>NC_056686.1:195122999-205122999 GCF_018350215.1 Panthera leo | reverse complement strand
ATCTCGAACTGGGATATTCATTTCCTCAACCTGGCCTGAAGGCAGAAGTTTGGTGTGGGAGAGGTCAAGCGGGGGTTTGTACATCTGTGTAGGAATAGTGGGGTAGTGGGGCGGTGGGGAGGGCTAAAATGGGGGTGCTAGCGGTATTAGGATGGGAGGGGGTTTTCCTTTTAATGACGTGTTTTGTTTAAACCTTTTGTTAGTAGGACATTTTATTGAGGTGAAATATCTTTCTTCCAGTTTCCTCTTAATAAGCTCACAGAGCTCCTACGGTATGACATGGCGGCCGCCGGATTCACCGAAGCGCTTACCTTTGCTCTGGTATGTCCTGTGTGCTTTTCTGTGCAGCTGATTGTTGACAGCGAATCCCCGAATTACTGTATTCTCCGATTCCTGACACGAACTTACAAAAGCCAGACTGCTAACATTTCCAGGTTCTAGAAAAATGTTTTCACTTGAGAACGTACAATTTCTAGTGAAGAAATGTTTTCTTTTTAGTCACTGAAAATCATGAAGGACAAAACAGTCTTAAATGACAGATAACTGTGTATTTTTTATTAGCATGGAAATGTTAAGGGTTGAATTCGCAATGAATTTCATAACCAGACTGATGAAGTTAGAATATTTAGTCTTAATTTGGTTGTGTCTGTGCCCACTAGATGCCGCCCTGGTTAAGGGTTTGTGGACTGTTACACATTAAACTGGTCTTTGAACATGTTCACAACATTTGCTTTGAGTTGAAAAGCTGACATAAAAGGCTTGAATCAGGAAATGAATTTTATTACAAAATAGAAGGAAATCCCCTTCCCCCTGCAGATTGACCATTTGAAAAGAATAAAATATGTATGCCGTTTATAGTTCCTTCTTCTCTTGCTGAGCATTTATGTGGTGCCTACAGTGTGGTTCTTGAGTATTCAAGCAAGCTTCTGCTTAATGACGTAGGGCAAAACCCAAACCAAAGGAAAACAAAACTAATTCGTTTTCTCCCCTCAACTCGACTCCAGACATAGACTTCTCAGTGTTGTATTTACAGAAGGCAGGAGTGGGGGCTACGCTACTACGTATGTGGGGAGAGGGAGATGCAACCTCTCCGGGTCCTTTCAGTGAGCATTTGTATTTGTAGGATGCTAACAGGGGAAGGGATCTCACGTATCTTGTCGGTCAACATTTTCATTTTGCTGATTCACTAGTCCTTTATTTAGATTTTATATTTGTTTTTTTAATTGTTTTTAATGTTTTATTTCTTTCTGGGAGAGAAACAGAGCATGAGCTGGGGAGGGGCCAGAGAGAGGGAGACACAGAATCCAAAGCAGGCTCCGGGTTCTGAGCTGTCAACGCAGGGCCTGACATGGGGCTTGAATTCATGAACCTTGAGATCATGAGCTGAGCCGAAGTCAGACGCTTAACTGACCGAACCACCCAGGTGCCCCAAGAAATGTATTGCATTTTATTTTATTTAAAAATTATTTTTTAACATTTATTTATTTTTGAGAGAGCAAGACACAATGCAAGCAGAGAAGGGGCAGAGATGGGGGAGGGATGCAGAATCCAAAGCAGGTTCCAGGCTCTGAGCTGTCAGCACAGAGCCCAACGCGGGACTCGAACCCACGAACTGTGAGCTCATGACCTGAGCTGAAGTCGGACACTTAACACCCAGGTGGGTGGCTCATTCAGTTAAGCATTCGAGTTTGGCTCAGGTCATGATCTCACGGTTCTTGGGTTAGAGCCCTACGTTGGGCCCTGTGCTGACAGCTTGGAGCCTGGAGCCTGCTTTGGATTCTGCGTCCCTCCCCGCTCTCTGCCCCTCCCCTGCTCATGCTCTTTCTCAAAAATAAATAAATCTTAAAAAAAAAATTTAAATGAAGTGATATAGGATTGATTTGAAAGGATTCAAAACCTGTACAGAACCATGTAGAGTAAACCGTAACTGTTCCCTTCTGTTGGCCCTCTGGATTCTAACCCTATTTTCCTCCCCAGAACTAACTGCTGTTTAGACTTCGGCATGTGTGTTTCCCTGCCTTTTTGCAGAAGTAGTGTTTAAACTGCTCTAATCTCAGTCCGTTTTCCTCCATTGTTGTGATAAAGTACAAGGTCACTCACATACCTACCTATGTTGCTGTGCAGAACGATGTTTTTTTTTTTTTTTAATACAGACGAGTTCTTTTTGAGAGTAGATTGCATTATTTAAATTGCATTTCCTAATTCATCACATTATATCTTGTTATAAAACCACTTCCGTGTTGTAGAGAAAATTTGATTATTCCCAGTATGCCTGCCATGATTCTCTACCTCTGCAGCCATGGCAGATCAGGGAGCTTTTTTCTGCTCTGCCTGGATGTGGCTTCAGTATCCCTCCCAAGAGAGCATGGCAAGAATCATTAGAACTGGCATTGACATAAAATCTGAGCCCATCCGTGTTTCTTTTTCCCCCCAAGAGAAATGCAGACTAACTAGCCCTTGAAGACCATTTGGTAAAATAGTGCAATTAGGCAACATCACCTAATGTTGGAGATAGTTCAGTACCCTGATGGTACATCAGTTTTCATGTTAAGTTTTAAACTCCTTTGCAGCAGTTAGCATTAATATGTGATACTTGTTCTTAGTAATTTATTAAGCATCACTGTTAATATTTCTTTGAGCGCTTAGTTTGTGCCAGGTGCTTTATTTGCATTATCTTGTTAACTCATTTGTTAGATGTAATGCATCTAATAGTTTTATTTTCATACCTTCTGCCTATCATCCTGGTTTTGTGACCAGCCTCTTTCTCTGTTTGGTGGGTGAGTGCTTAAGAGTTTATTCCTCAGAGCTTTATCACGCACAGATGCACAGAAGTTAAATGATCAAGTAGAGAGAATGTTGGGCAGAATTCAGGCCGCTTGAATTCTGCTCTTACTCCTGTCATTCTACCGTAAGTCAGTATGTATTTAGCAGACATTATAATGGTAATCAAAACAAAGCCATAGAAACACCAAGGAAGGAGAGAGAAGTTGGAGTCACTAGGAATACATCTATGGAAGAGGTAGAACTCTGTTGGGGGATGGTAGTAGGTAGGTTGGGGGAAGGCACTTAGGGTAAAAGGAAGGAAGGAAGAGTGTAAGATTCAGGGAATGGGTAGCTAGTTGTAAGAGACTAGACTGGTAAGTGAGAGGCTAGCTTAGGAAGGGCCCAAATACAGTTATAGCACCATCAACATGTGGAAAACTTACTTTGCCTCTGTATCATAGATAGAACTCCTTGTAAAAGAACTGTTAATGTGAAATTATATCTGCTGTGACCCTGAAGTAGTTGATACATGTATTCTTTTTTTTTTTTTTTTAACTTCTTTATACAGAGAATGTACATTGCTACAAGACCATAAGTTGACTTATAGCCTTAAATACTTTGTATATTCAATTTAGTCATTGTTTTTCCTTATTTATTTTGTATGTACTTCTTAGTGCTCCCAAGAAGATATTGCTGATAAACTTGGTTCGGACATCTCTGCAACAAAGGCAGTCCACATAAGTAATCCTAAGACAGCTGAATTCCAGGTGAGAATTCTAAGTAGCTAAGAGTCTGAGTAAATACTGAGAGGTGGTACAGAAGTTATTATACTTCAGATAACAAAGTCTTAGAGCTTTTTAAAAGTCTCTTCTTGGATAGAGGATAGTTGGTTCCTGCATACTTTGTTGACAAATTCTTAACACCTTTTTGTAATCTTTTCTTGATTGATGTACAGTGGGTCTTTGCTTGCTCTGTGCTGTGTAGCCCAGTCTTACCTGAACTTTCCATTTCATTCCTTTCAGATCAGTTGACTTTTTAAGTACTATTTGAAGTTTTCATCTTTTCTACCCATTTGTAGTAAATGAGTCAGTAACTATTCACAGTACCTCTATGAAGTCATTCACTTTGAAATTAGTTGCTACATCAGTTTTTGACTAAGCCGTCTCCATTTTTTTTCATGGTAATCCTTTAGTTCAATGGCAGTTTCACATAGGGTGTAGGAATATGTCAGTGCGAATGATACTACCTTAGTAAGTGTTAAATGATTTACATTATAGACTATGATATTACCTCGAAACGCTCTTTTATAGATTATGATACCTTTGCTTATTAATGACTTTAAACCATCTCCCCTCTTTCATACTGGCTCGCTCTCATTCTGTTTTGGTTACAGGCGCAATTCTTGATGATTTTTCTTTTTTTCTTTTAAACTTTTTTAACGTTTTATTTATTTTTGAGAGAGAGAGAGTGCACGCAGGTGAGGGGCAGAGAGAGAGGGAGAAACAGTCCGAAGCAGGTTCCAGGCTCTGAGCTGTCAGCACAGAGCCTGATGCGGGGCTCGAACTCACGAACTGTGAGATCATGATCTGGGCCGAAGTTGGATACTTAACCGACTGAGCCACCCAGGTGCCCCTCTTGATGATTTTTCTTTAACCGGGTTTGGAATCAAGGGGAATCTTAGAATTGGGAAGAAATGCTTTCAAATAAATTAATGCTGTTAATAACATGTGAACTCTTGAGATAGTTCTGTGGTTTTCACATCTGTAAAAGAAGGCTCAATTCTAAAAATTTTTAAAGTTCTAAAAATGTTAAAATTTAGATTTTTTTTTAAAGTTAGATTTAATCTATAGGGCTACCCACTAATGCGGTAGATTAGGGCAAGGCTGTTTAAAGAACTAATTGATAATAACATGCACCAAGTACATGAGTTGTTTCTCGATACTCAGTGTCAGAACTTTGAAGAATTATGCCAATTTGGAAAGATTGTGATCATAAGTTTGCTTTGAGGCCCACTAGCTTTTCTACTGCTCTCTCTTATGGTGTTCTTTTTAATAGGAGACACTCAAAATCATTTGGGTACAGGGATTTTTCAGTAAATCTTAACTGGGTTTTTATTTGCGTTTATTCCAGGTTTTCCATTTTCTCCCAGTTTTGTTTATCAAGCTTGATAGATGTAAGATGAGGTAATGTTCTTTAGGTTTACATTCTGTTTTCTATGTAAGTGGGAGGAAAACAAATCAGAAGCACATTAAATATCACTATAAATAGTAGTGGTTTAGCACACTTTCAGAATCAATAATTCTGCATAAAATACATTAGATGAGAGGCTGTCTTTTGGATTCGACAGATTCTGCAGTTTACTCATGGTTTACTAGCAGATATATCCTACCGTTACTCATGGGGCTGACAGGTTTCTGTTTGCTTATGGTTAAATGTAAAGTTGTTTGTGGACTTGTAACTCCCATTTATTGTCTAAGCCCATTCTTTCTCTTGCATAATTCTTAATTTGGGGGTATTTTCTCACAGAGATGTTAGAGAATGGATATAAGAAGAAATGTCATTTAGTTAAAACATGTAAATTTTTATTATAATTATAAACAAAATTACAGAACGTTACCACATTCCCCCAAGTCAGCAATAGTATTCTTTAGTATCCTTAAGTAGCCAATCATTGTTCACATTTTTCCAGTTGTCTCAAGTTTTTTAATAGTTTGATTTGGCATTCAAATGTTTGTACAAAGTTGATGTGTTTCTTAAGTCTTTTTAATTTACAGATTGCTCCTCTAGCCATCTCTGTCTTTTCCTCTCTCCCTTTCACTTTATTTGTTGAAGAAACGGGGTCATTTGTCCTGTAGAGTTCCCACAGTTAAGATCTTGTGGAATACGTTCCACTGGTCCCCTACATTTCTAGTATGTCGGTAGGTAGATGTAGAAGTTTGATTGGATTCAGTTTTCACTTTTTGTATTGCCGTTTGAGTTTCTAAACAAGCAAATAAGGCTTATCTGTAAAATGGGGGGGGGGGGAACCTAAGAAAAATTATTTACACAGGAAGCTTGTCTGTATTACAGTAAGTTAAGCTTTCTTTTAACACTGCAGTTTTGTTTCTGATTGGCTTGGGCACTTTCTCTCCATTCGCGAACGTGAGCAGTATTTAGAAAAGCACCGAGATTGAGGCTGCTCGCAGCAATTGCGAGAGTGAGATTGATAGGAAATCCGTTCTCTTTCCTCAACACACATTCTACTAGCAAGTCTTAGGGGCTTATTACTGTTACGCCTGTAGGATCTCAGAGGGGCTGCTGTTTTAGTCAGGGTGGTCAGGACAGACGGGCCTTTGTGGGAGAGGACCTGTTGAGAAGAGACCTAAAGAAAGTAAGGCCGCCACATGTGAGTCCAGAGGAAGAACGTATGAAGTGGAGGTAGGGAGGAGGCGTGGAGGCCTGAGGTGGAAGTCTGCTCTTCCACGGAGTGTGGCCAAAGCCCGGTATGCCCAGTGGGGGCAGCGTGTATTGAAGTTGGAGAGGATGCCAGGGCCAGATTTAGATACAAGGACCCCATGTAGGGCATGGTTTTATTCACAGTTGGGTGGAAACCTATTAGATTTTTGAGCAGGGGAGGTTCCTGATCTGATTTGAGCTTTTAAGGATCATTGTGGAGAACAGACCGTAAGGTAGCAGGAGTGGAAGCCGAGAAACCAGCGTGAGCTCACGCAGTCGTCTGGGCAGAGGATGGCAGTGCTGGTGTCTGACTCCAGAGCCCACGTTCTTGATGACGGTTTCCTACTCCTGCTCATAAAACTGGTCTGGTCACGTGATGCATCAAAAGCCCACCTGTCTCCTTGAGCTCAGAATGAGAAATTTATTTGAGACAGAAGTAGGGAAGCTGTTTTGTTTTTAAGAACTAGGATGTCTGGTTGTATTTCTTTGGCTACGAAGCTGAAAACTATAGTCACAGCTTGCCCATAGCAACTGCATAATTTTTTTTAGTGCTTACGTATTTGTGTTCTTTTTTCTCGTTGTCATGGTATTTTAATTGCATTTACATTTTCCCTGGTCTTGGTTTTTAAGAATTTGATTCTGATTTAACTTATATAAATACTTCGGTTTCTTGTAATCTCCTTCAATTTCTTTATAAAATAAAGCAGGATATGAAAATTTATATATTTGAAGTCTTAAATAACCAATCCTAGATACAAGCATTGTATTTATAATACTTGTTTCTCATTTTGGGATCAAGTTTTGTGACTTTTCACTTTTTAAGTTTGGAAGCCAGAATATTTTAAGTTTTTGTCTTGGAATTGAAAATTAAAAATGATTTGGATATTTAGGCATTGCATTTTCCAGAAGAGTCTTGCTGTGAAGCTGTTGAGTTCTGGCCTTGTCACCAGGTCGGTTTGGTTCTCCTTCGGTCAATGCAATTTCACGTGTTCTCCTGTAGGTGGCACGCACTACCCTTCTTCCTGGCCTCCTAAAGACCATAGCTGCGAATCGGAAGATGCCCCTTCCTCTGAAACTGTTTGAAATCTCTGACATTGTAGTAAAAGATTCTAGCAGAGGTAAGAACAAGTCCCCTTTTAGTCCCGCTGAAAGCATTTTATTATGAAAATTTCACCTGCATATTAAAAGGTAAGCAGTATGATGACCCCTGTGAATCCAGCGCCCGGCTCAGCAGTTATCAGCACGTGGCCAGTCTTTCATCTGTTTGTACTCCAGCCTGCTTCCCCATGTTCTTTTGATGTAGTTCCCAGACATCCTGTCATGTCATCAGCAAACACTTTAGTATGTATTTCTAGAAGATAATGTATCTCTAAAAGATAACAGAGGCCACTCTTGATTTTTAAAAAATAAGCCACACTCTTTTATCATCGAAGACCCAGCTCGTGTTTAAATTTCCCCGTCTGTTTCATAAATTTAGTTTTCATGATTGATATGAATCCATCCAAGGAAGCTATTCAAATATTTGGTTGCTCTCTTATTTCTTTAAATGGAAAGCAAATCGTAAAGAACTTAACATTTATGAAGAACCCTGTTAAAACCTCAACTTGAGGGGTGCCTGGGTCGCTCAGTCCATTAAGCATCTGACTTCGGCTCGTGGGTTCCAGCTCCGCATGAGGCTCTGCTGACAGCTCAGAGCCTGGAGCCTGCTTCTGATTCTGTGTCTCCCTGTCTCTCTGCCCCTCCCCTCCTCACGCTCTGTCTCTTTCTCTCTCAAAAAGAAACATTCAAAAAAGTACTACGGAACATTTCCTTATATCCTGTGATTTATGTGCATGTCATTTTAAGGTACTTGATACCTTGCCATTCTAGTTAGCAGTGGCTGTTCACTGTCACTCTTGTACTAGTTATTGTACACGTTTTACCAGGTTTTGTCTCGAGTGTCGTCTGGACTTCTTAGTACAGCCAGTTGCTTGGTCCACCGTTTGGAACTCAGAGATTCCTGAAGAAACCTGTATTTAGTTAGTGCTTAAACCTGATTGCCAAGGATGTCAGTCTTATTCAGACTTTTGTCTTCAGACTGAGGTCAGTCTGGAGCTGCATAGGAGATCATTTCTTGGTGAGCGGTGCCATCAAATGACTGAGCTGCTGGCAGTGTTTCTCTGGTTCCCTGGATTTAACTGTTCAGATCCTGTGTTCTATTCGGGAGCCTCGCCCCAGACTGCAGAACTCCGTGTTTTCTTTTGAATCTGTTGACACCAGCAAAGGCCTTTTCCTCAGTTTCTCTTGGAGCGGATCATATGGCAGTTGTTCTGACCGCCCAGAGTAGTTGAGAACCGTTGGCTGTAAATCAGCTGATCTTAGGAAATGGACACTAGAGAGGCACGTCCGTGCCGACGGTATGTGAACCTTTTGTAGCAAACTCTTCCGCCGAAGCTGGATTCCATCGACTTCCCGGTGTGCAGCCTTGTCTTCGGCTAACGGCATCACCTTGCATTTGGATGGTACTTTATACTTTTCAAAATCTTTTTAAACATAATTCTTCTCTTTTGATCGTTAATCCATCTCTTTGAGGCAGATGGGGCCAAAAACACTGTCCATGCTTAATATATAGGAAAATTAAGACAGGGAAGTGTTCATTTGCCCAAGGCTGGATAAGTTTTGGACTTCAAGCTAAGGCCAGAATTTGGTTTCTGTGCATATATCCTTAGAGAATAAAAGTTTATTTTAATATCAGTCTGCGTAGCATTTTCTTTGGGTGGTGTGTCAGTTTTCTTTGGTGGTAGAAATCAAAACATTTTCCGTGCCGGCTCTAAGTAGTTCTGAGGGTTCTTGTGCCTCAAATCCTCCATCGGTACAGATAACTGAGAATTTGTTATGATTTCACTGTCAGGTTTTTCTGTTAATTTTGACTCCTTTCCTTTCGTCTTGGCTCTTTGAATTGTATGTTTTGATCCTTGGTGATCCAACCTATTTACAGATGTGTATAGGATTAGGTCAGTTACACTAAGTTTCCTCAAAAGTGTTGTAATACTGTTTCAGCGGTAGGCCTCTTTCCTAATGGCAGGGGCTCCCTCAGGGCGCTTCAGGGCTGGGCACACTTGTAAGCAGGCGGCTCGGAGTCTGGAGGGTGAGGAGCCAGCTGAGGTCCCCACGATTGCCGCGAGGACATTTTCGCTGTGAGCACAGAGCGCTTGGCTGTGGTGCAGCCCTTGGTAGGGATGTCTCTGCTGTTTTTTTCTTTCATGCGTTTCTGGGAAGGCCCAGGCACAGACTCCACTCCGCAAGCGAGGACCACGCTTGGAGAGAAGGCCGCCTGTTGAGAGCGAGCGAGCTGTTGTTCAGTGCTAGCGCTCTGGGCCGTCACGTAACACATCGCCCTGGCGATAACCCCAGAAAGTCAGTCTGTATACTTGTCACCTCCGATTTGCATTTCTGCTACACTTCGTGTCATCAGAAAGAGTAGTTTTCATCTCTGTAGCAGACCTTTTATTCCGGTTTTTACTTGTGATTATTGTGCTGTTCTCCCCGTGGAGCCATTTTCATCTGATAAGACATTGGCCTGTTATCTCGCACCATTCTGGTTTATTGTCTTTAACCTTTTCCGTCAGTGGGGTTTGAGGAATGAGAGGAGGGAGGCGTGCTCAGTAAGTTCACCCTCTGGAGTAGGTTTCCTCTTGAGGGAGACCCGGAGTTTTTATCCTAGCAAGTCATTTTCCTGATGGATTATTCTGCGTATGTGCAGATGGACCCCCTGCTTGTCATTTGGGGGTACGCAGAGGACCCTGTAGCGGCGGCAGCTCAGCTCCATGGATTCAAGACTGTACAGCCAGCGTTTTGGGGTTTGAGTCCTGGTTCTGCCACTTAAGAGCTGCTCAACCTCCGACAATTTATTCAGTCTCCCTGTGCCTGTTTTCTCATCTGTAGCAGTGGGGATGATGGTTGCACTTACTGGATTTTTGTAAGGATTACATGAATTTGCGTTTTGAAAAGTTCTGGCCGTGTAATAGGCACCTTTTGGTGTCTGCTCTTACTGGCGGGGTATTAGCAGTCCCTGAGGCCAGGTACCTATCGTCCTGGTCTGTGGTGATTGTCCATGAGAATGACTTGTAAGCGTCCAGCCATTAAAGGGTTAATGTCACCTTGCTGCCGCCCTTGGGGCTCCGTTTTTGTCCTAACTTTTGATTTAATTGGGTTTTCTTCTGTTGTATTCTATCTTCTTATTTTAGGGCATGAAAAACCAAAATGTACTGGGGGGGGGGGTTATTTACTTAAAAACAGGAATGTTGTTTTCTTTTCAGTAATTCATCAGCCACTTCTCCTCAGTGAATTGAGCACATACATTTTTACTGCCTTTCAAGCCAGTAAGCATTTTTTTCTGTCGGAGTTAGCCGTTTCCTTCTAAATAGTCACACTGTTTTGAAGAAGAAAAATCTAGAGTATCAAAAATGAAATGATAGAGAACTTTTCCAGTAATATAAAAACATCCCAGATTTTCATTAGCGGGGGGTGCTGTACCCAAAGTTCAGAAGGTAGGGATGTATGGCAAGAGTAAACAAGACCATCTCATTCATTGCACTGGTAGAAGAGTCTGTTTTTTTTTATGTTTATTTATTTTTGAGAGAGAGACAGAGTGTGAGCAGGCGAGGGGCAGAGAGAGAGGGAGACACAGAATTGAAGCAGGCTCCAGGCTCTGAGCTGTCAACGTGGGGCTCAAACCCACGAACTGTGAGATCATGACCTGAGCCAAAGTCAGACACTTAACCGACTGAGCCACCCAGGCGCCCCCGAAGAGTCTTTGAGTTCCTTTTCTTTGCAGGGTCTGTTTGGAATATAAGAGAAAGAGTTGCCAGTCTTGAGGGAGATGAACTGGTTTTTATTTTTTTATTTTTTTTAACGTTTATTTGTTTTTGAGAGAAAGAGAGAGAGTGCGCGTGCGAGCAGGGGAGGGGCAGAGAGCAAGGGAGACACAGAATCCGAAGCAGGCTGTAGGCTCCAAGCTGTCAGTACAGAGTCCCATGCTGGGCTTGAACCCACAAACTGCGAGATCACGACCTGAGCTGAAGTCAGACATTTCACTGACTGAGCCACCCAGGTGTCCCCCCGTAAATAGGTTTTTATACATAGTGCTCCAAGGGAATGTACAAGGGATCCTGATAGCACAGAGAAGGATTGACAGTCACCACTGACTTGTTTTGTAACATTAAGTAAAACCCCGAATTCCAGCCTCATGTCAGTTTTGTATAGGCAGGTGTATCTTCCTCAATGGAAATGAAGAAGAAATCTGTGCTGGATTATTATATGCCTCCCACCAATTTTATTCGCCCTGTGTTCCGGTACTCTCGTACATATTGTACTCTTACGTTTCTGTAAGAGCAAATGAAATGTTTTCATTCTTGACCTCATTGGACACTTTCTTCTGCTCGTGTGGACTCACTGACTGACCGTCCATGTTGTGAGACTATCAGGCTAGCTTCCTGTTGAGCAACTAAGTCAGACACACTTCTCAAATATTAAGACTTCAGTGTGGAGTCCAACATATCCTGGCTCTTTAAGGCTGAGCCAGCCACTGCATTTACTGAGCTGTAGGATCCAAAGTTGCTGCACCATTGTTAAAAATTAGTCATGACTCAAGCAGCTAAGCGGATTTATTCCTTTTGGGCAGAATGGCATGTGTCTTTGGAATGAAGTTAAATGCAGACTGTGGTGTGGGGTGAATTTTCAGCTGTGTTACGGAAGTCGGTAGAAGCAACCCTGAAGCTATCAAATCAGGCTGCTGTGAGTTATTGATTTCAGTTGTTCATAGTTCCCTCTATATAAACTAAACTATGAACAAAGTAGTAAATTTATTTATTTTTTTAGAGAGAGAGAGAGCAGGCACGGGAGAGGGGCAGTGAGAGAGCAAGAATGTCTAGCAGGCCCCACTCTGAGCACAGAGCCTGACGTGGAGCTCGTTCCCACAACCCTGGCATCATGACCTGAGCTGACATCGAAAGTTGGATGCTCAACCGACAGCCACCCAGCCGTCCCAAGAGTAAATTACTTTAGAGGAGCCCAGGACCTACTTATGAATTAACTTGGGCTAATCTTTATGCCCAGAAAAGCAATTGGATTTTGCAAAGCCCAACATTCTGGCTTTTTATTAAAAGCAGATTGAGTTCTGCCATCACAGTTTATTTCATGATGGTCACTGAAGCTGCCAAAATGCCTAGAAGCTCACTGAAGTGGCGGTAGAGAACACATCGCTGGGTTGAGTCTGAGTTTAAAAGAAACCATACCTCAGCAAGATGGCTTGGCTTGGCTTCGTAAAGGGTATAAGGTGCCTTAGGTTTAGCATGATTCAGTCACATCTATGGAGAATCCTGATGATCACGTCGCCACGCACTTGAGTTTGAGCTACTGCACTTGAAGGCTTTGGGGCTTTAATATTACGGTAGATGGAGCAGGTTACAGGCCCTTGAACACTGGGAGGGCTCCGGGGACCTCGCTTGCCCGAGCATGGCTCAAAGCCTTCATTCACTTCTTGCTTAGACCACTCCTACTTTCTCCAGAGCATCGTTACAGTCCTGGTACGAGCTGTGTTTTCTCTGCCCCCGCCCACCCCCTCCCCCGAATGTTCAAGTGGTGTCTAAAATTTTGCACTCTTCCGTAGCTTTTCTAAATCGGAATGGTCTTCTGACCCTGACTTGTTTAGATGTGGAAATCCAGAATCTCTTTTAGCGTTAATCACAGTACATGAGATTCTTGTTCTTCTTTCCTCCTTGGGCCACCAAGGCTGTGTAGAACACAACTAATTCACTGTTCTGTGATTTGGTTTGTTCTTCCAGCTTCCTCTGTACCGTTCGTGGATCTGTCTATATTGTAACCTACTGAATACGGAGGCCAGATATTTATAGTTTTTTCTATAACTCTTTGCTTGATAAAGAGCTCAATAGAGGCGTTTTCATTATGAGCTTGTGAAATACTTGAGCTCTGAGAAATTGTTCATTAATTCTGCAGCCATCAAATAATGGAAGATTATCTAGCATCCACATGTGGAATGTGGTTTTCTGAAGAAAGCTTATGTCATCAGTCTGGATTAATTTAATTTTACTACTTCATGTTTTTGGCATGTAGAATTTCCAATTAATAATTCAAAAAATATGGGTGTAAGGAACATTGACATTGACAGTATTTGAAGTAGCATCATTCCCCTATATGATGGCATCTTAACTGTAAATAACATCATTTTTAATATGGAAAGTTATTTTAGTGTGTTTGGTTCCACATAGTTAAAATCTGCAAATGTGAGTATAATGTGCTCTGTCATGCATTGCATATTGTATTTTTTTAATAGATAAAAATCTGTTCCAGGTTTATGTTAACTAAAAGGCAACCCACAGTTATAACTTTTTCCTGCATGCATTGAGAAAGTCATAGATTTTTTTTTCCTCCTCACATTTATGTTTTGGCTTTCAGCATTATCTAAAAAAAGAAAAAAAAAATCCATACTTTGGTGTGTTAATATAGAAGTTTTAAGGAAAATTGCTGTTAAGGTTTCTGTTTTTTTTTTTTTTTTTTTAATTTTATTTATTTTTGAGAGAGAGAGAGAGACAGAGAGAGAGAGAGAGGCAGAGAGGCAGAGTACAAGCAGAGAGAGAGGGAGACACAGAATCCACAGAAGGCTCCACGCTCCAAGCTGTCAGCCCAGAGCCCGACATGGGGCTAGAACTAGTGAACCACAAAATCATGACCTGAGCCGAAGTCATATGCTCAACCAACTGAGCCACCCAGGCGCCCCTTAAGGTTTCTGTTTTTAAAATTTGTAGTATCTTTAAGAACTTTCACAAATACATATTAAGAGCAATTTTATTTTTCATATTTAATAAAAAACAAAATACATATCCAACTTCTTCCTAATCCTACTCTTATAGTTTTATGTGTATATGTGTGTGTGTATATGCTGTTACAATGTATACACACACACACACACACACACACACTCTTATTGTATATTTCCTGTGCATATGCAATCATGTGTTTTACATTTCTCTGTAGAGCCATAGATACATATAAATACTTTCTAGTGTTTAAAAAATTGAATTATGCTTTTCCTATCATGTACTTTTGCCTATGAACACATTCTGTCCATTGCATTCTTTTTAATGTCTATATGATATTCCATTGTGTGGCTGTATTATAGTTTGTTCAGACTTAAGATGAATATTTAGATTGCTACCAGGTTTTTGCTAACATGTCTGTTGTAATGAGTATCCTTGTACCCTTATACAAATATGTATTTGTACAAATAGAATTAGTCCATAGGTATGCACCTTAAATTTTTGCTGTCTTAAATTGTCTTCCAAAAAGGATTTTTTTGGGGCGCCTGGGTGGCTCGGTCAGTTAAACGTCCGACTTCGGCTCAGGTCATGATCTCACGGTCTGTGAGTTCGAGCCCCACGTCGGGCTCTGTGCTGACAGCTCAGAGCCTGGAGCCTGTTTCAGATTCTGTGTCTCCCTCTCTCTCTGCCCCTCCCCTGTTCATGCTCTGTCTCTCTCTGTCTCAAAAATAAATAAACGTTTAAAAAAAAAATATTTTTTTTATAAACTTGCAGCCCTAACACCAGTGTGTAAATGTTCCTGTTTTCTTATGTCAGGTAGGTATTAAGGTGTAGGTCTTCACATAATTCTTGTAGCTCTTGTGAATCATTTAATATTACATCGACATGTTTCAGGAGATATGCAAAATTTGCCACATTAACTATAGTCTCTTGGGTACCAGTATTAAAGAAATTTATTGGGTGGAATGGATTAAAAACAAAGGTGCTTCATTTTGTTTTCTGCCTTGACCAGACTGTTAATCTCAGTGCTCAGTGTCGACCTCTGGTTTTTCAGTAGGCTTTCTCCTAGCATCTGTATTTGGGCCTTTACGTGAGTCTGAGAATAGAGGCGGAATTGTTCCCTTGAAGACTCTGCCCTTTTACAGTCTGTCCATATATAATAACCTAACACCTGTAATTTGCTTCTTATTTTTCGTACCGTGGTGAGAGACGGTCTACACTGAGCAGGAGCCTGTTTGAATAATTTGAGTTGTAGCTAATAGTTCTTTACTGGGGGACATCATGTACCACTTTTTTTCCTCCTCTTTTAAAAAATCATTTGGCATGTTCTTTCAGCTTCTAGAATTGTAGCCAGCCATCCCCTCTTTCGGGTGGTTTAGATCAGCCTCTCCAGGCAGTACTTTGAAGTCTGCAAAATGCATTGGTAATTTAGGCTGACATACTTGGCAGGCCCATTGAAGAAGCAGAATTGTTTGATGGCCTAACACAAGAGGTCTGTTAATGGAGTTATGAAGAACTGAGGCACTTCCAACAAACGCTTGTTTTGGCATGAAATTTAAATAGTTCTTATTTTGCGGCATGTAGTCAGGGAACTTCCTGTGATGTAAGAGGGTCCCTTGGTGCAAAATACTAGGAGACGGAATTTTATTCTACCTGGCGGTTTCTCCAGGGAGGAATGGGTGGAACCGAATATGTGGTCGTTTCCTCCTTTAATTCAATTTGGCTACAGTAGAGGGAATATCTTAGCAAGATGTGAGGAAGCAAGTCCAGAGGGAGTGGTAGCACTGGGGAGATGTGGAGGAAAAGGCCAGTCCGTGGCGGGAGTTGGAAGGACCATCTAAATAGTTTAATTCTTACAGTGGGTTTAGTATAAGGCCCTAAAAATCTGTGGCTTTTCTTAAAAATATTGCAAAATTGAATCTAAAAATACATAGCATATTTGTGTATGTGTACGTGCGTTATGCAAACATCTTGAAACCTTTCTTGAATAGAATATAATTTTAAGGCATGTAATTTTTATTGTAAGCTCATCATTCTGATCATCAAAATCACGCGACCTGCTTTTTCTTAATTCGAAGTCTTTAAAGCAGATGTTGCTCCTCTTATCAGAAAAGTTAAGTTTTACATGGTTTGGAGATCAGGAAAGAGGTATTCCAAGGCACCGAGGTTACCAAAACAAAGCTTCAGGTTATGTTGCTAAGCTCTCTGAACGCTGGCATTACTGTTGGGCTCTTCTCTCCCAGCAAAAGTGGAACAACAAAGTAGTTGGAATACATGTCTGTGGGTTAAAGTGGAAGCACGTGACACTAAGAAATGGGTACCACATGGCAGAGATACCCAGGAGCAAGTCAGTAATATGAAAGGGATAATTTAGTTCTGTTTCATTGCATTGTTTTCCCTTCAGGGAGTATGCGGGTGTATGTGTGCGTGTGTGTGTTCCGACGGAGAAATCAAGCCCCTCATTTTAGTTTATGCATGTGGTTGGTTTAGTGAGGTTTTATGCCTGCCTGGTCTTAATACTAGTTTTTATTCTTACACCTTCAATTATAGCTTTTAGATACCAAATTCCTTTATTCTCACAAAGAGAAATGATAGAGAATGACAACAGTGAAGAACTCCTTTCCTCCAGCAGCTGGCTCCTGTGCGGACTGAGAATGTGGCCCACTGTCTGGGCCTGGCCCCGTTTAATTGTTCTGTGTGTGTGTGTGTGTGTGTGTGTGTGTGTGTGTGTGTGTGTCCCCTTTCTGGGCTTTATTCATTTATTCAGAAATTAATTGTTGAGGGTTTAGTCTGTGCAGGCCTTGTGCTGGCTTTGACCTTCTCCCTCCAGGGATACATAGACTAGAGTGCCTTGAACTTAGTGGGCACTAAGAAATGTTACATGGCAAGAATGGTCATTTCTTCACTGTATTTAGTCAGAAGTGTCACTTCGAATACGCTTTCTTTCCATGAGTTACAGTATTGTTGATGGCTTGAAACTTCAGTTGAAGGACTTCTGACAAATAACACATGAGAATACTAAAACGTGTCCTCTTAAAACCATTTTAAGAACGTACATCTTTGTATTAAGCTTGTATGTTTTCATCTAAGTGCTTCAGAGATTAAGAAATCTCTAAATCCTTTAGAGACTTCAACATTTGCAGTGTTTACTAGAAAGACCCTGTGTTTTAAAAAAAAAAAAAAAAATTAACGTTTATTATTGAGAGACAGAGCATGAGCAGGGGAGGGGCAGAGAGAGGCGGAGACACAGAATCCGGAGCAGGCTCCAGGCTCTGAGCTGTCAGCACAGAGCCCTGTGTGGGGCTCGAACTCACAAACCGCGAGATCATGACCTGAGCTGAAGTCGGATGCTTAGCCGACTGAGCCACCCACGCACCCTGAAAGAGCCTGTGTTTTAGAGCCAGACCCTCCCAGTCATATCCTGGTTTTATAGCTTATTAGCTATGTAATTAGTTAGCTCCAGCCAGTTTGCTTGACATTTTGGGTAAAATCTGTCTGAGCCTTTGTTTTTCCATCTAACTTTTCCTGTCCCCTTTTATAGTGGTAATAAAACCCACTGTACATGATTGTCTTGAAAATTAAGTAAGATTATAGAAGAATGATAGGTACTAAGTACCTGGCACATAGTAATCAGTTGTGAGTTTTCCTTTTCACCCCATTTATGTGCTCACTTTTTTATTACTTTAGTCGTATAGTGTCTTAAAATACCCAGGTTTTATTTGGATATCTGGAAGGTAGAAGACATTTTGTATTTTGTCAGTCGTGGCTATGGGAATAAATCTGTGGAAGAACTTTGGCTCACTCCATGAGAATATAAAGTAGATTATTTTTCAGTTTCCCCCAGGTAGACATTGTTTTATTTTTTCTCTGTCCCTAATTTGAATAGCAAAATGAAGTCAGCATTCGATGTTTGTGTTAGAGCAGCAGTCTCCTTCAGAATTAAAGGGCCACAAGTGAATATGTATCTGTTCAAGTTAAATGCTCACTGTTGAATTTGAGTTTACCTCTATATGCCATGCACTTTTTTTAAAAAGGAGTTTTAATAAAGTTTCATATCTTTGTAACCATGACTACAAGACACAAAACAGCTCTGTTGCCACTAAACCCCCCACGTTGTGCCATTGGAGTTACATTTTCCCCCACATCTAAGCCCAGGCAACCACTGTCTGTTCTCAGTTGCTATAGTTTTGCCTTTTCCGGAATGTTCTATAAATGGCCTTGTATGTAGACCTTTGAGACTGGCTTCTTTCATTCAGTAGAATGCCCTTGAGATTCATGTAGGTGGTCACATCTATTAATGGTTTGTTCCTTTTCATTGCTGAGTAGTATTCCACTATATGGATGAACCATACTTTGTTTATCCACTCACCGTCAGGGTTTATTTGGGTTGCTGCACATCTTTCTTAAAATATTTTGGAAATGCTGATTTTCAAAGTAGAATAATATGTATAATCAAGGAACAGTTGGAAAATAGCTGAAATTTGGTAAACATGATCTCTGCCCAGATAGAATCTCTGTTGGCATTTAGGTATATTTCTCTTCATTCTGTTTCCTGTGTGGAGAGTTTTTTGGCTTACATTTACATCAGTGTTGTTCTTGTCCTCCTATATTGCTTTTTTTCATGTTTTAATTGTGAAGAATATATGTAACATATGATTTGAAAAGATTATAAACCATCCAAACTAAGAAATAGAATATTTATTGCCAGTATCTCAAGCGTCCTGTAAGGCTCTTCCCCATCTTATCACTTCTCTTTACTTAAAACAACCACTGTCCTAACTTTTGTGATAGTTACTCCCTTTTTCGCTTCAGTTTTCCACTTGATCTTAGCCAAAAGGCCGAGAAGCAATCGCTTCATAGTTTTCCAGCCAATGTATATGCTTTTTTAAACATTTTTTTTAAGTTTATTTATTTATTTTGAGAGAGAGCGAGAGCATAAGTGGAGGAGGGGCAGAGAGAGAGAGAGGGAGAGAGCGAGAACCCCAAGCAGGCTCTGCACTGAAAGCGTAGAGGCTGATGCGGAGCTTGAACTCACAAACCGTGAGATCATGACCTGAGCGAAATCAAGAGTCAGATGCTCAACTGACTGAGCCACCCAGATGTCCCTGTATATGCTTTAAACAATATAATTTTGACTCTTTGAACTTACGGTCTCCCCACCCCCCCCCCCCCCCCCCAATTTACTCTAAGTATTTGCTTTAGCTCTAAGTTTCATAAAGATGCTTTTTAGCCCCATAGGAGTTTCTTACGTTATGGTCACCATGGCCTTGTGTCTAATTCTTTTATTTTTTCAGATGTAGGCGCAAGAAACTACAGGCACCTCTGTGCTGTTTATTACAACAAGAATCCTGGATTTGAGATCATCCATGGGCTACTTGACAGAATTATGCAGCTCCTGAATGTGCCTCCCGGTGAGAAGAAGGGGGGATATGTGATCAAGGCATCAGAAGGTAAGACTCATCAGCTGAATCCAGAGTTAGCGATAATGTAATGAAGAGTCCAGGTCCTGTGTTTTGATAGTTTTTTTCAATTTGATTGGGGTGGGGAGGTGGGAAATAGAGGTTCAATTTCAATTAATTGTTAGTATTTTCTAGAAAACATTTCCTCTTCCCTCCAGCATCTTAGGAAAACACCTGCAGAGCTCTTTTAGTAAAGTGCTTTTGTTCCAGGTGAGTGTGGTAGCCCCTAGTTACTGACACGGTCAAGCCACCAGCACCGTGGTGGCACTTCTGAACTCAGAAGTCCAAACTGGAAGCTGAGAGGACCTAAACTGAGGATTCACATTCAAATCCGCCTGTCTGAAGCCTTTAAGGCAAAAGAAAAACCTGGAAAGTTATCCTGAGAGGCTTCACGTTAATCAAGTCGTGAGGTTGACTGGGGAAGAACACGAATCCCCCTGTATGAAAGCCCGTGCAGCGACATCTGTTGGAGAGTTTAAGTTAGGCTGACAGGACGGAGCACGTATCCTGGTGTGCTGGCTTCTCACTGTGCCGGGGATGCTGAAGTTTTTACATTTCGTTTCCCTGTAGTTGGAACCTGAGTTTATTTTGTTAGACTAGAGATCCAGAAACAACTTGAAAGGAAATATTTTATACTACTCCTTCCTACTGCCTGCCTGACAGTTTTTTTTAACTGTTAGGCATTTTAAATGTCTAACAGGAAATTCATTTTTTTTTTTTAAAGTGTTACTTAGCAGTTACTAGTGATATGAGGTCTTTTGGAGGGCATAGTTTTGTTTTTCTTAGATTTATTTTTCTTAGTCCTCATAGATTGTTTTTTTGTGGGTGGTTTGTCTTAAATTTTTTTTTTTTAACTTGAAGATTTCTTTGAAAATGCAATAACCCTGAAACATGTGGGCCTTTTTAGGTTGATCTGTGAAGTTTTTTTTCTTTGGTTTTCTTTTTTTTTTTTCCCCCACAAAATTGAGAGATTAAATATGGCAGGGAGTTACTGTTTTCTGCCACATTTCTCATTAGAAATTACCCAGGAAGTCATGTGTTGGCCCTCTAGAAGCGCAGAGTGTTAGAACTGGATCTTGGAGTTCAGCAAATCCAATTCCCTTGTTTCACAGGTGAAGGAACCAGACGTAGGCAAGTTGAATGAGCTGGGCTGCACGTCACGTGCAGAACCCAGGGCTCCTGCCGCCCAGTGTTCCTTCCACAGGCCCAAGTTGCCCACCTTCTCAGTGCCTTTACTCATGTATTCACCAGTTTGCTCTTCTAGAGTTCTTTAAGATAGGGTCAACCAAGTTAATAGCAACCTGAAAGCTGGTATCTTCTTTACCTTCTAAAGACTTAGAAACTTCCTTTCATAAATAAATTAACTGGATGGATAAAAACCAGTTCTCTGAAACAGATTATGCTGTGTATATGAGGCCTAATGTTCTTTTCTTGTAAGATTGCGAAGAACTGAAATGGTGAATTGGAACATAATCTGTTATGGATGGGACACTTTTATATTAATGATATTTCTATAAACCATAAACCGACATTTTAATATGATGCTTCTCTGGCCTCAGTAATCTCCTTAGACATTTATTTTTCGAAGGAATCGGAGTTCCCAGTCATGAGGCAGGTTTCAAGATGACAAGGGTAAGTAGGACAGGCCCCACTATCCTGGAATCTGTAGGGTGAAGAGCATTACATTCCAGCTCTCACACCAGGCCACTGCATCCGACGGGAGCCTTGAGGTTTCCACAGGGGGAAACTGCACCTGAGGGCATCCAGCAAAGCATTACTGAGCTTCTGGGAAGTTAGATGGGCCTGTGAAGGAAGGAATAGGGAAGCAAGACGAGCCACATGAGCCAAGACAAAATACGATGGGAAACATGGCCTAGTGCAGTTTGGTTTGACTATAGGGTGAGGAAGAAGCTTAGGACTATATTTGAGAGTCCTGAATGCTAGAATGATGCTAGGGATTTTAGCTAATCAGGAGAAAAAATACTGAAGCTTTCTCTCTCTCTCTCTCTCTCTCTCTCTTCAAGTAAGTGATATGATTTAGACCTGTACTTGAGAGGGATTAATCTGGCAGCAGCATGGAGATTGGGTGGCATAGAGTAAGGGGTAGAGAATGGTTGGAAGGTCGTATAGTGTGGATTCCATATCACAGTATACACTATACGACAGTAGTGAGGGTGTTGACTTAAAACTTGAACTTCAGTGTTGGCCATAGCCATTCCAAGAAGACTGATTTAAGACACTTCTGAAAGGGAGGAGCTACAGCACTTAGCATTTGGAAAATATCATGGTATGTGTTGCTTGGAACCATTTATAGAAAAAGCGAATCTGTGTTGATCTTTTTAAAAGTCAGACTTTTATAATTCTAAACCTAGGATAGTATTTAAATCCTTTTATTATTTTTGGTGCTAAAATATGTAATACTTAGTACTTAATCTCCGTAATGCAAAGATGTCTGTTGTGTTGTGTTTTGTTTTTAATTAGAAAATGCCTTCATAAGCTGTACCTTCTGATGTGGTTGTAGGTCTTGACATTCACTTTTTTTAGACCAACTTGTTACTATGGTTTTGATTTAGGATGAGGACAGAGTCAATATTCTGTTTCCTTTTAAATTTATTTAGGCTTTCACAGTAGAATATTGTAATGTCTTAAAGTTTTGACGTCTATGAAATGTCCTAGATTTATAAATTTGAAAAGCTTTGGTACAACTTCTTTATACATATGGGTGGCCTGGACCAGTACATGTTTCATTATATCTAAACTGGCTATTTGGGGGGTAAAGAAAAACAAAGCAGGGTATTTACTTCTACTGCCCCTATCACCAGCATTGGCCACATCTTTTTTTCTGAGTGCTTTCTGTAAGAGCCATCAAACCAAAGAGAATTACTGTCATTATAAATGATAGTTCCTCATTTCTCATAGGCATTTCTAAGTCTATTTTGATTAATGACATTTTTTTTATGGTTAAAGAAATCGACACTTAAACTAAGTGGTTTGTCAAAACAAGTCCGGAGCAAAGCTGGTATTCATCTAAAACTTCACGTGTATATTGTATATGTATCATATAGATATACGTATGTATCTCCTAATTAGCTGTGTAAACACTGGAATTTGGTAGTTGGAGTGTGTTTAGCTACATCATTGTTATCAATGTATTGTTAGTTTGCATATAACTTTTTCTGGAAGGAAGAGGTCTTCAGAGTGTCAAAGAATAGAAACAGATTAAGAACTACCATTTCCTGCCATTCTTGATTACGGAGTTGTCTTCTGTTACTCTAGCATATGGTTTACTCTTTAATAATTAAAAATCCCTAGTGACTTTGCGTTTATAATTGAGCTAAGTCTCTTCACCAGAGGTTCCTGCTAATGTCAGCCCATTGGCAGTTACACCCGCTTTCTTCTGTCTTTGGTAATGAGCACCACCGAGTTCCTCCTGTGCTGTGCTGTTTGGTGGTAGTGATGAGTGGAACAAAACTTGATTCCCCTCTGAGAAATGCGGCCCTGTCCACTGTGAGAGAAATCTGGAAGCTTGACTGACGGATCGCTGCACTGACCCCAAAGTGTTCTGTTGACATTGCAGCGTAACCTTGTTTATTCTGAAGGCGACAGCCCTCTGCAGCCTGAGGAGTCTCTGCAGAAGGACTGCAGCCAGAGTTAGAAGTCAGGGTGTTACCGAGTTTTCATTTGCCGAGCACCTTTGCACTTAGGAACGTAAGGTGAAATAGAACGTTGAGGTGATGATGGGGTAAGGTCAGTTAAGTGGGAGGAGGAGAAAAAGAACCTTTAACTTTGCAGCAGACTGTAGAGCCTTTTGAGGGTTTCAGAAGGATTCAGCTGTTCTAGTGGCGTTTGATCAGATTGTTACAGCGTGGATATATATATATATATATATACATGCCTACCCCTCCTCCCACCCCCACCCCCACCCTGCCAAGCTTCTCCCCTTCGTGGTCGGTTGCAAACTAAATTATGTATGTCAAACTGCATTTATCCTTTTTCAGAAACCACTTCTGGGCAAGAAAAAAAAAAATCTCAAGTGTTTTTGTGTTTAGGACAGTTATGTGGTTAGTGGGCAAATCAGTGGCAAAAATTATTTCTTGTAGGAGGTGGCAGGCTTTGCGTGCGTTTGGCTGCATTGACTCTAGTGTGTACTTTTCCCCCTTTTATTTGTTACCTGGTTCAGTTTGGTTTTATTCACAATTCTTCAGGAGACCTCAGTTTAAACTTGAGACAAGATCCCTGAGAGACAGGTTTTACAACATGTAGTTTTGAACAATTCTAGTTTTCATGCTGCTCAGAATTCATTTTGTGAGATGAAAAATCACTGTAAGTAATATGTGCATTTAATCCCGCGCCATATGTAGCTACAGAGGTTATTTAGATCCCTTCTGTCACAGTGACACCTAATGATCATTGACTTGACCTGTAGGTCGAGACCTTTTCCTCTTTCAGGACACCTGTGAAGGATTTCAGATGCTGAAATACACGGGTGAAGCTGTGAGGCTCCCTTGATCTTCACACTGGCTTTCAGTGTAACACGAGCTTGGAAATACGTGGGAAGCGTATCTGTTGGACAACCTTTGAAGGAGCGGTGCGCGTTTATGGTTTGATTTACACGAGTGTCCTGGACCAGAATAGAAGGGGATCCGTGTGATGTGTCCACATTTAGTTACCACCAACAAAGGCATCACTCTGTTAAGGCATCAAGTTTTCTCTTTTGGAAAAGGGTTTAGAAGTTTTTAAGCTTCCTGACCATAGCACTCTGTGTCAAAACAGCCCTTGTTCCTTTGCTCGTCTGCTTTTTCGTGTTTGAGGAAAGCCTTCAAATACAATTTTTGTTACCTTCTTGGAAGGGATTAAAAGACTCAAACCAATATGGCGGCAGCCGTGATCCCCACGCGGAGAGCCGCAGCGTACCGTGGGCCACGGTGTTTATGAAGCTTTCACAGTTATCGGGGGTTCACTTGGCCCTGTGGTTTTGAGTGAGTGTTTCTGCCTCCCTCTGTCATATGTACCAGGCCAGTTCTCTCCACTCACGTTCCTTTCACTTTGCGTGCGTGCGTGTGTTGGTTGGTTCTTACCCGACGTTTCAGTACTCGGCAAATTGGAGTGCTCCCGCTACATCTCACTTGAATGACTCAGTTCCATTTCCCACCTGACAGATGTCCTAACAGTGTTTCTGTTTCCCCTACGAAACCTTTTTTAGACTTTTTCTCTCTAATTGCCCCTCTCTGAAAATGGACACCACAGATACACCACACACTATGTACTTTCTGTATAGCTATGCTTCGTGCATAAAAAGAAGAAGTGTAAACCTCTTTAAAACCCAGGGTTAAAGATAACTAAAAAGTTAAATTAAAAAATCTGTATCTACTGAATAACTTTTAATGTTTATCTACTTGTATAAATTGTGTGTCAAATTATATGTGCCAATCACATTTTGTCATTTAAAGCATTTTTTTTTTCAGCAAAAGTAAAACAACTGCGACTAATTTCTTAACTGTTAGTGAATTTAGCTTTTCCTTGAGAGAAAATAACTGGCTGGTTATTGTTTTTTCTTTTTGGCACATGATGTAATTAGTGATGTGTGGAATGACTTTCTGAATCGGACACTTTATTTAATCGTCAAAGCCTGAGCCGCACGGAAGCTCCTGGCGACGGATGTGAACAATCATGTCCTCCAGGCAGCTGATGGCAGCCCGTGCGCGTGCAGGCCGCCCGTCCGCACAGCTCCATGAGCGACAGGGAGTCTGGCAGGCAGGGTCCCGGCCGTCTGTGGCCGTGGTTTTGTAGCACCGTCTGACTTTGCTCACGGCTGCTTTGTCTTCCATGTCGGTGCTGCCCCCGTGACGCCCAGGACAACCCAGTGGGAGGGACAGAATACTGAGGCGTAAGATGGTCAGTTTGGGTTCAGCATTGCAGGGCCACAGACCATTGTAGTTTTGTTTTTTTTTTTCATGTTTGTTTTTTTTTTTTTCATGTTTGTTTTATTTTTGATAGAGTGTGAGCAGAGGAGGGGCAGAGAGAGGGGGACAGGATCTGAAGTGGGCTCCGTGCTGACAGCAGTGAGCCTGATGGGCTCGAACCCACGAACTGGGAGATCACCACCTGTGCCAAGGTCGGACACTCAACCCGCCGAGCCACCCAGGCGCCCCTGTAATTTACAGGATTTTTTTCATCTCTCTCTTTCTGCCCCCAAGAGCTCGTTTTCACCCCTGTTGAGCATGCAGGCTGTAACTGAATGCATTCTTTGGAGTTCACTTCAGCCATTTGTCTTTATTTGCCACCTTATACTCCTTTTTTTCCTGCTTCCTAACTAGATCCTGGCCTCCGCTGTTCTGTAGAAAACGCCGTGGCCCAAATACAAAGAGATGCGAAAGAAGTTCAGTTTTAGCTTGCGTGAAGGGCCCAGATCCTGAAAGTTTAGAGGATTTTTAGGGTGACTTTTACTACTCAGTACATGTAAGACAGTTTTACATTTTGGTGGCACCCTGGTTTTGCCACATGGGTATGCTGCAGCATATTGGTTGAGAACAACGTCCTGTGAGTTCCTAGGGAATGATGTGTTCTGGCAAACTACATTCCAACCCTCCGAGTGGCCAATCCAGAAGATCAAAAGAGTGGGTGGCTGGGTGGCTAATAAAAAGGTAAACATATTGAATAAATCCCTAGGTAGGGCTGCTGTGCAGCCAGCCATCAGCTGTCCACATGGCCATTCAGAATAAAGGCCTCCTTCCCTGGAGCACGTAATTCTGTGTTTGATATAAAACAAACCTCTGTGTTCTTTAAACCATTGATATTTGGGATTTTCTTTTCTCAAAGATAAAATCAATTCTAACTTACAAGTTATATTTTAATTTCTACTTGCCTGAACTCCTTGGCAGAATTGAGTGCTATCCAGCTGTAAGATCATAGAATCAAGTTTCATGCTAACCTCTTGAGTCATTTTAAAATTAACTCTTAGTAAAACCATTCTCATTTTTTCTTTCTCTGTTGTTGTATTCCTTTACTTTTGGCTTTTGAATTCAATTTTGATGACCCCTTCTCCTATCAGCATAGGCTGTGGTCTCATTCCGGCCACCTTCACGGATATTCGTTTCACGGACGTACTTGTGTCTTGTTGCCTTGAAGGTGTTGTTGCTAACCGCTGGCACTTATTTTCAGTTGGCATTTTTACAGCTAGTGAAGACATTGCCCGCCCCTTCCCAGGGAATATGTTGTAGAGGAGTGGCTTTTAAAAATGTCTTCTGGGGGGCGCCTAGGTAGTTTAGTCGGTTAAGCGTCTGACTTCAGCTCAGGTCATGATCTCACAGCTCATAAGTTCGAGCCCCACGTTGGGCTCGGGCCCTGTACTGACAACTCAGAGCCTGGAGCCTGCTTGGGATTCTGTGTCTCCTTCTCTCTCTGCCCCTTCCCCCCTTGTGTGCTGTCTCCCTCTCTCTCTCAAAAATAACATTAAAAAAAATTTTTTTAAATGTCTTCTGGGTTCCCATAAAACAACAAACCCATTGTAGTTGTATACTTCCAAGTAAAATTTGAACAAAGGGTCCCTTTTGAAAAAATAAGTTTGAAACCCACCTTTCTAGAGAAGCAGGAAGTTCATGAATTCTGTAGTGACTATGAGTAGATATTCTCACTCTGTACAGTGTTGTTTCACATGCTGCTCTTTCTGGTGCCATGGTTAGGAGTAGCTAAGATTTTATTTCATTTTAAAGTTTATTTATTTTGAGAGATACGCAGACAGCGTGAGTGGGGAAGAGGCAGAGAGAGAGGGGGCGAGAGAGAACCCCAAGCAGGCTCTGTGCTGTCAGTGTGGAGCCCAGGGAAGGGCTCAAACTCACAAAACTGTGAGATCATGACCTGAGCCGAAACCGAGAGTCAGACACTTAACCGACTGAGCCACCCAGGTGCCCCAGGAATAGCTGAAGTTAAGGTTTTAGTAACAGAAGTCTTCCTGTCACATGGAGAGCTGCTTTGTGGGGGTAAGAGATGAGTAGCTGTGGACCCAGCTTCTCCTGAATCAGCGATTAGATGTCAGGCTTTGGGTGTCGTCCAGTTCTAGTTTCTCAGGAAGACCAGGTACCTAATGGCATCTTACGCTTGTGGGGACCCCCACGTTAAGTCTTTTTCATCAGCACTGACTTGAAAGGCAAATCCGCCAAAACATCGATTCAGCTCGTGTTTCTTAAGGTTTCTTCGGTAAGTTGAAAAGTTAATGATAGGAGTTAATATAGATTGGCAGTGACTATTGTTTTAGTCTGATAAATCCTTCAACACAGTTAGTCACTTAAAATAATGGATGAGCTCTAATATTATGTCAGGGTAAGGGAACAAAATGAAATAAGGTGTTGCATTTCCCAAAACAGTAGGGAATACTGTGATAGAGAACAAAACATGGATGCATGTATTTAGATAAATAGATGGACAGATCTTAAGGAAACCACCTGTCCGTTGGAGCAGCTTTGAAAGGCGTTAGTTAAGGGAATAATTGAGTTATTTAAAACCACTAACAGCTCTTACTTCTTTTGAAGTAGATGTGTTTAAGCATATAAGTTTATTGAATTTACCTGTCTTCAAAATGTTCATTTCCTTTTGAGGTATTCATATTTAGTATTTCCTTTTGTTTCAAAGTATAGAACTGGGGTGGTAATTTTTGTTGTTGTTTGTTTGTTTTGTTTCTGAGAATTTGACGAAAGCTCCCTTCAGGACACTCCTATAACTTAAACCCCATTTTGTTTTTAAAATTTTGAAGTAGTCACAAGCTATTTTAAAAATGCAAGTACAGGGACGCCTGGGTGGCTCAGTCGGTTAAGCATCTGACTCTTGATTACCGCTCAGGTCATGATCCCACAATCAAGCCCCATATCGGCTCCCCAAGGAGGAGCCACCCCCAGGAGGAGCCTCCCCCAGGAGGAGCCTCCCCAAGGAGGAGGCTCCTGACAGCAAAGAGCCTCCTTGGGATTCTCTCTCCCTCTGTCTCTGCTCTTCCCTTGCTGCTCGCGCGTGGCCTTTCTCCCTCTCCCTCCCTCCCTCCCTCTCTCCCTCTCTCCCTCTCTCTCTCTCTCTCTCTCTCTCTCTCTCAAAAAAGAAAAAAATGCAAGTACAGTACAAAGAACCTTTCCTGAACTGTTGGAGCATAACTTACTAACCTAATGACCCAATACTCCAGAGTACTTCAGTGTGTATTTCCTTCAAACAAGGACATTGTCCTGTATAACGACAATGTAATCATCAAAATCAGGAAAATCCCATTCATCTTAATGCTAACCACCATCTAATCCTTAGACCCTATGCAAGTTTTATTATCTTTTACATCCGAGACTCATGTGTTGTCTTTAGCTGCCATGATTCTCTAGTCTCTTTTTGGAGAGTTCTAGAATAGTCTTTACTTGACGTTTATGACCGTCTCACTTTTGAAGATTACAGGCCAGTTATTCTGTAGTGCATCCCTCGATTTTGGGTTGTCTGAGGTTTCCTTACCGTTAGATTCAGATTTGGCGGAATGTAACAGAAATAATGCTGTCTTCTCAAGTGGCCCAGTTTCCATTTATTTCATGACTGATGGTGTTCACTTTAACCGTTACAGGATGTGTATGTACTAGGTTTTACTACTGTAAAGTTATTCCTTTCTCTATTATAATAAACATTTTGTGGGAAGAACTTTGAAATTATTTAAATGTCCTGCTCCTAATGTATCTTCCTATTTCTATCAGTATGGACTATTTCTTATTCAGTATTTTAATCCATTATAATAATTGAGTTGCTTACATTGTCCCCAGTTTGGCCAGTGAGGGTTCCTTCAAGCTGGCTTCTGTGTCCTTTTAACATGTTCCTATTCTTTATTAGCATTCGCTTGCTTTGGGCACAAGAAAATATTCCCAGTCTTATCTGGAACTTTCCATTGCCCCATTTCTCCATCCTGGCTCTATTTATTAGGGAATGGCGTGTAAAAGCCAAGATTTAGGGTGTGTTTATTGCTGTTGGAGGTGAGAGTTATTTGCATGTGTATGTGTGTGCACACACATACATTTTCTTTGTGTGTGTGTATGTGTGTGTGTATTTTCTAAGACCATAAGTCCATAGCAGTGCTCCCATTCCAGCCCAGACATTCAGGGTTCATTCCAGTTTTCTGTTGTTCCGTGTTTGTGTGTCTCTTCAACCTGGCTCGCATTGTTCCTGACTTATTTACTTACTGGATCAGTGCCCTTGTTTGTAACCAGACTCCGTCTTTTCCCCTGCCTCCTCAGGGCTGTCCTCTGCTCAGCTGTGGATGTCCTCTCCACCCCCTTAGGCTCCGACACTCCATGCTGACTCTTTCTTGATCTGGGGGACACACAGTCCCTAGGGTGGGGATTTCTGCCTTCTTTAGCCTCTTTAGGGCTGAATTGTCCTGGAAAAGTAGGCGGAAAGACTTTTAAGTCTTAAGAAACCTTTGTCAGGAGGTTCTTATTAAAATGAAGGTGGGCGGGGAGGGAAAATGGTTGTATACAATGGAGCTTTTTCTAAAGCTGGTAATAATGTAGAAAACATTTCTGGGCTCATATATATGTTCTGTGTCAGACCTGGAAGCAGGTATATAGCCAAGTGGCCCTGGTTCCTTTTAGTGAGAAATCAAATTTAGATCGCAGTCTGGGTGCCTAGGTTGCTTACTGCTACCGAAGAAGTTGTTGCTTCTGGGACTTTGGTGTGCAGGGCTGGGGAAACCGTTCATTTGTTTTTGTTTTTTTCTTTTAAACAAGAAAACATTGAGTCATATGGATATTTCCAACTTAGAATTAGAGGATTTTTACTTATTATACTTGACTTTATATTTATAGCTCTTTCCTTTACATTGAAAATCTTGGTTCCTGATGAAGTTATTTGCTTGCTCTGTTTTTCAAAATGACATCAGTATGATTATTAAAACAATTTAAATGTTATCTGCAGTTTTCTTTGTACTTAGGATAGAACTTACAAAATGAAGTATATTTCAAGAATTCCAGCTTTCGTTTCTGTTCCGATCACACTGTTCCCTCACTGCCTGTATAGGTTATGATTTTTATTAGTTTCAGTTATCTTTCTGTAGTTTTTTTTAAATGTGTGTCTGTGTTCTCCATGTTCTCAACTAGGGAGTTGATACTTTCTTTACATACTGTTACATACTTTTTTTTTTTTTTTTTAAACTTAATCTACATTGGAGATCACCCTGCAGCCATATATGGAGATCTCTCTCTCTCTCACTCTCTTTATGACGTTTGCAGAGTGCTGTACTGGAGTGCCACAGTTTACTCAACTAATTCCCTATCAGTGGACATAGCTAGGCTGTTTCCAGTCTTTTGCTTCTGCAGATAATGCCATGAAGAATATCTCTGCATATGTTATTTGGTGTTTTTGCTAGTATTTCTTTGCGAAAGATTCCTAGAAGTTTGGGATTACTGGGACAAAGGATAAATTCATACTTTTATTAGATAGTGGCAAACACCCCTCTGGAGGACTTGAGTCCTAACATCATACAAACCCAGCAGCAGATGAGAAGACCTTTTTTCCTGAACCTTGTTCACAGGCTTGTCAGACTTCTCCATTTGAGGGGCAGTCTTTCGGGAGGAAAAGGGTGTCTACTGTAGTTGTAGCTGGTTTATTCTTGTGAGCGAGTAAACGTATTTTCACGATTCAGGACATTTTTATCTACTTTTGTGACCTTCTGTTCATAGGTCTTGCTTATTTTTTCTTTAGGTATGTTGCTCTTCCCTCTTTTTAGAAACTTACGCATTTAGGGATGCTAACCCTTTGTGATGTACAGCCAACTATTTTTTATAAGTTTTTAAATTATCTTTTTTCTTTTTCTTTTTTTTTTTTTTTTTTTGCCATGTAGATTTTTATGTAATAAAACTTCCCAGTCTTTTTCCTTACTGCTTCTGGATTTTGAGTCATAAAGTTTCTTCCATTCTGTGATGAGGGAGGAATTCTCCATGCTTCCTTTAGTGCTTAAGTGTTTCATCATTTTACATTTAAACCTCTCTGTAATTTATCCTGAGTACATTTGAGAAATAGATCCAGTCTTTTTCTTTTTCCATTTGCTTTGTAGATTTTGATACACGTTTTCCAATTATTGCTCTTTTTTTAAATGGTACTATTTGATTTCCTAAATTTATGGTAAATGCTTTTTGGAATCCATGAAGGAATACAAGAGATCCAAACTTTTATCTCTGATATCTTTAAAAGATGAAATGAGTTTTGGAAGTCCATTAGTTACATTGAAGCAGGTACAGGAGAAAACATGCAGGTATGTGAATGGGTGGGACCCTTTCAAGAAAAGAAAACCTGTGTTGTTCAACTGTGTAGAACGGTTTCAAGAAATTTGCAAGCAGAGATTGGCATGATAGTGTCCTTAATCAGCCCAGCCCTGTAGTCTATTAGCAGTCTTTCCCAACATTAAAATAAATGTCGTATTTATATGTAAAGGGGGGTAGTTAGAAATTGAGGTGAGTGAGACCTTAATCAGGTAGTACTGAAAAGATTCAGATTCCAAAAGGAAACATTTATGCCATAACTAGGGAATTGATAAAAACCTTTTAGCTGATGGTGTATTTAAATGTTGGGTTTATTTTGTAACTGTTTCAAGAATACATTATGTATCAGAGCAGAGGACTCTGTGTATGATCCTGTTTACACAGGAGCTGGAGCAAATGTTGATACCCATCATCCTTTCAGAGCGCTTTGCAACTTAATAACCAGGTTTCCCATCCAAGGACTTTGTTTACAGTGATGTATTTGTGGGGTTGTGGGCCTTTTGTTTTTTGGTGGGTTTTTTTTTTTTTTTGGAGTTTTTTACTTGTATTATCCTCTTAGATTAATAATGAAGTCATTCCACTGTATTCCAACACCTTTTTCAGTCTCTGTTTTGCTCCCTCCTTGTGTATAGTTGAGCCAGAGGTATAGTTTGATATAGTAACTCTCACTGCTTAGTAGCTAATAGCTTACCATCTATTATGGTTTAGGAAATTAAAATGTCGTTAAAAAAAATCACTGACCAACATCTCCCCTCCCCCCCTTTTTTTTAACAAGCAATACTCTGAGAGCCTTAAAAACTAATGCTTGCAGATTTAAAAAAATATATATTTTTAAATTTATTTTTGAGGGAGGGAGGGAGAGAGAATGAGCAGAGGAGGGGCGGAGAGAGGGAGACCCGGAAACAAAACAAGCTCTAGGCTCTGAGCTGTCAGCACAGAGCGCGGCGCGGGGCTTGAACTCATTAATGACGAGATCATGACCTGAGCTGAAGTCGGGTGCTTAACTGAGCCACCCAGGCACCCCTGATTTAAAAAAAATATTTACACCCAGGGGCACCTGAGTGGCTCCATAGGGTAAGCACCTGACTTCGGGTCAGGTCATGATCTCATGGTTAGTGGGTTCAAACCCCACATCAGGTTCTGTGCTGACAGCTCAGAGCCTGGAGCCTGCTTCGGATCCTGTGTCTCCCTCTCTGCCCCTCCCCCACTCATTCTCTCTGTCTCTGTCTCTCTCTCTCTCTCTCTCTCTCTCTCTCTCTCTCTCTCTCTCTCAATCCCTCAAAAATAACTAAAGGTTAATAAAAATATGTTAAGCCATAATCTGCTTTGTTAAAAAATGAAAACCATGTATTTTAATGTGGACTGTGGGGCATTGGGGAAGTGGAAAGTTAACCAGACGTTCGTTAGATGTCGGTCTTCTCCAGAGGTTCTTTCATCTGCCAGCACCTTTTCTCTCTGCTTCCCATATTATCCTTTACTTAGACTCCTTTCTGCCTTTTAGCTTAGTCTTCTCTCTACATCATTGCAGGAATCCCATAGATTGACATTCATTTAAAGTGCTCCCGGGGCACCTGGGTGGCTCAGTCGGTTAAGTGTCTGACCTCGGCTAAGGTCATGATCTCACCGTTCCCAAGTTGAAGCCCCACATCTGGCTCTGTGCTGACAGCTCAGAGCCTGGAGCCTGCTTTGGATTCTGTGTCTCCCTTCTCTCTCTGCCTGTCCCCAACTCCACACGTGCTTTCTGTACTTTGTCTCTTTGTCTCTAATTTTCTCTCTCTCAGAAATAGATAAATATTTGGGGCCTCTGGGTGGCTCAGTCAGTTAATGGCTCAGATCATGGTCTCACAGTTTGTGAGTTTGAGCCCCATGTCAGGCCCTGTGCTGACAGCTCAGAGCCTGGATCCTGCTTCAGATTCTGTCTCCCTCTCTCTCTGCCCATCCCCCCACTTGTGCTCATGTTCTCTTTCTCTCTCAAAAGTAAACATTAAAAATTTGGAAAAAAAAAAGTGCTCCCAATGTTTTTATATAAACGATAGGACAGTTTAACTTCATTCAGTTGAGAGCTTAGGTCCTGGTGAGTTATTTTGCTTTATGTTGGTGTTGAATAGCTCTGGTCTAATCTTGACCTGTTTGAGAAATCCATGCAGATAGTCACATGGTGACTTGGGCACTTGGAACTACCCCTGAGAACCTGCAGGTTCAGGCGGGTTGGGGGTCAGGAACACACTCTTCCTGCTGACGGTTATTCTGGGCAAGACGGGCCAAATGTGAAATCGACATCTTACATTGAGAACCCCTGGCCCTCGCCATCCTTCTGTGTCTCTAGTGTTCTTCCTACCGACCCTCTGCCTCTAGGACCCGGGTTCTTATTTGTCTCCTTTTAATCCTTTGAAAATACTTTATTTTCAGGAAGGGATCTGACTTCCGTTCCATTGATACATATCAGTGTGAACTTAAAGAGATGCTTTGATTTTTAGTCACCTTTCTGATTGTGAAGGGAGAACAGTTTGGTCCCATTATAAAAATTTCAAAAAGAATGGGGGCTAATTCAGTGGAATAGAAAAATCTACCCACCCCCTGAAACCATGCCATGGTGACAGCCACACTCCTATGTGAAAAGAGCATATCTAGGGAGACATGGAAGAAGAAATGTGGGGGAACAGCGGCACTGCCCAGTATAATAGCAAATACAGGCGGTTCTTTATTTACTTGCCTTATTGTAAACATAAACCATGTGACTGTAGTTACGGTATTTTTATTTCTTCTGAGTGATGTGAAGGCCATAAAGAGCAAACCCTGGAGCAAAAATACCAGATAAGGGGGCACCTGGGTGGCTCAGTCGGTTAAGCATCCAACTTTGGCTCAGGTCATGATCTCGTAGTTTGTGAGTTCCAGCCCCCGTTCGGGCTCTGTGCTGACAGCTGAGAACCTGGAGCCTGCTTCCGAGTCTGTGTCTCCCCCTCTCTCTGCCCCTCCCCTGCTCATGCTCTGTCTTTCTCTGTCTCTCGATAATAAATAAACGTTAAAAAAAAAAAAAAAGACGGGCGCCTGGGTGGCTCAGTCGGTTGAGTGTCCGACTTCAGCTCAGGTCACGATCTCACGGTTCGTGAGTTCGAGCCCCGCGTCAGGCTCTGGGCTGATGGCTCAGAGCCTGGAGCCTGCTTCTGATTCTGTCTCCCTCTCTCTCTGCCCCTCCCCCATTCATGCTCTGTCTCTCGATAATAAATAAACGTTAAAAAAAAAAAAGACAAAATGCCTTGCTCTAAATGCCTCCAGAACTTCTTGTTTTGGTGAGTAATACCATCAGTAGCTGGTAGGCACTCTGTCACTGCTGTCGTCTCAGCCGCTATACCGTGGCACTCCCCTTCCAGGAGGGGAAAGTTTCCGATCAGTTCTCTTAATTCCTAAGGGCTGCTAGCTTGTTTGAATTACATTCTCTGAACAGAGATTTCCTCTTGGAATTACTTTCCTAGGCAGCTTTGATGCATTTTCCCCCTCGGTAGAACTAAGAAAGGTAGGACTTGATACCACGCAAGGGAAAGCATCGTTTAATTGGTGTTGTATGAGATGGGATCAGTGTGACCCCCATGAATGTAAGTTTGTGGTTTACCATTGCTAGAAATCTAGAAATCTGTTGCTTTAACACTTTGGTATATAATGAGCTAGACAAGGATTCCTGTTTTGTTTTTTTTTTTTTTTTACTGTGTGCTATTACTCTTGGTAAAGGGGAAGAAACGGAGAAAGCAAAAAGCAGTATATACTCTAGAAGCCCTGTATATAACAGTGAATAATTGGGAACAAGTCCAACATAAGATACTTTAAGAACAGTCTGGCAAACGAGGACATAAATGTAATGGAGATGTTAAAAATGTCTTTAGACATGTGGATATAAACTAAGTTGAAATGCAGATCCCAAGGTGGTATAGACAGCAGTGGAAACGATAGGAAAGGGTATGTTTCGTCGGACCCGGGGACGCGCGTCAGCTGCGGTGCAGTAAAAACACCGGATGTTGCTTCCAGTCCTTGTGTCGCTGGAGCCCGCGTGACCTAGGACTTCATGCCCTCGTGCGGGCTTCTTCGTCTCTAAAGGGGATGCTGGCATCTGTCCGTCTGCACCACACAGTTGTGGAGAGGCAGGTGAGTTTGGGAAAGCATTTGGGATGGATACTCTGCAGAGTAAACTCCGGGTAGATTTCAGCTCTGCCCTTGAGAAAAGTGGCAGTGGGTAAAAGCAGCACAGCCTGGGCTTGTGATCTCAGCTCTGCTGTTACCTAGCCGTATGGTTTCCTTATCCTCTCTGGTGGCCATTTTCTCGTCTCTGAAATAAAGGCACAGGGAAGATCTTCTCCGAAGTCGTTTCCGGGGTTCAGATCATGCAGGAGTTTCAGAGCTTCGAAAGCAGGCCCTGCCACAGTTTCTGACAGATGCGCCGTTCTCCTCACCTTTTAGGTGGGGTCACTGTGGTGCTGCTCTATCTGCTCGTGTTACTGTAGCCTTGTCTCAAGAATCTGGAATTTATTCTTAGCGTGCCTATGATGTGTGAGATTTCTGAAAAAACATAGTTGTTTTCCCTGGAATGCTCTAGGTTTTGTCAGTATTATGTTGTATTGATAATTCTGCAGAGCCTGCTTGGGTCTGTCCTGAGGTTAGATGTTGTCAGGTTTCTTTCCCCCTCTTAAGTTCTGTTTGTTTTATTTTAAACCAGAAGTTTGCAAACATGGACAGCTTGACCAAAAGGTTGAAAACATTATCCCGTGGGCCATCTGTGCTCTGGGCCACACACACACACACACACAGGCGCCCCGTTTCAGTGGCCATCGGCACCGTCCGATCCTGTGGCTTGCCTTGGGCGAGTCCCCTAATCTCCTTGTGCTTTGCTTTCTCCCATCTGTAACTTGCCCGTCCTCGGGGGCCTGGCCAGGGCTGACTGGGGCTGCGGCCCGGCCCTTCCTACGCACGGAAGGAGAGGAGTAGAAGGCAGAGTTTAACAGTCTCAGGTTCTTTCCTTTTTTGCGCGCACTCCCTACGTGTCAGCAGAAATCTAGTTCTGAAACTACGGCCCATCCGCCATAACTGCACGCTTGAAGTTCTCTTTACTCCATGTTTGTCAAAGGTCTGAAATAAGTTAACTAATTGTGAAATTACAGATAGTCTTATATACTTAACATTCCCATTCTTTCCCCAGTTAACCCTACATGGTCTCCTTATGATTATTATTATTTCACTATAATTGTGGAGAAAGTGTAAAGGTGTTCATACTTGCCTTGAGAAACTGCCTCCTTAAAGGATTTTATTAGGTGAAAAACTAGAAAAGAACCATTTTATTAGTCTAGGAAAGCAGGATGGTCCTACGTTTTATTTCTGAAGTTGATATTCTAAAACTGTCTTAATGTGTTCAAGAAATGTAACAGGTTAGGGGAAATGATGGAAGCATCAGACAAATGTAGGACAATGGCATTATTTAGAATACGAGTTGTCAAAATCAGTAGTCCATGAGGACACTTTTTAACCAGGAGTTAAAAATCCTTTGGTTTTATACAAGTAAATTTGAGACTGATTTAAAATCGCAACTGGATGGGTCACTTTTTTTTTTTTTTAAAGTTTATGTTTGAGAGTGCACATGCATGAGCTGGGGAGGGGCAGACAGAGAGAGAATCCCAAGCAGGCTCTGTGCTATCAGCACAGAGCCAGATGCAGGGCTCAAACTCAGGAACCATGAGATCATGACCTGAGCCGGAGGCAGACACTTAACCTACTGAGCCACCCAAGCACCCCTGGATGGATCACATTTAAATTCTAACATTGTTGACCTTCTTCAGCTTTTTAAATATGAGTAGGTGGGTATGAGAGAGACATAGACATAGACTAGACTTTAAAGTAGATCTTAAAAAGTGATAGCCACGAAGTTACAAATTTGTTGATACAAAGTAAACTGGGAAATTTTGGAGTTTTGTCATAAAGTGATTATGGTGATTTATTTATTTATTTATTTTGAGAGAGGGCACGAGTGAGGGGCAGAGAGAGAGAATCCCATGAGAGGTGGGGTGGGGAAGGAGAGAGAGAGAGAAGTGGGGCTCGAACTCACAGTGTGATCATGACCTGAGCCAAAGTCAGATGCTTAATGACAGCCACCCAGGTGCCCTGTGGTGATTCATTCTAAAAGGTGTTTTTTTTTTTTTTTTTTTTTTTTTGACCCAGACAAATACCACGTTTATTTCACAAACACCGGGAAAATGGGTTGGGGTGGAGTTGGGACACAGGTGCACAGCTGCGCACGGTCATCAGTGACCCGCTTCCCCCACTGAGGCTCCAGCCAGGCAGCGCCTCCAAGTTGACAAATGAGTGAGTGCAGGGAGGGCCCTTGAACACCAAGCCCCCTGCAAGGCCAGCTGTCCCAGGAAAACCACAAATAAGAGTGGGACACGGCCCCACCATACAGATCATCTGGCCACCCGTCTTCACTCTGGAGGTCTGCAGGATTGCAACAGTGACCCCACAGAGGCCACTGGCGCTGCCAGATCTCCACGATGAGAATCTTTACAAAGAGGCTGGGGTTCTGTGCATCAGCCAGGGCAGCTCCACTGCCCACGATGCCCACGCAGACTCCACAGAAGAGGTTAGACAGGCCCACCGTGAGGCCAGCCCCAAACGTGCAGTAGCCTGCATGGTAGTTTCGATGTGCAGTGGCCTGGGGGTCAGTGGCACTGAAAGGCTCAGCCAGGTTGCTAATCACAGTTGCCACGATGACGCCATAGATGGCCACAGCCTCACTGCTTTGAAAGATTTTTTATTGAAGACATTTTCCTTTTGTTGGAAGACTAGATAGTCTGGGCTCGGCTGATTCCTTTTTAAGAGTAAAGTCTACAGGATCCAGTCCTTACCTGCAGTAGGGGTTTTGCCCTGCCCAGTCTCCGTAGGCTGTTGCCGTGAGTGCAGGTTTCCTCCTCGGTCCCGTGCTGTGGGGTTAAGTAGGCACCCTCTCCGCTCACGTCCGGTGGCCTTTGCTTTAAGAGTTAATGATGTCTGCAGGTGTGTTGGGATTAGCACTGTAAAGTTGTGTAAGGGCTTTTTCTTTCTTTTGATCTTCTGAAAGGGATGAAAGATAGCCATTACACTCAAGGGATTAGGTCCCCTCTCTTTAAAGACTTTAGGTACCATAAATATTTCACTTCAGATGTAAGGCAAAGAATTATATACATCTAGGGGGAAACGGGTGTTTTATATTACCAGTTGGAAATTATTCAGTCTCCACTTACAAATTGAATGAGCTTTGTAGAGAGATTTTTCTCCCAACCTTAGTGGACTGAGATTGGGGGAAAAAAAAATGTGCAGGTTTATAGCTCAGTAATTATACTGATTTTTTTTTTTTCCTTCTAAAACGTTTTTCTTTGTTTTTATAAGTTAACATGCTGTCTCTGTCGTGCCTCCTCCCTGCCCGATGGGGTCTCCCCACTCTGCTGCTACACCAAGAACTGCCTCTGACACTTCAAGAACCAACTACTGTGCACCCATGTTCGGTTTAAGTGTGCGTTCAGTTTTTTAAAAGAGGCCCTATATTTTGTTCTTTCTCTTCCTTGAAGCTAACACTGCTTAGAAAGGGAAAGTAAGGTTGACGTGCCCGCGGCAGAGTTAGACGGTTCTGGTCACTGCACTCTCAGGAAGCTGGTGGGAAACCAGGAGGGGAGCCCTGCGTAGGGGGTTGTGGTTTCAGCCCCGTTCCACTCTGCCCACGTCACACCAGGATGGAAGGCTGGGAATGTCCTTGTCCTTCGTGTTTTCCTAGGATGGACTGTCGCACCGTGGGATGGTATTTAGAATTAGGACTTCGGAGAGGAAGGGGTAGGCTTGGTAGGTGCCAGCCCTAGAATCAGCCTGTTAAATGATGATTCCTATCCCCACCCCATATCACATCATCAGCCATTTAGAACAGATTTAAAATACAGTCAGCTCAGTGGCTTATGGTATCTGTATGATTCTGCATTTTGTATTTTGTCCCTGAATTTATGGAGAGCTCTATGTGGTTATTTGTATTTAAGCCGATAGTGGTGTTTTCTGTTATTTGCTGTGACACATGTGAGATACACTCAGTCCTTTTCCAGAGCCCCTTGCCCCCTTTTTATTTTGTTCTTGCCTTTTTATTAGAGAAAAATCTGGGTGATGAAGTACCAGATTGCAGGCAGTTAAATATGGGGATTTGAATCCTGAGGCATGTCTCAGTGATGTGAAGGGAAAAGTAAAATTATGAGTAGATGATTGTTAGCGATGGTCAAAATAAAGTGCCAGATGAATATAGCCACTGGCAGGGGTTTAAGGTTAAGGAATTAAGAGCCTCGTGCTTGATAACGCTGTGCCACGTTCGGATTAGAGGTCTGCTCAGTTACCGCCTTAAACCTTTACTTCCGATGCTTCATAAAATTATAGGAATGGCTCTGTGTGTGAAGCTTATCCAAACTTTGGGCCTCTAATATAACCCTAAAAGACAGGGGCAAAAAGAAACTGTGAAAGGTGTTTGGCAGCGAGCAAGAGTGGGAGCTCACCAACGCTTTGAAGGTCAATTAGCCAGAAAATGTGCTAAAGACTGGGTGCGGTGCCGCGTTACTGGCCGAGAATTACCCCCAAGGTCCTCAAAGTGGTCCTGCCGCCCGAGCCAGAGAGACAATTACAGACCCGGAGGAGATGCTACAAAAGCTTTAATTAAGGGACTTACTTACACCCCACTAGGTTTTGGAAATTAAATTCTTGCTTGTGCTTAACTGATGTTTCTTTTGTCTGGGCTTCCACGTGGATTTCAGCAGAGAGCACTGTTTTCCCCTGGGTCTGCTTTCCGTTGGAAGCCGCTTCACTGTGATGGATACTGGCAAAGCCGAGAGTTTAATCCTTGCAGGGAACCGGGTGGAAAAGTGAGCCGAGGAGCTTTCTGCCAGGGAGCATTTTGGGCACAGGTTGAAAATTGTGGTGTTTATACACACCTTAGTACCCCCGGAAACCAGGACCTCTCTTTGGGCTTAGACATGTGAAGAAGGGTAATAAGCAGATGTATTTTGTAGAATTTGAATTTTAGAATTCCCATTCACAGGGCACCATGACTTTCCTTGAATTGGCAGCTTTATGTCTCTAGACCCAGCAGGCCGCTCTTTCTCCAGAAACATGTGTTTGTTTTGTGTTGAGGTTAGAGTAGCCTCTGACATCCAGGTCTGGTTGTTCACAAGCCCAGACCCGTGGTGAGGCTGCATTCAGATGTGACTTCTCCTAGAAGGACTGATTTAAGTTGCATCCAGTCCCAGGCAGTGCGTTACGGTGCATCGATCTGCCTGTGTTCCTGAGCTCAGCCATCCTGCTGTCGATGGGAGACGTTATCATCTTTGAACTCGGGCCTAATGGCTCCTTTACTCCAGTGTGTTCCCTTTGTTTCCATAGCGAAGCAATTCTCTTATTTCTTGTCTCTCTTCCTTGGAGTGATTTATTTCTGCCTGCAAAGTTTGGTTTGAGCCATAACGTTTTAAAAAGCACTAAGAAATGCTTGTGTTCCAATAATTTTAAATTTTCTTTCAGTATTTCTAGTCTACACCCATCATCAGTCAGGAGGTCCATTTTTTAGGTCCTCTCCGTACCCTTCGAAGTCCCTTTGTGTGCCTCTCAACCTGTGTGTGGGAGACCGAAACTTCCTCCTTGCTCTAACTGAACAGAAGAGTCCATAAAATCAGAAGTCCTGGGGCCCCTGGGTGGCTCAGTCGGTTAAGTGTCCGACTTTGGCTCAGGTCACGATGTCATAGCTCATGAGTTTGAGCCCTGCGTCGGGCTCTGTGCAGCCAGCTCAGAGCCTGGAGCCTGCTTTGGATTCATATTCTCTCTCTCTCTCTCTCTCTCTCTCTGTCTCTCTCTCTCTCTCAGAAATAAGTAAACATTAAAAAAAGAAAAAGAAGTACTTCTCATCATCTGACCTTGTCAGGAAAGAGAAATTGCAAAAAAACAATCGTGGTGTCACGGGTTAAAGGGTGCAGTTTTCAGCGAAGTGAAGTTTCCGAAGAACTCCGTTACCGAACTTCCGTCTTCCGTGCGGTGGGTAGAGGAGGGCTCCCCCTGGTCCAGGCGTCCGAGGCCCCCTTGGTGCGGAGGCTGCTCTACAGCAGGGTCCTCTGACCCCGGCCAGGTTAGCCTGTGGTGATGACTCGGACGGACCCGTGTGCTGGCCTGAGAGCTTTTGGCATTGACATTATTTAGAGCGCTCTCCTACTTGAATAGGTCTTAAATAATGCATCATAGCGAATTTCCGTTTTCTTTGGAAAGAGGGAAATTGTATTTCGTGATAGGAACATTTTTGTTTGACCGAGGACCTGACTGGTTAACAAGCTAAAGCCAAATGTGGTCGGAAGTTCTGGAGAAAGGGGCAGATGGCATGAGCACACTTGCTCACTGAAGAAGAATGTGACTGAATTTTGCTAAAAGTGCTGATTCCAAAGGTTCTTTTATGAAGTAAAAATTCTGAGTTCTTATCTCTTCAGCTTTATTTTGCTAACATTGTTAGAACTAGTACATCTGGCTTAGATTCTAAAATAGTCTGGTTTTATGCTTCAGTTAAAATGAATCCAATCAAGTTGGAATTTGAAGATAGATAAAAAGGATTCTGATACACGGGGAGGATTCTTCAACGGAGCAGGGTTAGCAGGGAAGGTCTTAAGCCTCCTTTCTTTCTGGATGGCCTTTAGAAATCGGCCGCTGGTGGTTTCAGTTAGCGTAGGGCATTCAGCCGTAGTTTGTGTGTGTGTGTGTGTGTGTGTGTGTGTGTGTGTGTGTAAAGGGGCGACGGACGGTGGAGCGAGCGGCCTCCTCAGCGGTCCTTCCAGTGTCCGGCTCTTGGTTACGCTGCTTCCGTCAACGCTTAGACAAGCTCCACGCTTTGTTGTCTGAAGATTTCTTTTATTACGGTGGGGGTGGGGTTAGTTTTGTACATGGGGCTAAAGTGTGCCATCTTTATCAGATTTAGTGAAATATCTCTCACTTCGTCCGTCCGGTTTGCTTTCTGTGTTGAGTCCCCCCTCTGTCCAAGCGTGGATTCATGTGCACAGCCAAACATAAACTCCAAATGCAGTCCAGTGAAATCTTCTAATAAGACATTGGAACAACATTGTTTAGGGGGTGAGGAACAGACCATTCTGTATCTCAGCCCAGGGTGCTCTGGGAGTTAAGAGTGACAATTAAAAATGTTTTTCAGGTGGGGGCACCTGGATGGCTAAGTCAGTTAAGCGTCCGACTTTGGCTCAGGGCCTGATCTCAGTTTGTGAGGTCGAGCCCCGCATCGGGCCCTGCACTCACCATGTGGAGCCTGCTTTCCATCCTGTCTCCCTCTCTCTGCCCCTCCCTAGCTTGCGTGTTCTTGCACGCTCGTTCTTTCTCAAAAATAAACAAAACCCTGTGTTCCAGGAACATAAACATACAGCCCAGTCCCGGGCTGACTGGGAAGTGTGTGAACTGGTCCTCCACGTCTTCGTGGTGCAGCTGGTACTGACGTGTTCGTGGTCCCCCTCCACTCCTCTTCATCATGCCGACCTTGGAGCCATTAGCAGAGACTCAGCAGTTTATCCTTTCATAAATAATGCACTCGCTCCGAAACGGCAGGCTGCAGGCTTGTGGCCCAGACCTGCTGGGTATTTATAGTTCATGCCAGTAAATGTTTCGGTTGAATCGGTCAGGAGCTGTGGGCCTGATCGCTTTTCAAGTTGGTGGCTAGAGAAGTGAGTCAGCTCCCACACCCCCACCCCCACCTTGAGGAGGGAACGGGCACTGCTGAACTCTGCGGCCCTGGCCAGCTGGCGAATCTGGAGGGGCTTGTAGGTTTGCTTGTGTTTGGCTGTTTGAGCCTCAGTACCAGTTCCTGGTTTGGTGAGCCGTGTCTCTGCACTGACACCAGATGAAGAGAGCACTTCCTGCCTATCTTGAAGTAAATCGGGGGTCAACCCAGACTTGTTTGGTGCTGGCCTTTGCTGTGGTTTTACGGGAGAGGCTCCAGAACTGCTGAGAAAGTGCTTTCTCCGACAGGAATGGGGGTTGCATTCTGCTAACAAGGCCTAAGCCTGCCGATGACAGCGCGAGCTTGTGCTTCTCTGTGCAAGAAGGTAGAAAAGACTGAGGGTGGAATAGTAAATGAATTTTTATCCAGCAGGGATGGCTATGGAAAAACCTGTTTCAAAACAGGTTCTTCCCATGTAAGGTCATCAGTTTTACGGTTCACTTTTCCCCTTTGTCCTTCCTCCCTGCCAGGTTCCCCTAGGACTTCTCCAGCTGTGCTCGTCAGCCTCCTTTTCTTGATCCTTCCTGCCTGGAGCTCTGGGATTAAAAAAAAAAAAAAGGGGGGGGGAAGGAAGGAAGAAAAGAAAGAAAAAGACAAACCATACAGGACCCTGACTTTGATATTTACTGCTTAACCTTTTCCTTGTAAGAGTTGCTAGCTGTAATACCAAAAGTAATTTCAAGATTAGAAAGTGTGAGGAAGCACTTTCATTTACTAGCCAGTGACTTAAAGAAGTTCTTTTTCAAGCCGACTAGTGAGCCTGCGGTGTTAAATGTCTGTTGACTCTCTGGCCGGGAGAAACATTGATTTCTCTCTTTCAGGCGCTGCTTTCTTCCCCGGGAGATGCGCCGAGATCTTGGCCAGGGGTCAGAGCATCGGGAAGCTCGGGGTCCTTCATCCTGACGTCATCACTAAATTTGAGCTGACCATGCCCTGCTCCTCCCTGGAAATCAACATCGAGCCCTTTTTGTGAAGATGGGTCTCTGCCGTGTGACTCTCTCCCGGAGCGTTCTGCTCCTTCCCTGGTGTCCTTGAGTCGTCTCCGCCCTCCCACCCCCCCTACCCCCCCGGGACCATTCGCTTGCGCTTTAATGTTTAATAAAGTAGGAAGTCGTGTCTGGCTCCGTGTGTAGAGGCCGCCCGCTCCCTGCATTAGGCCAGCTTGTGCGAACACGCTGTGAAGCCGCGTTACGAGGAGAAGCCCAGAGGACCGCAGGCCGGAGCCTTGCTGATGAAACCAGCGCTGATGCGGGAGAATGGAAGAATTTGTTCCTTCTCCATCTGACGTGCAGCCAGCAGTGGGAAACAGCAGGAGCTTTGGGAAACGATTAGGGAGCAGCGGCCGTCTGGCAGTTACAGCCTCGAAGTCCTTTGAAAGTGAAAGAAGACTCGAGTATTTGAAGGGCTTGAAGGTGCGTGGGTGTTTCCACTCTGATATCCTGAGACGGAGTTCACGCAACACACATCTGTTCTGCCAGACGAGTTAAAACAAATGTGTTGATAGCAGTGCGGTATGAACATTCGGAAACCATGAAAGAGTATTTTTGCCCCAGGCTATACATTCTGCTGTAATCAATACTATAAAATCATGGCTTTAAATACTTAGTTGAGCAACTAGGTTCTGTCTTATTTTGCAGGGAAGTATTAGGTCTCTCCTCTGACGCTAAGTGTGTCGGTCTGCCTTGTCTTGCCTCCTAATTTACTTTTATTTCTTTGATCTAGACTCCTCCAATAGGTACTGAAAAAAGGTCGAATGTTTGAGATAAGTTCTCAATTCCTGTTAAGATGATGAAACAATAAAATGTAAAACTTTAAGTCCAGTAGAAATAACTAACAAAGTTAGAAAGAATTAGGTTCTTGGAGCTTGTGCTGAGCCTACTACAGCGAAACCCAGCCCTCTTACTGCTCTGAATCAGGGCAGCGGTGTCCAGCCTAGTAAGATTTGTGAACATACAGACTTTCACCACTCCTTCCCTGTTCTGTTTGCGGCATTTAAATGAAGAGAAAGCTCACAAAAAAGAATGTACGTCAAAAGGTTTTATGTCCAGCATACATACCTAAAGATTTCTTACAAGTTAAGACAACCCAGTTTTTTTTTTTAAATGGACAAAAGATTTGAACAGATATTTCCTGCAGATAAATGAAGTAAGCATCGGGAAAAATTCTCAGTCATCGGGGAGATGCAAATAAAAACCACAGTACGAATTGAAATGGCTGAAATTTGAAAGACTGGCTCATACCAAGCATTGGTGAGACCCGTGCCGTGGGACCTCCGTGTCCTGCTGGTGGAAACAGAGGGAACAGTGTTATTTATAGTAGCTTCAGCCCAAATGTTCATCAGCAGCTGAATAGCTAAATTATAGTACATCCGTATCATGGAGTAGTTCTCGGCAATAAAAGGGGATGAGCTACTGAAGAAGAACATGAATGAATCCCTAAGCATGCTCAGGGGAAAAAAAAAAAACAGACCCAAGACTACATGTGATTGCACATAAATGAAATTCTATAAGAGTCAGTGGTACAGTGGCTGGCTAGAGCTTGCATAGGGGAAAGGACTGCAAAGGGTAGAGGGCTAAGCTGTTGGGGACGATGGGACGGATCTGTCCTAACTGGCATGGTAGTTAGGATGTAGCTTATTACCTCAGCAAAGATGGGAGAAACATGTTAGCGTAGTTAATACTCTTGCACCCCACATCTATGCCTGGGGTAAAAGCATGAACTGTAGAATTGGTGTGTCTGTTTAAAGTGGTTTACTGGTCCACTCTTCAGGAGATACTGTCCCCCAGTTTCAGGTTGTCTGTAGTTAAAGTCCAGGTTCGTGGGCCATGCGATAGCCATGGTTGAAGTGAGTGGATATCCTGAGATACCCTGTTAGCAGGCAGCCACCTGGATGTTTTTTGGTCAGAAACTACTTGTAATGAAAAACCCACTGACATCTGATTTCTGATTGTATATCCCAGCATGAAAAGGGAAAGATCAACTCCATCCATCACGGGGATGTTTCTGCCCTCTGAAGCAGGGAAACTGTAGGAAGAAAACCGATATCGGCTACGTTAGGAGAAATGAACCACCAGTTTAGGAACTGAGGCTCCACGGCCAGATCATCTTACACTTGTCCCAGCTGAGGCATTTGAACTGGGGCCGGGCCAGTCGTGGGTACTACCAAAACCTATGTTGGAGAAAACACACCTTCTTAGTGAAAACTGGGAGCCCTAGTATGAAAAGGGAAATTAGATATAATTGATTTCTTGTTCTAGCTTACAGAAGACTGCTAGAGCCCGACACTCATGTATTCCTCTCGAGTTTTATATTTTCACCCGTGATCTTGTTGCAACGTGTACGTTTTTATGATAATCATAGGAGATAAAGTAGGAATTCTCCCTGCCTTATGGGAACATTCAATCTTCAGAGAGATTAATGATATGCCCAAAAGTCACATGCTTAACAAATGGGTTTGGGACAATGAGCAACTTGGATTCCCTAGATCACTTGGTGTTTTGTGTCACTTACCTACTTATCCAAAATGTTGGAGTTTTTGAGTTTTATAAAAAACACGGAAAAACAAAGTTAAAAATCTCAACTATAGAAAATCGTACAAAGTTAGACTTTCCCAGGCTAATCTACCCTTTCTGCCCCAGTCTCCTACTGAAGTAACTAACCACTGTTAATAATTTGGCTTGTGCTGTTCCTGACATTTTCCTTAGTTTGGACAGTCAGCCACACACAGGCTCACGATTTTGGGGCCATACTCTACTTACTGATTCGCAACAACCTTCGATTTCTATTTTACATAGTAGTATGTATTTTACATAGTATTTTACATCATGACACTTCACTCACCATGTCTTATTTTTCTAGGTCAGGACCTGTAGACCCACGTCATTCTATTCCTCTGCTGACCTTTGTTTCCAAATCTGCAAGTACAGTGATCAGTGGACCTCCATATGCCAGCCCCAAAACAGTATTAGCTTAGAGGCCATGAAAACCCAGGCCTAATGGCTGTACAAACATCCACATTTGGTATTTGATAGACGCATTCGGAGAGGCGAGGGGCTACTTAGATAGTTCTTACGTGTGCCTTTTACACCCAAACAGTATCTTATCCCAGTAGGTTACATTCCCAGGTGTAAAGAATGTTAAATTATTACCTTTTAAATAGGAGTAGCCCAACTAGGACCCAGCCGGCCCAGCTGGCCCTCTTGCCCTCAGCAACAAGGGGCTCGTCACATTGGGAAAAGAGCACTGCTTACAATCCTGTGTCTCAGTCTTAGCTGCTATTTGTGCTTGAAGCTTTCTGTAAATACCACTAACGCCAATGCTTGGGTATTGAGTTGGCTTTTTTGGTCCATTTTATCCAAAAGCAGACAGGTGGCCTTAAAGGGACACAACTGCCTTCAGTAAAATATGCCCTTTAAACAGCAGAAGCATTTGACACGTCTGATATCTTCCAGGCTGTGGCTTATTATAAGGAGCTTGGATATATTATTTTTAAAAAGGTAGAGGCTGGCATACATAACGGCACTCAAGGCACCAGTACAGCCCTGGGACAATCTACGAGCAGCTCCCTGACCCAGGTCAGGGCGAGGAGATCCGCCTCCTTGGGTAAAGGTACAGGAACCAAACAGCCAGTCCTTGAGAAGGCAGCTGGGCCACAAGCAAGGCCAAGCCGACCCAGAGCGATGTTAGTTTCTACTACTGCCTGCTTTCTTGTCCAGTCTCCCACCCTCCTCTGACTTCCTAGTAAACAGGATGACGACAGACATTGTAACTCAGCTGTGGGTTGAAGAAATATCTCCAGCAAAGGGTTTGATTGAGTTATGTCTATGGCTAAAGCCCGGTATGTTTCCTCTCCCTCATGGGACTGATGCAGTGTGGTAAGAATACGCTCAAGGCCTCCATTCAAGTCTTTGACTCATCCCTAAGGTTTGGCCTTGACTGTCTCTATTTAAGGAGCATGACGTGATTCTGCATAGAAAACATTTTGAAAAGCCCCCCTCTCCCTGATTTAGGAGGCACTTGTAAGAGATGACTGCTAGGTGATCCAAGTTGCAGATCTTATCAGCCATACAAAGCAGATCTGACCTTTAAGACAGAAAAGTGAGGATGTTGAGGAAACCTGGTAGCGAAATAAAGTTCCTGCACTCCACAAGTCACAACTTTTTGTCCTGAGGAATGAAAATGTTTCTCTAAAAGAAACACCTGCTTAGGGCCAGCAAGAAACCAGTTGTAAAGGATACAAACCTGGTAACCCCCCACGCTGGCGCTGGAATCGTACAGAGTAAAAGACCAATCAGAGATGGCTGGGAGTAGACCTTTCTCAGCTGTGTTAGGTAGAACATCCAAACAGCGTTTGGGGGGACGACACAAGGTAAGCCAGAGGGAAGGGCGCCCTGTGAGCAAACTGCACTGTAGGGAAGAGAGAGACCCTGTAGGTGAGATGCCTTCGGGAAGACACCAGACATAAACCTGCCTGCAAAGGCCCCTGAGTCTCTAGCTGAGTATCGATCAGCCCGTGCACATGGGGGCAGCACCCATTACAGACACTACCTCTAACCATCCACGGAGAACTGAACCATTCATTCCTGGAGCTCACAGAGGGCAGGTCAGAGCTAGAAAACCCCAGGAATCAAAAGGTTATGCGGAGAAGGGCTAGATGGATTTTGCCTCAGGAGTTGGGGAAAACCAACTCTAGACTAAACGCCACTCCAGTTGTGCCTAATAAAGCTTAAAAACAAGGCCAAAAGAAACTGTTTGCAAGAAATGAACTGCATCCTAGAACAGAGCTTAAGGATATTTATAGTAATACAAAATATCCAGCACCCAACAATGTAAAACTCACAGTGTCTGGCATCCAATCAAAAATTACCAGGCAAGCCAAGAAGCTGGGAAACCTAACCAATAATGAGGAAGGGGGAAAAAAACCAGAAACTGACAAATGTGCCATAGGTGATAAAATTAATAGGATATTATTGTAACTGTCCTCCATATGTTTAAGATGCTAGAGGAAAGACTGAACAAGTGGAAACACAGAAGGTACAGATTTTCAATTTCTAGAGAAGAAAACTATGAGATAAAGGAATAAGCTGATAATAATACCAATACCTATGGAATAACAGCAGAACTGATGGACTTCATGAAAGTTTCACAAAAATAGCTTCCCAGCCAAGTATTCTTACCAGCACCTAATTAAGATGGCTAATGTGGCCTGTGCATACTTTGCCCCTCCCACGGCACCGCCCACCTGGCTCCCACGTGACCCACGCTGCAGCCTGGAAGCCCGGGAGGCCTCATGGTCTCTAGGCTCACAGACGCAGGTACAGGGCGTGGAGGCAGCACCAGCCGGCACCCTGTCCTGTCCTCAGCAGTTCGAGGCTAGCTTTGTCCAGAGGCATTGACATTCTCCGAACACCTCCACTGGGGAAGAATCTGGCTTGTGCTCCCAGCAAGGGGACCCTGCTGTCGTAGCAGGAAAGAGCAAGGCCAGCAGATGTGTCGAGGGTGTGCATGAAAGAAGCGTCACAGCCGGAACTAGCTGCGCCCTGGCTTTTCTTGTTTGTTTTTGCATGCCATATAGACAGGCGTGGAAAAGGAAAAAGGATTTTTGGCTTCATATAGCTCCGTTGTCTCATGTGGCTATAGTTTTAGGAATTTAACATTCTATTCATGGTCCACATTCAACTCTTCTTTTTCATATGCGTCCCGTAAATAGGCAAGTCTGTACTACAGGTGTGCCCCACTTTAAGAAAACAGTGGACACATGGCGTATCCAAAGTAATCCATTAAAGAGCCTTATGTTTACAGAAATGAAGAACTGCCATATGATTAAAAATGCCATTTATAAACAGCGAACCCCTTGGTGCACTTAAAATTCAAGTTAAAAAAAATCAAGGCAGCCTTCAGGAAAACATGTATTCTCTAAAACTGGATACATCTACACCACTTGGTTCTTGTTAGCCTCTTACTAGACAACCAGGGATTCAGGGAGGGAGGGAGGGAGGGTGAGCGAGCACATTTACAGGTCTCTCAAAGAGCCAGACCAAGGTAAAATACTTTCACATCAAGTTCCACGGGCCTAGGTCAGGGAACCGAACAGAGAAAAGAGGGAAACGGACGGAGGCCCTCGCAACTGTCACCTCTGCTGAAAGCTGAACGAGAATGGGCATGAAACTGTGCAGGCGAGGTCAGGTCCAAGACGGCGGAAGGGGAAGGTGCCCACTGCGGCCTGTTAAATGTTCAAAGGAGGAACGATGGGGGAGACTGGGAAGCCACCTCGGATGTCATCTTCTCTGGAATGGCCCCACATGGATGTAAGGAGATGGACTAAGGGGCTCCCTCACCCTTCCTTCCCGTTCTCGTGATTTGGTTCTGCTCGTCCTTTGCTCCGCCACGGCCAGCACCGCTCTTCCTACACACGGTCGTCAACCCCGGCTTTGGTGTGGCTTCGCCTCGGGAGAGCCGCAGGTGTTTGGGGGACGCGTCTCTGGCAAGCTCCGCCCTCGCCATGGAGTATCATCTCGTATCTGCTTCCCATCACATCATCTGTTCTGTAAGCCTGGCTCGTGTGCTGCCTCTCCCGGGAGCCCCCCTCGACTTGCTGCAGCCCCCAAGCAGGAACTCGTCTCCCCCTCCTCTCGGGCTCCTACGCCCCTACCCTCCAATTCCCTGAGCCAGAGGCTCCTGTCTCCTGCGAGAGCTCCACAGGGCAGGATTACGTCCATCCGGCTCCGCAGGCCCATCCATGGTGTATTAGGTATTGAAAGTACAAACGGGGGCCTAGCCTTGGCCTTGCCAATAGGAGTGGCAGTTTTCTGCACCATTTCAAATAGCGTATTTGGGATGAAGACACAGCCTATCATCGTAACGATGTGGATGTGAAACAGGGTCGTATTCATTTGGCTCTGCAGGGTACTTATTCGTGAAAACCGTGTAGTTACCTTAACTAGCAGCACCGATAGCATTTACCTTTCAACTCACAGTGGCATTGGTCTCCAAATATGGTAAGATTCTTTTCCCAAAAAAAATTTTTTTAATATTTATTTGTTTTTGAGAGACACAGAGAGACAGCATGAGCAGGGGAGGGGCAGAGAGAGAGAGGGAGACCCAGAATCCGAAAAAGGCTCCAGGCTCTGAGCTGTCAGCACAGAGCCCGACGCGGGGCTCGAACTCACAAACCGTGAGATCATGACCTGAGCCGAAGTCGGTCTCTCAACCGACTGAGCCACCCAGGCGCCCCGAAGATTCTTTTTAGTATCAAGGAGTCAGAGGAGGGTATGTGAGCTTGTGCACCTACCGCTTCCTGCTAATCACATCTACGGCTGCCGTGACACTCCCCAACATCTGCACATGATTGAACTACGACAGCGACAGAGAATTCTAGAGCCTGCCATTTATTTTTGTCACCTCTTTTCAACTCCGGTCCAATGAACCCTGAAAGGTCTAGCAGGAAAAAAAAAAATCCAAGGGAGCACAACCCTAGCTTTTGAAACATGTAACAAGAAGTCATAAGCAAACCAAAAATGATTTTATTTTAAAAAGAATAAATTTACATACACTACATGAGCAAGACATCTGAAACCTTCCAAAATAGAAACCCGGAGCATATGGCCCCGAAACACCACATGCTTTGATTACACTCAAGAAGCCCAAGTTGCCGACGAGGACTAGAAACTCCCATGTTACCAGTGCGACCATCAGGCCTGTTGTAGAGTGATTTCGGCCACGGCCATTCGCGGGTTTTGAGTTCAAGGTCCCTTCTGTGTTTCCTTCTGCATAATGCTGTGGGGCAGATCTGAGCAAAATCAGCATGGAGTGACGGCTGTTTAGGATGACGGTACAGGTTGGAGGTCCCGGCCCGGAATGGTAGTGGGCTGGGGGCAGGCTGAGGACGGTTAGAAAGGAGACATGTTCTGCTTGCCTCCCAGAGGTGCCAGGAGTCCTGAGGACTCTGGCGTCACGGTTTCCAAAGGCAGGGTTGGCCCGACCACAGGTCCTAAGCCTATGTTGGATACATCACGATGAGCTTGACTTTTAAATTCTTAATCCCCAAGTCGCCTGAAGGAGAGGTGCTCTGGGCCACCGCTGAGGCGATTCCAGCAGGGGGCAGTCTTTCCCCAGAGAGAAAATCCAAATGTCTCCAAGGAGCCATAGGGCCTGCTCTTTGAAGGGGCACGCGTGGGGTGTGTGCGACAGCTGCCTGGGAGGGTGTCAGATGAGTGTCGAAGGCCAGCAAGAGGAGGAAGCAGGTAGTGACTTTTCCAATCCGTTTCTGCCGGATTCCAGGCCACAGAGCAGAAGAACTCAAAAACTAAAATTGTCTTCACCAATATACATACTTTTTTAAAAAAATTTTTTATTCAATGTTTTTATTTTTGAGAGACAGAGAGAGACAGACCATGAGCAGGGGAGAGGCAGAGAGAGAGGGAGACAGAATCGGAAGCAGGCTCCAGGCTCCGAGCTGTCAGCACAGAGCCTGACGTGGGGCTCGAACTCACAGCCCGCGAGATCATGACCTGAGCCGAAGTCGGACGCCCAACCGACTGAGCCACCCAGGCGCCCCAGCATACGTTTTATTCTCCAGCTGCAAAACAAGATACTTCAAAAAGGGACCAACCGTGACAAGCCCTTGGGTCATTATTTAATGGGCTACAGCTACCGTATCCATCCTCAATCCAATTGTGTAAATACAGCCTCAAATGCATTAATACGGCGGATTGCTGTCCTATTGTTGGGACTTAAAAGGACAGCATTAAAAATTACACGTACACACTTGAGTGAAGTGTCAGCACCCACTGCCTCGACAACCATTATGGCCTCTCCTTTCAAAAGATACAAGTGGAAAGACCTGATCCTTTTGCCGACCGGCTCCAGAACAATCAACTAAAATCACTTGGCATAAGTATTATCCAGGGCTGCAGGGACTTGCCTCCTCCACTGCACTGGTGGGGCTGGCCCGTAAGTTGGGGCCTCCCCTTTCCTTTCCCATTTCCCCCCCATCATGGTACCACAAATACTGGTCAGAGTTTGCTGTAAGAACAAACGGCAGGTCATTTCGAACCCCGCCTCCTAACTATGGAAAACGTCAGGAGAATTTCAAAGAGAAGCAAAACGTTTTCCTAAAAAAAGTCCTTCTTAATAGACAGGAGTGCTAAGCCAGACAGCAAAGGTCATCCCAACAGAAAGGCCAGGGGAGATGTTTGCAATCGGGACAAATGGGGCTTGAGGTTTTCGCACCGGGGGCAGAGGTTAAGAGCCTAATGTTCAAGGCAGGCTAACTGTCCCCCAAAGAATGTGTATGGAGATGGCATGTTGGGATCACAAGTCATTGATTTCAGTGGTTTGGGTACCATAGTGAGAAAGATACTTCCTTAGCTATGCATCTATGCTAACTTTTCAGGAAATTGTGCATGCTTGTTCCTTATTCTTTAAAAAAAATTTTTTTTAACGTCGATTTCCTTTTTGAGACAGAGAGAGACAGGGTGTGAGCTGGGAAAGGGGCAGGGAAGGAGGGAGACACAGAATCCGAGGCAGGCTCCAGGCTGTGAGCACAGAGCCTGACACAGGGCTCGAACTCACGAACCACGAGATCGTGACCTGAGCCGAAGTCGGACGCTTAACCGACTGAGCCACCAGGCACCCCTGCTTATTCCTAATTCTTAAGAACTGAAGAGGAGCCTGCAGAGAGAAGCTGCCGGTGTTTGCATAAGACCCCCGCCTAAGTCTAATGAGGACACGCACAGGCTTAAAGGGTGTGTTGCGTTCGGTCATGTTGTTTTCCCAAGAGAGGCCGACCCTGTTCTTGCCTTAACTACCCTTAAAAACTGCCGAGAGACAAGAGGTGGGAAGATGGAGAGGGAGCCCCGATTCTACTTAGTAGGTGAGAAAATAGGTTTATGCAAAGTAGATGAGAAATGGAGGAGTGATGTCCCCGGAGGCCCAGTCCCCCCTTGTCAGGCCCCAGGGGGGATTAAGTTCATCTGTTCTAGTGATCCACTTTCACAGGCAGCTGACAGGGCCTCCCCAGTTGGTAAGGAAGCCAAAAAAAAAACCACCTACAGATGGGCAGAGTGCTGGTCCCAAGTCCCTGGGAAGCAGGAGAGAGCGGGACACTCTGAGAAGCCCAGATGAAGTGAGGTGGGATCCAGGTTTCCTGGATCCGAAGAGTGTAGAAATGCTACCCGGAATTCTGCAAAACGCACGGACGAGGAGGAGCGATGCTGTTTGAATACGTGCACCCACAGAGAGCGGGACTCAGGAGGAACACAGGCTCTCGCCCACCATCTCCCAGCGTCGCCCCCGCCTCTTTATCGCTCCACGGGGAGGTCCGCAGCGCCCTTGCCACCCAAGCGGGTACAGTCTAGCGTGATCACAACAGCAAAGTCACCCTGTCCCAGGAATGCGGTCCTACACGGTGACACCCCTTCTCTGGACCAACCAAGTTTGGACCCGAGACTCAGTCATGGGCAAGGTCGTAACTGAAGAGAGACGCCTGACCTCCAGCCTCTCCGATCACGCCTGTCTCTTTCGGATCTCCCAAGCCAGGCCACGATTCCTGCCAGCCCACGACTAGGTCCAGGGTCCCTGGGGTGGGGGGACCCTTAAAGAACGGACCATGGGTTTAGCCTGGCTTCACCCGCAGCATGATGCTTACAGACCACTGGCCCCCAGGAGACTGGATTTCCCTTCGCACAGCAGCAATATTTATCGCAGACGTCAGCAAAAGAAACATGGGACTCGGGATTTTTTTTTTTTTTTTTTTTTTTTTTTTAAGAAAAACGTATGGTCGAAACTTGCCCACCCAACTACTTTTCTGTTTTGGCTCTCCTGCCCAGTGGGCTACTTCCCAACCATTTGAGGTTCAGAGCAATCCCAAAAACCTGTGCAGCATTGGCACAAAGGTTGTGGCGCAGATGCCCACAGATGTGTAGGTGACGAACTTGTAAGGCACTTCGATCTCTAGTCTCCGCCTGGCCTCCTTGTTCCTGGTGACCACCTTGAACCACGAGTATAGCACTTGCAGCGAGAGATTCTGTACAAGCTGGCGGACCAGAAGGATCAGCACGATTCCCACGACGAATTTGGTCAGACCCAAAACTACCATGTCGGTGGTGAGCGGCGGGATGTTCTGAATGACAGGGAGGGACTCGGCGGGCGCGGACACGAGCTGGAAGAAGTGGTTGATCCAGAACCCTAAGGTCACGCCCGCCCCCGCGGCCAGAATGGTTGTGGTGTCCGCTCGGGTTGGGCTGTAGCAGTCGGACACGGGGTAGTTGTAACACAGGAAGAATGGCACCACGATGACACAGACGGGGAAGAGGGGGCTGGCCGAGTCCAGGCGATCGATAAGGGTCCAGGCGGGGTAGGTGAGGACAATGAGGACCGCGGTGACCAGGATGCCACCCAGCACATCCTGTGGGGAGGAGAGAAAAGAAGGGTGTAAGCCAGCGAGTGCTTCCCTGTGGACAGGTATCACTTGAGTCCAATCGGGTCCCTTTGACGCCGAAAGGACAATTTGCACATTGCTTTCCCTTACACTGCGGTAAAAAATGGGAAGTTGTACAAATTTGACCACAGGAAAAACCACGGCGCTATTCACGTTACGTATTTGCCAGTTTTTCTGTCCTTTGGAAAAAATGCTACGTGTTTTCTTAACGAACAGCCCGGACCGCTTTTTTCCTAGATCTTCTATTATTTGCATTTAATATTCTATCACAAGTATTGCCTTTAACCTCACAGAGGGGGGCGTCCTCCTTTCCTGGCAGCCTGGGGCTGGGGCTGCGGCTGGAGGAGGAAGTCAGGTGCTGGGGAGGCCCCTGCACACAGTAAGCTGCCCTTTGTCACCTCTAAGGTACATTTACGGGGGGTGGTTTGAGAAGAGACTTTGGACGTGCTCCGTCTTCTGAGACGGAATTTCCAACAGCGTGCAGACAACCTCAGCCAGTGGACGTTCCATGCTGCTCTTAACCAATCCTTCCTTTTGGGACATATTAGACTGTGGTCTTCTTTCTTTCTTCTGTTCCTCTCTTTCCCCTTCCTTATTATTATTTTTTTCCCCCTCTCTCAGTCCCTCCTTTCCTTCCCTCCTTAAATGCTTATTTAAAATAAAGGGGCGCCTGGGTGGCTCAGTCGATTATGCGTCCAACTTCAGCTCAGGTCACGATCTTGCCGTCTGTGAGTTCGACTCTGCTCATGCCTCTCTCTCTCTTTCTCTCAAAAGTGAAATAAAAACATTAAAAAAAAATGTTAAATACTTTAACCCCTCAATGTCACCCATCGTCTCCTTCCCTTCGCGTTCTCATTGCAAAATTCACCAGAAGGCGAAGTCTTACTGGAATTAACAGAGGCTCACATCAACTCAGAGAGTGAAGAACTTGCCGAGGTTTTGCGACAACGTTTCACAAGGATTTTTTTTTTTTTTTTGGAAGTTTACAGTTGAAAACTCAAAATTTTTCCCCGAGGCATCGGAAAATCTGGAAGGCACCAGAAAGTACTACAGAGGCATTACCGGAAATCTGAAAGCTGCTGAAAAGCAGAAGAACTAAAGATCCCTGTTTCCATCACCTAGAGTCAACCCTGTCTATGTACGGGGCGTGTGGCCTGCCGCTGTCTAGGATTCATTTTGACTTCGAGTTCTCGGGAAGAGACGTTCTTTCTTCTTCTGAAGGCGGTACCCTGTGTTTATTCAGCGGCTCGTTAATGTTCAGCTTTTCTGAATGTTACCCTGCATCACGCTGGCTCTTCTGCGACCCCCAAGAAGTCTCTTTTCTCCACATCCTCCTCCTTCCGCATCCGAGACACGGGCATTTCCAGACTCCGTCTTCCAGCCTGATGTGTCTCCTCCCTCGGGGAGTATAACACACTGGCTTCCCCCCTCCAGCCTCTCCGTGGGGATCTCAGATCTGGGGTTTCAGGGGTCTCTCTCCGACGTGAGTCCTGCTTCTCTTGGCCCAATGCTGGACATTTTCACCCAGATGGACAGCCCCGCACACCAACTGGGCTAAAATAGAAACGACCAACAAGCAAAAAGAGACAGGAGCAAAGGAAATGAGTTTACAGAAAAGGAAATAGCACCTCTTAAGCACACAAAAACATACCTGAACCTATGAGTACGTGGAAATTAAACTGGGCAGAGGAGACATTAAAACTTATGTTCACCGAACAGTCACCACGTGAATGTTTATAGCGGTTCTGTTTATAATCCTCCCCCCCCCCCCAAAACTGCAAACAACCTCAAAGCCATTCACCGGGTGAACGCGTGCTACGTTCATTGGCCAGGATGCTTCCGCGCGATAAAAAGTAACACACTCCTGATGCGTGCAACAGCTTGGAAGCAAATCTCCAGGGAATTCCGATTGGGGAAAAGCCGCTCTCCAAGGGTCACATGCCGCATGGTTCTATTTACGTGACATCCTCTAAAAGATACAACCCTAGTGACAGAGAACAGATAGCGGCTGCCAGGGGGGAGGGGTGGGGGGAGGGTGTTTGGGGGGATAAAGAAACCGTTCCATTTTGTGTGCATGGCCAACCCCAATCTGTACAGGTGTTAAAATCCATAGAGCCACATACCGAAAACAAAGGCAACTTTACTGTTACTACAAATCACATTTCAAGCCAAAAATTAAAAGGTGGTGGGTTCCCCCCCCCCCCCCCCCGTTGCTTTCACTAAATAACACAGTGGGGCGTCTGTGGCTGTGTGGAAAGCAACGTCTGGACTCCTACAGGTTCCCGGCTTGTCCCTCCCTCCTCCCCCCACCCCCACCCAACCTGTGCTGGGAATGCTCCCCTCACCCCAGAAGTTTGAAAACATTCTGCTGAGGAAGCAGTAGAAAGGAAAGGGGACTCCTGTCCGTGCGACTGTAGGAGTGCAAAATGGCACAACCCTTGTGGGGGAAGAAAGTTTTAATTTCACCTCTCTGACCCGCAGTCTCATTCTGGGACTTGGCCATAGGGATCCACCTGCCTCTAGCTGCAAAGAGGTGTGTATTTTTTTTTAAACATTTTTTTTTAATGTTTACTTATTTTGGGGAGACAGAGAGACAGAGTGCCAGCGGGGGAGGGACAGCGAGAGAGGGAGACACAGAATCCGAAACGGGCTCTGAGCTGTCCGCCCAGAGCCCAAGGCGGGGCTCGAACCTACCAAGCGCAGGATCGTGACCTGGGCTGGAGTCAGGTGCTTAGCCGGCTGAGCCACCCAGGTGCCCCAAGAGGTGTGTATTTTCAAGTTGTCCAGTGTGGTAGTGTTGGCGATAACAGGAGGCTGGAAAAATGCCAAGTTCCACCTATAGGGACCGGTTAGATCGAACCACGGTCGAGCCACACGACGGAATACTCTGTCTCTATGAAATGGGTGAGGAGGTTCTGACATGGAACTTTTTTTTTTTTTTTTAAAGTTTATTTATTTATTTATTTTGAGAGAGAGTGTGAGCTTGAGCCGGGGCGGGGTGGAGAGAAGGGGAGAGAAAAAGAATCCCAAGCAGGCTCCGCACCGTCAGCACAGAGCCCGACGTGGGGCTCGAACTCACGAACCTTGAGATCACGACCTGAGCCGAAATCTAGAGGCAGACGCTTGACTGGCTGAGCCACCCAGGAGCCCCTCTGACGCGGAATTTTTAAAAGCACAGGGCAGGCCAGTGTGCCTAACATGCTGCCATTTTCATTTTTAAAAAGATGGGAGAATATACAGCTAAGTTCTTCCCAGAATACGCAAACAGGTCCACTTAAATGGCGGGGGACACGGTGGGCAAGGAGACTTTTCACAGGACACCCTCGTGTGCCTTCTGAATTTTATTACCATGTAAACGTGCTGCCTCCTTAAAAAAATTCAAGTGAAATAATTCAGCGTCTCCTCTTCCAAACAGGATCTGCCTTTCAATTCCCAGATGGAGTGGGGATCCCAGGTGAGCCCAGCTGTGTCCTCCATGGGGATTTGGGCATACGTGGTAAACGGTGGCGGGGGGGGGGGGGGGGGGGGGGGGGGAGGGGGAGATGGCCTGCTAAGATGTCACCTTAGGACTGAGAGCATCTCGTCTGCGAGTCTTAAAGGAACACACAGTTCTGAGGCAAGGAGGAGACCCAGGTCCAATGAACTCAAACACCCCAAACAAGCCTTTACTCTCAGTGGGGAAGAGAAGATTCTACCACTCAAATGATGTCCCGGCCAGCCCCACCAAAGTCCCATCTGCGTTCTGAAGGAGTCGGAGAGAATGAAGAGAGTCATTCTGCCTCAGTGTATAAAACACAGAGCTGAAGAAGGCTGTTTTGAGGTCCCTCTGGCGGAGGGCGCTCCAATGAGAAGAACCCATTCCTCCTCGTACCTGTTGGCCACAGTGCCCTTGGTGAGACCACCTGGCAGGACGAAGGCAGAGGGCCCTCCTCATTCACTATGGCCCTTGGATCCATCTTGGGTATAGACCTGCGGAGCCTGGAGGGGCAGCTGAAGAGACGCTGGTGACAGGCAGACCAGCGGGGGAGGGGCCTGGTGGGGCAGGACTCAGCAGCCACAGCATCTCCTAGACGAGCTATGGGGCAGTGACCGCCGGTACCTGCGAGCTGCTGAGCCTGGAAGGCAAGGAGGCAGGACCAACCTGCTGACCTAGGCGGGGAGCAAGGGACACCATACTGTCTCACCCCAAGGAGGCACTAGGGGGGCTCAGACTGGTTGGAGCGCCCCGGGGAGACTCCCTCTGAAACCCCAGAAATATTTTGTGGGGATATTTCTGTTCGGGGTGGGGATATACACAGGTGTGCAGGGTGTTAGAGGTTTGGAGTGATCTTGTGGGTGTTCGGGGAGATTCGCCCCAGTCTCCCTGGCCCCAGAATCTCAGGGTCCTGTTGGCCACACTGAGCACTCCCTCTCTTCGCTGCCCATAAGCTCCCATTGCCGTGTTCTGCGGAGTCCTCCCCCGGCACAAATCCCTGCTCCGGCTGTCACCACCCCGAGGTCAAACCTTCACGTCACCTCCTGCCTCCCACTCTCCCGACCGCCTTCCTGATGGCTGTTTCTTTTTTTTTTTATTTTTTTTTAAACGTTTATTTATTTTTGAGACAGAGAGAGACAGAGCATGAACGGGGGAGGGGCAGAGAGAGAGGGAGACACAGAATCGGAAGCAGGCTCCAGGCTCTGAGCCATCAGCCCAGAGCTCGATGCGGGGCTCGAACTCACGGACTGCGAGATCGTGACCTGAGCTGAATTCGGATGCTTAACCGACTGAGCCACCCAGGCGCCCCCTGATGGCTGTTTCAATAGCAAATGTTCTCCAATGTTCTTGTGGAACATGAACACTTTGGAATCCCTGAGGAAGACTATTACAATACAGACGTCAGGAGCACCTGGGTGGCTCAGTTGGTCGAGGGCCAGACTTCAGCTCCGGGCACGATCTCATGGTTCGTGAGTTCGAGCCCCGGATTGGGCATTGCACTGAAAGTATGGAGCCTGCTTCGGAGCCTCTGTCTCCCTCTCCCTCTGCTCCTTCCCCCGCCGTCCCCCTCCCAGAAATAAATAAACATTAAAAAAATTTTTTAATGCAGATTTTATCAAATGCAGGGGATGCAAGTGTGGCCCAGGAGCCTGCATTTAACACCCGACACAATGCTGAGGTAAAAACTTGGAGAAATACTAGCCTCCAGACTGAGCGCCAGAGTCTATGTGCCATGGGTTTGATCGGTCTACCATTCTCGGGGGTTCCCTCACTGCTTTCCCATTTGAACTCTCCATTACGGTCAGAGGCGGCTGCTCGCTTTCGCCAAACACGCCCAGTGCAATCTATTCCCTCTAGCTTTTTGCATTCCCTTTATCTACAGCACACTTGAACCACGTCTCTGCAGACCATGTCAGTTCATCTAAGGCTCGGCTCAAAAGCCACTTCCTTTCCCAAATATCTTCGTGTGTCACCACCGTTGGAAATAACCCTCCCTGAATTGAATGTGAAGGCCCTTGCTTCAAATCACTCCCGAAGCCCTTCCTTCATATTGTCTTTGCTGCGGCCATATGTCTGCACACTCTTCCCCTGAGTTGATTAAAAGACGCTGATCAGCAAGCTTCTCTTAGGTCTCCAGACTTCCAGCATAGAGCCTGGCCTATAGCACATGCGGGCCCTTCTCTTCTCCTGAATGTCCAAAATCGTTAATACCCCCTGTTGCAACACATAAAAGAAAACGTGCCTGCCTGCCTGCCTTCTGTCTTTTTCTGTAACTGCAGTTACCAAATTCCCAGACATCTGGTTGGAATATTCTTCACAAATGAATTCTGTTCGTCTCCAATGCTTCAGGAAGAGTGGACTCTCTTGGTTCACAGCCCTAGCGTTTGAGGCAACGGTAATCTCAGCCAACGTGGCTGCTGGCATAGAGGTTTCTCCCTGCTAGCCAACACAGTTGGATTTTCTGCCATAAAAGGTGATGTTGTAATAACGACGGTTTGTTATTTTTATAAGGAAAATACTTGAACCATCGCTTATGAGCTTTCTAATTCGGGGCTCTAAATCTTTAGTAATAAAATTATCCTAAACAGCTTCTAAAAATAAGGACTGTAACGCTTGAAAATTCAGGAACAACTTTTTGTGTTAATTTTTCCGAGCTACTCAGTTCGCAGAAACTATAGAAACTGACAAAAATCTCCATTTCAGAATTGGATCTGCTGTTTTGATTCTGGAAAATTCTAAACAAGCAGGTGATTTCTTTGGAACCTCTGCTGTTTGGCACAGCACATGGGGCTAGAGAGAAAACAGTTCCCAGGTCTCTGGAAAGGCAAAGACGGGCTGTGGGCAGGGGTCAGTGCCGAGGGCACAAGGGCAGAGGTGGGGAGCCAGGAGCCAGCTCTGGGACAAAGCTGTCCTGAGCAGGTGGATCTGACAGGCAGGGTAGGGAGAAGAGAGGGAAGGGCGCAGGTGACTTACAGGGAGATGTGACTGGCACGGGAGATCAGGAAAAGAGCTGGTGACAAAGCATGGGAGGGAAGGACATGAGGGCAAAAATGGCAGAATAGACATTCCTTACTTTGCAAAAAAAAAAAAAAAAAAAATCCCCACCAAACGTCTTTCCATAGAACATATATAATTAGACTAGAAACTGCACAACAAATACACAATTCACTGCCTTGCCCCAATTATTCCACTCCTAGGAAGTTATTCTAAAAAAAATCCAAAGAAAATAATAAAGCCGTTCACAAAGATCCACGTATAGGGATGATTCTCATTGGATCGGTTCAATTCACAACCAATCAAGTCAACTAAGTAACACATGCCTCACCGTAGAACAATCCGAAAATAGAAATAAGCAAACATAGCACAAGGACTGGGGCATACATTGTAACAATAAAGAATTGGGAAAGAGGCAAATCAAGCATGCTGTATTAAGACAAAAACATGTACTGCTTTCTTATTTAATAACCTAGCATGAACATTTTACATTTGAGAAGATACACTTAGGAGCCGTATTTTTTATGGTTTCAAAGCACCCGTAAGTGAGATAATATCAAGCAGGATGCAAACTTTCCATAAAGGATGTCCTAGATTTATATAAATATATACTTGCATGGATGGATAAAACGTCAGAAGGGATCAACTAAAATGTTAAAAGTAGTTGTTTTTTTTTTTCCTATTTGCATGTCACAGATGATGATTATCTTCTCCACGCTTTGTGGTATTTTGTAAATTTTCTAGTCAACACCTATCATTTTAATATAGTGAAAAAGTAATCCAGGTGAAGAAATCAGGATGTTAAAATGAGAATGTGTCAACACAGCTGAAAAGAAAAAATACTTAACTGATGCTTATAAATTTTCACATCACGCCAAAAAAATGAAACCCCCCATGCATCTATAGGACACTCAACGTATCATTCCCCCACGACGTAAGTAACATTTAAAATAAAGGCACATAAGCTCCATGGCCAGGATTGTTTGAATCCGAGCACATTGTTTGAAAATATAATAAATCTTTAATTTACCATCCTGGGTTTAAGCAAAACCTTTCAAATTACTTGGGAAAAAAAAAATTACAGGGGACTACCATTTTCCAAAGTTACTATGCAGAAAGATGATTTTTGTCCCTATTCTCATTTTCACTTATAAAACTGAGTATTTAGATAAAAGCTTGAGCTTTATTGTGTCTCATTACAGAAAACGATGATAAAGACAGGCAATCTGGAATGTTCAGGAAAGAATGCTAATCAAGCTAGCCCAAGCATCGGGGCGAACTTCAGTGAGTGCTTATAGAAAACATAAAAATCGTGTTTTTATTCTTAGCCAAAGGGAAACACGCCTCCTGGTGAACATCTCTAGATATTTCAGCCACAGGCCCCAACCCTGAGAACTGCCAGCGTTTGTGAATTCGGACCCTACATGTCATTCCCATATGCAGCTCACTGGGCCAAATTCACATTCTATCTCCAAACATCTTCGCTGAAGAATGCTATTGAGCAGACCAACACAACACAAGGTTAGCTAACTAGAAAGAAGTGGGGAGAACAAACCCATTCATTCAATTGTTAGGAAAGAATGCATTCAGATCTTGGAACCATTTATGCCGAGGGGTCCGGGATTCTGGCATCTTCCCCTCCGCCAGGTCCCCCGCAGAGAATGTGAAGGGCCCTCTCTGCCCTTGGCCGCCTTCACAGAGCGAGCTGAAGCCAGGCGCAGAGTAAAAGCCAAGACCTATTTCTTTGTACGTGCAGTGAATGCTCTCAATGTGAGCAGACCCTGACATGAAAAACAAACTAGAAAAAAAAAAAAAAATCCCAAGCTCCTACAAATCTTCTAGCAAATAACTTTCAGTGACAGATCAAGGTTTCCTAGTTAACGCCCTCGGAATACTCGCTCGTTGCCCCGCTAGCCCACAGTTAATTCAATTTCTGAGAATAATGTCGATGAGATTCAGTAAAAGCCAAATGGAAAGAGGGAGGCAACACTGTTCATGGATATGAATATGATTACAGAGAGAAACCTGCATGTTATGTGATTAGCATACGTATAGAGGAGAAAGAAGGAATGCGTAAGTTGAAAAATATTAATTTCCTACTGAAACCCACCACTGTTCACAGGGACCAAGCAAAAGCAGATTTACCTTGCCACACGGTGTGAGCAGAAGCAGTAGAATGTCCTGAAATTCACGGCTCTTTGAATGGGGGGGGGGGGGGGACTCCGTCACTGATGCCCCTCCCTGCCGTGTCATGACTGTTGTCTGCACCACCTGATACCCAAGCACAAATCTAGGACTAAGGATCATGAGGCATGGAAATCTATGGCCATAAAGAGAAAGCCTGGAAAAAGACGTCTTAAGTTTTTTCTCAGTTCGTTTTAAAAGTTTATTTATTTGAGAAAGAAAGAGAGGGCACGTAAGTGGGGTGAGGGCAGAGAGAGAGGGAATCCCAAGCAGCACAGAGCCCAACGACAGGGCTTGAACTCACGAATCATGAGATCAAGACCTGAGCCGAAATCAAGAGTCAGATGCTCCACCCACTGAGCCACCCGGGGGGGGCCCCCAGGAGGACTTTTTGAATACTCACTAAGCTCAGGAGTCACTGATGAGGGAGAAGAAAGTATGCCAGCTTTCGCCTTCTGCAATTTAAAAAGAAATGCTCACTTTCCAAGTGAGCACATCTAAACCTCCATTAGAAATTATGTTGACATTTTTAACAGAAAATGGTTTTCTGTAAGTGTGTTAAGAAAAGTTACATGAAACTTGGACATGAGGCAAAAAAAATAACCTTTTTTCAGAGAGAGAGAGAGAGAGAGAGAGAGAGAGTGAGCACAAGAGAGCGAAGGGCAGAGAGAGAGGGAGAATCCCACAGGGGGCAGAGAGAGAGAGAAGTGGGGCTTACCCAGGGCTCGTGTTTGTTTTTGTTTTTTTTTTTAACCTGAAGCAGGGCTCATGTTCACCCAAAGCGGGACTCGAACTCAAGAACTGTGAGATCATGACCTGAGCCGAAGTCAGATGCTTAATGACTGAGCCACCCAGGCTGCCAAAAATAAACTCACTTCAATGTCATATGGGGGAAAAGGCCATCCAAGGATTACAGAAGAACAGTGCCCCGTTCACTACTGATTAGAGGTCTCAGACTTCACGGAGTGACAGGCGAGTTGACAGATTTTCATTTGGCAGAGGTGCAAAAGATTTCCGTCCAGCGGAAATGATAACCCCAAAGGTTACAGTTTGTTACTCTGTAGGATAGTAACCAGTTTTGTACATAACCCAGCAGTCTCCAAGTAATACTTACTAAATTGTAAGTACTTAGTTCCTTATACCTTGCTGGCTCCATCATTAATTAATCAGTTGAATAAAATCTTTGACTCAGTTTATATGTGGGCAAGAGTTATGATTTTCCCATTTAAAAATTATCGTCTAGCAAGTAATTATTTCAATGGTTATTCCTGTGACTAATTATCTTGGATGATTGAATATGTACATTCCATATAACAACAAACAACAATGGTTTTCTTGTTTTACGTTGTATATTCACTGCTTCGCTAAACAAGCGAACAGGGCAGGTGTTAATTTTTTTTTTTTTAACGTTTATTTATTTTTGGGACAGAGAGAGACAGAGCATGAACAGGGGAGGGGCAGAGAGAGAGGGAGACACAGAATCTGAAACAGGCTCCAGGCTCTGAGCGGTCAGCACAGAGCCCGACGCAGGGCTCGAACTCACGGATCTCACGTGAGATCTCACGTGAGATCATGACCTGAGCCGAAGTCAGACCCTTAACCAACCGAGCCACCCAGGCGCCCCCAGGTGTTAATGTTTCTTAATGTGATGACACTATAAGATACTACTGCATGCTTTTTACAATATCAATATTAACTAGAAATATATTTAGGTATATGTGTCTAAACTTTAGTCCATATACAGCATGAGTTAGGAAATAATCATCTGCTTGTCTTGGCTTCACAGAATCGAACAAGTCCCAACAGTAGACCTTCGTGAAACAGACAGAATTTCCCCACCCATAATTCGCATTAATATGAACAGCTCTAACTATGATGAATCACAAGGCTAGGCGGGTCAACAGGATTATGACATTAGATCAAACAAGCTTCGAGACAGGTTATAACATCATCTTTGACAACTGCTAAGCAGCTTGTAAGAATGAAACTATAGGGAAGGACCATCTGCTTCAAGACACAAAAGGCACTGTCAAACATTTAAGCGATTTTTCTCCAATCTGGGTGGGCAGAGGGGCCTCTGAGCAAGAAGAGAACAGAAGAAAGTCATGTTCAATGCAATAGAATTGAACAGGCCCATGCAGGTTGAAATTTAATTGGCGTTGTCCCCATATTTGCTGGGAGATTGTGTGTAGGGTGTTTCGGTGCTTTTCAAATCGTATCTTGCATTAGAACCTGCTGGGAAGCTTCCTAAAAGTCAGGTTCTGATTCAGTGGGTCCAGGTGGGGCTGGAGAGTCTGCATTTCTTTCTTTCCTTCCTTCCTTTCTTTTTCTTTCTTTCTTTCTTTTGCTTTCTTTTTCTTTCTCTTTCTTTCTTTCTCTCTCGTTTATTTGAGAGAGACAGAGAGAACGAACAAGCAGGGGGAGGGGCAGAGAGAGGGGAGGGGCAGAGAGAGAGGAGGGGCAGAGAGAGGGGGACAGAGGATCCAGAGCGGGCTCTGTGCTGACAGCAGCGAGCCTGATGCGGGGCTCGAACTCATGAACCATGAGATCATGACCTGAGTCAAAATCAAGAGTCAGGTGCCTAACTGACTGAGCCACCCAGGCACCCCGAGAGTCTGCATTTCTAACAAGCTCCCAGGTGATGCTGAGGCTGCTGGTCAGGGGACTACAATATGAATGCCCAATACCATCTCACCCTGCTAAAAATCCCTGAGGCCAGCATGGGCTTTTCATGGTGAATGTAGCAGGTCAGAGCTTCTGGAGTGCTTTTTTGGAATATGCAGAAGAGTACGATTTCGGAATCATAGGAGTACCACACAAAGGTGAGACTATAGCTTTTGAAAGTCCTAAGGTGATAGTCTGATGTAGAAACTCTTGTGTGTAGAACCAGATACAAGAGAAAGATCTGAAGATTCTTTGTTGACCTAGTGCTCATATTTAGAGGAAAAGTAAATCTGTGCCAGTCCTTTGTCACTGACCTTAGGAAATGCTGGCCTGAACCCTTGAGTCCTGGCTCCCTGTGCAAAATAGAACTTCTGGAGGGCACGGTCTGTGGCCCTTGCATCCCAGTAGGAACTGGAGATTACGAGAGACTTGAAAAATATCAGTCTTGCTTTGCAGACCGTCCTAGTGATGTCAAATACAGTCATGTGGTGTCCTTGATGAGGCTGGACAATCTCAATTACAGGATTATCGCTTCCTTGCCACTAAGTGTATGCCAAGTGAGAAGGCGAAACTATGTAGCTTTATTAAATGGAGAAGTGAGATCCAGGATACAATGAGGCATAAGACTGCGGTACACGGGTGATCCTTTGCACAAGCGTGGCGAGAGCTCAGAGGTATGGCATGGAAACCAAATTGTGCCATCAATCAATGCGTATGAAATAATATTGTGGAGGCTTCGGGTTTTTTTTTTTTAAAGAATCAAATAAATTGCAGCACTTACAGGAAGCCTTGTGTGCATTTATGAATATGATACATGAGGGGCACCCAGGTGGCTCTGTCGGTTAAACATCTGACTTCAACTCAGGTCATGATCCCACAGTTCACGGGTTCAAGTCGCGCATCGGGCTCTGTGCTAACAGCTCAGAGCCGGGAGCCTGCTTCGGATTCTGTGTCTCCCTCTCTTTGTCCCTCTCCAGCTTGCACTCTATCTCTCAAAAATGAATAAACGTTAAAAAAAAAAAAAAAAAGAAATATGATACATGAAGTATTCACTTCCTTTCTGAATTGAGCATGTTTTAAGGAACATTCCCACGGACATACATAAACACAGACCTCAATAGCATTTTGAGATTAAAATTAAATTCTGGACCTTATGTTGACTTTCAGAGCATAGGATTCAAGGCAGCCCCTTTACTCCTGTGCATCTGTCTGCTGTGGCCCTGTTCACGTTCATGTCCCAGAAGGACATACTTTGTTAATAAGACCAGTTCTCAGGCAGTTTGACAGCTGCAATGGATAAACAGTCCCTTTGCCCTTTGCGGCCAGTGAAATAAATGCTATTCTTCTCTAAGGGCAACCTGAGCCAGCACAGCTCTAAACTCTTCGAGGTGAGTTTCATCTTCTGAAACAGCACCACAGAGAAGGGATGGATGGATATGAATTCTGCTGAGAACTCAGTTCCCTTTTTCAGTCAGATTTGGGAGGTGGGATTATACCAACTAAGGGGAATTTTTCTAGTCAACGGTTTGCCAATTTAATTGAGGCCCAAACAATAAAAGGACGCAGGAAGTAAGCCCTTTGAAACTCATGTATTGGTTTTATTGCCAAAATTAAGTGTTGTTTCTTTAAAAAAAAAAAAAGGTGGGGGCAGACAGTGCAAGAAAGAAACACTAAGACAGGCAAATTCCCAAAGAAGAGTTAACATTCATGACAATAAAGTCTAAAATCTTCCTTCTGGGAAATCCTCAATCCTCATGTAAATAATAGTAGAGCTCAAATATTTAGTAATTCATCCATCATGATTCAGCAGCCATCATGTGCTTTTATTTTCAACTGACTATTACATACCAAGCAATATATGAGGATAGAGGAAGAGTAAGATACAGTCTCTGTCCATTAAACAGAAATAGCTTTATTGTTTTTCTCAAAAACAAGTCAGGCTCATTATTAAAAATGCATTGCAGGGGACTCTATCCATAACCACCCCCCGACACGCATAATTTCATAACTAATGGCACCATAGACTATAAGCTGTTCTGTAACCTGCATTTTTCATCGACAATATGCCATCCAGATCTTTTCATGATTACAGAACTGCATTACTTTAATGGCTATAGAACATTCCACTCTATGGAAATACTATACTTAACTAGATCTGATTGATGAACATTTAGCATGTTCTTGTTGTGTGCTATTAAATGCATTAATAAACATCCTGGAGGGTTAGGACAGAGTGGTAATTAAAAGCACAGTTTTGAAGTTGGACTGCCTGGTTTTCAATCTCAATCCAATCTCTTATCAACTACAGGGCCTTGGTCAGGTTATTTGACCTCTCTTGCTTCCTCTGTAAGCCTGGGAAAACAATAGCACCCCCCCACCTTGTAGGGTTGCTATGAGATAGTTAATATATGCAAAGCACTTAGAATGGTGCCCAGCAGATCATAAGAGCTTTATAAATGTTTTCTATTATTATCACTATTGTCACTTTTACACATGTGCGATTATACGCTTTAGAGTAAACTAAAATTGGGATAGAAGCCCAGAATACTAAGAATGTGCACTTTAGACAGCCATATATTCTGCAAAATGCCCTCCAAAAGCCTATACCAATGGATTATCCATATCTTAAAAAATAGTCATCCTGGCTTGACAAATATGAAATCTGGAAACTCACTGTTATCTGATCAAGCTGGTTACACTGACTTAGTACACACTGTGGGCAGGTAGAAATGGCAAAAATCCAGGTCAGGGATACTGAAGGAAAGGACACAAAGAATTCTATACCTAGCAAAAATATCCTCCAAAAGCAAAAGTGAAATAAAGCCATTCTCCCCACCCTCCACCTCCCGCCTCCAAAAAAAAAGAAAACAAAACCCAAAACCAAGAGAATTCACTGCCAGCATAACCATGCTAAAAGAAACACTGAATAGACTAATTTAGGCAGAAAGAATTGAGATGCCAGATGGAAGAATAGAACTGCAGGAAGGAATGAAGAACGGAAAAGATAAACATGTGGATAAGCCTAAATGTATGTTAATTATAAAACAATAAAAATAAGTTCTTGTGGGCTTTAAATATATGTAGAATTGAATTTCATTTAATGGCTCACTATTCCCAGGGAATGGTAAAGGTACTAATTTCCATTTGACTCACAAATCAAGGCTGCATGTTATAATCTCTTGGGTAAACACTAAATGATCTGTAAAGGCTTTTTTTTTATTAAACAGTTTTTTTTTTTAATGTTTATTTTGAGAAAAAGAAAGAACATGAGCAGGGGATGGGGCAGAGAGAGAGGAAGAAACAGAATCTGAAGAGGGCTCCAGGCTCCGAGCTGTCATCACAGAGCCTGAAGTAGGGCTCGGACTCACGAACCACGAAATCACCACCTAAGCTGAAGTTGGATGTTTAACCGACTGAGCCACCCAGGCGTCCCAGGACTCTTTTTTTTAAAACTTCTTTTAAAAATATTTATTTTTGAGAGAGAGAGAGAGAGAGAGAGAGAGAGAGAGAGAGAGAGAACGAGCAGGGGAGGGGCAGAGACAGAGGGACACACAGAATCTGAAGCAGGTTCCAGGCTCTGAGCTGTCAGCACAGAGCCCGACGTGGGGAAATCATGACCTGAGCTGAAGTCGGACCTTTAACCGACTGAGCCACCCAGGCGCCCCGGAAAGACTTTCTAACAAGCTAATAGAGGATCAAAAATAGGAGAGTTAAAATACTTGAACATCGGAGGACTTTTACCACCTGACTTCAAGACTTATTACAAAGCTAAAGTAAATAAGGGGGTGGTATTAGCATCAAGACAAATAGGCAAGAGAGCGGAGAGTATATACATAGAGAGTATCACAGTCACTTGATTTATGACCAAGTTGATGCTTCAGCGAGTGGAAAAAGGATAATCCCTACAAACGGTGCCGAGCATATCTGGTATCCCTACAGAGCAAAGATGAATCCAAATCAATTCCAAGCAGACTGTAGATCTAAATTAGAAAAGCCAAATACTAAATCTTCTCAAACATAAGAGAGTATCTTCATGACCTTACGGTAGGCAAAAGTATCTTAAGCAGGACACAGAAAATTACAAACATAGGTGTGATAATTGGACTAGGTTAAAATTAAGAACCTCTCTTTCCCTAAAGACACCAATAGAGTAAAAAGGCAAGCCATCAGATGGGAAAAGAAATTTGCCATACTGTACAGATATCTGACCAGTTGGTCACCAATAGAGACAAGCAACCCAGTAAAAACAACAACAACAACAACAGAGGTCAAAAGAAAAACAGGCACTCCACTAAAGAGGATATATAAATGGCCAATAAACATATGAAAAGGGACTGAGTGTGATTATTCATCAGAGAAATCAAAATAAAAGCACAAAGGGCTACTGTTAGATACCCACGGGCATAACTACAATGAAAATGGTCGACATCAGGCGGGTGGGCAGAGATGCGGAGAACTGGAAATCTCATATACCACCAGTAGGGGGTGGAAATTGGTATAGTTCTTCAGGAGACACAACAGTATATCCTAAAGCTGAACACTCCTTATGACCTAGCAATTTTACTTGTGCGTTCGCACCCAATGTGAAAATGTACGTATTTGCTCTAAAAGCCACGCAAAAGGGAGTTCAGAGTAGCATCATTTACCATAACCTCCAACTGGAAACAATCCAAAATATCCATCCTTAATAGGAGGGATAGAGTGTGATATGGGCATACATTCTAATACTCTACGTCAGTAAACATGAACGGACTAAAGCTCTATATGACAACATGGGTGAATATCACAAAGAAAATGGTGAGTAAAAGAAGCCCAAGGCAGAAGCGTACATAACACAGAATTCCATTTATCGGGTGTTCCGCTAAGGGATGGTGTCAGAGAACTGGGGTGTGGGTACCTTGAGGGAGGTGCGGTGTAGCGGGCCTGGGGGTACCGATGTTAAATGTGTAGGATTCTTCTTTTCTAAGAGGGTACATCTGCCTTCTGGAGAAGGTGAATAGTGTATAAGTTTACTGAACTAAACCGAATGCTCCTTATGATTGAATTTGATTCAGAAATGGCTCCATTCTCGGGTTTCAGTGGTTAGTTGAGAATCACAGCAAATCACTCCACCTCTCCGCCCTGGGACAAACTGGTTACAATTTACAAAGTTGCAAGAGGGATAAGGTGCAAGTTCATGCCAATATTTTCTGGAATGCCAATATTTTGTGGAATATTTTCACAGCTGCAGTGAGCATCATGGTCGAAGTTTGCATATATATATATTTTTTCCCAAGGGGCCAAAGAAGCTCTTTTAAAAATGTGTAAATACATGGGAAGGTCTGATTCCTTTTCCAAAAGTTGATCGGACAGATTTTGAAGCCAGTGCATTTTCTGTTAAGAGAGGCGTACAATTATAAGCTTACAGAAAAACATCACCCTTCAGTGAAACCGTAACACGCTGTATACTCCAAAAAGCAAGAACCTAATGAAAGAAAGAAACCTCTGGACACTGGGCTTCCATGGAAGGTTCAATCCAATCTCTTATTCTTATGTTACTAGTAACTGGAACTCACCTAAAACACAGATGCAACCCAGTAGTGCTGGATCTCAAAGCTGTGCTCTGTCCCTGGACGTGGCTGTTTTTATTCACGTAAGCAAAAGTGAATGCAGTGTCAATACAATTCTAGACTTCGAGCATTTGCCCGAGTTCCCTCTCTCCACAGTCTGAGAGATAAGGGCACTCTGGGGACGTTCTCACTGAGGTAGACTACCTGCTTCCCTCTGGCCACCTTGCCCATCTGACTCCACCGTGAGGGACCATCTCTGTAGCTGCTGGCCTCGTCCACTTGGGCTCGGCTGCCCGGCCATTAGCCTCAGATAGTTCCCTGGCCTTCCTCCCCAGGCAGCCTAATTGCCACTTAATGGTCACGTTCCCTCAGGTCTGACCACACACCAGACTAGAACAGTTTCGTAGGCCAACCGGTTTCTACCGCCGCAGAAAGGATACAAGTGGCTTCTGGTCGGAGGCGAACCGGCCCAGTACCGGTCTGTGTCTGCTTCAGTCCTTTAAATTTTGGGGTCCTGCCCTGCAGGACCGCTGGCCTCTGGGTGATGCTAGTGCTTTGACCAACTTCTGCCTTTGCCTAGCTTCTGCGGGCTGCGTTCGAGGCTCAGTCTGGCTCCCCTCCGGGATCCAGAGCCCTCCTGTGGGTCCCCTCAACTCACACTTGCAGAACAGATGGAAAACCGGGCCCCAACTGTGGCTTTTTGGACAGGGTGGAGAAAGGAAATAAAAAATTAATTTGCCTGTGCTGATGGCTGGGAATACCTACCACAAGCAGTTCTTACTGGAAATGCCCTAATTTTAGTTTGATTAATACAAAAACGTAACAGTGTCTTCAGTTTCCCATTATATCACCCTAACAAATGGCTGTGTGGACTTCTATAGTGGTTAACTAATAACGATTTAGTCTTTACAAAACCCACAACAGCTTTAAAAACAAGAGAGGATGAATGCTTTACCATGAGTACTTATTACTTTTGAAACCAGAAACAATTCTCTATTTTCATAAAAGGGTAAAAGTACGTCTCTTCAAGGTAAAGAAAACAACAATATGCATAATAACATAGTGCTCCAAAACACAACGAAATTCCCTTTTTATCTCAGTAACGAACTTATCCTACAACAGAAAGTAAGGCTTGGTTGGGTATAATTTATATTATAATTAGCTTTCTTTTCCATATTAAGAAAGGCAGTTTGAAGTACGCTTTTTTTTTTTTAAAGTAGTTTCAAAGAACTTGAAGAAAAAAAAAAACAAACCACCAAAAATGCTCTAGTCCAAAGCCAGGATACAGTTTTGTATGCGCTGCAGATAATTTAATATTTGAGAAGCCTTTTCAACCTTCTCCAACTGCAACCAAAACTAAAGCAGTACTTAGAGGAACGAAAGAAATGAGTAAGCAAATAAAACCCAATATCTATATAATTATCCACACATCAAACAATTCAGGGACAATAAAATAGAAGAGCATTTCAGCTCATTCAAGTTCAAAATAACGGAACAACCATTCAAGAATCTCACAACAACAAACCTTGTGGCTAATTTTACTGTTAACGTATTGGGGATGATCGCCTTATCAGTCAAAAGACTTAAAATCAATTCTGTACAAGTTGATTAATTTCAGGCATCGAAAACGGAGTATGATCGACCTTCTTGATTTGCTCTCATCCTCCTTTCCCCACATAAACAAGTATAATGTCCAGTTTTGAGTCCTTGAAAGAGCAGGAAGATGCAATGGTGTCAATGTAGAAAGGGTACCCCTGGGTACCTCTTCTGAGGACAGATCCATTTCATTTTGGAGAAGTGCCCCTCCTACAGGCCAACCCTAATCCTAACCCTGACCATCACCGTCTATCACAGCCCTTGCTCACACACGCTGGCTCCCCACCCAGCTGGACCAACCACCATCTCTGGAACCCTCCAAAAACATTTAACGCAGCAATGGGCTCATTGTCCGGGCCAGGCCATTAGACACTTTCCGGAAATTCTCCCCACTGCAATCCTTTCAGGAATAAAACAAAGAAGTTAAGCCCAGAGCTCCTTGGGTCTAGCCTCAGAGAGAAGACAGCCCAAGAATATGAACCCACCATGTGAAGAGATGTGCAGAGAAGCTTAGGAAAGCATAGGGAGACTTCCGACAAAAATCTAGACCTCAGGTCCCATCCTCCCAAGGGCTACCTGTACCTCTACCCTTCCTACAGTGTGTTTATAAAAGCCAATACATTTTCAAGGATGCCTGGGTGGCTCAGGTGGTTAATTGTCTGTCTCTTGGTTTTGGTTCAGGCCATGATCTCACAGTCGTGAGATCGAGCCCTGCATCAGGCTCTGCACTGGCAATGGAGCCTGCTTGGGATTCTCTCTCTCCTTCTCTCTCTCTTCCCCTTCCCTGCTCACACTCTCTCCCTCTCTCTCCTTGCTCTCCCTCCCAAAATAAATAAATAAACTTAAAAGGAAACAACAACGACTTTTCCTTTAAGCTTAAGTGAGTTTGAGTTAGTGTCTATTCTTTGCCCTCAAGGAGTCCTGACTCGCGCAGATGGTAACCACTTGGGTTTGGGCATTCTCAGGAGTGAGAACTTTCTAGCCCCTGTTTTCAGGGCACTGCCTTTGTTAGCCCACAGGGGTGGCTTCTGGGGTCTGGTTTCTACTCTGGGTCCCATTCCCCTCACTGAGGCTCACTGGCCCAAGGGTAGCACCCAGGGCAATCAAGCTTTCATCTCTGGAAATTAAGATTTCTGACGTGAGAGAGAGGTTGTGGGGTTCTTTGAACAGTGGCACTCTAGTGGGGGAGGAAGGCGCTCTCAGACGCCCTGGTTCTATCCTTCTGGAGGCTTAGCTGCTCAACCCTGAGTTTCATGAGCGGAGTTCCATGAGCTGTCCCAGTCCTTCCAACGCATTCTGCCCTCTCTTCCTTTATTTCCCTCCGCAGCTGGCTACAATTGGTTTACTCTTCAAACCAAGAGAACGTGAGATCACTCACACACACACACACACACACACACACACACACACACACGTTTCCGTAAATCGTTGGTTAGGACACCTTTCCCTATGGGAAATGTAAGACTTCAATAAAAATCAGCTGGAGCAACGATGAACTTTTTACCTTGACCAAGCCGAGAGGTAGTGTGGCCCCAGAGGCGGTTCATCAGCGGCTCAAGGATGTCATCAAGGCCACCGTGTTCTACCCCCGTGTTTTGCCACGAACAGTACCGACTTCTCTCCGAGGTCGATTCCCCTAGAGCTCACAGATGGCTTCAGCTTACAGCTGCGGCCACCTGTGGCATTATCCCCATCCAGCAGGAGATGGAGACACTTCCCCGTGCACGGGACTGCATAATCAGATACGGAAATAAGATTCTAGCAGTGGTGTGAGTCAGAATTCATTCAGCTTGGTGACCACCCGAGGAGCGTGGGAAGGCAGGAGCCAGGGCGGTGCCCAACTTTCTCACTGAGACATCTTGGCAGATGAGACACCCATCTCTGAGGTGGGACCAGAGCTGGTTTGGCAGGATGGTGACACCACGCGTAGGTTCACTCAGGCCTGCCCAGGAGTCAGCCGGAGCCTGTCCCCGAAGCCTTGACATCAGAGAGCAAACCACTCACCCCCTGACACGCAGTGGTTCCTTCAGGGGCGAGATAAGTACATTTCCGCGCTGCTTGAATTGCTTCCTCTTCGTGCGCAGACGGCCATTTGCATCAAGCCATCAGCTACCTGCCTGACTTACGAGCTGGGCACGTCCCGGTCGTGGGCGATGAGAGCAGTTCACGACGTGGACGTGGCAGGTGCTTGCACAGGCTCTCTCTCCACCTGCCTTCCACCTTCCAGCTCCTTCCGTGCTCACAGCCAGTTCTGCAGGACAGTTAGTCTAATCAATGGCTCTCAACCCTGGCTGCACATTAAAATCAACTGAGGAGCTTTGAAAAAATACCAATGCTTAGGATCTGTGTGTGTGTGTGCGTGTGTGTGTGTGTGTGTGTGTGTGTTGTCTCCATTCTTTAGGTATTGTGGATAACGCCGCTGCTATGCATGTGGGTGTCCAAATACCCCCCGGGGGAGATTTTAAAAAAGCTTTCCCCGGGATGTGACTATGCAGTCACTGAGAACCATTAGTGCGAGGCAGTCCCCGGTGGCTGCAAGGGGTCCAGGAGGGAGGCCCGGCCCAGCTGCTCCACGCGAAGTACAGTACTTGTCACACCAAGGCGTCAGCAGCTCGCACATCTGTCACCATCAACACGCAGAGACTCGGGAGGGCGAGGTAGGGTTTGTTTCCGTGTGTATCTCGCAGATCTGGCTCCCAGCCCGGCACCTGCAGTCAACTATGCAGCTGCTGCTGAGTGACAAAGACTTGCCAGTCCGTAATTTAACTCGATCCTGCGATTAAAAGGAACTGTTCCCTCCTGCTACTAGGAATTACGTACCGTCACACCCTGGCCTGGGCCTGCGTCCGGCTCTAAGATCTTTATGAAATAAAATTCCACGTGTGGGAGAAGTCCCGGGGCGGGGGGGGGGGGGGGGGGTGGCGATGGCGCCACGGGGTGGGGGTGAGGGTGGGGACGAAGTTTCTACAGCTTTGCTCCAGTTTCTTCTGGGACGGATGCCCCAAAGAGAGCAGCTGGGCCTGTTCCTTGCAGCTGAATGAGAGGCTTCAACAGTCTTCCCTGCAAATAGCTGCTGCCCCATCCCCATAACCCACTTTAAAAAGCAAAGACAGGCACCGAGCTGTGTCTTTCTTGAGGTGGGTTTTCTGTGCCCTTTACTCATGTCCGCGGTTCCACATTCTCGTGCTGATGCTGGTTTGCATTTCAACCTGAATTCTCGGGATCACTTTTTAGGAAAGCCTGCGGAAATTAAAAAGTAGCCCCAGATGAAAGGAATGCCAAACACCCGCGAGAGCGCTGGCTGGTTCCACATTGAGGTCCACGGCTGTACTTGGAGGGACCCTCCTCCTAATGCGAAGCAGCGGTGTGGCGAATTGAGAATGCTCCCCTCTCCCATCCCCTGTCGGCTCAGAGGCCAGATACGCTGTGCGTGTGACGGGACGGGGACCTCAAGGACGAGTCTCGGGAGGGAGATGAAGCGCCTGGTCCCCTAACTGCTCCTCTAGCGTCTTCAATGTCTGGTCGGGCCAGAATGAGGATGGGGCGGAAGCTGCCGGGTTGTGCAAATTCAGGGTCAGAGCTGGCCTTTATTTAAAATATGGATATCCTGGGGGCGCCTGGGTGGCTCAGTCGGTTAAGCATCCGGCTTCGGCTCAGATCATGATCTCACGGTTCGTGGGTTCGAGCCCTGCATCGGGCTCTGTGCTGATGGCTCGTGGAGGCTGGAGCCTGCTTCCAATTCTGCGTCTCCCTCTCTCTCAAAATAAATAAATAAACTTTAAAAGAAAAACGTGGGCATTTTGTTTATCATGGACATTTTTTGCATTAATTTTGCTTTTTTTCTAAGTGTTCCATTAAAATCATTTATCTTGGTCGCGGACTTGTCTGGCGCTCCCTCCATGTGGCACCTGGCCTGCCTCCCCGGAGGCCCAGCCCTGACTCCAGTGGCTTTCGGCTCTTCCTTGCTTTTCTGAGTTAGCCTGTGCTTTAAGGGGAAAGCACGAGGGTCTCTCACCGCATCCCGTGCGGCCATAAGCCCCCTTTCTCTGGGTTTACATCCTCCCAGCCTCTGCCTCTGCTCATTCTCACAAGCTCTCTCAATCCATCTGTTCACCTCTGCTGCTTCTGCCCCCCGCCCTCCCCACCCCCCACCCCCGCTCCCCGCCACCCTTCTTGCGATGACCAACGCCAGACACCAGGAGGACAGGCAGGAGGGTGGCCTTTCCCTCAGAGCCATTTTCTGCTAACACAATTTTTGAGCCTGACACAGAGAGTAACACAATTAGCAAGGGCCCATTCCGTTCTAGAGAAATCTTTCTTGTGCCAATTACGATGATAAATAGTGCCCTGTGGTTAGCCATGGCCAGCCTCGTGCTCTGGAACTCCAAGGCAGCTGGCTGGCACACCCGGAAACAGAGCTCTGAGGTCACTGTAACCACACGAACCGCCGCAGCCCGGGAAACATACGCAATTCGGTAAAAGGGTAGGCGAACCTTTAAACGCAGACACGTCTCTCTGTGTCACCACAACCGCCAGCCCAGAGCGGTCTGGAAAGGAAGCAAGGCCTATACTTCTGGGCTCTTTTGACCCGACGGGACCCTTTCCCTGGAGGGGGCAGCTGAGATCCTTACAATCCAGGCCCGTCTCTGTGAGGACCTAAGTGGGAAGCCGTATCCACAAGCTCCCATCCTTGACCCTGGGCGTTGCTCCTGCACCACGGGTAAACCAGCATGAAAAGAAATCAGCTGAGCCTCTGTTGTCATTCTAGCCAATCTTTCGAGTCAGGAGAGCCTAGCCCAGCTCAGCCTCCTCGATATTATCTTTCTTTTTTAATTTTTCTATTAAAATTTTTTTTTAATGTTTTTACTTTTGAGAGAGAGAGAGACAGACAGAATGAAGAGTCGGAGAGGTGCAGAGAGAGAGGGAGATACAGAATCCGAAGCAGGCTCCAGGCTCTGAGCTGCCAGCACAGAGTTTGACACGGGGCTCGAACTCACACACCGAGAGATCGTGACCTGACCCAAAGTCGATGCTTAATCGACTGAGCCATCCAGGCGCCCCTCCCTGGATATTATCTTAGCGATTCGTTATTATTATTACGCAAGAGTCACAACATCATAATTACTTACCTCACTGGCCTGATGGGAAGTATAAGCACGTATGCAAATAGCTGTAGAAGTATACAGCGTAAAAAACACACCGACACACTGGCCGCGGTGTTATTTGGACAGTCACCCCAAGACCTGCCCACAGGGACTTACCAGGACCGTGTGCATCCCAGTGTAGACTCTGCTGAGACACACCAAGGTGGAAAACACCACAGCCATCAGCAACCCCAGAACAAAGGGATACTGTCGGGGGGAGAAGAGAAAACAAGGCGATTAGACCATGCTCACGTAGTTTGACGCCGTGGGAGGAGAGCATCCTGGCTTAATAGCCACCGGAGTCAATCTCCATTTCCCTAGACCAGCAGTCTGATGGTCTAAAACCATTTGAAAAGTGGGGAAAATGGAGCAAAGGAAAGGGGAGGGCGCCCAGGACCGTAGCGCTGGGAGGAAGTTTCACAACATATAAACTATAAACCTACCAACGAGACTTCGTTAGAACTCGGCCTTAAGCCAGTTTTAGCGGAGTAAATCGTTCTTTTATTTCGACCTATTCTTCTCCATAGAGTAACATGTATGAAGTATACAGTGCTGAGCGAGGGGCAAGGCGGATGGGCCGTACCACCACCTGGAAGCCCAACCAGCTCCGTCCCCGCCGAGTGCTGTGTGGTCAAGTTTGGCAACAGCTGGCTCCCTAAGGAAGCCCAGGGACAGTGGGCCCAAGCGAAGAATGGGCACCTTTACATACGGATGTTAAGGCAAAAATCCAGACTTCGCTAAATCTCAACATTCGCTGGCGGGTAACAATGAAGCCAATGATGAATCTCATTGAATCTCAACAATGAATCTCAACATTCGCTGGCGGGTAACATGAGCGGAAGAATCCGGCTCGTGCGGAGTCATATAAGGAACATGCAGATATTCTGCTCATAAACAGAGACGTAGAGATAAAATCCATGTGCTTCAAGCACTGACGTCTGTGGGGTTTCACGGTGAGAAGGGTAAAGACGACAGAGAGCTGTCGATATTACGGGAGGCTCTGTACAGTCACCTGCTCCGCCAATCGACACACAACTCTGCAAAGTGGGTTCTATCATTAGGTCCATTCCACAAATGAAGACAGCCTTAAACTCGATAACCCTTACACCGCTATTGAACTTTGGCACAAAGATGCCTTCCCATTACTCATCCCATTTGACCCTCACAATAGGAGCTGGGCTCAGAGAGGCAGACTGTGCCCAAGGTCGCACAGCCGGTAAAGGGTAAGAGTCAGAACCGGAAGCCACAATTTCCATCTCCAAGCCCAACGCATTCTTTTTTGTTCTTTTTTAACGTTTATTTATTTTTGAGAGAGAGAGAGAGTGCTATCGGGGGAGAGGCAGAGAGAGAGGGAGACAGAGAATCCGAAGCAGGCTTTATGCTATCAGCACAAAGCCTGATGGAGGGCTCGAACTCATGAACCGGGAGATCATGACCTAAGCCTAAGTCAGATGCTTAACCAGCTGGGCCACCCAGGTGTCCCCCCCAACACATTCTTTCTGATTTAAGATGTGAATACAATCACACATGGTCGTACGTCTTTTCTTAACATTTATGATTAACCGGGTCTCAGATTTTAAGAAAAAGTGTTAAGTAATGAGTTAATGCATTCAGAAGTTAGAGTTTGGGCATTAGCCTGAACACGTATAAAGAAACCAGATTTAGAAATGTTACAGCAAAGAACCCAAATAGCTACACATATTTATCATTAAAAATTGACTAGGAAGGGGCACCTGCATGGCTCAGTTGGTTAAGCCTCCAACTTCAGCTCAGGTCATGATCTCACGGTTCGTGAGTTCGAGCCCCACATCGGGCTCTGTGCTGACAGCTTGGAGCCTGGAACCTGCTTCACATTCTGTGTCTCCCTCTTTCTCTGCCCCTCTCCCACCTGTGCTTTGTCCCTCTCTCTCTCAAAAATAAACAAACATTGAAAGAATTTTTTAACTAAAAAAAAAATTGAGTAGGAAAGAAGTCTGCAACAACTCAGGCTGAAAACTGCTACATCATGGGAGCTGAAAAGCATTTTTAAAGGACCAAGTGGCCTTGAAACGAGTATATAAATGGTTCTTGTTGCTGTTTTCTTGCAGTCCGCTGCTACTTGAGGCTTTTTTCGTGTGCAATGTCAGCACGCTCACCGGCCTCTCTGGATGATGAGGACCAGCCCTGGGCCCACCGTGTCCTGCTGGGGCAGGTGTCCTGCGTATCATGGAGCTCAGAAGTCTGCGTTAAGTTAATTCAGACAGGCAGTACTGGACAGCTCAGACATTCTGACCCTGGCGTGACGTCTAAGTTACAGCAGAAGATTATACCTGGTTGGATATATTCCTGGGACCCGTCCCTTTCCCATCCGGGAAACTCAGGTCTGACTCCAGGTGACCAGGTAGAAGACTCCAGAGGCAGAGAGCCAGGATCCAGCGCTAATCCTGTCCTTGTCCAACTACATCAGGCTGACCCCCCCCCTAGTTCTGCACAACGTAGAACACAGAACGGGCTTCGAGGGTGCAGGGACAAGGCGAAACGACACTGTCGTTTACATACATGACTGCTAGGTTTAACGAAATCTAAATTTTCCAGAGAGTAAAAGGGAAAAATTATTAAATTCAATGCAAACGTGGAGCCAAACTCCTCAGGTAGGCAAAGCAAAACTTGACCGCGGTACTGACGTAACTTTTGAAAGGTCTGACTGTAATCGGCATCTAAGCAGATATTCATGAAGTGAAATTCTTCCGTTTTCAACAGTTATTAATCTCTTGTCATTTAGAGAGGAATCTAGAAAACACGGAGCCATTATTTCTAATGGTTGAGCCCCAACCAGGGGCAGAGGCATCCTTAGGAGCCAACGGGGGGGCACAGACTCTTTCCTGCCCTGGGCCCCGGGGAGTCTAGCAAGAGGATTTATCGGGTGGAGTCATCTCAGCCCTGGAGGACCATGTACGAGGATCATAAGCTCCTCACGTCTGCCGCAAACAGAAGATGAGAAAACCGATCACGTACTGTCTGGTCGGGAGCTCTGGTGACGGTGCTCTGGAGGGCAGATGCCACACCCTGGATCCCGGGGCAGTCCATGTCATGCTCGTTGGGGGGGGGAGGGGGTGTTATTACTGGGGGGTGTGCCTTTCACTCTGAGGCACAGCCTGACTTGGATGCTAACCCATATGTCCCTTTCTCTACGAAGAAACTGTCACTGATGGCTCAATACATTTCAGTCCCCCCGAGTCTCGATTTCATAAACCTCAAAGCCCCTCAGAAAAGACAACTCTGAAGCAAAACCTCTCTTTGCCACCTCACGGCATGGGTGGCGGCCTCACCTGGTATCTGTCCATCGTAGAGATGAGGAGGGTGAAGGAAATGGTGGTGGCCGCCATGGCGTGGGTAGATGGCATTCCATACTCAGCAATCACTCTCTTCTCCAGTTTCACGACGGGAGGGGAGAAGGGGCGGGGCCACTTCAGGATGTCCTTGGCCATCTGGCCAATATACATCACCAACTGCAAAACCAAAGGACGGGGGTGAGTCTAACCGAGTAAGTGAAATCCCTCGGTTGTGTGAATTTATTTGGGGGATCCCAGTCTGTTGGCGGAAATCCCCTTCCTCTCTGACCCAGCTACCTCCTGGGAAAGTCTTGTAGGATGCGTCTTAGTCCATAAAAAGAGAAACAGGCCGTCTGAACTCCAGAAGACCACTGGGCCCCTAAGATAGGACATTAACGCATACCTTAATTTGAATGATATACTCAAAAAGCATTTCCATAGTTCCTATGTGTGCCAGGTACTGTTCTAAGAGCTTTACAGATGTTAATTCACTTAATCCAGTGACACCTACGGAACGCAGGTAGAGAACAAGATTCGAATCCAAGGAGTTTTGCTTCAAAATCTGTGGCTTATGCCACCATGATAATACCTCAAAACCGGGAGAGTTCTCAAATCAGACAGTCTTTGTTCTCAAGTTTTAACCAGAAAAGTGACTGTTCTGGGGCACCTGGGTGGCTCAGTTGGTTGAGCATCCAACTTTAGCTCGGGTCACGATCTTGCGCTCGTGGGCTTGAGACCCATATCGGGCTCTGTGCTGACAGCTCAGAGCCTGGAGCCTGGTTCAGATTCTGTGTCTCCCTCTCTCTCTGCCCCTCCCCTATGTGTGCTCTGTCTCTCTTTCTCTCTCTCTCAAAAATAAACATTAAAAAAGAAAAGAAAAGAAAAGAAAAGAAAAGAAAAGAAAAGAAAAGAAAAGAAAAGAAAAGTGATTGTTACAGAGCTTCTGCTTAAGAATTTTTGGGGGGGCACCTGGGTGGCTCAGTCGGTTAAGTGTCCAACTTCAGCTCAGGTCATGATCTCACGGTCTGTGAGTTCGAGCCCCATGTTGGGCTCTGTGCTGACAGCTCAGAGCCTGGAGCCTGGTTCAGATTCTGTGTCTCCCTCTCTCTCTGCCCCTCCCCCATGTGTGCTCTGTCTCTCTTTCTCTCTCTCTCAAAAATAAACATTAAAAAAGAAAAGAAAAGAATAGTGATTGTTACAGAGCTTCTGCTTAAGAATTTTTGGGGGGGCACCTGGGTGGCTCAGTCGGTTAAGCGTCCAACGTCAGCTCAGGTCATGATCTCACGGTCTGTGAGTTCGAGCCCCATGTCGGGCTCTGTGCTGACAGCTCAGAGCCTGGAACCTGCTTCCGATTCTGTGTCTCCCTCGCTCTCTGCCCCTCCCCCACTTGTGCTCACTCACTCTCTCTCTCTCTCTCTCTCAAAAATAAATAAACAAAAATTTTTTCAAATGGTACTCTATTTTTGAATCTTACACTGTTACTCTAAATGCACGTAGGCAACACACTGGATATAATTTAATTTCTTTCAGTAATCAGGAGCATCAGTAAGATACACGGCAGGAGCATTTCCAACCCTCAAATACAGACAACTCAACCTAGAGTTTTCTCAAGTGATTGTTCACGATGACATTAATGAAGAAACGGCTCCCCTCCCTTCTTTCTCTCAAAGCACAAGATACAAACCAGAATTCGACTTCCGTTCCCCTTCAGGGACGAACAGGGAGGACTATCAACCACAGACTTCCTTTGGCAGAGAGCTCTCGAGGACACTTTCAGGATCAGGCACAAAGCCGGAAGAGCAGCCCCTCTACTCAAGCCTGCATCTGCCATGCGAAGTGTGGCCTGAAGACGGGCCGTGTGTGCCCCACCCTGGGCCCCGGTCTCAAATGCAGCATCTCAGGCCCCAGCCCGGACCTACGGAATGAGAGCCCGGCTTTCACAAGACTCTCAGGTGGCTCGTGTGCACATGAGAATTCGAGAAGCCCCACGTGACACTGTATTCTCGCACGGGTCCCTTTGTCCCGGGCTTTAATCATAAACCTCCTCATCTTACCACGACCGTATTGATTTTACTAGGCCTCTGTTCAGCTCGTGATGGGTGGAGTCACCTTGCTTTTTGGGACGAGACCGGCCATGAATGCTTTAGGGCCTGGCCACATTCTGGTGCTTTCTTTTAGCTCGCTTAATTCTGAGCATTATTCCAGCGTAGTCACGTCCCCCAGAAGGCACTGCTTATGTTTTGTGCCCCACTGCCATTTTGCTCTGGGTTAAAAAACCAAGAACCACTGTCTGTGCACAGCAGGCCAAATCCACAGGCTTTAAAGCCTCAGTGACAATCACTGAATTCCATAGCTGCGATTTCTAATCGGACTTTGAAATTCAACCTCTTTACCGTCCCCTTATTACCAGGAACTACTGTCCTGGAAACCGGCTCGCTCTTTTATGTTTCCGCCTCCCTCCTGTGAACCTGTAAAAACCGCATCAGACTGACAATTATGTGTGGGGACGGAAAACTTGCAGCCATCACCGACGACCAGGAATGTCTCAGAAGCCGCTTGAGATCCATTTCTCAACACTGGCCCTTCCCCACTCACCAACGAAAACAAAATATTGCAGGCACGGTAATTCTAGTTTGCTTAAGAGTACTTAAAATCCGCAGACAGGAACCCTTGAAATCATTAAGTGAAGACAGCCAGGGGGCCTGCAGACAAATTTTTAAATTTCCTTGGAGTTCACAAGTCCCTCTGACTCCGCTCCTATTTTGCCTGCTACGTTTGAAGGATGTTTTTAAGAATGAGGACAGTTGTTCGTTTCATTTAAAAAAATATTACCGCCGCATATTGTTTCTGACCCATAAATTTCAAATACCAATTACTGTAGTGACAGCTCTCCTTAAACAGAAAATAGAGCCCTATTTTTCAAGTCCTAGGGAAGGAATACCTCTTGTGGGCCGGGGAGTCCTGTCTCTGCCCTCGCATTCATTACAGGGAAGCTACAATGAGCCGAGCCCTGTATGAGGTCCCCGTGACACAAACAGGTCTCATCGTAATGCCAACACGCTTTGAAAAAAATTATCCAAAGAATCCTATGGAGACGTATATATGTAGAGACAGAATGAAGGAGCCAGAACAAAAACAAAGAAAAAAGAAGTACATACTGTATGATCTTGTTTTTATAAAATTCTTGAAATGTTAACTTTATAGCACAGAAAGCAGACCAATGGTTGCCAGGAAGGCGGTAAAGAAATTACAAATGGGATATGCACCTAGGCCAAAATACTCCAACCTGTACAGTTTAAGTATGTGGAAAGTTTGCAAACACACTAATTATAGAATTGGACATTTTCGATGGGTGGGTTGTACAGTGTGTGAATTATACCTCAATAAAGCTGTTAAAGACGTGTTTATTGTAGGTCAATCACATCTCAACAAGTGGTTGCCTTAGCTTGGGTTGCCATAGCAACTAAACACAGGCTGGTGGCTTATAAACAAGGGAAACTTGTTTCTTATATTCTAGAGGATGGAAAGTCCAAGATCAAGATGCCAGCAGATCTGGTATCTGGTGGGGACCTGCTTCCTGGCTCACAGACAGCCATCTTGTCGCTGGGTCCTCACATGGCGGAAGGAGTGAGGGAGCTCTCTGGGGTGCCCTTTACATGAGCACTCAGCCTATTCATGAAGGTCCACCCTCATGACCAAAGCACTTCCCAAAGGCCCTACCTCCTAATACCATCCCATTGAGTACTAGGTTTCAGCATGTTAACATTCCAAAAGTTCTTCTCAGGTATGAGGAGATGTGCCGGTGGGTCTGGCCATGAGACACTGTATGGAAGGGCATCTGGATGTTCAGCTTACTAGTACGTTCGGGGAAGAGGCATAGCCAGATCTGATCTGTCCTCTGGTGTCCTGGGCAGAGTGGGGGCAAAGACATCAAGACTAAAGGGAAGGAGGCCAGGTAAGAGAATATTGCAAAATCCAGGTGAGAGATAAAGGTGGGATCAAGGTCAGCAAAAGTGGGGCAGCAGACAGAATTTTTAAATGCTTTGGGGCGCCTGGGTGGCTCAGTCGGTTAAACGTCCGACTTTGGCTCCTGTCACGATCTCACGGTTTGTGAGTTTGAGCCCCGCGTCAGGCTCTGTGCTGACAGCTCCGAGCCTGGAGCCTCCTTTGGATTCTGTGTCTCCCTCCCTCCCTCTCCTCCTTCCCCGCTCTCACTCGGTCTCTCTCTCTCTCTCTCTCTCTCTCTCAAAACTCAACACTAAATTTAAAATAAAAAGAAGCATTAAAAAAAACTTTTTAAGACAAAAGAATTTCAAACAGGTTTACAAATGTAAGAATGGCAAGTAGAAATTATTTAAATAAAAGAGGAAAAAAACCCCAGAAATGGATGGACTAGGGACCCAGAGGTGATTGTGCACACAGACGTGTTTCAGTTCAGAAGAGCTGAACTACAGGTCCTCACAAGGGACATGCTATCTCCTGGCAGACATTCCTGATTAGCTCGATGATTACGGGCACCAGCAGCATTAAGAGGGGGGAAGGCCAGGGATACGATACGCCATTGAACGCACAAGATGGTCACCCTAGGAAATCGTTCTTTGTGTCCAATATGATTCTTGAGGGCTCTGCCGACACCCTTGTAGGTGAACACCTATCTGTAATCCTCTGAAGGGAGAGCCTAATTCTCTGCTAGAAGGAACCACCAAATATTTTCTTGCGAGGTTTGAACACACACTGAAGTTTCTGAGAACTACCAAGGAAACTGAGGGAAGACTGAAATTTCGGTTGATTTGAAACTTTATCTAGAATGGCTAACCACGTGGGGCAGTCGGGTCACCAATGGAAAGGCTGCTCGATGCGTGAGAGGCTCGCACACCGCATGCTTATTTTTTATTTTTATAAATTTTTTTAAAACGTTTATTTATTTTTGAGACAGAGAGAGACAGAGCGTGAACAGGGGAGGGTCAGAGAGAGAGGAAGACACAGAATCCGAAGCAGGCTCCAGGCTCTGAGCTGTCAGCCCAGAGCCCGACGCGGGGCTCGAACTCACAGACCGCGAGATCATGACCTGAGCCGAAGTCGGACGCTTAACTGACTGAGCCACCCAGGCACCCCTATTTTTTATTTTTAAAGTTTATTTATTTTGAGAGAGAGAAAAAGCACAAGTGGGAGAGGAGCAGAGAGAGGAGAGAGAGGGAATCCCAAACAGGGTCCACACGGTCAGCGTGGAGCCCCGTGCGGAGCTCGAACATACGAACCGTGGGACCATGACCTGAGCTGAAGTCGGACAGTTAACCAACTGAGCCACCCAGGTGCCCCAGCATTTGCTTATTTTAAAAGTCACCTTATTACAAGGCAGAGTTTTAGAAATTATGTAAGTAGGTCAAATTATCTATGAATAATATGCTTTGAAAGAAAGCAAAGCGGGCACTATAAAACATTTAGAATATAAAAGGAGGTGCTACCATGCTAAGTTTAGGAAGCCAGACACAAAAGACCACATATTGCCTGGTTCCATTTGTATGAAATATCCAGAACAGGCAGATCCATAAAGTCGGACAATAGATTAGTGATTGCCTAGGGCTTGGAGGCCAGATGTCTACAATCGAGGTGTCAGGGGACCGCATTCCTACAGGGTTCTGGGGCAGAGCCCTTTTTTGCCTCTTCCCGTTTCTGGTGGCTGGAGGCCCTCCTAGGCTTGTGGCCACATCCCTGCAATCTCTGCCCCCGTGGTCACTTGCCTCTTCCTCTTCCCTCTGTCTCCTGCCCTTCTGCCCATCTCAACTCTCCCTCTGCCTTTCTCTTACGAGGGTACTGGCCACTGGATTGAAGGCCCACTCAGACATCCAGGAGGATCTCCTCATCTCAAGATCCTTAACTGAATTCATCTGCCATCCTTCTTTTTCTAAAAAAGATAGTGTCCACAGGTCCCGCGTATTAGGATGTAGATGTGTCTTTTTGACGATGACCATCTAATCCACTCTATTCAGCAAATAGTGAGTGCAAGTGAATGACCACGCATCGCTCTGGTTTCAGGATGACCAGAGAGAACAACGCAGATAAGATCTTTGTCCTCATGGAGCATATGAATGGAAACATTAGCAAAAAGTATGCCTAGCTTCTTTGCACTTTATTGGTTCAATAAAACAACATCATCATGCAACAACAACAACAAAAAAAAAGGTGCACTAGATCTTATAGAATCAAAAAGTCTAAAATATTAAAAACATTACTGTAGATATGAGCATCACATGTCATTAGGGAATTATGAAATAAAACAATGAGATATCATTACATATTTATCAGAATGGCCCAAATCTATTTTTTTAAATACGAAATTTATTGTCAAACTGGTTTTCATACAACACCCTGTGCTCATTCCAACAGGTGCCCTCCTCAATGCCCATCACCCACCCTCCCCGCCCTCCCACCCCCCATCAACCCTCAGTTTGTTCTCAGTTTTTAAGAGTCTCTTATGCTTTGGCTCTCTCCCTCTCTGACCTCTTTTTTTTTTTTTTTCCCTTCCCCTCCCCCATGGGTTCCTGTTAAGTTTCTCAGGATCCACATAAGAGTGAAAGCATATGGTATCTGTCTTTCTCTGTATGACTTATTTCACTTAGCATCACACTCTCCAGTTCCATCCACGTTGCTATAAAGGGCCAGATTTCATTCTTTCTCATTGCCAAGTAGTACTCTATTGTGTATATAAACCACAATTTCTTTATCCATTCATCAGTTGATGGACATTTAGGTTCTTTCCACAATTTGGCTATTGTTGAAAGTGTTGCTATGAACATTGGGGTACAAGTGCCCCTAGGCATCAGCACTCCTGTATCCCTTGGGTAAATTCCTAGCAGTGCTATTGCTGGGTCATAGGGTAGATCTATTTTTAACTTTTTGAGGAAACTTCACACTGTTTTCCAGAGCGGCTGCACCAGTTTGCATTCCCACCAACAGTGCAAGAGGGTTCCCGTTCCTCCACATCCTCTCCAGCATCTATAGTCTCCTGGTTTGTTCATTTTAGCCACTCTGACCGGCATGAGGTGGTATCTGAGTGCGGTTTTGATTTGTATTTCCCTGATGAGGAGCAACGTTGAGCATCTTTTCATATGCCTGTTGGCCAGAATGGCCCAAATCTAAAACGCTGACAACACTAAATGCTGGTGAGGATGTGGGGCAACAGGAACTCTCATCCATCACTGATGACAACGCCAGATGGCGCAGCCACTTTGGGAGTCAGTTTGGTGGTTTCTGACAAAACGGAACATTCTCTGACCCTAAGATTCAGCACTCGTGCTCCTTGGTATTTAACCCAAATGAATTGGGTGCATTGAACCCGTACACAAGTGTTTATAGCAGCTTTATTCCTAAGTGCCCAGACTCAGATGTGACCAAGATGTCCTTCAGCAGGTGAACGGGTAAATGAACTGTGGTACATCCAGACAAAGGCGTGTTGCTCAGCGCTAAGAGAAGGGAGCTTTCAAGCCATGAGAAGACGTGGAAGAACCTTAAATCCCTACTACTAAGTGAAAAAAAAAAAATCTGAAAAGGTAACATGCTAGATGCTTCCATCTATAGAATATTCTGGAAAAGGTAAAACTGTGAAGAAGTAAAAAATCAAAGGTTGCCAGACATTGGAGGGGAGGAAGGATAGGTGGAACACTGGAAAACTACTGCGTATGATACCATAATGGTGGATACGTGTCATTACACATTTGTCCAAACCCATTGAATGTACGACACCAAGAGTGAACTGTAAACTGTGAGCTTTGGGTGATTATCATGTGTCAGTTAGGGTCATCAGTTTTCACGAATGTACCGCTCTAGTGTGGGATGTTCATAATGGGGAGGCTGTGCTTGGTTGAGGGCAAGGGAGTATATGGGAAGTCTCCATACTTTTCCTTTGGTTTTGCTATGAGCCTAAAACCGCTCTAAAAAATAAAGTCTATTAAAAAGAGTACTATGGCAGAAGAGAACCATTTCTCCATTTAGTTTGCAGTTAAAGAGTATAATGATTAACTTGACGTGGCTTGCCCTAAATGGAGGGCTTCACTCTGTATTGTTGAAGGGCCCTCCTACCTAAAGGGACCAAATTAAGTTCCATCATCCATCACATTCCTTTGGACTGAGGCCCCAAAGGCCTATGTGTAAAGGAAAAATCCATGAGAGGAGGCAAGGCAGGAAGCAATTATAGATCATTAACGCTTTAGCAAACTGTCTGGGTCCCTTGCACGGTGCTGGGGCCCTGTAGCATTTTGTGATGAGGAATTAGCCTATTTGCTTACTTCTTCCCTGATTACAAGATAAAGGAAATATACAGGTGGGGGAAAAAAAATCCACTTCTCTGGATAGTCTACTGTCGATCCCAAGAGGACAAAAGGCTTTTCTAGTAAATCAATTCTGTCAACACAAAACATGTCTTACCGGCATGGAAGGACTTCTAAGTTGGGGTCTGTTCTTAACATCCGGGCCCATCAGGCGCAGTCACAGAAAACAGTGCGTGTTCTCTTAGTGCGGTAGCCCTGTCTAGCTATTACAATCCCAATGGCCACCTTCACTGTGTCTTAACACATCTCAGATTAACAATACTTTACTCTTCACGTTAGTATAAATGAAACCTGGATAGTTTTGAAAATAGAGGATCCTTGAAAGAACATTATTACTAGTCAAGCAGCTACTCGTTCTTTTTTATACACTGAGATCGCCTGGTGCCCCCCCCCACTTGTCCTCCCCGCTCCGACCCAAAGCATCCCCATTCTCATGGCATAAAGGCTCCACTGTTGTTATAATAAAAGCTAAGTCCTCTGTATGACACAGGGAGCAACAAGAGTCTGTTTTCAAATTACACCCCCAACCCCCCAACCCCCCATCCTCCATCCACACACGTATTGTGTTTTTTTAATTTTTTTTTAAATGTTTATTTATTTTTGAGACAGAGAGAGACAGAGCATGAACGGGGGAGGGTCAGAGAGAGAGGGAGACACAGAATCTGAAACAGGCTCCAGGCTCTGAGCCATCAGCACAGAGCCCGACGCGGGGCTCGAACTCACGGACCGTGAGATCGTGACCCGAGCCGAAGTCGGACGCTTAACCGACTGAGCCACCCAGGCGCCCCCCACACACGTATTTTGATAAATGTTAACGTCTGTCTTCCAGCTATCCTCTACCATGGGGGAATGACACTAACAAAAGTATGTCCCTCAGGTCTCAAAATGGAAACATTTCGAGTCATTGGGATTTATAGCCTACCCATGGGTTTATTTTTTAAAAAGTCAGGAATTAGTTATATCATTCCTTAACTGCTGGAGATTAGAACACTAAGATGTAATCCAAAGACCATAGCTGCTCCATCCGTACATACCCATCTTGTTTCTTAGTCCAACCAAAGGAAGCGCGTTCCCCTTCTTCTCAGGTTACTGATGTGATGATTTGGATAAAGACAGACCAGATACCCAACCGTTCTACTCCTATCATGTACCCACGAGAACTGAAAACATAGGTCCTCACAGAAACTTGCACGTGAATGGTCTTAGGGTCATCCTTCACAATAGCCAAGAAGTTTAAACAACCCAGACGTCCATCCACTGCTGAATGGATAAACAAAATGTAGATCAGTACGATAGAATATTATTCGTCCATAAAAAAATAATGAGATACAGATACAGACTATATACAGGGATGAACCCCAAAAACAGTATGCTGCGTAGCCAGATAAGGACAAATATTGTATGATTCCATTTATATGAAATGTGCAGAACAGGCAAATCCATAGAGACAGAGAGTAGATCAGTGGTTGTCTGGGGCTGGAGGGGAGGGGAACGGGGATAGGAGGTTTCTTACGGGCTGAATTTAGATGGTGGTAATGAATACATGAAGACATGAAAAACCATTGAATCACACTCTTCAAAAAGGCGACTATTACGATATGTGACTGTCATCACAGTTTAAAGAGAGAGAGAGACACTAGACATCGAAATAGGTCCCCAAACACCTCTTCCTCGTGTCCCTGAAGTCCTTTGTTGCAAAGTGTTATTGACAACACCTTCCAGTATTGATTCCAGATAAGCAGCTATGGGGGCTACAAATAGTCTTTGCTTCAGGAGCTCCGCCCAGCTCTGCCCCCATCCGGTTCTGCAGGGCACTGAGTGGGGGGCCGTCCATGGCACAGAGAAAGCTGCTGAAAATCCACCTCCTCCAAACCGGGACCAGGGGACTCATGCTAGAGCAATTTTTAGCTGTGGAGACTGTTCAGATCAACACTTTTACAAAGAGATGGGGCTGTGTTCTTGTTTACTTGGTACACGGTCCTCTCTTCTCCCTGGAAGACAGGGCTCTGTGGCATCAGGGAGTGAATTAAAAGCAGTCCTTTGTTATGGTTACTTCAGAACATTCTAGAGGCCACTGCCTAACAGCCAGTGTGAAAAGTTGTTTTCTGTTGGTGAATGTTTTCTCATGCTTATGGCATTACTTTATTTTCTTTACTTTTTAAAATTCTGAGCCCATTCCAGTGTGTGTCGTGTACTTGTGTGTGTTTGTGTGGGTGGGGTGGTGGTGAGTCACTCAGAGAAGCAACTGTAATTTCAAACTAATAAGATTTCATTCCATGCCTGAAGCACCAAAACAAAGAAATTACAGAGCAAACACCATAAATCACAGAAGACTGTCAGAAAACTGGTGTTTGCATATTCAAAGTCCCGTAGAAATGCAGATATAATAGCTAAAGCACAAACGACAGGTGAGAAAAATAAAATAAGTTACAACATTTGCCGTTCTAATGCTCCATTTTTGCAAGCTCAGAGCCGTGTCTGACCTTTCTGAAGGCAAACACTAAGGGTACAGAGATTAGTAATTAAGTCACAGATGTATGAACATCTTTGGGAAAGTCACTCCAAACCAACTAAGCCTCCTTTTCGTTATTAGAAAGGAGTTGGGTAAAACGATAACCTAATATTCGTGTAGGGAATTCTTTGGAGTATATTTTCATAGACATTATTTAATGTTCGTATCATTCTGATTTTACGGATGAGGAAACTGAGGTTTAGAGAAGGTGAGTGTCTCGCTAAAGTTAACACCATCAGTGCAGCGGAACTGGGCTCGAATTTTGTTTTCTGATTGCAAATCCTATGGTCTTTCCACCATGCTCCAACAGCTAGCATCTGACGAATAACATGTTCAAACAGTATCTTTCCTTAAGGAACCCAAAGTCCATGATCCTAACCCATTGCATCCATGTAGCACTCAATAGAGGTCACTTGACTGCCCTTCAGACTGAGGGAATAAGATGTCACCGCTGCTGAGAAAATTTCCAAATGCTTATCTCTACCATTTCACCAATGAACTGTGCAGCAGAAGGCTGAGACCAGTGTCCTTTACTCGCCACTGGACAGATGTCACATCCAAAATGGTACCCACTGCGGGAATGGGTGTCTTCAATACTAAATAATTACAGAGCATGTACAAAAGTTAAAATCATGCATAAGCCTACCCTCCTTCAACCAATCAACCAACCACGAAAATCTGGAAACAACTCTCAATAGCCATGACAGACTACCAGTTAAAATAAATTATGCAACAGTTCAAAAAGTCTTATGAGATATACTGTTAAATTAAAAAAAAAAAGCCACAGGCTGCAAGAGTATATATCGACCCCATTTGTATTTTTAAAAAATGTATTTACATATAAATGCATGTAGGCACATGGGAAATCGTGGATGATAGAATCACTAGGGGGTAGAACTAAGGTCTGGGGTGGCTACTGTGTGTACTGTTTGAGTTTTTCACACAAAAACAAACAAGGGGTGCCTGGGTGGCTGAGTTGGTTGAGCATCCAACGCTTGATTTTGGCTCAGGTCACGATCCTAGAGTCATGAGATCAAGCCTCGCATCAGGGCTCCGTGCTGAGTATGGAGCCTGCTTGAGATTCTCTCTCCATCCCCACTCTGCCCCTCTCCCCTGTTCCTATTCCCTCTCTAAACAACGACAACAACAATTTACCTCAGAGGAGAGTGTAACGATTGCAAAGAACGTTCCTTTTCATGACCCTTCTCTCTCACATTTTTAAGTGTTTTCATTGTTAGTCCTGCTGACCACAGGAAAATAAATGGTAAAATAATACCGAAAGATCAAAACCATTATTTTTATAGACCCCCCCCCCCCAAAAGCAAAAAGGCAGTAGATGTTAGTCACTCACTAAGTTCAACTTTCTTATCTGATTCAAGCCACAGACTGTTCCCATCTCCAAGTATGTGCTAAAAAGCTGTGTAACACAGCCAGCCAGGCTAGGCTACAGCAAAAAAAAAAAAAAAAAAAAAAAAAAAAAAAGTCTCAGAATTTAAGCTGGAAGGAAAGTCCATCTCTAGTCTTGGCTGACTATTAACCTAAGACTCTTCTGTTTTTGCCTGCATAGAAAACAGTAAAATCTGCAACGGGACTTTTTCACGGGTTAGAAACCCAACACATTCAGGAAAATCACCCCAAGCCATCTGAGCCAAGAGCCCAAGAGCTGATTCTTTGCCAATGAGCTTCACCAATCAGCCAAGCATCATCCTTGGTCTTTATGGGGCAACAACAGCCTACATGACTGGCTTTTTAGTACTTTCAAGATTAGCATGGCTTTAACCAGAACATGTCTGGACCTCTGGAGGGACCCTGTCTGTGGCTCTCGTACCCAGCTGGGCTTGGGGTCCCCTTCATGCTCCCAGATCAGTCTGCCCAGCTCTCGTTAACACTTTGCAAACTACGGTCAGTCACAAACCTCTGTCTGGATTCTTCCATACCCATGGATGACCCATGCGATTATCTCTTTAATACTGGTCTTCAAGTGGGCTTACTCCCTTCTAGTAAAACATTTGTGAAATCATGACCTGATTCGTGGCTATATTTTACAACCTAATTAAAACCAAGTTGTACATATTTAAAAAATAGAAACTCACCCCACCTACTAAGCACTCTGGAAATCACAGTTATACAATTAAGCGGCTATCGATCTCCACTCATTTTCATACGATTACTTCTAATCTGGGCTATATGCTTGTTTTATCCCCTGGCTGCAGCAAAAAGCCTGGGTCCTAAATGAATGCATACATGCGGTATGATGCAAACAGGCAGTAAGCATGCACGTATCCCTCACTATCCAAATTCTTGTGTTCTGAAATCGGAAGCTGAAGACATTTAGGTAAATGTTTGGATGAATTTCTTGCCATTAAACCTCATGTCACCTGCCACCTGGAACTCAGGAACCAAACAGATTGAAACAATCATAACCGTTGTTGTTCAACCTTGCTACCTGGACGTGGCCTAAAATGTATTACTTTTTCATGTTCACAACTCATGCCGCTCTCTCGGTTCCCCCTCAACAGAAGTGAGCTCACGTTTTTATGGGGCACCAGCCATATCCTCGTCATGTTGGTAAAAGTTGGTAAGAGCTAAGGGGATACGCCTGTATTAGGGGTCTAGTCACCAGCCTGCTTCCAAAGTGGACGCTGGGATTCCTTCCTTGACCTAGATAACACAGACTACATGTTAAGAAGTGATTCTACCCTTAGTGTGTTCAGGGAACCATCAAGGCTGAGAATGGAAAGCTGATAGGCAATGGAAATTCCATCCCCACTTTCTGGAAGCAAGATCCCACCAACAGCAGATGGGGTGATGTGCTCAATACCTCACAGAGCCCACTGATATCTTCACCATCTTAGACAAGGCCGGTGCTCACTCGAAGGGTAAAGACAAAGGATTATCATCTTGAGCCCTTGTGCTGATGTCACAATGCTCAGTAAGGGAGAGAGCTGTGGCAATGACAACTCCTTTAAGATTGCCAGCAATGCCATCTACAGACTGAGGGGTTGGCCCTCCTGGCTAAGGTTCTCCATGATGACCTTGGCAATGTGGAGGAACCTAAGACCATGGTCCATGCCATCACTGTTCACGGATCATGATGGTTCCGTGGTGGTCACGGATGAGAACGGCAAGCTGTGGTGTAATGTCCATGGCCCTTTCTCCTGAATCTCTAGTCCTGCCAAGGCTGCGTGCAAGGTCATCCCTGAGCTGAATGAGCAGCTCACTAGCCTGGCCTCGGGAGTGGTACCATTTCTAACACTAGCTTCCAAAATGAGCTATCATTTTCCCCAGGGCTCTCGTCTTCAGCAACGGCAAGCTAGAGCTTTTCAGCATAGTGCATTAATAATAAGCTTCTGCTGGCTTTACCTAAATCCTCGCTTGCTTAGATCTACGTCAGCTTGGGAGCCATTTAGATGTTAAAAATCAACATTGCTAACAGCAGCCTATATATGGTGCCTATGATAAAGCAAATACGGGATACGCTCTGGCCGTCATTCGGGAGAACAGTAGTTTCTACCTTCAAAGGACACTGGCAAATCACTCTCTTATTTTTCTCCATAAATATAAGAAGGGGACACCAGTAGGTTATATTTAGTGACCAGTTTTTGATCTTTCAATTTTCCCAAGATGTTTTTGTGTACCTACCCTAATTCCCGGTGATTTTTTCAAAACTGAATTCACTTCACCTAGGCCAATTTCTGTGTTTCGTCCGTGTTTTACAAACGTTCCCACAATTCGATCACTCGTGTTCTAGGAGTGGGCCCAGCAAATGGGAAAACTTAGGAGAGGGACACAATGAATATCTGCCCAGACCCTTCTTAAAACCCTGGTCATTGGCCACCTAGGTAACTTGTGTTTCACCATAAAGCATCCGTCTTAAAAACTGTTGGTCATCAAAACAAATGTTCTTATGTGTCCCCTTTCAGCTCCACCAAACCCCAAACATTTACTAGAACAAAAAGAGCCACGCAGACGAATGTACTTGCGTTTCTGTGATGTGTGTCAATTTCCTGAAGGAAAAATATTCAATTGGAAAAAGCAATTAAAATGGGATTTGATTGGGATTAAAACGGGATTCAGGCTCAGTAGATCTGGAAATCTCTCTAGCTCCGGAGAGTGTAGCCTTGAACTACTCTAAGAGAATGTGATCACACTGCCCTTGCCTGTCCTTCTACGGCAGTATCTGTGGAGGAGGAAGTCTCTGGGGGTGGTGAGGTCGGGGAGGCCATCACGCTGACCTGACAGACCCTGAGCCTGATTTTAGGCTAAGGGACCGACCCTGGACACCTGGTCTTTCAGGACACCGCAGGCTCTCCTTCCACAGTTGATCGGAATTGGGTCATTTTATGTTGGCTTCCTGTAAAGAGATGGCTCTTGCAGGTTCAGGAGAGCGGGTCACCCAGGGAGTCTGTCAGTCTACATTCTTACACAACTCAGAAAAGATCGGAATGGTGGTCACTCAAGGGAAACACAAAAGATTTTCTTTCTGGAAGGATTAAAGACTCCAAGGAGTCAAGCCACACAACCTCATCCATCCAAATTCTGAGTACAGTCAACCGCATCTCAGCGGCTTGCCTCTCACAGGACCAGTTGACCGCACCGCACAGAAAGAAATATGGCTTCTGGTGTAGGCACATGTAATGCCACGGTAACTCCAAGGGATTACAACCATCTTTAATCAGGAAAGCGGTCTTAAGGAAGGATTTGTGCCAATGGTCCTTGTTGGAGGGAATACAAGGGTTAGGGGCCTTCTGCTTGCCTGGATTTGGTTCCCGTCGCATATGTCCAAATCTTCCCCTTTCTCTTACTTGGCAAGAAATTTAACACTGAGCTAACTGGTGATAGGAACGGTGGACGGTAGTCCCAGACCTTCAGGCCTGGCTGTTCTCTGCAGTGCGGGCCACATTGCCTCATGCTCAAACGACTGCGCATTCATGGGAGAAGCACTGTTTCATTATGAGGTGCTTTCTTGTGCTATGGTCCCTGAGCAAACAAAATTACCAGTTAAAAGGCTGGGAAGGAAATGGAGGGCTAAGGAAATGCATACGAATAAAAATTCAATATGCAAGCTAACAAAATTATGGAAGCCATAATCATAGGATGTGAGGAAGAAAATTCACTTACGACAATGCAGATGACGTCAGTTTTTGGTGAGGGCGCCCTGGCTACGTATCTATCTACTCAATGTATCAGGGGAGTAGCCAAACATCTATTTCCAATTTTCAGTTTGACATCCCTGGCCGTGCTAATCAACACTGGCCAAGGCCGATTTCATACTCGTTTTTGAACAACTATCAACATGATAGCCAGCTCCGTGTGCCAAGTCAGTTTGGGGTCTACAGACCCAAGCATCCAATCTCCATAATACCCTCAATCGGCTATGTGTTTATCGATACCCTTATATACTCCTCACCTCCCCCCACTTTTCTGGTTATACTTCTCTTCCCTCCAAACTGAAAAGAGGCATTCTCATGAAAATTAGGACCCACACGGTCATTTTTCTACTGCTCCCCTCCCCCACCATCACCAGCCCTGGGAACAGCAACTACACATCCATTTGTAAATGTAATGGGCCCTGGTCTAAGATTTAACCTCTCTCCTGGGAAATGTCTAAACGTTGGACAGTCTTCTGTACAGGAGAGAGTACCCAAGCTCTGACGTTCAGGTAGAGGCTCTCATACCAAAGGCGTAAAGCCAGTCAGCCAGACTGGTTCAGTTCCTTTCTGCCAACCAAAGGGTTCAGACATACTCTGAGCCAGCCCAGCGTGAGACCTTAACATTCTAAGTTCTAACCTGGGGCACTGGAATTCCTGATCCTTCAGCCTCTCTGCCAAGAGACTTCTGGCTCTAGTAAGCTCTATGGAAGGGCTTGCTTGGCTTAAATATAATAGCACCAACTTTTAGAGCTCAACCAAAAAAACCCAAAAAACCTGCAACTCACCACTTCCCGAAATGAACATATTCTAAAAACTAACATGATACTGCATTTGACAAGGGGGTGTAGACGTGTAAATATTCTCTAGCCCATCATCTCTGAAAAGCAAGTTTCCTCTTCATTTTGGCTACAGTGATGTCTTTCTTCTGAAAACACGGTCTGCTTTTCCTCTGACGCCCCATCTCTGCTGTTTTCCTCTACATCTCTGGCAGAAGGGTTTCATTGCAAGTTTTCTCCCAGGCGGAGAAGAATGGGCTCTCCTCCCCTGGAGTTAGAGGACTCTCCTGAAGGGCCAGTCTTTGAGTAGGAAGGGCCAGGAATCCCAGAGGGTCCCCTGCCTGACGCCTGCTCTCTGCAGGAGGCAAAGGAAGGAGTCTGGAGGAATATAGGCGACATGGAGAGAGGAGAGCAGGGCGCCACTGATTGTCCAGTTGGCCAGTGAGTGATTAACTCTATTAGGAGGGGCTGTTGATCACGCAGTCAGCAGCCCCCAAATGGGCCTGTGACCGGGGCTATAACCTCCCCGTGACCCTTTGTAATGAGAGAGGCTTGACTTGAGCCTTGCCGGTGTCTGCTTTCTGGGCCAACAGGCACATCCCTGAACCCTTTTCTCTTACTGCCACATGCAGGAAGGCGGAGGCCCGTACGGTGGTGAGCAAAGCCTGTCTTTGTACAAAACTACCGTTCAACAAAATGTCTTATGGATTTGAATCGCAGCACAAGTTTTGTTTCGAAGATGGAAAAGGCCAATTCGAAGGTGGCTTCACGCTCTTAAAAATCTGAGGGCCTTGCCTGATGGGCCATTCAGGCTGCTTGGGAACACCGGTTTCCAAACGAATACAGAAATCAATCAGAAAGACCGCTAAGGTTGCAACATTCTAGATTTGCCATGAACCCATTTACACGTGAGTTGCAAGTGAACTGTCCATCAAGTCTGCCCTGTGCCCAAATGCCACCTTCTGAGAAAGGCCTTCCCTGACCTCCTTCCCTAACACAGTTACCTCTCCACACACCTTTCCTTTTTCTCCGTAGAATTTCACGCTGCCTGCATTTAGACTATGTATTTCTGTTTTATTGGCCCTATCCTCGCCTGGAACGGATGCCCTACCCTGTTTGCGACCCAGAGTCTGGAACAGTGCCTGGTGTAGTTTGGAATCTTTGCCCTCGCCACCCGTGTCAGCCTAAAAGTCTCTGCCAGCTTCTCCCTCTGCCTCCTCAGTCTTCAAGCCTTAACTTAAATGAAACAGCCCAAAGCACTCTTTCTTGACCACCTTCTTTCAAGTAGGTCTCTGCTTTCACCGTGGTTGTGGCCCAAACGATACCAACAGTCTTCAATTACTGCATCGTTTTACTTAATACTGTCTGTTTTGCCTACTCCTAAATCCCAGGAAAGCAGGCTGGGGTCGGTCTTGTTCATTGCTTATTCCCCAGCACTTAGCATATAAGTATCATCAGATGTTGGTTAAATGAATGACTAAATTTTAAGCTGTTGCTCAGCAATGACAAGGTAAGAAAGGAGATCTGACAGTCTCGTTAGAAAGCAGATAAAAATCTGGTTTCGGGCTCAAATATTTATCAGTTCAGAAACAAACGGAATTGTTACTTGCACACCGAGAAAACCTGGACGGACTCTCGACCAAATTCGCGCCCTGACTTTCCATCAGGGACCCTGAGGAGCCATTGCAGATGGGGGGAAATTCCATTTTAAAAAGATCTCAAGGGTGCTATCTTAGTACCTTGTGGATGTTTCTAGCATATCTGGAGCGCCCTGAACAGTTAACTACTTCTTTACAGGACTGTCCCCTGTAGGGGGCCAGCCCTTAAGTCACCTTTGTAGAAACAGCCTTTATTCATTTCACCCAAAGATTTGAGTGGCTATAAGGAACCATCTGGTAGGGAATGAAGATACAAGGTCTAGGCTGTCGTTTTCGTGTTTGTTTTTAGACAATGCCAGTGTTGAGTCTCAGAGGAGGCAGGGGAGGTGGCATCATGACGGGCAGTGGCAATAAGAGGAAAAAAGGGAGAAAACGGAGCACGATACGCCTCAAATGCATAGCCAGGGGTGGGAGTGTGGGTCATCAGGAGTTCTGTGATTCCAGAGAATGGGCAGGAGGAAGGGCTAAGGGTCGAGACTGAGGCAGAAATCCAGTTGTAAAAGACCTTACGGGTAGCTTTACGGTGCTTGGATGTTAGCATGCTTTAAAGAGTAGTGTGCTATCCTACTGCATGAGATAGGTCACCCAAACACTGTGGGCAGGACGCATTTGAGGGTCCTAAGAATAGCTGTAAGGAGATTAATTAGAAGGTTAATGTGATAGTGCCAGATAAAGACGACGCAGGCTCGAACTGAGGGAGTGTTGCCAGACATGTGGGAAACAGGAAGTTACAAGTGCAGGGTATAGAATAAAAATCTCTACTGGATGAATAAATGGATAATCCGTGGCTCCCAGGAGAATGGCTGTGCCCACTGCTTTAGAAAATGTATCAAAATCTCAGGGACACCTGGGTGGCTCAGGGGGGTTAAGCGTCCAACTTCGGCTCAAGTTATGATCTCACAGTTCGTGGGTTGGAGCCCCGCATCCAGCTCTGTGCCGACAGCTCAGAGCCCGCTTGGATCCTCTGTGTGTGTCTCTCTCTGCCCCTCCCCCATTCACACGCCGTCTCTTTCTCTCAAAAACACACACTGAAAGAAATAGAAAATGTATCAATCTGAGAAGTGAAAACCTAGTGGACATGAACTGTTTTAAGATGCTTGTGTTTATTTTTGTAGCTTTTCTGTTTCACAGCTCCCTATGGTAAGGGAGATCATTTAGATGTTTTGATTTAGAAGTCCTGCTTTTTAGGGGCACCTAAGTGGCTCAGTCGGTTAAGTGTCCAACTCTTGGTTTCGGCTCAGGTCATGATCTCACGTTCGTGAGTTCGAGCCCCGCCGCACTGGGCTCCATGCTGAGAGTACAGAGCCTGCCTGGCCTTCTGTCTCTCGCCCTCTCTCTTTCCCTCTCTCTCAAAGGTAAATAAATAAAAAAAAAAAAAAAAAAAAAAGTCCTGCTTTTCGAATCTAGCAACCTCATGAAAAAATAAGAGTCAATAAGTCACTTACATTGGTAAATAATTTAGGGTTTATAGCTTGTATCAGTACTCTAGGAGGTAATTGAGAATCTTATGTAACATACTAGGTAATGTCTTCTTCAATACTATGTAACTTCTAGGATCAATTACTGGAGTGAACAAAAGATTGTATGACTGGGGCACCTGCGTGGCTCAGTCGGTTAAGCACCCAACTTCAGCTCTGGTCACGATCTCACAACTAGTAAGTTCGAGCCCTGTGTTGGGCTCTGTGCTGACAGCTCAGAGCCTAGAGCCTGCTTCAGATTCTGTGTCTCCCTCTCTCTCTGCCCCTCTGCCACTCACACTCTCTCTCTCTCTCAAAAAAATGGATAAGCATGAAAAAAAATTTAAAAGAAATTGTATGACTGATTACTACCCACCTGAGCATGCATCTGGTGAGATCAAGGTCCCTGAATTAACCAGTATATAAAGTAAAACACACAGTTGATGTCGTTAATCAATGGCCTACGTGTCCTAATAGAATGAAAATAGTTTCTCCATATATTAAAGTGATACAGCACTTTTTAAAATCCATGTTCTTTGTGAACTATTTATTCAATTACAAACAGTAATAAGACAAGGTAATAGGCTATCTGTGCCCCCCCCACCCCCCTGAGAAGGAGGTACTAAATAGCAGGTTCTCAATGGTTCTCATGAATGCTGGGAAAGCCAGCTCTAAAATATATAAAAGGGGAGAATATACACAAATAGCATAATATTTGGTTGTGGAAGATGCTTTTGTAGTTACATTTATATAGAGAGTTGATCCTTGAGCAGCGTGGAGGTTGGGGCCCAGTGGAAAATGTGCAACTTAAAAAAAAACTTTTTATTTTAAGTAAACTCTTAACTCACATGGGGCTCAAACTCGTGACCCTGAGATCAAGAGTCACATGCTTTACTGATGGAGCCAGCAAGGTGCCCCTCACGGGTAACTTTGAACTGCCCCTAAACGTAACTACTAAGAGCCCACTGTTGACTACAACCCTTACCGATAACATAAACAGTCAAGTAACACATATTTGGTACGTTATGTGTATTATATACTGTATCCTTACCTTTAAGTTGAAAGGTAAAATCTACGAAAATCCTAAGAGAAAATACATTTACAGTGTTGTGCTATATTTATCAAAAAAAAAAAAAAATCCACAAATAAGTGAACGTGCATGGTTCAAACCCATGTTGTTCAAGAGTCAACTGTCTCTATTATAACCTCATCAGTTATATCTAATGCTTGTGATTTGACGCTATAAAAATAAAGTCAGGGACCCACTGTGTGTTCCAGCAGCAGTCTTTAGGTCTCTACCTGGTTTCCTCATCTAGTCCCAAGTGTAGGCTAAATACTAACCCTTAAACAAAATGACTCCCCCTCCTCATTTTTTGTTGTTGTTCTTGTTATTTATTTGTTGTCTTGGTTAAAGGAAAAATTCAAACGCCTTCCTGGAAGGTCTTCTGCGATACAGAAGATTGTATGTTGCATAAGGGGGAGTAAACACAAACTAAAATTTGCCACAAAATGATATTTGAAAGGGAATGATAGGGTAGTCACATAAAGGTATTCTAGGGGGGGATTCTCTATTGTCTCTATCAAACAAATCCCAAATCTGGATATAGGAAAGGATAGGCTTTATTCGAAAGAATTATTTGCAAGAGGGGAAAGGCCTCTAGCAATAGGGTAACCCCTCTGGTCCAGAGTTCTGCAAGTGTTCTAAGACTAGCCAGAGAAGGGCTTTTCTGTAATAGGGAGGAATGAAAATGTTCCCTGGGTATGGGGAGGTAGACAGGACAGTGGATCAGAGATGTTGACCCTGAGCTCAGTTTATTCTCAGGAGGGCCCTTTGCGGGGGGGGGGGGGGGTTGTTTGGGGTAAATGTGGGTCAAAGTTCAAGGGCCTGGGGATGGAGAGAAGTTTCAAGCTTGGTCAAGCCAGGTATTGTGCAGATTGGCCAGGGGAGACAGAGTTCAAAGAATCTACAAGACAAAAATGGGAATTGGAAGGTTGAGTCTGGCCATACTCTTGGCTTAGAAGTCAAAGAAAGGGAAGAAGAACTTGGGCACTTTATCTAACCAGGTTTTGATTTGTAGGAGAAAGTGCTTTGGTGAAAGTACCACGAGATCAGCTCTGACATTGCCAAAATGCTTCAAGGCCCTCAAACCACCATCTTAGGTTAAGGGCAAGCCGAAGAAAACTGCCAGAAGCTTTCTGAGAAGCTGACGCTAGGCGAAATCAGAATTCGGGTCACTGTGCAAACAGGTGCAAACTTTCCTTTAAAAGAAAAAAAAATGACCCAGTCTTTACCAAACATTTAAATGTCTGTAAATCTAAAGCCTGCTTACGTTTATCCAGTATACATTATAGTGACTCATTCTATGACTGTTCTTCTTGGAACTTTCCTAAAGGGCTGCATTTGCCCATCCACAAATATTCTACGTCGACCACCTACAGCCTAACCTGTCGGGTGCATTCCAAAGACTCTCCCTTTCCTCCCTAGAGGCCCTTTATTTTAGGCTGGACACAGTATGACGGCCTAAGCAAGCAGCCGGATTGAGAAGGATTAGTAACGTCACATCCTTAGTTTTGTCATAGCAAATACAGGTATTAAATATCTTACCAAAATGATGTTAGATTAAGATAGGAATACATTTTCCGGGGTGGGGGAAAAGGAATTCTATCTGGATGTGCTATGCCACCTGTGGAGTTGCAAGCTTCTTTATTTTTAATATTATTTTTAGAAACAATGAAGGACTCATGGAACTTATGTGTGGAACCTACTAACATGCTTCTGACATATTTTCTTATGTTTATTTGTAATTTTTATCTATTTCTTTTAGAGAGCGCGCGTGAGCAGAGGAGGAGCAGAGGGAAAGAGAACCTTAAGCAGGGTCCACACCCCACCCCCATCTGCCATCATGTTTTAGACACAGAAATGTTACCATGTCTGCTTACGTCCAGCTGTTTTCATGGCAGCTGTGAAATGCTGGCATGAGACCAATTACACTGGAGAACCATCTATCTCCTGGTTCTTCAGAGGCGCGCACATTTTCATCATCTTTTACTTTCTTCCCCCCAGGCTCTGCAGGGGCGCACCTCGGAGTAGTTTATGAACGAGGTGTTGGTAGCAATAGCTAACGCATTGTGTTTAAGGTTGCAAGATCCCCAAACCAAAAACTACAGGTAGAGACTTCGGCCTGATGTGTCCGCAAGAACACAAGATTCAGATGCTTTCAGAAAGGCCTTCAAAACATTACCATTCTTGTCTTCCACTTCGTATCAACGTCTGGTGTTTAAATGCACATGACCTCAGCGTCTCGCGTCGCAAAGGCTGGGAAATGTCCAAAGTGTCGCCCAAAGAGTATTTGCCATTGGGTTTTGATTTGGGTATCCATTCACCTTGGCTTTTCCAGGATAATCTCAATCACCAAGATTTCCGTGCCGTTTTCCAAGGATATTTTCTGAACCAGGATCCAGCTTGTGAATGGCTCTTCATATTTTAATCTTAAAGGGGACACCCTAAAAAGGCTCTAGGTGGTCTTATACTCTTTTATAGATTTTCCTTAAACTATTCTTTATGAAGGTATAAAATTATACAAAATATCCATAGGAGAGCTAGATAACAGATTAGCACACCTTAAACACCCTTTGAGGTTACTGAGATGGTTTTAAATAAAGACAAGCACCTGATTTCCCGAAACTCAGGCTTTTGACAGAGTTTTAGTTATTTAGTCCATTCAGTGTTAAACATACCCTTTTAGTTGTCCCCAGGGAAAATAGTCAAACATTCTTTGTAGATTAGTATTTTTTTTTTTTAAGCATAAAATCCAGTCTTCTACGTTGCTTTCTACAGTACAAATTTAGGTTTTCATTTTTGAATCCAGCCCCCACTAGGCAAGAGCCTCAAAGAACATTTAGCTTCTTTGGAATGCTTACCCAAGTGAATGAGCCCCATCTTTTTTTTTTTTTTTTTTAATGAATTCTAATTAAACATCCACACTGTGATCCTTGTTGGCTAGAGAAAAATGGAGACTTTCCGTCTGTCCCCTTGTGTCCATTCTTTCTAGCTAAATGTTTTCCCCAATTATGTAGACAGACACTGAAAATTGCTCAACCTTGATTTATTTCAGGAAGCCGTCATTTAAGAAGCCCTGATGGGGGCGTGGTCAGGCTGGGCTGGGCTCACTTCCCACGGGCAACCCAGATACCGGTGTGTAATATCAATTGTAGTGTTCGTATTAAACCCAGAGTTTCATTTTCTCCTTTGACTGAACCTTCTGTTATGGCCTCATAAAAGAAATCAGCTCCCTTATTTCCCTCATTTAGCTTTTATTTGTGTAGCAGTGTTCGTTTAAAAAGAAGCGAGTTTACTGCTTCTCATAACTTGCTAATTTCCAAGTTAGTTTTTGGAAAAACCTCCAGGATGTCATTTCCCAGCCTCTAAAGTCAAACTGCTATGTATTTGAAAAACATTTTCAAGTTGAACAAAACATTTTCCCTTCTGATTTCAGTGCCTGTGAATGCCAGAAGAAATTTAATTTTGAAAGAAACAAAAAACGAACATCTTTTTCTAGTTAAATCTGAGCATATGCAATACAATGAATTTATATGTGTACACACACACACACACACACGGAAGCTCAGAGGAAGACTCATGGGCTTGATGTTTGCCATTGCACTTGGGCCCGAACTAGGAGGAGTGCTGAATCCTCAGTGCTTCCATCTGGCCCCCTGGCTTGAATTTGCAAGGCCAAATGATTCCTAGCAACTCAGACTTGGGGAGGGTCCAGCTATCTCCTTAAGGACACTTTTCACAGGGAACCACTGTTGCTCTTTATGGTGGACACCAAGAAAAAGTGACATGAGCCAACCCAGTCAAGGTATGGGGCGGTGGGGAGGGGGTTGGGTCATTCCAGGGAAATTTTATAGGGCCAGATGCATTGTTGAAGTCAGAACATATGATTAAAGACTGCATATCCTCAAAGACATCACCATCAATATTTTTATAGTTGTAAAACTCTTAAAATAAGACGGGCCCTATGGTCAATCGGTTCAACTCCGTATTTCATAGATGGTCAAACTGAGGACCCGAAAGAAATGTCATTTGGGTAGTTATTAGTAAGCTCTGGACTATGATTGGTTGCACATCTCTGAGTCCATTCTGGCCTTGCCATGCCCCCTAGAAAGGCTTCCACTCCTACCACTGAAACATACACTGTGTTAAATAGAGAGGGAACAAAGTAGACTTGAATTAAAATTCAAGTCTCCTAACTCTTAAGGTTCCCTTCCCCTTTTTCTTTTAAATGTTTATTTTTGAGAGAGAGAGAGAGAGACAGAGCCTGAGCAAGGGAAGGGCAGAGAGAGAGGGAGACACAGAATCAGAAGCAGGCTCCGGGCTCTGAGCTGTGAGCACAGAGCCCGATGTGGGGCTCGAACCCACGAACTGCAATATCATGACCTGGGCCAAAGTTGGATGCTTAACCAACTGAGTGACCGACGTGCCCCAAACACTTTGGTTCTTTGATTCAGTTATTCCTTTTAGGCTAAAAGTTTCATGAGTCATCTTGACCCTACTTCCCTCTCTTTCTTACGCATTCACTCATGAACTTGGGAGTCCTGTTTAATCTCCTACCACACCATTTATCACAAGGCAGCATAAAAACCGTATACGGTGATCCAATGTTGTGTAGACAGGCCAGGAAATAGATGGAAAAGGCGAACTACCCTCAAATCAATAAATGAGGTAGAATTTAGGGAACTTTTTCTTATTTTCTTGGCTTTTGTATTAATGTGGTTCACTACTCATAAAGTGAAAAATAAAATTAATCGAGCACATTTAAGATGCAAAAAAGCAGGAGTACATTGAACGTAATTCATGAACAGTGGTTCATGGCCAGGATTCTGGGATCAGACAGTCCTAGGTTGAAATCCTGTGTTTCCTATTGCCTACGTCAGCTTGGCTGACCTTCTCAAGCTGCTTCCTTGCCCTTGAGATGAGAATAATAATAGTGCCTATACTGCACTCAGTGATGTTTGTAAAGTCCACTGCTTCCTGTCTAGGAGTCAGGACTCCATAAATGATGGCTATGGCTGCCCTTACAGTTATCATTGTCTTGAAAGCTGGCACGGAGGCCACGCTCACCTGAAGAATCCTCAGGCTGTGCCCACGTAGCCACACGTGGCCTTGCACTTTTAAATTCTAGGATGTTGTTTGCTCTTAAGCAGTTACACTGTGGCTCCTTGAAAGTGGTGTATTCACTGGCCTCACAGAGGAAATAAGAGCACGTGAGCTGGACCCAGCCCGGCAAGGGCAGTGCTGGAGCTGGGGCTCGGACACCAGCAGGTGGACTGGACCCGGGGGCTGGTACCCCGGGAGTCGGTCGAGCCAGCAAGCCTCAGTTTCCCAGATTAGCCCTTAGATGACCGAGGCTCAACTCCAAGCAGGCCTAGTGCCTCCCGGCTACCATGCGTGCCCACTGAGGCTACCAGAGCAAAAGGCTTGACTAGTGTCGGTGGCAGCAGGGCCTCTGACTAAAGAGGCCTCCCCTGCTGTCTGCCCTGGGGAGAAGAGGCCACAAAAGGCTTCTCTGGGGAAGCCGCCCCTCCCCCACCCCTGTGCTGCACTGGTAAAAGGACAGGGAGGAGGACAGATGACAGCCATTAGGTTAGTAAGACTGGGTTTGTCTAGGAGCTCTCAAGCTTCCAGAAAATTCCAGAGGCCTAAATAAAGGACCTCTTGAGCTGTGAACTGGCAGAGCACTTAACTGCTCAAGGCCTTTCCTTCTCCATTCCCAGCACAGGGGACACTTCCGGATCCTCAAAAGCTACAAGAGACCTACTGAGGAAGTCAGGCTCTTCGTCCTCCTGCGGCAGGGCCGGGTGGGCGGGGATGCAGGGCGGATGTAGGCTCCCAGTGACCAGAAGCCTGGGAAGCAAAGGCCCAGGGACTAGAAAAATGCCTTCCCGGGAGGTTCCATCTCCTCAGGCAAGGACAGTCCCCTTCAGGTCAAATCCCCACCTCCTAATGACACAAAGGCTTCCTCTTTTCCTCGCTCCTCCTTTTCTACTAGGCTGCTTTGCCAAATAGAAGGAGGTGGAGTGGAGCGTGGGCCTAGGCATGGCAGGGTTAGCAGGCGGCCATCTTCAGGCATCCAGCCCTGAGACAAAGGTACCAAAGCCCTTCTCCACTGTCCCAGGCTCCTGCCCCCCTGGGCATGTGTAACAAGTCTGGGGCACACAGCTTGACGAGTGAGGGTTACTCACAGGGACCACAGCACAGAGAAGTGAGGGACAAATGTTTAGGAAATCCATGAGGTAGCTGTTGTGCATAGAGGGCTCTTGCACAACAAGAATGAGAATTGGAATGAGACAACTCTTTCCAATTGAGTATGGAATGGGTAAGTCTTAATGGGTAAGTCTTAAAGACTTAATGGGTAAGTCCCTTAATGCTTGGGCCTCACTTTTGCCCCCTGTGAAATGGGGTTCTCGAATGTAAAGCATTTGGCATGGAAGGGAGGCTTAGCAAAGCAGACCCATTCAAGCATGCAGCTTTGCAAATGGAATCGATTGGTAGGAAAAAAACACTAGACTTGTGAAGATATTATTTGAAAATTTTATCTAAAAGACCCCCCCCCCTCCCACCCCCATGGTCTATTGATAAGCTCATTCTCTTTTGTTTTACAAGTGAATGGGAGGGAATCTGGGACAAAGTCCAGTCCAGAAGGGTGGTTTGTAAAGACCCACAGGGACTGAGCGCCCCAGCCCCTCCCAACCCCCCAACCGCCCTCCCCCTGATGGCTGCGGACAGTGGGGGACAGTGGGCCACCACAGCCGCCATCCCCCACAGTGGATTCAGAGAAACTGAATGCCTTACCCTCCTCCCTGCCTGGTTGCTGCCTGTTTCCTGGTCTGGATAGGACTTCACAAATGTTACCTGTTTTTTTTTTTACCATGAGACTTAACAGGCTACCATAAAACCAAAGGGAGAAGACAAGGACTGACTGCACCCCAAACTCTATGAAATCTTTAATATTTTGCATCATTTTAGAAGTTCCATAAAGGTATCCCCCCTGCAGGCCCCTGGGCTTTCAAACAACTTCATAGCTCGCAAAGCTGTAAACCAATTGCACAACCATGAGGAGTTAAGTGATGCATTTAGAAGTGATACTTGGGAGTGGCGCCTGCTCTTTGGGAGGATACAATTCTGCTCAAGCAAAACCAAAGCAAACCTGGGGCGCCTGGGTGGCTCAGTCGGTTAAGCATCTGAATTGGTTTCGGCTCAGTTCGTGATCTCAAGGGTTGGGGGTTTGAGCCCTGAGTCAGGGCTCCAGGGCGGAAGCCTGTTTGGGATTCTCTCTCTCTCCCTGCCCCTCCCCTGCTCATTCTCTCTCTCCCTCTCTCTCTAAATAAACTTAAACAAAGACACAAACAAAAACAAACCAAACCCAAACCCAGCACTGCAGCCTTTGGGGGGGGCTGGGAGCAGGGACAGTACTGGGGGTGGGGTGGCCGGACAGAGAGGGTCGTGGGCACATTTTCCAGTCGTCATCATACAAGAGAAGGGGAGGACCATCTTTCAGGTAATGGTGGTGACACATGGGAGAGACTGAAGTCTCTCTTTTCGACCCTAGGAGTCCAGTTCAAGGCTTTTTTTTTTTTTTTTTTTTTTTTTTTTTTGAGCCCAGACTAAAACCAAAATATATCCTTCTTGTCTTTCAAAACCAAACCAATACAGTTTGCATAACAACCCCCTAGAGACATTTACTTAATATTTAACTAAGACTCAATTACAAGATTCTACTTCAGAGAATCGGGGGCACAAACTCTGCCGCCTAATTCTACTTCATTCAGTGCAAGTGAGCGCGGGTTGCAATCCGGCCTGTGTTGGATACTTTTCAAGACTCATTAATCTCGGGCAAGAACCAATTTAACGAGCAGGGCAGTCTTTTGAAGTGAATCGTGGTAGTAGTTTAAACAGAGGATTAGGAGCTAATCACATTTAAAGTCATCTTGTGGCACTAAAATTGACCCCAGACTTGGGGGGTAAATTACAGGGACTGGGAAGGCTTTTCCCTTCTCCTTCTGACTCCCCTGTGGGACAGCCAGACAGCCGCCTGCCCACATCCACAGACAGCACCCCATTCTGACAGGTAGCTTATCACGAAGTTTGCCTCTTAGCCAACTTACGGGTCAGTTTTATAAAATAATACTCTAGATTCTACAGCCATTGGACACTGTCTAGGTCACAGGCACAGTTTAAGTGTAAATTTGGGGTCTGCTGTGTACTGTAGATATCAGCTAGTTAGATTTCAACAATCAGAATGTAAGCCAGGGGTAATCCATCATTTTAAACTTGAACTCCCCAACGTGAGTTCATCGGACTTGGGAGAGTAGGAACAGAAGGGCCTGGCAACTATAGTCACCAGGCAATTAAGCATTTTCCTTTAAAGTGTTTCTTCAATCACATCGAACACAAATGGCAGGCAATCTATCAATTATTTAGCAGTGGATTGGATATGGATTTCAGTTGTACTGTCTAATATTGAGGGGATTCACCACACAAGGCGAAATTAGTAAAGGACATTAGCATTCAGTCTGCAAAAGAGAGGGTGTGCCTTTTGTGTGTGTGTGTCTTAATGTAATCTGGCCCAACTTTGGTTCCTTTCTTTCTGACTCCATGCCACAGACGAACCTCTTCTAAGTGTCATACAGGGAACATACAAAGAAGACTCGTGACCACATTTCAAGCCTCTAGGGATCTTCTAGCTGAGTCCTTTCTTGTTAGAGCTGGGATGCTGCAGGCGAAAATCATGAGGTGCCTTGAGTAGGTATCACTGCTTGGATGACACCCAAGCTTTGATATTCCAACCTGGCCCATGGCTCTGTGCCCCAATTAACTGTCTATCCCCAGCCCAAAAAACAAAAGCCACGAATTATTAGAAGAGAGATTAACTGTGCCTGACAACACTCAGAAGCTACAACCAGAAAAGCTGTAAGAACAGTTTGGATACGATAACAAAAACTTTAAAATAATCACACTTAGGGATGCTGGGGCAGCTCAGCATCCGACCCTTGATTTCAGCTCAGGTCATGATCTCACAGTTCCTGGGATCGAGCCCCACGTTGGGCTCTGCACTGACAGCAGGGAGCCTGCTTGGGATTCTCTCTCTGCCCCTCTCCCCACTTGTGTGTGTGCTCTCTCTACCTAAATAAATAAACTTAAAAAAAAAAATCACGGTTAGGTAAGAATCTTTTAGATGTGATCTTTTGATGTTAGGTAGAAAAGGCAAATGTTTACCGATGAGAAAAAAAAACACAAGGAAGAACTCAAGACAAATTTTCACTTCATTGGATTCAGGCAGCACAGCCAGGTTTTCTAGGGACTGGTTGCCCAAAGAGTAAGCTGTTTATGGCCAGAGAAACCATAGGCCAGAAAGATTAGGTGCCTGAAAATCGGAATCTCAAATTCAAATACCTGAAAGGGGCCACAGGGTGGTCACAAAGGGTAAGACAAGAGGGAGTGCTAAAGTCTGTGCCCCAACTGCACACCCAGCACAAAAGCACGGAAATTCAATTTTAAAGGACTTTAAGTCACTGTTAATGATACCATAGAGTTCAACATCATTTCTCAAAGTCCCAAACTTCTAAAAATCTTATAAAGACACACCGCCTCTGATCCATGGAAAATCAATGGTTCAGTATCATTTTATAACTGGTGAAAAAACAAAAAAATCAATAAAAAAAAATCAAAGCCCACTTAAAAAATACTCAAGAGGCACCCTAACAAGTCACAGAAGAGTTCATGCAAATGGCCGACAGAAATTTGCAAAATGCTTTCATCTTCACTAAAAATATATGAAAACTAAATGAGAGGCCATTTTTCGTTGGTGAAATTACCAGTGATTAAAAAGTGAGAACACACAAAGTTTATGAGGAAGAGTCAAAATGGGTACTCACACAGGTGTTAGGGGGTACTGATACGAAACAATATTTCTAGGAAAATAATTTAGCCACAGGCATCCCTAAGCTTAATGATTCTATGTGTCAGGAAAAGATTTGCTCCCTTAGGAATAAGCTGATTATTTCCTAGTGGATGTAATTTCATTTCATTTTGGTTTGGTCACGACAAAGTTCAAAGGCCAATCTGTGGCTCAACTTAGAATCAACAGGCTACATTGAACTTCAGACGAGGCCTTAATCTCCTATTCTATCTGTATTTCCCCCTAATTTTGCTTTTCCCATTTTTTTCTTGCAGCTCATTCTGAATTGCCATGAAATAGCTGTGAAAAGAGATATATAAGTAAGTAAAATATCCTAAGAACGAGAAAAAAAAAGCTTTCCAAGGATCAACTGTGGTAACAATATTTGCAATGCTATTCACTAAATGGAGAAAAACTTGCTTTTGCAAAGAAGTGAAATTTTGTCTCCTGTTACAAAGCCGACCACCATGCCGTATCACGGCTTCCAACCTTTTAAAGATGCAGCAATATTATTTTTTTTTTAATGTTTACTTATTTTTGAGAGACAGAGAAACAGAGCATGAGTGGGGGGTGGGGGGGGGGACGCAGAGAGAGGGAGACACAGACTCTGAAGCAGGCTCCAGGCTCCGAGCTGTCAGCACAGAGCCCGATGCGGGGCTCAAACTCATGAACCGTGAGATCATGACCTGAGCTGAAGTCAGACACCTAACAGAGTGAGCCTCCCAGGCGCCCCTGTAATACTATTGTAAAGTTTTTATTTTTTGATGGGACTGCCCCACACCAAAATGGAAGTCGAGACAGGATGATCACTCTGGATGGTGACTCTTTGTAAAGCACGATCTAGCACATCTTAGATAATCCATTCACAGGCTTCTCTGTTCAATGAAATCCAATGCCAGGTCAAAAACCTTGACAAGTGACTAGAAGAGGGAAAGGATGACAGGATTGATATTTTTTCAGCTAAGTGCAAAGGCTTGTCTACATTTTCTGGGATAAAAGATCTTTCACTTGTCAAGAAAGTTCTATCAAAGACACTTAAATAGAATATAGTTAGTAAATGCCATATGGGCACACATGAAGCACAATCCTAGCAAATGTGCAATTGAAGGTAGCTGGGCAAGGTGTTTTCATGCTTAAAGCCTCAGCTTTAACATTTCTTAAAAAAAAAAAAAAGGAGCCTAAGAAGCGACAGCAGTGTCTGCCTCCAGCACAGGAGGAGGCCCTGGGAGCCTGGATCAAACCCACTTAACCCCACTCGATCCTGGGTGAGCGATTTAACCTTTGTAGACGTCAGTTCCAGATCTGTAAAATGGGCTGGCAGTAACCACGTCTCAGGATCGCCGGCAGGACTGAATGAGATAAAAATATGTAAAGCAATATCCCAGTGAGTGGCCACGTACGCTGAGGGTTCAGCATAGGCTAGGGCTAATTGTTATCGGAAGTATTATTATCCCAGCCTATAAAATGATGCAACTGATACTAACCCATTGTTATGAAATCAAATAAGATAATAAACACGGATGCCAATAAAAGCAATAAAGGATGTACAATGTGTGTGTGTGTGTGGGGGCACAGTTATAATTGTGACGAGGAAGCATGTCATCTAACCACACATCCTGCTCGGCTACCTCTGACAGTATGAGTCACTCCCACTATAACAAATGATTTTTAAATGCAATAAAACCTGTTGAGATTCCATCCCATGACAACTGTCGACGGAGTGGAAAAACCTGACAACCGGTTTGGCCCTCCTGAACGCAGCTGCCTTCCAAAGGATTTGGGGCGAGATCAGATGTTTAAAGCTAGGAGGCTCCAAGCTCCGCCCCTAGGTAATTAACCTCACTTCCTCCAGGCTCCCTGAGACCCGGCCCCTGATTTAGGACATCCCTATGCAGGAGAGGCCCCCTCGGTGGAAGCTCATTATCCAGGAGCACCTCACTGTGCTCCACCCTTCCCTCCCTCCCAACCGCCCCCCCCCCCCCCACTGTGGGGATTCCCCTTCCCTTCCAGCCTTCCCCACTGGAGCCAAAACCATCTCATTATTATCTCTGCAGCCAGCACAGAGCTCCCCCTACCACCTTGTAGTCTCTCTCAATCTGTGTTTCTCTCAGGGCTTCTGTCTCTCTGTTTCTCTCTCTGTGTCTTTCTCGGTTTCTCTCCCTCTCTCTCTCTCTCTCTCTGCCTCTCTGTCTCTTGGTCTCTCTCTGGACCTCTTCTCCTCCCTGGGTCTCTCTCCCCCTCCTCTCCTCCCTCTCCACCCCCTTTCCCTCCTCCCCTGCCCCCAGTTTCTGCCCTTCCCCTTCCATCTCTCTGTCTCCACCTATCTCTCCTGGGATGGGCTCCACTGTCCGCACCAGGAGCTAGGACCTCGCACGCTGCCTTGAGGACCCAGCTGACCACCCAGATATGGAACCCCGAGCACGGGTGCCTTGCATGTGCCCATGCACCCATTTCTAAAAGCAAGTGACAGGTCGCCAAAGCCCAGGACAACCTGCTCCTCAAAGGAGCAAAGATTTTATCAGCTCTCTGTCCAGCAAAAGGCTGGTAATTCTATCTCACACAGGAAATCCTTTGAGCACTTGGCAATGAGGTCTCCACAGTGAAAAATCACCAAAACGACAATCAGAGAGTCCCCTAACTACCATCAGGTGTCAAGATCCTCCCGGCCCTTCAGGAAAAGTGGTCTACCCTCAGTGGGGGACGCAGCTGGCCCGGAGTACAATCAGTCCAGTACACTTGAAAAATTATTAGAAGTGATTTTGCATCATTTGCTTCACTCAACCACTATGAATGTTGGAACACTGATAATCATATCCAGAAAATAAATGCACCATGCACCTTTCGTGCATTTCGGGAATTCTCCCTGCCCCCATCAGCTCTCCCCGCCTCCCAGTTGCCCCAGGGTCGCACTGCTCTGCAGGTAGGGAAGGGAGAGGCAGAAAGGGAGATGCACCGTTCCGCTAACGTTCCCCTTTTGCAAGATGCATACATGCCTTTGCAGATTCTCAGATCAGATTCTCATAGAGGAGCTAGATTTCAGACTCAGCTGGTTGGGAGACAGGGATGGGGAAAGGAACCAGTGGCTTGTGTTTTCGACTGTAAAGGAGGGGGGAAAAAAAAGTCAGGAGGAATTTGGGGCCAAATAATCATAACCATAGCCCTGGAGACCTCAGTGGTTCCTTAGGCTAGAGGCTTCAAACCCAGCCCCGTACGCGTGGACATGAAGGATTCTTTGTTCAGCGGACATACATTGTTTTAAAGATGTAAGCCTACATGTAAGAAAATGGGAGGCTTCCCATGAAAAACAAATCTGGCAACTCCAGCCCCTTTTGCCTCATGGCAGCCACAGGTGGCCCTACGGGCGGCCCTCATGACCCTCACTGACACCCACACCACCCTCCCCATTCGGGGTATCACTGTTTCACTTCCCTTTCCCTGCCTTAAAGGATATGTGAGATTATGGCTTCTGACCGAGGCCATTCTCACTTGGTCTACAGAGGAGAAAAATAAAGCCCAGCGTGGTGCAGTCACTTGCTTAAGATCACACAGCTTCTCGGAGCAGAGCCGCACAAGAACCCAGACTCCGTTCACAGAGCCAAGTGCTTCTGAACCTCTGTTTTCAGTGCAGAACCTTGAGTCGGGGGAAACAGCCGCCGTGCTGGTGACCTTGCCCTGATCCTCCCTCCAGTGAAACCACCTGACCTTCCAACTGATTGATCATTAAGACTCCTTCCCCTTCACGAACTAGTCGCTAAGCGTCACCATGTTCAAGTAGTGACTCACAGAGTCCGCCCACGTGTCAGGCCCCTAGTTCTGGGCACTAGATGGTCTCCTGAGACCCCTTGCAATTATTAGTGAACAGCTTCTAGTTTCCAGTTTGGGGCCAAATTGTACTAAAATTGGCCTCTTGGGAGGTTGCATTTCCTGCCCCTACAAGGGCTCCCAGAAATGTCCTTTCTTCTCTGCACATCACATCATCCCTCTCTTCCCGTTTTATTCGCCCAAACGGGGGTGTATGACAACGTACATGAACCAGGGGTTTGCTTGCTGTTTGCAAACAAAACAAGTTGTGTTCATAGCTTTTTAATTTGTCCTGTTACTTTTCCAAAGTAAACCACCTGAAAATTCAACTCTAAGCGATTTTTTTTTTTTTTTTTTTTTAAAGAACATATACACAACGTCCTTGAATGCCAAAGCGGGTCACGGTTGTGGGAGTAGCAGTGGTTAGAAGGTAATAAGGATACTTACAACCCATATGATGACCAGTCTTCTGGATAAATAAGGATCAATATTCCAGTGAGTGAACGGAAGAAAGGTGATGTAGAACACTTCTTGACCCAAAGCGGCTGAGAATCTGAATAGGTAATAGTAGAAATAATTCTTCACAATGTACTTCTGTACAGAAGCCTAGAAGACAAAAGTGAGAAGGCTCTGAGTTCATCCAACAGGTCACCACGAGGCCAGTTTTAAAAACCTCTAGGGGCGCCTGGGTGGCTCAGTCGGTTGAGCGTCCGACTTCGGCTCAGGTCACGGTCTTGCGGTCCGTGGGTTCGAGCCCTGCTTCGGGCTCTGGGCTGACGGCTCAGAGCCTGGAGCCTGCTTCCGATTCTGTGTCTCCCTCTCTCTCTGCCCCACCCCATTCATGCTCTGTCTCTGTCTCAAAAATAAATAAACGTTAAAAAAAAAATTAAAAAAAAAAAAAAAACCTCTAAAACTCCCCAGGAATTCAACTGCCAAGGTGCTTCCACTATGAATTGTATGTATTTTGCTCAGCAATTGTAGGTAATCGCTCAGCAATTAGAGGGCCAACGAAAGAGCCAAAAACTGTTTCCTGTGCACAGAAGGTGAACTCTGTATGGAGTTCTGTATATTAGGATATGCTCTGGGGCTAGGACTGTGGGGGCTGGAATAACGTCCCCAACGATTTCCACACCCCAAGGGATCTGTGAATTTGCTGCTTTACACGGCAAAAAAGGACCTTGCAGGTATAAGTAATGATGTTGAGATGGAGAGATTATCTGGTTGGGCTCAGTGTGGTCACAAGGATCCTTACAAAATAGGAGGGGGGAGGCAGGAAGTCAAGGGGAGTGTCATCTGAAGATGGGGCGAGGGACCACGAGTCAGCGCAGGGCACCTTCTGGAAGCTGGAGAAATAAGGGAGCAGGTTCTCCCCTTGAGCTTCCAGAAGCAATGTAGCCCCCGTGACGCCTTGATTTCGTCCGAATAAGAAGCATTTTGGACTTCCGACCTCCACAGCTGTAAGAGAATAACTTTATTTTAAGCCACTAAGCTTGGGGTAACTTGTGGCAGCAGCCGTGGATAACCAATACAGAGACTTTGGAAAAATCACTTGCCAGTGTGTCTTTTTAGTTTACCTTTAATTTTTATTTTTTAAAGTTTATTCATTTATTATTTCAGAGAGAGAGAGAGTGAGCGAGAGAGCGAATGCACAAGCAAGGGGCGGCAGAGAGAAGAGGTTAAACGCAGAATCGGAAGCAGGCTCCAGGCTCTGAGCTGTCAGCACTGAGCCCAAGGTGGGGCTCGAACTCACCACCAAGATGTCATGACCTGAGCCAAAGTCGGACGCTTAACCAGGTGCCCCAGGTTATCTTTAAAATGGAACTAGGACAGTCAACGCAGTACGGGGATGGTTTAAGAAACACATCAAGTGCATGCAGGGGCTGCTAACATGCAATTCTATTTTCGGTCACCCTTTCCCTTCCTCTTATCCCTGCAATAGGCAGGTGGAAAAAAAAAGGACTTAAGGGTAGGTTAAAATAGGAATAGGCAGACAACCTATTTTAAAATATGACGAATGTCCTTAAATTAATATCAGTAACAAGTTAACAAAAACATTGTCACCCTGTTAAATAACCCCCCCCCAAAAAATCAGTTTTAATGCTATTTATAGTTGGCATAGCCTTTATATAAATAAAATCAAAGCAAAATGCCAACACTGAGAAAGGGGGAGAAGGTGGCCCCTTTCTTTGGCTTTGCTTTGTTTTACACAAAGTCTGGGGTCCTCGAGTCCTGGGAGAATTCGGAGAATAAGTGGCACACGTTTATTCTGCAAAGAAATGTGCCTGCGAGGGACCCAGAACCTGTGCTGAGTGCCAAGAATATTTAGAAGAGCCAGGCGTGGTACCTGGCTTCAAGGAGCTCCTGTGGGGGGCGCCAAAGAGTACTGTTCGGGGGAATGAATTTGTAAAGGACCAAACTGTGTTTGAGGCCTTGCAAAAAGCCAAGATTACTTTTACACTTTAGGAATAATAATGATAATAATAATAAAAAGATGACCTTGGAAATTGTGAGAATATTAACTGGACTTGACAATGTTGGCTGCCTGCCAAGTACACACTCCTCTCTCCTAAAAGGTTCCTGATTTAATCCCAGCACCTCTACGTGCCCCCAGGCACAGGACTCAGGGGGAAGTTGACACCTGCTCTCAGCTCCAGTCATGGGAAGTTCAAGCATTCAGCCTCAAGCCAAAAAGTACCCTGCAGTGGCCCTGGAGAAAGTCACCGGTCAGGGGCAAGCACAGGTTGTAAGCTCAAAATTCATCTCTCTTGAGGGACAGGCTTTACTTCTAAATGTAAATTCAAGTCAGAGTGGAAATAGATCCGTCCTAAGTAGGAAAGAGGACAATGCTCAAAACGAATTAAATGAGGAAGAGCATAGTTTCACCTCTCTGCCGAGATATTATGGCTGGATTTGCAGGACAAGGACCAATAAAATAGTGACAAATGACAAAACTTCTCTCGGATGCGAGGATTAATCTCTGCAGCTTCTGTTTTATAAACATCCATCCTGCAGGCCCGCCCTTGAGTCAAAGCCTGTGAAAAGCCCCTTTGTCCATAAAGATTAGTTATGTTAACCCACCAGCTACCAGTATACCCAGCAAGGAGTCCTGCTGGAGGCTTTACAGGGAGAAATTTCCCAAACTCTGAAAAGGGTCAAACTCCTCCCTCGTGTCACTGCACAGTACTCAAATGTTATAGGACATTAGAAACACGCGGCGACAACCATTTCCCTACCCTAGAGATTTACCTGAGACCAAGTTCAAGATCTTAATCCTAGTAAATAATTGAAAGACTGTCAGGGAGGATAGCAAACCACTTTTTAGAGTTGCAGATTACTAATTAATATCTTCAGACTTGCTTTTTACAAGCTCTTGGGAATTCTCTTTTTTTGGAGGAGAGCTAGATATTCTCTAACTCTTCTCAGGGACAGAAGAAGCAAAAGTGAAACTAAAAATATCCGCGTATATATAGGACGCCCAAAGGATTTTTTAGATAACATCTCTGAATATGTAATTAAGTAGCATGAGAGCCAATATCTTCGTCCAAATTCTCGGTAATTATAGGTACCTAAATAAAACAATCGGGTGCTTGTCTTTTCAGAACAAGAATCTACGTTTCCCTTGCAGGAGATCTCAGAGCAGATGACTTCAGTATCTCTTTGGAAATAACAAGAATTCCAGTGTTGGTCCCATCGGGAACAATTAGAGGGAGAAGAAACAGGGGTTAGAAATAGAAATGGTATAGAGCCAGGGGCAGAGAGAGGAGTAAAAGCTGGGAGATAGGCAACCAGGTCCCAGAACTCTGCTTCTATATTTCTGTAGAACCAGCCACACATGGGCGCCGACAGGCCAGGCTGTGGGCAGTGTCTCTGGGGCGTGAACCGAGGAAGCGGGGATTAGCAGCTAAGTTTTTTAGGCAAAAGATCATAAAGGCATTGAACACTTAGGCGGGTGGAGAACCACTTTTGGAAATAAAATACTTCTCAGGGTGCCTATCTGTCGCAAAGCCAGATGAAGAAGTTTCTAGTGAACAGGAACGGTGAGATGGAAATGACCACATACCCATTATTACTAACTGCAAAATGTCATGGACAGTCTCCTCTGTGTTTTATTTGTGGCCTTATTGTCCTGAAAGTTCAAGCAGATACACGACTTCTGGACTCAGCGCCGCCCCGGGAACACCTGAACGGTGTTTTGTTTTCCAAACACGCACGGAGGAGCCCTGAACGCCAAGGAAATATAGCCAGGTCAGCACCACTGAATAGAATCAGGGCTGACCCAGAGGGCAGAGGAGCGAACACTGAACAGACTTGGCAGAGGGCCCGGCTTTTGAGCTTTCAAAGGAGGAGGGATACAAGGAATAGCTTTTAGCCAAACAATAAGTGACCTTAGGGAAGTCAGTGCACCTTTCTGCACCTCAGGGGCCTCCGCTGAAAAGGATGGAGTCTGATTATTTCAGCTGCTTTTTAATACACACACACACACACACACACAAATAGATGGGGAAAGTTATCCCAGCGCCTGTTATATAAAATAAGAAAGTCTGTACTAAGTGTTTGAAAGTGAGGGGAGGTCTAGGGAACCCCTATTTTCAGGCCAGCCCACCCTGAAGCCCCAAGCCTTTTTCTGGAATGCCTCCTTGAAATAGGTCGGAAGTCAGTTTGAAAACCATGGACCTTAATTTCTGTCAGACCTCGCGTAGCTTTCTGTAATTAACCTTGGGCCTTGAGTACCGGGGGGCTAGATAGGTATTCCGACCTCGAGGTCTTGAAAGGATTTGATAAACTCTGCACCAATGTCCTTGCAAGGTCGTTTTCCTTATCTCTGTTGGTTTTTTTCAGACCTGAGCTGTAAATGCGTTTTCCAAAGGTCAAGTTTGAGACAGAGCCCACAGGAATTCCCCTCTGGGGCGATGGTGTTCAGCTGTGCACTTTAAATGGCAGCAATAGGAAACTCACCGTCTAGGGCTAAGGGGGATCAAATCTACGTGGGGGATGGCACGGCCTTCCTTAAAAATAAGTTTAAGGGGCGCCTGGGTGGCTCAGTCGGTTGAGCGTCCGCCTTCAGCTCAGGTCATGATCTCTCAGTTTGTGAGTTCGAGCCCCTGTCTGTGCTGACAGCTCAGAGCCTGGAACCTGTTTCAGATTCTGTGTCTCCCTCTCTCTCTCTGCCCCTCCCCCACTCATGCTCTGTCTCTGTCTCTCAAAAATGAATAAACGTTAAAAAAAATTAAAAAAAAAAAAAAAGTTTAAGACCCAGGGGCGCCTGCGTGGCTCAGTCTGTTAAGCATCTGACTTCAGCCCACATCATGATCTCATGGCTCATAAGTTCGAACCCTGCGTTGGGGTGCCGACAGCTCAGAGTCTGGAGCCTGCTTCAGATTCTGTGTCTCCCTCTCTTTCTACCCCTCCCTAGTTCACGCTTGCACTCTCTCGGTCAAAAATAAATACAGCTAGGGGCACCTGAGTGGCTCAGTCGATTAAGCGTCCGACTTTGGCTCAGGCCATGATCTCTCAGTTTGGGAGTTTGAGCCCCACGTTGGGCTCTGTGCTGACAGCTCCGAGCCTGGAACCTGCTTCGGATTCGGTGCCTCCCTCTCTCTCTGCCCCTCCCCCACTCATGCTCGGTCTCTCCCCTTCAAAAATAAAAACATTAAATAAATAAATGTAAAAAAGAAAAGTTTAAGACCCAAAGCTCTTTTATAAAACACACGGAACAGCAGCACTCCCTTCACCATGGCCTTGGTTGAGAGAAGTTTTACAGACTGAGGAGGAAGAAGCCACTGAACGCAGAGCAGATGGCCTGTGACAACAGGCCAGGGAGAGGGAAAGGCCCAATGTCCGCGGGTCACGAACACGGGCTCCGGAGGCAAAGGTCTCCCAGCGAATCCCAGCTGCTCCCCCACACGCTACCTGAATAGTCTCACACCAATGACACGATCTCCCAGGGCCTCAGTTTCCCCTTCTGCAAATGAAGGAGAGTGCAAAGCAGTCCGTGCAGAGCCGGGCGGGAAAACAAAAGAGCTGCCAGCCACGGACGAGGATGTAGCCGTCAAGATTTCTCAGAAACGCATGCAGGTCACCTGGGGCACCTTGTTAAAGTGCAGCTTTTGAAGGATCACCTGGGGAGGGGGGGGTGGGGGGAAGCTGTGCGGGCCACCGATCTCCCAGGTGATCCGTATGTTGCCAAGTTGCCAAGTTGCCAAGCCTCGGACCACGCTTTGAGTAGAAAGGTCAGCCCCCAGAAGAGCTTTTAAAGCCAAAAGTCAAGGGGCGCCTGGGTGGCTCAGTCGGTTGAGCGTCCGACTTCGGCTCAGGTTATAGATCGAGCCCCGTGTCGGGCTCTAAACTGTCAGCGCAGAGCCCTCTGAGGATCCTCAGTCCCTCCTCCCCCCTCTGTCCCTCCCCTGCTCGAGCTCTCGCAGTCAAGAATAAATAAACATTAAAAAAAAAAAAAAAAAAGTCAAGCTCTCAGAGTTAATCCTCCCTGTTAGAGGAAGTCTCAATGGGAGTTTAGGAGCATAGGATAGCGTGATCAAAGCAACAGGTCACAATGCTGGTGGCAAACCAGAAGGGGACAGTTAGCAAAGTCCATGGACGACCCTCCAGTAGGGTCTGAACACAGGATCTGAGCCCAGACAGGCACCTCGATGGCAGGAAGTACTAAAGGGAAGACAGGTGTAAGAGACGCCCCACCGAAGTAGCAGCAGGATCAAATAACCACCTGATAATGCGGAAAGAAGGCAGCCATCTTGGGCTCCTCGCCTTTATCGAGAAGGGTTTGCATAAATTCCTGGATGACAAACCTTATTTCCTTAAAGGGAATGTTTGTACCACTGTTAGCTCCCTGCGGAATCCCGGCTCGAAAACAAGGTTCTCTGACCTCCGTAGGCAGGGGCGTCTGTCCTTATGTTCTCTGTTGAAAGGGAGGCAGCAGTTTGCTTTATTATTTTTTTAAGGTTTTTATTTTTATTTGTTTTGAGAGAGAGAGAGAGATAAAGAGGGATAGGAACGGAGAGAGAGAGAGGAGAGAGAATCCCAAGCAGCTCCGCACTGTCAGCGCAGAGCCTGATGCGGGGCTTGAACTCACAAACCATGAGATCTTGACCCGAGCTGAGATCAAGAGTCCGACCCCCAACCGACTGAGCCACCCGGGCGTCCCAGCTTGCTTGCTTGCTTGCTTGCTTGCTTGCTTTCTTTCTTTCTTTCTTTCTTTCTTTCTTTCTTTCATTATGAATGAACTTAAGGAAAGGTAAAAACTAAGAAGAAAGTATGCCATATCCCGTTAAGACTGATGGTTTGGGAGGAAGTTCTGATTTTTTTTTTAAGCCCAACTGGGGAAATTCTCTGTCACCTCGAGTTACGTCTGCATTCGCGTGCGCGTGTTCAACCTGCACGCTCACCCTCACCCATTTCTGTGGGTTGCCACATTGGGCACAAGCTTGCCCACGATCATTTTTCGAGACAGGCGATACCTTTTTGTGCTTGGGATTGTGGGAGAAGAGGGCTATCAGCCTATGGTGTCCAGATCATTAGCCATTTATGGAGACCGGGGCCTCCCCGGAAAAGTACCTCCTGTGGTTGGGACAAATGTCCCAAAAGGCAACAGAGTCAGGATGAAAACTCTACCTTGTATCTATTCAGCCAGAATTTCTAATCTAGAGCCCAGAGATTGAGAAGGGCAAATTCCCAGAACTTGGTGTCTCTTCTTTCTTTTTTTTTTTTTTTTAATTTTTTATTGTTTATTATTTTTGAGAGAGAGAGACAGAGAGCAAGCAGGGAAGGGGCAGAGAGAGAGGGAGACACAGAATCAGAAGCAGGCTCCAGGCTCTGAGCTCTCAGGACAGAGCCCGACGCGGGGCTCGAACTCACAGACCGTGAGATCATGACCTGAGCTGTAGTCAGCCGCTCAACCGCCACCCAGGCGCCCCGGTGACTCTTCTTTCAATAGAATCTGTAATTTGCAAGGTTTTGGTCCTGCTACTTCTCTCTGAAAGACTAGGCTTTGGTGGACGTGCCATTGCACACTGCAGGAATATTTATAAAATAAACACTCCCTCAAACTACTTATTTTTTCTAATGTTTATTTATTTTTGAGAGACAGAGACAGAGCACCAGCATGGGAGGGGCAGAGAGAGAGGGAGACACAGAATCCGAAGCAGGTTCCAGGCTCCGAGCTGTCGGCACAGAGCCCGACGCGGGGCTCGAACTCACAAGCCACGAGATCATGAGCTGAGCTGAAGTTGGACGCTCAACCGACTGAGCCACCCAGGCCCCCCAGGCTATTATGAGACACTATCATGTTCATCCACCAAGTGCAAACCAAGCAATGCCCAACCTTTAAAAAGAAAATTGAAGGGGCACCAGGTTATTGCAGGTGGTGGACATTCAACTCTTGATCTCAAGGTTGTAAGTTTGAGCCCCATGCTGGGTAGAGAGATGACTTAAAAATAAAATCAAGGGAAATTGAAAATGGCAAATCTTTTCTAAACAGAGGTCATGTCTGTGTCGATCATTGGTTCATTGTTTGCACTGCAGTGATGGAAGGTTAACAATAAGATTATTTCAGTTAGCAATATGATAAAATTAAAGCCGGATAATGTAATACAAAGGGGGCATGTGTGTGTTGGGGGTTGCTCTTCACGGAACACCCCTTTGAGCTGGACCCCGCCTTGGGAGGTGAGCCGGTTCCTTTAGGGTCTGAGGGTTAGAGACCTCTTAGGGGCACCCGGGTGGCTCAGTCCGTTGAGCGGCTGCCTTTGGCTCAGGTCATGATCTCGCGGTCTATGAGTTCGAGCCCCTCATCGGGCTCTGTCCTGAGAGCTCAGAGCCTGGAGCCTGCTTCAGATCCCGTGTCTCCCTCTCTTTCTGCCCCTCCCCTGCTCATGCTCTGTTTCTCTTTCTCTCAAAAATAAATAAACATTTTTTAAAAAGAGAGAGAGAGAGAGAGACCTCTTAGTAAAAAACCCCAAAGCGCACTGGAACATGACGGTTTGGGATTTAGGGAGGCCCCGACAGTCACTGAAACAGTTTCAGATAAGAGCCTGATGTGATCTACTCCAACAAGACTAGAACAAATCTTGGGTCGGAAACAGTGAGAAGCAGCCCTGCTTTAATTCTTTCATTTTTTGATTTCTTAAACTTCATGAGAAAATACCATTAATTAGCAGCGCTGAACTTAAACTGGGGTGGAGTCACGCTGCTCCCACAGTCAGGTAGCCACATGATTTCCTAGAATCACATCTCTTTGCTAATAGGCTCCCAGCCCTTTTAATTAATTGCCCTTATTATTACTATTTTTTTTTAAGTTCAGGGAATCAAGACTTTCCAACCTATAAAGACAATTACATGACGATTACTTAGGAAGCCTGAGAAGGACTGGCCGTGTCCCTTGAAGGCGAAACAGAAGAAACAAGAATGAGCAAGGGTTTCTTCTCTAGTCCTGACATCCGGATAGAATTACAAGTTGGGTGATCTCACGGATGGCTAGTCGGTGTTCGGTGATTAAAATTTCAGGATGGTGACACCTGAAGTCAATAAAATGGAAATAAAATGGAAGGACAACTTCTCTGAATGAAAGAGCTCAAAAGGAGACTGTGTGTGAGCCGTAATCATCTGCTCAGCTGGCATGTGTCAGGGTCCCCCAGTCTGTGTCCCAGAATAAGAGCAGCTCGAGAGGACTGAACACAAGGTGGCCCTTGTTCACAGTGGGGGGTTTAGCGGAGTTTGAGCTTTGTTTTTGGTGCTTTTTGTTTTTGTTTTGTTCTCCTGCCAACCCATCACCTTTCAGCTCATCCTCTGCGCATCTGATATCTTGTGTTTCTTTTCCTCAAGAGCTGGCTCTCAGATTGGGCACCGGCAGAAAGGATGGACCAGTAGTTGTCAAAGATAGTGAGACTGTGACAGTGACCCACGGTGGCAACCATGCCCCAACCTGAATCTAGAAACGAGTCCTCCAACTCGACAGAACACGGTCTCATCATTGCTTTCAGAACCCGGTGCCTGACACACACAATTATTTGCTTACGAAGCAAATCTAGGAATGAGAGAGAGAGAGAGAAAGAGAGAGGGTAGGACAGCCCTTTGCAGAGACTAAAGATGGGGCCTCTGCTGGGAGAATTTCCTCCCCAGGCAATAAGAACAGGGCAGGAGTCAACACAAAGAACAGGAATAACCATTCCCGTTTTTAAAGGGGGGTGGGGAGGCATGGGACAACCAGCCGCCCTTTAAATTCTCAAAATGTGTTAAGAACTTAACTGTTTTTCAAAAACATTTTGGATCTGCTAAAACCTGAAACACATTGTACGAAACATTCTTCCCCCTAATTGTTAAGCCCTTGCGTATTCAGGGGGATTTTTGGTGCAGATGTTTCTGATTCGTTTATATTAACTTATCAAAATGACATTTGGAAGAGCTATATGTTCAAGAAGGAGTCTCATAAGCTTGGAGTTCATTAGTTTTAACCCAGGAATTTCACCCACCCCTCCCGCCCCAACGCACACACTCCGCATCCAGAACTTGGAAGGGCTGATTCCGTTCTGTTTTAAAAGTGTGGCGGGAACTTACCCAATTCCTAATTCCCTTCAGAAGACATTTTCTACAGCATGGAGGCACCACCGGAATTTTAGAAAGTTATCTGGGCACATACAAGGTTTTCTTCTTGGTGAGCATTCGCATACACAGATTTAAAAACAAACATTTAAGTGCTACAAAAACGAAATGGAAGTCCGACAGCTTTGCGCCCGAAGTCAAGGGGATTTTTATCCAGAGGCTCTCCTGCTTCTTTCTTGCTCCTCTGGGCAAAAGAGACACAGAATTTTTAACTTGGAGTTTGCTGTTGTTGTTTTAATATGAAATTTATTGTCAAATTGGTTTCCATACAAGACCCAAAACTTGGGAGTTTTCTTTGCTGAAGGCGAGCATGTTAGTGGGTGTGTGTGGACACGGATGGAGAGGGAGAAAAGCAAATAAACCTTCTCCGTGCTACCTGTGCCCGTTTCTTGAATCCAGCCTTCTACTTCTCTGAGCTCTCCGGGAATCCAAGATGGTAAACATAGTACTTTGGAACCATTTTTCTTTCTCGATCCACCCCCACGCCCTGGGGCACTGTCACTCAACGGCAGTGGGCATCGAAGGGCATCAGATGGGAGAGATCCGGGAAGGACAGGTGGATGGACGGACGGAAGGGAGGGGCTGTTTCCCAAGACCCTCACCCCCTCTGCAATCCCCTTAAACCTCGTCCACATGAAAAAAGCTGGGGAGGTTCCACCAATTTCCATCATGTTCTCAAACTGCAGTTCCCTCCGCAAGGCTCTCTCTGAGCAAGTTTAAAGCCACTCATCACAAAAATAGATGTAGGAAAAGCTTTGAAATAGTGTGTATACACATGAAAGGGCACTAAGAAGGAAACCATGCTGGGTCAGAACAATGGTCCTCCCCACCCAGCCTGTCCCTGGCACACTCTGGTTTCTTTGTGCCTTGTGAATGCCGTTTTTTGTTTTGTTCTGTTTTTTTTTTTTCTTTTAATGTTTATTTATTTTTGAGAGAGAGAGAGAGAGACAGAGCGACAGCAGGGTAGGGGCAGAGAGAGAGGGAGACAGAGAATCCAAAGCAGGCTCCAGGCTCTGAGCTGTCAGCACAGAGTCTGATGTGGGACCCGAACCCACGAACTGTGAGATCACCACCTGAGCTGAAATCAAGAGTCAGGTGCTTAAGAGACTGAGCCACCCAGGTGCCCTGAACTTTCTCATTTGTGAAGCGCATATGTGTATCTTCACGCACACAGTGGGTATAACACCAGCTCCCTGGCAAGGATGCGTGGAAGAGGAAATGAAGTCACGTATGTGAACCACATTGTGCCACATCAGCCACTCGGTACGTGGCTCAATAAATAGTAGTTGTATTTGCATTGTTTTTATTAATAGTCTAAATAATAAGAAAACATCAGAAGTAGCCACTTATAGTGGAACACGAAGAGGGAAAGGAGTCAGAGGATTTGAAAAACAAAGACATCATAGAGGAGGCAAGGAGGCTGGGGAACTGTGACAGAAGGCAAAGGGCGGGGGGGGGCATTCAGCCGAAGGGACAGTGAGTGCAGAGCCACGGAGGCAGCAAGCCGGTGTCCCGGACTTGGGCCACGTCCTGTAAGCTAGAGTGTAAGGTATTTACAAGGAGGTCTGCTGGTGGCAGGGCCGGAAGGGGACCGGAGGCAGACAGAGGAGTACTGAGAACCGTGGGTGATGGGGGGGGGGGGGGGCACTGAGTGTGAGCCAGGAATGACCTGGTCAGAGATGTGCTCTAAATGGCCACCGTGCTCGCAGTCTGTCCTTTCTCAGTGAGCTCCCACGTCTTTCAGATGCAGAGCGTCCAAGGGCTGGGCACAGACGGGCTACCACAGGTGCCCCCAACCGCTTCCCACACTGTGCTCATGGAGGGTGTGACAGCCAGTCGGCCCCTGCCGCCCACAGTCCCTCAAACCAACGCGAGCCTCTCTCCGCTCCCATTTCGCCCCCGAGATAAAAGCTGGGCGACTCCGAGAGTCTCCACCGGCCACGCTGGAAGACGAAGAAAGCTTCCTTTCTGTTTTTGGCCTTGGCCGAGTCATGTGGGATCTGATGATACAGTTATTTAGCAAGAAACCACAGAAACAAAAACAAGTTGATGAAACCCAGAGAAGGCGAGTTCTTCCGCGGACGGTGACCGAACGCCACAGGGCCACGCGACGACCCACCCTGAACAAACCCGTAGGCTCCAGGTGTCAGCTCAGCTCTGTCACCGGCTGCCACATGCTTCATTCAGATGCCACACAGGGGACCACAGTTCCTAGACCTAAGGACACAGAAGTCACTGGAAATACCAACGTGCGGAAAATGTGGTTCTCATTTCTTTTCACAAAACACGATTTCCAGAAAGTGCCGTGTGACTAGAACCGATGACCCTGATGCGTCAGAGATGGTCAGAGAAACGTGGGGTTGCAGCCTCGATGAGCAAGGGAACCAGACCAAGTTCAACAGGCGGCGGCATTCTGCTGCTGAGAGGGACAAGGGTGAATCAGGGAGGGCGCGGATGGGCAGGCGGAGGAGAGAAAAAGAAAAGGGTTGGGGGTCCTCCCACCCCAATTTCAGAAGGGTGGACGGAGGCCCATGTATGCAAAGCCCTGTCCACTGGCTCGCGCACACGCGCCCGGGCTCCCTTCCTGCAGCTCTCCAGGCCGCGACGGCGACCGTCCCCGCTAAGACAGTCCTCGACACACTGTCTGAGATGGAGGCTGCTCTGGTGCAAATCATGACTTCAGGGTCACGTGTGTCCTTGTTCGCCGCCCACGCCGGCGGCATGGGGACCACTTGTTTGAAATTCAGAATTTCAGGTCTCATCCCAGACCTGCAGGATCACTGGGAATTTTAAGCAGCTCTCCTAGGTGATTTGCATGCATATGAAAAGTTGAGAATATTGGTGTTTGAGAAGCGCTAATCTATATTAGCAAATCTATATAGACAATCTATAGTTTGTCTATACTGAGAAGACAAATACCGTGTGTGAACGTACTGAAACCATACAGTTCTCCCCAGGCCTGCGTAGCACGCAAGGGGAAACGACTGGAAAGGTACGAAATCATTCCGGGAAGCACAAGCAAGTGCGTTGCAACGGAAAGTAGACTGGGGGTCGCCGAGGGTCGGCACCGCGGGGAGAGACCGCTAATGGGGACGGATTTCTTTTTAGGACGATGGAGATGCTTGCAAACTGATCGCGGTGGCGGCCGCCTAACTCTGGGAGTGGACTGAAAACCAAAGCAAGCGGCGAACTGCACGGTATGTGAATTGTACCTCAACAAAGCTTCAAAGTAGACATAAAAAGCCCTGGAGAAGCTTGGGAATCCCAAACTGAAAACTTCCGATTTCTGTAACAGAGACCACGTGGGGAACCGGATCTTGAAGGGGAGCTCAGCTAAGAGGCGGTCCCAGTTGGCTGAGGCTGAAGGGGTCGGTTAGGGAGGGGAGTTTCTTTCAACGCAGAGGCATTGAAATGGTCCACTGGCTCTTACAGGATTCAGTGCTGCCCTTAGAGCCAGGCTACCAGGACCTATGCCCTGGACTCTGTGATTCGCGCCCCACATTGACCATCCTTGAACCACGTCCTTTCTCACAGAACAAGGGAAGGTGTTCAGTCTTCTAGATTGTTCTCCAGGCTCTTGGGATCCCAGCATTCTTTGCTCAAATGCCTAAGCCTGCATACAGGGCTTGCACCTTCTCTCCCCCCAAGTCTGTCCTCCCTAGTCTGGACAGGAACACCAGTGTGCACTCCCCAGACCCGAGGGCTAGCCATTGGTGGGGGACGCAGACAGAGCCCAGGCACATGGCCAGTCCATCATGCAGTCCTGGCTGAGTGGGTGACAGGCTGGCTCCCTGTCTTTGCAACGTTCCAGTGTGGAACTCTGGAAGCCTGAGAATTCTAAACACGAACCCGGCTTACCAGGTCGCGGGAAGATACAGATGTCAAAGTAGGAGGTCACAACGTGTCATACTTAATGCTCCGTCAGCTAAATGAACGACTTTAAAATATGTTGACCTATGGGATCTCTGTGTGCCGTTGTGCGCTTGTCCTAAAACCCTGTAGGTTTAGAGGTCGATCATTTTCTCTTCTTCTAAGTTTATCAAGCAGTGAGTATTTCTGATCTCCCTAGCATGTCAGATTTTATAGGTAAACGTTAATTATTCATTAAAGTCCACTTTTCATTACTTCATACATAATAAATACCAAGGATTTATTTTTGCTCCAAAACAGTACAGGAAGCTTTAGGATAAGAATCATCTTAAATGTGTTTGTTTTCATGTTTGCCTCGTATTTGCAAAACAAAAGGTGATTAAAACAAAAGGGGGTTGTGTTTGGGGGGAACTCCCAGGAATTAAAAAGCAATGAGAAAAGGCACTCCTGAGCTACTTTTCTTCTTCTAAAAGATGGAAAAGGACATCGTTGGGGAAAAAAAGAAAGCCGCTGGAAACTGGTTTTTGGTTTTTTTTTGTTTTGTTTTGTTTTTTTGAATAACAGAAACAGCTTAACTAGAACTTTGGGGGGAAAGAAGAAACTTAATGAGTTTAAGCATGAGAGTTTGGACAGTCTCTCCTGGCTGTCCAATTCTTCGTAACTGATGGTTTGGTAACAGAATTCTAGAAGGGGGCGATTTTGTTCTTGGCACACACAACCCAACATCTGAGCAGGAGAAGTAACCTCACTTTTGCGCCTTCCAAACTATTCTGGTTCTGGAATTACTTTCTTTCCTGCTGAGCTGTGAAGCCAAGGCCAAGCTCACAACCTTCCTCTGCCCTCCCGTGAGGGTACAGATGTCACCCATGCCTGATGCCAAGCAAACTGCCTCCCACTCAGATGTATTTGCAGAACAGGCTCCCCTATCCCTTCTGCCTCCCCCCCGCTCCCCACCCCATCATCTGGATTCCTTGTGAGAACTCTGTAGCTCTTTCTTTGTAGTGAGGATTAAATTTAAATACAACAATTTGTATAGCACATGTTTCGAAATTTCAATCATTTTGGAAACCGGGGAGCTAGGGGACATGGGAAAGATGATCTCAGATAAGAATGAATTCGTAAGTTGCCATACGGCTGCTCCATCCAATATGGTAGCCATATGTGGCCATTTACATTTAAATGTAATTAGATTAAAAAATCCAGTTAGTTGTACTAGTCACATTTCCAGCGCTCAACAGCCCCATGTGACTAATGGCTACCAATTTGGACAGCACAGAAAGTTCCAATGCATGTGCTGAATGGGAAGAGAGTTTTCATGTTTTCTTCTATAGTTCCAGTCAAGCCTGCTTTAACTGTGTTGTTGCTACTATGCTTTCTTATACGGTCACATTTCTGCAACTTAACGCAATTTATTCTTAAATTCTAAAAGTAGAGCGTGGTGATACATTATCTACATGGCTGCACAGATACTTCACAGCTTGGCTAATGTACTAAAAACCACGGAGTTAGACATTCTAAAAGGCTGAATTGGGTGGTGTGTGAGTTATTCGCGGTTTAAAAAGGCCCAACTGGTCAAATATCAAGTGATAATTTCATAAATCCTCCTCGTCAAGTATCATAGAGCAGCCAAAATGACCTTATTCAAATGTAAAGCAGAGGAGGGTCTGGGTGGCTCAGTAGGCTAAGCGTCCAACTTCAGCTGAGGTCATGATCTCATGGTTGGTGAGTTTGACCCCCATCGGGCTCAGTGCTGACAGCTCGGAGCCTGGAGCCTGCTTCAGAGTCTGTGTCTCCCTCTCTCTCTGCCCCTCCCCCACTTGTACTCTTTCTCTCTCTCTCAAAAACAAACATTTAAAAAAATGGAAAGCAGAGAGAACCAATTCATTTCTAAAAACAAACAAAACAAACAGTGGCTCCACCCTCCAACGAACGACTCTCCCTTGCACTTGGGAGTCCAAATGCATGTTCAAGGCTGGAGGTCTGACCACTGCACATCTTTCCTTTCTCTCTAGGGGCCCACCTCCTTTTTTATGCTGCAACCCCTCTGGCCTTCTTTTATTTGTTTTAAATGTATTTATTGTTTAATTTACATCCAAGTTAGTTAGCATATAGGGCAACAATGATTCCAGGGGCAGATTCCTTAATGTCCCTTCCCCATTTAGCCCATGTCCCCTTCCACAGCCCCTCCAGCAACCCTCTGTTTGTTCTCTAAATTGAAGAGTCTCTTATGTTTTGTCCCCCTCCCTGTTTTCATATTCTTCTTGCTTCCCTTCCCTTATGTTCATCTGTTTACTATCTTAAATTCCTCGTATGAGTGAAGTCGTATGATACTTGTCTTTCTCTGACTAATTTCCCTTAGCATAATGCCCTCCCATTCCATACACGTAGTTGCAAATGGCAAGATTTCATTCTTTTTGATTGCCGAGTAATACTCCATTGTGTGTGTGTGTATCACATGTGTACCACATCTTCTTTATCCATTCATCTGTCCATGGACGTTTGGGCTCTTTCCATACTTTGGCTATTGTCGATAGCGCTGCTATAAACATTGGGGTGCATGTGCCCCTTCAAGACAGCACACCTGTACCCCTAGGGTAAATACCTAGTAGTGCAATTGCTGGGTCGTGGGGTAGTTCTATTTTTAGTTTTTTGAGGAACCTCCATACTGTTTTCCAGAGTGGCTGCACCAGTTTGCCTTCCCACCAGCAGTGCAAAAGAGATCCTCTTTCTCCACATCCTTGCCAACATCTGTCGTTGCCTGAGTTGTTAATGTTAGCCATTCTGACAGGTGTGAGGTGGTAGCTCATTGTGTTTTTGATTCGTATTTCCCTGATGATGAGTGAGGTTGAGCATTTTTTCATGTATCTATTCACCATCTGGAGGTCTTCTTTGGAAAATTGTCTATTCATGTCTTTTGCCCATTTCTTCACTGGATTCTTTGTTTTTTGGGTGTTGAGTTTGATAAGTTCTTTATAGATTTTGGATACTAACACTTTATCTGATATGTCGTTTGCAAATATCTTTTCCCATCCCATCGATTACCTTTTAGTTTTGCTGAATGTTTCCTTCACTGTGCAGAAGCTTTTTATTTTGATGAGGTTCCAATAGTTCATTTTTGCTTTTGTTTCCCTTGCCTCTGGAGACGTGTTGAGTACGACATTTCTGTGGCCAAGGTCAAAGAGGTTTTTGCCTGCTTTCTCCTCGAGGATTTTGATGGCTTCCTGTCTTACATTGAGGTTTTTCATCAATTTTGAGTTTATTTTTGTGTCTGGTGTAAGAAAAGTTCATTTTTCTTCATGTTGCTGTCCAGTTTTCCCAGCACCACTTGCTGAAGAGACTGTCTTTATTCTATTGGATATCCTTTCCTGCTTTGTCAAAGATTAGTTGGCCATACGTTTGTGGGTCCATTTCTGGGGTTTCTGTTCTGTTCCATTGACCTGAGTGTCTGTTTTTGTGCCAGTACCATACTGTCTTGATGATTACAGCTTTGTAATACATCTTACAGTCTGGGATTGTGATGCCTCCAGCTTCGATTTTCTTTTTCAAGATTGCTTTGGCTATTCGGGGTCTCTTCTGGTTCCATACAAATTGTAAGACTGTTTGTTCAAGCTCTGTGAAGAATGCTGGTGTTATTTTGGTAGGGATTGCACTGAATATGTAGATTGCTTTGGGTCGTATTGACATTTTAACAATGTTTGTTCTTCCTATCCAGGAGCATGGGATATTTTTCCTTTTTCTTTATGTCTTCTTCAATTTCTTTGATAAGCTTTCTATAGTTTTCAGTGTATAGATTTTTCACCTCTTTGGTTATGTGTATTCCTAGGTATTGTATGGTTTTTGGTGCAACTGTAAATGGGATCGATTCCTTGATTTCTCTTTCTGTTGCTTCATTATTGGTGTATAGGAATGCAACTGATTTCTGTGCACCGATTTTACATCCTGTGACTTTGCTGAACTCATGGATCAGTTCCAGCAGTTTTTTGGTGGAATCTTTTGGGTTTTCCATGTAGAGTATCATGTCATCTGTAAAGGGTGAAAGTTTGACCTTCTTCTGGCCGATTTGGATGCCTTTTATTCCTTTCTGCTGTCTGATGGCTGAGGCGAGGACCTTCCAATACTATGTTGAACAACAGTCCCTCTGGCCTTCTTTTAATACTCGCTCCTTAAGCATGTTCCCGCCTCACTGGCTGGCTCCTCCTTCTCAATTCTGAGATACCAGCCCCTCAAAGCCTCCCCTTGGAGACGCCTTTTCTGGCCACCCTCTCAGTGGCTCCCACTGCACAACCCTATTCTATTCTCTTCACGGTTCTCTTCATGGCTCCCACCTGGGAGTTTCTCACTCTTTTACCTGTTTGTCTACACTGGGCAGCAAGCTCGTTGAAGGCAGTGAGCCTGACCAACGCCTTCCTGTGGAATCCCCAGCATCCAGCACAGTGGCTGCTGTTCTGCTCCCGCATAGCAGGCATCCGATAAACACTTGTTGAACGAACAGACAGAGCAACAAAGGGTGAGCCTGCTGTCAGCATGCAGTTTGGATAGAAGGGGTCTTAGAACGATCTAGAAGTTCTTTTAAGTTTATTTATCTATTTTGAGAAGGAGAGAGAGAAGAGAGAGCATAAGTGGGGAAGGGGCAGAGAGGGGCAGAGAGGGGCAGAGAGAGAGAGAGAGAGAGAGAGAGAGAGAGAGAGAGAATCTCAAGCAGGCTCCACGCTGTCAGCACAGAGTCTGATTTGGAACTCACACTTATGAACCACGACATCATGACCTGAGCGGAAACCAAGATTTGGACGCTTAACCGACTGAGCTGCCCAGGTGCCCCTAGAAGTTCTTAATGGTCACCCAGGGAGTTGTGGAAAACACACACGCCTGACCTCACTAGAGTCAGTCTGATCTATCAGATCAGGAGCGGGGCCCAAACTGGTTTATTTATTTATTTTTTTTAAAGCTCCACTGTTTGGTCCAATTGCCTTATTTTCAGAAGAGCTAACTGAGGCTCAGACTCGGCCGAGTTTCTAGCTAATCAAGCAAAAAAGCCTAGGGATCGAGTCTAAGAAGCACAACTATCCAGGAACAAATCCACATGTATTTTGGGTCCCCCTTACCTATGAAACCTCTGTGGTTCATGGTTAGGAGAAATGTAATTTGCATCAAGGTGAGGACCTTGCATAACAGGCCACTTCAAAGTTTATCACAAAGTAGAGTCATATTAGCCCTGAACTCCTTCCTTTCTCTCCGAGGTTCTCCGGGATCAAGGCTTCCACCGTGGCAGACAGCCGTAGCCAAGTTCACCTTGGCTGCCTTTCTCCAGAGTCTGACGCCCAGAGAAGGATATAAAACGCGGAACCGTGGCAAGAGGAACAGTATCCACTGAGCCAGCGGGGATACATCTTTCCTTATCTCTGTTAGAAAGACAAAAATGCCCCCGCTTCTCCTCCCTCTACCTTCAGACTATTGGCAGGTTTAAGAGAAAAGTCCCCGATTTGCATTGGCAAAAAAAAAAAAAGACACAAAGCAGAAGAGGTCTCATTCCTGGAGATCCCAAAGGGACCTTTACAGAAGAAAGTGACGTGATAGAGTCAAAATGTTCACAAAAATGCCTGCACTGTCTTGGAAATTTACCAGATGGCCTCTGGCAGCCTAATCAAAAGAGGCAGTTCGGCCCCCTGGCTGAACACTTGGGTTTCGATCCTCGCTCTGCCATCCACTAGCTGTGTGGCCCTGGCTCCCTGACGAAAGCGTCAGCCTTCCAGAGCTGTGAAAATTAAATGCATCAATGCGCATGAAGTATTTAGAACAGCGCCTGGCATATAGAAAGTGCCGAGTGAACGGAAGCTGTTGACCGTGGTAATGACCCATCACCCCACCAGGCACCCAACAACCACCACTAGGCAATAGGTTCCCATGTACCCTGCTACCACACTCATTGATTATGGGGATACATTTTTTTTAAGTTTATTTTTGAGACAGAGAGACAACACAAGTGGGGGAGGAGTAGAGAGAGAGAAGGGGACACAGAATCCGAAGCAGGCTCCAGCCTCTGAGCTGTCAGCATAGAGCCCGACACGGGGCTCGAACTTCCGAACAGCGAGATCATGACTTGGGCCAAAGTCCCGCACTCAACCAACCGAGCCACCCAGGTGCCCCCACGAAGACTCAGTTTTAAATCAACGTATCACTATTCTTTTCCTTCTCTTCCTTCCTTTCATTCACTTAAGACGTTGGATATCTATCTTCTTTTAGTTTTCGTGCCTTTGTCACGTTATCAGTCTGAAACCTGAACCTCAGAGCTGCTAAGAGACTACAGTCAACGGGAAACCATGGCAAGCCCTGAATTCTTTCCCCTCAGATAAGAGAAGGGGCATTTGTATCGGAGGTGGCTGTGGTTCCCAGAACAGCTCAGGGCTGAGCACTTCAGCCCCTCAGACATCTGTTCCACACTTTCCAAGCCAGCCACGGATAATGCAGAGGATTTAGGCTCTTGGCACATCAAAATAATTTTTTATACACGTATTAGACTAGATAAAGAGGCAGCTGGAGAATGCCATACATCCGTCACAGGTGTCTTCTAAATATTAATATGACTGTCAAAGTATTTGCCATCAATGGGGCGAGAAACGGATTATACTTTTTTTTTTTTTCAGATCACACGAAGAAAATACACTAGTCATTTTATAGAGCACTTTTCTCCCTTCAAAACATCCCCCAGATGACTGATTTCATTGGCACTCTGAAAAATTGCTTCTGGAAAGTTTAGAGCGGAGTTGTGTTTTTTTTAAGTCTCTGACTCCAGCTTTTCCTCCCTCTCTTCTCTTTAGTATGGTTTCTATTCATTTTCTGTTTCTTACTCGGAGTGAAGAAACGGCGGGGGTGGGAGGGAGAATTCCATTTAATTATGAGAACAAGAAAGTGTCATCCATTTGGTCAGAATACAGTTTTTTATGCTATGAAGGAGATACACAAAGAGGTTGATATTTATAACTCAGGATAGGATAAACCTTCAATGGTTAAAAAAAAAAAAAAAAAAAAAGAGGGAATCTGTTACCCTATTTACCCAGAGGGCTGGTTTGAGTTTGAGTTTTAGGACACACAGGAAGGCAGGAGACAGAAAAGCAGGGTGTTCTCATGTCTCTCTTTCTACTCTCACATGACCAAGGCTCCACACACATGGTCCCCACCTCCAGGAGTCCAGCTGGGACTTCAGGGGAGACATGGTGTCGGAGGTGGGCCCCTTCTGGGTCCCATGACGAGGTCTGCCAGCCGCTCTCCCACCAGTACACCTTTTAAGGCAACCGGCCCATCAGTAAGCAAGATGATCTCCGCCAGAATCCTTGTGGAATCTGGGATCCTGACCACAGCTGAACTCTTTCTGCTTTGGAGAGGCAATCTCTCTGCCTGCCTGTGGATAACAATTGGTCTATCCTCAGCGATGTCCCTTTAGTCTTAAACGGATCGTATGTGGGGCGCCTGGGTGGCTCAGTGGGTTCAGCCTCCGACTTTGGCTCAGGTCATGATCTCACAGTTTGGGAGTTCGAGCCTCGCATCGGGGTGAGCCCGAGCCCTGCTTGGGGCTCCTTGCTGCCAGTGTGGAGCCTGCATGGGATATTCTCTCTCTCTCTCTCTCTCTCTCTCTCCCTCTCTCCCTCTCCCTCCCTCCCTCCCTCCCTCTCTCCCTCTGCCTCTCATTCATTTGCACGCGCAATCTCTCAAAAATAAATAAACTTAAAAAAATAATAAACTGTATTTGTAGAAAATGGCAGCCTATAACTATGTGGAAGATGGGAAGAGAGGAGAAGGATGGTCTCTGAGAAGTTTCCACAAATGCCTTTATGACAGATAAGAGAGCTTCCACAGTGTCTTGGGAAGGGCGGGCTTAATGGGACTTGGACGCTGACCACGTGACTGCTGAGGTCGTCCTCGTCCACCAGGCATGGTTCGCTAGGAAATAACGTGGGGCTCTGGAGCAGTTGGTGAATGTTCTAGTCTCAGGGGAGGCTGAGATTCTTGATTGACAACATTTGATAAGTTTTGAGCTACAAGACAGCAGTTCGTAGGGTCCTAAGCCATGACTACGGAGGTTCTCACTTGGAGGCGGGATCCTGCTGCCTTGAGGCCCTGTTTGAAGTTGGAGACGTGCTCATTTTCCTCCTCTTTGCCAACAGGGCCTGGCATCGAAGGGGCCACAGAAGAGCACCCCGTGCTCTGAATTACGGCCGAGGGATCCACTCACTTTAGCCTACACGTAACTGGCTTTTGAAACATTCGTTGCCAGAATGTTCAGACTCCCTAGATTCTGTCCTTCTTTTAAGGACTGAAGGCCAGCAACAGTGCCCACGGGCCTTGTGAGGAGAATCCGGGATCCTCCTACGGGGCTGTCCTATGTTCTCCGCGTCCAGCCAAGCGCTCAACTGGACCATCTCTGCTTCTCACCTGGCCTGGGTGGGCTTGTCGGTGCAAGGATCACTAACCCCGTTCGTGCTCATGTGTCCTCACCAAGATGGCTCCTTCCCTTCTCTGCCGACCAGCCTCCACCTCCCTAGCCTTTCCGAGAAGGGTCACTTGGTCACGAGCACCACATGGGTAGAAAGGGAGACACGAGACAGAGGGTGTGGCTGGAAGACCCCACCTGCAGGAATCACACACACAAGAACGTGCTGCACAATCTCCACAGACGGGAATTCCACAACCCTGCTCTCTCATCCAGCCCTAATGTTCGGCAACCTTCGCCGTCAGGAAATTCCGCCATAAATAACCCAAATCCTTCACGCAGCTTAAAGCCATTGCCTCCTACTCTCTACTCACTGGAGATGGGGAACAGCTGGCCACCCTCCTCTGTCCCAAGTTCTTTGTCAACTGGATGATTGGATTCTGGCTCTGGAGCACTGTCATAATTAGGGGTCTGACCAGTTCCATATTGTGCCGTCTGCAAAAGCATGTCGAATGGGAGGATAAAATTTTGAGCATGCTGTGCTTTAGAAATGTGCCATCGGGAGAACACGATCCCTCCCCGGGCCACCAGGCTGTCTGCAGTTTATACATTTGTGAATGCGAGGCGTCTGCACAGGAAAAAAAAAAAAAAGAAATGAGGTCTTCCCGAGACTGGCTCTGCATTGTGAGCAGAACATCGAAGGACGCCAAGAGCCTGTAAAAGCCAGCAAAGGTAACAATGCACACTTATTAAGTGCTTACGAAGCACTTGCCGTGTTCCCATCACCTGGACTGTCTTCGGACGCTCTTCCTAGGCAGGCACTCGATTCAGCCGCGCCGAGGCTAACTTGCCCAAGTTTCTGCACCTGTCAGTAGTTGTTCAAACCCAAGCGGTGGGGGGGTGGGTTCACAGATCGGGATCTCTGAGCCGTGTCTTCATCCTTCTTCCAAACCTGGTCCCGGTGGGTCCAGGCAGCTCACGGCACGGAAGACAGCGGTTTCGACCACCGTGCTTGGCCGGCGGCGGCCGAGAAGTCACGGCAAAAAGCAGGTTCCCAAGTACGTGCCCTGGAACCCGATCTGGATCGGAGGCCAGGCGCTGCCGAATACCGACCGCCGTGGACACCGGCCTGCCTGCCTCAGTGTCCTCAGCGGTAAGGCGGTGACAGCAGCCGGCTTGCTGCGGGTGGCAGAGGCACGCCGCGCCCCTTTGTCCAGCTGCGTGTCTCCTCGTGGCGCTATTGCCACCCGACGGCAGCTGCTTCTCCGGTTGCTGTTCTGCCACGTTCGCTGGTCTGTAAACCCAACAGTGCACGGGCTTCTGCGCGCCTGATTCACCCCTGGATCCCCAGCGCCCAGCTCGGCACAGGGAAAGACCCTCGGTAATATTTGGAGAAGTAGAGGTTCTCGTTAGGAGGAGGAGATAAGAGCACCGGTACACCGTGTAATAAAGGGGCGGGGGAAATAAATACATAAATGTACTGTTCTTCCCACCTGTCACAGTTTGCTCCGTCAAACTGAATAATCTGCCATTCAACTTTGTCCCGTGTGCCTGACTTATCTACCGTGGTTCCTTCTATGGGCATGCGATGGCCCTTCCGTTCCTCTTCCAGGTTCCCTGCTGCCCCCAGCAATACCTCCGAAATGTCCCGGGAACTCAGCTTTTCAAAGCATAGCGATCAGAGACATCGTGAACCGCTTACTAGATGCCGCCCCACGGCCCCCTCTGGCTTGTTAGCAGAGCCCAAACTCAGGTCGAGCCTCGGGCAATGGGGCAAGTCAATCTGGACAATTGTACGGCCTCCTTTCTCTAACGTACTTGCAGTTGGGGGGCGGCCGTGTCACCCCACCCACTCCAGACAGTGAGAAGTAAGGAGGTAGGGAGGAGCTTCCGGATAAGCTTCGGTTTTCTTTGTAAAAAGGACAGAGACAGCTGTCACTACTCCCACCTCCTTCCTAACTTGAACATGGCTATGATGCCAGGAGCAACGGCAGCCATCTTCACATCACGAGACAACAAGCCAACAAACTAAGGATGGAGAAGCAAAAAGCAGCACCGTGAGTCCTCGATGATATTGTGAAGCGGCTGAACAAATGTCAGCATTCCCCAACCCTAGACTTGTTACATGAGAAAAATAGAAATTTCAAGCCAACTCTTAATAGGGCTTACTGTTACCCATAGCAAAAAAACAAAAACAAAACAAAACCAAGAACAACAACAAAAAAACCTTAACGGATCAACTGTGCCCTTCTTTATAATTGTAATTCTTCCTCTTTCCATATTTTCTCATTTCTGTCAATAACTCCAAATTCTTCAGGCTCAGAATGCTGAGCTATCTTTGGATACAAGAGGCCAAGAAGGGATCTATCTCTAAGTCCTGCGAATCCATTCAAAATGTCTCAGTCAAATCGATAAGGACGTGCACACAGGCATCCATTGTAGGGTTTACACTATCAGGAAAAATGGAAATGATTTTAATTGACTGGCAAAAAACAATGGATAGAAAATGGGATATTATGTAGTCATTAAAATACTGTAAATAAATATTTGTAGATGTGGGACAAAGCTCTAGGTAGGTCAACTGGAAACTCAGGTTGGAAAACAGTATTTTTATTAAAGATGCATATAATACATGCACAGGAAAAGTGTCTAGAAAGTTATACCCCAAAATAGTAACAGGGAGTATCTATGGATGACCTGGGTGCTGAGACTGAGCATTTCATTTCAAACTTTTGGTTATTTACAGCTCCTATAGTAAATACATACTGCTCATGTAATTAAAAAAAAAAAAAAAAAAAGTTCTGTCATTTGGTTTTGGTGCCTCTGATTCATCCCACTGTCTCCCTTCTCCCATCAATACCAGAATCGAGGGAAAACACTTCGGTCACTGACGCTGGCCATTCCCCCACCTCCTGTCTCTCACCATTTCAACCCCAACTGTACTGTGTCCCCAAATTAACCGTCTCATCATCCGCATTCTTCATCCCGTTGCCCTGTTTAAAGTGAACAAGGATCAGGGCACCTGAGCAGCTCAGTTGGTTGAGTGTCTCACTCTTGATTTCGTCTCAGACTCTTGGTTTTGGCTCAGGTCATGATCTCGTGATTCGTGGGTTCGAGCCCTGCGTCGGGCTCTGTGCTGACAGCACGGAGCCTACTTGGGATTCTCTCTCTCTCTCTGCCCCCTCCCCGACTTGCACTTGCTTGCTCGCTCGCTCTCTCTCTCTCTCTCTCCCCCCTACCTCTATCTCAAAATAAAATAAAAGTTAAAAAAAAACCTCGGAAGCCACAAATTCTAGAAAGGTCTCACTACCTCTAGAAAGGTAAAACCACATGGGAACAAAGCACGTATGTGGCCAACATTTGGACTGCCAAGGCCCTGCTTTGTGGTTAAGAGGGAGACACCACCCTAGGCAAGGTTACCTCCTGGCTGCGATAGTTAGTTACCACCTTCACCCCACATGGGACGACCATTACCATACCCATGTGGGGACCTGGAGGTGTGGCCTTATTCTCAAAACTCTGCACACAGTCAAAGGAAAAGGGTAAACATAAAGGGCCCCTTTTCCCAGTCACTGCATAGTTAATGCTCTCCTGGGTCGGAGGGCAGGGGTCTTGGCACCTACATGCTCAAAGCATTATCGTCTTCCTCACGCATACAATTCTTTTCCCATTTTTGAATTCTCTTCACTTACAATACTCTAGTCTTAAGCATGAAATCTACACGTCATCTACAATAATAAAACAGAATCTCCACGAATATTTTTCCACATGACATCACATTCCTTGTTTTCTAAAATCGGAGAACGTCAGCTGTCTGAACTGGATATTTGGTAAGTTTCACCTCCTCTGAATGGGTCCATCAGAAATCTTAGAAGCAACTTCTTCCAAAATGTTCACTTAGAGTTTTCTTACGGGGAATGAGGGAGGATCCGAGAAAGGAGGGTCTCGTTCAACTGAACCTTGATGATCTCTCAGAATCTGTCCTTTCTCCCCACTATGTTATGTTCATCTGTTTACCTGTCTCCCTGATGGACTGACAGGCCTTCAACAGCATGGTAAGCAGGGCAGATTCATTGCTGAGCACTCAGAGTGTAATTCAGGAGCCGGCATACTGTTAGGTGCTTGGTATATTTGGCTGACCATTGGTAATATTATCTCAGAGCAAAAAAAACATTCTATAATACATGTTCCATAACTCAGTAAGCTCAGACGAGGGGAAGCAGGACTTGGGCAAGCATTTTTATGGCAAGTGACTGGATACTCCAAACTATCAGAAGGAAGGAATACAAACCCGAATATACTTCAATACAATTTCAAACGTATTTGGCCCCAGTTTTAGGGTGGAAGCCATTCTGAAATGCTACAGGAAGATCTGTACGACCCGGATGGTCCAACACTCCTCCTGCCCCACCGCTCATGCCCCACCATAAAGAGGTGAAAGACCTGTTGGGAAAAATCTGCAGTAGGGGCATTAGGACGAGTAGGAGCTAAAGCAAGGGTGGTGGGCGGACAGCAGAGACAGTGGGGTAGATGGCGTTTGAGGGCTCACTTCATGCCAGACACGATATGGCACTCATTGGCACCCCCAGTGATCTTACTCACATCTCAGAACCCTGGGAGGTTTAGACGATCATTTCCCCCATTTCACAGATGAGAAAAGCAATGCAGTCGAGCTCAGGTGATATGCCCAAGGTGATGTGGTTCGGAAGTTTAAGAAGAAAAGCACCACTCCTTCCCTCCCTCTAGGCTGGCCCCTTGTAAATCCTTCCCTTCGGTAATAAGCTGAAATTAAAGAAAAGATTCACAGAGGAAAGCCGGGGATACCTGGGCTTCAGGACGCGATACCTTCGACTTCGCGACACAGTCACCATTCGCATGATATATTGTCAATTTTAATATTGTGACTATTTTTAGGGGAGAAGGCACTGACAATGTCATTTTCTTTTGAAGTGTGGGTGTTTTCTAAAGGTCACCGCGCTCAAATGTGCCGATTCCTTCTGAGGCGTTCCTTGGTGTAATACTGTGATTGAATATTTGGTTACTCTGAGTTCAGGTTTGTTCACTCAAGCCCCACTCTGACTGACCTTGCTGTGCTTGTGGGTGGAGTCTTTGCAGTACTGAGCCCCATAAAACAGTCCTGCTCTGGAGGAAGCTAAGGGCCCCGAGCCAACCCTTTCCAATGCTACCTTATTATATTATAGTGGATCCATAAAGTGCTACACACTTCAGAGTTCAAATAGAAGTTCAGGAACACATTGCAAAAAAAAAACCACTTTTTATCTAAAAAAGAAAAAAATTTTTTAATGTGTATTTTATCTTTGACAGAGAGAGAGACAGACAGAGCATGAGCGGGGGAGGGGCAGAGAGAGAGGGAGACACAGAATCCGAAACAGGCTCCAGGCTCTGAGCTGTCAGCACTCGGCCCGACGTGGGGCTCGAACTCACGGACCGCGAGATCATGACCTGAGCCGAAGTCGGACGCTCAACCGACTGAGCCGACTGAGCCACCCAGGCGCCCCAAGAAACCACTTTTTAAAAAGACATTCTGGATATTCAGCCAAGAGAAACTTGTTTTTCACGTTCAAGGATATTTATGTAATTAAGCAAATTTTACGATACATACGCAATATTCATAGACCCATGAAGATGGCCTGCACAGTTATGTTGTCCAATGCTTATGGGTCACATCACCCAAGAAAGCCAAGAAGGGTGGGAGAAGGGGCTGGAGGAAGATACTTCTAAAATACACTACTTCAGGGACACCTGGGTGGCTCTGTTGGTTGAGCGTCTGACTCTGGATTTCAGCTCAGGTCATGATCCCAGGGCCGTGGGATCGAGCCCCGCTTCAGGCTCTGTGCTGAGGATGGAGCCTGCTTAAGATTCTCTCTGCCTCTCTCTCTCTCTCTCTCTCTCTCTCTCTCTCCTTCTGCCCCTCTCCCTTGCTCATGCTCTCTCTGTCTAATATTAAAGAAATAAGGGGCGCCTGGGTGGCTCAGTTGGTTGAGCATCCAACTTCGGCTCAGGTCACGATCTCACAGTCTGTGAGTTCGAGCCCCGCGTCAGGCTCTGTGCTGACAGCTCAGAACCTGGAGCCTGCTTAGGATTCTGTGTCTCCCTCTCTCTCTGCCCCTCCCCTGCTCATGCTCTGTCTCTCTCTCTCTCTGTCAAAAAGTAAATAAACATTTAAAAAAATAAAAAATAAAAAAAATTAAAATTAAAATTAAATTAAAATTAAAAAAATATATATAATAAAGTATATTACTCCAAAAAGTCTACTAAGTAATATTTTTGTCATGTCTGCTATAAGGAGTAAACATTGCTATTGACTCTATCATGACACAGACTGAGTAAATTCCATAAATGGAATGTGGATTCAACAAAGAAAATCTTTTTTAACTCACCTTCTGTAAGATTAAAGGAGCTTTTAAAAAACCCGCATATGGTCCTTTCACTAAATACAGAAAAAATAGCCAATATAATTAAGCCGAAATTCATGAGTACATCTCTTGGAAAACAAGCTTTAAAAGGGAGGGAAATGTAAGAACCATTCCTTTACAATCGAGGACACGGCAAGAAAGTGGGCCATCCCTCCTTCTACTCCATATGATACTGGAGGCCCTATCTATGCAGTGAGGTAGAAAGAAATAAATGAAAGGTAAAGGAATTGAAAAGGAAAACAAAAATCTTCTTTTTGACTGTTTTTCATAGCAAACACAAAGAAATGAGAGCCAGTTTGTTAGAATTAATCAAAGTCTGGCAAGATGGCCAAATCAATACACACAATTCAATTACATGCCAACAGTCCAGCAGGAAACCAATTTCAAAATATTGTTTTAATAATAACAAAAACATAAGGTGTCAAGAAATCAATCTAGCAAAAGCGGTGCAAGATTTTATGGACAAAACTATAAAACTCTACTGGAAGATACTTAAAAAGAGTTAAATAAACGGCAAGTCCTGACATGTTCGGGGATAAGAAGATTCTGTATCATAAAGATGTGAGTTATCTCCAAATTAACCCACAGACTTAATACAACTCCAATTGACGTTGCGTGAAAATGAATAATATGCAAACATTATTTTACATTTCTTTAGGGAAGTAAGAAATATTCATGTTTTTAAAAGAAAATATCCATTTGGTCTTTGAAATTAGTAATTACGCTTTATCTTACAATAAAAATGGACCAATTCTTATATTATTCAAATAAGAACCACACCAAACAATAGACAAAGGTGGCTGTGATGCCCCTACACGGCATCCTCCTTCAGGGTACCTTTACTTCAAACACTGTCATCACATTAGGCGAAACTGAGTTCCAACACAAAGCATGCACAGATACTGCCTGAAGGTGACCCAAGAACTAAAACCCGGTCACAACTGTTTGGATCTACAGCAATAAAAAGAAATCTTCCTTGGATGTAAGCGATGAATCATGGGCATCTACCCCCAAAACCAAGAGCACAGAATTATATTAAGAATGATTTTTACAATAGCATCAAAAACATCAAATACCTAGGGGGGAAAATCTCGCATCATATGTGTAAGACTGTAATCAAAACTCAAAAATATTATTTAAAAAAAAGAAAATATCTAAAGAAAGGAAGGGGTCTACCGTGGGGGAGGGGGTTTGGGGAAGAGATCTTCCAAAACAACCTTTAAAGAAATAGCAAACACTACTTGCCAAAAATCGACCGAAGGGTTGGGTGATAACACCCAACATCTTTTTTTCTTAAGACTTTCCTGAACTCTGTAATAATAGTTTTGGCCAAGTAGAGGAGAGATCTTTTTGAGACCAAACTCTTCTCGGTGCATTAAGGAATTCTCATGAGTGTAGAAAAGCATTATGTGTTTTAAGTTCTAGGCATTTCATGCTGTAGTTTGGACCGAGCAGGAAAAGGTGTGCTGCAATTTCACGCGGGGCCTTTCTGCAGAGGCACGGAGGGGGCAGCCATTTTGTTTCATTTAAGAGAGTTTTGGTATACTTCCAATGGTTTAATAACTATCCCCTCAAGGTAGGAACACAAGCAACCCTGCTGATATTTGGTTGCAAAGATGTCCATGGTAATTAAAAAAAAAGTTTTATGTGGAACAATGTTAGTAATCTTAGTAACTAATATTCCTCAAAAGTATAAGACATCCTCAGGGGAAATTTTTTTCAGTCAAATGAAAATGGCTTAATGTTCTCTAAACATAAAACCACTACCCTTTTATTGTAAAAATAAAAAAATGCAGAAAATAAAAGTGTGAAAAAAAATAGAAGCACAAATAAAGAAATATTTAAAGATATTCAGAAAGAACCACTGGCAGCATTTGGTTCATCATTCCAGATCCTTGAAGAATATATATTCAATGTATGCTTGTGTAGTTTTTGAAATTTGGATTATATTATGGATATTTTTCATTTTTAAAATTGCTTTTTTTTGGTGAGTATTTCCATGTCCGGAAGTATATGGAATTTTAATTACTTTCAAGATCTCCTTTGGATGTCATGATTAAGTTTCTCCCTTTGTAGAATATAGTTGAAGAAACCTTTTACAATGAGATATTTGATAAACGCTTCCTGGTGACGAAAACCACCAGTGGGAGAAGGGAATCCATCTACCAAACAGATGCAGTGGGTTTGCCATTCGGGGGAACTGTTATTGTTGACATTGAAACCAGAAAAGGCCGCCATTCAACTCTGAGTTTGTGCCTCCATTCAGCTTCCCTGGCCATAACTTCAGCCATTGTCATTGGCAGTCCAGTTGAAAGAAAGGGGAAGCTACTTTACTTTTAACGTGTAGGGAATTCTCTTTTACAGTTTTTAATTTAAAATTAGCTGTTCTCAGGGCACCTGGGTGGCTCAGGCAGTGAAGCGTCCGACTTCGGCTCAGGTCATGATCTCATGGTTCGTGGGTTCGAGCCCCGTGTCGGGCTCTGTGCTGACGGCTCGGAGCCTGGAGCCTGCTTCGGATTCTGTGTCGTCCTCTCTCTCTGTGCCTCCCCTGCTGGCCCTCTGTCTCTGTCTCTCAAAAATGAATAAATGTTCATTTTTTTTTTTTTTTTTTTTAAATTAGCTGTTCTCAGAGCACCTGGGCGGCTCAGTCAGTTGAGCGCCTGACTCTTGATTGCGGCTCAGGAAGAAAGACTGAAGAACTTCCAGATTGGACTGGTTGGACTAAAGAGACATATCAGCTAAGTGCAGTTTATGCTTCTGCATTAGATCCTTGGATAGCCAATTACATTAGGAGAGCAATTCGTGAAAACTGAACAGCTCCACGGCTTGCATACCGTTACCCTGATAACTGCGCTGTGGTTACGCATGATGCTAACGTTAGGAAAACAGCGGTCAAGGGCGCATAGGGATGTTTCTGTACTATTTTTGCAAATTTTCAAAAATCTGAAATTACATCAAACCAAAACGTTAAGAGTAAAAGATATTTAAAGTAATACTTGATGCTTCATAAAAACCCAAATGTCCATAAACGGTCTGTAACGAGGATCCATTGTCGTATGTTTGTGCAACGGATGCTCTGTGGCATAAAAAATGTAACCACCACTGGTACGCATCCTGTATGATTCCATTTATGTGACGTTCGAGAGCAGATGAAACTAAGTCCTGGTTGATGGAGGCGAAAGAGTGGTTCCCTGGGAGAGGGTGTTATTGCTCGGTGGGAGCCTGAGGGAGCCTTCTGACTTTCTGGAATTGTTCTCTACCCTCCTCTGGGCAGTAGTCACAGGGAGGGAGACACATAGTCAGACGCATCAAGTCGCACATTTACCATCCGTGTACTTACTATCCCAAGCTTATAATAAAAAACAAGGAAAACAAAAACAAAAGGAAGGTAATACTAAATGCTGACCATGGGCTAACTGGTTTGGATTGCTGTTTGGAGCGATCATTGAGATACATTTTCCAGAAGGCCATTTGGCAGTAAGTGTGACAACTGAATTCAGCTTCTTCTGTGGTTCTCAGGAAACAATTCGCTATTTAGACTCCAGGTGAAGTACAAAGACAAACGCTGAAACAATCCGGATATGTACGTCAGGAATTTTTTTGACCACTGGAAAAAAAATTTAAATTCCTATCACCTATTGAATTATAACACAACTCTGAAAAATCGCATAATTGAAGTATGTTCAGTAATGTGGGGAAATGTTCATGATGGTAGTAAAAAAAGCTAATTCCAAAATCGTATGCGTATGCATATCCATAACTTACACATTCTATATTTGCATAGAAATAAAAGGAAGCAAAATTCTAAGGCATTAACATTTTTTTCCCCAGGTTGCAAAATTCATGCAGGATTTTTGTTTTCTTCTTTTTACTTTTTGGTATCTTCTGCTATTGCTAACATAAACGCGAATTGCTTTAAGAGTTGACAATTATAAAGATCAATTTCAAGATATTTGATATCTTCCTAGCCGAAAATCATCAAAAGATCAAAATTCAGAAAGAAGGGGGGAAAAAAAACCCAACTTCTAACAGAGCCTCTTTTCACTTGTCATGATTTTAACAAAATCTCTGATGTCTATTTCACGGCCACCTTTTAAGTCACCTTGTAAGAGAGGGTGATTTTTTTTTTTTTTTAACTGCCAAGAAATGTGTTCTCCACCAATGAGGTCCTGGACTCTCTGTTCCCAATGTTCTACCCCAGGGGGACTTCTATTCACCATAACCCAGTCTTCCTCTCAGCCACAGGAGTCCTTGCTTTGTGGGCTGTTTCCCATACAATTCTATGGCAACGAAGATTTTTGCCACGTGGAAAAATCAAAACATACCTGAAGATTACAGAGAGTGCATTTATTTCTCCTGCCAACACGATCACCAAAATAGATGGCATTAACAAAAGCAAGAATGAATCTGACGGGTAGTTTTTTTGTATTAAACGAATGAGTGTAAAAATGCCAGTGAGCATCTGGGGACTTTGGGGCAATATTCAAAATGGTTCAAGGAAACTGTTACTCCCTTTTCCGCCCCCTCTCAAGATCCCAGGTGGTTATTTCCTTCCCCATCCATCCACCCTGCCCTGCGTGTGAGGAGTTGTTTTCTTCGATTCTTAAAACACTTTGCTGAGGAGTCCATACCGAGTTCGAAGCAGGAGTGAGAAGAAAATGTGCCTCATAGTCGTCACTGGATTTTTCAGTATCTCATTTTCTTCCTATGTGGAATGTATCCCACCAGGCGAGGAGAATAATAAAGACCAGCGGAGGCCCCCAATTTTAGCATTTTCCTAGATTCCTAACACAGAAAGAAGCACTCTACTTGTGTTGCCAGGAAACTGTGACAGTATTTTCTCCCAAGAAAATTCTGTGCCAAATAAAATGCAAAAGTGCCTTTGCTCAAGACGGAATTCTTATCAGGACAGCAGAGGGTTTAATAATTGACAAAAAACTGGAACAACGGAAGTGACAGTGCTTTTGTTAAAAAACTTAAACATGTTGACATCTTCATTATAAGTCAAGAAAATTAGAATTAGACAAGGCCTGCTGTCAACAGCGTTCCAAAACATAGTAATGTAATCACAGTTTTTTAAGCTGACAAGTATTTTTACCATAACCAACGTCATGCAATACCTAAACTCCCCTCGCGGTGTCCAAACGAAGAAAGTAGACCAATTAAAAAGTTGTTCATTAATCAAAACCCTTTATCAGTTTCCTGGATAAAAAGGAAGGACCTGGCACTGAAAAAACAAAACAAAACAAAAACAAACAAAAAAACCCATTATGCTAAAAGAAGACACAGCCAGGTAGTCAGGGATAAAACGAACCCAGTTGTCACAGGAGAGAGCAGGCTACCTCGTTTCTGCCGAGAAAGAGGTTGAGTGCAGCATACCCTTACCTACGTGCTTCGTTCGACAGGAAGTACGAAAGCACCCGCCATGTTCCAGGCCCATGTGAGGCCCTGGGGGTGCACAGGAGAAAGAGGGATCTGCCCCTTGCCACCACCCCCCCACACCCAACTACACAAAAAGGATAAAACTAATGATCTAATCGCAGTTATGCGCAAGTTGGCAAAGCAGTAGGGACCAGCACATTCTGCTTGCAAGGGAAGACCCACACCGGCCCCCTCCAGTGAGAGGAGTTTGTTACGTGATTCCTCAGGAAGGAAGGAAAGGCTTCTGGCAGCCACACAGCCAGTCTCTGTCCCTGAGGCCCCCCCTGAGCCCTGCCATCCTGAAGGTCAACAGTCCCTCCAGCACCTGCCCTCAGAAGTGGCGCCCATCACACTCAAGCCTCAGCTTCCTGCTCCACTTGGAGTTTTCTCTTCTGCTTCAACACTTGCTGTGGGCTTTCTGCCCTCCTTGCGACCCTGAACTTCTGCTTTTCCACTGCTTTCTCTGTCTCGAGCCTTCTGCCAATGGCCTCCTCTTTCTCTCTGAAGTCCAGGACCACTCCACCATTTCTGTCCCTGTCTCTGGGTCTTGCATTCAGACTCCCTCAGGGAGCAATGAGATTGGCCCCATCAGTCTCTCTCCAGGGTGCAGTGTCCCAACTCGGTGAGGTTCTCGCACCAGATCGTGTCATCAGATGCTGACCAGCCTATAGAAAGCTGCCATTGATTGGAGGGCTGCTCCCCAATCCAATCAGATTGTGGCCATAATGATGGGGTTCCAGGATTAAAACTGTGGTATGAAAATTAGTAAAAGGAAACCTCCTTTGGAAAGAAACCCAGCGGCCAGCAGGGGGAGCCCTCACACCCCACCACTCCTCAGCCAATCGCAGACCCAACAGGAAGAGAAAGAAGTCTACCCCAGGCACAGGAAGAAAGGTTTTCTCCTTGCCCAGCAACAGCCCAGCCAGTGAGAGGCTGTCACAACTCAGCCAATGAAAAGCCATTATCTGACAAACCCCCCCATTTATTCCAATGGACTTTTTGTTTGTAACAGCCCTCCCAACTTCCCCCTTCCCTCTACAAAAGAGCGTTCCTCTCCTCTGTTCCCAGGACTTGCCTTGGTTTTGCTGTAGTTTGCTTGTCCCGAATTGCAATTCTTTGCTAATCCTGAATAAACCCATTTTTGTTACAAAATGACTGACGGTTTTATTTTTAAGGTTCCCAACAGCAACCTAGGTCTTAAGAAACCATTAGTGGTCTCTTTCCTCCTGAGGAGGTTGTGGGTGAAGGTGATACTCGAGTTTCATGAAGAACCCCACACAGATACCAGGGCTTGATTTCATGTTAGTGCCATGTCCCCCGTTACCATTTTTTTTACTTAAAAAAAATTTTTTTTAATGTGTATTTTTGAGAGAAAGAGTGAGAGAGACGGAGTGTGAGTGGGAGAAGGGCAGAAAGAGAGAGAGACACAGAGTCCAAAGCAGGCTCCAGGCTCTGAGCTGTCTGGCAGGGGCTCGAACTCACAAACCGCGAGATCGTGACCTGAGCTGAAGTCAGACACTTAACCCACTGAGCCACCCAGGTGCCCTGCTGTTCCCCATTTTTTAAATGCTTCGGCACCAGGGCCCCTCGATAACCCCCACAGACGTCACCATTCAATCCCCCACTCCTTCCCATTAGGCACAGCGACACCCCAAGAGCCTTTCTTATCACCAGGTCCCAGTCCCCAGTTCTGATTGGGCACATGGCATGAAATCGATTTCCCATCCCCCTCGTCTACAGGATGAAGACCACATTCTGCAGGAAGCCACACTCAGGCTTCAGCCTGAAACTCTGGCTCTGGCCCCAGACGCCAGCTCGAAACACCATACCAATGTCTTCATGCAACCTGGGCTCGACGTTCTCCATCTGTCTTTCCGGGTCCGCTCTCCGCCTCTCTCCAGCGAGGCTGACCTAGGTCGACTGCATCAGGCAGCCTCCCGATCTCCCCGGCTTCTGACTGCATTTGGTCCAAGGGAGACACTGGCAACATACGAGAGGGCACATGGAGAGCGAGTTGGTAACAGATCTCCCCCACTCCTCCTGCCAGCCTGTGGCTATGTTTCTCTACTAATGGTCTTGGCTCCTGTCAGGAGTCTCTCTCTCTGGCAGCTAAGCTCTCACCGGGTCTGAGCTTACCAGGACCTTGTCTTCTCCTCTTGCTTTTTGAGGCTGAAGGCATTTGCTCCGAGATGCTGTCCTCCCCTGTCGGTTTTTTCCCACACTGCCTACACCTTTTGTAAATGATCCCGTCTTTGAACTCCCTTCAATTGCCTTCCCTGTTTTTGAAAAAATTTAAATAGACTTTAGTTTTTAGAGCAGTTTTCAATTTGCAGAAGGTTTCACTGATGCATTAAAAAAATTTTTTTTTTTAATGTTTACTTATTTTTGAGAGAGAGAGAGAGAGAGAGTGCGAGTGAGGGAGGGGCAGAGAGAGACGGAAACACAGAATCCAAAGCAGGCCCCAGGCTCTGAGCTGTTAGCACAGACCCCACTGCGGGGCTCGGACCCACAAACTGCAAGATCATGACCTGAGGAGAAGTGGACGCTTAACCAACGAAGCCACCCAGGAGCCCCGGATGCCTTTTTATTAACTAAATTCCATACTCTATTCAGACTTCCTTAGTTTTTACCTAACATCCTTTGTTTCTATTCCAGGGTTCCATCCAGGATACCACAATTACATTTAGTTTTCATGTGTTCTCCTGGCTAGGACATTGGTCACGCTTTCCTTGTTATCTACGACCTTGGCAATTTCGAAGAGTGCAGGCCAGCGATTTTGCAGAATGCCCCTCAGCTAGGGTTTGCCTGGTGTCTTTCTCATGATTACACGGAAAGAAGAACACACATGTGGAGTGCCGCTTCCGACATGTATCAAGAGTGTTTCATTTACCTACATGCATCAAAACCACATTCTGTCAACAGGACTTGACCGCTGTTGACGTTAACACTGATTACTGGCCCACGTGGTGTCTGTCAGGTTTCCACTCTGGAAAATTACTCCTTTCCCCCCTTCTTTTTCCCCCGTTGTACCCTGTGCAACTCACACTTAAGGGAAGTTACGTTTTTCCTCCTTGAAGGTGAAGTTGGACTTGTGGTGGGTTGTTTTTTTTTTTTTTTTTAAGGTCAAATATACGTAACATAAAATTTGCCATTTTAACCATTTTTAAGGGTTTCTTTTTTTTTTTAACGTTTGTTTATTTTTGAGACAGAGAGAGCGACAGAGCATGAACAGGGGAGGGTCAGAGAAAGAGGGAGACACAGAATCTGAAACAGGCTCCAGGCTCTGAGCTGTCAGCACGGAGCCCGACGCGGGGCTCGAACTCACGGACCGTGAGATCATGACCTGAGCCAAAGTCGGACGCTTAACTGACCGAGTCACCCAGGCGCCCCTGGGGTTTTAATCACCCTTTAATCTCTTGCCTGCTGGGAACCCAGGCTGAACGTGTCGCTCTTCACCAAGAATGACAACGTGTCTGAGTGTTTTATCATTTGAGATTTCCAGGTGAAGAAAAGAAATTCTCACCTTTTCAGCTGTTTGATTCCTACTGCACTTTTAGCCCCTATCAAGACTTCATGGGCCTCCCCAGGGATGGTGAGCCACTCCTGCTAGGGTCTCCCTGGCCACATATGAATCCTATTATTATGTTATCATCAGCCTATTATTATTATTATTATCAACTCGTACCCAATTATTATTATTAGCCTACATATTCTATTCTGGTATTTTTTTTTTTTTTTTTTTTTGCATCGCACCATTTTCTTTGTGGCTTTCCCAGGGCAGGAACTAGATCTCATTTATCTTTGTATCTTTAAGGCTGAGGACCACCCCAGAGACACAGTAGCTGCTCAAGAAATAAAGGAAGAAAAGATGGGATAGAAGCAGAAGGTGGCCTATTTTCTCCAAAGATTAAAGAGGGTGTTTATACCTGACAGTGGTGAGGGGGTGAGAAAATCCACACTCACCATTACATATCTTAGAACACCTGTTCTGTGAGACAAGTTGGTGTTGAAAGGCATTATATATGTATTTCCACCCGGCAGTTCCACATGCAGAAATTTAAATTAAGGAAATAATCAAAGACTGAACTCAGTCTTGGCAGTGATGTTTTTTTGGTTTCTTTCGTTTTTGGATTTGACACCAAAAACAAAAGCAACCAAAGCAAAAATAAACTAGTGGCACTACATCAAATTAAAAAGCTTCTGCACAGGGGCGCCTGGGTGGCTCGTGGGTTAAGCGTCTAACTCTTGGTTTCAGCTCAGGTCATGATCTCACAGTTTGTGAGATCGAGCCCTGCACTGGGCCCCATGCTCCAGTGTGGAGCCTGCTTGAGATTCTCTCTCTTCCCCTACCCTGCTCTCCCTCCCCTGCCCTCAAAATATATAAACTAAAAAAACAAAATAAAATTAAAAAAAAAACTTCTGCATAGCAAAGGAAACCATTAACAAAATGAAAAGGCAACCTATCAAATGGGAGAAAACATTTGCAAATCACGTATCTGAGAAGGGGAATTAATATCCAAAATATACAAAGACCTCATACAACTCAATAACGATTGTTTTTCAAATACTGGGCAGAAGATCTGAAAGATCTTCCTCTACAGTCCTCTGCTGTAGCAGCTGAGCTATCGAAGGGTACTGAAAAGACACTTTGCATTGGAAATGCATTGGAAGGGATGTGGAGCAAAGGGAACCCTTGAGCACTGCTGGTAGGAATGTAAACTGGGGCAGCCACTACAGAAGCAACACGGGTGTTCCTCAAAAAATTAAAAATAGGGGCGCCTGGCTGGCTCAGTCAGTAGAGCATACAACTCTTGATCTCAGGGTTATGAGTTCGAGCCCTTCGCTGGGTGTAGAGACTCTTAAAAATAAAATCTTTAAAAACAATTAAAAACACAAATACAACATGATCTAGCAGTTCTATTCCTAAGTATTTATCTGAGGAAAAAAAAAAAAAAACACTCACTCCAGGGGCACCCGGGTGACTCAGTCAGTTAAGCATCTGACTTTGGCTCAGGTCATGATCTCACGGTCTGTGAGTTCGAGCCCCACGTCAGGCTCTGTGCTGACAGCTCAGAGCCTGGAGCCTGCTGCGGATTCTGTGTCTCCCTCTCTCTCTGCTCATCCCCTGCCGCATGCTGTCTTTCTCAAAAATAAATGAACATTAAAGAAATTAAAAAAAAAAAAGAAAACACTAACTCCAAAAGATTTCAGCATTATTTATAACAGCTGAGATTTGGAAATAACTTGAGTGTCCGTTGATGGATGAATGGATAAAGAAAATGTGCCACACACACACACTAAAATATTTGGCCATAAAAAAGAAGGAAATCTTGCCATTTTAGAGAATATGGATGGAATTTGAGGGCATCATCTTAGTAAAATAAGTCAGAGAAAAACAAACACCATATGATCTCATTTACACATGAAATATGAAACAAAAAACTTGAATTTATAGAAAAGAGAACAGATTGATGGTTGCCAGAGGCAGTGGGGGTGGGGTGGGTGAAATGGGCGAAGGTGGTCACAAAATACAAACTTGAAGTCACAAAATAAATAAATCATGGGGATGTAATGGCTCGGTGACTATAGTTAATAATGTATATCTGAAAGTTGCTAAGAGAGTAGATCTTAAAAGTTCTCATCACAAGAAGAAAAACTGCAATTACGCGTGATGATGGATATTAACTAGACCTACTGTGATCATTTCACAATATTCACAAATATTGAGTCATTCTGTTGCGCACCTGTAACTAATATAACATTATGTGTCAATGACATCTCAATTTAAAAAGACAATCAGGGGCACCTGGGTGGCGCAGTCGGTTAAGCGTCCGACTTCAGCCAGGTCACGATCTCGCGGTCTGTGAGTTTGAGCCCCGCGTCGGGCTCTGGGCTGATGGCTCGGAGCCTGGAGCCTGTTTCCGATTCTGTGTCTCCCTCTCTCTCTGCCCCTCCCCCGTTCATGCTCTGTCTCTCTCTGTCCCAAAAATAAATTAAAAACGTTGAAAAAAAAAATTAAAAAAAAAAAATAAAAAGACAAACAGAGGCACTGGGGCAGCTCAATTGGTTGAGCATCTGACTCTTAATTTTGGCTCAGGTCATGTTCCCAGGGTCTTGGGATCAAACTCACTATCTCTCTCTCTCTCTCTCTCCTCTCCCATTGCCCTTCTCCCTCCTTTGCTCTCTAAAAATAAAAAAATAAAATTAAATAAAAAAGACAGTCAAGGTATGTGGAAAGGTACTCGTACAAAGATGTTATTTTTAATGCAAAAACCAGACACAGCCTAAAAGCCCAGCAACAGGCTAACTAAATTATACTTTGACCATGCTATGGAGTAACACAGAACGAAAAATGAAGTTGAACATTTACCGAGTGATTATCTTCGGGCAGTGGTATAATGGGCTTGGATTTAACTTCTTGGTATTTTTCCAAGTTTCTCATCTGAACCATGTCTGTAACTAGGAAAAAATGGTCGAAGTTTCCTTTTCAAAGGGGCTTTTACCATTTCAAACTGGAACATCAAAGATCATCAAAAGGTGAAGTTCGACCTGTTGGCCAGTTGAGTTTTAACCCCGCCAAAAGGCGGCAGCAACTTCGACCACTGCCTCCAGCATCACTATCCGCGTCCTGAGCACATTAAGGGTGGTGGGCCCCGGGAGAAGAGAAGTTGGAGCCTCCCGTCTCTGTTTGCCAGTTTCTTCAGCCTCCACCTCTGACCTGGCCCCCGGACATGGGCTTTTTTTGCTTGTTTTTAAAGCTCCTCTAATTGGCGCTAATGGCCAGCCACAGGTGGAAACCCACGGTTCTGTTCCATTGTGCCCATGTGCAGATGCGGCCCAGGGAAGTTCCCTGAGTCACAGAGGCGGAGCCAGATCTAGGTGTCCTGATTCCTAAGATGGTTCTTTGCACGTTCGCAAGCCAGTAAAATCAAGGGTGGGTTTTCGTGGATTGACACACCTGGAGGGCCCCGAAGGCTTCAAGAAGGAAATAGGAGTACAAAGACTTGCGTAAACAACGGATCTTCGATCCCTGCCTCAACCCAACTGTAAGACGATGTCTGCGCAAATAGTTATCAAAAAGTATTTATTGAGCACGGTACAATTTGGAAAGACCACTCCGGTCTAACAGGGTGACGCGGAACGGCACTGCACCGTCTATCTGAAGGCAACTGAGTTGAGTAAGCAGCGATGATTAAAAAAAAAAAAAAAAAAAAAAAATCAAAATACCGTTATATCCACGCTGGCTTTATCGCAGGAAAAAAAAAAACACCAAAAACCCAAAACCAAAAAACCACCACAATTGTAACCAGGCGTTTGCCCTTCTACTCAGTCCCAGGATCCCTGCCTCTTGATCTTGGCTACTACCAAGGAGGTTCTCTTACAGTTACCCTTGCACACTGAGAGCAACGCGTTCTCTTTCCACCCAGCCTCCGCCCTGCTCCCAACCAGCCCCAACACCTCACACCTGCTCAATGAGACAGATAAAATGAAACCCTGGAGTTTTTCCCTGGAAGGTGCATGGTGGAGAGAAGTTTAGACTCGGGAGTCAAAAGGTCTCACTGTGTGGACACCAGGGAAGTCCTCCATAAAGCATTTAACCTTCTAGGAGTCGGAACCTGCCTGTGAAAGTCATGACTACCAGGAAATCTCTGAGGTCCACTCTGACTTAGTCAATGACAGCTTTGTACAAACCCGGCCCAGCCCCGGTTTGTAAAAGATGTAGTTAATCTTTAACTAACCAGTGCTATGGTGTTACAGGAGAATTTGTAAAGGAGGCCCTTAATCATTTCCACATTTGTCCTGTTTTAAGAATTAAAATAAATTCAGCAAATGTGGGAGGTGAGAAAAATTCGATTTGTTGCATTCTAAAGTCACCCAAATGAAAACACTTCTCTACTGTTTGAAGGACCTAAATCGGCGTCCAAGAGCTGCCTGCCTTCTAGGCTTGGTGGGGAAAAAACTGATTTTCAATATTTAGTCTTCAACTAAAAAAATCTTTCATATCTTATCTTGAATTTTTAGCTCTCTCTTCCTTTTTCATCATCTATAGTGCGTGCAGTCGTGTTTGGGATGGGAAGGAGACAACCCCTACCATTCTGTTCGCTGAAGCAAGAAGAGAGGTCTTTGCAAGAAATCTGCTTATCTTGCTTTTAAAAGGCAGGTTTAATTTTGCAGTCTGCACTCACGTATTCACAAAATTCACTGATCTCCCACGTGAAGAAAATAATGAGCACACCAGGCAAGTTTCCTGCATTCTGAGAGCTTATCACGCGCTGGAGACTGGCAATAATCAGCCACACAAAGGCATGTTTGCACAATGTGATACATGCTATAATGAAGAATCACAGGAAACAAAGAGAGCCTATAAGAGGGGGAGTGAGATTGGAAGGTGAGCAAAGGTGTCTCTTGAACTGACCTTTGAAGCTGAGGGATGAGTGGGACTGTTTGGAGAAAGGACAGGCAGCTGAGGCAGACCAGGGGCTGGGTCGAGGCCAAAAGTCCCAGGGGTGGGGGAAGCGAGGAGAGCTGCTGGAGAGAAGTTTTCCAACCACCCCCTTAAGGTCCTATTAATTGCCCAGGGCAGGTGTCAATCATTTTCCTTTGGGAACTCTCCCTGGATTTGCAAAATACTACTCTTCCCAAGTCACCTGAAACAGACTCATCTTTAAAAACGTTCGTTAACTTCTCAAATGCATCAAATGCTCTTGTGGGGTATTTTTCCCCTCAACACAATGACCTCTTACCATGAACTTTTAGCTTCCTCTTAGTATTTCATGATCTATTGTAAGTGAAGTCATGTGTTGGACGGGAAGGGGGACACCCCTACTATGTGGCTGAGTGCCCCGGCTTTCTAAGCAGGTAGAAGACAATTCTTTGTAAGAAATCTGCTTGTTGCACTTAAAGAAAAAAATTTTTTAACGTTTATTCATTCTTTGAGAGACAGAACAGAGCTTGAGCAGGGGAGGGGCAGAGAGAGGAAGACAGAATCTGAAGCAGGCTCCAGGCTCTGAGCTGCCGGCACAGAGCCCGACGCGGGGCTCGAACTCATGGACCATGAGATCATGACCTGAGCTGAAATTGGACCCTCAACCGACAGAGCCACCCAGGCACCCTGCTTATCTGAGTGCTTTTAAAGCATAAGAGGATCCTTGTCCAGAATTTAGTTTCCTCACCAAAGGTAATGTTTCAAACACTTTGAAAAGCACTAGTGGGAAAATGCACACTTCTTCAGCTTCCTGAATTCAAGAAACAGGGGAAGCGTGTGGGGAGAGAACAACAAAAAGCAGTCTGTGCATCCACCTGTGTGTGTAAATGGCATACGTGCGTGTGTGTGTGAATAGAAAAAGCTGTGCCACATTTCCAGTACGTGACGGTTCTTCTCTCCTGACTCTGTCCCGTTTTTAAGACAAGGCAAAAGGAAAGGTGGGTGGGTCTCAAATTTATCTAAAAGTTACTAGATGTTGGGGCGCCTGGGTGGCTCAGTCGGTTAAATGTCTGACTCTTGGTTTCAGCTCAGGTCATGATCTCACGGTGTCGTGAGTTCTAGCCCTGCATTGGGCTCTGGACTGGCAGCACAGAGCCTACCTGGGATCCTTTCTCTCTCCCTCTGCTCCCCCTCCCACTCTGTTTCTGTATCTCTCAAAATAAATAAGCTTAAAAAAAAATTAAAAGTTACTAGATGTCATGTGGCACCGAGAAGAAACAAAGAAAAAGAAAATTATAGAGGGTTTTTCTAGAATGGAATACACCCCCACCCTCTCCAATAAATTCTGTAATTCGATGCTCACAATATCCCATCCCACATCGAAGCCAGGTTCTTCTTCAGTTACCAGATCTAGAAATCTACTCATAAATAAATGCCACCTTCCGGTCACCAAACCGGCTCCCCGCCCCCAAAAGTAGTTGCAATTGTAAATACGTTGCTTCTTTCCTTGGCGCCTTGTACCTCTCCCAGGGAAAGGGCAGCTTCTGTGGGTGCCCAGGGCAGGTCACGGCAGCAGAGAGCCCCCCACCGCCCCCGCATTTGCAGCTTCTGTGGTCCCTCCCGCCCGGAGTCTCTGTGCACTGCGCTGGCTCCCCGAAGCCGCAGTGGGTTGTATAACCACACTCTCCGAAAGCCTGGAGGGGAGCGCGGGGAGCCTTTTTTTCTTGACAGCATCTGTCAAAAGTCCCTGGTGCCAGTTAATAAGAGACCCACTCGGCAGGGCAGGGGTGGCGTCTCGGACCCCCTGTTGGTAGGGGGTGGGGGTTGTGGACCTCTCCAGGAGCGGTATTTAAACCTGAACTTCTGTCCTTCGAGCTGGAAATGCAGGGCAGTGAAGGGCACACGGAGCCCCTTGGGTGTGGACCAGGGAAGGGGGGATGGGAGGAAACTCATGAATCCCTGGGGTGGGGGCTGGGGGGGTTCGCAGAATTTCTCTCCGGAGAAGCCTCTCGTGAAAATGTCAAGGACATCTCCCCTCCTCTTTCCAATTACGTAACTCTTACACGTTTGGGAGGATATTCGCGAACATACATTTCACTTACGAAGGCAGAAAGTCTTTAGACTGCATCTAAAGCTCCTGGTGCATCTGATGTCGGAACAGACCTGGCTGCGACCTGGCCGCCTCAGAGGTGGCATCCTGGTGACCGGAGCCCCCCCTCCCCCCCCATACCCGGCGCCGGGAGCCGGGTCGCCGCCTGGGATGGCGCTCGCGGGTCCCCGCGTCGCGGAGTCTGCAGGCCCAGCACGTCCGCAGGCTGCCCCCTCCCCCACCGCGGAGAACACCTGGCAGCGGTTACCTGCGGGGCCGAGACTCTCCGCAGCCCGTTGGCCGGCCCCCCGCCGCCCTTGCCGTTGGCGTCAGACAGATGCCGGAGCCCCAGCGCCCGCGCCGCGTCCTCCGCGGGGTCCGCGCGGTTCTCCGGGGGGCCTTCCTCCGGCGCCGGGAAGAGCCCGCAGCGGCGCTGGAAGCGAGCGACGAGCTGGGAATCCTGCAGGCTCCGCAGCAGCTCGGCCATGGTGAGCCCGGGGCCGCGCGCCGCCGCCGCCGCCGCCGCCGCCACGCCGATGCCCTCGGCTCGCACTGTCCCCGCCGCTCTCGCTCCAGCCGGGCCGGGCACTCCGGGCGGAGGGCGGGCGGGGCCCGGGGCGCCGGCCAACAGGTGCGCCGCTCGGGTCCTAGCGCCGCCCCGCGCGCGGGCGCCCAGGTGGCTGCCTCCACCTTGCGCGGGGCGCGTCCCGCCCTCCTGTCCCTCCCGGCGGGCTCGGGCGGGCTCGGGCAGTCCCCGGCGTCCGGCCCGGTCGCTACTGGGCGGAGGCGCACAGGTGTCTCAACCGCACCCCTCTTCGCGCCCCCGCACCCCCAATCCCTTTGGGCCGGTGCAGACGTGCCACCTAATGGGAGCGGCCGAGCACAGCGCGGACCTGAGCGGGTCCTTCCTGCCATGCGCGGGCTGATCCCGTAGTGACCCCACTTTCACTATTGAGCCCAAGGTGAGGTCGGACTGCCTTCCAGCTCCCTCACCCAGCCGTCTACTCCTGCCTTTCTTTGCCTGCTTCGCGCAAGAATGGGCCCCCTCAGGAAGGTGCCCAAGTTCTTCCCAAACTGATGCAACGTCTCCCCGAAGCCCGACCTCCTCGACCTTGCTCAAGAACGGAGGGAGTTGAAAGCACACCCTGAATCATCCTCCGAGTCCTTGCCCCTGCTCTTGTGATTTGGCAGTCGGTTCATGAACACCTTCAGAGGGGTGTGGAGGAAACGCTGTTCTTTCTCGGTTTTCTGCATTGAGAAAGATGCTGCTGCCTCTCCTACTTTTTTCTGCTCTGCCTCTAATTACTTTAGGCAAGGGCGCTGGAGAGACGGAAGGAGATCTTTCGTGACCTTTAGACCCTGGGGGATCAAGGTGTAGGGCTGGGAGGAGGATTTGACATCTCCCTGCAGCTGAAGCCAGGCCTGCTTTAAGGATCCCAGCAGGAGAGAAGCAAAGGAAATGTCCTGCAGGTGGCCTTGGTTTGTCTTCCTCTTGCTAGAATCTCCTAGAAGCTCAGAGATTCTCCCCCCCTACCCCACCCCCGCGGCCCGGGCCTCTGCACTTCCTCACATGGAGTGAGGTCAGTTAGGCCTAGCAGCTCAGTCTGCAACAAAAGTACAATCCTAGTCCTGCGTTCCGTTTACAGCCTCAGGCCCCGTGCCCCCTGGTAGCCATGCAAAGGCTTCTGAGTATTTAGTTGCACAAATGACTATGAACAAACACCTGCCACTTTCCCATTCCTCCAACTGTCCTTTTAGATCAGGAAGCCTTTGGGACGTAGCGTCCAAGGATGATTTGGTCTCCCTCATGCCTTAGTTTCTGCTCTCCTTCCCCAGCCTGATGGAGAGCAAGATCAAGGTGGCAGAGAAAGCAGTGAAATTTGGGAGATACTTAACTTACAGAAGGCGCACAGGGCTGCTGTCACAAGCAGGTGGAGACGTCCGGTCCCGGAAGCAGAAGGCCCCTCTCCCCAACGTTGCTGTCATTTACAGCCACCGGGCCCAAAGCCTATAGTTTAGTTTTAAAGGCTGAAGTTGGAGTCGTCCGTGACCTGTTGTTTTTATGTGTTTAAAGAAACAGGTTTTCCCATGAAGACACTGGAGTGATGGATCTCTGCAATTTAATGCTTCAGTTTTCCTTTCCTCTCACGTATTAAAAAGAAGCCAGGCAAGCTCAACCCATGTAACATAAAGCCAAAGGATTGTACGTTCACACAGTCTACTTTACCTCCTTGGAGGGCCATGTGCTGACTCTGCCTTCCAGTGACTTGTGATGTCACCGTGTGCCTCAGTCTTTTACTGTGATAGAAGAATAACCCGCGCCTCCTGTCTTACAAGGCTATTGTGAAAAAGCTTTAGAAGGCGACCGGGTGACGTAGCATTGCATGTGCCAGAAACATTCAATTTAGGCAGGAATCTTCAGGAGGATTTGGCCCCGCATGTCTCGAGTGACACTGAAAAGCTGGTGCCCTCTGGCAGGGATCCGTATGCTTCCCCAGATCCTGTCTTCTAAGCACAGGCTGATGTCCTGACAATAAATTTCCCAACCAATCTAACAAAAATCACCGTCTTCGAGAAGCGAAGCGGTAAACTGAAGGACTGTGCCAACATAACATCTAGTGGAGAAGTTACAGGGTAGCCTGAAGTCATGCGTATAAATAAATAAATTGGATGCAGGAAAAATAACCTGTAGCTTTTTGGACAGTTTAGCACTAGGCATGCCTGGGAGAAAAAATTTTGCTGTTTCTCCCCGCCCCACCCCTGGCCCAGGGCAGAAGTCAAGGTATTTGTACTTTGCTTCGTTGTGTATATAGTAATTGCCAAGTGACATATTGTAAAGGAACGACGATGGATGTATTCATTAGAGCGAAGGTTAAACTGCTGTAAAAAAGAGACCCCAAAATCCAGTGGCTTAAAGAGCACAGCTGTTTGATTTCCCTTTCATGTAACAGTTCCCAGGTGAGAGGTCTGGGTGTGGGAAGTTCTGCTTCATGATGCTACACAGTAACTCAGGTTCTTTTCATCTTATTGCTTCATTACCCCGTGGGACCAAGCCGAAGGTCACTGTTCTCCTCTGCATGATTGCAGCTGGGTTATGGGCACGTCTGAAATCCAGTGAATGTCCTAAACAGCAGTCTATGTTGCATCAGTAAGAACATCGGTACATGGCCCAAGACAGGCTTGGAAATGTCATCTTTAGAGGGCAGCTTATGTCCCGCTTAGACTATATTTCTGTGAAAGAGGAGAGGACAGATTTGTTTGGTGGTTGGAAATCGAACCAATGTTGATTTAAATGTTGCGCAATATAAATCTATGTTATAATTCAACCCATGACCTGCTCGATTTTATCTAGGCAGTCTGTCTTTGATTTGACACATTCTAAATACTCATGGGCAGATAACAATTTTTTTAAAAAAAGAAAACACTAAAAATAAGTAAATTTGAAGGGAAAACTGTCATATCTTTATTGAATCAAAACGAGTGGGGCACCTGGGTGGCTCAGTTGGTTAAGTGTCCGACTACAGCTCAGGTCATGATCTCTTGGTCTGGGAGTTCGAGCCCCGCATCGGGCTCTGTGCTGACAGCTCAGAGCCTGGAGCCTGTTTCGGATTCTGTGTCTCCCTCTCTCTCTGCCCCTTCCCTGCTGTCTCTCTCTTGCTCTAAAACATAATAAACATTAAAAAAAATTAAAAAAAAAAACAAATTAGAAGAACATGGTGTTACAATGCCTTTTAAATGAAAAACTTTAGTAATGATTGCATTATTGCATTTTAAATTCTTTTAGAGTTCTCTCTCTACAGAGCAGGTCACTTCCAAATGGCAACTAGACCATTCACTTTTCAACTTGGCAGTATTTCTTAGATCAAGACAGGTGGCCAGGGTTGGGATTATGTATTGGTTATCCACAGCTGCATAACAAATTGTCCCACAAATAGTGGCTTCAAACAACAACATTTATTATCATGAAGTTTCTGTGGGTCAGAAATCCAAGGAACATCTTAACTGGGTCCTCTGGCGCTGGGTTTCTCACAAGGTTGCAGTCACCTCAAGGCTCAACCGAAGGTAGATCAGCTTCCAAAATCACTGAAGTGCTGGCTGGTAGATTTCCATTCTTTGTGGGCTATTGGCCAGGGGCCACCCTCTCTTCCTTGCCATACGGGTCTCTCCAGGGGACAGCTCACAGCCCACCCACCAGCTCCCTTCCTTCCTTCTGAGAGACTCCGAGAAGACAAAGTATCCATCTTCTATAATCAGATATTGGAGGTTGTACACCGATATTCTATCATATTCTACTTATTAGATGCAAGTCACTAGGTCCAGCCCACATTCAAGGAGAGAGAGGATAAGACAAAAGTGTGAATGGTAGGGTGTAGGGATTACCAGGACCTCCATTTTGGAAGCTTCCCACTATAGGTTCTTCACATCTACGTTAATTTTCTAACTTCGTACCTGCAATATCAGTCTTTATCATCCCTAACAAATATGATACATTAGCCTTGGCCTCAAACGGCGTCCATCTGTTGCAGAAATAAGATACACATACACAAAAAAATGTGCAATGATAGGAAACTGGTGTAGTGAAAAACATAGGCTATCCGAAGACCGATTACTAGTGAAAAACTACATATACCACAGCTGTAATTCTCAAATCTGGGATTAGAATTGCCTCACAAATGTGCCAAAGTTAGAGATGCCTTAAAACAATTGAAAGCAGAGGGGTGCCTGGGTGGCTCAGTCACTTAAGCATCCGACTCTGGATTTCAGCTCAGGTCATGACCTCATAGTTAGTGAGTTCGAGCCCCACATTGTGGGGGGAATTCTCTCTCTCTCTCTCTCCCATTCTCTGCCCCAGCCCTCCTCACTCCCTCTCTAAGTAAGTAAACAAACAAAAACAATAAAAAAAAAAAAAAAAAGACAACTGAGGAGCGCCTGTGTGGCTCAGTCAGTTAAGCATCTGACACCTGCTTGGGTCATGATCTCACGGTTTGTGGGTTTGAGCCCCGTGTTGGGCTCTGTGCTGACAGCTCAGAGCCTGGAACCTGCTTTGGATTCTGTGTCTCCCTCTCTCTGCCCCTCCCCCACTTATGCTCTCTGTCTCTCTCTCAGAAATAAACAAATGGTAAAAAAAAAAAATTTTAAAGAGACAATTGAAAGCAGAAATTATTAAGTTAGAAAACAGAAAAACAATGAAACTGATAAATCCAAAAATTGAATCTTTGGAAAAAAAATCAACAAAATTGAAACACCATTAGCATAACAAAGAAAGAATAAAAGGAAAAAACATGAAAGCTCAAAATTAGAAATGCTAAGGAAAAATAATCATTAAAAGCAGAGGAAATTTGGAAAGTCCTTAGAAGGTACTTCACATGGCCCAATGCAAACAAATCTGAAAATGTAGGCGAAATAGACAATTTTTTGACGTTTTTATTTATCTATTTTGACAGAGAGGGACAGAACATGAGTGGGGGAGGGGCAAAGAGAAAGGGAGACACAGAATCCAAAGCAGGCCCCAGGCTCTGAGCTGTCAGCACAGAACCCAATGCAGGGCTCAAACTCACGAACCGTGAGATCATGACCTGAGCCGAAGTCAGACGCTTAACCGACTGAGCCACCCAGGCGCCCCTGAAACAGACAATTTTTTTAGAAAGAAACAACTCACTAAAAATTGATCCCGGTAAACAACGTCTAACAGAGCAATCATCACAGAACTAGATAAAGGGGTTCAAATTCTCCCGCATAAAAAGCACTTTACCCTAGATAACTTCACAGGGAAATTCTACCCCCACCTTTCAAGAATGGATAATCTCAATACTACTTATTCCAGAAGAGAGAAGTTTTCAATATTCCTTTTATAAAGCCATTATGATATTGATCTCAAAACTGAAAGAGCATTACGAGGAAAACAACAGAATATTCTCACTTGCCAATAGGGTTCAAAACCTTAAGATGTCAACAGCTAAAATGTAGCAGTCCATTTAAAATAGAATGTATTGCGGCCAAGGGCAATTTGTTCCAGTTGTAACATTAACAGGTATAATTAAATAACAACGACAACAAAAATCCATCAGTATTGTCCATCCTATTAATAGCGCTAAGGAGAAAAGTCATGTGATTTCTTATGTGGGTTGAATTGTGTCTCCCCCAAAAGCTATGTTGAAGTCCTAACACCCGTACCTCAGAATGTGACCTTATTTGGGAAACAGAGTCACTGCAGGTGTAGTTAGTTAAGACGAGGTCCTACTGGAGTAGGTGGGTCCCGATCCATCGGACTCGTGTGCTTCTGAGAAGACCACTGCCTGCAGACAGACACACAGGGAGACCGCCATTGCTGATGAAAGCAGAAACTTGGGGCTCCGCGGCTGGAAGGAAGACGGAAGATCACTGACAACCCACCAGAAACTAGTGAGAGGCAAGGAAGGCCTCCCCAAAGGGGTTTCAGAAGGGGCGTGGTCCTGCTGACACCCAGATCTCAGGCATCCAGCCTCCACAACCGTGAACTAACAAAGCCTACTCCTTTAAGCCACCCAGTTTGGGGCACTTTGTCCCAGCAGCCCTGAGAAACCAACTTAGGCTCATTTCGACACATGCAGAAGAGTCACGTGACAAAATTCAGCACTCATTCGTGTCACAACCCCTCAGTCACATAGAAATGGCTGCCGTGTCCGGGGTCAGTGAGCCCTTGGTGGTGGTTGGAAGGGAGAGTCCCCGGATTGGGTGGTGGAGTCACACGGGAGAGATGAATTGAGTCTGTACGCAGGGGGCCCTGAATGGCAGATTATAAAGTTGGTGGTGTGTGTTTGAGGTAATGAGAAGTCACCGAAAAGCAAATGAGGAACCTGAGGAAAGCAGTGTTTCCAGACAATGACTTGGGAGGCTGGCTATCAGATGAATGGTACGCGGAGGCAGGGAGAAGCAGCTAGGGATGTGGAGATTCATTTCAGCGCCATTTTGATAATTCTGATTTTAAAAAAGTGTTTATTTTTTGAGAGAGCACAAGCAGGGGAGGGGCAGAGAGAGAGAGAGAGAATCCGAAGCAGGCTCTGTGCTGATAGCAGTGAGCCCAACGTGGGGCTCGAACTCACGACCCGTGAGATCATGACCTGAGCCCAAGTCATGACTGAGCCACCCAGGCGCCCCAATAATACTCATTTTTTAAGACTCTTTCAAGTGGAATTTTACTTAATAGCATAGACAAGCAAATGTGAATCTATTGTTTGGGTTTTTTTTTTATATACAAATGGTAACATTCTTTACATAATGTTCTCTGTCTTGCTTTTCTCACTTATGATATAATTGGAGAGTGTTCCGTATCATTGGAAGAGACACTACAATTTATCTTACCGGTCATCTATTGCAGAACATTTGGGGTGCTTCCAAACAATGCTATTCCTGATTTGAATGTTATGTTCAGGCAGCTCTGGTCCAGGGTTCAAGGTGTCAGGCAGCTGATTCTGGTCCTAGAGTACCTTTGGAAGCCACAGGACTACCTTGGAGGTAGGTAAAGAGACCAAACCCAGTCTGGAAAACCCATCCAACCCAAGGTGAACTGGGGCAGGGTCGGGGGGGGGGGGGGGGGGGAGGTGTTCTCAGAGCGGTAGAAAATCCTCTCAGTAAAGGAGGTTTTCCTCCATGGCCCTTGGCTTGTAGGAGTGTCACTCCAGTCTCTTCTTCCTCTGTTGTCACATGGGGCTCTCCCTGTGTGACAGTATGTCCATTTACTAATATCAGGTACTGTTCTAGGCTCGGGGTCACAGAAGTTCGAAAACACCCCAGTGCCCTTGGATCATGGAACTTATATTTTAGGGGGGGACACAGCTAATAACTATCAAGTAAATACGTAGTTTTAGGGTAAGGAACACGGTGCCGGGAGGGGGGAGACATATTTAGGAAGGGATATTTGTGTAGAGACCTGAAGGAAAGGAAGGAGCGTGCCCTACCCAGATCAGGAGAAAGAGCATTCCAGACAGAGGAAACGGTGGCTGGAAAGGCCTTGAGGCAGGCCCAAGTTCAGCCAGTTGGAGGAACCACCAGAGGCCAGCAAGGTGGGAGAGGCTTGAGGGCAGGGACTGACTGGGGAGGGGTGAGCAGAGGCTGGATCCCGTAGGGCCGTGTAGGCTGTGATAAGGAGTAACACTCCCACTTTACAGATGAGAAAACTGAGGCTCAGAAAGAGGAAACGTGTCCAAAGCCCCCAACGTGTCCTGCCAACTGTAAGTGGCAGGAGGGTTCGGTGCAGGTCTGTGTGACTCCAAAATTTCTTCTATGACTGCATTACGTTCTAGTCCCAGGGTTTGTCTTTTACTCTTTGTGTCTGTATCGGAAAGTATCCCCGACATGAACTAAGCGCTCCATAAATCCTCCTTCAGTGACTACTGACCTAGACTAAGAGTAAAATCTCGCCGTTTTTAGAGCTCTGAGAATTTACAACGCATTTTCAAAATTGTTGCATGTAAATTCTACGACCTTGAGAGGCAAGTGGTTTTTACCTCCATTTTACGCGATTTTCCCCCAAATTACAAAATGTATTGGATACTTTTTGCAGGATCTGCCATCGGACGCGGCTCTTCTGGGGGGAATTCCCTTCCCCTCCACAGGCTGGCTCCCCTGCGGGAAGGAAGAGGACCAGGAGAGGAGGCTGGCGGTCATGTTGGAGCCCTAGGTCCCCTCCCCCACTCCCCCACCCCCTCCCTCCCCCCCAAACCAAGCCAGAGTGAGCTGGCCTTGGGCTGGACACTTGACCTAATTTGAGCTCCCCAAATGCTTCCTCTTTGGCAATTGCCAGACCCCAGTCGGCATCTGCTGAATGAAAGAGAAGAAAATTTAGAAACCAGAGCCTATACCGCGTGAGGAAGAAATGTAGCAGATGTGCAGGGAACAGGCAAGGGGAGCAGACCACCCCCAAGTCGGTTCTATGGTGCCTGCTTCAGTCTTCGGGAGGCTCTTCCCACGCTACCCTCGAACCCCTGGTCTCAAGTTCCCCATTTCTATTACTTGTGGCCCAAAGAGGCCTAACTCAGATATCCAGGAATTGGCAGAACATGGAAACTGAGGCTCTAGAACTCAGACTTGGGCAGTTTCCCACCTTTCTGTCACCCTCAGGGCACCGCTCAGCCCCCCCTCCCCCCCCCAAGTTCCTGCTGCCATGGAAACCACCAGTTCCCACCCCACCTCCCTAAACCCCCACCTGCCCCAGCCCCATGGAGTGTTGGAGAGCCCTGCACAGTCGGGGCTTCCCAAGAGATTCTGGAACTCAGTGAATCTATTGATAGTATTTCACCTCATGATGAATCAAATTGCTTCCTGGGCTCTGCTGAAAATCTCGTCACTTTATACGGGTAACACATTCTGAGACCCAAGCGATCTCTTGGCACACAACCCTTTTAGAATTTGCAAACTACTATAGATGAATTGCATTGCTGGCAGGTTTTTTTTAATGCATATTTATATCTTTTCATGTATACTATGTAAAGTACCTGAGGAGTAACAAACAGCCTTAGCAGACTGGCGACATATCATTTGTTGGTAAATTGATCAAAGCCCTAGGCTCCACGGACTAACCAGCTCGCGGAAATTTTGAAATGTAAAAGCATAAAACTCCTCTTGCATTGTTCAGGGTGCTACTCGTTGCTTCTAACTAATGGAAACCAGTTTTTTTCTGTTGGGACACTTTCAATAAATCATCAAACATAAATTCTCTTAGGGAGAAAAAAAAAAAAAACAAACCCTCTCAGGCTGGGAGAAATTTCAGCTTAAAACCTTGCTTTAAAAGAAAACAGTTACAGGTGATGTTCCTGCAAACGGGGCAGAAAGAGGGCAGGCAATAAGAAGAAAGGCTGGGATCTTGGATTCCCCTCCCCACCCCCCCACCCCCAGCAAACATTTGAGGAGGGGTCCAGTGTGCCTACTCTCATAAGCATGAATATTGGTAAAGAGTTTGATTTCAGCCAGGATTTCTTGGTTTGAATCCAGTTGAATCAAATCACATGACACAAAATACTTTTCTTCCAATAAATTTTGATGGATTTTTGAGCACTTTATGAGGAATACTGTGCAGTCTAGCATGCGATATCTACCTAGAGAACCCGAAGGAAGGGAGAGATCTCTCATGCCCACCAATTTGAAGTCAGTCCTTCCCTCTGGCTTATGCTTTGAGAAAACATCAAAACATGCAATAAAGAAAAGTGAACAATTTCTTCCCATTCCATCAGGCTTGTGCTGGCTGGGTCAAGCTCGTATGCTGAGTGCTCCAATTTAAAACAAACAAAAATATGTCCTTGACTCTTCACAAGTGGTGTATTAGGGATGATCATTTTTATTCCTAAAGAACATTTCCAATGAATATCACTCATTGTTGAGCCACTTCCGATAACCAGTTTCCTGGGCATTTGTAGAATGGATTCCAAGCACAAATTCAGCAAACCTAACACTTTCTGAGACCGTGTTTATTACATAGCCCTGGGTAGAACTGTAGCACTTGGTTATCGCAATTTTAAGGCCTCTAAATAAACTTCCAAATCGAAGGGAAGCAGGTTTAGTTACATTTCATGCATATATTCATGAGTCATCTACAAGCTAAAAGTTGGGTGGAAAACTGCACAGATATCACCTCCAACATACAGCGTCTAGTAAACAAAGCAAGCCCCAGAATAATATGGAACAGGACGTATAGCATTTTGCTATGGGGTAAGCTACTAAAATACACAAAATGCACGTGTGTGTGTGTGTGTGTGTGTGTGTGTGTGTGCACGTGCTTGTGCCTGCGGATGCAAAAAGAAAAAAAAAAAGAGACGAAGATCCAGGATAAAAAACACCTGTTTGCTAATGTAGCTGCCTCCCGGCATAGAATAGGAAGAACCCGAACTTTGGGTTTTTACTATATGCACCTGGGATTTGTTGGGAGTTTTTCACAGGCACGTATTTCTCTTGTAATTTGCAAAGGTTTATTTTTCTTTTAAAACCCTTCTCACTGGTCAGGCTTGGCTAGTGAGAAGAGCCAGTTCCTGAAAAAAATGCTTATGAAAAAGAGATCATTGTAATTATACCAAGAGGTGACAGTCATAGAAATGTGGCTAGAAGCCACCAGATATTACAAGCACTTCTTCAACATTAAAACAATATTTTTTAATGCGTATTTATTTTTGAGACAGAGAGAGACAGAGCATGAGCGGGGGAGGGGCAGAGAGCGGGAGACACAGAATCGGAAGCAGGCTCCAGGCTCCGAGCTGTCAGCACAGAGCCCGACGCGGGGCTCGAACTCACAGACCATAATATGATCCTTTAAACGGAAGCACCTATGGTCTAACAGTGTGCAGATGACCAATCTGTAACTGGCCCGAGCACACAGGACCAGGACCCACTCTTTACGAGAGCCCGGACCACCAGGCCTGCCGATACAGGCTCTCAGAATCAGGGCTACAGCATGGCTTCGGCAGAGAGGCTCCACGAGCAAGTCCGAAAACAAAAGTTAGAGCCAACTGACACACGGGAACCAACATCAAGAGGTTTCAGAGTCTGGCCCACACCGGGATCTTAAAAGCAGACTCCATTGCCAACCTTTAAACAATTGCAAACCTAAAAGAATCGGGTGATTTTGTGTACGATATGCATTTCTAGCCTCACTTTAATAACTGGCAACTGATACCACAGGGCCAAGATTCATTGTGGCAACACTCACCTAAGCTGAATATCCACTGCCCTCTCTAGACGGGGCACCATTCTGGGGTTTTCTAGAGTTCTCCCCACTCTGTATTATTTTCCATCCTTTCCTTCATTTCTCATTTCATTGCTGGCTTGGTCCTTGAAGGACTTGTGTTTACCGTCACTGCATTTATTTATTTATTTATTTACTTATTTGTTGTTTATTTATTTATATAATTTATTGTCCAACTGGCTAACATACAGGGTATACAGTGTGCTCTTGGTTTTTGGTATAGATTCCCGTGGTTCATCGCTTACATACAACACCCAGCGCTCATCCCAACACGTGCCCTCCTCAGTGTACTGCATTTAAAACAAGGAAGGTCGGGGGCACCTGGGTGGCTCAGTCTGTTAGGTGTCCGACTCTTGGTTTCAGCTCAGGTCATGATTTCATGGTTCGTGGGTTCGAGCCCCGCATCGGGCTCTGCGCTGACGGCTCCTTACCTTAAGGAATCTGGAATGCAGTAGAGAAGACAGGACAGGCATCAGTGTCATTAAATCTAGGAATAAATTTGGCCCTCAAACCTTCTTGTCTTCCTTAAGCATAACTAGCAATCAGTAGCTGATCCTGCGTTTGAAATTCCTTGAAAAGGTTAAATTTCATCCAGCTGAACATTTGTGGAACTTCTATTAAGGGTGTGTTTACACATTGGCAATTAAAAAAAAATTTTTTTTTAACATTTATTCTTGAGAGACAGAGACAGAGCGTGAGTGCGAGCAGGGGAGGGGCAGAGAGAGAGAGAGAGACACAGATCTGAAGCAGGCTCTAGGCTCTGAGGTGCTAGCACAGAGCCCGATGCAGGGCTCGAACCCATGGACTGTGAGATCACGACCTGAACTGAAGTCGGATGCTCAAGTGACTGAGCCACCCAGGCACTCCATGGGAGGAGGGAGAGGATCCCAAGCAGTCTCTGTGCTCTCAGCACAGGGTCTGACTCAAGGCTCGATCCCACAAACTGTGAGATCATGACCTGAGCCAAAATCAAGAGCCAGATGCTTAACCAACTCGGCCACCCAGGCGCCCCTACACAAGCGAGCTTTTAATTCATAAGAGACAGGAAGTTGTCCCCTTTTTTGAGTGGGTGCAAAGTCTTCTCCCTCGCCGGGGTTAAATGATCTTCTTTTTCTTGACTTGGTTCACCTTCACTTTGGTGGTTGGTTCTGGGAGAGCAGCATAACAGAATCTGTGCCAGTGTCAGTGACCTGTGAATAGTAAACGTCACCCATGCCTCACGGACTTCCAGGAAGACGTGCCAGTGCCACAGAGCCCACGGGCAGGAGTGCCCGCATCACCTGCCAGGGCCCTCGCAGCTAAAATCGTGAGCTCTTGCTGGCCTTTGCTGTGTGGGAGGAAGGAGGCCAATTTTTTGGTAGCTGAAGTTAATAATATAGTTTTACCTTGTGGATTCATGTCTTTTCTCTGATTTCTTAAAAGATAATACTTCAAAGCTCTCCCTTTTATCACAGGGCTGGAGGCCTAAAAACATTTCCCAAACTCGCTCTTACTGGCGTAGTTCTGGTTTGGAGCCCTCACAGGGAAGATGGTAGTGTGATCGTTGTAGCAGAAGCCATTTTGCCCCTGGAGCACTGGCAGCCTAGTGTGGAAGGTTCCGCAGATGACAGACGTGAGGTTTGGCCAGCAGCTTCTGGGTGCCTTGCTATGAATCACCCGCCTCCTGTGACTCACCACACCATGCTGTGATTCTTTATTTCCTGATCACCTAAATGCCAGTGGCAGATTCTTCATTACAGCTGGAGTCCCAGGAACACCAACGGTATCCTATAGTTCCGGTCTGAGTCTAAAAGCCTAGGAACCGGGGAAGCCCGCCGTGTAAGCTGGCCCTTTACAAACATTATCTCTAATCATTACAGCAACTGAAAAGTTTGGAGAAGTTACTATGACTCGGACGGATGAGAACACCGAGATTTGGAAAGGTTAAGTCATTTGCTATAAAATATAACTTTAACCCATTATTAACTCGCATTATCAATTCACCAGTGGCCTAACCGTTGAAGAACAATGGTTCTTTTTGCTTTAGGGCAAAGCGAGTTTCTTTTCCATTCAGAAGCTGTTGGGGAGAAGTCCCATTTAATCCCCTTTCTCAGCAGCCACCTACAAAGTCACTGGGACAGCCAACATGGTAAATAACTTTCAGCACAGGGTAAGGAAGGCAGGATTGGACTGGTCCATTCTGAAGGGATGTCAGGCTGACAACTAGAGATCCGGGAAGACAGAAGGCACAGCACAGAGCAAAGCTGAAACAGAATAGTGTGGGTGGAAGTCAGGGAGTAACGTGAAGGGTAAAAGTTGGGTCAGTGGTTGAGGGAAGAGATAACAAAATGGCCCCATCATGATCTGCACGGGGCCAGCAAGAGGCCGTGTGTGGATGAAATTACAGGAACCATTTCATTCTAGACAATGATCCAAATAGTTTTATGAAAATAAATTTAATTATGAAGTCAGACTGATAAAATTTTACTAAATGTTAACTTAATAAAAATTATGTAGTTATTCAGTGTTAGCACAGTCATTAAACTACATGTGTTTGTCTTAAAAACATGGAAGCAAAACCAGTTGTCATCTTACGAGCTAGGATAGGTCTCCTTGTAGTGATTACAGATTTTATTTTATTGAAAAAATTTTTAAATGTTTTTATTTATTTATTTATTTATTTTTAATTTTTTTTTTTTAACGTTTATTTATTTTTGAGACAGAGAGAGACAGAGCATGAACGGGGGAGGGGCAGAGAGAGAGGGAGACACAGAACTGGAAGCAGGCTCCAGGCTCTGAGCCATCAGCCCAGAGCCCGACGCGGGGCTCGAACTCACGGTCCGTGAGATCGTGACCTGAGCTGAAGTCGGACGCTCAACCGACTGAGCCACCCAGGCGCCCCTTAAATGTTTTTATTTAAACAGTTAAAACATTTAAACATCTATTTAAAATTTTTTAAATGTTTTATTTTTGAGAAAGAGAGATTGCAAGCGGGGGAGGGCAGAGACAGAGGGAGACACAGAATCCGAAGCAGGCTCCAGGCTCTGAGCTGTCAGCACAGAGCTGATGCGGGGCTCGAACTCACAAACTGCGAGATCATGACCTGAGCCGAAGTCGGACGCTCAACCAACTGAGCCACCCAGGTGCCCCGATTTTTTATTTTTAAAAGTTTTTTTTAAGTTTATTTATTTATTTTGAGAGGGAGAGAGTCAGAGAGAGAGAGAGAGCACAGCAGGGAAGAGGCAGAGAGACAGGGAGAGAATCTCAAGCAGGCTCAGCACTGTCAGCATAGGGCCCGATGCTGGGCTCAAACTCATGAACCGTGAGATCATGACCTGAGCCAAAACCAAGAGTGAGATGTTTAACCGACTGAACCACCCGGATGCCCCTAAATATTTAAGGAAGAATTCCATTATGTTTAGAAGCCAGTATCCCTGGATGTTTGTCACATAAATGGGGTATTTTTATTTTAACACAAGTAGTTATATGCTTGGTTCACAGGACACCATTAAAATGGATTAGGATCTTTTTTTTTTTCCAGATGATTCGGATCTGAATATCTTTATTTCAAAATATAAACAAAGAAGAAAAACTTCACTGCAGCAACTTTAATTAGGTTGACAAATATGTTAGTAAATCATCTACTTCAGGCCCGTTATTTGGTAAAACTTGTGTTGCTTTAGGAGAGGGTGGCACCTCTAAAAATGAGCAGCAGGAAGAAAACCGTGTCTGATGACCAGAGCAGGGCATATATGGCAGCTGGTCAACTAACGGGTCTTATAACCGGCAAAGAGATCGGCTTATGCAGATAAAGGAAAAAGCACAGTCATGTTGCTAAAAATACACGTCAGTGTTTGGCTCTTAGATATCAAATGGCTGACCCAGTACCAAATGCATGAAGCTAAGAACACCTTGCAAAGTCACTGCAGCGAGGCGCCCAGAATAGGTAAATCGATAAGACACAGACAGTAGATCAGTGGTTGCCTAGGACTGGAGGAGGAGAGAAGTCGTGGGTGATGACTGCTAATGGGGTTTCTTTGGGGGATGATGAAAACGTTCCAAAATTAGATGCGCAGTGATGGTTGCAGGATTCTGTGAATACATTATAAGCCAATGAATTGTATGCTTTAAGTGGGTGAACTTTCTGGTATATAAATTATATCCCAAGAGAAGGGTGTTTAAAAAAAAAAAAAAAATCCTTTAAAAAAGAGAATCATAAAGACACCAGCCCACAGCCCTGATATTTAGCTGCTGAACCAGTGTGAGCAACAGCGTACCTACACACAGCTTATTGGGCAAAAAATAATCCTGGCTTTTAATAACCACTGTTAGGTTTTCTGTGTCTTGCAGTCAAAAGCATTCCTAATTAACACACCTTAAGTTTTCATTCCATCAATATTTATTTAATGCGTTCTATACGGCAGGTATTGTGCTACATAGTAGAGAAAAATCCACTGCATTCCCATGACGTGCCAGGAGATTTATATACTTTAAAAAAAATTTTTAACGTTTACTTACTTTTGAGAGAGAGACAAGGCGCGAGCAGAGGAGGGGCAGAGAGAGGGAGACCCAGAATCTGAAGCAGGCTCAGGTTCTGAGCTGTTAGCACAGAGCCCAACGTGGGGCTCGAACTCACAAACCGCGAGATCATGACCTGAGCCAGATTTGGACGCTTACCCACTGAGCCACCCAGGTGGCCCATAGGAGATTTATATACTTTGTATCATCAGTGCCTCACGGCAGTCCTGGAAAGAATGGCCTGTCCCTTCCAGGCACACGGTCTAGGGAACTGTTTTGCCCCAGCAGTAGGCCACCCACCTCCTAACTCTCCAACAGTACTGCTTAGAAATGCAAATTCCCAGATTCCCCCTGGACTTGCTGAATCAGATCCACAAGGGATAAACCATTGGCTGATACTCTACAAAGGTGGCCCATAAAACATACCTGTACTTTTAGGAAGCATTCAGCATAAATACGAAATCATTGAAATAAACTAATTTGAACCGAACTTCTGATTGCAGAGGAAAAACATCACAGATCTTGGGGTAGAAAAGATGGGGAGTTAAAAAAATATGTGTAAGGCCCAGTCCCTGCCCTCAAGAAGGTGTGGTATGCAGAGTTCTAAGATAACCCCCAGGATTCCCAGCCCTTGACATACACACACGGTCTCCAAAATATCCAATCAAATGCTAACCTAGATACTGCTCTGAAGGGATCTGCAGATGTCATTCAGGTTGCAAATCGGTTGACCTTAAGATAGGGTGGGCCTGACTTAACCATATGAACCCTTTAAATCAGGGTCTAGAGAGACAGAGGAAGTCAGAGATTTGAAGCATGAGAGGGATTTGACGTGTGAGAAGTTGTCCATGGCTGGCTTAAAGATGACGGGCGCAAGAAATGCGGGTGGCCTCTGGGAGCTGAAAGCAGCTTGCAACCTGGCTTATGACCAACAAGGAAATGGGGACCTCAGTCCCACAACTGCAGGAACTGAATTTTTCTAGAACCAGGTGAGCTGGAATGAAATGTGGCCCAGCTGACATCTTGATTTCTACCTTGTCAAACCCTCAGCAGAAAACCCAGCTCAGCCACGCCCAGAATCCTGACCCACGGGAACTGTGAGATAATAAATTAATGTTGTTTCAGGCTGCTAAGTTTGTGGTAATTTTTATGCAGCAACAGAAAACTAATACAGAAGTGAATTTGGGTAAGACACATTAAAGTCACCAACTAATGGAATACTGAGAATGAGAGAGTGGGAAGAGCCAGAAATGGCTGCCCTATATTGGAGTACTTATATGTCCTTTAATGATATACATTTAAGGGTGGTGGCAGTAAGGAGAGCTTTTGGTTGTAGGTAATGGAATATTCAACTACTGCTATTGACCACGGAGAGCACAAGCAGAGCTGGTGTGGCTACTCTGTGATGTTAGCATAAGTCCTTTCTATCTTTCCAAGTTCCCGCCATTTTTAATTTGTTGGCTCTTTGTTCTCAAGTGTCAATGATGATAAGATGACTCTGGGCACCTCATGTTTTCTAGTCAGGAAAAGGATGGGCAAAGGGTTTTTCCAACTGAGTCTGATCTTTCCTATTGAGAAAGCAAAATGTTTTCTGAAAGCCTACTTAGAAAGCTCATTTACATCTGGATTACATGGCCAACTGTTGAGCGATACTGGCCAAGGGGACTGAGCTTACCTGCTCTCATTGGTTTAGACCAATCACAATTCATCCCCTTGCCTTGGGGTAGAGATACCTGTCACCACCTCAACAAAGCAAGGTTTTCTTCATAAGAAGGGCTGAGATAAGAATGGATATTGAATAGGCAACAGATAGTGTTTCCCACAGTTGGAAAGGGCATTTCATCATCAATTCAACAAAATCACACCAGCATAATTAACTAGATGGATTTACTGAGTATCTATTAGGGTAAGGCCCAAGGTTTACAAAGATGGTGTGCGTGTATGTGTGTATGTGTGTGTGTGTGTGTGTGTGTGTGTGTGTATGCGTGCATGTGCACAGACACGTGGGCGTGTGGGTGTGTAGATGTGTATGTTGGGGAGGGAGGAGGACACGGGCATGTAAACAATAATTATAGCGAGAACTGCTTTAATTGCAAAATGGAAGTCTACTTCTGTACTGACCATAATGTACTCCTTACCATAGATAAATCAGGTGAATCACAAAAACAGCAATAACAGGACCCAAGAAAGCATATATTGATTTGTGTTTTTAAAAAGAGAAAATGTTTTCGCTGGTAGAAAATATATTTAGAGCAAACTTCTAAGAACTATCGAACTAAGGTATGAATCAATACCTTGAGCAAAATCTGGGCAAGGGAAGTGGCCCTCATTTAAAATACACAAGAGATGAACACATAGATGTGCAATACTTTCCCGGCGAAGTGTTGCAATCTGTCTCTTTCATGGGAACTGTAACGCTGGGTTTTAATATAATTTACACAAGATTCCCAGGTGTGCCACCCATTTTTTTTTTATTTTTTTTTTTTAACATTTATTTATTTTTTTGAGACAGAGAGAGACAGAGCATGAACGGGGGAGGGTCAGAGAGAGGGAGACACAGAATCTGAAACAGGCTCCAGGCTCTGAGCTGTCAGCACAGAGCCCGACACAGGGCTCGAACTCATGGACCGCAAGATCATGACCTGGGCCGAAGTCGGCCGCTCAACCGACTGAGCCACCCAGGCGCCCCTTAATGTACTTTGGATACATACATATGTTTTCCAAATATTTAGCCTTTGGTTCACCGACTTCATTCTTATGAAATGTCTTTATGGAAACAATAATTGTTTCCAAACCATAATTTGATGATATGGAAGATGACGTTTGAGCTCACTCGTCTTAGAGAAATTCATTCAGTAATTAATTGTTCTGACATAAGCTTCACTTTAATCATTATAACTGGTTCACACTAGCATAATGCACCAGATGTATTTGCTCTGACTTTCTAAGCCCCTACTATTACTAAAGATGTACTTGAAGAGCAATGCCGGTATGCTTTTCTACACCAAAGTACTCTTTAAAGAATTCTGTAAAAAATGAAACTTTTTTTTTTTAATTTTTAAAAATGCTGATTTGTTTTAGAGAGACAGATTGTGAACAGGGGAGGGGCAGAGAGAGGCGGGGAGACACAGAATCCGCAGCAGGCTCCAGGCTCTGAGCTGTCAGCACAGCGCCCGATGCGGGGCTCGAACTCACAAACTGGGAGATCGTGATCTAAGCCACCCAGGCCTTCCTGAAACTCTTTATTAAAACAGCTGCGCAGACGCATTGGGTGGTGCTGTCTATCTAGGTCTTTCTGATTTTCCACCCGAGCTATCCGCTAACCGCCCCATTTTGCCATCTCTCCCCTGTGCTCAGCACTGCCTTGCTCTCTAAGACAAATCCTGGCTCAGAAGAGAGGAATCGGCATCAATGTCGATTCACCTTTGCTGTTGGTTCACACATCCCCTGGAGAGACGGTTTTCGCATGAACGCACTTCTTGCCTCTGGTGGCCCCATCCGCCATCGGCTGGGCTTCCAGTCCTCCGGCAGCCCATCCCAGCCTGCAACTTCTGGATTCACCAGATGCAGATGCACCCGAGCCCTTGAACTTTCTTTTCTTTTTTTTGTTGTAAAAGTAACAGCTCGCTTTTTAGAGCTAAGGGTTTTGTTCCTCAGTGATTCATGCATAGGAAAACAATCCCATCATTTCTATAACCAGTCCACGACTGCTGGGCACTTGGAGCTGTTCCCAGCGTTCGCTCTCAGAAACAGGGACGCGGGGAGGGTTCCACCATAGTCGTGGTGGAGAGCTTCTATTAAGTGAACTTGCTGGGCCAAAGGGTTGTGCGTGTTTCGTTTGGAAAGATATTCCGAAATTGTCCTGAGGAGAGATGTCCCCAATTCCAAGGCCCTCTAAGAGGCTATGAAACGCACTTCCTATTCAGTCGCTGATATTAACCAGTATCAATCGTTTAAATATCTATTTGGTAGGTGAAAAGGTCATTTCATTACTTTAATTGCTTCTTTACAATTAGAAGGGTTTACTGCCCTCATGTATCTCCTTTGCTGTGAACTGCCTGATCAATTTTCCCTTGCTCGTTTTTCTATTTTTTCCAAATATTTTGTTCTTGTTTGCTTACGGATTCTTTGTACTCTTTGTCCATAGTACTTATGGCAATTTCCCCCATTTTCATTTATCTTTTTACTTTGATGATGTTAGTTTTGCCATGCAGAACTTAAAAATTGCGTACAGTCGTGTTTAGCAATTTTTGGCCTTCCTGGAGTTAGTTTGGGTTTTGTAACGTGCTTTAAAGGGTCTTCTATACGCCCATATTATTTTTAAAAAATCCCCTCACATCTCCTCCAGTATTGTCATTATTTCAGTTTTTAAGTTTAACATGGATTGGTCTGGAATTTATTTTAGTATAGGGAATGAGGTAGGGATTGAGCTCTCCCAATCCAATTTGGATTTACCTCCCATCATTGTCTATTTCTTGCTATGTGTCGAGAGTGGGATGGTTCCTACGCATTAACTACTAAGGGCAGAAGCTGAGATGCCCTGGGATGCAGCTGAATGTATGTATTACATTAGCCATCTCTTCCCCTTTCTGTCTCTATTCCCTTCCCCTCTTCCCTCCTTCTGTTCCTCCTCCCTCTCCCTCTCTGTCCCCTTCCCTTCCCAACCCCCTTCCTCCTCTTCCTCTTCTCATTAGTCACTGTTTGTAAGTGAGAACTGATTTTGCCTTCATACTGCAAATCAATGATTCTCAAACTGCAGTGGGATTGGAGGAAGCCTGTCACCCTAGAGATCCGGGTGGGGCATGACCATATGTAGAATAAAATAAAGAGCTCTGACCCCCTGATATCCTTTGTCTCAATCAGAAACAAAGGAGGGATAGCAACTTTATGTTTATGAAAAGGTGGATGGCTTTTGGGAGAACTATCACATTCTGCACTACCTACATCACAGTATCTACCTGCATGCTTAATCTGGTTTCGGTGGTATTCATGTGGTCTGAGTGTCTCGTCCTCTTCCCTTGCCTTCATCCTGGAGCTCCCCTTTTCTATCAGCTTCTTTGCTTCTGCCTTTGAGGTTTCAAAGTTCTCCATTCTCTTGAGAAAGCGACATGAAACAAAAGTACGCTGCTGCCTCTCTTGGTATTTTCCGATTTCTTCCATTGTCCAATTTCCCGACTCAATGTCTCTTTATTGCTGCCTTATTGACTCAACCTGCTCTCTCTTTATCCTACACTCTGACTTCAGTATCCACTGCCATATAAAAAGTGTTTTCTTTTCTTGAACATTCTCCTTTACCTCTTTCTTGTTTCTGATCCCCGCCCCCCCCCCTTTTTTAAAGATTCTGGCGGGGCGGGGGGGGGGGGGGCTTGCTATCTTATACCCAAGTGGTTCTCAACAGAGAGGAGAAAGAGGAGGTGGGATTTTGCCTCCAGGGGACTTTTGGCAATGCCTGGAGATATTTTTGGCTATTACAACTGGGTGCTCCTGACCTTGACCAATTAGAGGCCAAGGATGCTTCTAAACATCCTACAGTACAGACGATGGCCCCTGCAACAGAGAACCCTATAGCCCAGAATGTCAATATCACCAAGGTTGGGGAATCCTGCCATAACCAGCGGTATAGTGTCTCGAGGGGCATTGGAAGATGTGAGGAACAATGCCATCCCTTTGGTGGTAACGATGACTGAATGACTGGAGCTAAGGATGTCAAACATCCTGAGGAGCTGTGTGCAAAGAGCACACTTGTTTCTGGAAAGGAGCAGTCCCGCTGTACCTCTACTTCCCCTGTTTGCTTTATTGGTTTTCTCCTCTTGCCAATTTGTGTTAGTCAAGGCCTCACTTTCTCTACTTCTGAGAGGTCATCATATCTCTTGACTGGGTGGTCCAGCTTTAACCACCCAGCAATGCCTGTGGTGAGATAGGGCTTCCATGGATGACAGCACCATTTTGGAAGTCAAGACAAAAGCTTGGAGTTATCGTTCAGTGCCTTAAAGATCTCATTTTATTGTGTTCTGGCCTCCACTGTTTCTGGTGATATCATCTATTATTTATATCGTGTCTACTGAATGTAATGTGTCTTTTTCACTGCCTGCCTTGAAGATTTGCCTTCGTTTTTGGTTTAATTATGCTGTGCATACACATGGATTTCTTTGTATTTATCCTGCTTTGAGTTTAGGACCTGTGAATTCATATCACTCATCGTTTGGAGTGCTTTTGACATCTTTTCACACATTCCCCCCCCCCCCCACCATTCTATCTGCCCCCTATTCCTGGGAATCAAGTTTCATGTATGTTAAACTGAATGATATTGTCACACAGATCTTGAGATGCTCTGTTCTGTCCTCCCCTGCCAGTTCTGCTGTGTTTTAGTTTGTGATTCAAATACTCATCTCTTCCAGAAACATCTTCACAGGGACATCCAGATATAATGTTTTACCAGCTATCTGGGCATTCCTTAGCCCAGTCAAGTTGATGCATAAATTAAACCATCACATCACTATGCATTAGACCCCGTACAGTGCCTCCAACATCGTCAACTCTGATATCGGATGCTGCCTCTGGAAACTCTGTCTGGTTGTCCCAACTGCCTCCCATTGCCAGAATGGACACATTGCCAGGATGAATACTATTCATTTATTCATGTAACAAATATCTCTTGAACATCTACGATATGCCCCTTCTAGGAGCTGTAGAAACAAACCCCAATACGTAACCAAGACTCCTGCCTTTGTAAAGCACATATTCTAGCTGGGTAAACAACTTGTCCAATTTGCCTCAATTTTCCCAGTTTTAGCACTAAGAGTCCCACCTCCCAGGAAACCCTTCAGCTCAATGGATACCTGGAGGAAGAACATTCTAGGCAACGAGAACAGTAATGACCTTGAGGTGAGTGAGGCTCTGTTATTAGAGGAATAATAAAGACCACAGTGTGGCTCTGGTGGACCGAGAGAGAGTTGGGCGAGTTAACGGCATCTCCAAGCTTCTGTTTCTTCACTAGTAATCTGGGAAAAATAGACAACCTTTTGCAGTTCTTCTCCGAGAAGGGTCAAAGCGGCTTTATATTCAATCACACAGAAGGCTCTTTGAAGAGATTTAAGCATATGACTCAGGGACCCTCCCCCCCTTGACCATCTCACCAGAAGCCAGGAATAGATGTGGGATTATTCGGGACAGACTTGTGGAGAACCTCTTGTCTAATGGAGTAAATCTCCATGACAAATGAAGAGACCCACGATTTGTTGGAGAATTGTTACACTGTCACAAACACGGCCAACTTGGATCATGAGGCACAGAGAGAGGACAAGATGAAAGCAGGCTAACACACTTCTCAAATTCCACAGTCAGAAAACTAGCTGATAAAGCTTCGAAGCTACAAATATGGGTTGCCTGTCATGAGAAAGAAAGGGTGACTCTGAGTGCAGAACGGGGAGCCCAAAGGGCAGGATTATATTTTTCAGAACACTCAGGGGAAATGTCCGAGTTGTAACAGCGTTTTAAAAAAATGAAAACAAGATACAAATACAACTTTGAAGGCAGAGAAAACTTTCAGCTGTAACTAGAATAGATATACTTACATTTTATGCCACACGATCTACAAACACAGGTTCTCCATTTTGATACTAGGATAATAAAATATGCTTTGCCTTATTAAAAAAAAAATCTTTTCTCCATAGTTTAATGTGTAAGATCTGCTTGCCAGAGTATAAAAAGCTGTCTAGTTAACATTCTTTTGTCTTTATTTCATGAACAAAATACTTATTTATTCATTAATTAAAAGAGCATGGTTTCAGGTTTCAATGGAGTATTGGTCTCCTGTCATCTTTAGTTTAACCAGATAGGATATGAACCTTGCTTGTAGGAATGAATACTTCCTGAAACTCTATGAAGCTGACCTTAGGACCGAGTGAACTAACAAGAAGTCTTATCTTTGTTCGGTTATGACCTTAGGCTGAACGATTTTAAAGTAGCTTTAAAATAACTACTGAAGAATGTTCTGCAGGAGCATTAACCTCAAAGTCTATCAAAGAGAAGCAAGCAAGAAAACTCTAATTTTAAATATAACTTTTGGCAGCTGGGTCTTAGTTCAGTTGGCTTTCTTCTAGTCATTCCTGTGGGCCTCAAAGGCCAACCTGCATAAAAGATACTGAGTTAATTTGAAGTGATTCATGTTTATAATGCAAATAGATATGAAGAAACCTAATTGTCTAAGACTGGTAGTAAACTGATAGATTGCTTCTCATCAGAGGAAAAAGAAAACAAACACCCTTGCAAAGAAACTTTTGGAATACCCCTCTTAACTCCTCTACAACAGGAAAGTAGCCAATTGCAGATAAACTTTGAAAAACCTGAAACACTGCACTGCTCTAACTCACAGAATTACCAGCCAAAGGGAAGAGGCTTAGGCCTTATGCTCTACAGAATATATTAACGAGGGAGAGAATTACAAAGCAAATAAAATAAAGAAATCCAAATATGCTTTCCAAGGACTAAAATAGAACCTCTCCAAAAGATGGGAAGGGTTTCGCCATCTCCTGGAAAGGCAGCGGTCCGTGGCCTTGCCCGCTTTGTGGGGTTGAGGAAATAACTCTAGTTTATTTTAATGTACCGTGTAATCTGGCTCATTTCCCATATTGTTCTGTGATCTTAACTGTGCAATTCAAAGGAAACGTTGGGCCAGTGTTTCAAATGTCATCTTGATACAGCCATTCTCGTTTCCAAGCCCACTTCAGTGATCTGCTTTCCTTTTTTCCCCTTTCTTATTGCTCTCATAGAGTTGAGCCAACGATAATAAAAGCAGTAGAAACGGACGATGGTGTAAGAAACAAGTCGCCACAGTACACACAGAGCAGGGGTGAGTAAGAGTTGGAAGGCCGATTTCTGGCCCTTGCAGACATGCTTTCCAGTACGCTGACCGGAGCGGCGTTTTCACTTAGATTATTTCTCACTGGTAAATGCTTCCCCTTCATTTACTTCTGCTTTTATTCTGTTGCTTCCCTAGAGTGCCCAGACATGCTGTACTCCTTCTATACTCCTTCTATACTCCTCCCTGTCTCCCTCCCTCTCCCAGCTCCCGCAGCGGCTTCTACTGCGAAGTCTCTGGCATGAAGTTTTTGTCGGCACAGTTCTGGCTCTAACAGAAGGTCATGTTCAACGAGGGAATTCTGAGTTGTGTTTGTGTACAGCAGAGCTCTGCTTAGAAACACGCGAAGTTGACATAATGCCTGCCAGCTGCACGGTGCCCTGTTGGGGTCCAGAAAGCCTTGGCAGGAGCACCCCCCAAAAGTGACTTCTAGGAACGGAGTCTCCCAACAGCCTGTGACCTCGGCCAGGAAGGGCTGACGTGGTTTCTAAAGCCCTCTACTGGGCTTTCCTGTCCATTTTAGACATAAAGGGATACCCTCAGATGCAAAAATGTCCTACCTCAGACAAAGGAAATGGGGTTTCTAGGATACGAAGATAATGACTGTGCCGAGACCCCCCAAAATCTTTGCGTGACTCCTTGACACAATGAAGTCGAAGCCTTTTCCACATCGGTGATCTGTCTGTCACTGTAATCAGGTGTCTTGAAGGCATATCTCACCTCACTTTCAGTGCTCTAGCAAATAACGTGCTTCTAAGCTCTAAACCAGGAAAGCGCTTTTCTTTGAAAGAAAAGAGCCTGTATCACAGGTCCTGTTTCTTCGTCAACATAAACTGCAGCCCCAAATCATTTCCCATATTCAATTACAAGAGCCAGGACTGGGTCCAGCTCTAATTGGCTCCAGGAACATGTCATTTTTTCATTTAAAAGATAATTTAATTCACCGCCATATGTTCGCTGGAGTCGTTCTCTGGTCTTGGCCCCCAGGACGCCTCTGTCCTCGCTGCCACGCGTGGTTCCAAGGAACCCTGAGGCCCGCTCTTTGCTCTAGGCTACACAGTTTTCACTGCCTGATCTCCTTCTCTCAGCGGCATTTATCCTTCGGTGGGGCTTTTTTTTTCCCTTCCCCTAGCGTCTTTCTTTTTTTAAATCATGGACGTAGTCACGCTTGAATTGAAATTGTGAAGTCAGCTTCAAATGCTAGATCACAGTATCAGAAGTCACCATTTCACGGTTCACAAAATAACGGTGTCTGTCAGTACTGTTTAAGAGATTCCAGAATCTTTTGACCCAGATGCAAACTCCATTGGCCTTGAAATAATTTTACTCATATCTGATGACTGAGGAGTCATATTAAGGTTTTGCTTCGAATTTTCCAGGTCAATGACTGTCATCACTGACCTTCCTCCTTCAAGGGGTAGAATGTGGGGGTATCTAAGAGAATACTCACTGGAACCTCAGAAGATTCAGAATTACATTTTCTCAGGGGTGCCTGGATGGCTCAGTCGGTTCAGGGTCTGACTTCGGCTCAGGTCATGAAATCATTTTCGTGAGTTCGAGCCCCGCGTTGGGCTCTGTGCTGACAGCTCGGCACCTGGAGCCTGCTTCGGATTCTGTGTCTCCCTCTCTCTCTGCCCCTCCCCTGCTCACGCCCTGTCTCTCTCTCTCTCAAAAAGAAATAAAGATCAAAAAAAAATTTTTGATAATAAAAAAGAATTACATTTCCTGGAGAAATAAAGTGCCCTCATCCAATTTGTGCGTTCATGTAACTCACTTTTGTGCGGAAATAGGTTGACCCTCGGTTAATTTAAGTGTGGGATTCATCTTCCCCACCGTATCAGTCAACTACTATTTGTGTAATAAACTATCCCAAAACTTAATGACTTAAAAAAAAAACCCACCATTCATTAATTCTCTTGAGTCTGTAGGTTGGCTGGCTGGTTCTGCTGATCTGGGCTTACTCATGTGTCTATGGTCAGCTGGCTGGTTGGCTTAGGGCTGGCTGGTCTAGGACCACCTCCATCCTCCAGGATAATGGTTTCCTTACATATTTGCTCATGCTCCTGCAGCAGGCCAGCTTGGCCATGGTCTCTAGATGGTGGCCCGAGTGTGAGAAGGAGGTCTCAATTGTGCAAGAGAACAGCAGAAACACGCACATACTTCTCAAGCCTCTGCTTTGTCAAGTTAGGTCTTGCCCTTTTAGCCAAAGAAAGTCACAGGGCCAAGCCCAGAGACAGTGTGGGAGAGTACTGCCAAAGGTCATGGATACAAGAAGGCTACAGTTGGGGCTATCAAAGCGATCAACCTGTCGAACTTACCCAAATATAACTAGAGCACAACAGCTCATGAAGCAAAGAAGGGCCACTTTGTTGGGCTGCTGATGTGTGAGCATGCGCGGAGGCAGGCAACGGAAGCAGACTCCAAGGTTGCCAAATTAAAAACCTGGAAGTCTAAGTCCAAATCAGTTGGTCAAACAAAAGATTAAGGACAAAATTGGGGTGTGCTTCTATAATGAATGGCTCAAAGAGACAGAAAAGCCTAGAATGGGGACAAGGAGTGTAATTAGCCATGAGACATTTTACCCTGCACAGGGGCAGTGTTTTGGAAGAACCTTGATCCAAAACCTTTGTATATTTAAGAGCATAAGGGCATAAACTATATAAAATGGCCATTAAACCTATATTCCGGCCATTAAACCTATATTCCAACACCTATAGGCAATAGAAGTTCTGAAATGTCTTTTTTTTTTTAATGTTTATTTTTGAGAGAGAGAGAAGGAGCATGAGTGGGGGAGGGGATAGAGAGAGAGAGACGCAGACTCTGAAGTAGGCGCTAGTCTCGTAGTTATCAGCACAGAGTCTAAATCAGGGCTCGAACCCATGAGCAGCAAGATTATGACCTGAACCGAAGTTGGATGCCTAAACAATTGAACCACCCAAGCACCCTGAAGTTCTGAAATTTCATGCAAAGGAGTCTTGTTTTTGTTTTGCTCTGAAGAAATAGTTGCTACTATGCCATTTAAAATATATATTCAGACGCGCCTGGGTGGCTCAGTCGGTTAAGAGTCTGACTTCTGCTCAGGTCATGATTTCACGGCTTGTGAGTTTGAGCCCCATGTCAGGCTCTGTGCTGACAGCTCTGAATCTGGAGCCTGCTTCGGATTTTGTGTCTTCCTCTCTCTCTGCCCCTCCCTTGCTCGTGCTCTGTTTCTCTCTCTCTCTCTCTCTCTCTCTCAAAAATAAATAAAAAATAAACTTTTTCTTTTCAGTGAAATCCACAGTACGAACCATTCTGCAGGACATTTGACCAGGTTTCTCCAAGAAGTCAATGGCCCAGAACAAACAAATAGAAGTGGGGATAGACCACTCCAGATTAAGGGTCAAGACAGATCTAAGGTTATAAACAGCCAAATACAGCGATTGGACCTTGTTTAGATCTGGGTATGTACCATTTTCTTGACACGTACAATTTTTAAAAGATGTTTTTAGCAAGTGGGGAAGATTTTATCATGGCCAGGGTATTAGATAGCATTAGACATTACTGTTAGAGTTTTATTATGTGTGGCTGTGTAATGTATGTGGTTAAGGAGGAAAATATTCCCTTCCTTTTTTTGAGATTTGCGCCATAGTATTGAGGGCTAAAATAACATGGTGTCTGAAATGTGCATTAAAAACTTGAGAGAGAAGGAGAGACAGAGGAAAGATAAAGGCAATTAGTGTGGGAATTGATGATGGCTTATGGAGAATGTGATGATTTTGTGGGTTTATGATACTCTCTACTTTTGTGCACTTTTTGGGCGTCTATATATTATAATATAAAATTCAGTATAATTTTAAAATATTACATAGAAAATAGTTTAAAAGGACACCAGATTCCCTCTGGTCTTTTAACATTATTACTACATGTACTAGTTTAAAGAAATAGGGTTAGGGTCAGCTATGTGTCCAATAAATTTTATTTTACTCCTGGGTGGGTTCTAGTCAATGACAAACAAATGGAGGGAGTTTGAGAAGAACCCCAAACATTGCATCATTTTAAGTACTGTTGTCTCCCCACCAGAGGAGCTGGAAAGTTTCCAAGAAGAGGCCCAGAACACTGTAGACGATCAATAAAAATGTTTTCTTTTTTCTACTCCTTCTCTTCCTTTTCTTTAACTTTTCACATTCAGTTTCAGCTTCTGATTAAAACAAGGCCATAATTGAGTAACTCCTTTGCTTTGTGGGTGGTGTTGGGTGGAAATGCTCCTTTTACTGTGTAGTAAGTAACCACCTACTTGTTTAAATTGGGGACGAATGGAGTAGTTACCAATTTGGTCAACTTAGGTTATATACCAGCTCGATTCTGTCTGTACAGAAGGGTACCTCCACATCTCTGAAGTTAGGTAGAGCAAAGTAGGGGGCGCCTGGGTGGCTCAGTCGGTTGAGCGTCCGACTTCGGCTCAGGTCATGATCTCACGGTTTGTGAGTTTGAGCCCCGCGTTGGGCTCTGTGCTGATGGCTCAGAGCCTGGGGCCTGCTTCCGATTCTGTGTCTGCCTCTCTCTCTGCCCCTCCCCCACCCATGCTCTGTCTCTCTGTCTCAGAAATAAATAAACATTAAAAAAAAAAGTTTAGGTAGAGCAAAGTAGAAATATATCCATCAGTGTTAAACTTTAGACCAATGGCCCTATATGGCTATAATTTGGTAAGACGATTTCCTCCCCACAACAAATGTGGGAGCTACTGTTGGGTGTTGGCCAATCTGAACATGCGGGAAGGACATCGTCACTTGTCACCATTAGTGTCCTATCAAACCTGGTGACTGAAGGGTGCCCTGATGCTAAAATCCAAGGGAGGGGTGCCTGGATGGTTCAGTTGGTTAAATGTCTGACTCTTTGATTTCGTCTCAGGTCATGATCTCAGGGTTCATGAGATCGAGCCCTGCATCAGGCTCTGTGCTGACAGTGTGGGACCTGCTTGGAATATTCTCTTTCTCTCTGTCTCTCTGCCCTTCCTCTGCTCAAGCACTTGTGCACACCCTCTCTTTCTCACTCTTCAAAAAAACAAACACCCTAAAATCTAAAGGAGATGTTAAAACCTGAGGGATGGCATGAGCAAGAATCTGTCTTCTTAATCCACATGTAATCGGGTCCGAAAGTTAGCCTCCTATTGACGTTATGGGCTTTCTGACACGATATGATGGAAGTACATGGCATCGTCTATAAAGTTTTCCTGCCCAAACATTTCACCTGAATTTAATCAAGCCTCTGTATCTGCATTAAGTGCTCATGCTGCAGAACACATCACTCTGGATAGAACAATATCCGTTTATTATTTCATACACTTCTTTTTTTTTAAGTTTATTTATTTATTTTGAGAGAGACAGAGACAGCGCGAGTGGGACGGGGACAGAGAGAGAGAGAGAGAGAGAGAGAGAATCCCAAGCAGGCTCTCAACTGTCAGCACAGAGCCCGATGCGGGGCTCGAACTCACAAAACGGTGAGATCACGATCTGTGCCGAAACCGGGAGTTGGACACTTAACCGACTGAGCCATCCAGGCACCCCTCATATTATTCTTTGAACCCGAGAGATGATTCTTCTGGGCTGAGCCAGCTGCGTGGTTGAGGGTGGCCTCCTGTTTGATGGCATCCTGCTGGGCCAGGAGGGTGAAGACGTCATCACACGTTGCTCCTCAGCCAGCAGCCTGGCCCAGTCACAGGGCCCCCAAGGGCAGCAAAGACAGGTTAGCCCTGCTGCACAAGCACATGTCCAGCCTCTGCTGGTGTCATACTTGCTAATGCCCCATTGGACAAAGCAAGTCACAGGGCTGGGCCTGGAGTCGAGGGGCTGAGAAATAGAGTCTACCGCTTAAGAGAAAAATGGCGGTCAGTTCTACAGTCTAACCACATCTAACTTCTCATTTATATAAACACAGCCTGGAGAGGCACAAGTTAAATTATATCGTAAGGAAGTAATCAGTCAAATGTAAAATGTGAAACATTCCATAGATAACCTGCCAGTGTTTTCAAAAAGTCAGTGCTATGGGGTTGGGGGGGGTGGAGACGGGGAGATGTGCTGGGTACAAGGCAGGGGAGAAGTCTAGATTTTAAAAGACAAAAAGGACACGACAGTCAAATTCAAGTATGCGCCTTACTGTATCATTATCCAGGAAAATAAAACAGCCACAAAAAATTCTTTGGATAACTGGGGAAAATCAAACATGGATTAAATACACAGAATATTTTGAATTTTCTCCAATGGGACGATGGCATTAAGGTTACGTAAGATAACAATTTTATTCTCAAGAGATGCAAAGGATATATTTAGGAGTGAGATGTCACAATAATGTCTGCTTGAAATCCTCATTCCTAGCACCTCAGGAGTGACTTTTATTTTTAAATAAAACAGGCCCTTGCGGCACCTGGGTGGCTCAGTCCGTTAAGCATTCCACTCTTGATCTCGGCTCAGTTCGTGAGTTCAAGACCCGCGTCAGGCTTTGTACTGACAGCATGGAACCTGCTTGGGATTCTCTCTCTCTCCCTCTCTGCCCCTCCTCTGCTCGCTTTCTCTCTCTCTCTCTCAAATAAGTAAACATTAAAAAAAATAATAAAAATGGGGCCCTTAAAGAGGTGATTAAATTAAAATGAGGGTAGGATAGGTCTTAATGCAATCTGACTCATGTCCTTACCAGAAGAGATCAGGACACAGACACATCCAGAGGGAGGGCGATGTGAAGATGGCCATCTACAAGCCAAGGAAGGAGGCCTCCGGAGAAACCAACCCTGTCCACACCTTGGTCTTGAACTTCTAGCCTCCGGAATTGTGAAAAACAAAATCCCTGTGGTCTGAGTCGCCCAGGCTGTAGCACTTTGTTACACCAGCTCTGGTGACACTAACACACTCAACGAAATGCTGTTAATTGTTAAATCTAAGTGGGGGACGTACAGATCTTCATTGGGCTACTTTTTCCCACTTTCCCGCATGTTTGTAAATTTATGTATTAAAAAGTTGGAAGGACAAAACCTTCTAGGACATTGTCTTCAGTCAACTGGCTCTTAACAGAATGTTTTCAATCAATTATAATTGAATTCTGAAACACAGAGGTTTGGCTGCTACATTGCTTGTGGAATAGATGAGTGGTTGGAAGTCTGACAAATTAAATGAGAAAGCCATTTCTCCCCACACCAGCAGTGCCATTGTTTCGGATTTCAGGCCATTACATCTAGAGAGACACTTAGTGACGTGATAGATTTGGAAAATTATTTGGTGCAACAGAAGAAAAGGACAGCACAGCACTTGCCTTGAGTTCTAGCTCCAAGTTCCTCCAGAACAGCAGCAATGGCGGTTGGCAAACCTTGGGACAGGGTGACACGGATAAACGACATCAGTGCTGGCCGTTTCCAAGCAGCACATTAACTCTGTCAGTCGGCCAGCAGCTCCAACAAATATTTCCTGATAAAGTTTTATTGCTTCGCTAGTAAACAACTTAGAGTCCGGATCATCAGATTTGATTGAAGCAGAAAAGCAGTTCATTTTGTAGATGAAGCCTGTCTTTTTTCTTTTTTTCTGCACTTTCCAACAGTTTCCAACCATTATCCTGGTTATTTCGCTTCTCCTTGGGATCAATGGGACGTAAAAGGAAAGGAACCGATCACACATTTAGGTGTTACTATTCTCCATGGCTGCTGCCTTTTTACATACATATATATATATATATATATATATATATATATATATATATATATAATGTTGTTTTTTTGTTTTTTTGTTTTTTTTTTTTGAGAGAGAGAGAGAGAGACAGAGACAGAGAGAAAGTGAGAGCAGGGAAGGGGCAGAGAGAGGGAGACAGAATCTGAAGCAGGCTCCAGGCTCTGAGCTGTCAACACAGAGCCCGACGTGGGGCTTGAACTCACAGACTGCGAGATCATGACCTGAGCCAAAGTCAGACGCCCAACCGACTGAGCCACCCAGGTGCCCCCGGTGCTGCCTTTTTTAATGGCGTCAAGATCCTGAGGCAGTGATACCCAACTCTGGCAGCACGCAGAACCACCCGGGAAGATTTAAACAGAACAAAATAGCGAACAAAGACAACGACGCTGATACATACCCCTAAACATTCTGTCTTAATATGTTCTGAGGTAGGACCTCAGTATTGGGATTTTTTTTACAGCTTCCCAGGTGATATCATGTATAACCAGATCAGAACAATTGCCCTAATCTACAGAGAATTCCTAGACACAAGTCTAGGACATGTTGAGGGTCTCTGAAGAGCCTTTGCAGGATTATTTTATTTTATTATTTTTTTTTAAATAGGAAATTTATTGTCAAATTGGTTTCCATACAACACCCAGGGCTCATCCCCACAGGTGCCCGCCTCAATGCCCCTCACCCACCCTCCCCTCCCTCCCACCCCCCATCAACCCTCAGTTTGTTCTCAATTTTTAAGAGTCTCTTATGTTTTGGCTCCCTCCCTAACTTTTTTTTTTTTTTGAGCCTTTGCAGGATTCTTTAAATCGTCTCCAAAGTGATCTTTTTCTTTGGTTTTAAAATTCAGTTTGAAAAAAAAATATGTGACTAAGTATTTTATTAAAGTATCATTTCACTCAAAACAATTTAAAAATTTTTAAATTATGACTATTTTATTAAAGTGTCATTTCACTAAAAACATTTTTTTTTAATTTTTATTTTTTGAGAGGGGGGAGAATGTGTGTGTGTGTGTGTGTGTGTGTATATATATATATATATATATATATATATATATATATGAGTGAGCGGGGGAGGGGCAGAGAGAGAGGGGGACAGAAGGTCGAAAGCGGACTCCATGCTGACAGCAGCGAGCCTGATGTGGGGCTCGAATTCACAGTGAGATCATGACCTGAGCCAAAGTCAGACACTCAACCGACTGAGCCACCCAGGCGCCCCTCACTCAAAACAATTTTAAAGTGTTTGCCAGCATGGGATGCTGTTGTGCATAAAAGGATAAAGTATGATCACTGTGGTTGCCAGGCTATGACATCTAAAATATTTTTCCCCATTGATAACCCCATTAGGTGGACGTCTATAGAGCCCAGACCTTGATTTGTAAATAATATTTTCTCCTAAAGGGAAGCAAGACTTCTTAGAGAAATGAGCCATTTCAGGTCCGGAGCATGGAAAGTGCTTGGTAAGGCGAACATCTGTCTGCCCTAAGGCAAGATAGTGCTCAAAGTCTAATGGGGATGTTTCAAAAGGGTTCAGAAGCCAGAATGAAGGAGCTCACATGGCTAAATTTAGGACAACTGCAGCGTCAGAAGGAATAATGACTATAAAGTGACTGTAACAGTAAATAAATAAAAACCCCTGGTCCATGTGATGCTCAAACAAAAAGAAGAGCAGAAAAAAAAAAAAGAAATCCATTTGCCACTATTGGAGGTGACTATTACAAGGTTTTTCTGAGAGAAGACAAAGGGACAGGAACTCTAACCTTACAGGAGGCATGGCGGCTCATTTCCAGGTGATGGAAGAAAGTTCTTTGTAGAGAGATGCTACCTAAGAAAGAAAAAATGGAGACATTGTCAGCTATGCCTTTGCTTTGGTCTGACCTATCACGGGATCACTCTTTGGTTTTCCTCCTGGTGTTCAATACTACCATCAAAGAATACCTTTTATAATCCCCTTGCGGACATGCAGAGATCACTGATAACCTTAGAACAGAATCTGCAAAGTAAAACTTCCACTAGAAAAAACAATCTGAATATTCTCTGTAGCGACGGAGCTCCGTGGCGCTTAACAGAACATCTATACCCATCGCCAAAGTTGCAATGACGTGTATGTGCTTCACGGCTTCCTACCTAGGCAAGCATAGGCGACACAGGAAGCTGCCAGCTTTCCTGCATTAAGCCTGGTGGCCCATTTTCATGTAAGACATCCACTTCAGAACCTCAAGTCACCACTTTTTGAGGAGTTTGTTTGAAGCGAGAAAGGCAGCAGGAAATAATATACTTCTCCTATGTACAGAAATTTGCTGGCTTTCTAGAAGACAGATCTTGAGCATCTGAATGCCCTTCAGGAAAACAAATATGTTGCAAGTAAAGGAATATTTACGGGGGACAATTGGACATGGATGAGTTTGTTCAAGGCTTACTGGTGGATACTTTTGATCAAATCAATGAGGTCATTCTTTCCATTCAAAGCCTTATACTCTGTCAAGAAAGCTGCTATGCCTTTCTTCCATCCAAACTGCTCCTCTGGAAAAGGAGACAGGAAGAGGGAATCACACTGACTTTTCAATGCTAGAAAAAATATGTTTCTTTAGGCTGAAGGAGAGTGATTTTTTTTCTTCCAGTTTTTCTGCAGGCAAAAGACTGGAGGCACCTGGAACCCTACAGAATTCTTTTGATGGTTATTTCTGCTCCAGGGACCTTGAAATTAAATGTGTGTTCATGATCCTTAACTTGCTCACATCAAGCACAGAGGCAATGCCAAAAATGACCTCACAAAGGAACGGAGGCTGCATGGATTAACCCAAAAGAGTCCTGGAAAAATCTGACTCAAGCCTGCCCTTGTCTCAAAAAGCGTGCGATGGGAGCTCTGATTCTATTACTGTGCTAGTGAACTATGTTTGTGAACAAGACTGTTTCATCACTGGCCGGCCGAATCAAAAGACAGAAACCACTGGATGTCAAAGACGGCCTTTGCGTTTTATGACATAGCACTCCAGAACTTCATCCTCCTATTCAAGTTCAACCACAGCAGCTTGGCTGTTAAATTCACTTCCAGCAGATGAAAGTGTATCTTTTATTTGTCTGTATGGAAACCTCCACATGGTTGCCTATCTTTGTAACAGTTTTGCACATTTTTCAAAAAACGGCCATTAACTTCTGCCCCCAAAATGGGAGTGAGGCACAAGCATAAAGATTGTCTTTACATTCTGCATGAGTGTAAAATATAAATTTCCTTGGGGCACCTGGGTGGCTCAGCTGGTTAAGTGTCCGACTTCGGCTCAGGTCATGATCTCGAGGTCCGTGAGTTCGAGCCCCACGTCGGGCTCTGTGCTGACAGCTCGGAGCCTGGAGCCTCCTTCAGATTCTGTGTCTCCCTCTCTCTCTGCCCTTCCCCTGCTGGCTCACTCTCTCTCTCTCTCTCTCTCAAAAAATAAACATAAAAAATTACAAATAAATAAATAAATAAATTTCCTTTGTCGCCAATGGTGTAAAACATTGTCAGTCAACAGGATTCATAAACTGCCCAGCTCTTTAAAGTAGCCTCAAACCTCAGTATGGGAGTCTCCTCCATCGTCTGTGCCTAAGCTCATTCTTGCACAGTCTACTTCAAGAAGTGAAAATCAGCTGTCATCTTACTCTGAGTTCAAGGAGAGAGAGGCTCTGACCCTATACATACACACAGCAAACAGTGAGACAGAAACCATCATATGTTTATGTGGAGGGCTAATCATATTTCAGATTGTGTGCTGTATTTTGAAACTAATTTCCTAGGCATATTTTCTTCTTTTAGGACTGGAAAACAAGTCTGCTACTTGAAAATATTTCTGTGATTACAGGGTTGACTCATGACTAGAAATAGGTACAAACACATAGTAGAATCATTAATTATATCATTGGTATTATATTATCATATAGCATCACATCTGTTTTCCTTTGCTGTATGAACCAATGATAAATTAACAGAGATGAGTACAATGGAGAGGTGCAGATCTTCTGAACTTTGTTAAATACTTATTAATTAACAAGGTAGCTCAAAAGCTATGATGAAATATGAAAATCCAAAACCGACAGCAAATGTAATTTTGTTTGTTTCAAATAGAAGCTACAATTTTCTCATTCAATCTCATTTATAGATATCATACTACTATGGTAACTACAATCTACTCATCTTTACCACGTGTTTAATTACAAAGGAATATTTTCCCTCAAGGATACACTTAATCTCTTTTGAATCTGTAAGTTTCAATGTAGATTTCGGAACAAATTAATACATTCCATGCCACTAGCCTAAGTGAAACTGAGCCATTCCTCAAGTGGAAAACGTACTACGAAAATTTTTGTCTACTAGATATAGAACATAAATAGAAAAAAGAACCAAAATCTGTCCAAACAATTTATTTTTTAAAGTACTCTACTCTTTAAGCTCTCTCTTATATATGGCCTTCATAAGATGGGGTTTTAGAAACTATGTAAAGTTTCAAAAATGTTACAAAGATCCTCAACAAATATTTTCTCTATTGACTCATCTGACATCTGGGAATTAATACAAAGGGAACAATCATAAATATTTAAAAGGCTATACTAAAAATGTTCATCGCAATGAAAATTATGATTTTTAAAAGTTTCAAGTTCCTACAATTGTTTAAAGAACTGAAAATAATTTAAGTGTACAAAATAAGAAACATCCAAAATAATAAAGATTAATCAAAAGAAAGCAGGAGATGGGAATTAACTTAAAATTCCTGAAATTAATAAAATAAAGAAAAAATATGGAAAATCAACAGTTGATCATTAAAAAAAGAAAAAAACACAAATGTAATCCCTCGCACAGGTGACTTAGAAATAATATGCTTAAGGGTGCCTGGGTGGCTCAGTTGGTTAAGCATCTGACTTCAGCTCAGGTCAGGATCTCACGGTTTGTGGGTTTGAGGCCCGCATCGGGCTCTGTGGTAACAGCTCGGAGCCTGGAGCCTGCTTCAGATTCTGTGTCTCCCTCTCTCTCTGTCCCTCCCCCACTCATGCTCTGCCTCTCTCTCTCAAAAATAAATAAATATTTTTTAAAAATTAAAAAAAAAAAAAGAAATAGTATGTTTAGCATTAGGAATGAGGGACGCCTGGGTGGCTCAGTCAGTTGAGTGCCTGGCTTTTGATTTTGGCTCAAGTCATGATCTCATTGTTTGTGGGTTCGAGCCCTGCATGGGGCTGTGCACTGATGCTGTCCAGCCTGCTTCAGATGAGCTCTCTCTTCCTCTCGGCCCCTCCCCGACTTGCTCTCCAATGCACGTGCTCTTTCTCTCTCTCAAAATAAATAAATAAAGTTAAAAAAAAAAAAAAAAACCAAAGCATTAGGAATGAAAAATACAATCAAATCGTAAAATTATTTTAAATATTCTAAAAATAAGATATGTAAGTTCTGTGGCAATAAATTTTCAGCTATATGAAGATAGTACCATATGAAGAGGAGAAAACTTGAACAAGCCAATGATCTTAAGAAAAATCATAATGATAACCTAAGATAGAGGACTCTTAAAATAGCTCAGGGCGCCTGGGTGGCTCAGTTGGTTGAGTGCCAGACTCTTGATTTGGGCTCAGGTCATGATCCCAGGGTCATGGGATCAAGCCCCACATCTGGGCTCTGCCCTGAATGTGGAGCCTGCTTGGGTTTCTCTCTCTCCCTCTCCCCTGCTTGTGGGAGGGACACAGCCTCTCTCTCTCTCTCTCTAAAAAAAAAAGTTTCAAAAAAAGCACCACGAAAGCTGAATAATGGCTAATCTTTAAAGAACAAATAATTCCTATGTATAGTTTAAAAACTAGAGCAAACCATACAAAAATATGGAAATTCCCCCCACTAATCTTTTTTTTTTTTAAACTTTTTTTTTTTTAATTTATTTTTGAGACAGGGAGAGACAGAGCATGAACAGGGGAGGGTCAGAGAGAGGGAGACACAGAATCGGAAACAGGCTCCAGGCTCTGAGCCATCAGCCCAGAGCCCGACTCGGGGCTCAAACTCACGAACGGTGAGATCATGACCTGAGCCGAAGTCGGCCGCTTAATCGACAGAGCCACCCAGGCACCCCACCCCCCACTAATCTTATGAAACCAGCACACTATCACGTGCCAATAAAGATGGAACAGAAAGAAAACTATACAGAAAATTCGCCCACAAATTATTTAAATGACTTATCAGTAAACTACATCCACGTATGCATTGATAATAGGAGTTAATGCAGAGGTTTCTCTATGCCAGACCCTGTCCTAAGCCCTTTACACACGTTAACTCATTTCATACTCAAAATAATCCCATGATGTAACTACTTTTGTTACCCCCATTCTACAGGGGAGAACTGGAGGCAGCAAAGTAACTCTCCTGGCACCACACAGGAAGTCTTGGAGTTGGGATCTGAGCCGAGGCGGTCTGGTTCCAGCGTCCAGGTTTTGGACCACTAAACACTACCATTGTAACCAAGCAGAACTTCTGTAAACGTCATTCAACTTCAAGATACCTATCAAACTGGTTCAGTAGACAACAGAATAAAAGAGCACATTATTATACCAATATCCAATCCTTTTTTTAAAAAAAAATGTTTATCTTTGAGAGAGAGAGAGAGAGAGAGAGAGAGAGACAGCGCCCACGTGTGGGGGAGGGGCAGAGAGAGAGGGAGAGAGAAAATTGGAAGCAGGCTCCATCCTGTCAGCACAGAGCCTGACTCCAGGCTCAAACTCACCAACTGGGAGATCATCACCTGAGCCAAAATCAAGAGTCCAATGCTTAACCGACTGAGCCACCTAGGGACCCCAATCTCCAGTCGTTAGTATAGAAGGAAATATCTTAATATGGTACAGACCACTTAGAAAAATCCCATGTCAAGCACATTAAACAATAATAAATTACAGTTGTTTCCTAAAATTAAGAAATGCGTTCACAATGATAATTTCCAGTTTTAGTTGAAGCATTAACAAAGTAACCTTATATATTGACAAAGAGGCAATAATTATCTTATTTTCTTCTAAATATTTTATATATTCAGAAAAGCCAAGAGGCTGATAATTTTTTTTGAAAATAATAAGAGAAATTGGTAATGTGATTAGGTACAAGATAAATATATAAAAAACCCTGAATAATGAGTACAAATGGAAAAAAAATTCCATTGATACTAAACAAACCAAACCAAAGCGAACAAAAGCCCATAACACAAGAAGAGCACAGGACCTATATCTGGAAAACTGTAACTTTTATTTAGGGGTATAAAACAAAACGTGAACTAATAGGGAAACGTTTCCTGATCCTGTATGGGGAGTCTCAATATTAAAAAGGTCAATCATTTCCAAATGGTTACAACAATTTAATGCAAATGCAATCATAATAGCAATGTTTTAAAACAAGGCAAAATGAGTATAAAGTTTATATGGAGAGATAAATACCTGAGAATAGCCAATAATTTTAAAGGAAGACAGGTGAACACGCATATGAGCAGGTCATAGGTACAGTCTTGCCTTGTTAGATATTAGCATTTATTACAAAGCTACTGCAGTAAAATGGTATTCCTGTCCATTAGCCGAAAGCATTTTATATTTTAATGTCTACGGGGCAATACTGAAAGAATTTAAAAACACTATATTCATAGTAAACAAGCTAACATAATTATTTTAAATATTTACTTACTCCAATATAGAACACTACCATGATACATCATGATAGAGGTGTTAATAGAACAACTAAATAAAATAGAGGTGACAGGAACAAATCCAAAGACAGGTAGTAGCTTGATATGCAATCAAGCTACATTTCAGTTCGGGGTAACATATGACTATTTGAGTAAACAGTGTTGGTATAATTTACTTTCTACCTGAAATATACCCGCAGACAATAAAGCTCCATATTTATTTTTTTATTAGGTGAGAAAAGATATTATAAATTAAGTTGCAAAGCAAATAGACGGGAGCAAAATAACTGCACTGTATGTGACAGGGCAAGTGTCATTTCCCCAAACACATAAATTCTTCCTATTAATTCATAAGACAAATAACCCGACAAAAGAATTGGCAAAGACAGGAACAGGGTATTCACACACAAAATGCAATCAGTAACGAACACTTGAAAGTATGCATAACCCTATTAGTAGTATGGAAATGCACTTAAGCAAGACAATTTTTCAACTTTGAATTATTAGGAGCAACAGAATCTGATGTTGTTGAGGGTGAAGCTGAAACTGGTCATTTCATACACAGCTGATGAGAATGCCAATTGCTACAATCTATTATGAAATTAATCTGGAAATATCTACTGAAAATTAAAATATCCATACTTCCACTTAGAAGACTATAGCCTATAGAAATAAAAAGCAATGTATAAGAATATATGTTTAAGAATCTTTATTACGCCACTAGTTATAATGTAAAAAAATCCACCTATAAACACCCTGAACATACATCATAAGGAACAGGTGAATAAATTGATAACACCATATCATGAATTATGCAGCTATTAGAAAGTGAGTTTGGTGTACATTCTTGCTTGGAGATACTTATGATATATTACTAAGTGAAAAAGGCACTGTGGAAAATGTATGTAGTATAATGCTATTTTTTAAAAAATATTTTTTCTAAAAAAAATATTTTTTCTAATGTTTATTTATTTTTGAGAGAGAGAGAGAGAGAGAGACAGTGCATGCAGGGGAGGGGCAGAGAGAGAGGGAGATACAAAATCTGAAGCAGGCTCCAGGCTCTGAGCCGTCAGCAGAGAGTCCAATGCGGGGCTCGAACCCACAAGACATGAGATCATGACCTGAGCCGAAGTCAGACGCTTAACCGACTGAGCCACCCAGGCGCTCCTATAATGCTATTTTTAAACAAACTCTGCCTGTGTGTGTGTATGTGTGGGTGTACATATAGATACAAAAATATAAATATAGAAAGTTGCACAGCAAACTGTTACATTTATCTTGGGGGGCAGGAGTAGAGGGCAGGTTATTAAATTTCTTAAATGCTTCTGTATAATTTGACTTGTTAAACCATGTCAGCTTTGTTATTTAAAAAAAAATCTAATAAAGTTGAAGCAATAGGGAAAATGGTCTAAATATTAACACTGAATCACTACCCAGACAGTTCTAGGAGAACCACCTCCAAAAACCAAAACACCATTAGCGTTAGTGACTGAGTCCCTGAGAATATGATGCCTGAGCCTCTAGGAATTCCCAAACTGTGTTAAAACAAACTAGAAATACTCAGAGGAGTAACTCTTTAGCATTTTTCAGTAAGTTCCATCACATCTTAAGTATAAATATCTAAATTTCCTATGAATTAAAAAGATTTGTGGTGAATGACTCTTTAAAATAACTAAGCAGATTTAAACAAGTAAAATACAGATAGCAGGGAGATACCCCTACATTCTAACAAAAACTTACTCTAAAATATTCAAAGAATAAGCATTAAAATTATTTGGAAAGGACTTAAATTTCCACGTACAAATGATAAACGTTATTGGACAATGAAAAGTTGTGTTATTATGAAAAATTACATTTAGGAAGACTTCATGAACATTTGGAAAATGCCAGGGATATAATATTACCCGTAACAAGTATGATACAAAATTCTATATGCTTATGATCACAACCAAGGAAAATGACAGCAACAATACAACTTTTGTATAAAAAAAAAGACCAAAAGGAAATAGACTAACACATCCACAAGTGATAGTCTTTGGGAATTGTCTAAGATGGGATTTTTGATCTTTTTTTCTATTTCCTAGATTTTCCAAATATTCTGAAGTAATTGTTATTCTAGAGCACTTTATTTTTATAAGTGTATTCTTAGAGCTTAATTTATGTTTATGTATTTATGTATGTATATTTATGTATTTATTTTTTTAATATTAAAAAAAGGTTTAATGTTTATTTTTGAGAGAAAGAGAGAACACATGCATGTGAGCAGGGGAGGGGCAGAGAGAGAGGGAGACAGAGGATCCTAGGAGGGTCTGCCCTGGCAGCAGAGAGCCCAATGCAGGGCTTGGATTCACGAACTGTGAGGTCATGACCTGAGCTCAAGTTGGATGCTTAACCCACAGAGCCATCCAGGCGCCTTCTATTTATTATTATATGTAGCATGCTTTATACCTAGTAAAATTATTAGTAGTAAATGATTACTAATTGCTAGTTAGTAAATTATTAGTAGTAAATGATTACTAATTGCTAGTACCACTAACACAAAATACTACTATATATTAGTAGTAATTATATAAAGTGTCATATAATGCAATGAACAGTGTATATGAAATTTGCAGGTAGATATTTAAATGATCATATAGTAAGTTCTATATGATATGCACAAATAATGACTTCATATTTATGATTACATATAGTACTTTACTCCTTAACAATAGTAATAGTTATTTAGTAAATAATTATTGAGGGATAAATAAGGAACTTAATACGGTAAGGCAATAAGTAATATTTGGACAGTTAATCTTACCTTGTAATTGTATAAAAGATTTACTTCCTAGAGCTCAGCACTGAGACCTCATAGGTAATTTGCTTCAACTCTTAAATATCATGCTTCATCAGCCGTGTGGGATTTTGGCCCCCATTAACTAACCCTTGCAGTTCTGTGCTGACATTCCTGTGCGTTAGTTTAAAGCAGTTTCTGCTGACCATGTTCAATGCTTCTGAAAAAGCCATATTAGTAGCCAAGATGCATGATCATGTTAATCCAGTGACACCCCACCATGATATGTCACAGCAGAGAGGCAAAACGGTGCCCAATAACCGACACAATACAGAAAAAAGTCAGAGGGAAACAGGAATTTGTCTCCTGCAATCTTACGGACCCTTGCTTAGCATCTCGCAGCCTCTGTCAACAGACAGCGTGTCTCTAGGGGATCATGTTATTTAGGGGAATAATGACATGTCAATAAACACTATTCTTATTCCTAGGGTGCCTGGCTGGCTCAGTCAGAGGAGCGTGCAGCTCTTGATCTCAGGGTCATGAGTTCGAGCTCCGTATCAGGTGTAGGGATTACTTAAATAAATAAAACCAAAAAACAAAAACAAAACAAAACAAACACAAAAACCCACAATATTCCTGTTTCTGACTCCTCCCTAGCTGAATGCTGGTGCTGCCCTCACTGTGTCCATTTGCCAAGCAGCCAACTTGGCAGCAGTAAGGAAATGGGTGAACTAATGATGCCAAGAATCCAACTCCCATACCAGCACCTCCCCCTAAATGGTCCTTTTGGGAGGATCCTCTAACTCACTAGAATAAGAGACCCTGATATTAGTATTATGTCTTGACTCTCATTAGCTTCCAAGAAAGTTTCCACCCCAACTCAGTAGGAAACCCAACAAAGTCACCAAGTCCAAAGGAAACCACTTTTTTTCAGCATCCACTATTCAAACTAGGGAAGGTAAAGTGGCAAGGGAGGTGGGAATAATTCAGGGCATCAGGGAAATCTCCCAGAACTGAAGGGTCATCGGTGTGTATGAATCTGGAAGCAGAATCAGTCCTAATCCAGGCCTTGCCCTCATCTGGCAGGCTTCACTCACCGTCTCTGCCTGAGCCTTGACCCATTTCTCACTCACATGGGCTCTGCTTTCCCACTCTCTCCCTCGACTCCCACCTTCTGCTCCCCGCCCCCCCAATCTCCTGATGGGCCCAATGTAGCTGTCTCAGCCTTGCTCTAAATGACCTTTCAGCATCCCATGGATTATAATTTCCCCTGAGTCTCTTAATTCAGATTCTAGACAAAGGAAGTGTGATCACGGAATCTATGACCCAATATGGTCATGAATGGATCAGTCAGTAAACTAGTAAATCGAGTATTCCTCTCCTTTGAGATAGAACATTTTATTGAAGATAAGCCATTGAACTCACTTACTTGCCCAGAACATCCACAGGTAGGAAAATTTGCAAAGAGGACTCTAAGCATATTGAGCAGTCTATTTCATCATGAAGGAAATTTTTTGTATAATATTTTGATGTTTCTGTTTGAAGTCACCTGCATTTATGCTCCCAAACTGTATCTATTAAAATAGCACCATGTTGGGGCCCCTGGGTGGCTCAGTTGGTTAAGTGTCCGACTTCAGCTCAGGTCATGATCTCACAGTTCCTGAGTTCAAGCCCCACGTGGGGCTCTGTGCTGACAGCTCAGAGCCTGGAGCCCGTTTCAGATTCTGTGTCTCCCTCTCTCTCTGCCCCTCCCCCACTCATGCTCTGTCTCTCTCCCTCTCTTTCTCTCTCTCTCTCTTGAAAATAAATACACATTAAAAAAACAGCATCATGTTGAGAAATTTCCAGTAAAATGTAACAAAACAAAATCTTGTACCTTATAAGTCAGGCACTTGTCAAGTACTTACTTTATTATTTCATTTAATCTTTACAACACCTAAAGAATAGGTACTATTATTAGGCCCCTGAATGAAGACATTTAGGCTCTGAGTGTCTAGAAGTCATTTTCATGCTGCCACAGCAGAGGCAGGATTCCCATAGAGTCTCTCTGCCTGTAGCCATTGCCCTATATAGCCTACTTTGCAATCCGCAGTGAAAAAACACTTTTTAAGCCTTGTGTTCCATAAATCTAGTTAATGCAAACAGTTTGCTAAACTTTCAGCAGTTAAACATTGGGACTAGTCAGCAGTGAACTTGAAAATACAATAGAGTTGGCAAAATGAAAAGCTGGTATTTGTCACCTTTAAAGTTTCTTTAAAGCACTTCGGATTTTTTTAAACACTGGCAATTGATTGAGAACTCTGCCTTTTGCAAGATGTTCCTATCAGCCCCTGTACCAGAACTAGTAGGACAGAGTTGAAGTTGTTCCTTATTTGCAGTGAAGGTGTCCTGTGGAATTGTTCCTGATTGGCAAAGAGGAAAACAGCATTTCTAGAGTCCAACTCTAATTGCCATGCCATTTAAGAACCATTAGCCGCTACTTTAAAATATACATAAATTCAGGATTTAAAAAGCAAAATCCGACATAAAACGCTGAAGGCGTACTATCCTTTGGACTGTGATTATTATATATTTTGGTGCTCTCAATTATCACCAAAACACCCAGCATGTGACGGCATATCCATTTCTATGCTCCTATGTGACATGAGATCATAGCAGTTGTCCCTCAGTGCATCCTGTCTCCATATGGCATTTTATCATCACGGCCCAAAGCTGGCCTTTCCTGTCTTCTAAGTCTCCAACAAAGAAAGAGTTGTCTTCATTATTTACCTAATGGCCTCAATTCTCCCATGCCCTCTGGGTAGGAATGTTGGTCTGAAATGGCATGACGTCATCTGAATCCCGTTGTCTGTCTTCTTCTTCGGTGAGTTGAGCTCCAGCAGCGGTCCAGAGGCAGGTGGCAGGTTCTGTTAAACCACACTTCCGTTCTGTTTTTCTGCCTCGCTAGATACTTAACTCTAAGGGTCATGAGTTCAGCTCCAGCCTCTCATGTCATCATGGTACCTTACATCACTGAGGTTTTCTTCTGTCTTATAAAGCTGATTTCATTGGCCAATATTATCTGGCATGAATCTGGCTCTAATACCTTCCCCAGGCTTACAGGTTCTTCTACTAACCTTGCTTACATTTCAAGTATACCTTGAGTTTGTAGAGCTATTTCAGAGAGAAATCAAAGGCTTCAATATCTGAATGCAGGGCAGAAGCTTTCGCAAAGTTGTGGCTGGCTTTTCTTCTCCCTCTCTCCCTTCTTTCCTCCCTCCCCCTTTCCCTCCTTCCTTCTTTCCTTCCTTTTATTTTGTTTAACCTTTTGACCCCATTCTCCTTAAAAAAACATATTTGGCAGAACAGAGGTAGAATTCATCTGAACTCATCATTCAAGTCTTTCCATTCTAATCAGCTCCAACAGAAATCTTCTATTTTGAAAAGAATTTCCCTTTCCTTCTTTGCTTTTTTTTTTCTTAATGTTTTTAATGTTTATTCATTTTTGACAGACAGAGACAGACAGAGCGCGAGCGGGGGAGGAGCAGAGAGAGAGGGAGACACAGAATCTGAAGCAGGCTCCAGGCTCTGAGCTGTCAGCACAGAGCCCAACATGGGGCTCGAACTCACTGACCGTGAGCTTATGACCTGAGCTGAAGTCGGATGCTTAACCCACTGAGCCACCCAGGCAGCCTTCCCTTTCCTTCTCTGAATAACACAGGCAAAATAGCAATACTCAACCCATAAAGTGCAAAACGAGAATCTCCTTAAAGTTGTATTGGCTCAGTGGAAAAGATATATGGAGGAAAGTAACACTAGCCGATAACATTTTCCCTAAGGTTAGGTGTTTCTACCAACCTGCTAAGGAGAGAAAGTCAGAGCTGTAGGACAGGTATTCTGAGTTCTTTGTGGAGGTCTCTGTATCTCCTTATTCCTGTGTTTCTAGAGACAGCAATTTCACTTCCAGCGATTAATTAAAACAATAATTGAAATAACAAGACAAGATCTATCCCTTGTTCCTGACTCCCTCGCAAACTGTACTATATGGGGCAGCGGCTCCTAGCTTCTTCCTGAATGTGCCCTGCCTCCCCCACATACGTCAGTTATCCTATAAATTGGGAACCAGCCACAGCCATTAAGAGCTACATTGTTATTCCTTATTTTGATTAATTCTCTTCCTCCAGAGCACATGTCTAGATGATGGCATCTGTTCTAAAGAGCTTCCATCTGGAGAGCCACAGTTCTCATTTCTTCCCATCTGCGTATGTAAGATTCATTGTCATGAAATGGGTTTTAAAAATAGTATTAAATATTTGATTTAATTACCCCACAGAAAATGTCTTCTAAAACTTCAAACTGCAGAAAGGAAACAGGAGATTCATACAAGTAAAGCAGTTCCATCTTCTTTTTTTTAAAAAGAAAAGAATCACATCGAATGTTGTCAGTATGGTTTGGATTTGTAGCAATAATTGATTCATACGGCGTGTGCTTACTGCCCTTCCCATAGTAGAATCCTACGTGTGCTGTGGCTGTTCAATAACGCACGTTTTAATTAATGATTTTTTTTTTTCCCTGCAACTGAAATGCCAACATGAATGTGGTGCATTTGCTGAGGACAGAGTTTGGCAGAGCCTCTCAGGAACAGGACTAAAATAGGGGCGCCTAGGTGGCTCCATCTGTGAAGTGGCCGACTTCGGCTCAGGTCACGATCTCGCAATCCTTGAGTTTGAGCCCCGTGTCGGGCTCTGTGCTGACAGCTCAGAGCCTGGAGCCTGTTTCGGATTCTGTGTCTCCCTCTCTCTGACCCTCCCCCGTTCATGCTCTGTCTCTCCCTGTCTCAAAAATAAATAAAACATTAAAATTTTTTTTTTTTTTTTAAAGAATAGGACTAAAATAAATGACAACAGCCTACTGGGCACAAGAGACTTGTGGGTCAATGAAATCTGCTCCCTCGAAACGTTCCGTCTTAGGCAGAGAGAAAGGTCAAGAGTCCTTTCTCCTCACAAAGAACTTCTGGTCACCTTTCTTGTTGAACACGGACGACAGCTACAATCAGTTGAATGAGATATTTGGGTCTTTACGCTTGGCAGTTGCCTCTGTTGGCATCCTTCATACTTTGGATCAGGGTGTGCCCCCCTCACAGGCAACGTGCAGGCTGGTGTAGGAATCGGATGGAACTAGGTTTCGAAACTGCATTGCCCCTTACTAGCTCTGTGACCTTGTGTAACTTGCTTGACTGAGCCTCAATTTCTCCATCTGTAAAATGAGCATTCGGTGAGACGGGATCTGTCAAGTACTAGGCACAAGAAGCTCTCATTCGTAATGAGAGCTTGATTATTTTATATTCAAACAATGTGGAAGTTTACGCATGTATGGTCCTTTGGGAGAAACGTGTCATAAAGTTCCCAGCTTTTTTATAAGTCTAGGGGTTTTTGAATCGAGAGCAGAATGGAAAATTCTTACTTTCTTTCGATTCGTGATGGGATCTACATGCTGAGCACATATTTTTGATCCTCTTGTCTCTGGAAATCCCATTAAAGTAAGAGTACAGGAATAAAAAAAGGAATAAAAAGCAAAGTTATTCAGAGGGTATCGTTGCAGATGAGAGATCTAAGCAAATTTCTGGAAGACAGTAACAGATAGAAGTTTAATAGCTGAGGAGGTGGCAGTCTAGAATATTCCAGAAGGTGGGTGCAGTGGAAAAGGGAACTAATTTTCTCAACACAGCTCCAGTGTGGTTCTGGGTTCAGGTATGACTGACAAGTAGGCTAGAGGAGCTAAAAATATAAGGATAAAAGGAACATGCTGAGTACGAAGCAGTTAACTCTGCCCGTTCCCACATACAGTAGCTGGGCAGCTACTGTATTTACACCCAGGCGAAAAACCTGAAGGTTCTCTGAAGAAATGGAATGAACTCTCAGCCGAGAACCAGGACCACAAGCAAAGGGGTTCCAGATTTTGTTACTTGGTGGGTCCCCAGGGAAAAGCCACCTCTTAGGCCAACATCCCTCCAGCCAACCAACCACACGTGTATACTCAGGTCTCTCATTCAGCCTTTCAATTAGACTAGAGATTTGATCTTGGAGAAAAGAAATAATTCAGTTAATATGCGACCTTTCAAAAATCTGTTAGTATCTTCAGAGACTCTATAAGACATAGTACTCATAAAAAGTACTTAACTCCATAAAGGGGCTCTCAAGGGAAATAAGAACGAAACTTCAGGTCATAAGATAAGTCCTGGGATGTGATGTTTAGCATGGTGACTAGAGTTCGTAATATCGTATTGTGGTTTTGAAAGTCGCTAACAGTGTAAATCTTAAAACTTCTCACCACAAAATCAAAAATAAAAGAACCTCATCAACATAAAAAAAAAAAATTCTCATCACAAGAAAAAAATTCTAACTATGTGGTCATAGATGTTACCTGAACTTACTGGAGTAATCATTTTGCAATACACATACGTATCAAATAATTATGTTGTACACCTTAAACTATACAGCGTTATATATCAATTATATCTCCACCTAAAAAAAAGAAAACAAGAATGAGATCTTTGAAATAAGAAAAGTTGGTAATAAACAATGTAAAATCAAAGGAATAATTGGAAGATAAAGTCAAAGAATTTCCCTCCTCAAAGGAATAATACAATATTAATAAAAACCCTCAAAGAAATAGATAATAGGAGAAGAAAAGGAGACACAGAGGATCAATCCATTCAACCAATAAAAATTCTAATAAGCAGGACCTTCATGAGCTAAGGAGACTAAATGCAAAAAAGAAAGTCCAATGTCTTATTTCCATTATATTATTCTTTATGCCCCTTCAGATGTCTTATATATGTCCTGATTTTTAAAGACCCAAACTCAGATGTGTCACTGTGAAATTTCAGGGTGCTGAGAATAAAAGAATATTCTAAATCTTCCAGAGAGCAACAGCAGGGCACCCACAGGAAATAAAACTCAACAGCATTAACCTTCTCAGCAGCAAATTTCGGAGGAAAAATAAGTTTTAAATCCAGGGTGCCATGCAAAAGCTATCAATTTAGTGTGGAAAATGGTGATTTTTGTTTTATGACACCCGAGAACTCATAGGGTTTAGATTGCACTGTTTCTGAAGAATTCACCTGCAGGTAAACACCAAGACAGAGGATGATCCAGGACCTAAGAAACCATATCACTAACCAGGAATCTAATAAAAGACTTCAAGGTGTCACTTGAGCAGCTATTCTGAAAAAAAAAAAAGAAAAAAATCAGTCCGAGTCAGAATGTGAAATCAGAGACTCTCCAAGAGGCAGAAGAAGGAGAAGAAAAACATTCAATCAGCAGAATCAATGGGATTAGCAAACAACAGTGAAGAAGGCACATTGTTTTTCATTCACCAGCAACGATAACAAGAAAGAAAGCAATCAGAAAGTAGGGGAAAAAAATCAATTAAAAAAATCACCATTCAAATATACAGCAACTAAACTGGAGTGTGGTTCCGAATAACTGATAGAATCTAAGAAGAGAAGACATGTGACCCTGATGCCTAGAACATTTCCCTTTGAGAGGTTCGAGTTTCATGACAACAAAACCACAGAGAGGTATGTTCGAAGCACATGACACGGCTGTGTGATAAATTAAACAGTGAACACTGTTGGTTTTTTTTTTCCCCCTACTTTAACACGTAGAATAAACCTATAGACAAAGCACAGGAGGCTTAATTATGATTACAAAACAGAATATAAATTTATCAAAGGCGTCCGGGTGGCTCAGACGGTTAAGCATCCGACTTTGGCTCGGGTCATGATCTCGTGGTTTGTGAGTTACAGCCCCGCATCCGGCTGCCTGCTCTCAGCACAGAGCCCTCTTTGGATCCTCTGTCTCCCTTTTTCTCTGTCCCTCCCCTGCTTGCATGTACTCTCTCTCCCTCTCTCAAAAATAAACAAACATAAAAAAAAAAAAAACAACAGAATAGAAATTTATCAACATTGACAGTATAAAGGTTAGAGAACAGCAAACAAAGGTCAGGACATAAGGGAGGGAAGAAAGGCTAAGGGTGTTAATATACTCAACATAAAAGGAGCAATCATGACAGCCTGTGAAAGCCGATAGAATAAGAAATCGTTTTTAGCATATTATTTACAGTTATAAAGAAACTAAAAATAGAAATACAAAAATACAAATTGGGACAATGAAGGAACTAAATCCTCACCCGTGATAGCAGAAAATCAATTTTTAATATCCAAAGTTGGCGGATCAAGAAGTGGCAATGTAAGTATGTAATTTCGAGATGCATTAGGTAACCACTAACAGAACTTACAACATAAATGATTAACAGTGGCGGCTTCTGGAGAGACAGACTGGAAGAAGCCCTGATAGGGGGATTGGTCTTTTCTCCTTATAAGTTGTTCTGAACTGCTTGGATTTTTTTAGCTGTGTGCTTTATGGCTTGCTTTAAAAAAAAAAATCTAAATTTTAAAAGTCTAAATTATGATATTTTACTCCATTTACAGAAAACAATTTAACAGAGACTCTGAAAGCTCTAGACCTCTACTAAGTACCTACTCTGCACAGCTGCAGTGAAATAAAACCCAGGTTCAAAATCCTCATGCAGATGTATTCTGAGATATCGACATGCCTTTATGAACGAAAAATAACACCATGTTTCAAACAGATTCAGTGTTGAGTTGAATCTTACTTTAATTTTTAAAAATTTTGATTGAACACATATGATGAAGACAATGACCCCTTTCTACCAAAATATTTAATTAAACTAGAACGTTGTTTTCTCCGCACAACTTCTTGTGAATTTACATGACCCCCCAAGTCTGACAAAATCAAAGAAAATGTTCCACTCTGATTCTTAAGAGAGGCTAACAGAAAGAACTGAGGGGGGAAATCTGTACTTAAAATTTTTTTATGTAAGAACTACTTAGAATCAACCGCTCTATGTTTCTTATGTTTGATTATTGTGCAAACACAGAGTTTAGATTTTATAATGTGATATCCTTATTTTTAAAAAAATTTTAGGGGTGCCTGGGTGTCTCAGTCAGTTAAGCATCCAACTCTTGATTTCGGCTCAGGTCATGATCTCACGGTTCCTGAGATCGACCCCTCATCAGGCTCTGTCCATGCTGACAGTGAGGACCCTGCTTGGGATTCTCTCCCTTTCTCTCTGCCTCTCCCCAACCTGAGTGTACTCTATCTCAAAAATAAATAAATAAACATTAGCAAAAAAAAAAATTTTTAATTCCACTATAATTAACATACAGTGTTGTTATATTAGTTTCAGGTGTCACAATTTCTTATGTTTTTAAGGAAAAGAGAAGGAAGCCTAGACCTACACCTTTGTTTTAGTAATTAAAAAAATAGTTTGCAAGTTGAAGGTTTCCTCTTACTTCTAATCGGCCCATTACAATGTAACCTGATGATACTTACCACAGGGTGGGTTTTCCTGATACTGATACACTGATAGGCTGATACTGCAGATACTGAAACAAAGTCTGGCGTTCAAGATGTCTACTAAGGACCAACACTTGCGAAAGTATGTGGAAGAACTGGGCACAGAGAAAAACGGAGCTTCAGGCCTCATGAAGCCCACGGACCGGGTGGGAATCTACAGCAAGTAACGCTTATTAAAGTTGTCCTTCGTTGGACCAAAGTGGCTGGGCCTTTGCACTTTACCTCTAGGGGCGCCTGGGTAGTGCCGTCGGTTAAGTGTCCGACTTCAGCTCAGGTCACGATCTCACGGTTTGTGCGTCTGAACCCCGCATCAGGCTCTCTGCTGTCAGCACAGAGCCCGCTTCAGATCTTCTGTCTCCCTCTCTCTGTGCCTCTCTCTCTCCCTCTCAAAAATAAAAGAACATTTATACTCTACATCTAGAGCCAGGCTGCCTGGGACGGGCACGACCTGAGACCCCGCTGCTCTCTGCAGCCCAGGCAGGCCCTGAAGGAGCCACCAGCTGGGAGCTGTGTGGTGCTCGACCTCCCCACGGCCGAAGTGAACCTCCCTTGAGGGGGATGTGAGTGGCCCATCTCCGGGTCTACCTTGCCACTGACTTGTGATAGTTAAGTGCAAGAAAGCACCTGTCTCATCATGGGGCTACACGTGTGGCCAGCTGAGGGCGTGGTTAGGGGTGCTGTGCCCCGCTGTGGCTACAGGAGGTGGCCTTGCCGGTTGTCTTAGCCATCCCTGCTCCTGCTCAAAAATTACTCTTGCATCCACACCTGCATGTACTTGGAAACATCGTGTCCACTTCTGTTGACTTTGCCTCCTTTGGCTTTGGATCTTGACTCCACCTCTCCACACAGCCTCCCCTGGTTCACAGCTTCGTTTTGGACGATTACGAAACACCTTGTGGGAACCTCACCCAAACAGGAAGTGGAGAGCTGCGGATCACCAGACGGGTTCCGGAGCACCTCGCCCCATGCCCCCGATTGTGAGGAGCAGGGCGTCAGACACGCGTGGCACCGAGGCTGGGCAAGTCTGAGAACTTGGCAGAGACAGAGCGAGTCTGCCCTCCGTTGGAAGTGGCTCCAGAGGTCATTGAGCCAACCACCCATTCATCAGTTTGCTCCTGCCTGCAAACTTGGGGGAACAACCACCCCCTTTCTTGGGTCACATGGGTCAGTGAGGCTGACCAACCTTGAGCACCTGAGGAGGTCTTCTAGCCCATGGTCTGGATATAACAATTGGGTCAGAAATGGACACCTGACCCAGCCAGGGCAATAAAATTCTACTCCAAGACGTATTACTGAAAGGGATGCTTTCTCTCCATGGGAAATTCTCTGTGTAAGGATGTTAAACATCGATTCAGCCATGCCTGACATGGGCCTTTCAGCCACAGGGGCCAATATATTCCTTTCTGTGCCCAAATTCCTTTCTGTGCTTGAAATGGGTTTTTCTATCCTATCACTATCTCCTTACAAAGTGCTGATCCAGTTGATGGGATGGGGAACTCACCGCTCTTGCTTGCACCAGATCAAAACCCTCTTTGGAAGTTCACCCTGTATTCAGGCCCCATGGAGCTGTAACAGGCACGGGCATTCATCCAAATATTCTGTCTACATCAGTGGTTCTCAAACCTAGCAGCACATCAGAATTAACCAGGAAACGTGAACATGGGAGAGTCCTGGGCCTCACCCTGGGTCTATGGAATCAGAATCTCTGGGTTTATTGGCCAAGGAATGTGCATTTTTAAAAAGCTATGTAGACAATTTTAACCTGCTGCCAGATTTAAGAGCTACTGATCCCATCATGCAGAGTCATTGTTTTATTGAGTGTACCATTAAATTGGCCAGCTGAAATAAGGTCATGTGCATGCCTCCTACATGTTTGCGTCCTATTTCCTACAGTTATGGTCCTTAACTTCAATAAGCAAACATGCAGCCTCCCCAAAGAAACAACAGCAGCTCTGGTGGAAGAAAATCTGAGTGGAAGAAAATCAAGAAATGGATTTATCGTGAAACCAATAAAGCTTAGGTTTCATGGCCCCTCATGTGAAGCATCTGTGTTTTCACGGCCATGTGTTCCTGTAAAATTTATATTTTAACCACAAATGGTTGAGGCCACTGTCTCTTTCCTACTTCAGTTTCTCCTCGGTCATACTCCCCTTCCTCAGTCACGTTGGGTTACGAGCCACGGGCATTTTTTGGACCATGACTAAGGAAGTTGATGGGGAAACATATAGTTTTGGTTTCGTGGAATATTTCTGTGCCTCACAGCGCCTTCTGCGTATAGTTTAGTTATTGCTAGCTGCCCCAGTACAAGAACAAGTTTAGTAATGGTCCTAACACCCACTCTACCCATGCGGTCCACCTTGATAAATGAAAGTGCACGGTCTGACATGGCCCTCATAATAGACCACAACATTAGGAACACCAAAGATGAGCTGGTCCAAGAGTGTTATCAGTTCACAAAGTATTTAAGCTTAGTTCCTATAACAACAAACCTCTGAAATGCCTTGAAATCCTGCAAGTCTGTGAAAGACACTTGAGAGAAGTTTTCCTGAAACTGGTAACAGACCTAAAAAATGTACCAATAATAAGTTGTGAAGCCAAAAGAAACCTTTCCACAGTCTCAATAACAAAAAAAAACAAAAACAAAAAACAACCAAACACATCATTTTGGGGTGCCTGGTTGGCTCAGTCGATTAAGCATCCGACTTCTGGTTTTGGCTCAGGTTATGATCTCAGGGTTCGTGAGTTCGAACCCTGCCTCAGGCTCTGCACTGTCAGCGAAGAGCCTGCTTGGGATTTTACTCTCTCTCCCTCTTTGCCCTTCCTTCAATCTTGCTCTCTTATAACAAACAAACAAACTTAAAAAAAATTTTAAACAAAACAAACAAAAATATCATTTCACCCATGGAAACAAAACATCATTTCATCCACCATGATGATTCACCATCAATCCATTATTGGATTGATCCAATAAGAGGAATGTCTGATTTCTCCTTCTATTCTCTCAGTGAAAAGTATGACAAAATCACTGTTGCAAGAATAGGCAATCAAAGGGCGTTTGGGTGGCTCTGTCAGTTGAATGGCCAACTCTTGACCAGCTCAGGTCATGATCTCCTGGTTCGTGAGTTCATGCCCCCGCATCAGGCTCTGCACTGACAGTATGGAGCCTGCTTGGGATTCTCTCTCTCCCCCTCCCCCACTGGCTCATTCACACTCTCTCTCTCTCTCTCTCAAAATAAATAAAGAAGAAACAATAGGCAATCAAACATATGCAGGCAATAATTTTATTGGGTAGTGTATCAGATAGCCAAATATTAAAAAATGTTATTTTCTGAATTTGGAGATCTTTCCAGAGTTTGTCAGCTTTAAGTATTTTGTTGTTATGGTGGTGGTTTATATTACAATTCTAAGTGAACATTCAATTCTCTAAGAATTTGAATTCCTTTTCTTAAATAGGGCCTCCAAAACTGTCTGAGCTTCAGGCCCACAGACATTCCCCTGCTTTGAAGTGAGCATCTCGCCCCTGCAGGCCGGTAGTGGGTGTGATCAAGTCTCAAGGATCTGCCCTTTACAGCCTGCCTGAGTCTCCCCAAAACCAAATCTGCTTATCATTAAGTCAGCGAATGCACTGTGGATGGATTTAATGACTCTGTGGGAATGAGTCAGTAATGACTCTGAAGGAATCTGTGTGGCCAGACAGATAAATAATACATCATTTAAAGGTTTTTGAAGTCTTAGTGTTTTGGAAGAAGCCATTCTTTAAAAGAAATTAGGAACGAGAATCTATCATGGCCGGGGACAGAAACAGATAAACAACCAATATGATTAATCATGCTGGATGCAGGGTAATTTAGCCTTTACTTCCCTCTATAGGAAATACTCCAAATCATCGTCATGTGAAGAGACGATTAAGTAGATCTCCTCTAACATCTCATCTGGCCTGGCTCAAAATAACTTCAGAACCCAATGGCTCTTTTTCAGCAAGGGCATTGCTGCAAATAAGACAGTACATGGTTTCATGTAGATGATGGGGCCGCATATGGAAGAAATGGCCCAGGTTCTTTATTACAAACACGCCCGAGTCTCCACGCATGCTGAATGGCACCCCCAGCTGTAGCTCCTTAGGGGCATTCCGGGAGAAATCAGTTCCTATGTCGATCGATGTGCTCCCCTGCCCGATGCATCTTATTTCCAGCAACACTCTGCACAAACTCAGTATTTGCAATAAAGCATTTAAAAATCTGTTCATTTAAATTCTCTGCTCTGAGTGTCTTTGTCTTTGGCCACACCTTAGATTCATGGCACATTAATAGGTTTACTACAAACAAAACAAAACACCAAATGGTGGCCATAACAGTTTGGTAAACACTGGTTTATACAATACTGAACTGATTTCTTCGTATATACCTCGGCAGGACTCCTCAGAGTTTTAACAATGAATCTCTAAGTGCAGAGTATAAAAGAATGTAGTTTGCAACGCTTCCCAAATTATTTGATCACAAAACCTTTTTTTGAGGTAACATTCCAGGGACCATAACTTTGGGACATGCTGCTTTGGACTGAAATAAAAGGAGATAAAGGACTGTCCATGCTTTATACAACATAACGGCAGAACAAGCTGTATGATACCATGACAATCACTATTATTATTGTTCTAATTAAGATTTCTATGCTGGGGGCACCTGAGTGGCTCAGTCGGTTAAACATCTGGCTCTTGATCTTAGCTCAGGTCATGATCTCATGGTTCGTGAGTTTGAGCCCCGGGTCAGGCTCTGCACTGACAGCATGGAACCTATTTGGGATTCTCTGTCTCCCTCTCTCTCTCTGCCCCTCCCCTGTTTGCTTTCTCTCTCTCATAAATAATTAATTAATTAAAAAAATATTTCTATGTTCAAAGGAAACAGCTGATTCCCTCTTCTCTTTCTCCCAGCGACCATTTGATCAGTAGCGATCTGAGAAAAAGACAAAGACAAATACATTTACTTTCATAATTTTCTGCTGTGATCATTTTATTTTACAAAGAGGTTGAGAAAATTGTACACACTTCTAGTTATCAAGCTTCTGTCTGCTGCCTCAGTAGCTTTCCCTGCTTTTTGAGATTCTCCACTGCATTTAGTGAAGAACAGTGGCTGTCAGGGCAATCGCTGTCAAAATCCCACTGGCATTTTTTGAAGACATAGGAAAATTCATCCTAAAGTTCATATGGAGTCTTAAGAAACCCCAAATAGCCAAAAAATTTTTTTGAAAAATAACAAAATTGGAGGATTCACGCTTCCTGATTTTAAAAAAAAAATTACAGGGGCACCTGTGTGGCTCAGTTGGTTAAGTGCTGACTTAGGCTGAAGTCATGATCTCACAGTTTGTGGGTTCAAGCCACACATCAGGCTCTGTGCTGACAGCTCAGAGCCTGGAGCCTGCTTTAAATTCTGTGTCCCCCTCTCTCTGCCCTTCCCCCACTCATGCTCTGTCTCTCAAAAATAAATAAACATTAAAATTTTTTTTAAAAAAATTACAAAGCTATAGCGATCAAAGCAGTGTGGTACTGGCATAAACACAGACCAACAGACCAGTGGAATTGAATATAGAGCTCAGAAAAGAATCCTCACAAATATGGTCAAGTGATCTTCGACAAGGGTACCAAGATCACCCAATGGGGAAAGCTCTTCAGCAAATGGCGTTAAGAAAACTGGATAAGTACAAACAGGAGAATGAAGTTGGACTCTTATTTTGCACTCAATACAAAAATTAAATAAAAATGGATTGAATCCCTAAACATAAGACCTAACACTGTAAAACTCCTGGAAGAAAATGAAGGAGGAATCTTCATGACACTGGATGTGGCAAGGATTTCTTGGATATGACACCAAAAGCACAGACAACAAAAAGCAAAATACACAAATGGGAAATGTGTGCATCAAAGGACACAATCAACAGGGTGAAAAGGCAACCTACAGAATGGGAGGAAGTATTTGTAAATCATATATCTGAAAATGGATTAATATCCAGAGTATATAAAGAACACTCACAACTCAACAACAAAAATCAACCAATTAAAAAAATAGGCAGAAGACCTGAATAGACATTTCTCCAAAGATGGCAGTATAAAAATGGTCAACAAGTATATGAAAAGATGCTCAACATCACTAATCATCAGAGAATGCAAATCAAAACAATAAGATATCATTTCATTCCCATTAGGATGGCTACTGTCAAAGGGGGGGAAAAAACCACCAGAAAATAACAAGTGTCATTGAGGATGTGGGGTTATTGGAACTCTTGTGTACTGTTGGGGGATTGTAAAATGGTATAACTACTATGGAACGCAGATGAAGTTGCCTCAGAAAATTAAAAAGAGAACTCCCACATGAGCCAGGCATCCCACTTCTGGTTTGTATCTAAAAGAATGGAGGGGTGTCTGGGTGATTTAGTTGGTTAAGCGTTACTGAACACTTAAGAATGGAACACTTAAGATGGCGGGGGCGGGGGGGAGGAGGGGGCGCCTGAGTGGCTCAGTCAGCCAAACATCTGACCCTTGATATTGGCTCAGGTTGTGATCTCGAGATCATGAGATCAAGTTCTGAAATGAGCCTCCAGTCGGGCTCTCTCTCTCTGCCTCTGCCCCTGCTTGCACTCTGTCTGTCTGTCTCTCTCTCTCTCTTAAAATGAATAAATAAACTTTGGGGCCTGGGTGGCTCAGTTGGTTAAGCATCCGACTTAAGTTCAGGTTATGATCTCACAGTTCGTGAGTTCAAGCCCCGCATCGGGCTCTGTGCTGACAGCTCAGAGCCTGGAGCCTCCTTCAGTTCTGTGTCTCTCTCTCTTTTTGCCCCAACCCCGCTCGCACTCTATCTCTGTCTCTGTCGCTCTCAAAAATAAATGTTAAAAAATGTTTAAAAAAATAAATAAACTTAAAAAATGGTTAAGATGATAAATTTTATGTTATGTACTTTTTACCACACATACACAAAAGAACAGTGACTGTCCTAGAACTACTCACAGATGAATCGAGGTCATTTACATCTAGACTTTTAGTGATTCTTCTGTTCACCTTTGTCTACCTTTATTCTAATCAAATGCAGAAATTCCTTTTAAAAATTTCTCTTGGAGCTAAAATACTTAAGAACTTGTAAATTGATCATATAGTGTGTGAAACAAGAGAACTACAGAGATAGTTCTCACTCCCTGAGAGTGAGAATCTCAGGGGTGCCTGGGTGGCTCAGTTGGCTAAGCATCTGACTTCAGCTCAGGTCATGAACTCACGGTTCATGAGTTTGAGCCCCACGTCGGGCTGTGTGCTGACAGCTCAGAGCCTGGAGCCTACTTCAATTCTGTGTCTCCCTCTCTCTCTGCCCCTCTCCTGCTAACACTCTGTCTCTCACTCTAAAATAGATAAACATTAAAAAAAAAAAGTGAAATTTCACAATGGGTCTGAAATGTTTTTTGGTTTTTTTTAAATGTTTATTTTTGAGACAGAGAAAGCGAGTGCACACAAGCAGGAAGGGGCAGAGAGCTTGGGAGACAGAGAATCCCAAACAGATTAGCATCCAATCTCTGCTGTCAGCGCAGAGCCTGATGTGGAGCTGGAACTCACAAACCATGAGATCATGACTCGAGCCAAAATCAAGAATCCGAAGCTTAATCGACTGAACCACGTAGGTGCCCCGGGTCTGAAATGTTTTTATTTTAAATTCCCTTTCCTTTCAAATTTTGCAGTCGAAGATTAAGCTCATCGAGGAGCTGCCTGGCCCTACAGGGTCTGGGAAGCCTTTCGCTACTCAGGACGTTGCAAAGCATCCCAGAGACAGCAGTCTCGGAGGCTGGGCCACCTCCTCACCACTCGTGATCCGGGAGCACATGCAATCCCGTTCCTTTCCGTGGAAGGTATGGTTAGATACTACTCACATGGATTTACACCATCTTTGGCTTTTCATCTCTTTCGAGGTCAGGACAATCCCTGGTGTTAGGTCGGAAACGCGAGTGTCTTATATTTCACCACATTTGGGCAGCCTTTAGAGTCTTGGGATTCACTGCAGTGACTGAAGCATCAGAACAAACAAGGGTAAGAAATGCAATCCAGTAACAGCTTCGTTTTCTCATTGTGGCATCCAAGAAGCTGCTTTTCTTTTCATTAAAAATACTGCACCTTAGCCTCCCAAAGAGGAGATTCATCGCTCAAGGAGAAAGAGCCTTTCTAGCTTTAAAACATATTCTCTACCTAATTATAATTTTTTTTTTTTTTTTTTTTTTTTTTTTTTTTTTTTTTTAATTTATTTATTTTTTTTATTTTTTAATATATGAAATTTACTGTCAAATTGGTTTCCATACAACACCCAGTGCTCATCCCAAAAGGTGCCCTCCTCAATACCCATCACCCACCCTGCCCTCCCTAATTATAATTTTTTAAAAACGTTTTTGATGTTTATTTATTTTTCGAGAGAAAGGAACAGACAGAATCGGAAGCAGGCTCCAGGCTCTGAGCTGTCAGCACAGAGCCTGACGCAGGGCTCGAACCCATAAACCGTGAGATCATGACCTGAGCTGAAGTCGGCACTCAACCTTCTGAGCCACCCTGGCGCCCCTCTACCTAATTATTTTTATAGCATCTAATTAAAGGGCAGACTTACCAGAAGGAAAATATTTTTTTTCTATCAACCATACGGATTTGATTACTAGGGCGCGGCTGTGGAAAGGCTGTTTAGAGATATGTATGTTGCACGTCCCATTAATTTTGCCTTTGTCATTCGAAGAATACCAAATGACTGGAGGAGGAGGAAGCCGTATGGAATTGGGGCTGCGGCTGGCTGCCCTGGGAGGCATGATCTCCAGCAGCTCTCAGAGATTAAGGTGGGGCCATCTGAGCCTCGGAGACTTTCCAAGGCGAGGATGGGCCCCGCCTCCAAGACCCGCATCTCTTTGAATCTTCGAAAAGATCAGAGTAACAAACAGTTTCACTGCACAGGACGGTCCGGTTCATCCATTCTGCTCACATAGCATTCGTTGATAACCTCCTAAACATCCTCTTCCATCTCCCTTGATCCACTCATTCTGAGATTTGGAGCAACGACTCAAGAGATATCTACAATGCTAAGGGTGGGGCTCCGGGCTCTAATGGCTGAGCAGCAATGCAGGAGAAAAGACAGGAGGAGAGAGAACCTGTATGTCTTGCACTGGGCAGTGAGCTCTGAAAGGCTCGATTTAGCACCTGGGTTCCCTGCCTCCCTTGGTTCTTCCTTTTATTTTATTTTATTTTATTTTATTTTATTTTATTTTATTCATTTAATTTTTATTTTTTTTAATTTAATCTTATTTTTTTTAATTTACACCAGAATTAGTTAGCACATAGTGCAACAGTGATTTCAGGAGTAGATTCCTCGATGACCCTTCCCCATTTAGCCCATCCTCCCTCCCACACCCCCTCCAGTAATTCTCTGTTTGTTCTCCATATTTAAGAGTCTCTTCTGTTTTGTCCCCCTCCCTGTTTTTATATCATTTTGTTTCCCTTCCCTTATGTTCATCTGTCTTGTCTCTTAAGGTCCTCATATGAGTGAAGTCATATGATTTTTGTCTTTCTCTGACTAATTTCCCTTAGCATAATACCCTCCAGTTCCATCACGTAGTTGCAAGATTTCATTCTTTTTGATTACCGAGTAACACTCCACTGTATACATCTACCACGTCTTCTTTACCCATTCATCCATCGATGGACATTTGGGCTCTTTCCACACCTTGGCTATTGTTGAGAGTGCTGCTAGAAACATGGGGGTGCGTGTGTCCCTTCGAAACAGCACCCCTGTATCCCGTGGATAAATACCTAGCAGTGCAACTGCTGAGTCGTAGGGTAGTTCTATTTTCAGTTTTTTGAGGAACCTCCACACTGTTCTCCAGAGTGACGGCACCAGCTTGCATTCCCGATTCTTTTATTTTATTTTTAAACGTTTATTTATTTGATAGGGAGAGAGAAAGATTAAGTGAGCATGAGCAGGGGAGGGGCAGAGAGAGGAGACAGGGGATCTCAAGCAGGGTCTGTGCTGTTAGCGCAGACCCCACTGTGGGGCTCGATCCTATAAACCATGGGATCATTGACCTGAGCTGACACCAAGCGTCAGAAGCCCAACTGACAGAGCTATCCAGGTGCCCTATTTTAGGTTTTTTTTTTTTTAATGTTTATTCATTTTTGAGAGAGAGCACATGAGTGAAGAGGGGCAAACAGAGAGGGGGACAGAGGATCCAAAGAGGGCTCTGAGCTCTCAACTGACTGAGCCACCCAGGTGTCCTATTTTTTTTTATTTTAGAGAGAGGGAGAGAGGGCACAAGCAAGGGAGAGGGTCAAAGGGAGGGAGGGAGGGAGGGGGAGAGAGAGAGAGAGAGAGAGAGAGAGAGAGAGAGAGAATCCTAAGTAGGCTCCACGCTTAGCGCTGAGCCTGACGCGGGGCTTGATCCCATGGCCCTGGGATCATGACCTGAGCCGAAATCAAGAGTTGGATGCTCAACTAAGTGAGCCGCCCAGGTGCCCCAGCTCTTCCTTGATTTCTTAGAAACGGCTGAGACAAGAGTCAAGAAAACATTAGGAATAAAAGAGCTGAACTCAAGACGATTTTCTTTAGTCCCTTAAAACCATAGTGCCAGTGAGACCCTCAAAAACGTGAGCATTATCAGTGCTATTTTTGTAAGAATGCTGCCAATTTTGAGTCTAAGATTAACAACTGATAGGAACATCTGCAAATATCACAAGAGAAAGTAGCATAAGGAACACCCGAATTCCTTTCATCCAACTTCAACAATTAAAAAAAAAATTTTTTTTACAGTCTATTTATTTTTGAGAGAGAGAGAGAGACAGAGCATGAGTGGGAGAAGGGCTGAGAGAGAGAGGGAGACACAGAATCTGAAACAGGCTCCAGCCTCTGAGCTTTCAGCACAGAGCCCAACGCGGGGATGGAACTTGGGAACGGCCAGATCATGACCTAGGCTGAAGTCGACGCTTAACCAACTGAGCCACCCAGGTGTGCAATTTTTATACTTTGTGACAATCTTATTTTTTCTGTTCTCCCACGTTTATATGTATTTATCTACGTATTCATTTTTGCTGGGGTGTATTAAAGCAATTCAAGACGTCATACTCTTTCTCCTATAATACTTAGTAGACAGAGAAGATAAGAACTTTTTTCATAATCCCAGTGTTATTATTATAACAAGCAAAATCAGCAATAATCCCTTCATATCACCTAATAACAAGTTCTGGGCTCCATCTCACCTGTCTGGGCTCATTGGCCTAAAGGAGGGAGACAGGACACATTTGTCTGACACTTGAGTCTCTACTCTTCCTTCTCCCTGCAGACCCGTCTCAGGAGAGCCTTCCCTGAGCTCCTCAGGGATCCTCTTTTTCAAAGTGGTACTGATCCTTCCACTTCCTTGGAGCTGTAAGGGCATAGTGACTCAGGGGAACTTTGTGTGTGTGTGTGTGTGTGTGTGTGTGTGTGTGTGTGTGTGCGCACATGTGTGTGAAGATTGAAAAATAAATTGGTTTTAGTTTAATATACTTGTGTTATTCCACACTGTCCAATTAACCTGTGCTTTCCTAGGGTTACTTTCATGGGGCCACATGAATGGTAGACCACAGTTAAAACAAACAGGGGGAGGGGCGTCTGGGGGGCTCAGTCGGTTAAGCATTGGTTCAGGTCACAATCTCACGGTTCGTGAGTTCGAGCCCCGTGTCGGGCTCTGTGCTGACAGCTTGGAGCCTGCTTTGGGTTCTGTGTCTCCCTCTCTTTTTTTCTCCTTCCCTGCTCACACTCTGTCTCTCTCTCCTTCAAAAATAAATAAACATTAAACAATTTTAAGACCTTCTCCGACAGCAGGTGCAGTATTATATGCTCCTGATTTATCAGCCTTCCCCCCCCCATTTTTTTTTTTTTTAATAACAGTGAAGAACAAAGTTAATGTTGCCAATAACTTGGTCACTTCTTTTCCAGCTCACAAATCACCTTTTTGGGTAACAGGTCAGTCGGTTCCGGACCGTGACCCTCTCTCTCCTTTCAGTCTGGATGGCATCTGGGGTCAAGGAGGGCAGAGGCAGGAGGTGGGGAGGAGCAGGTTGGTCCTTGCTGGCCTCTGTTCAGGTGGCCACCATCCCACCTTGGTCCCTTGTATCCCTAACGCCCTGCTACTGAGACCTCCTGCCTCGGGCCCCCCTGCCTCTTCCGTCTCCCAACTATAATCTCCCTCTGGACCATCTCAGACACATCCGCTCCCCTCAGCGCTCAGGAACTTTTGTGTGTGCCCTCCAGGAGTGCTCTGGAGCATCGAGAGACTCGACACTGTGGAACGAGCTGTGTCTGATTCTCCCCACGTGGAACTGCTCCTACCCCATCGCTACACCACTCTGGGCCTGTGGGTGCGGCTTCTCTTAGGGGCTTAGAATTTCCCCAGGATATGTTCTAGAGGCGAGACACAAACATTCATGTCCCGGAACCCCCTACAATATATCTATGGGCTACAATTACCCCCTCTCCAGTTTTTACTTCAAGAGGGGCTCAAGCAGAAAAGCTTTTGAAAACGTGTCTGATCATTTAAAAAATTTTTCTTACCATTTATTTATTTTTGGGAGAGGGAGAGGGAGAGAGACCGTGAGCAGGGGAGGGGCAGAGAGAGGGGGACAGAAGACGTGAAGCTGGCTCTGCGCCAACAGCAGCGAGCCTGCTGCGGGGCTTGAACTCAAGAACTGTGAGATCGTGGCCTGAGCCAAAGTCGGATACTCAACTGACTGAGCTACCCAGATGGCCCTCAACATTCTTTTTCTGCTCTCCCTTCTTTTCAAAGATTTTCCCCATGTCTTAACTTTTCCCTACATCTTCTTCCAGAAGCAGACCCTGAGAGAAGACGTGATCCCAAAGGAACAGCAAAAGGAGAGTAAGAACAGGAAGCTGGGAAGAGGAGACAGCCACTAAAGGGTACCCTGTCAAGCCAGCTCCCACAGTTCTGCTGGCAGAACGCAGAGAGCAAGGAGAAAGTAGACACCTCAGAATTCACTTGGCTGAGGAGGGAGGAGGGAGCTGGGGTATGTATACACCAGCCTCTCACTAGTCCTTGACTGAGGGCTACTCCTGGGGGCATTGATTCCTCAGTACTCTAGGCAGCAAAGGAGACTGGTTGCAGGAGAAAGTTCTCAGGGATGGAAATTCAGGTGCTGACACTCTTATGACCAAATATCGGCTTTTACGTTATTATATTTTATGTTGAAGTTTCTCACCAGTTGTACCGCAGTCCACCGGTGTGCCGTTAACGGACTGGGAAACACTGCTTCTCTCAGCTCTTTCGCAACTGAGTGGGGTCTGGGGTGGATGTGACCCAAGGACCAGTCACCAGCTGTGACAGCCTGATGGGGCTGCAGAGCTTACATGGTCAAGAAAGGAATGGCACGTAAAGATATCCACATCCTAATCCCACAAACCCATGAATATCTTACTTTACATACGTGCAAAAGGGACTTTGCAGATGTGATTAAGTTAGAGGTTTTGAGACAGGGAGGGTATCCTGGATTATCCAGGAGGGCCCAGTGCAATCATGGGTTCCCTATAAGAGGGAAGCAGGAGGGCCAGAGACAGAGCTAGAGATGATGTGAGCCTGGAGTGATGTGCCATGAGGCAAGGAATGCAGGCGTCCCTCAGAAGGTGGAAAAGGCAAGGAAGCGCATTCTCCCCTACAGCCTTCAGAGAAACACAGCTTGTGATTTTAGCTAAATTTACCCCATGGCCTTGGGTAAGCGATTTGGACCTTCATGGTCTAAATATCAGCACCCCTATTATAAAATGGGAGTAGAAAGACATAGAAATTATAAAATACTGCTGGGAAGGTCTACAAATTTCAGAGCAGAGAAGTCATTTTTCAAATTTCTTACACAAAAGAAAAAACATTTTAAGACACAAGAGTTACCCAGGTGCCCCAAGAAAAAGAAGAATCTTTTTTTTTTTGATGTTTTTTAACACTTATTCATTTTTGAGAGACAGAGAGAGACAGAGCATGAGCAGGGGAAGGGAGAGACAGAGGGAAATACAGAATTTGAAGCAGGCTCCAAGTTCTGAGCTGTCAGCACAGAGCATGACGTGGGGTTCAAACCCATGAACCATGAGATCATGACCTGAGCTGAAATTGGACACTTAACCTACCGAGACACCCAGGTACCCTGAAAGCTAAGACTCTTAAAAGCAAATATTAATAGTCCCTGGGGAGCACAACAGATATGTATTGTCTTGCATAAACTACAGTTTAAGCAGAGAAACACACAAGAGTGCCAAAGTATCAAAACGCCACGAATCCAGTGAAACAAGACAACATATGAGGAAACAGGATGAATTTATTACGTAAGCTACAAAATTTACCTGGTTATTCTTTCTTTTTACCCAAATCTTGCTGAAACAAAATTAAAACAAGCAATGGAAAAAGAAGTGGTTTTAAGACTTACAATGAAGTTCGCAAAGAGAAAACAAATATTCTTTTCGAAAAAAGCTCTTCCTTCATAAATACTAACAGAATAAAAGCATTTTCTTGGATGACAAAATGTGTTGCTAAATAACAACTCAAACTGTCAAAGGATAATTAATGCTTACTAAAAAGTAAAGTCATCCAGCCAATAAATTTTGCAAATTGCATTTTTCAAGGACAATGGCCTACAAAAATTCCACTTCTGAGAATCAGTCTTAAAGAATTAATCCAAAATATAGCAAAGGCTATATGATGAAGATTTTAATTGCTTGAGGTGCCTGGCTGGCTCAGACAGTGGAGCGTGTGTCTCTTGATCTCAGTGTTGTAGGATCTCAGTGTTGTAAGTTTGAGCCCACGTTGGGTGCAGAGATTACTTAAAAATATATATATTTAAATAAATAATAAAACTCTCTTTCCTAAATTTTCTTCAAAGTAGTTGAACAATTTCTAGACATTTTTAAAAATTACTATTATCTGTACACTGTAAAAAGTATTAAGATGCCCTAATGCAGTAAATACTAAATCAAATGTTGCCTTGGAAGGTTTTGCAAATCTTGCTTACTGGATTTTAGTGGAAGCGATACAAATGCACAGTGAGCAGATACGTCTTAATCCCAAAGAACGTTAGTGGCCTTGTGATTGCAAATTCCCATGATTAACCACATTAAAAAATCATAATAAACTTTTTATCTTAGAATAGTTTCAGATTTACAGAAAAACTGCAAAGACAGCACAGAGAGTTCCCATATACTCCATACTCCTTTTCCCCTATTATTTACATCTTATGTGACTAGGCCACATTTATCACATCTAATGAACCAATCTTGATCTACGATGACACTGAAGTCCATGCTTTATTCAGATCTCCTTAGTTTTTGCCTAATGTCTTTGTTGTTCCAGTATCCTATCCAGGATATCCCATCGTATTTAGCTATCCTATCGCCTTAGGCTCCTTTTGGCTGTGATGTTTCTCAGACTTTCCCTGTTTTTGATGACCTTCACAGTTCTGAGGGGTCCTGGTCGGGTATTCAGTAGCATACCCTTCTATTGGGATTTATCTGATATTCTCCCATGATTAAACTGGGGTTATTGAGAGGTTTTGGACAGGAGAAGCACAGAAAGTGCCCTTCTCAACCCATCACATCCAGGGTACCTGTGATTAACTTGACTTATCACTATTGACGTTAACTTGGATCACCTGGTCAAGATCGGTTTTTATTCTGAATTATTTTTATTTACTGAAAAGAAATGATAATTTCCCTAGAATAAGCATCTTTTTTTTTTTTTTTTAAATCATTGCAGTTTGGGCCTGGCTAGGTGGCTTCTTTTCTCAACATTTTTATGGCACTTATCACGTACCAGGCACTGTCTGAAGCTGAATAAATATTAACTCATTTTGACCCTGCAACAACCCTAGGAGGTGGATACTACTCTCCCATTTTACAGGAGAGAAGACTGAGGAACAAAAAGGTTAAATGACCTTTTTTAGGACTATGCAGCTAGTAAGTGCTGGCAGCAGAGAACTTGTTCTTAACTACTAGACCATACCGTCTCTCCACAATGAGAGGAAACTTACACCATAAATGAAATACATTCATTCTTTTAAAAGTTGTATCTTTGCAGTATAGAGCAATGAGATCTAGCACCTCAAGTAACCTCTTAATTGATCCGTGTGTCCCCCTTGAGAGTCAGTTCCAATTCTGGCCCACGTATCACTCTCAAGCTCAAACTCCCACGGGCACTCCTGCTATGTGTTGACCATCAACCAGCCAGTTGTCTGCAGAATTAAGCCCTACCCGGCTGGTTGGAAGCATTCCAGGCTTCCCTTGATGATGCCCTACCCTCTGCACGCTCTCTCTCTGAAGCAGGCCCCCTGCCATGCCCTCCACCTACCCGCTTTCCCTGATGCCGCCACGAATGTCTTCCTGCATTTTTCTAAACCCTCTACAATTCACTCATACCATGAGTCTGTGGAAACTTCTTACATCCCCAGAGCACCAACAATTTCTCTCTCCTCTTTATTCCCACCGGACCTCACCCCTGGACTACAAGCGTGCCTCATTCTGCCTCTAAGTTTTGCACACATATTTAATATCCTCTTAGTTTCTGGAGGCCAGGTATCTTATCACATAGCAATAATGCCTGCCAGAATAGGACCTCAATACATGCCTAATTGACGCGATCCTGTTTCTATTTTAAAATGTCAGCTTTTTGATGGACTCCTTTACTACTTGCTTCTGAGTGGCATTATCTGCCTCTACATCTATTCTTCCAATATTACCAATGAGAGATTTCACTTTGTCCTCATATTTCATACAGGGCTTTATTTATTACCACTAATGGATCAATAATACGTGGTTAGATTCCTAGGTCAGGGTTCCTGCTCCTTGTCTTTCTGACCAAGTCGCTTCCTGTATCTCTACCTCTGAAATAATAGAAGACTTGGGTTAGGACCGCTCTGTCATTATTGGCTTATCGCCTTGGGTTGGTTGCACAAGCCTTCTGGGCCTCCCTCATAGGGCATTTGGGAGGATTGTTGAGATCAGGAAAAGAAACCCCTGATAGAAACAATAGCGGGTGTTAACAGGGGTTTGGGGTTATGTGTGTAAGATACTCAATTTTCACAACAGACTTATGTTAACTACTCATCCCACATTTACAGTTTGGAAAACTGAGGCACAGAGAAGCGAACAAGGATATCGAACACTACACAGAGAGGGTGAGGGGAACACCTAGCATTTGGACACAGGACAATGATCCTAAAACCGAAACATCCTCTCTGTTTGGACAGCTGATGAAGGGAATATATATATATATATATAAGAGATTACCCAAGACCATTGGTGTCTTTCATTTACTCAGGTCTTCAAAAAGAACACAAGTCAGACAACACTGATTATCTAATATGTCCAAGGCAGGAGCAGGATTCACGAGCAAAGCCAATGCAAACCCGATGTGAATTATTATGTTCCTCGTTTCTGACTTAAGATCCCTTTCAACACAGTTTTCGCCACGAGGAAAGCCTAATTCCTACACGAATGACCAAGCTTTACTATTTACCGCTGTAGGTAACTGTGAGCCCTGGGCCCAAGGGCTCATTAGGGCAAATGCCTGCAGCACTCAAACTCACACCCTTCAGGAATGTCACGGCCCCTCACTGAACTGACGAAGGCTCCCATGGGACACCTTTATGAGAGTCCTAAATAATGAGGGACAGGCCCTGGGGTATAAATAATTGGGAGATGCTGGGTCCCTTTAAAAAGCTATCCAAATTTCCAGAGAGTAAATTCCAGCATCGTTAACCGAATTCTGGCAATCGCTTATGAGCCCGTAGACAGAATGTATTATGGATGAAAAGTGTACCTGGACCTCTCAAAGAGGATGCTATGGTATCTAAGAGACCGTGAGCTGTAGAAGAAATGCTGGGAGCTACTAAATTATTACTTTGCCTACCAACGTGCTCTTTGCTTGCACCAGTTAGAAGCTGGGAAACGTTTCTGCTTTTGGGTTCCCCATAACCAAATCTGTGATGTTGGTGGAGACCTTCCAAGGACCGCCCCCCGCCCCCCCACCCCCGGCCATGTCACCACTGGGGAAAGGGTTGCTCCTGACATCAAGTGGGTAGGGCCCAGGGATGCCACTAAACCTCTGGCAGTGCAGAGAACAACAACAATGAACTGTCCATCTCAGAATGTCAATGGTGCTCAGGCTGGAAGACTTCACTACAGCCCCATGCTCCGTTTCTCCATTCTTCCATCCAGTGCTGAGAACGCAGAATAGAGTGAAAGTTCAAAATCTTCAGTTGTTTGGCCCAAATGCAGACATGTGGACTTTCAGAACTCTTTTTCCACCCCCTTTTGGCATGGAAGTTACACATGTCCCAAGAACTGGGTGGGTGGGAAAGACAAGACATAAACGCACAGGAGCCGTCCTGTTTTTGTGCTTGTTTTTCCCCCCATGACCTGCTTTTAAATGTTTCCCACAACAGCAATATGTCTTTTTCTCAGTACAGGGCTAGTCAGGGCTTACATAGAAGGACCCAGTTTAAAACTGCATCCAAAATGCATGATTCCAGGCTCTTCACAATCCTGCAGCTCAAGGAGGGAACGAAAAGGACAGGAAGCTAGTGCCGCCACTCAGAGGCTGGTTGGCATAACTTTGTAATATCCCAAGGCCAGATGAGGGACTTCTCCTGATGTCCCACCACCCTGCCCTCTACTCATCACAGCTCCCCTGTCACAAACTAACATACTGCAAAAAGAAACAGTATTACCCCAAGTCATAGTTATCAAATCTGAAACCAGGAACTAGAAAGCTAAAGTGGTCTCTAGTAAGTTGTCCAAAGACCCCTCACCCTTAAGACATCTATCACATTCACGATTCACAAAGAGTAAACAGTAAATTCCGTTTCAAATATCATAGAAACTTACCAGCTGTTTAGGACAATTCCTGCATTGGTATCTTACTGGTTCCTTTCCGCCATTTTCCTTCAGCTGATTTTCCATTCATCTGTCCTTTCCACAAACATTCTCTGGAGCATCTTACTGCCTTCCGCAGATAACACAGAGAAGAAGTGGAAACATTCCCATCTCATGGGAACCCAGAGTACCCTCCTCTTCACCTTCCTTGTTGTGGTTCTCTCTCTTTTCATGGGGGCAGGTCCAACCTGGAGAAAAAAGGGAAGAACTTTCTGGTTAGGAATATCTGAACAGCACCTTTCAGATGCCCCCCCCCCCGCAAACCACCAATCCTATGTTCTACTGAGTGCTCCTTTCAAGAAACACTGCTTCTTGCTAAGCTGCCCAGTAGAGTTTCTATTAGTTTTAATAAATCAAGAGGATCTCTTCCAGTTACTCAGGGAATTTTTGGCTCTCTACATTCGCATATTAAAAGTTTAAGTGGAAGATGGTGGTGAGTGATGGGGGGGGGGGGTTAGTTTAAGCTAGACTTTGAAATGCGTGAACCTGTTTGAGAACAGCAATCCCCCCCCCCCTCTGAAAACGCCTGCGCACCAACGAAAGAGCTACCTCCTCCCCTGTGGTCAGCGCCAGGAAATCAGCAAGACCTGGCTACGAGTCTCTGTCTTCTTGCCTCCTTCAATCCCAGCAAGCAATATTTCAAGGGGGAAAGAAAGATACCGTTTAGCTCCAAAATTTCCTCCAAACGGTGAAAGGAACATGCCAGCCCTCCGCTTCCACACTGTGAACGCTGCAGGGCTACCTGGGCTTTGCTAATACAAGTGGAAAGTGTATATAAATGGCAGGGTAATTACTGGCTTTCGCCCTTGGACGGAGAAATGAGATCACGATTTTCACGAACAGGAACCGGAGCTGCCGCCGCTGCCCTGGCTGCCGCTTCCCCTCCCTGCGCGGGTCCCGCATTACATCACCGGTGAGCTCTTGCTGGTGGGGGTTGGGGGGGGGGGGCGAGGAGGCTCCGCCAGGGACTCAGCCCCAAACCAAGGGGAGCAAACATGGAATAACGAGGGTAAACGGGAGGAGGACGAGGGAGAGGAATAAGGAAAAAGCAGGACCAGGTTTCCCACCGCCACCACCACCCCTCGTCTGTTTGCCGGGGAGGGGGAGGGGGTGTGTGCAAGGGCGCCACATCCTGAAGCAGCCGCACCCCAAATTTCGTTCCTGCACCGCCCCCCCCATCCTCCCTCCACTTCCAATTCCAACAAAAACTGACATCCAAAGGGGCCAGGAGAGCGGCCTTGAGAAGCTCAGGGGGGACTGCGGAGAGACGCCAGGGGATTGGGAGGGACCGAGGCGCCCGCGCCTTGGGGCAGCGTGAGGGAAGGCGGTCGTCGCTGCGCCCCCGCCCGGCCCAGCCAGCGGTGCCTCCCCCGCCAGGCGACAGCAGCCCGAGGGGGGAGGCAGAAGCGCCTCCTCCCTGCCGAGAGCCGAGGCGACGACCGAGGGGGAGGAAGACTCCTCACCTTGCCCCCGATGAGGGGCGGATCATGCCATGGCAGCGCCGGCGAGCGACAGCGGCGGCGGCGGCGGCGAGCGGAGCCCAACCAGCAGCCCCGGGAGCTCGACAGGAGCCGGGGTCGCCGCGGCGGGAGCCCGGGACGGCGGGGACGCGGCCGCTCGGAGCGCCGCCGTGACCGTCCCCGGCCTGCCTCCGCTCGAGGACTACGAGTGCAAAATCTGCTACAACTACTTCGACGCGGACCGGCGCGCGCCCAAGCTGCTGGCGTGCCTGCACACCTTCTGCCAGGAGTGCCTGAGCCAGCTGCAGCTCCGCGCCGCCGCCGCCGCCGCCGCCGCCGCCTCTGCGAGCGCCGCGCCTGAGCGCCCGCTGCGCCCGCCGCCCTGGCACGGCCCGCCCGGCGCCATCGCGTGCCCCGTGTGCCGCCACCGCACGCCGCTGCCCGACAGCCGCGTGCACGGCCTGCCCAACAACACCAAGCTCGCCGAGGCCTTCCCTCTGGCCCTGCGCGCCGCGCACGACCCGCTGCCCCAGGACCGCCTCCCGCCGCTGCCCGCGCGCCGCGCCGCGCCCGCCGCCGCCGCCCTGCCGCCCGCCCCGGCCCCGGCCCCGGCCCCGGCCCCGGCCCCGCCGCCGCCGCCCGCGGAGGACGCCGCTCGCGAGCCCCGCGCCCGCGCCGGCCTGCGCGCCCCGGGCGCCTACGAGAGCTGCCAGAACTGCAAGCGCGCCGCGCTCACCGCCGGCTGCGTGTGCGTCGTCTTCTCCTTCCTCTCCATGGTGGTGCTGCTCTTCACCGGCCTCATCTTCGTCAACCACTACGGCGGCGGCGGCGGCGGCGGCGGGGGGGCACCTCCCGGCGGCGGGGCGCCCCCTGGCGCTGCCCCCGCTGCCGGGTCGCCCTCGCCCGTGGGGCCCATCTGTCTGTCGGTGGCCAGCATCCTGGCGCTCTTCTCGGTCGTCGTCACTTGGGTCATCTGCTGGCTCAAGTACCGGCCCGAGGGCGCGGCCGCTGGCTCGGCGGGGGGCGGCGGGGGCGGCCCGAGGGCGCGGGCGGCGGCTGGCGGCGGCGCGCGGAGGAGCGACACGTAACGGGGCCTCAAGCCGGGCCTCCGCCAGCACCTCCAGCCCCCGCGCGGCCCGAGAGGAGGGGGGGGGGGGACGGGCCTCCGGCTCCGCGCGCTCGAGCTGCGCCCCCTCCGTGCGGCACCGGGACGCCCGGCCACCACCGGGCCTCGGCGTCGCGTCTCTCAGGCCTCCCACGCCCCGCCTCCTCCGCGCGGGGTCAGCGACGGACCCCGAGGAGGCGGGGGTGCTGCTGGGGAGTCCCGTCTCTGTGGACTGTGCAAGATCGCCCTCCGCTTCACGCACCACCCAGGTCCTCGCCAGAGTGCACGGCCGTCCCTCCCCCGAGTCCGAGGATTTGCAAAGAGAAGGAGAAGAGGAGTGGGCCCCCCGCCGCCCCGCCCGAGAGCTGATTTTCTGGCTGCCGCGACTGGAGAGTTTCAGGGGAGAGGTGCGCGCGCGCACGTCTGCCGCAGTTGTGAAAGGACTTGAATTGTCCAGAGCAAGGATGAATGAGATGTCCACGTGAAACAAGGGTGTCCCCGCTTCCTGGCTGTCCTGGAAGGCGAGTGAGCCCGGGGCGCTGAGAGTGAAGTCCACTCCCCGGGGACACGGCGCGGGAGAGCGGGGCGGCGGCACACGAGGCCAGCCGCGCGCAGCTGGGCGCCCCCCGCCCTCCCCGGCAGGTGCGCAGCGCGCCTGCGCGCTGGGGCTGCCGCCACTCAGCCGACTGGAGAGGTGGCGGCGCGCGCAGGGCTGCCGGTGCCGCGGCTCCCAGCTCGGCGGAGTCCAGAAGTCCCATCCTGAAAACTTAGGATTGTTTTATTCACAGTGTTACTATACCAGGAAGTCATTTCATCTTCTGTAACTGGACTCAGGGAGCTTAAAGAGCCCGTTCTCTCTTCTCCTCTCAAAACTGACTTACTGTTGCCCCCACCTGGAAGATACTGAAAGCTATTCACGCAGAATATAAGCTGTAGGCTTCCTCTGCCTTTTTTCTTCATTTCGTTTTTAAAATAATTTATTCTAGAATGTATACATCTGGAAATTTTGTGCATTTAAATTTCCAGGGAAGTGTTTGATAAGCAGTAATATTTCTCCCGTACCTCCAGTCCAAATACATTTCAAGATTAGGAGCAGAAAATAAAGGCGTGTTAGTGACTGGTTCAAGATTTTATACCGTGAACAACTACTGACTTTAAATTATCTGATAAAATAGAAAATAGCTCCCAAAGACAAAACTGACAAGTCTTTCTTCCTCTGATTACAAATATATGTCACACTTACCGGGAAAATATTATTTTGAATTTAACTGTTTGATATTGGAAATCACTGAAAGGTTCACATCGGTCATATTAGATGAAAAAGAATACATATCTACCTGATTTTCTAACTAAAAAGATGTATTACGAGTGTATGTTGCAGGTGGATTAGATGCCTTTTTAAAGAAAAAAAACCCACTGTTTCAAATGTATTTTATATGAAAACATTCTTTATTCCATCTCTTCAAATTTGGAATAAGACAAAGTTTTCATGTCTGAAAATCACAGAAGCTGTTGAGGGTATGCTGTTATTCCTCATGTATTTAATGCAAGCTGTCTGCATGATATCCTGACATTATTCTATTAACTGAACTTGAATGGAGCATTTGTATCTATCATAGAGTGAAGTAATTTATTGGTCACTGATAAGTGATATGGCTGCCATTTAGGAATTGCAATATGGTGTGTTTTATGTCTGCGTTGTCTTAATAAAAACGAGAAGCATTTATAGAAAAAAACCTATTTTCATGAAATTTATTTCATGGGGAAATTGCTCCGAGTTATTTATGGCACTCTTCTTGAAATACTCATCCCCATCCAAATCCTAATTTCACATTTTGAATGAGGCTGAGAGAAATAAGTCACACATGGGAGGAATGTACATCGCGAGGGCGGGCATTTTATGGAATTGTTTCTAGGGTTTCACAGGACTTCTGAAGGCCAAGGGAGATCTATCCATTGTATTTTGAAGGGAGAAGCAGCTTACCCATCCACTAATATAACATCCACTAAAACTAAACTCTGCTGTCAGGTTTGGTTCTCAGTTTCTGCTAAATGTTTTCAGGTTCCTAATGTTTTTATGTTCCTAATACTAAGAGTCACATTTCAGAAACTAGCTTGGATTTGTTTACACCTCCAGCAAGTAACTTGTGTTACTTCTCTGTTCGTTTTTATCTGTTACTCTTTGTTTACTTCCAGTGCTGAGATTCTGTTTGCATTCATAACTGTTTCGTTGCACAAGTAGATCTACACGTGTGTGTGTGTGTGTGTGTGTGCGTGCTACCGACAGAAGTTGGCTTTGTGTATGTAATGATGTGTTCACATGTGCACACACACCTGTTTGTTACTTCACACTCTCAAATTGGCAACCTGGAAGTCTGTCTAAAGTTATTTGGGGACCAGCTTGCTTCTTATAGAGTTTATTTACACTCCACAGAGGAAGGTACACCAAGGACATAAACTGAATTATTCCTTGTAAATGAGAAAAATGTCTGAATCGCCTCCGTCACAGTACAAGCCACATTCTGCTTCCTTCTTAGGTTGCACATGTAAATTTCTTATAATGAGAAATTTGAGCTAGAATACTCCTAAATATAGGAGTCAAAATAGACACAGTTAGTAGTTCAGTACCTAAACATGGTGAGATTTATTTTTTCTTGGCTGACTTTGTCTTGCAGCTCATTTCTGACTTCCTTATCAGGAATTAAGCGACAGGACAGAGCAGCGGAAAACGTGTTCAATTTCCAGTTGCTTTCTGTTATTCAAGTAGTCCCCATTTTGCAGGTGTGCTTTAGTCATCCTAAAGCACTTCCTACATCATGCGGGAAGTCCTGGTATGCCAGCTCCTAAGACAAAGCAGTTTAAAAGGTAATTCTTGAAACGGTCCCATGAGTTGTAGAGAGGGCTCCTGATGTCAGTGGGTGCTTTCCTCCCTTCTCATGGAAATTCTCACCTTCTTGGAAGTGCCTGACCCAATTCTGGACACATCTCCACCTCATGAGTGTTAACTGCCAATAAAATCACTGTAAAAAGCCAGCCCTGGGGGGCTCCTGGGTGGCTCAGTCAGTTCGGACTCTTCGTTTTGGCTCAGGTCATGATCTCGCTGTTCCCGAGTTCGAGCCTTACATGAGGCTCTGCACTGGCAGCATGGAGCTTGCTTGAGATTCTCTCTCTTCCTCTCTCTCTCTCTCTCTCTCTCTCTCTCAAAATAAATAAACTTAAAAAGGCAGTCCTTCTCTGGCTTGCACACCTGCTCAAGAACTTACGGTTTCCATGGTCCAGGTTCTGCTTAGGTTCTGGAGCATCAGGTTAGAGTTACCATCATGATTCTGTAAAGCCTACATTTCAAGCAAAAGAAACTCATCTTGCAGGTCATAGATTAAATCCTCAGCCTCTGAATGCAATACGATTTGGTAAACGGTATCCATATCTAGAAAGAACATTGGTGTGGGATCTAAAGGCTAGGAGCAGCACCCAGGAGATGTGAGTCCATACAGGCTCTCCTTTCTTTGAAAGACCTGGTGATTAATTTAACCTCTTTGAGCCTCGGGCTCCCTCTGCTACAAGATGGGAACACCACATATCAACCCTGCTTACTTTATAAGACTGGCTTAAGGACTTGTATACAACACAAGGGCATATGAGTGAAAATGCTTTGGAAACTGAAGCCCTACCTATTGGGATGAGCATTAGGTGTTGTATGGAAACCAAGTTGACAATAAATTTAATATTAAAAAAAAAAGGAAACTGAAGCCCTGTGCGGATCTATGGCCTTGTTTTCACTCAGATTTCCTAGGGTCTAATATCACCTCTCCAGAGAGGTGTGCTGTGATCACTCTATGCCAAGGGAATATCTACCAAAATTTTCTTTTTTTCTCAGCACTTATTACTGTCTCCAGTGGTCTTATTTAATGGTTACATGCTTTATCTAAAACTCCAGGGCAGATCTTGCCCTCAATCTCTAAGGGCAGGATCCTTGTCTGGTCACACACTTTACCCACAAAACCTTAGTCAGCCCTCAGCATATGGTAAGTGGCAGAGTTTTTTAAGTTGGCCGAATGGGACCCCCTGGACTGAATGTTAAGCAGCTTGATTCCCCTTAATAACTCCTGAGACCCTGGGGGCTTAGGTAAACAGTTGCTTTTCCTGATTTCATAAGAATTTTTGAAAGGTGAAAAAATATACTGGAAAACCACTTTGATTTTTCAGAGCAATCAGTTCATCGCAGTGAAAATCCTAAGTGTGTTATATTCAGTGACAAGACAGTGGAGAGGCTGAAGGACATTTCACCTCCATTTCCGATCATTTTCTGCATTGTGAGATTTCAAGGTATGCCTCCTTTTGGCTTCCTTCTTTTAGGACCATGACTGCTCAATCTCCTGCAAAGCTAATAGCACCTGCATTGGTGGGACATGTTTACTGGGCAGTGAAATTTCCCCGCAACACTGAATTTAAATTTCTCATCGTTCGTTATGTGCCTTTTTAATTCTTTCATCTTTGCTATTTTAAAAATGTACCCTTCATAGACCGGCTAAATTTATAATCTTAATAGCTGAGTAACCCCCCCCCCCCCCATGATTCCGTGACCCAACTCAACCTCTTTAATCATTTATTTCCCATTAGCTAATATTTGTGTTTTACATTTCTGCCATGATACACAGTTGATTAAATTCATGTATTAGGCAAAAAAAAAAAAAAAAAAAAAAAAAAAAAATTCATGTATTAGGCAATGGATTGCATCCCTGCTATGTATGCATTTACGTTTCTTTCCCTTTGAAACAATATGTTTTTATTGTATGCATTACAGTGTAATTGTGAGAAATATCTAGTATTTACTACAGTAACTATTTCTCAAATAAAGGTTAAAACTGACTGCAGCCAGATCTTAATTTGAAGTTATATGAATGGGGAAAGTGTGAGAGAGATTTTATCTATCTTTTGCTAGATCTCTTTTGATTGTCCATTTAAGAAAAGCTTGGTAATGTATACCATAAACATGTTTGTCTCCGTCAATCAAACTTGAGGCTTCTGTCCTCTTAGGGAAAACTAAAATGTGCTCAAGAGAAGCAAGTTTGTTTCTGTGATACATTTACCATCATTCCTGATTATAAATCAGGAAGAAAGAGTGTTTAATATTTACATTTGGGGAAAGCAAAAGTGTTCCATATTCAATTTCCAAGAATATTCCTAGGAGCTCAAGAAGAATGTGTACACTTCCTTTAGAAAAAAAAATGTCTTTCATGTAAAATTGGATTTTCTTTGGTTTAGAAATACCACATCTCCATGGGGTGGAGTAAGGGAATGTTGAAGACACAAGAAAGAAGGTAGAAAAGATATGCAAAAAGCTTCTCCCCGCTCCTAATATTTAAAAGACACATTTCAAAATAAAGAGGAGAGAAAGTGTTTAATCACTTCAAGAACAGAACACTAGGTATGATCTTGACCAATTACTATTTTTTAAAAAACCATGGCAATCCAAGGGCGGCTCAATTATCTCCCACCACAATGACAGACTTATCTGCATCGTGTAGAAATAACACATTTATAAGTCTACTGTGTGTGGGTTTAACAATATTTTATTGTCAAACTTGAGTGGTAGAGAACAATTACACCTGACTTGTAGTTTGGGGGAAGAATTGAGTCCAAGTGAGAAATAAACAGTTACTGCCCAGGAAGAATGTTTGGGACCAATCTCTGCACAGCAACTGATTTGTTCATTGAGACCATTTCTTGTTAGATTCACCCGCAGCAAACTTGTCACCAGATGCGAACCTTAGCAGAAGTTCTCAACGCTGACCGCAGGTTAGAATTACCTGGAGCTTAAAAAAAAAAAAAAAAAAAAAAAAGGCACGTGTCTGTCCCCAGAGACATATAGTTAATTGCAGGAGGGGAAGTGCATCAGTATTTTTAAAAAGGCGCCCCAGGTGATTATACTGTGCAGCGAGATTTGAAAGCCATTGTATTTCACAACGTTTTTATTGAAATACGACCTTCTCCTTAATCTCGCTTTAATGAACTAAACGCCACCAGGTCTCTTAGAAACTGGCAGACTGTGGAAAAATGCTTGGATTTTGTAAGTGGTCAAAATTTAGCTAACTGGTTTGGGTGACTATGTAATCGTTGGTTTTGGTCTCTCTCTTTCTCTCCGTCTCACTCACACACACACACACACACACACACACACACACACACACTCTTGTTGACTTTGTGTTCCCAGGAAAGTTAAGCAAATATTTGCATCTCCATTTGACGTGCTGTGATCTTTCCTAATGCAGGGCGGGTGCCGCTGAGACTCCGGGCCCCATAAGACTCCCCTGTTCCTGCAAAATGGGTGAGTGCTCTCCAGGACCCCTGAGTCATCAAAATTCGGTGACAGTGTGAGGATTTGAGGGCGGATTATCTGGATAACCAGGAAAGTCTCGAGGTTAAATTAACAAAACCTTGCCAGTGACAGCTGTGAGTGTCATCGCCAGTGACAGCTGAAGGAATCTGCTGGTCGCCAGTAGGATGGTTGTGGAGCAGATCTAGTGGTGTCATGTTTTAAAACATTCACTAGGAGAACTATTAAATGCTTTGAAAAGACCCTTCGGAGCAGTCATTCAGCGTGCAAATTAATTCCACGCTGTTGGATCCAGGTGTAAATGGATTTGCTCTGAGACCCAGTTTGCTGCCCGGTGGGTGGGAGGGTGGGGATTACCTCGATTTCTCTACTTTCGGACGGACGCGGAAGCCCGTGGTGGCTCCCAGTTGAGCCGAAGGACTCTGAGGCGGGGGAGGGGAAGCAGGGCCGTTGGAAAGCAGTTGGCTGTCCCTGGTTAATCCCGGGGACCGCCCACCCCGGGGCCCGCCACCTGGACAGGTTCCCTGGGGACAGGTCCTAGGGCGGCAGGGGGAATCCCCCATCCTGGGGCTGGCTTGAGTCCCTCATCTCCAGTAGTCCTGGGCTGGAGAGAATCTGAGGCAGCTTGGGGTGACAGGCTGATCCCCACAAGGCTGGGGCCAGCCACTGGAGCCTGTCCCGTTCTCAGTCCCTTGGTCCAATCCTCGGCCTCGCGGACCCGCACGCACTTGTGATCCAGAAGGGCAGACAAGAGAAGCCGGGATGAAAGGCACAAGGACGCTCTCACGTGACCGCTGGTTTCGCGCGGTGCGGTGGTGGTGGTGGTGGTGGTGGTGGGGACCAGTTTGCACTGTATCTTGTCGACCCCAGCATCCAAAACCTCCGCTCAGTTTGTTTGTTTGCGTTTGTTTGGAACCTGGTCTTCAGCCCAGTCCTAACGCCCTGGATTTTGTGACTGCTCCTCCCGCGTTGCGGGGCCGAAGGTCTGTTATTTGTGATCCGATGATGTATTTACCATCCCTGAATGCCCACATGACCTTCCCAGGGCCCTCCTCAAAGCTCTGAGTTCGCACCTGTTCTTAAAAATAGCGGAGAAGCTCAAAATACGGAGATAAAGAAGAAAAGAGACGCAGAGTGGGGTGGCCGTCGCAGCCTGCGAAGGACTTGGAGTGGTGTTAGCTCAGTCCTTCCTTCCTCCTGTGCTTTCTGGGCTGTCCAATACCCCCATTCCCCCACAGCTTTCAAAGACACAAAAGGTGTCCAGACCAACACTGCTTTTGTCCGGGGCAGGCCAGCTTGTCGCGAACGTGAAGGGTGGGGGCTTGGAAGTACCTGAAGAGTCCTTGGGTTTCCTCTAGTCAATTCCTTGGAGTTCCCCCCCCCCCACCACACACACACACACACACACACACACACACACGCAGATGCCGCACCAGCTTCCCACCGAGACTTTACAGGACCACCTGTCGGTCCAGCAGAAGGCGATGTTCGCCCCTGGGCTGGGAGCCTAGGAGGACTTCATAAGCCCCAGTGACGACACGTTCCAGATTTATAGCCAGTCTTCAGGGAGTCAGGAAGACTTGGATTCTTTCTGCAAATATTCAGCCCGCCTACCACATGTCTGGCCCGAATTAGAGGCGGGTGGATGATACCAACCTGTCTCAAGTTCTTCTCCGCATGGAATATGGGCTAATAAGTTCTCCCTGGGAGTAAGAAAAAGGGTTGGTTAACATAAGCAAAAATTTTCAGTAGGATTGTATCATTCAGTACGTTTTAAAGGGAGAGTGAGATGGAGTAGATTACCACATTCTCTTCAAGAGAGATAAGATAGGGCGGTGCCTCCCAGAAACATTAAAGGTAACTTTAGTTGAAATTTATTTACAACCAGAACAAAGCAAACAAAGGAGAGGTTAAATATTGGGCAGCCCCCAGATCTCATCCCTTTGGGGTTTAATCAGAGTGGTGAAAACCTACGGCTTTCTTTTTTTTTTTTAATTAATTTTTTAAATTTTATTTTTTTAAGTAAACTCTCCTCCCAATGTGGAGCTCAAAGTCACCACTACTCCGAAATCAAGAGTAGCATTCTCTACCCACTGAGCCAGCCAGGCAACCCAGAAACCTATGGCTTTCTAACTGATCAGGACTGTCAACAAAATGCCCTGGGTTCAAATCTTAGCTTTGCCACTTCCTAGCTCTGTGGCTAGGGCAAGTTAATTAACCTCTCTGTGCCCCCTTTCCCTCATTTTAACTAGATACAATCTGGTTATTTGGAGAAGTTGTAAAACTGTAAAGTGCTTTGAACAATGCCAGCACCTTCAAAGTGCTCGATACTATTATGTAATACATATATAGCATTATATAACATATAATAGTACTATAATATTATAGTAACATAATAAGCATAAAATAGTAATATAATGTGATTATGTAGTATTACTATTATATATTTATGTGATGTTAATGTATCATTGTCATCGAGGACTGTTGTCACCGCATAACGGACTTATGTTCTCCCAAAATATATTCGAATTCTTCCAAAACAGCTTATTCAAGATTGGGAATCCAAGAAGCTGGTTCAAGATACACTAGGCCTTCCAAGGTCTCATGCTGCCAACCCCAGGCCACTGGTCCTCAGAGAAGTCTCCTGGAAAGTGTGGTCCAAATCCTGGGAGTGAGGCTGAGAGAAGCCAGAGCAGTCTTTGGTGGTAGACAGTGGATGAGGGAATCCCCTTCCTTGGTTCCTCCCTGGCAACTTCTGTAACTGATACTTTAAAAGGGTTTGTTTCAAGGGTTGATTTTATTCATATCCATCCTTTCTCCCATCACCCTGCCCTTCGTCAATGTGTAAGCTGGCAAAACTCCAACCTGCATTTCATTTATTTTTGACATAAATGAATTTGAAAACCTTGGGAGCAAGCCACATGGAATTATTCTTAAGTCAATATTAAGCAAGGGTATATGTGACATGTCTGGCACATAGTAGGGTTACAACTATTGTACTTCCTTTCCTAATGTCCTTTTCTCCGTCTCCCTCCCCTATATCCCGCTATCCCCAATATACAAGTGTGCCCTTCATGCTCACGTATTCTGGAATAGTGAAATGGGGATTCTGGTTACTTCCAGTGCAAATGTGTCCTTCATATCAGAAACAGTCCTTCATCGTTGTCTAGTATGAATCCACCTTGATCGACACCAATTGGGATTCATTGTATCAGAAATATCTTGGAGCGCCTCTGTAGCTCAGTCGGTTAAGCATTGGACTTTTGATTCCGGCTCAGGTCCTGATCTCACCGTTAGTGAGTTCAGGTTAGTGAGTTCGAGCCTCGCATAGGGCTCCATACTGACACTGCAGAGCTTGCTTGGGATTCTCTCTCCCTCTCTCTCTTTGCCCCTCCCCCCTCTCTCAAACTAAATAAAACTTAAAAAGTGATTTTTTAAAAAAAAGCAGTATCTTAGTCATACTGTTTCTTCTGCAGTCATACTCTTTTTCTCCTTCCCTTCCTCTTTCCCTCTTTCCTTTCTCTTTCTCACCTTCCCTCTCTCTCTCCCTCCTTCCTCTCCCCTTTTCATACTGTTTTCATACTGTTCATACTGTTTCATACTTTTCATACTGTTTTTCATACTGTTTTTTCTGCAGCCATACTCTTTTTCTCCTTCCCTTCCTCTTTCCCTCTTTCCTTTCTCTTTCTCACCTTCCCTCTCTCTCTCCCTTCTTCCTCTCCCCTTTTCTGTTTAAAAAAAATTTAATGTTTATTTACTTGTGACAGAGAGAGTCAGAGCATGAGCAGGGGAGGGGCAGAGAGAGAGGGAGACATAGAATCCCGAAGTCTGACGCAGGGCTCAGGCTCAGGGCTCGAACTCACAGGTCTTGAGATTTTGACCATGATGCTCAACCGACTGAGCCACCCAGGTACCCCGCCCCTTTTCTGATTTAAAGCAATCTTCTCCCTTTCCAGGAGTTTCCCCCCCCCCCCCATCCCAAGCCTTCCATTCTGATGGTACTTCCTTCTTTTTGAGCCCCAAAAGCTTCTTTCATTTCTCCTTCCCAGGGTGACCTGCCACTCTGGTCCTGAATGCCCCAGGGTCTGGCTCCTGCCTTCCTGGGTCACCGCCACCTCCCATGAAACCACACTGTTGGCTCTTTTAAAACTGGGGCTTCCTCACCAATCAGATGAGTAGAGTGCAGCCCCTGCCCCCGCCCCAGGGAAATGTGACCTTGTTCTGAGGGACCTGAAAGTATCATTTCTATTCCAGGGTGACTCTTACGACCCCATTGTGACAGGGCAGCCTGGGCTTTGTGAGACCCTCTTCAAACAGCTTTGGAGATTGAGAACTTAGGTCTGGAGATGCCATAAGGATTCCCTTTCCACTAAGCCTGCTCAGCTCTCTCATAGTTACACAGTTTCTTTTTTTCTCCTCTGCTAGGTAGCTCCAAAGTTTTGTTTCATTAGTAGTTTTTGTGATAAGAACTGCTCCCTCTAGCTGGGCGGTATATCTGCACACTTCTGAGAAAGCTGTGGCCTCTTTTCCGGCCCCCGCTTCAGGGCTCCAGTCTGTTGCCTCCACTTTATCTGTTGGGTCCCTCGGTCCCAAATCTCCGCAGGGAAAAATGTTTTCAAAGCCTTTATTATCAGTAATTTGTGGAGCCTTGTGAAGACACTCTCTCCTGAATGTTCCTGTTTTCCATGTATCTCAGAAGACCACCAGCTGGAGAATGATAACTGGTTCTCTAGGATATTGGGTTTCTCTGGAGATTTCCCTCTCCCATTCCCCAAGAGGTGGGGGCAGCTGCCCAAATCACCCAGGAGACACATACATGTCTGCCCCTACGGTGTGAAACAGGGCACTTCTACCTCTTCCAACATTTCCCCTGCCTGGAAGGAATTTCCTCCTGTTTGGGGATGGGAGTGACAGGTCCTGTGACAGGGAGTCAGCCAGGGGGGCCTAGACAGGAAGAAGCTGGGCTTTCGTTTTCTTTCAAATAAAAATACAATTTGCAGACAACGGGGGCCAAGCTGAGGGCCCCCAAACCCAGCGTGGATTTTTTTTTTTTAATTTTTTTTCCAACATTTTTTATTTATTTTTGGGACCGAGAGAGACAGAGCATGAACGGGGGAGGGGCAGAGAGAGAGGGAGACACAGAATCGGAAACAGGCTCCAGGCTCCGAGCCATCAGCCCAGAGCCTGACGCGGGGCTCGAACTCACGGACCGCGAGATCGTGACCTGGCTGAAGTCGGACGCTTAACCGACGGCGCCACCCAGGCGCCCCCCAGCGTGGATTTTTGAGCCACAACTATGGGCTCAAGCTGTGGGAAGGGAGGAGACCAGGAAGTCCCAGTCTCCCGGACCTCCAAAGGTGACATCTGCCTTCCTCCCGGAGGCAGAGAGAGGGTTGGTCCTAGGAAGCCTCCACCTGTTTGTGAGAAGATTCAATCCTCCCTGTCACTACTTTGGTAGCCTGAAGGAAGTGTCTTCTCAGAAAGAGGACATCTGCAGGTTTGGCTGGCCAGAGCCTGCCCGAGTTTTCCACGGCTTCAGAATGCCCAGTCACTCACTACTGTAGTCAGTGTATATGGTTCCTTCACTCCATCCCTTTGGCCTTATCCTTCCCCAGATGCTCCTTCCTGCCCTCCCTTCTCTTCAGAAAGCTACCTCAGAGGACCTGCTCAGGCTTCTGTGGCTGAAATAACAAGGCCCCCCCACGCTACTCCAGCGGTTTATGCCCACCCCTCCTCCCTCAAGTCCTTCAGCACCTCCAGACTGAGCCACATTCTTGCAACCAATCTCCTGACCTGTGGCATTTTTATTCTTTTTTTTTAATTTTTTTTAACGTTTATTTTTTTTTGAGACAGAGAGAGACAGAGCATGAACAGGGGAGGGGCAGAGAGAGAGGGAGACACAGAATCTGAAACAGGCTCCAGGCTCTGAGCTGTCAGCACAGAGCCCGACGCGGGGCTCGAACTCACGGACCGTGAGATCATGACCTGAGCCGAAGTCGGACGCTCAACCGACTGAGCCACCCAGGCGCCCCTTTATTCTTTTTAGTTATTTTCTGGACGGTCGGCTCTGCCGGGAGAAGGATGACTTTGGTCTGTTTCCAGGAGGAGTGTAGCCCCAGCTCTTGGAACAGCACGCAGTAGAAGCTGAATAGGTATGTGTGGAATGAATGAAAGTTCTTGCGTGCGCCCTGTGATCTGCTCTGAGAGCCCAGCTGACCATTCAGTGGGAGATGAGGGGTAGAATAAAATAATCAAAACCACATCAGGGAAAGGCTTCAAGGGCCAGCTTTGCACGTGTCTCGGGCCCTGGAGATGACCAGGGAACAAAGGAGCCTGAGCATTTAATGAGAACTTTCTGAGGGGTTCGTGAACGATTGAATGGGAGAATGTCAGACACCAGAGTTTGCCAGGGGAGGGTGTTGTTAGCAGGCCACTGGCTCTCATACCTATTGGCTCCCCCAGTGCGGGCTTCTCTTCAGGCCAGTGGGTCCCAGGGCTGTGAGCCAGGGCTCTGCGGTTCCAGGGACCCTGCTCAGATGACTGCGAGGTGCGACTTTCCACTTCCGGGAACCCTTCCTTGGGCCAAGATCGCCCAAAGACGCAAGGGCGAGCAGGCCCGTCCTTTGGAGGGCGGAATCGACTGAGGACCCAACCTCTGATGCCAGGCTTGACACAGCATTCACTGGGCGGCAAAACCAAGAAAGGGAACTAGGAATGGACCCAGTGTCCCTCGGGGTCGGATCCTCGCCATCAGAACGCAGAGAGCCCAAGAAGAGAGCTTGCGCAGTTTCTACCTCATCTGTTAAGGCCTCTTCAGAAGTCACTGTCCTGTTAGATTTGTGTCCCCAAATCCTTTTTTAATCCAGCAGAATCTCTTTAAGGGGAAGAATCTCAGCCCCAATGTCCAGGCTCAAGGTACAGAGAGGACAGGACCAGCAAGATGGAGGTGGAAGGATGGGGGTGACAGGGGCTCTGGCTCAAACCAACTCAGGGCCAGGTAGAGAGAGGTGGTTGCACAAGACACCCCTTCCCAGGGCACTCTCCAGGGTGAGCATTGGGTCCTTGCCCTCAGAGTTCAGCAGGGCTGCGGGGAACCTGAATTTGTCGACCTCCATCTCCAGCCAGCTTTCCCACGCGCGACCTGGAGGCTTCGACCTTTCCGGATTTCTCTGCCAAGAAGTGGAGCCTCGATACCCCACCCTCATCCCACCTAACCAAAGCAGGCGTCTTCTGAACCCCTCCGTGCCCAGTAGTGGGCCACCTGGGCGGCTTCTAAGATCTTCCCAATTCCATCCTCCGGGCAGCTTTCCGGGCATCCTTGGGGCCTCTGGACTGGGTTTTCTGTCCCCCAGGCCTGTCTCCTCCACCTGGGGGTAAACTGAGCGCCCCCAGGATTGTTGCTGAGCGCGGATTTGGGGTCCGCAGAATCGAGTTTTCTCCGGCTCCTCCAACGAGCGTCGGAGGCCGGAGGGTAGGGAACGGTGTGCACCGGGCTAGGGAACGGAGGGTGAGGGAGGAGGAAACGGCCGTGAGTGTGTTGACGCCACTGTGTGTCGGTTTCTGTGAGTGTGCACGAGTGCGTGCCCGGATGGGGGCGGGACAGGAGTGGGGGGACGGTCGGGCAGGTCCGGCCTCGCGCGCAGAGGGCTCTGGGGTGCGAAAAGACCTCCTCGCGGGGATCCGTGGGACGCGACCGCCCCACGGAAGGTGGACGGAAGGGAGGAAACGCCAGCTTCTGGCTCCTTCCCCAAAAGCGCTCTGGGAAGGGATTAGGCGCCCCCTGTACTTTCGCTTTGGGCGTGATTGATGCGAACGGCTCTCCGAGGGCCGCGCAATTAATAAAGATTACGCTCGTTTAGTCGAAACGTCCCTCTTAATTAATGGAGAGAAGGGCGCGAAGGGTGATTTATTTGCATTTGCAACACGCTTTCGGCCTCACGGGATTTGCGGCGAGGGCGGCCGCTGGGGCCCAGGACTAATTGGCTACCACCCGGTTGAGGCCGACTTGTTCCGGACCGAAGTGTCCCCCATCCTGTTCCCCTCATGTCGCCGCCTACGGGACCTACTCCCCGGGCCTTACACCTCCATCCCCCTAACTGCGTCTGAAACCACCCCAGATGCAGGTGGGCTTCCCTCCCTCGAGAGCACTAGCCCGGCCCTGGCGGGCACTCCCTGCCCCGCACACTCCCCGTTGCGCCTCATTACCGCCCCCCTCAACGCGCTGGAGGGGATCTCCGGGAGGCCTGATCACCGATCCCCGCCGGCCCCAGCTTCCGACGGTGCCGTCAGGGAGGGGTTGAGGCATGGAAAGGAGCGCTAGCTTCGAGTCCCCCAGGCCAAAGGGGCTCTGGGAACCTACCCGCTACGTATGAATGTGTGATCGCGTGTCTGAATGTGTGTGGGTGGACGTACGTGCCTGTTATGTATGTGTTTCTAAGTATCTGAGTGGTGCGTTGTTGCTAAAATACCACCCTCTCTCCCGCCTTGCTGTCCACCTGCTACAGCCCGGGCGGGGAGGGGAAGTGCAAACTTTCCCCGAAGCGTAGCCGCGTGAAAACACTCTGGCTTTAGCCGGAGACTTTGTGCCCCTGGGTGGGGGAGCAAGCGCTTCCCACCCAGCAGGGGCGGGGCGGGGGGGGGGGGGGCGAGAGTTGGGGGGAGCTGCGTGGCCGCGTGGAGGGCGCAGGAGTCAGGAAGAGGCTTCAAAGGTTTCGGTAACGACTCTTCGGCCTTTATTTATGCCCCTATTAATACAATATCCATCATGGAGATATCGATCTTTATCCTTTAAACTGATACGCTAGGAATCAATTAGCCATGCAGATTACATTTCCTACATATCCAAATGTTAATCTTTCAGTCTCTGGGCCAGTGATATATATTTTTGCAGCCAGATAGTATTAGATTTCGTTTAGAAATGGGAAGAAGAAAAAAGGCTCTCTGAAGCGCATTTCTCTTGGGGCTACTTGTCTTAACTCTTGGCCCCCACTGGGCCCTGGGGGTCTGGGGGCCAGGATACTTCTTGGAGTTTCCCGGGCAAAGAAGCAAGACCGCGACGGCGACCAGCGCGCAGGGCCACCGCGGGGACGCGGGACAGCTTTCTGTGACAGGACTCTGGGCAGCCGGTTAGCGTCAGGTCTACACTTCTGGTGGGGGCTCCTTCCAGCTAAACCACCCTGTCTGGCAGGCCCCTTTCGATCGCTTGTGGCGTTCTGGATGGTCAGTTTCCATCTTCTCAGTTTCCCCTCCAGGGTTCTCCCATCTCCAGGCTTCTAAAATCAAAATTATTCTTCTACTCCTCACCCCCCAAACCCAAGGCTAGTTTAAAGGTCCGTCTCCAGAAAGAGAAACCTAATTTAAAACACGAAATCCGTGTTTTCCTGGGGAAGGGAGATGGAGAGAAACCTTAAGGTCTACGAAGGAACGTAACGGGATTCTTGATGTTTAAGAAATTGGAAGGGTTGAGGCAACCTGTTTAGCTTGTGGTGATTTCTCTTCTCTTCTCTTCTCTTCTCTTCTCTTCTCTTCTCTTCTCTTCTCTTCTCTTCTCTTCTCCTTTCTTTTTTCCCCTTCCTTTTCTTTTTTCCTTTTCATTTCTCTCTTCTTTTCTTTTTCGTTCTTTTTCTCCTCCTCCCTACGAAAGGCTGGTGGAGTCAGGAACGGATGCATCCCGGGGCGGGGGTCCCCTCCTCTGTGCACGGTGAGCTCCCACGGGCCACAAGGAGGCAGGGTGCATGCTGCATGCTTCCTATTATTTTCCTCCAGTCCCTGGCCCCAGCCGGCGTGGCTCTGGGAGCCTCGGCCTCTTCCACCTCCCCCCACCTGTTGCGCTCACTGCTGGGAGTTGGCTGCAGAGTCTTTCTCGCTCCAGGCGAGATTTTAATCCCTGCGGACTGCGGGTCCTGGGTTTACTCACAGCTCTGCTGCCTTAGGCTCCCGTGCCCTCACTATCCAGCGCATCCTGGTTCAGCTAGACACCCAGGTCTGAACATTCTTCTCGAAGATCTCTCTTTTCTTGCTCCTTGCATCCGCTCCGTCCCCACACCCTGAAATCCTTGTGGGAGAGAAATTTCCCGCGGGGGCTAAAGATACGCAGGCTGAGGAGCTGTGGCAGATCTGAGTTTTGGCTCAGGCAGTGGGGCCGTATGGAGGTATGGAGTCAGACCTGGCCTGATCCAAGTGAAAGGCCTGTTAGCTTTCCCCCACCTCCTCCACTCCCCTCCCTCCTCCCACCTTCGTTTCCCACATCCCATCCCCCCCCACTCCAGGAGTTCCTGGAATGGTCATTTGCCTTGCTGGGTTTTTTTGTTTTGTTTTGTTTTTGTTTTGGCCTCAGGCTCAAAGAAACCCTACAGACCCTCCCGCCTCCCGCAGCCCTCCTATCAAGTTCTCCAGCTCTACTCCACCCCCCCCCCCCCCCCCCCCCCCCCCCCCCCCCCCCCCCGTCAGATCATCTGCCTCTTTCCCTGGGCCCATCGGAAGATGCCCTGCCAAGACCCCTCAGTCCTTACCCCCACGCAAACACCCTGCTTGCTCACAAGCCGAGCAATTGTCGAATTAATCAACCCCCCTCCCTGCGCCGTGGATTCTCACCGAGTTGGTCAGAGCATTTTTGAAGATTAGAGAGGACATATTCTAATTTTTTTACAAGACGCTTCCCCCTCCCCCACCCAGAAATTGGGCTCTGGCATCTTGTCTTCCTTATTTGCATAAAAATAATTTTTGTAGAGCCAAACAAACGTCTGCAGGAGACAATTTGCCGAGAGATTCATTCTCTCCCTCCCTCGCTGCCGTTAAAATTTTTTTTTCCTTTTACATCTCTCTTCTTCCCCTCCTTTCCTTTTCCTTTCCTCGTTCTCCTTCTTGTCTTCCCACAAACCATATGTTCTTTATTGAGAATCCGCTCACACGTTCCCGGCCGCTCCCCCAGCCGCAGCGGCACCGCAGGGGCAAAATCCCTGTGGTTGGCGCACATCACATTTCAGTGCGGCGCCCAGATCCCCATCCAGTCCCTAAATCCGACCTCATCCCGACTGATTTTCCAGTGGGGGAGAAGAGCGGCGCCAAAGTTTTTGACAAACAACTGCGGGGGGCCCAATGATGGTCGCCTCGCCTGGCGCTGCGCGGGACGGCGGGTTTAACCCAAGCATTCACCAACCCCGGATCCTCCCATCCGGCCAAGACGCGCGTGGTCAAGGGCTCAGTGCTTTGCATTTCCCTCGCGTGAACGCGGGGCAGCCTTTCTGCGAAATCGAGGGCTTCGTGGTGTTTGCTCAAACCACAGACTGCAACCCCGGGTGATGCCTGGGACTCGGCGAGCGGACGGGCGCGGCCCCGCGGGGCTACCACGCCAGGCTGCCAGATCCCGCGTCCTCCCGTTGGGGCAAAAAAGGCCTGGGTGGCTGCGTGGCAGACGTCCCCGCCCGGGCCACTCAAGAACAGTGTTTTACATAGATCATAATTTTCTTAAGGCCTTTGTCTGGCTAGAAATGAGGTCGCCTCTTAGAGGCCAAGAGAAGTCCGGGGCTCATGAAAGGCTGGTCCACAAATGCAAGAGCTGCGCGCTGAAGGGCGTCCTGCGGCCCAAAGCAGATGGCACCGGACCGCGACTGGACTGTTGATCCACACATCCAAACCCGGGAGCGGGAGAAGCTTGTTCAAGTGAATGCGGCACGCTCGCCCCAGGCTTGGACAGGCAGCCAGCTGTCTGTTTCACCTGACGTTCCTCTGAAACTCGGGGCAGAGGAGGCATCGGCGAGTTATCCTTCTCCCCCGCCTCCCACCATTATCTTCCTATTGCCCTCAAGGCTTCAGTGGCATTTTGCACGTGCATGGATAGCGCGCGTGGACACCACGTTCGTTCTGGAAACTGTCCTAGAGACTTTCCTGCCTGCTTTCTGGGTAATTTGTCAGCCTGGGGAAATGATGCTGCCTTCCAAACCTGCGTTCAGTGCCGCAGGGGCGAGGGCGCTTGCCTTCCAAGACCCACTTTGGGGCCACTCCTTTGTCAACTGGCGACTGTATCGCGTCCAGAGGCAGCGCGGAGACTCTGGCTCAGAGGCTTGGGAACGGGGACAGGGCCTGGGTGGACACTCCCTTCCTGCTCCGGGGAATGGGGGGGGCGGGGGTAACTTCTGCTTCCAGAGAGACTTCTGAAAGAAGGGAGGCACAAGCTTCGGAGATGGGGAAGGAGTGGCTGAAGTGTAGAACCGGGGTTCGTTCTCAAAACCAATCTGGAAAGCCAGGAACCACCCCACCCTTCCGCGACCTGTTGCGCTCGTCTATGTCCAGGCTCCGGCTCCGGGCCTGGTCTGGTTTGGCTGCGAGTGGGCGCCATGGGCCCCAGAGCCTCAGCCAATGTCGCTGTCCCGGCCTTCCCTGGTCGGAAATCAGGGATACCAAGTTCAAGGAACTTGGACTCCCGAGGTCTTTGGATCCAAAGTGGCCCCGCAGCCCTAATGACCCAGCTGCTGGGAGACTGAGGGTGCCCTCTCACCCACCTCTGAGTCTCCCGGGTCCTCTGACCGCCACCCGCTGGAGAGGGTATGAGTTAATCTGGCTACAGAAGAAGAGCTCTCCCGCAGGGGAAGGCCCGGGAGTAGAGATCCTGGAGCTTGAGGCCCCCACCCCCCCCCCCCCCCCCCCCCCGCCCACACACACCCTCGTGGCCTCCATTTGTACGTTTTTATAGCAAGTGGTGGTCGGTTTATGGATGCGCATACTGGACTGGCTTCCATGGGTACTTCCAGATCCAGTTCAACCCGCAGTACCTTCGTTCCAGGATGCCCCTGGCCCTGCCGCTCACGGTTGCTGGACGTGCAACCCGGGAGAAGGAGTCTGCAGCCCGCGCACCTTCCCTGATCTGCAAGCTTTGGGGAAGGAGAACATCCAGCCGGAGCGCGCCGGGTCAGCGCCGCGAGGGTTTGGAGACACAGCCCTCGGCTCAGATACAAATGAGACTCAGTCCCGGATGTTCCTGGGTTCCTTTCAGTGGCGAGTTGAGTCCGCATTTGCCCTCTTAAAATACACCTTGGGTACCCCCCTTTTCCAACTACCGCTGACCCTAGAAAGTGCCCTATCGGCTCCACTCAACTTTTTAAAGACGGAAAACTAAAAAAAAAAAAAAAAAAAAAAGAATTTCTAGCTCAGGGGTTGCAATCCCTGAGAAGTGGCTTAGGAAGAAACAAGGACACGGATTTTGGTGATCCCCAAAAAGGAAATGAGAACGTTTTCCCCTTGACAAATTGAATCGTTTTATGTAATATCAGGTTAAATAGGGCTTCATTTTAAGCGGTGACTCTCCTTTGTACTATGAATGCACGTCAGCCCCCCCCCCCTTTGGTGAGTGAGGAGATGTCCAGACTTTTTTCCGTGTTTCCAGAGGCCTGTCTCCGCAGCTCGGAAGGTCAGTCAAGCCTTTTAATGTTGAAGCCCAGCCGGCCGAAAGCTGCCTGCTTTTCCCACTTGCGAGTGGATTTTTAAAGAACCAACTCCCAGAAGGTTGAGCAGTTATAAGCTACCCACCCCCCCACCCCATCTTCCCTTTTGAGTTTGCCTTAATTAGGGGGTGGGGAAGTGGGGTTGGGGGCCGCCTTCACGTAAAAACTGTCAAAGGAGTTGGGGGATGGGGGACCTAGAGAGAGGGGTGGGGAACTCCGGCGCAGGAAAAATTCAAAAATCGTAAAAGGAAAAGGGGGAACATGAAGCCCAGAAGTCATTGTTTCCTTTATTTCAAAGGGAAAAACCTGCCCGATTCTCATCCTTTTGATTGATTAAGGCCCTGAATACCTCGCAGCCCCAGAGTGACAGTCCTTGAATAGACTTCAGCGAATAAAGCGCAGGCAGAGCGCGGGGCTGGCACTCGGGGTGTAAAGGAGGCGAGTTCGCTGGCACTTACCAAGTTATAAATAAAGGGCTATGCACAATGGTACCTTCTCTAAGGACAGACAGTCTTTACAACACTCCTGGCGTCATATCCTGCTGGGGACACTTCAGCTCCTAGCCAAGACTTCGCTCCTTTTATTTTTCCAGCAGTTTAGTCTGAATACCATAATAAATTCCTGAGAACAAACGCAGCAGCCGGGCAAAACTTTAACATACAGACACATCTCTGCTGCCGCATTGGGGATCTATACCTCGAGATTTAGAGCTGGGGCTTCCCAGAGTGGGTTTTTCAATCAAGAGGCAGTTTTCTTCTCCCTCCCCACCCCAGACTTCAACTAGCGAGTCCTAGGGCCTCCCCAATGGCTGCCGAAGCTCCTCACCACTCCTGCTCCCAGACCGAGAAGACAAAAGAACTTTATCAGCACACTCTGGACTCCTCCTGGGAGGAACCCCACCGGGAGGACCCCTATAACAAACCTAGGCCAAAGGGGCATTGACCAGAAGAGAGAAAGCTAAACAAGGGAGGGGGGGCGGGCAGAGGGTCCCAATGCCTTCTTATTGGAATTGCGCCCCTCCAGTGGTTGTAAAACAAACAAACAAACAAACAAAACTAGAAAAAAGAGTCACAGAAAAATAGAGACATAGAGAGACAAGGAGACGGAACGGGAAGAATAGAGTCAGAGACGGAGAAAGCCACACAGAGATACACAGAGGGAGACAGAGACAAAGAGAGCAATAGAAAGTCAAGGAGAGAGGGACACACGTGAAGTGAAAAAAAGAAACAGGGACTCCTCTCCTCTGCGCAGCTGCCACCTCCCTCGGGCTGTCTCTTCCAGGTTCCACGGCTCTGCCCTTCTCTTCCGGGGAAGGGGAGCAGCGTGGGTCCCTCTCCGGGCCGGCCAAGGCCTTGGCACCGCCGGGGATGGGAAGAGAAAGTGGCCGCTGTCGCCCAATCAGCGCGTGTCTCCGCCACCCGGGACGGTCTCCCCGTCGGCCAATCGCAGCTCAGGGCTCCTGACCAAGCTTTGGGTGAAAGAACTAATAAATGCTCCCGAGCCCGGATCCCCGCACTCGGTGTCACGACGGGAGGAGATTCAGGCCGGCCGCGCTCCCACCCCCACCCCCCCCTCCCTGGCTCGTCGCGGCGCTCGCAGCCCCCTCCCCAGCGCCCCCCGCCGCAGGGCCACTCGCTCAGACTCAAACCAAACTTCTCCGCCCTGGGCTCGCGATCCCGGACTCTGGGGCCTCCCTGCCCGCCCCTTTCCCCGGTTCCTTCCCGAGCCGCTCTCTGGACGAGGAGCGGGCAGCCCTCCTGCCCACGTCCCTCCCTCTCTTTCCAGCCTTTTTGGGGAGGGGCTCCCCACGCTCGGGGGCAGTTCCCGAGAGCCGCCAGCACCGCGCTCGCCTTTCTCTTTCGCCTTCACCTGGATATAATTTCCCAGCGAAGCTGCCCCCAGGATGACCACGCTGGCCGGAGCCGTGCCCAGGATGATGCGGCCGGGCCCGGGGCAGAACTACCCGCGCAGCGGCTTCCCTCTGGAAGGTAAGGGTGGGGGGGCGCCTCAGCGCCGCGCGGAGCCCGGGGCCCGAGCCGGGCTGCTCCAGCGTCTCCACAGGCTTCCTCGGCGTGCCCTGGGAGCCCCATTCCCTGGGTGCCCCGACCCCCCCCCCCCCCACCGAGCTAACAGTCGGGGGGAGATCTCCGCTCGATTTTCTCCCTGCAAACAGAGCGCAGCTCTTTCTGCAAACCCTCGCGAAGCTCGGCGGCCAGGCCTGCTCCGGGCCGGTCCACTTTCCTCTGCTGTTTTGCAAGTGCGGCGGCGGCGGGGAAGGGATGGACCGGCTTCTGAGCGCCAGAAAGCACCATCTCCGCATTTTGCCCACCCCAGGGCCTTTCAAAATTGTCGCGGCTGCGCGGACATTTGCTAAGCTCTTGTTAGTTCCGAAAGAATTTTCTCGCCGGCCGCAGAGTGCAGTGGCAGGAGCCGGATGGCTTCGTGCTTGGAATTTTTAGTATTAACCGATTAATTAATTAGAGTTCCATTCATCTCAAGTGGCATCTCGAAGTTTCCATAAACCCTTTTGGGGGAACTGCCTTGCAGTCATCCAGAAGGGAATCCCAAGGCAGGAAGACTTTGGATAGTTGAAGAGGTTGGGGCAGCAAGAGCGGGGGGAAGCTGATCCAGAGGCGTCCCCCCTTCAGGCTGGGTCTGGAGTATAATGTCATACCTAGAGCATGGATGGAGGTGAAGGGGGCTGCCTGCAGACCCTGCTGTCCTCTGGGTCCCCAGGTGTAACAGGTGACTCGCTACCACCTGAGGCCTCCTTTGGGGACCCTCTTTGACCTTTGGCTGCTGCACTCTCACTCCTCTGAGTCCCTTAGAAAAGGAGTGGTTCCAGTTGAACGGGGTTTTGGGGGAGTGGAGTTCAGGAGGCCAGCGTCTGGGTAACCTTCTCTCTGCCTGGAGGCTGTTTCTCGAGCAAGCTTCAAGATACTGGCCCGAGGGTCTTCCCTTCCAACCCCCACCCCCTGCCAAAGATGCCACTTTCTCCGGGCCCAAAAGGAAGACAGTTTCTCTGGGGCAAGTTAGTTTGCTGTCGTTGCTGCCCCTTCACACAAGATTATGTGCTCCCGAATTGCTTAATACTTTCAACAGATGTGATTGGAAGAGGGGCTGGGGCTGGGAGCCGGCTGTCTTGCATTTTCAGCTGTGGCTGTAACACGCGGATTGTCCCCAAGCGTCAGGAATTAGGTGGGCTCATCTTCCCGGCTGCTCTCTGTTCTCCAGAAGTGACTTTTCCTTTGCCTCTCTTTTCGCCTTCCGCTCCCAGTGTCCACTCCCCTCGGCCAGGGCCGCGTCAACCAGCTCGGTGGTGTATTTATCAACGGCAGGCCGCTACCCAACCACATCCGCCACAAGATCGTGGAGATGGCCCACCACGGAATCCGGCCCTGCGTCATCTCCCGCCAGTTGCGCGTGTCCCACGGCTGTGTCTCTAAGATCCTGTGCAGGTACCAGGAGACCGGCTCCATCCGTCCCGGTGCCATTGGTGGCAGCAAACCCAAGGTGAGTGCTGGGGCCTGGCCCCAGAGGCCTCCAGGCCTGTGGTCTCCCCGGTTAGGGAGGATCGGGGCAGGGGGCAAGGACGCTCATCTGGGGCTTTCCAAGGAGTTATTTTTCAAGACTAGAAAGAGGTGGGGGGGGGGGGGGGAGGAGAACAAGGTTGCTGCCTGGGCGCTGCTCCTTGATAAAAGCTAAGGGAAAACTCCAGCCTTTTTGCAAAGGAGATACAGCATTTTTAAGAATGTCCCGGAACCCTTGAATACTCATCAAATTATTTTAATAGGCAAACACATAAAGCATGCAACTGTGTGTGCCCACCTGTTGCTGGTTTCCCAAGAATCTTCCCAGCTCCGACCCACCGCACCACTTTTGCCAGATCTAAAGAGCCACTTTTGGTTTTCTAAATGGTTTCTCTCCCACCTTCTGTCCCCAATCTCCTCCAGTCCAAATTGTCTTCAGGGAGTCAAAAGCTAGGGTGATTTGTTTCCTTTGTAATGGGCAGATTACTTGGCATTTAAAAAGCAGTTTGGTACTATCCTCAAATTATTTTGGTTCCTTTTAAAAAATGAAGGAGTCACACTGGCTAAGACTCAGTGGGAGGGGATTGCAGTGGGTCTGCCTTTTCTTCTGGATGTGGGGAAAATCCAATATAATTTTCTAGTTGCCACGGGGCAAAATCGAAAGGAGGATTCTGGCAAACCGAAGACTTCCAAACACCCTCCTTCCTCCCACTCCTAGCTCCCTTTCCAACCTCTCCGAGAATCTCTAGAAACAACTTTTATTGAGAGAGAGAGAGAAAAAAAAGACCCAGTGTTTCAAATTACCCGTATTTGTTTATCCACTCTGATTTTTTAAAACCCATATAATCACCTTTTACATTGCATTCTGCTCTTGAGGGTAGCTAAAATCTTGTGCTTATTTTTGGAGAGGTGCGAGTTGTAGCTGTAACTTGATTTTTCTGCTTCTCCTTTAGACATTCCCCTTTTTAGTTTCGTTTTCATGTTTCTGTGTAAGGAGTTGACTTTATTTTCAGGGATCAGAAAGTAAACCCCTCTCCCCCAAGATGTTATAAGTCTTCTTAATTTATCCTAAGTGCCCAAGCTTACCTAGGGAGGAACAGGGTCGACAGGGGTGAGGTGATCTCATTTCTACCCCTTCCTAAAAGTAAATTGCTCCAGAGAACGGGGTCCTTTTGCTAACAAGGGGGACCTTCCCAGGGGATTCAGGAAGGAGCATCCCACCGGGCCTGGAGGCGATGGGGCCACCACATTTGGCCCAGAGTCCTGGGTACCAACGCCTGCCTGCCTGTTCTCTTAAAGCAGGTGACAACGCCTGACGTGGAGAAGAAAATTGAGGAATACAAAAGAGAGAACCCGGGCATGTTCAGCTGGGAAATTCGAGACAAATTACTCAAGGACGCTGTCTGTGATCGAAACACTGTGCCCTCAGGTACGAGGTCCATTAACACCTTCCCCAGGCGCCGCCGTCAGTCGCTATTCCCCGGGCGGGTCATCCAAGCCACAATCACCCCAGAGATCGATCCGGGCGATCCGGAGGCAGCCCCTCCCAGGGCCCTGAAATATTCACGAGCCAGACGCGCTCTGGGTGTTTTACCCAGGGAGGGCTGAGCTGCTGGTCCTGGGGTTGAGAGACCGCCAACGGCTCCCCAAAGAGGATTTCTGTCGAGGACGAAAGCAGGAAACGCGAGGCGGAGGCCAACTGTTTATTAATATTGATGTTCCCTTTTAAAGAGAAACAAATGTTTTGGTAACCCCAACCGAAGGGAGATGGGGCCGCGCCAGCCCAGGCTCTGCCTAGTGCGCAAAGGAGGGGAGGCTTCGGCAACGGCCCGGCTTTTTCCCGAGAGTCCCAGGGACCATCCGGCGCCCCCGGCAGCCGGGGGAAGGCGGAGAGAGGGGCGAACGCAGGGCGAGCGCGCGGGCGCGCGGGAGAGTTTGTTTTTAATTAAAAGGAAACTCCCTCCCCCCCACCACCACCCCTGCGAGAACGAGATATTTCAGAGTATGGATTTGTTTACCAGACTGGAATCTGGAAAAAATAAATGGGGGAGAGTGCATTTTCTTTTGATTTTTTACAATAGGAAACGATTCTGCAGTTGAAATTTAAACCCTTTATAGCCTCAAAAAAACGTTGAATTGCAGGGGACGGGTCCGCTGTGGTTCTTCCTCCCTTAACGCGAACCGAGGGGGTCCAATACCCAGGTGGTGGTAGGGGTGGTGGGCTGGCCGGAGAGTTCTCTTGGATTGGAGATCCAGAGCCCCGTCTATAGGGTCAAAAAGGGGAATGCTTTCTGCCAAGAGGGACACAGACGGCGGCTCCCGGCCCTAACTTGGGAGGTGAGGGCTTCCCAGGCTTCGGGGTCCCAGTAGCTCCGCGTAGATAGGTGCAGACTGTGTGGTGGGGGGATTGGAGTGGGCGGGTGAATGGGGTGGTAGAACGACGGAGACACAGGCGAGGACACAGGCGAGTTGTGCAAGGCAGCCTCTCTACGGCTCGGGTCGGGGGTTCGGGGCTCCTACGGCCCGGCCTGGCACGGCTCAGTCGTCCGCGCTCCCTCCCTCCCCCCCGCGCCTCCAGTGAGTTCCATCAGCCGCATCCTGAGGAGTAAATTCGGGAAAGGCGAAGAGGAGGAGGCTGACCTGGAGAGGAAGGAGGCAGAGGAGAGCGAGAAGAAGGCGAAACACAGCATCGACGGCATCCTGAGCGAGCGAGGTAAGCGGCGGCGCGCTCGGGCGGCGCACGGAGGCCCGCGCCTCGGCCACGTCCGCTCTCTGACGTCGGCGCCCAGAGCGCCGGCCAGCTCCCGCTGGTGTCAAGGTCTCTCCCTTGGTACCCACTGCACCCGCGTACGGAGCATTCACATGAAGGACCAGAGACGCACTTGAAATTAAAACAAAAATCTCTGGTCTTTTTTTTTTTTTTTCTACTTTGTAAGCCTTTCTTCTGTACCAGTCTCAGCCCCTTGGAGTCTGGAACCGCGAGCTGCGGTTTGGTGAAGGGCTTCCCACTTGCCCTCAGGTATACAGGACCAGGCGTGGGGGGTTGAGGGGCTGGGGACAGTCTGTGAGTCCCCGGAAGCTGAAGGAACTTTTGCGCCCTCAGGAAAGGCCCAGATTTCCAGAGTTTCCCATTATCAGAGGAAGGGCGGGGAGAGAAGGATTCAAAACTCTTTGGCGCCGCGGGGGGCCCCCCAAATTCCGTGCCTTATACATACATACATGTAAGTTGGCTGTTTTGTGCTTTAAATTGTTTTTCAAATGCGATAGGGTTGGATTTCTGTGTGTGTCTAGGAAGTAAAACCAGCCTAAGAGGTGGGCTCTTGGGCCCGCCGTTTTGGCACCCTGTCTCCACGGGAAGGCACAGGCCACCTGCTCCCTGTTGGCTGTGACCTGGCATCATCAAGAGAAAGTCTCTCCTTTGGAGCCATAAGTGCGGCTTCCTTCTCGTCTACCTGCAGCACTTGGTCTGGAGAGTCTAAAGGTGTCCCGCCCCCGCCCAAGGAAAGGCAGCCCCCCAGGGGAGGTAGAAGTTGAACCAGAAAGGGGTCCCTGCAGCAGTTTTCCCGTGAGCAGTTTTGGCCTTGGGGATGGTTGCACCTCTTCAAAGGCATGGACGGTGGGGAGGCACCTGGAGTCCCAGCCATGCCTAGAGTTCCTGCTTCTGGGCCTGGACTTTGGTGGGTAGAGATGAGTTTTGACTTGCCTTAGAAGGGCAGGCGGCTCTCCAGATGGGCTTGAACACCCGCTGTGACTTCCAGAGTCAGGACTGTGGCTTCCAGAGTCAGGACTGCGGGTAGAAAGCTGGTTACTGCTTTTGCCTTCATTGCCCAACCTGGCGGATGGCAGCAGCTTTGCGAACCGATGCCAGCTCTGTACACAACCTTGAAGGGACACTCAGATTTAGATGTTACAAACCCAAACAGCAGATTTCAGGGATACACAGAAGCCTAGATGCTCTGGTACACACGGACAACCAAGAAAAGACACCCCCAACCACGGCAGGGAGATACACATGCTGTTGTTTCCCTCCCTTTAAAGCAGGGGACTCACAAGGTCTTAGTCTAAGCCTCTCCTCTGGGAGGGGCGATTTGCTGCTGTAGTCTCTGAGGAGACACCCCAGCTTTTATTCCAGACCTAGATGGAGCAGAGAGGTACTGGTGAGGGAGGAAGGAGAGGAACCAGCTAATCCCAAACCCAACGGGCCCCTGCGGGCACAGGGGCAAGAAGCCCAGAGCTATCAGAGAGGCTCAGGAAGGGGGGGTGGGGGGCACGGCTTTGCTACTTGTTGCTGGAGGCACCGGCGGCCGAGCGGCCGCTCCCTCACAGCACAGGCAACCGAGGCCCAGGAGACAAAACGCCCCAAATGAGCTGGTCAAACATTTGTACAACTTTTCCAGCTTTTACAAAGAAGGCCTTCTCTACACAATCTACACTTGGAGATGAACTTGGGAGACAAAGCCTGGAGAGTCCATTGAAACTCACACTTTAGCTCGGCCCAGACAAAGCTCCAGCGCGCAGCAGCTTGATGTGAACAAAGGAAGGCAACCTTTTTATAATTCAAGGAGAAAAGAAGAGAAAACAGCCCCACAAAGGGCTGAGAATAGACATTATGGGCTTGCAATGAGGGATGAATTATTCAATGAGCTCCAATAGCTGCTGCGCCAGGAAGTTTTATGGACTCTCCAGCGTGGAAAAAGTGGCTATTTCACCTACAAAATGTTTCTAGTCTTTTGGGCCGTCTAGCTGGGCCGGCTGCCATTCAAGGGCAATTGCTACCATTTTTAAAATCAGAGTATTCTCCCCAGCGGGGGCTGTGCCGTTGAAAACACACACACTCCGCGGAGGCTGAAGCCTAATTTAATTTGGGGTTGTCAGAGAGGATACAGCGACCGTTTCTTTAGCGGCTCTAGCTCCCTTTCCAGATAAGCCCTGGAGGGCATATGGGGCCCAGAGAAAGGACAAGTGTAGGAGTGAAGTATAGTTTAAAGGGAAATCTAGGAACCTAAAAAAATTACCTCTGTTCTTTGGGCACCAAAAGTTATCGACTGCCCCCGCTTGTAAAACGGGATGAATGTTGATAAAGGGGTCTGAGTTCTCTGGGGGAGGGGGAGGAGGCTGGCCTAGAAAGGACCTCTGGGTGCTCTGAGCAGGGGACGCGCTCTCTCTGGAGGTTCCAGCTTCCTTGCGGGGTCGGGAAGGGGGGCGACGGAAGCTGAGACTGGCTTGCCAGGAGACGTCTTTCCGCTTGTCAGACTCGAGGGCACAGGAAGACAGGCACCCCGAAAGAGGTCAGAACTGCCTTCGCTTTTCTCCAGCGTTTGGCCTTTCTTCTAGGTGACCCCCTTTACCTTCTCAACTTTCCCTCGTCCCTTGCCCAATCCAAGGGCAGCGCGGCGTGCTGACTCGGCGCGCTCAGGCCCTTGCGCCCTGGAGCGCACTAGACGCTGTGCAGCCCTCCTCCGTCCGTCCTTCCAGCTCCTTTGCCCGGGTGAAAGGAGAGAGCTGGGAGGCCGGGGGACAGCAAACCGCCCCCCATCCCCACCCCCACCCCGCTTGGTCCCGGCCCTCCGGCCAGCACCGTGATCGGAACAGGCGCAGTCGCAGGAGCCAAGCCCCGGTCGCAGCATCGGGGGCTGTGGGCACAGCCTCCGCCGCGGCCACTCAATGGGCGCCTCTGTTCCTCCCCCAGCGCGGCGGAGCGGGCCCGCGGGCGCCGTCACAATGGGTCGGCCCCCACTCCTGCGCCCTGCGCCAAAGCGCCGCGCCGCGCCGCCCCCTCCCTTGCGCTCCGGCCGGCTCGAAGCTTAGCTCGCCGGGCTGCAGCCGACTCAATTGCCTCCTTTATGTCCTTCTCACTTTCATCTAGACACAGCCCGCCTCCCCCCCTTCTTCTCCTTTTTTTTCCCCCCTCTCTTGCCTGAGGCTCACATTAGTGAAATTTCTGCAGCCTCCCCCCATTTTTTTCTTATTTTAAAGAAAGCCCTTAACACAAAAGCAGTGACTAATCAATAGAAAGTGCTCCTTCATCATCTCCTCCTCCTCCTCCTCCTCCTCCTCCCTCCTTCCCTCCCTCCCCCCTCCTCCTCCTCCAGCAGGGTGACGCTTTTCCTGTTTGTGAGTTTTGGGAAACATTTTTGCTTTGTGCCGTAATGGAATTAGAGGACAGATGAGGACTGTAAATGGACACGCGACGGCAAGACTCTCGCTTAAATATTTAGATGCAACATTACAATTACCGACTTGTTGCAGAGGCTTTGATGTGGCAGTTCGGGAGTGCGGGGGGGGGGGGGGGGGGGGGAGAGGCCAGATTGCCCAATTGATGTTTTGATTGAGGCTGGAGATACACTTTCCTAGGACTTTCCTTTCCCGCTTTAAAAATCACTAGTGAGCGTGGGAGGTTTGCAACAGTTTCAAAGATTGAGCTCAGAGACCGCAAGCATAGGTCGGTTGGGGCTTATACTCCATTCATATCTCTCCCTTCCTATTTGACATTTATGAAAAGCAGGTCTGTGTGGTTTTTTTGTTTTTTTGTTTGTTTGTTTGTTTGAGAAAGTGAAAGTGACCAAAGTTTTGCTCGTGTTTTGTTTGAAACCTTGCGAGCTTTTCTGAAATAACTAGGACGCTGTCAGTTTTTCCGCGGGGCAGAAGATAAAGCAAGTAAAAACGCACAAAAGTTTTAAAGGCCCTTGAAATATTTCGTTTCCAATGGAATCATGAAAAGAACACTTTATCATTGACGGGGGCGCTACTGAAGTCGAGAGGAACGAAGGCCATTTCTTCCCCCCGACTTAGCAAGGGAAGGACGTTTTGGCGCGAGGCAAAGCGGGGGAGGGGGGGAGGAACTTTCCCACAGACTGAAATCCCGGGGTATAAGATCTTAGGTTTGTGGCATCGGAACCTTTATTAAAGTGGACAGGCCACTCTCCAAGTCCGTTTGTCAGAATCCTAAATTTGACCCCAATGTCGCCTTCTAGTCTTTTGAGTGAAGTTTATGTTTTCTGAAGTCCTTAAAATACGCAACAAGGAAATAGCACCCATGTAAAAGTGTATTGGAAATATCAGCACTTGAATTAAATTAAAACACCAGGCTGGGTCCTTTTCAGGGACGTAATTGTAGCGATTTTCCTGTTGGAATGATGAGAGAGAGAGAGAGAGAGAGAGAGAGGGAGAGAGAGAAAGAGAGAGAGGGAGAGGGAGGGGGAGAGAAAGAAAGAAAGAAAACAAAAGAGGAAAGAAAAAAGAAAACCACCAGAGTTCAGATCTTGCAGGTTTTTCTTTTTTGCTTGTTTGTTTGTTTGGCTGCTGTATGCTTACTTTCTGGCCTTATTGAAAACATGCAGATTTTCTAATTAATGCTTGAAATCGTATGTTTATTTTGGGGCTTGATTTGATTGTTGATAGCACCGGAACGGGGACTAGGGGCTTCAAGTGCGTAATAATTACTGAAGGGTCATTTAAGAGTCCCCAGGGCTTCGCAATAAAACCCACCGGGGCGGTGAGGCGGAACCAGCAAGTGCCCCGCGGTTCAGGAGAGTGGGATATGTGGAAATCAATCAGGTGAATAGGAGCGTTGCCACTGAACTCAATTTCCATGAATAAATATGTTTTCAAGACAAAAAAAAAAAAAAAAATCCCTCCTAACCATAAGGTTAAATATTTAAGCTGCACATAAGTAAATAGCCAATGAAAGTTAAAAGTCGCAACATCAGCCCTAAACAAAGAGTGAGACAAAGTTTGTTCAGGACTGAGGACAGAGAAGGTTCAGTTCGGTGGGGTTCTAGACAGGTAACTTATTTATGTGGGTAAATAAAGATTAAAGAACCATTAAGAATGTACATATATAACTAACAAGACACTAACAGGCAATTAAGCAGTCAGTTTAATGCCTTATCTCACTGGCTGCTCTGGGGTTGTTTTACAACTAGGAATTAAAATCTGAAAAGGAAGTTTTCAGCAGCTCTGGCCAAATATTGATTAAGTAGCTGTTTGTTGATAGCATTGTTACGCATTAAAAGGCCGGGATCGCGGCCCCTCAGTGGCCATCTTCTATTGTGAGGGATTCTTAACCACAGAGATCAAAGCGGGATCATTTCAACTTATCTGTCTTGGAAAATCCTCCTTTTCCTCTGAAATCTCTAAGGAGGATTGGCCAAATTCTCTTTAAGAAATAGGAACCCAAACCAGTTACACGTCGTAGGTTTGTAGAGAAGAGACGCATGGGGTGTTTTTAATTATCCTATGGTGATTTCTTGTTTAGAGCTTAGGCTAAGATGGTGAATTTATCATCAAGTAGATTCTCATTTTTGGAGGGTGGCCGGAGGCATGGCACCTATCATTCTCTCATCCCTAAATTTCTAAACGTGGAACTTGCTTTCGCTGAAGTTGCCCTCAAAGCTGGAAGGATGGAAAGGAAAGATGTCAGATTTTTATGTAAAACTAGGTGGGGACTAGTTAAATACACAGGAAACTGGGAGTTACACTAAGTATGTTTCTCTACATGTGCTTCTATATTTTTTGTTTACATGAGTCTCATGCATATTTTTAACCCTCTATAATGTAGGAGTCGATATGTATTTGTGTATAGTTTGTGCATCGTTAGAGTTTATAAGTTGCTCACTATGAATTATGCTGGCAGTAAACTATATCCAGTTGTACAAAGACTTATTTGTCCAATGGATTACACTTTCTAGAGTCATCAGAATTTGAGATAATAGCACAACCTCCCAATTCTTATTCAGCCCTTCTGTTTAATGCTAGGAAAAAAAATTTCCCTGAATGATTTTATGACTTTTTAGCTGTTGATGTTTAGATGAACTATTAGACTTTTTTTTTTTAAGTTTAAGAATTCAATATATCTAGATAAATTTTTCTTTTATTATGAGAGTTAAAATTCCTGCAAGACCTTTTTTAGAAATACCATCTCTGTGCTTAATTTGCAAATTCCAACAAATCACTCTGAGGTTGTGAAATTTATGCCAGATTCAGGCTTTGGCTATTCAAATTTGCATCGTGGATCTGTCTTTCTGAATCTTCTTCTCTGATTGTGTTCATTGAAGTCCTAAATAATTGTGCATAGGGCTTTATTTTATTTTATTTTGTTTTTATTCTTTCTTATTCACTCTTGAACAAGATGAGTCTTGACGTACAGAATTACTAGTGGATATTTTCTATTCCATTATCATCTCCCAATTAATTAATAACCTACCTGTGCTCAAATGTTCTTTGATATAGTCCCAATCATTCAGTGTAGAGCAACTGTCTGAAAAAGATTAAGCTGGAAGTGTGAGTCAGCTCAGATCTGTTATGGTTACCCTGTCCTGGGTCCAGATGCAGCATTAGGGCGTTCTTTGTTGCATACGTCATATGTACATGTATATGAAATATACATATGGAGCTTAAGTGACTGTTCCCCCTTGGGTATCAGGCTATGTATTCCTATACTGTGAAGGCGGGGGGCAGCAGAATCGAGCTCCAAACTGGGTCTGATCTCAGTACCAAGGCAGAATTCCTGATATGAGAATTGGCTTATGTCAATAATATCTCAATCAAGTTGGGGGGGGGGGAATACGATTTGATATTATTGTAAAAAAAAAAAAAAAAAAAAGGATGGGCTGCCTTTCACCGAGGAACTATGATCAGAGAAAGTGGAAGGGAATTTCAGAAGTTGTCTTTCTCTTGGAAGATGCACAGCAAATCAGGAACAGAGGACCATCTTCTGCTCTATTGGGAAAGATTTTCTTGCCCTGTACCTGCCAGTCTCTGGTGGAGAGGGTCACAGTGCACCTTTCAGCTCTGCCTTGTGGTGTCGGGCCAAACACTGAGCCTCAAAAGCATGGAACTTTTGCTGGAATCAAGACCTCTGTCTTCTAAGAAATCTTTCTCTCAAATTATCTGTATTAGGATTATGCTCCCCAAACATATAATTTCCAGTTTGTTACTGGAACACGCACAGTTATCAAAATGCCCATTAACATTAGAAAACATATGTTCAGGGGAGAGGAGTTAGAAACGTCATCATTGTCAGAAGCAGATATGAAAACCATGCAAAGCAGTTGCTGAGGACACTTGAGGAAAGGTTTTATGAATTTGTACCTTCAATGTTGGTTTTCCTTCCTTCCTGATAAAAACTAAGACTAACAGACTTCTGCGATAGAAGTGACCACTTCTCTTTAAGGTAGAAGAAAGTGCCTCATAATAAAAGGGTGATGCGAAATTTAGAATTTGATTCAATGCACATTTCTCCTAAGAAGGGCAATCTTGAGAAAGAGTTTTATCCTGCACATTGCATGTAGCAAAGTTTGTAGCATTTTGATTTTTGTTGCAGGATTTTAAGTAAACAACAACAAAGAAACTCTTCTCGTTGGGGTGAAGCAACTTGATCAAAGTAGTCTGAGTTTTTATGTCCTCCTTACTGCAGTGATTGAGGAATCAATCTCCCTCAGTAAAACAAATTAGAAGACATGACAGGCAACAAGAAGCTAGCTGTATATTTGTCTCCTTCACCTATATTTTGGGATTTTGTGACTATATGCACTTTTCTTTGGCCAGATTCAATGCATCTACAACAGTATATTAACATAAAATCTCAGTTCTAGGGGGGTAATCAATGGATTCCATTTAAAAATAGCTGTTCAAAACGCTTTGTGACGAGGATAGGAGAGACTCTTCTTGGCTGAGGGAGAGGAAATACCACTGATTTTCAGCATTAACAAATGTCCAGGGTCATATTGGGAGTTCAAATAGTATAGTTTTACGGAGGCTTAAATGTAAATTTTCAGAATTTTTATAATCGGCTGGTAGGCATATTTCTGGAAACTGCCGCAGAATTAAATGTCCTTGCCTTTATGTCGTTAGATGGAAATAATAAGTAAGTTAGGGTAGAATAGTTAAGAAAAGAAAGTTAATTGCTGTGCAATTAAACCAGTGGGATTGGTTTGGTTTTTAATGTACTTTTATAGTAAATATTTACATGGTCACGCACAAATTTGCATTTTTTTTTAAATTTTTTTTTAACGTTTATTTATTTTTGAGACAGAGAGAGACAGAGCATGAACGGGGGAGGGGCAGAAGAGAGGGAGACACAGAATTGGAAACAGGCTCCAGGCTCTGAGCCATCTGCCCAGAGCCTGACGCGGGGCTCGAACTCACGGACCGCGAGATCGTGACCTGAGCCGAAGTCGGACGCTTAACCGACTGAGCCACCCAGGCGCCCCACAAATTTGCATTTTTAATAGAAAGCTTGCATTCGTAGGCTAGTGATTTTATACGTACACCGCAATGCTAATAGTACAGTCAATATATACCCTTCTTATCTCTGTTTTTTGGCAAACCCTAATATAGACATGACTTATCCAGTCGACAGGCACTTGGGCATTGTATGGGGATATTAATATCTTCCTTATTTTCTTTATAGGGCTTATCTTTTTTAAAAAACATTTTTTAAATGTTTATTTATTTTTGAGAGAGAGAGAGAGAGAGAGAGAGCGAGCACAAGCAAGGGAGGGGAAGAGAGAGAGAGAGAGGGAGACACAGAATCTGAAGCAGGCTCCAGGCTCTGAGCTGTTACCGCAGAGCCTGAGGCAAGGCTCAAACCCACAAACTGTGAGATCATGACCTGAGCCAAAGTCAGATGCTTAACCAGCTGAGTCACCCAGGCACCCCCAAAAGCATTTTATTTTTAAATAACTGTAGACTTATGGAGTCTGTCTTCAAACATATTAAAGTTTGGCCAGTTTTCAAATATATTACCATGATTAAGAAAATCTTGGCATGTGTGTGTGTGTGTGTGTGTGTGTGTGTGTGTGTCTCAGTTACCATGGTTGAGCTTAACCTGAACTAAAGAAAATTAATTGGTCCAATTCATTTTGTTATAAGAAAAGCAACAGGTTTCTTCTTTTTGAATTCCTACTTGGCCAGTTTCCTGATTGAGTGTTTCTTGTATATTCTGACTTAATCACACCCAAAGTCTTCTTTCCTGCCTTTGCTTGCATTGTAAGAGCCCAGTACCCAAAGTAAAAGGGGCCTTGCCTCCCTTATTTTACTCTAAAATTGAGACCAACCACACTTCAGGTGTGATCCCCTTGAACTTCGGCTTTGAAGTCTATAAGATGGGGCACATCATACTACTTTCCCAGGGTGATATGAGAAGAAAATGAGAAAATGCAAGTTATGTGCAAATTACACGTATGATAGGAACACTCAAAATGTTGGGGGAGAAAACCTTCTGAACGTGCAGAAAATGACCAGCCTGCTGGCAGATGGGCTCTGCCCAAAGGCAGATAAAAGCTTAATTCAGGGCTTAGGAGCAACAATGAAGAAACACACACACACACACACACACACACACACACACACACACACACACAGAGTCCACTTTCACTGAGTCAAAAAGATTGAGTTTGTAAGCAACTATTTAATGTAACAGATTTTATTGTCTTAATAGATAAGAAAAATAACAAAATTCTAAAGCCATTCACTGAGATGTCAAAAGATATTTCTAAATTATGTTTTTCTCCTAGTTCTACAAAGATTACTTTTCTCTCTTAGATTCACTTGGCTCTTTAAGAGCCCTCCATATCAAACTTTTCTTCGATTTTTTTTTTTTGCACAAGTTCTTTTCTCTCCAGAGATTGACAAACAAGTTGTTGTTTGAAAATCGGTCTCATACATGCATTCTTACTTGTGAAATTCTGTTGCAATGCTGCATTTTCCGGAATTGGTCTGGCATCATCTCTCATTCTGTCTGTCCCCTCTTCAGCCCCCTCCGTGTTCTTAAATATCTCCTTAGCTCCGCACGTGAGATTTTGTGCATTCTTCTTTCTTTGTGCATGATTCTTCTTAACCCCTCTCCTATCAAATTCGAGTTCAGAAATATTAAAGAAACTTTCCAAAATAGCATTCGTGAAGTTGGAGGATACATTTCGGTGACCTTTCTATTCGATTTCCCTCCATCCAGTTCCCCGAGCTCGGGAACTTGTGTGTTGTGTTTTCCGGGGTGCCGTTTGGAGAGTTGAAAACAAAGTAGCCTGGCTTGTGAGGCTTGCGGGGAGGGGGCTGGAGAGCTCCTGGCCCGCGTTTCCCCTGCTGGAGCGCCTTGCTGGTGCAGCCACTGCAGAAAAGGAAGGTTGTTTTCTTATCCCCGCATGCACTGGTCTGACCTGTCTCTGAAATAGGTCAGGCTGGGGCACAGCCAGTTTATGCAGCTGTTGGGGCTTAGGCGTCCCGGCAGGCGGCCCCCAGTGAACTGATAAAAATTCGCTGTCGAGCCATTGGGCCTTCCTTCTGGACTGTGCTGCACCCCTGCGCCCTCTCCCCCCCCCCCCAAGGCTTTTAGATGCAAGAGGACTCCTGGATTATGGGGACCAACTCTCAGCCTCAAAAGGGAAGCGTTCTTTTATTCCGGGGATTGTACTCTTGTTGATGCAAACGTTCAAAAGAAATATATACTTTGTCAGATTTCATTTTTAAATCGTCCCATTTACTTTGACTGAGTAAAGCATTCACTCTGCGCCTAATTCCAAAGATACAGAAGGATTTACAGGAACAGGTGTTAATAGGTTTTCTTCCCATCTATGTCCCTCAGTATCTTGGTCACCCCTCTAGTCTACACATAAATAATTACATTGCTCTCTCTCTTTAAAAAATATTCTCCCTCCTTTTGCACAAATGGTAGCTCACTTTAGAAACTATTCTGTGCCTTGCTTTTTTTTTTTTCTTTCCATTTGAGACTATATCTCAGCAATTACTCCACATCAGGGTCTGATGGTCTCCACAGCCTTTTGTATAGCTGTATAATATTCCCTTGCGATGGCAAAAGGTGATTTATTTAGCATTAGATAGTGTCCAATCTAACGTGTGTGAGTTTATTTATAAAATAATTCCTCCATGGTAGGGACAAAGAGAAAGTGTTTGCAACTTTGGTGGCTTTGGTGGAATTTTAGTACTGTGTCGAGAACAAATCATGGGATACTTAGCATGGAGCAGGAGCATGCTGGTTACGTGCACGAGAGAAATGAAACAGTTTTCTCTACCGCTGTGTGTTTATAGGAGCCGAGATTTTGAAATTTCTGCTTAGGAAGTTGGTCTTCCAATAGTGACTACACTCTGGAAATTTCCTCTACTCTCTTTTTGTTCCAAATGGAGAAATCTCTAAATCCCAGGAAAGCTTTTTTCTTTGACTTTTTGGTTCCTCTTTTTTTTCTTTTTAAAAAAAAATTTTTTTTTAATGTTTATTTACTTTTGAGACAGAGACAGAGCATGAACAGGGGAGGGTCAGAGAGAGAGAGGGAGACACTGAATCTGAAACAGGCTCCCAGCTCTGAGCTGTCAGCACAGAGCCCGACACGGGACTCGAACTCACGGACTGTGAGATCGTGGCCTGAGCCGAAGTCAGATGCTTAACTGACTGAGCCACCCAGGCGCCCCTCCTCTTTTTTTCTTATCTACTGTTCGCTTCACTCCCCACCCCCATCATTTATTAACATATTTATGTTAAGCCTTCTTAGTTATTTTTCCTTCTGGGCTGGAAAAACTATGGCTAATTTTATAACAATTTAGTGGCAACTTATCCTGATGGTTTAGTTACGAAAGAGAAGTTGTCTTTCAGGGTCACCAAATTCGGTTTGAACTAGTAAGAGAGCAGGTCATGAATAGTAAAACACGTCTTGTATTTCTGATTCTTGAGACGGGCTGGCCCGGTGCTCTCGGGGGTTTCTCGAGTTTGGGAAAGGCTGATTTTTAATTTTGCAAACTCTTAAGGGGCATGTATCCATTCCCTCCTATGCACAAAGGACTTTTTATGTTTTTGCACATACCTCGCCTCCCTCAAATCATTTCAGCCTATTTTCCCTTCAATCTGATGCCCAGGAATTCAGTTGTTGATGCTGTTAAGTACCTGGCTTACCTAAGCTGGAAGTCCGAGTCTGTGAAATGAGCCAGAGAGAGCTGTGTTCCAACCCTATGAGAAAAACAACCCGCTGCAAACCCTCTTGGGAAAACTGAAGATGTGAACGCCAATAAATGTTATGAAGTGAATGTTTCGAGTCATTCCTTTTTAGGAATGGGCCTTGCAGAAATGGGAGAATAAGCTAGGAGCTAGGATTTGCTTTTGAGAATCAAAATCTTGATTTGGTTAAAAAAACAAAAATTACCGAGAAACAGAACCCGTCTTCTTTCTTGACCGTTCTTGCCGCCCGGCCCCCGGAGCACGGTTGTGCCAGGCAGTGGCAGGAAGGTGAGTTCTTCTGCTAGAACTTTTGTGTGTGCTTCGACAGAACGCAGCTAGGTGGATCCTCTCCGTCCTCTCCCTGCTTCCTCTCTGACTTGCTTATGGAAATCTAAAGGAGTCAGTTTGAACATGCAAACAGGTCTGGTGTCCAGAGCATCTGTGAAGAGCTGAGAAGCATCAGAAGCAGCTTTTTTTCCCCTGCCCTCTCCCAGCTCGGTGCGTAATTTGGATTGAATCAGGCCCATAATTTGTGACCTCTGATTACTCCCGGCAAAAGTAGGCAACTCTCCACATAGGATGGGTGGTGGGGGTGGGGGTGGCTAGGGAGGGGTTAAGTTTGAAGAAACGTTGATTTGTTTGTCAGACTGCTGTGACGTTCCCAACAGAAATTTAGACCCTGGGAAAGATGCGGTTTTCAGAGCTGTGTCGGCAGAGTAACCGAACTTGAGATACTTGACGCGTCTTTACACGGTTCTCATCCGCACAGGTACCGGGAGAACATTCTCCAGCGGGCTGGCTCAGGGTCAGCGAGCAGGGATTTTGGTGGGAGAGCAGCTCCCTCTTCTGATTTGTACATTTGCCGTGTTTTTTTTTTTTTTCTTCCCAATAAAAAGGGACCCATGAATTCGTTAGGGGAAATACTTCAACTTTCCATTTCGTGATTCCCAAGTCAATGGGACCTCAGGGTCCGGAATCATTGGTTCAATTTGAAAAATGTTGGAACTTCTAACATCTTCTCAGACCATTTCTAAAAGGGGCTGGGGGTCCATTTCAGGAAGTCCAGCAAATAAATGGGGTCTCCTCACGGTGCCTCCGGCAGACTAGCAACATGCCAGAGAGGAATATGATTTGGGAAGCCATCCAGTGTGGAAACTTTCCAGGCGGTGGGCTTGCTTGGCTTTTGTGCAGACAGGGCACATCCGGGGTTTGTGTGCGCACGGCACACGTTTGTCAGAGGGCGGCAGAAAGGCAACTTCTATGGTTTCTTCCTGGAAGCCAATGTCTGCTTGTGGTCGCTGGCCCTGCCAAGCTCTGAATACTTGCTGAATTTTTGTCTGAAAAAAAGATGGCAAACGGAAGACTGGGATCTCAGCATCAGGTCAGACACTACAAAGAGCCAGGCTGAAGAGTCCAGGGCTTAGGGGGGATGCTGGGTATTGGCACCCCCCCCCCCCCCCCCCACACACACACACTGGGGGTTGGGTTCCAAGATGGAGGCCAGGCTGGAAAGTCAACTGGCCTATTTGGGATTTAGCTTCTGGGCTCTTCTCGGGGAACTTTCTGGGCCCTGAATCCTCAGTGTCTTTTTCTTCCCTGTGGAAAATTGTCAGCTGGTGTGTCTCAGGCCATTCCTGAGCCGAAAGCCAGTTGGTGGCTGGGAAGGCCGCCTCACCTTGTGTCCCTCAGAGGCTCATGTGGTGGTCAGTAGAGGGTGGGGACATACAACTCTTGTGCAGGTGGGAGCAAGTCCTCATTACCTGGTGCACCTGTGTCATGGGGTATGTCCTTTTTTAGGGAAATTGAAACTAAGTCCCTGAACGGGCTTTTCTTTCTTTTCTTTTCATGTTTATTTATTTTTGACAGAGACAGAGCATGAGCGGGGGAGGGGCAGAGAGAGAGGGAGACACAGAATCTGAACCAGGCTCCAGGCTCCGAGCTGGCAGCACAGAGCCCGATGCGGGGCTCGAACCCACGAACCATGAGATCATGACCTGAGCCGAAGTCGGACGCTCAACCGACTGAGCCACCCAGGCACCCCTAACGGGCTTTTATTTCTAATGGGGTATTAGCATATACCTTGGGCAGATAAGGAGAGGAACAATTTCCCTATTACAAAATACAAATGACACAGAGCACCAAATTTGGTCTGAATTTGGTTTGCTGTCTAACTTTATCATTTTATTGAATTACTATAATTTAATGTTACTAGTTTAACAATTTTCCCCCGGAAATGAATCCTTTTTATTTTTTCCTTTAGTTGAAGACCCAAATTAAATTCATTAGGAAGGACAATGACAATCTTTCACGTTGCAATTCCTGGTACTTGGAAAATCCTTTTGGAAAAGCTTCAGGAAAAATAGAACTGTCATCAAACTTTAGTGTATAGGAAACGAGATTACCGGAACAAGTTTGGGCCTTCTACAGGGATGTTTGAAAATCTCCCTACCCCAATGCTCTGCCTTTCAAATCTTTTGAAAATGTTTCCCCCCATTTTCCTTTCACAAAGGGCTCTCTGGGCTGACCTGGGGTAAAAAGAGGGAGGTCGGTCTTGGATGTCGTCTCCTCTCCTTCCCTGTGTCCCCCACCCCTTGTCCTATTTCCACCAACTCTTCCTCGTTCACGTCGAGACTCAACCCATTACCTCTTCCTGGGATGTTGGCAGTTTCCAGAAGGACCCTGGGAGCTCATAACCTACCATGGAAGAAAGAATCTCCAGTGGTAGAATTCCGGGTGTCCATGTAGGAAGGACATTTTTGTGGGGGGTGGGGGCAAGGGATGGGTTTCTGGTGCCCCTCAATCACACCCCTGTGGATCCTCTCTTCACTGTGAGTGGTGAGACTTGTTCTGAAATGAGGGAGCTTCTTGCTGGTGAGTATGGCCTGCCCGGGTGTGGTACACCACTGAGCTATCCAGGAGGAGGCAGGTCCAGGTAGGGCCGAGAGCATTCTCCATCGCAGGTAGATTTTCCACACTTCCTGGGTGCCAGGGAAGGGCCTTGGCTTGTGTCCTTTGGACTTCCTGAAGAACAGAAAGGGTCTGTTCTGGCCTACAGCCACAGGCGTGGAGGGCACTGAGGGGCCTATCTTGCCTCAGAGCTCAAAACCCTCCTAAGGAACAGACATCTGATCTGAGCTCTTATGCTTTTAGTGCCACCTGGGCAGATGGCAGAGGTCAGAAGAAGTGAGGCTCCCTCCTCTAGAGGACTAGGGCCCAAGGGGCAGCCATGATGGATCCACTGGCTGGGAAAGCTTCTGGCAAGTGCACTGAAGCACTTCTAGGAATCTTCTGGATGGCCAGAGACTCCTAGACTCTCAGTACTGGAGTCCTGGAGAGCCTCAGCAACACGATGCTTTGGAGAATGTATGCCACGAGCGCCCCAGGGGAACAGCTGGGATTTATTGCATCCATGATATATGGGGTTCAGAAATAGCCTGTCATGTTGGTGGACTATTAACTGATGACCCTGGATTCCTGCTGAGCCCCCAAAGTGGGGGCTTGATCACTCAGACTTGATCGACCTTTTATAAGTGTTAGGTAATGACAGCAGGCTCAAGCATGTAGAAACAGTCTACATCTCCCCCAGGCCTCCTCAGGTGGAGGATAAAAGACGAGTCCTTGTCAGAGAGGTGAGCGTATCGTACAGTGAATGAACCTTGAGTTCCGGGGCTCCTCACCTGCGTGGGCCCTTCCAGGCTCTGGAAGGGTACCTACAGCGTCTTCATGCCATTAGGTTTTTGGCAAATGATGCAAAATTAAGGTCTGTTCGTATTTACTGCTCAGAAGGGGCTCCCTCAACTATAAAAGCTTCAGGTCCCTCAAAGCTGTGTTTATCCTTGTCCTTGCTTAGTTTCGGGTAGGAAAGGTAGAAGTGAGCAGAGATGGTCCCTGAGCATGGAGACGGCCTGGTACACCTGTGTGAGAGCAAAATAGTAGTAGTAGTAATAATAATAATAATAATAATAATAATAATACTCAATTTCCCTCCACTGTGTCTTAGGCCTTAGAGTTGGCCAGGATGCTTCCTCATTTCTCATGCCTTATCCCGTTTACTTAGGGGACCAAAGTCTGAGCTACTGAGAGTTTACCCATGTGGCCCTGATATCGGACAGCATCTTAGGTCCTTGCAGGGAGCCCCTTAGAGGGATCCTGGACAGATTCCTTACCAGAAGATGAGGAACATCCACTCCCTGGACACAGGGAGGTGGGCAAGAGCCCTAATTTTGGGTGGGAGGGGGGGAGGCTTTGATTTCCTCAGCTGTAGAAGTTGGATTGGGCAGTTTTTAGATGTTTCTTGTAGGTCTCCAAAACCATTGCTATGACCAGGTTGCTTTCCCTCTCTGGGCCTCATTCTCCTTTCCTCCGAGAACAGAGGCATTGGCGAGGTGAAGGGTATGGTCTGCCCCAGCTCTGGCAGGACGTGGTGGCTCCGGCCACGTGTCGCGTCTGTTCTCAGCAGACTCAGCCGGGAGCCCCAGGCAGCTGTTTGAAGAAACAGTGGGGCCTCTGGGCAGCCGGAGAATCAGGGCAAGGATGTCTTAGAAGGAACTCCTATCTGTCTCGTCTGTGGAAAGAAGGATTCCAGGTGCTGGAACGGTGAGGGTGGGAACAGAAGCTTGCTGTACTGTTGAACAGGTGGACCCACTGGCTCTTCCCCGTCCACGTGGGGCAGTGCACGGTTTCTTGTAACTCCTGTCAAAACCGTGGCTTCCAGAAGCGTCTGGAAACCCCTGGGGATATTATTTGGAGAGCTTCCCCTTAAGCTAGAGTTGCTGAAGCAGGACAGTAACATTCCCTCTTTCAAATCATCTGTGTCTGGACATATTTCCCTGTGACCGGAGAGGGACACATGAGATTTCTGGTAGCTGACCAAGTCAGAGCTGGAAGCTGGGCTTGAGGAGAGAGAATCAGACAATGGTGCGTTCACTTCATCTGATTCTGCTGTCGTATTTTAAACATAAATTAACTCCCCCATCAGTAGTTGTCAAAAACTAAATCAGATAAAGTGGCTTTTTTTTTTTCTTTTGCCTTGGGTTAAAAGACACGCATAGACACTCGTGAATTAAAAACAAATCACATTTGAATCAATTAAATTTTTTCATGCATAGTAGAGTTTGAGAGAAAACTCAAAGATTAAACAGTATATAATTTCAAATCCGAAAACTTTTGTTGTTTTTGCAAGGCCTTTGCAATTAAGCGTTTTAGAAATTTGAAAAGAATGTAAGAAATAATTTTCTTGCATTGAAAACAATTCAAGGCAAGATGTCATAGCCTATCGAGACGAGATTTGAATTTTTTTTTTCTCTTCAATGTTTTATTCTTTTCTTTTTGCGGAAGAAAATTATTTGAGGAGTCAACATCTACATATTGACTTTTTAGGTCTATATTCTGAAAATAGACGATGAATCATTCAAAGATGGTGAACCTTCACTGCAGAGGCAAAATGACGAAGCTAACAATGTAAAATGCATTGTGAAAATTTATTTTTTGAAGAATTTTTAGAGCATGAAACTATCCAGACTAATCTCTGCATGCATAATTTTTCTTACGTATCTGATAATCTATGGCTCAAGGTTTGTTGAGGCTTTCCTTATCTTAAACAAATGGGTTTGTGGAAACACGTGTGAGCAAATATTGCTACAAAATATCAACTAATCTTCTGAAATAGAAGCTGAACATTATAAAACGAGAACATCAGGAAGGGGAACTCTACCCCTTTATACGTTCAGAATAATAAGAACTACTGTTTACCATACGAAAGAGTTTGTTTCTGTTTTTCTTAGTCATTAGCCTGTAGTCAGATCCAATGTATTGCGATTTTGAACTTTGAATCGCAAATGAAAATTTTTATGTGATAAGAGAGAAAGTCACCACTTGACCTGCAGATTAAAGAAGAAATCTGATCTTAGCTACTCTTAGCCAACATTAGAATTTTTGTTGAGTAACTCCATACAAATCAAAACAATTCAGGTTGTCGACTCCCCTTTCCGTATCCATAAGCCAACCTCTGACTTACGCTGCCCACGAACTGCACTCCCAGCAGGTTTGAACAAGTTGATTTGGTGAGTTATGGCATATATTTGTTTAATATAGTTTGAATAGTAAGATAACCACATAACTTTTAGAACGGCAGGCATTTATAATGCGTTGCCAAGTTTGGGGTGGTGAGCAGTGCTCGATCTAGTATTTGATTTCCTCCACTTACTTTTCTTTCATGTTTTCTTAGGGAAGTGCTAGCAAGATTCGAGATTCGGAGAAGAGTTGCCATTCTATTTAACTGTATGAAAACATTAAAGCGTTTTAGGGAATGCAGGAATACATATGCTTCAGGTTAAAATATTGAGACATCTTGGATATTTTGATAATATTTCCACTATAAAGTAGCAAGAGCAGACTTATTTTTCAACTTCCTTTAGACAGGAGGTTACATTCGTTGATTAAAGTAATTTGAACACTTTGGAAGAACACTTCAACTTTCTTGTGGTGAGGCATTTGCTGTTTTCTGCTATGCTATTAAAAGAGGTGTGGTTTTTTTTTTTTGTTTGTTTGTTTGTTTCTCAGTAGAGTGCTATTATGGTTGTTTTGTGATTGCTCAGAGGGATTTTAAAGTCAGTGTGAATACAGATTGATATTCACTGAAGAAATGAAATCAAATGCTACAGCTAACCGTAGAGTGACAGTCTATGACATACAAGGTTGGGATGCATTTCGCTGAAATTATTTATGTTAACGAGGCTGAAAGACTTTGTTGTACGGTTCATTTTGGGTGCTTGAGATTAAAAATATCCGTTTAGGATTCGGAGAAAATGAAAGTGTTGCTGTGTGCAAGGAGAGGGGCTAGCTGAGCAGAAAACGTTCTAGAGAGAACTTATTCTGAACGTTCTTCAAACGCTGCGGATACCGTCTATTTCATTTCTCAAGGTCCTTTGTGAAGTTGATTTCTCACATTAGGATTAAAAAAGTAATTTCCCTAGAAAGCAAATAAACGCCAAAGTCCAAATTCGCTAGCAGGGCAGATTACGATTTAGGCTCGCTTTTATTCAAACGATGGGAATTTTCTAACAAAGGGAATGAGTTGACGAACAAATTGAAGAAATTATAGCACCTACTTTGTCATATTGTGGTTGAACTTTTATTCTCTTATAGTCCCAAGGGCTGCCAGATTACCTAAAAAGAACAATGAGTTTCTCAACAGAAAATTTAAAAAAAGAAAGAAAGAAAAAGAAATTACCGAGGGATGCTGTAACCTACAAAACAATTGTTCTTGCTAAGCTTTGTGCAGCTTTAAATACAATTGAATATTAATTCTATCAGACCCAGTTGACTTAAAAGCTACGATGGATCAGGAGCTGATTTTTGGCATTCCTTCATTTTTCCACTCTTTTGTTCACTTGACACACAGCTTTTATACACTGGCTTTGCGGGAACCACTGGCGTGATCTCCGAACAATCTGTTCGAGGAGGAAAGGGCTCGTCCAACCAGCAGCCAGAGTTTTAATTAAATACTGTTCATCCTGTCTATCTCAAACAGCTGAAGAAATAGCTGTTGGCATAAAGGTATCAATGAACTTATGTTCTCTGGTGTTAATGGGGCAAAGAACCTTCTTGGCGCTTAAAAAGCAAAACAAAACAAAACGCACACACGCACACACCCCAAAATCGTGTCATTATTATTTTTTAAGTTAAGAAGAATCACATCGAAGCAACAGTCCCGTTCTGTGGCGCTAGACTCTGTATCATGTTGTAAGGGACGCGCAGGTTGAAGAAATTATTTTGTTTATTAATTCAGGTTACACGTCCTGCCAGGCTGGCTGGACGAGAAAGGCAAGAGAGGTGTAACTTTCAGCACACACTGATTTGTTCTTATTACATCACAAAAGTCTATTTCTTTATCATGTTATCATTCAGTTAATAAAAATTAGCTACAATAACAGCATCAACTTAAAAACCCCTCAAAGTCCGGGGGATTTTCTTTCACAATGAACATGAATACTGTTCAGAAATACAAACAGTCAAAGGATAACTTTAGGTCTGAAAGGGAAACCTGGCAAGGGTAATTGAATAAGCCTGGGTCCCTTGACTTTGTCATGGTGAGGGCAGTCAACATGTCATAATTAGGTTTATTGAGGGCCATTCCAACAATCTGCTTCTTTTCTTCCTGCCTTATTGTCCACAGCTAGGCAAATAGCCAAGGGACAAAAGGAATCAAGTGCTGACAAAACATGAAAGAGGAAAAAGATTTAGCTGCTTTTATCAAAGAAACTGAGAAGGACTTTGTGTAAATAAAATAAGCGACTGGCCATCCTGCATTTAGGCAATGCCGTTTTCATTAGAATTAATTCTTGACATATTGGAAGAGTTCCAAGGGAAGGATTTCTACTTCTGACAAGTTTAATTTGTAAATTAAAAACAGTTGGTTAAACATGAGCCTCCATCAACAAAACTTAACCAAAGCCATACACGGCAAAGGCCTAAGCAGGTGAAAAAGAAGATGACTTTGAAAACAGTCTTCCCCCAAATTATGCAAATTCTTATTACTTCATGACAACTGTTTCCCATTGAAGGCCTACAGCAGGATGTCTGCTCCTAGAGGTTTGTTTGGATCACATTTTCTTCCCCTCTAAGCCCCTTTAGTTGACATAACACTCACTCCGGGCTGGTTCTTGGGAGAAGTGGCGAGAGCGGAAGAGGTAGACTTCACGTGTGTTAAGAAGCCGAGCGAATGTAACTTTTCGAAGTCTGCAAATTGCAGGACAGGCTGCTCTGTTTTTTCTTCCCTGAAGGTGAGAGTTTCTTGCGAGCACGCTTCTGATTCCTAACGGGGGATAAAGGGTAGGAGCTGTGGCTGCTGTGTCTTCGGCACTAAATATTCATCAGACCCCCCGGGCCAGGTTGTCTGTGTGGAGGGTGGTGCGCAAAGTCAGCAGCTCAGCTCTGTGGTCATGAGTTGGTGAGAGAGGCAAAGTGCGAACCTTCAGGACGGAGGTCCAGCTGGCCTCTGGACAAGACTCCCATTTACGTTTAGGAGAGCCCTTTAATAAAAACAGCTCTCTGTGACGTTGGGTACGTTCCTGTTCCCGTTTTGGCACGTTGCAGGTTAAGCTTCAGAGAGGGGTGGCTCCCCCGGACCTGAGTCTCGGAAACTTCTTTTGCCAGCTGTGAATGGAAGGGTGGCTAGAGAAGAGAAGGCGAGCATGAACGATCTGTCCCTTGGGAACATCGATTCTGCTGGAGTATCAAATGCCCCTGAGTTTGATCGAGAGTCACAGAGGAAATAAGAAACCTGTTACTCGGGCAGCTTTAAGGAGATGACTGTTTAGATGTGAAAACTTCCCGATGCTTTACTTCACCTGACACCAGGGCATATTCGAGATTCACACTGCTTCGTTCCTAGGCACTTGACATGACAGTGAAAACATACTTTTCCCCCCATCTGAAAAAATAGAATGACATCAGGTAGTGGGTGTGAAAACACTTGTAACTGTAAAGCCCTGGACGCATGTGAAGTATAATCATTACTATTGGCGCTGCTATTATTGCTTCGTTTGAATGGAGCTAATCAATGGTTGCATCTGTATGAGGAAATTGAAATACGTGGTCCAAACATTTCTCTTGTGGCCCATTAAGCTGGATTTGCAGTGTGTTGAAGTTTATTCCACTTGTGGCTGTCGGTAAAGAAACCAGAGCACGTTGGGCTGCCAAAATCTATTTCTGCACCAGATGTAACTGTGATTTCACGAAAGACTTCGGAGTTCAATGACTTCACTTTCCGAGCCGGTCTACTGTCTTTACTAGCGGTGTGATCGAGGGAAACTCGCTCGCCACCCTGAGCTGGATTCTTCTGAGGTGGGACTGATGATATTTGCTCCACCAGCCCCAAGCGTGGTAGTGAGGTATTAACGCCCTGAACACACGGGGAGTTCTGAACAGATATGAAGCATTATTTCCTCCTAATCTGCTCCTTGCTTTTGTGCTTATTGAAACAAGATTTGGGAGCTGATTGAGTTGCCTTAATGCTTTCTGAGTACGGTCTAATAAGAATTAAGTGGATCTTCCTGTGGTCAGTCCAAAACAGAATTCCTTCCGTATGCGGGACAGAAGGGACCTAGTTGTTGAGATCACACTGCTTTACTGCAGAGCAGCACCCTGGTGCATTTCTGGTTGAAAAGCAGGATGGGGAAAAGTGCTGTTAGGGGTTTGGATCTGGGCAAAATAAGGCTTTTGATTTCCACATTGTTCTGATGCCTGTTGGCTCATGTCACAAGATTAGAAGGCCCAGCAGGCCAGGAAGGAGTTTCTCTGGAAGGAGTTGGAGATTTATGCAGATTGACTGCCTCTCTGACATTTATTTGCTGCCCTTTTCTCCCTCTGTTCTGGCAACTATGAACCAGATGGACAAGCTCATGGAAAATAAGGCCAGTGAAGAGAAGGTGCTTTTGATTTCTTCAAAGATAAGCTCTCTCTCTTGACCTAGCAGTGGCAATTTTCTAAATTTTTTTAAATGTTTTTATTTATTTCTGAGACAGAGAGAGACAGAGCACAAGTGGGGGAGGGGCAGAGAGAGAGAGGGAGACACGGAATCCAAAGCAGGCTCCAGGCTCCGGAGCAGTCAGCACAGAGCCCGACGCGGGGCTCGAACTCACAGACTGTGAGATCATGACCTGACCCGAAGTCGGACGCTCAACCGACTGAGCCACCCCGGCGCCCCCGCAGCGGCAATTTTCTGCGCACGAATTCAAAATTGGCATCTCACTTTCAGAGGCCGTTTGAACCACTTGAACAAGGACCTTCCTTGTTACGTCATGGAGAGTAAACTGAACTCTGTTTATCAGGCATCCGCCGGGGGAGGAAAGTCCAGGGGATGGTCCGAATGTTGCGTCTACCAGAGGCCAGCCATCCATCCACTTGGTAGCCGGGCACCAAGGATGTTGTCTGAGCTTTAGTTAAGATGATAATTCACTGAGACTGAAACCCTTCCTTCAATCACCAGCCTCTCCAAAAGAAGAATGATGGAGAGGAGAAGCAAGGCTTACTCTTTCACTGTGGTCACTTACGATTTGAGCAGTATTTTACCTTCTGTTGACCTCCAGTGCTGCTGATAGACTTAGTCTATTGTTGCAGCTACAGTATCACAAGGGGACAAATGAAGGCACCACCAAATAGTGATTTCCCTGGGACAGATCTCGTCTACATCTAGAGATGACTGATAAAAGTGTTTTACTATTTTAGACTCAAACTAAATTCTCTGTACTGGAAGGGTTAGTGAAGCATCAATCATTTCAACACAAATGTTCACATCCAAAGTAATTATGTCCAGAGCACTGGGACTTTTTTTTTTTTGCGAAGGGTACATGTTTTCCCCCCTACGTTTTAAAGTCTTAACATTTTACCTCGGTGTTACCAATGGCACAAAGCGAAAATACTTTATCTCCGGCCTGTTGTTAAGTCCCGCCCTTGGAATTTCAGTGTTGAAATATGGGATTAAAAATGGTGAATGGATTTGCTAACTACATGCAGGGTTTTTTTGTTGTTGTTGTTTTTTTTTAACGGATGTTTGGGAGGGGATGTGCGGCTCACGAATTTAGCCTTATTATTTATTTCATGTTGTCGCTGTTTGTAGACTTTTTTTTTTTTTATTTGTTTACTCTTGTTTGTTTGAACTAATCACTACTTAAGGTCTTTTCCTCCCCTTCCCCAAGCCTTTAGCTGCGGTGACCATTCAGGCATAAAAACGTGCTTATCTGCAAATGAATGGCAGCTCTTCGCTTCATTAAAGCCCCTTTCTCTTTTGGCACTCGCATTGTGACCCTTTGATATTAATTCAAAGGGCAATTAAAGAATGCGGCCCATCTTTGAAGTAAGGCATTCAGGGCAAGGGTAGGGATGAACCTGGGCCTCTGATGGACTGTGTGTATTCAACAGGCCTTTTCAAGGCAGTTTGAAGTGAGTCAAAGAAAATGGGCAGGAGAAGGTCAAAGAGAAAAAAGGGGCTAAAGAAACAGTCTGTATTTGTTCGGAGTATTAGCCAAGCAAACTGCAAATAGCAACAAAATGAAACAGTTAATAGAGCAGCCAGACAGAGCCATGTCAATCACTTAACTTGGACAGCATTAGGCCTACGGAGGCTCCCTCCGCTGTGTTACCTAATTATCTTGGAAAGGCAGTAACTGGAAGTAATGGTATTGTATTTCTTTCTGCTTACTGCCCAGAAAAGGTGATAAATACTCACTGCTCCATAATTATGCAACATATATACATAAAGGAGGAGGAGGGGGTAGGAGGAGGCTGGAGGGGGGGGCGGGGGCTGCATTGAAGTCGAGTTCCTAGTAAAAAGTCCGAATATGGCACAAATATGGGATTTTCAAACATTAGCATGCTGAAGAGTCACTTAACTCGATTCATATGGAGCTGGCTGAAATATGCAGGATTTCTTCTTTAACAACCCTTAAAGACAAACATGTTTACCCATCTAGGAAAGTTCTTTAGGAAAAAAAAAAAAATTAGCCAGCAAAAGCTGTGCTTAAATAATGTGAAGGATTTGGCTAACACTCCACTCTGCCCCCGTGGAGAAGAGGAGATTCGGAGCGAAGTGGGATTCCTGTCTTAGCTTTCCCCATCGTGGCTGGCTGTTGACACACCCTTGGGGGGAAGCGGCTGGAAAGCCTTCCTGGGTAACCGCCGAGCTGGGGGTTTGTAGACGTCACCTAGAGGGGTGAGGTGGGGTGGCAGGGCTGGGGGGTCTGATTGGAGGCTCGATCGGTTTCTATTAGTGTGTTGAGCAGGGATAGTTTTGGATTCCACTTTTTATGGGTCATTTTGAAAGACAAAAAACCTTAACCAAGCACTTCTTTGCAAGTGTGAGCAAACTGATTTTAAAAAAAAGATTTCCAGGCTTCCCCAGGGGTGGATAGGTAAGAGAGGGAGAAAACCCCAAACACCTGTATAAATGTCTGCAGCTAGGTCGAACCAAAGGTGTCTCTGAATTACAAAACACCGAGGCTGGCTTGTAAAGAGGTCCCTGAGGACGCTGTTCGGATTTTTTGAAACATGGGCTGTTGCACATTGTCGTTTGATGTCGCGTTTTGGGCATAATGGATTTTGTTTGGAGGGACAGTAATAGATCTGAAGGATCTGTTATGCAGCTTTTTGACATACTGTTCCAGAATGTAGCTATTAATGTAAATGTTTCTGCCTTTGTTAAAAAGTCCATTATTGAAATAAATACTGCATCACTCTGCCTTTTAACGCACCAATCATACCCTGGTGCTTGAAAACTTTCCTTGTTTAAAAAAAAAAAAAACCCTGATTTGGGGGGTCACCAATGATGATCGGTATACAAAACTAGAAAAACAAATTATATGGTTAATTTTTGAATCTAGTAATGACTTTAGCTATATAGTAGAGTCAACCTACACATTCTCCCTCCTTGTCCTGTTTAAGGCTACGACAGAACAATGTTTGAGGGGGTAAGAGGTGTTTTCTACCACAGAAACAGTCAACAGAACAGTAGCAGCTTAACTAGCAGGAATCAACTATGTGATTTTGTAAATGCCCTTAGGTGTCTCGGGAGGAAAGTACCACCAAATACTCCAAATAATAAAAAAACCTAAGTAAACAATAATTGTAAAATAAGGAAAAACACAGGCAATAATAGAAGTAGAATAAATGAGCTAGGACATTTCACCAGTAGTAACCACGGAAACTTTTCTACTTCTAGAAGGAGGGCGTTTCTTTTATCAAAGGACTCCTTTGGATGTCCTTTTTCAGGGTGATTAAAAATCATAGTATCTGGAGCTATTAGGAAATGTCCATGATCCTAGAATACTGAAAATGCTGGTGTACCTTTCAGATCAAAGTCAGCTCTCGTGGGAAAACTGGGGGTCTTTGCTGTCACCATGCTCTCCCCACTTCTGGGTGATTTACAAATTTCCACCAACTTTTACCCTTCTAGCCTCTGTTTTCTTACTCCTTTTCCCACACGAACTCCCAGTTTCTGTTTCAGTAAGTGAAGGCTGGGGACCCGTGAAGAGCAATTTATGATCCTGTTTTCCTCCCATTTTAAATTTGCCCACCGGCCTGAACTATCAGAATCACATGCCCCTTTGGGTGAGACTGTGGTTCTGGAAGTCCAGATAGATTATTTCATGGGCTCCGCCTACCCCGTGGTGCATTTCAGATTGAAAGGGCTGAATGTAGCTTACAGAGCAAGGTTATAGTGATTACACTTGTAGGTCCTGCTGTAAACAGCTTCGATGCCATATGCTTTCTCAGGTTTACGATGCTACCCACCTAGTTCTGTCCTTCCAGAGCTGCATCCTAGAAGCACATAGGGAATTCCTGGAATCTGGATGATCTTTGGGATCTGTTGGTGTTAATGATTCCCCCCAGTTAGAATTTATCCTTGAATTCACAGTCGGCCCTTTAGGGGCCAGACAGATAACAACAAAGCAATAATGAGAATGTACGTCCTATCTGATAGCTAAGGATGCGAAAGTTTAGAGAGGTTGGGTAATGCATCTTGTCGAGGTGGTTCTGGGCTCAGAGTCCAGGTCTGCCTGACTCCAGAACTTGTATCCCAACTGGCACGCTGCTTAACTGGGTCGTGGCTTCTGGGAGACAAGCCGCACTGAGCGAGTATTGAAGAGCGGGTCTGTTTTCAGGGAGTGTACTTAAGTGCTTCTGCAGCTGGTAGGTTTATGAAACCTACTAATGGTAGGTTGCCGTCTAGAATCGTGATTGAAAATTATATGAGAGAGTACACAGGGACACTTTGTGCCCCGCAGTAAGCACCAGACTCTATCTTTGTTCATCTTATTCGTGGGGTGTGGCTCAGAGGTGGGATTCCCAGGAACTTACTTGAACCCCTGAGCATGCTGGCTGTTTGCTGGGTGTTGTAAGGTGTTCTAGGTGGGGAGGGGAAGTCAGGATGCAGTCACGAATTGTTTCTGTGTCGTCGTTCCTAGCAAATCGCCTGGACAGAGACGCACCAGAGGGAGCCCCTAACTTATGGTGATTTTTCTCCCCATTCTAAGGATTTTGTATTTGTAAATCTATTTTATTTTATTTTTATTTTATTTTATTTTTATTCTATTCTATTCTATTCTATTCCATTCCATTCTATTCTATTTTATTTTTTTTATTTTAAGTTTTTAAAATCCCTGCAGTTAACACAGAATAACGTTAGTTTCAGGTGTAGTGCCTAGTGATTCACCACTTACACACAACGCCTGGTGCTCATCACAAGTGTTCTCCTTAAGACCCACCACCCATTTAACCTGTCCCCTTGCCCACCTCTCCTCCAGTAACCCTCAGTTCTCTGTAGTTAAGAGTCTGTTTTCTGGTTTCATCTCTCTCTCTCTCTCTCTCTCTTTTTTTCCCCTTCTGTTCATGTTTTGTTTCTTAAATTCCACATATGAGTGAAATCACATGGTATTTGTCTTTCTCTGACTGATTAATTTTACTTAGCGTAATACTCTCTAGTTCCATCCCTGTTGTGGCAAATGGCAAAATTTCATTCTTTTTTATGGACGAGTGATAGTCTATTATATATATATATACCGCATATCCTCTATCCATTCATCTGTCAATGGATATTTGGGCTCTCTCCATAACTTGGCTATTTTTGATACGCTGCTATAAACATCAGGGTGCATGTATCCCTTTAAATCAGTAATTTTGGTATCCTTTGGATAAATATCTCATAGTGCAATTGCTGGATAATAGGGTAGTTCTGTTTTTAACTTTCTGAGGACCCTCCATACTGTTTTCCAGGGTGGCTGCACCAGTTTGCATTCCTACCAATAGTGTAAGAGGGTTTCCCTTTCTCTGCATCCTTGCCAACACCTGTTGCTTCCTGTGTTTGTAAATCTATTTAAAAAAGAGAGTCTTTCGAAGAGGCGTCTGGGTGGCTCAGTCGATTGAGTGTCTGATTCTTTTAAAAAATTTTTTTTTTTTTTAACGTTTATTTATTTTTGAGACAGAGAGAGAGAGCATGAACAGGGGAGGGGCAGAGAGAGAGGGAGACACAGAATCTGAAACAGGCTCCAGTCTCTGAGCAGTCAGCACAGAGCCCGATGCGGGGCTCGAACTCATGGACCGCGAGATTGTGACCTGAGCCGAAGTCGGACGCCCAACTGACTGAGCCACCCAGGCGCCCCGTGAGTGTCTGATTCTTGATTTTGGCTCAGGTCATGATCCCAGGGTCATGGGATCGAGCCCTACGTCGGGCTCTGCACTGAGCATGGAGCCTGCTTGAGACTCTCTCCCTCTCTCTGCCCCCCCCCCCCCCCCCCACCGCTTGTGCATGTGCTCTCTCTCTAAAAAATAAAATTTTAAGAAGAAAAAAAAGAGAGTCCTTCAAAACCTAGGTTAGCTACTGGATACTTCTGGCACTGTTGTGTTTGTCCTGCTTTTAAACCCTTGGAGAGAAACCCTCTGTAGGCACGGGGAGCCAGGTGATGGCAGGAGGTAGGAGATGGCTTACTTTCCTGATTTGTTGGTTAAGAGTTTGATTCATTCACAGGCATTAACTGAGAATTCTAGCTGTGCTGTCGGATTCTATGCATGTGTACATGAGCTAAAGAAGTCAAAACCATCATCCTGTTCTGGAATTGTTTGAAGTCTGGCTTGCCAAATGTCCTAACTTCTGGTATTCTGAAAGAGAACAAAAACCTTGTTCCAGATATTAGAAGTCCACACGAAACTAACTTAGAACCACTGGGAAAATATAGAACCTGGAGAATCAGAATTGATCACAAAGCGAGAGTAACAACCTGTGTGAATGAGGAGAGACTAGAACTTATTCAGACACCAATCCAGATTGTTTTATGAGAAACATACAACAATCCACACAAACCAACCACACTTATCGAATGTCTACTCTACAGTAGTTACTGGAAAGAATAATGATGAGCAAAGTATGCCCTCTCCTCTTGAGAAGCCTATCGCCTGGGGGAAAGATGGTCACGTGAGCAGATCACTGCCAATCCCTCGTTGAAGGGCTTGTAAAGCCCAGGGCACTGTGGGAATGCAGGGGGAAATTGTTTGGCCATCCCCAGCCTCAGGGATGCTTCCTGGACAAGATCTCAGAGCTGAGTTTTAGAAGATGACTAGGAGTTGGCCGGAGCCAAAAGCACTGAAGAGGAAAGGTATTAAAGGCAGAGGGCACAGCATGGGCAAAGACACAGAGCGGCCAAAACACAGTGTAGGTGGGAATTGGCAAGCAGCTGAACACAAAAAGGGGTCCTGTCACCAGAATTCCTCAGTCTTAAAAGGCAAAATAAGGGGCGTCTGGGTGGCTCGATCGGTTAAGCGTCCAACTTCAGCTCCGGTCATGATCTCGCTGTCAGTGAGCTCGAGTCTCGCGTCGGGCTCTGTGCCGACCGCTCAGAGCCTGGAATGTGCTTTAGATTCTGTGTCTCCCTCTCTCTCTTCCCCTCCCCTGCTCATGCTCTGTCTCTCTCACTCTCAAAAATAAATAAACATTAAAAAAAAAAAAGCAAAATAAACTTCCCCCTTTTCATCTCTCTTCTGTTAAAAATTAACAGGCAGTATGCTCTCAACACAGCCACATTTTCCAAAGGCTAAGTGGGTCGCTTCCCCCCCCCCCCAGCTTTATTAAGATATAATTGACAGATAACACTGTGTGAGTTTTAAGTATCTACCGTGATGGTTTGATACACATTTATGTATTGCAAAATGATTACCACCGTAGCTGAGCTAACACCTGCATCACGTCTCATAGTCACTATTTCTCGTCCCTTCCCTCATCCTCCAGCCCCTAGTAACCACCATTTGGTCTCTGTTTCTATGAATTTGACTTTTTTAGATCCAACGTAAAAGTGAGATCATCAGGTATTTGTCTTTGTCTGACTTAGTTCACTCAAGATAATGCCTTCAAGGTCCATCTATGTTGTCCCCATAGGTAGGTCAGTTTAACATGGTTATTAAGGAAGTGTTTGAAAAGAAAATGAATTTCAGACAGCTGAGGCTTTTTTTTTTTTTAATTGGGCAAAACATTCTCCTCCTATGAGTGACCGTCTTGCAGGAGCAGTTTCAGGAAGACCGGAGCCTAATGGACACAAACGGGAAGTCTTCTAGAATGTAACATCTTTACTTTTATGCTCTGTTCAAGGAGGTAATTGGAGCCTGGAGTTATTGACTCATTGCATTTTTATAATTTTCTTTTTTTTTTTTTACTTTAAATTTATTGTTACAAAATTGTCCCAAATAGACTTTCTTGGATTTCTTGTATTTGTGAATTTCAAAAAAAAACACGGAACAATTCAGTGGCGTTTAGTACATCCGTGATGTAGTGCAACCATCAGATCTGTCTACGTCTAAAACATTTCCATCACCCCAAAAGGAAAGCCTGCACCTTTAAGGAAATGCTCCCTAATCCCTAGTAACCACTAATCTGTGTTCTGTCTCAATGTCCTTAACTCTTCTGGGATAGTTTTTCTTTTATATAAGTGGAATCATAGGATATTTTATATAAATGGAATCATAGGATATATGATGTGTGGTTGGCTTTTTTCATTTAGCATAATGTTTTAAAGGTTCGTCCATGTTGTAGTATATATCAGTACCTCATTCTTCTTTATGGCTGAATAATACTCCATTGTGTGCAAATACCACAATTTGTTTACCCATTCTTCCATTGGTGGACACTTGGACTGTTTCCACCTTTTGACTCTTTTAAAAAAAAATTTTTTTTAACGTTTATTTATTTTTGAGACAGAGAGAGACAGAGCATGAACGGGGGAGGGGCAGAGAGAGAGGGAGACACAGAATCGGAAGCAGGCTCCAGGCTCTGAGCCATCAGCCCAGAGCCCGACGCGGGGCTCGAACTCCCGGATCGTGAGATCGTGACCTGAGCCGAAGTCGGACGCCTAACCGACTGAGCCACCCAGGCACCCCCACCTTTTGACTCTTATGGATGGTGCAGCTATGAACGTGCGTGCTTGTTCTTTTTTGGAATTTTAACACATATATAAATTCGTGTAACTGCCTCACAATCAGGACAGGGAATAGTTCTGTCACCCCAAAACTCTCTCTGCTGTCCCATTCAAATCATACCCTCCTCCCACCCCTAACTCCTGGAAACCACTGATCTGTTGTCCATCAGTGTCGTTTTGTTCTTTTAAGAATATCCTATAAATTGGGCTGCCTGGGTGACACAGTCAGTTGAACATTGGACTCCTGATTTTGGCTCACCGTCATGATGCCAGGATTGTGGGATCGAGCCCTGCATTGGGCTCTGCACTGAATGAGGAGCCTGCTTGGGATTTTCTCTCCCTCCCTTTCCCTCTCCCTCCACCGTTCCTCCTGCTTGTATGTGCACCTGCTGTCTCTCTCAAATTAAAAAAATAAAAAAGAATATCCTATAAATCGAACCATATAATATGTAGCTTTTTAAGATTGGCTTTTTTCACTTAGTATAATTATTTTGAGATTCCCTCAAGTCATTGCATGTGTCAACATTTTATTCCTTTTTATTGCTGAATAATATTCAATTGAATGGATGTGTCATAGTTTGTTGATCCATTCACCTGTTGAACATTTCAGTTACTTCCAGTTTTTGTTCATTGTGAATAGAATTGCTATAAACATTTGTGTAAAGATATTGTGTGAACACAAGTTTCATTTATCTTTACCCCAGGTTGTGGAATTGTCAGGTCACATGTTAAGTGTATGTTTAACTTTCTAACTTTGTAAGAAACTGCCCAACTGTTTTCCACAGTAGCTATATCAGTCTGCCAGCAACACTTGAACATTCTTTTTTTTTTTTTAATTTTTTAATCTTTATTTTTGAGAGAGAGAGAGAGAGAGTGAGCGGGGGAGGAACAGAGAGAGAGGGAGACACAGAATCCGAAGCAGGCTCCAGGCGCTGAGCTGTCAGCACAGTCCCGACACGGGGCTCGAATTCACCAACCATGAGATCATGACCTGAGCCGAAGTCGGATGCTCAACCGACTGAGCCCCCCAGGCGCCCCACAACACATGAACATTCTAGGTGCCAGGTACATCTGTGCCAGGCCTTCGTATTATCAGTATTTTTTTCTTTTTTAAATTTTAGCTATTCTAACAGATGTGCAGTGAAACCAAATCATGGTTTTAATTCACATTTTCCTAATGGCTAATGATAAAGAACATCTTTTCATACGCTTTTTTTGCCACCCATATATCCTCTTTGGTGAGTGTCTATTCAACTCTTTTGCTCATTTCTAAATTGCTATTTTGTTTTCTCATTGTTAAGTTCTGAGAGTTCTTTTTATATTCTGGATACAAGTCCTTTGTCAAATATATGATTTGCTAATGTTTTCTCTCTGTCTCTAGCTTGGTTTTTGTTTGTTTGTTTGTTTGTTTCGAATTCTTCCAAGTGTCTTTTGCAGCACAAAAGTTTTGCTTTCAATGTAGTTCAGTTTGTCAATTTTTAATTTTATGGTTGTGCTTTTTAGCATCACATCTAAGAACTTTTTGCCTAGCCTCTGGTCATGAAGATTTTCTCGTATTCAATACAGATTTAGGTCTGTAGTCCATTTTCAGTCAATTCTTGCCTGTGGTTTTATGTGTAGGGCAAGGTTTGTTTGTTTATTTTTTTCATTTGTCCAATTGTTGCCACACCGTTTGTTGAAAAGACTGCCCTTTCTTCACCAAATTGCATTTGCTTCGTTGTCAAAATCAACTGGCCATATTTGTATAGGTCTCTTTCTGTACTTTATTCTGTTCCATTGATTTATGTGGCTTTCCTTTTACTAACACCACAATGTCTTGACCACTATAGTTTTGTAGTAATTCTTAAGATCCACTAATGTGATTCCTTCAACCTTTTCTTCCTTTTCAAAATTGTTTGTATCCATTTTGTTGCTTTTCCATGTACATTTGTCTGTATCTACTAACAATTTCTGCTGGGAAGAATTCATTTATTGAAAGCTATTTTGTTTTGGTCTTTAAACATTTTAACAATCAGAGGGTGATAATAAAATGAATCTGTTTCTATTCCATGTAAAATTAATAACGTTATCTACCAAATGGGGGATGTCGTTCTATTACCAATTCTTCCTCTTTGTAAGCGCTTGATTTTAGTGAAATGTTTGGCTGTAATTCAGAGAGGTTGAGGAAAGTCATGTCTACCCCAGAGATGAACTTTGAATCACCATGCGTTTCACCTGCTTCCTGCATTTGTCATGCAACATTTAAAATCGATCTCGGAGAACAAGGAAGGTATTTGATGTATGTTCATGAAGACCAGGTCAATCTACCCATGGCTTTTTTTTTTTTTTTTTTTTTTATTTATTAAATTTATATGGTTTGAAGTCTTTGGGTCCTTTCAAAAACATTTGTAAATGTGCAATATTATAGGGTTTCCAGGTCAATGATCTAGCCCATGAGTTAAGTGCTAAGATATCAGAAACTCAGGGAGGGAAGTAGACGGCAGGAGGCTTTGCTTTTTTTTTTTTTTTTTTTTCTTTTTTTTAACGTTTATTCATTTTTTGAGAGACAGAGAGAGAGAGTGTGAGAGCAGGGGAGGGGCAGAGAGAGAGAGGGAGACACAGAATCCCAGGCAGGCTCCAGGCTCTGAGCTGTCAGCACAGAGCCCGACGCGGGGCTCGAACCCACGGTTGTGAGATCATGACCTGAGCCAAAGTCGGCCGCTTAACCGACTGAGCCACCCAGGCACCCCCTTTTTTTCTTTCTTGTTTTGAGTGAAGAAAGAAAACCACCCCTGCTCTGCTTCAGAAAGGAATAATGAGAGAGGTTATAATCTTGGTATCCTTTCCTCCGCGTCTAGAATTTCTTTGCCAAATTCCAGTGAACTTTGAATGCTCTGTCCTAATGTTTTATAGAAATTGACACATATGCCAGGTATTTAACATGGTTTTTTTTCCTCCCCACTTTCTAACATTTAGAACAGAATTCACAGTTAACACTTAACCAATGATTCAACACGTGAATCTCAAATGTAATCAAGGATTCAACATGTGGCTCTCAGATTGGCAGAGATGGCTGTAACACTCCTGGATTTTCTAGGGAGGTTGTTAAAACCGATCATCCTGGACAACTTGGCAGCTTGTCATGGGCACTCCAGGTCTGCCAGAATAGTTCAGTGTGTCGACCTGATTTTGGAAACTTTGGACTAGATAAGTCCGCTGAATTCAGGTTACTCCGTAAAAACCGTGCGTTGAAATGAATATCCAAGGTTAATCAGTTAAGTAGTTTTAGGAATTTTGCCTTGAGACTGGGCTGCACTGAAGGATTCGGTGCTCCATGTTTGTGACTACTTGAGTTCATTTCCGTGATTTATACAAAGTCTAGGTGATTCTTCAGTGATTCTAAGCATTACTCTTAAATTTTACGTTGCCAGAAATACTTTTAGTTTTGTTCCTCAACTAAGACCATATGGTGTTGAAATATAGCCACACGTAAATGAAAAGTAGTTATTTCATTTCTGAGTTAAAGAAAAAAAATAGAAATCTAGCTCAGTAAAACTGTCACAATCCAGCCATGATAATTATAATGTGTCATTTGGCTATAGTTCTTTTACATGTAGTTTTTAAAAAAAAATTTTTTTTTAGCATTTATTTATTTTTGAGAGACAGAGACAAAGCATGAGTGGGGGAGGGGCAGAGAGAGACAGGGAGACACAGAATCTGAAGCACATTCCAGGCTCTGAGCGGTCGGCACAGAGCCCAATGCGGGGCTCGAACTCATGGACTGTGAGATCGTGACCTGAGCCGAAGTCGGAAGCTTAACCGACTGAGCCACCCAGGCACCCTTACCTGTAGTTTTTATTAGCCATTTCAGTGTTGTGATGGCTGTAAAAAGGCATTTTGTTGCCCACCGCAGAGATGAAGAAAGCAAGGCTCAGAGAAGTTAAGTGACTGATCCAAGGCCACTGATAAACTTCTGATTCGAAGGCACAAGCTATGAGATTCCCCTCTCTTCCCTCCCCCCCCCCCCCCCATTAAAACAAAAAGGAAAAAGGCAAAAGTGTTGAATTCTGTGGCACCAGCTCTGGCTTGGAACTATTTAAACAATATGGGCACTTGCATTTTCTTTCTCTAAACACAGTGTTATTTCCCAGTGTCATTTCTCTGTTTGGACTCGGAGTTATAAATCCCTTTCATTTTGATGTTCTTAATAGATGTTGATTGGTAGAATGCCATGCCTAGTCTTTATGTTCGATATATCATGTATTACCTGCAAAGTGCTTCTTTGCTTCGTACAATCTTTTGGTTTTACCTTTTGATCTAGAGATAAAACAGGCAGAAGCAATGTGATTCCTGTCTTTAATGTAATAGGATTCCAGACATTAGGAATTTCCACTTCAGAATGCAGCCGGAAGTGGGGAATGGGTTCATTCAACAATGATGTTTTGTTGGGTGAATTGTGTTGGTTGCTTACAAGGATGTGTGTGTTCATTTAGAAGCAGTAAGAGCAGGTTTTTGCTTTCCAACAAATCATTCTTGGAAAGTGGTTCTCAGCTGCTGTAGATAAGGTAAAATATAGAATACATTTGGTTTAGGAAAATTTTACATTTTAATTTTTTTTTTTTTTCTTTTGAGGAAGCCATGGAACTTCCAATCTGCGGGGAAAAAGTTTCCTCATTCCAGTTTTTTTGTCGAGGTCAGTTTAGCGGCTCACTTATGCCTCAGGGGTTGAGATTTTTATAGTATGTGTTAAATCAGTGCCATGATTTGACCCAAGAGAATAAGACTTAGGGAAAAAGAAAAGAAAAGAAAAGAAAAGAAAAGAAAAGAAAAGAAAAAAATCTCAGCATTGCCAGTTAGAGACTTTTTTTTTAAGAACCGAATTTCAGATCCACACTTTAGAAAGATATAGTCAGCAACCCAATGAAATTTAGGATGAGGCAAATTCTCCATCTGCCCCCGAATATTCTCTCACTGCAAACAATACACAAGGTTTAGGAATCAAGCCTAAAGGTTAAAGGTTCTTGCTGTCAAGCCAAAAAGGGAGGAAAGAGGTATACTGAAGCATGTCAGTTTCCAGATTCTGGGGCCAAGCTGCTGTTCTTGAAAGGAACAAGGCATCTTCAGAAAAATGTGGTTATCAAACAAGGGGTCAAAGTTTATCTCTAGGTCAATGAAAGGGTGGGGGAGGGCCATCCTTCAGGCTCTGAATATAAGCTTTGTATTTAAATAAATTTGTGGTGAAATATTCAGTTCTTAAAAAATTACCCTATAAGGATTATTAAAGGTTATTTACTAATGGAATAAAAATTGTTCTCACTTATAATTCATATGGAGTAATAATACTAATAATAGGTGTAGGAAAATAAATCTTCACATACGTAGTTTAATCGTCAAAACAATGCCGTGAGGGACATACGCCCACTCTGGATGAAATACTCGAGGCTTAGATGCATGAGCATCTCTTCTAAGGTTATAGATAGGGGCACATAAATACACTGTTCCTTCCACCCCTCTTCCTCCAAAAACAAACAAACAAACAAAAAAAGGATGGTGGCGATGTGAATTAGTCCTCATTTGATTTAACATAAAATACAAATGTGCCCCAGAGCGTTCCAGAAAACCAAGTGGGTTTTAGGATGGAAGGATGTCTCTCGAATATTCCTCTTCCTTGAAGCGGTCTTTTTTTTTCTCCCCTTTCCCCCAGAAGGGTCTGCGGTTCTGTCCCCGCCTGGGTTCCCACAGCCCTCCGGTGTGGGAACGCCTCGAGGCCAGGCGGCGCAGGCGACCCCCGCGGGCCCCAAAGCCCCAAAGCGCAAGGTCCCTGCGCTGCCGGGAGCCTTCCAGCCCCGGAGGCCCTGGGCTCCGTGCGGCTCTCAGATGCCAAGGGCCCCAGAGTCCCCAGGACTCCTCATTGTTTCCTGGAAAAATATCCCAGTGGGACTTTTGGATCGGTGGCCATGGGCATGCATGCCCCTGGGCCTTCTAAACAGACCAATGAGCAGGTAGTTCATTTGGTGACCTTTCCTACACATAATCACGAGTGACTTTGCAACAGTGTCTGGAAAATAGTCAGTGAGTTGCTTCGTGGAGATCACGGGCAACAGGAGTCTCCGGAACGAGCGTGATAAAGCCTCCAAGAATTATTTAAAAGTTCACTGGTGATGCAGGTTTTAACTTCTCTGGTAGCTGTTGGGGCAGAAAAATAATTGTCCTAGGCTTGTACGAGTGCTCAAAACATGTAAGTGAAGTATTAATTGGCCCTTTATGTTTGGCTGCATGAGTTAAAAGCGAAGGAAAACAAAATCCATCTTGAATTACGATGATGTGCAAAATTCCAATAGGCAGACAAAGAGGGTGAAGAGTTAGAAATTCTGAAGGTCTGAACATGCGGAGCCATTTATTGAAGAAATATTGATTGGGTCCCTGTTGGGAGAAGGCACCCGGAGACATTTAAACGAAGTGTAGACAGTTTAAAGTGTATATCTATGTGGAACCTGCTCCCCCCCCCCCCCCCCATTTAGTACTGTTTTTCCTCACCAAAAAAAATGGCCTGTGGACTGTTGCCCCTGTTGTGTGCTCACTCTGTGAATATTTTCCAGATTTTACTAGCGGGTTATACAACCTGTTGTGACTATTACTAGTTGTATTTCACTGTCTCCAACGTGCCTTATTAAACAAAAGTTATCTCACAGCTCCGGGAGTCACTTCAGTGCTGCAGTTTGAGCTTTAGGGTTTAGGGTCGGGTGGCCGCATCTGTGCTTTGAGGGAGAGTCGGTCTAGGGACAGTGTACAATTTCAAAATGGAGAGCCAGTTCATCAAATTCAATGCCGGCTTTCTGGGATGGAGTCAGGTTACTTTCCCCAACACAAGTTGTGTCCTGGGAGCATCGCATTAAAAGTACCGTATTGGCACTCACGTCCTGAGTTTCAGGAAAAGGAAACGTGAAAGACTGTCCGTACATCGCTGTTAGATACAGTATTTTGTTTTTGTATTTATGAGAAATTGAGACTTCCAGGCTACTAGGGAAGAAAAGTTAATTCCTTGCAGTAGAGAAATCAAAGAGCAGTTTCCGAGTCTCCCCCGGGCTGAGCCTGGAGGAGGTTAGGGGGTCTTTGTGCCTGGGGGATTGTCTCAGTGGGAGTGGAGAGAGGGAGCGGGAGGGATCAGGAAGTGCCTTCCTCGGTGTGAGCCCAGGGATCAAGGAGGGATGGGGGAGGAGAGGGGGGAGCGGGCTGAGAGGGAGGGGTGGCGGGGATCAGGGAATCTTCCAGGGATGGTGAGCACAGTCCTTGTGGCTGGTTGGAGGGAAGAATGGTTTTCTGTGAGCAGAAAAAGTCCCTCGTGGGAACTGTGAAAACACTCAAGAGGATGTGCCTGTCGGGCCAGTTTGCCCCCTTGGAATGTGATTGGACCTAGTACAGCCCCAATCCCAGAAGGAAGAAAAGAGTCCGTGGGCTCTGATGCTTCCAATGACAGGACCTGGCACAAGCCATAGGGAGGTGATAGCTCATCTTCAAGGAGGCTCTTGAACTGTGGGTAAGGAATATGACTGGGCATGTATATCATCACTGCCCAGTTAGGGACGTTTTCTCAAATGCACCTGAGCTCTCGTGGTAGGAAAGTGTGTGCCTCTGTCAGTTCACAGAGGAGTCTTGGAGCACATCTCTTTTGAGCTTAATGTGTAGCTGAAATGCTATCCTCCCCCTCCCCCCCCCCAAGAAAAGGAAAAAAAGAAAAGAAAGGCCATCGTCACAACACCATGCAAATTAGGAATGATCACCCTTGTTTTACACATGAGTTCCTTGGGGTTGGAGGAGATCAGGTAGCCTTTTGAGGGCCATAGTGGCAGAAAAATGACAGATCCAGGATTTGACTCTCCACGTGTTAGGCGAAAACCTAGCCCAGTGGCATGCCGACTTCACGGAATCTACCAGTCACACATAAGAGAACCTGAGTTAGTGTATGTAAGGTGCTCAGAATATTGACTGACGCGGTAAACGCCAGACAAATGTTATCAGTATTACACTTAATTTCTGGGTTCCTTGCTTAAAAGACCATTTCTAGGATCAATTTCAGGTGATTTGGATTTTGCAGAACAGGGGTCGGGCTTAGATACCATCATTTTCCTCAAACACCTCAGGTGATTCTGATGCAGATGTTGGTAGATGATTTGCACAATATTCCCACGTAATAGTGATGCTGAGATTTTATCACCCAATGAGGACGCTCCAGCAAGAAGGATACCCCTTTCCCATCTCCTTGAGGCTTTGACCACATTTAGGCAGGGCAGACATTTCCTACCATACACCTACCATCCGCCTGACTCATTCTCAGTATTAAAATCAGATCCCATGGCTCACAGTTTTGAAGACTATATACATTCCCTCTTTCTCCAGTGAAATCTGTAAATGTGTTTGGCTATTGAGCCAGACAAAATCTCTATTTCTATTGATATTGCAACGTGCTCAACCGAATTGAGAATAGAACGTTTAATTGTAAGCCTTAAGCATAGGACACTCTGTGATACATGTGTTTTGACATTAACTGAGGTGTTTGATATCCTCATACCCTAGAGCGATAGGAAAATACTATGAAAAGAAGATCTCGAAGAGATCTTTGGGCGTTCTCAGCCAGCCACGATACTCTCTTGCATCCTAAGTAATCATGGCATTGATGTCTCCATCAGTGGAGGGGCAGACCCAGAGGTGGGTCTCAGAGGTGCCTTTGTGGTAAAATAATACTCAGAGACTCTGGGAAACCTAGATTTCCAAAGGTCTTTCTGGACATGGAAGAGTCCTTGAATTTCAGACCTCCAGGGTAACCTTGTATGTTTAAAGCATCGATGGTTCTTATTGTAGGAGGAAGCATGTCAGAACAGACCAGCATACTTGGATCCAACAAACCCAATCTAAATGTAAGGGTGGGACAAGACTGTGACGGCCACCCCCTCGCCTCCCCTGGCAAAGAATGTATCTACCGAACACATATTGGGATTGGGAGTCCAACTGTCTTGTGAATAAATGAATGCAAACTTAGAGAAAAATGTTGTGACGAAGTTATTAAAAACTTTGACCTTTTTTTTTTTTTCCCTCCCTGGGAAAGAGAGCATGTGTCTCAACGTATTTATCTTTGACAACTTGTTTTATTGCTGTTTCTGGTGGTGCACCATCTAGATTGATTGGTATCGACATCCAGAGTCTTCCTTAGCATGAAGTGTTGAATCCTTGAATCACACCCCAACGTGTCTTCAGTGTTCGAGAAAGTTAGCACACTAATGTCAAACCAGGATATACGTTTTATACTTCAACACCGTGGCTTACCTTTAGGTTGCCTTTCTGTAGTACTCTGCATTTTTCAGAGACTCTTCATACCCCTGTGAATTGGTTCCTCATAATCGCCTGTGGCTTGTTATTACTCCTTTACAAATGGGGAATGTGAGAGCGATACAGTTTAGGCAACGTGCCCAACAGACCATCTGGGTTGAGAACAGGATCCTGGGAATAGAATATGTCTCTCTTCTGTGCTGCTTCTAGCTTCCTTGTTTAGCGGATTGGTAAATTTGCTGCCCTGGTGGTGGCAATTTGGATAAACAGGGTGAGAGTGGTGTATAGGGCATCAGGGCATAGGACTAGGGAGTGAGGTGACAACTGCGTTTCTACCGTCTCTGTGGGTGTAACCGGTGGCTCATGGCAGAGGTCATCGAGTGTATCACATAGAGATCCAAGATAATCCAAGAGTCCGAAGTCAAAGCAAGCGTCAACATGAAACTTAAGTGACCGCAACAGCAAGACTCACATCCCCCGGAAAACTGTTGTCCAATCAGAAGAGTTTCCTCATTCTCTCTCTTCTTGTGAGCTGAGCAATAGCGTGGTTCTTGGGTGTAATTAGCCCATGAATTACATGTGGCACCGGCTGTATGAAGTTGAGTAACAACACAGAGACCTGGATTCTTGTGGGAAAATGTCCCCCACAATTCTGGCTTCATTCATGCCTGGACATGAGGGAATGACAGCAGCAGGAGATGGGGCCAGGCATCCCCTCCTACACACCATGGGAGGATTGGGACTTGAGACATGCTAGGGAAAAGTGAGAGAAACAAGGGATGAACACAGTGTTCATTTGCTTTAGATGAATGAAAGCAAGTAAAGGTGTTTGACATGGTACCTGGTGCAAATTGAGTCCCCATAAAATGTTGGTCGTTGTATAGGCCAGGCCATTTTTTTTTTTTCTGCAAAGGGCTATAGAGTGAGTGTTTTTGGTTTTGCAGACCATTGGTCTCTGTCAGCTTGCCTTTGTAGCACGTGATCACAAAAGATATATAAGCGTGTGGCTATGTCCTAATAATCTGTATTTATGGACGCGGAGATTTCCTTTAGTCTTTCTGTGCTGACGTTATTCTTAACAATTTTTAAATGTTTTTATTTATTTTTGAGAGAGAGAGAGAGCAAGCAGGGGAGGGGCAGAGAGAGAGAGAGGGAGACACAGAATCCGAAGCAGGCTCCACGCTCTGAGCTGTCAGCACAGAGCCTGATGCGGGATTCGAACTCACGAACTGCAAGATCATGACCTGAGCTGAAGTCAGACACTTAACAGGCTGAGCCAGCCAGTTGCTCTTGATGTTCTGCTTCCTTTGGATTTTCCCCCCAACCATTTAAAAGTGTAAAAACCATCCTTAGACCACAGGACATGCAGATACCAACAGTGGCTTGTGTTTGGCTGGTCCCTGGTGTAGACCTTCACGTCTTTAATTTGGAAGAAATTATGTGATTTCCTAGCGCCACATCTTTGTTTGTGGTGATTCTCATGCTTAGGGTTCTTTCTGTTGGCATCTTCTGGTTATGCAGCAAAGCACCTGACAGTGGGAGGGGTGGGGGGGTGGGGAGGGGGGTTGACAGTCCTCCTCACTCACCCCAAATTGGCTATCCAAATGGAACACTTCGAGAAGACCATTGAAGTGATAGGGTAGATGGTCCATAAGTGCAAATGTACATTTTTAATTTTGTGGAGTCTTAGCAAGTTCGGCTCAAAATTTCATGTGTAATAAATCTTTCTCACATGATGCGGTAGAACTGCTCTGAGATAAGTGGAAAGTAGTGTCTGATGTATTTACAAGTGCGAGGAAATGTAAAGGAATCTAGTCCCCAGTGAGTCATTTGGGGTAAAGCTATGTGACATCCTATACCCTATTCAGGATTTAAGAAATCTCAGATGAGAATAAAGCCACATCTTCAGATGCAAGTAAAGAAATGCAGGGGAGCCTGGGTGGCTCAGTTGGCTAAGCGTCCGACTTCTGCTCATGGTTTGTGGGTTTGAGCCCCGTGTGGGGCTCTGCGCTGACAGCTCAGAGCCTGCTTGTTGGGATTCTTTGTCTACTTCTCTCTCTGCTCCTCCCCTGCTCTCTCTCTCTCTTTCTCAAAAATAAATAAACATTAAAAAAAAAAAAAAGAAGGTCCCTGGGGCGCCTGGGTGGCTCAGTCGGTTAGGCGTCCGACTTTGGCCCAGGTCATGATCTGACGTCCATGAGTTCGAGCCCCGCGTCGGGCTCTGTGCTGACAGTGCAGAGCCTGGAGCCTGTTTCAGATTCTGTGTCTCCCTCTCTCTCTCTGACCCTCCTGCATTCATGCTCTGTCTCTCTCTGTCTCAAAAATAAATAAACGTTAAAAAAAATTAAAAAAAAAAAAAAAAAGAAATGGAAGGTAGTATTTCGCTGAGTGAAACTCTAATATCCTTGCGCTTGAAATAGTCAAACACTTGAAGCAAAGGCATTATTTTTCTCTATAACATTGTGATGGCCCCATTTCTTCTACTTCAGTTTCTAGAGTATCATATCTGGCCTACGTCTGGTGCAAGTCTCATTTTTCACGATATTTCTTTCCAAGTCTCTGTGCTGTGAATGTTTCCTAGGCAAGGTGTTACAAAGTCAGTTAACACGCGCAACCTTTTTGTGGTGTTTGTGATTAATTACTCTGCTATTTTTTCAAGTTTGGGAGGGTGCGGGTGGCGTCATCTTGTAGGTACAAAAAGACCTCACGCGCTGGCTAAAACGCTGAACTGATTCACGAGGTTGCTTGCAACTTCTCGTAAGAAGACCCAGGCTTTTTTGAGGGTACTTCTCAACACTGGAACTGTTTCCATTATTATAAAAGTCATACGTATTTATTGCAGAAAACATCTTAAAGTAGACTTTCCCCAAACATTTCAATTGCATTCCGTTTGAGGCCCTAATGGGTATAAGCAACATGCACGTGGAAGGCACCACACCCGTGGTAGTGATTTCACGAGGGTGTCACCAGGCTCATGAGATCCCTACCTAAGATATGTTCCAGGTTCCAAGATACTTCCTGAAGGTTAGAAGACAAAGCAAAATGGCTTCCCATATTTATCATGAAGTTCTCTGAACGATCTGTGAAGGGCGTGTCTCCACTGTTATAGTTTATAGGATAAGCTTTACTCACAGGCTGTGGAAGTGGCTACGTCCAAGAGTTGATTTCAGCAGAATTGGGCAAGAAACACCATGCCCCTGTGAAAGATTCTAGGTGGCTTATAATTATGATTACTGGTTGACTTGTCTGTCCCTGCTACTTGTGGTAGGATGGGTTGTCATTGCCACTGTTGATGGGTGTTTAGACCTTTCGTGGAGGGACGTGTGGATGTAGAAAGCGAGCGTCTTTCTCTTGTGCGTTGCATTTAGGGGCTTTCTGGCTTTAGCAGTGATTCATGAGCGGTAGTGGGTTTACAACAAAGCAAACTTCGGAAACTTCGCTGATAAGGATGCCTTTCAAATTCCTGCAAAGGCCTCAACAGTGTGTCCCATGGTCATGTAATTTTGTAAAACATGCCAAATTAAGCTAGTTTTATGTCATTTAAAAATATTTATGTATTTGTTACTTATTTATTTTTGAGAAAAAGTGTGCACACGCACAAGCGAGTGGGGGAGGGGCAGAGGGAGAGTGGGGAGAGAGAGAGAGAATTTTAAGCAGGCTCCCCACCCAATGTGGAGCCCAACGCAGGGCTCAGTTTCACAACCCTGAGATCATGACCTGAGCTGAAATCAAGGGTTGGACGCTTAACCGACTGAACCACCCAGGTGCCCCTGTTCTTTGTTTAAAAGCAGCATTCCCAGCCACCAAACTGTAGAAACTTTAGGCTCCACAAAACATCGATCTGCTTCTGGCTCTATATTTTCAGGGTGGGACTTACTCAAACCTTTTTGGAAGGGAAGAAGAATGTCTTTGTTGAAAGATAAGTAGGATCCTGGAAGTTGAGGGTTCATCTTCCATAAGGCCTACAGTTGAAGAAGAAATTGCGAAAGGGAAAGATCTTCTCTGGGAAAGAAGCACGTAGACGCTGTTGGTGTCCTCCTGTATTCAAAGAAATTTGAGAAGTTTGGGAAAAAGAGGGGCACGTGTCTTCAGCTGATCAAAGAAGAACCTCTTATACACTCATCTTTTTCTTTTCTAGAGAAAGTGAAAGCCTTAATGCAATGCCATTTTAATTTGACATTGGCTAATACATTTTGTATAATTGGTGCTGCATCATCTCCTACAATAATAATGACAATATGGCGGTGATGGTGATGAGAAAAACATGCATGTTATGCGACTGTTACAGTTTACTGAGCACTTTGCCGTATTTTTTTCCTCATTGGCAATAACCGAAACCAAGAGAAAGTCTCTTTACCTATGGCCTGTGGATGCCTTTCAAATTAACTGGAGTCCTATGAAAGATTGAGGTAGAATGGGGTCTCTGTGCTTCTTTCAATATTCTTTCCTTATTTTGTGATGGAGCCGTGACACCATCAGTCAGCTTCTCTTTTGCAAATTCTTCAGCATCATGGCAGTCAAAATAACCATTGAACTTTGACACACAAAGCCAGCGCTCTTAGAATGGCCTCTAAGTTTTTGCTTGCAAAACTACTCATCTGGCAAGCACAGAACCAAGATCCCTCAAAACCTGCTCTCGGTGGTGTTTGCACTCATTAGATTTGTCTGTATGGACTTACTAGTTGCTCTGCTGACCTCTGACTGTTTGACCCATTAAATGAAAAAGCACTATTGGGACACACAACTAAATTTATAGTAATTCAAGGAAGTGGTCAGTCAGAGAAATGTATGGTTGCAAAAGAGCTGACCTCAAAGTTTAGTCAATAGTTCAGTTAAGAAGCACAAGTGCTGAATGTATGGAAAGTATGAAGTGCCCTTGCAGTCCAGAGAAAGGAGGGGTATTGATGGGTGGGGGGTTCCTGGGAAGTTTGGGGACCTATGAGGACATCATGTTAAGATGGGCAGAAAGGGCACGCCAGGTTCAGTTAGTTAGGGTGGGAAAATCAAGATAGGACCAGCCCTTGGTCCCTTTTGGCAAGCTCATGGGATTCTGGAAGAGTATGTTTGTTCCAGTCCAGTGAAAATAGTTCCATACAGTGAACCCTTAGCAGATTTTTGCGTATGTGTTCAACTTTGCGTTAATTATTAGTGTTCAGGATGCCTGGGTGGCTCAGCTGGTTAAGCATCTGACTTTGGCTCAGGTCAGGATCTCACGGTTCATAGGTTTGAGCCCTGCTTCTGGCTCTGTGCTGACAGCTCAGAGCCTGGAGCCTGCTTCAGATTCTGTGTCTCCCTCATTCTCTGCCCCTTCCCGGCTTACGCTCTGTCTCTTTCAAAAATACATAAACATTAAAAAATTAAAAAAATTAATAGGTTTCTACATTTTAAAGCTGATTTACTCAGAAATACACTAATCATTATTTCTTATAAAAATGGTTATTAGTCATCTATATTTGAATATATATGTTACTTGAGCAAAGAAATTTGCTAATGGTACTAAGATGATAGAAATTATTTTCATGCATTTTAAGAGAGAAGGCCTGATGATTATATTCTCAACACTTATTTGGCTAATGCCTAGCTGGCTTGTTGAGACTTTGGGCAAATCCTTTTAAACACTCTGAGTGTCAACTTTATTTTTTTAAAAAGGATAATACTGTCTAACTCACAGAATTGTTAAAAAGATATAATAAAGAGTGTTAAAAGTCAGGAACAAAAACAGCATCATTTAATGGTTAGATGTACATGGAATGGTTGAGAGGCTACATGTTTACTTTTTCCCCCCCAAGGCCCAATTTGAGTCCAAAGTCCATCTCATTTTGTTCATATTTATTTAAAAATTTTTGTTTGTTTGTTTGTTTCAAATAAGCTGTACACTCAACGTGGGGCTTGAACTCACAACCTCAAGATCAAGAATTGCCAGCCAGGTGCCCCTGATTCATCTTTATTTTTTTTATTTATTTAAACAAAAAAATTTTTTTTTAACGTTTATTTATTTTTGAGACAGAGAGAGACACAGAGTGTGAACAGGGGAGGGGCAGAGAGAGAGGGAGACACAGAATCTGAAACAGGCTCCAGGCTCTGAGCTGTCAGCACAGAGCCCGACGCAGGGCTTGAACTCACGGACCGTGAGATCATGACCTGAGCCAAAGTCGGACGCTTAACCGACTGAGCCACCCAGGCGCCCCCCCTGATTCATCTTTAGATTCAGTGGTTCTGGGAGGGGGACTGTAGCTACCAGAGCTGACTAGAAAATAGAAGTCAATTCAGCCACAGATCCACAGAAAATTATGCGCTGACACTGTGATAAAAAGGAAAGAACCAAAATTTAGAATTCAAAGATGTAAGTTTGAGATTTAACTCTGCCACTAACAAGCCAGGTGATGATAGAAGTATCATTTCATCTGTTTGAAACTCAGTCTTGTTTTGTTTTGAAGCTGTAAGGTAAAGTACAGTCTGATGATCTTTGAAATGATTTCTAGCTTTTAAAGTTCTAATGCTAAGCAGCACGTTTAACATAAAGCATGACCACTAGCAAGTAGTCGTAAAAAAGATTTTAAACAGTGATGTATTCATATCCCCGCCCCGCCCACCCCCCCGTAATTTACGTTGTTATTTACCTGGATGTCATCTTGCTGTGCTTCTGCTGGGTTTCTTCTCTAGCCGGCGTCCTGCTCTGTGTACATACTGATCCTACTCTGGCTTCTATCAGGGAGAAGGAAGCATTTTAGGGGCCCCCTCTTACTTAGTGATAGCCTAGTTAGAAATGGGGATAAGGATTGGGAGGAATGGTCAGTAAAGACAGCCACCTTGGATGCTTCAGGCCTTTGAGAAGCTTTTAAACAAGACTGGCTTATTTATAGTGAGATGTACGGGAGCAGCTTCTGTGCTTGTTGGAGTGAATTATATGCTGGTGTCCTGTGAATGCAGTGCGAGCACATGTCATTTATCTTGGTCCCTATATAGAGAGATGGGCACATGCTTATATTTGCACATTCAAATGTATCTGCAGGTGTATATGAGTAAACAGGAAGGAGTAGTGCTACAGAATCTCAGAACTCAAGTTAAATTTGCACATAACAATACTATCAACCAAATTTGTTGTTATTACCAAAACGACAAAGATAAATTCATTTGAATGCTTGCTGGAGGGAAGAGTTTTATTTACCCTTTTAAGGTGTAATTAATCAAGAAAGAGGTTTTAAAAACTTACATTTTGTTAATGATATACACAGATCAAAAGAATGGAAAGAAACAAGTAAAGAAGTTTGGTCAATCTATATCTAACTCTTGTTCTGTCCATCCATTCATCCAACCAGCCAGCCAGCCAGCCAGCCAAACGTCCATTTATAGAATCTAACTCCTTAATTTAAAATCAATAGTGATTGTTTTGGATTCTGGGGTTATCTTTTTTTTTTTTTTTTGCACTGCCCAAATTTTATTTTTTACTGTAATGTACATTTACCATGTGAAAACAAAAGTGCCCCCAAAATAGAAAATATATTTTGTCCACGAAACTCTTCTTAGGAATAAACTTATCATTGGGTAGTGAAGAGTAGGACTTGAGTTTGAATTGGATTAAATATTAGCACTATCCTGACATGCTGATGGGGTGATTCCCAGTTAAAATCACTGGCTGGCGTGAGTGGAAAACATGAGTAGGACTATCTTTGGTTTCCATCCAAGAGGGTCTGTAATTTATTCAAAGCTGCCAAGGATCAGGACATGTTTTCAGACCCTCACTCTCCCACTCTCGTCCCTCAGAGCAGGCTTTCCCAACTCAAAAGGACTTGTCATCAGTCTTTTGGGAAAGGAGTGCCTGGGGTCAACCCACTGACTCTAAAATCACTTACTGCATTATTACTCGTCTTTGCTAGGATGGACAGCTCACCCTCTTCTCTTCTTTCTTCTCTCCTCTCCATTGCTCCCTTCTACCCAGCATTTCCTTATTAATTTCCCTTCAGTTCTGAAAGATTATTCCTGAAAAGGCAACGTAGAGGGGCAAGGCAGTTGTCTAGTAATTCACATAGAAGCCAGCTACCGAAGACATCCTTGTATTTTTTTTTTTTTTCTTCTTCTGAGACTGGGTGCCTGAGCTGTTCACACTGGCTGGGAACACTAATCAACACGATCAGAGAGTGAATTGCTTAAAACTATATTTCAATTTTGTTTTTTAGACGTGTATCAGTAGACATAAAAGCAGATGCGAATTTGCCTCCGAGCAAACATATTCAAAGCTCTTTCCCATGGAAACCAAAATGAATGTTGGCATAGAGGGGAGGCCAAGTATATTTAATTTCTTTTAGGCTAGTTGCCTGATTTTTGATCCATCAGCCTTCTTGTTCAGGCCCTGAGGTACTTGGGAGCACAGAATTTATTTACTTTCAGAGCTACCTTAAACATTGACACACAGCACAGACACGTGTCCTGGGTCAGCAAGAGTAGAGTACCCTGGCCAACATTTTGGATTTCTAAGGGAATTAGATATGCAGCAAGAGTTGAATATCCTTTTTAATTGGATACATGTATACCGGCTGATTATAGACAGGATCTTTGGAAGAGGTAGCAGATGAGACATTGGACGAGGCTCTTGTTTCACGAATTTGGGAATTTCTACAAGGCTTCAGTGGCCACTTTTCCCTCAGTCTTAACCTAGAGAGAGAATTTTCCTCATGCTAGTCCTTTATGCCTGGTGAGCTTGGACAATATGGTGGTGAAGGGAGGCAGAGGGGGGCCATATTTGCTGAGGATATATTGCTCGTCGGGAACTGTTCTGTGCTTTACAAACGCTCGCCTTTCCTTTAAATCAGCCTTTGAGGCAGGTGTATTGAGCCACACTTACTAATGAAAGAACCGGTTTCAAGGGTTAAGCAGCTTTCCCCATATCAGAGAGGAAGTGGCCCATTGGGCATTTGGAGCCGACTGGCCTGTCTCCAGGGCTGGAGGTCTTCTGCCAGGACGGCCAGCTTTGTGTGCCCAGACCTCTGGAATCACTTCTGAGTTCAATGGTGACTGTTGCTCAGATGCAAAGAGAAGAAAACAACATTTCAAAAAGCGGGGAGGTTGATAAATCGTTCATATCCTCTACTTAGTCATCTCGACCGGTTGGCCAACTTCCCAGACCTGAGCCTCATACCTCTGCAGGCTGAAGGGGTGAAATCACTGTCTCTTCCTCGTTTTCCCTTCCCTCCCAGCCTCGACTGAAGTTTCTTGCGCAGTAGGTATTCCGTGAATGATTTTTGATGGTGACCTTGATGTTGCCACTAATTCCTGTGCCAGCGAGAATTAAGCTCAGCCTCCTCTCTTGCCTCCAGGAAAAGTTTCCTCTTTCGCTTATGTTCAGTTATTACCTCTTTCTCTCTTCCAAGAAGCCATAATTGGCCCAGGTAAGATTTGGATTTTCAAAACCAGCTTCCTGTGCTGCCCCTTTTCTGAAATCCTCACGGAATCCCGTAGGAGACAAAAAGCAAAGAAACAATCTTGAAATGCCATATGGGAGGTGTCAGTGAAAGCATCTATGTATGAATTTGATCTCTATATTAAAGATCACAGGCTCACAGAATCTATGGCTCCGTTATTTGGTAAATAATGTATCTAGGTGTTTCAGCCTTGAGAGGCCGTTTAATCCCCCTGTTGCTGCAGGACACGGCTGGATTATCTTCTGTGTGTACCCAGGCTTGGCCTCCGTGGAGAGAGCACTGCGGTGGGAGCCAGGTGATGCGACTTTTGCTTTCTGGCTTTAAGTCCACACATTATTCATTTTTGCATCCTCGGTGCCGAGGACAACATCAGCCGCTGTTTCCCGAAGGATGTGTGTGAATCTGGACAACCCTGCTTGCTCTCTGGGCTTCCGCTCTGAGACGAAGGGACTGGCCTAGGGTTTCTGATGTTTCAGCAATTGTAGGAATGCTTTCCCCTGGTCTGTCCAGGCTGTCAGGCCTCTATCTCTTTATGTAGGTTTCTGGCACAAAAGGTGTCGTATTTAACTTCCTTCTTAAATCTGCCTTTCTTGTGTTTGGTTTCCCCCCACCCCGCCCCGAATATCTCCCACCATGCTAATCCTGACAAAATTTAGTTGTCGGTAAAACAGCGTGGGTCGCGTGTGTCTTTGCTAGTCCTGTCTCAATAAGGGTGGCAAAAGCGTTCTTTTGTTTTTCTACCCCCTGAAAGGCTCTTTGTGCAACTTGTTATCTCTTTTTTATATTCTGCTTTGGATTTATTTGTCGACGTGAAAGTGACTGATGCACACAATGGCAAAAATATCCAGTCGTGGGAAATAAAGGTGAAGGCAGGGTGGTTCTTTGTCTTTGTCCACTGTGTCGCGAATCAGGTGGTGTCTTATTTTAAAGCTCTGTATACATAGCTAGGGTTTCCGTTTCATAGCCAGCGATCTCTGTTAGTAACTGTGCATAACATAATTTTCACACACACCAACCACCACTGAGAATACCACTCACCTTTTATAGTCGTGTTTTCACAACTGATTTGCAGAGTTGACTGTGACATCTGAGTCCTGGCAGTGTAGACCAGGAAGAAAAAAAATGTGATGATATTGGCTACAGTTTTTCTTCCAGCCCACATCAATCTTCCTCCTCAAATGGCAATGCTAATTAGATCTTATATTTGATACATACGATCTTATATTTGGATAACCTCTATGCGTTCTCATGGATCAGGTAGGTTACATTACTCCCCAGACCTCATTTTTTCCCCCCTCTCATCTTTAAGATGGGGGTGACAACACTTCTCCAATAGGGTTTTGGGAAAAATGAAAGAATGTGTACATGAAGGAGGAAGGAAGCAGGAGTTGACTATAGCAGGCAGTCAGTGAGTCAGAATAGCAGCCTTTCATATATCACTGTTGCTACCGTTGACTTAATTTTGCCCAGAATGTTGAAGGAATCATCACAAGAGGGATTTTGAGGGACCCATGTTCTGTCTCTGGGCAACCAGTTTACAAAGACATGATTTCAGAGGTAAGCTGTCCTGCATGGCAGTGGATGAACCACACTTGGACCGGGGTGGGGGAAAAAAATGTGGTTTCAATTCAGATGCAGTAACAAAAACAGTAGCCAAATCTCAGACAGCAAGTCTTTTGCAACATGGTGTCCCCCACCCCCCACCATAGTAAAGAGATATGGAAGAAAGATACCTAATTACCACATGGAACATCATCTTGTGGTCCATTTCACAGGTTCCCCCCCCCCCATTTGTAACATCTTAGAAATGCAGACTTAATCGTGAGAGATTAAAAATGCCTATTGTTCTTTCAAAGGGTTTGCAGTGTTCGGATTCCTCCCCCGGCCCCAACTCCCTTCTGTTGAAAATCTAGGAGTTGTCCCATTTTTAGCAAGTAATAACTGTGTCAAGCTGTGCCGGCAAAAATGTCCCAACACAACTGTTAATAAGCATTGTCATTTTAAGCATGAAACAGTTTAGCTAATGATTTATCTCTTATAATGTAGCACTCGGGGCAGCTGTATGATTGGTCTCTTTAGCAAGTCAAGTAATTTCTTTAACAAAATGTTAAGCACAGATGGGCCAGAAGCTGTCAGTTAACTATTATTGTGTCTACATCTGCTTGCTTTCAATGCACTGTTTTATGTATTCAGTCAGTAACTTAGCCGCAGCTCCGTGAAAAGGCGAACCTACTCTGATTGGCAAATAAAATGTTCATTTGTCTCTTCTTCCTATTGTTTTGTTTTGGTAACACATGTCAGCAGCTCAATTACCCAGTTCATTAACAGCTCCCAAAGGACATGATGGCCAGCCCGTGATAAGAGGGCCATTGTGGCACATATGGTCAATAATGGCCTCTCTCTTGGCAATTGTAAATAAAAGTCACTTGGCTCTTTTCCTTTCACGAGAACTACCGTTTTCCTGTTCCCCTTCAGTGTGCAAATTACCTTTCTTTGCTCCATGCAGCCCAATCCCCGGGAAACCAGAACCTAGCTTCCCTGCTTTTAGGGCCATGGGGACTTAACACGGAGAGAGCGAGCTCTGGTTCTTAATTTTAATTATGACTGACTTTTAAGCTCTTGAGGGGGGAAATTCTTATCATGGGAGACTATTCTTAGAAAGCTGTTAACTGATTAATTAGTCAACTAATCAGTTTTCCTAATTGAATAGCAACACATTTTCTTGGGGCTTTCCTCTGTTTCTCTTTGAAATGCTCCAGTGGCAGTGACCACGGCGTTTTTAAAAAGCCGTTAAACAACTTTAAATAAAAATCGTTTGCAGGGGTGGGGTAGGGAGGTGTCACTTCATCTTTTCCCTCGGTGAGAGAGATTCATGTTGTTGAGAGCAATTCTTGTCACGCGCACCTCCAGGTCGTAAACCAGAGGGTTCAAGAAGCCACCGAGGTAATCTGGGTCAGCGTCAGGGTCTCTAAGCAAGTAAGGATGCGTCCTGCACTTGAAGCCTGGGGAGGGAGGTGCTGAAACACTTTGGTCACGATTCTGCGGCTCCCCCAGACGAGATGCTGCTGTAATCGCGGAAGAAAAAGGGCCCGGGCAGGTTTTTCCTTAAATGTATCAAGTGCATATGGCTGTTACAGGCCATTTACTGGCGGGGCTGTGACGAACAAGGAAGCATAAGCCTTTCTTTCTGGCTTTGTTGTTACAAGGGAGGCCTTTGCGGTGACCGATGATCAGGCGACGGCCGCCGGCCGGCCGTTGGGACGAACTCCACTCGGAGTTAAGGTGTCTCAGCGTAACCTAGCGGCAGGTGCGGCGCGCACCTGACATTGCGCCGAGATCGGGACCTTAGGCTCTGGGGGGGGTCTTTGGGGCCGTGCTGCTCATCGCCTGGGAGGCAGCTTGGCCGCTCTGGCGGCTCCATAGCTCTTATCTTAAGTAAACACCCAACGGTCCATGTCGTGCACTTGCGAGAACTCCGGGGCGGGTGTGCAGCACGCGCGGCCGGCCGGATTCATAACCAATCTGTACTCTCCTCCCGGGGCGGCAGGCACTCGGGGAGTTGTTGAGTGTCAGGGTTTATTTGTGCTATTTTGATTAGCACCAACCTGGCAGGAGCTTATTTTCCTTCTAATGACCCCGTGCTGCGAGAAGGCGGCTTCCGAGGGAAGGACCTGGGGGCGGGGGGAGGGGAATAGCGTTACATCTCTGCAGCCCCCAAATGGGGACTGCGGGGCAGGGGCCGCAGTGGGGAAGTGGCTGCGGGTCTTAATTAGATGGAGTGTTCTGAAAAGAACCTTTCTTGGAGAAAGCCCAGAATATTCTTGCCACAGATCGTCCTACCTCCTTTTATTTTATTCTTATTCTTTTTTTTTTCTGGGGGGGGGGTACTTGTTAAAGATTCTTGGCTGGCACCTTCGGAGAAGTTGTAGAGGCGACAAAAAGCAAAACAGGACCCCCTCCCCTCCACATGGACCACCGATGAGGTGACGGGCCATTTCTCCCTGTTTATCCACCAGCTCCTCAAATCGTCCCTGAGTCAGGAATTCTGGGAAGTTCTCTTGAATGCTTGATCGTTTGTTAGGTCACTCGCGCACTTTCTACGTCCACCTTTGGATTTGGTCGTCAGTCTTCCCGTGTGTTCCTTTCAGGCGGGTATCTCTTTTCCTTTCTGTATCTCTTTTCTTTTCTTGACCTAGATAGGATTTAAACACACTTAAAAAAAATAATGTCGCCGATTACTTCTCAGCTTGTGAATTAATGTGGAAGAGAAGGTTCCAGGTGCTGAAGTCTCTAGACTGGCTTGGATTAACCCCTACTGTGCATCCATTTCAACCTCCCCCCCGCCCCTGGAAGAAAAAAAAAAAAAAAAAAAACCAACCTCCCCTTTCTCATCCACTCCCGGCTTTCTTTGTGTCTGCTGCTCCCTGCCAGGCAGGTGTCAGACCCCTGAATGAGGGTAAAATGCCCCGTTGATGGATTCCACAGATGGAGCGTGGAAATCGGTAGAATAGGCCTCAGCCACAGGCCATTTCTTGGGATCCAACAAAAGCCTCCAAATAAGTCAACCAAAATCCCAAAGATCACAAAGGGAAAATGTCATTTGTCATTTACTCTGGGTCTGTGAGGGAATATCAGTCTTGCCTCACTCGTCCTGGCTTTCACCCGAGTAAACACGAGAGAGGTCATTCACATCTCTCTCAGTGGAGAAGGGCCACCTCACATCAGAAAACAGTTAGCTGTCCCATCGTCCCCTTCATGCTGGATGGCAAAACTCACAAACGCAGGAGACATTCTGCAGTTAGCCGAGTGGGTGCCTCAAACTTCGAGCTGACCCGTCAAAGACCTTGTGGAATATACCTGCCAGGTCCCCTAAGACCTTCAGATATGGGAGGAAGTGGTCTCAGGGAGCTCTCAGGCACGATTCTTACTTTAATTTGTGTTGTATTATTGTTATTTTTTAATCAGCAAGACACAGCTTTGAGTACAAATGCTGATAGGTCGAGCTTGCAAAGATTAGTACAGACGAAAAGACCGTCCGATTTGGTCTGGGGCCATCTTAGAGTGAATGACTGATGATGACGTTTAGCCTCAGAGCCCGCAGAGAGAGATCCCCCCCACCTCCTCTGTGTCTGTAAATTGCATCGTATTCTATCTGGGACAAACATAGAGTTTAAATGGTTGTCATGTTTTGATTCTTTAATTATTCAAATGAAAGGTCTTGCTGAGAAGAAAGACAGTGTGCCAAATTCATGCTTGTGAATTATTTTGTTTCTCCATTTTTTGCCTGTCTCCCATCTCTGAATTATATTGGTCCGGAAACCAATAATTATAGAAGTCCACGTGACTAAATCCCTATAAAATTGAGGTAAGATCTCATGTATAATAGCGTTAACTAGGATGAAATATTTCTTCAGGCTACAGAAGAGGTCACAAGGGGTTAACGGACAAAGACATACTCTCTAATTCTGTAATTCCTTCTTTAATTAAACTTCATGGTTGGTCCGCTGGTGGTAAATACTTCTGCCTTCTCCTCCCAGTTTGATTTGTTTCCGAAGGAAGAATTTGTAATCCTGTGGGGGTAATGATTGTTGCCTATGCTTGACCTCTCTCTCTCTCTCTCTCTCTCTCTCTTTTTTTTTTTAAACTGATGATGTCCACATTCCCAAGGTTAATCTTGGGAGTTAATGTGAAATCATTGGGGTCACTAAAAATTTGGCTCCTGAGACCTAAAATTAGCTTGAGAGGGAAAAGGAAGAAATAACCTTTCATACAAAGCACGGAACTGAAACACTGAGGCACCTGGGGAGAGGTGACTGTTTCCCCGGGATCACTCTGGGGCATGTACTGAATAACTTGTGAATACCCCAACAGATTTCAAGTTATTTATTCCTGCACTTTTGTCTGAAAACAGTTTGAGGTTACTTTACAGGGCTTGAGATCCTTTCACTAAGATGTTTTTAATAGCAAAAAAGAAGGATTTTGTAAAGCTGTAAAATGAGTGATCAGTTCAACTGCTTGTGACCAATAGTATCTTCTAGATTGACGCTGGATCTTATGACCAGGGCTCTGCGATGATTCTTAAGGGAGACTTCAAATGGTCAGACTATTTTGTTTTCTTAAATAAATTCATTCAGCATCTTGGCAAATGGATTAGTTTCTTAGGGCTTTACCCTTGTTTAACGACTACACTTGAATATACAAAGAATTCAATAAATGTTCATTGAATGGAATTAAATTCGATCAGGAAATTGATTTGGTGTCTAATATTAAACGGTTGTGTTTTCATAAATTTCCTTTGATTCTAGGAGGTTTTTGAAAACCTGGGACAAATGAGTCATTGGTGGCAATCAGCTAAATAACTTGTATTAGAATTCCTGTTTGGATTTGTTTCTGGTGTTTCTCTTCAAAAGGACCGTGTGTGTGTGTGTGTGTGTGTGTGTGTGTGTGTGTGTGCGCGCGCGCGCGCGCGTGTGCATGTGTGCACACACACGTGAGAGAGAGAGAGAGAGAGAGAGAGAGAGAGAGAGAAGAAGGAACTGAGCACCTATTTAGAACATACCAGGCTAGAAGAAAGAAAGTATGTCCTCCGAAGCCCCATACACCTGGGTCAAATCCTAGCTTCCTTAGTCACGTGATCTGAATAATGTTGTCTCTGAGTCTCAGTTTCCTTTTTTTGTACAAAGGGGTATTTATTTCACCGGGTTTTTGTGTACTTACATTGGTAAGAGAGAGGTTTGCTCCAGGCTCATTGGAGACATTGAATTACACTCACGTATAAGTCAGAAAATGGATTGTGAGGGGGTTTTGAAAATAGAGTCAAAACTTTCAAGGTCTGATAAGAATATGGATTGGGGTAAAATTGGAGAATTATGCAATTTAGAGCAATAGAATCTCCACTCAGAAAGTCATGTATCATATGTTGGTGTGGGTTTCTTAGGAGAGCTGTTCTGGAATTTCAAGTTGGGGAACAATATCTCTATTTAATGAATAATAAAGCAAACTTTGTGAAGGCGTGTGTAGAATATGATGGAGTAACTTGAATGCCATTGAAAATCCCCTCTTAATATTAAGGCTAGACAGAAGAAGTAATCCAAAGAGATTATATTACTGAAGAGATTATATTTAATCTAGTTGTTATATCCTGGCAGTCTATTTTAGAGAACTGGCTTGCGGGGTCCAACTCACAGCATTAGAAAAACTGTAATTTCTTTGTGTTCAGCTGTCTGAAAAAAAAAAAAAGCCTTGTTTTTACTTTGCTGTAATATTTAGGAGGATTAGGTATTTTGTATCTAGTATCTAGAGGAAAGTTGAATATGTGAAATAGATGAACTTCAAAATACTTTTTCTTGTGCTGTTAAAATGTAAGTGTCAGACTTGTTTTTGGTAAAAACGGAATGATTCAAATTCATGACATTATTGTGATTCGTGTTCTGCACAGATAATGCATCTTATTTCTATTGGGTGATACAAGGCACAGTGGTGTTTCCGTCTTTAGAAGTAGCTCGTATCTCCTAGCTGGTAGATTAGTCTTGGGTGGCTGACTTAACATATCTTCAAGCCCACATCCTTTTGGGCTGTACAGATGGGGACAAGTTAGAATTAACTGGTACAACTGTGGCTTCATGTTGCCAGAAACGATCCATTGGTTCAGATAATTTTCCCGCAGAGAAATCAGGCAAGTCATTTCCTCAGTGTCTTTTGAAATGGTGCTTTATGGAGGTTTTCCTAGTTAGGCACAACCATTGGACTGCTCTTGAATAAGCAGTCTAGAAATACAAGTAGCGACTTATTAGCTTGTCAAAGAAAATTTCATTTTTAGTGGCAAAGCCTGTATTATTGAACTCCTAGACGTTCTGAGTCTTTTTAATTTTTTTTAATGCTTATTTATTTTTGAGAGAGAGAGACACAGTGTGAGTGGGTGAGGGGCAGAGAGAGAGAGGGAGAGAAAGAATCTAAAGCAGTCTCCACGCTCTGAGCTGTCAGCACAGAGCCCGACGCGGGGCTCGAACTTGGTGAACCGTGAGGTCATGACCTGAGCTGAAGTTCGACGCTTAACCAACTGAGTCACTCAGGCGCCCCGTTCTGAGTCTTTTTAATTACTAGCTGTTGGTGATCAACTTGCTTTTTTAAAAAAAATCACAATCCTCAGAAAAAATTGATAATTATTTCCCAGAAAAATACAGTTACGCAAATACTTGCAAAAACTTCCAAATAATGTTTGAGGATTTGTGGACTCCTGAACCTCATTTCAGTACATGCTGGGAGACTCAGAAGGGCAGCATTTCCATTTCAAGGTGCAAAATAGTGGCAGAGAAATCAGTGTTGGTCCAAAACTTAAATTCTACCTGGTGTTTCCATTCAGTCATCGTGTGTTTATTGAGCACCTACGGTGTTCCAAGGCTTCCAACAGTGAACAAGATGGAGAGAGGCTCACAAAGCTTATATTCAGGGGGATGTGGATCGTTCAGGTGAAACACGGTGGCCTTGACCCTCAGAATTAACTCTCACTGGTACTCGCAAATGTAAGCAGCCCCCTTTCTTCAGAAACTAGAGGTGATGTTGATTAATTGACCTGACAGTGCATGGCACATCATATTTACTTGGGAGGATTTAATAACCCTAGAGACTCCCAGAGGAAACATGAAAATTTCCACATACTATTATCCTAACGGGATCATAGTCAGAGAAAGGGGAAGCAAAGATTTAAGGTTCTCACAGGCAGAGGAAGCTGTTGGTCAGCCCTTAAACGCTGTTGGGGTTTGCACCTGAATTTACAGAAGACAGAAAAGTCAGGGCAACAGAAACCGGAAGCAGGGAAGGGAAACATTTTATGGTACGCAATGGTCTTAGGAGAACGACTAATCCATTTCTTGAAAAGTGTATTATGTATGTGGAAGTGTTGCTTTGATAAATTACAGCAGGAAAAATATTATATACTGGGGAATTTGGGGAGAGAAAATGAGAGTCTGGAATATTCTGTAGAGGTGGTTCTCAAAGTATCGTTCAGGATCAGTAAAGTTGGCATACCACCTGTGAAAGCAGAAAACTCTGGAACGGGGTGGGGGCAGCAATCTGTGTTTTCACCAGCGTTTCAAGTGATTCTGAAGCCCCAACAGCTCAGGATCCACTGCCCTACAATGACGCACAAATTACCGCTCTTTTAATCGGACTCACGTTTATCAAACACGTACACACATAAGTTGTATTGGGAGCGTTTGAAGTTTATAATGCAACGTACGGCACATTTCTTAGCGTGTTACTGCTCCTTTAAAACATTCCCACACTTAAAGAAAGTCTGGTTTTATTTCCTAAGTAGCCTAAAACAAGATTTGTATCAAATTAGACCATTTTAGGGGCGCCTGGGTGGCTCAGTCGGTTGAGCATCCAACTCTTGATCTCGGCTCATTTCATGATCTTCTGGCTCGTGAGTTCGAGCTCTATTGGGCTCTGTGCTGACAGTGTGGAGCCTGATTGGGATTCTCTCTCTCTGTCTCTCTCTCAAAATAAATAAAATAAACTAAGAAAATGAGACCATTTTATGTTAAATTAGACAACATAATTGAAAAACCAAGCCTCATGGCTAACATATAGCAGATGCATTATATACGATGCTTCCATTTTGCTTTTACGTACAGGAACTTGTTTTTCTTTAATTTGTCATATAGATTATTAATTCGCTCTCTTAATTTTCAAGTTTGAGTGTGAGTAAATTACAAAAGTATTAAATATTAAAAAATTAAAATTATATTTATGGGTTATGTTGGACGTGTACCCCTTTTGGGCAGCTTATAATTGGTACTGAAGTAGAATGAAATTTTTGATTTCTGTAGGGCAGAGTTGTTGGAGTTTAAGATAAATGAGAATTGGTACTTTTTTGCATTTTGTCATCGCTTCTGGCACCACCTGTGTTTCCTCGGGTCCTACAGCCGGGGTGTGCAAAGGAGTTACCTTGACAATGACATTAATGATCTACAATTCCTTCCTCATTTGCAGATAGCACACTTCAGCCCCTTCCCCAGAGGATCCCTCAGCTATTTGGGGAGTTTTCAGAGTGCATTTGGATATGCTCAGGAGCAAGGCCCTTGGGTGTCCTGAGCTCTGCTCAGAGTGTGTGGCCTGAGAGCCCTCTGATGGCCCCCTGCTACTGCCCTGATGTCCAGGGCCTCCGGGAGATGGCTGCGCTCCTGCCCAGAGCCCTGTGTCTGCTGTGCCCACAAACCTCAGAACACTCTCCAGGCTGACAGTTATTGTGTTATTGCCAGAACTCACGGATGCCGTATTGCATCATTAATGCAAATTCCTATCTAATTTCCCGGTTCCTTACTCTCTTTCGGAGATGCTCACACACTAACTATGGAAAATCTCCTTCCCTGATGTCTGCTAACACAGACAAACTCAAACTTGCTGGGAAGGGGCCTGCAACGGGCCTGGCTTCAGGGACATGTGAACTATGCAGTCGCCTACTCATGGCCCCATGCTCAGAAGGGTTCTGTGTTTGCTTTTTATGCTCTGTTGTGGCCATCTCACAATTGCGATAATTTTTGAACACAGGCACTCGTATTTTAATTTTTCACCATGTTCCTCAAATGAGGCGACAGCCTCTGGGCGGCTGCTTGCCATTCAGCAGAGACCCAGGCTTTGAACTTTTGGTGTAGGGACAGGTCACTAGACTATGCCTGCTTTTTCTGGAGTTAGTTCAGGAGGTTTACATCAACAGTATCTAAACTCTTCTTAAATATTTCTCAGTATCTGGTAATAAGATACTAACTATAAGTATGATTTCTTCCATAGGAGCGGTAGAGTCTATAAATTTGTTGGGATCCTGTAACAGTTCACTATTATTGGCTTTTTAGATACTACATTAGTTTTGGAATTTTTTTCTTTTCTTAAATTTTTTTTTTAAACGTTTATTTATTTTTGAGACAGAGAGAGAGCATGAACGGGGGAGGGGCAGAGAGAGAGGGAGACACAGAATCGGAAGCAGGCTCCAGGCTCTGAGCCATCAGCCCAGAGCCCGACGCGGGGCTCGAACTCACGGACCGCGAGATCGTGACCTGAGCTGAAGTCGGACACTTAACCGACTGAGCCACCCAGGCACCCCTGGAATTTTTTTTTCTAAAGAACCACCGTTTTAAACAGATTTCCTCATGGGGCGCCTGGGTGGCGCAGTCGGTTAAGCGTCCGACTTCAGCCAGGTCACGATCTCGCGGTCCGTGAGTTCGAGCCCCGCGTCAGGCTCTGGGCTGATGGCTCGGAGCCTGGAGCCTGTTTCCGATTCTGTGTCTCCCTCTCTCTCTGCCCCTCCCCCGTTCATGCTCTGTCTCTCTCTGTCCCAAAAATAAATAAAAAAAAAAAAAAAAAAAAAAAACGTTGAAAAAAAAATAAACAGATTTCCTCATGTAAAAGTTGGAGAGAGTTAATTTGGAACCAAATTAAATGATTCATTCATCAAACACAGATGGAGTACCCATTAAGTGTTAAGGACAAGGGCCCTAAAAGTGAAAGAATGCCTGTCCCTGTTTGCTAAGATCTCATAATGGACCACGACTGACAGATGCAGAGAACAATGATTTCTGCCTGGGGGGCCTGGAGACAAAATAGGGGAGGAGGTATCATTTAATAATATAATATTGCAGAGAGGGGCTTGGTGTCCCAGGGAAGACATTGGGAATGGACGTTAGGATTTGAATCTTTAAGGCTTGGTCACCCTTGTTTTTTGACCCCCATTTTATCACCTTCTCTCTCTTGTGCCTTTAGCCTCAGCACCCCAATCGGATGAAGGCTCCGACATTGACTCCGAACCAGATTTGCCCCTGAAGAGAAAACAACGCAGGAGCCGAACCACCTTCACAGCAGAACAGCTTGAAGAACTGGAAAGAGCTTTCGAGAGAACCCACTACCCTGACATTTATACCAGGGAGGAGCTGGCACAGAGGGCGAAGCTCACGGAGGCCCGAGTGCAGGTACTGACTCCGGACAGCCACGTCCTGATTAAATCCGGACAGGAAACAAAAAAGTGTCCTCTCATCTAAAGCAGATTTGAAACCAAGAAAATAAATATGTTAGCGAAGGCACTTCATTGTGAACTGTAGCCTTTAGTAGTATAAAGGTCCCACCTTTCTCTCTAGTGCCTTTTTAAAAACGTTTATTTGTTTATTTTGAGAGGAGAGAGAGAGAGCAGGGAAGGGGCAGAGAGAGAGGGAGAGAGAGAATCGCAAGTAGGCTCTGTGCGGTCAGCAGAGAGCCCAATGAGGGGCTTGAACTCACAAACCGTGAGACCACGACCTGAGCCAAAACCGAGAGCCAGATGCTTAACCGACCGAGCCACCCAGGCACCCCTCTCTCTGGTTAAGTTGCCTCATCTGGAAATGCTGTGTTCTTCCTGGCGACTTGACTTTCATAGTCAAAATGAGGTTGGAGACTCAGCAGTGAACTGGTCAGTCGATCTGGTCTCTAGATTGATCAATGCATCTCATACGCAGCTGATTACCTCTCCTGTTACAGACTTGTTCAGAAATAGCCTCTTCCAGGCTACAAAGCCTCGTCAGAAGAACTGTCTCATTCAACTTGGCTTTCCGTGTATCATAGTGCTAACAAAGTGAAGGAACGCTAAGAGGGATTAAGAGAAATCGCTCAAGGAGCTGCAGTCTAATATGGTTAATGAAGTCAGCACAAATAATAATAATAAAAAACCAGATATAATAAGTACCCTAAGACAGAAAGAGTGCAGTGAGAGTTAAGAAGAGGAAAGAATGAGATCTTGCTGGAGTAACAGGAGAGGCTCACGAAGAAGGCCGATTTAAGATGAACTTTCGAAGCTACAGAGAAATTCACTGGTCAGGGAGGGTGGGGCGAGTACAACGTGAGTCAACACACGAGTTACAGACCTGGTGACATTTCATTTCCATTCATGTTGAAGGCACAGTGAGTTGTTCAATGTGGCTGGAGGCTAGGGAGAGGTAAGAGGGGGCAGGGAGGAATATAGTTGGACATCTAGGCTGAGGACATCCTGTGGAGGGCTTGGGTTTCAGGGGAAGGCTCTCACAGTTGATGTGATAGGCAGTGGAAGCCGTGGGCATGAAATGGGTCAGTGGCCATGGGAGTGGAAGGGAAAGGACGGTGGCCAAAGGTATCCAGAGCTGGAATGTAGGCACCCGATTGTGTAAGCAGGACGTGGATGGAAGGGTGAGTGAAGAGAAGGGCCACAGATTTGGGGAGGTGTTACGGTGCAAATGTTTTACAGCTGGAACTATTGAATCTCTCTACCTGTTACATTGGGATACAGTGTTCCTCTCCAGAAATGACCACCACTAACCACAAATTATGATAATATGTGTACATAAATACTGTATTATATATGTAGTGTATGCATTCTGATATTACATATAACAGTGTTACAAATATGATATACCTCAAATCTAATTGTTTTATTATAGTTCTGTGATGACCTGATTTAAATCTGAAGTCAGATCCATTCCTATCTCTATTCTTCCAGCAAACTTTTATTGAGTGCCCACTAGATTCCAGGATTTGGTCCCTGTACTCCCTGTTGGTCAAGCCCACATCCCGAGTCTGTCCTTTAGACAGACAGAAGACAGCTCTGAACTCGGAGTCAAAAAATAAGCCCGGAGTTTAAAGAAATCAGACAAAGAGAGTGACGGGAAACTAAAAGAATGTTCAGTGTTGTTGTACCTCGTTCCTGCCTTTGCCAAAAACAAGGACGGGGGACAGAATGAATCTCAAGCCCTTGCAATTTGCGCAGTGCCCTGCATTCACATCTGGCTCAGTGAATGTCAGAGGAGAGTGAGAAAGGCCCATTAACTTGCAGAGGACATGGGATCAAACCAATAAAGAGTGGTTCATATTTTTCTATACAGTGACCTCCTCTCCAAAGCAGGGCCCTCATTAACCTAACAGCTGTCCTAATGTGGCTTTAACCCGGTGACTCTTTACATTCCTTATAGCTTCATTAGTTCCCTTGAGACACATCATGTCTTGCACCACAGCTATGATCTACAGCCTAACAAATTCCCTACAACACCCGGCATATGGATCTTTTACTTAACACAGCAGGAAAAAGAAGGGAGTAGTTAATCACTGATTAAAATGCCAGAACAAAATCCTTTAGTTTTTAGAAGGATCTGGGAAAGCAGTAGCAAAGTCAACTCAGTTTGAGTGATAGCCAGAAAGTGTGAGTTAGTTTAATTTGGGGCACCTGGGAAAACCAAACACCAAACGAACCCCCCCCTCCCCACCTCCAAACAAGTCTACATTCTATTTTTTTCCCCTGAGTAAAATATTTCTAAAGTCTTCTGGGTACAGATGGCATTAACGTATAATAACTTAGGCGTTTGTCAGTATTTCATAAAAATTTGTTTAGACAGTAGCTATGTTGTGTTTATCACAACTGAATCTGAGTACACAATCTAAGAATTACTGTACACCAAAGACTGATTTGCCCAATTCCCCTCCTGGGTATCATTATGCAAATAATGGGAAGCATTCGTTTTGTGGGGAAGAATGCAAATATTTATGATGTGCAAAAGTTTTGGTAAATATTCCATCTGAGAACTCCACAAAGCAGAGAAGTATCACTTTTCCCACCAGGATAATGGAAGACAGCAAAGGAAGCTGTTGGAGGAAACAGCATTTAATTAGGAGTCACAAGATGTGGGTTTTGGTCTCAGCTTGCCAAACGTGTTTTGTTGAGGAAGTCACTTGATTCTGCTGTAATCCTCCTGGCTTCAGTTTTTTGTTGTCGTCGTCGTGGTTGTTGTTTTGTTTTGTTTTAAAATATGGGATAGGTTAGATCAGATGATCTCAGTTTGGGTCCACAGATGACCAGGATAATCATGGAAGAACTTCAAGAAATCTAGGGGACTTGAGATTTGCACACACAATTTTGTGCCTTTGCCTCTGCCTCTGTGTGTGTGTGTGTGTGTGTGTGTGTGTGTGTGTGTGCGTATACACAAGCGTTAACCAGAGAGGGGTCCCTGACTTTGTCATATTCTCAAATGTCATCTTCCCCTCTCCCATCCCCCGATTAAAAATAACTAAGGGGCACCCGAGTGGCTCAGTTAATTGAGCATCCAACTTGATTTGGGCTCAGTTCATGATCCTGGGATCGTGGGATCAAGCCCTGTGTTGGACTCCACACTGCGCATGAAGCCTGCTTTAGATTCACTCTCTTGTCTCCCTCTGCCCCTCTCCCCTGCCCTCTCTTGCTCTCCTTCTAAAATAAAATAAGTAAATAACTAAATATCTAGGATGCATGATTTCTCATCAGTAATTTGAGATTCTCAGGGAAATCTAATAGGCACTGAGTGACTGATTGATTGATTTTAATTTCAGTATAGTTAGCACACAATGATGTATTAGTTTCAGGTGTACAATATAGTGAAATTCAACATTTTTATACGTTATTCAGTGCTCATCACAATAAGTGTCCTCATAATCCCTTTCACCTATTTCATCCATCCGCCACTCACCTCCCCTCTGGTAACCATCAGTTTGTTCTCTATAGTTAAGAGTCCGGTGTTTGGTTCATCTCTTTTTTCTTTATTTTATTTCTCAGTTTTCACATGAGTGAAATCATATGGTATTTGTCTTTCTCTGACTGATTTCACTTAGCATTATAACTTCTAGATCCATCCATGTTGTTGCAAATGGAAAGATTTCATTTGTTTTTATGGCTGAGTCCATTGTATGTATGTATGTATGTATGTATGTATATATGTATATGTATATGTATATCTATCTATATATATATCACATCTTCTTTATCCATTCATCTATCGATGGACATGTAGGCTGGTTCCATAATTTGGCTATGGTAAATAATGCTGCAGTAAACATAAAGGTGAATATAGCTTTTTTTTTAATTTTCTTCTTTTTTTTTTCCAATATATGAAATTTATTGTCAAATTGGTTTCCATACAACACCCAGTGCTCATCCCAAAATGTGCCCTCCTCAATACCCATCACCCACCCTGCCCTCCCTCCCACCCTGCCCTCCCTCCCACCCCCCATCAACCCTCAGTTTGTTCTCAGTTTTTAAGAGTCTCTTATGCTTTGGCTCTCTCCCACTCTAACCTCTTTTTTTTTTTTTTTCCTTCCCCTCCCCCATGGGTTTCTGTTAAGTTTCTCAGGATCCACATAAGAGTGAAACCATATGGTATCTGTCTTTCTCTGTATGGCTCATTTCACTTAGCATCACACTCTCCAGTTCCATCCACGTTGCTACAAAAGGCCATATTTCATTCTTTCTCATTGCCACGTAGTATTCCATTGTGTATATAAACCACAATTTCTTTATCCATTCATCAGTTGATGGACATTTAGGCTCTTTCCACAATTTGGCTATTGTTGAGAGTGCTGCTATAAACACTGGGGTACAAGTGCCCCTATGCATCAGTACTCCTGTATCCCTTGGGTAAATTCCTAGCAGTATATAGCTTTTTGAATTAGTGTTTTCATATTCTTTGGGTAAATATCCAGTAGTAGAATTACTGGATCATATGATAGTTTTATTTTTAAGTTTTCACGGAATCTCCATAGTGTTTTCCACAGTGGCCGTACCAGTTTGCATTCCCACCAATAGTGCATGAGGGCTCCTTTTTCTCTACATTCTCGCCAAACACGTGTTTTCTTGTATTTTTGATCCAATGGGAATTTGAAGCCACCCAGCAAATCTGTGTCGTTCAGAAGTTACGATAGGTATGGAACATTTGGGCCTGAATTCCGTAATGATGCAAAAATATCATCACCCTGAAATTCTCAGCAGGAGTTTGCTCTTGGGGTGAATGAAGATGCATGCAGTTGAATTTGCCTTTCTGTGTGTTCACGGTCCTCTGACATTCCTCAGAGCCTGGAGCTTCTCCTTGTCAACCTTACCCATTCTTCCCCCCGCCCCCAACCTGTTCTCTGTACAGTGGTCACAGCTGGAAAGCAGCACTGGGAGAGTGGGATGTGGAAAGAGAGGGGGTGTGGAGTGAGTGAGAAGGTCCAGGGATATTGCATCTTATCCTGAATTTACCTACTTGGAAAGTACTATGTTGGCATTGTCACATTACACATCGCTGAATGTTGTGTTTAATCAAGCATTTTAAATGTTGTGAATTCCCTTTCTAAGCATTAAGTATTATATCCTCTCCCCATTTTTCCAATTACATTTGAAATAACCCATCTGGAATAATGTAGGTTAGCTTGCCTTTGAGAACCACACCAAAAATCTGAACCAGTAATTTCTTGATGGGCAAAATTAGACTTACACCATGGGATAATTAGCACTAATCCATGAAACTTGGAAGCAAATTTAACCCAAGTCTCCATTCAAGCCAAACTGGCTTTCAATTATTTGAGGTGTTATTTGGGCACTTTCCTGTTTGCTCATGGGCACAAAAGGCTTTGGCTGTAGACCACAGAGCTGGGAAGACAAAGCAAGGGTTTAATTCTTGGGTGTCTAAGATAGTGACGGCAATGTGATGTTTATACTTCATAGCTAACTTTTTTATTATTATTATTATTTTTTACATTTGTTTATTTTTGAGAGACAGAGAGAGACAGAGCATGAGCAGGGGAGGGGCAGAGAGAGAGGGAGACACAGAATCAGAAGCAGGCTCCAGGCTCTGAGCTGTCAGCACAGAGCCCAATATGGGGCTCGAACTCACGAACCGTGAGATCATGACCTGAGCCGAAGTCGGACGCTTAACCGACTGAGCCACCCAGGCGCCCCAATAGCTAACTTTTATTAAACACTAAATACTTCCTAGGTGTTCTTTCAAGGGCTTTAATTGTAGTGTCTTATTTAATTGTCACAACAATCTTGTGAAGTAGCTTTTTGTTTCTCCCACTTAGAAGATGAGAAAGCAGAGGCCCACAGATAGTCAACAATTTGTTCAGGGTCACAGAGGTAGCAAGGTGGGGGGCATGGGATTCAATTTTTGCCCGGTCTGCATTGAACCTGGGCGAATAAAAGGTATTATTGTATCTTTTAAAACACAAAGCTTTCTTCAACTTGTATTGTTGAAAGTCTAGACAAATTGGTTACTTATGTGACCCAAGAAGAGAAAAGTTTAAGAAAACCCTATTCTCTTTTTGTGGATCATTATCTTTTTTTCCCATAGTTATCATGATGTGATGAGGATCTTTCAATCAATTTAAATTTTGCTTCAAAAATTCATTGGATATTACAGTACCTCAGAAATGGGTCTGAGGATCATTTCCAAAGGCAGGAATACAGCTTTGTGGAAGGGGTCTGTAGAGGGACCAGTAGGGAAAGATCCGGGGGCAGATGAAAACGAACCAGGTGGCAGTTCATCAGATGAATTAAAAACTTGCTTTGAGGGAGGGTTTTGATGCCCTGTGGTATTATACAGGTTAATTATCAGCATTTAGCTGTAGCTAATATCGTTATCACCCAACGTACGCCTCCTGCCCCACTTCCTTACCATGTTAGGTGTTATGTGGAAGGCCAGGTAATGTGTGGGGAGGGTGAGATTACATTGAATTATAGATCATAGACTTACATTTAACACGTAGGTAGCCAACTTTGTAAAACTTGCTCTTTCTGCCCTACTGGCTAAGAAATTGATGCAAGACCCATATTCTCCTTTGGAACATCAGAGGCCAGTTTGTTTCTGTTGCCCATGCTATTCTTTTCAGAACAAAGAGCAGTTTCTAGTAATTGTAACAACTGAGTCATAAATGCATTCCACCCGTTTCAGATGAAGTTATTCAGTGTTGTGCACTCACCCAGTTCATTTAGTAGATGAATCATTGATGTTTAGGAATTAGTGATACAATATTGAATACAATGTTAGTGATACAACATAAGACCTCTGAACGCTAAGAGAATGTCTTTCAGTCAAAGATGGGGTCATAACAGTACCCCAGGATCCCTGTGCTTGGTCAGTTTAGATATTGAAAATGAAGGTTATTTCAAGGACACTTTTTTTCCTATTAAAAACAGTAGGTACGTCTTTTATGAGTTTCAAAGTAGAAAGAAGGCAAGGACTACTTTCTGATATATATATATGTAATTATAAAATTATATATAAAATATATTATATATAAAATTATATATATTATTGTTAATATATATATTAATGTTTCTTTTGGCAGATACAGCTGGTTTTAGGAAATGCAGAAGGCTGGCAATGGCAAGATAATAAAAAATCTGGTTAAATGGCTAGAGACAGGAAGGACAGTCCTTAGTAATCTCTGGTTCTCTCAGGAATAGCCCTCTGGATTTATTTAGCCTAAATTTAAACATCATTTAAATTCCTTCCACTGGCAAACTCTTGAACCTCCTGTCGAAGGTTTGTTTTGCAGTAACGATTTGCTTCCCCAAATGATTTCTCGTCATCTTTTGTTGCAGGTATAATAGATACCGCATTGTAAATACTTTAAGAACTTTTAAATACAACTCCTGGTAGGTTTACTCAGTGTGTCTTCAGTATTTGTATCATTTTGGAAAAATGAAAAGAAAACCCCCAAAAACCATACATCCCTAGTCTTTTGGATGCCTGAAGATATTTGTAGGAAGTCATGATGTTTCTTATTATTTCTTGTTTGAGCAAAGACATTTTTCATGTAAAAAAACAGTGGGTTATGGAGGAGTTAGAGTGATCTTGGATCAAAAGTAGGTTGAGATTGAAGGAGTGATCAGGCATCACCACCCACTGGATAAATCAAACTTGGTTTACTTATCTAAAGGTTACAGAAGGAAGTTGGCACAGAGAGGTCGGGAGCATGTTCTGATAACAATGGAAGTACGGACTCAGTTCTTCATAAACGATCTCAACAGAAGAAGGGAGGATAGCTAGTCCGAATGAGTGAACTTTTGAAAATTCAGCTCTCTTCCCAGCCTACAGTGCACATAGGTGTCAGAGATCACTTCACCTGGGCTGAGTGTGACTCATTAATCTGAAGGGTTTGTAATATAAAATACGACCACCGTGTGTGGTATAGTACAATACACTCAGGCTTGAATACAGCCCACATTCCTTACTCTCAGCCTCCTTCAGCCCCAAACAGCTTGTTCTAAGCACTTCTGGGAGTCATGATAACAGATGCTTAGCTTTGCGGGGAGAAAACACAGTTGATACAAACCTGAAATTGACTGCTTGCTGTTCATGGTTCTATTATCCCAGGTGGCAATTTATTAAGTTAAGTAAAACTCTAATTCAATTATGTATCAACATGGGAAAATATTGACTTACCTTCTTTTCCTGTTGGAAACTTAAGGAGTATTAAATGCTAGTATTTTGCGGAAGTTCAAACAGCTTTCCTTACCAGTGTCTTACAACATGCCAGGAGAAGACCAGACTCCTTTCCAGGCAAATACTTGGGTGAATCACAAAAGTTTAAGCAGATACCTTGGCAAGGTATTTGTTAAACTGGGTTTTCTTGCTCCAAGATGGAGAAATTCTTCCCCCCACTCTTAAAAGTTTCCATAACTTAAAAAAAAAAAAAAAAACAACAATTAAGTTGTCTAATTGTTAGCTTTGCTCTGTAAGGAAATCAGGTCTTACCTTTTCTTGGACACTCTGGTCTCCTGTATTATCACCTCCATCAGGAGTGACCTTTTGTTAAAATCATATCCATATTCTAAAACGAATTCAAATTCCGTCTCCACTCCAAACTCTCCCTGATTCTCTGCATTTCCAAATATGGAGCTTCTGCTTCCAGGGAGTGATTATTTTGGTTTCCTTAAGGGCTCTGTGCATTCCAGAGGACAAGTCTGAAAGCTGCTGGAGTGCAGGGAATTCTGGCTTATCCTGACATTTTATTCATCCCTTTTTCCCTCTGACCCCCAAGCACAGTACTTTATCCATGTGAAGTTTTCAACGAACTTCTGATATAGGACTTAGACTATCTTTAGTTGGTAGAAATACTCTCTAATTTTTTTTTTAATTTTTTAAAGTTTATTCATTTATTTTCAGAGAGACAGAGACAGTAAGAGTGGGGGAGGGGCAGAGAGAGAGGGAGAGAGAGAGAATCCCAAGCAGGCTCCGCACTGGTAGCGCAGAGCCCGATGCGGGGCTCGAACCCATGAATCCGGGAGATCACAACCCGAGCCGAAACCAAGAGTCGGCTGCTTAACTGACTGAGCCACTCCGGTGCCCCAAAATACTCTCTAATTTTAAGGGAACGTCACATACACACTGTCTCAAATCATCCAAAGTTCCACATTTAAGGGGTGCCTGGTTGGCGCAGTTGGTTAAGTGACTTCAGCTCTGGTCCATGATCTCATGGTTCGTGAGTTGGAACCCTGCGTCAGGTCCGTGCTGAGAGCGCAGAGCCTGCTTGGGATTTTCTCTCTCCTTCTCTCTCTCGGCCCCTTCCTGCCCTCAAAAATAAATACACTTTAAAAAAAGGTTCCACTTTGAAGCTGCAGCTGTAAGAATTGAGCAAGATGATGGGTCCCATTAAAAGCCTTGTATCACAGTTGCTTAACATTTGGGTATATGGTTACATTTCTCACCCCTATGGTTGCCATTTCTCCGGCTACTTACTTTGAATTCTTTCAAGGCATTTTACTATATTATACCAAAGTTTTTCTGAGTATATGTGGTTATCATAGTGCTTGGCATAGCGTAGTATAGGTGCTTTAAGCTGTTGTTGAGAGAAATAATAAACTAATTATTTAAGGGATCTTCTTAGATAAAATGCTTTCATTTCTTGAAATACTTACCTCTTTGGCATGTATTTCCATTAGGACCAGAACAATGTGTCAGCTTTGAAAGAGATGGTAAGATGGCTTCATTTAATCAATTATCACGAGCTATGCTTATAACATAGAAACGCTAAGTCAGACTGATGAAAATATTAAATACAAAGTTAGCGTGATAGGCAAGCCCTAATTAGGATATATGTCACGTACGGGTCCGAGAGGTGCTTGTGTCCTCGCTTCGATGTGGAAAGAGATCGAGGTGGGTAGGTGTTGCTGATGGGGACAGTGGAGAGCTCCTGTGGTTCCCAGTCATGCTCGGCCATCCCTGCCCATGGTCGCCATGGGGTTTGTGGGGGCTCCGCGGGCCCATGGTCGGTCCTGGAAACCCCTCTCCCGACCCCTGACATTGAACTCTCCTTTCTCCCCTGACAATACAACACAGAAGGTAGAGGGCTCTTGCGTCTATTTGCCCCGTCCGTAAGGGGCCTTTCATCTGTTTTAGCATGAAAAATTCTTTAAGAATGTACTATTATTTCATCAGTGAAATCCTCAAATTTTAAATTAAATCCATAGGTTTGGTTTAGCAACCGCCGTGCAAGATGGAGGAAGCAAGCTGGGGCCAATCAACTGATGGCCTTCAACCATCTCATTCCGGGGGGGTTCCCTCCCACCGCCATGCCGACTCTGCCAACATACCAGCTGTCGGAGACATCTTACCAGCCCACAGCTATTCCGCAAGGTATGGAGGAAGGGGGAGTCCGGGGGTTGAAGCGTAACTCCCAAGGCTTTCTCTGCTGCTTGTTTTACACAGCCAGGGGAACCCGGGGCGATGCTGACGTTGTTGCTACTTGTAGGTTAATTGCATGGTATCAGGTGATCCTACATGTACCTGTCACATTTCAGAAACATAGTTGGCTCTATGACATTATTTGGATCTCTCTAGATGAACCGTGCTATAATGTAATACTATTTCATTATTTTAAAACAAAAACAATGAGACCAAACAAAACAGCTCTCCTAAATCAATATGGGATTAGCTTTGGCTTTATTAAAGTTTTACTTCGTTTGTACAAACTTTACTTCGTTTGTCTGCAGTTAACTAAAGTCCTATGATGGTTACTAACAATAGTAATCGAGCGAAGGTAAGCTTTGATAAAGTCACTGCTGGATGGCATACAGAGGTAAATGGGATAAGTGATAAATTACTTGGGATTAAGAAAGATAGAACTGCAGACGTTCCACACGAATATTTAGGTGCTTTGAAAGTACATTTGACCGGGGGCACCTGGGTGGCTCGGTCGGTAAGCGTCTGACTCTTGAACTTGGCTCACCGTTGGTGAGTTCGAGCCCTGCGTTGGGCTCCAGGCTGGTAGCAAAGACCTTGCTTGGGATGCTCTCTCTCTCCCTCTCTCTCTGCCCCTCCCCTGCTGGTCCTCTCTTTCTTTCTCTCTCTCTCAAAAATAAATAAACATGAAAAAAAAAAAAAGAAAGAATATTTGACAAGAAATGTGAGCCTTGCGATTCTGACACTGGTTAATCCTTACCCTGATTAATAACATTCGCTACCAAAATAGGCTCGTTATCATTGTTAATGTGATTTCTGCTCTCGTTTTCTGGGTGAGTATGCCAGGAAAGTATGGACGTCAGTTACGTACTTGCACGTAAGTGCGGAGATGTGGCTGTGGCTGTTATGAGTGGCTCTATACGCATGTTGTGGAATGCAGTTTGAAATTACTGTTTGGTCTGAGCGGTAGATACCGCTGGTGGCTCGGTGATGTGACCGTCTTCTGCTGGCCTGCACCGGTGCCTCCGAGCTGACAGTCTTCTCCCTTGCAGCCGTGTCGGATCCCAGCAGCACCGTTCACAGACCTCAGCCTCTTCCTCCGAGCACAGTACACCAAAGCACTCTTCCTTCGAACCCAGACGGCAACACTGCCTACTGCCTCCCCAGCACCAGGCATGGATTTTCCAGCTATACAGACAGCTTTGTGCCTCCGTCTGGGCCCTCCAACCCCATGAACCCCGCCATTGGCAATGGCCTTTCACCTCAGGTCAGTCCCGTGTTTCCAGACAGACGATTTGCTGTATACTAGAACCGAACAGTCAATTCCCCGAGGCGGTCGTATAATGAATTGCCAAATTTAAACCATAATGTACTCTTTCTACAAGCCACATGATTTCAGTTTTCTGGTTTCCTTTCTCTCCACCCTTCCTACGGGCCCGTATCAAAAGTTGGAGCTTGGACTTAAAACCCAAGTGATTTTTAAGGTCATCGTGGATATTCTGTGTTTACACCGAGTTGTCAAGGCAGTGGTTGGCTCCACCCCTAGGTCTGAGCTTTGGGTCAGAAGCTCACACACATTTGTTGTTGCTGTTGTTGTTTTCCAAAAGGTACGTGATCAGCTGATACGGTTGTGAACAAAAGCACCCAATATGAAAACACCAAAGCTTTTATAAAGCGATCGGAGGGGAAGCAAACAAATTGCGTGGGGAGAGATCAGCTGATGACTACAGAACTCTGGGATAAATGAGTTATAAACGCACAGATTAGGAGAATTACTGCGACTTTGGGAATATATAGATATTTGAATGTTGTAATTGTTTTTCTAATTTGCATTGGACTGTGAGCCTTTCTTCAGAGATCATATTAATAAATTGCCTTGGTAATTGCATGTTGGAGGGTTGGATAAATTTCCTACATGTGGCATCTGTGTGAGGTTGACATTATTAGCAGTAGTTTAAATACAGATCGCTTGATTTTATTAGGAGAGCTCTTGGCCCAGGTGGCAAAGATAGCTGCCCACTAAATTTGGAGAAATGTCACAAAGGGGTTGCAATCTATAATTGCAATCGAGAATCTCTTCAGGGCGGAGAGTGAGAGTTTTAACAGCTTTATCTTTTCTTCACCCCCTTTTTCCTCTTGGTGGTGAGAAAAACAGAGAGAAGCTCAGAATGACAGAAATGAAAAGTGAAAAGACAATTATACTCAATTACACACTAATCACCGACTATCACCGCTGCCTAAGCACCAAGAGGGCATTCTAATAGGCAGAAAATGAGATTTTAATGGCACAAAGGGTGGCCAAAATAACGACTCATATATCTTCGCCTTCTTCGTTTTCTTCAACTTGTGGTTTGTGTGTTGGGAGTGCAGTTCCTGGGCTCTGCACGAGGGTGATAACTCTGAGCAGCTGAAAAGTTCAAAGCCGTCGGAGTTGAAAAGAATGAATAGCAAAGGCAATGAAATAAACATTTCTGCCTAAAGGCAAAAGTTCATAAATCCTTTTTTGTAACAGTCAATGTAATTAAGTTTCATAGATTCCTATAGCACATCCTGGGATAAGAAATAAGAGGTGGCTTTAAACCTCGGCTGAAAAATAACAACATGAAAACAATGAACGTGCTTCCTACAGGACTCTAATACATTGAATTTCCAAGTGCTGGCATTTGTAAATGTGCTTTTGCATGAAAATCATAGACTTCGATTAGTAGATTCCTCTTTAAAATGCCCAGATTTAGAGGGTATAAGCTTCTTCCACAGTTGAGAAGTTACATCAGAAGTAGTTATCTCTGCGGTTTTTAGCATCAGTAGTCTGGGGCCATAGCAGAGCTGTTTTGAACACGGTTTGGTTGAATGTTTTGATAAAAGTAACCCTCAATAACCCTAACTGCTTCTGTAAGGTGAGACCCAGCACTCCCTTGGCATTTCTTTCCTGTTCAGCGGCAACAGGAAGAATGACACAAATCTGTATTCTAGAAGTGAAACTCCTGACTTCGTGTTAAGCGTATGAGCTTGTATGTTATAATCAGTATAGTATATTTTTTATATTATATAATTGGAGCTATTAGCACTTAGTCTTGAAACTGTTAATCTTTCATTGTATGATTCCAGAGTTGACAGTAGAGTGGGAATCATTCCAATATCAAGCAATGGAAAATTCCACAGGCAACTCCTCCAGTATTCCGTTTCTATGCTCTTCCGTATTCTGTTAATTTTCTCACCTATTACTTCATACATATTCAGGATAGTTTGCATTTCAACCAGACATTTCCCCCTCAAACTACCACGAGGAATCCATGTTGTTTTAGTCCTTACAACATCCCCAGTGAGTTGGAAAAGGGACAAATAATACATGATGAAATTCCTCCTTATTTCTTCAGGCAGAGTTGGGGAGTAAAAGATGGTGAGTGGATCAGAATCATGCCAAACATTTAAAAAACAACAGAGGAGGAGAATTGGAAATTAGAACTTGGATTTCTATAGCTTTGGGATTCATCACTTCTCGGGATCGCCTCTATTTAAGCAAGGGGGGAGGACCAAGCCTTGGTTGTTTGGCTTTGTTAGGAATATTGTGAAGAAAACTTGAAGACGAGGCCACTTTGAACAGCCCGGATTACCTATTAACCAAAGAAGAGAGTAAAGAAAGGGTCTTTAGGGGCACCTGGTTGGCTCGGTCAGTTAGGCATCTGACTCTTGGTTTTAGTGCAGGTCACGATCTCATGGTTCATGAATTCGAACCCTGCGTCAGGCTCTACGCCGACAGCGTGGAGCCCGCTTGGGGTTCTCTCTCTCCCCCCCCCCACCTCTCTGCCCCTCCCCTGCTCACTCTGTCTGTCTCTCTTTCAAAAATAAACAAATAAACTTAAACAAAGAGAAAGGGTCTTCAGCCTTCTGAGTTATTATATAGAAGTGCTTATTAACATGTTAGATCATATGATATTCAAAATGGAACTAATCCTTCCATGTCTCCTCTTCCTCTCCTACTCCTCCATTTCCCCTGCTTCTCTCTGGACCATCTGATATGCAGACAAATCAGCCGAGGCTCAGAGAGCTTACTTGAGGCCTGCTGAAGACCACCAGATAGAGAGATTTGAGGTTGGAAGCTGGGAGGCTTGGCCCGTAGTAGGATCTCCCCCACGAGAGTACACAGTTGGGCAAAGAGGAAACAGGTTTCATGAAAAACAGCGGCGGGGGGGGGGGGGGGGCTTTCGCCATATTTTAAAATCATTTAGTAGAGACAAATTTTCTAAACTTTTGGTTCAGGTTAACTGATACTCTTGCTAGTACATTTTGTACATGGTTTTTCAGCTTCACTCAGTTTGTCTACCAATCTTTTAACTTCCCCCAATAATAAAGGTACTACATGGTTATTGTAGAAAATGGAAAACATTTTTTTAAGAGTGTCTTCAGAGTGGAAAAAAAAAACTCCCCTGGGCAACACTGTTAATATTTTTGCATATTGCCTTCCAGCTTTTTTGAGTCTTACGCCTTTAAAGAAACATATAACTGGGGGCACCTGGGTGGCTCAGTCAGTTGCACATCTGACTTCGGCTCAGGGCATGATCCCGCGGTTGGGGAGTTCGAGCCCTGCGTTGGGCTCTGTGCTGTCAGCGCGGAGCGCGCTTTGGATCCTCTCTCCCCCTCGCTCTGTTCCTCCCCTGCTTACACTCTCTCGGAAATAAATAAACTTTGAAAAAAAAAAATATATATATATATAACTGAGATACTAGTGTATATAGCTTTCTTCTTTCTACCGCTACGTTTCATCAGAGGCCTTTCCCTACCTACTAACTTAAATGGAATTGGGCCTAATGGTTTTGGAGTTATTACAGTCAGTTCATTGTAGATCTTTCCAGTGGAGGCTGGTTGACATGTTGAAAATAATTTGCCCATTTTATTTGACTCTTTTTCTAGTGGTGTTGGCCATTCACACTTGGAACTCACGAATTAGAATGTGTGCGAACTGTGATGGCATGGGCTTTCTAGTTTCCTGTCAAGAACTTAATAGACACCACCATAAAGAAGGGCAGGTTGTCTCTCCGTGTGTGCGTGTGTTTCTTTTGGAGCCTCCGACACGTCTGCTCCCTCAAGCAAAGATTCCTCTGCAGCTTGGAATCGGAGCCATTAGCCAAATGGTATTTCTTAAATGTCCTCAGTGCTTTTCTCGGGGAGGGTCTCAGCCTCATGAGGGACAGGTGTGAAGCAGCAACTCGGGAAGGTCACACTTGTCCAGCTGGCCAGATTTGAGCAGCAGTGGACTGACACGTATCTGAACAAAATATCAGAATATTGACAGAAACTTTTAGGAACTTTGGGCATAGCCTTCCTCGAGTTGCCGAAAGGGTCTGCGCAGCGCCTAATCGTTGGCAAGTTTATCTTGTTCTGAGGAAATCAGTAACTATAGCTGAGGAACACGGCCATTTTTCTTATGGAAAAACTGAGGCCAGTGCAACGCGGTCATCTAAATGACAGGGTGAGTTACCGGCGGACTTAAGAGCCAAATCTCTCTCTCTTCCAATTGTTATTCTTGTATAAACACAAAGTACACACATTTCGCTTGCTGAAGAAGCGTCATAGCCTAGCAAGTTTTCCATAGGCTCTGGCACTGACGATATTTGACCCGATTTCCCTGCAGGCGTGGTCAAAAGCTTCACAGATGGAGGGTTTGCCTTCATATTCCCCTAAAGACTGGATCTGTCAGGGGGACCTGAGGCAAGAGTCTCAGTGATGGGTGACAGAGGGGGTAGGCTATGGCCCGAACCTTTTCTGCTGTCTCTGAATTGCATTTTGTTTGAGCTACCTAACGCCTTTAGGAGATGGGGCTTATATCATGAATGACAAACAGCCCCGGAGAAGAAAACCGTTTGAGTCACTGTAGCGAGGGCTTTCCCCCCCCGCCGTGGTAGCAGCCTTCTTTCGAAAAGTTGTGTTCTCTTGGTGTGGGGACAGTGCAGACAGAACGCAGGGAAATAGAGACCACGCGTTTCCCCCTGCAGACCCGGATGGCATGTTACCAGCACCTTGCTGCACATGCAGGAGAGAAAAAGGAATGTCGACTTGGAGTATGAAGTGCTGAGGAAATACTACCAGATGCTTAAGACATGAGACTAATTAACATTTGGCCCATGTTCTTCCAATTAACTTTCCTTTGCAAGAAACACTCCCCTCACTGCCCCCCCCCCCCGGAACACACATAGCCAAACCCCAAAAACAAGGCCAATTAATTTCACAAACTTCTATCATTTCGTGCCCCACCCCCATCCCACGTCTACAGTCACCGCAGTTTTTGGTCACAGCTTCTAATGATTTCTTGAGTAAAATACAGTATCGGTGGGGTTACATGGTTTCTAGAAAGCTCTCTCTCTCTCTCTCTTTTTTTTTTTTTTTTTTTTACTGTTATGTTGTATACAAAAATGGGCCAACTTGGCTGCATTTAGGGTTCATCAACCATTGCAAATGATTCTTCAAATGTTTTGGGTTTGGTAAAACCTAAAACACATTTTGCCAAGCACTTTTCCTCCTTAATTTTTCAAACTGTGTATTTTAGGGAAAATTTGATCCATATGGTTTTGATTCATTTACTCTTATATCATGGGCCTTTTTTTTTTTTTCCTATGGAGCCATTTGATATCCAAGAAGCTTTCTGAGCCTTTCCTATGTTCATTTAAAAAATTTTCCTCCTTAAAAAAGAGGAAATCCTCTTTGCAACCTCAGAGGCCATAAAGTTTTAGTGCTCTCTCGATTCAGCAATACTTAAAAATACATTTGGTATAAATCTGGATTATTATGAACACATTTTATGTGTAGAGCAGATGGGCAGATTTTCGTTTCTGGTTTATGAGTGAAACCAACGACAAAATAAGAAAATAGGCTTAAATTACAAAAAAAAAAAAGTTTTGTGTTAAGCAACCTATAACTGTTATTAATAAGTCTCCACGGTAAGAGCTATGCTCAGAGGCCTCATCTCAAATTTTCGTCCCGGTCTTGGATAAGATGTAATTGAGTAACCAGTACACCTGTCCTATTTCATGGATAATCTGCTGAGGAAAGAAAAAAATTCTCCTGCAGACTCGTTGTGTTCAAGGCTTAAAAATGCTCGAATGTTTGCTCGCCGCTCGTCACCTAAGGAACAAAGCACAGGTTTGCACGTCTCATCAAGGCTGTCGACCATTCATCTGTGAAGTCTGGTTGTATCCTCGCAGCTCGGAGGGGATGGGGCAGACCCAAGAAAGAGCGAATAGCTCCTCACAGTAATGAGATCATGGTTAACGGCAGAGGACAACCAGGATCAACTTTTGTTCTTATTCGCATTTTACAAAAGAAAACCTTTAGCTCCGCCACCCATCCAGTCGCTTTTAAAGAATAATATTAAAATTGAGATTATTAGTGTGTAATGTATGTAAATTGCATATTTGGTGGCAGCCGTGCCTGTTAGCGAGTGTCCTCATTTCATGCATATATGTATTAGACCGTCGTGGTTCCATTTCAAATTAGACTTCAATTGCTCAGCGCAGTTTCTTTTGACAAACATTTGTTAATCCCGAAACTTATTAGGGAGAAGCATTTGAGTGTTAATATGTGTACACAAAACTCAAGACTGCTTTTGATTTTGCTTGTCACTTTTTTTTTTTTTTGCACCACGGTGTTCGCATTATCTCAGATTCCTTAGCTGCAAGGCCAGTTGATGGTTCTTTGTCCAGCGAAGGAATAAGGGCTAGCTTACCGCGGATCAGTTTGTTACGTGGATGAGGTGTAGTCATTAAGAACGGTTGCGAGGGGTGCTTTTCTGTTTCACGCAAGGAGCAATCTTCTTCACTGTGGCGTGGTAATTCCTTGACCTTTTCTTGTACCGTTGATCCATGGAAAAGCGGTAAGATTTACCCTGGTGGCGGGGCCGGCTCCTGTTTCAGGATTGCGATTTTTCTGGATGTTTTCGGGCGTACACGCAGAAGCCGCTTCATGCCAAGCCATTTGTTTTGGGTTGCAGGATCTGTGCCCTCCGCCCTCCTTTATCATTGCAAAGAGCCAGCCCAGCAGCCCATGTCCCAAAGAGGCGCTTCCCTCTGTTTACACTTTCCAGAAAGTCACCTGTGGAGCAAAGAGGAGTGATTTTGATTAAAGAGATTGGTGGGGTGTCAAACAAAGCTCGGACGGACGGAGAGACAGACATGCCATGCAAAAGCAGCAGCCCTTCCGAGGCTCGAGCCTCATTGTTTCATTTCTGAAGCAGGCCGTGAGCTCAAATCCAAGGCTGCCAAAGCCTCCCGTGTTGAGGAAGGCTCCAGGATGTTTATGACCATAAATGAGCCCATTTCAGCCACACCAGGATCACTGTTGACCGTGTGCATGTTTCTGTTCCCCCGCCTAGGTTTTCAGATGTTCTCCGTGGTGAAAACATTGTTGCTAATCCATCTGTTGAATTCAGTGCAGGCTGTAATTGACCTGGTGCCTTTGGTTTTTCTCCGAAGGCTGTGGTTGCTACCCTTACAGAATATGAGGAAAGCCCTGGTTTGTGTCAGCTCTGGCCACAGCCTCTTGAGTTAGTTACAGATTGGGAGAATTTAGAAAGAAACAGCTACTTGGCCGAAATCTCCTTTTGAAAGAAGGGCGGGAGCAGCATCAATGACTGAATCTTACATCATCTCACTGAAATGAGCCACAAGCAAACCTTTCTCGCTGAATTAAATTTTTTGTGTGTCTGCTGAGTTGATTTAAATAGAAACTCCATCAGCTGCTTTCTCCTGTACATTGCACAAATCAAAGGCAACACGCCCATGGTTTTTTAGGCCCATTCCGATTTTTTTTAGCTGTGGGGGAGAAAAAAATTGTGTGTGGTTGCTGGGTCTATAAGGAAGCTACTAGAATAAAAAGTTTTTCTTTGTCGTTGGTAAAACACAGGAAGACCGTGCTGGATCCTAGTGTGAGGCCACTGGTCTGAATCAACCCTTTATATGTGGTTGGAATGCAATGTAAAGCTTTTAATTTATTACTGCATTTGCAAAATGGCAATATCTACAGAAATCTGAATACTTGCATATTTATTCAATTAGGGGCTGAATGTGTGCTTTGTAGTGCAGACGCAGAAGACTGGATTTAGTCATTAGTTGTGTACTATTTTTTGTTTTCTTTTTTTCTAAAGAAATCTGTTTTTGCGAAACAGTCTGGGTTTCATCAGAGGTGTGTATTTTTCAATGTACTGTATGCTATTTAAAAATTACTCTTGACATTTAGCTGGAGTTCGGTAAACCAGAGTTGCTGAGATGAGCGACAGCACTGTTCCTGCTGATTGTTCCTATGAGAACGATGGGAGATTGTGAGACAGTGCATTTTGTAGACTCACAGGGTAGTGTTTCCACCTGGAAGGGGGTATTTCCTCCTGGTGAGAGAACCTCAACCCTGAACAATGAAGGAAGCAGGCGTTCTTGAAAGAAGTATCTTTTTCTCTTACAGCAAAACAAAACAAAACTGATGTCTCATTTTGGACAGTTTGCATTAAAAAAATTTAACTAAACTTCTGATTTAAGAACGCTCCGTAGTGGTGAGCCTCTATTTATGTGTGACTCCATTGGAAAATTTCTAGTTCAGTGTCAACCCGTCCATGACTCTCGCAGGCAGAATTTTTTCTTTCAGCCTCTGTGGACGTACATCGTTGTGTTTGCACCTTGTTAAAACACATACCAGGCTGTGTTACATAACAATGCACCCGTTCCCCCTTTTACTGTGAGCTTCTGAAGGAGTGGTACTGGGTCATAATCGTCTTTGAACACCCAGAAACCAAACAGTGCCTCGTAATCCAGGCTCATTCCCCATAGTGGGCTCCCTGAAACAGTGGTTTGGGGAAAAGGGATTCGGAGTCAACAATTTGATAAGTGTTATCTTTCAAAATCCCAGGGCCCATGAGACTACTAAAGGCTCTGACAAGGCTTGCAGTATGGAAGCATGTTTGTCTAGCTCAGCGTTTTCTAATTCAACTGTGGAGCCCTTTTGTTGAGTATTAAACTACCAGGTTTTGTGGAACACTTCCTAGGAAGTGCTAAATGAGAGAAAACATGGGTGGAGATCTGCTCACGAGTCGTCCATTTCTAAAACGCTTCCCTTGGGTTTTTTTCGCAAGTGAATTTTCTTTCTGTATAATGTCTGATGTTATCTTTCACTTGGACACATTGTCCGCCCCATCCCCACCACCCGTATAATAATAACGTAGCATGCAAAAGAGTAATTTTAAGGAAGAAGCTATTAACTGCTTAATAATGTTTAGATAAGGCAGAGAAGGGTGTAAAGAGAGGCAAGAGAATTCTAGTGAGTAGATTGCAGTGTGGATGTAACTCATTGATCTCAAGAAGGAGGCCTCAAGGTCAAAAGCAACTAGATTCCAAAACTGATCAGCTGTGTGTCTTCAGGCACGTTGCTTAAACTGTCTTCACTTCTGTTCCATCTTCTTGTTAAACTGGTACAGAAGTAAGGACTCCTTTTTGGTGTCTGCTTAGAATGCAGTGATTGTCATGTGCCTGAGACAGGAGAGTCCCCAGAAATACAATGTACAACACTTAGTTTTGTTTGAGAGATTCGGATCACGGGGTGCCTGGGTGGCTCAGTCGGTTAAGCGTCTGACTCTTGATCTCAGCTCAGGTCCTGATCTTACCCTTTGTGAGTTTGAGCCCCATGTCAGAGCTGTCAGTGCAGAGCCTGCTTGGGATTCTCTCTCGCCCTCTCTCTGCTCCTTCCCTGCTTGCTCTCTCTCTCTCAAAAATAGATAAACTTTTTTTTAAAGAGAAATTCAGATCACAAGAATGTAAGAACACTCACTCCAGCAAGAATAAGGGCCACGATCCGTCATTCCCTGGGCCTTAGAGTGGGGAGGGGCAGGGTTATCCTAATGGTTCCTTTGCTCATTCTCATTTTGATTTATTGAAATACAATATTGACATGAACACGTTTTGAAAAATCTACGGTTCAACTCCTATGGGACTGGAAAGATAAGTGAATCTGATGAACGCTATGCTTCTCTCTCATCAGTAGAAGATAAAGGTAGCTAAAGTAACAGGTACAGTGGAAGGATCTTCGAAAGTAAGGGACAATCTGAGTAGTTGAGTTACTAATTGGGGAATAGTCTTTTAGTCAGTAAATTACAAAGACTCTCTTTAGTCAAGATCGGGAGGTGCAGGTTTAGTTTCTGTAGCTCAGAGAACCATGTAAGTGGTTTCACTGTGGGCCCCATATGTTCCCAGCATCTATCAAGTTGCCTGTGCAATAGGAGACATAGCCACTGTCCAATTTATGATCAAGGACACAAGTACATTTTCAGGTAGATGAGCAACACAACATCTTTGTGTTGGCTCGGTGTCCCTGGAGTTGGGTAAGAAAGAGAATTAAGGTACATAGGATTTTAGCTTAGTGGGGTAGTAGCTTCTGGTTCTTGGAAGACTGTCTTCTCAGACGTCCCATATTGATGGCCTTGCTGCAAGTGTCCATGCATCTCGGAAATCCTGTGAAATAGGCAGGAACACATTTCTTAAAAGGTATATTCTTTGACGTTTGCAAGGCTGCCTTCTGCTTTCCCATGGTTAATAGAAATCGCCTTCCTGAGATCTACTCATTAAATTAGTATGACTTGGTCTTTTCAGTTGGCTCTTTTCTCTACCCTGAGAACATACCTTCTTTCACTTGAAGAGAAGGGTAGGGAAGCTTGTCTTCTGTAATTTTAGGCATTTAGTAGATGGAGCCTTAGGACTCCATCTTAGGACTTGGGCAGCCATAGAAATATTTGCCTACGTCACACATGGTCTAGAAGGAAGAAGAGATTTCCTTGTTGAGATGGGCCACTGTTTTTCTCCCTTGGTAGGCTGGAATGTCTGTCCTCCATGTTGTTAGAGCACCGGGGGGAAGGGAAAATCTCGGGGGAAAGAGAATACAGTGTAGCCCAACATCCTTGGTTTCAGAGGGGCAGAGTTGAAGCCCTTCTTTCTAAAAGCCAATGTGGACTTCAAGTTTATTGTAAGTTTGTGTGTATGTGTGTGTGTGTGTGTGTGTGTGTGTGTGTGAACCTTAGAGCTGGGCAGTTAAGGTGCAGCAAGATTGGCATTTATGAATGGTTATGAAGGTGAATCAGCCCTCCAGTTCCTGGAATGCAGGTTTAGTTTATGGGCAATTAGAGATGAAGTTTTAATCCCTGAAGTATTGTGGGATGCCCAAGTGTAGAGCTTTTCGCTTTCGTGATTTGGAATCCTAGATCCCAAAGGGTCAGTGAATATTTAGCAAACATGTCCTGAAGTGGTCATGAAATTAAACCCAGATATATGTTTGATTTTCTACAGTCATGTGCTCAGGCAGGTTTTTGAAGTGGTGATGGGTTTGAGTACTTACCTTGGAGAGGACTGTGGTGGTGATGGGAAGAGTTAACAGCAGGTAATGCCATTCCTTCCAGAGAGAGTTTGAGACTCTCTGTGGTAAGTGATGAATGAGGGTATCTGACCCACATCTGTTTTCCATTAGAATGGAACATTGCCCTGACATCGTTAGGAGCATTTGTCAAGATTCCCTGGACAGAGCTTCTGTAAATTACATGCTGCAAATGTGTCAGGGTCAGATAAGAGGATATCATTAACTCCCTCAAGTTTACTCAGGGCTCTGTCAGTCCCTCTTAATATGCTAACAGCCAACGATTTTCCTTGAGCCGTTTTGTTATATTTTTCATTCATAGAAGAAAAAAAGTCTGCGCTATACTCTCCCCCCCCCAATATTGCACATGTTCTTTTCCCATAAATCATATTAATTGTAGACATGGTCACAAAGCATATTAAATGCAGGCATGCGTAAATGAATTAAAACATATGAGAATTTTATTATGACCCATGGTGGGTCTAACATAGTCAAATACCAACTGTATTAACTGGCATACTTTTTCATTTAGGTGGCATAAGCGTTCTCTTAATGGGCTTTATTTTGTTGGTACTAGATGGACGTGCTCATCATTGGCCAGAAGTAAACACTGTATACGTGCATGTGTGTATGTGTGTGTGAATGCGTGTGTACATACACGTCATTACCGCAAACCATTTCTGTGCTGAGGCTTTGCCTGGTTTTAAGTGTTAGTCGGCAGGGCCGAAAGAGTATTGCTATCAATTTAACAGCTTAGCTCTATTGAGAAATAGGTACCCTGGAGAACTGATGAAACAAAAGTTATCCTGTGATTGGCCAGAGGGCTGGAGATGAAAGGGCATCTAGAACTTAGGGTTTATCCGAGACAATACTTGCTGTGCTCTTTTCAAATAAATCTTAGAAATCCGCACAGCGTATGAACCACACTTGTCCGGCACTCATACTTTTGAATCATGCATTAAACATAGCTCCTTGCAAAATGTAAGCTAAGGATTAAAATTAAAAATAAGGATGTGGTAGCTGTTTTATAAGCACTGGTGTTCTATCTGGTTAGGTAAAGGTCGGCCATGCCCTTCCCATAACTGTGGGTGTGGGTGAGAAGGTCACCATACTTACCTTAAAGAAACTCTGCCCTCAGGCTACTTCCCTCTTACAGCTTTTAAACCGACAGGGCCAAAAATCTAATTATTTCGATACTAATCAACTGCAGGATAATTCCTAAGGCATTTGAATCTGAAGGCAATGTTCTGGTTCTCCCTTGTCCAAATTTAGGCTTTTCAAGCCTCAAAGGTACAGTCACTGAAATATAACCATCAGATGACTCCCAGAGCAGCTGTGTTAGCAAAACACACACACACACACACACACACACTCTTAAACGTTCGAGTATTTTTGTTTCATTTTGAAAATAAATTAGAGCCAAATTCAATATATATACAATCAGTATATAGACTTTGGGAGGGGAGGGTAGAAGCTAAAAAAAAAAAAAAAACCAAACTAAAAAAACCCCTTTATATCCTACATAGCTATATTTCACGACAGTTTTCTAAAATGTAAATAAATGTGCATCATTAAATGTGAAATCACAAGAACATCTGATTAGTTCGGCACAAACAAGAAAACAAAGACACGAACCAGGATTCCCACTGAGGAAAAAAGATGCACCGAGATATACACCATAATTTGCTAAATCATTTGAGATTTTTGATGAACTCTGAGCCCTTTCAGCTGATGGCAAAAACCGTAACCCGCGAAGACAAATATTTTCCAGACACGTTGTTTTCAATGTAAATCTTCATTTGGCCCATAGTTTTTATCTTTTATATTTCATCTTGCAATAGGAAAATTAATTCAAGAGAAAGATGTCGTGGAACAATTGTCGAGAGTTAGTTTTTCCTGAACCGTATAATCTTCCAATCAAGATATGAACACCCTGTTCGGAATTCTGAACCTGGAGAATGACTTTAAGGAGATCTTCAGAAAATGTCTCTGATCATTCGAATAACTGGAGAATCAGCATTAGCGTCGGCACATGATTCTAAGGCTTTGAATTTTTTTTTTTAAAAGCTTATCCTTAAAACAATCTAGAAACAGTGTCTGGGAAGTGTTTTTGGAGGTAACAGTTTAGAAATATACTTAATAGGCCTTTTCAGACTCCTCACCTGGGAGCTGTACTCAGACTCAAAGGAGTTGTATGTCCCAGGGGGACACGACAGCGATCTTGGTCATTGTATCTTCTGGGCTTCTGTGGCATTTAGTAAGAATGTGGTCAGTGTTCCGTAGACAGAACTGAATAGTTCCAAGTGCACTTATTTTCCTTTGAAATTGTTTGTGAAAACTGGGCAATTATTCTTCCCTTGACTCCAAATTAAAAAAAAAAAAAAATTAGCAAAAATGCCAGTCCTGTAGTAGAAATAGCTCACTAATGGTTTATGAGGGGGGGAAATACCCCACTTTGCAACAAATGGAGATTTTATTTTAGGCTTCAAATGACAAATGGCTGTAGGAAAAACATGTATAAAAGAAATCGTGACAATATTCTTAGAAAGAAAATATGGCTAGAAGACATTCCATAGCCATATTGGGGGAGCTCTAAGAAGTCGTTTACCAACTTCTTTGTGGAGCAAAAAAAGAAATTTCCATAGCTTCTCTTGAACCACATGAAATACAAAATAGCTTTTAAAGAAATGTACATGAAAGTGTAATGGGACCCTTCCATAGAGATTTGAGGTTTTAAATTATGTTAGGGGAAAGTAATGCATGTTGCCTTGATATATTCACTGTTTTACTTCCCGACGCAGATATCCTCTTCAGTTTTCAAATGAGAAGTTATTTGAAAAGATGTACATTTCTCAAGTTTTCTCAATGTGAAATCCTGAAATCAATCATGTTAGTTTATAATTATTTGTTAGTGTCCATTTTGGGCCAGTGCCTCTTGCCCATCCTTAAATAATTCTGGAGAAAGAAATGATGGCAATATGTGACCATCACAGTGGAAAGAAGAACTGGTAGGAAAATGTATGTCTCTTAGGCTCTATCAGGGAAGACCAAAGTTGGGCTCTGGTCCTTTTAAGTGTTTCACATTGGCCACTACAAGTCCTGGACTGCTGAGCGAAGGGCTCTTGCTCAAGCAGAAGCTGTCACTTGCTTTCTGTGTGTGACATTGGCAATACTGATAGGAAGACCCAGTGTGGATTCCTTCCTGTTCCATTTACGCAGCAGCCATCCCTCCTGACCGGGTCGTGCTCTGCAACGTCTTAAGGACGCTGTGCCCTGGAACCTTAAGGAACTATCTTTCCAATGGCCCTGGAAAACGGCTCTGGCAGATACGGCTGTATCTTCTCCATCCTCCTGCAGATATACTTCTAGGTCTTAGATTTAAGTCTTGTCCTAAAGTATTTCATAAATTCAGAACTGCAAAAAGTTTCTCCCTGAACAACGTAAACTGAATTTTGCTTACAGGAAGGACTCATTTCTTCTCTTTTCGGATCTTCAAGGTTTTCTCCAATGGACAAAATTATTACCGCTTTCAAAGTTATGCAGACTAAGAAATATATGGCAGAGGATGAAAAAAAAGTTTATCACAAAAATGTACAGGATACCTCATGGGCGAGTGTGCGTGTTTTGAATAACATTTCGCTCTCACTCCTCAACCTTCATTGTGTATAGAGTACTCCTTTTCTCCCTTGAAGTGACATAATATTAACTATTTATTAATATTAATATATTATAATTACATAACATATAATTATAATATACTATAATTACATAACATAATTATAATATACTAATATATATTTTATAACATAGTAATATATAATATATATTATATTTGTAATTATAATAATATAATATAATATTATAATATTAACTACAAGTAAGTATTTTCACAAGGGGTGCTATTTTAGTTTAAAATGTATTTCCTTTTTACCCAGTGCCATTGGCCATTTTTCTTCTCCGGATTCATGTAATTACAAAATGGCTTTTTCTAAGTACTTGTTTTTACTCACACAGCTTATTTGCAGTAAAGTATTTGTGCCCTGTGTCCTTACCCCCCTTTCATTGAAATAGTTACATTTTTCATATTGTTATTTTCCCCATCCAGATACCCATGATTTGAAGGGATGTGCTTGGCACTGAAAGACTTCCGTTTTAGATCCTTTTCTTCTAAGAGACACGAATGGATAATTTGGGCTGAAACAAAATACTTAATAAACTAGACTGTCAATAGCATTTTTATGAATGTTCCAAACATATACTGTAAAATCATCTGCACAAACTCAAAGGCAAAAAAAAGAAAAAAAAAAAACCCATGCAGGTGGAAGAACATTCAGGAAATAACTCAAATGCATTCTGGGTTATGTTCACAGTTTTTAGAAGGAGAAAATGAAGCAATCAACTGACGGTAAACGGCGTCGGGTAGGGCCCATGAGAACCCCATGTTCTAGAGACCTCTATCGTACTGCAGCTCTGAATCAGACTGATTCTTTATTTTGTGACTTTCGTTTTCTCCAAATGCCCAGTAAAATAAAACTATGCTCTGTCACATATGATTATTTTTTAAAATATATGTAGTTTTTAAAGCTTTTTAAAAAGCTATTCCGCCACATAACTCAAGGAAACTTAGAGCCCCTGGAACATCTTTAAAAATTTGGGTATTGCTGTGTCCCTTTCTGCACACTGGCCCCCCCTTTCTCACATGCTCACACACACAAGTCAAATGAAAGGCAGACAAGGAAACAGAGAATAGCTCTTAAGGGAAAAGGTGAGGGAAATCGGTGCCTTGTTAAAATACAGGAAGAAAGGGTAATCCATAGAAGGTTTGTAAGCAGACCCCCCCTTTTGTCTCATGGGGCTAATTGAAGATAGATCTGTTTAAAGCTGCATTTCAAGAAGATTTTGTTTGGCTATGAGGATTATGCAGACCTCTCCCAGAGGGGATTGTGGCATCCTCAGTTTTGAAATCTAATTTAGGATGCCTTTTCTGGGATGCAAGAGTAGTCCCTTGCTGGAACTCCTACATCCAGGATTTTGTGGTCTGAATTACCTCGGGGGACAGCACGAGGCCGGAGATGGGGCTTGGGGTTCATTGCTACTCTCTCCTCCTGCCCTTATTTGTACTTTTAATTTCTTCCTCAGATACAACAGGAATATTTTTTAAATAATTTTTTTAAAGCGTTTTTATTTATTTGAGAGAGAGAGAGAGAGAGAGAGCGCAAGCATGAGCGGGGGAGGGGCAGAGAGAGGGAGACAGAATCTGAAGCAGGATCCAGGCTCTGAGCAGAGCACAGAGCCCAATAGGGGCTCGAACTCATGAACAGCGAGATCATGACCTGGGCCGAAGTCAGATGCTCAACTGACTGAACCACCCGGGCACCCCGATATAACAGGACTATAATGGCATTGCCTGCAGTTGTGGGCTCCTGCACTAAAATACTTGGGAAACAGGTAATATTTGGCGGGGGGGGGGGGGGGGCTCTACACACAGTACCGGATTTCTTCTGCAACTGCTTCTTGACCCCGGCTGCTAGATCAGAGCAGCGGAGAAAAATCCCTCCCTCTCTCGGGTGGCAGTTTTCCAGCTGCCAAATTAATTAGCCACTTAACTTCCATCACAAGGGGCTGTAAGGGTCAGCGAGCTTGAGTTTGCGAAACCCTTCCCCATGCGCATCTGAAAGTCATTCTTTTACCACAAGGTGGTTTTTCTTTCTTTTCTTTTTAAACTTCTCTTGCTCTCCAGGGTTATTTACAACACCTAATGGACTTTTTAGAACATGTTTGCATTGCCACCTTTTCTTTCCTTTTAACACTTCTTATATATGAAATGTTTAGAGAAGAAATGAAAAGGCAGGTAGTGGAGGCAGTTGGTTACTACTCCCTTCCTTCCTTCCATTCATCCATCCTTCCCTGCCTCCCTCCTTCCCTCAGTACCTAATATGTGACAAGTACCAAGTTAGGTTCTAGGACTATAAAGGTAAGTAGGTTATTAGCCTCAAAACTCTCATAATTCAAAGTAGGTGAGCAAAGTCATGATTGCGTAGTGGGAGGGATGAATAAAATGCTTGGGAACATCGGGGAGGGAGTAATTATTTCTGATTACTGAAAGATGGCCGCGTTAGGGAGAGGAAACTTCTGGAGAGGGAACGCTATGAAAGCAGACCTAGACATCTGAAAATACACAACGAGGATTTCATTTGACTCCACTGAGCTTTTTAAAAAACATAAGCAAACGAGTGTTTAAAAATCACATGTGAAACTTCCAGATGTAATCTATGATTAGCCAGCACTCTACATGAACAGATATAATGTCTCCCTCTGTCCTTCTGTCCCTCCTTCCTTTCCCCTTCTTTGAAATTCTAGTCCGATTTTATCATGAGAGGCATGGTGAGTCTCTCTTTCCACCTCTTTTTCTTTTCCCTCCCCGCTCCCCCCTACACCTTCCTCCCCCCCTTCCTTTTTTCTGAAACTGCAGTCAGATGTTATCACTGCGCACGAGGCGGTGTCCACGCCCCTTTGCCTTGCAGTCATCGTCTTCTGGAAGGCCCTGTAACAGCAGATTTCCGAAGAAATAAAAAGGGGACCTTTCCGGTGATTCAGCTCTCCGCTCTGATCTGGTCCGCCCTGCATTCTTACTTCCTCCCAATCTGCCCGTCTACTTTAGGTAATGGGACTCCTGACCAACCACGGTGGTGTGCCCCATCAGCCCCAGACCGATTATGCTCTCTCCCCTCTCACCGGGGGCCTGGAACCTACCACCACGGTGTCGGCCAGCTGCAGTCAGAGACTAGACCATATGAAGAGCTTGGACAGTCTGCCAACGTCTCAGTCCTACTGTCCACCCACCTACAGCACCACGGGCTACAGTATGGACCCCGTCACCAGCTACCAATATGGGCAGTATGGACAAAGTGAGCCTTGGTCTTTCTGGTGGGGGGAATTCCTCCTGAAAGGGCGAAAAGTCCCCACCCTTCCTTAAGAAAGGGGGGGGGGGTGCAGAGGCACCATTAGGCCTTACATCCCAGTATCAATGTTGCGGCAAAGCCAGCCGATTGTCCCGGCAAGGGCTCCCTTGTCTAATTATTTTCTTAACTGATGTCAACGACATCTTGCGATTATTAATTGCCGGAGATGTGAAACCTGATTGCCACTAGGTAAAACACGAGGGTTGGCCAAAATGAAATAACCCCTGGCATTAGAAACACATGTTCTTAATGAGGTCAGCTCAAGGATCACATGGGGTATAATCCCAAGGACACAGACTTGTGTCAAACTTGTCCCGGGAATAAAAATATTGGTCTCGATCCTTTGATACCGTGGTATGAAATATGACATCGTCAGCCTGTAGCTGATTTTGCCTCTTGCTGTGAATTGTCCCAACGTGACCTAAAGAGCTGTGTGTGTTTCCTTACAGGTGCCTTTCATTATCTCAAGCCTGATATCGCGTAAGTGAACTGTCCACTTGCAGCTCGAACTGGCCTTGTTTCCGGTCTCCCCAGCCTACACGTGAAGAATCTCCTCAGAAAACAAAAATCAGCTTTTTGGGGGGCGGTCTCGACAGGAGACCAAGAAGAGTGGTTTTTTCTTTTTCTCCCCCCTCCGGTAGTTGGTCTCAAATTCTTTTGAACATGTTGGACAAACGCGATGGAAGAAAGGAAGGCTGGGAACCGTAAAAAGACAAACACAACATTTGAAGGCAATGATTTAACGTGGCTACATATCAAATACCCCAACTCTTCCGTGCTGATGATCAAGGAGCTAAAACATTCCATTTGTGTGTGCGTGTGTGTGTGTGTGTGTATGTGAATGTGTGCGTGAGATTTATCTGGACTGGTTCAGGCAAGCAGAATGTTTCTAAAGTCAAGTCAGAAAGTACTCTAAAGTATGACATGTTTGATGTTTCAATGCTGACACTTCTACGATCTTAAAACTGCTCACGTAATGAAGCAGGAACGGAGGAATCCTTGACCTTTACACACTGGAAATCGATATAAAAATAAGTGACACCATTTTTAGGAAGCTAGACTAGATGTAAAGGACCTCCCAAATAAATTATTTGTGATCTCACCCTCCTTTGTAACCCAGTTGTCAATAAATAATGTCCCGGGCGGGCAGCCTTGCTAACAGGATATGGGATAACAGGAAGAAAAGCTTGTTTTTTTTCTCGGTGTGGGGAGAGGTATGTGACATTTTCCCAGTTCGTTTTCATTTGGAAGCCGACCTGGCCAACCTGGGGGGAGGGCGCGGTGGAGAAGAAGTGACGTGCGTTCCCACAGCTGCTTATCGGTGTGCAATACTGTGTACCTCACGGATGCTCTGGCAGTGGCCAGGGCCGTAGAAACAGAATCAGAACTCTATTTTTGCAGGTGCTTTATTTTCGCAGCCCATGATTCATGGCGGTAGAATGCATGATGTTCGCCATTTAATGGACAACCAACACCCGGCTTGCTCCTTTTGACTAGAGACCGTGTTCGAGAATAATGCTTTTAACGTGACGACGTTTACATTCTTCTCTTTTCTATGAAAGGCAGGGCAAGAACAGAAATGTCCACGTGGCTCTCATGTACTTTTAAATTATACAAGGGTATCCAACATTAAAAGACCAGAGGAACTGAGGTTTACATACGTTTGTGTGGTGACATTTTAGAATGTCAATAAATTTGTTTTTCGAGATGTTACGAGGAACGAGAAGGTGGAAGGCAGTGTTATTTATTTCTTTCTATTCTTGGAACCATGAGCGAGGTAGGCACAGATACATTCCCTTTAGAGTTAAGGATGATGACGTAGTCGGTTAGTGAGATTAGGCGTAGTTCCAGAGTAGTTCATACGTTGGTCCTAGAAGGCGATGGGCTTTGTGTCGCAGCCTCAACCAACAACGATGTGTTGTAAAAATGTCTTTCATGTAAAAAGTGCAGTAAATATTTACTATTTATAATGAATAAACAGTTATGAAAACTTGCCCAATACTGCTTTTTTGGGGAATTGGTGACTATAGGGTTAATAAAAATGCGGGTGTGGGAAGTCCACAGAACACACACTTCACTGACAACGGTGACTTTTGGATTAGACTATACCATGGACAGATAGGGTCACATACCTGACGATTGTATTGCCTTGAACAAGCTTGGTTGAGCACACTTTTTAAATGACGGAAGGTGTTTTTTTTTTTTTTAATGTTTATTTATTTATTTTGAGAGAGAGGGAGAGGGAGAATCCCAAGCAGGCTTCTTGCTGTCAGTGCAGAGCCCAATACGGGGCTCGAGCTCATGACGCATGAGATCGTGATCCGAGTGGAGATCAAGAGTCGGATGCATAACCTCCTGAGCCCCCCAGGCGCCCCTGAAGGTTTTATTTTTGTATATGTGGTGTTTAAGTAGACCCCTTTGCCCTCTTTTCTCTCTCTGTGGTTCTCCAAGCGATCGAATTCCTCAACTACCACTTGGGAGTGCGTCTTCCTCCAGAAGTACATTCTCTGTCTTCATCTTCAGTGGTCACCCTGCTGAAATTTTTATTGAGAGCTTTCATATTGTGTCATTTATTTTATTTTAGAAGTTGTCTTCACTCTTCATGAAAAACCTTACTGCCTACTTCATTCACTCTTCTGTCCTCCTTCACCCCCCCCGCCGCCTTTCGAGAGAGACAGAGAGAGACAGAGAGAGAGAGAAAGAGATTCCTAAGCAGGTTCCATGCTGTCAGTACAGAGCCTGACGTGGGGCTCGATCTCACAAACTGTGAGACTATGACCTGAGCCCAAATCAGGAGTTGGATGCTCAACCACCTGAGCCACCCAGGTGCCCCATGAGCACTGTTACTATCGAGTAAATGGGTCATAATACCCTTGGAGACTCTTACTTACATTAATCTATTTATTCCTCCCAATACCTTATATGAGGCAGGCATCATTAGCATTGCTCTTTCACAGTTGCGGAAACTGAGGCATAAGGCACTTTTGTGAGATTCCCCCAGTGGCAGAGCTGGGATTTGATTCCAGGCACACTGCTTCCAGAGCCTGTGTGCTTCAAGTCGCTCTTCTGGCTCCTCAGGTCCAGTGTGAGAGAAAGTTCTAGAAGAATCTAAAGGAGCGCTAATTCCATAAGCAGCTAGCCACGTGTGACTGTCATTTGTAATAGAAGTAAATAAAACTAAAAAGTCCCTCAGTTGCACTAGCTACGTCCCGAGTGTACAATAGCCACATGTGGGTAGAAGCCACTATATCAGGCAGTGTAGACATGGAACATTTCCATCACTGCAGAAGGTTCTGTTGGTCAGCTCTGATCTAAGGCATGTCTTTTTAAAACCCCCAGGACTTGAAGTGCAGGAGGTAAAACTTCCAAATTCTTTAAATGTGTCAGGCGTTCTTAGCTCACTTGTTTCCAGTCAAGTATGTTGCTCTTTTTTTTTTGACAGTTATCTTTTCCAGGGGCACCTGGGTGGCTCAGTCAGCTGAGCACCTGACCCTTGATTTTGGCTCAGGTCATGATCTCAGGGTTTGTGAGAGCTGCGCTGATGGCGTGGAGCCTGCTTAGGATTCTCTCTCTCTCTCTCTCTCTCTCTCTCTCTGCCCCTCCCCCACTCGCCTACACATTCTCTCCCTCTCGCTGTCTCAAAAAAATAAACCTTAGAAAAAAAGAGACAATGATCTATTGCAAAATTATTTTTAAATGTTTATTTATTAAAATTTTTTTTTTAATGTTTATTTATTTTTGAGACAGAGAAAGACAGAGCATGAACGAGGGAGGGTCAGAGAAAGGGAGACACAGAATCCGAAGCAGGCTCCAGGCTCCGAGCTGTCAGCACACAGCCCGACGCGGGGCTCGAACTCACGGACTGTGAGATCACGGCCTGAGCCGAAGTCGGACGCTTAAACGACTGAGCCACCCAGGCGCCCCTATTTATTTTTGAGAGAGAAAGAGAGCAGGGGAGGGGCAGAGAGAGGGGGAGACAGAGAATCCCAAGCAGGCTCCTCACCGTCAGTGCAGAGCCCCATGCGGAGCTCGAACTCACGAACCGTGAGACCATGACCTGAGCCGGAACCAAGAGTCAGACGCTTAACCAGTTGAGCCACCCAGCGTCCCCCCCCACCTCAATGTTTCAAGAACAGGGTAGGAAGGTCATCTTTACCACTTTTTTTATCCTGTTTAATCTTCATGCAATCCCGTGAGGTGGGCATCATTAGCCCCAAATTATAAATAAAACTGAGGCCCAGAGCTGTTTATTAGGTGGGCCGAGGTCATACACAGTCAGAAGTAGAAGCAGGCTTTGACTTCTGCTCAGCCTGGTGGCAGGACCCGTCTTCATTTTACCTTCCCCAATCCTGCTCGCAGTCCTCACTTCCTTACGTCAACCTACCCTCGGGCCAAACTCAAGCCGAAAGCAGGTATTAAAAAAAGTAATAATAATTCACTCCCAGGACATGAGAGCGGAAGTTCCAGGAGGTGGGATTGCACGACAGAACCTGATCGTCCACGTCACTTTCCCTTCCCTCCCAATCTCAGAACTTGGCGTGTGTGGCTCACGTCTCTTGCCGATACGCTTCTTGACGCCCTTATTTCTGCGTGTCTCTGAGATCTCTTGCTCGGCTCATGTTCCTCATGTTGAAAGTCTCTGTGAAGTCATTTTTTCCCCTGACCTATTTATGTATTTTTGTTTGTACCCAGTCTCCAGAGGAGCAAGGACTTGACTCCCCTCGGTCCTGACCACTCGTTGGAGTCCCTGCTCCTGTAGTTCGTATAGTTATACAGTTTAGCTTGAAAACTCACAAGGAAAAACTGAACATTAGAACCTCAAATTATTAAATAATGGGTGTAGTAATGTCAGTTGCTGAGTCATTCCTTCCTTGGCAGCAATTTTCCGAGGAATAGCTATCATATTTCACATCTGCGATGGGAACGAACTTAATTGTTTTAGTCCCGTTTGGAAAGGGGTTTTCACACGCACTGGGTATTTGGGGGAACATCCTATGTTCGGAGGGATCTTCTCAGTCCTGGCAATAGAGCCAGTGGAAGGGACAAGGTCACTAGCTCGTGGGTGTGAGTTTAGAAAGAGTCTGAAATGGGGGGAGGGGATAGATTTATTGATGCCCTTTGTGCAGACATACGATGGACGACTCAATCCTCAAAATACAGAATTACTCTACGGAGCTAGAACCAAGATGTCTACGGAAAGGAAATCTACTTGGGGGCGCAGGCTTGGGCCTCATTCTGAGTAAATGATTTTTGGTGTTTAATTATTTATGGATAAGGAGAGCTGGTGTCGAACACCGAGGAGCAGAGCAAGTGACAAGGAGCAGGGTTTAGGCAAAGAGATCCACAAGGCCGACCTCAGCCCCAGGCAAGCACTCATGGGTCTGGAATCAGTGTTGGATAATATGTGAGAGAGAAGAAAGAAACAGAACTAGGCTCAGGCTTCTTGTCAATGCCGGTGATACAAACTAGTCTCTTTCTCATAGATCCACTCTTTGGTATCACCGGCCGTTGAATCCCAAGAGCCTAGCACCATGTCTGGCCCATAATGAGTACTCAGTACCTGCCGGTTGAGTAAATGAATAAATGAATGAATGAAGAGCGACTCTCTTGTACTGTACTCCTGACATGATCTGAAGAAGAAGCTCAATCTTGAGGGTGTGTGAAGCGGGGTGAACAAGTCTGATGTTGCAATAATCCTTGGGGCGGGACCAGCTAGGCGGCTAATGTAAGACCAAAAAGGCACACAGATTATCTTGGATTGGATTAGTAGAAAAGCTTAGGGAAGGAGCGGGAGTCAGGGGTCTAACAAGTCACTCGAGAGTCATCTTTCCGGTGTTTCTGACCAAGGCAGATGGCACAAGGCAGTGAAAGAGCCAGTTGGTTGATCGCTGATGGCACTGGATCTCACACCTACCTGTATCATAACCTAATTATTAAAAAGACACTATTGCTGGGTCTACCCAGCCTTGTGACTCAGAATCCACGGAGATGGGCAGAGAGAGGGTCGATGAAGCAAGAGCTCAGAGAGAAGCCTTTGGCTGGATTGAAGTCTTGGCCACACTTGACCAGGGAACTGGCTGATGGGCTTTCTGGGGCTCAGAGCTACGGTCAGGGTCATTCTTCACAGCGCAGCCGAGGGAGGTCACTTTGGCATATGAGGTCACCTTAGCCTTATATTCCCCCCTGTTCTTGAACCGGAGGGAAAAATGTAGAGAGGCGGCAGTCAGGTGACATAAATGAGGGTGAAACGTGTGGAATCACTGTTTGATTGGCATTGTGTTATGACCCCATCACCTCTCCAGCTGGACATCACCACACAACAATCGGTAGTGGTGGGGCTTTTCCCCAAGTGGTGCATTGACATCTTGTGCCCCAGGCTCTTGTGATCCTGTGGCATTCGGGAGAGTTTGAATCATGGGACCGAAAACATGACTGTCGTTTGGTCCCGCTCATCTGGGTCCACCCACTCAATGACGCTGAGCTCCTGAGCATTGAACAGAAGCCCACAAATGCCGGTTCTTTTCAGTACTTGTAGAGTGACGGAGGGAGGTAGTGTTTTTTATTTCCTAATTAAATGATTTGTTGGATACTTACCGAGCTCCTCCTGTATGCTGGGCAGTGGGGTTTGAATGGAAAGTAAGACAGTCCCTGCTTCCAGAGGACCCCAGCTCCGAATTAGCTGGCTCAGTAAATAACGTGTTGGGACACAAAGCGATACGTAAGGGAAAGTGAGTGTGGGAACACCAGGAGACAGGGCATCGCTCCGCCTGGCATTGTATACTTTTCAGAGGAAGGGACCCTGGGGCAGAATATCTAAGGAGAAATAGGAAGTTACTGGGCAGATGCAGTGCCAAAGGGCGTGTCAGTTCCATTTATTTTTATTTTTTTAATGTTTATTTATTTTTGAGAGAGAGAAAGAGAGAGAAAGAGAGAATGAGTGGGGGGGAGAGGCAGAGAGGGAGGGAGACACAGAACCTGAAACAGGCTCCAGGGTCTGAGCTGTTAGCACAGAACCCGACACGGGGCTCAAACTCACGAACTGTGAGACCATGACCTGAGCCAAAGTCAGATACCTAACTGACTGAGCCACCCAGGCACCCCTAGTTTCATTTTTATATGATGTTAGCTGTGGGGGCTCCAGACAAAAGAAGCCAGAGCCTTCTGGGAGTCCCTAGTTTATAGAGTTCAAAGGATAGGAGATTAGGTTAAATGAGCAATTACTTTTTTACTTAATAATGGATTGAGAGACTTTCTACCTAGGGGGCCTGATAAGAAACTTGGGGGAGAAGGAACACATATATGATCATTGCCTTTTTTTTTTTTTTTTTTTTTTTTTAAGTAGGCTTCACGTCCAACATGCAATCCAACACAACCCTGAGATCAAGACCTGAGCTGAGATCAAGAGTTAGATGCTTAACCGACTGAGCCACCCAGGCACCCCCCGATTATTGCCTTTCTAAACAGATCCTCGAAAGCTTGGGAGGGGTGTAATGCCAACTCTTGTGGTCCGGCTGCATTTTCATCAGTGGAAAGTTCTTTGTCGCAGGTCTGGAACCTGCAGTACCTTTCATTACAGGCTGACTGGGACGATCCACTGTGACTAATTATCCAAATGTGTGTAATGGGGTGCTCCGCTGAGTTTCGGCCCCAAGATCTCTTTGCTCAACCTTGATGGGCAAAGACGGGAAGCAATACTTTTCTTCGTTTTTAAGCTCCACGTTTAAATTCTCTTTTTGGACAAATTGTACCCATTCCCCCTTCCCAAATGCACCCTATTGGGTTTCTTGGTCACATAGAAGGGAGCAAATATCCTCTCTGGGATGGGGAATAAAGAACATATAGGTGGAGGTACAGACGACGGGAAACTAGGCAGCTTTGCGTATTATATTTACTTGTAGGGGACCAGTTATTTCTTTCTGGGCTTACAGCAGCAGAGGCCTGCTTGAGAGAAGTCAACTGTTCCCAAAAGCACAGTGGCACGCTGAGAGTCCTTCTGGAAACGTTTGGGTCTTGGGTGGTGGGGAGGGGGCTGTGCTCTCAGGCAACCATGGTTTTGTCTCAGTCAACAGAAACAGATGCCACACTTGAATTTGGAAATTTAGAGAAGGATTTCTAATAAGGAGATTATCTATAAAGTTGGAGGGTGTAGGGCAATCACAAGGGATTATGTGGCAACCTGGGGAGAGGAGGAGAGCTGCTATGGGACGGGAAGGGAGAACTTACTGGAACCTGGAAAGAGAGCGTCACATAGAACAGTGGGCTCTGAGAGCGATGGTTCTTGAAAGGACACAGACATCCAGAGGCAACTGCGAGGGAGAGGGAGCCAAGGGAAAAATATCCTGGCTTCATTTTCCTCCTCTCTCCCAACTCCTCCTGGGGGTCCCATTGGCCGAACCCAGTTAGAAGCCAGAGGGTACAGGAGCCACGCATGTGGGCCCGGATAGCAGCGTGGTACGTGGAAAGCAGGGTGGGAAGGACGGAGAGGGATCTGGGAGGGTCCACAAATTGCACCTAGGTTTGAGTGCTCTGTTTTGCCGTCTTTTCCCGTTGTTCCCAGCTCTCCACAGAAGTCAGGCCTCAGCTGTCATCCTAAGGAATTAAGGGAAGGGTCCATGCCCAAGCTGGGGCTAAGGGTACACACAAGCAAATACTGTTTGCTGATATGGGGAGGGTAAGGGGCGTCATGCACAGCACCTTCCCAAAGTCAGAGGGTTGACTGAGGTGGCAGGTCAGATTTACAGGAGAGGTAGTCATCTGCCAAGAATTCCCGGGGACACACGGGTGAGAGGAATCTAGTCACAGGATCGACTTCTTGGGGTTAAGCAGGATGGTCGTGTTCACTCTAAAAAGCTGGACATAAAAAAGAAAGGGACCGTGTTCCTTTACAGTTATCATAGCAAGAAACCTGGAGTATAAGCCTTGCCCATATAATTTTATAACTGCTTTAAACTTGTCTATCTCCTCCACAATTTAAGTTTCTGGAAGACAAGGCCAGCGGCTCGGTTATTTTTGCCTTTCCAGCTTTATTTTGTTCGCTGTCAACTTGCTTGACACGTTTATTGAACGGAACCAAATCGTCACTTACTATTTATGCTTGGTTGTTATGAAGCATTCGGACAGTTTTTACACCTTGAATACAAGAGATTCACTTGTTTTCAGCTGTAATTGAGTTCAGCACTAAATTCTACAGCATTTTATAGAATTTTATGTAGTATTTTAGTGTTTATAGTTTGCTGATAATATAACGTGGACGGGGTCTTACACGTGGAAAAATAGTGAGAGTGTGTAGGGCTTCAGGGAATTCACCGAATCTACTCTAGTTCCCAGGACTGGGGAGCTTGAAAAGACAAAACAAACCATGATTCCTGCTTAAAGAAGCTCATAAATACATCTATGGATGAATTTATGATGTAGTTTGTAAGACAATTTGATGAAAGCTAAGTTTTAGTATACCTTTGTGTTAAAACTGAAGAAAGCATTTGCCAAAAAAAAAAAAATTATGGTGTAAATATGATTATACCGATGTAATCAGCCTCCTTAAAAAGCTCAGGTCTTGGAGATCATAACAGGAATCATTAAAGAAAGAACAAAGTTAAGGGCGTCTGAGTGGCTCAGTCGGTTAAGCGTCCGACTTCGGCTCAGGTCATGATCTCGAGGTTTGTGAGCTCGAGCCCCGCATCGGGCTCTGTGCTGACAGCTCAGAGCCTGGAACCTGCTTCAGATTCTGTGTCTCCCTGTCTCTCTGCCCCTCCCCTGCTCACGCCCTGTCTCTCAATAATAAATAAACATTAAAAAAAAAAAAAAAAGAATGAACAAAGTTATATGGTAGTTATTATTCAGAGGAACGTGTCTTTTGTTTTTAAAAGACTGATAGAAATTTATACCTGGCAACATTTTATTTGTTGGTAATTGAAGTTACTACACATATTTGACAGTAATAAAACTGTTCTATAATAAAACAAGTTCTATCAGTTCAATTTGGTTCCAATTCTGAAACAATAAAGACCATAGTCCAACTCTGGAGAACGTTTGACAAATACGTTGTTCCACCAACATAAGAGACCTTTTCAGCTTTGCATCTACTTTTCAGTCTTTTTTTTTTTTTTTTTTTTAATGTTTTCTTTTTGAGAGAAGGAGCACGAGCAGGGGAGGGGCGGAGAGAGAGAGGGAGAGAGGATCCCAAGCAGGGAAGCAGGCTCTGTGCTGAGCAGCAGCAAACCCGATTCAGGGCTCAAACTCACAAACTGTGAGATCATGACCTGAGCCGAAGTCGGATGCTCAACCGACTGAGCCACCCAGGTGCCCCTGTCTTCAGTCTTTAACTAAGTGTACGAATATATTTTCATGATCATTCAATTACACTGAGAGTGAGTATGAGCCGCTACAACAGAACAGCAAAGACTGGGCATCTTATAAACAACAACCATGTACTTCTCACAGGTCTGGAGTCTGGAAAGTTCAAGATCAAGGCACTGGCAGGTTCCGTGTCTGGTGATGGCTCGCTTCCTGGTTCGTAGGTGGCTGTCTTCTGGCTGTGTCCTGACCTGGCAGAAGAGGGAAGGGACCCTCTGGTGCCTTTTTCACAAGATCACTAATCCCATTTATGAGGGCTTCACCCTCATGACCCAATCACCTCCAAAAGGCCCCAAGGCCCCACCTTCTAATACCATCACATTGGGGGATTAGATGTCATCATCTAAGTGTTGAGAGGACACATTCAGTCTATGGCAACATTTAAAACTATTGTTTCAATTTTTTTTTAATGTTTATTTATTTTCGAAGGAGAGAGAGAGAGCATGAGCAGGGGAGGGGCGGAGAGAGAGGGAGACGCAGAATCCGAAGCGGGCTCCAGGCTCCGAGCCGTGGCTCGAACTCACAAGCTGTGAGATCATGACCTAAGCTGAAGTCAGACGCCCAACCGAGTGACCCAGCCAGGGGCCCCAAAAACTGTTCTTTAAAAAACAGTAAAATGGAATCATAGAAAGAAAAATAAATCATTTATATCAATCTCTACATCATAGTTCTCTCTCCATGTATGCACTGTAATTTTCAAGAAATGTAGTTACCCTCATGATTTAGTCTGATACAGGGCTTTTTATGAGTTCTGTTTCTTTTTTGTGTTCAGACTTCTGCTCTACCTACAGTGTACAATAAAGAAAATATAAATAAAAAAATAAATTCCTTAAATCTGTTTTTTTCCCCCCCAAAATCCAAAAACTTTGGGTTCTGTTTGTTTGGGCTTCTTACCTGACTTCAGTTCTTTTCCTTTCTCCTTTGTCTTTACTTTCAAATTTAACACTGGAAAAAGACATCACCTTGAGAACTGATTGTAAGAAAACGTCTCCATATGTACTTGCAGACTTTCTCTTTCATAATAAATATCAAAGAGTTTGAGGAGTAGTATTTATGTACCCTCAATGGTCTGGATGACACTTGAGAAATTCAAGGAAGGTTCACACACATCATATTGATCTTCCCAGTATCTTCATGAAGAAGGCAGGTCAGGAATACAATCCTCAGTCTCTGGCGAGAATGTTAAGCAACAGGATGGTGAAATGATCATCCACAGTTTCACACTCAGCCATTAATGGTAGAGTTAGGAATACAATTCGGATGTTCTGATTCTCAGCTTGTGATTCTCTACAAGACCATGTATCCAGCAGAGCATGTCCTCAGTGGGTTCTCAAACACACGCTCAACATTGTTGTCTGTCTCTGCTTACATGATTTAAACTTATAAGAGAAAGTAGCTTTCTGAGTTTAATGAGGCAGTAGGAATCATTGCTTGTTCCTATACTATAATACAGAGCCAGATATTGCCAGCTGGCTGATACAAAGAGGAATGAATGTAGTCACTCAACTTTACAATATTCACGGCTCCAGAATTGCTGTGTAAAAGCAGGTTGAGTTTCTCAAGATTCCGTATGAGTGAAAACATAGGATATGTCTTTCTAAGACCATGGGGGAAGGGAAAGGGGAAAAAAAAATAGTTACAAACAGAGGGGGAGGGAGGCAAATCATAAGAGACTCTTAAATACAGAGAACAAACTGAGGGTTAATGGGGGGGGGGAGAGGGGAAAATGGGTGATGGGCATTGAGGAGGGCACTTGTTGGGATGAGCACTGGGTGTTGTATGGAGGTGATGAGCCATGGGAATCTACCCTAGGACCAAGAGCACACTTTATACACTGTATATTAGCCAATTTGACAATAAATTATATTCAAAAAATAATAAATGCAGGTTGAGGGGGAGTGGGAGAGGAGAGCAAGGAGAATGGGACAAAGAGATCTAAGCTGCCTTTGAGACTTAATGATAAATATAACATCCGTTGTCCATATGACAGAATGATGAGCTTGGAGAGGTGGTCTGGGTCCAGTCCAGAATGCCTTATAGCATACCATGTTCATGGATTTGTATTTTATTTTATTTCCTGTGATGACTTTTTTTAAATATTTATTTTTGACAGACAGGGGAGACAGAGCATGAGCAGGAGAGGGGCAGAGAGAGAGAGAGAGATGGAGACACAGAATCCGAAGCAGGCTCCAGGCTCCGAGCTGTCAGCACAGAGCCCCATGTGGAGCTCGAACTTACTGACCGTGAGATCATGACCTGAGCCGAAGTCAGACGCCCAACCAACTGAGCCACCCAGGTGCCCCAAGGATTTGTATTTGATTTTAAAAGTGAAGGAGAGGGGGGCACTTGGGCGGCTCAGTCAGTTGAGCATCTGACTCTTTGATTTCGGCTCAGGTCATGATCCCAGGGTCGCGGGATTGAGCTCCGTGTCAGGCTCTGCACTGAGTGTGAAGCCTGCTTAGGATTCTCGCTCTCTCTGTCTCTCTCTCTCTCTCAGCCCCTCCCCCACTCACTCTCTCTCAAAATAAATAAACTTTAAAAAATGCAAAAAAAAAAAAAAAAGTGAAGGGATGCCATTGAAGAACTCTTAACTGGAAGACTGACAACATAGATTCGTGACTTAGGAAATTACTCTCTAATTACAATAGTTGTATTTTATTGAGCTTTTGCAGAAATGTATTGTCTAAAAACCTTCACAGCAACCCAACAATGTGGTAACATGATCTGATACTCAGAAAGCGGAAGCACCTTTTTTAAAGCCACATGGTAAGCTTTGTTGCCCAGTGAGAGACTGGAGGTGTAAAAAAAGGAGGTGAGTGACGGTCAATGAGGGAAGCAAGTAGGCCCGGCAAAGTAGGAAGGGATTGAGCGAGATGCAGTGCAGTTTTAGACAGACTGGCTTTATCCTGGATAGAGAGCATCATTTTAAACCTTTCCCGCTTAAGTAAGGGCAGTAGGGAAGGACACAGACGTGTGTGCCGGCCGAGAGGGAGGCCGTGGAATTGCGGGAGTTCACTTGTGCTGCCTGTTGTCTCCGAGGCTAAGGGCGGCGGGGAGGGCACAAGCATCTCCAGTGGCCTCAGTGGAGCGGTGCAGGCTCTGTCTTGGGACTCGGAGGTCGTGGAACAGCCCTGAGGCCCCGGGTGAGGGTGGAGTGCTTTTCTTTAGCTGTGCTTTGTGGCTCAGATATAAGGGACTGAGTGGCCTGGAGACCAGATTGGCTCTTTGAGGGGGATTTGCAGGATAGTGAGCAAGGTGTGAGTGGCAGAAATGTCATCGGAGGAGGTGGCAGGGGCCTGGGTCTTGCTGGGCCTTTGAGGGCCATTGAGGCCATTGGAAGGTTTGCTCCTTAGTACATGTGAGGCTGCTATGCTATGGTTTGAAAGCAGAGAGAAACCACCTGCAATACATTGTTGGAAAGATCACAAGAGAGCTGCTTTTGGGGACAATATAACCAAGATGGGCTCCATGGCATGCCAGAGAAGAGACGAACTCATGTCTCGCTATGGATCCCCCAGATACCTCAAGAGGCTGGACTTGATAAGGTTCCAGAGCATCCGAGACAACCCTACCTCTTTAAATCTTCTAAGTCCTTAAAAATGGCGCGCCATCGTAAAGATAGTAGAGGACTGTGTAGCCTAATGCTTACAGACCTCTGGGGACTCAAAACCTTGGTTTGAAATTCTGGATTGGCAACTCAAACATTTGTACTAGCTGTGTGATTTTGGATACGTTATCTGATTTCTTTTACACTAATTTCAAATTCTGTAAGGGGTGCCTGGGTGGCTCAGTCAGTTGAGCGTCCAACTTTCGCTCAGGCCGTGATCTCACGGTTCATGAGTCCAAGCCCAGCACCAGGCTTCCTGCTGTCAACGCAGAGACCGCTCTGGGTCTCCTGTCCCCTTCTCTCTCTGCCTCTCTCCCTCTCTCTCTCAAAAAAGAATAAAACATAAACAAATATTCTCTAAGAAAAGAAAAATGATGGTTTCTTTAATGGGTTCTGTTGAGGGTCAAATGTTACCTTGCATATGCCTGACTGATGGTGAGCTACTGGTGAGTGTTAGCAATGAATAGTGTTACTTTTTTTTTTTTAACGTTTATTTATTTTTGAGACAGAGAGAGAGCATGAACAGGGGAGGGTCAGAGAAAGAGGGAGACACAGAATCTGAAACAGGCTCCAGGCTCTGAGCTGTCAGCACAGAGCCCGACGCGGGGCTTGAACTCACGGACTGCGAGATCATGACCTGAGCCGAAGTTGGACGCTTAACCGACTGAGCCACCCAGGGGCCCCAATAGTGTTACTTAATCACATTAATTATGCTATGCAGATTGTACATGTTCCTGGGCTCTTAAACTTACTCATTGGCTTATCTAAGTTACTAAAATAACGGAGAGATTATTTTTAATGACCGTGAATGGAAAAGTCACAAAAAAATGGCTTTTATGTGAATATAATTTATTGAGAAGATGTATTCATAGTTTCTTCTTCTTTTTCCATGTGTGGTCATAATTTTTAAATGACTCTCTCTAACCACTGAGAGTTCCCAAAGTAATGGGACTGAAGATACAAAGAAGAAAATAATGAGCTGACCTCTGCTCCAAAGAATCTTTGCCAATGGTGGCTTATTTACCATTGCAACTTTAGTCATGAAAACAGGTATGTGTCTAAGACCCAGTGAAAGAACAGCAAGGATCAGTCTGAAGCTATAGTCTTCAGGGTTTCTCACCCCCTGGGCTTATACACTGGGGACTGTCCCACTGCAAGACCGATTTCTAACAGTGAGGGTGGCACTGGGGCAACAGTTCTGGGGGGACGTCGGGAATCTCTTGGAGGGATGGCTCTTTTTTGGTTTGGATTTTACAGAATTCTGTCTTTGGCAGTGGGTGGGGGGCAGGGGGAAAGGTGAGTAGATTTTACAGGCACAAGTCTGTGCGCAGGAGGTGGTCATTCCATCTGTCTTCTTCTTTGCTGAAAGAGCCCCAACTTTGTCCAGTTGCCTGGCAGGTGGATGCTCAGGTCAGATGGACCTACTGGAATCCAGGGCAAGGGTTGGCGGTAAGGAAGGATTGTGTTCCGATAATTCCACTGACACGCTCTTGTAGACGAGAGGAAGGCAAATGTGATTGATGACACAGTGGGACCCAGGCAGGCCAAATGACCTGGAAGTGAAGTAGAATGTGAACTGGGAGTCACCGGGACTTAAGCCTTTTATGCGTTTATTTGGCAAATACTTTGTGAGAATCTGCTGTCAGCCGGGAATCACTTAATGGCTCTGATGTTTTGGTCAATATGGTTCCTGGCAGATTCTGAACGTCACATAGGGAAGACAGACAAAAACGAGTAAAGAAGCGAACCTCTAATTAGGCATCGTGCTGAGTGTGGGGAAGGAAAAGAGGATCGAAAGGGTGAAACATGGGGCCTTCTTACACCAAATCGTCAGGGAGGGCCTGGCAGGTATGATGAGCCTGGGGAAGTGAGCAGAGAGGTTTTCTAAACAGAGGGAGCAGGATGTGATGAGGTGGTCTGAATCTGAGAAAGAGCTTTGCCTGTTTGAGGTACCGAAATTAGGTCCTTATGTCTGGTATGCAGGGGGGGAGTGCGGCATGGGATGAGGCCAGCCTGGGCTGGGCCAGGGCAGCCACAATAAGGAGCTTGGATTTAATTCCATTTGCAATGGGAAGTGACTGGCGGCCTCCAAGCAGAGGAGGAACATTAGCTAATGCCCCTCCTCCATGGAGGATGTATTGGAAGGAGGCAGGATGGAAATACTGTACTGGTAGCATGACGGACGAGGATGGCCTGCGTGTGTCGTACCGGAGAGGGTATTGGCTGCGAAATCGGTCACGCGGGGGCTTGAATCCTGATTTGTTCTCCTGTTGCCCGTTTACTAATGTCCTTAAGGTAGTAGTTTCTCTGAGCTGCCACTTTCCAGATCACATGAGTAGATACTTACAGCTCCCAAGATGGCGAGATTAACTGGGTGAATTTTATGCGTCTTATTTCAGTTCCCGGTGCGAACAGGCAACTACTAAGAAATGCTAATTTTCTTTTCCTCCCTACCGGGTGTAGATAAAGAACGTTATCTACTTTTTGTTTTGTTTGTTTGTTTTAAGTTTATTTATTTATTTTGAGAGACAGAGAGAGAAAGGGAGAGAGAGCGCGCGCATGAGCAAAGGAGGAGTAGAGAAAAAGGGAGAGAGAGAATCCCAAGCTGACAGCAGGGAGCCTTACGTGGGGATCAATCTCAGGAACCCATGAGACCGTGACCTGAACTGAAATCAAGAGTCGGACGCTCAATCGACTGAGCCACCCAGGTGCCCCAAGAATGTTATGTACTTAATGAAGAAGAAGGTGCAGCCTAGAGGGCCCTGGGCTGGTGATAGTAACACAGAGAAAAGACATGAATCCTTGCCTTACAGGGTCTATTGCAGGGATGGCAGGGTTTGTTTGCATTTGCCTCACAACATTAAAAATTTGTTGTAAAGGAGCACCTGGGTGGCTCAGTCGGTTAAGCATCTCACTCAGCTCAGGTCACGATCTCACCGCTGGTGGGTTCGAGCCCCGCGTCGGGCCCTGTGCTGACAGCTCAGAGCCTGGAGCCTGCTGCCGATTCTGTGTCCCCTCCTCTCTCTCTTCCCCTCCTCCACTCGTGCTCTGTCTCTGTCTCTCTCTCGAAAAGTAAATAAATATTGAAAACAACTAAAAAATGTGTTGTAAAATGATAAAGGCCCATTAAAGAACAATAGAAAACGCAGCCAAGCAGAGGGATGCAAACAACCCTCATCTGAGGAGCCACAACTCAAACAGAAGCACTGATAACATTTAGTGTGGTTTCCTTTGCCTCTCCGCTTCGGGGGTAACAACCCCAGATAGGTGCCTACTTGGTAGGGGTGCCGAAAGCAAAATGACATAATATTTGTGAGAAGTTTTGAAAGTTCTGGACAGAAGATAACAACGATGGAACACCAATATAGCACACTGCAGTCTTGCTGTCACTTTCAAAATGGTCATAACGGTGAAGCAATGACAAATGTGAGTCCCGGGGCCCTCTCGGATGGGTCAGGCTTTCAGAGCCTCGAGCCTTGCCCCATCCTTTGGGAAGAGAAGGCTTCTTCACTAAGAGAACTTTGTATCTCATGGATTATTCTGCGAGCCGGGAACGGATTTTCAATCTTTTGAATGCTTTATTTGATTTAAGAAAAAGTGTTGATGTTGGCCCCCTGGGAGGTCACACCTTGTCGCTGTAGGTGTGGACGGGGAACTAGTCGCTTTTCCTAAAGATAAGCAGGTAAACTGTGTTTCTGACAGCTGCTGAGCGGAAGATTCTCAGGCACCGGAAAAGGAATTGGCTGAGCTGGGTACATATGCTGCGTCGTATAAAACCCCATTGTCTAAATGACTAATATCACGTGACAGGAAGTCAGCGCTCAGGCGTAAATGTCTTCCAGTCTTCGGAAATACAGTGTATATTATCCAGTTACTCAGTCTGTGTCATGAAATATGAAAATAGTCTAGGAAAGACACATCCCACTTGACCTTTGCAGAATGATTTAATAAAGTTCGCTTGATACAAACATATGAAAGAGTAATTGCTGATAAAAGAGGAATTGTGGCTTCCTTCTCTCACTTCCTCCTTTCTTTGGAAACACTTCACAGGCTTTATTAACTCTTTAATGTTTTTGTAATTGGTGGCGTTTGTCCCTGAGGCCATGTTCCCAGCCCTGGTTGGGTTCCATTAAGGCAGAGATTGCACATCTTCGAGGTTCTCAGCCCCTTTCAACACTCATCCTGATATCTTTGTCTGTATAATTAGGCAAGTATGTTTCCAATTGTTTTTATGTGTGTACACATTTCACCCCTTTTACTGCTATCTTGATGGATGTTTTATGGGATACATTTTCAATTCGTGGCCTCCTCCGCTGAGAGAGGCGCCAACGTTTGCTTCTGTATCCACTTACGACTATCGCTTCCATCTGTAGGTGTAACTGAATATGTTCTTCACTTTCCGGGGTTTTCTAAGTAAAGACTCCCTTACTCCCTCATTTTATCCACTGTTATCTGTTTATTTTATGGTGTTATTCTGGTTTAAAATGAAATATAGACCTACTCGAGAAACTTTGGAGACTACAGAGAGATTGAAAGAAACTTCTTTGTGGTTTTAGAACTCTCATCATAATTGCAACCATCAGCTGAAGAGATCGCTTCCCAGCGGTCTCTCTGACCTCCCGAGCCAGTCACCGGGTCCCTCCCCAAAGCTTCAGGCGGCTTTATTTTCATTGGAGCACACCTGATGTGTGATGGGTATCACGTGACCCGATAGCTTCTTGGTCATTTATTTGTTTGTGTTAATTGTGGACGTGAGGATCCTGTCGGTCTTATTTGATGGCGCGTCCCTGTGCCTCGGACATATTTGGTCCTCGATAAATATTTACTTAACTAACGAACAACCCAACTTATTATTTTAACACAAATCTTTCCCCTTACCATTTAAAAACCTGAAAATGTTCCGGGACGCCTGGGTGGCTCAGTCGGTTAAGCGTCCAACTCTCGATTTCGGCTCAGCTCACGATCTCATGTTTCTCGAGACGGAGTCCCGAGTTGGGCTCTGCACTGACAGTATGGAGCCTGCTTGGGATTCTCTCTCTCCCTCTCTCTCTGCCCCTCCCCCCCCCCCCCCCCCCCCCCCCCCCATAGAGAAATAAACTTAAAAAAAATACGGAGAAGTTCTAATGTAATTGCCAGGGTTATGTTTTTCTATACACGAGCCTTTCTTTTCTATGTCGTATCACCCAGGAGAGGCTGGAGGAGTGCTCCCCTCATCCCAGGCACTCAGGGACCCTGGCTCATGAAGGGTTTGTTTCTGCTTTCTCCTTTCAGTGTGGCTAGGATGACAGAAGGGGACGGATGCATTGGGCGCTGGCTCTTAGGACTTCTGTCTAGATGTGACACCCTTTATAGTTGCCCACATTTTATTGGCCAAAGCATGACACACGGCCTAGTCTCAAAAAGGGTGGGGGAAATGCCTTCCCACTGTGTGCCTGGAAACAGATTTGGAATTATTTTAACTCTAGTGCTCATGATGACCATGTAGGTTAATAACGCACTTGGTTACCAATACAAAGTAATTTAATTTCTTACTCTGGACCCCCCTGTCCTTCTCTCCAGTAGTAGCCCCTATTAACAGGCTCTGATATATCTTATATCTTATATCTTATATATATATATATTAACAGGCTCTGATATATCTTGCTCCAAATAGTCTCTTCATATGCAAACGTATGTGGTGTGTATTTGCATATATGTATATATCCCCTTTTTGGTACTCAAATAAGAATATATTTAATAAATACTATTTAATTTTAATTTTATTTATTAGATTTTTTTAAATATTTATTTTTGAGAGAGAGAGAGAGAGAGAGAGAGAGAGCATGAGCAGGGAGGGGCAGAGAGAGAGGGAGACACAGAACCTGAAGCAGGCTCCAGGCTCTGAGCTGTCAGCACAGAGCCCGGCGTGGGGCTCGAACTCATGAACTGTGAGATCATGACCTGAGCCGAAGTCAGACGCCCAACCGACTGAGCCACCCAGGCGCCCCTATTTAATTTTAATTTTAATAAACGCTATTCTGTCTTTTTCTTCCACCTTGGTTGTCACATGGTTTTTTTCCTACATAATTTATGTTGAAAACCTTTCTCCATATAGTTTTTCCTCCATTACGTTCATCGTCAAATATACCATAATTCACCACTCCCTTTTTGGTGGACAAGTAGGGTGTTTCTAACCTCTTCTTTCGACAACAGTGCTAACAGCACACCTAGATAAAGCTGCTGTGGTGTCGCGTGACAAGAACCAACTTGGCTTGGCTTCAGAAAGACCTGGTTTCTAATCCCAAATCCCACTTACTCGTTGAACAGGCAACTCCTTAAACCTCAGGAGTCCTGGTTTTCTCGGTGATCGAATAGAGATATTAGCTCATCTCTCACCGGGTTGTCATAAGAAATACACAAGATAGTTTTCCCGCAACCTAATGGCTGTTCCATAAATCTCTGCGAGCAACTGTGTGCACACCATCAAGATTCTCCCATCCTTTTCTCTATTCTTAAGTAGAAACCCTGAATTAAAAAATTTTTTTTAATGTTTATTTATTTTTGAGAGGAGGAAGACAGACAGAGAACGAGCAGGGAAGGGACAGAGAGAGAGAGAGACACACAGACTCTGAAGCAAGCTCCAGGCTCTAGGCACAGAGCCTGATGCTGGGCTCGAACTCACAAACTGCGAGCTCATGACCTGAGCCGAAGTCGGAGGCTTAACCCTGCAACCCTGAACTTTAAAGATGAGAAAGGAAACTGGGATTTATTAATTTTATGATCTTTCACTTCCAAGGCACACACGTTTGAGTAGAGGCTTGGACGTGGATGGGTAAAATGACACCATCATCAAGATCCTTGTGTACACGCAGAAATAACCGTGGGAGGGGTGGTCATGACTGGGCCCTTCAGTCCTTTTAATATTATGTATCCCATATGAGTTATAAATGGCTGTAAAGAAAAAGAACAAGGCAACAAAGGGTCAGTGGGAGAAGACTTGGCATTAGGTTGTGGCCCGGGGGTTTTCTCCACCGACTTACTTTCACGTCCTGTGTCCTAACTAAAAATGAGTACGACGTTAACTATCCTGTTGTGGTAAACCATCACCTACTGGCAAGTTAAATGAGATGCATTTGGGCCAAATCTACAGTAGTGTTTGTCGATCCACGGATTCGTGACATCACCCTCACTAACTGCCTTTCACACAGCTCCCCAGAGTGGCCGCGGTGTTTGTCAAGGACACATGCGGTACTTTTCACGGTTTCTATTTTACTCTATTCAATACAGTCAGATTCTTTTCTTTCCTTTTTATTTTATTTTTTTAAATTTTTTTTAACGTGTATTTATTTTTAAGACAGAGAGAGACAGAGCATGAACAGGGGAGGGGCAGAGAGAGAGGGAGACACGGAATCTGAAACGGGCTCCAGGCTCTGAGCTGTCAGCACAGAGCCCGACGCGGGGCTCGAACTCACGAACTGCGAGATCATGACCTGAGCCGAAGTCGGACGCTTAACCGACTGAGCCACCCAGGCACCCCTTTTTCTTTCCTTTTTTCTAAAAAAAATTTTTTTTATGCTTATTTATTTTTGAAAGAGAGAGAGAGACAGAGCATCAGTGGGGGAGGAGCAGAGAGAGAGAGAGGGAGACACAGAATCTGAAGCAGGCTCCAGGCTCCGAGCCGTCAACACTGAGCCTGACGCAGGGCCCGAACCCACAAACCGTGAGATCATGATCTGAGCCCAAGTCGGACACTCAACTGACTGAGCCACCCAGGCGCCCCAGTCCGATTCCTTTCTACTCAGTTTTATCTAATCCAATATCATTAATTTCATTTTGGTAAAAGACTCCTGGTCACAGCCCCTATATTCATTTCATGACTCTTCATTTCATGGCCAAGCTGCACAGTTTGAAAACTCCCGCCCTCAAAGATTTCCTTTTGTTCTGTGGCTTTGCTAGCCGGCCATCTAGTGAGGTCACCCAGATTTATGTCTTCGCCAGGCTGGCGCACTTCACTACTGCCCATGTGCCATCAGCCAAAGCAGGCACGTGGTCATGTTGACTTCGAATTTATGTATCCGGAGCAGATTGCAGTACTCCCCCTCCGTCACCATCTCATTCTGTCCCGTTGCTCTTTATTTAAGTCAACGACGTCACCATTCACCCAGTCGGTCATGCCTGGAAATGGGGTGTCGTTCTGAGCCTTCTTTTTCTTCCCTGCTGCACATCCAAACGGTCACGCCTTCTGGAGTAGCTTTGCATTAGAAATATATCCTAAATTCAAAACCTCTTATGACTTCTGCTGCTAACGGTCTAGTGTCCTCGTCATCCTTTCTTACCTAGACCACTACCGCAACACCCCCCAAATGGAATCTTTGCTCCCACTCTTGCCGCGTGGCCCCCAAGTCTGTTTTCCACACAGCAGCCGCAGTGATTCTTTTTGATGTAGCTCATATCTTCTAGTGACTTTTTCTCACCCTTAGAATACAATCCGATCGGTGGTTTTCAAACTGTTGTTTGTGATCCCTATGTCTAGTCGTGCCTGCATGCGCGCACACACACACACACACACACACACGTTTTATAATCTGTCCCCTGGATCTCTTTAAAAGCTCTTTTGTTCCAATCTTGTTTATTCAGCCCTAACCACACTGGCCCTGCTATTTCTTAATGCTCCAAACATCAGCTACCTCAGGGCCTTTGCACTTGATGTTTATTCTTCCTGAAAGCTTCATTCTCCAGATATTTGCAACTTCTGTTTCTTTTACCTGCTTAGAAATACTCCCCTCATTCTTCTTTGCCATCTTCAGAGGCCTAAAGGTTGGTTCAAACAATTAGATTCTATAACAAAGATTCCTGCCCCCAGGAAAGATTCCTATCCCCCAGATAGCGGACAAAACTTATGTATTTTAAAATGATTCTTTATTTGAATACGTATGTAAAATTGAAATCACACTTTATGTAACCATACCAGAGAGAGGCACATAAATAAAAAGCTGAAAGTGTGACTTATCTTTCTCTAGTCTCCCCAAATTAATAGTATTCTTTCACTAATTCTTTATGCTCATATAAACAAATACAACCTTCATTTGCACACGCGGAGTTGTTTTTTTGTTTCGTTTTGTCTTTAGTACCCTCTGCTTTATTTTTTAACCTCACAGATGCTATCACGGACATCTGCTACGTAATACTGCGGGGGGGGGGGGATCAGTCATAATTCATGACACCATTTCCTGATGGATAAATGGATGGACATTCAGATTTTTTTCTGCCAGTAAATATACTGTGGTAAACTTTCTCTCCTTCTCTCTCTCTCTCTCATGTAGATAGATGGATAGATAGATAGATAGATAGATAGATAGAAAGAATGGAGATATCAATATAGATATAGATGATATAGATATCTAATTCCATGTTGACACTTTTGTTTCTATAAGATGGATTCCAGAAGCAGGCTTGCTGTGGTAAGGGCTCTATTTTCAATTTCCCACCCCTTCAGTAACCTGTCATCCTTCTGGCTCCAGCTGGGGTCACAGTTCCCACCCCCAACCCTCTCACCAAAGTGCACACAAGATGGTGACAGCGGGAGGTAAAGTAACTTCTGTGGCTCCTGACCTAAGTTGTTTGTTTATAGTGACACGCCTCAGAAGCGACAGTCTGTTCCTTTTGACCACTGGCAAAGGGAGCAATTAATATAAAATTCATTCACTTTTCTGGATTGTTGTCTGTGTGATTTACCCTTAAGGGTATTTGAAGAAAACTAAAAGCACGGGGACTTAGGTAAAATTTACATAGTTTACCTGTGAGAGAGACTATATTAAATATACCATTAGAATACCTGAATGCCAAAAACATTTTTTATACAGTTCCACCACATAATTTAGAATTTAAATCTGTATTTTTATTAGAATTCATTTGATATTAGCGTCACATAACTACGTTTTGATTTCTCCCCTTTCATTTGTGCTTCTCTTTCATGATTTACTGTTTGTCTGCTGTATCTTTTGGAGCATGGAAGTTATTTGAGTTTCTTATTTTTGAAGCAATTAATATTTGGCAATTAAACAGTTCTGTGGTTAAAAAAAAACCCACCACAACAAAACTGAACATCTTAAAAGCCAAACCCAAAAGGAAGTATGTGGACCAGAAAAAGTGTAATGAGAAAACTGCTATGAATTCACCAGGAATAAAATAAATTAAATGGTCACACACACACACACACACACACATCCAACGATAAAGTGTATACTCTAAGATGTACAAGATCAATTTCACCAAATTGATTAATATAAACAACCCAAACACTTTCTGTATTTTAAGGCAAACTTAAATGATTAATTCTTGATATCAAAAGGATAGGAAAGAGAAGCCGAAGAGGACCAGTATGCAAAAAGCATTGTTAAGTGACGGCGACACAGCAATGTTGGCTGCCTCATTTTACTCTACCCGAGATCTAAACTCAGAGCTAGGGCACTGATCAAATAAAAATCAAGAAATGAAAGGGAATTTCGTGACCTCATTATTGTTGACTACGTTGTCTTAGCCTGAGGTTTGTTTTTTTTTTTTTTTTTTTCCAGGAGAGAAGTTTGATTTTAGAAAGTGGTGGGGGTGTTGCACAAAACATGTAACTACAGTCCTATCGCTTCTATTCTGATCTTGCTCAAGTTCATCAGAGAAAATTAACCTTGGCAGCTTATTCAGTGACTAAATCTTGATATTTTTCTGGCTTAATTCATAACATAACTGTAAGCTATTGCTCTGTGTTTATAGTTCCCATCCATTTCTCACATTTCCAAAGCATGCTGATATGTGATCCGGGCAGTTTAGCTACCATAATTGGCATTTTTCTTGGGCCAAAAGGAAACAAATTCCTTATCCTCCATACTTTTTTAATTTCTGAAAAACAACAAGTAACATGGTTAATCCTCTTTTTGATCTTTTTTCCTTTTGAATTTTCCTTATATTCTTTCCCTCTTTTAATCTTTTACTTTCTTTTTAATCTTCTCATTTTGCCCCACCCCTTTTATGTGACTTCTCGTTATGTATTTCTTTAAAAGAGTTGGTCCAGTCTATGGATATGGGTCTTCAGAGTCTGTTCAAAGAGCCATTATCCACATTTTGAGGCCCCACTATTTCTTTCAAGAATCTTGTGGCAGCATTTGCCAAGATGTCCCAACAGACTATCTTTCACGGTATTAATAGCACACAAATCTTGTAGACAAAAATGACGCTTCATGCAATTGTCTCTTGTGATGAAAAAGTTCCAAAAAAGTTAGATTGTTCATCTTCGGCACGTATGCGTAAGACAAAACGTTGTCACTCAGCAAGATCAGTCGTTGACCTGACCAGCCACTTTTTCAATCAGAAACGTCCATGGACACTCTTTTCTTTAATTTCTGTTAGACTACTTTGGTGACATTAACGGTGGCAAAACAGGTCCGTTTCAGAAGCAGGGGCGATTGAAGAGCTCATCTTTACTTTCTTCTGCAGTTTGAAACTCACACAGTGGTGAGTTTGTTCCTGCATAAGGTTGGCTTTTACCAGCAGCCCATAGTTTGGACAGAAAGGAATAAAAGTAACGTCAAAAATAAAAACATATAGGCCTTCCGTATAACTTGAAAGACTTACTTAAGATGAGTTGCCTATTTCTCTTAAACTCACATTTTCAAAACACACTCATAAGATGTTTGGCTGCTGGTCTAATATTACACCTTTCTTTTTCATCTCCTTTTTTACTGCAAACCCTTAATGACAAACGCAGGCAGGCCAGTGATACTGATATACCGCAGCTTAGCATGTGAATTAGTCATCAGACAATCAGTTCAGGGGTCAGGCTTAGAGAAACAGTGCAAAGTTTGCGAAATGCAGGTCGACAGAGGTGCTCTACACTTCAAAGGGGGCGTGCTTGGCCGCGAGAATCCGGATCCCAGGCAGAAAGCAGCTGGGATTGTCGTTTGTCCCGAGGTGGAAGGTTTGTGTGTGTTTGAGCATGTTTGTAGCTGAGGTAGGGTTACACTACTTTGTAGGACAACAGTTTACTTTAGAGGCCTGTGCTGGTAAAACACCATAGGAAGTTAGAGCACCCAGCAGCCCAGGTCATTGACACCAAGCGAGGAGACCTGATCCGGGACCAAGTCCCCCAAAAAGGACATCTGAAATTTCCCCATGCCGTTGCCTTGCGCAGGACGTTAAGGATTTCATTTTCTGAGAAATTTGTGAAAGCATTTTCTATTCTTGGGAGTGAAGTGAGAACATGGTTTTGTTTGGGACCTGAAATGAAAACCTACGTTTTGAGTCTGTTTTGGGGGGTGTCAGGGTATGCCTTTTCTAGCTCTTATTTTTTCAAGGACAAATACATGAAGTGAAAGGTAGGATTCCGATGTGTGTTTGAAAATAATACATACGAAACCAATGTATCCTTTTCCCCTTTCGTTTATTTTTCCTGGGGAGGCGGCGGGGTGGGGGGGGGGGAAGAAGTCAAGCCTGCAGGTTACTCTAAGATTAAAACTTGTTTGGGTTAAAGTTGGAATGAATTTATATTTGTATTCACGGTGTAAGTGCATTTCAGTTTGTTTTAAAAATGAGTTTACTTCTCAGGGTACATAGGGTTTGGGGACGAATCGTCCGTGATCAAGTTGCCAGAATTGAGCAAGTGGGGAAGTCAACCGCTTAGCAAGGAGGAAATGAACAGGACACTGGTCTCAGGCTGAAGCTACCCGTTTGTGTTCTCGAGAAGGGCTACGGCATGAATCAGGAGAACGGGAGTGTCGCATCTCTCAGGGTTTTTCAACTAGTGGAAAGAAAACTGGAAAGCGAAGTAAAAAATGTTACAGAGGAGAAAAAAATCCAAAATCCAAACCATATGACAATGCCTATTTCTTCTTTCCTGTGTCCTGTTGTTTTACTCTTTCCTGGCATTAACTGTCTTTTTGGGTTATAGTTCTTCCAAGAAAGCCATTTCAAAGAAAGATCTTTACCGGGGAGTTCAATGAGAGTAAGCATTGGAACAAGAATGTGACCCGTCCGTGGCAGAAAAGTATTACTTTGAAGACGAAATCATCCTTTGAACACTAAAACAAGGGTACAGTGCTAAATGCTTATAGAAGGCTCCTATCTCGGGGAGGGGGGAACAAGACACCTTACTCAGCCAAATCCAGCTCGATAAGCCAAAATGATTGTCTAAAGGCAGATGACGTCTGAAGCAGAAGAAAAAAGACCAACTTTCTGAAAACGTGATTTATTTGCAAAAGAACTTTCGCACAACAGCATAACTTACAACGATTTTTTTCTTCCTTTATAAGTTGGTACTAGACACACCACTGATTTATCGTGGCACATCAGAAATGGAATTTTTTGGATTGTGTTCTTTTAAATCATGGGCAGAGGAAGAAGAAAACCGTTAAAATCGGGAATGGTGAATCGTTTGAAGGAATTTGTCACTTACGATATTATCTGGCCCTAAGGACCACGGGTTTTCCTTTCATGGCGAAATTAACTCTGGGAGTAAATGCAGTATAGCAGGACATGTTTTATCCTTCCTTATGAACTAATACCACTGAATATGGAAATATATCAATTCCCTCCTCACACCCCCTCCACTGGATTGAGTTCATATGCAATGGGAAAATTATTAGCACAACATCTGCAGAACATAATTACGGTGCTGTTTTATATCCTTTTACTGGAAAGCTAGGAGTTGAAAGCTGACATTTTCCTTTCCATGACTTGAAAACATTCATAAATCTCATAATGCGAGTGTTTGTCTGATTTTCATTGGTGGCCGTTAATGGTCATTTATGTCCACAAATGATTGCTATGAATGTAGTAAAAAAGTGTATTTTTAATACTGCTGAAGTCAACCCAAAGGCGCAGTATATTTAATGTGTATTTATTTACAATGTATCAGATTGTCTATCTCTTTTTGTCAACCGTTTCTTTGACATTATAGACTAGTTTAGAGACCGTCTGTGTTTGTTTTGAATATGAGAATTTTCTCTCTTTTTTAAAAATAGTTTATTTATTTGGGGGTGGGGAGAGCACGAGTGGGGATGGTCAGAGAGAGAGAGAGAGGGAGAGAGAGAGAATCCCAAGCAAGGTCCGCACTGTCGGTGCAAAGCCTGATACAGGGCTCGAACCCATGAACCGTGAGGTCATGACCTGAGCTGAAATCAAGAGTCCGATGCTTACCAGACTGAGCCACCCAGGTGTCCCTTGAATATCAGAATTTTCAGTGGCACTCTCAAAGTGGCTTTAAGAACAATAACACCATCTACATTAGCAAACTTCACTCTGCAAAACTGAGTAGTAAATAAGAATGGTTCCCACTGTCTATGAAAGCATCACAATTATTGTGCTGTGGCCAACTTTCATCGCTATGCTACATATTCATTAACGGGATGTCTAGTTTATGACAGACACACCTCCAAAATGTATAGATCTGTGCGGTGCCTGGGTGGCTCAGTTGGTTGAACGTCCAACTTTGGCTCAGGTCATGATCTTGGGGTTCGTGAGTTCGAGCCCCACACGGGGCTCGCTGCTGTCAGCCTGTCAGTGCAGAGCATACTTCGGATCCTCTGTGCCCCTCCCTCTCTGCACTCTCTCTTTTAAAAAATAAATAAAACATTAAAAAAAATAAAAAATAAAATGTACGAATGTGCAAAACAAATTGCTTACCTTCAGGGATCTTAAATCCAGATGGAGGAAACAGACCATAAATAAATGCCAGGCCAACTTGTAATGGCAAGGAGAAAACCAAAGCAGGGTAAAAGGTTTGATTTGGGGGTGCTGTTTTAGGGCGGGGCTTAAACCCAGTATGTCCAGGCAGGTGATATTTGAGGAGACTTGAATGATAGGAGTTAGTTACATGATGATCTGGGGGAAGAAGATGCTGGGCAGAGAGATCAGAAAGCGTGTAGGCAGTGTGGAAGGAAGAGTCTGGCATATTGGAGGAATAATTCCGCTGTGGTAGGGGGGTGGTGGAGGGGAGGGAGTGGTGAGCACAAGTCCGGGAGAGTGGGAAAGGTCCAGATCGCACAAGGCCTCACTGGTCACATTAAGCATGTTGGATTTTATTTTAAGCATGAAGGGAAGGCACTGGAGGGTTTTGGCTTTTGTTTTTAAAAGATCGCTCGGGCTGCTGTCTGAAAAATAGACTCTGGGGAAGCAAGAGTGGAGTCAGGGAGATCAGCCAGGAAGCTACTGAAATGGTCCAGGTGAGAAATGACGTGTCTGGGACCCATGGCTGCTCATACAGCTGTGCAAGTTGTGCACAAGGTAGAATTCTCCAACGCAGCTCTGCTCGGTCCTTCCTCTGTGGACCGGTTCTATTCACGCTCCACGGCGCGGTTCTGTTTAATCTTAGTGCAGACTTGAGCTGTATGTGATCAAGACGTTGCAATCATCCACATCAGTAAGAGGTGTTATTTTAGATCATGAAATTGTCATTCATTCTTTTAGTGCAATAGCGGTAAATGGGTTGGATCTCTGGTATGTTGTAATTTAAATATTCAGCTTGAGGGGGCGCTTGGGTGACTCAGTCGGTTAAGCGTCCGACTTTGGCTCAGGTTGTGATCTCGCGGTTCGTGAGTTCTAGCCCTGCGTCGGGCTCGGTGCTGACGGCTCAGAGCCTGGAGCCTGCTTCTGATTCTGTGTCTCCCCCCTCTCTCTCTGCCCTCCCTCACTCGTGCTCTGTCTTTCTCTCTCAAAAGTAAATAAAAACATTAAAAAAATATTCAGCTTTAAGATGTGCTGAACTCATTTAGGGGAGGGAGAAATAAAATAGAAGGATAAAACTAGGATAGGTAGTGATAGCAAAAATAGCCAAGTGCTAATTTAGGAGAAAAGTCCCCAATAAATTCCTTAAATCATTGCTATTGCAGAAAGAGAAAAAAAAAAAAAAAATCCCCAGAACATCAGACAGCAGTGTGTAGATGGGTGCTTCCACTTTGAAATTACAGCATAATGATTTTATTAGCACAAATCAAATTCCCAGAGCAAAGTGACAATGAAAGCTAACTTTTATCAAATGTTTCCTTTGTGCTGGGCATTAAGTTAGCAGTGCACTGGCATTATTTTATTTAACCAGCACCAGGATTTAGGAGGGAGATATTACCCTACCCAACTTTACTGAGTCAAAGAGAGATTAAGAAATTTGTCAACTGTCACACTGATGGTAAGTCAAGGTGAACTTGAGTTTGAATCCATATTTGTTTGAATCACAAGCTCTTTTTTTTTTTTTTCCTTACTGTTAGTTACAGGGCCTTAGGCCTAGCTCATTAGGACTTTCTGGAGACAGGAAGCTTAGCATGGGTCCAGAGAAGGGCTGATGAATGACCAGGATAACTAAACTCCACCTTTGGCATTGTGGTCCCTACATTTGCTCCTGCTACTGGGGACATGTTCCAGAGGCTGTGGCAATGATACGGCGGTGACCCACAAGTGGGTGTAGGAAAACTGTATGGACAGGGACCTTATAGGGAGTTGGTAAAACACATAATTAATTTTTTTTTTACGTGTGTTTTAAGCTTGACATTGTACCACTTGTTTAGCCTATTGAGAATGAACAAACAAGAAAAGGGGAATGCTCGCGTATTTACGGCACGATCTTTTTTTTTAAATTTTTTTTTAATTTTTAAATTTTTTAATTTTTTTCAATATATGAAATTTATTGTCAAATTGGTTTCCATACAACACCCAGTGCTCATCCCAAAATGTACAGCACGATCTTCTAAATCTTTTTCTTTTTAGACTTCAAGTTTCTGTATGTAAGGAAACCACAAGGTTCTGTGGTCAATAATTGTGTCTTTTAAGAAGCCAAGCTCACAGGTGGATGAGTTATCCTTGTGCTGCACTTGCTGGTTGCATTGTTAGTTACCTTGTTAATGGACCCCACAGCACCATTTCCTCCTTCTTCCTTCCTGGCAGAAAACTTTGATATTACTCAGGTATTCGGTCGACCCCGTGCTGCTGTGTATCTGGGGGGAGGCTGCCCCAGCCCAGGGTGGGCGTGACTGGTCTAAGGGGAAATCACATTCCTCTCGATCAGGATTTGTTTAAAATTGGGCACGTGACTTAATGCGGGGACGTCTACAAGCTGGTTTCCGGGAAAAGTTTGCCTCCAAAAAAAGTCAAAAGAAAAGACAGACGCTGCCTTTTTCTCCTGATGTTGTTTCATCATGTGATGTTTGGTTTTCACGTGCCCATTTGGAGCCAACCCGGGGAGCGTCTGATGTGAGCAGAAGGCGGCAGAGAACCTGGGTGCCTCTTGACATGGTTGGTCTACGGAATAACCAACGCTGAAGGTTTATTCAGCTCAGACTTGCTGTGATGTGAGACATTACAGATCCTTTTCGCTTAAGCCACTTTGAGTTTGCTTCTGTTGCTTTGAACCAAATAACATTCCCAATGATATAACCTGCTCTTAGTACCGCTGAACCAAAGAAGTTTTGATACAGCTTTATTTCATCACCCATATGGCTGCTTGGGTAATATTAGAAAGTACCCACTTTTTTTTTTTTTTTTTTTTTTTTGACCTCAATTACTCCAAATGAAAAAGGGTTTCTTAGCTGGAAATGCTATCACTGGAGATTACTTTTTTCAACTTGCCTCTGCTGGGAATATACTGTTTGGAATTGCAAGAAGCCTGTTCATTCTTTCTCGTCCACATATCCTTTATTGAAATTGCCCACTTGATAGGGCCCTACTAAAAGGGGTGGACTTGCCTGGCCATGTTTTTATAGATGACCTTGTTGTGCTTTCTAGCTGCAACTTAATTGAAGAGACTGGACAATTGCCTCAGTGGGACTAATCATATTTCTATCCTGGGATTTTTCTTAAGCTTTAAACTTCAAGATAAAATACAGATATAAAAGAAATACAAAACAAATGCATAGCTTAGTGAATAATAATAATAAGGGAAACCCCTTCCCTCCACCAGATCAAGTAACAGAACTTTGTCGGCCAACTGGGAAGCCCCATTTACTCAGCCCCAACAGAGGTCATGACATTTATAATTATCACTTCATTGAGTCTCTTTCTTATATTATCACTAAACCGTCCAGTTTTAATATTTAGTTTTTTTAAGTTTGTTTGAGAAACAGAGAGAGAGCACATGAGCAGGGAGGGGCAGGGAGAGAGGGAGAGAGAGAATCAGAAGCAGGCTCCTAGCTGTCAGCATGGAGCCTAATGTGGGGCTTGAACTCCCATAACTGTGAGATCATGACCTGAGCCGAAACCTGTCCCTAAACTGTCTAGTTTTAGACAATATGGTTTAGTCTTGCCCATTTTTAATAAGCTGTAGAGGTCTCTCGGATCTGTAAGTGCCTTCTATCATACAGGGTGCTATTTTTTTTTTTTTTTTTTTTGTCTTTTTATTTATTTATTTTTTATTTATTTATTTTTTTAATATATGAAATTTACTGTCAAATTGGTTTCCATACAACACCCAGTGCAGGGTGCTATTTAGAGTGGAGACTGTGGGGTCCCCCCAGTTGCCCCTCAGGACTGAGGCTCTCATACATCCATCCGCCAGGGGGACCGTGGAGGACACTCATAGGCTGGCCCTTTCTCTTTGTGTCCATACCTTTGTATAATCCTCTTCCACTGAATGCAGAGAGGACTTATGACTTGCTTCTAACCAGTAAAATATGGTGACAGTGATGGAATGTCTCTTCTGGGATTGCTACATTATGTAAGGCTGTGTATCGTCAGCAGCCCACTCACGGCAGAGCATCTTACTGCTGGTTTCATGAAGTCAGGGACCATTCCGGGGAAGCCCACATGGCAAGGAACTGTGGGTGGCTTCTCGGTCATTTACTCCTTTCCTGGGGACAGTCTGCTTCCGATGACTGGTTGAGCAGAGCCTGATTCAGCCTTCCTCTGTCAGTTTGAATACATGGGAGAGGGCACCCAGCTCCCTTACTTTCCTGTGTGATCAGCTAACCAAGTGGTAGCTCAGTCGCCCCTCTGCCCAGTCCTGCTTCTCTCTCTTTCTCACAGATGTTGTTCCTCAGTTCACTCCCCAAGAAATCTTCTGCATGCAAATCTGTCCCAGAGTCTGTTTCCACGGAATCTCTTAAACCCTGTCTTTTCCTTGCAGTTTGTCTTTTGTACACTCCAGGCTGTGTGACCTGTAAAGTCTCTCTCCGTGTGGATTTTGCTGATTGAAACTCCTGGTACAGTTCAGTGTGTTCCTCTGTCCTTTGTTTTTCCTGTGAATTACTAGCTGGAGGCAGGGGATGGATCAGACTCGGGGGATGGGATCATCGGTTCAGTAATGGAAGTGGGCCTGGAGGGGGCATCAACCATGCCTGCTATAATCCCTACCTGGCTTCACATGCGTCTATATGTATACAGACACATGTATTATGTGTTTGTGCATATATATATATATATATATATATATATATATATATATATATGTATATATTTGTGTGTATGTGTGCATGCATGTATATATGTGTATATATGTGTATATATGTGTATATACACATGTGTGTATATAGTGTATGTATATATTATATATATGTGTATATATGTGTGTATACACGTGTATATATATGTATGCATATATGTGTGTACATATATGTGTGCACATATGTGTGTATGTGTATGTATATATGTGTGTATATATGTATGTGTATACATGTGTGTATATGTGTGTGTAGATATACATGTGTGTATATGTGTGTGTATATATCTGTGTGTGTATATGTGTATGTGTGTGTATATATATAATATGTGTATGTATATATGTGTGTATATGTGTGTGTACATATACATGTGTATATATGTGTGTGTGTACATATACGTGTGTGTATATGTGTGTGTATATGTGTGTGTATATATGTGTGCACATATACGTGTGTATATATGTGTGTGTATGTGTATGTATATATATGTGTATGTGTGGGTATATATATGTGTATATGTGTGTATAGATGTATGTGTGTGTATATATATGTATGTGTGTATATATATGTGTGTATATATGTGTATGTGTATATATATGTATGTGTATATATATGCATGTGTATATATGCATGTATATATATGTGTGTATGTGTATGTGTGTATATATATACATATATTTATCTCTACCTTCTATGTACATGGAACACACATACAGGTTTGCAGGTATTTCTATGCATCCATGTACATATATATATTTACAATGCATGTACATTATGCATTAGTATATTTTATGTTTATAAATATATGCCTTTTAATTTTGGTGCTTTCCCATCCCACTTTTGGTCTATTTAGACAAAGCTGGGCAATAGGTGGGCGTCAGGTACAGACTTGAAGAAGGAAGAAGGCCGAGGTTTGACTGCAGGGAGCAGGGTCTGGAGACTCCAGTGACTTCTCCTAGGAAGATGCTCCTGTAAGAACTGGTACTTTTCTGGCTGGGAGTGGATTGTGGGTGGGGGTTTTCCCAAGAGAGATGAGGGGACAGAGTGGTTCCTTAGGAAGGTATAGCCCCTCTACCAGTGATTCTGGAACCAAGTGGGCATGAAGTGGTCATTTATACTCATAGGTCACTTGTAAGTCAAGTTTTCTTTAAAAGGCAATTGCTTGTTTTGGAAATCTGTGGCATCTCATATTTTGAGGCTTAAAATGAAAGATATTCTTTGGGTTGTGGTGTGGGGTAAATGTGAGGGCAGCAGGAGCAGCTGAGTGATGGAGTAATTAATGTCTCAAGGTCAATTTCATCTTTAAGATTGGTGGTTCTGTGGTTTTCTCTTTGATTTTTTTCTTTCTGTAGTAAAACTTGTTAAAGAAGTGATGGAGATATATGGACCCTTTTATGAGGACTTCAAGTCAATGAAAAGCACCATTGAGTCTTTTGATGGTTTACATTATTCAGTTCAAATGTGTATTTTAAGTTTTTGTGGTGAGAAATTATACTTATTTGCCTTTTTAAAGAGATGTTTATGGATGCTTGTGACATCTTAAGCCCCCTACAGCTGTTTTACTATTTGGGTATATTAATAAATTATCTATAACTTACTGTATATGGAATTTGATGTTCCCTATCCGAATCGGTGAAAAGAAAAAAAAAACAGGCAAAGGCATTGCTTTTTTCATTTTCTACTTTTAAGAATTGTCAAAACCTCTTTGTTTCCTTTCCCTGAGTGGACCCTGCAGGCAGGCAGTGTAGGGTAATTTTAGAACTGGGTGATACATAGGAGGCCCAAACTGGGGAGGTCATGACCTATGGCTTCTATAAGTAAAGAGTTTCTATTTTGGGAGAGCACTGTTTGTGATGTTCCCTGATTATCTGCAGATCTGACAGCGCTGGGTGTTGCAATTGGCCTCCAGCCTCATTTTCCTACTGGGTTCCTCGAGATAAAAGACCCAAGCACGGTGCATCTGACACTGCTTTTCTCTTTTTGTACTTGTGCATTCTTGTTTCTCCCATATTCTGACGTGTCTTAGGATATTTTGTTAATATGCATATGTATATTCCCTTTTCACTCCAGAAAATTTTTCTTTTCTTTCTTCCTTCCTTCCTTCCTTCCTTCCTTCCTTCCTTCATTTCTTTTCTTTCTTTCCTTCTTTCTTCCTTCCTTCCTTTTCTTCTTTCTTTCTTCCTTCCTTCATCTTTCTTCCTTCCTTCCTTCCTTCCTTTTCTTCTTTCTTTCCTTCTTCCTTCCTTCCTTCTTTTCTTCTTTCTTTCTCTCCTTCTTTCCTCTTTCCCTTCCTTCCTCCCTCCCTTCCTTCCTCCCTCCCTCCTTCCCTCCCTTTTCTTTCTTTCTTTCTTTCTTTCTTTCTTTCTTTCTTTCTTTTCCTTCCTTTCTTCTTCTTCTTCTTCTTCTTCTTCTTCTTCTTCTTTCTTCTTCTTTTCTTTCTTTCTTTCTTTCTTTCTTTCTTTCTTTCTTCTTCTTTTGCCATTTGACGCAGACCTGACTTTTGCATTTCCGGAGAGAACGTTGTTTGAATCACAAGAATCTGAATAAAGGGCATGGTCTCTGTAATTTCTTTTCCTGTACGGGTTCCTTAGCTCTGGAGTTTTAACGTTTGAAGCTGCTGGGCAAGAGCAGAAGTCAGTAGACCTTTAATGTTTGAAACTAGTTGAAATTATTAACTTCCGTCATTTAAGAAACGTTAACAGCCAGAATGCTTTAATCCAGCATGAAATAGGTAGAGTGTGCACTTTTAAGGGCTCTTGGAAAGAGGTGACATTTTAAACAAGTGAACTAGCTTAGAAGATGGTAGCTTCCAGAATCTCAGGAGAGGTTCCAAGAAGTTAACTTTTAATCATGTGATATGAAATAACTTCTTCCCAAAGAATGGGTCCATTTAGGCAACAGGATGGCCCTCTTTCCCACGACCAGAAAACACTACACAATGTTTCTGATCACATGGCTTTATAAATACATTTCACAGTTAAGAGTGTGGGACTGGGATTGGGTGAGTAACATTTTCTTGTTTAAAACTGTCAAGGCAAAGAACTCTTTTTCCCCTGTGGTTTAAGAAGTGTTCTGAGACACCAATATATTCCCTCTTCTCAAATCGAATGTGCTCATCAGGGAAGCACTTGGAGTTCATAGGAACCAGCTGTTGGGACTAAAAAGCCACAAGTTAGAATCTCTAATGCAGGGGTTGGCAAACATTTTTATGTAAAAGGCCAGAGAATAATATTTATTATTTAAATTTACTTTCTGTAGGTTAAGAGGCAATATTGAAGATACCATGTAGGTACTTACACAACAAGAGAGAAAATACTTTTCACAATGTTTTTATTGACAAAGTTAAAAAAATAATAATAATGATCACTGTGTACAATTTTTGTAATGCAGGTCTAAGGAGAAGAATGTTTTTGGGGGAGGGATAATGTTGCACTTAATTTGGATTCAAAGTTACTTGTCTGTCATCAAAGCAATCGTGAATGTGCATCTGAAAAGCCACTCTTAGCTGGTGGGCTGTAGGCAAACAGGTGGCAGAGGGGATTTGACTTGCAGTCCATGTGCTAGCAGAACTCATACTTTTTCTTTTCCTTTTCAAATGTTTATTTAAATTTTAAAGTTAGTTAATGTCAAGTGCAATATGGTTTCAAGAGTAGAGTTCAGTGACTCAGTTCTTAACATGTGACACCCAGTGCTCATCACAATAAGTGCCCTCCTTAATACCCATCACCCGTCTAGCCCACCCCCTACCCACCTCCCTCCATCAACCCCCCAGTGTTTTCTCTGTTGGTAAGGGTCTCTTATGGTTTGTTTCCCCCTCTCTTTTTCCTTTGTTTCCTCCCCCTCATATGTTCGTTTGTTTTGTTCTCAAATTCCACATATGAGTGAAATCATAGGACATTTGTTTTTCTCTGACTTATTTCACTTAGCATAATACACTCTAGCTCCACCCATGTCACTGCAAATGGCAAGATTTCATTCTTTTTGATGGCCCGGTAATATCCCATGGTATATATACACCACACATCCTCTATCCATTCATTAGTCGGTGGACATTTGGGCTATTTCCATAATTTGGCTATTATAGATAGTGTTGCTAAGAACATTAGGGTGAACGTACCCCTTTGAATCTATATTTTTGCGTCCTTTGGGTAAATACCTAGTGGTACCATTGCTGGATGCTAAGGCAGTTCTATTTTAACTTTTTGAGGAACCTCCATCCTGTTTTCCAGAGTGGCTGCACCAGTTTGCATTCCCACCAACAGTGCAAGAGGGTTGCCCTCTCTAGGAGAACCCATACTAACCACTGCTCTCTGGGTGCTGTGTCTGGGTTTATTTCTGCTGCCTGAGGGGACATAACAAAAGGAGAGAAATATGCATGTTCAAGGATGTGTATGTATAAAGCAAAATAGCACTTTATCTCCCACATGTTTTAAGTTTATGTATTTGTTTTGAGAGAGGGAGAGAGAGAGAGCACATGCCCATGCGGGGGAGGGGAAGAGAGAGAGAGAGAGAGAGAGAAAATCCCAAGCAGGCTCCCCATTGTCAGTTCAGAGCCTGACGAGGGGCTCGATCTCACGAACTGTGAGATCAAAACCAAGAGTCGACTGCTTAAGGCTGCTTAACCCACTGAGCTACCCAGGTGCCCCTCCCACTTTTTTTTTTTTTTTTTTTTTTTTTAATTTAAGAAGTATGGCTCTCTCTGCATGTACTCACAGTGGTAGATTCTAGCTTCCTTTCTTTTCCAATGAGTGGGTCAGTCCCAGGATGCCATTCTGCTAAGTGTGGCCTCTGGCTATGGGTAATTCTAAGTATGTTTCTTAATGTTTTAAACTGGCTGCCACATCTCAGGTGGTGGGGAGGGAGTGGGGAGAAAGGGTAACCGGTCCCACAGTTGGGAACTTGCATTTGAATGGACTGCTAACATTTGCTGGGCATTTGCCAGTGAGCCATGACCAGGCTGAGCACTCCATGCTTATCAGCCAATTTAGTTCCCACACTAACCCCTTGATATTCTATTTTTGTCCTCATTTTATTTATTTTTTATTTAAAAGAATTTTTTTAATGTTTATTTATGTTTGAGAGAGACAGACAGAGCATGAGCAGGAGAGGGGCAGAGAGAGGGGGAGACACAGAACCCGAAGCAGGCTCCAGGCTCTGAGCTGTCAGCACAGGGCCCGACGCGGGGCTCTAACTCACGAACCGCGAGATCGTGACCTGAGCTGAAGTCAGACACTTAACCGACTGAGCCACCCAGGTGCCCCTATCCTCATTTTATATATTGGAAGTAGAATTCTAGATAATAGCAGAAGATAGCTGGGTCCTTACTATGTGCAAGAGTCGGTTCTCAGTGTTTTACAGGAATCGTCTCATTTAACTGTAACCTAACGCAGTGGTACCATTGTCCTCACTTTATAGATGTGAAAACTGAGGCATAAAGACGTAAACAGCTGCCCGGAGTTGCTCAGTTGGTAAGAGGCAGAATGGGGCTTCAAACCCAGGCAGCTTCGGGACACAGGCACGTAACGTTACGCTGTTTTTGAGAAAGTATGTATTACTTACCCGAGATTTGGCCCAACTGAGATTTGAATTTCAGGTGTCTGACTCCAGGACGTCTCTCAATCACTGTCTTACCCAACAGTCCCCCATCTTCTGCTTTGTTACTGGGATTGATCCCTCATTCGTGAACGAGGTGGTTCCAGGAGCAAGGCTGTGGGGCCCATTCATCCTGCGATCAAAGCAACAGGCAGGGGGACAGAGCCCTGTTTTCACACTGGTTCCCAATCCACAGAGGGGAGGGAGTTGCACAGGATGGGTGTGCTCTGTGGGTCAGGACTTTGAATGAGGGAGGCCGGCTGATCTGCTTATTTCCTCCTTGATCCGGGGCAACTCACTTATCTTTTTTTAATCCTCAATTTCCTTATCTGTAAAACACAGCTAATACAACTTCCCTGGAAGGGAATTGAACGAGAAGAGGCTTTAAAATGTTCTTGCCTTCTGTGACATGTAGTTTTCTGTATCAGCCTGGCCAGGCTACGGCACCCAGTGATCTAATCAAACATTAATCGAGGTGGTGACGTTTTCTAGATACGGTTAATATCTACAATCGGTTGACTCTCCAGAAAGGAACTCATCCTTGCTGATGCGGGTGGGCTTCTTCCAATCTGTTGAAGGCCATAAGAGCAAAACCTGAGATTCCCCAAAGAAGGAATTCTACCTCAAGACTGCAGTCTAGAGATCCTGCCAGTGTCCAGCTTGCCCATGTGGCCTGCAGAGAAGGTTCTGGAGGACTCTGATCCTTTCTCAGATAGGCAACTTCACCCATGGTCACCAAATAGTTGTAGCTATTGTGTCCTCCGCCCCATAGGAAAATCTTTGGATCTTGGTGATACGAATAATTGAAGCAGCCACCTTTTACTTTCATTTGGTTTACACACTCGAGGCCCTGCAAACTCAAAGCACGTCTACCTCTGAATCTCATTCCAATTGCAAAATGTATTCGCAACACAATCTTCTCTGAGCAGCGCTGCTGTGGGAAAAGTACAGATACGGTTCCATCATCATAAAGCTTGGCTGATGCACTGATTAAAGGAAAATGGCATGGTGAATTGAAAGATGTTTTAACTACTATATCTAATTACAAAGAAGAACATGTTACCAAAATGTGAATGCGTCCTATAATAAAAAAAACAAGAGCAATTAAGAATCAAACAGGCAACTGCTTTCTTGACAGACAGATGACACAGAGCAGGACTAACGAAAATGCAGGAAGGTTTTGCTTGACGAGGAAAGCTGAGATGTTCCTTCAAATTGTAAGGTAAGACCCAAGGAGCCTAAGACTTGGTGATTATAAGGCCAGGGAGGGACTCAGGCAGCACTGAAATGGCTGCTCTTGGTTCTGTATTACTGAAGCAAAGTCCTATTTATTTTCAGAATGGGGGGCCAACTTGTATTTTACCAGTTGGCAGAAATCTGGATGCAAAAGACGCTCGTTTTCCTGCGTGTGATTTTACTAGGAGATAAAGGAGTACTTATCTTTTTAAAATGCCCACTTAGATATTTGTATTTCTTTACTGTACTATCCTTTAGATATTTTGTTTTATAGTCAGAATGTCCTAGTCTGACCTCCTGCCTATCCCATAGGGATCTGTGTGGTTAACGAAGTTAACATCCGTAAATTACCATGAGCTCCAAGGATGAAAAGTCCTGGAGAAGTGAAGAATTTCCTAATCAACCCAATTCTTTCCTCTTTCGGGGGGGGGAGTGTGTAAGGCGTTCTCTTTCTCTTGGCCATGCAGCTGTTATTGTCTCCAACATTATTCTCAATAAGTCTGAGAATGGGCTACTGGGCTGATCATGACCAACCAAGGGGATGGGTCCTTGATACTCAGTCTTTGGTCTCAGGGCACAGAATGTGCATCTGATGGCTCAGAGTCAGGCATGAATTTCTTGGCTGGAGGCCCTGGTCTGCAAACAATGGCATGCCTAAGAATCACCTCAAGAGCTTGCTAAAGGTGCAAAAACCTGGGCTGCACCTCCAGAGATGCTGAAATAGTAGTTCTGGGGTGAAATTCAGAAATTTTCATTTCTAACAAGCATTTTTAACAGGCAGGCAGTTCATAAACCACATTAAAAAATGGTTCTTTATTTTTGAGAGAGAAAGAGAGAGAAAGAAAGTAGGGGAGGGGCTGAGAGAGAGGGAGACACAGAATTTGAAGCAGGGTTCAGGCTCTGAGCTGTCAGCACAGAGCCCATCACAGGTTCGAACTCATAAATCGCGAGATCGTGACCTGAGCTGAAGTCAGACGCTTAACTGACTGAGGCACCCAGGTGCCCCTCATAAGCCACATTTTAAGAAATACGCCTCTACGGCAGAGTGATCTACCTCTCCTTTTTAAAAAATAAAATAAAACAAGAAAACAGGGCGCCTGGGTGGCTCAGTCAGTCAAGCGTTTGACTCTTGATTTGGGCTCAGGTCATGATCTCTCGGTTCGTGGATTTGAGCCCCGCATCGGGCTCTGCCCTGGTGGCGTGGAACCAGCCTGAGATTCTCTCTTTCTCTCTCTGCCCCTCTCCTGCATGCTCTCTCTCTCAAAAATAAATAAATAAACATTTAACAACAAACAAAAATTACCCCCCCAAACCCCTCGTAGTAAACGTATGCACATCTAGCTGTAACATTTATTTATAAATAGATTTATTTATAAACGATCTACTGCTCTATTTTTTTTTTTTTGCATACGCACATTCTGCACATTGTAAAACATAGGAGAATGGAAGTTAAACATTTCAGGATGCTCTCAAGAAGAAACATAATATTTTATAAATTTTAGAACTTTATTCATCCTTGTGTATACTCTTTGCTCTCACTAGAACATTATTAACATATTTAACGCTTAGCTATCACTAGTTATATTTTAATAAGAGCAGTGTGATCAAACATGCTCCATTATTTTGAAAATATGGGTTAAATATATTATGAAGCAGGTATTTGACAATCTGTCTCAAAATTCAGTTTAGTTTGATCCTTGGTTATAACACATTTCATAGCTGAAAAAAATGCCTTTCAGAGATGCATAAGTTCAAATGAAAGATGCACATCCATGGTGGGGCCTTCTAAACTGTGATACTTAAAAATTCTGTCAATCATTCATTTTTATTGAAATTTGGTAAATTTCCAGTCTCTGATGTTATTTAGTTATTTTCCCAAGTTAATCAGGATATGCTGGATTTTTATGCTTCTTTTAAAAAAAATTTTTAAATTATGTTTATTTATTTTGAGAGAGAGAGAGAGAGAGAGCACGATTAGGGGAGGGGCAGAGAGAGAGGGAGACACAGAATCGGAAGCAGACTCCAGGCTCTGAGCTGTCAGCACTAAGCCCGATGTGGGGCTCGAACCCACAAACCGTGAGATCATGACCTGAGCTGAAGTCAGACGCTTAACCAACTGAGCCACCCAGGTGCCTGTGATTTTTTTAAGTCCTGAAATTCCTCATTTAGATGTTTTGAAAACAGGTTGGAAAGTTCTTTTCCAGGTTTGAGTGCACAGATCTGAATTTTTATAGTCACATACATTCTTTTTCTTCCACAAGATCGTGCAACAATGACAATATTTCTAAGCTTTTATTTTCAGATGCCTGAAATTCATAGCTTGAACCATTTTCTAAAAACAATATTATTTTTCGGTTATTATTAAACTATCACCTCAATTTTGAGGGGATAAGTGAAATTTAAATATATAGGCAGAGATAAAGAGACGTAAATACAGATACGTAGAGATATCTGAAATAGATCTGCTACATGGCATACCACTGAGAACGACCAGTCCTTACAGAAAATGTTCCAACTTGGAACACGTGTGTTGTAGTAGAAGAAAAATATGTCACTCTTTTTTTACGTTGAGAAACTTTCAAGATTATAAGTGATGGCCGGGGAACCTCCGTGTTACAAAAGCTTTTCCTGATCACTCCATCTGATGACAAAGCATGATGAACATTTTGTTACAGGAAAGTCTTATTTTTTGGAAAACTAAGGACTTCAATGGCCTCCTGAAGAAATCTGCGCACTTCTGGCTTTTTCTCTTCTTTGTTGCAATAGCTCTGAGCCGGGTAGGAGTTTCAAGTGCAAGGGTATCTCTGTAATCTTAGCCCAGAATTGTTTGTGCCAGACAAATACTTTTTGGCTCTCGTTATTATGCAAGAAACCTCCTAAGTGACTTCAAAACATTTTCCATTAAGGTTCAGAGAAATTTTGTAAAGCCCTGACTGTTCTGTGGCTTTAAAAATTGCTGAAAAAAAAAAAATCACAGTTTGGATTTCATGTTCTTGATGCTTATAAGGTTTTAAATGCCTGGCTTATCATGATGACTTAAAACCCCTCCTTGTATAATATCTCAGGACACATCATACACACTTAGGGCGAGGTCATTGTCGGGTATAGTGGATAAAAACCCGTGCTTCCAATCTCATTTTTCCGGTCATCTTTTTGTCAGATATGATGAGATTGTCATTGTTTTTACTACTGTGACACCAAAGAGCATGCATTAGGGACAGGAGAAGTCTCAGCTTTGCCTTTAAAAAAAAAAGTTGTTCTGTTGTACCTCCGTTATTTATATTATCTTCAAAGCATGGTTTGCCTGCTGGACTCTTTTTTTTTTTTTAAGTGTATTTATTTATTTATTTATTTATTTATTTATTTATTTATTTTTGAGAGAGAGAGAGAGAGAGAGAGGAGAAGAGGGAACAGAAAGATGGAGAGAGAGAGAAACCCAAGCAGGCTCTGCCCTGTCAGTGCAGACCCGGCGCGGGACTGGAACTCATGAACCTGAGATCATAACCCGACCCGAAACTGAGAGTCGGACACCCATCTGACCGAGCCCCCCGGGCGCCCCATTGCCACACGCTTTCTAATTCACTTGTTCATTTTGTTATTTGTTTTAGTTAACATCAGGTAACACCACTCTTAAAACAGGTTAGCCTGGCACATGTAAACTGCAGAATTTTCCAGGATGCAATGCTAGAAAGCTGTGACTGTCAATCAGGCTCTTCCCTTAGGTCACGCCGGGGACTAAGGAGCACGCCAGGGACAGTCGGAGTGAGGGCACAGGGGCCAACCCATACCTTAAATATGAAGAAAGTGTAACCTGTCTTCTTTATTGTTACAAAATACAAGTAGAATGTCTGAAATTGTCTTCCTCCGCCCCCAAATCACTTCGAGCATCCCCTGGGGTGTGTGCTACGCCTCTTTAGAGACAGTTGCAGGGTAGCCAGGAAACGTGCTCACACATACAGGACAGATGGAGGCAGCAAGTCCAACCCTCACCCTCTAGATCCATCCCCGGGGCCGTGAGGCCATACTGAGGCACATAGTACAAAGCACTATCCTCACTCCACATCTGCCCTGAGAGTTTATATTTACATTGATTTAACTGTGATTTCAAGACAATGTATCAAAAACGAGGACGAAATGGCTGTTAAAGCTTCAATACAGATGGCACTTTACATGCCCTTCATCTTTCTCGAACATACAGACCAAGAATGCGGAATCGCATGTCTTGGCCACCGCACTGTCCCACGGCTCAGAGCGAGCGCCAGCAGGCATCAGGTAAATATGTGTTGATTGAACTCACGGATGAATAAATAAGCCGCACGCTTCTGGACTCACGTTATTTTCTTACTGTTGGTTTTCCTTTGCCCTGTTAACTTGCGTTTTTATTTCCTCTGGCGTTTTATTTCCTTTGCACTGTTAACTTGTGTATTTTATGCGTATTTGTAAGCTGCTTTGAATCGAGTAGTACTAAGATGATTTATGTTATTATAATTACAGGTGTTCTTTATTGAGTGCTTATGTGCTACGGGGTGCTATTTGTTTTTGCTAAGTACTCCACAGACACCTACTTAATTCTCACATAACCCCACAACGTAGGAACGACTACTTCCACTCCAGCACCAATGAGTTACTTGGAAAAGTTAAGTGACTTGCATAAAGTCACCCTGCGATGAGGTGGAAATTCTGCGATTTTAATTCTGATTTACCTTTTCCCAGAATTTGTGTTCTTTGTGCTTATAGCTGATTACTGAAACATTGTGGGGTATGCAGAAAAAAGAGGAAGACTTTTTTTGATGGCTTTGCAGATGTATTTTATGGTTTGCTAATTGTATAAGTTTTCTTGGATTCATGATTCTGAAATGTCCTTGAAGATTTTACCTGCACTGGGGCCAAGTTGCAAGGGCTACATCTTACATAGGCTACCTAGATGATATTTGGCCTGATATTGTCACTTGAAATTTTATGCATCTGTGAAAACAAATCATTCAGTTTTTTGAAAGGAAATACTTCAAAATCAGTCCTGGTTACATCGTTAGTATCTTCACCATGTGGGAAAACAAAAATTTGTCCTTAATTTGTGAATCAAATGGTGACTCCATAGACCTAACAGGAAGCAATCAGAAAGCTGGGCCCTTCAGAAGAATGTAATCTACTATTGGGGCACCTGGGTGGCTCAGTAGGTTGAGCATCTGACTTTAGCTTAGGTCATGATCTCATAGTTCATGGGTTCAAGCCCCACATCGGGCTCGCTGCTGTCCTCGTCTTGCTCTGTCCCCATCTTGCTTGCTCTAGATGCTCTGTCCCCGTCTCTCTCTGCCCCACCCCCACTCATGCTCGCTCTCTCTCTCTCTCTCCCAAAAATGAATATTTTATTTTTTATTTTTTTAACGTTTATTATTTTTGAGAGAGAGAGCACAAGTGAGGAAGGAGCAGAGAGAGAGGGGGACACAGCAGGCTCCAGGCTCTGAGGGGTCTGCATAGAACCCATGAACCGTGAGGTCATGACCTGAGCTGAAGTCCGATGCTTAACTGACTGAGCCACCCAGACGCCCAATGAATAAACGTTAAAAAAAAAAAAAAAAAGAACATAATATAGTATTTTGTCTGGGGGAGTCTCTATATCAGACACGCTTAGTTGGATATTCCAGATTTGAGCGTGAACAATATTTTTCAGCTTCTGAGCATGACCTTTTATTAATGGGATCGTTTTCAGTGCGACAAGAGCTTCATGCAAAGGATTCGTCTTTTTCTCTCGCAAGCACCTGCCATTCATCCCAATGTTCCTCAGTATAGATAACTTCCTTCTCGTTTTGGAAAAAAGAGCCTTAGGTCTCTTCTTTACCCTTCCCCACCTCCTCAAAATGTGAAATCATCTATAAGCTTTAAGAGTCATTGTGGAAATTACTCACCCTTGCAGAATTTCATGGTAATGAGTACAGCCACATTCTGGCTACATTAAGTGTGCGTGAATGACCACAACCCCACTGCTCCACTCATTGGGCACCTTCCAGTATTGCCGTGTGTCATTAGCACATCAGCTGTCACAGTCTTCCTTAATCTTCTCCATCCAGGCCCAGGTGACTTCAAGGCATTACTCTGCTTTTGGTTTTTAGGTAAAACACTAAAGACAACTTTGTAATCTCTCTGATAGGTTCTATAGGGTTTAAAAATGAAAACGAAGTGGTTTTTGATTGTGTACGAGTGTTTACAAACATGTAGGGGACTCCAAGGGCGGTATCATGGATGCAGCTTGAAAACTGAAGTTGTTTAACTTGTCCCTCGTTTCCGTACTGGATTTCTTGTTGAGGTGCATGGGATCCCCAAACCTGTAAATTGAGGCAAAGTTGAAAAAGAAATAAAGTTACCTAATGCTTGATACAAAACAGTGGGAGTGGTAAGAAGGAGCAAGTGTTCTAGGAACATGTCCTCTGTGAAATTTGCTTGAGGCTGAAACCATTCTCACTTGCTTTAAAGAGTTAAGGACTTGAAATAGCACTGTTTCCCTATGTTAAGATTCATGTGACTTATCACATGAAAAGAAGAAAGGAGAGAGATGCATTTTGTTGGGGAACCCCCGTTTCTCTCATTGTTCCTTAAAAAACATTTTCAGATGACTAGAGGGGCAAAGGGACATACACAGAAATGGTTAAATTCTGACTTGGAATTCCGTGGGAATTAGCAGTCTGTCGACCAAGGCCCTGGCCTAAAATGTCATGGTTGGCCCATGACTTCCTATGGGGCTGCTATTGATGGCCAGTTTCTTGTTTTTCTTTCTTCGATGCGTACATATGCCCAGAGGCTATTTGTAATGGGAGAATTTTAAGAAATTCATAAATTTGAAACACCCCACACATACAAAATTCTTTCTGGATGTGTCAGCTTAATGTTCTTTTCCCAAATTCACATAAAATAAAGCAACATAATAGCCATGTCTTTGTAATAGTCTATCTTAACATTTAATTTTTATTGATCTTTAACTACAATGCTAGGTAACATGAAGAGAGCAATATAAATCAGCCGTCGGAGTTTAAATGGCCGAAAGTTATCTTTTGATGTTTGTGTCTTTGAAATAAACGCACCTCACGTTTAATTTCAAAACAAACAAACATAGTCTAAAAAATAATACAAATTTGTCTGCCTTGACATGTACATTTTACAAAGTGTTTATACAGTATGAATTAACTTGCTTTGTATATAGAAGAAATGCAGATTCTTCAAAGGGCAAGCATCTGATCTTTAGGAACGGAGTTCATTGAGGTTAAATTGTGCTCAGGGAGTTTAAGGTAAAACAGAAAGAAAAAGGAGATTATACCTCTCCTTATGGCAGGAAGAAGCTCATTTCCAGGGTAGAAACTTCTGAAACCCATAAAATACGTTCCAGATTCAAGACTTGATGAGTTCATGCATCATATCTGGACACTTCACTCCTGCTATAGACAAAGTCTTGGGACCAGTTCCCTTTCACTTACTGAGAGGGATAAAAATGCCCAAAGTGTATGCGAGAGACAAAATTTAAAAATTGAAGTAACTGTAATTCTGTTTTGTTTAACACTAATGCTCTCCTTTTATGCACCCGATGGTTCAAACATCGAGACCCCAAAACTCAAATGTGTGACAAAACCAGAAACAGAGCACCGATGAACATCAGTTAAGACCTAAGAAAGTATTCATTAAAATTTAAGAAGAAGGTAAAAATACCTGAACCAGAGGTTCCTAAGCTTTTTTGTGTCGTGGACCCTTGGGCACTCTGGTAAATGGACCCTGTCTCAGAATACTGTTTCTACATGCAAAAGAGCAAAATACATAGGATTTCAAAAAACTCCAATTATATTGAAATATAATGTTGATCAAAATATGTGAAAAAAATACCACCCATCCAAATTTGTGAAATCATAATACCTGTGTCTATTAATGCATCAAATAACAAGAGTTAGTAAGAGGTTTAATAACTGTCACATTGAAGTAGGAATGAGCATAAGTGATACATTAAGATCTTTACAAAGTTATAATGTGGTATGAAAATATTTACGATTTCTACTGCTGGCAAGGTCACAGAAACTGCTAAGAATACTATAGTTTGTTGAAGGAAACATGAGATTTCAGTTAGACATTAGTGAAAATGAATGTGTAATTCCTTTCCATTCAACTTCACGGACCTCCCTGAGATCTATTGGAAGAGTCCCTTAAGGATCTGTGGACCCCGGGTTACAAAGCCTTGCTCCGAATATAAGACATATGCCCTTGACCACGAATGTATTGTTTCATGGGCTTGGCTTTGGTCAAGATTTAGCTTAATATTTTGGTCATCTTAGCAAACGTGGAGAGTTCATCATCACATAAGCATTTATTCCAAGGACGTAAAAAACAAAAAAACCAACAACTGCCAAATGGTTTATTTGTTTGGCTTGAGGTTGTTTCTTTAGATGTGCAGGGACATCTGTCCTTTTTAAAGGCCCAGACCCCATTTAAAGTTTATTCCATTTTGCCCATAATTACATTCTGTCAAAGAACACCATTTCATTTTTCTTCTATTTTTAACTTTTAATGTGAATGCGTCTGTTCAAGTAAGTTGTTGCAAACTCTTCAAGGGAAGGAATATATCTTTTTTTTTTTGTATTTAGAAAATTCTTAGCAGATATGCACAAAGCAGAAAATTACTATTTGCAGATTGAAAGAAATGACAGGCTCTGAAATACCAGTATTCATACCGCACCATTTGAAAAATCTTTCCCTTGAGAAGTTGGAAGTTCTTTGGATTTTTTCTTCTTCATCCTTCTATTCGCTTGAGAAATAAAGAAGAGAAAGAGAAAGATGACAAATGGGATGGGTATGAATAAATTATTCCATCGAGAATCTGAGAGCATCATGAAACCTTATCACTGTAGATTAAGAATAGGTTATTTGGCCGAGCTACTGATCAGATTAATGCCACATCTTCACTATATGGCCACCCAGTATCTAATTGAAAGCCCCTATGACAGGGATATCCTTCCTAAAATAGTTAATTCATTTTCTCAGTAATTATCTCATCGTTAGGAAAATTCCTCAGAATGAGGGATATTTGTCTTTCCTTTGCGCTTAAGAAATTTTCCTGAGAGAATGGGTTGCAGAGCTCCAGGAGGCAAGAATTTTGCCCTGAAGGGCTTTGTTTGAATACTGGAGAAAAAAGACATTGATTCTCACTGTAGCCACAACTAAAACGATGGCAACAAAATAACTTTTAATGTGCCCATGTGACTAAGACATCATCTTTTGAAAAAGACTTGTGGAATCTATCATGTGACATGTGTGGTGTGATAGATACACAGCCCAGTGTTCACTTCATAAACTGGTGTAAGTTGCTAAGCTTTGTAAACCTTAAGTCCTCTTCTGAAAAATGGCAATAGTAATATCGGTCTCATAGGATTTCCGATAAAAAGAAGTCAGACAATGCAAGAACATCATCACTTCAGTGCTTAGCATATTAGCAAGAAGGTTTTCAGCTACAGGTAACAGGAAGATCCCAGTCAAAAGAGCTCACACGATGTGGGGCGGGGAGGGGGGGGGGTTTGTTATCCCACGTATAAGAGGTTTGGAAGCTGGGATATTTTAGGGTTTGACTTATGTCATCAGAGATCTAGGGTTTTTTGTTTTCGTTTTTAGTCTTCCCACTTAGACTTCTTCATTGTGTTACTTTTATCCTCACACTTGTCAATATTGCCAAGAGGCTTCAAGCCTCATGTTCTTACAGCATAAGCCCCACCACGTATCTTCTCTTGCATCTGGTTGGTCAAGAGGCAACACTTGCCCATTTCGTGAGGGTTTCGATGACTATAATTGGCTTAAATTAATAAGGTATTATTTCCTGGGCCTGGGGAGGCTCACTCCCACTCCTTTCCGGAGGATGGCTACCTGATCACTGAGCAAAACTCATGATCTATTAACAAGGAAAAAGTGGAGGAGTGGATGCTTGGAGATAACCAACAATGTTTGCCATATTACCCTTCACATACTATGTTATATACAATCAAGGAAGACAAAAAATTGTGGTGCAGTGAATATAACTCCACCAATTCCTTACTGTATATGGTCTTAGACAAGGTCATGTAGCCTTTCAAGAATCAGTTTTTACATCTGCAAAATGGAGGTGAATAATTATGCCTATTCCTCAGGGTCATAAAAATATAATGTATGTGGGGGCACCTGGGCGGCTCAGTTGGTTAAGTAAGCATTGGACTCTTGATTTCAACTCAGGTCATGATCCCAAGGTCATGGGATAGAGCCCGGCCTTGGACTCTGTGCTGAGTGTGGGGCCTGCTTAAGAGCCTCTCTTTTTCTCCCTGTGCCCCTTCTTTGCTTGTGTGTGCTCTCTCTCTCTCTTAAATAGGGAAAGAAAGAAAGAAAAAAAGAAAGAACATGGAAGCCATTTATCCGGAGAGATCTCTACAATATTTATTTAAACTTGAAAACAGATAATAAATTATGATAACTCCTTTTTTTATGATGAAGAATATAATCATTCAGCTTTTCAGTTTCAAAGCTGGCAACTGAACCTAGCTCTCTTGTGGTTTCTCATCTGATCTTAAAAAAAAAAAAACCTTTTATAATTGTGTACAACAATAAATACACAGAAAAATGCATAAAATATAAAGAAAAAACTTAAGTTGATGTAAATTGAATACTGTTGTAGTTCCTATCCAGGTCAAGAAATAACACTATCAGTGTCCCAGAAGCCCCATGTCTTCATAGAACTTGTAAATATATATATATTTTAGCATCATCGACACAATTTGTTTCCAGTAGCTTGACACTGTGTCATACCTATGTCACGCTATTTTATGTTTTTTTATTAATCATTATTTTCTCTATTCTCCCACAGTAATCACTACTCCTGCACAAACATTAATTGTGTATGTGTTGGGCACCATGCCAGGCATGGTTCTGTCTTTTCATGAAGACATTCTTCCCATGATGGGAAGATCAGACTTCCGTTAACATCATCATTTCTTTTGCTAAACTCCAAGGGTCAGGATTTCAGATTATTGTGAACTTGAGCAAGTCTTTCACACAATTTGCAGAATTATCTACCTCTATGTTTGTTGGTCTTTCTTTCTTTGCAAAGATTTGTCAATTGTTAACAAAAAAGTTTTTTAGGAGATTCAATTTTTTTCAGTATCCTTTATTCATTTTTCTTTCTTTTTGTTTTTCTCATAGAAATCACCTCCAAATTCTGCATTATGCCTTGACATGTGCTGCTGTATAAATAATTAAGCAGTTTAGTCATGATTGGATTTGAGAATTTCCACTTCCAATCAAGATGGAACCATAGGGATTGGATTCATTTTTCCACCTAAAACAACCAAAAAACTGGACAATAAAATGGCAACAGTCAAGATATTGGATATTGGGCAACCAAAGCCAGTAATCCCTAACAGATAAGAAACAATTGAGGAGAGCTTTAGTGTTGTCCTTTATTTCCTTTAGGAAGGTTATTTCCTTTAGGAAGTTTCCAGACTGCAGTACACAAAGTGGAACACAGGAAGATGTGCACAGTCTCAGAATTGAGGAAATATCTGGGGAGGACAAGGCAGCTGGAGTAGGCAGGGCAAAGCACCCAAAAGGAGAGAGCTGTACAGAGATAGAATGCCAGAAATTTGCAGAAAGTCTCTCCTAAACATTCATTTGAGCTGATTAACACATGTGTACGGGGAAAGTCCTTGAGGCTGGAAAAGAACCACTCAAGAGGATTAGAGAGAAGGGTGCCTGAAGGTCATCACACGGGCCAGGAGTAGTGCTTGTTTCCAAAAGCCACAGTGGAAAATCTCATAATTCATGGGGTATCAGAGTACTAAGAGTTGTCTTTCGTCAGTTTCAGGGAAGGTAAAACCTAGACTACACACTGCCCTGGTTCTGCCCAACTAAACAAGATCTGGAACGCTCAAACCATTTTCAAGTGATTTAACTGTGTCGCAGAATAAAGTTCAAGAATATTTATAGGAATACACACATAACTGGCACCCAACAAGGTGAAGTTCAAAATGTTTGGCACCCAATAAATAATTACCAGGCAGGCAAAGAAGCAAGCAAATACTATCAATAATGGAGAGAAAAACAATCGAAACTGACCCAGAAATGACACAGATAATCGAATTACTAGACAAGGACATCATAATAACTATTTGTTATTATTGCTGCACTTCGTATATTCAAGAAGGTAGAAGAAAGATTGAATTTGTTACGTAGAGACATGAAAGACATACAAATGACTCAAATCAATTTTTTAGAGATAAACACCATAGCATCTGAGATAAAAAAAAAAATACATGAGGTGGGATTAACTGTAGATTAGATATTGCAGGAGAAAAGATTAATGAATGTGAAGACTGCAATATTAACTCCTCAAAATGACAGAGAAAAAAGACTGCAGACAGAAAGGACAGAACTTAAGTGAGATGGGGGGAAATTTCAAATGGATGAATATACATGAAATATACATATACATGAAATTTCAAATGGATGAATATACATGAAATATACATATACATGAAATTGTCATGTCCATAGGAGAGGATACGGGATATTTGAGGAAATGATAACTGGAAATTTTCCGAATTTGATAAAAACTATAAATTCACAGGTATGAAAAGATCAACAAATCTCAGGCACAAGAAACATGAAGCAAATTACATCAAAACACATTATAATCAATTTGCTCACAACCAGTGATAAAGAGATAAACATTAAAAATAGATACAATAAAAGGGATGACTGTGCTTGAAACTTTTCTGTTTTCCCCATCTCATACCACACAAGCACACCTCTCTCTCTCTTTCTCTCTGTCACATACGCACACGAACACACACACACTTCAATTATTTGAGTGAGTTCTTTCGTTCCCCAGCATTCGGTTTGATTAAAACTAAGCATTTGCTTTGTGTAACTACAGGAGGACCATTTTTACTTTAAAAGTTAATTCATTTGATCTGATTTAGAAATAGCATATCCTCTTAACCATAGGAACTTAAACTCTCAAGTGAAACAGCTGTTTCCATATTCTTGCCTGGGAACCACGCCGCCAGTAAATGTTTCACATGCACGTACAACGCCTTTAAGCTCTTGATGATTATCGACAGCAATTAGGATGCTATGACATCTGGTGTCTCCTTGATTACATCTTTCATGAAAGTTCTAAGTGTTAAGAAATAAAATGGTGAGGATGAGCAGCCTCTTTCATGGAACAAAGGACCCTTCTTTAGATCAGACAACCATTTGGAAGTAGGACGGTCATTTTCCACCATGGATGATATGGGGCAGCACTGTAGAATCACGAATGGTTCCTAGAGATCAGCCTCCTTCCCCCTCTACAATTACAGAAGAATAACAGACGCCCCGGGGGTATTTGATGACTAGCTTTGTTTCCAGATTAGAAATCATCGACTCCTAGACATTCTGATGTAATGAAATTCCAATTGGACCAAATAATCTGATCATCGCCTTGATATTGGTTGCAGTGGAGCTTGCTTCAAAAGTTATTGCTGGGCTGGATATTTCAGCAGTTGCCCTTGATCATCTGAAGCCCCAAGTCCCCAACAACGGCCCAACTAATCAATTCTGAGATTTTCAGACCACTTTTATAACTTTGATTATTCCCCAGTCCCCCTTCTCTCTATATTCTTTTGTAAGTGATCTTTCCATTTGTTCTCCCTTTGTGTCTACACTTTAGCAATATCTCTTTTCATAAAGCCAAATAACATTCTACAAGTTCCTTATAATGTGAAAATGCCATCTTACCATTGAACAATTCACAAGCCTTTCATAGTTTTGTTGCTTCAAAGTTTCTCTGAGGCTACATATCTGCCGGGTAGCTTGCTTGGGTGCCAGCATTTCAACCCGGCAAGATAACCCACCAGGCAAGAATGCCGTACAGCTTACGCTCACATCGAATGGTATAAAATTGAATGAAAATTAGAATGAGATACCAGAATATCTATAATATGCGAAATCACAGCTAAACATGTCTGCTATTTGGGATCCTTAATTACAAAAGCACCATTTACATGCATCTCATCCAAAGAAAGAAGATTCTCACTATCCTAGAAATGTTAATATTCAATTGTCTTCCAAACTTTTTGATTTTTATTGGAATATTCTTAAACTAATAAATCATTATCAGAGCATATGTGAATGTATTATATTCTCAAAAGTAAAAAAAAGAATCTCTTAAGAGCATGTTTATGTAAAAGAAAACAAATTAAAGAAACTTTTGTGTAAAGTTTCAGGTGGTATTTTTCTTTCTTTTTTTTTTTTAGTGTTTCTTTATTTTTGAGAGAGAGACAGAGTGCAAGTGGGGGAGGGGCAGAGAGAGAAGGAGACACAGAATCCGAAGCAGGCTTCACGCTCTGCAGTGTCAGCACAGAGCCCCACGTGGGGCTCGAACTTACAAGCCTTGAGATCATGACCTGAGCCGAAGTCGGACGCTTAACCGACTGAGCCACCCAGGGGGCCCTGCGAGTGGTATTTTTCAAAGACGAAAATTATACATCTGCCTATGAGAAACGTCCTCTATTAACTTTTACTTTGCACTTTACTTTGAATAAATTCTGTCCTCTTTTATTGCATTTGCATGTACCTCTTAGAATCACCAAGCAGAGGGGATCCCCATGAGACGTTGTGTTGGGTGCCCCCTCAGAGGCGTGGGGATTCCTCTAGCTTTTCTCTCTTTTGATCTGCTTCTCTACTCCTCGCTAAGGGCAGCCATGGGTTCTGGTGTTGGCTTCAGCTTTTGGCTCTGCTTTCTACTTAGCAACCTTGGACTTGAATCATTTGGCCTTAGCTTGCGTGTGAATCATTTGGCCTTAGCTTGCGTGCGCATGCACATGTGTGTGCAAGATGGTGATCGTGGAGTCGATTTGCTCTGTGTACTATAATCCTATGTAAGAAGTGGCCCATCTTCTCTTCTATCCAGTTTTTGCCAATCTTACCTGTTACTAATTCCCTGCCGGAGAGGGCTGCTCAGGTCTGTCATAGTGAAATGCTTCAGAATACCTGGAAATTATCCACACTTCTTACAAACTATCTCAATTGTCTACAAATGTTGTTAAGAACAATGGTTGATACGGAATATGTCAAATGCAGATACACAAAACAAAACAGTTTTGCATCCTGTAGGCTTTGGGGAGCCAATATTTATTCAATCCCTCCGATACAAATTCATTCAGTCATTCACTGAAGCATTGGAAAACATCTCGAACATGCTTGAGGCGCTGTGCTCGCTGCCATGTGATTGTACCTCTTCTATAGCACTTATCACAACGCTATTTGTGCAGTGGTCACCTCTGCTAGTGTCTGGGATTGTCCAAAGGGTTGGGATTGTCCAAAGATGAGTGATACAGATTTCCTGAGTTAATAATCCGCTAGCTAGTGTGATGTCTTCTCGAGGTTGCCTTAACATCGTGGGGAATTAATTACCATGATCTTTAACGCCTTCGGTTTTATCAAAGTAAAATGTCTAGACACCCACACTTTTCCTTCAGTGAGAGAATACACCATGTATCCTGCACTGTTTCTGCCAAAGCATTCAATCCAGATTGCACACGCACTGAGATGTGGACATATAGCTGGGGCTTCTCGACTGCTTTATGCATCTGTCTTTCCTCATGGTCTCCCCAGATAAGCTCCAGGTCTTAACTTCCCTGTGTTTGATGCCCGCCGTTCTCCCAGTTACCCTGGAGTAAAGACTCAACATCATGTCTGCTCTTTCCTCTTGAGTCAATCCAGCCCAAATAACTGTCGGTTTTCTTCCACATTGTTCCCTCTAGTTATGCCCTTCCTGTCCGTTATCTCCTTAGCTCACTGATTCATTGGTTAGTTCATTCATATTTACTCACTTTTCTTGAAAACCCTCACAGAGTGTGTGATTTGCAGGGTAATCTTGCCACTGAAATGTAAAGATAATGGCGATGTAATTTTCATTCCTTAGGAGTTTAGAGACCGGCGAGGGTGACCGTGTATAAAGAGCTATACTAAGAATCCAGTGGGAAATAGAGGCCAAATGGCAAGAGGGTTGTGGAAATTCAGACTGATGTCGCCCCCCCCTCCCCCCCGCCATGAAGTTTCCACAGTGTTTGCACAATTGAGTTGCACAAATTCCTCTCCCAGGCATCTCAACCCTTCAATAGATGGCATCACCCTAACTTTCCAAGTTCATCTCCCCTTCTCCTGGGTTTGTGGTCCCCTACGTTCTGGTCAAATTTTCTCTCTCTGATCCCTGAAAATACCTTCAAGTATTCTTCTCTCTTTCTCTTCTGTGACAGCAGATGTGCTGTCAGCGGCATGTCAGCACCAAAGAAGTTCATGAGGATTTCTAGGGAAAGTTAGAAAATACGTTCAGTACAAAAAAAAATATACATTTCGTAGCTTCTAACTAAGTCTATAATTCAAGCCCTTTGAACACGCAGGAGCTGTCACGTAGATCCTGAAAGCTTTTCCCAAATAAATTTTTATACCAGAACATCTGCAACCGGTTCTTGAATTTGCACATCGCTTTAGATATCAGGTTCTTTCTGCAAGTCCAGATCACTTCTCGTTTTATTGAAATAACATAAATGAGTGATCCTGCCTTCTTGCAGGGTGTGTCTTCCAACCTGGAATATTCCATCGCTACCAGACTTTTCAGTTTTCTAAGATCTGCCATCAGTATTGTTATCACCGGGTTTCCAGATTTCTCTGCTACTTCTTTCCATTCCAGTAATTTTTTTTTTTTTTTTGGCAAGGATTTAAGGGTTTTTGTTCATTTTGTTTTGTTTGAGGTAGCTGTTTTTCAAAAAAAGCCAATTTTTCCTTACCACCTTCAAGAAGCCTTCCCCTCCGTCTCACCTAACCATGGTTTCTTAGGTATCGTTAAGATGAAAACGCAACACGGGAATTAAGAGGCAAGGCACTGGTGTGTGTTGAGTAGCCACTTATGGACGAGGCACCATGCCAGACAATGTACATAAATAATTGTACACAATCCTCACAACGGCCCTGCCAAGGGAGTGCTATTATTCCCACTTTACGGATGAGAAATTTGGGATTCAGAAGGATTAAGAGGCTCTCCCCGGGGCATGTCTGGATTCCAATGCTGCTTCGTCCTTCGGTGATTCCAAAGCCAGATTCTTCTTTGCCATGGTGCCATGCCTCCCCAGTGTTGTTTAATCCCAGAGATATTTCTTGAAGGGCTATTTAAACTCCAGTCTATAGTAAGTTTGCTGGTGGTAATGGTGAGGTTCTCTACTTTTTTATCCTCCCAGGTCCTTAGTACAGGGCTCTTGAATACCAAAGACTCATTGAGTTAATGTTGCATAAAGTGTGTCAAGGGAAGTTTTTCAGCCTTATAAACTTGGCTGTGTTACCTTAAGCATTTTCCTAGTGTTGCCCATTTCCTTGATCGATTCTTACAGACTAATAACCTGTTCCTAAGTTTTTCTAGAATGAGTTACAACGAGTTAGCGTATTCACTGCTTCCTTAGCCTTGTGATCATGTGCTGATGGTTGCCGAAGGCCATCAAGGAGAGGCCCAAGTTCATGTGCTTTTCTGTGATGTACAGGAAAAGCACTTAAAAATTTCTGAAACATCTTGTAGACACCTGTTCTTTTAGTACAGCATTTCTCAACCGTGGCACCTTGGCCTTCTTCACTCTTTGTTATTGGGGGCTGTCCTGCGCATAGCAGGATCCCTGGCCTCTACCCGCAAGAGGCCAATGGCACCCTCCCCACGTGTGACAACCAAAAATATCTCTAGGCATCGCCAGGTATCCCCTAGGGAGCAGAATCACCCCAGTGGATAACTACTATTTTAGGATGTTACAAATATGTAGTAACTGAGAGAGGAAAGAGAACAAAGACTTCCATCTCCACAACACAACCCAGGCTTCGATTAAAAAGCATCTTTTAAAGATGCCTGAATATGTCAATGATTAAGAAAGGGTTTCATTTGATTAACTTTGAACTATGAAATTAGGTCAATAGCCATCTTTCCCTTAACTTTATATATTATTCACTGGATTGCAAGTCAGGTAAATTTTTCTCCACCTTAAGCACTTATATTCGAGTGACCTGTTCTGTGGCAAAGAAGAAAACCTGAGAGTTTTTGGTTTTGCCTTCTCCCCTCGGTTGTGTATTTCAGTCTTATTAGAAAGACTTGAGAATATGGTTGTTACTGACAGAGAGTCAGGGGTGCCTCGGTCAAAGTGACTGTGTTTTCTAAGTTGATTCGCCTTTTCCTGAGTCAATTTAACTTCTAAAAAATTCATTACCCCATTTTATTTTTCAGTTGGAAGCCCTTTTTTACTTGACATTTAAAAGGTACTTTACCAAATGGAATGGTTAATTACCAAAGGGGAAACAGCCTACCCATGCTGAAATCTAGAATGCAAGACAATTAGTATCGATGTTTTCACTAAGCTGTCAAAAAAAAAAATCTATTCTTCCATCATAAATTTGGCAAACTCTTGATTTTCTGGTGACGTGTGCTTTCCAACCGTGTGCAGTTAACCGTGGTTTCAGAGCAATAATCCTACCCCTTCACTGTGGTCCTTCCCGATGTTTACATGCTCTGCCAGTAAGACTGTCTTAACAATTAAAGGATTATTCAGTTACCCTGCATTTCTCATTCTTCAAACATTCACCAAACTTTAAATACAGATAACACATCTTCAGGTAATATTTTAAACTTTGGGTAGCACTATCTTATCCTGTCTTCACAACAGGTCTTATGGGATAGATATTTTTATTGTCATGTCAAAGAGTAAAAATAAAAAGAGACTTTGCAAGTTTAAAGGATGGGCCCAAGAAGCCACAGCATGTATGTAATTTAAGACGTATTGGCCGCCAAAGTTCATCAGGCAGAAGTCTAGGCCAATGGTGCCAAATAGAACTAGAATATAAGCAGTATTAAAAATTTTCCAGTGGCCATGTCAAAAAACAACAACAGAGAAATCCTTCAACAAATGGTGTTGGGAAAACTAGACAGCTACTTGCAAAATGGTGAACCTAGACCACTTTCTCACACCATATACAACAATAAGCTCAAAATGAATGAAAGACCTAAATGTGAGACCCGAAACCATAAAACTCCTAGAAGAAAACACAGGCAATAATTTCCTTGACATGGGCCAAAGAAACATTTTTTCTAGAGATGTCTCCTCGGGGGAGAAAAACAAAAGCAAAATTAAACTATCGGGATTACATCTACACAGCAAAGGAAACCATCGACACAGCAACAAGGCATCTTCTGCTGAACGGGAGAAGACGTTTGCAAATGATAAGGAGTTAATACCCCAAATATATAAAGAACTTCTATGAATCAACACCAACCCCCTCCCCACCAAATAATGTGATTTTTAAAAGTCGAGAAACAGGGGCAACTGGGTGGCTCAGTGAGTTAAACGTCCGACTCTCATTCAGGTCATGATCCCAGGATTGTGGGGCCAGGCTCCTCACTGAGTATAGACCCTGCTTAAGATTCTCTCTCTCCTTTTGCTCCTCTCCCCCACTTGTGTGCATGCTCTCTCTCTCTCTAAAATAAAAAAAAAAGTAGAGAAAAAAGTGAAATTAATTTAAGTAATATTTTATTAAACACATATATTGGAAAGAATATCATTGCAATAAGTAATCAATATAAAAATTATCCACGAGATACATTTCATTCATTTCTTCCTACAAAGGCTTCACGGTTCAGTTTCACAGATGATAACACATTCCAGTTCGAGGAGTCACTTTTTGAGTGCTCAATTCAGCTGTGTGTGGCTTGTGGTTGTGGCTGCGGGCACACGCCTCTAGGCATCGCGACATGTCAGGTATCTAAGACAGTTTTTCTCCTGATATAAAACTCACCTTCCAGGGCAAGAGTCCGATAATAAATAATAACATGTAGGGAATAGAAGTAAAGCCATGTCTTCTGACTCAAGCTCACGAACATTTTTTGGGGGGACGCTTGATGAGTTGCCCAGATTTTCAGACAGCGAGCATCAGGGCCGGGGTTGTCCTGGGAAAGTCATCTGCGGAGAAGAGGCAGTGGAAAGCTGCGGTGAGCTGGGGCAGGTCCCAGGGCATGAGTGGGGCAGGCTGGGGTTTGGTGAGGAGGCTGTTCAAGCCTGAGACTTCCAGGAGGTGACAGGTGGAAACAGGAACGGACGGTCACGTGCAGAACATGCTGTGGAAGGCAGAGGACAAGAGGTCCTGAGGCCTGGAGCGTGGGGGCGTCAGGGCCGGAGAGGAGAGAGCCACCATGAATGGACACTACCCTGGAGATCTGGCAGAGAGTTTTGGGCTCCCCCCGAGGTCCAGACATCTGCCCACCAGACCACCTGCTCTCTGCGGCCGCTCTGTTGTTCACGATCTCAGTCAAGGGCTTTCGAAAGGCAGAGCAAAGGCTGCTGAAGGTGTGGCTTCCTGTTTCGTTCAATGCTTTAAAAAGGCTCTTTCACTGTATCTGAAGGCCGAGAGGCTGAAACAGTGAACAAGTGAGGATCCAGCACATTTTTTTGTGTAGACCTTTAGGAATGCTCAGCCCTCTGTACCATATCCCTTTCCTGCAGTGGCTGGTTTGTTAGTTTTCTCCCTTTCACTGGGAACAGCCCTGCTGGCTGGCGTCTCCTCTGGTGCTCTGTCTGCTGCCGGCATGGACCCACTCCCCACAATGCCCACCTCACCTCACTGCCCCTGCCTCATCCGTGCAGGGACCCCACTGCTCCCTCAAGCGCCCGCGGGGAGGGGTGGGTCTCAGCCAACCTCAGGGACTCGTGTTGCCGTCCTGGTCCTTTACGTGGTGGATCTGCCACCTCCGGCTCAGGCACGGACTCATACCTGTTCGGTTCCCAGCAAAGCTTGGGCGGAGGACACGAAAATATACTTAATACCTGACGGATAGGCCATTCCAACGGAAATGAAGAAACTTGGAATAAAAGATTCAGGCTGGGTGGCAGATGGGGGGACAGAAGAGGCCTCGCTAAGCCTCCCTCTTCTCTCCTCGTACTGAGCGTGTAGTTGAGACGTGCTTTGAACTCACTCTGAAATAGTCGCTGTGGTATAGCCCAAGAGGTGCACTTTTTACCAGGCCGTGTGCAGCCCACATCTTTTGGGGGGAGATCGTCAACGTCTCCAAAGTGGGGTCGTTAGCACACTCCTGGCACGCACCAAGTCACTCCTCATGGGCTGGGGAGTCGTGCCAGGGCCGGGGGCCGGACAGACAGCAAGCAGCTCAGTGTCTCGGCCGCCGCAGCAGGCCTGCTCCCCGGTTCCTGCAGTGGGGAGGGGGGGGGCGGCGCCTGGCTGGTCAGGCTCCTCCCGGGAACGCTTACAAGGAAGCTTCCCCTCAGGCACACCTGTGTCCAATTAGGAGCAGGCCTCCTTCCAAGTTCAGGAAGGTGCCAGCGTTTTCTAAGGGTCTTCATGTTGGTCCTCTAACTTGTTTGCACTGGTTAGCTGACCAGTCTGCAGTGTTTTCAAGGGCGCAGAGAAGAGCCATTGCACGGAAAAACAGAGCTCGCTTTTATAAATGCCGCAGGGGCTGCTCAGTCCCAGGTAGAGTGCTGGTGTGTGTGTGCTTTGCATGTGCCTTAGAAGGTTATGTCTGTGCTAGCGGGTCACCCGGATTCCACCACCATGGACTCCCTTTCTTTTTGTTTTCCGTATCAAGTTCTCGTTTAGAAAGGCTTACCGAACAACAACAAAACCACTTGCGTTTATTAAAGAATTAAAAGAAAAATGACAACACGGTTGGTGCTCACTGTCCAAATCGAAGCCATATGCAAGTTTAGAGTAGAAGAGGAAAGACCCTATTTACTCGTACCCACCTTTTCCCCTTCCTGGAAGGTAAGGCTGTTACCGGTTCAGATGACCTCTCCCCATTTCTTTCCCTCTGAATGCACTAGAAGGTACGTAGAGAATACGCCCTTGTCTATCCATATACCCATATTACCGTCCGTGTTTTCTTTTCTTTTTAATTTTTTTTTAACGTTTTATTTATTTTTGAGACAGGGAGAGACAGAGCATGAACAGGGGAGGAGCAGAGAGAGAGGGAGACACAGAATCTGAAGCAGGCTCCAGGCTCTGAGCTGTCAACACAGAGCCCGATGCGGGGCTCGAACTCACGGACCGCAAGATCATGACCTGAGCCCAAGTCGGTCGCTTAACCGGCTGAGCCACCCAGGCGCCCCCCGTCCGTGTTTTCTTAACCTGGGTGAAAGCAGCAGGCCTATAGTATCCGTGTAAAAAATGTTGTTATGTGACCTGCTTATTTGATTCTATAACATAACTTGAAATGATGCCCGCCCTTTTTATAGTTACATAGTAGTCTGTTGCAGGCGTAAGCTATTGTTTATTTAGTTACACCTTCATTATTGAGCGTCTGTTTCACTCCCTTTGCTACCTGAACTGCAATACTGCAAAAAGTATAAACACTTTGGCACGGATACCTTTATGACATTAAGTGATCATTATATTTTTTTTTTTCCGAAAAATTTTTTTTATTAACCAAAGACACATGCAACTCCCAATCAGTCTTTCCGATCAGTATGAGATCACTGTGGTAGTATTCTTGCATTGAGCTGAAGTAATTCTGGTCAAAAGCTTAGGAATGTGATTATTTAATTAGCCTGTTCAGCCTAATCTGGGAGACATATTTGATATCTGTTAGACTCTTTGAAATGCTGAAAATAGTCTTCAGACCTTCCCCCGACCCCGTGCCACCTCATTACATTACTACCTTTGAGAACATGAAAGATCTGACCTTGATTGTGAATGTATTTGACACACTCATGCAACTCAGAGAGAAATGAAAAATTCAACCGGTTGTAGTTTTGGTTTGCAAAATTTGAAATGAAAAGCATAAGCAGTTTGGCTGACTTTCTTAATGGAAGTGTCTAATTTGCCTGACTGAGTTGACTTATTAAATAAGCTTAATCAACTTCTTCTTTGGCACTTTGTAAATACTAACTCTGGGGGCTTAACCACATATAGCAAATATACTACTGATTTTATTACTTTTAATCGTAAATTTCATGAGAACCTGGTAATCTTTATCTTTCAGAACGTTTCTGGAAGTGCTTTGTAAATTCTAATTTTATTGGAAATTCTTTGTAATTCTGACATGGTCGAAATAACTCTATACTTTGATCTTATAAGCAGACATGGGTTTGAATTCAGCGTACATCACGATTAGTTGTATGGTCTTGGGAAAGTCCCTCGATATCTTTGAATCTCCTGTTCTTTTCATATAATAAGTGGATAAGTAATGATACCTACTTTAACCACAAAGATTGTGAGGATTAAATCAGATAATGTTTCTAAAAGTACCTAGTTTATTGCTTGACATATTAGAGGCTTGATGTTATTATTAAGCTATTATTATTATTATTAGCCGATAAAAAGACCACGTGTTTATATTTCTTGAAAAGATATGATTGAAATCAGAAGATGCTTCGATTGGTATAATAAGTCTTCCTGTGAGAGTCTGGAACTCTTTTTAAAGTTTCCTTGAGAGAATAAAGTGGTTATTATTTTTTAATGTTTATTTATTTCTGAGAGAGAGAGAGAGAGAGAGAGAGAGAGAGAGATTGCATGATCAAGGGAGGGGCAGGCAGAGAGGGCGACAGAAGATCTGAAGCGGGCTCTGTGTTGACACAAGAACTCCCAAGAACTGTGAGATCATGACCTGAGCCAAAGTTGGATGCTCAACCAACTGATCCACCCAGGCACCCCTGAAGTGATTATTATTATAGTCATGTTTTACACTGGAAAACTGAAACACTGGGATTAAACAAGCTCTCCTGGTGATGTAGAATGTCAGGTGTGGGACCGGACCTGCCATACCAGTGGGGGTGACCTCGATACTTGGCGATTAGGCACACTTTAAAGGACAGTGACCCTTTAAGACCTCCTTTAAAATATTGGAATGGGGAGGCAAGTTAGATGGCCATGTGATACCTGGATGCAATCACTATTAGAGACAGTATACGTAAAAGGATATGGTTTGCCCAACAGTGCATCTGAATCTTTCTTTTTTCAAAAAATTTTTAAAAGTGTTTATTTTTGAGACAGAGAGAGATAGAGACAGACAGACAGGCAGAATGCAAGAGGCAGAAGGGCAGAGAGAGAGAGAGAGAGAGCAAAACACAGAATCTGAAGCAGACTCCAGGCTCTGAGCTGTCAGCACGGAGCCTGATGTGGGGCTCAAACTCACAGACCATGAGATCATGACCTGAGCCAAAGTCAGATACTTAACCGACTGAGCCACCCAAGCGCCCCGGAGTCTTAACCGACTGAACCACCCAAGCGCCCCGGAGTCTTTCAGATCCCTAGCTGCACTCTGACTATGGGCTCTGATTTATTTCAGAAGTGTTTTAAGAAGAATGTAATTTTTATTATTCAAGGCAACCATTTTAATCCACATTTTTGATCGTTCACATTGCATCTTGCTAACGTCTCTCCAATGATTCAAATCAAACTTATCGTTTGCTTCTAAAAAAGCAGATTTTAGCATTAAGTTCGTGAACAGCAGCGATCAAGGAACCACACACGCACATGCACTAGCTCTTGTGTGTCAATTCCTCAAGCTTAAGGTCTAGACCCATGTTTTACAAATGATAGGTCCTACGAGGCAGGTGTACTGAAAGAGGGAGGTGTGCAAGACTCCACTGGGACAAGGCCTTCTGTATGCAACATCCTGGGACTCAATCTCTTTAAGGCAGTTATGAGGGTTGGCTCCCTGGGTTCTAAGGTTTGCAATGAGCATGGGGTGAGTATATCTGGAGGAAGAACAGCCCAAACTCTGTGGATCTGGACCCCCTTAGGGCAGACAGACAATTGTAGACACATCATTTGTTCAAAATTTTTGTTTTCTTTCTCATTTTGGACTCTGAAACACACCTCATTGGCTAAAGGCGTCTTATCAACGTCCCCAGAATGCTCCACATTAGAAATACCCACGTATAAGAGCTTAACGAGATGTTTTTCTGAACCGCTTTTCAAGATTTTATTAAGTGGTACCCAAGACGACCGTTCCAGTGTAAACAGTGTGCTGGTTTCCAGGATCCCTGATCAGCGTGTTTCAAGGTGAGTGAAGACAGCATCCCAATAAAAATGGAGCATCCTCTTAACTCCCACTTTACTTGTTTGGGTTGGCTGCAGATGGGGATATTTTTAGGACCAGAACAAATATGTCACCTTCCTTGTGGGAGTAGATTGTATCTTCAGAAAAGTCTATAATTATTACTTTAAACTTAGAGCAGGACATATTTCCCAAAGCTAGTCAGTAAACAGAACACTATCATCTAACTGTTCCTGTGTTTGTATAAATTAAAGAAACATCGGTCATATATTACTTAGAATTTTAGGGATTTGGGCACCACCCAAATGCATAACAGATTAATTTCATGGTTTCTATATGCATTTGCACAAATTAAAATATAAGCCCTCACTGGGTTGTTTTGAACCTCTTTCTTCAATTAATTCTATTTGCAGAGCTGGTCAGACGGTGGTTTTCAGGAACAGCCCAGGTTCTTCCATATGTCGTTACTATACGCTTGAATCCCTTTATGTTGTGTGTGTAGAAGTGACAGGACTGATGTCTGAATGATAAGTTAACCAAGCTGTGTCAGTTTCCTCCCAGCGATAGGTCTTGTATACTGAAAGCTGCAAAATCTTTCCATAGGAATCTTTTTATACTATTGACAAGCGAGCATAAACCTTCCATGGACCTTGGTAGATTTCCCATCCAAACATCGAAGAAACGATTCTTACCTTTAATATTTTTTAAAGGAAAGCCAATTCTTGGTTAGAACATTTTTAATTGTTAATTTTAACAACCTTTAAATAAGTTACTGATCTCACAAAGCTTTTCAACAGCTAAATAAGGAACCCAAGATCAACTCCAGTGGTCTCGGTTTTTAGTGAAGAATTAAAGCTTTTGGATCTTTCTCCTGTCAATTACCTGTTTCTGGACTGTAGTTCACCGACCCATATCTGGTGATACCCGATATATATAGGACAGCTCTAAAGCTTTGGCTTGTGCTAAGTCAGGGACCTGGAAGCAATAGTGGGCTTCTGGTCTAAAGTCAGATTCACGGACAATTTTCTGTGTAGTCTTGCCAAAGGTGATTTGATAGAGCACTTCCCTCATCAATGAGTACAAAAGCAGGGAATAAACTGTGCCTGAGTATCTTTCCTCTCGACCTCTTTCCTCTTTCTCCTTTCTGTCCTCTCCCCACCACCCCTTTCCCATTCTTCTTTTCATCCTTTAGAAAACATGCACAGGGAAGCTCATAAGACATAAACATTCTGCTTAATAATTATAAAACAAATATTCATGCATTCTTCACCCAGGATGCAAGATAGTATGTTGCTAGCACTCCAAAGACCTTGGCAAGTCCCTTCTGTAAGTAACCGCCCCCTCCCCACCCCGCTTCCTTGCTAGAGATAACTGCTATCCTATTATGGTATCCTATTATGGGATTATGCTTCCCACACACCTATTATAGCATTTATTTCCTTGCTTTTAGTTTTAGTTTTATTACCTAATTATACATGCTTAAAGAATATAGTTTAATTTGTTGTTGTTGTTGGCAATAAAGTTTAATTTTGACTGGTTTGGAGCTTTATACAAATGGAATCACATAAGATGTATTCTGTTCAATCTGTCGTATGTGATCAATCGTATATCATTACATTTTTAAATTTGAAAACAATTTAAAATAAAAAAATTGCAAAAATAAAATAGTGCAAAGAACTCCCATTTATTTACGTGCCATCCAGAGTTACCTATTTTTTACATTTTTCTTTATTTGCTTTGTTATGTATGTGTGCTCTCTGTCCCGCATGTATGTAATGTTTCTGAACCACTTGGGAGTAAGTTATATATCATGGCACTTTTTGCATAAATACTTTTGTGTGTATTTCCTAAGAGTGAGGTGTTCTCGTACGTAACCACAGTATAGGGATCAGCTTTAGAAATTTACATTGATACAATAGAGTCTACTGTCCATAATCCAATTTTGTTAGTTGACCAATAACCTTTTATAACATTTTCCCCCTTCCAGTGAACATTTTTCTCTCTAGTATAGGACCCAGTTTAGGGTCACTTGTTAGATTTAATTGTCATGTCTTCTTTAACTTCCCTTAATCTGGAATATTTCCTCACCCTTTCTTCTTTTTTATGTGATAACGACTTTTGTAATACATACATTTCCCTACTCCCTTTTAAACAGAGTATTCCTAATTTTGTGTTTGTGTGATTCAACCTTATTTCTTAAGATTCATCCATATTGTATTTCTTGTATTTTTTTTTTATTTTTGTTGCTAAGTCATGTGTGTAACATTGTCAACATATGGATGCAAATGTAGCAGTTAATAATTTTTTCATATGTGCTTCTAACTTTTATTAAAGAGAGAAATTAACCGAGCTATTTTGATATTGCATCATTGATTTTTGAGAAAAGCCCCGTCAGTCCATCTATCAAATTGCACCTAAATTTACCTGGTGTGGCCACCTGATGCCTGAATAATGGCACGAGGAGACGTAAACAGCCTCTAAAGGGTCAGGATTGCAAACTCGAACCCACAAAATGATTGTAATCACTATCCTAAGAATTCAGCTTTAAATATCTGTTCTGAAAAGAAACAAAATGATCAGTCACCGAAGCCATTGAACTAGGATCAGGGGGTATTAGGATGTACAGTTAATTGGAAAATGACTAGTGATGGATAAACCTCAGAAACTTTAATATTCAGGGATGCTTATGTGAGACTTTTAAAAATACTTTTAATCAAATGAACTCAAATCCTTTTGGTTAAACCCTTTTCCTCAATTACTAGTTCTCTTTCTACTCAAACCAACCAGAATTCATATGTTATTTGCTTTGCTTCCATCAAGATATTCTTTCTCCTGTTTAAGAGTGATCGTCTTTGTGATACTTCACTTTGAAGTCAGTACAGGGTTGCAGTACATGACGACTTTTACGATAATAACCCTACATTTGAGCCAAAGGAATTCCAAGAACTAAGTTTGTTCCAGGAAGTGGTTTTAACCTTCATTCTTCCATGTTCCAGTTCTGTATTTATCGTAACTTGCTTCAAAAAAGGTAGATGCTTACCCATTTAATATGCACATTTCCAGCTTTGGAACCTAGCCACCTTCCTAGTTATTTTCAATTGATTCAAATATTGGGATCATAGACAATATTTCCTTCTTTCTAGACTAGATTTGTCTCCGGAAAAAAAGTGATCACTGATGGCTGCAAAGATTGGCCATGTGCTAGGTAATTCTGGTCTGATCCTTCTAACAAAGGGGCATGGGGGTAGAATTTCGATTACCTTTAGAGATTTGAAATTGCTGGAAAGAAATAATAATACATATACACATTTTTTTCGCAGTAGGGTGGAGGGAGAACTAAAAAAAAAAGTCATATTTGAAGGTAGCAGGCAAGTGGGCAAAAGGGTTTCCGTGTTGACAGATGACTCACTTCGAGAATAATAAGATGTAGGTTCGAACAATGCAGCTGTACAAAGGTATCGGATTTCAAGAGAGTAAATTTTGGGGAATTAAGAAATCTAATGAAGAAGGTGCAATAAGAGGAAGTATAAAATTCGCGAGCAGGAAAGCAGCTGAAGAATCTTTTAAGACACCATAATTAAAGCTCAAAGAACTGCAGTCTTTCTGAAAAGAAGAATGCGGGACTTAACAAAAATAGCATGTGCGTAACATGCTGAAGAGTGCACGCAGAGCTGTGTGAAGATCTTAGAGAGAGAAAAACAAATCATTGCAGAGCGATTGTCCGGCTTTCTAAATGGAGCTGGAGGGGGCTGCACAGAAAATGAATACAGAGAGTTATCTGAGGCACTGGCTAAGAAAAATAAATAAATGGACAGAAACAATCAAAATTGGTTATTTTTAGTCATTGGCGATGATAGAACAATTTTTATCTGAAACAAAAAAGCAATGACCAAAGCCAAAAACAAAACGATATGCTTGAGAGAATACAAGCCGGAAATAGACGAACTGATTGATTTTGAACAACCAGGTTAGCTCTTTAAAGGGGAAAGTATATGGACAACTGGGAACAATTAAATTGTAGTTTAATAAATACATCGTGAGCTTTCGAGATTCAGTTAGAATGGATGATTCAAGTGAAAGGCCGTGAAGCGGAGGGTATTTGGAGAGAAGTTCAGGAAGATTATTTTGGGCCGGAGAAACAAATGGTTTGGGTCTAAACGAAACCCAGAGATAAGAATCAGCATGGAGAAGCCCATATGAAAGGAAGCAGGAAATGGGGTATTTTCCCTTATTGAAAAAAATAAATGGTGGTTTGGGGGAATATCTATCGGTAAAGAGGGAGACACATCAGTGGAATATCAGATCTTTTTTTTTTTTTTTTTTTTTGATGATGAGGCTAATCTCACTCTTAACATGTGTTGTGCTCTCACCTCTGGTTAGATGCTACCCATCTAAAAGCTCTCCGGTGCTGGCCTTCAGAGGTACAGCCAGCTGTCAGAGGAAGAAGTGAGACAGCAGGTGGTGGCCCTGAGGACTGGAAGGAATCTGAAACAATATTGAGTCCAACCCTGTCATGTACAGATGATGAAACAGACCAGGAAAAGAAGAGATCTACCGAAGATCGATAATTGGTGAGTGTCCGCCATGAAACCTCTCCTTCTACATGGACCTTCCCCACCTCATCATTTGCCAGAACTCCCTTCTTGTGGATAATTTTTCTGGAAGGAAAATTTTCTGTGGCACCAGAGCCAAAGGAGACAAATAACCTGGGCTTGGCCAACTAGTTGCTCGGAAGTTTGGCTTCGAGGGAGGGATACAGAGAGATGTGGGAGGCTTAGGAGTCATTGTCACAACAGTGGGACGTTGTATAAACCAGGCAGTTCTTGTTGCAAGGTTTTTGTTGTGGGTTCAGTTGCCAGGTCGTTAGATTTCCCTAGTGTTCATCCATTTTCTAAGTTAGGTGTTCTGGACTATTGATGATTTTGCATCCTTAATATCCTTTCAGTGATATTCTGTTTTGCTTACCATAACCAGAGTCTGTTGCAACCATGAGCCATGTTTGGTATACAAAGTTCAAGTAAATGGAGTAAATAAGTTGGGTAAATAACAAACTGCCTCTTAGTTCATTTTGCTCCCCATGACTTCCCTTCCCTTCCCTTCCTTTCCCTTCCTTTCCCTTCCCTTTCCTTTCTTTTCCTTTCCTTTCCTCTCCTCTCCTTTCCTTTCCTTTCCTTTCCCCTTTCCTTTCCATTCCTTTCCGTTCCTTCCTCTTCTTTTCTTCCTTCCTTCCTTCCTTCCTTCCTTCCTCTTCTTTCTTTCTTTCTTTCTTTCTTTCTTTCTTTCTTTCTTTCTTTCTTTCTTTTTAAGTTAGTTAACATACTGTGTAGTATTGGTTTTAGGAGTAAAACCCAGTGATTCACCCCAACAAATGCCCTCCTTAATGCCCATCACCCATTTAGTCTATCCCCCCTCCCCACCTGCAACCCTCAGTTTGTTCTCTGTATGTAAGAGTCTCTTATGGTTTGCCTACCTCTCTGTTGTTTTTTTTTTTTTTTTCTCAATGTTTAGTTTTGAGAGAGAAAAAGTGCAAGTGGGGGAGGGGCAGAGAGAGAGGGAGATAGGATCCGTATGTAGTAGGCTTTGCTTTGGATTTTCTCTCTGAAAACAGGGAGGCCGATGTGGGGCTCCAACTCAGGAACTGTGGGATCATGACCTGAGCTGAAGTAGGACGCTTAACTGACTGAGCCATCCAGGTGCCTCTCCCTTTCTGTTTTTATCTTATTTTTTTCTTCCCTTCACCTATGTTCATCTGTCTTGATTCTTAACTTCCACGTATTATTGAAATCCTATGGTATTCGTCTTTCTCTGGCCAACTTATTTCACTTAGCACAGTACACTCATTTTGTTGCAAATGGCAAGATTTTATTCTTTTTCTTTTTTAATTTGCATCCAAATTAGCATATAGTACAGCAATGATTTCAGTAGATTCTTTAGTGCCTCTTCCCCATTTAGCCCATCCCCCCTCCCACACCCCTTCCAGTAACCCTCAGTTTGTGCTCCATATTTATGAGTCTCTTCTGTTTTGTCCCCCTCCCTGGTTTTATATTATTTTTGTCTCCCTTCCCTTATGTTCATCTGTTTTGTCTCTTAAAGCCCTCATGTGAGTGAAGTCATATGATTTTTGTCCTTCTCTGACTAATTTCACTTAGCATCATACCCTCCAGTTCCATCCACGTAGTTGCAAATGGCAAGATTTCATTCTTTTTGATTGCCGAGTAATACTCCATTGTGTGTGTGTGTGTGTGTGTGTGTGTGTATATATATACCACTTCTTCTTTATCCATTCATCCACTGATGGACATTTGGACTCTTTCCATACTTTGGCTATTATTGATAGTGCTGCTATAAACATGGGAGTGCATGTGTCCCTTCGAAACAGCACACCTATATCCCGTGGATAAATGCCTAGTAGTGCAATTGCTGGGTCGTAGGGTAGTTCTGTTTTTAGTTTTTTGAGGAACCTCCATCCTGTTTTCCAGAGTGGCTGCACCAGCTTGCATTCCCACCAACAATGCAAAAGAGATCCTCTTTCTCCGCATCCTCGCCAACATCTGTTGTTGCCTGAGTTGTTAATGTTAGCCATTCTGACAGGTGTAAGGTGGTATCTCATTGTGGTTTTGATTTGTATTTCCCCGATGATGAGTGATGTTGAGCAGTTTTTTCGTGTGTCGGTTGGCCATCTGGAGGTCTTCTTTGGAGAAGTGTCTATTCATGTCTTTTGCCCATTTCTTCACTGGATTCTTTGTTTTTTGGGTGTTGAGTTTGATAAGTTCTTTATAGATTTTGGATACTAACCCTTTATCTGATATGTCGTTTGCAAATATCTTCTCCCATTCTGTCGGTTGCCTTTTAGTTTTGCTGATTGTTTCCTTTGCTGTGCAGAAGCTTTTTATTTTGACAAGTTCCCAGTAGTTCATTTTTGCTTTTGCTTTCCTTGCCTCCAGAGATGTGTTGAGTAAGAAGTTGCTGTGGCCAAGATTGAAGAGGTTTTTGCCTGCTTTCTCCTCAAGGATTTTGATGGCTTCCTGTCTTACATTGAGGTCTTTCATCCATTTTGAGTTTGTTTTTGTGTATGGTGTAAGAAAGTGGTCCAGGTTCATTCTTCTGCATGTTGCTGTCCAGTTTTCCCAGCACCACTTGCTGAAGAGACTGTCTTTATTCCACTGGATATTCTTTCCTGCTTTGTCAAAGATTAGTTGGCCATACATTTGTGGGTCCATTTCTGGGTTCTCTGTTCTGTTCCATTGATCTGAGTGTCTGTTCTTGTGCCAGTACCATACTGTCTTGTTGATTACAGCTTTGTAGTATAGCTTGAAGTCTGGGATTGTGATGCCTCCTGCTTTGGTTTTCTTTTTCAAGATTGCTTTGGCTATTCGGGGTCTTTTCTGGTTCCATACAAATTTTAGGATTATTTGTTCTAGCTCTGTGAATAATGCTGGTGTTACTTTGATAGGGATTGCATTGAATATGTAGATTGCTTTGAGTAGTATTGACATTTTAACAATATTTGTTTTTCCTATCCAGGAGCATGGAATCTTTTTCCATTTTCTTGCGTCTTCTTCAATTTATTTCATAAGCTTTCTACAGTTTTCAGCATATAGATTTTTCACCTCTTTGGTTAGATTTATTCCTAGGTATTTTATGGTTTTTGGTGCAACTGTAAATGGGATTGATTCCTTGGTTTCTCTTTCTGTTGCTTCATCGTTGGTGTATAGGAATGCAACCGATTTCTGTGCGTTGATTTTATATCCGGCAACTTTGCTGAATTCATGAATCAATTCTAGCAGTTTTTTTGTGGAATCTTTTAGGTTTTCCATACAGAGTATCATGTCATCTGTGAAGAGTGAAAGTTTGACCTCTTCCTGGCTGATTTGGATGCCTTTTATTTCTTTGTGTTGTCTGATTGCAGAGGTTAAGACTTCCAATACTATGTTGAATAACAGTGGCGAGAGTGGACATCCCTGTCTTGTTCCTGCCCTCAGGGGGAAGGCTCTCAGTTTTTCCCCATTGCGGATGATATTAGCATTGGGTTGTTCATATATGGCTTTTATGATCTCAAGGTATGCTCCTTCTATCCCTACTTTCTTGAGGGTTTTTATCAAGAAAGGATGCTGTATTTTGTCAAATGCTTTCTCAGCATCTATTGAGAGGATCATAGGGTTCTTGTCCTTTCTTTTATTGAAGCGATGAATCACATTAATTGTTTTGCAGATATTGAACCAGCCCTGCATCCCAGGTATAAATCCCACTTGGTCGTGGTGAATAATTTTTTTAATGTATTGTTGGATCCGGTTGGCTAGTATCTTGTTCAGGATTTTTGCATTCATGTTCATCAGGGAAATTGGTCTATAGTTCTCCTTTTTGGTGGGGACTCAGTCTGGTTTTGGAATCAAGGTAATGCTGGCTTCATAGAAAGAGTTTGGAAGTTTTCCTTCCATTTCTATTTTCTGGAACAGCTTCAAGATAATAGGTGTTAACTCTTCCTTACATGTTTGGTAGAATTCCCCTGGAAAGCCATCTGGCCCTGGACTCTTATTTTTTGGCAGATTTTTGATTACTAATCTGATTTCCTTACCAGTTATGGGTCTGTTCAAATTTTCTATTTCTTTCTGTTTCAGTTTTGGTAGTGTATATGTTTCTAGGAATTTGTCCATTTCTTCCAGATTGCCCATTTCATTGCATATAATTGCTCATCATATTCTCTTATTATTGTTTTTATTTCTGCTGTGTTGGTTGTGATCTCTCCTCTTTCATTCTTGATTTTATTTATTTGATTTCTTTCCTTTCTCTTCTTGATCAAACTAGCTAGTCGTTTATCAATTTTGTTAATTATTTCAAAGAACCAGCTTCTGGTTTCATTGATCTGTTCTACTGTTTTGTTTTTTTTTTAATTTTGATAGCATTAATTTCTGCTCTAATCTTTATTATTTCCTGTCTTCTGCTGGTTTTGGGTTTTGTTTGGTGTTCTTTTTCCAGCTCCTTAAGGCGTAAGGTTGGGTTGTGTATCTGAGACCTTTCTTCCTTCTTCAGGAAGGCCTGGATTGCTATATACTTTCCTCTTATGACCGCCTTTGCTGCGTCCCAGAGGTTTTGGGCTGTGGTGTGATCATTTTCATTGGCTTCCGTGTACTTTTTAATTTCCTCTTTAACTGCTTGGTTAGCCCATTCATTCGTCAGTAGGATGTTCTTCAGTCTCCAAGTATTTGTTACCTTTCCAAATTTTTTCTTGTGGTTGATTTCAAGTTTCATGGCATTGTGGTCTGAAAATATGCACGGTATGATCTTGATCTTTTTGTACTTACTTAGGGTTGTTTGTGTCCCAGTGTATGGTCTATTCTGGAGAACGTTCCATGTGCACTGGAGAAGAATGTATATTCTGCTGCTTTAGGATGAAATGTTCTGAATATATCTGTTAAGTCCATCTGGTCCAGTGTGTCATTCAAAGCCATTGTTTCCTTGTTGATTTTTTGATTAGATGATCTGTCCATTGCTGTGAGTGGGGTGTTGAAGTCTCCTATTATTATGGTATTACTATTGATGAGTTTCTTTATGTTTGCGGTGAATTGATTTATATATATTTGGGTGCTGCCACATTTGGCACATAAATATTTAAACTGTTAGGTCTTCTTAGTGGATAGGCCCCTTGATTATGATACAATGCCCTTCTGCATCTCTTGATACAGTCTTTATTTTAAAGTCTAGATTGTCTGATATAAGTATGGCTATTCCGGCTTTCTTTTGTTGACCATTAGCATGATAGATGGTTCTCCATCCCCTTGTTTTCAATCTGAAGATGTCTTTAGGTCTAAAGTGGGTCTCTTGTAAACAGGATATAGATGGATCTTGTTTTCTTCTCCATTCTGTTACCCTATGTCTTTTGATTGGAGCATTGAGTCCATTGACGTTTAGAGTGAGAGAGTGAGTACTGAAAGATATGAATTTATTGCCATTATGATGCTTGTAGAGTTGGAGTTTCTGGTGGTGTTCTCTGGTCCTTTCTAATCTTTGTTGCTTTTGAGATATATATATATATATATATATATATATATATATATATATATATAAATTTTTTTTTTCATCTTTTCTCCCCTCAGAGAGTCCTCCTTAAAATTTCTTGCAGGGCTGGTTTAGTGGTCACAAACTCCTTTAATTTTTGTTTGTCTGGGAAACTTTTTATCTCTCCTTCTATTCTGAATGACAGCCTTGCTGGATAAAGAATTCTTGGCTGCATATTTTTCTGATTCAGCACATTGAATATATCCTGCCACTCCTTTCTGGCCTGCCAAGTTTCTGTGGATAGGTCTGCTGCAAACCCGATCTGTCTTCCCTTGTAGGTGAAGGACTTTTTTTCCCTTGCTGCTTTCATGATTCTCTCCTTGCCTGAGTCTTTTGTGAATTTGACTATGATATGCCTTGTTGATGGTTGGTTTTGGTTGAATCTAATGGGAGCCCTCTGTGCTTCCTGGGTTTTGATGTCTGTGTCTTTCCCCAAGTTAGGAAAGTTTTCCGCTATGACTTGCTCACATAACCCTTCTACTCCCATTTCTCTCTCTTCCTCTTCTGGGACCCCTGTGATTCTGATGTTGTGCCTTTTTTTTTTTTTTTTTAATTTTTTTTTTTAACGTTTATTTATTTTTGAGACAGAGAGAGACAGAGCATGAACGGGGGAGGGGCAGAGAGAGAGGGAGACACAGAATAGGAAGCAGGCTCCAGGCTCCGAGCCATCAGCCCAGAGCCCGACGCGGGGCTCGAACTCACGGACCGCGAGATCGTGACCTGAGCTGAAGTCGGACGCTCAACCGACTGAGCCACCCAGGCGCCCCGATGTTGTGCCTTTTTAATGAGTCACTGATTTCTCTAATTCTCAAATCATGCTCTTTTGCCTTAATCTCCCTCTTTTTTTCTGTTTCGTTATTCTTTATAAGTTTGTCCTCTATATCGCTGATTCTCTGTTCTGCTTCATTCATCCTTGCCACCGCTGAATCCATCCGTGATTGCAGCTCAGTTATAGCATTTTTTAATTTCATTCTGGCTATTTTTTACTTCTTTTATCTCTGCAGAAAGGGATTCTAACCTATTTTCGACTCCAGCTAGTATTCTTATTATCGTGATTCTAAATTCTGGTTTAGACATCTTTCTTGCATCTTAGTTAAATCCCTGGCTGTCGTTTCTTCATGCTCTTTCTTTTGGGGTGAATTCTTTCATTTTGTCATTTGAAGGGAGAGAAGGAATTAATGAGGTAAAAAAATTGAAATTAAAAAAAATAAAATTAAAAAATATTAAAATTGAAAATTAAACACACACACACACAAATCGAATAGATGATGCTAGATCTTAGGTGTGTTTTGGTCTGGGTGTTGAAAGTGGTTTGACAGATTAGAGAAAAAAGGTGGGGGGGGAAGAAGAAAAAAAGGAAATCGTTTGAGAATTTGAAAAAATGAATACACTGAAGTAGACTAAAATGAAATTATGGGGGTAAAATAGAATTTGAAAAAATGTACACAAAAGTAAAGAATATAGTAGAAAAAATTAAAGAAAAATATTTTTAATAAAAATTAAAAATAAATATGAATTTTTTTCTTTTTCTGTATTCAAGAAAAAAGAAAAGAAAAAGAGAAAAAAGATAAAAAAAGAAAAAGAAACAAATCATTTGAAAAATTGAAAAAGTGAGTACACTGTAGTAGACTAAAATAAAATTATGGAAGTAAAATAGAACTTGAAAAAATTTACATAAAAGTAAAAAATATAGTAAAAAATTAAATAAAAATATTTTTAATAGAAATTGAAAGTAAAAATGAAGATTTTCCCCTTCTGCATTCAAGAAAAAGAAAAGAAATGAAAAAGAGAAAAAAAAAGAAAAACAAAGAAAAAAAGGAATTGTTTGAAAATTTGAAAAGGTGAATACACTGAAGTAGACTAAAATAAAATGATGGAAGTAAAATAGAATTTGAAAAAGTTTACACAAAAGTAAAAAATATATAGTAATAAAAATTAAAGAAAAATATTTTTAATAAAAATTGAAAATAAAAATGAATTTTTTCTCTTTCTGTGTTCAAGTAAAAGAAAAGAAGTGTAAAAGAGAAAGCGAAAAAAAGAAAAAAAAGAAAGTTGAATAGATGAACCCGCTACCCGATTGAAGTAGGACTGCAATTGCTTCGTTTTCCCCTAGAGGTCAGTCTATGTAGCTCTTTATAGTCCATAAACTAAGCCGGCGGTGAGACTTGTGTTCTTGAAGAGCGAAGTTGGCCCAGTTGGGCGGGGCTCAGCGCAATGGCTCCGCTCTCCACTAGATGGCGCTGCTGGCCTACCGGGGTGGATTGTTGCGGTGTCATAGGTGCCTACGCGCATGCGCGGGAGCGGTGAAAATGCGCCACCCAGCTACCCGGTCTGTTCTCCCTGATCACCAATCGCGCACCCGCCCTCTGTCTTCAGCTTTCGACCACTCCCCGCTTTTCCACTCTCCGTGACCAGGCCCCAGGCAGCACGTCTCTCCCGAGTTTTGTCTCAGCTGCGGCTGTTTTCCCCAGCCCCTTACTTCCGAAGGACTGTGGCCTTGACCCGCTCCGCCCCTCTGCGGGAGGGTCTCACCGAGCAATGGCCGAATGAGCAATGGCCGAATGTTAGATGCACCAGGAACACTTGCTGGACCCTGCTGCTGCCGGTGCCCCGAGACTGCGGCCAGGTGCCAGCCCGTCCCAGAAAAAGTTCGCGAGACAGTGTAGCAGCAGCATTTCAGGGATTATGGAAAATCACCACACACTTCTGGTACCAGGCTTCACCCTTAACGACCTTGTTCACGCACCAGCGAATGTGGCCGTTTTCTGGGGTCTGCTGGGACCAGGTGGCTTCAACAGTCTCCGAATGTCCTTCCAGCAGTGGAACCGCTTTTCCCCGTGTGGCCCGAGAACTTCCTGGACCCACTCCGCTCCTGGGGATTCGCCCTTCCCGCCAGAGCACCGCCAGGTAGGGAGCTGCGGAGTTGCAGCCGTTGCGCTCCCCTTGTTTACAGTCTTAATGGAATTTAAACCCTCTCCTTTCCCTTTCTCCCTTTTTAGTTTGGTCCCTGCGGCTGTTTCCCATTTTCCACTTTCTCTCCAGCTGCTTTTGGGGAGGGCTGCTTTTCCCGTATTCTCCCCCGCCCTAGTCTCCATCCTCTCTCCGCCTGCAAAGGCGGCTCCCTGCCCGCCGCTGGCTTCTCTCTCCCCAAGTTCACCTCTGCGCGCCGCGTACCTGCTGAAGTCTGTGGTTCCGGTTGTGCAGATGGTTGTGTTAATCCTCCGATCAGTTTTCTAGGTGTGTAGGATGGTTTAGTGTTGGTCTGGCTGTACTTCAGGGACACGAGACACACAAAAAATTTCTATGCTGTTCTGCCATCTTGACTCCTCTGGCAAGATTTTATTCTTTTTGATTGCTGGGTAATATTCCATTGTATACCTATACCACATCTTCTTTATGCATCCCATGACTTACTTCTTTTCAGCAACGTCAGTATGTATCTCCACCCTGTCCGCCATCACCATTGGAGGGGGGGTTGCTGAAGGAGAAGCAGAGCTGTGATGTAATGAGCAAAGCTACATACATGGGGATGGATGAGCTCATGAAAAAGTGAACAACTCCTGTTTTTGCTGTTGTATCATTGTGAACAAAGGAGAGATATTCCCGGGGCGCCTGGGTGGTTCAGTTGATTAAGCGACCGATTTTGGCTCTGGGCATGATCTCGCAGTTTGTGAGTTCGAGCCCCGCATCGGGCTCTGTGCTGACAGCTCACAGCCTACTTTGGAGCCTACTTTGGATTCTACGTCTCCCCCTCTCTCTACCCCTCCCCTGCTCACGCTCTGTGTCTCTCTGTCTCTCTTTATAATAAATAAATGTTTAAAAAAAATTAAAAAAATTAAAAAAAAGATGTTCCCTCTTTTTCACTGTTAAGAAGGTAGCCATGGCTTTGTCAGATGGAAGGTATTTTTTTGCCCCAAGAGAGAATAGAAATTTGCATTCGGATTATTCAAGAAAGAGAGGGGACCAAAGGGCAAAGGAGAGGCTGGTAGGTTCCCTAAAGGTAGGCACCTGAGTCCTGCTCTAACACTGCACTCTACAAGTGGCAGTGCCTTTGGTGAGACCCCCCCCTGAGGCTGAGCAGCAGAATACCGCGTAAGTACTTAAGCTTTAACTTCAGCAACCCTAGATCAGGGAAAGTTGTGACATATACCTGAATGTTGGGAGACAAATTCATACTTGTTACCTGTTTCATAATGCTAGGCATCCATATAAAAACCATCCGGAGACATAGTCAAAGAGTCTGTAAGGTGTGGAATATGTGAATATTGGAATCCAGAGTGGGCAGAATTTGCCGCTTTTATTTTGGAAGTTTGATGCGGTGTGGTGTGGCTAGTGTCTGGCCCCGACCGTTGCTGAGAAAACCAGGTGGCTTCCTTTAGTTTAGAGAACAGACGACAGAGGGAAGTTGGTAAATGCTGAGCAGGGACTCAGAGTGGATTAAGGGCAGTTGCTATTAGGAAACCTCATTTCACACAAGGATATCAGAAGGCCTTACTTTAGTATCATTGTGGAGTATTTACAACATTTCATTCCCTCATTTATGTCACTAATGTCTTCTTCGATTCCCCCAAACGTTACTAAACAAGGCACCCTGATGGGCACTCTTCAGATCATTTTCTTATTGGAGCCTCACGATGAAGGCCCCTTGAGTATGGCGGCCATTTTAGCCTCATCTTGAATTGAGCAGGATAAAGTGGTAACAGTCGCAAGAGTTGTGCGCTTTCGTCAGCTAGTAAACGGCAGAGCTGGTGACACCCAAATCTTCAGACGCCATGTCCAATGCTTACCAACCGTCGCTGCCACCCACCAAGTTGTCACTCTGACTCAGTAGCTGTGAGATTCCCAAAGCAGGTTTAGGCAACTGAGGCAGATTTGGAAATCCAGCCAAAGGGCACTGAAGCAAAGGTGTGGAGATATGGAAAGGGTCCAACCGCAGGTGGTACAGTTTGTGATGGGAATAATGGGACAAAAACGATAATAATGATACTTAACATTGATTGAGAAATGGGTTTAGCTGTTTACCTGAAATGTCTTATTTAAGCCTTATAACAAACCCAGCTTCCCCACTTTTTAGATGAGAAAACTGTGGCTGAGAGGGGTTGGGTGACTAGTCCTAGCTCCCATAGCTAGCAAATGCCAGAGTCAGGATCCTATCCTTGTTCTGCTTGGCCCCAGTGCACCTGCTCTTTGTCATGGGAAGAAGATATGGTGTATTGATTGGAAAAGAATGTTTAGGGGTCCCTGGGTGGCCAGTCAGTTAAGCGTCTGACTCTTGATTTTGGCTCAGGTCATGATCTCGTGGTTCATGAGATTGAGCGTTGCCTTGGGCTCTGCACTGACAGCAAGGAGCCTGCTTGGGATTCTGTCTCTCTCTCTCTCTCTCTCTTTCTTTCTCACTCTCTCTGCCCCTGCTGGTGCTCTCCAAACAAACAAACAAACAAACAAACATTTTTTTAAAAAAATCAAGAAAAACATTTAAATCACCGAATGAGACTAATCTTATTGGCTCAAACTAAAATAGAATTTCTTCACTAACCAGACTGATTGAGGTTAATGAGGAAGACTGATCAGAGATATAAAGGAATCATGCCATCTCTGCTCATCTGAGTTGGTGAGCAGGTCTCAGATGCTGCTGTTCTGGGAGCTGTTTGCAACAGTCTTGAAACACAAGGTGTCATTGGAAAATGGCATTTGAGTAAGGACATGCCTGCCCACCTTCACAAGACTAGAATGCTGGGAGGGACCTCCAAGATCATCAAGCCCATTTCTTTGATTGTCCAGATGAGGCTGGTTTGTTTTAGTGGTTGGCTGTAGGTCTCGCTGACAGCTGGAGGCAAGGCTGAGACTAGAGACAGGCCTTTCAGACTTCTAGAATCATGTGTTCCGCCCTCCCATGCTGCATCTGCACCCTAATTTGACTTCTCACCGTGTCCTGTACACCAAAACTTGAGGCCATGGACTTGGTTATGCTTTCCCTTGGCATTATTTCCCAGTATGTGAAGTATGCTAACTGTGCATTTGAAATAAACTAGCTACTAAGATCTGCTGACAATGTGCACCCAAAATAGACTCGAGCAATGAAATTAATGCCGTACAAAATCCTTGGTCTGTTCAAGAATGTTTCTCTACCAACTCTTTGGAAAATAATCCTCCTAAAAAAATTCGATTCAGTCGTCACCATTCCAGTTTGGAAGATTCTTTATCTATTTGTGTTTTCTTCAGGGCATAAATTAAAAATGCATGTAACAGCAGTTATTATTTTCCCATGCCATTGAATGGGAAATTAAGAGTCTAGGATTGAAATATTGATGTAACATGATATAGATCTACTGTTCCTTTTTTCTTTTTTGAGAGAGAGAGAGAGAGAGAGAGAGAGAGAGAGAGAGAGGGGAGGGGCAGAGGGAGAGAGACAATCTTAGCAGGTGCCACGCTCAGTGCAAAGCCTGACCTGAGGCTTGATCTCCCCACCCTGGGATCATGACCTGAGCTGAAATCAAGAGTCAGATTTTCAGCCGAGTCACCCAGGTGCCCCTAAACCTACTTTTTCAAGGAATGAATATAGCAACTCCGATAAAATACTGTGTTTAGAAATTCATTAATTCATACATCAGTGAATCTTCATTTACTTACGTAGACAAGAAAGAACACTCTTCCTAAAAATATTAGGAGGACTTTGTGGGGTGAGGGAAATGGGATGGGAGAAAAAAAAAAGAATGAAAAATGAGTAACCAGTTAGCACAAAGACAATAATTCACGTTTGCAGAAAGAGCTTCGAAATGTTCATGAAATAGAGTTTCTCTGGTCTGTCTACCTTTCAGAGGCTGGTATTTCAAAATGATTTTGCTAAAGAGTAATTGTATCTGGTGACCAGCCATCTTTGTGGTTCTGTGGCTCTGTGCAGGCCTGGCAAGTTTCTGCCTAAGATGGCTGTTAATATCACCCACTATGTCTTCTGTACTGCCAAGCTCTAAGTTACTGCAGGAGTCTTCCTGCCTGATCATGACAGTAGCTGTTGGAGCCTCTGAAGCTTAATGAGCGACACTGACACATGGAGTCTTCATGGCCCTACAAAGAGCTGATCACAATGGAAATGAGCTTTATAAAGGGACCACTGGAAAGACAACCTGTGTAAATGACAAAGATGTCCCATTGGTCAATGAGTGGGAAGGACAAAAGGGTGGGGAGAATTTCTAGCCATTCTTCCCTCATCTCTGGATCCATGGAATGACAGACTTACCTAGAAAAGCTAAGGAAAGCTTTCTTTTTCTCAAAGTTTGCCAAATGTGAAAGGAAAACAAAGTCACTTAAATGGAGGGAACCTCGTAATCCTCTTAACTGTTTCTTGCCTATTCTTCCAGAAGGCTTGTGCAAACACAAGTGAATATAAACAACTATATCTATGCATATAATTAAATTTCCTTTATACTTGTTCTTTTCTGCTTACATAAATGAGATTATAGAATATATGTTTATTGTGCCTTAATCTTCGGAGATTCTTCTAAAGCAATGTAGATACACCTAATCCATTTTCTTTTAACAGATAATCAATATTCTATGGAGTTATCATAATTTCTTAATGCAAGTTACTATTGTTTCTAGTTTTGTGTTATACATACATCTATTTATTTAGGAGACCATAGCCATTGCATTTGTTGTATGAGATGTGTGCATATTTAAGATTTTGATAGATATTGCCAAACTGTCCTCCAAAAAATGTCGCCCTACTTTACATGCTCACCAACAGTCCATGAAAATGCGATTCTGCAACACCATCAGACATATCAGATTTTAATTAAACTTTTAAATACTTGAAAAATTTTCAATTTTATAGTTGAGAACATGAGTCCCTTTATTTATTTATTTATCTATCTATCTATTTATTTATTTATTTATTTATTTATTTATTTATTTTTGAGAGAGAGAGAGAGAGAGGCAGAGAGAGAGGGAGACAGAGAATCTCAAGCAGGCTCCACACCATCAGTGCAGAGACTGATGCAGGGCTCGAAATCATAAACTATGAGATCATGACCTGAGCCGAAGTCAGGAGTCAGATGCTTAACTGACTGAGCCACCCAGGCACCCTGAGTCCCCTTATTTTTGATTTGCATATGTTTAACTATGTGTGACATTAAGCATCTTTTCATACACTTATTAGCTATTTGTATATCATTTTCTGTAAAGTACCCACTGATGCTATTTACTAATTATTTTTCTATTGGCTGTTCATTCTTTCTTATTGATTCGTTAAAGCCCTATATATATGATGGAAATCTTGTCTTTTTCTCTTTATCTTTGGGTTTTTTTTCCTCTCTCTCTCTACACACATACACACACATGTATATATATATATTTTTTTATAGACGTCTTAATCTTTTTCTTTATGTCCTCCAGGTTTTGTGGAATGCTAGAAAGTTTTTAAGATTAGGGAATTTTAAAATTGGATTTAAATACAGTTCAATTTTATTGGATATCTTTGAACTTTCCTTAAAATGAAGGGTCTGTGAGCTTCTCTAACCAATGCCAATTTTGTTTTATTTTCCTATGATAGTGTTGTGGAAGTAAATCACTATAGAGGTACAGGATGAAAATACACATCTCATCTGGGAATGATAATTAAGTTCAGTAAGGAAGGGCGGCTTCCCCTTCTACAAGAGAATTCCTCTGTGCTGGGGAGAAAAGACTTGAGCTTAAAGGTTAACGTGCTTACCCCTTACAAAGGAGGGGTCAACGAAGCACAATCTAAACTTGAGCAAATCTTCACTGTTCTCTGAAGGAAGGATGGCTTGCACATGGAGAAGGGCCAGAGGGGGACAACACCATTATTCAGGATGAAGGGGGTCTCTGTCATACCTGAAGTTTACATTCCAGGAAAATATAGCCTATACTGAGTCCACCTATACAGTGGACCCCCACTGTGATGTATACATCACACCGCAATTATTTCTACATCTACATCTAGATATTGGCACTCAAGGAGAGGTTGAAGATGGTTGTGGCATAAAAGTCCTTGCTCTGTGTTCTCTTCCATCTTCTTGGAGAGCTTAAGCAGGGTTTCTGCAATAAATCCTACTGTTGAAAACCCCATATATGCTTTCCCTTCCAAGCCAGAACTATTGTGATCCTTACCAAAAGGCAGTAGCTCACTGCAAAATTTGTCTTATGCAGTTAAACGGTGTGGCTACAGATCAACTGGCGGGAGGTTGTTTCTAAATGGCAGGTCAGAGGAAGTGTCTTTTTTTACACCTAGGTTGTAGTGTAGGCATTCCGACTATCACTTTCCCAAAGAGTTGGGTTCATTTCTATAGCAGAGACATCTTCCAAGGCGGTTGTGATAGAAAAGGAACCCCTGTCAGGGCTGCCAATAAAGAGCCCAGACCTTCGAGGAGCATGGGAGCTGGGTAAAGCCTGGGGGACATATGGGGTCCAGCATAGCCAAATGGATGAGGGGGCTACAACCGGCTGGAGGGGGGAGGTGAAGGAGAAGGACAAGTGACTTGAAATGGTCAGGACTAATTTTAGAGGTACGTATGCCAGTATTGTTGACTGGCACTGTGGTAAGGAAGGGCAACAAGAAGGGAAGTTCCAGTAGTTCTGCACTGAAGAGATCTTGTTTTGCTCATTCAACAAGGAAGATGGAAGCCAAGGTACTAAAACAGAAGCCAGAGGGACAATTCGTGAGGGAGGAGAGTGACGTTGCAGGGATTAGAAGTTCTATGTGTGGGATTTGCTGGCCCCTCTCTTTCTCTTGCTCTTTCTCTTTTTGTCTCTCTTCCTGGGGTTTTCCAGATCTTTCCCTCTTGCTAACCCTTTGGTTTTTTCATGTCCTCTGAGTATACCTAGTTTTTTCTCCCCACATTCATTACTTAATGGCACTCTTACGGCATAAAATCATAGCTATTTTGCTGAATATCGGCTCAATTTTGATTTTTCTTTATTTTTTTTTCTAAAAATAAGAAAACTCACTAAAATTCTAAGTTGCTTTTTGTCATATCCTGGTTGTTTGCCCCGCTTTTACCCATGTCTATAGGAGAGACTTCTTAACCCAAACTTCCAGCTCGGTCCCAGTCTTCAGTGCTTGTCTTAGAGGGCTGGTTAGTGTCTCCCTGTCGTCTCTACCCAGGTGAATCAGCAACCAGGAATCCCTGCTGTACCTCTGGGATACTGGGCTTGCTGGGCTAGTATGTGTTTTATTCTTGAATCCTGCCATGAGGTCCCAGGCATGTATCTGGGTTCTTGTCGCGTTCCCTATGCCCAGTTCCTATTTGTAATACTAGGCCTCGTGGGATCAGACCCTTACCTTGTTTTTTTGCCAGAATTAAAGAAGTGTGATCCCAGCAGGATTTGGTAGTAGACTGGTTATCTGTTATCCACTTTAAAGACCGTGTTGCTGGCCTGGGTGTGCGCCCCCTCCCCACCTCCGTTGTCTAGTTCCAGCTCCTAGGGCCCCTTGCTCTCCCTCAACCCTTTGCTGCTAATCCATTTGTTACAGGTCATGTCACAAGACCCCACAATGTTGACTTATATGTGGCCTTCAGGTAATTTTTTTCTTCCTTTTGGACTAGTAGCCTGCAAAAGAAGAATTCCTCTCACTGCGTCTAACATCTTTAAAACATGAGTGAATCAAAGCATTTTCCTTTTCATTCAAAAATGACTGACCGATTTGCCACAGGCTGGCTTTACACACTTGACTTTAAGGTACACACACGGCACATAGGGTGAGCTGGTCATTTTCATGAGGGTGGAAGATTTGGGGAGAGGGAGGGTGGGAGTCTGGGGGAGTGAGGGAGCTGGTTTGTTGAGTGCCAAACCCAAGGCCTCAAGGTTTCTCAAGGTCACTTGCTGGCAAAGTCACTTTATAAAATTAGCCCTTTTATATGGGTATCCCTTCCCTGTTGTAATCCAAAAGTGCAAGATCCATCTTTATTTGACAGAAGGCAAGCAATTCCACGAAGCACAGTGAGGCATCTTTATTCATGGCTGAGGCATCCCACTGATTCGTGGTAATGAAAAAATGGAATCCCCTCTTCCAACGGTGGCTTAAAAGGATCCTCCAGAATTGGCCATGTGTAGGAATCTTTGATAAATGAAGCCAGCCAAATACAAGTTAGCTGCGTTGGAGAGTGCATAATCTACTATTCTACCGAAAATACCGTTGGAGAAAACATTTCCAATTAACTCATCAATGCAAAATTGTGGCTTTTTATATTTAATTAATAGAACGTTGGAACAAGGAACAGACCTCTTAATTTTTCTAGCACAGTGCCTTCATGTTCCAGAAAAGGGAAGTGGATTCCAAAGAGATTACATGCATTGTTGAAGGTTACTCGGCTTGTCATATAGTTGGGTCCAGAATCCAATCTTCTGGTGCTCCTTCTGTTGTCACACTCTTTCTGATTCATCCCAGGTTAACAGAGGGCAATATCCCAAAGTATATGAGTTGTTCTCAAGGCTGGCTACACATTTAGAACCATCAGAGAAGCTTTTACAAAATACAGATGTCTGGGCCCTACATTCACTGATGCTAACTTTCACTTGGCCTCCGGTGAGCCTTGCCAAGGAAAAGTTTTTTATAAAAACTACCCCCTTGTGATGGCAATTTATAGCTGAGGTCAAAACTCACTGGCATTAGGGAACAGATGATTGAGAAATTCTGTTTCTCTCCTAAACTTTGTGATTCATGCTAGTAGAGACCACAGACACTGTTAAACTTTGTACCATACAGGGGCACCTGGGTGGCTTAGTTGGTTGAGTGTCCAACTCTTGATCCCAGGGTCATGGGATTGAACCCCATGTCCAGCTCCACGTTGGGTGTGGAAACTGCTTAAGATTCTCTCTTTCACTCTCTCTCTCTCCCTCTCCCTCTTTCCCTCTCTCCCTCTCTCCCCCTCAGCCCCTCTCCCTGCTGCTTGTGCTTTCTCTCTCTCTAAAGTAAAAACAACAAACAAACAAACAAACAAACAAAAAACCCCAAAACGTTGTACCATGTAATCTCCCATTAACCTTATTTTATTTTTAATAAAATTTTCTTTAAAAATTTTAAGTACATAGAAAAACAAAGGGAATAACAATTTATGAAAACATCTGTTTGCACCATCCAGCCTTGACACTTGGTAACATTTAATCAAATTTGCTGAGTCTTTTTTCATGACTAGTAACTGAAATGAAACCCTGCAGACAAAGTTGAAGTATACCCGTTGGGGCTCTCATTTTATTTCCAGGTTTTTCTCTGTTATGATTAAGGTCAAAGAACAGACAAACAATCTACTGCCTCCTTTCTGCCCTTCTGCCCCCTGAGAACCCAGAGGGTAGGCCTACTGGCAATAAGGAAAATGCCCACTGAGCTATCAAAGAGCATTAGGACCCTCACAATAAGTGATGATGTTGTTACCGCCATGGAGCGCAGCTGAGTCAGGATAGTAACTACCTCATCTGTATCTTGGAAGGAGGAAAGTGGCTTAGGGAGATGTTTATGGAGGTCAGTTTTCATGCTCACAAAAGGACTTGAGAATCACAGACCACAGACACGTATTTAGGAATGCAAAAATCTAATAGCTGAAGATACGCAGAGCTATTCTTTTTCTTGGCTGAGACTGATAATTTTCCTCTTTTCCCCATAAATTAGGGTTTAAAAATGTTGTTGCTACCACTTATTTCTCTTGGCATGTTAAATGACTGAGTTCCTTTGTTCCCTCTGCCTTTTCTGTGGCCCCTCTTGAGCTCCTGCTCTTGAGTAAATAATCTAGTTTTTCTGTGGCTTGTGTAGGAGCTTAGCACTCCTTTGGTAACTTTTTTCCTCTGGCGATGGGCTCCATTGACCACGTTCAGAGTATAATATGCTCTCCTTTTTTAGTTTCTAAAATTAAGGGCATTTTGTTTTATTGTTCTCCAGTGGACAACTGTCCCTTCCCTCTTTGCTCTTCTGGAAGCACCTTGACCTAGACTTCTGTTCTGATTTCGCACTCTGTCCATTTATAGTCAGCCAGTGATTCAGCCAAAGGCAGCGATTCCCCTGGTACACTCTGTGTGGGGTATGTTTCTGCTGAATGGCATCATGTCTATGCTCTATTTTTTTTTTTTTATTGTTAAGAAAACAGAAGAGAAAGAAGACAGGTGAAGGCTTCAATCCTTAACATATTTCGGTTGTCTCTAGTTTTCATTTCTAGTCTAAGATCACCCTGTCTCTCCTCCAGCCTTCTCTCTCTCAACATCTTGTCTTTCATCATTATGTTCCATACCACACCAAATGAACTTGGGCTAAAGCTCGTTGTTTCCCCTTTCTAAGTTTTTCTGCTCAGCCCTTGCTGCATACTCCATAGTTGTCAAATCAAATTTTGGCCAAGAAAGAACAGACCTGGGAGATTCAAGGAACTCCCACAAGCAGATGCATGCATTTCTATAGGTTAATGTGCTTCTTCCAAACCATTTGCTTCTTCCAAACCATTTGCTTCTTCCAAACCATTTGCTTCTTCCAAACCATTGGAAGAAGAGGAAGGAGACCATGGCTGTGCAGTTCCTTGAAATACCACATCCACCCATTTAAGAAATTGTACTGAAAACACAGTGAGTGCCTGCCATTCTGTTCACAGAAGTAATTTGCTCTCTTCTCAAAGCCTTTTGAATTTTAAAGTGAGAGCTGCTCTCACTGTCTTACAGCTTGAAGATAGTGGCCACATAAACATGGGAAGAAAACAAGACTTGAAGCTTAAGAGTGAGCTGTTTCTCTAATGGTTGGGAAGCATTTACTCTCCAGGGAGGTTCAGGGAGGCTGAGCGCTTTGTCCACCAAGGCTGCTTCCTTCCTCTCTCCACCTGGAACATGCCTGTGATAAGAAGTTATGAGGCATTAGGTCTCCGCATACGTCTCTGTTGTGCCTCTCGGGAACATATCTCAGGCCGCTAAACTGGGTTTATCCTTTCTTCGATTAAGCCAGGCTGGTTCTGGTAGAGGGTCTTGATGGGTGGGGGTGGTGGATGATGCCCACATTTGCTTTATGTTGTTCAATCTTATTTTGAATTCCAACCTTTAAAATAGCTTACAAATGGCTTATAGTCATTGACGTTGTTTTCCTCTTAAAAAGTTCCATTGCGTACTAATGAGAAGTTTAATGCTAACAGAAGCTACATTGCCATGCAGGCTGAAGTTTGCCATATGCTTAACTCCTGTTTCACACAAGCATTAGGTTTGCAGAACGCAGAGTTGCCACAAATATCCAAGTGCAGAATTAGGTCCCATGTACAAGTATGTGAGTGAGGAATTTGGCTCATGCATATACCCTTGGAAAAAATTTTCCCATAGTTTTCTTTTCTCTAAGGTATTGAATGGGCCAACACTTGCGTCCTCATGTTTCAAACATTTCGGCCCCCCTGAAACATTTTGATTGCCTCTTACATTGACTAGAATTGCACAATACCGTGTTCCAAATGATATCTTTTTCACTGGCTTCACATAATTTCAGAAGAAACCCTCTGCTTCATACCCTATGCCCTTATGTATATGGCTTCTATTTTTACTTTGCTTCTTCCTCTGTTTTCCTTCTACCATTTCATCCAACATGTTTCAAATTTGTGTAGTTGCTTATATTTGAGGCAATCATACTTGAAACTAACAATACTTACTTTATTTAAAAAATATTTGTCTTGATGCAATTCCCAATTGCAAGCCTTGGGAAGAAGGAATAAACCCATGATGTAATCGGCAGAGTTGATGTGTTGATTCCACCCTTGTGGGACTTGAATCTTTATTTTATTATCTTCAAAAGTCAACAATAATAGAAACTGAAGAGTAGTCTTTCAACAGTAAAAGCTAATTGTTTTTTATGTGAATGAGACGATTTGAGAATAAACACCAGTGGTTGTTTTATTCCTTGTTCTTTTCATTTCACAAGATCATCAGATATGTGCCGAGGTAACTTAAGATATGAGGGGTGTGTGTGTGTGTGTGTGTGTGTGTGTGTGTGTGTTTGCATTTTAAAGTATTCGATGTTTACTGGTAAGTTAACAATGTGCCTTACTCAGGAAACCAGAAGACCTAGATACTAGATCAATGCCTTAGACAGAGAAGTCACCATGCTCTATGGGGTAGAGAGATGCCCATGAAGCTTGACTTCTTCTCATTGACAAAGTAAATTCAGATGCCTAGTTTCTCTGGGGCAACTTGACTTTCAGGGGAAAATCCAGTCTCATGACTCTGCTTTCAGCCAAGACTCTACTGTAATCTCCTGGAAGGGTCATTAGTTTATGACGTGTAGACTTTAAGCCTGTCTCTTAAGTCTATTAGCTATTATCTAAATTAGCTTTTGCCTCTGACTTTTTCCTGCCTGGCTCATGTGCTCAGAACTGGCCTTCAACTTTGTTTGACAAACCTTCTTCTGCAATCATTTCATATCCCTCCGTCTTGATCCTTGATCACCTGATTAAGTGGCAGGAAAGTCCGTCTCTCTCACCCACTGGTGCCGGTATCTGATTTTGGCCAGATTCATGCCTGAACATTTGCTGCCAATGGTCAGTTTTTCCTGTTTTAACTCGGTATCTAGGCTTCTGGAACAGACCTCTTCTTCCACTCCCCACCCCCCATCTTGAATTCTGATACTTCTGTAATCAAATGGAGTTTTATCTTTGCTCTTTGCTTATCTTGAATTGCCCCATGGCAAATCTCAGGCAAAGATTTGGGTATAAAAGTTAAGTGGGGAGATGATCTTAGGAAGCACAGAGAGGGAGTTAGGAAGTGAGACAGGGAGGAGAGGGGAAAGCAAAAAAGAGCACATTAATTATTGGGGCCACTGCTGTGGGAAGATTCAGTCCTTGGGTGGGGGTCAAGGGGTAGGGGGACCCTCTGAGAGACTGTGGGAGAAACTGCCTCAGGATTATCCAACTAATGAGGTGCAAAAATTGAGGTATTTATCCACTCACCATCCCTCATGGTTTGAGGTTTACACTTAACTAGGTGTTAACTCCTGACATTTCCAGCCTGCCCTGTGCTCGATCCTCTGGTCAGATAAAGTGCGCTGACAGATGGAAACAGGTGCTTGCGGTAAGATCCTGGCAGCATAATCAAGAAGGGTCTACCAAGCTGCTGTGACCTCTAGGGTGGACTGCATCAGACATGGGTGGGGTACTGGCAGCATCCAGGACACTAAGTCTCAATATTTCGTGCTTAAAAGAACCCATTAGAAGGAACTGTTGCTAGGAATCAGGAAGTGCTAGGGATGGAGAATTTCTTTCCTTGGAGGAGAGGGGATTGTCTTTCTGGATGGTCCTTTCCCATCAAAGCAACATCTGAGGTTCCTCAGAGGTAACAAAATAGCCTTTTCCCGTGTGGGTGAGAGATAAGGAACATAAGAAAGGGGAAGGAAAGTAAGAGTATAGAAAGGGTGTTGCAAAATGAGTAGCGTTACTTGTGCCTCCGTCCTACCCGTAAAGTTCTGGCTATTCTGAATTATTCTGTAATTTGGTCTATGAGAATTCCTTCTGTTTTCTAAATTAAGTGTTGTACAAATGCCTCCAGCCAGACATTTTTATAAAGGATGGGTCAGGTCCACTTTATTGCTGTTTGCGCTTCTCTTAACTCACATATATGTTAACTGGCTTGATGAAAGAAATCTTTTGCTTACGTCTTAAGCACAAAGACCAGCTCAGGGACTGAACCTGACATTCAGCTGAGCTGGACTCCTGTGCAGACAGCAGAAAAATGAACAAAGACTCCTATCAACTCTGTTTCTAATTCCGCGTTGGGGGAAGTATGGGTAATCTAAATGAAACTCACATATGCATAGTTTATTTGTAGATATGGTTGTATGAGAGATTTGTAATGAGTTGTATATGCTTAATTTGAATGCTTGGTAAATTTTGGTTATACGCTTATGCATATGGTATGTGCATTAAGCCATTCCAAGGGTTTGCCTTTGGTTACAAAGTCTCAGCTTAAGAACTCTGGCAGGACAGACCCTGCTACACATCTGGTTGTTTCTTTGTTCCCAGGCAGTGACTAATTTTGATCAGATCTACTTGCACCTCCTACCTTCCAAGTAAACAGAAGATAGACTCCAGAATATAAATCCCAACACTGTTTTTTATAGAGTGAAATTTAAAATTCCCCTACAGGTCATAGGTTCTCAGCATTCTGTGCTGGAAATGAACTTTCAAAAGATTAAGAAATAGAGGCTCATGGAGGAAGAGTGATTTAGCAGAGGTCATAGAGAAAATGGCTTATCTTTAACTTGTATATAATTTTGGTGATACAGATGCTTTGTTGATAATAGACTATCACAGGTTTGAGTAATGCTAGTGTCTGGCCTCATGTAAAGTTAAGACTCATTTATGGATTCCTTTCAACACAGTAAAAGCTATTGCAGTCATAAATTTCCTCAACGGTGACAGCTGCTGTGCAAGACAGTAGTAAAAATTCTAACATCAATCTCTCTCTTTTTTTCTGAAGATCTCAGTACTTTATGGACTTTTAAACCATCCTTTACAAGTTGAACTGAGGCCATATGGCAGTAGCTTTTGCTAGAAAGCAGCCAGTGACAAGAAGAGCCTTGATCGATGCACATTAAGGAAAAATGCTGGAAGAAACGGAAGATTAAGAGCTGTTAACTTGGGGAAGGGGTATTTATACGAAGCTTTCAATCCTGGCCAGGAGATGCCGTGAAGGAATGACTCCGTTGGCAATTGGCAAAAAGAAATATGAGGCTAAAAGTCATAGTAAACACTCTTTCTTTGTTTCTCCCCGAAGAGTGCCAACACATTTTTAATTCTCAACAGATACATTATACCTAGAGCTAAACAAGGCACAGATTTATCTTTCTGGGAATAAGTATGTATTAACTCTGTAACAGTCTGGAGAAGGATTGAATCATTTATTCCATGGTCAGTAATAAACAAAAACACACAAAGGGAAAATTATTCCCCTGCACACCATAGACCTCTCACTGTCTGCTTTTGTTTAATAACTATTAACGTTCATAACTATCAAAGTTTTCTGACTTCTTGTCAGAAAAGATCACTGCATCATAGTTACAATGTATCCAAACAAATATGACAGATTTCTTTGATGCAATGGTAATGTGTTTCAGAAACGGATTCCTTAATGGATTATAGGCTTCTCTTTTCCTTTGTCACATTCGAAAGGCTGAACAAAGTATTTAAAATACAACATGCTAATGACAAACACCACATCCACGAGGTAAGCAGGAAAACAAAGGATCTCATATTAAGGCACAAAAAATGTGTTGATGACTTTAGTTCAACAAGGGAAGATAAAATAAATATAGAGCTGTAACTGATGATTTAATCTAATTCATCTTTAAAATCCATGCAATAGTCAAGAGTTAAAGACACCTGCCACCGGGATGCTGAAATCTGAGAAAATGTTACTTGCCCTTGATGGCAATTGGAGCTAATTTAATTGCAATTACTGCACAAGATTTGTTGAATGACAGTCTAATAAACTCTGCTGAGGTAAATATCATATTATTACAAATATAATTTCTGATTTTCCCTGCTTGAAGTAGATGAATGACAGAATTAAATGCCATTTCCTAAACACTTAACCAGCAGCCATCATCACAGCTGTTTATAAGGTCTTTAGTCTGTTTTCTGATTGGTGACTCAGAAGTCAGAAAGCCATAGACCTGTGTCTATTTACATGCCTGAAAAAGTCATTTCTCTCCCCTGGAGGAAGGAGGAAGGAGGAAGGAAGGAAGGAAGCACATTTTCCCGAGCTCTTCGACTATGAGATCAATGGCATCAGAAGATGATCAGAATGGAAGTGATATGGTTTAGACTAATATGGATGTTTATGTTCAAGGTTGAATCTAAATGTTGGTGCACAAGTGTGAGGTTGAGAGCCAAACTAAGCGATGAAACTGAACTTCATCTTCCATCTTCCAGTTCCTTTCAGTCAAAGAATATTTCCTGGATAACGGAACAGTAAATGGGTACCCATTTTATGGATACTGACATAGTTAAAATTTATTTGAATTTACTTGAGTCTTCAATCACAAGGAGACTTGGAGTTGAATTTTTTGGAAATCACACCTAGCTGTATTTCCAGAGAGGAGAAGTAGCGAAAGAGCAGGAAGTAAATGGGAGAGCATGGTTGGTTTCCTACCTTGATCAAATTAGCCTGGTGACCCTAGAAGACACCCCTGTGAGCACAGAAGTCGGCTTGTCTCTAGGAAGTATTTACTCTGGGATAATATGGGATTTCTGTCTATAGAAATCTGCACCATTAGATCATTGTTTTGGCTAAAAGAGAATGGGTGGTGTATTAGTTTGCTAAGGCTGCATAACAAAGTACCATAGACTGGGTGGCTTAAATAACATATCTATCGTCTCACTCTCCTGGAGGCTAGAAATCCAAGATCAAGGTACCAGCAGGATTATTTCTTTTGAGGCCTCTTTCCTTTGTCTTACAGGTCTATCTTTTCACTGTGTCTTGACATAGTCTTACCTCTGTGTCTATCTGTGTTCTCTACTCTCCTCTTCTTAAAAGTACCAGTCATATTGGAGTAGAGACCATCCAAAGACCTCCTTTTAGCTTAATTATCTCTCTAAAGACTCTATTTCCAAATATAGTCACATTCTGTGGTACTGGATGTTCAGCATATGAATATTTGGGGGCACAATTCAGACCACAGGTGTTGGGTTATGGAAGTTTTATTGAGGCAACTTGGTTGCCTGAATAATGATACTTTGTGTTGTGGGGATATTGAGAAAGGTAAGTGGAGAGTTAAGATAAAAATTTAATTAATTAAAAGATTTTCTATTGAGGGAAATGGTTACTTTAACCCTTGTCCCTAGATTTCCTCCCTAACACACAGCCCTGTCCTTTGAGTGCCTCCAGATAGAGGAAGTAGCATAACAGAGTTGTCATGGACCCCTGTGCCACCTATGGAATAAATATGTCATCAGTACCATGGGAAGTCATGTCTTGTCATGGTTGTCACGATGGGGAAAATTTTTATCACTTCCCTGATTATGAGTTTCTAAGAAGGGAAGGTGGCCAGCGCTCCTAGTGTAGTTCTGGTTTTCCACGTCTAGCCGGCTGCTAAGCCATCAGCCCTTGGGTTGATGCTTGGAAAGTTTCTTTATTAACTAAAGCACATGTGTTTTAGGAGAGAGCTCTCCCTTGACCCTGCTTGCCTCCCAGTAACTGTGTTACCAGACCAAAGTGGATCCCCTCCTCCGTGAGCTATAAATAGAGACCACACCAGGTGGAGATGCCTCACAAAGTTGTACAAATAATGAGACCACCAGGAATAATTTCCCAAGCCATGACTCTCTGAACAGGGTTGAGCAGGCTCCTTTTATTGAGGCTTGGGATGAATATTCAGAGGGGGATTTTAACATTATAATGAAGCCGAGGTAACTGCTTGCCACTTTCTGATTCATCTGCAGGGGTCCTCCTCAAATATTTCTTGTCTTGGTCCAGCAAGCCGTTAGGTAGTTTCTAAAAGAGGAAATTGACAGTTAGGCAGAAGCTTCTAGGAGTTTCCTGAGTTCAGGGGGTCAATCCTGAGTTTAGAAGGTCAAGTTGTCTCTCCAGTGACAATTGTTTCATCAAGTCATTTGTATTGGATTAGATAATTCTTTTATTAGATAAAATAAATAAAATTCTTTTATTAGATAAATTGTGCGTTTATCCATAGAGATTTCCACTCAAATCTGTAGTTTGCAAACAAGACTGGCTTAAATAGTCTGATAAGTAGGTTATTTTAGTAATAACTTTCTCATAGTTTTCCATTCCTTAACTCTTTAAAATTTTTTTTTTTTAAGTTTATTTATTTATTCTGAGAGAGAGAGAATGAGCAGCGGAGGAACAGAGAGAGAGAATCCCAAGAAGGCCCCTCACTGAGAGTGCATAGCCCGATGCAGGGCTTGAACCCACGGTTTGTGAGATCATGACCTGAGCCAAGATCAAGTGTAGGACGCTTCACCGATGGAGCTATCCAGGCGCCCCTCTGTCCCTTAAGTCTTAAAATCGAATGGGATTTCTAGCTCTGGGCCATGCTGTCAGGACTCTACAAAGCAATGTTTCCAGGTGCTTATTTTAGGATTTACATTAAGGGTGACTTTTAGGTCACCTATATAATATACTTAAAATACTTCTTCCCATAATGAAGGTTAGCAGTAATACAGATGTGGGAAATGTTAAGGTTATCCAATCTAAATATGTTTGACTTACCTTGCATAACTTGAACTTGAATAGCTCTTCACCGTGTATAGGACTTAGGGTTGGTAAAGAACATTTGCATTACTTGTTTGGAGACTCATAGCATCCATAGGGGTGGGATGAAGAATTTTGCAGATGAAGGCATTTTGCTTCAGAAGTCAGATGATTTATCCAAAGCAATCTGTCTATTATTGAGTGGAGGTACCATGAACTTGGTACCATGGCTCCACGTTCAGTGGTCTTTCTATTTCCTTGTGTTTGTAGAAAACTACGTCAGTCATTGAAACCTGATTTACTGTGTAGGAGAGCATTTTTCTTTGACTAATCACAGTAATTGACACAATGTGTTAAAGAAGACTGACTTAACCTAAGTTCCTCATAATATAGTGAAAAGAATCATCCCAGGCCTTTCATCTTCATTTGTAAACTTTAAAGATAATTTCTGTGCCTATTTCTCAGAGTACCTGTAAAAGAATGATATAAGGATACTCAAGTCTTAAAATTAAAACTATTTTCCTTTATTTTTGTTTGGGTATACCTTTTTTAATAGTTAATATGGTTGGGAATAAATAATCATATTCCAAAGGAAAAAAAAAGCCTAATATTTTACGGGGAGCAGGGGAAGGCTCAGAGAACCCTGGAGGAAGAAAAATGAATTGGAAAGATGACTCCATTGGAAGTAATAACTTCTCAGAATTTATAGAATGGTTTGTCAAAATCACTTATTATTCACTCGTTTAATAATTTCCTTGCCCTATTTCTTTTTTTCTTCACAAACTTTCCTTCCCAGATTTTCTGTAGCTCTTTCTCAGAAGCACCCTACACTTTGTACTATGGTTTATTTTCAGTAGTTTGACCTAGGTGCATGTGATAGGACTCGGCCCTGACCTGAGATGAGAACCCATATTCTACTACAGGGTCCAGGCTCTATCCAGAATATCTGGATGTTCCTGATTTAGATGTTCACTTATATCTGACATTTTCCTGATTCTAATATTATTTTCCTCCTGTGTGAACAATTTTCTGAGATTTTTAGTCACATGTACAGTATCTTTGAAGGCATCCTAAGAGGCATCAGGTACCAAGCTCTCTCAATGTTTTATGTGTTCCCCTCTTCATTTTTTTTTTTTTTTTTTTTTTGGTTGCATGATATTTAAAAGTTGGTGTATTCAGGTTGTTTAGGTTGAAGTGTACAGAAGCCCAATTCAAAATAACTTAGGCAAAAATGAGAACTTGTTAGTTCATGAAGCTAGGATGCCTGAGATCAGGTGGGTCTTACTTTGCGCAAGGTTGAAGTTGGGGTTTCAGATGAAGGTGAAGGTGAACTGAAGTTCATTCACTCTCTTTTTTCCTCCTGAATCAGTTGTGTTTACCTCGGTTTGGCTTCCGTTCTAATTACTATTGCCACAAAACAAAATACCTCAAGCTCTCCACTACATGGCTGGTATTCTGTGGGTCACAAATCAGAAAGGGCACAGCAGGGATGACTTTTCTCTGCTGTATAATGTCTGGGGACTCAACTGGAGAGAACCTGGTGTTCTGAGGGCTGGAATCATCTGCAGGCACATTCACTCACATGAATGGCAATCGGTGCCAGTGGTTGCTGGGAAATCAGCTGGAGCTGTCAGCCAGAACACTAACACGGATCCTTTCCCTGTGGCTGCTTGGCTGGGTTCCATGAGCAAAAGCATCCCAAGAGAACCAGGTAAACCTGATTTGCCTTTTACCTCCTCGTCTCTGAGGTCACACAGTGCTGCTTCTATTTTCCATATTCAAGAGAAGGGAACGTAGACTCCGTTGCTTCATAGGAGGCATAGTCATAGAGGAGCATGTGATGAGAGACATTTTTGTGATCATCTCTGAAAAAATATGATCAACCATGGCTTCATTCTCAGCCTGGTTCTGCCCACATGCGGTAAGGAAGGTCCACAGGAGCTCTGGCCATACATGGTCCTAATGCTGGAAATCTCTGAAGGATAAAGACTCTCTCTAATGCTGGAAATCTCTGAAGGATAAAGACTCTCTCTATCTTCCAGTATTATTGTCAAGCCCCCCCCCCCCCCCCCAAAAAAAGGGGCTCTCATTGGCCAGCCTGGGTAACATGTCTCTGGCTGAGAAGTAGGGCCACTGACATTAGATGCTGAGAAGGCTACAGTGAGCCAGGGGTAGTCAATTCCCAAAAGGAAAACAGTTCTTTTGACACCAGAAGAAGGCCTACTGGCAGACAATAACAACCAATGTTCACTACAATTGGTTTCCTTAATCACTAAATATTATACGCTGTTCCCTCTTTCTTAGGCTGAATCGACTTGTGTGTGTCACCGCTGGACCCCCGCCCAGACCTACTAATTCACAAACTTTGGGGACTGGGGTACGCAGCACTGTCTTTTTTTTTTTTTTTTAAGTTCTTATTTATTTTGAGAGAGAGAGACATTGAGAGCGGGGGAGGGACAGAGACAGGGAGAGAGAGAGAATCCCAAGCAGACTCCGCACTGTCAACGCAGAGCCGAACATGGGGCTCTATCCCATGAACCACAAGACCGTAACCTGAGCCGAAACTGAGAGTCGGGAGCTCAACCGACTGAGCCACCCAGGTTCCCCAGCCCTCTGTTCTTTTAACATGGTCTTCAGGTGATCCTGAAGCAGGCTAAAGCTTGAGAACCACTGCTCTAGATGCTCCAAAGAGTTCGTTGAGTGTTGAACGGGCAAAATGTATCTCCCAGAACTTTCTGTAAAGATGTCCTTTGGCCAGATGTTTGGATTGCCTGGGCATTGGACATTTGTCTAGTTAAAAGAGAACACTCTGTCAGGGATGATAGTTGCTACCGGCAGAACTGGAGCCAGGACCGGACATGGACGCCCTGCCCCCCTAATCCACTGTGAATGGAGGCGGGGTCTTCCAGGGGCGGGCAGGGAGAGGGGGCAGACAGGACTCTTCTCCTGGTTCTGGATAGGACCTGCAACTGTGTTTAGACCAGCTATGCCAGGAGCCAGCAGCACTAAAAGCAATGGAAGGAAATGTTGCTTGTCCTTAAATTTACATTTTCTTTTCATCATGTTGACATGAACGCAGTATGGCAAAAAGATAACTCATTCCAAATAGCACAAGATGTTTCCTCTATGCACCCCAGCCCCTGTGCCTGTATTTGTGAAGAGACACATGGACACAAAAGCACATGGGGCCAAATTATCTCCTGTTTCCACATGTACAACTACTAATGATTTCAATGGGAGTGGCCCATAATAACCAAGGGTAGGATTTGGCCCATGCGATTTAAATTGAACTAAAGCCCAATTTGTAATACTTTAGTTGAAAACCAGCAGTGATTATAAGACTAGCATGTGATTAAAGCTTCACCTTCAAAATCTGCTGGCCAGAAATAAAAAAAAGTTTAAAAAACCATTATGCATTTTTTTTCAACTTGTAGTAAAGGATGAATTGTTAAAACTTCCAGCCTAAGAAAAGAATGAAAGTATTGGGGGAAATTGGATATTCAGGGTGACTGTTTTTCATTACTCTGCAGCTAATGAAAAAACGTGAGACTTCAAATAGGATTGTGCTTTCATTGTTTCTATTTCCCCAAAAGGACCTTCGCCACGATTTCTGAGACAATATCTACAATTCTTTTTCTGAAGTCAGTCTAATCCTAGAAAGCATTTTATGAATTTTCAAATTCTTCAGTTTTAATGATTACGATTTTTCATTATTATTGTGCCATAAGTGATCCAGCAGTCAGTAGCTTAGAACAGCCATTCGTTTTGCTTCTGATTTTGTGGGGTAGAAATTCACGGAAGGCTCACTTGGCCATTTTTTTCCTGCTCCACCGGGCATTCGCTGGGATGTGGGGCTGAAGGGTCCACTTCCAAGATGGCTTCTTCACTCCCTGTGATGCCCCTCCCTCCCTACATGGCCTCTCCACATGGCTTGGGCTTCACACGGCATGGGGATCTCAGGGAACTCTCTCTTCCTTCCCACTGGCTGTTTTGCAAAAGACATGCTAGTTAATGCTTCGCCTAAAACTGGGACATCACTTCTGTCATATTTATTGGACAAAGCAGTCACAGGATCCACCCGGGCTCACAGGGAGGGACACCAGATTCTGCCTACTGATGGGAGAATGACAAGGTCCCAGTGTAAATGCATGTGGGGGATGGGAGATACCATTGTGTCCATCTTTGATACACATTCTCAATACCCGAATTAGCTTAATATGTCTTTCTTTTGACAGCCATTACACACTTTTGTTCCCTGTTTGTGATTCCAGGTTCTGTGATCAGAAAAACCAAATAGCATATCATTTCCTATTGTTAAACATACCGAAACCAATCATTCTCTATGCAAAGGAAAAGCTGTAGCCATATTTAGGTGTTCACTGAAAATTACTAGATTATGAAAGTATAGATTACTCTTTTCATATGCTAATTGGAAATGTGAACAAAAATAAGTAGGCTGACTTTGGAATCATGAAAGTTGTTCTGCCCAGTTACCCTGTTTTATAGATAAGATGATCTGATGAGATTGCCTAAGCACACACAGCTAGTTTATCTTAGTTTGGGTCTCTCCTAAGGCAGACTCTAAGATGGGAACTTGGTTATAAGTTGATTTGGGAAGTGATCACAGACAGCAGGTGTGAGAAAATGGGGAAAGGGACTGGGGAGGAGGAAATCCAATAAAAGCAAGTCCATTAGTGGGTTACTCAGGTGGGCAACTGAGGCTTTATCACACTGGGGACCCCCCGCCCCCCCAAAAAAAGACCGCATGAACACACCTCAGCAATGTGCTGCCGGAGGATGGAGAGCCTGTTTGTTTATCCACTTGCCTTGGTGGATGCTTGCCTCTGACTGAGACTTTAGCTCCTGCTTATAGTTGAGCAAGTCTTTGTGATGCCAGATAAATCTTTTAGAAAGAGAAGAGGGACCCTGGTCCTTGTGTGGAGAAGTTGATTGTACTGGAAACTGTCCAACAGACCAGCTGGTGAAGTCAGGTGTGTCAAGGGGGTGTGGGAAAGGGCATAAATGGCATCTGCTACATGGTTGAAACTGGACCAATTGGTAGAATGGATTTTGAAGTGTTATAATCACTATCATGCTGGGGGCACTGACTATATTCCAGGTGCTTTACATGTATTTAATTGAAACATCATAACCATCCTATGGAATAAATAGTATATTACCCCTTTTTGATAGATATGGAAACTAGGATTCACAGATGTTTACTAAGTCTCCAATGGCTTTGGAGAACCACTGATCTGCTTTCTGTCTCTATGATTTTGCTTTGCTAGAAATTTCCTACAAATGAAATCTTACTACATGTGGTATTTTATGTCTGGTTTCTTTCACTGGGCTAAATGTTTCCAGGTTCATCCATGCTGTTGCATGTATCAGTAGTTTGTTCCTTTTTGTTTTAGGCATAAACCACATTTATTTATCCATTGACCAGTTGATGGGCATTTATATTGTTTCCAGAGTTTATCTAGCTATTATAAATGATGCTGTACGAAAATTTGAGTAAAAGTTTTTACTTTTCACTCCTCTTGAGTAAACACCTAGTAGGAGAATTGCTGGGTAAATGCTAAGTATATGTTTAACTTTTTCAGAACCTGTTTTCCAAAATAGCTGTATCATTTTATATTCACGTGAGCAACCTGGGTGTTGGAGTTTCTCCACATCTTTACCAACACTTGGTATTGTTGGTAACTATTTCAAGGGGCGTGTAGTGGTGTTTCCTTGTTGCTTTAATTTTCATTTCCCTAATGACTAGTGATATGGAGCATCTTTTCATATACTTGTTAGTTATTTGTATATCTTCTTTGGTGAAATGTCTCTTCAAACCCATTTTTTTACTTGGTTGTTTGTCTTCTTCTTCTTAAGGCTTAAGGGACCGTAATATTTCTAATGCTCTTCTGTTTGTGGCTTTTCTTTACCATTGCATAGGATTGTCCCTTGAGTGATAGTGTCATGGTCAGACAATGTTAATACCTTAAGTGGCCTTGGAGATCATTTTTAGTACTTCCTAAAGTGGTGTTCCAGGGAAGAAGATTCTAGGAGCTGTTAAAAAGTTTCTTTGGTTAAAGAAATATGGAGAGACGTGCTTATATTATCCCTCACCCGAGAGGGTCATAATATATGTCCCTATATTAAAGGCCCTGAGAAGTTCTGCAATAAAAGTGTATTAGCTCCTTGACCCCAAATCTTTTAAACTTACCTGAGCACAGATCACATCAACAATTGATTAAGATTAGTGATATTAGCATATATTTGTAAAGTAGAGTTTGTCCGAGCTGTGTTCTATGGATCTAGTTAATAGATGAACAATGGAAAGAGGAGGTCCAGAGGGTGTAAATGATTTGCTCAAGTTAGTGGCAAAGTTGCTGGGGAAGAACATAGTTTTCTTGATACCCATCTTGGACCTCTTTCTGCAGTGTCCCCTTGGGTTGCCACTAGCTACTGCCAAGACTAAAAGAAAAGTCAACAAGTGAGGCTGAAATGTATATGATCAATTCCAGCCAGTGGTTTGGCACGGGGTGACTGAAGCTTCTTTAATAGAACTGATTCTAACACAGGAAAAACTTGGGCCTTCCTCTGCTTCCTCTTTTTCTTGCAAGATTCTTTAGTATATTATTTCAGTAATTGCTTATTTATATCAGGTATGTAACAGGCAATGCCTTAGGGACTAGGGGTACAGGAGTGAAGGAAGCATAGTCTCTGTGTTCATGTGGTCAGTTTGAGGATAAACGTGTTCAAGAAGTAAATGGATAGATAATGTCAGGCCACATAGTGTTACGTGCTATGAGGAAAAATAAAACAGGGTGGGGGAAAAGGTATAATAAAGAGGGAGTGATTTTAGTAGAGTCTTGGATGAAAGGAGGGAGATAGTTATGTGACCATCTCTGGGAAGGAAGCTGAAAGCATGCTAATGGGAAATGGGAAATCCCAAGCCTGGAGTGGGGTTGGTGTGTTTGCATGGGGCTAAGTGGAGTGACAGGAAGAAGGGAGGAAATGAGTGAGGTTGGGTGGGTCACTAGAACCACAGTGGGGGATTCGAAGAATTGTAAGATGCAACCATTGGCCCCCAGGAGTTTATAATTACGGCAGTTTAAAAATATGAAAACAAACTCTAGAATTGAATTCAATTCAGAAATGTCTTTTTCTACATAAGGTTTTCATGGAACTGATTCATAGTGTTTCCAAAAACAGGTGGCATGGGAAGGAAATTTTTAGATACTTTGGGGAACCACATACGATACGCTTATCTTGGAGATTCTCAATGTGCGTGCATGTGCACGTGGTTCTGAGAGGTTCAACCATGAAGAAATACCTTGGCTTTGTTTAACTCAACATACACCAAAATATTTTATTGTGGAGATCTTGTGTTTCGTAAAAAATGGTTACCGGTATTCTGAGTGACAGTAGTATGAGGCCATCTATTTGTAAATTGGTGACCTCCTCTTTGATGATCAGACTTCTCAGGAATTAGTTTCTCCAGTTTCCTATAAACATATTCTTGTTCTCTTCACAGAAGTTGTCAAATGCAGCACACTCGATGTGCACTAAGTTCATGGCAACAGGAGAGTGTATTAGGAGTTTAGAAAGTTTTATCTTTATTTAAAATGATTCAACTGACACTTTTTACTTTGAAGTATTCCCCACAGTTTTATCATGTCAGCTGCAAAGATCGAACTTAATAAAGATGAGAAATGTATAGCCTTACTAGATCCCGGCTCAGCTGTTTGGGTAGGTCTTCTGAAAGTCTAGTCTTCTGATTTACGATTCGTCTGAAACGTAATAGTTTTAGAGTCCATCATAACAACATTGTTAAAATGCTAGATAAATTCCACCATGGGTATCAGAGGAGAAATGTATCCTCTATAAATAATATACTTCAAGACACACACAAAAGATGGAATTCACATGAAATTTTATGTGCTTCAGAATGAAATAATCCCTGATTCGTGTAGCAAGACCATAAACAATACTGTATGCATATTTATGGAACAAAGCTGTGAGACTTGGCGCACTGCCCCCAGCAGTGGTGCCTCTTCTGAAAATGGCAATAAAGTCCACCTGTTCTGACTCCGCTAGACCTTCTGCAAAAGTAAAGTGGGCCAATGAAGCCCTGAGGCTGCCTTTAACATGTAGCCTTCAGAAATTGCTCTCGTTACCTTGTACCCACATCACAGAAAACCCAGCAGCTCCAAACAGATTTATCCGGGGTAAGAAGACAAATGAGTAAGAAGCTAGTCAGCCAAGTCAACATCCTGCTTCCCTTCACAGATACTTCTTCCTTAGCAGATGGTAATGGGTCACTGTGTGGTCTCTGCCTGGGATATTCTGGAAACGATGGTTATAAAGCATTGGGCTTTCCTGCCTGGGGCCTCACGGAGGGGTGTGTCTTCAGAAAGGTGGCCACGTGGAGCATCTTCTGAACTCATGCAGCTGAAAGAGCACGGCCTCAAGAAAGCAGAGACTTGGATCTCCGGTAAGACACTGGATTAAGGAGTTGGGTGATATCGGGATAGGCCACACCTTCTCTCCAGACTTCAATTTCCTTTTCTGAAGGGAACTTCTGAGTTCTGAAAGCTCTGTGATTCTCCTTTCTTTCTTTTTTTTTTTTTTAATATTTTAGTGTTTATTTATTTTTGAGAGAGAAAGAGAGAAGGGAGAGTGGGGGAGGGGCAGAGAGGGAGACACAGAATCCGAAGCGGGCTCCAGGCTCTGAGCTGTCAGCACAGAGCCTGATGTGGGGCTCGAACTCACGAACCGTGAGATCATGACCTGAGCCGAAGTCGGACGCTCAACCGACTGAGCCACCCAGGCGCCTCTGTGATTCTACATTTTTTAATGCCAAAATTATTTTCAGGTTATTGTTACTTTAAATGGTTTAAAGGCTAAGTAAATACAAATGATTAAGAAATTCTGTTTTGGCAAATGTTTCATGTTTCTATATTCAATATTGCACATTTTTGAACCAGAAATCAAAAGCGCCAAATCATTATTGCACTGTATCACCCTTTGTATTTATAAGCCTTATGGGAATTTAAAAGTGCCTACTCATAGATATATATCAGTCTCCTCGAGATTTTTGGATAGCCTGTTCTTCCAGCTCTCAGTGGGACGTGGAGATAGTTTACTTTTCCCATTTCTTCCAAATTGGGGCCACATGGCCTTCTCTCTCAGTTCCTGTTGGAAGAAAACGGGATTTTAATCTATGAGAGTTAATTGCCATCAAGGTTGGTCTGTTCTGCTGAAACGAGTCCACTTTTCTCAGTCTCAGCTTTTCCAAAAGGCCAGTCTCGTCTAATTAGCCTTGTAGAGGGAAGGGCCTGTGGGCCTAAAATGCCTGTGTTCCCAGACTTATCTGTTACCTCCCGACATCCTCTTGGTTGCTTTCATGTCTATCCCTATTCTCAACAGGTAATCTATGTTTTTACATCGTGTGTGTGTGTGTGTGTGTGTGTGTGTGTGTGTGAGAGAGAGAGAGAGAGAGAGAGAGAGAGAGAGAGGGAGAGAAGGGAGAGAGAGAAGAGGGAGAGCGCACAACCTGGCACCAGCATCCTCTGAGCCGTGTCTGCCCTCCGGGGTCAGCTTCATGACCTTCTTACCTGAGACACTGAGGTTATCCAGGTGGAGACTGACCATGATGGAAGGTTAGATGATTAAACCACTTTATAGTGAACATCTTCGAGCCCTTTGGCTGCTTTGTAAAATGTTTTACTGTTCCTTGACCTCATCTTCTGTTGGCATAGCTCTGTTTTATTGGAAATTGCTGAGGAAGTACACTGCCCGTCTTGGTGCCATTTTGGTTGAATTCACGTCCTTGGGCAAGGAAGGTCTCTGGTCATATTGATGAACTTGTCCATGTTAGGATGAGCACCTCTTTTTGTCCTGCCTCATGCTTACGGGATGCAGGAGACGTGGGTAAGACCGAAGCTCCTGTTGCTCGCTGGCCCACTTCCATTTGTCTCCAGGGGGTGAAGAGGGGCTATCTGATGGGTTAGTTTGGGAGAAGGAACATGCTGCAGGCCCTTCTTTCTTTTTCTCTGTTTTTCTGTCTCTCTCCCTACTTTTTTTTGTGTCTATTGCCCGGCAGCGACAGTGCATTCTGATCTCTTGCTGGCCAGAGGTTTGTACTCGCTCAGCTCCAGGGACCAAAGAAATGGAAAAGCCTGTTAAATTCAAAGGGAGAAAAGTAAATTCAAAGGTGAAGAAGTCTCAACACTTTCAGTCATAACTTTAAAGCCACATCCTCTCATCTAGCCTTGCTGCCTTCCTCACTTTCTAAGCTAATATTGATCTCCAGATATCTGATTCCTATGTCTTTCTTTTTTCTCTGAACTCTGGAGAAGTGGGATCATTGGCACTTGGTCCCTTTGACTGAGTCTCAGTTTGGAGACATAAGGGATTTTCTGCTCCTAAGTTTCCCATTTTTTGGAATGTTTCATAAAACAGAAAGAAACTTCCAGAAACTTTTTACAAACGCAAAGTAGATTAGCTTTCAGAACCAATTAAGACAAATAACAATGACACTAGGAAAGTTTACTTAGCAACACAACAATCCTCAGAATGGAATGATTTAATCATGTCCACAGAAGATGGAAATGGGAATAATGACCCAGCCTCACAGAAACGTCTAACGTGCATAAACATATGTCCTTTTGGCCTGTAGTTTTCCAGTAATCAGTTTCTGGTTCTTACCCACCTGTGCAACAGTAGGGATTAGTGGAAAACTTTCAATTACACATCATACCACACGCATGCCATGTGGGAAATGTAGCATATAAAAAAACAATTTCTAGCTTTCAAAACAAACATACAAAGGGATATTATACAGGGTAATTATGGGAAATGGAAGAGAGACCATAATGGTTATGGATGTCTGGGGAAATGTGATGTTAAACTGAACAGAGAGAGAACCGGCATTGGACAAGGGAGGTCATCCTTAAGTGGCCAACTAGTTGAGTTAAGGACTCTAATACTCTTCAGGATCACCTGTAATATGCACAGGTTTTTTATTTTGAATATTTCAGAGGCAAAAATATTTCACATACAATATTATGCTTCAGTGATGTTTTGATTGACCCCTCGAGAAAATGTCAGCTAGTGAAGGTTTCTTGTTGTAGATTGTTTCTATGGAACTTTAAGTTGACCTAAAAAAGTCTAATCTTTATTAAGCTGGGACCGTTTTGGAAATGGAAGTGTAGTGTTTTCAAAAATTTCACTTGTTTTTCAAATGCGGTAACATTTCTTACAATTATAAAGATATGTATGAATGGAAAGAGTTCCAAAAGTTTTGAGTTTTCTCATAAATATTTTACATGGCTACAGATAGAATATTTTTCTTTCTCTGGTGATCCTGGCATAACTTTTCAGTCCCTGGAAAATAAAGAGGAGACTAAAAGCATTGGGGGTGGGGGTGGTGAATATCTTCTCTGGTTGTGTAGGTCAAGAAGCCTTTATCCAGGCTGTTTCTGATAGCAGGTCCCAGGTGAGTGTCTTTTTAGTTGGAGAGTGAATTTTTGTCCCTTGATCTGGCACCTCCTAGTCTGCTGGCTGAAACTCTTTCCTGTGCACCTGCAAGAAAGCCCAAGAAAGTAATTCACAGTTGTTCTTGGACTTCTTGGAAAATTCACAACAGCTTGATTTTAAAAACATGGCTGCTGGAGTGCAGCCTGATTGTGAAGTGTTTTTAAGGTGCTATGATATGCTTTGCAAGCATCTCACGTTAGGCACAAACATAAGTAAAAAGTTCAAAACAGAGCTGTGCATAGGTAGAAAGCAAATATTTGAAAAACAGTAATAAAAAGCTAAAAGTAATTGGGTGTGTGGGGAATTGTGTCTGGGACTGCCTTCCCTTACTATTCGCAAAAAAATTTTACCAGACTTAAGAAGAAAGTAGAGTTCATGTGCCTTTACTGATGTTTCCCTAGCAGATTCCTTTACAGTCAACTCAAATGAGTCATGCGTATTTGAATGCAAAATACAATCTGTACATCAGGAAACTTGTGTTCTTCAAGGGAGCATGTATCTTTGGGAGAGGTGCATGTTGAAGAGAGAAGCAAGAAGGCGGTGTTTACTTGCACTGAGATGGTCATTGGTGTGAAAGGCATTGCTGATTTGCTCCCCAACTTCCACTTCACCTTTCCCAACTGAATGGCCGTAGTTGGTGTAGGACTGGTTCCCCCCCACCGCCCCCAACTTCTTGGGTGAACCCTGAAGGGCCTGGACTGAGAGTAATTCTTCCACATGGGTTGCTATAGTTGAGTGGTTCACATTTGGGTATGTGACTAGTAGAGTGAACTCAGGGCTTTCGTTTAACAGTAGCCAGAGTAGAAACGCTCTCTCTTCTAAACAAGTGGGTCTATGGATGAGAGGCCTGGAATCGCCATTGCCATTTTGTTACCATAGGAGGGGAAGCCAGCTTGAATATAACCCAACTAGGATTAAGCCAGCCAATGCATATTATTTTCTTGGCCATTGGAATTAGTTCAGAGGTGGATTCATTATTAGAGTTGGTCCTTAATGGAGAAGCTAGTGACTTTTGTTCCATGGTTTCAAGGACGTAAGTTCTCACTTCCTCTGGGTGATATGGTATGAGAATCTGAAGCCATTTTGCTGCAACCTGAGGAAGCTTCCATGAGCCAGCACGTGGGGGAGGCAGAGTCTGAACAACTGTAGAGAAATGGGGCTGAAATCTTGACCGAACTTCTGAAATTTTTCACTTTCCCTAACTTGGAATTTTGTGCGTCAATATTTTCTGTTACAGATAAATTAATTGGTTGAGTTGGAAACACGAGCTGATTTCAATACACTTGGATCCATGATATTCCCCAAAGAAGAGTCGATATGCTATATGGTTAATGCTATCATACACACAAAAATTAATTTTTTAAAGTGTCCTAAGAGCAGCATTAACATGTAGAAGACAAAGTACAAGAAAACATGCAAATTTAAATCTACACCTTCACTATGTAGGTCAAATGTCACAGTCACTTAGTTTCAACTGATTTCCTGGAGAAAACACAAAAGTGTATAATAAGAATCAGATGTATTGCAAGTTGCATACAACTAATTGGATTCAACAAAATCTTGGAGATGTTTCTGCTTGTTTTTTGAGCAATCCAACAATTTAGTCAAAATAGAAACTGTCTTCTTTCAATTCAGAGCAACAAATGAAAAATATACAGTACAACATAAGAAAACAATGCAATTTTGTTCAGTTGAAAGATACGCACACATACCAAGAAAAACTCCACACATGTATACACAAACACACAGAAAAAAATTATGCAATGACACACACACATAAATAATTTACCCAAGCACAAAACTAAACTGTCTCACATGCTAAAATCCATGGGTACCAATATACAAAAGCAGGGTATCTGCCCTATCTCAGCAATTATAGTTTGCTCTAAAGTGACAATCCAAATAATTGAAATATCCAATGGTTATTAAATGTATGATAAATACTTTAATATTTGCATGCTTTTCCTTCTTAAAAAAACAGTAAAAAATCAAAGGACAAAGCCATTGTATAAAATTGTTCTTCTTGAACAAATCAAACCCTAATGTAAAACTAATGGAATTAGAAAGTGCCTTGAGCTTTATTTTTTTATTAAAAAAAAAAATATCTAAGACCACAAGGCAGGAAGAACAAAGTAGGAGGAAGAAGAAAAAAGAGGGCTGGGTGGGAAGGAATAAAGAAAAAGGAAAAGGAAGGCAATGAGAACTAGAATTATGTAGCAAATGACTAGTGGCTAAATTAGAGTGTCAGAGGGAAATGTAAGCACTATTTTTTTAGGATCTTTATGACTGACTATTGACATCATTATTATCAACCAATCCATCAGTTTAGCTATGATCATGCTTATATCAAAAAGACATTTGAGTTAGTCAAATCAGTTATCTTGATAAAAAACTCCAGAGTTTTTGGGATTACAAAAGCAAAACCAAAAATTGTCCTGAGGATGTCACTTGTTAATGCCTGTTTTACCCACAGCATGGTCTAAGGGGAAAACGCCCTGCCCACAGTGCGTGTTTCATTGGCTCTCGTGTTTAATACCTTGTTTATCTAGGCCCTGTGCTCACAGATTAGTAAACCAGATGCAAGCATCTGATTCCAGGGCAGCAAAGCCATTCGCTCTCCAGTGGATTTGAGCATGACCTGGTCCCAGGAGACAGACTGGACCAATCAGATTTTCCACCTCAAGGACTGAAGTAAGAAAGACAAAGGAATCTGCCAGTTGGCAATAAAGTAGAAGCTAAAAAGTTGCCTTGAGGTGAATCTGAGGCATCATAGGCCAAAGCCATGTGCAGCCAAATGTATGAAGAAGCAGATACTTGGAGAAGGGACAGAAGGAAGCTAGGACTGGGAAGGACTCTTCCTGAAGAGTCATAAAGCTTAGTCATACTGAAGACAGAACATAAAGAGCCACAAACTTCTGCTTGCTGGCATTCCTGGAGATACTGTGATCTCCCAGTGCTTTCTGAGGTGGGGATCTATTACAACACCTGTTGGGGGAGGGAGCTGGGTCCCCCAGTGATGCCAAGTGTATCTTTGCAAGAAACTTCCCTATTACTTGAGCTAACTTGAGCGTCTCTATTCTTGCAAAGCAAGGGAATTGGCTGAAATAATTCTCATCTCATTTTGGGCATTTCTGCCTCTACGCCTTCAATTACATACAAAAATTAGCTGGGGAGCTTGTTAGAAATGCAATTTCCTTGGACAGAACTCTGAAGGTTCTGAATCCGTGGGTATGGAGAAGGCCCGAGAGTCTTGTGTTTTTTTCTGAGGTAGCTGTCCAGGAACTGGTATTTGGGAACCACTGCCTCAGTTCATGTGGTCCTTTTACTGGGAAGCCTCTAGTTCTGTGGTCCTCAAACTTTTTGCTCTCAGGATCTCTTCTCACTTTTAAAAATTAATGAGGACTCAAAGAGCTTTTGCTTATACGCTCTATGTCTCCCGGTATTTGTCATATTGGAAATAAAAATTGTGAAAATAAAAAATATTTTTATAAATTCATTAGAAATAATAAACTGATCACATGTTGTATTAGTTTCCTAGATGCTGCCATAACAAATGAGTAGCTTAACATCTTTATTCATTGTCTCACAGTATCGTAGACTAGTAGTCCGACCGAAATCATGGTGTAGGCAAAGTTGATTTCTTCTGAGGGCTGTGAGGAAGAATCTGTTCCATGTCTCTCTCTAACTCTTGGGAGCCTGAAGTGTTTCTTGGCTTCCAGATGACATTCTCGCTGTGTCTTCGTACCATCTTCCTACTGCGTACGTCTGTCTCTGTGCTCAAATTTCTCTTTATAAGGACACCAGTCATATTGGATTAGGGCCCACCCTAATGATTTCATCTTAACTTGATCATCTGCAAAGATTCCATTTTCCAGTAAGGTCACTGTCATAGGCATTGGGGGTTAGAACTTCAACATTGTTTAGGAGACATAATTCAACATACAACCCATGTTGATACAACATATTTTGTGAAAATAACCATATTTTCCAACATAAAAACATTGAGTGAGAAGATGGACATTGTTTTACATTTTTATAAATCTCTTTAACATCTGGCTTAATAGAAGACAGCTAAATTCAACTTCCCAATTTTCTGGGATATGTTGTTTTGCTGAAGTATATGGAGAAAATCTGATCTCATGCATAAATATAGTTGGAAAGGGAGAGGTATTTTAAAAGAGCTGCCAGATAGTTGTGGATAATTTTCTATGATACTGTACCAAATCTTGACAAATCATAGTTTCATAAAGGTTATTATTATGTGGAATTTGAAATCATGCTGAGAAATTTTCATGTTTTTGCTTCAAAATTCAATGGTATCTCTTGCAATTTGAAGAGGTCTTTTATCCATACATGATTTTGTAACACCATGAAATTGTCATGTAAAAATTATCAGTTCTCTGAATTTTGCAGATTTCCCAATAGTGGAGTTTTCCACTGTAACTTTATAAGAGAATGAGAAAGAAAAGGGGAACATACTTCTTAGCATTTCTATGAAATAATTTTTACTTCTTGGATCAACTGAAAGGGTCTCAGGAATCCCTGTAGATCCCTGGGCTATAGATTGAGAATTTCTGTTCTAATACATCTTTGCTTGAGGAAATCTTAGCAACATTTCAAGTACCCTCTTAAATTGTCTCTTCTCCATGGCATCTCAACTGTTCCCCATGTAGATGGAGAGACCTCTTCCTCTGTGCATACTTGCTATGTGGTCTTCTGGAGGACTACAGGGACTGGATTTTGTTCACATTTTTCTCACCATAGGTAGAGAACACAGGGGAACTCTAATTCTAGCTGGAACTGGATTACATTGGTTATCTTACTTTTATGCAGAATAGCTTTTCATAATCAAGGAACCCAGATTGTAATTAACTGTTGCTATCACTAATGTTTATCATGATGTAGTCTCCATCAACTAAAATTTTTTTCTCTAACTTCCCTAACCTGGGAAAGTAAATAGTCTGTAAAACTAAGTAAGTCACGTATGCTTTCTTGAAATTCTCAGCTTTTATAAGGGCTTATTAGTACCTTAAGCTTTTATAAAGGCTGTTCCCTCTGTTTAGATTGCTGTCGGCCTGGCAAACTTCTACTCATCCTTCATGACACCAGTCAAGCCACCTTCCTTGACATCATGAGACAGTGCTCATCTCATAAAGTCATTTAATTATTCTCTATTGTGCTCTAAAGTCCTTTTATCATTTTTCTCTTGTAGGAGTCTCACAAAGATGTCTGAGCGGTTCAGAGAGGGAGAAATCTGTTTCTCACTTCTGTTGTGCGGTTGCTAAGGGCAGGAGTGCGGTCCTCTGTTACTTGTATCTACATGAGTAGAAGAGAGCGCTGCCCATTGGATGGGGTTGTCTTGATCATTTCAACAAGTTGATGGGTTATGGTTTCAGTCAGACACCATTGGTTTCCAGAGACAGAACTTCAACTCCAACTCAAGTAAAATGGGGAATTCATGAGTGGATGTTGGTTGGGTGGAAGGTCATAGAATTCAAGAGCAGCCTCAGACATACAGGGACCAGAGCTGCTCAGGGAATTCGGAGACTGGAATTAGGATGGCAATGCTTTCAGGAATCCATTTTTCACCTTTGTTTCTCTCTGTTGACCAGCTTTCTCCATGAAGCTGGAACTGTGGCTCGGCTACCAATAGCTCCTGGGATCATATCTTATCAGCATTGCCGTCCACAGGAAGGGACTTTTCTCCCAGCATTAGCTGAACCATCAGATGGCCTTGTTTTGGATTACCTGCCCAATTCCTGGACACATGGCCTTGGACGGGAGAGTGGTGAGCTAGACTTGGCTCAGGTTGGGTCATAGGCCCATCTGAGGGACAATTAATTGCTGTGTCCAGGGTGGGGAGCCATGAAAGAAGATGGCAGAATCCTTTGAGCCTAATTATTAGAAAGGGGGAATACGGAGTGGGGAAAAACAGTTTATCGAAAGAAGGCAAGCTCTGTTTTCAAGAAAGAGGAGGGTCCTAGATAGGCTGATCATTAATTGTCTACCACAATAACTGCCTGGTCTGTCTTTACAAAATCTTTTGTGAAGACATTTGAAAACACCATGTTAGCCAGCCATGGCCAATTTAATCTTGTTGTATGCTTTGGAGTAGTGACATCAATTAATGTCTGTGGCTGAATGAACTTAGTTATTTAATAATTGCATTTTAATATTTCAGGTTACATGCTTTCCTAGTATTGCAAATCAGCACTTCACAGGGAACTGTTTGTTATTATTTTCCTATGGTGAATAATGTGATGAAATTACACGGGTACTACTGGATTTTACACAGAATTGGCATTCACATTAGTTTCCACCAGTTTCCCCAGGATTAGTCTGGGCCATAGAATATGGCCTTCCTAGGGGAGCTATTGACCTGTAAAGATCTTCATAAGGTCTGGATGGGTGACTCAGAGCTACTGTGCAATTTAGAGGACTTGTCCCTTTCAGTCTATCTTTGGAAACCAAGCACAAGACTTGGCACAAGGAATATAGGTTGAAAGATAACTTCAGAGCAAACCTAGTGTCTAATTTCTTCATCCGCAATAATCCAATGTCATGAATAAATTCATACTCCATTTTCACCTTACTCCTTTCTTATTTATCAGTTATCTCAATTTTTGATTGCCTATCATTTGTCGACAGCCTGGTTTAATGCTGTGCATATAGAAGGTTCTCAAATATTTCTGCCCTCATCATTCTATTATATCTGCTTTAGCTAAAATCACCAATGTTGCTCTCTAGTTAAGTGGCAGAGGGTTTAGGTGGTTCTGTTGTGCAATGGATAGCGCATTGGACTTCTCTAAATGGCAGAGGGTTTTCTTAGGTTTCAATCTACATTAATTTCCTCTGTTAAACTATTTATCTTTCCCTTTTTTCTTTCATAGGACTTAATATAATCTATAATTATATAATTCTATTTTTATTTGATTAATATCTTCTAACTACCACCTCATGAACACAGGTACCGTATTTTTGTTCATTTTGGGGGTAACCTCCATCTAACACAGGACTTGACATATTAGGTACTCAAAAAAATATTTGCCCCATGACTGAATGAATAAAACAGAAAGGACATTTTGAATCATATTCCTCCAGGAAATAAAACCTGCCTCATATGCAACAGGTAATTCTAAGTAATGGAGGAGGGCCGGATGAAGAAGAAATGGCAGGCAGCCAAAATACGAAAGCAACATAGGTTTGATTTTTTAAATATTGTCTCCTAAAATGGCTTATGCCCTGTGATGCTCTTGAACACGGTCTGTGAATATAAAGTCCACATGTTTTATATTTGAATACATGGAAGCAGGAAGCATCTGGCTCCCCACTGTGAGCACTCATAGGATGGGTGGTAGTGACTAAATGCTGATCCCCATGAATTTGCTTTACTTCTTCCCTTTTCAGACCAAAGAGATTGACCAACGGAGGCCAATGGTGTGACCATCTTCTGGGACTGGTGCCCAAGGCCTTTCCTCCATATACTTCATCTGAGGGCAAGCGGGAGGAATACACTGAGGAAAGAATCATCTGTACTGAAAACCTCTTGTTTTGAACTCGAGCATGTGTTTTTCAGTTAAATTGAAATCTTTTTTTTCAAAGGAAACAGGAAAGCTATATTTGTTTTCCAACACTTCATCAACATCAAAGTATTTACCAAGTTCTCATCTGTGTGTAGCACTTTGCTACTTGTACTCTAGTTCCAGCTCTGCCGCTAATTAGCTGTGTAACTTGGGCATGTCATTTTGTTTCATTTCATTGTTTTACTCTAACTTCCTTATTTGTGAAAAATCCAAAAGGTCAGAATAAGGTCTTTCCAGGTCTAACAATCAAGGAAGAGAAATAGGCATAGTCTCTCTCTCTCTCTCTCTCTCTCTCTTTTAAAATTTTTTGTAATGTTTATTTATATTTGAGAGATGGAGAGACAGAGCACAAGCAGGGGAGGGGCAGAGGGAGAGAGGGAGACACAGAATCTGAAGCAGGCTCCAGGCTCTGAGCTGTCAGTACAGAGCCCAACATGGGGCTCGAACTCACAAACCGTGAGATCACAACCCGAGTCGAAGTGGGACACTTAACTGACTGAGCCACCCAGGCACCCCTGGGCATCGTATCTCTTATTTGTAAGTTTATTCTATATAATAAAGCAACCGTTGCTCAAGGAAACTAGAACATTTATTTATTTATTCATTCTTCAGTCCTGTCTAGACCTATAGTGTAGTGAGTAAGAGCATTTTCACTGGAGCCTAAAGCTTAAATTCTGGCTTTGCTGCTTCCCTGATTCTGAGCAAGTCTTTTTGTGCCCCATCACCTCAGATATAAAGAGTGAATAATGGCACTGGTATTTAAAGGATTGTTGGGAGAACTAAGTGGGAAAAAATGTGTAAGGTGCTTACAATATATAATAGATATTCCTTAAATGTTAGCAATTATTATTTTTTGAGAACCGACTCGGTGCCAGGCACACTGTTAAGCACTGGGATATAAGACTAAGTAATGGAGAAGTTAGATTTTACGAAATCCAATAAAACCTCTAAGTCAGTGGCCCTTAAGTCAGGCTGCACATTAGGATGAAGCTGAAAAGCTTGCAACATTCCTTCTTTGCATCACTCTGTGGGAAGTGAGGCTCAAGAAGGAGCACAAATGCTGATACTCCGGCTACGGTTATTGTTGTAATAACTGTCCTTTGTTTTTGACCCAGGAGTCTCATGTCTTCTGTCAGTGTCCATGGGACTGAGGCAGACTGATTTGTTAGCTTGCAAGAAGGATAAAACTTCAGACCCTTCACAGTCCTTGACATCATCTAGATCTAATCATGAGTTTATAGTAAATACAAGGGAAAGAGAACAAATGAACAACACTAAGAGGATATAATCAGCCAAACTCAAAATGTGGGACTTCAACAGGAGAAATAATCCAGTTTCTTCAACAAATAAATACCATGGAAATAAAGGCTGGAGAACAGCTATTTGTTAAAGAGACATAAGAGACCAACATCAACTGAATGAAATGCATGAACCTTGTCGGACCATTGTTCAAGTAGAATTTACCGTTAATTCATTCAATAATTCATTTAATTGGTCTAGGAGCTGGAGATACAAAGACGTAAGACATAGTTTCTCAAGACATGATGCCCACAGGTAATATAGGAGCTATGATGGAAGTAGGTACTGGGAGCAGTGGAGGAGGAAGTGGCCATTAATCCAAGGGGACTAGAGAAAAACAACAACAACAAAAAATAATTCATGCTGGGGCTGAATTATTTTTGAGCTTCATTTTTGAAACATAACTTATTTGGGGCATTTTAAGTAATCACATGATTCACTCATTTCAAGCATACAATTCAAAGTTTTTAAGTAAATTTATCAAATTGTGCAACAATCACCATACCTCAGTTTACAAACATTTCTTTTGAGTTGAATTTTGAAAGGTGAGACAAGGGAGGAGAAAGGTATTCCGGGAAGAGTAGAAAGGAAGAGCAAACAACTACAATATTAACTAATATTAATAGAAGTTTTCATTATGTGTCAAGCTAAAAGCTTCATGTAGATGTTTCTTTTATTCTTCATAACAACACAATGAGGTAGGTAGTATTATTATAACCTTCATCTTATAGATGGGGGGAGCTAAGGCACAGTGAGTATGTTGCCTTAGGTCACAACATTAAGTGGTGGGATGGAACTGGAATGTAAACCCAGGTGGTCTGACTGTAATGACTGTTCTTCTGCATTCTGCTTTTCTGCTTGGAAGGTCCTGGTCTAAAACCAGAGTAGTCTGAAGGAGTTTGAAATGCTTGAGTGCAGAGGAAGTAAGAGTGGGCAGGAGAAGTGGGCTTGCTGAGGCAGTGATCCAGCTTCTCGGGTCTGATTGATGGGTTGATTATGGAGATGAAAAAAAAAACAGGAGGAGCAGGTGATACTGAATCTGAGTTTCCCATGGATCATTCAGGTGGAAGCATCTGGAAAGTGCATACACACAACTGGGACTACAATAAAGAGACAACCCTCACTTACATGTAAATGGTAGCTGAAGCCAGGAATGTAAATGAGACCATCCAGGAATGGCATAAGGAATGAAAAAAGGAGGCATAGAACTGACTGTGGACAACGTGAACTTACGAAGATAGAACAAAGGAAGATGTTATAGACTGAATTGTCCATAAAACAAATTTCACCTGTTGACTCACTAACCCCCCATATGACTGTTTTGGGGAAATGGGGTTTTTAGGAGATAATTAAGGTTAAGGGAAGTCATAAGGTTGGGAGTCCCAATCCAATAGTCCTGGTGGCCTTAGAAGAAGAGAAGAGAGAGAGAGATTTCTCTCCATGCACACACACCAAGGGAAAGCTTTCTGAGGACACAGCAAGAAATACGCCATCTGCAAGTGAGGAAAAGACCTCTCATGAGAAACTGATCCTACTGGATCTTGATCTGGGACCTCCAGCTCCAGAACTGTAAGAAATAAATCTTTGTTGTTTAAGTCCCCCAACCTGTGGTATTTTGTTACGGCAGCCTAAGCAGACTAAGATAAACGTGGAGTTGGTTGTGCAACCTAAAAATGGGTGATCAGGGAAGGAAAAAAGTACCAAGTGTAGTGTCATGGAAGTCAAGGGAGAAGTTTCACAAAGAGAATAGTAAACTGTATATGCCTCCAAAAGGCCATAGTGTTTGACACACATTCATTAGATTTGACAAATTGCCAGGGTGTGGAGGTGGTGGGGTAGAAGCCAGATTATAGTGGATTGAAGAATAAATGTGAGTCGAAGAAGTGGATTGTCTAGAGACCCTTTCCACTGGCTTCACCCGTCAACTTGTCAGAAGTTCAGACTCTGCTACCCCACTAGACCTACTGAATCGTAATCTCATTTGCTAGACCAATCCTTCTAGGGAAATACTTGGGAATAAAAGGAGAGAGGATTAGAATAGCTAGGGGGAAGCAGAAATGACTTTCAAAATGTTAGGTACTTGAATCTATTGACAGTCTGTAAGGAAGAAATCAGTTGAAAGGGAAAGACTGAAAATAAAGGAGAAAGAAAGCATAACCAATGGAGTTTTCAGGTGGAGAAAATAGCCTTGTTTGAGAGTAGGACCACTTCTCCCCCTGGCCTGGGAAAGAGGCAATGTTGGTTATGTAGACAGAGATTTAGGAAGGGGTTAGGAGTTGGGGGGGGGGGGCGGGTACGTGTCCAACAACCTCATATATATAGTTTTTCTCTCTGAAGTTGGAGTCATAAACACCTGCTTATGGAGGGGAGAGGACTGACCAAAATGAAAATGGTTAAAATGAGGGTCTGTGGGGTGTGGGCTGTACAGGCAAATTTGTCTCCATGAATGTCTGGAGCAATGAGATGAAGGAGAGGGCTGAGAAGCTAGCGTGTCTGCTGAGAGTCATGAGGTCAAGGGCATGTGGTTACGGATTGGTATATTGGAGTCAAGCATGCAGGGGTGAAGTAGTTCTGGACAATGTCAACATCTTGGGGGCAGCCAAGGGAGTGGCCAGAAGATTGCTGGAATCACGAAGAGTAGAGAACTTTGAGCAGAGCACGTCCACTAGATTGTCCCTGCGGATGCTGAGGTCATGATTGTGATGATCGGATGCAGACAAAAGACTGAAAAATGCACTTGGCCCTCGAAGATCTCCAAGGGAGGTTCACCGGGACTGCCAGGAGAAAGGTGTAGAGGAAGCAACAGGAAGATGGGTTGAATCTCCACAAAGAGAAGGTTTTGTGTGATGGTTTGAAAGTAGCAATGGCGAGCGAGTAGAATGAGGACAGGGATTCTCAGTCCTGCCTGTGATACGGAATGGAGGTCCCAGGAGGGGAATAGCACAGTGTGTCCCATGCTGCTCCCAGTTTACCAGTTCCTGTGTGAGCTCTTGTCTTGCCGTCTGCAAATCACCCTGCTTGTCCTTACCACCCTGTTGGTTCCTTCGACTGTCACCGGTAGTCACTGGACTGAGTTGCTCTTCATCGGCAGCCTCCAGTAAACCCCATACAGGGAGAATGTTGGTTTCAACTGTCCTACCTCAAGAACTAGGGTATATAATGGGCCCCTTGTTGGCCCATGGGGACTCTAGCACACGAGGGATGTTCTGTGAATGGTGATCCTCTTTCTTCACTCATCCTTTTTCTCTTTGTAAGTTTTGTAGACTTGGAAGTGGAATTTGTGTGGATGGAGAGACGTGGGGGTCAGGAGGGTTTGAGGAAGAATCTGCTGCGAGAAGAGTCTAGAGAGATTGGTCAGAGAGACCTATAGAGGTGACATTTGGCTGCCAGGCTTTACAAAATGAAGGAAGCATTAGAGGCTTTGAACTTGAGGTGTGACAGGATCCATTTTGTATTTAGGGGAAATAATTCTAAAGCCAGCTAGAAAGATGGATGGGTGGATTGGCAGGCAAGAGATTAGGAACCAGGTCATGAGTTAATACGTGATTCTCAGGACCAATTGGAGCAGAGTGAGTTCTGGATCAGAGAAGTAGTTAGAAGGTAGTGTCGAGTTATATGGTCTCATGGGGTTAAGGATGTAAATCAGTGTTGGGGCACCTGGGTGGCTCAGTCGGTTAAGCATCCAACTTCGGTTCAGGTCATGATCTCGAGGTTCGTGAGTTCAAGCCCTGCGTCGGGCTCTGTGCTGACAGCTTGGAGCCTGGAGCCTGCTTCAGATTCTGTGTCGTCTCCTCTCTCTGCCCCTCCCCCACTTGTGCTCTGTCTCTCTCTATCAAAAATAAATAAATGTAAAAAAAAAAAAAAAGAATGTAAATCAGTGTAGCTCAGCAGTGGGAAAGAAAAGGAAAGAAGGTATGAAGGTTAGTTCTCCTTGAAAATATGGAATCCAAATTGGGTTATAATTACCTTATGACCTCATTACTTTATTTTGCAATTATTCTTCTTTGGATTTTATTTTACTTTTTTTTAGCATGAGACAGCGTGAGTGGGGGAGAAAGGTAGAGGGGAGAGAGAGAAGGAATCTCCAACAGGCTCCACATTCAGTGCAGAACCTGATGCAGGGCTAGATCCCACAACCCTGGGATCATGACCTGAGCCAAAATCAAGAGTCGGGTGCTCAAACGCCTGAGCCTCCCAGGCACCCGTGGATTCTTTCCATTGTTTTTGTTTTTATGGTCCTAATAAAGTAGAGGAGAAAGTTCCACTAAAGTTTTGTACCAGTTGTTATGTCATAACCCAGGAACTAAAGCACTTTGATTTGTGAAGTAAACATAAAGCTATGAGGAATATTTTTGACTGTTGAATACATCTTACATTCTTGTATTTTTCAGCTATCCATTTCTTAGACATATCCCAGACACTATTTTAGGGGGGATTTCTGAACTGGTCTAAAACTATACGAATACGAATCTGTCAATATTAATATTTTGGCGACTGAAACAGGGAGGCAGGGGTGAGATGGGGAGAGCAGCACTGTGTGAGTTATAACCGAGAGTTTGCTAAGACCCAACAGTCTGGATTTCCTTATCGTGTCTCTGCTTCTTGGTGAAACGTCACTGCGTGATACAATTTTATTCTCTAGACCTTTGGTTTTCAAAAAGTAAATCATTAACAAGATGCAAGTTCTTGTAGTAGAGGCACATGGTTTTGTAAGTAAAGCCACTTGGTTAAACACCCAAGCCTGCCTTACTTGTTGGTAAAAATTGGCCCGGGGGTGGGGATCTCTCCCTCTAGGTAATTCTCATGTGATGCCGGAACAAGCGGGTACAGAGGATTGATAGAGCCAGGGTCAGATGGCCTGGGTTTGGGTTCTAGCTTCCTGCTTCCTTAAACCAGTGATTTGCCTTTAAAAAAAATTTTTTTTAATGTTTATTTAGTTTTTGAGAGAGAGAGAGAGAGAGAGAGAGCACGCACAAGTGGGGGAGGGGCAGGCAGAGAGAGAGAGGGAGACAGAGAATCCCAAGCAATCTCTGAGCTGTCAGCACAGAGCCCAATGTGGGGCTCGAACTCACGAACTGTGAGATCATGACCTGAGATGCTCAATGGACTGAGTCCCCCAGGCACCCCCCCCCACCCCCGCCCAGTGATTTGTCTCTTTAAGCTTCATTAGCTTCATCTGTAAAATGAAATGTGCACCACCAGAATCCACCTCTGAGAGCAGTCAGAGATGAATGTGATCATCTCCACCAATGTGATGGATGTGATGAATGTGATCAGCCTCACCCCAGTGCCTGGATCCCAGAATCAGTTCAGCATTGTTAGTGACCTTGGTGCCCCTTTTCACAGAGAGCTGCCGAGTTTTCAGCCAGGAAAATTCTTTTTCTATTCAGCCCAACGGTGCTGTAACTAGGAAGCCTGGAAGAATTGAGGGGAAGAGCTGAGATGAAGATATTTCTAGATACAAGAGTGAGAAGGTTATTTCAGGGAAAGGGAAAAAGGATGAATGAACAATATTGACAGTGATCAGGGTGCTGGAAAGAGAGAAATAAATAGAAGTCTCGAGCCCTGGGATACAGTGGGGCAAACAGTCAGCAAATTGAGTTTCAAGATCACTGAAGTGGCCTCAGCAAGTTCCTGGCTCTTTCTGGGCCCCAGTGTTATTATAAGTAGAGTAGGAACCATATTTCCTGGCTGCCTGACCCAGAAGATGAGTGGGAACATCTAAGGAGAAAGTGCTTTGCAAATATAAAGGGAGGGGTGTTGCCCCCCCTGCCTGAATGCAGGTGTTTAAGAAATGAAAAACACAGCATGTTTTTTTAAAAAAAACCCTACAAATTACTCACCTTCTCTTATTCAAGGATCATTTTTGGACTTCCAATCTACCAGCACAATTTGAGAGGGATGACCAACGTGGGAACCAATCAACTAATCTGGGAGTTCAGATTATTTGGTGATGTTCCCTGAAGGCAAAGAGTCTGTCACGGGGGAGGCCTGCATTCAGGAGTCCGTTGTTCGGTCTGGATTCTGTCCTTCAATTTCCTGGATGTGTGACTCTGGACTGGAGACTGCACCCCTCTGGGTCTTCTTCCTTAGCTATAAAATGAGAAGCCCAGCTGCTCTTTTCACCTCCCTGGGTCATTTCGAAGACTGCGCACGTTGAGAAAGAGCCAACAGAAATGTCTTAAACCAACAGTCCACTGATTAACTCATTTGAATGGTAGATGTTATAAAAACTAGGTAAGGCACAGGGTAAAAACTTATGGCCCTGTCCCCGGGATGGAATAGTATGCCCGTTGTGTTTATGAAGGAATTTGATGACGTGGGAGAACGTTCATAAAATAACACGAAGTGGGTAAAAAGACATGTGCGTGCACCCACGCGCGAGGAAACCTCAAAACCCGAGCAGTATACCAAAACATCAACAGCGATCGCTTTTCTGAGCATGAGCAGCTTAAGTGATTTATCCGCTTATTGTTGCTTCTTCCAGTCTTCCCGCATTTTTCGATTTTTCTCTTTATCAGAAGCACGTACGGCTACTTCACAGGAAAGGAAAAATTGTCTGACAAAATGAGATGACGTGTGTCGAAGGTCTGCAGAGTGCCAGGCACACAGGGTTGGGATTTCATAGATGTCAGTCGAATCTGAAAGAAGTCTTAAAGAAAGAGACCTTGGAAGGAGGGCATTTGTCCAAGGCTCTGCCGGCAGATGACGCCGTTCAGAGGCAAGAGACGGAAAGACAGGACCCACCAGACAGGCCACCACTATGATGCCTGGACAGGAGCCTTCCAGTGGATGTTAGGAAAAACTTTGACCCCTAAGCCCTGAAGGGGTATTGTGACTACTTCTACTTCCTTCAAGACAAACAATTCACATTTCAGCTGCTCTTGTTCTGGGTTCAATCAGAACCACGTGAAGGACTTAAAATATCCCCGGGATTAGACGTTACAGAGCAGCTGGCTGGCTGGAGGGGTCCCATAAATGTCACAAGGAAACTCATACCAATAGGGAAGGCAGGAGACAAAAATAATAGCAATAATTCCTTGCATTCACATGGCATCTTTCATCTGAAGAGCTCAAAGCATCGTACAGATGTTATATCCATTAAAACTTATGTGGCAAGCATTATTCTCCCCGGATTACAGATGGGGAGGGGACTGTAATCCTGTCATTCAGACTAAAAGTGGAATAAACATGTAATTATCTTTGAGAGGAAATCTTTCTAATGTAACCCTTTCCTCCTGCAGCCTTCTGTTGCTTCTGAGTGAATAGGACAGGTCACAATCTTGGGTCTGGAATATCTACTGCAGGTATCCAAACACTGAAATGAGATCACCTCTCAATCTTTTTTCCCAGACGAAACATATTTAAGTTTTCAAGTCTCTCTTCAGAAGTCCAAGCTTCCCCTTTTCTCATTTCCCTGCAACCTGGAGGTGGTTTTCAAGTTGTGTAGGGGCGCCTGGGTGGGTCAGTCGGTTAAGCGTCTGACTTCGGCTCAGGTCATGATCTCGCGGTCCATGAGTTCGAGCCCCATGTCGGGGCTCTGTGCTGACAGCTTAGAGCCTGGAGCCTATTTCAGATTCTGTGTCTCCCTCTCTCTCTGACTCTCCCCCGTTCATGCTCTGTCTCTCTCTGTCTCAAAAATAAATAAATGTTAAAAAAAAAAAATCAAGTTGTATAACTAGAGCCAGTGTCTGACGCTTCAGCCCGAGTCGGGCAGTGACTTTACCTGAATAAACTCACAATCTTGAGGTTAGCTTTGTGTTTTTGCAGCTGTGCCTTCCACGAAGATACATTATTTTTGGTTTTGGCCATTTTTCTGATGAGGCAATGACTTCTATTTCTGATGTCCAAAATCTCCCCCAGCCCCTTTTGATTTGGGAATTAAATTTCTTCTACAAAGGCAAAGTATCCCACTTTCCTAACCTAGCAACTATTATCGTTTTTGTACATTCTGTTTCGTCTCTATTCATAGTAATCTTTTGACGCGGCTAAAGTAATTAATCATTTTGCATTCTTTAAATTGTATTCTGCTTTTTAAGATTCACATTATATTATAAGCATCTTTCTCCATTGCTTCTTGGAAAGTAAGGACAGTGCTGACCATATAATCAGGATTATAAGGTTGTAATAAAAGTTGTTCAGTTATACTATTAGAAGATATTACAATTGCCTCCAGTTTTTTGTTACTATATATTTTTCTTTGTTGAACATCTTGCGCTTAAAGCTTCTTTTATGTTTTAGGTTATTTTGTTGGGAACTTGGTATACATATTTTCAAATGGTTTCCTCCAATGACTGAAGCTAATTACAGTGTCCCCAATAATGCTCGACAATACTATTTTCACTATACTCTTGTTAGAACTAAATTTTATTATTTTTTGAATTGGTGAAAATATTTACCTTGTTTTGCAATCGAAGTTGCATTTCCTTTCTTTTTCTTTTCTTTTTAATATTTATTTATTTTTGAGAGAGAGAGAGAGAGACAGAGAGAGAGAGATCATGAGCAGAGGAGGGTCAGAGAGAGGGAGACACAGAAATCGAAGCAGGCTCCAGACTCCAAACTGTCGGCAGAGAGCCTGACAACAGGGGGCCTCGAACTCACAAACTGTGAGATCATGACCAGAGCCAAAGTTGGATGCTTAACCGATTGAGCCACCCAGGTGCCCCTTTTCTCCCTCTTTCTTTCTTTCTTTCTTTTTCTTTCTTTCTTTCTTTCTTCCTTTTAAAGCAGACTAAATAAATGTATTCCTTCTTTTTTAAGAGCTACACATTGCATGAAGGATGTGGTATAAACAAAGGTGTTAAAAAATCTCGATATGAAAATAGCAATAATAAAATTTGATATGAAAGCAGTAGTAATAATGAAATCTTACAGCATAAGATCCTTTTCTCTCTGGAGCTCCAGCGTGCTGTCTTATGCTTCCAAGTGCTTCTGCAAGGTAAATGAGGAGTGCTAGGAATCAGCTTTTTGAAGATGAGGAAAGTAACAAGAATGGCACTTGGGGCCATGACTTAGAGAAATTGCTCTCTGGCAGCGAGTGGCACTGATCACATTTTCTCACCGTATTCTCAAAGCAACAGGATGTCAGGCTCTGGCTAAGCCTTATTCAAACTCTTCAGGCATTAGCACTTTTCCCTTTGTGTTTTAAATATACATATGATTATTTGTCCTATGCCCTGATAGAGGAGGAAAAAAAAAAAATCAGTTGAGCCAGTTTGGCCAATATGTGGGGGTTGGGAAAGGCACTTGTGAATTTAATCTGTTCTTAGAACTAAAAAGATTTTCATACCCATCAAAAAGCCAAACAAGTTTGTGCATGTAGACACCAGCTCAGACAGACTGATCGTTGTTAGTGATATATTTAATATTTGGACCTAACTCGGATCCCTGTGAAACCTTATCGATGATTTAGCTGTGTGAAAAATCCTGGCCAGAAAACAGGGATCTGAAATTCTTTGACAGTCTGAGGATCAGCCTTTCCAGAACAGTGTTTTCTCATTATCTCTGTGTGAAGTTGTCTTGGCTCATAAATTCAGATGGTTTCTCTCGTTGGCTATCACGGGAACATGTATATTTGTAAACCGGCACCTGTGTAAAATCGGCTTCCTCCAGAGGCTCACGGGCATATATTGTTTGTCTTTAAAGTCTGAGCACGGAATTGTATTCTTCAACCATCAATAGCCCTGTCAGGGTAGGACTCTCTTCCATTACACCACTGGGAGAGAACTGATTTTTAATAGCATGCTGCGCAGTGAAATTTTGGGAATTTAACGAAGTAGCTGAGAAAATAGCCAAGTATCTAAACAAAGAGAACTGGCTGCGTTATTTATTTCTCTACGGTACCTCTCTCCCATAACTGTGCCTTGTTCAAGTTTATGTGAAGCAGAATGAGGACAGAAAGTGACGCTAGGACATACTGCTCTTAGAGCTCAAAGATGTGGACCGGATTCATTTGTTGAAATGCTGCAGATCATTAAATAATGAAACCTTTTCAAATGAGAGATAAAGTAATAAGACGTGGCAGGGGAGAGAGAAGAATGCAGAAAGCAAAACAGCAGAGAGAGGCTCTGATAAGATCTGAGGGAGTCTGAGACCAATCAGATCCAGGCTCGCGATGCCCTCTACCTAGTGCCTCGGTGCCTTGTTCAGCCTCTGCCTGTGACTTGGTCCTGGCACTTTCTGGTAACTTCTGTCGTGAAAGACACCTGGCTCAGTTCCTTCCCTTATGGTTCATGTACCTTCTCCTCCAGGGGGGCTCTGAGCCCGCCTACCTGTTCCTGGCAGCCTTGGGTTGCTGTGAGGCTAAGACCCTGCTGTCTCTGTTTCTGCCTTGACCACCTGAGAGCAATTACACAGCCTCTCCTACCTAGAGCTGAACCGACTGGTTCCAAGATTATATTTTCCTGGAACGTCTTGTTGAACTGGAATGCTTTGGCAGTTAAGAAACCCCTGCTCACACCTGAACAAATCAGCCTGTTTTTCCTGAAATGTAGTACATGTTCACCCGCCTGGCACACGCTAAGGTAACTGGCGGATCCAGTTGTCTGGCTGACGCGGTGAGATCATTATATCATCATAGAGCCCAAAGTTAAAGATTGCAGAAAATCAGGAGTTATATTGATTGATTTGTAGTCTAGTCATGCAAGCAGGTCAGATGAAAAAAAAAAAAAATCAGAGAAAGGAAAGACTAGTGAGCATGTCCAAAAATAGTGGAAAAGGTGAGTCTACCTCCAACACGGTCGATTTTCCAAAGAAATAAGATTCCTGAGATATAAAATAATTCTTATGTGGCGTGTAACACCTGCAAGCACACGCACATACACACGGAGCTTCTGTTGCCCACACCCTAACTCTTTGGTTGGAAAACAAGTAAACTCTTTCAAGATTCAAAGTTCTGTTCTGTATTTGTCTTACCATTATTACTATTGGCCTTATCATTGTTACCATTTGCCACTTCTTTTTCTCTGGGCAAAAGGCAGTAATTCCATGCTAATTTGTAGGAAAATCAGAGGAAAAAGAGTGTGGCCAACTTAAGTCAAAACAAAGCTTAAAAAGCGCTTAACTAAATGAACCTTTGAATGTGGTTCACCCATCTCCACACCTGAAGATAAATAATTTTGAAAAAAAGAAAAAGAAAAAGAAAACAAATTGGAAGACTTTAGAGGACAAGTGTATTAGAACTTAAATGCATAATTTCCCCCCTTAATACTGCATTTCCAGGGATTGAGTTGGTTCCATACTTTCTTCTCACTGTAGGGGAAACTGCTCTTTAACTGTCTCAAAGAACCACTGAGGTTAAACACTAAATACATTCTGGGATTGGCCCCCTCTCTGTCTCCCTGTCCCGGAGAGAAGTCCTCCTTGTAGCCCATAGAGTGATACTGGAGAATCCTGGGGTCACTGCTTGCAACCAGTGTGTTAATTTCGGTACCCTGGGACTTGGCATACTGGTAGGGTACATTAGACATGGCAGCCGAATGCTTTTCAAATGCCACATGGAAATAGATAGTCCTTCTCAAGTAAACAAATAAATTCAGCTAAAGAAAACCCAGAGCTGAAGCACATTCCTTTTGTGATCCAGTCTTATTTCATTCTATCAAGCATTTGGGGTTTTGGGGAATGTCAGCCCATCCCTTCTCAGCCTGCCTCTCCTTGCATGGATCCAAAAGTATTTGGCCCAAAGCAGTGGAGTGGTAACAACCATTTAGAATCACCTCCTGAACTTTGAGAGTTTATTTCCTTTTTTCATTTTCTTTTTCTTGCTGGTAAAAGAAAATCCCTGTCCTTGTATTTGTGACAATCTTAACTTTAGGAGATGTAATAAACATCTGGAAGATTGATTGATCCTGGATGAAATTTTAGATTTGGGGAAGCTAAACACAAGTTGGGCTTTGGATGGTAAATGGGGGTATACATATTTAGAATAAACAATCAGATTCTACACACTCATACCTAGGGCTGTTAATCATGGCTCTAAGAGTGATTCCTTTCACAGGCTGAGAGGATGGGGCTACCACATCCTCAATGATAACCAGTCACATTCCTTCCTTTTGATCCAACTGATAAATACAGTAGCTGGCACTCACTGATTTATTTTATGTAAGCTTACATGCAATAATCAAAGCTACGAAAAACTAACAGCAATAATACGTTTCACGCCAAGGGTATACAACAGGAGGACTTCAGTAATGCTCGGAATATATCTTGGTTGTGTTTCTTGCTGATATGTTACTTCAGTTGCTAATATAATGAATGGACTTGTTTCAAGAGACAGTTTTAAACCACAGTTACATTTTATTACTCTCTTAAAAATACTTCTCACGAATCCCATATCACTGAAGAGTGTGTTGGTTCAACCTTTTATTGAATAGAGCCCTTGTCCTATTTAATGACCCACAACTGATGCATTGGTCCCAAAATGTGATTTCTCTGAAGCTCTGCAGGACAAGCATCTGAGCTCCTGTGGCAGGAAGGCACTTTTCACAGAATCGTTTTACTGCTCTAACAATACTCCTGTTGCCAGCATCCCAGATAGGAAGTAAAGCTTCTCATGGCTTATGCTTCTGCAGGAAAAGCACAGAATGTTTTAGAGAATGTAGTTCTAATGGGTGTGAAACATCTCGAGTTGCTAAAGTTCTAATGGACTTGAAAAAGCCTCTGGAGAATCAAAGGAACAAAATGATGTAATGGTCTTTAAAAGATAAAATACAAATAGAATGAAAAAAGCTTTAATTCACTTCAGAAAGAGATGTCAACTCAGTGTTTGTGGATAAAGTTGCCAGATAAGCTTTCACATTTCAAAATCAATTTTGGGGGCGGGGATGGGGTTGGGGGTAGGAGGGGGGCAGAAATCCTGGAGCCACAAGAAGGATAGCAGACAGCCAGTGCCATCTAGTGGTTGTAGAGGATAAAGACAGACTTTCAGCAAAGGGAGAGCTGGCTTTTGGAAACGTACTGCCTGAGAAATGTACAATCAGGCCAAACCATAGATTCTAGAGAAGACTGGCTTGAATTTTTACCTCCATTTTCTCACTAAGTAACGGACATCAAATGATGTGGCAGCTGTTTTAAATAGTTTCGATGAAGCCTAAACAGAAAAGAGCTAAGCCCTTCAAGTCACATATAGAGCAAATTGGCCCTTCCACATATTTTAAATACGTGAACTTTGCTGTGTTTCAACTACATCGGAGTTAAAACTATCGAATGATATTTAAGAAGGAAAAGTTGCATCTATTTCAAAATACCGTGTTACTGAGAGTTTTGTGAACACTAAGCAAATGCTAATGGTAGACTACTGTCCTTCCTCAAGGTCTGTTCAAGAGGAACAGAATAGAATCAAAGGCTCCACAAATTTGGATAGGAAAAAATGATGTCTTTACTTTCAACATCCTAAGTCTGAAAGTTAGCATTTCCCTTAATTAAGAAAGTAGGCTAGAAACCATAGCAGTGTTAGCAATAGCTGGGATTTTGACACCAAAAGAAATCAGGTATTTTACCGTTGTACATGCCCTTCACCATTTATGAAGGATAGTAGTTGTTAGACCTGACACTTGATATTGTTCTTCAGTGGGTAATAAGTAAGCAAATCCATTTTTTGTCATAAATTTAGTTTTAAAAACATTTAAGGGGTGCCTGGGTGGCTCAGTTAAGCACCAGACTCTTGATTTCAGCTCAGGTCATGATCTCACAGTTGGTAAGTTTGAGCCCTACATCTGGCTCTGTGCTGACAGCAGGGAGCCTGCTTGGGATGCTCTCTGCCTCTGTCTCTTCCCCTCCCCCCCTCAAAAAATAATAAATTAACATTAAAAAATGAAACATTTAACTGCTTTCAATATAACTTATTCTCTTTGTACTGCTATGTATTTTATTTAAGACATTTTCAAACTTCACTCTGAGAGGGGATCCATACATTTATTAGACCGCCAAAGGGATCAATGGCTCAGAAAGGTAAAGAACTCTGATCTGTAGGGATGGCTAAATCATGAAGTTGAAACACACATAACTTAGTAGTTAAGAGTCAAGGCTTCTGATTCAACTACTTGGATTCAACTCCCCACTCTCTGGGGTCTTTTACTTAGCTTCTCTGTGCCTTGGTTTGCCTATCTATGCCACCAATCTCCTAGGAGAGGTGTGCACCAATCTCCTAGGTGACGTGCTGATGTGAGCACCTGACCCAGAAGACATTCTCAGGGAATGTTAGTGCTTGGCATTGCACAATGTTGTTACCGACTCTAGAAACTGCTAGTCAAAAATGACTCGAATTTATAATCTAAACTGCCAGCAGTTTTGATTAACAAGATGCCTTGAGAAACAATTATCTAGGAAGTAAATAGTTCAACTATTTAATAAGAAGTAAAAGCATACATTTCATAGATTCTCTTAACTAATACTTGTTATAACCCTTAAAAGGGTAATGGTATCTCCCTTCTCAGAACCTCGGCTAGTTAAGTGCCTGATTCAAAGTCATAAGTCAAAGACTAGAACACAGATTAAAATATTTGGGGAATTGTTTTTCACCCACCTAATCTTCAGAATCCAAAGGCTTTAGGAGTTCTCAAAATGTACTTAAAAGATAAGACTCAAAAGTTGAAAGAGGGTCTATAGCTATATGTGTAAACAGAACTTGTTTAGAAGGCCAAACTAGCCTAATCTTAGGGTTTATTCCACACCAGAATGGGAAGAAGAAAGAGTAAGTGGAGGGCTTTCACACTATGAACTTATTTGAACTTATCTGATCTATGGATCATGGATGTTTCTACAAAAGTATTGAAGTGCACACCATGTTTTAGACATTTGGGTAAGAAGAGTGAACAAGATAAAGTCCTTGTCCTCATGGAGTTTCATTTCTAAAGGTGAGGGTGAGAAACAGCTAAATATGCCCATTTGGCTGATGGGAAATGGGAGTCAAGGGATAAATACCGAATTCACGTAAGTTCATAGAGCTACTGAGATGCAGCAGAGGATTGGAATCGAGTTCTTGCTGGTTGTGTGGCTGTGACAGTTTCTGGGAAAAGCCCTGTGAAAGTAAAGATTCCTGGGGTGCCTGGGTGGCTCGGTTGGTTAAGCGTCCGACTTCGGCTCAGGTCATGATCTCACGGTCCGTGGGTTCGAGCCCCGCGTCGGGCTCTGGGCTGACCGCTCAGAACCTGGAGCCTGTTTCAGATTCTGTGTCTCCCTCTCTCTGTGACCCTCCCCTGTTCATGCTCTGTCTCTCTCTGTCTCAAAAATAAATAAACGTTAAAAAAAAATTAAAAAAAAAAAAAAAGAAAGTAAAGATTCCTTTGGACACTGACATTTTGTAAATAGACTGTTCTGCCACACTGTGACCGTGAATATGACCTTCCTACTTTTGGTTTGAGACACAACTGAATTTTAATGGCAAAGCATTGAGACTGCGATCAGGAGATCTGGGTTAGACTCTCGGCTTTGCCACTTGTCTGTAGTGTGGCTGAGTTCTCGCTTTCTCACATCATGGGAAAAATTAGAGTTGTCTCACAACGATTTTGTAAGTGAACTATGTTCACGAACATCTGGAACATCTGAGGCGGGTCCACAATAGGTATGCGATAACTCTGCAGTGGATATGGCACGATCAGTTATTATGAACTTGTGGAATTAACCAGGGAGGCAGTGGGTCCCATGAGGGAAATAGCTCTACCTACCTGTGCGGAATCTTACCTTCATCTCTAATGTAGGTAGCAAGTCAAACTGGGCAGTGGTTAAAGTATTAGCCACAGACCATAAAACACCTAGCAGAGTTTCTGGCACAAACAGTCATGAAATCGTACTTATTGTGATTATTACTGCATATGAGTCTGATGAAGCATATATTAAGGAGGCACTTTGTAAAATGTGTTACAAATTTGGATTGAAATTCTGTTGAAGTGTTTAGTACAAAGACTTTGGCTCAAAAGCCTAAGAAATAAGAGAAAACACAAAAACAGGTAGAAATGTTTAAAGGAAAATATAAGAATAACAACTAAGTATCGGTAGCCTTTTCTTTGTTAATTAGGAGTTTGTAATGTCTTCTTAAAATTTTTTTTTAATGTTTATTTATTTTTGAGAGACAGAGGGAGAGAGGCAGAGTGTGAGTGGGAGAGGGGCAGAGAGAGAGAGGGAGACACAGAATCTGAGACATGCTCCAGGCTCTGAGCTGTCAGCACAGAGCCCGATGCGGGGCTTGAACTCGGGGCTTGAACTCAGAATGTCGAGATCATGACCTAGGCCGAAGTAGGACGCTTAACCAATTGCGCCACCCAGGTGCCCCAGAGTTCTTAATGTCTTAATGAGCATCCCTCCAAAAGCCTGTCTTCAGATTTTGATTTTTTTTTTCTGGCTTCATGCATAAATGAGAAATTGTGTATATACCATGCATGAGGTGTTGGCTATTTCTAGAAGAAAGAGCATGTTTGTGAGGGACCAGATTTTCCCACTGACCTCACAATTACCTGTTAAGTGTGGATGTATTAATAGCACAGCAGGACTGAATATCTAAAATTAAAGTTTTGGGGGCGCCTGGGTCCACACTTGGTTAAGTCTCTGACTTTGGCTCAGGTCATAATCTCACAGTTCCAGAGTATGAGCCCTGCGTCAGGCTCCATGCAGACAGCTCAGAGCCTGGAGCTTGTTTCGGATTCTGTGTCTCCCTCTATCTCTAACCCTCCCCTGCTCGCGCTATCTCTCTCTATCTCTCAAAAATAAACATTAAAAAAATTAAAAACAAATAATATTGAGAAAAGTTTGGCCCAGTAGGCACAGACACAAAGTTGGGGGGGGGGGCTGGGGGAGGGAGGGAGTTAAGTGGGTGGGGAGTTTTATTTTTACACATTATTTGGAAAACCAGAATTCAAATGTAAATACCTGGCCTCAGGGCATCTTTACAAAGGTAGTGTCCTGGAACCAATCCTTAGGGCTGGGTCTGGATTTCATCCTGAAGGCAAAAAAGCGTCTTCCAACAAAGAAGATAGGTAATAATGAACACTTTATGGCCATCAAGCTTTTAGGCTTTCTGTTTGGTTGAACAGTGATTTCCTCCTCCCTACACACGTTCTGTCTCTTTGTTTCTGTCTCTGTCCCCCAAATCCCATGGGATCTCCTTACTGTGGGGTAGTTGGCCAATCAGGATCTCAACCTTCACCGTATTCCTCTGGGAGAAGCAAGGCACTTCCCTGGCAAGAAGGCGGGAGGGAGATAATGGCCACGGGCTGCACTATTCTTTCAAGTGACATTGAGTTCTACAGCTGTTTGCAGGCCTTCCTGGAAGCCAAGCCTGGAGGCTAACCTTGGGACGTCCAGAACACCTAGTTTCAGAGTGCGATCAGACCCTCTCTGCCTCCTCCCTACAGCCTGCAGGAACTTCTCTCTTCTGGGATCGTAGGCGATTCCAGCTCCTTCTGGACTGCTCCCTCAGGGCGCTCAGCTTCCCTACCAGGCCCAACAGCCTGGCGGTGCAATAGTGATGTTGTTTGCTTACCTCTGCCCCGGGGGAGGTGCTGTGGCCAGCAGCCTTCTCCTGTTCTGCTGCCCTTCACTGCCCCCTACTGGCCAAAGCGGTTCAACTGTCGTTAGTCTTTGAGGTTCAAACTTTATCCCAGAGAAAACAGAATTACAGCTTTCAGATGTGTATACAGTCAGGCTTCCAAGCGCATAGGTTAGAAAGAGAAAGAGAGAGAGAGAGATTGATTGTAGAGGCTGAAATAATGTTATTTCTAGTTGAATCTTAAACATAGGCAATTCTATTGGAAAAGGTACTACTCAGGTAATCTGGTTTCACTGGATTAAGCAAACACAAATGGTTTATTCCATTAGAGTAGCATCTCTTCATCCTGCTCTAGTTAATTGCACAACTTTGCATTTTACATAGTTTGGAGGGTCTCACACACTAATCAGAGTTTCGGACACATACTCACAAGCACCGGAGAACCAGTTTTTCCTTATACCTGGGTGTACCTGGGCTGTAACTTGGGTGCCTTGGAGAGTTGTGTAATCTCTCTTGCCCAAAACAACAGCTAACCGCCAATCACAAGGGTTTGAGTTATGTTAATTCTAGTACATATGTTGTTACATGGTCTATATTTCAACACGGTCAGATGAATCTCGCAGGCTTTAGCCATCCATGGCACACTCAGGTGATTTCTGGTGGAGGCAGGTATTTGCAGGCCACCGGGTCCTTGGGAACATGCTAGAAGGTGAATATGTCTTTGTTGCCTTCTCCCATTTTCTGCAGTGCCTCCCACCCACGTCTTTGAGGACGTCTAGGAACCCGAACCCTCTCTTGCCTGAATCAGTCACGTTTGCCTTTTTAGAACTGCCGAGCCTCTCAGGAGTCACCGTGCGTGTGAGTCACCCGGGGATCTGGGCAAGCTGCAGAGTCTGCTTCAGGGGTTTAGAATGGACCCCAGAGTCTGCATTTCTCATAAAATTCCAGGTGATGCCTATGCTGCTGGTCTTTTGTGGACCGCACAGAGTAGCAAGGCAATCAAATCATCTGATTAAAGGGATTCCTTCTAATTAAAGTGTAAATGATTGTTAGGTCCAACACAGCTGGTGTTTGCATTTTAATAGGAGTTGTGTTCTTCCCAGCAACCCTTGGAGATTTCAGAAAGAACAGTGGTGTGTAACCTGTACTCTCCCTGTTAAGCCCCCTTTTCTGAAGAGACGGGGTGAGGGTAGGGCTAATTGTAGGAAATTTGCAAAGGCAAGTCTTTGGCTTTCCATCTCTTTTCTGTGTCTCTTCCATTCAAGGCTCATCTTTTCCCCCACGCCCCTTTTCTACTTTGTGGCTCAAGGACATGACAAAGCTGCAAGTTTTAATAATATCATCTAATATTTAAATTTTCTTTTGCATGGTTAAAACATTTATGCATTATTGGTAATGGATGGGTTCTTATTGCAAATTTGCCATAGAATTGGAGTGCATATATGATATCTCTTGACTGAGTGCTTAAGTAGCCAATATTAGCTTCCAAGAACTAGTCAATCTTCAATAATCTTAGAGATAAAAGACCAGTAAAGAAACAAAGTCCAAAGTTTGTGCTATTATGAATTAACCAACATCCATTTAATAAGGATGTTGCTCTAGAAGAAAGAATACTGGAGTGAGGCTAAGAGAATTTGGTCCTGTTCCAACTCTATGCTGGCTGGCTGAGTGATCCCTGAGCGATAGCCACAGAAACTGGGCCTTGATTTTCCCATCTGTCAGACCTATTCATTAGTCGAACAAATATTTATTGAGTACTTACCATGAAGTCATTAGACATCCAGTCATTACTCAATAGTAAAATATTGATCAAGTTCTTAATGTGTATTTAAATCACAGGGTTTTTGACGTTGGATTTATTTGCTCCCAGGAAGGGATTGAGGCATATAGGAATAAAGACTCTCCTTTTCGCCGTATACTCCTTGATGTGAGAGGAGGCAACCTTCCCCTGTTTCCTGTTGCTTTCCTAAACCTGAGAGTATGTCTGGAAGTCCTGAAGACTCAGCAGGTGGTTCTTGTAGCAACTTTCCCTTTTGGGCGATGGCCAAGGAAGGTGTCCAGTTGCATATGAATAAACTGTGTCTGGTGAGCTGGGGCTGTTATAACCTGGGTGGGCTCAGCTGTGAGGGATGCTGGCACTGGCCGAGAGGAAGTGTTGGAGAAACCCAGGACCAGATGGGACCGGGACTGGGGAACTTCCTCAGCTGAAGCGCCCTCTCCAGAGCCAATGGTACAATTTGCAGTGTCAGAAAGGTCAGCCACGTCACGGCTCCTGAGTACAAGCACATTTGGAATGGTGCCGCTGCCAGCGACTGGGAATAGACACAGCAAACTACAACTTCCAGGGGAGGGACAAGGGCGAGGACTCTGCAAGGTATTGGATCCTTGCCCAATGGGCTATGATGGTTCTAGGCAACACTCCAGACCCAGCAGTGGACTGGAATACTAAGCAGGAAATTGAGAGCTACAGCCCGGTGCTTGGGGCTGTGACGGCAAGATGAATTCCAGGCTCCACACACTGGTGTTAATCCCTGTCCTGGTCAGGGCTGATTGACTCAGAGTCTAGGCAGGACCGTGTCTGTAACTGGCCAGGAGTGGGAAGGCAGGGGTTGTGCGGGAGGAATCACAGTGGGATGTCTGGTTGATATCCCCAGGCCCCATGTTGCTACCTTCTCTCCGCCGTTTCCCGGCATGTTGTGCTAATGCCGGTGGGGAATCACCTCTTTGTCTCAGGAAGGTTTTTAAGCAAGAGCAACTTTGTCAAGTGTTAATACTTCTGAGAGATGTAACATCTTAAGCCCTGCATCCCTTTTCCTGTACCGAAAACGCTGGGGCAGATGTACGTTCTAGGTCCCCCAGGCGAAGACCATCAGAGACACACCTGTAGGCAAACAAGTTGAGCAGATCATTACAAGGAGAAAGACGTAGACCGTGAGGATTTGTGGGATGTCTTGGTGAGAAGGTATCAGAAGGGACTTTCCATAGACTCTGGACTTCGGTTGGATGACTTTAGGGGAGGGTCGAGGGAAGCAGGGGTTCGGTCTGGAGTGGCTTTTGTCAGAAAGCGGGGACAAGTCTATGATTAGGCATCTGGATAATATAGTCTTATCCACAGGGAGGAGAGTGAGAGCAAGGATGAAGCTGTAATTGGCAAAGAAATGGCAGTCAATCCAATTAGCCAGGAGCAACCGGAATAGTCGGTATTTTGTAGATTGCAGAATGACCATTTTTTTTTTCTTCTGTACTTAGATGCAATTATGATGTGCTCTTGTTCTGTCTCACTTTATCACGGCCTCAGAGTGACTGTGTCTGAGATCAGTGTTCTGTGAATATCTTCGATGCCCAACAGGAAACACCATGCTCGCGAGCTGTGAGCATCAGGCCAGCCCCTAACAGTACCCAAGCCTCACTGGAAGTGGCAGACCAGTTCTCAGGATGCCAGTATACTCTGGTCCATCCATTCCTAGCAGGTTGGAAGAAATGGGGTCTAACGTGTATAGTTTTGATAGTAAACCATCGGGGGCACAGAGAAACTCACGTTCTCATGCTAGTATTTTGCCATCAGTTCTCATGCTTGGCTTGGCAGTCAGGAAATATAGTATATTCCATAACATTTTATTAACCCCACTCAGATGTCAGTGTTCACATTTTACAAAAGGAGAAGTGGAATATAGAAAGTATAGAAAGTTAGGAAAGTTATCACAAATCGTGCGCAAAGTGAATCAGGCACAACAAGGAAGGACACAGGTTAAACTTCTTTCCTTTATACACCAGTGGTTGGTCACCAAAGTCATGGGAAGGCTGCCTTTTGCTAATAGTTGCATCCGAAGTGGCTTCGTAGGGGAGCATGGTGTGTGCAGATGATGAAGAACATGGTGATAGTCTTCAGAGTTAGGAATGCATCCTACCTGACTTTTCTTGAACATTGATATATTCATTCTTTAACACGATATAACTCGTATCGTTATCTATAAACATTTTTGAGCCAACTTATACTAGCGGCCAGTTTTGTCTCTTTGGACAGTACATCCCTTGAGTTTAGTGCCTATTCATTTAAGGAGTGTATTCCTATCCCATTTATTTACATTTTTATTTAATTCACTGATTGTGTGTCACTTGAAGGCAAGGACAGTATCTTCATGAGCTACTAGAGTGGAATACTGAATAAATGACTATAGATGAATGATACTTATTTCTTGTCCAAGTGACTATATCATTGCAGTACCGAGATTTTATGACACACTCAAAATTTCATCACCGCCGTGACTACAATTATGGTTTCCAAATTTCCTTGAGCTTAAAGAAACCCCTCTCCATTGAATGAAAACAAATATCCACAAAAGACTCGGACATGAATGTTTCTAGCAGAGTTATTCCTCAAAGATCTAAGTGCAACGACCCTTTGAATGTCCATCAATAGATGGATGGATAAACAAATTGTGGTATATCCATACTATGGAATGCCACACAGCAATAGAAAGGAGGTAAGTACTGATTCATGCATCAACACAGATAATTCCCAGAAACACTAAGCGAAGCAAAGTAAGCTGGCCACAAAAGGTGACATCCTATAATTCCATTTATGTAAAACTCTCAGAAGACAAGTTTCATTTCGAGTAACATAAAGCAGATAAATGGTTTCCTGGGTCTGGGGGTAAGAGGTTGAATGGTAGAAAAGGGCACAAAATGTTCTACATCTTAATGATGGTGGTGATTGCTTAGGTATATACATTTGTCAAAACTCACTGAACTGAACACCTGAAATTGGTGAGTTTTATTGTATGTATATCCCACCTCAATGAAGTTGGTTTTTAAAAAGTTTCTTTTCATGGGGGAGGGGAAGGAAAAAAAAGAGGTTAGAGTGGGAGAGAGAGCCAAAGCATAAGAGACTCTTAAAAACTGAGAACAAACTGAGGGTTGATGGGGGGTGAGAGGGAGGGGCGGGTGGGTGATGTGTATTGAGGAGGGCATCTTTTGGGATGAGCACTGGGTGTTGTATGGAAACTAATTTGACAATAAATTTCATATAATAAAAAAAAAATAAAAAGTTTCTCTTGACTCCACACCCCTCTTCAGCTACCACCCCTTTCTTTGCTCCCCATTTAGTGAAACTTCTCAAAAGAAGTGGTCTATATCCATTTGAATCCCTTTCCTCTTAATCTCTTAAGAAAAGACTCTTGCTAAAGTCATCAATGACCTCAGTGTCGCTACTCAAAGGGTCAATTCCAAGTCCCCATCTCAGTCAACCTTGACAGAGCTGCCCACTCCCTCCTCCTGGATACACTGTCATCAGCTCTCAGATAGTTACCATGTCCTGGGCAGCTCTTTTTCGGGCTCTTTCTCCACTTCCCCCTCATTGCTTAGACCATTAAATTTTGGCAGCTTACCCATCCCTCCATTGATTTCATCCAGTCTCAGGGTATATGAAATGCTATCTCTCTGCTCATTATTCGAGTGCAGAGCTGTCTCCTGGACTCTAGATTCATATAACCAACTATTTACTCATCTTGCCCACTGGGATGTCTAATTTATACTCAACATGTCCCATTCTGAACTACTAAATTCCAGGGTGCCTGGCAACTAGGCTTCTCACACTGTGCTCCTTACCTTGGTACAGGGCAATTCTGTTCTAGTTCCTTATGTCAAAGCTTCGGAGTCCTCCTTGGTTTCTTTCATATCCCACACTTATTCCATTGAGATCCTGTTGATTCTACCTCAAAAATGTAGCTAGAATCCAACAACATTCACCGATCTTATTTTAATACAAGCCATGGTTGTTTTGTACCTGGATTATTGCAACGGTAGCTACTTGATGTCCTTTGATGAGTAAGCAGTTGACTTTGTGCTCCTCTGTAGTCTCATCCCCATACAGAAACTACCATGAACCTTCTAAAATGCAAGTCTGATCATGCATGCTGCTGACAACAAATGTTCTAAACTCTGATGTTCTAAGTCTAATGCTTTAACCCCACATACCTATAATGACCTAAAAGGCCCAACAAAATCTGGCCTCTGTCGTCTCCTCTTTGCTCACTCTGCTCCAGCTACACTGGCCAGCCACCTTGCCACTTCTGGAATGTACCAGGCATCCTTGTATCTCAGGACCTTTGCGTTTCTTTTTCCATCTGCATCCTTCTGGAATGCTCTCCCCCAGATATCCACATTGCTTACTCTCTTACTCTTTCAGGACTTTGCTCAAATGTCACCTTCTCAGGAGACATCTCAGGCAGCCCTCTTGAAAACTGTAATCATTTTCATGTCCTTCTTCACTGGGATTTTCCACTTTCTTTCCTGTTTTGTTTTCAAAGAACTTGCCACTATTTGACACACTATATGTCTTTGTTCATGTACATTTTTCTCCACTTGAACGTAAGCTTTCGGAAGCAGGGTTTTATTTTTTTTTCCCCATTTCTTTAGGCATTTTATCTGCTGAGCCTAGACAACAGTTTGGTACATACAAGACTCAACTAATATACTATTAATTAATGAGTGGAGGGATACTGAGGCATGGGGGGATTAAGCAAGTTGATAAACATCATCTAAAAGAGATAGAATTGCTTTTAAGAAAATTCGGTACCCTGGATTTGGACCTGCTTCTTACACTATAGAATCACACTAAAATTCATTTTTTTGTAAACCTCACAAGTATGTATAATAAACTTCCCCACAATGGTAAGCTGGTTCTAGAAATTACTTACCATTTCTAAGTTGATTGACTTGAACAAAACGTTTTGAAAATTTCTCAAGTGTGATCATTGACCAGTCAATGACTTGATCAATGACTAGTCAAATTCTCCATTGTCAAGAGGTTTATGATCACTGATGAAAAAATATTGCCATGCTCCACCAGCCTTGGAAATAACTATATTTGCAGGTAGTTCTGTATTATATATGTGTAAAAAAAGCTGACAGGATGCTCAGTGATGGAAACACTGGTGTGAAATTTCAGCCCGATTTCTTCAAACAGGACCACTTGGTGATGAGGTCAAGGATTCCCAGGCTTGGGTCTCCTTGGGTGGAGTGGTCCCTTGTTGGGGGGTTGTAAATCTGGACCACAATCTCATGGGTATGTTCCTGAGCTAAACTTATAGGTAAAAAACACTTTTGAGATCCACACTACCCTAAATAAGAAAGAGTGAGCTGGTCCCTACAATGTGGTTTTGGAGAAGTGGTTTAAGCCTGCACACAAATAAAGCAAGAATTCTGACATATTCTTGTGATTAAAGATAATAGTTTTTTAGTGACTGTAAGCTTACTCAGGTGTGCTGTTTGTTCAGTATGTCGTAATGCACCCCTTAGGTCTGGAGACCAGGCAGGTTTGCTCAGTAATTACCTTACCGAAAACCAGATTACTTATTGTTTAGATGTCAGCTACCTGAGAGTGTGCCAAATAGCTCTCAGACAACTGGGAATTACCAACAATACTGGCCCGATGAAGGCGCCTGCATTTTTCACGTCATGTGTCTTGCCAGGGTGGGCAGACTGGTTCAAGGGAATGAATGAACTTCATTCCATGCTGCAGTAGGCCTTCACTGACCCTCCTCCACCCCGGCTAGGGAAATATCAAGACAGTCATTTTCTCTGATGAGCTGGTGCTCTCTGAGACAGCTCCTGAGCCTTCAGCCAAGAACAAATGATCTGACATTTGTCCCTCTGGCAATCTCCTTTGCTTGGGAACTTCTAAAGTGCTGTTGACATACGACATCAGAAAATTTGATATTCTAGAAATTAGATCTGCTTTGAAAACTTGAAAGTAAACAGAAGGTACATACATACGAATATATATATATATATGTATATATATATATATATGTATATATATATATATATATATTATGTATTATATACACATACCAGTATAAACACAAGTCTTAGAGATGTTTGTCTGCTTTCTGTAGTGAAGGACTATTAAAAGTCAAGAGTTAGCTTGCCGGATTGAAACCTCCTTCAAACTTCTACTTGTTACTTAATCTCTCTAAACTCATCTTCTCCTTAAAATGGGGATAAAATAGTTATTCGCCATAGGATTTTTTTTAGGACAAAATGAGGAAAAATATATGTAGAAATATCTGAAAAAGAGCAGCCGAGTTCCAGCAGAAATCCAAATGCAGGTAGATTGGGGTTTCGGTTGACAGGACACTTTTCAGATCCCCTAATCTCACTAATACTGTTTCTTCATTTGCAGTCTGTGACTATTACTGTTGCTTTATGCTCTGACGTTTAGGAGGCAAAATCATCCAACTGATAAATGATTATGCTAAGTATTTGTTAAATGTTTACTAAGTACTTACTGAGTGCTTGTTAAGTACTGGGGTAAGAGTGAGGGAAGGAGAAGGACTTAAAATATGAAACTCGCAGTTTAATTGGTGAGATTGACTTATACGTATTTATACACACCTGGGTATAAGTCCTGGTTTTTAAGAAAGAACATGAGGTATGGAGTTAAGAGACTTCCATTCATGTTCTGTTCTGGTCTACCACTTATCAAGTGGATCCTTGAACAATCCAGTTGATTCTGACCACTAGACGCCTCCATCTGTGAAATGACCATAACAGAAAACAGGTTTGTGATCAGGATAAAATGAGACCATGTACATACAACTCTTTCCTAAAGGGTATCTTCATATTCGTTATCGTCATCAGGAGGTTAGAAATTGACATCTTCTATAACAAGCATCTAATTAGGCAGAAGTAAAAAGTATGCAGAGAACAGGGAGATCACTGTGGGTAGAAAAATCTCAGTTCCATGGAGAAAATGGACCTCAAACTAAGCATCAGAGGAAGGATATGGCTTAGGAAACAGACAAATAGGCAGACAGATACGGGGAAGTAAATTTTTCAGGAGGAAGGCAGTATTAGCAAAGGCCTGGAAAGAGAAATGCAAGAAATATGGCTAGCACCTATAAATACATCAGTCTGGCTGGAATATAGAATTCAAATAGGGAAATATTGGCTGTCAGGGTAACATGGTTGCTGTAGACTATGGTGGTCAGAAATGACATAGTAAGAAGGCAGATGGCCCAGGGGTTGATTCTGGGCTCTGCTGTTTCCAAACCGTGTAGTCTTGGGCAAGTCAAATTTTCTTCCTGGAAATGATGGCTAACTCTCAGGATTGTTGTAAATATTAAATGGGTCAATACATATAAAACATAAAGCTCTGTGTCTGGTATTTAGGGATCACTTAGAAAATGCTAGAAATTGAATCATTCTGACCCTTTCACATTGATCTTTATTCATTTTTCTCAAACAACCAAAAGCAGGACATATTTAATTACTCAGGGCATGAATCACAGTCATTAAAAAACCCCTACAATTCCATCAGCCAAACAGATCAGTTTATTTTTTCAGATGCCCTTTTGATCACTTATTTTTCAATATATTTTTCATTGTGTTAAAAATAATTTGAGGGTAAATGTTGTGTTTTTTCCCAATTACACATTCAAATGCCATATATATATATATGTACTCTCTCTCTCTCTATATATATAGAGTACATATATATATATAATGTATATATATATATTTTTTCCCCTAATCTTGAGTCTACTGGAATTTTGGCAACCCCAAAACTTGAAGATAACTTTGAAGTTTCAGACCACTTCTATCTTTGCAAGGGAGATTTTGTGTCTTAAATTTGTTTATTGTATTTCTTTATCTGTATCCCTCATCTGACTCTCTGGGAATACTACAGCATGGCAAAAGACCTACAGGAGTGGTTCTCGACCATGGCAATTCCACCCTCCCACCCCAGGTAATATTTGGCCATGTCTGGAGACCTTTTTTGGTGACAAAACTGGGAGGTGGTGGGGAGGATGATGCTATTGGCATCTAGTGAGTAGAAGCCAGGGACGCTGCTAACCATCCTATAATGCATGAGACAATCCCTCCACTCCTAATAAAGATTCATCTAGTCCTAAATGTCAGCAGTGTTGTGGTGAGAAACTCCGACTTGGGTAATTTCTCTCATCCTCATTTTCTTGAGTTAGATGTTATGACATGGTCAAAGGTACACGAAATAGGGAATAAGCCGTAGATGATATAATGTGGCAATTTTGTTCCTTTACTCCTTTGTGTCTGTGTTAACCACCCTGAGCCTATTGTCATTGGCCACATAAGAATAGGAGCTACTGGAAAACCCTGCTTCCCAACCGGCAGACACAGTCACTATGTTTGTGTTTAATTAGGTATGACAAAAAGCATCATCACTATTCAGTGTTTGTAAGTTGCAGATTGAAACATTCAATTGGAACCTATCCAACTGCCCACAAACATCATCTAACAGAGGTGTACTGGATGCAAGGTGCTGTTGTAGATGCTGATCGTACTCTTAATATTTTGGTTCCTTTCTAATGAGATATTTTGGCAAATTTAATAAGCCTTTAATTCTAAGATGCACATTGTTCCTTTCCCAGTAGTGTGCATTCCATTGAGAAAGAGCAAAAATGCTTCCAATTTTAATTGTAAGATGCCATGTATGGTAAGATACATGCCAATTTAATGTGGAAAAAGCATGCATCCTAAAGTTTATAAAGCATGGTCCTTATTGCCCATATTATTGAAAGGGTACAGTAAACTTATTTTCCTTTAAAAATATCATATCTTTTCAATATTTGGATTTTACTTCTGGGTAACCTCAGCATTTCAAAACCGTAGTGCTCTAAAATGTGACCACAGTAAATATGAGTAAAAAATCAACCATAGTAGATTGCCTTTCTGGGTGGAGGGGCACATACCCAGAAATTCCTGTATCTTGAAGAATATGAGTGAGAAAATGTTTTGAAACCCCTGGAAAAATTATATGACACTATGATGTGTGTGTGTGTGTGTGTGTGTGTGTGTGTGTGTATTTTTCTTTCTGTTTCTGTTCATTAGCATGTATTCTATCAGATTTTAGATCATGTTTCCTCTCTCACTCATTTTGATTTTCAGAATTCTATCCAATTTTTTGGTTACAATTCTTCAATCTTCCACAATAATATTGATCTATTCCTACAAGTTTCTCAGTCTCTACTCAAATAGCCTTGGTTTAGAGCCACGGCTAATTTTCGCTACAATGAGAAGAGCTGATTGAATCCTTTTGGCTCCATGGAATTTACTTGTTCTTTGCAGCTATTGGAAAAGTCACGGAGAGGCAGAAATGTCAGGGGACGTAACAGGTAACGATCGAAAACCAAGGCCAAGTCCACTAATGTGTAACCTTCGCCAGACATTGAAGGGAAGAAAGCATGTGTTGTTTGTGACGGAGTCCTAGGTTAAATCTGGAAATCTGAAAATGATGATCCTTATGAAACAGCCAAGTTCCTTAATAGGTCATTGAAGAGGCTTGCCAGAATCTGGGCCCATCAGCCCTGTAGCCTTGGCAATTCATACATAGTGAGAGCTTAGTTTGGACTACCTACTTTCAGACTCACTAGGAGAACATAATTTTTTTTAAAAAATGTTGCCATTTGAGTGAAAACATGCAAAACTCCTTTCTGTGGAGACATTTGCTGTGTTCAAGATTGCTTTCCTCAAGTCTTCTCCTTAAAGTGAACAAAAATACTTTTTATTGTGAAAAACAGTTAAGTGAGAGGATAGCTTACACTTAAAATGGTTGACAAAACCTCTCATTTCCTGTAGAACAACAGCCTCCAGAGGAATCAATCCAAGGTGCTTACATCTCTATACAAAGAAATGCTGAAAGATAGAAAAGGAATCATTTTCATATATTTACACCTAATAAACGAGAAAGAAAAAGAGTTGTAGTTTTTGAATATTATGCAAATAAACATTTGTAGCTGTTCAGCTCGAAATGTGGAATCAGAAGATAAAAATGATTCTTATGAGAAAGAAACAAATCATGGCAAAGCTGTTCAGTAGAATGGCTCAAAAATCAGTTTGGATGAAATAGCTACTAACTTAACTGGGGATCTAGAACATCGAGACTGGTAATTTTCTAGTTTATTGTAAAAACACCTTCTTCTTGGGGTGCCTGGGTGGCTCAGTCAGTTAAGTGACTGATTCTTCATTTCGGCTCAGGTCACGGTCTCACATTTCATGGGATCGAGCCCCACGTGGGGCTTGGTGCTAACAGCACAGAGCCTGCTTGGGATTCTCTCTCTCCCTCTCTCTCTCTGCTCCCACTCCTCAATAAATAAACATTAAAAAAAAAACCCAGCTTCTTCTTGACAAGGACAAAACTAAGCATGGAGCCCTGTATTCAGCCCGCTTGTGATAAATACAGATTATGATAGGATAATTGAAAAAATTGTATATAAGACATTTTTCATAGAAACAGAATTTTCTCTGATATGTAATTTCTGAGGATGTTTACTTAAAAAAATCACAATAGGTGTTTGTAATTGCAAAGCAGAATGTAAATGTCTTAGATTTTGGAGTGTAAAAAAAAACACCCCAAAAACCTGTTGAAAAATCCCTTTTTTGCCTCCTACCAGCTACTTCCAGGTCCCTCAGACAAGGCTCTCAACCCACAGAAACCTGTTTACAAAGCGTTTGGGATACAGGGGGGGCGGGAGGGGGGTACTTGCTTGACAAACTCAACAAGGCCATCTGGAGGATCAAATGAAATAATTCACACAGAAGCATTTTTAAGCTGTAAAGTGTCACAAAGGCAATGTATTATTCAACTAGCAAACGAAAAGTGACCAGTTACACACCCTTAAACTCATCAGAGACACTGACTGGAGGTGGAGAATGTTTAGGACAGCCTTCTAATCTCCAGAACCTTTCAATTCTGAAATATCTCCATTTTAAAGTAAACTATTTTTCGTTGCATTTCTTTTCCTCTTTTAATTTTTTAAATTCCTCTGATTTCCTTTCAACGTTGTATTGGCTTTAACAATATTTATCTTTCATATCGTGTAACATGTTTGCTGTTCCTCGTGGTGATCATATCACTTCTGGTCTCACCTTAAATCATCATTTATAGAGTCCCTAGTCTCTTTGTAACTGAGTGCCGATGTGACAATTGTTGTTCTGTGTTCCGGAAACATAGAGGTAAAAAGGCAGTGATCCCCCCTCATGGGGAGACATACACTTATCTCTCTCTGTCTCTCTGTCTCTGTCTCTGTCTCTCTCTCTCTCACACACACACACACACACATACACACACACACACACACACACACACACACACACAATGCTAGGTAGCATTAAATACTATGAAGAAAGAGAAAGCATTGGCTCAAAAATGATGGGGGTAAGGTGGAGGAAAAATTATTCCAGGCCGAGGGAAGAGCAAGGTGGCCAGTGTTGGTGTGTGAGGGTTGCAGAGACTGGGAAGGAGTTGAAGAGAGAGGCCAGTACCAATCACGAATACTTAGTCTCCCATGGATAGGAGTCTGCTTTATTCTGAGTGGATGGAAATCACTGAGGGGAATATAGGATAACGATACAATCTCATTCATACCTGCTCAGTTCACATGACTGCCAGCCATAGGCCATCAGACTGTGAGCGCTGAAATGGGAAGCTGCAGTTTCTTTACCCAGTTCTCAAAATCAAAGCCAATTGATAGACTGGGAGCCCACTGGCAGAAGGGGAGGTCAGTTTGCCTTGAAGAACTGCCATGGATTGTGTCTTGAATGGATGGATTGAATGGACGGTTTGTGTCCCCTCAAAATTCATGTGTCAAAATCCCAGTGCCCAATGCAATGCTATTAGGAGGTGGGGTTTTGGGGAGCTCAGATTATGAGGGTGGAGCCTCCCTGAATGGGATTGTGCTTTTATGAAAGACACCCCACAGAGCTTCCTACCATGTGAGGACATAGTGAGAAGTTGACAGTGTGCAACCCAGAAGAGGCCCTTCACCAGAACCTGAGAATCTTGGACTTCCAGCCTCCAGGACTCTGAGAAGTAAATGTGTCTGTTGTTTATAAGCTGCCCATTCTGTGGTGTTCTTCTGTAGCAGCCCAAACGGATTAAGTCAAGAATGTTCCAGTTTATATGTTAAATATTCTCCTGAACTTTCCCAGAAGAGGCCAGTGGTCCTCTCGCAGGTAACAGGCTCCTGGGGACAAGGGATGCCCAGACTTTGCAACATCCAAGGCTGTCTGAGCTCTCAGAAATACAAGGAGAACCAAGATAGTATCATGGCCCTGTAGGTAGAGTGGGGCTTTTGGAGACCAGGTGATACATAGAGGTCTTGTCCAAGGCTGTCCCCTGGTGGGGCCAACACTAGGAATGATCATTCTTGGGGACATCCATGTGGCTGCTGAAGTCACTAAACTTGAGAGCAGGTAATAGCAACCACGAGAAAACTATGGAAACCCATCAGAGGACACGGGGTAATAGCCAGGTGGTGGCCAGACTATTGCTATGGGGGACGGTAGCAATGGGACTGGTCTGATGATGTGGGCTTCAACAGCACTGGGATTCCTGAGGGAGGAGAAATGTTCCGGAGGCACGCGGCAAGAGGGCATTTACCTCACTCCAGACCCACTCTGGAAAAAAAAATAGCCATCACTTTATGAAAGTATGAACGGATACATGGCACCGTGAGATGGTGACTGTGAAGCATCCTTCCCAGAAACACGTGTTTTGCCTCACAGGTCACTTAACCCTTTTGTCTGACAGCTTCCCAGACGGTTTTAGTGAAACACCAGTAACCACTAGGGCTCAGAAACAGAATGGAGACTGTCCACTCATTGCTGTTCAGCTCGAAGTCTAAAGAAAATGCTTTTCTGCCCCTAACCCCTGCCCCTGGTACCTCCTGGTAATTGAGAACATTAATGAGATAATGTTCATAGGGCTTTAAACTCATTGGAAGGAAGGCAGTCCATAACCACAAGGTATCATTGCTTCTCTTGCCCAGGTGATTCTGCACAGGTGTTCCCTTCCTCAGCTTCCCTTTCATGATGCTTTGTCACACCCACAATGGGTGTCACAGCCGGATGGGAAGAGTCCTGGATGAGGGGAATCTGTACTATGTGTTCCTTACTTGTCTCCTTTTCCCAGAGCACATCTTGACTCCGGGTCTCAAGCGGGTGTGATGTGCCACTCGTCAACGACGTCCCCGGCAGAGTTTGCAGAGATGACAAGAGGGCTAGCCTGGCCAAACGGAAACCAGTCTATGGAATGACTTTCCGTTCAGTTTATGCTGCATCAACACAAAGACGCACACACAAACACAAATCTATTGGACGTTTATTTGTTCTCTCTCTCTCTCTCAATCGCTTCTCGGCCTTTTGGCTAAGATCAAGTGTATTTGTTCTCTCTCCATATGCAAACAGGTACATAGGTATACACAGCAAATGACACCAAACCCTGCAAAAGGTCTAAGGCTGGTGTTAACTCCCCACTCAAGTGCTGGTGAACCTTTCCGCCAGGAAGACCTAAGAGATAGATGTGTCTGCTTTTCTGTTCAGACCACTTTTGGCTGCTCACTTTTGATCTGTTTTGGTGTCTCTTGCTGCTTCATACACCATCCTGATCCATGCGGATAATTTAACCTCTTGGCAACGCTCAACGTTGAGACTTCAAGGGATAGAGTTCTGCCGTGTTCTTTTTCCGTTAGCTTCTGTGTAGGTCATAGCAGTGCTGGAATGTCAAAAGGTGTGTGTGTCCTCTGACGCACACTGAAAAATTCCAAGCAGTGCTGCTCTCCAGACAGCCCCCAGATGGCCTGTCTCCTGTCTGCCTGCAGAGGTGGAAAGGACTGTCGTCCTCTGTGGCCTTGTGGGCGGGTGTTTCGCTTGGCAGGCTGGATGCTGCCTGAGAAGGTCAGTCTCTCCCCAGACTGGCGTGAACTGAGGGCACAGCGTGGGCTAGACCCTGGGTTCAGGCTGGTTGAAAGGCCACCTTCTTTTATGTGCTCTTTTTCTGTTGCACCCCACATCGTCCTCCTTAACCTCCAACCAAAATTGTGGTTGAAACTTTGTCGTTGCCTCCCTTGGGTTTCCCAGTTTCCCTGTCAGCTTCACTACATGTAGCTGATGGTTTATGCATTTCCCAGTATTTCCTAGAGCGAAGTTGCAAGAGTCAAATGCAGAGTATTCTAGCCTTAGAAGAAAGTAAATTCTATGCACTCCTGTACTCTTTGTAGATCTGAGCTGAGCAGCTTACTGATCATTTGAGGGGGGACCCTGAGTACCTGGTGAGGCTTAAGCTGGGGCACTAGAGTCTGTCTTGTCTCTCTTCCGACAGTGGCTTACACTTTCAGTACGTTCTGTCGTCTCTGTTCTCTCGGCCCGGCTTAATCTATGGGGGTTGCTCAGGATGTTCTCTAGAATATTCTATCATGGCATCTCCAAAACATTTAGTCTCTCAGTGGCCAGTACTTGGGATTTCCATCTTCTTTCAAAAAAAATTTTTTTAACTTTTATTTATTATTGAGAGACAGAGAAAGACAGAGCATGACCAGGGGAGGGGCAGAGAGAGAGGCAGACACAGAATCCAAAGCAGGCTCCAGGCTCTGAGCTGTCAGCACAGAGCCCGATGTGGGGCTCAAACTCACCAACTGTAAGATCATGACCTGAGCCGAAGTCAGACGGTTAACCCACTGAGCCACCCCGGCGCCCCGGGATTTCCATCTTAAATGTGGTCTGCCTTGGGGCGCTGGGGTGGCTCCGTCGGTTGAGCATCCAACACTTGATTTCGGCTTGGGTCATCATCTCGCAGTTGGTGAGTTCAAGCCCCGCATTGGTCTCTGTGCTGGCAGTGTGGAGCCTGCTTGGGATTCTCAGTCTCCCTCTCTCTCTGCCCCACCCCGTTCCACTGTCTCAAAACAAATAAACATTAAAAAAAAATGTGGTCTGCCTTGTCTACAAATCCCAGGGTGGGGAGACATTTTGGGTGTGTAGGGCAGCCAGACTTCTCCATAGCGTTGAGGGCGGTGATGCCGAAGCAACAGCAACAACAGCAGCAACGACGACAAGAGCAGGGTTGGCAAACGTGCGAAGGGCCTGGCGTGGCTGGCAGAGGCGTTTGTGGAAGAGCTTAGTTCTTCCTCCCCCAGCAGCCACCCACTTGGGAGGAGAAGGGCCTCCGTTCTCAGGCTTTCCCGCCAGCCTCCGCTGACCAGGAAAGCTGGGTGACAAAGGGACTCCAGATGTGCCGATGCTTCTCCAGCTTGGAAAGCGGCCCCAGTGGTGACCTGGGAAGTCACTTTGGCCACCAGTACCGCCAGATAGGCCTTTGATTTGATTCGTCCAAAATGTGTGATGACACTAAGATCCCCAGATTCTGTGCTAGGCACAGGATTCCTGAAGATAAAGATGGTCCAATTTGGCAGAATTTGGTGCTCCATTGGACTTGGGATGTGGAGCAAGGGTGGGGTAGAGGAAGACTCCAAGGTGTCTGGCTTAGGCGATTGGGAGGCAGGTGATGATGTTAGTGAACAAAGGGACCATAAGAGGAGCAGGTTTGAGTGAAGCGTGGCTGGGAAGGAGTGGGGAGCCATATGTTTGTTTGGGTAGGTGTTGGCTGGAGCACGCCATAAGGCCGCCAAGCGGAGATTCCAGGAAGTGGTGGAAGCAGAAGTCCAGGGTTTAAGAGAGAGAGCTCAGAATCGGAAACTTGATCTGGGAGTCATCCATGTTGGTAGAGCCAGCTACTAAAGTTGCTTTGACTTTACACTTCCTAATATGGATTAAGGGAATACATGTCTGCTGTGCAGGAACACAAATATGTGTCGGTTTTGGACTCTGGTTCCTTGCACAGAGCTCCTAAAAGCATTGAAATTTCCTAGCTGATAAGAAGGGCACCAGGAACATCTTCTGTTCGAATATCTGTTCCTTGATTCGGTTCCTGACGCCAATCTCCTAAATCCCTTGGAATTCCCTAGGTGACAGGAGGGTCTTTTGTTCTATCCAGGTGATTCCTGGTGGGCTATTCAATGGCTTCAGGATAGGGGCTTGTCAGCAGAAAGACCCAGCCATGATTAGAAACTTGGAACTATCCACTCCACTCTCCACACTCCAGGAAGGGGAGAAGGGCTGGGGGCTGAGTTAATGATCAATTATGCCTGTGTAAGAAAGCATCCATCAAAATCCCCAAAGTACTGGGGTTGGAGAGCTTCTGGGTTGGTGAACATATCTCCATGCTGGGATTGGACAGGAGCTCCTGGTAAGTAGTGTCAGAATTCAGATAAATTGCAGGACACTCAGCTGGTATAAAAGAATTGCTTGATGTGTGGAAAACCCACACATCTGGGGTCAGAAGTACTGTGTGTGAGAAAAGCAGAACCACAGGAGTGTTTTTCCTTTACGTCTTCCCTGACAAATTCATGGGGTCACTGAAATAATCAAATGACATAATTTACATGAAAGTATTTTTAGCATGCGAAAGAATGCAATTATATGATATAAATAGTATTGTTTGATCACTGTGTTTATAATATGACAGTTTGGAATGTGAAGTGACAGAAGATGAAACCCTTCTGTCAAAGAGCTTGCAATTAGTGAAGCATCTGGAAAAAAAATCCCCGTGCCTTCAGAACAATGAGGAAGGTTCTAGGATTTAGATTCTTCTAAAATTTGGGAAGAGAGGGGTACAACGTGGGGAATAATTCCTGGTGGGGAAGTGATAGTAATTGAGCTCCACTTCATGATCAAAAGTCCGTTTCCAGGGTTGTACAAGTGTTGGAAGAAGACTTTGTTTGAACTGAGTGACTTTTTGAGGCTCCCTTCCATTGCGCAGGCAATTTATAGGATACCTCCTGTATTTGGAAGATGGTCACTTGTGGAAAACCTTGAAACACCCAGTCAGTGCCTTCTCCACAGGGATTGATAGTATCTGTTGGCAAAGCATAAAAGCCATAGCCAGGACTGCCTACACAATTTGTGAGGCTCAGTGCAAAATGAAAACATGAGCCTCTTGTTTACAAATATTTGGGAATTTCAAAATGGTGACAGCGTGAGGCCCTGTGCTACTGTAGAGGATGCCTACACATGAAGCTGTCTATAGTGTTTCTGGAATCTACTACGGGGATGTCACCTGGGTCACAATTTGAATTGAGGGGAAGGTCTCGAGTCTCCATGCACTCAAGGAGAAGCTGTTAAACCCTTGCGTCAAGCGTCTCTTCTGTGTTGGGCCAGCCCAGGTGCGGGCACAGAGAACAGGAGAATAGATAAACTCTCTTCTCTTGAGGAGTGCATTTGCTTGCTTAGTAAAAACAAAACAAAACAAAACACACATATATAAATATATATAATTTGTAATATATATTTATAATTAAATACATATAAATATATAGATATTATTGTTTGGTCTCTGTGTTTATATGACACCTAGTGTGGAACGTAAGTGAGAAAGATGAAATCCTTCCCTCAAAGAGCTCGCAATTAAAGAAGGCTTTAGAAAAAATACCTGTGCCTTCAAAATAATGAGGAAGTTTCTAGGATTTGGATTCTACTAAGATTTGGGTGGAAGAGAGGAGTATATGTTACACACACACACACACACACACACACACACACACACACACACACACACGTATAGACACAATGTATACTCTTGTCCGGGGGGCCTTTCCATTAGCAAGACTTCCCCAGCAGCACATGCCATGATGCAGTCATGGTAATGAGGAAATACTGGCTCCCTGGTGGGCAGCCAGGTGGGGCCATGACAGTTGAAGCCCCGCCTGGTCCCTCTGGCTAGGAGCACTGTATTTTCTATGCATGCCTCTGTCTGGACCATGTCAGGGAGCCCTGTGCTCCAGTGCAATCTTCTCTGGCACCAACGTTGCTCAACCACTAGAACTCTCCCACCCATAGTCATGTCCGCCCTTCCTCCAGGGACTTCTTGTGGTATCTTATCTCTTTTCGTTGTCTTTATATTATGGCATCTTGGGGCTCGCAACAAGGCCGGGACACAGGAACCATGGTCAGTGGGCCAGGCCACAGCCTCACAGAGCATATTTCTATAGCTCTTTCATCTTTTTAAATTTAGGCAAGCATTTGAAATCTAGAAGGGATTTGGCCAGTCTTTTTTTCTTTTCCTTCCAGAAGAGAGAGACAATGTTAGGACCAGCCTGAGGAAGGTGATGACTGTTAGACCAGGTCCTTTCTCTGCTTCCTTTCACCTCCCTCTGCATCTGGAAGACGTGATTCTGCCCTGCGCATCCGCTCCCTTCCTTCTTTCCTCTCTCCTTCCTCCTATCCACACCCTCTCTCCCCACATGGCATTGTCTAACCTCTACATGGCTTTGTCCCTCATGGGACCCCTTTCCTCAGGCTGAGCTTTGCCATCGGACCATTAGTCTACTTTGAGAGAATTTAAAGGCCACAGACCCCCAAAACCTAGCGCTGAATTTATTGTTAGGGGTGGTGTTGGCTTCAAGTTGAGAACTGGGAGAAGAGACTTCTCAGAGGCATCGATGCCCCAAGAACTTGGGCCTCTGTCTCTTTTTCTTTTTTTAAAATTAAGAAAAATTTTTAATGTTTGTTTGAGACAAGAGAGAGCACGCTTGCAAGCGTGAGCAGGGGAGGGGCAGAGAGAGAGAGAGAAAATCCCAAGCAGGATCTGCATTATTAGCACAAAGCCGCACTGGACCTCACAGAACTATTACATCATGACCTGAGCTGAAATCAAGAGTCTGATGCCTAACCTAGGTGATGGGTTGTATGCATGTATGTATGTATGTATATATGTTGCAACTGGGCCTCTCTTGAAGAGTTTGATTTTTAATCTGATGTAAATTGTGTAACTGTTTCCCCTTCTGAATGGCTTGCTGAGAACCAAATCTGCCTGTGATTGTACAAGCTTGTCTGGTATTCAGAAATATTTTCTAGAAATAATTTGACCGAACTCTACCAAAATGTATAGGGCTTTTTCATCGCATGCAATTGGAATACTAATCTTTTCCTTAATTTCCCCTATGAATTTCTATTTCTCTATTGATGTGGTATTTGTAAATGTCTTCAGAGAGGTAACATAATAAATAAATATATTCATGACCTAATGCATAAATAGAAAGTAAATGAATTTCTAACCTGTCTTCAAAAACCTTCCCCCTTTTCTTTTGTTGTGTGCCCCCCCCCCCCATTCTCTTCCCATTGCACCTGTTCCACAAACCCGCCCCAAAGACGGGAAACGCGAAGAAAAAAAAAAAAAAGCCCTATAGGTTCCTGAGTATTTGCTGGAGAATAACCGAAGAACACGTGACTAAATCATCCAATCCCAACAGTCGTTGCCCCGTGTCTCGTGGGTGGCTGGCTGGTGTTTTGCAGGAGGAGGCAACAGGTGCACAGGGGGGAACGAAAACCCCAGGAAGGGGGAGAAGGAGGGTTGTCTTTGATCAACCCCAGGCATCTCCCCGTTCTGGCCACAGGTAGAACGTGCTGCTGAGGAGGCAGGTGGGGCTTCTGTAGGAGGCTGTGGAAATTTCTGACAACTGTGAACAACAGGATAGACAACTCTGATTTTAAGATAACTTAGTCCCGAGTCTGTGATCAGGAGCTGGGAGAGGAATGTGATGAACCTTTAGAACGATGTCAGCCTCACAATTTATGTGCTGGGGGTGGAGCCACACTCAGCTGTAGATGATATCCCGTGTGGCCTGTCCCATAAATTTAAATCTTGCTGCCGATACAACGTACAGGGCAGGTGCCTCGCAACGTTGTGCAACAGCTCCGTTTCTGGGCATTTCCATGTAAATTGAGCCCTTGTGCAGTAAATGGTGTCATTTAACATACAGCTGGGCAGCTCTTAGTTCAAAAGAACCTCGGAGTGAATCCTTTTGGAAGTCACGATTCCTCTGTGACTTAAGTCTTCACGTTTGAATTTATATTTTCTCTTACTTTGGGTTATAACTTAGGATTTCCTTTATAAATTTTCACTTAGTGTAAGTAAATAAATTAGTGCCTATCCTATAATATTTTCCCCAGGGGCAAAATGGTCATAGCTGTGTCATATTTGTAATAACATTTTAAGTGAACGATTTAATCATAGCCTTAGGAGAGATAAGGATGTTGTGAAAGGTTTCTTCTCATTAGCACTTATAAAACAGAGACAGCCAGAGTCTAGTTTGTTCATCTAAGAAGGGCTCGCCTGGCTATCGCTCTGGGCTGTGGTGACTTCTTTGACGAAAGCCCACAGAGGACTGTGGGAGATGCCACAAGAAGAAATTGTACCTTGATTCAGTCACTTCTCTTAAAATCACTGGTCTCTTAAAATCACTGAGTTTCAATTTCCTCAGCTTAAGAATGGGCTAAAATATTACATAGGCTCTCTGTGAAAATATAGAAGGACAATTTTCATAACACTTTATGAAGAGCCAAGTACAAAGCATGTATTAGTCATTGATCGACAACAGGGTGGTTTTGTTTGTTTGTTTTCGTTTTTCTTTTTCTTTTTTTTTAAATTGACCCCTGCTTTTTGAACAGTGGTTTCCTAGAAGACTCTGATTCAGGCTTTTCTAACTGAGCCTACCCGGCTGTTTTGCAGGTTCCCTGGAGGCGAGCAATGGTCCTTAGAAAATACGACCTTTGAAAGCGCGTCCAGTAGAAAGATTTGTAGAGAAGAGAAAGTTCGCCCTCTAGTGTGGCCCTTGAGAAAGACAGAATGTGAATCTATGAACTAGTCTCAATGTGCTTTTTAAAGAGATTGCTCTCCGAATTAGTATTTTAGTCTGCCCTTGGAATTGAAACCCTCACTTCCTCACTAACTTAGCTTGGCCACCAGATAGTCACTCGATTGTTCCTCAAATGATCTATTTATGTTTTATAATAGTGAATATTCTGCTGACTTTTAAAGCCGTTGAAGACAAGTAACATTTTCAGAATTAGTTCCCTTTTATCCTACCAGGTGGTATTTTTATAGTCAGAGTTGAAATGTGAATGCTAAACAGAATCCTGCCTTGCCTTATTTTGCTTTGATTTAATTTTTTTTTAATTTTTTTTTTTAACGTTTATTTATTTTTTGAGACAGAGAGAGACAGAGCATGAACAGGGGAGGGGCAGAGAGAGAGGGAGACACAGGATCAGAAGCAGGCTCCAGGCTCTGAGCTGTCAGCACAGAGCCCAACGCGGGGCTCGAACTCACGGACCGTGAGATCATGACCTGGGCTGAAGTCGGACACATAACCGACCAAGCCACCCAGGCGCCCCTGCTTTGATTTAATTTCAAGTTAAATAACCTCAGTCAAGATTATGAACTATAGTGGCTGACGCTGTGTGTTGTAAAGGACCCTGCTCCTGGTGGGCAGACAAATGGCAGGGAAATGAACGCTGTCATAATTTCAGAGTAACGATAGGCATTTAATCACATTAGCATACGATACACTGACACGTGACATTTTTTTTTCTGTGGCATTACTGGCCGCTCATACTGTTTTAAATTGACCTGGGTGCATTTTCTCCAAGCTTTGAACTTTATGCCAACATCTTCCATTCCCTTTTTGGAACACCTCAATAAAGAAAACATAGAAATGTAAGTTTCATAAGGTTAAATGTACAAATATTTCACTATTTTTCTTTTTTTTAGAATTAAAAAAAATGTATATCATTTGAGAGAGACAGTGTGAGTGGGGTAGGGGCAGAGAGAGAGGGAGAGAGAGAAAATCCCAAGTAGGCTGTGTACAATCAGCACGGAGCCTGATGTGGGGCTTTGTTATGATGTGGGGCTTTGTTATCTCACGATGGATTACTGCTGGGCCCTTATTAGGACTTGGTGGGTCTGATAAGTCTCAGCTCATAATGAGTCATTCTGGTGAAATGGTTACTTGTGGTCCCATCTCTAGCAGGGTGAAGCAGCCTGATGGAGATGTATTTATTTATTTTTTAAATGTTTGTTTATTTTTGAGAGAGAGAGAGAGAGAGACCAAGTGTGAGCAGGGAGGGGCAGAAAGAGAAGGAGACACAGAATCCGAAGCAGGATCCAGGCTCTGAGCTATCCTCATAGAGCCGCATAGAGCTGTCAGCACAGAGCCCGACACAGGGCTCGAACTCACCGGCCATGAGATCTTGACCTGAGCCGAAGTTGGATCCTTAGTAGACTGAGCCACCCCCAGCTGCCCCAGTGAAATATACACATTTTTACATGCTTAAGGAGATGTGAGCTCCTAAAACATGGGAATTTACTCTGTGATGAGAGTGACCAAGGTAGTTTTTGACTTTTGGGCTTTTGGACTCCATCTCAGGAAGGGTACTGGTTGTTAGTGGAGCCAACCAACCCTTAGAGGTTTGGAACTTTCAGTCCCACACACCTGACCTCCTGGGAGGAGGGGAGGTGCTAGAGATTGAGTCGAATCACAACAGCCAGTGACTTAATCAATGCAATATAGCCACCATCAAAACTCAAAAGGGTGGGATTTGGAGAGCTGCTGGGTTGGTAAGCACATGGAGTTTTGGGAGTGGCACACAGAGAAGCATGGGAGCTCTATGCCCTTTCCCTATACCTTGCCCTGTGCATTTTTTCTTCCATCTGGCCATTCCTGAGTTATATCCATAATAAACTGGTAATCTAGTAAGTAAAATGTTTCTCTAAGTTCTATGAGCTGCTCTAGCAAATGGACTGAACCCAAGGAATGGGGTTGTGGGAGCCTCTGACCTATAGTTGGTTTTTCAGAGGCACAGGTGACAAGTTGAGCTGGTGACTGGCATTTGACCTGCAGGAGGAGTGGGCAGTCTCATGGGACTGAGCCCTCGACTTGTGGAGTTGATGCAATCTCTGGGTGGTGTTGGGGATTGAGGTGAATTGTAGGACACCCGGCTGGTTGGAAACCACATATTAGCCAACACATTGGATTTAGGTTTTGGAGCCTATAGCACATCTTTCGCATCTGCCACCCTCCAGGGGGTACAGCATTGCTTTGGATTTATTTTCTTGGCCAGAGGGAACTTGTGTTCCCCTCTTTGGTAGCCCTTATCCCTCAGAACAAAGTAAAGACTGCCAAGCATGTTGATCTCATTTATACATTTTGGGATGGGAGAAATGGCACAGAGGAGGTCTGTAGACCCATTGTGACCGCCCGTATGCCAAATGTGGTCAGAATTCTATTTATTACATGGCTTCTACATGGCCCAACTCTAACAGGGAAGAAGCCTGGGATGCCTCAAGGGTCTGGGTCTTAATTTCTGATCTTGTGTTCAATAATTCTTTTTTTAAGTTGTTTTATTTATTTTGAGAGAGAGAGAGAGAGAGAGCGGGGGAGGAGGACAGAGACAATCCCAAGCAGGCTGCGCGCTGTCAGTGCAGAGCCTGACTTGGGGCTCGAAACCACGAACCGTGAGATCGTGACCTGAGCCGAAACCAGGAGGTGGACGCTTAACCGACTGAGCCACCCAGGTGCCCCAGTGTCCAGTCATTCTTGAGGTGTCCGGTTGTCCAGTCCCTCCAGTATGCAGTAACGCATAAGTGGCTGTGGATCCCTTTGCAGAAGGAGTGGGAGAATCATCAGAGTGTGTACTTGGTGGGATGTTGCAGGGTCCTTCCTTCTGGGAACCTGGTCATCAGTCAGAGGGTTCAAGGGCAGACAACCGGCCCAGGTCTGGAAACTGGGAATGGGATTGAGACTGTGTATGGGGGTGGCTGCCCTCCACCTGCTGGTCATCCCCCCTAGTTTTCTTCTGCTGGTACAGACTGAGTAGCATCTTTGTCACTTGTCCACTTATTTCCACCCAGGGCCACTTTATTCTCTTAACCATCTCCCTAACTAGTGCAGCTGGGACCCCATTGGCCGCCACTGCAATTTTGCCAGCCGTCCTGAGACCTTCCAGACTTCCGGCACCGAAGACGTACTGACAGATCTCCGTTGTCTTGGCATCCTACCATTGCATTGCTGTCAGGGCACCAAGTTCTGTAACAGCATCTCCTACTATCAGCCTGCAGAGGACAGCCACCACCGAGCTTCCTAGTGATGCTGGTGCCCTCTCACTGGCACGTTCCTATGGCCTTGGTGTGTGTTGTGTCCTCGGGTCCCTCCCCTGGAACTGACCATATGCAATATGTCCATTCCTGCGTATCCACTTCCCTGAGCCTTTTAATCCTTTCCTCCACCATCTGCCACCACAGTCCTGGTCTTCGGGCATTGGCTCTTGCTTTTTCATGCCTCCGGGAGCAATGCTAGTAACGACTTAGCGCTCTCTCCTGGGATCATTGCCAGGGTGTTAAATCCTATCTCCTGGGACAGACCGATGGGATTCACTTGAGTCAACAATTTTATGTCCTGCCTCCCTTAATCAAGCATTCTCTGAATTCAACCCCAGGCATGTTTCCCCTGCTAGGTCTTTTTAGTCTTACCACTCCTTTGGGATATAGTCCTTTCCACCCTTATCAGCTCAACACATTCCCCAGCTGGACTTAACTATGACTTAACCCTCATTATAAACTCAGTGGCCAGGATCCCGAGAGGGCACCTACCAGTTTTGTTTCTAATACAATCTCTACAGAGCTTTCCCTGGATTCTAGACTCCTGGCTCTCCCTTTCCACAGGACTTCGCCTCAACTCTTGGGACACTTTTTGCATTACACAGGTTTTCCCCACTAGACTGTAACCACCATGAGATGGGCAGGAGCAACCTTTGCTTTCTTCACTGATGTCTTCTCTCTGCCAAGGTCTCTGCCTAATATTTACCTATTTCGTGATTTTATTTTATTTTTATTTATTTTTTTAGTTTTAAGTCTATTTTAAGAGAGAAAGAGAGAGCGTATGCACATACGCATGCACAAACGGGGGCGGGGGGGGGGGCAGAGAGAATCCCAAGCATGTCCACGCCGTCAGTGCGGAAACCGACTCGGGGCTCAATCTCACGAACAGTGAGATCATGACCTGAGCCGAGATCAAGAGTCAGACGCTTTACCGACTGAGCCACCCAGGAGCTCCGGACATAGATACTTAATGTGTGGCTTCACTAGGACAACAGGTACTGAGTGTTCACCACGGATGAGGCTCTGTTTAAGCTCTTCCATGTGCATTAGCTTATTTGACCTCCACCTTAATCCTCTGAGATAGGAACTACCATTGGTTCCTATTTTGCAGAGAAGGCTGTTAGCTTGCCCTCTCCTGTGTCCTCACAGCATCCCATACATTCCACCGTCATAGACAGTAATCGCTGCATCATGTACCTTGAGTTATTTTCTATCTTAGACTATGAGCAACATGTGTGTATGGAATCACAGAAATTCAATGAACTTTTGTCTGTGTGTATTTGTGATGGAATGAGGGAATAAATTAAGTCACGGAAATTAACCAGAGGGATTTAAGCATTTTATAATTTCACTCTTTTTGTTACAGGCGTATCGCATTATACATTGTTCTGAATTCACGTGTGCTGTTAAAGAAAGGTCACAACTTTTAATTTGAGGTTCATTAAAGCCAGTATTACACTCACCTTTACAATCATCTGTGACTAGTAAACAAGCCGTATGTTTTATGGACCAGGATATGCAAAACTTTATTACACACGAGGAACATGCTTCTTTTATGCGTGCCTTCCTCTTGCAAATGCAAATCAATTTTTTATGTCTGTCAAATACCAGCACACATTCCAGTGATTAACAGCCCAGTGTTAATGTGATGAAAGAAATTAATTTTAGATGTGTTTGGAGTTTAAAGTAATTTGTGTAAAAATAAGATCCTGCTGTGATTCAACCATTTCCTACCAATCTGAAATACGCTGTCCTGGAAAATCCGTTATTGGCACATTCATCATAGATCACAGCTCATTATTTCAAGGGCTGACAAGTGTCTCATTGCTCGTTTATTAGGGAACTGAGCCTTAATCATATCTGTGGTTTTAAGAGTTTCTGTCCTATTAGATTTGTGACTTTTTTTTTACAGAAGAATTTTAAAAGGGAAAAATCTCCCAGACCTAGAAATGAAAAGATGATAATTTTATAGAGTATTAAAAAAGAGTTATAAGGACTCACCTACATAGAAAGGATGGGTCCTATTTTATTTTTATATTCTGATGAGCAAACTCATTTTTTTTATTCCATTCAGTCACTGTAAGCACAGTTATATTCTGAGTTTGTAAAACTTCCTGCCTTCTAAAAATTTCACAACACTTGCTTTTCCTTTTTTTTTTTTTTCTTTCTGGATTTTGTTAAGGATCAAATAGGCAAAATAATAAGTTAGAAACACAAAATCGAGAATGGATCTACACTACCCAAAACAGTACTTTCACAGCGTTGCTAAAACTTTTTTGTTTAATTATTTCAACAAATATATGAGCCTCTGCCATGTAATCTGTCACTATTCTGAGTGCCTTACCCATATCAGTGAAGAAAATGGCCACAATTGTGTGCCTATGGGGAGTCTTACATTCTATTAAGACTAGACATTAAACAATAAGCATGATAAATAATAAAATTATAAACTGTGTTCGAAGGTGCTAAATGCTATGGGGGAAATATAGTAAGACAAGTAGGAACAGGAGTGTTGGGGAAGGTTGGCAATTTTAAATGGTATCACTCTTAACGAGATGCTGACATTTGAGCAAAGACTTAGAGTGGGAGTAGGCCTTGGAGCTATCTGAAGAACGTTCTAGATATAAGGAACAATGAGATCCAAAGCCCTTGTTTGGGTCCGTGTCTGGAATGTTGAAGGAACTGCCAAGAGGCCAGTATGGGGGGAGAAGAGTCATCAAGGAGGAAAGTCATCAGACATGAGCTCAGAGAGGGTCCCAAGGAGTGAGACCAGAGAGGGTCTTGTGGGACATGATAAGGACTTTGAATTCGACTCTGAGGGAAATGAGGGAACCAGTAGGTCTAAGAAGAGGAATGACACGATCAGTCATGAGAATGACACTGCTGGGTTAAGAATGGACTGTGAGTACAGGGGTTGATACAGGGAGACGGGTTAGGAAATTTGCAACAATCTAGGTGCAAGATAATGGTGGCTCAGATCAACGAAATGATGGTGTAAGTGGTTAGAAGTGACTGGACTTTGGATATAACTTAAATGTAAGAACAACAGATTTTCCAAAAGATTTCGTATGGGACGCGATAAAAAGGAAGAAACGAAGGAAAGACCCAAGCATTCTGGCCTGAGCTAGTAGCAGGATGGGGCTGTCAGTAACTGAGATGGGTGAGACCGTGGCTTCCGGGTGGTGATGGTCATGGTGGGGGAGGGCCGAGGCTCAGTTTTGAATCCATTCAATTAGCCACACCTATGACACATTCAAGTGAAGAAGAGCTTGAGGAGTGATCCAGATAGGAGATCTGTCTTTGTAAACTATCATTATATAGATGGTAATTTAAGCCATGAGATTGGTTGAGATCACCTATAGAGGGAATGCAGATTAAAATGAGCAGAAGTTTAAGGACCTCTTTCATTCTGTATTTATATTTTATAGCTGACATGATCATTAGCTAGCGTAATGCAACAACAAGTACGACTGGCATAAGCAGCTTTAGAAACAAATGCACTGACTCCTGGGAAGGGGGAGACTCACCTGTTGAGAGCAGAATTGAGTGGGAGGCTGCTGGGTGGCAGGCAGGATGTTGTATAGAGGGGACGAAAAGAGTTGGTTAATCTGGTAAGGTGGTTAAGAGGAGATTATTTCAGAGGATTAAAAACATTTTTTTTTTAAGTTTACTTATTTTGAGAGACAGACAGTGCGGAGGAGGGGCAGAGAGAGAGGGGGAGAGAGAGAATCCCAGGCAGGCTCTGTGCTGTCAGCACGGAGCCTGACTGGGGGCTCCAACTCACGAACTCTGAGATCATGACCTGAGTCAAAACCAAGAGTTGGACGCTTAACCAGCTGAGCCCCCCAGGCACCCCCTAGGATTTTTACTTTATTGATGTAAATAAGCCAAGAAAGAGAATAACTTCTTCAACTTCTTCATTGGACCGCTTCTTTCAGTCTCTACTCCACGACAGACCCAGGCACAACCAGGGCGTGTGCTGATTTTCATCTCTTTGGCCTTCTATTCTCTGTCGCTCTGTAACTTCCAGAATGCATGGCTCACACACCCTTGCATTCTGGCTTCCGGGTGGGTTCTTCTAAGGGGAGGCACCTGTGGGAGACTGAGGGTGGGAGGACGAAGTCTGAAGACTACCTTGCCAAGACTGAGGAGGGAAGCCTGTCCCCCATCTTTGTTGCAATTCATTCAGTGTCTATGTCTTTCCACGACCACAGCTTCTGTCGAGTGGGGACTTCAACGCTCAACTGGGCTTCTGTCACCTGTTGTATAACGTTTCCTCCCCCTGCCCCTTCAGACCTAGGGGGCTGGTATTCGCTTCCTGTTGTTGATAGTCCTTTGGGGGGCTCACCACCCATTGTCCACAGCCTGTAAAAGTTCCTTCCTTAAGCTTTCCTCAGCTAAACTCTGAGAATGCCATCTGTCTTTTTTTTTGGTGGGGGGCGGTGCTGGCATCCTGGCTAATACAGGGGAATGGCTCAATAGAGTTGCTTTTAGCTATATAGTATTATAAGCTAATAAATATAAACTCCCGCTTCTTCCTCCTCTTCCTTTTTCCTAATATTTCTCCACTGGTTCATCTCGCAAGAGATCAAGGAGAAGTCACTGAGGAATTGCACATTAACCTAAGAAAAAAGAGTTCACAAAAATAGGATTCTTCTTATTATACGGGAAGATATAAAGACTGTCTATAAATAATATTTATTATTTGAGTTTGGACAATAAATGTCACCGAGTTATTCATCTCAGGAAAAGGTATTTGTTAAAAATGAGGCTCCAAAATGCCATCCCCGCTTGCAAATTTATGAGGAAGAAATTCTAGAATGTTGTTCTGCTGCATTACTCCACAAAATAGTTCTACGTACGGAGTCTGCAATAATCGACAACCACCATTCTTTAATTCGTTCAATAAACTTTTATTGAATATCTTTTATATGCCAGCCACAAAGATAAATAGAACATAATTACTGCCTCAAGGATTTTACGGTCTTGAAAGAGAGCCATATTGACAGATAGTTGTGATACAATGTGATAACTGCTTTGATTGAGGAGAATACAGGGTATGATGACACAGAGCGCCATTGAACAGAGGAAATCGGGAAGGGCTTCCCAGCAGAGGTGGCACTTGAAGTGACTGCTGCAGGATGAGTAGGAGTTAGTTAAGGAGGGGGGCTAGAGGACAGGAGCTTTGGAAGGACGCTTGGTTTTGCAATCTATGATGTATAAATAAACAGATATGAATAAAGCCAAGGATGTGGATGGGATCTTCCATGGAAGGGGTTAAGAACAGAACCAGGGAGGGCTACAATACTGGTAGATTGGGACTATAAAGAGAAGCCAACAAGGGAAAAAGCTGAACAAAGGAAGAGGTTAGCAGAGAGGCTGGAGACAACCAGAAGAGAGCAGTGTCACAGATGCTGAGGGAAGGGTTCAAGGAATGAGCAAAGTCAGGTATGACTGTAAGATCAGGGAGACTGACCTAGGGATAGTTTGGATGGTGCGAAGTCGAGGAGTGGGATCCAGTGCGTGTACGTCAATGTTTTGGAGGGATTAACCTTGAAGGGAGTGAGAGAAATAAGGCCTAGCTGAAAGAGACACCAGGTAATTCAAGAATTTTCTCTGTGTTCAGAAAGATATAAATATGTCCAAATACTGTGAGAAAAAAAAGACAATAGAGCGGGATAGAGTAAGAATACAGAATAAAGGGAGAGCTACTATGAAATAAAATATATTCCCGCCCCGACGGAGAAAGAAGGGAATATTATCACATGCATGGACAGAGGAACTATCTCAACTATAAGCCACAAAAAGCCGACTCAATCTCCCTTGATCATAAGGAGAAAGTCCTAGGTTTACCTAACTGGGCAATCTTAGGACAGGGTCTAGGAGTTTATTGAATACTGTTCTTTCTTATCGCTCAGTTCAATTTTACTTAATTGTCATATATGCTGTTTCCATATGGAAGAAAGCTGGCACGAATAGAGCAAAGACTAAATTACCCTTACAGGGCTTTTTCTTTGCACATGAAAATTTATGTTTCTGGCTTATTCCATCAATGTTCTTCGGAGGTAATGCAGTTGGCCCAGGTTGGGTCACTTCATAACCTTGAACTAATTACTGTGACCAGGAGAGAGAATACTCTCATTTGCCGGGTCAGAGTCAGGTGCCGGCACTGAGAACCAGGTGAAGGTAAAGGTGGGATCGGCCTCCACTGAACCACATTTAAAAAAAATTTTTTTTTAATATTTATTTATTTCTGAGACAGAGACAGAGCATGAGTGGGGGAGGGGCAGAGAGAGAGGAAGACGCAGAATCGGAAGCAGGCTCCAGGCTCCGAGCTGTCAGCACAGAGCCCGACGCGGGGCTCGAACTCACGAACCATGAGATGACGACCTGAGCTGAAGTCGGATGCTTAACCGACTGAGCCACCCAGGAGCCCCTGAACTAACTAGAATTTAAATAAAAATTTGAAAAAAAAAAAAAAAAAAAAAAAAAAAAAAGGAGTAACTAGATAGGTTCTGACCAGGGACATGGGAAGGTATTGCTGAATTGTACCTAGAGCCCCCACAATTTAGTTGTGTGGGGCGGCAAAGTTAGGTTGTACTAACACTCGCACTTACTTGTACTGACCCACATATTTAGCATTTCAGATGCTTTTTATTCCTTTTTGAAGATCCGGGTTTCCATCTGCAATTATTAGCTTTCTGCCTCCAGAACGTCCTTTAACATTCCTTGCGGTGGCGGTCTGCCTGATGACACATCCTTTAACTGAAGGTGCGGTTTTTGGCCTTCATTTTAGGGGGATAGTTTCACTGCACGTGGGATTCTTGCTTCACAGTTTTGGTTTTTTTCTTCTAGCACGTTAAGGGTGGTGTTCCTTGTGTTTGGCTTTCCATTTGTTTCTATTGAAAAGTCAGTCGTCCATTATATTATTTGTCTCTGGTGTATATGTGTTGTTTTCCTCTGGCAGTTCCAAGATTTTCCTTTTTTATCCTGTGAGTGGGGTGTGTGTGTGTGTGTGTGTGTGTGTGTGTGTGTGTGTGTGTATACTTATCCTGATTAGAGTTTGCTAAACTTCTAGAATCTGTAATTCAATCTTGTTCATCAAATTATGGAACTTTTTATCTATTATTTTTCAATGGATTTTCAGGCTCCAATTCTATCATTTGATATTATCAACCAGATCCTTGAGACCCTGCTCATTTTTCCTTTCTCTGTTCTTATATTGCATGATTATCTCTTGACCCGTCTGCCTGTTCACCAACTCTTCTGCTGCTATCATTGCTGTTAAGTCCATCTATGAGTTGTGCATTTCATCCATTGTACTTTTAGTTCTAGGATTTCTATGTTTTATACTATCCACTTCTTTAAAAAAACCTTTTTTTTAAATGTTTAAACATTTATTTATTATTAAGAGACAGAGAGAGACAGAGCAGGAGCAGGGGAGGGGCAGAGAGAGGGGGAGACACAGAATCCGAAACAGGCTCCAGGCTCTGAGCTGTCAGCATGGAGCCCGATGCGGGGCTCGAACTCACAAACCGAGAGATCATGACCTGAGCCGAAATCGGACACTTAACCGACTGAGCCACCCAGGCGCCCCTTTAAAAAAACTTTTTAAAATGTTTATTTCTGAGGGAGAGAGAGACAGAGTGCGAACCTGGGAGGGGCAGAGAGAGAGACACAGAATCCCAAACAGGCTCCAGGCTCCGAGCTGTCAGCACAGAGCAGAGCCTGACACAGGGTTTGAACTCACAAACTGCAGGAACATGACTTGGGCCAAAGTCGGATGCTTAACCAACTGAGCCACCCAGGCGCTCCTCCACTATCTGTTTCTTTGATGAGATTTACTACACACAAAAACTGCTCTTGAGGGCACCAGCTGTGCACATTGTGTTCAGAAACTGGCTCTTTGCTGAGATCCCAGCCATTCTATTGTCAGATTTGGTCTATCTCTGGACTTCCTGTTAGGATAAAAAAAAAACAAAAAAATAAGACCCAGTTAATTATTAGAGACATTGTAACTTGAGTTTTTATTATGCCGACCTTCTTGCTCTTACATAACTTTCAGATACAGACTATTCATTTCTGAGGTCCAGCATATCATAATATCTACCCTGTTAAGCACTGTGGAGTTCAGAGGCAGGACATAAGAAATCCCAGAAGCCCCTAGTTCTACTCCTAGGCTTAGCTATGGTCCCCTCTCCAGCATCTCACCCAAGAGCTTTAGTCTCTATTTGAATAGCTCCAGGAACGGGAAGTACGACGATGCTTTGATAAATCTTTTTTATTTTTGGACGACTCCAGAGGTTAGAAAGGTCTTTCTTAGATTAGGCTGAAATATGCTTTCCTGCCTTTTTTTCTCCATTTTTTTCTTAGGACCCATACTCTGTAGCAGTGGCTTTGGAGTCCTGGCTTTTTCCTTCTCTGGGTTTAACACATTCTCTCACTTGGCACTGCTGTGTATGTGACATTGAGCAGACCCTTCTTGATGTATAGTGTTTAGAATTGAACACAGCACTCCCTGTGTGATCTGAGAAGCCCAATCTAGAGCCAACCCTGCTCTCTCAGGCTGTGACCTCTGTCTGCCATTGCTTGTTTTCAACAGTGTATTCATTGAATCCCACCTTGTCCTTCTTTCCTGCCTCAGATCTTTGGCTTGGGAAGTTTAGAAGTTTATACAAACCTAGGAGTTTACTATCTCAGATTTTCTTATGCCAATCCCTTTCCTCATTTCAAATTGTTTTTATGCCAAGTGCTGCTATTATTTCTATGCAGAATTTTTGACACTGAATTCTTAGAAACAATAGATCAACGGCCTGGTTAGAACTGATTCTGTGGAGGCCTTAAAACTGAGGACTGGGAAAAAAGAAAACACTACCTTTTCTATACTCTGAAGCATAACAAACTCAGAAATATTTTTGTTAACTTGTTAAAAAGTCTCTGCTTTTGGATAAAAGGTTCGGCCCTAAGCATTGAAGGATTCTTGCAGATGAATAGTTCTGTTGAAAGACTATGGCATGCATCAGAGTATTTGCCACATTCATTTATGTCCAGAAGAAGTCATAGTAATGTAAAAAAAAATTAAATACGCAAAACCGAAAAGCTACGAAGGAAATAGCGAATTTAACCTGCAAAAGAATGCAGGTGGTGAGCGGCTGGATGGTTATTTGCTTTGCCTATGTCTTCCGGGAGAAATATATTAAATGGGGTAGAGAACCTGCTCAAAGAGTAGACGCTGTTGAATTTGCCCTGGATTGACTCTCCCTATATTTGGTTAAGATTATGTATTTATCTGTTTCAGCCATCCCTCTTAGTCCATTATTGTTCAGGTCCTTCAGGAAATGAGATCTTCCCAAGGAAGGATCTAATGACCACATTCAGTAAAGGGAAAGTAATAGAATTTTTGCTGACTGTTTTTTTTTCCCCCTTTCACCATTAATGCTTCCTTATGATCGTAATGAAAACCCTGAAATATTAACTCGATTAAATGTTTTATAGTGAGAAGGAATTACCATTTTATAGAAGTTGAATTTCTGGCCCAACAGGGTTTTAGTGGGTTGGCGAACGTAAGAGAGGTGGTAAAAGAATCAATGAACGAAACACAAATCTCAAGGCGAGGACATTGGAGGGATTTTTAACAGTCATATTTTGTTCTGATTAACTCTCTTCTTCCCAGAAGCAAAAAGGATGTCCTTTGCTGGGGCAGTGCAGCGAGGACAATCTGTCATCTTTAATAATGCCACTTTTAATAAGAAAGCCATTTTCAGGCTCTTTTGTTTTAATTAGATGTTGGGTAGCTATCATCATATCTCATTCTATTCTTCCTTCAAGAGCTCGTATATTACAGCTTTTGTGGAAGTAGAAGTCTTATTTCATAGACAACTGTCTAAAGTCATTCTGGCTAAAGCATGTAACTTTTATATATTATTCATTAAAGGAAGAATTTTTTTATTTTTATTTTTTTTGTGGTATGAGTGAGCCTGCCCACCAGAGCAGATCAGGGGTGTGACTAGACCTGTATTGACCTGGCCAGTCATAAGCATTTTGGATTTATTTTGGTAGACATCAGAAGCCTTCACTAGTTGGAGGAAGGGAAAGGCTATAGGTTTCCTCCCCGACAGCCTTGCAACCATGTGGTGTCATAACTTCATACTCAAGTCTTTCCCTCAGGCAAGCAATTGTCCGCAGGCAGCCAGAAACCGACCACTGGCTCTCCCTGCTCTTGCGGTAGTGAGGTCCCATTCTCTGTCCTTCGGTCTCTGCCTTTCGTGGTGGCAGACCCCCCCTGGTAGCAAGTTCTCTGTGCGAAACGTTCTCTGGAGGCAGATTCAAAGCTACTCCAACAGCAGGATTCAGCTACTCCTCACGTTGGAATAAGGTGACGGAATCCTTCCCGCAGCTGTGGAATTCAGGACGGACTTGGAGGCCAAGGACACCGCTGGGAGAGATGTCAGGCTGCTGGGCTGACCAGATTCCTATAGCTAATCCGCTGCAGTTGAATAGCACTCATTTCACCCATGAAATATTATGTCTTTATTTTTTAAGCTTATTTTGTCTTCTGTGAGAGAGGGAGGGAGCGGGGGAGGGGCAGAGAGAAGGGGAGAGAGAGAGAGAATCCCGTGTAGGCTTATCACTGACAGCACGGAGTCTGATGCAGAGCCCAAACCCATGAACCGTGAGATCATGACCTGAGCTGAAACCAGGAGGTGGATGCTTAACCGACTGAGCCTCTCAGGTGTCCCCATGAAATATGGTTTCTGATATTCCTTATGCAGATATGTAAGCCTATAGGGCTGGCCTAGATAAAGATAGTTCAAGTGTTTGTGGTTCAAATGCTAGGTAACCATCGTGGGTTATTTATGAATCGGGCCGCTTAAATATTAGCCAGTTTTCAATCTATCTGTCTGTTTATCATGTATCTATCCTCATTTATCTATCCTCTGTCATTATCAAAAACATAATCATCATGATCAGGATCATCAAATCTATCCATCTATCTATAACTCACACTGTGTATAGACTAAATTATAGGTAATATAACATTAAGATCCATAAGGTATTAAATCACCATGAAGCTTCTACTTCCCTCTTGTTTTCATTGCTTTTCCACCCTCCCTCCCTTCCACTTCCTCCTCCTTTCCTCTCTCCCTTTTTCCTTCCTTCCATTTTTCCCTCTTTTCTTTCTCCAAATCTCTCTCTCTTTCAACAAGTGTTCATTGAACGAATTCTTGGAGAGTCAGAAGACCTGGGTTGGAAACCAACCATTATTTCTTTATTAGTATTAGGGTGACCATTGGTCCTGATTTGCCTGTGGTTGAGGGGTTCTCCAGGACCTGAAACTTCCTGTATTAAAATGAGAACAGTCCCAGGCAATCTGGGATGGATGGTTACCCTACTTCTAACCCTGCATTATTTCACTTCTATAGCTCAGGTCTCTTACCTTTAAAACAGGATGTGATAATACCTACCTAATAATGCTGTGACGAGAAACTAGTAAGCGTTTATATAAAGTGTGTGGAACATGATGTCACAATGTAGAGGACACTCACTGCATTTCCTTGGCATCAGCTTTTCCCCAAGGAAAAGGCCTGCTGGTTGGATGAATAACTTGATAGGCACTTAAAGTAGAGATAAAACAACCTGGAGGCATGTGCGAGGGGAAAAAGATGACACGTGAACCGTTCCCTAAGGGGGATTGGGTGGGGTGGCCACCTGGCTTTGTCTTGCTGGGTGAACTTCATGCTAGGGGTCTGGATAAGAGGACAATTTCTGGAGGCTCTATGCATGAAGAGCCTCATGTCACGAGAACTGAGATGCCTTGTGTGGAAGTGGATGAAGCCTTACGTGACGCGTGATGTATTTTTCTATCTTCCCTGTGAAAGTCTTCCTAAAGAACATACATCGCGCCCTCGTGTGTTTGCGGTTACACCTTACTTTGGTGGTGATGGAGAACTGAGTGTCGCATCAAGAGAGACACAAGCCCAGAGGCTGCCCTCTGAAGGATGACAGCAGTGCCTACCTCGCAGGTCCATTGTGAGGATCACATGACCTTTTGTGCATGTGACACGCTGGCTAGAGAAAACCCGCTAAAACAGTACCTGGTACATTTTGAATACTCTGTAAGTGTTATTATTATTTTTTGTTTCATTATTAATTAATTAATTAATTATTATTATTAAATAGCCTGCTCTCAATGAACACTAACTTCCTTTTCCCTCCTCTTGGGCCTTGCTCCCACCCTCTGCACATCCCTGTTTTTAATTCTCTCTCAATATGGGATTAAAATCTAGATGCTGTTTTTGCAGGAACCTCAAAAATCCTGGGGAATGTTACCCTTGTCTGTGTTGGAGACACTGCCTCTCCTTGGCTCAGCAGGGTCCTGACAAAGTCTTTCTCCCGTGGGGACCAAGCTGATTATTTTCAGAGGCCCCATTTTCACTTCTTCAGAATTCCCCAGGCTTGGTCTCAGACATGGTGGAATCTCCTATATTTTTATAACTGCTTGGTTCTTTTTTTTTTCCTCTAAATTGGAGGAGAGGAAGTAAAAATAAATTTGGTAAAGACATTCCAGCCGACATGTAGAGCAGGAAAAATAAGTAATTTTTGGTAGTTATTGGCGTCCTGGATAGAAGCTAAGTCTTTTGACCTCCAAGATCTCATAGGTCAAGCATCCACATTCAGAGCCTCATGAATAATTGAAGTAATTACAGAGATAGTTCTGTTCGAAATCCCACTTGATTTATTCAGCTTCTGGTTGTCTCACTTCTGGGTTATTCATTCAGAACTACTTCTAGATAAAAATGACAGCTTCAATTACCCAAACCCCAGATCTGTGTATTGATGCTTATAAATTTGAGTAATTTAGAGGGTGGCTCTTTCAGTCAAACCCAGAATATATTGTGATCACATAGGAATCTCAAATGTTTTTATATCCTACCCCAAACTCCCCTTGTATAATGGCTAAGTTGTCACTAGACAGATCCAGGATGCTACCATTAAAAGCTTAAATGATGGTGAGTGAATCATACCCAATCAACAATGCAAGGTCAAGCTAGACTTTATATGGGACCTTTATTAGCCTTGGTAGAAAGGACCTCCAGGGACAGAAGGCACAAACATTATTTGGAAAAAAAATTAACTTTTCTTAGAAAAGGAATCTATCTGAACAATGACAACTACTGGGTACTTTTGTTTTTAAATAGCTATGTAGCACAATAGCTAAAGAATTCTTGCATAGGATTGGATGAGGTTATCTATCCATTCATGTTTTTCAGTGTTTAATGTAGATGAACTATTTTGGAGGTAATAAAAATGCTCTTTAAATATTAAACCTAATTCAGCAGTCAGAATAGTTTTCTTCTGCTGTGTTGAAAATCAACCTGGCCATTCATGCATGCCTAAAGTCAGAATTTGTGACATCCCAGAGAAATACGGAAACACGGAAGGATCTGTTAAGTGCTTCCTTATGCTTGTATACAACAATAACAGAAATAAGCATTTTTATACTTTTAGTTATATAAAGTTATATGCAAAATGGGGCTCATCTTCACGTATAGAAAAGGATCTATACTCAAAATATTTGTTATTCTCAACCACTTTCTTTTTTAAAAAAAATTTTAATGTTTAGTTATTTTTGGAGAAAGAGTACAAACAGGGGAGGGGCAGAGAGAGAGGGAGACGCAGAATCCGAACCAGGCTCCAGGCTCCAGGCTCCTAGCTGCCAGCACAGAGTCTGATGTGGGGCTTGAACCCACGAAGCATGAGATCATGACCTGAATCCCTTAATGGACTGAGCCACCCAGGCGCCCCTCAACCACTTTCTAATAAAGTCATCCTAGCAGGTTTGACTTACACAATCGTTCTAATGCTTCTCTCTCTCTTTTTGTTTATTTTTAATTAACTATTTAATTTTATACTTTAGTTAACATATAGTGCAATATTGGTTCAGGAGTAGAATTCAGTGATAGTGATTCATCACCTACATACAACACCCAGTGTTCACCACAAGTGGCCTCCTTAATGCTCATCGCCCATCTAGCCCATCCCCCACCCATCTTCCTCCATCAACCTTCAGTTTGTTCTCTATCATTAAGAGTAGTCTCTGGTGGTTTGTTTCCTTCTCTTCCTCCCCCCTTCCCATACGTTCATCTGATTTGTTTCTTAAATTCTACGTATGAGTGAAATCATATGGTATTTGTCTTTCTCTGATTGACTTATTTTGCTCAGCATAGTATACTCTAGCTCCATGCACATCGTTGCAATCTCTCTCTTTTTAAATTATTACTTTATGTCTTAGAGAAGTTTTAGGTTCACAGCAAAACGGGGGCAAAAGTCCAGAGAGTTTCTACAAACCGCTGCGTGTATATCTGCATAGCTTCTCTTATTACCAGAATTTCCCACCACAGTGACACATTTATTACAATTGATGAGCCTACAGTGACACATCTTAATCACCCAAAGTCCATAGTTTACATTAGAGTTCACTCTTAATGTTGTGAATTCTCTGGGTTTGGACCAATGTATAATGACACGTACTCACTATTAAAGTATACATAATTTTTTCACTGCTCTAGAAATCACCTGTGCTCAGCCTATTCAACCCTCCCCATACCCCAGCAAGAAGTTTTGCCTTTTCCAGAATGTCATACAGTAGTTTAAGTCATATGGTGTATAGACTTTTCAGATTGACTTCTTTCACTTAGTAATATGCACTTAGTGTTTCTCCATGTCTTTTTATGGCATGATAGCTCATTTGTTTTTAGCAATGGATAATATTTCATTGTCTGGACATACCACAGTTTATCTATTCACCCATCGATAGGCATCTTGGTTGCTTCCACGTTTTGACAATTATGAATAAAGCTGGTATAAACAGCTGTGCGCAGGTTTTGGTGTAAACATAAGTTTCCAACTCCTCTGGGTAAATAGCAAGGAGCACAATCACTGGATTGTATGGTGGGGGTATATTTAGCTTTGTAAGAAACTGCCAAGCTGTCTTCCACAGTGGTTGTACCATTTTGCATTTCTACCAGCGATGAATGAAAGTTCCTGTCGATCTGCATTCTCAGCAGTATTTGGTGTTGTCCGTGCCATTTTAATAAGTGTGGAGTAGTACCTCGTTGTTTTAAGTTACATTTCCCTGAGGACTTACGATGTGGAGCATCTTTCCATACATTTGTTTGTCATCTGTCTGTCTTCTTCGGGGGAAGTCTTTTGCCCATTTTCAAATGGGATTTTTGTTTTCTTTTCTTTCCTTTTTTTTTTTTAGTTTTTATTTTTTAAATGTTTATTTTTGAGAAAGCAGTTTTTAAATTTAAGCAGTTTTAAATTCAATCAGTTACAAAGTCCAGCTTAATAGTTACTTCTTTCAGAGATCAACCTTTGATGTTGTATCTAGAAAGTTATTCCCTTACCCAAGATTATCGATACTATCTTCTGGTAATTAGGTAGTTTTACATTTGACATTTGAGTTTGGGATCCATTTTGAGTTACTTTTTGTAAAAGGTCTATGTCTAGATTCATTTTGTTCCATGTGACTGTCCAGTTGTCCCACTTGTTGAAAAGATGATTTTTGCTCCATTATGTTGCTTTTGCCCCTTTGTCAAAGATCAGTTGACTGTATTTATGTGGCTTTATTTATAGGCTTCATATTCTGTTCCGTTGATCTGTTTGCCTCTTTCTTTTGCCAATAGTGTCTCTTTTTTTGTTGTTAAAAACACATTTTGGTTTGAGACACCTCCTCCTAAAAAGGCAAACAATTTGTGAGTGATGAAATTTTACTTGCTATGGAAAACTAAAGATCTATTAAAAAAACTGGAAGACAAAAATGTGTTTGGGGGACTATCTTTCATGTCTGTAAGGAATGTGATTTTATCAAGGGCTCCATAATCAATATTAATACAAATGAAATACAACAGATTGATTTCCCTGACAATTCAGTCTGAGAATTATATAAATATTTCTATTTTTATCAGGAATCTGCTTAACATGTTGGGGAATACTAAAAGCTATAAGCATCAAGAGAATGAGAAGACAAGCCATAGACTGGGAGATAATATTTACAAAAGGCACATCTGATAAAGGACTAGTATCCAAAACATACAAAGAACTCTTAGAACTTAACAATAAGAAAATAAACTGCCTGAGTAGAAAAATAACAAAAGACCGAATAGACATTCCTCACCAGAAAAGATATACAGATAACACACCAACATGTTAAAAGATGCTCAACATCATATGTCATCAAGGAATTGCAAATTAAAATGAGATACCACTCCATTCTGATCAGAATGACTAAAACGCCGAACACTGACAACACCGAACGCTGGCAAAGATGTGGGGCAACAGGAATGCTCATTCCTTGCTGGTGAGAATGCAAAATGGTGCAGCCACTTTGGAAGACAGTTTGGCAGTTTCTTACAGAACTAAACACATGCTTCCCATGTAATCTAGCAATCGCCCTCTTTGCTATTTACCCAAAGTTGTAGGAAACCAACGGCCACACCAAAACTGTGCATGGTTGTTTACGGCAGCTTTATTAAAAATTGTCAAGATTTAGAAGCAACCGAGGTGTCTTTCAGTAGGTAAAAGGATAAATAAACTGTGATGCATCTAGACAATGGAATATTGCTCAGTGCTAAAAAGAAAGGAGCTATTAAACCATGAAAAGATATGGAGGAAACTTCAATGCATATTCTTAAGTGAAAGAATTCAATCTGAAAAGGCTCCATACTATATGGTTCCAACTAAATGATGCTTTGGAAAAGACAAAGCTATAGACAGAGTAAAAAGATCCATGGGGACGGTAAAAATGCCAGCGGTACCAGGGGTTAGAGAGAAAGATGAATAGGCAGAGCACAGAAGACTTTTAGGACAAGGCGATTATGCTGTATGATAGTATAATGGTCGATACCTGTCATTATATATTTGTCCAAACTCAAAGAATGTACAACATCAAGAATGAACACTAATAATGTAAACTGTGTTGGTGACAACGGTATGTCAGCGTAGGTTCACAGACTATAAGAAATGTACCACTGTGGTATGGGATGTTGATAGTGGAGGAAATTGTAGACGCGTGGGGACAGGGGGTATGTGGGAACTCTGTACTTATCCCTCACTTTTGCTGTGTACCTAAAACTGCTCTAAAACAATAAAGTTTACTAATTAGAAAAAGAAAACAACTACTAAGCATAAATTTATTCTAAAATCTTCTTGAGAAAAAAAGAATATATATAGCAAGGGTGTAAATATGTCATAAATTCTATTCATAAGTAAAAACAACATTCTCTTTAGTGAGCTATATTTTGGCTGGCATTATACTGTAAACTTAGGATATTTAATTAATGCTAATTATAACAATATATTGAAAGGAATTTATAAGCGACAAATTATGTCTTATGTCTATATTTCCTCTTTCCCATTCTATTCCTTTTTTCTTCTTTCCTTCTTCTTCCACTTTCTCTTATCCTCATCCTTCTTTCATAATAAAGCTAAACTTTCAGTGTTTTAAAAATGGGAACATGCATGTTTGCATTTTCTAATAAGAAATGAACCCATCCAGGGGCACCTGGGTGGCTCAGTCAGTTGGGCGTCTGACTTTGGCTCAGGCCATAATCTCGCAGTTGGTGGGTTCGAGCCCCGCGTCGGGCTCTGTGCTGACAGCTCAGAGCCTGGAGCTTCCTTCAAATTCTGTGTCTCCTCCTCTCTCTGCCTCTCCCATGCTCATGCTCTGTCTTGCTCTGTCTCTCAATAATAAATAATAAAAACGTAAAAAAAAAAAAAAAAAAAAAAAACAAAAAAAGAAATGAACCCATCCAAAATCTCAGGAGAAAGATCTTGTTGAAGACTTCTCAACCAGAAGTCCATGTAAATATGCATACTTTTCAGAAGGCTCATGCTTTGTGGTTTTTTTGTGTTCTTAAAATAAAATGACATGTTGGGAATTGGATACAAATAGCTCATCTAATGAGCAACTCTGTCCTCTCTTGAGTACCATGAGGATAATCAGGGAAGTGACCAATTATCTTGGATTAATGATATCCACTGTAAAAAAACGGGTAGTTTTTCAGTGCATATGTGCGCATGTTTGTTGGAAGAGGAGACTATATGTGACCTGACCCAACTTTTCTTATACTTATGAATCTATGCTTTAGACTTTTCAATAGTGTTTTATAAACTGTAAGTTTTGACGTATTAATGGGTCATAAAATCAACTGAGTAGATTGCAACCAGTGCTTTTTTTTTTAAAGATTGAATAGAAATTATCAGAATATATGGCCCTTAGGAAGGGTGAGTAATAAACCATGAAACTTTAGTTTCAGGGCTAGTTATTGAGTTAAGGTACACATTATATATATATATATATATATATATATATACACACACATATATACACACATATATATATATGTATATATATATGGCTTGCAAGTAACATAGATTGAGAACCCCTATTTTAGATCTCACTCATGCTGCCCTTTATCCACTAAGAATAAAAAGTAATAACAATGCCATTACCTTGAATGTACCCAGTTACTCTTTCCTCCTACGGACACCCGGTACTTCATGAATGATATGATATCCTGTCTAGTGACGGTAGTCTTGTAGGCAATGCAGAGAGCAGCTGCCACAGACTGCTGGGAAATGGAAACCCACGAAAGACTCATATGAGGGTGGTGAGTGAGCTTGACCAAAAAGCCTTTAAGTCACCCCACCTTCTCCTTAACTGCATGTAGCCCTTTTCACCACCTGTCCAAAGTATGTGCTCCATGTTTTAAATAAATGTGGTACAAGGGAGAAATAGCTAAACCCAGCTAGAAGTCATAAGGAAGCCTGGAGATTCAAGTGTACGTAAATATTCTGCTCCAGTAGTTCTCGGGTTTTATTTGTGAAACCTCTAAGGGTGATCATTAATGCTTAAGTGGGTGTTATCTTCGTGAAAGGTTAATTTAGCAACAGAAGAGAAAGACAATTGTGTGACATTCATCAGGCACTGGATTAGAGTGTCCCACAGAGGCTCATCCTGCTCAGCAAAAACCGAGAGATGCTTCAGACAAAGACGATGTCCCCACCCACAATGATGACTGCTTCCCAACTGTTTCAGTAACTCACCACCCAGCATCAAGCTCTTCTGTGAATATTGGTGTTGACCCCCAGATGAATGAATGGTTTGCTCCTTAAGAGTTCATGACTTATATTTCATGTGTAGCACTCCCTAATCGGCAAGCTCTGGCACATCTTTAAATAAGTTGCTAGTGGTCACTGGTGAAAGAATACCTTAGGATCAATAAACAATTGGGACTCCATGGTAAGTGCTGAACAGAAGAGAGGCAAAGCAAGGGAGTAGTGATAAAACCAGCAGACATTCGTTTAGTGTTTGTTACATTCCAGCCACTTGACATGCTAAGAGGTCTGAGCACTTAATTCCACCCTGGCTAGGGGCAGGGGTGGTCGTGTTTCCCTGTACCACCAAGCCGTGCTTTGATGCCAGCTGGGTTTCTTACAATTCAACATTCAACTCAATTCAACATTCAACTCAATGCTGACACTATCTACCCAGATGTAGCGTCAGATTCCAAAGGGTAAAGGCTCAGTCCCACAAAATTACCCTGCTCCCTCCCTGCTCGGACAGAAGTTGCGTGCCTAGGTTATCACCTGTGCTTCTGGTTGTACATTGGAGGTTCCAAAGACTCTCTCCTTGGGTTAAATTAGTTTGCTAGAGTGAATCACAGAACTCAGAGAAACATTTTGCTCACTAGATTACTGGTTTACAGGATATACTCAGAAATAGCCTGATGGAAGAGACACATAGGGCAACATATGGGGAGGGCTCAGAGTTCCATGTCTTGTCCAGGCATGCCACTCTTCCCAAATCTCCAAGTGTTCAGCAACATGGAACCTCTCTGAACCTAGTCCTTTGGGTTTTTATGGAGGCTTCATTACATAGACATGGTTGATTAACTCACTGACCATTGGTGTTGATTCAACTTCTAGCCCCTCTCCCCCCTCTGAAGGTCTAATCACATGTTTGGCTCTCTGGCAACCAGCCCCCATCCTTAGGTAATGTAGGGGGCATTCCAAAGTCACTTGATCCTTTTCACCACTTGGGGAATTCCAAAGGTTTTAGAAACTCTTTAGCATGGGGATGAAGACCAAATATGTATTTCTTATTATAAATTACAATATCACACATGCATTGTCTCCACCCAACCCTTTCGAGTTGCAATCACCACACATGCAATGATCTCTACTTTACAGAGAAGAAAATTGAGACTCAGAGGAGTGAAGTAATTCACTCAAGGTCACCCACTGGCATAGCGGCTAAACTGAGATTCTGGGTGTGCCGTGCTCCAGAGCTGAGCAATTACCTCTTTGTGTAAATCAGGCCAGTGACCATGTTCTGTTTGCTGAGGCAGGTGGCATCAGGTCCTGCCAGGAGATCCACTGTTTATCAACATGTGATCTGGGGCAGTGTGCTTCTCTTTTTGAGCCCTGGTCTCTTCTGCTAAAGGAAGATAATGATACCTCCGTCACTGATTTGTGAGACTTCATTTGAGCGAGGGAAGTGGCAGGAAGTATTGAGTCCGTGTCTGGCACACAGACAAGCCGGTAGGTTGGTTTCTCCCTAGAGCCAGTGTTTCTTAACCTGAAGTCTGTCAGTCGGTAGTTACAGACTGCAGACCGTGTCCAGGCTCATCCAGAGACTTGCTGGGTGGAGATGTATATTGCGTGATGCACTAGCTTATCCACTGGCAGCAGTAGACCCTTGGGGGTGGGCTGTGGACCCGATGCACCTCTCACTTTGCTGCTGAGGACTCCCAAGCCTGAGTGCACAGCTTATAGACACGGGCCCGACTCGGGGAAGCCCTCCTTTCACAGCTGCTATTTTCCTGCTGTGATCGTTCAATGTCCCCTCCCCTACATCTTCAGAGAGTAAGGGAAGTGGGGACTTAGCTCTAACGCACTATGAGTAAAAAAACACCCCTCTGTTGCCTCCTGTCGACTGTATAGCAACACTCACCATCTGTTTTATGATGCTCCAGCCAGGTATGATTTCCTCTGTTCCGTGAATACCCCGGGTTCTCTCCTTCTAGCATTTACGCCTTGGTCTTCCTTCCCTAGGAAGCTCTTTTCTTTTCCTGGCTTTTTACATTCTTGGCTCTTCTCATCCTATAGATCCCACCGGGACATCTTCCTGACAGCTTCTTCTATGGGGGCAGGGTCTCTCAAGTGTTACTCCCTGGGAACTCCCTTTTTTATCTCTTTATTTACTTCTTTAAAAGTAAAGTATTTATTGATTCAGTTTTGAGAGGGTGGGGAAGGGGCAGAGAGAGAGGGAGAGAGAGAAAATCCCAAACAGGTTCCGCCCTGTTGGCACAGAGACAGAGCCCGATGCAGGGCTCAGACTCACAAACCACGAAATCATGACCTGAGCCAAACACAAGAGTAGGACGCTTAACTGACTGAGCCACCCAGGTGCTCCTTTCTTTCGTTACTTTTAATAATATTTGAAGTTGTAACATAGACCCTATGAGGCTATTTTGGTTTTGTTTGCATGTTTGTTTGGTTTTTTTGTTTTCTGTTTTGCTCACAGTCTCTAGTGCTGAGGACAGAATTTGATAGTTGGTATTTGTTGAGTGAGTAAATGAATGCATACATTGGGTCACTAGACATTACTTATCTTCTTTTGTTGGAGTGTAAGCTCCTTAAAAGCAGGACCTCATCTGTCCAGTTTGCCGCTGACCCCCAGGGTCTAAAAAAGTACCTAGCATGACACAGGGACATAATAAGACATATTAACATTAAGTTAATATATTTATTATTATATAATATATAATATATATTATATATATATAATATTATTATGTCGGTGGGGGTAGGGGTGGCTCCAGGCTCTGAGCGGGCACGATAGTGCACTCTCTATGCTAGGCCGATGGGGCAGAGCTGGAAGAGGGCAGAACAAGACCATCCGGAGTTCATGGCCTTGATCCCCAGGCAGGAGTGGATGTGAAGACAGGGAATGAGCTGATCCGAATGTAAGCAGGCACAGACAATGGAAGGGCAGGAAGAAAGAGAAGAGTTATCTGGAACAGGTGTATGGATCACTTGGGGGCCGTGCCAGTCTCCCTGGATGGTGTGATCCCTGCCTCCTGCTGGAAGACACTTGGGAGGGAAGCTCATGCTTGGAAGCAGACAGAGGCAGGATGGCACGGTTGGGCCCAGAGCACAGTTCCACTGATGCCCTCCAAATCAAACCAAATAGGTTAATCCTGCTGGTGAATCTGCTTTATTTCTCAGTAAAATAAAACTGACGTGAACAAGTGTTTTCGCAATGGCGTTCAGCGAAAACTTGAGTGGGAAAAGCCCACGTCCAGAATAACCTGGGCTATTAAATGTAACACCGAGAAGAAATGCCCTTAAATGAACTCATGGAGGCACATATGACCTTTGAGCTTATTCAGGACACTTTGTCAGACAGCTGAATTCCATGAAGGAGTTTCCGTCTTTGAGCGCCTTCCCAGCGCAAACACATGTTGAGCCCTGGGGCCCCAAAGACTCACAGTTTAGGAGCCCAGCCCTTGAGGAACGTGCCGATTTTGAGATGATCAAAATGAAGGTGTGTTGCATGCTTTTTTAGACACATGCTCGCAGCCTGTGCTATTTATTAATTATTTTATAAGTAAAATCTTGAAAACATTTTCCTTGGCCCCCTAAAAGCTTTTCAGTGAAAATGAACAGGTGGGAGATTTCATTAAAAGAAATAATTGTACTCTTTAAATCAAAATTCTACCAATGCAAATATTGAGCCTCTTTCGTTTTCATTAATTTGACTGAAAGGGTCTTAAAAAATGCATTACGGTTCCACAGTGCTTCACTCTAATTGTAATTTATGTTTCTTTTCTCTTCTCACCTTTATCGTTCAGGCTCTCTTTTTCACTCTTTATTTCCATTTTACCTCTGAGCAGTGTACATATCATCACCTTTCTCAGTAACAGGGGTTGCGATAGTCAATAATTATGTGATTTTAAAAAATGATAAGTTCTTCTAATTGCTTTGGCTAATAAAATGACATAGAGCTGATAAGCCTGAGACAGGCTGCTTAATTGCCTTTGCTAAAGATAGAGCTGGCTGGCATTGCTTATAGTCTTTTAGCTTTGAGGAGGCAATCCAAGTGTTGGAGAAAATGACTCCGAAATCTTGAGGAAAAATGGCTCTTAGGTTGTCTTCTTGTTGGTAGGAGAAAGATATAAGGGTGTCTTAAATACAACTCTGTTGAATAATCCCATAGTTTCATAAAAATCGTTCTTTTCTAAAAGATAGTAAAATAGAGCCACAGAAGAAAAAGATAAATCATGGGGTGCCTGGACGGCTCAGTTGGTTGGGCGTCCAACTTTGGCTGAGGTCGTGATCTCCCCGTTCATGGGTTCGAGCCCCATGTCTGGCTCTGGGCTGACAGCTCAGAGCCTGGAGCCTGCTTGGGATTCTGTGTCTCCCTCTCTCTCTGACCCTCTCCCGCTCACACTCTGTCTCTCTCTCTCTCTCTCTCAAAAATAAACAAACATTAAAAAAATTAAAAAGAGATAAATCAGATATGATGATAAATTTAAAAAAAATTAAGAACACACCATCCAGAAAGTGAAAAGGCAACCCACAGAATGGGAGAAAATGCTGGTGAAGCATATAACTGGTAAGGGACTTGTACCTAGAATCCATAAATGAGTCTTTAACTCGACAATAAAAAGACAACTAGTCACATTTTAAAACAGGCCCAGGAGACAGGCGTTTCTCCAAATGGAGGAATAAATATTTCTCCAAAGCAGATGTGCAAGTGGACTGTTAGTGCTTGAAAAGATACTCGGAATCTGTAGCCACCAGGGAAACACAAATCAGAACCACAATGAGATACCAGTTCACACCCACCGGGAGAGCTGGAATCCAAAGGACGGACAGTAACAGGAGTTGATGAGGATGTGGGAAGATCAGTCTATGCTTACACACAGCTGAAGACAATGAAAACGGGGCAGCTGCTTTGGGAAACAGCTGGGCAGTTCCTCAGTGATTAAATACAGGATTTAAGGTGTCCAGGTATATTGCCAAGAGAAATGCAGATGTATGTTCCCTCAACTTGTACACGAATGTTCATACCAGCATCGTTCATAATAGCCAAAAAAGTGGAAACCATGCTGATGTCGATCAATGGATGAATGGAGAAACAAAATGTCGTTTACTTTTGCAAGGGAACATTGCCTGATGTTAGAAAGGAATGGAGTACGGATACATGTGTCAACACGGATGGGCTTCGAAAACATTATGCTAAGAGAAAGAAGCTAGTCACAGACGGTCACGTATTGTATGATTCTGATTATATGAAATGTCCAGAATAGGTAGTAAAGATTAGTGTTTGTCTAGGGCTGAGGTGGTTGGGAAGAAATTAACAGTGACTAGTCATGGGTAATGGGTTTCTTTTTGGAGTATGAAAATGTTCTAGAATTAGATACTGGTGATGAGATACACAACTCAGTGAAAATACAAAAAAAAAAAACGTTAAATGAATGAAGTTTTGTAAATGAAATGGACTAATTGTATGGTATGTAGAGTATATCTCAAAAAGCTATAAGGGGCACCTGGGTGGCTCACTCATTGGAGCTGGCTTCTATTGATTTCCATTCAGGTCATGATCTCAGGGTCCTGGGATTGAGCCCTGTGTCCAGCTCTGAGCTGAACATGGAACCTGCTTGAGATTCTCTCTCTCTCCCTCTGTCCCTCTTCCCTGCTTGCTCTCTTTCTCTCTCTCTCTCTCTCTCTAAAAGAAAAAAAATGTTATAAAATAAGATAATGATTGTCTCTTAAAATTTTGTTAACTTTTATTTTTGTGTTTCAGAGCCTCCTTGGAGCTTTCTAAGGTAACAAATGCTCTTTTAACAAGCTAGCTTGAAAGAGATAGTTTTACTGTTTCTACTATATTATACATGTATAATTTCATCCTTTGCTTTTCTCCTCAATAGTAAAATTTAACCAAATCCATTTTATGATAAGCTGTCTAGAGCAACCATAATTTTAAGGGGATGCCTTTTTTAGTTTTTTAATGCTACCTGAGTATTTAATGGGAGTACTTAATCCGTTTGGTTCTTAGGAGTTCTGGGAAGAATTTAAATTTGAATCTACCCAAATTCTCCCATGTGCTTTGTCTCTCCCCTGTCCAAGCTCCCTGTATTTGTTTCCCGTTCAGATTAGCCCCCTAAAAGGCCTCCCCACATCCTGGCCTCAGTCCTGTCTACCCTTCACACTGAAGCTAGACATTTCTGAAAATGCAAATAGAATCAGGTCGCTCCCCAGTCATAAAACTCTTCCATGCCTCTCGGCTGTTCTCGAGCTAAAGATGAGATCGTGGTCCAGCAGGCTGTGCAGGGTGTGGCCTTGCCTACCTTTGCCAGACCATCGCCCACTCTCCTCGCCCACTCCAGCCAGGAGCCTCCCTGTTCCCAGGAAACACACACTTGTGCCCCGGAGGCCCTGTCACTTGTGGCTCCTACCCCCGCACCTCCAGGCTGCTGGCTGTCTCCCACCGTGTGTCAGATCTCAGCACTGTCTATGTTTGGCTTCCTTATCTTAATTTACAAGTGCACATTCATTACTGAAGGGAAAGCAGGTGTTACGAGTCAGGTGTTGGACTCCAACCATCGCATCGCACTATCCGCCAAGTACATCACGGGACTTCCAGCACAGTAGAAGACTACAGGGAAGGCCATGACTGGCTCGGTGTCGGGGGGAAGGGAAGGTCTCCCTCAATGGGGATGACATTCTGACAGGGTTCAGGAGGGTAGGTTTAGCCAGCAACGTCTGGAGTTGGGTGATCATATGCCAAGACACAAAGGCATAAAAATCTTGTGTTTAGGGAAAAGCAGGACTTCAATGTGGCTGCCACATGGACGCTGAGACAAGTGGCGAGTGCTGGGTGAGACAGGAAACAGGGCAGGGATGCCTCTGGAAGGTCAGGCGGGTCCCATGTTGCAAACAGCCGTGGGGGCAATGGAAAGTCCCTGAGGATTTCTAACAGGAAAATGGTTTCAGTAGGCTTTTGTGCTAGGAGGATGACCTTGGGAGAAGGGTAAAGGACAGGACAAAGGAAAGAGCCCTAAAGCAGGGAGACTGATCCAACAGGAGAACAGTCCAGAAGCAGGTGGCCGTGTTCTGAGGCCCCAGAGCGGCTTACTGGGAGGCCAGGCAGTCAGGGCTCGGCAATCCAACAGCCAAGTGATTCCAGCTTCAGAGAGCAAGCCAGACCTCTGGGCAGGTATCCAAGTGCCTTTTAGTCATCCTATGAATAAAAGAAGGGAAAATGTCTCCTGTTCTTGTTAGGTTTTGAGAAATGTCTATCTTGCTTCTAAGAGGGTTCTACTTGCAGACAAGGGTTAAATTCTGATTCGATTCCCCTCGTCATCTTATCTCTTTCCAAGAACACTATAAACAAAGTGACAGAATTAATCAGTATTAAAACTATACAGATGTTCTTTCATAGCATCCTTGTTGGTCATTAAAATAATGACTTAAAAAACACAAATGTGTATATAGATATATTCATATATGTATATAATTAGTTCAAAAGAGTCCAAACCACAAGGTGAAGCATGAAATATTTTCTCTGCCCCTAATAATTGCCTCTGCCAGGTTTTGTAAAATCCACCCTTTCTCACTGGGTAGAAGGTACCTCTAAGTTCAAATTAGTATGATTCGATATGTCTAATCCTATTCAGTTATTAAAAGTCTGTTCTCAGATATTAAAACTTAATTCTAGTCAACCTACAACACTTTCCCCTGCTTTAGCAGCGAAGGCCAGCTTTGTGGTTACAGTAGCCAGCCTGGGAGTGAAGATGGTGAGTGGTCTCTTGCTTCTTGCCCCCCCTGCCCCTTCTTTTTCTTCTCTGGTGTTGGGGAGGAGAGAAGGGAAGGGGATGGTGATCGCCGCTAATATGACTCATGCTTATGAGTCCATAGGCTCATGGTGGATTGGTGCAGGTCCTGAGAGATTCATGGAAGAGAAACTCAGCTTCTAGCAGTTTCTCTGGGTTTTGGTGGTTGCTCGTCAAGCTCAGCCTATCTTTCCTCTGAAGCCTGTGTTGGCCGCCCTCTCTGGTTCACTCGAGCCTTTGGCCCAGGTTGTGGTGGTTCTCATCAAGGGTACCCCATTTGTCCAGTTCTGGAGATTAGGGCTGTCACCTGTGAATTGGGCTTTGACAAACTGATCCCAGATCCCTCGTACGCCAACACCATCTTGCCCCGTGCTCTTCCCCTCTCTTCCATAGTACCAGGACTGGAGATCTAAGCCTGGTGTTGAGTAAATGTCCAATCAAGTAGAAAAATGCTAAGTCCTCTTCTTGCAGATACACGTGAGAATGAGTAATGATGTTTGTGGGTACTCCCTTCCCTGGCACTGGGGAGGGAAGTATCCTCACCCACTTGAGGGGGAAAGGAAGTCTTGCTTCATGAATTGCTGTCTTTTGCCAGATTTGTGGGATTTGTCTGCTAGCTTTCATGGTAAAACTGTCAGCTGGGTCAGCATCCCTCACTCCATGGCAGGTGGGAATCTCAAGGGGGCCTCCTTTGAACTAGATTCTGCAGACTTTAGTAACTTTATAGTGGGTAGCCTTTCTGCTGCAGTCCTCCTATGTTCAGTGACCTCAAGGGAGCAGACAGAGGTCCCGATCAGTGTCTCACCCTCTATGTAAGTCTCCCCACTCCCACCTCTTTCTTTAGAGACGCCATTTCTCATAACTGATGGTAATCTCTCCAAATTGCTCTTTTGAGCATGTAGATTCCTGTATCTTCCGGGACTAGAGCAGAGGTCTCATTTTGTCTGTTCCATCTGCTTACCCGTCCTTCCTTTTGTATTTTCAACTGCCATTTTTTCCTAGAGTTTGTAAGTATGCTCAACTCACGTTCAGCTTAAACAGAAGACAAAAGAGGGGCACTTGGGAGGCTTAGTCAGTTAAGCCTCTGACTCTTGATTTCTGGTCAGGTCATGATCTCATGGTTTGTGAGATCTAGCCCTACATCAGGCTCTGTGCTGACAGCATGGAGCCTGCTTGGGATTCTCTCTCTCTTCCGCTTGCCCTCTGGCCCACCCCCACTCTCTCTCTCGCAAATAAGCCAATAAGTAAATAAATAATAATTAAAAACGAAGACAAAAGGAAAAAGCCCCTTTCTGGACCCCACATCACCCAGTACTGGCTCTATTATTTCCTTTCTTCCCTCACACAGCAAGGTTCCTAGAAAGGGTAGATTATACTTTCTTCCCATTTGCCTGTCATTTACTCTTCCATGCATTTTCCCAGTTATGCCAGAAATCTATTTTCACTGATAAATTTTGGTAAATACAAAAGAGCATTAAAAAGAAAATGAAAATTCCCCAGCATCCTATCACCACAGATAATCACGTTTACTGTTGTGAGATGTTTCCTCTTCGTCCTTGTGCAGCCATCATCCAAGAGCCACCCTCTTCAGGAAGTCTTCCTCTTTAATCATTCCTTCTGTGTGTATTTCACCTGCACACGTACTGGAACCATCTAGGCCCCTCTCCATATCTCCTAGTAGTTTGTAAACTTGTTGAGGGGAGAAACGGTGTTTACCTCATCTCTGTATCTCCAGCATTTAACCCAATATCTGAGACACAATAAATGCCTCGATTTTCAAGATGTCTAGGATATGACTATGTACAAAACAAATTCAAAACGTTGTTTGTTCCGATGTGCCAAGGCAGGAAGGGTAAATAGCATCATCTTGAGGGCCAATCCTGATCCATTTGTGATGACTTTCTGTGCCAGTTGTGTTGACAACCATTTGTGCCAGTCCCCGAAAGAGATCAGCAGTCCCTAGGCCCAGGAGAGGGAGATCCCAAATGGTATCAGAGTGTATCTGAAAACTGTTGTTAAAGATAGGCAATTTTATCAATTTTGAGTGAATACCGTCACTGTAGATAGGCCACGTGCAGTCCAGTTGAGGACCTACTTCAATAATTAGACGAGCTCCTGGCATTTAGCATCTAAGCAGTGTTGGTCTCTGCATAGATGGTGACTGGAACGTATAGTGGTGTTTGTGTGTTTTCCAGTCCTGAAGCACTCCCTTGGGAACCCTATGTCTGCTATCATTTCACAGATACTTCTTTTGCACACAGTGAAAAGGTCAGTGCTAGCCCAGCTCCCCCTTGAACTACGGCAAGCTCTAAATGGATGAATCAGAATTAATGAGGTTTATTGTAATGCCACTCGTTGGCAGAGTTTTGTGTCCTTGTATTTGTTGAGCAGCTGTCTCTGTGCTTGGTGTTGATTTTTTTGTGTGAACGCCTTTGTTAGTGTTGCCTGTTTTGGAATGAAAACTGTGAGGGGTCGCAGACGTCATCAGTTTCGCTTCATCAAGAGTGGAGATTAAACATGTGGGCTCTGGAGTGACGTTACCGGACGTGAAACTCTGCTCCACTGCTTTACCACTTTGGGCAAGTCTTTTGGCCTGAGCGTCTTCGTCTGTGAAAAGGGTTAAAAAGGATGATTAAACAAGATCAGCTATATAAGGTGCTTTGTGTTTTCTTTTTTAAAAATCACAGTGCTTGGCACGTGGTAAACGTTAGCTGTATTTGCAGTGGTAGCATTGGCCCCACCCATTAGAATAATGTGCACGTAAGCACTTGATAAGCGTAACATGATATTACGCAATACCAGTACAATAACAGTTCTTAAGCGGGGTTGTTTTTACTGCCAGGGGACATTTGGTAATATGGGGAAGTTTTGGTTGTCATAAGTGGGGAGGAGGTACTTCTGCATCTTTTGGGTAGAGGCCAGGGATGCCGTTAAACATCCTACAGTGGTACAGGATGGCCCCCAACCACACAGAATTATCCTGCCCCAGATGTCAACGGCGCCAAGGTCAAGAAACTCTGTGGTAAAGGTGTGAGTTCACTTACAGGAGGCACTATAACAATCCTGAAATACACAAAGAACAACGAAAACGAAGGTGTCTCATTTTTCTCGACTAATATAAAAAGCGAACAGAGTTTTACTTCCTTTTTGTAGCTATTTCTTGCTAGTAGGTGATACTTGACGTATTGTTCCAATGGCTCAGAACAGTGTTGTCCAATGGCTTTATAAGTATGAAATGTGCTTCTTAGCTATTTTGCTGAACTCACCCACATGGAGTAAAATTTTAAAAGTAAATTATTGGGCGTGGAAGGTCTATCTGACTTTGTGTTATTTATATTTGTTATGATTTTTTTTTTTTTGATAATTACCAAATTGCCCACTTCCAGTGGAACCAAAGAAGAGAAGTCGTTTATTTGCGTATTCTTTTCCTTGACCAGGGCCAGGTCACAGAAAAAAAGAGGATTGTGATTCACTTCTCTTCTAAAGAGAAGTATGATCCAAAGACTCTCTGCTCAGAATCACCGAACATTCCAGTGCCACGAGAATCCCCGTGTTGCACCCAAGATGTGCCGAGTCAGCATCTTTGGAGGGTAGGACCAGGGAATCTGTATTTTCCAAAAGATTCCAAGTGGCTCAAAGCATCCTCATGTTTGAGAAGCTCTGGAATACCATACAAGAGGTGTGAAAGAGCTGCGGTCCTGTGGTCTTAGTTTTTGTATCAGACAGTCTGCGAACCTGGGGTAGAACGTACAGATCCCTAGAGGTCGCTAGTTTAGCATTTTCTTTTACTTTTGCCTGGAAAAGGCCTTTAAACTATTCTGCACCTGAAGATATTCGTTCCATTCTTAATAAAGGAACCTGCTGTTTGAGTCCTTGGTGAAGCTGTTAGAAGAGAAAAGCTGTGGACAAAGACAAGCTGCTTCTATATTTAGAATGTTCCGTGGGGCCAAGTCTGTGACGAATTCATTCTTGATCCTCTTAGAACTGCCTGGTTTGTAAAGCAGAGAATAGTTTACTATATTCTAGCCCTTCAAGCCGGGTAAAACTTAGGGTGATTTACGTGTCCCTTAGGAAGGATGAGAAATGTATAGGCCCATTTCTCTTCCTTCTTCATACATCCATTCTTAAGTTAAAATAACATCACACCTCTGGTTCTTATTTTATGAGTTGGTACCCCTTTCCAAGTGCCAGTGTAAAGTCTACTGATGCCAATTGCTAATAGAAATTAGATGTTTTGAGGGTAGAGTGGGAGGGGGGAGCACATTAATTCAAACCTAATTTGCATTCCCTTGCCCAGTTTGAATTGGGACCAATTTGCAAACTGAATTATCTCTCTCGCCTTGATAGAGTTTATAATAATGCCGAAAGTTTCTTAAGTCATGGCAGTGCCTTTTTAATAAAGACACGTTCACAGCTGCAGTCTTGGTGCCTTGTAACATATTGCTAATAATTGGGCTAATAAGATCTTAAAGTTAATTAAAAGGAAGGAAAAACCCATAAAGTCTGATGCAGCTCAAACTGGTTGGTGTGTGATAGGCTGACCAAGCAAAACTGCAAAGAGAGAAAAAGAATAAAACTTGTTCACTAGTCATTTGCCAATGATCGTCCTTTTTTTGTTGTTGTTGTTAAAAGTTACCACTTTCGCAGTTCTCTTAAAACAACAGATGACCATTTAACAGAATTATTCAGTGCCTATTATCTTGTTTCTTTCTATAGAATTTCACCAAGGGGACACGTAGGTAACTTACCACTTTGTAAAACTGATGTTCCGTGAGAGTCTGGGTCATGTGCCACTTCACTTCATAGGTCAGAGGGAACTTGAATGATCCAGCCTAGCTTTTATGGTCCAGTGCTCACAGGACCCCTTCATAAAAGGATTCCAGGACCAACATGGTGACCAGTAATATGGTTTCTGTCTGATTTTCCAAAGGCCCTTCAAGCTTCTCCATTACAAGCCTGCCCTCTTGCACTCCCTGTGTGTCCTTTTTCAAAGTCTGCAGCTTTGCCCAGAGTGATAATCCTGGTTCCCCTGTGCTAAGGTGCTGGTGTTCCATAACATAAGGAGGGGTAGAATCCTTGCAATGTATGCTGATTTCAGTATGGGATCCAGGCGTAGCATGACAGAAGGGACAGATACAAACTATGGTACCATCTATCCATTTGTAGATGGTAAGGTTCTGGGGTCCCTGCCTGGTTTGTGAGCTGACTTGAATGCCTATGAGTCTTCAAGTCCCTCAGAATATTATCCTCTGGCCCAGTAGAACCCCAGTATATGACTTACAGTTCTGAAGTTTTGTTTTGTTTCTTCTTTTTTGGAGGCTCTAGATAATTCTGCTAGCACTGTACCCAGCTTATCTTCCCGTAAGTCACACGGGACTCTCTTCTGATCATTCCTAGTTTTGATATCCTTCTTTAGTGACTGACTTCATCAAAAGAAGCATGTACGTGACATTCCAATATGAGCTTAAATTAAATTTAGGTCATCGACATTTTGAAATCCTACGTCACTCCCCGCCCCCGCCCCCACCTCCCCATCCTGTGACTGTGAAATTGTTAGTGGGTCAATAATAGGTAAATAGGCATTTGCACAATAATTGTACCTATCCTATCTTCTAGCCTCAGATTCAAATCTGAGCAGCTTTTGGTGACATATCGGTTCTGGCAGAGGTAGCCAGGTGTCCCTCAATGTCCATTCTCCCATTCTGTAGAAATGATATAACCTCTACCTTGGAGCTTGGCCTCTGCTGCTTCCCTTCCAGCTAAGGACTGCCAGGGGACTAAATTCCAGTCAATGATGTGTATACTGAAACAGGTTGTTGAACTTCTGGAAAGTGCCCTTACAGGGAGGCAACGTTTCTTTCTCCTCTGATTTTGTCCATTCTGCCAGCTGGAATGTGGATATGATAGCTGGAGCTATGGCAACCATCTTACACAGAGGTGATCTAGGGAATGGAACCACGGACTGAGGGGCAACAAGAGAGAAGGAAACTGGATCCCTGGCACTACCGAATGCCAAAGCCGCCCTGGGCCACCCACCCAGTGCCAACTTTCGTGAGAGAAAGATACAAATATTATCTGGTTTATTTTGGCTTTTCTGTTATTGCCGGTCAAAATGAATACTAAGTAATTCATTAGTGTTCTTCAGTTCTCAAAAAATTCCTTTACGAATCTGCTTCTTTATGTTTGGAATTCATTCAAAAGGCCTAAGGCCCATCATCTCAGAGTTAAAAAAAAATTGAACATGGGACCCTGAGGTGTTATAAACATTGACTTAAATATTCATTAAAGGGTGGGGGGCACGTGGGTGGCTCAGTCGGTTGAGCGTCTGAGCAGACTTCGGCTCAGGTCGTGATCTCATGGTTCATGAGTTCAAGCCCTGCATTGGGCTCTGTGCTGAAAGCTCGGAGTCTGGAGCCTGCTTCGGATTCTGTGTCTCCCTATCTCTCTCTGCCTCTCCCTTCCTCTCAAAAATAAACATTAAAAAATTTTTAAAAATATTCATTAAAGGGTGATTTACTAACACATGATTTGTCTTAGAGACCATGGTCCATATAGGGCCTCTCATATTGAAATCTTCCTTCTGAAGCCTGAGGCTGGGAGGCAAATGGGTCATAAACTTGTCTAGTCCTGGCTCTTTTTTATGGGTACTATATTGGTGTCTTCACATGAAGGAGGGGGAAGACGAGAACAAAAGTGTTGAAATCCTTTTCAATTTTCGTTGAAGTATGCTATAGCATAAGAGTATGCTCTTGACCAACAGTTTCTAGATAGTTATTAAGTATCTCTGTTATTCAAGAGTCCATGCCAGGTTGTGTACAGGGCAATAAGACAGGGGACCTGTTTCTAAGAAGTGAAAATCTAGTCAGGGAATGTCTTAGCTTAGGTTCTCCAAAAAGCAGATCCTCAGATAAGGATTTAGATACTAGTAGTTTGTTTGTGAGGGGATCCCAGGAAACATGAGGAGGAAAGGAAGGGTGGTCACCAAACAGATTTATCCCTAGGGCACCATCATGTTAAGAATCTTCTGAGGAACTATGTAGAACATGCCTCAGGATCCTCCCACCAAGAGCGAAGAAGCTGGGGTATTGACTCACCAACTCTCATCCTTCACTGATTGAGGGCTGCCCCTGAGGGTTTTAACTCATTGGCATTTCTGGCCCATTGTGTCCGTGGGCTGGGAACACAGCTGGGGGCAGGCAGGGATTCAGGTTCTGGGCATCAGAAACTGTTAGCATATATGAGAACTCTTCATCAAGCTAAAAGTGACCTCTAGGGTCGTTCAAGGAGCTCTGAGTAAGGCTCCAGCAGCATCTGAAGAAGTCTATCTGTTGCATTGTTTGGGAAACACATTTAGCCTACTGTGTCCCATCATGAAGAGACAGCTGCTGATATAAGGCTATATAATAAATGCTTGATAGTATAATCTTAGAATAGCTAAGAAAGGACAAATCACTTTAGGGTTATAATGCTGAAGGAGGGGGTTATGTATCAAATGAAAGTCACTTTAGCTTAAGGCTGGTTAAGATTGAAATAAGAGGAGGGAAGAGGGGGAAATGGATACCAGGAGTGAAGTATATTATGGGCTAGGGCTTGGATGTAAAAATGCGAAAGGTACAATGTGGGAGTTGGTGGCTGAAATCAAAGGCCTAGAGTGGGAGGTAAAGTTGGAAAAGTATTAAGGAATGTTTTTTTCAGGGACCTTATAGTTAGGACTAAGTGTTCTGGCTTGACTTCCTGCCAAGATATTCTTTTCTATTTTAATGGGACTAAATTTATATATAATTAAAAATTTTAGTCCCAATTTAATGGAAAATATTATATGCTCTTACAGGGGCAATTTTAAAGCAACTGTTCTCAACCTTTTTTTTTTTTTTTCTATCGTGGTAGACATAAAAAAATGATGTTAGCCTACAGCACATACATTAGAGAGGATATTTCTAATTTCTTCTGTATGTTAACTCCACCCTTTTACCTCCAGTTCAAAGGCCTCTAGGGATGCAAGTACATAACAATACAAGCGTCAGCACAAATGGAACAACCAAATTCATTAAAAAGAAATAATTAGCAAATGTTAGAATAACAAGGTTATTTATGACGCATTTCAACACTGGTTGGGATATAACAGTGTTTCTTTTCCTTTTTTTTCTAAATGGTTATTTGAGAGAGAGAGAGAGAGAGAGCACACGTGCAAGTGGGAGAGGGTCAGAGAGAAAGGGAGACACAAAATCTGAAGCAGGCTCCAGGCTCTGAGCTGTCAGCACAGAGCCCAAAGTCAGATCATGACCTGACCCACCCAGTTGCCCTGACATAATGGTGTTTCTAACGCAATGGTGAACACCTAATGCTTTAAAGTCAAGGTTGCAAATGGGTGACCCACTGGCAGAAGCCCCAGGCAGACCTTTCGTGATTATCCCATAGTGTTGGCCTCAAAGGGATGGGGAGGCGGCCCTCCTTTAACACTAAGGCGACGACAGCAAGCTCACTCCAGAAAACCAGGAGTCAAAAGGACAGTCAAGACCCAGGGAGTTTTGTCACCTGTGCTTCAAATATCCTCACAGGTCCAATGTTCCCACTTGGAACCGCACCGGAGCAAGGAACACAGTGGCCTCTCTGGATGGGGTTGTACCCTCCAGTTTATCCCTCTGGCCTCCTCCATCTCTTGCTTTGCCTGAATAGTCTGTAGGCATTTGAGTGTGAAATGTCACCTTTGGAGCATAAAAGGAACACCAGGTTTCTATAGGTTCCCAAAGCCAGTTAGTACTTGGCCTTGGAGTCTGAGAGCTCATGTTCTCCCTTCACTCTTAGGCAATTGCTAGGTAGTCTCCATCAGGGTATCTCTAACGATCGATCGTAGCCTTTGTACCTTAGTGGAGACTATTTTCTATTTGTATAATCCTATCAAATGTATTTTCTATCTCTTATATTTGTAGCTGGAACCAACTTGTTCCCCTCTACAAGGATATAATGAGGATCTCCAGGGCCCCATCAATTTGTGAATCCTAGCTGAGGTCACCGGAATGATTTGTTAAGGTAGGATCAGTTTTGTTGATTGATTAACAGCTGGATCAATAGCTTCCATCCGTGCAACACACGGCTACGCTCTGTAAAACTTCTGTTGACCCGACTCAGTCTTAGGTGCGGAGGATACAGCAATAACCTCCACAGAATTATTTGTCCTTAGTGAGCTTCTAGTTGAAGAAGTACCCTCCATCACAAAAAAAACAGAGGGAGGCAAACCATAAGAGACTCTGAAATACACACAACAAACTGAGGGTTGCTAGAAGGGTGTTGGGTGGGGCGATGGGCTAAACGGGCGATGACCATTAAGGATGGCACCTGTTGGGATGAGCACTGGGTGTTGTGTGTAAGTGATGAATTATTAAATTCTACTCCTGAAATCACCACTGCACGGTATGTTAACTAACTTGGGTTTAGAGAAAAATTAAAAAGAATTAGCCTTGAAAAGAGAAAACCAAAGAAGAATCATTCATCACAGACAAGTGGATATTTAAGGTATCAAATGGTGAAGGTACTAGGAAGAAGAAAAAAGGGGGGAAGAGGAAGATGGGAGGTGCGTTGTTGTGTAGAGAATGAAGCAAGGCCTTTCTGATGGGGTGAAATCCTATAACCTTGAAGGGTCCTAGGACAAAGGTATGCAGAGATTTGAAAGAAAAGTATCTCAGGCATGAGAACTGTAAATTCTGAATTGGGGGTGTGCTTGGCTTTTTTTTTTTTTTTAATTAGCAAGGAGGCCAGCATGGGTGGGTCTTGGTGAAAAGTTAATAGGAGACCAGATAGGAAAAGATGTTGGGGGGCAGGGCATGAAGCATTTGCAGGCAAGGATAGGGACTTTGGGTTGTATTCTGAATGATTGGTCTGACCAGAGAAGAGGCATGATTTGAATTATTATTCAAATGGATTCCTCAGGCTGCCGTGGGGGGAAACGGTCTGTAGGAGGGTGACGGTGAGAGCGGACATAGGGAGACAGTTGCAATATGGCAGCTTGGGGGCGAGTGCAAGTGGGAAGTTTCCAGATAGCGGTAGAACTGAGAGGTTTGATTCGAGGTGTGACGTGAAAATAAGCCTCAAGAAGAACTTCAGGTTTTTGGCTGAGCATCTGCACAGTAGACTCTGGGGCAGGGAATACTGCAGGAGCAGTAGTTTGGGGCAAGTGTAGCTGTGAATCAGGTTCTTTTCTCCTTCACGCATAAGGTCTCCAAGAATATGGCCCCAAACCTAGAGTTTGGTCTGGGACACGTTCACTTTGAGATGTTCAGTCAAGCGGAGATGTGGATAGGCATTTTGATATATGAATGTGATGTTCAGGGGAGATTTGGGGGGGGGGGGGCTGCTGAATTAACTGAGCAGCCACCGGGGCACCTGGGTGGCTCAGTTGGTAAAGCGGCCGACTTTGGCTCATGATCTCGCGGTTCGTGGGTTCGAGCCCCGCGTCGGGCTCTGTGCTGACAGCTCTGTGCTGCTTCGAGTTCTGTGCCTCCCTCTCTTTCTCTCTCTCTCTGCCCCTCCCCTGCTCACACTCCGTCTCTCTCTCTCCAAAGTAAATATGAAAAAAATAAAATAAATTGAGGAGGCACCAGCCTATTCAAAGCCCGTGGGACTGAATGAGGTTATTCTTAAAGCGAACACACATAGGGAAGGGGTCTAAACACTGTGCCCTGGAGTGAGCACCGGGAATGGGTGGGTGGGTTTGACAAGAGCGGTGTCAGCGAATGAGGAGGAGAGCCTGTGAAGAAGAGAAGGGAGAGCGGAGAACGGGAGGGGAGGACATGGAGGCAGTGACTGTGGGCCATGCCGTAAGGAGAGGGAGACATGGCCATATGCTCCGTGAAAGAACTTCAGGTCTTTCCTTTCCTTGTATTCTCTTGAGGACCCTAAGATGTGATTAGGGAAAGATGGCAAGTTTCATGTAGGGCACATCTTCTTCCATCCTTCCCTTTTTTTCTGCCTGCAGCTAGTCTTGTCCTACTAAATCCAGACCCTCGTCCCTGTTCTCTATTCACTGCGTTGGTGCTGCCCACTGTGACACTCACATGCCAGCACTGGCCCACAGTGACCAGTGACACCTCTTGAGCATCCGTTTCTGTCTGTCTCCCCATCATTACTACCTGGAGCTTATCCTCAGTCGGTCCTTGCATTGCACACGCCTATTGTGTTCTTCGGCTGTAGGAAAATGAGTCTTTCGTCTGCCGTTGTGTGTCTTATGTCCAATATTTCATGATGTGCTATGGGGCAGTGAGAGAGGAAGAGAGAGAAGGAGAGAGAGAGAGAGGAAGGGGATGATAGATTAAATTAGAAAATGTGGTTGGATACAGGTGGGGGTGTTGTCTACTGGCATCTGGCTGGCATATTAAGTCTTGGCTCTATCAGAGCTGTTAAAGCTAATTTACTTATTAGCCTTTGCAAATTTCGCAAATCAAATCAATTTAAAAATATCAGTTAAAATTTTTGTGTTTTGAGGCAAACAATTTTGTCTCTTGGGGCAAACAATTTTGTCTCTTGTTTGATTCTTCTGGGGCCGTGAGTCCTTTTCGTATGGTTGTGGGAGTCTTTAAGTTTCTGAGAAGGAGAAAACGTGCATATGTATGAAACGATCTTGGACTTGACCAAGGTAATCCTTGCTTGTCTGGGTAATTCCTCACTAGTTTTTAACTCCTTCTGTTCTGGGAAATCGAGTCATGTAAGCAAGGATTACAGAAAAGCTTAACTCAGATGGTGAATTTTTCCCCATTCTCTTCCATTTCTTTCCTCTCTAGAGAACATTCTTAGTTGATAGTTCCAAGTCTCAGGCAGAAAACAGGGAGGATTTTCCCTTTGCTCATGCTGATCAGATCCACAGGAATAATTTAGTTGTAAAGTGGATGTGTCTCCAACAACAGAAGATCAAGTGAGCACTTTTGTAAAGGCAGAATTTCAGACTCTTACGGGCACTGGGAAAACTCTTCCCTATGGCTCTTGCTCATTGAGAAACCCATGGAGCCCTGAATTTGAAGGTGGGGGAAGTTCTACCTGTTCCCCTCATAATGTGATTTATAAACCGTTTCCTAGGTCTTCTTGCTTCAAAGTTTGTCCATTTTTGACGGTGGCAGGGTGCGGGGTGGATCTTAGTTGTAATTTCGCTCTACTTGATCCAAGGGTGCTCTGAGGAGTTAGGAGACTTGTAGCTTATTATCAGTTAAAATTTGAAGACTTTAAATAATTTTTGTAAATGGCAATTTTGATTGTACCCTTTGGGAAAAGAGCATAATACAAGGAATCAGATAATCTGAATTCTTCTTGGACTGTAGATTAAATTGTAAACTAGCTAGTATTTGCAAGTTATGTTTGTCCTTTTGGGGCCCGCTACCTAGGAAGGCGGTAGTTTAGTCTAATCATCAAAACAAACACACACAAAAAATTTACAAAGTGGTCACTGTGTTATACAAGCAAAGCCGCAATTTTGTGCTCTTTAGAAACACCAATTCAACCTTTCTCTCCCTTTAGGGGAACCACTTTTCCTTGCTCTGTAATGACCATCCTTCATGTTATTAGACAGCTATGCAATGTTCCTCTTTCAAGTGTGAAATGTGCAAATGAAAATGTAACTTTCCCCTTCCTTCCTGGTAGTCAGTAGCTTAAATTTAAAACCTGGCCTAGCCAAGGGAAAAATACACATCAAGTATGCATACTACAAAGACAAATGAGCCAACCTAGAACAGACACCCCAGGTCACTGCAGGGGGTGCAAGTGTAGCTGTGAATCAGGTTCTTTTCTCCTTCATGCATAAGGTCTCCAAGAATACTGCCCCAAGCCTAGTAGAAGACAGTCATTCGTGCTGCTCAGGGCAAACACCAAACCAAAACAAACCCTGCTATTTAAGATGCTTCTGAGGTTTTTTAATAAGCAATACAACTTAATAAATGGATGATAACCAGAGAAAAGGGCACCACTCTCATTTCAGACTTGAAGAAACTTGAACCAGTCCGGCCAGTTTCTAATTATAATGTGTGTTGTAATTAGATGAGTGATTGATCCGAACTTCACCTAATCCGAGTTTCGGTTCAGAGGCTTAGAAGGGAAATTTTTCTAGTCTTTGGATGACTAACTTCATTTTCTTTGCTGAATTTCATTTGAGTTTCTGGGTCCAGATGGAAATAATAATGTTTCTATTCTCTCCTTTCCAGGTAAGTGATTAGTAAGGGAAATGCTACATCTGACTTCGATAGAAATCAAACCCATTGGAAAGGAAGGTCGTGTGGCTCAATTTATTTCCCTGACTTTTGCTCAGTTTTGGGCCTTTGTGATCTGTGGATAGGTGGAGAATTCAGACTCACCCTACATCTCACTTTCAGTGACTACTTTGATTGAATAGTCATGACAATTTTCTATTTCCTTTTTTTAATATAAAGGTATTTTCTATTTAGTATCATGAGAGCATGTGAGTATTTTATGCTAAATGCCACCTCGAAGACAGAAAAGAAGATGGAAAACCATAATAAAGTTAGATAATTGGTGTAGGAAGAGTATTTAATCTAAAGCTTGAAACTTTTTCCAGCTTGTATTGTGTCTATGATATGAATGATTACTTTGTGTGATTCTGGAGGGCATTTCCAGGCATTTTATCAAGGTTGGTGAATTGATTAGTCAGCCCTCTCAGCAGATTTGAGATGTGGGCAGCACACAGTCTGTAAGAATGGGCAGGAAGTTTCTGTAACATAGGACTGGGACTTTCAAATCTCACTAACATGATCATAAAATCAGAACCCTTAAAATAAAGACTTCCTACCCCAGCATCATTAAGATTAGCCCAATTTTCAAATTAAAAAAAAAATAAGAGGATCTTATTAAAAAACCAAAGTGGAAGCTAGGAGCTCATGTGTCCTAAATTAAGTTAATGCTAACTGAATCTTACTGTAGTAAGAATGTAACATAGAATCTCTACACACGGCTCTACATGCAAATTTCATTCCACAATAAGAGATTATTTCAGGGTAATCTCAACGAGACTATATAATAATATTAAAATGTAAAATACAACTGGAAATGGATATGATTAAATTATGGGAATTAAATAACACACATTTACCCAATTATAATGGGAAAGCATATGCCAGCTTGCTATAGGACCCACCCAAAGTCCAATCACTGGAGAGACTTCTTGTGAAGAGATTTGCCCAGATCATTTTTTCTAAGCTTCTCTGTAACTCTCTTGGTGCGTTTTTCTTTTCACGTAGAATTAATGCATTCACCAGCCTACAGCCAAACTCTTGAAAACTACCAAAAAAGTATAAAGCACAGACTCTGCTCTCCTACAGTTTATATCCTAGTTGGAGATACAAGACCTCTGCACAAGAAACATTTGAAGTGAGTATGTGATTGGATATCTGAATCGATTCTGTAGGGACTAGGAGATCAGAGGGGCAATGTGATTGGAATGTTAAGAGAAGGTTGGATTTGATGGACGGATAAGATCTGAAAAGGTGGAGAGAAGGTAGATAGACTGTGTATATGACAATCTAAAAATGAGAATAAAGGAATGAATTCAGAATGTATTCATTCAGTAATTATTTATTAAGTGCCTACTAGAACAATATGATGATGGATATGATGAGGTCTTGTCTCTCATGAAGGTCCCATTCCAAATGTGATGAGGTAGACAATAAAAAAAAAAATAGAAACAAACAAGCTATTTATAGATTGTGAATGTGCAATTAAGGAAACAAACAGGCAAAGTGATAAAGACAGGAAGGTGGGGGTGGCGGTATATTCAGTGTTTCTCAAACTTTAACGTGGGTATGAATCTCCCACAGATCTTACTAAAATTTAGGTTCTCATTCAGAAAGTCTAGGAAGGGCCCAAGAGTCCGTATTTTCAAAAAGATCCCAGGTCTTGCTAATGCTACTGGTTCACAAACCGGTTTGAGTAGCTGGGCTTTAGATGGAATGATCTGAGATTTGGGGGGAAACACGGCTAGTTGGAACACAGAAATCCTGGTGGACTAGGCTGGGGAGAAAGCATGAAAGATGGTTTAGAGGAGGATTTGGACTATCTGGAGGTGGGATGTCAAGACTGGCAGCTAGGATCCTCGTACCAAGGCCAGTGTTGGAAACGTCTAATGCGTCAGACACACGGAAGATGGAGTCCAGCAGGGCTTACCGCCTCATCGTGTTGAGGCACGCGTAGAAAATGATGCTGTCGCTTTGCAGTGGGGGAAAAGGAGGCTTCCGCTTCTGGGACGATGTGGGTTAAAAGCACAAAAGACTAAAGACATAGGATTATAATGATCCAAGCATGCCGTGACGAGCCCCTTGCGGATGGAAAGGAAGGAGTGAGTAGGAAAAACAGGAATCTGTGAGTGTTGTATCATTCATGGTGAAGAAGGAGGATGGTCGTAGGGATGGTGGGACGGCACAAATTCCAGAAGGCACCCGGACACACATGAATGGTCATTCAAGTGAAAGTTCTGCCCCGGAGTTAAAGATTTTTTTTAAATCAAACCCTGAGAGTTTAAGATGTGTAAATAAGTAATTCCTTCCAGGGCAAGAGTATGAAAAAAGGAGAGCAGTTGACTTGCTTGAGGTGGGGGTGGGGATATTTACAGCCTATGGAAGGAAGAAGAGAACATAGAGAAGACAGGAAGGGGCTGGTGAGAAATTCAGCTAGATCAGAAAGCAGTCAGGAGTAGGGCACGTCCAATGTGGGCACTGTATACTGTGTGATGTTAAGACTTTGACCACTGTCACTGTCATTACAGACAGGCTGATTGTGAAAACAGGTCTTTAATTCTCATACCACTTTACTCTCACCCCCCTGCCCCCCAACCCCCTCACCAAGCCAGGTGGTCAAGCATTTCTATCTGAGAAGTGCCCCCCAGTTCTGGGGCGGGTGGGAGGGCAGGAAGACAAGATCATGACAAGGAAGAGGCCAAGCTTGAGACCAATGCCAAATCTGACCTTACCCAACTAACTGCAGTCCCAGAAGCCCACAGTTTTCCCCAGGATGCACTAATATGCCCCCTCCAGAGAAGGGTGAGAGAGAGGAGAGCTTTCCTTTGGCTTTGCCCACATTTTCTAGAAGGGTTCAGTCCCAAAGAGGCTCAGTGGATTCTCAAAGAAAATTACATGTTAGCTTAGAGTGAGAACTCAAGTTTTTTCACTCTCAGAACAGCGATCTTTTTATTGCAATTAAAGTAAATGGAGACAAATGTTAAATATAGAGGGTATATATAGCAATACCTCGTCCCTGAGTCGATAGGAGGCTTAGTTTTCGCATTCATTGACATTAGTTTCTAGCCTTTCTGGATTCAGGACATAAGGTGACATTTTGTGTTTACTGTCTTCAGCATGTGATGAATATGAGAAAACCTTCCGTGAATGTTTTGGGCAGCTCCGCTTTGAAACACTAGGTGGCAGTGTAACACTACCTTTGGTATTTAGAACTTCGGTGTGGTTCTCAAAATGGCATTTTAACGGAAATTTTTTAGAGATATTTTAAAAAGGATAACTTCAAGAGAGAGCTTTACAGAAACAAATAAGTGATGTATGATACATTTGTAAATTACCCTTCCCCAAACCATATTTTTAATTACTAAATAAACATGCAATTGAATGACATACTAAAAACTTAAGACTTAACCAAAAAAGAAACAAAGGACATTAAATAGATATTTCACAGGAGGAAAAATACATATGGTCAATTAACATATGCAGGACACCTAATCTCTCTTAATAAAGAAAATTCAAATTAAGTGGGAACGTTTTTATTTCTTCTGAATTTGACAGAATTATTTTTGAAAGTTCTATCTTGGAGAAGAATTAGAGATGTGGTCAAAGATTTATGTGCAAGCATCTTCCTTGATGTTTTATTTATGATAAGCTAAAGACATTAACGCTTAGAAGATGAGATTTCTTAAAAATGAAATATTATGCATTCTTAATTTACAACACTTTGTATTTTAGTTAGCCCCTAACAAAATTATATTCATTATGGCCAATCAGTGTAAACATGTAGCCACATGAGGTTTGAAAGAATGCAGAGAGGAAGGGTAGGTTTCCGTCCCTCGTTGGACGGAAAGGGTTTCTTGTGCAGATTTGGGGTCTTTGGAGCGGTGATCGGATCGAAATAGGTATAACTAGGTGGATGCCTGGGTTGATGGTGAAGGAGTGAAATCATAACCAAATGGATGGCTGGCGGCTGCATTCAGCTGCAGTTGGTTAACTCACCTGCAGGAAAGAAGACATGGAAATCTAGGTCCCTTCCTTCAAACACTTTTCTGGAATCAAATGAGTTGAGTGCACGTGTGGGGCCTTAATGCCACCTCAGGGCTGTCTTCAGCTCATAGATTTCCCGGTAACAACTAAGAAAGGAGGACTTTGGTAAATTAGAAACCAACCCAAATTTCCTTCCTCGGTGATTATTATATTGTCATTCATAAATATTTTGCCATGATAATGAAAGTATTAATCTGCCTTTAGTTTCTTTCTTAACCCAGTCTTTCTTATGTATTTATTTTTCTGGCCCAAACCAAGAGATTACAATTGCTTGGTTTGCTGTTTGCTTTATGTAATAGTATAGAATAAATAAGACTAAGGAAAAGTCAATAGAATTGTCTGGCCCAAAATGTTGCTTGTGGCATTCTGTAAGAAATTTATGAATGGGGTGATCAACTTATTTATTCACTTAATTTATTGATCCAACTACTCATTGCCTTTATTGTGGAAATAGTAGATAGAAATGAAGGAAACCTTTGGCAAATGGTTTGACACCTTGGAAATTGTAAAGTATATGGAATATATAGAATCTAATCTTGGAATCCAGGACTCAAGAAGAAGTTTTTTTTAAGCCCTTAATTTTTGGATGAACATATTTTAAAAATAAGAGCCACATATGGTCCCAAATGAAAAACATAATCATAATCTAAACATAATCAAAATTCTGGTGCTTCCATTTCACATGCCTGAAATACATAACTTGTTGAAAACCTGGTTGGGAGGTAACTTCCGTAATGACTCTGGTGTCAGTTATTTGTGACTTTTTTTTTTTCTGTGACTAACAGAAAAGTTCATTAATAGCATTTTTCTTGATTCTGCCCTTTGACAAGGAAACAGACTGTGAGAGCTATAAGTTCTTAAAATTATGGCGTGATTAGAAAAACACATGATTAAGCCTGTGAAGATTTTTCTGTAACCCTGCCCTGTTTAGGCACATCCTATTTCCAGGCATCCAGCCTGCCAATGAGGTCCTACCCTTTTTGTTGTAAAACAGCAATGCTGCTGACCTATTATGATCATTTCCATGGAGAATCATAGAACATTCCATGGGGGAGGAGACAGTGGCGATTGTCCCCCTGAGTCCTCTCATACCACAGATGAGCTTGCACATTTGAGTGGTTTTCCCAGTGTAGTTCAAAACCTGCTCTAATGAGACCACTAAAACAACAGATTTTATTACAGTGGAACATAAAGGAAGCTTATAATATTCTTCACTATTTTAAAAATTTGCACATTGAAACAAATGTTTAGTCTGCCTCTTGTTTGTACAATTGGTAAGTTCAGGGAGGGGGAGAAGGAAATAAATCTCAGCAAATGCAAAGTTTGAGGGTATCTGGAACACTGGGAAGGGTAGATGTTTGTATCTCTTTGACGATAACACCTCAGTGCAACTTGAGGTCATCTTGATAAAAATGATCGTGTTTGGTAAGGGTTACAGAACCTCTCTTTTAGTTGTTTGAATTTACTTATGTAATATTTATGTCAAGGGTTCCTATAGCATAAGGGCCTGGGTTATCTGTTGTTTGGTGTTATTTCTTGCCTATGATTCTGCTTTTTCAGAAACATCAGAAATGAGCCCCATTTGACTTTCTGGAGTCTCATGAACTTCTGAGGCTGCGAGATCCTAAATAGACCCTTGATCCACCCCTCTCCTTTTTTTTTTTTAGGTTAAAAAAATGTTTATTTATTTATTTTGAGAGAGAGAGAGCGAGCGAGCAGGGGAGGAGTGGGGAGAGAGAGAGAGAGAGATTGAGAATCTCAAGCAGATTCTCAGCTGTCAGTGCAGAACCCGAAGCTGGGCTTGAACTCACAACCATGAGATCATAACCTGAGTTGAAATCAAGAGTCAGATGCTTAACAGACTGAGGGACCCAGACGCCCCAACCCTCTCCTTTTATAGGTGAGAAAAAAAAGCCTGGAATGTGTTTGTCTGAGGTCAGTGGCAGAGTTGAAACGAGGACCAGGGTCTCTCGCCTGCCCAAAGTGGGGAAATTTTCCTACTACATCATTCTTGCCTTGCGGGTCCTTCTTTTTCTCAGCAATGTAATGACTATGGTAACCACATTTCTCCCAGAGACTGGCTCGCATGCTGGAGGTTTTCCTCGGACTATAGTTTCACTGTGAGCTCTCACTGTCCCTTACCAGGGTGACTGAAACCTTACCCCAATCCATTTGTCCTTCCTACCTCCTTCCAACAGGTGGTGACAAGGTATTCTCACCTCTCGCTGGGCATTAAGAACTACGGAACTTGCCAGCAGTGAGTGTTAGTGGTAGTTCCTGTTCACCAACCTTTCCTCTGGAAGAGCTCGTCTAGAGGCTCCCCAAACTACCTACCCAGGGGATCCAGATGGAAACAGTGCTCCTTCGGTGCATGAAGTGTGGATACAAGGAAGCGGGGAGCACAAGGCTCAGGATGCTTGTTTCAAATTTTGGCTTTGCCACTTGGGCAAGATACTTACCTCTGTGTCTCAGTTTCCTTGTGTATAAAATGAGGTTGAGAGGAGTATCTCCTTAATAGGATTGTTATGAAGATTCAATGATTTAATACATATAAAATATTTGTTTTTATTACAATTTTTAAAAAAGAGAGAGAGACAGAGAGCGACTGGGGGAGGAACACGGAGAGAGGGAGACACGGGATCTGAAGCAGGCTCCAGGCTCTCAGCTGTCAGCACAGAGCCCGACACGGGACTCAAACTCACAAATCGTGAGATCATGATCTGAGCTGAAGTCGAGTGCTTAACCAACTGAACCACCCAGGCGCCCCGCATATAGAATATTTAAAATAGTGACTAGTATATAGTAAGTGTTCAATTAATGGTAGCCAAGATTATTAGTATGGGTTTTCATGTATAAACAGAATCATATTTATTTTTGGTCAAGATAACAGCCCAAGGAATGACACAGTTATTTCTGAATATGATTTTCTGTATTCCAGCTCTAGTGGCTTTCTTCCAATTCACAAAATAAGCTTTTTTCTTTTTTTTAATTAAAAAATATTTTTTTTGATGTTTTTTATTTATTTTTGAGAGAGAGAGACAGAGCATGAGAAAGGGAGGGGCAGAGAGAGAGGGAGGCACAGAATCCAAAGCAGGCTCCAGGTTCTGAGCTGTCAGCACAGAGCTTGATGGGGGGGCTTGAACTCGTGAACCACGAGATCATGACCTGAGCTGAAGTTGAATGCTTAACCAACTGAGCCAACCAGGTGCCCAAATAAGCTTTTTTTTGACCTAGTCCAGGTACGTTTGTACAAATCATTCCCTTTGACTACAGGGCTTTTTTTTCTTTACATCTTTAAAATAGATATTTAAAATTGTTTTTAATGTTTATTCATTTTTGAGAGAGAGAGACAGAGAGACAGAGAGACAGAGCATGAGAGGGGGAGGGGCAGAGAGAGGGAGACACAGAATCCGAAGCAGGCTCAAGGTTCTGAGCTGTCAGCACAGAGCCCCCGACGTGGGGCTCGATCTCACGGATTGTAAGATCATAACCTGAGCCGAAGTCGGATGTTTCACTGGCTGAGCCACCCAGGTACCCCTATAATATATTTTTTAATGTTTATTTATTTTGAGAGAGAAGAGGCAGAGTGTGTGTGGGAGGGGCAGGCAGAGAGAGGGAGAGAGAGAGAGAGAGAGAGAGAGAGAGAGAGAGAGAGAGAGAATCCCAGGCAGGTGCCACGCCACCAGAGCAGAGCTCGATGCAGGACTTGATCCCATGAACCGTAAGATCTTGTCCTGACCTATAACCAAGAGTTGGACGCCTAACTGACTGAGCCACCCAGGAGCCCCTCTTTCTTCACTTTCATCATCTAGTTAGATTCTACTTGTCCTTAAGAATTTAAAATCAGCATTACGTCTTCAGGGGAACCTCCCATGACCCCCTAATACTTCACTCTTCATCCTCATTGAACTTCTCTGATAGGACTGTATTTGTAGCACTTATAATAACATAATTTGGCGTGTCTATGAATGAAGATTGGATCAAAGCCTATCTTCCCCACTAGACTGGAGACTGCATTAAGTAGCATAGGGATTTTTTCTGCTTTTACTGGCCATTGGCTCCTGAGTGCCTACACGGTGTGGTACACATGGAAGGTGTTCCATGGCTCTTTTTAAAATGGATGAGCGAAGATGGGTCTCACAGACTCCTCATCCTGAGGTCAAATTGGGTGACCCTCAGGAGGTGTATAGCTCAAGTAGGTGGATACCATGAGACGAACACCATCACCATGTTTTGTATAATCTGCCGTGAGAAATCAGGCTCTGAAGACAAGTAGGTCTGGAAACCCACAGAGCCAGAAGTCATTCCCCCTTTTTGTAAAACAGAAAAATTAACTTCATAATTTTATAATATTGACTAACTCACGCGCAAGCAAACGCACGGTTTTAAGCGCACATTTCAGTAAGTTCTGGTAAGTATATAACCCCACGACTGCCTAAGCTACTTCTGTCTATACCTACTGCCGTTGTCTCAGTCAGGTCGGTGCTATTCCTCTATCGGTCTTCCCACTTGCACTCTGTTCTGCTCTGATCCATTCTCCTCCCGAAGCTATCCACATCCTAATCCCCAGAAACCGCGACTTTGTTACCTCACGTGGCAAAAGGCGCTGTGCAGATGTGCTTAAGTTCAGGCGATCGCGATGGGACCGTTCACCTGGGGGATCTGGGTGGCCCCAGTGTACTCAGTGAGGAATCAGTGAAAGAGGGAGGCAAGAGGGTTCAGAGTCAGGGAAGGAAACGTGAGGATAGAGGGGAAGGTGATGTGATGCTGGGCCACACGCCCAGGAATGCAGGCACGGCCTCTGGAAGCTGGCAGAGGTCAGGGATGGATTTTCCCCCGAGCCTCCAGAAGGAACGCAGCCCTGCCATCGTCTTATTTTTAGCCCCCCACGTAAGACTCATCTCAGGCTTCTGAGCTCCAGAACTGTAAGATAATCACTTTGCGTGGTTTTAAGCCTCCTAAGTTTGCGGTTATTTCTTTTTTTTTTTTTTTTTAATTTTTTTTTAATGTTTATTTATTTATTTATTTATTTTATTTATTTTTTTTTTTAATGTTTATTTATTTTTGAGACAGACAGAGACAGAGCATGAACGGGGGAGGGTCACAGAGAGAAGGAGACACAGAATCTGAAACAGGCTCCAGGCTCTGAGCTGTCAGCACAGAGCCTGACGCGGGGCTTGAACCCATGAACCGTGAGACCATGACCTGAGCCGAAGCCGGACGCTTAACCGACTGAGCCACCCAGGCGCCCCTAATGTTTATTTATTTTTGAGACAGAGAGAGACAGAGCGTGAACAGGGGAGGGGCAGAGAGAGAGGGAGACACAGAATCTGAAACAGGTTCCAGGCTCTGAGCTATTAGCACAGAGCCCGACGCGGGGCTCGAACTCACAGACCGTGAGATCATGACCTGAGCCGAAGTCGGACGCTTAACCGACCGAGCCACCCAGGCGCTCCAAGTTTGCGGTTATTTCTTACAGCAGCAGTAGGACACGGATACAAGGTCTCTGCTTAAAATGCCATCTTCACGGGGTCACCTTTTCCCAACCATCCTGCCTATGATAGAGCTCCTTGCTGCTCCCACCTCCCCACTTTCCATCCCGTTCCTACCTCCTTGTCTCTACTTTGGTCTCTCTTTGGATTTTTTTATAAGAAAAATCACCCCTGGTAATCTTCCTTTTACTTATTCTTTGCCATCTCTGCTAGAATGTGTAGAATGTGTGCTCTTTGAGGGCAGGGATAATATCTCATCCACCATCGGATATTCAGGAACTAGTACAGCACCTGCGACTTTGCACGTATGTGCTTATAAATATGTAGAAATGATCCAGGTGTGTGCTGCCCGATACAGTTACCACGGGTCACATGTGAGATGGGCTACAAGTACAAAACACCAAATTTCCAGGTCGTCAAATGAAGCAATAATGCAGAATATCTTTATGTCTTAAAATTAATATCTTAAATATATATTTAGATATATTAAAAACTTTAATTAAATGTTGAAATGAGGATATTTGGGATTGTACTGGGGAGAATAAGTAATTTAACTTAATATTACATTATTAAAAGAGCGTTACCTATTTGTTTTTTTCTTTTCTTAATATGTCTACCAGAACATTTAAAATGATATATGTGGCTTACATTATATTTCTATTGGAATATAGCCCTTATTGGATTGTGGATTTCTTAAAAGCGAAACGCCGTATTTCACTCCTCTTTGTATGAACTCAAATAATTTGCCTCTCGTAACTCCTCAATAATAGTTGCTGCATGAATACTTGTTAAGTGTCATTTTATAAAAATAGGTATGTATTGTTGCACCAATGCAGAAAATTGGGCCAAAAGGAATTTTCATTCAACAATTTCTACCAACTGTATTTGTGGCTATACGTGATATTTTCCACCTGATAGATTTTCTAGTTGCTTTAAAATTAACACTCTTTTTTTTTTTTTTTTTTACACTCTTAGTATGTGTTACAAATCAGCCACTGTTTGGGTGGGGGGCACCTGGGTGGCTCAGTCGGTTGGGCATCTGACTTCGGCTCAGGTCATGATTCACGAGTTTGTGAGTTCGAGCCCTGCGTCAGGCTCTGTGCTGACAGCTCAGAGCCTGGAGCTTGCTTCAGATTCTGTGTCTCCCTCTCTCTCTGCCCTTCCCCCCCTCCAAAATAAATAAACATAAAAAAATTAAACAAACAAACAAAAAAGAAACCCAGCCGAATCAGCAGCTGGGCATAGAACAAGATGGCAAAATGGTACATTTGACCCTCTTGTGCTATTTGGCACAATGGGACTGTACCTTGAGGGACACGGTCTTTTTCCTAAGAACACGCACTTTCCCGTGAAACGTCCAAAGCCATATCTGAGGACATCCATTAGGCAGTGCTTCTCGATCATTATCATTGTCCACAACTTATTCTGAAGGCCCCAAAGAGAGAAAGTGTACTCATGGTTGGGAAATGGAGCAGTTAGGACCTAACTGCACGTTCTGCCCAATTCTGCCCTCTCCCAGCTTGCTTGAATTTTCTTTAACATCCACCATTTTACCTTACAAATTTGACACCATTTGTCTGTATTTGTTCCAGTGTAGAAGTATCGCTCTGTCGTCCAAATAGATATTCCACACCTTCGGTCTCAGGACGCTCGTGCCCTTGACGTACTGATGCACCCAGGGACCCTGGCACTACCTTCTCTGAGTAGCATGGAATTAGGACTGATGTCCCAAGCCCTGAATGGAGATCAGCTTGAGGCTTGTGTGTATCACCAAGGCAAATTGCTGGATCTGTCTTGTCTCTGGCCACTCTTCGTTTCCTGGGTTCAGGCTGCCTTTTGAGATTGTATGTGTGTGCACGTATGTGTTTTGTGTGTGTGTGTGTGTGTGTGTGTGTGTGTATGTGTATACGCTCACCCTCACCTTTGTATATATGGGTTGCTTTAAAGCAACCGTTGGGATCCATTTACCTATATAAAAATTGGGGAGGGGGGCGCCTGGGAGGCTCAGTCGGTTGAGTGTCCGACTTCGGCTCAGGTCACGATCTCACGGTCTGTGAGCTCGAGCCCCATGTCAGGCTCTGTGCTGACAGCTCAGGGCCTGGAACCTGCTTCCGATTCTGTGTCTCCCTCTCTCTCTCTGCCCCTCCCCTGCTCATGCTCTGTCCCTCTCTGTCAAAAATAAATAAACATTAAAAAAAAGTTGAAAACGTTGGGGGGAAGGGAAAAACAGAGTGTCATTTTTCTAGAGCGTTTTCTCCCTAGCCTAAATCTATTTGGAGATAGGCTGGCTCATCCTCCTTATTTTGGTAACTGGCAGTTTCCATTCACTGTATTTTTAAATCCCATTTCAACCCTGTAAGGTAGAGGTTGGTTATTACCATTTGAAAGACAGGCAAACTGAGTCTCAAAGAGGTTATGACGTTGGCCCAGAGTCTCTTCAGCCCGTAAGTGGCAGTGAGGACTAAGAGACTCTGGCTCTGTGCTATTCCCGGCACACTTTTCTGCCTCTCCAGCAGGTTTAGAGGCCATTTCCACTGGATGCTACAATTTCTTTTGAGTGCCTCCTACGTCCCAGGGACCAGGCTTATGAATAAAGACATGTTCCCTGCTGGCTCCCAGGCCAGAAACTTTCCCCTTCCACGACTCTCCGAGCAGCATGTAAGAAGGATAGTAACTATTAAATTACTTTCTCGGGGCAATTCATTGCGACTAGCCCACAGTTAAACATTTCTTCTTTAACATTAGCAGATGGTGAATGAGGTAACAATGTCTGCGCTGGAAACAAAACAAAAGTAATAAAAAGAATTGGCACTTGAATAGAAAAGACGAACCACCATTTCCGCGCGTCCTTTGTCTCAATCATTCAGGAGAACGGAAAAAAAAAATCACTTCATAAATCAGTCAAAGCTGGTCTCATTCTGCCATCCACAGAACATGGAATTACTTGCTGAGACTGATAAATGGATGTCTTTGCCACAGCACTGTCACCGAGGCTTATATAACTTACGGTGCAATTATTACTTATGTCCTAGGAAGGACTTATTTATTTTAGCTTATATCGTCTTTTCATTCTTGAAACATGTTTTTTATGTGTTTGCTTGTGAAAACTGGAGTAGATGCCAGTAGGAAAAGAGGCTTTTCTATTACTGTAACTGAACTACAATTTTGCAAGGCAGTGATATGAAACAATGTGTTGATTCTTTGCATTTTATCACCAGAGACCAGAGCCAGAGGAAAGTACCAACTGCATTTTTGTAAAATTAAGGCTAATCTGAAATTATGGTTGGATCCCGAGACGTTCTCAAACCAGGGTGGGTGGAGTGGATAAGACCTAAATTTGTTAGTGCCCAACAGATTGATTCACTACATCTGAGTTGTTCAGATCCAGAGGATAGACACAATCTATCTACTTGGAAGAACACACACATACATACAATATATCTATGCATGCATATACATAGAAACTTGCTCAAAAAACCCCCCAAATTCTATTTTAATCCTTTAAAATAAGTAAAAGGCAGAGTCTGATTTTTGCTCTGTATCCTGTGATCTCAATATTCCTGGGGAAGCGAGCTGAACTGAAGCAAATACGTAACCTGTTAACTGGGCACATCTTTCAGTCACCTTCTGAGATTCCCAAGAGTTTTGGTGAATGTTGAAAATTAATCTCTAAACCATTTTTCCCATTCATCTTTATATTTTTAACATGTGTTATAAATCTTTCTCTCCTTCTCCCTAGATTATGGCATATCTACGTTGAGAATGAACTCAGAACTGTAACTTTGCCTTGGGTGATGGCTCTACTTTTGATACCCAGTCTGAGATTGCCCAGTGCCCGTCTGATTCTCAGCCTAAATGAAAACCGAGTAGTAGCACCCATCTGGCTTGTAGCCAAGTTGGCAGATCTGCAACAATTTGAAACTGGAAGACTTTTTTGATGTTTTTGCACATAGTGCGTCCTATATGTTCCTGCAGAAACCACTGTGTGTTTCTTTTTTTTTTTAATTAATATTTATTATTTGAGAAAGAGACAGAGAGCAAGCAGGGGAGGGGCAAAAAGAGAGGGAGACACAGAATTGGAAGCAGGCTCCAGGCTCTGAGCCATTAGCACAGAGCCCGACGCGGGGCTCGAACCCACAGACCGCGAGATCATGCCTTGAGCTGAAGTTGGCCGCCTAACTGACTGAGCCACCCAGGCACCCCCAGAAACCACTGTGTATGTTTCTTTTCTGAATAATAAATAACTACAATTCTTCAGTAAAATCCAGGATTTACCCCTTCCTCCCCTATTTTTAATTACCTTTTGGTTTAGAGAGTCATATTTATAGTTATTTTCCCCATATTTGTAAGAACTACACTTCTACGTCTTGCCCCACGTCCCCACCTAGCCACCAGCCAAAACAGGATTGCTTAATTTAGTTGTTCACTTACCTTTCTTCTGTTGTTACTTTTTTAGAAGAAGGTTTCTACTTGATCATTTTGATGGATTTTAGGTAGCAGCTCAAAGAACAGAAAGGGGAAGTGTCTGTTGATTTTTATCTGTAACCCAAGCTCACCTACTTCACATACATTTTGCAGGTGCGTAGGAAACGACATTACCTCGTGTCCTTTGGCCAGCTCTCCTCTTATTTTCTTGCCATCCTTCTTATTTATGCCAAATGGAATATTATGGAAATGGCAACTGAAGAAGAGCGGGTCAGAGCCAAAATCAAGAGCATTGGGTGATTTTTTTTTTTTTATTATACATTCTATGTAGTTTGAATTTTTTGGTTTCAATTTTTTAAAAGTCCAGCAGTAATAAAACATCTTTTCTGTCATTTTTCAAACTCTCTTACTTCATGGCTGCTCTTAAGACCTTTTTCTTCAAACCTACACTTTACCTTCCTCCCTAGCCTAGTTCCGGGAGAACTTCCCCCTCCTTCCCTTCTCCCTTTCCTCACCCCAGTCTGATTCTGTGTCTTGCTCTAATTATTTGACCTGCTATGCATCATGAAAGCCTAGAATAAAAAGAAATTACTACGTGGGATGGGGAATGGAGAGATGAAACTGAATGGCAAAGATAAAATGTGTTCTTGCGTGGGGTAGAAACATACAGAAAGTTTGGGAACCCCCACACTTTAATTTTGTTCCAATTATGCCTAAATTGAGACATCTAACTTTCCTTTGTCCTACAGACATTTCTTTCCCCACTCCCAAACTTACTTATTTCAAATTCTGGAATCAAAAACTAGGGCTTCCAATCTCCTAAAAGGAATTCGTCTATAGCATTTGAATAGAAACACTGTATATACTTACATATACTATGTATCTGTTCCAATTCTTCCCATTATTATGGGCCATGGAGTGAGGCAAATCCCCAACAGGGAGTGGCTACACCCAAGCTGTGGACATAGCTTGAAAGGTAAACTCCTTAGAAAGCAAAGATTTTCTTGATATTCTATGTAGCAGTTCTAGTATATGACGGTATCCTGTAAAAATTACATAAAATGAAATATTCTGTTAATATTACAAAACATAAATCCATAGTGTTTGATACCCTGTTCAGGCCTAAATGAAATATTTTCTTCTAAACATAGGATTAAAGATCTTCCAAAAGTAAGGCTAATGTCTCCTTTTTAGGATTCTTATAAATTAAAATTTTTTTTTTTGTTAACGTTTATTTACTTTTAATAGAGAGAGCATGAGCAGAGGAGGGGCAGAGAGAGAGGGAGACAGAATCTGACGTAGGCTCCAGGCCCCATGCTGTCAGCACAGAGCCCGACGCAGGGCTCAAAGTCATGATCCATGAGATCGTGACCTGAGCCAAAGTCTGACACTTAACCTACTGAGCCACCCAGGCGCCCCTACTTAATTTATTTTTTATTGAGGTATTCTCTTTTAGGATTTAGGCATTTCTGAAGCTACACTTGGAGAAAATATAGCTACACACAAAGAAATGAAAATACAACTTGGATACATTTTTTAAACCTATGGAAAATTCAGTTTTATGAAATTTGAGACACAGGTGAAAACTATCATTATCTTATATCACACACACCTACACACGTACACAAAACTAAGATGTGCTTACTAGTTACGAATTTATTTTCACCTTTGCAAGATTTCTTTGAGACTTAATTAGAAATGTATTTTTTTTTTTTTAAATCATACTTCAGTCTTCCGTACACATCGAAAGGGAAATAAAGTAAAAATGGTTAAGGCGTTCCTAACCTGTTCACATCCTGCCACTGTGGCTCAGGGCTGCTGGTGTCTGTGGTTTTTCTTTCTCCTTGTCCTGTCTTCCCTTTTTGAAACGAGACGAGGCGAAATGAAACAAAACGAAATGAAACGAAACAAAAACCCCGGAGAATTAAAAACACTGTAGCTCTGATGAGTCTACTGTTGTCTCCATCCAACGGTCTCCTGCCTCTGTATGGGGGTGAACGTGACCTCCAGCTCACTCTTCACGAAAAGAAGCTTTGTTCTCGCACCTGTTGGTTCTATTGTGTCCTTGCCACTCCCCGGAGAGATAGATAGAGATAGAAATAGAGACCGAGACCGAGACCGAGACAGAGATAGAGATAGAAAAGACAGAGTTCCCAGATGGTCCCAGTCTCTAGCTCCCTTCAGGAGCACAAAGGGGCTCATGGGGAAGGGTCTTCCTTGTAGTTCTTAGAGAAAAGCAAGTCCTAGAGCCTGGTGGTGGGGACACTAGGTCTCCATGGTTTGTCACTCTCCGGAAAGGCCTGTTGTGCTGTTTGGTTCCAGGTTCCCCATGTCGCCCGTCTCTAATCCCTGCACATGTGACTTTCTTGCCAAACCTGGACAATTCCCTCAGAGCGCGTCCGTCTCCTTACCCTTTTGGGTAGTGCTATAGATGTTTTTCATGGGAAGTCTTTCTCCTAGCCCGTACAGGAGCTCCTTGGCCAGAGCTGGAACAGGCTGGTTTGTAGTGATCAGAACAGTCATACAATCACACAGTCCTTTCTGGGTTGGATGAGAAGTAAGGACTTGGATGTAGTTCCTAACCAGGAATCTGTTAAAAACGTTAACTTCTGCTCTTAGTCTCTGTAGTTAGTGCAGGGGTGTTTGGCTGGCCCAGCAGGTGGAGCCTCTGTCTCTTGATCTCAGGGTTTGAGTTTGGACCCCATGTTGAGGGTAGAGATTAGGTAAAAAAAAAAAAAAATACACCGGCTACCCGGAGGAAAAGCTCTTGTGCCCTTGTTTGATTTGGGGTCTGTGGTTTTTTTTTTTTGACTCCCGCCATCCGCTGGGCCAGCTGGCCTGTTAATGATGAAGGATTTCTTGAAAGGGTGCTCCAATATTGTGTCTAGGATTTTCCTCAAGGCAGCTGCTCCTTATTTGCGAGTTTTGAGGCCTGTTCTTGATTGTACCAGACGGTATCAGCAGAATATTTTCAGACAATAACTAGGACCTGTGTTGCTTCTTCAGCTGGACCTTGCATAGTTTGTTGACTGCACCATTAAGGGGTTATGACTGTCCCGTTGGGTCACTAGGAAGAACAACTGACTTCCTACCTGCACAGGTAATGATAACTACTTTGCACTTCTCGCCAGCTGATGACAATTGTAAGATGTACTCTGTGATAGATGTAAAATATGAAAAATGTTCACTTCAGAATCGATGAGAAATGATGGACATTTTATTAGATGCCAGATATTATATTTGATTGATTATTCTACAGAAAGGAATCGCTAATCTAATCACTCATTTTACCATTATGTATCATTAAACATGGCCTCATTCTAAAGTTTAATGAGCTTGATATCTTCACTTATCTTATTTTCCTGTTGATTCCAGCTCTTACAGAAATTATGGGATATTGAAATATTTTGTGGTAAGATTTCAGGTCTGCTTCTCAAGTAACAGTAGACTGAAGCACCCAATAATGGAAAATGTTCAGGTCCATTCCCTGGGAGCCGATTCTTAACTTTGGGGTCCGTGCAAATTGTATCGGGGCAATGGCAGAGAATTTGAAGACCGACGGTCTTGGGTCCAAATTTGGCTCAGAAAACAGTAACTGGAAGATCTTGAGACAGTCTCTCAATTTCTCTTCCTTTTCTACCTAAAGAGGCATGTTAATATTTATTTGTAGTATTACTTTAAAGATTGGAATTGTTGAAACCTGGTGGGTTTAACAAAGGGTTAGCTGTTATTTTTTTTTTTTAATTTTTAGTGGTTATTTATTTTTGAGAGAGAGAGAGAGAGAGAGAGAGAAGGGCAGAGAGAAAGAGTGAGACACAGAATCTGAAGCAGGCTCCAGGCTTTGAGCTATCAGCAGAGAGCCCGGTGCGGGGCTCGAACCCACGAACCGTGAGATCATGACCTGAGCCAAAGTCAGACACTTAACCGACTAAGCCACCCAGATGCCCCAAGGGTTAGCTGTTATTATATATGGTCTGCCCCTATTGGGTATCAGGATGATGACTTCAACTGTCATTTGGGTGTATTTAATTCCATTATCTTTGTTTATCTTTTACTCAAAGTGATATTTAACTTGTGATTTTACAAAGACTAAAACTTAAGCAGAATGAAGTAAGCCGTGCAAAGTTTGGAAAATGACTTGTACTCAAATATACACATATGTATGAACTTCAGATGCTGTTATAGATCAATTATGACATAGTTTTGGCACTTACTCCCAGGTCCCCCTCATCAGACTGGGTTGGTTGAGCTTTTAACTAAGAATGACAATGGCCGTATTTCATGTCTGTTCCTGCCGCGAATTCCCTTCACTCAGTATGTGACTGTGCAGGAGCTTTTTCTCCAGTTGTAGTGACTCTGCGTGGATCCCTAGCAATCTCAGACGGACTGGTTGTTATCCTCTATCATTGGTTGTCTACCAGGAGCTGAGAGTTTTCATTCTGTGGTGTGCAAAGCAAGGGTCTTGAACTTGTCAAGATTTATCAACTGTATTTATTTTGTGCTAGCTAATGCTCTTGGCTCTACCCATTATTGAATCGTTTCTTCAAACACATACAGAGTCTAGCCACCTCCCCATTGGAATGAATGTCGCAAATGGCCTTCTGTTACTAAGTGATAGGGGTTTCCAGAAGGTTATCGTCTTTCATAGCTTTTCGCTCAGACATCTTTTCTTCTATGTCTGCTTCCGTCTTCAGGCTCTTTGAAGTCCCCATTGGCTACGGCAGCTCGAGGCAAAACCAGCTTGTCTCCTTGGGTTTTCTCTTACGATTTACTTGCACTTGGGTTACATTTATACAGAGGTTCTCTTTGACAAGTGACACATTGCTGAAATAGTTTTCTCCACCCATCCCAGGGAACAGGATAGTGTCCATTAACTATTAATTCAGTTACCTCTAATTGTGAGCATAAGTGCATAATGAAGGAGCATGGGGATTGGACGTAGGGAAACTGGGTTTAAATTTTTACTCTGCCACTTGCTAGGGGTGTGACCTTGGCGATTCAACATAATAGCTCTACACCTGAGTCTTCTCATTTGTAAAAGAGAGATCTTACCTCTCCAGGCTAATGTGAATATTAGATAAGATGGTATTTGTAAAGTACTCGACACAGGAAAAGCCCCCAGTAAATAGTTGTAATTATGAAATGTGCCATCATCTTGCATTCAGTGAACAAGTTGGTATTGAGACCTCCCCTTTGGAATTTATTTCACTGCCCTTATACTGATGGGCTTTCTGGATTCACCTTGAACTACCTCATTCCTCAAAGGATTGCCTTTAATAGTATAAATGGTGCACCCATGCTACATATATATATATTTTAAAAAGTGAAGCCCTATTAAATTTAACAACTCACTTTCTTCTGTTGCTTGAAAGGAAGTTTTTGCATTTGGTGAGGAAGACGCTTGTAAAACAGTGGCTTGTCGGGATGTTGAAACATTCCGATATTGAATACTGAAATGTTGGAAATATTGGTTTGAATCTCTTATCTGTGTTCCATGAAGACCAGCATTTTACCACTATGGGTGTCAGATTCCCTGTTATCACTAGAGCTAGATGTTTCAATAGACCCTTAATTTTCATCGTCTCTGTTTAAAGGACAGCATCCCGCCTAACACACGGGCTTCTGAACAATTCTCTTGTGCTTGCGATTTCCATCATGGAGGGAGCTTTCATTCACAGAACTGCCAAAAAGCTTAACAGGAATGGGCAAATATTTCTATTTTCTCATACTTTCATAGAGATGGAAGAAACATGTCAGGGACAAAGCTTGCCTTTAAAGGATAAAACATTATATCAGATACGTGAAAATGTGAGTACATCATTTAGGAATTAATATTATATTACAATTCCCACCAAGCCTTATTCAAGCAACTGTTTATTCTGTCAAGCAGGCATGACATGGACCCCTTTCCATCACAACCTGTGAAGACCTTGGCAATAACAGTGGGCTTACGGTGCCAGGAGCTTCAACTTTTAGAACTAAGTTTGTTCAGACATAAAATCGCTGGTATAAATGTTGGCAGTTCCTTAACCAAAGTTGTGATAACAAGTGTTGATGTAAGGAAAGCAAATGAGATTAATGATCTTTTCCAGGTTTTTATCTGGCAGTGTCTTGCGAGATTGAAATTCCTTTTGCTTTGCCTCAGCCGTGGTTACTCCTCCCGCCCCCCTCCCCGTCTCCAGTCGAAATGAAGTAATACAGAATTTATCTTTTGGGTGTTCTTTAGAATATACACATGGTCTCACGCATACCATAGTATGTATTCATGTTGAGAGGAACTGTACAAATAGAAAGTAGTCTTAAAGGAAAAAAAGCTTACAAATTCAACGGGGGAGAAAAACGGCATAGAGTTCCTCTTGTAAAATTGAGCATCATTTAATGCAAATAATAAATTAGCAAATAAATTAATCTTTCTCTAAATATAGCATATATCATAGCCAGAATAATTCAGGTTTTAATGTCAAAGCATAAAGTTATTTTAGAAATGTATTTTGACTGACAAGTCTTTTTTTTTTTTTTTGCAGTAATATAGAGGATATAGATGATAAAATGACAGTATACAGCTGATGTCATAGCTTAATTAAATAATTGCACTTTGGATATTACACTGTTGCTTATTTGCAGTAATTCATGCATTACTGCAGCTAATTCACGTATTAGACATTAGATTCCAAACTAAACAGTAGAATTTGCCTGTCTAAAAGATTTATTTAACCAAAGTTTTTATTAAATAATGGAGAGATCATACATAATGACGGTATTTTCTCCTGTGCTAAGAAATGGTACAATCCATAGGTTTCTTCCAGGAGTGTATCATGAGATTACACAAATTTTCATTACTGCATTCGAGAACAATATTGTTGAGTAAATATTTGTACTAGTACGTTGCCATTTTAGGCTTTCCTGAGGTGTACAGAGTCTCAAAAGATAAATAATTAAAGGATCTTCCTTCCTGGGTAGCACCAAGCAGGGCTTGATATAGGTTTGATTATTTCACTTGTCTCTTTGATAATCCATAACTGTCTTCTCAATTATTTTCATCATCCAGCCGAGCAAAGATAAAAGATGGAACACACTTCCTTTGCCTACTCCCAAGGAAACTCCATTATCCTTGAAAGGCCATGTGACTGCATAAAGCCCAATGTGGGTCGAAAGAAGCAATCCACAAGGACAAGCTTAGTGTGAGCCGAAAATGAAGTTGTTACCAGACAGCAAAATGCAGTCCTCACTTCTTATGAATATTTGAATGAGTAACTAAAAACAGCTCAGTAAACTCTAAGCAACTATGACAGCTGAAACTGTCTGGAAACCAGGAGTCTGCCAGGACCGTGATGAAAAGATCACCAGCTACCTTGTGCCTCTTCTTCCTGTGGGTCTTCAGAGGGATGGTATCAGATCTATTTTACTCAAATATAAGTTATGAAAAATCTGATTTATCTCTGCACATTCAGAAGCTAAACAGCCCCCAAATCTCTTGCGTTATTTTGAATTCATTAAAATGCAATGATTTCTAACAATCTTTTCAAGGCAAGAGAATGCCATGTTTCTGCAGACCCTGAAATATTGATGTTGTTGTTGTTTTTGCCCATAGAAAATTGGCCCTAGTCAATCTTCCGTGAGTATCTTTCAGATTTTTCCATGTGGGAAGAAAGACAATGAGAACAGAGTCCCTAAAGCCAAAGTTCTCTGAATAATTCTTCCAAAAGCTCTAATAAAAAGAGTTACCAGGTACATAGCCTGACTTATTTATTCCCACATAGGTTGTTGCTTTCCTGTAAAAAAAACAAACAAACAGATAAATTGCTATTTTTATTGAAGCAGAAAATTCAAAACAGATTTTGTCACATGGAGGGAGTTCTAGAAAATATTTGTAGAAGTTAAATTTATTTATTTTTACTTGACTTCCTTGGATATGTAGACAAAACAGGACTACCTTAATTTTCATGTCCAGGGTGCTGAGGAAGTCGTGTACAATTTTCAAAGTGATGCCTTTAAGTGGAGAGAGAGAGCCAGTTAGTCAGTTTCTCTAAGTGTTATAGTCAATCCTACTTAAACCCACTTAGTTTTGTGCATGTTGATGAGCCGTGTAAATAAAATAAAGCCCTCTCATAGTCCATGAATTCCTGGTAAAGAAAGAAACAATGCAGGTTGAATATCTAATGCAGACAGTGCTGCAATTCAAACCTAGTAACTAACTGAAGATAAAATCACACTGACGGGACCTTGAGGACGATGCCATTCATTCGGTGGTTGTTTATACAATCCTTATGAAACATGAAGTTTCCCTGAGAAAGCCCATTTAGAAAGTTCCAGAAAATATTGGTCATTGCTTTAACTGCGAAGAGTTTGAGAATATTTTCAACGACACTGGGGTCCACAGTGCCTGTCCAAGAGGCCACTGCTGGGACTCCTCTGCTCATCACTGGAAATGACAGTCATATTTCCATCTTGATTGTTAAAATACAATTCCAGCTCCTTGGTGTATCTGGACAATGGCAGACATTCCATGGCTGTTGGCCGTGTCCTTTCTCTTTAGCCATGTGTGGATTTAAGATTAGATATTACCAGGTTTTCAGTTTTTCAGTAAAAGTGGTAAGGAGCATGCAAAATGCCATTCTAGCTTGTGCTCATCCAGTGGAGGGAGAGAAGGAAGGAACTAGACTGAATTTGCTCACCCCCACATCAGAAGCCCAGCCCCTCAAGATGGACAGGAACAGTCACTCTGAAGCAGTGTGAAGAGAAAGAGATCCATTTGAATATTCAGAGTTAGTCGGATTTCATGCCAGTTGCAAAAGCTCACTAACCTCAGCAGGGCTGTGGAAAGAATGTTGAATCAGCGGTCAGAAGTGTAGCTAGCAATTGGCCTTCGGAAAGTCACTCGCACGCCTTGGACTCTTCTCTCAGCTGTGCAGGGTGGTGTGACTAGATTGACAATTACGGAGGCAGTTCTGGGAATGGAATGAGCACAGCTTTTAGGTTCAGAAGACCTGGGATTGCCTTCCCTATCCATCACTTACCCATTGTGGCAGCTTCCGGAACAATCTAGGTTTCCATTTAGGAGGCTCAGACGGCTCCCCTCTGGCAGCGTGGCTTGAGAAAAATGAAAGATACGATGGACGGAGAGAGCCCCACACATGCAGGTGCTGTGATAAATGTTAGTTTTTTCTCTTTCCTCATGCTAAAGTTTTTTTTTTTCTTCCAATTTTAAATCCTGCAAAGATTTCGTTGAACAAGATAAAGTCTTTTCTGCGGTGTATTTGAACAGAAGTGCTATCTTGGTATCTCTTACCCATGGCACAGGTGAAAGATTGAAAATTTAGTGGTTGGGATGCCCGGGAAATATCAAGAAATGAATAGATGGTGAAGAAGGACAGGGTCACTTGAAATCACTAAATATGATAATTTTGATACTTTCCAACTCTTTCGTCTTATGGTCTATGATACAAAATTGTTGTATATCAAATGTAAATTTTAATTTCAAAGGTCACAACTAGGTCAGTTTAAAATGGAACTGTCTCCAAAGACTTACACAATAAATATGTATTTGGGTGATAAATATGCATTAACATGTACTCGTTTTTCTCGCATTACATTGGTTTTCAAAATTAATGGGAAAAAAGGCAACCTTATAATCAAGTGATCTTAAAAGTGGCGTCAGAAGACAAGAGAATAGTGCAATCAGATCCAGCAGTAGTGAATTCTTAAAAGTTTTACTTTAGGGCACCTGGGTGGCTCTGTCAGTTAAGTGTCTCCCTCTTGATTTTACTTCAGATCATGTCTCATGGTTCATAAGATTGAGCCCCATGTCGGGCTCTGCCCTGACAGTGTGGAGTGTGCTTGGAATCCTCTCTCCTTCTTGTTCTGCCCCTCCCTTGCTCACACAGCTCTCCCTGTCTTTCGCAAAATAAATTAAAAAAAAAAAAACTTAAAAAAAGTTTTACTTTAACGCATGGGAAAAATTTCCTCCCAAAAAAGCCACCTGTTTTAAGTCCTGTTAAAATAATTCTAAGACCTGGTAATCCCACTTTTTGATATTTGGCCTGAAGAAATACCATTATAATAAAAGCAGCGGAATTTACATGGTTAGGGCAGTATTTTCTCTAAGAGTAACCAATTGGAAATGCCCTACTTTTCTCTCATAGGAGAATAAATAATAATACATATGTACCATGAAACGTGATGTTGTTATTAAAAAGAATGAAGCAGATCTATGCATGCAGCTAAGAGAAGATGTCTATGATTTGTTGTTAGGTGAAAAAAGAAAATGACTGACCAGTATGCTTAGTATGTACCCATTTTGAAACAAAAAATACATATATGCATTATATAAATGTGTGTGTGTGTGTGTGTGTGTGTACCAGGCTAACAAAGAAAAATACTTGATATACAGGTGTCGCTGTTTACAGTGACTATCTTGGGTTCAAATTTTTTTTTTAATTTTTTTAAGTTTATTTATTTTTAACAGGGACAGAGAGCGAGCATGAGCTGGGGAGGGGCAGAGAGAGAGGGAGACACAGGATCCGAAACAGGCTCCAAGCTGTCAGCACAGAGCCCGACGCGGGGCTCGAACCCACAAACCGTGAGATCATGACCTGGGCCGAAGTCCAATGCTTAGCCAACTGAGCCACCCAGACGCCCCCGGGTTCAAATTTTTTTTTTTAAATGCAATCCTGTTGTGGTGTAACATGCTACCACAAATGTAATACTTTTACAATTAAAAATTAAATTTAAATATGAGTCTAGGTATTAAAATGACTTGGAAAATCAACACATTTCTTCTGACATTTTTTTCTCCTAGCAATTTAACAGTGATGTGCTTTAAAAACTCAGGGTCCATATGTGAAATGAATTAGTGGGTGTTGGCGCTGTGTTTTTCTGCCCTGAATCTAATATTGACTCTTCCATTAGCTTTCTTTGACTCTCAGAAAAACTGGTTCATTCTCAGCTTCCTCATCAAGAAAACAAAAAGATTTGAAATAAACGAAGGGATTGGGCAGAGAAATTCCCTTCCAGCTCTGAGATTTGGTGTTTCTGTTGAAATTAACTAATTTCATGGTCCTTCGTGGTGTAATGCTTTTGTTCAATATGCTTCATCTTTTACTGTAAATAGCCAATTACTTCAATGGAGAAATGACCAACAATACTCTATTTGGTGGTGATTTTTTTGTTCTGAATAACCTGAATGTCAATTTGTGGATCAGGAAGGTCTTCAGACCTTCACAGTCCTCACATAAGGATAGTTCACAGGTCTGACCTTCCATTTGGGGAATGGCGGTCAGGTGCATCCCGTGTTTGAAGTGACACGGATTGAGGGCACACTGTTCTTCCTCAAAGTCTTCTGGGATGCTTGGATTTCTGGGATTCTGGGATTGCAGTCTTTTTCCTCCCCCCTGGAGGGCGGCGGTAGGCAGATTTTGTAGATCCCTGTGTCATGAGCCTTGTTGATCTCATTGTTCATCTGGTCCCTGGCATGTATTTGTAGCAAGCCGGCCTTTCAAGAGAATGCATTCTGAATAAAGGCCACCACAATTTGTCTGACACCATTAAAGTTATTTTGTTTTCTCTGGCCACAGTGAGATCATGAATTATTCTCCTTCTCTGAAAAACCGAGTAAACATGGCTCTAAAGATCATCCGCTGTGTGCAGGAGAATGAGAAGCACAGAAGACATTGTGCCTGCCCTTGGAAGTTTAAATTGTACTGAGGGAGACAGAATGAAAACAAAATAAATCCACAAAAGTAGAACACAATGTGCTATTAAAAAAAAAAAAAGCACCAAAGATAAGTGTTCTGAACAAAGAGATAAGGAACTAGGTTTCAAGGAAATACTGAAGTGGCCTCTTGAGAGCTTGATAGCACTTTCCCTGGAAACATATAAGGGAGAAAAGTCAGAGATTTTTATTATATCACTATTACAAAGGGATTTCTGGGACAATTTTTTATAAAGATAGCTGAGGCCACATTGGATGGATTTGAACGTAGCAAGCTCAAATCAGATGATCGCTTTTATATTGCGAGTGGATTAGTGGTAGATAGGAGCTCAGACAGACAGAAATCTCAGACAGACAGAAACCCAACAGGTTCCCTCCGTGGCAAGTGTCCTCAGGTGGGGTCTGAACAAGACCATCTATTGGAATAAAGAAAGGAAATACTTGATCTTTATAAATTCATCCTTAAGTTTATCCTTCAAAATACTCCACCTTCGTATTTGTTTTGTAATGCGACATACTGGTAAGTATTGCAAGAATATAATTTATAAATAAATATTCCTGGTTGGGGCTGCATACTTAGACATTTTATTTCTTGAAATACATATTTGTTCAACTCTACCTTAATTCAGTCATTTTGCACATTTTGGCAAATAGTTTAAATGACATTTATCGGACTGCATTAGCCAAAAAAATCTGGAAATCAATGCTTTTGAGAAAAATAACTCCTGATTTAGTTTGTATTATAAATTGTAGATTTTTTTTTATAAGGAAATGTACTGAAAACAACTCTAGTATTTCTTCTGAATTTCTTACATACCAGTGAAATTTTTCAGGCTGACAAAGTTGGTAGGAACATCAGTGATTCATGGATGGATAGCTCTCCCTCCTTTCAGGTACCTCTGGCTTTTGAGCTAAGCCATTAGGGATTTTCATGTGGGTAAAGAGTGCCCAAGGTAAGAGGTTTGTCTTTTATCTTTAAGGTTTGAAGGCAATGCCTTCGGAGGTTTCTGTGATTTACTGGCAGTACAGTAACTGTGGTAAGCTAAGGCACTTGGTGCTTCCTTGTCATTATGCTGGCAGGAACACGGTGGAATCTGGTGGAATCTGCTCTGAGTCCTGTGCCCTTCCCCCTCACCATGTAGACTGTGATCAATGTCACCAGCTTTGTGTCTCTATTCTGTCAGATCCCCAGCCTCATCCTGTGCAGGTGGGTTACTCTTGTTGATTTTCCACCTAATTATGTGACATTTCTTGAGCACCAATTGGACGTTTGGTTTTGATCAAGGGATTATTTACTGATCCTGTGGCTCATGAAAGGTGGGGCGGGGCATTTCTATCTTCTTTCAAGAGTGTCCATAAACAAGAAAGGGTCAGCAGGTGTTTGGAAAAACCACTGCAGTTATAAACTGGCATAACCTTTGATTTATAAAATGACTTTTCTCCATTAAATAAAAAGTGAGAGTAGATTTTTATCAATAAAATAAGCATGGTGCAGGATATTCTTCATATCTGTATAAGTGTTCTCTAGAGAAACAAAACCAATAGAAGATATCTATATATTGATAAAGATATAGGTATATCAGTCTTTTTTCTATTAAGATCCTCAATCGATTAGATGAAGCTCGCCCCGCATTATGGGGGTAATCTGCTTTACTCAGGGTCTACTGATTTACGTGTTAATTTCATCCAAAAAATATACACTCACAGAAATATCCAGAATCGTGTTTAATACAAATATCTGTGTACAGCAGCCTAGCCAAGTTGAGACATAAAGTTAACCATTACAATATGCTCGCAAAGTCTTGGACTACTTAATGAATTACTGCTCTGCCATACATAGTTGACAAAATGCCTCTTGTTGTACTCCTGCATGCTAGAAATAATTCTAGTTCAGTGATGTCACTTTCAACAAAAGCTCTCTAGTTATTTCCTTTTCAGAGCAGTTAGAAATAGGCTTTGATTACTGAAGGCATGAACTCACTATCTACAACTCAATTATTAATCAGGTTCTGTCTAAAGAGTCAAAAAGAGTGTGTGATGTGGATTAAAATGTTGGACGCCCCCTCCTGTGTGGTGCCAAGGAAGGGACAGCAGGTGATATAAGGGAGTGGGAGTCTCCCCTCAGCGTGTCCCCAGTGAACAAAGTCGTCATTTTTACTTTTGCTAGACCCATGCATTCTCAAAGCAATACACTTTTGTCAATGTTAGTCCCTTTGATATTTAGCTATTTATTCATTTATTTATAAAATAATCTCTGTCCAACAGGGGGCTCCAACTCACGACCCCCAGATGAAGGGTCGCACACTCTCCCGACTGAGCCAGCCAGGCACCCCAATGTTAGTCCCCTTTAAGTTGGAAAACACTCGACTTACTGTGAGAAATTAATATCATTACAAGTCGTAGCTAGCACTTACTTCTAAAATACCTTCAAGAGTTCAACTCCAAAACTGCATCTCCCAAAGGGCTCACATTTCTTTTCCTGACCTGGATATGCCTTAGGTAAAAATGTAGAGAAAGAATAGTTCTTGCCTTTTATTTAACATTACCAGGATACAATGTCCTTGCCTCCAAGCTGTTTTGCTGGCATACCCGAAGTGCCAAATGCTGTTCTATTCTTCTGCAGGAGTAAGTCAGGCGTCCACACTGCGAGCTCCCTTCAGGAGTTACCTCCATGGGTACATATTGGACAATGCAGCAGCTGGACTCTTGTCTCTCCTGAGTCATCTGGTAGCTGCTCGTCCACACCTCATCCACTATCTCATGGCTCCTAGCTCTGTAGGGGATACTGCTTAATTCGGTTCACTAGTTTTAGCTCATCACTCCTGGTGGTGTCCACTGGGGAGGGCTGCTTCCTTCCTGGGCCCAGCAGAGTGGGGAATTGGGGGTAGAACCCACTTCTCTTTACTGCCTTGTTCCTTGTCCTCTATGGTGCACTGCCCCCAGATGGTTCCTTGGCTCTCTCATTGGCTTTTTGGTGGAGCAGGGGAAGTCAAAAGGAATAAGAACACAGGTGGGGAAAACAGTGAGGGCAACTGAGCCCCTACCAAAACAAAGCCAGTATTCCTTTCTTCCTCTGCACTAAGGTGTTTTCCTCTGGAAGGCGGCTTCCCTCAGTTTCATCCACCTTTTGGAAATGCTTCTCCTAACCAACGAGTGATCTCTCTCCAGGATTTCTTCCCTCATCTGTCTCTTCCTCGAGTGAGAGCTAAATCAGTCTAAAATACTGCCCTGGAGGCTCCGCTAGGACTGGATTGATGATCTTTGATGCCCTGGGTCTCATGCCACAGTAGAGGTGGTGTGAACATTTACGTTTCATCTCTTTGAGAGCTTCCTCCGGTGTGAGCAGCAGAAAGGGTTCCTAGTTCTTCTGGCATCAAGTGGGTATCCGCTGGCAGGTGTGTGCACACATATTCATACTCGTATCAAGGGTAAACTGAATCTCACAGAGAGTGAAATCTAAATATATATGGAAGTGACATTTTTCTAGCCGGCTCATACCAAGGCTCTGCTCGGAAAAGATGCCAGTTTTTTGTTTTTTGTTTTTTTTTAATATATATTTCGCCGAACAGACACACTTACTCTTTATTTTCAATTTCACACCGTGTCCCTAGGCTTCCTGAGCCCAGGCACCGGCTAAAAGATTGTGGCCAGAGCTGAGTCATTTGTTTGTTGAGAATGCCTCTTAGCACAGGAAGCCCAGCTTTGAAATTGCCCTTGGTTTTGAGCTGGGCCAAACCAAATCTTGGCAAAAATGCATTGGCATTCCATTTTCTTTGGTTAGCTGAAGAAATATGGTAGGATAATACCGGACTGTCCATTACTAAAATGCCATAATGGTGCTCCTGGTGGTGTAGGTTCATCATGCTTTTCTACCTGTGCAGAAACAACGAGGGAATACACTGAGGTGCTCACAATTTTGTCTGAAAGAGCTTAGTTTTTCAGAGTTTCTTTACATAGGGAAGTTACTAACATAGTTTCCTGACTGGCGATTTCTTTCCTTCAAGGGAAGGATTGTATTTGGAGAAATAAATGCCTTGATAAAGTGATTGGAAGTGGAAGGTTGGGTTTTCGGGAAGAGATTGGACGGAGGCAATAGAAACACAGCTAAACTTCAAAGAAAGGAGTTGATGGAGGGAGTGGGTCACGGAGAACTAATCAGCTATTATGGGGTAGGAAGGGAAACTATGGGCTACTGGGCCAATTTTGTGAAAATTTGAACCCCAAGTTGACAGTCATTATTACAGCACTAGTTAAAGGATAGAAAAAAAGAAATACCCAATTTTAAATTGTCTGCTGAACCTTTCTGTTGCATTATTTCTTCTTCCCCAGTAAGTTTCTGTCTCCAGGGGCCATCTTTTATGAGTAGGATAGAGTGTGTTTGTATTGAGAGGAGAGGAGTGCAGTAAAGAGAAGCCCCCTTGAAAAGGAAAAAGGTACAGTCCTAGACACAAAGTATGGAGAGAGAAATGGACGCAAGTTGGACACTGGAATCAGAGGTGACTAAGGAGTAATGCGATTTCTATAATTTTGAAATATTCCCTGTGAGAACTTTGGACTTCCCACAGGATGTGAGTTGGTAGTTGAAAATCATCTTATAAAGATTTTAAATGGCAGGGTGACCCCATGACACCTTGGTTACACTGAGCAAGTACTGAGTTTTTGTCACTTAGAAGGAATAATTCAGGAGCACTCGTTAAAAAAAAAAGCAAAGTCTCACAAACACAATAGGACAAAATAGGTGGTTTGAAGCGATGACTTGGGTGTACGTTTTGTCTTAGGTTCATTTGATTGAACGGAACGAAGGTGTACTCAAGAAATCATCAGTCGGTGTTTCCCCAAATCCTCATCAAATTACTGTTAATTACAGCGGAGAGTAAATGTTCTCCCTCAGGAATCTGGAACTCAGCCTCCTGTAGACCGTCACTGTCCCTTCTCCTCTCCAAGTCTTTGAAGGCGCATGTTTTATCCTAAACAGTCGTTAGATATTTGTATAATACTATATAATACTGCCTTTAGTTTTCATACAAAAATTCCCCCACCCTCGCACACAGTATTTATGGTCAAACCAACACTCTAAGAAAATTTCCCATCCCTGGGTGGGAAGCTTTCTCCCCCTTTCCAACTTTAAAAATGTGTTTTTTTTTAACCTAGTTATTTATTGACTGTCTCCTTAGGTAGAATGCAAGGTCTGGGAGAACAAGGAATCTTTGTTTTCTTTATTTGTGTATCCAGATCAGAAGTTTAATACACATTTATTGAACATATGGATAATGTGGCATACCTACCCCAGCCTTACTTTGCTTTATATCCCCAGGGATGTACGTAAACGAGGCAGAGAAGTCTTAGGAAAGGGGGTTTATTGAGAAGAATCTCAACCCTTCGGTTCTAATTCTAAGCCATTCTGTAGTCTCTCCTAGGCTATAGTTGGTATATAACGAGGCTTGGTGCAAATTATATAAAGGTGCTGTCACAAAACAGGTGGATTTTTAAAGGTCTCTCTATCTGGGTTGACAGGATTGCTGCTAGGGCTCACGGCTTGGCAGACTGAGCTAGGTCTGCAGGGGCACTGAGCAGTCTGGGCTCTCTCTGAACCTCTCAAGGTGTCCTGATGGTCTCTGCCTCCTATCTCCCACCTCCTCAAGCAAGGAGGAATCTGATTGGTCCCCTCAGCCACCACGTGATGTGATACTGCTTTATTGGCCTATCCCTGGCTCACGCTCCTATCCTTGGTCCTATCAATGCAGGCGCCTTGGTAGGATGGCCTGGTTTTCGCAGAAAAGGACCAGAGAGGAGTCTGCGTAATTTACAGGATGGATCCACTGTGGCTTTCACGATGGATACAGCTTTTTAACACCAAAGCCATGTCAATAGGTGAGAGAAGGAACCATAGGTACCATCAAATTTTGCTAGTGATGAGAAAACAAATTGTCATGGAGTTAATATCCAAAAGAGGCTGGCAGCTTACTTTGGATTGTTTTGGTATGAACTGTCTTCAACTGCCTCTTCCATTTCTTCTCACAAACACTGTGCGCATTACCCCTGTTTGATGGCTGAGGACACTGAGGCCCAGAGAGTATCAGTGCACCTAAAGTCACACAACCATCAAATAGACTCGACAGTCAGACCCAGATGTCTTGTCTTCTCATTTCCGTCTGTTATTGTATTTAACATAGTGCTTTCATTTCAAGAACAGCCCACAGGGTGAAGGTGCTGGAGATGGTGACTTAAATGATAGGGTTTTCTCGTATCTATGAAAGGTGTTGTATTTTAATTTTAATTTTTTTTTAACGTTTATTTTTGAGACAGAGAGAGACAGAGCGTGAACAGGGGAGGGGCAGAGAGAGAGAGAGGGAGACACAGAATCTGAAACAGGCTCCAGGCTCTGAGCTGTCAGCACAGAGCCCGACGCGGGGCTCGAACTCACCGACGGTGAGATCATGACCTGAGCCGAAGTCGGACGCTTAACCGACCGAGCCACCCAGGTGCCCCAAGGTGTTGTATTTTTAAAACGCCTGATCAACTGCCTGAAATGACTTAATGCCACATGCATACTTTACATTCAAATACTCATTTATTTTTATTCTTTAATATTTCCTGAATTCCTTCATTGTAGTGGGTCACCCTTGCAAAGACTTTTCCAAAAACCATTAGCTTTGTTAACAAGAGAAAGAGAGACAGAGAGAATGTTCTGGAAAAAATAGCATTTTAAACCCTGATGACATTTATTTATTCTGTCACTCTGCCACCTTTTCTTCCTTTTCTGCTCCTAATATCAGAGCAACAACTAAATAGAAATACTCTCTAAGGTCTTCCTTAATCTTAGTTCTCAAGAAGACAAGCGAAGTAAGTATGACTGATAGATGCTTTGAAGATCTGCTCATACATTCTCAGTAGCACTATAGGAATATCTTTATATCTTGGGCACAAAAGTCTAGCTCTTCATGGGGAACAATTTTCTATGCGGCACAGAATAAAATGGTCGCAGGAAATGCTTCCAGCCCTATAGCTTTTAGCGCCGCAGATCACATGATATGCATATCAATTCACAATAGGCACATAACGTTTCTTTTTGGCTTTGTTTACTTTTATTTATTAATTTGCTTATTCATAATTTGTTCATCAGCTGCTTCATATTGTCATGTTGACCACTTTCCAACCTAAAAAAAAAAGTGTCCTTTTGTCCCAGGGATTCAACATAATGGAAGGAGCACCCCATTGAGACCGCCAACCACATTCTCCTTCAGGTTTACATGGTCAAGTTTTTCTTTTTTTTTTTTTTTCAATATATGAAATTTATTGTCAAATTGGTTTCTATACAACACTCAGTGTTCATCCCAAAAGATGCCCTCCTCAATACCCATCCCCCACCCTCCCCGCCCTCCCACCCCCCATCAACCCTCAGTTTGTTCTCAGTTTTTTGTTTTTTGTTTTTTGTTTTTTTTTAAACATTTTTAATGTTTTATTTATTTTTGAGACAGAGCATGAACGGGGGAGGGTCAGAGAGAGGGAGACACAAAATCTGAAACAGGCTCCAGGCTCTGAGCTGTCAGCACAGAGCCCGACGCGGGGCTCGAACTCACGACCGCGAGATCGTGACCTGAGCCGAAGTCAGCCGCTTAACCGACTGAGCCACCCAGGCTCCCCTGTTCTCAGTTTTTAAGAGTCTCTTATGCTTTGGCTCTCTCCCACTCTAACCTCTTTTTTTTTTTTTTTCTTTCCCCTCCCCCATGGTCTTCTGTTAAGTTTCTCAGGATCCACAAAAGAGTGAAAATATATGGTATCTGTCTTTCTCTGTATGGCTTATTTCACTTAGCATCACACTCTCCAGTTCCATCCACGTGGCTACAAAGGGCCATATTTTGTTCTTTCTCATTGCCACGTAGTACTCCGTTGTGTATATAAACCACAATTTCTTTATCCATTCATCAGTTGATGGACATTTAGGCTCTTTCCAGAATTTGGCTATTGTTGAGAGTGCTGCTATAAACATTGGGGTACAAGTGCCCCTATGCATCAGTACTCCTGTATCCCTTGGGTAAATTCCTAGCAGTGCTATTGCTGGGTCATAGGATAGATCTATTTTTGATTTTCTGAGGAACCTCCACACTGTTTTCCAGAGTGGCTGCACCAATTTGCATTCCCACCAACAGTGCAAGAGGGTTCCCATTTCTCCACATCCTCTCCAGCATCTATAGTCTCCTGATTTGTTCATTTTGGTCACTCTGGCGTGAGGTGATATCTGAGTGTGGTTTTGATTTGTATTTCCCTGATGAGGAGCAACATTAAGCATCTTTTCATGGGCCTGTTGGCCATCCGGATGTCTTCTTTAGAGAAGTGTCTATTCATGTTTTCTGCCCATTTCTTCACTGGGTTATTTGTTTTTTGGGTGTGGAGTTTGGTGAGCTCTTTATAGATTTTAGATACTAGCCCTTTGTCCGATATGTCATTTGCAAATATCTTTTCCCATTCCGTTGGTTGCCTTTTAGTTTTGTTGGTTGTTTCCTTTGCTGTGCAGAAGCTTTTTATCTTCATAAGGTCCCAGTAGTTCATTTTTGCTTTTAATTCCCTTGCCTTTGGGGATGTGTCAAGTAAGAAATTGCCACGGCTGAGGTCAGAGAGGTCTTTTCCTGCTTTCTCCTCTAGGGTTTTAATGGTTTCCTGTCTCACATTCAGATCCTTTATCCATTTTGAGTTTATTTTTGTGATTGGTGTGAGAAAGTGGTCTAGTTTCAGTCTTCTGCATGTTGCTGTCCAGTTCTCCCAGCACCATTTGTTAAAGAGACTGTCTTTTTTCCATTGGATGTTCTTTCCTGCTTTGTCAAAGATGAGTTGGCCATGCTGTCTTGATGATTACAGCTTTGTAGTAGAGGCTAAAGTCTTGGATTGTGATGCCTCCTGCTTTGGTCTTCTTCTTCAAAATTACTTTGGCTATTCGGGGCCTTTTGTGGTTCCATATGAATTTTAGGATTGCTTGTTCTAGTTTCGAGAAGAATGCTGGTGCAATTTTGATTGGGATTGCACTGAATGTGTAGATAGCTTTGGGTAGTATTGACATTTTGACAACATTTATTCTTCGAATCCATGAGCACGGAATGTTTTTCCATTTCTTTATATCTTCTTCAATTTCCTTCATAAGCTTTCTATAGTTTTCAGCATACAGATCTTGTACACCTTTGGTTAGATTTATCCCTAGGTATTTTATGCTTCTTGGTGCAATTGTGAATGGGATCAGTTTCTTTATTTGTCTTTCTGCTGCTTCATTATTAGTGTATAAGAATGTAACTGATTTCTGTACATTGATTTTGTATCCTGCAACTTTGCTAAATGTATCAGTTCTAGCAGTCTTGGTGGAGTCTATCAGATTTTCCATGTATAATATCATGTCATCTGCAAAAAGTGAAAGCTTAACTTCATCTTTGCCAATTTTGATGCCTTTGATTTCCTTTTGTTGTCTGATTGCTGATGCTAGAACTTCCAACACTATGTTAAACAACAGCGGTGAGAGTGGACATTCCTGTCGTGTTCCTGATCTCCGGGAAAAAGCTCTCAGTTTTTCCCCATTGAGGATGATGTTAGCTGTGGGCTTTTCATAAATGGCTTTTATGATCTTTAAGTATGTTCCTTCTATCCCGACTTTCTCGAGGGTTTTTATTAAGAAAGTTGCTGAATTTTGTCAAAGGCCTTTTGTGCATCGATTGACAGGATCATATGGTTCTTATCTTTTCTTTTATTAATGTGATGTATCACGTTGATTGATTTGCGAATGTTGAACAAGTCCTGCATCCCAGGAATGAATCCCACTTGATCATGGTGAATAATTCTTTTTATATGCTGTTGAATTCAATTTGCTAGTATCTTATTGAGAATTTTTGCACCCATATTCATCAGGGATATTGACCTGTAGTTCTCTTTTTTTACTGGGTCTCTGTCTGGTTTAGGAATCAAAGTAATACTGGCTTCATAGAATGAGTCTGGAAGTTTTCCTTCCCTTTCTATTTCTTGGAATAGCTTGAGAAGGATAGGTATTATCTCTGCTTTAAACGTCTGGTAGAACTCCCCTGGGAAGCCATCTGGTCCTGGACTCTTATTTTTTGGGAGATTTTTGATGACTGATTCAATTTCTTCGCTGGTTATGGGTCTGTTCAAGCTTTCTATTTCCTCCTGATTGAGTTTTGGAAGCGTGTGGGTGTTTAGGAATTTGTCCATTTCTTCCAGGTTGTCCAGTTTGTTGGCATATAATTTTTCATAGTATTCCCTGATAATTGTTTGTATCTCTGAGGGATTGGTTGTAATAATTCCATTGTCATTCATGATTTTATCTATTTGGGTCATCTCCCTTTTCTTTTTGAGAAGCCTGGCCAGAGGTTTATCAATTTTGTTTATTTTTTCAAAAAACCACTCTTGGTTTCATTGATCTGCTCTACAGTTTTTTTAGATTCTATGTTGTTTATTTCTGCTCTGATCTTTATTATTTCTCTTCTTCTGCTGGGTTTAGGCTGCCTTTGCTGTTCTGCTTCTATTTCCTTTAGGTGTGCTGTTAGATTTTGTATTTGGGATTTTTCTTGTTTCTTGAGATAGGCCTGGATTGCAATGTATTTTCCTCTCAGGACTGCCTTCGCTGCATCCCAAAGCGTTTGGATTGTTGTATTTTCATTTTTGTTTGTTTCCATATATTTTTTAATTTCTTCTCTAATTGCCTGGTTGACCCACTCATTCTTTAGTAGGGTGTTCTTTAACCTCCATGCTTTTGGTGGTTTTCCAGACGTTTTCCTGTGGTTGATTTCAAGCTTCATAGCATTGTGGTCTGAAAGTATGCATGGTATGATCTCAATTCTTGTTTACTTATGAAGGGCTGTTTTGTGACCCAGTATGTGATCTATCTTGGAGAAGGTTCCATGTGCACTCGAGAAGAAAGTATATTCTGCTGCTTTGGGATGCAGAGTTCTAAATATCTGTCAAGTTTTTCTGTCCTCCACTTGACTGGCAGGGAAGTTGTCAAGATAAAGGAGACAGTGTTCCTAAGGTGCTTTTAGATTTTCTGAAGAAAGAGTGGTGAGACACACATTGACAACAATGATGATAATGGTGATGATGATGTGTGTTAACGATTATATTGAAAAAGGGAGAAGGTGGTTTTAAAAAATAAGTTAATAACCTTACATAACACTGACGGACAAAAAGAAAGTACTGTATTCTTATGAAACTGCAATATGGTATTTCCTCACAGTTGCTAAACACTGAGTCTCCCTTTTCAGGAAGTCAAGGTAGTTCCCGTTTGTGAAGGGACCACCATTTTAGAAAATATTTAGTTTAGGTGGCTCAATACAGCCGATCGATAGATCCACCAATGCATCCTGTTTCCCATCCGCTGATGTTTGCAGTTCAAGGTCCTCCAGGGAAGATCGAATGGAAATGAATTCAGAGTCTGGGATGGTAAGGAAATTTGGGTTTGTTGAGAGTCTGGGTTATAGACTGAATGTTTGTGTCCCCTCAGAATTCATGTTGAAGCTCTGACCCCCCTTGTAGCTCTATTTGGGGATGTAGCCTCTAAAGGTTAATTGAGGCCAGAAGGGTGGAGTCCTGATCCAACAGAATGAGTATCCTTTTTTTTAAAATTTGTTTTTAATGTTTATTTGTTTTTGAGAGACAGAAAGAGAGCGGGAGTGGAGGACGGGCAGGGAGAGAGGGAGATGCAGAATCTGAAGCAGGCTTCGGGCTCTGAGCTGTCAGCACAGAGCCTGATGCAGGGCTCGAACCCACGAACCACGAGATCATGACCTGAGCCAAAGCCAGACGCTTAACTGACTGAGCCACCAGGTGCCCCTAGAAAGAGTGTCCTTGTAAGAAGAGACACCAGAGAGCTTTCTGTCTCTCTCCTGTGTGCACAGAGGAAAGGCCATGTGGGGACACAGTGAGAAGGAGACTGTCTAAAAATCAGGAAGAGAGACTCACCAGAAACTGAGCCTTTATGGAAACTGGTCTTAGACTTTCTAGCTTCCAGAGCCGTGAGAAAATAAATTTCTGTCTTTAAGCCACCTCGTCTGGAATTTTGTTAAGGCCGTCCAAGCTGACCACTGCAGTCCGCTATTGTTGATACTTGAAAACAAAAGCAAGGTGTCCTCAAGAACTCAGAGATGATGGAAACAAGACCGTGCCTGTGGCTTCAAGGCCACCAACACTGGACTGACACAATGTCAGCAACATCAGGGACACAACTATTCCATTTAACACCCACTAGATGCTAGGCACGAGCACTGGCACTTTACAAGTATTAAATCATTTAATCACTCCAAACGTCTGTTAATAAGTCTCTCTTTTAATGTGCAACTTTTAAATGTGGTCAGAGAGTCTCAGAGTGATTAGGTCACACTCAAGGTCACTCAGAGATAAAAGGATTCAAGCCTGGGCTGTCTAATCCCCAACACCAAGGGCTTCGCGTTGTCCACACTGCAACTCAACTAGATGCATTTAATACTTAAGGAAGGAGTGTGGCTATCAGAAGAGTAGTTCGTTAGCAGCAAAGCACAGGAAATGAAAATTATAGATACAAAGCTGGCATAATTCATCTTGGCACATCTGAGATCTCTGTCATCTCAAATGAGCTTCCAAAACTGTGAAAACCAAGCTTGGGCTTATAATTAACAAAAGTGCCCTCTGTTCTGTGTTACTCACATTCAATTTGTGCCTTCTACTAGCTAATGAGCTCTATGAGACCTGGAACTAGGATTTGATTTAAACTTCTTCAGGATTGTCCTTAGCTGGAAGCAATGATGGGTAAGTAGCAAGTGCTCAATAGATGTTGATTGAATCTTATTCATCTGACAGCTCACAACATCAGGTCTACTGTAGAGATTCATGGATTTTGCCTCGGTTACTGTTCGTTGCTCTTCAAGCCCCTCCTCCCTGGTCTGTAGCTCAGCCCAGTAATGTCAACACTTACTATTCCAGGCTGAATATTTCCTGGGTTTCTGCAGGCATACTGCAGACAAGAAACAAGCAATTTTTGTCCCTGAGGGCTTTCGAAAACAAAGGCGTCTCCTATGTGCCATTTCTTTGTAGCATCAGAATATCACAAACTTCTCAAAACTACAATAAATAAATTATACATTTAAAAAATGTCTGTATTCACAAAGATGTCTTTTGACCTCCTATTTTTATCCCCTGTTTTATCAGCCCGTACCTTCTAAATGATCCTTCCTCCTCGTGTCCTCACTCGGAGCCAGAATACAGGGTCACACAGGTATGGCCTCGTTCGGGCTTTCCATTTTCAAAGGTCAAATGTATCTATTTCTTTTATTCATTAGGCTTTTAAGTAAATATGCCCCTGACTTGATTCTGGTAAGTGAAGTGAGTCTTTGAAAGATATGCCAGAAATATGCAAAGCAATCTCAAAAGTGGGAGGTTTACTATGTTAAGAAAATTTGAGGATGACACATACTCATCTTCATGAAAGCTTGGTAGTGTGGATGCGAAGGGAGATTATCCGTTACTTGCAGATTGGAGTTTAGTCTAGAATGTTAATATCGCAATGCTTATTTGCTATCACCTTATAGATTTGGAGTTTATGAGGCAAATATTTGAACACACTTTATCTCCTAGAGATTGGGTCTGCCAGTTTAGTATGCTGCCATTGTGGATGGAAGTTCCCAGTGCAAACAGTGGGTTTTTTATTGGCAAAACTAATAGGGTAGAAGAGATTGTACACAGATTTTTTCTTTATTGACTATATTCCCTATGCTGTTCTTTTCATTTCCGTGACTTATTTGTTTTATAACTGAAAGTTTGTACCTCTTAATCCCCTTCACCTTTTTCACTCCTCTCCCCCACGCCCATCCCCACTTTCTCTCTGGCAGTCACCAGTTTATGCTCTGTATTTAAAAGTCGATTTGTTTTTTCCTTTGTTTGTTTGTTCCTTTATTTTAGTTTTAGATTCCACATATCAGTGAAATCATATGGTATGTATCTTTCTCTGTCTGACCTACTTCACTTAGCATATACACAGATTTTTGATGAATGTTTTCTCTAACAGTTGTTAAATGTCTGTCCATATCCTCCTGGCCGATTTCTAAGTTTATTTGTAGCTGTGGTGGGCAGTTTCTGTACATACTGTTTTCTGCTGGAGGCTCTCTCCAGTGTGATAGGAGCTGCCCATTTCTCATGCAGGCAATGCCGTCTAGAGGGAGAGGGGTCAGTGTTCCTCAGTGGGAGAATTCTGCAGTGTGAATTGCATGATAGCTCAGATCCCATGACACTGAGCCTCGGTTTCCTGCAGCTATAACCCACTCATTAATATACCCTCCTTTGGGTTTTCTCTCTTGAAGATTAGATAAAGCAACGGAGGTAACGCATGTCTGATTTAAATCTTCGGTCTGGTTTCTAAAGGAAATTTTTGTCAATGTCTCTTAACCAACGCAACCCCTTTGTTCTTTGTTGCTATTATTCCTTGTGTTCTTCTTTAGTAAACTAAACACACTTCTTTAAGACCACCCATGGGGAGGGGCGCCTGGGTGGCTCAGTCGGTTAAGCGTCCCGCTTCGGTGCAGGTCATGATCTCGCGGTTTGTGAGTTCGAGCCCCGCGTCAGGCTCTGTGCTGACAGTTCAGAGCTTAGAGAAAATGACTGCCCACAGGGGGCCAGAGCCATGGTTGTTTTGTTTGTATCTGTATCTCCAGCTGGTAACAAAAATTTAGCACATGGCAAGCCCTTAATAAGTATGCTCCAAGTGGAAATTTATGTGTATAGATGTGCATGGATTTATTTATTTCAAAATTCAGCGGGTTTTATTATATTCACAAAGTTGTGCAACCATTGACTAATTCTAGAAGATTTCCACCACCCCCACCAACCCCCAAAAAAACCTGTACCACCAAATTCCTCCCTTCCCTAATCCTCTGGCAACCACTAACCTACTTTCTGTCTCAATGGATTTGTCTACTGTGGACATTTAATACAAATAGAATCATATAATTGGGGTGCCTGGCTGGCTCAGTTAACCATCTGACTTCGGCTCAGGTCATGATCTCATGGTTTGTGAGTTCGAGCCCTGTATCAGGCTCTGTGCTAACAGCTCAGAGCCTGGAGCCTGCTTCAGATTCTGTGTCTCCTTCTCTCTTTGCCCCTCCCCCACTCACATTCTGTCTTTCTTTCTCTCTCAAAAATAAACATTAAAAGAAGTAGCATAGGATTTTCAAGGTTCGTTCATGTTGTGGCACGGACCAGTGCTTCATTCCTTTTTATAGCTGAATAATGGTCCCTTGCATGTATATACCATATTTGTTTATCCATTAGTCAGTTAATGGACATTTGGGTGGTTTCTACTTTTTGGTTATTATGAATAATACTGCTATGGATATTCGTGCAAAAGCAGCTGTACCATTTTAGGTTTCCATCAGCAATGCACAAATGTGCAGGCCTTCTGCATCTTCACACCTTGTTATTGTTTTCATTTTTATTATAGCCTTCCCAGTGCCAGGTTGAATTGGTTTGAGAATGGTCTTTGGAGGACATCTTAGCATTCTTTTTTATCTAGCAACTTGCTTTCTTGGAGACCTCTTGCATTTTGCAGCCCTACTGGAAAGAAGCTCCATGACATAACCAATATTGTTGACTTATAAGAAGGCCGTGATGGTCCTTCAGCATTCAACGTTTTCCCTGGTGCCCCTTTTCAAATCTAATCAAATCAGAGGTAGTTCAGCATACAGTTCTGAGCTTATCAGATTGTGTGACCGTGGGAAAGCCCCTTTTTCTCTCTGGACCTCAGGTATTTTACATGTATATTGAGTAAGACATGTTCAATGTCTTACTGGAAGGTTGGAATAAACCCTCTCAAAGCTTACTTTTAAAGTTCAATGCAAGGCAGTGATCGATGTCTGCTTTCCAGTCTCCTCCCTGATCTGTCTCCTTTCTTTTTGGGAATTGGTCCTCATTTCTGGCAACTGATTCTTACGGGAACCTTTGAAGCAGCATCCCTCACTCCAGAAATGGACCTAATTAAAGTACTTCTTCTGCCTGGACAGAGCGATCAGTTCAGAGATAGGTATATGGCACAAGCGAGGGAAATTGGAGTCTTTCGTGGGATTGTGAACCTAAGCTATTAGGGAGGGTGTCCTCTGCTGCTGGCACTCAGTAGCTAAAGGAGTGTGTCCCCTGTGGTGCTGGTGGCCATCATGCCCTCCACATGGAAAGTAGAAATGATGAGACACGTTGTGTTGTTCGAGGTCCTTGATTCACCTGGGCCTGCAGTTAAATGCACCCCTACATTTTTTCTGTTCTTCCTTCTGTGTGTGTGTGCATAACTTATCTTAGTTGAATTTCAGTCCCTTCTCTTAATCAGAAAGTGTCTGACTAATATATACGGAAACATTTATTGAGTGTCCATGGTGGATACTTTGGAGTCAACAAAGAAATGTAAGTCCACAGTCTCAAGGAGCTTACAGGCTAGGTTAATGGCCAAGCCGCAGAAATAAGAAAGCCCGCTGTGCAGTCAACCTTGTCTGTATGAGGAAAGGTGCTTTGACTGTCCAATTTACTGATCAGTATTTTAACTAATGTACCATTTCAGAGACTACAGTTTCATGGCGCAGAGTCTCACATAGTTTTCATATCTGATGGCACTGAATGGTCTACCACATATTAGCTGCATGACTTTGGACATGGTGTTTTAATGTTCAGAGCCTCATTTTCTTTTGGTCATCCATAAAATAGGGATACTATTATTTAGTTCATGGGTTGTTTTGAAGATGAAATAAGACAATTCAGACAACGCGGTTCCTAATACCTAATTCGTCTTCATAACTTTGCTCCCTTTCTCTGTCCAGAGCCCCCTCCAGTCTTGAAAAATCAAACTAATTCAGAATCTGCCTGTAAAAAAAAAAAAAAAATACCTGTAAACAGGAGAAAGCTTTTTTTGAGACAGCGATATAAAATAGTTCTTCATCTAAATCTTAAAATAGTAACCGTTTATTTGGGATAATGAATTCACAAACATATTTAAACAACATAATTTAGTGGTTTGCCCAGGTGTTGGCACAGTTTAGGAAAGCTAGCAGGCAGAGATAGATATTCATTGAATGTAATTATTCCTCATACAGAATGAATAGGATTACTAGAAATTAACAACCAAAATGTGTTTATTAAGAATTCTTTTGCCTGAAAGCATGGGTGTTTTGATTCCGCGTTGTAACTCTAACAGTCTTTGTATGACGTTGGTAATGTAACCAACACACCTATTTGTCATTGACTCTAGGACTTGTTGACACATAAATAAGAAATGAAAATAATGTAGTAACCCAAAGGGCATCCTGGTGAATCACCCCCATATTGTTGTTATTGTTTAATGAGCACGCATGATAAATTAATGTTATGCTAATGGATAATCAGTTTATATTCTGCTGGCTCAGGGCATATATAACATGTTCACTTGACTTTTAGTTGCATTTCTAGTTTTTCCAAACATCAGTTACTCTTTTTCAAACCTTAGTTGCCCTTGTCTTTATGAACCTGACCCTACCTACAGGGTGACCAAAATTTGTTGAAGTAGTGAAGAAACAATTAAAATATGTAAAGAGATTTCCTGAAAATAAGTATTCATTAGTGTACATGTATAAGGTACAAATATGAAATGGCATGAGGGTTGCTCTTACCGTCTAAAACAATGGCAAGTTTGTTTATAGAACAATCATCCTTTGAATCAATTATTTTTCTGATTAGATTACCCTCATAAGGAAATGAATACAGTGCCCTTTAGAAATGCAATATAGTTATGAAAAAAAAAAAAAAGCCCACCCTCTCCCTGTACATTTTAATGATTAGCAAAGCTATCTCATGGTTTGGATGGAGGCCCAGGAAATGATCCAAATGGGATTATATTTTCTTAATCTATTAGGATAATGTACAACTTGCTTCCACTCTCCACCCTACCCCATCTAACTTGGCAAGTATTGTTAGCAGACTCTGAAATAGTTATAGTCCAGAGACAGACTCACATACAGTTTATCATCTCCAGACGCTGTGTCTGTCATAGCCTGAAACCTTAAGAAGAAAGTATTGCTGACTAGAAGAGAATTCATGTGTTTTAGAATTTGATTGATTATGGGCACCCAGTTAACAGTCAGTGTGATCAGCATTATGCAAACAGATAAGGGTCATGGCCTCTGTTTGCTAAAAGTGTTCGCCTTCCACATGCACCCCTTAAAAAGTTACAGCGAGTATTGAGTTTCAAATTTGTAATCAAAATTCAGGAAAATCTAAAGTGATCATTGTTTCTTAGCACCTGCTCTTAATCTGCCTGCATAGCCCAATGCAAGTGTAAGCGCTGGGGAGGAAAGAGGTGCTGTTTTTACAGTGATCAGGCGGCTTAAGGTAGGCAGTCATCTGAACTGCTTTCAGAATTAAAGAGCTCTGGATGGGTGAGCCCTGTTTGGGGAAGACACCAAGACTTGGCCCTCTGCTAAGATGATTTTGCCCAGACGCGATCGTGATCGTGATCATTGAGAGACTCAGAGATAAGAGCAAAAGTTGCCAGTCACGCCAGAGGAAGGGGCACTGCTCTTTCTTCTCCCTACAGATACTTATTCCCAAGGGACATCGCAGGGCCCTGGGTTTTGGGAGATGATACCATGGACTTGGAAGAAACCTTTATTTGGTGTCTCGTTTGGAACCAGCTGCTGAGAAGACCATGCCGACTACCTGGAGAAAGAACTCCATCAGCAGATCCTCCACACCTATAGGACTTGGGGAGCTACTCTGACTGCCAGAGAGACAAGGAATCCAGGAGGAGATCCTTCAGTCACTCTTGTGCCATTTTGAACCTTTGCGGGTTCTTTGAGAGACAACGGTATTACGGGTAATTAACGTGTACCATTGGGTTGTTGACTGTGTTTTATCCTAATTTAAAACTCTCGTAGAATATTTTGGTCAGGGAATTGACCGACACAAACATGTCCAGCGGGCATTCACTACCGTTTTCCGAGTGGGAATTTAAATGAAGGAGCATCTGATACCCCCTGTTCCCCCTCACCAAATAACCGTGTCTTAAAAAAAAAAAAAGAATCCACAATTTTTTCTACCCTCTCTTTTTATTAGAGGTTTAGTTCAACTGATTAGTATTTAGTGTTTATAATATCCAACTTCTCCCTCGGGGGGTGGCGTGGGGTGGGCTGAGAGCAAAACCAAAATACCCTAAAAAGAAAGCAGGCCCGTTTCTTTGCCCCTTCTAGAAACTTGACCTTTAAAACAGATCGCTTCTCTGCAAATACCTTTCCTATTTCACAAAAAAATGTACCCCCCTCCAAAAGTCCTGGCCTTCCCAACCTCCTAAATGATGAAATAGAATATACCCCCCAAGCTCCCGCCACTGTGGGTAGGAGAAGGTAGGAGTAACATTCTCCACCCTGCGCCAACAAGGAGTTCATTCATCACAACGAGGCACCTTTCCTCAAGAAGAAAGCAGGAGACATGGAAGCTTTCCCCCGAGTTGGCTAGCAGGGCTTGCAAGAGGAGGGATGCATGCAGGGTTTGAGATCCTACTGTCTTTAAATATAAAGAGTCCGATCACCAAGTGTAGAGGCGGAATGCATAGGTGGAGGTGAGTGGGGAGGATGCTTGCTGGCTAGGGGGTGGGTTGCACTGGAGAAGCACCCAGTCAGGAGCTGTCATGCAGGTTTCAAGGGAATGGAAGGGACCATTTGGGCAGAGGAGGGGAAGGTCCATTCTCCTCCTGAGGCACAGGACCAAGCCAGGCTTCCCCTGAGAATGGGTGGCAGAGGCGAGGCTCTACGGGCAGCTGGGTTTGTTTTGCTGGGATACGTTCTCTGAAAGTCTTTATATTCTTCTGGAGCAGGAAAGTCTTCCACTAGATGGGAAGAATACTTTGAATCAAAATCATCCAAGAAAGAACGACAGTGGCAATAGAATCGCTGTGGCCATTCCTCAGTGGTGGTGGCGGCGGAGGAGGCGGGGCTGGCCCAGCTGGCGTCCTCGAGGGAGGCGTGGTGGGGGCTTGCCTCGGCTCAGGGGTTCTGACCCATGCATTCGGCATGGCAGTGGGGAAGGCGGAGCATCTCTGGAACCATTTAGGATCATGGGTGAGGGGGTGGGCGTGGTACTCCCTGACCGCGAGAGTCCTGGACTGGGGGAGGTAGCCGATTACTCTATAGCGAGGGAGAGGCCCTAGGTGGCCTCTGTGGCAGCTCAGGGACCGACCCCTTCCTTGGTGGGACTGGAGGGTCCACTGGGGACCCCAGGAGGCTGGCAGCGAGATGGGGGAGGAGAAGCCAGACACTGGCCACGTGGTCCCATTCTGATATTCACAGGGGACAGAGGTGGTTTTGACAGGGTTGGAGCAGGAGGTCCCTCTCGACCAGGGTGCAGCCTGCGTCCGGGTGTGGGCGGCATGGGTTTCTCTCTGTCCTAAGACTGGGGCTTTGTTGCGGTGCATGGGCAGAGGTGGAACAAGAGGAGCCCAAGAGCTGTGCTTCCTGCCTGCACTGCTGGTGGTATTAAGCTGAGAGAGGTCTAGTAATGAGGGTCCCTGCCTCCCGGACAATTCTGGGAGGGAGGCTCGGCTGCTGTCTGTATCATCTTGAACACATCCATTGGCTTGTGGACACCGGTGACCTTTGGGCAGCAGCTTGCGAACCGGGGACTTTAGGGCCAGCTCACCAGCCAGGTTCTCTGAAAGGTCCTTGGCTCCCGCAGGCCGGAGGTGCGGCACTCCTCCTAGAAAGACACCTCCCTCGGGCTTCAGGGCAACTGCTCCAGAGGCAGAACCACCACTGTTTCCTTTGAGTTTCTCAAGGAAGGAGAAAGGTTGGGAGTGAGCACTCTGATAGTTAATGTTGGTCACCTTCTTCAGCCGTGTGTTTTATTTCAAGAAAGTTGTAGTTGAATTATGCTCACATGGAATCCTACGGTGGCTGTTCATTTTTGTGTGTATAAAAGTAGCTTCAAAGAATAGGCTACAGGTGTGGTTGAAGAGAACACCTTCCCTTTGATGTTAAACACCTCTGTCTTTATTTATTTAAAACAAGCCAACCTTAGGGGCGCCTGGGTGGCTCAGTCAGTTAAGCGCTGGACTCCAGCTCCAGTCTTGATCTCATGGTTCATGGGTTCGAGCCCCACATAGGGCTCCGTCCTGACCCTTAAAGCCTGAAGCCTGCTTAGGTTTCTGTGTCTCCTTCTCTCTCTACCCTTCCCCCACTTGTGCTCTGTCTCTCTCTCTCTCTCTCTCTCTCTCAAAAAAATAAATAAAATGTTAAAAAAAATCAAATAAAACAATCCAGCATTAGCTTGGATTAAGATTTTAGAATTAAGACACAGAGGAAAATTAGCTCCACTGTGCAATTGAGAGGTTTTTTTCCTCCCACGCATAGATAGAGCAGCTGCATGTGAGGTGGAGAAGTCTGCTAGGGTAGATCTTTGAGGCCTGGCCTCACGAAAATAGGTTAAATTTATTGAGCCTACAGAATTTCATACAGAGGAATTATTTGGGGTGGGCTGAAGCAGGGTAGCTTGGAGTCAGTTTGCCACTCACTCATTTATTTGTTGAATAAACATTTGTAGAGCACCCAATTTGTACTCGGTCCTGGGTTGGCTACGGGTTCTAATGGAGAACAAGACATGGTTCCTACTCACACGTAGCTTACAATCAACAGATCAGCGTGTGTGAATTGAGCATATCTCATGTGCAAAGCAGCGGGATGCTCTGGGTGAGGTGTGCAGATGAACCGCAACCGTCTTAGCTTCAACGAATCCACAGTTTAATGGTGAAGTTGGATCTACACATTAATTGTCACTCCAAGCCGTGTGTGATTAGGGCCGTATTAAAGGACTAGAGTGCCTAAAGTTCTTCTAATCCTTTCTTTGTCGCAACTTTTTATTTCTGTAGGGCTTTCCTCTGGGACACATTGGTTTTATAAATATTAATTCCATCAGAAAAGAGCCATAGAAAGCAATGGAAAGAACACTTTGGCTTTAGCCTCTGTGTTGATCGAGGCACAGCTCCGCTGTGCTCATGTAATACTTCCCGGTGAATAGGATTCCTGAAGTTTCCTTTTGTCTATGAACATACAAATGGAGCCTTTTTATTCACGGTGCTGGCTTTGCACGAGCCAGCGACTGTAGACTGCTGAGACCCTCTGAATGGATGCTGGGACGACAAGCCAATGCGACAGCTCATTGAGCTTTGAGGCTCTTGCACTGCCTCCAGGACTCGTGGTCTGAAGCCATTGCTTATGAGCTAACTCTTCTTGTCCTGCCCACTACCCACAAGGCTATGACCAAGTTATCCAACAATTCTTAGAATGTCACTGGCATGACATTTCTGGAATCTACTCATTTCTCTATTGGATGTCTGTAGTGCAGAGAAGCAGGTGAATAGCTAGTCTTGGGGCACTGTACAGAATAAAGAAAGCTCTAATGGAGCTAAAAGTTTCTAAAATCTCTACCAGTTACATTTTTCATCATTGTCCCATTGAATATTTCAATATTTCCGGGAATATATGTAGCAACTAAGCCAGCTATTTAGGAGTATAGAGGTGGGGTTGCCTAAATTATTATTCTATAAGAGCTGATTTGTGCTTTCAAGTATGTGTTTGTCTTTAGATCCTTAACCTTTACCCAATTCCATGTTTGTCATGATTTATTTTCTGTATATGTTTTTGACCTTCTCTTGGCAGATGACTCCAACATTATCTTCGTTGAGAATGATTCTGACACTGGCTGGAGAGATACAATTGTGTTCTGTTTATGCAATATAGAAAGCCAGAGCACTTTTTCTAAGCTGTCGTCATACATCACTGTCAGTATTTTGAACCACTAAATTGTTATTAAAAATTCAGGGACAATAATCCATTTTGAGAATACCATGAGAAAAGCAAATACTGTAATGACTGATTGACATTTCAAGAATAACATCATTCAAGACATGCTAATTTTTCTGCAGCCCATTTTCTTGGATAAGTGTCTATTGTATAAATAAGTTTGGTTTCCAACCCCTTCCCAGCATTTGCTTTTGACGAGGGAGTCTTTATATTAAAAAAGAAAATCATCTGAAATGAAATTTGCTTATGTTCTCCATGGCTTTACAGGGGGGGGAAAGAAGCCTACTTCATGGCTAGAATAAATGACTTTCTTTACCAACAAGGGTTTTATATCACATGGTTTCCACTATGTTTCAAGAAAAAACCTGCTATAATAAGCACCTAAATTGGCTTGTGTACTTGTTCAGGAGTAATGAGCTATGATGAGAAAAATACTGGATAGAGAACCAGGAGATGGGAGGGTTCTGGTTCCGACTCTGCTCTGACAAAGCTGCGCTCATAACCTTGAACACAGGATTTAATATCTCATGGCTGTAGTTGACTTTGGGGTTTTGCTTCTTTTCTTTTCTTTTTTCTTTTCTTTTCTTTTCTTTTCTTTTCTTTTCTTTTCTTTTCTTTTCTTTTCTTTCTCTCCCTTTCTTTCTTTCTTTCTTTCTTTCTGTTTCTTTTTCTTTCTTTTCTTTCCTTTCTGTTCTTTCTTTCTTTCTTTCTTTCTTTCTTTCTTTCTTTCTTTCTTTTCTTCTTTTAATTAGCATGTTTGGGTGTTTTCTGGCTCTGGTAGGCTATGATAGGATGCCTAGATAAAAATGCAAGAGAATGTTTCACTGATACCCTTTCTCATATTTTTTCATGTTTATTATTTTTTTGAGAGAGAGACAGAGCATGAGTGGAGGAGGGGCAGAGAGAGAGAGAGAAACACTGAATCCAAAGCAGGTTCCAGGCTCTGAGCTGTCAGCACAGAGCCTGATGTGGGGCTCGAACTCATGAACCGTGAGATCATGACTTGAGCCGAAGCCAGATGCTTAACTGACTGAGCCTCCCAGGTGCCCCTCTCATGTTCTGTATGGAAGAATTTTTTGTTTCAGTCAAGAGTGAGAAATTGACCTTCCAATACTATTGTTTTCAAATACTTTTATCCATTTTGGCAGGTCAAAAGGGTCATGGACAATTTATCCTATAACTTTCACTTGTCACTACAACAGAAAATAAAAAATAAGCAGGTTTATTAATGGCAAATATGTTGTTTGTTTCAATCAGATGCTAATGAGAATGAGCATAAGAAAACTTAATGCTTTTTTTGTGCCAGAAAGTACAGATTCCAGTATCATAAGAGAATTGATAGCAATAATTTGCATTTATGTAGTGTCCAAGTTTACAAAACACTTGCATTAAAAAAAATCTCATTTGACCCTCACAAAATAGAATGTTATCCTTTCTGCTTGATAGATGGGAAAATTGAAGCTGGGTTATGAGGGGTAGAGCCAGATCAAAATCCCTGTCTTCCATTTCTTAATTTGGTTTGCTTTGCATTATACCATGCGTCCCCCAGAATCTCGTAGCAGGGCAATATAAACCATGAATTATTGAGTGCCTCCAACATTACTTTGGGATACCGGATGACACATTCTTCATGATAAAGTGTGCATTTGAAAAAACCATCAGGAGAGAAAAATATTAGTACTGGAGGGATAATTGGGATAATAAAAAGCCTCTAATATTTGTATAGAAATACAGTTTACTGAACCCTGATTTTAGGGGCTCCTTGAACCAAAAATCTGACACGAGCTCTGTTATCCTTTGGCTATAGATGTGGAAATCTGTGATGTGAGGCTGAGTGCATGGTTTACACAACGGCATGTGGCAGGTCCGGGTCTGTCTGTCTGGTGTGTTTCCAATGATACTACATAGGTTTAGACACCACTGGGGAACCCAGTTTGGCTGTTCTTACTGACTGGAACTTTTCAAAGCACAACACAATGAGCTCTTTACCAGTAATCATTCTTTCATGGAGGAGAGGGGGGATGCATAAGAAGCAGGCAGTGTAGAATACTGGTTAAAGATATGGGCTCTGGAGTGAGATAAAATTCTACATCTTGCTGACCTATTAATATCAGGATAATAGATACTATTACCCACTTGTACCCTTTGAGGGCTCCTTTAAGGTGGAAATGCCTCCCTAGAATGGACTTCCTTTCTTGTGTCCTACTCAGTTGCAAGGGCATTAAGGTCTGATCCTAGGACTCGAAATACTCCCTCCCCTTCCAATGAAACGGATTTCCCCTTTTTAAGTTGTCAAAACAAAAGTGACCATATGTCACTTAAGCAAGCATCCTTTTATCCCCCCCCTTTTAACATCTGGAATACATTAACATCAGAAATGATAAAGTGGGGGCCTGACCCCTTCTCAGACATGATAATTGTGTCTCAGTCAAGAATAGTCCAGAATCTGATGTCCTGAGTGAGTTACAAGGGGGCTGGAGGACTAGGACTATGATGGGTTGAATTGACATCGATAGATTCTGAAGACTCTAACCTCTTCCAATATGAATGTATCCTTTTTATGTACACTGCATGATTAAAAGACTCCCATTCAAAATGGAAAATGGATTAATGATTGATCATTCAGAGCAGATGACAATCATGTTCCTTCTATTGGCAGCAAGTAACAAGAGAGATGTGTAGACATGAGGGAAGGTCTGGAATTGGCCACTCCATGGCCAATATTGGTTGGCGTCATGAAAGAATAAAGCAAGAGGGAAATTAAGATGTATCCAAAAGGACAGACTGGGTTGAGAAGAATGATACATGCTTCTTATTTGTCGCTTTCTAAGGCATTCCTTGGTATCCCTTGGCTGAAATACAAAATCACTTTCCAGCTTTAAACACCAACTTATAATAAAGTTGAAGGGCAGGAAGTTAATGACATAGACCTAGTTTTTGTGTGGATAGACATGTATGCGCTTGCAATACATTGAAAATGCATTAGTAGACAACTACATACATCCACAGGGTGTGTGACAATTAAATGAGACATCACCTCTAAAGCGCTAAATATTACATGCATTGCCAGACACTGCTTCTTCTTGTAATGATGATAACACTAAGAGCGTAACAAGAATAATTATTGTTCAGATATTGAGGCTCACAGGGCAGAGCCAGGAAAATGCAATGCCTGGGGGTAGAATAAAGAAAAGAGAGGAAAAGGAACCTTGCACTGTCTACTTTGAATTCTGGTCCCAATTAGGTCCGAGGTGTGGGTTCTTTCATTGACTGCCACCATTAGGCTTTATGATTTAATGCTTGTTTCATGGCCTCACATGAACAATATTCTCCTCCCACTAAATGCCCGGAGGATGTTTTGAATGAGATATGGGCAGTGAGGTCCAGAGCTGGAGTTCAGCAATACAGATTGGGGTTGCTGGCATTATGAAGGCTAAAAATGCAGAATTGAAGATCAGATATTTCTGGGGGATGGGAATCAAAGGCAATAGCCTTACCATTGACTTCCATGACCTCTTCAGCCAGAGCATCAATGTTTCATATCAGTGGTCTAGAGACAGACATCCTGGGAACCAATGGTCCTTCTCTAATGGGCCATCAATACAAAGAAATGCCTGTCATTTTGGGTCTGCAGTGAAGGTTCACTGATAAATGCTTGTTAGTATTCTACAGGAGAGTTACAGAAATGGAAAGTACTCGTGAAAACATCTTCCTTCTCTCAAATACGGTCCCTGCCCCCAACTCATTTGTCTTAGGTACAGTAGATCATGAGCTTCCTATTCAATTAATTTAGGTAAGAGCAGAATCCATTCTTTGCAACCTTTTTTCTGCCCCCAGGGAAAAATGCTTTTGAAATTGCCATCTGCTCCCTGGCATCTCTTTGCCTTGCTTCTCTTCTGTGTGATTTCAGCCAAACCCAACAGGAGGGCAGAGGACTCAGAGGTAGGTAGGTGTCTGACAAGTGTCACAGAGTGTCACAGAACCACGACAATGAAGGTGCTGTCCAACGTTCGGAGCCAACATGTTCCCCAGTTCATTGTGCATCATTTGTAAAGATAGCATTGGTCCCCTTTAGCTCAGGGAGTCCAAGGATGTATCTCTGAAAGATGATTTTTCTTGCCAAAAAATATAAGCATGTTCCGGATAGAAACTCTTTTTCTTCCTTTTCTCCTAAATACAACTTAATGATTGGGGTGATTTCAGAACTGCCTAGGAAAACAAATCAATTCTTTTTGGTTTTTAAAAACTAACAAGAAATGCTGAGTGAGTCAAAGGCAACGAGGCGGTGTTCAGTAAATGCACCCGCATCAGGAAGGAGGTCAAGTTAAAATTGTGTTTGACTGTTGGAGTTTACTAAAAAAATTTAAGTACCATTACTGGAGATAAAATATTGTACGTGTGCATTAGCTCTTGGCTAGATAGCCAGTACTCATGTACATGGTACAATTTTTATATATAAATGGATGCACTACAAATCAATGTTCTCTAATCTCAGCTGCACCCTCAATGACGCTTAGAAACGCTGTTATTCATCTGATTTCTTATCACACTCCCCCTCGGGGCCAGTACAAGCCTTTTGTAACTTCAGCTGGCTCCACTCCCCAACACACTCTAGCTGATGGCTCGTTCTCCAGAGGCTCCTGTGATTTTCCTCCTCCTCCAAGCAAGACCCTTTATGTGCAGCCTAGGTTTTATCCCCTTCCATCCTTTTGGTGTTTGGGGATCTAAAATCTTGTTGTTCAAGTCCTCCAGCACTGTTTTAGAGCTTTGCAAGGTTCTTGCTCTCTCTTGCTTCTCTTTGCAGGAATTTAGCCTAGCTAAAGCTTAGACGTCCTTGCAAGTGGGACCACTGGTTTTAATGACCCCCCATGGTAGCACCTGACCACACCTCGGGCAAGAGTATATCCTAGGTCCTTGCTTCTCTCTCATGCACCATCAGTGAATCTTATTTATGGAATTCTCCTATGACAAAAACACCTTCTCTCAAAGCTGATATGCCTTCTGGCTACTGACCGCCTCTCTCCTTGCACTACTAAACTTCTGACAAAGGAATTTTTATACCAATTGCTTTTGCTCTCTTCCCTGTCACATCTCAAGCCCTGACACACTGGCAATAAAAAGAAAAAAAAAAAGATCTTACTTTGACCTTTGGGTTACTACATTTTTCTGGTTTTTCTTTCTTTATAGTGGATCCTTCTCATGGTCCTCATTTTTCTCCCATTCTCCCATTCCATGTGATTCAATGTGAGGAAAGCTTAGATACCTAATTATTTCCGTATTTTAACTAATTGCCTTATGACAGTCATCCCCGAATCTACATCCCTGCCCTTTCTCTCTCCAGAGCTCCGACTTCCTGTTCTCAACTCCATTGGTAACTTCCACTCTTATGTCCATTGATACTCTTTCAATTTTTTTTTTAACTCTGCCCAATTATCTCCTCTTCAAAAACTCCTTCTCCTCTTATCTTTCCTAATTCTGTTAATAATGTCATAACAAAAAAAAATCACCATTGAAATCTTAGTATTATCTTCATTTTCTCCTCCTTTCTCTTGCACCTTGAATTGATCACCACGCTCTAAACAATCTCCTTCCTGGGGTGCACCTGGGTGGCTCCCTCGGTTAAGCATCCAGCTTCGGCTCATGTCATGATCTCGTGGTTTATGAGTTCGAGCCCCATGTTGGGCTCTGTGCTAACAGCTCAGAGCCTGGAGCCTGCTTTGGATTCTGTGTCTCCCCTTCTCTCTGCCCCTCCCCGGCTTATGCTCTGTCTCTGTCTCTGTCTCTCTCAAAAATAAATAAATATTAAAAAAAAAAAGAATCTCCTTCCCTCCTGTCTATTCCTGCTTCTCTATTTCCTATTCCTGCTGCCTTCGTCCAGACCCTCCCCTTCTCTTCCTTTACCACCAGAGTTCTCCTCACTGGTTTCTCTGACTACACTCCATCCCCCAGACTGCCCTTGGAGATTTCCTTCTCAAACCCAGCTATTACCACACCAAGTCTCCATGTTTAAGAATGTTCTGCACTCTTCTGCCTGAAGAGTTGAATTCAAAACATGTTTCATGTAATTTCAAGTTTCCTACCTGGCCCCACTCTCTTTCCCCTTTACTTATCCTCCCGTCAGCCTCTTTCCCCTGCCATTTCTATATGTTGAAGTTGAACCCATATTTCAAGGATTAGACCAAGACTCAAAAGACCCTTGTACAGACCTTCTCCGAACACCCTATTAATAGCAGCTTATTCCTTATAACTTCTTCTGCCGAGTCTTCCACAGCCCTTTCCTCTGCCTTGCATTCCTGGCAGGTGAAGAACTCCAGAGTCTATGTTTATCTTGACCTCTCAAAGTACCCAGCACCTGGAGGAGGCACTCACCGCTTCATGGATCAAACTGAGTTGAGGCTTGACAATGATGGAAACAAGAACCTGATGCTTATGATTTTGAAATCATTTAAAAAGGTGAACTCTCTCAAAGATTTTATTCAGCAATGTTCAAATAAGGGAACTGCTTCTTTTTCACGGTTTGTAATTTATTCTGTCAGACAGGTGTAAAATGGCTGTGGAAAGGCACAGATGCAAATTAATTATCTATTTAACCTCTGACAAAAGAAAATAATCTGACTCCTCTTTAAGAGTCTCTCCCCACCCTTCCCGCCCCCCCCCCCAGCCCCGTCTCAGTCAGGATAATCATGTAAAATTTTACTGGTATCTTTCAAGGACAGTGTCACGTTTATGGCCCCTTGTCACACAGTCTCCTGCAACTGAGCAGACTGTGGGTAGGTGATAAGGCTGGGTAAACAGAGCTCTTCTGAGAGGGGAGGGATACATATATGTGGTACATGGTGATTAAGGAAAAAGCTGGGTTATACCTGGTGGGACCCACACGTGCATTCACAAAAAAAGAGGAGGGCAGGGTTAATGATTATGTCTGAGGAGAATGAGTAAACATAGATTAGGATTGTATTTCTGGAAACCACAGTATAAAATTAACCGAAGCAGCACTCTACCGTCTGATCCTGATGCCAAAGAATTTCCTTGCTGAATTACAGAAGTTGCCACTGGGGGGATTAATACACAGAGAACTTTGAAGGGTTTTCCTTCCTAGGTTCTTAGTTTCTTTGCTAAGGAAAACCATTCAGCATAAGCCATTCCTTTTTAAGACTGCTTTAACAATATTTACCACAGAGCATCATCTACTCCCTATCAAGGCAACATTTCTCTGGGTATTGTTATTATTATTATTATTATTTTGGAGAAAGAGAAAAGGGGTTTGTATCTCAAGTGGGTTTTTGAAGCATTATAAAAACATGGCATAGTCAACTATCTGTATGAAAATGCAATCACCTTAAAAACCGAGAGTGAGTGACTCCAAGGTCAGCATCTTGAGAAATTATTCCTTAAATGGAGTGGCTTTAAATCTAAATTAACTTTTTACAGAGTCATTTATTCAGCAGGAAAGCATTGGTGGCTTTCCTTATTTTTATCTTTCCAAAAAAACAACCAATATGTAAGTCAGCTACTTTGTATGGTACTGATTAGAGAGTTTTTTAAAAAAGTTTATTTAGGGGCGCCTGGGTGGCTCAGTCGGTTGAGTGTCCAACTTCGGCTCGGGTCATGATCTCGCAGTTTGTGGCTTCGAGCCCCGCGTCGGGCTCTATGATGACAGCTCAGAGCCTGGAGCCTGCTTCGGGTTCTATGTCTCCCTCTCTCTCTCTGCCCCTCTCCTGCTCATGCTCTGTCTCTCTCTCGCTCTCAAAAATAGATAAACCATTCAAAAAAATTTTTTTAAAAAGTTTATTTATTCATTTTGAGAGAGAGAGAGAGAGAGAGGGCACACATGAGCAGGGAAGGGGCAGAGAGAGAGGGAGAAAGAATCCCAAGCAGGCTCTGTGCTCTCAGCACAGAGCCCAATGAGGGGCTGGATCCCACAAACTGTGAGATCATGACCTGAGCTGAGATCAAGAGTTGGGCACTTAACCGACTGAGCCATCCAGGCGCCTCTGATTAGATCGTTTTAAAAATCGAAGTCCTGCTCTATTTTTCTACTGAGCACGCACCAGCTCATGGGAAATCAGAACATCTGTAAGTGTCCTGATTTCAAACAAAATTAAAATGAACCATAAGCAAACACAGGTACAAAAGGAGAGGATGCGGGAGGTGGAAGGCTGTCTGAGGTGTGGCCCTTGTCACATTCCCGTACGGCCCTGGTCTTCCCAAACAACCACCGTTACCAGCAGGGCTTTCAGAAGAAAAATGAAAATATGAGGACCCACTGCTCTACAAGAGAAATGGTCCCGTTCCCCAGACCCACCCCAGAAAGGACTCTGGGGGAGTCCCAATGTCCGGGTGACATCAGCCCTGGCTGACAGGTGTGAAGCTATACCCCTCTCTCCGCAGCCTTCCGTGCTATCCTGTGAAAATGCCATTCCGTTGTTTCCTTCCACTGCTCTGTTTTGGAGGGAGTTGCCTTTACTTACTGCTCACATTTCCTCATCTCCAGCTTGAAATCTTTGACCTTCACCTATGTACGGCGACTACATTTCAGATCTTCCCCAGCGGGCTCCGGGTCACCCATGCTCACTCTACTCTGGCTCCCTGCCGTGTTGGACAAGAGTGGATTTATGGCTGTGTTTCTGTTCTGGCTTCCCCCCAGTGATAAAAAGATAGGATTGTTCATTCCACAAGCAGGCCCTCCTCTCTGTATATTTTTAAATTAAAAAAAAAAAATAAAGCTATTTTATGTATTGTAATATCATATACTATATATAAAATACATATAGGTATATAGAAATACATATATAGGTATACATAAATTGTATAGAGATATATGAAGATCCACACATAGATATATGAAATAACAGAAAATATAGTTATACAAAAAGTATGAAAAATAGCCCATATTTGTCCTCACCTACCACTGTTTTAAACACCTTGGTGTATAATACCTCCTGACTGTTCAAAATGAATGTGAATATATACGCATAGAAACAACCTGTTCCGTGTTCTATAACTTTTTAAATCCTTAATATAAATGAATATCTGTCCATGATAACATGTATATACTTGCTGTGCCTGCTCTTTTCCTGTGAGCTCTCAGGTCTTTTTTCCCCTGTTCCCCAGCCATGCCTTCCTTCTTGGGACCGATCTCTCCAAACTGTACCTCAGTTTCCCCAAGAGCGTCCATTTAAGTTAGGCTAATGGGAGACTGAAGAGAGGGGGAGAAATGGGACCACCTGGGTATATTATCTTAGTCTCCCTCTGCTTTGGGCAGAGTCCCTGGAGATTATGGGGCCCAGTGCAACGTGAAAATCAGATCTCTTGTTCCAAAACAGATCTCTTGTTCCAAAGTTATTAAAAATTTCAAGATGGCGGCAGAGAATCGCACCAGGTACACCCTGGGGGCCCTCCTGAGTGCAGTGTTCTGTGTGGCTGCACAGATTTCACACTGACAAGCTGGCTCTGATCTCTGGAGGGGGCTCCGTCTCTTCTGTGACTCTGCTTCTGCGGCTTCGGGCAAACAGCTCATTGGGTAACGGTTTGGACAGCTCCCGTCCAGTGGTCTGCTAGCCCTGGGGGTGGCAGTGCTTGGAAATCTTTGGGTTGTTCCTTTTCCCCTGGTTCCTCTTGCGGTTCTTTCAGTGCCTCTGTGACTAGCTCTCCCTCTTAAATTCCTTCTAGGGAACTACCTGTCTTAACCCTAATAGCTACGTTAGGAATGGTAAGAACCAGGCCATTGTACCGCCACTCTCTTTATTCTACTCTTCCTCGTCAGTCATGGGGAATAGCTTGCTTTCTTCAGGAGGAAATTCAGTCTCGGGGGTTGCCTGGGTGACTCAGTTGGTGAAGCTTCCAACTTCGGCTCAGGTCATGACCTCGCAGCTCGTGAGTTGGAACCCAGTGTCGAGCTCTGTACATGGAGCCTGCTTCGGATTCTGTGTGTGTGTGTCTCTCTCTGCCCCTTCCTCCCCCCCCCCCCCCACTTCTCTCCAAAATAAATAGACATTAAAACAATTAAAAATAAAGAAATTCAGTCTCAGGATCCTTAACACCATGTCTGACTGCAGTTAACACATGGCCTAAAATCCGTGTGGCCTCCCAGCTCTACATCATCCTTTTAAACAATCTCATGGTTTCTACTATGGCTACAGTATTTTTTATTTAACTTATCCCTAACTGGTGACAATGAGTCTGTCTTAGTTTTCCTCTACTTCGGTGATGAATCGTGTTCCATAGGTATTTTTGTTTACTCCTCCTTTTATCTGCAGGATGATGTCTTTGAAGGGGAATGACTTCAATGGACAGAGGGTATGCACATTTTACATTTTGCTACGTATTTCCATCTCCGAAGGGTCGTATAAATATTAAAATGTTTGGGGCGCCTGGGTGGCGCAGTCGGTTAAGCGTCCGACTTCAGCCAGGTCACGATCTCGCGGTCCGTGAGTTTGAGCCCCGCGTCGGGCTCTGGGCTGATGGCTCGGAGCCTGGAGCCTGTTTCCGATTCTGTGTCTCCCTCTCTCTCTGCCCCTCCCCCGTTCATGCTCTGTCTCTCTCTGTCCCAAAAATAAATTAAAAAAAAAAAAAACGTTGAAAAAAAAATATTAGAATGTTTAAGTATGAAATGTCTAAATACACAAAGACCGATCTTTTCTCCTTTCGAAGTAGTTGGGAGTCATTACACTTATTGCAACAAATCATTTTCGTGATTCGTCTTGAAAATTGTCTCCAGATCCAATTTCGAAGGTGCTTAGAAGTCACCCCTTTGTGTCCAACTTACAACTTATTTTTAAGGAAAAGCAGTATTACTGAGCTTCACCACCTCTCAGTCTCCAGACTTCCTTCCAATGGACTTTTGATTACTTTTCAAAAATGAAAATCTATTTTCATGTGTTGACGTTCCCTTATTTTTGAGGATAGTCAAAACGATAGACTGCTCTCCCTGAAGGCTGAAGCAGAAAAGTCAGAAACTCTTTCAAGAAATTGCTGCAGCCTTATTGAAAGCTTATAGCTTCGTAAGGTAACCCCTTTGGGAGAGGGAAGCGATATTTATTGAAATGTGTTAAGGTTGGTGTATTTGTTTTAAAACTCAGTTGCTTTATGTTGTTGAAGACCCTCATCTTCATTAGCGGCGGGTTGTCTCTACCTGTAATTCCTTTAATCAAAGCGTTTTGTCAAAAGGGCTGTAAAATATTTATTTGGCTTGCTTTCATCAATAGAGCTATGGAACTATCTCATCTATAAGTACCTCATCTTTCACCTGGAATTGTTCTGACTGAAAACAGTGTGTCTTCTAAGTACACAGTAAATCATGCTGCTTGATTTAAAAAGATAGGCCACCCTTCAAAGAGCTTTGGGTCATTCCATTTTGCACACTCTGTCCAAGATAATTTCTAATTTGCCTTTCTCAAGGAGAGCGTGGAAAAATGCTCTCGGAAGATTTAATGTTTTCTCTTTCTTTTCTTCCCAAGAATGTCACGCAACTTTCAAATCATCACAAGGCAAACAAAAAACACCCTCCCGCCTCCCCTCTGGTTAAAATCTGTCGGTTTAAAGGCAATGTCTGGTTTCAGTAATATGAAATTCTTTGTTAGCCTTAGAAATGGGAGATCAATGACTTATTCTTGTAATCCCTTAACTCTTAAACAGTCTACCAGAAAGCTGGTTTCAAGAAATAAGGCCAGGCTTTGCATTCAGATAGAGACTCAAGTGAGTCTCTGGGAATGTGTGAGTTCCTTTTGGTACTGTGTTTTCTTCCCGTCAGACCAATAAATTCCTACAGGTCTCAGCTCTGTAATTCCCTTTAGGGAGGACTGGGATAAAGAATATCAGCCCATTCTAAAAAATCCTGCTGTTTTTATGACACACAGAAATAGCTACAAGAAATACCTTCATCATTTTTACTTGCAGGGTCATGTAACATTTTTTTTCCCCCTCCAAAGTTAATGATCACTAAGGGCCCGCACACATGCACACAGAACCCTGGCCCTTGGGTCTACCTAAGTCACCTTTATGGTACAGCCCCAAAATAAAACTTTGCTTCGTTCTCTGAATTTGCGCTCCTGCTATCCACTTCAGGGTTTATAGGCTTCCATTTCATTTCCTCTGCTAGCCATGTTGCAGCTATAATATTTCAGTTCCTGAGCAAGGTACTTAGCAGGGCCAGACTAATCCAGCTTAAATTTGCACTCATGGTGTAAAATTGACTGAGGCCTGTCTCCATTCATTGGAGTCTTCTAGAGAGTTTGGACCCCTCATTCTCGCATCGGTACTTCTGTAAAGTCTTGTCCCTGGAATGATCTTCTTGTTCCAGTGCATTTAATGATACTCGTTCTTCTATTAGCCCTCAGACAAGTCTCACTTCCTCCCAGGAGCTTTCTCCAGCGTTTTAAAGGATAAGAGCTTTATAATTCTCTTTCTTCTGAGAAACCCTATAATGCAAAATATAATGTTTTCAACTTATTATTATTGGTAATTTGGTAATTATTTTCTGAAAGGGACTACCTACCATATCTGGGCTGAGGGCACTGTGTCTCTCCCGGCAGCCCCCTTCTCCAACACTTCTCAACACAGGGCAGGTGCCGAACCAGGGTCCTCACACATTCTCATTATCTTGTTCAGTGGTTCAGCCTTCATGCAGGAAAAGATGTAAAAACGCAGGGATTTTATCTGAGTTACAAACAGAGGGCTTGATGACAATAACACTTTTGCACGTTTTCATTGTTTGGATGAGTAATTATATCAAACGTGCAATATCCTACTCGTGAATTTTATGTGCATTATATGTAACACAAGCCTACCCTTTTTCATTGTTTCTAGTTTTTAAAAATGTAAGCCAGCCACCTCTTGGGAAAATTTCCATTTCTGTTTTTCTTTTCAGCGATGTATTTTTTTCTAAGCTCTTTTCCGAGATTCTATTTTATATTTTCCGTTTCTATCATGTTTAATCTCAATTTGTACTCCTGCTCAAGAATCCAAAGGATTCAAAAAAGAACATGTATATTAAATATATACCTAAAATATATATAAAAAGAGAACATGTATGTGTATACTCAAAGCTTACAAAACTTGAAAATACTTTCATCAGTGAGGTAAATTCGAGTAAAAGTGACATTTTTAGCAATTGAAATTATTAGTTTAACTTTTCCAAGCAGTACATTTTTCTCTAAATTATTTGTAATTATCAAAAGGTTAACAGGGAAACAGGGAAATAAATATCAATATTCTAAATAAAATTAAGTTAAAGTGAATCACAAAATTTAAAAATATTTTTCTTTGTTTTCTTGAAAACTTTTTATTATAGAGAAGTGCAAACATACAAAAGTAGCTGGAATAGTATAATGAACTCCCATAGACTTATGACCTAGCTTCAAATAATTGCTCTGCTCGCGACCAATCTTAACTCATTTCACCTTCCGGTTTCACCCCTCCCCCATTACACTGAAGTAAATCCCACGTGCCATCTAATCTGATTTGTAAATATGTCAGCAGTGTTTCTAAAAGATGAGATTTTTAACACAACCCCAGTATCATTATCATGCCTTAAAGGTAATAATTCCTTAATATCAGCAAGTGTCACATACATATTTATTGTATAGTTGGGATCAAAATCCCAATCAAGCTCATACACTCCAATTTGTTGAGACACGCTTTTTAAAATTTATTTATCATTATTATTTTCATTTTGGAGAGAGAGAACACAAGCTGTGGAGAGGGACAGAGGAAGAGAAGAGAGAGAATCCACGCTCACTACAGAGCCCAGTGTGGGGCTCTATCCCATGATCCTGGGATCATGACTTGAGCCGAAATCAAAAGTCAGATGCTCAACCAACTGAGCTACCCAGGTGCCCCTTGTTGAAATACCTCTTCAGTCCCTTTTAATCTTTTAATTTTCTTCTTTTTTTCTTTTTCTGTCTCTGTTTCTCTTTGCCTCTGTCTCTCTTTTTCATTTAGTTTGTTGAAAGAACCGCCTTATTTGTCCTATAGAATTTTCCATAGTCTGAGTTCAGTTGATTGCATCTCTATTGTGTTATTTAACATTTTTTATACTAATATTAATTGCAGCATTATTTACAATAGCCAAGATTTGGAAGCAACTTAAGCATCCATCAATAGATGAATGGATAAAGAAGATGTGGCATGCACACACACACACACACACACACACACACACACACACTGGAATACTACTCAGCCATAAAAAAGAATGAGATCTTGCCATCAGCAACAATATGGGTGGACCCAGATGGTAATATGTGAAATAAATCAGACAGAGAAAACAAATACTATATGATTTTACTAATATGTGGAATCTGAAAAAACAAAACAAATGAACAAACGAGACAAAACAAAACAGAAACAGACTCATAGATACAGAGAACAAACTGGAGGTTACCAGAAGGCAGTGTGGTTGAAGGAACCAACAAAACAGGTGAAGGCTATTAAGAGGGACAAACTTGTGGGGTGCCTGGGCGGCTCAGTCGGTTAAGCCTCCAACTTCAGCTCAGGTCATGATCTCACAGTCTGTGGGTTTGAGCCCTGCATCGGGCTCTGTGCTGACAGCTTACAGCCTGGAGCCTCCTTCGAATTCTGTGTCTCCCACTCTCTCTGCCCCTCCCCCGCTCACGCTCTGTCTCCAAAAAATAAATAAATGTTAAAAAAATTTTTTTAAAAGGGGGAAAAACTTTCAGTGGTAAAATAAACAAGTCACAGAGAAACAAAGTATGATGTAAAGAATATAGTCAATAAATATTGTAATAACTGTGTATAGTGACAGCAGATAACTGGACCTATTGAGATGATCATTTCACAATGTATAAAAATATCGACTCACTGTGTGATATGCCTGAAACTAATATCATACTGTATGTCAACCATAATTTAATAAAAATATTTAAGTAAACTTTATGCAACACTTTGTAAAATTACAGGTGTTGCAGTGTTAGCATCCAACACCCAATTAGTTGCCGACGCAAAAAATTCGTGTGTGTGTACTTTTCACTTAACACTACAAGTTCACTTTGTACTCCCCCAGATCACAAATTGGAATCTGACATAACTACAAAACCATGCTTCGTTATGTAGGAAGCTATTATATTTATGGTGAGAGGAAGATCTCACAAACTATTTGATTTGTCTCTTACCTGAGCGGCCCCCATCCCATTCTATTCCCATCATCCTTCTCTGCTTTCAGGACCAGCACAACACATCTAGCCCCACCGCCATCAGGTTTGGTTTCACAGGCCATCAGGGGAGAAATAGGTGAAAACATTTCCCTGGAGCCTGACTGGTGTTAGCCACGAGAGAGCAGATGTTTAGATTTAGCAGATTGGACTGGGCTGGCATTGAGTGAGGAGCTTGGCAAACATTTAAAAATAAGACTAAGTGGGTCTCCCATCAACCATCAGATAAGTGAGCTACAGGACTGCAAGAAATCTAACAGAGCCATCCCAACAGAGAGACGTGGCTTCTGTCCAGCATGTTTCTGTGCTGATTTTATGGGGAGCCGAAGGCTTTCGGACAGTGACTAAAGGCTGGGTTAGGAAAACGATCCAATCCATAGATTGTCCTGTGTGATGGGAAGTGTTTCAGTGCCACAAAGATTATCCAGGAGACTAGTCAAGTCCTCAGAGATATGCCTATCATCACTCATTTTACCATCTCTTCAGGAGAAACACACAGACCTCTGGTGCTAATTAGATCTCCATGATACCAAGCAAGTGATTAAACGTTTGGCCTGCAGGTTCCTGGGTTGTAAACTGAGGACGCCAAACCACATGATCTGGAGGATACATTCTAGAAGTTTCGCATCCTGAATTAGTCCCAGAGGTGTGAACAAAACTCAGTTCGGCTGTGACCCAGTCTTGCACGTGGTTCCACTTGTGCTAATTCATAGCCAGCCTATGGAAAGGTGTAGGAATGAGAAGTCCCTGCAACAGTGCCTAGCACATTGCCGTTTCTAATACTTATTTATGGATTGAATAAATGTTTCCTGGGTTCCATTAATCAAGATCACTCCTGTGAGTTCTAAAACACATCCCGTACCTGCAGTCCTGTGGTCTTTATATTTTTCCAATTCTCTCTCCATTCTGTTGCCATTTTGAGGCAACATTTTGAGGTACATACTGGCTTAGCCAAGGGAAAAAGGAAGCAGCACGTCTTGTGTGGGGACGCACTTTATAAAGATATTAAACGCAAATCGATCAACGTGATACATCACATTAACAAAAAAAAAGAGAAGAACCATATGATCCTGTCAATCGATGCAGAAAAGGCCTTTGACAAAATCCAGCACCCTTTCTTAATAAAAACCCTTGAGAAAGTCGGGATAGAAGGAACATACTTAAAGATCATAAAGGCCATTTATGAAAAGCCCACAGCTAACATCATCCTCAACGGGGAAAAACTGAGAGCTTTTTCCCTGAGATCAGGAACACGACAGGGATGCCCACTGTCACCGCTGCTGTTTAATATAGTGCTGGAAGTTCTAGCATCAGCAATCAGACAACAAAAGGAAATCAAAGGCATCAAAATTGGCAAAGATGAAGTCAAGCTTTCGCTTTTTGCAGATGACATGATATTATACATGGAAAATCCGATAGACTCCACCAAAAGTCTGCTAGAACTGATACATGAATTCAGCAAAGTTGCAGGATACAAAATCAATGTGCAGAAATCAGTTGCATTCTTATACACTAACAATGAAGCAACAGAAAGACAAATGAAGAAACTGATCCCATTCACAATTGCACCAAGAAGCATAAAATACCTAGGAATAAATCTAACCAAAGATGTAAAAGATCTGTATGCTGAAAACTATAGAAAGCTTATGCAGGTAATTGAAGAAGATATAAAGAAATGGAAAGACATTCCCTGCTCATGGATTGGAAGAATAAATATTGTCAAAATGTCAATACTACCCAAAGCTATCTACACATTCAATGCAATCCCAATCAAAATTGCACCAGCATTCTTCTCGAAACTAGAACAAGCAATCCTAAAATTCATATGGAACCACAAAAGGCCCCGAATAGCCAAAGTAATTTTGAAGAAGAAGACCAAAGCAGGAGGCATCACAATCCCAGACTTTAGCCTCTACTACAAAGCTGTCATCATCAAGACAGCATGGTATTGGCATAAAAACAGACACATAGACCAATGGAATAGAATAGAAACCCCAGAACTAGACCCACAAACGTATGGCCAACTCATCTTTGACAAAGCAGGAAAGAACATCCAATGGAAAAAAGACAGTCTCTTTAACAAATGGTGCTGGGAGAACTGGACAGCAACATGCAGAAGGTTGAAACTAGACCACTTTCTCACACCATTCACAAAAATAAACTCAAAATGGATAAAGGACCTGAATGTGAGACAGGAAACCATCAAAACCTTAGAGGAGAAAGCAGGAAAAGACCTCTCTGACCTCAGCCGTAGCAATCTCTTACTCGGCACATCCCCAAAGGCAAGGGAATTAAAAGCAAAAGTGAATTACTGGGACCTTATGAAGATAAAAAGCTTCTGCACAGCAAAGGAAACAACCAACAAAACTAAAAGGCAACCAACGGAATGGGAAAAGATATTTGCAAATGACACATCGGACAAAGGGCTAGTATCCAAAATCTATAAAGAGCTCATCAAACTCCACACCCGAAAAACAAATAACCCAGTGAAGAAATGGGCAGAAAACATGAATAGACACTTCTCTAAAGAAGACATCCGGATGGCCAACAGGCACATGAAAAGATGTTCAACGTCGCTCCTTATCAGGGAAATACAAATCAAAACCACACTCAGATACCACCTCACGCCAGTCAGAGTGGCCAAAATGAAGAAATCAGGAGACTATAGATGCTGGAGAGGATGTGGAGAAACGGGAACCCTCTTGCACTGTTGGTGGGAATGCAAATTGGTGCAGCCGCTCTGGAAAGCAGTGTGGAGGTTCCTCAGAAAATTAAAAATAGACCTACCCTATGACCCAGCAATAGCACTGCTAGGAATTTATCCAAGGGATACAGGAGTACTGATGCATAGGGGCACCTGTACCCCAATGTTTATAGCGGCACTCTCAACAATAGCCAAATTATGGAAAGAGCCTAAATGTCCATCAACTGATGAATGGATAAAGAAATTGTGGTTTATATACACAATGGAATACTACGTGGCAATGAGAAAAAATGAAATATGGCCTTTTGTAGCAACATGGATGGAACTGGAGAGTGTGATGCTAAGTGAAATAAGCCATACAGAGAAAGACAGATACCATATGGTTTCACTCTTATGTGGATCCTGAGAAACATAACAGAAACCCATGGGGGAGGGGAAGGAAAAAAAAAAAAAAAAAAAAAGTTAGAGTGGGAGAGAGCCAAAGCATTAGAGACTGTTAAAAACTGAGAACAAACTGAGGGTTGATGGGGGGTGGGAGGGAGGGCAGGGTGGGTGATGGGTATTGAGGAGGGCACCTTTTGGGATGAGCACTGGGTGTTGTATGGAAACCAATTTGACAGTAAATTTCATATATTAAAAAATAAAAAAATAAAAAAAAAAAAAGATGGAAAAAAAAAAATAAAGATATTAAAGTAACAGAGGCATCAATTATTATGCAAAGCAGTATGCAAATTCAGTAAAAGGGAGCATCATAATGGAAGTTTTCTAAGCTTTGACTTGTGTCAGCCTGGAAGAAGTTGAGAAGTGCTGTGTTAAGCTAATACCGGTCTGCGCAAGCTTTTTCAGAATAAAAATACATCGCTATTAACCCATCAAAGCATCGTTTATGAAAATAAATAAAGCAGCAGCATCACCTGCTTCTCATTAATAATAGAGGTTTAATAATTATAGAAATATCTTGGTAAAATTATTTGAGTCTTTATGTCAAAATAAGTATATTTTATCCTCTTTATATTTCACTACATTCCACAAAGCCATTATTCTCTTGGGCTTTTGTTCTCTGGATTTATATGGTATCTATTCCTGGGAATACCATTGTCAAGCTATACCAGTTTCTTGTTTTTTTAAAATAACTTGTTTTTTATGAAGTGCTGCATGCATGCATACACTCAGGGTACAAATCATGGTGTACAGCTCAGTGAATTTTTACAAAGTGAACACGCATGTAGCCACCACTCAGATCATTATGCGTAAGTCACAAGAGTCTACCAAGCTCCCCTTCCCAGTCATTTGGCCCTGCTCAAAGGTGATCATTATTCTGATATCTGCTGTCGTGACTTACTTTTGACTGTTTTTGAGCTTTTTATACATAGAATCATTCAGTAAGGGCTTTTCTTTTTTGTCTAGGTCTCTTGCCTAATGTTATATTTGTAAGATCTTTCAGGTTATATTTTGTGATAGGTTGTCTATCTGTAATGGCTTACAGTGTTCCATTGTATGGCAGCCATGGGGGTGTGATGTCGGCCTGAGGAACACAGGTAGCCAACCTCCTCCAGCTATGGTGCTTCGGCCCCACTGCTGCATGCAAACCTCTAGGACATGCTCTCTGGGAGCAGTATCCAGCCAGTGACTGAGAATGGCCTCAGGGTGCTGGTCTCGACTCCTCCATGGGCACTATTTGCATGGGGATGCCCCACTGGACTGGCTAGACCTTCTCAGGGCCACCCTGTGTCTAAGCTCCTCCCCTAATCTTCCTTCCTTCCCTCTTTCTTTTCCAGGTGTTAGGTCTTCACCGCCTTCTGAAGAGTTACTCTGCTTACTCCTGCTTCATCCATCAGTAAATGTCTTGCACTCCTAACCGTATCTGATCGTGTGCTTCCCAGAGGATGCGAACTGACACACATTATACAACTATAGCACAATGTATTTATCCATTCTACTTCAGATAAACATTTTCTTTATTTCTACGCTTGAAGAGCTGTGAACAGTGATGCTCTAAACATTCCCGTATGCGTGCTTTGGTGCACTTTTGCATGCAAAGCAGTTGAATCACTGTGGCATTGTGGGTCATAGGTTACGTGTAGATTTAGCTTTAGTAGATCCTGTCAAGAGCTTAACCAAAGGATTGTGTCAGTCTACATTGCCACTGATAGGATATGAAAGTTCTGGTTGCTCCACATACTTACCCCACACTCAGGATTGTCAGTGTTAACACTTTTCAATACTTTGATTCTCTCATGTCTAATGGTGTTGAGCACATTTTTGATACATTTTTAAACGTTTATTTATTTATTTTGAGACAGAGAGAGAGAGAGAGCGAGCAGGGGAGGGACAGAGAGAGAGGAGAAAGAGGATCCCGAGCAGGCTTCGCACTATCAGTGTAGAGCCTGACACAGGGCTGGATCCCGTGAACCGTGAGATCATGACCTGAGCTGAAACCAAGAGTTGGATGCTTAACCGGTGGGGCCACCCAGGTGCCCTGAGCACGTTTTAATATATTTTTATTGGTCATTTATTCTTTTATGTGCATGAGACTATTTTTGTATTACTTATCCATATTTTTCGTATTGACTTATAAGAGTTCTTTACATATTCTGGGTATTACTCCTGAATATCTTTCCCCACTTTGCGCCATGCTTTCTTTCTTTTTTTTTTTAATGTTCATTTATTTATTTTGAGAGAGAGAGAGACAGAGACAGAGAGAAAGAGAATGAGTGGGGGAGAGGCAGAGAAAGAGGGAGAGAGAGAATCCCAAGAAGGCTTCCAGCTGTCAGTGCAGAGCCCAACTCAGGGCTCGAACCCATGAATTGTGAGATCATGACCTGAGCTGAATCAAGAATCAGATGCTTAACTGACTGAGCCATCCAGGTACCCTATAGGCCATGCTTTCTTAATGATGATTTTCTTATCTTTTCTTAATGATAATTTTGATGCATTGAACTTCTTAATCTTAATATAGCATAATTTATCAATCTTTGCTCCTTTTTAAAACCTTTTTTCACTGACTACGTCAAATTTATTTTTTAAAAGTCATGAAGATAGTTGCCAGTATTTTCTTCTAGAACCTTTTCCCTTCCACATTTATTTCTATTTTATTCATTTTAGGTCTAAAATGGAGTTAATTTTTGTGTATGACATGTAGTAGGGATCATTATTCATTTTAGGTCTAAAATCTACCTGGAGTTAATTTTTGTGTATAACGTGTAGTAGGGATCATGATTAATTTTTTTAATATATGGATAACCATTTGACTCAGCATTATGTATTAAAAAAAAATCCTCTCTTCACTTCATAGTGCTGCCATTTTTGCCATAAATCATGTCATCTATTCCTTTACTTTCTCTTTTGTTCCATTGATCTATTTGTATATCTTTGAAGTAATGCTATATTCCCCTAATAACTTAACTTTATGATAATTCTGACTATCTAGTGATTAATTATTTCAGTTTTCTCCTTTACCTTAAGATTGTCTTGGCTATTCTGGCATTTTCATATGAAGTTTATAATCAGATTTTCAAGTCATGCAAATATGCTGTTGGAATTAGAAAATTTTTTTTAATATTTATTTATTTTGGGGAGACAGAGAGACAGAGTGCAAGCAGGGGAGGGGCAGTGAGAGAGAGAGAGAGATACAGAATCTGAAGCAGGCTCCAGGCTCCGAGCTGTCAGCACAGAGCCCAATACGGGGCTTGAACCCATGAAGTGTAGGATCATGACCTGGGCTGAAGTCAGGCGCTTGACCAACTGAGCCACCCTGGTGCCCGGTTGTTGGAATTTGATTGAGGTTTATTCACCCATAGATTAATGTGAAGAAGCTGACCACATTGAATCATCCAATGCAAGAACATGGTATATCCCTCCGTTAGTTCAGCTCCTCTTTAATTAGTCTCAGTAATATTTTCTGATTTATAGGTAGACAAGTTTCACAGGGTTCATTTGATTTATTCCTAAATAGATGATTATTTTTAGTAGTATTATGAAGTTTTATTTTCAAATTTTATATCCTAATTATTTGTTTCCAGTGTACAGAGATGAACTTGACCTGCTCGGTAACAACTTTCACTTATTGTTTATTGGTTCTTTATCATTTTCTATGCACACATTTATATTTTCTACAAATAATGAGTTTTATTGTTTTCTTTAAAATCTTTACACTTTTTTTTCTTGTTATATTGCATTGGCTACAACAGTGTTGTATAAAATTGTGATGTCAGATATGCTTGTTTCATTCTTGATCTTGCAAATGGCAAGGGATATGCGTTTAATGTTTCACCATTAGCTCTTGTTTTGGGAAAAGATGTTCTTTGTTAGACTGAAAACAATTTCTTATTCCTGGTTTACCAAAAGTTTTGTTTTTATCATAAATGCATATTGAATTTTATCAAATGCTTCTCTGCATCTATTGAGAAGTGTTTCCCTTTTATTTTGTTAATTGGTGAATTACGTTGATTTATTTTAAAATATTAACTCATCTTTAAAGAAAAATTTTGTTAACATTTATTTATTATTGAGAGACAGAGAGACACAGAGCATGAGCAGGGGAGGGGTAGAGAGATGGGGAAACACAGGATCTGAAGCAGGCTCCAGGCTCTGAGCTGTCAGGACAGAGCCTGATGCAGGGCTCGAACTCATGAACTGTGAGATCATGACCTGAGCCGAAGTCAGTTGCCTAACTAACTGAGCCACCCAGGTGCCCCTTAACTCATCTTTTTAAAAAAAAAAATCTGTAATAAATCCTGCTTAGCAATGATGTATTATCCTAATTATATTTTTACTGAGTACATTAGCTAAAATTTGTTGAAAACTGCATCATTTCCTCTTTAGATACTTGGGATATTTCACCAGTGAAACCACCTAGGCCTGTATTTTTCTTTATTGGATGAGTTTTGAAATTACCAAATAAATTTCTTTAGGATAGCCTATTCATATTTTTGATTTTTGTGTTAATTTTGTTAATAAATTTTAATTTGTGTTAACTTTTGTTAAATAAAACTTTTCAAGGATGCTTACATTTTATTTAAGACTTCAAATTTACTGGCATAAAGTTGTGCATAATACCTTTTTACGGTTCTTTAAATTTCTGTAGGATCTGTAATGCTGTTTCCTTTTACTGTCCTCATCTTCTTTTGTTTTCTTGTTCTGTATAGCTAATGATTTATCACTTTTATTAACATTTTTGAAAAATCTCTTCTTTTTTTTCCTATTATATGTTTACCTTCTATTTAACTAATTGCTGCCCTTGTCCTCCTGTCTTTTTTGAGATTAATTATACCCCTTTCCTTGAGAGGGAGACTTGGATAATTGTTTTTCAAATTTACATATATATGTGTATATATATATATATATGTATGTATATATTGAGATACTTTGAGACTGAAATGTGTATATATACATACACACACACACACACACACACACACACACACACACAAAGTGAGAAAGAGAGAGGGACTTTGAGACTGAAATTGAAGTTTCGCAAAGGGTTGTCTGTATTCAATTTTCTCTAATTCCTAGGATGTTACTATTCAGGAATCTTAACTAAAAACCTGGAATGTTAATCAGAGCTCCTTCTGCTTGGTAGGTCCTGAATGCCAATTTTTTTTTTTTTTCTCCCTAGCTCAGTGGTACAGTTAAAAGCTCTTCTGAGGTTTTTTTTTTTTTTTTTTTGTAAATAGCTTTTTACAGAAGTTTTAAGTTCATAGCAAAGTAGAGTGGAAAACACAGAGCATTCTCACATACTCCATGCCCCCCACCACCACATTGACCTTCCCTACCATCAACATGCTGTGCCATGGGGCACATTGGTTATAACTGAGACATCACTGTCACTGACACATCATTATCACCCCATAGTCAGTGCATAGTTTACATTGGGGCTCACTCTTGGCCTTGGGTAGTCTGTAGGTTTTAAAAATCTATAAGAACACGTATCCACCATTGCAGTAACGTACAGAATACTTTCACTGACCTTAAAGTCCTCTGTGCCTTACCTATTCTTTGTAGCCACTTTGAAGTTGAACATTCTTCTTAATTTATTGGCCCCTTTCTTCTAACATATTAGGATTTATCAAATGCAGAACAGTTAGAAGCTCAATAAGCTCCATTTTATGTTAGGCTCCCTCCCTTCTCTGAGAGTCTCTTTTTCTTTGATATTCCTGCTCTTAAGTCTTAGAAATTTTGGTTGTTTTGCAAAGCCTTAAGTAGCTGCTGTTTTGTTTGGTTTAGTTACGTTGTATATTGTATGCAGCATTTGTTTGTTTATTTATTTATTTATTTTTATTAAAAAAAAATTTTTTTTTAACGTTTATTTATTTTTGAGACAGAGAGAGACAGAGCATGAACGGGAGAGGGACAGAGAGAGAGGGAGACACAGAATCGGAAGCAGGCTCCAAGCTCTGAGCCATCAGCCCAGAGCCCGACGCGGGGCTCGAACTCACGGACCGCGAGATAGTGACCTGAGCTGAAGTCGGATGCTTAACTGACTGAGCCACCCAGGCGCCCCTGTTTATTTATTGATTTAGGGACAGGTTTTATCTAACAGAAGCTAGTCCTTCCACCATGTCAACTTTGTAGAACTACTAATATAATTGTTTTCATCTGAGCTAATTATTTTGTTGATGTATAAAGACTACAAAGGTGTCAGAATAGAGGAAAAATTATTCTTGGTGAATGCCTATTTTTCCCCCAGTAGAGCCCACCTACTCATTAATTCCACTTATTTATTCATTCCTCAGCGAATAAATATTTACCGAGCATACCTGATGTGCTTCTAACAAATGTAAAATATGTGAGTCTCTGGAGAATAGGGCAGTAAATTTATCAATGGTTACTGGATTTGAGGGGCTTTCTGCCTAGTAGATTACATGAGTGGAAAGATTAGGGGGAGGAAGATATTGAATTTTGGACTCAGATGGACTAAGATTATTTATTAGTTGTGACCTTGAACAAGTTTGTCAGCTATTTCCCAGCTTCAGCTGGGCAAAATATTGAGTGTTATAAGATTAGACAAAAAGTATGTGATATGCCTATCACTATGCCTGCAACATAGTAAGATATAAATAATTTGTATTTCTTATTATTATTCCAGTTGGAGAGACACATAAAGTGTAAAGTCCCTGGGAGTGTTTGTGGAAGACAAGGGAAGATTTCATAGAGGTTAAAATATAAAGGAAATATAGGAGATCACCATCCAAAGTAGGTGGTGATGGTAGGCCTAGTGTGTACGTGTGTGTGTGTGTGTGTGTGTGTGTGTGTGAGAGAGAGAGAGAGAGAGAGAGAGTGGGGGAAACAAAATAGGTTTGAAAGTTGGGAAGAAGGAAGTCCTTGATACGGAGGGAATCAGACAGGCCTCTATTTTTTTTTACATACCAAAATGGGCATTTGTAATGTGTTTGGCATAGAGTTCTATGAGGATATAATTGTGAATAAGATAAACATAGTAGATTGACCTATTTTACAAAGTTTACTGATAATCAAGGATATAGACATACAAGTAAGTAGGCAGTTACAAATAGTATGGTACTTTGCATCTTTTGGGATGATAGCTCATCACATAGCCATTGCTCTCTTCTCTAAAATGGGCCCTCAGTTAGATGCTTAACTTAAATAGAGCCAGTAAAATTATGGCAGAGGGATGCCCGCGTGGCTCAGTTGATTAAGCATCAGACTCCTGACTTTGGCTCAGGTTGTGATCTCACGGTTCGTGGGTTTAAGTCCCTCATTGGACTCTGCACTGAGAGCAGAGCCTGCTTGAGGTTCTCCCTCTCTCTCTGCCCCTCCTCTGCTCTCATTCTCTCTGCCTCTCTCAAAAGAAAAAAGAAAAAGAAAAAAACAAAGGAAAACAACAAAAACCCCCTAAGAATATGACAGAAATTTGAGGTTGTCGTTCAGAGACATTTAGTTTTCTGCATGTGCCTACAGCCATGCCTGCCATAGTCTCCCATATGGCTAGAGAGAAAGCTGGTTTACAAAAACCAATAGAAAGGAAATACATATTCAGAAATTAGCAAAAACATGAGGGAGAAAGAGTCCTATCACCTTTTAATTTATGGTGCTAATCCTTCCTTAAGACCCGGATGGTGAAAGATAACACCACATCTGTATATTGCTCATAGTCCCTCAAAGGCTGATTTCCACATCTTGCAACCAAAAGTCTTAACAAATAAATTTATGATAAATGTTAAGACAGAAGACCTATACTTTGCCAGAAAATTAGATATGAAGGGCACATAATGCTACTGAGTTGGTAGGTCAGGGAAGGACCTGGTTGGAAGAGATGTCTAAACCAAGATTAAAAGGATGAGCAGATGTTACAAGGAAAGGGACAAGATTGCTCCGAGGAGAGGGAAAGAAATGTGTGAACTGGAAGGGTAACTACAGAGGGTGGGTCTGTCGCGGGCACAGTGTTGGGAGCCTGGGAAGGAGAGAGCAGGAAGGCATTAAGTTGGAGAGGTGACCAGCTTCAAGTCATACAGCCTCCTTGCTAGGACGTGGACCCCCATCCTCCCAAGCCCATGTGGACACATCTCCCTACACTCACAGTCCCCATCCATTACTGACTTCTCTGCCGAGGAAAACGAAGGTATCTGGAGGGCGAGTAATGGCCGTGACTCCACGTATCTTGATAGAGTGAGTTCTAGAGTAAGAGCTGGGTGTTCCATCTCATTCCATCCCTCTCTGCCTTCCTTTCTCACTTACTCTTCAGGAAATACAATTTGTGCCAGTACGACGGTGGGTGACGCTTCCCCTGATGGCTGATGAAGGGAGAGTCAGAGACTCCGTTCATGACATGGGCAACCTAAACATAGCACCTTGGTTAGGACTTCGGTAAAAGATTCTGTAGGTCCTCTGAGGACATCTAGCATTGATTTATTCTAGAGACTGCTAGGCCAAATCAGATAAGTGAGTGAAAAGTTAGCAGGAAAACACTTGGGTTTTATTAAAGTGTTCTCTTTGGTGTTTTTTAGCCTGTTTATGAACAACTTGAGTTATTTGGAGAAACATGTTAAATGAATACGCAGTTACTAACTACTTCAGTTTTGTAATTGACGCTTCTCTTAGGTTGCTATGAAAGAGTGTGACTGTTATTTTTGTAATTTTGGATGTGGGAGAAAGCAGAATTGCACCGTACGTTGCTGTTTCCCCCAGGCTCCACAGCAAGTCTTTCTGGAACAGGACTGCAATGCCAAGGAGTGGTAGAGACCATGTCCGCATTCCTTCCTCCGAACAGGAGGCACCATATTTCTCCATCAGTTAGAGACCTTCCCCTTCGGGCTGCTTAATCAGAGACAGGAAAAGCCTGGATCTGGTGTGTTTCCACTTTATCTTGGAACTCTGTGTGACCGACCGGACTCAAACCCAGACGACTCATCAGTCATTACAGATGGCCGTGATTGTGTATCCCAGGCTAATACTAGTTTATCAGGAGCGGCTACTTTCTCTCCAGTCAACATTTAATATCAAATGACAGCTAGCTTGAGAAGGATTTGGAGGATGATGAGTTAAATGGAAAAATCAAGGAAGACAGGGAGTAAGGAATCTCTGTAATCGATGCAGGTGCATGGCAGTGCTGAGAGGTATATCCAGTACATTCCAAACATGTGAAAAAAGCAGGAGCTAAATGGAAACCTATGCATTTAGGGGTGGTGGTGGTGGTCATGCCTGGCTGCCTTTAACACACAAAATAATGACAGATGCCATTTTTGAAGTGCTTACAATTTGGTAAGCGTTGGGCTAAGCACGTCGCGTGGATCGTCTTAATACAGGCAACTTTATGAGCTAGATGCTACCCCTTGCTCCGTGTAATAGAGAAGTAACTCAGGTGCCTGGGTGGCTCAGTCAGTGAAGCATCTGACTCTTGATCTCAGCTCAGGCCTTGATCTCAGGGTTGTGAGTTCGAGCCCCCGCATTGGGCTCCACGTGACAGCACTCCCAGGCTGTCCCCAAGGTCAGCTCTCTCTCCCTGCCCCCTTGTGACTTCTTCTCACCCCTCGGTGGAGCCTTAGCAATGCTACCCTGCCCCTCCCAGGGGCCCTGCCGTGGGCGGGAGCGAGGAGGGGCTGTGACCACTGGGCTAGCTGTCGGTCCTTTGTCCGTGCCTCTGCTCACCATTTCAACACACTTGCTGAAATGGAATTGGAATGCTCAAAAGGTTTAAAGAACATTTCTCGAACCCACAAATTCCCAGCAGCTTGAAAGCCTCTTAAAACATTACCCTCAACCTGCCGCTCGTGATGAGTGGATGTCGAGGGCTCAGGAGCCCGGTGTCCTGCTGGTCCGTCGTGAGCTGCCCTCCGTGGCTCCCTCGGCTCAGCCACAAGCCAGCACGCACACCAACCAGGCTCCCTTTGGTTTCTTGGAAGAACAAACCACTTCTCAGAAAGCTGATTGCCATGGAGTCTCAGCAGAGGAATCGTTCCCTCCAAGTATAAGGGAGGCTCATCTAAATAAGGAAATGGAAAGCTGGATGGGAGGGTGCAAGGTCACAGGCAGGAATTGCAGCCGCCGCAGAGAGAGGGCATTTCTCTTGCCCCGCTGCCTCCCCTGGGCTACCCCCGGGGTTGATACCTCGTTAGGACCTATCTCTGGCAACACGGTCATTTTATTTAGGGTGAATGAGGCCTAAGAGGGACGACCATGGTCAATTTCTGCATTAAAGGACCATTAAAATAAAGTGTTACTGTAAGAAGCTGTCTCTGCTAGACATTTCTCAGAAGAGCTTTGTGCCTTCTCCGAGGGCTGTTTGCTGCTTCTTTCCATTTTCGGGAGGGGGCAAAAATGCCCCTAAGGAAACGGAGCCTTTTTAATTGATGATAAAAACAGAAGAGAACACAGCAGCGGGAATTGTTGGCGATGCGTTTACAGCAAGTGGCGAATCACTGCATATTCATTTGTTTCTCATTGGCCAAGATGAATCCTCTTTTGGTATCAAAGCAAATGTGCTGTGAAGGTGCAGAGGACAGGGTTTAACAACTTTTCCTGGCTGGAGGCCTGGGTGGTTTTTTTGGGGGGGGGATGGTGGGAGGGCCAGGAAGTGGTGGGGGTGGGAAGCTGAGCCGGGGTTGGGGGGTGGGGGGAGTGGCGTGGAGGAGTGTTTTAGGGAAGGCAGGAGCTGTGGAGTGCTGAGGGAGTCTCTGAAAGAATGGTTTCATCTGTGTGGGTGTAAGTGGGGAGAGTGGGATTACAGTGTGGTAACTAGGGCGGCCATGCTTGGCATATAACATGATTATTTCGGGAGTCCAGAAAATAAGAGTGAGTTGGAGTCTGTTATGGCAGAAGAGAGGAAGTAGTTCACCCAGGCTCTGTTCCTTTTCACTGTGGACTATCTGGTTCTCAGGCACTTGGAAGGGAACCTGACTACGTCTTGTATGAACTGAGATGCAGATTCTGTTTCCTCCCCCTGTCTTAGCGCCCTCGGTACCCGTCAGTGATCGTCTTTCTGTTCCATCTCACTGTCTTCACCTCTCAGTGTTCGCTTTCTGCTCCAGCCAATCTGGACCCGCACGGACAATTCAGTTTCTTAAAGGGGTCAGTTTCTTCCTGTCTCAGGACCTTTGCACATGCTATTTCTTCTACCCGAACTGTTCTTTTCCAATACCCTGCTCCTTCCCGTATGGCCAGGCTGGCTCCTAGTTATCCTTTCAGCCATAACTTGACACTTCCTCCTCAAGGAAGCCTTCCATGGACACCGTGACCAGAATGAGTCCCCTTGCGAGGGTGCCTTTCACACTATGCTTTTTCTTTAGAGCAAGAGCTATAACTTTAATTGAATGATAACTTGCCGACCTAGCATAATGTGCATATTTCTGGCAGATTTAATACTTATCAATAAAAAAATTCACACGCCGTTTGCCTTCATTTATACATTTCATCATGAAAAGTGATCAACACTTTGGGTCTCAGGTGATCAACACTTAGTGATCTCAGGAAGCAATCCTTGAGACAATGGCATGGAATTATCCCTGCCCGATTCTGGGAAGAATTAGAAAATTTGGTTAGTCGTCTGTTTTTGTAACCAATCCAGGGGCCAATAACTTTCCTTCCTGAGTTACATGAAGTTCCAAATAGGTGATGCGTGTTGAATGGCACCTGTGGTAAATATTTTAAGAAAACTTTCTAAAGGTTTAAATGAGTGTGCACTTAAAACATTAGGCAATTTTTATAATTAGTTTGTCACTTGTTACTTATAAACCTGCAAGCAAACTTCCCCCCAATTACTGAATGCCTCATTCTTTGGATGGGGTGGCTGGAGAAAAACCGTATGCAGTTGAACCTCAGAATTTTGTACAATAAACTCTTCATACTCAGAAGAAGCACTTTCCTCTGAATCATCTTGGATTAGTAGTTGGGTAAAGCAGTGAACGGTGGTAGGGGTGGGGATGAGACATGTATTTAAATATTCCATTTTAAGTTCAAACAGAAATCTGCATCCATTTTCCAATCTTACGATGTAGAACCAGGACTTTTGCTTCCATTTGGGTCTATTGACTAGAGTTTTCCATCACCTTTCTTGTATCAATCACACACAAAATGCAATATCTACATTTTCTAGTTGTTTTTTTTTTTTTAAAGAGAACTAAAAGACGTTTTAGAGGCCATATGAAACCAGAATCCCTTGTATTTTGTATTTTTCTCCCCAGTCTTTTACAGTTGCCTCACCCACGCTTCACGTAATAAACTCTTTCAGTAGCATGTCTTGATTGGAGCTTTCTATAGCTTTCATGTAGTTTTCATAGAAACAACTCCTTTCACACTCTTGTTTCATAGATTTGTATAATATGTATCTAAGTTATTTAATGACAATAAATTATACAAGTGGCATCAATGGTTTGGGAACCAACACAGCTGAGTCTTGGAAAGCCTAGACCCTAATCAGTGGGATCAGGGGAGCTGAGCTTTCTGGCAAAGGGTGGTCCACAGGCTGAGAGCATCACCCGGAAGTTTCATAGAGCGAGCGGAGAGTGTTGGTTAATCCCTCAAACTGTTAGGTAGTTAAAAGAATTTCTTCGATGTCTAAATGGTTGACTATTTATTAGGGTCAGTCTCCCATAAAGGCAAGAACAGTTCCTGCGTATAGTAGGGACTCAGTCATAACTCACTGAATGAATGAATGGAAAAACTTACTCTCCAGTCCATGCTTTGGCTGACGGTTTCCTTCAGGGCACTTCCTATCCCTAACACGTTTTGTGAAATCAACTTTATGGTTTAATTGATTGATTGCTACACTGATAAGACTGAGAGCCAAGGAGCAACTTATAGTAGCCTTAAGTTAAGGCAAGACATTTTAATTTTCTTTTTTCAACCAAAGAATAGCAGAGAAAGGATTGCTTGCCAACTCAGAGATTTTCATTTTTTAAAAAGTTTCAAAATATGCCTCGTACTCACAACTAGATCATAAATAAATTGGGACAAATAAAAAAAATGTCATCACAATTGAAACCACAAAATTACTGGCCCAAGAGGCGGATATTGACATGCGTAGAAATACCTGAATCAAAACCAAAGAAAGTTAGTAAGGTTTGATTATCTCTAAGTTCTTTTGCAGCTCTAAATACTAATATCAGAGAAGTGACTCATGCTGCGTATCTCTGAAAGTAGGAGCACACATTTCATGAGAACCTGCAGCTTGCCAAATGCCTGGACTGTGTCGGGAGCCCTGATGGCTACAAGTGACTAAGGTATGGCCTCTGTTCCTGTGAAAACTACCAGCCAGTGGACCAGACTGGTTGGAAGATAATCATTGTACAAGGCAGCGTGAAAAACTGCTGTGATGAAGAAGCGTGGAGGAATGAGAGACTGTATCCAACTGAAAGACTGAAAAAGAGATTATCTGAAGCTACCCAATGATTGGCAACAGAAAAAAAAAAATCAACATTCGACCTGCTTGGGAATATTACCAAAAGATGTGGGTTTCTGGGAAACAGAGAACAGAGAAACTGATCACCTGGAGGCCTGGGTCCAGCTGTCATCCCTACCCTTTGTCAGGACCAGAATCGAATTTCTCTTAGTAAAGAATAACAGTAACGTCAAGACAGTCACTCTCCACGCACAAGGTCAAGAGTTTCTACTGACTAGTAGTAGAGGCTGAAATGTGGACAGATGGGTGGTGGGAGACTTCCATGCAGAAACAGCAAATGAAAAACCAGAGGCTTCCAAATCTGCCACAACTTCAAGTGTACAATCGCTAGTCGAGGCTTTTCCAGGCCATCTGTGGGAGTGATGTTCACTGTGTCTCCTTCCCTATGGTCTGAGGTCGTGCGCTGAAGACAGATAGTACCAGGTTCCCCCCTTGGGTGAGGTGACAAGCATATTCATGAGAAATGTCGAAGATGTACGTGATAGAATTAAACGAATATAACAAGAGGTTTTATTGACAAGAAAAAAAGACTTTATGCGAGCAGGCAAATAATAAAAGAATCTTAACTCCAGAATGAACACTGGTGGTGATAGAAATTTGGCTTGTGTAATTACCACCAGCAGCCTGGTGTCCTATGATGTTGATTTTGATCTATGATTATCACCAAGTGTCTTCCAGATTGCTCTCCAAAGATTTCCTGAGTATAGTAAGGAGACAAATTAAGACACACTCCATTAACTGTTTCCACTCTCTTTTTGGTTATATGCTACTTTGTTTCCTACAAAGTTTTGTTGGTGCACAGAATGAACAACTTCACTTTTAGGGAGAATAAGCTTAAAAACATTTTTTTTTTTTACAAGTTGCTGACAGCCTATCTTTGGTTATCAGAATTTCTTCCTTTTTAAAGAGAATCTTCTAGAATCATGGAGGAATCTTCAAGAAGGTAAGGGATGTAGAACACGAAGTGAAAAGGAGTCTATTACGCTGATAGGTCTCCTAGGATTGTGCTGCTTGGGTAGCAGTAGTTAACTTTCTTGGGTCCCCAGATACTGGCCAAACACCAACCTTGGAATGGATAAATCTATCAATATTCTTCAAATGAAGTTTCCATAGGTTGGTAAGTTGCCAGAGTCCAGACACATTTACCTTCAGTTTTAAGGGAGATCCAATTTTTATGAAACACCAAGGGGAAAATTTCAAGGAACCACAAACCTCAAGTTTATTAATATTTCAGTTCTAGAAAACTCTGCCTCTACTTCTGATTAACTAATGGCCATGCCATGGTCAGTGAAAAAAACCCTAAAGAAATAGCATCTTTGTGATGAATAGCCCAACAAATTATCCATGTATTTTATTTTATTTTATTTTATTTTATTTTATTTTATTTTATTTTATTTTATTTTTTTATCCATGTATTTTTTTTTTTAATTTTTTAACGTTTATTTATTTTTGAGACAGAGAGAGACAGAGCATGAACGGGGGAGGGTCAGAGAGAGAGGGAGACACAGAATCGGAAGTAGGCTCCAGGCTCCGAGCCATCAGCCCAGAGCCCGACGCGGGACTCGAACTCACGGACCGCGAGATCGTGACCTGAGTCGAAGTCGGGCGCTCAACCGACTGAGCCACCCAGGAGCCCCATATCCATGTATTTTAAATATGCTGCAATATTATGAAGCAGCTAAGAATACTCTTACGTGCTCCATTTCCCCCCCCCCTACATTTTCTTTCTTTCTAGTATGGCACCCGCTTTATCTTCTTCAGGCATTCGGAATTCTCAAGACAAGTAATCTCTGTTCCCTCTACCTTTACTTCCTCCTCTCACAGACTGTTCTTATGAAAGGGTCTAATCTTCTGCGCATCCTGATGCAAATTTAACTGGGTCTGTTACCAGGCACTCAGGGAAAAGGAAATAAGGAAGGGGGTGGGGGAGTGTTTCACATTTTAAACAATTGCAGAATGAGGTTGTATTTTTAGTTTAAATTTTGAATAGGTAATACATTCATATAATTTACAGACCTTATTTCTTTGGTATGGTTCCAGAATTTGTATGCATGAGAGAGGAAAAAAAAATAAATATAAATATAATAATTTCTGATCTCTTTTTCCTTAAAAGGTCCTATATTATTTACACTGTTCACATTTTACCTTCTTTACTTCATCCATCTTGAAGATCTTTATCAATACACGGAAAACATGCTCATTCTTTGTTTTATTTTTACACTCGCACAGAATTCCGTTTTACGATATGCCATGAACTACTTAATCAGTTTGCTTTTTAGGAACACTTGAGTTGTTTCAATCTTTTGCTGTTAAAAACAAGGCTGCAGTGAGGAGCTCCTTCATAAGCCATTTTGAAACACGTACAAATATGTCTGTAGGAAAACTTCCCAGAAATGGAATCTCCGGGTCCAAGGGTATACGCATTTGTAATTTGAACAGACAGAGCCAAATCACCCTCGGTTGGATGTGTACCCATTCACACTCCCACGGGTAATGTTCGAGAGCGCCTGTTTCCCCACAGCCTCAACAATAAAGCGTGCTATAATGAAAGGTTTTTAATCCTTATTAAACAAATTTCCAGGATTAGAGAGCTTTTGAAGAGCGAAAGGAAATTTGCTTTATACCTAAAAACCTTCTCAGTCTTCTAAAACCACTTCCCTTGGCAGAAACAAGAAAGCAATACTTGCTATGCTCCAGGCACCGCGCCAATGATTAGGAAAACAAAGGTAAATGTGTTTGGTTTTACGCTCCCTTTTCCTTCCCCTCCCAGGTCCCTTCAAAGTTGCCAAGCCTGTTGATTTTTTGTTTCAAAGTAGAAGGTTTATTCATTAAACTTACCTTCTCTCCATCCTTATGTGTGCGATTATAATAGCTTCCTAACTGCTCACTCTCTGTCCCTCCCAGCTCTAGTCTACTGTCTCTCTTTCCCTGAAGCATCCTTCTAAAAAACGAATTGAACCTTGTCCCTCTTGCTCATCCCTGTATAGCTTGACTTTTGGGACAAGGTCTAAGTTTCTTAGTCCAGTATCTGTAGTCTCTCATGATCTCCCAAGAAGCTGTCTCTTCAGCCGATCTTCAGAGCTCAACCCTGATGGGCCATGTGATTTCCTTCTGTAATTCTCTTCCTTTTCTTCTTTGCCTAGAGAATTTTCTCTCAGCTTCTAACTTTCATTTTTAAGCACCATCTCCTTTTTGGGGAGGGGGGATTCCCCAGAACTCTGCTCCAAAATCTGCCATGCTGTTTAAAATTATCACTCCTTCTTTGGATATCTGTAATATTGTTCTGTATGTTTGTTTCCCCTACACAACTGTGAGGTCATTGAGGACTGAGGCCCCTTCTTTTTCATCTTTAAGTAACGAGTGCTCAGACTGTGGTCAGAAAGCCTCTATAACTCGGATTAATTATTTAATAATAGTTGGTTGATAAATGTTCTGAACCAGTTCCAACATCATATTTTAAAGACAAATTGTTTCAGTCTTATGGGTGGTGGAAATAGAAACGAATAACCTTGAATTCAATGAACTTTTCTCTGCATCTGTTTTATCACAAACCTGGGTTGAATTTATAAGTTCAGATTCATGAATCTACCCAACATCCGGGTAAGACATACATAATAAAGCAACTTTGCACACGGTGGCAGAGAATGGTTAGACGCTCACCCAATCCACCCCTTTTCTTTGGACACACAGCTGATGGCCGTTCCAGCTGCCCTTGAAGTTAGGTGAGGCCATGGACTGATGCAGTAGGTCTTAGTGGAAAACTCGGAGGCCTTAGAAAATGGTGGAGTTGTGTATATTAGAATCATGGATATTAGTGAATATTAATGGATGGTGTACATTAGAACTACACAGAAGGGCACTCATCAAATATCCAATTGGATTATGATAAAATTTAAAAAAAGAAACCTTTTATTGTACTCAGCCGCTAAGGTACTAAGGTTGTTTGTTACAGGATTTAGCTGATTCCGAAAACACAATTGGAAAGGCATACATATTCATGTTATTTAATCTACATATTCATGTTATTTAATCTACATATTCATGTTATTTAATCTACTGGCCACTCAGATCCTTCACCCAGAGGAGAAAGGTGGAACATACAAGGGCAAATAGAAACAGGTCAGAGCGGAGACATCATCTATTCTCCTCCAGAGGGAGCTCTAGAAAGAAGTCCCTGTCAGGCATCTTGGCATTTGAATCTTGACTAAGCACTGTCACAGTGGGTGACAGTGGGTGACAGTGCTTAGTCAAGATTCAAACGCCAAGATGCCTGACAGTGACGGATGGTGTCATTTTAATAAATGCCTTCTCTTCCCACCTGTAATGGTTGCTTTTTATGTGCAGACACTACTTTGATCGTCCTTTGCACACAGACACTGTGGTTCCACATAAATATCTTTGCGTAACTTCTTTTTAGGCTGTCCTAATTTGCCAGTGAAAACTCATTACTCTGAATCCATAAACCCTGCTTGCCAGCTTCGGAATATTGAAGAGAAGAGGGTTCACCACGGTATTTTTCAGGATAACGTTTGCCTGCCTTTTTTAACGTGAGGTTTATCAGCACAAGTTGGCCTAGACATCATTTCTAGAATCTGCATTCTTTTTCACTAAACATCATGTCCATAGGTTTCCTCCTTCTTCTGTAATACTCATTCCCTGGGTATGCAGTCTTATGACTAAAATGATCTATGGGCTGGTGACTCTCAAATAGACACCACAAGCCGTTTTCCCCAAACTTCAGAAGCTTATCTCCAACTGCTTACTAGATATCCTCACTTTGAATGAGTAATAGGCATCTCTAACTTCAAACTGAGTTTCTGGTCTTTCCCCTTCTCTCAGCCTTCCCATCTCAGTTGATGGCAATTTCCTCCTTCTGTTTGCACGGAAGAAAAACCTCCGTTTCTCTTCTCAGAGACAGAATTCCAGCATACTTGGAATTCACCTATTTCTTACTACCTTCACTGCCATAGACCTTGCCCAACCACCACTGTTGCCATCTGGACCAGTGCAGTGGACTCCTACCTCATGCCTCTCCCTCTCCAGTACCCCCAACCCCTAACCTCCTACACTGTTCTTCACATGGCAGCCGGAGTCACCTTGTTAAATGTAAGGTAGATAATGTCAGTCCTCTCTTCAAAACCCTCCTAATAGCACCACATGGGACATAAAGTAGCAAAGCTTTATTTTTCGTTCAGGTGAAGTCAGAGGTGGGTCAGATGGTTGTTACTGTTTGCATTTGGAACATTTGAAGGGAAAGGTCATGGTAGTTGAGCAGAGAGCTACAAAGGAAGGGTAATGCCTCCTCATTACCTTGACTCAGAAGTGACACACAGCACTTCCGCTCAGAGCTAGGTGCATGGCGTGACCCCCGCTACAAGGGACACTGGGGTATGTACAAGGGCATGCGGTCATTCTGTGAGTACTGACCCTGGTCACACCATTTCGTTCAGAGGACGAACCAAAGTCTTTGCCATGAACTACAAGGCCTTATAGGATCTCCCCCTTGTGGCGTTTATCCACTCCTACCCTGTGAATCTCCGACTCCAACCCTACTGCTGTCTTCAACATTTCCACTATCCCAGCCTCACTGGCTTGCTATTCTTTGCACATGTCAGGTACTCCCCTGCTACAGACCCGCCGTTCACTCCACCTGGAATGCTTTTCCCCCAAGACATCTGTATGCTTCACTCCCTCACTTTAGATTCTAATTCAGAATTCGTCTTTCAGCACCTGCCCTGACATTTTATATCCCCTATCCTTACAGTATTTTTCATCTTAGTATAGTGTTATCCAACATATATATTTTTCCTAACTATTGGTTATCTCATCCATCAAAATATAAGCTCTGTGGGGTCAGACATGTTTGTTCCAACATCTAGAAGGAGCCTGGCGGATAATCAACATGCAAATAATTGTTTAATGAATGAATTAATCATTCCTTTTCTAGACTCTCTTATCCTTTCTCTCACTCGGAAATGATATAATCCTAGACTTCTAACTTTAGCTACCTTCAGGCCAGACTTAAGCAAACAACCTACAACATATGTCTGTGACAAAAAAAGATAAGAAAATCAATTCAGAGGATGTGGCTTGTTAATGATAGAAGTAATGATATACGGTATACAGACCACAACATATTTCACTATTTCTAGCTGTCTGTTTACCTATCTCTGTTGAAATGTAAATACTTCCGGCAATGGTCTTTCCATCACGTGTTTCACCCACACCTGATTTAAATGTTTTTCTACTTCGCTCCCCTGCAGAATGGCACCACTCTCTAAACCGTGGTCTAAATGTTTGAAGAGTAAGAAACTCTTCAACCCCGCGGCTCTACATCAGGCTACACAACTTCTCTGATCTTCCTCATAGGTGCAATTTCATATCCTTAAAATTATTTTTAATCACTTCTGCTGCTTGTATTGGGGAACAAAAGCATACATGTGGACAGAGCCAGTTGGAGGTAGGAAGTAAAATCATGGTCTAGATTCTTCCACAAAAAGAATTATTCTGCTGGGAGCTGCCCTCATTTAGTGAGGGATGGTTAGCACCTCCTGTTGGTTTCCTAGCAACCCAGACTTTTCTTGCAGCTAGGACAGAGGGTCATTTTTGCATCTTCCCTACAAGTCTCTTGGAAATTAGCCTGGAAAATTGCTGCCACATAGGATGTACTGAAAAGGTGTGTGGGGCGGGGGGAGTCACGGGGGTGGGGAAATGGCCATGCATCTGGAGGGAAAGATGAGGAGGAGAGGAGGGGAAGAAGAATGACGGGAAAGTTCGGAGAAAAAAGTCTTAATGGGAATGTCAGAAGGGTCAGAAGAATTTTTGGAGTCTCTATATTCTCATTGTAGCTCAAATAACTGGTATTCTAACAGAGGCCGAGACAAACGATGCTTCCTCACCAAAGCTTCCTTTGTGGGATGGATACATTGAGCAAGTAGGCACGTTAGACCTCTGCTTCCCTTTCCTTTTCTGTGCCAAAGCCACGGATTTTTCTTTCCCTGTCTCATTTCTGTAGGTCTTTCCCACAAGAGCTATGTTTGAAGGTGGTTTCCCGATTGCCTCTGTTCCCCTCCAAGAGAACCTGCATTTTGAACAAAATACATCAGTTTTGAGGCCCCGGGTAGGTCCGGCTTCATCCTCTGATATCCACCTGTTAGTTATGTGATGTTGACTAAATATTTATCTCTGAAATATCAGTCTCCTCATCTGAAAATTGGAATAATAAGAGCTGCATGGGCAGGCACTCCTAGTCACTTTAGCACTAGCCATTTACCCTTTCTCTTTATCAACCTGGCCCTGCTTTGGTTTGGAGCAACGGTGTGTCTGACTCTGAAAGGAAAGATAGTCCAGTTCAGTTTTCCAGGGTTGCTTGTGGGACTGCTCTGGCCAATTAGATATAAGCAGATATGAGCAGAAGAAGAGCTTCCAGGAAAGACACTATTTTCCTGATTGAAAAAAAAGAAGAACTGACCCAGTTGGCATGAATCTTCTACCCGTCTCAACCTCCTTCAGTCCCGGAGCTCAAACAAGGCACTGGAGGTGGCAGTGCTGAGTGATCATGATCCTGAAAACCATTCACTGAGGCTGGCACAGCATGAAGATTGCAAGAGCCCAAATCCTTATAGACTTCCTTCTATCCTTATAGATTTCCCTCTGTGCCTGGACCTGCTGTCTACCTCCAGATGGATTTTCACAGGATAAAAACAAACCTCTATTTTTAAGCCACTCTTTGCCGTTTTCCTGTTTGTTGGGTCTTCCATGGGCCATCAAACTGATAGGCTGCATCAAACTGATACAATTACAGAGTGATTGTAAAGATTGACTCAAGATGATAATTAGTCACGCTGCTTACCACTAAGAGGTCCCTGTCTGTAATGTCTCTTATTCTGCATTATAGATCAATTATCTTGTTTTTAAAAATATTTTGAGTCAACATTAAAATGAAACCAGATGCCTTTCATCCCTTACAACTTTTGCCATTGTATGTGTAGCTCACCTGATATAATTCGATGATTAATCATAACCTTCCCTCATCCTTCTATTATTTCCTAAATAATGCCTGGGAAGTGGAGGAAATTCTGATTTTACTGTTCTAGTTCTGTCACTGGCTTGCTTTTTGGTTTTACATAAATTTCTCTCACAAAGTCTCTTTCTTCACTTTTGCTAAGAGGAAACCAAACTAGGTCAGCAATTCCCAAACTGTATTCCAGGAAATGTTCATAGATGTTGCAAGAAGAAAGAGTTTGATGATGAAATAATCCTGTGAAATGTTCTCTGATTTCCCCATTCTTTTTCTGGAGTGCTATATTCTTTTTATATGCCCCTCTTGGAGGCAGACTGTGTGTGTTAGCACTTTAAGGGCTGACCGAAGTGTAACAGAACATAGGTGTGGTTTTAGTTTATTTAGCCAACACTTCCAAAATTTATTTGATTTCTTGGCCTTTGTATCAGCAAGTATTACATAATATCTGTCAACCTAAGATTTTCATGATCACAATTTCAGGAAGCTAAGACCAATTAATCCCTAAATTTCATCTCATTACCAGCATGCCGCATTTATCTAGGTTTTTAATTTTCTGGTACTTTTGGGATTTCCCACCAACCTTTCTGATTTTCACCTCCATTTACTCTAAAACACCAAGTTACTTGGAGTTACACATCAATGGGTTGCAAATTTTATTGGACTCAAAGTATGCAATATGTCTACTTTTATTCAGTAATTCTGTAATGCTTAAAACGGAAGATTGCCTTAGGCAATCCTTATTAGAGAATTGGAAAGGGATAATTGAACATCAGCTGAGGGTGGTGAGCACAAATTTTCCTTTTTTTCTTTCTTTTTCCTTTTCTTTTTTTCTTTTCTTTTTTAAAGATCTGCAACTCTGTTGGTTCTTTAAAAAGAAAGGATCGACTTGGGTCCTAAGTCATTACTTCTGTCAACCCAAAGATTGAAAACATACTCGTGGATGGCACACAGAAGCCATCGGCCCACAGGGAAGAGGCAGGGCCGGGCAACCGTGCAGAAGTGTGGATCAGGGGTTCCACCTCTCGTCTGAAGTGGCAAGCAGTCGTTACAGTTCTTAACTTTTGTTCTTTCCCAGGAAGGTAAAGCACTGCAGGCTTTAACATGTATTTGTTCAGGGATTAAACTGGAATAGAAGAGGGAAAAGTGAGTAGATCAGATTTATTCCGATGTAAGTGGATGTTTCTATGCACGTGTGTGCAGAAAACATACCAGTGGTGCAGCCTATGAGTAGACAAGGTGGATAAACCCAGGTGATTATTCCAGCCTGTGATTTACAAATGGATTTCTGCTTTAGTCTTGCTGGTGTTCATGGTTTAAACTTGTTTATTCTAGGGCAATACTCAACTTTTGCCCTTTATCTTATTACTGGTCGGATCTTGGGAAATTAATTGATTTTCACCAAAACCTTAAGAATCTGATATAAACGCAAAATATCAGCTTATTCATTAATACTGTAAGACAGACTTGACCTAACAAAAAGACCAGTTTTGGGGGATTACCTTCACTCAGAAAACTCGACTGTAAATTGGATACTTTCGTGGTAAGCAAAGATTGATCCCTCAGGAAAATTAGATTTAGCTAGGAGACAATTCTAACAAAGAATTTATTCCTGTATGAGGACTCTTTAGGGGTGTCAATTCATTTGTTCATTAGTAATTCACACTAATCGATCAACTATTTATTGAGTGTCTCCCAGATATAGTCCAAGAATCTTTCACGTAGAATCATAATATTGATATCTACCAACCAGTGCTTGAGATGTTTAGTATCCCAGTCCAATGTTTAGTATCCCAGTCCTTTTTATTCTGTTCTTTAATTTTTGAAAAAATGTTTATTTATTTTTGAGAGAGAGAGAGAGAGAGAGAGAAAGAGAACAGGGGAGAGGAAGAGAAAGAGGGAGACATAGAATCCAAAGCAGGCTCCAGGCTCCGAGCTGTCAGCATAGAGCCCGACATGGAGCTTGAACCCACAAGCACACAAACCGTGAGATCATGACCTGAGCTGAAGTTGGACGCTTAGCCAACTGAGCTACTCAGGTGCCCCATTGTCTCTGTTCTTAATTCGATATACAAATTTCATATTCTGGCAATAAAAATCTTATGATTTATTAAAATATCCAAGGTTTGGGCTCATTTTACACTATTTACAGTTTAGAGAGATTCTTTTTTTTTTTTTAAATGTTTTATTTATTTTTGAGAGTCAGAGCACAAGCAGGGGAGGGACAGAGAGAGAGGGAGACACAGAATCCGAAGCAGACTCCAGGCTCCAACACAGAGCCCCATGCAGGACTTGAACTCATGAACTGTGAGATAATGACCTGAGCTTAAGTCAGACGCCTAACTGACTAAGCCACCTAGGCACCCATAGAGAGATTCTTTTAAATTATGAGCAATAAAAGTAGGGAAGAATATTTACTTTAAAAATTGTCAGTGTCTATTCCTTCACTTGATTATTTGTTTTTTGGGTGTTGAGTTTGATAAGTTCTTTATAGATTTTGGATACTAACCCTTTATCCGATATGTCATTTGCAAATATCTTTTCCCATTCCATCGGTTGCCTTTTAGTTCTCTTGATTGTTTCCTTCACTGTGAAGATTTTTATCTTGATGAGGTCCCAATAGTTCATTTTTGCTTTTGTTTCTCTTGCTTCTGGAGACATGTTTAGTAAAAAGTGGGCAAAAGACATGAGCAGACACTTTTTCAAAGAAGACATACAGATGGCAAGCTGACACATGAAAACATGCTCAACATCACTCATCATCAGGGAAACACAAATCAAAACCGCAATGAGATACCACCTTACACCTATCAGAATGGCTAAAATTAACAACTCCTGAAACACCAGATGTTGGTGCGGATGCAGAGAAAGGGGAACGCTTTTGCTCTGTTGGTGGGAATGCAAACTGGTGCAGCCACTCTGAAGAACAGAATGGAGGTTACTCAAAAAATTAAAAGTAGAACTACCCTACAACCCAGCAGTTGCACTATTAGGTATTTATCCGAAGGATACAAAAATGTTGATTCAAAGGGGCACATGCGCCCCAATATTTATAGCAGCACTATCAGCAATAGTCAAATTATGAAAAGAGACAAATGTCCATTGACTGATCAGTGGATAAAGGAGACATAGAATATATATGTATACACACACACACACACACACACACACACACACACACACACAATGGAATATTACTTGGTGATCAAAAAGAATGAAATCTTGCCATTTGAAACAACATGGATGGAACTAGAATGTATTATGCTAAATAAGCGAAATAAGTCAGTTAGAGAAAGACAAATACCATATAATTTCATTCATATGTGGAATTTAAGAAACAAAGAAACAAAAGAAACAAAACAGATGAACATGGGGGAAGGGAAGAAAAAATAAGACAAAAACAGAGAGGGAAGCAAACCATAAGAGACTCTTAAATACAGAGAACAAACTGAGGGTTGCTGGAGGGGTGTTGGGTAAGGGGGTGGGCTAAATAGGTGATGGGCATTAAGGAGGGCACTTGCTGGGATGAGCACTGGGTGTTATATGTAAGTGATGAATCACTAAATTCTACTCCTGAAACCATTATTACACTATGTGTGTTAACTAACTTAGATTTAAATAAACAAAAAAATAAAACATTTTACAAATAAGGAAAAATAAAAATAAAAATAGTCAGTGTCCAAATGACAATTCAAACGTAATTATAACTAACTCTATTTATTATCATTAATACTAATTTCAGTGTTGGAGAATGATTTTTTTCTGATGATCTTTTTCCTAGATTCTGGATCTGAAACTCATCTGGTTCCTACAGCTTATTACTCACATAGTACAGATATGCCTTTGAAAAGACTTTTTTAAGAAAAATATTGAATTATGTTTTTCAATTCTCTTACAACATCAATATAAGGATGCTGTTTTTTTAAAATCTCTTATTATTCTATTCATCAACTGTTAAAAGATTTTAATTCCTTGGTTTTGTCTTTTTCCAGAACTCCTAAACCACATCACCTCTACTTTCAATATTATAATAGGAAGTTATAGGTAAACAAAGCAAAAGAAAACAAACAACTATGATGGTTTCTTTTAAACAGGTAGGAATCTTTTGCAGCACAAATACTGTATCAATTTAGTAAAATCTTACTTGATTATTGGGGTTTTTTTTTTTAAGATGTTCAAGTCTACATTTAGTTATTTGAAAAACATCTTGTTAAAGCTCATTTTTAATGCTTTTTTTTTAAAAATCAGAAATTAGAAGCCAGGGGGGTTGAATTGTTATGTTTCCAACATGTTTTATTTTTGAAAAACATTCAGGACTTTTTTTTTTTTTTTTTTTTTTTTTTTTAAATGTATTCCCACTCACTTATTTAAAGTTGCCTGAATGCTGGGTTTTCATTGAAAACCTCTTTGGTGTTTGACTATCTTCCTCCCTTAAGCCCACATTAAAACAAATAATAATTTATGATAGCCAGAAGTTTCTATAAGATTCAGGGAAACAGACCTCATGGAAGAATGGTCTAGGGGAAGATATCTTGGGGCCTGTAGAAAGAGCACCTTCTCAGCTCAGTGCATTTTGTTCTGTTCATCCTTCACTGCTTTTCTTTTACAGCTTGAAGGCCCTGTTGAAAAAAAATTTCAATCATATTCCTGTATTTATGCCTGATAGCTTATTTTGAAAATTATTTACTTTTTATCAAAAAAAAAAAAATTCTCAGGAGCTTGGGTGGCTCAGTAGGTTGAGCGCCCAACTCTTTATTTCAGCGCAAGTCATGATCTCACTATTGGTGGGATTGAGCCCTTGCACTGACAGCATGGAGCCTGCTTGGGATTCTCTCTATCCTCTCTTTCTGCCCCTACCTTCTCTCCATCTCTCAAAATAATAAATAGGCATTAGAAAAAATTACGTCTCTAGTAATGCTATTTTAGTGCTTTATTACATTCTTTTTTTTTTTTTGGTTTCTATTTAATTGTGTTGATGTCCCATTCACGTGAGTATCTCTTGTCATTAAGTCAAAGTTAGAAAATTGGACTCATATAAAATTGTTATGTCTGTTTTCTGACGTCACTCCTGACACAAAATGTGTGGTGTTTGCCGACACTAACCAATGCTCCAATTTTCTAACTCTGATGCCAACTGGATATCCTACATTTCAATTCAGTTTTGACACTAACCGCCTGGTGTCAGCAAAGTCTCCACAGGTCAAGGGCTTGGCCCCTCAGGATGCCAGCTGTCAGTGAGGTGCCCAGACTGCTCCCACTTCTACTTGGCTTACTACATAGTCAAACATCTCCTGGCCCCTTGTGTACGTTTGGTAATTCATTAGACAACTCACAGAACTCCGGAAAACACTTCATGCTAACCTGTTTGTTATAAAGGATCCAACTAGGAACAGCCAAATGGAAGCAATACAGAGAGCAGAGGGGTGGTAAAGGGGACAGTGGAGACACCTGTCCAGCACTTTCAAGTGTTCACCAACCTGAAAGTGCCACCGACTCTGTCGAGAGATTTTCTGGAGGTTCCATGATGTAGGCATGGCTGATGAAATCATAGGCCATTGGCGATTAGATCTCTAGTCCCCCTCTCCCCAGAGGTTGGGTGTGGGGCTAAAAGTTCCAACTCCCTAATCATGGCTTGGTCTTTCTGATGACCTACTTCCGTCCTGAAGTTTTCTGGGGTCTCCGGCTCCCAGTCAGCTCCTAAGCAATTGTTATCGTCCCAGAAACTCCAAGTGTTTTAGAAGACAAACACCAAATATGTCTTTCTTAGTATAATGCAAAATATATTAATCATGCAAGCGTTTATTAATTTCTTGCTCAATTCAGCTGTGAACATTTTTCTTAGTCTGAAGAGTTAAATACTATTATTTTGTGTTCTGATCTCAGCCACACATAATGTATCTGTTAAGTAGACTCTCATGACACTTGGCAGCTCATTGCCTGCACACATTCTCCCTGTCATCATTATCTGAGTATCTTCCTTTCCTTCCTAAACCGTAAGTTTTCTAGAGTGTAAGATCATATATTCTTTTTATTCAGGCCTTACTCAGTCTAAATATTCCAGATTCCCCATGGAACGGTAGCATGAGGGTAGAAAGACACAGGCGTTTGCCCCCCAAAACGCCATTCTAACGGGCAGTACTCGCTTCAGATCATTCTGTGCTTGGTTGAGAACCTTCTGGGCTTGAGTCGTAGTTCAGCATCTCCCTTTGCCCAGTCTTGCTTCCTCCTACTTCCTTTCACAGGTATCGATCCCCAATAAACACCTTGCACCTCAAAATGCGTCTGCTTCTGGTGAACCCATCATCTAATATGGTCCCTCACACGGACGATGATTAAGTTGATAAAACACCCACGCCCATCTTCATCAATCTGGTTGAACAACTTCAACCAGAGTTGGCTTGAGAGGGGGGGTAGCTTTAGGCACTGACCTCAGGGTCAGAGGGTTGAAGATGTGGCTGAAGAGTCTTGTAATTGTGGTGATGATGAGATTGAGGAAGGTGATGGTAGCAGCTCTTACACTTGTGGTAGGTACACTTCTATGACGGTACTGTGAGAGAGGTACTGTTACATTCTCAGTTTACAAATGAGAAAATTGGGGGGCGCCTGGGTGGCTCACTCAGTTGAGCGTCTGACTTCGGCTCAGGTCACGATGTCACAGTCCGTGAGTTGGAGCCCCACGTCGGGCTCTGGGCTGACAGCTCGGAGCCTGGAGCCTGTTTCGGATTCTGGGTCTCCCCCTCTCTCTGCCCCTCCCCTGCTCATGCTCTGTCTCTCTCTGTCTCAAAAATAAATAAAAACATTCAAAACATAAAAATAAATAAAAATGAGAAAATTGAACCGTGCAGAGATTCAGAAACATAACCTTCACCTCGTAAGTGATAGAGCCAAGATTTGGGCCCATTTCTTAGTTGTTACTTACTTTGCGTATCTAATAATGAATACTCCATAAAGGCAGGGATTTCTGTCACCCGCGTTCATTACTGAACCATTCAGAACTGCAACAGTGCCTGGTATATATAGTAGGAGCTCAGGAAATATTTGTTGAAAGGAGTAAATTCATGACTGTCGATTAAGACTTCCAGGTAAATTTCAGAAAACATTTGCTTTGATGGCAGGAATCAGTTCTTTTTCTCTTTTTAATAGACCTATGTTATAGAACATATTGCTTTGTGCATAGTGTGAGTACTGTTGTGTTTGCTGAATTTAATCAAGTAAAAATAGATCTTTCTATTGACGGACATGCTAATTTTGTACTTGCTAACAGTCTTTGTAAATTATTTTTTTTGAATTTTTGTTAATGTTGACTTATTTTTGAGAGAGAGTGGGAGACAGAGCGCGAGCAGGGGAGGGGCAGAGGGAGACAGAGACAAGGAATCTGAAGCAGGCTCCAGGCTCCAAGCTGTCAGCACAGCCCGACGCAGGGCTCAAACTCTCAAACTGGGAGATCATGACCTGAGCTGAAAAGTCAGACGCTGAACCAGCTGAGCCACCCCGGCGCCCCTGGTGTTTGTAAATTAAACTTGAAGTGTCTTCTGGACCGTCATCCTTCTGCAGAGCCTCAGAAGATTCACTGGTGCTGTTCTTGGGGCCTGTATCTATGAGATACCCCTTAGGAAAGTACAGCAACTTTCCTTTCTCAGGGCATAATTCCCAGTATTCAAGGTTTGACTCTTGGTAGTTAGGTGTGCATTCAGGGACCCTCCTGAGCCAAATGAGGAAACCTGGGGTAACCTCCTAATGAACTAACGAGGTATTCCTTCCTGAGAATCCAGCCATGGAACAAAGAGACACGAGATCTGAAAGTCTTTAAATTTGAATCCTACTAAGTATAGAAAGGTGACTAGAGTGTCCATGAATTCGTGCGCCTGGAGCCTCCCTGGTTCCTGCCTTACCTGAGGTTTGATTGTGACTGGGATATACCTCAATGACGTCCTAACAAACCTGCTCTTTAGCCGAAACACCGGTGTTGGTTTCTGTGACTGGCGACAGAAAGAAACCACACGACCACCTTGTGGCTCGGGAGGTATCTGTGCTCATTGAGTGGTAGGACGTAGCATAGAGGACCAGATACATGCACCTGATCCGGTAAAATGGGAAGTGCCTGATTTTAGATTTTATAGGATACGGAGTAGAGGTGGGATAATAGGTGTGGATGTTTGGGGTCTCTTATTTATAACTTCAACTGGCCCGTTCCAATTCCTGTGGGCGAATAGCTCGGACAATAGTCGGAAGGATTGTTGCTTGAAGTTTTGGATTCAGAAAAGAGCCAGGTTTCTTATGTTACCATAGGCTTGTAGGGTTTGCTTAAAAGTATTTTTAAAGTCCCACTGATTTTTGTTTGTTTTTCTTGTTTTTGTTTTCTACTCAAAAAAGATCATTAAAGTGAGCTCTCTCTCCCATGCCATGTTGGCATTCCCAAGGAAGATTCATGATTGGATTCTATTTCTGAGCAGTATAAATCAAACTTGGTGGCAGGGATATGTTGATGGCTTGAAGTAAGTGAAAAATAAATTAGAAAGGGAGAAGGCCTGGGGTAGCAAAGACATAAATTTAAAATTTAAATCTCAAAAGATGAAAACCTATGAAAAGCCATTTTGAAAACCTGGCTTAGATGCTTCTAAATGAGTGAAAAGGGGAGCGAGGGGAATAAGTTAGGAGCACGTGAATGAGTCTGGTTTACATATAAGTCCTTATAACTCTGAAGAAGACAGTTTACGTGTTTAAGCAATACCAGAAGGTCCTTTCAAAAGGTATTAGAACCTCAAGAGAAATCACTTAGAATGTTTTAAAAACATTGAAACATTAGAATAGATTACTTTTGGCATTTGAAAAGAGAACATTATATTGAAGGTATGCAGTCATCAGACTAGGCAATGCTACTATGATGAATTTATTATATGCATTCTCTTATATTATGCTCCTTTTTCTCAGAAAGCTAAATGCTCATGATTCAGAATTTACATTAGTTCTTGGAATTAAGGAAAGTAAATACCCTTAAGAATGGCAAAAAAGAAAGAGGTTGAAGGCTTTGGACTCTGATGGACCTTGAATTTGAGCCTGTCTCCTAAGTGGCTGTATGATCTTGGGCAAGTCACTTGGCCTCTGAACCTCGGTGTTCTCAACTCAGAGGTTTTGCCAAAAATAAAGTGAGATACCTGCCTAAACCAAATATCACAGTGCCAGCTTACAGTAGATACATAATAATTGTAGATTATTAATAGATCCCTTGTTCCTTCCCTCTGAAACTTGAAACTTAACAAAGCAAGATTTTAATTTATGTAAATTTGTCCTAGTTTAGAGAGAAACAGCTCCCTTGTGGCAGAGATAAGGAGGATGATTATAAAGTTCCACTAAATTAATAAAAAGTGTGCATTTCTAATCTACAGAGGGTTCATCCTGCTAAAACTTATTCAAAGTTTCCATATCTAATGGTTTACACACCCAGTATGCACACCTGTTACTTTTCTGCACATGCCTTTTCCAGGGGGTAAGGTCAGGTTGTATATTATTTAAATCAGAATTGGAGGTGAATTACACCCACAGTTCTTCAGATTTAGGAAGTTTGAATACACTGCAAATGAGTGCTTTTTAAAAAAATGAAATATTTGACTATCCAAACTTCCTCTCTAGCTCCCTTTCATCTTCTTTTCTTCCTCAAACCATGATATGAAGATTCGAATGTTTCCTTTACAGCGCTGTAGATATGTGAATCATGTCTTATAAGAAACGAATGGCATAATGACAAAAGTGGCTCTTGAATGCTTGATTTTCACCATCGGGGGGGATGGGTGTGTCTAGCCAATCAGTAAAGATGATTTGGGTGGAGGTGGGGTGGTAAGAAGAATTTGATTTAGTTTACTTTACTTTACATACAAGTTTTTCTTTTCTTTAAAAGGACAGATGTCTATTTCAAGTAATTCTGTAAGTTTTTTTCTGAAACATGTTGGTGCTGATGTGCACTCTTTCATATTTCTGTCCTCTGCCAAGATCATTCTAGCATTCACTAGGGGGCTCCTCTGTGTGGGCCACTATTTAGTAAAGTATGAAGCCATGGGACATCCCTACCCTGGGTCAGGAGCAGCTGGAAGTGATTTCAAGTCTGCTGTACCTTATAGATAAAGTGATAAAAGGACTTAGTTTTAAGTTGGGGGGGGGGGGACAGTTTAAATAAGCTTATATTTCTTTTGTAATGTGCATGTTTATTCTAGAAAAAAATAGAAAAATTAAAAATTAGAAGGAAGAATACCAATTCCCCGTAAGTCTAACACCCAAGGAGAGCCACTATCCAGTAAATGTCTTTCCAGAACACTTCCCAGGTGTCCCAGCAATGGTGGAATGAGGAGCCCTGAGCTATTGAAAGCTCATTCTCTTAATCAGGTTATGTGGGAATGATAATCTCTGATGGGTGAGGAGGTCACATGACGATGTCAGGATGATGAGTCGTGGGTTGCAAGGACTTAGCTCATTTCCTTCTGCATTATCCTGGATCCAACTGATTTGTCATTTTGGCTTAGAGTGATGAGTAATGCTCACCTCCTTCCCTCTTACCTTATGGTTCTAGTCTCTTGAACACATGTGCATCCTGCTTGTCAGCTGGTTCCTGTCAGCTTTGCATATAGTTGCGGGGGTTTGCCAGTCCCCTTAGGGCTTGCTAGCTCACACATGGTCTGCATGAATTCTTGGAGAAGTCTCCAGAGGAAGGGTGTAATGGAGCAGGACAGAGCATTAGGAGTGCCAGTGCTCCAGAAAACATTTGCCAAAACTTTCGTTCAGAAAGGCTGAACTGAGATTTCTCTAGGACATGAGAACTTCTTAAGCAGCCAGTCATGGTTCCATGACAGCTGAGATTTGACAGGGGACGTTTCTTTCTCTTTATGCCAGGGAGGGCACGGAGCCTGTTCCTTACCATTATGGGAAAGTTAAACCACTGGAATTTACTGAAAGGGTTGTGGCTAATGGCATAGACTTTTAAGTAAATAATGCATGCTGGGCTGGGGGGCACGGAAAGATCTTCAAAGCACGCTTTCCCTCTAAACTCTTGGTATGGAAAAATCTGAATCTGGGCAGAGAGAAAATAAACATACAAACAAATTGTAAGAAACTTGTGAACAAAAACCTTACAGCCTTCATATCCTTCTTCCATACATCAGAACTCTTTCTAGTGACAAGCTCAGGAAAAAAAAATATTTGGAAGTAGGAACATGCTGTGAATAAACAATCTGTGCATCGCTTTTCTTCTCCCTGAATTGGAATGCTCAAAACTGAGATTCTTTGGGATCACAGACGCTCCACTACAAGGATATAGTGACGGATAATACCCTGTTAGCGAGTCTAAGTAAGCCACAAAAATGAAGGAGAAGCCTGTGGGATGACTGGAAAGTAAGGGGGAGGGTAACCAGATAGAGAGTGAATGAGCTCAAAGCGTGACCTGTTCAAAGACCTTCACTTCCCTAGAATCCACTGTCGTTTACACGTCCTTAACATCCAGGTGAATGGCCGTTTTGACAATCTGGACCCTCAAGTTTTGGAATTTTTTCCAGTTGACCACTCTCTCCAATTATCTTCATACTTCCACACTTACGACAAAAATGTGCCCCTTGTGGTCTTTTCAAAGGGTTCCACATGTGAGACCCTGTACAAAAAGACCTACCGTCTGACCACCATTTATTTTCCTAAAAGCTCTCTGTTAGTTATTCTCACGGTCCCTGCTGTCAGATCCCACGGAGACCTCCAAAACCCCACGTCCCTCGTTACTGCTTACTACCAACCACCTCTGCTTGTCCCTCCTTCCCTGCTCAGTGTCTAGGCCTTGTCACTGTAATCCTTCTCTTACCATTCATCTCACACCCTTACCCTCTTATTTTTTTTCCAATACATCTGCCTGTTAAAAACCCAAATCTAGAGTTCCATATTAAAGTGCCCATACCTGGACTGAGGCGCAGTGGAGAGAGAAAATCCATACAACTGCAAAGATAGGCCATAAACTCAACTCAAGAGTAACTCAACGAACGTGTGGTGGTTAAGGGCGTGACCTCTGGGATCACGCTGACTAGATTCATACCCCTGCTCATCACTTCCTAGACGTGAGATCTGGGCCAAGTTACTCAACATTCTTTTTTTTTCTATGACTACCTTTCTTATCTGTATCGTGGGAATCTAAAAGAAATTGCCTCACGATCTCTTGTGATCATGAGCTCTCGTGTGCAGGGAGCAGTACCTGACGTGAACCTCAAACCCGTCACCATCTACTTCACTTTCACAAATGGCACTTCCGCTTTGTAACAAAAACAGAAGCCATGAAATGAGAGACACTCATCATTGGTTCATAAATTTAAGGAGTTGTTATTGTCTTTAATTTGCAGGGTTTGTTTGAATATTCTAGGAAGGACATGCAGAAGATAATCTCGGTATTGTTCGTCTGTCCATGCCCAGAGGGGGGAATAGAGTATCTTATAGACGATGGAGTTGGCATTTCCGTCATTTCAAATTATAATGTTAATCTAACAAATATGTATTGAGTAGATGTTTGATTGCAGACACACGGTTAGGTAAAATGAGGGATACATGGGTAAGTGAGATGGGTATTAGCAAGTGGAATCGGATTTTTCTTAAATGTCTCAATCTGGTCAGCTCCGACTTGATAAATCACCTCATTTGCTTTTTAAAAATCTTATCTCTTCCTTTTCTTTTCTCGTTCTATCTTGAAAAAAAAAATATCCCCCATGTTTATAACTCCATTTGAGCGGTCTGCTACTGCAGCATTCAGTTTAAAACAAAGCAAAACAAAACAAAACAAATCACACGTGTGTGGGTATACAATGGAAACGGACTGTGTTTGTTAAATTGAACCATAGCTTCTTGCTCTCTTTTCAAAATTCAGGGATTTGAACAATAAATATGCAGTCCATGAAACTAGAAAATTTCAACCTGGGGGCAAATCAATCGATGCACTTGTGTATGCTTTTGTCCTGCAGTACCTGCCTCTATAACACCTGCAAACTTTACCACCATCCAAATGATTTACAACCATGCAAACCGTCAACTATAAGCGATATGACAAAATACCAAAATTAGATGTTACTCACTGCTTCACGAGCTACACTGTTTACAAAAATAGTTTTTTGGTGGATTCTTCTCTCGACCGCAGCTGTTTTTGTGGTGTAAAAGAGGATGGTCTAGGTAACATCAGTAAAAAATGGTAGATAGGCGACCCCATGTCCCCTTTCTCCCACAAAAGCAGTGAATAAACTGACAAAGACTGTTGGAATCAACTTTATCAGAACTCTGGGAACTAGCCAAAGTTTTACCGCATCCAGACAAACATTTGATCAAGCAAAAGGTGGCTGAATCTCAGTGCGAGAGCTTTGGGGTATTTTAGCTTACCTTGGTCCCAACCTCCCTCCCCAGCTCAGGAAGGGTCTTGAAGATGGCATCCTGCATTCCTGGTTTGGGTTTCCAGTGCTGGCTCATGCAGAGAAGATCTGCCCTCAAAGAATTATGCTTATGGGTTTTGGCCCATCTGGTGGTTCCCTGAATAAGGCAATAAAGGGTTTGCCTTTATTCAACCTAGCTCTCCTAAGGTGAGCTCTCCTAAGGTGGAGAGATGACCACATGGGGACATTCGTCAGAAACAGTTAAGGCAACCTTATTAGCTGCTGCCACTTGGGGCGAGGGATAACAGTTGGAACAAATAATAGATACACTGAAAAGCATATCTACAAGGCCAGAGGCACATAGGGCGGGATGCATACTCAGAAAATATACTCAGAAAAGCTCTAAACTCTCATCCTGCTTGGCCTTCTGAATCAGTGCAGACAGAAAGTGAAGGTTAAAGCAGACTTGTAAGTTGTCCAGCAGAGTATTGAAGGTTTACCCTGGAAAGTTTATTAGTAAAAACCGTGAGGTGTTTTTGTTTTGTTTGTTTGTTTTTAATTTTTTAATGTTTATTTTTGAGAGAAAGAGAGACAGACAGACAGACAGAGCATGAGCAGGTGAGCGACAGAGAGAGGGGGAGAAACAGAATCCGAAGCAAGCTCCAGGCTCTGAGCTGTCAGTACAGAGCCCGACGTGGGGCTCAAACTCACAAACTATGAGATCATGATTCGAGCCAAAGTCAGACACTTAACTGACTGAGCCACCCAGGGGCCCCTGTTTATTTCTTTTTTGAGGTGGGGGGGATTTCTAGATGTTTAAGAAAATCTCTGCCAAATCACTAGCTGACCACTAAGGTAACCTAATACAGACAGCAGTGACTACATATAACAAAAAAATACTGATTTTACAAAATTGGTTCAGAAAACAAACAAACAAATGCAGCCACAATCAGTGGCCATAACAAACTCTGGGAAAGGAAAAGAATCTGACTATAAGAGTTGCCACATTGTAATAGTCAAAATGTACTCCAAAAGCCTAGCTTTCAAAAAATGTTATAAGGTATTCAAAGAAACAAGAATGTATAGTCCATATACTGGAAAGATAAAAATGCATACACACTGTATCTGAGGAAGCCTAGGTATTGTACTTAGTAGATAAAGACTAACTCAGGTACCTAAATATGCTCAAATGCTAAAGAAAACAATGTATGAAGAATTAAGGGAGAGGTAAGAATGATGTCTCACCAAATAGAGGATATCAACAAAAAGAAGTTATGAAAAGTAACCAGATAGAAATTCTGGAATTGAGAAAATTACAATAACTGAAATAAAAAATTCACTAGAGGGATTAATAACAGATTTGAGCAGGCAGAAGAAAGAATCAGCAAACTTGAACATAGGTCATTTAAGATTAGCCAGTATGAGGAGAAGAAAGAAAAAAGAATGAAGAAACATGAACAAAGCCTAAAATACCTGTGGGACACTATCAAGTATGCTAACATAAGCCTAATACCTCTCCCATAGAAGAGAAAGGGTTAGAAATAATATATGAAATATATTAGTTATTATATTAATAGAATAGTTGAAAACTTCTGAAATTTAATGAAACACGAAAAATCACACATCTAAGAAGTGCAATGAACCCCAAATAAGATCAACTCAAAAGAGATCCACAGGGAAACACATTCTAATCAAACTGCTGAGCGCCAAAGGCAAAGAGAGAGAACACTGAAAACAGGAAGAGAGAAGTGATTCGCTATGTGCAAGTGATCCCTAATAAGATTAATAACCGATTCCTCATCAAAAATCATGGAAGCCAGAAGGCAGTCAGATGCCATATTCAAAGTGCGGAAAGAAAATAAAGACACAAGAAACTTAAGCAAAAATTCTGTATCTGGCAAAAGGGTCCATTAAAAATGAAGGAGAAATTAAGACATTCTCTGAAGAATAAAAAGAGAGGTTTTTTGTTTGTTTGTTTGTTTGTTTTTCCAGTAGATCTGCTGTACAATAAACGCTAAAGGAAGTCCCTCAGGTTGAAATGATAGGGCACTAGAGAGTAATCAAATCTGCATGAGGAAATAAAGAACACCAATAAAGGTCTATAAAGTCAGTATTAATGTGTTTCTGGTTAGTAACTGATATGTTTTTTCCTAAATTATTGAAAAAACGACTACATAAAACAATAATTATAAATCTATGTTGCTGTACACACAGGTATAAAGATGAAATTTGTGACAATAATAACATAAAATGTGGGGGACAGAGCTCCATAGGAGCAAATGTTTTATATAGTATTGAAACTAAGTTGCTACTAATTCAAGCTAAATTGTTACAAATGAAGATATTAACTGTAGTCCCCAGAGCAACAACTAAGAAACTAACTAAAAACATATATGATAAAGGAAATGAGAAAGGAATCAAAATGGTATATTAGGAAATGTTTACCTAACACAAAAGTAGATATTAATGGATGAATTCAGGAAATAAAAGATATAAGACATATTGAAAACAGCAAAATGGCAGAAGTCCTTTTTTATCAGTAATTATATTAGATGTAAATAGATTAAACTTTCCAGTGGAAAGGTAGAGATGGGCAGATGGATTTAAAAAAATGAATCCATCTATATGTTGACCACAAGACACCCACTTTGGAATCAAAGACACAAAGAAGTTGAAAGCAAAAGGATGAAAATAATTATTCCATGCAAGCAGTAATCAGAAGAGAGCTAGTATGACTATCAGATAAGATAGACCTTAAAACACAAATTGTTATAAAAGATGAAGAATATTATAAAACAACAAAAAAAGCGTCAATCCCTTTAGAAGCTATATCAACTATAAGTATATATGCACCTAACAACAGAGTTTCCAAATTTATGAAGTACAAACTGACAGAATTCAAGGGCAAAATAGGTCAATAATAATAGTTGGTGACTTCAACACCCCACTTTCAAGAATAGCATAACTAAACAAAAGATGAAGAAGGAAATAGAAGACTAGAAAAATATAAACTCACTAGCACTAACAGGACATATATAGAACACTCCAACTAATAATAGCAGAATACATATTCCTTTTTTGGTACATGAGACATTCTCTAGGATAGACCATATCTTAGGCCACATATGATTATAAATAAATTTTAAAAGATTGAAATTGGAATGAAATGAGAAATCAATAACAGAAGGAAATTCGGAAATAAAGTTAATTGATGATGATTTAGATAATCATCTGACCGAGAGAGAGAGAGAGAGAGTCTTAAATTACTAAAATCAGGATTGAAACAGGAGACATTATTACTGACCATAGAGAAACACAAAACATTATAAGACAATACTATGAACAGTTGTATGCCACTAAATTAGATAATCCAGCAAAATGGACAAATTCCTAGAAATATGCAAACCACCAAAACTGCCTCAAAAAGAAATAGAAAATATGAATAGACCTATATAATAAGAGATTGAATCGTAATCAGAAACCTCTAACAAAAGAAAGCCTGGAACCAGATATTTTCACTGTTGAATTCTATTAAATGTGTAAAAAAGAATTATCATCACTCCTTCCCAAACTTTTCTAAGAAGTTGAGGGAGGAGAGGACATTTCTTAACTCATTCCGAGGCCAGCGTTACCCTGATACCAATGCCAGACAAAGACATCACAAGACAATAAAATTGCAGACCAATATCCCTTATTAATATAGATGCAAAAATTCTCAACAAAGTAGTAGCAAACTGAATCCAGCAACATATTCATAAGATTATACACCATTACTAAGTACTATTTATCTTAGGAATGTAGGGTGGGTTCAACACAGAAAAATCAATCAGTGTAATAGAATAAAGGGTAAAAAAAAAAAAAAACACAAAAAAACAAAAACAAAAACAAATAATCCAGTGAAGAAATGGGCAGAAAACATGAATAGACCCTTCTCTAAAGAAGACATCCGGATGGCCAACAGGCACATGAAAAGATGCTCAGTGTCACTCCTCATCAGGGAAATACAAATCAAACCACACTGAGATACCACCTCACACCAGAGTGGCTAAAATGAACAAATCAGGAGACTATAGATACTGGAGAGGATGTGGAGAAACGGGAACCCTCTTGCACTGTTGGTGGGAAAGCAAACTGGTGCAGCCGCTCTGGAAAACAGTGTGGAGGTTCCTCAAAATATTAAAAATAGATCTACCCTATGACCCAGCAATAGCACTGCTAGGAATCTACCCAAGGGAGACAGGAGTGCTGATGCACAGGGGCACTTGTACCCCAATGTTTAGAACAGCACTCTCAACAATAGCCAAATTGTGGAAAGAGCCTAAATGTCCATCAACTGATGAATGGATGAAGAAGATGTGGTTTATATATACAATGGAATACTACTTGACAATGAGAAAGAATGAAATCTGGCCTTTTGTAGCAACGTGGATGGAACTGGAGAGTGTTATGCTGAGTGAAATAAGTCAGGCAGAGAAAGACAGATACCAGATGTTTTCCCTCCTATGTGGATCCTGAGAAACTTAACAGAAGATAATGGGGGAGGGGAATGGGGAAAAAGTTACAGAGAGGGAAGGAGGTAAACCATAAGAGACTCTTAAAAACTGAGAATAAACTGAGGGTTGATGGGGGGTGGGAGGGTGGGGAGAGTGGGTGATGGGCATTGAGGAGGACACCTGTTGGGATGAGCCCTGGGTGTTGTATGGAAACCAATTTGACAATAAATTTCATATTAAAAAAAAGAAAGTTACTTAATTTACAATAGTATCAAAATGAATAAAATACTTAGGATTAAATTTAACCTAACAGGTGTAAGATTTGTACACTGAAAACTTAAAACACAAACAATGTCGAAAGAAATTAAAGAAAGTCCAAATAAATGGAAAGACATGCCATGTTTGTAGATTGGAAGACTTAACATTTTTAGGATGGCCAAACTACCCAAAAGAATCTATAGCTTTGATGTAACCTTTACCCAAATCCCAGTGCTCTTTTCTACAAAAATGGAAAAGTTAACCCTGAAATTCAAATGACATTGCAAGTGACCCATAATAACCAAAATAATCTTTAAAAAGAATAAAGTTGGAAAACATACACTTCTTTTTTTTTAATGTATAATTTATTGTCAAATTGGTTTCCATACAACATCCAGGGCTCATCCCAACAGGTGCCCTCCTCAATGCCCATCACCCACTTTCCCCTCTCCCCCACCCCCCATCAACCCTGTTTGTTCTCAGTATTTAAGAGTCTCTTATGGTTTGCCTCCTTCCCTCTCTGTAACTTTTTCTCCCCCCTCCCCCTTCCCCCTGGTCTTCTGCTAAGTTTCTCAGGATCCACATAGGAGGGAAAACATCTGGTATCTGTCTTTCTCTGCCTGACTTATTTCACTCAGCATAACACTCTCCAGTTCCATCCACGTTGCTACAAAAGGCCAGATTTCATTCTTTCTCATTGCCAAGTAGTATTCCATTGTATATATAAATCACATCTTCTTCATCCATTCATCAGTTGATGGACATTTAGGTTCTTTCCACAATTTGGCTATTGTTGAGAGTGCTGTTCTAAACATTGGGGTACAAGTGCCCCTGTGCATCAGCACTCCTGTCTCCCTTGGGTAGATTCCTAGCAGTGCTATTGCTGGGTCATAGGGTAGATCTATTTTTAATTTTTTGAGGAACCTCCACACTCTGGAAAACATACACTTCTTGACTCTAAAATTTACTATAAGCTAGAGTAATCAATGTGGTACTGCCATAGATATATCAATGGAATAAAATCAAAAGTTCAGAAATAACACTTTATATCCATGGTTGACTTTTGACAAAGGCACCAAGATGATTCCGTGGGGGAAAGACAATCTCTTCAATGGATGATTCTAGGACAATTTGATATACACATGGAAAAGAATGAAGCTAGACCCTTACTTAGTTCACACCACATACAAAAATTATCTCAAAATGGATCAAAGATCTAAATGTAAGAGATAAATATATAAACCTTTAGAAGACAGCATAGATGTAAATGGTCATGAGCTTGGATTTGGCAACAGTTTCCTATCCATGACAACCAAAGAAAAAGCAACAACAGCAAATAAATAAATTGGACCTTACGACAATGAAAAACTCTTATGCATCAAAGGACATTACCAATAATGTGAAAAGATGACCCACAGAATGGAAGAAAATATAAATCATAAAGCTGATAAGGGTCTAGACTATATAAATACCTTGTGAACAACAAAAACACCCCTCTCCCCCAACACAACTAAACAACGGGCAGAGGACGTGGATAGATATTTCTCGAGAAAAAGATATACAAAGGGACAATAATCACATAAAAAGATGCTCAACATCACTAGTCACACATTGCGGATGGGAATGCGAAATGGCATAGCCACTGTGGAAGACAGCTTGGTGATTTCCCAAATTGTTAAACAGATAGCATATGACCAGCAATTCTACTCTTAGGTACGTGCCAAAGAGAATTGAAAACATTGTTCAGGCAAACACTTGTCCATGAATGTTCATGGCAGCATAATTCATAATAGCCAGAAAGTGGAAACAACCCAAATGTCTATCAACTGAAGAATGGATAAATAAATGTTTTACGTCCCTGCTATGAAATATTATTCAGCCATAAGCGAAGGTAAAGTACTGATACATGCTACAACATGAGTGATCCATGAAAATAGTATTGAAAAGGAAAGAAGACAGACACAAAAAGCTACATATCATATGATGCCACTTATGGGGAATGACTGCTTGGTGGTAATATTACCTTTTCGGGGTGATGGAAATATTCTGGAATTCGATACTGGTGACGGTCGCACAACATTGTGAATGTACCGGAAGCCACTGACTTGTACATTTCAAGTGAATTTTATGCCATGTGGATTTTACCTCAATTAAAAAAAAAAGCAATCAGGGACACACTAAAAAAGCAATGCTTCAAATGAACACAAATAAAATAATGGTTAAAAAATGGCCCCAAATCATCTCGACTCTTTCTTCTTGAGTCATAGTCATTTCCTCAGTTAACGCAGCCTTTGCAGTAGAAGCATGTATCAGGCTGCTGTAATTAACACAATTTCTTTGTGAAATTACATTTGCAAGACTATAGATGTGTTTTCAGTTGTCTTTTATTCATTCCAGATAGCACACCATCATCGTGAATTATGCCAGGGACTGCAATAATTTAATCAATATTATAATTAAACAGTCCCCAGTATAAGTATATATTTATATACTATGGCGTTGACAACTGGCTTTTAAAAGAGTCTAGAGTTTAATAGTTTTGCGCATCATTTACAGTTCCCTTGCACCACTGACATGATTGATTAGCACCACAATAAGAAATTATGTCTTCTGCAGAATCCATCCTGTATTGGGAGAATTGATTATATTTCCCTGGGGAGGTCAGGTCTCATAATGCAAATGTTAATTAATTTTTTTGTATTAAAAGCTAAATACAAAGCTTGAATCACTTTTATTAGGAACTTCTTTTAATGAATTCACTGCCCTTTGAACCCAAACAGTTTATCTTCTGGCACATGCATCCTATTAAAGAGCAAAAACAATTGATTGTGCAATCATCCACATGGAGTGTCCCAACTAGGTTACAGACATGCTGTGGGAGCCTCTCAGGAGCTGTTAAATTTAATCGTAGACTGTTAGCAGGTTTCCTTCCACCCATTTTTTTCTTTCTCTCTTTTTTCCCCCTCCCTCTGTGAAAAAAAAAATACTTCGAAGAATAACTTAGGAAGTTAAAACAAATAGCATCATTTTAACTTTTAATGTGAGGGTATAGAATGGAATGGAATTACATATACTGTTTATTTCAAATATATTATACTAGAAAAACATCATGTGAAAGAGCATTATGGTTATGTAGATGGTGGAACAGTCTGTAATTAAACTAGATTGCTGCTAGGTTATATTTCATCGGCTTTTCTGGGTAATGAAAGTTCATGACTTTAATGGAGACCACCTCAAATGTATTTTACTAGAAATTTCACTGGAAATTTACATTCAAATGTAGCAAGGGTGGTTTGCAGTTGACTGGTCTTTGTAATGACCAGGTCTATCTGCCAGGCGTGCAGGGTTTTGAAACTCTGTTACAATCTAGCATTTCTGTATTGAAACTCTTTTTTAATTAATTTGATGAAACATACTTTGGTTCCCATCCTATTTAAATTCAGATTTCTGGAACCAAAGGTATCTTATTCAATTCTTCCCAGCATGGGGTCATTGGCATGGTTTATTTTCTTAATGTTGTTTCTGTCTTCTTTTGAAAACTTTTGTAAGCCTGCAATTAGTTTGAAAAATCTCATTAGGTATCAAATGAGAAAATCGTTAAATGTGCTCACTGCCGAAAGCATGCCCCACTTGGAAATCAACATTGCTTGGAGTGTTTCACTTCAGAGCCCTGTGCTAACCAAACCATTAGAGGAGCCTTCATCAAGGGGTACATCTCTCATTTCTGAATATATGTGATTCATCGATGTATACTGATGGTGATAAATAGATTAGACCCCCAATTTTGGATTAATTATGCCAAGGCAGTTTTCATTGATTGTATTAATTACTGATGGCTCATAGAACTTGTTCTCTGATACCTCTGTGCAAGGTCTACTAAAGCAAATGACACTTGGGTGGACTAAGTGCGATTCTGTCTATCTACTATCCTCTCTACTGGTAAAAATAGGGATACGTTTTCCTGACTTCCTATCTCTGTTGCTGTCCCGCTCCTATAGTTCTTCAAGATAATGTCTTACTTGGACACAGTAGCTGGTTTAGAGGGCACCAGAAGGTCTGCACCCGGCACCATCTTCCAGAGCCCCCACAAGGGGACAAATCATAGCTTTCCAGAGCCGACAGTGCATGAAGCCTAACTCATAAATTATGAAATGGTAACTGCATATTTTTCAACAACCAAGGTGACAATAATAGCAATATTTTAAGGTTATTTATTTTGAGGGGTGGGGGAAGGGCAGAGAGAGCGAGGGATAGAGAGAGAATCCCAAGCAGGCTCTGCACTGTGAGCTCAAAGCCCGAGGCAGGGCTGGAACTCACCAACCACGAGATCATGACCTGAGCTGAGGTCGGACACTTAACTGATCGAGCCACCCACGTGCTCCAATAATAGAGATTTTTAATAACGTATCATTACATTATAAATATTCAATTTCTTACCCATTCTCTTACTCTAAGGAAGTAATAGTGCCTGCTGAGTCAGTCCTGATGTTGGAGGAACTGGGGAATGGGTGAATAGCAGCCAGAGATCTCAGATAAATTTATCTACATAATAAAAAGCTGAAGCAGGGAGGTGGGGGGTAAGAGACAAGAACTGGGTCTGTGAGTGGGGGAGTCTGGAGTTGGGGGTTGGGGGCAATGGGAGCAGTTGTTGCCATGTGAGTGAAATGGAGAGTGAGAGAGTGGGGCGTAAGGGCCCTTAAGTTTTGTTTTACAATAACAAAGCGCTTTTCCTTGGATCGCTTAAAATATCCAAAAAGCTACCGGCGTCGGTTAAATGCTTTTAAGCTATTTTGGACGCGGAACTGATGTGTCTTTGAATGGCACTCAAAGCAAAGCTGGGACCACAGAGGATTCAGTTTTACAGGGGACACAACGATGACTATGAGCGCCCTCCGGTGGGCATCTCGACTACTACCTGCCTGGGCAAGTTTTTTTGTTTTTGTTTGTTGGTTTGTGTGTTTTTAATATATTTTTAGTTTTTGTGTAATCTCTACACCCATTGTGAGGCTTGAATTTACAATCCCGAGATTAAGAGTCGTGTGCTCTACCCGCTGAGCCAGCCAGGCCCCCGAGTGGGCAATTTTTAGTACATGCCTCAGCCTTACAAACGCGTTGACTCTTCCTGTGAGTTTCAAACCTTTCTTCTTGATCAAAGCTCTCTTTCAGGGCGCCTGGGTGGTTCCGCCAGTGAAGCATCCAACTTCGGCTCAGGTTTGTGAGTTTGAGCCCAGCATTGGGCTCTGCGCTGACAGCTTGGAGCCTGCTTCAGATTTTGTATCTCCCCCTCTCTCTCTGCCCCTCTCGCACTCTCTCTCTCTCTCTCAAAAATAAATAAATGTTAAAAAAATTACTTCTCTTTTGACCGGTTTTCTTGAGAGTCTGCTCTTTGCTGCCTACCTATTGGGTTCACCTGGACTAATGATTCTAATTAAGGTGACAAATTTTCCACCTGCTATGAATTTCTTAAAAATATGACTTGACTCGGGATAGTTTCCAATTGTGGAGATTCTAGCCCTCATGATTTACCAATGACACATTTTTTTCCTGGCCATCAAAATATATCAGATAGGAAACTACTATGTTGTGTACTTCCCACTTGTTTTCCTTATTCTTTCTTCAAAGAGATTTGTCCCCCTCTGTTTTCAGTCATATGAGAGGCTATTCAATGAACGATAAGTCAGACTAGGGTGCCAGTTGAATGTCTGAGTCTTGATTTCAGCTTAGGTCATGATCCTAGGGTCATGGGATCAAGTCCCTCGTTGGCCTCTGCACTGAGCATAAAGCCTGCTTAAGGTTCTCTTCCTCTCTCTCTGTCTCCCTCTGCCCCTCTCCCCTGCTCACGCTCTCTCTCTCTTTCTCTAAAAAAAGTCAGACTGTGAATCAAATATGTGGCCAAATACTTGATGAATGTGGCATTTGGCTAAGTCCTGGGGTAATGGTGGAATGCAAAAAGACAAGATTCTTACCCTTAAAGAATTGATAATCCAATGAGAATAACAAATAATAAGAAAGGTATATCCATGAACTATGTTAAGTGCTCCGGGAGAAAGATAGGATGCTGTGAGGTCATGTAACAGGGGACCCGTCCTAGTGTGGGCTCAAGGAAGGCTTCTCTGAGGAAGTAACAATAAAGTCAAGATCATATTTGCAGTTATTAATTAGGCAAAGGGGATGAAGGAAGAATGGTCAGGTCAGTCATAGAGAACAGGATGTGCAAAAGCCCTGAGGCAGATTAAAGTGTGAAATATTTGTTCAAGAAAGAGGGAAGTCAGTGTGACTGAAGAACCAGAAAGAGGTTAGAGAGAATGAACTATGAGCCTGAAGAGACAAGAGGGGAAAATCCTGTTGGCTACATTAAAGACTTTTTTTTTTTGTCCTAAGAGCTGTGGAAAGCCATAGATGTGTTCTAAGCAGAAAAGTAGCATGATCAGATTTGCTCTGAGAACACTGGGCGAAGAAAGAGGGAAGTTGGAAGATGAGGTGAAGATCGTGGCCGTGGTGTGGATGAGTTGTGGTAGCAATTTGGTCTAGCTTGGCAATCAGGGTGACAGAATTCAGGGGACGGGTTGAAGGGTGTATACACGATAAAAATGTGTAAGACTGAACAATGCACTGAACGTGGAGGTAAGGGAGAAGAAGGAACGAAGGGCACCTCCCAGTTTCTACCTCTTGCACTGAACAGAGAGTGGGGTCCTTCACAAAGGTCGGAAAACATGAACGACTAGACTGGGGAGGACACAGGTCATGATGAGGCACCATCACAAACCGACTCCATTGAGTTGTGCTGAAGGTTGAATCGACTTTGAGGCACCCAAGTTGAGACGGTATCGTCGTCTCTAAAGTGAACCGACTAACACTTGTCTTACAAGGTGGTTCTGTGTTTTACAGGAGAGAGTGGATGTAAAGCACAGTTCCTGTCACTTAAAAAGCCCCCGGTAGAGGTGAGGAGATTGCTTGAGAACGACATCGTGTGTACGTGTACGTATGAAGTTTGGGTGCCTGTATGTAAGTAATCAAATTAAAGCTCCCCGTTTATATTTAAATTCAGTCAACATAAAGCTACTATTATATAGAAGAGAGTTCTTGTGTTTCTTATTAGCCTCTGAACTCCAGAGTAATAACTTAATTCCAAATACAAGATAGACAAGATAATATATAGCCAACTTGTGTTATTGCTATTTCATCTCTGCATTCATTGGAGCCTATGAGTTCACGAAGTCAGTTAAAAAATGGCATCCTGGTTCTAAATAATTACAGTATTTTAACTTTAATTTAATTACAGTGCATTCAACAGTAGACCTTTCAGACTGTGTGGTGATTTGCTCCCGTGAGTTAGACTAATCGGTCCACCTCATTACACTCAATGCATAAAAGGATGTATGTCTCCCACTTTCTAACACATTCCTTTAATGCGCTCCTATAATGCTATCAACACTGGTGCCCGAGCTTCTGCAGAGCATGTATTTTTCCTTAAAACGCAACAAAACGAAACAAAACTCAAATGCAAGATTTTGCAAAGCAGAGCTCTGGAACAAGAAGATAGGTGAACTGAGAAGCAAGCTCCGTCCTGACAGCATTTGACTCTGAAGGAACCGCACGGCAGTGGGGACTTAATTTTGTTTCTGACAGGTGACATAAAGATGATCTATAGAGTCATCATTATCTATACGTGGGTGGAAAAAGAATACCAGGGAATCCCAAGTGCAAATAACATTGCAGTGGACATTCCTGGGATGCTGTCTGCATTTCTACGTCAAAGATTGCCGTGTGAACGAGTGTTAGATGTACCTGCTGTGAAAAACCCGGGGCTAAGTTAGTTTTATGGGAAGATTGATAAAGCTTTAATCAGCTAACATTAAGTGAAGATTTGTTTTTTTAAATAGAAGTTGACTCGGGGCGCCTGGGTGGCTCAGTCGGTTGGGCGGCCACTTTGGCTTGGGTCATGATCTCGCAGTCCGTGAGTTCGAGCCCGGCGTCGGGCTCTGTGCTGACAGCTCAGAGCCTGGAGCCTGTTTTGGATTCTGTGTCTCCCTCTCTCTGACCCTCCCCCGTTCATGCTCTGTCTCTCTCTGTCTCAAAAATAAATAAACGTTAAAAAAATTAAAAAAAAAATAAATAGAAGTTGACTCGAAAGGAAAACAGTTACCAAGAACCAACACAGGTTTTGAGCTGGTCCTTAAATTCTCCATTTACGGAATTGACTAATTGGAGAAATGCCCGGAGCGGGGGATGGGATGGGCAGAGAGGCAAAAGAGAAGGACCCAAGTTTGTAATTGAAAGAGAATAAATTGGGTGAAGTGATTGGACAGTGAGAACGACTGGCCAGATGATTTTCATCTTTATTGACTTGACTTATTAAACAGTGCTGTGGCTTTATTTATTTACTGATGAATTGCAGGAGATAGTCTGGCAGCTGGGGTTTGGATAAAAATACACCATTTCCTTTTCTTATCCCGCTTCTAATATCCCCACATCCATCAGATTTTGGTTTGGGTTTGCAGGAGCGGGAGCCATCCAAAGTTTCTATCCTGGAAGGAAAGAAAATATTCCGCCCCTAAAGCTGCAGAGGTGGAGTGGTGATGAAACAGGCCACGCCCAGACCACGCCCACAGGGAAGGCCCCCAGTTTTCTGATGCTGCGTGTTTCATACAGTCACCCCTCGAGGATTCAGGTGACTTTTCCTCCCCAAGGCAGGTATTGGAAACATTTTTCAGAATTACGAGAATTTGGAACTGAATTTGACCTCTTCTCTTCTACTTTTTCCTGGCCTCCCACAAGCCTAGTCGCTTTTCAGAATAACACCCACAGTTAAAGAGGGCTTAGTGGGAAGAACCAAAATTTTCCAGGATTTGGAAAAGTTAGGGCACCTCTGTGAATATATTTCAGGTGTATATTTTAGTGTGGGTGGCCATTTGTCGATTCAACTTAATTTCCGGTATTTCCCGTGTATCACCTACTGACTTGGACCTAGCTATGTCTTCAACCCAGGCAGAAAATGTCTCCACAATCTTGTCTCTGTCTTCTAGCTCTTATTGTCTTTCAACTGTCTTGGGTATGTCTTTCCATTCTTCCGGTCAGGACCAAAACAAATTCCTTTCTATGTGGGATGTCCAGTATTTTCTCTCAGTTCAGCCTGTATTATCCTTTAAGTAGTGTTCTGACTTTCCACGGGATCATATTCTCCTATAAGAGTACACATTTCCCCAAATGTCTGGCATTCTTTGGACATTTTCTGTCTGCCTGGACCATCTTCCTCTATTTAATCCTTTCCTAGCTGACTCTTGTAACTCTAGTGACCAAGTTAATAGGCTCCTTCTGGTTGTTCTTGCACACTTCCAGATTAGATCAGGTTTTATTTCTGTTTCCGCAATTTTCCTTTTGCACTCAGCCCCCACCACCAACCCTTCCCTCTGTCTCTCTGTCTCTGTTTATCTCTCTCTCTCTCTCTCTCTCTCTCTCTCTCTCACACACACACACACACACACACACACGCACACCAGCTGGAATGCAGCCTGCCCTCACCTGACACTTTTGAATTATTACATGAAGGCTTTCATTCCTTGGTTCCATTGCCCTTTTTTTTCTGTCCTGGCATTTCTAAAACTATTTGGCATTTGGAAATTTCTTACATGTACGATGGAACAAAAGGCAAGGGTGAGTGACAGGGGTGAATCCCACTGCCACTGACCTGGTATGATTTGCCACCTGCCCTGGAAAGCCTGGCTGGAGAGTTTGGAACACGTGCTATTCATATCAGGTGCAGCTAGCCACCTAGACCGCACATGCGCGAGATTTCAATCACAGTATCGGGCACCTGTCAGTGATAGAAAGGTTGCAACAACACGGTGTCTTGATTTTTATGATTATTTTGAATTTTTCGTGGCTGCCTCCATCAAGCCAGGGTAGCAATGACTTCTTAACACTGTGTGGATATATGGCTAGTTAAGGAAGCTAAAACGAAATTTGTCATCCTGCATAGATATGACACTCTCATACCAGAATGGTGACTGGTTTTACACACACACACACACACACACACACACACACACACACACAAATAGGGAAGTCATTTTCTCTGTTATGTTTTCTATTCCTTACCTTAAAAATGTTCTGGTTTATGTGACACAGAGAGAGTTATCCCTATTCCACATTTATAAATTGAGGTGTGGAGGATAAGTTTATGTAACAGGAAAATGAATTCTCCTTTTTCAACTTCTGCTAAGGAAATAATTCTTTTTTTTTTTCCTCCAACATAAAAACATTTGAACATCGTTTAGTTGTGTTTTGTGCTTTCAGTGTTCACTCTGGTAGGATATTTTATTTTTTATTCTAAGTACAGAATGTGTTCTTTTTTAACGTGTCCAGTGTTGATACAGACACATTAATTTTTTTAAATGTTTTTTCAGTTTTTTGAGAGACAGAGTGAGACAGAGCACAAGCGGGGGAGGGGCAGCGAGAGAGAGAGGGAGACACAGAATCCGAAACAGGCTCCAGGCTCTGAGTTGTCGGCACAGAGCCTGACGCAGGATTCGAACCTGTGAACCGCGAGATCATGACCTGAGCGAAGTCGTTTGCTGAACAGACTGAGCCACCCACGCATCCCAATACAGGCACATTCAATTAAAACAACAAAAAATGGTATTTTCAAAACCAAGGCAAATATCTTTTTTGAAAACACGGGCTCTGATCTCTGTGCCCCAAGAACCGAAGAGCTGTCCCCAGTGGGGTATGACTTCCTCTATGCTCTTTGGGAGCAGCACATAGGGGCTGAGGGAGAGGAGAGGAGCCTTGAGCTGGGTGCGGCTTCAGGGTCAGGGGTCAGGAAAGAGGATGACCAGCTCCCAAAATGGTACTTCCTCAAAGATACAGCGTATCTTAGTAAGTGGATCCCTGCCCCTCAACCACTGAGCACCACCTGGTCAGAGCCCTCTTGAGAAAGATCGTAGCCCTGTTACTTGATTGTAAACACAGAGCCCAAAGGAGTGTCCACAACCCCTGCCCCCATCTAGTCTGTGGTCACTCCAAACAGAACTGGCCTCACTCTGAGGGCCCTTGAAGTCCCCTTGCATCTCCATTTCTCTTCTGATTTTCTTTTCTACTTCTCGGTCTCCCTCTCTCCACTCTTTCTACCCACTGCCACCAGCATCCTTGATCTAATCTTCCAGAATATTCCACATGGATAGATCAAGAGAAACTATTTTTCAGTCTACCCCCTCAGTTTTTCTTCCGGCTTTATTGAGTTATAACGGGCATGCAGAAAAACTGCATCTAATTAATGTATACAATTTGGGGAGTTTGGACGTATATACTTGTAATACCATTGCCAAGATCTAGGTAATAAACACCTCCATCACCTCCAAATGCTTCCCCGTGTCTCTCGGTTTTGTTTATTTTTGTGGTAAAAACACTTAACATGAGATCTACCCTTTGAACAAATCCTTAAGTACACAATACCTTATTGGAACTATAGGCACTATATTCTGGCAGAACTCTGGAACTTAGTCCTCTTGTATAACTATAACTTTATACCCACTGAACAACACCCCATATACCCCACCCCATCCCCAGTAACTACCGTTCCATTGTGTACTTCTATACCTTTGACTCTTTTCAATGCCCGACGTAAGAGGAATTGTGTAGCACTTGTCCTTCTGTGACTGACATAGTTCCCTTAGCATAATGTCTTCCGGGTCCATCCATGATGTCGCAATTATCCACCACACCCCCAATTTTAATGTGGGGTGACCATGATCGGTGACTCCTAGCATCCATTAGACTGACACACTAATCTTCAATAGTCTTGATTTCCTTGCGTGGTATAACTTAAAGGCTAAAAGCTCCCTTTCGCACCAGGCAGGAGAATAGGAAGGAAATGAGGGACGGAGGGAAGAGAGAAACCACATTGTCACCTTGGGCATTCACTTTTAGTTCAATGGCCATGCGTTGGGACTATTATTTTTAGAATTTAAAGTAGTAATAAATTAATCTATCTGGGCATTCTTGGAATCTTGGTCTCATAGGAAGGGTCTTCAGTGAGTCCATTTTATTTTTACTTTTTGACATCTGCTTTTTCACCAGAAAAATGACATCTCTTCCTTTGCTCATAAGGAAAGAGAAGGCAGAGTTAAAAAGAGGCTAAGTCATTTGTTAAAATCCCTCTCATGAGTGATTTGCAGAACAGGGGTTAGAATCCAGAATCCCTGGTGTGAAGGAGACATTAGCCCAGGTAACCCTAATTTCAGACAGATCCCTTCAAGTACAGCTAAATTTTATGCAAATTCTCATGGCATCTATTTTACGCACAACTCAGGAATGTGAGGAAAAGTCTTTGACCCACTTTACAAGCCAAAGTAGCTGATGCAAGTCGGGCTGATGCCCCGTGCTCTTGTGAAGGACTGAACATTTCTAGGCAAGTGACAACATTCCGCTGAATGTGGTGTCATCACTATCACTCAAAAGAGCCGATCTGATTCAGTGCCTCAACACCTGACTTTGGGCAAGATGGGCACCAGTGCCTTCTCCTGGGGAGAAGGACTCCTGGGGAGTCTCGTTGGGTAGAACGAGTGCATCTCAGAGCGTGGGGTGTTGGTTCCCGAGACTCCAGCAGTCAGCCCCTCCTGTGGTCTGCAGGCAGCTTGACAGTTTCAGAGGAAAGGCAGAGAAATGATTTATTCACAGCCATTGCTGAATTTGAAAGTTGCGATTAATGATTATATTCTGAGAGACTCTGCTTCTTCTACAAGCACCGTAGTAGCTCTTTCTCCCAGCCAGTTCGCTCAGGAAACAGGGTGTCCTTGATCTCCACTAACTCATTCTCGCCTCGTTTACGTATTTTTGTTTACATTGGTTCCATTTGCCCAGTTTTAGCCTTTCTTTTCTCAGGTGTTACATTCTCGACTCACAGAAGTGGATCAGGGACTCGAAAGTTGTGAACGGAAGCATGAAAGTAGTGAGGAAAACAGGAAAGCAAATACCACAACTCTGAATAACGTCGTCAATATAAATAGTGAGCAGGGCTTAGATACGAATATGGAATGGGACTCTGCATGTGCTGAGATAACTGAGTTTCTAAATGGGATGCGTTTTCACAAGCTGTAAAAGCAAAGTGCAAACAAGAACAATGGAAGTCTGAAAATCTGATTTTGTGAGACCAAACTTCCGTTCTACCTTCCTTAAGAGTTCACTGCTCCGTCTGATGTGAAACTTTGTCGAATAGTGCCAGGGAGCCACCAAATTTTCAAATCAATCCGAAGTATAGTCACCACGCTAGGAAGTTTGTCAATATTTTCGTCAGAATGATGATAAAATAATGCTTTCCACCCTTCAGTGGACAAATTTTATTTCTGAAGGCCAAGAAAAGGCCATTCAGAATTTCCCTCCTTGTAGGGAAAACAAAACAAAACAAAACAAAACAAAACAAAACCCTACGCCAGTCATAATACGGTCGACAAGCTTATAAAATTTGATGACAAATATTATGCTTGGAGAGAAAGTAGGATAAGCTACTGGAAGAACCCTTTTATCAAAGGTTGCTGTTGGATGCCACATAATATCAACGGCAGAGTATCAGATATTTTGCTTTAGAGTTGACGAGGTCACTGACGTGCAGAGTGTGTGAATCAACTCTTGCCAAGTCGGAAAAGATATTCAAGAACACAGAGCAAATATTTACTGAGAACTTTCTGTGTGCTCTTTGCTTGAGGTGTTCTATCTCATTTAATCCACCCCCAGGTCCTCAAAAGTACAAATTTGTGTTGGAAAGGGCTTAATCGCTAACAGTTTGTCTCTTTTCTAATACTTTTTTTTTTTTTTTTAACTCAGTGCCAAAACACTCAGTGAGGAACAACTGGGCACATGGGAAACACACACAGACACACACACACACACACACACACACACACACACACACACAATTTCCATGTATACAGCAATAGGACATAGAAAATGCAACAGAAAGAGAATTCAAAATTCATTTGTCATTATTTCTCAACTTGAAATATCTGACCTTCCAGTTTTCGAGAAGAATGTACTTTGGTGAAGAGTTGACTATGGTCAAAGCAAAACAGAGCAAAAAACAGAAACAAAAACAAAAACCTCTCTGTAGTTTCTGGATTTATGTTCCATCTGAATACATGTAACTGTTGGACATCTTAAACAGCCCATGATGGTGAACGTGGATTGTCTGGGTTGGTAAAAGGAAAGTGTAAGGAAAGAAGCTGAATGACAATGTAAAAGCAGCACGAGGGCTCAAGGTCTCTGTCATTAGACTGAATGCACACAAAGTGGAAGAATTGTGGGAGTCTTGGTTTCTTCACTGCTGAGAAATGATTATCGCCATATTCTTCATGTTTAAATATTTTACTTTTAGTTAATTTCCTAATTGTGAAAAACATTTTATTTATTTATTTTTTTTTGATTTAAAAAATTTTTAAAAACATCTATTTATTTTTGAGAGACAGATAGAGACAGAGCATGAGCAGGGGAGGAATGGAGAGAGAGGGAGGCACAGAATCCGAAGCAGGCTCCAGGCTCCGAGCTGTCAGCCCAGAGCCCGGCGCGGGACTCGAACTCATGAACCGTGAGATCATGACCTGAGCCGAAACTGAGTCGGACGCTTAACCGACTGAGCCACCCAGGCGCCTCAAGAAAAACATTTTAAAAGTGTCCTTAAAAAGAGTGGCTTACCTAATGTGTCAAATGCTAATCGGGGGATCCACAAGTACAGAATCACTGAGAAGCACAGTGTAACAGAAAGCAGATCCGCTGCTGGGTCCCAATTCTGACTGCAAGACAGCACAGCTTTGTGACTTAGGTTGATTATTTACCTCCCCAGGTCTAGGTACTTTCATCTTTAAGACAAAAAGAGTGGGGTGTCTGGGTGGCTCAGTCCGTTAGGCGACCGACTTCAGCTCGGGTTATGATCTCACGGTGTGTGAGTTCAAGCCCCACATCAGGCTGTGTGCTGACAGCTCAGAGCCTGGAGGCTGCTTTGGATTCTGTGTCTCCCTCTCCCTCTGCCCCTTCCCCACTCGTGCTCTGTGTCTCGTTATCTCTCAAAAAGAAACATTAAAAAAATTAAAATAAAAAGATTATTTTTTTTAATTTAAAAATAAAGTCAAAGGGTTTATTTACATCAGTGTTTCTCAACTTCAGCAACATTGACATTTAGGGCCAGATAATCCCTTCTTGGGGAAGGAAGCTTTCCTGTGCCATTGTGGGATGTTTGGCAGCATTCCTGGTCTCTACCTTCCAGAAGTCAGTAGCACCTACTCCTCCTTTCCAACCACATTATGAGGACCAGCGATGGGTTTAGGCAGAAATATATCGAGGGGGCACAAAGTGGTCTCCAGTTGAGAATCACTAATTTAGTTTTTCTCCAAGGCTACGTCAACTTTAAATTTCTATTAATGTTGTGAACTCTCTCTGACATGGAATAGTTTGTGACTTTAGGAAACAGGACTTGATGATTCAGGAAATTCTCAATCTTTCCAGATGGCAGATAATGCTAAAATTAAGAGATTGTTTTTGAAAGCATGGCACGAGGAAAAACCAAGGATGTGACTGTAGAGCATTTTGCGGAAACTTTTTACTGAAACTCTGAAAGATCAAAAGGTCAGAGTTCTCAGTAGCAGGAGATTAAGGGTCACAGATCTTCTCAATCAAACCAGGGGGCCCTAGTTGAAGGGCATTGCCTTTCAGCCATCTCAGCAGAAGCTAAACATAGCGAAGAGATTATCCACAGACGATCTGTGGACGAACCTTTTTATCTAATGGAGTGAACATCCGTCAAATCCATGCCCACGAGGTTCTTGAGAATTTTCTGTCAGCAGAAACACTGCCAGGTTGGGCTGCAAGGCATCGAGAGATTGCAAGGGCTCTCAGACCCAACAGTCTCCTGATAGGACGTAGGCAGATAAAACTTCTTAGCTGAAATTTCATTGCTACCATTTTCACAAAAATGAAAGCAAGAGAGGGAGGGCAGAACCAGGGGCACAGACAGAGAAGCCCACAGAGCCCAGGGGTCAGAGCTGAGAGCCACAGAAATGTTGACACCTAAAGAAATTTGACCAGCGAGGTTTCAAAACTGCTTGTAGCGGTGACTGGTTTTTATTTTCCATTTTACTTCTTTTTTTTTTTTTTTTTTTTTTTTTGCGTCTGAACATCCATAACTGTTATCCTATGCCTGCCCCACCACTGTGCGTTAGGAGCAGATAATTCATTTCTTTATTTCCATAGATCGACAGGTAGAAATTGCCGTCAGGAGCTTCGCCTGTAGTGATTTAGATGATCGAGCTCTTGAGATTTTGGACTCTTAAGGTGATAAGATTGTGGACTTTGAATTATCCAGTAGGATGAGACCCTGGGCAATTTTCAGAGGGCGTGAATGTGTTTTGCATTTGGGAGCCATGTGAACCACTGGGGACTGGAACATGAATGGCAGTTGGCAGAATTTCTAAAATGCCCTGCCTCCCAAATATGTCCTGCTCTAATCATTGGAACCTGTGAATATGATGAGCTATCACTCCCATGATGATGTTCTATGACACAGTTGGCTTGAAGATAGGGAGATTTACAAGTGGTCCTGATTTAATCGCATGAGCCCTTAGACATGGAAGAGGGAATCAGAGAGATCCAAAGCATGAGGGAGAATTCACCAGGTCATTGTTCACTTAAAGGTGGATAGGGGATACATGAAAAGAATATGGGTGGCCTTAAAAATCTGTGTGAGCCTCCCCTCCCCCTGGGGCCAACAGTCAGCAGAGAAATGGGGACCTCAGTCCTACAACTGCAAGGAACTGGATTCTGCCAGCTTGAATGAGCTTGGAAATGGATTCTTTCTTAGAACCTCCAGGTAAGGACCCAGCCTGACTGCCGATGACGCCTTGATTCCAGTCTTGTCATACCCTTAGCATTGAAGTCTATTGAGCCCTCCCAGATTTCTGAGTTATGGAACTGTCCGTTAATATATGGGTATTGTTTTAAGCTAAGTTCGAGATAATTTGTTAAGCAGCAGTAGAAAATAAATGTATAGGCTACATGTAAAAGGGCTACTGAAAGATACAATTTGAACAAAAAAAAAATAGCAATAGCATAGTAGAAGAGAGCAGTGCGGCACACACAAGAGAAATCTTTCTGGAGCTTAAAAGCATGAATTCCCCCAAAATATTCAATGATGCACTGCGTTGGAGGATGGTTGTTGTTCAAATGTAAAATAGTGATTTATAACGTCAAAAGGAATAAATATCCTCAAGGAAATATAAATGAATGGAAAGAGTGACAGAAATGCAAACAAAACAGGCTGACAGAAAAAAATCTAGAAAATATAAAACACAACATAAACGACAAGAGAAGAAAATTATGAAACCAGCAGAGATGAGAGAAAGAAAGAAGGGATACAAGGAAGATAAAATCATGACAGATTGTGTGTTACTCTACTAAAATAAATTTGAAAACCCGGGGTGGAAAGAATAACTTTACGGGAAAATATAATCTACCCCAAATGACCCCAGTACAATAGAAAGTATAAACAAAACAGAAAAAAAAAGAAAAAAAAAGTGCAATACTATAAAAGAGCTCCATCATTAAAAAAAAAAACCAAAAAAACAAAAACCAAAAAAAAAACCACCAGCCCCAGAAAAATTCTACCAAATCTTTATCAAAGAGGTCATCTCCGTGCTACTTAAAATGGTGTTGAAAAAGAATGAAATCTTGCCATTTGCAACAATGTGGATGGAACTAGAATGTATTATGGTAAGCAAAATAAGTCAGAGAAAGACAAATATCATATGATTTCACTCATATGTGGAATTTAAGAAACAAAACAGATGAGAGAGAAGGAAAGAGAAGGAAAAATAAGATGAAAACAGAGAGGGAGGCAAACTCTAAGAGACTGAAATACAGAGAACAAACTGAGGGTTGCTAGAAAGGTGTTGGGTGGGGGGATGGGCTAAATGGGGGATGGGCATTAAGAAGGGCACTTGCTGGGAGGAGCACTGGGTGTTATATGTAAATAATGAATCACTAAATTCTGTTCCTGAAACATTATTACACTATATGTTAACTAACTTGGATTTAAATCAAAAAAAAGTAAAATAAAATGTTGAAGATATAGAAAAAAGGTCAACTTCTAAATTTTTTTAAAGACACAAATATCTATCAACACTTATACAGATTATACAAAAAGGAAAACCAAAAATTAATATCACATATGGGTATTCAGGCAAAATTCTTTTAAAAACATGAATACATAGGGGCGCCTGGGTGGCTCAGTCAGTTAAGCATCTGACTTCGGCTCAGGTCATGATCTCACAGTTTGTGAGTTCGAGCCCCGCGTCGGGCTCTGTGTTGACAGCTCAGAGCCTGGAGCCTGCTTCAGTTTCTGTGTCTCCCCCTCTCTCTGCCCCTCCCCTGCTCATGCTCTGTCTCTCTCTGTTTCTCAATAATAAATAAACGTTAAAAAATTTTTTTTAAACATGAATAAATAGATTCCCACACACATTAAAAAATAATATATCACATTTGCAACTACTTGGATGGAACTGGAGGGTATTATGCTAAGCGAAATTAGTCAGTCAGAGAAAGACAAATATCATATGACTTCACTCGTATGAGGACTTTAAGACACAGAACAGATGAAGGAAGGAAGGGAAGGAAAACAAAAATAATATAAAAACAGGGAGGGGGACAAAACAGAAGAGACTCTTAAATATGGAGAGCACACAGAGGGTTGCTGGAGAGGGTGTGGGAGGGGGAATGGGCTAAATGGGGAAGGGGCATTAAGGAATCTACTCCTGAAATCATTGTTGCACTATATGCTAACTAATTTGGATGTAAATTAAAAAAATAAAATTAAACAAAAATTTAAAAAGATAATACATCATTACAAAGTGGAGTTTATTCCAAAAATGTAAGAATGCTTCAATATTAGAAAATCTGTAAATAATATAGAAATATAACATTAAAAATCTAAACAATATGTATTAACATATCAAAGAAAAAATCAGGATTGTTTCTGTAGGTGCCTAAAAGGCACTTCACAAAATTTAACACCTATTCCTGATAAAACCAATCAATAGAATAGGAATCATAGATACTTCTGTAGTATAATTACACGTACATGTGTATAATCTCTGAAACCTGCTTCTTGATGGGAAAACAGCAGGGGCATTTCCGCTAAAGGGAGGGAAAAGATCAGGATGCCCAACATAACAAATACAATTTAACTTGGTTTTAGTATGAGCCAAAAAAATTCGATGAGAAGGAATTTAGATGCATCAGAATTAGGAAGAATGAAGGCAAACTTTTGAAACTGAATATCCGGAAAAGACAGAAAAATGGGAAAACTAATACAGGCAAATGAATGTAGTAAAAAAACAGGATCTCAAATAAATACCTAGAAATCAATAGAGCTTTGTGTATTTAAAGGTTAGATGACTTAATGAAAGAGAAGCCCCCGCTAAAATCACAACAAAGAAAATGAGACACCTTGTTATAAACTTAACAAGAAACGTAATATTAAGTGAGGACAATTTTTAAATATCCCTGAAATACCCCAAATTAGATTTGCATAAGTGGAAAAACTTACAATGTTAGCTAAGAATACTCACTATCAGAAAATATCAATTCTTCTTTATTTATTTTATAAATTTAACCCAATCCCAGTAAAAATACTAAGACATTTTTTTATGCAGCTACCCAAATTTTGAACTTCCTAGACAAGTAAGCAAGCAAAGATAGACAAAAAAAAAAAAAAAAAAGACACCTTGAAAACTCAGTGTTGGGGATGGTGACATCGAGACATGCTGTGTCAGATGGCCTGACATTTGATAAACCCTCTATGTGTGTATTACATCAATGCGTGAATAGACAAACAGATTATAATGAAGAATTGACCCCACTGCACATGGAAATTGGGAGATAACAAAAATGGTGTTTCGTATCTTTAGAGAAAAGTTGACTTTTCTTTCTTTTTTTAACGTTTATTCATTCTTTGAGAGACAGAGAGACAAAGCATGAGTGGGGGAGAGGCAGAGAGAGACAGAGGGAGACATAGAATCCGAAGCGGACTCCAGGCTCTGAGCTGTCAGCACAGCGCCTGACATAAGGCTGGAACCATGAACCGTGAGATCGTGACCTAAGCCGAAGTCGGATGCTTAACCAACTGAGCCACCCAGGCACCCCGAAAAGTTGAACTTTTAAATTAACGGTGTTGAGACATTTGGAAAAGGATACAATTAGACCTGTACCTCATTCCATATACCAGGATAAACTCAAACTTCATCAGAGACCTGAATGTAGAAATCTAAAGCATTCAACTCCTGAAAGCAAGCACAGATGGATCCTTAACGAACTGGAAGTAGGGATACCTACCAACTGCAACTCAAAGTCAATAAGCAATTAGGATAATTAGGTTCAATTTCATAAAAAAAGTAATTAAAAAAACTTGACACGATTAAAATCACCATAAGCAAAGTAAAAAAATAAATAAGTTGCAATTTACACAAAAGGTTATCATCACTAAAATATAAACAGCTACTAAAATTGATGGGGGAAAGATTAATAACCCAGTAGAAAAATGGGAAAAATATATGACAAGTAATTCACAGACAGAATAATTGTAAATGGCCTTTAAACATATGAAAAATCATCAATCTCAGTGTAAATAAGAGAAGTACAAATTAAATTATATCGCCGTTTCTTATGGGTCAATTTGATGAAAATTTAAAAGTGTAGGAATGGAAAATTTTGGTGAGGCTCTGGGGTAACTCATACATTTTGGGGAAACGCAGTGTCATGCAACCCAAAATGCAGGGGCATTTCATAATATCTAGAAAAATTATATATGCATATATCCTTTCTCAGCAACCTCACTTCTAGGAGTCTAGCCTAAAAATACAGTGCAAAAATATGAGATGACTTATACTCAAGATGATTCACTGTGGCATTTTTTATAGTAGCAAAAGATTGAAATCAACCCCAGTGTTCATCAGTTGGAGATCAGTTGAATATACCGGGATGCATATATACAATGTAATTCTGTGGAGCTATAAAAAAAAAAAAATAGTGAAAGTCTTCATAGACTCACGTGGCTTGAGAACCAGAATATGTTTTCAAGGGAAAATAGTTCAGTACAGAAAAAAATATATAGGACATGCTACCTTTTGTGTAAGGAAAGGGGTTAAATGTATAAATGCAAATGTAAATCAGTATATTTGAAAATAATTACTAGAGAATTAACTAACAATGAATAAAAATTATTGCTCCTAAGAGAAGGAAGCAATATGTTGGAAGCAGTATGATGGGGACAGTGACAGAAAAGTGGCTTCTTTCAATGAAATTGGTTATATGGTTTTGTCTTTGGAATCGTGTAATAATGTTTTACATATCCAAAATTTAAATACAGTCAAAAGAAAAGAAAAGAAAAGAAAGAAGCAATTCCTAAAGATTGAAAAAACTATAAACATCTGTTACTGACAGGGACACAGAAAGAGTATTTTCTCACACATTGGTGGTGTGAATTAAAATATTATTTTGAAAACTACCTGCCTAGCAATATCTATTATAATAGTGTGTGTGTGTGTGTGTGTGTGTGTGTGTGTGTGTGTTCACCTAACAACTCCACTCCTGGAAACCCTTACCAGAGAAGTAACACATGTATATTGGCATTTATGGTAGCAAAAGTCTGGGGGTGATGTCTTATTTTTATGGGAATGATAGACAAAATCGTCATGGATCTACACCATGGAATATTATACAGTATTCAAAAGAACGAATCAGAACTGAGAATGACAGGATACAGAAAAGTGTGCATAACATAATCTTATTTTTATAAAGTAAGCAATGAAGAAAAACCCTATAGATGAGAGAGAGAGAGAGACAGAGACAGAGACAGAGAGACAGAGAGAGATTATGTGATTATGAGAAAGATAGGTAAGACTGCAGAGAAATGGAAATTACCTGTATGGTTGGGGCAAATTCCTGAAAGAATGGGAGCACCAAGCAAAAAAATGGGGGCAACGGACTGCTTTAAAATGGGTGATAAAATACAAAGTTTGTTTGCATTTGCACACTTTGATTGCATTTTGTTTTTTAATGAAATTATATACATGTTTGTACGTGATAAAGTAGGCCCACATTTAAGAAAAGGATGCAGTTATAAGCTTAGATATGGTATGCATAATTAATATTGACCCAAGCCTTTGAAAAGAAGGACAAAGTATGAGGGAAAAGCAAAAAAGAAAAAGGGATCAGGACTGGAAGACTGTGGAGGAAAAAGAGCCCAGGAAGAGCATGCAAGGTAAGGCTTGTGGAACAAATGCATCAGAGGCCAAATAGGAGCCTCAGGTTACAGGGCATGGCCTGGAGAGACTATTGCTAGCATCCTGCTCATTGGTATCTTCTTCAGCAAAGACTTTCCTCTTTACTCAAGCAGAAATGGTTGCATTCTTCCTAATAACGCCTGTGATCTAGTGTGTTTCTGCAAACATCTCAGTGTTGTAATTATGTGGGCTTTCTCTCCTTTGATCTCCTTGTTGGCCTCCATGCCAATGCCTGGCACAAGGAAGGTATTATACCAGTATTTACCCAATGAATTGTTTAAGTCAAATGGATAAGGTTAGAACCTAGATCTTCTTTCTTTCTCTGTGGTTATTCCGCTGCCCTGAAAGTAATTTATGTCACAAAGTGGAGGTTCTATCTGAAGTTTCTGAAGTACGTATTTGCAGTAGCCCAAAAGAGCAAGGGTTCTGTCCTGGGAAGTAAAGAATGGAAATAAGCAGGAAAGAGAAAAGTGTGAGACCAGCTTCCTTTCCAGTTCTTCAGTCTGTGTGGCTGGAAAGCTCTGTATATAAATAAACAGAGAATGGTTTAGTAGAATAACTAAACGGTCTCCTCCAATTTGGGCAGCTAAGCCTGGGAAAAGGACTAGAATGTATTCTCTTTGGTCGTGGCATTTGCAAGCTCAGAAAGGGCAAGTTTACGGAACTGGGACAAAGGTGGTCTCTTCCACCCTAGCATCCTGGGAAGTGACCTGTGCTGGGGATCACCTTGACCTCTGCTGGGGATCACCTCCACTCTGTGGAGAGAAAGACCTGGGCTCTGGGGAGCTGAAAGCTCCTTTCTACTCCCCATCTTTTCCCTTTGCTTTCTTCCCCCGTTCTCTGGGTAAATCACACTTCCATGCTCCACAGCCTAAGAACACACGCCTAGCGCCGAGCAAAGCGTTTCCATCGCCACAGTATTATTCTCCTCATTCCTTGTTGAAACCACAAGCTTTGGGGCTTGAATTGCCTACGTGTGGTCTTAATTCATTCTAAAAATACTAAATCTATGGAACACTTTGAGTTGTAGGAGCAGCGTGATAAAATGTGTGCCTTTCCATTTCAGGGGTCTATGTGCATAAATATCTCTTAAGCAATAAAATATTATAGCTTCGTACTTTTCAAATGGTAAGTTCCCTACGTGAAGTTGAAAGCCGAAGAAAAACGTTATGTTTTAACAATACCGTATTACTTACTTAACCATTCCAATTACTCCATCCACATATGATTGCAGTGTATGGATTTCTTGCCTGCATATTTCTTTTCTTATGCATGTAGTTTTGAAAACAGTTAGACATCTCTGACCCTCAAAGTAGAATATTGATGACGGTAGCCCTATGGAAGAACCATCTCAGAATAAACCATATGTAGAGAAACAGAAACAATAAGATGTATATAAATCATCAGGATTTTGATTATGATTATATCTGTTTATCTATAGAGAGATTTTGTACATATATGTATTCACACACACAGACACACACACACACACACACACACACACACACACACACACACACAGAAGGAGGAGGGGCAGGAGCAGGAGAAGAAGGAGAAGAAGGAATTATCTCACATGGTTATGGAAGCTGAAAAGTCCCGAGATCTGCCATGCACATACTGGAGATATAGGGGAGCCAGGGCTGTGGTTCCAGTCTGGGTCCAAAGGCCTGAGAACTTTGAGAGCTGTTGATGTAAGTTATGGTAACTTGAAGGCAGGAGAAGAATGATGTCCCAGCTCAATTATTCAGGCAGACAAAATTCCCTCTTATGCAGTCTTTTCTTTCCATTCGGGCCCTCACCTGACTGGGTGATACCCATCAACACTGGAGAGGACATCTGCTTTGTTCAGCCTACCAACTGAAATGTTAATCTCACCCAGAAACAGACTCATAGACATACTCAGAATATATATTTATTTATTTTGAGTAGGGGGACGAGCTGGGGAGGGGCAGAAAGAGAGGGGGACAGAGAATCTGAAGCAGGCTCTGCACTGATAGCAGAGGTCCTGACGCGGGGCTCGAACTCACAAACCGTAAGATAATGACCTGAGCCGAAGTCAGACGCTTAACCAACTGAGCCACCCAGGTGCCCAGACACACCCAGAATAATACATGATCAAATGTCTGGACACCCTGTGGCCCAGTCGAGTTAACACATAAAATTAACCATCACACCATATGAACCACAGCACACTCTTGAAAAATATCCCTTGCAGGCACAGTTACAGCATTAAAGGTATTTGACTTTCCTTGAATAACACTCATATAGTACATTACATCTTGCAGATATGGGCCAAAAAGCCACTCTTATGACTTGAGAATGCCATGAACAACCAATTGTGCATTATAGGTACAATTTATTTCGTCTGTTGTTGAAGTTGTAGCTCAACATAAATCTTAATTTGGCACATTTTGGTGATGTTCTAGTTCCTATTATTAGATAGATCAGTTGCCCTTATTTAGAAATGTTTTATGTAATAATTTTCTAAAATAGTTTTTAATAAATTATCTGTCTGACAGTTTTTTTTCTCACCAAGATAATTAATTTTATATTTTCTCCCCATCATTAAGTATTTTAAATACGCAAGTCTGTTGGCAGTTAGTACTGTCTATCACAGAGGTGCCAAAAAAGCCTGCAGAATCTTGTTTTCAGAGATTTTGTTCACAAGCTTCCTTAATAGGGTATAATTTGCATAAAATAAGCTTAAATTGATTACATATTTCTGATAAGATTTGCTATTTCACAAGACTGGAGTTGGGAGAAGGCATATGTGTGTCACCACTGGCTGGTTTTCCTCCCTCTGGGAAGATGGCTGTCTGCCACTCTGAGCCCAAAACAATGTCCTGAAGTCACGAAATAGTGTTTCCACGTCCTTTTTAACTGTGGTGATGCATTCCATGACTCTTCAACGTGTACATACCTGATTAGCAAGCTTCAACCAAATAAAGATAAGCAAAAGGAAAACAGAGAAAAGAAAAGGAAAAACCTTTTATAAATGGCTCTCCACACCCTGAGCTTCTCCATAGTGGCACTAGAAGGGCACAAGATATGAGCTTGAGGAATATTCGTTTGGAACCTGGGGGGCAAGTCACAATGGAAGTTGTTCATTCAGCACCCGAGAGTCAGTTCAAAGTTCTAAAGCCCATAAAAGCTTAAATGTATTTCCCCTGCCTGCTCAGAAAAGCATAAACATTCCCTCCTTTGCAACAATGATCATTCGACAAATATTTATTAGACTCTTGACTTACAGAGGTAAAAGGAAAAAAAAAAAAAACCCTGCTTCTGCACTCTTGGAGAATGCGGTATAATAAGGAAGACACACATTAACTAAATAATCACGCAGTGAATGTAAGATTACAAACTGAGGCAGCCTGGGAAAAGAAAGAGTTACGAACTGGCCGAAGCCCACTTGATAGTTTGCAATGATACGGTTATTTTACAGCAGATCAAGGTAGGCTCTGAAAATTACGTGGAATTCTGCCACATCAGTGGCGATCGGTAAGCTGGCATCCAAAGAGAACAAAATTAAAGCATTTTGACAAACTGGTCTGTAAGCTTGATACGGTTCCAGCCTTCAGCCCTCAAATGTCGGTGCCTGGAAGTCTTGTTGAGATCCAGAAGGCCTGGGGTCTGCAAGTCAGCATTTCCAACCAGCTCTTGGGTGGGGCTGATGATGTTGTCCCCAGATGGCACACTGAGCAGCAAGGCTTTAGGTGTGCTAATTTAAACCTTCGCTCGGGGACGCCTGGGTGGCTCAGTCCATTGAGTGTCTGACTCTTGATTTCGGCTCAGCTCCTGATCTCGAGGGTTTGTGAGTTCGAGCCCCCCACTGAGCTCTGAGCTGACAGTGCAGAGCCTGCTTGAGATTCTCTCTCTCTCTCTCTCTCTCTCTCTCTCTCTCAACATAAGTAAATAAAACTTTAAAAAACATTAAAACTTCACTTCAAATTAATGTGACCACACTCCAGCAGCAAGATTCAGGCATCACCGTACTCTGTTGAACCCAAACCCAGATGGCCCCTTAAAACTAAGTCACCCTTCTGAAGGGTTTATGCCCCTACACTTGCTCAATTCTTTGCCCTTTTGCTGCAGAGGCAAGAGACGGTGCAGAAGATTTCTAGCCAATCCACATTTTTGAAATGCCAGTCATCAAGTCAATGAAAATTATTTTTAAAGATGCAATTTACTCAGTGTTAAACCATCTTGTGGACTAAGAGACACTTGAAGTCTTTGTGTAGCTGTCCCTGGAGTATAGATTTTGTTGAGGAGGGGCTACATTGGAGGGGGGAGCACTCCAGGCCAAGGAAACAGCAGCATGCAAAGCTCCCTCCCATGACAAGAGAGAGGCCGTGTCTTACAGCGTCCTGCCATCAGATGACTAGACAGGTCACAGCGAGTGTCCTCAGGTGGACAAAGGAACACGCCTTCGGTTCTTTCTCCCCTTGGGGCGTAGTCTTAGTCTTAGAGTAGTACTTGACAGCGACTGAGTCAAAATTCCTTCTGTGACGAAGCTGTAACACTGACCTTCCCCAAAACTCAGTCTTGTCTTCTGCCTAAACTGAGCGTGCCCCAGTTAGCACCTGAAAGGAGAATCCAGGCTTCTCCCGCTGCTACGGAAATGCCTGAGGCTTCCAGAAGGGAAATTCCGTGAGTCAGCTAGGAAAACCAAGCTCTGTTCAAGGAGAAGCATCTGTTAGCAATACAGAACTTTGCATGTGGTTCCAGGCATGCTTTCATACCTCATTCAAAGTCACATGACTCCAGACTAAACCTGATGATAGATGACAGTTATTTTGATGTAGTCACAAAAACAATGCTGCATAATGGCAAGAGCAGAGACTCAGGTTACAGTGAATGAATTTCTGATTTGGAGAAATGTGTAGTATATAAAATTTGTCCTTAAAGAGAGACTTTATTAGAATTCGATATTTTGCTTTTTCTAAGGGACATGATTCAATTAATACACAGTGTCATTACATAGAATGCACGTCTGTCCTTCATGCACGATGTCCCTCAGAATTCATGGTCAATATGGTGTGCTCTTTGAATTTTTTTTTTTTTCTTGGACTCAGAGTTTTTTCCTCCCTTATCCCATCCTACTAGAGATGAGCACATGATGTATCCAGAAAAGGAAGGGGCAGGAACAAGGACACAGATCAGCTTTGGTGGAGGAGTTAGAGATTTTGTTTGCTGGTAAAACTAATGAGCTTGTTTGGGGATGGAGATTCATCATCCTCAGAATTCTATTTTAACCTCAAAAGGCAACGCCACACAGCAGGTATGTCCAATTTTGCCGTGACAGTGTGCGGATGTATTGGTTTAGGTGATAGGCTCGTTAGTAATAAAGAGAAAATTCTGCTAGTTCACCTGCTACTTCAACTGCTCGGCTTTGGATTCCATTTGTATCTCGTGGCGTAAAATCCATGCAGGTGTAATTTATTACCTGTCCCACCACCTTCTGATTCCACTTCGATACCTCCATGGTCTCTCCCGGGCTCTTTCAGAACTGGCACATGCTAGAAATAGAAGTGGCTTCAAAAAACGTGTAGATAAACTCACGGATGGGCCGTGTAATTAATTATTAAGGGAAGCTGCATGGTGTGTGTTACCTCCCTGGCCTTTTTATGGTTGGGATCGGAGGCAGTAAACACGTTCTCCTGCCGAATTCCTAGCAGGGACAAAAAGGAGAACTGCGTGGACTGACCTGACGGATGAACATTTTGATGACCTTTTCAATCGCCTTCTGTTTTTACGAAAGGGAGCAAACGCATAATATCTCGGGTAGATTTGCTTAAACCGTTCAGACCAAGTCTGCCAGGAGGACTGGCCTATAATAACTGAGCGAGGCAGGATCTGATCTTGAAAGGCAGGGCTTGCCCACGCTGAAGTGCAAATATGGCTTGAGTCAAAATGTAATTGTGCAGTATTGAAATGATTTGCTAGTTATGCAACTCTTTTTACCGTCATAAACTTAAAAAGTAATTGTGAGGCTGTCTGATGGGTGCACGGGAGTTCATTATCCCCCTCTACTTTTATATATGTTTGACATTTTCCATAATAAAAATTTTAAAGTAATTGTTAGTGATGTCATGATTGAATAAAGGAGCTATAAACGTGCATGTTTGGCCTGGACAATTTGTAGCTAATCCGGTATCATTTAGCCATGTTTAGCACTTGACCGCTCAGTGGGCCACGGGCCAACGTAGATTTGGAATGCAGGCATTTCCGTTTCCGGGGCTATCCTTCACCAGGATAGGGCGGCATGGGGCAGTTTCCCCAGGCAGCCCAGAATGGGTTACTGCCTCGCTCAGGGAAAACTTGAGAGGCAGGCTGTGTCGTTGGGCCACCCAGGGTGGGCACAGCCAAATCTCTGCTAGGGCTCAGTTTGGAAATGATGAGCCTGGGTGGCATTAAGGAGAAATAGGAGAGAAAGGGCTGAGAATGAGCAGACAGGTGAGAGATTAGGTCAAAGTAAACAAAGACCACAGGCTGATCCCCGACTCTCCCTCCCATACTGGAGCTTAGTACCGCATTGTACTGAAATTTCTCATCCTGTGGGAGGCACTGCGTGAAATCAAGACCTACCTGCTCAACTCCACTGAGTCCTAAAGGAATCTGCTCCCTTTAGAATCTCAGATTTGGAGAGACGTCAATCATTCTTCTGGCCTGATCATCACTGAGGACTTCACAGAGGTGGTCAGTGAGAAAATTAAAAAAATAAAAGTTTTTTTGTAATGTTTATTCTTGAGAGAGAGAGACAGTGCCCGAGCAGGGGAGGGCAGAGAGAGGGGGAGACACAGAATCTGAAGCAGGCTCCGGGGTCTGAGCTGTCAGCACAGAGCCAGACATGGGGCTTGAACTCACAAACTAGGAGATCATGACCTGAGCCGAAGTTGAATGCTTAACTGACTGAGCCACCCAGGCATCCCTTTTGAATGAATAAGTAAATTATCTTTTTTAAAAGTTTATTCATTTATTTTGAGAGAGAGAGAGTGACAGAGCAGGGGAGGGGAGAGAGAGAGAGAGAGAGAGAGAGAGAGAGAGAGAGAGAGAGAGAATCCCAAGCAGGCTCCTTGCTCTCAGCATGGAGCCCTATGTGGGGCTTGATCTCACGAACCATGAGATCATGACCTGAGCCAAAATCAACAGTCACACGCTTAACTGATGGGGCCACCCAGGTTCCCCTGAATGAATAAGTAAATAGAACCTAGTTCTTCTGAAAGCTCAGCACAAATCCAAGACATTAGATGCAAAAGAAGAGTTCTTACTTTTGATTATTGTTCTCCCTCCAATGCTCGATGTTAGCCTGTCTCTCTCGTGTCAGAAATGGAGATTTATTTCAGGTTTTGGCAGGTCATACTGACAAGCGCTGAAAAATGCCTGCTTCTGATATTTCTGAAGGCTCTTTAGAACTTGACTCTTTGATCATACGTATGTTTATCATCCCAGTTTCCAGTCTCCATTTACTATTTCGTGGTTGTAGGCAAAGTAATAAGCCCGGGAGATATAATTTTTTTTAATGTTTGTTTATTTCTGAGACAGAGGGAGACAGGGCGCAAGTGGGGGAAGGGCAGAGAGAGAGGGAGACACAGAATCCCAAGCGGGCTCCAGGCTCTGAGCTGTCAGCATAGAGCCTGACTCAGGGCTCGAACCCATGAACCGTGAGATGATGACCTGAGCCGAAGTCGGACGCTCAACTGACAGAGCCACCCGGGCACCCCAAGTTTTCATAACTTAATCTGGGTGAAACCAGAGAGGATACAAACTCATCTGCGTGGAACGGCGTGATGCCCCGAAGCGAGGAAAGAAGCCTCACACACATCTCCAGACTGTCCGTATCTTCCTGGGCCTTCCTGGATTTTCTGGTTCCAGAAATATCACAATGGGGCTGTGTACAATTTCTGCATTCCATTGGTTTAAATTTTCTGCGCCTTTCTTATACAATTTCCTTCTAGAGTGAGTTGTATCCTTCCAAACCAGAAACATGTTTGGCAAGCTGCAAATTCAGGCAGACAATTTTGTCTGGAGTACTGGATCTATTCCTACAGTGGTATTTATCCAGAATCGTCTCTGTACTTGCACTGCCAATCTTTTCCAGCTGTAACAGCCAGAGCAGTTGCCTCGTCTTCAGCAAAGAGACCCTGTTGTTAAATCATTAGATGTTAGGTTTGGAAGGCTAGAACCATTCATTGGGGCAATTTTCCTCATTAAGGCAATTTTACTGGCTTCCCTTTCAAGCAAGGACCAGAAATAGGAATGCTATCTACTCTAATTTGATAAAGCCACTCACTTTCACTTTCTTGGGCAGTGAGTTTTGGGTGCTTTTCAGTGTTCCCCCTTTTTAGTAACCTCATCATCTTCCTCAGTTTGGCTTTCAGTAAATTCTTGGATTTGGAGGAAAGGGCATTCAGCTGATACAAGAAAATAACAAACACCTTTGTATTTTTTGGATCTTAGCTTTGAAGCAACAATAAAGGCAGGTGTTTTCAGTTCACAGTCACAGCAATTGGTCGCAGCTGGTGACCCTAGCTTCCTTCTGGCCTTGATAATCATCTCTTTGTAGTCACCTGGAGCACCAGGCGATAGAAATAATACTAATAATTGCAACCATTTACTTATTTCATACTGCAAGCCAGGAAGCATGGGAGGCACTTTACATATATTCTTTTTCTCAATTCTTGCCGTCAAATTGGAGAGTATTATCATGACTTTACACACCAGGAAACTGAGGCACAGAGAAATTAAGAAAATTGCTCAAGGTCATATAGCTTCACTTTGTCTCATGCATCTAAGGTATATAGATATCATGTATACAGGTGGTACTCAATACCTATTTGTTCAGAGACAGCTTCTGCAGCTTTGAGCCCCTCTGTAGGGACAGAGTCAATACAGTTGGGGGTGGACTAAGCCCATGGGAGAGAATTAACGGGGATACGAAGTGGAAAGAACAAGACCAAGACGAGAAGTTCAGATGCTTTTCGGGTCCCAGCTCTTGCCATTCCTAGGGCTGTATTCACCCAATTCCCTTTTACTTCTTGAGGTTCATCCTACTGTAAGTTAAAAAAAAAAAACCCTGCTTTTCACTTCCTTCCTTCCCTCAGAAATTTGCGGTTTTTCCATTTAGTCCAGGATATAACTGAAAATATATGACGCTGAGGATTTACTTCAAAATAATATTAGGATGGTGTAGTGGATGAGGATGTGGGTAGGGTGGGACTGGCCATGAGTCGATGTGTTTTTGAGGATGTGTGATGGGTACATGAGGGTTTATTATACTATCTCGTTTAGGTTTGCGTGTTCTAAATTCTTCATAATAGAAGTTTAAACAAACTGCAGCAGCACTAACAATAAAAACCACAGACTTATGGTCCCCAAAAGATGGATATGACCTAACATTTCCTAACCAATGGAAAGCCTTTCTCCATTGCTTGGAAGCTTGGAAGAGGAGACAGCAAGCGAGGAGGGGTCGAAAGAACTCGGTTGATGATAGCCTGGTTCCCTTTCTGGGTTGAAATCTGGAAAGAGTAGAGAATGTGAACGGAAGCCTTTCAAAGTGAGCATTTGGTGCTTTTCCATTTTTCCCTTCACACATACCCCCTCAATGGGGTCTTGAGCAGTGCAGTAATGTGGCTTTGGGAGGCACCTTCTCATTCATTAATTCATCCATCCATTCATTCACTCATTCAGGTAATGTGATCTGATTCAGGAAACAGAAAAGCCTTGCTAATGCAATGTCTGGCATATAGGTGGTACTCAATAAATATTTGTTGAGTTAATGAATGGATGAAGGGAGATGCTATAAAGAAACACCTTTAATTATGGAACTCTTTTGACATTACATCAATATTCAATCTTCTGCATTTAGAAACTGCCAGAGCCTGCTACAAATTCTATTTTGAAGGCCGCAATAACTTGGCCAGGAAAACATTTCTGCTGAAATTTTGCATAGACATCCACAGCTTGAGATTTGTTCGAAGTGACAAGAGTTTGAAACCCCTAAATCAAGTTTTCTGGCTTTGAGTGACAAGGATGTCAAAAAGATGGAAATTAATCTTTCAAAATATGGTTTTTGCTTGTTGAACTGAAAACCTTCTATTTTCTTCTGGGTAGAGAAGCTCTTTCAATACGATGAATTCGTGATGTAGATTTAATTGCCGTAGTAATTTCAATAGCGTTTAATTTTTAAAGGCAGTAACAAGCTTCTGTTATATTTAATTGATGAGAATCTAGATTGACTAGTATATATATATTTTTGAGATTAGATATGGAGACTACCCAATGTTTATCAATGTCTCCATTTATAGTGTTCATTCAAACCACAGCTATTTATTGAGTACAAGGTACTGTGTGCTGCATAAAAGAATGAGAAGGTATGGCTTATACCTTCAAGGAATTAATAAGCTAATAGGGGAGAGAAGCTGTATAATTTTGGGCTTTTTTATAGGCAAGTTGGTTGCTTTAAAAATAAAGAAAGAAATTGTCATAAATTATGTGCTGCCGTCTGGCATGAACCATGCTGTTCCAGCACATTCTATCCACCAAGCAGCATTCCTGCAGGGCAATGCATGATGATAATTCTTCATCCCACTGCTTTTATTTGTCTTCAAACATGTGAAAGTAAACATAACTGGAGCTAAGAAAAACTGAGAAGTCTGAAAAGTTTGCGTAACTTTGGTGGCCCAGACACGTCTAGTGGTCAGAAAACACTCTTCCCTTTTTTTTTTTTTTATAGACTATTTTGAGAACAGTTTTAAATTTACAGAAAAATTGCTGTGGCTATATAACATGTTTATGTAATTAATGAACCAATAGCGATCATTAGCTAACATCCATACTTTATTCAGATTTCCTTAGTTCTAGCATGGTCTCCTTTTCGCCTAATAAGGATAACCTGAAACTGAGAGACAACAGAAGGAAATAATACGGAAAAAAAATAAGATTTTACTGGCTACTGTGTAACTAGAATCCACAGACCAACACCTTTCATGGGGACAGCTATGGGATCATTTTGCCTGTGGTTTCTGCACCTGCCTCCATTTTGAGAGGGCCATTTGACTCCTTTCCAAGCCTTAGCCTGAAATGATCAGAAGGGCTCATTAAGATAGTTTCCCTAAAATAGGGAGTAATTTGTCATCAAAGTTGAATTCAAGTCTACTCTTCAAGAAAAACAGAAACATCATCGTAAAATGATTTCACTGACTTAGCTCACACTTAGCCATCAGATTAAAACCAATATGGATATAGATTACATTTACCTTTATTATTCCGGGCCCCTCTTTGATGTCTTTCCCCTCTGTGTGCTGACTCAGTTGGGACATTTCAGGGTTCTGAAACTCCCTCCCAACCTAAGAACATAAGAAATGTATGAGAAAGTGAAAATGACCTTCATGGGACACACCCTCCACACTAGGTATCGACTCTGCCTTGGCCGCACCAAGTTATGTTGGCCCTGTTAGAATCCTGTGTTGGCTAGAGATTGCTTTCTCCACTTTTGTGGTAAAACCGTGTAGAGATGAAAGGTATCCGCTGGGGGAAACCAGAATTGGCCCCTGAGCAAACTAACACGAAAACACCAATTCCATCTTCCTGCGAATGCCTTAGAGTGCTTTGTAAGTAGTTACTTGTCTTTGGGCCCCTCGTGGATCTTTGTCTGAACTTTGAATCATTTTTCTTGGTCAGAAGATCTATGGATCCCAAGTTAGGACCTTTTTGTTAAGCCTGTCCTGAACCCATGTGTGATTTCTATTCTATCTAAATTTTTTTTTTTTTTTTTTTTTTTTTTTCCCTGAGACACTTAGAAGCATTTATGGCTTGCTGGATCATTTGTTCTTATTTCAATTAGAATTTATTCATATGCTACTCATTTTCTGACGTCTCATTTTGACATCACCCGAATTATGTTTAAATCTGAAAATGGACTTTCAGACCGGACTGGGTTCTACTGATACAAAAGAGTCTATTGAAAACAGGGGAGAAAATATCACTGTGGACTGGAATTCGTCAGGAAAAAAATTTTATTTTTTTTATTTTTTTTTTAACGTTTATTTATTTTTGAGACAGAGAGAGACAGAGCATGAACAGGGGAGGGGCAGAGAGAGAAGAAGACACAGAATCCGAAACAGGCTCCAGGCTCCGAGCTGTCAGCACAGAGCCCGACGCGGGGCTCGAACTCACGGACCGTGAGATCATGACCTGAGCCGAAGTTGGATGCCTAACCGACCAAGCCACCCAGGCGCCCCCGTCAGGAAAATTTTAATGGGAGAGGCTTGAATAGGCCTTAGAAGCAGGGAAGGCAGGTCAGAGTCAGGGTAGCAAGGACACCAAAGTCATAGGTAGTGTGTGATATGGCAAATATTCTACTTGAAGCAACGGCGATATGGAGGGCAGAGGTGAGATGAAGTTCACAGAAGTAAAGTGGGACCGCTTACCTGAAGGTTGTTGGTTCTAGACTAGAGAGGATTGGACCTCATGCCCGGTCTAACACCTGAGTCTGACAAAGCGTTCTACATCTGAGAACTTGTCTTAATCCAACCAGGCTCATAGCAACTGCTTCGGGCTAGGTTGAGCTTGTTTTGTACCCCTGACTTCCATCTGAGAGGCAGGTGGAAACGTGGTGATTTTCCAGAACAGTTAGGTGATGGTGGGGAATGGGCAGAAATGTATAAATAAACCTGTGAGGATGGCTGAGCTGAGCCAGGGCCAAGTGGAATCCTCCCTCCATGCAGAGGTGTCATCATTAGCAGCTCTGTGGCCTCGTGGGGACTTGGAAGTCCACATCAGTGCAGGGGAATGTGAGGTGTCATCTCCGTTTCTGTGTGACCTTCCCTGTATGTTTCCATATCTTTTGCCTTTCAAGAAATGTTATGGCGAACAAACTGTTGATTGCCAGGGGGGAGGTGGGTGGAGGCTAGGCAAAGTAGGGGAAGGGGATTAAGAGGTTCAGACTTTCAGTTCTAAAACAATTAAGTCAGGGAGGTGAAAAGTACAACATAGGGAATACAGTCAATAATTTTCTAATAATGTATGGTGACAGATGGTTACTACACTTACTGTGGTGAGCATTGAGTATAGAATTGCCAAATCAATATGTTGTACACTTGCAACTGCTATAACATCGTATGTTAATTACGCTCCGATAAAAATAATGGGAAATAAAAGAAATTTTATGTCCATCAGCACTGCTGAGTCAAAGTGCAGAGAAAACTAACACATGCTGACCGTGTACCGGGTGCCTCACTCCATTATTTATTCTCATTTCTCACAATCAGTATAGTAGGGAAAGTGAGACATGGAGAGAAGGAGGTAACATTTGAAACCAGTCTTACATGGTTCCCGGGCTCCTACTCCTTCTCATACCGTTTCTTACAATGAGCTTAAATATTCTCAACAGCAGGACATCATCATGAAGGGGATATGTCTGGAAGATTAATCTGGTAGCCAGCCGGGAGTGGACTGGAAAAGGGGGAGACTGGAAGGAAAGAGATTAGGTTAACATTTTATTTCAATAACATATGGGCTGTGTGAAAATGTTCTTCCATAGAAAGAGTAGTTTTTATAGACTTTTTTTTTTTAGAAATTGACAAGCTGATTCTAAAATTCATATGAAACACAAAAAATCTAAAATAACCAAAACAATTTTGAAACACAAAGTCAGAAGACTCACACCATATGAATTCTAGACTTACTATGAAACTATAGTAATTAAGACGTTGGCCTAAGTATAGACATATAGATGAAAAGAACAAAATGGAGTCTGGAAACGGCCAATTTACTCCTGACAAAGATGCCAAGGAAATTCAGTGACAAGAGTAGTCTTTTCCACAAATGATGAATGAAGCAATGATAACAATAATAAACCGAGACCCTTAACTCACACCATATGCAAAAATTTACACAAAATGGATCATAGACCTAAAGGTAAAAACTGAAATGATACAATTTATGGAAAATGCATAGGAATAAAATCTTTGTGCCTTGGATTAGACAAATTTCCCTAGGACACAAAAAGCAAGAACTATAATGTTTATTTATTTTTGACAGAGAGAGAGAGAGAGAGAGAGAGAGAGAGAGACAGAGAGAGAGAGAGCATGAGTGGGGGAGGGGCAGAGAGAGGGAGACACAGAATCTGAAGCAGGCTCTAGGCTCTGAGCTGTCATCACAGAGCCCTATGCGGGGCTTGAACTCATGGACCGTGAGATCATGACCTGAGCGGAAGTCGGAGGCTTAACTGAGCCACCCAGGCTCCCCAAGCAAGAACTATAAAAAAAAAAAAAATTGACAAGTTGTACTTTATCAAAATTTAAATTCTTTATTCTTCAAAAGACATGGTTAATGAAATGAAAAGTCAAGCCACAGACTAGGAGAAAACACTTGCAAAACACATATCTGAATGGAATCCAGAATATATGTAGCTTATAGAGTATATAGAAATCTTACAAGTTTTAAAATAAAAAGGCAGGAACTTGATAAAAAGTGTGCAAAAACTTAAGCAGTTTGCCAAAGATATATAAACATATGAAAAGACTCTCAATATAATTAGTCATTAGGAAAATTCAAATTAAAACCACAAATAGATATTGCTACACACCCACTAGAATAGCTGAAATTAAAAAAAAATCTGACAATACCAAGCATATAGCAGGGATACAGAGCAATTCCTAGATACTTACCCAAGATAAATGAAAGCATATGTCCACACATATGTCATATAAGGCTTTTTGCTAATAGCAAAAATTGGAAAAGATATATATCAGCTAATGAATGGATGAACAACTGTGATTCACTCCTATATAATATTCAACACTATTACATTCAGGGAAAGAAACCAGACATAAAAGAGTATATGTTGTATGATTCCATTTATATGAAATTACAGAAAATGTAAAAATAAAGTGACAGAAGGCAAAGCATTTTCTAGGCCAAGAACTAGGGGAGGAGATTGACGGTAAAGGGGCAGAGGCAACTTTTTGGAGTGGTAGCGGTTACATACGTGATTATACACATTTGTCAAAGTGTATAAAGTGCCTTTAAATAGGCACATTTATTATATGCAAATAATACATCAATAAATCTGATTTAAAAATAGTTTCATGCCTTAAAGAATTGGTAGATTTTTAAAATCTAAATAATAAACAATTATGTTGAGCAACTTACGTTCGAGTTGGCATTGGCCTTGGCTTGAGAAAGTTTATAGCTGAATCTAACACCCAATCAGAGTAACCACGAATGCCCTTTGGATTAACAATGCACTTTCTCTGGGTATAGTTGACATTTTCGATTTCCTTTTAATAAACCTACCTTTTGCATGTCTTTTACTATCGGACATTTAAGAGCCTTCTTAGAAACAGGCAGAGCATAAAATAAAATCTGAAACATGCATAGAGTCAAAAGGAGATGGGGACAAATTGAGATCAGCAATTGAGAGGATAGGACAAAACCGTATGCCCTTGACTAGATAGATAGATAGATAGATAGATAGATAGATGTGCATAACTGGGCTTGTTTCTGATTCAGTTTGCCTCTTTGCTGATGGACAGGTCCAAGGTAGAACAAGCCAGTGTTGTGACAAGGCAACAGAAGGTCAGACCACTCATAACTGATTCCAACAGTAACTTCTTTATATGAAGGAAAACTGCTTAACTGTGTGTAATCTGGAAATTATAACTTAATAAAGACCGTCTTAACAAAAGTGCTTTATAAGGTCAGGCATTTCAAATGGGCTAAGATATATTTTTACCGTGTTGAGTGATATTATTCCTTTCACTATGTAAAGAGGTAGCTCCCCTACCGAGAAAGGTTCTTCAGAGGAACAGTACCTACAAAGTTTGCCTACTCTGGGAACTAGAATGTTCTCTGTATCCATCAAGGAGGATTTACCTGAGGTCCCTAATATGTATTGATATCTGGAAGGTTCTTTCTTTGGGAACTTGATAACCAAAGGATTTATTGAGAATGACCTGAGTCTACACTATGGAAGGAGAAAACAAGATTCAGTAACAAGTAAAAAAAAATTATTGCAAGAATTATGAAGGATATAAAAGAGGCTCTGAAATCAATTTCTAGTTCCTTCTCATTGTCGAACAAGTGATAATTTTAGCCAGTACGTTCTGGTCTTGAACAAAGACCTCTCCTCCCAGATTCCAAAGTTCTCCTTTTACAGCCAGCTTGTCCTTGTCCGATGCAGTCTGGGATGAACTGATATCATCTCATTATTAGAACTCTCTCATGGTTTTCAGATTATTCTATATCTCTGTTTACTTGATTGTGCAAAGCTTAAAAAAGACTTTGCCGCATGCCTTTGGAGGAGGCTTTTCTTGGGCTAATATGCTCGGTAAAATGCGGCTGCCCCTTTCCTGGGTTACTTAGCTAATGTACCTGTCTGTCTCTCTATTCTCAAAATTTCTCTTCTGCCACTTTGCCTGCCATTCTGCTGCAGTGGGAAGGGTTATCATCTCTTCCAGGGCTGGGGAGATTGTCAGTCTTTCATTGGGCCCATCTCACATACCGATCGTTGCCATTAGTCATTGCCACGACACCTGCAAACACACCAATACATCCCAGCAGCAGGAGCTCAGGGGACTTACCACTTTCATCCCAGCATCCTAGAGGCAATGTGGGAGCAGCCCTCAACAGGAGGGTAGCAATTTTGCAAAGACCCTTCGGGCAGAAACTAACAAGCGTTGGAAAACCAAAAGGTGACCCTGCGGAGCAGACCATCCCGGCACTGCTTTCTGTCTAGACCTGAGATCATTCTTAGAGAAGTCACTGACCTGGGTAAGGCAAGACATACACCTTTGTCTTCGAAGCAAAACTATAACTACAGGGGGAAGATCCTGCCAGTTTACGCCTACATCAAATAGTTCTTGGTCCAAGACAGTAGTTCTTGAGTTTTAGTATTCATCAGAGTCATCTGTATCATTTGCTAAAATACAGATGGTTCTGTATTGCTCTTATAAATTCAGATTCAGTAGGTGTTAAAGCCCGGGAATCTGATGTTTAATCATGTCCCCAAGGAAATTCTAAAGCAGGTCCTTTAGCCAATCCATTGAGAACCATGGAGTTCTTTAAGAGAAGAAGTGGGTCTGATAATAGTCAATGAAACTGAGAATCCTAGAAGACCAAAAGTCAAATCACAGGCTTCAGTTCTTGGTATATGAATTTATTGGTATAGGGTAATATCAATATCCAAGGTGTTAATTTAAAAAAATACACATTGCTGGACTCCATCCAGACCTCCTGGAAGCAGGACTTAGGAACCTGCTTTCAAATAAACATTCCCAGGGTTCTTAGGCATGTTGAGGTTTGAAGGCTTCAGAAAGAGAGATCTTGCATTAACTAGTTTCACACTCATTTACGAGGAGTACCCACTGAAAGCAGGCTGATTAGAAAACACCATAGTATGGAAGCTTCTAGCAAATGTGGTAGTAGGCAGCAATGGCCTAATTAAAATTCAAATCTCATCTCTTACTCCTAAAATTCAATTCCACTGCAACGGCAAAGAATTACCTCTGCATAATGAGAGGAACGGATGAGACTAACTTGAGTTTGAGATTTGCCTTGTGTGTGTGTGTGTGTGTGTGTGTGTGTGTGTGTGTTTTCCCCTTTACCCTTTTGAGCGGAGTAAATAATGGCCATGTAGTAACCTCAATAGTTGCTCTTTTGGTAACAGCCCAGAGCCAAGAATGCACTGTTTTCTTTTTCTGCTTTGATATCTTAATGGAATGAATGTGATATTATTTATCAACTGTAAGCTTGATGGAATATATCATATAAATCATCTCAAATGTTATTTGCCACCTGCCTGCCTGGTCTGAAATGCATGCTGGCTTAATTAATCTAATTAGTCAATGCACAGATCAGGAGCACATTTACAGCTTCTCTGTCATCATAAATAAACTAGTTTTTGTTTTCATAGGCTAAATAATTCATTTTAAAGATGGATACTAGGAAGAATCGGGGAGAGCTGACCTCTATTAGAGTAGAACATGGAATAACGATGACAGGGTTTTCTTTCTGTTCTGTGTGCCCTCCATTAACCTTCTATTAAAATACTCCTTTGTGGGGGAGGCTAGGAGGGAGGAGGTGGCACGTGGCAGAGATGTCATGCCCTCCCACCTTGAGAGGCATACCTGCCATTTGCTAAGAATGAGCTGACCCATTTTAAGCCTCCTGATTGAAAGATGCATGGATTCTCAAGCACACGCATATGCACTGGAGAGCTGAGGACCACAGATGCTGTAAACCCAGGAGCCCACGCTGCTGGTTGAGGACAAATCCAAAAGGAGAGAAGAGAGTAGCAGGTGAGAAATGAGGGAAGCACAGTTAACAGGTTGGATGTTGCACAAGATCAATTGTTTCTTTTTACAGCCATAGCCACCTGGTACAGCCAGGTGCAGTCCCCGCGTTCAGGACACACTCTTACCTGAAGACAATGGAGTCACGCAACATGGAAGCTCTGAAAGAGACAGTACACGAGAGACAGTAGTGTAACGGTTAACCCCCCACGTCCACAGTTAAATCAATCTGAACTTGTAGTCTATCCTCTACTATTTCTATGCTACGTACCTTGAGGCAATCTACTTAACTTTCCTGTGTTCTATTCCTCCTCAGTATAATGTGGATACCTGACAGGATTGTTTGACATACTAAGTGAGATCATTTGAGCACTTAGCACATGATCTGCTTCTAATATATTCGTGGGGCTCAGGGCAAGAGTATCGATCTCCTTCATCCCCAGAGCACTTCTTGTACTGCCCTCCTCCTCATTGCCACCCGGCCAACAGCCTCCCCTTGGCTTTCCCTTGGTCTCAGGAGGAAGAATATAGGGAAGAGGCCCATGTTGGAGCTGGAAGCAGGTTTAGCTCATTTGGGCAGAGAATTCCTACATCAAAGGGTGAGCAAGAAAGAAGGGGTGTGGTTATGTAGAGCTGAGCAGTGGGTTCTCCAGCTCCTCTCTTGGGTTAGCTCATTTTAGAAGCTTGGATCTGTCTAAAGGAAAAAAAAAAAGAGTTGTCACAAAGCAATAGAACTGCAAATCACGAAGAGTGAGCATTAATATATGCAAACTAAAAAAAAAAAAAGTACCACCACCACCAACCAGAATCGTGTGCCGACTGTGACACATGAATCTCATGTTATTACAAATGCATGACAACTTTCCAGAAGAGGGTGGAGGGTAAAGGAGCTGACCTAACTAACTCTGGAAAACAGTATTTTGACTGGGAGCTTTCAGGAATCACACTGGTTGTTAGCTGGCAAGTGTGTTTCTTCTGGTGGTACAGATGAGCAATTCTAGAAATGTTCTACATGTGGACTGGGGTTGAACACATAAGTGAATGGATGATGATGGGTCAGGGGGAGCTGAGGTTTCTCAGTGTTGGAAAGGGAGGTTACAGATGTAGTTCTGAGATTAGAGACCAGCACATCAGCTTTTACTCAGGTTTCACTTAATATATACACAGATGGATAGATGCAGAAACAATTATAGGTGTGTGTGTGTGTGTGTGTGTGTGTGTGTGTGTGTGTTGCTAGACACACACATATTACCTGGTTCTATTACTTAAGAAGGCTTGGAAGCAACAGCACCTGGTAGCAATAGGCACATAGAGCATCAAGATCTTAATTCCAAAATTCTGTTCTCCAATAAATGGAACCAAATTTCTTTGGAGAAATGGTGATTCTAGGGCTGGGGCAAGGGAAACGTACAATGAACATGGAACACGCTGTAGTACCAAAAACTAAGGAAGTACTCACAAAATTAAAGAATGCGGTCATATTAAAGGGACACAGGAACCACTCGAAAGAGCTCCCATTGGCCAAAGCTGGACTTTGAACAACAAAATATATAACACAGTATTGGATTATAACCCAATGTACAAAATAAATATCCGTGAGTAAAAATACAAAGCCGTGTATAAATACACAAGTCCATAGTGCAATAGATAGATGATAGATGATAGACAGATAAATAGATAGTTAATAGATTAATAATAGAAAATAAATAATAGATGATTGGTAGATAGATGATAGATAGGTAGATAGATAGATAGATAGATAGATAGAATAAAGGAGAAAAGACAATTCTTCCTTATAGAAGAATTCAAGACAATGTATCTAGATGGTCCCCACTCTAATATGCCTAGAGGTGTAGTTAGCCAACCGCCCCCAGCCCCTCACTTTGAACTGGAGCAGGGAAATATGAGGGCCGTGACAGACCAGAGGAGATTTAAGAGACCTGGCCAATATATGAAATGGAATATCCCGGGTAGGAGCCTGGCACAGAAAAATAAAAGGGACACTAATGGAAAATCCAAATAAATCTGGAGTCTAGTTAATGGCAATAAATAAATAGTGTTGTTTCTTTTGACAGATGTACCATGGTGATGTAAAATGAACTGAAGGGTGTATAGGAACTCCATTACCTTTGCAGCTTTTCTGGAAACAAGCAGTTTTTTGAAAATAAGAAGCGTTTATATAAGGGGCACTCTTTCGTGCAGCATGCCTACTCCAGTTATATTCCGTATATCGCTGAAGCAGATGGGAACCTAGCTAAGGAATGATTCGAGAACCCTGAATTAAATGTTAAGGTCGGCCCAGATTGCATTACTGTCTTCTCACACCTGTCCCCAACCAGGCCTTTCCTTTTTGCACGGGAAAAAGATTGCCCGAGAGCTTGAGGTTCAATCCGATATTGTAAATGGTAGACTGGCCTAACACCCTCTGAGCTCATTGTCTTCTAGCATTCACCGCAGCAGCCACACTTAGATAGTCTGGCAGAAGTTATTCAGCTTTCCTTGCAGCAAGAGAATCATCATTAACTACGGCACAGAATACAGATGTCTGGCTTCTAGAGAGTTGTTGAGTTTTTCATAGTGGGACTGTCCCAGAAAATCTGCCAACATTATTGCAGCTAGATGGTAGTCACGTTTCTCACAGCTAACCCCCAAATAAATAGAGATGATAGGCTTTGTACAAAATGTTTAAATACGATTCTTGAACTTTGTTACATTAACCTTTGTCAAGTGGCCACTGACTTCGCTACTCAGGACTCTGATGACTTCTTACTGTGTGACACAAGTCATCTAGGTTTTAGGCAGGGAAGTTTCTAGAAATCTAATCTCAACAAAAAGACAATGTGCGGAGTTTCTAGACCTCTCCCTCCTATGTCCTGAGGTAATTCTGTGTCGGCAAGGTTCACAGGCCCTGTGCCTCTTCTGATATACAAACCGTGGGCAATAAATTAGAATATTTCACTCAGTAATTAATCTGGGGCTTGGCTATTTCGTTCCAATTGGCATCTTTCATTTGACTTCCAGTCAGCGCAATGACATATTTACATTTTGTGTTAAGCAAAGAATAAACTCTGGGGGAGGGGGGGGCACCGCTAAGAAACAACTTTTTGCCATCCCAGTACGCAGATTTACAACAGAGCTGTCTGCCGAATTAAGGTTGAGGTAGAGACAAACTGTTTAATTGGCACGTTGGAGTCACAGGAGCCATTTATTGTGAATGGCTTTGGAGACAACAGGAGTCCTCTGGTTATGTTCCAAGGATTCCGGCTGTATTTAAACACTTCCCTTGTAGAGCAACACTGATAATTCTGTATGCTACATTTATTTTCAGTTTATCCTGTTTCTTACCCTCAATGATTTACAAGGACCCTCACAGAATCCTGAAATCAACCTTCCCCTTGCCCCACACTGCTGCCATGGTCTGTTCCATAGCATGCTCTGGATTTCATCCGGTGATAATAATCACAGAGAGGCTCCTCTTGGTTTCCTTGTTTGTACAGCAATCCCAATGGCGAGGCCAGCGAGAAGGTTAAATTAAAAAACAGATTTACAGCAGCCTGGCAGCTGGCCACCCGCCCTGGTGGCACTGAGTGAGAGCTGGGGGGCCCGCGTTGCTTTGAGGCGCTTCGAGGCAGCCGAGTTGGGAAAGCAGAACGCCTCCTGTCAATCTCTGTCAGTGTCTCCTGGTGGTCTTCTCTGGCAGCTTTGTCTCCTTCTCGGTGATTCCAGCAAACAATTGAGTTATCCAACTAGGATAGATTTTCTTTCTTGACTCCTTTGCCCCAGTGATCCGGGCAATGTTCAGTAGCCTGGGGGCAAAATGCATATTCTTTTATTCATTTGGTTCTCTATTCCCTCACCTAATCAAGATGCGAGTTTTGTATTTACCTGAAATCGAGGAAAGACGTTGAGTCTCGAGTGAGACAGATTTGGGTTTGGGGCAGGGCTCCACCAGATTCTGACTGTGGTGCTTTGGCCGAGTTACTTCTCCTCGAGCAATCTCAGTTTTCCCCTCTGTCAAATGGACACTCCACCACTCAGAAGATCGTTAAGGATTTGTGAAAAGATCTCAATCTGAAAGGGAACTGGAAGGCATTAAATGGAAAATCGAACGCTTGCGCCCTCAGAACAGAAGTGAAGCACAGAGAGACCGATTTCCTGTAGTGCCTGATTTACATAAGATCAAGACATATCTCCCGACCGAGGAACACTTGCCAAGAATCTCTCCCCATTCTCAAGCAAATGAGTTTACCGAGTGGACTCTGGCCAGACCTTCCCCTAGTAGCTATGGCGCGTGTTTGCAAATTGCCATTTCCTCTGCTGTTCCGGAATTAACTCAATTTCAGGTAATATGAGTTTGCCTCGGTTTACCTCTTTATTTAGATGGACAGATTAAATAAGTGATTGAGTTCCGATGACGAATACAGTGCCAAGCCTTTGTGCCAGGTACTGAGGACACGGAATTATCATCCGACTCTAATCAGAAGTGGGTTGAATAGAATGTGAAGGTGTCTTTTCCCATCCTGTAGGAATTGAAATATTTAAGAAGAAGCAAAAGATACAGAAACCAGTGAGTCTCCATTGTGATTGTCCCTTGAGGGGAGAAATAAAGCATGATGATGTGAAAATGATTTATTTTGACCATGTAGGTAAAACAACAACAACAAAAACCTGATTGGTTTGACAACGAGAGGCCAGAGTGATTATGCTAATGTTCCAACAATAAAAGGAAATCTTTAGCTTGTTAACAAATTATTTTTCTTATGTACTCTGAATGCCTGAGTCCCAATGATTAAGTAGTTGTGGAATCTTAGACAAATCCCTGGTATCCATGATGGAACACCATTTCTTCATAATAAATTTCTTCTGTTTCGTGGTGGAAACAGGTCACCTATTCGGTCTTCTCTAGTGTTCACACTCTAGCTTTAGGATTTCAACTTTCCTTATCGATGGAAGCTGTAAGAACAATGATAACATAATAGCCCAGCAACAAACGTGACATCTAAATGCTTCCTTACAGGAGCACCTGTGTGGCTCAGTCGGTCAAGCATCTGACTCTTCATTTAATCTCACATCATGATCTCATGTTCATGGGATCGAGCCCAGCACTGGGCTCTGTGCTGACAGCATGGAGCCTGCTTGGGATTCTCTCTCTCTCTCTCTCTCTCTCTCTCTCTCTCTCTCTCTTTCTCTCTCTCTGTCTCTCTGTCTCTCCCTCCGTCTCTCTCCCCCTCCCCTTCTTATGTGTACCCTGTCTCCCAAAATAAATAAATAAATTTAAAAACAATAAATGCTTCCTAACATACTGATATTTCTTCCCCTTCAGGTCAAGCCCTGAATTACTACTGTGGTAACATTAATCTCAAAATCAATTAAGATAAAATGAAATTTTGAGATAAATAGGCTTATATCGACTGAAATGACAGCTGTAGCAAAAATGAGACGGTGGGAAACACTTTGATTCTGTGTGCGTCATAAGCGCACAGAATACTAAATCAAAAGTATTGAAATTTCACTTCTCTCTTTTATGTAATTAGTAGTCACAGTTACTAGCGACGTTTTTTTAAATGTCAAATAAAAAATGGTACGAAGTTGGACCAAGTTGCAAAAGATCAATTAAGAAGGGAAGCAGGACGAAATGTCTAGTCAAAATGTTGGGAAATTGCAGTTCAAAATGAGCAGTTTTTCTTCTCTCCTTTTTTTCTCCCTCTCTTCTTATCTCCTTTCTTCTATTTTTTCCCCCATCCTCCTTCCCCCCTCCCTTCTCCTCTTTTTGTCTCTACAGTACAAAATACTCGCACTTTGCTTATCTACCTGGTGTTGAGGACTGATTCACTGCTTCCTCATTTTGGCAATTTAGGCAAGCTGATTCATCTCTCTCAATCTTATTATTACCATCTGTAAAATGGCACAATCAATAAGAATATCTGCCATAAGGTTTCTGCATGAATAAGATGAGATAAATAAAGTACATACATGTGTTTTATAAACCACAGAACACTTGCATGCGTTAATATCACTCTGTCTGGCCTGTGGAGAGAGACATTTCCCTACCCTTCACCCTTCCCTCCATCATCCATGCCTACCCATTTCTTTTCCCTCTTATTTTGCCTGCCCTATCACAAAGCACACACCAATCTGGGTAAACTAGAGAAATCTCCCCTGTTTCTTATTTTGTTATGCAATAAGGATAAATGTTTCAGAAACCATGTAAGAATAGAGGGTCAAAGATGTTGATCCCACCGTACCAAAACCATCCTACCATTTTCCTGGGGGAAGAGGAAAGGTAATGATTTTCAGTCCTGTTGAGTACATCACATCCCTGGTACCAATGATTCAAATTACCTTTAGAGGACTGGTACGTACAGGCTTGTTGTTCTGCTCACCTGTATACTGTTTTCACTGATGGTTGGGCCAAACTACTCATAACCAATTGCCTGATAATTGTAGTTCCCCACATCCATGGGAGGAGGAGGGATAGGTGTCTGTGCTCCTCTTTGGCCCCATATAAACTACAGTTGACAAAGCATGTTTACATCTCTCCCCACCCTCTTTCTGGCAGTTATGTTCATCATAAAGACCCCAGTTTAGTCCCTAATAGTCCAAGGCAATGTTTCTCAGACCTTAATGTGTGTACATATGAATCATCTAGGGTGCTTACCAAAATAAAGACTCTGATCCAGTAGCTTTGGGTGGAGCGCAAGATTCTGCGGTTCTCATAAACTCTTCAGTGATGCCCATGATTCTTGTCTGCACATCACACCTGGGGTAGCAGAGCTTAAGGGGGGTGAGGAACAGGAACGAGGCAGCCCGAAAGCATTTTGCTTCTGGCTCAGCTGATAGGTGAGCACGAACTGTGAGAGGATGTATGATATTTCCCAACATCAGGTCTGGGTCCATTGAGACTGAACTGGTGCCCCCAGAGCCCCATGGGAAATGCCCAATGGACCCGCCCATGAAAATGCATGCTCACCAGCTCCTGTTGGTATGTTTTTGAGCAGCATGCCTAAAAACATCAAGACATTTGTGTCTTAAAATCATCATCTTTTCATTCTTGCAGCCATTCAGAAGGAAGTGAAAGATATTGATCTTGCCTTCTAGCTCTAGAGTCAACCAAACTTTCCTTAGACACAAGGAGCGAAACTCTCTGTAGCTCCTAGGGCCATTGCTATGTTCCATCTTTGTTCTGGCAAGTAAGAGTTCTTTGTGGAAGGATGTATCCACTGAAGAAGGGCAAAGCACAAGTTTAGACGATTTGTGGAAGACTGTCTCAGTCTCACTGGGCTCCTCCTTTCTGACCACTCCTCTTCTCAAAGTGACACCCTCACCCCACCAAACGGCCACAGTGTGCATCTGTGTGATTGAGGGATGGAGGTGTGACTTAATGGCTTATTTTTCTTTGTGGTTGTTTTTTGGGAAGGGGAGAGGAAGGAAGGCTGTAAAGGAAGATGTGAGGGAAAATCAATGTCAGAGGCCTCTTGCCCAAGTTGATGGTCCCTGCTTCTGCCAGTGAGGCGTAGAGTCAGGTGCTACATTTCATATCTTCAGTCTTCATGCATTCGAAGAACACTGCAGAGAAGCTTATCCCTTCCTATTAAACAAGTAATGAGATTTCTTTTTCCCTCTGTATGTAATTCCCGTTCTTTTTCAACCCACTATATAAAGCACGGGTTTATTTCAAACCTTATGTTCTCTGAGCCTGGTTTCCACATCCCTAATACAGGGGTAAAAATATGTTGGGTCATCATTTGAATTAAACTACATTAAATGAGATCGTGTATGTAAAGAGGTGAGTGCGTGCATCGCACATTTTAAGTACTCGATCTATTTTACTCTCATTATTCTAAGTAACTTTATTTTTTCTAGTTAAAAAAATTTTTTTTAATGTTTATTTATGTTGAGAAAGAGAGATAGAGAGCAAGTGGGAGAGGGGCAGAAAGAGAGGGAGAGAGAGAATCCCAAGCGGCCTCCTCTGTCAGCACAGAGCCCAGCACAAGGCTGAATCCCACAAACCGTGAGATCATGACCTGAGCCGAAATCAAGTCAGACGCCTAACTGACAGAGCCACCCAGGGGCTCCCTAACTAATTTTATTTTTTAAATCAACACGGGTGTCCAAGTACTAAGCATTCTTCAGACCACTTGAGAAGTTGCTTGCCTGTTGGTATTTTTGTGTGTGGAAGACTCTGACGGCTGAGCCGGTTGTTTCCGGCACTGTAAGGCTCAGTACGAGTGTGTGTGCGCTGTTCCCATAAGCCCTCTCTGTTCCATCTGTGTTTAGAATTAATCCAGGGGCTCCTGGGTGGCTTCGTCGGTTGAGCATCTGACGTCGGCTCAGGTCATGATCTCACAGTTGACGAGCTCAAGCCCCGCGTCGGGCTCTGTGCTGACAGCTCAGAGCCTGGAGCCTGCTTCAGATTCTGTGTCTCCCTCTCTCTCTGCCCCTCCTCTGTTCATGCTCTGTCTCTCTCTGTCTCAAAAATAAATAAACATTTAAAAAATTAAAAAAAAAAAAAGAATTAATCCAGAGTGTGACTCTTGCTTACTTTGGGAGAGTATTGGATTTTGATTCTGTCTTTGTTGGACTTTTTTTGGATTTTTACCAATTATACTGATGATGATAATAGTGGCAATTGTAGTAACAACTAAGACTTACACGATGCTAACCGTATGCCTGGTACATTACTAAACCCCATACATGTATTAATTCTTACGACAACTTTGTGAGGTAGGTCCTATTATCCTCCTCATTCTTTGGAGGAGGAAACTGAGTCCCAAGTGTCACCAAAGGCACTTGGGCTAATCATGTGCCTTTTGATTACTCTTAGATCTACTGTGGTGGCAATAAGCACAAATTTTATGTTTATTTTCTCCCATCTACACACAATGACTATCGTTTCCTTTGAGCCAGAGTCATGACCTACTTATCCACTCTGTTTATGTATTCTTCTAACAAGAGAAAACACTCTTTGTTTATCAAATTTGAAAATAAGTGTAAAATCCAAGAGTAAGGCCTGCCGGCACTCCCTCCTGAATGGTTCTAGACTCCAACCAGTTCTGATGAATTTCAGTGAATTTCCTGAAACCATTAAACATGCCATCATCTCTTGCCTGGATGTTTGCAGTAGCCACCTCTCTGGTCTCCCTGCTTTCATGCTTCCCTCCTTCAATCCATCCTTCACCCAGCACCCTGAGGGAGCCAAGTGTAAATCAGAGATTAACATCTGCCTATTAAAATCCCGTGAATGCTTACCCAGTAGGTTTAAAATACAGATCCACAAACATATCCGAAAAGCCCCACCCGGCACAGTCCTTGTCAGGCCTTCCACCTCATTTTCATTATCCCTTTCTGTGTGAGTCAGGTGCTCCAGAGAAACAGAACTGATAGGATGTGTATCTATGCAGAAGGAGATTTATTATATGCAATTAGCTCACATTGACTATGGAGGATAACAAATTCAAAATATGCAGCGTGGGTCATCAGGTTGGAGACCAAGGAGAAATAATGTTCCACTTCAAGTCCGAATTCTGTTTGCCGTGGAACCGAAAGTAGCTGATGTTGCTGGAGAATTCTCTCTTGCCCAGAGGAGGCCAGTCTTTCGTTCTGTTCAAGTCTTCAGTTGATTAGATGAGGCCTACCCACATTATGGAGGGCAATGTGCTTTACTCAAAGTCTACCTATTTAAACCTTAGTCTTATCCCAAAGCACCCTCATAGAAACACCCAGAATAATATTTGACGAAAATTTATGCAATGCCATGACCTAGTCATGTTGACACATAAAATTAACCATAACGTGCTCCCTATTCATTAAACTTAAACTTAATTAAAATTCATTTGATTAATTAATTAATTAATTAATTAAATCTACTCAAAGAAGATAGTACTCCTGGACCCAAAACCCTGAGTGGTCACCTGTGTTGCGTGATATTGGAAGCTCAGTGACGTTCAGTCTTTCTCAAAATGTCTCCCTCCTGAACCATTGTAGCAATATCCTTGTCTGCTGACCCAAATCTACACTCTTCAAATCACCCCTAGTTAGATACCCCTGGTACATTGTGTCCCAATGGTCTCTGCTAAGTGTATGTTGCCTGAAGCCTTCTCTTCCATTTCTGTCACGTAATTGTATCAACTCAGATTAACTTGTTGGGGGATCCCTTGGGCTGCCATCTTGAAAGGTCTTGAGATGCTGACCTTGATGGAACGATAATTCAGAAAATGTCAGAGGTAGAAGGGACCCTCATAATCACCACATCCTCCTCTTCTTTTTGCACATGAAAACAATGAGGCCCACGGAGGGGAAATGCTTTGTGCAAAGCCAACCAATTAATGAAAGGGCTCAGTCCAGAAGTTAAATCTCTTTAGTTTAAGGACCTACTTAACAGAACAAATTTTGGTGGAAGAAATTTTGTACCCACCAGTACTGAGTGACAGATCTGAGGAAAACAATGTTTGCTTGTTTTTAATTTTTTTAATGTTCATTCATTTTTGAAAGACAGAGACAGAGCGTGAGCATAGGTGGGGCAGAGAGGCAGGGGGTGGGGGTGGACACAGAATCTGAAGCAGGCTCCAGGCTCTGAGCTGTAAGCACAGAGCCCGACACGGGGCTTGAACTCATGAACCGTGAGATCATGATCTGAGCCGAAGTCGGATGCTCAACCGACTGAGCCACCAAGGTGCCCTAAAAACAGTAAGGTTCTGGCAAAGGGGAATGTGTGTATGAGTATGAATGTGTATATGCAGGTGAGGAAACCACTGGGGTTTGGGAAGGCAAAAAGTAATGTCCTTTCATCCTCTCAGGTCCAAAACAATTCACAAATAAATGATAAAATCCGGAGACGAAGATTAAAAAAACACATGTGCTTTATTACTGATAACACTGATTGGAAAATATTATTTCATATGTGCAGCCACAAGGCCTGCTTCAACTGTGGACCTCAAGAAAAAGGAGAATTTTAGCCAGAGACCAGAAATAAATATCCAAGATCACCGCTCACTACTGGTCCAGATCAGGCCTGGGACAAAGAGAACAAATCTCCACTGCTTATAGCCTTTGGATAAATTAACTCCACCCAGCCCCCATATGTGGACAGATGTTTGCCAGAGTCTGACTTCTCACCATTCCAATGAGTTGCTTTTCCTCCGTGGGAAGGAAAAAGGAGCCGTGGGAACTGGCAAGAGTGAATCTTGCACCTCGCCGAATCTTTCCAAGAAGAGGGAGGCAGGTAGGAGGACCCGCATAGAGACAGGACGCCAATGCTAAGCTGAAGAGAGCAGGGTTACAGGATGCAGTGTTGGGAAGGACTTGGGCTTTCCTTCCCTAGGAGAATTCTTTCCAGACCGAGTTTATTTCCTGAGTGATCCAGACACCATTCTCCTGCTAGATCCTCCCCTACTTTATTGCATAAGCCTTAAAGGCAAGGGCTTGTCTTCTTATTTATTTATTTATTTTTTTGACTCCTTGGAACGTTCACATGCTCCAATTTAATGTGTATAGAGAAGCTACGGAGTAAAACTTTGAGGAAAGTGATGGTCTCAGTTGCTCACGTTTTCTCTGTCCTTTCTCCTTTCAGTAATTTCCTAACCGAGAGGCACTTCAGCATAAGGTGTGGGTTCTAAATCCGTAAGTCCACTTACTATGTGTGTTTGGTGACCTTAGACCATTATCTCTCCCCAATAAGTCTCAACGTTCTTCTTCACAAAATTCAAATGATAATATTGCCTGGAGAATTAAGTGAGAAAATGAACGTTAGACAGTTTACCCAGTGCCTGGAATATTGAAGGCACTCAACAAATGGTTAGTTACATACGGGGGCTAGCTTCATAGGTGTGCAGCTCATGAACACACAAGGGCCCCACTCTTGGTTTAGTGCTTCATTGCTGCCATCTTGAAATTCTTAATCATTTTTTTAACAAGGGGCCCTGCATTTTCATTTTGCACGGAGTACTACAAATTACATATCTGGTCATGATTATATAGTTATTCTAGAAGGATTTGGGTATAAGTTACAAGGAAAGAGGGAGGATCACAGATGGGAGCTGAGAAAAAAGAAACAGTGGGGGGGGGGAGGGATGCACTATTAGTATCTATCATCCAATTTTCCCTAGCAAATTAAAATACTAAAACTAAAAATAACCCCCCCCCCTTTTCCCAGTAGGAATTTTTTCCATGAAAATTGGGATAGGATGGCAGGAAAAGATAAGTTAATATGCAGGTCAAAGACGAATGGGCTTCCAAAGGAAAATTTTAGCCTATTTCACTATTTTTAAAGACTGACCAGAAAAAGTGGCAAAATATGTTAGCTAACTTGACAATAAATTATAGTTGAATTAATTAATTAATTAATTAATTAATTAAAAAAAGAAATTCTTTTGAATAGGCAAATCGAGAACATAATACCAGGAAAATCAAAGTAATACTATAGATGCCCCTCACTGAAATATTTGTTACTTTTTTTTTCAATGGAGAGTAACGTATAAATTATCCATGCAAGTGAAAAAGCAATCTTTATGACATAGGGTGTTTCGTTTTTCAGAACTTCAGAGAGACTAATGTAAAATAAACTCATATCTCATTTAAGAGATAGGCCATCTAAAATCTTGAGATGAGATTAGACTTGTTATAAATGATGGTTGATTAGTTCATTAACCCTTCCCTCCAGATGAAGGGATCCTTGAATAAAGCCCACACCTGCTGGGGAGTAACTTCCTTCTGCTGTTCCATGTTTTACCTGTGCAACAACACAGAACAGCCCAGACCTTCAGGCCAGTCCCCCCACCCCTCATCCAGGATAGTTCTCCTTCATCCCTAAGTCATTTGTCCTCAGGTTAAACCTCCTCTGCCCTGGTCACTTGGCATAGTTTCTACATCCTGCATTACCCTGACCCTGTCTCCTACCTAGGTTCTATTTTCTGAATATGCATCTGAAAATATGGTCACCGACCTTCAAACGGTTGCCTAAAAAGTGTGGGCAGATGAGATCAGAATACAGTGAGTGACAAATTCTTACCTTTATGCCCTCAGATCACAGCTTATCTGATGGCTATGCTGCAATATTGGCAAATTGTAGCCTCGCCATCAAATAACAGCTGGAAATGGGGAGGTTCTCATGGAACTCAATCAGAGGTAGGCTTCATAGGGTCTGTGAGCTGTGGCTTTGTGGATATGTGCTCTCCAGGGAAAGCAGAGATCCACACCTCTCACTGGATTCTCAAAGGGTTTCTGGGGGGCCCTAATAATAGAGGCGTTCAAAGAAGAACGACAGTAGAAGCTTTCTGGTGCAAAAAAATTTTTTTTAAGTTGATTTAAGAGCGAAATTGTAAGAAACAAAAGAAAGATAAATACTTTAAACATTTTGTTTGACTTAAAACACCCACATTTGTAAATTTTACCTTTTTCTTTGTTTTAATGAAGAGTCAAGTCCTTTCTTTCGGTTTGGGAAAATTTGCTGGAATTCTGTGTTTGTCTTATAAAAAACACACCACCGAGAGCATTATACACATGCTCCAGAAGTAATATGAATGAAGAATCCTGGATTTTTAGAAGTCTTTTTTTTTTTAAGTTTACTTATTTATTTTGAGAGAGACAGAGACAGGATGAGTGGAGGAGGGACAGAGAGAGGGAGAGAGAGAGAATCCCAAGCAGGCTCTGCACTGACAGCGACAGTCCTGATGCCGGGCTCAAACTAACGAATTGTGAGATCATGACCGCAGGCAGAAACAGAGTCAGAGGCTTAACTGACGAAGACACCCAGGCACCAGATTTTTACAAGTTTTAACAAGCTCGTACAGTTATGCTCCCATTTAAATCAACAGTGTTTAGTAAACGACTTGCCTTTGTCAAGTCTTTCCAGAGTATTCAACGTAGTCGAAACAAGTCTAACCATATTTCATCAATTTAAATAATATTGGATTAAATAATGTAATTAAAATTATTGGGGTCTACAAAAGGGTCTCAATAATTAGCACCCTTCTTTCCTACCCTGAACAAATGAAAAATAAACAAGGAACAAATATTGAGGTCAGAATATCACTGTCGTAATGCTAGAAGCCAGGTTGAAGGACTGGACTTTAGATTTGTTAGCCAAGCTGGCAGTGCGACGAGGAATTAGGTCAAGACTTAACCGCCTGTTCCCAAGAAACACTGGACTTGGGCTGGCCTTCCCTCACAGTGACCAAGGTTCTGGGTGAGCAGAACTGGATGTGTTTTTCTAAGACAGAAAAGCACAGTTAAGGCAACTTTCCCATTTTTTCTTCCCACTCTATTCTGTAAACCACTCCACCTGCCTCGGGGCAGAATGAATGAAGGAGACAGAGGTTTGGAGAGTGCTTGGGGAAAATCCCTCCTTAAGGAATCAAAGAGCGGGGGAGGGGCAGGGACAAAAAAGAATTCCCCTCTAACAGTAATACCAAGTAATACCAAGGGTAACTGGCTTCAGTAGGGTTCAAAAGCAAACCTCTCTGTCACTGGGTAGGACTAACTTATGAGAACAGAGGTGCATGGCTCCCCTGGAGAAGGCCTCCTGGCTAGATGTGTTTGGTCCACGTGCTTTTCAGAGGCGATGTGCTTTTCAGAAGTCAGTTAAAAGTTTCTATTATCTGTTGAGTCATGCCTGCCCCATCCTGTCCAGGAAGAGTTTATGCAGGACTTGAGTGTTTAATCTTCTACATTAAACCTCATGTGCTTCGAGATGTAATTTTAGGATATCACTCAACTCAGAGGCACATTAGGCAATAACTTTCCTGCAGGCAAAACAGAAAACTTAACTTTGCTAAAAACTCTAGGACTCTCAGGATGCTTTATGACAAAGCAAACATATTTTATAGTTAATCAAGTTTTAAGAAGAGTAGTACAAAGGTATTAGTACAAAGTTTATACCCACTGAGCTCTACAGTCCGGTGATGATAATTATATTTTTTCAGGATTAAAAACTAAGAAAATACGTGGATCCAGTACTCTTTGACAAAACTTTATCTCAAACAAACTTAATGAAATATAGGTATTTGCTTAAAATATTTTTCCCCACATGGAGCAGCTAGAAGGTTTTAAATACGACCTGGGTGTGCAACAGCATAAAAAAAGATCTAATTATCTCTGCAAAAATCTTAATAGGGAGGTAAGTAATTATTTTAAAAAAGGTAGTTCTTATTTTAAACATTTCAACCTTTGAGATAGAAAACATGCATATGCATCACAAAATTTTCATTAAACGTGTTCTGATTCTTACCTGAGGTGAGCAAATTGGGAGTATTCTCTGAACTCTATTCCTTTCCAAGACAGAGGAAAATCACTCGTAGTCTTCTCTGGAACAAGGGGATCGTTTCTTGGCTGAACTGAAATCTTCCAATCAAAATATCCAGCTCTCCTTCCCTCCTTGCCACCTTCCACAACCCTGCAAAATACTTGTGATTGGATATTGCTTCTATGCTTTTATAAGACAGGAAGTTTCAGGAAGCAATTTTTCTACTACCGGGATGAATGGTTTTTAAAACACATTTCTAGAAAAGGTCCGGGAGACTGAAGTGGAGACAATGCTGAATAGAATTCGTATTTAACTTTATACTTACATATGTAAGTGTTACTGTCTTGGCTTTGCAAAGTTAAATCTAGCTCATTGGATATTTAAGAATAGATATAGAAAAGATTATTCTTCTTGGTTGCGGGAGAATATGCCCTGGTGGCCATATTCTTCATTCCAATATAACTGCATCATGATTTAATGCAGTTGTCTTCAAATTATTGGTCACCGGACACTATTTCTGTGGGAAATCAATTTAGTGGATGTCAACTAAAATTTTAAAAATAAGTAGAGCAAAGTGTAAAAGAAAGAATGACAGAATGCACTGCACATGGTAACAATAGATATTATTCCATGAAGATTTGATTTATATATTACGTGCATGCTGGGTTGCCATATGAAATGTATTTTGTATTGTAGGATCTCGACGTCCCCTGCCAAAAATAAGGAACAGGGATCACTGACCTCTGAACTGCCAAATACGACTTTCATGTTTATTATTATCATGTTTGACCGTGGTGGGGCATTTGACACTATTGACCACAACCTCAACCCTCTGTTTGAAAGTCGACCCTCCCTTAACTTCTGTAATGTTTTCTTCACTATCTCCCCACCTTCCTGGTCACTCATTATTAGCTTCCTCTTACCCCTTCTGTTTAATATTCCTTCAGTATCAAGTACACATTCCTCAGCTGAGACAAATGCCCTTTGTCATTGTCTCTCTCCTGTTCTTCTGGCTTCAGGTCTCAGTCTTCCAGCTCGGGCACCCTATCCTGTAGCCACAGCAAATCGCTCACAATTCTCCACGCTGTTGGGCCATCCCATCCTCCCTGCCTTCGTCCAAACTGCTCCCTCTTTCCCAATCAAACACCAGGTTTCCTTCTTGAGAAATGCTGTTCACAAGTTTTTGGTTATTACTAATGTTGCTCTCTATTACAATCATATAACATACTTATATGCATAATATATACTCATATGGTAGAAATAAAAGCTTAGAGAAAGAAGACTTACACTTCCCACCTTAGATGCATTCATTCATTTCCCTTCCCTTTCTTTTCACTTTAGAGAATGTCAATCCTGTACCAAATAGTTAATTTTATTACCCAGTAATTGGTTACAGTCCAGAATAGGTCAACCCATGTATGGAGAGAAACACTGAGAAGTGAACAGAAAGTCCTCCCTTTAGCTAAGTCTCCCTGCTTTGTGTGTCTTTTTCTGAGCTCTTGTACCTTATCAAACATTCCCTTTATTGTGCCTCCAGAATCAACTACTTGAAGTTAAGTGCTTCTCCCTTACTAGCTGCTTAACTTGGGCAGGTTCATTCAATGCCACAAATATTTGTTAGTGTCAATTGTCAGAAACACTGTGTTGGGCACTGGAGATACTGACCCCAGGTGAGGTAGACACACTCTGTCTTGGCCTCACAGAGCTTGGAATCTCATCAGTCTTTTGAAATGGAGACCCTCCTGTTTAGTCCGGTTAAAGTTAACTTTGGTAAGTTTAGCTCATTATTACAACCTATTGGGATCTTTTTGCAATTCAATTCTGCTATGATTTCCAAATGAAAAATCAAGTCTTATTTCAAAACTGAATGTTCCCAGAAATATGAAGACCTTTTGTGGTATAGTTGTCTGCAAGTGATCGGTATGTTCTCAAGGGGTGGTAGGAGTCACAGGTAGAAGTCAGTGCCCAGACAAAGCCAAAATTGGAGTCTATTCCATAGTTCCTTACATACCTCTGGTTAAGATGTGCACACACACTCCACCGCACCAAGTAAACAGTAATCTCTTTTACGGGAGACAGGGCTGTATCTTTTATTTTTGTGTGTTGTCCACAACTTGAAGATCATGGGTCTTCAGTGAATATTTTAGTGATCATTTGGTTGATGGATAATTAATAACATATGTTCCACATTTAAAAAAGTGCATCTGGAAAACACAGGAGAAGCAATTGTCAGGCACCTAGAACACGTAGGAAGTTCCTGTACACATGACTTTAACTCCCAATTTCAGTCTGAAGCATGATGGCAGTGTTAATAGTTAACAATTTCACCATGTTCACCTCTGTTTAAATAATATACTTGAAACTGGCAAAACCCACTATTGCCTTTTGAGATTGCCTTTATCAGCATTCAATACCCATCCTATTATAAGATAATTACATGAGATAGTAACAGCTAATTAACATTGTTCCTTAAATAAAGATTAAGTGGAAAGAATTTATCAGTGACTTTAAAATCAGATCATTTTCTCAGCTGGGTGACTCCTGGGCAGATTCCTGATGTCTTTCTGAGTCACTGGCACTGCCTTCTCCTCCCCTGAGCTGCCTTCAGCTTGCATTGACTTGATGTCTCCTGCTATATGGATTGTAAAGCTCTTCGTCATAGTCTGGAGCGTAGTGACAAAACAGAACACCCGGCTGGCACTGTCCCCCCTACAGGGCCTTCACATTGCTGTGGTGCCCAGCCATGCTGGGGAAAGAGAAGAAAAGAATCTGGGGGTGACCTCAGTGGAGTCTGCCCACTCAGCGTCTGGGTGGTTATAACGCAGAAGGTTATAAGGGATCCTGAGGGCTGAGTGAGTCTTTTGCCTCATTCCTCCCAACCCCCCAGCAAGACTAGGCCAGACAAAGGGATTGTTCTCATGGAATCCAACATGCAAATTTTGCCTCTTTCAGGACTAACATTGTAATTCAACCTTCCGGCACTGGAAGTTAATAGTTTACCACTCATTGTAACCTACGCTGACAGAGATTCAGAGAACAGAGATCTGGGAGAGGGCAGGCAGGTGACTGATAACATGACACAATCCAAGGGAGAAAGCATGTGTAATCACACAGCACTGAAAAATGCATACTTTTGAGCTTTTTATTTTGCTAATGTTAAAACCACAGAAGTCTGTTCACTTATTCAGCAAGTGTTACATTATCCCCAAATAGGGTTTCTCAAAAGTTCCCAGAAATTTCTCAAACACACACACACACACACACACACACACACACACCGATATGGTGTCTACCCCTTTGTGAAGCAGCTGGAAACTCTAGTTTTATCCACATAACTGGTTCATCTGAAACAACTGTGTGTAGAAACCAACCTGACAATATGTCATTTTTTCCTTAGGGAAAAAAGCAGTTCATGATAAGAGATGTCTAGTTAGTCTTCTCTCTCCTTCTTTCATTCTCTCTCTCTCTCTTTTTCATTTAAGTATGTAGATAGAACCACCATAAGATATTTAACTTTTATTGAAAAATAAGGGAGAAAAGGGGAAGGGTAGCCAGGTATAGTAGAAGAAACATGCTTTGGACACAGCACATTACCACACCCAGAGTAGGCACTGAATTCATTCTTATTGAACAAAAGCAAAAACAAACCAGATAGATCTTGATGTCAATCCTAACTCCGACCCTCACTTGCTGTATGACCTGCCCAAGCTACTTGGTATCTCTGAGCCTCACTGATCTCATGCCCACTGTCATAGAGACACGGTGAAGATTCAGTCCAATGAGACCATGTATGTGAAGTGCCAGGTCCTTACACAAGACCTGGCCAACTCAACAAACAGCTGTTCTTGTTTTGCTATCCTGTTTCTTGGCTTTGCTATGGAGGCTTCTCTGTGAGCTACATGAAGCCAAACTTTGTCTACTTCATTTACCTCTGGATACAGAGACGTGCCCAATTAATGCTCTTCCGGACGACATTTCCCATTGTCTTGCCTTCTTTTACCCCAAGGAGGACAAGGTTGATGACCCATCAGTTGCCTCATGGGCTTAGCTCCTCAGTGACTGAGTGAGCGGGGTGGTTAGGAGTGGTAGGTATCCATAGCAATAATGGTGCTCTACCTTGGGAGATCTGCAGCTCAGGGATTCTGTGCTCTGGACCCAGGTGCTAGAAGCTTCTTTCCCACCTCTGATGTGCACAGTTGAGTTTGTAGCTCTATGGACTCTTATGAAGCCACTAGAAAGAATAAATGGAAGCTATACCAGATAATTTGGAAGGCTATCTGCCAAGTGCGTGGAAAAAAGTAGATGTAAGAAAAGCATGAATAATATAATCCCATCTTCAGAAAACAAATAACGACAGAGACCACCCTAAACTGATGTCTTCTCTACTCCCCCACACATCCATTCCCTGCCTTCTCCACTCTGACCTGCACCCACTCTGCTCTACAGCCTTATGGATCAAACCAGTGGGTTCTCTGAAACCAATGATTTCCTGTCAGGCTTGGCCAGTCAGAAGCACTGGCAGGAGAGGGAGGTCAGGCTGAGTACTGAACGTCCTAGTTTTTCTCAAGACAACCCCTTCTCTAGGCCTTTCCTTCTGTTTCTGGCAACTGCCTCCTCCCCTTCTTCTGGTAGTCTTGTGGATGTTCATAGCCCTGGGGTACAGCTCCCGCCCTTCCGGTTTTTGATACCCTATCTGCACTTTTGTAAACAATCCCATCATTAGATTCTCTTTGAACAATCTTTTTTTTCAACGTTTTTTTTTTTTTTTTTTTTTGTTTATTTTTGGGACAGAGAGAGACAGAGCATGAACGGGGGAGGGGCAGAGAGAGAGGGAGACACAGAATCGGAAACAGGCTCCAGGCTCCGAGCCATCAGCCCAGAGCCCGACGCGGGGCTCGAACTCACGGACCGCGAGATCGTGACCTGGCTGAAGTCGGACGCTCAACCGACTGCGCCACCCAGGCGCCCCTGAACAATCTTAATTGGAAGTTGCCATCTGTTTCCTGCTGAGACCCTGGCTAATCCAACCTCTCTCCCTGCATGTTTATACATATACCTTCACATTTGTATACAATTACATAAACATGGGGAAATGTAGAAGGATCTATACTATGTGGTTACAATGAGGTAGGGGGGTTGGGTAGAGGGGAATAGTGTGGTGGGAACAATTGTGGGTAGAACGGGAGACAGGGGAGCTGAGAACAAGGAAGAGAACATAAATTAACCCAAACCAAAAAAATACAAAAAAAATTATACACGATATCACATTTAACATATCTATATATGTATATAGACATACATACATACATCTAATTTTAAAAAATCCAGTGGGCAATATGGCAAAAGGGACTTAACAACCCAGATTTCCTGGCTCCTGGGGTAATGGGGGAAGCAGAGTGAGATGCTGAACATCTGGTGTATAACGCCGAATGAAATACTCCTAATAAGAAGCAGGGTGTCCCAGTGGAAGATGAGGTTCTTAAGCAAATTGATGGGCTTATAAAGAGTAAAAATTCTTTTCTTAGTGATTGAATATGTTCAGAGGGAATAAGGAGCCACACATCTCAAAAATTCTCTTTTTAGAAACTTCCTTAACTATAGGGAAGTGAGAAGACACAAAATTATAGTTGAGAAAACTGGCCCAGTCTCATGTTGGAAGAGGTTTGTATTTGGAGGACAGAACAAAGAACACACTCAGAGCTGGTCAAGTAGCCCTGCACTTTATTCAGTGATAAAAGGAAGACATGATGAGATGGGACTCCCAGGGTTTAAGAGAATGGTTCACTTGGCATGAGACCAATTTTATTAGCCAAGAATGACAAGACATATTGAATAGAGGTGTCAGAGCTGTGAGAAGTGTATAAAGCAGAAGTCCAGAGCAGAGAGGGCAGCCAAACTAATGAAGGCAGTGGCTCGTGCTCTAGAAGAATGCTCATGCTCTTAGTTTCTGTCCCTGGAACCAGACTCCTTGAAAATCAGAGACACTTCACACTAATAAGACAAACTAATCACATCACATTGAGCAGCAAAGAGGCTACCATATTATGGAACCATTGTGTAAGCCATTATAGGTTTTGCTAAAGATCTCCAATAAACAGAGGGTTAACTTTGAATTTGAATTAATCAGGCAAATAAAGGAGAGGATTGAATTCTAGAAAGATATTGGCCCATTCCAGGGAAAGCTTTGGGGAGAGATCCAGTCATGCACTGTGCAATGAACATGTAATAATCTCCAGGTGAATGAACATGTACAGATTGGAAAAAGGAGTGAGCCCCCTAATCCATGAGTTTAGTTTCCTTTTTTTTATATTTTACACACACACACACATACACACACACACACATATAGAGACAGACAGAAAGAGAGACAGAGAACACAAGCTGGGGAGAGGGGCAGAGGGAGAGAGAGAGAAAATCTTAAGCAGGCTGTATACTCAGCATGGAGCCTGATGTGCATCTCTATCCCATGACCCTTGGATCATGACCTGATTGGAAATCAAGAGTCAAATGTTCAACTGACTGAGTCACCCACGTGCCCCTAGTCTCCTTTTAACAGAAGAGTTACCTTTTCCTTATGCTTGATCAGCAACCTTTACTACCCATTCATTGGTTGTTTACATCCTTGCCAGGAAAAGAGGTCAGAAAACAAGTAACTGCTAAGAGTATGATACATCCTTTCTTTCTTCCCCTAGAGAGTGTGATTTAGTCCCTGGATGTCAAATGTATTGCAAATGAAGGCATTTATAACACATCAACAAGTAATTATTGACCATCTCAAATTCTAGAACTGTAATGCTAGAGGAGACCATGGAGATGATTTGTCTCAAATCCGTTATTTCACAGATGAAGCAACTGAGAGACAAGAGGGGATATTTGTCCCAGAAGTTTTATAAGCAACATACTCTCAAAATGGACCCACAGCTAATATGTGTAAGGGAATCGATAGAGTTATAAATAGAATAGCACAGTTACCAGTTCAAAGCATTTATTAATTAAAAAATCTACCCAGCCTCTTTTACACACACACACACACACACACACACACACACACACACACACAAATGCACACACGACATTCATCATCCTAACAGCCCATGGAGGCATATCCACCCTGCATTTGTAACCAGGGCAATGGCCTTGTTTCTCAAACTAAAGAGATGATAGGGATATGTGCCAGGACATGATTAAAACAGGAAGACATTGTTCTCGAGGTCTCTCTTCATTTTCTATGATCTTAATGCACTGCCTCACATGTCAGTCCATGGTGCCAATTGATGTCACAAGTGCAGAAACCCATCCCAGAGAGTCCTTGCTGCCAGAAGTCCAGCCAAGAGCAACTTCACTGTTCCTGCCTCACTTGCTAACAATTGTGTCACAAGCTTGGACTGACCACTGAAAGAATGATCAGTCGGAGTGACAACCTTTCAGTTCTGCAGAAAATAAAACCGACTCAAACAAAGAAACAGATGGGAGTTCTTAGAGTCAGAAACATGGATCCTTTCACTCTCTGACATTCCATCTTGGCTTGATCCTGGTGGAGAGATAAGGCTGTTAGTGACAGTGCAGCAATGGCACGACAAGATGAGTGTTTGGAGAGATCCTGATAGTCAGGCAAGGGCACCCGATTGGAGGCTGATCTTTGCTGATGTAGTGGCATTCTCATTTGAGCTAGTTAACTCAGTATATTCACTATAAATCCTCTTGTCAAGGTGAGAAGGGTTGGGGTTGCTAATAATGTTTTTTTTGGCAAACCCAGTAGAGAACAGTTATCCAAAATAGGCTGTTGTGAATGAATCTGATCAAATATTAAGATCTGGACCTCATCCATGAGTAGCTAGGTGGGTCCTCTAACCAAACTGAATGTGTTCATTCAGAGAAGACCATAGACCGCAAATGATATTAACAGTCTCATGTACAAGTCTTAGCCCCTGGAAGCATCTTCTTTTCCTGGAGTTTCCACCATTCTTTATATCTTTTCATCTTCATTTCTTGTTGTTACATGGTTCCATCTCATCGAGCCCGGGTGCTCAAACAGGTAAACTGACTACATTTAGAGGCATACATAAGTTATATAACCTCTCTGTACCTTAGATTCCTCCTCTTTAAAAGGAGGAAAGTAGTAATCCTATCTCATAGGACTTGGGTAAGGAGTAACTAATATATGGTGAATAATGCCTGGCATATAGTAAGAGCTATTTAAATACTTATTATTATTTAGAAGGGATTTAAAAGATCTCAAATATTGCATGTCCCCACATTTGCCTGTGCCTTTAAGGATTTTAAGATTCCTGCCAGCTGTGTGCTCATTCATTGATTTGACCAAGATTCCAAAATCTCTTTCTCTCTCTGTCTCTCTCTGAGTCATGAGTTTTCATTGTGCACTATAATATATATTCATTATTCTCACATTTCACAGTTATATTAGTTCCAGAGGCTTCGTAAGGGAGGTCTCCACTGAGATCACCTACATGCCAGGTATTGGGGAAGGTGCTAGGGATATAACGAAAAATAAGACATAAACCTGCCTTCAAGAAACTGATGACCTAATTAGCAAGTGGGTACGCTGACAAGTAATTGCCAAATGTCGTGATGGGTCCTGTGATAAAGCACCAAGATGCCATCGAGCCCCAGAAGAGGTGCCACTAAGGCAGGGAGGTATTGGGGAATGGCTTCCTGAAGTGGGAACAGGAGTTCAGGAAGCAAATGAAGCAGGAGAAGGTGAGTTTCTGTAGGTGGAGGGACCGGCATATACAAAGAAGAAAGGTGTATAAGGTCATCGCATATTTAGAGCACTGTAAATCAGTACTCTACAGAGGGGACAATAAATTATATCTGTTAGAAGGATCAAAGGGTAAGAAATGACAGGAAAGGTGTCAGGAAATGAGGATAAAAAGGGGCCTGGTGGCCACGTCCAGAAAGGTCACTGATGGATCTCGGTCATGATCAACAAGTGAAGGTGAAGGTCCAGGGAAGGATTTTTAAAGAGGCACAGCAGATTCACATCGGAGAAAAGCCACACTGACTGCAGAGGGGAAGAAGGATTGGGAGAAGGTGGCTGAAGAAAGAGCCATGTGGGTGGCTGTTCACGGGTGTCTCAGCAGTGACGTCATTGCTTTCCTCCTTTCCCCTACCTTCTCTGCGCACCCGCGAATGTAAGGCACGAGACCAGACATTTGGCTCCACCGGCCCAGTGGGTGGGCATATGACCAAACTAGCCGGAGGTCTCTAGCTTCCCATTGTCACATGGCTTTCTCAGCCGTAGCCCCTGGCAGGCGGGACAGGAATTAAGTGAACTCTAGATTAGCTGAATCCAATCAAGTGATGTAGCAGTCTAGGTAAGAGACTAGCAAATCCCTGAATCCAAATCTGGTGAAACGGGTGAAGGAAGTTATAAATGAATTAGGTAAGCATTTAGCTCTCCTCAGGGGACTCAGTTCATCCAAAAGAACCCCATTTGTGGGTCACGGGCGCAGCACCCCCTGACGGCTGTTTGAAGACGCGGTTACGGCGCTGGTTGTGTGGTCATTCGTGGATTTAACTAAGGTTCCAAAATTCTCAAAATGGTCCGGTCAGCTTCTCTAGCTTCTGAGCTCGTGTCTGGGCCTATATCTCGGGATAATGAGAAACACCATCCAGTGAGAAGGTAGCTCCAATTTGCTGGGAATTATAAAACTGTCCCTTTATCGGGTAAATGTTTTCCAACCTTGGAAGTTTTTAGAATTAACTACAGAAAGGACAAATTAAACAAAACCCACACTTTTAACATTTTTGTGTTGAATTTAAGGCAACCTCTATGTGCCTGCTAGTGAAATTGTAATGTTTGTGAAGTGTTTTTAATGTTTAAGAGATCCTGGCATAGATGACCTTGTAATTTGCCATGTGATTCTAGTTTAAATGACTAATTAAGTGGTTGATTACAGACTAAAGCTTTAAAGTTGAAAGTTCTGAGAGAGGTTGGCTAAGTTTGTAAACAGCATTGAAAGATTTAAGAGAACTTTAGGGTCATGATATTTAAAAGCTTAATTTATTAGATTTATAAGAACTGCTTAGGTACTTGGGAAAGTTTTGCTTGTTAGTAAGCATTTGAAGTACTTAAAAAGAAAATCGTATATATTACATTCATAAATGCGGTTTAGACTGTTTAAGGGAACTTAATTGCCAAAATTGTAAAGTACCCCTTAAAAATTTATTAGATTTGTAGATAGAATAATAAGATTTGTAGTTTGAACTTAAAAGCTTAAAGGAAAAAAAAAAAAAAAACCTTCATTACTTCAGTCTCCTGAATATTTATCTTAGAAACCAAGTAGCTGCAAACAGACTTTTATGTGCATAAAGCCCGGCCTCAAGGACCCCAGACAACCCCCGCTGACTTCTTCCCGGGATTTGTTTGAACGGAGGCGGGGTGTGAGACGAGCTGAGAAGCCGGTGGCTGTGTGTGAAGCAGCCTTACTGCTCGGAGAGAATGAGGTGGGCGGGTATTGTGGTCCCAGACTCCCATCAGTCCAAACACCAGCTCTGCTCCCACCTCGTGGGCTGCTTAGGGGAACCAAAACATTTCCCTTACTGGTTTTAGCCGGTTGGAGTTGAGTCTCTACTGCTTCTAGCTAAAGAGACCTATCACTGGGGAAATGAAGAAAGGGGGTCATATTCATGGTCCTGTGGGTAGAATTCAGCTGTGTCATTTGAAAAATGCCAAAAAACAAAAAAAACCAAAAAAACAAAAACAAACAAAACAAAACAAAGCAAAGCAAACAAAACAGAACAGAACAAAAAAACACCCCAAAACCACAACATATATTTAATATCTTGGTTCTCACATCTCCTTCCTGAGAGGAGGTTTCTGACCATCTTCCTGACTTGTGACGGTCTGGAAGCTTCCCCCTGACCTCTCCTCTCTGGAGACCCCTCCCTTCACCAGAGCCAAGGAGGGGGGCGGCCCCAGTAGGAGCCAGAGCGCCAGGGTGCAGATCCTTCTTTTCCTCTCTTTTGTCCTTAGATCAGAAGATATGGGAGCTGGAGGAGGCAGAGTGATGTGAGAGAACCACTAGTCCCCGACTGTTGTTGTTGTTTTTTTTTTCTCTCAGTTCATTATGTGACTAGTTTCCAGATTTAGAAAGAAAACACTCTGGAAGAGTTATGAGTCTCTAATTAGGACTTGGAAACTCAACAGAGTACAGTTAGAAAAAGACACCTGTGTCCTGACTTCAACAGTTAAGGGACGAGGGTGCCATTAATTGAAATTAGGAACTCAGGGGAGCAGATTTGGGGGGCGGGGAAGAGGGGTTGGGTTTGGTTTAAGGGGAGTTGGAGGTGCTGTGTGAAATCTTTTTGGGAGTGCCCTTTAGGCAGGGGAGTGCGTGGGTCTAGAAATTCAGGGAGTCAACAGGCATGCGGGTAGCAGGAAGTGGCATAAGTACTATTGAGTCGTCTCGCCTTTTCACTCTGCCTGGCTGTTGAGACGGGTCTCTGCTAAGCAGTACGCAGGGGACCGTATCCATCCAGGAGTAAGCTTGGCTCGAGTAACACAAAACCAGCATGGAATGGTTCAAATAGCTAGGGATCCTTTCTTTTCTTTTCTTTTCTTTTCTCTTTTCTTTTCTTTTCTCTTTTCCTTCCCTTCCCTTCTCTTTTCCTTTCCTTTCCTTTTCTTTTTTTTTTTTTAATTTTTTTTTTAATGTTTATTTATTTTTGAGACAGAGAGAGACAGAGCATGAACGGGGGAGGGTCACAGAGAGAAGGAGACACAGAATCTGAAACAGGCTCCAGGCTCTGAGCTGTCAGCACAGAGCCTGACGCAGGGCTCGAACCCATGAACCGTGAGATCATGACCTGAGCCGAAGTCGGACGCTTAACCGACTGAGCCACCCAGGTGCCCCTCCTTTTCTTTTTTTCAACATATGTTTCAATGAAAACAATTTACTGAGATATAACTGACATCTAGCATTTCAGGTGTAGAACATAAGGATTTATAGATCTATATATAGTGAAACGATTATTTTAATTAGATTTTGTTAGCACCCATCACCACACGTAAGTACAGGTTTTCTGTTGTTGTTCCTTTCCTTTTAATGAAAAGGACTTCTTTTCATTATTACCTAGTAAAGTACCCGGAAGGGGGCAGCTGCCGGCATGGCTCAATGACGTGAACGCTGGGGTGTCGGCCACTGTCTGGCCATTTCTCCCCTGGTCTCTAGGTGGTTGCCGCATCTTCTAGGCACAGAACCTGCATCCGCGCCAAAGGCAGGAGGCACATGCAAGTTCTAGTGTTTCCTTTTACGAAGAAAGAAAAATTTTCCAGACCTTCTTATTCTGCCCATGGGCCTTCTGCTTATGTTCCACGGCATAGCGCTGCATCACGTGGCTATCTCTAGTTGTGAGAAGAGGCGGCAAATGTAAAGGGAATTCAGGCTTATAGGGGCTTCAGCCCATGAACTATAGTTCCCGCCCTTAGGAGTTTACAGTTTCATGACTGAACTAGGAATCCAGAGCCCGGGCCCTTGGCCGTGGCGAACGCCTCTATTAGGCTGTTGACTTCACAATTTGCTTGACCTCCTGTGATTTATTTTCTTCCTCTCTCGAAACTTTCTCTGTAATCGGGAACTCATTTTCCAACGTCTACATTAAAGAAAAAAAAAAGATACCGTTAATACTGCCAATGTCGGATCTTCCCAAATATATAGTCTGATAGTCACAAAAGTCTCCAAACTATCCCTGCAGAATCTAAAAGTGGGAACTTTGACCCGACGGAGAAACTTTGCAAAGGGGAGTCCCTGTGGCTTTTACTAGGACTCTGGTAAACCCTGGTTGTGAAAGTCGTTTGGGGGACTATTTCAGGGAATTTGTAAGTAGGTAGGACACCTGGCCATGGGAGGCTTGTCTGGGCAAGGAGATGTTTGAGACTGGAACACTGTGCAATTTTGAATTCACCAGAAAGTTCCAGGTTCTGTCTTGTGCTACTCGGGCCAATGAGGTATCCTTCTTAAAACAATTGCCGGGCACCTGGGTGGCTCAGTCAGTTAAGTGTTTGACTTTGGCTTGGGTCATGATCTCAGGGTTTGTGAGCCCAAGCCCCATGTTGGGCTCTGTGCTGACAGCTCAGAGCCTGGAGCCTGCTTCAGATTCTGTGTCTCCCTCACTCTCTGCCCCTCTCCCGCTCATACTCTGTCTCTGTCTGTCTGTCTCTCTCTCAAAAACAAATAAACATTAAAATGAGTTTTTTAAAAAATGGCAACATTGCAGCAATTAGGTGTCTTAGCACAGTTAGAAAAGAATAAAAGAAAAGCCTCACGAGAAAAGGAAGAAACACTTCTGTGGTTTCTTCAGTGCTCAGGATTGCTATTTTTAACATAAATAGGTCAATGCAGGACACTGGGGTGTAAAAGTTAAGTCCACATTGATGTTTGAGGGACACATAAAATCAGAACCTCTGTCAGAAGAGCTTCGGTCTAGTGTTCAAATCTCTCTCTTGGTTTGACAGCTTCAGGGGGGCCTTGCATTATAAAGAGCTGGGCTCCTAGAAAGAGACTTGATTCCACCAAGTTCTGAGCTGGAAGGTGAGTGCCACTCATATTGCCTACTGTCCATCAGATACCATAAAGAAATGCTATCGTTACATGTAAACTTTATCAGTTATTACTTGGCTTCCAATTCGATTTTCTGTTTTGTTCGGTATAATCAATAACACCATTGATTTCCTGGTAGGAAGCTTACATATACATTCAGTTTTAAATCTATGTTCCTTTAAGCTGCAATGAATGTTCTCCCCCAGATTTGCTTCCTGTATCAGACATTTAGACACCAATATTTTTCCACGGATTTTCCTTGTGTTTTTAGAAAGGCGTTCTTTTAATGGTCGATTGATGTTGAATTGGCAAAGGCTCTTAATGTTCTGAGCATAAGATATCCTCAGCCTGTAACTTCTGTGGCATGTCGTTAATATTTCATAGGATCTGAACATGCTCTAGGAGCTTATTAACCCCATAATGAGATGGAGAATTTTATTCACTAAAATTCCAGGGTCTGTTCTCTATGAGATTAATAGCAGTCACAAGACTTTTCCTGGGGCTCTGCGTGAAGTGGGGGGTCATGAATTGGGAGAAGAGTCCGTGAGTGGAACCACCGGGTGGGAAAGAAGGAGGGGCAGTCGGCATGGTGATGTAAAAAGAGAAAGTCAGACACACAGAAATACACACAGAGAGAAACACACACAAAGAGAATGCGTGTGGGAGAGCCAATACTGTGGTCTTTTGGCAGGAGGATGCGTCCTTAGAAATTTTAGGATGTTTCACTGTGTAATGTGCTATTTATACTTGTGCACAACTCTTTCAAGAAAACCAAATATAAAGATTTAGATAATGTATCACGACTTCTGAGGTCAGATGTGTGTCATTCTGGGTGATGCATCCACGGACCCAGACTGACCTCGAGGCCACCCAGACCTATTTGGGTTTCATCCATGATTTCAGCCTCTTCGCCTCATGACCACCCCTTCCTGTCTGTTCTCCAGTTGCTGGGAAAAATTATTTCCTTAAAGTGGGGCATCCCCCAGCTGAATTGTGATTTGTCCTAGACAGCATGTGTATCTTGGGAAGGGGACCTTGAACTTGGAATCAGAAGTCCTAGTTTCCAATCCCAGCTGTGCCATTTACTAACTTCTCACCTGAGTTTTCTTACCTATAAATGAGGCTACGGGACAAGATTGTGAGAATTAAGTAAAATAATGTCTTTAAACGTTCCTTCCACCCGTGTCTGGCACATAATGAGTTTAATGGATCTCGCACGTGGATCAGTGGAGAATACCTAAATTATACCACCAGACTATTTTTACCCCAATCTTCCCATATGGGGTAGAAGTGAAGAGTCATTTCTATTACGAATATGATTTTCTAATCAAGGGCCATCTCTGGGGTCATCAATAAAAAAAAAAAATTCCAAATTAGTATCAACAGACTCATTATCCTCCCCCCCCCACCCCCTTAAACACAAAACCAGTTAAATGTTGCTGAGTTTTGTACCAGAAGGAAAGTTACGGGGGAAAGATTGGGGGGACGATGTATCTGGTACTTTTGGCTCTGTGTGTATCTCCAGCCGGCCCACTGTGAATTTTTGCTCCCCCATCATTAGGGCCAAGGGAAACCTTCCTCCCTGAGCCATGAGGGCTCTGTTGGCAAGATGCTCAGTGCACATTATATACCGAGCAGTTGTAGTGAACAGCAGGTGGCTTCTGCCCGAGAGACTGAGCACATGGAGAAAGAGAGATGAAAAGGACCCATTATAGCATCTTGGGCTCGATTCGCAGAGCAAGGCATGCACATGCATGGCGTTCACAACCAAGGATCACTGTGAAAACAGCGGTTGCTGAGGAGACCCCCTCACCTCACTGCCCATGGACTCTTCAGCTCAGCACTGCTACCTTGTCTAAGGAATGTCAGGGATGGCATCCCCGTGCAGTCCCCGCAGCGAATGCCAAAAGGATACCCCAAAGGCTATCCCTTGGTCTCCATCCAAAACAATGACATCTCACTGATAATTAAAGCTGCATAACATTCTAAGGTTCCCATCAGGGAGAGAAGCAGCCGAAGGCTTCTCCACTATCATTTCTTAAATTGATGGTGATTCCAGAAATAACCTTGGACACTGAAAAAAAAAACAAAAACCCACGGTTGGGTACGAGTGTACAGAAGGAACTCAGAGGTAGCTGGGAAGGACGCTTTTCTTCTAATCCCCACAACGTCAGCCCACGGATCTTAAACAGGGCCTCGTCCTTCTTTGTTGACTGAGCCAGACGAACACAGCCCCTTAGTTTCGCGGCACCTGAGTTCTGCCCTTGCCTTTTATATGATCAGGACCCTGAGGCCCAATGACTTGACTGAAGCCACATCAGATCAAGGTCAAGTGAAGGTCTCCCAGTTTTATACTACTGTTTTTTGTTTCTTGTTTTTGTTTTTGTTTTTTTGTCCCATTTAATGGAAATATGTGAGCCTTTGTAGGGACAAAGGCGAAGAAAGAAAACACTTTTGACTAAAGCTTTCTAAAACATTTTTTTTTAAGGAAAGGTATGGATATTGCAATGCTGAGCACTTAGAGCTTCTAAAAAACTTCTGAGAACGGGCCACCTGGATACCTAATTTAAAAGGGGACCGCAGACTGGATGCTGCTACGTTTCAAACCTTGCTTTGGAATCAGAGACCGCTGATCGGCCCACTTGAGCTTTAACACAATGTCCTTTCTCCTCCCTCGTCTCAGTGAGGAGGGCTTGTTGCCAGTGGTACCCCCTTTCCTACAAAGCCCAGTTGATTTTTGTATATCTGTCAAATAAGAGGTGCAGTCTAGCAAATACTATACCGTTCGCATTTCTCTTTAATGATGTATGTGGCTTGCATTAATATGGAAATAGATGCAGCCCTGAGGCACTTTTGAAGTTGTCAGGGCTGTTCTCATGTGACAAAGTTTTCATGTCTCCGATCGTTGTACAGGGCTCCCTTGATTTTAAAATCCATGCTTACCTGATGTATTGTAATTATGGGATCAAAAATGACAGGGTGATGCTATTCCAAAGTTAAAATGATGATAATAATACCTTAGGTTAATATAGTGTCTTTCTTCTGGAAAAGTGAAAGAGTTTTTGCATATATTATCTCATGTGAGGTATTATTAGCCCCATTTTACAGATGGAGGGCCAGAAGCAGGTAGGTTACCTGACTTATCCAAGGTCAGCCAGGTGCTCTGGCCACTGAACCACCATAGCAGGAAGCATGAAAGGCCCATTTTCACTGCTGAGCTGCCTTAGTATTTAACATATGTCATTCAGAGCACATGTCACTATGCCCGTCTCTTTGTGAATGACACTGTGGTGTCTAATCTTTTCTCCTTGGTCTTTGATAATCACCTCTATTCTTTCTTTCCTTCCTCCTTCCCAACCCCACCTTCCTTCCTTTCCTCCGTAAACATTACCCACTAGCTTGGCATTCTGTTAGATTCTACAAAGTTAAGGAGGGCTGTGTTGTTCTTCCTGCCCTCCAGGAGCTCAAGGACTGGTAAGACAGCCAGAGAAACAAGCAGGCAAAATTATCACACGATGACATTAGTGTGCTTAGGGTGTCTCCCAAGGCAGGAGGCTTTTAACGATGACTTGGGGGGACAGAGGACCCACCCACGAACACTTTTAAAGACAAGGACCCTATATTCTTCCAATTTGTAAGTTTCCCACACCTACCTAGTGACATGCATATGCAGTGAAATATGAAAATTTATATTCTAAATCAGGCTCACGAGCTGTTAAGAAAATTAATTCTGTCTCGTACCTTGGCAAATAGACCCTTATAATAATCTGGAAGGCTGACTCCTTAGAGTTCGAAGCTGGCAGCATGGAGGGAGTGAGCCCTGCCCCAGCCCGTGACACTTAGCCTCCTTCCTTTCCCTTTTCTTCTCATCCCAGGATCTGGCTGCACCTGGACGGGCTCACGGCCACCTGTGTGGAGACCCACGTCCACATGTATAAGCTCCATCCAAACAGCTTGCAAACATCAACCAGTGGCTGAGAGGGGCACATCTGAGGGGATGGTGTGCCTTAGGAGGGTGGACCCTGAGAAGAAACCCACTTTCAGAGCTGAAAGTAGGTTTAGGGCAGTTGGGCAGGGAATTCTGGAATTCAGATTACCTGGCACATATTTTAGAAGAAGGGTGGAGTCTGAATGGGCACATCCCCTTGGTCTCACGGACTCCCCGCCCCACGTGAAGGGGTGTCACTCTAGGAGGACCAGAGCAGAGCCTCAGGCAGGTACACCCCTGCCAGAGTCTAAGAACAGTGCTATTGAATGGGCACTTCATAAGGCAAGCCATGTGTCTTGCCACAGGCTCAAAATGCCTTTGAAGTCTTATAGCTTCATTTTAAGAAGTCACACAAAATTTACTTCTCCCTAACCCATCTTCCTAATGGCAGGGGTGCCTGGGTGGCTCCGTCGGTTAAGTGTCCGACTTCGGCTCAGGTCATGATCTCACAGTTCATGAGTTCGAGCCCCGCATCAGGCTCTGTGCTGACAGCTCGGAGCCTGGAGCCTGCTTCAGATTCTGTGTCTCCCTCTCTCTCTGCCCCTCCCCTGCTCACGCTCTGTCTCTCTCTCAAAAATGAATAAACATTAAAAAAATTAAAAATACTTAAAAAAATAATAATAACGTCAGATCCACGTTTTCGATTGCTTAGATCAAGACCTTTGCAGTCATCCTTGACCTTTTCCCTAATACCCCACTTCCATGGGCAAATATTGGCACACACATCTGGATGCTTACCTTTTCTCACCACCCTCACTCCTACTGAAGTAGTCTAAGCTACCTTCATCCCTTGTCTAGACTCCTAACTGATTTTCCTACCTCCACCCTTGTCCCCATCCTTGCACCTCTTACAGTCGGGGGAAGCCTCTTAGAATTCAAGGCAGATCAAGCCTATCTTCTGCTTACTATCCCAATGGATTTCCAGCCCATTCAGCATAAAAGCCGAACTCTGCACTTCTCACCTCCCGTATTACCTCCTACTGTTCCCCCCACCCCCCAGTCACCCAGCTTCTGCCACATTGGCCTCCTTATTGTTCCGGGAACCCATGAATCGCACCACCACCTCAGGGAGCTCTTTCTCGCTGCGCCCCCTGTTTAGAATACTCTTCTCCGAGATATTCAGTCGCCTTCTCTCTCATTTCCTTCAGGTCTCATCTTGAATTCACCTTTCTAGGCAATCATATACCTAACCTGCACCACGATCACATTCCCCACATCCTACTTCATTGCTTCCACTGTGCTCATCACAGAAAGCAGATGTCATAGACATGTCTTTGTTTTTATATACATCTCACCACGTGCACATACCAGAATATAAGCCTCATGAGGAGAGACACTTTGATCCGTCAAAGACTAGAACCACGTAAGCACATGGTGGCCACTCAATACAATCTTATTGTATGAATGAATTCATTCCAGAATTCAGTTCTGAAATGTATCCATTATTGTTTTAAGATTAATTTTTTTTTACTTCCTTAAATTAAAATGGAAGTGTTAGGGAAATGAGACTGTGATATTGATACTGGCAGGCATATTACCTCAAATCTCTAGATTGAAAGCAATGAAAGCTGGTGCTTAGGAAATGTTTGTTTTATCGAGGAGAGAATTATATTCACATTAGTGTTAATCTTGACGTATTGTCTATAAATCTGAACGTACCCATGTCCCATCTTCCATTCTCTTGGGTGTTGTGTTAAGTTAGCTGAAGTCAATTTGCCCTCTTATGATTGATTTACGTGGTCGGTGAACTTCCTCATGGTCACCTATGGCTTTCCTGATTGTCTTCCTCACTCTTGTCTGTGCTATATTCACATGTCCTTGCTTGTTATTTGGAAATGCTATCTAGTTTTGCCCTCCTCATATAACTACTTTCCATAAACCACCCATAAAACCCTAATCATTACTGTAGTCAAATCTTGTCTCTACAAATTGTAACCTCCTCAAGGTCAAGGGCTGATCATGTTTTCTTTTTTGTTCTCACCTCACATGTCCTACATCAATCCTCCTCCCACCATAGTATCAAACGAATCATAGGTATGTGAATTGTTGCTCAATAAGTTAAAGTCGCAAAAAAAGGAAAGGAAACTACCTTTGTAACTTGAAACTTCCGGGAAGGCTGCGCTCTGACACAAGTGGTCAATGGTGTCATCATATGGTTGTTGGTACCTTAAGCATGGTTCTTCTAAGATCCTACTGTTAATCCTCTTCATTATTTTTATAGACATCATGGGTTGCTAAACTTAGATCACTTAAAGCAGAGGAATGCAGACTATCCACACTTTTACTAATTTTTTTCTAAATGGATATATATTTATTATGGAGAATTTTTACAACATAAACAGGTGAAAGGAGAAAACAAAAGCCTTCATGGTCCACTCCCTAGGAATTGCCACGGCCAGCATGGTATCTGTGTCCTTCCTGTCTTTGCTTGATCATAATGTGCGTATCGCTTTGTTCCCGATCTTAAATTTTTTAAATTATTTACATGAGCAATAAGTCAGCCTCACTTTAGAAAATATAAATGCACAGACTCAAAAAGAAGGGGAGAATCACTTATAATCTCACCATTTAGAGATTTCCACTGTTAATATTTTAGTAATTATCCCTTCACAATTGTACCTATGCATGTTATGTTTCTACCAAAATACTAACATATGACGTTACAGTACTCTACAAACCTGTCATCGCTTAATAAATCGTGTCACTAAATGTTTTTTGTCATTATCATGATTTTGTAACTACATATTATCCTATCATATAGATGTACCAAAATTTTGTTTTTCATCTCCTAGTATTGAGCATATCTGTTTCTTCTTCTCCTTTTTCTTCTTCTTCTTCTTTCTTCTTCTCCTTCTCCTTCTCCTTCTCCTTCTTTCTCCTTCTCCTTCTCCTTCTTTCTCCTTCTCCTTCTCCTTCTTTCTCCTTCTCCTTCTCCTTCTCCTTCTCCTTCTTTCTCCTTCTCCTTCTCCTTCTTTCTCCTTCTCCTTCTCCTTCTCCTTCTCCTTCTCCTTCTCCTTCTCCTTCTTTCTCCTTCTTCTTCTTCTTCTTCTTCTTCTTCTTCTTCTTCTTCTTCTTCTTCTCTGAAGTGAACATCCATGTAAGAAAGCATTTGTGGACAGTCATGAATTTGTGATTGTGAAATAGCAGACACGAGAAACATCAATATTACTGGAGCTTTGTTTCAAAGTAGAATCTTCTCTGGACTTCTCTTTAACTTTTTCATGTTTTCTTGATCATGTTTCCACACAGAACGTGGGTCTCCCCTATTGAATCTTTTCCCTTATAGAATATTCACCACATACAGCACACTCACACCTGATTGGTCCCTGCTATGTATAAGGCAGACAGAACATCATCTTGAACATGGATCCAATTTTGATGCATGTTTTGGTTGTTGAACACACGAGAGCAATCTTGCTAAATCAAACGACGTCACCAACTTCCCCCATTCCGTTTCTCTGACGTGTACTCCTGTGAACTCTAAGACTGGAAATTAAACTGAATATGTTAAACTTATGAAAAGTACTTTTTGCTGGTCTTCAGTGCTACAGGTTTTCTCCCATCAACATTAGTTCGACACTACAACCAATATGACCAGGAGATTGCAGCTAGCTCCTAGTATAGCTAATTTGCCAAGTCTCACACATGCATAAATAAACACTTATTGTAATTCTGACGTTTCATCCATGTTCACTCCTGGGGACAAGCCAACCAGAGTCTCAAGCAAAGAAACCAAGAACAACAGGGTTCCTTCCAAACTTGTTAGGAAAAAAGGACAGAAATCAGTAAGAGCCCACGCTGTCTTGTACCTGGGTGCAGGTGAGATGTGTTTAGATTGATATACGTGGTGTCATTTTCTGGACCATTAAAAATCCTGTCACCTCCGGAATGAAATGCTGCAGTGATTTACCAGCAGATGACATAACATCGCACTATCATTTAGCAAGAGAAATGAGAAGCACAAGTATTGAACCGAACATATTTTTAAGTTTATCACCTTAAAAAATAAAGATATTCTGTGCAGGAGAAAACCTGTAAATTTATTCTCACCGATCAAGTTCTTCATCTAAATCATTTTGATTTAAATGACAAACTAAGCTTTGGGGGGATAAACAAGTGAATGAGAGAAAAGCTTTTACCAACAGGGCCAAGAGAATGCCTGGTAACAAATTGCAAACTCTTTGATGTAGGTTTTCAAGGCCATTTAAGCGATTTAATTTTTTTTTTCCTGTTCTTAAGACTTCATTCACCTTTAGACTGAGCCAGAGGAAGAGGACGCCAGAACAATCAATTTTGTTTTTCTATTTCACATAAGCTTCTCTACGTGGCTGTAGAGGTAGTAAAGCCTCAGAAATAGCAGGAACTATCTGTGGCCCACCCAAACAAGTTAAAGCAAGCTGAACGTCCTGAGTCTTTCTCTTGTGACCTTGATGTGGTGATATACATGTAGCCTAAGCAAGAGAGAAGAGAATAGACTTTGAAGACTTTTTCTTAACATAAAAGGGACCCTTTATATTTTTGTCATAACGAATCTAGTATTCAGTATTTAAAAAAAAAAAGATGGATGCAAAATTTTGTAATAAAGATCATCCAGAAATGTGTACAAATGGAGTCTGTCTCCATCCAGAAACATTTGCAGAATCTGAAGCTTTTCACGATTAGTAAACATAGTCAAATATAATTTCTCATAACTACAGATGCTCCATTTAGGGTTAAAACTCGTTTTTAAAGTTTATATTAATTCTTTCTGCAGCACTGGCAAGTTGGGGAATAACTAGCAGAAAATAGGTTGTATGAAACATACTTGGAGTCCCTAGATCTAAGAACACCTAGAAGGAATACATTAGTTGAAGATGAAAGAAGAAGTGAATTTATTTTGTGTTGTTCTAGAAAAAAAGTGAATGGGCCAGAATTCTTCAGGGGACTTTATTTTTTTTTTTTTTTTTTTTTTTTTTTAGTAAGCTTCATACCCAGTGTAGAGCCCAATGTGGGGCTTGAACTCACAACCCTGAGATCAAGAGTCGGATGCTTAACCACCTGAGCCACCCAGGGGCCCTGGGGACTTTACTTTCTTTAGCATAAACGCTGAAAATGTGATTTTAAGGCACTGTTAAGTCCTTACTGTGTAAATGCTCCTTCTGTCATAGGCCTTTAGACCAGAGACCTATACCTACTGAATGATACTAACTTGGTGGCTGTGTATGCATAAGAAGACCCCATTCTCTTGGTTCCAACTAATTGTGCCAGGGGCCACATGTCTCAGATCCCCTTTCTCAAAGACCCAAAGCAAGGAACCTTACAGATGGCTGGGGACAGGGGAACTGGCTATAAGATCGGAATCAGCCTAATGGTAAGTCAGTGTTCCTGGAGCCTGTCAGATGAATCCAGTCTGTGAAATAAGAAAGAAGTGGATGTTTAGGGCGAAAAACTGATAAGAGCCTAAAAGCCCAGAGAAAGTGATGGAGGAAAAAATAACCGGTGACATTCCAGATTCTGAAAGTACAGAATTAGGTTAGCCAGGGTGATTCTTTCATGACCCCTGCTCACCCCCATTCTCTTTGTAAACTATTTTCAGTGGGTTTTCTATCACATGAAGTCAAAAATCCCCAAAAAAACCTAGTGACTCAGACTCCTCCTCATTTCTTTCCCCTGTCCTCTAGATGCTAAAACTAGGACAAATAAGAATAAGTTATAGAGCAATGGATCTCATTTAATGATTCAACCTGTCCAGACTCAGAATTGCTGTCACGGAAAGTGTTGAGGCAGGCTTTGTAATCTTTGTTGCTTGTGTTTGTTCAATGTTGTTCAATTTATAATCTTTGCTTATAGTCAGAACAGTAGCTAAGTTTGGAAAACAAAAGTAATTCCCTAACTTTGTCTGCATGTGACTGTAGCAGGTATGTTGGGGATATAATTCTTTATGTAAAAGCTGTTTGACCCTGGGGAGTTTTCTAAACCCCTCAAAGCCCCGATTTTGTCGCTTATGAGTTGGTTCCACAATCCCTTCTCTAAAACGATTGGATCAGAAATGTTTCAGATTTCAGAATCTTAAGATCTAGATAGTTCATGTGGTTTATACACTGTATTTTATGCAGATGCCTCACTGAGGTTGTGCCAGTGCTTGATAATTATGCCATATCTACGATGAAATATTTGCCTATTCACACCAACAGGCATAAAGACTATAAGTAGGCCTCATATCAATTCAGATCAGATCTGGCCTTCAAGTGAGTTTGCCATAGACCCAATAAAACTTTTTTTGTGTTTCAGAACTTTCTGGATTCCAGGGTTATGGGCAGGGCTTGTGACCTACTGTATTTACCTCTTAGGGATGTTTTAGGGGTGGGATGTGACCATGCCTGTGCAGCAGTGGGATCATGTTCTTATCTGTTTTCCCACCCACTCCTGCTTTGGATTAGATTTAACGTTGACCCCAGGACCCAGCCTGTGTATCTATGGCCACCATTTGGCTCTCGTAGTTTATTTCTGTCCCCTCTTCCCTCCCCACCTTGAGGAACAATTCTGGTCCAGCCAAGCCCAAACTGACTATGGAAGAAGCTTCAATGACAGTCCCAAAACAGCTGAACTGTTTTAGAAAGGTACTGGGCACATAAGAAGTGTCCCGTGTCAACTGCCATCACAACTATTTCCACTACTATTGGTGACATCACTATTGTCTTTCTACCCCAGATGCCAGTGCCTGGCATCATTCCATTTTTAAGGAGAATTCACATCCTGAGTGACTTTCTACTGTCGACACAAAAGCATAAAAAATGAAAGCTCTGGGAACAGTAAACAAATAACTTCCTTTACAAGTGAGAGTAGAGGTAAAAAAGAAATGAACATACAAATTTGCTTTCATGGTCATCCTTATCTTGGCTGTCATTGCACCATCACAATCTAATGATTACAGAAAGAGCACTGGACATTGGCCATTGGGTCATCATCTTTGACTCTGAAACAGAACCACACACATGAATCCTCTTACAAGAGCTCTTGGAGCATTTTTAAACCTCTTAAAACATCTCAAGCTTTTCATGAAGGACAATCAAAACTTTAGCAGTGAGGGTCTTTCCTTTCTTTCTTACCCTAGTAGTTTCTTATACGTGGGAAATGAGGCACTGAAAAGCCCCAAACTCTTCTGCAGCCAAAGGAAGAACAAAGTGATGTCAGCTTTGAAGCCAATGCAGCTTCTATCTTTCTATCTCTGTTAGGTAACCTGGAAGGTCTGTGTGCTGCCCTTTCAACCATTTGAAATTGGAATTCTGATGAAAATTTCATTTTTCTACCTGTCCCCTCTCCTGGAACTAATTGCTAACTCCTCTTTTTTTTTTTTTTTTTTTTTTGGCCATTACAACTGAACCAAAATCTAAAGCTTATAAGCATAGGATAGACCAGAAAAGGATAGTTAGGGAATTAACAAAAAGGAGAAACAGAGAGTTCAAAATGCTTCATCAACACTAACAAGATTGACTGAGGGCACTCAAGATTGGTAGAAAATTTTAAGAGCACAGTCACAAATGACAGTCTATGTAGGTGAGGCCAAACCTTCCTGTGCCAAAAAAAAAAAAAGGTCTAATGTGTTGCATACCAACAAGAAAAGTATCTAAAAGCCAATTGATTTCATTTCATTAATGGTTAACAACCCCCCAAAGCATTGACGTGATAAGTTTTCCACAAATTTGCTTCTAAATAAAAAGAAGAATAATCAAATTTAGAAAGAAACAAATTGCCTTAGCCTGCCATTTTAAAACAGCACAAGTAATCTAATTAGCTAAATTTATTAGGAGTAAATGTGAATGAACTCAGAAATTGAATCTGGGGTCTAGCACTGGTACAGCCTTTGCATTCACACATCAGAGAGCAAAGCTAGATAAAAACTCTTTTTCTGCCCAAAGGCTGAACATACATTAAATTTTTTTTTTAACTTTTATTCACTTTTAAGAGATAGAGAGAGATAAAGCATGAGCAGGGAAGGGGCAGAGAGAGGGAGACACAGAATCTGAAGCAGGCTCCAGGCTCTGAGCTGCCAGCACAGAGCCCGACGCGGGGCTTGAACTCACAAACTGCGAGATCATGACCTGAGCCGAAGTCGGACGCTCAACCGACTGAGCCACCCAAGCACCCCTAAAGCCTGAACATACATTAAACAAAACAGAGGATGATGTACAAATAAAAGAAACTGCTCTTGTTCCCATAACATCTCACACCAGAGTCAATAATATCTATTGGAAATAGCAAACCCATTTTTAGTGGGCTTAAGTTTCTACTTATGTCCTACAATTACTCATGGAATTAGGCCTACATAGATCTTACTAGTGTTTGGTAAGCATTTTGAAGTTCTCTAACTTGCCACTGTTGGTTCAGCCTTATGGTTTAAATCTTGGCTCAGTCGTGATTGTCCAGGATAAGAAGTTAGCTTTTTGCTATAAGAGAGGGTCAAGAAGAAGAAGGAAAATGATATTTCCGAGGCTGGATGGGCAGAAGTCTCTCTGCTCCTTTCATGTTTATAAGATAACTCTTCTTTGATTACTGGCTTTGTCCCATGTGCCCACACCACTGTCATTTAGGTGACAGGAAAAAGGAACTGACTTTAGTCCAGATTCTTTCTCTCTTCCTTCCTTCCTTCCCTTCTTCCTTCGTTCCTTCGTTCCTTCGTTCCTTCCTTTCTTTCTTTTCCTCTTTCTTTCTTTCGTTCTTTCTTTCTCTCTTTTGAGAGTGTGTGCTTGTGCATGTGTGTGGTTGAGGGGCAGAGGGAGAGAGAGAATCTTAAGCACACTCCATGCTCTGCATGGACCCTGATGAGGGGCTGATCCTATGACCCCGGGATCATGATCTGAGCCAAAATCAAGAGTCAGATGCTCAACTGACTGAGCAACCCAGGTGCCTCTAGGCCAGTTTCTTTTTTTTTTTTTTTAATTTTTTTTTAACATTTATTTATTTTTGAGACAGAGAGAGACAGAGCATGAACGGGGGAGGGGCAGAGAGCGAGGGAGACACAGAATCGGAAGCAGGCTCCAGGCTCTGAGCCATCAGCCCAAAGCCCGACTCGGGGCTCAAACTCACGGACCATGAGATCGTGACCTGAGCTGAAGTCGGACGCTTAACCAACTGAGCCACCCAGGCGCCGTAGGCCGGTTTCTTGATACACGAACTTCTTCCAACCCCCACAGCCTGGTGGGGTCACTATTATTGCCCCACTTTACAGATGAGGAAGCAGAGGCCTAGAGAATCCAGGTTAGTTAACCCAGTGTCATTCAGCTGGTTAATGACTGAATTAAGAGTCATAGTCTTATTTGTCTAAGTTCAAAGACTGTTCTTAAAAGCTGTTTAACAAATACTTATTGGAATGGGTTACAGTCCATTTTTTACTTCCAATAACAACATCCGTAACCATTGGCTTTCTACTTTCAAATCCAGTTTTGCTCTCTACACTTCGTTTATCTTCAGTACTGTCTTGGGTGTTGGTAGTAAGATCGTCATCTCTCTCACTTTCCGCACTAAGACCCAGAGACACAGTGAATGTAAGCAGCATATTTAAAATCAACCACACATTTATAAGTAAACACAGATCTCGAACCCAGATGTGGGAGCTCAAATCACAAGCTTTGCACTACCCTCCACAGCCTCCTGTATCTCAGGAAAACGAGACTTGACTAAAGAGCCAAAGTCTATTTTCTGGCCTCTGACATCTCACTATGACCAGGTCTCTAACGCTGTGGCTATTGGAGAAGAAAAGTAACTATGTGGCAAGTGGCTGATTACTCAATTCAAATCAATAAGAGCCGGTCAGTCATTTGATGGCCTAATTGTTGATTTAGACAAAAAGTAGATTATAATTTGGGCAGCACAATGGCCATTTTTGCAGAACACGTGGGTATAATCATCCTAGCATGGAACAAAATTGCTACTGTAAATTTTCCTTTTGGTTTATTCTGTATCGCCTCTGGGTTACAATTTAATCCCACCTTTGCTCGGCCCCTCAGGGACACTGGGTCACTCTGCTGATTTACAGGGAAAGCGTTAAACCTCATTTTTCTTAAACTGAAAGACCAAAGCAGTCAGAGCAGAGACAACAGGGATGTGACAAGGCCACGAGGCAATTATGCGTCCCTCTCCGGGCGTACCTGCCTGAATGCTTATGTGAAATCCGGAAAGGACACTATGCCCTTCTTCTTGTGCAGTCTCTACTGATCACAGAAGCAGATTCAAATAATCTTTCCCGTTTTGCTCCTCTGGGCTGCTTGGCTTTGTAAACTGTCAGCAAAGCCGTCAAAGTGGGAAGCCAGATATTGCCATCTCTTAGGCGGATGCCGCCCAAATCTTGTCTGCGTGATGGCAGGCACAGAGGCCGGAGCAAACAGGAACAAACCGTGTTGCTGCAATATTCCTGAATTCCCCAGGCTAATTAGGCCTTCACATTCTTTTATAACAGTGAAGCAAAAAACATCTACTTGGAGATTCCGTTAGAAGCCGTACACTTTCAAGACACGTGAAATTGCCCAGGTATTGCTGCGGGTAAAATGAAACCTTCCTCTCTGGATTTGAGATCATTAGCTTTCTGTTTTACAGCAAATCATCTGCTGTTCTTGCCTCCAACCAGAGATGCAGGGGAACCCGTCTCATCAGCCCCTGGGACAGCATTGCCTGCCACGATTGCTGATCACGCCGCATCACGGACGTGAGGGCTTGCAGGGCGGGGAGGAGGAGGGAGAAGCAGAAACACTGGCCGCTTCGTGGGGAGTCGTTACCCTGCGCCTGGCCCGGGAAGAAAGAGCCAGATGCTCGGTTTTACTCTATCTTTCCAACAACCCTGTGGAACAGGTTGGACGGTTAAGCCCCATTTTACAGATGGAGGAAACTGAGCCCTGCCCAACATCAGAGTGAGCGGTGAAACATCTTTCGAATGTTGTATGCAGAGTAAGGTAAAAAGGTACCCAGTGGGTACAGATTTTCCTATTATTGATTGTGAAGGCTCGCTGGTTGAAGTGTAAATTGCCTCCCATGGAAACCACATGCTCTGAATTTCACAGTATTTTAGGTGGGATCATTTCATTTCCTGCCTTTGCCTTCGTTTCTCTTAAAATTCATATGCAATAGAACAAATACAATGTAAAACTAAGAGATGATTTAAAAGCTTGCACGGATTACCCTGACTGGTATGACGCCATAACCCAACACATAACAGGCCAACGTGGTCAGAAAATATCATCTCCATAGGCGAATGTCATTCAGCAAGTATTTGAGTGACTACTTAAATGCCAGACTTGAGTTAGACGGTAGAGATTCACTGAGAAAGAGGTAGCATTCTCTTTTTGCAACGGACTTTATAGAGAAAACATACATTGGAAAGTATAGCACTACATATAAATAATTTTGTGTTTCTGAAGCTGAGATATGAAATGAAAAGACCCTAAGGGTCCATTTTTGCCTTATATTCTTCCATTTAAAAGGGTGCAAAATATGAAATGCACAAAAAAAATTGCATAAGAACAATTTTAGAGGAATAAGAAATGGCCATCACAACCCTTAAGAAGTAGTTATTAAAGGGGGACCTGGGTGGCTCAGTTGGGTAAGCATCCAGCTCTTGGTTTTGGCTCAGGTCATGATCTCACAGTTCATGGGATCGAGCCCCTTGTAGGGCTCTGCGCTGACAGAGTGAAGACCGCTTGGGATTCTCTCTCTCTTTCTCTCTCTCTCTCTCTCCCCCCCCTCTGTTCCTCCCTCCCTCTAAATAAATAAATAAATGTAAAAAAAGTAACTATTAAAAAGAAGTAATGAACAAATGAATAATAAGAAAAATAAGCTATAATATGATTAGCACCGATAAATAACAGCCATATGTCAGACTCTTCATTCTCAGCTTGATAGAATCCGTAACAGGATTCACAATAAGCAGCAACATTTTGTCGTGCATATACTGAGTGCACACTTGACTATCTCCGTAGAAAATACCTTTTACCAAGTGATGTTTTTTCTGGTACAACGTGGGTTCTGCTGTGAAGAACAGAGTTCAGTTATTGCTTCTTTTGGAAGGGAAAGAGTTAGGAAAAAGAGATAGAAGATAAGTGATTTCTGTTACCCACTGAGATAAACCCAAAGCATGGACCCATGCTCTTCAACTGCTTTGTGGATTTTTAAATCATTTTACAAGACTTCACGGAGCACACCTCAATTTAGAAGAAGAGCCATGAGACCTCCAATTAGAAATGTAATTAAATGTCATTTGGGGACTAATAACCAAAGCTCGAAACATTATCTGGGTTGATGATAGCAGGGAAGGGTTGAGGTTGCCCTGTTCAGCTTCTGGTCAGAAATGCCAGCTGGTCATTAGACTCCAGTAAATTTCACGCACCAATGTATTTATTGCTGCTATAAACTGAAAATATGAAAGGAAGAAAAGGTAGGGAGCTATTGATTGCATGATAGGCCTTGGAGGTTCAGTTTGCTAGCCAATATTCCTTGATAACAAATGTGCCTCTTGGTTTTACCGGATCAAACTGGTTTCACTGACTGCCAATCCTTTGTGAAGATGGGCATAAAATAAAAATACACATACAAAAAAAGGGTGTATCTGTTTATAAAGGTATGACTTTTTGCCCTGGGGCAGGGGTCAGACCCCCCAAACCTCGCTCCTAGTAAAGACCTGAGGGCATTTAGAACTTGGGATCTGGATCTTGGGAAATTTGGGTATTTTTGCTGTCCTGATTTCCCTGCAAAAGATGGGAATTCTAGACGAGCTCTTGAGCTAACAAACGCTTTAGCTGCAGTAGGTCTAGAAATGGTGCTCTCTGGGGGCAGATTTTTGAGAGAGATTTGTAACTTCTTTGTTTTACTTTTAGATTTTAGAAACACACAGGGAAATTACAACTTGCCTCTGGTAGATTTCCCTCTTAGGCTAGTGTCTTTTTTGCGTTCATGCTGGGCTCTAGTGCTTAAGCCCGAGCCGAGAATATACTGCTTCTCCACTGGTCTGCTCAGAAATCAGGAACGAGAATGCATGGCAGGAGAATGATTACAGAAATCGGCGTAACTTGAGGTTCGAGTAGCATTGAAGAATATCATGTAAAAGAAACAAAAACAAAAACAAAAATACGACACTTATTTATAAATAAATGAAGCAAGCAAGCGCGGATTTAGGCGGCTGTGAGGCCAGGGAAGAATGTGGCTTTTGCATAAATAGGAAGAAGCAGAAGAAGTTAGAAGATAAAGGAAGTGAGAGGAATTGAGCAGGTCAGCAGCTGTCTCTCGGTTTTGCAGGGCCTATTTTGGCAAATCTGGCATATGCAGTCATGCGTCAAGCTGGACTTTGTGGGGAGTCCTATATTTACCAGGTAAATGACCAGATGTCTTTGCCAATGTGTAATAATTTCTGACGAAGGGATTTAAAATTCAGCCATGCCACCCAAAATAGGAAACTGGTTCTTCTTGCTTTAAAGGAAATTTATGGATAATTCAAGATAAGCCATCTGTGCACTAAGAAATACACATCCTACAGATGGTGAGAATTATAGGATACATAATACTGTTAATAATAGCATCATGTTCTGATGTATTGTATGAGAAATATATGTATATGTGTTCATCAGGTCCATTAAGGTGACATTTTATATTTATACACTGTAATTAGACTCCATCTCTGGAACAGGGCTGGGCACACAGTAGGCTATCAAAGAGTCTGGAGGGAAGGCAGGTTGGCGGGGGGATGAAGGGAAGGAAGGAAGGAAGGAAGGAAGGAAGGAAGGAAGGGAGGGAGGAAGGGAGGGAATGGAAGGGAAGGGAAGGGAGGGAAGGAAGGGAGGGAGGGAGGGAGGGAAAGAGGGAGGGAGGGAGGGGAAGGGAAGGGAAGGAAAGGGTAGGGGAGGGGAGGGGAGGGGAAGGGAGGGAAGGGAAGGGAAGGGAAGGGAAGGGAAGGGAAGGGAAGAGAAGGGAAGGGAAAGGAAGGGAGGGAAGGAAGGAAGGAAGGAAGGAAGGAAGGAAGGAAGGATGGACTAAGCTCTAGGATTATGTTGTGGAGTATCTGTTATGTATATTGATTGAAATTAAATACCCTAGACCATGTAACTGAGTGAATTTGGGGCTGACTGTGATTTGATAGAAGGCAGGAAATCGAGGTAGATGTTTTTTGTAGCCAGGTCCTCTCCTCCCTTCATAATGTAACTCTGATATTTACCTATGTTCTCGTACCTCAGGGTCAAACGTGGGCAGAGATGAGGTTGTAGATGCAGACCCTTCCAGGGTGGGTATGGGCAGGAACCAAGAGCTCTCATGCATCCTGAACTTGCAGTTACCTGAACTTATTTTGAAAAGAGGAGCCAATTCCTTCTTCCCATTGTGGCTGCCTCAGTATATGTATGGTAATTTTGATTTAAGTTTTTTTTTTTTAAATTTCTGTTTATTTTTGAGAGAGAGAGAGAGAGAGAGAGAGAGAGAGGGAATGAGAGCAGAGGAGGGGCAGAGAGAGGAGACACAGAATCTGGAGCAGGCTCCAGGCTCTGAGCTGTCAGCACAGAGCCCAAGGCGGGGCTTGAACTCAAAAACCATGAGATCATGACCTGAGCCGAAGTCGGATGCTTAACCGACTGAGCCACCCAAGCACCCCTGATTTATTTTATATCATATTTTGACTAATTTTGTTTTAAATCCATGTGGCGTGCTGGAGCCAGCTGTGTGGCTACTTCTTAATTTTTCAGGAAATCTGTGAACCAGTTGTTGAACACAGCAATTATTAAAAATTAACTTACATACACTTGCAATTAAACAAATTATATCTAAAAACAAAAGTAATGAACATTCAAACTCATTACCTCCAATTCCTGCATTCTACTATGCTCTGTGCCCTTGAGGTTATGTACTTCTCTCATATCTGTGTCGAGAAAACACTGTAAAATGGTAGACAACTGTGTTTATCTTCCCAACTCTTCATTCGTTCCGTGATGTCACATGGGCAGTTTGAAATTTGCCACGGTCGCAGTATTCACTTTACAGAAACCAGCAAATGCTCCACCTCAGGGTGGGGTGGAGGGTTTGGTGAGAGAGGTTGAACTTCTATCAGCACCCTACTGAGTAGACATCTTGTTTTTCATTGGGTCAGTATCTGTCGCTTCCTATCTGTGGAACTGCTTCCTGCTTCTAGTAGATAACCACCCTTTTCCTCTTTAGGTAGTTTTAGGGAGGCTTCCAATTATACTACCCCATTCCTTGATCACAGATAAAAGAACATGACCTAGGTTTGGCAAGTCAAAATTACCCTGACCATAGTGATAAGAGATGAGCATGTGATCTAGGCCAAACCAGTCAGTACTTCCCTGAGGATTTTCTAGATGGATTCTGGGAAAACCAAGGTTTCTCCTTTTGTTGCGGAGGAGTTAAGCTGGGATGATGTAACCCTAAGGCTGCCTGTGGCCATGTTTCCCCCAATATCTGCATCACACATAAGAACCCAGTCCCCATTATGAGGGCCTGAAGCCAGCCACAGAGGACAGCAAAATCCCAAGGCAGAGGACAAGGTGGTGATAACATTGGGGTCCTTGGGACAAGACAGGCCTTTCATCCATATTATTTCCACTTAGGAAGGTCAACAAATTCCTGTTTTTGCTTAAGCTCCTTTGAATCGGGTTTCTGTCACTTGCAGCTGAAAGTCTGACGAATACAGTTGATTTGAGATTATCCACTTCTCTCTTGTTGCCTCTCTGGTTTTTTTAGTTCATCAATTATACATATGTATGGATTGTATGTTGATACTGTAAAATTGATCTATAGAAAAAAAAGTCAATCTAGAAAACCAGATGCAGTCTTTCAGGAAATCCATAAATCTCTTTTAACCAGTACTTCCAAGGTTTTGCTGCCACCATGGGGATTGGGGTAATAAAATGCACAGGTTTATCACCTTTAAACTCAAAGTCTGCCAAGAAGAAACAAGATTCCAAGACTACAATTCATTAGTGTTGCTCTAGCAGAAGAGCTGTGTGATGGCGGGAATATCCCTTGAAATGAAATCCTCATGAAACTGGTTGGTTCGCTGTCTTGATTAAGTTACAGAAGCTGAAGCCTGCCACATTACTTCCCAGCAGACCTGAGTAAGTAATTGGTACAGAAAAGAAATAAAATAGAATAAAGAAAAATTAAAAAAAAAAAAAAAACTGAGGGAAAAGAAAAATGGGGTTGGAAAAGACCAGAAACTAGTTTAACTCCTTGTGCCTTAGTCCTGTCCTATTGGACAGGAATAGTGCCACACTGGGACCCAGGGTTGGCTCCTTCTGTTGGTATGTTGGGCACTTAGTAGGGGGAGTAGGCATGTCAGCCTTGGGGAAATAAAAAAAAGTTAAATGGTCAAGATGCCCCATGTTATGATGGTATGAAGTCTCTTTGCCCAGCCACCCTGATGCTTCTTGAATGGGTGATATGACATGGCTTTGATGGCCATGATAGGAATTGTGTGTAGGCTCAATCACAGAGACCTCTAACAGAAGCATCCTGTGCCCAGTGCCCGTGGTGTTACTAGTTTCTAACAGTGACTCCTCCCACCTAAGGGGAACAGCAGAGTTGTCTCCACCAGACTCACTTACCACCATGATTTTAGTTATTAGACTTCACTACATTCTATTGAGGCTTTCAGACTTCCTAGAGATTCAGGGAACTAGTCATGAGACCCTTAATTTTTTATTTCCCCACTGAAACCAGCCACTTATTTCTGTCACTTACACTTAAGCTTCTTGACCGACTCACTGAGACAACACAGCACCAAGGTCATGGTCAGGAAGGCAGTGATAAACATGAAGGCCAATGTGAGGAGTGGGGTTCACAATGAAAGAGTAGGGAAATCATCAAAAATGAAGGTGTGATGTGTGTGTGTGGACTGTTTGGATATGCAGCTCAAGCAGAAAGCCCTGGGCAGCCTACTGAAATCCTACCTGCTTTAAAGAGTGGGTCCAATGGCTCAAAACTCCAGGCTACACTAAAATGCAGGAGGCTCAGACCTTTCCAGACAATAGAAATTAGAAAGTGGGAAGGTTTCGTAATGAATATGGTAATTTTTCCCAGAACTGGTATTTTAGTTGGAAATATGTAATTGTAGTAATACATCTGTTGAACTTCAAATGAGGCAGATAATAGGGTATAAAAGGTCATATTACTCATCATATACAATCTCTGTTCCAAAACACACTGCTCAGAGCAAAACTGTTCTAGAAGATATTATTCTATGCTTCCTATCTTAGAACATAAAAATATAAACAATTTGCATTTTGTTAAATGAACATTTTCTTGGACAGCATCCATTCATCACCATCTCTCCTTGGATTATTTAAATTTGAGTGAATCACCATCATAAAATAGAAATCACTTACTTATTTTTTTCTTATTAATATTTGACGCCTAATAGCACTTTTTCATCAGATAATGCTTTTTCCAAACGTTTATTCCTAATTAATTTCTTCAGTTTACCATATTCTTGCATCGGTTTACTCTCAATCTTTTTTTTATTATTACGTTCTTTTTGAAAATGATCATCTGGAGGCACCACTATTTCATCACCAGTTAGAGGATTTTTCTGCTTACCATTAATGGACTGTGGTCGTCTTTTTGAATTTTGCAGAGCAGGAGATAATGAAGGTGATGTAAATGGAACTGAGTCACCAGGCTTTGGGTGCCATGAGAGACCACATGGTCTGATGGGGAGTCATTTTCTCCAGGAAAGGGAGTGGCTCTTTGCCCTGATGACTTCCGTTCTGTCCTTGGATTGTAGGAAAGTATATGGGCTGGAAAGATTAAGTCACGAATAAGGTACAGCAGCTTTTGGACAAGTAAGATCCTGTGTGGTTGACTGATCTGCTTTTGTCATCTGGGACCCTGGTCCCTTCTGGCTCCTTCCTTATCAGGACCACAAGTTTAAGAACAGTAAAACTCTCCCTGACTCCAGAATACCTACAGTTCAAAATCCGCCTGAGGAAAAAAATGATTCAGGGTGCTGGTGGTTAAGGACAAGAATGTTAATGGAGAGGAATCCAGGCATTCTTTGAGAATAATCAGGGAAAGCAAATTATTTAGTAAGATTTCTTCGATTTAAAGAAAAGTTTTTTATGTGTTTATTTATTTTGAGAGAGAGAGAGAGCATGAGCAGGGGAGTGGCAGAGAGAGAGGGAGAGAGAGAATCCCAGCAGGCTCCGTGTTGCCAGTACAAAGCCTCAAGTGGGTCTCAAGCTCATGAACCATGCTGTCATGACCAAGATTCCAACGTGTAACTGACTGAACCACCCAGGTGCCCCAAGGTTTCTTTGATTTTCTCCTCCTCCTCATTCTGCCTTTCTGTTATACTACTTATGTGTTTTTCCGAACTTTGGAGTGCCAAGTGCCAAAACAACGGGCTCGCTGTGCTGTGGTTCTCCTGATTAAAACTCCAGTCTTAAAAGTCCCATGTTTCACCCTGTGGGTCCCATCAAGACCCCCACATTTGTGGTGATGTACAAAATATCACTTTCAACAATCAACTCATGGTGAAGTTATAAACCAAGCGTTTGTTCCCGAACACTAGCATTCAAATGAGGTTGACCATAATGAAATATTGTCAGATGTATGAGCTCAAGGATTTTCTTTCCTACTTCTCATGTTCCAGGTCTATTAAATAATTGATGTTCACAACTGAATGCACAGAGAACCCATGGATATTTATGTGGTTGAACCAAAAAGCTGAATATAGACCTTCCAAACATACGACAATGTATAATTTGGGGCCATCCGACATGAACTTAATACTGGAAAAGCAACTGATGTTTTGCTAAGAACATAGACTTCAAATATGCTAGTATACTTCTAACTCAGAAGCAGAGTATTGAAATAGCCTTGGATCTATGCTCTCTGTGATTGCATTTACAACACCATTTACTGTAGAATCTATTGCAAAGGCTACCATTCTGAAATCGATTCCCAGCTTTAAGACAAAGAATTAGGTATCTCATAGCTGGGACAGTAGTAAAGGGTTGAAGTAACCACTGAAGAGGTTATTTTTCAGTCCTAATGTTACATATGTGAATGGAAAAAAAAAAGCCTGTGCGTTTACTCATTTGCTTATTTACGTTATACTACCAGATACTCTCAGGAAAAGAGAGAGAAAGATGAATTATGAATTGTCTCTCAAAATTAGGTAGGTAGGTAGATACACAGTCAGGTGGATGAGACAGACAAGGGCAATCATTGACCTCCATGTGGTCATTGAGATATGTGTTGGCTACTATAAAGACAGTATAGCATAGTGGCTCATGGTGTAGATTTGGGCTCAAATTCTGACTTTTCCCCTTACCAACCCTGGTAGCTTGAGGCAACTTCCCTGAGCACTCTGGGAATTAATTTCTTCATCTGCGAAAGAGGAATCCTAGTAGGTTTCATCTTAACGAGTCTTTTTGAGGATGATGTTAGAACAGCTCTTCGCAGAGTGTGGTCTTCTTGAAGTGTGGTCCGGGGCCTCCAGAAGCCCTTGAGATCCTTTCAAGGGTTCTGCAAGAGCAAGACTATTTTCATAATAATGTGAAGACATATTTGCTTTTTTCACTCTCTTTTTCTAATAATACTAAGCGTTTACATGCCTTTTCCTTCTTTTTCTTTCATGAGTGTACAATGGAGTTTTCAAGAGGCCATCTCAGGTGATAGCTCAACAGACTGAATGCAGAAGATACAAGAATCCAGATTTCTTCTATGAAACTAGACAGTAAAGAGATTTACAGATGTGTAAACAAAATCACTTCTCACATTTTCTTGTTTTGAAACATGCACTATTTTTTCATTAGAAAGTATTTGCTAACATTTTACCATAATTTTCATCTGAAACTGATGATTTACCTCAGTCGTTATTTTTAAATGAATTAATGACTGTTTTGGGTATTTTCTCAGCTTTAATTTCTAGTGCTACAAATATTGATAGATATGACCTACATAAACAGAAGCCCTTTGGTGTCCTCAAGGGAGAATGTAAATGGGGCCAAACACCGAAAAGTTTGGGAATAACTAAATGAAATCATTGTCGGATACATAGAACGACCAGTGTGAGACCTAAAAGCTAGATTGTTTGTGATGGGATTCTGTTGATGACTCAGTGGAAAAACAGTGGTCAAGGAAGCCAAAGGATTGAAACCTAAGATGAGTTTAGAATAGCTGGTCTAATCTGCATCTCTAGATTTAAGAGGTGGTGAGTAAATTAACCTGGATATTGGTCATATTTGCCAGATTGTATTTATCATGATAGGGTTACAAATGGAGGTGGGAGATTGTGCTGGCATGGAAGTAGCTGAACGTCGACTTGGAAAGACAAAACTTTTACATAGATAACTCATTGTCTAGGATTACAAAATAAGGGCTTGTATCAGTGGAGGAAGGAAGGGGTATTTGTGATGGGGTGTGATAAAAGTCAAAAAAGACCAGGAGGTGTGGGAAGAGTCATAGGAGGTTATCTTTGAAGGGACATGTGGTTATCCTTTGTAGCAAACATTTTATTTTTATGTTTTAAAATTATACAAAGATTGGGGCGCCTGGGTGGCTCAGTCGGTTAAGCGTCCGACTTCGGCTCAGGTCACGATCTCGCGGTATGTGAGTTCGAGCCCCGCGTCGGGCTCTGTGCTGACTGCTCAGAGCCTGGAGCCTGTTTCAGATTCTGTGTCTCCCTCTCTCTCTGACCCTCCCCCGTTCGTGCTCTGTCTCTCTCTGTCTCAAAAATAAATAAACGTTAAAAAAAAATTATACAAAGATTGCGTGAATAGGTTTTGTACTTAATTATTCTCACTGTCCTAAGTGGGAATTTTTTGTGGGGAGGGAGCTTGGGCAGTGAAGTAGAACCTTTAGCCCTCTACTCAATCATCCTCTTCTATCCTGAGATGATTTTCATAAACAGTTTGGTAAATATCTTTCCAGGCCTTTTTTAAAATTCATTAAAGAGAGAATAATAAAATCAAAACTTACAGCCCTTTCCAAATGCCAAGCGTAATTCTTTCCAGACCATACAATCTTTATACAACTCATAGAATCTTCACAGATCCCATAAAGCATTTATCATTATTGTTCCTCTTTACCAGTGGCGGTGAGGGGAGAATCTGAGGCACAGAGGCTAAGCACATTGCACGAGGTCACAGAACAAACTTCATTTAAACGGATAGACGTATACAGTTAGGAAGGTATATGGAAACACGGTGGATTTGTAAGTGTGTTTTTATATAAATGGGATCGTGTCATGCATGCCGCTGTATTATTTGCGTCTTTCACCTAAAATGGAACCTCACTGTATTTGACTTAAAAGTTCCAAAGTCTTTGAAATGGGTGATCACACGATCAGCTTCGTGAACATTTTCGGCCACTGGGTTATAAGCATGAAGGTGTTCAATATTTCTCCATCCAAAGCCAATCTAATCTCCCTCTCAAGCCTTTTAATGGCATCTAGGCTTGATCTCTCGGTGATTCAGACAAGAACACACTCATTAAGTCCAACTTAAAAGTCCCATCTCCCTTCCTCACGTCCCCGTTGTGGGCCTGTACTGCCGAGGCTCCTGTCTCTGCCAGTTAGGACTGGGGTGGCGGGCAGAGGTGCTGGTGGTGGTCCAAAGGGGCAAATGTCACTTCACTTGCCTGGGAGCAGAGCCAGAACCAGTTGGTGTTTGGCCTCCTGTGTGGCAGCAACCGGACACTGACTTCATTAGGAGACATGCATGAGTTCTTCTGGGCCCTCAGGACCTCTGTGAGGGGCAGGTGGCTGCATCTGAGTGCTTTTCACTAAGCTAGAATCCTTAAAGCCCTCCTAGTATGGGAAGGAAAGAACTGTACCGTCTTTTGTGAGCTTTCTGTGGAGGAGAAAAGGTCTCCAGTGAGAAACTGAAACGCCATGGGGTGCCTGGGTGGCTCAGTTGGTTAAGCATCGAACTCTTGATTTTGGATCAGCTCATGATCTCACAGTTCATTGGTTTGAGCCCTGCGTTGGGCTCTGTGCTGATGGGGTGAAACCTAGTTGGGATTCTCTCTCTCCCTCTCTCTCTTCCCCTCCCCTGCTTGTGCTCTCTCTCTTTCTCTCTCTCTCAAAATAAATAAACTTAAAAAAAAAAGAAACCCCTAGTCCATGCAGGTTCTTGGCATGTGACTTTACATGTGTAATGGGATTCCCAAACAAGAAATAATTAATATATATAGGAACCTAGAATGCTTGGAGGTCCAGAAGCGACAAGTTCAAAAACGCTCTGTAGGTCTGTTCTCACAAGCCAGGGCACAATGTTGCCAAAGATGAGCTCATACTCAAAAATTACAAACCACAAGAAGAAAAGCACCGTGAGAGTACAAGTATGTCTGTATGTGCAACACGCAAGAGAATGAGCCCCCAGAGAACTAAAACTACTACAACAATATGAAAGAGATGATGATATAAACCTTTAAATGATTAAAATGGGAAAAAAAACAATCAAAGAGTAAGAAAAATTAAAATGTAACTATATTTTTCTTTATCTTTTATGGAATTATTTTATATGTTTAGCTTCTTAATATACCTATACTTTATTTATTCAGAAGATATTTATTCAGAAAAGGGATCTGGCTTATTTTTGCCAATGGGTATCTCTCTTCCCCAAATCAGTTTTTGAATAGTTTCCCTTTTATTCACTGATTTTGAAATGCCAAGACGGTCATAATAAGTTCTTAAATATTTCATATAGATGCGAATCTATTTTAAGATGCTTCTCCATTGTCTATTGCTATACCAACACACTCTTAATTAATGTAATTTTTTAGCATGTTTTGGTGTTACTTGGGAAAAGTGATCTTTCACATTTCCTGCTCTGCATTTTTTCCAAATTAGTTTCTACCTTTTAAATTCTAGATCATGCATTCTCAATGGAAGCAATATCACCTTCAAGAAAGTGGGAATTAGGTGTTGGAGGGTGAGAGATCTTACTCTTTCTATGGTTAAGCACTTGATAGATAAACATATAGTACTTAGGTATGCTCTATGTGTATGGTATTGAAATTTCATGGGGGTGATTAGGAAAAAAAATGTTAAAATGTCTCTTAAAGTGCTGATAATAATAACAACAATGATAATACAAAGATTATAAGGCACATTGCTAGGTGAACTTTGGAATTAGGTTGTCAATTTCTCCTGCTGATTTTTGCAAAAAAATTAACAAAAAAAAAGGTCTTGGAGACCAGAGAGATGACATGATTTGACCTAGGTCACATTGCAAATTAGGAGCAGATCTGGGATGAACACCCACTCTTGACTTTTACTCCTAGATTCTCTTCACTGTACAACCTATTCTGATTTATCTTGGCACCTTGAATATGAACTCTTTTCCAGGCCTTTGAGCAGGTTCTGTGCATCAGACAGCCCTCAGCATGTTGCCCATAACCCTTTGTCCTTAGTCCAGGGAGGATGCTTCTGCATATGCCAGTGGATGTCCATCGTCTGGCCCATTCCATTCTTTCCTCAATTCCATTTCCTTTCTTAGAGCCTGGCCGGTCAATAATGGCATCAGTTGGGACCCTCCAGTTAAGAGCAGAAATAAGTATGCCACCATGAAACCCTAGAGTTTGGGTTCCAGGCTCTACTAAAGTAGAAGCTCAGAGGAGTGGAAGATCTGCAGGCTATGTTGATCAGGAAAGTCTAAGAGACTGTAGGGGAGGAGAGAAGATGAAAACAACAAGGGAAAGAGAGCATGTCCATAAAAGAGAGGAAGCAAAACGTTGACAATTGCTGAAGCTTGTTATCTCAAACCTTTCTCTACTTTTGCATAATAAGAAGTAAACAAAACAAAACAATTATTTCTCATCATGTCCAAGTGCTGTATTTTTTCACCAGCTCACACCTCAACTCTATTTCTGCTGATCAGTGAAGCAAGGGGCATTATCCGTATTTTTTTTTCTTTGATCCATTTATCTCTACTACTTCTGATGCCTTCAGGGAAGGGAATAGCAGGACAAAACACTTAAGGAGAAAAAAAAGCTCCTGTACTTAGCAGGTGGCATCTGTAATTCTCTCTGGCTATTGATTACAGTAATCCCTGATGGCTAGAGAGCGCTCTCCAGCTGGTCTCTTATAATTCCAGCTAGGATCCCCAGCCAGATGTGACCAATGAGCTCTGTGTCCTAGTATTCTCCCTTGTGTAGTCCCCTCCCACATTGTATCAGGCCTGGCACTGAATATGAGAGAAATGATAGTATCTCGCTTCGAAGATTAGGTTCTAAAACACACTGCGGCTTCCATCTCGGGCTCTCCTTGTCTCTCATTACTTGCTCCAAGGCAAGTTAGCCCTCATGTTGTAAGAACCCTGTGAAGAGGCCAACATACTGAGGAACTGAAGCTGCTTTCTCACAGCCATGTGAGTGAGCTTGAATACGGAGCCTACAGCCCAGTCGAGCTTTCAGATGACTATAGCTTCAGCCTGCAGCTTGGATACAACCTCATAAGAAACCTGAGCTGGAATCACCCAGCCAAGCTGCTCTCATGACTGTTAGAAATTGTGTGAAATATTAAATATTTGTTGTTTTACAGTGCTAAGTTTTGGGATAATTTGTTACACGGCCATAGATAACTAATACGCTTCCTCTGTGCTGGCCCTAGCAGTACATACTTGGGGGTGCTTTATCCCTGAAAGCAGTCCTGTTGGGAATAGTCTTTTCATTATGTGTCTAACAGGATCCCGTAAATGTCCACTGTCCAAAGAGAACCATGCATCCTTGCCCCGCCCTCTGGGAAAGTGTAGCTGACTTTGACCGTAGATTCCTCTCCTCACCTTGAAGTTACAAGGGGGCAGGCACCAGGCTCTGTAGCTTCAAACTTCAAGGAACAATAATCTTCCAAGAATTCTTTTGTGCTCTATTTTAGGATGGGCCTGTGTATTTGTTATTAGGGCTGTTGTAATAAATATCCACAAACTTAATGGCTTAAAATAACAGAAACTTATTGTCTTACATTTCTGAAGGCAGAAGACTAAAACCAAGTGTCCACAGGGCCACAATTCCTCCAAAGACTCTAGAGGAGGATCTTTTCTTTCTTCTTCCAGCTTCCGGTAGCTTCAGGAATTCCTTGGCTTATGGCTGCATAACTCAAATTTTTGCCTCCATGTTTACATTAATTCTCCTTTGTCAGAGTCTTTTCCTCTTCTATCTCTTATAAGAACACTCGTCATTAGATCTGAGGCCCACCTGGCTTATCCAGGATGAACCTTAATTATATCTGCAAACATGCTTTTTTCCAAATAAGGTCACATCCACCAGTTTTGAGGGGGAAGACAAATGTATCTTTTTAGGGGCTGCTATTCAACTATAGTCTGTGAGTTCCTTTATCTCAGTAGATACCAAGTGGCAAGGAATTAGTAATTACTCTTGGATTCCCTCTCATTTAGCTTGTTAATGACACTTCTCTCTTTCTCTCTCATTTTGGCTCAAGATGGATGTTGGGCTGAAGATAAAGTGACTGGGTAAGCTGGTTTACACCTCTTGACCCATGCAATTATTAAGAGCCACGCTTTCACTTTCAAAATGTCCCAGTTGGGATAAGTTACTTGAGCACCCACGTAAGGTTTTGGCCAACTTTTAGTAATTCTTGCAGATAGATGTCTAGAACATTTCTTTAGAAACTTTGGACACTCGATACCAAATAATCTAAGAAATAACAAAAAAGTTTTATTTAACATCCAATTACAGTTATTATTATTATTATTATTAATATTCATTTCCTGAATAGGAAAAATCCCCAGAGGTTTGGGGGTAATATAATCATATAGCATGTGTCGTGAGGAAGAAGAAAAGGGACAGAGAGTGAATATTTCTGTGGTTGCATTTTTACAAAGCAAGGCTGAAGAGACCTGGTCTGGAAATGTCATGAAGCATGGACAGAGTTCTCACCCTAGAGGTCTTCTAGAATTGGGGGCTATTAAAATAGTATTTATCAGTGTCTGATTCTACAAGGAAAGGATAGGATATTTGGCCCTTACTCCCAGATCCCTTACTCCAAATTACAGTGGGTTAAGAGCAGGCTCACATTGGGCACCTGGGTGGCTCAGTCGGTTAGACGTCTGACTTCAGCTCGGGTCGCAGTCTCGCAGCTCGTGAGTTCAAGTCCCACGTTGGGCTCTGTGCCGACAGCTCAGACCCTGGAGCCTGTTTCGGAATCTGTGTCTCCCTCTCTCTACCCCTCCCCGCCTCATGCTCCATCTCTCTCTCTCTCTGAAAAAAATAAATGAACATTAAAAAAAGAGAGAGAGAGCAGGCTCACATGTAGGGGGCAGGGACAAAATCCCAACAGGTAAAGAACGAGGCTAGGTCAGCCAAAGCCACCATCTATGGTCAAACTGGCCTCATTGGGTTGATTAATTAATTCCCCTCATGATGTTGGGCATTGTATACCCAACTGCCAACATGGGTGGGGAAGCCCAGGTGAAAGGAAAATGAGCCTTGTCAATGTTCCCCAAAAGAGGGTTCTTTGCTTTCATTATTTGTTTACCCATTTGTATTTGTATACCAAACTTTTCATGCTCTGCTCTATTCTAGTGACTTAGGAAAGATTTGCTGGGCGGTACGTTCTCAGTTTCTTCCTATGTAAAGTGAAAGTACTACCTATCTTCTATGCTTCTTAACCATTTGGGAGGATAATCACCTCTTCAACTGGCCAATTACTACTCACCCTCCAGATAGTAACTTAAATGTCAGTTCTTCTAATACTCTGTTCTGAAGATGACCTCACCCCACGCCTCCCAGGTTAGGATAGGTACTCAATTTATGTGTTTCTTTTGCCACAGGATAACCATACTTTATTAGAATTGCCTGTTTAATTGTGTAGCTGCTCTTCGGGAGAAGAGAATGGTCTCTATTTTGTTTGCTTGTTAATTTTTACCCATAGAATCTGACATGCAGCCAGTATCCGATTAATATTCGTTGAATGATTGGAAAAACTTGATGTATCGGTGGTTCTTACCCACTTTGGGACACTTGAATAATGAATGAAATCTATGGACCTTTTTCTCAGAAAATTTCAAGGGATTCACAATTACCATCCAGTCTCAGTCATGGATTCTGGGTTAATAACCCGCAGGCTCATTGACTTGTCATCAAGTCTCTACCAGCCCTGACATTCTAAGATTCTATAAAATCAGAAGCCTCCAAACCTCCCAGAATATGGCCCTCAGGGACCATATGGCCCTCAGGGACCATCCCATGATGCAAGGGATGAAACAGAGTTCAACACAGCCACAGTGAACTATCACAAGGCTCTAATTATTAATGCCTGCATATAATAAAAGGTATTTTAGGAAAGGGAAGTGCAGAAGCATCAAGTCATGGGGGTTTTGAATTCGGAAGGACCTTACAGATCATCCAGCCAATCCCCTGTTCAAAGCAAGAATCCTTGCTATTCCAGGCCTGAGGAGAAAACACCCACCCTCCTCCTTGAATGCAACCAGATAAAAGGAACTCTCAACTTTTAAGCAAGATTTGAAAACTGGTGGCCCACAGCTTGTATTTAGCTTAGAACCCTCTCTCCCCGCCCCGACAATAATGTTTTAAAATTCAGAGAATTTCGTGTTAAAAAATCCGTATGTCTAGATTTCCCTATGAAACTGTAAGATTGAAAAACACTGGCTGCCCTTTGCCCCGTGGAAATATGGCTAGAGCTGAAGAGATCCCTAGTACTTGCCTCTCCAGATCACTACTATCTATCTGGACTACTCCTTCTACTTAGGTACTCCCTGGTCTGATTCGGTCTGTAGCTTCCTCTGCCCTGCAGGCCAGGATAGGCTGGAGGCGGAGCGGAGACCCCTGGTTTGGAGCGTTTGCCAATTTCCATAGTGTATTACTCCCACCATGGTCAATTTCAAGCTAGCAGTCTGAGGTCAGTCCGCTAGATTTCTTAAAATTTAACAGTTCTCTTTCACGAATCCGTACACGTTGGCAGAGTGACCTTAAAATGTTAGAAAAACCAAGGTCACTTAAGTTGAACCAAACTTCACTTCCTGTAATTACCACCCGCATTCTCACATCTTCTCTCTGCGTTAGTACAGAACACACTTCAAGCTTTATCATAAGGCACCCTTGCAATTATCTTTAAAGGAGGAACTATTACTCTTTACTATCAAAGCTGCAAAATCTGTCTCTTAATTTTGATAATTAAAGGAGATCATAAAAAAAACTGATAGGACATTAGAAAAACAAGGAAAAGGAAAACCCAAACGTGATAAGCGTAGTAATCTCAGAGCAGTAGGATTATATGTGATTTTATTTTATTCCGTGTACTCTTGAGTATTTTCCAATGTTTCTACAATCAATATATATTGCTTATATCAATGTGCCTCCATCAGACGCTAAAGAAAAGTTGATCATCTCCATCTTACTATGTGTTTCGTATAGCCTGAAATAAACTACACTTTGTCAGATGGGAAGTGAAATGATCTTCAGATCACCAGTGTTTACTTAGGACGGCACATTGGTGAATGATTTGGTATAAGTTAACCATGTTAGCTAAATGTTTCTGTGAAGTAAGAAATATGAAAGATTGAAAATGAGGCTAGACACACGAGGAGAGCACCCTGGTATAGGACAAAAAGAACTAAAGTAGTTGGAAGAAGATAGTAAGTTGCATTTTTAAAGAGTCACTTTCTGTTTATCATATATTTTTTCTAATGAAAGAGTGGTACAGGAAGTAGCTTATTCCCTCTATTTTGTCAACAACCTCTCAGTAGTAATAAGGTAAATTTCACCACACTGGCGAGGGTAACATTCAGGAAGTTTCAGTTATATGGCCTTGGGTTCATAATATCTCCTAAGTGTCTAAAGCTGTTTTGCAAGTCAAACACATATACTCGTTGGAGTCACACACACACACACACACACACACACACACACACACAATCGTTTCTGATTCTCTCCTAGCACTTCCTTTAAAATAATAATGTCTGCATAAATTCCTCAATAAGAAGAAAAGAAAATCTTTTCTTGTGTGATAGGCTGATGATGTCTGATTTATATAGCACTTGACAAATATTAATTCAATTAACAAATTCTCTGAATAGTTTTTTAAAAAAATCCCCAAAAGAAGTCAATTCTACCCACAATGAATATCTAGAAAACTGACTAATAAAAGTAGATTTTTTTTACAAATAGAATAAATATACTTTTATAGCTAAAATAAATGGAATAGAATCAGTAGACCTGATTGTGATATTAAAGATAAGCTTGGTTTAAGTCAAATATGCAAGAAGTGGTGACCTAAAAGAAATCAAGCATAATGTTTATAAAATTTTTCTCCTTTTAGAAAATGCCTGTGTAATTACCCTGATGGGTTGAAATACACAAAATAAACTAACATCATCGAGTTCATTATGATTCTCAAAAGCACTAAAGCTCATTAGTCATATTCAGAGAGTTTTCAGGAACCACTTTACTTTTCTGAGAATTGGTCACTAAAGAGGAAGAATAAATTCTGTGCAATCTGTAGCTCAGGGTATTCAAACAGTCATGGAAAGAAAGTTCTTTATAAATTTTAGTTAAGAAACACATAAGGAATAATACAATTAAAATACCACCATTTGGCAGCCCTGAATGAAATAATAGGTTAGGTGAAGACTGGCAACATCTATGAAAACAGACAACCAGACATGACAAGCTCTCCATGCGACGCAAAATGAATTCATGAATAGGACAGAAGTATTACTACCTGAAAATGAAACCCAAACCTAGCTGAAACCTTAGATCAAAGTGCCAGTTTATGGGAAGTAAAAGGGGAGAGGAACATGGTAAGTAACACCATGAGGATGTGACCAGCCAAATCCAGAGTGTGGGAATTTTAAAGGGCAAATGACTTAGTTTCTTTTTTTTAAAGTTTATTTATTTATTTTGAGAGAGAGAACTGCAAGATCATGACCCTAGCCAAAACCGAGAGTCAGATGCTTAACTGACTGAGGAACCAGGCACCCCATGACTTAGTTTTTTTAACAAATAAATGACAAAGAAAAAAGCTGGTGGTGGGGGAGACTTACAGATTTAAAACAAGCATTGCAGACAAGTCAAAGATGCGGACACTGATTCAAACGCTTCAAGTGTAAAACACTCGAGAGACGAGCAACAAAAATTATAATTCTCTGTGTATTTGATTATATTAGCAGCTCACTGTTATTTTTGATGTGATAATGGTATTATGGTTATATATATTTTTTAAAAGAATATCTTTTTCAGATACAGACTGAAGTATTATGGGTGAAAGCATGTGCCCGGCATTTGATTCAAAATACTCTATGTGGACATGACGAGTATATGTCAAACACGATGGGCCACGTGTTGATGGATGTTGAAGCTGGCTGACTGACATGTGTAGATGTGTTATATTTCTTTTCCTGTATGCTCTCCCCGTCCCCAGTCTCCATCCTCTCTCCACCCACAAAAGGGATTCCATTCCCTACCTTTCGCGGCTTCTTGCTCCCCAAGTTCAGCTCTCCGCACCGCCTACCTGCTGAATTCTGTGGTTCAGGTTGTGCGGATTGTTGTGTTGCCCCTCCAATCGGTTTTCTAGGTGTGTAGGATGGTGTAGTATTGGTCTGGCTGCATTTCATGGACGCGAGACACACAAAAAGCTTCCATGCTGTTCCGCCATCTTGGTTCCTCTCCTAGGTGTGTTATATTTCTATCTCGATTAAGAATATGTTAGCAATTATAACAATGCTTCCTAACAAACAACTAGATGTGTCAGTAGCCTATAGCGATGAATATATATTGCTTATGGTTTTGAAATCAACTGTGAATTGTCTAAGTGGTACAGTTTCTTTGGGTCAGGCTCATTCATGTGTCTGGTATTGGCTGGCTGTCAGCTGACCTAGGATGGCCATGGTTGGAGCACTGAGGTGACAGCTTTGTTTCACAAATCTCTCATTCCTCGGCAGGATAGACAGCCATGGTTTTATTGCACGGACAGAGCTGCAACAGGGCAAGTTAAACATGAAAAGCCTCTTGGGGCACCTGGCTGACTCAGTCGGTTAAGCATCTGACTCTTGAGCTCGGTTCAGGTCATGATCTCATGGTTCCTGAGATTGAGCCCTGCATTGGACTCTGTTCTGATGGTCTGGAGCCTACTTAGGATTCTTTTTCTCCCTCTCTCTCTGATCCTCTCTCTGCCCCTGCCCTGCTCTCACATACTCTGTCTCTCTGTCTCCCTCAAAATAAGTAAATAAATGTAAAAAACAAACAAACATGTAAGGCTTCTTGTGACCTAGGCTTGAAACTAGCTTCATTCTATTGGCCTCATCAAGTCACATGGCAAAGGGGAAGGGTACAACACAGTTATGTGTCAAAGGATCTGGACATAAGAAAAGGTAGAGAACTGAGACGAGTATATGCTTGGAACTTTCCATAATTAAAAGTTTGTGGTTTTTTTTTTAATTTTTAAAAAATATTCAGGGGCGCCTGGGTGGCTCAGTCAGTTAAACGACTGACCTCAGCGCAGGTCATGATCTCACAGTTCATGGGTTCAAGCCCCGTGTTGGGCTCTCTGCTGAGAGAGAGCTCAGAGCCTGGAACCTACTTTGTGTCTGTGTCTCCCTCTCTCTGCCCCTCACCCACTCGTACTCTGTCTCTCTGTGTCTCTCGAAAATAAATGTTAAAAAAATGAAAAATAAAAATTAAAACATTCACTTATTTTTGAAAGAGAGATGCAAGCTAGGGAGGTGCAGAGAGAGAGGGAGACAGAGGATCCAAAACAGCCTCCACACTGTCGGTGCAGAGCTTGATGCGGGGCTCAAATTCACAGAGTATGAGGTCATGACCTGAGCCGAACGAAGTCAGTCGCTCTACTGACTGAGCCACCCAGGTGCCCCTAAAAGTTTGTTTTAGTGGCTGTGTGCAAAGTAGACAAGAGCAACAACTGAATAAATAAAAACAGTATTTTGATATGAAAACAGTTTATGTGATGAATTCAGACGATTTTGCTCATTTTTTAACACACATCATTGATAGGAAAATAATACCTACTTCTGATCTTTGAAGAGATCATGGTTGTAAGAACACCTATAATTTTACTCTCAGATCAAATAAATTATTTGATTATGTGTGCTGTATCTCATTTAAAAAATAATGCAAGGTAAGTTACTGTGAATGTGTTATCAGATAAACTGTCAGAATATTTTCGCAGCATTGCATGTGAAAGCAAAATACAAACCAACAGAAAGCTTGGAAACAATCTAAATGTGTAATTTATGCTATATACATAAAAGGATGCCTTGCATTCGTTGACAATAAAGTTGTAGAAGTATACTTGATCATGATAATGTAGGCTCATTTTGTAAAACCATACGTAATTGTTTAGATTCACAGATTGTACAGACACCTAAATGTTAACAGTGCTTTTCCTTAAGGGCCAAGATTTTTTTTTTCTTTTCACATTGTTTATAATAAATTTCTTTAAGCAAGACCATCTTCATGAAATCTAGGGTCTTTGACATACTGTTTGAGGAAATACGCGATGGAATCCAAGAATCATTGTTGTAAACGAAGCCATTAGCTATATCCACATGGGCATAATTAATTTACATGTTAAATTCTTAGTCTTGGTAATGATTGCTCAGTTGCTGACTGTTTATGCTACCTTGTTAGGAGATCCATGGAGTGAAAATAGTCAAATCAATTGCACATCGCCATGGCTTCATACCATGAGGTTTGCTAAAATGAGGAAAACCTGGACTTTCTCCAAAAACATGTTCCCCTAAGGCAAGACGGGATACAGACCTTGACTAGAACTATGTAGAGGTATCCATAGTGGAGAAGCCTTTGCCAGTATCAGGTCCAATCAAGGAGGCAAAAGGGAAAGACTCAAAAAATGAGTTGGATATGTTTTTTTTTTTTAATTTGACTAGCCAAAGTCCATACCTCGTGTGGCCTTAAGGGGAACAAGGGTCAATAAACGTTCAAAGTTCAAATAGTTGAACCTATTAAACATGGAATGATTTTTGTCCACCATTTTGAAGACAATAAAAATGACAACTCCTTATTTTTGTCCGTTGGCCATGTGTAGACAATTTGGGCTAAATATTCCAAGGCCTTCCTGTACCTATGGGCAGGAGGCTTGCCATTGGGCACTTCTATGACTGAAATACTGTGGGATGTTTGAAGAAGGGAATGACCAACTTGCTCACGTGTCGAGTAAGCACCCGGAACTGGGTTTAATTGTTTGAGACGCAACTCATCACTGGGCTCTCCCTGAGATTACTAAGATTGTGTAATATAATGATGGGAAATATTCTGTTTTATATAACTTAGGTAAATGTGCTTTGCATGTCAAGCACACTATTAGTGTAGTGTCTCAATTTTTAGCAATCGTGTAAGTAATGAGCTGCACGGTAACTATAACGGCAACAGGTGCCTATGTTTCAATTGCTGAAAGTCCTTTTGATAAGGTAAGTTAACAAAAAAAATGTTGAAATGGGATTCGGTTTTTTATTTGCATATATTGCAAAGAGGCAAGAGAATGTTCACTTTGCTTAGAAGAAAAAGAAAGGTAAGTGCTTTTGAAAACTAATAAGGCAAATTTACTAATTATTCTTACGAAAAAGTAACTGAAATATTGTGTGACTGCTTCTCCATTGATCATCTATGTTGTGTATTTTCAGCCGGAAGAAAGTGGTGGGAAGATAAATCCAGGGGATAGAAATCAAATCATTGAATTCTAACTTTGGTTTTAACTTTTATATACCCTGGCTTGTTCGAAACTAGGGACCAACCTAGACCTTAGTTTTCCTGCTTACAAGAAAAAGACAATATGTATTTAGAATATATTTTTCAGTTGGCGACAAGAAAGTCATTGCAGATATACACACAAAGAAGATATTACTTGTAGTATTGCACCATTAAATACTTTTTTTCTGTGCAAATTAAGAACATTTGGTTTCTAAGATATATCTTGTGAAATTGAATTATTTTTCACAGCTCTGGAGCCAAGATTTACCTAAGTTTCTCTCCATTTTTCCCCCACTTCATATTTCTGTTGTTCTGAGGGACACCTACCATCTGCCTGGTTTTGTTCTTGGCAGTGGAGATCAAAGATGAATGAGCAAGACGAGGTCACTGCTCAGTGGGATGGACGGACATCCTAAATGGGGACACAAGGAATGAGCAAACTCTTGAGTTAATTTCAAGTAGTCATAAGCCTATGAAGAAAAATCAGAGAGGGGAATGAATGAGTGTCGTCACACTCTTGAATATGGAGTGGTCAGAAAAGGCATCTCTGCAGAAGAGACGTGGGAACTGAACTATGAAGAGAAACCAATCACACGAGAGCTGGTGAAGAGTTTGTCAGGCAGCGGGAAGGAGTCAATGCTAGATCTAGAAGACCTGAAGTAGCCTGGTAGAGTGTCATGAAGTAGACCATGATAGGCAAGACCCAGTTGGTAGGGAGAGTTGGAATGGAATGGTAGGTATAGAATTAGAGGGCTGGAGGTCGGCTTTCTGAGCGCAATAGAAGACAACTGAATGATGTTTAACTAACAGGGATCAAGGATCAGATGGGCCCCATGAAACAATTTGCACAATGGATAATTTTCCATGTATTTCAGAAAAAAATATATGTGAAGAGATGTTTTTTCCCATCATTTGGTAATATCAAGTAGCTGGAATAGCATTTGTGAACGAATTAATCTCTAAAACATTACTCAAATAGTCTCAACATAGTCTAGAAAATTTCCATCCCTTAAAAATCTCTCCACATTCCAGAAAATCATGCTTGCGCTTGTTAAAATGTACTTTATGATCTCAAAATGCTGGGTTAAAGCGTTTCTTTAAATGAGCTGCCATAAATTAGACTATCTGAATACTGCAGATTACTCCATAATTTGTTTTCTGCCAAATAGATAATGCATTCAGCACATCATATTTATTAGGGCTGCTAAACTTCTACCCTTTGCTCCCTAATTAGGCTTTTCTTGTTACTGTGTATTTCAGAAAATATGACTGTTCCATTCCTTAAACCTAATGAGCCCCAGCTGGGGCAGGATTAGAGTTGCATCGGGCAGGAGTGGGCTTACCCTTTGTTCACTTGTGTTCATTCAGATTATTCAGCCTTGGGGATCTGCAGCTGAATGGGAGGATCCTGCCAAGATGGGCATGGCCACCTTTGTGTCCCATGCCTGCCATTCACTTAATTATGCCCTATTTGCCATGGCAGCAGAAGGACGTCTCAGTCAGCAACATCTGGAAGCTACTTGAGAAATGCCCTGTGAGTCAGTTATTCATCGTGAGATACATTCAGGGGTGGTTAAGCAGAGACCGACTTGGTTATGGGCAAGGCTTTCTGTCTTTTAAGACACAATTGGATTTTTCCTCTGTCGATGCCTGAAGCCACTTCTAATTTAAAACACGAAACTTCCTGGGGCGCCTGGGTGGCGCAGTCGGTTAAGCGTCCGACTTCAGCCAGGTCACGATCTCGCGGTCCGTGAGTTCGAGCCCCGTGTCAGGCTCTGGGCTGATGGCTCGGAGCCTGGAGCCTGTTTCAGATTCTGTGTCTCCCTCTCTCTCTGCCCCTCCCCCATTCATGCTCTGTCTCTCTCTGTCCCAAAAATAAATTAAAAAAAAAACGTTGAAAAAAAAAAATTAAAAAAAATAAAAAATAAAACACGAAACTTCCAGGGATACCATCGTTGGGTTCTTCCTTATAGTTATAGTTCTTTTTTTCTTCATATAATAAAAGGTCATCAAATGGGCTTCATTGGGTTCAGATTGAGAAGAACACAAGGAAAGATTCTGGGAACCAGTTATATTCCATTTTTTGACCCAGGAAGGAGTTCAATTGAGTTCACTTTATATTTATTCATCAGGTCATACATATATGTTTTGTATACTTTTAGGTATATAGATTTATTTCACATTTTTTAAAAATGTGCTTTATTTGTATATGCAAATGTAGAACGCATCTCTGTTAAGACAAAGAACATATAAGAGATGTCCTCTTTTCCCCAGACTCAGGTCAAGGCTGATCCCCTTTAAATCTGCCGGTCACTTCATCCCCCAGTGACCCCATCATCTCAGACAGTTGGAGTATGGACCATACACTCTCCTTTTCCCTATTAATTCTATTCATTCTTGTTCTGTTTGTTATTATTTTATGTGGACTCTTTTCTTCTTCCAAGTGAAGATTGGAAACTTCTTAAGGCACAGATCATCTCTTACGCTTTTTATCTTTGCTGAACACATTCTAGGTGTTCAAGAAATGCTTATTGATTAAACCTAGCAGATTTTAAATCGTTCTGTTGTCTTTTCTCAGTAATGGGACCTAAAGGTAACAAATAAGATCGAGATGCTTGTTCTGGTTTTGTTGCCAAGAAAAAAGGAGCAATATTGAGTAGCAGTCAATAATGTGGCCCCAGAGCCAGATAGGCCTGAATTTAGAATCCTATTCCAATGCTTGATAATTGTACATCTTTAGGATGTACATCCTTGGGAGGATGAAGGTTGAGATTCTTACCTTAAAATGAAAAAAAAAAAAAAAAAGAGTACCTAGTTGATATTTTGTAAGGACGAAGCAAAGGTAATGCACACCTTGCACATTGTAAACATTCTACAAATTTAAGTTATTATTACTGGCACAATCATTATTGCTGCTAGAACCCAAATAACTTTAGCATTAACCTGTAATCCAGTATTTATCTCCACCACGTAAACTTTGGCTCTAAAATTTGGAAGATCTCCAGTGCTGTTTAAAGTTTTAACCTGTCCGGTTCTGGCACATACTGAAAAAGGAAATAGAATCAAATGTATAGCCATGTATTTACCCACTTGAATGGCATTTTTTAAATTGAGGGACACCATGAACATCCAGTGTACTCACAGATGACCGCTTAGCACATGGAATTCTGTGTCATGTGGTCTGAGTGGACCTCATCCAAGAGGACTTAGTTACCAAATCCACCAGAAGGATCTCATTATGTTACAGTTTCACCTATAACAAAATCTGTGTCCCTGATTCCAAGGGCAGCAAAACATCAAGGCTCCAAGGCAGTGATTTGTGTTGGCGTCTCTTTCCTCTTCGCGTGCCATATGAGATTAATTATACCCATCTATTTGCATTATGTATACTGTTTTACCACTTATACATTATAAGACAGAGCACTTTCAGTAATAAAAGCTACCACTTACTGAATCAGGGAGGAAGGTGGGGTAACACAGCCAAGCCCCAGGAATTTTACTCTAGGAAAGTAAATTTCAGCGGTCTGCCCCATCTGCCAGCATCCGCCACATGGACCATCCACTGCTCCAACATTCCGGCAAGAAACTGGGATTTCTCATCGCAACTCTTGATCCTTTTCCAGATGCTGAACTCTGACCATTCAGCAATTTTCTGCTTCTTACCACTTATGTGCGCCATCAGCCAACTTCTCGGTGCCCTGTTTCCTTTGTTATCCAGCTTCACACCTTCGTGTCAACACGTATTATTTCTTCCCAGCTTAGACCCTCACCTTCTCTAATTAGCCTTTTCTTTGCGACCTACTCTATGGTGTACAGGCCAGCTTGGATGCAAGCTGAATTCCCTGCCGGGATCCGGCTCTATTTCTGGGAGACCTGAGGGGAAATTTGGTCCTTGCTGAAATTTATTTATATAAAGAATTCATCCTAAGGAATGGGAAAGTCAGCACCTAGACATTCTCGGCCATCAAAAGGAAGGAATAATCCTAAATCAAAGCACATTATTATTCATTCACACACTCATTCATTCAGAAGTTAGAGTGACCTTAGGGCATACCTCATCTAATAGCCTTGAAAGCATCCTTTTAGGTGTTAAAGTGGCCATCTAACTTCTGCTTAAACACCTTCCAGGTTAAACAACTAACTACTTAAGTATGTATCACTGTGGTTTCCACTCCCATTGTTTTATTAGTAGTAGAGGAAGTGTGTGGTGGAGAGAAAGGTGGATTTAGTGGCTGTTAGTGAAAAGAAGCAAGACCTCTCAAGTAGGTCACTGTGTCCCAGGGTCTAGCCTGCCTTGAAAGCTGTTTGTCATAAGGCTGTAGGAATCTCTTGACAGTGAAGTCTCAATGTGCTGTGGAAACAAAGCTAACTAACCTCAATGCTCCTGAATCTCGGGCAGAAGCCAGAACAACAATGTGTTCATCTGCAGTGACATATTCAAAAGGGACAAGAAACAAAACATCTATTTGCATCACGCTCTCTCTCTGTTGTCATTTTTATGCAAAGGCAGATCCTAATCAGAAGTTACTTTATTAGTGAACCACAAGAAACCACCATTAGAAATCAGAAACATCACAAAGTTCACATGACCCGTGCATACTGCCTCTGTAGGCAGACCCCCATGGGAAGCCAAATTATAATCAGAAGTTGGGCACGGATTCAGAAGAGGGGATGGGAGGTGGATTGAAAGTCTGATGGTTGAAGCTAAGGTTTAATAGCAGAGGATAAGAGGGCTGGCTCTTCACGGCAGTGAGAATCCTGCCAGGGGAGCCCTGCAGATGTCGCCATGTCAGTGATGGCTTTGCAGACACCCAAAGTCTTGAGACTGAGATTCTCCCTTCGTGCTTCTTCGTGTCTGTGATTCCTTGGCTGAGTGCGCTGCTCTTCGTTTGTTAGATATGTTAATGTTTTCAATCAGGTTATAGTCATTTCTGCAGGTCTCAGAGACATGGGGGTCTCTTCATCAGGAAACTTCCCTGATATCAACCTAAATGTAGTTCTTTATCACACTGTCATAGCAGCTTGCACATTTCCTTTGAGAGCAAGTTTCCCAATTTGCAATAGCACCTTTACTTGTGTTCTTATTGTTCTGCTGCCTGTCTTCCACTGCAGCTTCTTAATTTGCCTATCTGCGATACCGTCCCTTATGTGTTGATCTTAAAGTTTAACTATCAGAAGGCAGTGTTTCCGAATTCCCAAGTTGAGTATCGGTCAGGGTGACAACAGTGAGCTCATCGACGTTGTCCCGAAGTACCTGCAATACTGGTGTTTACTATTGTTGCTGGGTTTTTTTTTCAACCTTCCTGAAAATCTGTTTATTTATTACCATTCCTTGCTGGAACTCTTTGTCTGGCATTTATGACTCTATGCTATGATGGTTTTCTTTATAACGGTCTGTTCATTCTTTCTTCCTCCCAACCACCTTCAAAGCCAGGTATCCCTGAAGGTTTTAGCACTGCTATTCTTAGGTCTAGAAAAAATGATATTGTATGTATTGATTCGTGTTATTCCCGTTAGTTCATTGAATACATGGTTTTTGTCTATATACTACTATATAGTTTTATATTCTATATCGTTTATATATACTACAATATAGTGACAATAAACTATGTATACTACTATATAGATTTGCCTATATACTTTTATATGCCAAACACTGAATTATAGGCTGCCTTCTAAAAACAGTGTGACAAGTGCCTGCCACCAAGTTGCTCACAATCCTATTGGTGAAAATAGCCACTCTGTTTTAAAATGCAATGCATTGAGAGATGAGGTTTTTTGGGGTGATAGTGGGGTTCATGGGGTCTGGAGCCGATGGCCAAGAAAGAATTCCTGAAGACATTTTTGGTGCAAAAAGGTGATTTTTATTTATTTATTTAAAAAACAATTTTTAATGTTTATTTACTTTTGAGACAGAGCATCAACGGGGGAGGGTCAGAGAGAGGGAGACACGGAATCTGAAGCAGGCTATAGGTTCTGAGCTGTCAGCACAGAACCCGACGCGGGGTTCGAACTCACGGACTGTGGGATCATGACCTGAGCCGAAGTCGGATGCTTAACCGACCGAGCCACCCAGGCGCCCCAGAAAGGTGATTTTTATTAAAGCATGAGGACAGGACCCGTGGGTAGGAAGAGCTGCCCCAGGGACCATGAGGAGAGACTGGTTACATACTACTGGGTTGGGGGTGGTAAAGTCCAAGGGAAGTTTCCAGTGAGATTTTCATGTGGTAAGAAGAATAACAAGCTACTGGAGGCCTACTTATTGTCAAGTGAAGGTTGTTTTTCCCTCTAGCAAAGCATTAGCATTGAGACAGTAGGGAGTTCCTGGAGAAATGTTTTAGTTTGGCAGCCCCAAGTATTTGTCAATGGGCTGCAGGAACTAAGGAAATTTAGTTCTATCTGCCTTGTTTTCCCACGTCACTATGGAGGAGTCATGGAGACTGGCGCCCTGCAGGACCATGAGCTCTATTAGTTCACCATTTGTTTTTCCCTTGTGCTTTGTTCTTGGGCATCCAGGGGTGCCCGAGGAGTATCACATATATCCCACCTGGGGGTGGGGGTGGGGTGTTTGCCACCTGTCAGCTTGCCTTATGCTCCCTCATCATTGAGGGGCACCTGGGTGACTCAGTAGGTTAAGTATCCAACTTTGGCTCAGGTCATGATCTTGTGGTTCAAGGGTTCAAGCCCCTCATCGGGCTCTGTGCTGACAGCTCAGAGCCTGGAGCCTGCTTCAGATTCTGTGTCTCTTCTCTCTCTGCCCCCACCCCCCCACTCATGCTCTGTCTCTCTCTCTCTCTCTCTCTCTCTCTCACTCAAGAATAAATAAACATTAAAAAAGTAAAATATATAGTATATTGGTACACTGTATGTTAGCTACCTTGGATTAAATAAAACTTAAAAACTAAAACATTAAAACATTAATTAATTAATTATGGTATATTGGGGCGCCTGGGTGGCTCAGTTGGTTAAGCGTCCCACTCTTGATTTGGGCTCAGGTCATAGTCTCACGGTTCACGAGACTGAGGCCCGTGTGGGGATCCCCACAATAAGTGTGGAGCCTGCTTGGGATTCTCTCTCCCTCTCTCTCTCTGCCCCTCCTCCACTAGTGCTCTCTTGTTCTCTCTAAATAAATAAATAAACGTCAAAAAATAAAATAAAATATGGCGTATCAATAGACAATTTGAGGTACCGTAAGAATAACAGATGAGAATAAAATTGCCCTTCAAAGATAGGTTGGTACTCACAGTTCCTAAGAGAAGAAGGCAGTCCACTCCATGAAGGAATGGGGGGAGCTGTGGATAACAGCCTTTATTGTGCTTTCTTTGAGAAAAAAACTGGTGGAGTATGGTAAGCAGGGTAGTCTGAATAAATCCAGTGTGCTCTGGGATATATAGCCTGTCCTTGTTGTTCAGTACATGGCCCTGGGGTGCCTGGGGCTGGTGGAATGCAGCCCAGAGTATGCGATGTAAGAAGGAAGGTGATGGGGATGGGGGTTCTAGATGGGTTAGTTTGTGTTTGAAAAGTGTGCACACAGGTGAGTTGTTTATATCTTTAGGAATCTGTTAACCCTAGAAGGGATAGACTCTCCAAGGTTAGCAAGGTACCAGATGTCAAAGCATCAGAATATAGAAAATTAAAAGTGTGGCTAACACACTGTAAAAGTCAGAAAAGGCTAGGTTATGCTGCAGTAACACATGAGTACCAAAAAAAAAAAAAAAAGCCCACTGTGGGTGTGGTTAACTCTCTATGACCGCTGGCCCCCATGTTGTAGCTAAATGATCCATATTGCTTCCCATCATGACACTCTGCTGCCTTGATATAAGGTCTCCATGCTCATGGCAGAGAAGAGGGATTCTAGAGCACTACATGGCCTAAGCCCCAAAAGGAGCACATTACACTTTGGCTCACAGTCTATTCTCTAGAAGCCATCATATGTCAGTGCCGGTGTACATGGGGGTCTTGGTGGGATGCTGTTACAGAGCTGGCCAGTAGGAAGTCAGGAATGGAGACTGGACTAAGCCTAAAAACATCAGGAGCAGCCTCAAGCACCTTTGAGTCAAGACCACATCAGAACGAGCCATGAGCCATGAGCCACAACAGACACTGACCCTAGGGCATCGGTAACAGAAGCTGTCATCTCAAGGCCGGGTTAGGTGAGGTGCACCTCACCTGGAGGTCAGTGGGAGCCAGACGGAACTGAACGACAGCCCTAGAACGAAGAACCCTCTGGACCTTCTCCTCTGGCCAAGGTGCCAGGTAGGGAGAAAAAGGGGCAGGGAAAGGGACACAAAGGGAAAGCAACTGACAAAACTGAGAATTTACCCTGAAGAGATTAAGCTAGCCCAGAAGAGACCAGGTATCAAGTCAGAAGTTAACCTACCCTGAAAGGGTATTTGTTTTTCCACTGCCAAGGTGAAATATGGGTTCTGAAACTAAGCTGGGTTCTTTGATTAAAAAATGAAAGAATGTTATATTTAGCACCCCCCAATTTATGACAGTTACATTTTAAAGCCCCTATATGTCTCTAATTTTTTTTTTTTAGCATTTATTCATTTTCGAAAGGCAGAGAGAGAGCGCGAATGGGGGAGGGGCAGAGAGAGAGGGAGGCACAGAATCCGAATTGGGCTCCAGGCTCTGAGCTGTCAGCACAGAGCCGGACGGGGGGCTCGAACTCACGGACCGCGAGATCATAACCTGAGCCAAAGTCGGCCGCTCAACCGGCAGAGCCACCCAGACGCCCCTTAATTTTTATGTATTATGGATGAAGTGGCCATTTTTGCCCAGAACCAAAATTAGACTGTGAGTGGGGGTCCCCTATGTTTGTGTATATTAACCCTACCGTGCAGCCACTCACAAGCACTTGCCATTTTCATCTGGCAAACATATACTGACCATCAATTAAGCTTTAAGGATATGATAGTGAACGGGATAGACATGTTCCCCGCAATTATAAACCTTATGGTTTGCAAAGGGACATTTAAAAAAAAAATTGCTCAAGTAATAAATTAATTGCAGTTGCAATAAATGCTAGGGAGAAGGTCAGCAGGCTATAAGGTGATTAGCAAAGGAGTCGGTTACACATTTCTGCTTCTGACCTCTTTCTCCTGCCCTCTGTCTAGCAGGTCTTTGCCTTATTTCTGCTACTGAAATCCCCAGGAAGCCTCCCACTCCAACTCAAATGTCCCTCTTGCTTGCCATTTCCCCCCCTCATCTCAATGAGAAGCACTCTTCCTTCTTTTTGCATCCAGTGATAACCTTGGTTACTATTTTCCTCATCCCACATTGAACTTAAGGGCTTATGTGAGAGGGTTTCAAAATATTTGTCTATGTGGCCCAATCCCTGAGGACAGGGACTGGACTCTTGCATACCTGTAGAAACGTCCTTATTCCTAGTGTCTCTGAAATAAAGATTCAAAATAAATATTTGCTGAATAAACCAATCATGTTCCTATCCAAATTAGACAATTCTGTGTCTTACGTATCAAAGATCCATTTCAGCAATGTTAATATTGTTTGTTGTTGAACTAATAGTATATGCCCAACATGGGCTATTCAAATAAAATGTGAGAAAATAAAAGGCAACTTCTTATGTCTCGAAAAACACTAATAGTCGATGTATGTATAACACTGTAAAATTAAGATTTTTTTTTGTTTTTTTTCATGTTGTGTATTTTTTTAATTACAATTTTTTTTTTAATGTTGATTTATTTTTGAGAGAGACAGAGACAGAGTGCAAGGGGGACTATGCAAAATCTGAAGCAGCTCCAGGCACTGAGCTGTTAGCACAGAGCCTGATGCAGGGCTCGAACCCGCAAGCCATGAGATCATGACCTGAGCCAAAGTCAGATGTTTAACCGACTGAGCCACCCAGTCGCCACTCATGTTGTGTATTTTAAAAGTTACATATACGTAAAGAATGTCAACAGACAGGATATAAAAAGATAAGCAGAGTCCTTCATTCCCTAGGCCCTCGTTCAATTTCTCTTCATCCAAAGGATCTAACTGAATTCTTAGAAACACCTTGTGTGTGGACATTAGCGCTGTCTTAATATTATGGGTAAGGGGCCCGCGTGGCTTTTAGACCCTTCCTTTGTCCCAGTTCACTCCTTGCACTAGTGCACTAGAGGTGATCTGATTGGTTTTGAAAGGAGGAATTTTTATTCATTTGGCCACGTCTCTGTGAACCAGATACCGTGCTGGATATCGGGTCTGCGGTGATGAGCCCAAAGCAGATGCCGTCCCCAGTCCGTGATTATGACATCTTAGCTTTGTGGTTTGGGGGTGTGTGTGAAATACCTAATGAGCATCCAAATGAGCACAGGCAAAGGCTGTCTGTACAGAACTTGCTGTGGCTGGGGGGGGTCAGCCACGATTGCTCGAGTTTTGTCAAAGTCTCAAAGGCAAGCGGAGGCGAGGGTAGGCTTTAGAGTGAAGAAAAAGGAGGGCCCCAGATGTGCCCCAAGTGGAGGCTGCTGGCATGGGAAGCTAGGCTAGAAGCAGGCTGACTAGAAGCGGACATCCTATGTGGCTGGTAAGGGTACGTATTTGATTTTCTCCATTTGGTCCTAAGTTAGAAGCTGGGGCAAAAATTAGAGACGCTGTTACTTACTAATCAATGCCTGGCTGTTTGGGGCTGATTTCTACAGCCATTATTATTTACCTTCTGGAACACTCCCTTCAGATAGTAGTTGACTTCTTGGATTGGTCACGGTAGATGTGCTTTCTTCTTGAGCTGGCTCCTGTAGACTGCTACAGACTTTCATTTATATATATATAACCTGGCCGTTGTCTGTCTGTATGTTCATTCTTTCAAGTGTATTCGAACAGTTTTTCTACTCCTCAGCCCAAAATAGGTGGTTTCTATAAGTACATTTCTAAGTGGTGAATGGGGCTTCCACACACGTCTTTCCCAAAGAGCCAATGACCGGTAACTGCCCGTAATGGTCATCAGTATCTGATGGATGTAGCCTGTCACTCGATCCTCACTATGACCCTACAAGGTAGATGCTGTTAATGTTCCCATTTTATAGATGAGAAGACTGTGATGCAGAGGAGTTAAGAAACTTGCCCAAAGTCCTCTAAACTGGAAATGCAGGAGGAGGGATTTTTCCTAAGTCAGTCTGACTCTAAACCTTCTGGTTTTAAGCAATGTATTTGTGTCTCTGCACTACTTTTCGCCTGATGACAGGAAATAACTGTGCCTTTCTCATAAAGTCAGAGTATGGTCATGGTCACCCACACTATCGCAGGGGTGAAGAACAGGGCCAGGACGGAGTATGAATGTCAAGTACGAACATGAAGGAGTTTTGCACAGCCACTCTGCGAAACAGATCCTATTTAAGCTCAGCTATTCATGGTCAAGGACACTTTTTTTTTTTAAATCCCTGACATTTCTGTGGTCTGAATGAGAGCATGTGTGTGTCAGTTCTAGGTGCCACATACATGTCAGCAGCACGGCATGGACCTTCCTTCCATCCCTGCCTTCCCTGTGCCCCCGTCCTCTGCTGCACCATGGCTCACAGAGTGTGCCCTGTATACTGGTACTTACTGTCATTTTGTACCTTTTTTGTTCATAATTATTTCTTTGCTTTCCAGGCATGGGAAGGGGTTGCCCGAGCACAAAACTTTGCACACAGTGGGTGTTCAGTACATTTGGCTGGTGTACTAAGGGGGGGAAAAAAAAGAAAAACATTGCCAGAAAGGCAACTCCCTGGAGTCCGGGGGGAACTAAATTATAACCTAAGTCAATAATTTGCCCTTACAGGGCATTTTTTTATCCATTTGTAGCATGAGGAATACAATAATAAAAAAAAAAATCTCTTCAGATATAATGTATAATATTGTTTCCAAATGATTTGCTCTTTTCTTTTTCTTACAATGAAAATTCTAACACTGTTGAGATGGTATAAATGTGTTGGTTTCTTAAGAGTAATCTCAAAAATGCCCAAGAAATTTTCTCAAGAATTTTTTCGTTCTTTATTTATCTTAAAGCAGTGCTAATAAAGAAGCATAACTATTATCAGGACGTGATTATATAGTAGGGTTTTGATGTCCTTGTTACGTTACAGTCTTACCCTTCCATTTATAAGAAAGGACAGGCAGGTTTATGACTCCAGTGTGACTAGGCAAAGCACTGGGGAATCTTCATTAAGTCTTACAAGGCAATGGTATCCTCCTTTAGTAAATGACTGCTTCTGTGTGCTGAGTAGCGTGATCCTTAAAGTTCCCACTGGAACCCAATTCTTAGCTCCGTTCTGGAAATACCACTAACTGACTGGGAAATCCTGATATGAAACAGAGTGGATTGGTTAGATTTGGGGTGTTTCTCTGAACAACACCTTAATCTACAATTTTGTGGTATGTCTGGACTGGAAGCGGAGCCAGTCCATGGTGAGAAGGTAGCAAGAGTGTTTTCCCCAATATGCGAATCGGCATTGTGACCCATCTGCGGTGGGTGATGGGGTCTCTCTCACTCACTTACCTGTGCTTTTACTCATCCTCTTATGACCGAGGATCAACTTTGTATGGCAATTTCCCAAGGATCAGCCTACAGAGAAGTGCTCATTTGCCACTCAAGACATTACTTCCGAGCCCGGCTGAGGCAATCGTCATGAACACAAGTACCTAAGCTTATTCTTCATGCTGGACGGTGTGTTGGCTGTTCCACTCCAGGGCGTCCAAGCTGGCTCGGGCCACCTGCACACCAGACACCTGGTCCATTCTCATTTTAATCCCAATCCAGACAGGGCCAGCTTTTTGGTTCTGTTTCTCAACCCATTCTCAATTCCTGGCTCTTTCTCGAAATTTGGCATTGAGACTTTCTCCAACAGACTTTGGCTGTTTCTCTCGCTCGCATTGTGCTAGAAAATATAATAGAAAACCCATATTTAATGCTGCAACCATAGAAACCAGTCCTCATGCTCGCCATTTAAGAGCTGTGTCAACAGAAGCAGCCCCAAAAGTGTGGGGGAGGAGAGTATGCAGAGCTGGTGGGTCAAATTGAAGTATAAAGGTCAAAAAGAGTATTGAATTTCGATGGACAGCTCACTGTGGAAAATTAAAATATAATAATAAGGGTTGGATACTTATTTCTTTTAATGTTAAATTGCAGCTGTGAAATTTTAAAACCTGTAACTAGCATTTTAATCAATGTGAGAAATTGGATGTAACCATTTCTAGACTCATCTGAAAATCCCCTAGTTTTAGAAAGGATACTTAGTCCGCCACAAGAAGTCTTTTTGCAAACACTCTCAGAACCGACGTGTTACAAAATGGCACCTAAGCCTGGCATCTCTATCCAATGACAAGTGAAGTTTCATGTTGATAAAAGGTGGAAGAACTCATTTCCGATTGTTGACTCAGCACTTTGGGAATATAACACCAGTTCATTAATACACAATTAGCACAATCAGTCTCCATTCCATCGCTTAAACCTACTGCCTATGGAAGATGACTGTGTCATTAGACCGACACTGTTGAGCCAAGGGACTCCAGGCTACTTTGAGCAATGCCAATCCTTCCTTCTCCTTCCCCCACTCGTGCCCTACTTCTTGAGAATTGAATTTTCACCTTAATAGAGGGAGCAAGCATTCAGAAGAATTTTCTCTAGAATGGGTAATATTCAGGGATTACACTGGCTGTCTTAACCCCGAGAGAACTTTTCATTTAAAGGGTCAAGATCTCCAAAGGATTAAATGGAGGAAAGAATACAAAAATGCTTTACTAAGTACAGATTTTATATGAAGAGAGAATGAATGCACATGTTCAGTCTGGACATCACTGTTAATGAAATCTTGCTGGGATCCCAAGGTATTGCTCAAGTCTTCCACCTAGAAGAAGCTTACAATGGGTCCCGGCTCTTCTCTCCTTTCCGCTGACCTACAGAACCATGATTTGATATTTCACACGCATAGACTGGCACATGGCATGATTATTTTCTCTCAAACCCCTGTGGGCTGTTACCATGTGTCTTCACAAAATAGGCCCCTGATGTGTGTAAATTAAGGGATCATGAAGAGACACATTTGTTGGGACAGCAAATGTCTAGACAGTCACCTCTGATGCATTCACGTTCCTCCAGCCCACCTCATTTCTGCCTTTGACTCAGTGACACCAACATCCCAGGGCAGTTGTGAGCATCACATTATAGATAGTGTATGTAGAAATTTATTGTGAACACTAAACAGCAAACTGACTGCAAATAATTAATGTGGCAGGGTAACAACGAAAAGTCCCGAACAGAATATGCCTGTACGTTAAATTTAGATGAAACATCAAACATCAGTTAGGTTGAGTAGGAAGGTACATTTCCTGGGATTCAGAAAATCTGGGGTCAGCTTCTCGATTTGCCATTGGCTTTGTGTCTAGTCTGAGCTTGATGCTTTTTCTCTTGTGAGATTAGGTAGTTGGACAGATTGACTTCTAAATTCTCTTCTGATTCTATAAGTAAACAAAATGTTGTAAGATTGGGCTTGCGATCATTTCATTTGCATAAAGGGTGGCAGAACAAACAAGAAGAGTATCTTGTAGGAAATCCATCATTTTCTTCAGTTCTGTTACGTTGGAAAAGAGAAGCAATTCATTAATGTGATCACTCTGATTCCAGTCTTGTTTCAGAAGGTTTCCATGAATAAACCACCACAATAAAATAAAAGTATATATGTGATAAAAAGATGCCAACTTCTCAAATTGAAATATAATCTTTGATTATGAAATTCTTGTGATATTGGATTCCATCTATTGACATAAATTATTCCAAAATTATTTTTTATCAGAGCCCTTGCTGGGTGTGTGCCTCCAAGGGAGATTCTTGGCAATAGAACAGGAATTAAGATTTTAGTGCACGGAATCTCTGTTAAATCTAAGGAGATATTTCATGAGTAAACTATGCAAAATCTCCTTGGTCTAGGAGCTTAGGGGAACGATAACATTTCAGACTGGGATGCTCAGAAGAAGCTTTACAGAAGAGTTTGATATAAGTTAGGATGTATTAAAGAATGTAAAACGTGCATTGAGTAGCGGATGCCAAGAATAATAGTGCAAAGGTGAAAACATACAAAGGATGTTTTTCTGACAGTTAGCAAAGCAGGCAGAATGCAGAAGGTCAGACATGGTGGTGGTGGAAGATAAGGCTTGAAAAACAGGTTAGCCCTAACTGGGGATGGCATTGAGTGACATCGAATGGGTGAACTTCAAAGAATTGTATCCTTTAGGCAAGAAAGAGTACATTCAAAACTTTTTACAAAGACATTAATGGGATGAAGGCTTTTATTTGAAAAATATTTCTATCATTCATCAGAATGGGTTTAAAGAGGAGAAAGTGACAAGCAGAAAAATTAACACATTATTCCCAAGGTCCAAGTCTTCCCTGACACAATCCTCAACTTGGTGGGTGGCAGTAGGAAATGGAAAAAAAGAAGAGAAGCAAAATATTGGAAGGATAAGATTGCAGGGAGAAGCAATAACTGAGGGGAAAAAGCAAATGCCTGTGAGGTTTTAGGTCTGGGAAACTGAGCAAATTAGCGGTACTTTTATAAAGAAGAGAAGGTACAGGAAAGCAAACATATTTTGAGACAGTGCATTTGGGTAGTGGAAATAGAGTTCAGGCAGAGTTAAGTTCGGGTAAAAGTGCCAGGAGGGGGGTTCTCTGAGAGTAGGTAGCACGGTGAGGACCTTATGGGGGGCTTGAGAGCTAAGCACACCTGCTTTGCATTCTCTAATGTGTCGACCTGGCCCTGGGGCAGCAGGCTTGGATTTTGGGGTCAGACCCCTCCAGGCTTTATCTACCAGCCCCACCACTTGCTGGCTATGTACGTGACCTTAGGCAACATACTTAACCACCTGTGCCACAGTTTCCCTCCTGTAAAGATAGACATTAATAGTGCCCTTCTGTTAGGATTGAGCAAACAAACCTATGTAAAGTGTTTGGGATGCTCTAAGCTCTTTTAAATGAACTTTCTTACGACTTGATTTCCTCCTGTGTATATTTAGGATTGTAATAGTATTTATAGACCTACTGTCAGAATTAAATAGGAAAAAAAAAAAGTACCCCAAACTGTCAACAAAACGACTAGTTGATGGTAAGGGCTCCCTTTTGAATAATCACTGAGTTCAATTATCCAATAAATGTCTATCATGTACCTACGACCCACCAGGCACTTTCCTGGTAACGGGGGACGTGACAGTGGAGGAAATAGTGAAGACACTTTCATCCCACTGAGATGAGGTCAGCGATCTGATGTCATGTGAGAAAAGGAAAGCAGATTCAGGGCATTGAAAAGGATGTGAGTGGGCTTAGACAGAGTGGTAAGGAAAGACGTCCCCGGAAAGGTGACATTTGAGTAGAGTATTAACTGAATGCAAGGAGGTGAAAGCGAAGCAGTGATCTACATGGGGTGTGGATGGGGGCGGGGAGAGGTCAGCGGAAGAGTTTTCCGGCAGAGCCAACCACGCATGTGATGCATACCTTGGCATGGAGGACCTTGTAGCCCAGAGAACCCCTGGGCTTCCTGAGGCCAGGACACTGAGGAGGGAGTAGAGGGAAGTGAGATCTGGGGAGGGCAGTTCCTGGAGAACAGTGGGTCCAACAGAAGTAAAATGTCAGCTGTGTATCTAATGCTATTAACGTTTCTAGTAGCTACATTTTTTTTTTGCCAGAAACAGGTGCAATTAACTCAATGTATCTCACACACCATGTCAACACATAATCACTATAAAAAATACTAACCAGAAATGTGGGCTCTTTTTTCTTTCTTTCCTTCTTTGTCCTAAATCTTTCAGACCTGGTGGGCATTTTCCACTCACAGCACATGTGCGTTCAGACCAGCCACGTTTCAAGTGGTCAATTGTCAGATGTGGCCTGTGGCCTACCATCCTGGGTGGAACAAATGTAGTGCAGGGAGCGTTGAAGTTCATGGAAAGGAATCTGGGTTTCATTCTATAAGGAATAGGAACCCACTGAAGAGCTAGAGAGCTGGGGACAGTGTGTGTGTGTGTGTGTGTGTGTGGTCCAGGATAGGGGACAGGGGGATCGTGATTTGATTTCATGTTTAGATTGTCACCCCATAGATGTTTCACCAGGTATAAATCTTACTTCACACACTTGGTTAAACAAGAAGCATCTCCTAGACGTCCTTCTTGGAAATCACATTGAGCCCAGTTCCAAACTCTTTTTGTTAGGTGGACAAGAAACTTACTTCCCCCAATTTTTGTGATGCCACTTCCTTTTTCTTCCTTCTTTTAATCTTTTTAGCTCACGACTTCGGTGTGGGTGGGGTGGTTGGAGGAGGCTAGGGAGTGCCGTGCCGAAGCCTGGAGTCCATCCCAAGCACCAGTCTACTCTGGTTGTTGCTCAGAGGCCCATTTCCAGAACCCAGGTATTCCCAGAAGTCTGTGGCTTCCATGCCACCTCTGGCACAGGTACCTGGCAGAGCGGGAGCCCGGTATCTGGTGCCCTGCCTGCTTAATGCACCTTGCGGTGTCCTGTCATGCTTTCCAAGTCGTTTTTAAGTTTATGAGACACGCTGATTTTCCTCTCCTTTCCAGGCCCAGTGACAAGTTTTTCCCATTGCTCTTTCTTTCTCCCCTCCCCAAAGAATACCTAGTCTGATCTTTTCAATCGCTCAGATTTCAAGAGAGACAGAAAGAAGGGTTGTCATCCTCAGCTCTTGCTCTCCCACCCCCTGCCTCTTGAGTCTCTGAAGCCGAGCGTATGAATGGGGTTGACTACCTGTTCGGAACAAATGGATGAGAAATAAAGGAAACAAATGCAAATTAACACCTCGGTGAATTACCTGCTCTTGCCGTTGCACAGAAGACCTTTAACTGGTGATTGAACATTTCTGAAATCTCTACACTGGATCGATTCACATCAACCAGAAGTGTGATCTATGTGTGGCTCTGCAATGGCATAAAAAGCAAAGAAATGATTGCTGAATAAATGACTCATGTCTGATTTTCTCCATGTCTAAAATCTTGCTCCTTGAACCAGTATCAGTGGTTCTTCTCTGCGAGTTAGAAATGCGGCCTCCCAGGCTCCACCACATCTCTCGGACTCAGAAGCCACATTTTAACAAGATCTCCGGGTGAGCGATGTGCACATTCAAGTGTGAGAAGCCCGGGTCTAAGACGCAGTGGTTCTAATTTGGAGCGTGGATTTGTAGTCAGCCAGTGGCTGGCTCTTCCTGATACATTAAGCCATCAAAGGTGATAACCAGGTGCCTGTAATGTGTAAGGTGCTGAGCTTAGGGACTGCAGGGATGCATCACCGTGTAAGACAGCCCTTGCCTTCAAGTTGGAAAGATAAGGTACAAACGCATGAAAAGCAAATGAGTATCTAACAGAGTACAGACAACAGCACGGTCAACAGGAATTTATAAGAGTCGGGCGTTTAGGGGATAGAGAGGATTTCAGCCAAGTTTGAAAGATGGGAAGGATTTATTGTTCCAAATTATAGAACTTTATTCTCTTTGTATTTAAGGTCACAGGGAGAAAAAAAAAAAAATCTCCCCTACTGAAGCATTACAAGCCAGAGGCAGACCACACTTCTGAGAAAAGCAATCAAGAGTCTCTCTCTCTACACAAACCCAAGCATCCCATTAGAAAGACTCCATAAGTTGACAGTTTGCTGCCAGCTTTCTCTTTTCCTTGAGGCATGTTTGGTGGCAGAGTGTTGAAAAGAAATAACCTACAACACATTCCTATAAGTAGCAGCTTTCTGCCCTTGCAAATGAGAGGCACATCTCAAATGTCAGACCACGCCCATTGTTCCCAGCCAATGTGGGTGGTTTTCAGAGGTGCAAAATTGAAAATTCCATAAATACACGTATCATATTCTTTGCAAGCTGAAGTCTTCTACTTGCTTCAACAGAAAAATCCGAGAGGAATGCGTGGCCCCGTTCTTCCTGATGAGACTGTTAGATGTGCGAGGGATAAGAGGTATTGGGTGATCACAGTGAGGGCCCCAAGGTTGGAAACACACAGCAGATCAGAGAAACATGCTATGGTTTGTCCCCATCTACGCTCCCTGTTCGTCTTCAGCATTAATAAAACTTAATGGAAAGCCCTACCTTTCGTTGAACTCATAATCTCATTTTAGCATTTTAATGATTATTCTTCATGATTTGTAGGGGCCACATTGCCCATAATGCACAATTAGAGGTAGCATGTCCTTTCCAGGGTCAATGGCTTCATGCAACTTTTGTAAATATGACCGGTGTGTTATACTTTTATTATTTGATTAGCTTTGGCAATCAGGAATTTAAGATATAATTGAATCATGTCAAGTACATTTACATTGCACATGTATCCAGGAAAAAAATGTGATGAGTACACCATAGGTTTAATTCAGGGTTATCTAATTGTTTTATCCTAAAATACAACTCCTCTCATCTCGCTGAACCCACACACTAAATTAGGGACTTCTGGCTGCCAGAATTCATTTGTGTTCTTGGATTTTCACTTTGAAAACTTCCAAAGGAGACCGGGAATCCTGCTGATAGCAGAGTAAGCCTCAGCTATGAAAGTCAAACTGGTGATAAATATGAAGAAAACCTTAATCAGTTTTAATGAATACAAATAGCATAATGCCTGGATCAGGGGAGTCCAGGGAAATGTTCAGCATGGTTCGTGGGTGGAATTCAACAATTTTTTAAACAGGGAGACGGTTGCAGAAAAGGGCCTCTGGTTGTGGTAAACAGTAATGGTGGAGAATTTATTCATGCTTACAGAATACGTCTTTCAAGGCATAGGCTTTAAAAAAACAACGACTTTCCTTATTCAAGGCAGCATGAACTTCCATTGAGCTGCGGAGTGGGTAACTGTCATTTGGAAAGAATGGCCAACCGAGCTCTGTCCCAGAAGGTAGTCCAAGCAAATGAGAGAAGCCGAGTGCACCCTGGTTAGGCAGGTTCTTGATCCAGACTCCCTGGGTGTGGATCCTGGTTTTTCCAATTTGTTCCAACACTAGAAGAAAGCCTCACTGTGTTGGATTTACTGAAAAGCAGTTATGTGTGTTTTCTTTAATTCTACCGGGCAAGTTACTCTGTCTCTCTGTGACCCTCTGTTCTCCTCTGTAAGAGGAGAATGTAATAACAATTCTGTACATTATTAGAAGAGTCTCTATATAATGTATGTAAATAAACATATATGCATATGTGTATATATATATATTTATTACATATAAATATAAATATCTTAGAAGAAGGCCTAGCATATAAACTACAAGCATCCGTGTTTGTTCTTATTGATGTGGTTGTAATTATAATAATAATTGTTATTGATGTTGAGTTGCAAATGTACTGGCATTACAGGAAAACAAATCAACAGCACGGCGCCACGGAACACAACTGTTTCTAAGTCTCTCACTTTCCTTAGAGTGTTAAAAACGTGGAGTGATTGCTTTTGGACTTTGAACTGCCAGCCATGGGTTAGAAATGCACAGGCTTAGCCGGTGGGAGAAATGGCAGTGCTGTAGATATTTGAGGAAGTTCCCTGAGAAGATGATGTCTCAACCGAGCTCTTAAGGAGGAAAGAAAGTTAGTTAAGCAAAGGCGGAGACAGAGGGCATGTGCAAAAGTCCAGAGGCAAGGGAAAGTATTGCTTTTTTACAGAGTACCAGTAGTTGAATTTCACTGGAAGTGGCAGCAGGGTGGTGGGAGAAGAGGCATGCAGAAAGCAGAGAGAAGGCTCTCAAGGGCTCCTAGGTCACGCCAAGGACTTTCCACTCATCCCCAGGACAATGGGAAGCAGGTGAGTGACTTTACAGAGGGAAGTAACAGCTAGCCATGATCAAATCTGTGTTCTTGAGCTATCATTCTGGCCACAATAGGAAATGGTTTGATGAAAATTAATACCGGAGGATTAGGGTCTCTTTAGAAGACCTTCATTGTAACTCAGACAAAAGATGTTGGTACCTTTAAATCAGCACAGTGGAGTGTCGCCGTAGGTTTACTTGAACTCAGCTATAGGCTTGAAGTGACAAAGTGAGAGGTGGGAATTGGAGAAAGCAGAAGACATAGAGAAATAGCCTATTAAGTAACGCCAGCCATTCCATTCTGCCATTTGTCCCAGAGAGAGCCCAGACATCTCATCAAGTGAAATGTCCATCTAGGGTTCAAATATAAGTGCACTTTCATCCAATATGGCCCCCAAATGCAAACCAATGTCTTCATCTAGGGCTTAGCTGAAGAAACAACCATTTGTTCTGACACTAGAAAGAAAACGGTGTTAGATTTGCTGAGAAGCATATGTCTATCTCCACTGAGGCACCTTCCTGAGGAATTCTCAAGGGTAATCATAACTATCCATGACTCACAGCCAGCCTCAACTGTTTAGAGCCTAATCCTTCCACGAGGTGTGACTTCCCTGCAGTGACAATGAGAACAGAAAAAAGGAGGAAGACTGGACAGATATTTAGTGGGTGGAAATGACAATACCTGTGGTAGCTTGAATGTGTACAAGGGGTCAGAAGGGGTCGAGATGGATGCCCAAGGTTCCTACTTGACAATAGGGTCCAATCCTCACCTTTCATTCCCTACTATTGCAAAAAAAAAAAAAGTAAGGAATTATCCCTCTACACTCGTGAACTCTGGACTTTATAGGGACAAGCTGGGTTCACCCTTGAAGAATAATATCGGAAAAATCATGCTGTGGACTCACATCCTCTCTCCTTATGTGTGTACAGTGATAGGTTCGGATTTGAAGAAATAAGAAAGACAGACAAAATTGAAAAGCCGTGATCAGATTTCTCCAATGGTTAAGTTTGCGGAATTCCCAGAAATTAAGCTACCCCGACCCTGTAATCTACCCAGTAGATTCAAAGCATGTAAACTCCCTGGAGCTAAAAGAAATATAGTTGCCATCTGACAGGTGAATAAGCAGAGTGGCGATGAAAGGGAGAAAACGAGGGATTAGTCTAAACTCTAGGGAGGTAAATAATTTCCAGGGTTGACAGACAGTCAAAGGCAATCCAGGAAGATAGATGAGCCAAGTCCAGTAAATTGTAGTGTAATCCTTGTGCCAGAGGCTGCTCTGACATGAATGACTGGTATATATTCTAGGAATTTATCACATTTCTTTGGCTAGAGCCTCCATCCAGAAATCTGCCTAAATGCACCCATGCTAACTCCTAGAGAGGATGAGTGGGAGAGGATATTGGAAGGGTGATTTGGGGGATTTATTTGTCTGGGTTCTCTAGAGAAACAGAAACAATATGATAAGGGATTTATTATAAGGAATTAGTTAGGGTAGGGGGGCTGAGAAGTCCCAGGATCTGCAGTCGGCAAGCTGGAGGCCCAGGAGGCCACTGGTACAGTTGCCGTCCGAGTCTGAGTCTGAAGGCAGGAGAAGAAAACCTTGCCTTCACGTTGAAGACCATCTGGCAGGAAGACAAAATTCTCTCTTACTCCTCCATTTTGGTTCTATTTAGACTTTCAATAGGTTAGATGAGGTTCACCTCACTAAGTCTACAGATTCAAATGTGCATCTCATCCAGGAACACCTTTACAGACGATAATGTTTAACTAAGTATCTGGGCACTCTGTTGTCAAGTTGATACACAAAATTAGCCATCACAGGGCTTCAGGGCTCCACACTCTCGATTTAAATCGAATAAGTCTGATTGGACCCTCCCAGCGGGATATGACTTGAAGACAGGGCACTGCTTTTAAAGGAAAGTTTTCTAGAGACTTCTAGAAGAGACTTCCTTTGAGACTTCTAGAGCTCAAGTCGCCAAAGCACTTACACTGTTTGCTGACAAGAGTCCACCTCCCGCTTGCTTGTTTTCTCAATCAGCTAGATGCACCTGCCGGTGGCGATCTCGTTCTCTTGTACAATGCCAATGCCGCGCAGTGCATTCAGTTGGACAAGGCTCGCCTTGCGTATTCCTTTGGGTTTCTCAGGTCCTGCAGGGCATCTTTCCTCCATGACCTGAGGCTTCTCCCCAGAGGTGTCAGTCCATCTCTTGGAACGAGTTTTTTTTTTGTTGCAGAATTCACCCTTCAGTTCGCACTGTATTATGACACCATTACTTCTAATGATCCCATCACAACTAGAATCAAGGGCTTGTCTGCGGAAGGCTTGGGGTTGCCCTAAGAAGAATGCCAGCTCCTTCCTAGGTCTTCCTCTAGGGCTCCTACTAGAGGCAATGAGAGGAAGACAGAATGGGAGTCCAAGTCAAAAGACTTGCAGAGAAATCTTGGCCAGATTCTAATTTTTGCACCTCTTTGATTCCCATTTAGCATTGGGGCAACTCTTTAAATACCTAGATATTTAGGAACAGCAAGCATATACTCCACTAGGATAGTGTTTCACTTGGGTGAAAGTGAATGTAGCCACCCAAAGGAATGGCATTTTTTTTAATGCTTTTTATTTGTTTTTGAGACAGAGACAGAGCATGAGCAGGGGAGGGGCAGAGAGAGAGAGAGAGAGAGAGAGAGAGAGAGAGAGAGAGAATCCGAAGCAGGCTCCAGGCTCTGAGCTGTCAGCACAGAGCCCGACGTGGGGCTCGAACTCACGAGCTGTAAGATCATGACCTGAGCCGAAGTCGGACGCCTAACCGACTGAACCACCCAGGCGCCCCAGGAATGGCATTTTTCAATAACACCATGAGTTTATCAAGTTTATGTTACAAAATAAATATGTGACTGTAGTAAATCAGGTGTTACTGTCGACCATATTCTAGGAGAGGCCAGTGAGGCCAGGCGCCGAAGGTGTAGGCCAAAGCCGTGGAAGAAATACTTAAAATAGAAAAGATGATATCTATAAACTTAATTTTTCCAGGGATGTGGGGAATGGCTGCCACCAATCAATTTTAATGGTAGATTTCTGTGGCCCTTCTGAACACCACTGAACTAGGTTATCAAGGTTTGCCAGAAAAGGGGAGGTAATTAGAAAAACGATAGAACTTGCTAATCCCATAAGGGTGGATGCTCTTGTCAAAAATAATCACTCTGCTGACCTGTATGAAAAGGTTTACCCGGACAGAGTGTATAGCCTAGAGTCCAGTTTTATTCCATGGCTGCTGTGGGATTGCTACCTCTTAATGTCATGTTCCGAACCACTGAATCTCTGTTGGGAAAAGCAGTCACATGCACTCAGGTTTTCCAACCTCTGAATGGTTGCATAAGAATTTGCCTTGGACCCTAAACATTCCCTTGGAGAGATAAAGAGCCCTCACGGCCTGGTTGGGAATATTTGTCCCTGTTTTGGACTTGATGGGTACCTCTCTGTTCTGCTTAAGTGTGTGCATAGGATGCCACTGGCCAACACCACTTGTATGTCTTCTCAGCGTGGAGGGAATGGGGTCCTTCACCTGCAGCCTAGAGGGCCATGTGCACACCATTTCCCTGCATCGACTATACAGTGAGATCTGCTGGCCAATGGGGGACAGACAGGCTAGGGAAGCTGATCCGTCTGTTGCTTATGTGAGTCAAGCATCGTCCCATCCAGTGCCTGTGTGAGTCATGTCTTTCTCGGTGCCCTGCCACCTGCCAGCCATGCGGCGTGTTGGCATCCCGGGACTGTCGCCTCTGGTCTCAGGCATTGTTATGCTCTTTGCTATCCTGCGGGCAGTGAGACTCTGCCGCTCGAGGTGTAACGGGTCTCATTTGCTCAGACCTATTTCCTCCCAAAGCTAAGGAACAATCGAAGTTTGAAAAGAGTCTCTTCTGCGCTGCTGTCCCTGGCACTTCCCTGCCCTGGCCTCTGCGGTGAACTGCCAGGGGTCAGTTGTTGAGATCTGTTGGGGGCGGGGGTCCTGAATATGCACCTCAGCATTAGAGGGAGGGAAGGTCAGAGGATTCGTCTAACCACTCCAGCCACACTGGTGAAGGGCTTCCTGTGCCACCTGCTGCCGGAAGTGGAGAAACTCCGGAAGAGAGGAGTCTGGTGTCCAGCCGTGGTTTGAGTGACAGAGGAGTTAAGGCGGGTCACAGAGGTGTCTTGAGTTAATGCTTAAGGTAGAAATGTGGACTGCACAGAAGAGGCAAAGATTTTGTTTTCCTCCTAATCACTCCTCATCTCACCACCAGAGAAAAACCACTGGCTAACCTCCTTACATCACTCTGACTAGGCATTTTTGTTCTAATTTCGCATTTCATAGCTTCTTTTTTAGTACACATGTTTCTATCTCCAGTATATTTTCATGTTGAGAAATACTCCTCTCGGCATTTTTTTTATATGGTTGAACGGCATTCTACTCTACAGAAGTGCTAAATAACATCTCTCACTTACATCGTTTTCTTACGGTTGGCTGTTTAGACTGTTCTTGATCTTTTGCCATTAAAACAAACAAACACAAACCCCTGCATAATGGTACACTTGTTCAATTACTTCTTTAGCATTAACACCGAGCAGTGAAATTTTTAGGTCAAAAGCGTAAAGTATATACATTTTAAGGCTTTTAGCCCCAATTAGCTTCCAGAGAAGTTATAACTACCCCCCACCAATGTATAAAAATCCCCATACTCACCCCATTTGATGCTATTATGGTTTTCTGGCTTCTGGCACTCTAATACACGATTCTCTTTTACAATTAATTATTGTAAAATATTTTGGTTTTTTTTTTGACTCTTGTATCCTTCTCTCTAGTGAATTCGAAAGTTTTCCCAGGTTTGTTGACGGTGTGTATGATTATTTTTGTGAATTGTTTATTCATGTTGTTTCCCCATTTTGCTATCCAGAGCTTCATCATTTAAAAAAAAATTAACTTGCAATTAATCTTTTCCATATAGTAATGAAATTAAATTAAAATATGTATCTAGCTAAAATATGGAAGTAATCTAAGCATCCATCGACCGATGAATGGATAAAGATGTGGTATATGTACACAATGGAATGTGTAAGAAGAATGAAGTCTTGCCGCTTGTGACAACATAGGTGGCCTAGAGTGGAATAAGTGACATAAGCCAGACAGAAAAACAAATACCACATGATTTCAATTTCAGTTATATGTGGAATCTAAAAACACAAAACAAACAACGACAACAGAAGAGAAACAGACTCATAAATGTAGAGAACAAACATTTGGTGGTTGCCAAAGGGGGAGGGGTGGGCAACATGGGTGAAGGGAATTAAGAGGTACAAACTTCCAGTTATAAAATTAGTAAGTCACAGGGGTGAAAAGTGCAGCACAGGGAATACAGTCAGTAATATTATCATAATACATTTATCATGGTGAGCGTTTCATAACGAACACAATTGCTAAATCACTGTGTTGTACACCTGAAACTAATTTAATATTTTTGTCAGCTATATTTCAAACAAAAAATTCAAAATAAGTGAATACATTGCCATATACAAGTTTCTGTTATTTGCTCATTAATGGGACTTTTTGACATTCAGATTTTAACTTTTGATGTAGTTGAATCTGTAAATACTTTATCTCAGGTACTCAAGCCTTTGCTTCAGAACCAAGTTTATTTACGAAGATATGATATGTATGATGTCACTTCTTATGCCTAAGTGTCTTCCATTTTCAAAACCCTTATAAGTCTCTCTGAATTATATTTTTGGCTGCCTGGACCCAAGACCTATGATTTATCTTTAGTGAAATTTTATTACAGTGAGATTAGGGTATCTTCATTGATTGCAAACTGCTCTATTGAGCTAATATATGGATGGTGTGTGGGCCTATCCTCCCTACACAACCTCCCGTCCTCAGCTTTTATGGCATAAAATACAAAACAAGAAGGAATGAAACTTACTACAAACACAGAAGAATCCATATGCTGACTTCACATGTATTGATGCTAAAATAAATATAACATCCAAGTTGAATCTATCTTTAAAAATAACTTGAAGAGTGTAAATGGAAGTTCTGATAATGACATGAGAACCAAGAGACGGGGAAAAAAAATCCCATTATCTAGATAAGGTGTTACTTCAGTAAATGGACCATCTGGCTCTGAAACAGAATGTTTTTTTTTATAATGAAAAAACAATTGGCCAAGACAGGGTACGAATAATGACAAATCGGAAACATAGGGCACTAATACAAAGAATGGAGACCTTGTCAAGAACAAGTATCACAAGAAAGAGGACGTTCACCCTGTAGCTTTAGACAGACATGAATGACAAGTTCTTTTAAGATACCCTCTCACCTGAATTACACATTGCACAAACCCTTGTTGAGCCCAGCTAAGTGCTGTGGCTGAGGTACTAGGGGTTAAAGCATCAGCGATGTTGTGAGCCTTCCCACAGAGAAATAAAATCTAGTGAGAGAGACAGGTGGTAAAATAACCATACTACAGAGCTGAATGAGAAAACCAACAGAGAAATTCACAGCACAACATGGATGGGCTGTGCGATGTGCGATTGGGTGGTTGAGTCAGGGAAGGTTTAGTTGAGTAGGTGGTACTGGACCTGAGATTTGAGAAATGAAAGGGTTTTGAAAGGAGGAAAAAGAATTCTGCACTGAAATAGCATCTCAGAAGAAGGCAAAGGTATGTGAAAATGCACGTACCCTTTTGTTTAGGGTCTGTTGAGTAGTTTAGCGTGAGTAGAACAGAAGGCACATTGAGGCATACAACAGGAAAGAGAGCCAAATAAAGTTCAGCTATGACTCTTTTGAATGCATGTGATAGGATTCCAAATGAGACCAGCGTTAGCAACAGTGGAGTCAACAGAAGTATATGGAGTAATTTATTTCACGGACTGCGCAAATAACAGAGAGCACATGGGGATCTGCGAGCCTCAGAAACAATGAGAAACAGTTCCTTAACCATCAAGGCCACCTCATTCTTTTCTCTTTCCTCCCAGAAATGGTGGCCTTATACCTCTCTGATTGGCATGAATGCAGTGGCCCGCATGGTCATGAGTTTTACATTCTATGGTTTTGGACTTATTCACCCAGCTTGGGTCAGGTACCCACCTCAAACAAATCACCTTGGTCAGGGGCAGGGAAAGACACTTCCTGCAAGAAGAAGGGGTGTGTGTGGGGGGGCTATGGAGCTATAGAGATAGTTAACACAGGTTTCTTCCGAGACTAGGTAATGACAACCCCACAATTAGTTGCAGGAGTCAGTTGGTTTCCTTGGTGTGCTAGGCTTCTTTAGATAAGTAGCTACCAATTTGTGAAGGTGGCTTGTCACTAAATATTTAAAAATAGTCTTCTATGAAAAATGTGCCTGGTTTAGCTCGTAACTGAAATCATCACATAAGGGCTTTTCCTCGCGGCAACCGTCGTACTTTGGTTACACAGCGGAAATGCTATGTGCGAACTCCCTACTCGACTACGTAAGAATATTTGAAAAGCACGTACTTAGAGTCACATTTAATAAAATCAAGAATTTTTACTGCTTCGTCAAGACCATTCCTAAGTGAAACTGGCAGAGTTTTACTGCAAGCGTGTGGCAGAGAAGAATTCAGCGTTTGATGCCTTAATTCATTTTGAGTTACCAGCCACCTTGGTCGCCATTTGCTTTTATACCATCATTGCAAAGGTCAACAGAGTGAAAAAGGTGAATAACGTATATTATTATGAAAATAATTTTGACCTCGACACCCTTCTGTGACACACTAATGGCATAAATGCTGTGGTATTGGTTTTAAGAGTGACTTGGTGGCATTACAAAGTCTGCAACCACAAGCTGCCTCCACTGCTGGTCCCAGGAGGAGTCGTGAGTTCTGAAAGGAGGTTCCTCATAGCTCAGGATTCACCTCTCTCAACCTTCCCAGCTCTCCCTTCTCACCAACAGATCTAACAAACTTATCCACGGGAACAGAGGGGCTAAGAGGAAACATTCCAAATTCGGATGATGTCAGCAGGGTCCTATTAACTATAATCTTGGACAAATTATCATCTCTGGTCTTGCTTCCGTGTCTGAATTTGTCAAATGGGGCAACCAGTTGGTTGTTTTGAAGATGAGCAGAGTTAAATAATACAAAGAACTCTTAGGAATATTGTAAGCTATCAGGAAATTGGTTGTTGCCATTGGTATTATTTAATAATTTACTCCTGTTAGTGAGATTTGCACATGAGACAGGATTGTGTTGGGCAATAGTATTGAATGTTCAACGATGGAATTTCAAGTGCAGTTAGCAAGCAGGTTGTTGTTGTTGTTGACTTTTAGGATCTTGTTTTGGGGGAGGAGAGAGGCTTCATGGCCCCTGAAGTCATCCATGTAGTTCTAATTACTCATATTAAATGACTCTGTTAATAAGCTCATTCTTAATGTTCAGCCAGCACTATACTCCCAGAGAATTCACGAGGAGGTAGTTATGTCTTTGTTCAGTTTTTATGCTCTACTAACATCGCTCTCCTAAATGGCTCACACGGCAATTTGCATATGGTCAAGGCCTGATAAGTGCATATAAACTACGGATCCTTACAAGAGAAAACATTCATCTGCCAGAGAACCGTTCCTTGGAAAAAAGAACTCTCCGCCAGCAATATTTCCGGAGTTTCACTGAACAAACCAAACGCAGTTTTTCAAAACAGAAAAAAAAAACTTGAAACAGCGTGGGTCTTCTGGCTCTAACACCCAGCGGTACACACTTTGAGAAAGCTATCACTTCCCTCGCCCCTTTGGAGACTGAAAAAGCAGCTGTTTGTTGAATTACGGAAATGAAAGCTTAGCAACGATTTCCCCACCAAGAGAAGTACAGCTTGTTCCATGTATCCATATTAGTTTCTTCTCTAGCAGCCAATGGCTGGTATAATTGCATTTTGAGAACTCTCTTGTAGAGAGAGATTCATAGTTTTTTGCTTATAAAAACCTATTTCTATTTTAAAATATAGACTCTCGGCAAGTGTCACCCTGAAGAACTGGGCCCTCCTAGACTATTTTGTTACATTTTAGGGGATAAAAAAGCATGCGGCAGTTACACTATTAAGCCACAGAAATGGAGCTGCCACTCGCAACCTCATTACTCAAGACTCTCTTTAGTTCAATTATACACCTCTACAGCTAAGGAAGATAGATGGAGGTCATTTGGGAGCTGTAAACCACAATGCCTTGAATGCAGAACTATGTTCTTAAACTGATTTACACCTTGTTCTCTAGTGTTCTACAGCGGGGGCTTGGATTGAAATGCAGGGGCCATGATTGAAAAGGCTTTTTCTTGGTTTTAGCATCACAGTCCACGCGGGCTGGCAATTATTACCTCCATTAAATGGCAAGGGACAATGAATGTCGCCTTCATTACTTCAGTAGTAGCAGCCAACCCCAACCCAACCCAAAGGGAAATGGGGTGGGGGGGGGTGTTGGTCAGAATATCCCTTGGGGAAGGAGAAATGACATTTACGTCTCTGGTAAGTTTTAACTTGATTGTCTGAATCGGTCCAGCCAGAAAGGAATTGGGTAATTGAAAGGAGCGATTTGCTTTTCCAGCAGTGACAAAAATACCGTCATGCTTCTCTGATTTCACTCACATATATCTCTCAGTGCGAAAGACGTAAAGTGTCCTCGAGGAAGGTAATTAAACAAGGCAACTCCATATGAAACCGCACAGAGAAATGAAAGATCTTCATGAATTGAAGGTAAGTGTATTTAATGTCCTATAGCCATCCTCCTTGATTGCCCTGGTTTGACTTCTGCAGCTTCACCCCTAGCTCCTTCTTTAGTGTCATTTCAGACTGCTGTCGCTACTGAGAATTACGAAGTACATTAGCAAAACAATTAGCGAAAACAACCAAAAAACGTGCCTAGAAGAACATGATGTTCTTCTTTCCCTTCCCTTGTCTAAAGGTGGATGGGAGGATGTATCAAGACAGAGGACAGCGTGAACTGGGGAGGGACAGAGAGAGAGAGGGAGAGAGAGAATCTCAAGCAGGCTCTGTGCTGCCAGCACAGAGCCTGATGTGGGGCTCGAACTCACGAGACCGTGAGATCATGACCTGAGACAAAGTCGGCCGCTTAACCAACCGAGCCACCCAGGTGCCCACTGAGTTTATCTTAATGCCTCGCCAGAAATGAAACAACCTAGATTTTTCAGTTATACGTGATTCCATTGGGCATATATCCACAGTGCCAAAGTGTTTCATAAAAGTTCACTTCTGAATTACAAGCTATAAAGAATTTTATTCCCACAGATATATTTTCATTTGGAAAGGAATAGATCCTTTCAAGAACTTACTGGAGGCCAGTACAAAATCCATTCTGTTTCCTTCTCAGAAGAAAATAAGAATTGAATTCAAGTCATATACCTGGTCTTCTGCGATGTATTTTCTGTATGCAAGTTAATTTTAAGTTAGATGATTTTTTTTTTTTATGAGATGGTATTTAAGAAATTCTTTAGACTCCTGACAGGCTTCAAAACAGCGGACTTATGAAACATTTCATTCACGTTTAAAGTTATCTCAGGCACACTGCTGAGCTGTAGAAGGTGTTCTTAAGGGCTAAACGTTGTATGGCCATCCTAATGGTGCCTTATAAAAGAGCCAAAACATTCTAGGGCTCTGTTCAGCCTTTGGGATTCAAGATATCTTATGGAATGAGTAGAAACTGAAATGAGAAAATGTTTCCCATTCTGCACATTTATTAGTTTGCCTTTGAAATTACACTACTGCTGTTAACAAAGACTCTACTCATTCCCTCTTTGAATACCTACAATATATCCACATTATCAGTCTTCCTTGTTGACCTCGTTCCTAAATCACACTTCTCCTCACACACTCTAGCTGTACTGGCCCTTCTGGTCCTCAGACATGGCAAGCTTGCCCCATTAAGTGCCCTCTGCTTGGCCTGCTGTTTCCCCAAATATATGTAGGACTAGTTCCTGGTCACCTTTGGGCTGAGCTCAAGAGTCCCTCCAGATGACTTCTGTGACCCACCTCTGTTCTGGGTCACTTCCTACCTCATTACCACATTTATTGTTATGTTCTGTGATGTCCATCTGAAATATTTTTATTTGTGTTATTTATCCATGTCTTACAACTTTAACAGGAGCTCCCTAAGTGTAAGAACCCTGTCTTCTTAATGACTGCCAAGTCTCCAGACCTTGGAATGGCACACATGTAACGAACATTGCTTGGAATGGATGAATGATAAGTTTCAGAAACCTCGGGAAACTCAGAATTCTTAAGAAGGTGAATACTGTTGTATAGTTAAAAAAAAACAAAACTGAGAAATCGGTAGAAGTAACTTTGAAACTTTCCAGGAGTAATTGTTATATGGGAAAACAAGCTATAGAATAATTCATTTAGAAGAACATATTCCTTTGGTTAAAAAAAAGAAAGCAATACGTGCAATGTATTTACATGTAAGTTAGTATATAAACAACACAATTTAGAAAAAAAAATTGTAAACAACAGTAATTATTTCTTGGAGAAGAAATTGCATGGGCTTCTGCTTTCTAAATTATACTTACCCGTAATATTTTGATTTTTATAACAAATAATCATGTATTCAGCAAATAGCTAATGGCCATCTACACTGTTCAGGGACTATACTTGTTGCTAATTGGTATATTAATGAACAAAGCAAAGTCCCTACCTTCATGAGCTTCCATTGTATTGAGATAAATAGATCCAATGAAGGAAATAAAGCCAAGCTGGGACAGAGAGAGAAAATAGGGAGAGGGCTACTCTTTTGGATAAGGTGGTCAGAAAAGACCTCTTGGATGAAGTGACTTTTGAGCAGAGACTTAAATGAGGTGTGTCTCTTAGAAGAGTCTAGGTTATTCTGGAGTAACCAACAACCACAAAACTTCAGTGCTTACAATGACAACGGAGGGTTTGCTCCTCACTCACGCTGATGTCCAACATGGGCTGGTGAGTCATTGCGTGGTCGTCCTGGCCAACAAGGGCTTTGCCATCTTGTAGTGATGCCATCTGGAGCCCATGTCCTATCCTGATCACAACAAGAGAACAGAGGGCTGCAGAGTCAAGCAACAGAATTAGATTCAACTAAACCCTTCACTTAGAAGTCGCATGTCCCTTGTGTTCACATGTCATTGGCCCATCGTTAAAGTAATCCTCTGCGTACCTGGAAGCGAAAGAAAACTGGAGTTAGTGATCATTTGTGATGTGCACTGTAAAAAGTAAGCTGTGTCAATATCTGAAGAAAGAGTTTTCAAGGCAAGGAGACCCTGAGGTGTGTGTGCGCTTGTGCTCCCTGAAGGTAGGCGATGTAACTGAAGTTAAGAGAAGAAAAGATGAGTTTGAAGAAGCTGTCAAGGGGTGGATCATGTAGGTTCTTGCAGCTCATCATTATTATTCCAAGTACGATGGGAAACCACCGGGACAGAGTTGTGGATGTGCCTGATACTATCTGATTAATGAATCACTCCTGTTATCACCAAGAGACGGCAACAGAGCAACGGCAAACAAAGACAGGCTATCAAACTGAACAGATACGGAAGAGGAAAGAAGATTCACTAATCAGCTGGATAAATAGAAAGAGACCCAAATGGTTTTAAGACGCACGCAGTTCCAAGGCTTTGACTGCACCTGGGTAAATCCCTCAGCTCTTTTTTTTTTTTAACACCAGCTGAAGCCCTAAAATGTCAAAAGACACAAAAAGAATATGAGCTCCTTTAATATGGAGAAACAAATTGATTATGCTCAGATGGCTCCTGCAGGGAGCAGGTGATAGGGTAGCTTTCAACGGAAGGTGCCCAGAAGCTGCTGCTGCTACCACTTAGGGAAAGAAACCCATGGGCCCTTTGAGAGGTTCTGCCCATTTTAACACAGGTGTTTTATAGTCTCTGGTTCCTTCTCAGTGTTGCTGGAGACTCTGGGTTCATGTGTGCCTTCTTGCTAGACTCAAGTAGCCAGAAACAGCCCTGGTGTGTTCAGTATGTTTTTGAGTGCTTAAGGTGAAGCAAAACTCAGTCTCCAGGGTCGCATTGCTGAACATCCTGTCCCACTAGGAGACCTTCAGGCTTGCTCTGGTCTGCAATAATTAAGTGAAATTGTAAAGGGCGGATAGTGCCATAGGAATATAAATTACCATGAATGGAAGACATCAGGCCTCCAGGCCTTGCAGGATATATGTGGTGTATTTAAAATAAAAGCAAGAAGTTAAGCTTTCCAAAAAAAAAAAAAAAAAAAAACTGGCTCAGAGGCAAGAAAAAATTCAACTTGTTTGTGGACTACGACACCTGGCTCTCTTCTTATTGGTACTTTCATCTATGTATTTCAACAAATAAGACACGCCCTCTTCTCCTTCCTAACCCTCCAGCCAAGGCATCGCCGAATCTTATAAGTACCCCACTATATGTCGCACATCACACCATTCATTTTCATCTCTGCCTTCTGTCCTGCTCCCATCTTGGCCCAAAGCCCCATCATCTCCTGCCTGAACTTCAACTTTGCATCCTAACTGACCTCTGGCCTCCACTTCTCTGATTCTGTCCGACTTCCATATGGTAGGCACGAATAATTTTTCTCATCCAAATCTGATCGTGTCTGCTTCTTTTCTTAACCTTTTCGTGCCTCCCTATTGTTTTCAGGTAAAAACCAGGATCTTGGTTCATAAGAAACTGATCCACAAACAGTTGCTTGGTCTAGCTCCTGATTATCTCCCCGCTACATGCCGTCCTACCACTCCTCCTCCACTAGTGAATTCTAGCCACACTGTTCCCCTTTCCCTCAAAAACACCAAGCCCCCTTCCCCCGTAAGGAGATGCATGACAGTTCTTCTCGAGGCCTAGAACAGTGTCTCTGTAACTTGCACTCAAGGATTGTGCGTGCACGTGCCCTCTCTTTCTCTCTCTTTTGCTTTCTCTCTTTTATTTATTTATTTATTTATTTATTTATTTATTTTTGCTTCTTTTTAGAGATAATGCTGTCTGTAAGGTAGCAATTCTTCGATCTTTTTGAGATTTGCTTTGGGGTATAATGTGTGCCCAATTTTTAGATATGTTCCAGGTGTGCTTTAAAAAACAAACAAACAAACAAAAACATGTATCGGGATGCCTGGGTGGCTCAGTCGGTTAAGCGTCCAACTCTTGGTCCCATGGTCATGGGTTCAAGCCCCGCATCAGGCGCTGTGCTGGCAGTGTGGAGCCTGCTTGAGATTCTCTCTCTCCCTCTCTCTCTGCCCCTCTCCGATTTGTGCTATCTCTGTCTCTCTCAAAATGAATAAATAAACTTAAAGAAAATTTTTTAATATGTTCTCTGATGGTTGGATGTAGTATTCATAAACATTTATTGACAGGTGTATAAATTATATTACTAAATGATACAAATATTTAATTTAGCTTTATTACTACTGAAAAATGCATGTTAAAATCTTCTGTGAGCATGAATCCATTTCTTCTTGTGATTCTCTCAGTTTGTCTTTAGTTTTTTGAGTCTGTGTTGTTAGTGGCATTTGAATTGAGGATTTTCTTACAAAAGTGTCTTTTCAGCATTGGGTATTGCTTTACTATGTCTCTTATGTTTTTTGAAAAAGTTAGTGCCTTTTCCTTGAAGCCAATTTTTCATTGGAGGGTGATCTATCTTCTTTATGATTGCCTTTTTTTTTTTTTTTTTTTGAGAGAGAGTGTGCACAAGAGGGGCAGGGAGAGGGGCAGAGGAGCAGAGAGAGGATCTTATGCAGATTCCACACTGAGTCTGGATCCCAACACAGGGCTCAATCCCACAACTGTGAGATCATGACCTGAGCAGAAGTCAAGAGTGGGACACTCAACTGGCTGAGTCACCAGCCTAGGCCCGCTTTATGATTGCTTTTAAGATTGACCTTTACCTCTAGTATTTTGGAGTTTTACTCTAAGTCTAGGTATGGATTACTAGTTGTTTGTCCTTCAGAGGAATTATTTTGCGTCCTTAACCTGAGGATTAATTTCTTTGGTCAAATGGGAAATCTTTCCTTCTTATCTTTGAAAATTACCTTTCTCATTTTCTCTACTCTCTTTTTTTCAGAAATACTACTAATGGATACTAGACTTTCTTATTCTATCCTCTACTTACCTTTTTTTTTTAAGTTTATTTATTTATTTTGAGAGACAGAGCACATGTGCATGAGAGGGGGAGGGGTAGAAAGAGAGGGAGAGAGAATCCCAAGCAGGTGGCTGGCTGTCAGCTCTGACTCAGGGCTCAGTCCCATGAACCATGAGATCATGACCTGAGCTGAAATCAAGAGTCAAATTCTTAACTTACTGAGCCACCCAGGTACCCCTGTCCCCCTGTCCTACGCACATATCTTAACTTCTTTAAAAAAAAATTCCATTCCTTTATCTCTCTGAACTTCATTCTGTGAAAGTGTCACATCTACTTTCCAGTTTACTATTGCTTTCCTTAGCTTGTCTGATACTATGTTTAATCTATTTACGGAGCTTTTCATTCCAAAGACTTTGTGTTGTTGTTGTTTTTAATTTCTAGAAGTCTCGTTTGGTCTTTTGCTTAGAGTGCTCCATTAGGCTTTTGATTTTTTTATTGGTCTTTTCTTTTTTATCCATTTTATTTTATTTTATTTTTTAAAGTTTATTTATTTTTGAGACAGAGAGAGAGCATGAACGGGGGAGGGGCAGAGAGAGAGGGAGACACAGAATCAGAAGCAGGCTCCAGGCTCTGAGCCATCAGCCCAGAGCCCGACGCGGGGCTCGAACTCACGGACCGCGAGATCGTGACCTGAGCTGAAGTCGGACGCTTAACCTACTGAGCCACCCAGGCGCCCCTCTTTATCCTTTTTAAACATGCTTGTTTGATACTCCCCTGTGATTGTTTCATGTTATCTCAAGTTCTTGAGATTCTAGTCTTGCTATTTATTGAGTCAGCTTTATAATTATTTCTTTCATAGCATAGCCCTTCCCCTGAAATATTCTTCATGACCTTTTTGGGGATCATATCTTGAGAAGAGTTTTAGTACTTCCTCCAGGAACCACCTTAGATAGTATTGTCCAAGCATCAATTTTTATATTACCGGACCACGAGGGTACGTAATAGCTAGGCAAACATAAACAATGTTTTTTGTTGTCTACATAAGCCAACGGGAATTTTTTTTTTCTTGCCCACCCTTCCATGAAGGGTATAGTTCTTTGAGGATTTTGGCTTTATGTGGGGGTATAGGTTCTGACTCTTTGCCTCACACTGACCCACGAGCTGTTGACATAAAAACTCACGCCCCTAGACTACAAATCCTGTGGTTCTCACCTGTGTGCTCATTCTCAATGCAGCTTCACTGTAACTGCATTGCTAGTCGTTCTGGTATTCTCATATTCAATATTCCCTGCCTTTCTAGCACTTTACAATTTCTCTTTCTTTAAATTCAGCTATATAGATATATATGAATGTTTATTATCTATGCTGCATTCACGCGATATTGTGAAAATGAGGCAAATCATTGTAAACTGATATAGAATTATTTCCAGGATATATTGTTGAATAAAAGAACAAGGTACAAGAGAAAACACATACTCTGCCATGTTTTATGTAAGAAAGAAGATAAAATATAAATGCATAAATAAATCTGTGTATGTGCATGCAGGCAGTTATTTTTTGCAGAAGAAACATAGGAAGGCTAAGTCAGATTCCAATTCAAAATGGTTTCAACTGGGGCGGCTGGGTGGCTCAGTCGGTTAAGCGGCCGACTTCGGCCCAGGTCATGATCTCGCGGTCCGTGAGTTCGAGCCCCGCGTCGGGCTCTGTGCTGACAGCTCAGAGCCTGGAGCGTGTTTCAGATTCTGTGTCTCCCTCTCTCTGACCCTCCCCCGTTCATGCTTTGTCTCTCTCTGTCTCAAAAATAAATAAACGCTAAAAAAAATTTTAAAAAAATGGTTTCAACTATGGGAGTAAGTAGGCACATGGAGGAAAGGTTAGGGATTAGAGTGAGATATCACCAGTATATGTTTTTATATATTTTGACCTTCAAAATTTGTAAGTGTTCTACATGTTCAAAAATAAGGGCATCTGGGTGGCTCTTGGCTAAGTGGCTGACTTGATTTCAGCTCAGGTCATGATCTCGTGGTTCACGGGCTCGAGCCCCATGTTGGGCTCCACACTGTCAGCGCAAAGCCTGCTTGAAATTCTCTCTCTCCCTCTCTCTCTCTGCACCCCTGTCACTCTCTCTCTCTCTCAAAATAAATACATAAAGTTTAAAAAATTATAGTAAATAAAAAAGATATAAAATTTAATATATACAGAAACAAATGGAGCTACCTGTATGTTAAACTGATAATGTAATCACGCAGATAAAATTATTAACTTTTATAATTTTTACACACAATAATCTAATGTATACCCTTAATGAGCTACAGACAGTCTAAGGTGAAAAGGAACTGCAGAGAAATTTTGAAGTTTCATTAGAAAGTTTCTTTTTTTATATATTAATATTGGGGTAGTAAATATGAAACGAACTTGCATGAATTAGAAGACAAAACAAATGAGTACATACATTGATATTGTTAGAAATCAGCATTGTGACTATGGAGGAAGGAGATTTTGATGTGGAATGGAGAAAAATAAGAAAGAAACCTATAAAGCTGCACCTGAAAATCTCAGGATGAACCCATGATTTAGAACTCTGAATTCTTAGCTCTATCCATTGAAAGGGCCCAAGAAGGAGTGACATCCAGTAGGGACAAACACACTAACTGCCTGGGTCTTGCTTTCCAAATGACTTCCCCCCACTGTTCTATGCTTTATGGATACAGAGAAAACTGAAAAAAAATAGACACCAAAGGGTTTCAGTGACAACGGAGTGGAGACGGTGGGCAGCGAGCAGACAGAAAAACGGAAGGGAACATCTTCACACAGATTAACCTGTTGCCACGATCAGACACTACTTGTACAATTCAAAAATTCTAATGCAGTGAATAAAAACAATATACACAAAATGAAAAGAGAACCACATACGTGTCTTTTAAGCAAGAAAGCAAAATAGACCTTGCTCTATTTTTTTTTGTAATGTTTATTTATTTTTGAGAGAGACAGAGACAGAATATGAGTTAGGGGCAGAGAGAGAGGGAGACCAGTATCCGAAGCAGGCTCCAGGCTCCGAGCCATCAGCACAGAGCCTGATGCAGGGTTCGAACTCATGAGCTGTGAGATCATGACCTGAGCTGAAGTCGGATGCTCAACTGACTGAGCCACCCGGGCGCCCCAATATTGCTCTATGTTTTCTTTAAAAATTTTAATAGTATTAAGGAGGATGCTTGCTGTGATGAGCATGGGTGTTATATGTAAGTGATGAATCACTAAATTCTACCTCTGAAACTAATATTATACTGTATGTTAACTAACTGGATTTTAATTTTTTTTAATGTTTATTTTATTATTTTTGACAGAGAGAGACAGAGCGTGAGCGGGGGAGGGACAGAGAGCGAGGGGGACACAACAGAATCTGAAACAGGCTCCAGGCTCCAAGCTGTCAGCACAGAGCCCCACTCGGGCTTGAACTCAGACACGGCGAGATCATGACCTGAGCCAAAATCTGGCGCTTAATCAACTGAGCCACTCAGGCCCCTGAACGAACTGGATTTTAAATAAAAACTTGAAGCAAACAAAATAAATAAAAGCGAAATTAAATTTTTATTAAACGCATTTCAAACTAACATTTGAAAATACGCCTAATGAGCTATTCCATGCCATTCAAAGACAGAAAGGCAATCTCCTGTACTCCTGCATCTCTGAAGTCATAAAAAGCCACATGCTGTGTATCTCTATATTTCTTTCTCTCTGTCCTACAAATATCTAGAATTTATTGCTTTATGACGTCTAGTTGGGGTCCAATGTTATCTTCTTCTATATAGCTGGCACCATTTCTTAATTTTTTCTCTTAATACTTTCTTTAATAAATACATTCCTGAACCTTTCTTCCCACGAGCAGCCCAGCTCCCTGGGGAAAAGCTCTCTCTGATATTATGCTAGCTGCTTATTCGGTGCATGGATATTGTTGATACTGATACTCATATATTGGCTGGGAATAGTGTACCTGAGTATAGCTGCCCTCCAGGGGGGCTTTGACAGAGTTTTATTGCAGTTTAAACCTTTACCTATTTAAGTAACTTGTTCTTTCTCCAAAGAAGTGTACGAGTGTCTCTTTATCCTTGAGATTCAGCAATTGAAGAAGCATATACCAAGGGAAGTATCTTATGGATCTTTCTTGGCAAACCCTTTAAAACTGTAGGCTCAGTTCTTTTCAGCTCATAGAAATTTTCTATCACTAGTTTATACTCGGTCCCTCCTCCATCTGTTTATTGCTACCCCGCGTTTATCATTATATACGCGTGAGACCTCATCTGTCTATCTAGGAAGTCTCTTACATTTTCTGTCCCAATTTTGATCCCTTTGCATTTCAGTTCTAGAGCGTGAGAGATTTCTTCTACTTGACATTTTAGGAACATTGGCACAGTCCTCTTTTTTTTAAGCTCATTTATTTTGTTTTTTAGTTCAAGACAATATTTGTCATCCCCCAAAGCCTTTTTTTGTGTTGGTCTTAAATCCACTCTACTGTTCTAATTGTTCAAGTTGTCAGCTGTCTCCTTAAACAGCTCAATTTTAGTAGGAGACTATTTATTTTCCGTTCCCTGGCTCTTGAGTGTTTTGTTTTGTTTTGTTTTCTTCTTTCTTCTCCATTGTGATCCTAAAATGTCAGATCTCCAGCTGCAAGGCAATGCTAAGAGGCAGTGGTCCTGTGGGCTAATGGTGCAACAGCCGACAGGTACAGTGTTTAGAATTCCTGATGTGATCTCAAGGCTCTCCTTGTATCTTGCATGGAGAGGACTCTACCCTCCTGCTCACTCCTCCTAAGCCCTTGTGGGCAAAAAAGGTCCAGCACAGTCCCATGGGCAGAAGGTAATTTCACTGAGAGTTCTTGGGACCCCCCCCCCAATCCCACCCCGGCTCCAGGTGATTCTCAGGTGGCTGGTGATCTCCTCAGCTGGTTCCCGGGACCTGAGCAGAAAAGGAAATTTATGGCTTTTTATTGATGCTTTCCAACCTCACCTGACTGCTGGCCTCAGGAGTCACTTGCTGAGAAGAGACAGGTGAGTTGGAACGAAGTTGAAAGTAGAAAACAGGTGGAGACCCTTGTCTTCCCAGAATCCCTTGCCTCCTCCTGAATTTAGTTTGATGTTAAGTCATTTCTCTTCTCTGGAATCAATACCTCAACCCATTAATGTTTTCATAAGCTTATTGGTCTGAGGGCAGTTGTCTTGTGTAAAGGTGACTACAATTAAAAGCATTGTCAGCGTTATGAAAGGACAGTAAAGCAAATAAAATATGCTTGACCGTCAGTTGAACCTCTGTTTGGGAGAACAGTTACCAAAGTAATTTTTTTTTTTTTTGGAGGGGAGAGAGAGGAGGAGGAGGAAGGAGGGAAAAGGAGAAGGAGGGACATTGTAATGACTCGATGTCCAGATGAAAAGAGCTTTGTAAATTTTTAAAATTATTTAACAACAGGCCCCTTATGCCCCTTTCTCTTACTTAACAAAATACTTCTAGAATTCATAAAGTAAGGGAAAAAAGAAAAATCCTGGATTTCTTTCCATAATTACACATACATTAATGCCTTTTTAAAAATATTCATGGGGGGGTGCCTGGGTGGCTAAGTCAGTTAAGCGTCCAACGCTTGATCTCGGCTCAGGTCATGATCTCACGGTTTGTGACATCGAGCCCTACGTGGGGCCCTGTGCAGATACTGAAGAGCCCATTGGGATTCTCTCTCTCCCTCTCTCTCTGGCTTCCCCCCTCCCCGTGCTCTTTCTCTCAAAATGAATAAATAAACTTAACAAACGAAATAAATTTTCTTTTCGAAGTGGGAAAGTTTGGCTGTAAGTCGTGAGAACAGAATAAACCAAAACGAAATTTTCTACTTTTATCTGATGGGTTAGAAAGAGGCACTAAAGTGGTATATATATATTTTATGGTTCATCATTTTAGGCTAGAAACATGAGCAGGTGCTTCCTGTATTAGTTTTCCGTTGCTGTGTAACAGATTAGCACAAATTTAAAGGCTTAGAACAACATGCATGTATTATCTCACAGTTTTTATGGGTCAGGAGTCTGGGTGCAGCTTAGCTGGGTCTTCTGCAAGCAGCAGTTGAAATGTTGGCTGGGGCTTTGTCTCATTCAAGGCTCGTCTGGGGAAGAATCCACTTCTCCACTCGTAATTTTGTTGGCAGCACTCAGTTCCTCGTGGCTGTAGGAAGGAGAGCTTCAGTTTTTTGCTGGCTATTGACTGGAGGTCACTCTCAACTTCTAGAGGCCGCCCATAGTTCTGTGCCACGTGACCTTCTCCATAGGGAGTTCACAACATGGCAACTTGCTCCTTCAGAGCCGCCAAAGGAGAAAATCTATCAGAACCAATCTGTTAGTGAACGTGATCGTGAGAGTAGCAACCCTTCACTTTTGGCATATACCATTCATTAAAAGCAGGGCATGGGTCCTGCCCAAACTCAAGGAGAGAGGCTTATACAAACCTAGGAGCATCAGGAACCCAGGAACCAGGAATCACAAAGAGTGGGGAGAGTTAGCTTACCGTCTGTCTATGATACCTCCTATATTATAAGGATTGATTTATTTGTATGCTTACTTCTTTTGGATTCTATAACTATACTAATATTGCATAGTAAGTGGTTAAGAGGTTAACTCATGTCTGGGTTCAAGTTTCAGGTTAAATATCTCCAACTTTATATGAACTCAGGTCATTTTCATAAACCTTTGTGTCTCAGTTCCCTCATCATTAAAATCAATACCTTAAGAATACCTACCTCATAGAGTTGCCGTAAGAATTAAATAATACTAATAATTTTAAAGCACTTAGTGCCTTAAATACGTTCCTGGCACATATTAACTGCTTGTAATACTTAATGAATATAAAACGTAAATATATAATAGGACACCTTTAAAGGTAATTTTAAAATAAATGCAAATAAATAAAGTTCTAATGAGTTCTTCCCATACTCTGGAAATGGTTTTATATGCCTCCTATGGTCCACAGACTACACTTTGAAACCGCTGTATAAACTACCATGTAGACTATGGAATTCTGACAATAATCCCATTCATGAAGTAGAATAGACATCCATTTACATAAAATCACAGAATTCTGAAGCTGGAAGAAAGTTTTGGAACCATTGTCCCCAGCTTCTCCTGTTTTACAGATAAAGAATCAAAAATCCAGAGAGATTAAATGCTGTGCCAGAGGTTACATGGCTCCAGAGTACTGGAAGAAATAAAAGAAAGGATCTCCCTCGGATCTCAAAGAAAGGAGCCATGAGATAAAAGACAGTCATACTTTATCCAGCCTAGAGTAAAACAATCTATATACAATTCAACACTATCAGTATGTACCAGTATGTTCCTGCAAGTATCTTGCCGGTTTGGGGGATAGCCATTTCAGATATGCCGATGTCTGACTTTTGTATTAGATTTAAAAAATCTTCCTTAGAAAACGCAGAAAACAAGTTGTGTTGAGTTGGTAGTTATGAGACATATTTGCTGGGGATAATTCCCATAAAAAAGAAGAATTAAATACTACTTAATCATAGTGGGATGATAGATAACATACTAATATTATGTGAGTCCAATGGGCATTGTCAGATGATTGGAGTCCCCCATTTAGGGTCCTACTTAATTATACTTTCTATCATGGCAGAGGCTTTGGTGCCTTTTGTTAATCAGTATCACTCTAAACCACTATGGGACATTCAGCCAATCAGACCGCTCAATTACTGTGGTTGAATGTCCTGACCTCATGAATATGAATAGTGGATGTACACAATAGCGTAGTACTTTTAATGACAATGGAACTGCCAGGAGGGATGAAAGAAAGTGTGGATTTAAAAAAATAATTAAAATTGCAAAGAGAAAAATCATAATTAGCTGTGAGGATTACATATATTTGTCAAAATGTTTCTCACTTGCCTTTTGGACAAAGAGCCAGAGTGAGTCATTTTATACTTCATTTCCTCTCGATATGGATGTCCCAATTGCTGACAGCTGGACCGATCTTGCATTTCAATAATATAAAGATCCATGTAAATATTTGGAAAACGGAAGCAGAAGGACGAGGGTTCACACAAGCCCTTAAACCAAGTGTCATAAGGTTCAACTGTGGATATACAACTTGAATGGTGCCTCCTCATAGGTTGAAGTTCAAAGGCAGCACAATGCAAAGGGGGTCCGTCAAATCCTAGGAAACCAAACAACATTGTGAAGGAAGAGACAGTAGAAAACGTGTAACATTTAGTTGCCCGGTCCTCTTATTCTACGCTCGCTCCATCCAAAAAGTGCTCTGCTTTTGTTTACGGAGAGACAAAATATAGAGCAAAACGACACAGATTCAAATCATTTTAGAAAGGTAAAACAAAAGGAAATAAAGGAAGACACGGATAAAGTCAATGTGCACACGTACACGCCGTGACATTTTCCTTGGAGGGGGCTGGTGTGATCTGAATTCATTTGCAGAGTCCCAGAAGTTACAAGGACCGCATAAGACAGGCAAAGGCTTCAGGAAGACATTCACTGATGGCTCTGAAAATGATCTCTCTTAGCCGTGGCACCCATCCCCACCAATGAGTCTTCTATCCATCTCTCCCCGATTGTCGCACTTGTAGGATGGAAAATAGGGCGTGGTCCGCTGAACTTGCGCATCTTGAAAAAGATGCCGGGCTTCGGGAAATAGGTGCGTGTCAGGTGGAAACTGCCTGAGGCACAAGCCCTTGGCAAATGAGGATCTGGCAGTCAGGTTAGGTAACAACTAAATAAGGGAAAATGGATGAGGAAGACGCCGTTGGTACATACTTCAAAAGCGAAAGATTTGAATATCAAAGGCTTAAGAAAACCCCTTGGGAGAATCAATGAAGCTCTTGAATATTTCTGCAGAAATGACCTTCTATATCTCACTATGAAAGTCAAATGTGAAAGATGTCTTACTGAGCCATTATATAATTTTATCAGGATAAAAGCACCAAATAATCAACACGAGGGCATGTTTTCTACTTGGCAGAAAGTATGTCAAATATTTGAGAAAATAAACTTTTAAAACTAAGTGTAATGTCACTGTTTTGAGATAAGATTTCTGTAATCCTCTCTACGTCTGCCAATCTTCCACCCCCACCCCGACTCATCCCCCACCATGATCCTTTACTAGAGAATTCTGCTCTTTGATCTAAATGCTTCTTTTTTAGCATTAATTATTGCTAATAATAAGTGCCATATATGTGCTTCTAAGAGTGGAGCCCTATCTTCCAGTAGCAAAATCCAGGCGCAAAGCGCAATCAGTTGTATGATTCATAGTGTGCCTGAGATTTAAAAAAGAGTCAGCTGCTCAGGTTTGAAAAGAGACATTTACTCCTGCTACCAAGCCTGGACCCACACCAGCAGGATACAGTGAGGTGTTAAAACAAAAACAAAAACAAAAAAACAATTCTTTTTCTTGTAACAAGCACGACTATGATTTCCATGGGGTTATGTTTTCACTGTAGCTCATGAGATAAGTGAATGGTTTCTCACCAGAGCCGAATTATTATGTAAGCAAGTTGTGTACCAGGCTGATGTAGTTTTTGCTTCAGTGATCAGCATTTATATTTACATTTTTAAAAAAATTTTTAAAAATATATCTTATTGTCGAGTGAGCTAACATACAGTGCATACCTTGTGCTCTTGGCTTCAGGAGTAGATTCCCATGATTCCCCCACTCACATACAACACCCAGTGCTCATAAGGAAACCATCCAAACCTTAGAGGAGGAAACAGACAACAACCTCTTTGACCGCAGCCACAGCAACTTCTTACTTGACACGTCTCTGAAGGCAAGGGAAACAAAAGCAAAAATGAACCATTGGGACCTCAATGACCAACATTTAGATAATCTTGTTTAATCCCAGAATGGAATTTAAGACTTTGTAGAGCAGTGTTTCCCAGAATGCGTTCCAGGAGCATTGCTTCCAAAAGCTTCTCTGGGACAAAATGGGGGTGGGGGAAACGGTCCATAATCAAACGAGTCTGAAAAAGAACAGATGGTATTCTTAGAGATTCCCTGAGCATGTGACGCTGCTAGGAATTTTGGTAAATGGCTATAGCATGGTTTCAACACCCCAGACTCTAGAGCTCAAGTGTCTGGGCTTTCCACTGGCTGTTCCACTTACCAGCTGTGAGGCATACTCTCCCCACCTCGGTGTCCTCATCTGCAAAATGGGAAAAATAACAGTACCTTCTTCATGGGGTTGCTATTTGGCTTAATTTTTTCATGCACGATGCCTGACACCAACAGCTGCTGCACAAGTAACAACTATAGATTTGTCCTGAAGAGTAGCTAGCTCAACATTATTGAATTCTGCATTCCATGGCATATTCGATCACAGGAGCCTCCTTTCGTCCTTATAAAAAGCTATTAACGACTTATAACAGCTACTAACATGCTGAAAATTCCAGACTCTAGTTTGCAAATAGATGTGCATATCGCAATCACTTGTAAAACTTTTTCAAAAAGAAAAGACCCACCTTCCACCACCTCAAACCGAGATACTGATTCAATAATGTGCGATGGACATAATTATTTGAATTGGAGAAAGTTTCCTAGGTGAGCCTGAAATGGTTCTTAACCACTGTCGGGAGCAGTGGTTTTCAAGGTGTTCTTGCATCAGCATTACTGGGACTTGTTACAAATGCAAACTCTTGGTCCATCCTCCAGACCTAACAAGATTAGAAACTCTGTCGTGGGGACTGACGATCACCTCTGAGTGGTTCTCTTTAAGAGCCAATGATAAGGGGGAATGAGTAGAACTGACTGCCTTCAATCATTTTTCCATATGTTGAACTTCTTTCTGCTGATTTCAGAAAGATGTGATAAATTTCAGGTAGATTTCAGTGAGTCCTGATAGTATCCCCCTGAAAAGAAGGGTAGTTTTTCCATCTTGCCGATTAAATTCAGAGCCAATGGTTTTAGAACTCAGTTGAGCTTGGGTCAAAATTAGCATTGTCCCTACAAGGAGCTGAGTCTAAACAGAAGGTCACCTGGGGTGGTTTTGCACATTGTCAGCTTAGCCAGACTGGAACCCGTTTCTGGTATGGCTCTGGGTCAGGCCAGGCCACAAGAAAAACATGCATAAGGTTGAGAAAATCGATGTGAAGTAGCAGCCATCACTCTCTGAAGGTCCACGTAGGGTGTCAGGTGCTGTTAAAGCCCCTGGATGTTGTAACGTATGTTGGCCCGCCTTGCTGGCAGAGGCCAGGAGCTAGTCCCATAGCTGTTGTGTCCCAGAATCTCCTCCTAAGCTTCTCCAGGCCTGGGCCAGTCGTGTGTGTAGCTCCTTGTTGAAGGTCTCAAGCTTCTTTTACAGGTCATCCACATCGCTGGGGTTAAAGATGGAAGTTCCAGTTTATTTCCACTCTCCTCTGCTTGACGGTCACTCTTTTTCCTCCTTGCCTGCCCTGCTGGCCTGTGGTCACCTGAGCCCCCTCTAACTCAATTCAGAGACGGTTGCCATTCATATACTCCTTGAGCCGTCCCTTCATAGTTGTTGGTTAGCGTCTTGTCCTTAATCCCCCAACAGCCCCATTCCAGAACGTGTGCTTCCTGCCTGACATCAGAACTATGATGCAGAAGTGTGTGCTGTGTGTGTACTGGCGTGCATTCTCTTGTGTAGAAGGTCCACACAACTCTAAGCAAAGAATTGTGTATCCTAAAAAGAGTTGCAACGAGATGAGCTGTCTATAAACTTCCCTAAAGGCAGAAAGTTTATTCCTCCCTAGAGCAGGAGGGATAAATGGCTTCTGGCCCTATTGGTGGACTTGACAGTAACCCTGAGCTACGGTGCATGTTTACAATATGCCAGGGCTTACGCTAAATGCTTTGCAAGGATCGCCATTTAATCCCCACAATACTATCAGACTGACACATTCATCCCCCTCATTTCACAGGTGCCAAAACTGAGGCTCAGGAAGCTTCCATTGCTGACCAGCCTCTTGCATTCTTAAGAAGTTTTTGTGAGGTTTTGTCCCAACCAGATGAGCAGAGAAGAGTTCTGACTCACAGGAAACCACACTGCCTCAACTCCGTGTTCATTAAATAAACTTACCATGACTTGCCCATTCTTAGACTTTTTTTCCTTATGACAATAGTAAAATATTTATTGGAAGAAAATTGGACAATTCAGACAAGTGTAAAGAAGTAAATAAAATCACCCAGAGTCCCATCAATTAGGTAATTTATGTAAAAATGGCTTCCTACTTCTTCTACTTCTATAAAGATAAAATCCATTTTTATAGGTTTTCTGCTCCTACCACTTTTCATTTTAAATACATGTCTGTTCCTATTAAACATAAGATGATTTCAGCTTAAGTTTTATGTAAGAATGGACTCTGGTGTGAATAGAACTGTCTAACATTTGAAATGCAGTCGTTTTGTTAATGGTTAACATGCCAAGAAAAGAGCTTAAGACACAATAAAAAAAAAATGGCGGTGGTGGAATTTGCCTTTAATGGCCTCTGATCAGTTTTTACTTGCGTTCTGAAAAAAAAAAAATCTTTTATACTCTTTTATGGAGATGCCACGAAGTCACTGCGATCAAGATTTACTGTTGTTAATATGCCCTTCAGTAATGCTAAATTCAAGTATGAAAGGCTTATGAGGCTCCTTCTGACATAAAACTCCGTGGGTTCCTGGACTCACCGTCATAAATGGTTCCTTTATGGGAGGAACTAACCAACAGGTCAGAGAGTGGCAACAAAGGGCAGGAAAAGATTTTTTTTTTTTTTTGGGCACTTCTTTGTGTTTTCAAGTGATATAAAGATAAGTGGGTTCTAAGGGTATAGATCATCATTCATTGTGAGTTTCCACCTCTTAATATATAATCTTGCGAATGATGAACTCTGCGGTGTCATTGTGGCACTGTGCAATTATCTAATAGAAAAGTGAGAGCCGTTCTGCATTTTTTGAGTAGCACTCATCGGGTCAATTAATTAAATGAGTGCAGTGCCTTCGAGTGAGAGATTCAGGTCCAAGCCAGGCTGTCTCATGACATCAGACTATAAGAAGCTAAAAAATGAAAGGAGACTGGGGGAAGGAAAAGGGAGGCCATTTTAAAGAAACTATTAAGATTATTCCACTTACACGAGGCACCTACAATTGCCAAACTCATAGAAGCAGAGAATACGATGATGGTCGCCAGGAGATGCGAGGAGGGGGAAATGGGGAGTTGTTCAATGGATATAAAGCTATAGTTACAAAGATCAGGATGTTCTAGAGCTAAGGTCTCCAACATAAAGCCTATAGTGAACAATATGGTGCTGTGCACTTAAAAACTTAAGAGAGTAGATCTCATGCCAAATGGCCTTAACACACACACACACACACACACACACACACACACACTCGCACACACACAGCAAAAGGACACCAGAAAGTTTTTTTTTGTGGGGGGGGGGGGTGATGGATATGCCTATTACCTTGTTTGTGAAGATGGGATCACAGGTGTATGCATGTCCAAACTTATCAAAATATATGCATTAAATACGTGCAACTTTTTGTATATTAAGTATACCTCAATAAAGTTGAAAAAAAAGACCAAGAATTCTTATTCTGTGCACCCGGAGATAAGAGTCATGTTAAGCCCATAGTGGTTTGGCCGGTATGAATCCTTGAAACCCCTTCCTCATTACCACGTAGGTACTTTTTGAGCATCTCTCCGTTCAAGCTGACTTGGATCGTAGCGTCTGTATACAGTTGACCCTTGCGCAACCCAGGGGTCGGGGGTGCCGACTCCTGTACAGCCAACAATCTGCTGTAACTTTCAACTCCCCATGATCTGAACTACTGCTAATAGTCTACTGTTGACCGGAAGCCTTACCAGTAACATAAACAGTCAACTAACATACTTTGAATGTTATACGTCTTCCGTGTGGTATTCTTCCCATAAAGCAAACCAGAGAAGAGAAAACGTCATTTAAAATAGCATAAGAAGCAGCAAATACTACTTCAGTACTGTTCTGCATTTATTGAAAAAAGCCTGAGTATAAGTGGACCCGCACAGCTCAAACCCATGTTGTTCAAGGGTCAACTGGTACTCTGAAAATAGAGCACTGTGAGTGTATATACTATCTTCTTACCGGTTTGGATTTCATGACACTGAAAGAGATACCTAGTTTTTTCTAGGTACTTCGCTCTTAGTGTAAGCTTCCTGTTTATGGGAAGTTCATCTGCGGCTATGATATTTGATGCTATAACAGGGAATTGATTTAGAGAATCCAATGCACACGTAATCTTTACCAAGCCAAGAAGCAGGAAGAGAAAACCCTGTATTAAAACAATGGGGCAAAACCCTTAAAGAGCATAATTTCAGGCCAAACACAAAAAATATGATTCAAAGAAATTAGAAAAGCCAGATACAATTAGACATTGCATATTATTAACCCACATCCCCTCGGGAGGCCTTCGTACCACGTGAGACCCATCAATTGAACGGACCCTAAGAGTAGGAAACCCATACTGGTTCTGCACGTATTTGCTCCTCACCACCTCTGCCTCCAAGACTGTTTTCTTCTTGAGCTCTTCGTCTTTCTCATTATACCTTCCTCGAAGTAACATCTCGTCCCACACCCAACAGCAATAACAAAATCACTCGCGAAGACTGTTCTGTTTAGGAACTTTCACTAAACATTTGAAAGGGTAGCATGAAGGCGTTATATTTTCTGCCCGTAAACTCTGTACCTTGTTTCTTGTTCCACCTCTCCTCTTTGTCCCCTCCCCTCCCCTCCCCTCCCCTCCCCTCCCCTCCCCTCCTCCCTTCCCTTCCCTTCTCTTCCCTTCCCTTCCCTTCTCTTCTCTTCCCTTCCCTTCCCTTTTCTTCTCTTCCCTTCCCTTCCCTTCCCTTCCCTTCCCTTCCCTTCCCTCCTCTTCTTTTCTCTTCTCTTCTCTTCTCTTCTCTTCTCTTCTCTTCTCTTCTCCCCCCTTGGATGCTCAGTCTATTATGGGGAACACTTTTCCTGCCCTTTCAGAAACCTTGGCACACTGACACCAATGCCTCACATAGGGCAGCAAGTGGAAGGTAGAATAAAAGGGAAGGAAAGAGGCCCACCTTCTACCTTGTGTCCCGATCAACGCATTTTTCAAATGGGCCAGTTTTCTCTTAAAGATCATTTCTTATCGAGGCATATTTTATAGTCTATAAAATGCATCCATCTTAAGTACACAGTGTGATGAATTTTGACCACTTTATCTGATGGTGCTTGAGTAACCATCACACGGTTACTCAGCATGTATCAGTAGTTTGTCCCTTTTTATTATTAAATAGAACTCCACGGGGTGGATACGTTATCCATTCTGCACTTGGACATTCAGGTTGTTTCCAGGGTTTTGTTCTGATGAACAAGCTGATCTGAACCTTCTTGAACAACCCCTTTTGTAGACGTGGTTTTACTTCTCTTGGGTCAACAGAGGGTATAATTGTTAGGTTATGGGGTCAGTATAAACTTAACTTTATAAGAAACTGCCCAGCAAGGTTTCAGAATAGCTTCAGCACTTTATGCTCACACCAGCAATCTAAGAGAGGCTAAGTGTTGCATATCCTCATGAGCACTTGGCATCGCAGTCTTTTTGATTCTGGTTATTTTAGTGGTGGGTGTATAGTTGTTGCCCACTGTGGTTTGTGGAGAAATTTCGATGCTAGCTCTTCTCAAAATTTCTCCACCTTGTTACAAAAACCATACCTGAAGTGTTGCTAATCACTGCTTGATGTAATCCCATTATCCAGTTTTGTAAGCAAGTAATTCCACCCCGGAATTTTCTTTTTCTCTGGAGTACATCAGTGCTTTTGTTCATGGTTCTGCAGTCACTAGTTACTTTTGAAACCAAAAGCCCCACCTATACTTTTCCCTTCATCCAACAATGTTCAGCAGCTTATTTAAAAATATATATATATATATTTTTTTTATAAAATCATTCTCTTGTAGAGACGTGTATGAAAATATTTATCAATGAAATTGGATGATAAACGGAATTTGTTTCAAAAATAACGTAAAGTGGGAGAATGCTGCGTAGTGGTTAGGATATAGATAAAACAAAAGAAAACATAAATTCCTAATTGTGAATATGGGTTTGGGTACACGAGGTTCTCCTTTTATATATATTTGAATATGACTTCATGAAAGTTAAAACATGCCTTGAATTTTTTGTCGATCTCTGCTCCACCTTATTTCATCAGTAATTTGTGGTGGCTAATAAGCTATTGTTACAAGATGGGAAACTACAAGCAGATAAAAACCATGGATCACTAAAAACAGAAGGGCAAACAGAGAATTGAATGGACAACTGTGGCTGGAAGTGGCAGGGAGATGCAGTGAGGGACGATGGGCTACGTTACAAAGTAAATGAGCAAGAGGGGATACAGGTGAATAGTTTCCGCAGGCTCTCTCCAGCCAGCAGGTGGGGGACATTGTCTTGGGACTTGGGAGAGAGCCCTGGAAGAGGGGGATTGGAATTGGGGTAAGGAAGGGCAGCGGGGCGTGGAATTGGAATCAGAATGCAGAAACGCAGAACCTAGAGTCTTACATCATGGCATCATGGATGTTGGGACACAACACGGGCTCCTATCTTCCTGGTGGATAAAGCCCAGGACGAAATATGATCAGTCACATAATTTTCCATTTCACATGAGGGAAAAATCTATCTGGTCTCTAGAGAAAGCACAGTTTTTCCTAACACATAGTACTAAATATATATATATATATATATATATATATATATATATATATATAGTTTTTTAACATGGGAATTGGCCTCAGGGATGCTGAGAGCTGGTTTAGCCAATGTGAAAAAACATTTTGAGCCCTCCAGCAAGGGCAGATGGAGAAAAAACAAAAACAAAACCCGGAGCTTCCCACAGCATATGCGTGCCTCTGAAACACCAGGGGCCTGGCTCCCCCAGGCCTCTGGCCAGTAATGTACCCAGGTCTCTTCACTACCCACTTGGGATCCTGACTGGCTCTCAGTGATTAAGAAGGAACACTTTTTCTTGTAATTACCCCTGTTCTCTTTGCAACTCTTTATTCTTATATTCTTGTCTGTGAAAACTCAAAAGAAGAAAAATAGCTGATAATTTTGTGCCTGGCTGAAAGGAATGTCTTCTCTCTCTTTGATTAATTGATCAGGCTCCTCTCCCATTAAGAATATACCTTCCCGGGGCGCCTGGGTGGCTCAGTCGGTTAAGCATCCGACTTCGGCTCAGGTCATGATCTCAAAGCTTGTAAGTTTGAGCCCCACATCGGGCTCTGTGCTGACAGCTCAGAGCCTGGAGCCTCTTCAGATTCTGTGTCTCCCTCTCTCTCTGCTCCTCCCCTGCTCACGCTCTGTCTCTCTTTCTTTCTCAAAAAAGAAATAAACCTTGAAAAACATTAAAAAAAAAAGAATATACCTTCCTCAGTGGCCTTTAATGATTAATTTGAGTGAATAGAGAATTTAGATCTTTCTGGGTCTTTAGAAACCTCCTGTTTAATTTCTTCACTTCACAGATGAGGAAACTGAGGCCCAGAGAGGTTGAGTGATTTTGCCCAAAGCTTCTAGCTGGCTACGGCTGACCCAGTCTCCTGGGTCCCAGGCTCAGGCTTGTCCCTGTGAAGAGAAAAGCAGCCCCTCATCATTGCTTGCGGGTTCCCTGCAGGTTTAACCCCCTTGGTCGTGCAATACAGATGTTCTTTTTTTTTTGGTTTTTAATTTTTTCAACATGTATTTATTTTTGAGAGGCAGAGAGAGGCAGAGCATGAGCAGGGGAGGGGGAGAGAGAGAGAGATACAGAATCTGAAGCAGGCTCCAGGCTCGGAGCTGTTTGTTAGCACAGAGCCCAATGCGGGTCTCGAACTCACAAACTGCGAGACCGTGACCCGAGCCGAAGTCAGACGCTCAACCGACTGAGCCACCAGGCGCCCCCAGATGCTCTTCTTTTTAAAGAGACTTGCTGTCTTTCACAGACCTTCACTTGCGTAAACACTTTCAAAGAGTTTGAAAAGCTGGGTATAAAAACGATTGTAGCTCAAGCTTTGGCAGAAGCATTTGCTGTTCTCCATCTCTCCTCTGCGATTCCAGGGGCGAATTTCTTCACACAACACATGTCTCGGACTCTCTTACCTTTTTAAAAAACAAGGACACCCATCAAATTCACTGATGCTAAAACAGCTGGTCCCATCGCAGCGTCCCAGGCTTGCGGCCCTCATCAGGACATCACCCGGGAGAGGAGAGCATCTGCCAGGAGCAGAGAGAAGGGTGGCCGTGTTCTGTGTGCTGTGTGGAAGCTGCTGCAGTCCAGAAGGCCTGTGTATGGACTGAAATGTCCACAGGGTTCAGCCGGAAGCTTGGTGCTCATGCAGATTTCCAGCCCCCTGCCGTAGACTTTCTAACCAAGGTGGGGAGACGCAAAGGAAGGGTTCTGGGGAGAAGTCTCTGAATTTGCGTTTCCAGGAGGCATGGGAGGAGACCCCGTTCCGGGCGTAAACCTGGCTTCAATATTCCATCTATAGAAACAGGGAGGATGAGAGGACTTTCCTCACAGGAAATAATGTGAACCTGCCCTAGTATTTCTACATCAGGCCCTCTTCCAGGGGCTTTGCATGGCTTAATCAACAATCCAATGGGCTCCATATCATCTCTGCTTTACAGGTAAAGAAACCGAGGCACAGAAAAGCTTTTTTTTTTTAATTTTTTTTAATGTTTATTTTTGAGACAGAGAGAGACAGAGCATGAACGGGGGAGGGTCAGAGAGAGGGAGACACAGAATCCGAAACAGGCTCCAGGCTCTGAGCTGTCAGCACAGAGCCCGACGTGGGGCTCGAACTCACGGACCGCAAGATCATGACCTGAGCCGAAGTCGGCCGCCCAACCGACTGAGCCACCCAGGCGCCCCCAGAAAAGCTTTTTTAAGAAAGCTTGTTGGAGGCCATGCAGCTAGAATGCCGCCTTGGTGGAACTGAGGGTAAGTAGTTTGAGCTGAGTCTTAGATTTAACCACCACTTTAAACCTTATCTTAATGTGTTACCAGCTGCGGTTGGGTCCTGCTTTCTGAGCAAAAATGTGTGCAAAACAAAATTCAGACTCACAAAAACAGAGCTGGGTTTTATTTCTTTTACTGACACAGTTTTTATGATTTTCTGGAAAGGGTCAACACAAATATTAGTAGTAAAATAACAGTCTTATTTTTATTTACTCTGATGAAGAATATATCAAGTATTTATTTCTGAAATACTATAGTTAGGCTTTCACAAAAGAAATACGTGGAATCGATCCCTAATAGAGGACTGACTTTTTTTTCCTCACCGAAAATTCTCACCCTAGATATTTAAAACATTCATTCGGAATCCCGTAACTTGAGATATAATCGTCAGTCAAATTATGGATAGTCCTGGGAAGCCGAATGGGTGGCCATCAACCCTTTGTATGTATAGACTTAATACCCTCTTGGTTTTGGTGATTTGGAAGAAGCGTCAGAGGCCTGGAGAACTTGTCAGTTTGCTGTGATAAAAATAACAGGCTTATTTAGAATAAAAATTAAAATTACAGTTGGGCGTATTTAGAACAGCGCCTCACTATTTCAACACACACTGATTGACCTACATTGTGCCAGGCCTGGAGGGTATAGCAGAGACCAAAGCAGACATAGTCTCTGCCCTCTTGGGATTTACATTTAGGGCCAGGGATTAGCATTAAACGAATAAGCACAGAAATGACTTTGAATGTGGAAGTGTTAGCAAGGCAAAGTAGATGGTGCTAGAAGGTCATATGGCAGAAGCTAGTTTAAATTGAGAAGGGATCATCGTGGAAGAGGTAAGTGTTTACCAGGAGTTGCAAAGGTCAATGTTTTGTGATGTAAGGAAGGTGTGGGACACGGGAGACTCTTACTGGAAGAGTGACTCAGAAACAAGTCCCAAAGCCACGCAGGAAATTCTACACTTGCAAAGGTAGGGATTCAGCAAGGTCTCCCGAGCATACCCTCGCGAAAAAAGGCATGTGTCTACCATATATAACCCAGTATGCACTGCGATATCAAGAACAGTCACCTGGCTTTGTGAGAAACCAATAAAGGACTGCAGTTTCGCTCTTTGAAGCACCTTAGGACCTGCAATGAAGGAGCCAAATACATTTCGAAACAAATGAAGACCGGACGCTTGAATTGAGCAGAATACCGCCCTCCAAAAGCTTCAGAATTAAGACGTCCATATTCCTTCAAAACCTCCCCCAAATTTCCCCCTTCCGATTATCATGGGAAAAAATAGCAAAATGATTTGGGGTTGGCAAGTACGCTTTCTTAGAACCGTCTGGCGTGCTCTCCTGTCCTGCTCCTTCCACCTGTCCAGGTATTACTGCTATTGACGTGTGTGGATCCTTTCAGAATTCCTAGGTGTATGCAAGAAAATACGGAGATATTCCCGCTCACGTGTACCCACAAGAGATCCTGTTATACAAACGGTCCTGCACGTTGCTTTTTTGGCTCTTATCAGTCTGTTTTGGAGATCGATTTCATTCTTTACCTATTTGCACTCTTCTCCACAGCCTCAAACCAGTCCATTTTATGAATCTGTCTAATGTATTTTATCAGTACTCTCTTGATGGGCGTTCATATTGTTTCAGTTCTTTGGCTATTGCAACCATGGCACATGAATTACCTTAAAACTATCCATTAGTCTGCATGAGTGTATCTAGAGCATAAACCCTGTGAGGCTTAGGCACTGTCTACTTTTTCTAGATATTGCCAAATATCTCTGTGGTTCTGTTTGTTTGCCCGCAATTTTCCAACCAAGTGTTCCTTTAAACTTTTGGAATTTTGTTACTGTGATGGGTGAAAAAAAAATGGTATCCAGTATAGGCTACTTCGTTCTTATTTTATCTTTATAAATATATAAATATATATATAAATATATAAATATAAATAAATATATATAAATATTATATATAAATACATCTTTATAAATAAAATAAGCTTTGTTCTTATTTTATCTTTAGTAAATTCAGGCAACCATTCGCATGTTTAAGAACTTTTTTATTTTTATTTTACTTTATTTTTTTGGCCAGGTCATAGAATATTCCATTTTGAATGAAATCACTGGTCTTTTTTATAAAATCAAGGTTTTGTTTTGTAACATCTGCAAAATTAAGCAGCCTCTATGTTGTTGTTCTTATCCTTCCATAACTCTAAGCAACTGGGCTAACTTGCCTAAGCAAACTGCTTAAAATAACTCAAACTAAAAACAAGATCATTATGGAAATGAAGATAAACAATTCTCCAACTTGACATAAAATTCTTTTCGAGTTTTTAAATCAATTTGAACCGTGCCTCCTCTTTTGTGGTCACGGGCTTTTTAGAGCACAGCTTGAAGAGAGAAAAACGTATTTAACGCATTTAAAGATTTTTTTTTTAAACCGGAAAACTAGAAAAAGAAAGAGAGGCACTTTTGTACTCCATCTCTATTGTATAACTTAGATAACAATTGATCGTCTGAGTGTAATCAACACGTCATTTCCATCCCAGTTATGCTCAATGAAGGATTTGTTAAATGAATATGAAGTTCACACAGGATTAAATGAGTGACTGATCTTTATGGGGGTGATTATGTTGTGTAAGTAGCTGGACATTTGCCTATTTATTCTCTTGACTTTAATCTAGCCAGGAGTACGGATTCTTAAAGTAAATGCACTATAAAAACCAGTTAGTCCTCATTTAATATGTGATAAAAGTACAGACTTGTTCTCTTTCTTTACAGGCATGACTACTTTTTGTCTGTGATACATAAGACTTTGTTAGCAAAGTCAGGATTCTCCAGCTATTGAAAGGCTGATTTCAGCACCCCCTGGAAAGCATTCTTATTATCTCCTAACAGATTCCTCCTTTGGCCACTTTGACTTTCCCAGACATCCAATGCAAGTGCTCACAGTCTAACTTGGAAGCCCCAACTAATGGATAGATGTGTCTGTGGGGAAGCTTGGTTAACTCCCATCCATTGCCATCGACCTTGCCCGGCACAGCCCCCTGTATACACTCGAAGCACAATGGCTTTGCTTATCAGATTAATCAACAGATACTCTATCTTCAATCTTGATGCTTACAACTTTTCAGTTGTTTTATAGAATAGGTTTTCAGACTGTGGAGATTTTAGAGACAGCTATGGTAAAAATCGCTGCTACATCTGCCCTTTACCTCTCTTTAGGCTTTTCACCAGCCATCCATGAATTCTCAGAGATAATGAACTGTGGTTCTGTGCATTCAATTCCTTAAGTGCCCCATGACGTATCGTCAAGGCTCATAGAGATGATGGCTACATCCAATTTACTTACAGAATCTTCCTATTTTATGGTGGCTTTTGATTCTCCAATCACAAGTGCCTCTTATTTTATATCATATGTGACCCTCTTTATTTAAAAAAAAAGTCTATTAAAAAAAGCCTCCTAAATTATTGAGAATAGTCTGTCTTCTCAATGTTGTTGATTTAGAGACATTTAAAATGGGTAAACCACACAGTCATAAATACCCTCTGATTTGTTATACAAAGATAACAGAGGACGTTAAAAAGTTCAGTTGAACCCAAGCAGCTCATTACCATGTGTTGATGATAATGTCTATGTCTATGAAGAGATCTTGGGTTTTGAAAGCACAATGACCACCAGGAAAAAGCAGTCTGCCCCCTCCCCGTTCCCTATACTCCCTTCTTTTCTTTTTATCTATTTTACACCCTATACCCAGAGAGCCCACTGCTGTTTCATTTACAGGGCCACTATAATTTTTCTTGACATGGCAATTACTTTTTAATCTGGTTAGCATAGACTGTAATGGAACCAAGTTGTAAAACATCCTTTCTTGTTATTCTTTTGTTTTGCTTTTAATTTATTGCCTTGATTTCAATCCCTTTTATAAACCCATTAAAACTCAATTACTCACTTTGAAGTCAATCACTAATCAATTCCATTTATTTTTGTATTAAGGGGAGTAGGGAGAGTAGTTACCCAGTATGTCTCAATTTCAATAAATTTTGTGATAGAAATCAGATTATTTTAGGGTTTGCTCTCGAGGCAGAGGGAGAATTCTACGCAAATAAAGAGAGAAGAGGCAAAATCCATAACCTGGTTGATGTTGTAGGAGGTAGAAAAAAATGAGGTATGTGCAGTATCTGAAACGGGCTCTGACTTCATGAATTTAAATTGATTAGTGAAGGTAAATGAGGAACTGTCACTCTTTTACTGGCTGGGGTCTCCTTTATGAAACTGAATCTAGGAGCTCAAAGCTAGGAAGAAGAACATATTTTAATAACAGTTCACAATTTTAAAAATGCTTATGCACACATGAATTTCTTCATTTTTTCTTCAGTGTGACTTTTGAGATACGTAAGGGAAGGCATTAGTTTTTCCGCTGTGTAGGTGATGGTATGAAGGCCCAGAAGAGATTCAAGCAATTTGCTTAACGTCTCATAGCTTGCAAATGGAAGACTGAGGCAAGTCCTAGATTTTGGTGCTTTGGTATATTTTATGCCATGCCATTCTGAACAGTGAAGTTTCCAGGGCTTGGAGCTATGTGTTTTACTTACAAACGGTGGCTCTCAAGATTGCTAAATGTATTTTTCCTATTAGATCGGATTCTATGAATCCATCTAGGTAGATGAAGGCACATGGGAATTCTATGACTATTCGGTTGTTGACAGTGGTGTACTAGTAAATCATTCTCAAAAAACAAAACAAAAAAAAGACAAAAAAAAAAAAAAAAAAACCCAAACCCTGACTTGTAATATTTGCTGAGGGCACCTGTGTGGCTCAGTTGGTTAAATATCCAACTCTTGATTTCAGCTCGGGTCATCGCAGGGCTGTGGGATCGAGCCTTATGTCAGGGTTTGAACTGAGTGTGGAGCCTGCTTGAGATCTCCCCCCGCCCTCCCTCACTCTGCCCCTCCACCCTGCTCATGCGCATGTGGGCGCGTGCTCTCTCGCTCTCTCTCTCATAAATAAATAAGTGTAATATTTGCTAGTCTCTGTGGTGTGAATACTATCACTGTGATTGGTTTCAAGCTTACCCAAAAGATGTCACTGAACTCAAAGTTGAGGAACACACCCACACCCACGTGGTTTTTCTAAACCCATATAAGCTAGCTCAACACGACACCTTGCCATTTCACTGTTACAAACGAGGCTACTCTGTCCCATAACGGCAGGTTCTACTGCTCTCAGGACAAGATGCATTATTTCACGAAATGTGGCACATACACGCAAAGTGTCAAATTTGGTCATTCAGCAAATATTTAAAGACTATCTATGACGTACAAGCTTCTACGTTGAGCACTGTGGTTGGAAAAAGGAGTAAGTAGGAACTGGTCTGCTTCCAAGAGTTGCACAGTCTAGTGAAGGTAAGAGGGATGTACACAATCAGCAGTAATTCAGGAAAAAGTCTACCACACGGGATGAAGGAGTGCATCACAATAGTGTGTCAGTGCCTTCTTCGGAGAATTGGTGAAGAGAGAATCTATAGAAAAGTTAGTAGTTGCACTGAGAATTTAAAAATAAGCAGTTTTGCAACAAAGTTGAGAGAGTAAAGAGAATTTCCTGGCCTGAAGGGCGCGTAAAAGCACAGGACAAGTTCTAAACATGTTCAGTTTGTACAAACGGTGGGTTAGACAAAACCATGAACAAGGAAATTAGCCTCAAGGGACCGTCTTAGGATGGTGTTTCTCAGATTGTGGTCTGAGCCAACTAGCATGTGAATCACCTAGCAAATTTGTTAAAAGTGTATATATCTCAGGAACACATCCCAGGTCACATTCGGAACCTCTCTGGTTCACTCTACATAGAAAAGTTTGAGGACCAGTGTATCCAGAATAAAAAAAAAACAATCAAAAGAATTTGAGTAAGAAAATGTTAGTTTAGAGAAAAAAGATTCTGTGAGTGTATGGAATCTAGGTAGATGAAAGAACGTACTGGAATCCGGAGGACAGGCTGGATTAGGCAAGAGGTAAAGAGGGTTGAAACTAGCACGGAGGCCAGAGAAATAAAACGAATCATTTAGATTGGAAAACTATTTCGGAGTTGGGTTCTCAACTTGAGTCCCTAGACACCTAGAGAGTACCCATATGGGACTTGTGGGGTCCGTTGATCCTAAAAATGTCCTATGAAATTTTGTACACTTGGGTGCATTATCCTATGGAGAGGGTTCATGCTTTCACAAATTCCCAAAAGGGTCTATAAATGACAGAAAGGTGGGAATCATTGTTTTAAAGGAAAAAAAAAAAACAGGCAGTGAAAGAGGTTTGATTAACTGGGTTGGAGGGTAGGGATGCTAAAGGATTGGGGGAAAAAAACAATGAAAAGTCCAATACGTCTCATTTTTCAGTTGGCAGATTTCAGCTGAGAGATTGATGATATTATTAATCAAAATAAGGGCAATGAGAAGAGTGAGCTTTGTTGAAAAATAAAGCAAGTTCTCTTTTATACAGAACAAACTTGGATATTTGCACTTCATCGATATAAAGATGCCCTTCAGGCTCGTAGAGATATCATAGGACACAGTGACAAATAATAATATTTTATTCAGTGCTAAATATTTATTGGGTGCTAAATATTTTATCAGGTGCTTGCTAAGCCCTTTATATACATTCTTATTTAATTCTTACAACAACCAATTAGTTATTATTATTCTAATTGTATAGAAGAATCATGGTTCAGAATATTAAGTGAATTTGCTAAGGTCATAAATCTGGTAAAAACCTTGATGGTCTCTTCCCAACTGGCTCCAGAGATGACATTCTGAGCTTTTCTCCTATGGCTGCCACCTGGGTATTCAGTAGGTGAAAATCAGGTCTATTTGAGCAAAGGGATAGTACATTTGTATGGGGACGAAGCTTAGCTACACTGTCTACAGACTGGATTGTGTCCACACATTTAAGAACAGTTTTCTCTATAACTAAATAAGAAAGACACCATTGCTATGGCAAGAGATGCTGGTGAGAATATCATTAATCTACATGGGAATTATCCTAATTCTCCCAATTCTCTTGGAATCAATCTCTGCACCAAACCCAATACTCTTTCTCTACACTATTCACTTCTGCTCATGTTTTTGTTACTATTAGGAAAGTCATTAATTTGATTTGAAAGTCCATAAATTAAAACTCAACTGCAGTCAACGTATTCCTTTAAAAGGTTCTATATGAGATTGTTTGAGCCATGTGATAGACATGCAATTTGAGCATAACATTCAAAATAAGAAATTAGTGGAAGCATGTAAATATGTAAATGACCTGTGATATGTGTAAGGCAATATTTAATGCCAAAGTAATTTTTCACTGCTTTCTATGGCGTTAGAGGTCAGAGAAGGGTGGTTCCAAGCATTTTATTCCCACTTCTTTAGTTAGATGGATTCCTTGGCTTAGAGTGAAAAGAATCAAGATAAAGCACAGTAGGACTCTGATTGTATGTTAACTTACTTTCTGGTTACCTAGCTCTGTCCTGTTGGGGTTGAGGGCAGAGAAAAGTTCTTGGTAGGAAAGGGGACAGCTGAGAGCAGTCATTGGAAAGGAAGAGGAAGCCTGTCTGAGTTGCAGGGCACAATGCAAAAGAGTATTTCATATTAGTGGTTAGGAATGAGAAATATGTAGAAGGTGGAAGAAGGCTGTGTCAGGACAGAGCAAGGGAGAGGTCTGGGGTCCCTATACCATCAACAGTGTTATAAGAACACAAAACAACAGGCACGGAGTTCTACATTTTCCTCTTTATTGATTTTATTTCTCAAAAAAATATATACACTGACATTGCTGTGATAAAACAAAAGATGCCATAAATCAGGCCCTTCGTCAAATCAATAACTTTTCATATTTGAAAGGACTTCTTCAGAAATACCATTTAGTCTCCTACCCAGCTTGGACAGAGTGAGAGCTAGTTTTTGTTTTTGATGTTGTTTTTCCAGTCCAGATTCTCTTTAGGGAAAACCTACAGGGAGTCTCTTTCGGGGAAAGAGACAGGAGGTCCTTCCTAAATCTTTGGAAGACTTCCTTCTATGGGTTATAACTGTCCCACTTCCGGCCTTGGAATCACCTTCAACAATGCCTGCTCCCCAAATCCTCTGTCACCACGCCTTTTAAAGGGCTCCCCAATTTGTCTTTGTCTTCCTCCCTCCTCTTCAATGATGATGAATGCAAGTCCCTGTTGCTGAGTACCTATTTCTCTAACTTTCCTCCAAACTGTGCCCTGCTTAATCAGTTTTGCACACCGAGGCTGCTTTCGTCGTGAACTCCCCTCCCAAGACCCTACAGGAAACTCTATGGCTTGTGGCCGCAAGCCCAAATTCTTCTGTTGAGCTGTCAAGGTCCTTCATTCTGTTCCCATGACACTTCACCCATCTTATTTTTGACTCCCCTCTACTAACAACCTGTGTTTTGTCAGAAAGACCTCCTGCCTATTCTGCCACATTCCTATCCTAATCCTACTGCATCATGCCAACTGTTTATTTGTGCTGCTCCCCACATTTAAAATTTCATCTCCTCATCGTGACATATTCAAATGCTGAGGCTCAAAGTCCAGTTCAACTGTTATCTCCTCAAGGAAGTATTCTCTGAGCGTGCCAACCTTCATTTTTCTCCTCCGAATTCTGAGAGTGCGCTTAACATCCACACCCCAGGACTCCTCTGGCTTGATCGGATGCTATTGTTTTTTCTCTCTGTCGTTGCTTTGAGTAAGTTAGCACTGCGGTCCAAACGCCCCCTTAAGCTCTTCAATTACAGTAACACTGCACACCACACGTCAGTATAATTTTCACAGGAAAGGACACTTAACAGGAGCTCAGAAAGTTCTTAATGCTTGACATACAATCCACAGATCCATAATTTAGACCTAATATAATTGATTCTCCTCAGTATGCAAAATCTGTCCTCATAGGAGACTTTCTGAAATTTTGTATTAGAACAGAAAGAACGTTTTTCTGGAGAGAAGCCCTCATGGACAGGAATTCGGCTGTCTAGTGTTCTGGAACATTCCTCTGATATGTCCACAAAAGCATACCTGACCTAGGGAATTTTCTCCCCACCACGGCAATATTGAAGAACAAGAGTTGAGATCTTCTATAACTCAATGGTGATGATATTCATTGGTGAATATCATCTCTTTTGCCTGTGATTATTTCCAATTCTACCCTAAGTACTACAGAGCCAGAGCAGTGATACATGGGGTCAATACTTCCTCAATTATTAATAGATTTGGGGGAAAAAAATCCTCACGAAGCCACTAACTATGCCGTGCTATGAAAACGGCCAAAGGCCTGGAAGGTCAGAGTGGCTCTGCCCCGCATTCAAGTTTTCTGGCCACTTTGCTGGAGATTCTCCCTTTGATGAGCTTTTTACAGAATATCTGTGTACAGCTCTTAAAATAGCGATCCCAGGGGCAAAAGGAGTATTTGGTTGGAAATGAGAGGCTAAACCTCTTCGTAGCTTTTCTGCTTTCTTTTGGAAACTTTTTCATTTAAATAAACAACTTAGTCATTCTGAAATTCAAAGGCCCATACAATGAAAGCAGTCTCTGTTCATGATGGATGAGTCTGATGTTTAAAAAGAAGGCAAAAAAATGCAAAACAAGCTGCCACCCCTAGTTACAGAAGAAATAGATCACAGGTGACACCGGCTTCCCTTCCATCTGTGGGAGTTAAGGAATGCATTCAGAAAAGAATACATTTCACTCCAGGTATAACTGGTGGGAGGCTTCTGGGCTATGTTTTGTATTATTCTCTTGAGAACATGTACACCCCCCTGAAATTCTAGCGCTTTAGAATATTTTTCAGCCCCAAACTCAAAACCAAGCTCGGATTTATTTGTTACCACTAACTACCACATTGGTAATGTGTTTTCTAAATCCCCAGGCCCTAAAAGACAATGGTGGGTCACTTTGTTGGTAAAGACTCAAGTGTTTTAAGGGGAAAGAAGTCTTGCCACGTTGCTTTTGAGTTCTGGAAATGGGTTAATTGTTTATTCGTCGCATGTGAGGAATGCGAAGGGGCACCTGGGTGGCTCAGTCAGTTAGGTGTCTGACCCTGGATTTCTGCTCGGGTCTTGAGCTCACGGTTCGTGAGTTGGAGCCCTGTGCTGGGCTCTGCGCTGGCCGTGCAGAGCCTACTAGTGATTTTCTCTCTCTCTCCCTCTCTTTCTGCTCCTCCCCTGCGCCTCTCTCTCAAAATAAATAAATTAAAAAAAAAAAAAGAATATGTAGGTCTGTAGGCTGCATATGTCTAGGTTACTGGTCTGAGATAGCGGTATTTGTGGCTAGTTCAGGGCGGGGTAGCACAGACACAGAACGTATACAAAGACCTCCCTAGGGTAGTTGTTTACCCTCCCAAATACTCTGACATTATCTCAGGTGGACTGTGGCAGCTTCTAGCAAATTCTGAGTTGATGTCTTCACTTCCTGTCATCTACCCCTAGTGGTTGCAAGGAGGGCCTGGAGAACTGCCGCCATCCTTTAAATAATCTTTACTTCTCCAGTCAGCCCATCTACTGCCAGATTGAACCTCCTAAAGACAATTTCTAACCAGCTGCTGCAAGATCAACCCCCCAGCCCTCCACTTCTATCAAATCCATATTGCCTACAAAAGCATTCGGGAGCCTCAACCATCTGACCCCGGGCCAATTTCACTCTGACTAGCTTAAGGGGAAATTACATTAGCATCACCTTACCACTGGCTGGCTTTCTAGATGCCCTGAGTTTTTATGTTCTCCTGTCTCTACTCTTTTTTTTTTTTATGCCTGGCTATTGTGCTGGAAGTTTTAGATTCAAATTCTGCTGCCAACCTCTTAGGTACGTGAAAAACAGCATATTTGAAGGGAGACACGTGAATTTATTCAGGGATGGGAGTTTGTTCTGTTAGCAAGGGATTTCAACCTCAGCACTAATGGTATTTCAGGCTGGATACTTCTTTGTGATGGAAAATTACCCTGGGCATAGTAGGGCATTTAGCAGTATCCCTGGCCTCTGCCGACTAAATGCTAGAAGCTATCCCTTCCCAAAGTGGTGACAATTAAAAATGTTTCCAGACACGGCCCAGTGCTACCCCTATTTTATTTCCAAGGCAGGGAAAAAAAATCAACCTACTAAGAATCACTATTAGAAATTTCAGAGACATATTATGTCCGCATAACTGTCCTAATACCTTGAACACAATTTTCTAAAAGGACATAGTTCCTGCCTCAAGGGCCTTATGAACTAGGGGGCAGACAGATATGTAAGGAACTCCCTGTAAAACATGTCCAAAACAAACGAATGTTGTGAAAGAAGCATAAACTCAAGGTTTGAGCCGTTAGAGGCACAGAAAGAAGGAGCCATCCAGATTTGGAGAGTGGAGGTTGCAATACATGGAAAGGACAAAGAGACATTGGCCTCAGCCATCTGTCTGGAGATCAGAAAGGCAGCCTTTGGCTCCTGGCTAGCTCACCATTGAAAGCCAATTTCAATACAGTTGTCGCTAAGGGAAGATTTTCCGGAGACTGAACAGGTGAAACTTTTTGCAGAGGAATTGAACTCTAAAAGAAGCAAGGGCAGAGAGGAAGAATGGAAATGGAAGGGTCCAGGAGAAATGTCAGACTTTGTAGAATCGTCATATTTTAAATTCCTTAACTCTTGTGTGAAAGCGATCATCCCTGCCCATTCTGGTAGTCCCTTTTGCTTTGCTTTCCTTTTCACTATTCCTCCTTCCTACAAAATGGTTTTTATATGCTCACAGTTCAGGTTCCTGAATCCATTGATACAATCACGCCTTCCCCCAACACGCGCGTGCACACACACACACACACACACACCCCTTGAGGTTATCAGAGTGAATCTAAATTACTGAAACCTTCAGGCGAGCCATAGTGGTGGCCTTTCCTATTTTGTCACAGGCAAGGAGACAATCAACACTGAGTGTGCAGAGTGAGGACAGTTGGAAACTCAGTTTTAATGTGACTCCTCTATCCTTGTCTATAAGAAATTAGAGAGGTAGTCAGTTTAACAATGGGGGCTAAAATACACTTGCGAGTGCATAGCAATGTATCTGGTTGTCACGGTGGGGATTAAAGAACAGGAAGCTGGAGAACATGCCATAATTGACAGGGCCCAGCCCAGGGTTTTTGAGGTCATGGCTACATGACACCAGCCTTTTATCCCACCCTGCTCAGAGAATGCAGAAAAAGCCAGGAAGGATGGAGCTAGCGTGATGCAAAACACAATCACTGTAAATATCTCAGCATGCGTCTTGCTGACAGTGGGAAGTCCATCTCTGGAAGAAACACTGTCAGCAGTAGTATCTATTTATGTGAAGGATTAAGCTAGAAAATGCTTATTCTTGTTGGTATTTTTAGTAGTTCTCTGAGAAATTTGAAACTGTTTTCTATATGCTTTTTTGCTTGTTTGGACTTTCATACTTGTAACTGATTCTATCGAATGCATCCATAAGGTTTAGATTGACCAACAGACTTTTAATATCTAAATTAAATGGCAGTTGGGTGGTTAGAAATATTGGGGGGGCGGAATCCTGCCTCAAATGTTAGGAAACCTGAGTTTGAAACTCAGATATATCAACTATTAGGTACTTGACCTTGACAAAGTCACGAGTCTTATTTGTAATACTCAAGTATCATTCTTGTGGTCGTACGTCTCACGATTTCTATGAAGGTAAGATAAATTGATATACGTGAAAACATTTGGGAACTTTATGGCTAGAAAGGAAGGAGCCCACATGGTTCAATATTCTATTTTAAAGGCTTGACCAACTCAAAACACTCTTTTTTTTTCAGCTTTATTGAAGTATAATCAACAAATAAAGCTACAATATATTTGAGGTGTACAATGTGACGATGCGATATACATATCCATTGTGAAAAGGTCCTCCCCATCAAGTTAATTAACACATTGACCCATCCATCACCTACCTCACATATTTACTTTTTTTTTTCTTGGTGAGAAATTTAAATTCCACTTTCTTAGCAGAATTCAATTAGAAAATACGGTATTGCAACCATGGCCACCAATGTTATACATTGGATCCTCAGACTTTATTCATATTATAACTGGAAGTTTGTGCCCTTTTACCAGCCTCTCCCCATTTCCCTCACCCCCCACCTGCCAAACACTTTTTCGTCTTTGTATCTGTGAATTCAATTTTTTAAAAACATTCCACATTTAAGTCATAGCATGCAGTATTTATCTTTCTCTATCTGGCTTATTTCACTTAGCATAATGTTCTCCAGGTTCATCCGCGTTGCCATAAATGACAGGATTTTCTTCTTTTTTTAAGGCTAAATAATATTCCATTACACACACATCACATCCCCTTGACCCCGTTCATTTACTGGTGGACACTTACATTGTTACCATACCCTGGCTATTGTGAATAATACAGCAATGAACAGAAGAGTACAGATACCTCTTTCAGATGATGTCCACGTCAAACGAAAAATCTCCTCAGCAAAGGAAACCATTAACAAAATGAACAGACAACCTATGGATTGGGAGAAAATATTTGTAGACCCAATATCTGATAAGGGGTTAATCTCCAAAATATATACGGAACTCATAGCAATTGAAAGCAAAAGCAAAACAAAACAGAATACAGTTAATAAATGGGTAAAAACTTGAAGAAACATTCTTCCAAAGAAGACATACAGATGGCCAACAAGTACATAAAAAGGTGCTCAACATCCCATCCATCGTCATCAAAACCACCATGAGATATCACCTCACACCTCTTGAGATGGCGATTATCAAAAAGGCAAGCGATACCAAGTGTTCATGACGATGTGGATTAAAGGGATCCTTGCGCAGGTGGGATTGCAAATGGGTGCAGCCAATGTGGAAATCAATATGGAGGACCCTCAAGAAATTAAAAATAGAGCTATCGTGTGAATCAGCAGTACCACTGCTGGGTATGCATCCAAAAGAATCACAACTCTTTATAGTGAGATGAGAAATCTTTCTGACAGAGAAACTCTATCCGGGTCAATGGCCATCCCGTTACACACTGTGCGTGTACTTTTAGGTTGTGGTTTTTATTCACCTTACTCTATTGTCTTCACCGTATTTCTTGGAGAGAAGGGGGGGTAAGCAACTTCCTTTTCACTTGCGAAAAGCCTGGTTAATAGCAAAAGCGTCGCCTCCAACGCAGATCTGCACCTTGGCTGATGGATCTTCACCGATGGGTGAAGCCAGTCTACCTAAGTGAGACCCTTTGGGGAGACTTATTGTTAGTAGATGCTCATGTTTCGTGTGTTTCCTTTAAAGGGTAAACAGTAGCTACAGAGCTAGGGTAGCAACCCCATTTAATATGACTGAAAGGGTCAGTTCTGACACAGTTTTGTTAAACTGTTTGCGCCCCAACGGTTTTTGAGAGTAATCTCTTAGAGCATTTAAATTTTGAATAAGCAAACTTAAAAATTATATATTATTTACTCATAATAATAGGGGAAGGAGGCACAGAGTGACAAAACTGGTTTGTAACACCGTAACAACGGATTGGGGTTTTTTTTTGTTTCTTTGCCTGATTGATTGAGTGTTGTAGTTGTTTATATTTTCTTATAAGTGACTGAGGACATTTTTTTTTTCCATTTTACTTTCCCATCAAAGGAGATTCCTACCATCAACCAACAAGATCCAGATGTAATTTCACTGATGAGCAAGACATCTCTGCCAACTGAATTCCTATTGATTAGCATCTGATTTTGTTTGTCAGCAAAAAGAAAACCTTATTCTTTAATGGCATGTTTCAGTACATAACCAGCGGGTGTACGTCAGGGGGAGGGTGCAGACAGAGGGGTGTCTTTCAAAAGCTGATGAAAATATATTAGTGTGTATAATCATTTTTGCTCGCAACCATATAAATAACATCCATAATCTTAAAGCAGCCAACATCTTGCCCTGAAAATGAAAAGAATAGTTGGCTTGATGTTCTTTGGAATTGGAAGCTATCATGGGTTGGGATGGAGGAGACACTTTGCTGGCTCTGGGATCAGTGTCACTGTCCATACACCTCATGGGTTCCTCCTCCCTGGAGGGCTCAGAGGGGTCACACACAAGCCAGGCATTCTCTCCAGATGGGAAGAATGACAACTTCTAATGACCGAGTGTATAGGTGTTTTGGGAGATAGGTTTCTCACCAGAATAGTCTGAAGGGGATTTTTTTTTTTTTTTTTTGCAAACAGAGTAGACCTAAAGTATTATAAGCACACACCAAGACAGATTCCAGTTGCAGAATATTTCAGCATTTACCGAGAAGATTTTCACATGTTATTTCGTTTGATCATGACTACAATCCCATGAGGTAATTATTATTATCTGTACTTGAAAACTGGAGAAAGAAATCAAGACCCGGAGTGACTCAATGACTCATCCAATATTCTACAACTTGTAAATACAACTTGTTATAGACTTAAGGTTTGAGCCCATGCTTGTGGCCCTAAGTTCAGTGTTCTGTCCAATACAACAGGCTTTCTATCTGGTTTTACTAAGGGAATATATATATATTTTTTTTCTTTTGGAGAGAGAGCACGCAAGCTGGGGCAGAGAAAGAGAGAGAGAGAGAGAGAGAGAGAGAGATCTTTAGGCAGGCTCTGCACTCAGCACAGAGCCCAACAAGGGGTTGGATCCCATGACCCTGGGATCATGACCTGAGCTGAAATCAAAAGTTGGCTACTCAACTGAGCCACTCAGGCACCCCAAGGGAATATATTTTCTACACTTTTCAGGAAAAACCTTAATTTCCCATGGGTAAGATTTTTTTTTCTCTTAATGAGGACGTTTTATCACTCATATAAAATTTCAATAATTTATGAATGCAAATAATATATTACTTAAGCATCATAAGGAAAAAGCATAAGGAGTCATTGTTAATATTACAACTAACCCATACACAGCTGTTACTTAAAAAGCTTGATTTCTTTGTCAAATGGATATGCTTCTCTCATATTAACCTGTGTGTCCTTACATGAGAGGGAAGCAAAAAGGTGCACAAAATACTTAAGTAATATAGAAAAAAAATTCCAGGAATGACTTCAACGAAATAGATGTTTTTTTTTTAAATTTTTTTTAACGTTTATTTATTTTTGAGACAGAGCATGAATGGGGGAGGGTCAGAGAGAGGGAGACACAGAATCTGAAACAGGCTCCAGGCTCTGAGCTGTCAGCACAGAGCCCGACGCCGGGCTCGAACTCACGGAGCACGAGATCATGACCTGAGCCGAAGTCGGCCGCCTCACCGACTGAGCCACCCAGGTGCCCCGATGAAATAGATGTTCTTAAGTGATTGACCAAAGACCTATCAAGGGTTCTTTTCAACTCCCCATGCAGTTGAGGGTATTTCCAGTCAATTGTAGCCCTCGAGGAATGAAGAGGCCAGAACGCCCACACAGGGCTAAAATAAAATACAGAGTAACAAGAGGAAAATAGAGAAATTGGCATCAAAATGTGGGACCATCCAGGCTGTACAAGTGCGAGATTTCTGACAGGCCCCACCTACTCTCAAGTGGTAGTAAGAATTTAGTTAGCTGAATATCAGCAAGCTATCTCCTTCAAGCCAATGAAATCCTATTTCATATAGCCTATCAGGAAGCACAGTTCAATAGGGAAAAGATTTTTGTCACAGAATTTTTACAAATGGAATTTTAACTCTGAAAGCATGCAGGAGACTCTCATCTTGGCTCTTCAACCCGACTCCTACTCAGATAATCTTTCCCAATAATCGGGTCACTTACTGTCCATTAAGACGATATCCTCTTAACAAATTCGGACATCTCTAAGCCACACCCATTCTCTGTAGATCCTGCTGGAATTTCACAGTGCCCTGCCCATGATCTCGAATGATCTTCCTTTCTTGGCCTGTTCCCTCAGAGACCCTATTTCACTAGATACCCTTCTCCTGCTGCCCACCCCACTAGTCACGTGCCTAGCTTATACTTTTTCATTTTTTGACTCCTTCTTTCCATATCATTGCATCTGCATCTAATGTTTTCTCCCTCTACTTTGCCCCTGAAGTTGATGTCTTGCTGGCTTTAAGGCAGCATAAACATGGTGGCAAAGCACCTGTGGCAGTTTCAAAGAGGTGGCTAATTAAAATTTTCAAATGTCTTCTCTTGATTTAAGGAATCAGCTAAGGTTCTGGGTGTAATATTGATAGCAGGGAAGTTCTTCCTAATTAGAAAACCAAGAAGTTATATATATATATATGTATATGTTACTATATGTATGTATTTGTATAAATATAAAAATAAAAATAAATATGAAACAAAAATATATATATACTTCTCTGTATAATTATAATGTATACATATAATAAAGTTAGAGTGGGATACAGAGAAGGGAAAAGGGAGAGGTAGAGAGAGCTACATTAGGTACCTAGGAAGGTATTAAAAAACAGAGTATAAAAACGATCTTTCCCTAGACGATCACTCAGTCTTACTGACTTGCACTTCAGTATTATGTTTTGAACATTTTTCCATATAAATTTCATGTTTGTATTTCCGTGAAGCCCTCATTGAAAATGTTATTATACACCTCAAATGTGTCTCCTACTAATACAATATGAAAAATATTTTTGGCATGGAGTCTTGGGAATAAAAACAAAATAAAATACAAATTTTCTTTTTTTTCTTTTTTTTTAAATTTTTAATGTTTATTTATTTTTTCGGGGTGGGGGGAGGGGTAGAGAGAGAGGGAGACACAGAATCCGAAGCAGGCTCCGGGCTCTGAGCTGTCAGCACAGAGCCCGATGTGGGGCTCGAACTCACAAACTGTGAGATCATGACCTGAGCTGAAGTTGGATGCTCAACTGGCTGAGCCACCCAGGCACCTCTAAAATAAAAATTTTCTAAAGACAACCGCCAATTTATGTAACCTGTCACGTCTCCATCTTCAACTTGGCTGTTAGGATGCATAGACCCAAATATTGTGATTAATTACAACACACATTTACACTATGGTTAGCATACGTGTGTCCTCTTTTTCACAACTGTGTTTTCCTCTTTTTTTAATTTATTTGTTTATTTTGAGAGAGAGAGAGCACGTGCACGCGCACAGCATGAGTGTGGGAGGGCAGGGGGGGGGGTGGAGAAAGAGAATTCCAAGCAGGCTCCCTGCTGTCAGCATACAGAACCCCGACTCTACTCGGGGCTCAATCTCACAAATCACAAGATCATGACTTTAGCCGAAATCAAGAACTCAGATGCTTAACCATCGGTGCTACCCAGGCACTCCTGTCTTTTTCTTTATTTCAAGCAGCTTAAAATCACTTTCAGAGGAATCGAAGTCTAACTAAATTGAATAAATGGATTGAAAGTGTGCCTTCAAGGAGAAGAAAAATATCAATTAAGGGAAAGCATTTATTACGGGATGAGTATGTATATATTGAGAAAATGTAGATATAGTACATTATAAAAATGGGAGGAGAACAGAGAGAAGCAAAGCTTTTAATTGTTAACAATAATTATATTGGTGGTGGTAGTATGAACATTATTACTTAGAGACCATGTATATGACGTGGAATAAAGGTAATGAATAATTACAGAATGTTCTCTTTCTATAACCTTCAGTGTCCAAGGGAACCAGGTCATTTGGTGTGGAAGAAGAAAAACATATATGAAGAGGTTAAGTGAAAAATCTCTGTAGTTTTCCATTTGAACTGGAATTGAATTCAATAGAATTCCAATCCAAAATCCCAGCACAATTTTTTTTGAGGAAATTGATAAGCTAATTTTCAAATGCATATGGTAATACAAAGGAACGAAAATAGAACAATTTTGAAAAAGAGTAAAGTTGGACAACTTACATTACTTGATTTCAAGACTTACTCTGAGCTATAGTAATCAAGCCAGTGCAGTAATAGCAAAAGGAGAAAGGTGTTATATCAGAGGAGTGGAATAGAATCCAGAAATAGGCACACATATATATGGATTAATTGATCCTTTTCAAAGTTGAAAAGGTAATTCAGTGCAGAAAGGATAGTTTTTTTCAGCAGACGCTGTCAGAACAATTGGATACCCACGTACAAATACAAACCGTGATCCGTATCTTACTCCATATATAAAAAATTTACTCATGGTCACTTCGGCAGCACATATACTAAAATTGGAACGATACAGAGAAGATTAGCATGGCCCCTGTGCAAGGATGACATGCAGATTCGTGAAGCTTCCATATTTTTACAAATAATCCAGCGAAGAAATGGGCAGAAAACATGAATAGACACTTCTCCAAAGAAGACATCCAGATGGCCAACAGGCACATGAAAAGATGCTCAACATCACTCTTCATCAGGGAAATACAAGTCAAAACCACACTCAGATATCACCTCACGCCGGTCAGAGTGGCTAAAATGAACAAATCAGGAGACTATAGATGCTGGCGAGGATGTGGAGAAACGGGAACCCCCTTGCACTGGTGGTGGGAAAGCAAACTGGTGCAGCTGCTCTGGAAAACAGGGCGGAGGTTCCTCAAAAAATTAAAAATAGATCTATCCTATGACCCAGCAATAGCACTGCTAGGAATTTACCCAAGGGATACAGGAGTGCTGATGCCTAGGGGCAATTGTACCCCAATATTCATGGCAGCACTTTCAACAATAGCCAAATTATGGAAAGAGCTTAAGTGTCCATCAACCTGATGAATGGATAAAGAAATTGTGGTTTATATACACAAAGGAATACTACTTGGCAATGAGAAAGAATGAAATATGGCCTTTTGAAGCAACGTGGATGGGACTGGAGAGTGTTATGCTAAGTGAAATAAGTCATACAGAGAAAGACAGATACCATATGGTTTCACTCTTATGTGGATCCTGAGAAACTTAACAGAAGACCATGGGGGAGGGGAAGGGGGAAAAAAGTTACAGAGAGGGAAAGAGGCAAACCATAAGAGACTCTTAAAAACTGAGAAATAAACTGAGGGTTGATGAGGGGTGGGGGAGAGGGGAAAGTGGGTGACGGGCATTGAAGAGGGCACCTGTTGGGATGAGCCTTGGGTGTTGTATGGAAACCAATTTGACAATACATTTCATATTAAAAAAATTTACTCAAAACAGATCATAGACTCCATGTGAAATCTAAAACTGTAAAAGTTCTAGAAAGAAGCAAAGGAGAAAAATCTTGGTTCTGCCGTGTCTTTATAGCCCCTCCAGAAATGAGGGAGATTTTAGTCTATTTATATCGTCTCCTGAAATTCGCTGGATGTCGGATCCACAGGTAGAAGGAAATGGTGTTTCTGGGGGGACCTTGTGACTGTGGGGACCCTGTGGTCTAAAATAGTTCCAGAGTGCTTCAGCTTTTATGACCCAGCTGCGGCAGGTGTAATATAGCCGTTGATTTGGCACAGTGGAGAACATCATATATTCTCTAGCTTTTCCCATTTGTGCAAATGGCCCTACTGGGCCTAAACGGCCATTTGGATGGAGCCAGCCTACTTTCTGTCCTGTGAGTGAGAGGGAAGAGCTCCTCTTGCCCCATGATGGAAGAAACGTGTGGCGTTCCTCACTCCCTTTCTCGCCGATGATTTGTTTTGCAGCCTCTCCCCTGGTAGCGGCCTGCAGCATCTGTTCCTTTTCTTTGCTGTGTATATGTCTCCTTTTTATCCTGGCAGACAAGGCAATTTCTTTGAAATAAAGGCCCCTTCTCTGTAGCAAGTGACCTTGAGACATTCGGCGCTATCATTTCCCAGCTGTATTAGTGACTCCAAATTCAATTTCAAGGTTCTTGAAAGCTTTCCCTTGTCCACCTTGTGCTCACTTGCCTTCGTTTAAGTGTCCTCCAAGGCAATTGCTTTGGGATCCTTGTATCCATTTTAGCATGTGTCTAACTTAGCCAAAGAGAATGGCAGCAAGCGTGGCTTCAATGCCTGGGGCCTGGCAGCGATCAGGGCATCACAGTTGGGGCCTCTGTCATGTCTTTGGATGCTGTGAATAGCCAGTAATGAGAAAAGAGGGAAATGTCAGGCTAGGACCTCAGGGTCCAGATCATGCAAATCACTTAACAATATATAGTTGAGACTCAATTACTCACAGTATATGGGACTATGAGTGCTTTTCCAACAGTCAACTTGAATAATAAGCAATTATAAGCATATTTTAAAATGCAGATGCTTGCTTCTGATTGATGGGTGGGATGGTGTACATGGTGATGCCATTGAAACAGGCTATTTATGGTTGTCATCAATTATGTTGGTGTTCGTCAAGGAACAGCCTTCTGAAACTTAGCTTCCTCGTTTGTAAAATTTATGTCTAAGGCATTTTTCAAATCAGGCCTGCTAGGCCACCTGCTTAGTGAGTATTCAGAAATATATTTGATTCAGTTGTCCATGATTTCTCATCTTTTGTCCCATAAATCCTATCCAAAAACAAAAAAAAAACAAACAAACCAGAGAAATGTGTTTCATCTCTAGTGCTCAGGATCGTTGAGTGGTTTTGGCTGCCTGAGTTGTGAAGGATTCTGAAACTGCACTTGGGATCACCTAGGCACAGGATGGAGGTGATTCCAATTATATTCTCACTTCCCATGTCTGGTCCATTTTACTCCTCTCCTCCATCTTTCTCCCTCTTGGTAGAATTCAGATTTCCTGAATGAAAGCTATCCCCCCCGCCTCCCCTCTGGTAACCAGCAGTTGGCTCTCCAAAGTTAAGAGTCTGTTTCTTGGCTTTCCTCTCTCTCTCTTCTTTTTCCTCTTTGCTCCTTTGTTTTGTTTCCTAAATTCCACATGTGAGTGACATCATATGGTATTTGTCTTTCTCTGACTGACCTAAGCAGAATACTCTCTATCTTAGCAGAATACTCTCTATCTCCATCCATGTCATTGCAAATGGAAGGATTTTATTGTTTAGGGCTGAATAATATCCCATTGTGTGTGTGTGTGTGTGTGTGTGTGTGTGTGTGTGTATGCGTATATACATACATACATACATACAAACATACATATACCACATCTTCTTTATCCATTCACCAATCAACGGACACTTGGTCTGTTTCCATGATTTGGCTATTGTAAATAATGTTGCTATAAACATCGAGATGCATATATCCCTTTAAGTTAGTGATTTTTATTCTTTGGGGAAAGGTCTAGTAGTGCAATTGCTGGATTGTAGGGTGGGTCTGTTTTTAACTTTTTGAGGAAACTCCATACCATTTTCCACCGTGGCTGCACCAGTTTGCATTCCCATCAACCGTGCAGGAGGGTTCCTCTTTCACCACATCCTCGCCAACACCTGTTGCTTCTCGTGTTTTTGACTTTAGCCACTCTGACAGGTGTGAAGGGATACCTTACTGCGGTTTTGATTTGCATTTCCCTGACGAGGAGTGATACTGAGCATCTTTTCATGTGTCTATTGGCCATCTCTGTCTTCTTTGGAAAAAGTCTGTTCATTTCGTCTGTGGGAGGGGAGGGTTTCGGTATTCCCTAGACAAATACACAGGGTGAGTGTTGGGTGGATGAAGGTGAAATGGAGCAGTGAGTCCTAAGGCATCCCAGGCTGGTATAGGCTTGGCCCTACACTTCTCCATCCCTTTGCCTTCCAGGGTTTATTCTATCCCATTCTAGTAGCTCTGCTAGTAAGGGTGGGGCAGAGACCTATTTCCAGATGTCAAGATACCTCAGGGTTATGGGTAAGTTCCTAAACTTACCTTTAAATATGGAGATTACTAAAAAATAAGGCAGACCCCATTATGAGGTTCTTCAAAGAGTCTTGCGAAACATTGATATGTGTCATGAGAAAGTATCTATATGTATTTTCACGCCTAAATAAGCAATTCCCTTTAGCTGTGGGTCCAGTGCCTGAAATTGAGCAAAGTGCAGAGCAGACGGTCAATAAATGCCACTGAATGGATACGATTATTCAATATTGGTGATATTTTTAAATGTTATTTTCTTAGAGTCATAGAATTTCAGAAATTCAAGAGGGCTTGGGGTTTATCCCGCCCAGAGCCTTTATTTTTAAGTAAAAAAACCTCAGAGAGCGAATCTTGTTTGTAGGTCTTGCTAGCATAACATGAATTTACTGTTGACTCTGAACAACACGAGGGTTTAGGGGTGCCGACACCGTGTGCGGTCAAAAATCCATAAAAATGACTGCTTGAAGGGATATCCTAAGTGTAACAATCCTATCACTTCAATATATTTGGTATATAAAAGTCAGAAGCGCTGGAATGAAGGCATTAGTGAGTTATTTTTGTTTAAACTCTCTGCATTTTCCCTAGAGATTCTGCCTTCTGTCAAGATTAAGTTGCCCAGGCCTTAATATTTGTTGTGAAATAAATGGCTTTGATCTCGCAGATGCCATGGAGACAGAGGGTGGAAGAGCCCCATTACTCAGGAAGAAAACAAATTTCATGGGCTGTAGGCATACATTCTGCATGTCAAGCCAGATACAGTAGTCATTCTCAAAACAGAAATGAAGGACCCGCAGAGAAATGGCTTCCCTAAGAGGCAGTTCATCATGGAAAGCATGACAGATCAACCTCCACATGGTCAAACTGGGCTTTACTGATTCGAGGCCAATCTGTCCGGGGAACCGTGAGACGTTCATGTGTACCACCAACTTTCTTCTTAGACACATTTCTGTGCGTCAACGAGGCGCAGCTATCTAAGGCCAGAACCAGATCTTTTCCTTTCCCCCCAGCCTGGGATACAGTGAGTACTCAACAGAAGAGTTCAGAATGAACCGATCTATAACAAATAGAACCAGAGTCTCGGCCGGTGGTTCTCAACCAAGGCCAATTTGACAAGGTCTGGAGATATTTTTTAGTTGTTGCAACTCAGAGCAAGGAGGTTATGGGCTATTAGTGTCCAGTGAGAGGGGCCCGAGGATGCCACTAATATCCCACAATGTGCAGGACAGGGCCACAGCAAAAACGTATCTGGTCCAAATTGCCGATAGGGCTGAGGTTGGGAAACTCTGGCGGGGGCCATTATAAGGACAAAGTTGTTTCTCACCTTCTTAGCTTTTCTCTCCACTGAAGGTAGCTCCACGTGCTTAACACCCATGGCCTCACTCCAGTTCCGCACAGAGGAGAGTGGGTGATTTCTCAGGCTGGTGAGACCTGGCTGAGGACCTGGGAATGAGAAGACCAGCCCTTCCTTACCCCTTTTGAGGATGATCAGCCCACAGGCTCCTGCTCTGTTTCTCCACACCACAAGCTTCCTAGTTCGGACCCCAAGAAAGCCTGCCCAGCCTGGGCCTGAGGGAACGAGTCTAACTTGGCATTTCAGTATCAGGGGGCCCATTGTTCCTCCTGACTTAACACACGTCATAAACCTCGCGCTTGATTCAGAATTCAGACGGGAAAAAAACCAGTCTATATGGCCATCCCAGTTTCCCCACTAAATCATGTTTGCTATTCATTAAGACGTGTGGGTTGTTCCATTAGGAATATCCTGTGCTATTCCATCCTGGAAAATTGTGGGTATTTTCTCAGTGGACACGCCCTTCCAGGTACAGGCCCTGCTCAGACAGGTGCAGTGAAACACTCTCGCTGCCAGGAAAAGGCCCTTAAATTATTAGGAAGCACAGGGCTTGAAGATATGTTTGAAGTCATTGCCCAGCCAGCCCTGCTGTGGCAGTGTCCTCACAGACATAAGCCACAGGGAAGTGAAGTTTTCTGATTAATGACTGGATGGGTTGGGCGAAGTAGAGACTATGGCCCTCAGGGACAAGGTGGTGATATTCTCTCAGGCTACACAGATACAGAGGGTGGCAGAGAACCACCCTTTTCTAGGACGTGGCCGCGCACGTCCTCGCTGTACTGACAGCAGAGGGTGTAACTTCTCAGGACACGATCTAGGCCTGAGAGATTTTGTTCACGTTATCACTCTTCTATAATAATGAGACTTACAAAAAAAAAAAAAAAAAGCATCTGAAAATGCTCTCACCAAAAAGGGCAGAGAAAAACGACTCTAGTGATTTTGAATTCTCACAGCTCAGTTCCCCGAAGACACATTTGTTTTTATTTTTAGTGCTTTCCCTATAGCATCATTGATTATATCTGATTCATAATTAACTTAGAAAATATGAGGAAGGCTTGCGATTTCCATTTAACACTTAGATTTAGGAAAGAGAATACCGATGATTTTGTTTGCTTATGTGAGTATATCTCCATGAACTTGGAGCAGACACCAGTTCTACGTTACCCTTTCTACCACATGGAATAAAAACAGACGCTTGACGTGAAGCAAAACCAATTTATTCTGTAGGAAGTCTTCCCCTAGTCATTACTGTTAATTTGTTTTGCAGCTTCCGTTCTTTCTTTCAGTTGGTAAGACTAAGCTAGGATTGGGGCGCCTGGGTGGCTCAGTCGGTTAAGCGTCCGACTTGGGCTCAGGTCATGATCTTGCGACCCGTGGGTTCGAGCCCCACGTCGGGCTCTGTGCTGATGGCTCAGAGCCTGGAGCCTGTTTCGGATTCTGTGTCTCCCTCTTTCTCTGACCCTCCCCTGTTCATGCTCTCTCTCTCTCTCTGTCTCAAAAATAAATAAATGTTAAAAAAAATTTTTAAAAAAGATAAAGCTAGCATCATCAACGTCCCCAGCGTCATCAGGACCACGGTCACAGCTCTTATTACTTGAGTACCTACTTTGTATCCCACATTGTGCTGGGTTCTTTATGCAGCATCTCTTCGAAACCTTACAATAATCCCATGCAATGGGCATTTTATTCTAGATTTTACAGATAAGGAAATGGAATCTCAGAGATGTTACGTTACGTAGTTCGCTCAAGGTCACATTACTATGAGGGACGGAGTCAGATTCAATTGAGGTTTGTCTGACGCTCGTATGGGGAATCCAGGCACAGGATCATCTCAGTCAGGCACAGAGCGATTCAACCAGTATCAGTTTTTGAATGCCCTGTGCCAGCCACAGCGAGGAATAATCAGATGGCAACTGCAAAGTAGCCTGGCCTCAAGGAATGCCATGAGCAAGGAGGTGGAAGATAGCAGGTATGGCAGTCACTAGCGGTGTTTCTCGAAGTTTTTACCAATGGGGCAGAAAAGATGACTATGTTAAGTTCTGTGTTACTGTTCTGTGTAAAGTACTGTGTTAAGTTCAACAACATGTATCACATTCTTCTCCGCAGTATATCCATGCTGTATTATCATAAAAATACATTTAAGAACTGCTTACCATTGACTAGGGGTGCCTTGGTGGCTCGGTCGGTTAGGCGTCTGACTTCCGCCTAGGTCATGATCCCGCGAGTTCAAACCCCACTGCGGACTGTGTGCTGACAGCTCAGAGCCTGGAGCCTGTTTCAGATTCTGTGTCTCCCTCCTTCCCTCTCTCTCTCTCTCTCTCTCTTTCTCTCTCTCTGCCCCTCCCCTACTTGCACCCTGTCTCTCTCTCTCTCTCAAATATAAATAAACACTAAAAAAAAAAAAAGGTTTTTAATTACTTACCATTGACTAGAAAGGGTGGTCCCAGGAGACGGAGAATTTTCTCCTTGTGATTTCAGGTACCCTTGGCACATTGCACAGCGGTCAAGTTCTATAGGGTGAGTCATCAAAATGGACACCCAGGAGAACAGATCATTTTGAACACAGGCAGACTTGCGACTGATATTTCAGTTCAAAGGCAGTCAGGCAGGAGTTTTCTCTCAGCATTTTTATTCTATCCCAGGTCAACTGATTAGACGAGGCCCACCCACGTTAGAGAGAGCAATCTACTTTACTCAAATTTATCTTTTTTAAAGTTTTGTTAACGTTTATTTATTTTTGAGAGAAAGAGACAGAGCATGAGTGGGAGAGGGGCAGAGAAAGAGGGAGACACAGAATTGGAAGCAGGCGCCAGGCTTTGAGCTGTCAGCACAGAGTCCAACGTGGGGCTCGAACTCACGAGCAGTGAGATCATGACCTGAGCTGAAGTCTGACATTCAACTGACTTGAGCCACCCAGGCACCCCTGCTTTCCTCAAAATTAAATGTTAACCTCATCCTGAAACACCCTCAAGGATAAAACACCCAGAATAATATTTGATCAAATATCTGTCCACCTCATGGTCTAATCAAGTCGACACATAAAATTAACAATCACAAAGCAAAACAAACAAAAAAAAAAGCAAATTGACAATCACAAAGCAAAACAAAAAAATGAAAATAAAAAATGAAAAATATCAAGATATCTTAAAATGATAAAAGCTTTCATTTTTTTAAAAGTGAAAAAACAATATCTGGGGCGCCTGGGTGGCGCAGTCGGTTAAGCGTCCGACTTCAGCCAGGTCACGATCTCGCGGTCCGTGAGTTCGAGCCCCGCGTCAGGCTCTGGGCTGATGGCTCGGAGCCTGGAGCCTGTTTCCGATTCTGTGTCTCCCTCTCTCTCTGCCCCTCCCCCGTTCATGCTCTGTCTCTCTCTGTCCCAAAAATAAATAAAAAACGTTGAAAAAAAAAAAAAAAAAAAACAATATCTGTAGATTAAGAGAAAGTAAATCTGGACCTGATATAGATAATAAGATCCCGGACTCGGAGCTTGATGCTATGATTGGATAAGAGTTTGGAGGTCTTGGGATGGGGGTGGGTGTATTTTTCAAGAAGAAGGGACGTGAATAATCGTGATGAGTGTGGACAGTACTAGGTTAAATGATTAGCTTCAGCTTTCACTCCCTTCTGCATCCATATTGCCATATGACTTTGTAGCTCTTTCAAGTAGACTCAAAGGACCCCCTCTGCTCCCTGTCTTTGGCCTTGACCATCGGCCTTTTCTTTAGCAATGGGATATTCACAAATATGACACAAACAGAGGCCTGAAATCTGTTCTTGCTGATGACCAGCACGCTGCCCGTACCTTCACACCAGCCCCAGCCGAACCCAGCGTCAGTCACTTGACTCAACTGATCTTCAAGGATACGAATGAGAATCATACAGAGATAGTGTCACGTCTTCGAGGCATAAGACCGAGTGCTTCTGTGGTGTGCCCTGTGCTAGCTACTGCCACGAGTAATGGCAGCTACAGCGTTCCTTCCAGATTGTAGTTAGCCATTGAATTTTGGGCCACCTAGTTTCGCAGAAAGCTAACTGATCCTACTAAGTTAAAATACTGTTCTTTTATTCCATAAATGTAGGAGTACATACTCCATATCAGGAACATCTGGGAAAATGGTTGTAAATAAGATGGACATGTTACCTGCTCTCCAAGAGCTTATAGTCATGAATCTGTCGTTCTTTGTGTGAAAGAGAAAAAGAATTCTTCCACGTTGAAAATAATCGCCCTCCACTATCTACTGCTTTTAAAATTCAACTCAGATCTTGGAAGTATTCATGGTCATAACGATTCGGGAAAAGGCTACGGTTCCAGAAACTAGACAATGTGCAGAGTTTTGGTGTTTTGGTTTTGTTTTCGTTTTCTGCAAATCAGAGCAGTATAATCGGGAAATACGTTGGCTGACTGTGATAAATAGCACAGTGGGTTTCTGAGCGTATAAACCTGAGTGTGTGTGTGTGTGTGTGTGCATATGCATATAGAGAATCTCAATAAGTGGCATCATCTACTAATTTATTCAACTGGAAAACCTGTGTTACCTCTGACTCGTCTTTTCCCCAATGTTCCTAAATGTTCCTGGAATATGTGAATGTCTCTCTCGTAGTGTCATCCTAACCAAGTCATTACCATCTGCTCCTGGATTATGAGACAATAGCATATTACCAGGTCTCTCTGTCTTTGCTCAGTCTGCTGTCCTTGTTCATTCTGCACCAGAGAGATTTATTAAAACTGTGAAACCGGCCTTTCGCTCCCTTGCATTGATGCCTTTTGATGTTTTCCTATTCCTGGAGAACGAGGTCCAAGTTTTCTAAGACACAAAACAAGACCTTTCCTTATCTCACCTTTGCTACCTCACTTCCTACTACTCTCCCCTTCAGACCCATCCACCAGGAAGTAGACACATCGTTAGGATGGGAATTGGTTGGTGCTGCCTCTTGGCATCCTGTAAGGACACGTCCGCAAATGCTGTGCCTTAGGAATCTCAGGTGCCTCACTTCCTCGAGGGATCTCCAGCTTGCCCTGCATGCTGTGTGACGTGTTCCACTCCTTGGCTCCTACTATTTCCTTTGCCAGAATATCATTCTCACCTTCCTTTTCCCATCAACACGCGTTCGTATATTTTAGACTTGCCTTCACCTGGCATTTTGGGGGAAGCATTCCTTGACCCCCAGGTAGTGGGAGTTTACTCATAGCCTCTATGCTCCCATAGGGGGTTTACTTCTATTTTAGCTCTTAGCTTTATCAGGTCACAACTGTTTATTTACCCCGCCCCTTGACTCGAAAATCTCTTAAGATGGAATATTTTGTCTCTCATCTTTGTAGCATACAATGCTAGGCCAGCCATTCTTCAAACTCTCCCTCTCCCTAGTCTCCCATACGTAACCCATCACTAAATTATGTGGCCGTTACCCCCAAACATTTTTCAAGCCCGGCTACGTTTGTTCATCTCCATCCAAACCACAAAGCTAATATCATGTCTTACCTGCACCGTTATAGTAGCTTCTTACTGGCCTTCTTGTGTGTCGTAGCACACCCTTACCCCCACCGCACCCCCCTCATTCATTTTTTCATCGTAGCCAAGGTAATCATCTTTGCAAAATGCAAATGCGATCTTATGCCTCCAAACTTTAAAGGCTTCTTATTATTCTTAGGACAAGACTCATATCCTCAGATTGCCCTAAAGCACCCCCTGCATGGTCTGGCCATGTTTGACCTCGAGAGCTAATCGCACGGAACTTGTGCCATTGTTTTTTATAGTCCAGCTTTCTTTCAGTTCTAAAACATTCGGTGCAGTCCTCTAACGAATGGTCTGGACACAGGTAGGTCTCACTGCTTGGAATGTTTTACCCGCTCCATTATTTCACCAAATTAGCAGTTCCTCTTCCTCAGGTGAGTCCAGGAGTCACTAATCCAAACCTTCTTGGTGACTCAATCTAGGTCAAGCTCTCTGCTATTCATTTCCTAGTTCTATGTCCCGTTCCTTCAAAATAGTCCTCTCAGTTCATATGTTTCATGTTTCCAGGCAATTGTTTTTGTTTAACGGCATCTAATTTTCTTGGTGCTCAGAAAAAAAAAACATTTTATTATGGAAATTTTCAAGCATGCACAAAGTAGAGAAAATATAATGCACCGCATTTCTTCCTCCTGCTTTAACAATTAACAACCTATGCATCTTTTATCTCTTCTGTCTTTTATACTGCTCTACTTCCTCCCCAAATATCATATCTTGCCCTTAAATCCCTTAGTCTGTATCTCTGGACAATAAAAACTGTTTTTTAAAAAACCCACAAAACACTTTCACACTCTTACACTGCCAAAAATTAACGAGTGTCCTAAAATCATCAGCTAGCCTGTCAGTGTTCAAATACTGTATAAGATTTTGATTTAAGTTTTGACTTCCCATCATATCGGAGACAGAAACAATCAGTCTGCCACACTGCTTGCCACATAGCAGACAGTCAAAATATGGCTGAGTAAGTGACTGACTGAATGAATTATTACTTAATGAACTGGACACCGGAGTTCAAGGAGACCTGGGGAGCAAGACCGGAAAATGGCCAGTTAAATATGCTTCTACGACTTTCCTTACTCCATCTGGGCCAGACCTCCTCTTCAGGTGGCATTCTTGGGTCTTGGGGCAAGATGGTACACTGTCACGAGGGATTTTCCTTTTTTCCTTCCCCTTGTTCCCTTTCCCAGTCCCAAAGAGCACTGGACGCCTACAAGTGCCCACTAGTCAACCGGGCTGAACTGGGCATTGCAGGGGTTGGTGTTTGATCAGGAGGCTTCGCGTTTCTGGGCAGACACTCGATCACTGGCTGAGTGTGCTATTAAGTACCCCAAGGTTTATGTGATGTCACCACTGGGGAAGAGAGCTGTTATAGTCAGATTTGATCAAAGGGAAAGCAAACCTTTGATGCTTGTTACTTCTATTTTCTTTTCTTTTTAAAATACGCAGTTGATATGATATTTTTACACAAATAGTACTTAACCTTAGTTGCAATGTTTCACTCTTTTGTGAGAAGTTTTCTATGTTATTATAAACCCTTTGCATTATCTTTTACTCCATAATATTCCATGAAGTGGCATTTCCAAACTTTATTCAGTGAATATTTCAGTTGCTTCCAATTCTGAACTATTATAAATAATGCTTTGATAAACAACTTTGTACGCAAAGCTTTTTCTGCATCAAATTTTCTTAGGGTAGATTCCCAGAAGTAGAATGACTAGGTCAAAGAATACAAACAATTTAAAAGTTTATGTATGCACATTACCAAATTGCTTAGAAAGCATGTTGTTTGCTTATAACATTAGTTTGCCTTTAAATTTAATTTAATTTTGAAGGAACTTTTATTATTTTTCTATTGCCTAGATGGTGCATATTCATTATAGAAAAACTAGACAACACAGATATGTAGCAAGAAGGAAGCAAAGAGCATGAACTACTCCAGTACTCAGAGTTAACCCCAGTATCTTACTGCATAGACTTCCAGATCTTTCTTTATGCATAGAAACAATGAGATTATGTTTTGCATATATATCATTCGGCTCTATAAAATCTCAAGGAAGAAACATCACAGATGACTATTGATAACAAGGATATGTTTCAGGGGTAACACAGGGTCCTGGATGGTGAGGGAAGTCAAATCGAGAAGCAGACCAGGGCTTTCTCTTTGTACATCTAATCCCAGTTCAGTAAATGCTTTTAGCATTTTTACTTCCTGAAAAAGAGATTCAATTGGGCTTTTTGGTGTCCTCCAGATAGAACACTTGTTTTTCTTTCCCCACAACTTTATTATTATTTTTTTTAAATAGACCACCCAGTGCCCCCCCCAACAAGTATCCTCCTTAATGCCGTTCACTCATTTGGCCCATCCCCCCACCCACCTCTCCTCCAGCAACCCTCAGTTTGTTCTCTGTATTTAAGAGTCTCTTATGGATTGTTTCCATCTCTGTTTTTATCTTACTTTATTTTCCCTTCCCTCCTCCTATCTTCATCTGTTCTGTTTCTTAAATTCCACATATGAGTGAAATCATATGATACTTGTCTTTCTCTGACTGATTTATTTCACTTAGCATAATACGCTCTAGTTCCATCCACATTGTTGCAAATGGCAAGATTTCATTTTTTTGGATCACTGAGTAATATTCCACTGTATATCTACACCACATCTCTTTCTCCACTCATCAGTTGATGGACATTTGGGCTCTTTCCATACTTTGGCTATTGTCAATAGTGCTGCTATAAACATTAGGGTACCTGTGCCCTTTCGAATCAGCATTTTTGTCTCCTTTGGATAAACACCTAGTAGTGCAACTGCTGGGTCATAGGGTAGTTCTATTTTAACTTTTTGAGGAACCTCCATACTGTTTTCCGGAGTGGCTTCACCAGTTTGCATTCCCACCAACAGTGCAAAAGGGTTCGTCTTTCCAGATGGAACACTTCTGCCTCACTGTTGGGGAGTGCTCACCTCAAGCCATCTCTAAGCAGCTGTGTTCTCTCATACCCATATCCATTTATCTTGTGCTCTTGTATGGAGCCTTCCATCAACTGTGGAGAGAGTTGCATGACTGGTTCTTCTCCCATCAGGCAATTTATGATGCAAATAACTAAGTCAAGCCACTTTTCTGGAAGTGCAGGATCTCCGGAGGATGTCCATTTTTGAACTGTCATTCATATTGGTGTCAGTATAATATAACACTAAACGTCAACCCTGGCTTCTAGCCTTCTATGGGAGGAATGTGCTGGATATGAATTATCCAGTCCCTTGCAACTAGATACGAGGCTGCTTCCAAATTGGGGCCATAGATTTTTAATAACAGAGAATCTTTGTAAACAAATTCTTTTTGGTTTCTTTCTATCCTATAAATGTTTGTCCATCTCTTTGATTTTAACCCTTATAAGTCATTTCTTTTCTTCTGCTTTTTTTTAAATTTACTTACAGAAAGAGAGAGAGAGAGAGAGAGAGAGAGAGAGAGAGAGAGAAGAGAGTGGGGAGGGGCAAAGGGAGAGGAAGAGAGAGAATCCCATGCAGGCTCCTTGCTGTCCATGCAGAGCTCAATGTGGGGCTCAATGTCACGAACCTTGAGATCATGACCCGAGCCCAAATCAAGAGTTCATAAATAGCAAACTCAGCCACCCAGGCACCTTGCTGTCATTTTTAAAAAATTGAAGTATGGTTGTACGTCATGTTATTTTAGGTGTACATCTTAAACTAATGTAAAGTTTTTGTTTTTAAATTAGAAAGTTTGGCCTATTCAGATGGATTTTAATAAGCAAACATATATTATCTGTTTTCTTTTTAAAATGAATCTCTCTTTTTAAATACAGCAATTTATATAAACAAAAAAAATAAATTCACCCATTTCTCTCACCCTTACTTTCTGTCTATGTGGTTTGTTGTTTCCTTGTGCATCCTTGATTATGTTGTTCCTTTTAATCTTATTTATTACATCACTTGAGTTTTACTTGGAAATAATACAGTCTCTGATTTGGAAGAATACATTTCATTTTTCTGCTAGCTATCTTTAAAAAAAATCTATGCTTCCCTAAAAAATGAGAAGTAGAACCTTCTAATGTTTCTCCTAGAGGCTCATACATTTAGAAAAAATGTAATTCTTCTGCCTCTTGAACTTACCAACCAGATTTTTATAGGAATAAACTGATCATGATGTGTAAATAAGCACATTTTATTCCTCCTTACTCAAGAATTTCAAGAAAATGTAAAATCCCAAGAATTTTAATGTCTTCACTAAGTTTTATAGTGAATCATTACTTCTACATAAGTTATGATGTGTTGACTTTATTTATCATCATCATTTTATATACCTTCCTTATTCTTTAGTGCATTATTTTTATTAACTTATTAGTCGGCTCTAGTGTTTCTTCACTTAATTTGATTAGTAAAGCTACGCGGCTACTATATTTTCTCAGGGCTTGCTCGTCTCAGAATACGAGGATTTCTTGGTTTGATTTTATAGTATCTGAACGGTTTTTCTGTACTAGTCAGTCAGCTACCTGTGGCCCCACTTCCTTCTAGAATTAAACTTTTATGGAAACCCAGTCTTCTCTGGGCCTACTTCTCCCCCTTTTCATGACTCAGTGTTCGAAGGAATTATATTGATCCTATTATGTATTCGATCATTTCGAGAGATCGGTTTCTCTTTCTTATTAGTGGGTTCCACAGAGGCATGTAATCTCGTTCCTCAGGTTGGTCCTTCAGAGTCTTTTAACACCTTGTGATTTTTTTTTTCTGCATTACTAATTTATGAATCTGAGTGTGGATGCATGAGTATATATCAGCGTGGGGTGGAGGTTGTCTTTATAGATCCAGTTCTAGGAGCTTAGATGGTTTCCCTCATAGAGTCTGTAAGACTCAGTTAAGGGGAAAAGGAGCATTTACGTGTGTAGTATGTGTTTCTGTTCGTTATTGTGCCATTTTGTTTGTGTATGTGTGCAGTTATGTCTTTGAATCAGTGTTTAAGTTATGTGTACAGATGAAATGATCCTACAGTTGGAGGCAGACCTGTCAGGACCTATTATTAAGATGTAGGGGTTTTTTCCCCTCATTTTTTTTTTTTTACGAGAGAGAGAGGAGCAGAGGGAGTGAAAGAATCCCCAAGTAAGCTCCACGCTCAGTGCAGAGCCCGACGCAGGCCTTGACCCCACGACCGTGAGATTATGACCTGAGCTGAAATCAAGAGTCAGATGTTCAACCGACTGAGCCACTCAGAGGAGCCCCTCCTCCATGCTTTTGTGGCATTCTGAGCTCTTCTGGGGGCACTCGTCTGAATCTTTTCTCTCATTCTGTCTTCTAGCTAAGCTGTTTCCACATCAACTTTATGTTGTTACAGACTTAAACCTATTTTTTTTCCCAATTTTTTAATGTTTATTCATTTTTGAGAGAGACAGAGAAACAGAGTGTGAGCAGGGGAGGGACAGACAGAGAGAGGGAGACACAGAATCTGAAGCAGGCCCCGGGCTCCGAGCTGTCGAGAGGTCAGCACAGAGCCTGTCGCAGGGCTCGAACCCATGAGAAGCGAGATCACGGCCTGAGCCGAAGTTGGACGTTTAACCGACTGAGCCACCCAGGCGCCCCTAGATTTAAACCTATTAATCTTCTAATAAAAACATAACTAACTTTCTTATCTTGCTTAGGAAGGTCCCCTTCACTTCAACGTTTAACAAATATTTGCCTATATTTTCCTCTGATATTTAAAAAAAAAATTTTTTTTTAATGTTTATTTTTGGCAGACAGAGAGACAGAGCATGAGCGGGGGAGGGGCAGACAGAGAGGGAGACACAGACTTGGAAGCAGGCTCCAGGCTCTGAGCTGGCAGCACAGAGCCCAAAGCGGGGCTCGAACCCACAGACCACGAGATCATGATCTGGGCCGAAGTCGGACGCTCAATTGACTGAACCACCCAGGCGCCCCATGGGGAACTATTTACCTTTGAGAGAGAGAAAGAGAGAGAGAGAGCAGGGGAGGAACAGAGACAGAGGGAGACACAGAATCTGAAGCAGGCCCCAGGCTCTGAGCTGTCAGCACGGAACCCGACGCGGGGCTCGAACTCACAGACTGAGAGATCATGACCTGAGCCGAAGTCGGAATCTCAACCGACTGAGCCACCCAGGCGCCCCCGCCTCTGATATTTTAAATTTACACAGATATTCAAGCCTTCTCTGAGTTATTTTTGTGTATCTTATGAGATGGAAGTCCTTCATTAGTTTCTCTCAGACAGCTAGCCAGTTGTTTCCATGCTGTATTGAATAATCCTTCACTTTTCCATTGGCCTGTGGTGTTACCTCTACCATATACATCTCCATATGAACATGCCTTTATTTCTGTGCTTGAGATTTCAGTGATACCTAATAATATCTAGATTTCAATGAAATATTTTGATGATAATATGCCCGTATCAAACTCTTGATTATACTTGCTTTTAATGCAGAGAATTATTAAGTTTTCTTGTAAAGTAAAGCTAGTCTTTTGGGACACCTAGGTGGCTCAGTTGTTAAGCATCCGACTCTTGATTTTGGTTCAGGTGGTGATCCCAGGGTCGTGGGATCAAGCCCTGCACTGGGCTCCAAGCTGAGCATGGAACCTGCTTGAGATTCTCTCTCTTGGGGCCCCTGGGTGGGTCAGTCAGTTAAGTGACTTTAAAGCGACTTTGGCTTGGGTCATGATCTCATGGTTTGTGAGTTCAAACCCGGCGTTGGGCTCTGTATTGACAGCTCAGAGCCTGGAGCCTGCTTCAGATTCTGTGTCTCCCTCTCCCTCTGCCCCTCCCCTGCTCGCACTCTGTCTCTGTCTCTCTCTCTCTCTCTCTCTCAAAATAAATAACCATTAAAATAAATTAAAAAAAAAAAGAGATTCTCTCCCTCTCCCTCCACCCTTGCCGCTCTTCCCCACTTGTGGCAGTCTCTCTCTCTCTCTAAAATTAAAAAAAGAAAAAACTTCTCTCCCTATTTTAAAAAGTAAAAAATAAAGTAAAGCTAGGTTTTTTTTTTTTTTACAAAACTTCATTTTTAATATGGGATTTATTATCATTATTCAGCCAAATTTTACTCTACATATTGTATCATTTTTTCATATATTGTCTTTCTCCATCTTAAGTTCTTGATCTGACTCATTTTTCATTAAGCGGAAGTAATTCCTCAGTCTTTAGCAAGAATTCTTTGATGGTATACTTTCTGAAGTTCCACCTATCTGAAAATATTCTCCTTTCCTCCACAGGTGAAGGACATCCTCACTGGTTACAGAAATCTTGGGATTCACAAGTTTATGCTTCCAGCTTCCAGGTTTACAAATACCTGATATGTTTACAAATCTGGCATGTCTCTGATTTTCTTTTTTATGTAACCTTGTTTTCTTTCTTTCTCTCTTTCTCTTCCTTCCTTCCTCTTTCTTTCTTTCTTTCTTTCTTTTTTTCTTCCTTTCCCTTTCTGCCTACAAAGAGGGTCAGATCTGGCCAGCTGCTTCTTTCTGTAAATAAAGTTTTATTGGGACCCAGCTACAACCATCCATTTCCGCATTGTCTAACCACCGCACAGGCAACAAGGCACAGTTGAATGGTCGCAACAGGGACCATATGGTCCACAAAACCTAAACTATTTACAATCTGGCCCTCTACAGGGAAAATTTGCTGACTCCTTTCTTAACCTAACTCACGGAACAGACCTCGCAGAACAGATCTCCAGTGATGGCATTTCAGACCCGACCCAACCGCGATGTGATAGACTTTTTGGAGCTTGGTGATCTTAGGGCGGTGCTTCTCACCCCACGCCTTGACTGTGGCCTCCTACAAATATGGGAGACCAAGCTTGTAAACCCTCCTCTGAAAGGGTAAACAAGCCAGACATCTGATACCCAGATGGGTCTATACCAAGTGTAATTCCAAGCAGCCTGCAGGTGCCAATTTCATTCTCTGGGAGTGAGGTGGGCGCCAGGCAGAGAGAAGAGGATGACCTTTCTGAATGGCTTTATAAATTCCGTGGCAGATCCAGCTGTCACGTTATCGAAGCTGCTTATTGCCTGAGAGCAACACTTCCTTCAGGGCAGTGCAATCTTGCTAGTGGAAGACGTTTAATTTATAAGCAGTCTAATTTAATTTTCTCTGTTTGGACAATCTGTAATTTGGTGCTAGAAAGAAACCCTTTGAAGAGCTTTGTTGTCTTAGCTGACAATTACATGGCTTTAAGTTGCCCCAGCTCAGAGGCCCGGTATTCACACTTACGTGGCAGATTTATGTTCTTTTTTTCCTTTAGGTGCTATTTCAAATCAGCACTTGGGTGATAGCAATTTAGGCAGACAAGGTAGCTCGTCTAATTCTACTTATGCCAAATTATGTTCGGTACAAGGGAGCAGAACATTTTAAATCATAGAATCCAAAATCTACAGATTCTTTTAGAGCTCCTAATTGGGGAAGGTAACATATTCAGGAACACCCTGGGACTCTGGCAGAGCTAATTCGTCTCACCAGAAGGAGCAATTATTATCAAAGACCAGTGTGCCTGGCTCACTCCACGTAGGACCAGGCTCACAGAAAGGAATCAGGCTTTTTTAGAATACTGCATTATTCTAAATTTGCTTTCTGTTCCATCTACGAGAATTTAACTTGCATAAACCACTGAGCAAGCAACACAAGTTTCAAGGCCATTCTAGAGTTCACTGTGTTCATATGTGTCTAGAAATAGTCCAACAGTCTTAGCACAGGGAAAAATCAAACCCATCTGTTTTGGAGACTCAAAAAAGCTCCCCTTTTCCATCACTGAGTGTTTTGAATTGAGCTCTGGAAAAGCAAGTTCATATGGGTCAAGTCAGGCACTGCAAGGTCCTTATTTCTTTTCTGTCTAGCAAACACTGGCATAGCACTTGCTGGACCGACAGGGACTGTGGTAAGCACTTGAAAAGTTAAACTTTTAATCTTCACAATAGCCCTATTACAACAGGTAGTATTATTAAAATCCACTTTGATGAGAACACAGAGACATGAAGCGGTTAAATAATTTGTCCAGGATCATGGAAATAGGAAAAGCCAGGATCAGGATTTATACTCAACAAGCCTGGATCGCAAAGCCCAAGCTTTCATCCACTCAACCCACGCTGCCATCGTGCCCTCTCCACCGGCATCGCCAACCACAAGAGAGAACTACTCAAGTCTCATGGCTTCCGGGAAGCATCCTTGACTCACCCTGAGCCACCAACGGCAAGCTCTCCCACCACAGAACTCCTACAGCATTTATCTGCTTCTCCAAACCTCCACTGAGGATACTTGTCTTGGAAATAACATTTCAGAGGTATGCTATAAATCTTACATTCTAAATTTCTTGGGGAGAGTGGGAGCTCAGCACCGTGCTCACTGAATACTTAGTACTGACTTCTGCATTGATCCCTATTGTTCTTAGAATAATTGAGACCCTGTGGATACTTTATTTACTAAAAAATGGAGGTGTCCTTTTAAGGTAAGTTGTACGGGAGGCGGATTGTTGGATAGCATTACAGCTATCTCCCAGCGAGATGAAGAGATCTCACTCAGTCCATGGTGATCTGAGGGCTGTGGCCCCCACTATTTTTGAGTGGACATTTGTAGTTCTTATTCTCTGTTGATAAACCAAATTCCACAGTTTATAATAATCTTTCCCTTCCCTAGCATGAACTAAAATTGCACGTGTTCAAGGTTGGTGTATGAAAAGAAAGTCACTTAGCTATAGAGAGACTTGCTCATCAACCAGTTTTCCTTTCAATGCAGCATGGTGGTCTCTCTTTTTTTCACAATATGACTGCATTTAACTCCCACAGCCTGTGATGTCATCATTATCGGGACCACTTTGCAGGAGAGAAAACTGAGAACACTAATTGTGTGGTGGTTATTCGCAAATACTACTTTGAGACTACTTTGGATCTCGGGATCCAATGGAGACTACCAAGATTTTCTTGTAGTTAGCAACTTATAGACTGATTCTGTCTTGAAAAGACCACACCTTTTCAAACACATTGATGGCAGTGGAACTTTCTGTAAAACGAAATGTACACGGAACCAAAACACAAAGCAAACAAACAAACAAAAAAAGGCAGAGCTCCTCAACTTGGCCTCTAGGACTTTATGGGTCTGAAAAGTACTGCTATAGGTCAAGGATAGCTAAGGGTTTTCTGTGTTATTGGTTAGAAAGGATACAGGCAGGAGCAGGGAGTGGGCAGACTGCATTTTTGATAGCTTTGTGAGTGTGTACCTTTTGATTTTCATTGAATACTTTCACATGCAAAGGTGCCAAGAGCAGAATTTGTTGAAGTTGCTTAGAATTCTACTTAGATTGTTACTTAAACATCGATTTAGTTCCACTCAAAGCAGATTTTTTACAAAGCAGAGACATGAATTCATACTCTCTTATTTCACTGGGAGGACATTTTCAGATGAATTAATGGTAGACTGAAGGACCTCTATCTACCAAGATGGCTCCATACGTTCATAGTTTGAAATACCTTTTCATCTCCTTGGCTCCAAACATTTCACTAAGACTGATGGAAAGCAGAAAGGGGGCAGAAGGGTAGCAATGAATACAGCTGAAATCCCTGTCCTGATGGGTTCCATTGCTGGAAGCTAACAGTAGTAGCTGAGAGTGCGACTTAGGAAGGGTAGTAGGGACTAAAATAACAAAATGGAGAATTAGAACTCAGTGCCCAAAGATAAGAGTTGGGTTTTAACAAGGTTTGCAGACTTGTTAAAATAGACCAAGGGGGGGGGGGTGGGGGTTGAAATGCTGCCCAACTGAGTTCTGGGCTTAGGGCTTTACAAGAAGCTGTGTAGTAGTTATTTGCAAATACTACTTTGAGACTCATGAAGATCTCAAGACCCAATTCTGGAGACTATCAAGACTTTCTTGTAGTTAGCAACTTATAGATTGATTCTGTCATAGACCACACCTTTTCAAACACATTGATGGCAGTGGAACTTGGGCGCCTAGGTGGCTCCATCCATTGAATGATTCGATTTTGGCTCAGGTCATGATCTTGTGGTTCATGAGTTCGAGCCCCACACTGGGCTCTGTGCTGATAGCTCAGAGCCTGGAGCCTGCTTCAGATTCTGTGTCTCCCTCTTTCTCTGCTCCTCCTCTGCTATCTCTCTCTCTCTCTCTCAAAAATAAATAAACATTAAAAAAAAGTTTAAAGGAAGCTGTGTCCTGACATTTGTACAAACAACCAGCAATGAGGCAGCTCATGGCACTGGATCTGTGACATCTCGATGCCACTGCAGAACAGGTACTCCTAATTGCATAGTAAGGCATGTTTTGAAATCGGAGACAAAGTGCCTCAGTGCAGAAAAGTCAAAATTATGAAAGTGATAAAGGCATAGAAATAGAAAAACAAAAATAAAACAGAAATCAACATTTCCCTGAAAATGAACCTGCAAAGCCGACTTTCATGCTGAAGAAGAAAACTAGTGCTATGAAAGACAATAATATTGACAGAGGTTTTCTATTCTGTTCCATGAGTTTCTCAGTCCCTCTCTTTGCCAATATCAAACGCTCTTGATTATATGTTTTACCATATGTATACATTTTACCATATAGGACAAGTTCCCAATCTCTTACTATTTTTCTTCAAAATTGTGTTGGTTTTGACCCTTAGCTATTCTGTCGTACTTACTAGATAAGCTTGTCACATTCCATTCCAATCATGTTGGGATACTTATTGGAATTGAATGGAATTTAGAAAGCATTTATATTTTTACAAAGATATAAATGAGATTTGCTTACATATGAAGCTGGACTATTTATGAGGCTATTCAAGTCTTTCTGTAAATGCTTTGTAATTTTCTTCAAAAAGTTCTTGGACATATAGTTTTTTTTGCTATTGTGAATTAGACTTTAAACATAACATTGTAGATTAGTTGCTACTGTTGTGTACTTTACCTTACATGAATGACCACTGAGTTGGCAAAGAATTCTTGGGAGCTGTAACAGAGACCAGGAGACGATGAACTAATATGGTCATAGTGCCAAGGAGAAAAAAATGGCCAACTTAGAATTTTATGTTCTGCTAGACTGACATTCAAAAGAGAAAAATAAAAGAGATGCTCTTCAGAGTACAAAGGCTATGAGAATTTACCACCTACAGATCCCTGCCAAAATACAGATTAAAAATTATGGCTTATTTTAGCAGAAAAAAAATAACCCAGTGAAAAAGTGGAGGAAGCAAAACCATAGGAGATTGGTAGATTGTTTTTTTTTTTTCCTTATTGTTCTTCAGCTTCATTATCATGTTTCTAGGTGTGGATTTATCTACATTTATCCTGCTGAATATGCAAAATATACTTTGTTCTGAGATCCTTTCTTTTCTTAATTCTGGAAAATTCTCAGTTATTATCCTTCCACATTTTCTCTTTTTTTTTCTTTGAAACTTTTTTTAGAGTACCCTAGAAAATGCAAAAATGCTATATTTTTGGCAGATGTCATTCCTTTGCCTTCTCCTTTTAAACGTCTTTGACATGGTCACTTTAAAATTCTTTATCAGACAGTTTCTCAAAATTGGTTTAATTTGGAGTGAATCAATAAAATAAAGACAAATGACCAGATAGTGAAATGGGCAAAGGTTATATGCAAAATAAATAAATAAATAAATAAATAAATAAATCACAGGATAAGAAATCTAAATGGCCAAATAAACATACAAATGTTTGCTCTCATTATAAAAATAATGAAAACACTCACATAGCATTTACTGATGCCAAGCACCATTCTAAACCCTTTATCTTAACTCATTAAAACATCAAAAACTCCTATTTTTTGATGAAAAGGGAACATAGAAATGGAAAGACTAAGTTACCTGCTTAAAGATAAATATGGAGTAGTGACCTGGGATAAACCCAGGCAGAATGGTTGGCTTAGAGCTGTGCTATCCAATAAGGTAGCCATGAGCTATGTGTAGTTATCTAATTCAAATTAAAATTAGTCAACATTAAATAAAATAAAACATTCAGGTCCTCCATTGCACTGGCTACATTTCAAGTGCTCAGTAGCCACATGTGGCTACATGCTTTACCATATTAGATGGAGCAGGTATAGACGATTTCCATGATGCAGCATCACTGAGAAGGGAAACTGAACCTCAGTTTTTCTTCCTGCCAAGTAAGACTGCTTATGGGCTTTACTTTCTTAAATTTTTACAATGTGCAATATACATTTATATTCTTCTCTGAGCCTTCTACTCCTTTCTATTCCTCCCCATGTGGACTAATGAAATTAACTAGGCAGCCTCTGCCAGATTTGATGACAAAGTCTGTTTCTCTACAGTAGACATGAGCCCAAGGATTCAGGGGAGCTGTGTGATGCCTAAGCTCCCACTTCTGGCATCTCAGGATAAAGTCTCATCATCTGGTACCTGAGGTGTCTCTTACTTTCAACCTGAAAGAGCCTACTAAACTTAGAATACTTGGTCTTCCATTTCAAGCTGGTGCTCACACATTCACTACTCATTATTTTTAAAAATGTTAAATATATATATTTATATTAAAAGAAAATATTAAAAAACATAAACCATTGTCAATTCTGGTTATTCAGAACCTAGATGTTTGTTATATTATGTTTCGTACTGTTCTGTAATTTGTAAATTTTCCCTTCAGAAAATAAATATTATGAGAAAAATGTTGTAATACCCATTTTACAGATATGACTGACGAGCCCCCAGAGAAATCAAATAACCCATGCAAAGTCATAAAGCAAATAAGTGATTTGAGAAATGGGGTCTCACCTGGGCACCTGGGTGGCTCAGTCGGTTGGGCATCTGGCTTCGGCTCAGGTCACGATCTCACAGTCCGTGAGTTCGAGCCCTGCACTGGGCTCTGTGCTGACAGCTCAGAGCCTGAAGCCTGCTTTGGGTTCTGTGTCTCCCTCTCCCTCTGCCTGTCTCTCTCGCCCTCTCTCAAAATAAATAAACGTTAAAAAATAAAGGGTTCTTACCTTTCTTAGAGCCAAATTAGCTAGCTACCCCACAACTGAAAGCTCCTAGAGTCAGTAATTTATTTCTTCTTTGCTGCCACGTAGAAATAGCCTGGTTTTACTCTGCCTTTGGAGAGCCTGGAAAAAAGGAAATGCATGATTTCCTCTGGGACTGAAAGGTGATGGGTCTCTCAGAGGACAAGTGCCTCATGATGGGCTGGCACATGGTAGTCACACTGTAAAGATTTGTTGGGTTGAACTAAACTGAACTAAATTCAATTGAACTGAGCTCAAAGAAGAGGGGTGGGGATTCCCCTTCCCGAACATCTTGGGTGAAACAGCAATCACTTCTCCAAGGCTGGTAGAATCCAGGCATCCACAAGTACAATGTAGCTACAGTGTTTATAGCTGAGGTGAGTTATGCCTGTTGAGTAAACCAGTCATCTTTCTAATTTCATAAACAGCGATGGAACTCAGGAAAAAGAAAGAAAAGACAAAAGGACTCAGGACGATTTGTCACTGAAAATTTATTTTCCTGGTTTTGCTTCTGTTTTTGTTTTACTAATAACTTCTTTACATCTGGGAACAAATGTGTCAAAGCATTTATTAGAATGGATTCTTTGATTTTGTTCAAAACAACTTGAGGAAATATTTTTTAGATGTCTAGAAAAGACATCGCAGGTAACTTTGGAATTAGCATCAGAAAATCCTTTCTTTTATTACAATCTTCCAGTATTTGCTGGTTTGTCCTTCACTCTCTATGTACATGTTGCCTTCTTTAACATGTCACTTTGCCAGGTGACAACTGCCCTAAAGAGGCCAGGTTCCCACAGCAATATGTCAGAAACGATAAGCTTTTTTTTTTTTTTTTTCGTTGCACACAGCTAAACTAGGACTTTTAAACGTGAAGCTTTCCAGTCTATTACATGCTTACAAACCTTTGTTTTGCTGTCACTCGGGGGGAAAAGTGTACAAATCAATTGGGCCAGGGTTGGTTTTTTTTTTTCTTTGAATTAACTAGTGAAACCTTTTTCTTCTCTATTCCTTTTACTTACACGACTTGTAGTGTCTTAATTCCTACTAATGGTTCCAGCCAACTGTACCGCGTGGTTCTCCAAGTTGTAGGAGACACAATGCTTTGGGATCAAATCAATCATAGCTCTACAAACGAGAACAAACTACGGAACTCAAGCTAAAATAGCAAAGCAAATTGTCCCTACTTTTAATAATGCAGCTTTGCGCACGGAGCACATAATGGCCTTTAAATTAAGAAATTAGTTACATTTCCTTGAGAGCTCACATTCTTATTAGCATGATTGGCATGCTTTCTTGGCCTCCGTCTAATTATTCATAAAATGTCATCTTATACGAGAGGTCTCATTCTCCATTTAATTTTTCAGTTTTTTAAAAAAATATTATTATTATTACTAGCATTGTTATTATCGGCAGCATTATTAAATGGCATATGCCCAGTTTTTGTGTAAAAGGAAGAAAAAGAAATGAAAAGATCTTTTCTGTGAGATGGAAACTGGTAATTACGCTCTGCTAAGCACATCACGGACGCCCAGCTGGCACAATTAAAGAAATAGCTGATCAGTTCCAGTTATTGATTCTGCTAACATGTTTGTTCACGGTTGCTTCTTGTCTAATTAGTTTTTTCTGCTTTCTTAGTCTAAAAGCATACCTTTCCAGACAGGGCTATTTTCAAACATTAGTGAGCAAGACTTCCTTCGGTGGCCTTCTAGGGTTTGTTTGTTTGTTTGTTTCTTTGACACGCACAGTTGGTGTATTCATTTGTTCATTCGGCAATGAAAACTAGACTTTTCTCTGAATTCCTTCTTGAATTTCAAACCTGGATTTTACATGCTTCTCCTTTTAAATGGATATCCCCGTCGCCTTGCTACAGCCACGTTTGAAGCTGTTGTCATCGCCCATGACGTGCGACTAGGGCCGCTGCGCAAACCGGGACAAACTGAAAACACCTCCAAGATGTCGCGGGTCCTATTTGGCGAGGCTTGGGGGAAACGATTATTCTGTCTTCTGCCAAAAGGAAATCTCTTAACTCACTGTAATTTCCATTTCCTTAACGTAGACTCTACCGGAACAGCGAAAATGTTTTCGCTGTTAACAAACCGCAGGCAACCTGCGTCAATTTCCAGGAACAAAAGCTCACGGTCTGGGTCCCGGAAAACTGACCCACCGAACGCAGCGCTGCGGCAGGAGCGAGGGCTTGCGGTAGAGACGCGCTGCCTTTGTCAAAGTTGCGGAAGTAGAGCCTGAAAACACGACACCAGATGCTGGTGTGAAACGGAGGCAGAGCGTCCCTGGCCCAGCAGAGTCGTTTACCAATAAATCCCGCCCTGGCTCTGGGGTCCTGCTCTGTAGAAATGGCAGCTGTCACGAAGCCCAGGGACGCTGGTGTGCCGTCAACGTTTTAATCACTTCATGGGCACGAAAAAAAAAAAATGTTGCTCTTTTTTTAAGACTGCTATTTTTTTTTTTTTTTTCCCAATGCAAAATTTAGGAGCAAAGGCGTTTGTTTACCTAAGCATTAAAAATGAGACAGAAAAAAAGTTGAGTCTTTCGGTAAGAATTCCTACTCTCTGGGTAAAATAGGATGAGACCCATCCATTTTCATCTGGTGTTTTTACTGGTAATTGCTGATTTAGTTGGTCCTGTTGCTATAAACCTTTCAAACCATGGAGGATGAGCCAATTTTCCTTCTTCAACAAAAGAGCATCTTGCAGATTATAATATTCCATTAACTTTACAGTTTTTTAGCACCACATCGAGGCCTTGGGACACTTTGATTCAAACGATAGAAAATTAATTTTCACTTTTTTATTACATTTGCCATGGAACCCTACTGATGACATCGCTGCTGTGGCATAAAAATGACACAAGAAATTATGAATTTTATTTCCTTCAGGGAAAAGAAAGCGGACAATTAAAAGCTTTACCGTTCCCTGTATCCATCCTCAAAGTTCACAGAAGACTGACATTTGGGGGTGGGGGGAAAGAAAAGGAAAATGCAAGACAAGACAAAAGAAAGAAAGAAAATACGAAAAATGTTAAGCTTTTACAAGTTCTGTTCAAATCATTAGATTTGGGTGTAACACATGATATCGAGTAAGAATAAGAATGAATTATAGCAACTCAAATAGAAAAAAAATCCTACAACAGAGGCAGACTTTAAACATGGTAATGAAACCCAACTATGGCTCTTGGGGCAAACCCAGCCCACTACCTGCTTTCCTAAATAAAGTTTTATTGAAACGCAGTCACATTCAACCTCCATTTACGTACTGTCTAGGTTGCTTTTGCATTAAAATAGCAGTCCTGGGGCACCTGGGTGGCTCAGTCGGTTAAGCAGCCAACTTCGGCTCAGGTCATGATCTCGCGGTCTGTGAGTTTGAGGCCCATGTCAGGCTCTGTGCTGACAGCTCAGAGCCTGGAGCCTGCTTTGGATTCTGTGTCTCCCTCTCTCTGACCCTCCCCTGTTCATGCTCTGTCTCTGTCTCAAAAATAAATAAACGTTAAAAAAAAAAAAAAAAAAAATAGCAGTCCTTAGTAGCCAGGACAGAGAATATGGCCCTCAAAGCCTAAAATAGTTAGTATCTGCTTTGTACAGAAAATGTTTGCCAACCTTGGGCATTTTATCCTTTAAAAAGATAACAGAAATAATGTAGGAACTCCCTTGTTTGTTAGTTCTTTTTTTCTGGCACAAAAATAATCAGTTTAGTTGTTGTTGTTGTAATGATTTATAATTCCAGGTCCTTTCTGAAAGGGAATCCCAAAGGAAATCCAGTGAGAATCAAAGCCTAAAGGAAAACTGGAACTTTGGAGCACTCTTAAAGAAATAAATGTGCTGCTACAGCTCATTTACTCAGATATTTAGAAAGCACTGAGCCAAATAGGAGATCCTGTCTGCACACTTTTTATTCAGTGTATTACAAATCGGTAATTTGTGGAGCCTGCTTGGGATTCTCTCTTTCCCTCTCTCTCTCTCTCTCTGACCCTCCCTCGCTTGCTCACTCTCTCAAAATAAATAAATAAACTTAAAAAAAATTAAACAAGGGGCGCCTGGGTGGCTCAGTCGGTTAAGCGTCCGACTTCGGCTCAGGTCACGATCTCACTGTCCGTGGGTTCGAGCCCCGCGTCGGGCTCTGTGCTGACTGCTCAGAGCCTGGAGCCTGTTTCAGATTCTGTGTCTCCCTCTCTCTCTGACCCTCCCCCGTTCATGCTCTGTCTCTCTCTTTCTCAAAAATAAGTAAACGTTAAAAAAAAAAAAATTAAACAAAACAAAACCCGAAAAAAGAAATTGGTAATGCTTTAGCTTCCGTAATGTTGCTCAAAGTCGCTCGTTTCCCTACTAATTTCTTCCATAGCTTCTGTCACTATCTGGCTTACCCCCTTCACATCTGTTTAACTCCATCGCCTCCGCTGAGCCACAGAGTTCATGTCCCACTATTCTGTCCCTCAGGATCAGTTTACCTTTTTCGTCACCAGCCCCTATAAATCTCTGCCTCCCCGTTTCCCACCCTCATTTCTACCTCAAGCATTTAGTCGTTGGAGACTCTCTTCTTCCCATTCAAAACTCTTGCAAAAAGGGAGGGTCCACACTGAGGTCACTAGGGTATGGGAACCGATCAGATGAAGACCACTCTCCCTCTGTGCAAAATCACTTGATTTTTATTATAGGAGATACATCAACGGCACCTATCAATACTTCAAGCTTCTGAGAGTGGGAAACCCACCCTGGGGGATATCGTTTCTAGAGGGCAGCCTGTGACGGTTGGGGTGAGGCGTGGCCTCTGAACATGAGGCTTGGATCATCGTCTTTACGCTGCTGAAGGTATGTGACCAAGCTTCTGCCCACATCTAAGACTTTCGGCCAACCATGTGCTTTCTCCACTACGCTTGCTCTGAACCCACCATGTCCCTTCATTAGGTGGCATCAGGGACCAAATTCTCCAATAAATTGCGAATTCCCTGAGGGCAACGGCTGTTTCACACTCACCACTGTATCTCCAGCACGTGGCACAACATTGGGTCTGAAACCCAGGCTCACTGAGTATTTGAATACGTGAGCATATTCTGCTGCACGAAATGCCCCCATAACTGTCCTCTTGACTCAGAGTAAAAGCCAAAGTCCTCACCAGGGTCCCCAGGTCCCAACATGGTCTGGTTCTCATTTTCTTTCATTTTCTTTCTGACTCACCCTTTGCTCTGTCCTCTAGTGACTCAGTTTTTCTTGCTGCCACCTCAGGGCCTTTGTACGTCTTGTTTCTTCTGTCCAGTTATACCCATGGCTTACCACCTTCATTTCTTTCGAGTTTCCCCTCAAATGGCATTCTTTCCCGTAACCCTCCGTCCTCTTAAGCCTGCTCTATTTTTTTTCCCCACACACTTGTCACCTTCTAAGATGATACATAATATGCCTTCTTATTTTTCTTGCTTTGTACCTCTCTCCATTAAAACATGAACTCCACAAAAGCAGGGGATTTATCGGTGTTCCTTGTGATTGTCTTCCCAGGACGTAGGACAGAGCCTAGGACACAGCGGGCACTCGGTGAGTCTTTTTTGAATGAATTTTTTTCAAGCATGTGAGCAAGCAGCACTCCTCCCTCCATCTTCCCACCTTGACTCTGCGTTGTAAATACGCACAATGGCTAACTTATAAAAATGTGCTTCTTTCCTTGCTCCCCACCGCCCCCCTCCCACACACTGTGTTTTCTATTCCGTGAGCTTCATTTCACCTTCGGCTGAAATCTTCTCAAATTAAAACAAACAAACAACACAACACCTTGTTCCACAACAACAACAACAAACACCTTATTCCTCCCATCCCCAACTCCATATGCATTAAGACCCTTGTTACAATGGACTCCTTCAAACCACAAAGCGCAGTATCACTGCCCTGCTGCTTGAAAAACCACAGGATCTACACCCCAAGTGGTCATCTTGGCCCATCCCACCGGGTCCCAGATGGCCCAGATTTTCCAGACAGCAAATCTAATATACGTGGAGTCAACAGGCCACGGTGTCCTATGCCTACAGAGGAGAGAACCTCTACAGAGTGATCATCATTATGTAGCCATATGACAGTCCTTTCCCCTGACATATGGGCTGGGAATTGGGATGGCTGTCACCCCACGTAGATCCTAAATCGCTGAAGGGCAAAAGAGCATTTCTTCGGACCAGGTAAAACCTCATCGCTGCTGGCGTGGTGCTTTTGTCTCGGTAAGCATTCAGCAGAGATGCTGATAGACAACAGAAATGAGAAAACAGAAGAGAAAGCGGGCCATGGATTAGCTATTTGTTTAGAATTATGACGCCGCCATATGCAGGTAATGGCACTAGTGGGAATGGGGCGCTGCGCACAGGGGAAGCTGTTTTGACAACATATGTGATGTGTATACGGAGAGACGCAAATGCAAAGACTATGCATACGTACGGCAAATCCAGATACGTTTATATCTGGATGACTCCGTGCTCTTTCCACGTACTATCCAGTGTGCAAAACAGATATTCACGGAAAAATTAATTCTTTTATTTCTGCAATTTTCAATGTGTAAATATTTTTTTAAAACTTGTTTAATGTTATTTATTTTTGAGAGAAAGAGAGAGAGAGACAGAGCGCAAGCAGGGGAGGGGCAGAGAGTGAGGGAGACACAGAATCTGAAGCAGGCTCCGGGCTCTGAGCTGTCAGCACAGAGCCCGACGTGGGGCTCGGACCCACAAATGGCGAGATCGTGACCTGAGCCGAAGTCAGACGTTTAACGGACTGAGCCACCCAGGCGCCCCAATTTTTAAATATTTTTTAATGTTTATTTTATTTTTGAGAGACAGAGAGACAGAGCGCGAGCAGGGGAGGGGCAGAGAGAGAGAGAGAGCGGGAGAGAGACAGAATCGGAAGCAGGCTCCAGGCTCTGAGCTATCAGCACAGGGCCCGAAGTGGGCTTGAACTCATAAACTGTGAGATCATGACCTAAGCCAAAGTCGGAGGCTTAACCAACTGAGCCACCCAGGCAACCCTGCAATTTTTGATTTTCAAGCAAAATTACAGTGTGTGCTTTTCCATAACAAAATATAAGATGTGGCATTCCCTGAATAAGTTTGAGTCTCATAGTCGATAGGTAATTTTAAATTGAATTAAGCTAATTCAGCTCTTATTTATGATATCAACTTATTTATTTTTCAGTTGGGGAAAAAAATATGACCACCTTACCAGGGTGGCTGATGATTAAAAAAAAAAAAACAAAAAAACCACAAAAGTATAAATGATTAAAAGGTGATGTGAGCTTCCTCTGGGGAGTGTGGGAACTGAAATCTGCATTAAGGTCTGGGGTGACTGCGCCCGCTGCCCTCCCACAGAATCTGTCCCTTTGCCACACTTCTGTATCTGCTTTTGTCTCCTTCTACTGCAACCTTACTGTTGTCCTTCCTTCCCTGCCCTTATATCCCCTCTGCTGCTCCCAATACCCTTCTCATCAGCTTGTCCGTGATGGCAGGACAGGTGAGGCACAATGATGAAGGCAAAGGAGGAGGACGGTTGGCCCTAATTCCACCGTCACAGCCGTGAACCAGTGTCCCCATCCCCGCCTTCCCTGCTGTCCACCACCACAGTGCCTTCTCATCTCAGTCCTGGTTCCCTCCTTTCCCCCCGTGTCTGCTCCCGGTGTCTCAGGATGCCTCTCATACTACACGTCTCATTCCAGAGTTCCTACCATGGTTCTGTATTCAGAGAGTAAGGAGCTTTTAACGCAAGCCATGGATCTCCTTTGGCCATAGGAGCCCCACCCCCAACCTCAGTAGCTTCAGACCTACAACCAACACATGCGAGCTGAATGGCGTGAGAAGAAACCTCTGCTCTCACTTCCAGGCCTGCGGTAAAGAATAAGAGCGTTCCCCATATTCACCTTGGCCCTAGTAATGCACTTCCCCCCAGGGACGTCGTCATGCCCGGTGACTGGAGCGTTCAGTACCATAGAGCAGAAGAGCCTCAGTAAGTACGTGAGAATGGGGGTAGGTGGATCATGGCCACAAACACCCAGCCACCAAGTTCAGAAGGGAAGAGAGAAACTGCGCAACCGTTGGAAGCTTTTTCTTTAGCTTTACTGAAATATAATTGACATAGAGTATTGTGTTCGTTTAAGGTGTATGTGTGATAATTTGACACACGTATCTCTCGTGAGATTAGTACCACCGTAGGGTTAGATGTCTCCTCCATCACTCACATAACTACTGTGTGTGTGTGTGTGTGTGTGTGTGTGTGTGTGTGTTGCGATAAAAAGCATTTAAGGGGCGCTTGGGTGGCGCAGTGGGTCAAGTGCCTGACTCTTGAGCTTGGCTACGGGTCATGATCTCAGGGTTTGTGTGTTCGAGCCCCGCATTGGGTTCTGCACTGACGGTGCAGAGCCCGCTTGGGATTCCATCTCCCTTTCTCTCTGCCCCTCCCCTGCTTGTGTTTTCTCTCCAAACAAATAAGTAAACATTAAATTTTTTTTTTTAAACTTTAAGGTTTACTCTCAGCAATTTTCAAGTACATAGTACAGTATTGTTAACTATAATCACGACGCTGTGCGTTAGATCCCCAGAACTTACTCGTGTTGTAACTGGAAGTTTAAGCCCTTTGACCAACATCTATTGACCAACACCTATTTGACCAACACCTATTTCCCCATTTCCCCCACCATGCAGGCATGGCGGCTACCATTCTACTCTGTTTCCGTGTTTGGATTTTTAGATTCCACATATAAGTGAGATCATATAGTATTTGTCTCTCTCTGTGGTCACATCTCTCTGTGGAAATGGTAGGATTTCCTCCTTTTTTACGGCTGAATAATATTCTTGATGGAGGTGTTATCACTGTTAGCTTCCTTCTTGGAACTGTTCTTGCTGTATCCTCTACGTTTTGATGGATGGTGTTTTCAATTTTGTGTGTTTCCAGATATGTTTTGGTTTCCCTTCTGATTTCTTCTTTGACTCATTCGTTGTGCAAGAGTGTATTGTTTACGTCACACCTGTTGCGAATTTTCCAGTTTCCCTGCTGTTATTGATTTCTACTTTCATACCAATGTAGTCAGGAAAGATACTTGACATGACTTCAATCTTCTTAAATTTGCGAACACTTGTTTTGCTAACACTCTGTTCTAGAGAGTTATGCACTTGAGAAGAATATGCACTTGAGAAGAATATGTATTCTTCTGCGGTTGGATGCACATATCTTTTTGTGCACTTTCACTTTGAGCCTGTGTGTGTGTCCTAGAAGTTGAAATGATGGGAGAATTTAATCCATACGTTTAGAATAATTATTGATAGGTATGGGCTTATCAGTGTGATTTTTTAAATTAATTTATTTTTGAAAGAAAAAGAGAGAGAGAGAGAGAGAGAGAGAGAGAAAGGACAGAGGAGAAAGAGAGGGAAAGGGGCAGAGAAAGGGAGAGAGAGAATCCAAAGCAGACTATGCACTGTCAGTCCAAAGCCCAACACACCAACCATGAGATTGTAACCTGAACTGAAATCAAGAGTTGGACACTCGACCGACTGAGCCACCCAGGCACCCTTTACCAATGTGATCTTATTAATTATTTTCTGACCCGTGTCCCTTCCTTCCTATATTGATGTCTTTCTTTGAGAATTGATATCTTCCATGGTGGTATGTTTTGATTCTCTTCTTTTTATCTTTTGTGCATCCACTATATATTTTTTTGCTTTGTGGTTACTATGAGGCTTGCATAAAACATCGTAACAGATATAGCTCTCTATTTTATGTTCATAACAACTTTGATCACATACGAAAGCAAAACAAAACAAAACAAAACGAAAACCACTACCCACTTACTCCATTCTTTTATGTAGTTTATGTCAGAATTTCCTTCTTTTTGTATCACATACTCATTGAAAATTATTGTTGCTATCGTTATTTTTAATACTCTTATTCTTTAATCTTTATGCTTGAGTTAAGCAGTTAGCACATCCAACATATTACAGTATTAAAGTATCCTGAATTTGATTATATACTTCCCCTTACTGCTATAACGTTTCTGCTGAGAAATCTGCTGATAGCTTTCTGGGAGTTTTTTTGTAAGTTGCAAGCTTCTTTTTCTCTTGCTTCTTTAAAGATTGCCTCTTTGTCTTTGATTGTTGACAGTTTTGTTGTACGTATCTTGGAGAAGATCTCTTTAAGTTGAGTTTTTGGTGAGCTTATGAGCCTTGTGAACTTGGACGTTGAAATCTCTCCCCAAATTTGGGAAATTCATAGCCATTTTATCTTTAAATAAGCTTTCTTCCCCTTTCTCTCTTTCTTTGTCTTCTGGAAATCCAATAATTTGCAGATTGTTTCTTTAGAAGGTTTCCTATAGACCACAGATGCTTTCTTCACTCCTTTTTCATGCTTTTCTCTTTGTTCTCTTCTTGGGTAATTTTAAAGGTCCTGTCCTCTAATTCACAGATTCTTTCTTCTGTTTGAACCACGTGGCTATTGATGCCGTCTACTGCATTTTTCTGTATTTTATTCATTGTAATCTTCAGCTCCAGAATTTCCGTTTGGTCCTTTTTCACAATTTCTTTTTGTTAAACTTCTCCTTTGGTTCATGTATTCTTTTCCTGATTTCATTTCATGGTCTTGCTCTGTTTTCTTGTAGATCATTGAGCTATTTTGAATCCTTGATGGGGTAAATCACAGATCTCCAAGTCGTTAGAGTCGGTTCCTAGAAAACTTATCGTGTCCCTCTGTATTGTTAGGTTTCCTTGACTTTTTATGGGCTTTGAAGTCTTGCCTTGCTGTCTTCACTTTTGAAGTGGCACTCACCTCTTCCAGTCTTTGCTGACTGACTTCAGGAGAGACATACCTCCCATCAGCACTGCTAGGGATCCTGAGACTCTCAGACCTTCTACAGATATAACTGCTCCACACTTCTTGCTCTCTCTCACGGCAGAATTCTTACATTTGTATGCCCTCTCTAGATCCTGCAAGGCCAAGCCATATGTCCATACACTCTGTTTTGGTTTTCCAAGGGGATTCTCTCCCAGGCCCACAGATTCAGACTGGCTTTCTGTACATGCTTATTAGCCGCCTGCAAAATCTCACTCCTGCCGCCCTCTGGAGCATGCACAGGCAGTCCACCACAGAGTGAGGGCAGGTGTGTGGATGAGGCACATGGAATGCTGTGGGTGCCAGTGGGCCAGGTGGGGGTATCTGCGGGCAAGACATCACCGGTGGCTCATAGACAGGCCTCCTGATTGAGTCCTGATGTGCTCAGAATGATCCTTGTCCCCTACATATGTTTTGTTCTGAGTCCCAGGTGCTGTTCCTCCAGTCTGTCATGTTGCCTATCCATGCAGCTCATGACTCAGTGCTCTGGATGTGGCAAGAGGGAAATGGGCCCCTTTGGCAGGGTCCCACAAGGCTAGGGAAGCCAGGAACTCACTCACATGCCATCATTTTCCCCCACAGAAGAAATCAAGGCTCTCTTGTCATCAAGCTATACTTCTCTGGGGGAGGAGGGATGAAGGAAAGTTAAACATTTCCTCTCACCCTCTCCAAGGCATCCAATCTTATTATTTTTCTTTTCTACAATGGTATGCTAGAACTTTTGTGCTGGGCTCTGGGACTTCCACAAAGCCTCTCTCCTCTGTGAGTGATTATCTCCAGGGAGTGTCAGACCATGGTTGGGAGGGGCGGGAGCCAGTCTTTGGGGCACTTTGGGTCCACAACCAAGACTGAAGTCTCTATGCCTATTACCTGATGCATAGGTGGGTGAGAATTCTCCCAGGTCCCTTGATGTATGGCTGCTGACAGAACTAAAGTAACATGGGGCTGTAGTCAAGTCCTTGGAGGTACAGAACTGTTTGCTGGTCTAGTGCTGGGACCATGGTTGACAAGTCAGCTACCTAAGTGCAGATCTGTCTTCTAAAAACAGCTCTCCTCATTTGTCGACTACACCAGGTTTCCCAGTCTCCTATCTGGATCCCTCAGCTCCCGCAAAAACACTTTTGCCCATGGATCAATGCCAAAGTGTTGCTGTTGAGGGCAAGACATGAATGAGGGATATCTTATTTGGCCCATGCCACTCTCTGGAAACCTTAAAAGTTGTCAAAAATGTACAGCCCAGGTGAAAACTGTCAGCCTGAATTCCATGATAAAACTTCCTTTACCTTTGGTTAAGCTTCATCTGTGTAGATTTTTACACTCCAACAGTTAACTAATCTACCTTCCATACCAGTTTGGCCTAAACTACATCCTCCAAATTCTAATGTCGAAATCTTAATCCCAAGTACCTTAGAATGTGACTATATTTAGAGATAAGATCTCTAAAGGTGTCATTAAGTTAAAATGAGGTCACTAAGGCGGGCTCTAATCAGACATGACTTGTATCCTCATAACAAGAAGAGAAGGACACAGATACACATAGAGGGGAGATGACATAAAGACACACAGAGAAGATGGCCAGCTACAAGCCAAGGAGGGAAGCCTCTAGATAAAAAACAAAACAAAACAAAACAAAACAAAACCAACTCTGCTGTGCTGATCCCTTGATCTCTGGAATTGGGAGAAAACAAATTCTTGTGGTTTAAGCCACTTAGTCCATGGTAGTTATTACAGGAGCCCTTTTAAACGAATACAACACCCTCCTATACACTGTCAGTGGTTTGCAAATGACATGGCCCTAAGTGACAATTTAAATACGTCTAACTTTGTTTCCATGTGAATATTTTGTGCAAACTCTTAATCCATTAGGGAAACACTTTTGAAATGCTTTCTCTGTTGAGGACTGCTACCTAGAAGGGATATCAAGTGCTTTTCAGATCCCATTTTTGTAATTTTAAAGACATACACTAGAGGTACCTACCTGAGAAATCTTTCTAATTTCTAAATTCAGGGATTAGAGATCTGTCAATTCTGGCAGTGGCAGAGACTGCTATCGTTCTTTCTCCCCTTCTTCCACTATAATAGAGGCTTTAGAGAGGCAAAGCCAGCACCAAAGTAAGAGTGTATATCCCAGTAAGGAAGGTTTGGCCATAAAGCTAAGATCTGGCTAATGAGATGTGACTTCAAGTATATATCCTTTGAGACATATCAAGAGAGTAGAAAAAAAACATGCCCTTCTTTTCCTTCCTTTTACCCTTGAGTCCAAGTGGAGAAATGGTGATGAGTGGAAATGATGACTACCCTGGGGACAAAAGCAATGCCTGCAGGATCGCAGATATTGAGATGGAAGAAGTTTGGTCCCCAACACAGCTGAGCTACTCAACATCCCGAGCTGTTCAGACTGCTACGTGAGAAAGATATAATTTCTACCACCTTTAAGCCACTGCATTTTGGAATTCTTATTATAGTAAACTAGATTGTATCTTGACTAATACAAGGGGAACTGTGAAAGAAGAAAGCAGGTAAAGATCTGGAAAAAAGTGCAAGTTCCTCACGTATGTGATTTATCCCTGCATTAATAGTTAAAATCCATACTTTTCTACAAATCAATAAGGAAAAGACAGATGACCAGGTAGGAAAAAGGAGCAAGTTACTTGAAAAGGCGCTTCCCAAAGAAGCTATCCATATGGACCACAAACATGTGCAAGGGTGTTCCGTCTCATTAGTTATGAAAAACAATACTACCTCGCGACCTCTGGAATGGCTAAAATCAAAACCATTGGTGACACCAGGTGTTGGTGAAGATGTGAAGAAACTGGAATTTCCTATGTTGTTTGCTGATGGGAGGGTAAATGGAACAGTCATTCTGAAAACCATTTGGCGGGTGTTTATCGCCAAGAGTTGATCGCGTCCCACCACTTATAACACCTAAAGAAATGTGTACGTGTATTTCCCAAAAGATATCTAGTAGAATGTTCATAACAGCATTGTTCATCCCGGCCCCAAATTGGAAACCTGCGAATGTCTCCCAGTAATAGAGTAGATGAATAAATCGTGGAATATGCATACAATGGAATAGCATACGGAAATCATACCAGACAAACCACTGCTACACAAAGCAATATGGATAAATATTGCAAATGTGATGTTGAGTCACAGGAGCCCGTACACACAAGTAGAGAAACTCTCTGACCTAGAGCTTCCGGCCAATGAGAATCCTGGGTTCTAGTAAATCCTGGCCCGTTCTTCTCTGTTTGCTTCCTGATTCCTTCGTGACATCAACACACAAACACAACTTGAATGAGGATATTCAGGACTTAAACAAAGACATATTCTTCTTCCTAATCTAGGCTAGCCAATTAAAATAGAAGGAAAGGCTAACTGATACATGATCATAAAAGGGTAAAACTTCAGAAGTAGGAATTTATAAGACAGGAACGCATGAGTTTTAGATTACAAAGCAAAGGGCATAAATTTCCAGTATCTGAGTGCATTACTTGAAGCTGAGATTCATCAAGGAAGGGTTGTAATTGACTGACAAGAGATGAGATGGGCAGAGAAAAGCGTTGGTAATAGGAATAGAGAAGAAAGCCCTTATTAAAAAGTCATCTGAGGGGCACCTGGGTGGATCAGTCAGTTGAGCATCCGACTTCAGCTCAGGTCATGATCACATGGTTTGTGAGTTTGAGCCCTGCATCTGGCTCGTTGTTGTCAGCACAGAGCCCACTTCGGATCTTCTCTCCCCCCCCCCCCCCCATCTCTCTGCCTCTTCCCTGCTTGTTCTCTCTCTCTCTCTCTCTCTCAAAAATAAATCTTTTTTTAAAAAAAAGAAGTAATCTGAATATGGAGTACCTGGGTGGCTCAGTCAGCTAAGCGTCCAACTTCAACTGAGGTCATAATTTCATGGTTCCTGAGTTCAAGCCCCACATCGGGCTCTCTGCCATCAGCACAGAGCATGCTTGGGATCCTCTGTTGCCCTCTCTTACTGTCTCTCCCCTGCTGGCACATGCTTTCTCTCTCTCTCTCTCTCTCTCTCTCTCTCTCTCTCTGTGTCTCAAAAATAAATAAACATTAAAAAAGAAAAAAGATGTAATCTGAATATATGGCAGAAAGAGGCTGTGTTTAGAAAACTAGGCTTTGGAGCCAGACAGCTCCAGGTTCAAATCAGAGCAATTTCCTATGCGTGTAACTTTGGGCAAATTAGCTCTCTAAGCCCCCATTTGCAAAATGGGAGAATGTTTGTTTCCACCTTCCAGTGATTTGGGGAGGATTAATGACTCCACAGAGCACCTGGCATGTACATAATGCTCTGTTAACTTAAGGTCTAATTATTTCTATAATTACTGAAATTTTACTATTATTATTAACACATGCACAGTTTAGGAGGGATATCGTCATTAAACTATATGATTCTTCATAATTCTGGCTTACATGGTTTATAAAGTGCTCCTATGCTCAATATCACTGAACCTTGGGAAGACTTCATATTTAGAAGATTTACTAACCGAGAGTCGTTGTCCTTAAAACATTTTCACAGGCCATATTCTGATTGTCCTTGTCTACACATACGTTGTGAGTGCCCTTTAGAGGTCCCCAGTCTTAATATGCAAATATGAAACTGAAAAATGCCATTTAGCCTTTGTTTATCATATCATATGGTTGTTTGAGGCTCCTTATGTCTCTGTGACTCTATGCCACACACACTAATTGAAAAGAAAAGCAAGGCTAGTTATCCGCATCATTCAAAGAGCAAACATTTGCTGGAAATAATTAAAAGAAAAACTTTCTTGAATTACGTTTTCTATGATACAGCTCACCAAGGAGCTGTTCAACTTAGCAATTTCTTCTATTCGTGCCCCTTTTCTATGCCTTTTAACTCTGCCTTTACTTGCTTTCATAAAATGATATTTAGCGTTTGCATAAATGGGCCTCTAAAATATGGAAATCTTGTTTATAGACATGGCCTTGTAGAGAAACACCTGAGATAATGCTCCCAGTCAACTGTTATTAGGAACAAAGAACTCTCTGGCTTGCTACAAATTGGAATTCCTAATCTTACCCCCAAAGAAAGGTGTACGTTCTTTATGGCAGTCTGAATTTATAGACTGTTTTGGATTCTCACATTTGTATAGTCATTTGCATAGAACAGAAAACATATTACATAACAAGTCAGTCAAGCTAAATTATAGGCAGTTCTTTTCAATCAGGCCACTGCAGTTCTGCGTTGCTCAGTTCAGCTCCCGTCTCCCACTGTTCAAATGTTGCCATGGTGACCAATTTTTGTCATGTATATTCCCAGATCCCGTGCGGCCTCCTTATTCATAGCACTTTGCCATCACTACAGCGACCGCTAGCTGCTGTCTTATTATCTAATCTCCCCTTAGTAATACATATCACCTTTAAACTACCTGGGTGAATTCTTGAAACCTGAGTATAAATGATATGTTACAGAAACCAGAAAATAAATTCACATTAGATAACGTTATAATGATAATAACAAATAAATAAGACTCCTTAAGCCAGCCATAAGCAGGGGCTTTGTGAATTCACTCCCTTACCATTGCCTCGCTATGTCACCGTCCATGTCACTGGAGGACCCATCTGATTCTTTCACGACAAATGGAATAACAAGATTGCAGAACTGTTGAGCTGAATTTGATCAACCGTGTTGCAATTCGTCTGACTGTTGAGCTTTTTGCTGTTATGACAGCTGAAAAACACAAATTATCAGCATATTGGAAGAAGAAGCCGAGAGGTGCAGAGAGAGTCTAATTTATCCACATGCCTAAAAAGACAAGGTCGTCTGGCTAAACCAAATGTCACCCCTTTTTCCTTTTTAAATATTGTAGGCTGACTGTCTTTCGAGTAAAAACACAACCTTAAAAAGAATCACAAGAAACCAGATCAAAGACATAAATAGAACAAAATATGCACAAGAGATCTCCTCCAAGATCAAAGATGTGAACGGAATTGCCATGAATAAGAAGTGTAGAGCTCACCAGAACAGAATGTCTTCAGCATACATAGAATTCTACCAAAAAGAGAAAGAAGAAGAAGAAGAAGGAGAAGAAGAAGAGGAGGAGGAGAGGAAGGGAGAAAAAAAGTCTCTGGGAAATCAGGCCCTCTGCAAAGCAAGTAAGATGTCTTTATTTTTCCCTTTGCAGTAAGCAAAATTTCTATGTCGTTTCACTGAAATGACCGAATACAGAGCAGTATAATCTGAAGGAAGGAAGCATAAGAGACCCTTTCCTTTCTGGGGGCTAAGCATCTTTCATGTTTTTTTTTTTTTCTTTTTTCTGTCAAAATCCACTCCCAAAACTTCAATCTTTAAATGTGTTTCACTGTAAATCAACCCGGTACAGAGAGTTTTCAAGGGTGTGAAATATTGAGGTAGTAACATTCGAGAGAGCAGCTTTGCTTGTGAAAATGAAGTAATTAATTTAATGCATATGGGAAAAAAGAAAAAAAAAGTAAAGGGAGTTCCCTTTATTAAATATTTATCACTGGAGCCCTGGTGGATGCCACTCAGAAAAGCAATCATTAGAGATGGGACATTGATTGAAGTGAATATTAAGTAGCACTCTACACTAAATAACGGTTGCTGATTTCTTGGAAGAAAAGTTCTTGGGCTTCTTAGCTACTTCTCTTTGAGTGTCTTACAGCATGTGCTTAATTTTAAGTAATTCAGTCTTTTAAAAACGTGTCTCTGTCCCTGACCTTATAGAACTTTCATCTCATTCAAGTCAATGAACCCAACTCTTTTCTACCCTCTGTAGGCACAGGGTGCAGGAGAAAGAGGGACAGGGAGCTTGAAACAGTGAGGGAGAGCGGCTAGTTATCAGAATGCAAACTCATGCCTGCAGAAGGAGGAAAAATAACAAATTAATAATCCATGATTCTATTTAGCCTACTAGGGGGAGGACAAATTTATGATTCAAGGTAAACTTTGATCAGATATGTTAGCGCTGAAGGTAAATTTTCTGAACTTGATTCTTTAAAGCAAAAAAAATTCACGAGGCAATATATTTCCTAATGATATTTAGTCTTAAATATGTACATTAACATATACATTCTTTTTTACCCTTAGAAGATAAATATAGTAATTGCAAATATATTTTTTAAGTAGGCTTTCCACTCAACATGGAGCTTGAACTCACGACCCTGAGATCAAGAGCCACATGCTTTACTGATGGAGCCAGCCCGGTGCCCCCCTTTTTAAAAAACTCATGCAATTTTGGAGCAATCTCTTTCTATGAGGCTCCTGTCCCCAACAAATGTGCCTGAATTCATGTTGAGACAATTTCTTATACTGTAGTATCATTGCAAAGAGCAGGATTTTCATATTATTCTAGATCCTGAGTATCATCGGACTTCTATTCTGACTAAAGTCTTTACATGCTTTGTACTCCTGAAGAAGTAATTCTCTTCCTGCAGTATCTGGAATTTCTTTTTTTTTTATTTCTTTTTTATTTATTTAAAAAAAATTTTTTTTAATGTTTATTTACTTTTGAGACAGAGAGAGACAGAGGATGAACGGGGGAGGGTCAGAGAGAGAGAGGGAGACACAGAATCTGAAACAGGCTCCAGGCTCTGAGCTGTCAGCACAGAGCCCGACGCGGGGCTCGAACTCACGAGCCGTGAGATCATGACCTGAGCCGAAGTCGGATGCTTAACCGACTGAGCCACCCAGGCGCCCCAAGGAATTTCTAAGAGAACTCCTTCCTCCCTCCATCTATGCACGTTAACGTGACTATGGGCAGGCTGCTTTGGAGGAATTTGATTGACTCCATGGGCAGGGACGTTAGACATGCCAGGATAAGGTTTTTAAAAAAAATGGACGTTGTCTCGCAGCCAAAAAGTACAATGTTATATTGACAGTTTGGGCCCCTTTTCTTCACAAGCAGCGAAGTGGTCTGGTAAAATGGAATAGCATCCCTTTGAGTGATGCTCACTTTAGAGTAGTGGTTCTTAACCAGAGGCAATCTTCCCTCCCTCGCCAGGGGATACCTGGCAATGCTTGGAAGCATTTTTGATTGTCACAATAGGGTGAGGTGCTCTGGTGGCATCACGGAGATGGAGTCCAGAGACAACGCTTAACGCCCCGCAATGCAGTTCCCATGACTTATCCTTGGATTTCATGGGAACATTTTTACCAAGAGATGAAGTTTATGCTTTCCTTAAGCGCAACCAAATCACAATTTTTCTCAGGTAACCATCATGTATTCATGATCCATTTACAGCAACGGCGCTTATGATGCTTCCAATTCATGTATTGAAATTTTAAACTTTTATTAATATTCAGCTTGAGGTTTGAATTCATAATTTAGCACCCTGGCTTAAGCCTATACGTTTTGTTGGAATGAAGTGATTCTCCACCCTGTTGTTTCTCTTTCGCATCCCTCTCGCGATTAGGGTCTGACGCCCAGAAATGGCTTGGCAGCTTTACAGACAACACTTCCACGCTTTTCCATGCGTGGGAACTTTTGGGACAGGATACGTGATTGCCTTGGAAATTATTTGATGTTGACGAATTAGGTCCTTTCCAAAAAAGGAAGTGATTTTCAGCCACCTTGAGACGCCATTTTCTCCTGGTACACAAAGCTAGACTTCTGGCGATCTTCTCAGAAAGCTCAAATAGTTTTCTTGAATGAGGGACTCGCTATGGTGGGGATTCCCGAAAAAAATAATACGCTCTTTTCTAGTCTTTTTGACTTATAGAGTCCTGCTGGTTCAAGTCAGAATTCTAGATGATTTGAAGTTGATAAAGGAGGCTTAGAGCTTATCTGTGCAGCCATCCCGTTAGAATGCAGCACCTTCTTGTAGATGTTTCATACTTCGGTGGAGGAAATGGCCCTGGACGCCATTATGGTGCCAGAAACCAGCACTGATCCACACATTGTGGCCGGATCTGCAGCACAGCAGGTCACCAAGTCGTTTGGTGACGTGCAACGTATTCGTCACTGGTCATTGATTTCTAAGAATTCTAATGAGAAAGGATCAAGCAAGTTGGTTATTTGAAAACTTCCTTTTACCAATTGTGAGGCTGCCCTTGAGCTTTAGGCTACCTTCCTTTAGCAATGTTCTATAATCTCCGGTTTTCATACAATTAGTCAAAGATATGTGTTGGGTATCCACCGCCACATATATATGTAAAGTCTATATTTTTGCTAGGCTTATCTCTGGTTGTCGAAGTATTCTCTTGAAAAGCAAAACGACAAAAAAACTACACAACTTTTTACTTTTCTCAAAGTCAGTGCTTTCCAAAATGTCCTCAGCATAAAAATGATGTGAATTGCTTATTAAAAGAAAAGACACTTCGTTCCACCCAGACCTCTCTGGGAAGACCCTAAAAATCTATATTTCTGAATAGCACCCAGGGAGCCATATGATTTGGTAATTTGGGAGACAGTGCCATAGGAGAACGCACATATTTGGAAACCACAAAAGACACCATATTAAATTATAAATGGATTGAGTAGCTGCCCTTCAAAAGGTTGTGTGATGCATATGCAATACTTCGGCAAGTGTCTGTATCATTTCACAAGGTGAGCCTTCCAAAGCCATTAGCCTTTTCAGCCACTTGTATTTAGTATATCCTTTCATCTTTTTACTTCGGTGTTTGACCACATTCCTGTCTCTTTTTCACTAACTCTCCTATTTTGGTTCCTTTCTTCCCTCTCCTTTTAACTGAGTGTGCCTCCTGATACTGACTTTCCCAAGAGTCCTTTAATTCTTTATCTGTGCACACAGGAGCCCTTCTTGGGAATTCTAGCATTCCGTTGATAACTATCAAGGTACGCTCCTTGATCCTACTCTCTAGACCCAATTAACCTGGAACCTGGAGCCTGAGACTGATTATTTAAAATTTATCTACAATTTCCAGGCATCCGTGTGGCTTTCACCCTCCAGAACTAATGTCACTTCAATCCGCAAATATTTAAATGCCAGTTTGGAGTGTTCCATTTGAGTGGTCTAAACCACCCACACGTTGCACCTGCCGTGGGGGATATGTTGAACCTGAGAGCACCCAGATGACATATTGACTTCTTTCTACGATTCAGAAGGAATCCCTGTGCTCATTCGCTGGCTTATCCATAACTACAGCTTGTATTCTCTTTTATAGAATGCTTGGAACAATTGTAAGAAAAGAACAGGAAAGACTGTGTGCATAACCAATCTGTTCCTTTCTACATTACTCATCCTCGCAGACTCTCTTAAGTAAAAAAAAATATTTGCTGCATCAATGAGACATGCAGTCTATGTCATTGAGCTAAAGAAAGAAAGAAGCAGCTATTACTCTGGACTCTATCAACTCATGTACGTTTCACTTCTGCATCTAATATGAATACTGTTGGGCTGAATTTTGCACTGAGAGATCACTCCACCTTTTGTCGGGAGTTCATGCGTGTATACAGATGGCTTTACGCACAAAGAGAATATGTTTGTCTCTCAAACGAAGACGCGAATTCTGAAGTGTGTATTTTGTCTACCGAGTCTCTCCGTCTAGACCTTAATGAGTTCTATCCGCGGCACCTCTGGAAATTCCGAAATGGCCACAGTCGCTACCAGTCCTCTGGTGTTAACAGAGGTCAAAGTGCCCAAAGACATCATTTCAAGTCTTAATTGAATGCTAGCAACTGAACCATGAGCAGGATCCCCGAAGAATGGTCAAGTCCTCTGTGGGCTTCACACAATGGGAATGTGTGGGTAGATGCCATCTGTAGCTCCGGGGTGGGGAAACAAAAGGGCATTTGAGGAAGAGGGGATTGCTTACAGATATGATATAATGGGAAAGATCTGAAAGTCATCCATCATGCCCGTGACACACATCACACCCAACAACAGCCAAAAGCCACGAGATGTCACACACCGCCTGCAGCGTGTCAGGCCTTCTGGCATCAGCACTTTTGTGCACCCTGCCACCTGCCCTCTCTGGCTGCGCTGCGTGGGGAGGCCCAAGAATGCCTCTGCCCGCCCCCCACCCCAACGTTTGCTAACGCGGCTTTAGCCTCACCGGCACCCCCCCCCCCCCCCCCCCCGGCTCTCAGGACACATTCATCCCGTGACAGGGAGTGACAATCAGAGCCGAACAGGGATGCCAACGCTACCAGATGTTGCCGAAGCTCCTAAATTGGGTTAGCCCAACCACGCTGCTCTGAGACGGTCAGAACAAGGTGGCCCAGGCGGGGACACAGGGCCGCTCGGAAGCTCCCATGCGGACAGCGGCTCAGAGGCACGGAGATTAGGCCGAAGCTTCCCTCCGCTTCTTTCCGTTTTCCGTACAGGGCTTGCTTGAAAGTAATCATCTCGGAATATCAAATGCAGATTGGGTTAAGATGAGCAAGAAAAATATATAAGCTATGTTTTCTCATCATTGTGTGACAGCAACCTGTCACATCCAAGGGTTGTTCTTTAATTTTAAAGGAACACATGGCGTGCATACACACACACACACACACACACACAAAACATCAGAACGAGTTGTAATTAAATTTGTATTATGTTCTCTGGCTTTCACTTCTGTGGACTCTGTTTATCTCATCTTCCCAATGAAATGGCAGGGTCTCCAAGTGCAGGGGCTGTGGGTAATGGTGCCCTTTGGCCCTCACGGGGCCTAAGTCAATATTAAACACACACTAGTTGCTCGATGGCTAATCAGTCGGTTTCAAACGGGTTTGTTGTGGCTTTTGTTTGTAATATTTCCAAAGGCTAAAGAAGAACACTGAAGACAGCACGCAGCGTGAAAAAAAAAAAAAACCAAGGTGGGAAATTATTAGTTGGGTCCAGGTTAAAGAAATATAAAGCCAAGCAGTTAAATTTTATCACTTGAATGGAGGATATTAGTAGCCTGAAATTCCTAGGCTTGTTCACAATGATTTTACAGGCTAATATCCTAAATATTGTGCCAACATTTCACGTTCTAGGCTTGTTTATGCCCCAGTATAAATAGCCCACTTGCGGTGCATTTAGGTGTCTCTGTTACTAATTCATAGTGACCCATAAAAACTACAATAAAGGACAGTTCTCCAGAGCAATAACTTGTTGGGGTGCAAAATAATTGGGACACTGGGACTCTTGCTGACTGAATGAGTTGTAGTGTTTGGAAACAACCCTAGGAAAATAGCAACCATACCCTGAAGCCAGCCCTTCAACTTTATCTGGGAAAATCCATATAATTTGGGCATCGCGTACTGTTTTCACCCCATTCCAATATCCTTTGAATATGTCCAGATCTTTCTAGATCTTATCTAATCGTGTTTCTTCTAACATCTTGTGAATCTTTACCATACATGCAAGGAGAGTTCATTTATATTGAGGTCAGGTAATTGTATCCATTCCTTGAATATATTCTCTTGTTTGAGTTCCAGAACTTGGTACCATTTCAATGTTGTATTGCATCCAAAACAACTTATATTTTGGGCACTGATGCGATAAAAATATTGCATATTTATCATGTGTAGTCGTTGTCAAGAGGACCTGATGGCAATGACAGATTCTTACTCTGTTTGATGGCAACTTTCCATTGAGCTCCAATTTATAAATTGTGGACGAAAATGTGGGGTGGGAGAAGTAACAGAACTAAATCAAGCACGTGATTATCAGTAATTCTTACGAACGAGTTGATGTGTTGAACACACTGAAGCAGCGTGTCTGACCCAATTCTTAAACTACAGGTCAAACCAAAAAATATGAACCTGAGCACAGAAAGGATTTCCTTAATGTATATTTCCTATAAATAATGTTTCCTTGTTAGATTTAATCTATAATTGAAGTAACTAGATTCACTGTAAACAAGAGGTTGTGGTAAAAGGAATTAATCAGTATTTTAAATATCTGTGCCTTTCTTGTTGGGATGAGCACTGGGTGTTGTATGTAAGCCAATTTGACAATAAATTATATTTAAAAAAAAATCTGTGCCTTTTTGATCAGGCACCTGGAGACTGACATTCCAGGTTTTCTGCATAGAGAAAATGAATAGATTCATATATATATATATGAATCTATAGATTCATAGATTCTATAGAATCCATAGAATCTATAGAATCATATATATATATAATAAATATATTATAAATAAATATATATAAATTTATAAATATAAATATATTATATTCATATATATATATATATATATTCATTACGCATACAACGAGAAGATATTCCATCTAGGCATGTATCCCCTTATCTGAGTGGCCTTCCCTGATATCTTATTCCTGTAGCAGCCATGGTCCCCCACTTCTGGCTGCGACTCCCCTTATCATTTATGATGTTACATGATTTGCGCATTTGCCTTGTTCTCCCTCTCCCCCCTACTGGTTTACCTCTAGGGCGACAGAGACTTTGCTACTTTGGTCCCTACAGGATTCCTAGCACTGCACAGTGTCAGTGCCTGACCCTCAAAAAGTACGTGCAAACGTTTGAATATGTATGAAATACACGTGTTCTTTTAGAAGCAGATGAATGAAGGACACCAAGACGGCTACGCGTGTGTGTAATTAGGATCTTAGAGTGTCAGTTGTAATATAAAATATTTCATTCAAATTGAGCGCTTCACCCAGAATGGTTTAGTAGGCATCGCACAAATAATCTTTTTCAGTAAATCATTTTCAATAAGTGCTTTCTTGGAGAGCAAATGAAAAAGGAGTGTGAAAGAAGGTTAGAGACAAAACATAGCAAAGCTTTATGATTAACATTTCTGAGATCCTTAAGGTAGTAATCCATAACTCAAGAAATGAAGGCCCATAAAATCAGTTAAATGAAACCAAGTTCGATACTTAGATTTTCTGAATTTTAATGTTTATTTATTTTTTGAGAGAGACACACAGCACAAGTGGGGGAGGGACAGAGAGAGAAGGAGACACAGAATCTGAAGCAGGCTCCAGTCTCCCAGCTGTCAGCACAGAGCCTGATGCGGGGCTTGAACTCATAAGCTGTGAGATCATGACCTGAGCCGAAGTCGGGCGCTCAACCGACTGAGCCACCCAGGCGCCCCGATTTTCTGAATTTTATATAATGTTTATGTTTGCCAGAAAGGATGCATTATTTATGCTTATGTTAGGTGTGCTGATGGTAAGTAACTACAGTGATGAATGGGGAGATTTTCCTAATCACAGAGAGTAGCATATAAACTGTTTTAAAAGTTTCCAAGAATGTGCATAATTTTAGAATAATTTATAATAAATTAAAAACAATGTACAAATCTTGTATGCGGCAAGCACCTTTAATTCTTGTTAGCTCTAAATGTGTGGATAGATGGAAATGTTAATAAAAAAAAAGGAAGTAAGTTCCATAATAAAAGATTTAGGCTGTTGAAAAGTTTTTCTTCTAGGAGACTTGAGATGATACTTGGGACAAACTCGACAAAAATAGGGGGGATTCCAAAAACTTAAGAATTTACACTTCTTGCCAATTGTCTAAGATATTTCCCTTCAGCTTATTACTAGCCACCATGGGTGTCTGACTTCAAAAACCAAATAACTCAGACATTTGGCAGGAGACCAAATTTATCAGTACCATACCCAAGGATAATGTGTTTTGAACATTGTGTACAATGTAATTCTAGAATTCTCTCCTTGAGAGAAGACCAAAAAAGCATGATATTTATATTCTAGCTCTTGCCTTTCTGTGAGGAAAATTATTTATTTGTTTTTTGCAAAAATTAATAGACATTTACATGAGTCAAACAGCAAAAAGTCCCAAAGGTATGTTGCCAATAACCCCCTTCCCTTACAAAGTTTTTTGGAGTTGGTTCCCCAGTTTCACCAAGAAGCAAATTTGTATTGTTTTTCGTTTTACATCTTGGTCTTGGGAGTTTCGAGGAACAGGTGTTTATAGGCCAATGTTCATCCCAGAAGTTAAGGATCAAACTAAGGCCCCTGATTTTTTCCCCCAATACGTTGACCTTTCCATTGTATTCAATGGCACCTGCCTGCCTGGCTGATGGAAAACTTTTCTCTATGATTTCGTATCTGAAAAAAGGAAATTCTTTCATCAATCTCGCCCTTCTCCCCCACCCCAGGTACATTGGTTCTCCTGTGGTCATCAGCACCAAAGCTCTTTAAAGACTAAGCCAGATTCATCACCACTATCTCTTCTACGCACTCTTTGATTTTGTGAAATCCCATTTCTACACCACGACCATCACCCCCCATACACACACACACACACACACACACACACACACACACACACAGATTTCAGTGTAATTTCTCTTTCCAGAATCACTGTGACCCGCACGACATCCTAATCAACAGTGTCTAACACGCTGGCAGCTCCCCAGGCTCTCCCTCCCTCCCCCCCGCCCCCTCCCCCCCCCCCCCCGCCCCCGCCTCCAAGCAGCTCCTTCCTTGGGGATTCTCTTCTTGCTCAACCTGGCTTCCTTCTCCTGGCCTTAAGATACTCCTTGTTCCCTTCATTGGTATTCTTTCTTCTTTCCTTTCTTGTTTATTCCAGAGCCTCTGCCTTTTATTTTATTTTGCATGTCTGTCTGCCTGTATTATGTATGTATTGTCTCTTTGTTTTAAACCTTCTCTTCAGATATCCTGTCCACTGTTGCTTCTTTGCAAGATAATACAAACCATCTTCCCTTTGGGCTCTTATCTCTCCCTGGAATTTCAATTAAGGCACTCCCCAGGGCTCCTGGGTATTTTACCTGATTGTCCCACCACTACCTCAAAGTCCACTAACCTCCCCTTCTGTTTCCTAAATCAGTGCAGCTTCCGAACGGAGGGTGATTTCGCTTGCTGCCTCCTTTCTCCCCCAGAACACTGCAGGCAACATTTAGCAATGTCTGCAGACATTGCCACACTGAGCAGGGGTGCTGCGGGCCTCTAAGTGGGTAGAGACCAAGGGTGATGCTAAACATCCTGCAGGGCACAGGACAGTGCCACAGCAAAGAATTTTCTGGCCCCAAAGATGAATAGCATCCAGGCTGAAACCCTGTCCTCATTTATCACAGAAAGGAGGACTTTTCTGTCACCTACTCGCTTTGGCAGAATGAACTGGATTTAATCCTGGGTTGTCCTTCTTTTCTGCTTTCTTCATGCTACTCACTCCATTTAATATCCAGAGTCTCACTTGGGTTTTTTCCTTGGAAATTTCTGTCCAGTGATTATTTCCTTGATTCCTACTACTGCTGTCCTTACATGCGTGCACTTGGGTAAAAATATATACGCTTCACTGGTCTCAGTAGCTCAAGTTTCTTCTCCCTCCCATCCTGACATGCTGCTGCTAAATTAAATGCCTTCAGATACTGTTTTCCTCACATCAGCCATGTTCAATGGCACCTTTCTGGAGCCTCGCTCTTTTAGGATTCTTTGGCAGTTGGACCCTTACCACACCTCCCTCCTATAGGCCATATGCGAACCTTCCATTCTGGCCAAGTTGGCCTACTCATTTCATTTCTGTCCTAAATGTCATAACCAAGTCAGTAATTCCACTACGTTAGTAGTTCTTTTCGATAACAAAATAGTTGATTAGTTACCCTCATTAATGAAAATTGGTTTATTGTTTTGAAGTTTCCATGGCAGACATCTTGGAATATATCTAAGGCTTCTGGAACCAAGCTAACTGGGAATCAGGTCTTGTCTCTGTCGCTTGCGAGGTTGGGCCAGTAACCACATTTCCTCACCCGTAAAATGGGCTAGCAAGAATGCCTGGCACATAGGGTTGCTGCATAATTTAGAATAGTCCCCAGTATCTAATAAGCACTAGATAATTATTCACTCTTATTCCAAAAGAAAAGTGTTATATTATTTCCTTCATAAACCCACATTTGAAGACTAAGCTAGACTCATCACCACTATCTCTTCACCACCATTTACCCACTCTGATTTTGTGAAATCTCATTGCTACACCACGACCATCACCCCGCGCGCGCACACACACACACACACACTTCAGTGTAATTTCTCTTTCCATCATATTACTGATGCAGCGTGTTAATAATATTGTTGTCACTACTGGTGTGATAGCTAAAGCCACGCACCCTCCAATGCACTAAATTGTTTGACCAGTTGTGGAGAATTTTCCAGAAATACCATCCACCAGATATTTAAGTGTCTTGTTTTTCTGAGAGGCCCTGAAAGATTCTGGAAACATGAAAACGGCTACCAGATGCAAAACCTCAATATACTCACTATTCCCACATCCGAGACGTTCTCCTTGTTGCCAGGGTTATCGAGTTTCTGAAGTTCAGTATTCAACTTGTTCACTATTAATTAATATGGGGCTCTGATCTACTTGGGGAAACTGTAAAAAGCAATTAAGAGCAAACCAGACCCAAGAATAAAGCATCGGCTTTCTTTCTCCTTTTTATCTTTTCCCAGAGTTTCAATGTTTTTCGGGGTAGCTCCCCCTGGGTGGGTTGGGAGGCAGAACAATTCGTAAGAATTTATTTTGAAATCGGTGGGGCTGACGGAATCTGCGTTCCTCCCTAAACCCTGTGCCTGCCTTGTAAAGTTGCTGTTGTCAATCCCGTTCTTTCCTCTCCTTCCCCTGGGTGGTCTCTCTCCCCTGAGTGATGGTAGGAAGCGGGGAAAGCCAAACAAATGGGGCAACGTGGATGTGTAACCACACGACATTATTGCCTGGTGTAGAGGCTCCCGATAGCCATTCTCTTTTGCAACTAGACTCCTTCCCTCTTGCGATCCCTTCCATGCAGTCCCAGGCTCTCCCCAACTCCTCTCTCAACCACCACCCCCTTAAGTGGAGCTCGCAGAACAAGTGAGGATCTGCCTGTAATTACTGCTTAATTCATTTGCATGTGGATGTTCTCATTATAATGTCATTAGCATGGGGAGGGAGTCTGGTTGCCAGAGCAACCAGGAGTGGGGCAGGTGCAGTTCAGCCTCAAATGGATTCTCGGTTCTGTTCGGTCAAACTCCACCTGTATTCCTGGCTCTTATCGCTCTGGTGGTTGCCAGAATGAAAACATTCCACAGCTTTCCCCTCTTTATTTTGGCTGTGTCTCTGGAATTTCTTGGTAACCTGTTCTGCCTGGTTTTTACTGAGAACTCCCTTCATTTTAACTAGCCATGCTCCGGGACTTAAGCTCCTAGTCTTTGCTGCCCAGGGCTGTAGCCGTTCGCCACATATAGTTTTGAGCCCTTCAAACGGGATCAATCAGAACTGAGGCGTGCTGTAGGCGTCGTATATACAAAGGTCGTCAAAGACAATACAAAAAAAAAAAAGAGTGTAAATTCGCCCCATACATTTCTTAATTTTGAGTACCTATTGAAATGGAAAGATTTCAGATACGTGGGGTTACATTAAAAATATATATAATTAAAGTTCATTTTACCTAGCTCTTTTTATTTTAAAAGTTCAGCGCCAAAACATTTCAGGTAACAGAGGTGTCTCATATATATGGTCTATATTATATTTGTATGGGCAGCCCTGTCCTTGATCATAGATTCCTCTTCCAGGTCTTTGACAAATACTGCCTCCTTGATCTTTACATAATTTACAATAGCAGTCATCCCATGCAAAACTTCCAGCCCGAATTCTTTCTGGAAGGCCAAGCAATTTGTTTATTTTAGCTATCATTTCACGAATGCTCTTAGAGGTGAAGGAATTCTATTTTCTCAGCAGGATTTTCCTCTTCAAGCCACGCTGATAAATGGTTAACCGGGTTCTGCAGGAGTCTTTCCTCGCAGGTCACTGCTTCACAGAACATCAGATAGAGAAAAACCCCAGTTGTAAGAAAGTTTCCTTTCTCACATTGACAAGAAATCTGTTTCCTTGTAAAAGCTACCCGCTGATCTCATTTCTGCCCTTGGAACAAAATAGAGTAAAGGTTCTCCTCTTCCACATGACAGCCCTCCATTTCCTTGAAGACAGCTGTCATGGTCTGCTAAGCTAAGCTTCTCTTTGTTAAACATGACCCACTCTCCTCAACAATTTCTCACAAGTCATGGCCTCAAGGCTCAAGCATCCTTGCTGCCCTCCTCCGGATTTTGGTCATTTGTCAACGTCCCTGTAAAAATGTGGAATCCAAGAAAGGACAACCAGCTCCAGATGTGGTACACGCTACGTAGAAGACAGTAGGACTGTAGCTTCCATCGCTTCATCTGGACGCGGGAACTTGGTTTATTTAGCCCCAAGATTGCGTTTGTTTTATCACCTCTTCTCCTTCATGGCGGACATGTGTTGAGCTTTCCATCCCCCATACCTAACAGATCTTTTCTTCACATCAACTGGTATGAAGTCATAATTTTTTTTTTTTTATCACAGACTTATAGAATTGATTTTTAAAAATCTAAACCCAAGGCTTCATGTTGATCTCAGTAAATTTCACGTTGGGGCTTTCTTCCACTGTTTCAGTAGACCGAGATCATTTAAAACCTGATTCCTGCTCTGTAAATTAGCTGTTCTCACTTGTGTACCCAAGACATGGTAAGCTGGCTTCCGATTTCATCTTAATCACTGATAAATGTGTTAAATTGGACAGAGCCACTTTGTCCATTACGATATGAGAAATCCTGTGAACTATCTTTCTAAAATAAAGATACGCTGTGGTGTTATCTGATCAAACTATTCCACCAGAAAAGAAGAGTCGTCAACACAATTTACTGTGTACCTACTATGTGCCAGAAGTTTGTGAGGCACTGAGGTGTGACTTGAGTTTAGTGAAACAATTCTAGTTTTTAAAAGTTTTTAAAAGTTACTTATTTAGAGGGGGTGGAAGGGGAGAGAGGGAACCTCAGGCAGGCTCCACACTCTCAGTGCTGAGCCAGATGTGGGGATCAAACTCACTAACTGTGAGATCACGACCTTAGCCGAAATCAAGAGTTGGTTACAAGTCTGTTACAAGAGTTGGATGCTCATCCGACTGAGACACCCAGGCACCCCTAATGAAACAATTCTAATGCCCAGCGATCCTCTCTTCCATCCCTATATGTTCCCAAGCTGTATTTTTAACAACTTGTTAGGAGTGTTAGGACATTTTGCCAGAGATCATTGTTAATCTTACTGGTTTTTCATTTTTGTAGTCTAGCCTTTTCACTCTGCAAATAGCAGAATGCCATAGGTCGCTTGCCACTTTTTTCATATCCCATTCATTCTCAGGGTGTCTTAAAGATGATCAACCATGACTCCACAATCATACCTGTAAGTTATTTTGTTTTTCAGGGGAAGAACTGAATGCCACTTGAAGATTTATAGTTATTGAAGTTGCTCTCTCTTTTCTTTTCCCCCGTCCTGGGGAGGCTATCTGCTTTCATTATCACTGTAGCCGAGCACCTAACACAAGGCTTAAATGTTGGCTGCTTAAATTTTCAATCTTTGTTCCTTCCTTTTCCATTTTGAAAGCCTATCTCTTCATTTCAGCGAAAAAGAAGGAAAATTAAGCTAACTAGGTCTTTTGTCTTCTCTTTTGTTATGAATATTAAAACATCTTTCCTCAGGCATGACCAACAAATCTGTCTCTTATTCATTTTCCAAAGGCAAAAGGTACACCTCTTCTATTTTTAATGTTCATTTATTTATTTTTGAGAGGGAGAGAGAGAGAGAGAGAGAGAGAGAGAGAGAGAGAACGTGCGTGTGAGTGGGGGAGGGGCAGAGAGAGAGGGAGACAGAATTCCAAGCAGACTCCTCGCTGTCAGGACAAAGCCGGACGTGGGCCTGGAACCCAGGCGCCTTGAGATCATGACCTGAGATGAAGTCTGACGCTCAAGGACTGAGCCACTCAGACGCCCCACCTCTTTTTTTTTTTTTTTTTAATGTGGAATTTTCGTGAAGATAATGACGCTAGATTCCAAGAGGCTCTCTTGGTTTCTATTCCTGGGTTTACTAGTGGATCATCCAGAGGTTTTGTAAACTTCTTTTCCCCTTTTGTACTATGTTGCTAACTTACAAAGTTGTGAAAACGTGGTCAATGAAAATGAACCCTTTATCAAAATCATCATCAGATTTCTACAGAAACGAATTTCCGATTTAGGGCTGATCCTTTATTTTTTTGTGTTTGTAGCTTCTGAAGATGCTTACAAGCTCTTGACATTAACACACTTTATTGAATGGACCGATAAAATCTAATTAAACTCATGCACTTAATTCCAAGCTCAATGTTTACGTCATTACCTGTATTTTGTATATTGTACATGCCGCAGCGGTTGGCAAAAGTTGTATGGCGAGAATGGTCTAATGTCACACGTGGAACTCTTGTAGAGTGACGCTACAGGGTCCCAGAGGAAAAGTTCTAACATAGGTGCTTTTGGAGAAGAGGATGATAACTTGTTACTATCTATGTTGCCAAAAGGTAAGTGATTATGTATAATTGGATGAATCTTGAAAGGTACTGTAACCTATGAGTTCAGTGTTCTGCATCTATAAATGTTACATCCACACTTAGATTGTATCTACTCCCGTAATGAGAAGGCAAAGTCTGAAAGAGTAATTTGATTAATTCAGTCAAAATTATCATATCAATCATTGGGGTATTTTAGAAGAAAGTTTTAAGTGCCCGAATTATGGAAATAATTACTTTATTTCTCCATTCCCTTTTACTTTGTGCATATGAAAAGATAATCTGATAGACTACTTTTTTTTTTTTTTTTCTTTTCTCCTTAGAAAAAGACAGCATTTAAAATTAGGAACCACCAATATAATCTCTGAAAACCTGGCACAATTTTGCATCTGGCTTCTTTTGATAAAGATTATCTTCTCATTTTTGTAGTAAGTTTTCCAAAGCAGAGAGCATCTTTTTCCACAATTATTTGTCAGTATAATGCAGATTAAAAACTGAAGCATAATATTGTAGATTCTTTCCTTCTAGCATTGCAAAAACGGCCTTGAATTGAATTGGATTATACTGGCTTGCTTAACTCTGTTAAAATCAGTAAACATAAAAGAAACTAGATACTGATGTTAATTTTACTCATGTCTCAGGTTGACAATAACCTCAAATTATTTTGTTTGATTTGTTTCTCCACCAATAATTTAGTTTAATTTATCACTATACAAAATCTGAATAGGTTATCAAAGTATTGAAATATATAGTTCTCTCAGGAAACCTGTGATTCTGAGATTGTCCTTGTTTTTGTACTCAGCGGAAGATTTTGTACAACCTGCAAGAAAATTTTCTAACCAAAAGATAGCAATGGATTGACTAATTAAAAATGCATCCATCTGTTGCCTTGCTTTTTGAAACATGCAGATCTAAGTGGGCTGTTTTATTTATGAAGACCCTCTAACTCTGAGAGTTATGAATTCATAAGTTTGCATTCATAAACACAATAAAAGGTTAACACGATAACAGAAGTTAATTACATGGAACATTTCATATATTTCTCTCACACGCTTGAGTTTTTAAATGTGTCATTTTGGAAAACGGAGCTTTTTAATGTAAAATCCAAAATAGGTTTTAAGTATTCTCCTTACAGAATTTGTACAGAAATTAAAAGGATTTACTCACAGAAACATCAAGTTTCATACAACCTACTCGATGTTTGCTTTGTTCATGAATAGTAGATAATTGTTTGGAAGTGATTGAATATGAAGCTTTATTCTTCCCCAAGGAAAAAGTGGGGAAGTTGCTAGAACTGAGATCATATTATTTTAGAGTTGAAAGGAACCCTCTTGATGATCTAGATTGGAAACCGAGGCTCACAGGGAGGCAACACTTCTCCAACATCCAACAGTCCAGGACTTTTGCTTTCTAATATGGCATTCCTTTTATTGTTTGACATGTGTTTGCAGCCCCTTTAGCTAAATCGCTTGATTTCCATACTCTGCTTTTTTATATCATAAACAGAATCCACATTCCACGAATTAAGAGTTGGTCATCTGTGTTTGAGAAAGAGCCGTTTTGACTGATATCTATATTTCCATGTAAATTTCAGGTCTAGGAGAAAAAGTTATGGCTCATACTTTGTGACAGTCAGGCAAAAAAGCAGTTTGCACATGTGCACACACATTCTGCAATAGAAGAAGCCTAATGTATGGATTATCTAAATCTAAAAACAGATTAATATCTACAAGAGATGGGGCATGGGAGGAAGGCAATCCATTATGGACCACCAGTGAGTCCAACTCTGAATTTAAGACTAGTAACAAATCAAAATATAATCATCGGCAGAGAAATAGTTGTCAGGCTCTTTAAAAACATCTCCTAAGGGCGCCTGGGTGGCTTAATCAGTTGAGCGTCCAACTTCGGCTCAGATCATGATCTTAAGGTTCATAGGTTCGAGCCCCATGTCAGGCTCTCTACTGACAGCTCTGAGCCTGGAGCCTGCTTTAGATTCTGTGTCTCCCTCTCTCTCTGCTCCCCCCCCCCGCCCCCCCCCCCCCCCCCCCCCCCCCCCCCCCCCGCTCATGCTCTCTCTTTCTCTCTCAGAAATAATAAACATTAAAAAATACAAAAAAATCCTCTGGACAATTAAATTGTAAAAATATAGTGGAATTAAAAAAAATGGCTTACCACAATTATTTAGCCCCTCACTCACTGAACACCAAATTAAGATACAATACTATTAACAAAAAAACAATTATTTAGTGCCTGGTCCTCTGTTTATGGCAGTAGGTGGAGTATCTCACTTATTTCCCTATAACGATCCCGAAGTAGGCACAATTATTAACCCCATTTTACAGATTAAGAAACTGAGACTCTCACTAGGGCATGTATTTCTCTACTAGAATGTGGAAAATATAGACAGAATGATTGTGTTTGAGATGAAGAGCAGAAAACATGAGAGCTGAGATGAGGTTGAATGCCAGATGGACAGTTAGTGTCCTTTAAGTAAATGGCACCTTCTCTTGCTTTAGCTATAAAGTGCATCATTTAAATTTGAGTATCAGTGATGTTAGAAATCACATGCCATTGTCAATCAAATGGTCAAAAACTCCCATGTCGAGTCTGTATATGGCTCTGCTACACCATACCATGAAGAAATAGATTTTTGTGCAATGCCTAATTCTGACAATATTTTCAAAAGGTCAATGAATTCTAAGTTAACTTTGACTTCCGGAAAAAAGTGAGAACAAGGGGAAATGACTTTAAAGCATCAGTTTCTCTAAATCTCATCTTAATCAGCAATTCGAATCTTCTAAACCATCTAACTTTTAAGCGTACTTGCTAACACATAGCTAAGCTATTTGCGTTTGTTTGGGGTTTTATTCCTCTCTTTGTTGAGGGCAAATAATCAGCTAGCAAAAAAGGCAATGTCAGTGGCTTTTGGGGACAATCTTCAAGCTCCTAAAATCAAAAGTTGACTGCGGAGACAATGGGGAATGTAATTAGATACTCTGTTTACAGAAGTGGGCACATTTGTCCAATATGGTACAACATAAGGCCATTCATTTTGGTGTGGCAACAAGCAAGTAATTGTGTGAAAATCTACATTTATTCCCCAAATGGCTATAATGAATGGGCCTCATAAGGAGAGTCAATGCAAATCTCACGTGGTCACACAAAAGAAGCAAACCTTCAAAAGTTTTGGGGAAGTTTTTACCATCAGCTAGCTCAATTTTATTTCATAGATTAATTATACCCTGATTTAATTATGAATACACATATAGGAAAACACCCCTCCATGCACAGTATGACTACCTACTGAAATTCATCTTTTATGGTTATTACTTCCAAATTAAATACACTGAACATAAAAGGAAAAATGTATGCTTTTCTATGGTGAAGAAAGAATTAAGGCGAAATTCAATATTAGGGACTTAAAAGAGAAAATCAATAACTTATTTTGAGGTTTAAAGAAGCAATTTTATACAGATGCCGATTTTTAAGGAGTTTATTTTTTTCCTTAACAATCCACCGTCCTTCCCCCCTTCCCCATATAAATTGCTTTTATTTTGAGTTAGAAGGTGAGATAGGATTACACGAAGGTCTGTTCTTTAGGGATAATGACCTTAGTGGAGTACCAAGAGTATTTCTGGGTTTGTGTGAGTTTGTGCACACACATGTGTGTGTGTGTGTGTGTGTGTGTGTGTGATATTTGTACAGATAACCTCCTGGTATGCTTCATACTGAAATATACCAAATCAACCCAAACTGAATTCTAAAGACCAATATTATTTTGGGCATCATCTTACTAAGAAGACAATTTACTAAAAGCTTTCTTTCTACCTGCAACCAAGTGTAATTTATTGGGGGTTTCCAGAGCTTTAAAATATTAATTCCCAGTATTACTTCATTTGTTCTCACCGATTTCATCATTTTGAAACTTGATCAACCGTCAAAAAAGTTGAACTCTAAGTGATATTACATTTAAATTATGCATGTGTATTTTATCAGAACATGAAGAGCAAAACACATTACAGAATGATATACAGGTAAATTATCCTTGAAAAAGGTCTATGTAAACTGAGAACAATCAATAATAAGGCTTTGATTTTAAAAGTTAAAGGCTGCTCTCTTTGCCACTCTTCTGCTGTGTGTGTATATAATTTCCCAGAATTCTTTACATTTAAACTGGTTTTATTTTTTATACTAAGTACCAGAGAGTCACTGATTTTGAAGATTAACTGTGTTCAGGCAAAAAAGGAAGAAAAGAAAAGAAAAAAGAAAAATCACAAAATTGTTTTCTTGGTAATTATTGGCTTTACACTTGATAGGTTTAAGGCACTGGTGAATCAAACATTTGCCGAACATTCCCCATGGATTTGCCAAGCATCTGTGTTAACATCCCAAATAAACTCCAGGGTTATAAAGTTATTGACTCAGGTTTATTGGTTATACTCTTGCCTCTGAACAACTGCGGCTTATCTTCTGCCTGCTAGAAGACAAACCCAAATGTTACAAGCAGCAATGCTCCTAGACAGCAAAACAATTTATATGTAGGATGGGAAATTATAATATTCAAATTTATATCATCACACTTTTTAGTTTTATATCTTCTTACCTCCAATAAAACAAAAATAAGAACGCATTAAAAGTAGAACTTGAATGTAGCTAGTACAAAAAGTAAAATGTAATACATGACGATGTTGTACGATGTTACAGTGTATAAAATATTTTGGAAGACATACACCTTAGTGGAAACAGAGGCAACTATGTTTCATTTCCCCAGACAAGGTGAAAATTAATCTGTTTACTTTTAGAGAATATCAGGGCTCCCAGTGATTTTAACATAAACCTGGAACATTTTGTTTAAAGATCCTGCAACTTCAGCGGATTGAGAAAATGATGTCAAATTTAAGAGACTCTTATAACCAGAATGCCGATGGCACCAAATAAAAACAGAGTAATTAAAATAAGGCCCACATCTTAATTCAGGCTCTCTTTCTAGAGATCAAAATTTGAATTTGTGCTAATGACCTATCTGGCTTTTCAGGGAAGTAATCTGCTGTACAAATAGAAATGTCTCCAAAGTGTGGCTTCGTATTATAGGATGCGACCTCCTCCCAATATTAAGACATTAAACAGTGCAGGATGCAATCCACACGAAGCCATATGCAGAACGTTCCTCCAGCTACTCTCCAATTAGCAAAAATAAATATACCCAGGCAATTTTTATGCAGAGATGTTAGTACTTACAAGTCGGCTAAGAATCGGTCAATCCAAGACGGGGAAGCTAGACACATGTGATCAGTCACACTAGGAGAGAAACTAGGTCTATTCTTGGATTCTGACCCCTGGTAAAATTCAGCAAGGGTGCTTTATTCTTTGCATCAACAAGCCTTGGAATGCTTGCCCTCCCAGGGTGCTTTCACATCACGTTGGTGCTGGGCTACAGATGTGGGGGTTTCGTATATGTGTTTGCATTTTTGCGTGTGTTTGAGAAAGCCTTTTCTGAAGGGCTGTGGGCCAAAACTCCCCCACTGGTACTTTCCCACCCCCAGTTTTCCAAGAAGAATTGGTTATATCCCCCCCCCCAACCCTTTTCTATCTAAATGTGGTGCTGGGCCTCAGGAGGCCTTGGTGCACAAAGCTTCCATCGAAGACTGTCACTTGACTGACAGCAAAAAGGTTGCAGGAAGATGGACAGCTGGGTGTAGGTGGACATGGGAAAAAAAAGACAACCGAACAGATTAAATCAGAACACAGCAAGAGGAAGGTTCTAAATCACAGACCTGTCCAGACAGAGAAGGCTTTAGGAGTTTTAAAACCAGCTAATCTTATTTTTAATCGAAGTCAGGTTTTTGAAACAGCACCCAAGTTTATAAATAAATCTGCAACACATAAATACATATTGTAAAGGGGCACAAGAAGTAAATTGCTGAAGACAGCTGGAAGTGGAGAGGCCCAAAGCCTCCTAAATTGTCCTATTACTTTTGCAGCGGTTTCTGCAATGCAAATTTAGATTCGTGTGTCGCTTCACCAGGGTGGCCTGCTAAGCGGTGTGGATACAAGGAGGCATTTATCAAAGTATTTTAAACGATAACAATCCGAGGGAAAACTGTAAAAGTTTCAGATTAGAGCATAATGAGAGGAAATGGGGCCCAGCTTTACTGAGCTGCAGTCAATTGATCATTTGATGCAAGAGACTTGACTGATTTCCTGCCAATGTTCAATGACCTCTATAAGTGTCCAATGTAATATAAATAGGCCGGTTGAAATTGCAGAGAGAGGACCTCACTCTTAAAGTTAAAATATGTTGGAATCTCCCTCATAACCACCTGTGCATGTTTTGATTCAAAAAAAAAATTCTAATGTTTATTTATTTTTGAGAGCGAGAGAGAGAGAGAAGAGAGGGAACAAGCACATGAGTGGAGGAGGGGAAGAGAGAAGGAGACACAAAATCTGGAAGCGGGCTCCAGACTCTGAGCTGTCAGCACAGAGCCCAAGGCGGGCCTTGAACTCCCAAGCCGCGAGATCATAACCTGAGCTGAAGTCGGTGCTTCACCAACTGAGCCACCCAGGGGCTCCTGAATTGATATACTTTAGATGTCACTTTGAGTTAAGTGATCCACTACTAACTGAATTCTTTTTACCCCTCTGCTTCAAATAAAACTCATTTTTTGTCTGAATTTACCCCAGTCTATTTGTGCAGATAGAGTCAAGGTCAAAGAAAAGGTGGTCCTACCTATAACTTAGGGGCAGAGGGCTGCTTAGTACGTTTAAAATTGTGTGATGCAGGTTTATGCATACACTCCTGAGCTGGCATTTATTTTATAGACGTTCTTCATTGTTTTCAACATTAGACATCCAGAATGCCCCCAAATAACGCTACCTGAACCGAACCCTGTTCATGAATCTCACCCTTGTATTTCTTTATATAGGGAATGTATTTGTGTTCAATTGATTTTAATAAGGTTTCATTAATTTACACTGGAACTCCCATAGTATGTGATGCAGAAAAGAGCATATGCTATGTTTTCTCGGGGTTTTGACTGAGTTTCCTCTTAGCCCCTTTGCATAAACAGTCAAGAGGCCTAATCTTTTTTAAAGAAAAGACTTTCCCTATTTACGGTTTGGCATAAATGATTGGGTTACAAAAATGATACATAAATACAATTTCAAAAGTAACATTTCCTCTATAAATACACTTTTAAGTTTCCATTATCTAAGCAAGCATTTACAGGATTTATGTTGTACATAAGGAAATGCATTATGTGTCATTTTAGACGTTGTCAGAATATTCGGAGATCTTTGGAAATTATAAACCAAATGTTTGGGACATAAAATACTCTGTAAATGCTTTAGACTATCACGGGGAAAAGAAAAGTTAGGTTTCCAAACTTACATTCTCATTATGCAGTAAATCATAAAGTATGTTCATGGTTATGTTCTTTTTCCTACAACATTTCATTGCAATTACACATTGTTTTTCAGGAGGGGAAAAAAAGAGGGCTATTACAGGACTTCCATAAATTGGTTGTCTAACTAGATAATTATTTCTCTGGTAAAAATGGCTTTAAAAAATTGTACCAGTTTCTGTTATCCACGTATATATTATCATTAATATTTCATCATAAAACAACTATAATTTCAAGTTTTTAAATGATCATAAATCAATATAACTATTAAATATCGAAGTATTTAATCACTGTAACTTGAAGCCTTATGTTGGCATTTTGAGTTACACTGAGTGGACACCATTTCATAGGTGTTCTTTGAAGGTTTCCAAGTAAACAGCATTTTCTGTTTCTTTGCGAGCAAGGATTTCATGCAAAATACAAAGTAAAATAGTTTCAATGTTTAACTCCTGTTCCCAATGCAGCCAAAACCCGATGCAAATGATCTCCTCCAAATTCTCTTGCACAAAGGTTCATTTTCTCCACAAAATGTTCAGTTCTTGGGATCGAGAGCTGTCCCAGGACTGAACTGAGTGTCTTTCTCTCTCTCCACCACCCTTTTAGGAGTCCTGAGGATGACAGAATGTTCCTGATGGTATCCGCTCAGCCCCCACATCCCCATGTGGTAGGTATCACGCATCATCAGGGCTGAGAAGAAACCTCTGTTGACAAATGTTTGTTAAAGCTGAATTAGACTTCAGGTCCAGTGCCAAAGTTTCAGAAAAGCCTTCTTCCTGGAGAACTCCTTGTCTGTTTCCTTCTCAGTGACTCAGAAAGGCCTTTTTCTGTGTCCTGCCCTCACTCTTCTGACTGGTCAGGACCTGAGCTCTGGGGCCATTTTTCTCACTCAGGTGTTAAGGGCTCACAAGAGTCCTGCCTTCTTATTTGCATCAGAGTTAACATCAAAGTCTCGGTATCAAAGGATGAAATCTCCAAAAGGGTTTTCTGGGAGCTTTAGGAGGCCCACCAAATGTTGTTTCAGGATACCTTATTTCAGGCGGTAGCTTGTGGTCAGGAGTGCCTTCTTGGCTATGTCATCAGACAGAGCATCGGTTATTCATGATCGCAGATATTTTGATTTGGTGGTGGGTGTTGGGTTCCCCACACCTGTTTCACTTAATTGTTTTTGAAACTATTAAATTTGGAGATAAGTGTAATCCTTAGGCTCAAATCCAACTGTACCATCTAGGAATGTGGGTTGAATGTGAGCTGTAACAAATCAACAAGGAAAGAAAGGAAGAATTGAGAAGTTATTCCCCTCCCGACTCCAGGAGGGGTTGAAATACAACACTCCCCTCTCAGGGAGCCTAAGATGTAAATCACAATGCCTACTTTCCTCACGGAAGGGGAGCTTCAAGCTGAATAAATGATTGCCCACTTAACAACATTAAATTATTAATATTAAATTGATGATATAACATGATTCATATTAAGTTATTAACTATGAAAAAGTTATTAGTAAAATATTATTTGAGAGTAATAATAACTGTCTACCGCACGTGAGAGACCACACCGGGTACTCTACAAAATTCACTCAATTTTTAGAAGAATCACATAACCTAGATGCAATTCACACACGAGAAAACCATGTCTCAGAGAGGTTAAATGCCTTACCCGAAGACACACAGCTACTAACAGATCAGCTAGAGGTCTGTCTTGAAAACCCTGCTTCTGGCAATGACGGGGAGTCATTGCAGTACTGGTGGGGGGGTCCCTGGATAAAAAGACTGATGCCCAGGGGCGACTGGGTGGCTCACTCAATTAAGCATCAACTCCTGATTTCAGCTCGGATCATGATCTCAGGGATCATGAGCGAAGCCCCGTGTCGGGCTCTACGCTGACAGCTCAGAGCCTGCTTGGGATTTTCTCTCTCCCTCTCTCTTTGCCCCTATCCCCCTTGGGCGCTTCCTCTCTCTTTCTCTCTCTCTCTCTCCCTCCCTCTCTCAAAAATAAATAAACATTAAAAAAAAGTGATATCCAAGGAGGTCCAACAAAACTAGCTTTAAAGAAATCTGGCAGTGTTCAGTAAAAGGCCGAGTGGATTCGTCTTCTTGGTGTTATCCTCTCTCTAGCGTTTATGTATTTTTGTCTTTGCTTACTTGTCCAGAGGTCAAAGGTCCTTTTGTTACCACTTTGGTGAAATCCGCCCCTCCACTTAGAGGTGGAAACTCTGGGATACTTGGCACTTTTTTAAAAGGTCTTTGCAAATTAAAAGGTAGCTCAAGTCTTTGTGGTATAGGCACTGTACAGGAGGGAAAAAAACGTATCCAAATTTTTGAAATACTGGATCACTATATTCATTACGCTTATAAGCACATATATTTTGACATGTCTTTTAATGGGTTCAAAATACTCTTGAATTCTTTTTTTTTTTTAGATTTTTTTTTTTAATTTTAGAGACAGCATGAGTGGGGAAGAGGGGTAGAGGGGGAGAGAGAGAGAGAGAGAGAGAGAGAATCTTAAACAGGTTCCATACTCAGCACTGAGCCCCATGCGAGGCTTAATCCCCCCCACCCTGGGATCACGACCTGGGCCAAAATCAAGAGTCAGATGCCGAATTGACTGAGCCACCCAGACACCTCAATACTCTTGAATTCTTACAGCATTTAGGAGGCTTGTTTTATTCTAAAGCCTAGCGAATTTATTTTAAAAGATGGTGGTTTTAGGTACTTTTTGAGATTATGGTATTCTATTGTATGCTCCTGACCCCAGTGGATTATTGATTTGTTGAAAATTTTTGTGTCTTCCAGTAAAGTGGTTCCAGGCTGACGACAGACTGGACCATCATCTTTTATTCCGCTTTTGCCCGATTTGGGGGCAGGAATCATGCCTCTTAGGTTAGAGACCTTTTCCTCTAAGTAGAGGCAGTGAACAGACTCTTCCGCGGTTCATTTCTGATATTCATGCCAGAAATTCTTTACAGAGGAAGGTACAGTTCAGTTTTCCAAGATAGCATTTCCCACCTCTTGGTCTTCCAGGTTACTGGGTTGCTTTGGGGTCTGAAAAAGGAAAATGAGAAGAAAAAAAGGGGGAGTCACTGAATGTACCCCAGCAAACGGAGCCTCGCTTTCAGGCAGTCGGGGCTGGAAAGACCATGTTCCAAAATTCAGTGCACGTATTCCAGGAGGCGAAAAACGGTGCGTGTTCTAGAAATGTTACTGTTTTTAGGAAGGCAGGCAGTCCATCCTCCATTCCAACCACAGGTACACGCAAAACGAAAAGTAACTAAAATTTAAACTCTTGCGGAGAGGCAACCGGCAACTATTGTTTCAAAACGTTAATCGCTCTTTCCTCTTTCCAGTGGCTGTGCCAAATGGCCGGGACCAAATTCACCTTTCTTTTTTCTATAAAACCCAGGGAAACACAACAAAGCATCTAGAAGTGAATCCCTTAAAGGGACTCCGTGTAGTTGTTTAAATAATTGATACATACACATAAGGGTACATCCTCCCGTCTGCATTCCCCCCCCCCCCCTTCTTACTTGCGTGAAAACAGTAGCTACAGTAACTGACATCCATGTCCTCAGACATGGACATTGCGGGTCTTTCACCGAGAAGCCAAAATACCTAGGGCCCGTGCAAGCTGTCCCTCTAGGCCACCCACCCGCACAGCTGCGGCCCTCCGCCTCGCCCGGCGTGCTCAAATAAAACTTGCCCATCTCATCAGCCCGCTGCGGAGTTTGCAAGGGTGCAGCTCTCCAGCCACCGAGGAGACACGATGCGCTGCGGTGGCCGACGACCCGAAACCGCAGCCGGGACCCCTCGTTCCTCCACACCGCCCTACCCTCCCCGCCTTGTTTGATCTAGGATTCCTTTTTATGTTTTTCAGGGACAGAAGCGACTCCAGCAACCTTGGGGGTGTTGGTTATGAGTTTCTCCTTGAAACGCGTTCTGATTCCATTTTCCGTAACCCAGCTGGCGAGAAGCACGGCCCCTGGGTCCTCGGCACCCCGGCCGGCCACCACACCGCAGGAGCGGTCGGGGTGCGCGGGACGTGGGCGGGCGGTTGAAAAGACACCCCGCGGACACACCTCCACCCCGCGGGTTGCAGGTTGCGGGTCTTTGTCCGCTCGCCTTTCCGCGGGGGCCGCGCACTCCCGCGCCTGGCCGGCAGGTGGCGCGGTTGCCTCATGATGAGACGCTGCCTGCGCCGGGAAAGGCCTGCCACCTCCCCGCGGTCGCCCACCCGCTGGGACCCAGGCTCCGGAGAAAATCCCGGTCCTACCCTGGAGGTTGACAGAGGAGGCGCGGCCTGGGGGAGGGAAGAAGGAGGCTTCAACGGGGACCGGGGTCCCTTTAAAGGTCCGGAGGAACGCACCGAGTCGCGTCGGGGGGCCCGTCCCGGGGCCGCCCGCTGCGTTACAGTCGCCGGGCGGCGCTCGGATGGTTGCGCCCGCAGCCGGGACATCTGGGAACAGACCGAGGCCCAAGTGGGGCCTGCGTTCCCCCAAAGGTCGACAGTGACACTGGCGGGCCGGGGCAGGGGCAGCTGCGAGGATTTGCGCCGCCTCTGCAGCCCTCCACCGGCCCCCGGGCGCGGAGAGCGGTGCGGAGCAGCGGCCCGCAGCCGTCGGAGCGCAGAGCTGCAGCGGCCGCGCCAGGCAGCCTCCGCGTCCCCACCTGCGTGGTCTGGGCAGCGGCAGGCACCCCCGCTCCCGCTTGAAGCCCTTCGCTTGTGCCCCGGCGCTCCGGACTGACCAGGCCTGGTCCCAGGGACGACCCCCGGGTAACACGCAGTCGGTTCCCTGCAGCTCAGGCCAGGCCCTCCCCGGGCGTCCTGCGGCGGTGGGAAGTCCTGTCCCGGCCAGGGCGAGACCCGCTGCGTGAACGCCAGGTGAAACCAGAGGGCTCTTCTCCGTTGCTCAGAAGTCACTTGTTCCGTCTCTGGAGACGGTGACTGAGCCTTGCCTCCGGCCGGGAGCTGCCCTGGACGTTGGGGACCGATCGGGTCTCTGCTGTCCAGGCAGCTGGGGAACCAGGGAAGAGAGAGATAATCAAGCCACAGAACTCCCCCAAAGAGCATTCATCTGGAAACGCGCCGTAAAGACACAAACGGGGCAGGGTAGCAGAGGGTGCCAGGGGCGGTGCGCCAGCCCGGGCGCTCGAGATGCGAACGCTCCGACCCTCAGAAAAAAGCGACAGCAAAGCGGCAGGGTCAACTTTATACTTATTTTATTGCAGTAAAAGAACCTTTTCCTCCATCTCAAACCGCCCGTGGCGTGGGGAGAGGGGGTTGCCAATCTTCATCGGATCCCCCCCACCGCGCCCCCCACCCCCAGTCGATTCAGTCTTCGGAGCTCCTTCCACTGCTCAGGGGCTAGACCCCTGAGGCGACGTCCAGGGACCAGGCCGTCTCCCTCCGGCGGGGGCGCGAACCTGGCAGAGCTGGGGCCCCGAGGCCCCGGGAGACAGCGCGCCCCGCGGAGCCCGGAGGGGGCGGGGCCTCGGGGCGGGCTCTGCTCAGTGGGGCGGGGCCGGGCCGCCCCGTCTGCGCCACTATTGGCCGCGGGCCCCGGACTGGCGGCTGAACGTCACGGGCTGGGCCCACCCCCTTGGCAATGTCTTCAGCCTGCTGCACTCCTAACTTAAGCATTTATTCCACTGGGATAGAAGCGGCAGGAGCAGCGTTGGCACCGGCGAACCATGGCTGGGATTTTCTATTTCGTCCTCTTTTCGTTTCTCTTTGGGATTTGCGACGCTGTCACCGGTTCCAGGGTGTACCCCGCGAATGAAGGTAAGAGCGAGGCGGTCCTTCTGCGGTCCCGGGCAGAGAGGTGGATCTGCGGGCGAATGATCCCCGGGAGCGCGAGGCCGGAGGGGGTGAGGGGATCCTGGCGTGAGTGGCGCACCCCCACTTCGGAGAAGGGGACCAGGACGAGGGGATCCGCGAGGAGGAGGGGGGAAGCTGCCGGGCAGCCTGCCCCGGGAGGTGACCGTGCATTCGGCGGAGCTACCCAAGTTTGTAGCGAAAGGACAAAGTTTATCAGCATCCGCCAGCGAGGCGAGCTCCAGGCGCCCCAGGGGATACACGGGAGCTAACGCCAGGATTAAAAAAAAAAAAAAAAAAAAAAATGGACCTACCACCGTTCCCAACCCAGCCCCGGTCAAGAGGGGACGCAAGCCTGGAACCAAGTGAGTGCTTGGTGCTCCAGGGTTCTTGCGAAAGCCTTGGAGCTCAGGTTTCTGCAAAGTTTCCCGAGCCCTGGGCTTCCCAGGACCCGGCTGCGGGGCCTCAGCTGCACAGCGGTCGTGGCGCCGCTCGCAGGTCGCCAGTGACCTGATTTCTGTAGCGCCCGGCGTCAGACACCTTTCTCCCCGCTGGGCCGCGCGCTCCGGGTGCGCGATCGCTGGCCTAAGGGCGCCCATGCTCTTCAGATAACCCCGCAGACCCCGGGAGCCCGCTGGCAAGTTGAACGTACTAGTTTTCGGGTTTTGCCCCCAGAACTATACACTGGGTTAGTTTGGATGGAATGTGCGAGACCGACCGGACCCGTCTGGGTGTATTTTCCGCGCGTCTCTTCGGACGTGCTGGAAAGATTGTATCCGTGTAGGAGAGGTGGAGGTTGATCATTTAGTTTCTGATGATCTCAGAGAAAGGCGAATTGAATGCGTGTGTGTGTGTGTGTGTGTGTATGCGCGCGCGCACAAATGCGTGTGTGTGGGTGCGCGGGCGCCCGCGTGGACGCGGACGATTGTGTGTGCCTATGCGTGAGTGTCCTGATTGTGTGCGCCTGTGTTCGTTCGGTGCTGCTTGTGTTCAAGTCAGCGTGCATCTAGCCTTGCACCCGTCTCGTCGACTCTTGCACACACACCCCCGCCCCCCGCTGCCTCCCCCAGCCATCTATCCATCCATCCATCTATTCATCCGTCCATCTCTCCAGAATCCGTCCACGCGTCCCTGCGCAATCTATCATTTTTCCTGTTCCGAAGGAGGGAGCCAAAAACCAACTTAGCCTTGGCTGGGCATCCGGTACCCAGGAGCTCGCCAGACGGAGGCGAGATTCGGAGAGATTCGCACACCTGCCGGCAGACACTGTTTGGAGGAAAGGGGCGCCCTCCCACCCTCTCGATCTCCTCCCTTCTTCCTTACTGGCTTCTGGTGCCATCGTGGTCGCTGAGGCCCCTCCATCCCCAGGGTCATTCCTTTTAGGGGAAGCATGGATCTCGCTTTCTCTTGACTACTTCGCACACTTGTTAGGACGTCCCTCAAGACCTCTCTGGCACCAGACGTAACAGAGATTTTTTTTTCTTTTTTCTTTCCTCTTTTTTTTCTTTTTCTTTACCCTTTTCTTGTTTTTTCTTTTGGAGGCAAAACTTGGGAGCGCTAGACAAAAACGGTGTTGATGGAGCTGTAGACTGATGTAGAAGGAAGGGGGGTGGTATCTCCCCTCCCCCCTCCGGCCGCTCCTCCCCCTTAAAAATTAATTCATTTTGTTGCTTTTTATTCCCATCACGTTTCCTTTTCTCCCTTTTACCCTCCCTTTCTACTCCCTCTCTTTTTTTGTAAATTGGGTCTTATTGTTCCCTTTGTGTCCCTAATCCACCTTACATAAATCCAAATGGATGTAGCGGGCTTTTCTCTAGGGACCCAGAAGAGGGAATGAGGAGGGGGGGCGCAACTCCGGGCGGGAGCGACCCAGGGTAGGGCTCTACATTTTAAAATAATTAAGAGACCCTAGGAATTCTGGCTCCTCGGGAAAACCGGGAGAAAGCGCTGATTTGAAGCCCTTTGACTTGGGGATGGAACAGGGAAGGTGGGCAGAATTCAGGGGCCTGGCGGTGAGATGGTGAATCGGAGTGCCCAGGAGCAAGGTTGCGGGCTCCCTATTCCCACCCCTCCCCCAGCCTAAAGAGCCAGTCTCACTGATCAAATTAATAACCCAGGGGTTCCTTTGAGATGGGCCTTTCGACCCCCAGGCCTGCAGATCTCGGTGGGAAAGGGAATGTGGAGAGGTTAAGAATCCATTGTGTCCTTTTCAGTGTCCTCGGTGCCTAGGACAGTTCCAGCCTGGGTGGGGTGTAGCAGCTCTGTGGCCTTCCCACCCCCGCATCCCCCACCCTCTTAGGTGCAGCACAAGGACACTAAATCTGTTAGACAGCACTCCCTCACCTAAAATTCAAACCAGTGATGTCCTTCTAGGCTGAGGGGAAGTCTCTGCTTGTCCTCCAAAAGACCTGGGGAAGAGAATATTCCAGTGTGTTTGCATTTTAATTCTACAGGTCTGCCATTACCCCTCTCTGAAACTTCCATATTAAAAAAAAAAAGGAGCGGATACCACATCCGGGGCCTCTGTCTTTGGTGGGGGAGGGAGAAAAGAAATGATAGAGCCTTTTCATGACCCTTTGAGTACTCTCTGTTAGAATTCACTTGACGATGAGTTATGTGGTCATCTGAAACTTGCAAAAACAAATAACTCTAGTTGATACCAGACAGAGATGAATGCAGGTTTTGCTCTGGAGTGTAACTGCCCTACATAGATATATTTATTTTTTGAATTGTACTTGAGATTCTCTATTCATCCTTTTTCGAAAATGAATCAACTCAGTCCTGGGATGGAATTTTAAATGCTAAGCAAGTTAAATAAATAAGAACGTGCAGATTTAAAGAGGGGAGAAGATCAAGTAAGTAATGATTATTTACATAAGTGAGACCAAGTTTAGGTTTTGATCAGAGTTGGATATGCACACCCTCAGCACATATGGAAACGCTCAGGCAAATGGTTTTTGTAGTATTGGGTTTTTTTGCCATTGGAAATTAATCCATTTTTTTTTTCTTTGTTTTCTTGCAGTTACCTTATTGGATTCCAGGTCTGTTCAGGGAGAACTTGGGTGGATAGCGAGCCCTCTGGAAGGAGGGGTAAGTTCCGAGTTGCTCTCTGATCCAAAGGGTAAAAAGGAGTGATTAGCAACTTTCTGAGAGTCCTAATGGCTTGATTCTTGTTGATTGTGGTGAGGGGGTCAGATTTCCACCATGGCCTATGAAGTGAATTACGCTTTGTTGGAGAAATCCTATACTCCCTTTGGATGGCTCTGTCATAGAAGAAGTAGAAACCAAAAGGGCAGAAAGGGGTTTCAAAATTAGGAGATTGGTGGAAGCATAGATTTAGATGCCTATTTAAAACTAAAATACCCTCAAGAAATACAATCCAGGGACCAAATTAGAATTCGTGCCTATTAATGTGATGGCCATGAAGTCCTGACAGGGTTCATTTTAGAGCAATTGTTCTGTTTCCAGATGAGGAAAATGCATAAGTAAAGATACCAGGGAGAAAACATTTTCTGATTGCAGCAGGTACAGGTTTAGTTCTATGTGTAAGCAACAGGGCGGGGGTGGGGGTGGGGGGTGATGGGGATGGTCCTTACCTTGCTATCTGCAGCTCTCTTGCACACAAAGAGAAAGACCTATGAACTTGTGCCAGAGGCACAATATATGCAGAAACAAACAAACAAATGAACGAACCAAAACAACAACAACAACAACAACAACAAGCTTTTGAATTGTTGGTGCTGAATGTGGAAAGTTTAAATATTTGGAATCTTGAATCTTTGGGAAAGGGGAAGCTAGAAGATAAAGTATGAGAGAGTTCATCACTGTTCATTTCTTCTCAAATTTGCCATCCCTGCCTCCTGAAGATTTAAGACCACAGTTAGGTCAATGGCCACATCTTCCCCCCTCCGCCCTTCAGAACAGGTCAGAATGCATCAGCTTTGGAAAGAAATCCATTTAGCATGTTAACTCTGGCTTCTGCCAAATTTAAAGTAATTCTCACCTCCTTTAAAAATTAAGTAGATCATTCTACTTTTATATGCTTGATAATCTATGACAGAGTCAGTTGATTAAAAACAATGGAGGTGAAAGAGGGAGTGTTTAGCAGGCGAAAGCCCTAAGGCCAGCTCCCGGTATGGTACCTCACACCACCTGTCCATTGAATCAACAATAAAGGATGAAAAAAGTAAAGATTCACAGAAACTTGTAAAAGGTGGACTTCAAAAATAAGGCAAGAAAGTAGTAACGCAAATGGAGACTCTTAGGCGGTCTTTTTCCAAAAGAGGTCGTGTAATCCACATGAAATAAACCGGAGGTCGCCTTGCCTTCCTGTTTATCCGCCTGAACTTGACTGCACTTGGTTGGATCTCTGCTGAAAAATTCTAGTCGGGCCTCAAAACCATTTTTTTAAAGGGAGGGAGAGTGATTGGCAGGCCTCTGGCAGTGTAGACAGGCTGTATTCACTGCTGATTGCAGGCAATTGCCCTCATCCTTTGAATGCGAAGAAAGGTACAGCTTTATCTTGTGAGAGTCAGCCTCTTGTTAATCCTATACCCTGGAAAGGTCACTGATTCAGGGAGGCTTTCCCATGCTGTACCAGGAGGATAGCTCTGTAGGTTGACTGTATTAGAACAAAATTGAGGATGGAACGCATCAGTACTTTGAAAATTTAATGAGCCTTATTTTCTTATTGGCCACTCTCAAGTTTGAAGGGAGAAGGCATCGAATATGATTTTGGACCTGCCTTGCTACACTAAATATACATGTGATCTGTTTAAAAGCAAGGAATGACACATTTCTGAGTACAGCCTATGGTCTATCTAGTTTCTGGAAAGCTTTTACCGCAACTTAATATGCTGTAGACATCCCACATCCTGCACCCACCCCCCAACTGCTGAAAGGACACCTGCTCACTTTTTCTAAACACAAAACTTCTTTCGGTCGTCTTGAAGTCTCTTAAAATAATACTGTGCGTATATAGCTGATTGTGTACAACCCAGAACTTTTTATGGACCTAATGTGGACTTCTGAATGCAGAATGTAGTTGTTTTTTTTTTTGTTTTTTTTTTCCTCTCCTTAAGTATTAGGGGTGTAACATTTTAGATATTATTGCAAGGGGCTGGAAATGACATTTTGTTTATGTATAATAGAATTAGTCATTCCAAAATATATAGTAGCCATTGAGAAATTGTGTGCCGAATTATAAAGTCTCATTAATCTGTAGATCTTGTAATTTAAGAAGACTTTTTCAGGCTTAGAATGAAGGTATGAATTGGATTATCTACCAAGTATGGATGGATTGGCTTTAAAAAGTTCTTTCTAGCTAAACATAAAAGCACATTTGTATCTTTTGGTTATTCTGAAATTTCTACCTGTAGGGAGAACGGCTTATATCTTTCTTGGCTGGAAACTCGGGATCACGGTTTGGTCAATAAGTGTTGTCCTTTATTTGTTGTTATTGTTATTTTTAAAGAGGAAGGGAAAACTTAACAATACCACAAAGTCAGATATGAAATACAGTCAGAGACAACTCCCTGTTCTCTTTTTTTCTGTAAGAACAACTAAGCAGAACATAGAATAATTGAAAGGAATGGCTCCTGATGGCAACATTGTAGCAAAAACCTAATTTCTTGGCAGCGGCCCTTTAAAGGAGTATATTGAGTTTCTGATACTGATTGTAAAATACAAAACTAAGGCCGAGATTTGTCATTGTTCTGGTGAATTGATGAATGTGTTTAGACAATTAAGGTCAGGCTGGAAAATTCACATTCGACCCAAACTATCCTGTGTGAACTCTATGGAGATATCCCTGTGTGCTTTCATTTACATTGATAAATGCGTTTTTCCATATTCCCTTTGTTCTGAGATGAGAAGCATGCTGAGTAGGGTTTTTTTGAAGGTGGAGATCTATTTTTGGATTTACATGAATTTCCCCAAATAAGTAAATTACTGGTGATTTATTGCTTAGCGGATAAAAAGAAATTTTAATCACCACAGGGCACTTATCCCTCCCCGTTCCAACTTTCATAATGGTCGCAGATGAAAGGGATACAGAATTTTATGCAGTGTGGCCCTTCACAGAGTAACATTTCCATCCATTAATAGTTTTCCAATGCACAGATGGAAAACCCGTTAAAAGATACATTATGGTTGTACGTACTTCATTGGATTGAATGGAGCTTTAAGTGGGGCTATTATGGAATATGAATTTTTTTTAAACTATCTTTTTTTTCTTCTAATTATATTCATGTGTTAGATACTTAAGCTGATTTATACCAGATCTATATAAATGCATCAGTGTAGATATTAGGGGAGAATTGGAGGCTTCCTGCTAGCCCTCTAGGAGCCCCCAAACAATCTTGTTGCTCTTAGGATTATTTTTAAAAGCTGTGGCAAGAGTGCAATTACGACTCTAGTCGCAGTGAGTTCAGACTGTCCCACCAGTAGAATCTTTATGTGAGGAAGTCGATTGCAAAGAAAACCCTAAAAGCCTTCTTTAATTTTCTTGGGCTTTCAATCATAGATACCACCTACTATTTTATTTTCAATGTCCACAGAATATTTGGAAGAGGCATATGTGCGTTCTTGTTTCCTTACGGGTATGTGTTTTAAAAATAGGAATATGTATATAAAAATCAGAATATACATAATTCATTGAATCCATTGCTCTGGAAAGGTGTCTCATTGTTATGAAAGACAGTGGATTTGAGAAATCCAACCATAAAGTTTGCTCTCTGTCTTCCCAGGATTACCAAAACCAGAAGAGTGAGATTTTCTTTACCTCTTTAAAGAATAGGGACGGTGCCAAAAAAAAAAAAAAAAAAAAAATCGACTGACATTTTTTTTTTAGGTATTAGAGAGCAAAGTTCTGACAGGAGCACCACTAATTAACTGATAATTGTCTTCCTTTGGCAAGCTTCTTTCTTCCTGCTCTTAATTTGCAGGTCTCTGCTCAGTTGTTGAAACAATACACATACTAGTTTTTCATTTATGAGTAAATTTGAACTGTTGCCACTTGAAATTGTAGCTGTTGTAATAGGTGAATTTGAGGTTGTTGGACCACCACAAGGAACTGCTAGTGAACTCATAAGCAATAAATCTACCAATGCCTCTGGATTTTAGGCAAAAGAATGAAACAACCACAAACACACACACACACACACACACACAAACCAGAAAACAAAAAATAAAAAAAATACTTCCCCAATAAAATGTTGTCTTGTCTCCCATAAGACGTTTCATTAGTGAGGGTTGATGCTCAGGAGTTTGCTTCCTCACTGGAACAAAAATCATCACTGTCCTGCGAGGGTAAAACGGAATTGACAAATCACCGTATGATGACATTTTGTAATTGATACATTTCCTCTGGATCTTTGCAGTGGGAGGAAGTGAGTATAATGGATGAAAAAAATACACCAATCCGAACCTACCAAGTGTGCAATGTGATGGAACCCAGTCAGAATAACTGGCTACGAACTGATTGGATCACCCGAGAAGGGGCTCAGAGGGTGTACATTGAGATCAAGTTCACCTTGAGAGACTGCAACAGTCTTCCGGGTGTCATGGGGACTTGCAAGGAGACGTTTAACCTGTACTACTATGAATCGGACAATGACAAAGAGCGTTTCATCCGAGAGAGCCAGTTTGCCAAGATTGACACCATTGCGGCCGACGAGAGCTTCACCCAAGTGGACATTGGTGACAGAATCATGAAGCTGAACACTGAGATCCGGGATGTAGGGCCACTGAGCAAAAAGGGGTTTTACCTGGCTTTTCAGGATGTGGGGGCCTGCATTGCCCTGGTGTCGGTCCGCGTGTTCTATAAGAAGTGTCCGCTCACCGTTCGCAACCTGGCCCAATTTCCAGACACCATCACAGGGGCTGATACGTCTTCCCTGGTGGAAGTTCGAGGCTCCTGTGTCAACAACTCAGAAGAAAAGGATGTGCCAAAAATGTACTGTGGGGCAGATGGTGAGTGGCTGGTACCCATTGGCAACTGCCTATGCAATGCTGGGCATGAAGAGTGGAATGGAGAATGCCAAGGTAAGGAGAGCCATATTGTACTTTTCATTAGGGCTTAGTGCACGTAATTAAATCAGAGATGAGACTAAATGGAGTAAAGCCAGTAATTAGCAGCCCCTGTGGGATGTGGTGGGACAGAGGGGTCTAATGAGTAAGTGCTATAGCTCCAGGTGGCAAGGCTAAGACATTTCTAATACTGACAAAATAAATGATGCTGTGTAATCAGCAGAAGGCCAAACACATTTGCTAACAGGCACTTAGATCTGAACTGGCTTGATGTGCCCTCTGAAATGTAAATGAACAAGTGGAAGAAACAGACTCGATTGATCCTTACTTTAAGCAGGCAGACACGTTTTCAAGCCATAGTTTTGCTGTCTACAGACCTGGGGAAATGGCAGCAATGGTTAAATATCTCTCGTCGCGTATGTATGTACAGGAACGACTTAACGGTGACATTAGGATTGCATTCTTGCAATTCCCTCCCACTGATTAAAATCGAGCTGTGTGAAGAAAGTCCAGTTTTTCCTGTCTCATGGGCCAGTGTAGACGAGTGGAGTGGAGTATAGACAAAATGGAGTGACAAGGTTTCAAGTACACTCTGTTCCACCGAGCACCCATTGATAGGGTCTGCAAGTGACATTAATCTTGATGAAAGACCTCTTGATTTCCCCGAGGAGGTGATAAAGAGCTAATGAGAGTCTTACTTGATCTGTATGGTCGGAAGCCATAGTAAATTGTGATCCATTTTGGTTATTGAGTTTTTGAAGAAATCGAGACTTTTTTCTATCACGTTAATTACTACTTATCATATTACCAAGACGATTTTCTTTGCTGAAGTTTAGTGTATGCAATTCTTCCTTCCCTTATTTCTCCTTCCTGGGGTGTTTATGTAAAAGAGTTTTCTTTGCAGCGGCTTTGTTTCTGAGCAGGGGGATGAAAAAAGTTCATATTTAGATGGATTGCTCATGTTGTGTGTGGATTAAGGCTTAAAAAGCTCAGTCATGCCTACCGTTGTTATTTTTGCTTGATGTTTTATTTTTAGTGGTTATCAATAGTCTGCTGCCACCAATCTTATGGTTACTGCTAAACAGTGTAACTCTGGTCCCGACTATGGAACGGATCCGATTAATCTTTTCTCAGGGTGACTGTTGAGCTGTAGACTGATTGCCACATGGTTCATCTGATTTGGTGATTAAAGACCCCGCAATAACTGACTGCCAAACAATTTGTCTGGCATTTCAACCATCTTAATGACAGGGTGGGATTAGCCATGGAACAATCCACTTGACTGACTGGAAATCAACAGTTATAACCTCAAGAAAGTTGCATTTTTGGTAATTTGATGTCATAGGTTATGCATTTTTCCCCTTTATACTTTTTGCTGTTTTAAAGTGGCACTCCTGATTTGCTAGTTATTTCTAGGAGCAGCTAACAAGGAACGTCGTAAATCCATCGTAAATAAAACAATGAAGGCTGGCTACCTTTTCTATTGACCCAGAGTGAAAAGGTAAACTTGTAAATTTGAAAACTTTTAGGTTGGTTGTTAAAGTTGTTTGTTTGTTTGTTTACAACGATTAATTTCTCGGTCACTGTGTTGGCTCTTGACTTAGCAGCTACTAGATCGGCTCTACCAAATTGAAACCCTGAAGTATATTCTGGTAGGAGTATTAGAACATATATGAGAGCATTGTTATTGGCACCTAGATTGCAATCATCATAGCAGGAACAGTGACGTGAACAGGACAATGACACCGCATCACATCTAGAGTAAATTATTCTGCCTCTTCGATTTTTGTAACACAGGACTTGCATGTCTTCCCATGTCAAGATTCTTACATATATTTAAAAGAAAAAAAAAAAAACCACCATTGTCTTCCATTTCCTGCTCTGGCATTAGGAATCTCTGTATCTAATGTCATTGATTTTCAATTGTCACAGAGCCCAGTAACTCATACATTGCTGCCCTGTGAAAGTCCTTGACAGTTTTACAGCCCAAATTAGAAGAAGAAGAGAAAAAGATGGAGGGGGAAGTGAATGTAAAGGCAATTGAACATTTTAGTGGTTTGCTTTATGGAAATAATCTTGGGAATCCAGTTAATCATATGGTTCATGGAAAGGGTGGGGCTCGGTGTTTTAGGTCCAGTCCATTTCTAAGCAAACTGTTCCTAACACAAGGCCAGATATTTAATGGAAGGGGAGGTGGAGGCCTTCTTTTTTTTTTTTTTTTTCCTTTTGAATCTTTATTGTTTTCACTCTGATATTTTCTTTGCTGCTCATAAAATGATTAACTCTTTCAAGAAGACATTTTTGACCAAAATCTTGCACGTTGTTTGTTTGTTTGTTTTTAATACCACCAGGGAGGACTTGCTGATGAATTTAGGGAGGAAGGAAAAACTTGAATGGCAAGATTCTTCAGATCCAAACTTGAGTGAAACTTTTTAAAGATGACTCAAGCCCGTAAAAATCTTAACAGTAATAAAAATAGTCGTCTCCATCCTTGACGTCATTACTGGGACGCATCCAGGTAGAGCAGAAAGAGCACTGAGACAAAGAAATGTGTCTCAGTGTGGTCACTTAACGGTGTGACCTTGGGCCCGTTTCTTAAGCCCTCTGAGCTTTGTTTCTTCATCTGTAAAATGGGTTGACGATAACTCTACTTAGCTTGTAGTCCTCGACGAGGACACAGTGATGTAGGAGTAGTAAAAGTCACCTTTTAGACCATAAAACATTAAGCCCATGTTAATGCTAGCAAGTTTTTGATCACTTGCTCTTCCCAAAGCTGTGGACGTTTAAGGGTATTGAGTTGGAAAAGTAAAAGAGAAACTCAATCTCCCAGCCACTCGGGGACGTCAAGGCTAAAGATAGGAAGGAAGCAGGGCCCTTGCCTTAACCAACAATAATGTGTATTTTCACACTTCATGTTGAAAATGATATCTGGAGGGTGTCATTTGATCTCTCCCCTGCAGGAAAGAGAGCTGTCCTTTGAGTGAGAGGAAAGTGATTTGGGGGCGGGACAAGAAAGACCAGGGTTGCAAAGAGAGCTTTAGGAGGGATATAAAGGGGGAACTGGCAGTCTTCAGAACTCTGGCAACAGGTTCCTCCCCAATTGTCTTTCCAGTGGGCCTACTGTTGCAGGCCCACTAAAGCAGGTGAAAGGTCACCCGCTTCCTCATCCATCTTCCCTGGGGTCCGGGGGGTCAGAGTGAAGACGGATTCAGGTCTTACATGTTTGACAAAGGATCCTTGGACAAAAATGGCCGGGGGGGGGGGTGCCCGGGGGGTGCTGTTGTTTGAATCTAAGCCTCGTCATCTGCCGGAGTCCTCAAGGGACTTTGGGGACAGAACGACACTTCCTCTTGGCGTTCTTACCCCCAAGCAGTCCATGCTCATGGAGTCCTCCAGGGACGCTGGGGACAGTTGGGGACAGAACGACACTTCCTCCTCCGGGAGAACCTACCCCTGGCTGGCTTCAGCAGTGGTGTGAACTTGCCTCGTGATTGGCCGCAGAGGACAAGTAAGTTCTAGTTTGTCTGGTGGCCGGGTCTCCTCAGGCTGTTGGAAGAAGGAAAAGAAAATATACACCTTGGACCACCCCCCACCTCCCCGCAGAGCCCCACATGTACCCCCCATTGAGGAAATGGTCCAGATGTTTTATACCTTTGTCTGCATTCCTTCAGGAACATTAAGCAGAGGAAGAGAGGAGAGGATTCTTTATTAATATAGTCTTTGCTTAATTAAAAAGCTGAAAAATGAAAGGAAAGTCACAGATTTACTCTTTGTGAAATATTAATGAGAGATATTTTAGAGAGTATATATAAAAATAATACTAATAAAAAAAGTCTTTTTTTTTTTTTTTTTCTGGAGTCACTCTTAAAGTCAAAGAATCACAACTGTGACAAAGTTAAACTACATAGGAATCAAGCCTTGCTGAAATACACGGTTTTGCTGTAGGTTGTTTGGGTTCATAGATATCTATCTAGGACCTCTATTATCTGTTATTAAAATGCGATGCCTTCGTATCAGCAAAAGGGATCATTAAAAGCTCTTCTGAGAGACAGCAAGATAGAAACGCTTTGATGGCCCTAACAGAAATATTTCAGATTTGTGCTCTGAAAAGTGGGAGAGAGTTATGTTAAAAAAAAAAAAAAAAGACAACGAAGAAGAAATTACTTTGCTTTCTTACTATGCTGTAGAAAGAGTTTAGGAGAAAGAGGTATGGGAAAGGAAGCATTACGAATATAGTTCAGAGAAATGTTGCTCCATATCCTTTCCACCTTTGAAATTTTTCTTCTACCTTTGAATCAGGTCTTTAAGAATCAATTACTTGAATCACATGGTTGCTTTTATCTTCAGCTTTGAAGCCCGGCTGTGATCACTGAAAGACGCAATTCTTTATATAAAAGAGCAGGGTTTAATTATTGTCCTCTTTCTGTGATACTTTTTCTTAAATCTTCCCTTCTTCGTGTGACCAGGGTTCTTTTGTAAGTGTGAAATCATGGAGTGGTCTCTATTTTGGGCTCACCGGAGCATCACATAGGAAATTATCTCAGTTAGGGACTTTTGAATCTGCTATTTCAGAGTTGATGACTTATTTTAGCCTCACCGAGCTTTCTCGTACCTTTCAAAAAAAATGAATTAAGACATCGTTATTCTGTTAAGACTTGAGTCTTTGGAAAAAAAAGACTGTGCAAATGGCTTTTCAGTTACTACTGTGTAAAACAGAGGTGGTCCTGCGAGAAGTTTGACTTTCTTATCATTGAACTTTACTACTCGGGGTTTTGGGTTTGCTTTTTCGTTTTGTCATTTAATTGAAGAATGTAACATTACCAAAGAACTATATGCCTCAAACTCTTCAACTTTTTATGAGTGACCACTCTTTATAATTTGGCAGGCAGCCCGAATGTCATCTATCTTCATGTATTTACAAAATTAACAGAAATAGAATCATCCCCTCAATTATCATCTTGTTTTTTACGACACTTGACTATTTATCATGGACATTACTCCGTGTTAGAGGATATGACTTCTCTTCATCCTTCATGATGGATAATTAACATTCTGAAGTATGAACATCCGACATTATATGTAGTTTTTCCCTTGTTGATAGATATTTGGGATTTGAGTTTTTCCCGGTAATATTTTTGTGGCATAACCAGACAAGTGACACCAGTAATGAATACGGAACATAGTGGGATCTCATTAAATGTTCATTGAATGAATGAGTTCCTTAGTTCCACCCAAGGAACTGTGGCCTGCTTCATATTAAATGCTTAGTTGGTGGAGTAATGTTTCATGGGGTCAGCATGCTATATCAAAATCTTTGCATGTGACTAAATGTATTAATGAGGTCCTTGTTTATAATTCCTACTTCAGTTGGGTCTTCTCTTTTCATCGTGTTTATGAATCGTCTCTATGCCTGAACATTCACAAATCTCTGCAGTTCATGGGTTAACATAATTCTTAGTATAAAATGGCTAAGACCTGGTTTTGGAGTTTGAGACTTGGGTTTAGTTTCTAATGGTGCTACTTAACCAGTTGTGTGATCACGGACACTAAGTTGACCTCCAGTTCACGTTTGCAAATTGGCGGCAACGGTATGTTACTATGTACGATACGCACCCATAAGCATGTTTGGAGAAAAGGGTTTCATGCAGCGTCTAGAATCATTAAGCACTTGGTCAGGGGAAGCTGTTACTGTTAATTTTATTGTTGTTAGATACAAATAGGTTGAAGGGATGGGTTATTTGACCAGTGTCTGTCCAACACTGAAAGCAATTCATTTAGGTTCCAGAGTAGAAGTTTGTTTTTGTTTCTCTTTGGTGGGGGAGGATGTCACATAAGCAAGGGTAGGAGGTGACATGAAATGATGCATCTTACGTGCATTGATTTAGATCCTCTGTTCCTCCCATCATTGTACCAGGGTAGTGGTTCTCAAAGTATGTTCTAGCTGGATTCCCCAAGACCCTTTCTTGTGATCTGCAGGGTCAAAACTTTCTTAATTAATACTGAACTATCATTTGCCTTTTACCTCTTTTTCTTTCATGAGTGGAGTTTTCTAGAGGCTTTTCTATATGTGATAGATATTGAATTGAATGCAGTGGCAAATATGAGAGTCCAGCTGTCCACGTTAAAGAAATTTGCAAAACAAACAAACAAATAAATAAATGTAAAACAGTGTCACTCTCATCACTAATTTCGTTTTGGGGAAATATAGTTACTTTTTCATTAACATGTAATTTGCGTAAACATGGTTGAAAAACCATTTTCTTTAACTTTTTTTTTTTAATGCTTATTTATTCTTCTTGAGAGAGAGGGGGACAGAGCACAAGTGAGGGAGGGGCAGAGAAAGAGGGAAACACAGAATCCTAAACAGGCTCCAGGCTCTGAGCTATCAGCACAGAGCCTGACCGGGGCTCGAACTCACCAACCGGGAGATCATGACTGGAGCCGAAGTCAGAAGCCCAAATGACTGAGCCACCCAGGCGCCCCGGTTTTTAGAATGGATTAAGAAATAATTTTCAAGTCCCTCAATTTCAATTTCTATCGATAGCTTTAAGTCGTGCAAACAAGAGCATTTTGGCATCCTCAATATTTTTAGAAGTGTGAAGGGGTCGTGAGACGATCAGCCGTTTAGTTTCCCTGACGGTATGTAGAATGCACCCTTCTGCCTTGCTGCAGACACGTTGAAAATGAAAAGGAAATAGGAAAGTTCTGAAAGCTTCCAGAATCTGCGAGATGAAGGTAGCTTAGAAGAATGGCCTTTTATTTATTCAACCCTTTAGATGTTTCTATCAACTTAGACAGCAATTTGTAGCTTTTAGCCCTTTAAAGCTGCTTATCTGTGTCCAATAAGGTGGCTCAGCGCTCTTTAGTTTTATTGTCCTTGTGAGGAGGCACGATTAATGAAGGCCTCAGCTGTCCCCTGGACCCGGAGAGACTGTGGGGCATAAAACCTTTCTCATTGTGGGCCTTACAGCTGGTACCTCTGAGCTGTTTTGGGGGGAGGAGAGCAGGTGAGGTCACCCAGTTCCATGATCTGACGGGTAATTAATAGTCCCATGACTAAATGGACATTTTATGAATATTCAGGGTCTGTTTCGGCTTCTTGGGAAACAATCCTGTCGGAACCGCTTACAACTCCCTTTGGAGCCGCGGAGGGTTTTGTGGGTGAATGCGGGTCGTCAGCTGTCGGCCTGGGGTTGCTTTTCCAGGCTGCCCAGTCTTCATTTGCATTTTCTGTATGCGCCCTCATGCAAAACAGCACACCCATTTCCCCCCTCTCACAAAGGCGGTGAGGGCTTCCTTTGGAAACTCCAGCCGAAATCTCCTTCTGTTTATGCAGAACCCACTGATTTAGACACCATGCAAATGAATTCGGTTTTGATTTGAATGCTTCCAGAGATTGGGGGCGGGGGCAGAGAGTGCACTGTTTGCACTGGGCTCTTTCTATGCTCCCTCCCCCCTCCCCCCGCCCCCAGGGTGGCTGCTTCTCACTCCCCGGCCCCTTGCCCCTTGCAAAACAACCCGGCTCCTGCTGCTCATTTTTTTTTTTTTCTGACCTTTGGAAAGTAACCTAGTGTTGGTGAAGCCTTTAGCTTGTCTGTGTAGTGACAGCTTCAGCTGGAATCTTGCCGTTCTTTCTGAGTGCACAATTCAGATTATGCTAGGAATGTTTAGAAGTGTCCCAACAAAGGGCTGGAAAAAAAATTGTAAAGTAAAAAGATAAAATTCTTTGAAAAGCAATTGTCAGATCTCAGGAAGTTCCAGAAATAGGCGTTAGGTCACTGGTGGGCTGGAATCCATTCATTCCTTCAACAAATAGACACTGAAGGCATATAACTTGCAGACCACTGTTGGTATTTTCATGTTTCTACATAGATGAATGAGTCCATCAGGCTTTGTACCTAGAGTCGCAATTAAAATCCCATGTCCGATTTTATCTTCAACTTGTCCCAGATAAGTTTCCTTACAAGGTGTATTGACTGTGTTCTGTTCCGTATTTCATACGTGCATTCACGGGGGGTTGAATGTCGCCTGTCCAATTCCTGTCTTCCCATCCCACCCAGTGTCTCCAAACTGACTTAACCTTTGCTTTATTCTCCTAGAAGGGCAATGCAAGCACCCTGCGTGTATGACCCAACGAGCTTCACCCTGCTTGAAAGCAGCACTATCTTCCGTAGGCTGTGATCATATGCATCCTATAAAGTAGAAGAAGAGGACTTTGCATGAAATGTTTTTGAAGCTCAATTAGTTGTGAGTTCGAGCTAATTTCACAGGGCAGAAAACGGGCATAGCCAGACTTCGCAGTGCAATTAAGTGGAGGCAGGGTCAGCTAAAACAACATCGAAATATGGAAGAGCTTTGGTTGAGCTCCACATGGTCTGACAAAGTTTGATGATGCTGTTCAAAGTCCATTTGGGATGGATTATTAGGATTAAAGAACAGCAGAAGGCTCTGTACTTCGTGTGTTCTCTGGTGTCATTAGTGGATGAGAAAATTCAGCTGCTTATCTGGCTCTTGTTTCTAAGGATGGATTTAAACAGACCCACACTTCTTAAAGGTGATCTTACTAACCTCTTCTTAATAAGTTACAGATCCCAAATTGCTCAAAATCCTTAAAATACCATTTGAAGTGAGTTGATTGATAATTATCATTTCCCCTACATGTACAGATATTTTCCGCAGCAGTACAAAGCTAAAGTACAGTTTCTTAATTACCCAGATAATCCTGTTTGCTTGTATTTTTAAACTATGAAGTGCTGGGTAATTATTCAATTCTTAATAGAAGGCAAATGGCAATGTAAACAATAATTAGGATGTTAGACAGACTAATGCGCTTCAAAGCAAATTGGATTTTTTTCATACTGTTCAGCATGATGTCCCATAAAGCTAACAATTTAGAAGCAAGACAGAAAAGGTTCCATTTTGTTCATATTTTATGGCGTTATCTCTTCACGGCTTGTTTTTGTGAATAGCAGTTTGCCCCAATGAAGCTGGCTGTGCCCACGCCAAATGTTTCCGTAACAATCGCTTCCCTGCTGTTTGACATTTGGCTGTGTTCTCCCAGGGCTCCAGATTGGTCCTTTGTCTGCTTCAGATCCCAGGGGTCAGAGGTTAACAGAATACTGATTTCCTCCCATAATACCATGGCAGGTAAATATGGGCCAACCTCATGATCAGTTAAGACACAGCTCAGTGAGGAATGCTTTTCTCATGGGCTTTTGTCCTGAAGAACTTCCCTGATTTAAGACGCCAAGTTTCCCAGCTATCGTTTTCCACAGCGGATCCTTCATCAGGAGCACCGCCGCCTTTTATGTGGCATTTTCCATTGATAACCATTCACAACTCAACAATGTATCCCCAGAAATACCTGACCTGGAAACTATGAGCAAATCATCGCGTTCAATGAATTAATTTCACAAACTTAATATGGTAACGCTTTGCGGTCGTGTCTTGTCGTCTTATCTGCACTGCATGTTTCATTGATGAAATAATGAACTGATAACAAAGACTGTAGCCAAAGATACTTTAATAACGGTGCTATTATTCCCTCCGCCTTTTTCTTGTCTGGCCCTAATGGGGTGTCACCGGTTAGAGGTGTAATTAAATGAACGATCAATTTTATTTTCCATTTTTATCATGTATGGAGACATCCAAGCATTCACCAATATAATGTTATTAATGTTTTACATCAGTTTAATGATAAAAATCCTATTTCTTTTTCTCCCAAGGATTCATGCGGGCTATACAATAGACTACTTCTTAACTGGTTGTGATGCAAACACAGGCTTTAGAAGTTTAAAATCTGTTTTTAAACTTCCAAACTTTTTGTTACCATCAATGAGTTTTAGACCACCTTTCCATATATGACCTATCCCATTTCTTTTTTTTTTTTTAATGTTTACTTATTTTTGACAGAGGGAGACAGAGCATGAGCGGGGGAGGGGCAGAGAAAGAGGGGAGACACAGAACCCGAAGCAGGCTCGAAGCTCTGAGCGGTCAGCACAGAGCCCGACACGGGGCTCGAACTCACAGACCGCAAGATCATGACCTGAGCAGAAGTCAGACGCTCAACTGACTGAGCCACCCATACGCCCCTGACCTATCCCATTTCTAATTGGCCAGCCTCCTTCATGTTGCACTGTGAACTTGAGGCTTGGGCTCATTTGTTTTCAGTTCTAAATGTCTGAAAAAGACATCTCCACTTTGAGAAAACGGTTTCCTTTTGAAGGGTCCAGCTTGGCAATGACTGTAGCAGCCCCCAGGCAAATTAGCATGTTAAAAGAATGGATCAATACCTTTCTGGCTCCTCCACCCTTACTCTCCTCCAAGGGGGAAGAGTTTTGAAGAACCCTGGGAGGCCCTTGACAGATATGCCAGGAGATTTCAAGAGGATCGTTCATTGCTGAGTTGGGAACATTGACAGCTTGATCTAGTGCCCAGACTGATTCTTCGCCGGTCGTTTGAAAACGGATGCAGGAAGAATTGACAGCTTCGGGAAAGCTGTAGCAGTTCATGTAATTATGGAGAGGATTAGAAGAGAAGTGTTGGGAGAAATGAGAGAGAAGTAAGGGCACTAGTTGACCGGACTCACCTTTGGCCAACCGTTAGAGCACTGCCTTTTGTAACATTTAGCCTGCGTGTAGAGGAGCCATTTATATAGATTTGTTTTCTTTTTTTAAGGGTTGTGCAAATCTATGCGTACAAAAAAAAAAAAAAAGCGACTGATTTTTGAGAGTGGACTGGTAGGTAATTAACAGCACAATGCTTCCAGTACTTAAGATGCAAAGGTGGCTAATTAACTAATGGGAGAAATTGAGATGTCATTACTCCGTTTTCTAAGGAGGTGCCAACAGAGAGGTACAGCCTAAAGTAAAACTTGAACGTTCAAGTTTACATTTGCAAAGTTGTCTTTGGGAACTCCCGGTCTGTATCCTAGACTTTTTGTCTTTGTTTTTCATTTGTATGTTATTTTATTTGCTTATTTATTTATTTTAACATACGGTGTTTTATTAGTTTCAGGTTTACGGCGCAGTAATTCAGCAGTTCTGTATCCTAGGGTTTTAAATTAATGGTGATGCAAGACTGTAAACCAATATAAAAGTGTGGTTTTATGTGAGAGGAACTCATGTTGATGGGAAAATGAGAACGTTATCTTTGCATGAATGAAAAGAAGCATTAAAAAAAAAAAAAAAAGGTTGGAAACACGCCGCCAGAGAGTCACAAACGGTCTTACATTCTGGAAGTTCTCCACAGGGCGGAAAGGGCTACTGTACTTAGCTAAAATAAACCAAGTACATAATTTTTCCTAATCTTTATGACGGACTCTGGGACTCTCATTCACAAAACATTGTAGCTATGACTATGTCAGTAATGTGTAAATGGGTACTTGATACGGTAAGAATCTTGCACTACGATTTCAGATTTCAGCAGTTGTTCTGGAATTGTTTTGGTTCTGCTTTGTTGTTTTTTTTTTTTTAAGTTCATTGTTAGATCTTTTCTTTTTCTTCTCCTAGGGAGACGTAAAGTCATTTCTTTTGCAACTTTAAAAAATAGGTATCCTCAAAAGGAAGCCCTCCCTGAGGAAAGGGTTGTTGACTTCTGCTACGGATAATGACTGAAAAACACAAACTTATTGAGTTTTTCCAATATTTTCCATTAGGTCTTCTTGCTGGTTATCACTGATCTACAGGAAAGCTATTGATTTTTGTATGTTTATCTTCCATCCAATCTTTTTATTGAACTGTCTTGTGAATACTAATAGGTTTTCAGTTAATTCTCTAGAGTTTTCTAGAGAACTAATAGTTTTGACTGCGTGAAATTATATAGTTTTTCTTTCTTTCTAAACATAAAACCCCTTATTTCTGACTTTTATCTTATGACATCGGTCAGAATTTTCAGGCCAGTAATAAATGATAGTATCAGTTGTGGCTGTCTTTATTTTATGCCCAATTTCAGTGAGCATCATTTACGAATGCTATGGGATATTTTTTTTCTTAATATCCTATTCCCAATATCGAAACACTTCTTAAAAAGAAGGAATTTTAAATGTGGTTAAATTACTTCAAGTATCACTTTTAGTTATGTGGCTTTTTTGACTTGTTGTGTTTATAAGATTAACTATAGTCAGCTTTTCTGAAAATGGTCCATAAATTCTCTTTGCATTTGTGGGGGGAAAAAACCTACTAGGTGGCAGTAAATTTTGATAAAAAGCTTTTTGAACTCCATTTTTTAATTGAAAATGGTGGATAAGAGCCAAAGCTTTGGAATAAGAATTTAATTTTAATCTCAGATTTTTTTGGGGGCGCCTGGGTGGCTCAGTTGGTTGAGCGTCCAACTTCGGCTCATGTCATGATCTCGCCGTCTCTGAGTTCGAGCCCCGCCTCAGGCTCTGTGCTGATGGCTCCGAGCCTGGAGCCTGCTTTAGATGCTGTGTCTCCCTCTCTCTCTGCCCCTCCCCTGCTCATGCTCTGTCCCTCTCTGTCTCAAAAATAAATAAACATTAAAAAAAATTAGTCTCAGCTTTTTCACTTACAATGTGACTATGGGCTAGTTACTTTAGCTTCCGTTTTCTCCTCTGTTGTATGGGGATGATGATACCTACCCTACAGGTATACTTAGGATTAAATAGTATGCATAACGTGTGGGACAATGTACATAAGTTTCACTTGGGAGGTGGTATCTATTCAGTGGTCAATAAAATGTGGAAAGTTTTATTATTAGTTTATCTTGAATCTTTAGGAAATATCCAACTGCTATTAGCCTATATATTCTCTCTCCTTGTTTCTCTCTCTTTCCAACTGTATGTCATTCTTTCTCTCTCTCATCTTATTCTTTTTCATTGTTATTTTTTTTTTAAGTTTTATTTATTTATTTTGAGAGAGAGAAAGCACAAGCAGGGGAGGGGCAGAGAAAGGGGGAGAGGGAGAATCCCAAGCAGGCTCCACATTGTTAGCGTGGAGCCAGACTCAGGGCTCGAACTCACGAACTGTGACATCATGACTTGAGCTGAAACCAAGAGTCAGATGCTTAAACTGACTGAGCCGCCCAGGCGCCCCTCTCTCTTATTTTATCCTTAGCAGGTTTTGGTATTATAGTCGATTCATAAAGTTAATTTTGATAGCTTTCCATTTTTTATTGGCATCGCAGAAAGTTAATGTGTGTGAGAATTAGCTTTTCTCTGCGAGTTTGAAACCTTTCACTATTAAGGCTGGCTCTCGACTGTGCTCTTATGATTTGGGCACTTTTCTTAAACTGACTGAGCCGCCCAGGCGCCCCTCTCTCTTATTTTATCCTTAGCAGGTTTTGGTATTATAGTCGATTCATAAAGTTAATTTTGATAGCTTTCCATTTTTTATTGGCATCGCAGAAAGTTAATGTGTGTGAGAATTAGCTTTTCTCTGCGAGTTTGAAACCTTTCACTATTAAGGCTGGCTCTCGACTGTGCTCTTATGATTTGGGCACTTTTCTGTATATTTGCTAGAATTCAATAAAAAGTGCGACAACCCCATAAAGGAAGCCGGCTCTGGGACTTTGTTCGATTGTCTTTCAAATCACATGGATGGCTTTTCAACCCTAACAGAATAGACATCCTCTTTGACTTTGATTCCGGCCTTTCCCAGCCTCCGTTGACTTTAGGAAGAAAGCAAAGACGTCACGTTGCTCTCATCCCTAATTTCATTATTGAGCTTTTGTGTTACTTGTGCAGATCTTAAATGTATAAGGTGAAGAGAACGGGATCGTTAAACCTAGAGTTAGTGCAGTGGCATGGTTGAGCCACTCATTAATCAGGAGCCTGGCTGTTAAGGAGAATCTAGCTGAGAAAATATTTAATATTCCATTGGGGAAAGCTGCATTTCACTGCGGGTCAATGTGGATGCGGCCCCTCTGAGCTGTGGTACTTTGCTCCCCTTTTTTATCGAGAGAGAAAGACAGAACGTGAAATGACAGACCCACTGTTACAGGAACATCCGGTGTCCCTCAGAGCCACAACTTTGACATAATCATTTGTAAATATTTTCTATCGGTTTTGAGGAAGGGCAAGTTTCATTTTTCATTTAACCAAGCAGACAAATTATTTTGTAGGCTGCAACAGGCAGAACGAAGGCCAGAGGACAGATGTTGCCTCGATAGAAGGAAGAACTATCTAGTATTTTGAACTAGGCAGGAGTGGAGTACGATGCCTTTGGAGGCGATGAGCTCCCTATCTTCGGACGTGTTCGCACTGGCTTGATGACCCCAAGGCATCTAACAAGTTAGAGACTAGAGACCCTGTGTTTCTCAGAAGGGACACCGTTGTCCTTCTGGGCAGGACAGTTTCTTCCTTGAGTACTCCATGAAGCGTTGCAGGTCTGTCCTGTGCCCACTGGGCAAGCATGTTACACAGCATTTGGTATCCTGAGTCGTCCCCAGGCACGAAATGCCTGTGGTGTCCTCTGTCACTGTGACAGGCCCAAACCTCCCCTCATATTTCCAAATACCCTGAGCATGCATACTAATCTCAGTTGGAAACTTCTGGACCAGACTAGAAGATCTAAGATTCTAAGACGTTTGGACATTTGGTACCCTGCTTTAAATATTTCCTTTAGGGTAAGTAACCGGGGTCTAGGATCTCGTAGCGGAAAGATGGAAAAGCTTTTCAAAGAATACTTGCTATTAACCTCTCTACTTTAATTTTTCTTCAGTTTAACTGAACACCATAACGTCTTAAAATCACTATAACATTTTCCCAGTAGGCACCAATTAAAAGAGATGGGGAATGTCTTTTGGAAGAAATTACTAACACTTTATAAAAGCATCCATAGCAATGACCAGCAACCAAGTGCTCTACTAGGTTTAATTTATGAAGTCCCAGAACAGTCTTAAAAGGCTGTTATTGTTATTATGCCCATTTTACAGCTGGGAAAGCTGAGGCATGGGAAGGTGCCTGAGGTCACGTAGACTACCCAAGCCGATTTGAAATCAGACAGACTGGCTGTAGCCTCCACACTTGCCAACTCTCCACCATACTTTCCCTACGTAAGGACTGTTAGAAAGAAGGGAAACTATCCCCAAGTTAACAGTATGGGATCACCTTCTATTCTAACAAGGTAAGAAGAATATTTAAAATGCCTGGGTTATAGACTTATGTAAACTGTGCCCTGTGTTTACTCCCAAGATTTGTCAAACATTCATCTGCCAATGGGTGGCCTTTGTGTTATTCGAATGGCCCTACAAAGAGCAAATTGTGACTTTGCAATTATTAAGGCTGAAGACCTTGCCACAGAGTGTGTTACTGAGCAAATTATTCTTATTTTGACTCTATCACAGCAGAGAGGAGAGTTATAAGTATAGACCCAAGTTTATACAAGACAGAGCATCATCTCATCCTAACAGGAGCACAGCCCGTGCAAATGAGAGCTTTTTGATTTCTGAAATGCTGTATAATAAATCCAGGGAGATTTACAAGGAAAATCAACCTGCAAAGGAGGGTGAACTTTAATTATATAGATGTTGGGCATGTGCATGTCAGCTGATGTAGGTAGAGTATTTACTTGCGAATGTGTGCAGGAAAAAAATGGCAATGAAACAATGCAGGAGGCAATACCTTTCTATAAGAAAGGGGAAAGAGGAAAAAAAGATGGGGAAACAATTGCAAATGGTGGTATAGTGTTTCCACCCCCCCCAACATACCTTATCTTGGACACATTCCAAGACCCCCAGTGGATGCCTGAAACAGCAGATAGTACCAAACCCTATATATACTATGCTTTTTTTCCCCTATACATACCTACCTATGACAAAGTTTAATTTATAAATTAGACTCGGCAAGAGATTAACAACATAACTAATAATAAAACAGAACAATTATAACAATATGCCGTAATGAAAGTTGGGGGAATGTGGTCGGTCTCTCAAAAATCTTAATGCACTGTACTCAGCCTTCATCGAGTGATGGTGTGAGATGATCAATGCCTACACAACGATATGAAATGAGGCGAGTGATGTAGGCACTGTGATGCAGCGTTAGGCTGCTACTGACCTTCTTATGACAGAAGGGAAATCGTCGGCTTCTGGACGGTGGTTGACTATGGGTAACTGAAACCACAGAAAGTGAACCGGGGGTAAGGGGGACTCCTGGGGGACTCCTGTATTTGTCAATTCCTTTAGCCCCCCCCCCCCAACATCCACTGACCCCCTACTGTGCTGCTACCTTGTGCTTTCAGTGGAAATGGCTCACCTTTCAGCACCTAAAAGCAGTTACATCCTGAATTGTTATGTAACTCACAAAAAATCTTGTTTCTTTTTCCCTTTCTTTCTTTGTTTCTTTCTCTCTTTCTCTCTCTTTCTTTCTCTCTCTCTCTCTTTCTTTTTTAGATCAAGCCATTTAGAATCAGGTGTTCTCTTGCTTGCAATGCAGCCCTAATTAGTAAAGGAGGTCATTACTTTAGCATGGCTATTACTTTAGCATACTAGTTTTCTCTGCACAAACATCACACGTAGAAAACATAATGTGTTTGCCCAGGCTGAGTAGTTGCCTACCCAAAAGCTTTCTTTATAGTCCTTTAAGCAACAGAAACATCTTGGATGGCTCGTGGTCCTCCCTTCTTATCCTGATGGCATGATGCACTAGGTTGGATTCTGTTGCTGAGAGAGACAAAGAGAAACCATGTTCCATACAGTTGCTTAATGAAGTGGGACATCTGTCTTCCTAAGAGTGGAGAACGTTCGGGGCTCCTGGGTGGCTCAGTTGGTTAAGCATCTGACTCTTGATTTCGGCTCAGGTCATGATCTTGCGGTTTGTGAAATCCAGCCCCACCTTGGGGGCAGCGCGGAGCCTGCTTGGGATTCTTTCTTTCCCTCTCTTTCTGCCCCTCACCCACCTCCCCCCCCAGATAATTAAATAAACATTAAAAAAAAAAAAGGAGTGGGGAATGTTCAAGCTGTAAAGACCTTAGGAATCTCGTTTTTAGACCATGCTTCTCATTTTACAGATGAAGAAACTGAGGCTCAAATTAATAAAGTATATAATAGATGAATAAGGACAGGCTCCTGAAGTCTGACATTGTAGAGTCCTGCCTTTTTGTCCCGCTAAAGGGAGTATAAAACTCAGAAAAGACGGGAGCCACCAAAGCTACTCCTCAGTTTCGAGAAAAGATCAAACTTCGTCCTGGATTGCATTCATTGGGGTTTCAGCAAACTGTTTCCCCCCATATAAAGTTGGCCTCCTTGGATATACTATTCCTCTCTCTGTCCACATCAGGACATACTGAACCCTCCATGCTTTCTACGCACTGCTTCCTTCACGAAAGGGTTCACAGTCTGAGGGAGCAGGCGGCTGTGTAAAACTGTTTATAATCTTTGATAAGTGAAAAAAGCCCGGTGAGGTCCTGGAGGAGGGAAGGCTGAATATCATTGCAGATGAGGTGTGAAGGAATGTTTTTGGAAAATTAAACAGAGTATTGAGCAGCAGAGGATTTCAACTGCAAACATTTCTTAAGCATCTACTGGGGCCAGGCAATGGGAGGCGAAAATTCATATGGCATGAAACCCCCTCATGGATACAGCGACCAGTGGGAGGAGTTTTGTGAAAGGGAACATTTTGAGTAACTTCTAAGTTTTAGGCTTGGTCCTTCAGTGCATGGTGATTTCATTCTGGGATAAAAAAAAAAAAAAATCCTAGAGGATGTGGTTATGGTTTTAAAGATTTTTTTAAGTTTAGTTCTTTATTTTGAGAAAGAGAGAACGAAGGCATAAGGGGGGGGAGGGGCAGATAGAGAGGAAGAGAGAGAATCCCAAGCAGGCCCCGCACTGCCGGCTCAGAGCCCAACGTGGGGCTGGAACTCACGACCGTGGGTGAGACGGTGAGATTATGCCCTGAGCCAAACTCAAGAGTCAGACGCTTAACCGACTGAGCCACCCAGGCGCCCCAAGGATGTGGTAATTTTTAAGGGAGGGTGGCTTGGTGTGGCAGGATGAAGCCTTAGTTTATACTCGTGGAGGGATGAATGGATGAAAGTGTTGGTCCAAGAAAGGAGGACAATCACATTTTTCTTTGCTTTTCAATTCTGAATTTGACTTTGTAGAAAAACAGCTTTTCGGAGGCTTTTGTTTCATACCCTTTGGGAAATACCTTAGGCTGCTTGGGTTGCCGTGAGAGAATACCATCAACAAGGAGTCTTAAACAACAGAAATGGATTTTCTTACAGTACTAGAGGCCAGAAGTCCGAGATGAAGGTACCGTCAGGGTTGATTCTCTTCCTGGCTGTAGACAGTCGCCTTTTCTTTGTGTCCTCACATGGCCTTTGTGTGTGTGTGTGTGTGTGTGTGTGTGTGTGTGTGTGTTGGGCAAGAGATTCTCTTAAAGGATACCAGTCCTGTGGGATTAGGGCCTCGCCCTTATGACCTCATTTAACCTTAATTATCTCCCTAAAGGACCTATCTCCAAATATAGTCACACTAGGGGTTCGGGCTTCCACATATGAATCCTTAGAGGACACTTTTCATTCCATCACAGGAGATGAAACATGTCTCCCCTGTTCTGTAAAACACATGTGACCATGTGGCAGTCTGTTACAATGTTTCTGTCACCTTGTCTCAGAGTTTATTTTCTATATCCATCTATGCCTATGTGGATTTCTCCGGAAAACAATGCAGCTTGGTGGCCTAGAACTAGGGACCTAGTGACCAGGGTTCTATGGTTACAAATCAAGTAATCTCTCCAAGCCCTTGTATTCCTCATCCATGAAATGGAAATACTGTTACTTTGAATTTTGCAGTGTAATTCATATGATCCATATATAGTATGTGTTACATTTATTATACATGTATTATGTCTTTGGTTAAAGAATAGAGTAATTTTTAAAATTTTAGCTGATTGGTACTTCACCAGACTCTGACATAGCTTTCTCATGAATTGTGTGCTGGCTTTATTATGTGCATAGCTGTCAGGTATAGCATAGAAAACACCACTTACTGGGGTGTCTAAATATGGTTTTAAGCCATGTTCAAGGGAACTGATGAATCACAGGTTATCAAATTCGGGAAAAAAAATCGCAAGAAATCCACAAGTTGTAAAAAAGCAGTAACATAAGCAAGTAAAAAAAAAAAAAGACTGGCAACATTGTCTATAATGTCGCCACATAACGAGAATCATGCTTTTAGCATTTTAGTTCCGATGCTTTCAGACTATTTTCTTTTGATATCTACAACATATACACACACTAAGATTTATTGATCATGTAGCATGACCATTAAATCCTTCCAGATCAAGAAAGAAGAGTTTTCTCTTGCTTGGACATAGGACAGTTTCTTCAGCCAGCCGCCTACTTGAGTTGGACATGTGTTGCTTTCTGTTTGGTGCTTTTGGATACTATCGCCCTGAATATCATCACAGCAAAATCTCAAAATCGAGCCTGAATTATTTTCTCATAATCGTTGGTTGGAAACACTGTGCAGTTTTAAGGGTTTTAACACCTCGTGAAAAAGGCTCAGATTTGAGATGATGCTTACCTGAGCTTGAAACAAACAGTGAGGAATGGGGCACCTCTAGGGACATTATATGTTAATTTCCAAGCAAAACTCATTATCGGAAGTGGGAGATAGCTTTACTTATTCCACTTGCCTGTGAGAAAACTTTTTTTTTTTTTTTTTTTTTTTGCCTACAAAGCCTTTCTTTTCATGCTAAAAATCAATTACTTCTGCTTGTTTTAAACAAATGTGGGATTCTTTGTCTACCTGTGACAGCTGTTGGCAGTTACCGTTTAATGTAAAGGATAACCTTTCATATAAAGGATTATATAGTTTAGTCACCAGATGCAAATTATTGCCTATAAATCTACTGTAAGTTTTTTCTTCTCCTCGCTAAGGAGCATCATTGCTCTTAAAACCCAGAGAAATGCTGCCTTTCAAGAAGACATTGTTAAAGAGAGCTTGATGGGGCTGATTGTCTTTATGTAATCGCTTAGACAACGTTGCGTTACAGTTTTACAGAATGCCTTCAGGGTTTCACCGGCTGGAAAGGAAAAAGACTTCATGGACAGTGCGTGGACTTTAAAATACACACGTAGAAACCAGGAGTTCAAATCCCTGTAGGGCTGGCTGATTTCCCCTTCTTTAGAAGTTAAATGCATTGATTGCTGTGTAATCAATTGTTTCTGTGACCTTAAAATTCATCTTGTTACACTTCGGAGCTTGAACACCTTTAAACTAGGTCATCCAAGAGCCTCTGCTAGCATTCCTGCAGTTATCTCCGGGGACCCACTTTTTCACTATGAAATATTAATTATCCAGTTCAATTTTGCACCTTCCCCATTTTGAAACAAACGAAGCACCTTGCAAGTTATTTTTCCAGTTGCGTGGACGGAATATGGAAACTGTTTCATCGGTTCTTTCCCACCTTCTCCTAATCCTCTTGGCCTTCTCTTTCTCAGTGAGAGGATCCTACACATGTTGGCCCTAATCTGGAGGGACTTGCCGTTTGGAAATAGCGCCGAGTCTCCACGGACAATGAAACCATGAATGCGTTTCTTCGGACCTAACACATTCATTCTGCTTCCTGCAGCTACCCTCTTAGCAGTATGAAATATAGAGCCATGTTCCTATTGTTTTTTCTACTGAATGAATTAGCACATCTTATTCACGAAACCATTACTGTTCATTGTAGAGCGTTTCGAAAATGCAGAGATACATTTTCACACGCCGAGTAAACTTGAAGTCCTATTCGGGAATATCCTGGTATCTGTCCTCCCTGGCTTCACGCTGGACATGTCTAAAGACAGAATGATTTTATTCTGCTTACGTGGTGGGACTTGTCTTTTCCTCTCACCTGGCAGGGCAGACCAAGGAAGTGGTTCATTGCTGACCTCAGAATCACCTACTTGCCGGGTGGGGATTCATTTTGCTGCTGCAGACTGCATTCCTGTCTTGCTTGGGGTGAATATTGGCATCGGCATGCCTGTGGTGTTACGGCTTCCCACACACTTTATTGGCCCAGAAACTGTAACTACTCCTGTCTCTTTCCAGCTCAGCATTCCAGGCCCCTACTGGGACCGGCACCTTTGGCTGTAATCCCGAAATCCTCTATGAATGAGTCGGCCGTTCCCTTCCCCTAGGCTGCTGCCACCCTGTTTCCCAATCTCACAGAATCTTACTCTGAATCATCAGGAGCTTGAATGTGGATCGCCTACCTGACTTCCAATATGATACCTTCTTGGCTCCCCCCGCCCCCCGCCCCCGCCGCCCCCAGCTGCTTCTGTTCTCGACCCTCTCGATCAGAGTCCTGAGAGTTTGACATTGTCCCAAATCAAGACTTGGCTTCCGCAAGATTTGGGACACTAATTTGGCCCTACATCTGTTTCTATACACTTAGTGCCTCTGGATTCCAGTTACCCCCTATCTCCCTCTGCCTATGTCGGTGAGGTTTCTACAAGCCTGGACAGCCAACCCATCAAAGATAAGCCGTTAAGCCCTCTGCCCCAGAAAGTGTTTAAGCCGAAACTAGAGGGAGTCTTTAGGAAGAGGAGCTTCAGCGAGTATCCTTCGCTGCAGAGGAAGACTGGAATAATGAACTCTGGTCCCTTATAATTTTAAGGTTATTATAATTCAATAGGACTTGCCCCTCCCACTCACAGATTCAACAAAAACTCTCTCGCTATTTCCCCCATCCTGTGCGGACCAGGACCAGTTGGTACACAGTTGGTGTTATGCCCACCGACTAGAAGACCAAGATTTAAAAAGGTCAGATCAACACAAAAAGAGGAAGAATAATAAGGTGACCAAACATAACCTGTTTGGTAACTTCAGTTGCGTTGGGCAAATTCAACCACGGGTCACCTTCTGTCAGATGTGAAGACAACTGTGGAAAATGACTCTGTTCACTGACTACAGGTATCACTAGTTGGATGTGTATTTGCTTTGTCTTGCACGCAGAAACTTAAGTAATCCCAAGAGCGGCAGCTGAATGTTTTGCTGTGAGCAGAGAGAATTTATGGAACTAATTAAGAAAAGTGTCTTGTAAAAATAGACAAGTGCTAATAAATGAGGTAGTTTTGGGGCGTGATGACAAATCTGTCCTCCTCTACCTGCTCCCCTCCTCCGGACCTACCCGGCCTTCGTTATAGACGCTGGATATACAATTACGGTAGGAGATGGATATACCGGAATTGTAAATATTACTAAACGTGAGAGCTGATCACAGATACTCGTACTTTGAAACAACTGGTCCTCACCTATGGCCCTTTAGGGAAAGGTGGTCCGAGCTCTTTCTAAACGGTTCCTCCACTGCATTCAGCTGCTGGGATGTTCCACGGTTCAACCTGCCCCGCATCCTGCCTGTCTCAGTGGAACACATTCCTCAAGGCACTGTCGAAGAAGCGCTTTCTTCTCCCTTGGAACTGTCTTTCGGAACACCAAAATACGTCGGTGGGTGTTTTGAGTACATTACGTCATGTGACTTATGTTTTCTATCTACACGTTCTGACTTTTCAGGGCACAGCGTACGACTTAGTAGATGAGCTCCCTGCACCTTATTAACGGTTTGACTTCAGGCAAGTCCATTTGTTGCTCTGTGCTTAGTTCACTCGCCTGTAAAACGTAGATCGTAACGATACCTATCCTTTCACGTTGTTGTGGAGACTGGACATGTAAACACTCTCAGAGCACCCGAATCATGCCTGGAACATGTAGTCACTCAAACATAACATTAGCTATTACTACTATTTATTACTCCTGGGTTGTTGTGGCCCTGTGTTCGGGGAACAACTCATATAGCTACATATAGCTGTATACCGTTCAGTGCCAGAATCTTCGTTCTTCCAGGATAAATCTATATTCCATTTATCTTTGTGTCTTCTCTAGTGCCTGAAACAGTGTAGGTATGTAGGGGGTCCTATTTTGTCCAGGCACTCTGTTTGTGAGTTTTGAGATGAATGAATAAATACATGTGGAAAGGGAAAAAAAAATGTCATTGTGATTTTGTTTATTTATAAACAGTCCATTGATTTTTTGAAGCACAGTCAGAGCATGCATCCTGCGTTTTCAGTAACAAACCAGTATTTGTCGCCGTCTTGTTACGATCCTGGAGATGTCGTCAATTTAAAGAGTGTAACTGAGGCTGAATTTTCCGTGGGTTTATTTACTAGATCAAAGAGTGACTTCAACTTTCAGGACTTATTTTATTTGCCAGCATAAACTCATGGGTTCCGTCAAGCACCAAGAAAAGAAGTTAATCATCTGAATTATGTGGATTCTGGCAAATCACTCTTTCTTTCTTGGTGGGGGGTGGGGGGGGAGGCTTTGAGCCTTTATCTCCCTTCAGCAAATCCAACTGATTTTATAATAGTCAGAATAAAACTCTAGTAATTAATCTGATAGCTCCAGGCTGCTAATCATTCCGGAAAAGTGACATTCCCCAGAATATACTGGTTACCCTTATTCCGTGTCGTTGATATATAATTCAATTGATTTTCACACTTTTTACATTCCAAAATGAAATACAGCTTTTCTCATGTCACCAGGTTGGAATTCTTTGACAAGGCATTAACATGCCAAAAATAATATTACACACAAGAATAATGCAGAGATAAATTACAGGTAGAGCTGTATCCCTAAGGAGATTTTCATTTGTGTCTTAGAACAGAAGACTTACAACCTTACCACACATCTATTTCATGCCAGTATGTTTTAGGCTCTGGTTCAATTCAATAAATAACTAATTTCGTGCTTGCTGTATGCCCAGTACTCAGTTTCACTGAGGAGAATGCTTGCACAAAAGTCTGTGTGAGTCTGGAGTGCAATTTTTTTTTTTTTTTAAGAGCAAATACAGAGTCTTTCATGCAAACGAATCCCTGAAAGTGGTCACCTTGATGGTTTTCTAGAATCTTTACAGTGCCACCACGACTTTGGAACCTTTTTGGAACTGCCGTTTTCAAACGGTCTAATGCCTTCTTTTCAAACGTGCTTAGCATTGGGCAATTTTGCTTTTGAAGGTGGATTTAATTTTTGGAAATCGTAGACAGGGTTGTCGATCAGTGAAAAGATCAAGCGTGCCGTGTAATTTTTGCTTTCTTTCGAATCAAGAACGAGGCATGGTTGCAAAGTAACAAACTCTTTTCGAGAGTAACTTTTGACTTGCTTTGAACGCGGCTTCAAAAGAAGTATATTTGGAAAGTTGGTGGCATCAATGGAATCAAGATGTGGTAGGTCTGTGGCATTTTTAGATTTATCTGTCAACCACAATGCAATGTGCGTGAAGGCGGGGCCTCCTTGGTTCCCGCCGAATCCTCCCGGCCTAGAGCTGAGCCTGACGCGTCGTTGCTATTGAAATGAATGACCCAGTGAATGAAAGCGTGCATGAGTGTTCACAGCAGTTCACAAATGCGTGCAAAGGTTCGTGGCGTATAGTGGTCTATCTTTTTTTACTTTCTGGCATTAATTCAAATCATTTGTTGGGCTGCCTGGGTGGCTTCATCGATTAAGCGTCCGACTTTGGCTCAGGTCATGATCTCATGGTTCGTGGATTCAAGCCCCGCGTGGGGCTCTGTGCTGACTGCTCAGAGCCTGGGGCCTCCTTCGGATTCTGTGTCTCCCTGTCTCTCTGCCCTTCCCCCACTCATGCTCTGTCTCTCTCTCAAAAACAAATAAACATTAAAAAAAATTTTTCATTAAAAAAAAAGAAAGTCAAAGCTCTACTGTAAACCCTCTTACGGAAAGTACTCTGATGGTCAGACGTCAATAAAAGCGTAAGCACTAGAACATTTATTAAAAACAATTTCTCATCTGAAGTCCAAGCTCCTAGAAGGCTTACGCTCTGCCTGAGAAAGAGTCCTGCAGTGTGAAAAGACGTTGAGTTTCTAATTTGTTCTGAAAATATCCAGTTATCTGACCGTGGATAAATTCCTTAGCTTTCTCACATCAGTTTCCCCGTCAAGAAAATAATTAGCTGGGATAAGTCGTCTGCAAAATACCTTTTAGCTCTTCAGTGTCCAAACGTGTGAGAGGATAGTAAATCTTGTTTCCTTACAGATTGGAAGGAACCATCCATGTTGACTGGAGTTATCTGGGAAGGCTTCCAAGCAAGAGAGGAACTCAATAAAATGTGGGTAAATAAAGAGGACGGAAGAGGAATGGGCGTCCCTGAGCCGGGAACAGTGCTGTCTTCCTCAGAGGCTGAGGAGACTGGATTTGGGGAAGACTTTGAAGGGGAGCGGAGGGGTTTGTTCTCTGGCTCTGGCTCATTCCTCAAATACTCATTGATTACCTGCTCTCTTCTGGCTATTGAGAGCCATTGATCTCGGTCGAGTCTAGATATTTCATCCAACTGAAGGGGAGGTGCCACCGATAGCAAGATTTGTAATGTTTACCAAAATCTTTGTTCTGCCACTTTAGGTATGCAGAAGAAAGATAAGGAAAGCCTCAGAGTAAAGTTGACCTGAAGGTTATGGCGTCATTTAAGCAAAAGGGGAAAATAACAAATCAGCTGTTGGAAAAGTAAAAAAAAAAAAAAAAAAAAATTGCTCTCGGTTTGGTGTGATTGATGCTTTATTACCTTGTAGATGGGTAGTTCAGGGCACTAAGCAAATGATGATGTTTATTTAGATTTGGAATTTGGAACTGTCCTAGAAGGTTGGCCCATGGTTGTTACTTTGCATAGTTGTAAGAAGGGCATAATGCTCTGTGGAGGATGATGGCTTTTTGGGCTTTCCCCCTGATGATGAACCCCGAGGGTTCTCAAAACGAACCCTTGTTTTGTACGTTAGAATCATTTGGGGTGTTTGCTGTAAATACACATTTTTTTTTTTAGTTTTTTTTTTTAATGCTTTTATGTATTTTTGAGACAGAGAGAGACAGAGCATGAGCAGGGGAGGGGTAGAGAGAGAGGGAGACACAGAATCCAAAGCAGGCTCCAGGCTCTGAGCTGTCAGCACCGAGAGAGCCCGACGCGGGGCTCGAACTCACGGACTGTGAGTTCATGACCTGAGCCGAAGTCGGACGCTTAACCGACCGAGCCACCCAGGCGCCCCTATAAATACACATTTTTAAGGACTCAACACAAGAGTTTTGAGTTTGTGACCTGAATTTGTAACAAGCCCCCAGGTGGTTCTGGTAGGTGGAAGAATAGAATTTGGACTCCACTGTGAGCCCCTCCGCTCCCCACACCGAGAAGCCTGGTTGACACAGAGGTGAAAGTGAGTTGCTGGCCCCCTTGCCACCAAGTACAAGATTGAAGGGAGGTAATCGTGTTGCTTGTTTCTGTTTCACTTGGTAGGAATAGAAAGGCCTGTGGATCCAAGAGAGTGCAGGGCCAGCACCCATCTAGGCCAATCAGATCAATCCCAGACAGGTAGAATTCAGCCGGTTCCACATATGTTTCGATTGGGTGCTCTGAATAACGTTCTTTCCAGTTAATTAAAAAACAAATAAAAATAAAACTCAGGTAGATGCTTAAGGGAGAAGCAGTTCTGTCTGCTGGAGCGACACGAGTGCTTCTTTTCTAAAAATTTGTTTTAATGTTTATTTAGTTTTAAGAGACAGAGAGCAAGCGGGAGAGGGGCAGAGAGAGAGGGAGACACAGAATCCGAAGCGGGCTCCAGGCTCTGAGCTGTCAGCACAGAGTCCGAGGTGGTTCTCGAACTCACAGACCGAGAGATCAGACAGAAGTAAGATGGGGACGCTTAACTGTCTGATCCACCCAGGCGCCCCAGGGCTTCTTTTCTATGGAAACTGTTTCTGGAGGGGAGGAGGAGTAATCTGTACAGCTCCACAGAAGTAAAAGGCTATCCACTTGGGTTATAGGCATAAAATTATTGCAAATCAACTAAACAGTTATCAACTAAATAGCAGAAAAAAGAAGACCCAGGCAAATTATCAACTACTAAGACTTTCAGAGCGAACGCGGGGACTAGGGATTCTAGGGGGAATCACAGCTTGCGGGTTGTTTGTTCTCTTCTCTCTAAAAACTAGGGAAATCCCTCCCCCCGCCACCCCCCACACACTGTTGCCAAACCGGGGAGGAAGGTCGTTTCAGGCCCTCAGGCACCTGCAAGACGTAAATGTTCCAGGAGGGAGGTCCTTCTCAGTGTTAGAATTCGGAGCTTTTGTAGATAAAAGGTATCAGAGTTTTCTTGAGTTAAGCAAGCATTTGGTTAAAAAGAAACCTTGTTGGGAGCAGGGCTGGATGTAGATTATTAGCCAAGAAGACCAATAAATGGAAGTAGAATCCAGGCCAGCATCAGAGCTGGGAACGGAGCAATTTCCCAATTCTCTTGTGGGTGGCTGGATCCCTGGTGATGTGTTTATTTCTTGGAAGTCTGTTTTGCATAAATTCATTCTGTGGTAAGCGGGATGCAGGCTCGTCTCCTTGTGGGCCATTCTCAAATCTTCCTTTTAGTTATCCTTGTAAAGAAATTAGGTAAAATGGGGTCTGCTGCTATCCTTCAAGGGAAGCATTTGGATTGACGTTTGCCGTCGAGTCTCCGCTTTCCGGATTAGACAGACTGAATAGTCAGCAGTAGAGAGCAGTGGGTGCCCTCCTTAGGACTCTTGTGAACGTACATTTTACTCACTTAGGGCGGAGACACATGTGGTGACACAGAGGTGTGGGAAAAGGCGGTCCCACCGAGGGGCTTTTGCCCTAACACCTCTGGGGTGGCTCTCACGTTGGCAGAGTCTGGAAAGTGATAGCCCTGTGGAAGGCTGTTCTGATTTTCGTAGAGGAGAGAGTGTCCCTCCCGACACCTACCTCAAAGGCATGTTTTTGACGTAGCTGTCACAAAACTAATTGCCAGGATGTGTTTGAAATCATACTGATTTTTTTTTTTTTGGAAGGGACACGGCCCCAGGTGCCATCGTTATTGCATATATTTTGAAACGCCATAACCTGGAACTCGTTCAGTGTGCTTTCCTCTGTGTCTGGAAGCTGTGTTGACTTTAGGAGTCACAGATGGGTGTAGACCGGGGTTTCAACATTTTTCTCTCAGGGACACACCTTTGGATTTATGCTCTGAACACAGTGTCTTCCTCCCTCAACCATCAACTCCCTTCGTCATGCGCACATCTGTATTCTTCACCGATACAGATGTGGGGGCAGGGAAAGGATTACCTCCATTTCCCCATTCCAGCGTTCTAACAAGCAGGAAAGGAGAAACCAAGTCAAAGGCAGACCAGACCAGGCTCATGATTGGTGGTAACCCATTTCGAGCGCAAAGATGCCAGTATTTGGAGATGTAGAGGGTTGGATCAGTAATGGGTTTATTATAATGCGTGCACATTGTTGAATGTAACTTTGTCATGGGTCCTATGCCAAGATTGTTTGTGTGGCTCAGAGACATTTGACAACTTTGACATGACTACTTTGAGTGTTTGCTTATCCCCTGGAAGCTCACAAAATGGCTCAAAATGGTTCCTGGAGCAGGAACTGGAAATTAATATTCTATCCTTATAATAATGAGGGATTTTAGTTCATTCATGCGCCTACTTAGCAAATTAAAGTGGCCAATAACTAGATTGTTAAATCTTTTTTTTTTTTAATTTTTTTTTAACGTTTATTTATTTTTGAGACAGGGAGAGACAGAGCATGAATGGGGGAGGGTCAGAGAGAGAGGGAGACACAGAATCTGAAACAGGCTCCAGGCTCTGAGCTGTCAGCACAGAGCCCGACGCGGGGCTCAAACTCACGGACCGCGAGATCATGACCTGAGCCGACCGACTGAGCCACCCAGGCGCCCCAAGATTGTTAAATCTTAACTGTTCAGCTTTTCTTATCTTGCAATAGGATAAATAAATAAGATACTTCGTATATTATAATAAATAATCAAATAATTAAATTTTTTTTGGAGAGAAACAGAGCACATGTTGGGGGGAGGGGCGGGAGAGAGAGAGAGAGAGAGAGAGAGAGAGAATCCTTACTAAGCATGGAGCCAGACTCAGGGCTCCATCCCTAGAGTTTGAGCTCCTAAGAGCTCCAATCAAGAGTCTGAGGATCAACCTACTAAGCCACCCAGGTGCCCCACAATAGGATAAATTTAAATATCTTTGTGACAGTTGATCCAAGGTTGAAATTAACTTTGCAAACATCCCAGTGTATTTGCTTTGTCTCAGTCAGCCCCCTTCGAAAGAGCACCGGTCACTCCCTTGATGAGGGAAAAGGGTCAGTGATGCATTTAGAATTTCTCACTGCTGACGCATTTTCATTGGGAAATTCAGCACGTGGTATCTCTTCATTCATTTCTCCGTTCTTTCAAGCAAACATTTGTATTTGAAGTCTCTGAAAATCCAGCCATGACCTTTACCCAAAGAAAAATTCTGACTGGGTTTGAGTAGCTGTAATGTAAAAAATAAAATAGACATTTAGATAAAATATTTTTGTCTGTATCTAGAAACAGCAATTGTTTAGCCCAGGTTTGGCATGATACAGATAGATGGATGTAACTTATCCTATTTATGTTACCTTTGTTCTTAAAACAAAACAAAAATCGCTTTTCGTGCACATCAAAGAAGGAAAGGGATATCATCCAGAATCAGCCCTGAGTTGGAAGTCAAAAGGACTTATTTGTATAGGAAGTAAATTTGCATATTTTTCCTTTCTCTCATGGTTCAGTCTTGAATTAGAATATCTTTTTGTTTTTCTACTTCCATTTGTGATTGCTATGAAATCCTTGCCTGAGGAGTGCCAGGAACTTTGTAAAAATTATAGATGGCAAAAGTTAGTCGAAAGAGGGTTTTGAGTCCCAGGCAAGCTGACTCTCAGCTCAAAAAGTACGTATGGCTTCTGCAAGCAGAAACAGGTCTAATGCTTTGAAGAATGTGAGAAATGATCAGTATTTTGGAGGCATTGAAGTGGTTAATCTATTAATCTATACTGGAGTAATAAATCTGCCTGTGTAAACATTTTCCAACTGGACTTTCGTGTTTAGTTGATTTCAGAGAGGAAGTTTAAAAGTGTTTCTAATTTTGCAGTTTCAATACTAAGCATGGTCAGAAGCCCTTCTTGGACTTTTCTGGTAATTCTTCTTGCCTGACCTTGCTTTCTCGAGTGGTCTTAGGACATTGATTTGCTGCAATTGAAATAGTAGTATTCTTTTCTCTTTTTCTTAAATGCTTCTTTTTATTGAGGTATAAGTGACAACATTACATTAGTTTCAGGTATACAAAATAGTGGTTCGAGGGGCGCCTGGGTGGCTCAGTCGGTTGAGCGGTTGAGCTTCTGACTTTGGCTCGGGTCATGATCTCACACTCCGTGAGTTCGAGCCCCGCGTCGGGCTCTGTGCTGACAGCTCAGAGCCTGGAGCCTGCTTCGGATTCTGTGTCTCCTTCTCTCTCTGCCCCTCCCCTGCTCGCGCTCTGTCTCTCTCTCTCTCAAAAATAAATACACATTAAAAAAAAAAAATTAAAAAAAAACAAAAACAAAATAGTGGTTCGATATTTGAATTTTTTTTCCTAATGTTTATTTATTACTGAGAGACAGAGAGAGACAGAGCGTGAGCAGGGGAGGGGCAGAGGGAGGAGGAGACACAGAATTGGAAGCCGGCTCCAGGCTCTGCGCTGTGAGCACAGAGCCCGACGTGGGGCTCTAACTCGTCACCTGCGAGATCATGACCTGAGTGGAAGTCGGATGCTCAACCAAGTGTTGCAAAATGTGTTGCAAAATGATCACCACAATGAGTCCAGTTAACATCCGATTCTTTTCTCAACCTGACTCTAGCTGGGTGCACTGGGATGAACGAGTGACTGTAAATTAGTCTTAGTAAATTAATTCCCAGGCCCTTGAGGTGTCAACTGTGTCTTCAGCCACTTCCAGCCGGTATTTGAAGGACTTCCAGGGTACTTGGCATTGGGGGGCGGGCGGCAGTGCTTAAAGAATCAGATTTACCCACCATACAGGGGAGTCGTGGAATCTGGGCAGAGGGGAGGATGTGCTGCCTTTTTTTCAAGTTCATTTATTTATTTTGAGACAGAGAGCGAGCAGGCGGGAGAGGGGCAGAGAGAGAACCCCAGGCAGGCTCTGCACTGACAGGTATGGGGCTCGAACCCACGAAACGTGGGATCATGACCTGAGCCCAAGTCAAGAGTGGACGCCTAACCGACTGAGCCCCCCAGGCGCCCCAGGACGTGCTGCTTTTTGACAACAAAAGGAACTGCCTTCCTGCAGACCGCAATGTCCTGCGGTAATTCTTCCCTTCCTGGCTCCACGGGGCTGTGGACACACCCAGTGGGGCTGGAAAACAGAATTCCCTGTGTGTCCCATTCCTGCATCATACACACCAAGCCTTCAGCCCACATATTCAAGGATTCCTAGCATAGCAGCCTTTCCTGCTGGTTGCGCTGTTCCACCGAAGGATGTGCAGGGTCCTCGTGTCCCCAGGTAGCCCCGCAGGGCTCTTCTGCTGGTGGCAGAATCACTCTAGTGCCATACCGGGCACAGGTTGGTGCCCAAACCTGAGTTTGCGAGCCCACCGTGGTAACCTGCGGCTACATTGTTCCATTCTAGAATTTGCTTCCCGATGGGCTCAAACGCTTCACGTTAGGACGTTAGGGAATGTCGACTGCCATCTCTTCTGTGATGGACAATGTTAAGACGAAGGCGGTTGAAAGTAACAGTGTGATCACATCCTTTCTCTTCCTGTTCTGATGGGTGAGTCAGTCTCCTGGCCTTCGTGTTTACACAGATCCTCAATAACAAATAACAGCTGATGGCAACTTGCTGTGGCATGTACAATAAGGAAAGGAATTAAATTACGTCTTAAAAGACATGGCCTTGGTCCCAAATTTTTTTTTTAAAGAGGAAGAAGGAAAGGAGGGAGGTAGCGAGGGCCTTGTGCTAATAACCAGTTTGGGCAACACTGGTCCCTCTTTCAAGCCTAATGAGGTCCCATTCCCCCAAGGATTTTGATTTATTACCTGTTCCTTCTGGCCTGTGTGCCTTTGGTGTTTATTATTTTGATATTCAGTTAGCATAACACTGGACATCATTTCACTTCCTGAATCCGTTTTTCTCCCCTTTCACGAGCTTGGTTTTGCGGTAGGTCGGATTTCCTCGTGTGAAAACAACACTCACATTAAAACACCTTTTCTGTTTCCAGTGCTCTGTCTTCACGTTGAGGAAAATATACTTGACGGTTTGCCCAACTGAAGGAAAAAAAAAAAAAGAAAAAAAGGGCGCTCGATTTGGGTGTCAAAGCTCCAAGTGTCGCGCCTACAAACCTTTACCCTTCATGCCACGTTCAGGGACGTTACCACAGAGCTACGAAACATTAAAATTTGCTCTAAGACTAGGCTTAAAGGTAGCGTGTGATGATCTTGGAGATGAATTTGAGTCAGAGATTTGATACCGGGTGGGGGGGATCTCCGAGCGGTAGGTCAAAAAAATTAGCTCTGCCTACAGGATAATCAACTCCTCATCCCAGATCCAGAGACCGTCTGCAAACTTGTCTTAGAAGATAGGCATTCTCTGGTTGGCACAAGTCAGGGTGTTCAGAGGCGGAAAGGATTGCCCGCCCTCAGGGAGGGGTGGCTGTTTCCCAGAAGTCACGGTCCCCGTGTGGAGAGAGGGAGCCTTCTGGTCAGTTTCCCCTGTGCTCTGTGGATGGTGGTGACCGCCTTCACCCCCAGCTCCCCGTGGCTCCCTCGGACCCGGCAAAAGTGACCCTCGGTGACCGCTGTCCCTTTCTGTCCTTCCTCAAGAGACTCCTCATTTTAGTGTTTTCTTTGCTTAGCGATTTTTTAGATAATTTTCTCCTGCCAAAGCAGCGGAATATATACTAACTGCAGAAAATTTAGAAAGCATAAAGAAAGTGCTGGAGTGGAGTGAACAAAATGACCCATGAGCCTATCACTCAGACAGAACCACTGTTAATATACTGTGTATATTCTTGAGGTATCTCTTCTTCCTTTCTTTCTTTCTTTTTTTTTTTTTTTTTTGGCAAATGAATAGAATTTTTTTAAACTCTTTTTTTGTTTTTTGCTTTTAAAAAAAATTTTTTTTAATGTTTATTCATTTTTGAGAGACAGAGCGTGAGTGGGGGAGGAGCAGAGAGAGAGGGAGACACAGAATCCGATGCAGGCTCCAGGCTCTGAGCTGTCAGCAAGGAGCCCGACACGGGGCTCAAACTCACGGACCGTGAGATCTTGACCTGAGTTGAAGTCAGATGGATACTTAACCGACTGAGCCACCCAGGTGCCCCTGTTTGTGTTTTTGCTTTTTTAAAGAGAAAAGAGGGAGTGTGAGAGCTGGGGAGAGGAGCAGAGAGGGAGGGAGAGACAGAATCCCAAGCAGGCTCTATGTTCAGCACAGAGCCCCACTCGGGGCTCGATCTCTTGACCCTGGGATCATGACCTGAGCCGAAATCAAGAGTTGGACGCTCAGCCGACCGGGCCACCCGGGCACCCCTGTACTCTCTGCTTTTAATTTATTTGAAGCTGCATGTTCTTCTTTATTATTGATTTATTGATTTATCTGTGTGTGAGAGAGAGCATGTGCATGAGTGGGGTGTGCAGAGAGGGTCAGAGGGAGAGAGAGAGAGAGAGAGAGAGAGAGAGAGAGAATCTTATTCTTATGCAGGCTCCATGCTCGGCATGGAGCCCAACACGGGCTCGATCCCACGACTCTGGGATCATGACCTGAGCTGAAATCGAGAGCTGGACGCTCAACCGACTGAGCCACCCAGGCGTCCCCGAGACTGGACATTCTAATTTGATTCTCTGTTTATTTCGGAGGGCTGTATCTGACAGAGGCTAAGAGCATGCCTTTAGTTACACGACTGCTTAAAACTATTTTAAATTCCGGGGTCTAGCACATATGGGGAAGGCACCAAAGAGCATAGGAGCAGCAAGCTAGATAGAAAAGGAAAGCCGTGAGAGGTGTGGCCGCCACCTCGGAGGGGGTGACACAGGAGCAGCAGTGGATTTCTTCTAATCAGATCAGGTTCCTGCTCTGCTGGCTGGACAACCTCGCTGAAGCTGTTTCCTAATCCAGGAAATGGGAGAACTCCTACTTTTCTGCGTTGTGTTGACGATTCAGTTTATTAAATGAGGTGCTGTTTATGAAAGTGATCTGTCGATCAGCCCTGCAAGAAGTAGCTTAATAACATTATAATTGAAAAAGGTGTTCAGGCTTGACCTTGTGGGCTCGGGGGGAATATGGACAGAGTGAGCAAAGGTGGCTGGAAGCTGCAGATGGGCAGGCAGGTAAAAACAAAGATTGTCTGTTTGATTTTTGTTGTTGCTGTTAATGCATCCGTGTAGTTGATGCGTGCTTTCTGTTAAGGTGGTCATCCAGCCTGAAATTGGGATTATTTTATTTGCTATTTCATGCCGGGCGCTCTCTCTTCTTTAGCCTGTTTATTTTTAACTGGATGGGTACATTCTCCTCTAAAGCTAATATGTTTACTCTCTCACCTAAGAGACTCTTATCAGACATTTACTAGGGATTACAGGCTTCTATATCAGGAATCTTGCTGGATTTACACAAGAGTGAACAGGACAGGCATAGCTCTGTGTTTTAAACAACAGATAAGGTTTTGGAGAAGGGAGGGGAGGAGAAATGGGGAGTCCTGTTGGGTGGAGATGAGGCCTGGGCAAGATACATAAACAACTTTAATACGCGAAAGAATTTCTTTGTCTCTGCTCATGAGCCTCAGAAGCGGGAGGACTATTAAAAGGAAGGGTTGGGGCTCCTGGGTGGCTCGGTCGGTTAAGCGTCCGACTTCGGTTCAAGTCATGATCTCACGGTCCGTGAGTTCCAGCCCCACGTCGGGCTCTGTGCTGACTGCTCAGAGCCTGGAGTCTGTTTCAGATTCTGTGTCTCCCTCTCTCTCTGCCCCTCCCCTGTTCATGCTCTGTCTCTCTGTCTCAAAAATAAATAAACGTTAAAAAAAAATTAAAAAAAAATAAAAGGAAGGGTTGGCAGGGCAGCACTGAGAACTCTGAAGTCGGACAGCCTCAGTGTAAACCCTGCCATACCCATTCCTTAGCCAGATGCCGGGCACCTCAACTTCACCTTTTTTGTGCTCCCATTTCCTCTTTGGTAAAAAGGTAATGAAAATAGTACCTCATAGGGCCGTTGTGGGGGAAATATAAGCCATTAATATCTGCGGGACTGGGGCACCGGGGTGGTGCAGTCAGGTAAGCGTCCGACTCCTGATCTTGGCTCAAGGGTTCGAGACCCCAGTCGGGCTCTGTGCTGATGGTATGGAGCCGGCTTGGGATCCTGTCTCTCCTTTTCTCTGCCCCTTCCCTGCTTGTATGTGCACACGCGCGCTCTCTCTCTCTCCAAATAAATAAATACACTTAAAAAAACCATCTGCAGGACTGACCCGTGCCTACTTTGAGCGGGATCCTTATGTAGGGTTTGTGAAGGTGGTCCTGCGAAAGAATGGGCTTCTAGATATTATGACTCTGAGCAGACCCATGAGGATCTCTTGTCTGGGCTGGGGGCCACCACACCTGGCTGTAAATATCTAGGTGGGAATGAGGGTGGAGTGATACGGCTTCACATCATGCTATGACCCCTCCATCCCATGGGGCTGAGTCATTGTTCTAAATCTGGAGATTGTGAAGGTCTGTCCAGGGCAACTTTGGCAGAATGTGTCTATTCATTTCCGTTACCTCTTTCCAGGGTCATATTTTGCATTTCTCCCTTTCTCTCTCTGTTTTCCCATGAGGCACTGGGCAGGTGCACATGGACGTTAGTCAGAGATGCTTGTCATGGAGGACTAGAACACATTTATTAATATAAATCCTTTGAACCAAGAGTAGTGAGCGGTGGTGAATTTACTGGACTTCCACACCGTTCTAGTTTATGCTTTTGTGTTGTTCTAAGACAGATTAGTAGACTGGACTTGAAGACCGCTTCTCAATTTAAACATGTGTGTGTGTGTGTGTGTGTGTGTGAATTTTTCTTGACCGTGGACCCTAGTCCCTGAGCACCTAGAGGAAAGACAGATACTCGGGAGGCATGCTTGCGTTTTACGCCCTGGTTCTGGAATTATACTGCTTTGTCCAGACACTGATTCCAAAACCCAGTAGCCATGTGCTCTCAACCAGCTGATTGACCCTTCTTGCTTCAGTTTCCTTAGTTTAAAATAGAGGTAATGTATTTCCTCATTTGTAAGATCATCTGAAGTATTTATAAGAGTGTTAAGCGCTGAGCTATAACCATCCGATAAACATTAGCTGTAATTATTTTTGGGATGTGGTAAAGCTCACTTTGCCTCCTGCTCTGGCCATTTAACTGGTTGGCACCTTCGCTGGACGTTTGTTTTGTCGTGGTGAAAATCAAATAGGAAAAAGCAGGGTCTAATTCAGAGTTGCAGATGGGATCGTAGGCAATAGCCCGCCCTACTGGGGACACGGAGCCTGAAACTACTCAATAGGATTTTTCTTCCTTGCCCACCCCGAGCCTCTTTTCTTGGCAACACCTTTTCAGGGGAATCCTTATTTCAGGAGGAACCCGTTCTATGTGGAGGGTATAGGATCCACATTTACATTTCCCGGGGAGGACCTCAGGGCCACCTAATGGCAGTACATTTTGAGTGCTAGGCCAAGTCCTGTGTGGCCCGTCTCTCATTGGTCTTCACATAACGTCCCCATTTCCCCGAGGAGACACAACTGAGGGTTAAGTCCCCCACGTCACTGTACAGGGCAACTCCCTCGTGCCATTCCAGCCTGACGTCGGCCGCTGGCCTCACCGCCCCCGATGGAAGGCGGCTCAGGTGTCCCCAGTGAGCATCCCCATAGCTGGAACTAATGGAACTACACAGAAGACGTATCCCTTCCTCCCCCCCCCCCCCCCCCCCGGGGTCTTGTTTCACTTGAAAGCTCATTTAGTGAGCATATGATGATTCGTTTTCCTTCACAGCTCTAATATCCAGGCCACGAGTCAGAAAATTAACCTTTTAACTTAATATATACGTGGTACATTGAGGCCGGTGCCGGTTTGCATGCGCCTAAGTGGTAAGTTTCAGGGGGCTTAATGGACGTCAGGGGGAGGGGGACCGATGGCGGCAAGCTTTGCCCTGAGGCCTTGGTGAATGCCGCCTCGCTCGACCGATCGGTCTAGTTGCCATCATCAATGTTTATCACATTCTTTTATGAGATAGAAATTTCTATCATGGGCATGTAATTTGGTGACTATTGAAAGTCGTCAACTCTTTCAGAAGGTTATAAAATTATATATTTATGGATGTAGGAAATTTGCCCTCCTTTTTTTTTTTTTTTTTTTTCCCCTCTCCCTAGCATTTATCCCAGGTAAATGAGACAAGAGATAAGCACCCTTTGGGGAACTTAAAGCGTTATAAAAATACATAAGGTTGTTATTTTAAAAACGGCATTCTCAATCTCTGACTTGAGCCAACACCTACCTTAAATATGAGCGTGTTTATTTTTAATTTATTGGCGGTAGCCATAAAATGCGATCTCATCAAATCTGGATTTTTGGATGCGAGTGAAGATCTCTTATGTGGTGACTGATCCAGGTGGTAGTAATCTGAATTGATACTTGAGATGTTGCAAGTATTCAGAAGTTTAAGTACAGATTTCTTTTTTTTTTTTAATGTTTAAAGTTTATTTATTTATTTTGAGAAAGAGAGAGAGAGAGAGTGCAGGCAGAGAGAGAGGGAGAGGAAGAATCCCAAGCAGACTCTACACCATCAGTACAGCGCTGGATCAGGGGCTCGAATCCCCATGCTGTGAGATCATGATCTGAACTGAAATCAAGAGTCAGACGCTTAACCCCGTGAGCCACCCAGACACCCCACAAGTTTCTTATATGTTGTGCCTTCTTGTCTTAAGTCAAGCCATCAGGATATACAGCTGGTCTTAAGCCAAATGGTTTTGAATTGCGTGGGTCCACTGACACGTGGAGTTTTTTCAATAAATACAGTACAGTGCTGTAAATATGTTTTCTCTTCCTTACGATTTTCTTAATTTATTTTTAATTTTTCAAAAATTTTAAATTTAGTTTGGAGAGAGAGAATGCATATGCGAGCAGGGGACTGGTGGAGGGTGAGGGAGAGAGAATCTTGAGCAGACTTCACGCCCAGCATGGAGCCCAACATGAGGCTTGATCCCACGACCCTGGGATTATCATGTGAGCTGAAATCAAGCCACCCAGGAGCTCCCCTTGTGATTTTCTTAATAACATTTTCTTCTCTCTAGCTTCTTTTATTGTAAGAATCCATAATACATATAACATACACCATATGTGTTAATTGACCTTTATGTTATTGGTAAGGTTACCAGTCAACAGTAGGATATCAGCAGTTACATTTTTAGGGGAGGGGGAGCGGTGCCCCCCCCCCCCCCCAACCCTCACGTTGTTCAAGGGTCAACTGTATTTAAAGTTTATGTAGATAATTGAGCCTTTGGGAAATTCTGAAAGGTCAGCATCTAGGACCGTATTTCCTTATCTTTTCTAGTTTTCCTTTCCATTTAACACAGGTAATGACAATTGTACTTCCCAGGTAATGTTCGTTCTCATATAAGGCTGGTTATAAGCCTAACGTGGTGGGTCATAATGACTTCTAGATATATATTCCACGAGTCAGCATGGACTAAACATTGCCCCACATTTTCATTCTCGATTTGGCAAAAATACCTGCAAAGATAGGGAGGAAAGATCATTTAATTTACCACTTGCCTTATTGAGTATAGTGCATAGGTGATCATACTTTTTCTAGTTTCTCAAGGTTTGCTTTTCTTTCTTTTAGCCAGAAGCCTACCGTTGAAGTCCACTCGGGCAGAATCTGATGGGTTTCATGCTCCCCTGTGGATTGTGGAGTATGGATACTAAGGAGTGAGGGTGGTAACTGTCAAGGGGCAGAACACAGGAATGTCCAGAAGCCTCTTGCTCTAGAGTCATTCTCTTTGCCTCTGGCCTCCAGTCTACCACATAGTAAACATTTCACTGCCCTCTACAAGCCAAGCATTGTTTGGGTGTCTCATTTTTCTCAATTGAAATACATCTTATTTTTTATTGTCCCTTCAAAACACTTCTAACCACCTACCATTGTTTACATACTTCGAGTATTTCATTTTATTTTATTTTATTTTATTGTATGTATGTCTGTGTTATTCTCTTTCCCCACCAAATTGACAAGGAATTTTTATTTATTCCTAGCAACATAGAACACTCACTGATACACACTAGATGTGTAAAAGTATTTATTCAGTAAGTTGGTTAATCTGTAAATTCACTGATTTAACTCACACTTCTTAGAGTTTGACCTCTCAAACTCTAAGTTAAAGTAGCAGAAGTGTGTTTCCGAGCCCCAGGAACTTTGCTGCTCATATTACTCAGGCTATTAACCAGGTTCTCAAATTCTAGATGGTCCTAGGCAGTTTTTTTAAAAAGTAATGGTTAGGATTTAATTTTTATTATCACTTTTAATTTATAGCAAGGGGGGTAGCGGCTTCTAAGTAAAGATATTAAGAATGCGATTGAACTCTCAGAAGGGAAGATGCGAGGAAAATGGAACACGAGTAAATGAAGTGGGGAAAGACCCTGTTTGAACCATGTTCTTGGGTGGGTGCTTATTGGATATTTTGGGGGGGCGGGGTTAATTCCAGTAGCTTCCCTGAGCTTTATTGTAATAGCAATCTGTCGTCTTTATATAATTTCTAGGTTAGTCATTGCCTAGGGGTTGTCAGCTAACTTTTTGATTCCTTGTGGTTGATCAGCTGAACCATTCCTGCAGTTAAGCTTCTACCCACGCCACGTGTTCTCAAAGGTTACAAACACCTCTGACGTTGACAATCCCAGCCTCTTGCTAGACCTCATCCTCCCTGACACCTTCCTTGACTGTTTGAAATTCTAATTTTTTACTTCCTTCATGTTTCCTCCACGATGAATATATATAGCATTTGACCTGTGGCACTGGACACTGAAATTCTCAGGTGCTTTGCATGCACGGTGAGTACAACTGACAGTGGCCGTGTCGAGAGCACACGGGGAGGGTTAAATGAGGTCCCATGTTTAAAGGGCAAGTTGGAGGTGAAGTTGGCTGCTTGAAGTTAGGCAAGTTTCTGGTGGTGCTCAGGAAATTCTAGTGTCCTTCTGACTCTTTGGTCTCCTGTATGCCTTGCCTTTGCAATTCCTTTTTCTCCAATTGCCTTTGAAATCTGGCATTTCTAATTCTTTCCTGAACTCTTTCTGAACCTGCAGCTCTTCCACTCCTGTGAGTTTTGTGTGCTTCCCAGATGTTTGTCACATCTCTGTCTCCAGTCGCACTGACCTCCACACCTGTCTTTCCAGTTGCTTCCTCGACATCTCAATGCAAACATCTCAGAGTCAGTGACCACCTAACTGACTCCACGCCCTTCCTTCCAAACCTGACTCCTCTTCCCTAGGCCCTGTTTTGGTTATAAATATCTCTACTCTCTCAGGCATTTGGCTTAGAGACCTTCAAACCAATTTCAGTCCAATTTTTGTATATTCTGAGACATCTAATGGGAAGGGAGATACTGCTGTTGGTTTGGTGTTGGAGAGGACTTTTTTCCTTTCCTCATTCAAGGGCAAGTTGGAGGTGAAGTTGGCTGCTTGAAGTTAGGCAATAGCTGCTTGATTGACATTCACAGTAGGAGGTCACGGTCTGAGGGGATGAGAATAGGGAAGGAATTATTGCAAGATGTCCCTGGGTTAACACTGGGGACCAAGCCACACCTCACTGTGTGTGGAATAACCAGACTCTCACAATCTCTACTTTTCAACCACCTGCAGATACCATTAGGGCTCGTAAAATGCAAATAGATTTTAAAGAGTCATTGAATACGTACTAACCTTTTTCATTGTATAATATGTCAGATAATGCATACTGAAAGTGCAACTCTCAGAATGTTAGGATGTCATATTATGAAACGTGGATGCAAGGGTGATTGGCTTTCTTCCCTTCGTTAGGGCACCAGCACATAGGAAAAAAAAAAAATCAGAGCTTACAGGAACTTTCAAATGTAAGATTTGGGGGAAAGAAATTGAAATTGGAAACCTTGAAGGGCGCCTGGGTGGCTCAGTCGGTTGGGTGTCCGACTTCGGCTCAGGTCATGATTTCACGGTTCGTGGGTTCGAGCCCCGTGTCGGGCTCTGTGCTGCCAGCTCGGAGCCTGGAGCCTGCTTCGGATTCTGTGTCTCCCTCTCTCTCTGCCCCTCCCCCACTCATGCTCTGTCTCTCTCTCTCTCTCTCTCAAAAATGAATAATAAACATTAAAAAATTAAAAAAAAAAAGAAACTGAAAACCTTGAAACACTTGAATAGTGAGTTTCGGATTCATACTTCCTGAAAACACATCTGTTATATTCAGGATAAGATACTAAGCTCTGTGTGTGTGTGTGTGTGTGTGTGTGTGTGTGTGTGTGTGTGTGTGATGTGACTATGTCTAGGATAAGTCTTATCCTCTGAGTTTATCAGTTGCTTGCTGGATCATAAGGGAAATAAATAAATGTGCAAATCAGCATAAAGGTGCTGTGTATGCAAAAATAAACTTGAGTTCTGATTCCTGAAAGCAGCAATGCTTGATAGAAGAGGCGATGGCTGGTTTTAGGCTTTGAAGAGAGGTTAAGATTTTCTTATTTGTAAGTGAGTGGGGCTGCGTGGACCATTCAAGTAACATCAGACGGTCCGCAGTCTGGTTTGATTGCGTGTAGGATATTTGAGGGACAAATTAGGGCAGGATGTTGGGGCTCTTGGGTTTCTGTACTCTTCTGTTTGACTTTCACGGTATATACAACGGGGCGCGTGAAAGATTTTAAACAGGCTTGTCACCATGAGCGTGAACATTATGTTTTAGTTATTATGTGAAAGGAGTATTGAAAAATTAGCCTTGGGGTGCCTGGGTTGCTCGGTTGAGCGTCCGACTCTTGATGTCCACTTAGGTCATGATCGCATGGGTCGTGGGTTGGAGCCCCACTGTCGGTCTGCATGCTGACAGTGCAGAACCTGCTTAGGATTCTCTCTCTCCCTCTCTCTCTCTCTGCCCCTTCCCCATGCGCTCCCTCTCTCTCTCTCTCTCTCTCTCTCTCTCTTTCAAAATAAATAAAAAAATCTATAAAAATTAAGTCAAATTAATGGCGAGTAAAGGCAAGGGGAGACGAAACAAAAGAGGTGAGGATAGAGAGAAAAACTGAGAAACGACAGAGGAAGAAACATAATCCTCCAAGAAATGGAAAAGGCATGACTGGGACTCTAGATTGTGCTGGAGGTAACCTGCTTTTGTTTATTCGGACTGTGAGTTTAAAATGTTCCCTTTGCCTTACATTTGAGAGGTTGATTTGGTGGTTCCCCCACTTCGCACAGGTCTTTCAATGTTCCGTTAGCCATAAAACTTGACAAGGCTCCCTTCCTAAGGGACAGTTGTAGGACTAGCTTTGAGTGCCAGCAGGGGTAATACCTTCGGGGACCAGAGTCTCCTGGGGAGGATGCGTTTATAGCCGAACAGAAGAGAGAAGTTCTTTCGGATTAGCCTGAAGAACTGCAGAAAAGGGAATGAGTTTTCTCCATGTCAATTGTCCCTTCCTCTTCTCCTCTTCTCTCTTTCCCTCAGTCTTGCTTTCAGCCACCAGCTGTTTTCCACCTTATAGTGCTCTGGGATTAACTTCAGCTCTGCTGCCCATGACTCAAGGTCCAAACACCCCTTTCCAGAAACAATGCCTTACTTACAGTTACAGTGAGGAAATCTGTGTTACCTTTGTGGCCACAGGACCCGGATAATCTTAGTATTTACTAGTCTCAAAGCACAGATCTTGTTTTGTTATTTTCTACCCCTTTGATGCCTTCACAAATTTATGTAAAACTACATTTACAGGCACCCTAGCTGTTATACTGCACTATGATTTGTTGAAAACATGTGGCTGCTTTGTTAGTAAAGGAACCTTTGCCAAGAGCATTGTGTGTGGGAGAGTGTGACTAACTAGGCAAAGGGACTTATCTCTTATCCTATCTGTCTCAGCTCTCCGGGCTGCCTTTGATATGACTTATTTCTTCTCCCACCAGCCCCAACCCCTCCAGCCTTTCCTGCTATCATTCCTCCCCAAGTTATTCATATCTAAATATTTTCGCTTTTCAGAACTAATCTGTTCTCTGGATTCATTTTCTGTTGGGTGATCTGAACCACACTTTTCCTACTTCCCTGAGTGACGGGTACTCACAAATAGAGAGCATTAAAATCCTGCCTCCCCTGCTCCTCTGCCCTCTAAACATTAGCAGCAGCCCTTCTTGCCTTCTCGTGTTAGGATCGTCTTGTTCCCCTTTTGGCAACTTTTCAACGGAGCCTGTAATGCTGCGAGGCTGTTTGAGGGGAAATCTCAATCCCAATGGCCAAGAAACACAGAAACAGGAAAGCGAACCCGAAAGGAGCTCTGTAAAGTCACGGCCAAGAGTTTGTTGGCCTGGGCTACCTTCTGGGTCCAAACTTCTAGAGGTGGTCATCAAAGTTCAGATGCTAAAGAAGCCATTTATTCATCCATCTATTCACTCTATAAACATATACCGAGCTGCTAACATTACAAGCTACTGTCCTCAGTATCAGAGCTCTCATAGTAAACAGGATGGGCATATTGGCTGCCGTTGAGCTCCAGGGGAAGATGTGTTCTATGGGGGAAATGGACAGTAAACCTCTAAATACACAGTTCATTACTTAATTACAGTTGTGCCGAAGGAGGGGGTATAAAGAGGGTCTGTAAGAGAGAGACATTCTCATGGGAAGTTTCCTCATTTCTTTTTTTTTTTTAACTTTTTTAATTTTATTTTTGAGACAGAGAGAGACAGAGCATGAACGGGGAAGGGGCAGAGAGGGAGACACAGAATCTGAAACAGGCTCCAGGCTCTGAGCTGTCAGCACAGAGCCCGACTCGGGGCTCGAACTCACCGACCGCGAGATCATGACCTGAGCCGAAGTTGGCCGCTTAACCGACTGAGCCACCCAGGCACCCCATCCTCATTTCTTACAAGCTGAAGATACGGACCATTTTACACTGAAGAATAAGGACTGAGTTCCATGACCGTAGGGGCAATCAAGGGAAATGGGCATGAATCGTACTGGATCTGAACAAATCTACTTTGATTTTTCAGCCTTCCTGGTAACCAGCCAGCTAGTCTCCCAATTAGGTCACCAGCAGTTCTGTGCGGAAACAGGAAAGCGAGGTCCTCACTTGCAAAACACCAGCTCACGGCCCACACCAAGAGCTACCGAATGTCAGCTGGGAACCTCATAAACTTCATCTACTTCTGCTGCTGTTGACAGGGTCTTGTCAGCTGCACTCTTGCTTCCGGTTTGAATCACGCTTAGGAATCTGGCCCCTAGGCCGGCGGCTGTCAGTGGGTGCGGTCCTGTGGCCGCCATCGGGGTGTGGCCTGCCGTAAGCCGCCTGAACCCCGGGCCTGGTGACCAGCTCCTAAAGGCTGTTGTGTTAGCAAATGCACGAGGTGCTTGGTAATGAGCGGTGGAAGTGATGGCCCGGTCTGCTCAGGTGGACCTAGACATGACTCATATGGAAGGACGGAGCCAAGGGGAAACTCCAAAGTTCCTCCTTAGGTCATTTGTTTGGTGTCTTAAGTCCACTGCAAGGAACACCTTGTGACCGTGGGGAGAGCGAACTGAGCACCTCCGTGGCTTACTCGGAACCCAGCTATGAAGCCCAGCTCCACTGTCTCCCCCTCCCCTAGGTGACCATCACGTCTCTCGGGCCCCAGTAGCCTCCCTCTGGTCCCTGTTCCACCAGCAGTCAAACGATCTTTTGAACGTTTGCAGCAAACCGCGTTGCCGTGTTGAGAACAACCTTGAAACTGTGCGCTGAGTTTACGTCTTATAGTGCGGACCCCCCTGGACTCGGAACTTGGTCTCAGCGCTCTTGAAGCGTTGCCCAGAGACGGTGCTAGTCTTTCCATCCCTCTAATACCCACTCAGCACAGGGCCACCGCAACGTTTTCTTTTTCCTTGAATGCTTCTCCATGTAAAGTTTCACATGCGTTGACGCCCGTTTAGCTCAGCGCCCAACTCACTGGTCCCCTGTGAAGGGCGGTTCCTCAACACCTGTTCTCAGTCCCTCCCCACCTCACGCTTCCACATCACACGTGTCGTTCTCCTGTTAAGTGACACCCTGCCACTCGAATGTCCGAAGCTGAAAGCACAGACCTTCTCAGTCCTCCTCCTGAGCCAGGCGCGTGTAAGTGATCGACAATATATGGAGACTGAGTGAACCCTGACACCAGAAAGAAAAGACATTTCTTTCCTCCATTCTCTTTTCTTTGACTTTAATAAGTGGCGAAAAGAACACAAGAGACCCTCAGAAATCTCTGCCAAGACAGGTAAAGAGAAAGTTCGCTAAAGAGTTGAGAGTTAGGGGGCGCCCGGGTGGCTCAGTCGATCGAGCATGCGATTCTTGACTTTGGCTCAGGTCGTGATCTCCAGGGGCGTGAGATCGAGCCCCGTGTTGGGCTCCACGCTGGGCTTCGAGCCTGCTTGGGATTTTCTCTCTCTCTCTCTCCCCCTGTGCCGATCTCCTCTGTGCTCTCTCTCTCTCTAAAACGAAACGAAATGAAACAAAACAAAACAAAAATTAATGAAAAAAAAAGTTCAATGTTATGAATTTATTGGAGGGAAAAAAAAGGTTGTGTGAGGCAGTAAATCAGACCCTTGCTCCTGGTTCTGCAGCTGGTAAGTGGCAGAGCTTAGATCCGGAGTTCCATGGATGAGCCTGCACCAGTCCCAGAAGGGAGAAGTCTGGTGTCCTTACAGGAAACCAAGGCCTGGGGGTGCCTGGGTGGCTCAGTCGGTTGAGCGTCCGACTTCGGCTCAGGTCATGATCTCGCGGTTCGTGAGTTCGAGCCCCGCGTTGGGTCCTGGGCTGACGGCTCAGAGCCTGGAGCCCGTTTCGGATTCTGTGTCTCCCTCTCTCTCTGCCCCTCCCCCGCTCATGCTCTGTCTCTCTCGCTCCCAAAAATGAATAAGTGTTAAAAATAAATAAATTTTAAGAAACCGAGGCCCGGAGATCTTAAGCTGGTAAATGTTGGGACCGGGATCCGGGTCTGCTGTCTCCAGAGCCTGGCCTCCTGGCAGGTGTGCTGTCTGCATTCATTTCCTGCACTTCTAGGTAAGCGTGGAGTGGATTCTTGGTTGTGTTTTTGACATACCATGTGTAACCTTGACATAGCCTTGAGGAAAAAGAGCTTCATTTTGTTCATGCAAATGATCATTCACCTGCCAATTTTTTTTAATGCCTTCCTCCTTCCCCCCCCTCCCCTGCCAGGCTGGGGAAGTATTTATGACTTCATCATTCTTTCTTTCTTTTTCTTTTTCTTTTTTTTTTTTTTTTTTCACCTCCCTTCGAATCCAAGCCTCCTTCAGGATGATTCAGCCTCAGGGCTAGGAAAAAAGTGTTTCATATCCAAATGCGTAAAATGCAGGTCCTCTCTTGGTCACAGCTTTCTAGACACAAAAGTGATCTACTTTTGATGGCTGCTTGGAAGGACTTGCTAATGATTTTTCATTGCTGTGTGCTATATAGGAAGGAAGAGTTATTAGCAAAGAGATTAAACCATTTTCGTATACCTAGATGGAGGTCTTGTAAATCGAATCCTAGAAAAAGTTTTCAATTTCCTATGCTGTACGTAGTCATGTTTGAAGGTTGGTCTAGAAGTTTGTTTTGGATGAGTAAAGGTTTTTGTACATCTGAGATGAGTTTAGTTTATGTTAGTGACAGACGTGGTTCTTTCGTGTTTGATAATCAGCGTGATTTGTCCTCCATATTTCTTCAAATGGGTCACCATTCACTTTCCTCCCATCTGTATTTTACAAAGGAGGGGAAGTTCTACTTTTTCTTCCTTCATGACCCAACCCTGTGGGAACATGTCAGCATCATGGTCTCATTTTTGTTTGCATTAATTGTATTAATATCAATTTTCATCACGGTTGCTCACGTTTGATATCTGGGAGGAGACACAGACGCACGAGCAGATTATGACTTGGTATTTCCCCTGACATCCCTCTTTGTGATTTATAATTTATAACTGGGAAAGATTTACCGACCAAACTGATAATCCTTCCCAGCAAAAGATAAACACACTTGTTAAATCATCAGTGGAAGTCAGATGCACTTGAAAGGGACGAAGAATTCACCTGCAAGCACTTTTGGCATCTTGCTCTTTCCCACGGATCCAGACTGATGACAGAGAAGGCTGAGGCTGCCAAAGCACTTTCCCCGGGAGCACCTCCCAGAGCCCCTGGGGGGTGGGACCAGCCCGACCTGCCCTGCCATCCTGAGGATCTAGAGATCAGCCCTTTGTGCTTTACCACAGGAGATCGAATGAAGGCACGGATGTGTGTGTCCTAGCGCTGTGGATCTTTGGAGTCCAGATCCGTGAATGCCCAGGTCCCCTGACCCCATCTTGTTCATGTGGTTCTTTAGGAAGCTCACCTGTAAGCCCCCAACAAGGTACCAGGCCATCCTTGTCCAGGCAGGTGCACGTGGGCTCTCCAGGTCACCCTGCGCATTCCTGCTAGCAATTGAAACTGATTTCTCAGGACGCGGGTCTGTCGACCGGATGTCTTCAGAAGGCATTGAATAGATGATCAAATGCTCCCCGCCTGCATGAGTGTAACTGAGTCAGTGGGAGAGAATGCGTGGGTTATACACTATTTTGTATAGTAGCAAACGCATCACTGTTATCTCATGTCTGGTTCTCCGGTTGTTGCTCTCATCTCTTAGATTGCTACTATACTGCACCAAAAACAGACGGTGCAGATTCCCCATAAATTTCACTTGGTCTAGACTAGCACTCTTCTGGGAGCTCCTTGGGAATTTTTATTTTGTTCTCCTCAGACATAAGCAGTGTCGGAATGGTCAAACACATAGGATATTAAATGTTGGCCGATAGTTCTGAGAAATCATTAATCCACTACCTGCAGTGCCAAAAGCAGACGTTTAACCTGATCGTATCCGTTACACATGAATCACTCTCTTTTTATTAGGAGTACTCAGAATTTGAAAATTCTCTTTCAAAAATTCCCAATCATGTTCAAAAGGCAAACAGCACAGGAACTCACTCACGACCAAAACCCTCAGCAGAGCATCGTGAATGCGTTGCTAATAACTGACATGGGGGAAGTCAGTCTTTTAAAGCTATTTTTTGTGTTGCTGTTTTTGAGATCCTCAGGCCCCATCAACATAACAAAAAGGAAGAAGGGGCGCCAAGCAGTTATTACTGTGCTGTTATCCCCGCGGCGTAAATCATGATTTGTGACAACCCGGGCTGTAAAGTCGTTGCGGTGACAATGACGAGCAACGCTGCTGGAGTTAATCAAATAATTATTTAACACGTGTTTCTTTTGATCTGGCCCTGCCTTCAGACCATATTTCATTCTTTCCCAGTCTTCTTTACCACCTTGACTTTTAAATGCAGCAAATGAGCACGTATAGGATGTACGTGGAGTTAATGAGGAAACCACTTCTGTCTCCAGTCGGGCTGTGAGCTCCCTAAAAAGAGAGTCCTTGTCGCAGTCAGCTTACTGGATGCCGGGAGCACCCGCTGTGGTTGGCAGTCACTGTCCTTTCTGGGGTAGCTTCCTGGCTTAAACTCTTTCGGAGTATTCCACACAGGGGTCGCTTACTCTTTCAGATGCCGTTTTTCTACTCCATTCCTTCCACAAGCAGATGGCCCGGGTTAGGTGCATAGGGAAGGACCCCATAGTAGTCTGCAGGCACTTCTGCTAGAGAACATTCCTTAAGATGTGAGGGTGAGCAGGGGCGCCTGGGCGGCTCAGTCGGTTGAGCGAACGACTTTGGCTCAGGTCGTGATCTCACGGTCGGTGGGTTCGAGCCCCGCGTCGGGCTCTGTGCTGGCAGCTCAGAGCCTGGAGCCTGTTTCCAGTTCTGTGTCTCCCCCTCTCTCTGCCCCTCCCCCATGCACATTCTGTCTCTCTCTGTCTCTTGAAAATAAATAAATGTTAAAAAAAAAAAAAAAAGATGTGAGGGTGAGCAGTGGTCTGTTCTGTTCCTGAAGGCAACAGCTTCACATTTCTCTCAACTTTTATTTTTTATTTTTTATGAAATACATCTTATTTTCTTTTATTTGTGCTTTAGTGTTTTTTTTTTTTTACTTTTTCTTTATTTTTGAGAGAGAGAGAACGAGAGAAAAACAGCACGAGTGGGGGAGAGGCAGAGAAATAGGGAGGCACAGAATCTGAAGCAGGCTCCAGGCTCTGAGAGCCCGACGCGGGCTCGAACTCACAGACCGCGAGATCATGACCTGAGCCGAAGTCAGACGGTTAACTGACGGAGCCACCCAGGTGCCCCTTCTGTCACCTTTTAGAGCCTAGTACGTGTTCCATAAATATTCACTATCGTTATTACAGTTACTGTTACTCTGTAAAGGTTTAATAAATGTTTGCTAAAACATGAGTGGCCAAGTGAACAAATAAATACACATGCCTCCTAGTGGGGTAGCTTTCTACATGCCGATGCTAATCACACAGACTCAGTATTAAATTCAGATGCGGTAGTGTTAGGTGTGGAAGATAAGACAGCTGCTTCCTTTATTCAGTGCCTTGACCTGGTATTTGTAATCAGTGGATACGTAATGAGCCACCACCAGTCTTTATGGACCCAAATATCAAAGGGTGAAAGAGACAATAGCAACTCATCAAAAAACCTGGCCCTCTCTGAAATGTCACGGGTAATCAAGTTCCATGTTAATGGCTTTAGATATGGATAGTACATCACTCTGAGTGATGTACTATCCACGGTGAGGATTGATAGTTTATATGGCAGGACTTAATCGAAATCTTTCCAAAGTATTCCCTTCAATTTTCAGTAATTTATGTTCAAATTCAAGGCAGAGATTAGGTGTTTTTAAAAACATGATTAAACGCTTTTTGCCTTTAGCTCATCTTAAAGTATTGTTTGTTCTTGATCGTCTTTCTTTATACGGTGGTCATTTGTGTTTTTAGTAACCATCTGTTTCCTTTCTTCATACAGATTTTAACATATTAGAAAAGCCGATAAGCTTACATTTTGTCATAATCTTAAAATATTTTTAAGTCATTCAATTAAGTTCTGCTCCATATACGTGAACATTATGTCTTCAAATAGAATAGATAAATCGAAAACAAATATCAAATTAACATTTCTTCAATCTTGAAGTTTACTTACGAAAGTCATGGTCGTGGATATGTGAAATTTAGGTATGAGATAAAGGGAAAAAATACGGAATTTGGAGAGTTTAGGGATTAGATTGCTTCCCTGAATTAATTGTTTTTCAAGTCAATGTTAAAATCCCTTACTTTTTTTTCACATAGAAAATTTTCAGTGCCGTATGCGGAAGAAGAAGAACAAGGCTTAGAGTAAGTGTAGGGAATCTTTTATCTAACAAACTACACATTAAAAAAGAAATTATTCGGGGTGCCTGGGTAGCTCAGTTGGTTAAGCATCCGACTTCAGCTCAGGTCATGATCTCATGGTTGGTGGGTTCAAGCCCCGCGTTGGGCTTTGTGCTGAGCCTGGAGCCTGGAACCTGCTTCGGATTCTGTGTGTCTCTCTCTCTCTGCCCCTCCCCCACTCATGCTCTGTTTCTGTCTCAAAAATAAATAAACATTAAAAAAAAGAAATTATTGCAATTCCAGTAATAATCACAAACAGTAATTTGCTGTGCTGCCTTCTACTTTGAAATTGTCATCCCTTATCAAGCCGATGTAATTTGTTTCTAACAGTGCTCTATCGTGATCCATTACAAATTCATAGTAACTCTATCTTAGAATTGTCCTGATTCAATAAATAAAAGTTTCTAACGGCACTGTAATCAAACCTGGTAGCAACCTCGGGGTTTTTAGAACAAACGGAATAGATTATGTCTTTTTCAAAAGTCCCAAAGCCGCCCTTCACTTTATCTATCAGTCAAGTAACTTACATCTGTATTTGGAAGCCTGATTGCCTTTGTTGGAGCCTTTAAAAATTCCCCCACCAGGGAGAGCCCCAGGCGTACCAGCCGAAAGTTGCAGGTACAGAGATGACAGCCAGAAATCTTCATTCCCATCACTAACTTTACACAATAAGGAGGAGGGTTGTGTAGAGTTTCTGACAATGCAATGAGGTCTTGTCAACGTGCGGAGTCTGCTAATTAATTCCATGTTTAATTGAACTGTGTCTACTTCGGACCTTCTGTTGTTCAAGTTGACTCCCTCCAAATTCACCAAAAGAGAAATAGCTCCTTCCATAATTAGATTGTCTGTTTCCCAGGCAAGCAGGGGAAATAATAAGTTATTTCTCCACTGCATTCTTCTTGTTTGTGTTCAATAATTTTTTATGGAGTTAATTTAAATTGAGCAAGCTTTATGTGAACTTCCTTCCAGAGGATTTACTGCATCTTACGCGAAACCCGTCTACATCTGACATTTTAGAATTACCCACCTATTTATGAGATTATACTGCATTCTCTTCTTGAAAGAGCAACTCAATTTTCAGCATAGATTTTTCGTTCATTGTTTTTTCCCTCCATCTGTTTTTATGAAAGCTAGCTCCCAAGTCAGAGTGGAAACAATAGAAGGAGATGGAATGGAGAGAATGGGACAGGATTGTGGCTAGCTAGAAGAGAAGGTCTGGATCATAAACTATCAGTGGAAAGAAGAAACCTTGAATCCCCTCCCCCACCCCCACCCCCCACCCCCCACCAGTAATCTATTTCATTCTAAAAATATGTTTACGTATTTTTAATACAAAAGAAATTTTTACCTGATACCTGCGGTCACTAAATAAGCTGCAGGTGCTATGAACTGGAACTCACTCTAAAGTTTTCTATATCACGTTAGCAGGGGAAATGAAACAATTACGAGTAAGTTATCTTGCGATGATTTAGAAATTGTGTCCGGGACTATGTAAAATACGTGGGTCATCCACACTCTCCTCAGTTGCAGGCCAGCCACATAACACTGCAGCCCTAACAAATCACCCTTTTAATGAGTAGCTAATACAGGCCAGACACCAAACTTCACCCCTATCCGTTGTCTCATTTCATCATGACATCAGCCCCGCGCAGGAGAAAGTCGAAGTCCGAGGACTTAGTCTGTTCTAGTTCACGTATCAAATAGATGGCAGGACTAAGAAGCAAATACGGGTCTAGAGGACTCTAGACCGAAGTGCTGGCCTTTCTCATTCTGTCCCCTGCTGCCCCTGCTGCAGACTCTTTTGGGGTCTAAAAAGAAGTCAGACAATGAGTAGAAATGTTAGAGAAAAAAGTAACCAGTGATTTGTTTCTGTACTACTTTTTGCTTTGGTCATTCTTTACTTTTACTTAACAATCTTTTTGTTGATGATTATGAAGCATCTCTGCCCTAAATATCTTAAGTTCCTGAAACGGATGTCCAGTCTATTCCTTTATAAACTTGATTGAGATAACCAAAATGAAATATTTTCCTTTTATCTGAAACTTTCTGTTTTCACCACCTCCCCTAAAGCCATTTCAAAATAATACCCTGGGGGTAGTGAGGACCCAAAGTCACTAAAATCAGGTCAGAGCCTTTACGATTCGTACAGCTTTTATGTATTATTCAGGTGCTCAGTACAGGCTTGTACCTCGGCATGGATGGGACAAACTTGATTCCCATCTGGCCTTTCAGAACGAGAACCGCTGTCTTTCAGAAAGTGTTTTCTCCAGTGTATATTAAAAAAATCTCTATATAATTGTTCCATTATTTAATCACTTAAAAAACAAAACACAACACTTGGTTTTGCCATCCTGAATGTAGTATCCAGATAACAGAAGAGTGTTCTGAAATCAAATAAACAGGAATTAAACATGCCATTTAATACTTTTGAAGCACAATGTCAAAAGAAAGGGGCAATTCATAGTACAGGTATTAGGGGACAATTACTTATTGGAGACAGTGCTAGTTTAGTAAGTGTCCTTTAGATTTTTGGATTAATCCATTTTTTTTTAAAGATTTAAAAAAAATTTTAAGTAATCACTACACCCAGCGTGGGGCTGGCACTCACCACCCTGAGATCAAGAGTCCCATGATGAGATCAAGATGGCTACTGACTGAGCCATCCAGGCGTGTCGGATTAATCCATTTTTTATGAAAACATTCTACAACAGGATCTGTTCTATAATGTTGGGGTTTATTACACAGTGCAATTATACTGGTTTGAAGAATAATTTCGATTTCCTATGGAAGTCTTTCATTCTTTCAGTTTCAAAAAATGTCACATTTCTGGCACGTTCTCTCCCACCTCCCAAACCCAATTCCTGTCCCCCTGATAATAATGAGGCCCAGTTGTCATTCCCTGTAGCGTTTGGGTCCTAGAAAAAGGATGAGATGGTTTTACCTAATTTGAGATGAACTGACTGTCCTTTGACATTGTTACTGAGAGATGGGTTGTTTGTTTACTGTTGGGCAGTGGTTTTCTTTTTTTTCTTTTTTAATTTTTTTTTAATGTTTATTTATTTTTGAGACAGAGAGAGACACAGCATGAGCAGGGAAGGGGCAGAGAGAGAGGGAGACACAGAATGTGAAGCAGGCTCCAGGCTCCGAGCTGTCAGCACAGAGCCCGACGCGGGGCTCGAACTCACGAACTGTGAGATCGTGACCTGAGCCGAAGTCGGACGCTTAACCGACTGAGCCACCCAGGCGCCCCTGGGCAGTGGTTTTCAAAGTGTGGTGCCCGGACCACAGTGTCATCAACCTGGAAATTTGTAGGAAATGGAAATTCTCGGGCCCCATCAAACAATCCAAAACTTGGACTGGAGTCCAGCAATTAATCTTTATACGAGACCTGCAAATCATTCTGGTAGATGTTAAAGTCTGAGAGTGACCGCTCCCGGGAATAGAAGCTAGGCATCCTTGCCAAATTTGGCCTACTTTAGTTTTATTTGTGCTATGATTTTAGCGGCACGAAGAGCAAAGGCGAGTGTCATTCTTTTATTGTGTAGAGGAAAACAATTTGAGCTCAGGATTCCCAGGAAATAAAACCTGAAAACAATAGAAAGTGAAAGTCAATCAGAATGTCTAATTGCAAAAATGTATAGCATCTAAGAGATACTGTCCCCCAAATCAGGTTAAACGTCATTTAATCAAGGGAATCATTTTATTTTTATTTTTTTTTAATTTTTTTTTCAATATATGAAATTTATTGTCAAATTGGTTTCCATGCAACACCCAGTGCTCATCCCAAAAGGTGCCCTCCTCAATACCCATCCCCCACCCTCCCCTCCCTCCCATCCCCCATCAACCCTCAGTTTGTTCTCTGTTTTTAACAGTCTCTTATGCTTTGGCTCTCTCCCACTCTAACCTCTTTTTTTTTTTTTATCAAGGGAATCATTTTAAAAGTGGATTTAGTTAATACTACTACTGAGTCAGGTCAGTCTTCCAGGAAGGTGGTTGATGGAAAGTTTATTCTTCTTCTGCAGCAATAGTAACAAAGGGTTTTTTATTAAGCTTCACCATTCAGAACTAACGGAGGCCCTGTAGGGTAACAGAGACCACAGAACCTTGGATTCCAGACCTAGTCCTGGAATGCTCTAGAAGGAACTACCATCGAAGATGAGTATGTTGGACTAAATCAAGTGTCAGCAAAGCAGTGCCCTCAGGCCTACCACCTGTTTTTGTATGGTCTGAGAGCCAAAAATGTTTTTTACAGATGACATTTGCAATCAATTCCATAATAGGGGACACTCTCTTTGATACCTAAGTAAGTGAAATGTTATCTTTCCAGATAAGAATTTCATTCTTGGGACGCCTGGGTGCCTCAGGCCGTTACGCATCCCACTTTGGCTCAGGTCACGATCTTAGACTTCATGAGTTCGAGCCCCGCATCGGGCTCTATACTGACAGCTCAGAGCCTGGAGCCTGCTTCTGATTCTCTGTCTTCTTCTCTGTCTGCCTCTACCCTGCTCACCCTCTGTCGCTCTCTCAAAAAGAAACCTTAAAAAAAAAGAATTTCATCCTTACCAACAGTAAATCTGTATTTTTTAAAAAATGACTTAATTATTACTATTTTATTTTGAATCCCATTAATAAAAAAATAAAGAAAATGTGTTAGAATTTTATCTTGCAATAGAAATACCTTCTTAATATTCTTTTTTTTTTTTTTAACGTTTTTTAATTTATTTTTGAGACTGGGAGAGACAGAGCATGAACAGGGGAGGGTCAGAGAGAGGGAGACACAGAATCGGAAACAGGCTCCAGGCTCTGAGCCGTCAGCACAGAGCCCGACGCGGGGCTCGAACTCACGGACCGCGAGATCATGACCTGAGCCGGAGTCAGCCGCTTAACCGACTGAGCCACCCAGGCGCCCCACCTTCTTAATATTCTTAATCTTCCCCTTGGCCTGCAAAACCTAAATTATGTGCTGTTTGGCTCTTTACAGAAATGTTTGCCAATCCCTGGACCAGTTGATTTTTAAGGTTCCTTCAAAAAACTCAAATGTTCTGTTACTCTCAGTGCGTATCAGTAAAACCAGTGTTGAGCCGTGTTTTCCTCTTCGGGAGTGAAATCTGATCAGATGGGCCCCCAAACAGAGCCCCATTTCTCTCGCCGTCCTTCCCCATGAGCGCAGTAATTCAGTCCACACCGCCTAGGTTAGAAAATCAACCCTGCTTGGGACAAATCCTTAACTTTGTTTGCCTCAGTTTTCCCATCTATGCAGTGGGAAAACAGTTCATGCTCAGGGCTTTCCCGAAGATGGCTGGGGCTTGCGTTGTTATAAACACCGCAAAGCGGAAACCTTATTTGACAGATTGTTTTCCTTTCCCATCAATTTTTCTTACATCATTCATATAATAGTCTAGCAAGTAAACGGTTAATCAGAGAACTGAGTTTGATAATGCCCTTTAAAAGTGACTCTGATATTTCTCAGGTAGATTTCCTAAACCCACCAGACCTACTGTGGAGCCAGTCAGTACGCCGAGGGCAGTGTCCCCATAGAACCTATTTGGAAGTGTGTGCAGAATAGCATGCCTACACGAAGAGGCTGGAGGGACCCATGGGCTCTCCCCAGCGCCATCAGTTCCCTGGAGACTAGTTTGCATATAAGGTTCAAGTTTCCTGGGCGCCTTGGTGGCTCAGTGGGCTGGCTCGGGTCGTGATCTCGCTGTTAGTTAAGTTCCAGCCCTTGGTGAGTTCGCCTCTGCCTTGGGCTCTCAGTGCAGAACCCACTGGGGATCCCCTTTCTCCCTCTCTCTCTCTCCCTCTCACTCTCCCTCTCTCTCTCTCTGTCTCTGTCTCTCTCCCAAAAATGAATAAACTTAAACCAAAACAAGACAAAACAAAACAAAAAGCCAAGTTTCAAATTTCCCCCAGAGAGCCACTGCTAAAAGTTCAGCCTTGACCTTCAGGACACTCTGTATTAAAATGCAAATTTGTTACCTAGGAAGGTAATTTTTAACCCTTTTGTGCCTATTTATGAGTACTTGAGCCAAAATTAGGTTTTTCAAATTAGCTAGGTGCCTGAGAGCAGCGCTTAAATAGAATCTGACCCGATTCTCTGATTCTCTGAGGTGGGCTTAGGCTAAGCCTCGTAAAGGTGCTGGGGTGACTGTGACGCGTGCCCCAGCACTTTCTGCGCTCAGCCTTTACGAGAGTCCCTGTGCGCATGCGTGCAGCCACAGGCGCCTTACTATGAGGGACTTTGAGAGTAGCACTGTCCAACAGAAACAGATTGCAAGCCTCTCAGATCATTTCAAGTTTAGTAGCCACATGAAAAAAAAAAAAAAGGTGAGATCCACCATGCGAAATTAATTTTAATGGTACATTTTTCTGACTTGCTATACCCCCCTGCATTATTGCTTCAATATGTAATCAATATAAAAACTATTCATGAGAGACTTTGCTTTTGCGGCCCTAAGCCTTTGGAATCCAGCATGTATTTTACGCTTAGAGCCTGCTTTGGACCAGATCAGTAGCTGCCTATGGCCTAAAGCCGTCGTACCGGCCAGTGCAGCTCTGAGAGCCTTTAGAAACTGCTTCGCAGGTTGCAGAGCATAGCACTGGTTGTGAAAACAACCCCACGATGGGCTGGGGGCACAAGTGGAAGCTGGGACCATCCTCAGTTCTTCTGTAGTCTGTTTCATCTGTGTCGGATTTTTGCTGACGGTCAGTGTTCACCCTGTGTAACTGCATAACGACTTTCATCAGCACACGAGCCGGGGTTAGATACTGACTTCCACTTAATTGTGTGACCTCAGGCAAGTTACTTGCAACCCTCAGTTTCTTCACTTGCAAAACGCGGATAGTGATAAAGTCTCAAGCTCAAGGGATCCTTGTGAAGATGAAATGAAACGATGCCTATGAACACCTTAAGTGCTTGATATATCATCACAGGTGCTGTTATCGTTAGATATTCTTACAACCGGAATGGTTTCAAAATGAACTGTAAAGACAGTCTTTATTTCTCTGAGAAGGGGGAAAACGACCACCCCATCTATATACAATGTTTTTAAAGAGTGGGTTTAACTAGCTCCTTGAATTTGGCATTGCACCTCGTGGCAATCATCTGTGCCCCGAGAAATCCTGAAGGTACTACATCATCTTAAGAACATTTTGGTTTTGTGTTTCACCGGAAATTATGATGTGTAAGTATTCCACAGGGAAACTTCTGTAGAAGACTATCCTTAAAATGCAACCTGTTATGGCACTGGGTGAGCCAATGAAAGAAAAGAAGAGAGTTTTGCTTTCTCTTCTTGTCCTCACTTGTCTTCTCCTTTTGTTTAGAGTCAGCAGAAAGAGCTCATTACAGCAAAACTAAAGGAAGTGAATTCAGAGTTTTCACTGCACACGTGAACTCATCCTCCCACAATGACGTATCTGAAAGGCCAAATAAGGCGCTCCTTCCTAACTGTACTCCAGCGAGGGGGCAGAAGGAATTACACACGCTCTTGGGTGTAGAGTGTACAATTTGACTCACTCCTAACTTGCTTCCCAAGCCCCGGCCATAAAAAAAAATACAGTGGAATAGTTCTCACCTCTGGGAGAATGAAGGAAAATCACAACACATGTCAATGCTTGTTAGACCACATACACCTTTCGTGGGGATTTTGTTTGGAATGAAAGATGTAGTGACATTTTTAAAATGCAAATAGGTGGTGAATAAATATGGGATCTACTTCCACATTCATGCACCAAATGCTAGACGACTGTGAACCACAAGAGCAAAGAAACGTACCTAACCATCAACTTACTAGGTCATTTTGAACGTAGGCAGCACAATGGCCGCGTGCATGAAAAACCACTCCTGTATTTTGAGAGAGCCTTTCTAAGAATGCTGAAATATTAATAACATGGTCTTAATGTAGTTGAAGACAGAGGAATGTGTTAAGGGCGGCAAGGGTGGCCGAGAATAGCACAATGACAATGTGGTATTTTTCCTTGCGCTTGTAAAAGCAAGAGGAAAAGAGAGTAAAAATAGTCAGTGCGTTTAAAAAACAACAGCCCTCAATTTTCCAAATGGGTATAAAACTCCGTATTCCACAAATGAATTCACATACACCTAACTCTTGCCAACACATTCCTACCAGCTTCAAGGAAACGTAGACAAACTATAAACTTGCGATCTCATTTTTCCCTGAAATTAACATAAATATACAACTAATTTTTGAACTTTAGGAAATTCAAGACATCCTCTCATTTGACTTCTGTGAACTCTGAATTTAATTTTTTAACTGGAAGCAGTCTGATCAGAATAGAAGTTGACGAAATAGCAATAGTCTGTTTTTCTCTTCCTTACAACTTTCTCGACGTGCTCTGTTTTCGTGTTGCGGTGAATAAATCACAGGCCAATTTTTCTTGTCACTCTTCCACTTCCATTGTGAGTTTTTAGGTGTTGCTGCCTGATGAAGTGGAGGTGCATAAGGATCATCAAGAACATGGAGAATTAATAAAAAAAAATTTTTTAATGTTTATTTAGTTTTGGGAGAGAGAGAGGGAGAAAGAGAGAGAGAGAGACAGAGACAGAGACAGAGAGAAAACAACCAGGGGAGGGGCAGAGAGAGTGGGAGACAGAGAATCAGAAACAGGCTCCAGGCTCTGAAGCTGTCAGCACAGAACCTGATGCAGGGCTCGAACTCACGAAACCACGAGATCACGACCCGAGCCCAAGTCCCACCCTTAACTGACGGAGCCACCCAGGCGCGCCAGGAACACGGAAGATTTCAATCCACTCTCCAGATGCGGAAAAATAAAGCAATTTATGCCTTCTCCTCAGTCCTAGCTCTACCAAGCCTGGCACCACGTTTCCACAACTTGCCTTTGTTGGCTGTGACTCAGTAACCCCCAGGACCCAGTGGATTTGTTTCTGAGTTCCGGGACTCGCTGTGTTTGATGTGGGAAGGACAAGCTTGACCCTCAGTGCATCTTTCTCCCCAAGCTGGTGTTTCTGATTTTAGTCGAAACCCTAGGGCCATCTTAAGCATGACCAAAAAGCACCTTGCACGTTGAACCATCCCTAATTATGTGATGGGTATAGACTTGAGACACATAAATCTCAGTCATCGGAGCAACCTGTTTTTCTAAGATTCTCCGGTCCAGTGAGAGACGAAAGCAAATAAGGGAGAGATTGATCTCCTAGTGCTTTTTATTGTCGGTGCTCCACACATCATAAAGTTTTGGCTCGTTAAAGGAAATTCCATAAACAACTTCAGTTAATAATAGTGAAATAACCGTGTGCCTTTCTGGAGCTTCTGCTAAACTCCCTTTCCGCTTGCCATTACCAGAGCATGATTAAGAAAATACCAACAGGCTGTTCAAAGGGGAGGAATAGACTCCAACTGGGAGCCGTACAGATGCTTGAGGGATGAGTAATGAGACAAGGGAACGTGGCCATATCTCCTCAGAGAATCACGCAGTTTTGCGGATCTCTTTTTTTTTTGTCTCCTCATTCGAGTGAAACCCGCTGGGTTTCTGGCGTGGTCGGTCTCCTTTCGTGGCCAGGCTGATGGCAAACGCCTAACGGGTTCTTCTCCCAGCTGGTATTTTTGATAGTTTAGGAACATCTTAAGGACGAGATAAATGGACAACATTGAAAGTGAATCGTACTGGAAAGGTGGTGGGTATCTGTCACCTTTTTTTTTTAAACCTCTGGTTGCCCGAAACAACTTTATTTTTCATGGCTTTGTCGCTGTGGGTTTACTACTGATGGTGTTGGTCAATTTTTATTCCAAGTGGAGACAGATTTGGGAGGTGATGGTGAAGGGCAGAGGGGAGAAGCAGAGGCAGGGGGGAGCAAGGCCCTATTAATTATTTTTTATTGTGAGGTTTCCCAGAATTATTGAGATTTTCCACATTAGGAAAAGCTGCCATTGGTGTCAGTGTGATGTTTGTGAAGATGAAGTCATGGAAAGCATGTCAGGTGCATAAAGAACTATATGGCCCATGTTCTCTGCAGCAGCCACTTAGGGTGTGTGAGCATAGGGAGGCAGCGGGGTGTTGAAAAAATAGAGAGAGGGAAAAACAAGAGGGTTTTATTAATCTGAAAATGAACATAAAATATCGGCTGATCTTAAAAAAAAAAAAAAAATCTTAGTGTGTTATAGTCCAGAATCTACGGTCGGTACTTTATATTACTTTCCCTTGAAATCGTGACCCATGTCTTACCAACTCTTTTCTTTTATGCCTCGTTGCCTTTGTTGGCCTTTTGCTTTGGTGCCCTCTGTACCGGTAATTAGGAAATCATCACCGATAATTTTTCTGTGAGCGTTTGGATACGCTTCCGACTGTTGGTTCAAGACCACGCTCTCAGATTCCGTAGCATGTAGCCAAGAGCGTAGGTTTGGGGGAGAGAACACTTGCGTCCAAGCTGGTCCCTGACCTTTACCTGACGCGTGGTCTGCCACCAAGAATGGACTTTTCAAAGCCAGCATCCCAAATTTCCAAGGGAGGGCTGATAACAGTACGTGTGTGCAAGCTGTTCATCGGGATTGGACGCCATCCTGCATGTAAGCAGCGTACCTGCACGCAAGAAGCCCTCGGGAAACATACCTGCAATCTGACGGATACCGCTGGTTTTAAGAAAATGTCTCCCGTCGGGCTCCTTGCCACCTGGCCGGGAATGTAATGACCTTTGAAGAATGACTGTAACCGATTAATGTTTTTCGTTGCTTTACCTGCGTCTCCAGCCAGGTGATCACTAGCGATTCACAGAAACGTCCCCCTCCTGCTGGGTCAAGGAGGTGACGTTTCGCTCTGCTCTGTTAGTGGTGGCTTATATTGGTGTGTGTTTCCTTCTTTCCCGTAGCCTGCAAAATTGGCTATTACAAGGCCCTCTCCACGGATGCCACCTGTGCCAAGTGCCCGCCCCACAGCTACTCTGTCTGGGAAGGAGCCACATCGTGCACCTGTGACCGAGGCTTTTTCAGAGCCGACAACGACGCGGCCTCTATGCCCTGCACCCGTAAGTTGCGTGCTTCTGTCTCGTTTCTTCGATGCCAACGGCTGCCATTCCCGCCTGGCTGGGTCTTCTCCCAAGATGACCAGGCAGGGGGCAGGTTAGATGGACTGTGAAATCTTTTGTTACTCAAAGCAGGAGGAATGCTTATGAAAAGGAAGGATCCGTCTCGCTGTCCGGGTCGCCTTCAAAACGCACAGCTGACCACAGGCCACTTTCTGGAGCAGTGATGGAGCTCTCAGGGGTTGTCCGGCAGTGCGATTAGAGCTGAGATTGGAATTTATACATGGCTCTACCGTCTCCTTCGGGAGTCTTGGGGAAGCCTGACAGCTGCGGGGGAGACAGGTCCCGGGCAGGGTTCCGGGGATGGGATCACGTGTGGGCTGTGGTTTCAGTTTGGGCACTGAGGTCATGGCTTGCGTTGTCATTACCCTTCTTCCCTCTTTCCTCATAGTTTTGTGTTCATAACATTTAGGCCCGGGTCCTAATAAACGCCTGTTTAATGATAGGCACTCAATACATGCCGGGCTAATGAATGGATGGGGTTGGCCCCTTGGTATGCAGAGGAACAGAGGAGTCTGTTCTCCCACTTTCTGTGGACCGAGCTGCTAGTGTTGCCATTGCTTCCACCAGCACCGTGGGCTGCCACAGACCCTGCTGTGGCTGTGACCTTGACCAGAATAGGCAGCGGGGGGGGGGGGGGGGGGGGGGGGGGGGGGGGCGGGGCGGGCAAGCGTTCCACTCATGGTGCTTCCATCGCGTGAGTCAGTGTGTCGAGGGACAGAGCCAGGCACGCAGGGTTCGCACATGTTCTGTCTTTGTTTCCAACATCCCTCCCTCCCCACAGTTAAGAGCAGGTTGACAGTTTAGTCTCCTAAGTTTCGTCTCCGGTTCCTCATCTGTAGAATGGAGTTAAAAATAGTACCTCCGTCATCGTTGTTGGTATTTAGCACCGTCCTGTGGGCCATGTTAGCATAGAAATGCAAAAAGTGATGCTACTCAGTATATTTTAGCTTTTACTGTGTTTATGGCTGTTACTGTTTTGTTCCCTATTACAAATTCCATCTTGGCTGGCCTGGAGCCAACATCCCTCCAGATAGAAGTATTTTCTGGCTGTGAGGCCATTGTCTGGTTAAGTCAAGTATCAGCCTTAAAAGGAGTGGGAAGAGATTCCAGATCCATCCTAAATTTGGACTGAGATTACCGGACCCTCCAGAGTTTCTTTTATAAACGACGACAGCAGTAAGAACCATTTCACAGAGGCGCCTGAGTGGCTCAGTCAGTTGAACGTCTGACTTGCTTTCGGCTTAGGTCATGATCCAGTGTCGGGCTCTGGGCTGAACGTGGAGCCTGCTTGAGATTCTATCTCTCCTTCTCCCTCTGCCCCTCCCCTGCTCACACACGTGAGCTTCCTCTCTCTATCTCTCTGTCTCTCAAAAAAAAAATAATAACAAGAAGAACGGGGTGCCTGGGTGGTTCAGTCGGTTAAGCATCTGACTCTGGATTTCAGCTCTGGTTATGATCTTATGGTTCTGTGAGTTCAAGCCCTGCACTGAGCTCTGCGCTGGCAGTGTGGAGCCTCCTTGGGGTTCTGTCTCTCTTTCCCACCTCTCTCTGCCCCTCCCCAGCTTGCCCTCTCTTCTCTCTCTCAAAGTAAATAAATAAACTTAAAAAACAAAACAAAACAAAAAAAACAAGAAGAATCATTTTATGATACCCAGGTAATGTATCAGACACTTTCAATACACCTCATCACAGGGCTCATAGTAAACCAAATCTATAAAATAGGCATTATTTTCAGTTTATGCACGACGTAATTGCCAGCTCAGAGATGTTAAGAAGGAGCCCAGGACCCCACCCCAGCTTGGTGCACAACCAGAAGACTGACATTTTTCTTATCACAGGCAGGCTTTCTTGCCCACTCCCCCCCGGGGTCAAACTCAAACTCCCTCCTGAGGGAAGGAGAATACGAAGGCCAGCCTTGGGTGTAAGTGTAAATGGGCAAAGACTTCCTCGTTTTCTTTTTGTGTTCCTTCCCTAGACTAACTACTTTCTCTAGATGGCCATGATGTTTGATAAGCTCAAGTCCCAGGCTTTTTCTTTTCCAACCTGAGTATCCTCATCCCGTGTTCCACTCTGTGGGATTAGGTAAACACTCCTCCTCTGACCACACCGGCTGCCAACAGTTCCCTGGGTGTGGGGTTTTAGGGCACCAGTACACTTAAAGGGCAGTATTGGGGCCAGACCGTGTGATGGCTGCCTTCATGCTGTCTATCTTTCCATACAGATAGAGCCTTCCCCAGCCTGCAGCCCGACTGTGTTAAGAACCTCATAAAATTCATCTTTGATGGCAAGATGGTCTGGCTCTTGCCTCCAGGCGTTTTCAGTCTCATGATTCCGATCTGTCACCAGCATTCTAGGACCATGGGCCCATCACGTAACTACTGCAGCTTGCTACATGGGAGCAGTTTAGGGAGACCCCAGAGGTCACCACCTGCCTGAGTTACTGGAATGCTTTCCCGTGTGTGTAAGTGTGGTAGCCGAGCCCTTGGAATTTTATGTTTGCGTAGGCATAAATTGTTGGCTGTATCTTGAGGATCCAAATGAGAAAAAGAAAATACGGGTTTTAGCAATTGGGGGGCATCAAAAAGTTTCAGAGCTAAAGTAACTTTTGCATTTGTCGGCGATTGCTTTCAATAACGTGAACAAAGGAACACTGGCAGCTTTTTGTGTCACTGATAAAAGATCCATGAAAATACCGACGCAATATGTGATCTTTTCCCCTCCGGTCCATCCTCTTAGTACTCCGCCTACACTTTACTGACTCAAGCTCTTTGTGTTATTCTAAGTTTATTGCGTCCCTCTGACTCGAGCTAGGAGGAAGCACGGTGCTGTTAACACCACAAAGTTCTGTGGTTGTTCAACCCCTTGACGCCGCTTACCCATCGGTCAGCTGGGATTCTCATGATCTGCCTGTTGGGTTGTTTTGAGAATTAAACAAGAAAATATTTGTAAAGGTCTGGCACATGGTAGGGATCTAACAAATGTTTGGTCCCTTCTTGGGTCCCCAGCTGGTCACTTCCTCCCCCAAACCACGTCCACACCACACTGCCAGCGCGTCTGACTGCCTCTCTATGGTGCTTTTTTCACTTGACCGTGCAATTGAATTGCCCAGTGGCTGCACTAGACTCCAGAATCTCTGGGGATAAGATTCAGGCATCAGCATTTTCAAAAGCTGCCCCCGTAATTGCATTGTAAACACAAAGTTGAGCCCACTTCTCTACAGAGTTTATTTTTAAGTGTTTTTTTTTTTTAATTTAATAAACATTAACTACATAAGACTCTTAAGACCTCCTTGGAGACAACGATAATTGGGGGGGGGGGGTGACCATATTTTGCTAATAGGTTTACTAGTAAATTAAGCAGCAGAATTATAGTCTCTTCTACTTTACAGCTCACGTTAGATTTTTCCCTTCCTGCACTGTCCCATACTGTAGCCACTAGGCACATACGACTCTTTAAATTTAAAATTCAGTTTCCAATTTATGCTGTGCCATATTTCAAGGGCTCCCTAGCCACATGGGGCCAGTGGTGACCATACTGGACAGCTCCTCTGTGGAGTATTTTTGCCATCGCAGAAAGTCCTGGACGGCACTTAGTAGGCATTTCAATAGAGAAGACAGTGGGAGTTTCTCAAAGAACCTCCTGTTCAAATAACCCACAGAATGAAGCCCTTCCCCCTTGCCTCGCCCCCCCCCCCCCACCCAGCTTTATCGGATTCTTTTGACAAGATGTGGGGGAGAGAAAGGAACATAAACATCAGGGATCCTTTCAAACCGACTCCAGCCTTTAATCAGTTCTTACCAGTTGGTTAAGCCAGGTGACAAAGCCAATTCCCTTGTGCTGACAGCCATGATAATCAGGCACCTTCTTTGTTCATTATGCTATCTTTAACTCCAGCATTCTCATGCAGCCCTGCATTTAGTGATCGCTCACTGTGACGGCACGCTAATGAAGAAATAAAACACACTATCTGAGCCTCATTCTTCTAGCCAAAGAGAGACTCTGCTCCACTGGTTTGTAAAATCAGGTTTTTGTTCACTCGGGGAACGATTAGACCAGGTGAACACAAGCAGCATCGGCTAATTTAGAAGGAAACACCTAAGAAGGTCTTCATACCATGCACGCTGCTTGAGAACTTCAAAGGATTAAATGGCCAATGAACACTATCTTTAGGAGTGCCTCTCTTGGCGCTTCTGGTTAAGGTTAGCATAAATGGCCGCCTGTGGGATAGGCTGTATTTCCGTGGAAGCATCACGAATATTTTCGAGAAAATAATCCGCACCCCGGTTAGAACAGAGAGTTAGAAGAAATGCTTCTTAAATATCAATGCACGTAGGAAGCACCCGGAAGTCACTAGGGGTTAGCAGGAGAAGTCGGGCCTGATAGGCTGCATTTGTGACAAATTCCCAGCTATTGCTGATTCTGCTGGTCGGTGGACCATCTTCGGGTGGTAAGGATTTAGATCCTTCCTGATGGATGGCAGGAGACAGGAGGCCCTCTTTTCCGTGGCTGTAACTGTCAGGCCTGTTCTTCAGCTCAGTGGTGACTCTAGGAAGATAATTTCAAGGGTGGGGGACATTCTCCCTTGATGGAAATTGAATCCTTCCTTTGTCTCCCAGAAGAAAACCCAACCTGGTTTGGAGTTACATCATCAAATACACTCACCATGGAGCTTTGTTTGTTTGTTTGTTTGTTTGTATTTTCTTCCACAGTCCCCACCAGGTTACTGCCTCACAGTGGAAATGTCAATGTTCACCTCAGACACGGGTATCAGTCAAGAAAGGTGACAGGGTTTTTGTGACTGCCAGCAACACAGACTCCCATACCTGTCTACACACAAGGATGCCGTTCAAGCTGATGAAGAAATTTTGATCTCGTGAATCATTTCTTAGAGGGAATTTGAATGTGATTTTTATTAAAGAGATACATGTCATTTAACTCTACTGATAACCAGCCCCTCCCCTCCAGATCTCTTTCACCTCCCTCTTACCTTTCTCTGTAGTCAGGAATGTGGTCTGACAGTCAGCAGTGGTGGGAGAAGGCAACTACATGCCTGTGCAGGAAGACTTTTGATTACCTTAGTTATTTAGTTGCTTGTTCAGTGATGATAGTGAGAAAGGTCTTTCCCTCCCCGGGAGACCGAACCTATATCATATTTAAGGCGACTTGCCAACCCCTTACTGTGTTGCAAAATGTACTAGACAAAAATGCCTTCTAGAAGAAGTGAATTGGCTTCGGATATCTGGGAAGGAAAAGCTGATTTGTTATTTTGCCACCTTGACTTCTGAACACCATTACCAGAATGGTTTCCTGTACGTTTCGGTTGGAAATCTGTCCTTGTGCTTTGGGGTGCTCTTTGTTTCACTTGTTGGATGAAACTTATTAGAGCCTCCTGAATGGAGCACTCTGTGAAATAAGAGATTATGATTTTGGATTGCCAACTTGAGGGGTCTTCACAAATCTGTCTCCAAGTCAACGGCCTTGAATGATTCAGTCAGCTGTGCCAAACAAACAAAGAGTGATTGATTGATCCTCAGACGTGGCCTAAAATACTCCAAATTTGCAGCTTTTGAGACAATTTATACTGGAGGAGCTTAGAGCTAATGAGGGCAAATTTCCCAAGGTCTATGACGAAAGGTCCTGATTTGAAAACCCTGGTCTGCAGGCTTAGGTTATTGAGAAACTGAAATAGCTTAGCCCCAAACAGCGAACATCACTCACTTTGTTTCTACATTTGCCTTTTCTAATTGAATGTAGTGCACCACTGTATTTCCTCCAGAAAGTGTATTGTTTTAAAATTACCATTTCAGGTCTATTACTCAAAGCCCTCACTTCTAATGCCTTCTGACAGTTATCAACATAATGAACCATAATGAAATGATGAGCAATTTTCAGTGGAAACCCAATGTGGATCCCAGTGGTGCTGTGTGACTGTGTTGTTAAAACTTGAATGCAAATTAAAATAACATCGTCCTTACTTGTTTCCAAGGTCAGGAGAAGAGAGACCCTTTTTTTTTCTTTTTTAAGCGCTTTAATTTTGGAAATCTCACATCCATTTTCAAACAAGCCCTTGAAGGTGCCACTGATGTTCGGTTCAGTTCTCTGCCCCAAAGATTTACATGCTTAACAGTCTGGCTAAGGGATTTGGGGAGGGATGTCTAGCATGAGTCTTTGATGTATAAACCATAGCATAAAAGGCAGCCTTTGGTTTTAAGTAAGCTACATTTTTTTCCCCCACCCAAAAGCATATATCTTTTTGCTCTAGGGCTTCCAATAACTAACAATATAATGGTGGAAGGCAGGACATTCTATGAAATTGATCAATGAGAGTGTAGTCAGCGGTCGTGAAAGACCCGTTGGTTGTAGGAGTGAAAACAAAAGCCAAAGATTCCTACAGTTTCGTTAATAAGTGTTGCAGGAGATCCGTTCGTTGATCTCTGACCATATCCCAGTTTATCGGCCATGTAATCAATGATTTTTGTGAAGCTATTTTTACGGAAATTCTTGGATCTGAAATTTACAGGGGAATTTGTTGCTTCATGTCATTTATCGAATTTGTGAAATGAGAGTACAATTTCATGCTACATTCCGTTTGTCGCGGGATAAAAACTCAGATTGAGATACCAACTCTCCCGCTGCCAGATTCTGTGACAGGGACTTTAGTTCGCAACATATGGTCATGCCGCCCGGTAATCAGTTGTTAAGCCAATTAATATGCCTGTCCTCGGACCATACCCAACAGATAAGAACAATCAAAGAAATTTTGATGATTCGGATGCAGTCTTCAACAGGTAAATGAACCTGTTGGCTTATTTGGGTAGATCTCAGTGGTTCAGAGTCTGGTATCGGTAATGAGTAACCCACATCCTTGCCTCTCCCTTTCTGATTGCCTTTCGGCATTTTGACTACCAGTAGAGAAAAAAAGCACCTCTGGAGAGGCCAAGAGTGTGATTCTTGTCCAAAGACGATTAGGGCTACAGGGGGAAAGATCACCAAGTAGTGCTTATTGGAAGAGGATGGATGCATCCCAGTCTGACCACTTGCCATTGGGCTGTTTATAAAATTTGAAAAAGCTTCAGGGTATTTAATAAGGATCAAGTGTCCTCTCCTCGAACTGTGTGTTTTAAAACAATGCTGTTTTAGCCTTCTCTTTCCCCTCCCGCCTACTTCTCATTTTATACAGATCAACAGTCCAATGTGGACATTGTAGAGGGATTACTAGTACAACGTGGATTCAACTGGAACGTGCATAGGTTTGAGGAACACTGATGTGATATATGCCCAAGTGAAAGACTTGAATAATCTCTGCCAATGCCATTTAGCCAGCTTATTGCAATTTTTCCACCACCATGAATGAGTAAGAGTGGCTTGTTATCAATTGAGCCCTGTCATTTCTGGATCGCATTTTTGACACTAGTCATGGAAGTCATACAGTGGTTGTGCCCAGCATGCTTCTATGAAACAGGGTCAATTATACACTGTGCTGAGGTCCCCTGGGGTGAGAACTGGATACCTTCTTTGCTCTCAGTATTTTGATTTTCCTCCCATAGTTGACTCTTATTCTACACGTGATCTACAGCTCAACAGAGGATGAACTCAGAGAAGAGTTTCATTGCATCGATCTGATTGCCCCCCGCCCCTCGTGTGACCTTCTCCCTGCGCCCCCGCCCCCCTCACCCCAGGGAAAAAGCCTTTAACAGAAACTCCTAATTGCCCTCTTGAGTGGAAGTTAGGACCAGAGAGAGAGGTTAACTCAACGAAGACAAGAGCACCATCTAGGAAGTCATGGCAGCACATTTCAGCCTTAAGGACAGGCAACTAGAAGAAACGTGATTCTGGGAGGAAGTGAGAAAGTGAGGAATGGTCCACAAAAAGCTCAGAGTTGTGCTTTTTTTTCTTTTCTTTTTCTTCCCCCCCCCCCCCCCCTTTGGATTGCTTGTATCTTTGTGACAGGGGCCATTATAGCCCCAGAATCAGACTTTCTGATCACAGTACCTTTGCGCATTTGGATCGTATTCATTTGGGCGACTTGCGAAACTTTTCTTATCTTCGGTTTGGTCATCAGATTGCCGAGGCTGATCGATGCCCTTTGTCAGATTTTATTAGGAGGATGAAATAAGATAAAGTATGAAAAACCAGCTTGCAAGAAATGTAAATTAATTCACAGCCTGGCTACTTTTATTTATTTATTTATTTAAAAAATTTTTTTTTAACATTTATTTATTTTTGAGACAGAGACAGAGCATGAACAGGGGAGGGGCAGAGAGAGAGGGAGACACAGAATCGGAAGCAGGCTCCAGGCTCTGAGCCATCAGCCCAGAGCCCGACGCGGGGCTCGAACTCACGAACCGTGAGATCGTGACCTGAGCTGAAGTTGGACGCTTAACTGACTGAGCCACCCAGGTGCCCCTAGCCTGGCTACTTTTAAAGCGAACTGCTCAAAATTTTGAAGAAATGGAACAAAGCGCCTTGCTCTGTCTTTCTCACTGTGGCCTCCTCATGACTAATGGAGAGTTTCCTTTTAAAGCACTTGAGCCATAAACTAGTCGTCCTCAAATAAATAAACCGAAACCTCCGTGAGCCCAGTAAAGACGAAGGTGTCTGGAGAGGACGATGTGAGAATAGATATGCCAGAAAAAGAGGCAGGGGCGGAATTGCAGCAAGAAGTTACCTTGGCAGGAAGCCAAGAATGTTTCACGGAGCAACAAGTGGTTGGTGCATCCAAATGGTTCTATTTGTTAATGACGGGCAGTTATGCTTTGGCTCTACTCATCGTTGAAACACAGAAACTGCACTGTTCATCTATCTCAGAAGAGGTGTCCCCGAACAGCAGTCTTTCTGTAAACTGACCCACAGCCGCAGGGACTGAGAGAAAGCGATTAACAGTGGCAACATATACAACAGTCGGGGGGAGGAAGCCTGGGCTTCGTTTCAGGCAAAACTTACATACACCCCAACTGTTGACTCTGTGTTCTAGCCTGTCTTTCAGCCGGAGAGAGATTAACACGGGCTTATCTGAAGGGGTGGAAGGTTTTACGGCTAAGGCACTGAAGTATCATTGACAGTCCAAAAGTTGGACATGATTAATGAAGCCTTATGAAGTGGAACTCGAGACCCACGGCCCCTCTTCCTCAGAAGAGACGTCTTGTACTTGTTGCCTTGGCATTTTTGTAGGGCGACAGTCGCAGCATTTGAAGACATTGATCATTTAAGAGTCAGGCTTCTGCCCATGCTCCCGGGGGATGTTTCTTTCCACGTCCAGAATTAATTCCGTGGCTCGGGCGTGGAATTTTAAAATGGTGATTAAAAATCCGTTAAGTATTAGATGTCTGTGAGGGTTCTGGAAACCACTCTTGACGTGAGCCCAGCTACTTTGTTCTCCTATCAGCTATCTCCTTGCTTTGGCTGCAGGCTTGCATTTCAAACTTCTAGCCTGTGATTGCCTTTTTTTTTTTTTTTTTTGGAATACCCTATTTTATTTTATTTATTTTAAGCAATGTGGTATTTTATTTATTTTTTTAATTTGTTTTTTTTTTTATAGAGAAAGTGAGAGCAGAGGAGGAGGGCAGAGGGAGAGAGAGAATCTTAAATAGACTTCACGCTCAGTGCAGAGGGTGATGTGGGCTCGATCCCCGGACCCTGGGATCGTGACCTGAGCCTAAATCAAGAGTCAGACACTCAACTGACTGAGCCAACCAAGTGCCCCTATTTTTTTTTTTTTTTAATTTTAGAGGGGAAGGGTGAGAAATGCAGAAGGAGAAAGAGAATTTTAAGCAGGCTCCACACTCAGTGCAGAGCCCAATGTGGGGCTCGATCCCACACCGTGGGATCATGACCTGAACGAAAATCAAGAGTCGACGCTCAACCAACGGAGCCATCCATACACCCCTGGAATATGCTTTTGCAACATACACCAGTGCTGTAATGGTGACACCTTTGATGAGTGAGCTGGACTGGGTTCAGGAACCGTCATTAATTCGTTTATTTATTCAGTAGATACTTAATGAATATCTATTAATAAATTTGGCACCTTCCTAAGGGCCGGGGATACTCTCATGAACCAGAAAAAAATATTTCTGTTCTAATTGGAATATGAATAATAAATAGGATGATCAAAAATTCTCACAAGAAGGAAAAAGATGATGTGATAGAGTGCAGTGGAGGAAACGGAAGCGTTTCATTTTGCGTGGAGGGAGAAGGGAGGAGGGAGGACCTGAGCTGGGACCCCCTGAGGGGTAAGGAGGCAGCTATTGGAAAAGCCAGGGGAGAGAATTGCAGGTGGAACTACCAAGTCTAAAACATACGAGCTGCGTGTCTCGAGTTGTGCTAATAATGGGAATTTTCAACTTGACTTTTTCCCCCTAGCCTTACAATCTGTTAGCATTTTAACAATTGTTATAAGACATTGCGGATTTTGGGTTTATATAGCATATTATACCTTGCATCCATATAGATTTATAAACCTTCGGCAGAACCCACTTCTAGCTGCAGTGATGAAAGTATCCGTCTTTTTGGTTTCCAACTTTTTCTGACGTTCCAATTGCTACCTCTAACATTGAAAAAAAAAAAAGCATTTTATCTGGCTTGTGGGTTGGGGGTGGGGTACGTAGAGAGCACTTAGCTTGACATTGACTTTCCTTGGGATGGTTTACACCAAGCTCCTCCTTCGCATCGGAGGCATTTATGACTTTAGGTTCAGTGTTGGCCGATCCCTTTTCAATGACTTATTAATAAGTAAGGCTCATACAGATTTCATGTGGATATGTTAACATTGGGTTCTCCTACATGGGGCTACTTTAAATCCTGACGTAAGCCAGTGTGTTCTCTAAACTACTCGGGAATTATACTTTTGCCTAATGCACAGGAGAGAAGAACTAAGATTTGTAGAGTTACTAGAATGTTCTTTTATACTTGGAATGTTGCCCTTCTTAAATGTCACATTCACTCAACTTCTCTAGATAGAGTATGCTTTATTTCTGGAAGGTTGTCTTTTCCCAGAAGAGAGTACATGATGGGTTAAGGGAGATCAAGATTCCTTTTATGATATAATATGATATGATATTTTATTATATGATATGATAGTCCTTTGCTTTTGCTATAATTTGGCTAAGGTTTCTTTGGGACTTCATATTGTCAAACTCCTGTCAACCAAATGCAACCTGACATCCCACTAGAAAATAATAATTACCCATTGTAGCACCTTTCACAAGTACCTGCTGTGCAATCGAGAAAGTATTTCACACCAGCGAAGCAAATGGATGTTCATTCAATTTATTCACAGTGGCAGGAAGTACGGTGGCCATTGCTTTCAGAGCACCGAGAAACTCAAGAAATAGGCCATAATATTGCACATATTTTATTTCTTCCTGAGTCCGTGAAGGTAGATGTAACTTCAACCTTAGAAGCCAGGGCTGTAGGAAGATATAAATCAGGGGTTCTTGGACTGAGCTCCCTAGATAGTTTCAGGGTATGCTTGAAGTCCCTAGAATTAATGTGCCAAATTGTGAGGATTGTAACGAGCATCTTTTTGAAGGGAGGGTGCACTTCTCCCAACAATTTCTTTGTAGCCGGGGCTGGTAAACTACGGCCCGAAGGCCAAATTCACCTGCCCCGGTTTTTGAAAATAAAATTTTCTTGAGATGCAGTCACATCCATTTGTTTAGGTGATGTCTATGGCTGCTTTCGAGGTACAGAGAAAACTTGAGTAGTAGCTACAGAGAACGAGTGGCCCATAAAACCTGAAATACTGACTAGCTATCTGGTCCTTTACAGAGAAAGTTTTGTTGAATACTGTTGTAATGGATTTGTAAGTTAAAGATTATTGCATTTGACCTTTGGTCCTGGTAGCAGAGTTATTATCTATGCCACTAACCTATATTTCAAACACGAAGGACATTCTAAACATGAGACGTTTAAAAGAGTTTAACATTCTAGCTCCATTCGTGGAGGGACTTATATACATGAATTCCAAAGAAGTTAAAAAAAAATGTAAAGGAAGTACATTTATTTCCCCTTACCGACACTCCAGCATTTGATTTGTATTTAAAAATGTCTTAATGTTGACGGTAAACATAAAATGTACAGGAAACTGTGGTTCTACAAAGGCTACTAAGGAAAATGCCAGCCTACCTTTGAAAATGTAAAACTTAACTTTCTTCAGGTATAAAATTGCCCACGGCTTCTGAACCAAATAAACCATCGGCTGGAACCAAGATGGAGAAGGAAAGTCGTAATAACCAGTCCTAAATGAACAAAACTTTGATTGAGGGAGCTCACATATTTTTTTTTTCATTTATCTTTTTAAGATTTTGTTTTTAAGTGATCTCTACACTCAACGTGGGGTTCGAACTTACAACCCCTGAGATCAAGAGTTGCATGATCTACCCGGCCAGCCAGGCACCCCATGGAGTCCACATTTGAAGCTCCCAGCCATGCTGGGCTGGTAATGGAGATATAAAAAATGAGAGTGAGTCCAGGGCCTGCAGTATACCTCCTCCTGCTCACATCATCCGTATTTAGCTTCCTTTAGTCTTTTCCTTCCCCCTGATTTCCTGCCCTTTCCTTCTTCAGGTATCCAGGAAAGCATCAAAATGAGTCTGATTTGTCTTTCCCTTTGTCTTCTAGAGCAGGCAACAAACAATAAGCATGTGAATGAGTCCACAATCCCTCCCAACGGAAGTAATCACTAAGATATGATATACAGCCCAACTTCCTTTTTGCAAAGTATTTTTAAAGTGTAGAACGGGGGGACTTGAATTAAACGAGGTATATTGAGATACCCCTCTCCAGGGCTTAATGCTAATGAGTCGTCTGTGTGTAAGAACTGACTCCCAGCTTTAGCTCAGGGAGGGCTGTATTAATTCACACACTGTAGGTAGGGGGCCTCAGGTGCATTGCAGGACTTTGTTAGTTTGCCATCCAGCCATTCATTCATTTGTCAATTCCTCAAACGTTTACTGTGCTTATTCTGAAGTGGGAATCAGGGTAGACACTGGGAAATGATGACGACATCAGCTCTCTTGGGGAGTACATAGACCGGTGATAGAAACAGACAACGCAGCGTATGTCTGAACAGCAAGACCCCATCACATGGTCCAAAGTTAGAGAAATAAATGTGACCTGTACGGTGGGACGATGCCATAAGCAAGATTGCTGCCAGTACTACATAAAGGCTAGTAGTGGGTAGTTTTGGAAAGGATAAAAGGACAAGACCCTGTAACGTATAATGACCTATAAGCTACCTGAGGCTAGGTACTTAGTAGGGGCGATCTCAATATGGAGACTAGAAAATTTAAACAAAGAGTATGATTACCGTGTTTTGTTACAGATCTCATATTTGTAATTGGAGACTTGCTTGCAAGTTGACCTGTTTCTGGTGAGACAGGCAAAATCCCTTGTCAGAAACTTAATGGTTCCCAAATATCCAGATACACTACTTACTTTACGTAAACAGAAGACAAGATCATCTGAGTTACGTTTTTTTTTTTTTTTCCCCTCCTGGATGCCTTGTATTTACTGAGACAGCCCATGTTACTCAGAACGCTATTTTCTTTTCATTATAGCCATCTCTACAGGTAATTGTGTTAAGGTGCTGCTATTAACATTAGGTATTACTGTTGGATCTGGATGGACTTTTGGGTTGTATGAAAGCGTATACTTTCTTGTCTTGAGAATACTTTCTTTTCTGAGGAAAAGAGGGCACCTCCTTATAAATGGAAATACACTTACCATCTTTCAATGGACATGAGTTTAAAAAAAAAAAGAAAGAAAGAAAACCACGATCCTGCAAACAAAATACAACCACCGTTATGATTTTAATTTATAAAGCATGCACTCTTTCCCAGGCCTTTGCAGAACACCGTGATTATCGTACTGGGTGGGCATTTTTCTATCTGCTACCCCCCCCCCCCCAGAAAAACCCACAAAATAAAACTCTACCATAGTCCAATTTTTAAGCCCATATAACATCACTCCCTACGGCAGCAAAACAAAACATATGCAGTACAATTCACCAAACCATTCATGGAGGCATCATTGAACTTGAACTTGCCTAGTCCTCTGTCTTCCCGTTACCATCCACCGCAGGGTCTTCTTTAAGAATCGTTGCCCAAAGAAGCCTGTTCCAGGCCACCACTTGTTTGGGGCCCAGCCCTCCATTTTGAAATCCTGCAGCATCTTTTTTTTTTGTTTGTTTTTCTTTCTTTCCCATGGGGCAGTGTTATATCTCTGAGTCCTGTGACCATTTAGTTTTCTGCTCCATTTCTTCTCTGTTTAGACACTGCCATGCCCCGTCCTACATACTAATTACTGACTTTTTGCTTCTGCATTGCTTGATTCATTGTGTCACATTTTCCCACGTGAAAGTGGATCAGGAACCTTGGCAAGGGGGTTAATGGATTTAAGAGTCCCTCGCATTTAACCCTGGAAGTCATAGCAAAATAAGAACCAGTGGCTGACCCATTTTATAAACCAAGCTGTGGTAAGTTTTAGCTGCAGACTACTAGTGGATTTCACCATGGTGGCAAGCATCCATAAAATTTGAACAGGATAGAAGATACACCCTCCCTTTTTACCTTTACCTCTTAAACTTTGGCCGAAACTACTGCTTTTGTTGTTATTACACCTCTATGGGGAGCCACGTAACGGAGTGGAAATAACCCCGGAGTGGGAGTTAGGACTTTTGGATTTTAGTCCGACTCTGTCACTAATGAAATTGCACGGAATTTCAGTGTTGTCAGGTCCACAAACTGGATCTCAATTCCCTCGTCTTTTTAAAATGAGGTTATTTGTTTGGCCAAATCATCTTTAACTTCCTGTCTGTCTCTGTTCACGTATTCAGAAACCACTTATTTACCTTTATTATATTCCAGTCACGAAGCTAAGGACCATAGCTATAAATATGAAACCTAAGCAAGAAAGAAATTCGTATTTTCCTTCTGCAGACTTCTGTGGGGGTACTCTTACTTTTAGGAACAAATTTTACGACACTGGACGGGGCCTAGATCTCAAAAATTAAGAGAGGCTGTTGATAATTAGTCTCGAGGGGAGATTGGGAAGCCCTGGATTAACCCTTTTTCAGCATTACCACCAAGATCCTTTAGCAATCCAACAGCATGAGCTGAGTAATAAATATTGGGTATGACTCCTTATTAGTAGGTTGCCTCGTTCGATTTTGTCCCCGTGGTTACTTTGGAACAACGCAGTCCATTGTGGTTGACTAGATAAAGCTTCTAACCGGTTCACACAGGCCTCCAGTTAACTTCCTTTTCCTGAGGAACATGGTCACATTTCCCTCAAAGCAGTTCATCGCAAATACATTAGAATAGATAGAGTGAGCCAGAAACCTGAAATTTCCATTAAAACTCCCTCTGGTTCTTTTCCCCAAAATGGGGAAGAGAAAGGAAGAGAGGACTTTCCACACGTCCCTTTGAGGAGGTGTTTTGCATCAGAGTGGGGCAGATATCTTTCCAGCCTTTGGTACTGGCTCAGTCCAGGAATATCCCCTCCCTTCTCCCACCCAGATTCTTCTCCTTGAAGGCAGTTTGCGTTGCAACTCTTTGGCACGTAAAGACTAATCTCCGGCAAGAAACAAGAGGGTTCGTCATGGCTCGCTAGTCTTATTATTATTATTACTATTTTTTATTGCTATCTTTAAAACCAACCACTATGTTGTTTGCGGTCAGTTGTTCTGTTTCCAAACAGCCGCCACCACCGTTCATGTTTCACAAACTCTTTGATGTCAGTGGGAATGAGTCAGCTCAAAAGGGCCTGGTCCAGCCTTGGCTAGCTGAAGGGCAGGACGTGGGGCCTGAGAGCCTTTGCACGATCCCTGCCGCAAGCTGGGATCTCCCAACGACTCTGCCTTTGACATCGCTGCAACCAGGTTACACGAGTTCCTTCTAATTACCTATGACGAGCTTAACTCCCAACTGCCGTGCTGGGCTGGAGAGGCGTGTCTATACGATTCGGTTAATTTTATTCCGCATGGAGGACACGCTGTACTTAGGAATCCCGATTTCCCTTCAGAAGTGGCACATACCTCTTACTCTACCAGGGTCCCACACTAGCCCTGGGAACTTGAATCACGCTCATATGTGCCTGTTTGCAGATGGTGAGATAAAAACCAGATAAGTTCTATCTTCTTTTTCTGCCGCTTCAAAGAGAAGCCTGGACTTGGAGCGTGTTTGATGTCGATGTCGAGATGCACGCCGTCTCAGGACAGCAGTCGGTGTTACCGATGTAGCAGCTTTCTTTCACGGCGTGCTTTTTTTTAAAAGATTTTTCTTTTTTTTTTTTTTTTCCTCGCTGGCTTGATTGGCTTTCTGCTTTCTTTGCCACATGGGCCACCTTACTCCCCATCGCTGCAGAGAATAATAGAAACTCGCAGAGATTCCAAAAGGATAGTTTAAGTTCTTGGTGTGATAATGTATGTGTGTGTGTGTGTTTTTTTTTTTTCCTTCTCCAGGCCCACCATCCGCTCCCCTCAACTTGATCTCAAACGTCAATGAGACATCCGTGAACTTGGAATGGAGCAGCCCTCAGAACACGGGTGGTCGCCAGGACATCTCCTACAATGTGGTGTGCAAGAGATGTGGGGCTGGTGATTCCAGCAAGTGCCGACCCTGTGGAAGTGGGGTCCACTATACCCCCCAGCAGAACGGCCTGAAGACCACCAAAGTTTCCATCACTGACCTCCTGGCTCACACCAATTACACATTCGAAATCTGGGCCGTGAATGGGGTGTCCAAGTATAACCCCAGCCCGGACCAGTCGGTGTCTGTCACCGTGACAACCAACCAAGCAGGTAGGAATCCGATCTACTTTATGGTATGATATAAATAGAGAGAGGGGGCGCTCGGCTGGCTCGGTCGGTTGAGTGTCTGACTTTGGCTCGGGTTGTGATATCGTAGTCTGTGGGTTCGAGCCCCGCGTCGGGCTCTGTGCTGACACCTCAGAGCCTGGAGCCTGCTTCCGATTCTGTGTCTCCCTCTCTCTCTGCCCGTCCCCCATTCTCTCTCTCTCCCTCTCTCTCACAAATAAAAAAAATTTCAAAAGTTTAAAAAATAAAAAATAAATAAATGTACAGAGATAAAGGGCTTATGGAGGTGTCCATGAATTAACTTAGACTTAATTCTACAATTAAACTGGAACCCCATGGATCTGATTATAAACCTGCGAGCTGCCTTGTAATTACAAAAGATTCTTAGAAGAATGATCATTCGTTCCACCAATACTGTTTTGGACACCCAACTGCATAGCATGCCCTATGCTAAGTGGTGACGATCACATGAGATTAAAAGACGCTGTCTGAAAGGGGATGACAGTCAGTGAGATGGGTCACTCCATGCTGGACTTCTCTTGTCAGGGATTCATATCAGCCATTTTGATCACAAGGCCCATGGTTGGACATCAGAGCATTTAACAGATTATTTTGGCTTATAAAATTGCTTTTTACCAATGCAGAGCACCATAGTGGCATGTGCTGTCTTTTCCAACAAAAGCATCAGTGGCTATGTTTTGATCTTGTTTGAATTAAAAAAAAAAAAAAATGTATACGGACCTCTACTAGAGTCATCAGGTAAATCTGTGGATGGTGAAGAGATTAATGGGCAGCTCTCTCTGTGTGGTTTGGCAGAATTTTCCTCAAAACACATAGTAGGTTTGCAGCCCCTTTGCTAGGTGAATCCATAATTGACACGTGGGGGGAGAGTGCATTTACCCCATTTTGGGCATCACTTTCCTCTTCTAATTCAGCCGACTTGAAGACATTCTGTGTTCATGAAGAGTTTCTGCTGAGTTCATTGCAGAACTGTTACAAAGTCTCGAATATCTATAAAATGTTTCAAAGAGCAAAGACGAATCTGGGTTTGTAAATTGCAGCTCCTGACCCACTGGTTCCCGCTCATCCCTTGCAAACGTTTTCACGCTTTCTCCAGCTAATTTTCCATCCTGGGTCTCTGCCACCTGCTTCACATTGCTGGCTCCCTGTTATTTATTTCTGGCGAGTTAAAGGGAATAGGAAAAAAAAAAAGGGCGATAGCTTATCCTTTCATGAGGCCCTTAAGAACAACAAACTTCGCCCGAAAAGGATTGTAAATTGCCAAGCAGTCCTATCACCTCTTACTGTACTTCCCTCTCAAATGAATGTTTCAGTAAGTGCACTCAATAGTTAAGTAAAATATATCTGTATTAATTGATCCTGTAGTGAAAAGTATTCCAGGGTCCCACTCCAAAGCCATTATTTTTCCCCTTGCCCTGAACTCTCTAGAATAAATACAAAGTTACGACTCTGGTGGGGGTTTTAAACTGGGGCTCGAATGGCAAATCTTACCGGAAAGTAGCTTCAAGTGTACAGATGTGACCCGTCTTGTAAAATACGTGGTGTGAACAGATCGTCTGGTTTTGCTCTGGTCTTTTATTTCTGCGCTTTCGGGTGTTGAACACGGTTAGTGGTGATCCGCTTTATTTTTCTACAAAGACTGGTGTGATTTAGGAGGTTTTGATAGCATCGCAAGTACTCTGTCTTTGCCAGCTTTTTATTGGTTCTTTTTTGGAAATATTGCCCGTGGATCCTGGGGAACATATTGGTGCTACTGCTGTCTCTGAGTTAGACGGGGCCAGCCTCTCTGCGCCCGCTGGGGAATCTGGTTTATGATTCAATCAATATTCTTATGTTCGGCCAGACATCCGTATCCTCAGACATGTCGCTACTTTGTGTTCTTAACTGATTTAAAAGTAAGAAGGGACTTTTTGAGGCCTCTTTGTATTCTTAACTGATTTAAAAGTAGGAAGGGACTTTTTGAGGCCTCAGCTGTACAAGGTGAAGTCATTCTCTTTGGCCGAGAATAGCCATTGGGAGACATGCTGAGGACAGGCTTGGCTCCCACAGATTTTGTGGGGGGACCCCTATGACTCTCTGTATACGTAAGAATGCAGGCCAAGGGATTATGTCAGCTCCTACCAGGCCAGAAGGCCCAAGGAGTGCAAAGAAGGCAGGCTAAAAAGCCTCCGAAAGAAGAAAACGTGCAAAAACAATACGAGAGAGGGAGGGGAAGAAAGTCTAAGTTTTATTAAAAATGTAGGTGTAATTCTTTTCGATCTAGCAGAAGGGGGGGCGGGGGACGGAGGATTCCTCTGACACAGTGAGGTTTTCTCTGCCGTGGTGAGCAGACCCGCCGGGCGGTTTGCTGAACAGGACAAACTTCCAGCTCCCTCTTTTAATTTTCATGAAGGGTAATGCTGGGAAGCTGTTCAAAATTAAAAATAAATCTTTCAATAAGGAGACCTCCTATGTGGCCAGCCAGAAAGCTTTCGCTTAGCAGAGAGTTGTGTATGTGCGAAGCACTGCCTCATTACAGGATCTGGAGTTCCCTAATTCGATATCAGCGGAATAGTTTATCTTTGATTAACAAACCCTTTCTTCATAGTAGGGCAAATTAATAACGCAGGCCAAAATTCTGGGTGAATGTGGCAACCGGAGACTCTATCAAACCTCCCCTAAGCGTATTTACGTACACACAATTATATTGTAATTGCAGTCATTCCTATCATTTCATTAAACTCAATTCCTTAGGGACCCCTGTAGGCAATGATGGCTCATTCTGTAAGGAATCCATAGAATAAATGCATATTAGCATTTACCACCTGAGAGCCCCGGTTTAGGGGCTCGCCTGTTCTGCCTTGTTTTCACAGGGTTCTTTCTCTCATCAGTCCCTTATTCAACAAACACTACGGGCCTTCCTTAGATACCTGGTTTTGTCACCAGGACCTCTGAGACGCTCAGAGCTGAACAGGTTCAGGAAGGTGGCCTGACTCACCCGAGGTAACGTCAGGGCCAGTACCTGAAACCAGCGAGCACCCTCCCTGCTCCTGAAAGGACAAAGTTGCTTTCTTTTACCATTATTGGATAATTAATAGCATCCCTGTATTCAGCCTGGCATTCTCCCCTTTTAGGTGACCAGTATCTGGGCACCAGAAAGGTAGGTCTGACCGGCCTTTGATCCTTTAGTTGTGGAATGTGGTGTGAATGGGCTGGTGTTCTCACATGGTTATTTAAGTCATTCTCACCCAGGTCCTATTGTTGGGGTCTTAAGAAGTAACTAACAAGATGCTCTTCCTCCCCTCCTGAATTCAAACCCAATTGACACTGGGGACCAGACCCCGGGAGCTCAGGATGTCAGCTTTATTGCCGACCATCTGATTGAAGGATGTGAGCTTTATTTCCGGGGCCAAAAGGGCTGGCTCCTAAAGACACTTGCCCAGTGTCACCCAGAGACGGTCTGGCTCAGCTGGCTGACGGCAGGCTCCCTGAAGGATCAAGCCTGTGCCCCCGAGGTTGTCCACTCTGTGCAGGTGGGAGGGTGTCAGACAGCAGATTTCCGTGAGAGAATTCATCCCCACCCCCACCCCATGCCAAGAGTGGGAAGGAGAAGCCGGGAAGAGGGTGAGGGTGGGAAGCTCCCTCGGAAGTCCCCCGGTAGGAGAAGAACAGACCAGGAAAAGGCAACTCCTCCCTCCCGACACTTCCCTGCATTACAGTCCAAAAGGAACAAAGTGAGATTCCTCGGGAAAACTGAACCTGTCCCTTCCTCCGTCAAACATCCTGTGGCAACTGTTACGTGTTTTGTTTAGGAGAAGATGGTTCTGGTGTTTATGAAAAGGGAATACGGAGACGGCCGGGTGATTTGTTTTCTAAATGGCTTTCCTTTGGTTTACTTTTACTCAAGTGGACCATCTCGGGCAAATGAATACAGGATGTGTCGCCAGGAGAGAGAGAGGCTGTATAAAGGAAACAAGGGTTTTTCCTTTTCCTGGCCAAGCAACCGAGCTGTGAACCTTTTTGCAAAAAAACATGCTGAAATGGCAGCCAGCAGTAGATCTGAAGATCTCAGAGTCAGCTTGCACCGTTTCACCCCCCCCCCCCCGAAGCCCCCCCACCCCTGTCTTTCAGTTCTGCGGCCGAATGGTACTCAAGGTTGTTTCGTCTGTTTTACATCCTTACGAACTGCTATGGGTAATATTCATTCCCTCCTAACCCCCAGTTGCACCTGGGACGGCGAGCTGTGGCACGTTTATTTATTTGATTGTTTCTTTGTTTCTTTAAGTAAACTCTACACCCAACACGGGGCTCAAACTCAGGACGCCCCGACCGAGGTCAAGAGTCTTTATGCTCTACAGACTGAGCCGGCCAGGCGCCCCAGTGATCACACCTCTGATTTTTCCTTTGCATGAGATACTCTTCTAAATCCTTGACGATGAAATGACATCTGGTAACCTCTTGTCAGCACAGCTGCAGTGTCCCTGTGACAAACATCTTTAACACACTGAGTTTGGAGGAGTTCAGATATTTGGTGGATTGCATAATTATTTGAACCTAGCTGGTCTCTAAGATCTTTTCTAATTCCAAAAGTCTGTGATTCCGAGAATATAGCCATGAGTTATGGGCATGAAGAAGTCGGGCTCATTCCCACAGGATGTTCGGGAATGGGCTCCCAAGGCAATTCCAAGGATGGGGGGAATTCCAAAAAATGCTTCCGCAGAATCAGCAGGGTGCACCTGAATCCTGCCTTCTCTCTACCCCTCCAAACTCACACCTACCAAGGTATTTCCTTGGAAGGGCAACACAGTAAGCTAGCTGCCTCTCGAGTATGGTTCTCCCATACGCCGCCCTGGACATTTGGCAATGCCTGGAGATCTTTCTGGCTGTCACGGGTGGGAGCGCCATTACAGTTCGTGGGTGAAAGCCGGGGATGCTGCTAAGCACCCCATCATGCGTAGGACCGCCCCCACGATGAAGAATTATCTAGTTCGAAATGCCCATGGTGCCAAGACGGAGAAACGCTAGTGATATACATTTGAAAAGGAAATTTCATGACTTCATAGAAATTCCGACTCTCCAAGGGTTCCATCGCCAGCCTGTCTCTGCTTGGTTCCACTGCTCCATGCCAGGAACATAATCCTTCCAACGCTGCTCTTAGAGGGTTGTAAACAGCCCTTTGGGGGCCCTTGTGAAAGAATCCCAGTTGCCTTGCCATTGCATGAACTGGTGCTCCTTATCATACTAGCCTTGTTCCCTAGGATGGACAATCAAGAAGACCGAAAAGGCAAAACAGAAACAAAAACAAAACCCACCACATCACCAATAAAACGACAGGACACCTCGACGTTAATGCCACCGCACAGTCCATAGCAGATACTCAAGTCCTGTTTGTCACTTAACACGTTTATTTATCGCCAAAAACAATCAATGCGTTCTTTCTCGAGTAGTGATAAATTTAATAAAACCAAAATAATGAGTAGAGAAAAGAAAATAACTGAGTACAAGAGGCATACTGTGTCTTTTATGACTCAACTGGCAAGTTCCCATTCTTTCTTTCTCTGTCATCTTTTAATTAGACAGATTATGTTATTTGAGTAGGATAATGGAGAACAGTGGGAATTCTCATCCCCACTGGGTATAATTGCTACCTGTCTTCTACATGGTAAGGGGAAGGCTTCAAGGAGACGGTGGGAGAAACAGGAACATCTTAGAGCAATTGAGCTAGGAAATTTGCTCCAGGAATGGTGGCGCCAGACTTTGTGGGGTCTGAGGCTTAGACAATTTTTGTGCGATTTCAAGCATATCCTACAAAAGTGCAAATATCAAATGAAGGACAGAGCTTTGGAAAGGACCTGTGCAAACTTCTTTCGCTTCAGTGTGTATACTTCTGCCCCCGACTAGGGTGACATGAACACAGATGTCAGGTAATGGGGCCATTGTGGGATGGCAACCAAGGGTAGGAAGGAATAGGAAGAAGGGAGAGAGATCAGGAAGGCCAGTTTGGCCCGGTGCGAAAAGGCCTTGGAGAGCAAAGTCGTTCTGGAATGGTGCTGGCCACAGTTAGGCGTGAGGGGCAGCATGGGAGTGGCCTCAAGTGTGGTTCGCAATCAAAGTAACAGGCAGAAAGTACACCCCTGGCGACTTGGAGAATGGTGATGGAATATTAAGCCAAATAGGACGTGACCAGAATTGATGCTTTTCTGTAAGTTTGAGAAGTGAGAGGAGCAAGGGGGAAGTTCTGTTGATATTTTTGAAGCACAGATGTCTGACTTTTCTGTTAGTGCCCTTGAGGTTGGCAAACCAAAACCCAGGGGCCAAATCTCCATCGTCTCCCAGGTGGTGTATATAACCCACTAAAAATGGTTTTTCTATTTCAAAAGGGTTGAAAATAACCAAAAGAAGAAGAATATTTTGCAACACTGGGAAATTATATAAAATTCAATTTTCTGTGTTCGTAAAGAAGTTTTGCAGGAACGAAGCCCCACTCATTCGTTGGCGGACTGCCTGAGACGGCTTTCACGGGGCAAGAGCAGAGCTGGGTAGTTTCAAGAGAAGGAGTGGCCCATACCGCGTGTATAGTAACCATCTCACTCTTTGTGGGAAAAGGTTTGCCGATCCCTGCTCTGGAGTACTAAATCGAGAAAGAGGACCAGTCGGGAAGGAGGTTGAGAAGGTGTTGACATGCTGGTGTCATTTGTCAGAAACCACCCTGGTCAAGGTTGTGGTGGATTAACATTGAGATTAATCTCACATTCGAGACAATTTTCCTAATTGGCAAGACCCCTTCCATTGCAGAGGTTTGGGCTCCATAAACAAGATCTCAGGGAATCAGGTAGAATTTCAAGCATACCTTCACTCTCCTGTACCACAGACCTTTTTCCCAGTGACCCTCAGGTTTAAATGTATAATGTAGAACCTGCTTGAGTGTTCTGATCAGGCGATGTTCAGTTTTCTCTAAAAAATGCATTCCGAGCACTGTTGGGTTGCTAGATGCTGACAGCGATTTCCTTCTTAAATAGTCATAGACGCTCTCTTATACCTTGGCCCTTCGTGGAGATGATCTCTCATTTGCCTTTGATCTCTTGTAAATCATGTTCTATTTTTCTTACTCCTAAGAAAGTTAGAGGAAAAACACGCAATGAAACTAGTTGAATGTTAAGTCGGAAATCTTTCTCAAGACCCATTTTTAAAATTCTTTAAACAAGCTGTAGAGCCATTCTGTTGAGAGATTTTGCTGGGAAGTTGTTTGCGAGTCCTCAGTGGTTGGTATGTAATCCTTAGGACTTCTGAGTGGAAGCTGGTTAGAGTCCTTTCTGTGCATGAGTAATTACAGGCCCGAACCAGGCACACAATGGGCTTCAGAGAAGCCAGGCTATGGTTTTCTCATTAACAGCCCGGATCCTCCTATGGGCTCCTGGTTTACATCACAATGCCTAGGAAATGTACATTTTATTTTTTTATTAAAAAAAAATTTTTTTTTAATGCTTATTTGTTTTTGAGACAGAGAGGGACAGAGCATGAACGGGGGAAGGTCAGAGAGAGGGAGACACAGAATCTGAAACAGGCTCCAGGCTCTGAGCTGTCAGCACAGAGCCCGACGCGGGGCTCGAACTCACGGACTGTGAGATCATGACTTGAGCCGAAGTGGGATGCTTAACTGACTGAGCCACCCAGGCGCCCAGGAAATGTACATTTTAAAACATGCAGCACATTTTTATTTTTTTTTAAGAAAGGGAACAGTCGCTTGATTCTAATGTTATACATAAAATAATTTCATGTCTATTGAATATTGTTGCCGCCTTTATAATTATTAAACATACTCACTAATTGTGATCATAATTAACAATAAAACAAACTTGGGGCGCCTGGGTGGCTCAGTCCGTTGGGCATCCGGCTTCGGCTCAGGTCATGATCTCACGGTTCGTGAGTTCAAGCCCCGTGTCGGGCTCTGTGCTGACAGCTCAGAGCCTGGAGCCTGCTTCGGATCTGTGTCTCCCTTTCTCTCTCGTACCTCTGTCTCTGTCTCTTAAAAAATGAATAAATGTTAAAAAAAATTTAAAGAGAGGATAAAACAAACCAGGAGATGTATAGTGGTACACAGCTTCTTTTGTGTGGCACCAGGGTCCATGAATTTATACTCAGGGTGGGTGCCACAAGTCCTGATGGGGAGAAAGAAAAATAAAAGAACCTACTAAATTATCCAGCTTCAAGGCTGACTGAACAGCATAGACAAATAGTGTGTATTGAGCCTACTAGTAATTACTGTATATATAAAAATTGCATTGCATTTTAAAAAAGGTGTTGGTACAGTTGACCCTCAGACACTGCAGGGGTGAAGGACATCAACCCCTATACTGTCAAACGTCCACATACAACTTTTGACTCCCCAGAAGTTGACTACTAATAGCCTACTGGTGGCCAGAAGCCTTCCAGTAACATAAACAAGCGATTAACACTTATTTTGTCTGTTATGTATCTTACATGCTATACTCTTACGATAAAGTAAGCTAGGGAAAAGTAAATGTTATTAAGGAATTCACAAGGAAGGGAAGATACATTTATAGCACAGTCTTGTATGGAAAACAATCCACATGTAAGTGAACCTTCTCAGTTCAAACCCATGCTGTTCAACAGTCAACTGGTTTCCCTCTAAGAAAATGAAAGTTTTATTTACACCCAAGACTGAGGACACCTTTTTTCCCCACTCCCATCCCTTCACTCTTACATAAATGTCCATATTCACATACACGTGTTTGTGTGTGTGTGTGTGTGTGTGTGTGCGTGTGTGAAGGGAAATCCATTCTCCGGCATTCACCCTAAACACTTGACGTCCTCATTCTGATTCGTTTTTCATTTCTCAGTGCTGTGCTTATTACTTCGAACACGAACACCGCCTTTGCACCCTCTGGAGAAGCCATCAAGAGATTTGAAAAATAAGTGCCTGGCTGAGATGAGAAATGAACAGCGCAGGACTAGCCAAGGTTTTAGGTGGGCTTCTACATTGATGAGGTATCACTCCAACTGGCTCAATTAATGACTACCTCCTCCGAGGAGCTAGGAGAGACCCTAGAGTCTAGTTTGCATTGAACATTAATAAAAAGATCCAGAGAAACTTTATCAAACCTCCCATTAGCCCCCTACTAATATCTTTAAAGGGTTTTTTCCTTTAAACACCAGGAAAACCAAGAGCTGTGCTGCAGGACTAATCTTGCATGGAAAGATCTTAAATCTACAGGGACTCATTAAAATGTGTGTCCAGATTACCCCCGCCGTACAGAGCCTTCTCCTCACATCAGTGTCTGCATGCTGTTTTCACGTGGGTGTACAGCAAGAGAGTATTCCAGATGTTGTCTTCAGGTGAAGACTTGGGAAGATTTTCTTTTTCTTTCTTTCTTTTTTTAGGTTTTACATTTTAATCTGTCAAGATAAGCAAGCCTTAACGCTATCCATCAGTGTTAAAAATAGCTTTAAAAAAACTTCATTTATTTTGAGAGAGAGACAGAGAGAGCACAAGTGGGGAAGGGGCAGAGTGAGAGAATCCCGAGCAGGCTCTGCATTGCCAGCACCAAGCCCGAAGTGGGGCTCAAACCCATGAAGCTGTGAGATCGTGACCCGGGCCGAAACCGAGAGTCAGACGCTTAACTGTCTGAGCCACCCGGGCGCCCTAAAAATAGCTCTTTTTAAAAAGGTCTTCCCCCAGCATCCACCTTTTGCGCCCAACACACACAGGCGTACTTCTTCCTCCTTGGCCTGTGCCGGAAGAATGAAAAAGATTCCATGGGCTGCCCCAGAACCACAGTGACAGAAAAGAGAGGTGTGTCACACATCAGTGTGGCCACTTCCCTAGGGACCGCCCTGGCTTCGTTGGAAAATGTCACTAATGATTGGATCTCACGTGTGAAGACTGGTACCCAGAGCGCTGTGGGAATTTGGCTGATCGGTCAGCAAAATGGCCATCAATACAGGCACAGAACTGAAGAAACAGAACCTTGCATTAAATTCCTTCTTCCTCTATTCTGATAAGTTGGTCAGCTCGTGCTAAAGGAACTCTTTGTGGCTCTCCTGAACCATCTGGGGTTTTTTTTTGGTTTTTGTTTTTGTGTTTTTGTTTTTTGTTTTTGTTTTTGTTTTTGTTTTTTAATTACAAGGCACGAGGACTACCTTTCTAAAACCCAATCTACCCAAATTATCTTCTGGGTAAATGACAATGATTTGAAATATCTGTTTTATTTTGTGATCCCTCTTGGAAGGAGAGGGAGAGGGAGGAAGGAGAGGGTGGGCCACTTCTTTTTGCCTGGCATCTTCCAAATGATAAGCTCTGTGTATGAATTTCTCAGGCAGTGTGATGCTCCCTGTCAAAAAAAAAAAAAAGCCTCTTTAATGAAGGCTCTGGGGTGGATGATTTTTAAAAACTTCTTATCTAGGAACCTTTTGATGGTGATGTGTGCATCCCAACAAGACAAAAATGTGACTGCGGCTTCTCAGTGGGTATTAAATAGGGACTGCCACCAATGAGCTCACTTGGGTGAGACCCATCGATTAGCACAAGCACTGAATGGGGCAAGCTCACGACGGCTCCCCGGAGGGTTGCTATTTTCTAGATAACGTACTGCAAGCCGTCAATCTGCCTCTTGAATCAACCCTAATTTATTTTTTTAGCATACTGAGGGTGTATTTTGAGCATAGAAAGTGTCCAGGTGGGCAGAGAGCACAGCTTCTTCCACATTCCTGCATCAAAGCCAGAGGCACACATACAAACAGGCTAGAGATTTTGAATATGCAACTAGCTGAAAGCTTATTCAAGTGTTCCCTCCACTTTCCAAGATGATCAACGACCATTTTTTTTTTTTTTTTCCATCTGAAAAATTGAGATGATCTGAAGAGTTGTTGGTGTAGCCCTTATTTGCACGGAAACTCACTGAATCCTACAGGGCTCTAGCAGAGCCCGATTTGGGGAATCTTCCCAGGAGGACGCTTTAGGAGACTTGAGAATTCGCGAAACTAACATCACCTCATTTCTCCCCATTTTGACATCAGGGTGGTGATTATCATTACAGTATGTAATTGGGATTCTTGTTGCTTTGTTTTCCACCGAAAGCAGGGAGTACAAACATGGCAGAATAGCAGCCTGTGAAAATTAGTGTCATAGAACTTAAAAAGCATAAATTGTGTTCGCAGCCCTCATCGCAGACACCAATGGCGAGTAGCCATCTAATTCAGGTGTGGCTCGAAGAGGCTGGTGACATATTTAAAGAATCTTTGTGTAATATAAGAGGGTATTGTCTGGGGAAGAATGACAGACGAGAAGCCCTTTAAATCTCACTGTAAACTCTTCAAGAGTATAACCTTCATTGTACGCGTGCTTCGGATGATGGCTTTTTCTCTTTCTCTCCATCCTCTCTCTTCCCTTCCTGTTTCAGAAGGACATGAAATAGTTTCGGGAAAGTGCCTGTAGTGTGCTGGTGCCCTGCTCCACTGTCTTTCTTGGAGACCATGCTGTGGGACTCTTTCTAGGTGATGTGTTGTTCTAATGAGGTCCTTTTGGGATTTACAGATTGACTCCTGGGTGGGGCCAGTAATACTGAATTTCACACCTCAGCAAGTTCTGTTAAAGAGGGGTCCCGGTGAGATGCTGTGAAACCTCCTAGTTAAAAAAGAAAAAGAGAAGAAAGAAAACAAAATCCAAGCCCTGAAACAATGAGAGATTTCCTAATTCATTCTTTGTTATTCTTTAAGACCACAAAAGTTATCTTGAATTCTCAGACACAGATCCAGTTGGAGACATCTATTGGCCTTAATCACATTTTAAAATTTAATAGGTCCGCTGTTTCAGCTTTGGTCTTATAATGCCTGTAGGAGTTTAAACTATCTGGCACATACAATTTAGTTTCTGGCTGATACCCCAATATTAAAAAAAAACATTAATTCTATGGTTGCAAATTCCCAAGCTTAAAATTCCTTCTCATAAATTATGCTCCTTTCTCTAACCTCGATCATAGCTTTTATGACAATTGCCAAAAAGATAGGGTTTCAAATATGAGGGCTGTAAGAATATCATTTCGTGGCCCTAGTTTTGAGAGCATAGCATGTGGTGACCATTTGTGTATGAAGCATTTTCCAAATGTGCTGGTTGTAATTTAACCCAAAGGTCTCTGTCGCTTCTCTCCACTTACCAGTCACTTTGTGCTTGTCTCTGTAGCGACCGAGAAACTGGGCAGGAAAGATCTGGCTACAAGGAAACCAAGCTTTCCCTAAGTAGTACTAAAAACCAGCTCCTCAGCATTCATTCTATGGCTTATGGATATTGGCCCCTGAATATTTGATTTCCCTGTATTCAGACCTTTCCCAGACTTCCGTGTATGAAGCCAACTGGGAATAAAATGGAGAGTCAGGGTTGGATTTCTTCCCGTTTCTCTCTCCCTCCCTCCCTCTCAATCTCTGTCTCTCAATCTCTCTCTCTCTGTCTCTTCCACCTGCAACACTCTACTTTATCATCCATGGCCATCATTTCTCATCATTTAGCCCTCGTTGTTTAAGCCAAGCAACATTTGGACTTGGAAAAATTCCAAGTAGCACAGAACACATAGGTTCGCGACCAAAATTGTATTGAAATGTACCCTCTGCCTATCTATTCTACCCTGTCAGTGATAATCTGTAGCTTATAATTTCATGCTCCACTTTATTCTTTGTCAAATATTTTTCATCTGTGTGTGTGTGTGTGTGTTTGTGTGTGTGTGTGTGTTTGTTCCTGCTCTGTCCATGTGTTTTGAACTGCAATTAGAGAAAAGGACATTGAGTTATTACCCAGTAGTTTTGGATTTTAAAATGACCATGGTTGGTGAGGATGCTTACTATTTAAGGAGCTAATATCCTCAATTTTAGGTTACCATAGCTTGCTTTTTTTTTTTTTTTTTTTTTTTTTTAGCAGCTCATGTGGTCTTTTTAAATGACCATTAGGAAAAATAGGTATCCTATTCCAATTGTATATGTGCTGGGGAATTGGATGGCTCAGGAGATGACTAATGGGACTCTAGACCTTTCCGTCTTTAGGTCACCTCCTTGAATCTGGACTACATCATAAGTGGTCCAAGTCCTGACCATCTGGCAGCCATTGAGTGGCTGTGGTAATGAAATTGGTCTCAGTCCAGGTCTTAGTCGACAGGTGTTCACATCGTAAGTGACACTAATTGACTTCCTACTCTTTCAATTTGGAAGACGGTAGACTGTCACTGAGCCGGTGATGGGGAAGGAGTTATTCATGATATATTCAGAGTCCAGCGAAAGCCAAGGAATTCAGGGCCTTGAGCTGGCACCAACCTGGCACCTCACAAATATTGTACTTGTCTCTTATGGGTTCCATTAGCCTCAGAAATTAAAAAAAAAAAAAAAAAAGTAGCAATCTAATTTCAAAAGATATACAATAACTCAGAATGGCTAATGCTGCTTTTCTGTAGGTCTAGGAACCTCGTGTGTTGAGGTTTTTCTCTTCCTCTCGTATTATGGTGATTGGATGCCTCCTATGAAGATTCCATGTAAGGAAGAAAGAAAGAAAATTGCATTCTGGGCCTCTATGATAATATCAGGCAGACTCTTTGTTTCTATTCTTTCAATTTTTTCTTTGTTTTGGGGTTGATCACCAGGTCACCCAGTCGGAACACATGCTATGGAGAATGTGGTAAGTCTGTCTTCAACGCTCTTGTGAAATGAAGACCAAGGTGGAGAAGTAACTTTGAGACCTTTTATTAACAATAAATTTCAGTACACAGGGTTCCGAGGCTTCATCCAGCACATACTCTTTCCATTGTTCCAGGTGTCTGAGTCCAGAATAAGCTACCGTTTGTTCACTCTCACTCGGGGCCTTGACCTGAGGGTAATTTGGCCTGACTTGGAGGCCAGGTATTCGTATTATTAGGAGCACTAGCATGACTAGTAGCGATGCTAATTAGTACTGGTAGTACTAGGAGTAGTAAAATTTTATTCCCTGAAGTTTATCGAATAACTCTTTTTTTTTTTTTTTTTAACTACACACATTATTTGGATGTCCCCGTAGCAAGGGGCAAAGAAAGCCACACTCCTGAATCAGTTATCGCACTTACAAAGTCAAGATGACAACAGTCACAGTGGATCTGTTTATTGAAACAGACGACTCTTTTAGTGGAATGATCAATGTCTTACCTCTTTCTGAAAGGCTTTCCAGGGGTAGGAAATCATCGGGCATCTGATATAAAGTAATGAACAAGGCCTTCTATTGGTCAGTTTCTGGAGCAGGCTTTTAAGCATGTCTGCCTGTAAATGTAGAAACCTGAGTGTGGAAAGTAAAAGGCGAGAGCAAAAGATTTACTGGGCGCATCTATCTTCCTGGCTTTTAGAGTCTTTGTGATTAATACATCTTTAATAGGGGACTGATCTAGATGCTTCGCATGTCAGAAAGCTAAATGTTACAGCATTGTCTCCTTGGTTCCAAACACAGCAGGACGATTAGCAGCTGTCTGAGTAACAAAGACAACCTGAAGCCCACAGCACAGCTTTTATTTTCCAGATTTGGAAGGCTCGAAGCTCTCCAAGAGCCGAGTTGACAGCTCGAGGAACAGAAGCCTCGATTCAGAGCAGCTAACCCTTTGCTACTCTCTATGCTGTATTTCTGCTCAGCAGAACAGAACCTTTCCTTTCCACCATCCTCCGGATTCCAGAATAAGTTTGGCAGACGTTGTTGGGCAATGGAGGGGCTCACGTTGCCCAAGGCTCTTCCTCCTGTCTCATCAAGACACATCCAGACTCATTGCAACTAAGAGCTTTTCCTTGATACTTTTCAACATCCTGAGAAGCAGTGAGAAGGTTCATCTTCCTAGCGGCATTCAGAGAAAACAAAATATCGAATTTTTTACTCTTGCTAAACTTTGCCCATTCCCTTATCTTAAAACGGTTGCCTTGCTCAGGCAAATTCTTACAAATTGCCTTCCAGTAGAAAGACTTGTTTTTCTATTTGCCTCAAACTGGCATTCGTACTTAACAGGAAATACACACTGAATCCTGCCATGTTTCTGTTGGCAAATGTTGGGCTACCCTTATTGGAACCTGCCAACAAGTTTCTTAGTAAGCAAATAGAAAGTGAAACAAGCCGCTGTCAGAGGAAACAGAATACACACTTGAACTACAGCAGAGACACTCGGTGCCCCTAAGCCATCCCGTTATTCTGGGGGATACGTGCCTTGGTTCCAAGTTGAGCTTTTACTCACTTGTGATTCTACAGCTGATGGTATGGCTATACAGGTAGTAATGCTAATTTAAGATGGTAATTTTTATTTTACTTTATTTTTTATGTTTTTAATGTTTATTTCCTTTTGAGGGGGGAGAGAGCGCGAGCAGGAGAGGGGAAGACAGAGAGGGAGACACAGAATCCGAAGCAGCCTCCAGGCTCTAAGCTGTCAGCGCAGGGCCCGACCCGGGGCTCGAACTTGGGAACCAAAAGATCAGGCGCCCCTAAGATAATAATTTTTAAAAAGTAAGGGGTGCCTGGGTGGCTCAGTCGGTTAGGCATCCGACTTCAGCTCAGGTCATGATCCCGTGGTTTGTGAGTTCCAGGCTCACGTCGGGCTCTGTGCTGACAGCTGATCTTCTGTCTCCCTCTCTCTCTGCCCCTCGTGCACGTGCAGGCAGGCTTTCTCTCTCCCTCTCTCTCTCTCTCTCTCAAAAATAAATAAACCTTAAAAAATAGTAAAACAAGCATTTAATTAATACATTTTCTTTACTATAGAAAGCAGGGATTGCTGTACGGCTCAAATATGAAACAGAACGATTAACTCGTTACAAAAGTCCTAAGTTGCAAAAACTTAGATCTTTCATGACACCTTTAGACCTTTACCCCAAAGATTAAACATTTTGGATGGGTCTAGTATTAATTTTCGTATTTCATCCCTAATACCCTTAGTTAACGCTTTTCTTTGTCTTTTATAGCCTTTTGATTATGAAATATACACACATACAAAAGAGTGGATGAGACATAAACATATAGTCAATGAACTATCCCAAAGCGAACACCTGTGCCGCCATAAACCAGGGCAAAGAATAGAACATCGCCAACCTTCCACAGGCTTGCCCTGTACTCCCTCCACCTTCCCTAGCTTCACATACTGTTGTTTTATTTTGCAATTGAATTTTTCCATTTTAGACAATTCTTCCCTTAGCCCTCTAAGTAGTTCTCTTATGAGGTGATCCATCTGTAAAAGCTTTAAGCTTTGTCTAGACACAGAGGTCATGTCTAAATTACCTCTGGATTTCTGGCAAGCAAGAATGCACATAGGTGGCCCTGTACCTGACTGACGTAGAGCAGACCTAAGATTTGCTCTGTTGCTGATGCTGCTGCAGGAGAGCAAGCCATTTAACGTTCAGATCTCTCATTTCTTGCCAGTGCAAGGAGGGGAGAGACCAGAGGCCTTTGGTGGCTCAGGGGTTGAAAACTGTGGGCTCCAGGACCGGACTTGTGAATTCACCGTTTATATGCTGTCACTCGGGGCAAGCTCTTCAAACCCTCTGTGCCTTCGTTTCCTGATCTATAAAAGGAGAACAATAATAATACCTGCTTCATAGGGTTTTCGTGAGGGTGATAGGATTAACTTATTCAAGGCCTTTGAGACAGTGCTGGGCACGTAGTAGTTACTCAATAAATGCTCACTTGTTGAGCGTGTGTTTACAGGCGCGTGATATGGTAGGAGGATTGTATGCTTTTGAGGCAGGCACTCTTGGGCTTAAAAATTTCATTTTATAGCGCTGGTCCGATCCCCGAACTTCCATGTATTACCTAAGTTTGCAGATATGTATTCAAAGGGGATAATTATAAGCGCTTCCGAGGAGATGCAAGGATGAAGCGATGTTACCGTTGTGCCCAAGGGCCTCACCGAGGAGACCAGTATTTGCTCATTTGCCCATTCTTCTGTTTTCCTCCAATTCACGTGGCCCAGGCCATGCCAGCTGGTCACTAGGCAACGGAGAGGAACCCTTTTCTGCAAAGAAAACTCAACCGTGCCATCTGGAGAACACCACTGTCTTTCCCCGTTTAACGTTAAGACGAGCTCAGCGGAATCTTTGAGCCCAGGAATGTGGGACTCTGCTGAATCCACTCACGGGTAAAAGACCCGTGGCCGATCGTGTCCCTGCAAACCTGCATCTTCTATTCCGGGCAGGGCCGACCTCAGGGCGCGCTCGCCAGAGGAGTGCGTCGATATCTGCTCACGGTGCATGCTCATAGGTGCATCCCCAAGAGGGGACCTGAAGGCCATTCAGGCAGCTTTAGACCACCGCTCAATCTTCTGTAGCCAGAATACACTACACTTTAGTTAGTTATTATATGAAAACGGTATTCGAAAAATGCCTTTTTTTTTCTTTTTGCCAAATGGCTACACTTTACCTGAATGAATATCTGCTGTAACCCCAAATGTCAGTGAGTAGGTTAACTGACATTTAAAATTATTTCTTAGGGGCGCCTGGGTGGCTCTGTCGGTTAAGCGTCCGACTTCGGCTCAGGTCATGATCTCCCGGTCCCTGAGTTTGGGCCCCGCGTCGGGCTCTGTGCTGACAGCTCGCAGCCTGGAGCCTGCTTTTCGATTCTGTGTCTCCCTCTCTCTCTGACCCTTTCCCATTCATGCTCTGTCCCTGTCTCAACAATAAATAAACATTAAAATTATTTCTTGCCCAAGTTACATCCAGCGGGTGGTGATGAGGGAGGGGTTGGTGGGAGAGCTTTGAAGACGGACGTGGGCATCAACATCCAGCGGGCAGACTGTAAGTTAGAGAGGATGGAGGGACCCAAAGACGCGGGCCTAGAAGAGGAATAGTCACTTAAACCCACATTCCCTTGCTGAAATTCAGTCACGTGAACCATCTGACATGTAAGGGAAATGTAGCCCCTGTCTGAGCAGCTCCATCCCAGAACAGTTATTTATTCTTTTTTAAAAAGTTTTTGAAGTTTATTTATTTTGAGAGACAGGGAGAGTGAGCAGGGGAAGGAGAGAGAAAGAGAGAGAGAGGGAGGGAGGGAGGGAGAGAGAATCCCAACCAGGCACTATCAGTGCAGAGCCTGATGCAGGGGTTGAACTCACGAACCGTGAGATCATGACCTGAGCTGAAACCAAGAGTCAGATGCTTAACCGACTGAGCCCCCCAGGCGCCCCCAGAAACAGTTATTTAGGGGAGGGGGGCTCTCATCTTTTGGGCAGTTAGCCACAGAGGTTAATCCCAACACCTTCACCTTTCTTCTGCAGATACTTAACACGAAAGGGAAGAATATCACATTCCATCATTTAAAATATGGTTAATAGCTCCCTATAAAAGGTTTTTCTAAGATCACCTGCCACCCATTCCTCTGGAAAACTAAGTAAAGTAAGAGTCTGAGCTTAATGTTTTGTAAAGTTTTACTCTTGGATCACTTAGTGAAAGCACCAGGAGTCTCCCAAAATGAGATTCTGAAAATCGTTGTAAGTATGGGTCTGTTGTATCTTTTGGTAAGTGTTATGGTGCCCTGCTTTACTTTATACAGTATTTGTTTAAAATAGACTCTTTGTACTCACCTTGGAAAGAAATCACCTTCTGGAAAAAAAATGCACCCCTCATATATTTTAAGTGTATGCTTAATTAATATTAATACATCCATATTTAAATATAAATGAGCTTCATTTAATCCAGAGTCTTCTAAAAGCTTCAATCGAGAATTTGGTTCTAGATCTTTTGTTGAATAAGAAAATAATTCAGTATCGATTTTGGAATCATCAACTTTTTCGGTACCTTTTTTTTTTTAATTTCTTTGATATTTTTTTATTTCTGAGACAGAGAGAGACAGAGCATGAGTGGGGGAGGCGCAGAGAGAGAGGGAGACACAGAATCCGAAGCAGGCTCCAGGCTCTGAGCTGTCAGCACCGAGAGAGCCCGACGCGGGGCTCGAACTCACAAACCATGAGATCGTGACCTGAAACGAAGTCGGTCGCTCAACCGACTGAGCCACCCAGGCGCCCCTCGGTACCTTTTAAAAAAAAAAACAATTTTACAGATTTATTTCTTGACTATGATAGAATGTGCTTAGGTGCTTATTAATGGCACAGCAGCTAAAAGCTGTGGGGTGCAGAGTGGCGTTCTTACATTGGTGATGTATCGAGGAGGGTGGACAGGAATGCAGTCTTAATGACTTTTACCTAAAAAATAACAGAGGGCTAACCCAGCTGGTTGAGTGTATTGCAAATGAAATCATGTGTATATGAAAACACTGCGGGTGCCTGTGTGGCTCAGGACCATTCCATTCTTGCATGATCTCAAGTTCCTGAGCTCGAGCCCCACATAGGGCTGTGCGCTGAGGGCACTGGATTCTGAGTCTCCTCTCTGCTCCTCCCCGGCTTGTGCTCTCTCTCTCTCTCTCTCTCTCTCTCTCAAAGGAAATGAATAAACTTAAAAAAAATAAAATAAAATGAAACACGGCACACTGTTGAGTACTCTAAAAGACCGCAGTGATAATAGTAAAAAAAAACAAAAACAAAAACAAAATTACAGTGTTGTTCAATGCCATTGGTCGTACAAAGCTCAGAGGAGAAATCCTTCCCTCCCTTTGGTGGGATGTGAAGAAAGCAATTAATATTAGCACGAGAGTTCTTAGCATTGCTGTGACGACAAAACCCTTAATCACAAGGATATCATTAGTGTTCTGGAGCATTTAATTTTGATGCCTGACAGCGTTTTAAAATGCACAAACCTTTGATAAAGAGCAAATCAGAGCTGCAGTGTTGAAATGAGAAAGAAAGGGGGGAACAAAAACCACCTTAAGCTCCAAGTAATTAAATTTAAATATGCCATTTGCATTAAGCAGAGATATGTATAAACTTCGGGTTTATTTTTCCTATCCGTGAAAGACCCCTTGAGTAAACATCATCCCTTTACATTCAGATCCTGGGGAGGGGGAACCCCGCTGTGGTTAAGAAGTCCTTTTCCCTCTAAGCACTGGGCATTGTTGTACCACTGACATCCTTGGCTTTTGGTTTCTTGACTTTCATAAAAGGCTGTTTTCACTCTTCCTTGCCTGCAGGCTGGAGACCTTTCACTGCATCTGTTTATTTCCTGCCTTCCTCCCTCCGCCCTCCTAATTTGGGCCAGTAGTGAAATGCAGTCGATCTGTTTCAGTGCTTTCACCCTCCCCCCCCCCCCCCCCCCCCCCACTCCAAGTCCTCGGAACTGTTTTTAATTCATCGCTCCTGATACTGGACCCAAGCAAACAGTTTGATGGCCCGCGGTGATTCACAGCAACTCCTTCCTGCCTTTCTTTGCTCCTTATCTTTTTTTTTTTTCTCCTCTCCATCCTATTTGGGTGTCAGAAGTACCAAACTGCTGCAGTAAAATGACTTGTAGGTGTTTAATGGCAAGTCATTGAGGAAGCGAATAAAAGAAAATTGTAGCATTCGCGTCGGTGGGGAGCAAGGAGAACTGCTGAGCTTTGAACCAAAGAAAGTTAAATTTACCATTTGCTTAAAAGGAGCCTCCTCTGTTTGACATCAAAGCATCTCCTGTAATTCTTCCTTGTGAAATGTACCACCGTTAGAGAGTCATGATAGAGCCCCCGAATCTGTGCTGTTTCTGTCTATCAAAAACACACAAGGAGATAAAACCCACATGTGCTTTCTGCGTACATGGGGCCAGGTCTCCCACCAAGTGTAACCACAGAAACATAGCAAATGGGGATTCTATTCAGAAAGCATTCTCAGTTTCCCAGGGATGTGTGGAATTCTGAATACAGAATTATTTGAAGGTGGGGGGGGGTGATAATTTATGTTGGCTTTCTAGTAGAAAGCTCAGATCATTCAACCTTCAAGCTTTGGTGAGTTTTTTTTTTTTTCTTTCATCCTCAATGGTTTTTGGTCCATCTTTAAAAAAATGATATTTTACTACCATTTTACTTGTTTTCCATTTTACTTGTTTTCAATGAGTGTGAGGAAAGATATCTGTTCCACATGCTTAATGTTGCTGCCCTTAACCTGATTACATAGGGTTCTGTACTCTATTACCCTGACACTTCATCAGTGATGTCCTTTTGGTGGGATTTCGGGGATCCACGTAGTACCTAATGGCTTCTTCTGGCAAGGATGGACTTTGTTTACATTAGCGCATCTTTGGAGATAACTCTGGTCTTACAAAACAAGAGAAATGCTTAGGGCCCTTTCTGGATTCAGGATTATGACTTGGTGGGAGAGATTTCACCACCACGGTACCTTTGTGGTTAGGAGAACTATTTACATACCCTCCGGATATAGAGGTGAAATCCAGAGAGGACTGTCAACACCTCCGTCAACCAAAAGAACAAATCCCTCAAAATGCTGTCTGTAACAGGTGCAGTGAAAACTAGTTTTAATGTCAACTCACATTTGAATGACATTTTACAACCTGTGTGCTTGAAAGAAGTTCAGAAGCATCTCATATCTCTTAGAAAACAGAGACCCCATTTATAATTAGAAGTGTCCTTTGCTTTAGTCCTAATTGTCAATAGCTTAGTTAACTTAAATAGCAGAACCAGACCCACAAAAGGTCGTCTGAAACAGGTGCAGATAAAAAGTTGTTTTAGGAATGACTTACTTCTGGTACTTTATATTTAGAAAACATTTCAGTGTCTACAAAGATTTTTTTAAGCTCTGTTTTCACATTTAGTTCACTTTTATTCATTTGACAAATTTATAGAGCACTCACTGTGTGCCAGACACGGTCTTGAATAGTTTGGATATAGATATGAACAAGGGAAAGCTCTACTTTTGTGGAGTGTACATTCTCGTAACTCACACGCTTGTATCTGAGAGGAAGGTGGCTCAGAAATGGGAGAATGGAGTGAAGGAAGTTTGAGCGACTTGCCCAAGACGGCAGCTGGTAAATTTCAAACCCAGAATTTTGCCCCCAATCCTTCTAGAAGTCATTGGTCTTCCCACCAAATTAGTAAAGCAAAGAATACTTGTAAGTATATGAATCAAATATATTTTCATCTTTATCTCATTTCACATGTCCTAGATGAGCCCTCCGTGCTCACAGAGTCAGAGTGCTAAGTGTTTTCTTGAAATTTCCAGTCATATTTGGAGCAGGTACACCTCTATTCAGCCATCTTTCACCTTTCTGCCTCTTGTTTGTCCCTCCGAATCTTGACCGTGTTTCACCAACCTTACTCCAAATCCTTCCAGAGTTCTTTCTGCAATTTGCAATGCCCTCCTGCCTACTCTGGCTTCTCATCTCAGCCACTATCTTTATTTAGCCAGATAGCGCTTAACTGTCTAAACATAAATGCCTCCTTAGCTCTTTGGATTTTAAGTTCTTCGAGCAGAGGCTTAAAGGGCATTTGTCGAATGACTGAACGGTTATGTCAGCGCGATTTGTAAGCGAAAAGGAGAGGAAATAGAGAATATGGTTTGGATTAAAAACTACTGAATACCCTTGAGATTAATAGGATGTGGTCTCAGATGACAGACAGCATCTCAGGACAGGAAAGTGGACATCTGTCGGTCATTGGAAATACCGCTCCTAACACTTGAAAATTAAGGACTTAATTGAATTAAGTCACAAACCTTTCTTTCAAACTACCCCAGAGTAGTTCTTGCCTTTGTGATGTTCACATCCATCAGTCATCTTTCTCAACCATGTTACTGTTGATTAGCATGACCAGCTGTCCTAGTTGTGTGTTATTCCAAAATTCTAGCCACGGAAGAATTCTTCCTCATGTCCGGGGGCACAAAACTTTCCTTAAAGCAAACATCTGTTTTATGAGGGAAGTCTGTGGGTAGGTAGGACTGCTTCCAACCTAAGACGTGTCTTTTTCTTCAACTGAGGATACTTTCATCAGCCTTCCGCTTCCTCCCGACTTTTCCTCTGACTCTTCAGCAGGTGTATTGCGTGTCTAAAGCCACAGTGGGATAAGGAAGCGCCCACCTCACCTCGTACTTCTCTCCGTCACTATGGGAGAATCTGGAAAAGAAGAGGTTACCAGGAACTGTCTCCTCTTGAGTTCTAGAAAATGGTTGTCTTCTCTGTGAGACTATCATAAAAATTTCCTTTGGCTCCTGGGTGGCTCAGTCAGCTGGGCGTCGGTCTTCGGCTCGGGTCATGATCTGCGGTCCGTGAGTTCGAGCCCCGCACCGGGCTCCGTGCTGACAGCTCAGAGCCTGGAGCCTGCTTCGGATTCTGGGTCTTCCTGTCTCTCTGCCTCTCTCTCTCTCTCTCTCTCTCTCTCTCTCTCTCTCAAAATAAATAAAGTTAAAAAACAAGCTGATGGATAAGATGGGTCTTAATTTGATACCAAGGACTGGATTTGATTCCGATTTGTCTGCCCCTTCCTAGCTTTTCCTTGTTCTCTTGGTGCTCACTGAGTAGGTGCTTAGTGGATGAGTTAGTCAGTACTGAGGAAAAACCATGTGTCCACGGTTTTCAGAATGTAAGCCAGAGAACTGAGAGGCGAGCAGGACCTTTTTTCTGCTTGGTGTTTTATTTTATTTTTTTAAGTTTATTATTTTTTTTAATTTATTTTAAGAGAGAAAGAGAAAGAAGGAGGGAGGGGGGGAGAGAGAGAGAGAGAGAGAGAGAGAGAGAGAGAGAGACAATCCCAATCAGGCTCTGCACTGACAGCACGGAGCCTGACGTGGAGCTCAAACGGACGAACCTTGAGATCGTGACCCGACCTGACACCAACAGTGGACACTCAAGTGACTTGAGTCACCCAGCCACCCCCTGCTTGGTGTTTGTATGCTGACCCAAATTTCCCCTATGGTGAGGGGCCCTCTTTGGAACTAAGGCACCGATTTGTTATCTTTGAGGGAGGAGAGTGTTCAATCTGTTATTCTATTGGGAGATCGTCTTGCAAATTCGTTAGCAGAGGACAGAGCCCTGGGGTGTCTGGACCCGGGATCCGAAACCTTTCTAATTGAGAAGGACTCAACAGGATTTACCAAAATGTGGAAACATCCCAATGGTGGCGTCAGAGATCATGCTAGTGAAAGTCCACGTGGACCATTCTGTAATACTGAGTTGCCCTGTGTGAAAGTTTGTTTCTTCCCAGTTCTCTCTCAGTGACTCCAGTTACTCCAAGGCCAGAATCTCAAGCTGGTGCGGGGATTATCCTTAATGCGTCTCTCACCCGGGGCTAATCTCTATTTTTGGTAAGGCACGGAGAGGAGGCAAGAATGTCCAGCCAGCCTTCATAGCATTGTTTATTTCCATATTCATTTTTATGGCTACCCGCTCTTAACTGCCAGTGATAACAAGATTTCATGTATATCAGGAATGGGGCTTTCTTTTTAAGTACATCTCGAGTCAGTAGAGGGTGTTGGCTCAAGAAAAATATCGCCGAAAGCACAGTACCCGTTGCAGAGGGATGCGGCAGCAGCTTACGGGGACGGCATGAGAAAACGAGCTCGGGGACCATTGGGGTAGGAGAACGATCGAGAAGTGCCATTGCCAACTGCCTCCTCTGGGGAAGCGAGCTGCAGCCGGGCCCACGTGGCAGGCGATGGCTTCCAGATGTGGCGTTGGAGGCTGGATTGGAGGCAGGGTAGGAAGGGCGAGGGAAGAACCCCCTACGTGGCTTACCATGTGGCGTGGCTCCAGATTGCCTCTTTCCTCCAGAGCGGCAGTGCGGTGAAGCCCAGAGTTTTCCAGACTGGCGTTCTTTGTGCCAGCGAAGGTAAGACGCTCTCCTCCGGGGAAGGAAGGGCTGCCCTGTTAGACTGCTGTGCGGTTGCACGTTTTAGTTGGTATATTCCCTCAATCTCCCTTGGCGACGGAACGCCTTTGTCGCTGCGGCCTGGGACACAGGCTTTCCTGAACACGCCCGTTCAGAAAGACTGCAGACATGACAGCCACACGGCATCATGCCTTTCGGGGATTAGAAGGACGCTGCATTTCTCTTTCTGTCTCGTTTTCTCCCGTTTTTACGACAGCCGAGTCAGAGCGCGCACTGTTGGTGTATTTGCACATTTGTGCGCACGGATTCTCCGCCTCGAGCCGCATTAGGGATATTCTATTAGTGCACGTGATTGCGTTGTGAACTCCCTGCCTGCGCTATGGTGAGCACTTCGGTTGCGTGCGTATTCCCCTTCAGAAACCCTGCCGCCCCAGCTTCTAAAATGGGAATCAGGTTCATGGCCCACGTGCAGCAGTTGAGCGGTAACCCAACCAGAGAGAAACCCAGCTCAGTTCGTCAGTGCGCCCCAAGGGCAGCCGGGCAATGCTTTCCCGAGGAATCTGCCACTTATCAGGATCTGACCCAGGCCGTTTCTGAGAAAAGTCCATTTTATAACTTTATGATCCCCCCCCGCCCCCCCCCCCCCCCCCCCACCGCTTTCTTTCTAAAGTCCTTGCTTTCCTGTTTCACGTTCCAATCCCGAACATCGGAGTTTAAAGAGCCCCTTTTTATGGAGTGTATGCTAAAGTGCTCTGTTAGGCAATGTGTTTATTACCTGGAGTGAAATAGCTTTTCACAGCCGGGCAGCTTTCTTAGCCTTCTTGCCATCTCCGTATTTCAGAGAGTCACTCCTGGCATTTTGCGGGACAATGGTTCCGTGTCAACCGGGAAGGAGCGCGAGAGAGAGAGAGAGAGAGAGAGAGAGAGAGAGGGAAAACGTGCGTGTGCGTCTGTGTGTGTTGGGGGAGGGAAGCCTAATGCCGCTAATGAGCACATTTCCGGTTTTCATTTTCTTCAGATGTTCAGTGGCTTCCATATGGCTGCGGCACACAGCTCTCTGTTCATCCACTTGGGTATGGTTACTAACCTTGGGGTTGCCTTTGATGGAGGACATGTGTATCCACTGTATCTCTCACTTGTGTTTGTGCCTGAGATTCAGTCTGGAATAGCTTCGGGGGAGAGGGAGAGGGAGAGAGAAATAGGGCAGGGTGGGTGCGTGTGCCCCCGCGCGCGTGGGGACGCGCACGCGCCCTCTTGAAGCACCCCTAGGGGAGATGCCAGGCTGCCCAATGCAGGCCTCCGGAGAGGTGCTCCCTGCTGGATTAACTTGAGCTGGAAGGTTCCCTTGTGGGATGATGGCATCTCTGGTTGCTTTCCTTTCCATCAAGATACCTGTCAGATATGGTCAAGCGTGTTTGTTTGAAGTTAGCCCCAGTTCATGTTTAGTGACAATTTATTTTCACTTGTTCTCTTGTTTCCTCTGAGTTAGGGTTTGGCAGTCGTGTGTGTGCTGGGAAAGAGCAGGACACTATGATGTTGTTCCCCAGGGGCCATTGTTTGATGTCTGTTTTCGCGTTTTCTCCCGATTTGGTAACAAACAAGAATATGGATTCAATTTAGGAAGACCCCCCCTAATCTCTGGTTGTACAGACCAGCTTTGTTAGGTAAGATTACAGATTTCATGAATGCCCCTCTTCTCCCTGTAATGGCACATTTGTGTCATTGTCAGTCACAGCAGAGCTCGACAACAGCGGGCTGGAGATGTGACCGTCACAAGGAAGAAGAGGGCAGCCTGGTTTTAAAGATCTCAAAATACCCACCCCCACCCCCCGACAACACACCCGGTAGAGGACGGTTTTTGTGTCTGTTTTCGGGGAATGAAGAAAGTTTGCTACTCAACAGGCAAAAGCAAGATCTCAGCTTCTGTAAAAATAGCTGCAAAACGTCACACATGTGCAGAGAGAACATCGTCGCTTTATTTGGGTTCATCATAATTTGCATCATCGTGCCACACTGCAAACGTAGCTACAATGGAGCAGTACTTTTATCTATGTTGGAAAGGATATAGATTCTTTGCATGTCCTACAGTACTCCGGGAAGAGTTGCAAATTCTCCTGCCGGTATAAAATTAAAGATCTGTAAGATGACTCTGGAGGTGGGATGAGGTGCAGTTTTACTCAGCTCAAGAGGAGCTCTTCCAGTGCCTTTCCTGGCTTGCCAAAATAAAGAAGCAGGAGGCGTTCTCTGTACCTCCAGCCTTTTGTGAGACGTGGCTGCAAGCTCTGTGGAGGTGACGCCACAGGCCTGTGGACCGACCAGCCTCTTACTTCAGAGGTTATCTTTCTAAGACAAACCATATGCCACAGTATTGAAGAGAACCATACGACTGGTACGCCTTTGTCCTGGGAAGGAGTGAAACGGGGACCGGGGTGGGGGGGGGGGGGACGACAAGACAATCCTTGACACTCTTCTTAAGTAGAATGAAACTATTGATTGAGACCGCCATTTTCTTCCCCGTTAAAGCAAGATGTCTCTTGTTTTCGCTTGTTTGTTTGTTTGTTTTCCCAATAGCACCATCGTCCATTGCTTTGGTCCAGGCTAAAGAAGTTACAAGGTACAGTGTTGCTCTGGCTTGGCTGGAACCAGATAGACCCAACGGGGTGATCTTGGAGTATGAAGTCAAGTATTACGAGAAGGTATTACTTGGATGAGCAAGCTTCCTTCCTTCCTTCTTTCTGTTCCTTCCCTCCCTCCCTCCCTCCCTTTCTCCCTTCCCTCCTTTCTTCCTTTGTCTCTCTAGTTTTTAGCCAGTTGTAAATGCTGAGTACCAGTGAATTTCAAGACCAAATGCATTTTGTTCCCCAATCGAATCCAATTATGAATTTTATATATTAAATCCGTTATCTTGAAAAATAGGAAAAATACATTGTGTTCTAATATAACCATTTTTTTTTCTTTCGAGTAATGGGAATCAAGATAGCGAAGAAGTTCTTATATATAAGCCTTCTATCAGTGAGAGTGACTCATAAAAGTCGAAATAATGATCTGTTTAAGTAGATCACTGCTATTCAGAATCAAGGTGTGGGTTTTGATGACTTTTAATAGAAAATCGGGGAAGGAAAATTACATTTTTCAGCCTCTTAAAGTTATAGAAAGACATTATTTTTACAAATAACTTGTCTCTCGTAAAGGACAGGATTCTGAAGAGAGCTATTTGCATTCACGATTGTCTAGAAAATGAACAATTGACTTCTCTTTCTTTTTAAAGATAATCACTTATTGGCTTCCTTATTAAAAGCAGAAAAGGGACAGGATTTATTTTTCACTGAAACCAGATTACAACATTTTTGACATTTTCTAGACAGAAAATAGAAAAAGACAAGAGAACTTCTTACAGCTATTTCTCTTAAATTGTCAACTGTGGAGTGAGAAAAGCCACCAACCATCGTCTGATGTTCTTTTCAAAAAAGATTATAAGTAAAGGTCTGGATATGGTCAGCGTCAATGGTGATCATACCTGAACTCCACGTGTCTTTCCACATCCAACATGTAACACTGGTACTTCCCACATCAAAGAGAATATAAGGTTTAGAGAGTTTATCAATCTCTACTTTCAACTTCTGAGTGCCCTGGCCTGGTTCCTTTAAAATTGGGCCTAGGATAGGTGAGGGATTTATTTAGCACCTTCCCCAATTTTATCGTCCCCATGATGCAGGATCAGAATGAGCGAAGCTACCGGATCGTCCGGACGGCTGCCAGAAACACGGATATCAAAGGCCTGAATCCTCTGACTTCCTACGTGTTCCATGTGCGAGCCAGGACAGCAGCCGGCTATGGAGACTTCAGTGAGCCCCTAGAGGTCACGACCAACACAGGTATCAGCTGCTGAGGCCCTTTTTTACAGTCTAGGTGAAATCACATTACAGTGAAATCCAAGGAGCTGTACCTCATTTTTGGTCAGGCAAACATTCTGTTGCAACGAACACTGCGTGGAAATAAGATGTCTGTAACTTGGAAAATCCCATGCTATTTAGAAAAGAGCATTTTTCGTATTATCTAACCTGTCTTTTTGTATGATTGAAAATGTTTTCTTCTTCTTCTTTATTTTTTTATTTTTTTTATTTTGAGTCTTCTGTAAATGATGAAAGACGGGGCTGCTAAGTAGACCGATTGAGCCTTGCATAGCTCTCTTACTTTAAGATAGGAAGTTTTCTCCCTGGGAAGAGTAAAGAAGGGCCCTTTCCCCCCACCCCTTTTATTTCTTTCTAGGAATCTGTTTTAACCAAGTCAGGTCGGTTTTTTTTAAAAGCCTCTTTGGACCAATATATCAAATCTTTCAACATTGTGAGTTGGACCAACTAATTGATTGAATGGAAAATGTTAACAAAGGACATGCCCGATGAATAAGCAGTTTCCATAAGATGGCTCCCCCTATGTAATTAACCAACCAAAGTTGAGCTTACTTGAGAAGGAGACGGTAGAGAAGAATTTTCAACGTCAGTTCTCGAAAGTAATTTTATTCACAAGTTGTGAAATAAAATATGAATATAAAAACAGAAGAGGAAGTACTCTAGAATTGAATCTGAAGGGGTTTGACATTTTGGGGGGATATTCCTGGAAGGCTTCTAAGAGGACGTGGCTTTTGAGCTGGGCAATAGTAAGCAGGGTTTTGATAGATTCGGGGTGAGGGCTGGGTAAGTATTCAAAACTGCTTGTCGTTTTTGAAATTTCCAAGTGTGCTTCTCACTAAGGAACGCATCAGATCATTAAATAAGCGTTAGGGCTGAAACTAGAAACGGAAAGAAGAAAAAACAACGGGCGGTAATGTTTACCAGGGGATTTAAGAAGAATCTTCCGGTTGAAGTTCTTCATGCAGTTATACAGAGAACGTCTTCATCCCATTAAAGCTCTCTTAGAAATCCCATTGTGTAAGCACTTACCGAAGGGCAAGAGAGGCTCTGAGCGGTCCACATGGCTTCAGCACTTTGGAACTCGTGCCCCAAGCAGACAGACGTTCTAGCTCCTCGGACCTTCCCAGAGGTGATTGTTGTGTCACTGTCTTTGCCAGTGCCCTCCCGGATCATCGGAGATGGGGCTAACTCCACAGTCCTCCTGGTCTCCGTCTCAGGCAGTGTGGTGCTGGTGGTCATTCTCATTGCGGCTTTTGTCATCAGCAGGAGGTAAGCACTTAAGCCACTCACTGCCCACCCCACCCCCCATCTCGGGTTTTTATGAGGGAGCTTTTTGTCTCCTCCCCACAAAGCCGAGGCTTTTGATTAACATCATAAACAGGGCATGTGCGGTGGCCAGCTCCTTGCTCTTGGCTTTGATCTCCCCACGTCCCTGCTGGAGCTGTTGGCTGTGACTGGTGGCAGCTGAGAGTCCTGGAAAGACCCAGCTAATTCCTGGAAACCCAGCCGAGAAGCAAGCCAATGAGAGATTTCTAGATACTCTGAGCTGTAAGGTGTTACATTTATACCTCTCTTAAGCTCGGACTTACTGCCAAAGGCAAAAAAGAAGCCGTATAAAACGTGGGTCCAAAATTTGAGCCCTACCATTGGTCAGCTCTATTACTTAAACTCTTTCCGTCTTTTTTTCCCCTTTTATAAAGTAGGGCTAGAGGATCTTAGAAGATCTGCCCGTAAGAGTTACTGACAGAATTTTGATGGGTAAAGTAGAGAAGTCAGCACACAGTAGGTGCTTCAACGTGAGTTCGGTGAATAATAATTGCAACCAAAGCAAATAATTGGGCTCCACGCGCAATCTTCTTTCAGGAAAGGCCGTCAACAAGGAGAACCGTTAAGCATGCTGTGGGCATCGCACTGTTTTTGGAGATGAATCTGAAACAGCAGATTACTTATTCTTCTGTGAAAGTCTACAGACTAACTTGATACTTGAAAAACAGTCTAGAAAAGAGAGGGAGAAATGAAAACGACCAGGCAGCCGATGTTTTTGATTATTGTGCTCCCCAGAGGCTCCCGAGGGATGCGGGGGGGGGGGGGGGAGGGGGAGGGACGGCTACTTAGCTCCAATATGTGCCCACTTCTAGGCTTCTCCAACCTTCACTCCCCTATGCTGTCCACTATTTCACAAGGTGGAGCTTTTGGCAAAACAAATTTAAAAAATTAAAAAAAAAAAAAGCAGAACCTGGGGATGTCAAAAACGATCATCTTAAACATAACCGCTTTCATGTAATAGAAGAGGAAAATGATCTCAGAAAGGCGCAGTACTGGTCTAGGATCATTGCGTTGCCTTAATAGGAGACCCACTGTTGGCTTACCCAGCAGCCATGCTCGGCTCCCTGGCTGGGGTCTGTTGTATCCTGTCTCTCTCTGCCTCTGCTGTTGGTGAACTAACCCGGTGATATCACGACAATGCCTCTGGCCGTTGCCACTGGCCTGAGCAAGCCATGGTGCTTTTTCCTCACTTTGTGATACTTTATAATTAGGGTGATGACTGTATATCCTAATTTGCCCGGATGGTCTCAGTTGTCACATGTATTTATTAATATCATGCCTCCTCTCCCACTGTCCCGAATGTCCGGTATTGTAGAAATGAATCACGGTCACTCTCCTACAGTATGGAACAAGAACTCATCGTGAGCAGGCACCACCTACATTTGTCATTGTGTTTGTTCTTTTCGGTGCAAAGTCCATAGCAGCATGTTTGATTAGAGCCGTGAGTTCCATCCCGAAGAACCACGAACCACTTATTCCTTTTGCTCTGTTACACACATGAAACATACATAGACGTGCCTGTCGCACCCACATGTTGCTATATCTCAGTCTTTGGAAACTTCAATTTGGCCTAAACAGAATTTGACTTTTTTTCTCTAAGATTTTTTAAAAAAATGTTTATTTTTGAGAGAGAGAGAGCATGCAAGCAGGGGAAGGGGGATCTGAAGCAGGCTCTGCACTGGGCAGCAGCCAGTCCAACGCGGGGCTCTAACTCACAGACCGCGCGATCATGACCTGAGCCAAAGTCGGACGCTCAACCGACTGAGCCACCCGGGTGCCCCCAGAATTTGAATTCCAGATGGACTTACCTTTTCTGGCATTTGATTGTGGAAGTCAATCAGGATGAACCTCTTGCTTGTCCATTGCCTTTGGGTCTTGCGTATGTCCACATGGCGGGCACACAAACACACGGGCAACTGTGTGCAATAGTCTATATCCATTTCTGATGGTGGGATGGGGGGGTTTATGAAAATCACATGGGCTCTTGCTTTCATTATCACACATTTCCGCCTCTGAAAATTTGACGGTGCATCGCAATAATTTTTAGCAGAAAGGAAAGACATTTAAAAGTCTCAAACTACGAAAAAAATTCTTAATTTCCTCCACCTCAAAATAACTTTTGGCTAAAATTCAGCACCATGTGATGCTCGGAACCATCTGAGAGGATACTCGTTTGCAGAAAGTGGGTCTCGTCTTGTGTCTCAACCTCCTCTTTGATGTTGATGGGAGCCTTCGTCTATGCGACCAGTGTTTCTTTAGCGTTACCTTTGTCTTTTCAAGTTACCTTAACGATACCAATGCAACGGGAATATTTAGGGAAGAAGTCACCCCATCTTAAGTTTCTTCCGGATGTTCTGCTTTGACGAAAAGAAAGGAAAAGCGCATGAAAATGTCATGCAGGAAGACAGGCTTATTAAAAGCTTGGAGCTATAGAACATAGAATCGCAAACTTGATGACTTGATTTCCGTGCTGCCTTTATTGATCACTTTATTCTTTAGGACAGAATGGATAGGAGGATGCATCGGATTTCCAATTATGAGTCCCCACCTTTGAGAATTGAACCTGTCGAGTTACCCAGCGATGATTCTTGTCCCTTCTCCCCCATTAAAAAAAAAACGTCACTTCCCAAGGCTGATAAACACTGCTTGGTGATTGGTCCTCAATGGATCACTTTTTAGAAAATGAAATGTCAACCCCTTGCCCTCCTATTGATTCTTCTTTAGTGTCGGCCATAAAGCTGTCACGGGAAAGCCGCCTGGAGCCAGGTAGCTGACAGGCTTTGCACCCGCTGATGCACACTCAGCTGCTTGTCCTCCGCACGCAAGCTGTGTGTTCTGTCACGCTGCAGTACAGATGTTTCAATGCGACAAGAACAGGTGAAGAGGGAGGAGACGGGTAGTGCGGACAGAAGTCTGGTCCGTGCTTTCAGTGAGAAAGGTGGTAAGCGGCACCCCCAAATGATCTCGCCGACCAGTCTGGAAACCAACCCATGGAATATCCTGGCTGGGAAATGATAGGGCTGCTGCTTAACGTTTTAGAGCCACAGAATGTTGATGGCGGAGTCAGTGCCAGAGACAGAGAGACCCCCTTTTAAGGTGATCCCCCTCCAATGGAGGCCCACATGATGCCATGTGAGATTTTTTTTTTTTTTTAAGAAGTAGAGGGCTAGGACCCACACAGCGAGAAAAGTTTCAGCCCTTCTGATCACCTCAAAGAAAAATCTGTCTGGTGCTAATTTGTCATTGAGGAAAGAGGAAACGGCCTCAGGCTCACAGCTGGTATCTTGCTAGAATTTTTTTTTTTTTTTTCTTGATAGCAATTGTTTCATTTACTATATTTCCTTTCTACTGAGAAGCCTGAGCTGTAGGCGAGCCAGGGTAATCTCCATTTCTTTCTCAATGAGGAGATCCCCTTTTTCCTTTCGGCCAACTTGCGTGTATAAACCATTCAGGGAGCTCAGGGAAAGCATCAAACTCCCACATTTATAAACTTTATTTACGTATTTGAAATGATACGCCGAGTATGTTGGCTTAAGACGTATTGTATGTTTTTACCACCCACGTGATCTTAAGCTAATTACCTTACATTTTTTTAGAAGCGTCTACGGTCCGTGTACCCTTCGGCCCTTGAGTTGTAATTAGAAGACTGTGTCAGCTTTGTGGGCACACGCTGTCCTTGCTGCGGGGCCGTTTACGTGCCGTTCGCCTTGTATCTATGCGATGCTGTCCCTAGAAAGTTTATCCCAAACCACGCGTGTGCGTTCTCTCAGAAGCATGACACCGTGTCCCCATACTGCTGCAGGTATTTATTTGTGGTCTCCGCAGTGGAACCACTTTATTGCTAGCTAAAGTGATTTTTGAAAGGACTGTTAACAATGACATCATAAAATGCAGCGAGAAGGTCATAACCTCCGGGACTGATGATGGAATGTGTTACGTTTCTCTGATCCCTGCTCCTTTATTGGTGATTTCATCAGGTTATCCCAAATACTATTAATCTGGGTTGCTTTAGGCCAGTGTGCCCTTCCCCCAAATAATATTTGATTATTCGAGAAAAAACTTCTAAGAAGAGACTAGAATACAAGATGAGTCTCTCCTTTCTCTTTTGGTGATCAGAGACAAGTATTGCCTGATAACCAGGCATGGAGGTTTTTATACTGACTTTCTAATGATGGCTGGTTCTACTGGGTTATTGTTATGTCCATTCATATTGGGGTATACTGACTGTCCCCTTTTTATTAGAATTAAAGAAAAAAACAAGTGAATTGATTTTAAGAAAATAAATGAGGTGGTTGCAGCAAGATTTCTGAAAACATATATACCCGTGGCTCTGGTACAGGAAACTACTTAATTCTAACACTGGCATCTTCTGTATTAGGGTCTCGAGGCCTGGCGAGGAGGTTAAACAATTAACTAAACCAAGGTCCCACAGCTACTTAGTCGCCTGATCAGGACAGGAATCCATCTTCCCTGGCTTCCAATACTGGCATAGATTATTTTCATGTCCTCTGAACTGAAAAAAACTGACCCACGTCAAAAGCCCACGCGGACGGTCCGAGCGGACCCCGATTTCAGGAGTCTCAGGGCTGATGGGAACAGTCGCAGTCTGTGAAGTAATGTGCACGCCTAACGCACACCGTAAAGTCAGACTTGGCACGTTGATTTTGTCTTCGAATGAAGGCTGCGATTTTCCACTTTGGAGCTAACTGTTCGCGTGATGCTGAGCCAGTTCCCATTCCGTCTGTATCTATCTTGCCTGGTGTCCTAATTGGAATATTATGATCACATAAGAATGAATGCACTCAAATGTTAGCCTCAATTGGCTCTGATGGAGTCATGTAAATTCATACAATGAGGGGGCAGATGGTACTCTGGGAACATTTCTAAACAACTTGCGTGCAATTGTACGGTTCAATTCCAACCATTTCAAAATGTTGCTCATGAAGAACATTTAGACGTCATTTGGTGCAAGAACAATGACAGCTTAAGGAAGGGGAAAAAGAAGGATGGCCTCTATGAATCTTCATGGGTGATGCCATTAAATGCTGCAAAGGGTCCTCCTGGAGCCGTGCTGGTTATTACATTGCTTTATCTTCTTTAATCTGCACTTTAGCTGAATAAATTACTTACCTTTTACTAATTAGTTTTGGAACAGTGAACCACATCAATCAAATCCATCCACTTGATCAGGGAAGTTAGTATTTTAATAAAAGCAGGGTTTTCCTGTGCTGGGCCCCTGCCACGCTCCCCCTCCAAGGTTTTGTTTGTTTTATTGAATAGTCAAGGTGCCAGAAGGACACATTGGTTGGGAGGGCAGTGCTTGGGGCTCACGCTGTTCCTCAACAATGCCTGCTAATACCCTGATTCCGCCCCCCTTTTGACAGAGGGCTGGGGAGGGCTCAGCTCTGCCTCCCAGCTCCACCTGAAGGGGAGGCTTTCCTCTCCCTCCTGCAGATGAAAGGTCCCGGCTTCCTTCTGGAGCATTCACTAACAACCCCCCCCCCCACCCCACCCTGTTACAATCAGATTGCCCAAATCCCAGGAATTAGAAAATCTTCAGCAACAAAGGATTCCTTCTGCCATTCAGGTGATCGGCCTTGGATGTCAGTTTAGAGTTAGCACTTCTTTAGGCTGTGTGGTTTCCTCCAGCCTGGCCAACCCAACTTCAGCGGGCTTTCCTGGAACACTAACGTACACTTTGTCCAACCCTGAGCCAAGGAAGAAGAGTCATCAGGTGACAAAGATGGATCCTGACTTGGGCATTTCCGTTTCCAGTGTATCATGGAAAAGCTAATCAGGCTACCATTCGTCTTTGAACAGTAATTTCTTGGTTTCTTTCCCAGCATTTTCTGGACTCCTCAGGGGTTCTCTCCTCCAAGGAACACTGCAAGTCAAGAAGTTTCTTTAAGACTACACCTTCCCCTCTAATTTACTTCCTCCTTCTATGTTTAGAAGTCTGAGGAGGGGGTGGGCGTGGCCACCTTATAATTAATGACCCCTGCCATTTTGCATTTCCTCTGGCTTTGCACATATTTAATGGAGGTGCTTGATGTAAAACAGATAACTGCACTCCTGGACAGCTGGAGGCCGTTGTTTCTATTGGGATATTTCAGGGTCTTTTTGACCGACTCGCTGGCCATTTGAAGTTGGTACCAAAGCTCTCCTCTGCTCTATGCATTGTTTTGCTTCTTTAAAGGAAAGACATTCAAATCAGTATTGGAAATCTTAAGTGGTTCGAGAGATATACTTGTAATTTTAGATCATGCTTTTAGGGACGCTGATAAGATACAATCGCACAGACTGGCAGGACCCTATCACACCCCTGGGACCTCGCCACGCGTTTCCCTGACATAAAATCTTGTTTTCATAGTCCCTGACCTAACACTTCTATTTCCTTTAAAAGGGGAAGGGGGTGGGGAGGGGCCGAGGGGACTACATCTCCCATCCAGACGCTTGGTTTCGGGACATTTCGACGTGTTGTGTTTCCTTGATGAAGCAATGGCTTTTCAAAGCAGTGGAATCCAACTTAAGTGGATATACTGATATAAAATACAGTATTACTTACAATAACTCTCATCAGATATCTTGATATAACTTCATCTCCACTACGAGGGGCATGTGAAATAGTGAGGGGATCAGGGGAGACGCACTCCTGTCCTTGCTAAGAGGGTCGTGGGTGAATCACTTGCCCCATGCGCTGTGGAACTGAGCATGTCTGTCTGGCTGCCTACTTCCCTGGGGTTGTCGTGAAGATAGGATTCAATAATAGACACGATGGCTCTTTAAAAAGTTGAAAGCAAAGTAAAAATGCAAGAATTCTACACGCTTGGCAGTTAACTCTAGTGACTGAGGTCTCTGTTTACCAAGCTGCTTCCTGCTTTGTAAACAGTTAGGGGAGGGGATGATAATGTGTCCGGAACACTCTGAAAAGTGAAATGCGGTGTACAAGTGGAAGGTGGTATTACTTGCAGGGAAATGACAACACACAGAGAGACATCTGCAGGCCCTGAGGGCCCGATCGCAGAGCTGGATCCTGCACCAAGGACAATCAGGAGCTGATGGGGGACCGTGATGGGACTGCATCTCCGGTTGTCCAGTTCGGCCCCGTTAGGTTCTCTGCTGTTCTCTCTTTTACACGATCATCCCAACCTTCTCTACTTGCTCAAAGTTCAGGGGTTCAGGGGTCCAGACTCTGATAGGACCACACTGCCGAGATGCTTTATGGCCTCAGTTTCCTCACTGTAAGAAATCTGGACTTACCTTGTCTGTAAAGGTCCTAGAAACTAGGAGATGATTATAAACTCCAGTGAACTCCAGTGTACTTTACATTTGGGACAGAAACACAAATGCACACATCTTATTCACTTATTTGACCTCATCGTCCCCCAAACTTTAGAAATCCGTTGTACCAACTGAGTTGAGCTTTTGATTCATTTCAGCGATATACACACACACACATATATATATACACACATGCATGCATATATAACGTATCAAAATTATTGATTTAAGATTTATACGTATTCAAGATTTCTGACTCCCAAGACTTTTGTAACACCCAAAGCTCATTTCTTTAGGACATTTAGAGCAGAATACCAAATGTGAGACCGTACGCCATTATTTTGGAAAGAGATTTCGGCTACAAATGGAAACTTCTCGTTTTTACTCTTTCAAGTTTCCTACAAACTCTTAAGGAACGTGATCAAGTAGAAAGCGCAAATATTTACCTTTTAAATTTTCATTAATAATTTAGGAGTTTGTAAGCAGCAGCTGAAACCAATAACCACAAAAGTATTGTTTTAAGAATATCATATAATATGATAATGAGGTTTTTGTCAATAACCACAAAACTATTGTTTTAAGAATATCATATAATATGATAATGAGTTTTTTTTCTGGTAGTGGTTTTTGTGGTTGTAGCAACAGGACTTACTATTACTTAGCACATACTGAACATTATCGCCATTTGATTTGTGCATAATTCACCCATGGAAACTTATTTTACTTTGGAATATGTATGGGAAAACTAGCCAATAAACTTATCATCTATCTTCAATAAGAGAAATTGATTCTGGAGATTTGAAATTATATTATAAAATATTTGTTTTATCACCTTAGTTTCTAACATTGTGGGTAAGAGCAGAGACTCTGGGGGCACCTGTTTAGTGCAGTTGGTTAAACGTCCAGCTCTTGATTTTGGTTCAGGTCATGATCTCACATTGGTGACATCAAGTTCTGCTGAGGGCTCCACGGCCCTCAGCTTAAGATTGTCTCTCTCCCCTCCCCCACTAATGATTTCTCTCTCTCTCTCAAAAAAAAAGACAGAGACACAATCAGTTCTGATTGTGTTTGAAACCATTATTCACCAGCAAACTTTCCATAAACCTCGGTTTACTTGCCTGTGAAATGTGCACAGCATTTTTATCTGCCTGACTTATATATAGTATGGTAGCAAAGAACTTATCTTGTGGCTTACTACTTTTGAAAATATTGGTGTGTGTGTTTTTTTTTATTTTTAATAGACGGAGTAAATACAGTAAAGCTAAACAAGAAGCAGATGAAGAGAAACATTTGAATCAAGGTACAAAAATTGGATTAAGAATACATTTTATTTTTAGACTCTGTCTCGTGTTTTCAGTTTAGAAATGCCTGCATTAAATTCATGTGGCTATCAGTATTATAGTTCTTTCATAGAATTATCTAAGTAACGTAGTTATTTTCCCCTGAAATAAGTGATTTGGGATTGTTTCGAGTGAGGTTAAAGATGGGGGTTGGGGAAATTTCCTTTCGATTCTTCTTATTCCTTATTTTACTGTCTACCCTGAAAAAGTATCGGTCTTGCTGGTCATTTGTGTAGCTGGGTGACAAGGCTTAACAGGTGACAATTTTTCTCATTTTTGTAAGATACAGTTTTTGGAGAGGAAAAGAACAAGGAACGAACAGTAATCGCTCTACCCCCAACAATATGTGCTGTGGCATTCAGGACTACTAATATCTCTTTAGTAGGTTCTGCTTATTCGGGGGTGGAAGAATAAATTCAGAGAACTGGCCCTAGAATGACTTGACGAGATAGAAGGTTCCTAAGATCCAATAGAACGTTTTGAGATGATGGCGTTGTCCTCTACCTGCCCGGTCCAACACATTAGCCAGTAGCCACGTGCACTATTGAATACTTGAAAAGTAGCAAGTGTGAATGAGGAAGCACATTTTTAATTTCTTTGATTTTAAGTGATTTACATGTAAATAGCAAGGTGTGGCTAATAAGTGCCCTATTGGACAGCAGCACAGGGAGGTGGAAGGAAGAGACAAACTAGGGGTAGGAAGAATCATCTTGAGAAAGATTTTCTTGGCTACAGCATATAAAGCAATAAAGGCTATGGAATGTCTGACAACCTTCCATTTAGTCACCTTATTTTCTTTCTAAAACCATATTTTTAAAATTTGCATGTGGTATATATATTTTTAAAAACAAACATGACTTCTTTTTTTTAATTTAAATGAGATGATGAGGACAAGACTGATAGTTCTGGAAAATCAAGGAGATTAGGCCAACCAGTGCCCTACACCCTTTCTGTGCCCCAAAGCCCTAGGAGCTCTGGCAGGGAAAGGAGAGGTCCCAGTAATTACTGATGCTTCTTGTCCCAGCAGCCCTGAATTTCGGCTGCGAGTTGTCTGTGGGGTTTGGCTGAATGACACTTCCTGATATTCTAACCATTCACAACTAGGCTATAACGTTTTCTCCAACTGCAGCTTTCGGATGACCTTCAGTGTCTTTACTTATAACACCTTCTTCCCAAAGCAGAATAAATGTGGAAGCCCAGTACAGAGTGTATATTCTCCAGTCAGCTGGCTAGCATTGTCCCTCTTGTCTATTTTAACCTAGCTTTCATCTTCCTTTGTTAATTATCGGTCACGTGCTTAATTGGTCCAGGTATTGGGCACCGTGTAAACATGGCCGATTAAGAAAGGAAGTTCCCATTATCTTCCCTGAGCAAATGTAGCTGCAGATGGTGGGTGGGACACGAGCAACCGATTTGCACAAAGGTATTCAGCTAACACATTCCAAATTTTCTTGTAGAGACTCTCTTTTCCTCCATGGGATGGGTTGTTTTTAAAATTTCCTCCTTGAAGAGTGAAGACATTCCAGGAAGTCAGTAGAGCTGTGGCCTCTTAAGTAGCTAACAATTCTTTGTTTACCCACTAATGAAAACCAGAGCAAGAGTTTAAACATTTCTGTATGTCTATTGCTAAGTATGTTTGTCATGCTAAGAAAACTTCCTCTGCGAAATATTTTTAGACGCGAACAACTTAAGTTCGTTAGCGGTTTCTGAGAAGTATTCTGCCAACCTGTCACGTGTTTATTACTTAGGTGTTAGAACTTACGTGGACCCCTTTACTTATGAAGATCCCAACCAAGCAGTTCGAGAATTTGCCAAAGAAATCGACGCATCCTGCATTAAGATTGAAAAAGTCATAGGAGTTGGTAGGTGTTTGAGTGTCTCTCTAATAAGCACGCTTATTTTCTTTGTGGATATTAAATATACCCATGCGGATTATACAAACGTGTACGAACATATCGCGCGTACAGGTATATATGTAAATAGCTGTGTACGTGAAATTCCCTTGATCTATGTAAAACATTAGAGTGCCTGGCATGTAAGTAGCACGCAACAAATGTTAGCTCTTACTTTCATCTTGAATGTGTTTCTGGCCCATCGTTGATTCGTTTTCTCTCCCAAAGGTGAATTTGGTGAAGTATGCAGTGGGCGTCTCAAAGTGCCTGGCAAGAGAGAGATCTGTGTGGCCATCAAGACCCTGAAAGCTGGTTATACAGATAAACAGAGGAGAGACTTCCTGAGTGAGGCCAGCATCATGGGACAGTTTGACCACCCGAATATAATTCACTTGGAAGGCGTTGTCACCAAATGTACGTGGGGCGCTCCTTTTACAAAGCCAAGTTAGAAGTTCCTGGCAAATTAAACACACATTTTCTTTCCAGGGAAATGACAGATGGAGCAGACCCACTGATTGCTAATGGGAGGAAATCAGTGCAGGACAAGTCATTAATCTTGCAGTCAGCTCTCAATGGGTCTATGGTTTAGGCTGATACCCTATTTCCAAGGCAGCTTGTGTGAGATTTTAGGGAAATTAATATTGCAGATTTTTGGTCTGCCTCGCCATCTTTCAAACCTTTGCTAGACCAAACTGATTGTCACAGGGTAGGCGCAAGCAGATGGTAAGCAAAATAAAATGTAAGTACTTTTCGTATGAAACACAACAAAAGCTCGCCACGCCTCGTGCTCGAACCTTCAGTCCCAGATGCAGGGAGTGAATCTTGGAAGTCTATTTACAGCAACACCTGGTTGAACCTTCCTTTTTTAGCCCATTAGCATTCTCGGAGCCTGCGAACCACGCTTCAGTTAAAATACGACCCAGCGCAACAGATGCGTTTTGTGAAGCAAACCCTGAATACATCTGTAAGGCTGGCTGAGACCCATTTTTAAGGCACCACATGGACAGTGAGCTGAAGCGGTTACTACTGAAGGGTGGCTCTGTTCTAGGAGCCGCAGTACCTCCTATTTCATTACACAGCAAAGATCTTATAAGCCCCGGGGCCGTGTCTCCAGGAAGGCCAAGGTTCCTCTCACTTGATTCAAGGTGCCCGTGAGAAGCACCCTCAGTGAACACGTGCAGAGTGGGTAAAAGGGAGCCGTGGGGAGAGAAGAGTAGGTTAAAAGAGTGAAACTTTGGCCATTAGCTCTGGGGTAGAGCAGAAAGTAAGACCCAAGAGCACATCATCTTTTAAGAAGAGACAATAAGGAGGTTCCTAAAAAGTGAGAGAAAGTGTGCCTTCATTCAGAGGTCCTCCTCAAGCTTAAACGTCCATCAGAATTCTGGAAAACGTGTTCAAACAGTTTCCTGGAGCAGGTTTTATTCCTCAGGTGGGGTGGGGCCCATGCGTTCACATTTCTAAAGATCTGGAAGGTGAGGCAAAGGCTTCAGGGCACCGGACTTGGAGGCTCCCGTGTCCACGCCACTGCTAGGAAAGCATGTGATCGTGACCAGTTAGTTGCTCAAGATTTCAGTTTCCTCATCTACAAAATAGAGATAGAAAATAGAACTTGCCAAAGAAGGTTATTTTGGATGAAAGACCTCCCGTGTTTAGCATAATGCTTGGCAAATTTAAACAACAGAAAACTTCCCTCAGTGTTAAATGGTAACGCTATGTCTTAAGAAGTACACCTTTCCCCATCATCAGAATCCCTCAAAAACGGAACCTTGGTGCCAAGGGTATGTGATTTCCCACCTAAGGCGAAGGCTATGATTAGCACAGAATACCTCTCTTTGCTTTTTAAGATTGGTTTTACAGACAGGATATTTTTCTGTTGCCCGTTGGCCTTCGGAGCTGCCCAGAGCCCTTCACTACCTTAATTGAAAGATAACATTCTGTTTAAATACTTCTGCAGGGGTCCAGTTTCTCAAAAGGAGGCTCTGTTCAGCTTGGGGTGTGTTTCCGGCTGCAGACAGTGATTTTCGTAGCACCTCTGCAGAAGAGAGGAGAACCAGGGGATCCCTGTATTAAAGTCCCACCGCGCCTCTAAAACCCGTAGCTATTACAGCTGTAACTGTTATAAACGACTGGATGCATTTGCATAATGCAGTTGTCACTGAGTGAAAATGATTTAAAATTTCCACCAGAGGAATTGGCCCCTTCCCCCACTCCACCCCCCTACCCCCCCCCCACCACGTCCCTGCCTGTTTCAGGGGAGGAACCACCTTCCCTCCGTGAGCCCAGCTGAGCCCCATTTTATAAGCCCCTCTGCTTACGGAGACATTCACCTTTATTTCTCTTGGAGCGCTCATAAAGATTCTGACAAATGGATACTTTTAATAAACAGAAGAAGGAATGTAGAAAAATCGTGAAGACCTGCCAACAGTCAGAGGAGGGAGGCGCGAGGGCACAAAGGTGATGTGGGAGCGTGTGAATTCATTACCAGCAGTTACTTGAAGAACTTTTTAAGCTGATGGGGAGATGATACATTCCCTCCACCACCCCTCCCCCCGCAACTCTCTTCTGGGGCTTCTACTCTCTTGTCCACACCTCCAGAGGGATCTGGTGAGGTAGAAGTAGGTGTTAATGCAAGAGAGTCCATCTCACTCATTGGTTGACGAAGTATCTTTTGATTGAGTTGGGTTCATTACCACTCACTTGGATGCATTTGGTCTGTCCGTGGCCGCAGATGTAGAGGGTAAATGAATCTAAGACAGAGAGCTTCGGGGCACCTGGGTGGCTCAGTGGGTTAAGCATCGACTCTTGATTTCGGCTCAGGTCATGACCTCAGGGTTTGTGGGATCGAGTTCCCCACCGGGCTCAAGCACCGAGCCTGCCTAGGAGTCTCTCTCTCTGCCTCTCCCCACACCCTCTGTATTTTCTCTCTCTCTCTCTCTGTCAGAAAAAATTAATAAAATTAACTTATTACAAATTTATTTAATAATTTATAAAATAAGTAAAGCAAAGAGCTTCCTATTTATATTGAGGGAGGACAGAAAAGGTGTTCAGAGACGACTCCCTCCAGCTGAGGGGAAAGACCGGAAGTGGTTTTCCTCACCCTTTGATCGAAGCCACGACTTGCCCTTTTTCTGCCGGATTTTTTTCATTCATCACTGAAAATAAACTCTCCATGGTATCATTTCCTCATCCAAAAGTTTTACCTCGGAAAGATTGCTTAGACATGATACCAAAAACACAATAAAAAAAAAAAATGATTGGGGTTCCTGGATGGCTCAATTTCATCTCAGGTCATGATCTCAGGGTTGGTGAGTTTGAGCCTCCCGTCAGGCTCTATACTGTTTGTGAGGAGCCTGCTTGGGATTCTCTGTCTCCCTCTCACCCTGCCCCTCCTCCCTTCTCTCTCTTATAAGTTTAATAAGTAAATAAACTTTAAGGTAAAAACATTAAAAATAAGTGATTTTAAAAAATGATAACTTGGACTGGTGGGAGATTGAAAATTTCTGTTCTTCCTAATTTTTGCCTCTGAAATAAAGACATTTCCCCCCTCCACACATCAGAACAGAGTGTATTCTGGGTGGCAAAGGTATTAAGTTAGGATGGTTACAGGAACTTTCCAGTGGTGACCTACCCCAGTCCATTTTCCCTGACTGAATGTCTAAGTCCAAACCGTCCACAAGTATAGCAATGAAAGTGAATATTTTTGATTTATCAAACGAGCATTTTATTTTCCTCCCGGGGAATCTTTTATGTTCTCTTTGCTTTAACCTTTCCTTTAGTACAATATTGAGGATTTACGTCCCCGCCCCAATTCCCTCCCACAAACACTATTTAAAAAGAAGGAGTTTCAGATCTCGAGTCCATTGCCAGCCATGAAGAAACTAAAGAATGATTCCTATTTCCTAAGTTCCTCAGAAAGAAAACTAAAGTAAAATAAAAGTATTGTCCCCCCCCCCCACTTCTCCCAAACCTTAAATTCATTTTATTCTCTTTGCTAAAAACAAACACACACACACACACACACACAAACAGGTGAAGGGGAAGCAAGGATATTCTAGTGCTGAATTAACTTGTCTCCGTTGAAATAATTTCCTGCAGCTCTTCTCTGATTTTTGTTTTTTTTTTGTTGTTGTTGCTGTTGTTGCTGCTGCTGAAGCTGTCCGCTTAAAGGACCAAATAGGATAAATTTTTTTATAGATAGGAAAGGGAAAAGAAAGGAGATATCTCCCAATCTGAGTAAGGTGGCGCTGGGGGGGGAGGGGGTGGGGAGGAGAGGGGTTAATATTGTGCATGCTTGAGCTTTAAGATGTGTCTGAGTAATGAAGTATCCTGCGTAGTTACTGCTCTTAGAAACTTGAGTTTCTCTAAATAAGTAAAAAAGTTTCTCTGTCCATTGATTCCTTTGGCATCACACAAGTGGCTCTTCTGGGGACAAAATAAATTAATTATCCTAAAGATTTTTTTCGCCTTTAAACAGGCCGGCCCATTTATCTTCTTCCCCTTTTGCTCGAGAGAGCAATTATCCATTCATGTGCTCCCTGGATACCGGAGGCCACTTTAGTTAAAGACCTTGTCAACAGGCCACCCAAAGGGTTAACCTTCCAGATGGAATTTAAACCTACCCGTCCTTTTAATATTTCATTCCTAGCTCCCCACAGCTGAGGCATAAGCTTGGCTTGTTTTAATTAAATTAGATCGCACAAGACAGGTGTCTTGGCAGTAAAATTGTGCACAGCCCATTTTTATCTCATTAACTGCAGTGCTCATCAAGGGTTTGTGTTTTTCTTTCTGAAAACTCTAGGTAAACCAGTAATGATCATAACAGAGTACATGGAGAATGGCTCCTTGGATGCATTCCTCAGGGTACGTGACTACTTTATATTAAACCCAAGAATGTCGGTATTTAGAAAACTCTAACAGACTCCTTGTGTCCATTCTGTTTAGTTGTATTCATGGAATTTTTTAATGGGGCAAGGGAAGAAGAGGAGAAATGGAGAATGATGTGATTTTTAAAGGCTATTAAATAATCCATGTTCAATGAGGGTGGTATTTGATTTATTCTTGCATTGTGGGGCTATGTGAGCCGTAGATTCATTACAGTTGGATAATTTCCATCTACCACAGGAAGCAAACCCAGTTCTTAGGATACACTCTACTAGTGAATTAGTGACTTCGGTCAGAAAGGTCCGGAAATAGTGTGGCATTTCACTGCATGCTTGATACAGAAATCAAAAAAGATCTAAGTAATAATAAATGCTTTGGTGAAAATTAATTTGGCCTAATGCTAATGAGATTTTTCCTCATTCCTTTCCTATGCAGAAGAATGATGGCAGATTTACTGTCATTCAGCTGGTGGGCATGCTTCGTGGCATTGGGTCCGGGATGAAGTATTTATCGGATATGAGCTACGTGCATCGAGATCTGGCTGCCCGGAATATTCTGGTAAATAGCAACTTGGTCTGCAAAGTGTCTGATTTTGGCATGTCCCGAGTACTTGAGGATGATCCGGAAGCAGCTTACACCACCAGGGTAAGGAGGATTTGCGACCTCTGGGTTTTGACTCTGATGAAACTGTTCCTCTTTTCTCACTTTGATGTTTAAGCCCTTTGTGATTTTGTAAGTTTCCTCATCCTTCAGAGCCTCTTCATATCCACGCATTCATTTTCAAGCTGTATTTCTGAGAGGGATTTTGAAACCGCCTTAAGATGTGTGACTGCTTTAAAAACTGCAAACTAGAGCTTTGAGTAATTATTGTATTTATTACACTTAATTTTTCTTCTTTTCCTTCCTTCCTTCCTTCCTTCCTTCCTTCCTTCCTTCTTGTTTTCGATTTTCCATTTGATTCTTTTCTATTATTAAAAAGTCTTCTTATTTTAAACAAGGTAGAGCAGTGTTTCTAGTTGGTTGGCCACTGAGTCTGAGGATGTGTATACAGCATTTATAAATCATTTACACTGTGCAAGGAGTTTTCAACTTTAATGGCCTTTGTTTTACTCCTGGTAGATAGGCCGGATTAGGGCACAGTTAAGAGTTATCAGTATACAGTTAATGGCTATCCTCTCTTAGCTGGACAATCTGAATATAAGATACTAATGGAAGAAACAGAATCCTAAAAGTGTTTGGCCATTAGGGCTGGGCACTGCTGAAATCAACGGAAAGCAGACATTTTCCTCCTTTGATGCTCACTTTGCATTTACAATCCTAAGCATTGTTTTTGTTTGTTTGGTTGGTTGGTGGGTGGGTGGGTTTCTTTTTTTTCCCTGGTAGTGTTCTATGGCCGTGGCTCTAGCTTTGAATCTTACACATATATCCACTTTTGAATTCTAAGTCCATTCATGTAAGAAAGAATGCATCTTTGTGAATACTGAAGATCTTGTATTTTTACCAGTTAGTTGGAGAGGAAGATTAAAGGAGGCTTTGAGAATGATACATTTACGTAGATTAAACCTTAGCCAACTAGTTAAGGAAGGTGGAAGGCAGCACAAGCGTCCTTCTGTATAGAACAAGTAGAAATGTAACACGCTGGGTTTTCAGTGTTTCAGTCACACTGCAGTGAATCAATGTAGTTTCTAGTACTGTTTAGTGTCTTGTTTAGTAGCCTCAGTAAAGCAAGCTTTCAAATGATGCTCTCTGGAACCACTGGAGTCTCAAGTTAAGTTGTATTAATTTCCCCAGATGGAACCTTAGGCAATTTGAAACTTGATTAAAAACACCTTTCACCTAAGTGTAATAACCAAACAATAGACATTTGGGGCAAAGAAAAAAAAAAAAAAATCAAGCACCAATTTTAAACTTTTTCTGGGTAATAGTCCGTTCCTTTGCCACGTTTGCAGGTGCCCTCCCTCCATTAAAGTCAGTAATGACATTAGCATCTGCTCCTTGTCTTCCTCTAAGAGCCTGTGTAATGTATTATCTTCTAACCATGTTAAGCATCTTTCTCATGCTATATAAAAGTAGGACGGCAGTGTGGAGGATAGAAAATTTCATATTTAACTTCCTTAGTTCATGACTCCAGAAGCAATGTTAACTATCGCCATTGTGCTGCTGGGTGAGAGAATTCAGCAAGAAGTCAAAGTGAGCGTCAGCTACGCATCCACTGATATACCGTAATAACATATGCATGTTGTAAATCCTGCGATTTCCTTTCTCCTACAATATCGCCTGAAGCAGAACTCAAATAGGTAGGCTCTCTAAAAAATAATTAAACAGATTACTTGTTCACTGCCCTGTGACCAAAGAAAACACATGAGAAGTGTCTCAACTTAGAAGACTAGTTAAAATAAACAAGTCTCTTATTATTGTTTGGAGAGCTATCTCAGGAATGCTGTCGTCCTGCTTGGCAAACAGTAAGAACATTCAGGGACTAAAATGGCACATCAGTGATGTACTTAGGGAATAACTTATGGCTCGAACGTTCACAGGGTGGCAAGATTCCTATCCGGTGGACCGCGCCAGAAGCAATTGCCTATCGTAAATTCACATCGGCGAGTGATGTATGGAGCTATGGAATCGTTATGTGGGAAGTTATGTCATATGGAGAGAGACCCTACTGGGATATGTCCAATCAAGACGTGAGTCTTTATGTTCTGAAATATATGTCTCTGCATTGAGATTCAGGAAGGATCACATCAGTGTAGGATGGAGTAGGCTTGAGCTTGAAATGATACGTGAAACTCAAGATTCTCAATACAAATGTGTGTGATAATCTAGTTAAACCTCACAGTCATGGATTTCAAGGGCCAAAATTACGTCGCCTAAATGGGGGTAGCATGAGAGACCAACTCAGTAGATCTATATTTTCATCTCTAAATTTATAGACTTATATTCGAGAGCTTTATCTTTTACGTGATTAGTGCCCCGATCCACAGTGGCATACAATTCAACTTTGATTTCCAGGAAAATACAAGGATATATGAAAAACGCAAATTTCACATGGGAAAAAATGGACACCAAGGGCTTATCTGAAGAGAACTAGTGAATATTTTAAAGCTGGCATAGTTGTAATTAGAGCTTGCCCCTTGAGGACTCTAAAATAAAGCTTCACTAAATGACCCTTTGTAAATTATGCACATCCCTTTAAATGTACCATCTGGACTACTTCGTAAGGGAGTATCCACAATGCCTGCAATTTCAGAAAAGCATTCAATAATGACACTAATAAGATTCCAGAGTAATAGAATTTAATTACAAACATCTCCAGTGAAAAAGAAGGAAAAAAACAAAAAAGCAAAAAACTTGGACCAAGGGGTCTTCCCAGAACACTTGTTAGTTACACGTGTGAAGTAAAATATTAGCGCACAGGGCTGACAAAGGCGTGGCCTTCAATTTCTCAGTAAAAATTACAGCTTAGGAAAAAATCTCCTTTTCAAAAATTTTCTCTGATGTGGAATGCTACCTGACCATCTGCTTTGTCTTGAAACAACAAGAAGTTGCACAGCCTTGGCTATTAGGTGAAGAACTCGAGAAATCGGATGCTGGTTGCCTTATCGATAAAATAATGGTCAGAGCAATAGAGAAACTAACGCGCTCCACGGCGAGGGGCGCAAAAAAGAATTCGCTAGCCAGATTAAGAGGAGTGATGGTGTTGACATTGTGTTATCTGTTAAGTTATACAGAAAAGTTCATAGCGGATAGGAAGAAGGCCAGCAGCTAGCATAACTAGTAGGTAATTGCAGGCTGGAAAAAACTACAGAAGTGAGGGGTGTGTAATGCGTTGTTTGATGTGATTGTGCTACAGACACCTTCCAGTACCTACCTTGTAACAACATTTGTTTTCGGATTAGAGACTTGACGGAAGGACAAAAACAACCTAAATGAGCAAGTAATGCATACCTTGACTCCTTTAACGATGTGATACTTAAACTCTCTTTCAGTTGGCGGTCGTGACCAAATGCTCAGAAGAGCAGCGACTCTCAAGATCCTGTCCGTTTCCCTGCCCTGAATATTTTCAGACCCACGGTTTTGGCAGTTTCTATATTACGTTAAAATAATTTTTATTGTTTTAAACTTTGCAGTTGTCTGGTTTTCTCCGCGAGGAGCATTTGAAGCCATTTCTCTCCCGCAGATCATGTCGACCTGTCGTTCCCGCGTGTTTGTCTCCATTGGGTTCTGCGTAGGACAGGAATCGATAGGAAATGTAACCGGGAAATCACTTTCATGAGTAGAATTCATTTGGCATATGGTGAATGGACTCAAAATAACTGTCGCAAATATGGCAAACTTACCAAGTTTTTTGTTTGTTTTACTCTTCAGCCCCCCAAAAGCATTCAGCAGTAAACTGAGAAAATATGCTTTGTTAACCCACAAGCCATCTTCCAAGCTGGCAGTGGAGAGGGAGCTAATGAAAGAGTATTAAGCAGTCTGAGGGTTCATAACAAATTGTGTTATCCTGGCGTTAGCCCAATATTTCTCTCCTTCTCATCAATTCAATGTAAAATGTTGTCATCAAGTCTAGAGTCAACACCATGCACCTGGGAAGATAAAAGGAAGTCAGAAGATCAAACTGACTTCACGTAATTGCCAGAAATAAAGAGACTAATGTTTAGTAAGATAGCATGTAGAAGTCTACTCTAGGAGGAGTAGTAAATAATACGAATACAACAGGATGTTGGCAAAAATACGCGGGAGAAAAAGGATCAGGGGGCTTAATAAATCACAAGAGGACTGTCAAACTGTGTGCCAGCTGAAAAGACAATAATCATACTGATACATAGAAACTGGACCCAGCTGAATTAACTGTTTGCTGTGGAAGGCCAGTTGTTGAACAGGAAATATAAACCCCACTGCGGGGTGAATCCAGCGTGGCCACTGAGATGGCTAGAGCTCTGGGTGTTTCATTAGCAGCTACCCATTTTGATAGAAACCAAACGAAACTGATTTAAAATGAATAAAACTTTTTAAAAAATCTCCAGACCAAAAAAAAAAAAAGGACTTTTAGAATTTCATCGGATTCCCATAAATGATGCTAATGTGTAGCCAAGAAATCATGAAATACTCCCCCTCCTTAAATTTGGCATGAGTCCTATGATATTCCATTACTGGGATTCATACCCTAAAGATGGGGGGCTTTGCAAAAGGCCGATAAGAAAACTACTGTAATACCTGTGAAGACAGATGCAAAAATTTTGAATTAGAAGAAAGACTGTTAGAGAGTTAACTCACGTCTTATTAAGCAGGGAGAACTCTGGGCAATGAGACAATTACCGTCTACCATTATAACTTCTTTCCTTAGATGTGGAGAGGTCCCCTTCAGAATGTGAATGCTCGAAAAGAATTTTTTTCTTTTTTAATTTTCTTTGCTACTACTTTTTTTTTTTTAATCCACTTACTAACACCTTTTAACAGGGCCAACTGTCAGACAACTGAGACCCAAGAATGTGATGTAACGTTGGTATATTGGTGTATTTTGGTTTTCCAAAAGGAAAAATGGTTGGCCATGTGGAGGGTTTGAGGAGAGTGCTATTTTAGAGAGAGGGAGTGTCTTCTGGATTGGGAGGTCTGGAAGGAGGGCTCCTGTACTGACCCATGAGCTGTCTGTGCAAGAGGATACAGACTTAAAATGATACAACGAGACGTTCATCCGGGACGCAACTGTGAATGCTTCTGAAGGAAGATCTGTAAGGCGAGGCTAGAGTGTCTTTCGTTACGAGGGCTCAGAGGATGCTGGATAGCAGGAGGAGGAGGGCGGTCACCATGTGATCTCCGAGAGCCAGCCCAACACCAGGCTGTTGACCTGATTGTGTTCTAACCACTTCGGAACACTGATGCGTTCTTCACTTGAGAATTTCAGATTGGCATTGCCTGTCATCCGAGAACAGCTCATGGCAACAGCTGGCTTCCCTGTCCCGTTGCCAGCAACACTCAGGTCCAGCTTTGGCTTCTGCGAAGAAATTGGTGCTGTTCCCATGCTCGAGCTTGCCGGCAGCTGAACGTCCAGGGGAACTTGCGGGTCAGGAGGGTGGACCTCTGACAGCAGCTTCCCCTGGCCGCTTAATATATAGCGTTCTGTTTTCTCTGATAGGTGATTAAAGCCATCGAGGAAGGCTACCGGCTACCTCCTCCAATGGACTGCCCCATTGCACTCCATCAACTGATGCTAGACTGCTGGCAGAAGGAGAGAAGTGATAGGCCGAAATTTGGGCAGATTGTCAACATGTTGGACAAACTCATCCGCAACCCCAACAGCTTGAAGAGGACGGGGACCGAGAGCTCCAGGTCGGCCATGCCTTCTTAATAGTGATGTATGATATAATACATTAGAGGTGGCAGGCGAGCGGTGGCTCACTTTTAATTTCTGCCTTTTAGTCAGAGGCCACTGCACAGCTCTCTGCAGCCTGGGTGGCTTCTGTCTCAGTTAATGGAGTATTTATGGTAGTTTTGTTCACCATTTCGCAGAGCCTAACACCTGTCGGGCCTCAAAAAGTAGTACAAAAACAAACATAAAAAAAATTAAAAAACCCAGCAACAAATAGCTAAAGTGCTTACTTTATTATGCTGGACCTGAACATTTAGGAAGAAAGATAAAATGTACTTTGAGAAGACATTCAGGTCACTAGATGCTATACTTGGGGAAGGGAAAGGAACACTGGATTAGCAAAAAATGGGGAGTAGAGGACAGCTCTTCATGCACTGTTTTTAAATTTTTTGTTTAACATTTATTTATTTTTGAGAGACAGAGAGAGATAGAGCATGAGCGGGGGAGGGGCAGAGAGAGAGAAGGAGACACAGAATCTGAAGCAGGCTCCAGGCTCCGAGCTGTCAGCACAGAGCCCGATACGGGGCTCGAACCCACAAACTGGGGGATCGTGACCTGAGCCGAAGTCGGATGCTCAACCGATTGAGCCACCCAGGCGCCCCTCTTTAGGCACTGTTTTAGGTTGACTTCTAAAGGTTTATAGGCACATACAAGCTTACAAAGCACAAAATTCATTCGGTTTCAGTTCCTAACATTTCTCTTTACTGAGTCTTTCAAGAGTAGAAGGAAGCAGGACCAAAATAGAAACTGATCAAGTTGCAAAGCATATGGCTGAATGTTTGAGAAGGGTTTTAAAAATGAATATAATTGAACCATCTGTAAAATAGGTAGTTGTTCCATTGGAAAGGGCAAAAGGAAGAAGCGTGATCAGTCCAGAAAGAAGATCCCAGATACTCCCGAGTGCTCTTAATTCAATAGGAACTTTTCAACCTGAAGACGGAGCCTCTCTGGTGTTAAGATTCCAGATACCTCGATAGCGGTCCCACCCCAAAGAGTATAGACCGCCCTTGGTAGTTAAATGATTTAAATGAAGACTAGCATAAGATAATCAGCTGCTTCGAGCCTGCAAGAAGTAAGGTATCTACTCACCTCCAAATCTGCAATTCTCCAAGGCTCCTCTTTCATCATGACGCTGAGTTAAAAATTGGAGGATTTTTTTTTTTCCCACAATGTCCAAGACCTTCCAGTCTCGGTCAGTGCAGGGAGCTCCCCCTCCAGTCTTCTGCAGACTTAGCCTAATGGTTGCGGAAGAGAAGGTATATACGCTGATTATTTCAATGCACGAAGAATCTGGAACAAGCAGCAGAGACATCCTCTGTTCTCTTCTGGGCTTTCAGATCCCTTGGCATTTGCCACAGCCCAAGAGTTTAATGATCAAGCTCTTCTGAAAGAACACTTAGGATGGTCTAAGTTCACATCTTATTTCTGCCACTTGATAGCCAAGTGACCTTAAAAAAAAAAAAAAAAAAAAAAAAAAAAAAAAATTTTCCCCTAGCATCTCCAGGCTACTTTTTGTTCTTCAATTCTCCGATATCCAGATCAATTCTGGCCTCTTCTATTCCAAGGCGAATTTCCTCCAGCTTTTAGGTCTCCAGCTCTGGATCCCATGAATTTTGTCTGAAGGTCCTAAGGCTGGTTCATTGGTATTTGGTGCTTCTCCTGCTGGCATAAACTCTTCGGCCACTGATATTGCATAATGTGTGCTTTGTACCATTATGCAGAACAAACTGAGAACTGAGTTATTGGATATACTCTTTAGAATTCTAAATTCTTCTCGCTGATGGTACTTCGGTAGCTTTGATGCTGATTACTGCTTGCTGATAATGGGATGTAGTATAACATTGTATGTGATTCAGCACAAAATTAGGCAGATGTCATGGTGTTCCACAGAGAGCACAGAGACTTCCAGAGCAAGCTTGCAAATAATCCTTAGAGTTCATTGATAGTGAATGAGGTTATTTTCATCCTAAGGTCATTTTGACCTTGTCGGGTACCTAGAGCCTACATGTTGCCCTATTCATGCCCTTGGCTTAAAGTTAGAAACGCAAACTATTGGTCTTGTCTAATGATGAATATTATTGATAAACATGAACACTAATGTCTAAAATTCTATGTGATGTTACTTGTTATTGGGGGAAGAGTTAAATCTTGATTATTCTTGTCATAAAAATTCACACAATTTTACTCAGAAAATTAGACTTAATTGAAATAACGGACATAAAAATTCACAGTGGCAAGCTACGATTTGGACACAAAACTGATTGATAAAACAAGTCTTGTTTAAAATAGTTACATAAGAAAGAATTTGTGCAAACCAAAATAACAGGTAAAAATTATAAAATAAACAATGGAATTAGATTAATTTTGTCATGCAGAAAATTAATCAAGGCATTATACCGACTTAATTTTGTTTTCACAAGAGAATATATTCTTTTTGGCTAAATTCAGTAATGATGATATTCCTATTCAAACATTTCTATTTAAGCAACGCAGCCTCAGGAGGAAAATTAGGTCAGAATGTGAAGATCAACCCCATTCTATAATTTCTAGGGAAACGGGAGCTCCAGGAAATATAATAAACAAGTAGCCGTGTTCCTCTACAGGTGATTAAAGGTGGTATAAAATACCTGGTGAAGGTCTACCCAATAATTATTAAGTAGTTTGATGATAAAGAGGACTATGTTTCTCTTGACAATAATTATTGTATTATCAGTATCACGAGGAATGGCAAAATTCCCGCCTTGAACTGTAGTCACTCTTGACAATGACCTAACGTAAGACACCTGGCCTGAGAAATGCGTAGACTAAGAAATAAGTTCATAAAAAGTGCCTAGAGTTCATTGAAATGATTATTTAAGAGCCCCAGCAAGGGAAGACGAGAAGCGCATTCCGTAATCCACGCGGTGATCAAAGTGGCCATTCTTCCTTCCCGTCTTGGCACACGTGGTGGTCAGGCATGGGCTGATTAAAGAGGGCATTAACTCCCTGCTGTCCCCAAGTTTGTTTGAATGCACTGAGCCTGCCTCGCAGACCTGGCTGGGCGCACGCTGGACTTGAACTCTTGCTGTTTTCTCCGCTCCATCAAGTCTGGCAAGTTGCAAGCTCACAGTGTTTTGTTTTGTTTTGTTTTTTTTGTTTTACTCCTACTTCACTAGGGTTTCCATAGCTGCTGTCCTGAGGTATGTAATAGTGCTGGCAGGAATTTCCCTCTTCCTGCAAAGACTCAACGGGTATCAGCCACAAGGTCTCCCCCAATCTTTCCCCCCAGGCTGAGATGTGAAAAGACTGGGATGATCCTTAGTATCCCAAGAGGTCCCCATGAAACAAATGTGGGAAGTGGAATCAAGGGCAGAGAGGGCGATTGATACATGTTTTAGTGACTTTGTGAGATGAGGGGCAAAAAAAAAAAAACAAAACCTCACACGATGACATTTGACAACAGGCCGTCCTCTAAAAAGCCCGTCCTTGGCATTTCAATGCCTATCTTAGGCAATCTGACTTCTGAGTCTTGCTGTCTCGCTGATGGTTCTCGTCTGTCCACACTTTCTCGTTCCACCGCCAGACCTAACACCGCCTTGTTGGATCCGAGCTCTTCCGAATTCTCCGCCGTGGTATCCGTTGGCGACTGGCTCCAGGCCATTAAAATGGACCGGTATAAGGATAACTTCACGGCTGCCGGCTATACCACACTAGAGGCTGTAGTACACATGAACCAGGAGTAAGTACTCAGCGATGTAACACCAAAGGGTAAATCTAGATTTAATAGTATTTGCTGTTCTTGCTTTGAGCTGCATTATCATCCTACTCATTAAAAAAAAAAAAAAAAAGAAAGAAAGAAAAAAACTGGAATGCCTTTCATTTTGATCGCGTGTAATTTTTGCACAGCCTCTCGAGCACCTACATTGTTGCATTAAATCGCTTAATTAGACATTAGAACATACCTGCCTTGTTGTGCCGTATGAGCTGTGGCTGATTCCAATGTGTGTCTGCATGAAGCCCCGAAACGAGATTCTCGGCCCTCATGCCTTTTTCTCTCCCTCTCACTTCTCCCCCTACATCCAGTGACCTGGCAAGAATCGGCATCACAGCCGTCACACATCAGAATAAGATTCTGAGCAGCGTCCAGGCGATGAGAACCCAAATGCAGCAGATACACGGCCGAATGGTTCCTGTCTGAGCCAGCGCTGTCGAATAAACTCAGAACTCTTGAAATTAGTTTACCTCATCCATGCACTTTAATTGAAGAACTGCACTTTTTTTAACTCCGTCTTCGCCCTCTGAAATGAAAGAAAAAGTGAAATACCTGCAGCGTCGCCTGGTGTACAGATTTTGCTGAGATCGCGGGGCTTACGGAAATGACAGACCGTCGCTTGAATCGAGACCTGGAACCCATTGTGTCTCAGAAGTACTCCGTCCGTCACCAGTTTGTAAAATACACGTACCTGTATAAATAGAACACCACCTCCGGGTTTTGATGAGTCTTTGCTGACAGACACTGAGCTTCTCTGAGACATCCTTGATCCTCTCTCCATTTGGAATTACAACTACAGTATTTTGTTTGTGGTGTAAATGACCGTCCTCTTGCTCTCACCGGAATGAATACCATGCCCAGGAACATTTGGGAAGGACTCAGTCGTAGCTTCTAAGGCTTGGTTCTTACCACGGAAAACAACCTAGGTGAAGACCGCGTAGCTCATCGGGCCACCTGGTGGCTTATGGTGACCTGAAAGTCATCATAAGGGGCTGGAAAGAAAAGGAAAGTGGATTTTTAAAAATAAAAATAATAAGAATGATAATAATAAAACCCAAACACCTCCCCATCACTGGACAAACAAGGTCTGTTTCTTTGGGCCTGAGGCTGTGCCATATAAAGTCGTATTTTGGGACTCTACAAACTTCTTGTAACTACCTTATGGATAGTGGACCGTGACAATCTTGAATAGGGAACTTTCACACTTCCCTCCTTTAAAGAAGCAAACCCAGACCTACAAGGTAAGGCAAAAGAATCCGCAATGGATCTTTCTCCAGTGAAAACTCTTTTTTTTTTTTTCTTTTTAACTCGATCCAACTTGAAACACCAACCAATAAATATTCTTTCATGACTGTCAGGCAGTCAGGGGTTCTTTCAGGATGTTAGTCCTCTCTTGACTGTGGGAGTAGAGACCGGTATGGAAGCCAGTAGGTTCTTCCCCGTTGTTCCTTCGGGAAGAAGTGAAATAGGAACCATATGAAGTCAGGTTTCGGAACATGGCACCTAGACCCCCGCTGGCTCTCTCTCACACTGAGTTCCTTTTACCCTTTGGTGCCCGTCATTCAGGCCACAAATACTTCCTATCTTTGGGGTGCCAAGTAATCACCTCTAATCTGGGATCACGCCTCATTCTTTGGAGACTTTGCTGCAGTTGAGAAATCCTGGAAGGTCCGTCCATTATTCTTATTTTCTGCCCTGCTCCTGTAGCCCCGGCACCAGACAGGGTCAGCCAGGGAGGATTTACCTCGAAGTCAGGAGTGAGACTTGGAACTTACCTTGATGTCCTCGCTATTAGAATGTGACCTACCGGAAAACATGGCTTCTCATCCGTAAAGGCCGTGAGCCTTAGATCCTTCTATTTTAATCCCGGAATTTTCCTCGTGAAACGTGAATTAAATGGCTTTGTTTATTGTCAGAAACAAACGACCTAACTCTTTTTGCCTGGACAGATTTTAACTTCTTAAATGCTTCCATTTGCACTACTTTTAAACAAAAACTTGGTTGATTTTAACGACCTTCCTCCCCCCGCCCCCCCACCCTTGGTTTTATGCTGAAAGCTATTTCTTATAGAGCAAAAGGCATGTTCAATCTGATGCTGTCAAATCATGACAGTTTAGTAAAAACCTTTTTGCGACGCTGGTTGTAAAAGCTTTTCTCTTCAGAAGGAATGTGAAATTTCTTTCTTTCTTTTTTTTTTTTTTAAACTACTCCAACAATTTCTGTTTTATCACCACTTTTGCTGAACCCTGAGAGTTCTGGATATTCATGTTCAAAGTTGACAATGTAGGTGGGGTTTTTTGCTTGCTGTAAAAAAAATAAAAAATGTATATGTTTATTTTTTTCCTTCAGGGAATCTGTGGAGTGTTTTGTTTTCAATCTCCACGGTGCAATTCAAATAAGGTGGCATTATGACATTATCTTGTAAGTCAAAAGAGTGTTTCCTTGCATACACTGAATAATTAGAAGTCTTGCTTTCTTCGAGGCGGCAGCTTAAGACTTGAGCTATTTTTTCTAAACGCTGAACATACTCAAAGCAGAACGTTTCTAAAGAGAGAACGTGTCAGCTCTAAGATACCCTAACGAGTTAATGCTGGACACTGTGCGGCCGTCGTCGCGTTGTTTTCTCAGCACGTATCTGTGTACGTGAACTCATCAGGCAAGGATTGCAAGGTGGGACGTGAAATCTTACGACGTTCAAAGGTTGCCTTCTGAATCTTCATTTTAACACGGCGTAGGAGGTAGAGTCCAGGCCAGGGGAAAGGCCAACAGAGGGCTTTCCGAGTGCCCACAATATCCGGTAGCTGTAAAAGTGAAACCTCACTGCTTCTGCGAAGTTACACATTCTAGAAGAGAAACAGGAGGACAGTGGGAAGGTTGCATTGTTTCCCAGGGCACAGAGCCAGGTTCTGGCGTCCAGACAGCTACGGATTTGAAAGCCAGCTGAGATGTTGACACTGGGAAATTCGCTCCATGTTTCTTTATAACTCAGGTCCTCCACCTGTAAATTAGAGATGATGATACTTCAACAATAACACCTTTCCTAACACACGGCGTTGTCGTAAGCGTACGTGACACGCTCTTATGTAGAACGCGCTGGGCTTCACGGAAGGAAGGTGCACTCTGCCTCCTCCAAGGTTTTCCGAGTGCTACTCATCCCTCTTTCACTCGGGAACCCAAATGTTGCATTGCGACATGCTGGAGTGAGGTGAAATGAAGTTCAATGGTAGGAGCCGTGCCCGCGAAGCCGCTTCACCTTAAATGGATTCGTGAGGATGTGATTTAAACGTGTGTCTGTACAAAAGGTACACCTACCTTTGTAGACCTACCAAGTACTCCTTTGTCGCTTAGCCTTGGAATTCGTGACATTGTGTTATAATTGAAAAAAAAAAATGAAACGCACAAGTCCGATCCCGTTGTAACGAATGGAACCGGATGGTAAAGACACTTCGATGCCTTCGTAACGGATTCAGAGGAACAATGCTTTGTTTATTTAGATGCAGTGAAAGTCACATCTTTCCCTCATGATGCCACATAGACCACGTGCTTTGGTCTTTGTCCAAACACTTCCCCATGATAAAGAGGTTGTCTCCATTCAAAGGAGCTAACGTTTATTTTTCTCCACCCTAGAATATTCTGGCATCAGCTAGATACAATCCTTCATATTTCCTACCCTTGTCACTTCAAACATCCAACCCTTTTCACATACACAGTGAGTCCCCAAATAGCCCACTTCCTATTACAAACTATTTTCATAACATGTATTTATATCCAGGCATTTAGTGAAGAAGAGGGTTGGGGAACTGAAAGGGAACAAAAGTGTTTTGGGACTCCTTTTTCTCCTCTAAGAGTGGAATTTCTAGCAGTACAACAAAATCACCTTCCAAAAGTGTGCCTAACCATATGGCGTTGGTTGTGTTCCAACAGTCTTAAGGTCATACTCCTATTCTCCTTGTCCTGCATGTAAATACATGCCTGCCTGATTAAGTCTCTGCACAGTCAGGTTTCAGGAACTACATTTGATAGACGTACTAATTTCCAGAGAAGACACAGTTGGAAAAGTAGATCCAAATCCTTCTCTTTCTTTCTCCCCCCCCCCCATAATTGTCAAAATGAATGATGTTGACAAGAGGCTTCTTGCAGGGAGGGCTTGCTAGTTATAACCGTACCCACATGTATAATTTTAAGTTGCTTAAGAAATAATCTCTCTCTGAGTATTTTATAAGAAAACTTTATTTCTCTCTCTCCAAATAGACTAAAGTGTTCTCTACAAGACCAAACCATGGCTATTGACCTCAAAGAAACTAACCTGGATTTATATCTCACACACGACAAACACGCATAGGTACAAAACCAGCATGTAAATGATTGGTTTAATAAAACGAGCTAAACTGTCTTTGAAGATACGTTCCGGCCTTAATCCTTGCTCTCTCGATACCTGAGGTCATTTGCTGCCAAACATGGCCGTTGTGGGGGAAGACACAGTCCCCAAAGCTACCTTGATTGTCAGTTGTCACAAAAGAAAGAAGAGGAACTGCTTATTCGGGTTTGCGTTGATAATTGTGGGGACAGTGGAGAGCCACGATGATTCCATTGCATCGTGCTGATCTGCCCAGTGCTAGACTGATGGGGCAGTCGTGACTGATTAGTTCTTGGTGGGCTTGAGCCCCCAAAACCTTTCTCACTGGCACACCAAATGTTTCCCTGTGCCACGCCCAAAGGGTCCCTCTCTGTGCCCGGTCCATGCAACTCGTATGAATCCTTTACCAGATACTCTCCTTCATTAGAAGTTCCTTTGTAAGAAAAACGTTCAGGGATTTTTATTTCTTCGTTTGCATTTTTGCCAATCATGTCGTTGAATAATGGCGGATCGTGGTGTTTCCAGATCTGTTGCCACGACACACAATTTCCCTCTTTGGAAATACTGGGAGCTAGTATCCGGGGCTTTACCTGTAGCACAGTTTGCCTTTCACGTCATTTTACCTTTCTCCTCTTACACAAATGAATCATCACAAGTCAGAATTTTCATCTCGCAGAGGCTGTTTGCACAGTGGATAAGGCATGGCTATAGCCTCAGACTGTGTGGGTTCGAATCCCCGCTTTGCTCCTTCACCACGTGTGACTTGACCAGGAGCAGATTGCTCGGCTCTGCTGCGATTCAACGGCCTCATCCGTGTGATAGGAGGAAGACTAGTCCCTTCCCCCAGTTGTTATAATTGAGCTACTAATAAACACTTTTGTTATTGTTGTTACTATAGTGGTCCTGTTTCAGAGGAGGAAAGCAGGAATTCATGCTCTCCCTCCTGAGCTGCTTCTTACTGAGCCACACCGACCCTTACGTGCTTTGTTCTTGCCCGTAACGTTGGCTGACAACCGGCTGGCCGTATTGGTTGATGTTTTGTCTAAAACCTTGCTCCTTTCTCTACAGGGAGTAGATTCTGCTATCTTGGCCTCACAGCCCTTCCTGTCGATCACAAAGCCCACAGAAGAAAACAGAACACACCCTCCTCAGTCCCTTCGAGATGTGTTTCTTCTGCTTCCCCTCTGCCAGTTCTGGAGCAAAGACCCTGATGAAACAACACCCGTACCTGAAAAGAACAAATGGCTGACGTTCCGATCTCCTCTCCCAGTGAAAGAAACAGCAAACGTGCGAGGCTCAGCACCTGTTCTCCCGTTGCACTGAGGAACGGACTGCCTCGCAGCACCAACTCCGCAGAGCCCTTGTTCCTAAACTCCTTGTGGTTTTATTTATATGTATTTCCGTATCTCATTCCTGTGCGTCACTGCTGCATTGGTGCGGCAGCAAGTGACCCAAGGCTACAGGTCTTACGACGGACACCAGGTTGGGTGCCACTACGCAAAACAAAGCCAGTTCCCATGAGCTGCCTATGATATGCATTGCTGAAGTCACATTTTACCCAAGGTGTGCCATTGCAGTGATATAAATATATTTTTTTCCTAGACTAAATATGAGCTGACTATCTCTTTTGATGTGTGTACATAGGTGTGAGTGTGCGTGTGCGCGGGTGTGTGTGCACGCGTGAGCGTCCAACCTCATGCTTAGACCTGCCTGCGAATGTTGTGGAATGCTACACCCGGAGAGTGCTGGCTTTTCCACAAGTCCTGAGATTACGAGCCACGTGCGACAGTGGGCCTGGAGACCGCACCCGTCCCCTTAGAAAGACAGCCCGGAAGTGTTCAATGCCCTGTATCTAGAAGTGTGTTTCGTAACTGCCACACTAACCTTAATAAGTAATTTGACAGCTTTGGATGGAGGCATTTTCACCTTAGCAGGGGGGTAATTTGAGAATATAAATCCATGCGGGTGACCACCCATCGTCGAGATCGTTAATGCGGACTGAACTTCCCATCTGAATCACCAATTTCTTGATGGAGAGAGAGAGAAGGGGATGGAATTTGTCTGGTGACCTCAAGTGGAATAGAAGTAGCCTTTGTTTTCCTGCATAAATGGACTCGTTGAATGCGAACAAATATATGCAACCCATGCGCTTTCGGAGACGAATGTAGACGCGTGTGTCAGCTTTGAGATGATGTGTCCCGGATTAATACTTTGTCTCTCAATGTCACAGAAAAATACATGCCAGTGACTCTCGAGGTTGGCATAGTTGGGATTAAATGTCCTCAAGTGATTTCGGGTTCCCAGTTTAGAGGATGAGTTCTACAATTAATTCATATGCAGCTAACTCCTATGGCCCTTAGCCTTCTGGAATCTGAGGTCCAGTGTGTGAAGATTCAGTTCTGATAGGACACGTGTACCAAACTCCAGCCAACATACTGCCATTTTTTCATAATCTGAGTGGCTGCCTTGCGTATTCTCAGCTACGGTTGCAGAAACTGTGGCCATTTACATAAGCTATAACATCAAATCAGGGAAAAATGGGAAAAAAAAAAAAAAAGATTCCGAACCCTATGCTATTGAAGAAGTAGAGAAAATCATCAATAAGTATTTATTACATTCTGACAGGGTGTGTGGCATTGTATTCGCATAGCTATGCCAGAGTGACAAAGTGAATTCACCCCTTTTCGGGGACTTTACTATATTTTTAAAGGGATGTGCCTATGCATTGATGCCTGAAAAATATGTATAAAGAAATGAGGTTGAATCTCTGAGCTGGTCATCTTTCCCCAGAGGTCAGGGCAGGAGGCCAACTTCAGGGACTGGATTAGCCCCATAAGCGAGTGCTGGCCTAGTGAGTTCAGATGCTGAATCTTGCTCAGATCTTCCATTAGGGCAGCATTAAGCTGTTCCCCTGCACCAAATCGAGTAGCTTCACCATGTGTCTGCCGGCCCCAAATTATTTTTAACAGTCATGGATGAAACGTTCTGGTGTGTTCAAAGAGTTATTTTGGAGACAGGTTGTGTTCACGACACTACTGGTGTGTATGTTTTGAGAACTCTTGTATTCGATCTGTGAAGGATATGTGTATTAATCCATACACGCTTGTAGCCTCAATGTTGGTCCGAAGACACGCAAATTCTGACCAGTCAAGGAAAGTTCTAGAAGCAATATTTTCACTTAACATTCTCCAAACATCAAGCGTTGATACACACTGAAGAGTGCATTTATTTTTTGTATCACTCCAAGTATGTTGGAATATGCAAGGACTGTGGTTAAAATTAGAATGTATAAGGCCTATTATAATTTAGTTCATACCATAAAGGAAATTAACAGAACATTGCTTGGTTCATACATGTTCCAAAATTTGAGCGCTCTCTTGAGTTAGACATAGATTTTTCTATTTTGTTTTATTTTGTCAAGGTATTTTTCTTCCCTTCATGAACTTTAGGTACACATAACTTATGTCATTTATTTATGGTCTTTTATACCTAGTTTGTAAAATTGTAAAATAGCAAACTAAATGCAAAGAGTTTGCATTTGAAAATAATAAAGTAGTTGCCGTATACAGACCTGGAATCTAGTTGTCTCTTTTCAATAATTTGCCAACATGCATGCTGTTTCTAAATCCATGAATTCTTGGTTGTCCTTTGGTTAGCCCACAAGATCTTAAATTCCAGTTGAGTGTGCTTAGAGGATAAAAAACGTTGACTTCCAAATGGCCCTGACCCTTGAGAACTACGCATTAGCAAATCGGACTTAGGTTCTATGAGTTTTGCACCTATCCCAATGTAGTTAAGACAATGAACTTTGGTTGGAATTTAGTGTCCCCTCCTACCGTGCAATCTAGGGTGAATTTCTTAACTTCCTGGGCCTATTTTCTTGTTTGTAGAGTAGCAATTATAATATCACAAACTTTTATAAAGACTAAATATATTAGAACGTTAGCACAGTGTCTAACCAGATGATCTAGCCAGAGCTCAGCATTGGTAATTACAGTAGTCCTCCTTTCATCTGTGGTCTCAGTGACCAACGGTCCACCATGGCCTGGGCACAGATGACCCAACTTCTGGTGTAGCATCAGGAGGTCAATAGTAACTTAATATTATGTCAGTGCCTGTGTCATTCAGCTCACTTCGTCACCTAGGTATTTTATAATCTCAACATCATCACAAGAAGAAGGGTGAGTATACTATAGTAAGATACTTCGAGAGAGGGCGCCTGGGTGGCTCAGCCGATTGAGCGGCTGACTTCGGCTCAGGTCACGATCTCACAGTTCGTGGGTTCGAGCCCCACGTCGGGCTCTGTGCTGACAGCTCGGAGCCTGGAGCCTGCTTCGGATTCTGTGTCTCCCTCTCTCTCTGCCCCTCCCCCGCTCATGTTCTGTCTCTCTCTCTCCCCAAAATAAATAAACACTAAAAGAAAAATTTTTATTAGAAAACAAGATATTTTGAGAGAATGAGAGACCATATCCATATAACTCGTTACTGTATATATAATGTCATTCTATTTTAGTATTAGTTATTGTTAATATCTTACTGTGCCTTATTTATAAATTAAACTTTTAGGGACACCTGGGTGGCTCAGTCAGTTGAGCGTGCAACTTTTGATGTCAGCTGAGGTCATGATCTCACGGTTGGTGAGATTGAGCCTCTTGTTAGGCTCTGCGCTGACAGCATGAAGCCTGCTAGGGATTCTCTCGCTCTCTCACTCTCTCCCTCCCTCTCCCTCTGTCTCTCCCCCGCTTGTTCGTGTTCCCTCTCTCTCCAAATAAATAAATAAACATTTAAAAAACTTTCTCATAGGCCTGTATGCATCAGAAAGAAAAACATCATAGATATGGAGTTTGATGTTATCTATGGTTTCAGATGTCCACTGGGGGTTCTCAGAATGTATCTCCCGTGGATAAGAGGGGACTACAGTAGTCTCAAGAGCATTTTTAGTGATATAACCTGTCTTCTGTAACATCCTCCGTTCTATACCCTCTCTAACGTCTTTGCTACTGATCCAAGTGACCAGCTACCCATCCTTACCACAAGCTTTTATTCCTGGATCCTTGAGAGTGCATTGGGGTCCAAGAGTATCCCTAAAAGATGGTCCCAATGTTAATAGTGACATGTCTATGTGTGTTTTCATGGGGAGAAAGCCCATCAATTTCATCAACTCCTACGTGAATGTGGCATACAAAAATAATAAGGGCCATGGTTTTAAGGGTGAATGCTCTCCTCATTACACCATTTCATTAAACAAACTATCAATTGGCTGAGCCCCTGTTAATTGAAAATCAGTCCCAAGACTTATTACAATGTATTAATGAAAGCCCTTAAGCGCAGCTGGCTTCAGAGAACGAGAGCATGCTGTTCAGTGTTATCAGAGACATTTTAAAACAGATCTTGAAATAAAAAGAATCTGGGGTATGTAAAACAGGGTATTTTGTGTTTCTTTCTCAGTTAAGTATCTCTCGAGATTCAGCTGTATTAACATGTAGTCAATAAGATATTTGTGAGACTGACTGGGCTTGGTATTTTCTGTCCCACTTGTTTAACAAGACAGAAAGTCAACTGTATTGGAAATATATCTATATCTATAAATATATGGAGAGAGACGTCTTACGGGGACTCGGCTCATGGATTTATGAAAAGCTGAGAAGTTCCATGATCTGCAAACTGGAGACCCAGGGAATTCAGTGGGGTAGTTCCGTTCAACTCCAACAGCCTAAGCACCAGCCACACCAAAGGCGTAAATCCCAATCTGTGGGCAGGAAAAGATGAGATGTTCTATCTCAGAGAGTTAAGGCAGAAAACAAGAGGGGAATGCTGCCTTTCTCTGCCTATCATTCTATCCAGGCCCTCAACATATTGGATGATGCCCACCCACACCGGACAGGGCATTCTATTGAATCTACCAATTTTAAGTGCTATTCTCAACCAGAAACACCCTCACAGACACATCCAGAAATAATGTTTAATTTGGACCCCCCCCCCGACCCCGCCCATGACCAGTCAGGTTGACACGTAATTAGCCACCTCAGCGACCAATATTCTCCCCTAGGTTTTCTAGAATGAGCTGGCAGAATGGTATCAAAATTGCCACATGTCACCTGAAAAATAATTTTGAGATTGATTTCAGTGTAGTGTCATATGAGACGTTTGTATTATTTAGGGTCATGAAGGCTAGCTTCTGTAATAAATGGCCCCAGATTTTCAGGGCTTAACACGCTCCAGTGTTGTTTCTAGCAAACGTCATCATAGCCTGATGAGGATCCAGAGGATCTTTCTGGCAACTTTGCAAACAGTGACGTGGATCCAAGCTCCTTTCCTGCTGTGAGGCTGCCATTTCAATCTGTGGCATCTAAGGACACCACCTAAGAGAATGTAGATGATTGTTTTATGGCCAGGCTTGGAAAGGGCTTGTATTTCTACTTCTCTTATCTTATTGGCCAAAACATCACATGGGCCGAAGCTACTGTTTGGAGGCCGGAAATAAGAATCTTGTGTGCACAGGAAGAGGAATTAAATCAGCTGAGCAGCTAGCCAGTCTCCACCACAAGTACAAAGGAGCACCGTGCACCAACGGGAGGTCAGGGAAGGCTTCCTGGGGAAGTCAAGTGCATCTATAAGCATTGTTTGATTTTCTCCCATAAATGTGTCTAATGCTCATTTCCCCAGAAATGCAGAGAAGCGTGAGCAATGTTCAGACTTGCCATCACATTTGCATTCTTGTCCTCGTCTACCCAGATACTTCAGCGATAACATTTTTCTTTCTATAACACAGATCGCTATGCTTTCTCCAGTCACAGCTTTCTGTTTATATACAAAAGTTTCTGCCTTTTCAGGTTTTTAATTGCCGTAGCCACTCAGTGCTCCTAGGATGAGGCAAGGGGGTGGGGAACATAGAAAAACCCCTAATCCTGGACAAGCCATTTGCAGCATTATTTTTCCTCTGAATAACGATACAACTAGATACAACTAGAATGTGCAAAACCATAACACCTGAACCCCTGGACATTGATCGGATGGGCAAGACCTTAATTAAAGTCCTTCCCGAAGCATCCTAAGAACTGGCGCTAAAGCTCAGGCTTACAGGGTTCCATCCCCTTTCGTATTTTTGAACACTTACCTACATGCCAGACATGGATTACGCTCTGTTTGTTTCAATGCAACTGCCTGTGTCTGAGATGTAAGGCCTCATGCGTTCATTTCATGGTTGAAAAATACTAACGTCCAGATCGGTCAGACAATTAGTTCAAGGCCACCTTGCTGATAGGGCTGGAATTTGGGATTTAAACACAAGTAGTTGGACTCCAGCAATTTGCTTGTAACTTCTGCATCACCCTGACCCATGTATGATAAACTCAATCCGATTGAGCAGCTTTCCAGGCGGGTATGTTCCAGCTTGATATTGATGCCACAAGCCATTGTTAGCAGGTAAGCGTGCCTTCTTCTTTTAAAATATTTATTTATTTTGAGAGAGGGAGAGAGAGTGAGAGAGAGAGAGAGATAATGCAAGTAGAAGAGGGGCAGAGAGAGGGGGGAAGACAATCCCGAGCAGGCTTCACGCTGTTAGCACAGAGCCTGACCCAGAGCTCGAACTCACAAACCATGAAATCATGACCTGAGCTGAAACCAAGCGTCCGGTGCTTAACCGACTGAGCCACTCAGGCGCCCCCCCTGGTGCCAGTACATTCTTTCTTAAGCACTGCTTACCCCTTCTGTTGCCAGATGGCTTATTTTTGATCGGTTTGTCATGTTGATTTTTGTTTTTCTTTTGGTAAGCTCTAGTTGAAAGAAACTGTAACTGAAATACAGTGTTCACCTTATGCACTGTGTTTTGTAAGAATTGATCTCCAAAGTCTACTGTTCACTTAAAAGCAGAGTGTCGTCTATTATCACTAAAATACGACTAGCTGAAACGGAGTGGGGGAGGAAGTAGTGATTTTCTGTAATAATCACGTTTGTGTTCCAGGCATAAAAATCATGGACGGTGGCACTTCTCAAGAGCCATTCTTCACTTTGATGACAGTGTGTGACAGAGAGGCTGACCATTAACCAAATAGAAACAAAAGACGGCCCCACGCACAAGAGAAAAATGAACGAAAGTGGAGCCTGAGCAGCACGTAATCACAAAGTACGCAGATTTAACGTGAGCTCCACCTTGGCTGCCCACTCCCTCTGGCGACCTTGAGCAAATCACTTCATCTCCCCGAAACTAAGTTTACTCACCTTTGAAACGAGAGGAAGAATTCTCTACTTGGTCAGGGTCTTGCAAGAATTCAGTGTCATCAATTCTGTAAGAAGCAGGAGCTGCAAACATGGGTGTCTACGCAAGCCAGCTAGGTCATGTGAATGTCGGTGCGGTCCAAATGTACCACGAGAGTATATGTTTTTTTTTTTTTAATTTTTTAATGTTTGTGTATTTTTGAGCAAGAAAGAGAGCCAGAGCACGAGCCGGGGAGGGGCAGAGAGAGAGGGAGACACAGAATGCGAAGCAGGCTCCAGGTTCCGAGCGGTCAGCACAGAGCCCAATGCGGGGCTCGAACTCATGAACCGTGAGATCATGACCTGAGCCGAAATGGGACGCTTTACCCACCGAGCCACCCAGGTGCCCTGAGAAAAACGCATATTTTGATAAAACATTAGACGGGTAAGACGTTCATGAATATTATTCAGTGGATGGTACAGGTTGGGGCAAGAAGGGTTCTACAGCCAATTAAGATGGGGAAACCGTGATGCATCCCATCACCCTCTTTTGGAGATTCGTAAAGCACATTGGCACATTGAGGGCTTTGAGAAGTCCTGCTGTGAAGAAAACTGCTTTTGCCAATTTAACGTAGCATTTTCCAAACACATTTGAAAACGAAACCTTCTTCATGTCTCGTTGGAACGAAGTCCTCTGTCTATCCTTTGGGATTTCAGATGAGGACTGAAGGAGAGAAAAGCAAAGGGATGCACCCCCTGAAGTACAGATTTTAGCTCAAGTTTCCTGATCCCCAACACACCACGCATTCTACCTTCACCACCCAAGGCATACTCCAAGAAGTACGTACTTGCACTGGACTCATGACCAGGGCTAAGATGTCTGACTTCTTCTAGTCCTAGTAAAGAACCAAAGAGATTTTGGCAAAGCAAAAATGCACGACACGCTTCAGTCACCAACCTAAGACGTGTAGCTACACCGTGGGCTCTGGCCTCAGTTAGTTCACCCTTCCCTTTGGAGGAAGTGCCTTCAGCCATGGACGGCTCCCCGTTGAAGGGGTAATAGACCCCTGACATATCTTGTTTCTGGCGATCGCCCTGAACATAATTCTTTGTTTACAGTGCTGTTGTAGAAAACTTGATGAATACTTAGGAGAAAATAGAATTAGGACCTAAGGACCCAGTTAAAATCAACTTAGTAGAACATAGTCATTGCTTTGTGTAGAGCTGGAAAAGATAGCCATGAGAGAAAGTGGCTTAAACATACACCAGAGAAACTATATATTATACACATAATATGTAAGAGGCAATTATGGCCTAGTAATCTGCAGTATGTCACTACCTAGCAATCAGATTGACGGATTCTAATGAGACCCATGTTGTTTGTAATCAGACTGGCATTGCTTATTCAGAGCTCTATTCCGTAAGATGCACTTTTAAATGGCTCAGATTGCACCAGATGCTATAAGAAATAGCGTTCCGTTTTATTCCATTACCAGCATTTTTCCCTCTTCCAATTAGCATAATTTAAAATCAGCCCGAGGCAAAATGTGCCGGGCTGAAAAGTTGCGAAGAAGTTCAAGAAATACTTGAAAAGAAAAAGGCAAAAAGACACACATGCACAACATTTTTTTTTTTTTTTTAAATTTGGGCAAAAGAACATTACAATGAATAGACCTCTTATTCTTTCAATTGCTCAGAATTTATTTCTGTGACTTATGGAAATACTAGAATCTCTCAGGGGGCTAATTGCCCTGGAGGTCGCTCTTGCTTATGCATTATCTTGTGGATGACAGAATCACCACCTCATTTACCATTCAGTCAAGGTTTAATTGAGTTCATTTTGTTTTTCCCCTCCTCAAAATGGCCAGGAACTTAGAGAATCAAAACAAATTTTCATTTGCAAAATGAGAAGATCCTTGGAAATTGCCTCTTTATAAGTTAGGTCCCGACTGTTTATAAAATATATGAAGTTAAAACTTAGGCTAACGTACTACACAATTTTCCCTGATGTCATCTGCCGTGATAGTAAAAGCAGAGCTAGCTTGTTAAATAAGGATAGGCATCTGATGTTAAAAGACTCATTTTTCAATGATTTGCCTCCCCGGGGGCAACTTCCTCATAATGAGGTATAAACTCCCCAGGTATAAACTCTGGTAGCTCGCATGGCATTCCCTCCCCCTGGGGTCTCCTCCTGATAGCACCTAACAGATATCTGTTGAGGATCCGGGTTTTCTCTTGGTGTCATTAGGGTGGGACTGACCCATCTCTAGCTATATTATCCTCGTGGGTCTGAACCAGAGTAAACCTCTGAACCAATGGCTGCTCCAGAGAGGTCCATTCAGGGTGAAACTTGAGACTTCTTACCCATAGTATGGGAAGCAATCCTTCTTGAACTCCCACCCCGAGTGAACAAAAAAGGGCAACTTTTGCTCTGGCAGCCATTTTGGAATCATGAGATCTCCAACTAATGGAGACACATAGATGAAGAGAATCTCAAAGAAACAGAGCCGTATCCAATTGGTGTACTGGAGCCGGTTTGTACCGACCAGCTCCCGAGAGCTGATTGTTAAAGTTGTAGGATGCGTGTGAGGCGCCTGGCCGGCTCAGTCAGTAGAGCATGTGAGCTCAAGCCTCCCGTTGGGCATAGAGCTTGCAACTGGCCACTGTGGTAGTGTTTACACCATAATCATGGGCAAACACTGGAAGTGAGGGCTGCTGTTTCTTTTTCTCCTTCTCTCTTTCCTCCTCTTTCTTCCTCCTCCTCCTCCTTCCTTTCTCCCCGCCCCCAGAGCTGGTTGTCAAACATTTCCCAGCTTTCCACTAGCTGTGCCTCTGACTGAACCGTGCCTGAGGCTTGGCCTGCTTCTGAGCTTTTCCAATCGGAAGCCCAGAAATCTCCTCCATTGTTTACGTCAGTTTGACCCAGAGGATTTCTGTGACTGTTAACCCAAACCGTAACCCACCATTGTCTGCAACCTTCTCCGTAACAAAAGCTCACATTAATGAAGACTTTGCCAAGGACCAAGAACTCTGCTAAGTGTGAATCTGCTTCGCTCAAACAAACCATCCGCTTGCACAGAGAAGATACCTTGATGGTTTCTAACACACCCGTGAAGAGACTAAACCTTGGAGTACAAGTGTCACTTATCCAAGTTTCAAAGAGACCTATTTACAATTTTCCAGATACACCAAGGCTTGCCACACTTCAGTGCCTTACCTATGCTGTTTCCTCTCCTTATATAGCTTGTCGACCTAGTTAATGCCTACTCGTTTTTCAGGATCCTGAGTCAGCGCCTAATGGAGTACTTCTTTATCCTATGAGTCTGAGTCACTAAGTCACTTCTCCTATCACCCCTTGCCTACCTTGTCTAGAGTGCTTTTAGCAATGCAGAGTGCTTATTGATTTTCTTGTCGGTTCCCCTACTAGACTATACGATCCACAGAATCTTGGAAATAATAGAAAAAAATCTTTAATTTTCTTGTCTATATCTTCATGCATTAGGCATGCCTGCCACATTATAGGTTCTCAATCACTGCCGGCCGGGTTACTTGCATGGATGAATTAACAAAGCCTCATGATTTGTTTTTACTGCATTGAAATTCAAGGAAAGAAGAAATACTCTGTCATTACCCTTAGTACATATCCTCACGCTAAATATGTGAATCATCCAAAAGCTATTAAAACTCCTTGACCTCTTGGTTTTCTTCATTTTTTCTCATCTTGAGTATCGCCACCTTTATCACCATGAATCGTCTGCCCGGGTGTCGGGCAAATGGAAGAGCGTGTTGAGGGCTATTAGAAAGATCATTGGGTTTTGTATCAAATAGACAGGATACGAATTCCAGTTCCGCTCTTTACTGCCTAAGTCTTAAGCAAATTACATGCTTTCCTCATATGTAAAATAGGAATGGTCTAACATTTAAGGTTGCCACGTGGATGTAAATCATTGGTACATGGCCAGGTGCATGGTAATAGGCACTTAAGAAATGGTAGCTCTTTACCTTCATGTCCTACAAGCTTAGCCATATTTTGTTTTATTTTTTTCCTAAGAACTATCACTTGAGATTTAGTATCTGATGTCCGTTTACTTCGTTTGGATGTTTCAAACTAGCGTTTCATCCTACTAATCCAACTGTGATTAACAATAGCCACAAACACTGCTCTACACCCCCATGAGGACTGGAGGCAAAAACAGTTTTTTCAAGCTGAAACCCTATCACTTACAGGTTTCTAAGAAGTTTCTTATTTTCAGGGTCAGGCTATGATTTGTCTTTGGATCCCTTCAATTTGTTTCCCTTTTTATTAGATCCATGCACACCCACCCACACACACACACACAGAGCACCGAAACTTGCTCACAGGAAATCAGAACGTGAGGCCAGACCATGACAGAAATGATATACAAATTGCTATATTTTCGTGTTTTAATTTGGAAGACATACTTTGGGGAAGGAAAAAAAAAACTGGGCTAGTCTTAGCAACTGGGAGTGAGTGACTCTTGTCCTACATGTGGTGTTGAAATTGAATATGCCAGACTTTGGGAAATATCCTTTGGACTCTCGTGAATGCCACGTCTGAACTATGACACCAGGTCACATGCATCGGGTGGCAACTTTGCCCTGGATGGAAGGTTGATCACTGTCAGTCCTCCTGAAAGGAGGAAGTTCCAGGGCTGGACAGAAGCTCCCCCTGGGACTAGCAGAGAGGACATTTTCTTCCTTAAGGCCTTAAGTGGTGAAATAAAGTTGAGCCATGGGAGTGTTTAGAGTATTTGAGTGGTGAGAAGGATTGGGTCGCTGCACAAAGAAACAAGCTGGAGACAGGCAAAGTGTTGACCGAATTAAGGAGATCTAATGAGAAATCTGGGAATGGGGATGGTTGCGGTTGGGAGTTATTCCCTGTCACCCTAAACTTCAGTTCATTTGGGGTAAACCACATCTTCCCTAATCCTTTTCCAACTGTGATATGGGGAATTGGGTGAGCCGTAAGTTCACTGTTAGACCAGGGAGGAGGCAGTAGGGTTTGTTGTGAAAAGTACCTGCCCAGAAAAGGTGTGCTATCATGAGTATTTCAGCAGCACAGGAAAACCAAAAGGAACCTGGAAGATTTGTTCTGGACGACACGGGAGACAGGATGCTGGGAAACACTTAGAAAACTTCGAGAAGGCTATTAGCCAGGAGTCGGCTGGGAAGAGATCAGATCCACCTGCCTCCAAAGATGATGCTCTTCCTAAAATACTATCTTGCTTCTTGAAGAACAGAACTGGGGAGGGATGCGGTTCACTGGTTGACTTCCTACAGCATGTCCACAAAGCAGACCTGTGAAAACATTGCCTTTTCTTCGTTTCCGAGCTCTTTTGGTATAAGATGCCCATCGTTATTGTTATCTGTCCAACCGCCTTGATGGAGGAGTGGGACGTAAGGGAAATTTGTGTTTTCATGAGAACCAGTAACATTTCACACCTTAAGTAAGACTTTTAACTCTCTGATCGATGACCTGAAATTGATTTTCCCCCAGCTATTCACCAACATGATAGGAAATCTACTTAGTGTAATAGGTACTCTCTGCTTGATGTTGTTGGAAAATAATACCATGCAGTTTAGAAGATACTAGATCTAGCCTGAACTCTGCTACAAAGAGCTATGTAAGTGGGAATATGTCACTCCTGACTCTTTGTTCTAAAACCAGGACTTGGGCTTCCCAATCTTTACTATCTTCCAGCTCAAGAAGGCAGTATATGTTTTAAATGTCTTGGTTCCTAGATATGAGTTTCTGAAGGCAAGAGTGTTTATATACAGTCACAGAAAAGAAGGGCAGCACTGATATTTAGCAGATTCCCTGGTACTGCTGTAGCAGCTGTTATGATATTTAAGTACTTTCAGGTTATCTGGTGCATGGTTCGTGTTCTAAGACACCCTGACTGGTCCCTGTTGCCTGAGCTGTCCCAATTATCACCCATGCAGCCCTGCAATCACTGAATGCATGTATTTCATAGAAATTTATTTTTTGAAAGGTTTAAAAATATCTTCACACATATAAAGCAATAAAAATTCTGAATAGAGACTTGGGCCATAAAAAACAAAACAAAACAAACAAACAAACAAATCACTGATGATAGAAAGAGAGAGAGCAAGACAGAGAGAGAAAAGAAAGATCACCACCCAACCAACCCAAAGGTTGACCAGAAAACTTAACGCCATACTAGTCGTGGACGGTCTCTTACGTCATTCTGTGTCTTTTCTTTCTTTTTTCTCCCTCCTTCCTTTTTCCTTCTTCTTCTTTTTTTTCATCGGAGAGTTCAAGGGAAGAAATTTCTATTTTTAGATTTTTCCTGAACCTGTTACCTAGGATTGTCAATAGAACAGAGCTTTGACTAGTTAGATATCTTTTATCAAGAAATTAGATTTCCAGTACTTTGAGAATGGAAACACACAGAAAGAAGAAAAACATTTCTTGTGCCATTAAGTGAACTCAAAGTGCTTCTTTTATTCTTTCCTCTATGCTAAAATGAGCAAAATATTCTGTGGTATTTTGGATGGGAGAGAGAGTGGGACACTCACAATGCAAGGTCTTTTACTGACCCACAGCCAGTGCTCCTTGCAAAAGGTAATCTAATAATCCTCTATTCCATTTAAGGCCTATAGGAGCTCGTACCTTTCTAGACATTTTAAATGATTTGTCCAATGACCCTGCAAGACCTTCTGATCCAAGCACTGTTATCACTCGTGCTCGATGGAAATTTCGGTGGGCCGAAGTCGACGGAGATCTCGGATGCTGACATATGCCCTGCTGGTGTGTGATTTTCTTTTTTATCTGCCAGCCACCTTGTCCAAAAGGGTCCCCCCAAGTCGCAAGCCCATGTCTGGGAGGGTTTGTTCTTCCGATTGACGCAAGTAACTTTCAGAAAGCTCTCGGAGGTTCTTTGAGGATCTATTGCTATTCTCGACAGAGTTTTGTAGTTGATTGCTTTGAAGCCCACTTATCTTGCCTAGCTGATTGAAGATGTTGCTGATGTGCTTTTTTAATTAGTTCGTGAAGTGGGTGGAGTTGGAGCAAAGTCAATTTCATCTTGCTAAAATCCAATCAATGCTAGTTGACTGAATGACTTTAGTTTATTTAGCTGATTGACCCCGGACTTCTTCAGAAGTTGTTTTCTCTTATTTTCAATTTTGATGATTAAAAAAATGATTTAATTACAGAAGTCACTTCTATGTCACTTAATATGTTGGCAGGGAATTTACCCCCCCTTCCACCTTACGTATAACTCATAAGGTGCACCGTAAAGTCCTGCCGAATTCCATAATATTTGCTGTTCCCCACTGTAAAAGAAACGACACGCTTTCGTCTGTGGATTTTTCATTTCTTTACTGTGCAGACAACTATTTATTGAAGGAAAAGATTGTTCAGTCCTTTGCAAAATATTTACAATGTGCTCACTTTTGTTGAGATTCACTTTAGGGTTTTTTGTAAGGCTGTGTTTTGCAAATCCTTTCACTGGTTAAACTTTTTCTTCTTGAAGGAATGAATAGAAAAACAGGGGTTCCCATTTATTTGGAGAAGAATTATTGTGACTGCCTGCCTGGGCATCAAGCTGAAACGCTTACAAAACCACTTCACATCCCAGACAACAACCAACCAAATTTTGTTTCTGTCAAAATAATAGAAACAAATGGTTCCAAAGCAGAGATGCTGCTTGTAAACATTTTCATCAGAATCAAGCACTGTGGCTGTTAAAATTCATCTAAATTAAATGTGTGTTTCTGAAACAAATGCTTTCTTTGTGAAAGATTTGCCAGCAAAGATACCTCTAACCCTGCAGGGTGAGGTCACATATATGAAAATCCTATGATTCATGAGAGCCTAATTAAACAGAGAAAACTCTAGTAAACTTCTCTCTATAGGAAAGGTGCTTTTTTAAGGTGGTAGTGAAAAGTTGTTCTGAAGTTTTAAATCCAAATGTTATTTTAAAGCAATTCTACAAGCTGACTCACAAAGAACAAGGACAGCTAAGTATCCAATGTACCAAGATACCTGACTTGAGTCCCAAACTGGACTTAGGTCCTTCTTTCATTTTGATTACTTTGGTCCTGGAGTGTCTGAAGGGGACAGAGCGTGTGCCAAAACATTGGAAGGGACAGATTAGTGTCTACCCACCCCCCTGGCACCCCTGAGAGACTAACTTTGAGATCACAGAAGAAGTTATAAACTGGCTATTGCCACATAAGATCTGCATACGTGCCACTCTAAAATGCCACTCACATTTCAAGCTTCCGTGTATGTCATACACACTAACATCCTTTTAACAAAAACACGTTACATGACTGAGCTCAAGAGCCAGAGGTAGGGAAGTACCTTCCATCCACCATGAGGTCAAAGCAAGCCACATGGCGGAGACGAACATCAATGGGTGGGGGGCATATTCTCCTGTCATGAGGGAGGGGGAAGTGCGTAAATATTTCCTGAGCAGTATTGTCATCTACCACAGGTGGTAAAGCCAGAAAGTAAAAGACACGTGTTCATGAAATATTTATGAGTTTCAGGGTCCAAACAGTGCCATAGATCATCGTGCGGCTTTGGTACTCCTAGCGTTTAGAGAAGCCATCAGTGGAGACCTGATGTGTGGTGAAGCAGTATTTCTCTTGGGGCCTCTTGCCTACAGTCAGGGACCAGTTACCTCGGTACAATGCTGGAGCAGGGGAGCAGGAGAGCACTTAATGCTGAGGACACATGAGATGTTACTACCCCTGGGGAATCCGAAAAACACCTGGGTAGGGGAGAGTTTCAGGGGTGCTCAGTGCCTGAACAAGCAGGATAATTGGTACAGATTAATTTGTATTCATTGCCTTTGAACGGTGTGTTCCATAGATCACGTGGGAGATTGGATCCATTTTCTAGGTAGTTCTAAAATAGAGCCCCACAGAAGTCATATCCATATTGTGAAGATGAAAAGAACATGTTTGGCCTGAAACGACATGTTTAGATCTAAGACAGACTAGAAAGCTTATTTTTAGACACATAATGAAATGGGTATGTGCATCCACTGGGGGTTTTAGTCAACAAACAATTGAACAATTTTAAACAACGGAAGCAGTTTGAAAGTATGCAATATAGTTTTGTCGTCTTATCCTAAAAAGATACACAGCTTCTATTTGTAAAAGGAACTCATGATCCTACCTGCTCCTTCACCTGCCATCCTCTCCCTATGAACACATAACATATGCACATTGTCGCATCACAGTATGTAAAAATATGAACATGGGATCTTTGCTATTCTCCCTTCAAAAGGTGGGGTATAATTTTCCTCCTTTTCAGTGTACAATGGAGTTAATGACTTGTTTTCTAACAATATAGTAGAAATAGCAGTGTGCGTCTTCTGAGACTCAGTCATAAAATGTATTGCGGCTTCCTCTTCTTCTCACCATTGGATTCTTTCCTTTGGACAAAGTCAGTTGCCCTTGGTGAAGACAGACAGCATATGAAGAGGTCCACGTGGTGAGGAACTGAAGACTCTTGCCGGCAGCCATGTGGTTGAGCCAACTTAGAAGCAGATCCTATAGCCCCAGTCAAGCCTTCAGATGACCATGGTCTTGACTACAGTTTCATCAGAGACTCTGAGGCAGAAATACCCACCTCTCTCTGATTGTGATCCATAGAACCTGTGTAATCCACAGAATCTAACTGGGTAAAAAAGAATGTAAGCCCATTAGGGGGACTGATAGGTTTGTTAAAGTCAATAGAGTGGAAGTCCCAATAAAGATCAAAGAATTGTTGGAATGGGAAGGTGTTAGAATATGTGAATTAGAAAGACAGAGCAGATGTTCAGAGAGTACAATGCTTCAAGTCAAGATAGTGGAAGTAATATAATTTTGGATATGGAGATTATGAGATCTAGGTTGTTAAGACCATGAGAGTTGATGGCTAAGGTGAAGTGAAGGAAAGATTGCTGGAAATGAGAAGCTGAAGTGATGAATGGATTATCTCGTTAGATGTTGAAGCTGCCAAGAGTGATGACAGGGGCAGGATTAATTTTGGCAAGAAAGGCAGTGAGCTGGGTGCTAATATTTTCAATATATGTGGAGGCCTAATTGAATACTTATTACACGAGTAACACAAGGAGGGATAGTTGATGGTGCTACCTGATAGATGTGGCTCAAAGGAGTCTGTGTATTTGAAGAAGAAGGGATGAGAAATTATGTGGAAACAACCAAGAAGAGCAAGTAAAATAACACCACATGTCCAGGCCCTAGGGTAATAGGGAGCCATAGAAAAACATTGTTGTTGGTAGTGAGGGCTGTTGGAGAAGTAGTGCTATTAGACAATGGCCAGATTCCATTAGAGAGAGAAGGAAAAAGAACCTCTGCCCTTGGAGTAAATGTTGTGATGAAGGGAATTTGGCTCATAACAGCCTCTAAGTTCCAGATGTAAGAGTGGAAGGGTTTGAGAGGCAGAGAAGTGGTGGCAGACTGGGTCAGATGAGGAGATTGTGAGGCTACAGAGACATAAAAGCCCAAGTAACGATGGAATCCAGAAGTCCTAACCTTCTGGAAGTGGCTGAGGTAAGCAGAAATTTAAAGCATGATTGGATGAGCTGTGGTGGCTTTTTCTATGAAGGTGATTAACAAACTGTGCTCGTAGCCTTTTCTTAGAATTGTTCTTGGTCAAGATGGACTTAACAGATATATTCAGAACATTTCACCCTGAAGCAGCAAAATATACATTCTCTCCAGTCCACATGGAAGGTTCTCCAGAATCGATCACATACTGGGACACAAATCAGCCCTCAACGAGTACAAAAAGATTGAGATCACACTGTGCGTATTTTCAGACAACAGCACTATGAAACTCGAAATCAACAACAAGAAAAGATTTGGAAAGATAACAAATACTTGGAGACTAAAGAACACCCTACTAAAGAATGAATGAGCTAACCAAGAAATTAAAGTGGAAATTAAAAAGTGCAGGGAAGCCAAGGAAACTCTGGAACAGAGCAAAGGCAGTCATAAGAGGGAAGTTATAACAATCCAGGCCTTCCTAAAGAAGGAAGGAAGGTCTCAGATACACAACCTAACCTTACGCCTTGAAGAGCTAGAAAAAGAACAGCAAATAAAACCCCAAACAAGCAGAAGACAGGAAATAATAAATATCAGAGCAGAAATCAATGCTATCAAAACAAACAAACAACAACAACAACAAAACCACAATAGAACAGATCGATGAAACCAGAAGCTGGTTCTTTGAAAGAATTAACAAAATTGATAAAGCACTAGCCAGTTTGATCAAAAAGAAAAAGGAAAGGACCCACATAAATAAAATCAAGAATGAAAGAGGAGAGATCACAACCAACACAGCAGAAACAAAAACAATAATAAGAGAGGAGTATGAGCAATTATACACCAATAAAATGGGCAATCTGGGAAAAATGGACAAATTCCTAGAAATATATAAACTACCAAAACTGAAACAGGAAGAAATAGAAAATTTGAACAGACCCATAACCAGTAGAGAAATTGAATTAATAATTAAAAAACTCCCCCAAAACAAGAGTCCAGGACCAGATGGCTTTCCAGGGGAATTCTACCAAACATTTAAGGAAGAATTAACACCTATCCTCTTGAAGCTGTTCCAAAAAATGGAAATGGAAGGAAAACTTCCAAACTCTTTCTATGAAGCCATTACCTTGGTTCTAAAACCAGACCAAGACCCCACTGAAAAAGAGAACTATAGACCAATTTCCCTGATGATTATGGATACAAAAATCCTCAGCAAGATATTAGCCAACCGGATCCAACAATACATTAAAAAAATTATTCACCATGACCAAGTGGGATTTATACCTGGGATGCAGGGGCTGGTTCAATATCCGCAAAACAATCAATGTGATTCATCACATCAATAAAAGAAAGGACAAGAACCACATGATCCTCTCAAGAGATGTAGAGAAAGCATTTGACAAAATACAGCATACTTTCTTGATAAAATCCCTCAAGGAAGTAGGGGTAGAAGGAGCATACCTCAAGATCATAAAAACCACATATGAATGACCCAACGCTAATATCATCCTCAATGGGGAAAAACTGAGAGCTTTCCCCCTAAGGTCAGGAACAAGACAGGGATGTCCACTCTCACCACTGTTATTCAACATAGTATTGGAAGTCTTAACCTCAGCAATCAGACAACACAAAGAAATAAAAGGTATCCAAATTGGCCAAGAGGAGGTCAAACTTTCACTCTTCGCAGATGACATGATACCGTATAGGGAAAACCCAAAAGATTCCACCAAAAAACATCTAGAACTGATTCATGGATTCAGCAGTAGCAGGATATAAAGTCAATGCACAGAAATTGGCTGCATTCTTATACACCAATAATGAAGCAACAGAAAGAGAAATCAAGGAATCAATCCCATTTACAATTGCACCAAAAGCCATAAAATGCCTAAGAATAAATCTAACCAAAGAGGTAAAAAATCTATACACTGAAAGCTATAGAAAGCTTATGAAACAAATTGAAGAAGACACACACACACAAAAATGGAAAAAGATTCCATGCTCCTGGATAGGAAGAACAAATATTGTTAAAATGTCGATACTACCCAAAGCAATCCACATATTCAATGCAATCCGTATCAAAAACCACCAGCATTCTTCACAGAACTAGAAAAAACAATCCTACAATTTGTATGGAAACATAAAAGACCCTAAATAGCCAAAGCAATCTTGAAAAAGAAAACCAAAGCAGGAGGCATCACAATCCAGGACTTCAAGTTGTACTGCAAAGCCGTAATCATCAAGACTGTATGGTACTGGCACAAGAACAGACACTCAGATCAATGGAACAGAATAGAGAACCCAGAAATGGACCCACAAACATATGGCCAACTAATCTTTGACAGAGCAGGAAACAATATCCAATGGAATAAAGACAGTCTCTTCAGCAAGTGGTGCCAGGAAAACTGCACAGCAACATGTAGAAAAATGAACCTGGATCACTTTCTTACACCACAGACAAAAATAAACTCAAAATGGATGAAAGACCTCAATGTAAGACAGGAAGCCATCGAAATCCACAAGGAGGAAGCAGGCAAGAACCTGCTTGACCTCGGCCGCAGCAACTTCTTACCAACCTGTTTCCGGAGGCAAGGGAAACAAAAGCAAAAATGAAGTATTGGGACCTCATCAAAATAAAAAGCTTCTGCACAGCTAAAGAAACAATCAGCAAAACTAAAAGGCAACCAACAGAATGGGAGAAGATATTTGCAAACGACATATCAGATAAAGGATTAGCATCCAAAATCTATAAAGAACTTGCCAAACTGAACACCCAAAAAACAAATAATCCAGTGAAGAAATGGGCAAAAGACATGAATAGACACTTCTCCAAAGAAGACCTTCAGATGGCCAACCGACACATGAAAAACTGCTCAACGCCATTCATCATCAGGGAAATACAAATCAAAACCACAATCAGATGCCACCTCACACCTGTCAGAATGGCTAACATGAACAACTCAGGCAACAACAGATGTTGGAAAGGATGCAGAGAAAGAGGATCCCTTTTGCACTGTTGGTGGCAATGCAAGCTGGTGCAGCCACTCTGGAAAATAGTATGGAGGTTCCTCAAAAAACTAAAAATAGAACTAGCCTCCAACCCCGCAATTGCACTGCTAGGCGTTTACCCAAGGGATACAGGTGTGCTGTTTCGAAGGGGCACATTCACCCCAATGTTTATAGCAGCACTACCGACAATAGCCAAAGTATGGAAAGAGCCCCAATGTCCATTGATGGATGAATGGATAAAGAAGATGTGATATATCTATCTCTCTCTCTCTCTCTCTCTCTCTCTCTCTATATATATATATATATATATATATATGCATAATGGAATATTACTCGGCAAGCAAAAAGAATGAAATCTTGCCATTTGCAACTATGTGGATGGAACTAGAGGGTATTATGCTAAGAAAACTAGTCAGAGAAAGACAAATATCATACGACTTCACTCATACGAGGACTTTAAGAGACAAAACAGAGGAACATAAGGGAAGGGAAGCAAAAATAATATAAAAACAGGGAAGGGGGACAAACCATAAGAGACTCTGAAATATAGAGAAAAAACAGAGGGTTCCTGGAGGGGTTGTTGGGGGGGGGGGTGGGAAGGGGGAGGGGCTAAATGGATCAGGGGCACTAAGGAATCTATTCCTGAAATTAGTGTTGCACTATTTGCTAACTAACTTGGATGTTAATTAAAGAAACAAATTAAATAGAAATTTAAGAAAAAAGTGCTTGGTCAGTTTGTAGGAGGTGGATGGTGGTATGTTTGCAGGAGAGGCCATCTTACTAGGAGCACGTGGAGCATCATGGGCCTCCCTGAGTCCTGCTTAGAGTGGTGCAAGGGGTTACAGAAGACACTAGAGGAATGGATGATGCCACAGCCCAGATGACAGGACATCCATCCACTTTGGGAGCTGTCCAGAACACTCTGGAAGTCCTGCTGAAATTCTAGCTTGCTGAGTACTAACTCCCTGCCCTGTTGATAGATCAAAACGCCACCTATCCTCAGGGCTCAAAATAGCAGACTCCATAAAATCTTGCTTCACCCCTGCTCACTACTTGATAAGGAAAGAAAAACGGAGTCAAAGCTCAAGATTTTATATATAACTCCTTCTTTTCCCTCATAATTAGTTTCCTTTTAAATTAATTTTGGGATGCCTAGGTGGTTCAGTCAGTTGATCGTCCAACTCAGGTCATGATCCCAGGGTCAGGGGATCGAGGCCCACGTCGGGCTCCGTGCGGAGCACGTAGTCTGCTTGAGATTCTTCCTGTCTCCCTCTTCCCCTCCCCTCCGCTTGCACACACGCTCTCAGAGAAAGAAATTAAAAGTAAACAAAAATCAATGGGTTTCAAAAGCTAAAGTCGTTTTCCTACAAGCCTTCAATTATGATGACGCACAGTGAGTGGATTCAATGTTTGAATGGCTTCTGGAGGCCAGACTGCGCTTTTTCACCTGTGGTTGAAAAGGCTGGTGGAGGGGCCTTGGGGATCTGAGCACAGGAGTGGAAATCATGAGGCAGTCACCCTCACTGTCTCTGAAGTGTCCCGTAGGCCTGGCATGGCGCTCGCTCTTCCTCTGCATGTTTCCTAGTTTATCATCTCTCTGGAGTGCCTCGCGGAATAAATAATTCATGGTTGCAAAGCATGAAACCTAAAGTGCTATGGAAACAGAAAAGCAGCAGAAAGGGACTCTCCTTGTTGGTTGCTCAACTCCTGTACTTGGCAGAGCAGTTCTTGAAACATGACCCCATGCAGGCTGGAAGTGAGCTAAACTACCCCAGTGCCTAGCATTAGGCTTGACCCTTCACCTAACTCCCTGACACCCACCCAGCCTCCCTTCCCTTTCCCCATCCAGCCAAGAGAAAAATAGCTCTGATTCAGCGGGATCATGTTGATGTGGTTTAATTTCATGCACTTCATTCTTTCATTTACCCATTTGACATTTATCGTACACCTGCTCTGTCTGCGCTCTATACTTACCTAAGCTGGTTACAAAGGTGGAGGGGTCCCAGTCTGAGGCTAAGCTGAATGATTGGCCTGGCGCCCACATATCCGAGCACCTGGGAGAACGAGTGGGGCAGGAGACTTTGCCAAAAAAAGCCCAAGAAACCTTGGAAGTGGAGGAAGACCAGGAGAAGGACAAGCCTGACCTAGAAACAAAGGTTTTGACCTCTGTCTCCAGCTTAGACTTTGTTGCATCTGGTCTAGATTTTAGTAATATCGTACATCCAGTATGATAGGTTTCAGTCATATGTGTGCTCAGTAACATGATCTCTCTTTCTGTTCTGTAATGTGGATTTCTGGTTTTCAGTAATATCTGAAAGATCATTCTTTGTAAAATATCATGGCCTGGGCAGCACAACTTTTTATGACATCCCCAACATATCTGATACCTGGAGCACATTACTTCTTTGTTCTCCCCGGTTCAAAAAAATATCTTCTGTAATAATGCACGCGTCATTTTCTTGATTTGTTCTTTTTGCTTGAAAAACAATTGAAAAAGAAACGTCACCTTAGTGCTAATATTAAAGTTCGACAAATTATTTAATATGCGAACTAAAATTTGTACCCACGAGGCAAAGCTTGCTATTTGCACTATATTTCATCGCTTTTAGGTACCAGACACAAAAAAATCCAAGGGATCACATAGAATGACAGCGTTGAAGCAGCTCAAATTCTATCTCTGCATCTTTCCAAGCACGATGTGGTCATTAATTTGAGCCTACTGGTTAAATGCAGACATATTTAGTATTTAGGAAATCGCAGACACAAACCGCACCCAACGTGAACTGGACCGATTTCAAAGGATTCTCAGCTCTTCAAATGAAATTGTACGGTTGAGTGTGTGTTTTTGGAGGGCGATTTTACAGCTGGGAGTTCTCTGAATTAACTTTCATGTAGAGTACCATGTTTATTAAAATATAAGTAACAGCACTTGCTAATTTTTAAGCCTATGTGATTATCGCTCTTGTGGCCGAATCTCGATTTAGGCTCCGGTCATGATCTCGTGGTTGTGAGACTGAGCCCCGCCTCGGGGTTTGTGCTGATAGTATGGAGCCTGCTTGGGACTCTCTCTCCCTCTCTGTCTGTCTCTCACCCACTCTCTCTCTTTCTCTAGCTTTTTTTCTCTCTCTAAAAGTAAATAAATAATCTTAAAAAAAAAAAAAAAAAAGAACTGCCAGGGCACAGTGATAATAAAGTACAGATCGACCTTTTAGATAGCTTTATTTTTAATTCTCCACAGGCAATGCATCCCCGTACTGCCTTTACCTAAGGTGAACCACTGCCATTTCCTACCATTCCTGCCCCACTACTATTCTGGAATATTTTAGGACATGGCAAAATGCAGACAGAGGGAGGAAGATTCCCGTTTGTTCACAGACAACTCCTTAGATGCTGCTTAGATGATTCCAGCAGGTGCCTGACAGGTGGTGACTGTGGTGGACAGAGGAGGTGGTACCCAGAGGGAGGGCCGGGGTGTCCACAGACATTAGTAGGGCCATGGTGCTTGCCAGAAAGAGTGACATTGGTAGTGATTCACAGAGGTGCTTTGCATGCACCAGAGGGAGTGGTTTGCAGAGGTAAGAGTCTATGCCAGCAGATTAGGGCAAGAGTCAGCACTCAAAGATACACCCGCGGGTGGGTAAGAGAGAAAGATGATGTGCCTTCAACGACCACGCAGTCTCGTAGGGCAAAAATCTAGTTCTAGTCGTACCCTATCTAGTATGATAGCATACATCATAATACAGAATAATATAGTTTTCTTTAATACGGTGTATAATCTGATAAGCAGAACGCTAGACACATGAGTATGGTATGTTTGCGAAAGTTTCCTGGGAGAAAGAAAGAAAGAAACAAACAAACACCTGAACTGATTGTTGAAATAGGAGGAGGGGTTAGTGACCTCTAAGACTAAATTTGTCCTGTCAGGACTTCAGATGTGACTCTGGGGCAGGTAAGATATTTGGGAGTGGGCGTGCTCCCAAGGGTCTCCTTAAATTAAGCAGCCTCGCAACGCTCAAGATTTGTTGAACATTCACAACGTGCCAAGTACAATACTCACCGAGTTCTACTCATTACCTATTTGTACCCTCAATGCAGTCCCAAGGTGTGGGTGCTGTCACCATTCCCATTCTACCAAGGGGGGTGACTGAGGCTTTTGGCAGCCAAGTAACTTGCCAAAGGTCATAAACCAAGTTACAGAGATAGGATTTGAACGCAAACAGTCTGACCTCAGAGTCTAGGATTGAATTTTTCCTTTTTTTTCTTTATTTTTAATTTTTGTTTGTTTGTTTATTACTTTTGAGAGAGAGAGAAAGAGAGAGAGAGAGAGGAAGGTAGGGGCAGAGAGAGGAAGACACAGAATCCCCAGCAGGCTCCAGGCTCTGAGCTGTCAGCGCAGAGCCCGGCATGGGGCTCGAACTCACAAACCGCAAGATCACGAGCTGAGCTGAAGTCGGACGCTTAACTGAGCCACCCTGGCGCCCTAGGATTTAATTTCTCAATTGCCCCCTGCGAGCATTCAGCTGAGCTGCGGTTGGCAAAGACGAGGGTGATCGTCGGCGAGCACCCGTCTGGGTAAGATTCAGGCTCTGTGTGTGAATTCCATCTCTGCCGCTTCTTGACGGTACGATCTTGGCTAAGTCGTTTGTCCTTTCCGAGCCCAGCTTTCTCCTCCATAACATGGGGCGGTTAAGACCTAGGTCTCAGAATTGTTCGGAAGAAGTCAGCACGTAGGTGAAACAGCAGGTGAAACATAGTAGGCATTTCACCTGCTAGCCTGATACGTGTCAACTGAGTTAAGGAAGCAGGGCACCCCACAACTTGTTGCCGAAGAAAACTTGGCATCCGATTTTCTTCTTCTACAGTGGCATATTTTGAATCCTAAGTAAAAGACCCCAGGATCACTATTCATTTTAAACAACAAACACCTGTCATTGCCCAAATTAGAAACACTTGCAGAATCGTGCTGCAAAATATTTATAAATTCATAAGTGTGTTTTCATTGGTGCTAAGTAAAATGAATTCAGCTGTAGTTTTTCACTTTAAGGGAAAGATGTCTTCATTCTTTTCTCCCTAATTGTAACAGCTGAATATTGGATTTGTGAAAGCAAATGTACAGGATTTGTGATAAAGGGAAGTTTGGGGGTGAGAAGGCAAGGCAGGTCGAGGTGTGGGGGAGAGATGGCTTAATGTTAGGCTTTTCACATTTCAGATGAAACTGAGACAAAGACAATGTATCTTTATTTTCCCTTGTAACTCCTACCCGCAGTGGGACACTCACTATCTACTTTGTGAGGTGTGTTTTCCTCTTAATTTGATAATATAAGTCTGAAGGTATTCCACGCACTCACTCATCATGCTTTTTTTTTTTTTTTCTTCTAGAGTCTGAGGGAAAATCACGGCATAACGACAGTTTTATCTAAAAAAATAAATAATACCGTTCTACTTCCACTAGTTCTGGCTTTTTAAAAATTGTATCCCTGACCCAATTTCCTACCAGACTTAATTTTTTTATGTTTATTTATTTATTTATTTATTTAAAAAAATTTTTTTAAATGTTTATTTATTTTTGAGACAGAGACAGAGCATGAACGGGGGAGGGTCAGAGAGAGAGGGAGACACAGAATCTGAAGGAGGCTCCAGGCTCCAAGCTGTCAGCACAGAGCCCGACGCGGGGCTCGAACTCACGGACCGTGAGATCATGACCTGAGCCGAAGTCGGACGCTTAACCGACTGAGCCACCCAGGCGCCCCTATGTTTATTTATTTTTGAAAGAGAGACAGAGTGAGGGTGGGGAAGGGACGGAGAGGGAGGGAGACACAGAATGTGAAGCAGGCTCCAGGCTCTGAGCTGTCAGCACAGAGCCCGACATGGGGCTCGGACTCACAAACCGTGAGATCATGACCTGAGCCCACGTCAGACGCTGAACCGACTGAGCCACCCAGGAGCCCCAGTTTCCTACCAGACTTTTAAACATTACGGCTTTGAGTGCTATTTCCATCTAATCTAGCAAAATTTCTTAGTGGGAGCGTTGTAAACCAACAACAGTCAGGTCGACTTCAACCTGTAAACGTTTTGCTCGGTGTTTAAAAACTTTCAAGAAAATATATATTTTTTTAAACTGGAATATTTCACATAAAATCTGGATTTTTGTGTTTTCCTGACAAAAACGGAACACCAGGCCAACTGGTCTTGCTGTACCCGGGGCAGGGTTCTCAGTTCTGGCTTGCCACCCACCCCGTTGTGGAAATAATGTGTGGACACATACTCACTTGCCCCTGACCTCCTAGGGGATAATATCCTAGCCAGTTCCTAGGGCCAGCCAGCTTCATGAGTGGGTGACCTGTGCAGTCACATGGTCCGACTCTCAGGACAGGCTTGAGTTGGGATGAATGCTTTGCTATTCTGTCTTGAAATTGGTCATAATTTGGGGCGCCTGGGTGGCTCAGTGGGTTAAGCGTCCGACTTTGGCTCAGGTCATGATCTCGCAGTTTGTGAGTTCGAGCCCCGCGTCGGGCTCTGTGCTGACAGCTCGGAGCCTGGAGCCTGCTTCACATTCTGTGTCTCCCTCTCTCTCTGCCCCTTCCCTGCTCATTCTGTGTCTCTCTCTGTCTCAAAAATGAATAAACATTAAAAAAAAAAGAAATTGGTCATAATTTTACCTTTGAATTTGTGCTTTGTAAGTGAATGCAATTGGGCGTGTGGGTGAGCATAGCGAGAAGGGCCATGTGACCTCACAGGTCACGCACCCATGTGTGTGAGCAGAGGAAATACACCAGTTGGGGGCATGTATGGGCTCAGGTGGATGGGCGGGGAAGGGTAGCAGGTGACACGCATGCTGAGCAGTTGGCTTGGCCACCCGGTGCACACGTGCACGCCTGGGACAGTCCAGGGCACCATGGGTCCCCAAGGAGGCAACAGAATGCGTCAACAGCCAACTTGATTATATATAACCAGCACAGGACTACTGGCATGCATTCAGCCAACTTCGTCAGTAAATTAAGACAAAATAAAAATAAGAGCACATGCGTGGACATTGCAATAAAGCATATCAAGGAGTTATTCTTAAAAGAGTTTAGAACCTGTGGGTTTGAAAAACCGCTGTGCCATTGCAAAGCAAATAGCCACAGGCTTAGAAACTGAAATTAAACTTAAAAACTATCACCTTCGATAAAAAAAGAGCACTCTTTTCATATGAAGCTTTGGATTAACCAGAGAAAACAATTTCAAGATGAGTATTTCCTTGTAATTGAAGATACAGTGATATAATGCATAAATAGGCATTTGAATTACATACAAACCATGAAGCCGCTCTGGGTTTCTCATATGACCTCTGCACGTTATGTAAAATGACAGAGGAAACATCAGAATGCCTTTGTATAAATTCACACTTACAGCTAAATTTAAACTTACGTAAAACCTATTTGTATGAAGTTACATCTTTTTAGAAAAATTGTTTCTCAAGAATCATTAGCTCTAAATGTACAAAAATTTGTATTTCAAAATAACTTATCAAAAATTTCGCCCAATATTGTCACAGCCTATACAATGATGCCCTTAATAGTTATTGGTGACACATCACCGCAAGATCCTCCTCAGGGTTAAAAATGATCAAAAATCAGTTGCTGTCTTTCATCTGGCAAGACTGATTACTTTCAATTATATTGACTGAAAGTGAATTTGCTAAAAGTATAAATTTGATGGATCTAATAAAGTGAATCAATGAAGACAGCCAGAAAAATTTTTAGGATCACTCCAGATATCATGTTAACATTTGATAAAGTTTTGACTTTTTTCGGATTATTATTTATTATATAAAATATGATACCAATTATTTTGCATTTTGCAAATTGATATTGTTATTCATGTATTAATACTACCACTCATTATGTTTCATAGGAGTAAAATAATTTTAAAGATAAAAACATAATTGTTGTCCTCTCTTAAACAGCATTTCCCCTCCTGCTTTATGAACAAGAGCCCCGCGTTTTCATTTTGCACAGGTCCCAGAAATAATGTAGTTGGTCTTGCCCGTGACATTTGACGTACCGCCCTCAGGAGTAGAAACGAAACAAGCACAACAACGAGGAAAAACAGTCAGAAGACCCAGTTTCAGAGCCCGGCTCTGGGACATTCTGTAAGACATACTGTTTGTGTTTTCAATATACCGAAGGCAAAAACGGTGGCGAGGCTGTTACAGAATAAAGAAGACTAACGCTAACACCACAAACAGAAGTAACACAGAAACACGAATTGAATCTTGGATGGGAAGAAAAGTCTAACGAAAATTTGGGGAACGAACTTGCATATGGACTTGACGACAGGTGATGTCACTTCATTGACATGTCATTTATTGTGATAATGGTATTGTGGCCATTCGGGGGATGTCCTGCCATTGGGGAATACATCGATTTTTAGGAGTCAGGTGTTATGACGATTCTCAAATGGTTAAGTGGATCTAGCTAAGCGACGTGCTTGTGTGTTTTGTCTTATTTCATTTTTTTTCTGAAGGTTTGAAGTTTTTCACGTAGAAAAAAAACTGGAGAAAATAAACAAATGCCAGAGCACAAAAGAGCCTTCTAGGAAGTCGGGAATGTCATATATTTCGACATGGGGGATTGTTGCAAAGATGTCTTTAATTTCTAAGATTCCGCCCAGCTCTTCACTTATAATCTCTGTACCCTTTGGTATGTATGCCGTTTGTCAGTTCAAATGATTTAAAACGCTGCTTTATAATTGAGCAAGAAAACACCCAAATGTGATGCATTGGGTGTGAAACACCCAAATATACTGCAGAGTGAACATATGCCAGTGCTCAGGGTGTTTTGAGGGTGAGGGTTTTGCCAATTAATCAGATGATCAGTTGCCTTTTGTTTGTTTTGCACGTCAGTTTCCAAACTTTGCGTTCACATTTTACATCAAAAGCTCAGTAGGGAAGAGGAGCAGGAATTCTGGGAGGAAAATTAATCAGAGACAACGTCAGCAGGGTGGAGCCGGGTGTCGTGCCGCTTGACGGTGATACAATTCTGAGCGTCTTCCCTGAGGAAAAGAATGCAAAGTTAGGCCTGAAAATAGATGATTGAGGAAGGGTCTAGGAAGCGAGGGCTCAGGAATTGAGCTTCTTGGTCTTCATGAGAAACCCGCTTCTGTTTTTTCTCATTATTTTAAGTTGCGACAAAGGAAAGACTCAGTTAGTCTTGATTATTCCTGTTTCAAGGATTGCTGTATTTACTATATTTGCGTTGCTTCTCCAGGGCACCTCCAATGACAGGTCTTATTTTTTTCATGACTCATGGAGTAAGTTTGCTTGATATTCTAAACAATAGCGGGGCGCCTGGGTGGCTCAGTCGGTTGGGCGACCGACTTCGGCTCAGGTCATGATCTCGCAGTCCGTGAGTTCGAGCCCCGCATCGGGCTCTGTGCTGACAGCTCAGAGCCTGGAGCCTGTTTCGGATTCTGTGTCTCCCTCTCTCTCCGACCCTTCCCCGTCCATGCTCTCTCTCTGTCTCAAAAATAAATAAATGTAAAAAAAAAATTAAAAAGAAAATAAACAACAGCTAGAAGAGAAGCACTAATCTATAGACTAGAATGGAAAAGAAAGGATTAGTAGAGTCTCTGACATGCTCCTCCCTGAAATGACATAAAACAATACACACTCCGTTATCGTTGCCAAATTCAGAGCCTAATACATGTGCCAGATATCCCGGAGTAGCTCACAAGTAACCCAACTGAGCTTCGTTCAGTCTTCCCAATGCCTCCTGAGATGGGAGTTACTACGCCCATTTCGTAGCTAAAAACATGTTCCCTGAGTTCAACCAGACAGAAGCGCCTGAGCCAGAATTTACATTAGGGTTTTGTGGGGTGGCACCTGGGTGGTTTAGTCATTTAAGCGTCTGACTTTGGCTCAGGTCATGATCCCACGGTGCGTGATTTCGAGCCTGGCGTCGGGCTCTATGCTGACAACTCAGAGCCTGGAGCCTGCTTGGGCTTCTGCGTCTCCCTCTCTCTCCGCTCTTCCCCCGCTTGCGCTCTGTCTCTCTCTGTCTCTCAAAAATGAATACACGTTAAAAAAAAAAAAAAATCAGGATTTTGTGCTTCTGAGGCCTACGCACTAACCATCATACTGTACTGGCCAACTGGTGCAACTCATTTCACAAGAAGGGACAGACACATGATTGCTGTCTTAAGTTCAGAGGTCTGGTGTCAGGGTCTCATGCCTCTCGTAAGAGACGAAAGACAGAATAGTTGAATTTCAAAGCAGAGAACGTAGAGCAGCGAGGCAAAAAAAATAAGCTCAACCCAGCTACAGGACTGAGGTTCCTACGGGACTGAGGCTCCCACTCCTACCAAGGTCAGTCCTTCCCACTCAGCTCCTGTAACTCTCCAAAACGCCCAAACAAGAAAATGGTATATTTCATGAATAGGAAAAATGCATCTGGCTGATGCACGTTTGGGTTTGTTTTTTTTCTTACCTTCATTTTCATACTTGAGTCATGAAATTCATGCCATTTCTTAGTTCCTTTTCCTAATTAAATTATTTTTCTCTTACTCCAGCCAACCAGGACAGTTTAGCGACAGAAACATTTTGGCTTTTGGAAACAGCACGTTTCGCTCCGTTTTAGAGAGTCTCTGCGAAATTCATGTTGCAAAGGCAATCAGCTTCTCTCCCTTTCTTTTCAAAGAACTGACAAACATGCATAAATAAATAAAAAAAAAATCTCAAGACGTCGCTTATAAATTAACATATCCAGGGTCAGATGTTTTTCTGTAAAAAAAAAAAAAAAAAAATCATATGGAAAGCGTATGCACTCTTCCTGCTTTGTATAAACTCCAAATCAGCGTCAATCAGCCTGTCTTGATTTGGTATCAGTCCCCAGGATTGTGGCTGGCAAAGCTGAGACAAGTTTCAAGACCAGTTAAAAAGGGAAAATCACTGGTAGATTTAAAAAAAAAAAAAAAAAAAAAAAAAAGTTCCTCTTTTGAAGACAACAGCTGAGAGCATTTGGTACAATCAGGCAACCCTCCCATGGCCAAGGGCCTTGATATTCATTAGGCCTCTCTTTGTGGCATGAAAACCTTCTGCCTTCATTTAGCGACACTGTCCATGGACCGGTTTTCTGCGGTACACAAAACAGATATGTTTTTCTTACAGGTCTGGGAAAACAAGTCTTGTCTTTCATTATAAAGACAAGTTTATTGATGTTGAGACAAATGGAGTCTACTTCCACCTGTGTTTGAATTCCTAGCTTGGGGCTGAGGCTATCTGGGCAGAAGTGTGGATTCGCTATTGGCTGCTAGTTCAGACCTGATTCTTTGGAGTTAAGACTTCTAATGACTCAAAGCATAGAGCAAATAAGAAGTCCTTCCATTTTTGGTAAACGGTTTTCAAATTTCGAGAGGAGTGGGTGGAGGGCAGCTATTCAGTCACCAATTGAAAAAAAAAATGTAGTGTTGGAAATACACGTAGTATTTATTCTCTCTCCCACTCTCTCCTTTTGGGAGGATTCCAGCTCCGTGTTTGGTGAGAGTAGAGAACAAAATCCTTTTGGATTACCACTTTGAGCCACATTATGACGGGCAGAAATGAAGTTTCTTGAGAATCATCCTTCCCTGTGCCTCTCGGGGGATACCTTAACCAACCTATTCTTGGGAACCTGGACAAGGCACTCCCCCATCCAGGATGCAGCCAAGATGCCTCATAGGCCAGGCCAAGAGTTCTTTGGAGGGGGGGTGGGATGTGTGTCTTGTCCCAGGATAGAAATCTTTTGAGGGTCAATTTCACAGGGTTCTCTCAGGTTTATGAAGGCCCGTTGCAGATGCCAAGGTAAAAGGGCCCAGCGATTCAGAAGTCATTCGCTGCAGCTGACAGAAAAAGAACTCTGTAATACTGTGTTATCTTTCTTTACAACTATTATGCCAATGCAACGGTAGTGACTAACATAAACACAGAAAATTTACACTCCATTTAGTAGAAACCACGGCCTCAACATGAGCCTATGGTTTCTCCCTAACCAAATCCAGTCATTATTCCACAAATATTTGTTCGATGTGCCAACGTGAAGAAAACTGACTTAAAGTTTGGCTTGAAACTTTGCCCCCGTGACCGACCGGCTTCATCAGAGGTAACGATGAGCCGTGATAGATGCTAAACATTGAGTACAAGAAGCAGATGTTGGGAGCAGAGAGGACCGACGCTTACAAATAAACAGTGACTAATTAACCCTCGGTGATTTAGAGTAGGCCACCTGGCTAGTTTCAAGGTTATGAAATGGAGGCAGAGGGGGACGTAAAAGCATGAGTTCAACAATCTGAAAGAGCTAAGCACAGGATTTCATCAGGGGAGCCATCTTACGGTTGACAAACGAGGCTTGGAAATGATGCAGAGACACCAGGGGCTGGCGCATAAGCGTAAAAATGGTGCCATGAAGCTGTGCGTGTCGCTGTCTTGGCTTGTCTGCTGCGCAGGTAAACGATTACAGGTAATTAATTACCAGACAGTAATTATTACCAATTAAAGGGTAATAATTACCAATCGGTCGACCACAGAAAGAGACCTGTCTTTGGAGTTTCAGAAGAGAGCTGGCGGAAGGAGCCTTGAAGACCCCTTCGTAGAACTCTCACCCACCCACCTCCACGTTTATAGATAGAAACTGGGATTCAGGAAGTATTTGCCTAAAGTCACTCAGAATCCTTGTCTGTTTAATTCTTCTTTTAGAATCTGATAATACAGACCTACTACAACTTGGCACGAATGAAAAGGGGAAACGTCTGTGCGCAAAGCCTCCGGCACAAATCCCATAAATATTTGTGGAAGTGTACTTATCCTGGATTTTCCCAGGGTTATATTTGGTAATCTTTTTGATAGATTATATTCAGGTATACAATTATATGACATAAATGGGATAAAGAAACAGGGGAAATGCACGGGGGAGTAGTTCTTTGCAACGCTTCTAAAATCTTCAACTCAGATTCTGACCATGGAAATGTAAGAGAAACGCTGTGATTTTCCAAAAAGGAGCCCCCCCCTCAAAAAAAAAAGAAAAAAGAAAATTGTAGTCATAACACTGAAAATGATAGAATGGGTCCTGCAGAAGTTTTTAACAATGTGACCAATTAAAAACGCACTCCCTAGTAAGTAGGAAAACTAGATACCATTTACCAATGTGGGTTGTTCAGGGCAGTATGGTAGCAGGTTAGGTTACCTTGTAGGAATGCCGGCATATGATATCCGCCCCAGATAGAGAGATGAACCGCGGATCTAGTTCACTCATCTTATGTAATTTTATTACAAAAATAATAATAAAGAAGGTATAGAAAAGCAAAGCCTCTTACCTCCAAAATGAGATTAGGTCTAATTCCACATATTTTCTAAAGACCATGCCAACACTTTTCTTCCCGGATGTTAATACATTGATTTATGTTTTCCGGTTTTCAATCAGTTAGATGGACAGATTCATTCAGAAAAATGTAGAAGGATTAAGTCATGGATTGAAGGAATCGTTGAACGGGTGAAGGTTAGTGCTTACAGCCAAGTAATACCTACAGAGTAGCATTAACATTATCTGACTTTCCAGTAGTTTTATTTAATGAACTGTTGACCAAGTGTATGTAATTAAGGATGGTCTAATGAAAATAGGCTGATCCAAGATTTGTTCCCAAATGTGTCTTTCTGATGTATTGCCTCTAGCTACTGAGAGGTGGAAAATATGAGTGAATGAATAACTGACAGTGGCAGCCTATCAGAAGACTTTCTAATGGAAAATTTCCCTCTGAACTTTAAATCAAAGTACATTTCATTGTGTATCACCAAACTTCACACCCGGGAATTGTATACACATATCATAAAGTGCGTCATCATCTGGGTCCATGACAGTTGTGTCTCCAAAAGCCAAGAGTTTTATAATAATTTTAAATTTGTACATGTAGTTGGTTAGTATTTTTCTCTTTCAGAAAACTTTCCCTCTAATTACTCGTATCACCAGGAAGAAATAGAGCAAAGTGTTACATCAAATAAAGTGGTGAGATCCAATTCAATTAAGTACACATTAAGTAACGACTATGTACAAGGCCCTGTGCCAAATTTCCAAATGTACCAGGAATTTTGAGTCTGGTCATTTTCATGGACTTTGTTTATACAGCTCTTGGGATCCTGATCCTGGGAATGTCCAAGTCTAGTCCAGCTTTCTCTCTTAAAATTCATCAAGAAAAAAGTAGCCCTGGGGCGCCTGGGTGGCTCAGTCGGTTGAGTGTCCGACTTCGGCTCAGGTCATGATCTCGCGGTTTGTGGGTTCGAGCCCCGTGTCAGGCTCTGTGCTGACAGCTCGGAGCCTGGAGCCTGCTTCGGATTCTGTGTCTCCCCCTCTCTCTGCCCTTCCACTTGTCATGCTCTGTCTCTGTCTCTGTCTCTCTCTCAAAAATAAATAAACATAAAAAAATTTAAAAAAGAAAGAGAGAAAGAAAGAAAGAAAGAAAGAAAGAAAGAAAGAAAGAAAGAAAAAGTACACACAGAGAACGGTGTGTAGTGTATTCCAAGGATTCTGGGGGACCTGCAGGGAATCAAGGCAGCATCAGCAGCCTGCTGCCCCAGTAGACAGGAATGGTTGAAGAGCTTTGCAGACACACGTCACACTGAACTTGAATCTCTCTTTTACTGGGAAACAACAAAGTATAAAACAAAAAGTTTACACTCAAGATCCTGAGAAAACTTTTTAAGCCACTGCCCCTTCACCATCTAAATGTAATCCATATGTATGCTGTCTACGTGAGATAATTGTTCCAAACATTCTCCAGGAGACAATAACAGACGAAATATGGAACCATTAGTAACCCAAGATTGAAGCATCATGGTGCTAGGTGAGGTGGGATTGATGTGAATATAAAAGAAGAGAATAGAGAGGAATTTGACACTGACGGGAGAGCAGAGAAAAAGCAGAGTCTCTATTATAAAGAGTTTGGGACCAAGGTTATTTTAAGAGTCTCCCAGCTAGTTTCCTTTCGTTCTGTTTTATGCTTTCCAAGCCATCCTAGCTGTCGAGTTGTCCCTCTCTGAAACTATTTTTTAATTGTGTGTTATTTGCAGGCTTGACAACCTCCAACGGGTGCAGTGAACACACTTTCTCTACAACACCCCACGTGTGTCCTCATCACCAAACTTCTGCAAAGCTCACCTCTTCCCCAGGGCTCTTGGTCCATTTCTAGGCTACCCCAAGCCCACTTTAAAAGACTGCATAACCAAGGAACTGGATCCAGAACCAGGTTTAGTTACTTCCTGGCTTGTCCCTCAGCCCCACCCTTCTCATAACTCTAGTCCCCTCCACCCTCTCTACCTTGGCAGTTTTCACAACGAATCCTTGCACTGAAATCCCCAATTATACCCTCTTGCCATTTCCATTGATTATTAGCCTACAAGGGTTCAGTCCCCAAATCAGATATTGCAAAGGCAAGTTTGACCTTCTAGTGCTTAGCTATTTTTGTAACCCTATCATAGGGTACATTGTCAACAAGTATGGAGATGTATTTGTTAAGAATCTCCTTCGGATGGCAAGCCTGGGTATATATGATAATTCGTAGGTGAATTACCTTACTGGGACAATCCAGTTCTGCTTCTTAAAAAAATACTATACACACACCTGAATCAACATGGCCAATCCCTGGCCAATAGGGTATTGCTCCAAAGTAGGTGATTCATTGTCTATTAACCACTTACTTACTACTCCTTCGGAAATAGGAATTGCATCTACACTCAGCTTGGAACCACCAAGAATGGGGAAAAGGAAAGACAGATGCCGAAGGAATGGGTGTAATGTTCCTTAAAGCATAGACTCTTTAGCACTAGAACAAAACAGAGAGTCAGAAGACATAGTTTGTAGTAAGAGTAGAAAATAGAAACCCAAAAAGAGAAAACAATTTTTGTTAAAGGAGGATGATGAGACACTGTTACATACCAATTAGAATGACTAAGCACAAACAAACAAAAATACTAAAAAGAACAGATGCTGGTGAGGTTGAGGAACAACAGGAACTCTCTTATTGTGAGAAAATGCAAAATGGTACAGCCACCTTGGAAAGCGGCTTTTTAAAAAAGCCACTTAAAAAAAAAAAGTGGTAAGAAGATGGGCGGAAAGGCATATCTAGCACAAACTACTCTTTGTTTAGAGCTCAAGCATAATTTTTACGAATAAAGATAACTTTATTTATCTGTGATAAAGTTAAAGATACACTTACCGTATCCATTGGCATCCCATTCTTAGGTATTTACCTAAGGGAAGTTAAAACTCAGGTTCACACAAGAACCTGCATGTGAGCAGAGCTATAGAGCTATAGAGCTCTATTCATCATCATCAAAACCTGGGAAAAACCCAAATGTCTTTCAATGGGTGAATAAATGATCCATGGTGCATCAAAATAATGGAAAACTAGTTGGCAATAAAACAGAATGACCTACTGCTTCATGAGGCAGCGTGGCTGGATCTCGATAGCATTATGCTACGTGAAAAAAGGCGATTTCAAAAGATTACGTGATTCGTATTACGTGAAAAGTCGCAAAAAAACAAAACTGTCATGGCAGAAGACAGATCAGAGGTTGCCAGGGAAGAGAGATGGAGAAAGAAGTGATCAGTCAGGGACAGTAGGAGGGGATTTGGGGCTTGCTGGAACTGTTCAGTGTTTACATAAATCTATAGAGGTGTTAAAATTCATAGAATTCTACATCCAAGTCAACTTTACTGTATGTTGATTAAAAATTATTTATTTTATTTTATTATTTTTTTTAAGCTTACTTATTTTGAGAGAGAGAGAGAGACAGCACAAGCTGAGGAGGGGCAGAGAGAAAGAGAGACGGAATCCCAAGCAAGCTCTGTGCGCATCAGCACAAAGCCCGATGTGGGGCTTGAACTCACAGACCATGAGATCACGACGTGAGCTGAGATCAAGAGTCAGACGCTTAACTGTGTCACCCAGGCGCCCCTAAAAATTAAATCTTTAAAAAAGTGGCAAGAAGATGCGCAGGAAAGAGTATCTAACACAAACCACTCTTTGTTTAAAACTCAAGCGTAATTTTTACAAAAGAAACCAGCTCAAAAGGATTTTTCATAGCTGCACAAAGAAGCCACAGAAACTACTGAATGCCTACCAGATGAGCTAGCAGGAATTTACTGTTTTATTTTTCAAGTTTGAATAATCTGATCTGCAGAACAGAGAATTACATGAGGAATTTATGTTTATATTATGATAGAAACCACAGAGAAGCCACATTTCCCCCCTTGCATATTTATTGTTTGGAAAAGAGGTTTTACGAAAATGTGGGCCTATAAAAAATATTTTCTGAGGAAAGTTGAAAGTTTAAATCAACACGTTATCTTTAGAAATGACATTTGCTGATGAAGAACCATTGGCTTCCTTTAATAGGTGACTCTCCCTACCTTTTATGACATTGAGCATGGTTGTCATGGACAGACACCAGAGCAAAGTGAGGCAAATTCTTTTTATTTTGCTTCTCTCTTTGGGCTTAGCCGTTCATGCCTATCATTCCTGAGAATTCATGGGCTTAATAAGCAATCAAGGGACAGTTTTGTTGCTTATATGATGGGATGGGATTTTGTGAACTAGGCATTTCAAATATTCATCGGTCTACATAATAAGGTAATTCCTTTATCATTTTTGTATGGCATCACCTTTTTTCTCTGTGTGTATGGATGTGCTTTTACAATTAGGTCACAGAGGTGCCTGGGTGGACTCAGTTGGAGAAGCATCTGACTCTTGATTTCCGCTCTGGTCACGATCTCACAGTATGTGAGATTGAGCCCCGCATTGGGCTTTGTGTTGACAGAGTGTTAAAAAGCTTGTGTCTCAAAAATAAATAAAAATAAACTTAAAAAATTATAATTAGGCTACAAATGTACCAGATCTGTATTTTAACTTAATACCAAGAGTCTGCGCTTTGTGATTTTTTTTTTTTCTTGACACAGAGGAGTAATTTATTTACTAAAATAGCTTCATTTGTTGTTTATTTAGCAATCTAATGCTCTCGTACAGAGCTGGCATTTCAGTTCTAAGGCTGTGCTCTCATTTTCTGAAATCTGTTGTTGCTTCTGTATTCGTGCGTCACTTCTAAAACTAGGTACCATTGTTATGAACGTGACATAACAAAACAAAGATATCTGTGGAAGCATATAAAGACCTAGAATAGGAGGCAACCAACTAGGGCCTGTGGGCTGGCTGCCTGTTTGTATCAATAAAGTTTTATTGGAACAGAGCCACACCTATTTGTTTATATATTATCATTGTGTAATTCGTGGTTCAATGGCAGAGTTGAGTGGAGACCAGATGGCACACAAAGCCAAAAATATTTACCAATCTGTTTTTTTTTTTTTTTTTTTACAGAAAAATATGTGTGGTGCCCCAGACAGAACTATCTCAGCCAGTGCTTCATTGATGTTATGACAAATTTGATCTAAAACACTGAAAAATCTCAAGTTATATTTAAATGAAACCCCGGCTTATCGTTTTTGAAAACACCTCGGGAGGGCATTAAATGGAATTTGAAATGAAGCCAGGGACAAATCCACTGAGATAGTGCTTATCAACACCCGAATGTGGAAAAGGCAGGGCTGAGTCCCCACAATGAAATCCACAGGTAGTACTCACAAAACTGTTAAACATCGACGCTCCCTGCTATGCCCAGCCTTGCTGAAGTGATGGGAAAAGCATAACCAGAAGGATGAGCACTGAGTAATGAGCGTCCTAGGTACCACCTAATCCGGAAGATACATAGATTTTTTAAATCTTAAATCCTAGTTTATCTTTAAAAGCAAAACACAGCCTTCTATCTCGGAGGCGTAAATTGGAGACTATTAACGAAAGGAATTTCGGGCCTTTAAAATAGCCACTCAGAGTTGAGTCTTCAGGATTTCCTTCGTTGAGTGGATTTGTATAACAGGCAACAGGAAAAAAAAAAAACAACAACAAAAAACCAAACAGAAACAAAAACAAAACAATACAAATGGAACCAGTTTACCCACCCTTCTCTATTTGGGATTCTGAATGCCTTACATTGACTTTAATATCCAGTTTTCATTGGTTATAAAACCTCACCTGATTGATGTCGAGAGACATAGCATATTTAAGCATCTCGTTCCCTTAACATTTCTGAGGTCTCCTAAGTTTGCCCGTAAAGTCTGTACATCAACCCTGGGCATTGCTGCCCCAGCAAGCTGCAATATTCAGCCCCAGTTCCCTGCACCCCAACATGGACGATGCTATGAATTTGTCTCATTGAGGCAAGACTTACCTTCTCTCATCGTGTTGCTGCTGCCATTGTTATATGGGATGTTTGGGAGACCCAGAGAATCTTCCTCCGGCCCCCATCCCGGGTAGCTGCCAGGGTGACTGCACCAGGCCGGGCTCTCAGACCACCTGCACACTGTATCGAGAACATTTCTTTGTTTTCTTCCCATGATCCTCAGGCCTTCGTGTTGTATCTGGCAGATGTATCCCCTCCTGCCCTTGCATTGAGGTTACTCCTGGGGCCTCTCTTTTCTTTCCTATAATCTGGTGCCAGTCTGGGTTATTCTATGAACTCAGAGATGCCTGTTTGAATCTGTCACGAGAACAGATGTTGCCTTATGGAACATAGACATAGGAAAAAACTTCCGATATTTGGAGTGCTTGGTGTTCACCATCTGAGATGTTGGAAAAATTAACGTAAAATTTTCTTCCCCTTCCCTCAGTTTTCACTGGACTGTTGTCCCGATAGAGCATTGCTCGCTCGTGTATTGAAAAATGTAAATTTATATTCATAAATATATATCAGAAATCTTTAAATGTATAAGACTTATCCCATGAATCAATTGCCTGCCAAAGGACAACTATAAGGTTGATAGTCTATCTGCTATATTCTGTTATACTATTTCATCCTTAATTGGTTTTTTTCTCATTCTTAATTGTTTTTTGATGGCTTTTCTTCCCATCACTGACACACATCGCCCTCTTTCTCTTTTTCTTCCTTTTCTCTGGCTCTTTCCATCTGCCTCTCCTTCCTTTTCCTCACTTGTCTCTCTTGCATAGCTTTGTGCCTGAAACTAGGTCATGCGACTGTCAAGATGTCAGCTGCAAATTTAGTTCTCAATTCCCTGTCTTTAAACCACTTTATACTTTGGGGATGATTTGCTCTTCTTTGTGGTGAGATGGAACAATTTGAATACCCTTTGCACATGAGTTTTTCTTTGTCTCTACCTGCTTACAGGGCTTCTTATCAGTCATTAAGAACTGCTTACGTTGGCATTACACCGGCTTGCATTGGTATTCACACATAACAAGATCTGGGTTGGCTTGAAAACCTCCAGGTTTTGATATATATATATTTTTAAAGACGGAGAGAAAAGCACCTTACGAAAGGAACATGAAGTTAATTTTTGTCACCGCATTTATGAAATCGTTCCACTAACCAAATAGAGCCTACTTCTTACAAATGCAATTATGGTTATGCCTCGTTGAGGGAAAAGATTTTTAAATATTAAAAATAAAATGAGCCACAGAAAACTCAAAAGTCCTCCCTTAGGAACAAATAGTAAAATCTGGTGTTCATTAAAATACTTGAATGTTAATGGAAGAGAAAAATGTAAGCCCCGTGTCTCTATGTCTTTGGACCAAGACAGTGTGGTTTCTCAGTTTTCTCAAGGCCTGGCCAATTTAGGATATGGTGAGACTCTTTGGAGACAGGAAATGTGAGGTTAGATGAAGAGTAAAAATGGGTGAAATGGCTTGGGGTTTTCTTGCCAGGTACATCTCCTTGACCTTCCCCATGAGGGGTACTGTCAGGCACAAGGAGCCAAAAACCCTTGCTTGTTTCCCCTCTGTTGCTGGAGATCTCACTGCCACCAAAGTGAGGGAAAAGGTCTACAAAAACAAGCAAACAAAAAGACAAAACAAGACAAGACCAAATGTGGAGACTTTAGAGATCCATGGATCTCAAAAGGTAGACAAGTCAAGAGCATCATAAAGAAAGTGACCCTTCTTCTCTCCACCCCCTGACATCTTTCCCAGTTCTTTTGTGTTCTTGCTCTCACTTCTAGCTAGACCCTCAGCCAGAGCAGGACAGTCCAGAGATCTTTGCTGGATGTTTTTTCCCACTTCAATTGGCCATAACATTTCACCAATGAGAGTCGTTTTTGCTACAGGGTTCCCTCCTTTTATACATCTTGATTTTATTTTGGATGCAGATGACTCCTGGAAGATCAAAAGTATGTCAGCTATACTTCTCCAGAAGAAACTGACTCAGATTGCCTCCCCAGAAGTCCTAGATAAGACCAGCTGTGCTAAAGAAATGAGACCACCAGCCGGAGGGGATTTGTTGGAGAGGACTCTGGTGGAGGGAGACAAGGTAGGACAGCAGGATCTAAGTAGGTAACAGAATCTAGGGCTTAGGGCAGCTTGCTGGCTCTGGGTATCTAGAGGGGTCTAGAGAGAGAGAGAGGAAAAAAAAAAAAAAAAAAAAAAAAGGCAGGTGGGAAGCTGTCAATGTCAGGTTTGGATGGGTTATTTGACACGTTTGCCCCTGGCCATGAAAAGGAGGAAAATTCCCAGCCTGATGGCCTGAAGGAAAAAAAAACTGGAAGAGTTTTCTGAAAGGCAGTCAGCATCCATCCAAATTTCTGACTTGCTAATTAGGTGTAAGCCAATGATCACTTCATTTTGTGTTTGTTGAAGTATTTGTTGCCAGTTCTCTACCCTTTTAAACTGATGTATGTGTGTGCAGCCTCTGGCACATATTATGTGCTAAGTAAATGATAGGCATCATTATTACTAGTACACATTTTTTAAAAAAATCAGAAATGATCTCTTATTAATGTATATAAAAAGTAATTATTATTTTTTTCAGTATGGAGCATATGAGGAGAGTATCCAATCTCAAGAAGTAATTGGGAGATAAGATATACATAAGTAAAATGACTACTCTTTTTTAATGTTAACTTATTTTTGAGAGAGAGAGAGAGAGAGAGAGCTCTGAGCACAAGCGAGGGAGGGGCAGAGAGAGAGGGAGACACAGAATCAGAAGCAGGCTCCAGGCACAGATCCCCACACAGGCTCAAACTCATGAACTGTGAGATCATGACCTGACCCAAATTCAAATGCTTACCAACTGAGCCACCCAGGCGCCCCTTGATTACTCTTTTATTATAGAAATAGCAATAGACAGAAATATAGCTGTTAATAATACAAGTTTTCCAAAAAGGGAGTCATCCTAAGCTGATATGTTCTATTCTCTCTCTCGTTTTAAATTTTACGAAATACATACTGGAGATAGTTCAATGTCGTTAAATAGACATACATTACTTTTAATGGCTGAAACATTTTGTTTTATAAAGTTACACATTTAATAAATCAATTTTTGATATATTCTTAGGACATTTCTAGGTTTTTTTTTTTTTTTAATTAGTTATAAACATGCTGTAATAAACTTCTAAGTTCTATATTTTTGATCTAAGACCTGGTAATGGGCAAGACTTTTACAAATATTATGCCAAAGGCCAAATCATGAAGAAAAAGTCTAAATTTCTTTACCAAAACCAATAAACAAACAAACAGAATCATACTACTGAAAAAAGGATGGAAACAGACTCAATCTTGTATAGAAATTTAAAAGATAAATGACAGACTGGAACTGTTTCAACATTAGTAAAAGTCTATATCCTCAAGGTACAGGGAACATTCATGAAGCACAGATAGGACCATCCTAATGGAAATACAGGAAAAGGCAGGTAGTAAAAAATCAAGTGGCCAATGATGAGATGCCTTCTTTTTGCCAAAGATCAAACTGATTGTTATCCTAAAAATAATTTTTAGGGTCACTGAAGGGAAATGAATGCTTTTAACACGTTGCCCTTTTGTCTTTCTACAGGTTTTCCATATGATTGCAGCTCTCTTCGTCTTTAAACATCACCTACATTCCAACTACTCCCAATTATGTACATATTTTCTCGGGCTTCAGATTCATACACACCCCTCCCTACTTGAGTTCTTCACTTCATTATCTGAAAAACACCTCAAAATTTACATATCCACAGAGCCCTTTTAATCGTCTTTTCAGGCCTGGTCCTTTCCCGGTCTTTATTCATCCCGGTCTCAGAGTAGAATTATTCTTGATCCCTTCCTTTTTCCTCCCCACCCTCGGTATCACCAAGTGCTCTCAGCACCCGCTCCGAGTACATCTTTAGTCCAACCACTCCTCTCCAGTCCCATCGGGACAGGATGGCTGTCATCCAACTCACCATCCACTCCTTCCTGAGTTACAGCAGGAGTTTCCTAATTGCTCCTTTCAACTTTTTCTCCCCCTCCCCACTGATTTTCCACTTTTCAAATGGTAATAGATACTTTTCAAATGTAAATAGATCACTCTTCTTCCACACGCTCGAAACTCTTGAATGGCTTTTCATTACTTTTCTATGAAGTTCAAACACACGGTGCCCAGGAGCGCACACAGTAGGCACACACTATATGCAGATATATGGAATGATTAGTAAGGTCCTCTATGGTGTGACCACTACCCATTGCTGGAAACTTACTTTGGGGCAGTCTTTTGCCTTCTGCCTCTCTCCTCTTCCACCTCCCCTCAGGGTCCTCAAATGTGCCAAGTTCTTGCCCGGGTCAGGAACATGGGACCTCCAGTTCCCCTCTTCCTGGAATGCTCTTGCCCCATTCACAGGGCCGCCTCCTCCTTGTCATTTAGGACACAGGCTATGGGCACTACCTCCTTGTACGTCTTTTCCTGAATACCTTGTCTAAAGTAGATTCACCCCGTGATTCTCTCTCATACTGCCCCGCATTGTTTTCCTCCGCGTGACTTCTCAGAGTTGGTATTTTTGTGTCTAATTGTGAAGTGATTTGATCACGAGGCCTTCAGGCAGTGATCACGACCGTATTTGGTTCACGACTGCATTTTTCATGGTTCCGTCATAGTTCAGATTATAAGCCAAGAAAGAAGGAGGGACAGACTTTGGGGGAAGAGGGCAGAGTAGGAGGACCCTAAGCGTACCTCTGGCCTCACGGATACAACTAGACAACGTTCCCATCAGTGGTAAATAACGCGGAAAATGGCCCAAAGACTGGCAGGGCAGACTGTCCACAACGAAATGTAGAAGAGAGGCCACATGGGAGAGGGTAGGAAGGGCAGAGATGCAGTAGAAAACCAAACCCCTTGGGGCTGGCTGCTGGAGGGAGGGAGCCACAGGGGCAGAAGGGAGAGAAACAGACTATGACACCAGGGGACCTGCCCAGGAAAGACAAATCTCCATAGTATTTGGGTTTGAAAGCCGGAGCTCTAAATTTCGTGAGTTCTTACAACGAGTAGGACTTACAATCTGGAACTTTAAAAATCACACACCTTGGCACTGAGGGAGCTGGGAGGGCAGGAGGAAACTGAGCACCTCCCACCCCCACTTAAAGAGACAGCACAACAAACATCCCCTCAGATACACAGCATAGCAGCAGCAGTCTGCAGAACACCTGGGGGGGCATAGGGGAGGGAGATTGGTCTACTCATCTCAGAGCATGTACTGGAGGGGCAGGGATCCTTGGGAGACGTCTCCAGAAACGAGGCAGCTGGCATTTTCCTCTTCCACCCTGCCAGTCTAAACACATAGAACCAGGGCAGTGCTCACACTCCCTGCCTAACTTCCTAACAAGATGCCCCGCCCTCGGAGCTCCCCTTCAGACACACCCCCTCCAGCCAGGCCCTCTTCCAGGTCCCCTCCCACAGCCAATGGTCACAAACCCTACAAAGACACTGCCAGCCCCACCCCTAAGGGGAGTCTTACTCCAAAGTGACTCCTGCCCCGGGGAGAGGGGAAGGTAACCACACACACCAGTCTGACTGCAAGCTCAGCAGTGGGCTGGGGGCAGACAGCTGGTCTGACCGCAGGCCCCACCCATCAACAAAACCTTCTCAGGGACACGCCTTGCAGTTTGGTGCTGCTTCATCTCTGGCAAATGGCTGGTCTGGCACGATTCAAGCCCAAGGTGGCCCCCCGACTGGCCCACTAACGACACAGGGGCCAAACCCCGCCCACCTCAGGCAGAGAGGAAAACAGCAGCTCAGCCAACCACAGTAGGCCGCACACAACACGCACAGGAGACACCCTGGAAGGGCCAGCTTCTGGCGAGCAGGGGACACTGCACGGCAGGGCGTTACAGGGCCTCTCCTTCAGAAGGCCACTACTTTCAAGAGCAGGAGACACAACTGACTTTCCTAACGCAGAAACAGGCACAGAGTGTGAGGCACAAGGAGGAGATGGAAGGATCCGTCTCAAATGAAAGAACAGGACGAAATCACAGCAAGAAACCTAAGTGAAATGGAGACAAGTAATAGGCCTGCGGGAGAATTCAAGGCAGTGATTATAAAGATAGTCACAAGACTTGAGAAAAGGGTGGAGGACCTCAGTGAGACCCTTTCCAAAGAGATAGAAGCCATTAAAAAAAAAAAAACAAAAACAGTCAGAGGTAAAGAACGTAATAAATCAAATTAAAAATACACCGGATAAAATGAATAGCAGACCAGAAGAAGTGGAAGAACAGATCATTAATCTGGAGGACACAGTAATGGAAAGCAATCAAGCTGAACAGGTGAGAGAAAAAATAATGCCAAATGAAACACAGACTTGGGGAACTGAGTGACACTGTTAAACATAATACCATTTGCATTACAGGGATCCCAGAGAGGAGAAGAGAGAGAAAAGGGGGCAGAATATTTATTTGAAGAAATAATAGCTGAAAACTTCCCAAATCTGAGGAAGGAGACAGAAATCTACAAACAGGAGGTACAGAGAGCCCTCCCGAAAAATTAACCCAAGGAGATCCACACCAAGGCACAGAGTAATTAACATGGCAAAAAGTAGAGATAAAGAGAGAATTTCAAAAGCAACAAGAGAAAAAGAAACCGGTTTCACGCAAGGAAAATCCCATAAAGCAATCAGCTGATTTATCAGCAGAATCTTTGCAGGCCAGAAGGGAGGGGCATAATATATTCAAAGTACTGAAAGGGAAAAAACCCGCAGCAAAGAATATTCAGCAAGGGTATCATTCAGAATAGAAGGAGAGATAAAGAATTTCCTAGACAGCTAAAAGTTAAAGGAATTCGTGGTCACTACACCAGCCCTATAAGAAATGTTAAAGGACTCTTTGAGTGGAAAGGAAAGCCTATGAGTAGGAGTAAGAAAAATATGGAGCGTAAAAACAGTGAAAATAAGCGTACATATAAAAATCAGTCAAGAGACTCATAAAATGAAAGGATGTAAAGCATAACATCATATATCTAAAACATGGAGGGGGGAGAGGATTAAAGAATGGGTTCAAACTTAAGCAATCATCAAACTAATACAGACTGATATATACAGAGGCTGCTATATACAAGCTGAATGCTAATCACAAATCAAAAACCAGCAACAGGTATGCAAAACATAAAGAGTAAGCAATCTAAATATATCACGAAGACACCCAAACAATCCATGAAAGAGAGCAAGAGAAGAAAGGATCAGAGTGAAACTACAAAACAACCACAAAACAAGTAACAAAATGGCAATAATATATATCTACTTTGAATGTATATCGACTAAATGCTGCAATCGAAAGACATAGGGTGATGGAGGGGGATAAAAGAGAAGGCCCATCTATGTGCTGTCTACAAGAAACTCCTTTCAGGCCTAAAGACACCTGTAGATTGAAAGCGAGAGGAGAGAAACATTTATCATGCAAAGAGATGTCAAAAGACAACCAAGGCAACAATACTTATATCAGACAAAATAGACTTAAAAAAAAAAAAAAGACTACAGCAAGAGACAAAGAAGGACACTATACGGTGATAAAGGGGGCAATCCAACAAGAAGATGTAACAATTATAAATATTTGTGCACCTAATGTGGAGACACCCAAATACATGAAGCAGCTAATAACAAACATAAAGGAAGTAATCAATAATAGTGCAATGACAGTAGGGGACTTGAATACCCCACTTACATTACTGGATAAATCGTCCAAGTGGGAAATCAATACGGAAACAGTCACTTTGAATGAGACGTTGCACCCGATAAATCTAACAGATACACTCAGAACGTTCCATCCTAAAACATCAGAATACATATTCTTTTCATGTGCACATGGAACGTTCTCCAGAATAGATCACATATTAGGCCACAAAACAAGTCTTACTAAATTCAAAAAGATTGAGGTCATACCATATATCTTTTCTGACCACAATACTGTGAAACTAAAAATCAACCACGAGAAAAAAATCTGAAAAGAGCACACATACAAGGAGGTTAAATCACATGTTACTAAATGGCATGGAATGGATCCACCAAGAAATCAAAGAGGAAATAAAAAATGCATGGAGACAAATGAAAATGATAACACTATGGTCCAGAATCTTTAGGATGTAGCAAGAGTGGTTCAAAGAGGGAAGTATATAGCAATACAAGCCTACATAAAAAGTCAAGAAAAATCTCAGATAAACAACCTAACTTTCCATGTAAAGGATCTAGAAAAAGAAAAATAAACCAAACCCAAGTCCAGGAGAAGAAAGGAAATAATAAAAGTTTAGAGCAGAAATAAACAGAATAGAAACAAACAAACAAAAAAACCCAATAGATCAATGAAACCAGGAGCTAGTTCTTTGAAAAGATCGACAAAATTGATAAGCCTTTAGCCAGATTCATGAGAGAGAGAGAGAGAGAGAGAACTTGAATAAACAAAGTCAGAAATGAAAGAGGAGAAATAACAACTGCTACCACAGAAATACAAAGGATTGTAAGAGAATATTATGAAAAATTATATGCCAACAAATTGGACAACCTAGAAGAAATGGATAAATTCCTGGAAACATATAACTTCCCAAAACTGAATCAGGAAGAAATTGAAAATTTAAACAGACAGAGGAGCAGCAATGAAATTGAATCAGTAATCAAAAAACTCCCAACAAACAAAGGTCCAAGAACAGATGGCTTCACAGGTGAATTCTACCTAACATTTAAGGAAGAGTTAATACCTATTCTTTTCAAACTATTCCAAAAAAATAAAAGAGGAAGGAAAGCTTCCAAATTCATTCTATGAGGCCAGAATTATCTTTATGCCCTAACAAGATATAGACACTACAAAAAAAAAAAAAGAGAACTACAGGTGAATATCCCTGATAAACATAGTTGCAAAAATCCTCAATAAAAGACTAGCAAACAGAATCAATAATACATTAAAGAAATCACTCAGCACAATCAAGTGTAATTTATTTTGGGGATCCAAGAGTGGTTCAATATTCACAAATAATTCGTGTGACACATCACATCAACAAGAGGAAGGATAAAAACTATATGATCATTTCAATAAATGCAGAGAAAGCATTTGACAAAGTACAACATCCATTCATGATAAAAAAAAAAAAACCCTCAACAAAGTAGGTGTAGAGGGAGCGTATCTTAATATAATAAAGTCCATTTATGAAAAACCTACAGCTAACATCATCCTCAATGGTAAAAACCTGAGAGCTTTTCTCCTAAGGTCAGGAACAAGACAGGGATGCCCACCGTAACCACTTTTATTCAACATAGTACTAGAAGTCCTGGCCATAGTAACCAGACAAGAAAAAGAAATAAAAGGCATCCAAATTGGTAGGAAAAAGCAAAACTTCCACTATTTGGAGAAGACATGCTATTATATACAGAAAACCCTAAACACTCCACCAAAAGGCTACTATAACTGACAAATGAATTCAGTAAGATCGCAGAATACACAATCAATATAAGAAATCCATTGCATTTCTATATACTAATAGTGAAGCAGCAGAATGAGAAATTAAGAAAACAGTCCCATATAGAATTGCACCAAAAATAATAAAATGCCTCGGAATAAACTTAACCAAGGAGGTGAAAGATCTGAAGGCTGAAAACTATAAAACAGTGAGGAGAGAAATTAAAGATGATACAGACAAATGGCAAGAGACTCCATGCTCATGGATTGGAAGAAGCAATATTGTTAAAATGGCCATGCTACCCAAAGCATTGAATCTACAGATTTAATTCAATCCTTATCAAAGTACCAACAGCATATTTTACAGAACTAGAACAAACAAACAAACAAACAAAAAACCCTTAAAATCCATATGGAACCATAAAAGACCCCCAATAGCCAGAGCAATCTTGAAAAAGAAAAACAAAACTGGAGGTGTCACAATCCCAGATTTCAAGTTGTATTACAAAGTTGTAGTAATCAAAATAGTATGGTACTGGCACAAAAATAGACACCTCGATCAACAGAACAGAATACAGAGCCCAGAAATAAACCCATGATTATATGGTCAATCAATCTTTGACAAAGGAGGCAAGAATATGCAGTGGGAAAAAGACAGTCTCTTCAACAAATGGTGTTGGGAAAACTGGGCAACTACATGCAGAAGAATGAAATGGGACCACTGTCTTACACCATACAGAAAAAGAAACTCAAAATGGATTAAAGACATAAATATGAGACCTGAAACCATAAAAATCCTAGAAAAGGGAGACAAAAGAAAAAACAAACTATTAAGACGACACTCAAAAGAAAAAAAAAAAAAGGTTCTGCACGCAAAGTAACAATCAACAAAACTGAGAGATAATTTTATTGAATGGGAGAAGATATTTGAAAATGATACAGCCGATAAAGGGCCAGTATTCAGAATATATAAAGAACTTACAGGGGCACCTAGGTGGCTCAGTCGGTTGAGCGTCCAACTGTTGATTTTGGCTCAGATCATGATCCTAGTGTCATGGGATTGAGCCTTGCACTGGGCTCTGTGCAGCTTAGGATTCTCTCTCTCTCTCTCTCTCTCTCTCTCTCTGCCCCTCTCCCCAGCTCATGTGCTCTCTCTCTGTCTGTCTCTAAAATCAAAAAAAAGAACTTATACAACTCAACACTAAAAAAAACCAAAAAAACAAATAATGCAATTAAAAATGTGTAGAAGACATGACTAGGCATTTCTCCAAAGACCTACAGATGGTCCACAGACACATGAAAAATTGCTCAACATTACTTATCATCAGGAAAAGGCAGATACAAACCACAATGAGATATTAGTTCACACCTGTCAGAATGGCTAAAATAAAAACACGGGAAAGAAACAAGTGTTGATGAGGATGTGGAGGAAAAAAGCACTGTTGGTGGGAATGCAAACTGGTGCAGCCACTCTGGAAAACAGTATGGAGGTTCCTCAAAAAATTAAAAATAGAACTACCCTACGACCCAGCAATTGCACTGCTAGGTATTTACCTGAAGAATATGAAAACGCTAATTCAAATAGATATATGCACTCCTATGTTTATTGCAACATTACTTACAAAAGCCAAAATATCGAAGCGCCCAACTGTCCACTGAGAGATGAATGATAAGGGAGTGTGTACGTGTGTGTGACCGAATATTATTTGGCCATAAAAAAGAATGAAATCTTGTCATTTGTAACAACATGGGTGGAGCTAGAGAGTATAATGCTAAGTAAACTAAGTCAGAGAAAGACAAATACCATATGATTCTACTCATATGTGGAATTTAAGATATAAAACAAATGAACAAAGAAAAGAATAGAGATAAACCAAAAAATAGACTCTTAACCGTGGAGACTCTTAACTGGTGGTCACCGGAGGGGAGGGGGGTTGGGGGGCAGGGGTGAAATAGGTGAAAGGGATTAAGAGTACACTTATCCCTGGGGCGCCTGGGTGGCTCAGTCGGTTAAGCGTCCAACTTCCACTCAGGTCATGATCTCATGGTCCGTGAGTTCGAGCCCCACGTCAGGCTCTGTGCTGACAGCTCAGAGCCTGGAGCCTGCTTCGGATTCTGTGTCTCCCTCTCTCCCTGACCCTCCCCCATTCATGCTCTGTCTCTGTCTCAAAAATAAACATTAAAAAAAAAAAAAAAGAGTACACTTATCCCCACCAGCACTGAGTATCATATAGGAGTGTTGAATCACTATATTGCACGCCTGGAATTCACATAACACTGCGTGGTAACTATACTGGATTTAAAATCAAATTTAAAAATAGAATAAAAAAAAGAAAGAAGGACCCAAATCATACAAGCTATCCAGTTTGCTGGCACCGTTTTACTTTTCCTCCGGTTGTAGAATTAGTTTTTAATAGATTTTTGAAATGCTTATTTATTTTCGAGAGACAGAGCGTGAGAGCAGGGGAGGCGCAGAGAGAGAGGCAGAATCCCAAGCAGGCTCCAGACTCCGAGCTGTCAGCACAGAGCCCGACGGACGGTGGGGCTCGAACCCACGAACAGTGCGATCACGACCTGCGACCTGAGCGGAGGTTTGGACGCAGAGCCGACTGAGCCACCCCGGTACTCCCGGTGGTAAAATTATTAATAGCACGTGTCCCTGTGCGGATGACAGATCACGTGGTCACTCACATCTGTCCGGCCTGGCTGGTAGCAGTTTGCTGGCCTCCACTCCCCCCCTTTCCTCCTCATTTAGTGCCAGCGACTCGGTCTCTGCGCTCTAATACCTAGGTTCTCCCCTAAGGTAGCTGACTCCCGCCGGTTCCCCAATCATCTGCTCGGGTGAATCCACTTTTGAGCCGGGTGAGAGCCCAGCCGCGGTAGGAGAGAACTGGGGGGTGCCAGGACTCAGGGCTCAGTATCCGTGGCCCTGCGTTACTCGGACACAGCCGCCCCTTGGCCCCTGCGCTCACGGAGAGGAGGGCTCATCACCGTTTCCGGCAGCCGCTCCGATCCTGATTCTCTTTCGTCTGGGCTCTTCCACAGTTGACTAGCCTCGGAGATGCTTCTGAAACCTCAGGCTGAGCAAATGCACTCCTCACTCCCTTGCCCGTGGGAGCTGCTGTGTGTCTTCAATGGGGCTGATTTATTTCACTCTGTCAAGCCCTTACAGGGAGGGCACGTGTCCTTGAGCTGCCCCTCGGCTTCCTGCCTTCCCTGCCCCCCACACCCACCCCTCACCCCCTCCCCCTGCTCAGTTTGTGGTTTTGAAATGATAATGAGCTGTTGGTTTTCTTCCCCGGTTTGTAGATTCTTGTTTCTAAAGGGGTGAATAGTGGGTCTCCTGATTCATCATCTTAGAAAGATGAATGCTGGGTGTCCTTAGGATACAACATCATCTCGCCCGCCTCCTTGCTCCAACATAACCATCAGCGGATAGAAGCTGGGCAGCCTGGATTTATTATTCGCTGCATTCAATCAGGCACAGAACAGCATGTAGAGAACGTCAGTGCGGCGCAGCTCAAGGTGAATTTCTTTCTCCTCAAGGCAATGACACGAAAGGTCCCTAGGGGCAGCCCCTCGCAGCCCCGCTTGATTGTATTTTTTTTTTTCATAAATGAGCTTTCAGGGGAGCCTCGGGCTCCGTTGGGATAGAGAGTCTGGACTAGTGACGGGGCTGGATACTGTCACCCCCGTGCTCTCTTCCCCGGACAGCCCTGGCCTGAATACATTATTTACAGCAAGTGCAACCCAGAAACAGTGCAGTGCTTGACTTTCAGGCTTATCCTTCAAAAGAGGGGAGCTGAAGGCAGTTCCCTTCCCAAAGGTGGGGAGTGAGACCTGCATATTCAGCTCACAGTCTGTGCTAGGTGGACTTCCTTTTGCTTAAGGTTCCATCCAGCTGCCTCCATCCACGACGCTAAGCGCGGGCACTTGCCAAGATGGCTGCCTTCTGTGGTTGGGGGGCTGGCCAGAGGGGTGAGAGGGAGCAGTCCCAGGCCCAGCGGGCAGTGGTGGTTTGGAACTGGCACTCAGAGGAAACTGGAGGTTTTCTGGGAGGTCAGCAGAGCTGCCCGAAAAATTATTTCGGAATGTCTGATGTTTCACTTTTCTAGCCACGCCAGTCTCTTGTTTGTTGTTTCTTTTATCGCTGACCGGACGTGCCAGTGGAATGATCTCCTAAGTCTTAGGTTAACTAAAGTATAAGAGGGGCCCAGACCTTCATAAATCAATTTGAAAAGAAGAAACCTTTGCAATGTGGATGCATGGTATTTTAAGTGGAAGCGATGTGTACTATCGAGGGCCATTCGTAGAAAAAACTTAGATTCCTGAAGTAACCCTTGACAATATGGTAGAACTAGGAACTGAGGGGTCTCGCCCCCCTGCGTAAGGCTTTGGCTCCCTAGACCACCTCTTTCCCTCACCCCCTCACCTGGGAAAGCCTTTGTGGCAGAAAGAGCTCCCCGGAGCACGGCTACTGGCCTCACGGCCCTACCGCATCTGTGACCAGGTGGTGGGGGAGGCCAAGTCGGATGGGGCAGGAGGAAAAGGATGACACAGGACCAGACGCTCCACGCCTTTCTTTCTCTCCTCCATTTCCATCCCCGTTCCTTGACTCGAGTCACCCCCTGGAATTCTCTTTGGGATCAGGCAGAGCAGTGACATGAATGACGGAAATGAAGAGGGCCCAGGACCCCCCTGCTCTGCCCTTCACGAAGGGGTGGCTTCTGCTGGGCAAGAGAAGGCTCTGAGTGTTGCAATCCAGCTCATCTAGAAATCATGAGGAAGAAGGGCTCTCCACACTTCTTTTGAGGCTCCTTCCTTTAGACACCATCGTGGCTTTGTCTTGGCTGAAATTCAAAGAAATCTCCAAACTGAAGTAGGAAGCACTTTAAATCACTTTGCAACCCACAGCTTGTCTCTCCTGGTTATATAAGTTTATTGTATTATTTTTAGAATGTTTGCTTAAACAGTGTGCAGAGCCGGCCTAGGAAGCTAGCTGAAACTTTTATTAGAACATATCTATGTCTTCTATCACTGGGGTCCACTGGCAGGAGGCTAAAAATAGCCCACCCAGCCCTTTCCTCCACCAGAGGGATCATTTATTTGCCAGAAGAAGAGAGAAAACAGAAACTCCCCCCTTCACCCTGGATTCCTTCTGGAACTGAGTGAACGCTTTGCTTCGGAAATAAGAATTCTTTGCCTCTAAATGGGGGGGCCAGTGAGTAGTTGGCAACTTCAGTCGTCTCTGTGCAGCTGAAGTTGGCATGAACGTTCCCATCAGGCCACACAATTGCTCGAAAAGTTTAGCATCTTACCATCGCTTGTATGGCGTGGCTGGAATGTCCCACATTTGGTATTTGAGTTTCTTTTTAATAAGTTCCCCTCCCTGCCCCTCCGGTGGCATCATGTGCCACTGTTCCAGAACTTTCAGCCCCAGACTCATCTCTTCAGTGCCCCACAGCATCCCTGGTGTTTGTCCGTCGTTTTGATCATATTCCTCTTTCTGCTAAAATGTCTGACTCTTGCCATAGACCAGTCTGGTCCTGCTCATCATCCAAGAGCCCGCCACCACACTCCCCTCCCCTGCCCTCCCTGCTGAGGCTCCCACCACCTTTCCATGCTCCTGCAATGCTCTCAGTCCACACAGCTCTTTCCGACACTTGGCAAATAAGAGTCTCACACCGTTATTTATCTTTTTATGTGAGCAAATTTTTATTTTCTTCGTATCTTGAAAAAGAATAGTGAGAGGAGCTTTCAGTCTCTGTATCTGCTACCACCATGGACACGTAGCAGGGACTTTGTTCGTGTTTAATGATTGATTTAGGGATCCCTGCTCTAGTCCCACGGGGTGAGTTCACCATTCTTACCACCTCTACTGGGACCATCCAACCCAGAGGCAGAGTTCTCTAGGGTTTCTGTAAAGTATTGTTTGATAAGCATTTTGCTAAAATGCTTGCAGGGGGAGGTAGTGGGTATTGTGAAGAGGAAGGTCACCTTTGTGGTTTGAAAAAAAAAGAAGTTGCCTTGTACAATGTCCCTCCTGAGTCACAAGACCCTTGAACATAGGAAACGTGTTGAAAAATCCTACAATAAAGAAAACTTTTGTTTTGTTGAACTTACCATGTACTATATTTATTTTACCATGAAACTCTTTCATCCCTTCCTCCTTTTCTCCTTCCTCCCTCCCTCCCCCATTCCTTCTTTCCTTCCTTCCTTCCTTCCTTCCTTCCTTCCTTCCTTCTTTCCTTCCTTCCTTCCTTCTTCCTTCCTTCCCCCTCTCTCTCTTCCTTCCTTTCTCTCTCTCTTCTTCCTTTTCTTTCTCCCTCCCTTCCTCCCTTTCTTTCTCCCTTCCTCCCTTCCTTTCTCCCTCCCTCCCTTTCTCTCTCTTCCTTCCTTCATTCCTTTCCTTTCCTTTCCTTTCCTTTTCTCTCTCCCTCCATCTTTCTCTCTCCCTTCCTTCCTCCCTTCTTCCCTCCTTTCCTTCCTTCCTCTCTCTCTCTCCCTTTCCCTCTCTCTCCTTCCCTCTCCCTCTCCCTCTATTTCTCTTTCTTTCTTTCTTTCTTTCTTTCTTTCTTCCCCTTAGAAGTAATAACATTTAGCATCCAGACACGCTTGATGTCTTAGTCAGCTCTGGCTTCTGTAACAAGGTATAGACCAGGTGGCTCAAACAACATTTACTTCTCACAACTCTGGAGTCTGCAAGCCTGAGATTGGTGCACCAACATGGTTGGGTTTGGGGTGAGGATCCTCTTCCTGGCGTGTAGACAGCCAACTTCTCATTATGTCCTCACATGGCACAGAGACAGAAGGGCAGCCCTGGCCTTTCTTCCTCTTCCTTTAAAGACACTAATTCCACCCTCATGACCTCACCGAAACCTAATCACTGCCCAGAGGCCCCTCCTCCAAATACCATCACCCGAAGGGTTAGGGCTTCCACATGTGAATTTGTGGGGGGCACAGACATTCCGTCTGTAGCACAAAATGTCTGTTGAACACAGTTTGAGAGTGACTTCTTCCTACCTGGCTTCCCAGATACGCTCTCTCTAAGACACACTGGCGGTGCCTTATTTTCGTCTCTGACTCTGGTACGATCTCTCGGGTATGGGGATTCTGATACACTCCCAAGTATTTATTCTTTTGGCTAATTTTCAAAATTTCAAAGTAAAAAAATCAACTGCTGTTCTGTTTTGTATCCTTTTCGGTTCGTTCAAATGAGGAACAGGAAAATTAATATTTCCGGTTAACTTGGTAAGTACAAGACCGAACTATCGAGGTATTTTCTTGTGCCTCGGCCACAAGTTATGTGAACATTTTAGAGATTTTCTAGTGTAACCAGATTTTTTTTTTTTTTTTTTTAATACACGAACTAACTAAAGACTTGGAAAGTAAGCAATGTCTACACAAGCCAGGAGTGAAGTTCTAACTAAATCTGGGTCTTCTGGCTTCCCGGTCAGTGGACTTCTCTGTACACCTCTCTGACTCCTCAGAAGAGCGGGATCTCCTGGGTCCTAGATTTTCTGTAATGTCTTGAAGTCCCCTGAGAGCAACCCACCCAGAAAAGATGATTCTATCGCCATTTCTTGACTTTTCTGGGTTGCACATAACCGGACTCTTCAATTCTCCCTTTCTTGTCTGGTATGCTTTCCATTAACTTCTCCACTCGAGTCACCCTCCTCTGGGTGCTTTCAAGACATGTCCTTTGAAAAATGTGGCACCTGAGACAAAACCCAGTTCTTCAGATGCAGGCTGATTTGACAAAGCGCAGTGGGGCTCTCTCGCCCCCTTTATCCAGGCACACGTCTTCTCTTGCAGCAGAAGAAGGGTGTTAGGATTCTCAGCGGTCCTGGGTATTCGTTTGATCAAGCCCTTGCCTGTCTCCAGACCTGGTCACAACCCTTCTGTCTGGGCTTTTAAGCCCTCCCACCATTCAGTTCCTCTCTAGGTTAATTCATCTCATCTCTGGTTACACTCAGGCTTTTGTCTTCCCGTCCGACAAACCTGCAGTGCATTTCCCTACACCTGCTTCTGCTTTGCTTTTTCAGATTCCTGACCTCTGGGCCGTTCTGGGCACTTCTTTCAAATCATCGTTTCCTGTTTCTGTCCACAAAATGGCGGCTCTCTCCTTCTTCAGGTCTTTGTTCGAGTGTCATTTTCTCTCTGAGAAGCTTCTAGACCAAGCGCTTCCAGCTCCTACCCCTCCTCGAAGGTGTGCTGTCTTCCCTGTTTTCTCTGTGAATGGTTAGCACTTGGGGAGTATCCTTTGTAATGTCCCGTGTAGGTTTCTACCACTGGTCTCCATCTTTATGTCTCTCTCATAGCGGTAATGACGGACATGTCACAAAGCAGTTCATATACACTCGTGCTGCTTGTCCAGCAGCAGGCAAGCATCAGCACCGCCCCATTTTCAGATGAGGACAACGAGTCTCAGCCAGGTTTCGTGACATGCTCTAGGTCTAATAAACAATGCCATAGAGGGTTCCGATTCAGGCATATTCTCCTTCAGACTTTCCCATTGGCTGCTAAGGTAAAGATTGTATGAGCAGAGAGCAAGATAAAAAAAAATCCCCAATCTTATGCAATAACCTTTTGATTTTGAAATTCACAGAGAGAGGCATCCTTTCCAGCTCCTCTTTGGTGATCTGGGTGAGGAGGATTTGCTCATCCCTGAAAGTACTCATATTTCGGGTCTTTTTGTTCTTGTCATCCCTCTTTCCTTTTGTCACATTTGTGTATTTTTAAATCCAATGCTTCTTCGCTTGAGAAGTAGGTTACTATTGTGTATAAGAATCAAAGTTTTAGAAATCACGTGTGAGACAGTCATTGAAAGTGAGAACAATATCACATTGCCCACGTTCTAGCATTTTCTATCACTGAGCAGAGCCAGTTAAGGTTTAGCTGATGTCTACTAGGAGGGAGGCAAAATAATTGGAGCATAAAGTGAAGCTGATTGATAATGTTTGGTAAAAAACAAAACAAAACAATAAGCATGAAGCCACTCCACCTTGCCTCACTCTGTGACAGTGGACAGGCCGGACAAATTGAACAAATGCTTCTGAGGCCTTCCTCTGTGTCAGGGTCATTCTAGGACTGGACAGAAAGGAGTAAACAGTGGAGGCAAGATTCCTGATCCACGGAGCTAGATTCTAAATGTGAAGACAGACAGTACAAATAAATAAACAGATGATATATTTCAGATAGTAATAAATATTAGAAGAAAGCCACCCAGTAAGATGTGATGGGACGTAGCTTGAGGACAGGGCGCTGTAGAGTGTGGTAACAAAGGTCTCCCTGAGGGGTGGCCCTTGAGTTGAGATTTGAATATTAAGACAGTCACCTGGTTGGAAGAACAAGAAGACCTGGGGGCCGGGGCAGGGGCGGGGCGGAGGGGGAGGAAGCCATGCTTGGGGCTTAGAAAGAAGGCCAGTGAGGCTAGCCTTTCCCTCACAAGTGAGGAAAACAAGGACAGGGAACTACAAATTTACTTCAGGGCCTTGTAGATCAAGGGAGCCATTGGAAGTTTTCACCAGGAGGGATGAGGCAATGCGATCTACATTTTAGAAGCATCGCACTAGTCCCTCTGTGTAGGAAGGGGATTATTGGCAAGCAGTCATGGAAGCAGTGAGGTTATGCCATTTATGTTAATCCGGGTGACAGCTGATGGTAGATTGCGCCAGGTATGAAAGGTGGTAGAAATATAGAGAGATGTAGATTATATTTTAGAAATGAAAATGATCTGACAGGCTAATGGCTTTGCCAAGGAGGCGACAAAAACACGGAATACAAGATGACTTCTAGTTGCTGATGCTAGACATATTTACTAGTCCTGTGGAGAGTAGCTAGGCAGAGTTTGAGGCGATCACTGACTGGGGTCATGGCTGTCGCATGTACCGCCCAGGATATTCCTGCTGATAAACTCCACACATGGGAATGCCTCGGACATTTTGAATACATACTTTATACGTCTTCCTTGTGATGAGGATTATGTTATTTTCTTGCAAATTTAAACCAGGAGAAATCTAGGCGAACACAATTTTTGTTTAACTTTTTTAAGTTTATTTACTTTGAGAGAGACAGGGACAGCGTGAGTCGGGGAGGGTCAGAGAGAGAGGGAGAGAGAAAGAGAGAGAGAATCTCAAGCAGGCTCTTCACTTTCAGCACAGAGCCCAAGATGGGGCTCCAACCCATGAAGCTGTAAGCCAAAACCAAGAGTTGCCCTAGATTCTTCTACTTTTCAACTAAGATTATGAGGGGCATCGGGGTGGCTCAGTTGTTGAGCGTCTGGTTCTTGGTTTCCGCTCAGGTCATGATCTCACAGTTCCTGAGTTTGAGCCCTGAGTGGGGATCTGTGGTGACAGGGTGGAGGGAGCCTGCTTGGGATTCTCTCTCTCTCCCTCTTCTCTGCCCCTGTCCTACGCACGTTCTCTCTCTCTCAGAATGGATAAACTTTAAAAGTAAGCAGAGGAACCTGTTAATGATTGAAATAAACGATATTCAACGTATAGAATGAGTCCTACGCAATGCATCAAAATGCACAATGAGTTGCCTGTCACTAGTGGGGCTCACCCAGGGACAGGATATGCAGTCCATTCCCCTGGTGGGGAGGTTAAGCTTCTTGGCATTGAAACAGAGGGATAGTCCAGTTCTAACACGATTGGGGAGGGACCTGGTCTGATGTCAGGGCCCCCCCATGAGTGGTTAGAGGATAACCAACCGGTCGGTGGTATGACTTAGAATATTAGAAAGACACAACCTTTCAGTGAGCGTCTGACCTTGAGTGTTTCAGACTCTTGTTTTGACATGACTTTGAGGCTTTCTCATCATGGGTTGGCAAGTGTCATGATGCCTTAAGAATTGAAGAGGAGGAATTTCTTCCAGGGAATGTATTAAGGAGAACAGTCCTCAGACTCCCTGTCTTGTTGTACATATCGGTCAGAATCCTTGGGGAAAATGCTCAGCACACTGAGCTGGGAGTTTTGAAGACTTTCAATAAAGGGACTGTTGACAGAAGAACCAACCGGTGACGCTGAACCACTCAGAGTCCTGCAGTGGTGGTAAGATCTTCTGAGTCTATGCAGCAAGGGATGGCAAAAATTACTGCCAAGCTTGAATGAGAACAGAAAAGTTAAAGAAGCGCCATTCAATAGAACCTATAGAGGCCACGGCCACTCCAGAGCTGAACTTCAGCAGGGAGGGAACAGATAAGAAATGTCCCCACCTTTTTCCTCCTGCGCTCTGATGGTCTGCTGGAGTGTTTCACTGGCTGATCCCCAAAAAGAAGTAAGTCAGAGGATCAAGGATCCAGGTTCACTCTCTTGGGGCAGAGGGCAGGGCAGAGAAGGGTACAGAATAGATTCGGGGTTGAAGCCACGTTTGTTCTTCTAAAGTCACTTTTCGTGCTATGATTTCACGTTCAATATTCACTCTTTTTCTATTGTTTTATGTACTGCCTTTCCCGGCCTGAGCACACCTGGACGAATAGTTGTAATCACTATAGAGAGAGTAGTTGACTGATGATTCGGAGGGGCTCGGAGCTATCCACTTGCCATAAAAGCACAACACTTTTCTTCTCAATGCACAGATGGAAAGAAAAACGGTAACAACAACAACAACAACAAAGCAGATTCCATTCCAAACCACATTGCCAGAAGATTTTGAGCAAAGCTAATGGGCAGTTGATGTTGATGATACATACAGGGAAGGTGTGGGACCGGCCACTATTTCTCATGCTTATTCTTTGGCTCTAGAGAAACGTGTCAGGGATCAGATGAGCAAGGACCTGGTGCTGGCCACGACCCGGAATAAATGGAACTTGGCCCAGGTCAAGAATTAGGAATTTCCCCGTGGGGCTTCATCGTCTCCACGTAGCTAGTGGATACAGCCTAAACCCTCCCAGCCCCTTCCCTCTTATCTGAACTGTATTGTGGTTTATTAAACAAATGGTGGGTCTATACCACATCCTCCCTAATACGTTGAAAACTACGCAATACGAGGCTTAATGAAGGTGGCATGCCTCACAGTGACTTAGAACTGAAAATAGGACTACATCAAAAGTCTTTAGAAGGCAAGATTTTAATGGTGGAATAATATGCTGGAACAGAGGAGTAATTTCTTCTCGAATGCTAGGATGAATTATTTATGCTTTGACAACATTATGTGTCTCTAAAGCAGCTTTTAGGTATTCGCCACTTCTGGGCTACAGCTGATCCCGCTGCCTGTTCTTGTAATTACATTAACCTCTTGACTTTACATGACAAGCTTTTCCTGTGAGCTGCGATCAATAGCCTATCACTATACCTCTTTAATAGGGCCATAGTTACACTTCAGTTCATATACAATTAACTTGGTCTCCTCTTTTCTTTCTGGTGGGGCGTGGAATGGCATTTCTTACTCCACCTCCGAAACAAAGGAAATCATCCTGAAGGAAAAGACACACGCCAAAATACGTAGATCGTATGGGAAGAAATGATTGCCATGATAAATAGACCAGGTGAAAATCCCTTTCTGCCAACACAGGGGATTAGAAATGCTGGGAGAAGCAGTGGATCTCAGTGGATTTCAGAGCCCTAAATTTGTGTGGTGGCTTTTAAATCTCTGCTGTGAGAAGCACGGTGGACCACCTACTTTCCTACTTAAGCCGCAGCAATTAATTATGGCGTGTATACGTAAACAGAGAAAGTATAATGTTAAATGTTGAAATGAGGTCAGCTAGTTAAATCCTCCTCTTTGACAGAGAGAAATTGAGAAAGGTAAACAGCAGTGGCGTGGTAGGAGCCCCTCAGCTCGGGGAAACAGATTGTGTTCAGTCACAGTGGCTAGTTTTCATTCAGCCGTTGTGGGGGCATTTACACCATGGAAATTGGCAAACGTTATAAACCAGAGCTTTTCCCCCACAAAAAAGTACTTAAACATGTAATTGCATATCACTGGATATATGTGTGTGTGTGTGTGTGTGTGTGTATACGTGCACATGAATGTGTATGTATATGTGTCACACATATATATGTTATTATGTGCTATATTATGTAGGCATTCCATCGCTATTTTTCATCAGAAGTAGTTTCATAAAACGTTTCCGGGTATTTTTGTGATTACATTTTTTTTCCCTTCCTTTATAATACATTAACAAACACAAACACAGAGACCCACAACAGGTAATCACACAGACCTGCAGGGACTTTTATTTTATTTTAATTGTATTTTTTAAAAGTTCATTTATTTATTTGGAAAGAGGGAGAGGAGAAGCACATATGGGGGAAAGGCAGAGGGGGAGAGAATCCCATGGGGGTTATGGGGTTATAACATATATATGTGTGACACATACACATACACATTCATGTGCATGTATACACACACACACACACACACACACACACACACACACATATCCAGTGATATGCAATTACATGGGGCTGGATCTCATGAACTGTGAGATCATGACCCGAGCCAAAATCAAGAGTGGGACACTTAACCGATTGAGCCACCCAGGCACCCTCTGGGTCTTGTATTTTAGATTAGCCTTCAGATTGCACAAACTTCTGAGCCTGGGGGTCACTTGGGAAAACTCAAAGGAAGGGTCAGGAGAACCAGCGCTACAAAATGGGCACAGTGGTGAAGGCTGTGACCAGACACGTTTGGAACACCACTGGTTTTGGATGTAAACCGAATTAGTGTTCCTTTTACTTCTGTAGCACCATAAAGGAACAAATTTTGTTGACTGTCTCCTGCACTATATTATCAGATCCATATATCTTAGAAATAATAAAATAAAACTATCCATTACCAAGAGCAATAATTTAGGACCCGTCCAAAGTTCCCTGTAGATAATGCATCTGGTTTAAAATCACCTTAAGAAATATCTGGTGGCTGCTTAAATCCTGTCAGACCACTCTAATTTTCTTTTATGACGATGTCAGACTTGCTACATTGGAGGAAAGTGATCTACATAATATACATGCTCGATGCCTACACGTATTACATAATCAGCAAGTTTAATGTGAAAAAATAATATCGCGAGTGGGTGCAGAATCAGCAGAAGGGAATTACAGTGTATCTACCACCAAGGGAAACTAAGAATAGAGAATTTATAATGTCCTAGGGCTCGAGCAGCCTCTGTTCCAATGGGGGAAGGAGAGTCCATGCAGCGACATGTCCTGGAGGGTCCACTGAATATTCAAATATCTGGACCCCAGTCCTTGACCCACGGAGTTGAATGTAAGTGATTCTCATTCACACTTTATCTTGGGAATTATTGCTACGGGCTGTATATCCCAAATGAGGACAATCCAAGAAATGGGGAACTTTCAGCATGTGCTGAGTTAAAACAGAACATATTTTACTTTGTGGTAGAGAGGAAGGCATGAGAGACACCAAGGTCCTCTGAAGTACGAGGGAGGCACCTCCTCCTCTTCCTCGTGCCCCTTAGACACCTCCTTCCCTCAGGTGTGCCAGGGCTCCAAGTTACTGGAAGTTTCAGATATGATTGCGAGGCTGTGGAAAGGGATGGAAAAAACCTTGGTCTGAGAGACGTGAAACCACATGGAAGATCCCATTATTTTGTGTGGCATTGGATAAATTATCGATTTCTTGGGGACTTCAGTTGCGTCGCTGGCGATATGGAGATGATTATTTTGGTTCTTTATATATCATAGAGTTGTTCTGAGAACGAGGGAGACATAGGGTGTAAAAAGTTAGCCCCAAGGTGTGGGGTACAGGGTCATGTCAAGTTTCCCGCGACTGAGCTCTGGGACTGTCACTTGCTCTGAAATGTTTCTTGTTTTTGTTGTTGCGGTTTGTTTGCTTGTTCGTTTGTTTTTGTGCTAAGTAGGCGCCACACCCAGCATGGAGCCCAATGCAGGGCTTGAACTCACGACCCTGAGATCAAGACCTGGGCTGAGATCAAGAGTTGGACACTCAACCGACTGAGCCACCCAGGCGCCCCAAAATGGGTTTTATAGGGTAACTCTATTTTGTGGTCAAGGATCTAAGATCTGAGTGAGAGGCATCTGAACCGGGGGGTAGAGGGAGACACAATGAGTGATGGTAGTTTTATAAATACACACACGTAATTAGAGCTAACACATTTTGATCCCTTATCACAGGAAGCACTTTACATAAATAATCTCATTTGTTCCCTAAAACATGTTTAATCGGACATGTACATACAACTCTAACCACCATTTTCTGATGAAGAAATGGAACCATCGACTGTGTGACTTGCCCAAAGTCACATGGCTTGCAAATGGGAGTCTGGTTTGACCCCAGAGCTTCAACCATCCAAAGTCGCAGGGGAGTGGTCAGCTTAGCCAATGGGCTTAGATTAACCCAATAGCTGCTCTTGTAGCCAATGTCTTGAGCTGTGAGATCAGATAGCCTTAAAGGTCAGGAAAGAGGGGAAGCGAGCCATAGAAATACTTCTCTTGCTTTCTGGAATACCTCAGAAACCACAGTAGAGAGAATTTCCTTCTCATTGAGGGTTTGTAAGAACTATATCGGACAACGATGATAATTTCAGAACTGCCTCTCTAGGTTTTAAAAGGTTTTGTTGGTTAGAGTTATAAATATAATCTGTTCCAAAGGTGAGGAGAGAGATGTGATAGATCATGTCCTTGGGTCCTTCCGAGTCACTGAAGTTCTTTTCGTTTAGCTCAGTGGAGAACATTCAATTTTGGGGAGGGTGTAGCTAATAAAGTAGTAAAAGTTTATACTCTGCATTAAACTCTAGGGATGGTCTCTCTCTCTCTCTCTCTCTCTCTCTCTTTTCTTTTATGGGTGGTCTATAGGAGCCAGGAAAACATCAGAATCATCAGAATGGAGCACACACGTTGCAAAAAGCATTTTCCTTTTCCAATGGGTTTAAATCATATACAAACAAAATCTGGACCCTTTCATGTAGATGGGGCTGAAGGGTCTGATATCAGTCTACAAAATAGCACTTTGCCAAAAGGATCCAGATTCTTTCAGATCCAATACAAATTCTCCCAAAACATCTGGATCCGTTTCTAGATGAAAAACTTGCGGGCTAATGAAATTGCCAGATGTGACTACTTGACAAAATATTGAGACGCTTTTGTTCGCGAGTCCCTACTTTAGGGGTGGACATGATAGGAACTGAATTATCATTCTGATCTTATCCTTCTAAACAAATTAACATTTTCAAGCTTTGCAGGCAGATGACACTATTCGAACAATTTACACCCAAGAGGGGTTCTCTGCCTCATGGATAGGGGAGATAAAACCCTGACTTCAAAGCACCTTTTTTGCCTTCAGGATCAATTACCTCCTGTTATTCTACAGAAATTATTATGCCATTTCCAACCCACTCTGAGCCCCAATGCACCTCTTGATCATTACTGTGTGAATCAAAAGAAAAATCTACTTGCGATATCTCAATTCAGAGCTGTCGAGTTTTAATCTTGCTTCTTTACCTTAGTTTCGACAGTGATCATTATGAAACAATCCCTTTCTGCTAAGCGGAGGCAAATATTTCCTTCCTGAAGGGTGAATCACTCAGAAAATAATGAATCCTACCCTGGTGCCCTTGTTCAATGATACAAGTCCTTCCTTAATGGGGATATCTGGCCCCCATAACCCCTCTTCCCGTTCTGAAAGTACAACCTCAAACCCAAATAAATAACTTCTCCCATCAAAGAGTTCGGAAACAAAATGCTTTGGGGGAAACAATGGACACAGTGCCTTCAGACCGACTGTCCCAAATAAATTCAACACGGTCCCTTTAAAGCCGAGCAAGATGTGAAGACGGTGATGCAGATTGGCAGCACTGGACTCTAAAAGCAGGTTCCTTAAAAGATCTAAAACTGTCTTGAATGGACATAGAGAAGGCTGAACAACAGATGCTCTTTCAAGGAACCAGGAAAATTCTCGATTTTCAGGTCCAGTAAGAAAAAAGAAAGGGTGTAGCAGATAATGATAGACGATGACCCTGTCTGCCCTAAGAGAGGTTTGTCTGTCCTGGAAACCAGAGCGGACCACTTTCCTGGGGTGGGAGGCGTGTCCCTTCTTGGTCACAAAAGGCGGGAGGTTTGCCATGGCTTTGACGCAAATATGCCCAGTCGGTTAGATGAGCTCCTGCAGTTTCAGGGATAGGAGTCGCTCTTTGGATGAAGTTGGTATCAGTACATTAAGCGACACTGGAATGAAACCAGGAAGGGCCTGTTATTCAGGAAAGAGAAGCTGGAAGGCTGTGTCCCAGCCGAAGCTGGGCCGTCTTGACCTAAGGGCCCAGATGATTTGTGGTTTGCCGTGCAACAGAGCTCTACAAAGGTTGAGTCTCTTGTAATGCAGAAAACCCCTGCCAGAGAGTCAGGAAACCTGTGTTCTGCACCCTTGGATGCGGGTTTCCCCCTGAAAATTCTTATATTTGGAGTTGGGGGGTCTTAAATTCATTTCTCTTACTCTTTATTCCATGCATTTTCTTTGAGCTTTTTTGACAGGTGGTGTTTCTTTTCCCTTTCCTTTACCTTTCCATCTCTCATGTGCTTTCCTCTTTTGTTGTGTTGTAGCTTCTTGTGCTGGTTTGGGTTGGAGGTTGATTAGAAGTGTATCTTTCAGATGAAATCTCTAGTGGCAGTGCTCCTTGCTACGTTGCATCATGCAGTTTCCTGGCATGTAAAAAGCAGGGCAGTATGTGAATTTTCCTGTACTTGGGATACTTTAAACCTCTCCAGGATAGATCTCCCAGAAAGAAAAAAATACATGTCGATAGGATTAATCACTTAGCCTAATACCTAGTTGATTCTACTCAATCATTAATTTTAGCTTAAATTGGAGGACCGAATATTTCTTCAGTCCCCAGTCTGGCATTCGCGTAAGAAGGTACCCTCTTCCATTGATCTACAGTACTTGGAGATCTTCCGACAAAAGTAATTCGAGACTAAATACACTACATTTTCCTCCCTTATCTCAGATCAAAGCAGCATATGCTTCCATTGTTTTTTTCTCTCTTTTCGCATGGACGCTTCTTACAGACTTCAAAAATTGAAGTTTGGTCTTTTCATATTCTTAAAATGTTAAATGCCCCTTGGAGGACTTCATCTAAAGAACAAATCGTCTTTATTTAGAAACGTGGACGATCATTTTCTATTCAGACAGCCGTCTCCAAAGACTTTGCTGTTACATACCTTGTAAGTTGAAGAAATAACATTTCTGTGAAAATAAATGACCAAAGCCACTTCAGAAAGCAGCAAACTTCAAACAACTTGGTAATTTGTAGACCCCTCTGACATCCCAAGTGCATAATGGATTTGCAGAGACATCGAAGATTAAGTAAATTGACCATGATGTCACAACTCTATTTTAACATTTTTCCCTTAACATCTTTATTTTTGGGGAAAATATATTTGCTGATAAATATTCCCTAAGAAGCCTCTGAGGTTTTCATCTCTGTCCCAGGTAACCCATCTGTCCAAAAGATGCACTTGATAAAATCTACAGGCTGAAGGCCAAACTTAGCCCCTGTGGGTCGAGTGCTATGAAAAAACAACTTCAGATAATCTGGGAGTTTCTTTGGAATAACATCCGGAAAGGGTATTTTCTGCTTGTGTTATAGGCATTGGAACAAAAAAAAAATCTGTGTCATATCCAAAAGTGAACCATTTGAGGTTTCTGTTCCGGTGATGGGGCTGTTTTATTGAGTACCATCACCCACACTGGATTTATGGGCACTGGCAGAGTGCCGGGGACCGTAAATTCTGAGGTCTGCTTATTAGAACCCGAGAGCATTTGACAATGCACATAATTAATGATCATTTGCTAAAAGTATTTTGGGGAATTTTATTCAAACAAAGTAAAAAAGAAACACATTAAATATTAGTCCTGTTATGTATTATGGGACATTATATCCATTTGTGTGCCCATAAATCATTTAGCTATGAATACTTGAGAAGAGCAAGAAAGCGATACCCTATGTACACTCTGAGATAATATTGTCTTAGTATTTGATTACAGGCACGGTGTCCTTAATGGACAGATTCATGCTCCATATCCAGTGTCCGGCTGGAGCAAAGACACTAAGAAATGGCAACGGGAGGCCATGAGGCCAGGATCAACCAGAGTTCAGGAGTGTGAAGTTAGGGATGAAATAAGACTTTTGCTGGCCTTGTCAGAAGATTCTCTGTGTGTTTTACTGCATTGTTTCTTGTGATTGTCTTGTGATTGTCTTGTGTGTTTCTTGGATTCTTCTTTGTTGTCCCAGTGTGGGTATTGATGTTTGCGTGCATGGGTGTCTGCATATACTCTTTTATTTTGGGGGGAGGTGGGGTGGGGAAGGTATTAAAAATATTTCGTCTGGCTTAACCATCTTTTTTATTGGGTTCAAGAAAAGAGGAGGTCAGTGGCTGCTTCTGCGAGGGCTGGAGGAATAAACCTGACAGTAGAAACCAATAGAAGATTTATTCTTTTTAAACAGCTACAAAAAGTCATTGCAATTTGAGTTAAACCAGAGCCACATCTTTGTCTTCATACACAGGGCAAAGTAGAAAATCAAAAAAAAAAAAAAAAAAAAAAAAAGGAAGGAGGAGGAGGACGAGGAGGAGGAGGGGGAGGGCGGGGGAGGGAGAGAAGGAGGAGGAGGAGGAAACAGAATGAAGTATGCCCAGGAAATGGAAATACCCAGTGCAGGCTTTGTGACGAGATGAGTGGAATCCAAAGATCGCTTCATGCGCTGACTGCCACGGACATGTCATGTGATTTGGGACAAACCACTTAAACTTTCTGGCCTCCGTGTACAATTCTAAAAAATGAAGGAAAATCATTACACTCACTAAGGCTTCCTAAGGCTTCCTAATTGCAAATATTTATAATTCCAAATTGACATTTTCAGGAAACACACAATCACGCATACACACAAAATGTGGACTTTTTTTTTGTCCCCATGATCCATATAATTTTTTTTTTTCGGTCCTAGTTCAGTAGACACAGGCATGCTATGTCTAGCTGCCACTATATGTCATTTCTAGGTGCTAAGTCGAAGCATTTATTGCTTGCCTGGGAAGGAAAAAGGGTCTAAAAGAAAATTATTTAAGGTCATGCAAGCAAACTGTGGGAAAGCTTTAAAAATACATTTAAAAAATTGAATTGAATGCAAATCTTTAAAGTTTGGCTGAAGTAGGCAAAGGACTTCAAATATTTGTGGAGACAAGTTGGAGCATATGACCTTGATAAACACATTGACTTCTTTGAGGACTGTTGTTGATATTTCTTGTTAGTTTCTGGGTGCCGACAGTGAGGAATTTGGAAGTCAGGACCGCCAACCCAAATGTTAATTGTATCTACCACAGTTCCTTAATTTATGGTGATTTAGATACAATAGTCACGATGAAAGCTATGAGAATTAAGCTGTACCATTTTAAAAATTTAAATGTAGTAACAAGAAGTAGGTCACCTTGTACAGTTTCATATCAGTTACTTGAAGAGAATCTATCTACCTACCTATCTACCTATCTATTTCAATTTATCTCTCTCTCTCTTTCTCTCTATCATCTATCTACCTATTATCTATCATCTATTTATCTATCTATCATCTATCTATCTATCTATCTATCTATCATCATCTATATATCATCTATCTATCTATCTATCTATCTACCTATCTATCTATTATCTGCCAAGGTTCTTCCCTAGATCTTCAGCCTCTCCCAGTGGTGTTAGTTAAGGAGTGAGTTAAGGGGTTGACCAACTAGAGTATTTTTTTCATTCTTGTTTCTGAAATTTAGGCCATCTTTGGTTTAGAAAAATTCCAAACCACTTTTCATGGCTGCCCAGAATCCACGTTAAATACAACGTGAAAGAAGATGAAAAAGGTATTTCAAACCAACACATACCCATGATTATGAGACCCTGAATCCACTTTACCTTCTAAATTAAAACTTTCACTATTGAACTTAGATGAAAAAATTCACTTCCCTAGAAAATGGCACCTCTGAAAAGAATATTCTCACAACATGTCTTTTTCACGTTCAGCCAAGCTGAAGAAAAAAGAAATGGGCCAATCACACATTGCGCTTTGAGTTACAAAGGATGCTTTGGGGGTGGAGGTGGAGCAGATGGCACTTACTTGCATCGGAAGTTGGCAGATGAACCAACAGCTGAGCCTTTTCTTCTCCAGAGAAGCATTGAAGTCTTATTCGCAATTGTACCTGCATGCAAGCCAAGGAATGGGGTGCAGGGGGTGGGAAGGCACAGTGTGTTTTAATAATGCAGCCCAAGCCATTTGGGGCAGTTAGAGATTTGTAACAGAGAAAGCTGGAAAATTTCTCTGTTGGCATGGTTGGAAAAAAGCCACTTGCCAATTTTTTTAAGTCAATTTCCAACTCTTAGCCACCAAAGACACACTAAGAGGAAGAAACTTGATACACTGGCTAGAACAGGGGAAAATGTTAACATCGGTCAAATCTGGCTGGTGGGTATATGGCTGTTTGTTATTTTGATCTCTATGTCTTTCTGAATGTCTGAGAATTTTCAAAATTAAATAAAATGTGTATGTGTTTGGAATTAGGCCTTGTGTTTCAAATCCCCACCACCTTATTTTCTAGCTCTTCTGAAGTTTGAGTAGTTATTTAACTTCTCAGCTCCTCAGCTCCTTCATTATCACTATATGGATAGAAATACCCACCATGTGGGTTGATCTGAGGATCCCAGATAATGTAGACGGTGCCTGATACGTGGTTGGTTTTTCTACTGGTAGTGGTTAGCATCCAATTTTAAACCAAAACTCAGCTGAGAGAAACAATCTCCAGGGAAAATTTCTTAGAACTTACGCACTGCATCTGTTCTTCCGGATTTTATATTGACTTCTGGATTAAGTCAGATCACTAAAGATCCCTTTGTCTGAACCGTATCACTCTTATCGGGGGCCCACCAGGATATTTACCCTTCATTGTCTTTGGGAAAGATGTCATGGGCTTTCTGTGGAGAACACTGTTCAAACACTTCTACAAAACTTCCATACACGCTCTGTAAGGGTGCTTTGTGGATGTGGTTCACTCCATGACTCAAGACCCTGCAGTAGCTCCCATGAGAGACTTTCCTACCTGATGTTAACATTTCAAATAATAGTTTCTTCAGAGTAACTTCTTCTTCTTCTTCTTCTTTTTTTTTTTTTTCTTAAAATACGATGCATTGTTAAAATGATTGAGTTTACCTTTTGGGGCTGGTGCCTAGGAAATTGCAAGCCGAATCTGTAACCTACCCGGAGCAGGCATGTGGGTCCTTATGGCATGAAGCTTTGCATTTGCTTTATTCCAAATACATTTTATTTCTGTACGCTTATTTTTCTGACTTTTTTTTTTCCACTCATTTTATTTTGATCTTTTTAAGTTTATTTATTTATTTTTTGAGAGAGATGGAGAGAACAAAAGTGAGCGGGGGAAGGGCAGGGAGCGAGAATCCCAAGCAGGCTCTGCACTGTCAGCGCAGTGCCCATCGTGGGGCTCCGTCCCACGAACTACAAGATCGTGATCTGAGCCGAGATCGAATTGGATGCCTAACTGACTGAGCCACCCAGGCACACCTTTTTTCACTTATTATAAATTGATGTCATATTGTTGTGTTTTGGGTGTTCTTATAACTCATCTTAAGTTCTTTGGCAGAACGGATAACCAGGGTGGCATATACATAAATTAACAAACACATACTATATCACAATCATTACTATTGATGATAATAGTAGAAATACGAGGTGCAGCTAGAAAGAGAGAAGGACGAAGGCAGTAAATATTTCGGAAGATGATTGATATCACAGCAAGGCTGAATATTCTAAAATGGATACAAACAATTCATTTCGTATAATGGGTTCATCAACAAAAGTAGTTAATTCAAAAAATATTTCCGGAGACGTGATATGTGCCAGACACGGCTATTGCTATCGCGATAAGACCATGGTGATAATTTCAGAATACCTGGCATCGTACAGGAAATTGGTTTTAGAAATTGGACTTTGAGAGTAGGTATGACAGAGGGTCGTGGATATGGAGACTGAGAGAGAGGCGCTGTTGGACTGTTATGTTGTTTTGTAAGAGAAAGGGAATAATGACAACACAAATTGAAAGAAAAAGATGGAAGTTGTGTTGCTGCATGGCGGCGGCATAGTGCTGGGCTGGACTGAGTAACGAATGACTAAGCCATAGGCTGTGTCTGCAGTGTGGCCAGAGTTGCTCGGCTAAAGATGATGGTCTCTGTGATGCAGTCTTGGGGAGGGATCTGGGAAGCTGGCTGAAGGCCAGAATCTTGGCTAAGAATGGATATCTGCCGATCCCAATGTTGAATCCCTTTTCATGGACACGTAGGACATGGCAGCCACTTTAGAGCAGAAGTGATGTGCAAGACCCAAGAGGTAGTGATATCCGGAGTTTACTACTTTTTTAGCACTTACATGGGAGCTGGAGAACTATTACAAAGGCCTTGATATAGCTTTTACCATGCAAACTCCAAGCTGAGTGGTTTATGGTGTTTCTTAGCCTAAAGTTGTTGTCTCAAACATCTTCTACATACTTCTGAGAAGATTTATTTTTATTCTAGATCTTGGTTGATCTCTGAAAGCTTTGCCGATGACCTGGGACAATTTAGGAGTACACTGGGTCTCAGGAAAAGATCACAGGAGAAGCTGGGAAAAATCCCCATGTTTTATAGAGAATGTTATTATTTACAAAACTCATTTACTCTTTTTTTTTAAATGTAATTGGTTATCAAATTGGTTTCCATACAACACCCACTGCTCATCCCAACGAGTGCCCTCCTCAAAGCCCATTACCCACTTTCCCTTCCCTCCCACCTCCCATCAACCCTCAGTTTGTTCTCCGTATCCAAGAGTCTCTTAAAACTCATTTACTCTTATAAACAGTGTGGGCTTCTGTCCCAGCTCAAGGTATAAATATAGTCACCTCTATACGTTCTAAAATAATTACTTATTCAGATTAATTGCATGAAATGTAGTATGTTCCTTATGGGATCTTCTACCTGAAAATTGTCCAAGAACACTAGGATATATTTAGTCAAAAGAGATCTGGCACTTTTTATGGTGCTCAAGATGGTAGGAAGCAGAGGAGGAGGAAGAGGAGAAAGAATAAGAGGAGGGGAAGAGGGGTTGACAATAGGATCAGGTCAACCACTATTATTGTTTGTTGCAATGTCAGAACTTCCCTTCAAGGCCAGTCATGCACATCCAAAGATAAGGCTTGCTTGCTGCTGCTGCTGCTGCTGCAAAACCCTTGCTCCCTTTGTCCTTTCCCAGACACAGTGGTGACCCTTTTTTGGTGCAGGTTGGGAGCTCCTTCACTCATACTTCCTTGCTTTACCGCTGTGCCCAAAGCCTACCATTATACTAGCTTGACATTCCCACGCTTCCCTGATGCTGACTCCTGAATGTTTCCTCAGCCCATCCCAACAGTGTCTCTGAGACATGGTATTACTGAGCCATGCTCTTGGATTTTCCTCTCCCAAAGACCCTGGAATTTTTATGCAAATTGCTCTGTACCTCCACAGTGACCAGCTTTTCATATCACAGGTCTCAAGGAAGGGCAGTCTTCACTGAATCATGCAAGATTTTATTACACCTTTTATCCCAGACAGTGGGAATCTATTCACCCTGTGTTGATCCAACTTCAAGTCAGACATTTAAGAGATTTTTCCTTGAATACAGAAGGTTTGCTCCAAAGCGATTTGGTCTGTATCTCTAGACATAAGAGGGGCTTGCAGAATTTCCGGTATCTCTCTTGGTATCCGCATCTTGTACACATAACCCAGAGAGGCAGCTGGTGCCATTTATGTCCATCTCATGGATGTGGAAACTGAGATTCAGGAAGCTTATGTAAGTTGTTCAGAGTCACACACTGATAATTCGACGTCTCAATACAGTGGCATTAGCTAAGGGATAGAGGGCTCAGCAGTGCCGGAATTGTACAGCATATAAACCTTATGGAGTAATAGAGAATGCATGCTGATTAGATACTTTTGTATTAATGGAATATGTAATGAATATTAATATGGATATGTTTTTATAGAAATATGTTTTGCAGTAGTAGAATACAAAAAAAAAAAAACGAAGGGAGGATTTGTTTTGGAAACATTCTTTAAACAAGATCTTGCTCTTTCTAGTAAAAACAATGAGAAATTACAAGAAACCAGTGGAATTTTCTAGAGTCCTTTGAGTCAGCCTTTGCAGGTAGAAATATTAAGAGGAGAAGGATCTCAGAGGCTTTCTGGATAGTGAAACATTCAGTCTGTGTGACATGAACTATAGCAGAAACCCCTGCTACAAATATTAGTCTCCTTCCCAATCTCCTAATTATTGATGGGTTAATACTTAGCTTTTACAGCGGAATTTTAGTTTTTCTCTGGGAACCAATGAAACCAAAACCTTATGTAAGTGAGGGGGAATTCTGCAGACCATGCTTAAGTCACCTTTTGAGATTAGGTGATGGGAGGCAGGGCTTGGCCATACCAAAACAAGCCGAAGCTGCCTGCAAAGTCAACACACTGGGAGTGTGTTGGGAAGAGGGTAGGGAAGAGTGGAGAGAGAGGCGGAGATGTGGGAGGTCTTGGGGATGTACCAAAGTAGACTGTATATCCTTTTTTTAGGTTTAAAGTAGTCACATCTGAAATATAAATGAGCAAGGTCTATATCCAAATGAATCGATCTAACTGTTCAGGAAGTCAACAGAAGCAAGGACAGAAGTCCAGCTTAGAAGAGAATGGCCAGAGATGTAATAAGAATCAGATGAATTGAAGTCTGAGTAAGAACTCAGCAGGTACTTAGCACATTATTCTTATCAGCTGCTTGGTGATTCTCTTGGAACTAAGACCATGGTCTTAACAGGACAAAATGATGGTCGTAGTCTGACTATGACTCAGGTTGAATTCTTTTGCTCTGTCCTTTTTATCCTCCCAGAGGCCAGAGAACCCTCATCAACTCTCCAATCATGAGAACTGCCACAAAGTTAAGAATAAATTAGAAAAGTATACTGATGCAACATCAAAGAGCATTCAACCTTTAACTGTCCTCAGAAAAATTTCTAGCAGTTGCTGAGCCAAATGGTGCACTACACTGTGGAGGAAAGTTTAATCAATTGAAATATATTTATTGAGCGTCTAGTATGTGCCAGGCACTGTGCTCAACATTTTGCACACTAAGGAACAAAACAGACAAAATCCTACTAATTAGAGCTTATAATCTAGAGGAAAATTTCACACATGAAATGAATAAAGCTATTAGGTTGTAATAAATGTTATGAAAGAAAAGACCAGGCTGTTCTGAGAGAATAATCAGGACATAAGTTTGTTTGAAGTGATCTTACAAGGAGTATTTTTACAAGTGAAGCTTGAACCTGACAGGGAGGGAGAAAGAGGAGTTACCCAGGTCAAGAAAGGATAGTCCAACCAGAGAAAACAGACCAGGGAAAGATCCTGGGACAGGAAAATACATGGTGTGTCTGAGAAGCTCAAAGGAGTCCTCTTCGGCTGGAGGTCAGGAAAATGGCATGAGATAAAGTTCTAGAAATCCCTGGAGCAAGGTCATGTGGGGCTTGTATGTCCACTTGGAATGGTTTTAAGAAGGGGAGTGAAGTGATTTTACTTGCATTTTACAAAGATCACTGTTGAATGGAGAAAAAAAAGAACAGAAGCCATTAGACCAATTGTGAAACTATTATGATGCCAGAGATGACGGCAGCTTGCACTACTCTGAGTGCCGTAGAGATGGAAAGAATTGACTTGACTTGAGATACATCTTTCAGTTAGAATCTACATGATCCACTCAGATGGCTGAATTTAGAGGACAAGGAGAAAAGGAAGAGAGAATGAAGGAGACAGGAATACCAGTCAGAGACATAGGAGGAAAGTCAAGAGATGGGTGTAGTAGATACTGCAAGAAAATGTTTCAAGAATAAGGAATGATCAGAAATCCGAGGGGGAGGGGGAGAACAAATGTAGAAAGATGATATTCTTTAAAAATTGTAAATATTTATTTATTTATTTATTTATTTATTTATTTATTTATATTTTAGAGAGAGAGAACGTGTGAATGGGAGAGAGGGGTAGAAGGAGAGAGAGATAGAGATAGACAAAGAGATAGAGATAGATAGATAGATAGATAGATAGAATCTCAAGCAAGCTCCATCCTCAGTGCAGAGGCCGATGTGGGGCTCGATCCCACAACCCTGGGATCATGACCCAAGCCGAAATCAAGAGTGGGACACTCAACCAATTGAGACACCAAGGTGCTCCAGAAAGATGATATTTAAAAACCTCTTTGGGATGTTTAGAATTAGAGACCATCTGTGACCTTTGAAAGAGCAGGTTTGTGCAGGAGGTCATGGTAGAGGACGGCTGTTTAACCGGAGTAATGGAAATGGCAAGAGAGAAAGTGAAGATCAGAGGTAAGAGCTTATGCCAAGTTCCCTTTAGAGATACGAGTTCATCATTTGCTGTCTAGAGGGTTAAAGTGATGTGTTCCAGATCACCACATTGAGCAAAAGGAGATCAAAGTGGACATCCTCCAATCTCAGAGTCTCTAGCCCATTGAAGAGGGCTATCCTTGGCTTGACCAAAGAATATTACACTGTCCAATACAGTAGTCACTAGCCACATGCATCTATTTAAATTAATTAAAATGAAATAAAATATTACAGTTTAGTTGTTTAATTGCACTAGCTGTATTTCATGTGTTCAAGAGCCATACATTTCCAGTAGGTACCATATTGAAGAGCACAGATATAGAACATTTCCACGAGAACAGAAAGTGTTACTGAACAACACTCGTGTAATTTATCACTCCCACTTGGGCATTTTGAAAGTGAGTGATTCATAATCCTACCAGGACAACAGGCTTGAATCATGACAGTCTTGGGAAAACCAGGACATATGGACACCTCAGCTAGATTGACCATGTTAGGAACTTTGTTTCACAAGACACGAGTAAAGCAAACGGTCTCAACATCTGAAGCCTTTAGGTAGGTGTATGGATGGCCTCTAAGTTCCTCTGATGAGTCTCATTTTCTGATATTCATGCCCTTGTGTAATTATTACACCTTGAGTGTGGGCTGGGCCTATTGACTTGCTTCTAACAAATAGAATATGGCAGAAGTGATAGGATGTCATTTCCTAGATTAGGTTACACAGAGACCATAACTCTCATCTTACACATTCTTGCTTGCTTGCTGGCTTGCTCTGAAAGAAGCCAGCTGCTATGCTGTGATATAGCTCATGGAGAGACCCATAGGACAATGAACTGAGGTAGATCTCTGGCCAAGGAACTGAGGCCCTCAGTCCAACAATTCGCAAGGAACTGAGGACTGTCAACAACTGTGTGAATAGTGCGGTAGAAAACTCTCCCCCAGTCAAGTCTTAGATAAGACTGATTCAACAGACAATGGTTTGCAACCTCTGGAGAGATTTTGAGCCAGAGGAACCTAGATAAACCACCCCTGGATTCCTGACATTCAGGAGCTAGGAGGTAATGAATGTTTGCTGTTTCACATTACTACATTTTGGGGTAATTTGTTACACGGCAATAGATGACTAATATATCTGGACTACTCAAGGGGTCATTTTAACAAAATGTTAAGGACGTAGGTGTTGACATGCAAGCATTTTACCTCACTGCCCATCTTCCCCAGACTCAATTCTTCTTCCTCTTTTGTCTTTTTTCTTCTACAGTATTGGAAGGCCAGCATGTGGCTTGATTGAATGACGCTAAACCTTCAACGTACGTTTGCTGACAAAAAAAAAGAGAGAGAGTAAAAAGTAATATAAGGCAGGCAAAGTTTTCCTCCTTCCACCCACCTGCAGCAGATAGCTAGACTTGAGAGAAGAATACCTCCTCAGCATAAACAAAAAAGTCCAGAGAACTCTCGGGAGAGGTGTTTAAACTGAAAGCAAGTGATTTTCTTGGGTTGTTTCTTTTCTTCTCTCTCTGACATCGATTCTGCTCTTCCTTCGCTCACCACGGGTCTGTGTATACCGGTGGCCGTGGGCATGTTGCACTGTGAGCACAGGCCTTTTACTCTGGTTCTTTAGTGTTCACGAAATGAGAGTGTGACTGAACAAAGCCATCGGTTTGCGTCTCGGAGCATTCATCACCCATATTCACTCCGAAAACCTTGATGGAATTCTAGTTCAGCAGAGAGCATCTCCAACAACGGTAGTACATGTGTCATCTCTCCCACGATGAGAGTAAGTCTGTGCTGTCTTAAATACCCCTTTGCCATAGTCGCGAAAGCCCAGAAGGTCTTGATGAAATCCATTCGAATAGACGCATAATTTCATTAACCCGAGGGGTGTTATTGGCAAAATTACTCCACACGACCATTTTTTTTTTTTTTTTTTAAAGAAAAAAGAGGTGGACAGTGTGAAAAGGAGTCTAGAAGCTAAAGACTGAAATGTTGAGAGGGTTGGAATTAACATTCGGTAAGTGAATGGTCACAGGCGTCCCAGACCCATTCAATGTGACTATGACCAGGACTTAGGATAAAGGTAGGCTTTAAGTCCCATGGGATCAAAGATAAGTAGACATTCCAAGCAAGGAAAATAAAATGTACCAAGAGGAAGAAAAACATTTACGATTCTACTGAGAAAAATAATCAGCAGTCATCTGATGAGGTCAGGACAATGAACACCTAGTCTAACAATGATGGCCTGAATCACAGTGAAAATTAACCACCTACACCTATTACTTCAGGGACAGCACAATTACCATAGCTGGCATCATAAAAATAACATTTCAAACAGAGGCTCACGAAATGTTTTTTGTTAGGCATCCTCTTGGTTTCTCAATTAAAGTCCCTGAGCTACCTTCTGTTTTGTAAATGTAAGTGTCCTTTCGGTATGTTCCCTTTCTGCCCTGTATGGATGAGGAAACTCGACGACTTAGAAAAGCCCTGGGGGAATATGCATGGAAGGTCTCCAGTGACTCTAGAACCGTTTGGGGGAAAATGATTTTTTAAAAACTGAACAGTTTGAGACATGCCTTCGTGAAACTGGGTAAGATAATTTATATAAAGTATAGTAGTAGGATTCAAAAATGGTTTCATGGTTCTGATCAGTGTGTCGATTCAGGATGAGAGAGGTTATCAAAAGGATTGTAGGACCAAATGACACATCAGTGCTAATCTTGAGGTGGCCTAGTGAAGAAGGAGTTGGGAAATTCGCCCTACAGGGGAGAAAAGGGGGAAATCCGCGGATTTCTCTGGTTGACTGAAAGCTCTGGATATTGAAAAAAAGGTTTGCTCTGCCACCCACTAAAACATTCTTATCCCATCCTGCTTTATCTTAACCTGGATTACTGGGCTAACCTTCTCTTTCTCCTCTCCTCCTTAAAGTATATTCTAATATTAACCTCTTTCTCAAGAGCAAACATTTTCCATGAATTCCAACCTCCCTCTTTTCTGCTTGTTCTAGATTCTCATGATCCTTGAGCTAAAATGGCTTTGTTGACTTAATGTACTTAAATGCGTAACTAACTTCCTCTTGGTATGGATGCCTACGTGTCTGCTTTTGGTCCTCGCTAAGCTGAACTGTAAGCTCCCAAGAGGGCAGGAAGTATGTTTTAAATTTTTGGTGCTTGCCTTCTACATCATTATCCTGTTTAAAGCTTCAGACACAGCAGGCACCATGACTATGACGGCTTATGCATTGATGGAGCTCCCCCTGGCAAAGTGAGTCCGTTCAGAGAGAATCTCAATGACAGTAAGGTTGGAGGAGAATATGTTTGAAATGAATGTGATTTATAGTTGTAGTTTAAGTTTTAGAGTGCAATAAACACAACCCTATTCTGAGCTGCTGGTTTGGAAATACTGAGAATATAGAGTCGCCTTTATGAGCACACAGTAGTTACGGGAGGAAATAGTGATGATTAATAGCTTACGATCACAGGATGCAATCCTGCAGAAGGACAAACCCTTAGATTGAATAAACATTGAGTGCTTACTATCTGCCAGGCGCCGCCACATTTCGTTCTCAGAGACATCCTGCCAGGACGTCATTAACCTTAGTTCACAGATGAGGAAGGGGAGCCTGGGTGGCTCAGTCTATTAAGTGTCCGACTTCAGCTCAGGTCATGATCTTGCGGTTCGTGGCGTTGGGCTCTGTGCTCACAGCTCAGAGCCTGGAGTCTTGCTTCAGATCCTGTGTCTCCCCCTCTCTCTTCCCCTCCCTCACTTTTGCTCTGTCTCTGTTTCTCAAAAGTGAATAAACATTAAAAAAAAATGAGGAAGACGGGCTCTGAGCACAGTCCAGAGACGGTAGGTTGAAGAACCTGCATTGGAAAAGCAGGTCTCTTGACTTCAGCTGCATCAGGTGACAGTTCCACCCGGGGTGCTGATTTTTCCAAGAGAAATATTTCTTCCATGTTTTCAAGTCGCAACAATAAAAAAGAGGTATCAGTTTACCTCTAAGACCTTCTTTCTCATACACACCGATCATGAGTTGCGCTGCTGACCCGAAACAAATATCGAAAGCTAACTACTGATGCGTTTAACACAAAGACACGTCGCCAATTCAAGAATTAAAGATAGCGTGCCTCGTCTATGTTCTTACTCAGCCAAATAAACAAATACATGTGAATATTATTTATGGTGAATAGAACCATTTGGGTGAATATTTCAAGGCTATTTCCAGTGGATACCTGCCTTTTTTTTTTTTTTTGGCTGGAGGGTTGCTCGGCGAAAGAACCCTCTTTCTGGTTTTGCCGTCTCTGCTCTATAGCTCTTGCTGGGAAGCTGGGTCACTCCTTTATTACTCAATGTACCCAATTCCTCCCCATCCCCCGGAGGCCAGACGGAGGAAAGGCAGGTCAACTAGGCTCAGCTGGTCTGACCCCCTCACCCAGGATTTTGAAGGTCGAGCGGGTGGATCACACACAAAGATGGTCCAGCCCAGCAGAAGCGGTGGACACCTCGGAGTCTGTATTCAGTGGTGGCAGAACGGTGCAGTGGCACTCGTGACAATGCTCATCCCAGGCCATTTTCCATCCCTACCCTCCGTGACCTCCAACCCGTTTTCTGACCCTGATCCTGTAGCCTCCGCTGTTGATTCCCTTAGCAGTTCCTCCTCGAAATCAGGAGAGCCTCAATTAACTTAAGCGGGAGTCTTGCGACCGGTAACATACGGATGTGATGGTACGTTCTGCCCTACACACCATAGTACTAAGGGAAATGACGAAGTTCATCTTCACGTCTCCGATTCTTACCGGGGACATGTGGATGGTTTTCAAAACACAGTGATTCACAGCCCAAACGGATTCTTCTAGGAGCTCAGTGTTAACGACCATTGTCAAAATGGATGGAATGAATACTTGCCGTCTGGGCTAACTGTTCGGCCTGGAGATGTTGGCTGTTTTCCCGGCAGTGGGGGGGGGGGCACATCAGCACAAGGTGCACAAAATTGGGAGGCAGGGAGACGCCGTAAGAAGCGTATAAGCTTCGCAGTCGTGTCCGCCCGCATCAACAGCTGTGCGATCCCTGCCATCATCCAGCTTCTCGAAGTTTTACTGTCCTCATGTGTTCACCGGGAGAAGCCCGTATACTCTTTTCGTTGTAATAAGAGTTCATGAGGTTAAAGCACCTGATAGAGACCGAAGAAACGTTGGCCAAGCCGTCTCCCCTTCTGTTACGACTTCTGTTAATTTCTGCGTGTGGTGGAAACCACCGTCTGGATGGAAGGGAAAATGGAGGGAAAGATCACTCAACGAGCTGCCTGTCAGAACACCAGGGGAAACATTCCACACACATTATGTGTGTCTGTGTGCGCCTACTGGGATTCACATAACCAGTATTTATAATTTTGATTATTTAAGCGTGATCCCAGAGGTCCATGACATGAGGTGCTTCGTAGTTTTAATAAAGTATACAAATGTTCGAACTGTATCCTGCCAAGGTGGTGAGGGACAGCAAATCACTTAGCTAGTGAACAAACCCAGCTGACTTTCCAGCATCAGCAATTCAGCCCATCTCTCTTGTTTTCTAGTAACTTCTCCTGTATATTGCAAATCTTAGGAGGTGATCGAATTACAGTTTCTTTCTGGGAAAAGACCTCCAGAAGAGAAGAGATACAGGTAATACAAGGCAAGACAGATTGCAGAAGTGCAAGAAAAAACAAAACAAAACCCAAAAGCCAAAAAAACAACAGCCGCCCGAGTTTTCCAAAGAACAGATGCCTTAGAGTTGAATCGGACCTCACGACGGCTTGGCTGGGAGTTGGTGAAGTTCCACGGTTATCCTCCATCGAAGGAGGGCTACATGAAAACATGTTAGCAATTGCTTCGGCCAGCTCAACCCTGTTCCTCAGGTGAGAGAATGTTGAAAGAGAGGTCAGTTGACATTTATATTCACATTTCATTGCAGTTTGTGTTTGGGATCGTTTGCTGTCATAGTACGAGGGAAATCGTTGGTTGGCAAAAGTTCATGAACAATGGATATACGTATTTTTTTTTTTTCTTTCCGTGGGTAGAATTTAATATAATGTTAAGGGGTCAGGGTTTTACAAGGGAAACAAAAGTGGGAATAATAATGGACTGGATTGGCTCCTCAAGGATTTCAAGAACAGTGTTTTCAAAGAGAATCATCAAATCACAAAGCCATGGAGCACCCCGACCTGTCTTCTCTAGTTATATCAGATGATAATTTTACCTGAAGATTCTAAGTTGTGTTTATAATTCTGTCAATACTATACACGTGAATTTTAGGAAGGTAGGTATTATCAGATCAACAAACAACACATGAGCTGGAGGTAAGGGATCTGGGGTGGCCGGAGGTGAGGTGAGGTTACTTAGTTGATCTCCGCTTGAGGAAAGTCTTTGATTTGGAAAACATGGTTTCTTGGGACTGAGGGAGGTAATATAATGTGTCCCTTGCCTGTGCTTCTCCATTCGGGAAGCCTCAGGTCTATAAAGCAGGGGTAGACAGGAAAATAAAGCAAGAAGACCTATGAAGGCTAATCAGAAAACGTCTGTAACTCTTACCTTAGTGAATTTCAGTTTGAACGGATAGGAGCTGCTTGAAAGCGTAGCTTCGGTTCTTTACGTGGAATTTTGTGCGATATTGTGTTTTAAGGAATGCAACCATTATGCTGTCTCTTTTGATGGATGAAAAATGTTTCCTCCACAGTGTCTACAATTAACGTGATATTGCTTATTTCCTCTCTTGGAAGGACACATTCTTTTTTAAAGGTTATTTATTGCTCAGGTAGGTCCTCTCTATGATTCCTTCCTCTGACGAGGTTACTCGGAATATTATCCTGCCGACAAGACATGCAGTAAAGCTCAGTAGCAGAGAAAATAACAGTGTCGTTAACCTCCTTAGCACTGGAGATAAATTAACACTAATAAGATAGGTACCAGGGTAGCAATTGACTTGACAGAATGAAATTCACCAGCCTAAGGAGGCGGTAGCCGGTGTCACTCTGCTATACTCCCCCGTGCTGTGTGGACGCCGTGGCTGGCGAGCGGCTCATTCCTGCCTTCCTGATGTTCAGGACGCTGTCTTGAAGAAACGTCCAGCTGACCCAAGGTTGGTCTCACCCTCCTCTGCCGCCCCTGCTGATGGAAACCAGCGCCACCGTTATTAATTTGAGTCTCCGTGGATCAAATAACTTTTCTCATCTCATTTCATGACAGGATATCATGACAGCTTCACGGTAGATATACATGCCATGACCAGAGTGAGCTCTGCCTTTCTGGAAAGCATTTTGTCAAAATATTGAAATAATGTGCTGCGAGGGGAAATGGGCCACAGTGGGTGTTTTCGGAGAAGCAAGCTAGGAGGGGAGAAAGAAAAGAAAAAAAAAAAAAAAAAAAAAAAAGAAAAGGAAAGGAAAGGAAAGGAAAGGAAAAAGAAGAAAAAGCAACAACGTAAAAGAAATAAGGACATAAAAGGACGCTAGTTATTCAGGGGTCCCCCGGGTCACCTTTGGCCAGCCGTGGAAATGCATTTTAAGTTTTCACTTGTTAATTGAACACTAAATGAATATGGTGATAATTAATATTTTTACTGCTTATTAATTAGGAACCTGTATCCAGCTACCTAGAAAGATGATCTATGAGGCATGACTAAGTTGCCCACTGTGAAATGATGGTGCCTCACACGTGGAAATATAAATGTGTTAGTCATTTTGCTTCACTATTACAGGAGCTTTTAATAAACTGACAGGTCTTCCAGTTCTTTCTTTGTCTGCTGGGAGGGACTGCAGTTACACAGGAGGGGGACTCTTTTTTTTTTTTTTTTTTTGCTGTTATTTACTGTTGCCGGCAGGCTGAGACAGCGTGCAGCCTACGGTTCACATCAGGTCCGCTTCTGAAGATCCTTTGTCCGTGGCATGTGGAGTTTTTCAGGTTTGTGCCTTCCTCCAGTTGCCAAAACATCTGGTTCGGTTTTGGGGAAATATTTGTAGTTATTTTTCCATCCGGAATTAATTACTGCCACTGGAACATTAATGGGTGCCCTGCTGGCTTAATAGATTTTATCTGTGCGCCCTCCTATCTGTGAAGTGTAACCGACAAATCGGAGCTCTGTTTTGTTGTGACTTTCATAAAACGGCCACAACCTGAAGAACTGAGGCTTGATGATTCAGAGGATGAACAGATAACAGATTTGTGAGACAGGGATTCTAATTTGCAAAGATGACTTTGTTACTTCAGTAATTTAGCATTCATTGAGGAAATCATCGAATGTATTCCAAAACTCATACCTTCAGTAAACTAGGCTCATAGCAACCATAGGAGTATATGGTTTAATGTTAAAGCTATTGTGCTCTCTATTTCATGGGAATGTTTGCTTGTTTATTTGTGGGGTTTTTTTTTGAATCTTTCAAACAACAGGTTGTGTAGAAAAGACGACGAAGAAGGAGTTACTATTTATTGTTCTCTATATAGCAGGTACTGTATTTAATGCTTTACATGTCTAGTAAAGCATAGTATGAGGTAGGTATTATGATGGCCCATGTTACATACAAGGAATTCAAGGCTCACTGCGACTGTAACTTGACCAAGGTCGTGCACTGAATAAGTGGAAGGAGGACTAGGTTTTGAACACAAGTATGTTGGACCTTGAGTTCACTCTTTTGACTATAATGAGAATAGTATACGTTTACCACCCTTTTATCAAACATCTTTTAAACACTTAAGTTCTGGGCAAGTACTTATGCTGGAGGCACAGAAGGGGAACAAGACGAGGTTTCTGGCACCTACCAGAGTGCCTGGCAGGCCACACAGGGTCTCTGTGGCATCATATAGAGGCTTGTAGCTTGGTTGTAATTCTACAATGCTTTCTAAGGGCTTAAAGCTTCATCCCCCAGAAGGCCTATCCCGTTTTAACTAGAGCTGTGAATATTGTTGAAATAAATGAAATACATCTTTAAACCGCCTAGTATTCAGTGAGCAAGACAGCGTGACCCCTTTCAGGATGAACAGGATTTGCGTCTGCATCTCTGGTCATACCCTTCGGAAGTTGTTCAAGCTTTTGGAGACCTACTTTCCCGTCGATAGAGTGGAGATAAACGCTGTCGCCTTCATTGGGTTCCTACGACCGCTGGACGACATAAGGGACTATCATTTGGCGTCGCGCTTAGCATATCGTTAAATCTTAGAACCATCACTGGTCTCGTTATTAGGAAAAGAGAAGAATATCGTAGGAACTCACCTCTTCTCCATGTGTTCACTCCAGCCAGGTGCGTCCCATATATTTCAATCTGTGAATGAGCTCTTCCCCAGAAGGGCATAAAAGCTCCAGGCGCGAGGAAGTATAGCTCAGTAGCTCACATCCGCTCGGCGTATCTCCCGGCTGGCTTGAGTTCTGTCTTTATCTTGCTCTATTTCTGCATATCCCTGGGTTGTTCATCTCCTCCTGAGGGTGGATCTCTGGATTCCTGATTTTTTTTTTTTTTTTTTTTTTTGCCTATCTTCTGGATATTATCCTTTACTCACCTCTTTCTTTGAAAGTATGCTACCATTGTGGATCTCCAACAGAGAACTTGGGCTTGTTCTATTCGGCTGTGGCTTGTGGCTGCCCCTGCCGGAAAAGATCAAGATACCAGGTTATGTGTGATTGGAGCAGGGGCATGTTTGAAAGTTGACAAGTTAGCCTTCACGGGTATTACCAACAGACAGGTCAGGTAGGATGAAAATGTTAATTTTTGGAGGAAATTTTAAAAAGTAAAGAACCCTCTCCCCCCCCACCCCCACGTGAAACACAACCAACCAAACACAAAATTTTTGGAGGAGACATGTTACCGTTTTGCTGGAAGAATGTTTTAAGTAGATTGTGCCAACGTAAAATAACCCGCACAAAAGACCTTGGGGTTAGAGCTACGGGGAATCCCCACAGAATTTCGAGGAAAAAAGTTTGCACGATGGGAAGAGAGCATGCGTATACAAGAGCGTGGGGATATACAGCAGGTCAGTTTGAAACGTGATTCTCAAGAGTCGGCTCTGTAACTCTGGGGAAATCACATTCTCTCTCTGAGGTTGTTTTATTTTATTTTATTTTTCCTATAAGAGGATTATATTACAATCCGTGTCACAGATTATTGTGTAGATTAAATAAAATAATGCAAAATAGTTGCTCTATTGCGTCGTATGTGCTGGCGGTGATTACGCTTGCTGCATTCACACGGGTTTTGTTGCACAATAGTTGTGTACATGGGCCAGGTCCAGGGACTGTCAAGAATGAACTCTGGGACTCAGTGAAGGTCATTTTTACTTTGTTTTGCTATAAAGAGTTTGAGGAGTTCAACAGCCTACATGGAGGAACGGCTTCCGGGAGGAGTTAGTGGCGGAAGATTCTGCACCTTCTGTTCTGTCATGTAGTGCAAGGCTGTTTTCTTTTTTTTAATGAGTAGACTTTATTTTTTAGAGCTGTCTGAGGTTTCTAGAAAAAGCGAGCAGGGAGTAGAGTTACCATATCTCTCTCCTCCTACACAGTTTTGTCTATTCTTATTTTTTTCATTCTAATGTTTATTTATTTTTGAGACAGACACAGGGTTCTAGCTGAGCAAGGCAGAGAGAGGGAGACACATTATCCTAAGCAGGCTCCAGGCTCTGAGCTGTCAGCACAGAGCCCAACGCGGGGCTCGAACTCACGAACCATGAGATCATGACCTGAGCCGAAGTTGAACGCCCAACTGACTGAGCCACCCAAGCGCCCCCAGTTTCCCATATTATTAACGTCTCCTTTTGCTATCATCTTAGTGTGGTATATTTGTTACAGTGGAAGAAAGGATACTAACACATTGTTATTAATTAAAGTCCATAGTTTACGTTAGGGTTCACTCTTTGTGTTGTAGAGTTCAAAGGAGTTTGACAAATGAATAATGTCAGTTGTCATGGTGGATACGGCCACCACAACAGGATCATACAGAATAGTTTTGCTGCTCGAAAAGTTCCCTGGGTTCCATCTCTTCATCCTTCCCATCCTCCCTTTAAGTCCCTGGAAACCACTGATCGATCTTCTACTGTCACCATAGTTTTGCCTTTTCTGGAATGTCATATAGTTGGAATCATACGCTAAGTAGTCTTTTCAGATCGGTTTAGTTCACTTAGCGAAATGTATCTAAGATTCCTCTGTCAAGACTCAGCCCCCCAGGCGCCTCTAATTTGCATTTTCTTAATGACATGTGATATTGAATATCTTTCTCATAGACTTATTTGCTATCCGTGTATCTTCTTCAGTGAGCTGTCTGTCCAGCTCTTTTCTCCCTTTTAAATTAGGTTGTTTATTTTCTGGTTGTTGTTGAGTTTCAGGACTTCTTTGTATATTTCCGACAGCAGTTCTCTATCAGATAAGTGCTTTTCAAACGTCTCCTCCCAGTCTGTGACTTGCCTTTTCATTCTTTTAAGTGTCTCCTGCAAAGCAGAGGTTTTACATTTTAATGAAGTCCAATTTATCAATTTTCTCTTTCGTGGCACACACTTTTTTGGTGTTGTATCTAAAAAAATCGCCATCATATCCAGAGTCACCTAGATTTACTCCTGTTCTATTTTCTACACATTTTATAGTTTTGTGTTTTACGTTTAGGTCTGTGACCCATTGGCAGTTAATTTCTGCTTAGTTTTAAATTTTTAAATTTATTTTTTTATTTTGAGAGAGAGAGAGAGAGAGAGAGAGAGAGAGAGAGAACATAAGCAGGGGAGAAGGGCAGAGGGAGAGAGAGAGAATCTCTCAGGCAGGCTCAGCGCAGAGCCCGATGCAGCGCTCAATCCTACAGCCCTGGGATCATGACCTGAGCCAAACTCAGGAGTTAGATGCTTAACCAACGGAGACACCTAGGTGCCCCGATATTAAAAAATTTAAAGTAATGTTTACTACCGAGAGGGTTTGAGAATCATTGAGATAGAGGAGCTTGAGAACAGTGGTCTTAGATATGGGTAGTAAGTTCCATACTTTGAGTTGCTACTTTTTTTTTTCTCTTCTCCGTGAAGCTATATTTCAACACAAATGTGCAGTGTTTTCATTAGGGTCGCAAATGTTATCGGAAAAATAGAGTGAGAATGTTGAGATCTGTTACGTAACTCCAGTCCATTTTATGGTCAGTGAGGAATGGGTACCTCAACTCAGACTCACCTATAACTACCAGCGTTACCTGTAATAATGTCTATAATTACCAGGATTATCAGAAAATGAGGATCAGGATTCCACTTAGTTTCTGTGAAACGGTTCTAGGCAGTTAGCATACTGCGTGTCTGCTAGAATCTCATGCCTCCGCAACCACGTAGTGACGTTAAAAGATGAGAACCGTGATGTGATTCCCCTTACACTCTCTGTGTCTACCCTGCTGTAGAGCCCGGGGTTAATTTAGACAGCACAGACCCAAGGCCACTGGGGGCTTTGGAGGTGCACAGCTGATATGTAGCCCATATACCAGGGACTATGTAGCCTATTTTCAGGATTCAGAAAGTATGAGAAAGCCAGAACTTTCTACACAGTGCTTCCCAAACTCCATTGTGCATTTAAGTCACTTGGGGATTTTGTTATTAAAGTGTGGATTCTGATTTGGTAACCCTGGGGTGGAGCCTAAGAGTCTGGGCTTCTCACCAGGGCCAACTTGGCCATTGGATACTCTCGAAGGGGCCTCAGACAATGTCCTAATTTCTTTTAACATCTGAGGGAAAACAGTTGAACTTTTAGGTTGAAGGAAAAGGTTTTCTATATAACATTAATGTATCTGTCTTTATATTAGCATAATCGTAAAAATAAACTTCTCAATTTTCTTCTTGAGAGGGACCCATGAAGACAGACGCACCGATGGCCCAGTGAAGTCATGAGGAAACGCTGTTTCTAACTTCTAGGTGATAGCAGTGCAGCTGGCCCAGGGACCACACTTTGAGTAGCAAGCTTTTATCAGGTTCTCTTTCTTATAGGGGATGATGAGAAGAATATCTAAAGCCATGTAGCATTTCTGGGATTCTCTACTTATTAAATAAAGTCTACATGCACAGGTAAGATTCTCCCACTTGAACCTTTTAATAGAGAAGGCACTTTCCCCAGTTTTCATGGCGTTGACTTTCTTGACTCTCAGTGTGTTTTCTTCCTTGAATGGACTCCTCAAAACTTTGGGCCCAGAGTATATAATCAACTAAATCTTTCGACTGCTATTGTTGGCTTTGGTAGGTTTCCTTCGACATGGGCATTCTCAATGTGATTGGGAAATATGTTCAAGGCAGTCTCTGAAATGTCTTTGCTATTTACTCAGGATTTCTTCTTTCTCCACCGAGAAAGCAAAAGCCATTTAACTTCCCCCCCCCCCCCCGCCCCGTTCCTGTCAGCCCTTGCCTTGTCCTAAATTAAACAAATATTTGTTAAGTATTTATTCTATGCCTTCACACGGTCCCTGCCTTTTGGTTGCTCTCTTAACTTCTTTTTATTTGAGTCCCAGAAACTTCTAAGTTAAGGAAAAAGAAGAAGCAAAACAAAATACCAACTAACTTACCAACCAACACAACTAACCAAAAAAAAAAAAAATCCACCTAGAGAAAAGAGGAAAGCTCTTACCTGGATCACTTTTCCATCGTCTGTGACAATGGTTCCGAAAGTGTGGTCCCCAGACCAGCCACGTCAGCATCACTTGGAAAACTTGTTGGAAAATACAAACTCTAGGACCCACCCCAGACCTACTGAGTCAGAAACTGTAGGGGCGGGGCATCGAGCTGAGTTTTAACAAGTCCCAGGTGATTCTGATGCAAGTTCATGGTTGACAACCACAGCCCTAAAACATTCGTTCTTAACAAAGCTGCAAAATAAAATCACCTGGAGAGCTTTAAAACACACAGATGCCCGGGCTCCCGTCCAGACATTCTGATTCAATTAGTATGTAGTGGGGCCTGCCCATGGATATTTTTAAGGAGCTTCTCAGATGATTTGAATGTGTAGCCAGGGCTGAGAACTGCTGTGACATGTTTCTTTACATGAAATTCTTCCATGGCAGGTGTGTGAGTGTGTGTATCTGTGTGTGTCAACAACCCTGTGTGAGCGTGCATGAGCCCTGAGTCTGTCTAATTACACTCATTCTTAGAAAACTGCCTGTCACAGAGACGGTTCTAGAATAATCTAGACAGTGGTCAGCAAACTGTGTCCGTGGGTCACATCTAGTCCAGATGCTATCTTCGGACTAAGAATGAGTTTTTACATCTTTAAAGGGTTGTTAAGAAAAAGAAAAGTATGTGGCTGAGACCACATGTAGACCTTTACCCGTAACATGAAGCATGTTGTCCTTTACAGACTATTTTGCTGACCCTGCTAGAAAATGCAGCAGGAACATCTATAGAAGAGTTTGTAAGCTGGTCTTAAAAACCAGAGCAGCAAACCAAACAGCTGCAGTGTAGGACTGTAAGATCCTTAAATGACGTAACACAGGAGGGAGTTAGAACTCACCTCAACCTTTAAGCATTTGGATAGGTAGAAGGAAGAGAAAAGCCGTTTTGCCTAACGCCTTCTGGAAGGGGTCAGTCAGACGTCAGGAAACTCAGCTTCAAACACTCCCCTTGAACTTAGAACACAGTGTTCATAACATTGTTGGGCTCCTTTATACGGAATACACATACAGAATCACAGGGCTTTGCAGCCACGGTTATACTTTATTTTAAGAGATGTATCAGGAGTATTTTTTATTTAAAAAAAATATTTATTTATTGAAGAAATCTCTACACCCCGGGTGGGGCTCGAACTTGCAACCCTGAGGTCAAGAGTCACACGCTCTTCTGACTGAGCCAGCCAGGCACCCCTAGTTTTCATTTTTAAGTTAATTAATTAAGGTAAGCTCTGTGCCCATGACGGGGCTTGAAACAAATGTCTCTGACATCAGGAGTTGCATGCTTTACTGACTGAGCAAGCCAGGTGCCCCAGGAACATTTTTAAATAAATGTTTATTCAATCTTTGAGAGAGTGTGAGCAGGGGAGGGGCAGAGAGAGAGGGGGACAGGGGATCCAAAGCAGGTTCTGCACTGACAGCAGTGAGCCCATGGTGGGGCTCGAACTCAGGAACTGTGAGATCACAAACTGTGAGGTCATGACCTGTGAGATCATGACCTGAGCTGAAGTCGGACACTCAACCAACTGAGCCACCCAGGAGCACCCCCAAGGAGAATTTTTTTAATGAGAAGTTTTAAGTGTCCAGAAAATTGGGGAAATAGTACAGAGAGTTCCCATATACCTCCTTTCTCCCATGCTCACAGTTTCTGGGGTTGTTAACATCTTGCATTAACGTGGCATATGTTAGCGTCAATGAATCATTATTGATAACTTGTTATTAAGTAGACTCCATAGTTTACATTAGGGTTCCCTCTACTTGTCGTACAGAAAGTTTGGTGGTTTTGACAAATGTGTAATGATGTGGAACTACCATTCTGGTGTCATACAGAATAGTTCGCTACCCTAACAATCATCTGGGCTCCCCCTATTCATTCTTCTCTCCCTTCCGCAAGCTTCTGGCAATGACTGATCATGTCACCGTCTTCATAGTTTTACCTTTTACAGAATGTAATCTCGCTGGTATTATACAGTATGTTGCCTTACGCGCTGGCTTCTTTCACTGAGCAATATGTTTTAAACGTTCCTACAGGGTCGCCTGGGTGGCTCAGTCGGTTAAGCAGCCAACTTCAGCTCAGGTCACGATCTCGCGGTCCGTGAGTTCGAGCCCCGCGTCGGGCTCTGGGCTGATGGCTCAGAGCCTGGAGCCTGCTTCCAATTCTGTGTCTTCCTCTCTCTCTGCCCCTCCCTCGTTCATGCTCTGTCTCTCTCTGTCTCAAAAATAAATAAACGTTAAAAAAAAAAAATTTAAACGTTCCTACATATCCTGATGTGGCATGATAGCTTCTTCCTTTCTTTCTCTTTCTTTCTTTCTTTTCTTTCTTTCTTTCTTTCTTCTTTCTTTTCTTTCTTTTCTTCTTTCTTTCTTTCTTTCTTTCTTTTCTTTCTTTTCTTCTTTCTTTCTTTTATTATTTATTTATTTTAAGAGAGAGAGAGTGAGCGGGGAGGGGCAGAGAGAGAGGAAGACAGAGAATCCCAAGCAGGCTCTGTGCCCATCAGCACAGAGCCTGATGTGGGGCTCACACTCACAAACCATGAGATCATGACCTGAGCCAAAATCAAGAGTCAGACACTTAACCAGATTAGCAACCCCAGGCACCCCTTGTTTCTTTTTAGTGCTGAATAATATTTCATGCTATGGATGCCTTTTTTTTTTTTTTTTTTTTTTTTTTAGTTAGATTGTAGGGCAACCCATCCCAAAGCCTGTCTCATTCTCCTTAAAGTGACTTCTTGCGTTTTTATGGCCCACCTCTCCCTGCTGGAATGTAAGATCCATGAGTATAGGAACCTTGTCTATTTCATGCAATCCCACATCCCAGCACAGAGCACAGGGCTTGGTATAGAGTAGGCATCACACAGAATGTATCTCGAATGATGCTTCGTAACTGCTGTTTTTACAAAAATGCAAGAAAATAAACAAGTTTGTAGGTCGAATGTGCTCGGGGACAGTTCCTTTTAACTGCAGGAATTATCAAAGTCCTTAATATGCTAAAGTTCTAGCTTGATAGGTAAATGTTACATGTATTATCATGTCAAGATTCCAAAATATTTCTAACCACTTGTATCAGATGCGGATGCTGTAAGGCAAAATCATAGATGAAAGTTTATAAGAAAATGGAGCCTGTGAATTCCTAATCAACAGAGGCGGCTGTGTGTTGACAGGACTTGGTATTCTCTTCATTGATATCCCTGTAGTTCATACAATTGATTATGCATAATATAATCACGGAGGTTTGTTATTGCTGCAGTCACCTGAATATTTTTACATTGTTTAAAATGAGACAGAGTCGGTCTTCTAAGAATTATTCTTATCCCTGATTAAAAGGCCTCCCAAAGTAGAGCCTAGTTTATGAAGCCAATCACTGAGGAAAAGTACCCAAGTTATCCTAATATGTAAAATGTAATAAGCCACGGTGGTTTGGAGTACTTCAACATCCTCCTCTCTATTCCGATGGGAAATGAGAGGTCCCTGGTGTCATTTCATTTGGGGAGAGCTATTCATCCCAGATAATCCTACAGTTATTCAATTAGCCAAACACCATCATTCTTACTTTTTAAATTAGTTGGAATTCCCTGGTGAAAATCAGTCCAGGTTGAAAACCCATCCAATCATCCGACAAAAATTGGACTGCCCTCCGAGTTCAAGGTGCTGTGTCAGGTTCTATGATCAATAGAAGATACGTGAAAAATGGCCTGGCTCCCCCAACACCTATAATCTAGCTGAAGAGTCAGCCACACCCCTAGTTTCCAAAGGGGCCTTGAAGCAAGAGACTTACTAGAAACACGGACAACAGAAAAATAATAACGTGGATGCTTATTATTAAAAAAAATAGGGAAAACCAGAAGGTATTTAATCATCTTTGTCCCACTAATAGAAATTTTTCTTTTTTTTTTTTTTTTTTTTTTAATTTTTTTTTTTTTAACGTTTATTTTATTTTTGAGACAGAGAGAGACAGAGCATGAACAGGGGAAGGTCAGAGAGAGGGAGACACAGAATCCGAAACAGGCTCCAGGCTCTGAGCTGTCAGCACAGAGTCCGACGCAGGGCTCGAACTCACAGACCGCGAGATCGTGACCTGAGCTGAAGTTGGCCGCTTAACCGACTCAGCCACCCAGGCGCCCCTAGAAATTTTTCTATATCACGAAGAAGAAACAGGTAAAACCCTGGGAAAGCTCTGAAAAGTGTTGTTAGAAAGCTTAATGAAAGGACATCCTCCATGTGCTTCCAGAAATGGCAAATGGTGCCCTATGCCTCACATTTTCCAGAAGCAGGTACAGAGAAATTGAACTTGCCCTGCATGAGAGTGTGGAAGCAGCCATTCTCTGAGGATTTCAGTCTTCCTTCAGCTGTGATAATTGGCGATCGCTGAACAATCGAGAAGTCACATGGCTAATGAGATGACCAAAATCACTGTATTGATTGCTCCTGTTTGGTTTCTGTTATTTCAGCTATCAAAACAGAATCTAATCTATTTCGTAGTTGACGGCAATGACTACAGCCCAAATGTATTTGATTGGGAAGGTATTAAACACAGGTTAAGTGTTGAGCTCCGTGAATCTAGTCTGTTAATGGCAGCTCGCAATAGGAGATTGCAGCCCAGCTTAAAGCATCGCAACTTTGCAATTTTCAAGTATCTTCTAGTCCCCATTGGGAATGACAGGTGAATAGCCCTTACCTTTTCTTCACAGTTTGCCCATTTTTCTTTTTATTTTCCATGACTTAAAAAATTTTTTTAATGTTTATTTATTTTTGAGACAGAGAGAGACAGAGCATGAAGGGGGGAGGGTCAGAGAGAGGGAGACACAGAATCTGAAACAGGCTCCAGGCTCTGAGCTGTCAGCACAGAGCCCGACGCGGGGCTCGAACTCACGGACCGCGAGATCATGACCTGAGCCGAAGTCAGGCCGCTTAACCGACTGAGCCACCCAGGTGCCCCTTTCCATGACTTTTAAGTAATCTCTGCACCCAATGTGGGCTGGAAATTATAACCCTGAGATCAAGAGTTGCATGCTCTACTTGACTGAGCCAGCCAGGGCGTCTAATTTCCATGCCTTAAAAAAATTTTTTTTAATGTTTATTTACTTTTGAGAGAGAAGGAGAGAGAGAGAGGTAGAGTGTGAGTGGGGTAGGGGCAGAGAGAGGGAGACACAGAATCTGAAGCAGGCTCCAGGCTTTGAGCTGTCTGCACAGAGCCCGATGTGGGGCTTGAACTCACGAATACGCAAGATCATGACCTGAGCTGAGGTTGGTTGCTTAACCAACTGGGCCACCCAGGTACCCCCATGACTTTTTTTAAAATTATTTTTAAATTTTTAATGTTTATTTTATTTTTGAGAGAGAGAGAGAGAGAGACTGAGTGCAAGTGGGGGAGGGTCAGAGAGAGGGAGACACAGAATCTGAAACAGGCTCCAGGCTCTGAGCTGTTAGCACAGAGCCCGTGCGGGGCTCGAACTCACGAACCATGAGATCATGACCTGAGCCGAAGTCGGCGCTCAACCGACTGAGCCACCCAGCGCCCTCCTGCCATGACTTTTAATAACAGAAATCTCTGCAAAGTGAACTTGAACCTCAAGAAGCATCACAGGTTTTCTTCTATTCGTATCCCTGATGATTTTCCCCATCCTTATTTCTATTGCTTACCCTTGAATTTAGGAAAAAAAAATACTAGAGTATATTAATCCTCTGTCAAGAAGACACCTGGTGGTACAGAATTCTCCATAGAAACCTACATATTTTCACTTGATTTTTCAAATTCTGAGAATGCCTTTGAAATGTTGAATCCTTAACTTCACCAAAAGTTCATCCTAGTTAATAGTCTGGTTACAACAAACAAGAGAAAGGATTCACCACCTGAAAATAATTTCAACAGGATGCAAACTGAGCACTGTTTTTCTTTACCTAAAGTGTGAGTCACCCCACCGTCCTGTTCTTTGCCTTGCTTTGGGGAGTTAATGTTTTACAGAAGTTCTAGGGATGGATTGATTTGCTTAGGTGTTGGTTTCGCTTTGATGTGCAATAGACAGATGCTGTCGGACGAAGTTGGTAAGACAAGGCAGCCTCGTCCGTTTCCTGGGGAGCCTCAGGACTCATTTCACAAGTCATCCATTAGAAAACCAAACCCATCTCAAAAGAGACCAACAACAGTACTCAGAGCTCTCCGAGGCAGAGGAGAGCAACCCTGTATCCCTGGGGGCAGATAAAACTCAACCTCTGAACCTCAAAGAAGGCTTTTGTGCTTGGAGGGAGCAAATTTATGACAGTTGATGAACCAAAGAAGCCATGGGCATTTGAAGGAAAAAAAGGTTAACTGAACATTGTCTTTTTGTTGGGTATGGATTTGTTCTTTTTGTTCTTCCCCTTTTGAAGTATTTCTAAAGGGAAGAAAGTCTCCCGCTCAATCACATTTTTTTAAAATAATATACAGCATATTCTAAAGAGCACATTGGAGACCTCACACCCACGAGGTAAGAGTTCCAGGACTGTACTTGAGAAGGGGAACTATACTAGTTGAGCAGTAGATAGTCTTAGTGTGAGCCATGGTCAATGGTGGAAGATCCATGCTGATCCTTTGAAAGTTCAGGAAATCTATAGCCAAGGTCACAGCTTGATCTTAGCCAACTTCAAGCCTCTGCATGGAGACAGCAAGGAGCTTCTGTCTCGGTCAAGAAGGTGGTCAGAAATCTCCAGTCATCTGAACCCTGGGATTATTATTCAGAATCATCAGGGCCTCGAAAATACATTAATAGAAATATCGGTCCTCAGGGGTGCTTAGGTAAGGTGAACAACCTCTGATTTGCACTGCTGTTCAAAGAACCACCTGCTAAAGAATGATGATGCTTCTTACAGATAGAGTCTATGGAGAAGAATTGAGAGCATCTAAAAAGGCAACAGTAGCATAAAAAAGAAAAAAAAGACAAAACTGACTGAAGTTCATCTGAGAGGCTAATTATTATTCAACCTTCATCTTGAATACCTAAATTTCTGACTTCCTGTATGTACTACGTGTTTCTTAACCCTAACCTTGCCTACTTTCAAGCTTGACTTTATTATGCCCTTACCTCTTCTTACGGCTCCCCCAGTATTGAAACGCTGTTCTCCTCCCAGCTACCCCTGGTACCTCAGATTCCGCTGCCACCCAAGATGAGTCTGTTGTGACAGAAAGGAGGGCATTGTGGATTTACAAATAAGAAGGTTCAAAATCCACTTTATTCCAGCCTCTTTTCCCCCTTGCTCAAGTAACAAAAACACTGTCAGACATTCAGAAAGTTGACGTGTATAGACTAAGTGCACAGATAAACACTCAGGGTACGGTTTGTTTGTTTTATTTTAAATTTCTGATGAAACCCAAGAAGGTCAAGCCCAGGGCCAGGGTTTTTATTACCTTAGAACAAGATTCCCGTGTCGTTAAAATAAGCAGGCGCCCACCTGAGGTAATATTGGGTGTAGAAGTAGTATTTCGAGTCCACAGAGCATTTTTGCCACCGTCCAGCGTCACCCTGATTTCTGAGCTCTTTATTCTGAGCTGATCAATGCCACAGAGAGTTCTGATTCCTAGAGGCAGTTTCAGTGGGATAGGGCAGATGCCGTGTCAAGAAATGTCAGACTCTTGGTTTTCGGGGAAAGGGATCTAGTGGTCCAGGCAATGGAAGAGAATGGAACACTTACCGAGTTGAAGTATCCGGACCCATCAAGGGTAATATCAGAATGAGAGTCCTCTAACATGAGCATGTTTCACCGTCCAAGCCTCCCAAGCCAGAGCATTTAAAAAGTTAGGTCATAAACCAGGTAGAAAGGTTGAGCCCTAAGGACTTTTAGAAAACAACGGTTACAGCATCAAAGAATCATCTGGCTGAAAAATTGCTCTGCCGGATTCTGGGCTTCTTTTGTCTTTTTTTTTTGTGAAATCTTCCAGACCTGTCTGCTCCCACAGATAGCATGATCTAGGGCAAAGAGTATGTGACTAGGAATCTGCCCAATTTGGATACTGACTACCCTTCTGGAGCATTTATTCGGTGGTACTTTATATGCAATCTTCTTACCCTTCACTGTTTGCTTCTGTGCCGGGATTATTATCTTTATCACACAGGTGCAAACGCTGAGCCTCAGAGAGGTTCAGTAATTTTTCCGAAATCACAACGCGAGAACATGGTATTTGAACGCATCAGTAATCAGTGGAAACTTAAATTGTGAAATGGGAGCTATAAAATGGGAGGTGGCTCTGATGATGGAGGGAAACACCGCATGACGAAGCATTGGAAGAGCATCCCAGCTCGGTGTAGATGTTCACCTCTTTTCAAGCCTGCCTCCCCTGCGCTCCAGCCGGAGCTGGAACTCGGCCCTGTGTCAGAGGAGCTTGTCCCATGCAGGGGATGGTGAATAACCGCCCCCCTCCCTGCCCCTGCGGGCTATGGCTAACTGGGGAATCCATAAGATATCATGGGAGGGTCGGGGCGTGGGGGGCGCCTGGCTGGCTCAGTCTGTAGAGCGTGGGACTCTTGATCTCGGGGTTCTGAGTTCAAGCCCCATGTTGGGCTTGAAACCTACTTAAAAAAAAAAAAGAATTATGAGAAGTCTAGACCTGTGTTGTCCGCTATGTAGGTGCCAGGCTTAGCTGGCCATTGAGCACTTGAAATACGGCTGGTCCAAACTGAGACATGCTGAAATTGTAAAGAACACACCAAATTTCAAAGATTTGGCCCAAAGAAAAAGAATGGAAAATACCTCAATAATAGTGTTTCTATTGATCCCATATTAAACTGATAATATTTTGAATATCCTGGGTTACATAAAAATGTTCTTAAATTAATTTCCCCTTTTCCTCTTTATTTGTTTTTCACACAGCTTTTAGAAAATATAAATTTAGGTACAGGGTGTGCGTGTATGGCTTGCATTGTATTTCTATTGCACAGCAGTGGCCCCGCAACTTTGTGACTTGGTTTCCCTCTTTTAAAGAGTGTCTTTTTAGATGAAATACACACATCTCGATCTATGGTCGAGAGTCCCGGTGCCCTTGGGATTAGCATTTCCCAGAAACAAACTAGTATGTTCCAGACAGCTATATACACTGCATCGTAAGTGATTAGCTTTGTTTAGTGTCAACTGTTCTTTAAAGTTAAAACGATAACATGGAGTTTGAAGGTGTCTTGAAGATGCAGGGATGTCCTGATGGGAAGGGGAAAAAGAGCTACGAAGCACAAAGAAGCTAGCCAGCATGCCGGCCGTGACAGGGGACGCGGGGGGCGCTGGGTGAGTGGGAGCAAGATGTACCCAACTGAGGAGTAGCGTTCAGAAAAGAGACGCTACAGGCTTAGATTAATCTTGGCTTTTCTTCTAAGAGGTCTCCTGTCGCCATTAACCTTGAAGTTTTCATATTTTTTTCCAATCAGCTGTTTTTTTTTTTTTTTTTAGAAAAGGTTTAGTTTCACAGCAAAATTAAGTTGAAAGCATAGTTTCCTAGATAACCCCCGTCCCCACATATATACAACTTGCCGCACTATTAGCCTCCAGTCAGAGGGACATACTTGTTTCAGTCCATAAACATGCAGAGATGCATCATTATTACCTAAAGTCCATAGGAAGTTTAGTGGGGTTTTTTTTTGTCCTTTAGATACTTTTAATTTTCTGTATGTGTTTGTGATTATATATGTATATGCATATGCAAATATATGTATATATACATGTATGTATACATATATACATATATACATGAATACCATGTATTGTCCCATGCAGGGGATGGTGCATATGCATATATATGTATATATACATGTATATATACATATATACATATATACATGAATACCATACATATATATATGTATACATATATACATGTATATATACATATATACATATATACATGTATATATACATGTATATATACATATATATATGGTGTTGGCCCCCAGGTTTGTTGAAATCCAAAGCCAAGGTCTCCTCCACGGGTCAGGAAATGAATGAAAAATTTCAGAGCGTGAGATCCAGGGTCAATATATTTGTCTGGATGCAGGAAATTGCACAATCTCTGCCATTCAGTTTCCTCATCTGCAAAATGGGAGTGATACTATTAACCTCAGAGAGTTGACGTTTGCATGAAAATGAGAGACCACTGCATGTTTGGTCCAGAGCAAGCACTCCCTAAATGACAATGATTATGAATTCGCTAAATAACGCCCGTTTCAAAGAACCTCTCTTTTGAACAATGAACGAGTCCTATCTGAATCGCTTGCCAGCTTCTACCCCAGGGCTTTGAATCACATTCTTGCCTGACAAACTTCCAATACGCTTGTCTGGTTCTTGCACACGGCAGCTGCTTGGACACCGCCTTCCTAGAGCTTATGCTCCCTTGGTCTTGGAAAGGTCCAGCCTTAATCTTTAGTAAATCTAGCTTGAAAATTCTGTGGTCTTGGAATGTTTTACAAACCTTCACCACTCTCTAACTAACTGCTCTAATGAAGAGAAAAATGGTAATTGAAATGAGACTAATTAGATTGTCAATTACCTGCCTCCTCACATAGGTAATTGAAATCCCCCTAATTATGGTGTCTGTGTGTCTAGATGCTTTGTACTGAGGAATTATTAATGGAAAGCAGCTTTAGATGAAGTAACAGGAAATCTTGAAAAATGATTTAGAGAAAATTTGCTCTAAAGCGTTCGTTCTTTCAAAGCAAAGATGTTATATATCCAATCCAGCAATGAAGTCATCAAGGGGGAAAGAAAATCAGTCCAGTATTTTGCCTTGACTATAAAGTTCAGCTTTAAAGGCAATAAGATGATATTAAACCTTGTCCTTGACCTTAATTTCTATCTGCTATTTACCCCCTCCCCCTTTTTTTTAAACCTCCCTTTGGGTCCATGGAATTCTTTTTGCTTGGAAGGAATCAGCAGGTCCTTAGAGGACCTCAGGATAAATATAGAAAGTGGGATTTGCAGATGAGGCACAAAAATGTACACAATATTAACTATATACATCAAACAAATGACTTCCTCTGAGTGCCCACTAGGAAGAGCTTTTATTGAAGTAGCTTCAAGGGTGAGTAGGGAAGGCAGTTTTGATTCCGGAAAAAAAAAAAAAAAAAGTCATAATGATGAAATCCTTAGAATTCTCACAGCTAGGAAGGTGGTTTCCAAAGTTAGGCCAAGTAAATTCTTAGAAACAAGGCCCCTTCCATACCCATTTCAATGTTTTCGTAGAAGAGTTTCCTTAGACAGAGTTGAAAGGTCACACTGATGATTGTATTTGTATCGGGATAATTTTTAAAGCTTTTTCCATCACTGTGACCACTGATAGCTCACCGGTTTTGTAATAACCTGGAAGTTAGGCAGCAAAGATCTCATGACCTCCGTCTGAGATGTGGGGAAAGCGCAACATGAAAAGCTGAAGTGACTTGACCAACGTGAATTATTGAAGACAACCGGGTAATTATCTTATCGAATAGAGTCTTACCAAATGGAGTCTTGCTCCTTCCCTGCTTGGCTTTCTGTGGCAAAGCAGGAGGCCTGGAGGGTCACCTGGCTGGCTCAGTTGGTGGAGCATACAATTCTTGATCTCAAGGTTGTGAATTCGAACCCCAAGTTGGGTGTAGAGATTACTCAAGAATAAAATCTTAAAAAAAAAAAAAAAAGAGCAGGAAGCCTGGTTGAGTGAAATATCATTACTATTATTATTTTAATCAAGTGAAGTTGCAAAATAAAATGTGCCTTCCCTGCTTCCCGTTGGCAGGCTACCATTTTGTGATTTTGACCCATCTCCTTGTAGCTATGTAAATAGTAGGTACCTTGGAAGTTTTAATATTATTCTGGTTTTACACTCATCATGGAAAAGCTCCTGTGGGCCCCCAAGAGGGAATTGACCATGACAGCATGCTATTTAGATCAACCCCAGATCTAGAGGATTGTGAGGGAACGGCTCGTGTTTTGGCCAGTGCGTGACTAAAGCCAGGCTCTTACTCCAGTGGCCCAACCCTGCACCCCCACCCTACCTCAGCATGGTGTTTATGCTTCAGAGATAATGCACTCAAGAGTTCTAACCATGGGAGTCCAGGAGTGAAGAAGCACTATGGTCTGTGACGTCTGGAAAATGGCGAATGGTGTCCTTGCATCATTGGGTTTACTCTCAGTAGCAACATCATGTGACACCAAGAGCTGAAAGTTGTGTCCCTCCCCGCGAAATGAAATGGTGGTGCAATAAAATCATTTTAGTGAGTAAAAACCAGTATATTTTTGGAATAAAAATATGATGTAGTAGGAAATAGCAAGGTGCAAAGGACAAGTAAAACGAATGACTTTGAAAAAAAAAATGTTGAGAATCTCTGATGTGTAGATTTAGGGGAAAACCCAGTCCCCTCTCTAGAAGGTATTTAGAGGTAGGACTCTATATTGGACAGAGTAAGTAACCTTCTGATTCTTGCTTATTTTAGTAGCAAGTGGAGACCCATGCAGAGATACTGGCCTTCTGGGGGAATGAATGGGAAAATGAGAGTTGAATAAGTACATGTGACAGAAAAAAAAAAAAAAAAAAAGCAAAAAACCACATTGTCTTTGATCCTCAAGCTGGGGAGTTGGGGCATGCTGGTTATAGTGACAATTAAATACCTTTGTTTCAGGAATTCCTAAAACTGCTGGGTGGCTTACATGGTTATATTCTAAAGTATGATAAGGAATCTCAAGTTTTCTAATCTTCATTGTGATGGGCTCAATCAATGAGGTGGGGAAATTTAGTTAATAATTTTCCTTCCTCAATCTGTTCACTCTCTCTGAATTACAAAAGCCCAATTAAGCACATTTCTATATAGTCAGAATAAAAAGAACTGAAATTAAAAAAAAAAAATAATTGCATACTCGTAATTTCTAGTATGTGTTGGGTTGGAGAGAGAGAAGGGAAGGAAAAAAAAAAACCGTGAGCAAAAAGTGTCTTCGGGCTTTCTGGAAACTGCTAACTGGTTCACCAGTTCACCTAGTAAGAATGATTCGAATTGTGCTGATGTTAATTTCTGTTTCAGATGTTAATATCTGTCTTCTTTTTGTTGCTTTGGGTGTAGGCCAGTGATGGTTTCTGATTGCACAGGAAACTGATGGCATAGCAACGCTGTGTCATGGTGGGATTTGATAGATGAGCTGTGAACTTTCCCATCAACTCCGAGTACCTCCCGTTGGCAGTTTCGGCCCTCAACCTGGTTTCCTTCCTATTGCATACTCCATTTCTCTCGAGCGTCTATGTTGTACTTTCTCTGGTTCCCAGCTCTATTCATCCATCGAATCACGGGTGCATCATTTATTAAAGTCCTGCTGTGTGCTGAGGGCACAAGGAAAGGAAAAGGAAATTATAAATACTCGCCTTCGGAAACTTACAGGCTTCTTAAGAATCTCCAGGCTCAATTCACTATGAGGAGCCTAAGGCACAAACTCCCTATCTGCTAACCCAACAGCTATTTTCAATGTCCTTCTCCCCCTACATCTTCCCACACAATCAGGGGTGATTGTGTCACTGTTCTGACCAATGAGGTATCAGAAGAACCCGATGAAGGGGAGGGGGTCCTAGCATCGGTACTTCCTGATAGAAGACAGGAAAGTGGCTGGCACTTCTCACGCTGTCTTTCTGTCTTGAACAAGTGGGGACACCTGGTGCCATCTTGAGATCATGAATCGTTAATCCGGAAGGAAAAGTCAAGAGAGTAACAGGTTCTGTCTCAACTAACACTATTACCCACCGTTTTGAGACTGTGTGTTATTTATTTAAGGCCCTCTAAGCCAGGTGAAGTTTGACGAACTCTATCTCATCATTGATCTGGCTGTACTTGACATTTTCATGGGTTTTTCCTTTCCTTCTATTCCAGTTCTAACCATTCCAGTTCTATTCCATTCTAACTGTGACCTAATCCTCTAGCAGGTTATATGATTATCATTTCTACTGGCTACCTGGAAACCTTGGGTCTTCCACACCTTTTTGGTATCATTTCTTTTTTCCCCTTTGTCACTATTTAAAAAAGAGTTTCACTGGGAAAGATAAAAGAAAAGCAAATCAAAACATTGAATTCCACAGCAACTTGGCTTTACATGAGATAGTATGTGATAAGTTCCTGACACATAGCAGGTGCTCATGGAACTTATGGCACTTATGGAAATCATGGTTTTTCTTCTCTTGGAGCTGAGGCTGCTCATCTTAAGCAGCTGAGGACTAGTCATGGGATCATGTGGGTGGCATAGGAGTTGAGGCAAAAGAATCTATTCATTTTCATTGATTTGGCCTCAAGAGCACTGTTCAAAACTTCCCTTTTCAATGTATGAGCATTTCCCCTCCACACACTCCTTTGTGCGGTGTTGTAGAAAGAACCCACGACCATGGATTAGGAGAACTGTGTCTTAGCCCTCCATCAGCTAAGGGCTCGTATACACCTGAGTAGTTCACATCAGTTTAGAGGCCCCATAGGTGCCCACCATGGATCAGTCTCTGCTGCAGCCTGAAACACAGAGATGAGCAAAGAACTATCGTTTCTGCCATTGAAAAACTTCAGTGTTCTTAGAAAGAAGAGCTATCTGAACAAATTATTCCGGATCAGTATTGTCTACGTGTTGATGGAGGTTCACACAGGACCAATGGGAACATAGAAAAGAATTGGGAACATAGCAAAGAACATAGCCCTGGAATTGGTCTTGGAGTTGAAGGAAATAATGCTGAAGGTGAGGACTGCCTCACTAGGTGAAAAGGGGGAGGGGGGCCATCCTAGGAGAGGAAATGGCATGAAAAAAACATTTTCTCCTATGTAAGTTGGAAGTTTTGGATGGGCGATTCACAGACCTCTCTTAGCTTCAGCGTGTCATTCGGTATTTGCTTGTCTTGTTTCTTTGGAAAATGCATGAGTATTTATTTTCCCGAGAGCTATCAAAACCAAGAATAGAAAGAGAGTAGAAAGAAAGAGTCTGTGTCGGTAGAGCTGTCCACAGCCATTTCGGCATCTCTCGTTTTGGCTCTCAGGTTTTACGCAAGTCAACGGACACATCCACAATTTCATTCTCTTCTATGAATACAACTTTATCAACTATGTGAAGCGTTACAATGGGTTTGAAGTGGCTATTGCTATATTTTGGGGGTGGGGGGTGGACGGTGAACATTGTGCAGTATGAAGGGTCTATAAACTTAATTTAAGAAAAAAAGACTCCTCTAAAGTTAGAAACAAGGGGCACCGGAAGTTTCTGGGTTGTAACGGCTCATTCTACCTCTGACTAAGACAGGGTCTTGTAAATTATATCATTGGGCTAGTTAGGGAGGCTGGAATGTAATCTCCAGGAGAATAATGCCTTGTTCATGTTATATCCCTGATAACTAGAACCATGGTTAGTACATGTTGGGTGCTCAGTAAAAATCACTTAAATGAGTAGGTAGCTGGGATGATCTGTTTCTGTGATCAACTGCTTGGACCAAGCAGGTCCTATAGGTCCAGAAGGCAGTAACAATTCCCAACCTAAGCTTTACCTCACAGGATAAGGCAACTGCGGTGAGCTTTCCAATGTGCGGAGACCCCAAATTTCCCCAAACTCCCTTGCTGAGTAAGAGGCATTGAAGGGAATTTTTTGTTCGGTTTATAATCCATTGGAGTCTTCTTCCCACATACCTTTGGCTGATAGGTTGGCAAATTCAGGTTCAGTACAGCGAGAGAAAAGTAGCCTTGGTCAATGCTCAAAAGTATAAATCTAAAGATAGATCACCCTGTCGAAGCTGGTTGCTAACAGAAAGCCCATAATATATGTCTCATCAGGTACAAGTCGGATCTGAAGTTTAAGTGTTCAGATGCCATCTTGTTGACTGGCTGACCTCTGGTTTAGGCAGGTGTTTTTATGCATGAACTTTGTGTGAACTTGGAGAGGCGAAAGAGTGATCTACTAGTGGGTGAGGGTTAAGGGAAGTGGCCTTGCCCGGGCCACTGTGGGTTCCCCGGGGACACTGGAGAAGGCCCTGCCTTACATTGTCTAATAAAGTCCCGTAAAAGGGAGAATTAGTCCTAGTGTGGTGTCAGCACAGCTATAAATTCTTATGCAATAATAAAATAATAAGACGCTATTAATTCAACCATTCTGGTTGCTTCTGAAATAGGATTAAAGTAATATCATTGATTCATATTTTCAACTGCTAATACATTATTTTCGAGAACTATTAACTGCTTTAAAACCAGCGTGCCATAATACGGTGGGACGAGTTAGTGAAATATTTCGACCGATTCCAGCAATTAACTTCATTTAAAGCTACTCGGCACATTTTGGAATTAAGAAGTATGCTCTGGAATGACTTAGAGATAAATGAAAATGAGACAATGAGTATTTTTGAACTTCATCAGTCTTGCAGGTGAAAGTTGGGTCGCATTTTCCTCCAAGAAAAGAAACTTCAGTAGACACTTAAAATGTCAATCTCTCATATATTTTGTACCTTTGAACCAGAGGGACAAGAAAAAGCGTAAGCATTTATTGAATTCCTACTTTGAACAGTACATTGTACTAAATACTTTCACTCTATGGGCTCATTGAACCATGATCTGGATGAAGTTGAAAGAGGCTTGCTATGTTCTCCTGCTCGAGACCTACGGTCTTAACAAAAAAACGACATCCGCACCAGGTTCTATGAGTAGGAAGGTGTGGTGGAGCTTGGGAGGTGGATAAATCCCTTCGTCAATGCTCTGGACTAGAAAACAATGCAGGTGTCTTGTGTATATGTGTTAAAAAGCAATAGCTTAAGCTGTTAAATGTAAAAAACAATATCATGGCAAACAAAATGTGTTGGTCTCCAGCCACTGAAAAGGGAATAAGGAAAGAAAAATGTTTTCACTCAGTAAAAACTGAAGGACAGGGAATTCCAGCATTTTGTACAACCAAGAAGCATACGTGTGTGTGTGTGTGTGTGCGTGTGTGTGTGTGTGTGTGGTGTTAAGAGTGGTTTGGTTGCTGGAAGGGTTGAAAATGAACTGAAATAAGAAAGAAAAAACAAACAAATACACAGAAGGAAACTGGCATAGAAGGTTCTGCTGGCAAATGGAAAGAAATGTCTAGACCAGGAAGTTTTAATGACTCCTTCTTCCTCAGAGCTTACACTGTCAACCACTCCTGGTAGCCAGGGGACCATGTAAGATCAGCCTGAGATGTTTTTGAATATTTTTCTGAGAAGTCATCAGATTAGCATCGAATGGGTGTCTGTGGGGCTCTTTCAGGTTGCCAAGGAACAAAGACACCACCAGTAAAAGGCATTTTCTAAGGGTTCCAACGCTCAAGCAGTTGAGTATTTGGGTCCTTCTCTTGCATGAGGGGCCCTAGCAATGTATTCTCATGGTCTTGCAATTCCTCACCTTCGTTAGTACAGATCCAGCGTGGAGAGTCATATGGGATAGTTATCCAGAGTGTTTAAGGGCACATCCTAGAACAGAGAATCCTTAAGTGTGCTCAAGTCTTATAACTCACCTAAAAATGAAACTATTCTCTCAAATTTGACAACAATTCTAAAATCTCACATGTTATTACCAATATTAAGTTGTGAAGTTGAATTAAAACTCTCTAGCCTATCAACTTAATTTTTTTTATTAACCATGTTAGAGGAAAGACTGATTTATCTTTTTATTCCCTCTATAAAAAAACACTGTTACAAAATAATTGGCATATAAAAAGCAACCAAAGAGAAAGCACCGTCGATGTAGGAAGCGTGTTATCGAGGTACGTCAGCCAGTTGTGTTTCTGGATTTTCCAATGTTTGTAGTGTTGGTGGTGATTTATATCTTCAATTCAGATAAATATCACTTCCCACCTACTGTTATGTTCATAGGTTTGTATCCTTTTTCTTAAAGAGGGCTCTTGTGACCACATAAGCTTCAGGACTCACGGATTTTGGATATTCCATTGGGAGAAGCAGAAAATAATCTCATCGGCCAAAGGGCTCTGATTTAAAAGACAATAAGGAAACAGGAGAAGTTGCATAATTTCTTGAGCCCAGGGCAAAATGCAAACGCAGGGCTCCTTGTTCAGAGTTCATGAAGAATTTCAAGATGGCGGCAGCAGCATTAAACCATATGCTGTGTCCCTCCTTGCCCAGTACGTGAGCCTACAAAGGTCCCACACCCATGAAGCCGGCCCTGACAGGAGAGTGGTGCATGGTTACACTGCTTGTCTGCTTCTCTGGTGCCTACCTCAGCAACAAGGATCTGAGGTTCACTCTCAACAGCAGCCATTATGGCGACAGCTTTATGGCTCTGGCTTCTACCAACAAATGGATTCAGCTCTGCTCTTTTTCCCTGACTTTTACCTCCTGCTTTTACATGCTTTTATACTTCTGTCTCCTACTGTTTCTCACATTCAGATTCTCTGAGAGAGAGAAAGAGAGAGAGAGAGAGAGAGAGAGAGAGAAGTGGTTAGGTTAATTCATAGTTATCCAGAATGAAGCACCGTATTGGGTGGAATTCTCATGTGCAGGTGTTTCATGGACCACTAGGCAGCCTATAAATAGCTGCTTTGGGTCAGGTAACAATCTTGGTCTAATCAACTTGTGGCAAGGGTTGCGGTGTCATAGCAAAAACCCGATGACTTATTTGCTTCTAACTCCTTCACTTAGAGCCGTGGACTTGGCAGCAATGGGAAGCTTTTCGGTGGGCAGGATGACTGGAAGACATTGGACCTGCTCTGTCCAATCCAATGTGCATAAGGTCCCATGCTAAGCTCCTGGAAAAATATTTAACCGTATCATATATTGCAGTACAAAAGCTGAGTTCTGCAAGTTAAAAAATACTGTGTTCCCAAATTGGGGTGATTTGAACATTGGAAAAACAGAATGTGAGGCTGGCTCCCTCTGAGAATCTCACTCTGCTTCCTTATCAGATTTCAGCCTTCTGTGAAGGCATTTTCAAGTGGCTGTAATTGCCTGCCGGTATACACTTTGTACCCTCATAAATCTTCACTAGCACAGAAAAGTAAATTGTGTTGTGTTTGAGAATTCTTTGGAAATGTATTGCTGTTGGGCAGTGACAGGGATCCAAGGTAAAGGAGAAGGTGCATTCTCAAGGTGAAAGGCGCCAGTCCAGGCACAGGGGTGCTAAGGGATGGCAGTGAAGGCAAAACCCAGCCGAGGAGCCTTTGAGCAGCTGTCTTTTCTGCGTGGAGCAAGGGCATGCAGATGGGACAGCTGGGGCTGACGGTCCCCCAGAGGCGATTTAACTAGTTTCCGTCCGGAAGCTGCCTGGGGTGACGCCGTTCTGTGCATCGGAGTGTCTTAAACTGGTTGACCCATCAAAGCTCCTGGGTGGATTTTTACAAACGCAGCCTTCGAAAATCAAATCTCAGCCCCAGCGATGTAGATGTAGCTGGGAGCTTCAGTCTGAAATCAGACTATTGGTCCAAATTTCAGTTTGAGAGCTTACTGGGTGATTACTCTCGACTCTTGTTCTCTGGTCTATAAAATATAGGCAACCATCTTACCTTTGCCATCAGGTCTTGTGAGATTACAGGAGAAGATGAGAATGTCAGCAAAATGCATAAAACTTTGGGAGTGCCCAACACATTCTGATTATTATTTTACATACACATAGTACGACCATGTGTGATTACGGAGGGAGGGGCTCGCACACAGGTTTCCGAACATACGTACACAGAAACGCAGGTAAATTACATTAAGGCTTAATGCACCATCAGAAAGGGGATACTTGCCTATAAAGTTTCTTTTGAAATTCGCTCTTGAAAGATGAGCAGCGTACCCTTGAACATGTGTTAAAAATTAAGTTGGAATCCAAACGCAAGATGCTTACAAAGAGGCATAAGTCATATATGGAGGGACTCGGGTTTTGACAGACAACCAAAAGGTAAATCTAATTTATTTCAGGGGAAAAATTATCCAGAAGCTGAAGCAATCAACCCCTGAACTGCCAAGCAGAGGGAAGAAAACAAGCTGGGCAAATATAAGGACAGTGTATCCCGGGCAAAAGCAACACGGATTCATTGTGCTACGGGGCAGGAGTGGAGAATAGCAGCGAGGCACCATCTTTTCTCTCCAATTTACAACTGTTCCTCTCTGGATTGTCAATTCCTGCAGGGCACGGACCAGGCCTGTTTCACTCCCTTGAGCTAGATCCTTACATATCACCGTGTGCAGATTAGCATTTAATAAGTGTTTGGGAAGACGACTGATAATATGGCGGTGCACTCGGTAATTTAAGGCAGGCTGTGTTGGTAGTAAGAAGTTTTATTTCCCTTCCTGTGGGAACCCCTTCTCTGCTTGACTTTTCCTGTTGATTGTAAGCTCCCTTGGGCAGGAAACTTGTTTGTCTGTATGTTTATTAAGAGAGGTATTGGGCAAATTGTGACGAAGTACCCAGTGATAACAGGGAGTAAAAATTTCATGAGATGCTATCGAATGATTCATCAACAGATAGATCCAGGATATTACCACCAACTGCTACATTAACTAGTCATGTCATAACACCATCAAAATGCTAATTAGATTGTCTGGCATGATTTGTTATTAAAACAAAATCAATCCAAGTTTCCCATAGTTCTTGAATTTGAATAGTTTTCCCTCTCGAATACTTGCTTCAGGGTTTGTTGGATACCATTTAATTCTTTTGCTTTGGAGATAAACAAAGCTTTTGTGCATCTTCTCATTGCTCCTATGGACCCTCCCCTCCCCCCCCCCCCCCCCCCCAAGCACTCTAAACCTTCGACAGAGGTCTGAGTCTGCAGAATAGTGAATCGAAATCACTAAGAGAGGATAAAGCATGGTGTTAGGAAGGTGCCAGGAAGAAGAGACTGCTCATGTTGTCCTATCTTGGGATTCAGCCAGGGCTGACGGGCTGGCTGCTTGCAGCTGGACAAGGCAGGTGGGAAGGACTAAGATCTAGAGCTAGAGGCATCCATTGGCATAGGGTAGTCGCTGGCAGGAAAATAATAAGGGCAGGCTTACACAGAGGAGGTCTGTCCAGCAGGCCAAGTCTGGTATCTTGGGGACAGAGGCTTCAGAAGCGATCAACCATAGACAAAAATTCAAGCTGAAAGAAAGGGGCTGTTCTAATGAGTAGGAATCACTCAGCCTTGGAAGGGGCAGGCTGCCCTAAATTATTTTTCCTAAGTGGTCACTGACAACTTTTGCCTAGGAGTCTAGGCAGAAGCCCAGCTATTGAGATGCTGGGGCCCACATGGTCGGATGAAGAGGGAGAAAATGAGGGGCAGACCTGGGACGCTGTGTCATGGCTGAATTGACTGCAAGATGCCGTACTGGGCCCCAAACAGGGTGGTTCCCGCAGGGCCAAAACGATTGCTGTAAGACAGGAACTGGGAGCGGGGCTGAGCCTGTAGAGACCACGTGATCCCACCGGGAGAGAGTCTGGCAGCCAGCATGGGCCTGGGATGTGGCAGCCAAATCTTCTGCTTTGACTCCTGTCCCCAAATGTCCAGAACCGTGGAATTGGCCATCATTCTTGAAGGCAGAGACAGCAAATCGTGATGCCGAGAGCACATGCTCTGGAGTGAGATGGTTCAGCTTTGACTCCTAACCAGGAATGCCAGAGTTAGTCAAATAAAAGTACAAGGCGCCCAGTTACATTAGAATTTCAGATAAACAATGATGATTTTCTCTAGTATAAGTATGTCGCAAATATTACATGGGACCGTATATATATATATATATATATATATATATATATATATATATATATATATATAGTGTAAGTGTATCCCGTGTAATATTTGGGACATACTTACACTAAAAAAAAATTGGTCATTGTTTATCTGAAATTCTGATTTAACTGGGTGTCATGTATTTTGTCTGGCAACCTCCTCCTAACTTATACTTTCTAGTCAGAGGAACTTGGGAATGTTATTTCATACCTGACTTTCCTCATCTGTGGGATGGAAATGATCCAAGTCATATGGTTGTTGTGAGAACTGAATGAGATAGCACATGCAAATTATCAGCAATAAATAGTACCTGGCACAGAGCAAGTGCTCAAAAATGACTACTTTCGCTTTTTATGGCTCTTATCACTATATCTGAGAGTCAGTCTCAGTTACTGGCGTCCAGTAGGGTCTTTTCATTTTTATGGAAAAATGCAAGGCAAGCCTTCAGGAAACTGGTGAAATATCTTATTCATTTCTTTATTCACAACTCTATTCCCCCCAAAATCATACAGATCCTACAATAAGAGAACAGGTACGCAAACTCAAAGATAATCGCCGTAAGAAAAAAGACAATCACCAAGAAGTTCCATAAGAGACAAAGCGAAAACAGAGTTCCACCTATGGCAGCTGAGTAGAAAGTTAAGTTCTGAGTCTGCTAATAGCTCTGTGGAAAAGGAATGGTGGGAAATTGGAAAGTGGTTTCAACACACATTTGCTGTCCCCCAACCACCCTTCTCTCTACCGCTTTGCCCTCCTGACGCCCCATTTATATATGTTCTCCTGTCGAGCCTTGCTCCAGAAACACTCCTATCCTAATATCAACTTAAGTTAGTAACTTCCTTCAAGAGTATTTCCACTTAAACTCATTGTAAACACAGGACTTACCTTGTGTTAGAAAGGACTTCTGGTGTTAGTGCTTCACGGGTAGAGAGAGAGTTTTGTCTGGTGCTAGGTTTGGGGTGGGGAGTTTTCCAATCAAAGCAGCGGCCCAGTAGAATCACCTGGGGCTATAGGTGATTAAAACCTACAAGCCCAGGGCACAACTTACACCAATTTCTTCAGAATCTTTAGGGATAATACCCAGGAACCAGATTTTTTAAAAGTTTTCCAGGTTATCCACCTTGGGCAGCCAAGGTTGACAACCATGGAGCTAAGAGGACTATACCTCTGTGCAAATGATTTATATGGCAAGACTTATGAGATAACCATATAATCCAGGAAATAATAATAACCATGATTTTAAAATTTTTACCATATGTCTGTTACATATATATACTTCCAACCCTTACAACACGGAGGAGTGTTTTTATTCACATTTTACAATGAGGAAACAGAAAATTATAAATCATGCAGTAAGTAAATGAGTCCAAAAGCAATTGGATGCTTGACTCCCAAGCCAGAGCCCTTTGCAGTAAGTCATATCGTGGAGGAAGGCGGAATCTGTTCTTTTGGAGACCGCACTCAGGGTCCTTTCCTCGGGCCTTATTTTCATCAGTGCCTGGTGGTCATTCAGGTCTGTGTCTTGGGAACTTGTAGGGAGCAAGCTCTGGCTGGCCTTTGCTCTGACATTTTTAATTCCCCATGGGTGCTCTGTGCCCTCTGAGGACGAGTCAGAGAGGGGAGAGGAGCAGACACCCTTGTTTGGGCTTTGTTGGATGAACAAGTCTGAAGACAGACTCGTGAACGGTGCGCCAGGGTTCTTGGGCTCTAATTAAATAGGGTTTTGCCTGACAGGTTCAGCCAGTTGAGCAGGACTTGATTGCATCTGTGCCAATGGCAGAGCGTGAATAAAAAGTAGGAGCAAAATCAGGCACCCGCAGATCACTTCAGCCCTTCCCATTAGGGACCAGTTAACTATTTTACCAGGGAAGCCCTCTTTCCTAAAACAGAATGCGACGCTCTCATATTTCATCACTAGGCCGTGCATGGAAGGACCTGCCAGGTTTTTCCAGTTTGCCTGTTCAAACCCTCAACCTGCATGCCTGTATGTGTGCACGTGTGTATGCATTTGTCTTCATTCATGCATTGCTCATTTCTTTAAATCAGTTTCCCTGCTTATTAATTTGATCACACAACCCGTATTTTTTGAGTGCTTGCTGTGTGACAAGGTGCTGTGCTAGGTTCTGGGTGATCCTTCCTAAACAAGACAAAAATGGTCCTGTGGCCATGGAACTCGTAGGATGGGGGCGGGGGTGGGGGGGAGAGAGCTCACCAGTAAACAAACAAATTATACGTTTTACCCATATAATTATCTACTGCGATAGAGGCTATTACAAAAAAAAGAAAATGGGTGTTATGAGCAAGAAGAGATTAAATTTTTGATGGATAGAGGGGTAACAGGTAGGGCTGTGTCTGGGAAGTCTTCTCCGAGAAAGCTGTATTTGAGCTAAGCTATAATTTCGCAATTAATTTTTTTGTCTTTGCATCATATTGTCATTGAGTATTTTTCTAAATTCTTTTATCTGTTTTATCAAGAATGGGGGGCACCTGGGTAGCTCAGTCAGTTGAGCGTCCAACTTCGGCTCAGGTCATGATCTCGTGGTTCGTGAGTTCGAGCCCCACATCGGGGTCAGTGCTGTCAAGGCAGAGCCTGCTTCCTATCCTCTGTCCTCCTCTTTCTGCGCCCTCCCCCGCTTGTGCTCTATCAAAAATAAATAAAATAGTTTAAAAAAAAGAATGCCGATTGTACGTACATCTCTTTGTGTTTTCCTACTTTTCATCTGTAGATTTTTGAGCTAAGGGTGATAGATTATTACATTAATAATCCATATTAATATAATATAATATGATATAACATAAATCTAATCTAATTATAATATAAATATATTAAAAAATACAGCCCCAGCATCCCACAGAAGATCATCGTAGATTTAATCCCCCTATTTTTTTCTTTTATAAATCACCCTTTTGTCACCATTACCTTCTTATTTGGGGATATACTTTATCGTTTGCAAGCACTTTTAGGTATATTACTGCATTGATCTTCACCAACAGCCCTGCAGGATACAGAGAGCATCGTCTCTGTTTCAAACGGTGAGAAATCATAGTTCTAGAGGGTCAGTGTTTTGTTCAAGTTCCTATGGGCTAGTGAGTACTGGAGAGAAGTCAAGAACCTAGGAGTTTTTTTGCTCCTAAGCCAGGAATCTTTCACGCAGAGTAGGCAATTACAAACTTTTCTCCTTCTCAGCCTCTGCCCTTCTCCCCACCCTGGTCCCCCAATGCACACACATTTCTCTCTCTCCCCAGTTCAGAGCATTTTGGGGAAAGACCGATTTAGAGGTTTCATTTCTTGTGTGCATCACCATAACTCCAGAAGAAATCTGCCTGGCCCCTGTTCCAGCTTTCCAAGCTAGAGTTAATCAATAAATAAACCAGTAAATAATTAAGTTCAATATATATGTATTGGTTGCACTGGTGATACATTGCTGAGCAAATAGACAAGAATTCCTGCCCTCGCTAAGTTTACATTCTCCCAGGAGAGGCAGTCAATAAGTAAATCAATAAGTAAATATATATAATATGTCGGATGGTAAGCTGTGGAGAAAAAGAACACAGAGAAGAGAATTAGGGAGTGCTTGGGGGGAAGGTGTCAAAATTTTAAATAAGATGGGCAGAATGACCTCCCTGAGAATGTGCTCTCTGTATAGTCACGAGGTCATCTGGAAGAAGAACGTTCTAGGCAGAGGGCACACGGACTGAGCTGCTGGCCAAGGTTCAGGACTCATCTGCCGAATCCCACTCTTGAACTTGAACTCTGTTTTTACAAAGGCACAATATTAAAAATGCTGGTTAGACACAGTTGAAATCATATTTTTAAGGATTAGGTTCTATATTCAATTTCACTGTGGGCTAAATACCCTATTGTGGGCTGTCCAGAATGCCAAACCACCATGAATAATGTTTCCATGGGAAAATGTTTTCTGAGTTTCAACCCACTGACTTACAAATGAACTTAGGAACAGAACTGGTTAGTAAGCCGAGAGCTGGCTGTGTTAATTAAGGGGCAATTCTACCCCATCTCCCTCTTTCGGCTCGGATAGAATGCTATTGACTGAGCCTCCACCATTCTGACATTCTTTTTCTGGCCTTATCCTTTCTCTAGTCTTTTTGGTTCCAACCTGTATTTTCCACTTCCCCCGCAGGGCTTCTCTTTTTGCCCTTAGATCTTTGAATAATCCTTCGTGAAGCCATATTGAAAGCCCTTGATTCCCCTTATTCTCTGCCTTCAGAAGAGCTGCTGTCTATCTCACCTTAATTGTAGTGTCTCAGAGATTTCCCAAGGCTTTCTTTCCATGCACTTGGATTTATTTGTATTATTTCACTGTCTGCTTCTGGCAATGGCAGTGCATTTAATGCCAGTAATGAGCATTGCACCTGGAAAATTCTGAGCCACCTCACAAATAGATTAATGAATATACGTTGTATGTTTTTATGAAATTAATGACTACCTGCTCTCCATTAAATGGTGAATTCTTAAAGTTCCTTTTCTCTGTAAGGAACGCTCCACCGTCTGTTTGAAATTGACTGTACATGTTCATAAAAGTAATTGGCTAGGCTGACTTTCTTTTTCTTTCTTTCAACTCTGCCTTGCACTCCGTGGAGGTCGGGTGGATGGATAAATAGTTTTGCACCTACAGAGAGGCACGATGGGGTGTCAGAAATCTGTAGCATCAGAGTTAACAAATGAAAGGGAGGTGGGGTTTGGGGTACCTGTACACTGAGAAGGCTATTTCAGATTATTCTGTGAATGCCTTTGGGGTTTGCTGGGTCTGCATGGAAGATGAAGAAGGAAATATATATATATATATATATATATATATATATATATATATATATATATACACCCAAACTAGTGAGCACAATTTTCTGTATTCCAATTTACACAGGAGACCAGTAGGGTCAAATACACTATTGTGGGCTGGCTAGAAAACAAAGCCTAGAAAACAATCATAGTTAACAGGTCGTGAGCGCCTGCTATGTTCCAGTTTCATAGGAATTAGCACTTTTATTTCATAACCTCCTAGGTGAGCCCCAGAGACATAGAGGTCAGGTCGCTTGTCAAAAACCATCCAACTAGTAGAGTCAGAACTTGACCCAAGGCAGTCTGATTGTAAAACGCAAACTTTTAACCACTACCCACCACTATTGCCTATGGAAGATAAAGGAGAACAGAGATTTTCCATTTTTTTCTTCTTCCCCTCGGTGACTCTCAACGGGGGCTCAAACCCAAAACCACTTTGATAGCTCACAGATACCGGTCCTGGTACTGGCCCTGGCTTTCTAACCAGTATGCATCAGAATGGCCCACAGGCTTTGTGAAAACTCAGAGTTCAGGGCCACCCTAACAATGGTGCAGCTGACGCCAATGCTCCTGAACTGGGGTGTGCCCTATGAGAACCCTGGGTGAGGTCCTCCTCGTAGACCCCCATGGGTTAGTAGCATTCATAATGATAACTTTGCATTTTCCCCGCACGTTGCTGCTTCCCAGGCCTTGGGTCAATAGCGTCTTGGTCCTTAGCGCAGTGCTGGGCTTTATCTCAGGCAAATGTTAGTTCCACTGCATGGATGAGAAAATTAAGGTTCAGCGACGGTAACCGGACAGTAAGTTCCACACTGTTTAGCACGCCAGTGGCAAAAGCTGGAACTTAGGTATTCTGTTTTTCAGTCTACCCTATTTATGCTCTAATGAGTCCAGCCAATTGTCCATCCCCAGCCTACAGCTCACGAACTGGTCTGTTCACTCTTCTTTTCAGCTCAAGTTTGTTACAGGAGTGAGTGAGCTCGAGGGAAATCATCTCTTGCCCGAAAAGAGAAACTGTGCCTCAAGAGGCGAATATCTGAGCATCTGAGCATCGAGGGGGGCGGGCCTGTTTGTCTCTGAAAAGAAGATCTCGACACTTACATCCAAATTAAAGGTCTCTGAACTTGAGTGGGGCTGGCTAATATTTCTTCTCCCTTCCAGGTTTGCTGAGCTTATAAATATCAATTATAAGGCTGAGTAAATTACAGGGATGTTGAACTTTGAATTACTGTAGCACTTTAAAGTATCTATACAGGGATAATAAGGAGATTGTGAAAATCTGCTGAAGGAAATCTCACACATATTTATAGATAATTAATATACTGAGCGGAAACTGGAAATCAGCACTGAATTTTTTAAAGCAGTAATTTAAAAATGCATTATGGCAACACATTAGGTTAGCAGTTATTCAACAAGGAAATGTGAAGATTATTAAGCTAATTAAAGGTAATAAAAACAAGTTAAGGTGTTCGGCATCTAACTTTGAAATTAACAAGAAAAAAACACCTCACTACTTCTAGGCAGGTCACAGATGGCAATTAATATATTGATAAGTTACTGGGTTTTTATGTAATAAGAAAAGACGGCTGTATAAAAATATATTCCCCGGAGAAGCACAAAAAGGTACAAGTAGATGTTTCTGTGTAACTCTAGACCCTTTACCAGGCCCCCGTGGGCACACGTGTGCTTTCTCTTTCTCACCATGGGATGAATGATGGCCATTTCGGGAACTTGATCTTGGAAAACTTTCTCCAATATATCTGATCCCCCTTGGCTTTCAGATCCTGTGGCCTCTTTCCTGATCTTTGGGCTCTCTTGCACTTCAAGTGATATGACAGCGATTTGGGGGATGGTGTCTTATTCTCCTCTCCATTTTTATACTGTGTTCTCTGCGTGGAATCGTTATTCGTGTCAAACAGAGCTGTGGCCCGCAGGAGGAAAGCTGAGTGTGCTAGTGAATTGGAAATACACCCCTCTTTGTGCTAGGCGCTATGGTTAAGTGTGTGCAGGTCTGCAGGGTTTGTATGTTTCTTTAGGGAAAGGTAAAGAAGGAGAAGGGGAGGAAAATGTCCAAAGTAATGATTAGAGAACTACAAAAAAAAAAAAAAAAAATTTTTTTTGCACCTGCGACAGAATAATGCATTTATGTCCAGGCATTTTTGTTTGTTTGCTTGTATCTCAGTTATCGAGGAGGAAGGGGTTGGTAACAGGAGGGAATGGGCCAGACTCCAAATTAACCATACCTGTGTCTGCCAGCCTGATTAAACAGATTATTAAATGCTTCTGGAAGAAATCTTGGGGGTGTTTATTGCAGCCCGGGACTTTGCAATTTCAAATTAAGGCTGGCTCGTGATTATTAATTCTGGTAAAGCACCCTTGTAAAATTTACCACTGAGCAAATTGGGGCGTGCACAGTTAACTGGGGTCAAAGGGCAAAACTTATCACAGGGAGAATTGTTCCGCTTATCAGAAAAATGGGGCTCGGGCAGGATAAAAACTAATAAATAAATAGTCTGTCAAAAAAAAAAAAAAAAGCTCTAATTTGTCTGTAATCTTACACAATTACAGAGAATACATTCTAAGTATGCAGGTAAGCCCTGGGCCTTGCGCCCTGAAATAGTTTATTTTAGTTCACAAGATATTGTAAAACTCTTTACAAACTCAGCCTTTCCTAAAAGCGGGGGGAGGAAATCATCGCAAAGGGCAGTTTGATCCAACACTTAGATTAAGAGAAGGTTTTAATGTTGCCATGTTACTCCACCGATGATTATGCAAATTGTAACTAAGATTTCTGCAACCTTTGTTCTAAGATGCTAAATAAGGGAGACTTGCTTTGGAAGACTAGCACACTTTTATCAGCAAGGTCACACTAGGAATTTTAGGAGGACAAGTAAAAAATGACTTCCTCAAGCAAAAGGGATCCTTTCAGGTCATCAGAATGAATTGTTTGAAAGCTTCAAAGCGGCCTCGGTTCTCATTACTGGAGCCTGCCTTTACAAGAAATGCCTTTTTTCAATTATTTTCACTTTTCATTAGAAGTCTTTGCAGTTGTTGCTAACCTCATTAAATTCACTGAGATGCTATGCGTTTAATTTCCCTGTTATAATTTGTAGCAAATTGTTTGACACGAAACCTAGCTTTTTGAGCCCCGTGATTTCTGGTTTTCCCTGCCCTTCCCCTAGACTCGCCAGTTACCTCTTTGAGGACGGAACAAATTAATGTAATTAATGTAATTTGTAATTTACCTAGTCTCGATGATTGGGGTTTTGTCCTGATGGGTTGTCCGGGCCGCGGTGCCTTCCAAGTGCCCAGGCATTTATTACCAGATGCCTTCTGGAAACATATCCGCCCTGCTTGTAAAATCCCTCCTGGACCAGCCTCCACTTCCCCGACTTAGTGATCCGTTGGCTAAATTGAACACTTTGTCTCAGAAGAGTTTTTAAATTCTCAGCCACGGCTTTTCCCTGTTAATGTATATCAAGGAGTGTTTTCCTTATTTGGTGGGTGCACATTCCTGGGTATTTGTAGCTTTTATCATTTTGCCCCTTAGCTATTGCCCAGTTTCCTTGATTTGACTCCTTTCATCTTTTCTCATCAGTCAATCACCTGCAATCTCCCTCCCCCCATTCCTTTAATCATCTCCTTTGAACTCAGTCCAAGTTTGCGGGTACCCAGGTACCCAAGACCCAAGGCCGCGTTCCGGGTGTGGTCTCGCCACAGTCACTGGGGACCGAGGGGAGGGGAGAGACAGCCAGTGAATCTCTGCATACATCTTACACTTGTTCGAATTTCCATTTCAAAAACAGTTCCACCTTCCCCCCCTCTGTTAGCGTGGCCTGTCTCTTTTTTCTTCTTCCCGGGATTTTCTCGTTTCATGTGACCACGTGTCACATCCCAGACAGCTCACTGGCGCCTTACAAAACGGGTGGCATCCCGGGACTCCAAGCGAGGTTGTCATTCTGTGAAGTTGCTTACACACGTGTATAAACCACCAGCATGTTCGGACTCTGAACGTGCAGATACATTGCACTTTATTTTCCCCCCAACGCCCCAGCAGCCTGCAGAACCTGGAAGGAGACGCGAGCTGGAAGGATCGCCAGCTTTCTGGCAAACACCAAAAGGCTGTTGAACATCGTTGTCAGGTCATGGGGGTTTTCTGAAATGCGTTAGCAAACATTCCGAATACAATCTCAGTCCCGGATTGAAGTAAATAAACCCCGGGGCTTTCAGCTGAGCTCAGTGGCACAGATGTGGAAGGAGCTATGGGCATTGCTGCCGTTGCGTGGACAGGGAAGCTGGACCCTCTCGAGTCACCTTTGATCCCCACATCACAGTGGCCCTGAGTTATACATAGGGTTAGGAAAACATAAAAAAAAAAAAGTCATTTCAGCAAAAGACAACGTGTCATACGATGGTCCTTTCAGTTGGAGCATGAGAACCTCGTGGCTCCTGAGGATTGAAAATTGAGGTTGCTGTCCATCCGGGCAGGAGAAGGTCCCTCTGCTGAATAGTGTGGAATTCCATGAAATCCACGTTGCTTTCCCAGTGAAGGGGTCTTGTAGCTTCACACCCTTCATTCCCTGAGCCGCTGAGTTTTTCATTTTCCCAGTTCAGCCTCTTTCTTGGTAGTAAATTGCCCTGAATCCGAGTCCTAAGACTGTCAGTTTGTGCTTTCCTTTCTCTTCTCTCCTGCTACGAATGTGTCGAGCCATGACAGGAGATTAATATTGAAAGAGAACTGTTCCCCCTGTTACATCTTACCTGCCCACTCCTGCCTTTTTTCTTTCTTTCTCCGAGACTTATTTTCATTTGGCAGAAGCCTCCAGGTTAATTTCACAAAGGATTCCTCTCTGAGCTTACCTGGGTTTCCTGCCCATGGGTGACCTGTTATTCTACCCATTGATATTTGTCACTGAGTGATTCTGAGGGTTGATCTTGCTTCTTTTAAAGAGGGAACAGTGTGCCTTCAGGTCAGTATCACTCTTAACCACAACAGAATGTAAGCCTCATTCTCAGACAGAAAGCAATGCATTTGTTCAAAGACGAAGAAAACATAAAAGGGGGTGAGGCTAAGGATGGAGACAGTTTCTGGGCGTTCACAGGTAAACTGATACTTTGAGATTCTCGGAGATTAGTGCTCTATCAAGCAGCAGAACATCTTTGGCAAGAAGAAACCTAAGGGATTAATGGTGGGGCGGGGGGGGGGGGACTAACTGCGAGAGTATGGGGGACAGATGTGTACAGAGAGTGTAAAAGTCATTCTTGGAGCTGGGAAAAGTTTAGACATTCTGGGGATGGAGCCAGCTAAATTTTATTTTAAGCCTTCCAAATCACAAGATTACAACAAGCACGGGCAAGTTTAATTATAGGAGAGGGAAGGTTAAAAAGCACACACGTTTACACCCAGTGTGCGCACACATGCACACAAACACAGCAGCTCTGTTTTTTGTTTTGTTTTTCTGGTGAATACGTGTGACTGCTAATTGCTTAGGGGGAAAGATTTGTTGAAGCAATAGCAGAACTCACTGGCACATGCTGTAAATAAGTTGAAAGTAATCAAAGGAGAAGTTCACTTTGACACTAGCCTGACACGGGGGAACAGAGCAAGTAAGAGAATAAAAGCAGCGTTGGGGCATACGTATGGCTCCTGGCCAATTCTAAACATTACGTGTGTGTGTGTGTGTGTGTGTGTGTGTGTGTGTGTGAACTGAGAAATCAGTCATGAGGCAGGCGAATAAATGATGCTTTAACAAAATGCATTTGAGGTAATGCAAGGGACTGGTGTTAGGAATAATATAGAAACAGCCCCCAAAATGGAAGCTGCAAAGTTGAAATAGGGCGGTGTTTTTTCTGTTGTCCATTACAGTGTAACAGACCGGGCCACAACTTCCTGATTTACTTTTTGTTATTCCCCACGATTCTCTGTGTTGACTGGGCTCCATCAGGGAGCCCTGCTGTAGCTCATGTCATTAGCTGAGGTCACTGGCTTGGCTGCATTGAGCTGGGAGCACATGTGGGGCTACAAAGTTCAAGGCAGCCTCGCTGGACTGGATGGGGCTCTGGTGGGGGACTTCTTCCTCTCTAGGTGGTCTCTCTGGCAGGGTCAGACTGCATCCCTTTACATAGTGGCTCAGAGGTGACAGTAAACACAGGAGCTACTAGCCCTCATACAGGCCAGGCTGGGTCTGGCCCTGTGTTACTTCCTCCCCATTGTACTGATGAAGGCAAGCCACGACGAGGCCAGCCCAGACTGGAGAGTAAGGGAAAGATAGACCGTCCCTTGAGAGGAAGAGCGGCCAGCGGGTACAGGCTCCATTGGAATTGGTAGCAGCCATTTTGTAGATGGTTTATGTCAGTCTTGAAAGCACCTCCGGTCAAAAGGGAGGGCAACAATCTGAACTCTGCTTCAGTTTCCAAATAAGTAGTATCTTCGTGTGTGAGGTAGACTTGTAGTTTCGGTTTAACTCACTGGTCGTCACAAAGCCCTTAGTTTAAGGTTTGAGCTAAGAGGTGAAATTAGGTGCCTTTATAGGTTAACACTTAAACGTGACTTGAATGCTTCCTCACATTTCAGAGAACCACTGGACTCAGGTCATGTTGGCCTTTGGTTTACTTACATCTTTAGTCTTTATCTTATTTCTTTTTAAAAAAAATTTTTTTTTTAACATTTATTTATTTTTGAGACAGAAAGAGAACATGAACGGGGGAGGGGCAGAGAGAGAGGGAGACACAGAACCGGAAGCAGGCTCCAGGCTCTGGGCCATCAGCCCAGAGCCCGACGCGGGGCTCGAACTCACGGACCGCGAGATCGTGACCTGAGCTGAAGTCGGACGCTTAACCGACTGAGCCACCCAGGCGCCCCTATCTTATTTCTTATATACTCCTATCTTAAGTTGAACAAAGTGTTCTATCAAGAAGTTGTATCTTTTGGACAGGACTTTTTGACACTAACTCATGTGGGATGTAGGATGATCCCACGTAATCATCAAAACAGAAAAACAAATGTTGGAAAAACTTGAACTTAGTTGCTGAAAAGTGGATCAACAGAAATAATATACTCTATGGCAAATACAAATGTTGTCTTTGTGTCTTCTCCGAAGTTAAAATACAATTTTATCCCATGGGAGGCCATGGATTTTCCTAGAGACCAAAGAAAATACAGAAGACAAAATATCGTCAAGGGACATGTTTAAACATAGTCAAATTATTTATGAACTATAATACCCTGGCGGCAAATGCTTGTAGTGTCGATCTTTTGACACAATACTTTAATGTGAAATATATAATGGCAGGTTATTATTAATTTGTTTTATTTAAAAATTATTTATTTTTGAGAGACAAAGAGAGACACAGAGAGAGAGAGAGAGAGAGAGAGCATGAGTGGGGGAGGATCAGAGAGAGAGGGAGACAGGATCCAAAGCAGGTTGCGAGCTGCCAGCACAGAGCCCATTGCGGGTCTTGATCTCAAGAACTATGAGATCATGACCTGAGTAGAAGTCAGGCTACCAGGTGCCCCTAATGGCAGGTTATTATTGAAAGGTGAAACAATCATAAATTTAAATATATATGTATGTATGTAATATGTATATGTATATGTATATGTATATGTATATGTGTATGTGTATGTATATATACATATACATGTAAATCAACATTATTCTACTCCATTCCAGAGTTTTAAAAAAATGTGTTTTATGGGAAATGAAAGTAAGAATGAACATAGAGGATAAATGAATCGTTTGTATTTACTTGTCGACTTTTAAGAAGAAAATAAAATAATACAATTATAATAAAGCAATCTTGCCTACAGTCCTTTTTTAAAAATTCTAAAATCTTTATTATGGTTCTAAGTAGCTTTCGCTAACAGGAAGACATACCTTTACAGTTAAAAAGGTGGAATCTTTCATCTCTGTCAGGGGTCAGCAAACTGGGTCCAGCCCTTCCTGCCACACCCGTCCTTTCGAGTGTTGTCTACACTGCCTTCATGCAACAACTGCCTGCGACAAAGGCTGAGCTAAAAATTGTTGACCGTCTGACCCTTTACAGAAAAACGTCGCCAACCCCTGATCTAGAATCTATGATGGTTTTGAACTTCTTATGGTAAAGATAAGCAAGACCTTGCGCTAGACAATCATGATATGAAGAATTCCTGTGCTGTATGAAAATGTACTTTCCAGACCCTCTTGGGTGGCTCCATCGGTTAAGCGTCTCACTCTTCATCTCGGCTCAGATCCTGATCTCAGGCTAGTGAGTTCAAGCCCGCATTGGGCTCCATGCCTACTTAAAAAAAATACATATATGTGTATATGTGTCTGTATATATACATGTATATATACACCATATACACTATCCCATTCTATTCCATTTTATTCTATTCCATAGCACAAGGTTTTCAAGAAGAATTGTAACATTAGAACTCTCCCCATCTCCCTCCAAATAAATCTTACCTGGAATCTCTGTATATAAAACAAAGATGAAGATAACGGAAGCTGTGACGTTTCAGATGGGGACAGGACCTTGGACTCTGACAGTTACACTGTTTGATAGGTCCCCCTTTCTTCAACAAAGCCCATGATGTCTCCTGAAGAAGCACTCCAGCACTGCTTCTGGGCTAAATGGGCAAATGAATGAGATGTCAGGGCTAAAAGGAATTGTAGCAAATGTTTTCTCTTTACAGATGAAGAAATCAGAGCCCAGGGCTTTTCGGTGGTTTAGGCTGGGGCCTACGCCAGTTATTGGTAGAACCAAGAGCCAAGACCCGAACCAAGTGACCTGATTTGCAACCCACACTGCCTCCGTCCTTTCCTGTGGAGGATGATGAAGGGGCTCGTCTCACTTGGTGGCATGGTAACATCAAGAGCAGCCATATCTTCATAGGACACACTCTCCAGCAGGTTCCTAAATAGATTTCTCACCAGCGACTTAGGAAGAGAGAGACAAGAAGAAAGACGCTGCTGGGAAGAAATAGCCACATTTCAAAACAGAAAAAAGATAAAAGATGGGCCACAGGATGTAAATTTTAAAGGCAAGTTTTCAAATAAACTGAGGACATCAACTATCAAGTATTTCTCTCCTACAAATGATGTAGGGTTTCATATACCCAGGGCTACCATAGGCTGTATGCATTTCTGTTTATAATTTTTTTTTCCTAATTTCAGCTTAAGGGAGTTGGTACAGAGCAGCAGTCATGAACTCAGAGAGAAAGAGAAAGAGAGAGAGAGAGCGAGAGAAGGAAAGAGCTGATGGAATGAAGTACAAGGCCATAAAATTAATTTAGAAGAGGAAGTGGAGAATCATTTACTTACTTTAAATTATAAGGAGGTTTAGGTAGACAGAATTGAATTACTGAAGCAGGAATTTGGCAGGGCACCGAGGGTAACCGCTTGAGCCTTATGACAAAGGTGATAGGATCTCAAATGAGGACAAGTGGCCATGAGCACCTAATTAATATCCTTTTCAATTTATGGAAGAGGTTAGAAAATCTACTTTGGCCTGAGATTTCCTCAGCCTCGCAAAATAGATTTCTGTTTATTACGCTTCTAATAATATTATCACTGTCCATTGATAAAACTTAGAAGTAGATTAGACCATTAGCCTTTACTACCTGTTATATCTTTCAAGAGGAAGATGTTTTTCAAGTACCATCAAAGATCTAATAGTAATTACCGAACACTCGATGCCTGTGTCTTCTTACGTTAATGGCACTATCAATTTTATGGATGAAAATTTGAATGAAAACTTTAGGAAACTTTAGTTGTGGGCATTCAGCCAAAGTGAAATTACTTACCATGCTTAGGAGAGTCAAAGAAAATCATTGAGAGGAACTCATATATCTCTTTTTCCTGAGATATTCATAGTTGTGTTCTCTATTGATCTGTCCTTTATTTTATTTTTTTTAATGTTTATTTATTTATTTATTTATTTTTTTGAGAGAGAGAGAGAGAGAGAGAGAGAGAGAGAGCAGGGGAGGGGCAGAGAGAGAGGGAGACACAGAATCTGAAATAGGCTCCAGTCTCTGAGCTGTCAGCACAGAGCCCTACATGGGACTCAAACCCATGAATTGTAAGAATCGTGAGCTGAGCCGCAGTCATATCCTCAACTGACTGAGCCACCCAGGGGCCCCGATCTGTCCTTTTAAACAACCACTGGTATTAGAGTCAAAATATTCATAGAGATATTGGTTGGGTTCTGCTTCTGAGGGGACACACATAGGCAAAATGTAACCAAATCCAAGTATATTGGAATAGGGGTAGCCTTGAAGAGAGGAAAACACATTAAGCCAGAAATCAGAATTCCTGGGCATGAGTTCTGATTTGGCCATTCATTTACTTTGTGGCCTTGGGTCAAAGTGCTGAATCTCCCTAAGACAGGCTATATTTGTCTACACAGGACAAGGGCTTAAATAAAAAGAGTCGGCACAGATCTCTCCCAATGATTATACAATAGGACATTCTGTGATAGCTTCTGTTTTATTTGGGTAGCCCCAAAATAACTTTAATTTTTTTTTTATTGGAGAACCTTACCATTTCTATTATTTTTTTGCTACCCCTAGAAGTTTCTGAATCCTATAGATTTTCGGTTGGAGAAGATCTGAGATTATCATGCTCAGTGATTCTCAGATTTAAGCATGTTATCAGACAGCACTGAGATCACTCGTTAAAATAATTGAGTCCTGCATCTCCCACCCCCAAAGTTTCCGATCCAATAAGTCCTAAGTAGGATTCCAAACTTGCATTTCTAATAAGTTCATAGGTAATGTTAACACACTGGTCCAGGGACCAAGGTTTGAGAACCACTGGTCTCACTCAATCTCTGTGTTTACCAGATTGGAAAACAGGACCTTGCAAAGTTCATTGAATTACCCATGCTTACTCATCAACTTAGTGACTGAACCAAGGCCAGCAAAACCCTAGTCTCCCAGATGCTGAGGTCAGGGACTTTTCTAGGACACCACAATTCCTCACTTCGAATTTGGGTTACATGATACAGACTGAAAAATCCAAGTGAGTTTATTCCAATCCACACTGCCTCCCAGATTAGAATAAAAGGAAAGCAAGAAGTTTTTAGACTTCTGTGGAGAGAAATTTTAGCAACAAAGGTTTTTAGCCAGCAACAAAGATTCCAAATACCCAGTTATTTTATTTTATTTTATTTTATTTTATTTTATTTTATTTTATTTTATTATTTTATTTTATTTTATTCTAGTTTAGTTTATTCTAGTTTAGTTTAGTTTCTGGCCTACACCTGGGGCATGTTTGCATGACAGAGAATTAAAGGCTAGAAAGGGGGAAAGAAGGCAAGACTCATCGTGAGTGAAAGGCTTCTGTCACGACACAACACAGACCAAAAGAAAACAACTCTGCTCGTTTCTACTAATACGTTTATTATTTTCACCCTTGAGTTTTAGTCGTTTTTTTTTAATGAATAACAAAAACTGAGCAGATTTTGGTTTCATGAAAGATTTTGGTGGATTTGGATACTTCTGTATTTAAAAACACTCCCCTAGATCTTGATCTTGCAGAAATGGGATTTTATTCTTGAATCCCCAGAACTGAGCACGTACGATGTGCCCGTGAGCACCACCGAGATGCCTAAAAGATGAACAGGTTCCCTGAATGCACTGAACTCTGCCCTTTCATAGTGCTTTCCTCATCCTCTGGAATCATCCTTTGCCTCTTCTCTTCTCCCAGTCTCTCCAGCTCCTCATCCTTCAGGTTTGAGCTTAGATGTTATTTGGTGACCCTCCACACCTGAGTAAGTGACTTGAGATGGGCACCCTCCAAGAAGCTTCTTGATCTCCCCACATTTTGCTATTCTTGCCCTTGTGAAGTCTGGCTGCTCAAGCGTGACCTAGTGGTTTACTTTCAATGAATGTCATGTGACAAAGTGTCGGCATGACATTTCTAACTCTAGGTTACACAAAGACTCTGGTTCGTTATCTTGCTTGCCTTCTCTTGCTTGCTCAGAGTGCCATGGCGGGAGCTACCTCCTGGAGGCAAGAAACTAAGGGCTGTGGCCAGCAATCAGGAAGGAACCGAGGTCCTCAGCCCCGCAACTCATGTGGCACCGAATCCTCCAAAAAAAACACATGCGAATGCACTTAGAAGCTGGTCCTCTTTCTGCTGAGCCTGTGGATGAGCCAGCAACCCAGTGACTTTATGAATGACCTCGAGGAAGAAGCATCCAGATGAGCTGCTCTCAGATTCCTGACCCACAGAAAATTGTTGTTTTAAGCTGCAAATTTGACAGGGGTAATTTGGCACACAGCAGTAGAAAAACATTACAGGGCCCGTGATATTTGTTGAATCTCCTTGTAGGCCAATGGATCACAAGCTTTCGACGGTGAGCTCTTAAAAATAGCCTATTGGATAATCAGATTCAATAGGTCTGAAATAAGGCCCCCAAATCTGTGTTTTTAAACAAGCATTGTAGATAATTGCTAAGCATTATGCTCAGGACTACATTTTTGAAAACACTCTCTTGTTTGGAAGGCACAAGCAAGCATACATGTCTTGCTCATGGCGAAAACCTATGCATGTCTGAAATATTGTTGATTCAAAAGAACGATAATTGAACTAACAAATGCATACTTATACACAATATAGAGAAATTTTGGATGGCTTTACAAAAATTTAGTTGTAAGTATAATATGAATAAGCAAATTAACTTCCATGTTCTCAGAACCCTCAGTGGTTAGCATAACTTTTCTCAACTGTTTATGCATTTGCGTATGCAAATTTACCTTCTCATTAAGAACAAAGACCATGTCTTATCCTTTTTATCCATCCACTGTGACCCCACGACGCCTAACAGTGTCTTGGCATATATTTAATTCTCAACTATACATTTATTTCTCTCTTTTGTCCATTGTAAAATAATTCTATAATGACGTACATGTTTAAAAACCAGGTAACTCTACCTATCCACAAGCCCATCAACATGACATTCAATCTAACATCACGGAAAAAAATGTGAATTTTCAAATTATACATACCTGGTTTTAAACTCCAGTTTCTACACCTAATAACTGACGGTCCTTTGGCAAATCATTTAAATTGTTTGAGTCTTCGCTTTCTTCTTGTTACGTGGTGGTCAGTGTTCTCAAGAAATTTTAAGAAGCTAATATGTAAGAAACTTTATAGCTGGGGGATCCTTAAGCCCACGTCATTTTTACCTGTTTTTAACAAACGCCTCTTCAGGTTTTATTTTTTGCTTAAACTATGAATTGAACTGCGTCCCCTCAAAATTTTTACGCTGAAGCCCTAACCCCCAGTGCCTCAGAATGTGAGTAGATTTAGAGTTAAGCCCTTTAAGGAGGTTATTAATTTAAAATGAGGCTGTTAGGGTGGCTTTAATCCAGTCTGGCCGGTGTCCTTATAGGAAGAGGGAATTTGTACATACAAGGGGACACCCGGGATGCGTGTGTACAGAAAAGACCACGTGATGACACAGCAAGGTAGCCATCCACACAGAGAGGCCTCAGGAGACACCAGGCTTGCTGACACCTCGATCTTGGACACCTAGCTTCCAGAACTGTAAGAAAATAAATTTCGACTCTCAACCCCTCCCCTCCCCCCAGTCTATGTTATCTTGTTATGGAAGCTCTAGCAAATAAATACACTTAATATCATAGCATGTTTTCATGGTGCCATACGTTGAGAGCCATGATTTTGAGTGAATATATAATATTCCGTGGAGTCGCCATAGTTGGTTCAGCAATCCCATTGGATATCTAATGTTTTTGTTACTTTGCAAACAGAGACGATCTTTCAGGTCTGGCTTGTTTTCCAGACTGGCCCTCCCCTTCCTTTGCATATGACAGTGATGGCATTCATTCCAACAAGCTTACTCTTCCTTTTGGTGTAAGCCCCAACCCTGACCCGAAGCAAGAGACAATATTTCAGAGACCGTGTTTAGGCACAGGGCTAGAGTCACCTTGGTGGGGGCTTGCTCCTTTCTGCTCTCAGACCCCCTTGGGGAACTGGCCTCTGCCTCAGTGCTTTCTGGGGCTCTGTCCTTACCGTTGGGCTCCTGACATGGCCCCGGAAACTGACTCTTCATCAGCTAACCATCAACTGAGATAGAATGTCAGAGAAAACATCATCAATAATTTCGGTTCAACTTGTCTTAGCCTCTGCTTCCTAAGCCAGGAATCGGGAAGATATCATTTTACTAGGTTTGGGGGGGCATAAAACCATATAGTCGTGCCCAGAAAGAGAGTGAGGAAGAAGGTAGCCATGCTTGTTTGTGAGTTGCAGGGAACGGGGATGGCCGTGGTGGTGGATGGAGGGACCAGGAAAGTGCCTTCTGCCCCTCTAATGGTTTCTCTGTTTTAGAGGCTGGAGTTCCAAGCCATGAAAAACAAGGCCAGAAAATATTCCATTTCCTCAAAAAGTTAAAAAAAAATCTCTCGCTCCACTAGCCTTAGCTTAGGTTTCAACTGCAACCAGAGGGCTTTTGATTACAAATAAGGAAAAGTATTCTGAAAAGAAGGGTGGTAAAACATCATAATATGTTCCTAGAGGGGGTTGTTGAATTACTGTAGTGGTTGGTCTTTAAAATACAGAATGTCTCCTTTATTTAGGGTCATTTAAGTATAGTTGACTCAAGCCTGAAGTGGAGAAGAAAACAGGAGGACTTATTACAAGCACATTCACCCCTGTAATTCTATGGTCTTCATGCATCATCAGCCGTTTCTCAGTGGGTTTACTGATTTTTAATAGTTGATATTATTTTAGGCTTACCAGTAGCTGATTCTTAAACATGCTCCAGGCTTCCAAGGCTGTGCATGCCAAAATTTCTGGTAACAGCTGGAAATCCATAATTATAGTTCACGGGTATAGTGCTCATCTGGCAAAATCTGTAAATAAAGCTTAAGAAAGCAAATACACCATTTGTATAAACAGTTTCTGGATACTCGTAGATCTGTTGCTGAGGGAATGGAAAACTAGCTTTCCTCAATTATTTCTCTTCTTGCATCAGAGGGTACTAGTTTAATACCTGATGGTAAGAGTAAAGAGGTACTTTTAAAAAATATTTAAAGCTTGGATGTAAAGAGTGAAAATGTATCTAAAATGTTGTCCTTTTTTGCTCTGTGTGTAACTTGAAAAATTGGTTCACTCTACACTGTTGAAACATCATCGGAAAGAAAATTATTGCTTGAAAGCAATTTCCTACTCCATCCCCTACAGATTTATTTTAAGGAAGCTTCTGGATTAGCTGCCAAAGACTGTGAGGTCTTTCTGTCTTAATGTCTTTTTTAAAAAAAATATTTGAGGTCCTTGTAAACCAGCGCGAATAAAATGGCACGGGATCAGGAAATCATTTTGTGCTCATAAACGAAAAACAATCCAGTGCGTGAGTTGCGTTTGAAATAAGCACAATTTGGGGCATCTGGGGGGCTCGGTGGGTTAAGCGTCTGACTCTTGATTTCGGCTCAGGTCATGATCTCATGGTTCATGGGATGGAGCCCGGCACTGAGCTCTGTGCTGACAGTGTGGAACCTGCTTGGGATTCTGTCTCTCCCTCTCTCTCTGCCCCTCCCCCACTTGCTCTCTCTCTCTCTCTCTCTCTCTCTCTCTCTGTCTCTGTCTCTCTGTGTCTCAAAATAAATAAATAAACATTAAAATAAGCACAGTTTATAAGTATTATAAGTAACACATATAACTGTTTATATGAAACATATATATATAACATATAACACATATAACTGTTTATATGAAACAGTTAAAGTTGGACCTTCTAAAGCAACACACTTTAAAAAAACCCTCACTACTTTTCATTTTACTCCAAGTATTTACCGGAGACTAAATTTTGATGGAAAATATTTTAAACTGAATGAACTCTTAAGCAATTAATGATTACAAGTCTAGTAGAAGTGACATGATATAACCCCACAAATATACCACAAGAGACGTGCCAGTGACTGCTTAGTATTTGTGGTGGCAGAGGAATGGGAGTGTGGTTCTCACTCATTCCAGAGCAAGCAATTACAATGGTCACTCATGCTAAATTCCGTGCAGTATACGGCTGGTTTAAGAAAAAAGGCAAACACATTTTTTCTCTTTTCTTTTGTGATACTTTAACTTTTGTTTGGCTCTGAGTATGTTGACACTGATTACCTAACTACCTAACACAATTTAAACGAAATAAACGGACCAGAAAAACTGCCAGTTGCCTATACCCATCACATATTAGGTTCACTGGCGTCAGTCACTGTCTGAACGTCCCGGGGCGCAAGCAGATGTAAAATCTGATGTTACAAATCTCCCAAGCTAGATGATTGCATACATTAGCATATAGAAGACCTGGTTATTGTGTGTTTCTTCTTTTGCAAAGAGATTGACACTAGCTTGCGAGCAACCCTGAGTCTATCTATATGCCTCTTCTCTATCTTTCTGTCTTCGGACTCTCTGAACTCGTGTTACTTCACATACTTGTCACCACTCTCCTATGTAAAGCTCTACCTACATCTTAGCTGCAAATTAAAACAAACAAACCTAAGAATCAATAAAAGAAGCAACTGTGTTTCTCCTCTTTGATTATTACTATTTTTTCAAGTTTATTTATTTTGAGAGAGAGAGTGGGTGAATGTGTGTGAGCAGGGGAGGAGCGGGGAGAGAGATGGAGACAGAGAATCCCAAGCAGGCTCTGTGCCCATCAGCACAGAGCCTCACGTGGGGCTTGATCCCACGGAACCATGAGCTCATGACCTGAGCCAAAATCAAGAGTCTGATGCTTCACTGACTGAGTCATCCAGGCGCCCCTGCTGAGCGACCTAGGCACCCCTCCTTTTTTAAAATTGGGCTGTAACATGTGTACAATACAGGTGAAACTGCAGGGATTTCAAGTGGTAAATTTTTGCATGTGTGTATTCGTGTAATCACCATTCACATTGAGTATCTATCATGCCCAACACTCTAGAAGGTTCCTTGTGCCCTTTCCAGATTCATATACCTCTCTCATCCCTGGAAGTAGCTGCCATCCTTTTATTGCCATGAGATAGCTCTGTGTGTGCTTGAAATTTATATCAATGGAATTATCCATGTTTTCTTTTGTGTCTGGGTTCGTATATCAAGTGATTAACATTTTAATTTTTTTTTAAGTTTATTTATTTCAGAGAGACAGAGACAGTGCGCTTGAGGGAGGGGCAGAGCGAGAGAGTCCCAAGCAAGCTCCACACTTCCAGTATAGAGCCCCACGCAGGGCTTGGACCCAGGAAACCCTGGGATCACGACCCGGGCCAAAAACCAAGAGTCAGATGCTTAACTGATTGAGCCACCCAGGGGCCCAATAAATTATTAATATTTTAAATGCCAGTGTTATATTAATTAAGGAAAATGGCAAGCAGAGTAGTTTCCCTTTGTTTCATCTTAGTGGTACTGCTATTAAAGAAATCTGATATGCGATAAGTATTTAATATTTTAAAAAAGGTTTTATTTTAAATAAACCGTACCAAGGCTAGCAAAGAGCCACAGAGATGTTTAAAAGTTCAAAAACAATTCATGTTTCTAAAATTACAGTGGTTTTATAGGAGAGGAGAGAGATAAAATCAGTCAGACTGAGCATCTGTACATATGTGAGTTTTTATTTTTATTAAAAAATTTTTTTCAACGTTTATTTTTGAGAGACAGAGAGACAGAGCATGAGTAGGGAAGGGGCAGAGAGAGAGAGAGAGAGGGAGGCACAGAATCCAAAGCAGGCTCCAGGCTCTGAGCTGTCAGCACAGTGCCCCATGTGGGGACCAAACCCACGAACCAATTGTGAGATCATGACCTGAGCCAAAGTTGGAAGCTTAACCAACTGAGCCACCCAGGTGCCCCTATGTGAGTTGTTTTTAGAGGAAAGATTAGGGGCAGTTGTTCTATATGCCCAGAGAGGAATAAAGGGGAAATAGACTAGGTAAAGTAGAAAAGAAAGAAGTTTGGGCCAAAAATATAGTTTGATATCCCAAGAAAGTATTATCACGTACTCAGGTTTTAGTTTTAGGTCTGTAATCATCTGTACCTCGAATGGCAAATGACCTAACTTCTCTGGTTTGTTTGACATCTGTAAGAAAAAGGGGTTGGCTCTGTGTCAGGCTCTGTGCTAACAGCCTGCTTGGGATTCTCTCCCTCTCTCTTTGCCCCTCCCCTGTTTGTGCACACGTGTGTGAGCGCTCTCTCTTTCTCTCAAAAAAGAAGATACCGTAAAGAAAGAAAGAAAGAAAGAAAGAAAGAAAGAAAGAAAGAAGAAAGAAAGAAAGAAAGATGAGGAGTTGCAGATGGGGGCAGGCAGGCCCCATTTCAATGTGTGAAATGGCCTGTAAGTGAGTGTGACCAACAGGACAGGAGAAGTCAGATTAATCATGGAATGCCCAATGGGAATACTGGCAAGAATTGGCAAAACCTCCCAATTTTCAGGAACATGTAGAAATATAGAAATCTGGAATTGTTCATTGGAACTCTCCTAGTCTAAGATTTGTATCTACAAAACCAAGCAAATTTAGTCCTCCCAAATAAACAAATAGCACCTTGCAATGTTAAGCCGTTAAGGTCAAGATCTTTGATTTAGATATTTTCTATGCAACATGGTACCCATTAGCTGCATGCAGCTATTAAGCACAATGGAATATGGCTAGTCCAAAGTAAGAAACACTATGATTGTAAAATATACTTAGTACAAAAATAATTTACTATCTTGTTAATAATTTTCCTATAGATTACATGTTGAAATTGTAATATTTTTAATATATTGGGTTTAATATCTGCAAGGTATACAATCTCTTATGTCCTTTTCTTTCTCTTCAACAAGTAAAAGGAAGAAAAAGAAAGGATAAAGTATACTTTGGTAAAATAACTTTTGAATACATTAAATTAAATGACAGTAGGCAGCCCTTTATAGACATGCAGTTATTCTCCAAGAGGGGGGGAATGTGGAATTCTGTGTCTCCTACACTTACCCGACCATAAACAGGATTGTTTTGCTTTGTAGAGATTCTCACAGCACAATGTTCTGAAAAACACATGAAATAGTGAGACCATACTCTTTTTCTGCCACTCAGCTTCAAGAAGCCAGGTACATGTCTCTGAAGAAACTGCAATAGCTCTAGAAGAAAAAGAAATAGATCCTAACACTTGGAGATCTCATAATGAAACAACCAGGACCCTGATACTTGAAAACCCTTATGTTCTCAGAGTTTGTATTCAACTTTCCAGTATCCCAACTGCTACTTGAAAGAAACCTCCAATACAAAAGGCAGAGATCAAAACAGACAAAAGGACCAAAGAGCGTATCAGAGTCAGTGCAAGAATCAAAAGGAAACTTCCTATGACAAGGAACCCCAATATATTTACAACTGTCAGAAAGTTAATCGAAGATACTGTGTGAATAAAATAAGTAATAGATACTACGGTAAGGGAACATTTAAAGAAGGAAGAACTCTTAGGAATTAAAAAGTGACAGCAGACAATGAAAAAATGGTAGGAGACTTGGAAGACAAACTTAAATAAGTCTCTCAAAGAAAGTAGGAGAAAACACTTTAAGTGAAGTAAAAAGAGAAAAGGTGAGAAAATTAGAATTTTTATTGAGGGGCTTCAATATCCAAATAAGGGTAATTTTAGGGAAAACAAATAAGATACTTAAGGCCTTAAATACTTGAAAACTTTTCTCTTAAATATTTTTCAAACGTTTATCTTAAATATTTATTTGAGACAGAGAGAAAGAGTGAGGGAGGGGCAGGGAGAGAGGGAGACAGAAAATTCCAAACAGGCTCCATGCTGTCAGTCCATTGCCAGACACAGGGCTCGAACTCATGAACATTGAGATCATGACCTGAGCTGAGATCAAGAGTCAGATGCTTAACCAACTGAGCCATCCAGATGCCCCTCAAATGTTTTTGTATAGTGACTAAAGAATATGTTCCAATGAATATATATATATATATATATATATATATATATATATATAGTCAGTGAAATACAGATTAATAGTTTTGCATGAACATTGAAAAGAATCATTCCAAATTGGAGACAGATATCAGAGACTTCCAGGAAGGAAAGCTCCGGAAAACAGAACAAAACAAAACTTGTGTAATCCTAGATGTATTTGACCATGTGGGAAATGATATTAAGAGAGGTTTCAAAATTCAATTACAAAATTTGGGAAACATTAGTAACAGGTACGTTAAAAAAACCTATTTTTTTAAAAGACACATTTTTTGTTTTTGTTTTTAAATGTACTCTTAAGTGATTTTCAGTATATTCACAGAGTTGCACAACCGCGGCCATTATCTAGTTGCAGAACGTTCTCATCACTCCAAAAAAAGAAACTTTATATCCATTCTCATCCCCTTTCCCCATGACAATCTGACAACTGTCCCCATGGATTTGCCTATTCTGGACTTTGCATGTACATGGAATCTTACAATGTGGGACATAAAAGCCTTTTATGTCTGACTTCTTTCCCTTAGCACCATGTTCTCAAGGTTCGTCCATGTTGTAGCAGGTGTCAACACTTCATTCCTTTTTGTTGTCGAATAATACTCCATTGTATAGATATACCACATGTATTTATTCATCAATGATGGACATTTGGGTTTTGTTTTACACGTTGAGTTACTATGAATAATGTTACTGTGAATATTCGCAGGCACGTCTATATGCAAACATATGATTTCCATTCTGTTGGCTATATATGTAGGAGTAGAATTGTGGGGTCACATGGTAACTTTACTTTTTAATGCTGTGAAGAATTGCTAAATTGTTTTCTAAAATGGCTGTACCATTTTATATTTCCACAAGCAATGTGGGAGGAGTCCAATTTCTCCACAACCTCGCCAGTACTGGATTTTTGTAACAATCTCCACAATGTTCTTCTGCACGTAGATGTGCAGTTGTTATTGTCCATTTAAAAAATTGTAACCATCTTAATGGGTGTGAAGCGCTTTTTAATTGTGGGGTCGGTTTGTATTTCTTTAATGATTAACGATGTTGAGCTGTTGGGCATATTTTGTGCATTTTTTTGGCCACTTGTATATATTCTTTGGAGAAATGTCTATTTGAATCATTTACCCATTTTAAAAATTGGGCTGTTTGTTTTATTGTTGAGTTGTAAGGCTTTTTAATATATTCAGAGCAATTCATTTATCAGAAATATGATTTGCACATATACGCTACCATTCCTTGGACTGTCTTCACTTTCTTGATAAGCCTTTTGAAGCACAAAAGTTTTTAATTTTGATGTTCAATTGATCTACTTTTCCTTTTGTTGTCAATGCTTTTGGTGTTATAGCTAAGAAAGCATTGCCTGATCCAAGGTCATGAAGATTCACATCTGTATTTTCCTTTTAGAATTTCAGAGTTAGGAAACTTTCTTCTTTTTTCTCCAAATTTTTATTTAAATTCCAGTTAGTTATTAGTTCCCAGAAGAAGAAAAAGAAAATATAATCCTGTTATACTATCTGGCTCAACGATGAACAGGTATTTACAAAGTGGTAAAAATATTAATATAATTTTGATTTCACAAAAATGCCATGATAGAAAATATGAGGAAGACAGAAAGAAGAGTTAGGGGTGCTGAATGCTAAATCTGCATTTTCTAGTATAGGAAGTCAATGGATGATATCTAAAATTGACAAATCAAAGAATGGCAATAGAAATGAATCGTTAAGAGATATAAAAGTAGTGGGATGCCTGTGTGATTCAGTTGGTTGAGCTGACTCTTGATTTCATGAGATCAAGCCCCGCATCAAACTCTGTGCTGACAGCATGAAGCCTGGTTGGGATTCTCTCTCTCTCCTCTCTCTCTGTCCCTCCCCTGCTCATGTGCACGTGTTCTCTCTCTCTCTCTCAAAAATAAATAAGTAAACATTTAAAAATGAAATATGAAAATAGTATAAGAAATAAAATTACCTAGGAGAGTTGAATTTGTTGCCTCTGTTGAAAGATTTGAGATTTGAGCTGACGACTGTTGTTTTGCATTGTAATCCAGAGAGTATTATTTGACTTCTCACAACATTCGCATTTTTTGATAAAAAATAAAAGAAATACGTAGTTAAGAAGTGACTTGCAAATACATTTAATTTTTAAAGCAATTATCATATAAACTCTAATACTAACTGAAGAGGTCATTTATTATTTATTCTACCGATTTCTTTAAATATTTTTCTTTCTGATAAAATATTAGAAATTTACATTTACATATTTATTTATAGTTACCAGAAAGAAAATCCCAGTAATGTCATTGAATTTTGATGCTGAAATCTCAGCTAATTCTCCTTTTTTTTTTTTTAAGTAACCTCTACACCCAACGTGGGGCTCAACTTCATGATCCTGAGATCAAGTGTCACGTACTCCACTGACCGAGCCAGCCAGGTGTCCCTCAGCTAATTTTCGTACTGACAAGAAATTACCATTACAAACATAAGTTGGTTCATGCATGGTTTTTTTAAGTTGAGCTTTTTAGAAACAAAATAAAGCATGTTTCTCTAGAAACAACTGTATAAAAATAAAATGACTTGACTCTGACTTTAGGAATCCCACAATAAACGAGAAGAGTCAAATTTTTAACATACGTTATGTTAAGGATGAAAGGAAAGTACATACAGGATATGGATCAGTAGGACATAAACAAATTGATGGATTGAATGAATAATTAAATATTTTGAGAAAATATTTTGAAATATTTGGGGATACTTTTGAGAATGACTAGCTCTATAAATTTAATTTCCATTAAGGAAAAGCATAACAATATGAGAAATAGGGACATAGAAGGTTAAAGTTGGGGGTAAATAATGAGGTTGAGAACTTAGCGGATATGAAGTTGATTCAGCTATAAAACACAGGGTGCATAAAAATGAGGATTTTTCTTTTTAGAAACATGCATTTAAAAATTTTTTAATGTTAATCATTTCTAATAGTTTTTCTGTAATTTTTGTTCACAAGAGAATAGCTAAAGATCTATATAATATTGCAATACAGATGGTCTCTAAAATAAGTAAAAAGAAAAAACACATAGGTTCTGCTGCCTGTAGCCTAGCCCAGGGAAGGTAGGAAGAAACCAACAATTGTCCTATACAAAACTGTAAAAAGACAAAAGGTTATTTTATGATATTTTTCCTGATTACGATACTACATTTGTATTATGTTATTTAGAAAATGAGAAAAAGACAAAAGAAAATCATTTATCGTCCCATTACCCAGAGATTGACAGACTAATTAGTATACTGTAGATACCACGCGGGTAGGAGCAATGTTTGTCTTTCACACTTTATTTCCAGTGTCTGGAACAAAACGGGCATTTGGTATTTGTTCGCCGATTAATTTTTTGCCTTTTTGGGCGCATTTTTCCAGCGTTCTTCTATTATTAGTGCATACCGCATGTTTTGTCTTTAATACCAGCTCATATCACTAAGTACTCTTAGAAAACACGATCTGTAGTGGTATCTAATGATCCACGGTTATGTATATATCATAATTTACAACAGTGTGCTTTACACATATTCTGTAATCTTTTTAATTTGGCTTGAAATTGAAAGCATTTCATTTAATGCCATGTGATTAACAAAATGCCCATGACTCTTATTTTTGCAGCACCCATTTAATTTATGAGGTTTCTAGCAACTTCACTTCTGAGACAGAATGGTGGCGTGGCATTCATAATCTGTTTCTAACACTAGTCATGTGGCCTTGTGCAAGTTATGAACTTCCAGTAGTCATTTCCTCTCCTGTGATAATGGGGGATTAGTAAATGGTTTCCCTATAGGGTTGTCGTAATGATTAATAATGTTTAATAATTAGTTTGCCAAAACAATATGTCATACTAAATGCCGTGTATTGCAAATGATGCCTGGGACCAGCAAGAACTCACCAATGCTAGCTTATGCTCATTCTTTGTCATCTTTAGACCAAGGAGTGTTTTCCAATACAAATACTACTCTTAATTGCAAGCTAAACTTTTATCACATACTCTTGAAATGGGAAAGAGGAAGAAGGTACAGGACAAAAGATGAGACCTTGTTACCATGTCTGGCAGGAAGAGACCAGACATCAAGTTCTAGAAATTTACCTTATGGATCTCCTGACCAGTACCCATGCTCTGAATGTAACTACAAAATTCAATTTCTTTGAAAGTAGATGTTATTTTTTTTTTATTAAAAAAAAAAATTTTTTTTTAACGTTTTATTTATTTTTGAGACAGAGAGAGACAGAGCATGAACGGGGGAGGGGCAGAGAGAGAGGGAGACACAGAATCGGAAGCAGGCTCCAGGCTCTGAGCCATCAGCCCAGAGCCCGGCGCGGGGCTCGAACTCACCGACCGCGAGATCGTGACCTGAGCCGAAGTCGGACGCCCCACCGACTGAGCCACCCAGGCACCCCGAAAGTAGATGTTATATCTTCTGGGACTTCATACAACTGGATAGTCTACGAAGATCCTTAGCTGAAAATTACAAGCAGTTTTCTCCATATTTGAGTATGATTTCATGATCTGCACACTCATGTTCATCAGCATTGTGGCTGAATGAGTCCCTGGAACTCATTTAATCCAAGATCTCCATTTTAGAGATGAGGAAATGAAGACTCCAAGAGGTAAAGTCCTTTGACCAAGGTCAAAGAGATTAAGTGACAAAACTAGCATTAGCCTAATGCATTTCCATTATGCCATACACCATCTTGTTATACTAGGTGATGTTTAAATAGCAATGCTCCGGGGAGCCTGGGTGGCTTGGTCGGTTAAGCGTCCGACTTCGGCTCAGGTCATGATCTCACGGTCCGTGAGTTTGAGCCCCGCATCGGGCTCTGTGCTGACAGCTCAGAGCCTGGAGCCTGCTTCCGATTCTGTGTCTCCCTCTCTCTCTGACCCTCCCCCATTCATGCTCTGTCTCTCTCTGTCTCAAAAATAAATAAACGTTAAAAAAAAAAAATTAAATAGCAATGCTCCGTCTTTACATCTTAAACTCATACATATTTTTTTGTATGTTCTTTATATTTCACATGCATAATCATGGCTTCTGCAAACCCAACCAAGATATTTGTGTTGAAGATGTTGATAGATCATCAGCTCTGGATATGAAAATGGGTGGCCTCGAGCCATCTGGTCTTAATTGTAAATTAATCTTAAAAGGGTGAAGATAAATAGGACTCCAGATGAACAGAGATTAGAAGAAGGTCACCATCTTCCAATGTTACAAAATAACAGATACTAGTTCAATTGGCTCTACAGAAATTCTGTGCATATTTATATCCTTTGCGTTTGGAGAATTTTATCTCCCAGAAGCATCATAGACTATTAGACATCACAGAGTCCAATTGCTTTATTTTCCAGATAAGAAAATTGAGACTCATTGCAGCGAAGTGACTTTTTCATCATCATTCTACCAGTCAGTGGGAAGAAGGGCAATTTATCAAATGGTGGACACTTTCAAAAATATTTTCCTAAGTATTTTCAAATATGTCTCATTTATTTTTCATTATCTTTAATATGAGTATGATATTCCCCATTTAACCTCTGAACGGAATGTTCTTCAGAAAAACTTGAGCTGTTGAGTTTCAACAATACACAGAGTGAGTATAAGATGAAATCTTTTACCACCACGTCTATTTGAGAACAAGTGGAGCTTCGATTCAAAGTCATATCTTTTGATGCCTAGTTTTTCGACATTATTTTAAATGTGGCCATCGCCTTAATACATTTTACTTTTCACATTAACCCACCGATGTGATAGCCTCTAACGAGGCAATGTGCAAATTAAATATAGGCAGGTGGCATATTTGTGCCCCTGTATTACTGGTGCAGGTAAGAACTGAGTTCGATCTAATGCCTTTGAAAGTTCTGGTCAAACAACAGACAACTCCTTCTATATCCACAGATTATATTTAATATTAAAGATTTGAGATCTACTTGTTAAAATTAGCAATGAAAATACCATGCCTTTATAAAGAACCTTTGAACTCTGGGGCAGAATTGTCATCTATATTCCGGTTATATTTAACAGGGACTTTTTTTTGAGTACACAATTTATCTTACTATGTATCCAGATCCATGTAATAAGTATAAGGCACGGGCTGCTGTACTAGCAATTATTTTAAAATAGACCACATGTACGTTTTTTTTCGAAGTTGTCTGCTTTGCCAACTTATGTTCAGTCAACATAAAATAAGTTAGACTCCTTGACCTTTCAGTGAACCGTATCATTTAGTTACACATATTAGTTTCAAAAGGATTTACTTTTCCAAAGTCATTCTCTGTCTGTAATACTATATAGGTAGGGGAATTTTAATGGACATTAAACATTTGGAGAAAGGCATTATACATCATATTTCAAATAAAATGATTATATGTGATATATTTTTTAAATCACGTGTATAGCTGTTTCATATAGGAGAAAAGCATTTTTATCAACAGTAATGACTGGAACACTACATACAGCTCAGCAGGTATGAGCTGAACTTCTCATTTAATTCTGTATACGTAAGAATGCTCTAGGCATTAAAAATTAGTGTCAATAAAATGTGCTTCCTGTATGACCTGAAAAATCTCTAAGTTATAAAAATATTTTATTTTTAGAAAAACACGCACAGACACGTATATCAAGAATTGAAATTGAGTGAAAAAGATATAAGATGGCCTTATGGTCACTTTGGGAAAGCATCCTCATTTGCCAGTTTTTTTATGGGTGACCTCAACTCAGAATGATCCCTAATTATAAGTCCTCAATAAACAAATATCATTCCTTTGGTCCTAGGCACGGATACATTAGGTTATAAACCAAGAATTCAAGTGCTCTCCCATCATAATTAATTAGACACAGGTTCCATACACATTCAGCCAAGAAACAAAGGGGGCTTTAAAATGTCTTCACAGATTGAGGTATGACAGTTCCTTCTCATAGATTGAACTATGAGAGTTAGGTATGGCCTAACTGCCATTGATAATTTTTTTTTTTTTATCGCTAAAAAGTAATGTTGGCTTTGAATCTGCCTCACCAAACAGTGAAATGGTTCTTACTCCTCGTGGCATTATCAATGGCCTGAGAGTCAGGGAGTGGCAGCGGGAGGGGAAAAAGTATATTCCAGTAAATAATAAGAAATTGTAATGAATACTTACCAGGAATTTACCATGTACCAAGAACGTTTCTCCCAATGTGTCTTCAAGAGCTTAGAAATGGCCTCTATAGGAAGGAGAGGAAACTTCAGAGAGTGTCATTTCCAATATATTTAAGTACAAAGAGCCTTTTTCTGGAAAAAAAAAAATGATGACTCTTCAGTATTCATATTTTATTATGGGCAGAGTCATAAAATAGCATAGCAAAAAGCTATGAATTTATGTTGTATAATTACAACAGCATCTATACAAATTAAAAAATATACATATGTATATGTATATATAATATACATTTTTAAAAGGTTGTTTAATTTTTTTATTTAAAAAAATTTTTTTTACATTTATTCATTCTTGAGAGACAGAGAGAGACGAAGCACAAAGAGGGGAGGGGCAGAGAGAGAGGGAGACACAGAATCTGAAGCAGGCTCCAGGCTCTGAGTTGTCAGCACAGAGCCTGACGTGGGGCTCAGCTCACGAACCATGAGATCATGACCTGAGCCGAAGTCGGATGCTTAACCAACTGAGCCACCCAGATGCCCCTGTATGTTTACGTATGATATAAAGAGTTATAAATACGATATATACACATAGGGTATATATACACACATTTATGGTACCTATATATTTGTGTAACTATACATGTGTATTTATATGAAATTATATATAACATATACAAATAGTGCATAAGTATGGATTGATATGAAATACTATTTATCTAGATATTCTATATATAATCTTAAGACATATATGAATAACTATCCCTTGAAATAACCTTGAGGCCATCCAAGGTGAAAGCTCATGCTTCCAAAGATGATTTTTGACCCTAACTTTGCACGGTGACTTAGCAATTCATGTACAACCCCACGTGAGGTGCGAAATATGCTAATTTCACAGCCATTCTATTGAATTTTTTGTGTTATTGTACCTTGTGTCAGTGTTACTCAGTAAAGGTTTCCATTCTCACATAAAGATAGACTTTCCTTTATATTAACTCTATTTCTACTACATTTTAAGATTTCTATTTCTGGTTTTTAAAACTTATATTTTCATTTATTTTTTTTTATTTTTATTTTTTAACATTTTTATTTATTTTTGAGACAGAGAGAGACAGAGCATGAATGGGGGAGGGGCAGAGAGAGAAGGAGACACAGAATCGGAAGCAGGCTCCAGGCTCTGAGCCATCAGCCCAGAGCCCGACGCGGGGCTCGAACTCACGGACCGTGAGATTGTGACCTGAGCTGAAGTCGGACGCTCAACCGACTGAGCCACCCAGGCGCCCCATATTTTCTTTTTAATCAATACATGGCAAAGATCAGGATCTTTCAAGATCCTTCAAGACTTCGACTTGTTTTTTAGCTTCTGCTGTTTAGCCAACGAAGGTTTTCTGTGCCTCCTACTCTATGTGTGTGACTACATGTGTCCAAAAGCGTTGCATTTGTGCGGCAAATATAATTTCCACAAAGGCTATTTTTCTCGACTTCTTTCTCGTCATTTTCCCTTTGGAGAGTCCAGTTTTTTAAGGCTTCTGGAACAGGCTTTCTTAAAATTATTTGTCCTATGTTTTTCCTACACTTTCTAAAAAGTCCTTAGCTCTTTCTATTTATGAACACTTTTTTTTTTTAATGGTGTCTCTTACCTAAAGTTTAATACTGAATGTCAGTGTATTCTGATTTTCCCTGAAGAGTAGCCCATAGCTTTTTTCCAACTCAGCAAAGGATATAGACTTTTAAATAAATAAGTAATCAATGTATATAAGTAAATGTTGTTCTATGGAGACCTTTTAAAGTAAAGAGGATTCTCATATACCTAGAGAGGCTTAATTATCAGTTTGAAAGCAAAAGACCTCATCAGTTGAAGTCCCATAATCCCAGAAATAGTCTCAGAATCCCAGACATGGAAAGAACACTGAAAGTTAACTTAGTGTCAGAGTGCAACTGATCACTCCTGGAGTTAAAAAGAACAAATCTGTTCTCTCTTTTCCATGGCAGTCTTACAAGAATTAAATGCCATAAACATACGTGTCTTTTCTTCAGTCTTAACATAAAGTCTTATATAGCATGGTTGCTAATGCTCCCATGGCTTTTTTTTTTTTTTAAGTTAATCATTGTGGACTGAATGAGGCAAATTTATCAGGAGTGGTTAGAGAGTAGCAGCATAGATAAGAACCATCACCTCCCTTATCTAGAAACTAGACCACCATTAATGCAACCCAAGAGAGCACTAAGTTCTGAGGCAGACATATTGCATCATTCCCTAATTATGATCTTGTTAGCTTCCTACCATTTTAATCTGTACTTCTGGAGTCCCCCCACCCCAAGCCCTTGTCCCATAGAGCCTTTGGATTTTTTGTTACTAAGAGATGTGTACTTTATTGTCACCTGGGAGTTCTTCTGAGAATAGGGAAGGTAATCTTCTAGACCACAAGAGGAAGGAAGGAATTTCAACTCAATTCTTTTGAACTTGAAACCCAGATGATAGGATAAGAATGAGAATTACAGACACTTTGGTCATTCCTTCTGCCCACTACCTATTTGAATCAATACGTCTTGGATTCTGCCTAAATTAGAATTCTAGAAAAGATAATGCATTCAGACTTGAGTTTAGATTTTATTTCATGCACCCACGAGAAATGATGGTTGTATATTATCCTGAGAACCTAAGTGGTTCTCCTGGTCAGTCCTGATGATTTAGCACATTCACCCTGCAAAACTCAAATAAATAAAATCCCAGTGCCTGAATGGTTTGATTTGACATCGGGAGTAAGCAAACTGTCTTCCTAATTAATTGTGCTCTTCCCAGGCCACTCTACTTCTGCAGCAGGTAGGCACGAACACAGACATTTATCCGTGCAAAAACTTTTCTTGTGTAAATGTGTACATGGATGTATAAATGAGTTTGTGTGATGGAAAAACTGTGCTCTAGCCGTTTCCCCTAATCGTATATTCAATATTTTCCTCGGCCACTTACAGTTGAACACCTTCTTTAGTCATGAAAATTCTATCAAGCATATTTGACAAAGCGTTTACTTGCAAGCACACTGAAATATACCTCACGTATTCTCATCTTGGTGTTACCCTTACACTCTGCTTTTATTGCCCCCTGGGGCTGTTTCATAATAAAAAAACGGAATGAAAGAAACATGATATCTAATTATTCCACTGCTAAAGAACGTCTGAATCAAGCAAGTATAAATGATTTTCATCATGAGAAGATGTGCTTAATGTGAAGGCTAATACCTAAATAGAGAGAGAGAGAGAGAGAGAGAGAGAAAGGTGGCGAGAGGGAGTGAAAGGGAGAGGGAGCTAGGGAGAGAGAGGGAGGGGGAGAGGAAGAGAGGGAAAGAGAGAGAGAGGGTGAGAGGGGAGGGAGAGGGAGAAAGAGGAGTGGGAGGGAGAGGCAGGGAGAGAGAAAGGAGGAAGGGAGAAAAGGAAGTAGAGAGAAATACAGTGGGCTGAACCTGAAATTTATTAACACTTGTGAAAACCCCGTTAAAATCCTTCAATTTATGGCAGTTAAGCAAGTTTACATGCCCGAATCACTTGAGATTTCACATCTAAGGCAGATCATTTGATGTTTTATGAATGATCAGAGGTCTAAGAGACAGATACTTACAGCATAGTATCACATTTTATGGAAGACTCGATTTTCATATTCATCTGAGATCTTATTTTACTTACTGCTTTTGACAAGAGTGATTCCAGGGAAATGCTCACTTATTTATAGCATTACAGGAAGAAATAATGGAACAGGAACTGTAAAGAAATTCACCTGTCCTTCCTGGCAGTAATGTGAAGAAGTTGACATTTATAAGATTAAATAATCCAAACAAAACAGATGGAATTTAACATTAAATAAAAGGGAAAAAAAGGTTAAAAAAAAAAGGACTAGGGTATAAAGAGTGATTTGGGAATAGAGGCAGCATTTTTTCTCTCTCTCTTTCTCTCTCATTCTCTCTCTCTCTCTCTTTGTTTTCTTTTTGTTCAGCAGCACATTAGGAGATCATATGATAATCCGTGATTTGTCATCCTTGCTCTAGGAATGTTCTAACCAACAGACCAGGCATTTAGCTAAATTTCCTAGAAGAGATAAAGGCAAAGTCTATCCAGGAAACCGATAATGTCCCTCTGCTTTAATAAATCTACCTCTTTAGGGACGCCTGGGTGGCTCAGTCGGTTAAGCGTCCCACTTCAGCTCAGGTCATGATCTCTAACGGTCTGAGTTCGAGCCCCACGAAGGCTCCATGCTGACAGCTCAGAACCTGGATCCTGTTTCGGATTCTGGGTCTCCCTCTCTCTCTCTCTGCCCCTCCCCCGCTCAAGCTCTTTTTCTCTGTGTCTCAAAAATAAATAAACATTAAAAAAGTAAAAAATAGATACATCTGCCTCTTTAGAATCTGCCTCTATTTACAACATCCAGCTACTTGGATGGAAATTCATACTGTTTATGAAGTCTTCCAAGGCCAGATTTTTTTAACTTGGAGGTGGTAGCAAAAGCAGTTGGACAAGCATTTCGTTGCCTCGCCATTTTGGAGACTGAGGCGGAAGGAAGAAGTTAGTAATGCTGATCTTTTCTTTATTTAAAATTTTTGATATATTTCATTTATGATAGACCTCTGGCATTGATGTTGATTTTTTAAGATATTGTATTAAAATAATATGTATCCTGTTTACTGAGATTTTGGTGTCCCCTTACCTTTTGTGCCCAAGGCGAGTACCTAACTTGCCTCGCCCTGGAATGTGTATATATCTATATTTTGGGAATTGTTATTTAAACTCAACTGTACTCTTTCATTTCACAGTTGAGGTGCTGTCTCCTCCCCCATCTACATTTTCAAGTGTGCTTAAAGAACAGATAATTACATTACAGTTTCCTCATATTTTAAGGTTAAATCTTCCTCGAGGCTCCGTCGTAGGTTGATTAACCACAGAAGCTTTTACTTTTTCATTTTTTAACTCTCTCATTTTCATGGTTCCAAGATCAGTTTTCCTCCGATTTCCCAAACAGTTTGGTCCTGGAGGAGGGATCTGCTCTTAGGGCTTCTGGTTTTTGCATCTTAATATTGTACTTGATTTGTTGTTGTTGTTGTTGTTAACGTCAGGGGGAAGGATGATTCATCATGGCCTCCTTGAGGAGAAAGGTCCTGGTTGGACGTGTGCGGGGGGGCGGGGGGGGGGGGGCTTTGTAAGCTAAGTGAAAGGGGCATGAGTGTGTATATACGTGCACACGTGTGCATGGACGTGGTGTGCGTGTGTATATCCGTGCACATGTGTGGGTGGAGCCCAGCAAATAAATGTTCTGCGGCTACTTCGCATACGTATGTCGAGCTTTCAGAGTAACACTAATCCTCATCCTGTGACATGGGACCCTTTGTCGTGAGATACTTAACAGCAATACGGTTTAAAAAATAAAAAGCAGCCTGATACTAATCTCCCCCTGCCCCCATACTCATCTACCTCTTCTTCCCAGAGATTTAAGAGATAGAAACTCACTGGATTCCGCAATACAATTTTTGAGGAAGGAGGAAGAATACAAAATGTGATGAAAATTCCAAACAACTCTTTTACCACCAGACTTACATCTACCTAACTTTTCCTCGTCTTTATTAGCAAAGTGTGTTCCTCCATAACCCACAGTTCTCCCCATTAAACTTTATTTTAGTTGTAGCCGATTGTTTTGACAATCCATTCCGTTGTCTGGGATTTCGCTGCCCCCTTGCCAGGAATCTGGCCTTCCGCCTTCCCCCTTCAGAGCTGAACAAGAACCTTCTCTCCGTTAAGTCCTTCAGGTCACTGATAGAAATGTTAAATGACCACAGGTTCTGAGCTGACCCTGGAGGAACCGCAGCACCATTTGTTGTGTGTCCCTAGGTTGACACTGATCCATTGATAACCTCTCTCTGGGTCTGGCTTTCCAGCTGCTTTTCCACTCACCTCATAACTGAGTAGTTCAGACCTTGTTTTTCCACTTAATTGATGTGTGTGTTGTGTGGGGCAAAATCAAAGACCCTGCTAAAACTTAAGATTGATTGTATCTCTGGCTTCCTTTGGTCGACCAGAACTCCCACAAGGATTATCAGCCTGGTCAGGCTAGACGTATTGTTGTCAATGCCACGCTGGTTTTCCTATCCAAGTGTTTACTATTTCATGTTAGTTAATGATTTTCCAATATATATATATTGTTTGTAGTATCAAAATCTTGCTGAAATTACAATACAGAGCCTGACTGTAACCTCAGTTCAAAATCCAGGCTAGCTTTTAACTTTTCTTTTCAGGAAGAAAAGAACCATTAGCATTTTTTTAATGCATTGCACCAAAATCCATAGAGTTCAGAGAAGAAGATTTCCAGGAACAAAACAAAACAAAAACTCGGGGCTTTCAAAAGAGCTTTCTGGAACATGTCTATGCCACTTGTCTCTTTGTTTCCCTCTCCTCTTTTCCTGGACTTGGCGAACAATCTGACAGTCGCTCAGGTAAGAAATCACCCCATTTTGAGAGCTATAACTTCATCTTGTTCATTAATGTCTCTGCTTTAAGGTAAAAAGAACGGGTACATCAATGTCTACCTGCAGGTATAATAAAAATAGATGTATCACACAGAGATGGATCATTTGTCTAGTTTATAGGGAATTCCTTTCCGTGCCCAGGGAATTTAAGTATTCACTTGAAAGGAGCGGCCATGGCAGTGAGGCTTCTGCTGTTTGTTCTTCATGCGCCACAAAGCAGTAATTCAATTAATTTATTACTTGGGAAGACTTTGACGCAACAGTGGTGGACGTGACCCGCTCATGTTGGGAACAGATGAAAATGCCGTGTTGGCAAAAGGCTCCCATCTCCTTAATGAGATGTGATACTGTTTAGAGTATTCTAAGGCAGAAGAGAATGTTGAAACTTCAAACTGGAAGGAGGAGAACATAAAAAAGATGGGATAGATGAGATGCATAACAATTTCCACGTATTTTTCAAGATGTCCGACTGTGAATTAATGAAAACTTTCCCGTTAGAGGGGAAAATTGTATGTTTTCCTAGTTTATTTTATTTTTTAATGGTTTTTTATTTATTTTTGAGACAGAGAGAGACAGAGCATGAGCAGGGGAGGGGCAGAGAGAGAGAGCGAGACACAGAATCGGAAGCAGGCTCCAGGCTCTGAGCTGTCAGCACAGAGCCCGACGCGGGGCTCAAACTCACAGACTGTGAGATCATGACCTGAACCGAAGTCGGATGCTCAACCGACTGAGCCACCCAGGTGCCCCAATGTTTTCTAATTTTAAAAGGGAAAACTATAGGCTAGCTTTCTAGATTTTTACATGGATGTATGTTCATTCGAATAAAAGGTGTCACAGAAGAGTAAGTGAGAACACAGAATGCAAGACAGACACAAACTCTCCATGAATATTTTAGTTGTGGGGCAAGACCAGCAGGCTGATGACTCCTTCATACCAAGTGTATGCCAAGGGCTCTGCTGGGACCAGGCAAGGACAGAGGAAGGGGCCTTGGTCTCTGCCACTAAGAAGCTTCCAGACTAATCCTGGGATTGGACCAATGCTCAAGGTGATCATCAATCTCACTGCTGGTCACAAATTGAAAGTAAAGCCTGGGCCATTTCTGTACCATGAAATTGCCTTCGTCTACATCAAGCCCCACTCTACTTGTCCTAACAGACCCTTACTCTCATCGATTGTTAATGGACAAGTCTATTTGCCTCATTAGATTCCAAATTCCCTCCAGGCATACAGTTGTGGTATGATCTCAATCAAGTATTACAGCTAAAAAAGAAAAGAAAGCACACAGAGGAATAGCACATACGAAGTCCAAAAGCAACTGTGAAGCAGGTAAAGCGAAATCCAATGTGCCGGACTGGCGTGTATGGTTGGGCAGTTTGCATACTGCACAAGGACTCCAGACCAAGTGAGGCCAGCCAGGGTTTTTCTCACCAAACCTTACGGCCTTCAGTACTGTGTCTGCCTGGTTAGTAGGCTTTTGCCTACCCTGCCAGGGTGCCTGCGGTGGGATGTCGTCCTTAAGATGCGAACTTTATTTAATTTAATTTAATTTAATTTAATTCAATTTAATTTAAGAGAGGGAGAGAGGGAGGGAGGGAGGGACAGAGAGAGAGAGGGAGAGAAAGAATCCCAAGCAAGCGCCACGCTATCAGCGCAGAGCCCAGTGCGGGACTCGAGCTCACAAACCGTGAGATCATGACCTGAGTGGAAATCAAGAGTCAGACACTTAATCAACTGAGCCATCCAGGCGCCCCAAGATGTGAACTTGAAATACGTAATTAGCAGAGAGACAAAGAATTACCTGCAAATCTCAAATTCAAGGATGCCTTGATAGCACAGGACACAAAAAACATCAAAGGGCCAAAAAAAAAAAACAAAACAAAACCAAAAACCCAAACCCAAAGACAGCATAAGTAGGGCTAAGAGCACATCATTTCCTTTAACCACACCCAGTAAAGGCCCAAGGAATTCTCTGGCGAAGAGAAATGGCAAGTAGACATTTGGAGGCTACACCTGCTTTTCATCGGCGACTCGTTTGATAGACACTGATGACTATGCTTCCGGTAATTATTTAGCAAACTGGTTGCGGTTCACATCCACAGTGTGGGTTCTCATTCTCAGGGATGCCTATTATTGTCTCTGTGACCTAAGACGCAGCGTATCTACAAGAATGATCAGAGAACGTACTTGAGCCGCAAGGCCTCCCCGCGATCATCGCGATCGTGATTCAGGAGTCAGGGTGGTTACACCAGGTCCGCGGATTTATACGGAATGCCTCACATGGCTTGTCCTGACCGGTGGCATCTCCTGTTAGGGAAGCCAATACTCCTGCCAGTTATTCTTGACAGTGCTCTGGATGGGAGTCTACCACGGATGCTGTGCTAGGCACTGGGGGAAGTGACCTGGGAGCCATTCACGGAGGCTGCCGATTTGGGGGAGGGAAAAAAAAAAGAAAAAGAAAAAACATTGGAAGAAGAGGAAGCCACCTCACAAACACCCAGAAGAAGGCATTCCAGGTGCTGGAGGCCTACACCTGGAGAATTTGGCTACTGTGCGTATTTGATTTGGCCTGCAGAAAAGTTTACGTAGCTAGGGAGATATTATGGTTGATCAACACGTTAACTAGCTTAGCACCTAATATCTTACCCAGCAACTATGTTCATTTGTGCATTTTGCCAGGCCCCTAAGAGCAGTGGAGACTTTGAATCCCATGAGCATCGCCCTCTGGAAGCAGAAATGGAAAAAAGCACAATTACGTTGCAAGAGTATGGATGGGAACAATCTTAAAGCATTTATGGCAGTGTTTAATCGTGACATAGTCAGCAACCGGGAAGTTTTTGCAAAATGTTTGAGGGTTAGTAACCCTTCCTGGGTACCACATCATAAAACTGACCCCAGGCTATTTCCAGGATGCATAATTTGTGTTTTATGAGTACGGAATACATTTTGTAACCTGTCTCTATACCTCACATGAACAAAACAGATGGAGTCATGGCTTTGGTCATGCCTCAGAAAAGTTTGAAACTCTTCTAAGGTGCTTAATCTAATAAAGAAAAAAAATCTTCAATATTCCTAATGCAGAAAAGAAAAAAACAAAACAAAACAAAAAGACAAAAAAAAACCCCAAACCCTAATTCCATAATCATATTTTTCAAAATATTTGAAGTTAGTGAATCTTACTAGTCACGGCATCATAAAACTATCATAAATCATAAATTTCTAGGGTGTACAATTTGTGTTCTCTGAGTATTGAGTAAATATTATAACCTGTAGACACATCTCATGTGAACTTGAACCCATAATGGTTTGAAACTGTTCCACAAGATCACTTTTTATTGGGATGGAGGTTTAAGGAATGCATGAAAGAGATTTAAGGGCTAGAAGGTTCTGGAGGTTTCAACTAAAATAACCGAATATGCGTTTCAGCTAGGCAGCATCTTGGCGATGCTGACCATACTCTTGTTAGTACCTGGGAGTCTGCAAACATAATAGCAGATGCTGTTCTGGAAGATGATTTAGAGCACTCAGCAGAACTTCATGAATCTTTCTATTGTAGTAGATAGAGTAGGGAGAAGTCCATACCTGCTCCAACGGCATAGTCCATCTAAGGAGCAGACAACCAGAGAGATTTTCTTAAAACTTCTGTTAGTGGGGAGCCTGGGTAGCTCAGTCGGTTGGGCATCTGACTCTTGGTTTCAGCTCAGGTCATGATCTCAAGTTTGTGAGTTTGAGCCCCGCATCGGGCTCTGAGCTGGCAGAGCAGAGCCCGCTTGGGATTCTCTCTCCTACTCTCTCTGCCCCTCCCCTGCTCACGCTGTGTCTGTCTCTCTCAAAATTAACTTAAAAAAAAACCCCAAAAACCTGTTATTGAAAATTGGGGAATTTTATATTTCATTCTATGGTATTTTTGTGCTAGTTTTTGTATGAGATGTAGTCTAAATTTCTTACCATTGAACAGAATTGATGTTCTAGGAAGAAACAACTCATTGATCCCATGGAAGCCAGCACTCACTTACTCTTTGTGGAAACGGAGGTGAGGAAGGTGTGTGAATACCCAGCTTGAGAAGCGTGGTGATTAGGGCAGACCAAGGTAATCAGAGATAGAAACTTCTGCACTGGTACAACTCAATTCTAATGAGGGGAGGCCAACGAACATGCCCTGAGAAGGACTCCATTTATATGGCTACTCGCTCGCTGGCTTCCATCAGCCACAAAACACAGGAGACAGGGAATGCAGCCATGGGGACATTCGACACCTGCCCAGGAGAAGGGGGTCCAACATTCACTCAGTGGATGAGAACGATGTCCAACAAAGTTTCGGGTACCCACAGGTTGTCCTTAAATTTTTGCTCAGTACAGAAGGAACACACAGCAGCCCCACGAGCATTCAGCTTCCACTTTTAGCTGACATTTTTTGCAAAGCTGTTTTCACTTTCTGCCTAAATCTTCTTGCAAAGTGCTACGGTTAACTATCCACACATCACAGATGATGTGCTCTGACAGACATGGAGAAGAAGTGAGGTAAAATACATGCACTGTTTAAAATAAAATCATCTATGTCATGAATAAGAAAAACAAAACAGATGGAATGGTGTCTTTAGTCATGCCTCAGAAGACTTTCAAACTCTTCTAAACCACTTAATTTAATAAAGAAAAAAAAAACTTTCAATAGTCCAAATGCAATAAAGGAAAAAAAAAAAAACCCTGCCTAATTCTATAATCACATTGGAATTTGGTATCAATAGTTTTAATGTCAGGAATTCACTGATGAAATCACATTCGGGTTTACGAGGAGCACATTGAGGGTAAATCACTGAGGCAAAATGGCTATTGATTTCAATGTCACTGAACTGACAAAATGGCTTTGCATTAGCATATCCCCCGCTAAAGGAAGGATCTGGGAAGCAGAACTGTGGTCAGAAAAAGGGGAAACCTCACGTCCTATTGGGGAAGCCTGTCTGCAGTTGCTTCGACACAAGTGTTCAGTTCTTCAAAAAGTATGCCAAGCCAACATTCTACCCAGACTATTTCTCTTTCCTAGAATGAAAGAGGGGGTACGCTTGGTATAATCATTTGGTTAGCTCCGAGCCACAAGAAAAGTCAACAATCTTGAGGTTGCTTTCTCAATGGAATGCTTCAACTTGACATCAACAGGAAAGCCCAATCAGTCTTAGATTGGAAGTGCTGGAAACTTTCTCCCCAAGTGATTGGTGGGGGGAGGAGGGAAGAGAAGGGAAGGATTTACTCAAGACCAGGGGAGCCGAATAAACAAGTGCCATTGCAGTTTCCTGCAGGAAAGTGGAAAGATTAGTCTGGTTTATATTGAGATGAGAATAGAGCTTAACTCAGGTTGTAGTTGATTAAACAAGAGTGAATCATTGCGCTGCCCCATCTAGATAATCTTTGGCCATTATCTTTCATAATAACAGAGAAACCCCAAGCTTTCAGTGAGCCCTGACTGATCTAGCCAATAAAGACGTAGAGCTCAAAGACAAACCGTGGCGGCTGTCACCCCACCTCTACAGTATTTTCACTTGCTTCAAACTTACAAAAAAATAACATATAAGATAGTGTTACAAATCCTTATTGTGAGCTTAAAATCATGCGTTAGGAAGCTCAGGATCATTTTTAGCGTCTTGGGAGAAAAGTCTCTCTTGCCCAGTGTCCTTGGGGACCTTTGTTACTGGAGGTGGGCGTTTTGCCAGATGCTGCAGTGAAGCTTTATAAAAATAGACAAGATAAATGGACTTTTAGTGCAGTGTCGTGCCAGACTTTTAATTTTCAGGAAATTATTTTTTTAACCTAGCTGAGAGTCAAGTCAATTTGTGAATTAGTTGAAAGGATGGCTGGATCGGGGGGTGGGGGGGTGGGGGGGTGGGTGCAGGGGTGAGGTATCTGACATTTTAAGTCAGAAAAGCCTGCCACACAAAACAGATTTCTCTTGGCAATCAAGATAACTTAACAACCATAAACACATTGTCAGAGGGAAAAATTACATTTTGCTCTAACACAGATCATGTACAGATGACTGATTTTTCTTTCAAGTTCAAGCACAGAAAGACTGTTTATATATATCAACTTCTGACCCAGGCAGGCGGAACAATCGCAGAGGCCTGAATAGAGATGGTGAATGAGCTTTTGGATATTTGTTTGCTAAGGATAGAGCAGAACCATCATGAGATGTATAAAGAGCCTAGGTTGCAAAGAATGAGAATGAAGTTGCTACCATAGATAATTTGTAATGTTTGTTCACTTTATTATAACCTGCCAAAAAAAAAAAAAAAAAGGTAGCACAACTACAGTTTTAAAAATGCATTTCCTTTTGCTTAGTTTGCTTGGAATATGACAAGGTGTGTTTCCCTATTACTGGGAGGTGCCTGTGCTATCCAAAGAATGTTCTGAACTGATAATCTCCCAACTTTAATGTTAGAATTTCCTTAAATTCTCAGGTAACTAGCCCTTCAGATGGTGAACATAACATATGTTTTGTGAAAGGCAACTGAAAACTGTTAAGAACTATATGAAACCCAAGGTATTATTAATTCTTTTTTATTATTATGAATGTTCTCAAAAATAAAAAGCACAGTAACGTTGTTTAAATTCATATGACACTACGGCTCAGGGCAGGATTATTTGATCCCTTTGTTTTTATTTAGTCAGAGTGGAGGAGAGGTGCCGAATTTGGTGATTTGAAACTATTCATTGCAACAAACGCATTAATATACATATATTGATTGATTGAACAACTTTGACGTGCACAACACGGTCATGGAAACTGTGTTGGGTATTTCTGATACAGGAGTGAAGAGTCCTTGCTTCACTAAAGGTTGTAAGCTGGTTGTCCAGAAAAGAACCACTTGTGCTCACAGATATAGGAATCCACATGTTAACCTTAAACAACAGTACAGGACAGTAGGGCACAAAGTAAATGTAAGGAGTGGTGTATTTGTGAATATCAATTTTCATTGTGACTTGACAAAATCACCGAAAGGTGATTTGTGGTGTGTGTGTGTGTATGTGTGTGTGTGTGTGTGTGTGTGTGTGTGTGTGTGTAGGTGCATTCTTGCATCTCTGCAGATAGCTTAAAGTTGTATTCCTGTGATCACTTGAAAAGGGACACATGTTTATTGAACTCATGTGGCTAAGCATGTGGCATATATTCATTGCCTCCTATAGTTGTCAGAACAATGACTGAACTAGGTGTCATTATTAATGCCGTTTTATAGACCTGGAAATTAAACCTCAGAGAAGTAAACAAATTATCCAGGTTGCACCGGCTAGCAAATGGCAGAGCTGAACTTTGAATCCGCACTTTTTGCCTTCTAAACACTGTTATCTTTTCTCCCTCTACCAGCAGAGTCTCAAAATGAGATTTGCAAAGCTGAAGGAGAATGACTGGGGGTGGGGGTTGGTCACGAGGTCCCCAGGTTTTCTGAACCTCTTTTGTATATTGCCCTCCACTCCACATCATCTGTTTCAGTGACTTAGAGATTTCGTGCTTCAAGTAAACACAGTTGTCCGAGATGAAAGGAATAGAAAAAATAACCCCCAATTCATTGCTCCTTGAGCTGGGGTCACTTGAGCTGAATTCTCTTCAGTTTTCACTACAATTTTTCAGGAGTCTACAAATCACTGAGCAAGTAAAAATTCTCTCTCTTCCCTGAGGACAAAAAGAAAAAAAAAAAAGAGAGAGAGGGATTCCCTTATGAGTGGTTGGCGTGGGAAGAAGGCTGAATCTGTGGAAGATAAATCTCCAGGTAGTTAATAGGAACCTAATGTGGATCTTGTCCCCAATCTGGAGCCTTCCTTCTCACATGCTTTTATCTGGAGCTATAAAACTCAAAATAAATTTAGCCAGAATTTAGAAGGGAAGAAGTTTCCCTACTACGTTGTGGGATGAAATGAAAGTTGATCATGGCGAAAAGATTTCCATCTATTTTATAGGATTATATTGGGAGATAACAGAGGATTGGAAACTAATTCATAGAGTCAAAAAAAGAATCCTAAGATTGAAAGGAAGTATGATTATGTCTACTTGGGAAAAGGTATTCGTGAAATATTTGTATTCCTCTGAGCACAATAATACTTAAATCAAGCTGGGTCTTATTCTGACAAAAAGGTCTCTGGGACTGAAATATAGGATTTTATTTTATCTAGGTAAATTTGATAAAGTAATTTAGTAATAGGAGTTGTAGGTAGTATTTATTAAGCAATTGCCCAGGGGTTAGGCACTGAGCTAATCACTCGAATGCCATATTTCATTGGGAATTAGATTATTTTATGCTGTCATTCAATGTTGATTCCCTCTACCTGCCCCTTTGATGAAAATAGGATATTTTATTTTATACCACCAGATATGTGTGTGTATATATATGTATATATATATATATATATATATATATATATGCATGTTCATGAATGTATATTTATATGTATTCATATATGAACTTTCACATACATTCTTATTTTATTATTAACATTAGTAATAACAATAATGATTGTGGTTAAATTTAGTCCCCATGAAGGCGGGGCTAGGTAGGCACCATGCACACATTTCAGAGGACGAGATGAGGCTTAGTGAAATTAAAAGATAAACCCAATAATTCTGTAAGCTTAGCTTGCAGCACCTGGAGGGCTTGTTAAAACACAGGGCTGGGCTCCACCCCCAGAGTTTCTGCTTCAGTATATTTTTGAGGCACTTTAGGGAAAATACTGCTGTTTGACCCTGGAGGAAGACATTACCTCTCCACATATATACGGCACACTTTGGTATCCTTTTATTTAACAACGTATTTTCCTTAAAATACTTTTTTTTTTTAAATATTATTTTGCCGTGTGAAAACGCTGGGCTTCAGGGCGGGTCACGACATATACTTATGCGTAAACTACATAGGAGTCGGGCAGCCCTTTCCCGGGAAGGGAGGCCCAAGGAAAGATCGGATTGTAGAAAATGTGCCCCATCGGGGCAGGTTGATGGTGGCGGGGGCGGGGGCGGGGGGGGGGGGGAGGGGGGAAGGCTGTCAGCGTTTGGACACATGTCGCTTCTGGATTCCAATTTCCCTACTTGTCTCATTTTGTGCCTGCAGTCTTTGCTCTTAAAAGTCATGGATTGGGGCGCCTGGGTGGCTCAGACGGTTGAGCAGCCAAGTTTGGTTCAGGTCATGATCTCACCGTCCTTGAGTTCGAGCCCCGCGTCAGGCTTTGTGCTGACAGCTCAGAACCTGGAGCCTGTTTCAGATTCTGTGTCTCCCTCTCTCTCTGCCCCTCCCCCATTCATGCTCTGTCTCTCTCTGTCTCAAAAATAAATAAACGTTAAAAAAAAAAAAAGCCATGGAAATTAGGAATGGGCAAAACCCATACCGTCTTCCATTTCGTTATCCTGTCAGGCTAGAGGCGTTCTCTGCTGGTTCGTCCCTTTCCACAGAAATTACTTTATTGTGAAAAATGAGGAAGCAAGAAAGTCAGAGAAAGAGAATACTTGGAAGGGGGTATTTTTTCAGCCAAAATGTCAAGAGTTAAGAAAGCTACTGTTTGTCGATTTCTCGGCCACTGAGAAAGGGGGAGAGTATGTTTTCTGTCTGCCGGCAATACTCACGCCCTCATCGTGCTCGTTGACCTATCTCTGAAATGTCTCTTCTGGCTTCTCAAGCGGCTGGAAGCTGGACGACGTGGTAGCACTTCTCCTATTGGCATCGTCTCTAGGCACAGGTGCAGCTGTGCAATCGGCAGGTGTCGCCTTTTCCAGTTCTCTGTTAGGGGTTCTCCTGGGAATCCGTTCAGTTGGCCTTTCCACCATTCCTTCTCCAGTCTTCCATAACAGCACCGAGATTTTCCTTGGTGGCAGGGAAGGAGTTAGCCCTGACCTGCAGCTCTCAGAGTGAAGCGGTTGGCCTGTGCCGGACCATGTAGAACTTTTCGGAGGCTTTTGTTTCTTTCCACTGGGCTTTCTCACTTGGTAGGAAGTAAGACGAGTACTACTGGCTTTTCTATCACACAGGGAAGAGCTGGCCTCTGAAGGACAGGACACACGAAAGAAAACAGATTCTGGAGATGGAGAGAAAGATTTCCCGAGGATGTTCCTTGATAACCTGAATTCCAGATGTGAACCAGCAAATTCGTGCTTCCTCTTTTTGCTTGAACTTTCGGAATATAATTGTACTCATCCTCTGTCCCTAGTTCTAGAAAGTTAAAGCGGAATCCATTATAAGCACTTCAGCATCAAAATAAACAAGGCTGTCTATAGGGGAGAATACTGGGTCCAGGGATCTGGATTCCAGTCCTGATTGTCTCCCGGATTAAGGTTCTCTGGGGACATTATCTCTTGGTGTCATGACGCCTTGAATTCTTTCTCATCCACCCCCAGCCTCACAAAATGCCTTCCATTAGCAATGAAATTGCAGTGAAGAGGCTTCTGGGGAAATTTTGGAAAATGGCCAGGAGAGAAAAGAGTCCACCGATATTGGAATGGCAGAAAGGAGATGTGATGGGGCAGAAAGAAACTGCAGACAGAGCATTATAAGCAAGTTACAGACAATGGAATCATCTTCCATGATACCAGACAGTAGCTCTGCTAACCTCAGCCACTGGCTGTCGTGGAAAGCCTGGAATGAAAAAGCAAAACAGGAAATAAACTCTGGAAACAAAAAAAGAGGCATGCCGTGTCGGTTACTAGTAATTGCATTTTTGCTGGGAATGCTTGTCGTTGCTAAAGTGTCAAAAGCAAACGAGACCAGATATTGAGGAGAAGCCAAGAAAAAACCTTTCCAAAAAAGGGGACTTGAGGATTTTTGGAGCTAAGATTCAAAGAATTCTCATGCCACTGAATTGTGGCATTTCATACCATTTTCCCCCCACTCAAGTTTTTCTCAGGACTCTGCCCTTGGCAATGCTGGAGGTTTAACAACTGGATCTCCAGGGGGGCGGGGAAGCCCTGATCAGAGGTGATGGCCGTTTTTCGGTGGTGTAAATACCTCCGTGACCAACTTCAAGCTACCGATCTGATGTCAACTGATTCATAAAATTCCCGAAAATTTACCCACTGGTTCTGGCATAAGCCGACTCCAGCCTGCATTGAAATTAGGGAGTAGAAACTCTGGGTTGTGTAGGCACCTAAGGGGTCGCTATGTGGTCCTCCCTAAGGGTTCAGATGCGAATCAGACATTGCAGAGCTCCCGAAAGAAAGGGTACAGATTCCTCTGGTGTCCTGTTCCCGAGCAAAGCTTTCCTGATACTAGGGCATGTTAGGCTTCAGAGCAGAGCCTTGAGTGTGGAGGTCTCAGGGCAAGGCTGGGGGCTCATTCTAATACTGTAATGCAGGCAGGCAAAATTCGTGTGGTATGCAGCCTGCTGGGCTGTTTCTGGTACTGGGATTCCCCCAACACAAAGGTCGTCATTGTGGGGAAAGGGGATGGCGACCTTTGCAAAGGAGAGAAGCATTTGCCCTGCAGCAGGAGACAGCAACAAAGGGCTGAGGAGGGGGAGGCGAGCACTCACCTGTCCCAGACCCAAAACGAGTTTAAACAGAGCAGGTAGAGAATCTACGAGAACCAGATAATGAAGCCGCTCATGAAAGGACAGGGGGAAAGAAGGGAAGGGTGGAGAAGTGGCAGCTGCAGAAGGAACCAGGAAGAGAAGAAAAGAACGAAGAGAGGAAGGAGAGAGGTAGCCACAGGAAGTTGGCAGGGGAGCCCTTCAGCAGGCAGACGCGTGGGTGGGCGCAGGTGGGATTGGGCTAGGAGAGGCCGATTGCAAAAAGGGGAAGGTTGAGGGATGTGTTCTAAGGGAAATCAATGGAGACACACTGTGAACGTCCTATAAGCAGGTATGAATGTGTGTATATGTGTAATTTATTTTTGTATAATAATACATTTACATATGATGCATATATAATTTAATATTAATCATTTGACTCAAGCAAGAGCCAAAGCCCAAACTGTATTTATACACAGAGGAGTAACCAGTACCATAAAGAATGGATACAAAAATCCCAATGTCTGAGATGGAAGTTAGTGAAATGCAAAGTTGATTTCTTTCTTTCTTTCTTTCTTTCTTTCTTTCTTTCTTTCTTTCTTTCCTTCCTTCCTTCCTTCCTTCCTGGTTTTCTTTCTTTCTTTCTTTCTTTCTTTCTTTCTTTCTTTCTTTCCTTCTTCTTTCTTTCTCTTTCTTTCTCTTTCTTTCTTTCTTTCTTTCTTTCTTTCTTTCTTTCTTTCTGGAACAGATGTAGAGATTTCTGCTACTCTCCTAATCTTTTCACTTATGATAATGCCAAATGGCCCAAAGTAAAGGGCCAGTGGATATTCAAGAAAAAGTAGCCCAAGGACGATGTCTTTGGCTTCACACTGATGATAAGACATATGGAGATTAAACAAGATGCTTGGGTAACTTTTAAAACGAGAAAGAATAGACCCTTTTGGGAGGTGATCTATGCAAGAAACTACCAATGCTGTTGGCTCTTGGGCTCGCAGTTCCTGCTATGCTCCTTTTGGATGCAAAGGGCCACAAATGGCAAGCTATCAACCTCTTGTCTTGGCTTCACGGCGTAATCTGTTTACCTGAAAGGAGAAAAATTAAGAAAACTATTCAAAGAACAATCCAACTGGCTCTCTAGGCCACCTCCCCACAAAAAGGAGAAAATCCAAATCTGTTTAACCAGATATGTTCTCAGCCAAGATGTTATAAAATGGACGTTTCTCTCTACCCTCAAACTCCTATCCGGAGAAGAATATTTGCGGGCTTCATGACAGAAAGAAATCAAAGATTTTTAAGTGCAAATGCATAGTCATTCACACAAGAAAACTTGAAAAGCCAAATAGAAATGTTCCAGGCTCGGCTTAGGCAGAACTGAGCTTTCGCCCAAAACTTGCCTCCCACGTTGGTTGCTACTGTGGACAAGTCCCAGATTCTATCTGATCTGTCTTTAATAAATTGCAGAAACTAGGGCAGATACATAAGGCTTCTGTTTGGCATGAAATTGACAAAGCATTCTACAATCAAGGAAGACTGAGTCTTCCTAAATACAAAGTAAATAATTCATTTTAAAATTTAATTAATTCATTTTAAGTACATACATAATGCATGACTAAACGTTCGGTATAAAAATTTCAAATAACACAAAAGTGCGTAGAGAAGGAAAATATCAAATGCCTCTTCCTCCACCATCTCATTTCCCTGAATAAAGGTAGCCATCACTCATGGTTTCCTGTGTATCTTTTCTGGCTCTTTTCCTATTCACTTATGTATACGATCATTTTTATATGTTCTACTATTGAAACAATGCACAGAAGTAAAGATATACCCATAATCTCAGGACCCAACGCAAATTCAGTAGACAATTTGCTACACTTGTCTTCAAATTTTTGTCTATGCATAATTTAAAAAAAAAACAATAATACATAGAAAAGGAGAGGTATCGGGGCGCCCGGGAAACTCAGTTGGTTAGGCGTCCGACTTCAGCTCAGGTCATGATCTCGCGGTTTGTAGGTGCTTCACATCCAGCTCTGTGCTGACAGCTCAGAGTCTGGAGCCTGCCTGGGATTCTGTGTCTCCCTCGCTCTCTGCCCTCTCCCGCTCATTCTCTCTCTCTCTGAAAAATAAATGAACGTTAATTTTTTTAAAAAAGGGAGAGGTATTCAATGCTTGGGTCAAAACTTAATATGACTGTGTATTCTGTTTGGAAGTGATAAGCACTGCTTGGTGATTTTATTTTATTTTTTTAATTTTTTTTTCAACATTTTTTTTTTTATTTATTTTTGGGACAGAGAGAGACAGAGCATGAACGGGGGAGGGGCAGAGAGAGAGGGAGACACAGAATCTGAAACAGGCTCCACGCTCCGAGCCATCAGCCCAGAGCCTGACACGGGGCTCGAACTCACGGACCGCGAGATCGTGCCCTGGCTGAAGTCGGACGCTTAACCGACTGCGCCACCCAGGCGCCCCTTGGTGATTTTAGTAGTACATCTAACTAGGCACCAGAGATCTAAGAAAGAGATAGGCGAGTGAATTTCATGTTTAAGAAATGGAAAATGGAAATAAGTGACCCTCTTTTAGGATACTCAAGATGGATAGCAAAGGCATTAGAAATAACAAAAGCACTGGCTAGCGACAGATTTAGAGAATTGCAGAAGCTTAGATCTCAGGGGACATCTAGGAGGCACCTAAACCATGGTTCTTATTTTATAGAAGAGGCAACATAAGCTTGGGGAGAATTTTCCCAAGTTTGCAGGGCTAATACACGAGAAAGCCAAGATTAGACCCTCCCCTCACTCTTCCCCCAATTCCTTGTATTTTTTCCCCAATAAAACGGGCACTTCAAAGAGGGACACCTTCAGGGCTAGGAGATTTGATCTAGCTAGTCCCTTTTAGATAAGAGCTTGTAAACCGGCAGCTTCAGACCAAATCTGACCCACACAGTGTTTTTCAAAAATTAAGCCAAAGTCCTTAAACACAGTTCGTGCCCCGCGTTTGAAAATGCAATTTTTGACTTGTCCTGGAAGATGCGAAGATCTCCCCACGGGAGGACCAACGGTCACATGTGGAATTCCTTTAGATCTGTCCTGTCCTCTCCCCAGCATCTTGGCCCTCACCTGCTGCCCTCACTCATGCAGGACACCTGCCTAGATGCCCTCCTCTGAGAACGACATGCCAGCCACACCCACACCTGGACACTTTTGCGGGTGAAAGTCTTTGCAAATACTTATCATGCTGACCTGAGAGACAAAACCCAGGTCTGTTTCAGACAAACTGGAACTTACTTTTCATGCTACAGACATCCGAGTACGGGAACGCCGTTTCACACCGGGGTCCCCTGTGTGTTCCTGCTCTGTCTCAGCTCCCACACAGCTCACCTCTAGCAATCACTCTCCTTCCCTGCTCCTCCCAGGCCTCAGGAGGGCCAGCTGCCTTCTCTGAAGCTGCCCTGTGCTCCTAGGAGTTAGGATATCTGAAACACTGCCAGGTGCGTTTGGGAATAGGAATTAGGAATCTGTTTATAAGGAAGGGATTGATGGGGGAAATATTAGAACTGCCATCTCCTCCTCGGGAGATAGTTCTTAAAGGCCACCACTTGGTAGACATATTTAAAACTACAAGGGGACAGGAGGCACATTTCTTGCTTTGGAACAACTTAGGAGTGAGCTGAGAAGCTTTGAAGGGAGAGGGGGAGCGGAGTTCAAAGGAACCAGGGATTTTGCAGTGGCCCCGGCTTCCCAAGAAGGGCTTTGTGGTGAGCAGGTCTTCAACACAATCACGCACAGTAAGTAGGAATCCTGCCAACAAGGGAGACAATAGCAGCATCCGAGGCAGAGGGAAACCAGGGAGAGAACCGCGGCCTGGGAGCACCTGGTCTCTTTTCTCAGACCAGGCAGTTTTTATTCATCGGTGTCTTTTGTTTCCCTATCAGAGACAGAGATACAGAGAAACAGAGACAATGTTCTTAGCGCCCTTTGCCGGGGATGGTTTTATGATGCTGGGCAAATCGTTGGTTTGCTTTCCAAAGGATGAACAAATGCTAAGCTTAGTTTACTGGCTGAAGAGCCAGGTTGCGGGTTAAGGTGCACACTTGCCTTCACGTTCGTTAGTCACGGGAGCTGGTCAGTTGGCTGAGCACCATCCTGTGGATGAGTGGTTCTCAACCTTGTCGTGCCCAAAGGTGCTCTGTTATAACATAGTTTGGAGTTCCCTGTCTTGCTATCCTGAAATAAAATAGATTCTATAAACTGCCCTCCACACATACAATTAAAAAAATCATCGGGGCACCTGGGTGACTCAGTCGGTTAAGCGTCTGACTTGAGCTCAGGTCATGATCTCGCGGTTTGTGAGTTCGAGCCCCGCGTCGGGGTCTGTGCTGACAGCTCGGAGCCTGGAGCCTGCTTCGGATTCTGTGTCTCCTTCTCTCTCTGCCCCTCCCCCACTCGCACTCTATCTCTCTCTCAAAAAATAAACATTAAAAAAAATTTAAAAAAAATTGCTACAAGAGTCTAACTGCAATAAAATGAAGAAATGAGAGATACGTATTTTATAACAAAATCCCACACATATTTCAGTATGTACCTAGTAGGGCATAGCCACAGTAGAAGAGAAAAAAGAGCTGATGTCTACACGTAGATCTATGGGTTCTTTTGATGTTTTTATTTATTTTTGAGACAGAGAGAGACAGAGCATGAGCAGGGGAGGGGCAGAGAGAGAGGGAGACACAGAATCTGAAGCAGGCTCCAGGCTCTGAACTGTCAGCACAGAGTCCCACACGGGGCTCGAACTCACAAACCGCGAGATCATGACCTGAGCTCAAGTCAGACGCTTAACGGACTGAGCCACCCGGGTGCCCTCTATGGGTTCTTTTGATGTGAACACGAGTGTTGGGGTTTTCCAAAATGGTGAACAACATACTAATATTCTGAATACAATGAGGTCTAATCTTCCTTCTATCTAATAAATTTCATTATTGGAAAATTCAGTGTGTGTTTGGAACAAGTAATACTGTATCTGTATGTCAACGTGAGAATTTTGGCCTAATTAATTGCCAACAGATTATTACTTATTTGAGACTGTCCTGTTCATTGCTGCCCAAAGTAACATTGGTACTTGCCTCAATAAATGTCAGAGGTGTCCCCCAATTATTATGTCAGCCTCAAGCTGCCCTTCCAAATGTCTAAATTGCTCTCTGGGGGTAATAAAAACCATGAAGAACCACTGCCTCGTATCAATCAAAAGCCACTATTAGAACAGTTTTAAAAAATGCAAGAGATAGAAGACACGATCTAATAAACCTTTTATTCTATGTTAATTGCATGTCAATAATAAGTACTAAATGTTGAAAATGAAATTCCATAGGTACTCTTCTGTGAAGACCTCTTTCTCACATTGATCAGTAGATTTTTTCCAATTCTAGGAGGAACACATTCCTGAGTCTAAGTGAACTTGACTTAGAGAAAGATGGGTCAGTGTGTCTTAGTAGTAAAAGAGGCTAGAAGTAAGAAAGACCAACGGAAAGAGAATACAACATTTTTTACAAAGGGAGAAAAGGAATTAAATTATAAAGGCACTATAGTTTTAGCCATTACTGGGGTAAAATAGATAATTTGGACTCCCTGGTCTGGAAGATCCTATACCTAACATTGAGCAATGACCCAGGTAGGCGTTGGAAGGAATAAATAGGAGGGTGCTGGTCACCTGTTCCTAAGCTTCCCTGAACTTCACAGGGTGACAGGCCTCCAGGCAATCTAAGGCACCAAGGACCTGTATCGAGAATGCCCCTCCCTGCATTGACAGCTCTCCAAAGGCTGAACTCCGGTGGCCTTGAAGCTCCCTTTTAGGGCCAATGTAACCTGACTTCAGATGGATAATATGAATAAGATGGGAGTATGCAGGGGGGTTAGCTCTGAGCCAGTGAAATCTAGGGAGTGATTGTGTGTGAGCTTCTCCATGCCTCTGGTATAGACTTAACCCCAACCATTCAGTAAAAAAGATACGTTTTTTTGGTTTATCAAATTTAAAAAGATTGAAAACATTCTCATTTATCCAAGCCCTCAGGAGATGGGCACTTTCATATACTACTCATGAGAGACAATTTGGCAATAGAAAGAGGCAAGAAAATGATAGATGGATAGATGATAGATAGATAGATAGATAGGGAAAACATCCTGTCTTTTGACCCAGTGATTTTCGTTAAGTGATCTAAACTAAATAATACACACAAAACCAAACAATGAAATAGTAAAGACCTGACAGCTCTTTGAGCTAAAAATTCTCTGGCTAGTTATTTACGTATCTGAATAATATAGGTGCAACAGTAGGCATATACACGCATAGATACACATAATAAATAACTCCTCACATTGGCATACACGTTAAGATCGACAATAATTATTTATCTTGTATTGTTTGATGACTGTTTTATAGTTTTATATCTAAGTAGAAGCAAGATTGTTTATACACAATATGTAAATATATTATGCCTCTTCAGGTAACAATTAATCAGTATTCTTAACCAATATCACTGGCAGTATTTTTAAAACCTTTTCTTTTTTAAACGTCTTTATTTTGAGAAAGAGAGAGAACCCCAAGCAGGCTCCGCACTGTCAGCATGGAACCCAACATGGGGCTCGAACTCAGGGACCCTGAGATCATGACCTGAGCCAAAATCAGGTCAGACGCTTAACCAACTGAGCCACCCAGGTGCCCCATTAAATGTTTTATTTTTTAAAATAATAGATACTTACATGATTTTAAAAATTAAGAAAATCCAAATAAACAAATTAGTAAAAAGGAAAGTAAGAATTCTACAAATTCCAGTACACAGAAATATCCTCTTAATATTTTGGTATCTGTTCTGGATTTTCCCCAGATGCTTATGTCCTTTTCAAATAACGAGAGACACATTTTTCCTAATATTTCTCTGATTATTTGGCCTTTCCATCTCTATCTCTAAAAAGTCAAAGAAATAATGAAGCTTTAATGGAGGTGTGTATTTAATTTTGTTTACCCATCAACCAGTGCTAAGTCTAGATCCATAATTTAATTTCTCAGCTGCTTAGATTTAATCACATTTGATTGTATGTTACACATACATCACACATCACACATCACACATCACATTTGATTGTATGTTAAAAATATAGAACACAGCAAAGGACCAACTATAACACCCATCTATTTACCACTCAAAATGCACAAATATTTACCCTTTGTAAAATACTTCAGGTTAAGAATTATTATTTAAAAATTTTTTTTTAATTTTTTTAATGTTTATTTATTTTTGAGAGAGAGGGGGTGGGGTGGGGAGGCAGAGAGAGAGAGGGAGACACAGAATCCGAAGCAGGCCCCAGGCTCCGAGCTGTCGGCACAGAGCCCGACGCGGGGCTCGAACTCACAAACTGAGATCATGACCTGAGCCGAAGTTGGAAGCCCCACCGACTGAGCCACCCAGGCGCCCCTACTTTTCCTTTGATCCTGGACCAAGGCAACCACTGAGTTGCTTTTTGTCACCATAGATTAGTTTGCATTTCTCTGTGTCTGGCTTTCTTCCCCCTCAGCAAATTGATTGAGACTCCTTCGTATTGTGTTTTTGAGTAGCTTTCTCCCTGCTCTTTATTGATGAGTAGCATTGCATCACATGGACATACCATGTTTTATTTATCCATTCACCTGTTACTGGACATCTAGGTTTTTTTCCCCAGTTTTTTGGTTATCGTGAACTAAGCTGCTCTGAATGTATATGCCATTGTGTGGACATTTTTTAAAAATTTTCACTTAAGGAAATGCCAATGGTTATATGGTAGATATAGGTTTAACTTTTTAAAGTTTTTTTTTTTTTTAAGAGAGATAACATGAGCAGGGGAGGGGCAGAGAGGGGGAGAGAAGGACAATTTTAAGCAGGCTCCATGCCCCCAGCACGGAGCCTGACGCGGGACTTGAACTCATGAACTGTGAGATCATGACCTGCGCCCAAATCAAGAGCCAGACGCTTAACTGTCTGAGCCACCCAGGTGCCCCTGTACATTTAACTTGAAATAAAAATGCCAAATTATTTTTTTTTTCTGCTCCCTTCTCTCTCCTTCCCTACTGTGACTCTATTTACTTATGTATTAAACTTCTTGAAGTTGCCCCACAGGTCCCCGAGACTGTTCATTCTATTCAATGATTTTTCTTTATCTTCTTCAGACTGCATGTCTTCTATTGCTCTGTTTCAAATTGGCTGACACATTCTTCCGTCATGTCCATTTTCTTATTATGCCCATTCAATATCTTTTTTAACTTTTGATATTTTACTTTTTGATACTTTTCCAAATATTCTGTTCCTCCGCTGAGAATTCCTACGTGTTTACCCGTTTTAGGTTTTCTTTCCTTTACCTATCATCATCATAGTCACTGCACTGAAGTCTGGTAACTCCAGTATCTGGGTCATCATGGTATTGCATCTGGCGATTGTCTTTTCCCCTGAGAATAATTCACATTTTCTTGGCTTTTGGCATGTGCATATTTTGGACTACTTCCGGGATATTGAAAATGTTACGTTGTTCACAATTATTACAAACTCTGGGTTCTGTTATATTGCTCCAAAAGAAGCACTGATGCTTCTGTTTTGGGAGGCAATGCACTCGGTTGATTTCTAGTGCCTTCATTTTGCCTGTGCCTGTGTAGTCCAGGGGTCAGCCAGAAATTGGCTTGAGCTTATATCCAGTCAGGGGACCCCCCTTCCGAGCACTTTCATTTCTGGGGGTTCTTCTTGCTCTCTGGAAACCCTGGTTTTAACTAGATCCTTTCATGCTTGCTCCAGCCAGAATGTTAGCTTCCCATACCACTGCGGCTGCCATCATGACCGGCCGATTTCAGGATAGAGCCCCCAAAAGACAAAGAAGAACTCATTCTATGGTAGTCATTTTCTCCAAGTTCTGACTCACCTCCAAATTCTCCTGCTTTAGCTAAATCTCCAGAGTGCTCAGGTAGTTGTTCTTGTGTTTTTTTTTCTTTTCTTTCAGAGTTTATAGCTGTCATCTATGGGAAAACCAGTTTGCTTACTCATTCATAGGCTCACTCATTCATTTTGATTTCTGTACAGTATTTTATTGACTGACCATGTTTTCCTTCCTTCCTTCCTTCCTTCCTTCCTTCCTTCCTTCCTTCCTCCCTTCCTTCCTCTTCCTTTCCCTTCCCTTCCCTTCTCTGTTTCTTTCCTTCTTTCTTCCTTTCTTTCTTTTATTCTTTTTTTCTTTCTTTTCTTTCTTTCTTTCTTTCTTTCTTTCTTTCTTTCTCATTTCCTTCCTGCCTCCTTCCTTCTTCCTTCCTTCCTTCCTTCCTTCCTTCCTTCCTTCATTCCTTCCTTCCTTTCTCTTCCTTTCCCTTCCCTTCCCTTTTCTGTTTCTTTCTTTCTTTCTTCTTTCTTTCTTTCTTTCTTTCTTTCTTTCTTTCTTTCTTTCTTTCTTTCTCATTTCCTTCCTGCCTGCTTCCTTCTTCCTTCCTTCCTTCCTTCCTTCCTTCCTTCCTTCCTTCCTTTCTCTTCCTTTCCCTTCCCTTCCCTTCTCTGTTTCTTTCCTTCTTTCTTCCTTTCTTTCTTTTATTCTTTCTTTCTTTCTTTCTTTCTTTCTTTCTTTCTTTCTTTCTTTCTCATTTCCTTCCTGCCTGCTTCCTTCTCCCTTCCTTCCTTCCTTCCTTCCTTCCTCTTCCTTTCCCTTCCCTTCTCTGTTTCTTTCCTTCTTTCTTCCTTTCTTTCTTTTATTCTTTCTTTTATTCTTTCTTTCTTTCTTTCTTTCTTTCTTTCTTTCTTTCTTCTTTTATTCTTTCTTTCTTCTTTCTTTCTTTCATTCTCATTTCCTTCCTGCCTCTTTCCTTCTTCCTTCCTTCCTTCCTCCCTCATCTATTGACCCATCTTTGGTTTTTTTCTTTCTTCAGTTTTTAACTATACAAATAACATTCAGTAAATTTTAATTACATATGTGTCCTTATACATTTGCAGTGGAAAGTGTATACCTAGAAGTAGAAATTTGGGGTTATTGGCATGCACATCTTTAACTTTACTAGATATTAATCAGTTATTTATCAATATGCTTGCAGCAGTTATATCTCTATCAGCCGTTTTGCAACTTCTCATTTTCCCACATCCTAACCGATATCTGACATCCTCAGTCATTTTAATTTTTAGAATTCTAATATAGGCAGCGTTGTCTGATTGTTGTTTTTTGTTTGCAATTCCCCCATTCCTAGTGAGTTTGAGCAAGTTTTCATACTTATTGACTATTTGTTTTACCTCTCTTGCGAATTGCCTGTTCATATTTTTCCCCCTGTTTTTCTATTAGGTGTTTGTCTTCTTCTCACCGATTTATAGGAATGCTTCATATGCTTCCTGATCTCTAATTTTTTGTATTGCATATCTTCTCTCATTCTGCTGCCTGCTGTTTACCTTTATTCATGGTATATTTTCTGTACAAAAGTTTTTTATTTTGATGGTGTCAGGTTTATCATATTTTATAAGTTCTAGCTTTGATGACTTTTTTGAGAAATCTCTTTTTATACATTATGCATTCAAAAATATTTTTTGAACACCTATTATATTCCAGGTACTCTTCCTAGCACTGGAGAAGGTGGTAGTCACAAAAGCAGTAGGAAAGATAGGCAATAAGCTTATAACCTGATGAATAGCAAATGAAATACCAGGTAATGATAGCTGCTGCAGAGAAACGTAAAACAGTACAAAAGACATCATTGCAACTTAGGTAAGGGCACAGTCTTTGGAGCTAGACTGACCGGGTTTGCATCTTGGGTTCTGCCACTTGCTAACCTCTGTGTGCCTCGCATCCTCCGCTTAGATAATGGCAACGATAGTAATCCCAAGTAGACAGGGTTGTTTTAAAGAATAAGCCTATCTACATGGTATATAAAGTGCTTAGCATATACTAAACACTATATAAGTGTTTGCTAAATAAAACAAAATACAATGAGCGAAGACCAGACAATAGAGAGGGCACAGCAGCATGTTATAGACTCCTCATGAAAAACTTGACCAAGGAGGTGGTAACATTTGAACGGGGATCTAAGTGAAATGAACTGGGGAAGTCCTTTATGTTCAAGATGTAAAAAAACTTAAGATATTATTCTGTAATTTCTTTTAACAATTTAAAGTTTACTTTTCCATTGTTTGCTTCTAAATCCATCTGGAGTTTAATTTCATGCATGGTGTGAAGTAGGGATATAATTATATTTCCTTCCATATGGAAAGACAGTTGTCCCAACAACATTTATTGACGAGGCCATTCCTTTTTCCCCCTAATTTAGTAATTTCTTCCCAATTATATATGATAATGTGTGTTTATTTGAGAACCTTCTATTCTGTCCCACGGATGCCAATGCCATGCAGTCTTAACTAGTAAAACATAGTAAGCTTTGGTATTTTATAGGGAAAATTCCTCCCACCTTCTTTCAAATTGTCTTGGGTGTTCTTGTTCATTCATATCTTCAAAGAAACTTTGTTAATCCCATGAAGAATCATATTGGAATTTTTTTTTGAAATCACACTGAGTTTGGTGGAAGTTAACACTTTGAGTTTTTCCTTCCTTAAAAATGATGTACACAAACATTTATTAAGACTTAATTTTATGACAACTTTTAAAATTTCCTATATTGAATTCTTGTATCGTTTTGTTAACTTATTCCTAAGTATTTCATTAGTTTTCATGGTTATCATGAATATTTCCTTATGCAATTCTGTTTGTGAATTAGTTATTTCTCATGCATAAGATTGCTATTGAATTTTGGTATTTATCTTGTATTTTGCAAATGTGCTAACCTTTCTTGCTAGTTCTAATAGTTTATTTGTAGATCAGGCTTTTCTGTAGAAGTAATCAAGTTATCTGTAAATAATAATGCCTTTTGTTTTCCTTTTCTAATCCCATACTTCCTTATTTTTTAAAAAGTGCTTAGAGTCTCCATTATAATGCTGAGTTAATGACAGGCAGAGGACATCTTCATTGTACTCCTGACTTAATGGGAATTCTTCGGAAAATTACAACATTAATTATTTATTATGCTTGTTGTGGGTGTTTAGCTGGTGTTCTTTTTCAGATTAAGAACATTCTTTCCTATTAGTTTGTTAGTTTTTATCAGATGAGTTTTGTCATTTGTGGTTTTTCACTTTTGTTTTGTTTTACATCGGTTTTGCGATATTAAACAGCTGTAGCACTCCTGAATCAAGTCACGAGTACGTTTTAAAATATACGGCTAGATTAATTATACTTTTTTATTTGGGGGATTTTTGTGTCTGTGTTCATAAGTGAACTTCAGTTTGGCACCTGTTTGCTGTTCGATCTGTCCCTTCTGCTTCTGCTCTGTGTATTGGAGAAAACACTTCCCATTCTCCAATGACCTCGGGCTACTGAGCATATTTGGCGAATGAGAAGTTCTGGCTGTCGATTGACGGGTGGGCGAAGGGAGACGGCAAGACTCTTAGCACTCCAACTTCTGGCCAGAGGGTCCGGTGGTGCCTGCTTCTCTTGTCTGGTACCTTCTCCTCCCATTCCTTGCCTCTGCTGGGTGGCCCCTAATTCTGGGCTCCCCTTTGTCTTTGAAATTTGGGTGCCCTGGAGCTGATATTGGCATCCCACTATGGCCGGTCTCCAGTGACTTCACCATCTCCTCTTTGGTCTTTTCAAAACGTGTTTGTTTGTTTGTTTGTTTGTTTTAATCACCTATGTTACCACTGATCTGTATTGAATTCTCTGTGCTTAAAGCATCTGGAGTTGTTTGGATTTTCCTAATGAGATCCTGACGGGGACATCCTACAAAGTTATGTTTATGTACCCTTCTCTTCCCATTTTATATCACAGCACATCCTCATAAAATGAAACCAGAAGTTCTCACTTTCTTTTCTTGGGCGCACTTTGTAGAAGATAGAAACTGCCATTGAAAATCTTTTATGATGGCAGGTAAACTAAGCTGCCTTAAGGACAAATAAAAATTTTATTATTTTGCTTTTTCAGATTATGTTCTAAAAGACAACCGAGGTTGGATTTACTCCCATGTGTCTCTAAAAATCCTATAACCATTGTCCTGAAAGAGGCGGTTTCTCCACATGAAGCACGTCGTCTCATCAGCAAATTCTTTATTTGACTTTGACTTTGGCAATCTTATTTGATTTCAATCCTGTTTCTGAACTGCTGCTAAAGTCAGGGAGAAGACTTTAGTGCCACATGTCCCTGAAAGGTAAGAACTCTGACATAAAAGATGCTCAAGTACCTGCAAGGTGTCATTCATTTTGTTTTTGTTATTTTAGAAGAATAATTTTCTTTTAGTCAGTGGATGATGATTTCATATAACTCCACCCAGGATTCCAACACCCCCTTCCCACACTGAAGAAAAGGAAGTCACTGAGACATTTTAAGCTTTGTCATTCTAAGCGTGCCACACAAGAGAAATAAAACCTGCTGATAGAATAATTGGATACTGATAGTTCAATGTGTAAGTAGGTAAAGGATTATTTGTATGTTATTCCCGCTCTCGGCCATCTTGACTTTCAAACATTTCTGTTGATCCTATATGTATTTTTTTAATCACTGGGGAGGTTGAGGATGATGTTTTGACTTAATATTTATTAGGTATAGCACTATTTTAGTCCTTCTACATACTTTCTCATCTAATGCTCAAAGAATCCCGTGATATGTATTATTAAACAGATGAGGAAACTGAGGCTCATGATGATTAAGTTGCCCCCAAATTCATAGAGTCAGTAAGTGTCCAGTTCATATTTTAAAACCAACTTGCCTGACTTAAATGGAGTACCACCCAGTAGGGTCCACACTACCTATTGACCATAGTTTGCTGTTTCCATAGAAAGCCTGTATTTTAGGATTCTCTCACAGGTAAAGGAGCACATCAGAGTCACAGTAGGGAATTTTTCAGAGTATACTGATGGCTAGGGCTGGTACGAAAATAGCTAGCTACCTCTTTGTCTCACTACCCTACACCCATAGTTAAAGAGTGTATAACTACTGAATATCAATCTTGTGTTCAAACTCATCCCTTTCTCCTGTGGGGTATGTATTAAGAGTCTAGATCATTTAATTTAATAGTCCATGAGATTTTTCCGGTCACGGTACATTTGAGAGTATTCTGACATATATCGAGAGGAAGGAAGAAAGGCAAGTTAGGGGGGAGACACAGACATCTGACCATCAAACACCTGTCATCCCCCAGATGTGCACTTGTTAATATCAGTAACCATGCACATTTCCATGGTACATACACACAGCAGTCATCTCTTCCTTCCTCTTCACTGGAGCTACTCATTCCTACCTTTCTTGCAAGATGTCCAAAGCTAGGGGAAACAAACTGTGTTCTCACTCTACACAAAGATCATAATTTTGGTTGATGATAATTTTGTCTACAATGACTGAGGAAACTTCAACATATCTTCTGCTTCAGAACACTTCCTTCTGTCCCTGGGTCCGAACACGTCCAATTCTACTCCGCAACCCAACATGAACAGATTTGATTAAGCTGGGACGGAATGCCAATTCCTCCATCGACAGCAAGCCTTCTCCCTAGGAAACCAGTCTTCAGTGCCTAAGGCAGCAGAGCTCTCACGGGATCCAGAGAGATTGCACAAGAAACAGAGTTGCCCTTGCTTCAGAGACCACCCTCGGAGAAATTTATAGTGGAAACGTATCCGCGAAACCAAACGAAGGACCGAATTGCATAGTGAACGTGGAATCGTAAACAAGGGCTCAGAATCATGAGCTATTGAGAAACCTTTTCTCACTTTTTGGAGTACACTGTTCTCCAGGAAAAGAAACACTGGTACTCTTCATGAACAATCTTCCCCTTCGGTGCCATATTGTTCTAATACTGACCTCCCACTCAACTTTCCACGATGCCAATTCCTTTCCGATTCCCATTGTGCTTCTTGATTTTTAGATTATGTCACATTCCCAATCTTTCAGGTTCTGTATTAGCATTCCTATTTAATTCGCTGAAATCAAATAAGAACTATAACTTTACACATTCTGGGTCACGTTCCTAAGTGTGCATGGTTACTTCTTGCTGCCAATTCACTCTCTATTTTGGCTAGAGAATGCTTTTATTTTGCATTTAATTATATCAGGGGTGGAATGTTAATACATGTTGGTTCTTTACCAAGGTCACCAGTCTGGGAATCAGGAATCTTTACTAAATTCCCTTAATCTCTGTGAGCCTCAATTTCTCATCATTAAAGTAGGGAGTTAAGAGTCAATATATTCCTTTCTTTTTTATCAAGGCCTGCGGTAGTGCTTGGTATATAGTAAGCACTCAACAAATTAATGTTAAATTAAATCGCATTATTTTCTTTCTCTTTCGGTTCTATCTACTGAAGTGAAAAATTTTCATATCATTCCTGTTACTTTAATTATACAGAAATCCTAGCAGGGCCTCCTTTAAAATCCAGGGAACACGACAGAATCAAATTGTGAGTAATATAATTCCAAAATGAATGTCAAAGGAATTTCAATTTTCATATAATGACATCAAAGCTGGCTTATGAATTACATGAAAAAAAAAAATCAGCCTCATTACCTCAGTGTTACACCCTTCTTGGACCAAAACATGAATTACTTGGTTTGATTACCCACCTTGTTTACTGCACTTGGCTCTAAATGACTTTTGATTATTTCCAAAAATCAAATCCATCTTCAAAGGATAGAGATTTCTTAACATTGAAGGGATTCAAAAGATTATGCATGGGCTCTGATCTGTAGGCAGTAGAAAGAGGACCCGGCATTCTCTTTGTTATGAATTAATAAGAAAAAAAAAAATCAGGATACCTGGATTCTAGCCCTAGCTTTGCAAATAATTAGCTGGGCTGAGGCAAGTCACTTTACTATGAATCTTAACTTCTCCATTCATATAATGAGGGATTTGGGCTAGCTGATTCCTTCCAGCTCTACTCTTTTGATTTGAATCCAGTAGAAAAATGTGGGAAATGCATTGTTTATGCACGTGGAATCACTCAAATTGGTGAGAACCTTGAACATTTCTTGTTATTGTTACTGTTGTGTAGTTTAGAGATGTGTTTGGGATCCTTTAAATGGGAGAAAGTAAAAAGGAGTTCAAGGATAATTGTTATTATTTTTTTTATAGGACAAAAATCATTTAAAAAAGCCATGCAGTACGATGTGGTAAGCCACATAGAACCCAATTAAAGCTAGTTAAAACAACAAAGAGATGTACTGGTCCGTGTGACTGAAACGATCAGTGGAAGGTCTGCCTTCCAGTTGGGCTCGGTTCATGACCTGGACAATGTCACTGTGGTTCTAGCCTCCTCCATCCCTGCTCTGCTGTCTTTGGATTGGCCCTTTCCTCGGGCTCTACAAGATGGCTCCCTGCCATCTCCAGCTCCCTTCTCATAGAAACTGAAAATTCCAGACCCCGGAGATTCATTCTATGCTATCTAGAAAAAGAGATTTCTTCTGGTAACTTTTGTAAAGGGAAAGGGCCCTTCTCCTTCCCAGTAGCTGAAAACATCTGTCATCTTGTGAGCTCTGATTGGGTAACACACTCCCCTCTGAGCCAATCCCTGAGCTCAATGGAATCAGATATGAATTTTAACTGAAGCCAATCAGAACTTGTTCCTGGAGCTGAGGGGGAGGACCTTTCCAGCCATGGTGCGGATGGGATAGGATGATGGTCTCCAGGGGGAAACCATTATCTGAAGGAGGGGACATGGAAGTTTGAGAACAAACATAATAAATGCTTATGACTCAATATTACATCAATAACAGTACCCAACACCTTGAGAAGTATTTATCAATTAGCGGCTGTAATAACACCTTACATGTTAATGGCACCTTGCAGTTTATGAAGTACTTCAGCATCTTTGACTGCCAAAATACCCATGTAGGAAAGTTAAGGCAGGAGTTCTAATCCCCATTTTACTGAAAAAGAAACTAAATCCCAGAGGATGAAATTATATGTTAGTGACAGACCTGGGACTGAGATCTCAGGTGCTCTAAGTCCAGAATTCCAGGACTATTTAGATTGCCTGTGTCCAGATTTTGGATCCACCCACCTCTGGGTAAATGTTTTGACTTCTCTAAGCCCTGGTTTCCTCATCAGTAAAATGGGAAAATTCTAATACCACCCTCGTGTTTTTGTTGTATGCAATAAATGAGCTGTTGATTTATTTAAACCACATAACACTGTGCCCAAGAGACGGAAAACATTCGGTAAACGCCACCTGTTATCATCACCATCACTATACCATGGTAACTCTTTGGAAAAACATTCACTGTAGAATCTGTACTGTATCTTGTGACATGCTATTGCCCTGGGCCATCTCACTATCATTACCATGTCTTACGTAAATAGAGGACTGAACTTTATGCTGTAGAGTTGTTTGGAATACTTAAATTTTTTTTGACGTTTATTTATTATCGAAAGACAGAGACAGGACATGAGCATGGGAGGGGCGGAGAGAGGAGGACACACAAAATCGGAAGCAGTCTCCAAGCTCTGACCTGTTAGCACAGAGCCCGACATGGGGCTCGAACCCACAAACCCCGAGATCATGACCTGAGCAGAAGTCGGACACTTAACCGACTGAGCCACCCAGGAGCCCCAGTTTTTGTAGTACAAATTATTTGTAACTCCTTAGGCATTGATTGCCACTAATGGGGGGGGGGGGGGGGTATTGGACTAATTATATTCATTCTGACATTTGAATAGTGGACACCTGTCATGTTTTCTGGCTGCCCGGCACCTGTTTCTCTCTCTTCTCCAATCTGGAGATTTTCCTGTGTCATAAAGCCCATCCCCCCCAGCGCTAGTGAGTTTCACTTCCTAGCCTCCTTCAAGGCTGGGGCTCCACGCATCCAATGATCCACACGGGACTTCAATTCAGAAATGAGCACAGTGATGTGAAATGCTTGTTAACTGAACTCTGTCTTCTGACGAGTTGAGTGGTCGAGTTGTCTGAGGTTTAGGTGGCTGCACTGGCAGAGTTTCTGGCGTCCGGCCCTTTTGCAGCGTCTATGTGTAAACTGTGGTAGGGGCTCGAAGGAGGAAATAACAATGCTTTCTCTGGAAAAGCTCCAGAATGTGATGAGGTTTTTCTAGTCATAATCTGTATTGGCTCATGTCGCCCAAACTTCCAGCCGACTTTTTCCTGCACACTATCCACACCTGGTTCCCTGGCTTCTAGTAGACTTTGTAAGCACGTAACAACTTGCAAGAATTCATTTTTTTTTTTTTTTTTTTGGTTGAACCAGGCAGAATGGATATTGTTGTCTGCATCTAGATTGCTGACTCACACAATGAGTTCCTACCAGTCTGTCGCTCATCCTTCCTAAGCCAGCTCTGAGAAGATGGTCATGTCAGGACGAATATTTTTCTTTTACAATATGCATTTTTTAAATTTAATATTTATTTAATTATGAGAGAGAAAGGGAGAGAGAGGCAGAGCATGAGCAGGGCGGGGGAGGGGGGAGGGGGCAGAGAGAGAGAGAGAGAGAGAGAGAGAGAAAGGGAGGCACAGAATCCGAAGCAGACTCCAGGCTCTGAGCTGTCAGCACAGAGCCCGACGCGGGGCTCGAACTCACGAACCGTGAGATCACGACCTGAGCCAGAGTCGGACACTTAACCGACTGAGACACCCCGGCGCCCCCCCTTATACAATATTTTTGACTAGTGCCAATGCATGGCCTTATATAGGGAACAACAACAAAAAAATTGGGTACATAATTTGTTGCTGATGGTATTTAGTACAATTTATGTTTGGAATTTCCTGATTTTTTATTATCAGCATTTCCCAATTATCCTGGTTAAGAGAATGGATTTTTATAAAAAAAAATGATTAGAAAAAAAAGGATTTAAAGTGACTGCTTATTGGGGCCCCTGGGTGCCTCAGTCGGTTAAGCGTGGGACTTTTGATAGTGGCTCAGGTCATGATTTTAGGATTATGGGATGACAGTGTGGGGCCTGCTTGGGATTCTCTCTCCCTCTCTCCCTGCCCTTCCCTCCACCCCCCAAAAATGAATAAACTTTTTAAAATATATATATTAAAAAAGTGACTGCTTATCGTGTATTTTGTTGCACTCTGCTTCTCCTGAAAGCCAGTTTCGTGGGTTCGTGGTTCCTCAGAGCCACATGTCATGAGGATTTGACTACTGCCCCTTTCTCCAGGGTTTTCATGAATTTGAAATCAGGATCTTAAATTAAAGAGCCTTTCAAACAGCTTCTTGCACTCATGGACCTTTTATGATGATTTGGGAACAATTAGTATTTTTCTGATATTTTCCATTTATTTTCTGATCTTTAAACATCTATAAGCCGGGATATTAATAGCTTCTTTTTTTTTTAAGGTTTTATTTATTTATTTATTATTATTTTTGACAGAGAGAGAGAGAGACAGAGAACGAGCAGGGGAGGGGCAGAGAGAGACAGAAGCACGGAAGCTGAAGCAGGCTACAGGCTCTGAGCCGTCAGCACAGAGCCCGATGCGGGGCTTGAGCTCACGAACCACGAGATCATGACCTGAGCTGAAGTTGGATGCTTAACTGACAGAGCCACTCAGGCGCCCCTGTTAACAGTCTCTGAAGTGTGAGGGAGGTCAGATCATTCAGGTGCTGAAAATAATGTTTCCTAAGCAAAAAAGGAGTTGGTAGTTTGTGACTATTTTAGGTTGAATCATAAAACTGAACTCAACTAGCCACATTGTACCTTTGTGTATTGGGTTCAGAATAGTGGGGCCCATGTTATTTCTTTCCATACTCGTTATCTCTTGGCAGAATTTCAAGATAAATATTTTGCATTTAAGTTCACACCTCAAAAAATCTCCATGAGAGTGGCATTGGCAATTCCTGAGCTGCTCTAGGAAAAAAGAAAGAAAGAAAGAAAGAAAGAAAGAAAGAAAGAAAGAAAGAAAGAAGAAAGAAAGAAGAAAAAGAAAGAAAGAAAGAAAGAAGAAAGAAGAAAGAAAGAAGAAAAAGAAAGAAAGAAAGAAAGAAAGAAGAAAGAAAGAAAGAAAGAAAGAAAGAAAAAGAAAGAAAGGGAAAGAGAAAAAGAGAGATTTGTTTTTTGATTTGGAAGGAAAAGATCTGTGAAAATATCAGTAAATGTTAGAAAATTCTTCCCATATTGACTTCTATTAACTTGTTCTAAATTTTGTCTGAATGGTAGCCCAAATTTTGGTTTACACTGATCAGATAAATTCAGATAATATGAGAAATATATGTATATACTTGTTTTAGAGTTAATTTTAGTGTAGATGTCTGAGTTTCCCATAAAGTTTATAAACAAAAACAGTAGTTCCCTTGTTCTCTCTTCTAAATATTATTGCCCCATTTTTTTGAGATTATCATTTTGAGCTCTTTTAGTCTCTTCTGGAAATTAAATCCCTAGTCTTTTCTTAAAAATGTTTTCCAATGTTTATTTATTTTTGAGAGAGAGAGACAGACAGACAGAGCATGAGTAGGGAAGGGGCAGAAAGAGAGGGAGACACAGAGTCCAAAGCAGGCTCCAGGCTCTGATATGTCAGCACGGAGCCCGATGTGGGGCTTGAACTCACAGCCATGAGATCATGACCTGAACCGAAGTCAGATGCTTAACTGACTGAGCCACACAGCTGCCCCTTAAATCCCTCTTCTTAAATAATATTCTTGTAATGAATTTTATCAGCATTATATATAAGCTTTTGAGTACATGTAAGCTATTTATGAAGATAAAAGCCAAGATTTAATGATCTTATACTCACAATCTCCCTACTTTCCTGCTCTCCTTTTATCTGATTATACATATTTATATGAAGTGGCCTCTGCTGAACCAAGAAGCATCCTATGAAGATGTTTCCCCTTTCATACAATTCTTTAATTCTCCCAAAGCTAATAAACACCTCATTTTTCAAATTTTGTTTAGTTCTCTGTGTACCTACTGCAATTTTTCCCCGAGGGCTCTGACATGTCTATTAAAAACAAATCTATTAAATCTATCGTGCTTGTCTCTAATATTTTCCAAGTATTTAATTCACCTGATAATCCATCAGTCCAGCTTTCTTCTGGGATCCTCCTTTGTGGAGACCTTCATTTCTTTCTCCAATGTGAAATGCTCTTTTGGCGTCTTTCTCCTCTAGCTGGACTGGAACATCTTTGTTTTCTTCCTGCTTTGATCTGGAGGGGGCCTCTTTTGACCTGGTACTGACTGCTGTTTGGAAATCACGTGTGGCTGTCCCAGATAGGAAACAACACAGAAACCATGAAAACAGCAATGGAGTTGCATGGTTTGGACTGAAATAGCCATTAAGAGTTCATGTCAGGGCACATCCATGCAGCATAGAGGGATGGCTACAGGGGCCATGGAAAGCATTTAAAGAAGTTTTGCTATCCTTTCATATTTCATGTAAAATGTGAAATCCATTTAGATTTCTACATGAAACTATTCTATTCTATTGCACATCGACATTGCTCTTTGGAAACAAGCTATTACTCAATAGGCTCCCCATTCTCTTAGGTTAACAACGGAATCTCCAAGTGTCTCTGCTAAGTTTCTAAAGACCCTCTTTCATCTGGCCAGCTTCGTGGGTCATATTACTCCAGTCTCTTGTTAGGTCCCATAGATTCAGCAATATGGCTTTCTGCAGGTGTCTCCCATGGGCCCCCACCTCTGGCCTTTGTTTGCATGGACCGTTCCATCAGCCTGGCATGCCCTGCAACCGAGCTGGCACCTCTTCTCCGTTACCTGGTTAACTCATCCACTTTCATTTCAGACCTTACTTCCTTGCAGAAGCTCTGCTGGCCTCCCAGCTCTCCCCGGGCCCTGTACTCTCTGCACATTGTTTTGACCGCAGTGTGAATTTACATATTTGTGGATTGTTTGATTGTCTGACTCCCCAAGAGTTCACTGGCAACATACGATCTGGGGTTCACTATTTTGTTTGTTTTGGTTCACTATTAATTCCTCAAGACCTAACATGGTCTCTGGAAATAAACGGCACTTACCTGATAAAGACTGACATGAATAAAGAGCCAAATAAATAACAGCGAAGTAGTTAAAATTTGATAAGAAGTAAGCACATCCGTGTGGCCTAATTTGTTTTACACTCAACATGAGACAGTGCCTGCACAGGCTACCGTTTAGTAGATATTTCTCGAATCAGTGATTTAATTGATGAAATGCAACGTGGTAGTTTCAAAGTAACACATTGTGATAGGTTTGACTCCCAGAGAAATTTGTATATGGGCATATATCCTTCAAAACTCCAAGGATCTAAATTATTGAATTCAGATGCATGCCCATTGTACTTTTAGACTTAAATTTGTCCAAACCATTCTCTCTTATACTGTGTCTGTATGGTGAAGAACACTCATTAGACCCAGACTGTGAAAGTGCATTCACTTGACTTTTGTTTTGTTTTGTTGAGATATCACGAGGTAAAGCCATGTTCTAGATACCCATAGAAGAACTCCTCAGGTTTTCACCTTCTGCTTATTTATACTTACTTTACTATAGTTTTAACAAGCTTGGTTATCTATGCTCGACTTTGCAAATTAAAAGGGTAGAGACAGTTTATTAAAGAATTCAAAAGAGATGATTGCAAAGAAGGTGACAGAAAATCTTCCCAAGGCAAGCACAATTTAAAACACACACACACACACACACACACACACACACACACACACACAGTAGTGATTTAATTAATTGCTGAAGTGTTCTACACTCTTTGGTTGAATCTAAGGACATTTAAGTAGTATTAAAGTAAATGATTTGTGTTAAAATGCTTTTGACTAATTAAGAAATAACCAACTCAGTTTAACATGCAGGGGACGCCTAGTACATTTTCAGAATGTTTCAATTCAGAGAAATTAAATAACCTAGTTCCAGAACTTAAGGGAATTTGCCCTCAGGGATTTCCAAAGCTTGGCTTTCTGGAAGGATTCAATCCCTAAGGATTCTGAATGGCCAAGGTTTTATTGTACTTCCTGAACTAAATTTCCTGCTGATAATAAAAAAAAAAATAGAGGGTTTCCTGTTTGGTTTCCCTTGTTTGTATGTTTCCATAGAATTCATGGTGGCCATAGAGTTTAAAAGTGACACAGAAAAATCCAAAATATGAACAAATAACTTTGCTCACGTTGAGGATTGAATTTTGAAAAGGAATGTGTGGTTGTGCATATTGTCTTTGCCTGTGCAGTGATAATATTAGTTGAATATTAAAGACTACTTGAGGGACGAAACTAGGCAGGAAAATACTAGGACTCACTCTCTTTTAGGTTCTGTTAAAAAAAGGTAAGCCAGTTTTTCTCTTCTATTGAAAATACCAAATTGAATTTAGCAGATCTAGTGTTTCAAGTATGAATTCTGCTATTATCCACTTCTCTGAACAAAGTTGGTATGAACCATCTTGGGCAATATTTTTTTTTTTTTATGGAGGAAGTAGAAATACCAATATTCAACCTACCAGGTTGCCAAGGTTTGGACAAACTAAGATATTGAACAGAAGGTGGGTTTTGAAAAGAAAACAATAGGAATGTCAGTCACCATGTTTTGGTATGCTCATAATAAAAACAACACGACCTTATTGGCTTAGGCACGTTGTATAATTACACTGACTTGGAATGATGCTTCTGACTTATATGAATACCCTGGTAAGAGCAACTAAATGCAATGGCTTCAAATAAGTATAGCGTCTGTGCTAATTGTCAGGATTTTTAGTGGCTTGGGGTCTAATTTCCATTGGGCGCAGTCAAATTTCTTTCAGTTTTAGGCCTGTATTAGTTGCCACCCACATTGCTGAACATTTGCAACAATACTAGCACGTCCCTCTCAGCCAAGTTGGGGTGGAGACACCTTCCTGTAAATGTCCACTGACCCAAGTTGTATTTCTGCCTTTGAGCTGGAAGTGAGAGGCAAACAGTCCAATTCCTTTGAACATTTATATTTCTTTGGTATATGTTAACAATGCCAAACAAATGTAACCATTTAAATAAAATAATCTATGAGCAAATGTGCCAAAGCATTTACATGCCACAAGTATTTACAATGCGCACGTAATGATGAGATTTCTTATGTGTCACACTTACCAGATTATCAGTGCAGCTGGATCGTGCTGGCACTTTGGAGCTGGGAACTAATTTACTGGACTCCTCTTGGACTTCAGTACAGAGTCTGCTGAATGCAATGTCCTTAATATCCTCTGCGTTGGGGGAAGCAACGATATGTGGATGTAAACACAATGGATGAATAGCCTTGCCAGAAATTGCTCCTGTCATATATGTTTCATTTTCTAAGCCATTCTTTCTCTACAACTGGTATTGTATTATTTAAAACGAGTATTTTGCAGCGAGGCTAAGGAATTCAAGTTATCATGAGTAAAGAGAAGCAACAGAACATTTCTCAAACACATGTAAGGGGGAGAGCCTTAGAGGTGCAGGAGAAAGCAGATGGTCCTCAGCAGGTAGTTACGAAATCATACGGCGAAGCTACCCCACATACCAATATCCCGCATCGGTTTGTGAGCATAATGCGTTCTGGAAACACGCTTGTTATCCAAAGCACTTGTATATCAATGCGAATTTCAGGGACCATTGGCTCGGTTGTGATCATGTGACATCCGGTGTCATGTACTACTCGTATTGCAAGACCTCACTCGGTTATCAAGTTAAAATTTATTAGAAATGTTTGCACATCTTGCGCAACACTCGCAGAACGAGTTACTTGCGATCCAAGGCTTTACTGGATTTTGAATCATCTCCATCTAGGAGTTCACATCTCAGCCATGCCCACGTGGCTCTATTCTGAACAGATAGGTCGATGAAATCTGCACCTGAGTTTGGGAGAGATGTCGGCAATGCGATCTTGAGAGCAAAATGACAAAGCCTTTCCTTTCATGACACTCGCGGGTCTATTCCAACAGACTAAATGAGGAAGAAGCCAAAACTCTGCTTCTATAGATCGGCCTTTCCATCACTCTTCAAAGTGTTTCTAGCCTATGAGTATTCTAGATTTATACAGCCACAGAAAATAACAACACAGTCAAGATGGCTGAATTGTCAGTCGGCAAGCTGGTAGGAGTCAAGTGTTTTTGGCCTAAGAGGCACAGCAGATTGAAACAATGAAACCAAATCCAAGGATTCTATTTGGATGTGTTTTACAAAAGCAGTGACAAAAGGCTGGCTACTTTCCTCCTCTTCCTCTTCCTTCTCAATCTTCCCTCCTTTGGTAAACCATCCTGAATGTTACTAATTGATGTACGGCTGGCTTGCACATGCCAAGTTAAACAATGTTGCAATTTATTGAACTTCGAATATAGTATCTGATGAGTGACTCCTTGTTATCTTTAGTGGGAACCCTTTTTATCAAGGCTTCTAAACAAAGTGTTAGAAAAATAATCTTCTGTAAGAAATTTTACACATGATCAGGCTGCTAGTTGCTATGCACCAGAGTTAAGGTAATACATAAAATATTTTTGTATATCTTTTCGCCTTTATTATTGTCTATGTCCCATTACCTAAGACATAATTTAAAAGTCACTTATAATCTTGCCAACAGTACTGAGAATCTTCTGCACAGGACAGATATGAGGGGGGCCTGGACCTCATAAGATCCAGGAGGCTGGCGAGGGTCCAGAGATTTCTGTAACTTGTAAACAAGCATTCAGTTTTTCCAGGGATAAGATGAACCCTGACTGCACTCTGGAGTGCCTGACTATAAAACCTAACACGTCCGTCACGTTGATTTATTAATTCCTAATAATCTTGGAAATGGGAAAGGGAATGCATGCTGAGATTCTTACACCCTGGTAAATGCTTTTAAACTTATCTATTGTTCTCTACTTTCTTGTTCATTACCCACAACATTGTATCCGGGCCAAACTTAGCTGATCTTTACTTTTGTTAAACAAAGAGGCTTTGAAAGACAGCAATGGAACATTGCTAACAGTAATGCAAACGTAGAAATTATTCAGGATTTAAAAGTCTCGCTTTGGAAAGCTAAATTTAATAGGTTATTAATATGTAACTAAATAGCACAAAAACTGTTAGAGCAGGGTTTGGCAAATTATGACCTGTGGGACGAGTCTGGCCAGCTGCCTCTTTTGGTAAGTGAAGTTTTATGGGAGCACAGCCACACCTATCTGTTTATGAATTGTCTACTTTCTCACTGCAATGGCAGAGCTGAGTAGTTGGGAAAGAGACCAGGTGGCCTGCAAGGGCCCGAATATTTACTATCTTATCCTTTACAGAAAATACTTTGCCAACACCTGTCTTAGACATGACCATTCTTTACTAAAATGGTCTCTGAGGGGTGCCTGGGTGGCTCAGTGGGTTGAGCGTCCGATTTCAGCTCAGGTCATGATCTCGCCGACCGCGAGTTCGGTCCCTGCGTCGGGCTCTGTGTTAACAGCTCGGAGCCGGGACGCCTAATTCGGATTCTGTGTCTCCCACTCTCTCTGCCCGTCCCCCGCTCACCCACTCACACTCTGTCTCTGAAAAATGAATAAACCTTAAATATATATATATATACCTATATATATATATATATATATATATATATATATATATATATACCTATATATATACACATATATTCGTATATATTATTCTCTCTATATATGTATATATTCATATCTATTATTCCATTCAATTTTAACATTCCTTCTCTGAAGAAGGTACTATTAGTATTATCTTTTAGTTAAAAGGAAATCAGGTTTTGAGAAGCTGCATAACTCACATAAGGTAACCAGTGAACAATTAAGGGATTAGGGACTCAAGTGTGTCTGATCCTAATACATCAAACTCAGTTTTGCAGTTACAAGTATACATTTTCACATATACAAGCATTCTCCAGAAGGGCTGATGTGATAATTAAATAATATAATGCATAAGATATCTAAAAATGCCTGATGTAACAGCTCTTTAGTGAAAAAGTTCATCTTTGCCCTCTTACATCTGGATTTCATGATCCTTGTTGAATGGAGTTGAAATTGATTTTGAAAAATCTGTGTACATTCAGCATGGGAGTAGCATGCCTAATTTGACTAAAAGGCAAAAGCCATAGGAATTTTTTCTGTCTAGGAGTGGCCCACCATCTATGAGTCACGTGTGCTTTTCTAACCCTATGGTAGTGAAAGGTGGCTTTGAGCCATCCATATGCTTCTACCCAGTCTCAGTTAGGAGTAAGGATGGGCCTCTGAGACATAGACGATTGTGGTTTAAGGTCCAAGCTATGGCTATGGAAATTTTATTTTATTTTACTTTTATTTTATTTTATTTTACTTTTATTTTATTTTATTTTATTTTATTTTATTTTATTTTATTTCACTTTACTTTACTATTTTATTTTATTTTATTTTATTTTATTTTATTTTATTTTATTTCTATTCAAAACTCAGCGACTCTTAGGGGACCAACTCCCTGACCTCAGCATCATTAACACCATGCTCTAAACAGCTAAGCTGATTTTCCTATTAAGATTCATAAACTCAAGTTCAAAAACCGTAGGGTGGGAAGAGAAGCTACCGAGATTCATGTATGCTTTTGTTAGATTCTTTAATTAGATGACCCTTTCCCGGTATGACTTGGCTTCTAAATAACACATTTTTGTACTGCCAAATGATTGTGTTCTATTGTTTTTAGAACTGAATTGCCATTGGATTTATGAGTAGGCTGAAAACACATAATAGAAAATTTGGAATTGTGTGCAGAATTCACACGTTACGCACTTCGGTGTTTTACAAAGAAAGTAGAGGTTGAATATGCTTCATTCCTGTTGGATAAAGGGAGGGTCACTGGGCTCTCATTAGCAGCACCCCTGGATGTGGAAACAGACTGGTCTTCCATTCAGACACTTACCTGTGCTTGGTTCTTCAACAGCCATGCCGAGATTAACCCTTGCTTCAATCAGATTGTCTGCCGATCCGTGCAGATCTATCCGTATCTGGCAACGGAAAATAGACACATTCTAGATATTCATTGGTAAACACAGTCTTAAGCTTGAAGCCACTAAGTGTCTAAGTCTTGGGGGAAATTCAATATTCAAATAATTTCTTTATTAAAGGTAAAACTTAATGAGATCAATAGAGAACACATTGTGTTGGTCTGCAACACAACTGTTCTCTTTGAAAATAGTTTTATCAAGGTTTAATTGACATACAACACTGTATAAGTTTAAGATGGTTTCACTAACATATATTGTGAAATTATTACCACATTAAGCTTAGTTAGCATCTATCATCTCATGTAGATACAAAAAAAAAAAAAAACCCCACAAAGAAATAGAAAAAAAATCCTATTTTCCTCGTGATGAGAACTCTCAGAATCTGTTCTCTTAACTTTCATATCTACCACACAGCAATATTAACTATAATTACCCCTAGTATTTATTTATCTTATAACTGGAAGATTACACCTTTGGACCGCCTTATAATCATTGTTCTTGAATTCTATTTTTGCAGCATGCTGTCACATGTGGACATTCATGATCAAAACAGACCTATTAAGTTCATCATGGCATTTCAAAAATTATTTATTTATTTTGGGAGAGAGGGAGAGAGAGGAAACATGAGGGAGGAGGGACAGAGACAGAGGGAGACAGAGAATCTGAAGCATGCTCTGCACTGTCAGTGAAAGCCTGACGTGGGGCTTGAACCCATGAACTCTGAGATCATGACCTGAGTTGAAATCAGTCACTCAACCGACTGAGCCACCCAGGTGTCTGAATTGTGGAATTAAAAAAAAATATTTATTTTGAGAGAGAGAGAGAGAGAGAAAGAAGGGAGGAGCAGAGGGGGAGACAGAATCCCAAGCAGGTTCTGCACTTTCCGTGGAGAGCCCAATGTGGGGCTCAGCCCCCCAACTCTGAGATCATGACCTGAGCTAAAATCTAGAGTCTGACGCTCAACTGATGCTCGAGTGAGCCACCCAGGTACCCCCTCTTCATGGCATCTTTGTCAAGAGTGTTCTTGACTATATGCATTCTTTCATTTTTGCGACCTTCTAGTAAAATCTTTAGCTAATATTCATATCAGGAACCTGTGTAAGTCACCTGAGAACATGTTCTTTTGTTGTCTTTGGGACACTGTGTATTAGGTATTGAAGCTTCCCCCTTTTCAATGGGCAAATAAAAATCCTGGGGCCAATCCATGATGTTTCTGCAGTACGCATCCCACCTGTGTCTTTGGCTCACGTCCCTGTCTCACTTTGAGCCATGCTGATTTTTATTCATTCATAAATTCATTCATTCATAAATTTGTTATAACATCTCTACTGTATTTTTGTAGGGCACATTTTTGAGTGTGTCCTTAAGATGTGGAGGAACTTGAGAAAAGCTGACAAAATTTGACCATGCGTAGGGCTGGTAAATACACAGGAGAAATGTGGCATTTTGCGAGTCTGGCATTCACAGAACAAATCATCAGTCAATAAAGGCTGGACACCACTTCGGATTCCTTCTCAACCCATGCTTCGTGGAATCACTGCCAACCGATATTGAAACTGGCACCCAAAATCTATCTGCCATTTTTTGTGTGAGAGGTTTTTTTTTTTTCCATGAAGTTTCTAAAATGTATTGCCACTCACGTATAACTCCAGTAAAATTGCTTTCTGGTTTCCTTAATGTGAAATACAACCTTTATATCCATTAAAAACAGTAAAATAAAATGGTACTATAATAGCAACAATATGTACATTTAAAAATAATTTAAATAAATAATAATCTTCCAGAATGTATCCTTTTTTTTTTTAAGACTGAGAAAATACATTTCTTGTTCCCTGTGGCCCATAAGATCCTTGACATTTGAGAAGTAGAGTAGGAGGGCTATACCTTCTCTCTGAACTACTCTGGCTCTTGAGAATCGTGGAAACCTTTGTCTAGGTGTGACTTATCTCAGCCGTGTTTTGTGTAAGGAAAATGATTTCCATATGTCCCCACTATTTCACAGCCAAAACATTTGTGCACAGGTTGGGCAAATGCTTCCTATAGGGTGCGTTCTCTTGGTTTCAAGTCATGAATAGAAAGACTTCGAACTGTAGAAAAGAATTTGATTGCCTTTGCAATATGTACACACACACACACACACACACACACACACACAAACACACATGCATGCATGCATTCTCATTGTCTTGCAGTGATTTAAAATAGCTTTGGGTTCATTATCTAGACATACGTGCTCTAATGAAAATGCCATCATCAGTGCTAATGAGTGAATTTAAGTCAGTGTTATATCATAGACAACATAAGGTAAAGTATCAAAGGGGAAACGATTATAAAAATTTATTTTGGTGTGCGTCTTGGAAAACCTCAGTGGTCCAAATATGCTGCTTGCCTTCCTGTATTTCCAACTCCCCAGAGTAATGGCCCATTCCAAAGCCAAGCAATTTTGAAAATTAAAAACATATTTTATTAATAGCTCAAATACAGGAAGAACACAACAGCCCTTCCTGGTGATGTAATTGAACCTGATGATTTGAATTAAGAATATGCTAACATCTGGTAGTACCCAAAACATGGCCTATTAGAAATGGAACAGACTAATCTCTAAAGCAATATTCACACTTGCTATTTTTTTTTTAGAAACAAGAAGTCTATTCCCCCAATAGATCTGTATAATTTTAAAAATATGTATAATTAAAGAAATAGGGAATGCTAGGCTTTTAGGCTGCGTTCAAACTTGCAGAAATGGCAGTCAGACAAAAAAGGTTTCTGAGGAGTCCTGAGTGTCAGACATGAGGTGAAAACAGAAAATCCCCTTCTCTGATGTTATATCAGCATCTTTCTATCAGATCAGAACCACGGGAATGTGTATTTTTCAGCACGATAGCATTTGGGTTAAAGTACATAGATAAGTACTTGGATACAAAGTTAAATTGAAGTAAGAACCTTAAACAAGTCCTTTACTGTGCTGTTATTAAGACATTGTCAGACCTTGAAAGGGATTAAATTATCTCATGCCAATTTGCAATGTTTGCTTTCACATGCACACACCAAATAAGGGAGGGGGCGATGTAAAAAAAAAAAAAAAACAACAATGTACAATATACAAAATTTCTTTCATTTCAATTTTCAAGAAAGGCCTCGGCAGGGGTTTTCATTTGATAAATGCAAAGAGACAACCTAATAACAGCTTGCTTTGTTCCAAAATTAGGAACGGAAGAAGGTGGAAATGAGCATGTCGCATAGTTTTTAGAAAAAGGACAATTTGGTTTCAGGACTGAAAATTCAGACAATTTTTTTTCTTTTGTCCGGAGTGTGGAAAATTACTAGAGAGGTTATAGAAGTTATTCCTGAGGTGGCTTCAGGGACCATTATGCCAGCATTGGTTCTCTGTTTGCTTCTCCCTCAGCAAGTGTTCTTAAAGAGAAGAAGGTTTTCTACTGTGGGTTTCTCAGGAACAATCATATATCAACAATTTCCTTCCCAGAGAATGTTCCCCGTGTTTCTGTTCTCTACCTTTCCGTCATGGAAATGTGTCGCGCTTACCTGGGGCACAAATCAAAGCCTCCTCGCCATTCTTTCTCCAGCAAGGGGAGCACTTCCCAGTTGTGAAATGATAACACAGATCGACATCCATTTGTATAGCAAAGTTTATTGTTTATAATTTCTCATTTTTATATGGAATCAAAATTCCAGAAAAAATGCAAGCAAAGGACAAGGCATTCTTACATGTTACTTACCAATTATTTACATTTTGCTCTTTTGCTTTGTCATTTTCACTCTGTCTCCTCTTGTCTCGCTTCACATGCACACACACACATGCACACACACACACACACACACACACACTCATGTGCATATTATATTATTTTTTTGGAAACGTTTGAGTGTAACACTGTGCTTCCAGTTCCAAATTAACACCACAGCATCTTGCCATTTTCCATATTTGGGATTCCATCCTCCAAGAGTAAGAAACTTGGCTCCTATTATCCTTCATATAAATTGCTCATTTGTTCAAGGGTAGAATGCATGAAAGGCAGTTTCGGAATTGTTAATCATATTACTGTAAAACACAAAGCCTCCAGTTAGAGTTCATATTTGTTTGCAGGTTTTTGAGATACAATTTGCATAGAGTAGAGTACAAAAGTCTTAATGGTACAGTTTGATAAGTTTTGACAGATCCTCATTTATCCACACTCTTCCAAAGGTATAGAACTTTTCCATCACCTTGCTCCTTGCTGATGAATCCCCGCCCCGAAGCAAATTAACTCAAAGGAAACAGAATAGATGAAAAAAAATGAAGGACAGCACAGCGATCAATAAAACAGGAAATGGGCAGGCGATAGGGAAAAGTCAACAAAACCAGTCTTTGAGCACCGTAATAAAATTGATGAACATTGAGATAGGCTTCTCATTATTGAAAGTGAAAGAGGAGGCAGGAGTGCAAATTTTCAAGGTAATAAAAGATAACAAGGGAATATGGTGAACAATGTCATGCAGTGTAATTTGTCTGTGTAGACAAAATGCGCACATGTCTTGAAAGACACCAATTAACAGTACTGACACTAGAAGAAATAGAAAAGTAGGCTAGCCTTATACCTCTCAAGGAAATGTAGTTAATAATTTGAATCCTTCCTGCAATTAAATCCCTATGATTCAGTGGTGAACTGAAACTTTTAAGTGAGGAAAAATACCGTACTACGTAAACTTTTATTTTTAAGTTTTTCAGAAAATAGAGAAAGAAAATCTTATTTAATGTTTTTTTTAAATTTTTATTTATTTATTTATTTTTATTATATTTTTAACATTTATTTATTTTTGAGACAGAGAGAGACAGAACATGAACAGAGGAGGGGCAGAGAGAGAGGGAGACACAGAATCGGAAGCATGCTCCAGGCTCCGAGCCATCAGCCCAGAGCCCGACGTGGGGCTCGAACTCACGGACCGTGAGATCGTGACCTGAGCTGAAGTCGGACGCTCAACCGACTGAGCCACCCAGGCGCCCCTAATGTTTATTTATTTTTGAGAGAGAGAGAGAGAGACAGAGTGAGAATGGCCAGGGACAGAGAGAGAGGAGACCCAGAATTTGAAGCAGGCTGAGCTGTCAGCACTGATCCCGATGTGGGGCTCAAACTCAATAAACCATGAGGTCATGACCTAAGCCGAAGTCAGACACTTAAATGACTGAGCCACGTAGGCTCCCCTTCTTATTTAATAGTATCAGGGCAACAAAACTCGAATACACAAAGCCAGACAAAGATGTTACAAATAAAGAAAATCTGGAGCCTAACATCCCTTAGAACATAAACTAAGTGCATCAATATATGATAAGAATAAATGGTAATGCAAAGTGGGATTTATCGCAGAAATGGAAGGTTGGTTTAACATTTCAAAATCAATGAGTGCAATTTGCTTTATGAAAAAAAATAAAATTAAAAAACATACTTTTAGCTTAATAGACATCAAAAAATCATTTGACCGTCTTTTCCCATTTTTGATTTAAAATTAAAAAAAAAAAACAACAAACTAAGAATTCCTGATAAAGGGTATCTGTAGGAAACCTATACATAGAAAGCTCTAGACTTAACGTTGAAAGACTGAAGCCTGTATCATGAGATCAGAAACAAGGCAAGGTTGTTCACTTTCAAAGGTTTTATTCTAGTTAGTTAGCTAGTTAGTTAGCAGGCTCCACACCCAAAGTGGGGCTTGAATTCCTAACCCTGAGATTAAGAGTCACATGTTTACCAACTGAGCCAGGCCGGCATCCCTCAGAATTTTTATTCTAGAGCTGGCAAAACTAATCTATGGTAGAAATCGGAGAAGTGTATGATTGAGAAATGGTTAGAATTGACTAAAAAGAGGCACCAGAAAACTGATAGGGGTATGGGTTCCTTAGATGTGTTCATTATAACCTGTGCATTTTGATATGTATGTAAGTTATATTTCAATAATTGCAAATTTAGTGCTCAGATATGTCTATTCCCTTAAGCCATTCAGTTTTTGAGTTTTTGCTTTTTATTCTGATGATTATACTTAAATTTTTCATATTCCTTAATGGTGGGAAAAATTCCCCAAACCCTAATGACTCATGCTTTGGTATAATCTCCTTTCCTTGAGTGTGGGCAGGACCTGTAACTTGCTTGTAACCAGTAGATTATGGCAAAGGTGATTTGAAATGGTCCTGTGATAACATTACATTTCAGAGCAAAGATATAGGGATTTTATAGAAGCCATGAAGATTCCTAATTAATTGATTTTAAGTTAATCTAAAAAGATGTTCCTGGGTGAACTTGACCTAATCAGATGCATCCTTTGAAAGTGGGTTGAGAAGTCAAAAACCCTGAGCTTCAGTTAAGATGCTAACCCCAGTAGACACCTTGAATTCAGCCTCGTGAGATCGGGAGCAAAAGGTCAAGCCAAGTCATATCTGGACTCCTGACCCATTAAGAATGTGAGACAATAAACGCGTGTTGTTTTCAAACTCCTAAATGTGTGGTAATTTGTCACTCGGCAATATAAAAGAAATTCATTTGATTTTACTTTTTATTTCATGTGGATGATACCTCTTGGATCTCTCTGCATTTAGACTATCCTTTCCCATAAGAGATAGACTTTCTCTTTACTGAGTTTTGGGTCTTTCGCTCATGTAGTTAGTTTCCTTTCATTTCTAGTTACTTTGGGTTAAAACTTTTTCTTTGCATTTGGTTCATCGTGATCACCGTTAGTGGCTGTAGGTTTTATTTTTATATATTTTTTAAGTTTATTTACTTATTTTGAGAGAGACAGAGACAGCACAAGAGGGGGAGGGGCAGAGAGCGAGGGAGAGAGAAACCCAAGCAGGCTCCGTGCTATCAGCTTAGAGCTCCAGGTGGGGCTTGAACTCAAGAACCGTGAGATCGTGACCTGAGCTGAAACCGAGAGTCGAACGCTCAACCAACTGAGTCACCCAGGAGCCCCTGGAGGTTTTATTTTTAATACCTTGCCTTTGCAATTGGGGCTTACGTTGTTCCACAAGAGAAGAGGCAGATTAAGACCAGATTCTCTTCTTGATGTGGAGCTCCCTTTCTCTTCAACCAGGGCCTGCTCCGTGGGGCTCTTATCACCCGCCTCCCTTTTTTAAAGCAAATATTTCTCTTGTGTTTTAATGGAGAGAAAACATTGTCATTTCATGGTAGGCAGAGAAGGGACAAGACTATCCAACTCTGTTAAATGCTGCTCTTTAATTACTTCCTCTGATAATTGCCCGGTGCCTTTGCCCTGCTCTGAACATTCATTTTCCTGAGCTTGGGTTATCCTTGGAATTTCTGGAAGAGCTCTTTTCTCTCGAGTGAGTTTGAGTTTGTGATTTCTTTGCGCCTGCTTATCCATTAGTATGAGTCTGCCAGCCTCTCGTCTCAAATTCTTCAAAATCTCTAATATGCCAATGACATTTTCCCCTGTTTTCAAGACTTGATAGAAAGATCTACCAACTGTTTTTTTTTTTTTTCCATCTTGCGAGATTTGAGGCAGAGGAGAGATGCTTTTAATCCATTCTCTTGTTACGTTCTCATCTTTGAGGTGGTCAGATAACACGATCAGATAACTTCATACAGGGGAAAAATTGAGATTCACAGATGGCTACATGACTTACCCAAGTTCACCCAACTGGCAAGCTGTAAAGACCTGAGCTTACAGTATCTTGAAATTCTGGGAAACGGCATATCAAATCATAACTTCAGTGACCGAAGCCAGCAGTGTGTGTTTTCATATCATGATAGTTCAGCGTGGCATGTGCTTCTGTTTGTTACCATAGTTTCATACCTTTCATTTACGCACAACACTTACACACACACCCTGAAATTATTAACATAGCCCTTAGCAAGGTGTGTGCACCTGCTCGGCTTACATAGGTGGGAACTGACAGCTTTCTTATAGGGGAGGATGAGTATACTGACTCAACTCCTCATTATCGTCTTTCTCAATGTTAATTCCACCATTTGCTTTGGAATTTTTATTCGTCTGCTCATCTTGAGTGGGAGTTGTTTCTCTCTCTCTGCCTGATTATTCCTGGCTAGTCATGGTATAGTTACCTCCACCCGGTCTCATTCATTCTCACGCCAGTATGAACCTCCTCCCCGCGGCTTGGGGCTCCCGTGCCATGTTGTTTTTGTTGATACAGAAGATCCAGTTACTGCCCCGGGTTTGCTTCCTCCTGTACTGTTTCTGTAGGTGGGCGCCTTCACACGCGCTGTAGTCCTGGGAGAATGTACAGGTTACTTTTGTTCTTGGGCCGCCCCCAGGTTAGCACCGTGAGCCTGGTGCAGATTCATCCGAACACGTGGGCTGCGTTTGATCCCCGTCACCCACAGATTCTGCACCCCGTTGCCAGCAGGTGCAAGGCTCCTTTCTGTCTGCTCATAACTGTGAGTGGGTCTCATTGTCCTGCTACAATCCAAGGAGGCGACTCCTTCTGCTTTTGTTAATTTTAATTTGTAAAATTTTATCAGTTACTGTCGTGTTCATAAGGAGGAGGGGTTCCCTCGAGATAGGAACGTGTGATGCCCTTTTGCTTAGAAGCCCCGGGAGTCATGTCTTCGATTGGATCCACTATTCAGTGGTAACTTGCCTCTCATTTCTGTTTGTCGCGTGACCGGAACAGGTCCCTCCCTCACTGTGTTTTAAAAGTTCACCGCGATTCTGATAAAAATAATGTGCAATTAATTTATTCGTATCGGTAAATGTTTAACAGCAGGACTAAAAACACTTTCAAATCACACTTTGCGCTAGCCAGCTCAACGACCGGACAGATGCCAAAATATTTTTCATTTGTGTTTTGGTATTTCGTATTTGCTAAATATGAGCCATCATGTGATATATTTACATATATATGATGAGCATGAATCAAAACATTTTCCCTCTGATTTTCCTAATTGGTTGTGGAAGGAAAAATATCTTTAATCTTGTTTGTAAATGATGTTTAATTTCCTTAGCCTTAATTGGTGGCAGTAGGAAACACTCTTCATTGGTAAAACACATACAGGAAGATCTTGTTTACGGGCTTAATATCCTTAGCTAATGATTCTAGCACCTGGAGCTACCCTCCTATACGACTTGACTCAAGTGGTAACACTGGTAAGGTGAGTTCATACACCTTGTAAATTATAGACCTGTGTGGTGTATGGGGGGGAAAAACATCGTGGGGAGATGAATTAAGTCAAGTTTTAGCAAAACACGTCTATGGGTAGTAATCAGACATTTTCCCCAAATACGGCTTGTCAGGCTCGTGTCGACTGTTACCAAGGGACAGGCTAGCGTGACACATCAAGGGAAAGCGATAACTACACGAGTTCTTGGAATAAAACTACCCCCGGTTGCAACAGCCTTTTGGAACGAGAGGCCCCGCCTTGAAAATTTGCAATTGGCATTTTGCACCCAAATCTTGTTCGCATCTCTCGCACCCTCGTGCCACTTCCCAAAGGCTGAAAGAACCCTTTCAACGTGTGTTTACGCTTGTATTTAAAATAAGGAAAAGTCACCTCACGACTGAAACCACCGAGATTTGTGACAAGGGCTCTTTTGAGGAAAAGTGCATCCGGCCACACACAGTGAGAGCAGAGCAAGAGCGTGCAGGCAGGCACAGACAAGGCTTGCTACCCATGCTGCCCCTCGCAAATCAAAACACACCCCCGGGCCTGTGTGGGGCCCAAGGTATGAGGGAGGTACAGCTGAATTGTAGGAAAGGCTTCCGGGTAGCTAGATGATAGGTGTTTGAAAATGCGGAAGGCCTAGGAACCCATCCTGTTATCATTCCGTTTTTTCCCCACAAAAGGAACAGTAAACGAAAGCACTCTTGTACCTCCCTTCTCTCCTCACCTGCCTGCTTCCCTTCCGCGGTCCACTCAGGATCCAGGAGGACAGGACTCTTGATCCTCTCAGGAAACTTGTTTATACGTGGAAGTAAGCGATCTGATTAGCCTTGTCACCATTTGGCCCTGCCTAATTCAGATGTTATTGGTGCTCCTAAAGCTCTGTGGACCTTTTATTACCCAGCTTTCCTGTTGTAGTGGGAAACTACACTTTGATTAATTGTTGATTGCTACAGAAGTATTGAAAGTTTTTTTTTTTTGTATGTCTGTCAAAACAAAAGGAAAAAAAAAGAAGGAAGGAAGAAAGAAAGAAAAAGAAAGAAGAAACAAAGAAAGGGAAAGAGAAAGGAAGGGAGAAAGGAAAGGGAGAAAGCAAGAAAACAAGAAAGGAAGAGACAGACTTTAAATTATTGAAAGAAACAGGAAGGAAGGAAGGAAGGAAGGAAGGAAGGAAGGAAGGAGAAAGAAAAGAAAAGAAAAAAGAAAAAGAAAAAGAAAAAGAAAAAGGGAAAGGGAAAGAAAGGAAAGGAAAAGAAAGGAAAGGAAAGGGAAGGGAAGGGAAGGAAAGGAAAGGAAAGGAAAGGAAAGGAAAGGAAAGGGGAAGGGGAAGGGGAAGGAAAGGAAAGACGAAAGGAAAGGAAAGGAAAGGAAAGGAAAGGGGAAGGAAAGGAAAGATGAAAGGAAAGGAAAGGAAAGGAAAGGAAAGGGGAAGGGGAAGGGGAAGGAAAGGAAAGACGAAAGGAAAGGAAAGGAAAGGAAAGGAAAGGAAAGGAAAGGAAAGGAAAGGAAAGGGAAGGGAAGGGGAAGGGGAAGGAAAGGAAAGATGAAAGGAAAGGAAAGGAAAGGAAAGGAAAGGAAAGGAAAGGAAAGGAAAGGGGAAGGGGAAGGGGAAGGGGAAGGAAAGGAAAGACGAAAGGAAAGGAAAGGGGAAGGGGAAGGGGAAGGAAAGGAAAGGAAAGGAAAGGAGAAGGGGAAGGAAAGGAAAGACAAAAGGAAAGGAAAGGAAAGGAAAGGAAAGGAAAGGAAAGGAAAGAGCACAGGAAGAAATTCAACAACAAATAGCTCCACAAAAGACAGGGATATAGTGAGTGATGTACAGAACGTGGCTAAGAGTGTTTTATCATTTGTTGCTCTGTCGTAGTGATTGTCATGAAAGGCATAATTAGAATAGAGAATCAAAAGCCATGTTGCAAACAGTGTAGTCCAGTGAATACAGATACATCTCTTTGGGAAAAACATATTTATTTATAAAACAAAATGGTGGGGGTGGATCGGAGAATCTAAAGAGGAAAGACCCTTTTCCTAGGTATTTTGGAAAAAGCATTATTTCACAGAGGCTGACTGTGCATTGATACGGAATCTTCGTGGCAAGACAAAGATCCGTTTTGTCTTGCATTCATTTCAAAATAATATCTACAGCCGAACTGAACTGCAGCCTCATCCCCTTTAGTGTGGATTTGAAAATGAACTGAAAGCGGTTTCCAAATGCAAGTTCACATTTGAATGACAATTGGAGTCACAAAGACTAACAAAAGTTATTTGTTGCACGCCAGCCAATTGCTCTGGGTTCACAAAGGTGTCTTGTATGAAACCTGTTGGGCTGTACTGTAAAATTTGGTTCAAATAATGATTATAAACATTGTGATCACTGCAAACAGAATCCTTCCATGATGAAAGGATAAAACGATAAGACGTAAAAGCTGGAAGCGTGCTTTGAAGTTTGCTAGCCAAGCATTTCTTAAAGTGTGGTCTGTGGACACAGACTGTTAATTGAAGAACGCGCAGGAAAGATATTGCAGAATATGGGGGTCATTTCTGGGCAAATTATTTTTTTGAAAGCTTTGCTCAAACTTATAAGCTTTGTTTTTTTTTTTTTGCAAGACTTTTCAGACCCTTTAATATAAGTGCACTTAAGAAGTGCATCTTGCTTCTCCAAGTAAGAGAGTTCCCCCGAATTTAGTGTGCACAAGTACACATAGAGTACGTGCGGACGTCTTAAGTATGAGCAGGTGTGTGTGTGTGTGTGTGTGTGTGTGTGTATCTGTGAATTGATGTTCCATGGGAAACATTTAAAAAATTATATTACTTAATGCTCCTGTCTCATTAGGTTAGAAACTGGGGGTCAAAGCAGTTTGAGGGTCTGGTCCATAGCCATTGAACCATGCAGTGGCTGAATTGGTCCTGGAGCTCAGGGCTTCACGTCTCCATCCCAGAGTTCTTTGCACGGTGCCATAAAGCAAGGATGAGTGACACCCATGGTGGTCACCATGGTTTTACATTACGGATAGAAAGAAGATTCCAAATATTCCTCCACTGACCTCCTAAAATGTCAAGCGTTTTATTTTACTCTTAGGGGCCAAGGGCATTTATGTGATTGTACTGCAGCCTGACATGGCTGGGGAGAATACTATATTTAGCCATTTCGCTGACAGCATCCAGGGCGGCAAGAAGCAGGATGAAAAACTAGTCTCCTTTAAGTGTCTGTGTTAAAGACAGAGATTAGGAAAAGTCTGGATTGATTCTTTTCTGTTCAACATGTATACATGGCAATTTTACTGAATTCAGGAAATCTGATTCAGCTTCTGCACGTCTCCCAGGCCCCCAGACCACGCCAGTGTTGCAGGTTTGTGGACCGTACTTTTGAGGAGCGGGGGACTGGATGATGGGATCGGGAAGCAAGGTTTTCTGCGTGTGTACGCGAAGGCTGGGAAGAGAGAACGGGGCGGAATACAGAGGCTAGCACAAGCCTCTCGATTTGTTCTTTCCCAGTTTTGCCAAGGAGAGGAGAAACAGAGGCAAAACTTATCCCATACTGGAATCGAACTTAATCCCTGGCTCTAAATTATGGAATATTCCATAATTCCATAATTTAGCCACTCTCTTCTTTCTGGATCTTCTATTTCATTCGCCCATTTTCCTCTCTGAGACCGGGGAAAGACCCGAAGATGGGTTTTTTCTCTTCTACTCACTATCTCTTTCTTAACTTTGAGAACCCTTTTTGGAGAGAATCACCAGGCTTTAATTACACCACACGGACAGGACACGTTTTTAAATTGAGGGATCATCATAAATTCCCATTTTGGGTGTGTTCTTCTCTGGGGCTCAGTCTTCTGATCTATTCATGGGGACTAAAAAAAAAAAAAATATATATATATATATATATATATATATATATATATGATTGTAAATGAGACAATATGTGTGGATGTACTCTGTAAAACATTCTACCCCATTCACTCCTTTTTGCTCTTTGTTCCTGAAATCAATGAATGCAATTTGGGACTGGAAGTGAATACAAATTTTGGACGCCAGAAAGATCTGCAGTAAACTGTGCGGTTGTTTTGTCTCTATTGTTACTGAGACAGGCACCTGTTCCCACAGGCCTGTGTCTTTCCAGAAGCAAACACATACTTCCCCTGCTGGGGAATAAGTGGGTGCATATGGCCGTGGGCAAAAGTGTTTTGCTGTGGAAACAACAGTTTCACCCTTTTTTTTTTTTTGGAGTCCCTTGCTATTTTTAATTAAAGACACAATAAGGTATATTTTAGGCAAAAGCTTTATGTAGACTGTCAAGGAATACATTTTCTCTCGTGGCACCATATCTTAAAAATTCCCCTTGGACAAGAAAAACTCCAGAGAGAGCAGAAAACAGTGGGGTGGGAGCCAGCAGCACAGTCAATTGGGACATTCTTGATTCCTGAGATACACAAAACAGATTTGTTGACATGTCTTCATGGGCGGGACTAGTTCTACAAGGAGGGGAGAGAGGGCTGTGCCAATGAGTGTCAGTTGTCACCGAAAAGGGAATGTTTGTCTTAGTTGCAACGGGGCCCGTAGAGGGGAGGGGGACGTGAACAACCCAAACTAGCCGACTGTCTCCCCACATTCAGGCACAGACGACACCACGAACAGGAGCATCTGGGTTTAGCATCAGGCCCTGTCATCTCATGGTTGGCTAAACTGAACTGACTTAGCTTTTCTGCGCCTCAGTTTTCACGTTCGGAAAATGGGCACAGTAATACTTGCTTTGAGAATTCAAATGAAAATAAAAAATAACTCATGTGAAACACACTTAATATAATAAGTACTAAGGAACTTGTTGTCATTTTATTTTTAGTATCTATTTTACTGCTTACTCTACAAGTTTTGCTGATTTTCTTATTTTCTTTCCAGGTCTTTGTTAACACTACCCTTGCCCTGCCCTGTGGCATTAGACGTTTGCTCTCCCCGTTGTGGTGTTGATGGTCTCTCGGAATTCACACCTCCCTCCCCATCTCCCATCCCTGTTTCCTCATCGTCCCGTTGTTAAATTCTATTGTACACTTATCTTCACAAAGCCAGCAGGAGGGCGCCGTCCCGTTGGGTGTCCCAGGTACAGAGCCGAGGCACAGAGCCAAGTCAGAATTATTTTCTAGAAAGTTGTTTTTTCAGTGCTCATGTAGCACATCCTAAATCCTGTGCACGTAGGGCCGGGGATTAGTTAGAAAGTGTTAAAGTATTTTCTGTTACTGCTGTGCCTCCCATAACCTTGAAAAATTCATTTTCACTCTTCTCTTCTCACTTCCCTAATGGAAAGATTAGAAAGATAATATCAGGAAGGTGCTATCTAAATATGAAATGATGTATAAAAGAAACATCAGACAATGTCTGTCAGAAGCTGCTGATTCTCCCAACCATATGTTTTTCTGTGACCTTCAATCTCCTTAGGATTGGTCCAGGAGTCAGTATACAAGTCAAGAAGTACTTCGGTTCTCCAGAGATTTCTTAGGGTGGCTGTTCCGCTTGTCTTGTTGCTGGCAGATTTTCAATCACTTGTTCAATGAACTGGGCCCCAGGTTCCTGAGAACGGAGCGGGTTGATGTTGGGACTTAAAGGAATTAATACATGCAAAGAGTGTAGAAGGGTAGCCGGCATAAGGTGAATACTGAATCAAGTGTTAGCCATTAGCATTCGCTTTGGAAAGTCTGACCTTTGCTCGCCTATTTGCTTCCAATGTATTGCTTAGCTCTTCTCTTCAGGACCCACCATTCAACGTTGTTCTCTGGGACCCAGACTCAGGCTTAGTAATCAGCGCCTTGTAGACCTTACCCTGGGGTTCTCATCTATCTCTCCCGGTTTTGCCCCAGCTATTTCTTTCTTAAAAAAAAAGAAAAAGTTTTTATTTATTTATTTTGAGAGCTAGAGAGAGGAGGGAGGGAGGCAGCGTGAGAGAGAATCCCAAGCAGGGTCCGTGCTGTTGGTGCAGAACCTGACATGGGGCTTGATCCCTTGAACCGTGAGATCATGACCTGAGCCAAAATCAAGAGTCAGATACTTACCTGACTAAGCTACCCAGGTGCCCCTCTCCCAGCTATTTCTATCGTAGATTTAACTCAGGCGCTTTGCAATCCTTTGCCTTTGCCCACCCCCCCCACCCCCAAACCCCCTCACTGACAGCGAGAGGGTGACTCCAGTTGCCCAAACTTTATCTGTTCTGATAAAGTAAAAGTTGAGATAGTGTCTTGTTGGGGCTGGGGGAGGGTGGAGGTCAAGTGCAACCCAGTAGGCTCACCCAATCCCCCTGGACTCTCCTAGGCCACAGGGAGCACCTAATAATGACCTTGGAGTTGGGTCATTTTTCAAACCCCAAGAGCAAATTGTTTCCTATCATCTGAAACGTCCTCGTGAGCAGAATCATTCTAAATTTTCACACTTGCAGCCCCCTAAAAGGTGTGTGAATACTTTAATATAACATTTCAGAACTGTAAAATGATGGCTTTGTGCTTGTTGTTTACCCAGTGCTTGGCACTTTAGTGACGGTAAACGTATAAAATTGCTTCATAAATGACTTAAATAGAGATTGTATATATTTCTAGGTCTAGATTTCTCTTTTCTCACAACCATAATCATCTATCCTAGTTAAATTATATTTTTCTTTCTTTGCAATGAACTTTTCTTAAATAGTCCCTTTTTCTCCTTTGCCAGAGCTATTTTCATTTCAAAGTCACAACTTCTCAACTGGGGATCATTACTTCCCTGCTTTTTAGCCAATAATTTCTATTTGAGCTCTATACAATTTTCATTCTTCTTGAGTCTCTGCATCCTTTGAACTTTATATTTATGATGAAAATTAAAACTCACTTTCACATGTTTTCCAAGGAAGGAAATTTCATTTAAGCAATTATTTTGCACATGACTTTCTGTTGTGTAGCAGCCATGTAGGCAATCCCCAGGCAAAATCTGGCTGAATGGGAGGTTTTTCTTCAGCCTCAACCTGTCCCCTTTCCTGAGACAGTTCATGTTCAAGGCCACCTGAGTGGTTCTTTTGTAGGCTTGCCTCTAAGGCCTCACTGCGCACTCTAGACTAGAAGTCCCAAACTCAAATGTCCACAGGAAGGAAGTAGTTAAAGGGAATGAGTGAAACCCCAGGGTGGAAATAGTTAGGATTATGGTGAACTAGAGACTGGGTACCCTATCCAAACTGGGTAGCCGTTATTCCATTCCAATATATTATTGCCAAACCATTATTCCAGATCTGAGTATTTTTTAAGAGAAGCCTGTTATTTAGATTCAGTTAAAAATTAATGTGAACAGGGGCGCCTGGGTGGCTCAGTCGGTTAAGCGTCGGGCTTCGGCTCAGGTCATGATTTCATGGTTTGTGAGTTCGAGCCCCACATCAGGCTCTGTGCTGACAGCTCGGAGCCTGGAGCCTGCTTCGGATTCTGTGTCTCCCTCTCTCTCTATCCCTCCTCGGCTAGTGCTCTGTCTCTCTCTGTCTCTCAAAAATAAATAAATGTTAAAAAACAATTAATGTGAACAAATAACGCATGAATCCAACAAAACATGTAAACCTGTTGGCCTTTTGAGATCTTTCCCTTCTACCCCTAAGTGTCTGTGACATCAACACTTATCTGTCCTGAGTTGTACCTTTCTCGGCTGGGATTAAAATGAGTAAAAGTAATAACTACTCATAAAAATACAAATAATATATTATAAAGTAGAAGTTGACCATCTCAGAGTGGAATTAGCAGTAGAATAAGAGGCATATTATCAGCGTGGCACATTATTTAACAAACAAACAAACAAACACACATAAAAACTGGGCCAACTAAATGGCTCAGTTGGTTAAGCGTCCAATTCTTGATCTCAGCTCAGGTCTTGATCTAAGGGTTGTGAGTTCAAGCCCCGCATTGGGCTCTGCGCTGAGCATGAAACCTACTTAAAACAAAAACCAAACGAGCAAAAACAAAACACAAGGAAACAGAAAACTAATTTTGCATTTTGACAGGCGTGTTTTTGGCTCTATCAGAATGCACTGCTTTCACTGGGTCCAGGTATGCCACCAGTGGCTATTAAAACTGAACATGCTCCCTGTTTCTTTTCCCTTCTAGGTGTATCTTTACCTCATCCTCAACCACCAGAATTCAATGAAATGAGTGTTGAAGAATACCGGGGAGAAAGCATATGTTTCCCACCACTCTGTAGGGATAGGCTCAATGTTCTTTGTTCATGATGGCAAAAGTCAGGAACAAATATACCAAATAAGCTGATAATGACAGCAATGGAAAAAGTAGTCAAGTCTCTTTCATCCTTTCCTGACAGACTTTCTTCTTGGTTTTGGACTTAGCCAAGAACAAACTTCTAGGAAAGCTCTGAACCTCTTTTCTATGACTGCATATGAAAGACCACACAAGCACACACAGAATGGGAATTTATGGCCATAACCTCAATTTAACAAATTTCCTGTATGTGTGGTGTAATTAAGGACCTGGTTATTCTCTCCAACAAGGGTTCTCAAAGCTAAGACAAATGTACTCCTTTGAAACGATTTATTTTTGGAACCTAATTATCAAATACAGAAGTTTGTGCGTTTAGCCATAGTTTATCTACCCTGTTGCAAACAGGATAGGCCACCAGCTCAGACTCTGCTCTGTACCAACAACCGAACGCCTAGAAAGTTGTTGATTTATCTCTCTGTCTGTCTCTTTTCTGAGGAAGAGGAAAACTTGACTGCAAATTAACCTTAACAAATGTTGTGCCCAACTCTGCCTTTGAAGACCTAAGATATTTTTAAGTGGGGATATATTGGGTTGTTTCAGATTTTTGGGAAAAGGAGTGGGCCTTCTTCTAAATGGCAGGGGAGAGAAACAACAAAACAACAACAACGACAACAACCAGACATTCGATGAATTACACTCACTTTTTCCCTGTATGTAAACTAAACGTTGCGTGAATCTGAGGCACTAACTTGAGATTATGAGTCTGGTTTTAGTGAATGAGAACACACTTCTGTATTGGTTAAAATAAAACAAAACAACAAGACTTCATTCACAGAATTAAGAGAATTTCAAACTACAGACTCAACTCAGTTCTGAATTATACATCTTGGAACACTGGTAAGTCAAATATTTGAGCGTCTGCAAAACTAAGCCTTCCCATTTCAATTACAACCTATTATAAGTCTGTTCTTCTTTATAAGAGTGATGTCAGGACAGCAGTATGTCTCTTGCTCTGCGAAGGTAGATCTTCAAAAGGCATCTAGCTGGATGGGCTCATTTCGAGAGTACGAGAAGGAGCTTCAGTTTGAGCATAGAGCTCAGAAAATAAGTGTTAAAACCTGTATCCTCCAGGAAACGATTTCAAACCCAGTCTGCGTTCTTTAGAAGTCATTTTTATAGAAGTGGATGTTCACTGCTTCCTGTTAGATCAGATTTCATGGCTTTTGGTTTCAGAAACTTAGGAAGTCACTATAGGCAGTCCCCGAATGACTTCCCTGTACTTCAGGGTAGCAGGGCTGGTGGGCTGATCAAAATGAGAAGGGTCTGTATCACTCTGGTTCTTTGATCAGCTCACGAGAGCTCGGCCAACCCACGCTGCATCAAAGACACATTCTGACACCACTATGGGTTTACACATCATAATTTATGTTGCTTCGGAGGGAACATGGATACAAGAGTCCGCTTTGGGACCCTAGAACCCACCTCACCCAACTAAACTCTGGCAGAGAAAACAGACGATCTCTGATCCAGTTTATTAGTAGTGGCTTTGTGATTCTGGAGAAAAGATCCCCAGGGACTGGCACGGGGAAGAGAGTGCCCAGGCGAGGCTGGAGGTTCCCAGTGCAGTAACTGTGCCCAAGGCAGTGCTTGAAAGGCAAGGAGACCAGACAAAGACCAGGGATGGAGAAAACACCTTATGAAGACCCAAGGATACAGTGGTTCCTGTGTCTTCATTGACTCTCATTGACTCTTCATTGACTCTCATGGTTACCCTTTGTATCATTAACTATTGATATATCACAATCCATATAAAAATGCAGTGGCTTGAAATTGATCATTCACTACTGTCCATGAGCCTACAGGCTGGTTAAATGGTTCTTCTCGGTCCAGCTGGACTCACTCATGCATCTGTGGTCGATTGCCATTGCGTATATGGTTCTGCTGATCTCGGCCATGTCACAACTCTACTCAAAGGATTTCAAAGGCTCCCTATTACCTCCTTAGGAATGCTCAAATCTGTTTGCACTTAAGACCACTTCACTTTCTTAGAAATCATGGAGGACCTAGGGGGGCCTGGGTGGCTCAGTCTGTTAAGGATCTGACTCTTGGTTTCCGCTCAGGTCATGATTTCACCATCGTGAGATTGAGCCTTGAGTCAGGCTTCACACTGAGTGTGGAACCTGCTTTACGTTCTCGCTCGCTGCCCCTCCCCCACTCTCACTAGGGCACATGCGCTCCCTCTTTCTCTCTAAAATAAATAAAAATAAAAACCCTTGGGAACCTCAAAGATCTTTTGTTTTTGTGGGTTATATTCATAAATATTTATCATGTTTGAAGTTGAAACAGAAATTTAAAAACATTGATTGGTTTAAAAATTAAACTTTGACATATTGACAGAAATAATGAAAAATGACTATATTTTTTCAAAACGAGCAAACAAACAAACCATTAGCAAGAAGAGTGGTGGTGATTTACGTTTTTGCAAACTTCTTTAATGTCTGGTTTAACAGAAGACAGCTGGGATCTCATATCTGCTTCCTAATTCCATTTGCTGTGATGTCATGTGTCAGGTAGCCTCTGGAAAACTCCACTGTGAACTTGTGAGGGTGTGCAAATGGAAAAGGTAAATAAAATTTTAGTATTGTTCTGAAAGTAATTTTGACCTCGTGGACAAAGGTCGGTGACAAGAGGGGTTCCTGGACCCAACTTTGAGAACCCTGGTCTACAGGTGCAAGTATGAACTTTCTGCTTTCTGTTGTAAAGACTTCCACGATTTTGGCTTACAGTCCCCCTAATGTGACTGCATTCAAATTTCTCTCTTGTTGTTTACTGGCTCCGTAACTTGGGCAAGTGATCGAATCCCCCTATCTATATAATGGGCATATACTCACCGCACTCATGGGGTTGTTATGTGACTTAGACGTTCTGGATAAAACCACTCAGCATCGTGCTAGACACATTGTAAACCCTCAGTAAAATGTTACTATTATTACTGTTTTGGTAGTTACATTTCATTTAATAGATATTAGTCTAAATGCTTTCAGTGGAGAAAACATTTTTTTTTAATTTTTTTTTAACATTTTATTTATTTTTGAGACAGAGAGAGACAGAGCATGAACGGGGAAGGGGCAGAGAGAGAGGGAGACACAGAATCTGAAGCAGGATCCAGGCTCCGAGCCATCAGCCCAGAGTCCGACGCGGGGCCTGAACTCATGGACCGCAAGATCGTGACCTGAGCTGAAGTCGGACGCTTAACCGACTGAGCCACACAGGCGCCCCAAGGAAAAAACTTTGTTTAGACACTGTCATCAAAGCTGCATATAATACTGCCAATACTCCTCAGAATAGTATAGTTGTTACGGGAAATGAAAGACTAATTTATTCATTTCATGAATGTTTGTTGAGGAATTATTATGTGCTCTCGAGTGCTCTTAACTTTGAGAGTACTTCCTAGTCTAGGCTTGAGTAACAGGGAAAAAACCCATGAAGGTGTATTACAGCTGGGTCTTGCTAATTATAAACCTCATCACGGGCAAAGGAAACATGAAGAATGGTATTCTAAGAAGGAAATTTTTAGCGCGGAGTCAGCAAATGTTTTCCAGAAAGAGCCAGATAGGAAATACTTTTCACTTTGTGGATCATCTGGTCCCTGTAGCAACTTCTCAACACTGCCATTGTGGCTCCAAAGCACCATGGATAATACATAAGGGAATAAGCATGGCTGTGTTCCAACAATGCTTCATTTATGGACACTGAAATTTGATTTCATATAATTTTACATGCCCCATAATATCAGTTATCTTTTGACATTTTCTCCCCTTGACCATTTAAAAATGCAAAAAGGATTGTTAGCTTCTGGGACCATGCAAAACAGGCAATGGTAAGATTTGGCTCGTGGGCTGTAGCTTGCAAACTTTTGCTCTAGGGCAAGGGTTTCGTGGTGAGAACCTCTTCTGTTGGGGAAAATGAGTTATCTGTACAGAGCAGTTTGTAAGTGAGTTATCTAGGCAGGCATTTGTTATCTTGCGGGAGATAAGGATGAAGGTAAGCCTTGGATACCTGAATAATGACGATAATAATAGTAATTATGACCACGAAATATGGGCATCAGTTTAGAGTATTTGTGTGTGTGTGTGTGTGTGTGTGTGTTCAAGGAATGGAAACACAATTCATTTTGGGGGGAGTCAAGTATTTTCAAATTTGGGAATTTAAAAAAAAATTTTTTTTTTTAACGTTTATTTATTTTTGAGACAGAGAGAGACAGAGCATGAACGGGGGAGGGGCAGAGAGAGAGGGAGACACAGAATCTGAAACAGGCTCCAGGCTCTGAGCAGTCAGCACAGAGCCCGACGCGGGGCTCGAACTCACGGACAGTGAGATCGTGACCTGAGCCGTAGTTGGACGCTTAACCGACCGAGCCACCCAGGCGCCCCTCAAATTTGGGAATTTTTATCTCTATTAAAACCAGTCCTAGAATCTAGTCCCAAGAGGTCAGGTAGAAAGGAGTTGAACGGTTCTGCAGAATAGAGGAATAAAGTGTTTTATTGGGATCGGAATACTAATTGAGTTGTTGCTTGTGGGGTTTGAGGCAGGCCCTGGGCTTTCTGGGACTTGGGCAGAGAAGAGCAAAGGAACAGGAATTTGGATCCAAGCAGTACCGAGCTGCCATAGAGTGGCCTCACATTAGAGAGAGCCAGCAGGGCATTTGCAGACCAGGCCTGGTTGTGGATTTTAAGAGGGTAATAACTGAAGTAGGGCTCTAAATTCGCCTTTCCTGCATTGCTACTTTCTGGCGTGATCCTTAGAGCCTCTAAAGAACAGTAAAGCGTTAAACCTGGTTGTAAGTTTGGATTAATGGTGTTTTCAGAATTAAGTAAAGGACTTTGTTCTTGCTTGAGGCAAGGTGGTACTAGAAGTGACAACGGGACAACGGCCTAGAGAGGCACTTAGCAGATATCAAAAGGGGGCAAGAGAGGACACTTGCGCGACTGAGGAGAACAAGGGACAGATAGCAAGTGGCTGTCAAGATGTGTATTCACATCTGGGAATTCCCAGCGGTATTGGGGATGTTGCAGAACTTTAGGCAGTGACATATAAGAAGAACATGTGTTTTGTTTATTTTTATAGAAATGTGGGCATCAAAAGAAAAGAGACCAGAACACTGGAATTTTAGGACGGTAGGGATAATAATTCCTTGTTATGGAGAAAACTGTCATCAGAGGTACGTTTTCAAAAGAGATTTTGTGAGCAGGATGAGAGGTCCCTCTGAGAGAGAACTGAGTAAGGAAACCGAGTAGGAGACTCTTACACAAGAAATAAAAGAACATGAGTGAGGGCAGGGCTATGAGACTGGAGAAGAGTACAGAAGCACCAAACGTTTCGGAGGGCTCTGGTGCCTCGTGGATGTAGACAGTCAGAGGGGGAAGTGTTTCTGGAACCACAGGCTGAAGCCGCAAGGGCATGTTCTCATGTGGCTGCCTGCCAACAGAGACAAAGCAATTTGTTACTGACGATGCTCAGGTTTCTGTCCAGTCTGCCTTGGACCTGGTCAGTTTCCTTAAACACTCTTTGAAACCGGGCGAGCATGTGTATCTGAGACATGTGTGTCTCACACAGTTACCTTTTTGCTTTCCTTTTGGTGAGGGTTTGTAAGAGCTATTCTCGTAGCAACTTCCAAATCTACAAAACCGTAGTCATCATGCTCTGTGGCGTGTCTGTAAACTTATTTCACTTGTAAGTTTGTAGCTCTCTGACCGTCTTCACCCAATTAGCCCCCTCTCTACCCTTTGCCTATGGCAACCAGTAATCTTTTTTCTGTTTCTATGACTTTTTTTTTTTTTTTTTTGATTACCCATATAAGTAAGAACATACAGTATTTGTCTTCGTCTGATTATTTAACCATGCGTAATACCCTCCGGGTCCATCCATGCCGCTGTAGTTGCTAGGATTTCCTTCATTTTTCATGGCTAAATAGTGTCCAATTCCACCCTTTATCTGTCTGTCTTATCCAAGTTGCCCTCCGCCTCCTAAGATAACAATCTTAGAGCCCAACTTTAGAGAAATATCACGCCTTTCTCTCTAGATCCAGCGCTGTCCAGTGGAGCAATCTATAATGAAGAAATGGTCTAGATCTGTGCTTTCCAATAAGGTAGCCCACAACTACATTTGGCTAGCAGGCAGCTGAGAAGTGGCTGGCGAGGCTGAGGAACCAGTATCTAATTTAACTTAAATTTACATTAAATAGCTCCATGTGCCAAGCGGCCGCCATAATGAACGGTACAATTCCGGATTCCAGTGTCCCTCATCTCACCCAAACCCTGGACTCCTGGAAGTTATAATCTGGGGAGCATTTTTACATATTTATCTAGTCCATTTGAATCAGTAGACATGGCAGGTAGGTATAGGCAAGCACGTGCCCTCACTGGGATTCTTTCATGAGTTCCTTCTAGGAATCATGCTGGCAAACTGATTTAAATCATACTGCATAAGTGAAAGGAGCCGGATGTGACTAATTACATGAAGTGGAGTAGTTCAGGTTCAATTCTTTAAAAATTGCATAATAAAACTTGGGTATTTAGCAACATGACTGTTAAAAATCTAAATGTAATACTCTCCTCTTTAGCCCTTTGATTCATGTTTGAATGACATCTGTTTATTATGGACCCTCTTGACTCCTGATCGGTGTCACTGCAATTTTATTGTCTGGTAACCATTTTGGCTCCAGGCCTTGTGGACAAGTCTTGAAAAAGCTTTGGACCCTCTTGCGGGCGACCTTTCCAGTTATCATGCGAAAATGTATCTATCTGACCTTGCTGTTTCTTGAATCCCCGCCCTGTGTTTGGCTAGTTACATTTTAAGTTGGCTTGTGCTAAAATGTTAATCCGCACTGTTTAATCACTGTCAGATAATACATTGGCATTCTAGAGCAGAAGCCTTCAGTGTCTGAAGCCAAAGAAAGGACCAACACAGGAGTTTTCCAGTTTTCCCTGGCCAGTACCTGAGCAGCATAACAGTAGAGGACAAGATGTGCAGATCTAATTCAATAAATATTTAGAATGTGACAATGATGTGTGAAGTTTGGGGTAAAGAAAATCAACTCTCTTTCTCTCTCTTTGTGTTTCTTTTTCTTTCTTTTCTTTTCTTTTCTTTTTTTTTTTTTTTGTGCCAGTAAAGTTACAGAGCAAGCCCCTCTGACATCTGTAAAGTTGAGTCTAATAATATTTGCGATTTATTTGTCTTTTTTCTAAAGACTTCAAAGTATCATGTAATTAGACCCTGGTGTTTTTAGTAAATGTATTTTTTAAATTCTAAACTATTCAGGCAAAGAGATAGAGATATTTGCTAACCTTATGGTTTGTAGGTAGGTAGATGATAGATAGATAGATAGATAGATAGATGGATAGATAGATATAGAGACATACAGCTATAGATAGACACATACATACACACATACATCTAGGTACATACACACATATACGTATATTCCTCCCACCCCACATTAGGTAACTATGGCATATTGTTTCCTTTACTGGGAGTTCAGAAGCTTTACCATTTACTGGGGCAAGTCTCAGTCACCCTTAGCCTCAATTTCCTTACAAAATGGGGCTAACCATACTTATCTCTGAGGTCATAGAGAACATTAAATAAAATAATATATGGGGAAACACTAAAAGAGAAAGCTGCCTAAGGTTAATATATCTGATGGGGGCAGAGGTGGGACTTGCTTTCTCCAACATGAGTATGAATATTTGTGCTCAAGTCTGATTGGACAAATGTGCTAGGAAGCATATGGATACATATTCTGGACAGATGGCTGATATATTCTGTGCTGCACATGCATGGCTTTCTATGGAGTTGCTTTAGCATGAAGAGCCTCTTTCAGGAATCTTTATGGGGCTAAACTATGTTAGGTGAACCTCAACAAACAGGAAGCCGGAGGCTTGAACCTAATGCAAACATTTTCACGGACGTTCAGCACACCGAGTGTAAATAACATCTTGAATGCCACCAAATGTCAATACCGATGCTTAATGGTATTACATAAATTCAGCTTTAATTGAGCAAAGCTAAATCCAACCAAATGGACCTGTTTATATCCTCAAGTACTGAAATGAAGCCTAAATCATGGAGATTTTATGCCTTATGTCTGAGATGTCCCCTTATAAGAGACACACACACACAGATACACACACATACATATGTACACGTACATGTATATTTCCTCGGCTTGACAATTCTTATCTACTTGAGAGCAAAGTCTAAAGTAAACAGCCGTCCTCAGTTACCAGCTATTGCAAGGGCTACTCTGAGGAACAGAGGAAGAGTGATTTATGCAGGACGAGAAATTGTTTATATTCTGTGACACAGTGTGTCCCTGCTCCATTAAAAATTAGTAACCAAATCTATCTGTAACAACCGTAAGAAATCACATGGGTTCAGGGGAGGTTCAGTTTCCGGGTGCTAGCACATTTACGACTTGGAAATAGATAATTTGGAAATTTTAAGCAGGCTGCTGAAAAGACTAGATATGAGGTATTCCTCCTGGACACTGTCACTTCTGTGAAGTCCTGGAGTTGGCCTGGACAACGGTTTTCAGGCACAAAATCAAATACACAGAGCTCCTGCTGTTCCGGTCAGGTGCCTGATAGAAAATTAAATTCAGAGGCACCTGGGCGGTTCAGTTGGTTAAGCACCAGCTCTTGGTGATGGCTCGGGTCATGATCTCATGGTTCGTGAGTTCGAGCCCCACATCAGGGCGTGCTGTGCAGAGCCTGCTTCCGATCTTCTGTCTCCCTCTCTCTCTGCCCCTCCCCTCCCCTCTCTCTCTTTCTCTCTCTCTTAAAAAAAGTAAAAAAACAAAAAAAATTATAAAAAAATAAATGCTTATATGTGTAAAATAGAAAAAAGGATGAAATGGGGTGCCTGGGTGTCTCCGTTGGTTAAGCGTCCAGCTTGGGCTCAGGTCATGATCTATGGTCTGTGAGTTTGAGCCCTGGGTCGGGCTCTGTGCTGACAGCTCAGGGCTTGAAGCCTGTGTCGGATTCTGTGTCTCCCTCTCTCTCTCTCTCTCTGCCCCTACCCTGCTCTTGCTCTGTCTCTCAAGGGCGAATAAGCATTAAAAAAATGTGAAAGGATATCACAGCTGGTGAACAATAAGCATTTTTGTTTTAGAAAGGAGCTGTTTGGGAGATGGGTGGCTGCTGTCCTATTAAAAAAATCTAGAAGAGAAATTGCAATTTTTCTTCCATGAAAACCAAATCTGGTTATTAAAACTTTGATTTTCAAAGGAAATGTCTGCTTGCCTAGAGCTGAAATTTCTGATTTGCCACTTAGGTGCTTTCCTCCTTGTTCTGTAATCGGTTGAGGTGGGAAAATAGCTGTTCGTGATCTTGTGTATAACAGATAGCACGCAAGTGTGGATTTATTATTATGCTGCACTTAACTGCCTCTTCTGCGGGCTAAATAGCCTAGTTCTATGAACGTTTCCTTAAGTGTAGATCACTTTTCAACTGTTTAATAGCCATCTTTGTTGATTTCCTCTGAAGAGTTTCCAAATTATTCTCACCCTTCTTACATTTTCATCATCCGTAATACACATTGTGCCTGTGGACTAAATGTTCTGCTGGGCAGTATGCCAGATTTGACTGCGAATGTCTTCTACCTGCCCGTGTCATAGACAACACAAATAAGATCAATATATTTAATAACACAGCAACAATGCATGGCCTCTGATTTAGGAGGAAAGAAAGGCAGGGGCATTGCCTACGTCTTTTATCATGTTTCACTTATTTCTGTTGAGGACCTTGGTCCTTTGCCAAGCCTCTTTTGATATTGTTAATCTGGAGGTCTGTCACTGGTTTTTAGATTCAGCGTGGGAGAGAAGGTATGTTTGAAATCCGCTCAGTTTTAATCGTACGGGTCAGAGGAGAAGACATTGAACCTTCATCAGGGCTGTGCTGGGGGCATTGTATAAGAAGGACTTACAAGGAGACGGAAGGGAGTAGCTGTGGATACATGTAGGGCTCTAACCCCGGCATCTGTGTATAATCCAGGGCCATGTACGTATCAGGATGGTGACCCCAAAACCAGATGATCCAGGTATTGGGAAAGGTGGCGCACAAACTGAGTAACCACCAACCACACTGATAAACAACAAAAACAAAACAGAGATAATTATGGGATCAACCAGACAGAACCACTCCCAGGGCAGCTGTTGAGCAAGGGCACTTTACCGTCCCAGATTTCCTTTCGGGTCTGGCATTGGCCCTCTGGTAAGGTCAGTCTAGGTGCCAGCTGAGGGCTGATCTGGGGTTTGCACCTGTGTTACGAGGAATTAAAGAAAGAACCCCAAAGGGGAGAACTTTGAGCTCAGAGATGAGAAAACTCTGTTTTAAAGAATAAATATTAGTTACTAAAGGCATTGCCTAGTTGGCCATCACCACCCCCAACACTGACTGCCAGGAAGTTGAAGTTAAAACACTTCTTCAGATCAGTTACCTCAATGAAGGAGACCCCTTAGCCTGTATATTTGTCCTTCCTTTTTTCCCACTTATCTTTATTTTCTACTCATACGTACACTTTCCGTCGTTCTGGTTTTGCAGCCTTATTTATATATATTTTTTCATATTTACAGTAAGAGTTCTTATACCTCGCGACACCCACTGAAAAAGAAGGCAGGGGATAAATAAATAAAACTTTGCATCCATAAAAAAAAAGCATCGAATGGATTGTAAAGCTTTGCTGGTTTATTTGTGTGCTCTATCTGTTGTTGTATTTATTTGCCAGGATCTGTCTAGTTGGGCAAGATTCACAATCTACATAGAAATTGTTTACCTGAAATTTTCTTGCTTCCCAGGAGACATTAAATGGAAATAGACCTTGTTTTCCTTCAGTGAAATCCCTTCTTCAGCATAGCTATTATCTCTTTCGACAGGCAGGAACGACCATGCTTCTGGTCATATGCCTGTCATGTGTGTTTTTTTTTTCTTTTCTTTTTTTTTTAAGTAGGCTCCAAGCCCTACATGGAACCAAATGCTGTGCTTGAAACTCACGACCCTGAGATCAAGATCTGAGTCTTGAGTCAAGAGCCACGACGACTGAGCCACCCAGGCACCCCTCGCCCTGTGCATTCTCAAGGATGCCTGATAACCTTAAGGAACAGAAGCCGTTTGAAACTCAGGCCCCTAAACTGAGAGTTCCATGCAGCAAGAACTGTGCTCTATTAATAAGCATCTGTACCCTGGCTTTGTTCTGCTTTACTGCTGATTTGTAGGAGACTATACCCTTGAACCCTAGACTCCCTCTGATGGTTCACTGAAAATATTTTTTAAGTCTTGGGGTCTCTAACTTTTCTTTCCCCATATGTACAAAGAGATACAATTTTGGTCTTGTGCTGCCCTGCCACCCAAACTTTTATTCATCCATTATTCTTTTGCTTTTGCTTTTTATGACTCCTCTCGAGGAAGGCATTCTTTTTGAGACCAGTGAAATGGATAGTAGGGATGCCATGAAATACCTTCTTAGAAAAAAAATCGTTGCCACTGGGTTAAGAGTTCAGACTTTGCAGCTGGAAGTCGGGGGTTCCAGTCCTGGCTTCTGCGGTTGTTTACCCTGTGATCTTGTACACAACATTGAAATTCTCTGAGTTTCATCTTCTTCATCTGTAGTATGGGACTAATAATTTTCCTTTGGCCTCGTGAGAAGTGGAGGTAATTTATGTGAAAGGTCAAAGTTTCAGTACTCCATCAGCTTAAGCCATGGACTCTCATGGTCATACCCTTGACCTTATAAGACCCCCTGTCCATGAAACCCACCAATGCCTCACTCTCACCATCTGATCCCATGTCTCCGTCTTTTTAACCAAACCAGATTCTATCGTCTACACAACACCACTCCCCTGCAAATACCTAACTTTCTCCCACTTACCTTCCTCCTGCATATGCATGTGGAAAAGCCCCTCCTCTGGTTAAAAAATTCCTGCTTACTTTATGCTTGTTATCTGAGCCGAATGTTCACAGAAAAACACACAAGCACCCTTGCTGATTTTTTTTTTTTTTCCTTTTACTTTACACTTCTGGTCGCATTTCTCAGATGGGCACCTCATCTGTCCCTGTTCTACCTGTTAATGACCTTGCCTCATATTCCTTTGAGAGAATAGACTCATCAGGCAGGAGGCCTCTCATCTGCCTGCCATCAACATCATTAACCTCCTCACATCTCTATTTTGTAAACAGTACCAGAACCTATGAATATTAATTACTATTGTGGATCTATGATTCTTGGTTGGAGCTAGCTAATGCATTTAGAATATTTTCTGGAAAACAAAGCAAAACAAAACTTCTCAAACTTGCCCTCTGTTAAACTGATGCACAGAAAAAAGACTATGTTAATACAGTGCACTATTGTGAAATGTAGAATTATTAAGAGGCGTAGTAAGAATGTATAAGGCACAAAAGGAGCTGCTTAAGTCTGTTCCAGGTAATAAACAATCTGACCATTTTGTCATTGAATATTTTTAAGGACATTATATTTGGGAGGATAAAGTATGCTCAGATCGAGGCATTATTCACTGGGCTGCATGCTGAGTGTATGTGACACCTAATTCCCCGTGTTCTATTCTACCTTACACGTAAGAAGCCCACAGCTATGACTGTGGTGCTAAAAACTCAGGTTCCAAATAAATACAGAACCTTCCTTTTCCCCTTTGCACCATGTCACTTGCAAATCCATAAAGCCTCATTTGCTCCTTGAGGTTAAACCATTCAGCCGAGGGGACGTCGTCAACCACTTGTTAAACTTCCTCTATGAAAGGGCCCTTCATAAGCTGCTTGTCTGGGAAGCAGCGAGAAGACAAATTAACAACTTGGAAAATAAGGCTGTATTTTCACAATCTGTCATAATCTCTTTGATCTTGTTAGGAAAAAGCCTTGTCAGATTTCTTTGCCTCCTCTAAGTTATGGCTCAATAATGACCCAGATCTCTGTGATGGTGACAATCCTGCCTGGAGCTTCTGTTTCGCAGGGTCCTGTTTACCATCTCTGGTCCCAAACCTGTTAGAAGTGACAGTATCCTACTTGGGCACAGAGCCTGGATGGTTTAGGGAGTGTCTTGAGATTTAAACTTTCTCAAAATGAATGAAATAAGCTATGGGTTCAGCGTGGCTCTTAAATACAGTGAAGTAGAATTAGAAATAACATTTCATTCTTCATTTTTCATTGGTTCCATTTATTTTCTCCAGATACTTCCTTCAAATCATTGGTCCTTGTGTGTGTATATATATATATTTTTTTTAATTTTTTTTTATTATTACTTATTCTTGAGAGACAGAGAGGGACAGAGCGTGAACGGGGAAGGGGCAGGGAGAAGGAGACACAGAATCCAAAGCAGGCTCCAGACTCTGAGCTGTCAGCACAGAGCCCGAGGCAGGGCTTGAACTCACAAGCTGTGAGATCATGACCTGAGCCAAAGTCGGACACCCAACTGACTGGGCCACCCAGGTGCCCCTGTCTGCTTGTTTATAAAACCAGGATAATAATAACAGCTATGTTCATTCCTTAAATGGCCTGAAGATTAAAACAATTAATACATACAAAACATAGAATAGAGCCTGGCACATAAACCAGCTACGATTTGTAATGTAATATTTTCCAAACTTTTAGGCAGAGTACCCCTTAACACCCCATAGAAGAAATTCTGAAAAAAACTTGCCTTATGACATTAATGCTCTATTAGAGAGTGAGTGCCTTGCAGACAAGGATTCTGCTGTGTTTATTTTTGTACATCCTGCTCCCTAGCACCGTACCTGACATATAGTAGGCACTCGGTAGATGTTTGGTGCATGTGTGAATGAATGGATGTTCAACATCATACGAACTGAGTGTTTGGGTCCCCCCACATTCATATGTTGAAATTCTCAGTCTCGACGCGATGGTTGTAGGAGAAGGGGCTTTGGGGAGGTGATGAGGTCACGTGGGTGGAGCTCTCATGAATGGGATTAGTGCCCTTGTAACGGAGACCTGAGAGGGTTATCTCATCCCCTCTTATCAGTGAGGAGGGCTCCAGGAGATAGCTGCCTATAAGCCAAGAAGTAGGCTCTCGCCAGGCACGGGGTCTGTGGCACCTTGACCTTGGTCTTCCAAGCCTCCAGAACAGTGAGAAATAAATTTCTGTTGTTTAGAAGCTGCTTTGCCTATGGCGTTCTCTTTCAGCAGCCCAAACTGTCTTCGACAGGTGGCCAGTTTCTGTACATGGCTGGATGAACCCCTATTCTTTTCCCTTCCCTTGGTATTAATACTGTTCAATTGATTAGTACTTTATAAACTAGTGTTATCTCATTTCATTTCCTACATGGAATTCAGTTATCAGGTGTTTTAGACTACGAGTGACAGAGCTGGGATTTGAACCCTGAAGGACTCCAAGAACAGGACTTTTCCACCGTCATTCAGAAGAGAAGTCTATTCAGATCTCTGAGGCCCAAGTGGCTTCTTTTCTTTAAGCTTCTACAGCCTTTTCATGGCTGTTGAGCTGGAGAATTTGTTTCAATGCAGAGGAATATTAATGAATTTGATTCACAAAATTTAAGTTTTGTTTTTTTGTTTTTTTTCCTAATACATACATTCTGAATGATTTCGGCAAATTTCCACTGATACTTCAGTAAAACCTTGGTTTGTGAACGTAATTCGTTACAAGCTGAAACATGCTGATAATCCAAAGCACTTGTATATCGAAGCAAATTTCAAGAACTCTTGGCTCAGTTGGGATCATGTGACATTCGGGGCCACGTACTACTCGCATTTCAAGACATCGCTTGTTTATCAAGTTAAAATTTATCATAAACGTGTGCTCGTCTGCGGAATGCTTGCAGAAAAAGCTCCTCGCAATCTGAGGTTCTGCTGTGTATGTAGCTTGTTTGCTACTTTGCCTGATTTGTTGTCAGATAAATAAATTTGTGGGAGCCCCGAGACACAAAGGATTTGGTAGCGAGACCCCTGAGGCTGGCGGGGTGAGGTTTGCTCACTTGAAGAAGAATAAGGATTTCAGAGATCCCAGACCCAGTTTATAGCACTTTGCTTTGTTTATCTGATGGAATAGATTCTACAGCTTGATGATACCTCTCACTAATGTTTTCCTCATCTCAGGAAACCTCTATTATTAGTGGTTCTCAGTATGAGGGAGACATTTAGCAATGATTTCCTTTGTATGTGAAGGTTTTTAAGGTCTCGCTTTATTTAAATTTCATTTTTGCTGAATTAGTCCTAGAAGCATGCTGTTTTATTCTCCAATAGTCTAAAAATGACTGTCCCTTTCTTTCCTCCCTTTTGAAGTTTTTAGAATCATCAAGAACATTTCCTTTCTTCTTTACCTCAACCATCTATGGTAATAATGGCTTTCATCATTGGTCATCTGCAGAGATCTTTCTGAATATATTTTTGAGTCATAAATAGAGGAAGTACTAAGGAAAATTTGCATTCCGCTTTGGGCAAAAAAAATCTAGGAAGAAATAGAGCTTGAAATATGTTCTGTGGCGCTGTTCTGAAGCTGTGCAGTTGTGCAGTGTGCCTCTTAAATTACAATTTTGCAAGGGTACAGCAAAAGACCGGAGGAATGAATGGGACCACCCATCTGGTTCGTGTGAATATCTGTGCTACCCAGACAATGTAACACTGGAAAGAGAAATGAATTCCTTTTTGCGTTCCACCTAGAGGTCTGCATTTGACTGATGACATTCAAAATGCAGGAGCCTGACTGGTAGTAATTAAGTGAGATCACACGAAATAATGGCCACGAACGTGCTTATGAAGGAAGACTACTTTGCATATAAGCTATTCTTAGGAGCCGACTACTGCAAAAGAAAAGAAAACAAAACAAAACAAACCTGCAGAGATGTTGAGACCGTGGCCTGAGTGTCCTTTTAGTTACCAGTAAGACAACTGGGCAATCTATCTATAGTCTTTGAAAGAGAATCGCTTGAGAAAAGCTAGGCTGGATTCAGTAAAGACAGAATACTTGTCTGATTGCCTCTTACACACATGGGTGTGACCACATTGGTTTGTAGTTTACTCTTCATCTTGATTTAGGGGAGTTCATAGGACAGGAGAAGCCTTTCTCATCTGTACATCTTTGACGCTGTAAAACTAAATAGAGTGAGATCAGCGTTGCATTTAATGCATATGTGAAATTTGACTTTATCGAGCCTGCTGTGAGAATCTCAAATCTTCTGACACCAAATGGGTGTCCTACAGCTCAGGGCTATCCTGACACTATATGCTTGGAGTTCGCCTCAGTCCCGCACGTGAAAGGGCTCAGTTCCACAAGGCTGCCTACACTGCAGATGCCAGTCATGAGATCAGGGCCGCTTGTATCACTGACTGACTCGCGATGAGTCACATGCTCCCACTATTTCCTCCTCAGATTTGATAGTTTGCCAGAATAGCACGCAGAACTCAGGGAAACCCTTAATTGACATTTACTGGCTTGTGACAAGGGTGCAGCTCTGGAAGAGCCAAATGGAAAAGGTGCATAGGGCAAGATAGGGTGTCTAGGCCCTCTGTGAGTGCACCCCCGTCCTGGCATTTTGATGTGCTCACCGACCTGAAAGCTCTCCCAGTCTCATTGTTCAAGAGTTTGTATAACTCAATGTCTAGCCCCACTCCTTTCCCCAGAGACTTGGGAGGGGAGCTGTTAAAAGTTCCAACACTGTTATAATTGGCTCTTTCTGGTTTCCAGTCCCATTTTTGAAGCTATCTAGGGGGTCCTACCCTAAGTGATCACATTAGAATGAACTCAAGTGTACTCAAGACAGGCCTCATTATCACTATCAAAAGACATTTCTATCACGTAGGAAATTTCAAAGGTTTGGGGAGGTCTGTGTTGGGAACACAGACAGAGCAGATGGAACCACAGGAACCAGGAAGTGCAGCCTGATCTCAATTACAGAAGATAATTCTAGACCCTCATTGGACACCCCACGGATCTACGGAAGGAATCTTACTAACCAGCCTTTATCTCCGTTAGTTTCCTCACATATTCACCTTCCCACAGTTTGCTGTCCTTTGAAGCCTTAAAAACTTTCTTTGCCTCTTCTCCCCAAGTTCTAACTTTGAGTTAGTTACTCAAGACTGAGTTCTCCTATGTGTACGCACGATGTATGCGTTAATCAACTTCTGTTTGTTGTTTCCCCTTTTAATTTGTCTTTTGCCAGTCTAATTTGCAGGGCCTCAGGTAGAAACCAGGAGTACAGAGGAAAATGAATCTCCTCTCCTACAATCTAGATCCACTATTGTGGGCATAATACAGATACTTTCATTGCTCTAAAAATCCCCTGTGATCTGTCCCTTCGTTATTTACCTGCTTTTCAATACTGTCTTTTCGGCTACATGATGGTCAAGCACAGCAGAACCCATTTGGACCTCTCATGTATCCTAAATGGAGGAAAAGCAGCTTTCAGGAGTGCCCAATAAATATTTGGTCCATCCCCAGGGATGACGTACCCTACCTCAAAAAACCTTCGCGGTGATCTAAAGATTCTTTTGGTATGACTTGTCTTTCCAAGTATGCAGCAGACCCAAGGTGACCTGGAATGACTTTAAGCCAAAAACTTATTACATGAGGTGCGATAATTGCTGAAATGCTCAAAAGGAGGTTCAGTCAAAGCAGAACTCATTCTGGGGAATTATTCTCCACTTTACAGGGCAAAGGCTGGTTCTCCAAAGAGCAGCCATGGAGTTTCTGGCAGACAGCGGGGTTCCGGGCTCTGGCTCATTTCCATTCTACATCTTATGGTCTCAGGATATCTTTAAGTTCGGTCACTTCTCTACCCTAGTGGTGGTAGGACCACACATTATTAACAGGAGAAAACAGCATCTGGAGTTAGAAACGTCATCAAATCCTTGGCATTCCCAATTAGGATTATAAGGTATTTTATTTATTTCTTTAAGGGTATCGAAAAGGCACGTAGAGTTTTGCTTTACCCTCGGAGAACAAATTATACAAGGATTGATGCCACTATTTTGTATCAGATTAGAAATACTCCTTGAAACTGCCTGTCTGTAAGATTCGGCCCTCTCAGGCCGATATTTAATGATTTAGTCTTTCTTTGGGCAACAGCCAAAGTCACGCTGAAGAACGTAACTCGAAGACTCTGGAATTGTCTAGAGATCTTAAAAGTTCATAAAACAAAAATATAACAGGCAAGACCTTTGTAGAAAGTGCTCATAAGGCTTTGAAATACCAAATCAATTCTTATTTTAAATAGTGAAATAAAAGGCGCACTCAATATTTAAAGAAGCTCAGAGATGATGAGAACAATTTGCGATGTTTATTATTCTAGAAGAGTCCTTTGAGGTGGCCAGTGCTACTCAAAGGGGAAAAATAAAGCTGTATACATAACACACACTAGTGTATGTTGTTGTGATGCTTTCAAAGGAGGATACGGCTAGTAAAAATGACTCCTTCTCAGAGGAGGGGGACTCTTTTCTCCTCATTTTCCTGCAACCCCTGGTGGTGTCTAATTGCACCAGGAGGGGCTTTAACCACCCAGCCAAGTTGCTGGGGCCTGAGTTCCCTCATCCCATCAGGGAATGACTATGTAGAACAAAAGCTCTGAGCACCATATCGTCTAAGAGGATTTAGGGAGAAATCTCTGGATGAAGTCTGTACTTCTAAGAGGAAATGTAACTTCAAAGCTGCCTTGGAGCTGGAGGGGCCTTCATTCATTTAAAAAAAAAATGCAGGAGGAGGAGACTTCTATTAATGTCAGCAGAACTAGAAGTGAAAACTCCCCGGTGTAGTGTTTGCAGATGGTTGGTTTCTTTGCTACACCAGTAGATTAACATAGGCTCAATCTTTTAAACCATTTTTCAGGTACAGTTTTAATATTGAAATGCTTGGTTTGGGATATAGAGGTGACATTTGTTTTGTTTTGTTTTGTTGTTTTGTTTTCTTGTAAGTGTATTTATTTATTTTGAGAGAGAGCACGAGCACGTGGGGGAGGGTCGGAGAGAGAATCCCAAGCTGGCTCCACACCATAATATATAGAGCCCCATGTGGGGCTTGAGCTCACGAAGAGTGAGATCATGACCTGAGCTGAAATCAAGAGTTGGACATTCAACCGACTGGGCTACCCAAGTGCCCCCAGAGGTGAGGCTTTTAATAGTAATTATGATTTTGCCTAAGAACTCGCATACGGCCTTTCATGTATCACCCACACACCTATTTATTCCAATACTATATGGCCCAAACTGGAATTATGTTATTTATCTGCTTGATTTCTGCGTCATTATGAAATTATCTATTTCCCATTGAGAAACAGGAATGCAACGTCCACACTGTAAGTGAGATCATTAGAACCCCGCTTTGTATCTCTTTGAACAATATGCTGCTATAAATCATAGCCCAAATATTACAGGACAGGGCATAAAAGTAAAACTTGAGCTCTAGTGTGACAGACCGAATGTCTTCCCTCCAAAATTGATACATTGAAGCTGGAACCCCCCATGTGACTGTGCTTGGAGACGGGGCCTTTTTCGCTTAGTTTTCAAATTCCATACTCGTCTCCTATTCATCAGTGCCTCTCCTTTTCCAAAACGGCTAAGGATTCTCTGAGGCTGTTTCTGTTAGTCACCGTTTGCTCAGATTTCCTGCCTCCGTGGCATTTTTGGATGCGGTCCCGCCTTGGTCCTCCCTCGCTTGTTTCTCCAACTTTCCCTATTATGTAAGATCCTTGGTCCTTCTTTCCCCTGACATCACATGGCCACTCACAGTGTACTGAATTTTCACTGAGGATTGCAGGTGGTAAAGGGGGCTCACAGCACAACTCAATATGGGTGACAGTGTAAAATACAAGCCAAGAGCCGTCCTAGTCCTCCGGCTGTCCCTGTCATGAGGAAGTGCTCATTGGCCTTAGCTTCCTTGTCATGCAATCCTGCTGGGACTTGGGATACCATGACATTTTCAGGCCTGAGGACACCTGTTTCCTCACTCGTTGAAAGCCACTAACTCTTTTCCAAATCACCTTTCTCTAGGCAGGAAAACTCCCCTCCCTCAATACTAGATATCTGGTTGAACTTTGCATTTTGAAAACTTATGGAAGTAGTCTCTAAAGTAAATGCCCTACCTTTTCTAAATCCCCACTTTTAGCAGGAAAAAAAAAATGAAACACACACTTAGGCACACACGTACACACATGTAGATATGCAAACATACAGACATACACGTATAGGACTACCTCTTAATGGAGACTGGTAAAAATCAGAAGGGGAGAGGAAGTAGGAAGCCAAAACAATAACAAAAGACTGAGTTTAAAAATTAAAAGGTCTCCATAACAAAAACACTGATCCTGATACTCATTGACTCTTTTGTGTGAAATTACACGTGCCTGGGCATCAGACAGTATGCAATCAGCAAGCTGTGCTGATCTCAGGGATGAGATTCTGTGATTTAAAAACAAAAACAAAAACGAAACAGGTTATCTTCTAACTTTATATGTTGCGCTAGTTATTTGCAAGGATACCGTATTATTTATGTAACCAGAAAAATCTGGCAAGGTTATTTGTGACTGCGGAAAATTTGCAGTTGTTTCCGAACGGAATCATACTTCAGCAGGGCTATTGCTTCTATCCTGATAAAAGTGATTGCCAGGCTGCCAGAGTAGCCTCAGTATGCATTTCCTCTCTCTCCAGAGCAAGACCTATAAGGACTTGCTTGTGGTCTCTGTGTGTTTGGCTTCCGGTTGCAGTCCGGTAGGATATGAACCTAAATATGCATACGTTTGTATGTCAACCACTGTGTCATTCTGTGTAAGAAAGAAGCCCCGGTTCTTACAGAATAGAACTATACAAAAGCCGCCTTCCGTCAGGAAGGTGCTAGAATTGCACGTTACCCCACAGTAAATGGGCTCCTGAAAACAGCTATGCACATCCTTGGGCTGCATTAGGCTACAGATGTGTGCAAAACACCTGCGCCCTAGAAGGAAATCTCAGCAGTTTGGAAACAGCAAACAGGGTGCGACTAGGGCAAGGCTGGGCACAGACATCACTGTGGGGAAAGCTTGCGGGCGAGGTGGGCAAGGCAGAAATGAAGTAGGAGCCGAGGTGATGGAGTGCAGCCTTCCGTAAGGGATGGCGACAACAGGGCACACACATCGGGTATCGTGGTCAACATCAGCCTCAACTCAGGCAGTACCGCGTGTCAACAGCAATCTCCGTGCGGAAGGTCACTTTACATCATCTGGTTGGAGCAGCTTCCACAGACTAATGTAGCTGTGATGTTAGGGCTGTTCTTTCCATCCTATGGAAAATCAGTAAAGGGTACGGGCCAGGACTGCGGTTCACCTTTGCCTGCTGGCTGATGTTTCTTGGACTTCTTAGAAGTCTCTTTTACCTCGGGCGGGGGGGGGGGGGGGGGGGGTGAGGGTATACTCCAAAATGGGTCGTGATAAAACTGAATCACATGCTATAGACAACCTCAGGAGGACCTATAAGAAGAACGTTTCAAACTTACTTAATTATGATTAATTTCATTATATTGAGAAATAAAGAATACTCCAAAAGAGTACATCTCATAAAAGGGGATCCCATCTCTTTTCTAACTAAAGAACCAGGAATGGAGAGAAGGAATACAAAACATATGTCGCGATAAGTGTGTAAAGCTTCACTTTAATGGGAAGTAATTTTAATGTATTTTAAAAGTTTGAATAGGGGCACCTGGGAGGCTCTGGCGGTTAAGCGTCTGACTCTTGGTTTCCGCTCGGGTCATGATCTCACGGTTTGTGAGTTCGAGCCCCACATCGGACTCCGTGCTGACAGTGTGGAGCCTGCTTGGGAGTCTCTCATCCTCCCTCTCTCTCTGCCCCTTCCCTGTTCATGTGCTCTTTCTCTCTTCCTCAAATAAATAAATAAACTTTTTATAAAAAAGTTTGAATATACTTCAGATACTGTGGTATTGGTTGGCTGTATTCATTTTGCATTGCCACAGAAACAGATCATCACAAAATGAGTGGCTTAAAAGGACACATATTTATTATCTTACAGTTTTGGGGGTCAGAAGTCTGGCATGGGTCTCCCTGGGTAAAACCAAGCTGTTGGCAGTGCTGCGTTCCTTCTGGAAGCTCTAGAGAAAAATCGGTTTCCTTTCCTTTGCCAGCTTCTAGAAGCTGCCCACTTTCCTTGTCTGAAGGACCCCTTCCTCCACCTTCGAGGCCAGCAAGGTTTATCCCTTTCATCTTTCTTCTGGAGAGATCCCACCTTCTGATCCCAGTCAGGCAAGATTCTCTGTTAGGTTTTGTTTTTTTCTAATTTTTTTAGATGTTTATTTTTGAGAGAGAGAGAGAGAGACAGAGCATGAGTGGGGGAGGAGCAGAGCAAGAGGGAGACACAGAATCCAAAGCAGGCTCCAGGCTTTGAGCTGTCAGCACAGAGCCCGATACGGGGCTCGAACTCACGAACCGCAAGATCATGACCTGAGTTGACGTCGGACGGTTAACCAACTGAGCCTCCCAGGTGCCCCAAGATTCTCTGTTTTTAAGGATCCATGAGATTACATTGGGCCCTTCTTGATAATCCAGATAACCTTCTCATGTCAAGGTCCTTAAATTATACCTAAAATCCCTTTTGCCATGTAAGGTTAACACGTTCATAGGTTCCGGAGATTAAGTCATGGGCATCTTTGGGGGCTATTATTCTGCCTCCCATACTGGCTATGAAATGTGGTGTGATAATACAGAATAATAGCACTGAAATGTTTGCACAGAGCTTTTTGAGTCTGCTGACATTTCATTTCTACTACCATTGCCTGTGTATTTTCATAAAAACACACTTTGAAAAGTGGTACACTATCATTTTGCGATGTCAAAGCAGCAAGAGTTAACCCTGAACAACGACCACTTACGACAAAATGGTACCCGCAGATTGCTGCATTAATTACCTGATGTTAGACCATCATGCTTCATGAAGATGGCATTTGTAAGTGTGGTTATTTAAGTACAAAGAAATAATTTGTCCAAGTATAAAGCGGTTAGAAAACATTAATTTGCGAGGATCGAGTAACGGGAAATAATTTGTGATGGGAAAAATTCCACTGAAATCTGGAATGTGAGTATATTAGATTTGTTTCCTTTCCCATTTGCCGAGCAGCTTTTTATTACTAACTCATCTGTAAGGCTAATGAATTGTCTCTTTAAACACCGTGTACTTAGTTTTATGGTTTAAAAAATTAGTGTTATTAAAGCATCTTAAGTAAGAGAGGCTCTTTGAATTCCATCACATTTGGCTAGTGAAAGTAAATTGCATAATTATTACTTTGCTGGCTTGAAATGCTGGTTCTGATACTCAAGTTCATTGCCTCAGAATATTAAATAAAAAAGAGAGAGCCAATAATCAGGATTACAAGAAATTGCTAAGGAAAGGATCCCTAAAGAATGAAGACTATGATACCACATATGAGGAATTTGTGTTATAAATGTTTTTACTTGCTTTTATGTATATATATATATATATATATATGTACATATGTATGGACATATATATGTATACTTTTATATGTATACATATACATATACTACGTATATACATATCCTTTTTTTTTTTTGAGCAATCTCTACACCCAATGTAAAGCTTGAACTTAAAACCTTGAGATCAAGAGTCACATACTCTACTGACTGAGCCAACCAGGCACCCCTTTATTTGGCACATTTAAAAATAGTTCATTTCCAAGGGATTTCTAATGAAGTGCAACAGATACTTTGGTTTCTCTCCTGGCATATATTTCTCCTTCCCACCTTCTTAATATATCCCCAGCTGTTTATAGTGCATGGGCATGATATCTTTCATCCAACCCTTGACTCAAAGGATTAATCTAAGCAAATCAGTATGATTCCCTTCCATCGACCGTAGGGATTTGCACAAGCATGGTCATATACAGCAGAGTTTGCATAGGGCATTTTCCACTGGGGACTTTGGTTTATGGCTTGGGGACTCTTTCTTTTGGGTGGCTTTGGGGGTGGAGGCCAGCCTTGAAACTGAAAAAAGCGTATCTGAACATAAAACCAGCCATTTTGTAAGGAGTAATTAGGTCATTTAATTATTTTATGATCGATCTGGCACGGACATGGAACATCAGTGTGGGAAGGAATATGGAAGTGAAAGAGATTGATTTATACTCATAGGTTCTAGAAAAAGGAGGCACAGGACACTCAGAGAGCCAAACAGAGGGTTCCTAAAACCTTGAACTGGGGTTTCTCCTGCTGAATGCAGGCAGAGAGAACCAAAAAACCTGTGGACTGCAGTCTTTCCTGGGAGTTAAGGGTGGTATGGTTTTGGGCATGTGGGAAACACACTTGTTGGTTCATTTGAATGCAACTAGGTTAACCGGAAGGGGTGAAGGATCATGGTGGGGGGAGGATGCCACCATGAGGCTTATGGCTTGATTGTAAACGTTGAAATGAGTGGGTGGGGGGCAGATTCAGGAAAACTGAGTAAAGGTTCAAAAGAAGCGTCAGGGAAGGGACATTGTGGCAACAAAACATTTTTTCCTTACATGCCGCTAGCTAAACAAAAGGAGAAAGATAATGCTGAAAGAATTGCAGAGACATGGAGGAAAAATCCTGCTAAACAGAGCCTGAGTCTTAAAATTGCCACAAAAGTTCCACATCCCTCGTGTTTGTCAACACATCGTACTTGCATATTCTGTTACTTTCAACCAAAACCATCTTAAATGATGCTTCAAGCAATGTGTAAATACATTCTCCTTTCAACAAATACACTTGCATCCACACTGACTGCCATTCTTAATCTCAGCAAGTAGACAAAGAAAACTGCCAAAGGTTTGAAGATCCTCTCAGTTGTCATTAACATCTTAATTAATCCAATTCAGTACATTGGCAAATGTTTTTCTTAATTTAGGTAGGTCCACAGTATTGGGTTAATCATAATCGTTGGTGCATAATTAATCATCATTGCATAGCTTTCTTATCGGTTTATGTAATTTGTTTCGATAGCAATGGGCACCCTAACCCCCCCCCCCCAAACTAAAAGATAACCAATATCTTACATCAACCCAAATATTGTCTCTCTACTTCCTCAGGGGAAGTAACTACGAACCTCACAGTTCTGTTCGGTCATTCCCTTCTTTTTTATATGTAGTCTGATGATCTAGATTCGTGTGCCTAACAGCATATTGTTTATGTTGTCTGTTTTGAGCTTTATTAAAAAGATCATGCTTTCTGTAGCCTCATGGGACTTGTGCTTTTTAGCCGACATAATCACTCCAATTTATGCACATTGTAGCAAGTAACTACTTTTTAAGGTACACTGTTCTGTGAATATGTCACTCTGTTGTGTGACTATGTCACAATTTCTTTGTATATTTTACCATTAACAGGCAATTTTGAAGTGTTTCCAGGATTCTTATACTATAAACCCTTTTTAAATAAATAATCTTGTATATGTTTCCCAAAGCACATGTAGAAAGATTTCTCTTTGGTCTATATCAAGGAATAAAATTGCAGTCATAAGATAAGAAAAATATATATATCATGCTATACTGCCATCCAAGGGGTTAACAAATTTACACTTCCACCAGCAAGTATAAGACATCCAAAACTTGGAATCTTTAGATATCTTGATATGTGCTAATCAAACATGACTTCTGATTTTAATCTTGGTACACATTTTCCAGATTACTAATAAGATTAAACATCTTTTCACATTTCTCACTATATGAATTCCCCTTTCTGAAAATAGTTGTTCATGCTTTTTGTCAATTTTTTAAGTATGCTGTCTACTTTAGAAAATGATCAACTTATTAACTTTGCTTTTATGATTAGCACTTTTTATTTATTTTATTTATTTAAAAAATTTATTAATGTTTATTTCTGAGAGAGAGAGAGGAGAGCATGAGCAGGGGAGGGGCAGAGAGAGAGAGGGAGACACAGAATCCGAAGCAGGCTCCAGGCTCTGACCTGTCAGCACAGAGCCTGAGGTGAGGCTCCAACTCGTGAACCTGGAGATCGTGACCTGAGCGGAAGTCAGATGCCCAACCTACTGAGCTACCCAGGTGCCTCAGTTTAGCACTTTTTAAAGTCTTATTTAAGAAATGGTTTCTTAATGTAGCCTTATAAAATAGTCACCTGCATTTTCTTCTAACACTGTTAAAATTTGTCTGATTTTTATGTCTTTCATCATCTGGAATTAATTTTTGTTTATTAAATGATATGGATATGTTTTATTAATCTTTTTTTCAACTTTTTCATATAGATAATAAGATTTTAGGGTTTTATCCCTAGCAATCTATCATGACACTTCTATTTATATATCATTGTTTTATTTATGCATTGTTTCCTTTCTGTATTCTTTATTTTATTTGCCAATTGTCTTCCCCTGCCCAACACTATATCATTTTATTTTCTCCAGCTTTATTGAGATATTATTGATATGTAACATTTATTTATAAGTTTAAGATATTCAGTGTGATGATTTGCTATACCATATTCATTATTACAGTTGATCATTAGTGTGGATATTTGAAGGAGGAGAGGAATTTCCCAGGCTAATGAGCACTGTGGCTATTTTGAACCCTTTTCTCTCCCATAAAACTCTCAGGATGTGCTTGTCAAGTTTTATCAACAATTCTGCTCAGCTTTTGATTAGGATGACATTGAGTCTATATGTCAGTTTGGGGAGAATTAATATCATTTGAGAATGATATTTTTATCCATGAACATAGTCTATGTCTCTACTTATTTAGAAGAGATATGATTACAATTTTTCATTATTTCTAAAGTTAACTCTTTATTTTTTATCCCCTCAAATTGTTTTATAACAATGATTCTCAATGTTGACCAAATATAAAAATTACTTGAGAAGGTTAAAAAAAAATGATGCTTGAGCCCCACCTCCAACAATTAAATCCCCATCTTTGGAGGTAGGGCTCTGACATTGGTTTTAAAAAAAATTTTTCTTTTGACATTTATTCATTCTTTGTGAGACAGAGAGAGACAGAGCATGAATGGGGGAGGGGCAGAGAGAGAGAGGGAGACACAGAATCCGAAGCAGGCTCCAGGCTCCGAGCTGTCAGCACAGAGCCCAACATGGGGCTCGAACTCATGGACCATGAGATCATGGCCCAAGCTGAAGTCGGACACTTAGCCAACTGAGCCACCCAGGTGCCCTTGACCTTGGTATTTTTAAAAGCTGCGCATGGTGATTCTCTTTTGCAGTGTGAAGAGATAACTACTCTTAAAAAGTAATTCTAGTTAGTAAATTATCTGTTCGTATTCACTAACGCCAGATGTTTTGTGCGATCTTAATGAACTCTTACGTGGAAGAGATGAAAGAGAAACTCCTACAGGGACAGAAGCTGCCACTGGTTAACGTAGAGACAAGTGGCTTCTCTGTTTTCAAACCTAAATCCATTCTGCCTATGGCAGTGACTCCAGGAAAAGTGAGTTAGTGCCTCCATTACTTTCCAAAGTTGTCGTGGAGGAATGTACTGTAGGTGGCATTTCAGAAGTGAAGGAAAGTGTAGATTATTTAAGTATAGTCTTTGTCAAATATAAAAGTGCAGGAACTTTGATAAAGTTTCCCTAAAGGAAACTCCTGATACCTTGGGCTAGAACTAGAACTAAGGGCACACTTCTTTTTACATGAAAAGACATTTTATTTTATATTAATATGAAAAACAAAAAAAAAATAAGTTTAACATACAGATGTCATTTTCATATCAGTATAAAGCTGATGAACAATCCAAAATGTGCACAGTATGTGAGTGGACAGAAGGGCCATTCGTAATCAGTGACAGGTAGATATCCCCACTGGTCAATATCAGCACATCAAAGACGTGCATATAAGGTATGTGTCATCTATGATAATATTCTGTGCTAATAAGGGTATTTGGGTAATAGACAACTTTTAAACACAAGTCATGAGACTGTAAGTAGATATAACTTTCTTCAGACAATTTGTGTATCAAAATCTTCTCCTTCTTGGAATTCATTAAAAATGGAAAAATAGTCTAAACATATGTTAACAAGACATTAGTAAAGTATAATATGGCGTATCCATGCAGTGTTGTTATTATATTCCTTTCAGTTTTCCAGTATTTGAATTGCCATCCTATGTTTGGAGAATCTCCCAGTGTGGCTTAAGCAACAGCAATTTATGTTCTCAGCATTCTGGAGGCTAGAAATCTGACATCAAAGTGTGAATAGGGTTGGTTTCTTCTAAGGTATCTTTCCTTAGCTTGTAGATGGTCTTCTCCCTGAGTGTTCACATTGTCTTTCATCGGTACCTATTTGTGTCCAAATTTCCTTTATTTCATTTTATTATCTTATTTCCTTTGTATTTTAGAGAGAGAGCATGATCAGGGGAGAGGGGCAGAGAGAGAGAGAGAGAGAGAGAGAGAATCTTAAGCAGTCTCCATGCTCAGCATGGAGCCCAATGCAAAGCTTGATCCCACGACCCTGAGATCATGACCTCAGCCAAAATCAAGAGTCAGAGACTCAACCGACTAAGCCACTTACGCACCCCAAATTTCCCTTGTTTATAGGTCATATCGGATGAGGGCTCACCGTAACAATCTTGTTTTAGTTTGCTTCTTTAAAGACCCTTTCTTCAAATTCAGTTACACTATGAGATAACTGCATTTAGAACTTCAACATATGAATTTTGGAGGCACATGACTGAGCCCAGAACACTCATTTACCCGGCTTCTCTTTGACTTGGGCTCAGCCAGTAAGATTCATTCCCTCTGGAATTTGAGTTAAGAAACAGTTACATAAAGAAACAGGGAAAGTAGAAAATGCTTTCTGGGTAGAGGTAAAAGTGCTATAAGCAACATCCAGTTTCTAGGGAAGTAGTGGCTATAGTGATGGGTTGGCAGCTGCAGCATCCAGAGGCAGAAGCAGTAATGTCCTCCCCAGACTCGTTCTATTTCTTCCATTGTTCATGCCATTTTATGAGCCGGTATCTCTAGGCTTCTTGGTGATTTTACGAGATGCTCAGTGTCCTCTTAGTAAATTTCTCTCTCCTTAAATTGGCCAGAGTTAGTTTCTATGACATAAAATCATCAAGGCTGACCAATACAGCCCATATGGTGGGCTGAATATTATACAGCCATCAATAAGAAGATTTTCGAAGAATTCAGTGGTGTTGGTAATATTTAAGATATATTGCAAAGTGAAAAAGGTTATAATACAGTGTATGTAGTAGGATCTCAAGTTTATTTATACTCTCTATATGTATAATCATAGACAATGGAAATATATCAAATGTTTATAGTAATTATCTGTGGTTGTTGAGGTTACATTTGACTTGCGTTTTCTCTTAGACCTGCTGAATTTTGCAAATATTCTATATATTACTTTTATTTTTTATCATACAACAGTTAGGAAAGGGAAATTGAATTCAGCATGGCCCTTTTGGAATTTTGTTTATTCCCATATTATTGGCCTAGATGTATCTTTCTGAGCTTCCATGGCAATCTTCCTGACAACTTTCACTACCTTTCATGTTTCTAACACAGTCTTCAGCACTTTCTGAATGTGCTTGTTAGTCCTTCCTACCAATGGTTAAGTTTCTTTAGGAAAGTCACTAAACCTCACATCCTTATATGACTAGTGCAAACGCAGTATCTGGCTTAGAGCAAATGCACAGCAGATATTTGTTGAATGAAAGCATAAAGCTGCTTTAATGCGATTTGATAGTTTTATTCACCACCACTGATTCCGACATTTCCCAAGATTATTATTTAACCCCATCTGTCTATCTGTCTATCTTGTTCAAGCAACCAAAGTAACTAATAAACTAATAACCAATAACCAATAAGGCAGGGCTACAAAAATGTGACACTGCAGCCTAGGAATATGGATTTTGGAGTCACGATCATAGAGGTGGTCGTCAGAGGTGTCGGCAGGGGGACACGAAAGAGAACGCTGAGGAAGACAGTGTAGTGATAAAAAGAAAAAACCTTGACGCAAGAACCCGCTCATTTGTGGGGCGGGAATTAGAAGAGGCATAATCAGAGGGGATCCGGAAGGAATATCAGAGAGCAGGGGAAGAGCCCAGAAGTGCATGTCATAAAATGCCAGGAGGAAAGTGCTTGACAGAGAAGACACTGGCCTTCAGCCTCTGCATCAGTTATGATAGGCTGTGCCTGGTTACAAATAAACTCAGATCTTTCAGTGGCTGGACATAATAGCTTGTTTCTTGCTCACATTATAGTCCAAGATGGGTGGCCTTGGTTCCTGGGTGAGTCAGGGAACAAGGCTCCTTCTATCTCATGGCACCAGCTTTCATAGGACCTTGCTGTGCTGAGAGAGAGGGGGAGAGAAGTTCCTTGGAAAAGCCCTTGATCTGAAAGTGATTTATGTCCTTCTGCTTATATTCCATTGGTAGGAACCAGCCGCAGCTAAATGTAAAATGCAAGAGTCAGGCAGCTTCTTCCTAGAAATAAATCTGTACTATGGGAGGAGTAGATGCGTTTTGGAAGACGGGTGGCTGGTCTTCCTCAGTGTGTGATGTCCAAGCAAGGGTAAGGAAATCAGGCCTGAGGAATATCGTGGCTACATTTGGTGATTTCAAGTCATTTGGTGATCTTCGGTAGAATGAGAGGGACTGAAGCCACATTTCAGTCGTTAAAAGACAAGTGGACATTTGAAGACGTGCAGGTAGCAGACAGAAGAGATAGATGTATTTGTCAAATAGCTAGCCAGTGCGCAGGGAGTTAGGAAAAAAAAATAACCGATTGAAAAGGGCGTAGGACAGAAGGAAAGGTTTTATTTTCACAATTATGTGGATCTGAGTATGTACAAAATAAGCAGCAAGAAATGGAAATGAGACAAGACCAGCAAGAGAAGAGAACACAGGTGCAGGGATTAGCAACGGGCAGGAAGAGGAGGAGTCTTCCAGAGAGACTGGAGATTTAAAACAAGGATGGACATACGTGGTGTGCCAGTGGAGAAGACAGTCCACTGTTGAGCACTGTCCAGAAAAGCAGGAAGAAAGCCTGGCCACCTGCTCCGGTTGAGGGATAGGGATATAGGGTCGGATTGCAGGGAAATATAACAAATATGGAATCTCCAGTGTAAACCCAGGGGAAAGTTTCAGGAGATAAATAAAATAATAGCTAAGTAGAGGAGATCACAAAGCTGAGGTTAGAGATTTATAGACATCCCAATCAGATAATAAAGCTCTTGGTCATATTCTCCTTTTCTTATGAGTAATTTTCCATTCTCTCTCTCTCTCTCTCTCTCTCTCTCTCTCTCTCTCTCTCTTTGGAGAAAGAGATTTATTTTAAGTATCAGTTAAGCTAGGCACAACTTTTGAGGTCAAACCAGTAAACTATGCAAATAGACTGGAAATAATAATTTCTTTTTTCAGTGCTTGGTACTGTAGGTTGGCAAAGAAACACAGCAATGTGAATATGAAAAAAAAGTCATGTACAATTACTGAAATATACAAATTGAGGGTGTTATTTTTACTTATCCTTTCATATTTCAAATGGCTTCTGAGTAATGATCCTTGTAAATGTTTGTTCACAAATAGAGGTATGAATTCTGTGTGGGTGTTAATACCATTTAAAAACTGGAATTACTTAAGATGCATTATTGGTGCAGAAGGTGGTAGTTATTTTTTCCTTCTAATATGAGGGTAAATACAAATAACATTGTTAGAGAAGAGTGAAGTAATTTTCACTCAGTTGAGTGGCAATGTTTTTCATTTTATGACTCTTTTTAGCCTGCAGGTTGTTACTTTTCAAAGTGTATTTAAGAATAATCTCTTTTCCTTCTATACTTCCTAGGAAACACTAAACCTATCCATTATCAAAGACTCCTACCAGTTTAAACCCAATTTTAAATCCATGACTTTTTCTAGGCCAAGAAGGAGCTAGCAATATCCACCCAGAAGGCATCTGATAACCCACTAAACTGACCTCAGCATGAGCCAGATTATAAAGGAAAAGAAAATAATTCATCCCACGTTCAGCCTTAAGTTGAAATATTTCTAATTAGATACAGAAACAATTATTTATATGCACATCTATGTCCACAAACACACTCAAAAATATATCATTGGCTATTTTTAAAACCTTTTTGGCATCATTTCCTCAGTCATATAAACATTGAATAAAACGAACTTATAAGAAAATTTAAAAACACATATTTTAATATGGACACATTTTATTTTATTTTATTTTTTTCTTTTTTAGTTGGTGCTTTTAATTTTCTTTTTTTTCCAATATATGAAATTTATTGTCAAATTGGTTTCCATACAACACCCAGTGCTCACCCCAAAAGGTGCCCTCCTCAATACCCATCCCCCACCCTACCCTCCCTCCCACCCCCCATCAACCCTCAGTTTGTTCTCAGTTTTTAACAGTCTCTTATGCTTTGGCTCTCTCCCACTCTAACCTCTTTTTTTTTTTTTTCCTTCCCCTCCCCCATGGGTTTCTGTTAAGTTTCTCAGGATCCACATAAGAGTGAAACCATATGGTATCTGTCTTTCTCTGTATGGCTTATTTCACTTAGCATCACACTCTCCAGTTCCATCCACGTTGCTACAAAAGGCCATATTTCATCCTTTCTCATTGCCACGTAGTATTCCATTGTGTATATAAACCACAATTTCTTTATCCATTCATCAGTTGATGGACATTTAGGCTCTTTCCATAATTTGGCTATTGTGGAGAGTGCTGCTATAAACATTGGGGTACAAGTGCCCCTATGCATCAGTACTCCTGTATCCCTTGGGTAAATTCCTAGCAGTGCTATTGCTGGGTCATAGGGTAGGTCTATTTTTAATTTTCTGAGGAACCTCCACACTGCTTTCCAGAGCAGCTGCACCAATTTGCATTCCCACCAACAGTGCAAGAGGGTTCCCGTTTCTCCACATCCTCTCCAGCATCTATAGTATCCTGATTTGTTCATTTTGGCCACTCTGACTGGCGTGAGGTGATATCTGAGTGTGGTTTTGATTTGTATTTCCCTGATGAGGAGCGACGTTGAACATCTTTTCATGTGCCTGTTGGCCATCCGGATGTCTTCTTTAGAGAAGGATATGGACACATTTTAAAATAAAAACTTGAAAATGCTCACTATCTTAGAATTACTTCTTTTGAATAATGAGAATGCATTTAAAATCTTTTAATATCCATACTCATCAATCTATATGGTATTTTATACAAAATAAATAAAATCATGTTTACACGTGAGGAAAAGGAAATATAAATGTAACTTAAAATTAAATTTGGCCTCATTGGTTCTAGAATTCTAATATATAAGCATTGTCCCTAAAGAAAAACTTTTATGGAAAATTTTTAAAGTATTCATGAGCTAAACTTCAATAAAAGTTCATATTGTTTCCACAAAACGGAATAGCAAACTGGGTTCATTTTATTACATGGAGTCAGAAAATACTATATATGGTTTGTGTGTATGTGTGTGTGTGTGTGTGTGTGTGTGTGTGCGCACATCATATATATGTCCTACAATATATATATGTTATATAAGGGTCAAATCACATATATATGTCTCTATATAGATATATATAAAATTGTGAAAATGGGTTAAATTCCCATAAGCAATACATGATCCTAAAATACCACAATATAATGAAATCATGGCAAGTTGGTTTATTACATTTTTCTCATATATCTGATTTTTCTAAAGCTAGAGAGAAAAATTACCAAATGTTTATAGACAGATGGTTTAAACTTAATCAGATTAAGTATCAACATGGAAATCAATTCAAGGTCTGAAAATCCCAAGAATGCTTAAAAAAAAATCTATAACAAGGCAACTTCATAAGACAGAATTAGGCAGAGGCCTCATATTTCATCTGCCGGATTTATTCTGCAATTGACGTGTTAAGTGTCCCTCCAATAAGCTGTCTTTGTAAATGGTTTGCCAAAGTACAGTTCTGAATTTAGTATAAATGTATTGTTTGACAGTTGGGATTGGACACGTGTAACTAGTTTCTTTTTCTTTAAAAACTAGCTTTAGCACAAGTTTGTCTAACTTGAAAAAGCACAAAGAGTTCCAGATTGGTAATATCCATCATTAACTTCAGCTCTTGTAGGGTACTGAATAATCATGGTGTCAGTGGATAGTCATGGCTGTTATGTAGAATTAATTTATTATTATTTGTTTCTAAGTCTGTCTATCTCTCTCTATATATGTTCTTTCAACTTCCTTGAGTAGAATTTAACATAAAAATATATTCATCTTGAAGAGATTATGTGCACTCTCACATCGATTGCAACCTTATTCGTAACAGCCGAGATTTGCAAACAACCCAAATGTTGATCAACAAATGAATGGATAAGAAAATATGGTACAGCTGAATAGTGGAATATTACTCAGTCTTAAAAAAGGAGGAAATCCTGCCATTCATGACAAATGGATGGCCTTGGGAGACCTCATGCTAAGTGAAATAAGTCCATCACAGAAGAACAAATACTGCATGGTTCCACTTATATGAGGTATTTAAAATAGTCAAATTCATAGAAGCAGAGAATAGAATGGTGTTGCCAAGGCATGGGAGGAAGGGGAAGTGGGGAGTTGGTCAATGTGGGCAAAGTTACAGTTATACAAGGTAAGTTCTAGAGATCTGTTATAAAACATAGAGCCTATAGTTAATAGCGTGATGTTGTACACTCAAGAACTTGTTAAGAAGATTGATCTCATGCTAAGTGTTCTTACCGCAGAAACAAACCAAACATAACAGACAAACAAGAAAAGTAAGGAGATACATAAAATCTCTTGGAGGTGATGGATATATTTATAACTTTGCTTGTCAAGAAGGTATCATAGTATATGCTTATGTCCACATTCATCAAGATATGTAATTAAATATATTCAACTTTTTGTAGATTAAGTATACTTCGATAAAGTTAAAAAAAGAGATATATTTGTGGGGGGAAAAAGCATAGCTCTTCTTTAGTTGTGGCAAGAAAAGACAGGTAAACATCTATGCCAAAACACATTTGCAGTCAAGTCCATTTTTGTATCTGGGTTGCCTGGTCATTTATGTACTCTCTACCCTCCATTTCTCCCCCTATCCCACAGTCGTAGATATTTGAGGACCTACTCACCAACAGTGGAATCAAGGTCTCAAAGTACAGACCTATGAGAGGATTTTGATAGATGACCTCCAATAAAGAAATGTTTTTGTCCATACAAAGAAACAGCCTTGGTATAATTAATATCAACTTGCCCCTACATTTCTACAAAAAATGATAATCTAGAGTCAATTTTACCCCACTGAAATATATAGTCAAGAATAGTCACCAGGGTAAATCAAGACCAAGTTCTGCTTTTGCCTGAGTTAACTAGATTGCTGTCTCCCTCTTATGAGCCTTGATTAGTTATACTCCACAAAATATGACTCAAAAACTTGGCTCAGGGTTTTAGGAAGAGACAAAAGCTTCTTAGGACCACCGGAACATCTTTCTCTCCCTGCAGCCATTGACAGGCTTGTGAGGTTGTCACAGCTGAATAGTAACTTTTCCCAATGGCATAAACAGCATTTCTATTCTGGGCTCCTTCTTACTCCTACCAACTACCCTTGGGAAACCACTGGGCCACTATATTCTTACATGAGTCCTCTTACACAGCTTACTTCATATTTTCATTATAATTTTACACAAGAAATAGAATTTCTATTTTTACTTTTTTCCCTGAAGGTGAAGGAGGTGATTAAGAAATTTCTGAGAGTTGAATAGCTCTCACTTCCTCCCAGCTCCTACTTTATTGAAGAATGTAGGATTTCTGAGACTCTCAAAAACCAAACTCAGGGGACTGTACTCATATTTCAGATCTCAGAACTGATCCATTCAGAGGGTTATATTTTGTTCTTCATTTAAAACCTCTGGATACCAATTTGTCATATAATCAGTGGTGAACAATGAAGGTAGGTATGTGAAAAAGACAGTTCTTGTCATAGGGATAATGTCACATCTACCTATTTAAACTTCCATACTGTACATTTTTTTCTTCCAAATATTTCAGACTGACAAGCAATTTCTATCTTGTAAAATGTAACTTTCAGTTTAAGTAACAGCTTCTTAAGAGTTGTTTTGATCACCTCAACTTTAAAATAAGAATATCAAAGGAGAAAATTGCAAAATAACGCTTTTGCTGTAATGCCCTATTTTTCTAGCCATAAATACCTATTCAATTCAAACAAACAAAGTGAAAAGCCATTCCCTTAGTCATGTGAGTATACCCAAATCAATTAATTAATAAGAAGAACGTATCTATTAAGCTCTGAGGGGTTTTTTATGCAGATGTTTAAATTCTCCGAGGAGATTTTCACATCTAGTGTAAGATGGGGACTCATGGAACGCGTCATTGAATACAAGTATGGCTCCTCTTATCTAGTGTGGCGTTACAAACCATCTCAAAACTTAGTGGTTTTAAACAACGAACATCATTGATTTTGCCCATGAAGTTACAATTTGAGCAGGATTTGGCAGAGAAGACTGATCTCTGCTCCACTCAGTATCCAGGGGAGCTGCTCAACCGTGGGTGAGTTGGTAGTGACTGTTAGCTAGGAGTGCAGAAGGGGCTGAAGGTTGGGAGTTTTAGTTCCCTTCCACGAGAGCCCTTCCGTGTCACGTGGGTTTCCTCCCCCACATGGTGGCTGCGTGCCAAGCACAAGCTTCATGACAGAGACAGCCAGGAAGAGGCTCCACAGGGTTTATGACTTGGCTTTGGAAATCAAAGAGTGTCACGTCCACTCCATTCTATTCACTAGAGACAAGTCACCAAGGCTAGTTCATACTCAGCCCACATTCAAGGGGAAAGGGGTTAGCTCAGTGTCTTGATGAAAGGAAGGTCAGAGAATTTGTGGACATATTTTTTAAACCACTGCACTGTGAAACAAGGAATGCTAAAAATAAATGTTAGATAGACTCTGAAGAGCTAGAAAGGTCAATTTTCCCTTGAATTGTAATTTTTAAATGCCATTTATTAAACTTCTGGCATGTGTTTTATATCTCCTTTTAGTAATCCTTACACAAATTCTAAGTATTTTCCATTTTACAGATGAAGAGATTCACAATTAGAGTAAGAAAGGATTTGCCCAAGGTCACACAGGCAGTAAACGGTAGAACCAAGAATTAAAACTGGATCCTTTTTGCTACTCCATGCTAAAGTTCTAAGGAGGGATGAGATCTGACCCAGAATTTGACAGCTGGGTGAGCTATAAGTGGCCATGGATATATGGATATATATCTTTTCAGAGACATAAGAAGAGAATAGTGATGTTCTCTGTCCGCAAGAGGATATGATAAAAGATATAGGAATGCACCATATACTTTCCACAAGCATCATTTGGCTGGATCACCATATTTATGTGTACTCTCTTGGTGACCATACCTGAGACAGGTGTGGAATGAAAACAGTCTACTGACCCTTGCTTTCTGGGAGATCTGGCAAAAGTCTTTTCAGATACGCTGGTTCTAGTGTATTCCTGGGAAGGTCAGGGACAGTGAAGAGAGGGCTGGGCCGTGGAGGAGGTGGCAAACTAGAGCCAAGTCAGACATCCTAGAAGAGCCAGTAAAGCTTACTAGTAAGATGTCAGCTAAGTCGATACATATAATTTCTAGAATTATTACCCACTTGGAATTTGGTGCTACCTTTTTTCCATAAAGAACATCTGGTTCTCAGTGTGGGTGTGGGCAGTCAGGCATATAAAACATTTTTCCATGTTCTTCTTTAAGAAGTTATGGGATACTACTGTCTTAAATTTTACATCAATTTATTTTGAATTGCGAAATGAACAGTGTCATTCTTTTACTCAAGAAAAAAATCTCTATTCACTTTTGTTTCGAAAACACTTTTGTAGCACCTATTATGAACCAGACACAGTGGCATATGCTTTACAAAGAGTAAAAAACAAAAAAACAAACAAACAAAAAATCCACCTACCCACTGTAAGTTACTGTTCTTACAATACTTACGATTCTTATAATACAAGCATAAAAGCTTACCATTATTGTGCCTTTTTCTTTTTTCTTTTCTTTTCTTTTCTTTTCTTCTTTCTTTTCTTTTCTTTTTTTTTGTGGGTAAGGAATAGGGTAAATAAAAGTTGATCTGGGTCCATCTCAGAGGCAGTGTAGTATAAAAGAAAGGATCCTTGAATTTGAAAATTGCCACCATTGTCTTGGGAAACTCATTAACTTCTCTGAGTCTTGTTTCTTCTGTGTAAATTGGCTGTGCGAATTAGATGAAATAATCCATAGGGAAATATATAAAAAAGTATTCCATGAAGTGAAGAATTATCAAAATATTGAGTAAAACTTTGTTAATGAGGATGAATGATGGGATGTGTTCCCAGGTCACAGGGGGCAGCTTTGGACCAGGACCGCTGGTCTCTACTAACGTAAAGCATCTTTCAATCCACAGACTTCTGTTAACAGATCCTCCTGGGTTGGCTCTAGAGTTACTTCTGCTGTCAGCTGACCTGATCATGGAAAAATAAATGTGCATTACAATAATAAAATATGGGGTTTTTTTTTATGATAAAGAGAAGTATGCATAAGCATTTTAGGTTACACCATGGTTGGCTTACATGACTCTATTATTGATCCTTCAAGTTTTCCAATTCTTTTTGCTAATAAAGTTTTTTTTTATTTCTTTTGTACACAATACTGATTTTTAAAAATTGTTGCCTTTCCAAAACACTTACCTTTTAAAAATTGTTACTTTACCTTATTTATCACAGATTTATCCTTACTGTTGCACTCTAGTGAAAAGTAGATGGAAAACTCATTTACTCTTAATTATATAGGTACCCTTCTATGACTGTATATGAAACTTCAACCAGAACAAAAGTGTATATATACATATACATATACATATACATATACATATACATATACACATATACACAACACATTATGTTACAAATTACCTGCTAAATACATGTAAAAATATATTTTTTAACATTTATTCATTTTTTGAGAGGCAGAGAGAAACAAAGTGTGAACAGAGGAGGGGCAGAGAGAGAGAGGGAGACACAGAATCTGAAGCAGGGTCCAGGCTCTGAGCTGTCAGCACAGAGCCTGATGCGGGGCTCGAACCCACGAACTGTGAGATCATGACCTGAGCCAAAGTCGGACGCTGAACTGACTGAGCCACCCAGGCGGCCTTATGTAAAATGGTTTTTAAAAATACACATAAAATTAAATACATATGTTTCCTCCTCTCCATATATATGACATATATATTTAATTTAATATGTGTTTTTATATATTTAACATGAAAATTTGTATTTGACTTAGCATGTATTTAATTTGTCCCCTGAATTCATTGCCATCTTTATATACTTGCAACTCCAGACTACAAATATTATGTGACAAAATAATGAAATACCATCTGAAGGGGTAAGAAAAGCTGAACAGTATGCTAAATGTTAGTCTTTCAAATATTTTAAAATATTTCTAGTACTTTGCACTTAAATGTTTTGTAAAAGCAGAATTATCTGTCAGACATTCCATGATGTACATATTTTTTTCCTTTATAGAAGCTTTTAAGTTTCCATAAGAAATCACACTTGCTTAAAATAGAAAGTGAGTAGTTTAATCATCATAAATCTAGCCATAATGTAGACTCTGCTCTTTATTTCTAAAAAGAAGTTATGGCTAGAAGTAATGGTGTTTGGATATAACAGTAACACATAACAATGGCAATGGAACAGTGATAGTGATCACAAGAATTATAATAAGAATGATTGAAACTGGCTATTGAGTGTCTATTATTGATGGGCCTTTTATAAACATGCTATCGTGTAATGCCTACAATAATACACAGGACACGGGAAACTTGTTCACATATTCAGACAAAGACACTTTGGCTCCGAGGGGTTAAATGACTTGCCCCAGGACATGGTAGAGCCAGAAATCAAATTTATGATTTTTTTTTCCCCATGAAGCCAAGATAGTGTTTACAAGGCAACATCCTAAAACACAGATTGGAAATTTACTGGCTACCCTGTGATTACTGACTATCGTTGTCAACCTGAGCCCTTTGTCAGATTTCCAATTCTTCTTTCAATAATTCTTTCTACTTTGGAATGATAGTTTGCATCATTAAGTGCTTTAAAACTACAAAATAGTTTCACCTGCACTCGCTGCAATTTCTCTCAACATTTTCAGTCTCATTTTACAAATTGGACACAAGTGTGTATTATGATTAGATCACGATTCCTTTTTTTTTTTTAATTCTTTTTTAACGTTTATTAATTTTTGAGACAGAGAGAGACAGAGCATGAATGGGGGAGGGTCAGAGAGAGGGAGACACAGAATCTGAAACAGGCTCCAGGCTCTGAGCTGTCAGCACAGAGCCTGACGCGGGGCTGGAACTCAAGGAACGTGAGATCATGACCTGAGCCGAAGTCGGCCGCTCAACTGACTGGGCCACCCAGGCGCCCTATCACGATTCCTTTTATAGGACGATCATATCTATAGAACTAAGCTATTTTGTGCCGTACATACATGTATGAGAAAGAGCTCAATAAATAGTTGAGTAAAAGAGTGCATGCCCTTTAAGGAGGCATGTGTCCATGATGACAGTGGCAGTAGCAAACTACTAATACCAAACAAATAAGACCTTTTTCCCAAAATTGAGGAGAAGGACCTCCCAAAAGTCAGAGAAAGATGAGCCACAGACCACAGTCTCTGAAGACCTTGGCCCACTTGGTGTCTCAAAGTCTTAAAAACCATCCACTGGACTCTTCTCCATCACTGTGTCTTCTAGAATCGTCTTGAGCATATGCAGCCCTTCAGAACATGATCCAAGATTGCAAAGTTTGCTCAGTCAAACCTGGAATCAAAATAATAATAATAATAATGATAATAATAATAATAATAAGGGAAAGCAGCACAGTTTTCCACGCACTCTGTCAGCTCTTTTGCAGCCATGAATATGGTGGCATTTCCACAACTCAACCAGTTAACCAATCAGTTAAAAACAAAACGTAAGAATTAAAAAAAAAAAAAAAAGCATAGCACAATACACTACTTGAGGTATCCTGACACAGTCAATTTTCTTCTCTTGCATGCACTATGGAAACATTCTTAGCAGGCCATGCCGTCTGCAACCTTCTACACTGTCCACAAAGCAGGAGATGGGCAGACAGTTTAGGGGCTCAGCTGCTCAAGAGGCATGTGGGAAACAATCGCTGGTTGTTTTTACATTCATCTTTCATCACGGAACTTTGAGAACCAATGACGCTTAAAATGGACATTTCCATAGAATTTTAGCATTTGCCCTGTTCTTTTTAGCTACACGATATGCATTTAAGAAGTGTATCCCCTGGACACTTAAGAGCCAATGAGACAAGCAGGGGTGACCCACGCTGTTTTGAGAGGCTGTAGCATCCAGAGGAAACAAAACTGATCTGCTATTCAGAAGTCTAGGGATGTGATTACACCTCTACGACAACATCCTGGGATTATAAGCATCGAGTCACTCTGCAATCGTTAACTTTCTTAGTCGGCTCCATACGTAGCAATGCACATGGCAGTAACTACTCAGGAAGGCTGGAAGGAAGAAGAAACTGTGCCAGGTGAATCAGCCAGTCTGTGTCCTTTGAAAGAGAGGTGTTGATTTCATTTGAGATGTAACTGCATTTAAACCAAGTACCAATAAGCTCTGAATGGCATGTGGAGCTTAGAATGGGTTCAAACTTGGGCCAATGAGAAAGGAGGTTTGATTTTCGTTGAAAGCCAAGGCATCATCTTCAGTGTAAATTGTAATGTCATAATGCTGAAACATAACTTACACACAGACAATTCCTCTTGGGGTGGAAGGTCAGGCAATTAATCCATTGCATCACCCATTCACCTATGTGTGCCAGCTATTTGGGAGAACTTGAAAAAATGATGGAAAATTCTTAATAATCTTTGACAGTACAATATTTGTACTTAGAGTCTGGCTATTCCAAAACGATGCTTCCCTGTTAGAATGGCTAGTCAATCTCACCACATGATGGAAAACAGATGTAAGATTAGGATGCAAAGTAGTTTTCCAGATCCCTAGTCCCAGCATGCTGCACAGTCCAGCCCCAAAGTTAACCAGCCAAGTGCTGACACATGTCTTACAGCAAAATATCCCTCACAGCCACAGTTCAAAGGCCTCGCTACCCTCCAGGGCAATTAATACAGCATCACGTTCAATGGTGCTTGAACCAAATCCATTGAATCCTCAGGGGAGAAATAACGAAGCAATCGCAGAGCTCAGACAAGAGCAGCGTGTAGTGGTGGCTAAGGTTTCAGTCCCTGAAAACGTAGCTTTTCCTGAAAGCACGTGTAGGATTACAGATTCACTCAAAGAGAGCTGTGCTCAGATTGTGTAATCTACTTGTAGGACAGTTCTTGTAAGACAGCATGAAAACTGAAGCAGAGTTAGTTAATAAGAAAGGATGAAAGAAGACAGGAAAGAAGACGAGGGAGAGGGAGAGGGGAAGAGAAGAGGAAGAAGGAGGAGGAGGAGAAAGAGAAGGAGGAGAAGGAGGAGGAAGAAGAGGAAGGAGGAGGGGGAAGTGGAAGGGGAAGAGGAGGGGGAGGAAGAGGGAGAGGAGGAGGAGGAGGAGGAGGAGGAGAAGGAGGAAAGGAACAGGGAGAGGGAGAAGGCAACAAGGGAGGGAAGAAGGAAGGGAAGGAAGGAAATCTATGTTAGATGTTCACTCTGCCATAGTAGAGATTTTCAAGTTTCACTTATTGGAGATAACCAGAAAAGCAAAAAAATTGTATTCCTTTAATAAAACTGGAAGTTACTATTGGTGTATATTACCAGAAGATGGGAAAGAGTTCCTTGCTGAGACATGTAGTAAGCATGGTTTAATTCCATCCAGAGCTGATGAACTTAAAAATTATGTTTTTCTCACTTGTCTTGAGCATTCCTTAAAGGTATTGGATAAAGAAATGGTGTCGAACAAACTGTATTGGTTAAATTTGGAAAAAAAAAAACAATCTAAATCATGACAAGGTGTTTTGCAGTCTCTAATGTGTAAATTACAAATAAATATTCTTACTTTTGGTTGAACCTGGAAAGAGGCGCCATGACCACCAGCAGCTTCTAAAGCTGCCTGGAACCCTGGTTAAATGAGTGGGACACATTCGGGAGCACCTAGGGGGCTCAGTTGGTTAAGCACCTGGCCTTTTGTTTCGGCTGAGGTCATGGTCTCACAGTTGGTGAGTTTGAGCCCCATGTTGGGGTCTCTGTGCTGACAGTGCAGAGCCTGCTTCGGATTCTCTGTCTCCCTCTCTCTCTGCCCCTCCTTCTCTTTCTCCCTTACCCTGTCTCTCAAAAATAAATAAATAAACATTAAAAAAAAATGAGTCAGGCACTCTGGGATGCCACATTGGCTCTTGCAGGGACCACTTAGCATTTTGTAAGGAGCAATAATTTGGTGGCCAGAAAGAACAATGCAATATTCCAAGGTGCCTCACTTTTCTAGAAGATGAAAACAGAATTTATTCAACTTTCAATTATCCACATGTGGCTTTTCCATGCCGTGCACTATTTGTGGGCATTGGGAGCTTTCCATTCGCTGTGCCTGTCAGCGGGGTCAGGAAGATAGCTCCTATCCCATGGGGTACACCCCCGCTACAGCTGAGCAGAATATATTTGCAGTCCTTGCCATTTTCCCCCTCTTGAAGATGTGTGCAAGAAATATATGGTTTGCTAAAGAAAACATAGCTAAACAAAAAATTCCAGTCATTTAAGGATAACCACGTTAAATCTTGACAGAACTCATTCTATATTTTATTTTCTGCATATACATATATATATGCATATATATGTTACTGCATACACACACACATATATTAATACAGCAAAATCCTATATATATTCATACAAAGATGGGTATTATGCGGGAAAGGTTAAGAGTGTGGTCTCTATAGCTGGGGTGTCTAAGTTGTACAAGTCACATCTGTCACTTAGCTGTTGGCAATTACTTTCAGTCTCTAGACTTTGTTCCTTACAGATAAACCAGGGGGTAATACCAATGAGTTTGCAATGAGTGGCTATATATAAGGTGTGAGGACACATGCCTTTCTGTAGCAAGCATCTGTAAATATTAGCTATGATTACCTTGCTTAGAATCTCCTTTTCACTTAACAATGTATCATGCACATCTTATCATGCCAGTAAATACACATTTATGCCTTCACTTTGAGTAGCTATACAAAATAAATGCCTTTATGACCATGATAGTGTACTTTATTGTAAGTAGATGGTGTCTAGGTATTTTTTCTACCGTGGACCACATTGTAATGAGTATCCCTATACATCTTTGTATGTCGATAAACTCTTGATAAATATCTAGTCATGGAATTAATGGCTTAGATGGCGTTTTAAAGATTTTTGGTTTCCCCTGCCAAGCTGTTGTCCACAAAGTTTTCACTTTTCTACCAGCAGTATATGGGAGTGCCTACTGTCCCACTATCTTGTTGTCATTAAATGTTATCTTTGTTCGAAATGTTTATTAAATACAGTGGTCGCAAAAGGTAATGAAACAAGAAGAGTTCATTTGAACAGAAATCGACCTAAGATGAACATATTTTGAATAGTTCTTTTTTCTCCTTGAAGACTATGCCAGCTGTGTGCGTAATGGCCATTATGCCTGCCTTTGTATGTGTGCGTGGATTCGTGTGTGTTTGTGTCTGTGTGTACACATATACATATATATGTATTTATATATATATATATATATATATATATATATGTATTTATTTAAATAAGCCTATTAAGATGATCTATCAAAGTTTGCAAAGCTTTTTAGAATTATTTCTGTTTCATGGAAAGTGCAAAAAACAGTACTATAAAGATGCATCTTCACTGAATATGCTCTTACTCGAGAAAAACTGGATGTGAAACCAACCACTTTTTCACTCTTATTTGTTTTCCAAATGTTATGCCCAGAATTCGTGATCCCCAAAGACCACCAGGGAGCCGAGTCCGATGCAAAAGCAAAAGAGCCTTTATTCGAGCTAGCTCGAGCTCAATCCCCTACCTGCACGGACGCAGCGGTGAGATACCAGGGAGAGAGAGCGAGTTTCAAAAGCACAAAGGTTTTATAGGGGTCTAGGGGCAGTTGGTGAGGTAATGGCTGTGGCCTCAGCCGATTGGCTGGGGAAGGGTCGTGGCCTCGGCCGATTGGCTGGGGAAGTGTTGGAGTCCTGTTACGCAGGTCACTGGGCGTGTTTTGATCAGGAAGTTTGAACGGGTGAGTGGGAGGTTACTCAAGGGGAAGAGGCGAGGTTGGAGGTTTCTGTGATTTTCCCGCAAAAGGGGTCATGTCGGGGACATAGTCACTCAAGGGGGAGGACGCAGAACAAGATGGAGTCGGCCGGCGTAGCCCGCCCTTTCACAAACACCCTACACATTTCATCTGGGGGTGTATTACACGAACATTAAGGGATAGATAGAGGGGATAGTGTGGATCAATTAGTAGAAAATATTACATTGTAGTAATAAAGATGCCTCGGAACCAAATACCACTTCTCTCGTTGGCAAGGTTTTTGTCAATGGGGCCCAGGTCATTCTAGATCCTTAAGATCCACAGCAGGAACTGTGCCTATTTTAGTCTTTATTGTATTATAGTGTCTTCAGAAACGAATCCATGAATGGAAGGATTCAGTACTACCTTCTTTCTCCACTCCTACTTGTTTAGAAATGCTTTTTCATGCATTGGCTGCCCGTCAAATCAGAATCCAATCTGCCTCACTGATAAACTTGACTCATTACTCACAATGGGCTCCCTTTGGTTTGTGAAATGTGGCATGGGTTCTACTCTTTAAGAGTACCACATAACCATCTTGCAGCATGGCCTTCCCATTGATAGGATTTCTGTTTTTCTATCCTGGCTTCTTCTTGATTCCTCCTTGGCCATAATAATGCCAAGCCTCCTCTGCCATTCTCTATAAAAGAGGTATTGGGTCTATCGGCAAAGACTCAGGGGGACCACCCCTTAATTGTTCTCCACTCTCCTAGCGGGTGATCGAAGGGTAACTATGTAACGATTTGTGAGTAGTGGAGTTACTAGGTATTTTTTCTACCACGTTCTGGTTTTTTTTCAGCCTAATGTTTAACATTCATTAAAAGCAAAACAATAGAAAACAAACAAGCAAAGAACTTAACCAGTCTAAAAAATCAGGGAAGAGTGGAACTCCGCAAAGTATTCCTGAACCAGATTCTGAATAATAGTAATGGTATTTATATAACTTTTTTGAAGAACAGTTTGCACATCCAAAGTGACTCCCAGAAAACTACAGGAAGAGTGATACCCCCGACAAAGTACTCTGGTCGGTCTGCTGTAGACTGGATGTCAATGTTGTTAACTCAGGTTGTAGAGAGTGAATTTCACATAGAGAAAGTGGTGACAATTCAAATGACCCAGGGTGGGGGAGCACGATGCTGGTCCAGAAATGCTGAGCTGACCAAAGTGGAAGGAAAACAAGATTTGTATAAAGAAGAGGAACAGGTAAGGATGGATCTCAGTTGTTTAGCTAAGATTTGGATTTTATTAAATCCATAGGTGAGAGTCATGGAAGTTTTTTGAGAAGGGAGTAAGAAGATAAAAAGCAGTATTGAGGGGGCATGTGGGTGGCTCAGTCGGTTAAGCATCTGACTTCAGCTTAGGTCATGATCTCATGGTTCATGTGTCCCAGCCCCATGCTGGGCTCTGTGCTGACGGCTGGGAGCCTGGAGCCTTCTTCAGGTTCTGTGTCTCCCTCTCTCTCTGCCCCGCCACCCCCTCTCAAAAATAAATACACATTTTAAAAAATTGAAAAAAACAAAGCAGTATTTAGGAACGTGCTCCCTGCTTCCTAAGCGTGTGCGTGGTACCGAGAAGATGGATGGTTGTGCGGGGCTGTGAATGTGTGCAGGGGACCAAGAAACTGTCAGGACCTGTAGAGGCCACCCAGTTGTGAAGTTGTAAAGCGTCGCACGCTGAGAATGAAAAGCAGGTCCTGTATGGGAGACGCCGGAGAGGAAGCGTGGTCAGGACTGTGTGGTCATGAGGGGTACAGCATGTATCACAAGTGCAGTCTGTACTGAAACAAAGGTGCTCTGAACTTGCATGAGGCATTGGGGTCACACGTCATCTGACTATACTAAAACAGAATCAAATACATGTTGGTGGAGCAGAGGAAAATGGTAGGTTCCGGACGTCGTCTACTCCGTTTCGCCTTCTTTGTTGAAACGTTTCCTTATCTATAGTCAATAGAATCTATCGAAAGAAGAAGATCGAAAACTGGGCAGGAAATGGGCCTCCCCTACCTACGTGTTAAGAATTGGCCTTCTCCTTCCTTTTCTCCTGCAATGTCAAAGGTGAAATGTTTTCTCTGACCTGCTCGATGGGCCATCGGGGCAGAGAGAGTCTGGACAGCCGTGCACACACGTGCGGTTGATCTCCGAGGAAGAGTTTGGGTTGACCCTACAACCATAACTTTGCCTACTGAGCAACTTTTAGAAACTTCTCATCCCTAACCTGTCCATGAGATTCTTGCCTTCTACCCTGGTACTTGGCTTCTTAGCATGAACCTGCGTGAAGTAAACGAACCCACGAAGACCATTTTACTTTAGTAAAAATGAAGATTCTGACAGTAAGATTCATACACATATGAGCAGGTTTTTGAGAGTGCTGTGGGCCTGAAGTTGTGGACAGTATTGTGATAGAGACGGAAAGGAGGGCCCGGGAGGGAGACCGCAAAATGAATCCCTCACTCATCACATTGGGAAACATTTGGAGTCTCATTAATGTGGGGATTAAATAAAAGCTTCTGCAAGATTTTACTCTGCACGTACGTAAAAATACAGCTGGCGTCAAGTGCCTTAATACACTTTGTGGAGTGTTAGTTTCTTGATTGTGGGTTTCATGTCAAATGAGTCAAAAAAAATTAAAAGGATTTTTTTTTTAATGTTTATTTTTGAGAGAGAGCGAGAGAGACATAGTGTGAGTGGGGGAGGGGCAGAAAGAGAGAGGGAGACACAGAATCTGAAGCAGGTTCCAGGCTCTGAGCTGTCAGCACAGAGCCTAACGCAGGCTCGAACCCATGAACCGTGAGATCATGACCTGTGCTTGACCCACTGAGCCACCCCAGGTGCCTCCCCCCTGCCCTCGGCCTGCCCCCGCTAATTTTTTTTTTTAAACCCCTGCCGTTCCATATGTATCTATTTAACATTTAAATTCGATGATGCCTTTGTTCCACTTCATGACCAATTCTTTCAGGCTAAAGTGAAGGAAAGGGCCGAGGACTCTGTGACATCTTAACTTCCTACTCAGTGGGAACACATGCCTCCAGGCCACGCTGTCAGCCCGAATCTATTGCTTTTGTCAGATGTTTTATTAGATTTTTCTAAGCTGCACAATCCTTAACAAGAATGTAATTCCAGAGCCTGATTTTGATGGCATTCAGATCATATCTCAATTCTTTGGGCCGTTTCCTTTAGTTCTAAGAGACAGCTCTGCGCACTTCCCGCCCAATAACGGGCAAAATTATTCATCAGAGATGTTTAATAGACTTGTGCACACCTTATCCGATGTTGCTGTCACCGGGAAGTTTCTGTCTATGCAGGTGCCACCGTCACATCTGCCACGTCTATCTTTGGGTCCTGAGCGTCTGGGAGACTAAAAATGTCTTAAGGACAGGGGTGCCTGGGTGGCTCAGTTAGTTAAGTGTCCAATTTCAGCTCGGGTTATTATGGTCTCCCAATTTATATGTTTGAGCCCTGCATCAGGGTTCGCTCATGTCAGCACGCAGCCCACTTCAGATCCTCTGTTCCCCCCTCTCTCTACCCCTCCTCTCTCTCTCTCAAAAATAAACAAACATTAAAAAACAAATGTCTTCAGGACAACTTTCCACTTTTCCATCTCCTTTTCCTCCTAGAAAACACCTCATTCAGACGATTCAGCATTTAATGATCTTTGATGATAGTGACTCTCATCAGTTGAATGCCATTTGGGTATCGATTAGCCTCTCAGTTCTGTCCTGGGGACACTCTTATTCTCCGCCTGACATCCACTCAGGCACACAGGTTTTAAACGGTAATTAGCATGAGGTTACATGGCTGAAAAGGAGGCAGGACTGTATCCTTCTAGCACATGAACTACAGTGGAAATGGTGCCTGTTCTCAAGCTCTGTCAGTGCCAGCCCGAGAACTGGCATGTAGACGTACTTCAAATAAATAATTTTAGAGTAGAAGAATTAAGGAGGGAATGCTCCAGATATATTAATATAAAGCTTGGGGCACCTGGGTGGTTCAGTAGGTTAAGCGTCCAACTTCAGCTCAGGTCATGATCAAATGATTTGTGAGTTCGAGCCTCACATCCGGCTCTGGGCTGTCAGCACAGAGCCCGCTTCAGACCCTCTACCCCCCTATCTCTCTGCCCCTCCCCCATTCTTGTGTGCACATTCTCGCTCTATATATATCAAAAATAAATAAATAAATATTAATTTAAAAAAAAACAAAAAAGAAAAGGTAATCAAACTATGCTATTATTCCCCCTATGATCTCGGTCTTCATCAATGGGGGAAAGCGTCTGACTTTAGCTACTAAAGTAGCCAAGTCATTTTGGCTTTTTTTAAGTTTATTTTGCCAGGGGGTGGAGAGAGAGAGCTTGTGCATGAGCGAGGGAGGGGCAGAGAGAGAAAGAGGGAGAGAGAGAGAGGGAAAGAGAATCACAAGCAGGCTCTGCACTGTCGGCGTGGAGCCTGACGTGGGGTTCGAACTCATGAACCGTGAGCTCATGACCCGAGCTGAAATCAAGAGTCCGACGCGTAACTGACTGACCCACCCAGATGCCCCTAAAGTAACTAAGTCATTCTGAAAGAGAAGACAGGAGATAAGCCAAAAGGTTTTCCCCTAGAGACTTGTACATTTTAAAATAAATGATAGGTAAAGGGGAGCATTTGGTGTTTTCTCAATGAAGAATATATGGGAGAGTATAATGGATATGCCACTTGTAATTGTGGGAAAATATTTTATTTTGGGAGTGTAAATGCCAATGATTTAGGCTGCCAAGTGAGGTAAGTTGGAGAATCCACAGCAGTAGAAAAAATAAACTATTTTCATTTCTTCCTAAGCCTCTGCCAATTTTGGCTTAAAGTAATCTTCTGCCATTTTACATGCAGTTGTCTTTTTAAAATCTGAAACAACTCTGCACTCAGAGCTGCTGAGAGTGTGACCACAGACCCTCATCTGTAGACAGAATGCATCATAAACACTTTTGTGTCCTGGGACTCTCCAAAGATGCAAGCCTCAGAATATTCGTAGGTGGATTATGTCCGTGGCCATCGTTAGTATCCTGCCAACTGAACTTCCATCCAGGGCAACTCAGCTTAAATCTCAGAGCACATTTCCAAGAGCTCTTTTTCCGGCTTTCCGAAAAGTTTTCTGTTGTTCTAATCACTGCATCCGCAGCTTCATATTTGCCTCTTCTGTGCTTTTAATAAGGCACCAGGATGGCTTCCTCAGGCAATAAGTGTTTCCAAGGCTGCCCTAAATATACTTTTCTAAAGGGCACCCAAAGGACACATCAAATTGATTTCCTACTCTATTACTTCCTTTCCTCTTTCTCGTCTAAGTCTCTGGTAATTTGAAATAAAGTGATAAGAGCACATCTAAAATACTACTGTAATGTTTTAGATGTACGCTATTCCATGTCTTCATTTTTTCTTTATGCAGAACTATAGGGGGTGGACCTTTTAAAAAGAACCCACAGCTATAGAGTTACCATAGCATTCTAGAACAATCCTGAGTTCTCATTTGATGTCTGTTGGTTGACTTGGGTTAAGAAAAAAATCTGAAGTCTGTCTTGTTTCTTTTTTTTTTTTTTTTTTCCTGGAAGGATCATGGGATATAGTGACCAAGAAAAGATTGAGTGGCACCACAGACATTTTTCAGTGATTGTAATAAGAGAAAATGCCGGATTTGATTCTTAAGCATTATAGAAGTCTAGGTAGTCTGATAACTATTCCCGGCAGTATTCTTCACTGCCTACAGCTATTTCTTTCTTTCTGATTCCAGGGATAGCGGGGGATGAACAGGACCTATAATTTTTTCCCCTGACAATCTATCCTGCTATTAAAAAAAAATCTTGGGGTGACTGGGTGGCTCAGTCAGTTAAGCGTCCAGCTTTGGCTCAGGTGGTGATCTCACCGTTTGTGGGTTCCAGCCCCGCATCAGGCTCTGTGCTGACAGGTCAGAGCCTGAAGCCTGCTTCGGATTCTGTGTCTCCCTCTCTCTGCCTCTCCTCCATTCATGCTCTCTCTCTCTCTCTCTCTGTCTCTCAAAAAGAAATAAACATTTAAAAAATTAAGAAAAAATATGCACCACTGCTCTCCGTGCCTCTGGCACACAGGTCAAGATTTGTTTGTGAAGTTGTTGGGGAATCAATCATCCACGATCTCATAAAAGCCACAGCATCAATTATCCTCTGGCCATAGAAGTTCGTGTACAGCCTCAAAGGAAGGGGGGGGGGGGCAATTCTCTTAGGTAGATGCTGACACTTTCCCCCTGGGTCATCCTTTTCGGTTTTTTTTTTTTGTTTGTTTGTTTCTGTTTTCTTTTGTTTGTGACATCTTTCATTGGCCTCCAGGGAAGCATCAGCGTCTTTAAATATCCCGAAGATTTGTTTGAGGTTGTTGATGTCACGATGATTTGTAGTCCTATTAAAGTGACATTTGCTGATGACATGATACGGGGCGATGCATCATTTCATCTCAGCGTGAAAACTCCCTGATCTTTTCATCACCGCCACACAGGTGATCTACTCCCCCGCGGCTCTAATGCGATCAGCCACACCGCTCCCGCGAGCATTTGCATAAGTGCTTCTCCGAGATGGACTGCGTTTCTAATCCAAAGGCACGTCAAGGAAAAAAAAAATAGCTGTCGCGGAATGATTTATTCTTTTATTGGCTAAATGAAGTTATTCAAATCCTGAAATCTGCTTTCCGTTCAGCATGAGAATTTCAAGCAGGCACACAGCACCTGGGTTCTGGGCCTGTATCTTAAACACACACGCGTGCGATGTAGAACTTCCACGGTATGGGATGCTCGTTTTCTCGTGCATTCAGCTGTTCTGCAGCGTAAGTTAAAAAAAAAAGGGGGGGGGGTGGGAGGCAATCGGTTAGCATGGAATAATTAAGGAAATTTTATCACCCTTCTCGGCGAGATCCTTGGGCGAGAGCCCACACACACACTATTTATACCCAGAGCCAGCCCAGTTGTAACTTTTTCTTTTCCTCCCTCAACCCATCGGAGAGAAAAACGTGCGGGAGGCAGCAAAGCGAACAAGCAACATGTACTTCTTTGAGACGCACATGACTCTGGGTAGCGTACTTGTCACAAAGGGAGACAAGGCCCTACAGCCGGGACGCTTGCTTCAGAGGTCATGACGCTCTCTGAAGTACAGAGTGGATTTCATATTCTCTCTTGAACAGCGTGGATGTAGAAGAATACAGGAAGAAAAACATTAAGGAAAACAAAATGAATAAAAAATACCCTCACGTAAATTTTTAAGCGCCAAATACACTTGAAGAAATTGACTGTCTCTTGCCGAAGCGCGTTTACCTATTCTGAACTAGGCTCTAAAGCCATGTGCTGCGACTTCAAAGAATTCAAGAGTGAAAATATCAAAAGGGCAGTTTGCTCCTGTGCTGGTTTTTCTCTTTTTCCTTTTTTTTTTTCCTTAAATCCCAGGTGAAAATAGGAGGCTGCGGACACTTCACAAAACAGCCTGTTTTCCCGGCTGGTTTTACGGATTTGCGAGATTTGAATATTTTGGGCTAGTTCCAAGTTTCTGAATCCACCAGCGTTTGCCCATCAATATTTGAAACCTGTCCGTTCCTGACATTAAGTCCCCGTGATGACAGGCAGAAAACTGGACGTGAGACTGTAAAAATAAGGTCCACCTGGGTCAGCGAAAGCCCCACATCCAGCTTCTGGCCACGTGACTTGGCCCTGAAGATGAGCTCAGAGAAATCGGACCACATTTCAGTGGGGAAACAACCTAATTTTTTTTTTTTTTTAAATGCCTGCCTGCCTCAAACTCTTCTTTTGAAGTGAGCCCTCATTTCCTTGAAAAATGCATCAACTTTAGACAGCAGAGTTCCCTTTTAAAGCCTAGAAAGTTTGCTCACTTAAAAATAATTGTGTGCCATAACCTCAGACATTCACAGTGCATAAGTACAATCCAAATTTGTAATTTCTGGGACAAAATCTGTATGGAATTGTCATTACATATTTTTATTCCAAGTTTTAGTGATACTACATGACGGAAAAGAGGACTTTTGAAGTCGTAAGGCGATACAAATGCCACTTAGGTCTCTTATGTCGGCTTATAAATCTCTCACGTCTCTAAGTGTTACTAAGCTTGTCACTGTTTATTCGTAAATGCCCCCACTCTTTTGAATAAGAAAAGGAAAAACTCCATGAGACAAACGACACCGCAAAACTAATCACGGAACTGTTCTTATTGGTCAGAAGTAAGGGCGAAACATTACGTACGGTGCAAAGTTAATGAATGGCATGTTAAAAGTACAATGACATTGCAATAGAGATGTCTTTGCTATGATTTCTAATATTATTAAGGGCAAGTTTCTGCGTTTCGCCCTTTGGGGGTGAAAACCTTCTTTCCCTTCTTTCTGTTTTAGTCCAGGATTTCATGAGCCATATATTTTGTAAATACACAATCTTGGTGGAGCATTTTCTCTGCACTGCTCCATGGATCTTACAGTCTGTGCAGATTGAGAAAACTGACCTTAATAATACTCTCTAAACAATGGCCCAATTCGGTTGATATTTTAGATGTTTGGAAAAAAAAAAAAAAAAATCCCAGCAGCTAAGTTAGAATAGCTTTCCTTCTTTTCACCAAGCATATGATACCAATCCTCAAACACAAAACATGTCTTGTAAAACTTTACACTTGACAATCTGTTCTGGTTTAGTAGATGGTTGAGAGTATCTATGCCAGTCTTCATGGAGTGTGGTATTGTCTTGGGATCATCACCATTTTCATACTGGCATCTAAACAAATAACTTTAGATATTAGCAATTTAAATACTCCTTATATAAATGCTTCTTTTTCTGGTTGTGATTCCCAGTCCATCAAAGAGATAGTAATTTTCTCAAAGGTGCTCGTTTCATTTCCTCTAAATGATTTCTATTTACCCTACATGCGTTACATATTTTTTGCCATCACATACAAATAGTTTTGTTTCAACTAAGGGAAAACGAGGAAATACTATGGTTGTCCCAGTCATAGGAACTACTCTTCTCATGGTGCTTTGTATTTACCAAAAATCCAATTTCACCCTCCCAACATCTCAGTGAGGAATGTTGCACCGCCCTGTTTTACAGATGTGTGCAAACAAACTTGTTCAAGGTCATCCATGAAAAGGGGACTCATCAAAGTCTTCTGCTTTTTTCACACCCTGTTACCATGTTTGTTCAAGTAAACACACGAGTCTCATTTCAACCATCTAGAGAAAAATATAAGTTTAGAATTATCCAGATGAATTTCCATCCTCCGTCGAAGATGTAGTTATGGGCATTTGAGACATAAAATTGGTATAGTTACTGCATGCCCCTCTCACCTTGCCCGGGTCCTTTTCCAACACAAAAATAATGCTCATTAGTGACATCTAAAAGATCGCAATTGAGGTTTTGGAATCCTATTTGGTTTTTGTATTTCATTAAAAAGGCAGAATTTGAATTAAAGAGGTTGAACATATTAGCAGGGTGATGGCCCAGGATTCACTCTGATAAAAGGGAGCATTATCAAGATTCCCGGCCCCAGCCCAAAAAGCTTTCTCTGGTGCAAATTGCCTCATACTTCGACAGGGTGCCAACATTGTAACTGGGACATATTTCTTCTCTAACAAACACCAAAGCATCATATTTATGTGTTCTGAAGACAATAATTAAGCCATTAAATAGGAGGTTTCCAAATTGGACCGTGTTTGAAGGAAAGCGTTAGGAAAGACCAGGAGAGGCCATTTTGTTTCTGAAGCATCGCAAGCTATTTGGCCAACTCTACCTACTGGTTCGCCCTTACCCATCCCTCCTATGAGGGCTGATTTTGCCTGTAAAACGTTAAGGATAAGAAAGATCTGATCAATAGTTTCATATATTTACTCTTGTAGTCTCTCTGAGTAGACTTCATGGGTTTTTTATAAATCAGACTTCAAATTTGTGGACTTTAATCTGGGTTTAAGAGAATCTGGGATATTAGAAAACAAAACACTGCATATGTATTTCACTACCCTAGTGGACACTTAGCATTTGTTCAGTGATCAATCAAAGCAAAATGCCACCAGGGTCTCAGCAGTGCCTGTGGGTTTTTTACAGGGGCACTCATATTTTCATATTGCATTATAGTTGTTGTGATACCTTGCCATACAATGTACATTTTGTCACTTCTCTGAAATCACAGTAGTTAGATCTGTTGCTGGATTTTGAGATTGAATAAGAAGGATGCACAATATTATTATGTCACAAATTTATTTTGTACATATTTTGATGACTGCATTTCAGTATAATTGGAATTTTTATCATCAATCCTAAACACATTTCATTTCATGCATTTGAAAACACTCTTCTGAGAAGGACCTCATGGTGTTTACCAGACTGTCGAAGAGGTCCATGGCACAAAAGAAAACATTTGATACTTTCGGGAAGGAGTCCACTGTTGAGATGGGCATTTATACCGGTTTAGATTCAATAAGTGTGTGCATAGGTGTGTGTGTGTGCGTGTGCATGCGTGCTATTTTTTTTAGACTGTGTGCCAGGCACAAAGACATGAATTACCATACTGCTGTTGGCTTTACAAGAAGCATAGGCATCATATGAATATTTTGAATACATCTCAATTTCCATCTTTGCTTTATAGATGAGGAGACTGTGGCACAAAGAAGCAAAAATGCACAAACAAATAAACATAAAACAAATGAATACTTTTGAAAAAAGAAGAAGTTAAATAAACTGCTGCTCAAGCAAGTGATTGATGGAACCAGGCTTTGTACCTAGGAAGTTGAACTTCGGGGCTCTCAGGAAGAACCATTGGACTCTCCCGTTGGTCAGAGTGAAGAGAGATGTATGTGTGTGTGTGTGTGTGTGTGTGTGTGTGTTTGGGGGCGGGGGTTGTCATTTCTTCAGCTCATGATGCCTAGAGAAGGCTGGCATGATAGCAGCAGTCAGCTGGATAAAGAAGGGAAGTTGGCATTGCAGGGAAGGACAGTGACACTTGAAACAATCAGGAAGGTGGCAATTGATTTACTGCTAAATATTACCCAGTGTACAACCAAGCCAGAGAGTGGCAGGAGCTGAGACTAGGTGATAGATGGGAACAGACAGCGGGCGTGACGGTCAGTGCAAAGCTTTTTTTTTTTCCTTGATGAGTATTTGTAGTTTTATTCCACGTATTTTTTTAGATGATCTGTGTGGTTCTGTAACTTCGTCCCCCAAGTTTTAGCTCATATGATATTTTTATTTAGTGGCTATTAACCAGTTTGGTTGATTGGTTGGGGGGAGCATGAAGTCCATCGGTCAAAGTCCATAGTCATTGCCACAGTCATTCTTTTTTAGCTAACTTATTCCGTTTAATTCTTCACAAAGGGGTGTAAAAACATCCTCTGTCTTATTATCTTCTTGATCTTTTCTAAACTATAGAACTTAGTCCGGGGCACTGGTTCTCAGATTCAGTGTGCATCAGGGATCACCTGGACAGTTTGTTACATCGCAGGTTGATGGACTGCTGGTCACAGCCCCAGAATTTCAGGTTCTGTAGTAGGTACAGGGTGGGGCCAGAAAATTTTCATTTCCAGCAAATTCCCGGGTGACGCTGACGCTGTGAATCCACTAGCCTAGCTTGGGACCATGTTGGAACTGCTGATACCTTCTCTAAGCCAGCTCTGGTTTACGTACCTTGATGGGCTTCCGCAGGATGGCATAATGGGAAGAAATGGGTTGCGAAATCAGATAGGCGTTGGGTCATATTTGAAACCCAGTGTTTAGTAGCTATATCATCTTGGCAAACTGCTTTATCTCTTTTGCCTCAATTTTCTGAGCCTTAAAATGGGGATGAAATAGCTGTGTACCTAATAGTACCTAATATAGTACCTAATAGTCGTGTTCTGAGTAGCAAATAGTTGTTCTATGTATAAACACAGAACTATTACTAGTCAGTAGTGGCCAATATTATTGGGTGCTAACTGTGTGTTATGCCTATCCTCTCTGTCTTGTGTGTGATGGAACCGAGGCATGGGGAGGTTTAGGTCATTTGGGTATAAACTGAAGGACACATACCTGAAGGAACTTGGGCGATGTGTCTCCAAGGACACATTGGAGTTTGCCCTTGACACCTACTGTATACCACGTAGTGTTTTGGTTCTTGTCTCTTAACTTCCCTCCAAGCAAATGCTCTGGTCTTGGGTTAATTCTGTGCCTTCTTCCCATCCTTCCTTTCATGGTCCTTTCTGACAATGGTTATGTCTTCTCCCTTAGCTCCTAATGTGTTTCCACTCCAGGCCAACAATCACAGGGGACCTGGCCCTCTTCATCCACGCCTGCTCAGACAATGCAGTTCATAATGACTCAATTCAGTTATGGTAATAGAATTCTAGTTTGGTTTTCCCCCTCTTTTTATTGTAGAGCATTCTATTCACGATTATGTGCATTCATATTATCTTGTAATTGTTTATCTTGCAATTTCAACCTTGTTTGACATTTCTTGGAGAAAGACAGTCACCTTCTTTTGGATTTCCAATTGTACCTAGAATAGGGCTGGATGAACAAGGGAGCTTACAGAGGAGCGATCTCATAGGCCCTCTCCACCACCTAGTGCTAGCCTACATCTCCATAACCCCAGTCAACATACAAAATTGGCTGACATCAGTTTAGGAATTATGTCACCATATCTAGGTGACAACCTTTTCATTTGACACTTTAGTTCAAGATGTCAAACTGATTCATAAAAGGGACTTACAGGGTTTCTGCCTAGAGCTTCATGTTTTGCTCAAGCAAGTAAACTCCTTCCAAAGGAGACAAAAACTAAAATCTGATTAAAGATTTCTGGAATAAACTGGATTCTTAAGGAGATACTTATCAGATACTAGGGTGTTGCAGGCTGAGGACTGAGTCCTTGCCAACTATTCTTACTAAGCACTTGCCTTGGGCCACTGGTGGTGGTAAGAATGCTTGCTGTATAGATCACTCATTTTATCATTACAAAAACACTGTGAGGGAGGTATTGTAATTCTTTTTTTATAGATAAGGAAACTGAGTCTTAAAAGAGAGGTTGAGTAACTAGCCTAAGGGTTTTTATTATTAGGTGGAGGTGCCATCCAAACCCAATCTGTCTCCTGACAAATGCACCTGAACTTGACCACAATTCTACTTTTTCCTTCTCACCCGTTTCAAACCAACACGCAAACAATTGCTTCACTTCATGACGTAATTGTTCAAACAAGGTCATAACAAACAAGTATGTCTCCTTAGAATTGAATTTTTCTTTTCAGTTGCATGGTGGAACCATGAAGGCAGCTTAAAGAATATAAAATATAAAAAGTTTAATAATATAATGGAAATATTTTGGGCTTCTGTTTCAAGTGTGAAATTTGACCTAGTCTTAAAAATCCTTAAAAGTAGTTAGATGATGAGTTCACTATGAGTTCAGAAATCCTCTGCATTCATTTTAAATGTTCATTTTAAATGTTCATTTCATTGTTTCTGAATGCTTCATTCAGGGTTTGTTTTCCTTTTGAGTTATCTAGAAAATATTTGTGAATACTGAGGAACTAGTCTTGTGCGTGTGTGTGTATGTGTGTGTATGTATATATATATGTATACACATATGTATGTATATATATATATATAATGTGTATATATATATATATACATATATATGTGTGTGTGTATATATATATATATATATATATATATATATATGTATGTATATATATATTCACCACTCTAGGAGGAATAAATCACAAAGAAGAGGAATACATTGCTCACAGCCACCTAATTAATGCAGCTGGGGAACCATGTTATTTGAAGTTTACTACACCTTCTTGTCACCTTTTCAAAACGTTGCTTGATGAATATAATCCCCCCTCAGAGATCCATAAACCTATTGATTAGGCATCTTAAATTGCACAAGACCACAACATAAGAATTTTCAACTGATTCACACCAACAGGCAATGGAGCCTAGCCATCCGTCTTGTCAAAATTGCCAAATGGCAAGACAATTTCCTAGATTTCTCTAACTTTAATGTAATTCGAATGCTCTAGAGCAGGATCATCCAAATACACTGGAGCATTTTGTGTAATTCATTTTAGTCAAATTCGGAATAAAATAGCTTTATCTTGGATTCTACCAGATTCAGGAATATATAGAACCATGGGAGCAACTTTAATGCCATCTCTCCGGTAACGGAGAAGCACGGCAAGAATGCCAGTTTTCAACTGTAGGGATGTGATAACGCACTTCTGTATAAGCAAAAAGACGGGTCAGATTTGGTCATAGCAAAGCTTTCCATGGGACTTGCTCTGTGCCAGGCTATCTTCTAGTCCTTATGTTAATTCATATAATGCGCATAATAACTTTACAAGGCGGACGCGAATATAATCTGCATTATACAGATGAGGAAACTGAGGCATTGGGTATGTAAGGAACTTACTCAGGGCCATATAGGTAAGTCCCAGGGAACTGAGATAGGAGCCCATACAGTTGGCTTTCCAGGTTACCTGTCTCTGACTAGAAGGCTTTACTCCTCCTCAATTTGAATGTCTTCAGCACAGAAATGATGCTGAGTTATTTTTAGCCAAGCTTGAGACGTCCAGAAGTTTGCGGAAGCTTAAATTGAAATATCGTGTAGTGAAAGGATTTGCCAGCCCCTCTCTCATTAGACTTTTCAGGATGGAGACAACATCTCCCCTAGCACTTCATATGGGAAGTAAAACTTGACAATGAAGTAGAGAGAGTGGCTCCCATCAAGCCCTGCGTGAAAAGACTTCTTTCAAATTATGATAAAAACATACAATAAGCCAAGGATAGATTACATTATAAAAACGTACATCAAAGGAGCTTCGATCAAAGCTAGTGATAAAATATTCAGGAGTGGAAATTTGCAAAGGAGCCCAGGTTACCATTGATCAAAAAGGAAGAGTGGGGGGCGGGGTGGTGGCGCCTAAAGACAGGAAGAAAGCACCAGTTGTTTCCAAGAGTAAGTGAGAGACGCTTAGATTTCGATAGGCAAGGAAGGGTCTTCCGGCCACAGGAGGCGTTTGAGCACCATGCTCTTTTTTTAGGGGAGTTTACAAAACAAACAAGATAAGTAAATGTTACCGGTGGGCACGTCTGTGTTGGGTGAATGGAGGCCTCAGTTCTGGGATTCCCCACGAAAGATTTATTTGAGGATCCACCCTCCAAGAAAACCAGCCAAAAGGAAGGTACCAAGCACAAAGCAATTTATGAAGGACAGTACACTCTCAAGGTGGAAAAGCCCAGAGGTAGCAACTCCCCTGAGGCTATGGGAGTCATTTCTTTTCTGTGAGTGTGTCTGGGGGTGGGGGGGGGGGTGGTGGTTAGATCTTAGACAGGGAGGTCGTCAATGGTGGCTACTTCTAACATTTGGGGGACTCCTCTCACAGGTTGAGAGGGGGAGTTTTTGACCCTCCATGGTTTGTACTGGAACCCTCATGGCAGCCTGCTGCCACAGGGCTGTGTTAAAACCTCAATGCAGATGTACCGTAATGAGTCTAGAGGTTACCCTGGGACTCGGGCGGAAGAGGGGAGTGCGTGTTCTGCAACTGTGGCTCTTAGCCTGCCAGCCCCTGGGACTTAGCAGCCGCAAGTCCAGGCTATTGAGGGGTACCGGAAGCCACAAAGTCGGGATGTTGTGCGCCCAGGCTTCTGACACGTAACCTATTTATTACTATCCTTGCCTCCCGCTCGTGTCTAACTAACTGCCTACTCTATCATGAACAAATGAAAAAACTTAGCTAAGGCAAACAAACAAATCAGAATGTCCAAGAACTAGCTGAAAAGCTAGGTAGATTTCATTTGAGGCTAGTAGGTGACCTAGACAACTGCCAGCTTTTCCAGGGTGAGGTAAGGAGTTAAGGAAACGCTGGCAGCCTTGGTGGGGTGGGAGAAGGGAGAGGCGTTTGTTTGTTTCTTTGTTGGCCAAATAAGCTAACAGACAAGATCCTTTGAAAGTACAGGATGGGACGATCATTAACACCAGAAAGAACTCCCCACCAAGTTCTCCATATAAGAACGCCATACAAGGTTAGGGTGATCTGGCTGAGACATCTGTCACTGATCTCAGGGTTGATTAGACTGGCCTGACCCGTTCACCTGCTTCTTCAGGCACAGACTTCTTGAGGCTGCTCAAGGAAAGAATAACAGAAATTCGTTTTTCAAGCAAGTTTCATAAGTTGCAGTCCTCCTTTGCCAGAACTTACAAACGTCTGTTCAAGAAATAGTTTCCAACCCCAAGGTAAGTAAGGTAAATGTCAAATAATAAAAACAAAGAATCGTTCTAGGAAAAGTTCTTCCTAGACGAGCCCAAGAATAATGTGGTTTTCAAGAGCAAACCCACTTCTGAAAGTCACGTGCCCCGTTTTGTGTGGGGGATAATAGTGTATGCATTTGCGAGGACCATGACAAAACGACCACAGGCTGAGCGGCTTTAACAGGAATTTATATGGTCTCAGTGCTGGAGGCTGGACGTCCAAGATCAAGGTGTTGGCAGTTGCCATTCTCTGCTTGGTTTGTCCCTTGCTGCCTCTTCACGTGCTCTTTTTCCTGTGTGCTTGGAAACCTTGGACATCTTTGTATGTCCAAATTTCTTCTTCTTTTTTAAAATTTTTAAAAAATTCTTGTGTTTATTTATTTTTGAGAGACAGGGAGAGATACAGTGTGAGCAGGGCAGGGGCAAAGAGAGAGAGGGAGACCCAGAATCTGAAGCAGGCTCCAGGCTCCGAGCTTTCAGCACAGAGCCTGACGCGGGGCTCAAACTCACAAATTGCAAGATCATGACCTGAGCTGAAGTCGGATGCTCTGCCGACTGAGCCACCCAGGCACCCCGCAAATTTCTTCTTATAAGGATAACCGGTCAGGTTAGATGAGGATCCACCCATATGATCCTATTTAACCTAATTACCTCTATTTTTCTTTAATTTTTAAAAAATTAAAAAAAAATTAATGTGTATTTATTTTTTAGTTGAGGCAGAGAGTGCAAGTCAAGGAGGAGCAAAGGGAGAGGGAGACACAGAATCTGACGCAGTCTCCAGGCTCTGAGATGTCAGCACAGAGCCCAACGTGAGGCTGGAACCCATGATGGGAGATCATGGCCTGAGCCGAAGTTGGAGGCTTAACTGACTGAGCCACGCAGGCGCCCCTAATTTTTTTTTTTTAGTGTTTAATTTTTTTTTTTTAATTTTAGATAAAGAGAGACCATACAAGCAAGGGAGAGGGGATGAGGAAGACAGAGAATCTCAAGCAGGCTCCATGCTGAGTGACCCTGGGATCATGACCTGAGCTGAAATCAAGTCTGGAGGCTCAACTAAATGAGCCACACATACACCCTTTTAATTACTTCTTTAAAGCCCTTATTTGCAAATACATGAACATTCTGAGATATGCAATATGAGGGCTCCAACATATGAATTTTAGAGGACACAGTTCAGCCCATAACAGAGCTCACCACAAAAATATTAAGAACCATCGGGGCACCTGGGTGGCTCAGTCGGTTAAGCGTCTGACTTCAGCTCAGGTCATGATCTCAAGGCTCTCGTGGGTTCGAGCCCTGCCTCAGCCTCTGTGCTGACAGATCAGAGCTGGAGGCTGCTTCAGATTCTGTGTCTCCCTCTCTCTCTGCCCCTTCCCTGCTCGTGCTCTGCCTCTCTCTGTCTCTCAGAAATAAATAAATGTAAGAAAATAAAAATATTAAGGACCACCGATTTGGAGTCAAAGTATCAGTTCCTTCTTTTGGTGTCTGTTCTATATTCAATAGTATTTTACTATGTTACTATGGATACCAATATTATATGGTATATAACATCATGCAGGTATTAGAGAAGTTCTATTATAGATAGAAATACTGACTTTCTTGTCACTGATATCAGCTGTCTGACATGCTGTCCAGATGCTCTCCATAGTCCTTTTGTTAAGCCCTCATTAATACTGCAAATATGTTATCGAGGACAGGGGTCCACAAACTTGTTGTGGAAAAGGCCAAATAATAGACGTTTTAGGCTTTCCGGGCCATAAAGTGTCTGTCCCAAATATTCAACTTTGCCACTGTGGCATGAAAGCAGACACAGATGATTTATAAACAAGTGGGTATAGCTGTGTGCCAATAAAAACGTACTTATCAAGACCGATTATTGAATTTCATGTATTTTTCACATATGGTTCTTCTTCTGATTTTTTTGACTATTGCAAAATGTAAAAAAACTAAAAAACAACAAACAAACCAACCAAACTTCTCTCTTGGGCTGTAAAAAAAGCAGGCAGTGGACCACAGTTTGCTGATCCCAGTCTAGAGAGAAGAATCAGTCCTCAGGAACCATGCCTGTGATTTCAGAATTACTTCTGTGACCAAATTTATCACAAGAAACGTTTCATATATTGTCTCTCCTATATTGGCATGCACCATATTATCGAGTAAGGCAGAATGTATCTTGTTCATCACGTGCAGATAATTTTCCTCCAGAACCATGTATGCTCTCCTTTTAAAAAAGTCATTAAACAATAATATAAAAAGATCTCTGGCTCTGATTTCCTATATGCCAAACGCCGATAGATGTTGTAGACACTGGAGCGAAAGGAGTGAACAAAACGGAAAAGCTTCCTGCCCGCATGAAGCCTGCATTTCTCATTTCTCTTCGACAGTTGTGAGAAGCGATTAAAACTTACTGAGCATCTACCTGGTACCAGAAACTCTTCTGTACAAAACATTCAACCCTATCATCGCTGAGATCAACAATCGGAATTGCACGTCAGATGCGGCTCTGCGCTGCCCAGGTCGCTGACTCAGATAACATGAAGACCCCTGGAGCTATGCTATGGGGGACCCGGCAAGTATTCGCTCCTTTTTATAAAAAAAACAAATTTATTCTAAGTCACGTTGCCTTTTTTTTTTTTTTTTTTCATATAGTTGACATACAATGGCACATTAGTTTCAGGTGCACGACACAGTGGTTCAAAAAGTTTCTACACTATGCTGTGTTCACGACGAGTGTAGCTCCTTTCTGTCCCAATGCATCGTATTACAATATCATCAAAAGTCACTTTGCTCTTAAACGGCAGGATGAGGTACAGGCCTGTTTGCCTGCAAAGGTCATGTCTCTTCCCTTCCATAATTTTATCCTTTCAAGATAATGTTTCTCAACATTAAAAAAACAAAAACAACCTTTTGGTACACTGTTTTTTTGAGAATATAAAAACGTTTGAGGTCAAATGCGAGTCTAGTTTACTCAGGTCTCTTCCCCCCGAGGATTGTCTTACAGTACTGCTTTCAACATTAATTGGAGAATTTAACAAAATTTAATCAAACTTTTTTTTTCTAATATTATGTCTCCCTTAACTCTTTTCTCTTAGGCAAATGTCACGCCACACCTCTCTCCAGTTTTTCATCTCTTAACTTGCTTATTTGCTAGTTTGTCTCAGACTCTTGTGACCATACTTAATTAATGTCATGAGCCAGTGTGGGAAACCCTACGTCAGATTTCCATATAACAAATAAACAAACAGGTAGGCAACTTGATGCTGAAGCTAGGGGAAATTTAGTTCTGCCAAGAAAAAGAAGATATCTGATTCTACATCTAGATCAGGTTGGAGGGCAACATGCTAAAATAAGGAAGAATGAGACGAGGGGTCTTAAGTTTTAACTCTATTTAGAGTGACAAACCTGTCCAAGTCCCCTCTCATGCTATAATTCTCTTCTGATTAGTGAAGTGATGTTTCCTTTAACCTTTAACACCGCATGGTTTTTCTCCTTTTGTGAGCCAAATAGATGTATCTCCAGGTGGAGAAATCTCAGTAAGGACCATACAGTGACCTGGCTGGAAATGGACTTAACTTTGATTATCTGGAGTAATGTTTGGATAGTAGGCAAATAGAATTTTAGAAAAATAGTTGCAGCATAATTTGAGTACCTCCAGGGTTATTGTGAGAATTCAATAAACAAAGGTATATGCGGTAAATCCTTGGTTTGCAAGCACGATTTGTTCCAGAAACATGCTTGTAATCCAAAGCACTTGTATATCAAAGTGAATTTCAAGAACCTTCGGCTCAGTTGTGATCGTGTGACATTTGGCATCATGACTACTCGTCTTGCAAGACATCGCTCGTTTATCAAGTTAAAATTTATTAGAAATGTTCGCTCTTCTTGTGGAACACTCACAGAACACGTTACTTGCAGCCCACGGTTTTACTGGACTTGCTTAGTAGAGCGCCTGGCCCTGAGTAGGGATATTTAATACATGAGCATGATCGGTATTACATTTACCAATAATTCCCAAACTAAGAAGCTCTGGTGGCTACCCAGATGCCAATGCAGTATTTCACAATGAGAACTGTGGTTGTCACATGTGGCCCATATGGGTATCAGCCTGACCATTGCATTCTCTTCAGGTAGGAGAAGTTCATATCCATAGGAGATTGCCAGTGAGCTCGGATCAGATCTAGAAGACGTTAACGATGAGGGAAAAGAAGCTTGATGCGTTTGTTCCTCCGGTCGGGTCAAACCCACTGGCCTGACCGGACCTCCAGTTGTGTTGATCGGATTTCATGGAACTCTGCCAGGGTTTCTCTTTCCTTTTCTTTCATTCTCTTACGATAGGCTGAGTAATTGGCCACCAAAAAGACCGATGTCTTAATCCCTAGGCTCTGTGAATACCCCACCTGACATGACAAAGAGTACTTTGCAGATGTGATTAAGTGAGGAATCTTGAGACGTGGAGATTACCCCGGACGATCCAAGTGGGTGTAATATACTCAGAAGGTCCCTATTAGAGGAAGCAAGAGGGTCAGAGCAGAGAAGATGATGTGGTAGTGGAAGCAGAGAAGAAGAGATCTGACAATGGTAACAGAGGATGCATTGATTCTGTTGCTGGAAAAGGACAATGAGCCAAACAAAGAAGAAGAGGCAAAGAGATGGATTTTCACCGAGAACCTATTTACAGTCTTCCAAGTGATTTTTCGGGTCTGCCCTACGATCTGATCTGGGTGGGTTTTTAGTTCATTCTCCAAGGACAGTCAGATGTTCATTAGGTCCGAAGTCCTTTGCGGGAGTTGACACTCACCTTTATGTGCCACCTCTTAGCCCCAAATTTCTACTGGCTTGACAGGTCAATCTCCCTAGTAGTAGACTGCAGACACCTCAAATGCAAGGCTGCCTTTCTTATGTTGGGGAGCACTTAAATGAATGCCTCACAGGAGCCCACAAGGTGGTCTGTTAGCAGCAGTTGTCATAAACTTGGCTTTAGCGCTATCTCTGACTCAGTCTCTCATGTGGCCATCTCTGTCCAGACTACTTAGGCAACTCTTAGGCTATTGCCATGGCCCCTGGTAACCCCGGTGTCCCTGGATGCCTAGAAAACATCCCAAACTCCAGGTACTCTGATATGTGTAGGGTTGGGGAGGTTTATGCCCCTCCTCGCTCTGGTCAAAGGCCTTGTAGAAGCTTTCCTGATGCCCTGCTTTGCATGAAATCTCAACTTTGGCCTCTAACACTCCTTCACTGTAGTGGGTCCAACTGATTCAGCCGGACAGAAGGAGGGACAGATCCAAAACTCTTCTCTCTCCTCCTAACTCCCCATTGCCGGCACTTCCCCTCTTTTTTCTGATTTACAGAGCAAAATCTCACATATATGAACGCATTAAGAGATATTTTTATGAATGGGAAAGGGAAGTGTTTTTCTAGTGTGGATACAGGAAGAGGAATAAAAGTGTTCTATATGCATAGTTGATAGTTACCGATACTTACATACTCACGGTTTTATTCCAGGAATATGGTTTGATAGAGTACACAGTTGCAGCTTCTAATGGCTTTCTCCTCTCCTGTTCTCCCAATCCTGTTAATATCTGACCTTGTCGCATTACCACAGAGGATTGCTGTTTCATTATCCCCAGCCCATTTGGAGGTCATCTGGGAAAGTTTTCAAATTACGACATGCCTCCGCATGAAGACATGCATTCCATTTCTAGCTTGCACGTAGGAGAAGCCTCCAGTCAGGTTACTCTCTATGGTGCCAGTACTGGTTGGTATCATATATTTAGGTGTTTCAACTTTTCTGAGGAAAAGTCAGCCTGCCTTTTTCCTTATATTTTTATGTATCCTCAATATGACATCAAGTAGCAGAGAACATGGGAATTTGACTCTGAGACTCTGCCCTTCTCGCAGGGACTTGAGATGGGCTTGAGGGCGGTGATGACCTGGGACTACCACCTGTTATAAGTCAACAAGGTTTGGGAAGTTTTGATAAAGTGACATTGAGGCCAGAGATCAATCTTCTGCAGGTGGAATCAGTTGACCATCTCGTTTATAGGATAATCTAGACTGAGGCCAGAGAACTCATCATCATGGGAAGAGATGAGTATTTTTTCTTTAAACAAATAAAACAGCTTATATATCTCCTCTCTCTCTTATCCCACCATTGGGTAAAGGGTGACAGTAGGAAAGAATAGTGAACGCAAAGATATTACCAAAATAAATAAATAACAACCCAACTTTTGAATATGATTCTAGAACTGCAACAGATCCATGAACATAGAGCTTGTTTTTAGAGATTCAATTTTACACTCTTCATCCCTCGTATAAAAATAGTCATTATCTTGTGTTTTATATATGTATATGTATATATATGTATATGTCCACTAACTAGAGTTGGATAGAAAGATGACTACTAGGGGCACCTGGGTGGCTCAGTTGGTTAAGCGACCGACTTCTGCTCAGGTCATGATCTCGTGGTTCGTGGGTTCAAGTCCCACGTCCGGCTCTGTGCTGACAGCTCGGAGCCTGAATCCTGCTTCAGCTTCTGTGTCTCCCCCTCTCTCTCTACCCCTCCTTGCTCACGCTCTGTGTCTGTCTCTCAATAATAAATAAACGTTAAAAAAAATAAAAAAAAAAGAATGATAACTACTAAGTTTTTTAAAATATGTTCATTTTAAGGATGGAAGAATAAGAAATACAGGACAAATTTGCATGCATAGTTCACATGAAAAATAAACGGCATAAGGCTTTGCAGGAATGTAAGCTACATGAAGTGATGTCAGGGACCTTGGTTGCTTTATTTGTCCCCTGTGTCCCGTGCCTCCTCTCTGCATAGGCGTATGAGATGCTCAGTAAATATTGGCTCCAATCAATGAACACATATATAGCCTTACAGATGTCAGGAACATTATTGGCTTCTCTGTCTACACTATCATGCTGCTCTATGAATGATGCATTATATTCAATTTATCTGCTACCTAACATATAATCTTATATTCTGAACAACACATAAGACTATATATAAATATATATACACACATATAATATATACATATATAATATATATTATCTACACATATATATGTATATATAACATATATGCACATATATATAATTCCTAAATCATTTTAGTGCCTCTAGTTACTAAACTGTCGGCATAAAGGAATTTTATCATTATCGAATTAATAGAAATTTACAGATGATACATAAAACCTCCTATTATTAGGAAATGCCTTGAATTTTCTCTTGCTGTCTTGGTGAATTTATGCCTCCAGTTCCTTTTGCTCTGGATTTTATAATGTTCTCTGTAACTCCAGACATATGGATAAAAGCAAGTCTTTGTTATCAACATGATAAGCATGTTCCAGTGGTATATATCTTATCAGCAAACTGAAAATCATCCTTTCCTAGCAGTAAAGAATTTTAACCACATACATTTTATTTCATGGAAATATTTTCTCTGCTGAGATATGTAGTAAAAAAGACAAGTTAGCCTTTCTAAAGAGATCTTGTTCAATAATGAGACTCTTGATTCTTAGAGATATTACTGAGCTTTCTTATGACCACAGATAAAGGTAGGAAATAAGATATGGGCTTATGAAACATTTATGTTGATCCACAATTTTACTCCTTAATTTTCCCTCTCTAAAAAAACTAAAGGGGAGATGGGAGGTAGGTAGGCAGGGGATGGGTTAACTGACTGAAGAGTACTAAGGAGGGCACTTGTGATGAGCACTGGGTGTTGTATGTAAGTGATGAATCGCTAAATTCTACTCTTGAAACTAATATTCCACTGTAGGTTAAGTAACTAGAATTTGAATAAAAAGTGTGAAGAAGAGAGTTACTTTGATAGTCAAAAAGACTGATTATAGCAGATGCCAAGATTCAAATATCATTTGATCACAGCATTTTATAAAACAAGCAGAGGGATCCCCACCAGATAGAGGATGAAGGTTAGATTTCTTTTCCTATCTCAAAATCTTCCGCATACAAGAAATCAATCACCAAAAGTGTTAGAATGATGAGTTCACTTACAAAGACCATGGTAGAGGAAAGAAGCACATGTTGTTTCCCTCTTCAAAAACTTCCATGTGCCTTCTGTCACATTAAAGAAGAAGAAGAAGAAGAAGAAGAAGAAGAAGAAGAAGAAGAAGAAGAAGAAAGAAGAAGAAGAAGAAGAAGAAGAAGAAGAAGAAGAAGAAGAATTCAGCTCCTTGCCATGAACCACAAGACCCTATCAGACCCAGAGTTGCCTAAGCACTTCTGCCATGTTTATTTGTTTCCTTAATATTTACAGTTCCCGTCACAGTATGTTTTCTCCCCACATTATTTCCTCATGAACCGGCTAAAGAATCATCTCCATTCAAGCTTCCCTCACCACCTACCTCAAATACTCAACTCCTCCCACTGGAATAGAAGCTCCATGAGAGGGAATTTTCCATCTAGTCTACTGCTGTCTTCCTCGGCAGTGGACTGGTGCACAGTAGAAAGGTGCCTGTTCAATATTTGTTGAGTGACTTTTTAAAACTATGCTTCTTGTTTCCACTTTAATTTTACGAATGAACCTAAGGTCAGTGACTCATTCAGCATTAGTCAGCAGCTGGTCAGCAGCTGGTGGAGACACTTCATTGTTGCCATTTTTCTCCTCTGTCCTGCAATTAGATTTTTTTTTTTTTCACTTTAGTGACTGATTTTTTTTTTAGGTGTATTTATTTTTGAGAGACAGAAAGAGCATGAGTGAGGGAGGGATAGAGAGAAGGGGGACAGAAGATCTGAGGTGGGTTCTGCACTGACAGCAGAGAGCCCAGTGCAGAGCTTGAACTCGGGAACTAAGATCATGACCCGAGCTGAAGTTGGACACTTAACTGACTGAGCCACCAAGGTGCCCCCAGTCTTTGCCTTTTATTATGTGCTCATCTTTCACCATTCTCTTCTTCTCTAAATAATATTCTTATTAAAGATATCTGGAAGGGGACCTTTTCAGGCAGTGTGTGCAATATTCACAGGATTTTTTTTAACTTTTAAAAATGTTTATTTATTTTTGAGAGAGAGAGAGAGAGAATCCAAAGCAGGCTCCAGGCTCTGAGCTGTCAGCACAGAGCCTGATGCGGGACTCAAACTCACGAACCGCGAGATCATGACCTGAGCCAAAGTAGGATGCCTAACCAACTGAGCCACCCAGGTGCCCCCAGGGCAGGATTTTCTTTACTAAGGATAAGAAGGAGGACATGCAAGAGTGTGTAGATCTTGGGACCATTTGTGTCAAAAAGGCAGAAATCTTAATGGCTATTTTGTATCTGCTTGTATTTGCATAAGCAAAGTCTGGAGGGATATGCAAGAAATGAATCACAGTGGGTACTTGGAAGGTGGGGAAAGTAAATTAGAAAAAGAGGAGGAAAAGAATGTTTTATTCCACAACTTTTAAAACTCATTTTAATTTTCAAATTTTGCAATCATATTTGTTATTCGATTAAAAAAACAAATAAAATTTAAAACACTTCAAACCAAAAAAAAAATGAATTTACGTATAAAAGATCATGTGTGATCATCTGTTGCCATTCCAACGTGTGGTCATTAATTTATACATGTGGGGTAGATTTGTAGGTCCCTTGTAGTCAAGTTTGAGCTCCCGAACAGTATTCAGAATACTTTACAAATGCACAAATTTTTTCTGTCATATTAGAAGAGGACACAAAGTTACTACAACTGCCAAGAAGGATGAGAAACCTTTAAGCAAATTCGTAACTCTTTAGAGATTAAAAACGGTCAATTCTTTTGGCTGAAGACTTTCATGTGGTATTTAAGTGAATATTGTTTTCATAACTAGTACAATGCCCCTCATATTGCCTGTAGCAAGTAAGGAAATACAATTTTGGAAACAAGATTCCATTTAGGTGGACAACATTGACACTGAAGGAAATATGATGACTTTTAGGAGGATTTTCTAACGTGGCTGGCTAACCTCACCAACATCATTAAACACAATCAAGGTTTTAAAAGTTGATTGACAGTTATGAATTAGTGTAGGCAGGTAAAAATATGAGAAGCACATCTATGTATATGGTTAAAGATGAATGAACTAATTTTTCTTGGATTATAGACCCATGAACCTACAGCGTCTGCAATGAATAAAAGAATCCTCTATGTAAGCCTTTAGATATTTCTCTGTATTTTCCCCTTGACTCTATTTTTTTCAGGTTAGCTGATTTAATTAAATATTCCCTAAAACACTGGATGTTAAGAAATGTACAAAATCTAAGATCCTGAGATCTCCTAACTTAGCGTGATTAAAATCGATGAGTTTGGAGTTTTCCGTTAAATCAAAAGCTTCTGGCTTTCAGCAACTCTTTATTTTTGGAGAAACAGCTTTTTCTTTGTGTAACAAAAAGGCTTAGGAAAGCTTCTTAAAAAAAAAAAAAAAAAAGACCTCTAGGCTGCTGAGTCTTAAAATAGCCTTTGAGAACAGCCCCAGAACTAGCAAGGTGTGCAAATGGGCCAGGCACAAACCAGAGGAGTGTAGACTTTTCCCAGTTCAGCAGGAGCCCCTTGCTGGGGTCACATTCTCCAACGTGGTACCACTGTTATATTGTGCCTTTCTTGAAACTCATTAAAGCAGAGATATCTCTTTCATTTCTTTTCCACTATCTCATTTATTAAACAGTATACATTATTGCTGTGCAAACTTGTATACAATATTGACTGACAAAAGCATACAAACTTTGAGTTACTGTAAAAACGTATGTCCCATGACTGTGTTTCTCTAATTGCAAGGAGCTTGATATTTACAGAGTGCCCTCTATATGCTAGGCATTGTCCCACGTTCTGGTACAATAGATAAGAAACTTTGACTCTACCCTCAATTAGTCCGTCACATAGAATAAACGAAGGAAATGCAAGTTTTTCAAATGTCCTGCATACAACATTTTAAAAGAAGCAACTCTGTTTTGTAATTAAAGATCTATAATAGAATGTGGAAATGAATAAAAATACACTCGTTTCAGCATTAGCTAAAGTAATGTCAAGTACAAGGTATATAGAGGCACTATGAAACGTGACAGAACAAAACAAACAGTGGTGGAAAACTATAATCAGTCTGAAAATGTTTTAAGGGTAAGGAGTTCTAAGATAAAGACAGCTTAAAGATTATGTGTATCTTGAGTACCCACTTTGACATTGGCTGATTTTACAATTCTTTCATTTCTGTAGGGATGATTGATGGGGCAGGTGGCTGGATTCTTTGCAATATCAGGATAGCTTCCATGACAAACTGCCCCCCAAATGTATAATGACTTAATACAATAGTTTATTTTTTTCTCATTGAACAGGGCAAGTGAATGAGTTGGTGTAATGGCACATCTCTGTGAAGTCATTCAGAAACTCAGGCTTGCAGGAGTATAGCCATTGACATGAAGCTTCTAAGGTCACTCTGAGATTGTCTCCGTTCTAGTAGAGAGAAGAAAGGAAACATAGAAGGTGAGCAGTGGGGCTTTGCGTGGACCACAACCGAAAGAGGTGTCCTTCATTTCTCTTCCGTTCCCACGGGCTAGAGTTTAGTCAATTGCTACACCTAACTGCAAAAAATGAAAATGTAATCTAACTGTGCGCCTGGGACAAAGAAGTAAACATAAATTTGGGGGAATATCTTAAGACTCTGCCATAAACAGTGGGGTTAGGAAGAATGATTGCTTTTGTTAGTTGCTATAATGACCTGCTGTATCAGTTCAGTTTATGCAGACATCAAACAACTCAGTAAAATAAGCGACTGTGATAGATGGTCCCAGATTTATACATTGATTGAAAATCCCATTTTAATTTAATAGTGGATTAGTTTCTCCCCCCGACCCCCCTTGGAAGAGCCATATGCTGGGGAATTGGTCTTTCCAGGTGAATCGAGGATTTTGCTAACAGAACGGTATAGAAATGTGTCATTTTCTTTTGCTTGTTTGTTTGTTTTATCTCTATAAGCCAATCCACCTCTAAAACGTTTCTGGCAATGGGTGTGAGTAAAAATAATGCAACTTTAAATCATTCACACTAATGTATTTTAAAATACATTATTGTTAACTACTGTGAAGATTTTGGAAATAGAATGGGTCTGGAACTGGTGGCAAGGGGAAGGCATGTATAGTTCACCTTTTGTAGGCATTCATTTATCCGTTTGCCCGCAAATGTTTATCAAGTTCTTGCTGGATGCTGGGCTAATGCAGTAGACATGTTCCAAACAATGGGCGTTGACTGTATGTCAGACTCCATGCTGGGTGGCATACATTTGTTTCTTCTTTTAATCCTCCCTGCCATCTGAGGCAGAAGTTAAAATCTCTGAAAAAAATCAAAAGACCATGGAGATTAAGTCACTCATCCAAGGTCACCTGGACAGTAGTAGAACTACAGTTAGAAACCAAATCTGCATGACTCTACAATTGGACTCTTTCCAGTTTGCCATCCTGACTCCTTAGGTAATTGTATATTTGCCTGGTCATCAGCAGGACTGTGAGATCTGGATATACGTTGTACATAAAATGAAGTAATGAGGCAGGAAGGAATTAAGGGCTTTCAGGTGCTGCTGGTTTACATTTCCCCCCACTAATATGGCAGCAGTTTGAATATAAGCCATGGCTTTTGAATATTAAGCACACATGTTTTGTCCTACTCTCACCAACGTAGGAAAAATTTTTTGAAAGAGGAATTGGGAAAGATGATCAAGTAATCTGCTGTTTTCTAAGAAAGTTACATCACTGGGATGCTTTCCTCAGAAACAACTTTTGCCATCCCAAACCATGAAGACAAAAATAACAATGCTCTTACAGAATGCCAAGAACATTCTGAGAGATGCTGGTGCATTAGTGGAGAACACAGAACTGAGGCAGCCACCACTTGTTGGCCTGAGCCCAGGTTGACTAGTGCAAGGTGATAGTTCAGACCAAACAAAACCTATAGATTTGGGGTCCCCATGGATCCTCAAAAGCCTGACAACCTAGTGTGACCCTGCAATTACAGGACCAGGGCAGAGCTCATAGAAGATTGTGATTACCATTAATAAATTTATAGCCCAGTAATTAAAACATCTGGGTTCATCTATGATGAATATAAAAAATGCTTTACTAAAAAAAAGACATATGTTTATTTATAAGCCTCCTCTTATTATATTTACCATTTACAGGAAGCATCAAATATTGATTTATTTAATATAATAAATTGAGTTTCTGGACCCCATTCCAGTGTGTATGGGATGGGCAGAGGATTCCCTCCAACAACAAACAATTCTTGGACAACAGCTGGGTGTCTGAGAATTCAACTCAATTCTGACATTATCTACCCAGAGACCAGCATCAGATTCCGTAGGTTAAAGGCTCAGTCCCCTCAGACTACCCTCCACTTCAAATGCCAATCACAAGCCCATGTTGTTACATGTGGGTTCCGAGAGATTGGTTATATAAACCAGAGGTTCTCACCAGCCCCTCCCAGAGTTCTACTAATTTGCCAGAATGACTCATAGAATTCAGAAAAACCCATTCACTCCCCAGATTACTGATTTATTACCAAGGGTGTTATAGGATACAAATCAAGAACCACGTAAAGAGATACGCAGGGCGAGGTGCCAAACAAAGGAGCTCCTGTCCTCATGGAGCTTAGGGCCTGGCTTGGGGGCACCTTGAAAAGTTCTGCTCCCCCTCTTTTTAGGTTTTAGGGACACTTCATTACATAGGCATGATTGATTAAATCATTGGTCATTGGCGATCAGTTCAGCCTCCAACCCCTTTCTCCTCCTTGCAAATCATGGGGGTACGACTGGAAGTTCTAACCCTCTATTTGTGGTTGGCTGCCCTGTCAAGTGGCCCCCATTCTTAGGTGCTTTCCAAAAGCCACCTCAGTAACATAAACCCAGTTGTGGTGGAAAGGGACTTCTAGGAATAGCAAGACACCCATTGCACGTTTATGGCCTTGAAGGTTTATGAGGACAAGAAACCAAATATTGTAACAAAAGATTCTCCCGTTGCTCTTACTGCTCAGGAAATTCCAAGGGTCTTGGGAGCTGTGATCCAAGAACCATGGTTGAAGACCAATCATATCTGAGAAGCATATTTTGGTCATCTGAATGGCCAAATCACATTTTTCTTATAAATCACAGTATCTTGTACAAATTAATCCATCACCTAATATATGCCTAGAATGGGGGATAAACTGATGAGCATTCTGACAAAATTCCTGTCCTGACCACACTTACTTTCTCCTAAGGGAGAGAAGCGGGCATAAACATACAAATTAAATACCATTTCAGATAATAATGAGAAAGAAAAGTGTTTAGAGGTAAAGGGTAACTTACTCTCAAAGGATTCAAATTAAGGGGCAAGAGCTAATGGGGCGGGGAGGGGAAAGCCCTTTAAAATAGATAAAAGAGAATGTTGGAAGGGACATTTGAGCAAGGACATGAATGTTTGGGGGAGAATGTGTGAAAAATGTTCAAGGCACAGAAACAGCAACTGAAGTGATTCTGAGCCAGAAAGGGGGAGAAGGGCAGAAAAGAAAATCTAAGAGGAAGCCATGGTCAAGATTTTGAATTTTATTCTAAATCTAAAGGAAAGCCATTGGATTTTTAAGGGAATGATGAAAATCTGATTTACATTTACAAGCGCTTACTATTGCTACAACTTGGTATGTAAACTACACTAGGGTAAGAACGGAAATAGGTACGACAGAGGAAGTGACCTGGCCAGAGCCAGAAGTAGCCTGGGATACCAGCTGTGTACGACTAGATGACAAGCTCCAGGACAGCATGCTCTGAGGAGGACAAGGCTGGCTTACGTAACTGTGGTGGAGAGGCCTCCTACTTGCTGAGATGCTGCCTCGGCAGCAAATTTAAACATCCAGATTCAATTCAGCGTCTTTATGCTCTTGGATACATCAGAAATTATGGACATAGATGCCCTTAGAGGCCAAGCAGATACTTTTTGAAGAAGAGGCAGTGCTGAATTAGGTCCCCTTATTGGGTATAAGCACCATACAAATACGTTTTCCAGATTGAAAAAGAAATGGAAGTGGAGACCCACTGAGAAGATCCTCACCTTTTTCCATGTAAGACATGAGGTTGGCTTAGTTCAGGATGACAAGGGTGAATAGAATGAGACAGTTAAGGGGAACTTGGAGGCAGAAACGCACTGTTTGATCTCTAGTTTATACCAAGCTAAGACATGCGAGTTCCTTGCCCTCAGTAAGCTTACATTCGATTAGGGGAGGCAAGTGTGTGTGTGTGTCTTAATTTTTTTGTTTTCATACAATTTCAGGCCTATGGAAATGTTTCAAGAATAGTAAATGCAATTTTAGTAAATACTATATATAAATAGTAAATGCTACTATACTAGATTAATGTTAATACGTAGCACATTTGCTTTCTCTCTCTTGCACACACACACACACACACACACACACACACACACACACGTGTAAGTGTAAGTGTTCATTTGAGAGCAAAATGCAGATGTGATGTCCCTTTATTTGTAAACACTTAAGTTTTAACTTCTTAAAAGGAAGAGCATCCTCTTACAAAGCAACACCGTAATTATCAAACTCAGGAAACTGGCATTAGTATAGTATTCTTGCCTAATCTATAGACATTCCGTTTTGATCAATTTTCCTTTTTTTTTTTTTTTGTCATGTTTTTCAGAAGAAACTCTGGATCATCCGTGGCATTCAATTATCATGTCCCTTTAGGGCTCTTTAATTTGGAACCGTTTCTCAGTCTTTCCTGTATTTCATGACCTTGGTGTTTCTGAATAATAGAAGCCAATCTTTTTATGGAATGCCTTCAGGTGCCACATGGTTAGGCTGAGATTACATACTTTTGGTAGGAATAACATGGAAGCAATGCTGGGCATCATATCAAGAGGCACATGGTGTCTATAGCTTATTGCCAGTCATGTTAATTTTGATCACTTGGGTAAGGTGTGTATACCGTGTTTCTTTACTACAAAATTTATAATTGGAAGTATCTTGTGGAGAGATACTCTGTAAATATGCTCTTACTTCTCAAACTTTCACTCACTGGTTCTTTAATCATAGTTCCTATGATTCTTGCCTGAATCAATTCTACTTGTGATCATTTCCAAGTGATAATTTTCTAATTTTACCATTTTTTTTCTATGTTTACTAGTTTGCTTCCCCCTTTCCTTTAATGATTTATTTATATCTATGTAGACTCTGGGATTCTTATGTCACTCAATGGGTTATAATAATTCACCATTGCTATTGATTTTGATGACCTGAATGTCCCAGGTTTGGCCAGCGGGAGCTCCTTCATAACAGATCTTGCGCCTTTTGGAGATGTTCCCATCATTTGAGTCCTTCCTTACTTTCTGGCTCCATAAAGTTTTCCAAGCTCATCTTTTACATTTCCAGTTGCAAAAAGAGCAGCTTTTAAGTCTTTCCAGCTAAGATCCTAAAGACAAGATTACTGGACAGTCATGCAGACAGCTGGGAGTTGTGGGTGGGGTGGGGCAGGGTCGGAAGGACAGAGAAACCAAGCAGTGCAAGATGCAAAGGCGGGGACATCTGACAAAGTTCAAGGATCATAAAGAAAGCAGTGAGTTTAAATGTGTTAGGTGAGAGGGAGAACGACAGTAGATGAGATTAGAAGGACCCAGAGGTTTGCATCAGTCTTGCTGTGAACAAATTATATTGTATACATGATATTGTACATATTTTAGTCGTTGCTACAAAAGCTACCTAGACTGGTAAGGAAAAGTGTCTTCTGAGAGGGCCAAGACGGGGGAAACAGATAGAAAATGGAAAATGGTAGCAGTGCAAAAGAGAAGCAAAGAGAATCCCAGTCCTGGATGTCAGGATAACGTCCACTCGCAGTGGAGAGAAGCATAAATTCCAGCACTGGCTCTTTGGTAGACCAAAGCAAGAGCAACTGGTAATAACTGGTAATAGGGCAAGCTGTGCTTTTGCTAACTATTTAAAAAAGAGTACTGTGATTCAGCAATGTTACCAAGCGAGTGCAGGAATGTGGGGCAAACAAGGCAGAGAATGGGATCCTCAGGGAAACAGCACTGGAGTGGATGAAGACCTTCTCACACCGTAGGAACTGTGCTTAGGAAAGAGTGGAAATGTTGAAGGGCTCCCATAGGCAGCAGGCTGGTCGCCACTTTCCTGAGAGAGATCAGTCTCAGTCTTGTAAGGTAAATGTGAGCCTTGAAGAGGGGGACACTTCAGGAAAGCAGCCTGGATCCTTTTGAATACTAGGTCATGGGGAGAAGAGCGGGACACGTCTTAGTAAAGTAGTGTTGGAGATTAGACGGTAGCGCCTCCATTTTGTTTAGAGATTTTTTTGAAACCTGTATAAAACTGAGCCAATGTTTAGATTCTACTCCGTTCTCTCCTTTCTGAGACTCCACAGTGAAGAACTCCATTAGGACTTGTTGGGGTAGAATCAATGGAAAGCCTGGAGCAGCAGAATGAAGCAGGAGCAGTGGAAGACCATCTGGCACTTTCTGAACTGGTCCCGAGCAAATGCAGACACACCTGAATCCGGATGGGCCCCATTCACCACACTCTCCTGCTCTTGATCTTGGGAGCTAATTACTTGTCTGCTATCCTTTTTCTGTCTCACCTAAAGTGAGTTACTTTTTATTTATTGGCTTTTCTTTTCCTTTATTTATTGATGCCAACGTGGACGGTTGGATTCTTATTCGATTCAGTGGCTTTTCTATCATTAAGTAAAACTGATAGGCATTTACTCATCCTTTTATTGTCTTAGATTTTCCACTGTCCATATTATATTTGTTCAACACAAATTACTTTTCACTCTCCCATTTAACTGTGAACTTCTTGAGAGCCACACGCACGGTGCCTGGCACAAAACTGATATTAGGTAAATATTTGTTGAGCAAAAGAATAAACAAACAAGGGCCCCAGAGACAGGTTAACAACCACCACCTAAGAAGGTACTCTAGTAGATTTTACTGCCATTGATTGGTGATAGTTGTTCAGTATTGTGTGTGTGTGTGTGTGTGTGTGTGTGTGTGTGTGTTGGGGGATATATCCTCTAGACAGCTATTATTACAAAAATATGCTAGATCTGAAGAATATTTAATAACTCTTCCCTGTAATGAAAAAATGTTCAATTGTGATCTCCTTTCAACTTGTTCTTTTTTTATGTTTCCTGGGGTGATTTAAAACAAGCTATCATGATCTGAGGTTTTCTTCTTCTCCTTTTAATTGAATATTGAACTGCTTGGGTCTCTCTAGAATCTAAAAGTGCCTAAGGACCCAAGCAAATGATCCTAGACATCTTCTCTCTTGCTGTGAGGTCCTCAGGTTTTCTATGTACAAATGCACATGCTCAGTCATGCTCTCTGGCCTTCCCCTCGGAACAATCCAGAGCTCTGTGGCTCCAAATTGGAGTGTGGTTATCGGTCACTTAATACTCTGTGAGCCTTACTAATGACTTAATTATGGGGCTTGCTCACAACAAAATAGAGATGCTAACTACAAATTCAGAAGCACATTGGTTTTGTTTAAAATTAAAGCATAACATGAGATCTATTCTATAGAATCTTATAGATTGGTGCAAATGGTCATTTTTCTCTTGGGTTATTGTCACAGCTAATGCACACTACCGTTGGAGCCTTTAACGGCTTCCAGAAGCAGACTCATTGACGCGCATGCTTTCCCATTTACAGGGGGAGCTTCCAGAGGTCTGGCTGTGTTCTATTCCTTTTTCCATACTCAGCATTTAGTCCAGAGCCCAGCACATTACAGGTGTTTAATAAATAATCTCATTAATGAATAGATGCATGTGTGTATATACACTATGTTCGCTATATACATACATACATACATACACACACACACACACACACTATATATATATATATATATATATATATATATATATATATATATGATATATAGGATTAAGGGACTACTGAAATCAAGAGCGAAAAATAATATATTTTGCTCCTAAAAATCTTTTTCCCAAAAGAAAGATAAAAGTACAATGTGGAATGTCTTTGTAAAATGTTGGCAGCTTGAGAATGAGGGTTTTGTTTTGTTTTCAAAACAAAGCTAAAGAAATTTCTCTTTGATGACAGCTTTATTTAAAATAAAAAAAAAGGGGGCGCCTGTGTGGCGCAGTTGGTTAAGCGTCCGACTTCAGCCAGGTCACGATCTCGCGGTCCGTGAGTTCGAGCCCCGCGTCAGGCTCTGGGCTGATGGCTCGGAGCCTGGAGCCTGTTTCCGATTCTGTGTCTCCCTCTCTCTCTGCCCCTCCCCCGTTCATGCTCTGTCTCTCTCTGTCCCAAAAATAAATAAAAAACGTTGAAAAAAAAATTAAAAAAAAAAATAAATAAAATAAAATAAAAAAAAAGAAGACTAGGTCGTATATAAGTGAATGTCCTCCACACTCAACAATACTTGTTTACATGAATGAGCGAGTGAATGACTGTGATAAAAACAAAACATTTTCTTTGGAATTAGTCACGTTAAGACCCCTTCAAATTTATTTTAAATAAAAAATAAAATACATATATATACGATGAAATGGTGCTATCTAACACACATGCACAATGAGAAATGCTTTCTGTTTTTTTGCTCCCAGGCTGTCTGGTTCATCTGTAAGTAACCATATACCTTTAAGGTATTCGAATAGGATAGTAACTGGAGCCGGTATGGCAGCTCCTGGGATGGTGGTGGAGACAGTGCGGCTTTGAATGGGCCCTTTGATGGAGACAAGCATCTCCTATCTCCCAGGGCCTCACTCTTCTGAGCATGCTCCCTTAGGGGCAGCCCTTGGCCCCATAGGCGAGTAGACAGGGTTACACCCACACTGGCGTTGCCCTATCACGGAAGGGCTTTCCTGTCTGGCTTTGTTGCTGATGATCCCGTTCCGGAGCTTGCTTCCCACTCTCAGGCTGGAGCCATTCTTCCTTTCTAGGTTGCTGATCTGAAGCTGACCATGGATATGGCTGCTTTGGGGGATCTGGGCCCTGGGCTCAGGGTGTCCAACAGCTGGCCATACTCCATTGTGAAATGGTAAATGCTCAAAACTTTTGCTCCATTCCCAGAGGACCCCCCATTACAATGATTTTGCATTCACTACCTGCCAACAGGACCTGTAAGGGAGCCAAAGGGAGCTGCAGATTAAGCATAATTATGAATTCTGAGTGGAATGGAGTAGTCGGAGATTGTTGTTCATGAAGGACCTATTTTTTTTTTTCCCCACTGAAAATGCACATAAGGAAATATCGAATGCTCCGCGGAGTCTTTATATTTAAATGTGCTTTAGAATCAGTGTTCTCCTTGCCCTTCCGTGAAACAGATAGATAACCTCCCAAACTTGAAAGCTACTCTTAGAATTGGATTTTAGTTTGCTCAGGATTTGTAGCTAATCAGCACCGAATTTCATAGATAAGCATTTTAACATTTATTAACAGGAACTGGTACCAAAATGCAAGACATTTCCCAGGCTTAGTCGTCAATGAGCGGCTAATCCCTGAGGATTTATAAACCTGCACAACTGAGTAAGGATTCAAAGACCTCTTGCCGGCTCTTCTTGAGAGCTTAATGTGTCCCCATCGGGAACAAGCCGATTGTACCATTTATTCTTTTAGTCTTTCCTCCTTTGTAAATGGAAAAAGAAAGTCCAAGATGCTGAGCATAAAAATATACTCAGTGTTTGCAGACACTACAACAATTCACTACTGTGAATGTTTACAATGTGGCAACATTTTCTAATTTGACATAAAATACAAACACATCTCATCATCATTTTCCTCCTGTTGTCCATATATTTTCCCTCTTCTAAATACTTCTGTCTGCACATAGGAGTAGCATTCAAGATTTCCTTATGGCTGTTCAAGGAGTCCGTTCACCTGCCTGAAGTCCGTCATAAACCACCATCATACTTTTGAAAAGATAAGATCAGCAGTGGCGTGATATTGAGTAAAAATACCTAATTTTTAAGAAGTCAAATAGAATGCTAGCAGCTGATAATGATAAAGACAAGGACAATGGTAGCAGATAGAAGGTACCATGCACTTATAGTGTGTCAGATACGTGCCCAAACTCTCTACATCTATTATCTTCTTAAATCTTCCCAAATCTATGTGGCAGATACTATTATTATCCTATAGATAAGAAAACTGAAGCTGAGCAAGTTCAAGTTGGTTTCCTAGGATCACGGGGCAAATTTTGGCTGGAGGCTGAGATCTGAAACCTGATGTACGTATGTTCCAGGGATGCTAAAGATATTTTTAAAAATCTTTATTTTTAAACTGTTTTCAGAGTGAGCTTTTAGAACAACAAGAAAAATGGGTCTCATTTCATTCTAATCATCTTTATATAAACCCTCCTGTTTCCTATATTCTTAAAACTTGTTTAGATCTATTCATTATTTGTGGTTTAAAGACAATGAATGTATTTAGTTAAAAGAAAATCCAGATGTTTATTTAAACTGCCTCACCCCAAAATCCCGGTTGAATTAATTTTTTACTTTTCATCCAGTTTTGTGTTTGGAAGAAAAAAATAAAACCCATTTTTATTTGTAATGCTGAAATATTGATACAGTACACTCATAATTAATAAGAGGGTTTATTTTGTTAGTTGTTTATGAAATTAGGTTTAACCATTTCTGTTGTTATGTTTATCAAAGTACTTAATGATGAAGCAAATGTAAGGCAAAATAAAACACATTAGGGCATATTCTCTACCCTTACATAATCTTTACCTCTTCATAAATTCAATACCCCATGGAATTAATGGTTTATGCTTTAGCCATATTAAATTTTTTTTAACGTTTATTTATTTTTGAGACAGAGACAGAGCATGAGCAGGGGAGAGGCAGACAGAGAGGGAGACACAGAATCCGAAGCAGGCTCCGGGCTTTGGGCTGTCAGCACAGAGCCCGATGCTGGGCTCGAACCCACGAACTGTGAGATCATGACCTGAGCCGAAGTCGGACGCTCAACCAACGGAACCACCCAGGTGCCCCTATGCTTTAGCCATATTAATGGAGCTATTTTTTTTTTTTTTTTTTTTACCAGATGAATTCTATTACCTCTTTGGTTGTTGATATTTGGTTGGTGAAATGGCTTAAAACAGTATCTAATCTACTCCACATTTATGTTGTGTATCTATTAAACACAAGACACCTCGTTAGTCTGAATTTTGTTGTTGTTTTTAACTTTAAAAAAATCTCACTTTTTATCAAAGTCAGGAAACTTTGGATCACTCAGGAATTGTCTGGTTAACATTATAATCTATAGATGGACGCTGTGTCGGGGTACAACTGTTACAATATTTCAAGTTTCTTAAAACATTTCCATGGCGAGGGGTGCCTGGGTGGCTCAGTTGGTTGAGTGTCTGACTTTTGCTTGGGTCATGATCTCATGGTTTGTGAATTCGAGCTCCACATCAGGTTCTGGCTCACTGCTGTCAGCTTGGAGCCCACTTCAGATCCACTGTCCCACTCCTTCTCTGTCCCTCTCCTTCTCTGACCCTCCCCTGCTCGTGCTCTCTCTCAAAAATAAAATAATTTTAAAAAGGAGGAAAAGAAAAACCATTTTCATGGTGAAAAGCACAGCGTAAGGAGCCAGAGTATTTATCTCTCTGAGTTATTTCCCCCCTCTTGTCATAGTTTCATGGTTCAGACACAATGGTGGCCACATAGAGTGACCTGGAAAAGCATCAAAGGAATGTTTTTCTCACTTGATATGTGAACATTCTGATCTTCAGATATCTCAAGAGCCTTTGAAAAGTGGACTGAGTCCCCTCTGATAATAAGTCTATAAAACCAACTGAGAGTTGATAAAAAATAACTATGTAGCTCCTGGGGAAGGGGAGAGGAGGTGAGGGGAGAGAAGGAAACTGGGTAAGACATATATATTTGTAGTGGCATGAAAATGAGAGTAAGTGGTTATATTTATTTCAAATTTTAAAGGGAATATATCTGAGTCTGTCTCTCTCTGCCTGCCATGAGGACAGAGTGAGGACGTGGCCATCTGCAATCTGGGAAGACAGCTCTCCCCAGATCCCAGCCATGCTGGCACGTTGGTCTTAGACTCCCAGTCTCCAGAATTGTGTCAGAAATACACATCTATTGTTTAAACCACCCCACCTATGGTATTTTGTCATGGCAGCCTGAGCTGACTAATATAAACAATGATCTTGAGAGGAAAAAAACATAAAGTTTATAAATAGTTTCAACAGAAAAAGCCCAGGTAGAGAGAATAATACAGCATGATATACTAAAATTATACTAAGTTTACTATGATCATAAGAAGCTGGTAACTATGAACATCTTTTAAAAAGACCCAGCAATAAAGAGAAGAAAGGGTGAAAGAAAACCATTGAAGGAAAAGAAAGTGCAAAGGTGGAGCTTCAACACCTCCACACGAGGTCAATGGGCCACTGGGTGGAGAGGCATTAGTGCCTATCATCCCGCTGTCCCAGAAGGTTCCTCTGGGCTGCAGGCAGTTCTTCAGGTTAAGCATTGGCTAGCAGCAAAGCCCTAGAGCTTGCCCCTTGGCTCTTGCTGGTGGTTGATGCCATTTTTCAAATCACACATTTCTTGCTCCTCATGGCCAAGTTTTCTATCTGCTACAAATGATCCCAGCTTCCCTCCCCCATCGAGGACACAGGGATGTACAGATCCAATATTCTAGTCATACAGCATTTGGGTTGAGTCCCTCCTTCCCATCTACTACTCTGACCTTTCCTCTTTCTCTTTTTTCTTTCCCTTTATCCATTAAGAAAAACACAACTTACTAAGAGCCTTTAATGTATTGGGTATCATGCCAGATGCTGGCTGTACAATGGAGTTGATTGAAAGGAAGCAAGTGTCTTGCCCTTTTGAAGTTTTCATTCTAGTGAGTGAATGAAGGAAGAAGGAAGAAAACATTTAAGTAAATTTATATATATATATATATATATATATATATATATATATATATTTATATATATATACACATACACATATACATATATATTCACATATATATGTATGTGTATATATGTGAATATATATGTATATGTGTATGTATATATGAATATGAATATATATGTATATGTATATATATGTATATATACATGTACACATACATATTTTAAGTCAACTGCTTGAAGCAAACAGACAGCATGCTGAGGACAAATAGGAGGGAGCTCTATTTTTAGATGCAGGAATCATGGAAGGCCTCAAGGAATCTAAGCTGAGACCAAAGTATGAGAAGGAGCCAAGAGAAGGCTGGTAAGAGGAGGGAACGGTGCAAAAATCCCTGAGTCGGAAAGGGCTTAGCCTGTTCTTGGATCCCCCCAAATGGGCCTGTGAGCACGCAGTGGAGCAGAAGGAGGGAGGGAGAGAGAGGGGATCACGGGCCCCTCCAGGTGTGTGTCCTTGGGCAGCTTATATAATGGCTCTGTGCCTCAATTTCCTCATCTCCTCATAAAATGTGGTTGACTCTACCACCCCCAGAGACCACACATAATGATACGTTGGAGACACTTAAATCATGGTCATTCTTCTCTTCAGGTTCCTTCTTGGTACAGGTGGTTTTTCTTCCAGAATTAAAGACATGTTTGGCCTCTTGAGGATTTAACCTGCTGGAAATGTAATACGATTGCCTATCTTTTTTTTTTTTTTCTTCTAATTTATTCGAAAATTAGACCCAGTTTATTGGACTGATAATGCACTCATCCAAACCCAATGTGAAGACAGTTTCAAACCCCAGATTAATTATTTTTCAATTGAGTTTTTTTTTTTTTTTTTTTCATAACGTAGTCAAGCTTTTGAGACAAAGACTTGGTCATAAATCTTAAAATTAGCTGGGGAATTAATTTTAAAATTAAACAGGCTATGATGAATTATAGGCAAATGACTGATTAGTAATGCAGAAAAATAAAACTGGGTCAGCTGGGCACATTTGTATATGGCGGCCTGTCCTGCGTGGCCTCTGCAGGGCAGTGTCTTGGCCAGGGAGGCGGAGAGTCGTATGCATTTCCTTGGCTTTGTTTTTTGATGTTATCTGTCTCAAGGCTCCTGCCCAAGAAGTCCTTTCTAAATTTAAATGGAATTTATGAGCTGTAGGATTTTATAGCATACAGTGACATTGGGAAGAGTTGTACTTCGAAATCTGAAAATGCAGATTAGAAAAATGGTCACACGGGAAGAGTGTGGACTGTCACTCACTTGACTTCCTAAGCTTATTCACTTATCCAACCTTGCTGCTGTCCGTCCCCCTTCCCCTCACCGACTAGTTACTTCCTTACCTCAAAAGCGGGGCATTTATTTTTTCTCCTTGTGAAGGGTGATTAAATAATGGAGAATGCTCCACAAGTAAGTAGTGGTTTTATTTTCATTTGATAAGCTAAAATGTTATGAGGGAGATATTCAATAAGAAATACACAGTTCACTGTGAAAGACATATATACATATATATATGATATCTATATGCATATACATAAGACATATATACATATATATAAGTATCTATATATGAAAGATATATGAAAGATATATCTATATATGAAGATATATATCTATATATCTATATATGAAAGATGTATCTATATATGAGGACATATATACATATATAAGATATCTATATATGAAAGATATTATATATACAATATCTTAAGATATATAATATATACTATATATTATACATAATATATACATGTGTATATTGTATGTATATATACGCATGTATATATATACATGTAATATACACATATGTATATATATATAATATATGTACATAATATTATATATTATGACCTATTACATCAGTGTTAGGTAATAGGTCAGTGTTTCTTTATCTGCATAGCTACCCCAGGGTGAGGATGAGATTGGGGCAGAGGGAGGGTTAGAGACCACCCACTGCTTCTTTCAAAACCTCAAGTCTTTTCCTTATTAGAATGATCCCCTCACCCTCCCAAGCCCCAACACGCATGCGTTCACACACTTCGCTTGGCATCTAGTGCCATGTTGAGGAAGCAAGTCAAAGTACTTTGCAATTTAGGGCTCAAAGAGGTCTTGCCTCCACTAAGAGGGAAGGAAAGACGCTTCGTGGCTCCTGCCCCATCACACATGGACCCCAACTCTGCAAAAGTCGATGGGCCCCTCAGAGGACGTGAGGAAAGGAGGCACACACGTGATTGGAGCCGTGCATAGAACCCCCTGGTACCTTCCAACGCTTTCCCATTCTTTTGTTATGAAATGGGACTTTAGCCGTGATCTGCGGGGGCCTTTGTTGTTGTTGTTTTAAATCAGTCAATTAATGGATTAGTTAATAATTTAATAATTTTTGTTCTATTTACTTATTTTTAATTAATTAATTATTACTACTTTTTTGCAGAGGCCCTTGTTAAAATGTGTGGGTGGACCAAGAACGGTGAGAGTTTCCACAGGGGCCCCTGTTTGATGGTGAGGGAGAGGGCAGACCCCGGTCCCTTAGCCTTTGTTCAGACCCTGCTTGCGTGTCCACGGGTGTGCGTGTCTGTTGCTTGTGTTTCCAGACCCTCTGGTCTTTACTCAACTTTACAAGCATCATGTCCTTTAGCCCTAAGATAATGAAGGGCCCTTACCCCTTTACTCAGGTTTAAATTCAATTCCTCGAGACGCTCCGTGGGAAGAACTTGGCATTGTTCCCAGAGCACCGTCCACATACTTCAAAAACGTTAGTTATTATTAGCAGCTTCTGTGATTTAGCAAGCCGATGTGGGGAAAGCGAGATTGGATAAGAGGAAAGGGAAGGAGTTAGTGAATGGGGGGTGGGGGACCAGCCTGGGGGCTGCAGCTGCCTGGGGAGGGATTCCGTGTGAGCACAAGGACCCAGGTGAACGCTGGGGGCCACGGATACCAAACAAAGAAGACTGTAAAAGGTCAAGAAAGATAAACTTCTATTTCACTGTCAGACACTTTTTCGTTTTACTCTCAATCAGGTAGCGCTCTAAGTATTTTACGAATATTAACTCAAGAAGTCCTCGTTCTACCTTTCTGAGGTGCTCCTGTCATTTACAGATGAAGAAACTAAGGCACAGAGAGGTTAAGGAAGTTGCTCAAGGACACACAGCTGGTGAGTAGCAGAGCTTGGGTTTGAATACAGACAGGCTCCTGAGTCCATGATTTTAAACATCATGAGTCTAAGCTTCATTTCTACAATAGTCTTCACCAGTCCTGGCCCTGGTTATCTAGGCACGTAACAGGAGATCAAAGAGTCGTATTGTTCAATCTTCTGTATCGGTGCATTTCGCTCTTGCCGGATCCCTGCTTTCTCGAGCACTTTCTCCTTGTGGCCCTGTTTTAACACGACCCAGCCAATTGCATTCATTCTTCGACTTCAGTGTGCCTTCGCATTTATGCATTTTCCACTTTAATTTTCCTAGAGATCTGGGAACTAATCAAGCTTTATTTCATACCACATACACATTTATCGAAATCAGTATGCATTTTCTCCAGGATCCACGATATTTTCTCATTTTATTACAGACTGTCTGTAGTGGTATGGAGATGCGGCGAAGCTAGTGGCCGTGATCAAAATCGGCAATCGTTTTGCAGAGACAATATTCTGTTGTTATAAATTCTTATTGCTCCATGTGTTTTAGAAAATGGTAATAATTCAACTGGCCTAATAACTGTTAAAATGTAGGTGCTTTTCTTTCTTTCTTTCATTTTTTTTTCTTTTATGCACGTGCTCTAAAATATTTTCTCCCACCGGGGGTGAGTTTGTTACCTTGTTGCAACTTACACGTTCAAGACGATAATGCAGTTATTTATCGACTTTATTAAATGTTGCCATCTTTGATGCTGGAAACCCTATTAAAAGACATTGAAACACATAAAACTACTTCTATAAATCTGAGTGAAATTTGCAGTTGTGAAGTCCCAAGTTATTTTTACTAAACTGCATGAAGCTGAAAGGGAAAATGGTCTCTAGCTGCAAAGGTATACATGCATCCATTTGTATGCTTTTTTTTTTTTTTTTTCAGGTGAATTCACAGCACCAAAAACCAAAGCAGCCTTTTTCTCTACTAGACAAAGTAAGATGAATATTTCGCCTACTGCCCTTATGAGATACCATCCAAGCTGAAGGCATCGGTTTTCAAGAAACAATTCCATTGAGATGACCGTTTGTGCTCTGGGTGCATTTTGAGATTGTGGCTTATTTTTACAGTGCTCCAAACTATCCATTTTGACAGACACTCTGATTTATAGGAAGGCCTGATTAATCCTAATGGCCATTTTTGCTGTGATTGGCTTGGGTTTTCATATTTTAGTAACATTTCATCAACATCCTGGTGACTCAGACATAAAAGGAATTGCCTACTGCCCCATCAACTGACCCCCTAGACGGCAGCAAGAGTTCCAGCATCATTTAAATGTTCCAAAAGAAAGTGTTGGTGACTGCAGGGGAGAATTTGTATTTCCTGTACCTCTCTCTGCAGCGCAAAAGGGGAAATTTTGTTTTTCTTTTGGGGAAACCTGGAAAAGGAAAGCAGGGAGTAGGTAGGGAACATTTTCATTTGTTATTTCGTTGTTCTTTCTTTGGGGGGAAACTATCTGATTATTTCTGTGAAGTAAAAGTGGTCGGTGATTTGCAGAGGCCACCAGGGTAATTCCGTGTAACAATGATATATTTTTCTTGTCACCCTCAGAGTCATCATCATTGCTTTTCATAAATACCTGTCGGTCCATCTGTGGCTGAAGGACTTTATCTCCCGAACTTCCTTTTATTCAGAGATTTTACTATGTTAACTTTAGGATACAAAATAGCTGAACCCTATAATAAATAATGCAGCACAAAGTAAAACGGAGAAGAGTACTCATACATTGGATGAGGTTAGAAAAGCCATCCCACTGCCTGTTTCTGTACCGATCTTGAGCTAAACATATTTTTAACATTTTTAAGTGGTTGGAAGAAATCAAAAGAAGAGCGATATTTTATGACCCCTGAAAGTGATATGAGGTTCAAATTGGCGTCCATGAATAAAATTGTATTGGAGTACAGCCATGCCCGCTCATCTATGTATCGTCCATGGCTGATGTCCCCTACCACTGCAGTTGACTAGTGGTCACAGAGACCATGTGGCATGTGTAGCCTAACAAGGTTTTTACAAGAGACATTCTGCAAAAAAAAAAAAAAAAAAAAAAAGGAAAAGAAAAAAGGCATTTTGCTGACCACTGGGTTACTGGGTTATAAGGGTATCTGGAGGAGAGAAAAAGAGAAAACTATTTGGTGAAAGTGTGTTTTTAAACATGAGTCCTTATTTTTAAAAGGTAAGTGACTTCAGAACGTAACTTGGAAGCTTTTCTAATCGAATGAGAATGTGTACCTTGTCTCATCCCAGGCACTTATTTTCCAGAAGGAGAAACTGAGAAGAAGGGATTCAAACCATTTTTATGGGACAAGCAGTACTAAAAAGAATGATGAATTATGACACTTCAATTCCTTACATTTCCTCAAATGTTTATGTCAACTGTTTTATATACCTGTAAGAAAGGGTTATATAAAAATGTCAGATGTTTTTATGTACTCTGCCCCTGGTAGTGCATGGAAGATTTGGCAACAACATTATAGTTACAGGAGTTATGCTGGTTGGTTCTGTTTTACGGGGTGGATTCCCTCTGAAGACCGTTCCAGGAAGGCATAGTCATTGAGGGTTTACTCGCCACTCCCCAGGGCTCTCTTTTGCTTTGTTTTATTTTTTCTTCCTTCCTTCTCTAGCCTATCACATTCTGTGAGAACAATCAAGTAATTCTGGCTAATAAAATCGGTTTCATCAGGCCCTTGGTGAGCACGGTTTCCTGATATTGGGACTAACCCTTCCTTTCTCGCCCTTGAACCTATTAATTATTCATCTGTGTAAGTTATGAGCTCCTCCCACCCAACCACCTTCCTCTCCTTGGTTGTTTATGTTTTTCATGTATTATCATGTCCTCCTGTAAGTCATCCTTCTGGCAAGCTGTACTTATGGGTAGATAGTCTGATGCATCAATCTTGCCATGTAAGTCACGTCTTCCAAGACCTCTATCACTCTTCTCGCTTGTCTCTGAACTCCCTCCAATTCATCTATTGCCTTCTTTCTGGGACCGTGATGCCCCAACTTGACTGTGGTCTTCTAGGTGTGATTTCACAAACCCACAACTCAACGCCTTCTCGAAGTCATAATTCAAGACAGAACTTGCTCTCCTCTTTTCAGTCTGGGGCACAATAAAAAAAAAAGATGCAAACAAATGCGTAAATCACCACCACGTCTCTTCTGTGTCCTTGGCAGGCTTCACACAGAACCCGTGTTCCCGTCCCTGAAGTGTGAAAGGACCTTGAAAAATCGTACACTTTTTCCTACAGGCAAATTAAAGATAATCATGGATTCATTCCTTCCATCCTGGGAGATCTAAACAAGCGTGGGAAGCACTTCTTAATTTTTGATATCTAGTAGGTCTTGCCTAGAGTGAGTCTTTGCCCTAACACACCTCTCCTGCTGACCTTTCTTTGTCTTCAGTCTTTATTTTGAAAAATTGGATTTGATCTTTATGTAGTATTTTTAAAACTCAATATAATTAAGGCATATATAGAACAATCTGGATGTATGCAAATGGGGATAATCTTGAGAGATGTCTCAAGCCTTTCTCTTACATGGGAAAGTGCCCGGAGAGGTGCTATTCAGTGAAACAAAACTCTCCCATCATTTCTGGGCTTCCAAGGAAGACAAGAGCATTAGTCTAATGAAGGGAGTGGAAAAATACCCCTACACCTACTAATTTGAGCAGCAAAATGATCAGGAGAAGTTGGAGATCTTGATAAATGGGGCCAAGTAATTGACAGAGTGTTATAATTAGGGCAAGGCATCTGTCAGTTAATTATCTTTTCCTCAATAAATAATTATAATTTTACATGTTCCCATAGCTTATAATTTCTAGCTGTGATTATTTTCTGCATTCTCATCAATCCAAACTTTGAAGACCAGACAGAAATTGATATAAAGAGAAAATTGCCTAGTTATCCTCTCTGAAAAAAAAAAAAAAAGGCCAGATGCAAGGTAAAGAGTATTTGACTGGGTAAGAGCATGAATTTGACAGAAGGAATCTAAATTGGCAGAAAGGTGATTTGCTCTTTCAGGTTTCCATTGTGTGTGATTCAGACTAACCACCCAAGCTTGGGAATTCGTTTACTCACTTGTTCATTTATTCAACAAACCTTTATTGAATCTCTAATACTATGATGGCTCAGGGGGATACAAAGATCTTTTAAGGCGCCTGTGGTCTTCTGAAATAGACGTACATGTAAACAAAAAAAAGCAGTGGGAATAGCATGAAAAAAGGCACCTTGGAGTCTTTTAGAGCAGTGGTCCCTCTTCTTTTAATCTCACACTCCTCTCAAGAAAAATACTTGGGGCATAGACCCTCATTATAGACACATCATTTACAATTTTACATACCTATGTATGTACTAGTGTTAATCTGTACGGTAGATATTTGTAAAATTAATTTATTTTAACTTTTAGATTAAATGGAAATAGAAAGTCTGATTTTTTTTTTTTCAATTCCCAACACATTTTGTGTACTCCGTGGGTGATACACATCCCACTTTGAAGAACTGTTGCTTCCAAAGACTGAAAGGTGAGTATTCCAACATGGCTCAAGTTCAAAACGTTTGGGCATCAGAAACCAGAGATGATGTTGAAAAGTTAAACAGAGAATAGCAATAGTGGCAGATGTCTGATATTCCAATATTTCTCAGAGTGTATTCTGCTCAATATTCGTAGAGATTTCTTGAAATTAAAAAATAAAAGGCTTTGCCATCAAATAAGTTTGGAAATTGCAAACTTAAGAACAAAATTCCATTTTTATGGGGCTAATATTCTATGATTCCACATGGCCTCATGAATGTGTATTTTCTTTTCTACTAAGCTCTTGAGTTGAGAGGCTATATTTTCTCTTTCATTTTTATTCAATAGTTAATAACTATTGAAGGGGTCTTCATATTTAGGATTGAATTCTGGCATTTGGAGATGGGAACGATGTGTGTGACTCCATGAAACTTTGATTCAAGAGACTTTTCTTCTTTGCCTTATATTGTTTTTACTTTTCTGTATTAAATATCAGCCAATAAATTACTCAACATATTTGTTTTGACTTGAAGTTATTAGTAACACAAAAACACGTTTTGCAGACCAGTTATCTGCAGAGGTAAATAAGTAACCATTCTTTAGCTGCCATTTGAGGAGCTCCCTAAAGGTCTGAAACACTAGAAATTTCCACCATTACATTAAATGTTCAGATCAAGGCCTTATATCTCCAGATGGCCACTTACGAGACGTGCCAATATTTTATCTACCGAGGAGTTAAATGTCTAGATGAGTGAAGATTCCTCTTGTAGTACCTAAGCCTCTTTAGCCTTTTGTGTGGGAGGGAAATCTTTCTGAAATGCTATACACAGCCCCACTCTCACAAAGACAGCATAACAAACACAAGTTAACCTTTATCCAATGACATGGAGGTCTAATTATTGTCATTAATCACTGTGCTATGATTGATGAAACCACGATATGCTTGAAAGTTCTTGCTCATATAAGGTTACTTTTCCCCTTATACTAACTAACCCCAAACTATGGCGTTCCAAGTATTTGTGGCTGCTTTTTATAATTTGCTGTCTACACTTTTACTGCCAACTGTATGCGTGTAAATATGTATACACACACACGCCTATTTAATTATTAATATGCACTGTAATATTTTGCAGTAAAAGAGGTAAAGAGAATTACAAAAAGCAGACATAAATATATAATTGTGTATGTGATATGAATATATGTAGTGTGTGTGTGTGTGTGTGTGTGTGTGTGTGTTACCTACTACCTAGGATAGTACTCTCTCTCCCCTACCAAGGGTTGAAGGAAGAGATCCATCCAACTCCTTCCTCTACATCAGGTTGAGAAAGAAACAACCCGCTTTTATCTCCTCCTGGTTGTTTTTCTTTCCCACACCACTTTGTTTTTATTTCCCCTCTACCCCCTTCCCTTGAAGCCATTTTATGAACTTTCGTGAGCCACCTGAGCCTCCAGTGAATACAAAAACAGGAAAACGAAAAACAAAAACCTCTTCGACCTTCCTCTTCTAATTAAACCAGATAAATCATACTTAGGAAAATGGGATATAAGTAGTGTCTGAGTGATGGCCTGAGAGCCCCTCTGTGAAACAGCTCATGTTCTCTACTTGAGGTTTTCAGAGATCATTTCTGCCGAGGTATCATTATTTACATTTATTGAGCACTTAAAAAGTGAGAGATGATCCCAAGCAGGCTTTGCACTGTCAACCCAGAGCCTGACACGGGGCTCGATCTCAAGAACGGAGCAGTGAGGTCATGACTTGAGCCAAAAGTGATATCGGATGCTTAACCAACTGAGCCGCCCAGGTGCTCCCCAACACTTTTCTTTTTTAAAAGAGCCATGCTCTTTCATTTCAATCCAGGGCTATGACTATTCTCTACATTACTGCAAATGTTGGAAATATATCTTCCAGATATGTAGGATATTAATGTTTGTGAGCTACGGGACCCGTACATCAAACCATTAATAGATCAGCTTCCTAGGGTCGCTGAAACAAATTGCCACAAACTGGGCAGCTTAAAACAGTAATTTATTGTTTCATAGTTCTGGATGTCGGAAGTCCAAAGTTAAGGTAGTGGTGTGGCCGTGCTCCCTCTGAGGGTTCTAGGGGGTTTCTTTCCTTGCCCCTCCCTAGCTTCTGCGGATTACTGGCAACCTTGACTTTACTTGGCTTGTGACAGCATAATTCCACCTTCAACTCCACACGTCCTTCTTCTTGTGCATTTCCCTCACCCTCGAAGGACGCTCGCCATTGGATTAGGCCCACTCTAATCCAGTATGACTTCTTCTACACTTGATTGTACCTGCAGAGGCAATACTTCCAGTAGGGTCATGGTTATAGGTTCTGGGGGTTAGAACTTGAACCTATGTTTTCAGGGGGCACAACTCAACTCACAACCAGTAACCATTACGACAGAGTGGAATATAAGAAATTTATCACCAACGTGGGGCATCTAGGTGGATAAGAAAATTATTACCAATCTGGAAAATCTAGGTGGCTAACCAGCATCTATAAGTGAAAGGGGATGGGAACACCCAGCCGATAGCGCTTCTGAAGGGGCAGATCCAAAATGTAGCACGGAGATGGGGTGGGAGGAGATAACGACAGCGGCTAACACACACCTATATACATTTACCACAGCCATATACTCTGATGTGTATGTGTAGCAGTAGGTAGGTACTACGGTTTCTACTTCATTTTGTGGATGAAGAAATGGACACAAAGACGCCAGGAAACCTGCTGAAGGCCATGCAGCTAATAATATACGATGCGATTGATATTGAAATCCAGGCAATCTGACCCTGGAATCCACATTCCTAATAATTATTTAGGATTGTCGAAGAAGGAAAGTAATGAGAAATAAACACTACTCCAATTTTCCTGTTGGTTATTATTATTATTTTTTTTTTTTTTTTGGTCTTGTGGTCTTGCCTGTTGACGTCGCCAGTGATGTCCGGGGACCAGAGGTTCTCAAACACCAGAATCACCTGAGGCACCTGCTGACATGCAACCAGTGGGGCCCTGCCCCCAGGGTTTCTGATTCCGCAGGTCCCGGGTGAGGCTCGAGAATCTGCAGGTCTTACAAGTTCACGGGTGATGCTGGTGCTGCCAGTTTGGAACCAGAGTTTGAGAACAACTGGTACAGAGAATAATAGACATGAGGTGAGTAGGAAATGGTTTTCAAGTTCCCAGGGATGGCAACGGGGATCAGGGAAAGTACAACCGACCATTTACAAGCCAATCCCAACCTACCCTTTTAAAAGTAATAACATGAAATTGTGTGTGTCTATGATACCACACACACACACACACACACACATAATGTAGTCTTATGATCTATTACAGAGGTCCCTAGACTTATAACAACCAGAAAGCAGCATGGGATCTAGAACTTTGAAACCGAGGGTTTGGATTCTACTCCAGGCATGTCCTTAAATTGGTCACGTGCTTCTTGTTCTAAGCCACACTCCCTACACCCACCCCCCATAAAATAAGGGAGTGGAGGCAAGGAAATAGTTGACTGCATTGTGGTACTTAGCCATTAATTGTCATTTTTGAAAAAATAATGATACGGAAAATATTATCCCTAATATATTTTCTCCTATTAATGTTTTACATGAGTATGAACGCTGATTATAAAAATACCAATATAATCAGATAAGCTAAAAACTTCTATTACTCATAGAACACCTATCCAGAGAGAAACATTATTAATATTTTGGATATTCTTTTAAAAGATAATATGTATATGGACACATTTATCGTACCATACATACTAATCTGTAGTCTTATCTTTCTCAGCACTCCAAGCCCATGGTTGTGTATTAATACATACATATTTATGTCACCATTTTTAATTTTCTTTCAAAAAATTTTTAAGTTTATTTATTTGTTTTGAAAGAGAGAGAGAGAGCGCACAAAAAAGGGAGGGGCAGAGAGAAGGAGGGACAGAATCCCAAGTAGGATCTGCACCATTAGTGAAGAGCCTGATGTGGGGCTTGAACTCACGAAACTTGAGATCATAAGCTGAGCTGAGATAAAGAGGTGGACGCTTAACTGTGCCACCCAGGCACCCCCATTTTTGATATTCCTGGAGTATTACATTGCAGTTATTCCACTATTTAAGCAATCCTGTATTGTTAAAGATTGAAGTCATCTCTAATTAGGGGCTAGTAAGGTGTTGATCATAATGAATACCCTAATCCAATGTACTTGTCCATTCTAGGCATGAAATCTTTGGGTCAAAGAAGAATATGTCTTTAAGATTTATAAAATATCAAATCGGACAAGACTGTAAGACCACATGTAAAGGTATGCCATGTTTATGTATAGACAAAGACCATCCGTGTATATATGTGCACATGTTACAGAGAAGACAGCTTTAAGGATGCATCCCGACCTGTGAATAGCTGTTCTCTCCCGTGTCTTAGGCATGGATGATTTTTAACTTTACTTTTTTTGAGGTTTTCTGTATTTCCCGCCATCAGTCTTCATGTGGGAGTTAGTTGAGATTTGCTGGAAGAATCAGTCTTGTTGTCAGTGTATAGCTGCCTGTAAGTTGGAACCAGAAAACTGGAAGAAGGGTATTTGTGTGGGCAGACAGTGAGAGAGGGTTTCTTTATTTTTCTAGACATAAGGGGAAGAATTTGGCCAGAAGGAAGAGAAGGAGGAGGAAGAAGGAAGAGGAGAAGAAAGAAAGAGAGAGAGAGAGAGAGAAAGAAAGAAAGAAAGAAAGGAGGGAGGAGAGGAGAGGAGAGGAGAAAGAAAGAGAAAGAAGAAAGAAAGAAAGAAAGAAAGAAAGAAAGAAAGAAAGAAGTGAGGGAGGGAGGAGAGGAGAGGAGAAAGAAAGAGAAAGGGAAGAAAGAAAGAAAGAGGAGAAAGGAAAAAGAACAGAAGAGAAAAGAGAAGAAAAACTTCAGTGAAATCTAAATGAAATACACACATCAATCCCCCAGACCCGAGCCCACCATACTCTCACAGAAAGGAGGAAAAATACTCCCGAAAAGTTAAAAACGAAAGACAATCCCAAGGCCGGCAGGTACCATCACCAAGGAAGGCTGTTTGCGGGTATTTCGAGGCTTCATTGAACTAAATATCTTTTTGTGAACCGAGGGCCACTGAGCTGATCCGACACCCTTTCGCTGGGAGGCTGCGAGGGGCGAGCTGCTAGAGGCTAAGGCTTCAGGGAGCCCTTTCTGACTGGGAGCACATTCAAACAGGGAGAGAGAGCCAGGAGGGGAAGTAGGGGTTCAGCCGAAGAGTGCTGGGGAAAATCAGCCCGGGCCAGCGTTGACCTGGCGGAGCTTCAGGACTCTGAGCAAGCAGCTGCCGCTGGGGCCCCAAGGGCTCAGACACAGGCCTGAGTCCAGACTGACGGGAGGTGGAGGGGGGCTTCCACGCAGGCTCAGGCTGGGCACGCAGCCTCGTGGAGGCGAGGAGAGAGGGGTTCTGTGTGCAGAGGGCCCTTTGATTGATTCCCTGGTACAAAAGCCTGGCAGTGTTAGTCAGTCAACCCAGCATCCGAGTGGGGAGGGAGGGAAGGAGAGAGAAATAGGAGGAGGAGGGCGGAGAGCTGTGGTGCCTTCCAGAGCATCAGCTGGAGGAAACCTCAGCACTCGCTGCCCTGCAGGAGGAAAGGCTGGCTGGCCACTCCTGCTGAAAATGGTCGGCCCAGCAGGCACACAGCCCTGTTCCCCAGACTGACCTTTCCAGAATGTGGGGCCCATCTCCAGGGGAGCACCTGCCTGTGGAAGCATCGTGCGCCCTGCAGAACATGAACAAAGGTCCTGTTCCCCTCGTGGATGGGTGTGAGGAGGTCACCGGCCACCTTCTGATTGGATTTACAGCATCGACAGGCGGTTAGTGTGCTATGGGCTTCCTGGAGCGAGGCCAGGAACTTGGGCAGCCATACATTTGGCCCCCACTTTCTGTCCACGGGAGCATAAGTAAGACCAACAAAGTTAAACAAAGCCTGCATAGATCAAAAAGTAGAACACGCTTGAAAGACAGTAGGAGTCCAGGCAGCTCTCTAATTCTTCCAGTAAAGAGAAAGAGAATCTGGCTTATTGAATAGACCTCTCTCGACACAGAGACAATTTTAAACGAATGCATGAATAAGTGAGTGAATGAAGACATACGTAAAAGAAAGGCACAGAAAGAGATTATACATGCAGTGAAGTCCTCAGGAACCAGTTTAAGATTACCACACTGGAGTCGAATCTAGAAAAGAGAATCTGACAATACACGGAATCGCACGGTTTCCTTTTCAAATGTTGCATTGAACAGCTACATCGGTAGTAGCAACAACTTTTGTTTTTCCAAGAAGCCCACACTCACTTTGGCCTGACCGGCCTCCCTCTCTTGGACCATTCTTTCTAAGATGGCGACCACTCCCTTCAACACTTCCATCCCTTTCTCCGCTGTAGCCCCTATCACAACACTTGCCACATTGCCACAAGCAATAATTAAACTCCTTATATTCCTGCTTAATTCTTTTCTGTCTGTCTCCTCCTCAAGGACATCTTCTCCATGAAGGTGAAACCAAAACTGTCTCAGTCACCATTATATCCTCAATGATATTCATTGAATGAATGGTTGAGTCAATAAGGAAAGAGTTAGGGATTTCCAGAAAACACGGGGTGAGTGTTGGAGACGGGCTGGGGGATATGACAGGTGGACCCATTCTGGGAGGATATTAATCCATAAAACCTAAGAATGCTCTTTGTGAGAAAAAAAAAAAAAATCTTACCATGAAATCCCAAACCAGTCAACCATACTGTCTAGAGGAAAAGAATATCCCAGAGATCTCAGAAATCTTAGGAGCTTGTCCACTTTTACCTACCTCCCTAGATATTCAACAGAACAAAAACTTGTCAAAAAGAAGAAAGTAGCAGGACACTAAGCATTTTGAAGCACTTGCTTTGTGGAGGGCACAGTTAAGCACTGGACATATGGAATTATTCCATTCCCCCTGGCAGATTTGTGAATTAGGTATTAGCTGTGCTCTTTCAGACTGGAGTTTACAGATATCATTAGTGTGCTTATGGGGAAGCAATGTTCAAGGGTAGAGCAAGGATACTAACCTAGATTTATTTCCTACTCCAGAGTCTATAGTTTTTCTTGACATCACCCTCCTTAATGAAGATTTTCCAGTGTAGCTGCTGATTTTCTAGGGCTTCCGGGAATCCAAGATCCCCCAGATTATTCTTAAAGCTCTAAAGCTGCCCCGGGGTGGTGAATGTATGTATATGTGTTTGCTGGGTGGGTAAATGTGATATATATTTGGAATAACCTTTCCATCTCAATTATGTCACCTTTCAGCGAAAGAAAAGAGGTGGAATTTTATTTATTTATTTATTTTTATTTTTTTGTATTTAAAAATTTTTATTTTCTTTTATTTTCTTTTTTTTTCAATATATGAAATTTATTGTCAAATTGGCTTCCATACAACACCCAGTGCTCATCCCAAAAGGTGCCCTCCTCAATACCCATCACCTACCCTCCCCTCCCTCCCACCCCCATCAACCTTCAGTTTGTTCTCAGTTTTTAAGAGTCGAAAAGAGGTGGAATTTTAATGACGACTGACAGCAATACTAAAATCGATAGTGTATTTTACTCAGTGTGGAATAGATTATGGATCACTTATCAAACTCAATGATCGTACTCAGAGTAGCAAGATTGGTAGCTGAAATGTCTTCCTGTTCGATTATACTTGCATTCTGACAGAGTAAAGAGATTTCCTTAAGTATTTTTTTCAAAGTTGTTTGGATTCGCCTATCTGTTGATACCCTGGATTTTCCATGGGCGGATAATTTTACTTTAAGTTTACCCAAGGACAAATGTGCTTTCAAGTTCATTAAAGGTGCACGCTCTACACGCTCAGCTCCTTCTGTTCACGTTTATTGCCCAGATGTCCTTTGACTCTTGAACACTGACGTTCTTCACCCAGTCCAGCAGAGTTTTGGGGGATGGTGGACCTTTGCATCAATCCGAGAGAGATCTGTTGTTTTACAATATGGAGTAGGTCCACACAGGACATGAGTAGGAGGGCAGGCTGGGGAATTGGACAACTTCTCAGACTTCTTTTTCTTTCTTTCTTTCTTTCTTTCTTTCTTTCTTTCTTTCTTTCTTTCTTTCTTTCTTCTTTCTTCTTTTCTTTCTTTCCTTCCTTCTTTCCTTCCTTCTTTCCTTCCTTCTTTCCTTCCTTCCTTCCTTCCTTCCTTCCTTCCTTCCCTCCCTCTTTCTTTCTTTCTTTCTTTCTTTCTTTCTTTTCCCTACAGGTGTGGCCTTGGGCACTTTATATGAAGTTTTTAAACTTAAATAAGGCAGATGTGCCTTCATTCACATGCAAGAATAAAATATAATTTAAAGTCAAATTTAAATTTTCAACGTATTATTTGCCTCCTTGGATTATTCCTATTTCTACTTCTCTTCAACAGAAAAAAAAAATAATTGTGGTCGGCTCGACATTTGGATAGAACTATGTATAAAGAGTCACCTGACTATTGTAAATGCCACATACGTCTGGATACCATGGTCTGTCAAGGTTCTGGGTATGTGGTTTGTTGAACACTTCAGGCTTCACGCTTAGGGGTGGACCAGCTCTCCTGAGTGGTGGTGTCCTGTGCCTTGAGAGGTGAAGAAAGGTCTTGTTACTTCAGAGGACACTTCAGGCTCTCAGAGTTTCCATCCCTGAAGGACAGCAATGCCTCAGCGGCCTCCTGATTGAAGGCCACAGAGCCACTAGGAGGAGCTAATGACTGACCAAGTTTACACTCCCCACTATTTACAGCAATTGCCTCCACAGACCTCCCAACCTTGGCGCAGGCTCAGGGTGTTTAATTATTTACGTGATAATGGATGGACCAGGAATTGTCTGCCCTTCAAACAGCTCACTGAGGAGAGCGACTGTGTCTCCTTGTTTCAATTGCGGGTTCTTTTCTGTGAGGAGGAAGGCATTTCATTCAACCTTCCTGCAGACAGAAAGGTAGAAAAGGTGCTGCATTAGCACAGCTCCCAAATGGCTCCCATTTTAAATTAAAAAAATATGCTGACTTCTGGGTTTCTTATGCTTCCCACAAACTCCCGATGTGGAGGAGCCATTGAAGAAACCCTGGTCACCAGGAGTGCTTTTCTAGGTAATGTGGAGAGTCCTTCCCTTTTCCACAGAGAAGATAGTGCGGTTTAAGAAGAGAGAGACTCTGGAGTTTAACACGTGGGTTTGAATCCCAGACCTGCCGTTCCATAGATGCCTACAGTTGTCCCCCATTATTTGCAGGGGACATATTCAAGACCTCCAGTGGATGTCTGAGACTGCGGATAGTACCAAACTCTATATACACAACGTTTTGGTTTTTGTTTTATTTTTTTCCCGTACGTATGTACCTATGATAAAGTTTAATTTGTAACTTAAGCACAGTATGAAATTAACAACAGCGACTACCGAAATAGAACGATTCTAACAATCGACTGTAGTAAAAGTTACGTGAATGCGGTCTCTCTCTTCCACGTTATTTTGTCGTATTGCACTTACCTTTTTTTTTGTGATGATGTAAGATGATGAAATGCCTAATTGATGAGGCGAAGTGAGGTAAACGACGTAGGCATTGTGGCAAAGTGTTGGGCAACTACTGAGCCTCTGAGGGTAGGTCACAAGGAAGATCACTTGCTTCCAGACCGCAGTTGACTTTGGCTTTGGGTACTGACACCGTGGACAGCGAAACTGTGGATAAGGGGCGGGGTGGGGGGAGGTTACTGTATCCTTGGATAAGTTTCTTAAATAATCCGTTCTTTTGTTTCTTCATCTGTAAAGGTGCCATATCATCCCGGGGTTGAGGTGGGGATGAGGTGAGTTAGTTCATGTATGTATAAGCAGTCAGGGGGTGCCTTTCTTCTTGGTGAGCTTTCTTTTCCTCACAGCCAAAGGCTTTCCAGACAGATAGAGATTTTCAAGTGAAGTAACAATTTTCTATTCTGTCTTTTCATTTAACAGTTGATCACAGCCATTTTCAGAGGTGCGCCCTCCCACGCCCCCTCCCCCCAAGTTCAAAGGAGAGTAGAAAGGAGAGTCTTTAAGTAATTGATGACATTTTTTTAAAAGCCTGGTGATATCACTAATGTTTGATGTAACTCAGTTCATAATCATGTTTCCTTACTTTTGGCAGGAATTCTAGAAAATCAAGTTAGTTGTCTCAGTTGGCTCATAGAGGCATGAATCCTGCGGTTCTGTGTCTTTGAGTATTTTTTTTTTTAATCAGTAAAAATAATGAAAGGCATTGTTTTCCAGTGATAAGATCTTTAAAATTTGGGGATTTATGTGAGGGAAATTCTAAATCCTCCTTCTTCAGAAAAATTATTTGGAAGCTCCTGTTATATCTTCTTTATAAACTTATCACATAGTCATTTAATTAGCAATTTCGAAATAAAAGCTTAACTTCTTTTTAAATGATAGTTTCTTCTGGTTGTAAAAATAAAAACACACTTGCAGAAGAAACTGTATAAAACAAGAAGAAATATGCTGAAGAAAATAAAAATCATGTAGTAATTAGACCATTATGAACTAATCTTTATTAACATTTAGGGCATTGCCTTCTAACAATTTATTTTATAAATATGTGTGTGTGTACATATATATGCACCTGTTAAATTCCAGGTACAATGTACAATCTATTCATTTTCACTTAATATACAGATATTTTATCATCATTATAGATTTAGAAAATATTGTGTTTCAGCCTGGCAGTGTGCAAGTAGCCCAGACGGGACACGCCACCCCACAGTGAATCCCGCCCCTAGGAGAGGGGAAGAGAAGGCACACACCAGTCTGACTGTGGCCCCAGCAGTGGGCTGGGGGCAGACATCGGGTCAGACTGCGGCCCCGCCCACTAACTCCAGTTATACACCACAGCACAGGGGAAGTGCACTGCAGGTCCTCACCACGCCAGGGACTCTCCAAAATGACCAAACGGAAGAATTCCCCTCAGAAGAATCTCCAGGAAATAACAACAGCTAATGAACTGATCAAAAAGGATTTAAATAATATAACAGAAAGTGAATTTAGAATAATAGTCATAAAATTAATCGCTGGGCTTGAAAACAGTATACAGGACAGCAGAGAATCTCTTGCCACAAAGATCGAGGGACTAAGGAACAGTCACGAGGAGTTGAAAAACGCTTTAAACGAATTGCAAAACAAAATGGAATCCACGATGGCTCGGCTTGAAGAGGCAGAGGAGAGAATAGGTGAACTAGAAGATAAAGTTATGGAGAAAGAGGAAGCTGAAAGAAAGAGAGATAAAAAAATCCAGGAGTATGAGGGGAAAATTAGAGAACTAAGTGATACACTAAAAAAAAATAATATACGCATAATTGGTATCCCAGAGGAGGAAGAGAGAGGGAAGGGTGCTGAAGGGGTACTTGAACAAATTATAGCTGAGAACTTCCCTGAACTGGGGAAGGAAAAAGGCATTGAAATCCAAGAGGCACAGAGAACTCCCTTCAGACGTAACTTGAATCGATCTTCTGCACGACATATCATAGTGAAACTGGCAAAATACAAGGATAAAGAGAAAATTCTGAAAGCAGCAAGGGATAAACGTGCCCTCACATATAAAGGGAGACCTATAAGACTCGTGACTGATCTCTCCTTTGAAACTTGGCAGGCCAGAAAGGCTTGGCACGATATCTACAGTGTGCTAAACAGAAAAAATATGCAGCCGAGAATCCTTTATCCAGCAAGTCTGTCATTTAGAATAGAAGGAGAGATAAAGGTCTTCCCAAACAAACAAAAACTGAAGGAATTTGTCACCACGAAACCAGCCCTACAAGAGATCCTAAGGGGGATCCTGTGAGACAAAGTACCAGAGACATCACTACAAGCATAAAACATACAGACATCACAATGACTCTAAACCCATATCTTTCTATAATAACACTGAATGTAAATGGATTAAATGCGCCAACTAAAAGACATAGGGTATCAGAATGGATAAAAAAACAAGACCCATCTATTTGCTGTCTACAAGAGACTCATTTTAGATCTGAGGACACCTTTAGATTGAGAGTGAGGGGATGGAGAACTATTTATCATGCTCCTGGAAGCCAAAAGAAAGCTGGAGTAGCCATACTTATATCAGACAAACTAGACTTTAAATTAAAGGCTGTAACAAGAGATGAAGAAGGGCATTATATAATAATCACAGGGTCTATCCACCAGGAAGAGCTAACTATTATAAATGTCTATGCGCCAAATACCCGAGCCCCCAGATATATAAAACAATTACTCATAAACATAAGCAACCTTATTGATAAGAATGTGGTCATTGCAGGGGACTTTAACACCCCACTTACAGAAATGGATAGATCATCTAGACACACAGTCAATAAAGAAACAAGGGCCCTGAATGATACATTGGATCAGATGGACTTGACAGATATATTTAGAACTCTGCATCCCAAAGCAACAGAATATACTTTCTTCTCGAGTGCACATGGAACATTCTCCAAGATAGATCATATACTGGGGCACAAAACAGCCCTTCATAAGTTTACAAGAATTGAAATTATACCATGCATACTTTCAGACCACAATGCTATGAAGCTTGAAATCAACCACAGGAAAAAGTCTGGAAAACCTCCAAAAGCATGGAGGTTAAAGAACACCCTACTAACGAATGAGTGGGTCAACCAGGCAATTAGAGAAGAAATTAAAACATATATGGAAACAAACGAAAATGAAAATACAACAATCCAAACGCTTTGGGATGCAGCGAAGGCAGTCCTGAGAGGAAAATACATTGCAATCCAGGCCTATCTCAAGAAACAAGAAAAATCCCAAATACAAAATCTAACAGCACACCTAAAGGAAATAGAAGCAGAACAGCAAAGGCAGCCTAAACCCAGCAGAAGAAGAGAAATCATAAAGATCAGAGCAGAAATAAACAATATAGAATCTAAAAAAACTGTAGAGCAGATCAACGAAACCAAGAGTTGGTTTTTTGAAAAAATAAACAAAATTGACAAACCTCTAGCCAGGCTTCTCAAAAAGAAAAGGGAGATGACCCAAATAGATAAAATCATGAATGAAAATGGAATGATTACAACCAATCCCTCAGAGATACAAACAATTATCAGGGAATACTATGAAAAATTATATGCCAGCAAATTGGACAACCTGGAAGAAATGGACAAATTTCTAAACACCCACACTCTTCCAAAACTCAATCAGGAGGAAATAGAAAGCTTGAACAGACCCATAACCAGCGAAGAAATTGAATCGGTTATCAAAAATCTCCCAACAAATAAGAGTCCAGGACCAGATGGCTTCCCAGGGGAGTTCTACCAGACATTTAAAGCAGAGATAATACCTATCCTTCTCAAGCTATTCCAAGAAATAGAAAGGGAAGGAAAACTTCCAGACTCATTCTATGAAGCCAGTATTACTTTGATTCCTAAACCAGACAGAGACCCAGTAAAAAAAGAGAACTACAGGCCAATATCCCTGATGAATATGGATGCAAAAATTCTTAATAAGATACTAGCAAATCGAATTCAACAGCATATAAAAAGAATTATTCACCATGATCAAGTGGGATTCATTCCTGGGATGCAGGGCTGGTTCAACATTCGCAAATCGATCAACGTGATACATCACATTAACAAAAAAAAAGAGAAGAACCATATGATCCTGTCAATCGATGCAGAAAAGGCCTTTGACAAAATCCAGCACCCTTTCTTAATAAAAACCCTTGAGAAAGTCGGGATAGAAGGAACATACTTAAAGATCATAAAGGCCATTTATGAAAAGCCCACAGCTAACATCATCCTCAACGGGGAAAAACTGAGAGCTTTTTCCCTGAGATCAGGAACACGACAGGGATGCCCACTGTCACCGCTGCTGTTTAATATAGTGCTGGAAGTTCTAGCATCAGCAATCAGACAACAAAAGGAAATCAAAGGCATCAAAATTGGCAAAGATGAAGTCAAGCTTTCGCTTTTTGCAGATGACATGATATTATACATGGAAAATCCGATAGACTCCACCAAAAGTCTGCTAGAACTGATACATGAATTCAGCAAAGTTGCAGGATACAAAATCAATGTGCAGAAATCAGTTGCATTCTTATACACTAACAATGAAGCAACAGAAAGACAAATGAAGAAACTGATCCCATTCACAATTGCACCAAGAAGCATAAAATACCTAGGAATAAATCTAACCAAAGATGTAAAAGATCTGTATGCTGAAAACTATAGAAAGCTTATGCAGGTAATTGAAGAAGATATAAAGAAATGGAAAGACATTCCCTGCTCATGGATTGGAAGAATAAATATTGTCAAAATGTCAATACTACCCAAAGCTATCTACACATTCAATGCAATCCCAATCAAAATTGCACCAGCATTCTTCTCGAAACTAGAACAAGCAATCCTAAAATTCATATGGAACCACAAAAGGCCCCGAATAGCCAAAGTAATTTTGAAGAAGAAGACCAAAGCAGGAGGCATCACAATCCCAGACTTTAGCCTCTACTACAAAGCTGTCATCATCAAGACAGCATGGTATTGGCATAAAAACAGACACATAGACCAATGGAATAGAATAGAAACCCCAGAACTAGACCCACAAACATATGGCCAACTCATCTTTGACAAAGCAGGAAAGAACATCCAATGGAAAAAAGACAGTCTCTTTAACAAATGGTGCTGGGAGAACTGGACAGCAACATGCAGAAGGTTGAAATTAGACCACTTTCTCACACCATTCACAAAAATAAACTCAAAATGGATAAAGGACCTGAATGTGAGACAGGAAACCATCAAAACCTTAGAGGAGAAAGCAGGAAAAGACCTCTCTGACCTCAGCCGTAGCAATCTCTTACTCGGCACATCCCCAAAGGCAAGGGAATTAAAAGCAAAAGTGAATTACTGGGACCTTATGAAGATAAAAAGCTTCTGCACAGCAAAGGAAACAACCAACAAAACTAAAAGGCAACCAACGGAATGGGAAAAGATATTTGCAAATGACACATCGGACAAAGGGCTAGTATCCAAAATCTATAAAGAGCTCATCAATCTCCACACCCGAAAAACAAATAACCCAGTGAAGAAATGGGCAGAAAACATGAATAGACACTTCTCTAAAGAAGACATCCGGATGGCCAACAGGCACATGAAAAGATGTTCAACGTCGCTCCTTATCAGGGAAATACAAATCAAAACCACACTCAGATACCACCTCACGCCAGTCAGAGTGGCCAAAATGAAGAAATCAGGAGACTATAGATGCTGGAGAGGATGTGGAGAAACAGGAACCCTCTTGCACTGTTGGTGGGAATGCAAATTGGTGCAGCCGCTCTGGAAAGCAGTGTGGAGGTTCCTCAGAAAATTAAAAATAGACCTACCCTATGACCCAGCAATAGCACTGCTAGGAATTTATCCAAGGGATACAGGAGTACTGATGCATAGGGGCACCTGTACCCCAATGTTTATAGCGGCACTCTCAACAATAGCCAAATTATGGAAAGAGCCTAAATGTCCATCAACTGATGAATGGATAAAGAAATTGTGGTTTATATACACAATGGAATACTACGTGGCAATGAGAAAAAATGAAATATGGCCTTTTGTAGCAACATGGATGGAACTGGAGAGTGTGATGCTAAGTGAAATAAGCCATACAGAGAAAGACAGATACCATATGGTTTCACTCTTATGTGGATCCTGAGAAACATAACAGAAACCCATGGGGGAGGGGAAGGAAAAAAAAAAAAAAAAAAAAAAGGTTAGAGTGGGAGAGAGCCAAAGCATAAGAGACTGTTAAAAACTGAGAACAAAGTGAGGGTTGACGGGGGGTGGGAGGGAGGGCAGGGTGGGTGATGGGTATTGAGGAGGGCACCTTTTGGGATGAGCACTGGGTGTTGTATGGAAACCAATTTGACAGTAAATTTCATATATTAAAAAATAAAAAAAAATAAATAAATAAAATTAAAAAAAAAATAAAAATAAAAAAAAAATAAAAAAAAAAAAAAAAAAAAAAAAAGAAAATATTGTGTTTCGTAATTATACAGCTACACTTTATTTTACTTACCAATCTTATCTAATTGGACATTGACATGGTTTCTAGTTCATTTATTCTTTTGGCAAAGAACGTGACCTTTGTCAATAGACTGCCAAAGTTAGATCCCAGTTATACCCCTTCTAAGCTATATGACCTTGACAATGCCTCAGCTTACCTGTCTATAAAATGGGGACAATGACAATACATACTTTATGGAGTCATGTGAAGATTAACTTAGTCAATTTGTATAAAACATTTTAAAAATAGCCTGTAATAAGCACCAAATCAATGTTAGCTCTTGTGGCTACTATTATGGTATAAACAATAAAGTGAGCAATACATTTTAGATTAGATTTATGATTATCTCTTTAGGATACATTATTAGAAAGAGTATTAGCAGAACATAGGTTTTAGGTGCCATTTTTCTAACTTGTGCACCTTTCTTAAATACATGTGAAGTTTCAGGAAGAACCAGTTTTACCTGCTTGTGAGTTCTTGTAAGCATGTTTGCTTTCATTTTGAGAGTAATGGGCGAGCCACTGGAAGGTTCTGAACAGAAATGAGACACAATCCAGTGTCTGATTTTAAAGGCTCCTTCTGGCTGTTGGCCATTATGATCCCATGGAGGGATTGAATCTACCAGGGGAGTCCAGATGAGAGGCAACAAAGACTCACAGTGAAGTGGCATGGTCGAGTCAGAGAAGGCTGGATTCTGGATATAGTTTAGTAGGTTAAGCCACCAGGATCTGCTGAGTAGATGTGGGATGTGAAGGAAGAGAGGAGTCAAGGTTGTGTCTGGAGCCATTGGAAGGATAGAGTTGCCATCCACTGAGCTGGGGAAGGCTGTGGATGGAGCAGATTCTGTGGTGAAGGTATGATGCACCTATCTGATTATGTTGTTAAGATACTAAACCTGTAAGAGGAACGTCGAGTAGGATTATGCATGGCTGAATCTGTTTTGGGGACTGACTATAAGATTGGGAATTCTCCAAATAAACTACCACATGGAATAATTATAACATTCTTGAGAAGATATACAACAAATATGTGTTATTTGAACCTTACCTATGTATTATTATTAAAATACAATTATTTTAATAAATTCTTGCATTAATTGTTTTGAACTTAGACCAACAAAATATTATTTTTGGAGGAAAGAAATATTTTAATCAGGGACATTGTTTAGAATCTCTGTCTCATTATAATAATAAAAAGCAGACCATCTTTCATTCAGGCTTGTTATACTTTTCAAAATCTCCACAAATAATGTATTCTTTGTATTGTCCACATCCTGACCATATTGCCCCCACTGTCCCTGCCCTTTCGGAACACCGTTGTTGGTAAGAATTCACCTTTGAGGCTCTACTGAGAGCTGAATTTACGGTTAAGTTAATGAATCCTGAGCTACAGGACATAGAAGAAGCCTTAGCAACGTGTTCACAAAAATAAGACACATTAACAACCACTTCCTCTCTTATCAGAGGGCATTAATGTGTTGTAGGCAATGTTAGAATACGGCTAAGGGGAAATTGATTTGGGGAAGGGTTGGCTTGCGTTTAGTGACATATATTTAGTAGTTCTTAATTTTTATTTCACGTGTAGGTAAGTTTTTGCAAATGTCCTGCATTAAAATGGCCAGGGTTGCAATACACTGATTTAAGTAGTATTGGGATGCCATGGTGGAGGGCCAGAAAATTCTCATATTTTGATTCTCAGTTTGGACAATATGTGACAAACAGAGAAACAATGTGTAGAAGGTGGAGGACCAGAGATTAGATTGTCAAAAAAATTTTTTTCTGTCATCATTTATGTAAAATTCTAATGGAGGATTAGGTTTTCACTGATACCTACTCAAAATGAAATTATATACTGCCAGGAATTTGCTTAATAATGTAGCATATAGAATTGTAAGCGAACTACACAATGGACTATTTTCATGTATTTCTGTGAATTCAATAGAAATAATCCCACCACCAAGAAGAAAATTGTAATACATTTTCCCCCACGTCTCATAAAGCGAAAAAAGGAATTTGGTCTTAAAGTAATGAATAGACTCTTCGATTGTTTGATAACTCAACTAATGAGGAGGCATTAATTATGTAAACACATTGGAAAAGAATTAAATTTCTTGCTAATGTAAACATAAAATACTGACATTGGCAATAAAAAAGCTCAAATATGCCACTACCCCATGAATACCAACAACAAACTGGTTAACCCGTGCTATCAGTTAGACAGTATTTAAGATTAGCCATTGAGAAAGAGAATTCGAAATACACTGGAATGTTAGCATTCATACATGAAAGAAATTGGACAATAATCCTATAAATATATATGACATTCTCAGTAAGATGTTTTAAACTTGAATTTCACTTTTTAAATGATCAATACTACCGACAAATTTTAGTCAATCAAACTGAGTATTATTTGTATCTTCTCCATGGAAAATACTAGAAATGATTGCCATATGAGGAGGCAATAACATAGCATACAACCAAAATTATGAGGTAGTGTGTCAGTCAGACAGTAATACAACAAATACGATGATATTTCTCTTGGTTTTCATAATGTTTGTGCTAATTTTCATCTTTCACGTTTTATGATTCACTTAAAGTCCTTTTTCACCTAAATTAATTTTAACCTTTATACTTGAGTTTGTATTTATAACACTGCATTCCATCACTGCCTTCCATTTTGGTTCCTTAAAGAAAGTTGTCTGAGTCTCAAAATCCACACCTGCCCCCTGCCGCCATCTTACCCTGAGGCAGCTTCATCAGAATCCACAAAGCTGGACAAACACAGGGACTGTGTTGTGCTCCAGGAGTCTTCTGTGGCTTTAGAAAAGTGGGGAGGCATCAGAAGTCCCTGTGTGCTCTGGGTGCTGACTGGGGAGCTTGTCCAGATGAGGAGGCCATGGCAGAGAGAGAAGGCTGAGGCCCACAGCTCAGAACACCTGGTCCGGGGATTGCGTGGGACTAAGAGCCCCGCCTTGGGGGCCATGGAATTAGTTGGAACCAAAGTGGGATCCAGTCATGGAGGGCAAGATGCTCCTCGGAGCCCTGCCTTAGTGGAGCAATCCAGATCCTGACCAAGCCTCATTGGTCCCTGATCGGTGAGTCATATAAGGCCTCCTTCTTCAGCCCCCAAGCCCATCCTTGAGAGGAGCTGGGAGGATGAAGAGAAACTATTTGATAAACTGAACACTTACCTAGCACCTGAAGAAACAGTCTGAATTGTTGAGTGCCACTCCATTGAGGGCATTCTCCCCCCACTTCCCTGCAGACGTGTGGATGTGTTTGTGAAAGATTAGCGCTCCTACAGGAAAATTCCGGCACTGCGTTTCCTCTGCACGGCTGAGAAGGAGTGTGAGTATGTTTGCAGCCCTGCCTCGCTCTCCAAGAACAACCTCGCTACTCCCTGCGAAGGTCAATAAGGAAAGAAGTAGTAGAATGGCTACATGGGGATGTGGATTATCTGAGATTTTCACCTACTCCTACTAGGCCCCCTTGTCCTAGCAGGAATCGCTCCTGGTTTCCAAAGGCATGCCAGAGAATCAGGCCAGGGCTGCATGCGGTGGGCCCGAAACGCGTCATTTGTTCCAAAGAAGGGTCACATGACGTGCCTCGCAGAAGATCCCAGCAGTAGTTGGCTAGCTGAGAGGTAAGTAGGGGTTAAGTTACTCAGAAACCCAGGGAAGCCGGTGGGGTCCGGGCAGCTGGATGGAGCCTCTCAGCACGTTCTCATCCAAGATGGCTCCCCTGTCACAGGCGCTGGCCTTTCATTCATTCTCTTTCCGCGATGGTTTTCCTGGATGACACAGGAGCCAATGAAAATATTCAGAAGGCCTCTCTTGGCTTCCAGTCTGGACAGAGCTTTCGGTCCCCTACCCACCTGACCTTCCTCCCCACACACAGGAAAGCCAGAGGCTTCACACAGCTCGACTGAAACAGATACTAAGACGGAACGGAGTTGCATAAACGAAACACCCTGGGATGCAACAGGTACTGTCAAACAGCCAAGTGTTAATATCAGAGAGATTATGAGAAATTCCTTTTTGATTTAAGCAAGTTCTTTTTTTTTTTTTTTTTTTTTTTTTTATGGCAGCCAATGTGCTTCAATTAAATGTGCAAAACTGCCAAAGCCTGTAGGACATATAAAATAAGGGAGGCTAATAAAGTCTTCAGGTATGTTAGCAAAATCCAACACGTTTGTGCTAACGAATTCAATGATTCGAGGAACTCACACTTCTGTCGTCTCGGAAAGACAGAAATGGTTCACTAGGTGTGAGTGAGTCACTTCGAATGCGAGTCCGGGCGTCCCACAATTTTATGTGCATAAGTGCAGTGTTATTGGAGGAGCTGGTGCGAAGTAGAAGAATAATTATGAGGCCCATCTACTTTCTCAGAAGAAGATTTATGGAGCAATTAATCAATTCACCCCAATGTATTTAATCTACCAAAGGTGGTATCTAAACAACATTAATGGCCAAAGGAGAAGGATTCCTGGTTAGTCACACTCAGCTTGTTTCGAGAGCTTAGACACTATCTCACAAATCAGCAACGGGGTCCTTCTGGGTAGAAACAACCACATTTTACACAGGAACCCCATGCTACGGCATTTGACTCCGACTTTTGCGAGATAAACTTTTAAATCTGCTTGGCTTCCAAGTTGACCTTGGGGTGTCTGTCCTTCAGAAATAAAAATCTTTGCTGGTTATCCTGTTTCCTCCTAAACCCACACCCCCATCCCCAGGTTACAAGAACAGTTTTGCTTAAAAAAAAAAAAAAAAAAAAGTAAAGAAAAATAAAGAAATCCCTTAAGACAGCTTATGGAAGTTTTACGCTTAGTGTAAATAGGGGGCAAAATACAAACAGAAAAATGGAGGGAGGGGAAGGAGGGGGTTCAAATGCTAAAAAGAAAAAAAAAAAAAAAACAGCCGCCTGAAACCAAATAAAGAAAGCTCTTTCGTTACATTCCCGTGGAAGTCATTTTGTTGCGCAATCTCTTTTGCTATTACACTTAACATTGAGCAGGATATGTATGTAAAAATAGCCTATTGATGATGCTCGTGTAGTGTCTGTATTTATGTCGGGGAGTCTTGCTAAAGGTAAGAAACCCGGTTCACGGGAAAAATGTAGGTGGGCAGGTCGAGCTTGGCCGATGGGAAGGCAGCAGCCAGAAGGCGGACAGCTTGCCCACTCTCCTGTCTCACACAGCTCAAAGCTTGATGCCTATTTCCGCCTCTGTCCTTCAAAGGAAATACCCTCAAGATAAATGCAAGGACTGTCAGAATTGACACCCAGCGTAGCCATCCAGGTGAGGGGACGCCCTGAAACGCCAAACCGAGAATAAATTCCTTCAGGGTGTTGTTACTTCTGTGCTCCTGGATTCCGGCCCCAGACAGAATTCTGGTGGGGCGAGGAGGGGCGGGGGGTCTTTTTACCAGCTAAAGACTTAACATGTAGTACCTGTTTGAGTAGATAGGAACACCATACCCTCGGGAGGGGAGGAGAATAGTTTATATTTTAAGGCGAACAGAGAAATTGCAAGGTTTTGAATGGTGCTTAGTGCTGAGAATCTGGCTCAGACCAAAGGCTGCTTACAAAAAAAAAAAAAAAAAAAAAAAAAAAGCTGGCTTTTCTAAGCCTATTCTTTGAGGCTTATTACTGTGTGACTTTTTTTTTTTTTTCTTTTTTCTTTTGAATAATCTCTAGGACAAAATGGGGATCAGAAAAGGAAAAGGAAACCTCCACAATGCAAACTGGCCCCCGGGAGCCAGGGCTGATTAATGGAGAATTTTATGGCTCATTTGTAGAAAAGGAAATTCTAACAGAGCCCTCTGTTTACTTTCCTCCTACAATTCATATCAAAAAGACAGAAAGCAGAGATGTGAGAGGGTGGGGACATTTTTAGATCTTCGAACACTCAATAGCTCAGCTGAGTAGAGCAAATAGATTATAGGCATCCGAGCATGAGTGAGTCCAAATTACCTGGGGATTTGTTACAAATAATAATTGTCAGGAAATGACAAAATGTTAGCACATTTTCCACGTTCCTTCTCTGATAGCGTAAACCCAAGCTCAAATGGAACTTTGGAAGCTGAAGGGTGGGTTTCAGTCCTTTCTTCCTCTCTCACGGTGAGCGCTGTTACCACGATGGTGGCCTATAGACTTACTAAGGCTGATGTATATTGAAATAAGAGCGTGGGAGCATTTGTGGGTATTCGTGTGAGCATGTGTGGGTGGGTGGGTGTGTACAGGGGTATGTGGGCACACTGGTGCATGTGGACGTGTTAAATCTTTTAGAAACTAGGGTGATGATCCCCACTCAGCGGATCAAAGCCCAGTCCGAGGATGAGCACCGCCCATGTCACCCATAGATGAATGCGCGTTCTGTTGTTCTTGAAGGCAACACTCAGACCTCTCTGACCTGCTTAGGTTTCAGAGATGGACGCTCTCTACTCGGTAGCGTGGGCTTTGTTTGAAGTATACTGAAACCTGTGTTTCCAGAGCCCAGTCTTGCTAAGTAATTACTCCATATTTTCTAACTCAGGCACATTCAACTGAAAAGAAAAAAAAAAAGAAAAGAAAAGAAAAGAAAAGAAAAGAAAAGAAAAGAGAAGAGAGGAGAGGAGAGGAGAGGAGAGGAGAGGAGAGGAAAGGAAAGGAAAGGAAAGGGAAAAGAAAAGAAAATAAAAAAGAAAAGAGAAAAGAAAAGAGAAAAGAAAAGAAAAAGAAAGGAAAGGAAAGGAAAGGAAAGGAAAGGAAAGAGAAAAGAAAAGAAAAGAGAAAAGGAAAAGAAAAGAAAAGGAAAGAGAAAAGAAAAGAAAAGAGAAAAGAAAAAAAGAAAAGAAAAGAAAAGAAAAGAAAAGAAAAAAGAGACCCCCCCCCCAAAAAACCACCTTGTATGAAATAACAAGGCCCGTAGAGCTCACTTAAATAAATGGACAGAGGCCGAAGAGTATACACTGGGGGTTGCACCCGGTGGGATGTTTGCTAGAACCGTCTTCCCGTGTGCACAAACACCTGCACACACGTCGTGGGCAGCATAGCACAGAGTTTGTAGCACATTTTGCCTCAAGTTCCCGAGTCACTGGTGGGGACCTGCCGATTGTTTCCCGGAGACAATCCTCCTGGGAGCTTTCTTCCAGCTGTACTTGACCCTGGCCTCAGGGTGATGTCTGGGTCCTCCCTTCTACTGCTGGCGAGTTGTGGTGACACACGAAAAGGTCTCTCTAATTGTATGTAGCAGTCAAGTTTCTTTCGATTCTGGGTGACAAAACCACACCTCCAACTAGTTTTAAAAAGGCAAAGTGGGCGGGCCTGGCCAGGCTCAGGTGGAAGCACACGTAACTCTTGATCTCGGGGTTGTGAGTTCGAGCCCCATGTTGGGTCGAGAGATTACTTAAAAATAAAATCTTAAAAAAAGAAAAAAAAAAAAGGAAAGTGACTTGGTGTCACCACCTGGTATGGGTGTTCACGTGCTGCCTTCTACTTCTTAGTTCCATTTCTTGGGAATTGGCTTCACTCTCTCTACAAGCCGCCCCAGGAATGCAGGTGATCAGTGCCAATAGGCAGCCAGAATCATCTTCTGGGACAGAATATGTAAATGCTGTGAAGGTCCTTCCTCGCCCCCTTGGGTCACGTGCCCATCCTTGAACCAGCGCTAGCGTGGCGGGATACCTACTGTGGTTGGTCCAGCTGTGACCCTCAGCCCTTTCTTGTCTCCTCTAACAAGAGAAGGGAAACAGAAGGAATGTAAGCTGGTAAAGGAAAACAACGGCTGCTGCTCTCTGTTACTATTCAACTCTGCATCCAGCGGGAGATCATTCTTGGTACCACAGGTGACAAGAAATGCTCTGGGAAAAAAATTGGTGACAGTGTGCCCAAATCTTTAAAATAAAGTTTCATGTCACAATCTTTGTGAAAACACGCATAAGAAACTGGTAACGGAGTTGTCTCTTGGGACGGCAACGGAGGGCCAGACGCTAGCAAGGGGACTGATATGTCCCTGGGTTCCTGTCATTTACTGACTACTAGCTCACTGTGCCTTTGCATTACTTTTGCAAAACAGTTTAAAAAAACAAAAAAAAAAAAAGGAAAACCCACAGAAATGGCCTGTAAGGGACCTCACTTATAGGAGAATACTCAGATATTTGGTGTATAATGTTAAGCACAAGACTATAGATCTCATTCTATTGTCTAGAAATAGTACAGAAGGAGAGGGGAATTAAAATCATGTTTCCACTAATCAAACTGATTAAAATAATGTCTTCACAGAGCATGTAGTAAAATAAAATAAGAAAAAAATCCTAATGAACGTCAAGAAGTTCCATACAGAACCGCATAGATTCTGACTCCTAATTTCCTAAAAATAGTAGTCAAAAAATAGAAAATATTAGCATTGATAGTTTCTGGGTGGTGAGGTTGAAGCAGGGGTTTTATGTTTTTCTTATATTTTCTAATTTCTCTCCAATGAATATTAAACTGTAAGCAGAAAATCATTAACTTAAAAATATGCTTCGGCATAGTGAGTAGCAATTCAGTTTCTGTTTTAAAAAGTATAGTATGATTCTCTTCCTCTACTTTGTTTACCCCTCTCCAACTTTCCATCACAAGTAATAGCATGCAGTGGTTTGACCTCACACTTTGCTGTATGGCATTGTTTCGTTTATTAAGGAGTATTGATTTAATGTGCTTGAACAGTGAAGTACAAAATTAAGGATTTGGGAAAATCCTGCCTCTACCCAACTCCCTACTCTGCCTCTAACTCCAAGGGGTCATAACTTCCCCCTTACCTGAATAATTATGAAAGGGTTTCCCCCTGCCCCCACTTAAAGTAATTAAAAAACTAATCACTTCTAAGAAAATACTAAAATATTCAATGCACACTGGAGTCTTTTCCTGGGAAAGCTTCACAGTGAATGGTTGTATTGAGTCTTTGCTACTTAACAAACTTGAACTTCAATATTGTAGTATGATTATGGGGCAACATGGGCTTATAAGGGATTTTCATTACTTCTGCAGTCACAGCCAGGGAGCCTGATCTTCCCTCCACATTTGAATGTGACTCAGATTAATTTTGGTGGGAGTTGGGCATGTGTATCTAGGGGAGAATAAACCCCTAAATGTATAATTAGTAATTACACACTTTTCTCTAGGTCTTGACTTGTAGAGATCAATTTTGTTTTTTCCAGTTAAACACAATGACTACATTGAAAAAAAAAAAAAACAATAAAAAAACATCTTTCTAGAGCCAACCAACTGACCAGGTAGCTTTCTCCTATATTTTGGGGGTAATGTAAGGTTTTTCGACACTTCTTTTCCCTTGGCAGTAAGTTTAGTTAGAGGCTGGGACAGAAATTTTCTGTGTGTTATATTTGGCATAAGATAACAATCTGGTCTGTATCCTCCAAAAGGGTATTTGTTGCTATTTGGGCTTATGTGATTTGAAGGGGACTCTTGGGTCACCGTACATTTGCTCATCCTTTATATCCTATAAGACAGAACTGGACTCCTCCGTAGTCTTCCAACTAGTGTGTTGTCAGATTTTGTAATGAGATGCATCATAGATGTGGCCACTAGGAAATCACATACACAGAGGACTCCTCAGATGGGTGGGGCAGATAATTCCACCCAGATCCCCCATAGGGACACATAGAACCAAGTGGCTGTTTGCTTCAACTCCCCCAAGCTTCCCTATCCCATCAGGAAGCCAGAACTGGAGGGGAATCAGCTTCCCCCCAGAGGCTTAACACTCCTCATTTTAAGTTTCCATTCTAGATGCTAATCCAGTGTGAAGAGTATAGGAACGTGATAATGAGCTCAAGCTTGTTGGTTTCATTCCAATATGGACTGACTCACTCCTTCTTGTCCCATGCAAAGCAAAGCTGTCTGCACTGACTAGACTCGATCAACTAACCTCCTTGATGCTTCACTTTATTTAAAAGAGAGCTTTTGGGGTGCTCTGCTTGCCTCCTTTAAGATAGAGTAGATGTAACGTGGAGTAGATTGTATGGTGATGAGTTTAGGTTCGCAAAATGGAATTTACAATATTTCTAAGTTACAGAATTCTATTCAGCTCATGAGATCGCATTTCTGCTATGTCAGATAACATAGTTTTGCCAACTTCAGGTAACTCAATCACTTGTGGTTTAAAAGTCACGCACTTTTGGGTAGCTAATAAGTCAATTCAGTATGTCTTCCCCCAGTCCTTCTGCTTCTGGGATCGGGGCAGGCTTGCATTGGTCCATGTACATCTTCTGACCTGCCATCTTTCTGAGGCTGAGAAACAAGTCTTGTGGGTCCAGTCTCAACATCCTTTACTTGTGTTGTTGTCATTGTCCTTCCTGCTGAGCTCATGCGTGTTGGGTTCAAGCACTAGCTTCTTGCCCCATCACCAGCCTCCATTAGTCTCTGGTCTCTTGGACTTATCTGGATCCCTCTTGGTCACATGGAAAACTTTTGTCTCTTTTACCCTACTGCTCTATGGTAGTGGAGAAATGTGAGGCTCCCTCAAGCCCTCCTTCAGTGAGGTGTGCCCAGTCACCTTTTCTCTCTCTTGCAGAAGACCTTGACTTTTCTGAAAATGGCATGACTTTTCCAAGAAAGTTTCTTTTTGCCTAGTTAAATTCTATCCTGCAACCCCCAGATAGATTCTGAGGCTTTGATTCCACAGCCTAGGACCTAGTCTGAAGAGCAGGAATCCCAGAGCACCTGGGTGTCTCAGTCTGTTAAGCATCCAACTCTTGATTTTGGCTCAGGTCACGATCTTGTGATTTGTGAGTGTGAGGCCTGCATTGGGCTCTGGGCTGACAGTGCAGATCCTCTCTCCCTCCCTCTCTGTCCCCCTCAGCCCCTCTCCTACTCTTCTCTCTCGAAAAATAAATAAACTAAAAAAAAAAAAAAAGCAGGAATCCCACCTTAGGCTCTTTTTTCTGTATTCTGTCTCATTCCTTTTCTTCCCAGAGACGATTCAAGTAAGACAACCATTCCCACACCCTTCTGAATTCTTCCCCACTTTTAGATTTAAAATCTGAATATGCTCTGAATCTTCCAGTGTTTGCTCTTCGTACTCAAATCAAGCTTTTGAAACTGCTTGCCCTTGCATATTTGTGGCGAATACCTTCCTTCTTCCCTGGCCATACATCTCAAAAACCCTACTTCCGCTTAAATGGATGGGGACAAAAGAAAGTAAACACACACATATGCACATGCACACACATATACAAGTTTAGATGGATTTCCCTCCTTCATTTCCTCATATTTTGAATTATGTTTGTTCATATTTGTGAATCAAATGATTGGTATTTCATTTCATTGCCTTTTCTTGATCTTATCTGACTATATGGGTAGAGGACGGCAAAAGCAATTGAAATAGTATGCCACAATTGTATTGGAGTGGAAAATCTGTTAAAGGAGGACATCAGGCTTCGCTTCCGGGGATCCAGCATCTATCACTTCCCTGGCATTTGATCAGGATGTCAACCCCCTTTGGGAACAATGGGTCAGGACTAAACGGCATTCCATGTCCAGAGAAATTAGTGGTCAGTGTGGAATCCATGTACAGATTCTTCAACAGCTGCCTCCAAGACACCTAGCGTGGGACAAGAATGCCTCACCTACATTCTCATTCTTTCCCTTCTGTCTTTTCTACATAAAACACTTCTGTCCAGTCTTTACTAGTCATACGTTCTCTAACACACTCAGTGTTGTTTTCCTGTCTTCATTTCTTCTGCCTGGAATACCTTTCATCTGCTAGCTTTTCATAAGGCTGCACAAAACCCACTCTTCTGGGAAACCTTCCCTAAACTCACCCTCTGGACAGTTGCGTTCTTACTCTTCTGTATTCCCATAACCCCCAAGTAAACTTTCATTATGGGATTTATTGCATCATTTAATAAGGGTTTGTTTATATCCCAATACCCCTCACCAGATGGTGATCCCTTTGAAGGCAGGAGCTGTGTGCTCGTGATGCAGGACTTCACGATGAATAGCACAGTGTCTGGCACATAGTTCTGCCCACGATTGGAGAAATGAATGACTCACTATCAATGGAAGTGATCCAATGAAAATAAACAAAATAAAACGAAAAAAGGCAAATCTAAAAGACGACTTTGTTCGTATAATGTTTTTCCTACAAATAATGCAGAATTTAATAATCACTGAACCAGAATCTACTGGTGTGAAGGGAATAAATTGTTCACATTGTAGCAGACATATTAATTCTTTGGGGCTATTAAGATCCATTTAGATTTTGATTACACAATTCCAAAATTGCTTGCTAATGTCGTGAGTAAATCAGTTAAAGTTGGTAGAGTAAATCCTCACATTGGAAAGAGTCCAGTTCAAATTACTGAAATGTTAGTTTTTTTATGAAAAAAAAATGTAGTTCTACAATTTTAAGATCCCTGAACTGTCGGGTATGCTTTAATGAATAAATAATACTCATTTGTAATTATCCAAGGACATTTCTGATAAGTAAATGGACACTCTACTAGTTCAACCAAATCAGGAAAAGAGTTTGTTCTTTATAAACAGTCTCCTGACAATGTCATTTACACAATATTGCCTTGCTTGAAATACTGTTTTATTTTTGCAACAATGCAAAGGTATATTTTAGTTCAGTGTAGTTTAAATCAGACTAGTTTTCTTGATAGCAGGTTATAAATGAACGAGGTTTTATTCTGTCTGATGAAAGTCAACCTCCTTTACTCTTACATGTTCTCTGCCCCCAAAATGGTTGTGTGAATTTCCCCCTCCCCCCACCCCCCACTATAATCAGCTGTGTCATTTTGGGTTGTCCTCTCTGATCCTTCGATGTAATCTGTCTAAAGTGAAATCTGATAGGCCACATGTGTGCATTGAACTGTTCTGTGGTTCCCCATTGCCCTCAAGAAAAAGTTCAAAATTCGCAGCTTATTCTAATAGCCTTGGTTTCCCCTTCCCGCCTCACCTCTCCCCACTCTTCGGAAGGCCCACTTTACTCCTCGCCCCCCAGGTCTGTGTTAGATGACCCACCGTATTCCCTGATAGAACTTAACCACACTAAACCCAAGGTTCTCTTTTCCCCAGCTGTTTCCGCTACCAGGATTGGAGGTATTTGAAAGCAAGACCTTTGTGGCATTCACCTTTGTATCACGGGTGGCCTGTGACTGTGCCTGATCGTTGTAGGTTTCAAGCGTTTGTTGAATGAATAAATGAATGGATGCCTGCAGGCTTTAAAGAATGAAGGTATCTTTAAGCTTTAGCTCCATGAACTCTGGTGATCTCAGACTCCTCTTCACCTAGCTTTTTAAAAAAAAAAAATTTTTTAATGTTTACTATTTATTTTTGAGAGAGAGAGAGAGACAGAGTGTGAGCAGAGGAGAGACAGAGAGAGAGAGGGAGACACAGAATCCGAAGCAGCTCCAGGCTCCGAGTTGTCAGCACAGAGCGCGACAAGGGGCTCGAACTCACCAACCCTGAGATCAGGACCCAGGCTGAAGTTGGCAGCTTAACGGACTGAGCCACCCAGGTGCCCCGCATTATTTTTATTTTTACTTTTATTTATACTTTTGAAAGCATCACTTGTAGGCCACAGATTTTCCAAGAAGTTAGTGGTTAGTCTTCTCTCGAATGAGGGCTGGATTGGGGAGTTAAGCTATCCAGTGTTCTTTCTCTTTTCTTTTTTAATGTTTATTTAAACACTGAATGATGGGAGGCTCGATCTCAGGAACCGTGAGGCCATGACCGGAACCAAAATCAAGAGTCGGAGGCTCAACCTACTGAGCCACCCACGTGCCCCTCCAGTGTTCTTTCTGACTGCCACACTGCTTACGGCAGGATGCATTCCTTATCTCACTTCCCGTTTTCCTGGAGGGGAGGAAGGAGCAGGTTTATTACACATTTTGCATTATGGTGATTCCATGCAGTTTTGTCCTGAAATTTTAGAGTCACTTAAGCCAAGCTGATTGGTCTTGCTCCTAATCCTATCATTAACATATAAACCCTTAGGTGGGTATGGAAGGAGGTAGACTGAGCACACAACGGGGTCAGGAGAAATGAGCTCACACTTAGTAGATAGAAATCTGGGTTTGTGTCTAAAGTGATTCCACCCCTATTGGCTGTTTTGTCCTGACCAGGCCAAGAAACTTCTCCATACTTTAGCATGCTTGCCTGTGAAATGGACATAGCCCCTACCTCAGGCTTCTAATAACGTTCACAGGAGGTGTGAAATTGCATGGTAAGTGACTGTGTTCCCTTACAACCCTGTGTAGACCTTGCTGAAGATAGGTTCACCAGATACAACACTTCCTGACTTAGAATGTAAGCTTTTTCGCAGTTAAGAAGAAAACACAATCTCAAAATTCTTTGAGATGTGAAGGCCATGCACACACGCAGGATAAAGTTCATGGAATGAATGTACACTAATATTAAAACTCAGACTTAGTGTTGGTTATTCTATCCTTACGGCTTCATTTCCTGGGAAACGAAGGCTTATTTATTCTTAGATGCAACGTCCTTGGGGAGAAGGAGGGCGCATTTCATTGTTAGCTAATGTTTACAGGGGATTTATAAACTGTCAGCTGAGCTCTGCTCAAGAGGACAGGAACCCAGGATTTGTGGGATGACCCTGGGATGCCAGGAACGAGCTGGAATTTCTGGTGAGGTAGGAGGGTCCTGGGAGCAGGTAACAGGGTCTGGACTTAGGAGGAATCCCATCCTTTTCACTCACTCTCTTGGCCAATAAAGCGGTTCCACGGCTCTGCTTCCGATTTCCACATCCGATTTTGGATGGGTCTGCACTAGGGTAAGCTGCTTCTTGGGAAGTTCACGAAAGATACTTTCTCTTCAGGAGACGGCTATTGTAAAGAACAAAGAAGGAACCTCATCTTCCCTGGGTGGACTAAATATTCCTTGTGTCTTCCTGAAGGCTGAACGATCCTACTATTTCTCAAGAAACATTCTGAATTAAGTTGACTCTTCGTAGAGAGCAATGAAGAGAAGTCAAAGAGCTTACAACGTTCTTCCATTTGGGGCCCTGAAATTCGTATTGTTTCCAGATCCCTGAAGCCTCACCCAGGCAACTTTTGCAAGAGGAACAGCATCGTGCTGGGGGAAGACAGGGCCTGTAGCAGCTGTGGGCTCTCCCATGGCCTCCATCTACCACGTCACGGCTTTATTCAGCAGCAAAATCATCCTGCTTCAGAGTCAGTAGCGACTCTAATGTCGCCCATGTGGGGCTGTGCTAGGCACTCCTCTCTACATTTGCTACTCCATGTAATCTTTGCATCCCCTCTATAAGGTAGTACTCACATTCCAATTTTATGGGTGAGGAAAGCACAGCTCAGAGAGATTTAGAAATGTCCTCAAGGTCAGATGGCTAGTTAGGAGTCAGATTTCAAACCCAGGTTCTCGTGTCCTACAAGTCAGAACGAAAACCCCACCATCATCAAGAAGCAGGGTACCCTGCGCGATTCTGAGCTATTAGGAACTAGTCATGAATGTGTACTTTCCCACTCTGGACGTCTACAATGTGAATAGCAAGCATGATGCGGATAAGCACCTGAAAAACAGACAGACGCCATCCAGACGTAGCATGGTATTACATCGCTGGGCTCCAGTCTTGCGATTCTAGTGAAGGACTTCCTGGGACAAGGTGATCGGTTTTTCCCTCCCAGCAAATAAATAGATAATGAAAATAACGAAGAGCAGAAATGGAAAAACCAACCCTTTTGAATAAAAGTAACACATGCTTATCATTTTGAATATATCAAAAATAAAGAACAGTATAGCAACAACAAAATCACCAGTAATCCCACCAGCAATCAATAATGTGAATTGGTTTTGCATAGCTAATATCATGTTGTACTGACAGTTTTTATTCAGATCTTTTTATGTTGCTATATACTGTAAGCATTCTTCCATTTTCTTAACAGTTTTTGTAAACAATTTTTATGTCTTCATTTTTCATTATGTGGCTGGATCATAGTTTAGTTAGCCTTTCTCTTATTTTTAACATGTAGGTTGTTTTCATTTTTTCTCAGTTTTATAAATAACACAGTGAAGAGCATTTCTGTTACTTTTAATTTTGACATAATTTCAAATTTACTGAAAAAGTTGCAAGAATATTACAAAGACCCCCCCATGTGCTTTTACTCAGTTTTATCACTTTCTCTCTGTCTCTGTCTCTGTTTCTGTCTCTGTCTCTCACACACATACACACATGTGCACACACTTTTTTTTCTGAACTATTTGAGAGGTAAAAACTATCCTTTTCCCCCTTGAACATCTCAGTGCATATTTCCTAAAAATAAGAACTTTCTCTTGCATAACCACAAAAAAAATTCAAAATTTGAAAAGTTAATATTGATGCAATACAATTATATAATTTACAGTTCATTTGTTCATCTTCAAAATCTTTTTTTTTGTTTTCAGAGATCGAATTCAGCATGGTGAAGAACACTTTTATATGTGACATTTTATTTGAATTTGTGATGGTCTCCAGGCTAGATTCCTGAATGAGAAAATGAAGATGATTGGGTTATTAAGCATAGACATTTTTATGGCTGTTGATATAAATTGCTGAAGGTGGTGACCATCTGGCCAAAAATCTAGGAAAATACTTACAAGACAATGTAAACTTTAGCTATGATCATTAAAAAACAAACAAACAAACAAACAAACCTTTGCTACTCTCTTAATTTCTCCAATTACCAATGATTAGAAATATTTTTCTTTGTGTTTATTAGCCTAGTATGTTTCTCCTTTTATTAGATATTTGTTGCCTTTTCTGTTTTTCTAATTATGAATTTAAGGATTTTCATATTTATTTTATACGCTCTTCATATATTAAAGATACTATTATCTATTAAACATATTTGATAGAAAATCATTTTGTTGAGTCATTTGCCTTTGAATAATTTCCTTTTCAATATCCCATTAGCATGACTACCGGGACTTTAAATATTCACCTAGGGATGAATGTTACTTAGACACAAAGAATAAATGAAAAAAAAAAATTTAGAAGCAAGAATTCTAGAAATGAAAAAAAGCTTCCTTAGTCTCAATTGGAAATAATCGAGACTGTGATCACTTAAACAGGAAAAAAAAAAAAAAGAAGAAAAAGAAAACACTATAGGAAAAACTCAGGATGTGGGACCCAAGAGGCCTTGAAAAACAGTACACACTGAATCAATGATTACTGTGCTGTGTATTATGGACCTGAGATTCCCTACCTGCAGAATGGAATGGCTTTGCCTACCAAACAGGGTTGATGCCCTCATAGTATAAAGTGATAAAATAATTGTATATGCTAGGGATAAGAAAAATCCTCTGGGCTGTGTTTAAGTGTCACGAGGATAGATCAAACTCAGGGGAAAGTTCTCCAGGTGGGCAAGAATATAAGTGGGGAATGTATTGAGACTGTCCTAAATCTATATGTGTGAATATTATTGTATAATATCCCCATAAAAGATTGTAACTAAAGACATAAAGGACACTGAGTAGAGAAAAATACTCAGAGCCAGTCGTGGGAATTTGGGAGGGAAAATTTATAAGGGATTTTCAAAGAGTAGCTAAAGGTGTCTTAAGCAAAACCAGGCAAACAAACATACTACTTGAAAATCATTGATTGATTCTTTATCCATCATCTAACAAATACACTATTATGTATTTTATGTATCACACATTCTCTTGGTGTTGTAAAGTCAGTGAAGAATAAGATAAATAAGACCCTTTCTCTCCTGGTGTAACTTACAATCTAACTGGAAAAATGGCAAATGTTCTATTATACATCATTGAATTAGTCGCACTCAAGCTGGGAAGGAAAATACTGGGCACAGTAGGAGCTTACAAGAGGGGACCACTTCTAACATGGGATGGGGTGGAGCGAGTTGGAAGAAGGGGTAGCATCTAAGAGGATTCCACAGAGAAGAAACAGGCAATGCTCTGAAACCATACTTCAGGTTATACCAAGGGTTAAAGAAAGAAATCCAAAATTTGAAAGTACATGAAATGCATTTATTCACTTGCTCAGTAAACTTAGGAAGTATCTATCATGTGCCAGTTTCGAGAATATAAAAGACATGGTTCCTAATTCCAATTGCTTCCAGAAAACAAGGACTCCACTCAAGGCTGCACGAGACACTCGTTTCTTTTGGTGGCAAGGAGAGAAGACTTCGGTCTGGTCCGCACGTGGTCTCAGGGAAAAATGCAGGGAAACTGGTGCCAGGAGTGGATACACCAGCAGGCAGCGAAAACACAAGGGAACAGCAGAATATTCCTAGAAGGGAGGGTGTATTTGGACTTGGAAAAAGTATGATCAGCACCAACAAAGCCATATGGAAAACGGTGTGCAGAATCTGGGCAGAATCCTCAGTTCCCACTGTGTCCAATCTGTGGCCCATATACAAACCTGTCATAAACCCAGTCCTACCTATGTCTTGATCCAAATTGCAAGATTTTATTTCTCCTTTCTCAAAGCCATGGAGCAGGTCAAGGAAAGGAAAAATGGAGATATGACTTTCCACATTGACACTGTCCTTTCTGGCTATCTGTGCAGCTCACGGAGGTAGGAGCCAGGCTGCAGAGTCTCCCGGAGGCAGCTCTGTCCCTGAGGACATCCACGGGGCAGGCTGAAAGGTGCGTCAGGAGCTTGGAGGTTAGGAGAAGGGGAAATGTGGGGTCTGCAGAGAGCACAGATGTCTTGAGTTTTAGAACCAGAAGCCAAGGAGCCGAAGATGAAATGGTTAAAGAACAGCTCATTTTAAATATAAATAAAATAATATAGAGTCTAAGTATTTTATGAGCAAAAAATGCAGTTGAGAAAAGCAGATTTGGTGCTGCACTAAATGTTTTAATTTTTTTTTTTTTATATGCTCTACATTAGAGCTTGAATTTTCTCATACCTCCAAGGCATAGTCTTTTATGGCTTTGGAGATAAAAGATTTACATTTAAATCATGCTTTTCCCATGCCATGTTGTAACAATAGCATTTTAAGTTCTACTGTTCACTCAAAGGTCAGAACACCTTTTTCTTTTCTTTTCTTTTCTTTTTTTTTGTCTACATACACTATCACCTTAGCCAAGTGAGCAAATCCTTTTAGCTCTGAATACCTGAATTTTATTTATACTTTATGTAAAATGAAAGCCAGGTGCCAAGAGTTTCACAACAAAATGGAAGCAGGAAAGTCACCCCGGGCTTGTGAAAAGCAGGGATTGTATATGTCTTCTGTTAAAGGCCACACGGACCACCAGGTGACTGTGTTCGGGGCTGGTAGGCTCTCCTGAAAAGTATAAGGTTGACATCCAGACATCAAGACACTTTTGGCTCTCACTAGTGCCTTGAAATTGGTTAGCTTTACAGTCCCTGATTTTTCCTTTACTCTCTTTTCCTGCCATAAACAAGACAGAAAAAGGAAGAAAAAAGAAGGATTTCCTTACTGCATTGTACCTACAGTCAACAATAATATATCGTACCCTTAAAAATTTGTCAACAGGATGGATCTCATATTAAGTGTTCTTATCGCAACTAAAAAAAAATTATATATTAAGCATTGTTTGGAAATGGGACCATGAGCTGTCTTGTCATTATCATTAACTCACATTCCAAAGTCCATACATGGGTTGCTGCTTAGACTTTCATAGTCATAGGTGCCGGTATTAAGAAATGTGGGAAGCAAATCTCACAGGCAAATAAACGGACTTTTGCCTTTTATTCTGTAATTATAATCTCAGTCTGTGGTTTCAAAATTGCACCTATAAGACAAAGTGGGAAGACAGCTTGCTTCTGATTCTGAATCTGAGGTGAAATGTCTGTGAGGGGCGTATATTCTTGATTTTTAACCACACACAGACTTGTTCTCTTGATCACCTGCAGGTGGAGAGTAGACCGAAGAATGAGGATATGTTTCCAAAAGTCAAGGAAGAGTGAGTGCCCACCATTTTAATTAAAATAGCAATAGTAAAGAAGCCCCAGAACAAGTCATGTCATATCAAAGGAAAAGAAGGGTCATTTTTCAATTTTATTATTTGTGTTTTATTAGTCTTTGTGCTTATTACTATTTTGTTAACAAATAAGACTTGAGGAGAGATTTTTAAAGTATGTGAAGTTTGCTGCTTCCATTAATGTGAATGTATAAAATTCCTCAAGTTCTAGGGCATTCTATGGATAAAAATCAATGGCAAATTAGACATCATTCATCCCTTTAACTTCAGTAAAACGTGGTTGCAGAGAGAGTTCATTACTACCCGAAGTTAGAATTTGACCCATAATAGTACTCCAACCTTTCTTCTAGTCTAGCATCTTCCAGTGACCTGTGTTTTTTTGTTTTTTGGTTTTTTTGTTTTTGTTTTTTGCTTTTTTTTTTTTTTTTTGGAAAAAAAAAATCTGCTAAGCTAGAAAAGGAAACTGCTTTGCCTACTTTGGGCAATTAGTGAGACAGCACTTCATCTCAAAGGAATGCGGAGGGAATATTCAAACTGTAATGTTTTATAGGCAAAGAGCTTCATGAGGACCCAGAAGGTGAAGACTGTATTGATAACCCAGTCTTTTTGGGGTAATACTGTCTAGAAAAGTCCAGTGAAAATATTCTTTAAGAACTGGTTCTGGTCAGACTCACCCCATAGAGTTATCTACGAAAATCACTATCCTTTCAGATTAGAGAAAAATTTTATTTATTCGGAGTTGCAGAGTATTACCTGGGGATAGCCCTAGGCAAACCATGAAGTGACAGAATTTTGCCTTCAGTATTAACTGACCTTCTCTACTCCCCACTGCCCCTCTCCTTTATTCCCCGTTTTCTTACCTGCCCTTCTACCCTTACCAAGTATCTGGGGTTCTTGAGGACTCTCCTTTACTTTTCCCTGCTCCAAACTCATTATCAAAAAGGCACCCAACATGTCATTTGTGCTTGAGTGTAAAATTAAATGAATTCTATTTTCTCCCTTTTGCTTTTTTTTTTTTCTTGGATTTGTTATGTTTTCCAATTTCTACAGACATTGAAACATGAGCGAGTAGTAAAAAGAAATATTTTCACCATTCAAAACAGAAGATTTGATGGCACGTAGAAATCATACTTTCTATAGGTCGCTTACTTATTCCGGCATAAATTCCCCAGAATAACTATTATTTACATTTTGTGGCATCACAGGAGCCTAAGAAGCATCTATGGTATTGATCTAACCCCAAGATTGCTTAAGAAAAGTCACTTATTTAAACGTCAGTGACACACACTTTCCCAGTAACCAAGGACAGAGCCCCCGCATTCTTAGAGGGCATATAAATTGCACAATCTTTACCCGACCTATGAGGATCCCCAGAACAGAGCAGGAGAAGTAGATCTAGGTTTTGTTGTTGTCGTTTACCTACTATCGCACTGGTGTCCAACTGTCTTTCCATTTTGAGTCCATGACTATATGTCGGGGAGAGCATATGACTTGGCAACTCAGATTATTCTGTCTCACTGATACAAACAGATGGGTTTCTGAATGGTCATTTGACCCGAATGAGAGTCCTCCTCTAGGATTTGGCTATCCATTCCTAAAGGCACTGTCTTTGGTAGAATAGCTGTGAGGATGATGAGAGCTTAGAGCTATCTGCAATCATTTCATGAGCAACGTGTGCTAAGCATGAAGCCAACACAAAGCAAGGCAGAACTGGGAGATTGGGAGACATCGGTATCCTAGTGTTGTTTCAGCCTTTGGATGTAGTCGAGCTTGAAATCAGCCACAGCTCTGGGCTCCTCAATACATTCTAATCTCAAATGCTTGTGAGTTGGGTTTTTATCATCTGTGACCAAAGAAGTATTGCTTGACTAGGAACATCATCAGCGGACACATCCATGAAGATGCCAAACAACTGATTACACCAGGAGACACAGAACAGACACAATTGCTGAAGCCAAACCCAAGGTGACATTGACGCTACGCTTTGGTGAACGTCTGTCTCATGACAGATGATTGCAATGTCACAGACACATGACCTGTTCCACCCCATCTCCGGCTCTTCACTGATAGGTGATTCCTGATTGACACTAGAAACACATTCCTAGAGTGGACAGCAAAGTCGAATCTGACACCGAGCTATTTTTTTTTCCTCCTCGGTTGTTTAATAGCGCCTGATTGAGCTGGTTCCTCTTTGTCAAGTGTCATTCAAAAATCACCCAATTGTTGGTCCACCCTTGCTTCATTGTTGATGAGAATGCCATGTGGGCTGGAATCAAAGCCTTGCTGAAATTTGTCTATTTTACATCTGTTCCTGGCTGGGATCGTAATGAGATGTATGGCATAATGAGATGTGTGTCTGTAATGTGTAATGAGATTCTTGATTCAAGTGTCTAATGAAGCCTATAGCCTAATGAAATGTATAGCATAATGAGATGAGTGGCTTGAATGTATAGGATTTGAAAGTCCTTTTAGGAAATATCATTAGGCATGCAGAATTTTCTCCCATCTGCATAAACCCCACCCACATTTCTTTGGGATTTTTTTAGTTTATAGTTTCTCAGGCTGTTGTCATTATCACCATGAGTACTTCCTATGACAAAAGCTAAGAGAACAGAAGCCCTGGCCCTCACCAAACATGATGGGTAGACTGAAAACAGCATAGGCATTTTTACTTCTTGTCGAGAGAAAATGATATCTTTGCTTCTTTCTCTTCACTGCCTTTTTTAAAGGTAACCAACTAATATAAATGAGGTATTGCTTAACAAAAAACTTAAAACTTTGTGACTTAAAACAGTAAGCTTTTATCACTGCCCATAGTCTACAAGTCAACTGGGTGCTTCTGGACTCAGCTAGATATACTCCTATTTTTGCAATCAGCTACAGGTCAGAGAGAGCTGGGCTGGGCTTTCCACATCTTTGGAGGTCATCTGCCTACAGGCTTGTCTAGGAAGATGCTGGTTGAGGTTGTTGGAATCTCCTCGATTTGGTCTCTCATCCTCTGGCCAACTGGCCATGACTTAATCTAAAAGCAGGGTCAGGAGATCAAGAAGAAGACAGAAGGCCTCCTGATGCCTAGGCTCCAAACTATCACACCACCCATTCAATCATATTCATTTGAGACAAAGCAAGTAACAGGGCCAGTCCAGAATCAAGAAATAGGGAAGTATGGGGCACCTGGGCGGCTTAGTTGGTCGAGCATCCAACTCTTGACTTCGGCTCAGGTCGTGATCCCAGGGACATGGGATCAAGCCCTGTGTCCTACTCCATACTGAGTGTGGAGCCTTCTTGGGATTCTCCCCCCTCTCCCCGCCCCTCTCCCCTGGTCGCTTTCTCTCTTTTTCTCTCTTTCTAAAAAAATAAAATAAAATAAAATAAAATAAAATAAAATAAAATAAATAGCGAAATAAATTCCACTTCTTAATGGGAGGAAGAGCCAAGTCATATGGACACAAACAGCATGAACACAAGAAGAAGGGAAGACTTTTTGCATTTATTCCTCCTACCAACTATAAAGTTGGGAACATATCTGTACACCCCCTTTTGATCTTTCTACACTAACAAAAATTTTTGAAGGGGGCATATTTGTGAAAAATGGCTTTTCCTATAAATGTAAGAAATTGCACAAAGGGCAGTGATATTGATAGTGAATGTCCTAAAATCATTTGGTGCATTACACTGAACCCCCATTACCAATGGGTTGACAACAGGTCTTCTCAGCAAATGAAATAGGCTAAGTACAATCTTCCTGGAAACAAACAAAAGTGCTAATACAAATTACCCCCAATTTTCCTTTCAACATTTGGGACATATCTCATAGTGGACTGGATTAGGAATCTATCTCATCTCTGAATTAAAATCTACTGGAGATTTTTCCACTTTTTCATGGATTTGCTTTAAATGTATTAAAGATTGCATTGTGCCAAGAACTACTGGTGATTAACCCCAGGCATGAGGTGTATGTTACATGAACTGGTCCTAAAATTTATGAAGAACTACAGAGTTTTAGCAGTGTGTATCTCATTTGCAATAGCCTCCTGGATGAAACCCAGGACACTCTGATTTGAAAATTTATAGGGACTAGTCTATCCAGGAGTTTAACAGACAGTCTGATTTTTTTTTTTTTTAACATACCCTAGCCAAGGTTTTATCTCCTTTCCAACTCCCAGATTGAATATCCATTATCTTTCAAGATGCCATTACCCTCAGATGCCTCAGATTTATTTGTCTAGCGATTTTATAGAATAAAGGCCTGATAGGGTCCTCTTTAAATACACATCCTAACCACATTTTAGAAATCATCAGTTGGTCCCATCATTTCCTCAACTTAAGATTATTCTTTTCTATTGCATGGGGATCATAAATTTCACTCCCATGTGCATTTTACAATTATGAAAAGGAATGAATCAAACAGAATATTCGAAGATCAGAGCTTTTTTTTTCCAATTTCTTTTCCAGCTGTGCTTTTCTGTCCATGGGATAGTTCTCTTAGGAGCGTGCAGGTACACATCCTTGTGCATTTGCTCAATACAAGCATGTGGATGCATTCATGAATTGATTTGTTGATTATTTCAATGAAAATCTGACATCAATCTGATTAACCTGACCAGCCTCTCTTAACCCTAGCTATTTCTAGATGAGTATTTTTCTTTATGCCTCTTTATGTGCCATGAAATATTTAGGCATGATTGTTTATCCTCAAGCGGATAGAATCTAGATCTTTCTGCGTTATCTAAATGATATAACCAGCAAGGACTAGCGGCTCCTAATTAAATCCTAGCTGTGCCTTTACATAAAAAGTGACCGTACAAAATGAGAGCAAATCGAGGTAGTTTTATTTTCATAAGGGTCCATTCCAGTCTAAAAGATTCCCTGAAACACTTCTCTGAAATGCTCTCTGAAACACTTCCTTAAGTAAGATCTGCCTTACGTAAGTGAACACTAATCCAATTCATCAGATCGCTGCCCGATCTCCATTTCACCGTGCACCGTGATGAGTCACAGGCTTAGTAGTATATATCTCCCAAAGTTCTGCGATCCATTTCACTTATGTGAGTGGCCAAACCCACATATTATTCCTTGTGTAATTTTGTAGCGATTTTCAGGACCAGTCTGTGGGCCGCTTAACAGATGCACACAGAAGTCAAACAGCCGAGCTGCCAAGAGCCTGGGCAGAGAATAAAGACAGGTGGAGAAGGAGGTAAGCCCTGGAAAAATCCACTGGTTCCAGGGAAGCTGGTAGACATTAGCTATGGAAAAGGGAGAACTTACAGTAGGTCAGAAATTTTCTAAACAGATCACCTGCAACAGTTAACCTGGAAAGCTTGATAAAAATACCAACTTTTGGATCCCATCAACTCTATCTCATCAAAATCTCCAGGGAAGATCTTTAGAAATTTATATTTTATCAAATTCTCCAGTGATGCATGTACATGTAAAATTTGAGAGCCAGGGGCACCTGGGTGGCTCAGTTGGTTAAGCATCTGACTTCGGCCCGGGTCATGATTTCCTGGTTCCTAAGTTCGAACCCTGCGCCGGGCTCTGTGTTGACAGTTCAGAGCCTGGAGCCTCCTTCTGATTCTGTGTCTCCTTCTGCCTCTGCCCCTCTCCTGCTTGTGTTCTCTCTCTCGCGCTCAAAAAGATATAAATAAACATTAAAAGAATTTGAGAACCTGTGCTCTAGCCTTGGAACATTTCTAGTACCCAATCTATGTAAAATCGTCACTATATTCCTGTGTCTGGCAGCTTGTAGATGATTATTGAATCCATGAAGGAACAATAGAACAAACCAACCGTGTTCATAACCAAAATCAGAACCCTACAATCTGTTAGTGATCCAGCTCCAGGTTATAAATGCAGGAAAGCAAGACAACGAGTCGATAAGAGATGCCATCAACGAAAGCAAGTCTGATGCTGAGCCAAATGCTATTAAAGTTGGTGGCTTTCTATGTACTACCTGTTCCTTCCCACGTTCCACCTTTTTTAGAAACCAAACGGCGTTCCGTGGTCTGGCTCCTTCTGTGGTCTAAGTGCGTGGATGCTCTTGAGTCGACACAGGTAAATCTTTTCAATTGCATAGTTCAAGTAAGACGGAAGACAAAGTAGGTATTGTCACGGACTAATACAAAAACACAATAAACACAGCCATCGCTTTGAGGAGCTGAGGTTTGGAAAGGTCAAGGCATTTGCCCCCGTTCACACAGCTAGAAAGTAGAGGCGGCGATGCAGACATCGGGTTCGCGAGACAGGCCAGGAAACCACCTCTCCCGATGCTAGTTACTTCCTCTCACGTTTAGATGGTGTCGAGGGACGTGCGTTAGGTTGGGACGGGTGCCCCCTCGACTCTCTTCTGTTCCACAACCAGGGTTAGCCTTTGCACCCAAAGAGGCGCAGGGAGGCTTTTCCCCAAACAATGAACTGTCCCCCAAGACACTGACCGTGCAAAGGCAGTTGCAAAAAATGTCTATGTTAAAAGCAATTATTTTCTTTTAATATTCCTCCATTTCATTCATTTACAGCCCCTCCAATCTTCTCTGTAGCCCTGTTCTTACGCACACTCCATTCTTGTTTTCAAAGAATGACAAGTGGCTGTCATACTCGTCATACTCAATCAGGTTATGTCACAGCTTAGCCTTCTCAGGCTATAGCACGTTTTCCATTCAGCTGGTTATTATGTGAGTGGATTTTTATTGTTAAAATCGGTAGCTGGTTTAAAAATCGTGTGTTGGTTTTTAGTGACCTTGACACACCCTTTAACAGCCACAGAAACGGGGGAAAGCCCATACTTACTCCCCAAGAGAGCTAAGCCAATCAGCTTGGAATCCCACTTTGGGTATGATAATAAAATAATCCGACCGGATGCAGTGTAACATAGGTGATTTTCCTCCGGTGTATGCTTTCCTACGTTGATCCACTTAAGAGAAAAATGATAGAGACAGTTGCTAAAGTCAAACAAAACCCGAATTGTGATCTGGGGTTAAACTGCCAGGTGACAGAGGGAAGCCGCTGGCTGTTGTTTAAAATAGTGGTTTACAGCAGGAGAGTACAATTTCTCAGAGAAGGTCTTATCAACGTCAGTGTCAGGGAATTTGTTGGCTCTGCCTTTTGCTCTTAGCAAACATGCGCATTACCTTCTCCTCGTCTGCGGAAATACAAGATTGTATATTTTAATTCGTCTGAAGCTTTACCACAGAGTCTATAAATATTATATAACAAATCTGAGCATTACTACTTTCTTGTGCATTCAGGATACATCTCTGTGATCACTATAATCAACCTAATTGGGCAAGACTCCCTAAGTGAAGGCAATAACATTTGTTTACTTCATTGTAGGAATGTGCTCACAGCCTGGTACCACCACATTTAAATTAGTTTTTATCCAAAACAGAGAGAAATGCACCCTTCAGTCAACACAGTCTGTTAATTTGAATGTGTTTAAATTAACTGTGTGCATGCCCGTAGGGAACTCGGAGCAGCTCTGTTCTTTGTCCTCTTGAGAGAGGACTCGGTGACATTCAGACCTTTCTCTTCTTTCACATTTTTGCAGAGTGAGGAGAAGAGGGAGCCCTCGTCCATTCTCTGAGGTGGCTGGTCACACGGCCGAAGTACCCCAGGAACCACATTCCTGGTTGGAACAGGAGCAGCTAAAGGATTTCTCTCGAACGTTGCAATAAAAATATCATGAAAAAGTATAAGACTGTAAGTGGGGGGGGGGGGGGAGGCACAGTTGGACAGGTCTAATCCAAACAAATATGGGTTATTCGTACCCCTTTTGAGGGAATCCTGTCCTAGTTGTATGTGGTACTTTGTCTCTCAGAATTAACCTCTCAACGCCAGATGCTTCCCTCAGAATCACTGTGGGTTTATCCCCAGAGAAATTACCACATTTCCCCCCATTCCATTCCTCACATTTTTCTTTGCCCATTGCTTTGGCAGGTGTGATTCCTACATCAAATCCCCACACACTCAACACAGGGTGGTAGCTCCAGGTAGGAAATCTGGAGGTGAGGGAAAGGAAGTGATTTGAGGGGAGTTCAAAGAGTCTGTTCTCTGTCTCTCTGGCTACTCCTCCTGGAAACATTCATGTGTTATGTAAAGCACATGTATTATTATTACCAGTGTTATTGTTTGAGCAAAATCTTTTATTATAAGACATCTTAGGAAAGGACAATTGCTCCATCAAAGAAAGAGAGCCAGAGCTGCCCCAGCAGGAGGGGCAGGAATGTGCACTGGATAACCTGCCCATACTCCTCCATGTTGGGGAGGCCATATCGCCATGGATGAGAGGTGAGGCGGAAACGCCTTTGGAGCAAGAGAGGTGAACAGCTGATGTCTCCAGCCTGTGCTCAAAATACTCCAGGAAACACACACACACAATGAATCAAAGTTACCTCTTTGCTTTCATATGCAGTTTTCAGGAAGCATTTCATATTTCTTTTGTCTTACTTTCTCTAAAGCAACTTCCTGGTGCCCAGATTTCCCCTGGATAAGTTTACCAAAATGGCTGCCAGAATATCGCACCCTTTGTGTGACGTACTGGCAGCCACTTTGGTAAGCTTTAAAGGAAGCCCACGATCTTATCATCGTCTTTCCTGTCCCTGCCTCAAGTAAGCCCAGCACAAAATTGGCACCCATTAAACGTGTGCGGAATGAAGGTCATACCACATGACTTGCTCCTGGCCCTGTCTGAAAATGTTAGCTACCAAAAAAAGTGTCTTTAAGCGATAATGTGGACGCTAGTTGTCTAGGTCCCACCAGTGTGAGAAGTATTATCTCACAGAGACAATAAAACCACAGTAACCCTGTGGTGGGCTCTTAGTAGAACACCTGGAATGTCTCTCACCATTTCTTGTCATTTTCGTGACATTCCTGGGGCCTCTGACACATAAATTTAGATATTCCGATAACCACAGCTCTCCTCCTTTTTATAGGATTTCTTTTGTTCTCCAGCATGGCCCCTTTTGTTGACTTTTATTTGTCATTATTTTTAATGTTTATTGATTTTTGAGAGAGACACAGAGAAAGAGTGCAGTGGGGGGAGGGGCAGAGAGAAAGGAAGACACAGAATCTGAAGCAGAATCTGAGCTGTCAGCACAGAACCCAATGGGGAGGGGGGCCTCGAACTCACGAACTGCAAGATCGTGACCGGAGTCGAAGTTGGATGCTTAACCGACTGAGCCACCCAGTCGCCCCCGTTTTGTTGACTTTGGCCAGCAGCTGATCTCCCGACAAATTTCTTGTCATTGCTCACAATTCCCTGGTTCCCTGATTCCCCTTACGTGGGTCTTTTTCAAGTGTCCATGACAGTAACCCAATTCAAACTTGTTGAAACAAACCTAGGAGTTTATTGATCTGTGTACCAGGAACATGTATTAACAGATAGTCTTCAGGTATAGCTGGATCCAGGAGTTCACAAATGCCATCAGGACTCTGTCTCTTTTTCTCTCTTTATACTCTCTCTGCAAGGACCATCATGAATGGCCAGTGGCAGCACCGGACTTATCTGTTTTTGGCTTCTGAGTCTTAGAAAAAGGAAGATTTTTTTTCCTGATGGCTCCTACAGAAACGTTCTACTGAAGAGTCTAACAAGTCTGGCTTGTACCACATGCTCACCCTTTACTGATTATTTTGTTTGAGGCATCTACATTCCGACTGGGTCAAACAATTGCTGCTATTACAGAAAGTGGATTTAGCCCCACCTGACCCACACGGAATGGGTTCGCCTCCACGAAAAAAGGGGTCCTGTGAACAGAAGAGGGAGAGTAAGAGGGGGTCAGAGAGGGCAGACGTGTCTCCACCGCCATGCTGCTCTGATGACAACCTTTGATGCGTCTGAAGTTAAATGAGGTAGTTTTTCCAGGTAACACAATGCAATGGAAGAAAACGTCCCTGCACAAGCGACGCTTTCTTTTATCAGCGGTGGATGTGAAAGAGGAACTTTTAGAGACATGGCTAGGCTAGCTGTCTCTCCGTAGCACGTCTCCCAAGCACTCTGGCATAATTGAGTCCTTGGCCAGCAGAGCCAGAGGATTTGAGGTGTGAGCGCACCGTGCCGTGCTCAACAATCACATCCCGACCGCTGCCTGTATTCTGAGTTTTTACGCTTAGAGATTATTTCCCTCCTCGGAAATTCCTTCTCCCAGGGGAGGTACCCAGGGAGATCCCAGTGAGGAAGGAATCCAGCCCTGGGTACTGGCTGTCAACGTCGGTATGCTGTGTCCATGAGTTGTCCCAACCGTGAAGTTCTGTGGGCTTCTTTAGCAAATAGACGGAGCCTTCACCCTCTGCTCAAATGTCTTCTGTTCAGAAAGCCTTTCCTGGCCTGACCTAAAACAGCACCCACCCCACTGGCTGTCTAAATTCTAATTGTGCTTTATTTTTTTCTCATAGCACTTACTTAAAAAAAATTTTTTTTTAACATTTTATTTTATTATTGGGAGACAGAGAGAGACACAGCGTGAGCAGGGAAGGGGCAGAGAGAGAGGGAGACGCAGAATCCGAAGCAGGCTCCAGGCTCCGAGCTGTCAGCACAGAGCCCGACGCAGGGCTCGAACTCACGGACCGTGAGATCACGACCTGAGCCGAAGTCGGAGGCTCGACCGACGGAGCCACCCAGGCGCCCCAATAGCACCTATTTTTATCTGAAATTGTGTCACATCGGCTTGTCTGCTTATTAATTTTTCATGTCCTGCCCTGGAATATAAGGAGCAGGAAGGCAGAGAATTTTCCCGTCTCGTCCTCTGCCACATCCCTGTGCCTAGAAAAGTACTCGATGCATCGTAGCCATGCACTAACTGCGGGGTGTGTCAGGAAGTAGATGAATGAGCAAACAAAATTATAGCAGCTACAGATGTTAGGTCATAATTCTCGGACCCTTATTACACACAAACATAAACACAGGCTCAGGAAAAAAATGCAACTGGCAATTTTTAAATGCATGAATAAACATGTTTGTAATAGGCTCCAGACCATGTCCTGCATTTTGTATCATGTTGGTAGCTTTGCCTCTTCCCTTAATTTCCCTCTGCTTCACTTACTGGTTTTCAATTATTTCTTCAGAATGGTGACTAAGCCGACAGGGTTGTATGAGAAATGAAATAGCGTATTTTGATGCGATTTTGCTACGTAAAGCCGGGAAGAAAAAAAAAAAAATGGGTAAGTTCAACTGTATAGGACATGTATATTACATCTGTAGAATTTTATAAAGCATTGGCCTCTAAATAAAACCTAACAGAACAGAAAAGTGACTTTCTGTCTTTTCTTCGTACGTTCTCACCACGCTGCTGTCAGGATGTTAATTTTCTGTCCTTAGGAAGGTTTTATTTTTAGATTCAAACTCCTGCTACAACACAGTAAAAGGTCATGGCCTCAGCTTGCTGTTTCCCACCAACGAGGGGAAATTAAAATCAAGACGGTCGGTTTCGTGACTTCATCTCTCACCAAATTCCTCCTGCCCCTTTGTCTTCGGGGTGCACGGAGGCGGTGGGCAGGGCAGAGCCAGGCGGAACCAGTAGCCTGTTCTGGAGACTCTGTTACCCCCTCGAGTGCAGTGGGAATTCCTTTCTGCCCGAGTGAAATGTCTAGTCCATAAAACCGGTTAGTAAAACATACTGTAATTTGGGGGTTGGTAATACGGCCTTCATTTTGACAGAGCCCGGGCTGACCCCCAGCATTATGTCATGAACAGATGTGAATTAATCTGGAGGGGTGGGGTGATTAAAAACTCGTTCAGAAAAAAAGAAAACTGAGTCAGAGAAGGTCTCCCTTCTTCTGTAGGTTCTAGGGAGTAAGGTGTGTTTAACCGTGTTAAGTCCCAGTGGCCTTGGTCTCCCAGTGACCGTAACCTGAGAGTCACTTTCGTCTCTCTTGATACGTAGATGCTCCGGTAACATGCACAGAGTAATGCTTTCTAAAATGTGTGTTACAGGGGCGCTGGGTGGCTCAGTCGGTTAAGCGGCCGACTTCAGCTCAGGTCATGATCTCGCGGTTCGTGAGTTCAAGCCCCACGTCGGGCTCTGTGCTGACCGCTCGGAGCCTGGAGCCTGTTTCAGATTCTGTGTCTCCCTCTCTCTGTCCCTCCCCCGTTCATGCTTTGTGTCTCTTCTGTCTCAAAAATAAATAAACGTTAAAAAAAATTAAAAAAAAAAATTAAATGTGTGTTACATGTGATTAAGATACCTGGGAAACTTTTACATTTAAATATGTAAGAATGCTAATAGCTTCATGATTTAAGACAAGTCAATTAAGAAACTCAGTGTTCTGGTTTTTCGTCTGCAGAATAGAAACAATTATACCTTAGGTATAGTTTTATTAGGCTAGAAACAATACGTTAGGTGTGGAGTTATTGTGAAAACCGAATGGCAATGACTGTATGAAAGTATTTTTCAAACTAGAAAGCACTATAAAAATATTACCAGTAGTTAGTATTAAGAGCTATGGAAAGGCTAAAATAATGGCCATGACAGTATTATAGAAAAATTTATTGCTAGCATGTTTTTAAAAGGTTATGCTCTACTTTGGATTTTTTATAGTTTTTCAAACTATATTCATAGCTGTGTTTCACTATAGGCCTAGATTAATTATTCAATTACTTCGGTAACCAATTAATATTCAGTTGTAGGAATAAAGGTAGAAAGATAGAGGAATAATTGAAATACATTTTTCATGACTTAATTTTGGGTATAGACCAGATATTAACTGTGAATTTTTGCTAATCTTGAGATCAGATATTTTAAGCAGAGTTCTCATAAAATAAAAAGTTATTTGCCTACAAAATAAGCAAAGCGCATGCCAGGATAAATTATAAAGCCATTCAACTGATGCCGCTCTACTTGATTATTTTGTAAGTGAAGAGTATCCAAATAGAAATGGTCCCTGTTTAGGTACCATTTTGGAAAATGACGTCCATCATCCACTTTGGAAATCAAGACGGTGAGTAGATATAGCTTTTCACCATCCAGTTTGGGAGCCTGTTCCCCAAAGTGGTTTCTTGACATCAGAACATTAACAAACTGTAAGTCATTCCTCATAGAGTCGTTCAGCAAATATGTCAGGCACTGGTCTAAGTACCGAAGGTATAATGGAGAACAAATAAGAGATTGGCCCTGAACTCGTGGGACTTATATTCTAATAGGGGAGAGAATGTATAAACAACTACGTAAAATTAAAAAAAAAACTATAATGTTCTCCATCAAGTCACCCACAGGGGTGATGAAGTCAAAAGAGAAAAACATCTAAGGGCAATGGCAACTTCATGGCTCAACAGTGGCCCAAGGGACATATAGCTCTTTGGAGACACAGGTCAGTGACTCTCAGTATTGCTGTGATTCTTTTCAATTAATTCTTCTGTTGACATTGTAAGTTTTATGAGCTAAACAGACTGCAACTGGCATATAGAAATCATAGCAGTCGAGTCTGTGATTACCTACCAAGCCTTTGTCCCTGTGACTCAGATGGAATCCCCAGGGTCACGAATGTCCTCATTTGAGGCTAGGTGTTCTTTAGTCACCGCTCTTGTTCTGTGCCCTCTGTTGTCCCACTACTGTATCCAGAAATAATTAGAGTCCCACCCTAGTCACGCTGGCCGGTTTCAGCCAGGTTACTGCTTGCTGCCATTGCTGCTGCTGCTAATGACAATAGATGATGCTATTATGGTACTTCCAGTGTCCCAGGTAGTATTCTTAAGCACATCAGATAAATAACACATATCAGAGCTTGCATATTATGAAGGTCACTCTCAGTCTCCAAGTATAAAATAGCTCAAAGATTAGCCTTTATAATGAAGTCTTAATCAGACCTTTTTTTTTTTTTTTTTTTGTTACTGCAAGTATTTCTGTTACTACCTGTAACTACACAGCTCTGCCTCCCAAGGTTTTGGCAATTATATACTTTCAGTGAGTCCTAGATTATCAAACCCAGGTAAATGCATTACTTAATTAGGTTTCCTGAGACTAAGTCTATATTATATGTATTCTAAGGGTTTGAGAACTTGTTTAAAAAAAAAGTTATTAAGCTACTAAGAGTGTTACCAGTCAGCTAGAATCTGCTCTAAGATTATTGTTTAAGAGTACCTCCCAGTCCCTCATATGGTCCCTTCTCTTAATTTTTACTGTTAAAAAAATTTATAATATGTTCAAAACTAGAGAAGCCCGTAGAGCAAACACCCACTCACCCATTACCTGGCTTCAAGAGTTATCGATTGACAACCGTTTTGTTTATCCATCTCCAACATATTTTAATGTAATCTTACCTTTAGAAAATTAGTGACTGATGATGTTTCCAGAGGATATAAGTCCTTCAGATGATCAAGAACATAGCGGGAGTGGGAGCGGGAGGAAGGGGGAAGTGTCTGGATGGATAATGTAGAAAAGGGGAGCATGCACAGAAAGAAGCATATGGTAAAAATAGAAAAAGCACTCACAAAGAAAACAACATTTGAAGGTTAGAGCCTGTTAAATTACAGCTACAAATTCTCCACCAATAAGCGGGGTTTATTGTCCATCTTCTGAAATTGTGATTTTTTTTTTAAGCCTCAATCTATAGAATGTGGTGGAAGGGATGCTGTGGAATGTGGTGGGAGGGATAGTTCTGGATCTAACAAGTGAAGAGCATTGGAATCTTCCACATCATCCCTCTTAGAACACTCATTATTGGGTTACTTGCTCTTGGATCCCAGCCAGCAGGCTGGGGAATCCCAAGCCATATGGAGAGGCCCCATGTAAGTGTCCCAGGGGGCAATCACAGCTGAGTTCCCAACATCACCTGCCAGCTATGGGCGTGTGTGTGGGCGGCGGGGGGAGGAGGTGCATCTTGCTGTCACCAGCCCAGTCGAGCTCCTATCTGATACCCTGGTGCAGAAGAACCACCCAACTGAATTTGTGAAATTCACAATTCAGATTTGTGAAAGACAATTTTAAAAGTTGCTCTTTTAAGCAGCCAAGTTTAAGGGTGGTCTGCTCCATAGCAATAAAGAAATGAAATAGAGTTGGTACTGCGAATATGGTGCAGCCGTGACAAAAAAAAAAAAAAAAATAATAGATGTGTGACATTGGCTTGGGGGTTAGTAGCAAGTGGAAGCTGGAAGGGCCTTGAGACTCGGTGACAGCAAGAAGTACAGGAGGAAAATTGTCTTGGGGAGCTGGAGAAAAGAGGAGCTATTTATGTACTGGTAGAAAATAGGGAACGTGTTGCCTGTGATAACGTGGAAGAAAAGGTAGTTAATGAACGAGTGGATGTGGCCGAAGCTATGTCTGGGAAGAATGTTGAAGGTTACTTATTCTGTTGGCCAAAGCAAGTCAGAAGGCTCTGACTCAAGGATGGGAGAATGGACCCATTTCCAAGAAAGAAATGATAAAGAATTGTGGCCTTTGCTGATCTACCGTAAGGGGGGGTTGAAAGCTCAAGGGTATTTATAATCCTCGTAGGCCGTGTGAGGAAGCACAACCATAACATGGAATTCTGACTTAAGAAACATGAAGAAGAAAAGGGAAGTATAAAAAATCCGTACACCTTCAATAGACTGATGTGTTGATTTAATCCTTAATTAGAGGAGCTCACCAATTCTGCAAACCTACCCTTTGCTTCTTCTATCGTCCCTGAAAATAATCAAGTGGGCCAGCCAGAAAAGTCACAGGCATAAATAGGAAATTTGCCCCCGCGAAGACAGAACAGACCCATTTCATTGCTGTCCTGATTTTGAATTCAGCAGCGAGTCTGGTTTTCCCCTTAAACAGAACTAAGATCCGCATCCAAGCAAATTACTCTGCTCTGCTTTAAACAAAACAATGTCATTGTGAAGATATAGGCTGTTTCATTTTTATCACAGGAAGAGATGTTAAGGTAGGTTAATGTCTCCAGAAATTATTTATCCCGGGAAATCTCCCACGCATCACACTAAAGTAGACTGGGAATGAGAAGGCGTTAATCTGAAAGAGAGAGCAACCGCTGTCTTCCTCAATAACAGGAGACCGTGCTTACAGCGAACCCCCCAAATCCTTAAGTAGTTAGGTCTTTTGGGTCTTTACAGATACTGATACTTAGCAGCTGTGTTCTATTATGTTGCTCGTGTGTGCCCCAAAGAGGGTCACCATACCTCTGCACACGGTTTTTATGTCCGTGATCACTTGGAGGTTAATGAGGAGGTCCTGGGAAAAGAAATAATACACAGGGACGCTGGTGAAATTTACATGCAGACATGGCTATCTTCTCCCATCTCATTCCCGGTCTCCTTCACTCTCTCTGCAGAGAGAGAGAGGGGACACCCTAGAAGCTGATGCTGGAGACCAAATCTAAACAGGTCAGGGAGGGAAGGGGCGTGGGAGTGAGGTGAGGAGAATAAGCAGGGGGTGGGGGGGGTGTTTACCTGCAGGGACAGATGTGTGCCTCTGCATTAATCTCCTAAGGGGAGAGGACAGAGAGCCCTGACATGACTTCTCGCAGCTTCATTAATTCGGGGGTGGAAGAGGTCTTTTATTCGGCACTCCAAGAAGTTCCAATTCGCTGCCTCAACTTGAGAAACCGCAGAGCGGCCAGTCCCTGCATTCAGAAAAGCAAGCTTCGAGAGTTCCCGGAACACTGTAAAAGTTGGTAGACAAACTGCTAAGCCACTCGGTCAGTTTTCCTAACTTAGGTGCCTCGCTCCACACAAAAAGACTAACCGTTTGCCTACCAGAGGATTCTGGTGGGGGTCCCCCCCTCCCCCCGCCACGTGCTGAGGCGACCCGAGGTCTTCCGTGCTCTGGGGACACCATCTTGTCTCAGTCACACCCAGGCTCAGAACCCGGCCCAGCACGTACCTAAGCACAGATCTTTCTATATAATTGGCTTCCTTGTTCCTCTCCCCGTCCATGGCTTTCCTTTTCTTCATGTTTCTTTCTTTCTTGTGGTAGTAACATTTCCAGAGTGCAAGAAATCTTGATTGTAGTCATGGTGTTCCCCTCTAACTCACTGATTGTTTTTAGCTTTTTAAGGTTTATTTATTATTGAGAGAGAGAGAGAGAGACAGAGAGAGCACAAACTGGGGAGGGGCAGAGAGAGAGGGAGGCATAGAATCCAAAGCAGGCTCCAGGCTCTGAGCTGTCAGCACAGAGCCCGACGAGGGGCTCGAACTCACAGACTGTGAGATCATGACCTGAGCCGAAGTTGGACGCTTAACCGACTGAGCCACCCAGACGCCCCCTTCTAACTCACTTATACTAATAATATCTTGTGCTAGTAATCTCACCATCCCACCTCCCATTTTGTGATCTATGAACTGTGGGGTTGGGGCTTTACTTCTAGAGCTAATATCCTATGAGGCTGGCACACAGGGTGTGAACACTCCCATGGCCCCCAGTCTTCCTTAACCGTAGCCAAAAAGGCATGTGCAGTAGATGAGTGTGGCTTCTTTTCTCTTTTTAGCAGTGTGTTCTTTGTTTTGTTTTGAACATGAAAATAATTAGTCCAGATGAATAATGTTTTTAAGGAAAAGTTAACTGGAGTGTCTTACACAGGAACAAGCTGGTATTTCTCCCATATGTTTTCTATTTTAAGCCAAAAGCCCAACAACGGCACATAAACCATTTGGACATGGAATTACAAAAGCCAGAGAACAAAAATTTCCCCAATGTATCACAGCCATACAAATATCTGTTACTAAGTAGCAGGACTGATCTACCGTAAGCATTAGAGGACTGACTTTACAATCTCTCACCGGCTACCTTGGGTTTGGTGGGGTTATGGATGCGTTTGAATTTGGCTAGGGAGAAGTGTGGGAGACGTTGCTTTTCCATTTACAAAGCATGGTTAGCTCTCATCTCGAGGAAATGCGCTCATGGATGACTGTTCCCATGGGCAGTATTATCAACACAGGAAAATCAGTGCCAAAATGATGAGTGAATGTTGAAGCTGAGGTGGCTATGAAACAAATACGACCGCATATTTCCATGGTCTTGTCTGGGAGAATGTAGCCAAGGCAGAAGTTCCATGGAGAATGTGCTTATAAATGTTTGGTCCAGCACCCATCTGGATGAATAAGCATCACGTTTCTCCCCACGCAAGTCTTTTCAGCTTTGTGGTTGTGATTATTATTTCCCGTTCACCTTTTCCTAGATTTCCAGGCTGAAGACACAGGCCTAGACGTTTCCCCAACACCCCCCCCCCCCACCCCGTGCAAAGGATCTGTGACTCTATCCCTGAAATGTCTTTTCTTCTGCCTCTTTGCTCCTACTGGTCCTCTCTCACCCCCCTAATTTGAGTCTACACGCAGAAACAACTCCCCACTGAACATGCTCTTTTTCTGTAGTCCCACAGCCCTTTGTTTGCATCTCTCCTATAATATTTATCAAATGGTGCCATGCTTTGGTTTGGTTTGTATTTTTGCATATCTTACATCCCCACCGGATCATAAATAGATGTCAGGCAATGTTTGCTTTATGTTCAATTTTTTCCACAGCATTTAGCTCCGTACCTTGTACAATGGAGCCTCAATCTAGTTCATAAATTAGATTAAAAAGCTAACAAATTATTTCTCTAGGCCCAAGAAGCCTATGGGACATGATGGGAGTAGCAGCAGGATGAAGAGTACAGAATTGGAAAACGGTAGTAAGACTAATAATGACAATGATGGCACCCGTGTTGAGTGCTTATGGATTCTAACCCCTATCTGCATATATACACGGCACCTTATGTGCATACAAAAAATCATTCTCTTCTAAGAGTTAATGCATAAGGGTGGTATTTCTTCTTTTTTGAAGATATTTACCTCATTTTGCAGATTAAACAAGGGAGGGGCAGAGACGTTAAAAGCCCTGTGCAAAGTCGTATCGCCTAAGCATCAGGTTTTAATTCCAGAAAGCCTGACTGCACAGCCCAGCATACAACAGGCTCTTTGGTGCTTCCGTCTCTCTAAGTGTCTCCTCTGGACCACAGAGGAAAAGCATGTCTTAGGGTGTCCCTCATGCTCTGTCTTCCTCCTGCTCCTGTAAAAGCTCTTAGACTCCCCGACTCTTTAAGTGACCACACTGTAGCTCTCATAAGAGTCCTCCCCTGCTGGTCCAAATGCTCGGCCCTGGGCCTTTTCAGGCCCTCAGGATTGGACAGGAAAGTTGGGCAACTTTGTCCCCAGGATGTGCCACCAGGGCTCCCCCTGGCACTGGGCTTCCCCATGGAGCTCATGTGCTGGAGGGCAGGCACTCTTAGTATACAATTAAATATGAACCAAATATCACATAGTTATAATGAAGAATGAAAAGTGCAGCAGGATGCAGGAAAGGGGGTGAGGGGCTGTTTGAGCTCGGGTGGTCAGAAAGGGAGCCTCTCATAAAGTGACAATTAACATAAAGCGAGCATATATAGGGAACCCTGAATTTTTAGGCACAGCTACTGATTAGATTATTTTTAATTCATTTGGATTTCGCTGTTTTAGGAAGAAGAGTCAATCATGCTAAGCTAGAAGCTTAGAGATTGACTACTTAAAGAGTGTGAAAGACCCCAGCAGGGCTGATGTGGGCAAAGGCAGGAACCAGAGAAGCCTTTTGGGGCACAGCCCTTTCCAGCCCACGCTCTGAAAACCTTTCCGCCTTGAGAGGCTCTCTTTGTTCCTCATCCACGTCCCAGGGCCCGGGACGCCAAGCTCTTCTGGGGTCTGAAAACGACTACTAGAAAAGGGACTGAGCCAGGCAGTCACAGACAACCCAGCGTGCACACGCGTGCACACACGCACATATCCACAGACACACTCATAAACCACACACATATCCGCATCCACCCACATGCACAGGCACATATATACACGCCCAGATGCGTGCGCGTGCACACACACACACACACACACACACACACACAGACTGCAAAATCTTCAAGGCCCTTCATCCGGTTTCCTAAAATCAAAGATTCCTCCTGGAAAGGCACAGATACATACACACGCCCATGCAAAATACACACATACAATCGAGAGTCACGTAGACAGAGACATAGACATACAAACACACACCAGGAATGAATGCGATCTATCTGGTTAGGGATATTTTTAGAGCATCACATCAAGGGGAAATCTCTGAGTTTTACATTGGAGGTAATTTGAGACTTTTAGCAAGCCAAGTGGGGGGCTGGGTGGAGACAGGAGCGCTTTCTCAGCACTCTTGTGACCACCCCCTCAGCCCCTCACCGCCTCTGGCCATCACCTGTTCCACCTGTGCCGCCTCTAGATCAGCAACTTTCCAGTTTGATTTTCTGACAGTGTGGGTCTCAGCTTAAATCCCTAGAAAAGACACTTCAGGAATGTATTTTTTAAAGCAAATTCCAGTCTATTATTAAAACACCTGTTCAATCTTGAGACCATTCCTGACATATGAGGGATTACAGGAGGGAGAAAAAAAAATGGCAGTGCAATTTATGAGTTGTCTCACAATTCAGTTTGGAGGAAACTAATCCCCTGCATTTCCTGTCAAATAATTAGGAAAATTGATAAAAGTCATTCCCTTCGTATTTATAAAATTACACCAAACGCAACAGACTAATTTCTTACATGTCACCGTTTTTAGAACAAAGCAGGAAGGCAGGATAAAAGAATTGATTTCAATGCCATTCCCTGCATTTTCGCCTCTGACAAGAAATTCCTTCGACTGCGTGCTCAGTCACGGACGTGTGTCCATTTCAGAAAAGCTCAGCAATTTCTGTCTCTGCTGACGTGGTACGAGGGAATCCACACATGCTTTGTTATTTACCTTAATACACCTTAACCCAACTCTGTATTATCTACAAGCCCCTGCAAGGAAACAGAGGGCTCAAGCTCAGCAGCGTGAGTGCCCTTGCCTTCTTCCCTGTGTGCATCAAGTCCATTAACAGACACAGCCCAAGAGCATCAGCTTTAGGTCAATGGCTTTTAAAACAAAGATTCTATACCACACAAGGACTTTTCCCAGAAAGGCAGAGAGATGATACAGAAAGTTGGATAGGGGAGGCATGTGCTGGAAAGCAAGAGGAACACACATCAAGTTCAATTATGAAACTCAATCCTCCACCCCCACCCCCGCAAAATGGAGCCGCCCAAACTTTTTAATTTCCTAGAATATTTTCTATCTTCTCCATCCTTCCTTGCTTCTTTCTCTTTGCAGGTGCTTTTTTATGTGTTTCATGAGACATGAACTTGTGGCTAAGAATTGTATCATAATAAAGATGAAAAGAAATATGTCCCAAAGGATTGTGACTGGGCTCGATGTGGGGACTCAGCTGACGAAGAGGTAGGTCAGAAAACTAAGTGATGTGATAATGTTCGAGACTGCAAAGATCCCAGGCTTCGGTTGGAGAGATAAGGAGGCCAGCCTTGAGAATGCTCATTAGGAATTGACTTGCAAGGAATTGGAATCTTTGGAGGAGAAGAAAAATTAACTCCATCCTGGGAGGACAGAAACTGAGGGAAAGGAAAGAAATGAGTTAAAAGGGTTGACAATATAACTGAAAGCACTTTGCAGATATCAACTTTTCAAGTATAGGTATTACGTTCACGATGTACTCATTCGTTTGTTCAATCGACAAACATCAATTGAATATCGACCCTGCCATGCAGTGTGCTAGGCATTGGAGATATAACAGTGAACAAAATTGACAAAGCCCCTGCCTTCAGGGACCTTACATTCCAGTGGGATAAATAAGCAATAAACATTTACATCCATTTTAATAAAGTGTTAGTCACAGATGCTACAGATGTTATAGAGAAAACTGAAACCAAGGAATGAGCTAAAAGATATGCTATTTTATTTTATTTTATTATTTTTAATTTGTTTTTACATTTATTTATTTTTGAGAAACAGAGTGAGACAAAGCGTGAGCAGGGGAGGGGCAGAGAGAGAGGGAGACACAGAATCTGAAGCAGATTCCAGGCTCTGAGCAAGAGGTCAGCACAGAGCCTGATGCGGGGCTCGAACCCACAAACCGTGAGATCATGACCTGAGCCGAAAGTCGGACACTCAACCGACTGAGCCACCCGGGCGCCCCAAGATATGCTATTTTAGATAGCGTTGTGTGCCCTGAAGGGGAAAAAGAAAGAGGAAGGGGCCTGACTTGTAGCCTTTGCTGATTTTGTGGCGTAAACACTCCCACCATGGCTGATTGAGGCTACTAACACGCCATCACTGAATGCGGAGGTGGGACGATTGACGATTGACGGAGGTGAAGAGTCAATGGATTGACTCTTGCAATCTGACACAAGCCTGTTCAGCATACCTCTAGTAAACAGAGAAGGCTTCTATGAAGAGGTGGCCTTTGAGAGGGAACCCGAATGAAGCGAAGTACTCAGAAATGCAGATTGATGAGAGAAGGATATTCCAGACAAAGGGAAGAGCCATTGCAAAGCATAGGGGCAGGGCCTTGCCTGATGAGTTCGTGGAACAAAAAAGAGGCCAAGGTAGCTGGAGAAGAGGGAGCAGGAAAGAGAGGCAGAGCCAAGGTCATGAAGTGCTGTGTAAAGCACCCTGAGGTCGTTGGCCACTACTCCAGGTGTGGTAGGAAGTAATGGAGGGATTTGAGCAGAAGCAAGAGCTAGTGGGACTTGTGTCTCAAAAGGATTCCTCAGGCTGCTCGTGGAAAGCAGAATATAAGGTTGGGGGCAGACGGGAGCAGAAGCGGAAAGACAAATTTAGAGCATTTGTCAATTATCTAGACAAAAGCCGATGGTGGATTGAATATGAGGGATAATGGTAAAGATGGGGAAAAGTCCTATTTGGGATCTATCCATATCTGTCTATTTATCTATCTATCTGTCTATCTTTCATACACACATACATACACACATGCATACATAGAAATATACATTTATGTATACACATACATGTTTACGTATATATACATGTATAGACATTTATGCACACACATATAAATTATACATTTTATAAATTTGGTATATTTTCAATAAATAAAAATACTTTTATATATTTTAAACAGCGAAAAATAAATTTTTATATATTTTCTACATTGCAAGTACATTTTAGATTTTGTATATTTTAAATACATTGTATATATCTGATAAATTTTATATATTTCAAAATAGTTAAATTTCCAGAATTTAAATATACATCACCAGAGGTGATGTGACTTGCCTTCGGTGACACACAGAGGAAATGGTAAGGCCAGGATAACGCCAAAGCCACGTCAGCGCTGGTCAGGATGTGATGCTAATGGAAAATAAAGCAGTTTTGAACCACGGGACCCGAGGACGAGCCGGACTGGTAAGACATTTGGGAAATATTTTGAAATTAGAAGAGGCAGCATTTGTTCATGAATTCGATCTAGAGAGCAAGAGAAAGAGAAAGGTCAGTGATGTCTCCATAGATTTTTTATCTGGGCATCTGGGCTATAGGCTGGCCATAAAGTAAGTTGGGAAGTACTAGGGGAGAACGTATTTATGGGAGAAAGCTAAGCATGTCGCCTTGGATACGCTAAGTGTGAAATGCTTCTTCAATAACTCCAAGGAAGGGGCACCTGGATAGCTCAGACGGTTCGGTGTCCGACTTCGGCTCAGGTCACGATCTCACAGTTCGTGGGTTCGAGCCCCGCACTGGGCTCTGTGATGACAGCTCGGGGCCTGGAGTCTGCTTTGGATTCTGTGTCTCATTCTCTCTCTGCCCCTCCCCTGCTTGTGCTCTGTCTCTCAAAAATCAATAAATGTTAAAAAAAATTAAAACAAAAAATAATAACTCCGAGGCAACGCAGAGAGGTGGTTAGAGATGGAGTCTGGAGTTAAGGAAAGAGAAATAAATGTGGGAGTCATTGAGCTTGTAAATGGCATTTAGCCCCATTGTATACAAACCCATGGGGTATGTGCTACTAGAGAAGATACATGAGGAGGCCCAAAGCCTCCAAAATTTAGGTGTTAGAAGATGGGAGAATCAGGCAAAAATAGTTGAGAAATAAAGGAAAGCGAAGTAAAAATAAAACAAGAGAATTTTGGCTTCCCCGAAGCCAAGAGAAAAATATGCTTCAAGAGGAGAATGGCAAGCTTTGCAAAATGCTTTTCAGAAATCAAGAAACAGACTGAAAATTGGCAATTGTGTTCGCCAACGTAAGGGTCATCGGTGACCTAGACAGAGTTTCAGTGGAGGACGTTGGCGTGAAGTTCCAAATAAGGAATTTTGAGAGAGAACGGGAGATGGGACGAGGGAGAAAGTCAACAGAGACGACACTTTCAAGTTTGTTTTTCAGCAGAGCCGAGAAATGATTTAGTAGCTATAAAAGGAGGTGGAATCAAAAGAGCTATTTTTTAATAAAAATACTACAGCATATTTGTGGGCCAATTGCAATGAACCGAAGGGAAGGGAAATCAGTGACACTGTAGAGAAAGGAGAAAATTCTAAGAATAAAGTCCCTGAGTGACAGGATAGGAAGAATCCCAGAGAACAAGTGGAAGGGAATATCGTTCTTATGTTCGAGTCCCGACCATTCATCCACCGTAACAGGAAGAAAGGCAGAGGGTGAACAGTACAGGGGCAGGCTGTGTGGAAGGTTGGTGGTGAGCAGGGAACCATTCTCTTTAGATTGCTTCTATTTTCTCAGGGAAGTGAGAAGCCAAGTCATCAACTAAGAGTGCCTAGCACGGAAGGTGTATTTGGGGTTTGAAGGGCAAGGAAAACAGTGTTAGCTGGCAATATGGAAGACTGAAGACTGGAGAGTGAATCAGCTGTAGGGCTGCCTGCCAGTGCTGAAGGTCCACTTGAGATTTGCTATCATGCGTACAAAGTGAGGCCCGTCAACAGTCGTCAACATGGCTGGTATTTTCCTCCAGTGATATTCAGTGCAGTTGAATCTGAAAGCAATTGGATTTAATGAGGCTTGGAGTTTTTCTAGGCGCAGGAAAAGGAGGCAGAGAGGAGCCAGGGAATAGATCATAATGCATGGGAGTATTTATAATGCAGGCATACCTGATTTTATTGCATTTGTTTTATGGGACTTCACAGATATTGCTTTTGTTTTTTGTTTTTTACAAACTGAAGGTTTGTGACAACCCTACGTTGGCCAGTCTACCAGCACCATTTCTTCAACAGCCTGTGCTCATTTTGAGACTCTGTATCGCATTTTGATCATTCTCACATTTCCAACTTTTTAATTCTTATCGTATTTGTTATGGTGATCTGTGATCAATGATCACAACTCACTGAAGGCTCAGATAATGGTTAGCATTTTTTGAACAATAAAGTATTTTTCAATTAAGGTAGGTACGTTATTTTTCAAGCCATAAGGCTATTGCACACTAAATAGACTCCAGTATAGTGTCATCATGACTTTTATATGCATTGAGAAACTAAAAAGTTTACTTCGTCCACTTTATTGCAATACTCACTTTATTGTAGTGGGCTGGAACTGGACCCACAATATTTCCAAGGTACGCCTGTAATGGCCTATGGTCCCTAAGTTATGCAGGGAGGAAAGTGAAGAGGGGTGTGTGTGTGTGTGTGTGTGTGTGTGTGTGTGTGTGGTAATGGCTGTGGTGGTTGTGCTGATGGAGATACCAATATCTGTACCAATGGAGATAGGTATCAGTGGATTTGAGATCCTAGTAGGTCTGGGGTTGGAGGCATGAAGGGGAATAGGCTGAAAATATAGAAGAAAATGGCCAGAAAGCAGAATAGGTTAATTGAGATTTTGGAAGTGGAACACTCACAAATAATAACAAAGGGGACAAAGGAATTTTTGTTTTTGCTTTTTTTTTTTTTTTTTTTTTTAATCCCAACCCTAGGCATCACCCCTAATAATTGAATGGTAATCTTGGAGAGGTGGGGCTCAGGCATTTGTATGTTTTAAAAGTTTACCAGGTGAGGGGCACCTGGGTGGTTCAGTTGGTTAAGCGTCCGATTTCAGCTCAGGTCATGATCTCATGGCTCCTGAGTTTGAGCCCCGAGCCCCGCGTCAGGCTCTGTGCTCACAGCTCAGAGCCCAGAGCCTGCTTCAGATTCTGTGTCTCCCTCTCTCTCTGCCCCTCTCCCCTCCCACTCATGCTCTGTCTGTCTCTCTCTTTCAAAAATAAATAAACCTAAAAAGCAAAATAAAATAAAAGTTTACCAGGTGGTGCTATTCTTCATCCAGAGCTAAGAACCACTGGATTATGGAATTTAATCCATATTTAAATGGATTATGGAGCATTAATATTTAATGGAGTTAAATATGGAGCAGAGCCTGGGCATTAATATTTTAGAAGTCTCTTCTAGTTTGTTGTTGTTGTTGTTGTTTTCCCCAAAAACTTTTATTACAGTAAAATATACATAATATAAAGTTACATTTGCATGGAATATCTTTCTATTCTTTTACTTTCGATCTTTACGTGTCTTTGGGTCTAAAGGGAGCCTCTTATGGACGGTATACAGTTGGATCCTGTGTTTTATCTATTCTGCCAATATCTATCTTTTGATTGGAGAGTTTAATCCGTTTACTTTGAAAGTAATTACTGATAGGGAGGCACTTGTGTCATTTTGCTATTTGTTTTCTATATGCCTTATAGCTGTTTTGCCCTCATGTCTGGCATTAATATCTCTCTTTGTGCTTAATGTTTTGTTGTTGCTGTTTTCATGTATATATGTATTGCATATGTGTATGTATCTATGTATGTATGTAAGTATTTAGTAGCAAATGTTTCAATTCCTTTCTTGTTCCCTTTTGTGTATGTTCTGTAGCCATTTCTTTTGATTACCATGGGGAGAACTCTTAATATCCTACAGTTATAACACACTAATTTGAATTTCTACCAGCTTAACTTCAATCTTATACAAAAATTCTGATTCTTTATAGTTCCATCCCCACCCCTTTTCAACTTATTGATGCCTCAGAATTATATCTTCATACATGATGTGCCCCCCAAACACAAGCTAGTTCTTTTAAATGCATTAGTCTCTCAAGATGTGTAGAAAACAAGATTTGGAGTTACAAGCCAAAGCTACAATCATAGTGGCTTTTAGAGTAGTAACTGTTTTGTTTTCTGGGTTTGTGTTTCCTTGGAATGTGTGCAGCCAGTATAAGAATCACGGTTGTAGTTTAAAGAAAAAGAAAAAAAAAGACAAAACCACGATTTGTCACCACTATTCTGAGAAGGTTCAGCGTGGAGACTGCAGACTACCGCTAACTGAGCTCCAATTCGGATTCCTCAACTGTCAACTCTGCAACTCGCTTCTGGAGAGTGGCTGCCCCTCTCCACCCCTCGGTTTATGACCTGAATCCAAAAATTAACATTTAGCTAATAAAGTCTGTACGAGGATAAATATACTGTCTACGTTGAATATTCAGCAGTGTCTGACGTATGAGAAGGTCTTATTCAATGCTAGCTATCATGTCATCGTTACTCTTCGGGGCGGCGGGCAGATCTGGCTTCAGATCTTGCTCCCGTGGTAACCTGTATCCCACCCTTTGAGGCAATTCACAACCCTTTCTAGGACAACAGCGTTTCTTCTTTGGAGATGGAGAGGCTGCTCAAGAACTGTGGTTCTCCAGCTTTATCCAGGATCCCAATCATCTGGAGTTTCTGATTCTGAGGTGCGGGTGTCAGGTTCGAGAATTTGCATTTCTAATGAGTGCATTCTCCTTTCTATTGATATTTAGCAGAGGGTCAAGAACTTGTGTAACCCTGTCCAAGAATTAGAGAAATGAAAGAATTTAAAGAATTTGGAGTTACAGAACAAGACCGCAAAGGCTGAAAGGAGTCTTGCTGTTGACACCCTTCCCCCACACATACAGAAAAGAGGCTCAGAGAGAAACAGCTGCCGGTCAGAGTTCATGCAAATCTAGAACCAACACCCCGGTTGGCACCCCTGTTCATGGTTGCCCCTCACCCCGGCTTCCTTCAGCTCATACAGCACCTGGAAAAGAGTTTTAACAACTTAGACCTAGTTCTAGCAGTGTTTGATCATATTTCCCTAGCCGGAAATTGCAAATGGGATAACAATAAAAATAACGGTTAACATTTATTAAGTCTCGTGCCGGGGCTACCGAAATACACTATATTCCGCTGGCCGTCACCATCATTTGCCATGCGTTACCATTGTTCGTACTTTCCAACCCTTCTGAGAATCCTTGGAGATGTCTCAGGTGTGCTCACGGACAAGTTGGTGCCTTTGCCGAGTTTTTCCCTGCTGTTCACACCCCTTCGGTGATACTGGATGCTGAAGTTGTCGTGGAGGCTTGGCTGCCTATAAGCTTTACGGAGGCTCTTCATCACCACCCTGAGGGCTCTGCCCCGAAAAGCTGATGAGCTGGTCACCCCACCATCACAGGTGCAGCCAAGGCTCTGGAGCCTTCCGTGGGCCAAAGCCTCCCTGTGTTTCAGGTAGATAGTGGAGGACCCCAGGAGCACCTGTCCAAACTAAAAAGCTCCTCACAAAGCTCTACCCTCAGGGAGACACGGTTGTGCAGCTTTGGGACTCCAGTAGACCTTGACTTTCTGAGCCAGGGGCAGATGATGGGTCTTCCCCCTTTCAGGTCTATCTGTGTGCTCCCTCTCTTTTTCAGTTGGTTAGTCCTTTGTTGGCTACCAACTGGGTTTCTCAGTTTAGTATCATCAGCCTGATTTGGAGGGAATTCCTTGAAGAATTTGGCATTCCTAGAACCAGAGGGTCGGTTTTGGGTGGTTTCGTGATTGCCTTTGTGATTTCTAAATATGTTAGTGAGAATTGACAGATGCTGAATAAAGGGAGTGCTTACCAGGTTTGTTTTTTTTTTTTCAACTTTTTATTTGTTTTTTTTTTTTTTAACATTTTTATTTATTTTTGAGACAGAGAGAGACAGAGCATGAATGGGGGAGAGAGAGGGAGACACAGAATCCGAAACAGGCTCCAGGCTCTGAGCTGTCAGCACAGAGCCCGATGTGGGGCTTGAACTCACGGACTGCGAGATCATGACCTGAACTGAAGTCAGACGCTTAACCGACTGAGCCACCCAGGCGCCCCTCAACTTTTTATTTGAATGAAGTTTAGAATTACAGAAAAGCTTCAAAGAGCAGTATAAAGTCCACTTATGCTCCTCACCCAGCTTCCACCAATGCTGACATCTTATGTAGCCGCTGCAAGGTGACCAAAACACATTAACCGAGGTTAATTTCCCTCGGTTTGTACTGCTAACTAAACTACACCTTATTGGAATTTAACAAGTTTTGCGGGGGTTTTTTTTTGTTGTTGTTGTTGTTCTTGTTTTGTTTGTTTGTTGTTTTTTGTTTGCTTGTTTGTATGTTTTACTAATGCACTTTTCTCTTCTAGAATTGTATCTAGGGTCTCATATTTCTTTGAGTTTCTCTCCCTTGGTCTCCTCTGTTTGCCAGCGTTCCTCAGTGTTTCCTTGTCCTCTGTGGTCAAGACACTTTCAAAGAGTACTGGTTGCTTGCTTTGTCCCCACATCTGTGTCTCTCTGATGTGTTCTTGTGTCCTAATGAGATTATAGGTTTTGGAGCAAGAACGAGGTTGTCTTTTTCTCAGTACATCGTATCAAAGGAGCTCATGATACTGAGTTTTCTTGTGGCTGCTGGTAACCTTAATGACCTGGCTGACGTAGTATCTGCCAGTTTCTTCACGAAGTTATAATCTTTCCCCTCGAAATGAGTAAACACCCCGGCAGAGACACCTTACGGTGATCCAAACGTCCTTTCCTTCCCGTCAAACTTTTATCCATCAAGTTTAGCTCCACTATTTGACCTTCTCTACGGTAATTGCTGTGGCACTTGCCTAATGGTGATTTGCTATTTCTCTCTCTCTCCATTTATTATTTAGAATTATTTCCTAAGGAAGAGTTTGTTTAATTCTATAACTTTATCCATAGGGACTTATGGATATTCATGTTTTAGTCTGTGCGTTACAATCCAATGCTATCATTATTTATGTTGTTGTTTGGGTTGCCTCCTGCAGCAGAAGCAATTTTTACTGGAAACTTGCATTAATATCAGTCATTCCCTTTTAATTGTAGACTGCATGTCTCTATAGTATAATAACCACCCAAGGGGCTTGTTAAAATATGATCCTTGTCCCCAACCGTGATGTTCTGATTTAAGGACTGGTGTTTGGACCCTGTAATCTGCATTTTAACAAAATCCTTGAAGGGTTGTTAAACCAGTGGGCCTTAGGACCCATGTGAGGAGCATTGCCTCAAAGACAATGTTTCAAAGTATATTATCCTGATTTTGTATCCATATATCTTTATGTATTTCCATCTATGTGCCTATCCATCTGCCTACCTACCTTATGCGTGTGCACAGACACACACACACATGCACATGCGTGATTTGTTATTAGATATTCTGTTTTAGAAGCTGCCTTCTTTTCATCAGTAATTCCATGAAACTCTTTGCATGATAATGAACATGCTTCTGCAGTTCCATTTGCAATGACTATTATATTTTATGCATCATAGCTTGTTAGATGCGTTTATTGTTAAAAATAATATTGTCCATCTAGGTCTCAAATATAACTGATCATTTCTTTAGAATAAATTTGTTGAAAAATGTTGACTCAAAAGCTATTCAAAAAGTTAGGTCTTTAGAAATATATTAACAGTTTGGCCCCTGCTGACAGTATATGATGGTGTTTCTCCCGCCATACACACTTTAACCGGTACTTAATCATGATCTTTTTATAAAATTGGTAGCCAAAAAAGGTATCTAATTATTATTTAAATCCTTTATTTTTAGGAAGTTAACCTCCTTAATAGTTTTATTGGTCATTTGTATTTCTTCTCATGGAGTGCAAAGTTGAAACTATACTTCTCGATCAGAGAAACTAAAAGGAAATGCACAGTTTGCAGGAAGATTGAGTTTGTGACAAAATGAAAGACAGATTGTTCTACCGAGAGGTGGAAAAGACGTTTTATATCTACTTAGCTACTGAAAAAAAAAGACCGTACAAAAGATGCATCCTGTGTGTACATCCAACATAGCATTTTTCACACAGCTTTATTTGTCTATTCGTCTGTCTCCCAAGTTATGAATGATCCGTCTCGTAAGGGCAGAACTTTATCTTGCTTGATTTGTACCCCACCCCTCCAATGTCTACCTAGTGGGGTCTTTGGTCTCTAATTGCATTCTTGGGAATGTTAGCTGCAAGAGTAAAAGAATATCCCAGTGATAGTCAAACATCTAGCATCATCCTTGCACTGAGAAGAGAGTATCATTCACCCCTTTCAACTCAATATTGGAAGCAATAGCATCTTAATTTCTATTAAAAATTGTCACTTCTCTGGCTGCTGAGACTAATTGTTTACTATTTCAAAAAAGATGTTCTGTTTTAAATTAGTTAAAGGTAAATAAGCTTTTAAAGCTAAAGGAAAATTTCTAAAAACTTAGAGTAAACTGGTTATTGCCCTGGCCAATAAAATTTAGTTATACGATTTCTGGGAACCGAGAAAAAAGGTAACCGTGTTGAGTTGTATAATTTTTATGGCTTCTATGAAGAAACCTAATGGGGAGAAACTAGGGAAAAACACGTTTCATCACCAAGATTTTTATGTAGATGGAACCTCAGTTAACATCATGGATAGTGTCTTATACTAAAGTTTTCTAAGGGAAAGAAAACACAAACATAAGCACACACACACACGCGCGCACACACACACATTCTGTGTATAGATATAAACTTGTTTTTTGGGGGCAAAATGGTATAGCCAAATTCAATAAGCACATTTTATAAGAATATATCCAGTTGTATTGCTTTCGGAATATCACATTTATATAGAAACAAAGCTCAGAATACCCAGATTCATGACACAGAAGGGACCTGGTACACAGGTTATCTTGTAAGGGTATTAACTTAGAGTCTACAGGTACATAGACAGGCTTAGAGATATTTGTTTGCTCCTGAAATTCTTTACAATACCTAGATATTTTCTGGGAAGAAGGGCCATATCTGCTTCATATTTTCAAAGGGATCATTGATCCCTGCTTAATCAGAGTAACGAATATTCCCTAAACAACCTTTGTTTGATTTGAATGTTATGCTTTCTGGAGAATTTTTAAATTCTCATTCCCTAATCTGAGAATCAGGAGGAAGCATCATGGGATTTGTCTGGGAAGAGCAGGGGAGGGAGTGAAATCAGCTTTGTGCTCTGGGCGTGCATAACCAAGAGGGCTGGTGCCACAAGGCAGCTGATGGATGGCCAGCTCCCGCTTCTCAGGTGGGTCCCTGCTTATTGAATAACTCCAGGCCATAAATTGCAATTGCTTCCCTCCTTTTCTAATTTCAAAATCTCTCATTAAAAATTTACAGTGGGCAGTCATCCAGCAATTTATGACTATGTCTAGACAACTGAAAAACAGCAGACAGTGGCAGGGTCGATTTGGGGTTTTCGCTTGTCTTGGTGACCAGTTCAGATCAGGGCAGAGTTGATCAGATCAATTAAGTGCAAATCAGATGTTAATGCCACTAGAGAAATTGACCCAGAGAGAGAAACTAATCATTCCCTCTGGGGATGGCTGGGGCCACAGATGAACATCCATTCTTTTGTTTTTGAGCATGTGTCTACAGCATCACTGTATGAGTCAGCTTAGGCTGCCATAACAGAATACCACAGATTGGGCGGATTAAACAACAGAGATGTATTTTCTCACAGCTCTGGGGGCTGAAAGTCCAAGATCAAGATGCTGTGAGGGTTAGCTTCCAGTGAGAACTCTTTTCTTGGGTTGCAGACAGCTCCCTTCTCCCTATAGCTTTACATTGTCTCTCCTCCGTGTATGTTTAGAGCTTTCTAGTATCTCTTCCTCTTTTAACAATGATACGGATCATATTGGATTAGGGGCCCAGTCTTAGAACTTCATTTAACCTTAATTACCTCCCTAAAGGCCCCATCTTCAACTAGTCACACTCGAACTTGGGGCTTCAATCTATGAATCTGGTGGAGGGGCACCCAATTTAGTTTATAACAATGACTGGCTAAATAAGACAGGGGCTGCTAAAGCTTCTTGTGAAAGTCAAGTGACACTCCATTGCTTTTAGACCGGGAGGGATTATCAGTTAGCATGCATAGGTTTTTCAGAAACCATCTATGCTTTATTGACATTGCTACCAACAAAACACAGGCAGACAGAGCGTCAGAAAACGCTCAGGAAACCCAAAGGGAAAGATGGGCCAATGATGAGTCTTAACCATCATTAGAGAATTCCTACCTCCAGAAACAGAGGTCTGGGGTAAATAATGTCTTATAATGTGTGTCAGTGGAGCGGGGCTGAAGCAATGCAAGTGTATGGTTCAGTGCCCAGATCTTCCAGTTCCGGGGTGTGCCCGTGTCTGTTCATGGGGTAATGGGCTATGTGTAATTCTTAACGAGGTGGCAAATTGGAGAATTGTGGAAGCAGAAGACACGCTCAACCTGTGTGGAAAGATCACAGGATCCTTGAGTTTTAGAAACGGTAGCCTTACAAAATTGAGGAAAACTAATAGCCCCCCGTGTTTGTTCAGAGTATCACGGTTCAGGAGAGGCTTCTGCACACTGACTGCGTGGCTGAGGCTGACACCGGGTGTGGACACCCGGACAGAGCTGGGCTGGCCAAATTCTTTCTGCCGTGGATCTGGAATTGCAACTGAAAGGTATCAGTTCATTTTTGCTGGTGTCTGGAACTAAGGGTATATTAAACCCAGGCGCTATGAGATAAGTGTATCCAAACGGACCCAGTGAAAGCTGTTTGGCAGAGAGAGAGGAGAGGGAGTAGATATGCAGAGAGTAGCAGGCAAGGCTCATGGAGAAGGAGAGAGAGTGCACCCATGAGCTAGAGAGAGGGGAGATAGGGAGGCAGAGAATGAGAGGGCAAGGACTCAGTTCCCCCCAGACACAGGCTAATTCTGATTGGCGTGACCACCTCTGTGGGTGGGTGGGTGGACTGAGTTTAGGGCGAGTTCAAGGGCAACCCTGGTGAGCTTTGGAAACTCCCAAAGGTTTTGCTGATTTTACAGTTCAGACTCTGGTCTAATACTTCTGTCACTAAACAATACTGCCTTCTGGAACACCTACAGAGCTACGAACCCTGTAGTTTAATGATTTTTGTTTTTTGCTTTTTGTTGGGTTTTTTTTGAGAGAGAGAGAGACAGAGAGAGAGAGGGAGAAATAAGGGAGGGGCAGAGAGAGGGGGAGACAGAGGATGCAAAGCAGGCTCTGTACACTGAGACTGGAAAGCTCGATGCAGGGCTCAATGCAAAGTTTGAACTCGTGAACCATGAGATCATGACCTGAGCAGAAGTCACTTAATTGAATGAGCCACCCAGGTGCCCCTGAACTCTGGGTGCTTAGTTTAATCCTGAAGGTAGATTTCAGCACAAAGAACATTAATCCATGCAACGAAACCCTTTTAAAATAACTCAAGACATATATATATATATCCCAGAAATATTTTTAAGTGTCTTTATTGTTCCTCTCTGACCGACTCTTTGCATACACCACAGTATTTCCATGTATCTTGCTCCAATGACTCGCTTCCAGTAAAACCTCTTTTGCTTTCATCTAAGCCTCCTGAGATATATATATTTATTTATTTTTAGTTACAAGTTCAAGAACTTTCTAGAAGAATGAAGAAGGAAAAGAGAATGAGAGAATTCAAAGAAAACTCTATTGTCATGCGGAGGGAAAGCAAAGGCTGCAAATACCCCACTTTTACCATATGCATCCCTGTAGACCTATAATGGCATATAAAAAGACCATAAAAATCTTAGAATTTGGGATCCAAGAAGGACTTTTGAAATCATTAAATCTAGACAACAGCTCTGCAAATGACTCTTGGTCCCAGATTTCAGAAGCACTTTTATAAAGATTTTACCTGTAAATAACGGCAACCTGATAAAATGCATATATTAGAAGGGAAAATTACTGAACTTCTCATATAATTGTCAAGGCGAGAACCAGAAGGAACTTAGTAATAATTTCTTTAGCCTCCTTACACTGCTGGTTAAGTGCATTGGAAGTTAAGAGAGGGGCGCCTGGGTGGCTCAGTCAGTTGTTTCTGACTCTTGATTTCGGCTCAGGTCATGATCTCATGGTTTATGAGATCGAGCCCCCCGTTAGGCTCTGTGCTGACAGCATGGCGGCTGCTTGGGATTTTTTCTCTCCTCCTCTCTCTGCCTCTCCCCTGCTCACACTCTCTCTCAAAATAAATAGACATTTAAATAAATAAATAGACATTTAAACACATAAATAGACATCAAAATAAATAAATAGACATTTAAAAAAGAAGAAAGTTAAGAGAATCAAGTGATTTACCCAAGGTCTGAGATCCAATAGCGCTGGAGTTAAAATTTCAACTTGCTTCTCAGAGTGCTTTGACCAATGTCTTCATCCCCTTAGACCATTGGCTTCTAAACATTTTGTTATTTTAATTAAAAAAATAGAATTATTATTTAAATAAATTAATATAAGCAACCCTAATTGGCAATACCAATAATCTTTTCAGTGAAGCGGTGTTTGACCATCTTTCCCCCAACACACACACACACACACACGCACATCGTCATATCTGTCTACCCACATTCTACATCTTATGGCCCTAGGAGATATGAGAAACCTTGAGGACTCTACAAAGCAGAGTTTGGAAACCCCTGCAATGCACCACACCAAGACACTCCTCATCTCCACAACGTATGGTTTGACTTTAGAAAGAGATTGTGTCAAAGGGAAAATGCATTTGCTCCAAAAGACGGCTATAATTTACATGTTTCTACAAAACAGCATGAAGGAGCAGGGAAGCAAAAATGGATGAGAAGGGAAAGGGGATAAAAATGAATTTGAGATCTGGCCTAGGTGACTTGTTAAAAAACCATTATTTATTTCTCTTCTGAAGAGGCAGAGATGTACGGGCTTGGTCAGTCTGTTAGACTGGGGATCCATCACTAATCAATAGATGTTTGGACAATAAAATTGGTTGTCGTTACTCCCCAACATACATGTCTGGCACGAACCATTTTACTAATTCCCAAGGTGCCTGCTAATCTTCCAGACATCTCTGCGTGGCAGGCGATCTGCTGACTTCATTAGGAAATGAAAATATCTTCTTTGCATGCACAGGTTTGCTCTCAGAAAGGCACATCAGCAACCCTGAAAAGGAATTTCCTGGATGTTCTAAATAATGAAAGAACATAGACTGGGGTAATGAGGACTAGGATGAGGATTAACTGAGGGAATTTTACAATCTAATACCAATAAGAGGCAAATTTTAAGGAATGGAGTACAAATGAAGAATAAGGAGATGACATTTCTTTTATGATTAGTTAGTGGAAGAATTCCAAAGCTGGCTTCCCTTTATTCGTCTCCATCTGTCAAGTATTCTACCAAAGGCTTATTCTAATAATGTTCTTAAAACTACTTTGAATTTGAAATGTCAGTAGGAGAGGAAATGGAGATTTTTCTAAAATTAAGTTTTCATATTTGTTCTTGTATACTGAAAACAACCCAGAGCCTAAATGTTTTTTTTTAAAAAAATAATAAAAAAAATGAAATGTCTTAAAGTGCATATTTTCTGGGAATAAGAATGTGATCTTTCTGATTGAATTAATATAAAAGAAGGACCCAGATGTAAATATTTTAAAATGTAACTAAAAAAGGCTAAAGAGGCACAGATTAAAAAAAGGAAAAAGTTCACATTTAAACCTGGAAGGAAATGACCCTCATGACAGACTAAAAATATGTAGAACATATTTTAATGAGGCATTCATACTTAAGATTTTAAGATTTTAAGGACTCTAGTAGAAAGTGGCTTACCTGAGGCTCAGACAAAAAAAAAAAAAAAAAAAAAAGGAAAAAATCCTGCTCAATAACTCTGGTTCTAATGTGCTCTCATTTTATCTACTTTAAAATATTCTTACAAAGAGAAGAAAGCTATCATTGTACTAATCTTGCCCGTCTCTTAGAGCTCCTAAGTACTCTGGTTATAGACTCTATAGAAATTCTTGAACAAATAGAATTCCGTGGAAGAAAATTCAGAAGCAAAGGATCAATTCATATTATGATCATGAATGGTATAGTTAAAATTAATACACTGTATCGAAGTCACCCCCCAAAGAACTTTTATTTCAGTATCTACTTTTATAATTTCAAATAATTGCAAACCGAAGTAATGAATGTATTCGTGTCCAAATTCAATTGGCATGAGTCTAAATGTAGAATGAACATGAGAAGAGTTTGCAAATAAACAGTGTGATTATCTTCACTCTATCATGGATAATTTTCTTTCAGGTTAGTTAGGACAGCTAATTGTGTGCCTGGGCAGGAGAATTAAGGGTAAGAATAATATTGCTATTACATCTTAATGGGATGAGCCGACAACAGTTTACATGTTCCATCAGCATTTTTATTTTGCAAAAGATAGGAAAGTGTTCGGGAAATGTTTCAAAGTCAGTGTGCCGTGATGAAATAAACTTTGGAAGTGGAGATAAAACCCAATTTGGAGTCCCATATCTGTCATTTATTAAGTGTGTGACCCAGGGCAACTCAATCACTTGGGGCTCAATTTTCTCATCTGTTAAATGAGGAGACTGTACCAGAGAATTTCTCAAAGACCCATCAGAGCTAGTGTATTTATGACGACAACTGTAAATGCTAATCAGATATATTTTATTCGTTTATTTAAAATAATTTTAATGTTTACTTACTTTCGACAGAGAAAGAGAGAGAGACAGAGGCGCAATAGGGGAGGGCAGAGAGAGTGAGACACAGAATCCTAAGCAGGCTCCAGGCTCCGAGCTGTCAGCACAGAGCCCAATCCGGGGCTCAAGCTCACAGACCATGAGACCATGACCTGAGCTGAAGTCAGACACTTAACCGACTGAGCCACCCAGCTGCCCCAATAAAATATATTTTAAAATCAAGAGCACAAAATGAAAATTATCTAGTAGTGAACAACTCATCAACAAGGTGTTCATATATAATTAATAAATAGAGGGGAAAATCTGACTTAATTCCCATATTTGAGAAATTTAAAGAGGAGATACATAACAAACCAGGAGCATCAACAAAAAATATATGAAAACTGTAATTAAAAAAAAAAAACAAACTTCTTTTTGTCCTAGCATAATCACATTCTGTATTATATATAATTTCTACCAGAAAAAGTTACAAGGATTTTAACTTTTATTATTCGGAGAGTTTTAGAAAAGAAAGTATTGTTCATCTTTTTGATTTAAACTTTTCATGTAGTTATGTAAGTTGTTGCATAACTGATACAATGTTACATTTTTAGATATTTGATAAAACACTGAATATTAATTTTTACAGTTTTCCTCTTTTGCCTTGGAGTCAAAAAATAAATGTTTTTAATATTTATTTATTTATTTTTTTTGAGAGACAGAGCACGAGCAAGGAAGGGGCAGAGAGATCTGGAGACAGAATCCGAGTCAAGCTCCAGGCTCCGAGCTGTCAGCACAGAGCCCGATGCAGGGCTTGAACTCGCAGTCTTCGAGACCATGACCTGAGCTGAAGTCAGATGCCCAGACAACTGAGCTACCCAGGCACCCTAGGAAATACATTTTTCTTGTCTCCAACATTTTTTATATCTTGAATGTTTTCTAGGTACTAGGCAGTGGGTTTATTCTACCTAAAGGATGAAAACAGCCCTGTAAGATTTCCCCAACTAATATTTCTTGAATGAATCAATTCTAGCCCTGTATATCCTTCAATATTTAGTGTCAGTGTGGTCACTGTTCCTCTCTATCCCCTTCCTTTGGAAGTGAGAGTGAATTTCTTAGGACAGACTGACTAGAAACTTCATTGTCACTCCACTCAAGTAACATAGAAACCTTGGTGTCTTGTCACACCTCGTCCACACACCCTTCCTGCCACAGAGTAGATGCTCACTAAATTTGCCTAGTGCAGCCAGCATGGGGAAGAAGAAGGAGTCTTCTCTTCATTCTCTCCTACCCTCCATCTCAGGGCTGAGATTGGATGAGATCATCACCACCCTTCTAATCTCCCTTTTCTCCCTCTCTGGAGTGTTTGACTCTGACCCATTCTTTGATCCTGTCCCTGGAGGGCAGGATTCAACTACCAATGAATTTAGGAAATCATCTGCGGTGGGAAGAGAAAGGAGGGAGTTCCCCACAAACCCCTTCAATCCAACAGCCTCCCTCAGCATAAACCTAGCCAACTCCATCAGTAATGAGGACCCCGAGCCATGTAGGGGATAAGGGTGGGGGAAAGAAGTGGAAAATGGGCCACAATTACTGACCAAGAGAGTAGAGTGGGAATACTCAACGTAGACTTTGTGGGGCAAACTCCTTGCAGTCAGATCTGCCTCAACTACTCACCATGTTTGGTAAGGTGACTTTATGTCCCACTCAACTTTGCTTCTTATCTGAATTGCTTAGTTTCAGTTTGGCTTCTACAGAGTCACTCTTTCCTTTGTTATAACCCTTATCTCATGAATAGAGTTGCCAGATAAAGTGCAGGACGCCCAGATAAACTTCAATTTCAGATATATGACGAAAAAAATTAGTATAAATGTGTCCCTAGTTTTCCGCACGTATTTACACGTCTTCTATGTTGATTTGTAAAATCTGGCACCATTGCTAAGGGATCAGTCAGCAGAGCTTGCCCCATGATTTCATGTTCTGTGCATTCTCCTGGAGGACTTTATGGTGCTCTCACTACTAACTCAATCCCTTGGTCTCCGGGTCCAAGTATTTGCTAGAGGTGAGCTAGCCTCATGTACTGATGTGGTGGTTTAAAAAAAACAAAAAACAAAAACAAACAAACAAAACTCTCACAAACATGAATCCCAGGCTGGCACAAAACTTGGGTCAATAGACCAATCCGCCCCTTTCTGAGACCAGCTTTATCGAAGCCATGTGAAACTTCAGCTCTTGCCGCTATGCCCACAGCAGTGTGCTTCAGAACCAAGCAAAAGTCCAAATGTGACATTTTGCTTTATTTCTATTTTGCGTGTGTTTTCTTCCGAACAGAGCATCCCTGACATAGGTGGAGAACACCGCACTCCCCACTTTCTGAAACACTTTGCCAAAATCTAAGTAGGTGAAAATCCACCTTTTAACGATGCCCTCGGAGAACGAAGCCACCGATGGACCATTGCAAACTGCAAGATATGAGTAGAAAGGAGAAAGGGCGGTGCCCGCTTTTAAACCCCAAAATGGGGGCGCCTGGGGTTAAGCGTCCGGCTCTTGAGTTCAGCTCAGGTCACGATGTCACAGTTGGTGGAACTGAGCCCCACATCGGGGTCTGCGCTGATGGTGGGGAGCCTGCTTGCGATTCTCTCTCCCTCTCTCTGCCCCTCTCCCGCTCTAGCACATGCTCTCTCTCTCTCTCTCAAAATAAATCAATAAATATTAAAAGAAAAGAAGCTTGAAACTGCTGTGAGCCCACTTCTCAGTTGGAACCTCACGCCTTTTTAGGACTCATGTTGGACGTGAGCTTCTCACAAACCACCGGCCTCATGAGTGGCTGTGTCTCCTTTGCCAGGTCCAGAGCAAACGTGGCCAAGGTGCGGTCTTAGATTCACTTTTCTTGGGGGGTTGGTTCCAAGTGTGCACAAGTCCCATATTGTATCTGTGTGCCATCCTGGGGACGCCTCTTCTTCTCAGATATTTCCCCAGTGTTAATGGTCACCTCATTCCATAGCAGTTGGCTTCTTGTCTCTACCGCAAGGCATAGGGGACCGAGCTCTCATGCAAGGAGCTAGAAGGAAACGCTCAGATGCCAAATTCTCCATGAAGCTTTCTTTGGTCTCCAACTCTAGATGTACCTATCTTCTCCCTTATTCTGCACTTTCAGTCATTTACTGTATTCTCTTCCCCCCCGACCCCATTTACATATAAAACTGAGTGTACCGTTCTGGAGAGCAAAATTAATTTCATATTGACTTGGGACCTGGGTGTCCCCTGAAGGTGGACTAATAGAGTGCCTTAAATATAAGTTATTCAAAACATTTATTTGTTAAAAGTAAGCTCCTTTTATTTGTCCATTTATTATGTATATCAGATTAAAAATGTACCATAATCTTACAATATAATCATACGCGCATGTCACGCACAAATCGTATGCAATTATGTAATTATAATACACCTGTTAATTATGATTTATTATTCATCATAATTAATAATACATAATTAATTATTCCATTAATTGTCCCCTCTCTCTGCACTCTGAAACATCTTTATTACGGCGATCACTACTTTTTTGTTCCAATTCCCTGAATGGCCTACCAGTATCAAACAGCCAGCAGCAGCAGAAAGATTTTTCTAGCCCTTAGGCAGCGCTAAATGGAACACCATTAAGATTTTTGCATTCGTTTGTTTCTTTAACATAGGATGCAGTGGTCCCTTGCCTCAAAAACTGGGTGCTGTAGGGCTGGTCTTCCCAATGAGACTGGGCATTAACTCAGAAAAATACGTGGCTTGAGGTTGATCTAATTTGTTATGGATTATGAAGTTCTTTGAAGAACAATACCTTTTTTGAGGGAAAAAAAATATTTCTCAAAAAGCCAATAGATTATGATAAGTGCAAACTTTTAAAATGTTTTATTATGAAGCATCCGGTTTGAACCCAGGCCAAATTAGTAATCATTAGACATGGGTGCATTTATGCGTATTTATTTATTTATTTATTTATTTATTATTTTTTTAATGTTTACTTAATTTTGAAACAGAGAGACAGAGCATGAGCAGGGGAGGGTCAGAGAGAGAGGGAGACACAGAATCCAAAGCAGACTCCAGGCTCTGAGTTGTCAGCACAGAGCCCAATGCGGGCCTCGAACTCATCAACCACGAGATCGTGACCTGAGCTGAAGCCGGACACTCAACCGACTGAGCCGCCCAGGAGCCCCTGCATTTATTTTTATTTTTTAAGTTTATTTATTCATTTTGAGAGAGAGAGAGAGAGAGAGAGAGAGAGAGAATGAGCAGGGGAGGGGCAGAGAGAGAGAGAGAGAATCTCAGTCTTCGTGCTGTCAGCACAGAGCCTAATGCAGGGCTCAACCTCAGAAACTCATGCAATCAGGGCCTGAGTAGAAACCAAGAGTGGGACGCTAACCAAATGAGCCACCCAGGTGTCCCAGACATGGGTACATTTAAATGATCATTTGCCTTTGTACCTAATAAAAGTCTATCTCTATCGTAGAAACTTCCTACAACTCTGTACTTAAAAAAGCAATGTCCTACCTACCATCCATCACTTCTCTTTGACTACGTCATTCCAAACTCTGCTCAAATCCAACTTCCTCTACGAAAACTTCTCTTTATTAAGGAAGTTGGAGAGACGCTGCCCATGACCATTCCTAAGAAACTTTATTAAACACTCTTTTTCATGCACTTCACGTCAGTTACCAAGGGTGCCCTCTCTTCCTTCTTCCCTCAGCACTCCGGAACACAACATGCAGCCAGAGCTGGGGGGTGGGATGGCTCCCTCCATGCAGCTCTTTGATCTTCTACGTGGAATGGATTTACTACTACAGGGGGCAGTTTGGGGGTGAAAATAGCAGAAACTGGATCTGCCTATTGTAAGCCAAAAGGGAAATCGTTGGGAAAAAGTGAGCTGCCTGACCGGATCACAGGATGGCTCAAAGAACATGCCAGGAAGCAGAGGGACAAAGGCAGCAGGGACTATATGACAGCCTGGTTGGGCACCTACTGTTTTCAGACTTTGCATCACGCTGCTTCTAATCCCAACTCCAGGAATAGAACCTGGTATCAGTCTATCTTGGGCCACCGGCCTTCCTACCTCCTGGCCATAAGGAGTCCAGGGCACTGGAACAGTTCCATCAGGCATCCCTCCCATCGGGGAGGGATTTCACCCAAATAGAAATAAGGGTGCTATCAACAAAAGACAAGGAAGTGTTTCTTAGGCAAGTGAAAAATCACCTAATAATCACCATACCTTCACGGGTGATAGTGGCATAGGAACATCTGGAAATCACTTAGCACACCTGTTGCAGTAAAAAGAAGCATGATAAAGGAGAGTCGGAACCACCTGGCTTGCTGTGTAATAGCTGGACGACCAGTCCTTTCTGAGCCTCCGTGTCTACATCTGCAAAACAGTTTCACCTCACTAGGTTGCCATGGGGATTGCGTTAGACGATACGTGAAAAGTACCTCGCTCTCTATCTAACATCCAATGGGCATTCTGAACACAACTGGTTTTACTTTCTTTGGTCTATAGTGAGCATCGTTCCCCGGCAGTTCTAAAAATAACTCTGGAGCTTTTCTCTCGTTCCCAGGCGAGTATTCTCTTTAGAAAACTCCGTCCACTTGATGGCATTAACAGCCACCACCTCCATTTCTCAGTGAAGAATGCTTTTGCTCTTTTCCTAGCTCTGCCACTGAAGTATCAATCATATCTTACGTTTTGTCATTGCTGTCTTCATGTTGGTTGTGGATTTCCTTTGTATCTTTCCTCATTATTTAACTCGACTCCACCGCCGCTATCATATCTGTCACCTTCCCCACCCCATGCCTGCTTTTCTGTGCTCCCCATGTCAGCCAAGAGCACCAGGGTCTATCCAATCGCTCACCAGGATTTTGCCATTTTCTTAGTTATCCGTGATAGCTTTCTCTTAAGATGTCTTGTCTACAGAGTCCCAGAGTCTACCAATCACCGGGTCCTGGGGATTCTGCTTCCCCAACATTTCTTGGTTAATCAACTTCTTTTCACATCTACGACTAGCACCAACGCCCCCCATTGCTTCTTAAATGTACTACTGCAGTACTCCCAGGTCGACTCCAATTAGCCTTCAATCTTTTCTCCACGGAACAGCCAGAATTATTTTGCTAAACGCAAAACTGTCCACGTTTTCCCCTTGCTTGGGACCCTTCTGAGTCAGAAAACAGGACAACACAAAACAAACAACCAAAAAAAAAAAAGCCCTGCCATGTTTCTCCTTTACTCGCTCATTTACTTCTGACACCAGATGTGTGTGTGTTTTTCCCCCACATCAAGCAACTCTCTGTGACGTCTGTGACGTCAGCTGAGTGTTCAATTCCACTCCCAAACTAATCAGGGTTGGCCCAGACTCCAAAGGTTAAGGGCTCAGTCCCACGAGACTATCCCTCACTTCAGACACCAATCTCAAGTAATAGGTCCCTTGGTTCACCCTAACTTTTATCCAACTTGGCTACAAAATGAAGGTTTCCACAATCCCCTCCTTGGATTGGATCATTGGCTGGAATAGCTCACAGAACTCAGAGAAACATTGGCTTCTATTTGCCAGAGTATTATGAAATAAAGGATATGATAATGTATGCAGATAAACAGTCAGTTGAAGAGATTCATAGGGTGAGGGCTGACAGGTTCCCGATCACAGGGGATTCTGTCCCCATGGAGTTGGGGTGTGCCACCCTCTCGGTAAACGGATGTGTTTACCAAATGGAACGTTTTCCAAACCCTCTACTTTGGGGATTTTTACAGAAGTGTCATCATGGAGGCATGATTCATCATTAACTCAATCCGCAGCGCTTCTCCCCTTCCTGAAGGATAGGGATTGGGGCTGAAAGTTCCAAGCTACTGATCGGGGTTCAGTCTTTCTGATGACCAGCCCCCAATAAGAAGCCTGCCAGGAGTCACTTCATTAGAACAAAATATATTCCTATCACCCGGAAAATTCTGAGGGATTTAGGGGCTCAGTGTCAGATGCTCCTTTTATTCAGAAAATTACAAAGTTCTCAGGAACTTTATTTCAGAAACCAAGATCAAAGACCACATGTTAGAACAAAAGATTCTCTTAGTGCCTCTACTTACAAGGGTTTTGGAAGCACTGTCTGTGTCAGGAACAGGGACAGACATATATTTCTTTTTTTTTTAACTTTATTTTTTATTTTTTAAAATTTACATCCAAATTAGTTAGCATATAGTGAAACAATGATTTCAGGAGTAGATTCCTTAGTGCCCCTTCCCCATTTAGCCCATCCCCCCCCACAACCCCTCCCATAACCCTCAGTTTGTTCTCCATATTAATGAGTCTCTTCTGTTTTGCCCCCCTCCGTGTTTTTATATTATTTTTGTTTCCCTTCCCTTATGTTCATCTGTTTTGTCTCTTAAAGTCCTCATATGAGGGAAGTCATATGAGTTTGTCTTTCTCTGACTGACTAATTTCACTTGGCATCATACCCTACAGTTCCATCCATGCAGTTGCAAATGGTAAGATTTCATTCTTTTTGATTGCCGAGTAATACTCCATTGTATATATCTACCACATCTTTTTTAGCCATTCATCCATCAATGGACATTTGGGCTCTTTCCATACTTTGGCTATTGTTGGTATTGGACATATATTTCTTATTATTTCATGGCATCCATTGGCTTTCCCTCACTCTCAGGATCAAAACTAAGGTCCTTAACATGACCACCCAGGCTCCGCCTGTTCTGGATCCTCTGTACTTTGGTGGCTTCATTTAGTATCTTTTCCCGAATCTCACAGAGTTGCAGCTAGCTGCCTCTCGTTGCCTCAAAAGTACCCCTTCCCACCTATCCCAAATCAGAGACTCCCTGCTCGTAGTTGTTTCTGCTTGAATGTTCATTCCCTAGCTAATTTCAGCTCACCCTTAAGTCCCAGTGCAGATGCTAGTTTCTCGAGAAAGCCCTGCCGAACCATCCTGTTCACATTAGGTTTCGCTGCAAAATGCATTCAAGGGACTGTACCTTTCACTTCAGCAGCTCTCATTCTGATTCTCAGTTTAGAGTAATTTGCGTATTTTTTTGTCTTGTTTATTGTTTATCACACCCACCAGGCAACACGTTTTATACAGCAGGAGCTAACTCTGTCATGGGTTGCCACTCAGAAATACTTAGCAAATAAGGCCTGGGTGGCTCAGTTAGTTGAACATCTGACTCTTGGTTTCAGCTCAGGTCATGATCTCAGGGTCATAGGATCGAGTCCCCCATCGGACTGTGCCCTGGGCACGGAGCCTGCTTAAGATTTTCTCTCTCCCTCTCCCTCTGCCCCCCTCCCACTCTCTCTCTCTCTCTCTCTCTCTCTCAAATAAAAATAAATATTTGGCAAATAAATGACTGATTGATTGTATGAATAAATGATTCCAACTACAAGTGGGAATACCCTTGTGAGCACGTGTGAATAAAATAAATATAAATAAGGAAGAATTGTTTTTGCCTAAAAATTGTTCTCTGTATTCATCAGAGGCTTATATGGAACTATGTTTGTAAGTAGGGGAGATTATACAAAGTGGATCAAATCTAAAAGGCAAAGATAATTAAAGATAATAGTGGCTACTCTTTATGGAAGACTTTAAATGTCCTGTGTCCTATCTTGAATCTTTCACATATTCACTTTGTTTAATCCTCATAAAAAAAAAAAAAAATCTGCTGCATTTCATTATCCCCTTTTAAGGATGAGAGAGAGAGAATTTGTCAAAGTTAGCTCAATCTTTAGAAGTCTCACGGTATTTAAAGGCATATACTGGGGCGCCAGTGTGGCTCAGCCGGGTAAGCATCTGACTTCGGCTCAGGTCGTGATCTCACAGCTTCTGAGTCCGAGCTCCACGTTGGGCTCTCGGTTGACAGTTCAGAGCCTGGTGCCTGCTTCGGATTCTGTGTCTCCCTCTCTCTCTGTCCCTCCCCTGCTCATGCTCCGTCTCTCTCTCTCTGTCTCTCAAAAATAAATAAAAGTTAAATTTTTAAAAAACTGCTCTTTTTATTACTTGCTAACATTTTCCATTTAACTCTTCGAAAAATCCAAATTTATAAATTTTTGAAGCTCAGGTAGTCGAAAGGTATCATTGTAAGGATTCTAAAATGTACTTGTAGGCTACCTACCATTTATTATAACACATACTTAGTTGTCTTTCATCTGAAAATTAAAAAGTATTATTCTTTCAGAGGCAGTATCGTATATCTAATGTGGCGTGTGTGTGTATTTTTTTCTCCAATCAGATTCACTTTATGGGGTATTTTGTTTTATCCCAATGTGTTTGTTTAGCAGGTCACATTTACCAGGTTTGGGGCACCTGGGTACCTCAGTCGGCTCAGGCCACGACCTCACGGTTTGTGGGTTTGAGTCCCATATCGGGCTCTGTGCTGACCGCTCAGAGCCAGGAACCTGCTTCAGATTCTCTCTCCATCTCTCTGCCCCTCCCTCTTTCCTGCTCTGTCTCTCCCGCTCAAAAATAAATGATAAGAACATTTAAAAAAAAAAAATTCTTTTCGGCCAGCCGCCACTCAGTTCTCATCCTTGTTAACCTATGAGGTCAGGTCACTAAAACCAAAAGTCGCGAGTGAGTTCATGGTGGTGGTTTGAGCTGGGGGAGATGAGAGAAGAGGTATTTTTGTGGCTTAAAAGAAGCCATAAAAAACACATTCCCCCCTGGAAATCAAGGCAAGGCAGAGCTCCCCCCAACCCCCGCAGCTGTCATTTTAGGACCTTCATTTATAGACCTCTGTTTTGGTTGTAAAAACCATATGAAATGTCCAGTGTGCCTCGCTTAATATAAGAGGCTTAGTTCCCTTATGCAGGAATTTCCCTATGCTTATACTGTCTGTGACCTACATTATAATAGTCACACTCTACTTTGTTTACCAGTCACTTGCTGGTGTGGGTGACTATGTAACATAAATCCTTTTTCAACTTTTATTGTGTTTCTTTCTGCAGCTTTGAAATGCCTTTAAAAGGACCCTAGATTCTAGTATTTATTCTAGTATTTGGATGGAAGTAACAAAGCAAGTTTATTTTCTCTCTCTAAAAATGTCCCTATTTCCTGTCTTTCCAGACCACTCAGAAACCATATTCCCCAATGGACATCAAAAGGACTCGGCTGAAACCTGGGTTCCTAAGCAAAATTTTGCAAAATGTCCCCGTTCATCCCGGAACGTTGGAGACAGGTGTCACCCCATTGTGCACTAAGGGCTGCCTCTCCTTGAAGGAGCCCGAGTGTTCTGCAGCTCCTCGGCTCGTGTCATGTCCCTGCCTGATACCCTAGCTCCCTCCCGTCTTCCTGAGGCACTTTGGACTCCTTTTCTCTACCTACTGTGTGAAGCTGCATATGTCTGCCCAACTTTCTCATCAGCACTTGACCGGGTGGCCTAGAAACGCTGGGGGTCAGATAGCCACATTGAGATGGGTTGACTGCCATGAACAGTGGGGAGCCCTTAGGTTTTCCTGCTAATCACCCAAACCTCCATAGATCAGTTAACCCTTCTTCTAGATGCCTCAGGGAAGAGCAGATGGGGAAATAATACCCATAGCAGGCTCCTCTCTCCAGGGATGGGAACGTGGACATTAATAATAGCAGACACCATGAGTTGGATGTCTTACTAGCCACGCCCTGTGCTAAGAACTTCCATTCACCATTTCATTTAGTCCTCTCAACAACCATGATAGCTAGGTACTATTATTCCTATTATCCTTCAGTAGTCTTCATTTGTCTTTTTAATTTTTTAACGTTTATTTATTTTTGAGAGACAGAGACAGAGCACGAGCAAGGGAGGGGTAGACAGAGAGGGAGACACAGAATCGGAAGCAGGGTCCAGGCTCCAAGCTGTCAGCACAGAGCTCAACACAGGGTTTGAACTCACAACTATGAGATCGTGACCTGAACCGAAGTTGGATGCTCAACCAACTGATCCACCCATGTGTCCCTCCTCAGTAGTCTTCTAAGTGATTATACGTATAGATTCATTTGGTTCTTACAAAAACAACATGAAGTGTGGGTTAAAATTATTCACATTTTTGGGGGGCGCCTGGGTGGCTCAGTCGGTTAACCGTCCGACTTCAGCTCAGGTCATGATCTCGCGGTTTGTGGGTTTGAGCCCTGCATTGGGCTCTGGGCTGATGGCTCAGAGCCTGGAGCCTGCTTCCGATTCTGCGTCTTCCTCTCTGCCCCTTACCCTCTCGTGCTCTGTCTCACTCAAAAATAAATAAGCATTAAAAAATTAAAAAAAAATGATTGACATTTTTTATATACAGACAATCTGCCCATCAGGGAGATTTAGTACATTTCTGGTCTGGGGTCACACAATGTGTGCAGTCTGATTCAACCTCAACTGGTCTACGCCATAGCCTCCACTCTGGACTATAGCACTAAAGCTCCATAAAGGGCCTTGTTTAAATTGAACTGCTTGGGAGTGGCAGGTCAAGATCTTCAATCCGTCACTGGTGTGTGTTTTCAATTTTCCCGATGGTTGACGGTTTCTAAGATGGATCCTGGTGATACCTAATTCCTAGTGATGCTCCACATTCTCCCATGATCCCCTTCCCTGAGTGATGAAATGTCACTCCCAAGATTAGGTAAGAAAAGACGGTGAGTGCTAGCCATCTTGCTCTCTTTCTGAGATACACATTATGGACAGAATGTTTGCGTCTTCTCCAAATTCTTCGGTTACAATCCTAATCCCCAATGTGATGGTATTAGAAGGTAGGCCTTCGGGAGGTCATGAAGTTACGAACACGAAGCCTTCGTGAGCGGGACTAGTGCCCTGATAAGTAGAGACCACCACGTGCCCTCTTGCTTTTTTCTGTCATTCAAGAATACAATGAGAAGTTAGTCCTCTACGACTCAGAAGAGGACGCACACCAGTACCTGACCATGCTGGCATATGATCTTGTGCTTCCAGCCTCCAGAATGATAAATAAACTTGTGTTGTTTAGAAGCCTCCCAGCCTGTCATGCTTTGTAAGGGCAACCCAAACTAAGGTAAGATGACTACAGCCCATACCAACAGGGAGATTATAGTCTTGTGAGAGACCCTGAGCCAGGAAGCCCAGTTAAGCTGGGTTTGGATTCCTGACCTGCAAAATCTAGGAGATAATAAACAGTGTTGTTTTAAGTCACTGAATTTTAGGGCAATTTGTTATGCAGCGAAAGATAACGAATACACATCACCTACGTTTACCTGAATTAATAATTCCTATTAAACTCAAGATTTTATTAAGCAGCCAAAGGGTCTATTGAAAATAATTGAATGTTTATGTTGAAACAGAAACTGCGTATTTAATATTTATCATTAACTGGGTACTTACCAAGTGCCAAACACTACACTAAGTCCTTTCCATAGTCAGTATTAAATACTAATGCTTAATCCTCATTACTTTAGGATACCATTTTTAGTTAGTCACAAGTCATCAAATCAGACACTGAATAGTGGTGTCTGATTTTTATTTTCAGTTGTGTCACCAACCACTTGTTTGAGCTCTTCTTAGAGATCTCTTTACTCAGATCTTGCCTGGGTTCTTGGTCTGCCTATATTACTCAAGCTTGCTGAAGATCTTCTTAAGGTGTTCCCAAACTGTTCTGATTTTCTGATTTGAAATTTGTATTATTTTGACCTGGACCAACATCACATTAAGAAAATGATCAGTCCTGGGGCTCCGGGATGGCTCAGTCAGTTAAGAGTCTAACTTCAGCTCGGGTCATGATCTCACGGTTCATGGGTTTGAGCCTCACATTGGCCTCTGTGCTGACAGCTCAGAGCCTGGAGCCTGCAGCTTGCTTCAGATTCTGTGTCTCCCCCTCTGTCTGATCTTTCCCTGCTCATGCTCTGTCTCTGTCTATCTCTAAAAAATAAACAAACATTTAAAAAATGTTAAAAAAAATGATCAGGTTTTACTTTTATAAATGCACATTGTACCTTAGATACAGAATCTACAGCTTAGTTTTTGTAGTATTTGGGGCACAAATACCTTCATATCACTTATTATTGGGGGACAGGTTCCTTTTATTGTTTTTATGATGCTGCAAAGTCTTGACTACTCCCATTCTGAATCCTCTGTGCTTTATGATTAAACAACAGGGTTGGGTGTGTATGAACTTCACCTTTTTAATTAATATGCAAACTAAAACCATATTCCTCCCCCCACATCCCAATAATGGGCATATCCTCATGCAGTATATAATCTCCCAACACACACACACACACACACACACACAGACACACACACATACTCCAGTTACAATAGATCAGGTTGTTCCTGTTTGAGTGCTTGATGCTCAATATAAATCCAAAGTGAATTAGTTAAACCGAGCCTGTTAGTTCCATTAGGTACTTCTTCAAGTTTTTCATACGTACAGAGAGGCACCTGTTTTGAAGAAGGTATATCAATGTCAAGACCCTCATATGTTCAGCTTCCTGAACTCTGCAAGGCTATACAGACTGTGCACTCAGGATTTCAAACCAAGAGCAGAGTTGAATAAACCACATGACAGATTCATTATTTGGGAAAAATCAGTGTATATTCAACACATATGCATTTCATTTGTCCAATGCAATCTGGAGATAAACCTTCAGTCCCTTTATATTTTATAATAAAAAGGGATCTAAAAATTGATGTTTAGTTTTTTTTCTCCTTAGATAAACATTTCTAACATAATTGCTGAGCTCCTTAGATTCCATTCCATTTATTTTTTCTGTATGACTTTTATTGAAGTTCTGCTAAGTTCAGGCACCAGGCCATGGAAAAGCATGGAACATGGAGGCATTAGCAATTTCTTCAAGAATCTTGTGCCAGATAACCGTTGGTGTGTTTTAACTTTTAAACCCCCTTTCTTCCCCTTAACCCTTGCACTGAAAAACTTGATTTTTGAAAGGATCGATTATTTGTTGGACACAGAAGATGGGAAATCTTTCCTTCCTGGGGTTTTATGGAGGCCTCTTCTCAAAATACTACATGAATGCAAAAATCTTAAAACAAACAAGAAACATATCAGTGGAACAGAAGAGAGAGAGCCAGAAAGAAACCTGCACGTATATGATCAATTAATGTACAACAAAGGAGCTAAGAATATACAGTAATTAAAGCACAGTCTCTCTAATAATGGTATTGGAAAAATTAAGCCAGTCACATGTAAAACAATAAAACTTGACCATTATCTTACATAATACGCAAAAAGTGACTCAAAATGGATTAAAGGCAGGAGTGGAAGACCTGAATCCATTAAACTCCTAGAAGAACACACAGGTGGTAAGTTCCTTGGTGTAGATTTTGTCGATATATTTTTTTTTTAAATATAGCACTGAAAACAAAAGCAACAAAAGCAAAAGTAAATAAACAGGATTACAGTATTAAAAAGTCTCTACATGGTAAAGGAAACCACCAACAGAATGAAAAGGCCATCCACTGAATGGGAAAAAAATATTTGCAAGTCACATACATGAAAAGGGGTTAATATTCAAAATATATAAAGAACCCATTTACCTCAATAGCAAATAAATAAATAAAAATAGAAAAGAACCAATCTGTTTTTTTTTTTAATGGCGAAAGGTTTGAATAGACACTCCCAAAGAAGACATATAGATGGTCAATAGGTACATAAAGAAAGGTTCTACATCACTAATCATCAGGAAAGTGCAAATAGAAACCACCATGGGATAACTATAATGAGATACCTCATACCTATTAGAATGGCTAGTGTCAAAAAAGACGAGAAATAACAAGTGTTGGCAAAGTTATGGAGCAAAGGGAAAGCTTGCGCACTGTTGGTGGGAACGCGAATTGGAACGCCACTATGGAAAATACTATGGAGGATTTTCAAAGATTAAAAATAGAACTCCCACGTGATCTAGCAGTTCCAATTCTGAGTATTTATCAAAAACCCAAACCAAAAGCAAAAGACAGCAACAACGAAAACTAACTGAAAAGACAGATGCACCCCATGTCCGCCGCAGCATTATTTACGATAACTGAGCTATGAACACAATCTAAGTATCCATCAGTGGTGAATGGATAAAGAGATTATGGTGTATATATACATGAATGTATAATGGAATAATGTTACTTAGCTATGAAAATAATGAAATCTTGCCATTCGCAACAACATGGAATTACGCTAGGTGAAATAAATCAGAGAAAGACAAATGCCGTATGATCTCCTTTACATTGGAGAATCAATCAGTAACTTGGAATCAATCAATTGGAATCAATCATTGGAATCAATCAATAAACCAATTGGTCCATAAAACCTAGCTCACACATACAGAGAACAGAGGGTTGTTGCCAAAAGTGAGGAGGATGAGGTGCGAGAAGTGGGTAAACTGTTTTTTTGTTTAAATGTTTTTTTTTTTTTTTTTTACATGACGGTCAAGGAATAACACGCTAAATTCTTCTAAGTATAAACCAGGTCTGACACCCTGAGGCTGTATGTTACACACTTGAATTTGTCTCCAATAAATGTGAATGCTCATGCAGGAAAAACACGGTTTGGGCGTTACTGTTCAAAACTGAGGCCTCACGTGTTTCTGCTCTGGGGTTGTGTTGTAATCTCCGGCAGATTATTGTGAAAAATGAATGGCTTTGATATTCCAGCGATCAATACGGATTACCAAAATACAAATGGCTGGGCTCCGGGAAGTCAGGCAAGTCGTGATGAATAGGTTTGGGGAGTGTGTGGACTTTAGTCCTGATAAGGTTTGGGGGAGGGCAGCTGCGGGGGACAAAGAAGGGTGAAGAATGACTCTCCGGTCTGGGTTGGTGATGGGTGAAGCCAGTCAGAGCGACAGGAAATCCAAACGTCAGTGTTCAGTGAAAAATAGCGCTTTCTCTTCGGCTACGTCGAGTAAGAGGTGCCCGCCAGACCTCCAGTTGGAAATGTCTAGCAGGCAGTTGAATATATTTGTCTGGAGTTGAAGCGAGTGGTCAGGGTTTGGCGTTTGTGGGGAAGGGAGGGATTTGAAGTAATGAGAGCATGTGAACATTTATGGATCGATCTGCTGCTATTTTTAGGAACAAAGACTTAGAGCTACAAAAGCCGTGTGAAAGAAGAATGCCTTTGGCATCAGTATCTGTTCAAGAGTTTCATGTCCCGAAGCTTAACTATATATGACTTAATCCTTTGAAAATATTTATTTAGCTTTTACACAAAGGCTCGTCTTACTGCCGTGAGATTATCCGGGCACTGGGGAGCGGTTTGCGCAGGTTCCAGGTGTGGGTAATTAAACCTGCACATCCGGTGGGTGTACCCCGCCCCCCCCACCCCGGGAGTCACCCTTCGGGCCTTGTTGAAACAATGAGATATTAAAACCTGGCATTATTATACTTACTTTATAAGCTTTTAGAAAAACAAAATAAATAAAATAAAATAAAATAAAGTAAAATAAAGTAAAGTAAAATAAAATAAAATAAAATAAAATAAAATAAAATAAAATAAAAATTAAAATAAAAATAAAACCACAACAGGCATATAATAGATTACTTTCGGGGTTTTTTTCTCAGTTTACCACACCACCTTTTTTCTTCTTTTTTAGAATAATTTTTAAGGATACCTGTAACAGTTACCTACTGCCGTATAAGGCTTTAAGTATATGTAATATATAAATATTATATAAATATATATTAATTTATAATTATAAATACATATACCTATAAATAATATATTTATACTATGCGACATAATATATATTAATATATTATATTGTATAGCATACAAATTTACATAGTATATAAATATTATGTACCTATATATTATATATTTATATATCTATATACATATATATTATAATATATATTAAATTTCTTCATGTACGTATGTTTATTTCTTTCTTATGTTTATTTATTTTTGAAAGAGATAGAGAGAAACAGAACGTGAGCGGGGGAAGGAGCAGAGAGAGGGAGACACAGAATCGGAAATAGGCTCCAGGCTGTCAGCTGTCAGCACGAAGCCAATGCAGGACTCGAACTCACTAATCATGAGATCATGACTGAGCGGAAGTCCAACACTTAACCGACTGAGCCACCCAGGCGCCCCTGTATGTATATTTCCTTAACTTTATCTTTATATTTCTATATCTTTAACATGTATATATACACCATAATTTCTGTTACATATAACATATCTAACAAGTATATAACTATATATCTATATAACTATATAACCATATATATATATATATATATATATATATATATGTATGTATGCCACAAAACATCAGTGGTATACAAAAATTAATTCGTGTTCAGATGTCTGGGGAAACCTGAAGGCTGGGTAGGTGGCTGTACGGATCTGGCTGGGCTCCCTCAGATGCACGGGTGTCATTTGGCTGTCAGCTCTGGAAGAGGATTACTCTGCTCCACGTGTGTGTCCCCTGCCCTTCCACAAGCTAACCCTGGCGTGTTTTCACGGCAATGTCAGAAGCACAAAAGAGCAAGCCTGAAGGCAAGTGCATTTCAAGCTTCTATTGGTATCCTGTCTCTTAATGTCCCTGTGACCAGAGCAAGTCATGTGGTTGACCCTGGTGAAAAAGGGTGGCTCCCGATCTCCTCCTCCATAGTGAGAAAGTATTACAAATTTGCTGGGCACATGGTGTGGGTATAGGCGGAAGGGAGAGAAACTGAGTGAGCCGTGTAATCTATCACAACAGCATACTTCTCAACCATGAGAATGGATCCCTGGAAGCAATAAACTGCCTCTTCTATAGTTTACTCATGGTTAAATTGGGTGAAAGGCAGTCACTACCCAAAGCTAAGAATCTGAGACAGTAGAGATACAAAAATGCCTCTCTATTTGAAGTCCAAATTCATACTCTAGTTCCCTTATATGTCCAAGGTTTTACCATAATTTAAGAATTATTTCCACCATATTGTCCTTAATAAAACCATACAAAGAGAAATCTTTCAATAAATATATAGCTAAATACACTCATAGCTTTATTTGCTCAATAATGTTTGTCATCTTTATTGTGTTATACAGTAAAAAAAGTATATTAAAACATGACCTATGCCCTCTGCATTCAACATGTTCAAAAAAATGGGAAGTCAGTCACATATCATGCAAGATGATATGTGACTATAATCAGATTCGATCTAAATTCCACAGGATTTCATGACATCAAAAAAAAAAAAAAAGCAAATACACATATTCAACCCTGCCCGGTGGCTCTACATTTTCCATCTCTTGGAATCCGATACAATAATCAAAGTAGAGACTTTTATCTCCATTTGGCAACTAAGGACTTGAAGTCCGGAGCCTTTAAGAAACTTGCTAAAAGTTGACTCAAAATGTCCGATCTAGATTTGAACCTAACTCTTGCTAACCTCAGTACTTCTATCAAATAACATTGCCTCCTTCTGATGTGAATCCTTTCTCTATGCTAATATGATAATGCTGCCTGTTGAAATCTCCATCTAAGATTATCATTTTAATCAAAAAAAAAAAAAAAGAAGAAGAAGAAAGCTGTTTGGTACGCTATCAATTTAGTGTTGCTCAACTTTTGGACGGAGATTACATTCTCACCCAGTATTTGTTATGTGAAATATTTTTTCTCTCATCTTTTTTTTTCCTTTTGTATTAGAGAAAATTCTGTCTCAAGTACCAGTCTATACGAAACATTTTTAGCAACATAAACAATATGATGGTTACCTCTTTAATAGTTTGTTGATGAGAGGAAAGTCTTCTAAGCATCTATAATAAATTCTATCAACCCTTCCACAAAAAGTTTCCAAATGGCTAGAAATGGGCTTCACGAATTTAGCCAGGCAAGACATATGTTAAAATAATGTGAATATTACTATTACTTGCCTAATAAATGTATAAAGAAGAAACTTGCTTGGATGTATAATTTAGTGTGTGAATTATTAACCATGGTCATTAACTCATTGTTAATATAGTTATTAAAAATTAATATCTGATAGCTATTAAAATTTTTGAACATTTAACCCTAAGGCAGGATAGTAAACAGTCATGTCAAATATTTTTGCTTTAAAACAATAAATATCTTCAAATTGAGTGTGGAATACATCCAGTTCATTAAAGCAACATATTTAAATAAACTTTGGCAAATACTTTTATTTCTTTTAGCTGAGAAATTTGTCAATTGTTTTTTGATTTTTCAAGTCTGGACAGAAAGGTACAATGAAAATTCTTAATCATTTTTTATATCTTATGCATAAATAAAGTATAGACACCAGACTTATCCTTTCATTATGCTTAGAGATAAATTGGTATTTTCTTAAGAGATTTGTAATAACAAGAAACATAAGCCCTTAAATCTGTACTACTACAGATATGGGGAAATAGCTTAAGTTGCAACATCTCAGGCACTTGTAAGAAACTATATGTTTTAAGACTTGTGTATTTATGTAATATATCCCTTGTGAGTGGGTACAATAAAATTAGCCCAGGGATTGAAGTCAGAAAATCAAACTTTTGCTCATTTACTTCTGATCCTGGCTGCACATTCAAAATATCCGAGACACTTCTAAGACATATCAATTATATGGACCCCTCCCAAGATGCTAAAATTAATTGGCGAGGCCTGTATTGCTTTGGCAACGCACCCTTAGGGGGTAATTCTAGGTGCCCACTCAGTTTGGGAGCACTAGAACGTCACATTACTTACTGATCCTGAATCTTCATTTGCAAAACAGGATGATATTGATTATGGCCTAGCCAATTTCTCAGGGATTTTAGGAGACTCAAGGAAGATGTATCGTGTTTTTTGTTGTCAGCTTTTGATGCTAGGCCTTTGAACTCTGTTAAACTTCTGTAATGGACCAGATGGTATTCTATAATGGACTGTGCTGTGTGTGTGAATGTGTGTGTGTGTGTGCGTGTGTGTGTGAGAGAGAGACAGAGACAGAGATAGAGACAAAGACAAAGAAAGACAGGCAGACACAGAGAGAGACAAAGAGACACACAAAGGGATTTATCAATTTGGATGTCATTTCTTTTCTATCGAAACCAAATTTTATTAATGGATATTTTAAAACCATACTTGATAGACTTAACATATAATTCCTGCCTCTCCAGTTACTACAGGTGAGCTAATTATTTTATCTCTAGATGAGCTCCTTGTTTTATAAATCTTGCCTCTGTGGGTCTCTGTTTACAAGCTAATTTATATTTCTACTTTCTCTCAAAAATAATATTTATTAGAGAAGTTTTTAAAAATGATGTATATTAAAGAAGTATTTTTTTCAGAATATAGAAACAATACATGCTAAAAGATACGAAGCTGGAAAATATAGAAATGTAGCCAAAAAAAGTAGCTGTGATCCTGAGAAAACGTACTGTCAACATTTTGATTTGCTCGTCTCTCCATTATTTAGTACTTTTAAAATGATTTGTGTGAGTTCATTCTATTAGAAGATACTATATATATATATAGTCTATATATAGTATATAGTATATATATATAGTCTATATATAGTATATAGTATATATATATATAGACTATATATATATAGTCTATATATATAGACTATATATATATATATATATATATATATATATATATATAGTGTGTGTGTGTGTGAGAGAGAGAGAGAGAGAGAGTAATGTTTTCTGATTGTGTTACCAGCTTTTTTATTTACTTTCTTTTTTTCTTTTCTTCTTTTTTTTTCTTTCTTTTTTGGATACACACTGTTTAAAACATTTGTTAAGATTTTTTTTTTTTTTTTTTTTGAGAGAAAGAGAAAGAGTACAAACAGGGTAGGGGCAGAGAGAGAGGGAAGAGAAAATTCCAAGCAGGCTCCATGCTGTCAGTGCAGAGCCTGACACAGGGCTCAAATTCACAAACCATGAGCTCATGACCTGAGCCAAAATCACAGCTGGATACTCAACCGATTGAGCCACCCAGGCGCCCCTAGAACGTTTTATAATCAAATGAATTGACTTTCTCTACAATTTATTTTATTGTTCTCATGTTTATAAAGTCATCGTTTGATCCAAAGTTAGACAAATATTCATCTCGTTTTCGATTTTGTTTGTGGATTTTTTTAGTTGGCTCATTGATCCACTGTCACTGCAAAGCATGGCTCGTATATGACACATACATAATTTCACATAATATAAGCACATAGTTAAATTTCCCTGAAGATAGGATACATTTATTCTTTTTCTTTTCTTTTAAGCCTTGCAATTAAGTCGAGGAGAAAATGTGGGCTGTTGAGGCACCAGCCCCTACTCCCACACAATTGAAAATCTGCATATAACTCTTGATTCCCCCAAAACGTAACTACTCATAGCTTACTGTTGACCAAAACCTTACTGATAACATAAGCAGTTGATAAACGTGTATTTTGTATGTTCTATGTATTGTATTCTGTATTCTTACAATAAAGTGAAGTAGAGAAAGGAAAGTGTTATTAAGAAAATCCTAAGGAAGAGAAAATACATTTATTTTTTTATTCAATATTCAATAAATATTACAGTATTTATTGAAAAAACTGCATATAAGTGGACCCCAGGAGTCCAAACCCACGGTGGTTCAAGGGTCAACCGGTATTTTCTATTTTTGGCAAATCAGACATGTCTTCCATTTATGCTAATGATATAAAGCTTTTTACAAAACTAAATGTATATAAACTTTAAGAAAGTGCACTAATGTAAAACTTAAGTGACGATGAGTCCAGGTGACATAAGCCAGAATGATTACAGAAAAGGAGGTGGCCTGGATTTCCATCCTGTCAGGGACACTCCCCAGGCACTTGCCCCAAGCACATTACTTTCCCTTGTTGAGCCTTGGGGCCCTCCCTTGGGCAATGCGAACAATAATGGCAAAGCTACCACCTAATTTGGTTGTGAGAATTAAATTCTTTATTTTCTGTAAAGCAATTATAAGAGTGCATAATAAATATTATTAATTATCATTTCTATTTGGATACCTGAAACTTGCTTTAACCCACTTGCAGTTTATTTTAGAAAATTTTCAAGGTAATAGCTCTCAAACCAGGGTGTATTTCAGAATCACCTGGAAAGTTAGCAAAAAACCTAAGAGGTCCAGATTCATTGAAAGGAAGCAGGCCCTGGAACCAAGTTCGTTAAGGGATTCCGACGTCTCAGAAGGTTTAAAAACTGAGGCTCCATAGGGAACTACTGACGGGTGTGAGAGACTCTCCTACAATTCTTGGCAAATTAACCCATGTTCCCAGGCTCTTGCCCTCCTTGTCAGATATAGTCCAGGGAGAATAAAAAAGAAAACTCAATAAATATTTGTTGAGTGAGTGAATGAATGAATGAGCAAACACATGACAAAATTAGTTAGTACAGAGGATTATCCAATCTGTTTCTCCAATCAGTTTTTAACTTTAAGATCATTCCAATCAGTATCCCAAAGGAACATCCTTAAAACTCGACTGGGTGGTTTTGGAATTTATCTGAAAGAGTAAATAGCCAAAGTAGCCAAGAGAATAATTTAAAAAGCAAAGTAATTTGAGAAGACTCTTACCATTAGGTAATAAAATATATTATAAAACAACTAGGAGCAGGGTGAGAGTAGGTCCAGAATTATCAATGTGATTTTTTTTTTAACGTTTATTTACTTTTGAGACAGAGAGAGACAGAGCATGAATGGGGGAGGGGCAGAGAGAGAGGGAGACACAGAATCGGAAGCAGGCTCCAGGCTCCGAGCCATCAGCCCAGAGCCCGACGCAGGGCTCGAACTCACAGACCGCGAGATCGTGACCTGAGCTGAAGTCGGACGCTTAACCGACTGAACCACCCAGGTGCCCCTATCAATGTGATTAATAGGAAAGAACAGATGCTCATCTAAATAAAGTCATTTAATATATGATAAATATGGCATTGTGAATTTGTGGGGAAATGATTTTTTTCAAGTAGATGATACTGGCATTGCAATCCATAAAATATATTTAAAAAGAAGGAAACATGATAAATACTTATATCCTACACCAAGATATAGTCCAGCTATATTAAAATTATATGTGCATCAAAATAAAATCATAGAACTAAAGGAAAATGGGAATAAATATTTATGCAATATCAGAATAGGGGAAGAACTTTCTAAACATAAAAACAACCTAGTCACATAAAAAATGAAAAGAAACGTATGTCCCAAAGATAAATACAACCAACACATACGTACAAAACGAGGAAAAGTACAAAGACTCAGAAAAAATTACTTATTAGCATCCCTGAAAATCACGCTAATAAAAAGACACCATTTTCAACAACCAAGTAACCAAATGTTAACATTTTGAAAATATTGGCAGTGAGACTGGGAATTAGGACATGTCAGGCACTTGTTTCTCAGGGTGTAAATTTTCATGTTACTTCTGGGGAAAATCGTGGCAAATTTTTTTCCAAATTCTTAAAAACACACAAACTTGTTTACCAGTAATTTCCTTTGTAAGACTGTAGCCTAAGGAATTTTCTAAACTATATAAAGATTTTGATAACAGGATTTGTTTCTCTGAAAAAATAATAAAGAAAAGCAACCAAAATGACCAACAAAAGGAAATTGGCTAAGGGAATTACCGCACATTTTTGAAACGAAACACTGTAAAAAATATATGATCATAAGTTATGCTGGGAGAATATGTATTGTCAAAGGGAAATGTTCACAATCTATGTCTTATGATGTATGCCAGTGAAAACAAATTGAACATTTTATAAAAAAGAAAATGATCTAATATTCAAGGACATGCGCTAAAATCTAAGCAGCGATGGGTTTTGTTTTTGCAGTTATTAACAAATAATAAATCATGTTTGTGTCAATACAGTTAGAAGACAGTAGCTTTTATAATTCATTGACGTCAATCTTCATTCATCCATAGGAGACAGAGACTGGCAAAACTAAACCCACACTATTGGTCTCTTTTAACTTAGTGCAATAAAAGAGACGAAACTAATCTTTAGATCCAGTAAAAGGCTTAAAAGGAAACTTTTAGATATGATAGGTAGATCTGCCCTGGAATACGGATAGAGATGATTTATCCATCTTGCAGGCTACAGTTCCAGACTTGATAGTATGGTGGTTGTAGAATCAAAAGAACTAGCCTTAATTCCTGGCTTGGTTTTGAGCAAATCACGTAATCTCTCAAAGCCTTGACTTCCTCATCTACAAGACAAGGAAAAGACTTGCACTGCCTATAGGACTATAGGAGTGTTGTAAGGATTCAGCAGTCTGTGAGATCGTGTGTGTGTGTGTGTATGTGTGTGTATTTAAGCATCTAAAATGCAAAGTTAGGGGCCACCTGAGTGGCTCAGCCAGTTAAACGTCCAACTCTTGGTTTCAGCTCAGGTCATGATCTTGTGGTTCGTGAGTTTGAGCCCCACATCGAGCTCCATGCTGACAGTGTGGAGCCTTCTTGGGATTCTCTCTCTCCCTCTCTCTCTGCCCCTCCGCTTCTCACTCTCTCTGTCTCTGTCTCTCTCTCTCTCTCTCAAAAATAAACTTTAAAAAAATAAGAAAAAAATAAATAAAATGCAAAGTTATAAGTCAAAAATAGAACGTTAGCCCTGGAAGGAAACTTAAAGTCATTTAAAACCATCCCCCAATCCAGAGGACACTATTAATCTAAGGAAGGCATACATATACCCTGTTTGGGGCGGGGGGGGGGTGTCTCAGTTTTAGCATCTATACAGAACTTGCCAGCAAACCCAATTCCAAAGGACCCTGACCTGCTATTAGAAACCCTATACCAGTCAACAATTAAAGCATTGTATAAAGATAAATCAAGGAGTCATGTTTCTTCCCAAAGAAGCACACAATGTAAAAGAACTAATAAAACCTAGTGATTTAAACCCCTATAAAATTAATTCATTGTATATGAAGAATTAGCATAAAACATACTGACATTTATAGAATTGTTTCCAAAACGCGCGGAAGGAATTCCTTGTTAGAGAAAACAGTGGTTTGGAATTGTTTCCTCATGTGAGCCATAAAACGTCTTATATTTTGGTCCTTTTATTTAGTTGCTCTAAACCACAATTGAGTTCATGTAAATGGGAGCTTAGCTCTCAAATATTTTTAATCTCTCTGTTCCCACAGTGGAACCAGCTACTGAATTCGAAGGCTTACGATACTTCAGTGATACAATTAGCTCCCCACCAATGAGAATTGGTAGAGAAGGTACAGATTATAAAGAAGAGCTATCTTTTAAAAGTCAATCTCTAAGCTGGAAATGTGCACATGAGCTCTCTATAAAGGTTGCACAAATTTGCAAATGTTTTTAACTAGGTCAACAGGATTGTTCTTGGTTCTACGTCAGTTTAATTGGCAGTTTATTCAGTGGATGCTCTTGTTCTCAAGAGCTTAAAACAAAGGAACCCAATTTTCAATTCTTAAGACAAATAGTAGATATTATTGTCTCTTAACATCTGAGGTGAAGGGACTTACTTTCCTCTTTTCAAGTTGTCAAGATTTTTTTTTAATTGTGGTAAAATATGCATAACCAAAAAAGTTACTATTTTAATGATTTCAACGTGTACCGAGTTGTACAAACATTCCTGGAACTGCTACCTAATTCCATCACTTTTGTATCACCCTGAAAGTCACTGTCCATCACCCCGTCTCCCAGCCTCTGAAAGTTACCAGTCTGCTTCCTTTCTCTATGGATTTGCCTATTGTGAATAGGAACGATTACTTCTAAAAGGTTTTATTATTTTTTTGATTAAAGTTTATATATTTATTTTGAGTGAGACAGAGAGCACGAGCAGGGGAGGGGCAGAGAGAGAGGGGGAGAGAGAGAATCCCAAGCAGGCTCCACACTGTCAACACGGAGCCCCACACATGGCTCTATCCCATGAACCTTGAGATCATGACCTGAACCCAACTCAAGAGTTAGACGCGTAACCAACTGAGCCACGCAGGCACCCCCCCTTTTTTTTAATTGAGATACAATTGACATGTAACCTTATATTTGTTTCAGGCGTACAACGTAATGATTTGGTATTTGTATATATTATAAAATGATCGCCTTAAAAAGTCTTGAGTAACATCCATCACCACACGCGGTTACAATTTCTTTCTTGTGATGAGAACGTTTAAGAGCTACTTGCTTAGCAATTTTCAAGTATACAATACGATATTATTAACTGTAAGTCCCTATGCTGTACATTACATCGCCAGGACTTATTTAATTGGAACTATTCTTCCTTTCTTTTTTTAATGTTTATTTATTTTGGAGAAAGAGAGAGAGAGACAGAGTGCGAGCAGGGGTGTGTGTGGGGGGGGGGGGGGCGGGGGGCGGGGAGAGACACAGAATCCGAAGGGGGCTCCAGGCTTCGAGCTGGCAGCACAGAGCCCGACGTGGGGCTGGAATTCGTGAACTGTGAGATCATGACTGGAGTCGGACGCTTAACTGACTGGGCCACTCAGGCGCCCCTGGAACTATTATTTCTAATCTAACTGTACTGGGTAGTATTTGTCCTTCCCATTCCATTCTTTGCTCTTTTCCATTCGGCTCCGGACCCCCAGAAGCTAAAGTCCATGGACTGCATCAACAGGGCACCCCTGCCCTCTGGCTGCTGGTTGGCTTGGCTCTCAGAAAGCAGTGCAAGAACATCGGAGAATAGGAAAGGCCTTCACTTCCTCGGCTTCTCCCCTTCCTGGTGTGGGCCAGCCTGACAATGGCTGTGTTCCTCCATCGAAGGCCAAGGCTTCTGTCGGGTGCCCCTGCCCCAGCACATGGCAGATCTGACCACATCCCTGTTCTGTCTCCCCCTTCCCTTTGAAGTTCTCCACCAGGTGGGAGTTGCTTCCTGCCCTTGGTTTCACCTTCCTTTGGGTGTCTTCGAACGCAGCCCCACTTTCGTGAACTGTTCCTTCATTAAGCTCTCCCCAGTTGAGTAGGCTGTTTCCCTGCGGAATACTGACTGATCTACTAACTTGACTGGTACACTGACTCGATTCATCGCCGCATTTTCTTAATTATTATTGTTCACCATTGAGGAGCCCCTTAAAGACACAAGGACCTGAGGAACGATTCATTTCTTCCGGGAACGCGGCTAGTAAGGAAAATTGAAGGTGAGGGCAGAGAAAACATGAAGAGTTTCAGTATACATTTATTCAAAAATGAAATCGGAATAGAGTTGCTTTTCATTTCTCTAAGTCACCTGCTCCCCGTTTGCAGAGTATTTCTCATTTAGCCTTTCTGATTTCACAGCAAATCCTAACCGGGCTCTTTCTCTTTGCATTGAGGATGTATATAGTGTTAAGCACACACACACACATATGCAGCTAATGTAGTACAAATGTTACATGCAAATAAATGCATTTATACAGATGTAAATGAGGACAGCTCATCCACAATAAATACGTGTTGAACAAGCGAAAAATGAACCCATTAATTGTGAAATATGAAAAATGCAAGGGAAGAATATTCTCTGACTGTTGTCTCAAAAAGGAAATAGATGTTTTAAAAAAAGAAATTCCCAGAAAAAATATTTTGTTTTAGATACACGCAGCACGTTGGGGCACCCGGGTGGCTTGGTCGGTTAAGCGTCCGACTTCGGCTCAGGTCATGATCTCACGGATCGTGGGTCGGAGCCCCAAGCCCGGCTCTGCGCCAACAGCTCAGAGCCTGGAGCCTGCTTCGGATTCTGTGTCTCTTTCTCTCTCTGCCCCTCCCTGGCTCACTCTGGCTCTCTCTCTGTCTCTGTCTCTCTGTCTCTCTCTGTCAAAAATGAATAAACATTAAAAAAAAAAAAGAATTCTTTAAAAATAAAGAAGTAAATAAATAAATGCAGCATGTTGTACATACGCTTTGGTCTGATCTGTGTCTGGCCTACATCCTAGAGTATCTTAAATTGCTAGAGACATTATTAAGGACCCTTTCTTCCACTTGAAAAGCACGCTCTTAGAAACTTTGTCTTGAGATGAGGTCAAGTCTTGAGTTTGTAGTTACTGAAATCCCAGAATGTTTCACAGTAGATAGTATGTAATCCTTTATGTTTTGACTGAATTTTAACTTGAGTAAACTGTTTAGTGGATTTGCTATTTCAATTGGGAGAGGACTAGGAATCCTGCCAGTTTTAAGAGAATTTAGTCGACTTTGGTATTAGAAAAGCAAAGCAACTTTCATTTCAAGTATAATATTCGTTTGGAAATGTTCTTGTGTTCCTTTTCTTTTCTTTTCTTTTCTTTTGATCTTCTGAATTTTGAAAAAAAAAATAAGGATGCCAAATACTTTACGTATTCGCCAATGAATAGAGAAATCTTGTAAGAGAATTTTGTGTAAGGCATAGCACCCTATAATCACCCTATAAAAATAAGAAATATTTACAAATGCCAGGTTTTCAGTGGTGCAATAAATATGGCAGTGACTTAAATAAGTTATTCAGCACAACTTCTAGGAAAATATACATGTAAGGATCTTAACAAGCTTTGTTATTCAAGCCTGAATATGAATATGAGCTTTAAGAAATGATCAAGAGAGAGAACCAACCAAGCAGCAGTGGCTGTCGACTGAGGCCAGTCGTAAATCATCCTCGACTTGGTTTAGACTCAAGTCTTGGAGCAAAGCTTTATTATTTCTCAAAGACCTTCCAATTAGTTTATTTTTAAGACAGATTTTGTAAACTCGGATGCCACAAATATTTATAAGCGGCAGCTGTTTATCTTCTCCAGACTGAGAAGGAAAAGGTAAAGCAAAAAAGAGGGACTCCTTGCTCCCGATAGAAAGAGAAATTCACCACAAGGTTTGCGGGAGAAAGAACACCAGTGGGTTCTGATACTGCCATGTTTCTAAATATAACCTTTACCCTATAAAAACTAACACATTGAAAAGATTAAATGAAAACTAAGTTAATGATGATGTCATTAAGCAGTTCATACTGAGGAACTATCTCAGTAGGTAAAACGAGGCTGTATTAATGACCCAGTGCAGAAATAAAATCAATTCTGAGGACATAAACTTGTTTTAACACCTTGAGAAAGGAGACCTAGCCCTTTTATAATTTGTTTTACGCCCTTAGAAGGTAAGGGTTTATAGCTCTGAGGTCATACCTTTACCAAGAAGTAAGTTTCCTTACGGATATCTAACCTGTGAATTATTTAAGGGTTTGTTTGTTTTAATTTTTTAGGACATTTGAAGTGCTCCTGCCACTCTGTTTCTCTGTTCATGTCAAACACTTCAAAGATGTCGAAGGTCTGAGTAAATTTAAAGCTAGGTTTTGTCCTAATTTTAAGACTAACTTAAAATTATGTTACGGCAAATGGTCTCGTTTAGTAGTGAACTAAGGAAATTATGTGCAGATAGCAGATGAATCCTTCATTAAACCATTGATAGAATTAGAGAAAGGAGTAATATAGCCTGAGATTAAGCAAATATAAGCTCTAGTCCCCAGACACAAGAAGAACAAAGAGTTTTTATCCAGCATACACATGCCAGGAGCACGTTATTTGCACTGTTGGATACTGTCTGTGCGTGTGTGTTTTGATAAACTGCAATGAACCTGCCAGCAAAACAAAATATAACATTGGCCCCATTTCCCAGAAGGGTTCTACAAATACAAACACAAAAAGCACAATGGATTTTTAAATGCTCAGGATAATAAAGTTAATTGATAGCATTTGATGCTTCTGCCTATCAGTTACCACCTTTATGTAAATCTCTCTTAAATGCCATTAGAATTTATGTGTCTACAACGGGACTGCCCAGAAGGTTCCGTCGTAAAGTAATCCCGAATTTGACTTCCCCTAGCTGAATCCCTCCTGAAGTGAAAAAAAGTATCTCTACTTGATAATAAGAGAGAAGGAAGGAGTGTGAGGGAGGATGGGACTCAAGGGGATAATCAAAGTTAAAGGGGTGTATGGGGAATTGATTGTTTGTGGTTGCAGAGTAAATGAGAGAAAAGGAGCTAAAGACACAGGTTTATGTGTCAAATACCCTCCTGCGATTAACATGACTCTGATTGAAACAAACTAACGAACCTTGCTGTTCTCTGTTGAAACCCAGTAGTCACTGGGTAATTTTTGTATTTGAACAGATTGTGATTTTTAAACAGAACTCACTGGTGATAGTGGTAAGAATCCTGTACCTGAATCACTATGACGGGATAACAAGGGAAACAAAGTCACAGGTGTTTTTAGCCTTCTCTTACTGTATAATCACATCCAGCATTCTCATAAAGATGATAATGAAATCGAAAAGAAAACCACCATACTTTCTAATTATATACATGCATAGAATTTGATGTCAGTATAGCTTTTTTATCATTTCCCTGACCTAGTCTTAGGTAGTCAAGGCCCTGAGCCAAATTGTTTGTTTTTTTTTTTTAAGTTTATGTATTTATTTAGTTTGAGAGAGAGAATGAGCAGGGGAGGGACAGAAAAAGAGGAGGGTGCAGAAGATCAGAAACGAGCTCTGTGCTGACAGCAGACTGCCCAGTGTGGGACTCGAACTCACAAACTGCGACCTCACGACTGGAGCTGAAATCAGAAGCCCATCCCCCTGAGCCACCCACGTGTCCCCCCAAAGCAAATTGTTCCAGTCTTTTCTCTGCTGTCCTTGCCTCATCCTAAAAGCCCAATGTCCCCATCTGATCGTTTCAAAATCACTTCGGGTCAACTCGGGACGTGTTTTATTCTGACCCAAAGTTCGCACAAGGTCTTTTCAAACTAAAGAAGCAATAGAATTTTATGTAAAGAATATCGTTTTAGATTTTTCTTGCTTTATCTTAGATTACTTTTAAAATAGCCTTGGGGATGGGCTTCAATTCCATAAACATATGTGTGGGGTCGTTTCTTTATGTGAGATTCTCTGAGAGATGCCTGGATGGAAAAATGGATTTCCTAACCTCCAGCAGTTTAAAAGTCTAGAAAAACAGCAGAAATGTACACACCAACTCCACTTTAAAATGTCCCGAGCGTGGGGAGGAAAGATTGGTCCCATCTAAAATGACCAGAAACATCATTAAAGTAGGTCATAAAAGTCATCTTGGGTTTGAATCATTAAGTTCGCACTGGCACATAGGAAAAAGCCCTTGAATCTTAGGCTACTTCTTGGGGATGAGCAAGGTCATATTTATCACTAATCCTTAGAAGTGCCCAGGCTGGCTGGCACCCTTCCTACTCTCTGTTACAAAAGTTGAAGCGCATCCGGCTAATTCGGCGACTTAACCAGCCAGGGCTCTGTTTGGTTTCTGAAAATTCTGTTGAGTTGTTCACAGCGAAGGGATTGAGTGATCACCTCGGAATGCATTTGCAAGATGACTGGCTGGGATAAGTAATCACGATTAAGTCCTATCTTCCAAAGGCGGACTTTAACCTTTGTATTGCCTGAAGCGAATAAAAATGGATCCGATTTCAAAATACCCGAAAAGTCATCAGAAGGGTGACCTAATTCCCCTTCCGATATTTGGCCCGGTCTGGCAAAGGTGAAGTTGACAAAAAAAAAAAAAAAAAAAATTGGAGGCGCCCTTAGGGTATACAATCTGTACTGGTTTTCAGAGGGGAGCAAAAGTTCAAGCAAGTGGCACTTGAGACCTGCTGGCGATGTTTTTGTTTTTGTTTTTTTTTTTATCATTCATTTTCAGTTGAGGATTGTTGACGCTCCTGAGCTGTAAGGATAAATGCAAGGAAAGGACTGAATCGAAAGGTCTTCAATTAATTCAATTATCGTCAATAAGATTCTTCCTCCTTTAGAAGAGTGACCTTCGCTATTTTCAATACCCACTCAGAACAACTATTTGGAAATTCAATCTGCTGCTCCCTGATTGGCTTCCAGACGTGTCACTGACAACTGTAGCCACTCAGTCATGGTTATAATGTCCCGGAGACTTGCTGTTCCAACTGGGGTGGTGAGCTTGCAGCATCTGCCTCGCCCAGGAGCTTAGTCGAAATGCAGATCTCAGGGGCGTCCGGGGGTGGGGGGAGTGGGGAGGGGGGCTCTGTTGGTGAAGCTTCCTGCTCTTGGTTCCGGCTCAGCTCATTGATCTCACGCTTTGTGAGTTCAAGCCTTGCATCAGGCTCTGTGCAGACAGCGTGGAACCTGATTGAGATTCTCTCTCTCTGCCCCCTCCCTGCTCTCTCTCTCTCTCTCAAAATAAATAAATACACTTATTAAAAGAGAGAGAGAGAGAGAGAGAAGAAATGCAGAGCTCAGGCCCCCGCCCAGCCTTCTTGAATCAGAATCTGAGTTTTACCGGGGCGCCTGGGTGGCTCAGTCAGTTGAGCGACCGGCGTCGGCTCAGCTCATGGTCTCACGATCTGTGAGTTCGAGCCCCGCGTCGGGCTCCGTGCTGACAGCTCAGAGCGTGGAGCCTGCTTCTGATTCGGTGTCTCCCTCTCTCTCTGCTCCTCCCCCACTCGTGCTCTGTCTCTCTGTCTCAAAAATAAATAAACAGTAAAAAAAATTAAAAAAAAAAAAAAAGAATCTGAGTTTTACCAAGAGGACCAGGGGGTTAGTATGCACATTAAACTCTGAGAAGCCCTGTGCTAGCATTTGGACTCCAAGGTAAAAATGAAGAAAAGTACTACATCCTGCATAAATTTAAAGCTGGCCTTGGAGAGAAACAGTACCACATGTGGTTAAGGACCCATAGGAGCTTTTGCATCTGTGTTGTTTTGCCTTGGTATTTAAACGTGGTGATTTAAGGGGTGCCTGGGTGGCTCAGCTGGTTAAGCGGCCCACTATCAACCAGGGCATGATCTCAGGGCTCCCGAGTTCAAGCCCCGTGTCAGGCTTTGTGCTGACAGCTCAGAGCCTGCTGCAGATTCTGTCTCCCTCTCCCTCTGCCCCTTCCCTGCTTGTGCTCTGTTTCTCTCTGTCTTTCAAGTATAAACAAACATTAAAAGAAAAACAAACAAACAAACATGGTGATTTGATCAACAGTCACTTCCATAAGGAAAAGAAGCACCGTTTTTCCTTCCTCCACGGAGTTGTTGACGGCCCCTGCTTTTGATAGGCCTGGGGCCTGCAGTTTGTCTCTGAGACAGAGACAAAGAAGAATCGCTTGCCCCTGACACAGAGGAGGGAGTACAGCTCAATAACTCAACTGTCACCTGCCAGTTCATCCTTCTTACACTCAACCTTAAAGATTCCACAGATCCTGGCTATCTCGCCACCAGGCCCCTTGGGAATATTCGAAGGCCTCAGATGAAAGTTGCTGATAAGGGGCGGCCAGGACAGGGGTGAGTATCATGGCCCGATGACTTCTGGCAGCTTCTTTCCGCTCACCTTTAAGGGTTCGTCTAATCCATCAACGGTTCCTTTTGAACTGGCTCACAGACGAGTCCCACGCAATAGTTAGTGTTTCTAGATCTCAGTGCTTTCTAATGCTTGGAGCAATGGGCTTGACTTGTGAGCTCCTTCGCTATTATTTGAGAGAAGTCAAGTTATACACAGATGTGAGTTAGGGAACAAGAAATAACCTTGGCCACAGTCTGTGCTTCCCAAACTGTCATAAGCTCCAGGGAAAGAAAATGAGATGCTGGGTTCACTTGAAGATACCCAGGGGAACTCAGCCAATGAACCAGATGTTAGGATAGTGTTTATTAAAGGCAGGGTCTAAGCGTATGAGTTTGGGTCTTTTATCTTCTATTGCACTCATCTTACCAGTGACTATAGCCATGTGTCTTTGTGTGTGACTGAACAGGAAGGTATTGAAAGCCTCATGTTTTGACAGTTGCCATGACCATTCATGTGTAGCCCATGGGTACACAGATAAACTGCCTCTTTTGAGGAAATCCCAATCCATCAAAACAAGGATATGGGTAGATCACAAGCAATGAGGTCCCCTGTGTGCAGGTAGTATGTAAATCAGCATTGTTTCGAAGGATTGCGGGCATTAAGAGGCCGGCGTCACGGGGTTACTTTCTAGGAGATCTGGAAGCGTGGCATTTTATCTCTCTGGACTTGGTTCCATTATTCTTAAAGTGATGAGTTTCAAATCAGGGTCCCACAGGACACGGTCCCTAGGAAATTAAGTGTTAACACAGTGAAGAGATGTGAGATCTCATGATGTGGAAGGTGAGCCTCCAAGAGGAGACACAGCATGTTGAACCTCCCCAGATCTTTGACCTGGGTTCCCTCTCACTGTGCTAGGTCTGTCTACATGCCCTGGAGCACTCTGGGAAATGCTGTTGTGGCTAGTCTCCAGGATGTGTGACAGGGCCGATCGTTTGTGGCTCTGTAATCTTGGAGGCAGCCCATGCTCCTCTTTGACTTCTTTTTTGGTAGGACCATGGAAAAGATCTTCCATAGTATAGAAGTCATTTACATTTGGGGCCATGGCACACGGGGTCTCCCATGCCTCTCTAATTGTATATTTAGGCAAAAGCAATTACCTTTTAGTTGAAAGTCAACCTTGAATGTAGCATAGGTTGACACATAAATTGACCTAATAGAAGAAAGCTGCTTTTTCATTACGATTCACTCTGAAATAAAATTCATATAACATTTATACCTGTGGTTTAAAAGAAAATCATTTAGTAGAAAAGGGAAAAAAATGCCTCTCCATCTATTATCAGACAGTGTCAAGTGTTTCTGGGGCATAGCTTCTAAAAACTCAGTCTTTTATCCCTTTTCTCTAAATAAATAATATGGTTGTGACAACCAATAAGCAGGCCTGTTTTGTTGGGAAAATATTAAAATTAGAAAATTGTGTGCCTGTGGCGTTTGTCCTAAAGCTTCGTAATTGAGTGTTAACACACAGGAACAACGTGTTCGTTCGCGATATGATGTGTTCTGCTAAAATGAATCATTATGGTATAGTATTTTAGATTACAAAGAATTCTGGGATCAAAAGAATTCCAGGTTAAAAAGATAGCAGAGTAAGTTTGAATTTTTTTTTATGGCTTCTCAGAAGCAGGCTAGAATTAAAAAGAAATAATAAATCCCCACTCTGATTTTAACATAAAATGATGCTATTGGCATTTGGACTGCCATTGGCCCCGGACTCTCAAACTGCAAACCTATTGGCATAGTTTTTTTTCCTCCTTTTCGAAACCATCAGTAAACTTCTCTCCTTTTCAAATGACCCATCCAGTTCATGTCTACTTTTGGAGAAAACTGCTAAGTTATTTAGCTTCGAAACGAGCTATATTCCAGCCTTCGTAAGGGCGGTTCCTGGAATCAGTCTAATTTTGAGTACGCGTTCCTGGCCACAGCTTATTATTACTAAAGAATACGTGCTGACAGGCAGAGACAAAAAGGTCATGGAGAAGGTCACTTTTAAACAGAAATGTGATTTATATACTATAAAGCACTCTATTATTATTAGATAGGAATGAAAGTTCAGAGAAAGAATATGGGAGTTGAAAAGTCTCTTATTTCTGAAAGTTCAGACAGATTTCAGGAGGAAATTGTGCCGTGAATTTCTATTTCACTGAGAATGAGGCTCCATGGTGAGCGGTGTGGACAAAATTAAAGGCAGATATATGAACCCAGGTAATTTTATCACGTTTTCGGTTAAACTAACTAAAATATTTGATTTTGTCCGGGTGGCAAGCAATTGCATTTATACGCACACAAAGTGAATGTTTGCTTAAATTACTAATTATTCGTTTTGAAACACAAAATCTGTCAAACGTGGCGTTTCATGCAGCTGAGAGTCACTGCCTTTGCAGCAGTCAGCGTTCTGTACATTTTCGGTATTGTTTTATTTTTCTGTTCCTCCAGGGGTGGGAAAGAGAGGAGAGGGGCAGGAGGAGGGAGACGGAGTGGAAGGTGGTGAGAGAGAGAAGCCTTTGCTGTAGTTTTGAGTCAATGCTAGAATATAATAAATTTTCAAGAGTCAAAACCAGCTTTAGACATATACTAAACACTAAAAAACAAAAGAAGGCTAATAAATTACGATGACATCACAAACCACAAAACGGGCCCTGTTCTTTTTACTGAAGTTAAAGATGTCTTATTGGCACAGGCAAGGTTTTCTTGCCTGGAGCGGTGTCCCAAGTTCTCCAGTCATTTCATCTGCAACCGGTTGACTATGTTTCACGTTGGTGATGAATTATACTCTATTTCCTCAGTCTAATCCTTTTCATTTATTTATATTTTATGGAGGAAACATAAAAGGCTCCTTAGAAAAATCCAACTGTTTTTGATAAACCTTGTCATGTGCAAATAATGGAGCCTTGTCAGGGCCAAGCTTTTCTGGAAATTTATACCTTCTAATAATAATTAAAAGGAAAAAAAAAAGAAAATCAGAAACAAATAAGAAATATATTGAATTGGATTCAAAGCATGTTTGTGGCTTTGAATCAGGGGCAATAAAGCATTTTCTATCAAAAAATGTTTAAACGTGGCAGTGTGACTAAACTCCATGTTCAGCTTGAATTTTGGATTTTGCAAATAGTGAAACCACGACTTCAATTTTTAAGCCGAAAGAAGAAAGAAAACATTTAGTTCTTAGTGAAGCACTATATTAATAGCCTGGATCAGAGGCAACAAGAAAGAGCTGGACAGTAGAATAGACTATAGCCTGATAGGTTGTAAAGAATCCTCAACAAGAGGTTTTTAGTTCTTCCTCTCTTTTTTGTAAAGTTTATTTATTTATTTTGAGAGAGAGACAGCCCAAGTGGAGGAGGGGCAGAAAGAGAAGGAGAGAGAGGATCCCAAGCAGGCTCCGCGCTGTGAGCACAGAGCCCAACGTGGGGCTCGAACTCATGAACCGTGGGATCGTGACCCGAGCTGAGATCAAGACTCAGATGCTTAACCGTCTGAGCCACCCAGGTGCCCTTTAGTTATTTCTAAAGAAGTAAAATTTATACAGAGACGTGTATTTTCGCTATTCATGGAACACGGATAACCGGGTTTTTATTTTCTAAGCATTTTCTTCCAGTGGAAGAACCACCAAGGCATCCCAGCAAATAAGGTTTTTATTATTATTATTGGTTACAATAATTAGTAATGTCTACAAATTAAATATTCAAAGAAAAAAATGACCAAGTCTATGTTGATTTCTTTTACTTCCTTGGGGATTTCTATTTAATCAGTAGAACCTCTTTGGCTAATTATACAAAGCCTGTTTAATAGATTTCATTTGCTTTGAATCCTAATGGAATATGTTCCCTATTCTTATCCCCAACAATAGTGTAGAGTTTCTGTTTATGATAGTGGTTCTCAATACAGGCTGTTTATTAGAATATTCAAGGGAATTTCTAAACATACTGATGCCTGCTCACCTTGCGCCGGCTGAAACCCACTTTCGGGGGGGGGGTGTGATCCTAGGCATCTGTGTGTTTAGAAATTCCTCAGGTGATTCTAATGCACAGTAAGGTGGAGCCCCACTGATCTGGGGGATTTTATCAGAATCTTGTTAGAGTAAAAATTACCATGGGATCAAGAAACTTATGCTTACTTAAATGGCCAGAATTCTACCCACGTTTCACCCTCGTGGGTGGTGGAGGCAGGATAGGGGTTGGAAATTCCTAGAGTTCTGAGTTTGAATCTAGGCTCTGCTGTTTACTTAAAATATGACCTTGATCTTCCCTATAAGAGAGACTGTATACTATGGGCATTAAGGAGGGCGCTTGTGATGAGCACTGAGTGTTGTGTGTAAGTGAAGAATCATTGAATTCTACTCCTGAAACCAAAACAATATTGAACTGCATGTGAACTAAAATTTAAACTAAAGAAAAAAAAAAAGATGATGGGGTGGCTGGGTGGCTCAGTCTGTCGAGCCTCCGACTTCCGCTCAGGTCACAATCTCCCAGTCCCTGAGTTTGGGCCCCGCGTCGGGCTCTGTGCTGACAGCTCGGAGCCTGGAGCCTGCTTCGGATTCCGTGTCTCCCTCTCTCTCTGCCCCTCCCCTGCTCGTGCTCTGTCTCTTTCTGTCTGAAAAATAAATAAAAACATTAAAAAAAAAAAAAAGATTATGAACACTAACTCTTCTAGAGTCCCATGGATAAAATTAAATAAGACAAGTTAAGGTTGCCAAGGATGCTAGTGATGGGTCCAGACTACTTCAACTACACATGGATTTGTCAGGCGGGCATCTAGTTCGCGTGGGCAAGGAAGGACATCGTCCGCCTTTTTTGTTGGAATGGCCTTTGGGACAAACAAAACAGTCAATGGAGGGATTTCTCTGTGTCGGAAGAACAACATGATCATTTAATTACTGCAAGAGGAGAGCACCTCGAAGACACTCCCCGTATATCACAAAAGGCAAGCACGGCTTCAAGACCCGTCAGCCACTTAGAAGATGCTTCCGTACGGAAATCACGATGGCTGCAGTGGTGAATACATGTTAAGCATTTCCCTCCCCACCCCAGGTCTTCCTCCTTCTCCAGGAAAGGAGACAGATTATAACAAGGATTGCTGTACTTCAGTGGGGGTTAGAGGAGAGAGACTCTGTATTCACCGCTATTAGTGGGACGCCCTCACAATCACTGGCTGGCGTGTTCTACCCCGGGCCACTCATGTCAAGCAACTCGCAGAGGGCGGCCATCCATAGATATCCCACACAAGTTACTCCCCTTCCCTTCCCTACCCCGCCCCCATTTTTACCTTCATTCCCTCATCTTCGTACATCAGTGCCGGGAATCCCCATCTCTGGAAGTTTTCTTTGCATTCCTTCTATAACAGAGAGCGATATACCTTGCATGTAACTGATTGCCCAAGGCATTGTAAAGGGACTGTATTCACTTAATTAAATTTGTTTTCTTCCAGGTCGGGAGGCTGGAAGTGTGAGAGCAACATGTGAGCAGGGATGGTTCCTTCTGAGGGCTGTGATGGAGAAGCCGGTCCGGGCTTCTCTCCTTGGCTTGTAAGTGGCCGTCTTGCCCCCTGTGTCTCACCCCATTGTCTTCTCCCTCCGCATGTCTGTGTCCAAATTTCCTCTTCTTATTAGCACACCGGTAATATTGGAATAAGGCCCATCCTAATGACCTTATTTTAACTTGATTACCTCTGTAAGGACGCTATGAAGTAAGGGAGGTTAGGATTTTGAAACAGACTTTTTGTTGGGAGGGAGGGGGTGAACACATGGATAAGTACTTGATAGAGAGAGAGAGTGAGAGATGGAAGACAGAGACAGATGATGGAAGGAGGGAGGGAGGAAGGGAGGGAGAGAGGGAGGGAGGGAAGAAGAGAGAGAGGGAGAAAGAAAGAAAGAAAGGAAGAAAGAAGGAAGGAAGGAAGGAAGGAAAGACCTACTTAAAAAGGTTAACAAAACTAGAGACTTTTTTTAATTTTTATATGCAAATTCAATTAATTAAAATTTAAACTTAAAAAATTTAAATTAAAAAAAAAGGTTAAATTAAGCCTTTGGTTTCAGAATAAATTTGTTTGCTTTTCTTTTTAGAATTTCTGGTAGTGTCATTAAGACAAGCATATTCAGAAACCCTGAATTTTATACATAGATTTTTTTAAATATAATTCTATTTTTTTCCTGAAGTAACAAAAACAGGAATAAAAGATCAAACGCAAATGTTGTGGGTTGCTTTCCTCTTTGCTTAAATACTTTCCAACTAGAGAGGATAATGCCTTTGCCATTTTGAATCTCAGAGATCTCCTTCCTACTCTTCTGTTACAAGTGATTTCACATTTAATTTTTTTTTTTTAAACACATTTTGGCCGTCAGTGTGAGCACTGTTAGTCCCTGTCCTGCGGGCAGCATACAACCACAAGTGGCTAAACCAGGGAAAGGTAAAATGACCTTATGTCTACGTTCATCTGGGAGAGCCTTATGCAAGCCAGGACGACAGAAACAGCCAGATCAAGAATGAAAATACTAGCTCGCTCCTATTCATGTCCAAAGTGCCTGAGGAAATCAGTGGACTATCCTGATGTCTGGCAAAGGCAGGGAGTTGAGTCCCTGATGCCTCCACCAGATGTGGGTAGTGAAGACAAATACAAAATAATCACACCATGAAAAATACTTTTTCTCTAGAATCAGAACTACCATTGAAAACAATGGCTTCCTTCATACAGGGTGTGCAGATTAGATATCAGTAAAATTTTACATCTGAATCACTATGACTAATATTATAAGTAGGAACCATTCCCAAGCTTCACGGAGAAAATAAAAATAAGCAAAATTATCAGACCCCCAAAAGGCGTCTCTATTTGTCTTTGGACTATTTACCAGGACGGACAGTGGCAAATGTTCAAACCTATATGTACAGCAGTTTTGTTTTATAAGCACAGCTAGTGAAATCTAAATAGTTGCTAGGTGCCAGCAAAAAGAAATGAGATAATCTATTATCCATCTATTGTTAGCTTGCATTCTGATTTTCGGGCTTATTTCCTCATTTGCTCTGTATAATTATCACTGGGCTATGGGACTTGTAGCAATGACACCTATATTGGAGCTTTCAGTGACAGAGTGAAACTAGGTTTTATCACCATCAAAACTGAATTTTACTAGAGACCCATCAAGATGATCTTTTAAAATGTTAGCCATAATCATTTCAAACTAATTTTAAATCCTAATGATAGTTTTCATTTCAGCCATATGCATGGCTCTGGATACAGATAAGCAGTAGCTGATCAGTAACATTCCCAAAGTTATTACAAGTGAAGAATATGTTTTAAAATAATGATGACAATGTCTCCAAATTGGGTATGAATCATTCTGAAGTACCCGAGTTTAAGCTAGATTTAGCAAGGCTTGGCAGAGGATAGAGGGGAAGGAAAAATGAAATTAGCCACTGTTCCTAAAATTTAGTTAAAAAGACAAATTTTTAAATTGTATTAAATCTTCTGAAATTTTAGAACTCAACTTTTTCTATATGACACAGCACTTTGCTAGCAACTGCCCTGAAGTTCCCTCCAACATGCAACAATTCATTCCATTTTCCATTCTTCTACTTTTAATCATAAAACTGCATTCATCCGCTCATGCTGGCACATAGACACGTCTCACTCCATCACTGCCTCCGGCACATTGGTTAGTCTCTAACTGATATTGAAATCAGCGCATTTTCAAGTTCATTCACATTTGCTAAATTTCAATTCACGTGAGTCAAATGGACAACATATCTCAGTAACTGCCAATGAGAAAGGAGACCCTAATGGAGAACAGGGGCACTTGCCATATACAGGACGGGTTTGATACCTGAATGCTTTTGGTATTCATTTGGGGGAAAATAAAAATGGCATATTGAGACTTGGAGACATGCATTCTCCTTTCAGATACCTTAACACCACACACACACACACACACACACACACACACACACACACAAGTTGGCCTTTAGACTTGGGCTTGAGTAGCAAGCAAATGCCTCCAGATGAGAGAATTCCCAAACAGGTAAAATTCTCACCTGGAAATTTGGAAATCAGGGTTCTGAACAGCTAAATAATCAAATAGATCTGCAAACCTCTCAGTGAACCCTAGCCAACTCTTAGATGAATTTTTAGCAAACCTGGGCTGAGTTTGGAGAAATTCAAAGCAATTTTATGGTTGCAGATGGAAACCAGGCCCAACTCAGCAGTTTAAATGAACCTGAAACTCAAGGGCCATCTCAAGGGGTCTGAACCCAAGCAAACCAAAACATAGTAATGATTCCCAGGGAACACTGGAAGCCCTCGACGCATTGTCTTGGCAAAAGCTGAGCGCAGATTTGTTTTATACTATTTAAAAGTGGTAAGTGAGAAAATTAAAAAAGATTTCTTAGATGGAATCTGTGGAAGGTCTGTATTATTCAGCAGCCAAATGAAGGAACTTTTAGGCATTGCTCACTTGGCACAGTTTTTTTTTTTTTCAGAAAATAATTGTGAATTTTAAACTACTACAACAGCTATATAAAGAGATTGACAGATGGATGTGGACCAAAATAACTTTTTCTAAACTCAAAGAAGTACAGGTATCTGGCTATAGGACTTGAGGCCAGCAGTTGTCTGTAGCCTTCGTCGCAGGAATAGAGAGTATCAGGACTGAATCCTTTTGCCAGTAGAGTCTGACATCTGGATTTGAACCTCATTCCAAGTGTTCTGGTTGACCACCAAGTTCCACATGATATTGGGTCAATGCCTTGCATGCGTGGTGTAGCTGAATATCCTTCTCATTTTGAGAACACCTGGAATCCAGGGAACAAGAAAAATAATTCCTTGACTTCTGGAAGACATTTTTGTTTTCTTCCTAAAGACAATAACAATGTCAACGGTTTTCGAGAGAGGACTCTGTGTGTGAGTGTGTGTGTGTGTGTGTGTGTGTGTGTGTGTGTGTGTATCAGTCTTTCAGTCATGTCTTTTCAAGAAACTGTAGGCTGGAAAATAATTTTTATAATTGGACCAGCTTTTAATTCCCAAGTCCATTAATTTTGCATCTTGATGACTTTGGGTTTCAAAACTTATTAAACATCAAAGTATCCCAAAGTCTTTATAGAAGAGAGTGGGAATGAGTTTCAATGGCTGCTATGGGCTGGAAACTGGGTGTTCTCACTTGGTATCTATTTCCTAAAATTTCTGTGAGAATTTAATGAGGAGAAAAACATAGTTCCTACTATATAGTGGGGGCTTGATAATGATTAATTCTCCTCATTACATTCATCATCATTATCATTATTGCTATTGTTTCCCTTCTATCAGGGATCATTGTCATGAATCCTCATGTCTCAACAGCTTTTGCCAAAAAAAAAAAAAGAAGAAGAAGAAGAAGGAGGAGGAGGTTTAGAGAGTATGCTACCTCCCATTTCTCATTCTTGGCCCCATTTCTAGAAATTCTCTTTCCAACCCACCCACTGGCTGTTCGTAAATATTCTCATGCTCTTCTCACCAGCTTGTCTATTAAAATTCTTCCAGATAGTCTCTCATTCACACGTGTCAATCTCTTCTTTAGAGAAAATGGCTACTTGCCTTTCAAATATTCTGTGAAACGTGCCATAAAAAAAAGTTAGCTTATAACAGATTTATACAAATGGAATTAGGATTTTGGGGGGTTGGGACCCCACACGTTTTACCCCTGTGATTCTAAAATCTAGATTGGGTTGAAAATCACTGCCTCAGACAAATTAACATGATTCTATCTGCATTAGAGACATCCAGATACCTTCAATCGTTGACTATCCACACATTCATTATTGTTTTGTCATAATACTTTTTTCTCTCAGTGGGATTTCCAATAGGGAGAGAAGGTTCATATTGAACAAGCCTCACACATTTTTTTATGTCAAGTTCCTGTGGGCAGCCTCATTTGACAATACGGCTTACTGTGGGACATGACAAGCCCTCACCCAAGCAATGAATTGAATTTGGATTGCCAGTGGTCCATAGATCATGGTTTGTGAGTCGTCGACCTGGGAGTTTTAGTTTTATTATCATAAAAAGTAAGCTGGATAGAAAGTTTTTCTCCCATCACCCAAATTTCTTAAAGAGATAGCTTTAAGAAGATTTATTCAGTTAGTGTTTATTTAATGTTTACAATAGCCAAGGTTTTTATATCTACTGCCAAAAATAGAGAGGAATTATAAACATTATTCTTTTTCTTATGTTCTTAGTAGAGAGGGAAACTTCAAACTGTCAGGATCTCAATCTCATTCAAACCATAGTCCTTTACTCAGAAATCAGAAAGATAAGTTTTCTGGAAGAGAAATATATGTTAATGAACATTTTCAGGAGATAAAATTATACTCATGAAGATGATTACGGGGCTTTCTCTTTCTGACCAGCCTCTCAGACTTCCAGAAATGTGGTCATGTCTATGGAGTTCAAATGATAGCAAAAAGTATAATCGTCATTTTTGATATGGAATCTAACGTGATTTGTAATCCCTGAAAACAGAGCCTGAGGCCAAATTTCCGTGCAATCCTAAGGCAGGAGGAGTGAGTGAAAAAGGTGAACATGGCGGGGAAGAGTGGGAAGGAAATACAAGATGGAGTGTATCGAGATGGTCACAACTTGAAGAGTGTAGAGCCAGTTTCTAGACAGACCACATGGAACCACTGCTCCTTGAGCATCGTTGTGCCTCATGGCAGAAGGCAGACAGAGGAATGTAGCTGACATCTTCTCATGCCTTGTCTCTCACTGGTCAATGTTCACCTCACTGTCTTTGATCTCCTCAACCTCCAGGTTATATTTCTGGGGATCCTCCTGACGGTCACTAGGGAAGCGAGATCTCATGTCCTGCTGGGTGGTACTTCCTCTAGGTCTAGAAATAATAGAAAGGTTCAGAGTTTCAGAGGCCAAAATAGACACTGAGATGAAACACTGGCGGTAGTGGCCAGGCCTGTCCTTGAGCAAGCAGCTGAGGGCTCAGGATGAAGCCATGCAAATCTGAGGAGACACCAAACTGATTCTGATACAGATTTCAGATCTCCCAGACAGGGATAAGGATAGTTACTGAGTAAACGTGATGCATGGTTAAGTTGTCTTTACCCACCATGAAACTCCTCCAACAGGGTAAAGTTAACCAGGAGTGATAGGGACAAAAGCACTGTTGATTTCTTGACCCAAACCCCGTTTGTCTCTTGGGACTTGGACCTTGCTTGCCTGAGGTCGCTGAGGTTTGAATCAGAACCAACGGGGTCATAGTGGCTCACCAGTTCAAACCCTTATTCTTCTTCCATTCCTTCAACCACTTCTTAGTCTCTATCACAGACTTTCCCCCACCCCGTCCGCCCACTAAATACTAATATTGTCCAGTGCAGACTTTCCTAAACTTCGTCCGAAAGAATCCTCATCCGTGGATATGTTTTCCCTAACCGCCCCACACCCAATCGTTCTAGGGGAAGTCACTTCACACAGTGCTATTTGCCGTCTTGTGTCTTTGTTTTTGAGTTTGCTTTCTCGAGCACTTCCCTAAGCCCTTTCAGTCATTATCTCATTTAATTCTCCTGACAAGTCTAAGAGGCAGGTGTGATTATTACCTGCCGTTTACACACAAGGAAACTGAAGAACGAAGAGAATCAATACGCTTGTGGGTAGCAGGACTAGCATCGGAGCTTCTGCATTGTGCGTTCTCAAGCATTGCATTACAGCTTCTGGGCCCGTTATTCGAGGAGAGAATAAGGAGTCATGCAGTAAAGAAAACCGGTTAGCATTGTTCAAGCCCATATTTTCTAAACATAGTAGACCAATTTATTTTATTGCATTTGCTGCTGAAACAAACGTACCGACCCCCTGAAGGGTAGTGTTCCTTGAAAACAGAGTTCGGGGCTTACTGCCCTAGTGCATGGCACTTGGCTCTCTGTTCCTCCGTGCCCTCCTCCTCGGTGATCCCTTGTACGTACTCTTGTGGCTTTAAACCGGATTTGAAAATACAGGAAGATTCATGGCAATACACTTCGGGTTTCTGGGTTTTCAGAATGCAGCAGTCAAAGCCCGGCAGGGCCATGTAGCGATAGAATGAATGCCACAACCATTGTGACAGATCTCAAGTGGACAACAGCCTGCTTGCTCCTGGTAGCTATCCCAGTTAAGGGTCTATCTGACATCCATCCACATCAATGCCTTCTTTGTGTATCCCCTCTGCTTGTGTTAGTGCACCTGACAGTAAAATAAAGCAGCAGCAGCATGGCCAAAAGTGTGGCCCAAACTGCTTGCACATCCCCACTCTGGAGAAATGCTGAGTCAGCTGGACGCAGGTATAGTGTGGCCAGCCCGCAAGCAAAGGAGCTGAGCGAATTTGCCGGGAGCTTCCAAATAGTGACGGCTCGTATACACACACTTCCTTGATAAGCTACACATACCAAAAGCATACTGGCCGTTAAAAGCATTCCAAATTTAGAACTGCTGTATTCCTTGGTTACTTCCCTTGCTCTGGGCATAAGAAACCAGGAAGATGCTCTGTTCCTGAGAAATTGAAGGAAGAGGCCATTTCCGGACCAAAGGGCCCTGGAGAGGGAGAGGGAGAGGGGGAGGGAGAGGGAGAGGGAGAGGGAGAGGGGGAGGGAGAGGGAGAGGGAGAGGGAGAGGGAGAGGGAGAGGGAGAGGGAGAGGGAGAGGGAGTAGGACCAACTTCAACCCAAAGTAGTACACTGTTTACTGAGCTACAGTTCAATTTTAGAAAAGCCCTCTCTTAAGGTAAATTTTGCAAAGGCGAAAGAAATATAGTGTCAGTTTGAAGGGCGCCTGGAGAAAAAGGAATCTGATTTTAGAATTTGGGATATGAGCATTCTGGCTTGCTGGATTGTCACTTTATTTATGCTCATACTTAACTCAACTGTAGCTTCTGGGTATTTCTTATGTCATTACATACCAGTAGAGCAGCCAGGAGAATAGAAAGTGAGACGCTGCTTTGTTTACTTTTGTGCCATTCAGCATTTCATCTGGCAGCCCACAGGAGACCTCTGGCTGTATTCACAATGATGGTGACAGAAGTTTAACTAAATGCAGGAGGATCCCACTGGCTTGCAGTGTAGTAAATCTAAACGCATGAATGGGAAGTCTCTAGGAGGGTTCTTTTTCATGGATGTGAAAGGAAGGCATTGATATTTTATTTTAGGATTGTGCTGGGAACAAGGTTAGGGAGAGAAAACTACAGACAAACGAAGATTCTTTCACTAGAACTTCAGCTAAGTTCCTAACCATTTTCCATCCATCCCGTCAGAAGTTGGAAGACACAGAATCTTAAGCACAGCAAAATGCTACGTGTTCTCGGAGAGAATCCGTCAGAAGTTAGAGCTGTAAGGGGACTTGCTGACTGCATCTAACTTGCTTATTTTGTGAATCACCTGACCTAGAGGAGTAAGTATCTTTCTCAAGGTCACACAGCCAGTGGGTGGCATCTGTGGGCCTAACTCCTTGCCCAGGTGACTTTAACACCACGCTCATGCCCTCCCCTCAACCCCCAGAGTTGAATTCTTTCCAGGAGTCCGGCAGGGGGTCGGGGGATACAGTGCGAGGTTGGAGAGCATATGCTGGCTAGATCGTATGCACGCACCCACCAAGAGATACGTACCAATGGATTACGACCTCAGGGATCATCATGTTTCCAGGGGAACCTGATTTGGGCTCACAAATTGGTTTCTGCAGGAATATATATGGCCTCTCCTTTCAGACAAATTGAGGACTGCAGTCAGGACCAGAAGCCACAGGAACCCTTAATGAATACCGAGGCAGGGGTCCCTGGTCTCTAGAATTTAATAACAACAATTAAAGAAGGTGGGTAGATCTGGAGGCTAACTGGACGTTACTGAATTAAAGAAAGCGACACTATGCATCGTCAATCTGAAGCCAGGCTAAGTGGGAGCGTCCAGATCCACAAGCAATGAGATGGAAATCCCATGGCAGAGAAAGGTTAAGTGTTGATTCTCCATGGAGTTGAAAACCTACAAGGATGAATGGGCACCACAGCACCTCTTTATCTAGTTCGTCCAGGCATAGGCACATGCCCAGAGGTATCTCCTCCACACTACCAGCCCGACACAACCATTCCGAGATTCTCTCCGCTTCAGCTCAGAGGGAATCAAATTCCTATTCTCTCCCACTCCCTGCACTCAACCTTATGGGCTTCTCTCTTCATGTTTGTTTTTGCACGTTGGCCAAATGACATGGCAGGAACCAAGGGGTTTCCATCAGTATCCCGTGACTTTACAAGGACCACTGTGAAAGGGACAGTTGATGACTCAGCATTCTCAGCTTTACCAAATGAGTTCACATGAAGCTACATTATTTTTCTCTTCTTTACGATCTGCTGTTCTCCTATAAAAGTAAATTGAAGTCATTTTCAGTGTCCTATTTTTTTATTTTTATAGCCCCATTCAATGGCACAGTTCTCCCCTCTACCTTCCCGAGAAACATGGTGAATTAAAAGTTTTAAATCGTACATATGATTGAAATCATGTCATTTTAAGGTCGTGGATTCCATAAAACAAATATCACTCTAATTTTTTTTGTGAACCTCATCCTTTAATTTCTTCCCTGAGACGCTGTATCTCTAAAAACCTTCTTACAATGCTACCTAATTTTGTTGATTTATTTATTTCTAAATAAAGTGGCTGGGCAATTCTGATTAGATGTCATTTTCAGGCACAATAAGGACAGCTCTGTGTCCTACCTTCTCTTTTGTGTGCTGACTTGTATATTCAGCCACATAACTTTGGGAATGACTGATCTAGTCTCACCTTCCATCTTATGAGTGCTGAGATACAGCCTGAGTGGTGCTCATAAACCCAATATTTTAGGGCTGACTGACAGGAGGGCTCCTTATTCCATGACTACAATCCCTCATAGAGCCATCTTGGGAATGTATAGTGTGGGTTGTAAGAAGCATGATCCCACGAATCCCAAAACCTCATCATTTTGAGGAAAGTGAGTCAACATCCTGGACCCTATTGATCAGTTGTCAAGACCCTCATAATGTTCAAGAAAGACCTGAGCAGGACTCTGGGTAGCTATGACTCAATATTAATTCATTGCTTGATAATTTCCACTTTTTGTCTATGTTCATTTTCTTCATTGCTATATTATACTTGATTTCATCCTTTATTTCCCACATTGTTATTGTTAATGGAGTAATTGACGAAGTATGCTCTACCAAAGTGATGTGCATTTTTTATAGCTGTCTTCTCTAGGCACAGTAAAAACCTTAAACAGCCTTAAAATTAAATGTAATATATTTACATCAGTACAGTTTTTATTTTAGCATCTGGAAACCATTTAGGTAGTTATTTATTTGAAAACTGCTCTTAGCACGGTAAAAGACCATGTACTGAAGCTTGTCTAGAGTGAGCTACCGAATCAAACCCAGCTAGAGACTGTGATTGAATCCAGCCAGGCTGCTGACCCAGGGGAGAAGACCTGTTCCAACACAAATTGGAACCTTCACCAATCTGTGAAAGACAAGAACCATAATCTCCATTGCCTGAGTTTCAGTTCTAGCTCCAAGCAGCGTTAGCATGTAAATCTGCAACCAGCAAATTTCTGGTTGGTTTTCATGATGACATTTGAATCTCAGTATCCTGGGAGGGAGTAGATACTCCTACTTAGGGAAGCAAAAATGTTGACTTTGCTCCCCAAGGCATATGTAATATGTTTTCTACAAAATTAATCTCAAAGGGTTGGAAAGAGTTGGTTGGCATGAGATGATGGTTGAAAATTTTGAGAAACTGTTAGAAACACACAATGCCAGAGTTCTTACAAGACAAGAAATGCACATGGAAAATATGAGACAGCCTTTAAAAAGGCAGTTGCTCACATTTCAAAATAAAGTTATAGGGTCAAATGTCTCTTAGCATCCAGCCTGGCACACAGCGGTGTTCAGTAAGCAGCAGTTACTTCTCCCCTACCTCTTGCCTCTTCTCCCTCACCTCTTTTTTCTCGTTTTGAACTTCTCTTCCTTTCTTTTACTTTGATTTTTGGGGGGTAGGCTTATTTTTGTGGTAAATTGTCATAATTAACAGAAACAATATTTGGTTTACAACTGTTTGCCCTCTGCTCTATTTTCAGAAATGCCCTGGCCGTATGTGCTGAGGTACATTTTGTAAGCTTTAGCAATCTTTTATGACCCATTACACTCGAAAAGACCCTTTCTAGAAGAGTGGATACAATGTCAGTTTCCACAGTTAAAAAGGGATCCAGAGAACCGAGAAAGGCTTCAGTGACAGGTTTACGGAAACTCCTGAAGAGATGAAATCAAAGAACTAGATGGGACGTTAATCCAGGCCCCATTTTCCCATAGCTGCAGAAACTGAAGTAAAGAAGGGACAGTTTTTCCTCCAACTACTGTATTATCCTTCCTGATTCCATGCCTCTAAGGTGCATACAACTTAAGTGCTGAACCTCTGAATAAATGACTAGTACATATTATAATTCCTAGTGAGGTACCCGGTAGATACTTGATAAAATGTTAGTTCCCTGTAGTGGATAGACTTTAAAGTGACCCCCCAATGATCCCCGTTTCCAGGTATTCATGACTCGTGGAATCTTCTTCCTCCTTCAGTGTGGGCTGGACCTGTGATTGCTTCTAACAGACAGGATTCAGTAAAAGTGATGAGATTCATTTCCATTTGTCGATTGTGTAAGATTTTAACTTGTAGCTTTCTAGAAGACATTCTTCCTTGCTGGCTTTGAGGAAGCAAGCTTCCATGTTCTGATTGTTATGGAAAGGCACACATAACAATTCCTTGTTATGACAAGGAATTGAGGGCACCCCCCTTCCATAGTCATCAAGGAGCCGAGACGCTTAATCCAAGAGCCTTCTAGAAACCAAAACCGGACAACCATAGAGTTCAGTAGCAGGTTCTTATAATTTGAAAACTCAGACGAGACTCCAGCCCTGGAAACACTTTAATCAGTCTTGTGAGAGACTCTAAGTCAGAGGATCCTTTTGTCTATATTCTTGACCCCTTGAGACTATGAGATGATAAATGTGTATTATTTTATGCTAGTAAGTTTTGTAGTCATTTGTTACTCAGCAATAGACAATTAATAAGCACTACCATTTCTTCATTCTTGTTCAATCTATGGGACCAGTTGTGCCTCTGGAGCTCTGTGAAGGTTTCTCAAGCCCCTGCTACTGCATTTCCACCCTCTGCCACCATTCTGTCTCTGGAAGAGACATTCTCTGTACCCCACACTCCACGGTTTCATGTTGTTTTGCCTGTGTCTTCTCCATTGAACCCCAGTCACCAAGCTGGGGTCCTGGAGTTTTTTCTCCTGTTACTCGACCACCCTTAAGAAAACATGATTTTCAGGGACTTCTGTTGTCTTTATTTGCTACAATATATGCCCAACTTTGCTTAAATATAAATCCCAGATCTTGGACCCTGTATGAAAAATGTTACTTAGATCTTCCCTGCCCACATTAGTTAACTTTATATTTCAGGTCCCTGTCTGTGACTAGATCCATTGGTGGCCATGTTTCTAATCCAATATCCCCAGACTATACCTAGATTTTTTTCAGGTGCATCCGAACTCCTGATCTGATCCACAGTGTTATATCACTGCATGAAAATATTATCAGCAGGGTCTGTGATATCACTCAATCAAAGCCTTGGAGGCAAAGCTAAAAGCAGACTTCAGATTTTCTTATCCCTTGCTAAATAATCTTTTAACAATCTTTTGCTGCTTCCCTCAAAAGGAAAGAGACCACAGACCATTTGTCCCCGACAATATAAAGATAATCAATGATAATTTCCAAGTATATTTACAGAGGTTGATGCATTTTTATTTCCACTGGGGATGGAAGAAGAGGAAATGTGCTTAAACTGTATGCCACAGACTGAAATTTATTTATTATGGCAGTGTATTCTTGAGAATGGCTATGAACATACATTCTAGAGTAAATTCCCTTCCACCTAGGATATATTCAGTATTGTGCCTGAAGGAGAAAATGGCCCAAGTGACCTCAAGCATCCAGCACGATGCCTCTTACCTTGTAGGAATTTAACAAACAGTTTAAAGCAAAAAAGGTAAATCTAAACTTGAATTCTAAGATAAATGAGCCATTCACAGAAATGGAAACTACATAAATAAAACCCAAGAGACAGCACAATTGGTATTTGGATATATAATAAAATCTATTATCTCTAAAGTTGGAAAATAGCATTTGAAATCCGACCTTAAGCTGTCTTACTTAAATGGTTTGTGTTGATATATCTACCTAACTCAAAACACAGGGGTACTTCCCCAAATAAGTTAAACATTTGAAAATACAATGTTAAAAGTGAAAAAAATCAGGGTAAAGTTATGTCTACTTCTTCTTGGACAATGATTAGTTTTGACAAGTCTGCCTTGGACAAGATCACAAACATTTTACAATAGCCACACGTATGTGTGAAGTTTGATTTCATCAACCATAATATGGTCACTTTAGATGTTGGACAATCCTAATGTCCATTTCTCAAGTGACCAGAGATATTAATAGCTAATAGATGTTGTGCATTTAACAAGCATTAGGTATTATAATAACAGTTGTCCATGAATTAGCTCATTTAATTCTTATAACACAAAATTACGCAGGAATTATGATTATATCCATGTAACAGAGAAGATACACAAAAATCAGAGAGGTTAAGAATCTTGCCCAAAGTCACATAGTAAGTGATGGAGCCAGGTTATAACCTTGGTGGTCTGATTCCAGACAATGTGTTCCTCACCATGGCAACATACAATCGCAGAGCTAATCTCAAGTTAGTTCACAGCAAAGCAATTCAGCTCACTGATTATAAAACCACTGTTAAGCATCTGTTGAGCACTTACGATCGGATCTTTGGAAGGTAGCAAACAAAATACGGATCTTGTTCTCAGGGGGCTTGCAAGTTACCATCATAACTTGCTTATAGTTTTATTAGCAAAATTACCGGGAGGAACAAAAATCCCATGATTAGATCTAGAGAGTTGAGATTCCCTTTCAGAATTAACTGTTGTGTGGTTCTCTTAATGGACATAGTCAGTACCCTGCACATATCTCCTTGCTGCATAATAGTCCAGGACGTGCCAAACTGTCTTACTGCGAGTACCCATGATTTGTCACCTGAGAGCTTTCTCATGGTCCTCACGTGTGTGGAGCATGGGCAGGAAATGGCAGGAAGTCTGTGCTCCCTGGAGATGCCCTCAGCCAGTGACTACAGAACTGGTGGATGAATATTTCAGCCTCCTCACCCTCCAGATGGACAATCTTCAAGTGGAATCGACAGCGTTTCTTAGAGTTCCCCCAGCAAGGCCAACCCTCTTGCCTAAATTTAATACTCTCTTGATAATATCTAGTTTATGGATTTGTGTCCCTTCCCTGCTTCACTCTCCAATCCTCTTCCAGCACTTCCTGGAATCACCTGCCTAGTAAACTACTTGGATTCAAATCTTCGATTCAGACTCGGCTTCCGGGGGAACCAAAATGTAGGATAATTTGTGAAGTAAGATACTTTCAATAATATGGAAATTCAGTGTCTCCTAGTTCTTAGTGCTCTTGTTGAAAAAACAGTGTATTGCTCTAAGACTGGCAAGTTTGAAAACTTCAGGTTTACGTAAAGTTTGTTCAATTGTTTTATGACAAAGAATGTGAAACGCGATGGGGAATTCTTGATAGAAGAGAAGATTGAAGTATCTTTGGTGTATTTCTCAAGCCTAATACGCCTATTCAGAGGCAGCCTACAGTAGCTGTCAGAGCTGAAGTTTCTGTATCTTAACAGATCAGGTAGTGACTTCAACCTACAGAGAAGAAATTCTTCCTCCAATGCCTTCAAAAGGGATACTGTCTAAAAGGAGCCAAGTAAGAAAAGAACATGAGCAGGACAGTAGGTCAAAGAGTAGAGGAACCTGGTGCCGTGAAAAAGGTTCCAAAAATGGAAGTCAAGAAAATCGGATTCTAATCTTTTTTGTCCTTAGAAAGCTTTATCACTGGGTGAAAGCCGGTCCTTTTCTCATGACCTTATTTTCCTGCAAAATGATGTTTTATCAGATTGATTTCTTTTTTAAAACTATTTTTTGTTTTTGAACAGAGCAATACCCTAGTAGGCTAGTGGTTGCCTGGGGAATGTGGGCAGGAAGGAATGGGTTATGAAGGATCACAAGGAACCTTCTTGATTTGCTCGTCTTCATTGCAGCGAATATTTCCTTGGTGTATACATATGACAAAGTAACAAATTTTGCATTTTGTGTTTTTTTAAGTTGCTTTATTTATTTTGAGAGAGAGAGAGGGCACACAAGTGGAGGAGGGGCAGAGAGAAGGAGAGACAGAAACCCAAGCAGGCTCCGCCCCATCAGCGCAGAGCCCGACGCGGGGCTCAAACTCACAAACCTTGAGATCATGACCTGAACCAAGATCAAGAGTCAGACACTTAACCAACGGCGCCATCCAGGTGCCTCTTTAATTTTGAATTTTAAATAGCATAAACTGTGCAAAGAACTGTATATGTTCACCGGAAGTTGTGCGATGGAGTGTGCAAGGATAAATCCCCTTCGTCTTCATACCCTGGTGTCCCCGGACCCACGCCCAAGAGCTTTACTAGTTTTATGTATTTTTAAATTTTTGAGTTGTTCAAGGTTGGGTTCAGGTTTCTCTTCCTCCACTACACTCTGTTTTTTATCAATCACCTCAATCTTGAGTTCTCTGTTTGTAAATGACTCCCAAGTTCATAAACCCAGACTAGAACTAACTTCTACGTTGCAGACTTACAAGTACAATTTCCTGCTGAGTCTTCCATGTGGATGTCTCATAGACCATGCAAATATATCATGCCTCAAATTGCTTTTACTATTTCTTTATTCACATCCTCCTACCAGACTTCTCCACCTCTCTGTACATGGCCCTGTCAAACACGTTCTCCATTAAAAACCTTTCTGTCATCTCTTAGAAATGCAGATCAAATCACATCTTTCCCTAACTAAAATCTCATGAAGAGCTGCTCATTGTAACCGAAATAAAATCTAACTCCTTATAGTTTGTAAGACGCTATTTAGCAGTTCTCAAACAACGATCTCAAATAATGATCTGTGGGTCCCCTTGGCCCATAGGAGTTACTTCGAAATAAACTATTTTCTTAATGCTACTGAAATGTTATTGGCCCTTTTCGCTCTAACACTTGCGTCGGTGGCGCAGAAGCAACGTTGAGCAAAACTGTTGGCACCTTGTAGGTATCAATGCTGTGGCACCAACTTACACAATAAGTTGCGTTTTTCCCTGTAATATTTAGCAGTTAAAGAAAAATAAAGGGAAAAGCCCGTTTCACATAATTATTATTATTTTTTAATTCACAGCTATTGACCATGTCTTCTTTTTTTTTAAGTTTTTTATTTAATTCCAGTTTACTTACAGTGTTATATCAGTTTCAGGTGTAATATACAGTGTATACAGTGTAATATTGTTTCAGGTGTACAATATGGTGATTCAAAACTTCCATACGTCACCTAGGTCTCATCACAAGTGCACTCCTTAATCCCCATCACCAATTTAACCCATCTGCCCACCCCCCTCCCTTCTGGTAACCATCAGTTTGTTCTCTATAGCTAAGAGTCTGTTTCTTGGTTTGCTTCTCTCTCTCTCTTTTTTTCCCCTCTGCCCATTTTTTTTCTTTCTTAAATTCCACATATGAGTGAAATCATATGGCGTTTGTCTTTCTCGGACTGACTTATTTCACTTAGCATAATACTCTCTAGCCCTATCCATGTCATTGCAAATGACAAGATTTCATGCTTTTTTATAGCTGAGTAATATTCCATTACATATATATGCCAAATTTTCTTTATCCATTCACCAAGTATGCCTTCTTAATGTCTGTGTAATATCTATATAATGAGATGGGAGGTACACATAAAACATTTGGGCAATTGTTCGAGCCGCGAACTGAACTAGTCACATTTTTCATGGAACACAATTTTTATTTGAAAAAAACAGCGACAGATTATGCTTATTTCAATTTGGATGAGTCTGTTACTTCAAGGGAAACAAGTGACCACACTTGTTGCCAATGTTAAACTCAAACTTTCCAACAAACATCAAAATTTTGGAAAACTCTTACCCACCGCTGTGAGCTTGACAGCTTCTCAATACTTAAAAACTCTTCTGATGGCGTCAGGAATGGTTTTAATGAATGTAGTTTTCTTTGATAACCTATCATGAAATGTGTCAACATTTGAAAAATGTGCATTACTCAGTGAACCAGTATTTTCCCAATGACCAACACATGATGTAAAAAAAAATAAGTCATGCTGGGTAAATGCAAAGGGCAAGGCAGGCCAATATATTTAATGTAAATGAGCATGAAAAATGCATCGATATGGTGTTGGTTATTCCACTTGGCAACTACCCTCAAGAAGGTATCGCTTGTCAAGTTTTGGTGTAGTATCCAACAGGAGTATCCACAATTCATTGAAAATCTATTACAATAGTTCTTCATTTTCCAACTACAAATCTGTATGAAGCTGGATTTTCCTCACATACTTCAACCAAAACAATTTGAGTGCCGTAACCCATGTAAGAATATAACTGTTTTCTATTAGCTAGACATCAAAGAGATTTTCAAAAATATAGAACAACATCATTCTTCCCTTTCATTTATTTTTATTTCAGAAATTAGTTATTTTTCGTAAAACGATTGTCTTTACGTTGCCGTGTGTATTATTTGTGTGTATAGACTCACCAAGACAACCCGTAAATCTTTGGAAACACAAATGAACTACAGAACCAAAACGTGAATGAAGAGAAAGGAGATCTTGGTAACCCTAGAGGGGAGCCCTAGAGGAACAGAAACTAGAATAGAGCTCATATGCTGTCCAGCTGGAGATAGTTGGACACCACAAGACTGAGAAAAAGGCTGTCAGATGTCAGAAAACCAGACTAAAGGAAGATTGAAGGTAATCATCCAGGAGAAAGGTTTGGGCCTTAGAGATATATAGTTGTGTTCTGGTGTCTGCTCAGCTACTGACCATCTCCAGGCTCTAAAAGAGCCAATAATCCTTCCTAGGCTTCACTACTACCACTAGTCTGCCAATTTCCAAAGCCTTTTCTAATCCAGAACTAAGTTATATTATTGTATGACCCCATGTCGAGGTTTTGCCTAGAGCTGATCATGGGCCCAGGCTTTTTTCAATAAAGGGGAAACAATTAATTAAACAATAAAAATATAACTACTTTTATTAGTTTCTTATTATGGCTATAGCAAATTACCACACACTCAGTGCCTTAAAAAAATAAAGAGAAAAAAAAAAGTATTCTTATTTAAAGCTCTAGAAATCAGAAGTCTGAAATAGGTCTCATTGGGCTAAAATAAAGGGTTGCATTTCTTACTGACTTCAGAGAAGAATTTGTTTTCTTTACCAGCTTCCAGAAACCACCTACCTACCTTGGCTTATGGTCCCCTTCTTCCACCTTCAAAGCCAGCAATGTAGCATATGCTTCTCTATGATTCTCTCTGATTCTGACCCTCGTGCCTTCCGTTTTACTTACCAGGACCCTTGTGATTACCTTGGGGCTCCACTTGGATAAACCAGTGTAATCTCCCCATCTTAAGAATTCTCGACTTAATCACAAAATCCATTTTACCATTTAAGATAACATGTTCACAGGTTGCAGAGATTAGGATATGGGTGTCTTTGGGGAGCCATGGTTCTGCACAGAACTAAAGTAAAGAACGTACTTTCCCCTGGTATCAAGGTGGAAGCTGGAATGTATGCTGTTTCCTCTTGAGAGCTTTCCCATTTATCAGTTGCTATGTAACAAATGATCCCCAAATCACAACCATTATTTACTTGTTTACATATTTGCAAATCGGGCAAGACTTGGCAGAGACCCTTGATCTCTGTTCCATGCAGCACTGAGTGCAGCAGCTCAAGTAGGGGCTGAAGAATCTATTTCCAGCAAGGCTCACTCACGTGGTAGGCACATGGGTTCTGGCTCTCCACTGGAGTTTGGCCAGAAGGCCCCCATTTCTCTTCATGTGGGCCTTTCCATGGACTGCTTGGTTCGCTTCATTCAACGGTGGGTGGGTCTCAAGAGACCTGAGAAAACCAATGCCATCTTACATAATCTAGACTTAGGAATCACCAAGTTCTGTTTCTGCCGTAATTACAAGGTCACCTTTATGGAAGGAGAGGGAACATGGCTCCCACATCTCTTTAAGAGGAGTGATAGAGTCACAATGAGAGAAAAACATATGGCATGGTGATAATGCTGCAGCCAATCTTTTGAAAATAAATTTATCATTAGGGTAGTCTAGAATCTTAATTCAAACTGTTTGTTTTTTTGGAAATACACATATAACCCAAAACTACAGAACTACACAACTACAAAACAAGCAATTCAAAGAGGTTTGCCTTGACTACTCTAAGTACCCCAAATCTTTTCTTTTGTTATTAAATTTGCCCAGTGGAAACTTGACAAATTCTCATGCCAGTAATCAGAAGTGACATCAAATATCCTCTACTCAAAGAAAATCGTGTTTATATTTCCTTCTGTTTAACTATGTTGGCATTTTATCCTTCCTGGTAAATGTCTTCCTATATAAATTATAGGATAAGTAAGTGCAGAAGCTTTTATGTGCAACTCCAGACTCATAACATCACTGGTTGTGTCAAAACACGTAAGTGGCCAATAAAAAATTCAATCTGTCATCTAGATATTATGTCTATCAGCATGCCAAACATCTGGATTTGGGGGACGTACTTGGTGAGGAAAGGGATTTTTATTTCACCTGAATGTTTAACTTTGCTTATGCACCGTAATTGAGTGGATTATGAAACTGAACAATTTCCAGGTCTCAGCAAATCCATCTTATTTTTAAACCTGTTTTACCTGCTTACTTTTAGTTAGCAGGTATCTATTCCGAATCAATCAAAATTAGGTTTCTCGTCTTTCAGTTTCCTCCTACATCTGTGGAAGGAAAACCGAATGATTCTCTGCTCTCCTTCCCATCCCACGGATGGTTATATTGGATGGAATAGCCATGCTTTTTCTTTATGGTATCTCAAGATATCCATTCTTCCTGTCTTCCTTCTTGATTTTCCTACTTCTATCCTCCTTCTCTCCATCAAATATGTTACTGAGCACTTACCACGTGGAGGTTTGTTTTCCCACATCTAATAGCATGCTGGAAATGGCCTGTCCTCAAGTTGTTTATGTTATAGTAGAGAAATCGTGGAATAGAGATAGGAGAAGGACAAGGTTCCAGAGTAATGCAGGTGGCAGAGTGGTTTTATCTCCTTACAATAGGAGAGAAGGTCAGAGAAGGCTTTGCAGAGCAAGTGATGTCTCTAATGAGCCTTGAAGGGACCAGTAGGGTTGAGTTGGAAAAAGGATAGTGGATGACGTTTATTCCAGGCAGTGACCCAGGGTACAACGGAACTCAGAGCAGGAGGGTGTGAGAAAGACCCCCATCAGCTTAACAGAACAGTGGGGTGGGGGATATCAGGCTTTGGGGATGAGTCCAATAAAGGCTAAAAAGATACATTGAAAAAAGATACTCTGTGCTTTATTCTCTTGGCAAGTAGCGCTAGCATTTTGCAGAAGAGTGACAAAGTCAGCTTGGCGTTTTATGAAGTTGTCTTTGGGGGCCATGTAAAGGCCACCTGACGAAAAAGAGGAGATGAGAAGCAGGAGGAAGGGCACTTGGGTGTCAGTAAGATTCACGCGAAAACATGACTGCTGTAGCATTTTAATTTAATTTCAAGCCAGTTACCCAATGTCTTCATTTGTATAAACCATATTAAATGTGTGTCCATAAGTCCACAACAGAACACTTAATTTGCCCCAGAAATTTATACATTTTGCAGTTAAACACCACCCTGCCATTCTTTGAGATGCAGCTTTATAAAGGCAGGCCTTTCCCCGGGGTTATTTTAACTCACATTATTTTTGTGACATGTATGCATTTACGAAAAGAAAAAGACTATTTAAATTTGCCCAGAGACAGTTTCACTACACAGGAGAAGGAGTCTGTTAATTCTAATTGGAGAGTATTTGTAGGTTTGCCTGGTGAGGCCTATTTAAACCAGATAGACTTCTGACCGTGGGCAATGACAAGTCTGCATTTTAAATTCATTTTTTAAACAGTAACATTCTGCAAATGTTTACTGAGTTCCAACTATGTGCCAGGCACCAAGACTGCAGAAGAGCAGCTTATGCAGGGTCCTGTGGTAGGAAAGCAGATGCTGCAATCCATTCAGGCTGCTGTAACAGAATACCGTAGATGGGGTGGCTTAAAGAATTGTAGTTTATTTCTCGCAGTTCTGGAGGCTGGAAGACCATGATCAAGGGACTGGTAGATTTCATTTCCTGGTAAGAGCCTGCTCCCTGGCTCACAGACAGCTGTCTTCTCGCGGGGGAGGGGCAGAGAGGGAGACACAGAATCCAAAGCAGGCTCCCGGCTCTGGGATCTCAGCCCACAACCCCACGCAGGGCTCGAACCCACGGGCCACGAGATCATGACCTGCGCTGAAGTCGGACGCTCAACCCACGGAGCCACCCAGGCGCCCCAAAGACCTCTGTGATTTAGAATGAACTATATATGAGACTGTCTCTACCGGATGAAACTCCATGCATGTAGTCTCCTTTCGTTCCCTCCATCCCTAAGGAAATTGTAAACATTTCAAGTTCAAAACAAAGCAACACAGCTCAGTGGAAGGCCCGCCAGACCTGGGATTGGGGAGACATGGCTAGGGTAACGTCAATTTCCTCATTGGTGAAATGGGGAGCAATCTCCCCTAGCCTGTGGGCTTGTTGTAAAGATAAAATAAAGCACCTGGCACCTAGCAGGGCCAGGGGTTGACTGTTAGATCACCGGCCCTGGTGTCCTTTTGAATCATCTGAATGATCTGTCAGGGTGGGCGGCATCCTGCAGTAGAGCCCGGGGGCCCGGCTCCCCCATGCTCTCCAGCGGGGCTTGTGGGGCTTACTCCCACCCATGGCCGCCCGCCTTTCCTGCCCTGGAGCTGTTTACAGGTGTCACTTCTCAATTTTTCTCTCCCTTCACCTGTTGGCATTTGCACATTCCTGCACCGCAGTATACAGAAGATACAGTAATAGTTGCCATCTAAGTAAGAAAAAAAAAGATGAAATCGAACCCAAATCCAGCTCTGACAACACTAGATACGGCCCTTATTTCAACGTGTGGCCCTTTGTAGGCTGGTGGGCTATGTTCAGCTTTTGGAGGCTCTGATTTCTGCTCTTGGATGAACTCATGCATCATTTTTTCATCTACCTGTCGAGGTAATGGTTCTCTCCCCGGCGATGCTAAACTTTGACCTCAGGCTTTCTAGGCTTCTAAGCACCCTTGCTGATGTCTGAGTGGCACCAGGCCCTGTGGCTTGGATGTTGAAATGCTCATTTTGGACTTGCTGACCAACCGCTACAATAACATTCTGGCCTCACACCTAGTATTCATCGTGACATTTCTTCATTCTGTTCTGAAATGTAGGTCCAGAAAGTCTTTCTGTCTTTTTCTTTCTCTTCAGTCTCCAGCGTTACCTTTAATCTCTGCGTGCTCCAGGGGACAGCTGGCCTTTACACCAGGTTTATGGGTAAGAAAGAATTACTTCCAGATCGGGTGTTATTTGAAAGGCAGGTACGCACGCACACACACACACACATACACAAAAACCAAAGTTTATTTTCCTTAACTTTTTATTTATTGTTTTCCTTATTTATGACTTTGTGTACTTAGGTGCTTACTGAGCAATTTCTTGCCTCCTCTATCAGACTCATTTCTCTTCTCCCAAGTGTGGTGCAATATACCTTACATTTACTTGACAGCAGAAGTTTTTTATTTGGTACTTTTAAATATTCTAGAATCTCCACAGTCCATTATTTACGGATTATGCTTTCAAGAAGGGGGTTGAAAACAGACGTTGGTGCTGTAATATCTGTCTATTTTCTGAGAAAGTCAATGGAAGGGTAGTACTTTTTTTTTTAACATTTATTTATCTTTGAGAGAGAGACAGACAGACAGAGTGTGATCAGGGGAGGGGCAGAGAGAGAGGGAGACACAGAATCTGAAGCAGGCTCGTCTCTGAGCTGTCACACAGAGCCCGATGCGGGGCTCGAACTCACAAACCTTGAGATCAAGACCTGATGCCTAACCGACTGAGCCACCCAGGCGCCCCAGAAGAGTAGTATTCTTGAAAGATAATCTAGGTAATTCTTGCCAGATCTGATGGATGTAAACAGTACAATGGTGGAACTTGCATGCCATGATTATTCAAAAAATCCTGCTTGGCATTTTCAGTGAAAAGAGTTCCTTTCCTATCATACTTTTACAAAATCAGAGTGATATCTGTCTGGCATCTACCACATTAATGGAAATGTTTGCCAAGTAAATTATCTTCTCTTTAACTCTCTACAACCTTGTTTTTTTTTTCCAAAAAGAGCTCTTTTTGTACCACTTTTAAATAAACCTACAATCCAATGGGTAGAGCTAACATATATATAAGCAAAATGTAGTATTTAACATTGGAGTCACTAATTTTATGGAAATACACATTGTGTTTAGAACATCAACTTTTTTGGGCCTTCCTTAACACTAATTTAACATTTTCAAATATTTGAAATATTATAACTAATATATTTTAAAAAGGAAAAAATACATTTGGAAAGAAGGGAGGAAAAGAGCATAGGAAAAAGGGGAGAAGAGCAAGCAAGAAAGAAGAAAAGAAAATTTACTCAGTGCAGGATAGGAGAGTTACAAATATAGAAAGGTGGATTAGGATATACCTTGTGATATATAGTTATATATTTATGTATATTACGCAAATATATGCTTAAATATTTATATATTAAGCTTATATAAATATATGCTTATATGTTTATATATATTATACTTATAAATATGTGCTTATATTTATAAGTATAAATATATGCTTATGTTTATATATATTATACTTATATAAATATATGCTTATATTTATATATATATATATACATATTATATATATATATATATATATATATAAATGCAGATATATATGAAAATAAAGACGCAAATTTGTGCATTTTTCCAACTCTGTCTGCTGAGAATGCCTGGAAGAAATGTCATACCAGAACACGATCCACAAAAAGATACCAGGACTCTTTTGAGAAAAGCGCATTTAGGAACTGCGGGAAATGGGCCTGGAACTTACTTTTGACCCAGAAGGAAGAAAGTCTTCAAAGAATGAAGAAGATAAATAAATATACACGTGTGCGCGTGCACACGCACACACACACACACACACGCACACACACGAGACAGCTTGAGGGCACATCCAGATCTTGGATAATTTGCACATAAAAATAAATGATGATATGAAGTGTATTATAAACCATTGATTAAAATAGGAATCCATGAGTCCATAATAACATAATTAAATAAATGAACAAATGAACCTATAAATGGAAGAGATGGAACCCTTTTCCTACAGCAGAATATTCCAGTTCACCATTAGGGAAGGGGATGATGAAGCCAGAACTAATCTCCATTAGAATGGTAAAACCAATGGACAAAAGTTTAAGAAGACACCTGGGTACCTTAATCAAAGGTTCAGAGTTAATATCAGCAACAAACCGGCATTACGAGGATACAACATTGTTTCTATGGTGTTCCTGCCTTTTTGATGCATGATTTGAATTTAACCATGAAGAACAACAGACAAATCCAAATTGAGGGATATTTTGTAAACTAATTGGTTTTCACTATTTAAAAATATCACGGCCAAGGAGGACAAAAAGGGCTGATGGATTATTTGTTCTCTGGAAATAACCACTGAAATATTTAACGATGAAGGGGAAGGGAAATGATATCTTCAACTTATTTTCAAATGGTCTACATGCATACACACACACACACACACACACACACACACACACAGAGAAGGAAAGAAGATAAAGTGAAAGAGAACATGGCAAGATGAGGGGGTTAAGTTTATTGTAAATAATGGGTAAATATGGGTATATGGGTCTATAGAAATTCCTTTTACTATTCCTGTAACTTGTCTGTGAGTCTGAAATTATATAAAAATAAAGAGATATTTTTAAAAGTTCTAGATGAAAAAGAAAAAAAAAATCACCCAACACGAAGACATTCCTTCTCTTAAAAAATATCAGCAGCCCGGTTAGAACTAAGAAGTGATATTCCAGATGTGTTAAGCAGTAAGTTCAATGTCTGGCTGCAAAAATATTTAACTTCTAGTGTGTAATAGCCCCCAACTGAGGTTGAGACAAGTTGCTTTTACCAAACACGCTGACATTTCTAAACTCAAGAATTTGTATGTTTGAGACAAACCAGCCTCATATATAATTTCTTTTATTTATGAGACCTGTTCAAGTCTAGGTAGTCTATAATATCAAGACTACTCTACTGGTAAATGCTTGGCATTGTTTAGATTTAATCAAGGTCTTTCTGTCTCAGATCCTTCACACAATATTCCCTTTGGAAAAGTAATACTGTGCAGAGCAAAACTGCTATGCTCTGATGCCTAACAGAAGGAGATCAGGGGCATTTGTTTTTTTGGAGAATGTCCTCATCATTGTCACAAGTTGAGACAAGTCATGTGATGTGCCTACTACATTCCTTAAGGTCCACAAATATCAGATTGAAGATATAGCAGTCCAAATTAGAATGTGGCACTTTCAGACGTAAGTGACAAAAATGAGAGGCATATATCAGGCCAAAGCAAGAAGAAAATGTACAGCCATCCATTTGAGCAGTGGAGACAAAAGCTGTGGAATGTGTAACACATTGGCAGTTTTTCCTAGTTTGGAGGAATAAAAAGCAACTTGTGTTGTTAGGAGAGCCTTGATACTTACTACTAAGTTTAGCTCAAGAGATACAGTTTTGCATTCATCTTTCTTCATTTTTTTATACCAGTGCATGGATTTTCACTGCAGTCACATAAAACATATTGGGAGTTCAGTTTCTATGGAATAAAATTCCTAAAACTTAGAAATATTCTACATATTCTTAGGGTATTATCAACATTGATAATTCTGGAAGTGTGTAGTGCTTTGCTGTTTGCAACACTTTTGCAAACTTCATGTGTTACTTTGTATCTAGTTTGTGTGTGTGTGTGTGTGTGTGTGTGTGTGCTAGACATTGTGAGATTAGTCCTGTTGTATATGGTTGTGGTTTGTTTTCCTTTTGAATGAATGTGATACAATTTATGTACCTATTCTGCTGCATTTCGGATGTTTCTACTTTGAGGCTTTTCTGCCTGCCCTTGGGTGAACATATGAAGGTATTTCTTAAGTAGCTGGTGTTGACGCAAACAAATCTTTTAGAATGTCTAAAAAACAAAAACAAAAACAAAAAAAAAAAGAAAGAGGAAGGAAGAGAGTTTTACTGTAGTTCAAGTTAGGACAGCTGCTCTGGGTGTATAATTTTCATAAGGAAGAGAACACTCTAGTAAGGAAACACTTGACGTAGTGTTACATTTTTTACATGAAAAGTTACAAATTATTAGACAACATTTCAGAAAGTTGCAGCCCTTAAGTTTCTAGTATATGCAGAGCTGTTTGACTTTAATATTATGGGAACCAGGGAAGTTTCTTCCTTTTTCCTAGTGTGTGTGTGTGTGTGTGTGTGTGTGTGTGTTCCAAATGCTCTTCTTTTGGTTATTTTCATTAATGAAGCCGATGTACAACGTGTGCTTGGGGCAGAAATTGAGCCCATGTTTTGACATTCTGCCGGGTCATTTTGACCTTGGTAAATGTTGAAGTATAGCTTCCCTCCGAGCCCGGGAACGGGACCCACACACATTAAAACTTGAAACTGTTCTTGGGGTGCCTGGGTGGCTCCGTTGGTTGAGCAACTGACTTCGGCTCAGGTCATGATCTTGCTGAGTTCACGGGTTGGAGCCCCGTGTCTGGTTCTGTGCTGACAGCTCAGAGCCTGGAGCCTGTTTTGGATTCTGTGTGTGTGTGTGTGTTTCTCTCTGCCCTTCCCCGCTTGTGTGCTCGCTCTCTCTCTCTCTCAAATAAATAAACATTGAAAAAGAATTATTTGTTTAAAAGTATCAGAGAGCCACTGAAACAACAGAAACCAGAAAGGCTAAGATTCCAGAGGGGGGAGAAGGCAGAAAATGCGAGTGTATCATGCGTGGCTGCTTTTGTTCCCAGAGGAACTGAAGGTTCTTGGTGTGGACAAGAGGTTGAGGATCCAGGATCTGTCCTGGGAAGAGAACTGGGAAATGACAAACAAGGAAGACCTTCTGTGGTTCTCTAAAGATGGAAAGACAAAAGTGGGGACTGGAAGGGCGGCCAACACACGGTCACGTTCTCCCTCAACGCATTTGCTAAATTCTGGAGTCGTGTGAGATGGGTCCCAGTCACCTGATCCGGAGGGCTCTGTGCCAAACACGCAGGCAGCCAGAGGTTGGCTGAGCCTTAACTTTGCAAAAATGGCCTCAAATGGCTTCTTGACTGAAGAGAAATAATAAGCCTGCACCTTTGCTGACTAGTAGAGGGGAAGGGTGGCTGATTCCAAAGATAGTAATCTCATATGAAATAGCAAATACTTTCATAAGCAATTGTTCTGTTCGAATTCTTACTTTTATCTATTTTGTCCATCTTTTTTGTAATTTCCTTGAAAATATGAATAGTTATTTAATGTCCTGTCTGCTACCTCGAACATCTGCACCACCCGAGCCTGTTTTATTGTCCTTGTTCCCCTTAGTTTCAGTCACATTATCCTATCTCTTGATTGGCCTGGACATTTTTTTTTTTTTTTATTGAATATTGAACACAGATCTCTGACCTCCTGAAATTTGCATTTCGCCATCTATTTTATTGAAGTGGTTAATTTAAATCAATTTCAGGTCTAGGTCTGAGCACCCGGCATCCAGTTCATTTGTGACTCCGTTGCCTTTTGGTTTGGGGGTGCTATTTATTGTTATTTATTGTGATTTCCATTGAATGGCAAGTATTGTTTATGGCGAGTATGATAGAGTCTGCATGATGCTTTCCCTGCGGTGAGGAGTGACCCCATCCTGCAGCTAGGTAAGGGGAGTTTCCCTCAATCCGACCAGAAAATGTGGGACCCAACCGAGGTTTGGAGTCTAGTCAAGTCTTGGTCTACTTTTCACCTCCAGTTCCTGGAGGAGAGCTTGCCAACAGTCCCGACTGAAAGACTGGAGTGCTTTCTAGAACCTCTTTTCCTTGGCAGTCCTAAATTCCAGTTTTTGTTTACCCAAATGCTGTGAGATTGCCAAAAACTCCCTTCTCCTCTTCAGCTGCTTTTTACTTAGCTTCTTAACCTCTGACACCGCTCAATAAGGAATTGGCAAGTGCTGAATGGGGTGTACGAAGAATGTCAGGCTCATTTCTCTATGCTTCTTTATCTTCCGTGATCTTGTTTCCTCAAACACTTGACACCTCATTGGCCTGAACTCCAGTTTTTGTCTTCCGGCCCTGTGATATTTTCAAAAGCTCCACTGCCCTCTCTGCCTCCTGGCAGCCATCTTCTGCCTGGCTTCAAAATCACTTCCATCGAAGATGAACAAATGCCCCAAAAGGAAAAAGAAGGATGTGTACATTCAGCTCGTCTTAATGGCTATCATTTCTTCCTGCGATCTTAGCGCCCAAATCCTAGGCACGTTTCCAATGTCTCCACACAGATTTGATTTACCTATCCTACCTGACTTTTCCAGTTATCCTTGGTGCTATATGGGTTTGTTATAAGCTTGCCAGTCATGGCCAGAAACACAAGTCCCTTCACATTTGTGTTTTATTAATCCTAAGTTAAATATCTTACCTGCGTTTTACAAATGAGGTAAGATTTTATTTATGTGTTTCTTTCTTTATTTCAAAGTTTATGTATTTATTTATTGAGAGAGTGAGAGACAGCATGAGCAGGAGAGAGGCAGAGAGAGAGAGGGGAGAGAGAGGATCCTAAGCAGGCTCAGCACTGTCAGAGCAGAGCCTGACATGGGTCTTGAACTCACAAAGCGTGAGGTCAAGACCTGAGCCGAAACCAAGAGTCAGACCCTTAACCAACTCAGCCACGCAGGTGCCCTAAATGAGGTAGAAATTTTAATGAATACATGTGGTTTACCCCTAGTTAGCAAATGGTAGATCTTGAATCCTGAGTTCCGATTCCAAGTTCAGGGCTCTATGCTCCATCATAGTGGCCCTTATTCTCTTAACTAAACTAACATCCGATCAGTTGATGAGTATATTGTCTAAGATGGTCATAACACCTAGTTTTTTGTATGCTAATGAAATACACACATATGTATGTTATTTTTCTTTTTTTCAACTGGACCATAACTCTTCTGGTCTGACACTCAACTGAAGTAAGTGATCATATTACTAATTCATTCTCCATATATTTCATAGATTGAAACTTCATGTCAATTAAAACTTCTTCAAAACCAACGCAAACACATTCGTAACAACCTGACTTTTAGAAGTATATGCATTTTGTAGATTCTAATAAGTCTTAACATGTAATTTTAGGTTATTTTTCAGTAATATAATAAAAAATAATGATTGATCACCTGAATGAACTATCATTGCTTCCCCCATACTTATATACAACATGTTCTATAGAAGACATATATCATCCTCATTTTATAAAGGAGAGAGCCAAAGCTTAGACATCTGTTAAAAATGTGCTTAAGAGTAGGGGCGCCTGGTTGGCTCAGGCGGTTGAGTGTCTGACTTGGGCTCAGGTCATGATCTCGCAGTTTGTGAGTTTGAGCCCCGCGTCGGGCTCTGTGCTGATGGCTCAGAGCCGGGAGCCTGCTTCAGATTCTGTGTCTCCCTCTCTCTCTGCCCCTCCCCTGCTCATACTCTGTCTCTCTCTGTCTCTCAAAAATGAATAAACATTAAAATTTTTTTTTTTTAATTTGCTTAAGAGCAGATATTTGTGAATACGATCAGGTTTAGGTCTGAACCACACAGCCTAATCTGGAGCGCACATCACTAAATACATGTAACTCTATCTCCACACCCAGGGTAGAATACTCTTACTTCTTTCTTTGAAATTTTAATGTCTATTGATTGCCTACTTTTATCGATGGTGAAAGAAAGTGTTTATACAGCTGAGCGAATTGAGTGTGTATGTATTATAGTTGCCCTGGTAGATATACAAAAGTGACAGAAACTTCCAGTTTAGTTGGTAAGTGAGAACGCCAGCCTAAGAAATGCCCGCTGCAAAGTGTCACTAAGAGCTGACTGACACAGATAAGAGACTTACGAATTTGGACAGTGGGAGGGCTGTGAGCCTATTCTTGGCAATAACTGCCCGGAGGAGGACAGCTCTGGGAGCTCATCTTGAAGGTCAGGGTCTAGAGCAGGGAAGACAAGAGCAAAGCAACTCGGGCAAAGGAACTTCAGAGGCCCAAATGTCCATGGCGTCTAGTCATTAATGCATGGGCATCAAAAGTCTTTTTACTGGGGGTACCTGGGTGGCTCAGTCGGTTGAACATCTGACTCTTGACTTTGGCTCAGGTCATGATCTCAGAGGCCTGGGATCAAATCCCACATCGGGCTCCATGCTGAGTGTGGACCCTGCTTAAGATTCTCTCTCTCTGGGGCGCCTGGGTGGCTCAGTTGGTTAAGCGGCCGACTTTGGCTCAGGTCATGATCTCGCGGTCTGTGAGTTCGAGCCCCGCGTCGGGCTCTGTGCTGACAGCTCAGAGCCTGGAGCCTGTTTCAATTCTGTGTCTCCCTCTCTCTGACCCTCCCCGGTTCATGCTCTGTCTCTCTCTGTGTCAAAAATAAATAAACGTTAAAAAAAAAAAAAAGATTCTCTCTCTCTCTCTCTCTCTCTCTCTCTCTCTCTCCCCCTCTGCCCCTTTCCCCCACTCGTGCTCTCTTTTTCTTGCTCTCTCTAAAATCCAGATGGAAGAGTCTTCTTGTTGTTCTCCTTTATGAACTTAATATCTTTGAAAAAATTTAACATTTTATTATATGTACCTTTTAAAGAGAAAAACTAGGCAGAGCTGTTCCTGCAGTATAATTGGAATAGGATAACCGATGCAATATTCTGCCCACTGACATTGTCCCCTTGCTGGTGTTTGTATCCATCGACTTGTTCGAGTTCTCAGTAGCTCTAACAAATGCAGTTATCTTTGAAATGGGTGTGGTTCAAGATATTGTCATATGTTAACGGTTTACTTATTTATTTATTTTATTTTTTCAGAACTTACTTAAATGACTTGCTCCGTTTTTTCCCCTTTTTTTAAAATGTTTATTCTTGAGAGAGAGCATGCACACCAGTGGCGGAGGGGCAGAGAGAGGGGGACAGAGGATCCAGAGCAGGCTCCATGCTGACAGCAGAGAGCCTGATGCGGGGTTCGAACTCATGGGCTGTGAGATCATGACCTGAGCCAACACAGGACGCATAACTGACTGAGCCACCCAGACGCCCCGATTAACAGTTTATTTTGAGCTAAGTAATGTAGTCACTCCTTACTTTGTCTGAAAGTGGAAGTTGTGTACTGGGTTAGTGATTGGTTCAGCACAATAGGACTTGGTCAGTGACTGCCAACTCCTACATTTTTTTGCCCCCCCTTCTAATTCAGGGCCAGCCAGGGAAAGCCAAATATACTTCCCAAACCGATCATTAAAAGCCCTGCTTTTAGAGAGGCTGCCTCCAGATTCCTCCTGCTAACAACCTTCAATAAGAGCATACTAGCATCTTCCTTTTTTTTTTACCCTAAAACTTACCATATTCCCCTTACCGCATCACCCCACAAGTAATGGTGGCTGACTCCTCAGCTGTAGCACAGTCTGAATAAATAGAATCTATCTGTTCTAATTTGGAGACGGGAGGTGGTCTCAGTTTATTTCCATACATGCTACTGGAGGGCAAATAAAATTTTGTTTAATTAAAAAAAAATTTAATGTTGATTTATTTTGAGAGACATTCAGACAGACAGAGTGCGAGTGGGGGAGGGGCAGAGAGAGAGAGAGACAGAGAGAGACAGAGAATCTGAAGCAGGCTCCAGGCTCTGAGCCATCAGCACAGGGGCTTGAACTCATGAGCTGTGAGATCATGACTTGAGCCCAAGTTGGACGCTCAACCTACTGAGCCACCCAGGAGCCCCATTTTTTTTAATGTTTTATTTATTTTTGAGAGACAGAGAGAGAGAGAGAGAGAGAGATTGAGTGGGGGAAGTGCAGAGAGAGAGAGGGATCCCACAGAATCCTAAGCAGGCTCCAGGCTCTGAGCTGTCAGCACAGAGTCCGACATGGGGCCGGAACCCACAAACCGTAAGATCGTGACCTGAGCCAAAGTCAGCCGCTCAACAGACTGAGCAACCTAGGCGCCCTGCAAACAAAATGTTTATTGAGACTTTCAGGTCTCAAGTACTCGGTCCTCTGCGAGGGTGTTGAAAGACTAGAAATAGTCCCTGGCCTTGTGAATGGGACTGACAGTCTAGTAGGAGAGACAGAATAACACCTCCTCCCCACAAAAGTTAAAATAAAATAGATGCATAAAATGATAAAATGACATAAGATAGTCACAAACTGTGCTCATGAAACAAAGGGGCTGTTTTGAAGGAGAGGGGAGTAACTTCTCAAGTTGATATGGACAAATCTCCCTAAAGATGCAGAATGAGGGAGACTGGCCTAGAATAGAATTTGTGAGGCAGAGGTAGGGATGAGCTAGGACAGACTGTGTGGAGTGCTCTGGGCGTGAGGGAACATTCTGAAGCAAGTATTCTTCCATTTTACAGGTGGGAAAAGTGAGGCTCAGAGTGAAAGAATGGTCCAGAGTTTCACAGCCTGGGACTGGCAGTGAGAGAGAGTGTCTATCTCAGTTTCTCCTACATCCCTGCCCTCCAGGGCTTCTAGGACAGCTGGCCTAGGTGTAGGTTATTTGAATGAAGGAGTAAGGAGAGGGGGGAAAGCATTAATGGAAGGCAGAGTCTGAATTTGCAGCATAGAAAGGATTTTTGAGTTGGACACGTCGGGAAAGAAGATAAACTTAAAAAAAAAAAGTGAGGGGCGCCTGGGTGGCTCAGTTGGTTAAGTGTTGAACTTTGGCTCAGGTCATGATCTCCCAATTTATGGGTTCGAGCCCCATGTGGGCTCTGTGCTGTCAGCACAGACCCTGGAGCCTGTTTCGGATTCTGTGTCTCCCTCTCTCACTCTGCCCCTCTGCCACTCCTCTCTCTCTCTCTCTCTCTCTCTCTCTCTCTCTCTCTGTCTCTCTCTCTCAAAAATAAATAATAAACATTAAAAAAAAGTGTTGGCAGGATCCATTAAGGGAGCAAACAAAAACTTTTGAGAGGATTGGTAGATTCCGTGGCAGATGTAGCCTCCAGGGTCCCTCACTGCAGACAGTCCTTCCACTCTATTTAGGGAGCTGGCTGTTTTTGGTTTTCCTTAGTTTGTTTCTGGAATTTGAGCCTGTATCATTTATTTAACCTTCCTCTTCTCCCCTCTCTACCGCCTAAACAAGAAGAAAAAGAAAAAGACACATGATACAAGTTCCCTCTCTCTTGTTTTACCTTGGTGTCATGTCTGGGACAAATCCACGCTCGGAGAATGGCTTGGTTGTCCGTTAAGGGCCTGGTGCTGCCTGCTGGTCCCCCAGGTAGCCCTTTCCATCAGTCCGATGCTTCCACGTCACCTGTGACTCAGAAACCCAGGTCCCCAAACACCTCCTTGGCTGAGAGTCCACACTAGGAATATAGCGCTCAGTCCACGCTGAAAGTGACCGTGGTGCTCATCAAAACGTGCTGTGTCTGCCAGGATCTTCCGGTGCCGCTCTGATTGTTGTGTTGCTGTCATTTTATGATTTCTTAGGGATTCGGTGACTCACTGATCTCAAGGTTTTTGTGACCGTCGTGTCTCCTGAAAATTATAGATACTTAGTGGGACCTGTTTAAGCATCGCCGCGAAGCTTCAGGAGGAAGCATGCCGCCCTTTGTCTGTTTGGAAGGGCTGAGCATCAACCGTCACCAGAGCTCCCAGAAGTGGCCCCTGATGCAACCGAGGAGTTTGGGAGACAAGCTGGAGGGTCCCATCACTCCACACGTAAAGAATACACACAAGAGCAACGTTTCTCCGATGTGTTGTCACATGGGTGAGACTCTGGAGATGTCAGACTCAGGCTCTGGAGATGTGAGTGTGGGTGGAGAGAGAAGGTGGGACTTGAGGCTGAAAAGAACACAGCTTTCCTCTGGGTGGAACACCACAGCTTTCATGTGGTCATCCTACCTTGTGTTACGTGAAGGGAAGCAGAAATGAAATTATGGTGGGACTGATGATTATATTTCCTGTGTACAGTTCCGTTTATGAGCTGTTCATCTCTAGCCAAGTCCCATCGCATTAGGTAATGATACTATTGCCTCCCTCCAGAAGGTAGAGTTTAAGAAAATAATCTCCAAGTACTTTGAAATATTAATTCTGCAAAGAATTTGCTCCGATGGGTGTGCAACAATGCAAATGCTTCTTGGCATTCCTCACTGGGAATCAGAAGAGGTGAGAAAAGCTTGGTCCATTTAGATTTCAGAGTTAATGCAACTCCTGGGAGTATTAAAACCCGAGGCATAGCTTCAGACCTGGAATTGCCGGCCTCCATAATTTCTTTGTCTTGGATGAAAGCCTGCAAAATCAGAGGATTCCTCCCATTTTATAAGCTGGGAAATCCAAGTCCTAAGGGTTAAACATTTTGACCAAGTTCAAAAAATTAAATGGCATCTTTTTATATATGCAACAAAATTGGACAAAATCTATAGCTTGATTATGGTGCCTTGTAAACTTTTTAGTTTTTCCTCTAAGAACTGTGGAACCAGTAGTTCTATCGGCTTCCTGCCTTACCTTGGAAATCACAATGACAGTCACATTTCCAAGGAAAACAGGTTTCAGTGGCACATCCCTTACTCCAGACTTTAAATCTCAAGTGCTTTCTACATTTAACTACCGAGTCCTATTGTGTAAAGCTGGAGGAGACATATATTTTTACCTGCACAGACTCTCCTCTTTCTTTTGTGGTAACAAAAGGCCTCCCTTTTCCTTTTACAAGTCCCCCCCTCCATTTCCCAGTGGGACTCACCGTTCTCACAGATGATTAATAACTGTTCCAGGCCCCGTGACAGAGTTAGTGGGTCAAGGTAGGCATGTGATACGACCAAGATAAGGCCAATCAAAGTATTTTGGAAGAATCATTTTGGATGCTCAAATAAGGGAGATGTTCTCTCCTCTGACATGAGAGCTCAGGGGTATTTGAGTCTATTTCTTTTTTTTTCACCACATGGAGGGATCCTACTTGACAATAAAGCCAACTCACAGGAAGTGGGATAATGGAAAGAAAGAGACAGAGAGGATGGAGAGAAGGAGGAAGGTGATGAAGAGGAGAAGAGGGAGACGTCCTCATGACACTGTGTATTTTACAATCCAGCCAGTTGAAACCACTTTATATATCTATGTATCTATCAATCATATATTTATTTAATTTTTAGGATAATTTGAGTTGGGCTTGTTAATGTAAATAAATGTGTCCTGAGTCACATAACAGACAAATATATGGGTCAATTCTCAGAATATCATATCTTAAATAGCATGTGTTGAATGTATATGATTCATATAACGTGATGTTATATATGTTCTGTAATAGTAAACACTATGACACCTATCATTTATATAGTAGACACTCAATAAAGATGTGTTGAATGAATGAATAGAGCCTAGAGGGTGCAGATGATTGTTATAAATTTCTTCAAAGTCCAGGAACGGAGCTAAGAAAGGTCCCCCTGTGAAATAGAAACTACTAAAAACCAGCTCACAATGTGTACAATACAATGCAATGTCGAATCGCTAATATCACACACCCGAAACTAATATTACACTGTATGTTAACTAATGAATTTGAATAAAAACTCAAGAAAAATAAATCACATAGGTAAGAAATAAAAAAATACAAGGCTCACCAAGATATGTTTTGAAAGTATAGTTGATCTATTTTTAATTTTTTAAGGAACCTCCACACTGTTTTCCAGAGCGGCTGCACCAGTTTGCATTCCCACCAACAGTGCAAGAGGGTTCCCGTTTCTCCACATCCTCGCCAGCATCTATAGTCTCCTGATTTGTTCATTTTAGCCACTCTAACCGGCATGCGGTGATATCTCAGTGTGGTTTTGATTTGTATTTCCCGGATGAGGAGTGATGCTGAGCATCTTTTCATGTGCCTGTTGGCCATCTGGATGTCTTCTTTAGAGAAGTGTCTATTCATGCCTTCTGCCCATTTCTTCACTGGATTATATGTTTTTCGGGTGTGGAGTTTGGTGAGTTCTTTATAGATTTTGGATACTAGCCCTTTGTCTGATATGTCATTTGCAAATATCTTTTCCCATTCCGCCGGTTGCCTTTTAGTTTTGTTGATTGTTTCCTTTGCAGTGCAGAAGCTTTTTATCTTCATGAGGTCCCAATGGTTCATTTTTGCTTTCAATTTCCTTGCCTCTGGAGATGTGTTAAGTAAGAAATTGCTGCGGCTGAGGTCAGAGAGGTTTTTTCCTGCTTTCTCCTCTAGGATTTTGATGGTTTCCTGTCTCACATTCAGATCCTTTATCCATTTTGAGTTTATTTTTGTGAATGGTGTAAGAAAGCAGCCTAGTTTCATTCTTCTGCATGGTGCCGTCCAGTTCTCCCAGCACCATTTGTTAAAGACACTGTCTTTTTTCCATTGGATACCCTATGACCCAGCAATAGCACTGCTAGGAATTTACCCAAGGGATACAGGAGTGCTGATGCATAGGGGCACTTGTACCCCAATGTTCATAGCAGCACTGTCAACAATAGCCAAATTATGGAAAGAGCCTAAATGTCCATCAGCTGACAAATGGATAAAGAAATTGTGGTTTATATACACAATGGAATACTACTTGGCAGTGAGAAAGAATGAAATATGGCCTTTTGTAGCAACATGGATGGAACTGGAGAGTGTTATGCTAAGTGAAATAAGTCATACAGAGAAAGACAAGTACCATATGTTTTCACTCTTATGTGGATCCTGAGAAACTTAACAGAAGACCATGGGGGAAGGGAAGGGAAAAAAAGGTTAGAGAAGGAGGGACCCAAACCAGAGGAGAGTCTTGAAAACTGAGAATAAACTGAGGGTTGATGGGGGGTGGGAGGGAGGGGAAGGTGGGTGATGGGCATCGAGGAAGGCCCCCTTTGGGCTGAGCACTGGGTGTTGTATGGAAACCAATATGACAATAAACTTCATATTAAAAATATAATTTTCAAACCCAATAACAGCAATGATTTTACAAATTAAAAAAAAAAAAAACTCAAGTATAGTTGATTCGACGAGGTCATCTACTGAATCCAATTAAACAGATAGGATATTTTGCAAAAACTCTTAGCAGCTCTACTGGACTATAACATGACGAAGAAAGCTCCTGTCTTACAACAAAAGAGCAATGAGCTAAATGAAGTTGAGTCAGCAGTAGGAAGTGCTAATGTGTTTCCATTCTACTTGGCTAAGGTTGGAAAGACCAATCCAGCCAGTGTTCTCAGGAATACAGGTGTGTGTCCAAATCCTTTAACTCTAATTCTGTACTTTCAAGCAATCTTTGGCAGATATATGAGTTTAATTAGGGCCAGCTTCATGGGCATGCGACCCGTGCAGTTATACAAGGTCTTTGCTCTTAGAAGAGCCTGGCGCTTCGTTTAATGCCCTGCCATTGCTGTCTTGAAATTCTTAATCATTCTGAGCAAAGGGGTCCTATATTTTCATTTTGTAATGGGCCCTCCCCGTTATGTAGCCAGTCCTGAGTCTAATTTGTGGTTATGTTTCTCATTCAAAATTAATAAAATGGGATTTTGCATTATCAATCAATCTTCAGTGGATCTGCTTGATTAAAGGCAGTTTTCCACCAAACATGAAAAGTCACAGTAAGGTTTTTAGAGTCAAATTTCTGAATCTTCCGAACTCAGAATCAGAACCCAGAATGAATGTGGCAATATTATGGACAGTTACTACTTAAAAAAGCCCTAAGAAGGTAAATCTTTAGTATCTATTTAGCCTCAAAGTATAAATACATGTGTACCAGTTCATGATGAGTAGAGAGATAAAAATGATCCCTTCAAAAAGGCACAGCTAGAGCAAATAGATATGTTGTCTTCCATAGCTTTACATCAGTTAGTTATTGGGAGATTTGCAAATAGAGCCTATTTCTCACGCTGTTAGATTATATCGAGATTACTTCCAATCACACGCACACAAACTGTCCTAGGGAGATACTTCAGGAAATGTAACGTTTATACAGAATATTGTTGTGATTTTCTTCTACAAAATGAACTCACTGATTGAGAATCTGTATCAGAAAAACACTTTGACTCAACACCGATTAGGTTTTTACTGGCTAGCTTCTCCATAGTTTTATTCCGTACCAAAAGAAAATCAGCACGTTATTAGTTCAAGATGAGAACCTGACAACCAACTATAATCTCAACTGCTGAAATGCATTTTTAAAGATGTTTATGCATTATTCAGTAACCTACCTTGAATCAAACATGTAAAAGCCCAAGAAACAAAAAATATATAATATATAACCAATATTATCACCAGATGGTAGACTTTATTTGTTATCCTAATTCCATTTTACATTTAGAAAATAAATATCAGCATGAATATTTAATACATTTGCTATAACAGAGGCAAAAGGCCAATATTATTATTGTAGGAATGTGAGGCTCAGAACCATTTAACTTTAATGGTACTGTTGTTTTTATATTGCTGCACCATCTATTTTCATTGGAATAAGCTAAAACGTTAGTAGATTGTTGCCAAAAGAGTCTAAGAAGCAGCTCTGTATCTTTTCTAAAAGAGTGTGCTTAAGGTCAACATATTTGTTTAAAAACTAGATCTCCACTTTTTATGCCTTGTTTGATGATCATGCCTTCTGCTCATTCTTTACAAGAGATTAATGAGTTCACGTATGAAAATACTTTACCCTGAGAGTTTTAAAGTAGAATACAAGCTTAAAACGAATATGCAACACAAGATTTACCTCGGATCACCTTCTAAGAGTTCATTTATTTGGCCTTATAATGTCTAAATTATTGGTGAAAATTCATTGAGTCTCAAAGTGTGAAAAGGAAGGGGGTATCAATGTATTTCACAGAGCTCTGGAAATGTGTGTTTTTGTAAAAAGATGCACGGATGCTTCAAGTGTGTTTGTTTGCCGGCGTTCTTATTTGCATTTGAAAGGAGAATTTATGCTGTGAGATGCCCGGCTCTTTTGGGGTGCCCCTAGGAAAAGATGGTTTCTGTGGAGGGTGAAGCAGTTTTAGCCATAGATTTCTAGCTCACTGGCTCCATGGCGAAGACTTTTGTTACCACGGGGTTACATTTGGGGAATCAAAAGAAACCTCAGAAATGGTATAGATTTCCCAGTTTGTTTTACCGGTTTTAATTGTAGGGTTTCAAGGGCATCAATTTCACTTGCTTGTTTTATGTGCTTCTGTTTAACCAAACATAATCATCCATTAATTCATGCAATATACAATCATTGAGTTCTTGTCCCAGAGGATGCCAGGGCTAATGGGAAGACATAACGGCACTGTTGACCAGGGTGGGAAAATCCAAAAACCATTCTGGAGAAATACGGCTTCAACAAGCTGTTGGAAACTCATGCCCACCAGAAGCACGAGTATGACATTATGTTCTACAGCACATCCGAGGACAAAATAGAATAAGTTAGTGTTCTCATTTGTCATGTGAGAACTTAAATACTTATCTCCGAGAGTTATTATAAAGATAATAAAGTCATCTATAAAAAAACAAAGCAGGCACATCAATCTAATAAATAAAGCATAGAATTACTTGTGATTACATGCATAGAATACATATGCATATACAACAATATATATACCATATGTACTATATATAATATCATATATAGTATTATATAACATATACACATTTATACACACCAATCAACAGAAAGTAAAATATTGGGCAATTTCTGAATAGCAGCATACTACAAGCTACATGTGCTTTGGAGACCTCATAATTGAAGCTCATAAAAATTTCATTCCTGCTGGGCCAATACATGCTCTTGAGAACACAATGAATTTCATGAGAGCAGAGCAACGAGTAGGTTTTCAAAACTGAGGGAACCAAGCGTTGTTTGGATTTAACCTTCGGTCCATTCTCACTCGGCCTCGTAAATAGAAGAAAGCATTTTTTGTGTTTGTTTCACTTGCTAATGTCCCGAGCATGGTAAATCTTCTGTAGCACACTCAGAAAGACACTTAAATTCATCACATAATAGGGATACTAACAGAAACTTTATGCAGAAACACAGGCACCCTGAGCCAGGCCATAATATTAGCAACTGTAAATCATTCAAAGAATAGAGGAGCTGGAACGTATTTTTCCCCAGCTTGATTGGGGTTTAATTGACAAATAAAATTGTAAGCTATTTAAAGTGTGCAGTGTGACGATTTGAGATAGATACATACATATATATATATATATATATATATATATATATATATGTATATTTACATATGCAGACTTTTTTTTTTATTTTTTTAATGTTTTTTATTTATTTTTGAGACAGAGAGAGACAGAACATGAGCAGGGGAGGAGCAGAGAGAGGGGGAGACACAGAATCTGAAGGGGGCTCCAGGCTCTGAGCTGTCAGCACAGAGCCCCACGCGGGCTCGAACTCACGGACTGTGAGATCATGACCTGAGCTGAAGTCGGACGCTTAAACGAGTGAGCCACCCAGGCACCCCTACATACACACACATTGTAAAAGGATTCCCACCATCAAGTTAGTTAATATATCTATCACCTCACATATATACCTTTTTTTTTTTTTTTTTGGTAAGAACATTTAAGTTCTAGTTTAGGCAAATTTCAATTATATAATACCATGCTATCAATATAGTCACATTGTTATGCATTAGATCCTCAGACTTTATTCATCTTATTACTAAAAGGTTGTACCTTTTTAACATGCCCTCTCTGTTCCCTCGACCCCTCCCCCCCCATCCTGACAACTAACTTTGTGTGTGTGTGTGTGTGTGTGTTCCACAAATAAGTGATACCATGCCATATTAGTCTTTCACTGTTTGGCTTATTTCGTTTAGAGTTAATACCCTCCACGTTCATCCACATTGTTGCAAATCACAGAATTTCCTTCTCTTTTCAGGCTGATGATACTCCGTTATATACATACGCACACATCACGTTTTCCCCACCCACGCAACCATCCACAGACAACTAGGTTGTTTCCATTTCTTGGCTGCTGTGAATGACCGTGCTATGCCAATGGAACCACAGGCATCTCTTCGAGATAATGTCGTCCCCTTTGCATATATACCCAGAGATGGTAGTGCTGGGTCTTACTGTAGTTTTCTACTTTTCAATTCTTGAGAAAGCTCTGTAGTATTTTCCATAGTGGCTGCACGAGTGTAGCTACCCACCAACGGTTTACAAGGGTTCCATTCCTCTACATCCTCTTTTGTCTTCCTGATAGGAGCAATCCTAACAGGTGTGAAGTAATAGCTCATCGTGGTTTTAATTTGCATTTCCCTGATGATTTGCGATGTTGAGCACCTTTTTACATACGTGTTGTCCATGCGTGTATCTCCTTTGGAAAAATGTCTATTCATCTCCTTTGTCCATTTTTTAATTGAGTGGGTTGGATTTTCTTGCTATCGAAATGTATGTATGTGGTTTTTTTTCTAATTTTTTAAATATTTATTTATTTTTGAGGCGGAGACAGAGGGCGAGTGGGGGAGGGGCAGAGAGAGAGAGAGGGAGACAGAATCGGAAGCAGGCTCCAGGCTCCGAGCTGTCAGCCCAGAGCCTGACCTGGGCTCCAACCCAGGATCCTTGAGATCATGACCTGAGCTGACGTCGGACGATTAACCAACTGAGCCACCCAGGCTCCCCGAATTATATGAGCTTTTTAAAATATATTTCAGATATTAACCTCTTATCGGATATGTGATTTGCAAATATTTTCTCCCATTCCATAGGTTGCCTTTTTTGTTGTTGTTGTCTTGTTCGCTGTGCAGAAGTTCCTCAGTTTGATGTAGTCCGAATTGTTTATTTTTGCTTTTGTTACTTGTGCTTTTGTTGTCATACCCAAAAAGTCATTGCGAAAACCAATGTCAAGAAGCTTATTCCTTATGTTTTCCTCTAAGAGTTTTATGATTTCAGGTCTTCTGTTCAAATCTTTAGTCTGCTTTGAGTTTATTTTTGTCTATGGAGTAAGATAGGGGTCCAGTTTCATTCTTTTGCATGTGGTTGTCCAGTTTTCTCAACACTGTTTATGAAATTGAAGAGATTGTCCTTTCCCCATTATACATTCTTGACTCCTTTGTCACAGATGAATTGACCATATACGTATGGATTTATTTCAGGGTTCTCCATTCTGTTCCACTGTTCCTATGTCTGTTTTTATGTCAGTACCTGTTTTTGATTACTGTTTTGATTACGATAGCTTTCTAATATAGTTTGAAATCAGAAAGTGTGATGTCTCTAATTTTATTCATTTTTCTCAGGATTGCGTTGAATATTTGGGATCTTTTGTGGTTCCATACAAATTCTATTTATGTGAAAAAGGCCATTGGAATTTTAACAGAAATTGCATTGAATCTGCAGATTGTTTTTAGTAGTATGAATATTAATTCTTCCAATTATTGGAATTATTCCAATATTCCCTGAACACAGAATATCTTACTGTTTATTTTTCTCCTCTCCAGTTTCTTCCATCAATGCATTACAACTTTTAGTGTAGAGATCTTTTGCTTCCTTGGTTAAACTTATTCTAAGTATTTTTTTTTTTTTTGGTGCTATAATAAATGGGAACTCTTTCTTAATTTCCTTTTCTTAATTCTCTTTCTTTCTGAATTTCTCTTTGATATTCATTGTTGGTACATAGAAACACAACTGACTTTAGTACACTATATCCTGCAACGTTACTGAAACCGTTTATTAGTTCTAGCAGCTTTTTGGTGGAGCCTATAGGATATTCTATATAATAACATCATATTTCTATATACAACATCATATCTTCTAAAAATGAGACAGTGTTACTTCTTCCTTTTGAATGTGGATGTCTTTTATTTCTTTTTTCTTGCTTTAGCTGGGACTTCCAGTACTATGCCGGATAAAAGTGGTGAGCGAGCTTCCTTATCCTGTTCTTGAACTTAGAGGAAAAGCTTTCAGCATTTAACCACTGAGTATGATGTTAGCCATGGGCTTTTTATATATGGCCTTTGTTATGTTTTGGTATGTTTTCTCTATACCCAGTGTGTTGAGAGCTTTTATTGTGAAAGGATGCTAAATTTTGTCAAATGCTTTATCTGCATCTATTAAAATAATCACATGATTTTTAACTTTCATTTTGTTAATGTGCTCTATCACATGGATTTGCAGATATTGGGATGGACTTACATCCCTGGAAAAAGTTCCATTTGATCATGGCGTCTATCTTTTGAATGTACTGTTGAATTCGGTTTGCTAGTATTTCGTTGAGGACTTTTGCATGTGTGTTCATCAAATAAGCTTGCAAGTGTTCCTGCCTCTTCTATTCTGGGGAAGGATTTTGAGAAGGATTGTTATTAAATCTTTAAATTTCTGTGAGAATTCACTGGTGAAGCTATTTGGTCCTGGACTTTTCTTTGTTGGGAAGTTTTTGATTAATGATTCAATCTTCTTACTAATAATTCCACTCTTCCATTCAGGTTTTTTTTTTTATTATTATTTCTTCACAATTCAGTCTTGATAGGATGTATGTTTCTAGGAAATCATTTCTAGGTGGTCAAACTTGTTAGTGAAAAATTGGTCATAGTTACTAGTCTATCATGATCCTCTGTATTTCTGTGGTATCAGTTGTTAATGTCTCTTCTTTCATTTCTAATTTGATTTGTATCCTTTATTTTTCTTAGTAAATCTAGTTAAAGATTTATCAATTATGTGTATCTTTTTAAAAAATAAGTCTTCTGGAATGCTTCAGTGGCTCAGTCAGTTAAGCGATGACTTCTTCTCAGGTCATGATCTCACGGCTCATGAGCTAAAGCCACACATCGGCCTCAGTGCTGACAGCTCAGAGCCTGGAAACTGCTTCAGATTCTGTGTCTCCCTCTCTCTCTCTGCATCCCTCCCCCACTCTCTCTCTTAAAAATAAAATAAACATTAAAAAATTAAAAAAAATGTCTTCCATTTTACTGATCTTTTTAATTGTATTTTTAGTCTACATTTCTTTTATTTCTACTCAGACACTTATTTATTGTTTCCTTCCTTCTGTTTCCTTCTTTGATCTTAGTGTGTTCTTTCCCTAGTACTTTGAGATGTAAAGGTAGGTTTCTTATTTGAGTTTTTTTTTTTTTCTTAATGTAGGCATTTATTGCTATACACGTCCTTTTAGAATGATTTTTCAGCATCCCATAAGCTTTGGTATGCTGTGTTTTCATTTTCATTTATCTCAAGATTTTTTTTTATTTCTTTTTTATTTCTCTTTTCTTCTTTGACCTATTGGTTGTGCAGAAACACGTTGTTTAATTTCTAGGTATTTGTGACTTTCCCAGTTTTCTACTTGTAATTGATTTCTGTTTTTATACTGCTATGATTGGAAAAGACTCTTCATTTGATTTCCATCTTATTATATTTATTAAGTCATGTGTTTTGGCCTAACATATAGTTTATCCTAACAATATTCCACGTACACTTGACAAGAGTGTATATTTTGTTGCTGTTGGTCAGAATTTTCTCTTTGTCTTTTAAGTCCATCTGGTATAATGTGTAGTTTAAGTCCTATGTTTCATTATTGATTTCCTGTCTGGATGATCTATCTGTTGTTGAAAGTGGATTATTGAAGATCCCTACCATTATTGTATTGCTGTCTATTTCTTGCTTTAGATTTGTTAATATTTGCTTTATGTACTTAGGTACTCCTATGTTGAAAGCATAAATAGTTACAATTGTTATATCCTGTTGATGTTTGATCCTTCTATTGTTATATAATGACCCTCTTTGTCTCTTGTCACAGTCCTTGGCTAAAATCTTGTTTGTTTGTTTGTTTGCTCTTTTTGTTTTTTTGTTTTTATGCCTATAGATACCTCTGCTTTCATATGTTTTCCATTTTCATGGAATATCTTTTTCCATCCCTTCTCTTTCAGTCTTTCTATGCCCTTAAAGCTGAGGTGAGTTTCTTATAAGCAACATGTAGTTGGGCCTTGGTTTTTGATCCATTTAGCCACTCTATGTACTTGGGAGAATTTAGTCCATTTACATTTAAGGTAATTATTGACAGGCAACTTACTGTTGCTATTTTGTTAATTGTTCTCTGGTTGTTTTGCAATTCTTTTATTCTTTTATTATTCTCTTCCTCTTTTCCTTTGTGATGTGATGATTTTCTATACTTGTATTCTTTGATTTTATTATCTCACTTTATTTTACCTTTTGTGTATCTACTATAGACTTTTACCCTGCTGTTACAATGAGGCTTACATAAAGTATTTATATTTAATATTTATAACAGTCTATTGTAAGCTAATAAAAACTTCAAATGCATAGCAAAGCTACCTCACCCCCATATTCTATGCTTTTGATGTCACAACTTACATCTTTTACATGTATGTCTGCTAATTACTGTCATTACGGTCACTTTAAATACTTTTGTCTTTTCGGGTGCCCTGAGTGGCTCAGTTGGTTAAGCATTTGACTTAAGCTCAGGTCATGATCTCACGGTTCATGAGTTCCAGCCCCACATTGGGCTCTGTGCTGACAGCTCAGAGTCTGGAGCCTGCTTCAGATTCTGTCTTTTCCTCTCTTTCTGCCCCTCCCTTGCTCTCTCTCTCTCTCTCTCAAAAATAAACATTAAAAAAATTAAAAACACACAAACAAAACGAAACAAAAAAAAACTTCCTGTCTTTTAACTTTCACACTAGGGTTATAAGTGATTCACTGCCAATTAGAACAGTATTCTGAATTTAAATATATATTTATGTTTACCTGTTGGTTTTAAACTTTAATGTGTTTTCATATTACTAATCAGTGTCTTTTTTCTTTCAGCTGGAAGGCATTTTTTAAAACATTTTTGTAAGGCCAGTCTAGTGGTGATGAGCAACTTCAGCTTTTGTCTGTCTAGAAAACTCTTCATCTCCTTCAATTCTTAAGAACACTTTTGCCATATGGAGCATGCTTGCTTGGTAGTTCTTTCTTTCAATACTTTGAATATGTCATGCTAAATATTTTCTGCTGAAAATATGCTGGTAGCCTTATGGGCATTCCTTTGCATACAACAAGTTGTTTTTCTCTTACTACTTTTAAGATTCTCTTCTTGTCTTTAACTTTTGATAATTTAATTGTAGTGTTTCTCAGGGCTTTTGGATCTGGATTCCTGTTCCTTTCCCCAAGGTAGAGAAGTTTTCAGTCATTATTTCTTTGGATAAGCTTTCTTTTTCTTTTCCTTTCTCTTTTCTCCTTCTGGGACCTGTATAATATATCTATATCTATATTTATATCTGTATCTATATCTACATGTATCTATATATACATATCTATTATATATATTCATATTTCATAGGTCCACTTGATGGTATCCCATATATATATATATATACACACATATCCTATACATATATACATATAATATTCATAATCATATTCACATTTTATATTCATATTCATATTTCATAAGTCATTTCATATACATATTACATATGCATATGCATATACACGCATCCCATATATGTTTACATACAATATTCATATTCATATGTCATAGGTCCATTTGATGGTATCCCATAGGTCCTCTAAGCTATCTTCACTGTATTTCATTTTTTCCCATTTTTATTCTTCTGATTGAATGAATTCCATTGCCCTCTCTGAGTCCACTGATCCCTACTTCCATTAATTTAGTCTGCCTTTGAGCCCTGCTAGTGAATTTTTCATTTCAGTTATTGTATTCTTCAACTTCATGATTTCTGTTTGATACTTTTTAATATTTTCAATTTGTTGAAATTCTCGCTTCGCTTATCCATTGCTCTCCTGACCTACATGAGCAGTTTTATGACCGCTATTTTGGACTCTCTATCGGATGAAATATTTATCTCTGTTTGATTAAGATTAATTTCTGGGTATTTATCTTGTTCTTTTGTTTCAAACATATTCCTCTGTTTCTTCATTTTCCTTGACTCTCTGTATTGGTCTCTGTACATTAGAAAAACAGATAACTCTTCCATTCTTGACCGAGTGGACTTCTGTAGAAAAGTAAGCCTATTGATCAGTAAAGCCTGAGATGCTAACTGTCTCTCAAACTTTTGTATTGTCCAAGCCTCCTTCTGTGTCCTCAGTGGCTCCCAGAACTTGAGATTGTGCCGAGATCCATCAGTGTCCCAAAGAGGAAGATTGCAATTAGTATCTAGCAAGCTGATTAAAAACTAGAATCCCAGGCAGCTGCTGGGAAAGTATGTGGTTAAGGCCCTTCCAGGGAGAAAGTGAGAGAGAGACATTTTTGCTTGCTTCCTCTGTGTTGGGTCCAGGTCTCTGGTCACGGTGGTGGAGGGAGGGGTAATTTTGTGCCATCAAAAGCTGTTTCTTTGTTTGCTACAAGTTCTGTGGTACATGTGAATGCAAGCCTGTTGGCTGTTAGAGTTAGATGATGTGAGGACCCATTCCTAGGATGAAAACTAAGATACTTATTTGTATTTAAATGATCAGAATGATACTATTTTCCCAGGGATGGAAAATAAATATTGCAACCTTAGCATGACAAAAATAGATTATTTTCTGTTGAACATAATCTAAAGCTAATGGATTCTTTATATTTCGGAATTATAAGGATTATAAAAAATAAAACACAGTTGATTTTAGTAGTTCATCATTATCATCTAAAGTTTATCATTATATTTGGGGAGGCTGAAATGCTCTTAATCATATAAAAAATTGATCAATAACTTCTTTATACTAAATGAACACGTGACACATCAGGGTAGAATTTGAATGAGAAATTAATTATGCTATAAATGATTGCTTTTATAAGAGAATCTTACGGGACTCTTCAAAAGAGAAAACTAACTCATTCTTCCTAAAGAAACACTCAAGGGGCAAACATATATGTTATCTCCTAGGTGATACTGACTCATTGGATAATTGGGTCTCGTCATAATAAGAGAGAGTAATTCCCCCAGGGCAATGATGCACTTAAACAAAATAGGTCAGAGGTATGAATAACAGAAGAGGCAGTTAGAAAAATTCAGAGTCAGCTCAGAGATTGTTTGAAAACAATTCCTGTCGCCGGAGACAGTTTTGTTTTCATTAGCGGCCAAATATTCCCAAACAAATGAAGGGAGAACGAAGTCAGATAAATGTATGAAGACTTACACGAGGGTACCGGAACTTTGTCCACATGCTACTGAGCGCATCAGCAGAACAGCATAATGCAGTCCGAATGTGTGGGCTAATGGCTAATTTGTATTGTCTTCTAGGTTTAAGAACAGCTAATTTTTCTTCCGTAAACCAAGTTTGCACTCGGCAGCACTCTAGGGCAATCGTATTTGTATTTTGCTAATCACAGTTTCGACATAATGCTATTTGCTCCTTGATGATCCACTAAGGCCACTCTCAGTCTTATCCCGAAACATGTCCTCAATGCTGACACGTATGCACAACTATTGAAGACTGCTAAGAAGTAGTTCTGTGCTGTAGACATTGCCACGGGGAACCAAACATAGAGATGTCATTTCATTTACGTCTTCCTGCTCTTTCCTCTCTTGCGTCTACTTTATTGGATATTGATTCCATTCGGAAAGGCTTCTATCTCCTGTCTCTTGTTTGGAGGTATTAGGAGCTGATAGAGGGTCATATACAGGCTCCGAATTTATACGGATGTTCTAAAACGTCAAGCTTTTTAAAACAAAGATCGTTCATGCTCTTCCTGCCAGTTTGCTTAACTCATTTCGCCCTCTCCCTTGTTCTCTGGCCCTGAGAGTCAAACTGATGCTCCCCTTCTATTCCCTCGTGGGAAGAGTTTGATGTAAATGAGAAAGTTGGTAGAGAAATACAGACTCAGGTAATAGGGGCCTAATTATCGGCCTTTGCCACATTTTAGGAAAGACAAAAGGTCAAAGCTATAGAGGTATCATTCTGAATGCGGAGGTATTGATAAGCATGTTCTAGCTTGCAGGTTAAGTCTTTCGTTGTTTATCATTTCTCTTCCCTTCCCTCTCTCCCAGTTTACAAAATAGAATCATTGTAAAAGTACCTTTGGAACTGTTTATATGACTACCTGCCACATTAAACAAAATTCTGACCCCCCCAATGTGAGACCAGATTTACTGGTTTGGCTTAAATAAAAATGCAATAAAATTGTATCATCTATGGCTAACTAATAGGGACCTCTCATTCTGTGCTCTGGTGAACATTAGGTTAGCAGGTAGTTAATGATTACTACTCATTTCCTAGAACTGTGTTGTCTACCGTTGCATTTTGAGTCAAAGAGCTGTAGAAATACGAATAATGGTGATAAAATTGTGATCGCGTTCGACCAAAACGCTGAGATACAAACAATTAAAAAAATTATTGAAGCTCTGTTAATATTTACTATTTTAGGTCAAAAGTTCAAGGACATCAGTAAGAGTGAACTGATACTCACTTACATGAAAAACATGAACAGAAGGGTTAGTTAAGGATGAATTTAATGTAAGCCAACAGCAATATTGCAATGCATTAATAGTTTTGACGAACTAGGAAAAGCTTTGAATGGGGAGACAGAGTTTGAGCCCAGGCTCTGCCTCTCCTTCATTGGTCATCTGACCCCGGACAAGTCCTCGATGCTTAGATTTTCACATCAACACAATGAGGGATTTGAATTAAATACCCTAAGTTTACACTAAAAACTGATGTAGGTTATAAAGGCAAGATGAGCAAGAAGAAGAAATAAAAAGTTGATTGATTTAATGGAAGGAGAGATTTGTACTGAGAAGTCAATGTGATAACCTTGGATATAAGATTATGTGAAGCCTTGTTGATGTTAGAGTAAATCAGATAGTTATTAAAGAATCAAAAAATCATAAGTAAGGTAATAATCATGGTGTAAGTGTTGGTATAAGGGAATGTGACATATGAATTTAGAGAAAAATTAAATAAGATAACAACAATTAGAAGGATTTTTTTGCAGTAAATTCAATGGTGATATTCTGTACTATTGTAACTGCAACAATAGGAACAAACATGCATTTATTTCTTACTTTCTGGCTAACACTATATTAAGTATTATATAAGCACTGTGTCATTTAACATGCCATATAAGAGACGTCTCCATGGAAAAAATTAAATCAGCAGGTCATGCTGGATAATACAAAAGTAATGTTAAAACTAGCCAATCGTGATAAAAAAAAGGTGTTTTTATTGTTAGTGTTTATTTATGTTTGAGAAAGAAAGACACAGCCCAAGTGGGAGAGGGTCAGAGAGAGAAGGAGACACAGAATCGGAAGCAGGCTCCAGGCTCTGAGCTGTCTTCACAGAGCCCAATGCGGGGCTCGAACTAGACAAACCACGAGATCATGGCCTGAGCCGAAGTTGGATGCTTAATGGACTGAGCTACCCAGGCACCCCGTGATAAAAAATTTTGAGTTTGAATTCTGCCACATGATGATGCCATTGAATTCAGAAAGCCAGTCAGTGTCAGGGGAAAGATTTGGTGATAACTTTTGGCCATGTTGAATTTGAAAGAATTTCCCTAAGGAAATATAAAATATACATTTCTAAGCTATGCTGTGTAGACCTAGGCATTCAGGCCCTAAAAGCAGATGATATTTACAAATGAGGAAATGTACACAGTGGAACAGGATCAAAGGGCTTGGATTTCAGGAGATAATCATAGATTGGTGAAGTGGAACCAAAGAAAGAAAAAAAGGAGAATGGAGGAGAATGGTCACAAATGCTAAGAGAAGGGAGAATTTCAAGAAAATTGAGGGGAATTGGAGGGGAACATCGGCAGTGAAAACTGCCATATAGCTCAAGGTGTGTTTCAGGTCTGGAGCAAACAGGTATATTTGGCTAGAAGGACTAAACTGAAGCTCCTGGGGTGCCTGAGTGGCTCAGTCCATTGGGCATCCAACTCTTGACTTTGGCTCAGGTCATGATCTCACGGTTCCTGAGTTCAAGCCCAGCATCAGGCTCTGCGCTGATAAGGTAGAGCCTGCTTGGGATTCTCTCTTTCTCTCTCTCTAAATATAAACTTTAAATAAATAAATAAATAAATAAATAAATAAATAGAAACCCCTTCAACATCCACCAAGATACTGACAGTGGACGACACTGAACTTCGTTAGTAAGTGAGTTAGGGCTGGGTCTTTATGATATTCAACAAAAACTGATAAAATAGCTCTAGAAGTTGGATCTCAAAACCTATCGGAGAAGAAATGAAACCTACTTCTGTTAAAGATAATTAGAACTATGGAACAGACCCTGGTAACTCCCAGTGCAACTCCTATTCCCCACACTACCCTCCCCTGCCTCTCATTCACCCTGACAGAGCCCTGAAATTATTCAGGTTCCCATTCTCCTCTGCTCAAAATTTGGTTTCATTAGGCAGTTGGCTCCATTGGCAGCCCCAGGGGAACTTGTCTAACATACTCATCATGATCCTGTTTTCTTTGGCTAGTCACTGTTCCAGGCGTGGATATCTGATACCAACTTAGCCAGGGAGAAATAAAGAGAAGTTGGCTAGGGGCCTTCTAGGAAAAGTTTTCCTGACTGATTTTAATACCTGCCCTCTGACCCCCCCCACACATACAAGAAAAGAAACCTGACCTTTCCTTCGTAGATCTGGATGGGATGCCTGGAAGTCCTGCAGCCAGCTTGTAACCAAGAGGGAAGTAACTTTGAGGACAAGAGATGGAACAGAGAAAGGAGGGAACCTGAGTCCTCGAGGATATTATTGAGATGTTTGCCACGCCATGCTGCATTTCTAGGATTTTCCTTTACTTAAACTATTGGAATTTTCTGTTGCTTGTAGCTGAATGTAATCTATAATGAAAATGTGAATATTACTTCTGGCATTTTCCTCCCTCCCTCTTAGTTTTCTCTTGTTATCTTTTATTCAGCTTTTTGTATTTTCTTCCAGTGAAAGTCTTTTACAGAAAATATAACTACTCTAGAAAAGTCCCAATTCTAACTCCTAATTTTGTAATTATTGTCACAATTGAATTCTTTGCTGACTAGATTGGGTGGTATAGTGGTGAGGGGAGGTAAAGAGAGTGCGTGAATACAAGAAGAGTCTATTATTTCCCAATTTTCCTTTCCACAATCACGGCACAGATTTAAAAGGAACTGTGTATAGCATTATTTCAGGGGGATTACAATAAAAACCAAAATCTTTATATAAATTTCTCCAGCCTTTTGTTTTGGGCTCCCATTTTATGACTCTTTTCAGGCATGGCACTTGCATTAACGAGTGCAAGCAAAGCTTCATTGTTCAATATGGCTCTCTAATGAGAAAGAATAAGACTAAGTATTGAGAATGAAAATTGTACATTTTTATGTGGTGGTTTATAGACTATTACTTCTAATTGAAATTTGAAGTTCGCCTTTACAGTTAAGGTGAAAGCAGAAAATCACACATTATGCCCCTCTCTGACATAACAGACTCCAGCCTGGAGTGAGAACTACTCTTTGACAAAGGGTAGCACTTACATATCAAAAGAAACAGAGAGCTGGCATTGTCTTCAAAGGTGAAATTTGAATGAAGTCCAAAGTCTGTAAAGAAGGCATCTGTGGATGGTAAGGACTTATGATTGTTGGAAAGGTTTTGAGATTGCTAAAAATGGAAGTTAAGGGGGAAAAATCTATTAACGTGTCCAGGTGATGGAGATATGCCTGTGTTAGGGACCTAGTTTGCTGGGTTTTTTTTTTTTTTTTTCCCGCCAACCTAAGAATTTGCTGTGTAATCTGGAAGAATGCTGCAGAATAGACTTGGAGAGTTTATTTCAATTGGTTTAACTACATGGGATAAAACTTATGATAATGGAGCTTTCCAAAGCACTAATATACTTGAGTACTCTGAAATCTGCTCTTTCAATAATTACTCCCCATGCATTCCCAATGGGTCCAATATTGCCCTCAAGGGGCTGAAAATCCGTCCTTGAGAGAGGAGTGGAAAAATCTCAGTCCATGAAGAGTTATACAGTATGTCTGTGAAATTAAAATTTCACAGGGGAGAGAATAATTAGGAGAAAATAATCTACAAAAGCGGGAGGGAGTTAATAATGAATTTAAAAATGTTAGTCTACAAAAGGGATTTATTTACTCTGTAAAGAAAAAAGAAAAAAATACACTCTGTCATTAGGAGGTCCATCTGAAGCTTCCAGAATTACTTCAGTGACACAAGATCCACGATATAAAGGCTGCTTCGGCAGAACCTTGAAACAGTGCGTCAAAAATGTAAATCTTGTTACGATTTTTGAAAGTGGATATGAATGGAAACTTTTACCATTGGTTCAGAACTGTAGCTAAAGGTTTAAGGTAAAACAACACTCTTAACTACCTTCATAGGTCTATCCTGGGCCTTTGGTCACGTGGCCAGTCATCCCTACTACGTCCTTCTTCCTTTCCTAGAACCACGTAATTAAATGACTCAGGAGAGAGAGGGAATTCTGAGACTGTTTTATGAACAGAGAATTTCCCCCCTGATTGGGGGAACAGCCCTCAAGAGGCAGCACTCAGGAGGATGAGAAATTACTGACACAATCGAGGGAGGCTGGCATCTCCTTTCCTGGTTGGACTTCAGCTTGGACGTCACACTTGCTGTGGGAAGCAGGTGGGAAAGGCAAGGAGAGAAAGAGAGAGAAGAGACAGACAGAAAATTCCTAGGGGAAAAACGTCCTGAACTACCGTCATCTGACCTATGTGTTGCCTGCATTTTCCATCAATCGTTGAGATACTGTGAAAGACAGGCCAAGAGACCCTCATAACAAGAGGCTTACAGTAGTTCCATAGAGGGGGAGGAAGCTAAGGAAATTCCAAAGGAGATCAAAACAGAATATGTCTCCAGTAGATAATTGTGAAGTAGAGAGATCCCGCCCAAGGTGCCTCTTACATTATTCACTTACGTCCCCCCAAGGCAGGTGGAACGTAAGCTATGGTCACGTAGAAAGGCATTGATAGCCACGACCAACGACATCCACTTAATAAAAATAGTTGTGTTCCTTTTAATCTTCTCTACTCCCTTACTAACCCCGAGGAGCTAAAACATAAATAAATAAATAACTGAGTGAAGGAAAAGCAAGGGAAGGGCAAACACAACCTCTTCCCCCTGCAAATCCAGAAGTTCAAAGTGGGTATGCTTCAAATTGAACGTGTTATTCGAGTTTTAAGCTGCCAAGGACTTGACCAACCTCCTTAATGCCTGGACTTTACTACCAGCTCTCAGTGAGACGGAGGGACAGTTTTGACTCTACAGAAAAACTTATAAATTAAACACACAAACGGCAACAACGACAGAACGCTTCATTAGGATTTGTTCTTTTCCTCCATATCTTTGTAGTTCTTCTTCAACATACTCAAAACCTTAGCTTATTATCAAAATATTTTCCTAATGAATTTTCCCCTCGTATTATCAACATGATTCAACCAAGGACCACAGGGCCTCTGTCTCCATATAGCCAGGAGGAGTTATCTTCACTGTTAAGTACTGCTTCCTTGACTTTCCCGGCTGTAAGAATTACTTAGGCACTTTAGATGTTGTTATTAATATAGTTTCTGAGGGTGTTATGGACTGAATTGTGTTTCCTCAAAGTTAATATGTTGAAGTTCTAACCCACAATGTGATTGTATTTGGAGATGGACCTTTAGGGAGGAAAGTAAGGTTAAATGAAATAACAGTGAGGCTCTAATTTGATAGAACCGGTGTCCTTATAGGAAAAGAAAGAGACACCAAAGATCTCTCTTTCTGTACAGGCACTAGGAAGAGGCCACATGGGATACAGCAAGAAGATAGTCTTCTAGAAGCCAGAACAAAAGCCTTCACTAAAAACAGAATAAGCAGGCACCTTGATTTGGGACTTCCAGCCTCTGGAACTGTGAGAAAATAAGTTTCTGTTGTCCAAACTGTGGTGTCTTGTTATGATAGCCTAAGCAAACTAAGACAGGGGGCCTTCCTCTGGAGTTCCTAAGTTCCTAAATCTGAGATGACTCTTAAGAATGTGTGTGTGTGTGTGTGTGTGTGTGTGTGTGTGTGTTAAACAACTGAAATGATTTTTATGATTTTGTGAATTTGGGAGCTACTAAATTATAGGCATTATACTTATGAATATTTCTGCTTACACCTATTTCTTTCTTTTTTGTGGGGATACACAGGGGTTTTTATTACATTTTTATGTGGTTCAGAAATTACATAAGGAAATTTTTTTGAAACTGTCTAGATAATGAAGGAGGGATATACAGATAAATTTTAGCACATACAGTGGCTTGAAGCTATTTTATGTAATCATTCACTCTACTATCTAGTATAGAGAAGGTGGTCAGTTTAATAACATAAAACAAAACAAAACAGACAATCGCCCTGATGCCCCTCTTGCTCGTCACAGTACTAATTTCACCCCAGCTCTTTGCCTGATCATCCAGGTTTTTACATATACACAGTCTTACGCTTTTTCAATGAGTATTTATTATTAGGTAAGCCATGATTCAGGGTCCCAGGGTGGGGACCACCATGCACCCAGGTCCCCCCTCACCACCTTTGGAGGAGGATGCAGGACAGAGGAGAGGTGGGTGAAGCCAGTTCAGATCTTCCCAGGAAACATACCACCTGTCTACCAGGCTGACACCCAGGATATGGGGCAGAGAGATTTATACGCACGCTGGTACTGTTCACGCATGGAAACGTCCACCCCTTTAGCAATCATTGACTTCTCACAGCGGTGAAAGTCCACTGCTAGAAACTACTAGTTCTGCTAGCAGTTCTTTGTCTGGTACTTGTTGGGGAAGTAGCTGTCAAAAGGGGAAGTCTTGTAGTTCTTGATTTTGATCTTGACATCTTTCACCATCACGTTGACTCCTAAGGACACCCCTGAAGCAGCTCGCAGCTCAATGTGACCCTCAGCAAAGACTTGCTTGTATCTATCTCTTTCGGAATTCTCCTTCCTCCACTCTTCACCAACCTTCTCCATTTCAACAAATGTTTATTGATCCATTACCATTCTAGGTGGTAAGAATATAGAAATGAAGTTTTAAAAAAGAGAGGATAACTCCCTTCCACAAGTTGATATTCTAATGGAGATGGAGATAATATTATTTATTAGTTAATATGCAGTAGTGATAAATACTATAAAGAAAGTTAAAAAAAAAAAAGGTAAAGTATTAGAAAGTGAGGTAAAGTGGAAGGGTGGCTCTTCCTATAAGGAAGTCAAGTAAAGCATCTGTGAGAAAATAACAACCAGGCCAAGATTTAGATGCAGTAAGAAAGCCATGCAGAAATGTTTGAGGAAGCACATTCCAGGCTCTGGGAAAAGCAAGTGCAAAATATTGTGACATCTGTTAGGGACATCTCAAGGGCCAAGATGGCTGACCAGGGACTGAGGAGGAGGGGGCTGGAAGGTAACCTCAGAGAAGTGGGAAAGGGCCAGATCAGGTACTACAAGGCCAAGATAAGGAGGTCGGATGGTGTTGAGCAGGAACCAGTTTTGATCTGATTTATTTCCATGTGGAAAAACCACTGGAGTGAGAGGAAATATTGCAAAGCCAGTTAGAAGGCTATTGATATGCATAGCCTGGGTTAACTCCTAAACACAGAATTTCAATGAATTTTAGTATGATGTAACCAGTAGGTATAACCGGGTCCAAAAAAATCAGGGAACCAGAGGCCATTACCTAGAGAGTCTTATATTTTTTCCAGTCCGATTACAATCCAATGCATAGACTTTTAACATTCCTTTTCCTTTAGTAGAGGACCCTAACTTTGTGGCCTTTCTTCAAACAGGAAGGTAGTTAAGTCTTCCAACACTGCCTCCTGCCTCCGCTATCACGGAAACATGCAAACAACTGATTTGATGTTCACAATGTGTTTTACTAATAATGAGAGCAGGTATATGAAACACATTCCCGTATGATTTACGTAGCGTCCTTCACCATTTTCTAGTTACCTGTTTAGGTGGGGTTAGAAACACCTTCATTTGCATACAATGGAATTTCACCTTTAAAAAATGTACCTATCTACCAGCAGAACTTATCAGTGACCTCAAACCCAGATTTTCCAAATATCTGCTCTTAAAGTGTTCATATCCTTTGCTCAGAACGAAATTATTTGATGAAAGTGTCATTGTGCTTCAGATCGAGGTTTTAAAGTGATTTGATTATAGCCATAGAATTTTGGGTTTTCTGTATCATATTGACAAATCCAAACCGTACTTCTGAATTTAACGTTCTCTAAGGAGGTGTTAAGAGCATACTGGCTGCTCTTTCTTTGGCAAAAGCTTCCAACTAGGTAGCAATGCTTCCAATGTTATTTTTGAACTATTCTGTTTTTGACCCTAATCCTTTTCTTTGCTGTGGTTATGGCCCTGAGTCCCTAAATGATCGGCTCTCCTGCAGCTTCAAAAAGCTAATTCACACCACCATGCACATTAGGAAGGTGGTGTATATAATATTCCACTAAGGGAGACCCGGTGAACATTAAGCCCCCACCAGTAACTGGTCATGAGTCAGGCTACCACTGACGCTACTCATTTTTCTTCACTGACAAGTTTTCATTATGTGGCTTTCCCAGAACAATTTAGAAATTGATCTGCAGCTGATGGAGGCTGGGATGAATCGGGCCCGTAAGTGAACCCAAAACATCAGAGCAAAGTCAAAACCAATGCCAAGACTCCAACACCTGGTACAAGGTGAGGAACACCCCCCTCCCAACTTCCCCCTTCTCCCTTCCCCCACCTCTTCTTCCATAGGCAGCACACACAGATCTCAGACCCTTAAACAGACTTCTCACTCTGGGGACATCTCTATGGCCTGGAGGAGAAGCCGAAGACTTTTCTTTCATCTTCTGTTTACTTATCTTCTGCCTAAATAGGTCAGAGGTTCACATTCTTGAAAAAACAATTCCCTAGTTATGTGTCTACAGATATTAAAGAAAGGGCCTTTTGTTTTCTACAAGTTGTGTAAATCTGTTTGAAAATCTAGGGTGTTGATCTAAACTTGCTCCATGCAATTCTGGCATGCTTGGGGACAGTGGGATTACCTGACAGAGTATGCAAGGGTGAGGTTATGCAACCCCGGGGATACTTTGGGAATGAGATGCTCCTTTTTTTTTTAAGTTTATTTATTTATCTTGAGAAAGAGAGAGACAGAGACAGAGACAGAGACAGAGAGAGCACAGAGGCGGGACAGAGAGACAGAATCTCAAGCAGAGCCTGACGTGGGGCTCAAACTCACAAACCGTGAGATCATGACCTGAGCTGAGATCAAGAGTCAGATGCTTAATGGGCTGAGCCACCCAAGCTCCCCGGAATGTGATGCTCTTAAGACTATCCCAGGAGACTGAAAGAGTCTAGGGACATCCTCTGGTTCCAAGAAGAGTTAAGAGTGATAAATTTGACTTGAGCTGATAGAGTTTAGCCAGTAAGTATTTGTGATGGTGGTGGTGGTGGTGCTGGTAGTGGTGTGTGTGTGTGTGTGTGTGTGTGTGTGTGTATGAGGGAGGAATAAGTGGATGTGTGTTATGGGATGAATGTAGCTGTAATAGGCAAAGGGACCACCTGAGAAAGGACTGAGACTTCAAAAATAAACCTAGATCTATCCTACAAATTGGAATGTAGTTAAGCCAAAAGAAATAGTCCCTTTTCCCCACTCCATCCACGTTTTATGAATTATACCCACCCGATTCCCCTGAAACCAGTGATGACGTCCCAGTCTGTTTCTTCCCCTAAGAACAGTCATGAGAACAGCGATCACTTCAACAGCTATTGTGAGCAAGGCAAAATGCCAGAGGCTTTGTGATGTCATAGATTGACTACAACTGCTAAACTTGGACCCAGAAGTCACATTCTTACATTGTGAGATAAATCCAATTAATTGACAGGGAATTTCACTCTAAACTTTCTTGAGGGAAGGGGGTCATCTTCTCACACACTAAAAGTATCTTGGAAGAGCTTCAGGATAACCTTTTACCAATGAGCAAATCAATAGGACCCATCCTTCAGAACCATCTACTGAGGGTGGCCCCACCTCTCAGGTAGTTGCTCAGCCGTGTCTCTGTTGTGACAAGCCTTGTGCCCACACACATCCAAACTCCACACTCCTCTAGACACATGAGTGCAGGAGGCTGGTAGTGTGTAGGCAATAACCGAGAACCATCTGAGAGAGGAAATATCTTGGTATGAGGTCACCTACTTTATAAATGCCATTTGAGGCTTATGCTTGTATCACCATATCCTTTTCATAAACCCTTTTGTGGTTTAATAATGAACTCTTGGTTTATTACTTTCTGTTACAGAGTCCAAAGGCAAATTTCCATATCTGGCTCCAGCAGAGTGATGGGTACACAACTGGTAATCATTCTGGGACTTACCTTTATAGCAATTATGTTAAGGAACTGAGGGCTGAATGGTTTCCACGATCAGCGGAAAATATAACAGACCAAGAAATTAATAAAAAATAAATAAATTAGCTAAAGGGTGCATCTTCCTTGAGTTATTCTATGAAATATCCAGTTACAATATTTTAATTTAAATAGTAAAATATATTTGAAGCTTAAGACCAATTACATTTTTTCCCTTTCACTTAAAAATCATGTTGGTAGTTGGCTAACTGTGTCATAGGACAAAAATGGCCTAGAGTACCTTCTCAGTGTGAGACTTGTAAGCATCTCCAGAATCCTCTGTTTGGAATGATCAAAAGGGAGGTGGAAGGTGAGTTGGAAAGAGCTTCTGTGACAGTGGTGTGAACCCAAACCCACCAACAAAGTTTCATCTTCAACAACACTTTCTGTGACTAGTTTCAGCCCAAGTCTGCTTCCTTCTCCAGGCTAGAGTTTGGATATGGGCAAATAAGATGTCTCTAGAACAGGGCGGCTCCCTATAGACCTAGTTTTAGCCTGTACGGGTTACTTGAGGAAAGGTGGCTTTAGCAGGAGGGAACGCTACCCAATAAAGATTTCTTGAGAGAATGAGTAAATAAATGAATGAACCCACTGCTGTTTGCCCACAAAGAAGCAATCTTTTATAAATGTAGAAGCTAATTCTTAAAATTTAAATTCCAGTCAGTTAACATGGAGTGTAATATTAGTTTCAGGTGTACAATTTAGTGATTCAACACTTCGGTACAATATCCGGTGATCATCAGAACAAGTGCACTTTCAATCTGAAGGAGAGGATATCCACATAACTCGGTTACATTAAAGAGTTATAACCGCCTACAGTTATTGGGAGTATGTCCCTTGATAGACTTGGAGGCAAAGATAACCTCAACCTGGTCATCTGTTACTCTGGAAGACTGATGTTAGTCACGTGATGCCAAGTCGTCTGTGATAGTCCGTACTAACAACCTCGAGTAAGTTGTCTTTTCAAAGCTTTTTTTAACTTCCATCTAGTTAATCTGCAATGACACTACAAATGACCAAAGATGAAAAACAAACATTTTGATGTCATCAATAAAAATGATAAATCTCATCTCGCTTTTGATCAATTTCTGGTCAATTCAGGGTAATGGAAATGGAAATGATGCCCTGTTAGAATATAAAATTATGAAACTTTTGCTTAGTAGGGAAACTAACTATTATTTCTCCTTATTACTGGCTAAGCTGGTCAGTTTAGGTACCGATGTTTGTCTCTTCATGGAAGAGGGTATGGCTGGTTACATAGTTGAGATAAATAACACAGCATGCTTGCTAAAACCACCTCAACTCCTACCATATATCCATGTGTAACACATACGTGTAGATCAAAACGTTTATAAACGTTTATATCACTGGTTTCAGGGGAAACCTTTGTGAATGACAAAGGTAAAAGCTGTAGAGGAAATTATGGACAACTCCCACCATCTTGCTTGGGACATTATCCTTTAACTGAAAAGGAAAACAAGACAGTTCGGTTGAACACATTGTCCAAATTAGTCATCAAGTAAGATGATGGGCATTAAAGCATTTTGAAAATATGCAAAAGTTTAAAAAAATGTAATATGGTATTATAATTATTAGTTATTTTCTACTGGATGTTGAGCCCTTTGAGACTGGCTTAATTGCATAGTATTTGAGATCAGATGTCTTGCTGGATTGTGTTTCTAAATGATTGTCCATTTTTATACTTAGAGTTAATATAATTATGCGTGCAGTAATGTAAACATCAAACTATGGGTTCTGTGTCTACACAAGAGCACTGATACCACTGAAGTATGAGAAACATTTCTAGTTGTTTGTTGTTCTTAATATTTATTTCTACCTTTGCATAACAAGAAGCAAACTTCTTAAACTGAAAATAAATCTCTGAACGTGTCGCCTATAAGGAAAGTTCAATGTCCGTTTCATTGCCTTTCAGCCAAATTTATGTTGTCGGTAATCATAGTCTAAACTTCCACATTTTCCTCAGTTTATAACACTTCAAAAAATCTTAAAACTATTGGTTCGCTCATTCTCACTACAATATTTCTCAGGTCTTCAACAATTATACATTAACAGGGATTAGACTAGATTAGTTCAATTAAATCAATAAATAAACTCAATTTCAGGACTTTATGTTTGAACAGAACTTCGTCCACTCCTTCCTGTGGTCACTTCTTCCATTGCACTTGTTGCTTAAACTGTGTGAGTGGACCCTCCCTGAACACCTGCAGGGCCTGGGCTAAGACTACAACTAGACACTCACACATTAGACACATTTTATCTTTTTTTTAATTATTATTATGAAATTTATTGTAACACTGGTTTCCATACAACACCCAGTGCTCATCCCAACAGGTGCCCTCCTCAATGCCCATCCCCCGCTTTCCCTTCCCTCCCACCCCCCATCAACCCTCAGTTTGTTCTCAGTTTTTTAAGAGTCTCTTATGTTTTGGCTCCCTCCCTCTCTAACCTTTTTTTTTTCCTTCCCCTCCCCCATGGTCTTCTGTTAAGTTTCTTAGGATCCACATAGAAGTGAAAACATATGCAGTCTGTCCTTCTCTGTATGACTTATGTCACTTAGCATAACACTCTCCAGTTCCATCCATGTTGCTACAAAAGGCCGTATTTCATTCTTTCTCATGGCCACGTAGTATTCCATTGGAGACACATTTTGGCACCTGGATGGCTCAGTTGGTTAAGCGTCCGACTTCAGTCCAGGTCATGATCCCATACTTCGTGGGTTTGAGCCTCTTGTCAGGTTCTGTGCTGACAGCTCGGAGACTGGAGCCTGCTTCAGATTGTGTGTCTCCTTCTCGCTCTGCCCCTCCCCTGCTGGCACTCTGTCTCTCTCTCTCCCCCAAATAAACAAATATTTAAAAGAATAAACTAGAGGCACCTGGGTGGCTCAGTCGGTTAAGCATCCAACTTTGGCTCAGGTCATGATCTCACAGCTCATGAGTTCGAGCCCCGCATCAGGCTCTGTGCTGACAGCTCAGAGCCTGGAGCCTGCTTCAGATTCTGTGTCTCCTCGCTCTGCCCCTCCCCTGCTTGCACTCTGTCTCTCTCTCTCCCCCCCAAATAAATAAATATTTAAAAGAATAAACTAGAGGCACCTGGGTGGCTCAGTCGGTTAAGCATCCAACTTTGGCTCAGGTTGTGATCTCACAGCTTGTGAGTTCGAGCCCCGCATCAGGCTCTGTGCTGACAGTTCGGAGCCTGGAGCCTGCTTCAGATTCTGTGCCTCGCTCTCTCTCTGCCCCTCCTCTGCTCATGCTCTATCTCCTTCTCTCTCTCTCTTAAAAATAAAGAAACATTAAAAAATAAACCAACATTATAATGTAATAGATGATTAAATAAAATGTGTTAGGCACCTATCTTAACCAAGATACTTTCATAATGACAAATTTAAAAATATGTCTGTGCTACTGTTTTTACATATCTAAAAAATAAAATATCATTTCAACTTATTCTCAGTAATAAAAAAGGTTAAGAGTACAAGGTAACTGTAATCAAAATATACCTTAATCAAAATATATTAAAGTACATCATATATTTTATTGAGTATAGTTTCATCAAAAATATAAATTAAGGTAAATATGAATTAACATAAAGGGGTGTCTGGATGGCTCAGTGGGGTAAGTGTCTGACTTTTGGTTTGGGCTCAGGTCATGATCTCACAGTTCGTGGGTTCGAGCCCTGCATCGGGCTCTGTGCTGACAGTGTAGAGCCTGCTTGGGATTCTGTCTTTCTCTCCCCCTCTCTCTGCCCCTCCTTCACTCTCTCTCTCTTAAAATAAATAAACTAAATTAAAAAAAAAAAACTAAAAGTAAGTTCTGAACTTTAAAAAGTAAATAATTTTATTATACATCCCGATTTTTTTCTCTAAAATATTGAAAATATCTATCAAAATTAAGGGATAATAAATGAATTGTAGTTAACTTGGGCACGATTTTTAAATGAGTGGGTTTCAACAAAACTCACTTTTAGTTTTTGAAAGAGTTAAATCTTTCAGTATTTTCCTAAATAGGAAGCCATTCGTTACTCTGTCATTCAATGTCCACCCGGTTGCCAATGTAAAGAATGTATATCATGCTGCATTTATGGTTTGTCCCAACCTGAACATGAACGCATTTAAGAATAATTGAATTGCTGAATATTGCAAAAGATTTCTCGGACACTGGGTTCCACTGTTGTAAATATTGTGCTGAATTCACGTGTTCCTGCAAAGCCAAGGATGGGAGTACGGACGAGCGAGAAAACAGGCACTCAGCACCACCTCCAAAGGACACGGCGTGATGGGAGAAGCTCCTGCATTCCTGCTCTCCGAGGGGATTTAACAAGTTAATGAATTTTTCTCCTCTCTTCTCTTGCCAAAGTACTCCCACTGCTCAGACAGTCCCCGTGCCCCAAAGCCTTGCCCGCTTCCTGTGTCAGCAGCCCCCTGGCGACCCACAGGCCTCACTGCCTTTGGAAGCAACTGCGGATTATTTTGAAGTGAGAGGGACAAGCATTTCCCTGGGGTCTGAGGACACCGAGTCACAAGAGCAGATGTTTAGGTTACAGGTTGCACCGCCCAAGGGCGAAGTTCACAACCGCCAGCGAGAGGGGCGCCTGAGTGGCTCAGTGGGTTGAGCGTCCGACCTGGGCTCAGGTCATGATCTCAGGGTCTGCGGTTCGGGCCCCTCATCGGGCTCTTGTGCCGGCAGCTCAGAGCCCGGAGCCTGCGTGCTTTGTGTTTTGTGTCTCCCTCTCTCTCTGCCCCTCCCCTGCTCATACTCTGTCTCTGTCTCTGTCACTCTCTCCAAAAATAAACAAACATTAAAAAATTAAAGTGATAGGGGCGCCTGGGTGGCTCGGTCGGTTAAGCGTCCGACTTTGGCTCAGGTCATGATCTCGCGGTCCGTGAGTTCGAGCCCCGCGTCGGGGTCTGTGCTGACAGCTCAGAGCCTGGAGCCTGTTTCGGATTCTGTGTCTCCCTCTCTCTCTGCTCCTCCCCTGTTCATGCTCTGTCTCTGTCTGTCTCAAAAAAATAAATAAACGTTAAAAAAAAATTAAAAAATAATTAAAGTGATAAAAGCTCCCTGTGTCTTTGATAAAGTTCGATTTCTCATGTCTGTGATATCTGGGCCCATGAAAACACGCGGGCAAGACCGGAGCCCAAGCCTGCCTGGGTGGAAGGGGTATGGGACGTGAACTCGGAACGATTGACAACCTTGGTGTAAAGCTTGAAGATGAAGCCAGCACAGCAGGAGGGACAGTGAACTGATGGCGAGGAACTGATCCATGGTGAAAACATCTGAATTCTACATTCCGTCACACCTGAGGCCAGGTATACATCCGGAATTTTCATTTGGTGAGACCGTATCTCGTGTTTCTTTTAAGTCAGTTTTAGGTGGGATTCTGTCATTTGCAACAGAAAGAGCCACACCTAATATAGCAGGAAGCCATTCTCTTTCCAGTACACTAATCACCAGGAAGTGTCTTGCCAGCTTTGGCTTCATTTAGTAGAATGTGGATAGGAATTCTGGAGAACCTGCTGGATGTCTGCTTCGGATTCAAACCTTGGATCGTGTCTGGGTGGCCCCCCTTTTCACCAACACCACGCAACCACCCATCCCGACTTTCCCCTTCTGGTTTCAATTGGACTTTCTCTAGATGCCAAAGACCTCTTTGAACAGCTAATAGCGACCCAGACAAGAAGATCATGAAGAGGTTTGAATATGCAAAGAAAGCCTTGAAAGCGCTTTTCATAAGAGCATCATAACTACACCTCTGACGTGTTCATGTATGACATGTGGATCTGGTTAAAAGGGGTAAATACCTAATTTCATAGCCCACTGTTGAAGAGAGGGTTGCATTTCTTCAATCTAAACAACCACCCATTAATGCTTAATTGCCATGATTTGAAAATCTTTTCTAATCTTATTTTTCTTTCCGTCTCCAGCCGAGCGATTTTTTTCTTCCATGTATTTAATCATTAACATAGCATCAGTGTTGTTTGTAAGGTAATACCACCAAGAAAACTGCCTGTGCACTAATGGCTTAGTTGGAGGCTGCACGTTCCCAACGATTATGCATTCATTTAAAGCTTTCATTGCACAGTAGCAAAGTCGACTTGAAGTAAATCATAAACTTCACTGTAGTGAGTGTATCACATATCAAGATTTTTATAAGTACATGTTGACTTTTTGGTAGAGGCCCAAGTCCCTAATCAGTCTTCCAAGAAAGAAAAAAAAAAAAGGAAAGAAAAACTCACAGAAATACAGTGGGTGGAATCATGCCCTACACTAATAATCTATTTCGAAGAATACCTTCTTTCAGACTACACAAAAATATAGTGCTTACATTTTTACAAACCCACAGTTTATGTAGAAATTATTTTATGTTTAGATATCACTCGCTAGTAACTGGTATTGAGCCAGCCTGCAAGCTACATAAACACCAGATTTTACACATTACATAGCTCACACAACATTTTGCTCTAAGCTAGTTAGTTAGTTGTAAATCTACATGCAGTTTATAGTCTAACCCCACCCAGATAGTTCGGCTGCTCTCACGATCTTGGTTTTTTTGTTGTTTGGGGATTTTTTTTTTTTGTATTGTGTCGCACTGTTTTGTTTTGTGTGTATATGTGCGTGTGTCTGCGTGTGTGTGTCTGTGTCTGTGTGTGCCGGTTAAGAAAAGCAGCAGGGGGATTTATATATACACACCAAAAGAAATCAAATCATACATGTGCACTTTTGTAAACTAGAAATTCCTGTTTCTGTTACTGTAAATCACTACCAGATGTCAAATAGCAAAATGTTCATTACTCCCCCAAATAATAGAGTTGATTAATGAGGCACATTTACATTATGGAATCTTGGTCTCTGTCACAACCGGACAGGGTTTAAGAAGTTTCTGCTTTTTTTTTTTTTTTTTTTTAAATCACACAGATGGAGAAATAACTTTAACTATTACGCTTCAAAGACAAAGTAAATATTAGGCATCTTGGGGCAGGGTTTGGTCATCTAAGGGGTAATAACTTCCAAATGAAACGAGGCTTTCTTCTTAAAGAACAGAAATGGTAGCCATGTCACAAGACAGAAAGATAGATATGTTTCTGGTCTATCTGTGGCTTATAACTGTTTTGTATAGGGAATATATTCTAGGGAAATTTCAGTGTGATGCATAAACTTTTTTAAATTTTTTTTTTAAATTCTTTTTTTTAAATTTATTTTTGAGAGAGAGAGAGAGAGAGAAAGCAGGGAAGGGGCAGATAGAGAGAGACACACAGAATCAGAAGCAGGCTCCAGGCTCTGAACCTTCAGCACAGAGCCCGGTGCGGGGCTCAAACGCGTGAACTGCGAGATCATGACCTAAGTCGAAGTCAGACGCTTAACCGACTGAGCCACCCAGGTGCCCCAGTATGATGCTTAAACTTCTAAAGGCAGCCTAATCGCTCTAGTCCAGTTCCCTGAACAATCAAATCTTGGGCTCATAACTCTGCGATGATAGTATTCGTGCAGAAGTACTAAAGAGAACCCCCGTTTCTGCTGAATAGGGAGTCTTCATTTGAAAAGGAGCTTCTACTTTTAGTGAAGTTAGCAGATTGTAAACAAAAGTGGTTACCGATCTGTATGCAACGCTCTCAAAGTGACACTTGTTACATTCTGACCCCCATGTTGCACCATCGTGTGGGTTCTCAGGCATGGCAGACATTTGCAAAAGGTACTATTGACCGTGTTTCTCCCCACTTACTGTATGTGTGTGCTATTGCATGGAGGCAAAGGATGTTAACAAATAACACAAACTTGACACTGGCAGTTAATCAGAACTTTTTTGTCGACCAGGCTGACCTGGAATGACTCCTAAGCATCTGGAAACCGGCCTTTTGTCTGTGATACTTGGTTCAGACAATTTGGAACCAGTGTAGGTCTGTTCGCCTATAGGAACACATGCACCGGCATACATCTATGCAATCCACTTCTCAATCAGGCGTTTATTCACTCTTATGCAGACAAGTGGTGTGTGTGTACGTATATGTGTGTGCGTGCGTGTGTGTGTGTGTGCATGCCATTCCATTTCTTAGGAGGCAACCTCTGGTAAGCATCAAGAACATCAACTTTGGAAGCAGTTACATACAAGTGTGAACCCTAGATCTATGACCCATTAGCAGTGTGCTTTGGTCGAGTAACCTAAATTCTCTGAACCCCAGTTCCTCCTATGTAAAATGGGAATATTAATGAGAACATCAGAGAGTTTTCTGAAGAATTAAATGAGATACGGTGGATGAAATATTTAGCTTTGTGTTCCACACAGTGTAAGTGCCACACCTCCAGCCCTAATTAATAGCAATTAAGAGCTTTTTAACCAAAAGACCTTTCTACATCCTGACAAACACTGCTCAAACTCCCTGGTTCTCCCTTTACTACTCCAGCTGTAGTTACATGGAGCAAACCCAGGACTCAGACGCAATGAGAGATATTAATATTAATATTAATATTAATATAAACATGAAATATAATCAGCGTTCTCTGACATAATTTGAAAATCCAGGACCCAGAATTGAAATAATGCCACACTATCAGTTACGAAGAATCACAGAGCTGGAAGGGAGTCCTGGATTATGGGAAGACAACTTCATTTTTTAAAAAAAATTTTTAATGTTTATTTTTGAGAGAGAGGTGGGGGGGAGGCATGGGCGGGGGAGGGGCAGAAAGCGAGAGGGAGACAGAGAATCCGAATCAGTCTCCAGGCTCTGAGATGTCAGCACAGAGCCAACACGGGTCTTGAGCCCAACACGGGTCTTGAACCCATGAACTGTGAAGTCATGACCTGAGCCGAAGACAGACGCTTAACCAACTGAGCCACCCAGATGTCCCAAGACACCTTCATTTTAATGCTGAGAAAACTAAACCCTGGAGAGAAGATTTCAGTTTCCTTCCACATCTCTCCAGAGGTGGTACTGGGAACAGAATCTGGGTCCAGTGGTAGCCCCAGTCCCTGCTGACCTCTGTCCTTAGCGTATGTTCTGCCGCTTCTCTTGGGGGGAAGACTGGAGCCAAATACCAACTTTTCTGAACATACCAAACTGAGGAAAATGTGACAGACAGAACCCGAGCCAGCTCTTGTCATTGAAAGCCAAGAATCACAGAGCGTTACCTAATCAGCTGGGTTATAAGGCTTTGTGAGAATACAAACGTGATAATGGATGTGCAAGCAACCCTTAAGAGAAAAAATCTTATGTCATAACGAGGATTAATATTATGCATTTCTCGGGGCGCCTGGGTGGCTCAGTCGGTTGAGCGTCCGACTTCAGCTCAGGTCACGATCTCACGTTCCGTGAGTTCGAGCCCCGCGTCAGGCTCTGGGCTGATGGCTCAGAGCCTGGAGCCTGCTTCCAGTTCTGTGTCTCCCTCTCTCTCTGCCCCTCCCCCGTTCATGCTCTGTCCCTCTCTGTCTCAAAATAAATAAACGTTAAAAAAAAAATTAAAAAAAAATATTATGCATTTCTCTTATTATCGATTGCATGCTTGTCAAGTTTAATCAGATAACAATTTGCTGAAAATACCTGGTGTTGCAAGACTTCCATTCTATGGTAGGAGAAAATTCCAGTATGAAGAGGAGAGAGAGAGCTGAGAGAAGCCATGTCTTGAGAACTCTTAACACAACATGAATTACTGCCCCTCATCTTATTAGCAATTTCTGGCGTAAAGTCTCCCAGCATCTGGAGAAGACCAGGTTTAACCTTTGTTATTAGTGAAATAACTAAAGCCCAGGGTGATAGAGTGACCATCTCAGAACACATACTGGGTCTAGGTAAAAGTCACTTAAATCTAATGTTGATGAAGAACTCTTCCCAGTTGGGGGAAAAAAAACATATTAGCAACTGAATATTGGAAACTGAAGGCAATTTAGAAAAAAAGGGAGGTTAGCTTGGCATGACTAGGCACTTTTAGCTGTCTAGAATACACTTAGGACTTTTAACTGAAATTCACCTTTGATTTTAAAAGAGGAGTTTTTAGTTCTATCTCTCCCTCTAGAGAGACATACCCTTTGTGACACTTATGCCTAGTGTTCATTCCGTCTACCCTTCGTCTAACTTCTAAAAGTCTTCTCTAAGGAATATAGTCTTCCATTCAACACCCTGGAGTTCTTAAATAAGAGACGGTGAGTTGTATTTGAAGAACCTGTAGGTTTTCCCAATGGGAGGATAAAAGGTACTCCAGTTTCCAGGCATAGTTCAAGGATGCCAAGGAGATCTTCCCTTTTTGACTAAATAAATAAAAGACAGATGATAGGTAGATGATAGATAGATAGATAGATAGATAGATAATAGATAGATCTAAAATCTCTGAGTAATCTGACAATGGCTTCAGCAGGCTTCCAAATTTTAGAGGCTGGCATCTCACATAGACTCTTAGGAGTCAACTCTGAGTAATTTATTCAGTGTGGACAATGGGACCACAGAAGAAGGGCAGTGGTTATGTATGTATGGAATGTAATTAGACTCAGGAATGTAGCCTGATAGAAGGGCAAGGATGAGGGCAAACTGGCATCTCGTATCGTCCTGTGGCATTTGGGATTTCCTGGACTCCCCCTTGGAGCTCATTTTCTTTTTTTTTAAACTTTTTAAATTAATGTTTATTTATTTTTGAGAGAGAGAGAGAGAGGACTCAACTGGCCCTCCTGGGATGCAGCTTTGAGCATCCAAATGCTTCAGATGTTGGAACATCGGCATTTTGCCAATCTCTCCATCTATCCACCCACCTCTCTCCCCCAAACTGTTCTTTGCACTAATTGAGGCACCCAGTTGCTAGAATGTTTTGTTTTGCTTTGTTTTTAATAGTCATTTGCTACTGTGGCATTCTATAATGGGAGAGTTAGAAGCTAGATGCTGCCAGTTGAATGAATTATTCTGTCCTAATATGGCCAGGTCAACATGTGTGAAATGGAAAGACAAAGGGGCATGCGTGCAGGCCATTTTTGCCATCGTTACAATGAATATTGATCACCACACATCAGTGCAGCTGGAACAATTACTGGTAATCATGGAAATGGCCAAAATAAATTGATTGACTGTTGTTTCATCCAGTTTCCCAGCTGTGTAGCCAGCTGCATTGCCACAGTCTAGGATAAATCCCGTTTATCGGGTCCTAAGGTTTTTTGATCATGAGACCACTTGTGAAAGTTTATTAAATGGGTACTTGAGGATTCCACCGCAGTTAAGAGTACCTTTGAGGATGTCTAACTCATGGAAAAAGCAACTGTTCATCCACCGGGATCCCAGCCAAAGACATTGCCCCTCTATGATATGTATCAAGCCAAAGTATTTTTAAAACAACTGAAAAATAAAGTAAGCATTTGAATTTTGGCATTGTTGATTTCCCAACGTGTGGTCAGGTGGGATTTACAAATAAATAAATTTTAATAATAATAATAATATATTTGAATGTATTTATTCATAGTAAGTTTATACCTGTTAGTTTCTAAATGGACTCAACACAGTCACACACACACACACACACACACACACACACACGTATTAAGAAAAACAGATGCCACAATTTTTCACGTTTAACTGATATTATATATGACATGTGGGTGGCTGAACAGTATTTAAAGTCATGTGAACTGCTAGATGAGACTCTTACCATTGACAAGTTCTGTTATTTATTAAAGAAGTTTTGTTAGTTTAACATTGGTTCCGCATGAACAATAGTTTTGTATTTTCTGAGTCATCTTTTTTGCTTGCATGAAAATAGGACACCCTTAGCCCAATGGCAACCGACTCTGACCTCTCTTATGCTTTCCATCTGCACTACATTCATCAAACAATAGAGTTTGGAATCTGCAGCCTTTTTATGCAATTTGAGTAAGAGAGGGGAGGGAGTGAAGCACTAATAAGCCTCCCCTAGGAGGACCCAAATGACTTCTAGCACCATCCCAGGGATTTGGGTCAGTGAAAGACCAAAGCTATACTGACAACTTAGCTTTGGACAAGGGCAAGCTTTGGTTTGAAAATGGCTCTGCGCCTGCTCTTCTCACCCTGTGGAATTCTGAATCTCTGAGGTTGTTATAGTTTGAAATAGATGCCTCATATTTCCCCCACACAGACTGGAATGTTCAGGTTGTCCCCCAGACAGGCTGGGGGAAAGCATCTGAGTTTTGGAATAAACTCTGCTTGAGTGGTCTTCCAAGATGGGAGAATGGGAATGATGACCTATTATCAGAACTGCTTAAGTAGGTTCTTGGTGAATATTTTCCTCACCAAAAATTGTGAAAATTCATGGAACACGTGGCCTAATAACAGGAAGGGATATTGGCAGTCAGAACCGCCCTAGAAGGCAGGACTTTTCTTGACAATCCAAAACATATGGCCCCAATAGTGATAATCCAAATTGATTTCCAAATGGTGCCATGATGATTGCAAAACACTTGCAATTATGACACCTGAAAAGGTTAGATAAAAAAAAATTATTTGGGGCAGAAATAGTTTATAATACTATGTTTTAAAATTGAAGTTTCAGAATTTATTTATGTATGGCCTTTTTAAAACACTTGGACTTAGATGTGCAAAACATGAATATTTACATTCCTTTTTTGGTGAAATGTAATTGTGGCTTTCTATAATTCCTATTTTTCAATGAGTTAACATTCAAGTGTGCTCTTTGTTATGAAGGATGGAAAGAATTTATTTTGACATATGATGACTTTCCTTCAGCTAATTCCACCATTAGTCCTTCATCATTAGTGCTAATGAGTAGAAATAATGTGAGGATAATCCAAAAATAGTAGATAATCCAAAAGGCATGTGTACTTGACTTAAAAATATTTTGTATTTATTTTTGGATATGGGTATGTCTGACATTATTGCCATTCTCACTATTGCAAATCATATAATTAAGTCATATTACAAAGTAGCTTAGAATGAGTAATATAACATTTCAAAACCTATTTTACTTGGAATTTAATGGATCATCACACATCTAGACAATGCTAGTACTATTCCAAGATATGTCAGTGGACAATTTTGCCACCAACCCATCTCTTACTTAAAGCTCCATTTTCCTTTTCCATTACTGTGGACCTTTGTTGTTTACTGAAACCCTAAATCTCCGATTCTCTAATGGCTCACTCAGCTCTGCTCTGACTTGCTAGTTATACCCAACTAATTAATGAATACCCCATGTCAGACACAATTTTATTTGAAAGAGGAAGGGACATGAAAATAAACAAAACACAGTTTGAAAATCCAAAAGCCTTATACTTGAAAGAGCCACAATTTGGAATTAGAACTCCTGAGTCAAAGTCTTAGTTTGGGTGGCCACTCAATCTGTGATGTTGCTCAGATCAACTTGCTTCTTCGGATCACAGGTTCCTCATCAATACGATGAGTGGGTTGAAACACGTTGGGGCTTTCTCAAGGGTCCACATTCCCACAGGATTGTCTCAGTGTGCAAAATGTCTTTGATAGATGAGGATGAGGATGTTGAGGGTCAATACCAGACTTTTAGTCTTTTCTCCCCAGTTCAGAAAAAGCAATGAAATATTTATGTGTCGATACATCGATTGTATTGATATTCCACATAACATTGGGTCTAGGGGAGAAAAGAAAATTTGAAAACTAGACAACTCTTTTCAGTTCTAACACACTTAAATCACAATCAGGCTAACTGGAACACCCATGAAATCCTTGAGAGTGTTTACAAAGCCGTCTAGAGTAAGTTAAACGCCTCATAGCAATTTTGGTTGGAGACCTAAGGTAGAGTAATATCAAACTTTATGGACAAATTAGGGTTGGGGGAGTTTGGTTAAACTGGACACTTTGAAAATTCCTACAAATAGATAATAAATAGATGGATAAGTAGACATGAGGGATAATTTTTATATTCCAAATTTTAAAAATAACAATAAGATAGTATCAGTGGCATTCTTTACATTTTAAATGGGTATTTAATGTAACACAACTGATTTTCACAGGTCTTTGTCTTGGGTATTATTACCGAGGAAAAGAGGCTCTCAAACTCCCCCTCTTCCAGAACATGGGTTTCCATGCTTTCTGAGACAGCCAAGTTTGATAATAAAATTGTATCACTATTGACTATATTTGAATGCTTCGCTCTCTTTCAAAGGATTTTTTTCTGTCCCTTTGAAAAGCACACGAAATGTAAACTGAACAGATATGTTTTGAATATCCGTTTCCACCTCCTTATATATTTGCCAGAGATCATTTTAGCCCTTTCTAAAGAGATTCATTTCCATCTTTTTACTAGCATATTTCAAAAATAGAGTAAGAAATGGCTCAAGGGTTAAGAGACAGCTTCATTTTTGGTCCCAAATCCTTCTGTCTCTCTTCATCATCCCAGAATGATCACAAGGTCTTCTGATAGAATATGAGAGCAAAAATAAAGCTGTTTGGCAATCACTTGACTCAATGTGTTTGAATCTCCCGGTAACCAAATGTTTTACAGATGCTTGGTGCATATATATATATATATATATATGATATATATATGCTTGGTGCATATATATATATATATATGATGTGTGTGTATCTTGAGAAGAAGAATAAGAGAGAATGAAAAACAAGTCAAAGCTGGAAGAGGAAATTCACTGGGGAATAAGGGCAGAATGCTTCCTTCTCTCTTGCTACCTTCTTTTATTTCTCTGCACTCTTTTATAGAGGACGTGAGCTCTTTCTCTCAGTTCTTTCTAGCAATAGCTCCCTTGGAGTTGTTTCTGGCAAAAAACCGAAGCGTGCTTGCCTTCCCATAGAAATCACTGGTTGAGCAGGAGTGGAAATGTAAAAACCAGGGTTGTGTTCTTCTCATTACGCACACACACACACACACACACACACACACAACCTCACAGAAATATCTTTCTCTATTAGTTACGAATGAGTCTTTCCTTCATTAACAGACCTCCTTGAGGCTTCCAGCCTTGCTAACATATGTCCATTTAGGGATCACCAATCTCTCTTACTTCTTGGCCTGAACAAAAGGGGTCTCCTTTACCTTGATCACCTGCCACGTGTCTCTCCCTAGTCTTGTGTGGTTTCAACAAAGGTATACCTTCCCTAAGGAAGTTTTCTCTTCTGCCTCACAACCTCTTTACTCTGCCCCCAGTTAAAGTCATGATACATACTGTTGTGGTTATATGGTAGGGGATATAATATTTCACAATTCACACACTCAGACAACAAAACTCTAATTTCAAAACAGATCCCTACAACTCACTTGAATTTCTTGCTCAGGTCTCTCTGCCCTCCTAAGTACAGAAAATGACATTTGTTTTTTTTTTTTCACTTCTAGGTAAAGTTAGTCAACATAGTTATTATTTTGTTATTCGGGGTTCTAATCTCAGCCAGTGATCTTACTCAGCTCAGGTCTGTGTCCCTCCCCAGCTCTAGAGATTGTCTCAGTCTGGAGGGGGATTGGTGATAATAGACCAATTAGAAGAGCTAACTCTTCATAGGCCCTATTAAAAGCTTTTACATACTTGTTTAGTCCCCACAGCAGCCCTCTGAGGTAGTACCGTTCTTTGCACAGCTAATAGTGGAGGCTGATCCTGGATTTGAACCTGACTACTCTAGATCCAGAGCTCTTATAGACTGCTGTAAGGTCTCCATGAAATATGAGTTTCAAACCAACTGGACCAGAATTTCTCCTTCCTGAGAAGCATGGGAGGTGATCAATCAATCAATACTGAATGAATAGAAAGAAAGCAAATTTGAGAAAAAGAGGGCAGAAGGAAGAGGAGAAAGTAAACAAAGAGCCAGCAACCTGCTGTGAGAAGGACACTGGACATGCCCTTCCCCTTCCCCAATGTCCATCATCAAGCTGGCCATATGGTGGCTATCCGGTGGCTATCTATTGGGGCAATCTGCAGACTCAGGGAAGGACTGTCAAACATCACCTGCATGTTTTTGCTTGCTGGAAAGATGTGGGGGTATAAATCAATGCATGCTCCACTTCTGCATTTTTTAAAGGAATTACTTTGTCATCAAGTTCATAAATTCTCAGGTCTTGAGAGGTTGGCATAGATAAAAGCAGAAGCAGAGTGGGGTGGGACTGACCCAGAGGACTGCCTGCTGGAGATTTTCTGACTCAAATCTGGGAAAGTGTGAGGGGCCGTTAGAAGAGCAACCAGATAGAGAGTCAGCTGGAGAATTCAGGGTAGCTGCTGACTGCAGCGCACGGTGGAGAATACTGGAAAGCGAAGGCGTTTCTACTTGCTGGCCGCTTTGACATTAACTTGCGTGTGACCTTGAGCAACTTTCTCGGTGTCCATTTTTTTCCCCACCTAAAATGGAGGCCATGTTTTGAGTAATCGCTTGGGTCTTTACCAGGCTCTATGCTCTGAGCTTGCAATGTCCTGCTTTGTATTTCTACGTGCCTCCCTTTCTCGCCCTTTGCTGGTTATAGTTCAGAGCTATTGCTGAATGTTTTCCCCATTCTCTTCCAGAAAACCGTACTGCCTACCAGGTGGGGATGGGGAGTGGAGGGAGGGTTTGACTTCCATGTTATCGGAATTTGCTCCTCCCCAGTGAATTCCAGGCTTTCCTAGGAAGAACGTTTTCCACACTCTCCATTATTCTGTGTTCTTAGGGATTCTCTTTAAAAGCTATTTTCAGGCCTGAATGCACAGTAGATAATTCCAAGATCTCAAAAAATTGGCAACTGTAAAAAATATTCTGGTTGTTTCTATTGCGTTGATATTTCAATTAATAAAAACACGCCAAACAGTTGAAGTAGGACGTTCTTTTTTTTCTGTTTCACATTGAGATGTACTCAAATAAATTTTTTAGAAGTTGAAGAAAAAAATGTTGTATACAAAGAAGATAATAGTTCTCTTTTGTTCCTTGACTTTTTAAGATACTGCATCAAATGATCTCTCGTGATTAATCACTGAAAATATTTGTGACACTGGAGTTTCTTCTACGCATCTTATTATCAGTGAGTATTTAGATTTCTACTAAATCATCAAGTGAAAGATTTGGGGAAAAAAAAAGCAGAAGTCACCGCCTAACATTGAGACTGTTAAAATGTCTTAGTTGTGGATTTTTGCCCTCAACAATAATCAATAATAATTATGAACAAACCCAGGAACCTGTGTTAGCCTACATGACAGACTTTTCATGATATTTGGGGCGCTAAGCCACATTTCCTTTATTCCTTTTGACTTCCAGATTGCAGTCAGCTCTTTCTGGTAAGAAATTACAATCAAAAACCAATTTCTTCTGCTTCCACGTTCTGAGTCTAACGCATCCTCTGGTATGGCGGTCAACAACCCATTGACAAGGTCTCAGTCAGATGAAATGGTAAGCTAGGGTCAATATTCACTTCCAGATCTCTCTTTCTACTACGTGTTTTGAAATCTTATATCCCGTCTCTCTCACAGGGGATGGTGCCTACTCCCCAGTGGAGAAAAGTATTGTGCTAATATATACGTTGAAATTCCATGAAGATAGATACTTGATTGATAGAAATGTCTAAAGTAAAATCTAAATTTTATTTCATGTTGTAAGCACTCAATTGTGGCAGGGATGGCCAGTGGCCTCTTTGGTCAATAATTTGCAAAGATGGTTCCAGTGATTCCTTCCCAAAATTTCCCATTTTCTTAAATTTAGGTTTAGCTTGTGATTTGCACTGCCCAGCAGAACGTGGCAGGAATGATATGTGACTTTGGAACCCAGACCTCAACAGACCTGGTGGTTTTCTCTCTTGCTTTCTTGGCATCCGGCAACCATGCGGTAAAGGAGCCCAATCAACTGCCCTGAGAAAGTTCTTGGCTTGGCCAAGAACTGGAGTCAATTGCCAAGCACATGAGTGAGCCTGTCTCGGACTGTCCGTGCTCCTGTGCCTTTTGTTCCTCTCCTTCTGGCCAGCAGTATTTATTATAATTGACCAGTCACCGCCTCACTATGTATATGAGCTGCGTGAATCGCAACCAGTTTGTCTTTTTAGTTCACAAGTCTTTGGATTAAGAGCAACCAAACCTGAAGAGCTATCCCCAGGAGCTTCATGTGAAGCCAGATTTGGGGCAGTTAGCAAAATTGTGGACTTCATGCCTGATGCCATAATGATACGAGATTATGAGGAGTGGGGTCTTGAGAAAGGGTGAATATGTTTTGTATGTGGAAGACATATGACATATTGTGACTAGAGAAAAGAGTGTGGTAGATAGTCTAATGGCCAAAAAGCCTTCCCATCACCATCTGCACACCCATTTCAATGGAAATAGAGACATTTTCTCCACTCCTTGAAAGGCTGTATCCCTACCTGTTTCCCTCCCCCTCACCTCCTCTCTGTCTCTCTTTTTCTCTCCCGGGGTCATTCATGTTGAGGAAAGTGAACTGTCAAGTTGTGAGAATCTTACAAGGCATGATGAGAATTGAGGCCCCAAGTCCATCTGAAGCCTGACAACGAACCACATTAGGGATCACACTTTCCCAGATTTGAGTCAGAAAATCTTGATCTTGATTTTCAGCCTCATTTGAGTCTTCGACTGAATACAGCCTCAAAAGACAGCTTGATTGCAACGTCATCAGATACCTTGAACCAGAGGCACCTAATTAAGCACCAGTTTGGTTTCCTGGCCCACAGATACTGTGTGTTAATGTTTCTTGTTTTAAGCTGCTAAACTTGGGGATAATTTGTTATGCAGCAACAGATAACTAATACATAGATATTATAATTTGTATACCCATTCATTCGGCAGATACTAAATTGAGCATTTGTTATGAGCTACTATGAAGAAAAATACAGATTCTGCTCTTTTTCATAACCTGTCCTCAAATCCAAGAACGGACATTTTTGGCATGAAAAACACCTTCACTAGGATTCTGTTGGAAGGCAAGAAAGTGGATTTCCTCTTGAGTGGAGGGGGCCAGCAATTATAAGAACTCTTACTAATTTCTCTGTTTAGTAACTCGATGATGGCTAGTTTAATAGAGTAGCTTGTGGTATTACCTACACATTTGTGCTGAATGAATTTTAATGAAACTCTCAGAGCTTGGCAGGAATGGATTGGCACAGAGAGCCAGACTGACTGTGGCTGGAGAAACACGGTCCTCCATACATACTTCAACAACTACAACCAAGTGGAATAAATAAGACAGATGCATATATAACCATAAAATAAAATGCACTAGGGAGACTGTAGGAGAGAGAGAGATCCTTCTGCCAGGGGATATAAGTACCATTTTTTAAAAGAATTTTGCTATTAATGGTATTGGGTTGCATGTTACTCACTCTCAGTGCTAAGCAGGGAGTAATAACGAAGCAGTGAACTTTGACTGCACATATGTGAGATCAGCTGTGTAGAGAGATGACTTTCCTCCTCTTGCCACCTTAATGAGATTTTTGGCAATGGTGGCTCCGCATGCAATTGGATTTTCGCTAAAGATTAAAATTTGATTTTTTCAAATAAAATCGCTTTTAAAAATCATTATAGGATATAGAATCAAAATGAAAAGGCATTGTTCACACAGAAGGTTGTCTGCAATTAAAGACAGTAGGAATTGCCAAAACTCTTGGACAAGATCATAGAATGTTCAAAGCTAGGAGAAGTTAATATCATCTGTTCCTGAGTATTGAAAGCTTAAAGGAGCTAACATCTGTCAGTATCTTCTGGCTTGACTTTAAAAAAAAATTTTTTTTTACATTTATTTATTTTTGATAGAGAGAGAGCACAAGTGGGCGAGGGGCAGAGAGAGAAGGAGACGCGGAATCCAAAGCAGGCTCCAGGCTCCGAGCTGTCAGCACAGAGCCCGACACGGGGCTTGAACTCATGAACTGCAAGATCATGACCTGAGCCGAAGTTGGACGCTTAACAGACTGAGCCACCCAGGTGCCCCTTCTGGCTTGACTTTTAAGAGACTTTGCATGACTTCTAAAAACAAGTACTTCGGTTGAGAGCAAAATATTTAAGACTATAATATAATTTACCAAATAGAAGTGCAGACTATATACTTCAGTATTTTTCATCTATCTTGAAATTATATTATTAATCTTAAAAATGCTAAAAACATGAAAGTGATGAGCATAGGTTAGGGGAGAAAGTGTTATTTTGAAGCATGCATAATGATAAAAACCAAAATGATTCACTAAATATTAATACGTTGAATATGAGCTCTGTTCAGACTCAAATTTTCTAATACAGAAGAAAATAGGGTATGTTCTATTTTTAAAAAGGGTGTGTTCTATTAATAAAAAGAATAAATATTTACTTTTATGGTTCGTATATTAAAAAGTGAATATGTAATACAATTTTTCCAGAAACATTGCTATTAAATTAATTATCTATTTTGCAACTGAAGATAAATATCCTTGAATATGCAATCTAGCACAACTGAAGATTTTTTTTTTAAAAAGCTCAGAAAATTTTCTGACCAAATATAGGTGGCCAGAAATATTCCAAGGATAGTGATGTTTTGTCACAGTTTTGCTTTGATGTTCCAGAACTGTTTCATATGAATATACTTTTTTTTAAGTGAATTACCTTTCAGTATCTGCAATGTATGAGGTAGAGATATGTATTAGTAATCAAATCTATGTACTTTTGATTTCTTTTATGGAAGACTATTATAAAGGTGAACTATTAAAATGAATATAGTTAAGTACTCTTGATTCATCTTATGTAGGGACGAGTTTTATTAATCTTTATTTTCTAAGGGTATTAGGCAAATCCTTAAAACCCAAGTTAAAAAAATCTTGGCTTCCAGCGAATCTTAGAAAACCCATTATAAGAGTAGAGAGCATTTATAAGGCCAACCACTAATAGTCAGCTAATGACCTAGGACTTAAGATTGAATTCAGCATCACTGAATTCAATATAATTATAGTCTATCCTTCATCACCCACACAAATGAAGAAGAACCAAAATCTGGATAACCCAAAAACTTACACAGGTATATCATAGAATACTTAGGGCTATTTTTTTTTCTCATTGTTTCTGCATTTCATCCCGTTATACTTGAAGCATTTGCAGTGATGTGTTTCTACTAAATACTAAGGTTTGATGGCGAGAAAAATTAGTTTTTCCCACACAAGCAGGAGGTTCTTCCATTTAGAGGGAACACAGAAACAAAAATAAGACAAAATGATTATAAAATTTGACTTACCAAGTAACATTTGAAATCCACTTTACATAGTAAGGTATTTTTCTAACAAGCGACGTGAGAGTTGTATTTCTAAGAATAAAATCTTATTTGATTTTTTATTTTTTTTTAAATTTTATTTATTTATTTTGGGAGAGGGAGAGAGATTGCAGGCAGGGGAGGGACAGAGAGAGAGAGAATCCCAAGCAGGTTCTGAACTATCAGCACAGAGCCCAACGGGGGACTCAGCCTCATGAACTGTGAGATCATGACCTGAGCTGAAATCAAGAGTTGGATGCTTAACCAACTGAGCCGCCCAGGCACCCCTCAAATCTTATTTTAGACGTCTTAAGTCCCATGTGTGTGAACTGTTTTGTCAAACAATACTTTTATTTAGATTCAGTTCAGGTTTGCTCATGTTTAAAATTTTGGCCGTTCTTAACGAAATGGAGAAATAAACTATGAACGTTGGAGTGTTTCTTTATATTTGAAAACTCTTTCAGTCCATAAACAATATGTAGTGTGGGACTCTAGGTTGCAATTCCAAATTTAAAAATTTGTCCAAAACAGCCTATTTCCATTTCTGAAGTAATGATTCTTCTTTTAAGACCTCTCTACCCTGTCACAGAACAATTAAAGGTAGCATTTAAAAAAAGCCTTAACGTCTCCTCATGTCTACACTTCCCCCATACATAAGAAATGTCTATTAAAAATGTCATTACGAGCATCTTCACAAGCCTGTCTGTGTTTCTGGTCGTATCCAAGGGAGCCATGGTCAGAGCTGGGGCCCGATATGAAGGACCCCGCTAAGGCAAGTTAAAATGACCATTATATAAGCTCCTCTAAAGTTACTATTTTTACATAAAAGACATGAAAGTCGCAGGCATCTGTAATGTTATATTATTCTTAGCACATGGAAGTGACTTTATGGTTTTGAAAGAATTACATTCCCTTCATTTCTTTAGCACCTCTTTCATCGTCCCTTAAGATGTTCTCTGCCTGACCTTCCCCACAAAGGAAAAGTCAACCCAGTGTCTCTGGAAAATTAGGGTAAGGTCATAAAGGACAATCCAAAGCCTTTCTTAGACAAAGCCCTTTTCATAGCTGCCTATAAGCCAGAGCCCATTGGAAACGGACCGAGCACAGGACCACGCAAATCCGTATTGCTTGAAGGGAAGTATTTGAGATGCCCTTTGCCCTTTGCCTTATCAATGAACCCTCTGAAGGTTTGGAGAGTATTAGTGCAGACATGTCAGCTATGAATATGCCTTTCCAGGTTCCGTCTTTGCCTCTTGTATTTTCTGGACTTACCTAAATTTTCAAGTCACGTGAAATCATTATTGAAAATTCTGTTGAATACCTCAGATTCTGTGACACTGTGTAATGATCAAACAGCTTCCTGTAACATCTCTGGCAGTTAGGTTGCAAAAAGGGCTGATAATTTTCCCCCTCCATATCTAAATTATAAAGATCTTAGGACTTCAGACCCTGCTAAATCAGCTTCTTAACAACTAGAGCTATTACAATCATAATTTCTACCCGTCTGAATATCCGTGGAAAATAACTGTTTATAACACATTTCTATACGATAGCAAGTTTTTCTTAATGTCAGGTCTCATAGATGAAATCATGTTTAACCTTATATGTTAGCGAACCACATTCTAGAGACCGTAGGATTCTAGAAAAATGTGTACACCAGAGCTATTAGTAAATACTTGCCAGTCCAGGTATTACATTTTATTTAGGAGCTCATCTCCTGTATTTTCCTTACACATTAAGGTGAGACTGGGATCTGGAGACTTCCTACCTCTAGCAACTGTAACACTTTGGATGTGGTACTGCCTGTCTATATGATTGAATGTTCTCATCTGTACAACGGGGATAACAATAGCGTCCATTTCATGGGGTTTGAGAGAAGATTACGTCCTTCTGTACATATGTCCTCAACGAAAGTCAGCTCGTTCTCCAAGTGTCTTCTCCAAGCGTTTCTAGTCAATTCAGATATACATCCAGTCTCCTATTAGATCCCACTCCTTTGAAGTTCATTTTGGTTTTCTCACTAAAAGCATATTTAGATCTTTCATTTATTAAGATTTAAATGATTTACAACTTGCTTAAATTATTTCCCTTTCCAAAGATATTCACATTTAAATAAACTTACATCAAAGACCTTGAGTTTATGTTAAAAACCTACATTTTGGACTTAGACAGATTTCGCTCCTAAGATGTACTAATTGTGTGGTCTCGGGTGAGTTATGTCACTTAGTTTTTATCTGAAGCTTAGATTTTTAATCTGTTAAATGAAGATAATATTTGCCTTCTGACAAGATCAACAGGAAACTTCTAAACAGAGATGTATTCGTCAGTACACTTTCAGTTGCAAGAGACAAAATTGAACTCCAACTGGCTCAGGCAAAGAAAGGGATCTATCAACAGACTTTGCTGGAAAATCCAAGAAAGAACTGGCTTCTCAAATAATGTTTTCTGAGATTAGCTTTTCCCTGCTTTTAAACTCTGCTTTCTTCCAAGTTAGCTTCATTCGTGGGTGACCTCTCCTCTGAAGATGTCCCTCATCAGCAACAGGCATGTATCGTCACAAATTCAAGATTAATGGGGGCAGGTTTCTTCTCTTCCCAAAGATTCGAAAAAGAGCTTGGACTACATCTCGTGGCCCTGGTTTAGTCCACATGTCCATCCCTGACCAAATAACTTCAGACAGTGGAGACCAAATGACCTGCTTAACCAGGTCTGGCTTCTGTGCACATCCTAGCCTGGGCTCGCAGCAGAAGACATGAGGTCAACTGAATTGAGCCACGGGTGATTTTTCTCCAAAGAATGGGTAATGTGTACTGATTGGGCAAACACCATGGATGCCTCTACAAAATCTGTTTCCTTCCAAGAGGAGCATATTGGGACAAACTACCAAAATAACTTCCAAGGACGTAGGGCTTTTACAATCCCTTTAATATCTGACATGAAGTAAGTCAAATCAGAAATGAGAGAATCTCATTCGATTTCGTCAATAATTGAACTAATTGTAATTATTTCATATACATAAACACGCAGCATATATAGTGAAATATACTGTATATATGATATCTGTTAACATACATGGTATATAATGAATATACGTGTGCTGCACGTGCCATGTATTATATACTTTTTTTTAACTTTCTTTTTTTTTTAAAGAAAGATGTCACCTTCATACATTGGTATTTGAGACCAGGAATCATGGATGGTTGAAATGCAGAGAAAGGCTGACAGGCTAATTTTACATCTGGCACCACGGGTTTATTGAATCCAATGCAAAACTCATATGAATGTGGTTAATACTGGGTATTGCATTCGGTAATGCATTTTGTTCGTTTTATGCCCCCTTTAAATGCATATCTGTGCGTGTCACTTTCAAACTAGCACCGTGGGCTTTATAAACATTATAGCACCACTGTACAAAGCTGCCAAATGAGTATTTTGAAATTTAACTACAATACAGCTGGCCACAGATCTAGAAGTGGAAAAAAAAAAAAAAAAAAGACAGACAGAAAGAAAGAAAAGAAAAGAAAAAGGAACAATAGGTCTGGGATCTTTATTAGTCGGGCCAGGTAGAAACATCTGTTCAGAGAGGCTGGCCTGATTATCATCAGTTGTTTGCTGAGTCTCTCCTTTTGTCTAGTACCACAGAACACATTAAAATCCACAGCTTTTCTCTTGGGCATCCTGTGGAAACACATTTTGTGTCTAAAGAAGGCCAGAAGGTTCTTATTAGCAATCATCCTTCAACTACCTAAGGAGAAAACCAAAAAAAAAAAAAAAAAAAAAAAAACCCTGCCTTTCCCAGGGAGGACCCTGGATGTGGCCCAAATGGTCAGCACCTAATGGACGTTACTAAGAATTCTATAGCCCAGGGGGGCAGGAAGCCAGCATTTCCTTATGAAAAGGCAGTTGAGACACATGCATTTGCAAGGAATAGATCTGTAGGGGAGTGCTCTAAAGCCATTCTTCTTAGTATTAATAATATTTCTCTTCTAACTCTATTTTTAAGTTTATTTTATTTGTTTGTTTATTTTTTAGAGAGAGCAAGCAGGGTAGGGGCGGAGAGGGAAAGGGAGAGAAAGAATCCCAAGCAGGCCCCACACTGTCAGCATGGAGGCCCACACTGGGCTGGAAGCCAAGAACGGTGCGATCATAAGCTGAGTTGGAATCAAGAGTTGGACATTTAACCAACTGAACTACCCAAGCGCCCCTCTCACTCCTCTTTTAAAAAATACTCTTTGAGGGGGGCCTTGGTGGCTCAGTCATGTGAGTGTCTAACTCTTGGTTTTAGCTCAGGTCATGATCTCATCATCATGGGATTGAGCCTTGCATCAGGCTCCGCACTGAACGTGAAGCCTGCTTGAGATTCTCGCTCTCTCTGTCCTCTCTCTCTCTCTGTCTCCCTCTGCCCTTCTCTCTTGTTTGTGCTCTCTCTCTCTCTCTAAAAAAATAAAAAAGAAGAAGAAGAAGAACTTAAAAAAATACTCTTTGACCTCTGAAATTTGACAGTGGTTTTGTTGTTGGAATGCAGAGACTTTTTTAAGGGATACCGGTCTATCCAGTTATATTTCCCAGAAAGGAGGAAACTGCTAGCTGCCCCATTGCAACCTAGATTCTGAGAAATGTCCATGGCTCCACAGATTGTCACCTGAGGTCCGTAATGAGCAGGCTGAGAATTATTTGCTTGGCTGTTCACCTTGTAACACCAGGCACCCCCAAAGTCCCTGGCGGAAACCCATCACACTGTCACTGACTTCTTTCTCCTTCGGTGGTAGTTTGGGCACACAGACGCCTTTGATAATCTGATGTGTCTTTTCAAAGGGAAAGGAAAAGCAGAGGAAGGCACAGAGCTCATGGGGAAAGTGCCTTCTTTGTGGAAGTCAAGAGAATGGCTGAGACCAAACTTCAGTGAAACCAGCCTCCGGGCCTGGCCAGAGATCACCCTGATAGCTGGCAGGAAGTTCTCTGCAACCAAAATTTTCTCAGGATCTGGCTTTGAGGCAAAGTTGAGGCATTAACTTACCCCCCAAACAGATAAGCTTTTCATTATAGGGCTTCCTTGGAAAGCAAGTTTGACAAGTTTGATATTTATACCAGGACCGTGAAGTTTACTGGCAAGTTCAAAGGCATAATCCATTACCTCAAGCAGCTGCAAGTGGAAAGATGTTTAGCTATATTTTTTACATGAGTGATGGAAGTGTTCAAGAAGGCATGATTTTTCCAAGGAAAAGGCCAAGGTTAGGTAGGCAGTATTTGGGTTATAACAACTACTATTATCTTGTGCAAAATTGCAAACTAAGGAAACATGTGCTTTGGTTCTCTGCCTATTTTGTGCTGTATTTCTCCCACTCAACTACATGTCTATTGACAAACTCATAAACCTGGACCCACAAACATATATGTAGAAGTCTACACACACACACACACACACACACACACACACACACAGACACAAGAAAGCAATCATGTTCATTTCCAAAGCACCATTTTATTCTGCCTCTTCCTTTTGCTGTAAAAATATTGAAGAGAAGGATAAGACATATCAGTCATCTCTACCCAAGATATCAATGTCTTATATCCTTACTGAGATTATTTGTATTGTAACCCTTAAAAGAATATGAAGGATTGAACTTCATGTGGTTTATGTTATAATAAGGAAGAAAGAATAAATGATAGCAGAAGTGAGGGCCCTACATAGGAATCATAGCTAGCTTGGACACTGGTTAATTGTTGACTTTGAACAAACGATTTACTCTCTCGTCATGTGAGGAAATTGACATAGGGCTTGCCATTTTTTCTAAACATATACCGTGGAAGACAGAAGAGAATGAACGTATTGTCTAAGGCGTTGAGAAGGCAGAGCTCTAAGACCCCAATGCAAACAAGATTTTTCTTTAGAATCTTATTTTTGTTACAGAATCCAGTCAAATACCATATCCCTACTCCTTAATGTTTGGTGGTTAACATAAAAATGTATATTCCTTCATCGATTTTCAGACAAATCTGGTGATGCCTAAGGTCACACCGTACTTAAATCCTTTGTACTTACAGACCCCCATGGCGCACCACCGGTTAGTCTTGGAGATATGATCCAGTTTGAGAAGTGATGGGTTATTCTTGGATTTAGTGTTCTCGGAAGTCTCACAGGGCTGCGGTTATCAGTGATGGGTAGTTAAAATAGCACATGAATAGTTTGCAGACACAATTGGCCTAATTTGGGGAGGGGGCAGGTTAGTATGCAGCTGGAGATCCTGAGGTCTTGGCCATCCCAAGGCTCCACTCTGAGTTCAAGAAGACTCTGTTGTGGCTACTCAGAGGGCCCTAGAATCTGAAGAGCCTGGACAAAGGGTGAATCCATAGTATGTTTGGATTTGTGGCTTATTTTGGAAATGCACAGATTCTACAGCAAAGCGATTCCCTTGGTGCCATGACATCCTGCCCTAGGGAACCCCACACCACCTTGTACCTACAGTAAGTGTGGAGCCACTCCAGAACTGAACGCTACTTGGGTCTGAAGCAAATTTATCAGGGCACTGGGGTGGCTCAGTCGATTACGCATCCGACTTTTGCTCAGGTCATGATCTCACGGTCTGTGGATTTGAGCCCCGCATCAGGCTCTGCGCTGACAGCTCAGAGCCTGGAGCCTGCTTTGGATTCTGTGTCTCCCTCTCTCCTCTGCCCCTCCCCTGCTCACACTCTGTCTCTGTCTCTGTCTCTGTCTCTCTCAAAAAATAAATAAAACATTTTTAAAAATAAAAAAAAATAAAGCAGATTTACCATGGGCCCTGTTGTGGGGGGTTTCTGGTTACCCAAATGGGCCTGAGTTTCAGACACACAGAGCCATACCCAGCCTCTGTCTAAAACATGGGTCTGGAATTCATGCCAGTGTATGAAGACTGACCCAGAACCCTGCTTTAATTGAGAGCAGGCAATTTCACCAGAATAAGAGACCAACAACAAGCTGGAAAGCACTCCTTGGGGCAACATTTTATCAATTCATCACATTGACTATTGATGGGCCCTAAAAATGAATTAATTGTTCCATATGTCTCTGTTGCATGTTTAAGAGGCAGAAAGCCTCAACCTAAAAGTCTGCTCTCTATTCTTTTTTAGGAAATGAGATCTTGATGAATAGAAGCTTTGCTAATGTTCTATTTACATTGGTACTCATTTTTGAAAAAAAAAGAAAGCCTGTGTGCCCTGTTGGGACTTTATCTTAAATTCACGTTAACTCTATGTGTTATGCAGCCTCCTGTATAATATCTTAGGAACTCCTGACGGGACTGTCTGACTCTATAAAGCACACAGAAATCAGCTTTTGGAGACAGCCAGAAATGGTTCACCCAGTAATCAATTCTGTAGGGACATAGAAAAGTAGTAAATAAAAACCTTACCTCAAGAGAAGCACATGATTAAGGAGATTAGGTTTCAAACATACAGTTTCTGGACTTTTGTCTGAGGAGGGAGAAATAAACTTCAGGTGATGTATTTTCAAGATGTTGTGGTTTTTATTTAACTCTGTAAGATAAATCACAAAGCAGTAGGTAGAACCGAAAATGCTTCTGGTCCTTGGAATCTCTATTACATGAGACCATCGAACCTAGGTTAATATCATAAATTGAGACAGGTCGGGGCATAGAGATAGTTTGGAGGCTGTTTAATATGTCATTAGTTTTCTAAAGTGATAGATATTTCAAATATTGTCTGGAAACCCATGCAAAAAAAAATTCTGGTGTGTATTTATTAAAATGGAGATTTGGGGGCCTTATCTTTGACCAAGTGAATTTCCAGAAAGGCTGGAATTAAAACTTTTATCATATCTCCAGCCAACTCTTTCAATCCTAAATTTTGAGAACCGCTTCATTAGGGAATGAAAGTTTTCTAGATTCACATAGAATGATGATACTTGACTGCTTTCTTCAGAAGGACATTAGTTAGACGTCTTCCCAGTTGAATACTAAATCAAGAATGGACCAAAAGGATGGGCTTGGTTAGGATAAAAACAGGATGGAGGCAGAATACATTAAACAGATTTTTAAAATCTGACTCAATCAACTATGTGGTTTCCAAAGCAGTCTTCCAAAGAAATTTTACCCTATAAATGAATGCTTGTGGAAACCAATGTAAAATAAAGACTCAAAGTGCAAGAAACAGGATTGTGCTTTGGGAATCTGTATCCTGGCTACATGCCAAATTAACCAGGTAATTGCTGTATCCTGAGTTTCTAAATGGAAAATTGTTCTTTGTGCTTCGGATGGTTTAGTGCTATGTTTAATTGACCTTCTTTAATTAGGTTGGCTTGGTGATTCTTTCATTAAAAATCCCAATATTGTGATTACTTCTTTTTACTTTTTTACAGGAAACCGAACCTGAAGCTGGCTACAGCAGTTTGTTTAGAGTCGGCAAATAAAGAAATGGGGGAACTAGTTTATAGAATGAGTGTTAGTTTTTCAAACCCGGCGGAGCAAAAGATCATTTTGGAAATGGAAAAGAAAATAGGTTTGCATGATAGAGAGTATTAGAAGCCCTAGGGTATTCCCAGCCCTGGGGTTAATTTCTCTGTGACAAATCACATATCATTTCTGTGTGTCAATTTCTTTCATATGTCATGAAAACGACTGTATCTATGACAAGGTTGACCTATCAGCATTCGGCGGGCAAGACCCCTTAGGAGACTGCAGGAGACCAGTCAACTGAGAAGCTACTGCCAAGAGAAATTATTCTAGGTAGGCATGTTGATTTAGAAGCAGCATACTGATGGCTGATTAGGAATTGGTTTCAGGATTCAAGAGCAAAACGAGATGCCTGGGTGGTTCATTCGGTTAAACTTCCGACTTCGGCTCAGGTCACGATCTCACACTTTGTGAGTCCCAGCCCCACGTCAGGCTCTGTGCTGACAGCTCAGAGCCTGGAGCCTGCTTCGGATTCTGTGTCTCCCTCTCTGTCTGCCCCTCCCCTGCTCACACTCTGTCTCTCCCTCTCAAAAATAAATATTAAAAACAAATTTAAAAAAAAAAAGGTGCAAAGAGAAATGCTGACACGGAATTGAAATAGGGCTGCAGTTTAGAGACCCAGGGCTGAGTTGGTAAGATTTTCTTGCCATGGTCCTAGGCTACCTATACTTAAACACGGAGACCGACATTCTCAGTGTAGCTTAGTCCTTGAGCCAATCGGCGGCTAACTTGAGATGCATTAAGAAGCAGTTTCCTATAACCTTACGTCATTGACCTGCAGCTTCTCCTGTGAACACTTTGTCTTTGGGCATGATTTCCGTCAGCTTCAGTTGTGCTTTTGCACTGTTCTGCATGCCAAATAACCTTTGGTTGTTGTTAGCCCTTACCAGTAATCCCCCTCCTAGGATCTCTGTCTGGTATGATGGCTTGCAGACCCCCTATCAGGGCCCTATTTCAGCCCAAATGGACCTCTTGGTAATGACAAAAGGACTCTTTGGTGTCCAAAGATTCCTGCTGCTGGGTCCCTGCCTATGTGGTCAGATCAAGCCTGTCTGGTCAGACTGGGTTGGGTAAAGCCTCAGATTTTGGACACAGTGATTGAGATCGTTGTTTCTTCTCAGGGGCAATTTCAACTATATGGCTAGTTCTCTTGGCCCCGGCCCTGCCGTATTTACCTGCTCTGTGTCAGTTTGCCACCATGCTGGAGCTGTTCTCAGGGCTGGAGCTTTTATGAACCATAACATTCAGACCCTAGGGCAGGGGAAGAGGCAGGATTTCATCAAGGTTGTGAGTCATTGGTTGTTTTGTTTCCACAATGCTGCCATGCCACACCTGATCAATCCAGTTCATTTACCCCTTTAAAGGTCACGCACTGAGCCCCGAAGTCTGAATTTATTCTGGTCAGACGAGAAGAAAATTAAAGGTTTGCAAACACTTTGTTGCCAAAATACGAAAAATTCCTAAAAATAAATTTAACATTTATTGAATACCTATCACATGGAAAGCACAGACGTATAAATACTGTACGTGCATTTAATTTAAAAACAAGTTTTTTTGATGTTTATTTTTTGAGAGGGAGAGAGACAGCGTGTGAGTGGGGGAGGGGCAGAGAGAGAGAGGAAGACACAGAATCCGAAGCAGGGTCCAAGTTCTGAGCTGTCAGCGTAGAGCCCGACGCGGGGCTCAACCCCACAGACCGCGGGGTCATGACCTGAGCCCAAGTCAGACGCTTAACCCACTGAGCCACCGAGGCACCCCATGCATTTCATTTCTATTGAGAGAAGATACCATATCTGACCTAGTGAGATTCATATTCTAGCTGGGGGAGGTCACAGACATTTATTTTGACAATGTTTATGGATTATTGTGAACATCTAGAACAAAAAAGTTTCCTGGTTTATGAAAATACAGTGTATTGCATTTCATTTAAAAGCTGATTGACTCAACAAAGTTCATATTTACAAAAGCAGGCTACTCTCCCTGTAACTCTGCTACCTGAAGTTATTAATAATGATCACCCTTCAAGACTCCTGAAATAGAAACAATGCCGGGCAGGTCCACAGACAAATTTCAATTCATTTATTTAACCCACATGGGCATCGATATTCGTTTTCCCCTACGACAGATGTCATGGAAAAACAGACATGTAAAATCATCAAGAAATTTATAATCCAATTGGGAAGATGAGGCATACACATAATGTTAGTATAAGAAAAGAATGACATGGGTATCATAATAAGTTAAGAGTTAATAGTAAGTATGAGTTAATTACAGTGAGATTTCAAAAGCAGAGATAATTATGGGGTATTGTTGAAGAACTTCTGGCATCACTGCAAACTGCTTTCACTCAATGATCAGGGCAACGGCCGTCTCAGGTCTTAGCAATTTCCCTTTGGAAATCTTGGACATTTCCTAGAATCTCAAAACATATCCTACGCTGGATGGTGAAGAGCCATCGTGGAAAAAGCTACTCTATGCTACGCATCTGCTTCTAGAGCAAAGCATTCAGGATTTTAGCCCAGGTATGTGTGGGGGGTCCACAAGTAAAAGAATCAGGTTCTTCACCGAAAAGGACATTCATTTTTCTTCTGTCTCGCTCATAGGAAAGTTCAGGTTCTTGAACGGATTTTTGCCTTTATGAGCATGTCCATGGGGTTACGGTCAATACAAGAAGGAAAAGTCAGGCCGTAGTTTAGATCTCTAGATCCAAAGTACCTCAGTTAATTTATTGGCATATTTACAGGTATCTCCTTTCAGTCTGATGAAAAGCGCGTAGAACAGCTGGTGCCTAGGCGATCGGGGAGTGTTCGGTGTCCCTCCCGGAAGCTGATCAGAAGCTCAGGGGGTAGATGTAAAGAGCAAATGTGAGACTGTTCCTTCTTCAGTGCTACAGAAGATGCATTGCTATGTCCTTCTGGAGTGGGAGAAGGAATTAGGTGGAGGAGAGCTCTGATAAACCAGTTCTGTGAGAGGTCTCAGAAGGGCATTTATTGAAGAATTGCCAGAGGACAGGAAATGTCTTTGACTTGGATGAAGTTGGGAAATGATCAGAAATAAGGTATCAGGGTCCTACTTCAATTCATGCCTTTACTCTGGCCTCGCTCGATGACTTACAATAAACTGCCCCATCTTGGTCAAGGAGCATGAGTCCAGTCAGCCAGGGTAGCTCTATTTACTAGAACCAACTGCTTGCTAGAGTTAATCCATAGCATGGCTTGCTAGCTAGAGGTCCTTATGAGGCAGTGAGCTCTGAACCTTAGTTGGAGGGCAAGTTTTTTTAATGACTCTTCTAGGGTCCTTTCAATAAAATAAAGTGTGGGATAAAACATGTGAGGCACGCCTTAGTGGCTCAGTGAGTTAAGCATCCAACTCTTGATTTCAGCTCAGGTCATAATCTCATGGTTTGTGAATTCAAGCCCCATGTAGGGCTCTGTGCTGACAATGTGGAGCCTGCTTGGGATTTCTTCTCCCTCCTTCTCTTTCTGCCCTCCCTCCCCCCATCTTCAAAATAAATAAACATTTAGAAAATGTGGTGGTTGGGGCGCCTGGGTGGCTCAGTGGCTTAAGCGTCTGACTTCGGCTCAGGTCATGATCTCACGGTTCGTGGGTTCGAGCCCTGCGTGGGGCTCTGTGCCAACAGCTCGGAGCCTGGAGCCTGTTTCGGATTCTGCATCTCCCTCTCTCTCTGCCCCTCCCCTGCTCACGCTCTGTTTCTCTCTGTCTCTCAAAAATAAATAAATGTAAAATTTTTTTAAAAAAACGTGATGCTCATCTGGCTATACTGTGTATCTTCATAAGTGGTAAAATAACAGAATTATTAACAAGCATGTAAGAATTATTAACATGTATGTAAGATTTCTGTTGGAGGTAGCAGAGTACTCAAACTTACAGAAGGTTTATATTCAATGGATTTTAAAGCCAAATTTATCAAAATATAGCCTACCCCTTTTATCCTACTATCTTTTGTAGTTTATACTAAAAGGAGAAAGAACAAAGTTATAGCTCATATCCGAGGTATGTAGCGACTATGTCAGATGCTTTCATTACCAAAGAAATCCTGACCATATATATGTGGAGGGAAAATGCAAAATGCATTGTTTCTCCATAAACACAGACCATAAATTGACGAATTTATGTCTAAATTACCAATGAACAGTGTTTGCTACATTCTGCGGGCATTTCCAACAAAGTGAGTAACATCCTTGGGGATATTTTGTGTTGGAGAACGTCACCCGTTATTTCTTTTCTCTTCTTAAAAAAAATATGTTTTATTTATTTTTGAGAAAGAGAGAGACAGAGTCTGAGCAGGGGAGGGGCAGAGAGAGAGGGAGACACAGAATCCGAAGCAGGCTCCGGGCTGGGGCTTGAACTTGTGAACCACGAGAGATCGTGACCTGAGCCGAAGTGGGACCCTTAACCGACTGAGGCCTCCACGTGCCCCACTTCACCCGTTATTTCTAAAAGAACTCTGAGGGCAAAGAGCAATTTCTGCATGCGCACAGCACGGGCAAGACCTTTTGGTCTCCCACTGGTATTTTCCAACCGAATCCGTCACCACCAGCAAATTCACCTTCCAGTCTGACAGACAACCATGAGACTCTCGCTGCAAGTTCCTGGGTGTTACTGTTCTCCAAGCACTGGAATAAAATGCATGCATCCCCGAGGGGAAGGCACACGGCGTAAGCTGCACTGGAGCTGCTGTGCTTCAGAGCAGCTGGGAAAATTGTGAGGATCATAGGAGTCCTGTTTTAGGTTAAAAAGTGTGTGTGTGCGCGCGCGCGTGTGTGTTCAGTGGGGAGGGGTCCTCGACCTCAAGTCTTTTGCACGTGCTGTTTCTGCTCCATGCTTCTCAACAAGGATGCCATGGGTGGGGGGTGGGGGGTTGGACCTGTCTTCATTGTCCCTGGCTGTCCTATGCATTACGGGACATTGGGCTTCTTGGCTCTGTCACCTAATTACCAGCAGCAGTGTCTCTCCTCTAGTTGCTCCCCACCTGGTCCCTGTGATCATTAAACACACCCCCTGCGATTGCAAATGGCCCCCCGGGTGCAGGAGTGCCGTCCCAGGTGGAGAACCCTGTGTCCTTTGGTCTTCACAGTCCAGCTTTCTACATCAGCCGCCTCACCTCCTCCAGGCCTTTGTTCAATGACGCCCTCCCTAGGAAGTCACTGGGGGCAGTGTGCTCGCCATGGGGTCTCCTCCCCACCTCTCTCTGTCTGCTTCCCCTTCACTCTACCTTTGTTTTTCCCCACAGCCCTCATCACCATCTGGTATGTAATTTTTGCTTGTTTATTTTGACCCCACTTCCCACCCACCATAATAGGTGCTTAATTAATGTTCGTCAAATCTAAAAAGCTAAACGGAGCAGGATGAATTGTTCTTGCACCTTTTGAATTTCGGCATAAATCAGACCAAGATAACAGAAGGCGACGTACACTATTCCCGAATATCCCATAGGCTCGTCATTCAGTGCACTGCCACACGTTCATCACCCTGAACAAGTCCACACCCTGAGGCAGACGACCGTGAAAACCTTCCTTCCCTTTTCCTCTGCTTCACCCAGGGGTCTCAGCCAATAGGGTACCAGGATGAGAATGAATGGCTGGCAATGGGGGCAACACTGGCCCAACTGGAGGAAAAGGATACAAGGATAGTTGCGTAAAGAGATTGTTGCCGGGCAGGGTAGGGTGTGGTTGCTGGGACTCCGAAGGTGAGACTCCTACAGAGAAGGCTGGTGTGAGAAAGCCTTGAACTTTGGTTGAGGACAAACCAGCCAGAGGCGACTCTTTAAGGAGGGAGCTGCCAGGATAAATATTCTAGGCTCATTATCTTCCTGCCCTCCCATCTCCTGCTTGGGCGTCCCATTGACTGTGGCAAAGGCAGAGCTAGAGGGCTAGTGTGCACACAGCTACTGTGCAGGCAGAGAGCAGGGTGGAAGAGGGTGGGGACACAAGTTCCTTCTCTAGTGATAGAAGCTGGAGGAGGAGAAGCCATGAAATGCACAGAGAAGCTTCTCCCACACCTCCAACCACCCTCACAAATTCTGTAGAGGACTTGATTATCCAAGTGGAACCCGAAATGAAAGACTATGTATAGGTTTTTGCAGACTGATATGTGCTTCTCAATCCCTAGCAAGGTCATTTTCGGAATGGATTGAACCATGCCCTTTCTTTCAAGACAGGGGTGTCGTGCTGGGGTTCTCCAGTGTAGAGGGAAGAACCGTGAGGTATTCCTCCTTTTATGTTCATTTGTTATGGAATGTGTGGGTGAGCGTTAAAGTGAATGAGATTGTTCAGGAAATAATCTTACTCTCCATTGAGAATGGGCTGAAAAAGAATTTGCTTTATATGTAGTACAAATCAAGTGAATGTCACATATTCCAAAATTACAGGGAAAAAAATAATTTAGCCCACTATATAGCAAGAATCATGGTCTACCCTGTGGAGTAGTGACCTATGTTGTATTTACAGAAGTTGTAGAAGAGGGGGTCTCATGCAGCTCATATTAATATATTATATAACTATTACATAAATACTGTACTATACAAGTTATATAAATCTATTATAAAAATATTATATGTACATACATAATGTATGTACTACATAATACATAATAATCTATTACTATATTTTATATAACAATCTAATGATTATTATATTTATAGTGATCTATTATTATATATTCTATAAAAATATACATACATATACATACGCATATACATATACATATATCAGGGGAACATTTCCATATTTTACAGCTTTGGGTAGACAAGAAACTACAGCTGTGTGCATGTGCATTCTTGGGAGAGGGGCTGCTAGATTAAAAGAAGACTAAAGTGGATTGCTCTGCTGGTTGTCAGAGAAATCGGAGTAGAACATATATGGTTACCGGCACACTAGCTAAAATTAGATTATCCAACAGTCTAAAACACCAGGATCTCTTGGGTCCTCTGCTGTGGTACATGGCAACGGGTCTCTTCAGCTGAGGGCATCCTAGCTCCTCTCCCAAGTAGCTCCTGTAGGTCTGGTGAGCCAACTGGGTCCCAGCAGAAGACTGGGTGAAGCCATCATCCTCCAGAGCAAGGCAGACGAGCTTGCACTGGCAACAAGATCTTAAGGTCTTCCGAGCGGGAAGACCTCTTCAACAGCCAGTTCTCTATTCCTATAAACATCTATGATTTGGTGTTGTGTCGTGTCTTTGGTTTTTACAAAAGAAGAGAAAAGCTATTTATTGGTGATTTCTTGAGGGCTTTTAAGAACAATGAGAGGTCAACTGGGAATACTTCTGAAGAGAAAAGAGAGCAGACGGAGAGATTTTTTCCCAGAGAGATCTAGAGTGTGTCTTTCCCTTTTTCCTCTGGATGAAGGGGGTGTCAGCAGTCACTGTGATCGCTGGAGGCCAGCATCCATGCCCTGTCTTCTGAGCATCACATACATCTTTCATTTTCTTGTCTGAACTGGCCAGGAGACCAGGTCAAGGGAATGGGCACAGGAGTACTGATATCTAAGACTGACTACCCCACCTCCCCACAAGGATGGATACTTACAATTATTTCCCTTGATTTAAAGAAGAGAAATGGAGAGTTGTTGCCTGTCTTTTTAAAATGAACTTGAGATTCACACTGGCTAAATGTAGATGTTTCTAAAATAACTGCTGTATTTGCAAATGAAACGAAGTACATTGTGTTACTATCTTCCATTAGATTTCACTCTCCCTCATCTCTAACTTGAGGGTCTGATGATAATACACAGAAACCTAGGCAACCTATTGCCTAGAGACAATACCAAGGTATTCATCATTCATCCAACAATATGGAAGGAGAAAAATTTGGGGAAGAACCTAACAGGACAGCAGGAAATGGAGCATGAAAATGGATATACCAGATACATGTTAACAGCATAAAGACACTTACAGGGTTCCTTAGAGATACTCTCAATGTCCATTGACTGATGAATGGATAAAGAAGATATAGATAGATATAGATAGATATAGATATAGATATAGATAGATGATATAGATATAGATATAGATATAGATATAGATATAGATATAGATATATACACACACACCATGGGATACTACTTGATGATGAGAAAGAATGAAATCTTGCCATTTGCAACAACATGGATGTAACTAGAGTACATTATGCTAAGTGAAATAAATCAATCAGAAAGAACAATTTCACTCATGTGAAATTTAAGAAACACAACAGATGAACACAGGGGAAGGGAAGGAAAAATAGGATTAAAAACAGAGAGGGAAGCAAACCATAAGAGACTCTTCAATACAAAGAAAAAACTGAGGGTTGCTGGAGGGGAGGGGAGGTGAGTGGAGGGATGGGTTAAATGAGTGATGAACATTAAGGAGAGCACTTTCAGGGATGAGCACTGGGTGTCATATGTAAGAGACGAATCACTGAGTTCTACTCCTCAAACCAAGATCACACTGTATGTTAACTAACTTGAATTTAAATTTAAAGAGAGAGAGAGAGGAGAGAGAGAGAGAGAGAGAGAGAGAGAGAGAGAGAAAGAGAGAGAGATAGAAGAGAGATTCTGGAAAACAACCAAACTCAAGAGAGGAGAAGTGACATGTATACAATATTCCTGTGAGGTTGCTTCCTAATTTTCTTTTGACCGCCCTGGTTTCAGGAAGACGTTCAGTGGACCTTAGAAGTAAGTACACTCTGAATGTACTTTGGTAGAAAGTCTCCTATCCTGTCCCATTCCTCTGTGCTGTTTGGGTTACTGCTTCACATGAAGGATGTACCCCCACCTGGATCTAGGCCACCCTGTGGCTCCCTCTGGCTCCTGAAGTCCCTATGCCAAGATTCTGCACTTTTTACTTCACTCCACCTCCTTGAGCTTGTCTCTCTGATCCTCCACACTCCTGCAGAGCTGACAAGTCCCACGTGTGCCTATATACTCCCTGTACCCCCCCCCCCCACCTCAGCCATTGATCCCTGACATTTAAAAAGTGTGTGGATCATTCTGGTGAGAAGGCTGACCTTTACAGGTATGTCCCAGATGAAGTAATCGAAAAATAAAGAAAGGGACAGAAGAAAATGCTAAATGAAACCTAGATTAAACAGTATCTCGAGGGGATCCCCAATTAGGAAACACTGAAATATGTATATTGCTTCCAAAATATGTTCTCTTCTACTTAATACTACTGAAGACTTTAAACCAATGTGTTCGTTTTTGTGTTTTGCTTTTTTTATTTTCTCCATGTCATCTTTCCTTCCCAGCAATACTTTCATCCACCTCCTTCCCAATGTGAGCTCTCAATTCCACCCTGGCTTTATTTAAACACTTTGATGCAAATTGAGTAAATCTGGCTGTAAATAATCCGAGTGGCTTCCCCTATTGGTGTCTCTGTTTCTGGTGGTTGTACCGCCCGTGTAGTTAGCATCCTGACGCAAGCTTACAGAGGAGCCCATTTCATTAATTGCAGAGATTAAGAAGAGTTTCATTTCTTTTCTGTCAGAGGCCAAGGCCAGTCATTAATTTATCAAGAGAATTAAAGATACTCCTGGGGGAACAGTCCAAACATTATTTTTAATGTTGGCAGCAAGAATTGATAAAATGCCTATCATCCGTGATAGCAACATCCTTTTTGATTTATGTACTTTATGGGGTAAAAATAAAAATGGCAAAAAGAAACACATATTCTGAAATAGTCCACGAGAGAATGTATAACATTAAGAACTCCTCTCGAAAGGTGCAGGAAATGCCATCAGTCAATCATAAGCCTCTAGAGACGGTTCAAAGGGCTTAGTAACCCAATCATCTCTAGATGAGTTAGCTTGTTTGAAAATGGTCTTTGATGAAGGTTTGATAAAATGATGCAAATAGGTTAGACACTTTTCCTTTCACATTTTTATTTTGGACAGGCCAGAAAGTCTTTCGCCGGCTATCACTGTGCTTATCGAATCTACACGCATTTGTCCATGAATATACCCAATAAAGATTTATTGAGGGCTTACTGAGTTCCAGGCACAGTGCTGGCTCTAGGATTACAACAGTGGCAAGAAAGACCTAATCACTACTTTCATGGAGCGTCATGTCCAAGGAAGTAGACCACAAACCACGGAGAGTGATGAGTACTACAGAAAAGAGAATAGAAAAGAAAGTAACTAGGAATGGTCATATCATATAAGGCAGTTGGGGAAGACATTTCTGAGAAGGTAGGACCTGATTTATGAGAGGGAGACAGCCTTGGAAGAATTTTGGAGAAACATTCTGGCAGAGTGAATAGCATGTATAATGGCCCTAAAATAGAAACAACTTTGGAGTATCTGAAGAAAAGGAAGCAGGTCAAGAAGGACACATCAGAGTGAAAAGGGAGTAGAGTGGTATGAGACCAGAGCAGAGAAGTGGACCCAGGTAGTGGCATGGGTTTTATTCCAGTGTATAAGAATGTCACCGGAAGCCTGACCAGTGGACTGGTAGAGCGTGGTTTGCATTTTTAAAATATCCTTCTAGGGGCGCCTGGGTGGCTCAGTTGGCTAAGCACCTGACTCTTGGTTTTGGTTCAGATTATGATCTTATGGTTCATGAAATGGAGCCCCACACTGGGCTCTGTACTAACAGTGTGGAGCCTGCTTGGGATTCTCTCTCCCTGTCTCTCTGCACCTCCTCTGCTCTCCCTCTCTCAAAATAAATAAATAAACTTAAAAAATGTTTAAATAAAATAAAATATACTTCTGGCTGCTATGTGGAGAATAGACTTTAATGGGGCAAGACACATAGATGAGAACCCAGTTCGGAAGCAACTGCAGACTTCAAGTAAGAGAAGATGATGATTTGGACTGAGATTCTGGTAAAGATAGGGAGAAGTGGATGAATTTGAGAGAAAGTTTGGTAATTGAACTGGCAGAACGGGGTGATGGATTGGATTAAGGAGAGTCAAGGAAAGAAAAAGAGGAAGGAGCTAACTCTTGGCTTTTGATTTGAACAACTTAGTAGATTATGCTTCTGTTTACTTCCATGGCTACCTAAACAAAGACTATCAAAATGGAACCAGATGTATCTCTTTAAATAGTTGAATGATATGAAGTGGAATATTTTGACCCAAATTGTTCCACAGGTTGATTGGTTATTTGTTGAATCACCAACTTTGTAGTTAGTACTAAATTGTAACTATTTACTCTAAAGTATTTTCCCAATATAGTGATGACCTATTTTGAGTTGTAGCTGTGTCTGTGTTCAAAATGATGATTAATTCATTGCCTGTAGGTGTTAGGGATTAGGCATGATTCTTCCAAGGAAAAATTCTTGGGTGAGTAGGATAGAATACTTGACTTTTTGCCAAGATGTGTTTGGATTTCTCTAAAATCTTTTCATCTTTTTAAGGGTCAAGAGAACGCCATTTGGATGACATGGAACTTATGCCAAAAGCAGATTCTTATCCAAGGTTAACATATCTTGAGATCCATTCAGCAAAGTGATTTCTCCTTGATATTTCACTTAAAAAGAAAAGTTTTATTGCATAATGAGGTATATTAATGCCCTGCAAATGTAATGTGCCTCTGTGATATACAGAGTATTTTAGTTTTTATACACTTAGCAAAGCATTTATTCTATTATCACATAATCACTTCCAGCCTAAATAAAGAATCTAGAGCTTAATGCACAATGAATCCTATCTTCTAGCAGCTTTATTACTGTATCAGTTATTAATTTAAGTTTGTGTCATTTTTAGTTAAAAAGAAAGATGGCCTAAAGATTTGTTTGCATTAGAGTATATTGAATATCCTGTACGTTGGGGTATTTAACATTGCAAGAATAAGCTATGATATTATTATTGCAATCTAGACATTCTTAGAGTGCATTTAATCCTCCCACATCCAAAAGTGCTTTAAAAACCATAAATATAAGGGACTCCTTTAACTTTCAAGTGGTAAAACAGTCTGGGAGATAGGTGTCTGAGTCACAGAAGTGGTGACGCTCCCAGTAGTTAATAACCCAACAGCTTACACTATACTTTAGTACATGTCACCTCTATAAGTATGGGGAAGATGAATTAGATCACACTTAGCAAGAACTTAAAGCTCCATGATCAAGACCTTGAAGACATACCAAGTAGGTCTGATCCTTCTTGTTTTTGTAAGTCTACCTCCTGAAATGAAATGCAGGATCCCTTTGCCCTTGACTTCATGTTTCCCTGAGCTCATGTCTTCATGGTAACAGTAATGGTTACCATTCCCAATCACCTATGGCATGCCAGATGTTCTGTGGACGTGGCCTTACGGATTCTTCACATACCTAATTAACCCCCTTAGGTACAACTGTTTGATTACATTTTATAGCTGAGGTGAGGGAGGAACTCAGATTTTCAGTAATCTTCCCCGATTTTAATTTCAAAATGATTTCATGTGTATGGAGGAGGGTAGAGGGATGTGTGAAATTCTCAGAGAATCATGACTTGGACACCGATTATGTGGCAAATTAGCCTATTATCTTCTTTTTCAGAGTTTACATCGTTTCTTTTCCACTCTATCCCCAACCAGAAAAGACACCTCCAGGCAGAAAATGGAGGGCTAGATTTGTGCCAGTTGGGGTATAGACTACGGATTAGGGCCCATGCATATGAACAGTCTTCATGTGTATTGAGATATTAAGAGGAAGCATTTAGAAATATTTATAACAATTTGATAGTAACTTTTTGTCTGCTGACTTTCATACAATAAAGTAAATAGGCTTGTCTTTTTTAGATTTCACTTTATTTCATTTTTGTTTATAAAAGTATTGATCCGTGATGAAGGGGGGGATGGGGAAACTGATGCTTCAACACAGTTAGTTGAGAGGCTCTGGACTAAATAGATAGTAGGCATGAAAAGAAACCATGAATACTTAGTCAGACCCAGCTACTGGGCTCTGTGTCCTTTTTTGCGACAGAACATCATGGGGCCAAACAGACCCCAGGAAACTGGTGGCTGCACAGTAAATTGAGGTGGTTGGAATCCTAGATCAACTGGCACAGATTTCTATGCGCCAACAAGTCATGGAAGGCACAGAATGTAAGTCCCCAAGAAGAGGTGCGGCCATAGTTGAACGAGACATTGGCTGCACAAAGGTTGGTTGGGAAAAACCGAGGGTCATTTCAGCAGCCATCTTTATGGAACCCCAGAATATGACTGATATCTCAGAGACTCCCTGGAAAGAACACATAAAGCCAGATTATGGCTGCCCTTCCCTCAAGCTTTTTTTTTTTTTTTTTTTTTTTTTTTTCTGTCATTCCTTCAATCCTCAGACTCTGAATTTAGGTACAGTCCTAGGGAAAGAATTGTGGCTCAAACCCTGAGTTTAATACTTTGCTACCCTGACTTAAACAAGCTAAAGATAAAAATTAGGTTGGAATAGAATTATATATTTCTTAGTTTGCCAACGAGTAATACATACCCAAAACAAACACGTACTCAAAACCAGCCGCCCGATGATCTAACGTATTAATAATCTGGAGACTAAATTCCTTTATTTGTCTCAAGGGAAGATATCGTCCTAAGTGCCAAGGGCATTAGCTTTCCCCAGAAGGCAGTGAGCTCTCAGGTTGCCAGTATTTTCATAGTGATTCAGATTCCAGAAGGTCTGATGATATCACTGATTCTGATTTCTTTATCTACTCTTATTCTTAATCAGTTACAGGATTCTGCCAACCTTTTCTTTGACATGTTTCTCATATTTGTTCTTACTTATGTATTTCTACTGCAATCAAACCAATTTATCTTACCATTTCCTCAAACTTTAATTAGGAAAATACCTGATCTCCCAGACTCTGGTCTGTCCTATCTCCTATTCCCTCTCCATTTTTTTTTTTTTTTTTTATACCCTAAAACCAAAACATTCTTTAGGTCATGGCAGAGCCTTGCTCAAAATTCATTGGTTCTTAGTGTTAACTGAATAAAATCTAGACTCCTGGACATGACCTCAACCAGCCTTTCCAGTTTTATCTCTTACTACCCCCTCCCCACTCAGTTGCCTTCCTTACCCCCCATCCCCCACCCTTGCCCCTGGCCATCAGCCAGTACTGCCTACTGTCCTCTGGACAGTTAGGTTTAATATTGCCTGTTTCTTGGTCCTTGCTGAGCTTTCTGCATGAAACATCTCCTTCCTTCTACTTAGGCTTCCCATTCTTAAATTCCTGGAGTTCTCCATTCTCCAGGAGGTCTTTTCTGATCTGGATGTTTCCTCTTTATTCTCCAGTATTTTTGGTATTAATTCCTGTCTGAGGTTTATATTCAGCCTTGTTTGCCTGGGGTTCCTCGGGTTTTAGCACTAAAGGACCCTCATACTGAGAAATCCTTCAATTCTGGGGTACTATCATTATGTTTTGGGGGTCTCTTGCCCTCTGTTCTCAACTAAATTGGAGTCTTGGTAACAGTAGGAAATGCACCAGATTCTTGTTTTCTAGTGTTGCCTAAGTACTCATCCATGTGAAATGTCTTACTGTCTGGCTAGTCTGTACGTTGAGGACATCATCTTAGTCTCACATTTACCTTACACGCATTCACCTGATATGTCACTTATGAAGAAATACTCCGTGGGAGCCAAGCCATTAGTGAACTCTCTAATGAGCATTCATTACACTTGACTATTCCTAAAGACTTCCACCCCATATTTTAGACTGTGGTAGAGTTTTAGGGGTTAAAGAGTAAAACAGAAATGGCCAACCCTGTCAGGACTCCTAAAAAGAAATGTGCAACTGATCTGCTGAAACCAGTCCCAGTTAGGAGAGTCCAGAGTATTTTGGAAGGTTTAAAATAAACTTGGATCACCCCTTCAGGTGGAAATGTTCTCTGCCTTCTCTGCATCAGAAAGCCCTCTCTTTTCTGCCTGTTTTATTCGTCCTACGAGTGGTAGTTAAATGGTGGTGGAAGACAGCATGGGGCCAAGTACAGAAAGAGAGGACTTGTGATAGCCGGGATATCCTGGAAAACTCATGCAAGCAGCATGAGCAGAGATGCACCCAGCGAGGTGTTTTCTCAGAAGTGAGAGGAAAGCTCACAGGAGATCGTCTTTCATGCCCCATGCTGTTCCCCCAATCCCACAGAAACCTCTGTAGCCAACTTAAAAATGCTATCTAATATGCAAGCTTTGGGGTAAACAAGGTTCTATCCACTTTGTAAAAATGTCTGAGACAGTTTACAGCCAATGATCCCATTATAATAAATGTCTCCCCTGAGCCATAGCGAAATTGCTTCTTGCATTTAGCATCTGGGCTATCTTTTGTTTTCTGTGATGCCTACTGTCCTGAAATGTACCAAGAACTTGTAATGTACAAAAAATAAAGTTAGCTATCCCTCGGGGGTCAGAATAAAAACTGAAGTGTATTGGCTTTGGATTCATAAAGTATTTTAGAAGAAAGTTCCTTGAGAAATAGGATCTTCGGGGGAAAATTAGAAAAAAGAGAGAAAAGGGGCACAGAAACAGAACCGATAGCACGTATACATATATAGAGACAGAGATTCATTTTGAGAAATTGGCTTATGTGACCAGGGGTGGGGGACTTACAAGTCTAAAATCTGCAGGGCAGTCTGGAAATTCAGGAAGAGTTGGAGTTGTGTTCTTGTGTTCTCGAGTACAAAGGCTGGAAACTCAGGTGAAGTTTCTATGTTGAAATCTGGAGGCAGGATTTTTGTAAGAGACCCAGTCTTCTGAGGCCTCCAGCTGATTAGACAAAGCCCACCCACCTTATGGTGAGTAATCTGCTTGACTCAAAACCTACTGCTTTAAATATTAATTACACTGGGGCGCCTGCTTGGCTCAGTCATCTAAGTTTTTGAATCTTGATTTCAGTTCAGGTCATGATTTCATGGTTGTGAGATCAATCCCCGTGTTGGGCTCTGTGCTCAGCATGGAGCCTGCTTGGGATTCTCTCTCCCCCACTCTCTCTCCCTCTCTCTCTTTCTGCCCTTTCACCTCCCCCCCCAAAATAAGTAAGCATTAAAAAAATAAATATTAATCACATCTAAAAAATACCTTCACAGCAATATCTAGGCTGGCGTTTGACCAGGGAACAGGACACCACACTCTGGCAAATTAATAAATAAAATTAATCATCACTGTGAGACATGATACTATTCCATGTTAAAGGAGAAGTTTTTATTAAGCTTAAGCAGGCTGTCAATTTAAGCTAACAGTTATGTTTTAAACCTGAAGTATTCCCTGGATGACAAAATCTCTGGAATGCCCTCACTGCATATCTTTAAAGTTGAGTCATGTCTAAACATAAAGTAAGATTAATTTTAACATTTTTACCTCTTTCCCCAACTAAAAAAAAAAAAAAAAAAAAAAGATGCGACTGTAAAGTTCCCCACTCTTCTTGGTTTCACACAATAAGCCGAGAGAAAGCATGATTTGCAGCATTTGTAAAGCTAACAGAAAAACACTGCAGGGAAAGGTCTCGAAACCACAGAGTAAGGTAAATACTAGGTTGTAATCTAATTAGCAAATGATAATAGAAGCCAATGGAAAACAGGCCACATGCCCAAGAACTACAATTCCCCTGGGAAATAAATGATTGATCGCTTGGAAACAGATAGGGGAAAGCGTGTTCTTGCCTGTGACCTGAAACATAGATCACGGCTTCCAACCCAAGTAAAAGCATTTGTGTAAAACCAAATGCTTTACATACCAGTGCTCTGTCATTTACGGGCAAGACTGGTGAAGTCCTCCTGCAGAACACCGGTGACCCTTGCAATTAAAGTCCTAACTCACTTCAGAAAGGTTGCTAGATGCAGAATGACGTCAGGAAAGTGATAATTTCCTCAACTTGAAGATAAAAGGCATAGTTTCTTAGGCGCCACCCGTCTTATTGCCATCCGCCACTCACACAGAGATGCACAAAACTCAAAAATTAAAGAGCAGCCACGGTTACCCATCTTCCTGTTGGCTGTTTGACAGGCTGTTCTTAACGGAAGTCCCCCTACGGAAGGTTAGTGTTGTTCTTGAGTTTCGGCGGCTGTGCCTCCAGGGAGGATCACCAGGCTAGGGTGTCAGCTAGAGAACTAAGTTCTGCTTGCTGAGAAGAGAAAAGATAGGAAACTATGTCAGACTGGGAACAATGCGTTAACACAGTCTAAAGGAATTTTACTGTAAGATTGTGGAACGATGACATTGGACGACCTTCTGAGCATATAATCCTCAAGCCGCAGTTTGGATAAGGCTATTAACCTGAACCAACAAGTATCAGCCTGAAGTGTCTGTGTGAATCAGCTGGGAGAATTGATAAAGGCAGCCAAAAATGGAATCTGAAGGACAGGGTAGGAGTGAAGGCACAAGAATATTTAGAAATCAGAGGGACAACTTGTCTTGTGTTACAGATCAAAGTGAACCAAACAGGAGGGAAGGAAGAAAGAAGAATGTTTCTCTTTGTTCAGACCACATAGATGTTTGCATCAGAACAAGGGAAGAGCCCCCTCTAAACTCATTTACAAAGGGAAAGAGAAAGTAGGCAAGCAGGATCCTGAAGATTGTTTTTGTAGCAAAACTAAAAAGGCTGGCCTGTTCCCTATGGTCAGAAAAGTCGAATTAAAACTCACGTATGATTTAATCAAGGATAAAAGTCACTCCTCAAAGTAGTCACTTCTAGAAAATTACTTCTCTCCTTTTAAATTCCTATTCAATTACATTGCATTACCTTTAGTTAACAATTCTCATAAATAAATATTGATTACACATAGTCACAATAATCCCGAGCTAGGTAGAATAAAAAAATCCGTTTTGAAAATGGGTGAGAGTCTTAAGGTATCCAGAGTCATAAAAAATGCTTTTACTCTCCGATCTACTGATAATACATTAGTGATTCCATTCTACGAAAATGAACTAGTTAAAAAACATATACACACGTATTTTTCTATGTTCATCTTTCAAATATATGCAATTCGCATCCTTGAAAATAGTATAAATGTCTCCCAATTAGGAAAATGTTTGAATAAATTATGCTATTGTCATTTAGTAGAGTAGCAGCCATTAAAGTGATATTTATCAAGAGTTTTTAATTAAATGCAAAATACCTATAATAAAATGCTGAGGAAAAGAAAGCAACATAGAAAAAATATACATTATAATTTCAATTCTCAAAAGGCAGAGAAGGCAAAGGACCGGCAAGAAGTATTAAAATGTCAACAGCCTCTGGGCGACGCTATTATGAGTAGTGTGATATTATGAGTTATTATTTTCATTAGACTTTTCCATATTTTTCCAAATATATTTAGGAAGTGCAACATTAACAAACTAGCAAAAGAATACAGGGAAGGAGATGTAAAGATAGTAATGAGGATACAGCTTTTCCCAAGTGTAAGAGGGAGGTCAAGATAGGTAACGACACCCAAATTTCGGGGATCACTAGAGAGCAAACAACTCGTATGTATTTCAGACTGAATCGCATATTAGAAATGTCAAGGTTATAGCATAGCCAGCTGTCTAATACGTCTATGACTCTGTAATCCTATTTTCTGATATCTCATGCCAGATAGCAAAGAGGAGGCTCTCAAAGAATACTGGCTTGGAAAGAAAAAAACAAAACAAAACAAAACAGAGCAAATTAAAGAATAAAGAGTCCCAAATATGACCCGGTGAGTATCATTACTATTAAAAACTTTGGGTGTTCCTTTTTCTAACTTAAGGGCCAGATAAGAAAGCTGTAGGGTCTTGACCAAGGTGTCCTTCTGAAGGCATTAGCTTTACCCATTTTTGAGGGCGGTATTTCCTCTCCTCCTACAGAGGAGATATGCCATAGCAAAACCACTCAGGAGAACTGTCAGTACAGAATGCCCCAGAGGAATGTGACTGGGCGGCGGGGCAGGACTAGAACCTATGAATGTGCAGACCTTTTGTTTCTCAAGAGTCTCACAGAGTAAAATTGCAGGTACATCAACAAAACAGATATTAATGAGAGCATCATTGGTTGCTAATCGGTTTTTCTTTCTTTTTCTCTTTCTTCTTACTCCACATGTGTAACTATGTAGAAATGTCATTAAATTGGGGGATAGCAACAAACGAGTCCCGATTATATGCTTGTGCTTTGCAAATAAACCATGTCCTGTATCAACTATTTGGAGCGATCCCTTCGCCCTAAATTTTTAGGAGCAACTGTAGGCTTGTGGCTGACACATGTAATATCCTCACCAAAATATTAGTCGTACAGATACAGAGTAAAGATAAAGATGAAAGAAAAGCAAAATTGTGTAGAAGTTTGAATGAAATCAAAGTACTGAAATCTTGGTTAATCGTGCAACTCGGGTCTGGACCACGTTGCACTTACTTTGAGGAAACTCTTCTGGAAATCCATACTCAGAAAGCACTACTTGCTAAGCCGTCTCCTACAGAATGAGGCATCAGTGTATGGTGAAGGTAAGACGAGGGTCGATAATAATCTTCTGGAGGTAGCTGAACTCACGCAGGACTGTTGTTACACTGGGAGGGAGAGGGCAGAGATCATTTTGTGGGTCACGATGAATGACTCAGTTGCTGCAGCCATTGAATGGATAAGTTTTCCTCCCTCATTTTTTTGTCCTTAAATGTATCTGCCTCCACATGTCTGTCGTATTAGGCAGTTCAGTGGTCCCCAAACCCAGATGTAAATCAAAATCATCTGAGGACTTTTTGTATTTTAATAGATATTCTGGAGGGCCCAGCATTGTAATTCCGCTTCAGTAGAACCAAGGGACCAAAGTTGAGGCTGAAAATCAATATAATTATAGAATTCGGACATGGGTTGTGCAGGGGCCACAATCTGGCAAACAGAGAATGACAGGAGGAGAGGGACAACTATTGGGGTCACTTAGAAAAGTATTCTCCAACTACAAACTTCTACTGAAACCTTTCCATTCTTCTCTCTGTTGGGATAAGAAAAAAACAATGCCATAGGAATCATGACTTGTCATCTAGAAGTTGAGGGTGATTTTTGAGAAATCTGGCATGGGGAAAATAAAAATAGCCAATAAATTGTGAGGGAGTTGAGGCAGCTCATCTACATGCATTTATTATCTATTTATTCACTTAATGTTTTCATTTATTTGTTGGACAAATATTTAGTGAGCATGTCCTGTGTCTGGGCATTGTTTTAGATACAGGAAATACTAATGAACCACGGACACTGTTCCCACCCTCATGGATCTTATAAGAGCACTTATTTGAAAAAAAAAATGTTTTATTCTGATTCTGGCAGATTTACTAGGAGGTATAGTTCATTTTAAAATTCATTTTTCCCCCAAGTTTTTTTGGAGGTATAAGTGACATATAAAATTGTGTAACTTTGGGGTATATAATGTAAGGATTTGATACATACATATGCATAACAATTACAAGTTTGGTGAACTTTAATCACCTCATATAGCTACAAATTTGTTTTTGTGTGTGTGTGGTGAGAAGTTTTCTTATGGACTCTCTTAGCAACTTTCATATATACAGCACAGTATTATTAACTGCACTCATCATGCCGTATATTACATCCCCAGAACTTACATTTCTTATAACTGGAACTTTGTGCCTTTGACCACCTTCACCTTCACATGGGAGAGATTTGGGCATGATAAAAAGCAAGGAGAAAAGGCCTAGAAATGAAACCTGAACATTAACAATGAAAAAGAAAAAAAAAAAAAAACCACAGTCATGGAAGACAGAAGTCCCTTTGGAAGTAGAATCAGTCATGGAAGACAGAAGTCCCTTTGGAAGTAGAATGAGGTAGAACAGAGGAAGTGGAATGGAGGAACTAGGGGAAGGGAGTTTAGCCTTCCAAGAAGAAATGGTTCTTCTCTTCTTCTGGGTAGAAAGGAAGGAAATAAGAAACATGTTAGAAACAGAGTAGAGGTAAATAAAAGGCAAAACACTGTAGTTATTTCAAATATACACCTCTTATTTATTTATTTAGTTTTTATTATATATATATTTATATATTTAAGATATATATATTAATATATAAATATATATATATATATATATATATATATATCTTTTCAAAGTTTATGTTTCATTTTTGAAAGAGAGAGAGAGAGAGCAAGCAAGTGAGGGAGGGGCAGAGATAGAATCCTAAGCATGTTCCACATTGGCAGTGCAGAGCCCATATTTGGGGCTCCATCTCAGGACCCGTGAGATCAGAACCTGAGCCAATATCAAGAGTCAGATGCTTAACCAACTGAGCCAACAAAGTGCCGCTATATATTTTCATTATTTAAATTTTAGCTAGTTAACGTACAGTTCGGCATTGGCTTCAGGAGTAGAGTTTAATGATTCATCACTTACATATAACACCCAGTGCCCACCACAAGTGCCCTCCTTAATCCCATCACCTATCTAGCCTGCCCTCCACTCACCCACCTCCCTCCATCAACCCTCAGTTTGTTCATTATCAGTAAGAGTCTCTTATGGTTTGTCTCCCTCTCTTTTTATCCCCTGTCCCTATGTTCATCTGTTTCATCTCTTAAATTCCACATGAGTAAAATCACCTGGTGTTTGTCTTTCTCTGACTGACTTGTTTTGCTTAGCATAATACACTCTAGCTCCAGCCACATCATTGCAAATGGCAAGATTTCATTCTTTTTGATGGCTGAGTAATATTCCATTGTAGATATCAACTCTATACCTCTTAAAAAACAAGCTTAGAGATACTACTGAAAGTGTAAACCATTTCAAAAGATAAAACTAAGATACATCAATGTAACAATGAAAGCCCATTGTCTCACTTAACCAATACACGATTATTACATAAATAAGAAACATGTAAGGATTTGCCTGAATTTTTAAATTATTGTTGGTTACTAAATAGGTTTACTTAACTAATTACTGCCATTCTTTCTGGTGGCTTTTATGTCAGAATGGGATTTGAGGAACCTCCCAGAGTGACAAATCTTTGATTCCCCAGGTTAATATAAACTGAAAGAAACACTCTTGCAGTAAGCTTCAGGCTTACCTCAGAGGATGCTTTGTTAGGAACCTCTATGGATTACACCAGTCATCCAGGATCAAGAACTGCTGAGCTGTTCAAGCTTATACTTCAGGATGACATCTTGTACCTCTTCAGAAGGGAGGTTCATTATCCCGGGAGGCATCTGACTTAGATGGGCTCTCAGACCCAGCCGAACTCTAGAAAGCTACAGTTCAATGGCTCTCTACCTGTTTTGTTACCATCCAACAAATCATGCTTGCTCAATCCAATCTGGTTGTCCAGGTCTCTGAAATAATTGATGCGTCCAAGAGACAATAAGTTCAACGCTACCCTGGTTTTTTTGATAGCTTGGCAAGCGACATTACAACCCTCTTAAAATCCATTTTATGCCCTCAGAAAAATAGCATCCATTTCAGTAGCTACAGCTGGCCTCTGTCTTTGTAACTCTCTTTGGCATTCAGCGAGACGGCCATATTGTAGCTGCAAGCTATTACAACAACACCCTGACTTCCAGATTTACAACTGTGTGCTTGTCATTTCCAGATGTAGTTTTACTAAGACAGTTGTGCAGGAAACATTGTGAGAAGCAGCAGATTTCCAGTAAAACATGCCTATAAACACTATGGTTTCTGGCAAATGGTGGGGGGGGGGGGGAAGGTTTACACCCAGATGGCTTAGAAAAATAGAGTCTATTCTTTGTTCATATTTACCCTGAGGGTTTAAGTGTGATCTACAAGTTTTGTTTTTGTTTTGTTTGTCCCTCTTTGACACTGGAACAACCAACCCACGTAGACCCTTGTGCCCAATAAATGTTTCAAGCACTGTGACATGTATTTTCTGCCTATTGTTCTGCTACCAATTTAGGAATTTTCTAATAGGAATTCAGGATCTTAATTACAAAGGCAGTTACTGCAGGTATTTTGGATTGATCTCCATAATCTGTAAGCCTGTGAGCAGCGCCTGGACAGGTTAATTTGAAAGCAGAAACCAAAACTTCCTGTGGGAAGTCACAGACCCATGAGTTCATGAATATTCTTCTGCATCCCATCAAACATGCTGCCTGATTTCTCCCCTAGCACAGCCTACACGATTTAAAAGACATGTTTTGGCAGGAAACAAATTAGCACATATGGGTGTGGGTGGCAGTTTCTTAATGCCCCAAATGGGTCCACCCTTATTTTCAGAAATGACTGTATCTATATAATACTGAGTCAAGGAAGAAATGGGTTGTGCCAGACCCATCCCTCCCCCAGCAAAGTTGGTAAGTAGATGAGATGTATTCCTGACTCCGTGTCTGTTACTTTTACCATTTTCTTAAACTAACTTCTTCTCTTTAGGGATCTGTTATAATGCTGTTGGCATTTCAGTGCTCCCCTGAAGTTTAGCATTACCATCAACTCTACTCAGAACTCCAGAATGATCTACACCCATTCTTTTCTTCATCAATACTTAACTGCCTTCAGCAATCCATCCTTTCTACCACCCATCCACCCATTTCTATATATTTTTATTAATGAAATGAATAGTCACTATAGGTATATATTACATGGAATGTTTGAGCCTGAAGAGATCCAATAATTCAATGTCTTCATCTTGTAACTTTAAGCCTTTATTCTGAAGAGGCTTATGTTTTCATAGAATGATCTTGAGACTCATGTAGAGCAGAAGAGACTGGAAAATGAGGAGATCTAGCGGAAAAGACAGAGAGAGAACGAGGGGAGAGGAGACTTCTAGGTTGCTCCAACAGAGCAACTTCACTTCTTTACAAAATGTATTTTTCGGTTCATGTGAAATTGGTCACTATAAATGGGTTATAAAAGAAACAGAAAAAAGAAAAATCAGTTTAGGACGATGCTGCGTCAGTGACAGCGATAGGTTGGAATGTCTTATAAAAGGTTTTTCATGCCATATGTATGTGACATATCATTCCCAACTGTTGGTAAGCACATCATCCTCATGGTTTAAACCTGGGGCATCTGGGTGACCCAGTCGTTTCATTGTATAACTCTCGATTTTGGCTCAGGTCATGATTTCACGGTTCTTGGGATCAAGCCCCACACCATGAACGTGCAACCTGCTTACAATTCTCTCTCGCCTTCTTCCTCTGCCCCTCTCCCACTCGTGCCCTCGCTCTGTCTCTCAAAAATAAATAAATAAATAAACATTTGGGACCCAAAACACCTATGTTCCTGTAGCATGCTCCAACTTCCATGCCTCCTTGGTAATCTTGACCAGAGGTCATGCTCCACGGGGCCAAAGCTTTTTGAAAGAATGTAGACATCCGGTGAGTAAGGGTAGGGCAGGGCAGGGCAGATTCTAGGCTCCATAAGCAAGGAGCCTAATGTTACACCTTGTAAATATAACAAGGAGCTGTACAGCCTCTCTCCCTAACTGTGCTCAGGGTAATGGAGTATTAACCACCACATGCGTAAGCAGAATTACTATGGAGTGAGGAAGAGCAGTATTTTCCCAAAATGAAGGATGCTGGATACACATGCACACACATCAAGTACAGTAACAGGGCAGGACATTCACAGTGACTTCTGAAGGACGCACAGTATCCCTTTCTCGAAGATTTTTTTTTCCCTTAATTAATTAAAAACAGGATGCGGGTATGGTATTTTCTCTGGGTTTAAAATAATACGGCGGACCATGTTTTGACCCCTTTTTCAAAAAAGGGTCTCATTTCTCGTGTCACGACTCCTGTCTCCTTGGTCAGCAACTTCAAAGCAATGAATGGGCCAGCAGCACAAACAAAGAATGGGCAAGTGGCCATATCAGGCTTGGAACTGGAATTCTTATTTTTAAAGCTTTGCTAAAGAAAGAGAATATCCATCAGGCAGAACTAATTAAATAAGAAGCATTATTATTAGAATTTTCATTTGCATTTCATAAGCCTCTAAAGTAAAATGATGCAAATATATTGACTAGAGTTGGCAGTTATTATGGAGAATTATTGCCCTGTGGATTGCAAAGTGATTGACAGTGACATATAATATTCAACATAATGGGCTCAGAGCAGTATCATTTGTTAATGGTGAGATCCCTTTCCCTAAAACTAAGAGAAAGAGACATTTATTTAGCAGCCTATGTGTAAACAGCTTTTGTCTCTGTTTCTTTTTTCCTAGAACCAGATTTTCATTCTGTGCTTATAGTTTCATGAATTGAGATTATTTACTCATAATGATTAGTTATAAAACAATACATTCTTCCAAAAGAAAAGGTCTTTAGATCAACATAACCAGTCGAGGAGAACAGTACGTAACTCACGACGTCGAAGCAACAGCAAGAAAATAAACCTAACCCACTTGTGTAATCTCCCGGGAGCTTTAACCAACAAAATTGCCTCCAGAATGTAAAAGTGAATGGCTCACTAGGGGCGTCATTGGTGGAGAGAGCAAGGAAGAGGTAGAGAAGGAGAAAGGAGAGGAAGGGGAAGAGGAGGAAACCAAAAGGGAGGCTGGAGAAAGGGAAAAATGAAGGGTGCTGTGTTTTAAATATGTGGACAGAGGAGACAATACAGTCTGCGTACCTTCTTTTCACGTGTTCACGCTATGACATCACACAGGAGAGGTATCATCAAGCATACCAGTGAGTGGTTAGGTCACCCCAATGAATACAAATAAAATATCTCTTTCCTCTAAAGAGGTGGACGTCTTATTAACTGGCATTTGGAGAGTGCTATTGCGTATTACACCTAAGATTTTATAGGTCCTACTTTCCTGGGAGGCTGTGGGAGCAGTGACAAATGTTGCAGAGGCTAGCCTCCTGTTTCGTGTTTCTAGAACAAAGCAAGGAATCCACAGAAGAGCAAAACAAATCAGTTAGCCTGTGACCTTGTCTGTGAAGTTTAGATATCAGCATACTTTGTAAAATCTGCCGCCCCCATCGTGAAAATAGCACTAAGGATACAAGGACTGTGTTCTATTAAATGACAGCACGTGGGCATCACGGATCTTGAAAATCATATGGCCTTCACGAGCTTCCTGAATGTTGTGAGGACAAATGGAGTAATATGCATAAAAAATGAACCCTTCGAATGGGGTGATATATGGATGGATGTGGAATCACAGAAGAAGTTAGAATGAGAGCTCAAAATCTCTAAAGGATTGGCTTTTTAGAAAAAGATGGAAATTGATATTCTAAGAACAATATTAAAAACATTTGACTTTATTTATAATGGTGGGAAATCATTTTATGCCTTAATTGATCAAAATACACAAAATTTCAATAAAATTGCATAAAGTTTATGTATGATAATCTAACAAATATATATGTAATTCTTATGTAATATTTACATCCACATATATAAATACTATACATACATCTAAGGTAAATATGTTTTTTTTTTCTTTTTCATAACTTCCTAATTTGTGTAAAAACACGACAGAGTCATAGAGATTAGAGTTTATGATATCATCAGTGTTAGTAAGAAAGCATTCATATATTTAGTACAAATCTCAAAAATCTATAGAACATCAAACCTCTAAATGTGTTCTAACAGGAGAAATTTGTATTACTACATGTAGAATCACGACATTCTAGATTTTCAATACAATTGTCAAACATTTAGGCAAAGTGATATCAAGTCCATTTTCTCCTTTTTTTTTTTTTTAATTTCCTATTAGAAAAAAATGGAGAAGGTCTTGTTGGCCTTCAGAATACAGTCAGACGATGGTGAGTGCTTACACTGAATCGAACTGCCTAACGTTACACCTTGTAAATATAACATTACGTTTCATTGGTGATGGAATTATTTCAATTCGCCATGGCACTATTTTTCTGAAACTATCCGAGGACCCATGTAGGTCAAGGGGAAGGAAAATTAAAGGTCATCCTAAGTTTATACCATATAGTGTTTTCATTTTCTATCCAGCTAAGTACATCCAGGCTCCCTGTTGGGCAACCCCGTTTTTCCTTGTCTGTTATTTTCAGAAAAAAAGACTGCGTATGACAGTCTCCGAATCTTACCAGCCTGCACACAGATGGTAAAGATTACACACGCTGAGTATTGACCTTTAGAAGCTGCCTTTCTTCTCAAGGTTCCTCTCTTTTGACAGTGAGACTGGCTTTTTCTCAATTAATTTCATTACCAAAACTTGTTTTGCCTTTTATTGTTCCTCTGGTGAGTGTTACCTAGAATTGTCAACAAAGTTCAGTTATATTCTAAGCAGTTCTCAGGTCAAACTATTACAAGGAGTGATATTCCACTGACGCTCTGGCCTCAAGAGCCTGGAGGTAATGTAGACATTGCTTAAATGCTGGTTTTCCTTTATCAACAGGTACCTGAGCTAATTAATTTCGACTGGTTGCCTGAGATGAGCAATGAATGGGGACCCAGGAGAAAGAGGTCAGGGACAGCAAGCAGGGCGTTCACCATAAATCACAAGACAAGAGGCATTTATGAGCTGGTTGTAAATTGTCAGCATAACGCTACAAAGTGAGACTATACTTTGATCATAAACAAAGACAAAAGCTGAAACAATATGAACTGGGGCGCCCCAACTAAATAGAGGATATGATTATACCCATTCATGGATCCAAAAATGCCATTCAGGTCTTAGAGGTAAGAGATATGGTTGGAAAATTGGAAGAGAGATTAGAGTACAAATATTTTCTTTATCACTGAGCTGAAGTAATAACCCTATTAACCTGGCAAACTCACACATGCATTGGATTTTTACAATCATCAAAATGTAACAGCAGGTACTATTTTACATCATAAAACTTGGAAGAGATATGAGACCGTCTCCCTTTTTCATTATGGGGAAGCTATTTGGCAGATTCCTTTCTGATGGAAAGTTTAAACCTATTAAGTTTTCAAGTTAAGAATCTGCTTCCTACCAAACTTCAAATACTGATAAAATCACCGAAATAATATCCTAGTACTATAAGACATGTTGAAATGCAGCACTAACCCATTATCTGCATTGTTTTATTTTGCTCAAATAAATTAAAGTCCAACCATTGATTTGAGATAAAAATTACCATTTTAATATGCACTTAAAATTTGGTATAATTTTAGAAGGCAGTACAGGGAGACTTTTGATCTCAAACGAGCAGGTGATAAACGTGTCATGTAAGATTTGCTTATATTTTACAATTTCATTAAAAGGGGATTAACTTTTCAGGGAAAATATGAGAAAAAAAACTAATTAAAATGGAAAGCCTCAATAAATTTACCTTAGCAGTGTCACATACCATTTTGCGAGTGCAACAGAATTGTGGTAGTGAAGTGAATCATTCTAGGAAGTCTTAAAACAAATATAGGAAAATCCATTCTTACACAAGTCAGAGCAATTGCTCTAATGTATCAGTTGCCCAGGGAGGCAGTCAGTAGAAGAGAAACCTCAGCAGATGCTAGAAGGACCAGACGTACCCATGTTACCAAAGACAAGTGGAAACATTCTTTAATTCCCTTTGACAATTTTGCCCAAGGCCATAAATCAGATCGATTTCTGTAAATGCCTCTCAAAAAATAGGACTGAAAACAGCAGCTAAGACGCAAGTTATTTGGGAGATATAAATGTAAGGGATTCTAGGTTTGAACGGGATCTTAGCGATAAGATCACCTGCTTACCTTGTCCGACACTTCATTTTAACAATGGAAGTGACTTGTGCAGCCAAGGGCACCAAAGTAGTTGGCAGAATTTAAGTCGGAACCCAGCTGCCCTGCTTTCTCCACGGGCCCCCTGTTAGAAGCTTACGTTGTACGTGTCTGTGATTTGTCTGCCTCATTCCTCCCTCTCTCTCTTTCTCTCTTGTTTCTTCCATTTTTGTTCCCCACTTCTGGGGACTCCTATGATTCCAGAAAGTCTACCCTACTACCAGACTCATGAATGAGCCCTGACTTGCTCAAGCCATTCTTACCAGCCACGGTGATGGGTTCAGGGATCAACAAATTGGTTGAATGGAGGACAATAAAATTCTAGGGTCTGGGTGCTGGGGGAGGGGGTGAAAGTATAAAAGAGACTCTCCCGACTCTTGTAAGAGCACAGCCAGAAGGGAAGATGTCTTCTTGCCGCAGATGAAAAGGACCATCAGAGGGGACCCTGTACCTGCTGTTGCCCTTGGGCACCCTAAGGGAAGCTAGGCTGGGGACAAGGCCAGAACAGAAAAGAAGCCAGAACTTAGAGGACTACAGGGAAATTGAGGTGGGATCCGGTGCCCAAAGTGCAGCTAACATCTCCCTGACTTCTAGATTTTTCCATTTTATCTAAGCTTATATATCTTTATACTATTTAGCCTGTTTGAGTTGAATTTTGTTTCCAGGCATCCAAGCATATTAACATGTGCAGAGTTCCTTCCCGTCATCATGCTTCCTTAGTGCAAAGCTATTGCTTGATCATAAAGGCCAACTGCTATTGGATATGCTAGCAAAAAGTTAAAAATTTTCTTTCGGAGGAATCCTGGCCGCCTACAGTGATTAAGATACTCTTTCAAGGGATAGGTTTTTGTTTTTGTTTTTGTTTTTCCCTCTTTTCCATTTATGTTAACCGAGACTCAACTTTGTTGAAGAAAATGATGATAGGAAATTAATTTGGGTTTGTGTCTTTGGGTGAAAACAAAAAGGTCAATAAGCAAAGGCTCCTACATCTAGAGAAATCTCTGTGGCGCGATCATCGATTCCCCAATTCAAAGCAGAGTAAAAGAAAAAATAAAATAGATTAGGCAATTGGAATTGGTAGGGAGTGTACCTCTGTGGTAAAAATGAAAGAAATCAAAAAAGGCTCTTTCACATGGCTTTCTGCCATTTACTACATCATTTTTTCTTGCCTGTCTCCTACCTTTCAGGGTAGCGTGTGCTCTTACGGGGCACTCATTGTTTGCAGCTTTTGGATTACCCCTGGCCTAAATCAGTTGTTCTCGCCCTTGGCTATCTACTAGGATCACCTGGGGAGCTTTTAACTAACACTCAAGCCATAAACCCAGGCCAATTAAATCAGAATCTCTGGAGGTTGGGTCCAGGCAGCTGTAGTTTTTAAATCTGCCCAGGTGATTTCAATGCAAGCCGAACAGGAGAATCAGTGGCCTAGATCATTTGGCCTCTCCAATCCTAGAAAGTTCACGTGGGAAGCATGGCAAGGTCTATGGGAAAAGATCAGTGGAGAGGGCCACATCTGCTTTGAGTCTGAGTTAAAGGGCTCCCCGCAGCCATCTGCCCGTCGCCTCAGAGTTTATAGGGACCCAAAGGGACAGTGTCCAGGTGTTGGCCTGGGTAAAAGGAACAATGACAAAGACCACTGAAATCTGCCTGTGGACCACGATTTGCAGTAAAGAGGCCAGGAGAGCCTTTGGCTAAGTAGGCTCATTTCAGCTTCTCAGGGGTAGGAGGCCCTTCTGTGATTTGCGAACAAAATGCTACCTGGTGATAGCTAATGTATGTCCTTTTCCCTTAGAGACTCCTCTGTGCACTGATCCTCCAGTCCACTGATCCTCCTCTGTCCACTGATCTCGTACAGGGATCAGGAGTAGCACGTGAATATCTGGTCCAGATCATCTCTACCACAACTGACCGTGAGACCATCCCCAAGTCCACTGTCCATGGCACGCTTCCCCTGTGAGCAACCCAGCCACGTTCTCCCTGAAGACACAAGGTTGCTGTGGTTTTAGCAGTTGTTTTCAGCTTTGCACTTCCCTCCTCATGCACACCTCACCGTCACCCCCCAGGTTCGCCTTACAAGCATCTTTGTACGCACGGACAGATTTATTTTCACAGGTACAAATATTATCATTCTTATTTATATGCCTTTCTATCAGCTATTTTGTTTTCTTTTTGATAAGTGATTTAAAGACTCCAGGTTTCCTTTTTGCTTTGTTTGTTTTGTTTTGTTCTTTGTCTTTGCATTTTCTCACTTATAGTTTTTACCCATGACCTAGGTTACTTAGACCTTCGCTGATCTGCCTCATGGTTATTTTCCATAATCACTAATAACTCCTGCATATTAAAAATTGTAGACCATTCAACATTGCCATCATGTTGAAATACATCTCTGTATGTCAATATAGCCAGCTGAGTAAACATTAAAGCATAATTGAATTTTTCAGCAATGACATTTTAATTAAGAAATGTTCTTGGGCTTTTAAGAGTTCAATGTATTTCTCTGTAAGAATTTGCCTCCTCAGAATTTGCCTGAAAAGTACAATTAGGCTCGCCATGGAAATAACTTGCCATCGTTTTACCCTACTTGTGTGGGTAAAACTTATCATTTGGTGTCAGTACAATTTTGTTGGCCGATACTTAATAGTACAAAATGGCAGGCGTACAAATGGAAGCCATGAAATAAGCCAGTACGAGATATTCCACAAGATTATTTTAGTCTAGATTTACAAGTTAAATTTGTACATATCTAAAAGCAGGTGACTCTGGTTCTAGCCTGGGATAAAATAGCATATTTTTCCTTTACTTGTGCTTTTGGAAAGAGGAAAAAAAAACTGCATGTTATTAAGATAGTTAAATATAGTATTATAATTAGTAGATATCATAATTCCATTGAGTATGCTTTTAAAGAAATGAAACATGTCGATTCAATTCTTAATCTTAAGTGGTTATGATTTCTAATGATGTTTTCCTTGGATTTCAAAGAAAGAAATCCATGAGTCTTTTTTAATACCTACTGGATTCAATGCCACCCTCTTTGAACTTGCCCATGGCTTGAGAGCCATAATTTCCTCCCCACCTGTGGGTTACTTCTGACATCCCAGCCTTTCTTCTTGCTCTTGAATCAATTAGTGCTCAAGGAGATATTGACATAAAGGATCAATAAATCAATAGTTACTTATCAGGGACATATTCTGTACAACATCTTCTGTTTAAAGTTGTAGAGGATACTAGATTTAGAAGATATTTTCTCTTTCCTATGGACCTTACACTATGGTTAGGACTATATGTCATAGTAAACATATAAAAGAGACAAGAAGCATGAAAGATTTAAGCCAGATAAAGGAAGGGCTCCTCTCTCAAAGCCTGAGAAATCTTTGTTTCCTTGTATGTATGTATGTATGTATGTATGTATGTATCTATATACCAATTGATTTCTTACCATCTAATCTAGCAGGAAATCATGTTATAGTTTCCATAGTAGAAATTTGTCATCTTTTTTTTTTTTTTTTTTTTTTTTTCTGCCAGGATCTAAAACTTGCCTGGCATTTGTGAGATATTCTATTGTGTCTCCAACTGTCCCAGATCCCTGGCATCTAGAACACAAATGAAAAGTCTATGCTTGACCACCCCAGTGCTCCCATCCTAAACTTTGAGTTTAGATGTCGTGATACAGAGATGCAGGGTCAGAAAACCCCTTGTTCTATACCCAGCAGTTTTGTGGCCGTGGCAGTGGCATTAGCAGTGGTGGCCAGCATCAGGTCGTGGCGGTGGCCGTGACGGTATTAGTCGGTGTGTGTGAGCGTTATTCTGGAGCAATGGCCAGGGCCTCTTTAACCTGTTTAACCCTCTCAATGGTCTCTGCAGCGTTTCTGGTGACCTTTTGTTTCCACCAGTTTTTAGAACTATGTTGTCCTGATACCTGCTGATGCTATGACTAGCCAATATATTCTTCCCTGGATTAAGTTAGTCAGAGTCAGATGTTTCCAGTCACGGTCGCTAATTGTTAGCGAGATTGGAAACGGGAATGGATGGTGGGTGACAAAACAAAAGACAAGGAGATGGAAGACTGGTTCTCCGATCTGGTGGGAGGTGAAGGCACAGATCACCCAATGATTTGAGGGTTGGGATGGACATGGCATGTGAGGGTGAAACAACCATGTAAGTTATTGGCTAGATCATTTGGAATGAAATTCATACCAAAGGCAAACTTCCGGAAAGATGAGTTCCGGTTCCCACGCGAAACTGGGAAGGAAAGGGGCAACTGGTGGCTCAGTCGGTTGAGCGTCCGACTTGAGCTCAGGTCACGATCTTGCGGTTCGTGTGTTCGAGCCCCACATCGGGCTCTGGGCTGACGGCTCAGAGCCTGGAGCCTGCTTCGGATTCTGTGTCTCCCTCTCTCTCTGCCCCTCCCCTGCTCATGCTCTCTTTCACTTTCCCTCTCTCCCGCTCAAAAATAAAGAAACATTTTTAAAATTTTTAACAGGAAAATGAGAAGAAAAGAATTTAAGGGCTGTGTATCGTAAATCGGCATTTGTTTCTAATAGCAGTGACAATCTAAGGACTTCTTATCAAAGTCAACCTTGTTTTATTCTGATTCTGTGAGGTATTATAAATAATGATTATCACATACACAGCCTTCTACCTAACAGGTGTAAACCACTACTCTTAAGTGACACAACTGGACATACTCCTTCATGATATGCAACCAGGAAATGAGATATACAGAAAAGGCCGCAGATTGAAGCCATTGGAAAGGGCCATGTTTGTTACTTCAGCAATTTCTCCGACTCCAGAGCATGCTTTCCATGAACCCATACTTCCCAGAATAAATGTGCCACAGATCTTACAACGCGGATATCCATTCTCACTGGAAATCTAGCTCTGAGGCCAGATCTGTGTTAAATGTGTTCACATTCCTCAAAATAGTTTCAGTCTAAAAGTTGAGAGTTGTACCAAATATCGCCAGATCAAGAGTATGTTACCAGGTGTCGATAACTTCCTTCTAAGACCTTCAAATTCAAACCTTTGATGAAGACAACAGTCTTATAGTTTCTTATTTTCTTTCTCATATGTCATTTCTTTGATTGCTTACTGTACTCTTTCCCTGGGTTGGTTCAATAAATTAAACAATTAAAATGACCATGTAGTCTTTTTGCCCTTTTCTCAATTATCTTACTTCTTCTGAACCTTGAGCCCCCAATTTTTCTTTCCCGAACATTCACAGTAATTTCCAATCTTTCCAGCTGTGAGATTTGTCATCTGGTACCAGGACCCTCTAATAAGAGTTTCATAGCCAGACGCAGAAGCTCCAATGTAGCCCTGCACTAATAATCACATCTCCTGTTGCATTTAGTAGCAGAATAAATATCTTTAATTCCAGCAGAACTACAGGTCTTAACTGGACTTATAGTTACATTTATTTTTTATATAAGTATGTTTAATAGAAATGATCGCATGAGTTAGCTTTACCCAAAAGATTGGTTCCTCTGTGATAAGACCAGTTAAGTCCAGACAACGATTTGCAGCAACCAGTTACCAGAAGCAAAGTGTTTGTATCCCCTCATTTTGTACCCAGGGGGCTATTCTTATGAAATCAGATGCCCTCTTGTGTTCATCACGTCGAAATCAGACTTGTGCCTTGCATCTGGCCATCTGGCTCATTTGCAATGCAAACTTCCAAGCTGCTTGCATTTTATCAAGATAAAACTATGCCCATTTCTTAGAAGGGTTCTGAGACCCTGGGTTTCACTGGTTTGTACAAACTTCTCCCTTGGCTAGGAGTTCCCAAAATGAGCTATGTATTCTGCAATTTATCCCTGACTACGGCCCAGATAGTAAATAAACCAGCACAAGTGTGAGAGGGCGAATGGCAGTATACATTAACCCATTAAAATAGTTTAGGCAATAAATTTGTCCTCAACCATTTACTGGCCATCAAAGGTAGAGTCTATACAATTACTAAAATATCTGGTTTTATCTTGGAGAGACAGTCAGGAAAAGTTAAACAAACAATTAATCAATTAAGATAATACATCACCTAGCTATCTAAGGTCGGTCATACTGATCCTTGAGAACATTTTGTTGGTTAGGCCTAGGCCAGTAAGAAAGCCGGAAACAAAGTAAGTTATAACATTTTCTTAGGACACGTGTGATGTTCATCGTATGTCTTGCCTCTCTCTACTATCCGATTTGCAGGTGATTCGAGATGCCACACAGATGTTATGCTGAGCTGACATCTGGCTGATGACATCAGTTCAAAAAGAGAGGAAAGGCTTTATGGTCAAGTTAGTTCCTCTGGAAACTGAGATTGACCAGGAGATAGATTTGAGGATTAATGGGAAAGATGCTATATTTAGATCCAGCAAGATTTTTCTTTGTTTGAATTTTCTATGCTACATTCAAAAAGTTTTTATTTCTAGGTCTATTATTTGTAATTTATTTTCTTCCACTTACTTTAATTTGCTACTTAATTTGCTTACTTTAATTTTTGTGGTAACATCTTGAAATGGAAACTTAATCATTTATTTTAGTTTTCTTATCTAATATGTACTTCAAGTATACATTTTTCCCCTAAGAATTGCTTTAGTTAGCTGTATTCTAGATATTCTGTACCACTCATTTAACAATATTTTCTTATTGTCATTTTGTTTTCTCCTTTAACTTATGTATTAATGTGAAATTTATTGTTTAGTGTTCTGTTTAATGCTCAGGCTGTTGATGGAATTTCTAATTACTTGGTTCTAGCTTACTTTCAAACTTCTGGGAAAATATACCCTAAATTAGTTCAAGTTTTGAAAAACAATTTTGAGGTTTTATTTATGATCAACACTCTGGTTAATTTTTATAAACACCCCATGCACTCATGAAAAGAAAACTTTAATCACATATATAAGAATTAGGTCAACTTTTATAATTTTCTGATCCTTGTTAATTACTCAGATCTTCGATATCCTTACTCATTTTATATCTCCCAGTTATGGTGTGTTGAAGATTTTCACCATTTTTGTATATTCCTCTACTTACCTTTTTTGTTCTATCAGTTCCATTTACGTATTTAGAAGCTCTGGCATCTGGTATATTCATATTAGGCCTGTAATATATTCCAAACGTCCCAGTTTACCTCTAGCAATTATGAAATATCCCTTCTTATTTCCAGTATTTCTTCTTGCCTCACAGTCTACTTTGAGATAGATTCGTATATGCACTTTTGCCCTGTAAGAGCAGGGATGTCTGATTTTGCTCAGTGTCATATCCCCAGACACTACCGCAGTATCTGGTTCAGGGAAAGATTTACCAAATATTTGTGGAAGGGAGGAGTGTGTGAAAGAATGGAGAATATACATGCCCTGCATTCTAGATCTGCGATCTTGTATTAGTGAGGGTTCTCCAGAGATACAAAACAAATAGGATATACGCGTGATACATAATTACCACCACACATGTATGTAATTACTCTTTCATATGTATACAATTACTATCACGTATGTGAATAGAGAATACTATCTCCTGTATATTTATAGATAAATAGATAGGTAGATACAGATATGATATATATGATCTCCCTCTCTACCAAGAGAGAAAGATCTGTTTTTAAAAATTGACTCCCATGGTTGTGGAGATGGGGGCAAGTCCAAATCTGCTGGGTAGAACAGGCCAGGGAAGAGTTGCACTTTGAGTGAGTCTGGAACAGTCTGCTGCTAGAATTTCCTCTTTCTGTTGGGAAGGTCTTTTTGTATTGAGGCCTTCAACTGATTAGGTGAGGCCCATCCACATTATAGCAAATAATCTTTTTTACTCAAAGTGTACTGATTCCAATTTTAATCTCAACTTAAAAATACACAGAAGCATCTAGACTAATGTTTAACAGGCTACCCAGGTGCCATAACCAACTAAGCTGACATGTAAGATTAACTATCATAAGTCTGTTGATAGCTATAATATTAATTATGTTCTCTTTAGGTTGCTAGTCACCAACGAGGCCAAACATTAGCAGGGCCTTGACAGAGGAGGACATGATATTCCACAATTCTTAACTTACCCTAATAATCATTCAGTTATGAAATTATTTTCGTTCCTCTAGGAACCTCAACCAAAGGTTGGTTCCTCAACCAAAAGTTGAAATATCATGTCTCCCAAAGTTAATGTGTAAAGCATATTTAGAGAAGAAAAAAAATATATCTGCTCTTAACTATATTATTTTATCAATGGTGCATCTCCTAGTTTTCACAAACTTCTCTGATACCATTTCCTATGTCTCTTTCCTTGTGCAGAAAGTGCTCTGCTGGATATTCAAGGAAGAGAAAGGATCTATCAGAGCTGTTTCTTCTCTTATCCAGAAACCTTTGTGGAAAGCAAAGATGGCACCTATCCTTGTTGTATTTAAAACCCCATGGTTATAGGGACCACCTATAAAACTTGTCAATTATTTTCAGTGAAGAATACCAACATAGATCTGAATCAGCTTTTTCCCCCCTCGTGACTAGTGTGTTCAATTTGTGACATATGACAAGTTTTTTTTTTTTTTTTAATTAATAGATTTACCTCAATAAAGTAATCAACCATATTCTAGGTACCCAGAACATTATAAGCATTATCATAAAAACCCACTTAAAATTCATCAAAAGATGAATTAATTTTAAATAGTTTTCACTCAGTAGATACTAATCACTTTCTTCAACTCCTGTTTGTTGAAAACCCTCCGGAAATTGAATTAGCAATTAACCACTTTCTGTTTCACATTAACAAGGGCTCCTGAATTGTTAGAAGATTCTCTCAACTAACCCACAGTTTTCTTTTTCTTTAAACCCAGGTCAAAACTCACGTCTGGCCATTCCTAATGAACCCCCTCCCTTCAACACACATACACACACCCCTAACTCAGATCACTTTGCGTCCTCTGAACTTTTAAGCTTGTTTATGTGTTTCTTTTTGAGCGCATTTATGTCTTTTTCACATGTGTTGGTTCTCTTAATGCTCAGTTGTAAATTAGGTACTTTTGAAAGTTCCATTAACGTTTTAAATACCCCAGGGCTGTATTTAATACACCAAAGTACTAACATACTGAATAGCTCCCTAGTGGCTTTAAACAGTTAATGCAGCGTCAGAAGAAGTCTAATTTATTATTAGGAAGTAGTTTAGGCACAGAAGAAATGCATTATTTCAGAATTTTTCATGACCATGAATCAAAATTTCAAAGTGTCTTTAGCTGTTTGTGTGCTCTCTCTCAAATTGCATGATAATTTATCTTTGTACTTGTACCCCAGGGTTTCCCAACAGTGGCACTCACATACTTTGGACATACCTTGTGGTGTGAGATTGAACTGTTATGTGCATTATGTCTGATAGCATCTCTAGCCTCTACCCGTCCGATGCCAGAAGCACCCTTCCCTTCCGTTGTGACAACCTCAAATGTCTCTAGACATTGTTAGGTGATCCCTGGGGTCCGGGGGCAAAATTGACCCCAGGCAAGAACCGCTTGGAGTACATATTATAGCTCTACCTTTAAAAAACATAATAACAATTAACTTTCTTACAGGAAAATTCTCATTAAAGAGCAATGCCATTAGCATTAATTAAGTCAAATTTCTTGGCACTTAGAAGTTACCCGTTAAAAGATCTTTAGCTCATTCAAGGACACTGATTTGAATAATCCATGTACTTATTGGTTTAATATGATTAATACAGTCAAAGCAGCAATGTTAGGCTAATCCAAAATCTCTCAGGCACCGCTCTGATGCAGCTTAAGTAAAAACAGACACCGAAGGCTTGGCAGAGTGCGTAAGAGACTTGAGATAAAAGAGTGATCTATTCTTCCTGTCTTCTCGAGAACCGCTCTCTGACCTCCATGGGTGAAGACCCTATTGCCAAGTGATGTTTCACAGGAGGATTTAGATTTTAATTCTACTGGAAATATTTTAAAATGCTAATTTCATCAAGAATTCCTGGAATGACCACTGTCCTTAATGACTTACTCCTTGTCTGTACCTGGGTCTCCTTGTCGTATCCCTGGCAGGAGGGCACTTCCCCCTTTAGAGCTACCTTAAAGTATTTCATTTATGTGACAGCAGTTTGTGCTATTTAAAGACTTGTTGCAGCCCAGTTTATTTTTTATTTAACTTGACAAATATTTATGGAATGCTTCCCGTGCAATATCGTAGCTCCCACTGTCACCTTACATTGTCATATAAGTACTTAGTTGATATTCTTTATGGCATTGGTTTCCATATGTGTCTTGGGAACTAAGGAAGCTTAGAGGGTAAGTTTGGAAAGCATTTTCTACATTTGAAAGAATTGTTACACACAGTGTGGCAACTCTTCCAGGCAAAAGTCGATTGAAGCTATAATTCCAGGGACTCCTGGGTGGCTCAGTCGGTTAAGTGTCTGTCTGACCTTTCAGCTCAGGGCATGATCTCAAGGTTCACGAGTTCGAGCTCAGTTCGGATTCTGCGTCTCCCTCTCTCTCTGCCCCTCCCCAACTCCCACTCCGCCTCTCTCTCTCTCTCTCTCTCTCAAAAATAAATAAAATAAACATTTAAAAAACTATAATTCAAAAGATGATTTTTGTCATGATCATTTGATTATAACATGTTATGGGGCTGTTTGGCTACTACTACATAAAAATACCCCGTATTCTGTCAAATCGCCTTTCCTGGTGTTTATCAATTTATATTTCCATCTTTTTCTGAAAAGTAAGTGAGGCAGAGTTGTCATAATACACAACATATACTTGGCAAAGGTAGTAGTGTATCTCTCTTCGTTATGAAAGATTCTGGGGGGGTGACTAAGGAATAGAGTGAGAAGCATTTCAGGAATGTCGTGTCCGTAGACCTGTAAAAACATAATGAGAATTCATTTTTCCACTTCCTTTGAGACTATCGTTCGGTTCGGTCACTCCTGTTCTCCAGGCCCTGTTTAGGCAAGTTGGTACATGTCACCAATTGAAAGGGCTTCAAAACACGCCTTGCTGTGCTATGGTATTCTGATCTAGTCCTCAGCTTCTGCCATCATTGCTTCCTGTGTCAGCTCTGCTGAGAGAGCTCACCGCTCACGTGCGCTGCAGTTCCGCTATCAATCTGACCGTCATCCTCTGTCTCCCGCAGCCCCCAGCACCACGACTCTTAGTGCCTCCCTCCCCAGCCATTCTTTTCTTATTGTCCTAACTCTGTTCCTCACGCTTAGGTTTCTCACATAGCAGGCTTCCGCGGACATGGGTTGTTGAACGACTGAGTTTCTCCAATTCAACTCTGTTCCTCTCGGCTTGGAGACAACTCTACCTGCCCGAAATCTAAGGGCAGCATGAAACATAGACAGAGCTGGCCTTGTTTACTACCCACAAAATGACTCCTAACTAGATTTTGAATCACAGTCTAGCTTTAGGGCTCAGCCGACAGAGACTTGAAGAGAGTGGATGCTTATGGCCGGTGACACCTCACCGTCTCCCCCCCCCCCCCCCCCGCCGGGGCCCCATCCAGAGATGGGGAGATTCGAGGATGATAAGGAGAGGGAAGGAAGTTTAGCTCATAACAAACCTATCATTGCAATCTGTTAAAACTGTGTTTCTTGTATTGTTATACTATTGGTACTCAGCCTACTAAGTATCATCATATTTTACATATTTCTACCTCTGAACTAAGAGGGGTAAGTTGAGCAAATAACTTATCGTTCAGCCCAGGATGTCCCCTTAAGACTCCTGTTTTCAGAAAAAGGCTGAGGAATCCTCTTTTACACATTCCTGGGGAGTATTATATGGCTTCCCCTTCCTGTTAGATCCATTTCTTCACCCATTAGAGTAGGTAACCAGATGTGCCTGTCACATATGGATGGGGACAATTTGTAACCAAGAGAGAAGAAGGAGAAAAAAGCACAGAAAACAGTTCCCCTATTAATTTGCACACATGCAGGTCTTGTCCAGATACCTTAAAAGTAATAGTTTCCCTTCCTGAAATCTCCAAGGCTATTGTGGTTGACCATGAGGTCAAGGGAAGGGCTAATTGCAAGAGCAGCTGTCATCGACCCAAAGAGTTAGCTGAAGAATCAAGTACAAAGGCCTACTGATTCTCAAAACATTCCTCGGGGCACTCCTGAGAGTCTTGCCACTCAGTGTTAAGGAGATTAGTGCTGGGTGAACCACAAACATATTTAGGTACGTTTTCCTTCTTACATGTAACAATACGAATGGTCACGTATGGTGGATTTTCACATCCATTTAGACCTATCTAACATTCTTACTATCTGCCAGAAAGGTATCCCTAAATTTCAGATCGACCATGGCAAAAAACAAAACCAATTTTAAACTACGTGGGCTGTTGGGACACCTGGGTGGCTCAGTCAGTCGGGTGTCCAACTTCGGCTCAGGTCATGATCTCACAGCCTGTGAGTTCGAGCCCCGCATCGGGCTCTGTGCAGACAGCTCAGAGCCTGGAGCCTGCTTCAGATCCTCTCTCTCTCTCTCTCTCTCTCTCTCTCTCCGACCCTTCCCTGCTCGCACTTTGGGTCTCTCTCTCTCTCAAAAATAAATAAACATTAAAAAAGAAAATCAAACTGCTTGGGCTGTCAAATCAAGAATGGAGCCTTCTTTAAAGTGATAGAGCCCAAAATCTGTTGTTTCAATGTGCTCTTAGCAATGGGCGTCCATAGCTAGATTACAGTTGTATTTATTCTCTCTCTGTAAATAAACACCATATTGTCCTTGTCTTAAATCAGGTAGGCAGATATTGTCAGTTTTAAACTATTAATTAGTAGTTGTTAAAATCATCAGTCTGAAAACTAAGTGAAAACAGAGAAGATTAGGAGGTAATGTGGGGAAGAAGTAGATTATACGATGGCTGTTACTATGAAAATGTGTATTTATTTGGAAAATGATGAAGGAATATCTTGAAAAAAAGAAATACTTGGTATTCGAGGGTTGAGGCTGGGATTCTTAGGCCAGAACTTTCTTTCATATGATTGGCACGTCATGATTTCTTTGAGAAAAATTAAAAGGTGGCGTCTAGAAATGTGGGAGTTTGAGTTTTACGCCCTCGTTTAGAGAGGATCTGGAAAAATTGACAGGGATAATAGATGGTAAAATACTCTTTCTGTATTCAACTCAGTTCCACGAATGAACAATGCAATTGTCTGTTGTGAAACAGCATTCGTAAAGGTTACATCTGGTTCTAAGTACAACTGTACGTACCTTTCTCACACTGGTATGTGTGTGTAGGATAAATGGACAGTAATGTGTATGTTTGGCTGTTTTCGTGTGTGTTCCACTGTGAGCGAGGCAGCGTATCTCTTAAGGCCAGTAAACTCCCTCCAGCAGTGAGAAATAAGGCCCTTGAGAAGAGTGAGAGTCAATGGCAGATACTTCTCCAGTTAGTACGTCTGGTCTGAATGCACAGTAATCAAAAAGAACCTACACTTTCACACTGACTGCTTAGATCTCTATGGCAGTGTTTCCAGAGGGTAGCGAGAACGATTTGTTCCACAGTTTGCCATTTCTAGCTCTCCGAGCCCATAGATAGAAATTTGCCCAATGGTATTAACAAGAGTTAACCCTCGGTTAATCAGTGAATTAAAACCAGGGATCCATCCCTACAACACCTGGCTTGAAAAGAATGTTATAATTGAGGCAAGCTGGGAGAAAAAAAAAAAATCACAGGTAGTCAACCAGCCTAGTTTTATTCAAAATGATATTAATACTAGCATCTGCAATTAGCTCTCCGCGAATGCGTCTATTTGCTCTGGAATCCCAGATTTTTACTCTGATCCCTTCAGACTTGTGAACTTCGGGTTCTTCTGGCATTCAATACTCTTTCATACCTCCATTCTCGGCTGACTCAATTGGTCTTCATACTTTCTCTCCTTGAGTAAGTCTTCTTCACTCTAGACTTCAGCCACATGATGATGACCTGATCTCTATCCAAAAATGGGGTCCTTCAACAGCAGGACCACCATGGGGATGATATTGGGAAAGCAGCTAGTTTGTGAACGGAGACGAAACCACTCCAGTTCATGGAGTCCCATCTTCCTCTTGCTTCACTTCCTCTCCACTTCCCTGCCCTCAAGTATTTCCACACTCTGCCTGCCAAAGTAAGCTGCAGACAGAGGTCACCAGAAGGAGAGGTCACAGGTGACCAGCCTGAGCAGACCTTTGTCCCCAGTGGACTAGTTCCCCAGGACCTGAATAAGATCCTGGAATTTAAAGAGGGGTCCTTCAAGCCATTAAAAACATGTATTTCATTTGCAATAAAACAACATGAAGCATTCAGTCAATAGATTGCCCATGAATATTTAAAAATCTGCAAGGAACTAGTTTCTCCAGAAACACTGAGATTGCCCGTTGTCATCCGAGAGATGATAGGGACCTGAATTTTCTCCCGGGAACCATTTTGTGCTCTGGGTACCACCTTTCCTCTCCTCCTCATCAGGTTCTCTACTTGTCACCCAGAGTCTTGTCTACTCTTTTCTCCAAGGGGCACTTTCATTATTCTCCTCCTTTTTTTTTTTTTTTTAAGCAATTAGTTATTTGTATTTATTACAAAAGAAATCATCCACGTGGCACATTCTCTGTCTTTGCCCCAGAATTAAACTGTCGTCTTTACAATCAAGAGCTAGGCAGCAAGTAGGATACTGGCCCACACCATAAAAGCATAGGAGATTCTCAGAGGTCCCACATGTGTGGTGGTCTCTTAGCCACAGTTGTTTTCTGGAATTAAATCTCATAAAATGGGAGCGGGGGTGGGGTTGTGACTGGGTCCCCCTGGAGCTTCTAACTCTCAGAGTTTTCCCCACTGAACTTCCATCAATTTATCATTTATAGCTTGGGTTTTCCATCCCGGAGCTGGTTGGTTCCCGAGGCTGATCCCGCTCCTCCTGGGTCTTGCCTTCAGGAAGCCGTGTCTCCTGTATTCCTCCTCTGGCTTTCTAAATCTTGAAGACAGCAGTTCGGCCTGTGTCCTCCCTTCTCTTATGGATCCAAGAACAATTGTTGATTTTGTGTCTGTTCCGCTCTTTATTTATTGTTAGGACGGAGCGGTGATGTCTAAGCTCTTTACATGCACAACTGGAAACCAGAAGTGCACGGTGACTTTCTGTGCAATGAGATCAACAATCTTTCAGGTAAAGTGGGTGACAGTCTCATCATTTTTACCCTTTTCTGCCATCTCTTCTCCCACTAAATTTGCACTTCTGGGACCAGCATGTCTTTTCACTGAAATTATATTTGAGGTATACCTGAACTTGTAATATGCCTTTATCAAGCACTGCATTCCTTTATGTTTCTCTTTTTCTGTGTGGGAAAATACTAGAATTTTTAGTATTTTTTAACTGCCAAAGTCAGCAGACCTTAAAGCATTTCACGAAGAATTCTACTAATGGGCAAATATGTTATAATAATTCCTCTATGTATAACAGATGAACATTGCTCTTAAACATACAGACATCTTAAGCTATTATACTTCAGGTTGTTTAGTGTAACTTGAGGCAAGTTATTAACATAGTGGGGTATTTTGTTAGCATTAAACATTTGTTTTACATATAATGACCTCAAAATACCTCAAATGGAACCAACTCTTCACAGCTTCTTTATATGATGTTATATTTACAGAAGGATATCATTCATATTTAAATATTTATAGAAGACTTTAAATTAGTGTTTATAACTTCAGACCATTGGAATAGAGCAATTTTCAATAAACATACTCATGTATGCCGTTGGAAAAATCATTGAAGTCCCAAACGGAGCATATATATCTTCATCTTTAAAACATGCCAAGGGCTGTTGTTAGCTGTACTGTCGTCAGGGCTGTGGCTTTCCCTAAGAGTTTCGTTTTCTTTTCCAGAATGCCTCTTTCCTATGACCTGGGAGGTAAGGAACCTAGTTTTGGCCTCAGTCATGCCAAAACTCACTATAGACAAGTCACAGTGCATTGGGGGCCTCAGTTGCCTTTCTTAGTAGGTTGTGGAAGATGTGCCAGAAGATTTGCACAAACTTCTGGAGATTCAGGTGACTCTTTGCCGGACTTTATCTGCCCCAGCAGTTATAGTAGTGTGACACTTTTCTCTTGTCTTGCAGCGTATTTCGAAGAATTCCTTCACAGAAAACTAAGATGGCTTGCTGTAGCTGTTACAAGTTGCTCTTAAATCAGACGCTTTTTTTTAAATTTTTTTTTGACGTTTATTTATTTTTGAGACAGGGAGAGACAGAGCATGAACAGGGGAGGGGCAGAGAGAGAGCGAGACACAGAATCCGAAACAGGCTCCAGGCTCTGAGCGGTCAGCACAGAGCCCGAGGCGGGGCTCGAACTCACGGACCATGAGACCATGACCTGAGCTGAAGTCGGACGCTTAACCGACCGAGCCACCCAGGTGCCCCAATCAGACACTTTTTTAAAAAAATAATAACATAAGGAAATTTACACTGTGACCCAGTAATTCCACTCTTGGGTGTTTACCCTAGAGAAATGAAAACTTAAGTTCCCATAATAACATGTTCGAGAACGTTTATAGCAGTTCTAGTCCCAATCGTGAAAACCTGAGAAAACATCCAAATCTCCATCCACTGGTAAGTGGATCAACTAACTGGATTCCACATAACGGAAAACCACTCGACAAACTAGTGACATATGCAACACACTGGCTGAATCTCAAAGATGTTATGTTGAGTGAAAGAAGCCAGTCTCAAAAGATTACATACCTTATGATTCCATTTCGATTAGACACTCTCAAAAAAAAAAAAAAAAAAAAAAGAAAGCCACAAGTATAGAGACGCGATCAGTGATTGCCAGGGTTAGAGTGTTGACCTACAAAGAGAGAGCGCCATGGAGCTTTTGGGGTGATCGGACTGGTACGTATCTTGATCACGGTGAGTGTTACGCGAGCTTACACGTGTGTTAAAATTCACAGATCTGTACACTAACAGAGTCGATTTGACTGCATACTTATTTAAAAATGGAATTGAATCAGGCAAGGTATAAATGAATACATAATGATATTAAGATAAATTAGTAGACCACGATTTACCACTGATTTCAGAAATAACCCTAAGGCAGGGAAAACATGATGATTAAGATCTGAGTTTTAGGGTCAGTCATTAGAATTTTTTCCTGCTACTTAATAATTCTGTGACGTGGGGAGAGATGCTAAACTACGCCGAGACTCACATCCTCATCTATCAAACGCAGGTGGCGATAATTCCCGCCTCAAAAAGTTGTTGTGAGGGTAAATGCTAATGCACTGTACTTAGCTGTTAATGCTTTTAGTAATACTGTGACGATTGCGGCGAACACGGTATACATTTCTATACACGTTTAGTGGTTTTCTGATAAATAAATCTGGCTATTGCATCCCACGCCCCAAAATACATGCATGCACCACCATCAGCCCCATCACCACTGCCATACGCAACCACACTGGGGCGACACTAGAAGCTCCAGTCTCTAGGATAAAATGCTAACTACCGCTAAGCAACTACTGAGAACCCCTGCCCTTAGGCTGCTACAAACCCTAATATCTTTGGGGAAAAACAAAAACAAAAAGACAAAAAACTGCAGCTGGTGAAACAGTGACTGTTTAGAAATCCAGCATCTTCACTCCGAAAAGAAAGACATTAGGGTCTCTGTCCTTGACTTGCCTTTTTCCCTGAGCAATCACTCCTGTAAACTCTCATCTCATCTGTCAGTTTCAGTGATTGCATCTAGGCAGCGGATGACTCTCGAATCTATATTTACCATCTTGGTCTCTCTCCTGGGTTTCAAGATTGGATTTCGAACTCCTGTTGGAGCTAGATTATCCGAATTGTGATCTCTAAGGCATTATCTGAGGCTGAGCTCATTCATTTTCCCTGCAAAGCTTCCCCTTCTGATTTCTCAATTCTGTTAATGGTGCCACCAGTTTCTCTGGGAAGTCGCCCCAAATGCTTGGTGTCCTTGTCTCTTCCTTTTGCCCAGGGCCATGAAGCATGTTATGACCCTAGTACCTCTAACTTAAACTATAGCAACGGTCTCCTCACCAATGGGACATACACTCATCTGCCGTATTAATCCTAAACACAGTCCCTGTGTAACTTCCTTGTTTGGTAAGTAGATATATAAAACCTTCGCTAATAATTACCTGAAGAAGGAATTCTAAACAATTTTCCTGACATAGATTTTATCTTGATTCCTCTCTGTATCTCTTTAGCCAAGCAGATAGCTTCATATGCCCGTTTTATACTTTCGCAGTTTTACACACTTGTTAATTTTGTTTTATAATATAATAAATCTGTTCATATAATATCCCCTTTGTCTGGAATGCCCTGGGCCTCGACATGTCCTACATTTCTTTAATTCTGGCTTAAAAGCTTTACCAGGCTTCCCATATTGGGAGCGATTCTAGCCTCCTTTGAGCTGACGTAGCACATTTGTTATTACACTTTTATGAAATGTATTACTTTCTGCCATTCATTAGCAGTATTTATGGGTATATATTATATCCAGTGAGAGTAAAATATATGTCCAAGTCGACGTGCTGAAGTGACTGGACTTACACCTTGTATTAGTGGGTGCTCCGTATGTATATTCTGCTGAAGAAAAATGAATGAGCATTATTTTACCCGGATTAATCAGATCATTTTTCCCCAGCACCCTTGGCCCTGGAGCTTCCACTGCGACTTCCTTCTTGGCTACCAGTGGCCAGAGTGACCCAGGCTGGTACGATTGGCAGATAAATGACACCCCTAACATCTATTCTTTGAAAAGAGGTTCAAAGCTGTCCAGATATAGGGCTTCAGTTTACGTCCCAGTCATGGACTAACTATGAGTATTCTGTGGTGCTCCACTCGCTTACTCAGAGCCCAGATATGTGAGGCTTGTGATTGTAGTGTTTTCATGGCGGAGTTATTTCACCTACAGAAGTGTTTGCCCTTGAAAGGGTTTTGTTGCTATAACAACAAAGGGAAGCCAAAGGAGAGCCAATGGCTCAAGTGTCTCTAGACTCACCTCGGCTCTTCAGGCTGATGTCATTTCTTGGGGTCCTGGAATATGGGTCCCAGTTCCTGGAATTTGGGTCTGTATTCCTGGGGCAGTGAGGTTTTAAATTCCTGTTCCCAGTGGAGGTTTGCCATGAGAAAATATAATAATTAACGTATGTGTTCTTCACTCTGCAAGTTTCCAGAGTTGCGTAAATCAATCAGTGACTTCTGCCGCATTTATTTGGATATCCAAAACAGATTTGATATGTTTTCAAAAAACACTGGACCTCATTTTCAATGTTTCTTATTTGCAGACACGGCTGAGTTCCTAGATTTTAGGGTTCCTACCTCATCTCCTAAATAAAGGCCCAACATAATCTGGAAAATAAAGAAATCAGGTGAATGTATATTTGGAGGCAGAGTCTGGGATTATTCCTTTGCTGAACCGCAAACAATCTGGGTATTAATCCACGCACTACAAAGCTCTTGCCTGGCTGAGTTCCATGCTAAACCCAGCCAGTCTGGCCCACATAGGGCCTGAAAGTCAAGCTTCATTTGCATTGTAAGAATTGTGCAAGACGAATCCCTTGTTAACCAAAATTTATCTGACCTTCAAGGGTACTCATCCCCCGCCCCCCCAAAAGCTTACGAATGTGAGCAACACAATGAGCCAATGCGTCCAAGGGAACTCTCAGGGAAGGAGGCGTAATTGTTTCTCGCACGGGTGAGTCACCAAGCTGATGGAGTGAGGCAGGAGCTTCGGTAAACAGCCACCCCACCCACGGAGACCCCTGTCTCCTGCCGCCTCCTCCCTTCCCACCCGTTTCCATCATCTGCACCCTAAGGCTCTGCTGTCTGTGGGAATCATTTCACCCTTCCTGGGGGAAGCAGGTACATCTCTGAGCTATTTTATGTTTCATTTTCTCTTAATGAACACCACACACATGACTCCCCAATGTGCACGGTGCTCGCAATGCGTGGTTAAGACTTGTGGGAGGGAGACAACTCAGATGGAGGTAAAGAGATCTGGCACAGAGACCGCACTCAGGGGTTGCTTAGTTTTCTTCACCTAGTTTTCGGTCACCTGGAGCCTAAGGTTGTCCCGTGCAAGAACTGGCTAATCTCGCAGATGGCACTTGTACTGTTCCAAGTCTCAAATGTGTCACCTGTAGAAGGGAGTTAGTATTTTCAGGAAAATGGAACACGGACAGCTGTGGTAAGAAGGTAAGGCGTCGCCATAATCGAGGTTGCTTCTAAAACGCATTCCCCCCCCCCCCCCGCCTTCTTCTTTTTCGTGTTTCAGGTTAAAGTCCCTTTACTCAACACCTGGCCTAAATATGCCACACAGGGAGCACCTAGATTTGGACTTGCATCATCCTAACAGATGTTTTTCTTGGAATCGAGCCATCAGTAAAACTTAATTCCTTTCAACAAGTCTTTATTGAGCAACTACAATGTGCTGAGTACCTATTCAATCATTTAAAATGTGGGCTGTCTAAAGGCAGCATTTCATTTTTCTCAGTGGGGAATACCATAAAATCTGCAAAACGTTTCCTGCATTAAGAGGGAGCATAAAGGAAGCATTGCTAAGAGGCTTCCTTTCACAGCAAGAGTATGAAAAGAGCCACTGGACCCGTGTGCCCCTTTACACGGAGCTCAGTCACTTTGGGAAGCCAAGGTCACTTCACTGAGACCATAAGGGACCAAACGCCAAGGCAGCTTTTCAGGATAACCAGTATTTTACTTTCCTGGAGTAAATGCTTAAATGTTTGAAACTTAAATGAGTACGTTGGTAAGGGTGCACCCAAACTTCCTAAATGGAGCTGGTCAGGGCGGGAGAGGGGACAAGTAACAGAAGGAATAATCTATCTTCTCAAGCTCAAAGCTTTTGTCCAACATTAGACCTTAGCAACTATTTGTAGGTAATACACTGATACGGAGTTTATCATGAGAGTGCTTGAAAAGATTTTAGAAGTGATTGGGAAAAAAAAGATGGCATTTATTTCTTGCTTCCGGCCTCCCTTGAATCGCCTCTGCAGGACAGAAATACAACTTTGGTCTTCCAAAACTAAAAGAAACTTAGTGATGACTGCTTCTGAATGGAAGGTGTTCTTTCATATGCACAAAGACAGCGCTTAAAGCATCCATAAAATGGAAATGATGATAATAACCACCTCACAGGGTCCTGAAGTGATTCATTTGAAGGAAGAACATGAAGAACTTAAAACAAAGCTTGGCATATCACACGTGCTTAATAAATGTTAGTTACTGTTACTTTAGGCAAATGTTTTAAGAAAGTAGTTTCAACATCAGACACCTAGACATTTGGAAATCAAGTACCATTCACCAGACCTGATGTTACTTAGTCCAAATACTCTGTAACGTATGGATCAAACCATAGAACGATATTCAGTAAACTATTTTGCTCCAAGAAACCAAGTGTTTACAAAAGTCCTGTCACCACTCCTGAATTTCTTAATGTCATTTCTTCTTTTCTTTCTTTTTCGCACTCCCCTTTCCCTCCCTTCCTTTCTCTCTCTTCTCCTCTCCTCCTTTCCTCCCAACCCTTCTCCTCCTACTCCTTCCTATCTATCTTCCCTCCCTTCCTTTTTAAGCTGATCCTTTTGTTTTTGGTTGTCCAGACACTTTCCACAAAACCCTCAAATTTGTTTCGAGATAATTCTGATCTGTTAATTTTGATACCCTCGACATAATTTAACGAAATGGTAAATGTTAGAATGACTACATACAATTGCCAAGTTATCCTGATTTTCCTTTATCTAATCTTATTTTCAAGATTGTTTGCTAAACAAGTCAAAAAGCAACATCCACTCCGTCAGATTTGAAAACTTTGATGATCTTGTTCCAAAGCTAAAACTCTTTACCCCAGAAATACTTTTACGCATATGTGTTCATTATTGCAGTGATATAATTGTTCCCTTTCTCTGGAGATTATAGATTCATAGTTATTTCTCTGTTTTTAATTAAAAATAAGCCCTTTCATTTATATTATATATGTAAGAATAGTAACTATAAAAAATTCACAGAGCCAATTAGTACAATCACATAGATCAAAAAAGTCCAGATTTTAATAATTTTATCTGCTCCTTTAAAAAAATAAGCACTTGACTTTGAAAAAGAAAGGCTATCATTATTTCTCAAAGCATTTGTTCCTTTTCCTCTTATAAAGTTACAAGGTTATGAATTATGATTGAATATAGAATTACATATTTGAAAGGTTCAGAAGCAGAATAAGGATTTGAATATACAGCAATTTTTAAATTCCTGTGCAAGACTTTTTTTTAAATGAAATTAATTTTTAGAGACATTTTACGTATGTAAATGTGCACATACAGAAAAAAATAACATACTTCTAACGTTTTGCATGGAAAAGGTGAGTGTAACGTGCGACAGGATACTAAGGGAAATCTGGAACATCATCTTGACCCGATGGAGTGCAGACATGATTTACAGTCTGCGAAACACAACTTGCTACTAACCCTCCTTCCTCTTCAGGCTCTGCTGAGTTAGAACAAGGATTCCAAGCTCTCTGCTTGGCCCCTGCGCCCACTAGCCCCTCATTCTCTGACTTTCCTAACATCACTCTCTCCTACACCCTCATTTCCTTTTCTCACCCTCCTTAAAAAGATTTAAAGTTTAAGGCAAGACCAGAGCCATCCAGGTTTCAAAAGTCAGGGATAACATCATCTAGGACTGGCGATATGGTGGTGTCACCTTTCCTGGAGAGCTCTAGGTGGTTTACATATTTCCACAGAGGCTTAATGAGCATATTCCCAAGGGAATGTTTGTTGGAGTACCTCGGAACTTCCAGGTCTGAGAAGAGATATTTCCATGGAGACACCTGACCTTAGGCATACTTTCAGTCAATATGCTCTCATAGGTGTGGCACAAGTGGACTTCAAAGAGGCAGGGTTAGGGCTCCCTGAGAAAAGGAAGCCCAGTTCTTTCTTTGAAGTTCAGAGAGAATTGGATTGCAAATAGGTGAAACTAGTTTTCTGAAGAAAGTATCTTTGCCTCTATGCTTTGTTTCTAGAGGTAGACACTGCAGAAAGAGCCGTATCTACTGGCCTGGTTTGATCAATGAACATTTGATAGCCATCTATGGAAGGCAAAGAATGAGCCAGAGTGTAAGAAGACAGGTGAAAAAAACTCAGAAGTGTCTTCCAGGAATTTAAACAGTGTAAGAACACAGGTTGCTCCCCTTTGTGTCACCAGAGTAATTCACAGTGTCCAACAGAGTGAACCCATTATGAAAGGATTGATTGAATGAATGAATGCATGAATGTAGAAAGAAGGTATAATGTAAAAATGGCAGAGAAGTAAAAGTCAATGGCCATGGACGTGAAAATGAGCAGACAGTGAATTATTTATGGAATGAGAGTTCATCAGAACTTGTCTAATGGTGGGAAAAGCTTTCGAGATGAACTTTAAAGTAGGGTTTCACTAGATAAAGGAAGAAGGAAAAGAGGTATTTAGACAAAGGAATATACATGAGTAAAGGTGTAGAAGATTTAAAAGAAGAAGTATGTTGTTTAAAATGATTAGAGCATAGAGTTGGTGGTGAGGAATCGGGCTGGAAGGAGAAATTGGGTCTTGATGGTCCAAGTCCTCGAGTACAGTGTTGATGGATGCGGACATTTTTCTGATGGCAATAGGAGCTAACAAATGCTATTGAGACACTGAGCAAGGAAACTAATGAAGGGCATTGTCATAAACCAAGGCAGAAAAAAATGAGGTCCAGGGTGCCTGGGTGACTCAGTTGCTTAAGTATCCGATTCTTGGTTTTGGCTCAGATCAGGATATGGTACTGGGATTGAGCCCCACCTTGGGTTCCATACTGGGCAAGGAGCCTGGTGAAGATTCTCACTCTCTTTCCCTCTGCTCCCCCACCTGCTCACATGTGTGTACATGTGTGTGTATGTGTGTGTGTATGTGTGTGTGTGTGTGCGTGTGTGTCTCAAAAAAAAAAAAAAAAGAAAAAGAAAAGAAAGAAAAAAGAAAAGGAAAGAAAAAAAAAAAAAAGAAAACATGAGGTCCTTGTAGGAAGAGGGTAAAATAAGTAGACAACTTAGCAAAATAATTGATGGCCTTTTAATCGCATGTTGTGGGAAAGGTAATCATGAGAAGAGAAAGAAAGAAATTCTTGCACAAAGTTTCCAGTCTCAGTGTCTGGGAGGATTATAAGAAAAACATTTTCACACCCTGCTGAGTTATATAAAGATATGGATAATGTATATAATATGTAAATACAATAGATATGATATAATATATAATGTATATTATATAAACTTACATTTTCTGTAATATGTCATACATATTATATAAACATCACACATCAACCACTGAAGGAAATTATCATTATTGATATTTCCCTTTTGGATGTTAAATCTAAGATTCTGAGAGTTTTAACAACTTCCCGGTGACATAGCTGATAAATTTGAGGAATTGCTTTCCAACTCCATTTGACTGAAGATTATGTGAGCTCACCCCCTGGGAGATGACATAAGTAAGATATGAAACCAAGGATGGGGACAACGTTGTGAGAAGGGAAATTATGTGATCAGTATTTTATATATAGAATATAAATTACCCCTTGTATGTTGATATAGAAGTCTCTGGAATACAATTGGAAATATAGTGCAGAAAATCATGAGAGAGACTAGGATGCTATTTATGACTCTTCTGCTAAAAAGGGTGACAGTGAGATCCCTGAGTACTGTTGAACTTGCTTAGGAAGAGAGAATACCTTAAAAAAAATTCTATCGATGCTTTTAATTAAGGAACCAAAGGAAAAGGATAAAATTAAAGAGAAAGAAGCATAATCAGAGAAGTAGGAGATGAAGCAAGAGAGTGTAATGTCAAAAAAGGCAAGAGTTTCAAAGAGGGGCCAAATGCTTAACTGTGTCAAATGCTACAGGAGGTCAAGTACAATCAAAACTTAAGTGGGATTGCTGAATTTAACAATTACTAGGTCACTGATGAGATTTATGAGTGTTGTTTCTCTGGAATGGTGGAACAGAAGTTGGGTTTCAGTAAGTTATCGAGTAAATGGAAGATGAAGAGTTGGAAAAGGTAAATGAGTACTACTCTTTCAGAGTCAAAATAAAAAATAATACATGAAATATGATTTTGAAAAAATTAAAATACAGATGTACATAAAATAAATCTTAAACATCCCCATTCGCCAAGCACTCCATCCCACTTACTTCTCCAGGGTTACCAGTTAATGATAGATTGTGAAACCTTCAGGTAGTTTTATGTATTTTTATGCCTATACCTAAATGAACACCCACATATATGTATGTACATATTTAAGTATATGCATAAATACTCTGGATGATGTTTTAGAGGCAGCAGCAGAAAAAAAAAAATCAAGAACAAATGGAAAGCACGGGGCTAATATGGCACCATATGCATATGTTGGGTTCTCTGAGCGTATATGGATATTTTGAAACCCAAACTCCTAAATCCAAAAAATCTAAGGGAGTTTTATTTTGGTGCTTTTTCCTTGGATTGTGGTTTCTGAGTTTAATTTCCCTTAAAACAGATTTTGATCCATGTTAACCAACCTTTTCTACAGCATCAGGTTATTGGAATTAGACTATTGAGGAGGTGGATTCTCGTGTTCTGGACTTCAGCCAATGAACTTGGGTCATTCTTGAAAGATAACTGAGGTCGTTCTTGGCCTCAGGGTTACATAAGCCATTGGTATGTACGCAGACAGGTAGCTGGACTGGTTTTCTGAACCACTGAGTAGGGTAGTAACCACAGTCATCGCTACCATTTATTGAATTCTAACTAGGAAGCATGTAATTCAGAATATATTGTTTCATATTCAGCGTAACTTTTTAAGCTAGGAATTTTTGTCCACATTTTGTAGTGAAGGCAACTGTAGCCTAGAGAATTCAAGCAATTCGCCCAATGCCATTGTGACTAACTGCAGCAAAGCTAAGATTTGAATCATCGTTCAAGTCTGGCTCTGAGCCCTGATTCCTCGTCCTGCGCCATCAAAGCTGACCTTTCAAGCCTGTCCTTCCAAACAGGAGAGGATGGAGCTCACGTGGCAGAATTCTGCTCAAAGGCAGAATTCTCTCTTTTTGTCCAGTATAGCTCCAGTATATCTTCAGAGATGCAAATGTCTATGGACCTGTGCATATAGACTTTCCCTTCTGGTGCCATCTCCTCACCTCTCCAGCATCCTGTACCCTCCATGAGAGTAGCTTAACAGGCCACCATGCAACCATCAAGAAATGAGACCTTGTAAAGAATCGTGGGAAGTACACAAGCTGTTCTGTTCTCTCTGCAGGGAAGAAGGCACTGAGCCCTGAGAGACTGGAAGGATAAATGGCAGATTGACAAAGCCATCAGGGGAGCTGGGGAGAGGAGACTTGTAAAGAAGCAGGAACACGCATGTGGTCCCAGAATGCAATTAAACATGAACGGCTCTTTTGGAACTGATGCATGGACCGAGATTCTACATAGTAGAATGCCAAGCCCATTTTAGATTTCTGGATACAGATTATAGCACCTAATCAATATCGCGGGAGGAGAAGACTCCAAATGAGCATTTTGACTTACTTAAGCTATTTGAAGTACTGACTGTAGGTAGCCATTCATAGTTTACTGTACTGTTCTCTTTCCTTCATTCAAAACCAAATTCTTTTTTTTCTAAGTTTATTTATTTATTTTGAGAGAGAGATAGAGAGCACAAGCAGAGGAGGGACAGAGAGAGAGGATCCCAAGCAGGCTCAGTGCTGTCAGCACAGAGCCTGACACAGGGTTTGAACCCACAAACCATGAGATCATGGTCCGAGCTGAAATCAAGAGTTGGATGCTCAACCAGCTGAGCCACCCAGGCACCCCAAAACCAAATTCTTGAAGTGAAAAAAAAAGACAATGCCTAAAAATTTACACTAAGGAGCTGCTATATTTACATAATACATTCTGGATCTGAGATTTTCAAGCTGTTTAATAAAATTGTACTAGGGAGTTTAACATATGTTGGTACACAACTGACTAACATAGTTAGTTCAGGATGCTAGGTAAGAAACATTTTTACTCTTAGTAAATCTTGTCAATGAACCAAAATTTCAGACCCAATTAGGTGCAGTTGACATTTGCATTTTAAGAATTTTTCAAAGATTAGAGACATTAAGCCTTACAAGTATATCAAAATGACAACCTTACCCTAACTTAAACCATCTTGCCCATTTGCAATAAAATCTCCATCATCCTGAGCCTAGAAAATGTGTTGAACTCCTAGACTAAACATTCAACAGTTGTATGCACTCAGGAGCTTTATAACTTTTTTTTGGTGCCTTTGTGGAATCATCCTGGAATCAATTTATCTTCATGCTTCAAAGAATACTAATTCAGAAGGACTCCAAATGTTTGGGACTATTTTAAGATTATTTTTCTTCTGGAAGTTTAAATGTAAACTCAAATGAACGCTTTCCCGATAATTTTATACTGTTTTAACTAACTGTTAACGTTCACCTTATGTTCAAACTACAGCTTTCGGGCTTAAATGCATTTTTACCTCTATGATTGTTCTATTTTTGGAAACCTACCTTCGTAATAATATTCATTTTCCAACTCTTTCTCCTCCATGTTACGGTAAGTATGGTCAAGCTGTTAGATGTAGAATGAATTGAATTTCCCATCGGTTCCCCCTGTAAAAATAAAGACCTGCTTTTGTGTTGTTCTAAAGAGAAACAAAATAAAAAGTGGACCAGGCTTAAAACTTAGGTGTGGTAGAAATATGTGAGGTTTTGATGATGATTTTTTTAACACTAGAACTATTTCCTGGCTTATATTTTCAGACATGCCCAGCAAATTGTTCTTCCTTGTCTTCTGCAGCATTTGGTATCTCCAGGGTCTTTCTTGTGACTGGTAGTGATAGGCTCACAGCTCTCTCTGGACCATAAGAATGTCTCCCATGACATTTGCACAAGTAACTATGAGTATTTTGCTCCCGTGTTCTCATGTGTTGGGAGGCATTTCCTATCCCAGTGTCTCACAGTGTTCGGCTAACCAGCAATCAGGAGGGTCATTTATCTAATGGATCCAGTTTGAAAACCTTATTTAAAATTTTGAATTATGTAGGATAAATTGGTCTCCCTCTACCATAGCAGTATTTTGAAACCCTTGAAGCTACAGTCACTGAAACTGAAGGATAACTGCCTCTTCCTTCCCTTTTCTCCTCCTTCCCCCTCTCCTTCTTTCTCCTACTTCCCATGAAGTGTTTATTTTGGGAGAGTGAGTACCAACAATGAACCTTGCAGGGTGAACTAAAGATATTTTTCTTTTGATTGTAATATTTGTTAAAAGTCATAAAGTGGTAAAAATTATGTTGTGGATCGATAAAGAGGCCAGTGTTTCTTTGGGATGAAAGGTGAGGATTTTGAAGGAACTGCTTTTTCTTGGACACAGCCAACTGGAGCATTTGCAAGGGTGTCAAAGCAGGGAAAGTGCCAGCCAAAGAACAGTGAAGGTGCTAGAAGAGGGTGTGGGCTACTGGCTTCTTAGAGACTCAAAGGAAGTGACAGCCTGTCTTTGGACTGAAGCTGAGCCAAGTATTAACTTTATTTTCCTTCTCTGCCCCAATACCGCCATAGCCTCCTGGTGGTATCTGGGGCATTCAATAGAGTCAGGGTATATACGTTTAGGTATGTGAGAATGATAGAGGAGAAAGAGAGAAAAGATTTAGTTAATAAATTGTTTGTTGAGCCTAGGAAGCAAACTATCTTTATGCATCACATACCTAGAACTAACTATCCTTGTCATGTACACGTGCACACACATATTATATAAAGAATCTAAAAGGAATTGTATTAAGTGGTGTACATTTCAATTTTTACCAACCAATACTGTTTGTATAAGTTGTTTATGTGAAAAACCTTTTACCTTACATTTAATAATACATTAATATTTATGAGGACATAATTTTTAATATATTCTAGCATATGGACACTCTGTAATGTCTCTAATCCTCTTTTGCTGGCCATGTAGTAGGTTTCTGTTACTTGCGATATTACACAAACCTGCCATGAACATAATTTGACAAAAGAAAGGGTGGTGAACTTGACCCTTAACTTCCATAAGATAAATTTCTAGAAGCAAAATTACTAGATGATGTGAGTTTTCAAATTGCAAAATCACCTTTCCCAAAAAGCTTTCCCCAAAGTTTGTAAAATAACTTAGTTCCCACAAGCATTTTAGAGTTTTTCTTAAACTTCATTTTTAACAATGCGTTAAAACGCGTAACCTAGGCTCACTTGAGATTTGAAAAAGTCTACATATTTTTCAATTTGCGATCGTCAGATTTCTAGGCATTTCACTTTTTTGCCATTTGTGTTTATTTTTCTACTATCTGTATCAATATTTATTATCATATATAAGAACCTTTTTTACAGTAAGACCATTAACACTTCCTGGTCATTTACTTTGCAATGATTTTTCAATTTTTAAGTTGCATTTTAAATTTTATTTATGTCATACATCTCTCCAAAATGATTTATGTCTTTATTATTAAATATACCAATACATTTTCCAAGTCCATTTTTAATGTTTCAAAAGATTTCCCAGGTGATATATTTAGAATCTAATTTTCATTATATTTTAAGGAGTTATATATTAGAATGCGATAAATTATTTCCGGAGACCACTCCTTCATGTCCTAAGAAAAAGTGCATACTATCTTCTATGGTCTAAAATTTTAGTTTGCTAATAACAGTATCTGTGAAACCCAGGAAAAAAAGCTATCCCTTTGCTTACTGAAAGGTAAACTTCTGGTTCAGGAAGAAATGTCCTCATTCATTTACTAAATACAAGCGTAGCTTTGTAAATATGAGATGATGTGACACTTCAGTAGAATATGTTAGGGGAATGTGTGTTTACAGAAGCCCGGTCAGTTAAGAAAAAGTTTTGGGGGACACGCTGAATTGCTGCTGTATAGACCATATGCTGTCTCCCTGGAGCCATCTGAACCTTTTTCATGTTTGATGAGATGATGTGTGTGCTGACCAAGCCATGTCTGGGTGGCAGTCCAATCCTCCACAGAAGGGCTAGAAAATTAAACATGATTAAGGATGTAGGGGTCATTTGCAAGTAGCTAATGCTAAAACACCCCAGGGCAGAGAGAAGGGAAGGAGAACATTGGGGAACTCAGTCACACTTTGGGAAGGTGCTCATCACAAGAACAGGTGCTTTGCTCTCTCTGCTCCCATCACTCCCTGCCTGCTTCTCTTTTTCACCCACCCTCTCCACTCTTCCCTTTAATATATGATTCAGACACATTATCCAGAGCTTTATGAGATAGTTGTTTTCCCAACTTATACTGTCATGTAGGACATTATTTTAAAGCCTTATGCTTCACGATAAAGCGGATGCCCCCCAAAAATAAATAACCAGATTTTCACAAGAAAGAAAGGGGACATTAAGGGCCCAGAAGAAACCAACTCTCAATTTGTCACTTTGCCCTAATGCTGCAGGCCAGCTACAACTTCTCAACATTCTTGACCTTGAGAAATCCACCAGCCATTAGCCATGTGCCTGAACATGGTGGGGGTCAATGGTGACAAGGAACACAGAGTTCTGTGAGAAGTTTTCTCCCTATTTGGCACTCAACCTGGGGCATACCTGCTTAAAAAGTGAAAAAGAATAAATCAAATGATTCCTTCTAGTTTCTTCAGCTTATACAATTTATGATCCTACTGCATCAATATTAAAATGCTAAGGAAGGCCTGGTTGGCTCAGTGGGTTGAGTGTCCGACTCTTGATTTCTGCTCAGGTCATGATCTCATGGTCATCGGATCAAGGCCTGTGTTGGGCTCCTCACTGAGCATGCAGCCTGCTTGAGATTCTCCTTCTCTCTCTCTTTCCCTCTCTCTCTCTCTCCCTGTGTCATTCTCCCGCACTTGTGGTCTCTCTCTCAAAAAAAAAAAAAAAAAAGAAAAAGAAAAAGAAAAAAAAAGCTGAATTCCTAAAAAATGTAAAAATTAATATTTCCTAGTCTTACTTAAATAATAATAATAATAATAATAATAATAATAAAATGCTAAGGAAAAGATATGATCCACTTATGAAAGGAATATCTACTTGGTCATAGAATAATGGCCGCTTTGTATAGGTCATATGAACAAATTCTAATTATACCACATTTGAGCAGATGAATGCCTGATGAATTTAGGACTTGGTCTCTTTGGAATCAAGCTGGCAGTGACAATCTCATAAGGCCCCAATGAGTCCCTGGAGTCAGGTTGTATCCCTCTGGCTACAACCAGTCAGAATCTATGGCACATTTATTACTCAGTTCCCAAGACCAAGCCATTGGCCAAGGAAATATGTTTCCAGAGGAGGTATGGCATTTTGACACTCAATTGTTTACTAGTAGGGATATTTTGACTTTCCATACCTGGTCTATATAAGGCTTACAACCACAACTATTGACCTTAGAATGTTATTTTGCTTAATCAAGTTAAGTCAACCTGTCTCTGAGCCCAACCATATTCCTGACAGCTACTTCTTCCAACTCTGGGATGAAGCTCAGGGAAGGACTACATTTCAGAGGGGAGTAAGGATACAGGAGAATGTAAAGATACAAGAGAGTAAAGAAAAGTTGAGGAGTATGGTGAGCATGACGTAAGCTTCAAGGGTGAGCTCAAGCTCAGGTTGTAGTTGACGTCAAGGGTCAAGAGAAGATCTGAAAGGAAGGATCCCAGGATACTTACAATACCTGCTAAAGCCATACGTCCTGCCCTGTCATTAGTCACCGTGACTTTCACGACTTTGAATTTTTGGTTCAAGTGCTGGTATCATTAATCTCTAGGTTTAGTTATGGAGTCTTGTGCAGATGCATTCAATCTTTGCTAGTGAATCGGATACCTCGACATGCCTTCTGAAATATCATAGAGAACAGAGAATATGAAAGCAACCACCATGTCTTAGTTTTCTTTGGAGTTTTTTTAAATTTTGTTTCTGAGCTGAGTACAAATGAAGTGTAAGTTCTACAGTCCCCCATTCCTCTGAACTGGCTCTCTCCCCCAAAGTTCAATTAAATCCTCCCCGAATGTGATTATTACCAAAACCTAATTTACGCAATCGTTTGCACTATGCAGCACCTTCTTTCTAAGGACCCTTAATTCCTTTGTAAACTCCCTTCCCCCATTAGGAAGTTATGAAATGTTATGTAAATTTACTCAGATTCACCTCAGAATGTGGCTGCCAAAGGATATACTTCAACTTCCATAGTGCTGAAGGGAAATCAATCTTTCTAAATATACCAATGGCATTTGACTAATGAATAAAACTCATATTACCTAACACCCTATTTAAACTATTGTCTCAAATATTCTTTACAGCCTGGTAACCTGAATGTCAAGTTTCGGACCACAGTGTACTGTTTTTTAACACAAAATAGAAACCTGTGGAAAAGTAGAGGTATAACAGATTGGAGTAAAACATTTAAAATGTGTTCTTCTGTTAGTGCTTTTGACTTTCTCTTCCCGTTAACAACTTGTAGCAAGCTCCTTAAAGTTCTCTTGGTGAATTAATGTAAAGTTATTGAATATGGTTAAATGACAGAAAGCACCATTTTAAGGAACGAGAGTAGATTGTTCACCAACCAAACTAGATGAAAACAAGAGAAACAACAAAGCAGTAGGCTTTAGGTTTGTATTATTAATTGTCTTCAGTGTAATGGTAAATATATTATTTAGGTTAAAGCGTGCATTTTCCGTAAACTCTTAGGTGATTTTACACAAAGGAGAAAAAAGTTATGAAACCTGATTTATTTTGACTTGCATTCCCTCATTGCCATTCATGCACGTAACATATTTTGAGTTCAGCTAGTGATTTTTTTCACCATATAGGAGGATCATGTGATATCCTTTGATGGACCAGCTTGTAAAGTACATCTTTTGACTTGATAGTTCTCAATTTTTGCCAACTGAAAGCAACTGAAAGGCAACTGAAAGTGACCTCAAAGTTAAGTCTGAATCATTATTTTTTTTAAATATTTTGAATGTTTTTTGATTCATTTTTGAGAGAGAGAGAGACAGAGACAGTACGAGTGGGAGTGGGGCAGAGAGAGAGGGAGACACAGAATCTGCAAAGCAGGCTCCAGGTTCTGAGCTGTTAGCCAAGAGCCCGACACGGGGCTCAAACCACAAGCTCATGACCTAAGCCACAGTCAATGCTCAACCAACTGAGCCACAGAAGCGCCCCAAGTCTGAATCGTTCTTAATGTTTATTAACACAGGCCAACCCAACAAGGAAGGTGGCTAAATAGTTGGTTTGTATTTAATCCTTTTTTCTAAAAACAATGGCTAAAGATTTAAATATATCTTTTATAAAGATTCATGCTATGTCACAATAATTTCAGATGTCATCGTATAATATTTCACCTCGTGGCCTGATTCACAGACTATAGAAATGATGACGTATGTGTGATGTAATGGTTTAATTGTCTTTCAATGGGAGGAGAGAGAGAATTGAAATGTTGACTTATTTTTAGTTTTAGTGGCAGGGTGCTCCTTGGAAAAGTATTCGCCAATGGTAAGTAAAGAAGTATGTCTTTGGGCGCCTGAGTGGCTCAGTCAGTTGAGAGTTTGACTTGGGCTCAGGTCATGATCTCGTGGCTCATGAGTTTGGGCCCACATCTGGCTTGCTGTTGTCAACGTGGGGGCCTCTTCAGATCCTATGTCCCCCTCTCTTTCTGCCCCTCCCCCCTTGCGTGCTCTCTCTCTCTCTCTCTCAAACGTAAATAAACCTTTAAAAAAAAAGTATGATGTCTTATCTCAGGAAATAGCTATTGGAGAAATAATAATAAAGCTGTTCCTTCTTTTTATCTCCAATTAATTGCAAAATAGATGCCTTGTGGTATGTTTGCATTTCCTACAATACTGGCAATGACAAGTGTTTATGAAAGATACTCCTTCTATGGTTACAAAGGCCAATAGAACAGGTATACCTGAGCCAAGTTAAAAAAAAAAAAAAAAAGGAAAGGAAAATAAAAGAAACTGCAGTTTACCTAAGGACTACAAGATTATCCAGGAGACAGGAAATATAGCTGCTGTTAAGACAAACTGAAATTTAACAGTTTCAATGGTGTTCAAACGTAAATATTACACACACACGCACATATTAAAATAACATATATGATGTAGCCAAGATGTTAGAGTAACTTCGCAGTGTGAGAGTAATGATAAAAGTGAGCCTCTACTTTTATCCTAATGCACCTATTTCTTTCCCTCTGTTTCTATGTTGTCTAAACACTGTTCCTACAATGTTATAAAATTTAAACTGTGCGCTCAATTGCTTCTTATCATCTCGTTTTATGTAGGGCTGCACCAAAATACATATTTAGAACAATGAAACTATTCTTGCATGTAGAACATCCCAGTCTCCAGTCACCCGTAGCAAGGATTTAATTCCTATCTGAATTTTCCCCTTCCATATATTTTATATTTTCTTACCTCAGGCGGCCCTCAATTAAAGTTCACTTGAAACAGGATAGATTCATCTTAATGTTTGAACCAAGTCAGAGATTCTTAGAAGGTAAACTTGAAATCAAAAGTACACTACTTAAAACCTTCTACCCCAAGCAGAGCACCTTAGACTGTTTCTCTGCCCCTCCCCCACTTGTGCTCTGTCTGTCTCTCTCTCTCAAAAATAAATAAAATGTAAAAAAAAAAAAAAAAAAAAATTAAAAAATAAAAATTCCAGAAATCAGGGGCGCCTGGGTGGCTCAGTCAGTTAAGGGTCTGACTTCAGCCAGATCTCACAGTTCATGCGTTCAAGCCCCGGCCTTCGGCTCTGTGCTGACAGCTCAGAGCCTGAAGCCTACTTCTGATTCTGTGTCCCCACCCCCCTCTCTACCCCTCCATTAGTCACGCTGTCCCTCTCTCTCTCTCTCAAAAGTAAATAAACATTGAAATAAATAAATAAATAAATAAATAAATAAATAAATAAAATTCCAGAAATCAGATTAAGATAAATATACAAATAACTTTCTGTATGTTATAAATAACCAATTAGAAATAAAACATGAAAAAATCTATTAGCCTCAAATTAAACTACATCTATATGAACTATATATAAAACCTTAAAAAATATATGAAAGATAATGAAATGGGAGAGAAGGGTCATATTCCCAAAGACAAACAGTGGATATTATAAACATTTCAAATCTTTTCAAAATAATGTATAAAATGAATTAAATTTCAACTGAATTTAAATGACACTGGTGGTAAATGACAAGGAAGAGCCAAGATGACATAAGAAAAAATAAAATATAATTTATTTATATAAAAAGATAGGCAATTGCTATAAAATTGGAAAAGAATAAAGTGGAGGACTTTTCTTAGCAGATATTTTAAAAGTGCAATAATGAAACAAACTATTACAATGGCAAAAATAGATCAACGGATCAATGACCCCGAATGGATAGCCCAGAGAACTAACACACACATTCACACAACACAACACAGTTGTGAATATAACACTATACAGCAAACACATATTAGTATAGAATAGCTATCTATTATATATGCACTTCATGCAGATAATTTATATAGGTGTGAATCTAGGTATAAATAAACTTTTTAAAATGTGAATATTACATGCAAACATGTATGTATGAGAAATTTATATAAACGACATTTAAACTTGGTATATATACAATAGTAAAATGAGAAACACTGGTGAAAAGTGGGCTACTTAAGAGATACTATTGAAAATTAAGTGAGATGAAAATTAAAACCCAGCGCAGGGTTCGAACATCATTCTCTAGAGAAAATTTTAATTAAATGTAAATAACTAAACCATAAAAATATCACATTTAATCATGTGTTTGTTTCATCTAAATAAAAACAGTATTTGATAAACATAAAAGAAGTAAAGTGAATTACTAGAGCCAAAAGGATAAATTTGATTTCTTAAGTGTTTATTTATTTTGAGAGACAGAGAGAGAGAGAGAGAGAGTGTGAGTGCACGAGTCGGGGGAAGGGCAGAGAGAGAGAAGAGAGAGAGACAGTCCCAAACAGGCTGCTCAATCTCACCTGAGATCATGACCTGGGTCGAAATCAAGAGTTGGATGCTTAACTGACTGAGCCACTCAGGCGTCCTAAATGTGCTTTTTTAAAAATTATATAAAAAGTCATAAACTTTTGAAAATTCAAATAATAAATGTTGATATCTTTAATTTTTAAAAAGTTCACTACCCAAACCCCAATAGACAAATAATCCAAACAAACCTGCCATAAACCCAGCATTGATGATTCACAGAGGAAGATACACAAGTAACTATATATATTAAAAAGTTTCAATTTACTATGAAGGAAATCCCATTTTCAAAGTCACATGCTATTTTTTTCCAAGCATGTTAGCAGAGGTTTCAAAAATACTCATTAATATTAATGAGTAGCCACTGATATTGATATTTTTTGTATGATAGAGGTATGAAACTTCTAGAAATCAATTAGGCCAAAAACAGTTAAGAAACTTAAATATTTTTAATCATATATTTTGAGGTGTGTACATTTTAGCCAGTAATGCTACTTTAAGCAACGTATCCTAAGCAATGTGGACAACATTTATATATAGGGACATTTACCTTAACTTTCTATATACATAAAAATTGCAAAAAAAATTATAGAAGGGGTTAAATAAGTTATCGAAAGACATATTATACATTTGAAGAGTTTTTAGTGTTATGAATAGTTATTTATGATATGATACTGAGCTAAGAAAGGAAGATATAAAATCGTATGTATTTACCAATGTGGAAATGGAATGTTATTTCCATACATCTGATAAAGAAAAACGCCAGGAAAAAAATTTATAAAATTGAAGAGCAATCATTCCTCTGAAGTGGAGTGTAGATAGGATGTTCTTCTCTATGTGTTTCCGGTTTCTAAACTTTCCACAGTAAAGGTTTATTACACTTCTAACAAAAAAGTATTAAAGTAAACATGAAAACTTTCAGAGTAGCATTTATCCAGCCAACACTTCCTCACTTGAGGAGTTGGTCTAATGAAGAAACAGGCTTCAATCACGGGGCAAATGAAACGGCAGAGTCATGGGTCTGCAATCTTTTGAGGGATCTGAGGAGAGATGCTTCCTGGGAGGGGCAAGACTTCCACCGAGTTCACTACATGAAACATGAGGAAAAGGAATTCTAAGGAATGAGAATACTCATCACAAGGGTCCAGGGACGCAGACAGAGATGCCAACTGTGGATTGAGGGCAGATAAGCTTTCCCCTGAGAAAATGTACAGAGAAGGAAATGGTGAGCAGGACTTTGGAGACTCTCTAGGCAGAGGTCAAAAGATGCAGGTGTTGTGACAGGCAGCTTCAGTTTCTCTCTTCACGGAAAGTTGGCTGAGGGTGGGACCGAAAGGACCTAGTGAGACTTGAAGGAAATGGAGAGAAGGCTGGCATGCTCGTTCTGAGAAATGGGGACCGGAGCCTTACCAGGCACAAGTGAAGGGGGTACAGAGCAGCTGCGGAGACTGGGTATTCGAGGAAACACAATCTTGGCAGCTGGCTCCGTGAGTTCTGATGAGTCCTCACTGCTTACCCACTTCTGTGATAACAGAGGAAACACAAGGTCTTTCATGAACATCTGGAAAGCACACCACACAATGTAGATTTATGGAGCTGTTGCCGAATGGCAACATCGGTGCCATATCTTTCCACATCGGCTGACTTTTGCATCACAAGTATTCAAGAACATGAACTATTTTGAAGCCCCTGTTCAGACAACGTATCTTAAAAGCACCCTATACTATGCACTGTTCACATCTACAATGACTGGGCGAAAGAGAAAATATGAACAATGACTCAGAAGCCAGATTCTTCTTCTAGGGGCGTCTGGGTGGCTCAGTTTATTGAGTGTCTGACTTTGGCTCAGGTCACGTAGGTTCGAGCCCTACATCGGGCTCCGTGCTCATGGTGCCGAGCCTGCTTGGGATTCTCTCCTCTCTCTCTCTCTCTCTCTCTCTCTCTTTCTCTCTCTCCCCCTCCTCCACTTACACTTTCTCTCTCTCAAAATAGGTAAACAAACTTAAAAGCCAGCCATTTATTCTCAAGAAAGTAGTTCATGTTATTTTCACCGTGTTATAACTTTCTTATTCTGAGCCAAAGTGTATTCAAAAAGATATCCAGGATTAATTAGGTGTGACAGTGGGCAGACGGGCAGTGCCACACAATTTCGTCATCAACTATATAATGTTGTATGGTAAATGGATCATTTCGAGCATATTCATATTGCCCTGCCTATGGGCAAGCAGTTAATTTCATACCTGGAATGTATTTCATGTTTCTTTCCTATCTCTTAACGCACTTGAAACAGGGCCAGTTCTTTGGAAATCATTGCATTTCTCTCTCTCCACTTCCTTAAACCCAGACTAATTGGAAGGAGAAATGGAATTTGTTACTGTTTTAAATAATCCGTGTTGCTCCTCTTCTCCTTTCGGCTGGAAAATTATGCATTTCAATCTGCTTGGAGAAGAGTAAAGGCACTTTTCACAGCGTCAGATACCAAGGATCATGAAGATGATTTTCTCTTCTTAAGCTATTGGTGCTGATCTAATAGAATGGAATAAAGGCCAGAGAAATTGTGAGGGTAAATAATCCCAGAGCCTGTAGCAAAAAAAGAAAAGAAAAAAAAAAGTCAAGCTGCCCATCACTGAAAAGCTGTCATTCTATAAACAAATAGCTGTTGGAACACCCGACTCTCATGCCTCTGTTCCTGAGCATGTGCCATTCACATATAGCAACCGTTCTAATCTACCTTACAGATGTAACTCAGCATCACCTCCTCCATCCAATAAAGATGTAACTCAAAGTCACTTCCTTTAAGAGCCCCATAACAATTGCATATAAAGTCCTTCATTAGATCGAACCCCATAGAGGTTCGCTTGGTGACTATCTTCTCAATACACGCCACGCCCAAGAGAGTGAAGAGGTCAGGAGATGGCTTCTGGTCAGAAATCTGGAGCCATTGCTGATTCCTTCACTTGCCCTTGTGTGTGACCCGTTTTCCCGCTTTGTGGCTGAAAAGGGAATTCCAAAGCGTCGGGTCTTTGCACTTGGGACTTCCATAGTTACCGGCATCGTGAAATTTGAGAACTACGTGGAATGTGAAACATAGGCTAATTGAATATATCACATTTTCAGATGAAGGAGTTCAAGTCCAGGAAGAAGAGTGTCTTATTCAAAGTCTAGGTGGTATCGAGAAATCGCTGTGAGAGGATGACCCAATAACAGAGCCTTGTCTAGAAGGGCAGAGGAAAGTGACCAGGGAAGAGAAGGAGGTAGCTGATGGGAAAACAACAACAATAAAAAAAAAAAAAACAGGACTAACTAAAGGGAATCATCAGAGGAGATTCAACCAGGAAGTGGCATAAAAGCAACACAAAAATTCTGAGACTGACATTAAGTTTATTACCTCCAAAAGAAAAATAATACTTAAAAAAGAGTTTTATTTAAAACCTCAATCCAGAGGCGCCTGGGTGGCTCAGTCGGTTGGGCGTCTGACTTCGGCTCAGGTCGTGATCTCGCGGTCCGTCAGTTGAAGCCCCGCATCGGGCTCTGTGCTGACAGCTCAGAGCCTGGAGCCTGTTTCCGATTCTGTGTCTCCCTCTTTCTCTGACCCTCCCCTGTTCATGCTCTCTCTCTGTCTCAAAAATAAATAAATGTTAAAAAAAATAAATAAAACAAACAAAAAAAATAAAACCTCAATCCATTTGTTTTCCCTGACTGGGCAATAAAATTGTGCCTACAATATGTATGTCCTAGACACTTGTATTTCCGAGGAATTTCATGCATATTTTTGGTCCTGTTGGAACCATTTCAGGGACAATCTAGTATTGGTTTCATAATGAAACTCCCAGCTCAAAAAAAAAAAAAAAATTACTTCATCTGTATTTTTTAACACTTCCTTTGTTATTGCATTTTAACAAAAATAAAGAAAACAACACCACCACAATGATGAGGCTATGTCAAGGACCAGATGACAGAACTCCCAAGGGCCAAAGCTAGAAGAATGTGAGTAAAAAATAAATAAGGCAGTATTTGATTATAACCCAAGGATAAATAAATACCCGTGACTCCATACTGATATAAATTACTGAATAAACAAAGGGGGGAGTACACATAGATCTCCCACGCAGAAAAATTTCAAATTATTTATTATAGATATTCCTTTCTCCAGGAGGTGGCGAATAACACTACAGTCCTTAACTGTGGACAGTACGTAGCAACGTTCTTTGAAAGAGAACAGAATGGAAAGGGAGGGGGAAAATGTGACCTTAACGTGGGGAAACCTGTCACACACCATCTCAGCCAGCTGATAAAAATCAGCCTCTACGGTGATAAATCATATTGATATTACACACCGTTGATCTGATGTAATGGCACGTTAAGTCTGTGGTCTTCTTGCCCCAAATCCATAAGAACAGCTGATCATGAAAAAAAAAAAAAAATCAGACAAATGAAATTGAGACAGTTTACAAAATACCTGACTAGTACCCGCTCAAAACTGTCAAGGTCATCTAAAACAAGGAAAATCTGAGAAATCGCTCCTGCCAACAGGAGCCTAAAGAGACGTGATGACTAAAGCGAATGTAATCCTAGAACCCAAGGAGGACATTAGGTAAAATCTAAGGAATCTAAATAAAGTACAGACCCTAGTTAATAATAATGTACAAATATTCATTCACTCATTGTGACAAATGCATCATACTAATGCAACATGTTCATAACACAAGAAACTGGGTATAAGGTCATAAGGGAACGGTCTTCCTTTTGCCACTTTCTTGTAAGCCTAAATCTATTCTAAAATGAAAGGTTTATTTAAAAAAAAATGTTTAAGACATGATTTCATTTTGAAATTCATATGAAAGCCCTCTAAAAAACTAAACTTGTTTCTTGTCAAATTTCCGTCCCTGGGAGTTTCTTTAGAAGTTCTTAGGAATAGGTGTGTGGACTCAGGGAAAGAATCAATCCTATTTTTCATCTTTTGACTTGAGAGCAGGTTTGCTGACATTTCAAGCAGCAAGTACATGTTCAAAAACAAACCAAAATGACCAAATATTTTTGTACATTCTGAACCTCAGACAACATGAGCTGAATATGACCTGAGTCTATAAGTTTAATGCTTCCAGCAGGAGTTATCCTTCAGAGCACTATAAATATATATGACTGCAGACTGAACAGATTTTTTTTTTTCAAAAAACTGGTCAAACTACAAATCTAAAATAGACCATCAGATTGCAAGTACAAATGTAGCTTGACTACAGTCTCTAAGGCACAGAAGACAGGAAAGACACTAAAAACCATAGAATAATGAGACACACTGAGATTACGTTCTTACCTAATAACTTTTCCTTTGGCCTGATACTTTCCCTCCTGGTATTTGAAGGATATAGAAAATGAAATTTAATTGAAAACAAGAATTCCTAATGTGATTTAAACTCTCAATAGATGAGTGAATATACCAGGAAAATTGTACTGATCTTTTATGTTGCTAAACTTAAAAAAAAAAAGTAAGTCCCTGTAGGTTACGTACACGTCTTTTATATTCTTAGGGAGCTTAAGCAACACATAACAAAAAGCAAAATGATGGAGAAGGAAGGGCTTTCCTCTACACCTCTTGGGCCAGTTTCCGTGGACAGTCTATGACAGAGATTATAAACCCAATCATTTGACATTTATACGATAGAATACTGTTTTTTTTTTTCCTTTTGTGGAATAGTTTAATTTATGAATATATTCTGAAGATATCTCTTTTTTTTTTTTTCAACGTTTTTTATTTATTTTTTTGGGACAGAGAGAGACAGAGCATGAACGGGGGAGGGCCAGAGAGAGAGGGAGACAGAATCGGAAACAGGCTCCAGGCTCCGAGCCATCAGCCCAGAGCCCGACGCGGGGCTCGAACTCACGGACCGCGAGATCGTGACCTGGCTGAAGTCGGACGCTTAACCGACTGCGCCACCAGGCGCCCCTGAAGTTATCTCTTTTTGAGTGGAGGTGAAGACTGATAGGAGATTCCTGTATGCATCAAACAAATTAAATATTGAAGCTCTTCAATAAATTTTGAACATGGATAGGCCACTTAGTTAATTGTGGTTTCAAACTGCATTTTTTTGTTCAATTATCTAGAAATACAGCATCATAAAAAGTAACTCTATATTATCTGGATAATTTGGCCTAAACTGTTTTGAGACAGAAAGTATCCATCCATAAAAAATCCCATTTAAATTTTAGTTACTGGGAATCCTTAGCAGTCCTTAGCAGTCCGAGGCATGTTCCTCATCTAGAAGCATCCATCTATGATGGCCTTTCAGAGAAGGATACTCAAGGAATACAATAGTGTGTTCACACATGCTTGGGCCTTACCCACCGATTCCGTGGCAATAGTTCCTGATCACAGCCTCCATGCTTCATAATTAAAAAACAGAGCATTTTGACTCCCCTGCTCTCTGTATTGCCTGACTCCACTTCAACTTTCAAGATCTTTACTTAAAATCAAGTGCTCCAGGAGGCATCCTTTGAACCTCTAAACTGTAGAGATGTACCCCTTGACTGACAAACACAGAAACATACAGTGCAGTATTTCTCTCTGAAATTCCAAAATTACGTATTCGATGTTTGACTCCTTAAAACTATAAAATACAATAATTCTTCTACTTGCCATGATGACGTACCTGATCCCGGACTAGTCTTCTCACCATAAACGGCCATAACATTGGACAAAATCAGAGCCCACTGTTTTTATACATCAGACAGCAGGCAACATAGGATCCTGACCTTTGAGTAAAGGGGAAAACACAAGCTTAGTGTCCTGTTTGTTTGCTCTGGCTTTCTTCTTGGGAAAACATTCCAAGCAGGTGCACACAGAGGTGATCCCAGCAGAGCAAGGTGGTCTTGCTGAGCTGAGAAATCTGTGATTGGGATATAGTGCTGCTGAAGGGAATGAAAATGGCCCAGAGTCTGCATGAGAGTTTCCAGTGGGCTCTTGGCCGAGGGTTGGGCTGTACCTATACAGTGATGGAATCCATGAGGCCGAGGAGAAAGTGCTTGCTGCAGAACTGAGAGCTGAACAGAGATGTGAAATTCTATGTAGGCCTAGAAGATGATGAAGGTCTGGCCCAAACAGTGTGTTCATGGATTGAAAGAGTCAATATTGTTAAGAAACCATTTCTCCCCAAACTAATCTGTAGATTCAATGCAACTCCAATCAAAACTTCAGCAAGCATTTTTTTGAAACTGGCAAGTGAGTTATAAAAATTATATGGAAATATAAAAGATCTAGAAAAGCCAAAGAAATCCAGGAAAAAAAGAGGACTAATGCCACCTGGATTTCAAGGCTTCCCATAAAGTTACAATGACAGTAGGCACTGGTGTGTAGATAGACACAGCGATCCATGGAGGAGAACAGAGCCCAGAAATAGATTCACAAATATGAAGTCAATGGATTTTCAACAAAGCTTCAAGGCAGTTTACTGTGGGAGAGTTGTTTGTTTGTTTTTGTTCAGTAAGTGGTACTGGAATGAGTAGATACATGAATGGAAAGGTGTGAACATTGATCTCTACCTCACAACAAATACGAAATTTATTTAAGGTACATCATAGACCTAAATATAAAAACTAATATCGCGAAGCTGCTGGCAAATATGAGACAATAGGTGTACAATCTTATAGTAAGAAAAAAATTTAGGAGAAGACACAGAAATCACTAGCCATCCAAAAATTGAAAATTATAAACTATACTTCCTAAAAATTAAACAATTCTCTTTCTTAAAAAAAATTTTTTGAGAACACATAAAAGATAAGCCCAAAACTTAGGGAAATATTTGTAATATATTGATCTAAGACTTACAGTCAGAATGTGTCTTCATAAACTCCTAAAGCCCAGCACAACAGCCCAATTTTAAAAGCTGTAAATAAGACTTGAACAGAAGTTTCACGAAAGAATAAATACATAGACACAGCTAATAAGCACACGAAAAGGAAAATGTAACTTGAAAAACCACAACACAATAAGATGCTACTTCACTGTCAGCACCAAATGTTGATGAGGATAAGGACCAACAGAATGATGAAATATTTCTGGTTAAGTGTAAAATGTTATAACCACCTTGGAACACTGTTCAGGAATTTCCTTTAAAGTTAAACATACTTCGATCATATAATCCAGCCATTCTCTCCTAGGTGTTTACTCAAGGGAAACAAAAAAGATATGTTCACAAAAAAGTCCATTATAGACTACTTATAACAGCATTATTATTAATTACATTATTTATTACTATAATTATAATTTATCATTATTATTAATTATAGTCAAAACAGGAACTCACTCAAACATGCAAAACACCACAAATAGCGACAGGTTCATGCAATGGAATACCATCTGAGTAATAAAAAAGAATGGACTGCTGGCACATAAAAAATAGATGAATCTCGAGAACATTACACTAAGTGATGCTAGACACAAACAATACAAATTATAGGCGTCCATCTCTATGTAGTTCTGAGACAGGTCAAACTAATGTCTATACTAGAAATCAGGACAACGGTTGCCCATCAGAGGTGAAGGTTAACTCGAAAGAGCTGCAGACACACTGTGAGGTGACAGAAATGACAGGTATTACGATTGGGCTGTTGGTTATACAGATAAATACCTTTGTCAATATTCATGCAATTGTGCATGTAACGCCTGGGCATTTCACTCTATGTACATTTTGCCTTAGTTAGAAAAACAAAACAAAATTTTAAGTTCCTGAAATTCTAAGAGTTATAGTGCGTGGTGTATGTTAAGGCCTCCATAAACACATGTGAATGAAATATTTTGTTTAAAAAGGAAGACAAAGCCTAATCCCTATCAGTACATTGGATTCTACAGAGAAATCTGCTGGCTCTTCTTCTTTTGGGTTTATTCAGATGACCCGCCACTTCTTGGACTTTTGCTTAGTAAGATTCTCCTAGCTCCAGACGTGCAAATGAGCACATGAACGCCACATTCAAAAGGGACATGCAGAAGTGGTTTAACTATCAGATTAACATAACCTTTATTAAATGGCACATAAAAGTTCATGATTAATGGCATTTATTTGGATTATTGACAAAGTAAATGGGATTCATGAGGAATAATTGGACTGATAGAAAATGTTCTGATTGGTCAAAGGGTCACATTTATAATTAATGGAAAATTACAATAGTTGACAAAATGACATATTCCAGAATCAAAAGTGATCATGCTAATTATTTTGATGAGATTGTAAATGAAAGTCTAGGCAACCAGTAATGACGAAACATTTTTATACGAATCGTATGTACTTATGTACTTTAGAAGAAATGCTTAAAATTTGGTCCAATTTACATTAGTTTAATTTTTGAAAGGCTTGATCTTCAAATAATACATTTTTCTTTATTAAGGAAGCAATTCTAATCTTGATGGAATGTATTGTAAAAAAAAAAACAACTACAAGAATATTTCATCAGTACTGAAGGCCTGAACTAAATGTCAGATTTTTATTACTTTGAATATTGATGACATGTCCTATGAATTGTTTATCATGGGGATCAAGAATACCTTGATTATTTATGCTAATTTAAATTTTATTTTTCATGGGACCTTTACACACCCATTATGTCATAACCTTATGCATTAAATAAGAAAACTATAAAAATATCAATCTTATTTATGAAGGAACTGAATCACAAGGGTTATCAGAGCTATCTAAAGGTATAGAACTACCTGGTGACAAAAAGCAGGAATAAAACATGAATTTTTATGTGCCCAGATCTAACAAAAAATAGTGCTTAGTGCTTCTAGGATAACAAAACCTTAAGCTGATACTAATTTCGGCAATATCGGTGACTCTGTAACTGAGATTAAAGTCATTCTGATTGAACACGTTCTTTGTTTTCTTTCAGTTCAAGATGACTTTAATCATCACATCATTTCAAAACATTTTTGGTGACAGCTGTTGCACTTATCTTTCGTCCTCTTCATTTTAATCATCTCAGAATAACAAAGACAAAAGCTACACCATGACCCAGCTCCTGTCCAGCTCTCTAGTCCTGTTTCTTACCATTCTTTGGCCAATTCTATTGTCTAACAAGCAAGAAGCGATAGATTGCAATTCTACAAGCTTGTAAATCTACAAGCTCCATGTTATCTCTGGTCAGTGTGCTTGAATACGGGTTTTCCCTTTATCTGGAGTGCACTCCTTAACTTTACCCATCTGTCTTCATATGACTGACTCCTGCTCCATTTACAATGTAGACACAATCTGTAAACAATGGTATAATAACCATGACCCATTACATGACAAACGGCTCGGTATTAATATCTATCAATTGATCTATCTACCATCTATCCATATAAATATTTAGCAAAACCACAATGGTAGTAGGAGAATGTTGATATGAATTACAATTAATAAAAGGTGAGCCAAATAGGAAAAGAATAGTAGGATGTCTGAGGATATATTAAATAAAATTGAATAGATGCCTACCAATGATAAACATGGTCTACGGAAAATTAAAAAAACAGAAAAAGGAAAATTACAAGTGCTTCAAGTTGGGACTCCAATTTCTTGGTAAAGGAGGGTGTTAGGTTTGCTTGCGTGTTACTGTAGTCATTAACAAATATCCCTCCATTTCCTCCTTCTGGAACACAGTTGTACTACCCTGTCTTTGTGAAGTTAAGTGTGGGCATGTGACACTTTGGCCCAATGAAATACATTTCACTTTTGGGCGAATACTTGAAGACATTGGACATGTTTCTTCTTGTTGCCTTTTCCTGCCTTGAGAGTCATGGAAACCTGGAAATAGAGTCATGTTATACCTGCATTCCTGAGTGGACTGTGTTATGAGAAAAGGAAACCTTGTTTTATCACTGAGACCTGGGGGTCCATTCTCTTCCATGGATTATCCCGACTAAAGCGGCAACACTTTAGTAGTCATTGAAACGAAGCTAAGAATAGGTTAGAAAATTCCATATAACATAATTAAAAAACATGCATGTTTTGTTTCTAGTGTCTTTATAACCACTGTGCACATACATCAGTTATATGGTGAAATTTAACAAAATGGTGCCTTGACAGTCTAGAAGCATTCTTTTTATTTTTTAGAAGAAAGCATGCTTGATATCTAGCTATCTATTATTTATTTATTTATTTATTTATTTATTTATTTATTTTAGAGAGAGAGTGTGTGAGAGAAAGGCACAGAGAGAAAGAACCTTAAGCAGATTCCATGCTCAGTGTGGAGCCCAACATAGGGCTTGATCCCATGACCCTGGAATCATGGTCTGAGCCAAAATCAAGGATCTGACACTCAACGGACGACAGAGCTGCACAGGCTTCCTTTATTTTCTTTTTTGAACGTACCTCTTCTTGTAAGGGAAACCTAGTGGGTGGGAGAGTGAATGACCATGGTCTCGTCCGTTCTCCTCTACTGATTCCAGAGTGAATAGAATCGCAGCCATGTGGAAAAGAGACCTGAAGAAATTTGCTCACCTTCCGTGTTTTTGTTTATGAGAAGTGTTTATGGGAAAGGATGTGCAAACCTCGACAGCACCACTTACTTTGTCTTTTCCTTTCCTTTTCTTTTGAAACTTTTCTCTATCTTCTCTGCCTTCTAGCTGCCTAAAGAAAATAAGGAGAGGTAGGGTTTCCTCAGCAGAGGAAATCCCCGGACCAAACTCCAAACTCACACCTGTTGCAGTGGTAGGTCTTGCAGAGATATGGAAAACAAAACCAAAAACTCAAAACCTCCCTCTGCTTCCTGTCCCGGACTCGGTAGGAATGTACTGACTCACTTTGTGGCTATGGGCATTATTATTCTCTTCTCGGGCCGTGACTTCTACACAAGGAGAGAATTGATATGACAATGTCTGGGGGAAATATACTGGAAGTCTTCACCATCTCCGGGTGCTTGGTGGGTCATGGGGGAGGGTACAGAGAGCTGTTCTTTTTCTGTCTTTTAGGTTATGCATATAAACCTCAGAAGTTTGCTCTCCATTGTTTATTGTATACACTGATTTCTGCTGTTGAAAGGTTGGGGTCCAAAATTAGTGTATTTACACACACATTTACATCATCTGACCAGTTTGTGAAATTCCCTGGTCTCTCTCTAGGAGGTTCCATTTGTAGGTTTCAGATGCGTCCTAGTAATCAACCATCTAACCAGTACCACCCTCGCTCCCAGAGAGGCTCCGAGACAGGTGATCTGAAAACAGCTCATTTGGAAAATTCTAGGTTAGAGAATTGGGTTTATTGTTTTACATATAAATTATTTTCATTATGCTTTATCATAAAGCTTGACTTGTTCCCAGAGGAAATATATAGACATGAAGCGAACAACATGTGTTCTCAACTGCTTTAATTAAAAGAGTGGCATGCAAATTTCGGTGCCATTAACAAAAACAAAATGGATTTGCTTTTCTGGATAATCGAATATGTTAAAACCTCAGTGCTTTCTTTCTTTGGCTTAACTCTATAAACTCTGCACCATGTCCATTTTGTAGGTATAGAAATGTGTTGTGAATTCCTTTACAACAAAAAGAATGACTTGTGTTTTAGTTCTTTGTTTTTTTTTTAATTCTAACGCCAACCGTAAAAACTGGCATAAATAGGTACAAAACTAAAATGTTACAGATTAAACTAAATTGACATCCGTTTTTCCATAAAGGAAAGCATTCATTTTATGATGGTAGATAGCTCTGACAGAAACATTTCTAAGCACGCCATATTTCAAGGAATGAGCACCTTCCCCCACATAAATATGAAACATATTAAGAGAAATCAAATGCCAGAGGTAGGTCACCTTGTTTTTGCAATTATAGTAGTTTCCAAACAGGCACTTCTGCTCCTATTCTGAGCGCTATGACTAAGATACCTGTGTCTGGATGATACCATTAAATGGGAGTACTGGTAATCTCTGTGATGCGCACCCTGGATTACCTATCGTCTGTTTTCTACTTATTCTCTCACGAAACACGAATTATGGATCTATTGTATGAAAGTTACATAACAGATTTAAAAAAAAAGATGAAAATCAGAGCCCCAAAATGAATTTCCGCCTAGATCTGTCATGGTCTAAATAAAAGTAATCATAATGCAGAAAATAAGTGTAGTGCTCAGCTTTCAAGATGGTCCCCAGTGATCGTCACGCCCTGGTTTTAACACCTTCCCTTAACCCTCTTCCATGCTGAACTGTCGTCATCTGTGTTACCGATACGACACGGAGGAAGTAAGTACGTGATTTCCGAGGCTTAGTGATAAAGGACGATGCAGCTTCTTCCTTGCTCTTTCCTGGACCACTTGCTTTAGAAGAAGTCAGTTGCATGTTGTGAAAACATTTAAGCCACCCTATGGAAGGATCATGTAGAGAGAAACTGAGACCTCCTGCCAACAGCCGGCGTGGGCTTACCAGCCATATGAGGGAACAAGTATAGAAGCCGATCTTCCAAATCCAGCAAAGCCCACTCCTTGACTACAACTCCATATAGACCCTGCGGCAGAACCACTTTGCACCACTCCTGAACTCCTGACCCATTGATACTGAGATAACAGTGCTTGTGTCATTTTAAGTTTGTGATACGTTTGTAGCAATAGATAGCTAAATAATAACCGAAACTCTTCTAAGAAAAACCCAAAGTATTATGGAGGTTATGAGGAAGTATGTCATGGAAGAGAGAGCGTATCAGTCAAACCTTGAAAAATGGTAGAATTTAGAAGCGCAGAAATGAGAAAGGCTATTTCAGGGAGAGGAACAAATACATTCAAAGCCAGAGAGAGTGATGTGCAAAGAGTATTAGGCAAACATCAAAGAGTCTTGTTGGGTTGCCGCATCAGTCCCTCTATTTGTGTCAAGGTCTTTGGTTTTGTGGGGTTGAGTCTCTATGTATGTATGGCTCTCTTTTACTTGAAGCCATGAGAGTGTTGAACATGTGAGGTTGAGCATAAAACTGAGCACAGTAAGTGTGGCAAGTCAGAGAAGGTAGATCCAAATAGGTCACCAAAGCCAGAGATAAGCCAAGACATGGGAGAAACCCAGGACAAAGAAGCAAGGAATGCGGAAGTGGCTTCCGTTCAGAATATAAAGGCAGTTGCTTATGGATGAGTTTCCCCAGAAGCCTACATGTGCCTTGATATATGTGCAGACTAGTCCCACTGAAAACCTCAAGAGAGATTCTTACTACAGATTCAAAACTTACAAATAAAGGGGCACCCGGGTGACTCAGTCAGCTGAGCATCTGACTTCTGCTCAGGTCATGTTCTCACGGTTCATGGGTTTGAGTCCCATGTCGAACTTGTGCTGACAGCACAGAGTCTGCTTTGGATTCTCTGTCTCCTTCTCTCTCTGCCCCTCCCTATCTCTCTCACTCTCTTTCTCAAAAATAAATAAACGTTTTTTTTTAATTTTTTTAAGGTTTATTCATTTTTCAGAGACAGACAGAGCATGAGCAGGGGAGGGGCAGAGAGAGAGGGAGACAGAATCCGAAACAGGCTCCAGGCTCTGAGCTGTCAGCACAGAGCCCGACGCAGGGCCCGGACTCACGGACAGCAAGATCGTGACCTGAGATGAAGTTGGACGCTTAACTGACTGAGCCACCCAGGCTCCCCTTTTTTGTTTTTAATCACAAATAAAAACCAGATCCAATACTGTATATGAAACAAGTAGACTTTATTTAAGGAATGTGAGGGTAGTCTAACAATGGAAAATCTGCAAATGAATTCACTCTATCGGATAGCAGAAAAAAGTATAATTATATTAATTGCTGCAGGTAAAAAAAAAATCTCTTGATAAAATTCAACATGCATTTATGTTAAGAACTCTCAGAAGACCAGGAATAGAAAGAAACTTCCTTAATCTGAAGAAGAGACGCGACTATACAAACTCTAAAAACACATCATTTTTGTGGAATATTAGAATTATTTGTGGAATACGACATCAGCTAGAGAAATGCTTGCTGCTGTTAACAGACAAATCCCAAATTTAATACAATAAAAGCTTATTCCTCACTTATATCACAGATCAGTGAAGTTGTCCCTGTTTAGAATTAAGAGCTTTTACCATGTTAAGTCTCCTGCCATCTTGAGACTTCGTTACGTGATGTGTCTGGAATTTACTCCCGTCAAGTTGAAACAGAAGAGAGGATAACGTGTGGAAAGTTCTTATGGAGCTTCCTGGAAGTGGCACATGTGCCTATTGCTTTTGCTAATGGGTCGCCTTGCTACCCAAACTACAAGAGGTTGGGGAAATGTAGACTTTCTTGGAGGACATCTCAGTAAGAAGAGAAAGTGGGTTTTTTCTGCAGCTGACAGTTGCTGACAGATTCTTCCTTTTTGCAGATACCAAAAGTCTATTCCACTGTTCTTACACAGAAAATACACTATCTTGTCCTATCTGGCGAGAAAATCGGTTCAAAGTCAAGATTCAAGGAGATAGGCCTGCCTCTGCATCAGGGTCTGGATGGGACTGTTTGTCATCCAGTGATTTATGAATTCAAAGGACAATTCATGTCCCTTCCACTGCCACCTCCACTGTCACCATGGAGGGACAGGAATAGAACTGCAATAAACACATCCGCTCAGAAAGAGAAAGTGGGGGGTACATACCCATCACTTGTTCAAAGCAATGATCAAATCCTACGGGGCACGTATAATCAGGTCTCTCTGCACTATAATTGAGTAGTTCCTTGGTTAGACCCAATTCTGCTGTTTGGAAGGAAACTTCTTGTCCTTGGCACTATTAGGAATTCCTTTTTGTCCATTCTCCTCTATACTGTACCCAAAACAATTGGGAGGTTTATAATCCTTAGGGATGATTTAGAAACTGGATCCTGCTTTCTGCTTATGCAACGCAAGAGACTTAAGGTTTATGTTAAACTTCAAATAGTCAGAGGCAGTTTTAGTCCAGTCTTGCAGTATCTTTCAATTCGGTTATCTCAAAAAATTAGTAGGGGAAAAAACACAGCAGTATCTTACAAAGCGAAATTTGTGCATACCATCAAGACCTAGCAATTGCATTCTTAAGCATTTACCTTCAAGGAATGAAAACTTACGTTCACTCAAAAGCCAGTAGACACATTTCATAACAGGTTTATTCATAATAGCTAAAAACTGGAAATGGCCCAAATGTCCATCAACAGGTGAATGATTAAACAAATTGTGTGCAGCCTTCCTACCTTGGAGCCTTCCTACTACTCCTCAATAAAAAGGAATAAGTTATTGAATATGCACAACAAAGATGGATCTTGTATTAATTTCCTGTTGCTTCTGTAACCAATCACCACCAACTTAGCGGCTTGAAACAATACGAATGTACGGTTTTACAGTTCTGGTGATCTGAATTCTAAAATCCAAGTGTCAGGTAAGCCACGGTCCTTCCAGAGGCTTCAGACTGTTGCTTTTCTGTTTCCTGTTCTGTTTCCTTGTCTTTTTCAGCTTCTCAGTACTGCCTGCATCCATTGGCTTACAATCTCTCTCTTGTAGCACTCCAACCCGTAGCATCCATTGCCACGTCTCAACTTCTGTGTCTCCCTCTTTTAAGGATCCTTGTGATTATATTGGGCCCATTTGGATTATCCAGGATAATCTTCCCATCTAAAGATCTTTAATTTAATCATATCAGCAAAATCCCTTTTTCTTGGTGAGGTATCATACTGATAGATTCAAGGGATTAGGGCATGAACACCTTTCAAGGTGCAGGGAGCATTATTCTGTCAACCACAGGTCTCAAAGGAGTTAAGCTGGGGGGGGGGGGGGAAAGCCATACACAGAAGTTACATACTTTATATAGCAAAATACCATATTATCAATGAACACTAAGCTCAAAAATATAGCTCAGATACACTAAATGGATGCCAGAATTAGACAAATTCAGACACCTTGTCAAAGCATGGAATCTCAGACTCATATGCTCACTTTCTGCAGTCAGGTCCATTCCCAAGAGGAAGGACAGAGGAAACTGAGCTCAACATTCCCAGATTTTCTAACTTGCTGGTCACTCCATCCCTCCAAGTGAGTATCCCTTGCGTGAAAAGAACAAAAGATGTAGGAAGGAATGGTTTTTCCTAACGTATGTAGTATTTATTTTAAAAAAATCAGGAGAAGACGGGGGTGCCTGGGTGGCTCAGTCGGTTGAGTGTCCGACTTTGGCTCAGGTCACGATCTTGCAGTCCGTGAGTTCGAGCCCCACGTCGGGCTCTGTGCTGATGGCTCAGAGCCTGGAGCCTGCTTCAGATTCTGTGTCTCCCTCTCTCTCTGCCCCCCTAATCGAGACAGGGGCCAGTTCAGAACTGCAAGAGGTGATATCTGCAATGACTACAGAAAAGAATGGGGGCAAGATGAGCAAGAAGATAATGACCACTGTCCAGCTCAAACTCGGTCAGTGACCACAGGGAGGGAGAGCATGGAAGCTTGGGCGTATACTCTGATGAAATTGTTATGGAATGTTAACTTTATACGCTCTTACTCAAGCAGCCCCAGCCCCTAGCACAGTGCTCAGAAAGTTGTGTGGGGTGGGGAGGAGGCAATCGTTCGAGATGATGTGAAGATTTCAATGATTTAGGAAATGTTGGGGCCATTAATCTGAAGAAATTAGGAGATGCGTCGGTGGATAAGAAAATTGACAGGATTTTCGACAGTCTTTGTCAACCTCTCTTCATCCAGCCACACCTCCCGAAATAGATCTGTTCGCCAAACAGGGAAAAGTCCCCCCAAGCATGTGCATAGCTGAGGGTTGGCTCATGGCAGGGTTGCTCACAGTGTCACAAATGCATACTTTTAAAATATTTTTTAATATTTTATTTCCAGGCATACGTTACACATAGATAAAGTATTCACATTGTTATTTGAAGGGCAATGAAACCCCTTCATGTCCCCCGAATATCTCCTCTTATTTTTTAAAACTTGCAGTAAATTTTCTATTTTTCTTTCGTAGACATCTCTTATTGTTTTCAGAGGGAATTTTGCTCTCAAGTGTTGTAATAGGTTCTGTTGAGATGATAAATATAATCCCTGTATTCATTATAAATGATAATCACTTATTTCCGGTCTTTAGAAAAGCCTTGGGTTTTATACTTTACGTTAAGCAGTACTCTGCTTTGTTGCTCCAAGAGTGTAGCTGGGCAGAGTGAGTTAAGTAGGGCAGAATGTGCATGGAGGCTGCACAGGCAGAGAGGGGCAGGTCAGGAGTATCTGAGAGGCTGATTTCGCTTTCTTAGCTTTCATTATCCTTTTTTCATCATCTATTAGTAATCAGCAAGCATTAAAATATTGCCATAGATATACCTGAATATGTGAAAGACAGAAAAGGTTTTTTTTTTTATGATTATGGGTCTCTGAAAATAAGAAAGGGTACTCCGAGGTGTAACCTTTGCGACCTGTGCTGATCTGTGTGGTCCCTTCTTGACAGGTCCTCAGCAAGCCTGACACCCTACAAAGGCAGTAAGTATAACGTGAGAGTGCTGTGGCCTCAGTTATCTTTAGAGTCCTCTGGCTTTGATCTCCCGGAGACCGATCATTTTGTAGAAATGATCGTGTGTATTTTTTCTCCTTAACTGGACTGTGGCAGAACAGTTTCTAATTCATTGTCATCACCATCCCCATTGCCATCACCACCACCACCATCATTGTCTCCATCATCCCTCTCATTGCCATTATGACGGCCGCACTAAACAGTACGGAACGAGGCTCTGTGTGCATTGCGCTCAGGGAGTATCTCCTTTAATTCTCACAAGGAGTCTTTGTTCCATGGGTTGTCACCATCTTCACCTTACAGATAACAATCGGAAATGTTAAGCACTTGCCTAACCTCTTACAGAAGGTTGGAGCTGGAATTTGAAACGGTCAGTCTGAATTCAGTGCCCAAGTGCTGAAACACTGATTACATAGCCTCAATAGAAATAGAAGTAGTTTATTAAATGATAAAACCATTTAAATGTTCCTAGTATCATGCAGAGCATTTAGGAGACACTCAATGCATGTTAGTTTTCTCCCTGTTTCTCTCTCTCTCTCCCTCTCTCTCTCTCTCTCAGGAAGGAAAACAATTACTATTAAAATGAACAAAAACTTGTGACAGATGCACATTCCAGGGACATGTGAAATTCAGCAGCAGGTACTTAGGCATAGAAAAAGCTTTTCATGAGGCACCTGGGTGGCTCAGTCAGTTGGGTGTCTGACTTCAGCTCAGGTCATGATCTCACAGCTCGTGAGTTCGAGCCCCGCATCGGGCTCTGTGATGGCAGCTCAGAGCTGAGGAGCCTGCTTTGGATTCTGTGTCTCCCTCTGTCTCTGTCCCTCCCCTGCTTGTGCTCTACCTCTCTCTCTCTCTCTCTCAAAAATAAAAATAAACATTACAAAAAAAAAGAAAAGCTTTTCATGTGTAATTTAAATGTCCATAATAAGTACAGAGTCTCATCTGTGATGGAGATTCTGAATTAAATTTGTTTGCATGGGAAAGTGATGGATTTTGGAAGCTAGGGTCTCTGGATGGCAATCAAGGCGTGCGGGGCGCAGACCCTCACGGAGTATCCCGGAAGAGCTGTGTGTGGTATCTCTGAGGCAAAGAAGAGAGGACCGCAAAGGAAGCAGTGGCCACTAAGAAGAAAAGCGGGCAGAGAGAAAACGCAGGTAAGCAACATGACCCAGGAATGTTTTAGGAGAGTTCACGGCTACTGTTCAAGATTACGTTGTCTCCAATTGTGGAGTATTAGAAAGTGTCCTTGTTGTAACCTGCAACCTCTGGTGACACCCAAAGCTTTAGTAAAATCAGTCATGAGCAAAGCCCTTAGGCGGTTAAAGCCCCCCCCCCCACCCCGCCAAATGCCAAACATGAAAGACAAACATGAAAGACAATCCTACACACCATGTAGGATGAAAGGTGTTGAGGAAAATGATGCCCCAGAACTAAGAGGAAAAACTAGGGCCCGGTGACAGTAGAAAATTGGGCTATTCTTTGGACTGCTCTGGAGGAGACACAAAGGACTTCCTTTTCCCCTCAACCTAAAGAAGAGTGAGCTTTTATATCAGAGTGAAAGGATAACCCAATCCTATTGGTTCTCTGAAAGGAGCCCCCTAGGAGGCAGCTTGCAGGACTATCCTTATGCTGCCACTCACATTGCCTGACCAGGGGCCAACACGGGGCATTCACCATAAACACCAGAGGCCACCAAAGAGCACTCACCATAAACACTTGAGGGAGCTGACCGCCTTTGGTTTTCACTATCTTTGAAGAAGGATGGTAAGATTTTGTCAAGATGAGCACCCCGGGAATCAGGAACCTAACTCCACACTGTGTCTCAAGGGCTGTTTTCCTGTATACAGCGGCAGCTTTTTCCTTTCTCTTTTCCCCTCATCCCGCAGGGCCGTGCATAAGTAGAACAGCTTTATGGAGGCTGAGGGGAACAGAACCATGAATATCAATAAGACCCTTGATCCCTCCCAGCAAAGGCCAGTGTGCTGGGGCATTGCCCAGCTCTTTTGAGAGGCAAGGGGCTATTATGACCGTGCACTTTGTAACCTGTTCTGTAAAGCCAGCAATCGCACACTGCCATAATTCCATTAGTTAATGAATACTTTAAGAATTTGTCCGTCGTAAAAATACACTTAAAAATTAGTCAATCAATTATCTCTACCGTTAATGCTTCACCCTGTTTTTCAGCCTCATCTTTTAACTGAGACCATACGGGAAAGATCGGATTAATTCTTGGATTTAAAATTATGCGACTCTACAGTTGGGTTGAGAAATGAAATAACTATTTCTAATTCTCAATAGGAAGTGAGCGTGTCACTTCTGTCCACGCTGGCCCACGACAGACCAATGATTGTTGTGGTCTTTCTTGCTGAACCTTGACTCAGCTTCAGAATCCTACTTGATGCTGGACCCCAGGGAAACACCAGCAACCAATTAGTTCCCATCAGTGGATGTAATTAAGTGACATCCATCTAATGAAAGAAGAACCTGCTTTAGGATGGGGAGACGTGAATGACAAACTTATTTCTTTCAGGAGTTGCCTGTGACTTTAGGCAAATTATTTAACCTTGCTTGATCTATATTTCGCATCTTTAAGAGGAAAGACTTCAGTGGTAGTATGCCATAAGAACATTTAACTTGTACAAATTGAAGTGTATATATTCAGCAAATAACAATAACAACAACAACAATAATAACAGTTTTCTTACAAGAAGTTGACATCTTTTCAATGTTGGATCGGCCTAATAAGGAAGGTAAAATAAATGCAAATCATCTATGCTACATTTTGTAATCTTTTAAGGAGATTTTTAAAGGGCCGTGTTGACTTTATGCTATTTTCATCTAATGGAATGATTTTAGATGTAATTCCGTTTAAGGATGATCACACTCTAGTAAATGCCAGACTTAACAATCGGTTGTGAAGTTAAAGGAATGAGAAGGGAAAGACAACTTTTAAAAGTAGAAAGTACCACCCAAATACAGTGCCACATACAGTATGGCGGTGGTGGGGGTAAGAGGAAACCCTGGGCGCCGCGTGTGTCTGACCTTGACATTTCACTAATGAGAAGTCATTAACCATCCTCAACACACATGAACTGTTGTGTTTGGTCCTCCTTTGTGGTAAGAGGTGATCTGTCTCCCTGTGGATTCTCTCACCTTCTCATACATCCGTGACATCCCGGAGAACCTTTACGGAAGAGTCTCACCTGCATCCAATCAGTTCAGATCCTCCAGTTTCAGTTTAAAGGTGACCCTGAGGTAGTGCAGGAGGAGGGGTTAGAGGTGGGCCTGGATATCTGAAGACCTGGCCCTGGTGCTCACAGATAACCTGGAGATTCTGGAGATATTGTCAAGAGAGAAGATGCAGGCTAAGCCTATAGCGTCTGCAGTGAGAAGAATGGACTAGCTTCATTATGCAAAGTCTGGGAGTTGTAGGGTGATTGGCAATCAATGAAGCTGTGTAAAATTCAGCCAGGGGCATAACTTAAGGGAGAGGGAGGTTCTCATTTGGACACTGAGGGTAAAACATCAGCCAGACCATCATATCACAGAAGAAATCTGAAGGTCGATTACCAAGGTGGTGAGATCTAGACAGGAAATTAGAAAAGGAGTCTAATCTTCACCCGAAAGAAGCGATATTTTAAGAAGCAATGGCACAAAAGTAAAGCAGAAGGCTCAGAAGAGTCCCGGGGATAAAATTAAGTGATGCGTTAGATTGTTGTAAGGTCCCATCTTGGAAACTTCAGGGGAGTTACCAGAAAACCCTATAGATTAAGAAATAAGTCCACTCTTGCTCTCAGTGTTTCCTAACGGAACCCAGCCAAAATAGACATTAGTCTAAAGTGCCAAAAGTTTGAGGGATGGAAATCAGAAAAGGGCAATCATTAGTCACTACTTTCTACATTGCTGCATATAAAACAAAGGCCATAACAATCAAATTGTTGGTTACGTGGCAAACCACAAACCCGGTTCTGGGGGCCTAGAGAATAAATTTCTCAATAACCAAGGGTGAGGTGGACCGTGATGACAATGCGGGCCCCACTAAAAACATCCCCACTGCACTGGTGACAAGGAGGAACTGAGATTGCCAGTCATTTCAAAGCTTTTGTATTTCTAAAGTGCTGATTGACTGCCATCCAAATGCCTGTCCAAAGGCCAGAAAGCAATATTAGGAAGCGGAGAAACTGAGGAATATTAGACAAAGAAACTTAAAGCATTTAGTCAGAGAAGGATAACATGAGATTTGAATATGAGAAAGCCGTCTCCAAGCCCCTAAAACTTGTGTCCTTCTTTTTGCTTGAAGATAGAAGGAACATCCTGAGGATGTTCCTGTGTGTGTGCGTGTATGTGTGTAGAGTGTGTAGGGCTTGGTTTGTTTTGGCTTTGTTATGCTATTGATTTTTAAAATGATCAAAAAAAAAAAAAAAAAAAAAGAGGTTAGAGTGGGAGAGAGCCAAAGCATAAGAGACTCTTAAAAAATGAGAACAAACTGAGGGTTGATGGGGGGTGGGAGGGAGAGGAGGGTGGGTGATGGGTATTGAAGAGGGCATATTTTGGGATGAGCACTGGGTGTTGTATGGAAACCAATTTGACAATAAATTACATATATTAAAAAAATAAATAAAATGCAAAAAAAAGTAAAAAAAGAATAAATAAATAAATAAATAAATAAATAAATGTTTGGTAGAATTCAAAAAAAATTTTAAATGATCTGGGTACTTTTTTTCTTTCTTTTCTTTTCTTTTCTTTTCTTTTCCTTTCTTTTCTTTCTTTCTTTCTTTCTTTCTTTCTTTCTTTCTTTCTTTTTTTTTTTTTTTTGTCCTAGGGCTCAAAAACCACAAAAAGGCACAAACTTATTTCCCAGTGATTCTTCATTTTCAAGACCTCGCTCAGTTCTGGTTTTTCATTACCATATTCGAGAATTTCAAGTAGACTTAAGTCACCTTAAAGGAGAGTTAATAGCATTTGAGTGTTTTACACACACACACACACACACACACACACACACCCTCTATCTCCTCTGCTTTTACGATTTCCGATTTCCACTGCAAAGAAATTAAAGTTTTGGCAGAAACCCCAACTACATCTTAGTGGTGATCTATTAAATTTATGCCCAGATGAAAATGTGTGAAATCATATTTTAGAAATTTAAATTTTATTAGGCCATTTTTTAATGTGTATTTTTCCCTTTTATCTTTTAGAAATCTAGTCTCTCTTTCTTTTCTAGCAAGGATTCTTCTAACACCGCATTTGAAAATGCTACTCACAGATTTCACAGACCATATTTTCCGATTTGCATGAATAGGTCTATCGCAAAAGAGATACAGCCTATGGGGAGTGAAAAAAAATATCCTCCCCTTGAAGACTAGTTTTAACGTGTCATTTAATAATTCATTAAAAAAAAAATGTGCACAGAGAGAGCCAATGTTCTCCCTGTCTCATTCTGCCTGTTATCAGAGATTCCCACATGTATAGAGGGCTGCTTTTAGGGATTCTATAGACTGAGTAAAACGGGTTTCAATGAGAATGTCCTTGAGCTGTAAATGGACACACAATGAACAAGCAAACGACACACAGAGCGCACAGATTCTGCACAAAAAGCCTGCTCCCACATGTGCCTACAGTGAATTGCACTCAACACTGAAGGCTGTAATGACTCATTTTTATTGTTTGGGTGTTACCAGCTATGAGGACCATACTCACCAGTGTGGTAAAAACCAAATATGAATAACAATGGTAAAATAACTTGGCCATGATTGTCTTTCACTTAAAAATAATACTACCAAAAGAAGTGCTTTCCTCTAAAATATCCAAAGAAGGCTTTTATTTACTTTCACTTATTCTTATTTTTTTAGAGAGAGAGAGAGAGAGCACAAGCAGGAAAGATGGGCAGAGGGAGAGTGAGAGAGAGAATCTTAAGCGGGCTCCATACTGTCAGGGCAGAGCCCAATGTGGGGCTCCATCCCATAAAGCTGGGATCATGACCTGAGCCAAAATCGAGAGTCAGATGCTTGACTGACTAAACCATCCAGGGGCCCCTTTAGGAGGCATTTATTTATCCAGTATTTACCACAGTGATTTTTTAAATAACATAAGGAGAGTATTTTTAAAATGTACCTTGTTGGGACACAATTCTGAATAAATGTGACCTTGTTAGAGTTTGGTAAATCTGCATTTTCACAAGTGCTGCAGGTGTTTATTCAAATAATCCTTGAATACCAACTTGAGAAATCTTGCCTCACTTGAATGCTTCATGAGGGACCTTTATGTTGCTTTCAGATTTAGTTTTCTAGAATATTTTCTTGCTACTTAGACTTCAGCATAGTCCAATTACCCCACCAGGCCAAAACTCCATGGAAACTTACTCCACAATAAATGAAAATGAAGGATAGGGTATGGAATATCTTTCTAAAGACTATGCCCAGCTTTCTTTTGGTCTACCATCTGATATCTTTTAGATTTTGTTCTTTTTTAAGATTTCCAAATTAGCATTTTTTAACATAAAATATTTCAAAGCACTTAGATTTAATAGAGTTCTCCAAGATAAAATTTTTTTTCAAATGCTCTCAGTGTTTCTATCTGTCAGAGAACTTGAAACCAATGTCAATTTTGCATAAAACTTTTAAATCATTTGTTATTTCCCCACAGTCATTAGCAGGTGGTCTCTACTCAAAGCTTATGAAAAAAGAAATATTTATGCTAATTTCATATCTATTCTATTGCACATAGAAAATTTCCATGCTTACATTTCGACTGCATTTTTGAAAAAAATGTATTAAAAAAAAACAATTGTAGTAATACTAGGGTGTGGAGGTGGTAACTAATATTTTTTTGGAGCAATTACAACATTCATGACATATTGCTAGTCACTTTGCCTCTATCATTTAAAGAATTTATCACAACAATCTCATAGGGAAGATAAAGCTTCATTGCAACTTACAGATGAAGAAAACTGACATGTAGGGAGGTTAACTTGACCTGATCATAGAGATCATAAATGACACCACAGGCACATGAACCCGGGCCATGTGTTCTAATGCTCATTTTTTTAACCACACTGTGGTCCATCTGCCAGTGCTGAAATAATTGTTGGTGCAGCTACGCTCTGTTTCATATTGTATCTACACACATTACATCACATGTCTATCGCTAATAAAATCTGCTAGAAACAGTTCGTGATTTTAATCCTACTCCAACTTTGATAACTCATGCAGCACCCAAAATTGTATGATAGAAATTTTGCACTCAGCTGCCTTTTATAAATATTTTTTTTTAATTTTCTTAATGTTCATCTATTTTTGAGAGGGATACAGAGTCGAGCAGCGGAGGGACAGAGAGAGGGAGACACAGAATCTGAAGCAGGCTCCAGGCTCTGAGCTGTCAGCTGTCGTGGGGCTCGAACCCACGAACTGTGAGATCATGACCTGAGCCGAAGTCTGACATTTAACCGACTGAGCCATCCAGGTGCCCCTATAAATATATTTTTAAAGATATTTCTGAGAAAACTACTTAATCAGTTTCAACATGGCAAATGTGTCCCTTACTTGTCTTCACGTCCCTGGCTCAGGTGATTCCTAACTGACATCAGTGAATTTGTTACCTTGGATAGAAAGACAACTTGAGGAACAGCAGCCGAAGAGGCCACTCATCCCCTGCTCGGAAGAATCTCCAAGACGAAACAACATCTCATTTCATATTGGAGGCAAATCTTAAAATGCAAATATGACAGAAATCCCCCCAAATGGGCTCAAATCCTTGTCAAATCTCAATTTGCGTGTCTCAGTGTGTACAAGGGAAAACACGCTTCCATGTGTAGAAAGGAGGAGAATATGATTGGGTAGCAGGACAGAAAAATTAACATGAAAGAACACAGAAATAGAAGAATCGCACATAGTTCACTAGATAACTAGGACTCTTTTGCTTGACCTCTTAGAGCAGCTTTTCACGAGTTACCTCCATAAAAATACTCAAGACTTGGACGTTGCTAGCTCAGCCCCTTGTATTTTTTGTTTTTATACACTTTGTATTTAGATCGATTTTTCAGGATGATAGGAATCTTTTAATTTTTTTTAATGTTTATTTCTTTTAATGTTTATTTATTTATCTTGAGAGAGAGAGAGAGAGAGAGAGAGAGCGAGCAGGGGAGGGACAAAGAGACAGGAAGAGAACCATGAGATCATGACCTGAGCCAAAATCAAGAGTCAGACACTTAATTGCCTGAGCCACCCAGGCACCCCAGGAATCTTTTAAATCACAATATCAATGCCTTTATATAAGATACAACTCAATGAATAATTCTGTCAATGAAGAATGAGGACGAATTGATATTTCAGAGTTTTGTTTGTCTGTTTGTTTGTTTTGTTTTTATCAAATGAGGACTATGTAATGATGCAATACATTTTTCTTTCTGCCCAGGCTGTTGGACTAGCAGAATATTTAAAGTATCTTATCTTCCTGGTGAAATTATCTTGCTCTAATACTTACCATCACGTTTTTGTTTTTGTTTTTGTTTTTTTACTTTAAGGGGCCTGTGCTAACTGTATCTGTTTTTCCTAAATTTTTTGGAATCCTTTAGAAAGTTGGGTACTTATGCATATGTACACTTATGTTTGTATGTGTGTCTATAATTTTCACATTAATACAGTTTTGTGACCAGGCGGGTCCATGTATAAAATAAAACAAACATGTGAGGCAAATGGAAAATAGTCATCTAGGTAAATATGTGTCTGGAAGTTATCATGGAGATATTCTAGATATATTACAAAATAATGGGCAAGAAGAGACATAGGCTGGCATAAAGATAGTGGCACTTTACCAACAGAATTCCTGCATGTTTCTTCAGTGTATCTAAGAATATGTACTATTTGGCACAATGTAGAATTTATAAATGATTGCCAAGTAATTGTTATTGCATATTTGTATATCAAAATGCAGTGGTAGTGGTCATAATTTGAGGCAAATCTTTTAACTCTGTCCTTACCCATTACTTCCTCATCACTAGGTGTAATACGGATGATCAGAATTTGTGACGATGGTAATTTTTCTTGATAGAATATAATTTTATCAGGGTAACAATAAAGAGAAAGCTCGCTCTGTAGGGATGAAGATTTTCCTTTTTTCTTCCTTGTAGCTCGTTTGTAACTTTCCTATTAAGCTGTGGCATTTTATGCCTCAGAGAAGAATGAGAGTAGTGATATTTGGATGGTTTCATTTTCTATCATTTCATATAAATTGAACTCATTTTCACAATCTCCAAAGAATATGCGTTTAATATGTCTGTTATATTTTACTGGTATCTCAGTTCAAAAGAGATGCCTTAGAACCTACAGAGTAAATTAAATAAAATAATAAATAATATAAGAGATAATAATAAGAGAAATAATAAAATTAAGCCTTGCTTATCTACATATCACTCCAAAGTTTGTGGTTGATTTTGCAGCCAGAAAGATACTTGTTCTGAGTTTTATTCACCATAATCTAACTAATCAAGGCTTAATCTTTCGAGTAATATGACATGTGTGTCTCACAATAATCTTAACCTTGGTCTGAACGACCCCTGCCTTCTAATTTCTAGAACCCCAGCTCCATCTTGAGACCTAGTCCAACCCATGGCAGAGTCCTCCTCAAGAAGGGATTTTGCTAAAGCTGCCGATACAGGGGTTCCCACATCACTACGGCAGCCGATGCCCTGCTCGTGACATTAGGTGAATTTCATATTGAAATGGAGAAATGGGGATTTTTCACTGCTTCATGGGGTCTCTTCTCTCTTACAACCAGTAACATGGTCATTTCTTTATCTCCTAATGGTGAGGCCATTTCTTCCCCCACAGTTGGTTCCAGCTGCTTGTTTAAACCTATGAAATACGTGGGGGCAAAAAGTATGGCGGTAGAAATGGGGACTGGCCCAATAGAGCACAAAATCCTGCTCTTACCAGAATTCCTGGCATTTCATTCAGTTCTCTGACTGACACTAAAATCATTTTTTTTGTCTCTTCTTTTGCTCTTTGACTCCAGGGAATGCATTTCTTTCCTCTGCCATTGCCACAGTCTTCATTGTATCCACTCACGTGTCCCTATTTTACCATAGTCAGTGGCAGAATTTCCTTGCTGCTAAAAGGCAGTTTGAGGTACAACTAAAAAAAAGGGGCACCATTCTTAAAGGTTTGTGAAATGAGCTAAGAGCCCAGTGGGCTACTGCACTCTGCTTAAGGCCACAACATTTTAAGCAGGGCTATTCAATAAGTATTAAATAAATGCTGCCCGTGATGAAATCGGTCCTTCAAAATGAAAAATTAAATGCGTTTTTTAAAATCTAGCCTGCTCTTTCAGAAGTCATCATCATTTCGGAAGAGCTGGCTAGACTGGAACAGGAATTTCATAGGCCTTTATAAAGGGCCTATAAAGAAACATGTGCACAAAAACATGTAGCAACATGCAGCTGTAACAAAAGTTATGAATCTCTACTCTGCTACGACTACGGAAATGCAATGTGTATGTTTGTGTGTCTGTGTCATATGTGAAAGAGGTAGGGGAGGATAGTGAGGAAAATCTACAGTTTTTTTTCCCATAAGCTTTGATATATACTTCTGTTCCTTCTATAAAGGAAAGCTTATTGTTTACATAATTATTTGCAGACATGAGCAGCATATATCGGAGAAGGAATATAGGATTCACATTCAGAAGTCAGATTCAAATTCTACCTCTCCCACTCCATATTGCTTTATTCTTGCCAGCTACCTTAAATTTTGAAGGTGACAATAAAACCTGTGTCACAAGATTACAGTAAAGACCAGAGGAGATGATATATGGGTAAGCCCCTATAAACACTGAAATACTGTGTTTTTATTGTTACTGTAATAAACATTGTGTTGTTTTTCTCATGAATATCGCCTTGATTTCTTCTATCAGATTCTGAAGAGTTAGGCTGTTTTGTGAAATCATCTGTGTGCATATGCGTGTGTGCGTGTGTGTGTGTGTGTGTACGCGCGTGTAAAATTTTGATGTTGGGATATAAAATCTGTTTACCATTAAAATTAGTTTTGATGTTAAGGAGGAGAGATTATCAGTTCCTTCATAATTAGATGGAGAAAGAAAGGCTTGGAGGGAAACAAGGAGGAAAAGAGGGAATGAGAAAGAGACAGGAAAAAAGAACTCATCCTACATTAACTAATTGAGCATATGCCAGGACATTTTTTAAATGTTAATTTATTTTTGAGAGTGGGGGGAGGAGCAGAGAGAGAGAGGGAGACAGAGAATCCAAAGCAGGCTCCACGCTGTCAGCACAAACCCAAAGTGGGGTTGGAACCCACATCGTGGGATCATGACCTGAGCCAACGTCGGACACTCAACTGACTGAGCCATCCAGGCACCATCCCAGGACACTTTTAAATGTATCCTCAATAACCTGAAAGACTATAATGTTATCTCTTTTGACTCTTGTAGGGGAGGAAAAAATGATTTTCCCTTTACCCTTTTGGGTTCTTAGCTGAGATCCCTGTAATAAAAGGCAGATTAACAAGTGAAAAGCAAACAAGTTTATTCACATGTGTATCTCACATATACATGGGGATAGTCAGGAAAAAATGAGTAGCTCCCCAGGAGCTTAGAATGTAGAGTGAACTACCGTCTTAATAGGGAAAAGGAAGGGAGATGGAGGCCTCTCAGGGGAAAGTGAATGGTTTTTAGGAAAGATAAATGAGCCCTTAGAAAAATAGATGGGAGGTATGATAGTTTGTGACAGTTTGTCTGGGTGTGGTGTCAACTTCTAGTCTCTTCTGTGACTAGATGACTCTGGTTGACGAAGCTACTGGCGAGGAGATTTATGACAGTTGCATTCCTTTTGAATGACCTGTGTTTAGGGAGACCAAGGAATTTCAGAGAAAGCCTCTTCTCCATTTGCTGTATTTCATGTGTCTACAGCTCAGAATAATCAATATACCAAAGTGAGATTTGGGGAGTTGGCACGTACTGAGCTTCTACAGTCCTATTTTAGGGTGCCATATTTTGTTACTCTTCACTAAGAAACTGAAACTAAGAAGGTCATCTTCTCAGGACAATGCCATAAATATAGCCCTATCTGACTGCTTCTTGAAGGTCTTTGTATCCCTGCAGCAGCTGGGGCATACTGAGTAAACACACAAAGGAATGAAGAATTCTTTGAAGGAGAGAAGGAATTTGGGCTTTCCTCTTTGTCCTCAGGAAATATATAAAATGTTGAGGGAACTACTAGGGTAAAAGAACCCCACCAAGTCCTCTCTCATTTTGATGGGTAAAAGGTGCCCAGTGCGATATTTTAAACCCAAAGAAGGCTTTCCTCCCTATGGTTTTCAGTGGTTCATTTCCCACTTCACCTTCCTCCCTACTTCCTTCTACTCCTCACTGACCAGTCAACATATAACTTAGACGGCCTCAAGTAATAGACGGTGGTTGCTGCGATATTGTCACTAGCCTCCAGAGTCCTGAATATAAATAGCTATTTTATTTCTAAAGCGTTCCTTTGTTAGCCATTTTAGCAAATTGAATGTATGTTAGCCTATGAAACACATTAGTAGACATTACTTTTATTCAGATTGAGTTATCTTAAATACAATTCATAAATCGGTAATGAAGGTCCAAAAAAGTCTCATTCTGTGTGTCTTAATAGGTACTCATTGTTAGTCTATGAGCAAGGCAGCAAATGGACGTGATGCATTGATACCTTCAAAAACGAGGCTCAGAGGAAGTGCTGAAGGCATCTTTACCTCTCAGTGAACATCCTAGATGTGCAAGAATTTCATTTGGTAGGGGAACATGTGTACTGTGTTACCCTAAGGATAGCGATTGGATATCAGTGGTGTGGGTACAGTCATTCCCAGAGAAGCTGATAACATTCAGGGAGGGTGTGTTGGTGGGGTAATACTAAACTGAAAAAACAAGTCGCGTGAAAATAAAAACCTACTAACGTGAGTTAATGAAAGAAAATTGCAAGACTGTAAACTGTATGAGGGAGAGACTATGCCTGCATGGCCACCATTATGTCCCCAATGCCAGGCATGGCGCCAAAGCCATCAGGAGTTCTCATTACCATTTGTTGAATGAATGGATGGATGGATGGATGGATGGGTGGATGGATAAAAGCCTGTCCTATGCCAAGACCCACAGAGTAATTTTACCAAGGATGGAAAGCGATTCCTTCCCCCTCTTCAGGACAGTAACTTTCCATGCGTTAGTACAGCTAGGACCACAACAAGGAAAGAAATACTAATCTTCAGAAAGCTGGAAAGGCAGTGAAGGGAGCAACGGAAACCTACCAAGCGTGCTCAAGGTGTATCAGCAAAGAACCATACGAGGGCAAAGAGAGAAACGATAAAGGCTCTCCAAGAATATGGGTCAACCATCAAAGGCACTCTGCCATCACAAGAGAGGGACTTGAGGTTTGACGTCCAGAATTATAGTGGTGGGGCTATTGGCTATTCTTAGTGAGAAGTATGAACACAGTCTCTTGCATCTTTCAGGTTTGTGTGTCCTGGGAAACAAGTGCCTACATATTTAATTCAGTTAAAAATTACTTCCAATTGACAGATGTTAGGATATTAGCTTCAGAACAGAGAAGTATTAAAATATTCACTAAATACATCAATATGTTGAACCGTCTGTGGGCTTTAAAATTGTACGGCATATTCTATTATGGAAATACGCGTGCGATATGTTAGGTGAGGAAAGCAAAACACAAAACCATATGTACACACCGTGTTTACAACCACGGTAAAATGTACAGTTATAGGATTTTAGAGAGGGAAAGACCATATGATCATTAATAAAGATGTAAATATTTGGCATTTTAAAGTCTGCAGACTATTTTCCCTCTAAATTTCTATACAGTAAACTTCACCTTAAAGAACCTGGTTGTCCCACCTACTTAGTCATAACACACATCGCATGATGTTGCTGGATGGCAGTATACTGCGTGTCGTCCCCACAATACCACAGAAGAATCATCATCTAGTTTATAATGGCTATCTCATTGAAAATGAGTGATTTACCAACAGGCACATGGGCTGAGGAAAATAGCATTTGTAAAGTTTAAAATGAATTTCCCCAGACAAGCTTTATTGTTTTCTATGTAGGTTACATTAAGTATGCTGTCAACTAGACGCGGAGGTTCAATTTAGCAATATTATTAATTAGGAAGACTATTTCATAATAATAGTTTCTTGTGCTTCATTCAGACTCCATGAATTTCACATCTTTACCTTGCTGGTCATTTTCTCTTTAATAAAAGAACCAGGAAAGTTTCTGAGCTTCCTGTCTGGAAGGAAAATGGAAGAGGTAGAGTGGAAACACAATTCACAGTAGTACTTATAGCTCACCACTTTCTGTGAACAGATGTTCTGTTAGCTGGCCAGACTACAAGAGTGTGAGTCATGAGGAACATAATTATTGAAAGGCTTCATGACAAATAAAACCTTGTCTTGCAAAGACTCTTTCAGAATCCTCACACATGCATGATATTCCCTTTCTTCTCTCTTTCTTTCTTTCTTTCTTTCTTTCTTTCTTTCTTTCTATTATTTCCCTAATTCTTGGTCCCTTAGCCACTCCCAGGAGTGGGAACAGTGTGGAGAAGAATACTGGAAGTAAAAGGGCTGGAAAACTGGGTCACTGCAGTATTTGTCCTGGAGGCCCCTCTAAGTTCTGTCTAGAAACTTCACATCTTAACACACTGGGGACAGCTGCATATATATATATATATATATATATATGTGTGTGTGTGTGTGTGTACATATATATATATACATACACATATATATATACATACACACACACACACACACACACACACACACACACACATATATATATATTTGCTTAAGATTTAGTAGAGAAGACAACATACTAATTTATAGACACCTGTCACCAGTAGATTCACCTTCACCTGTGACTGGTCTGACCACCATTTTGGACAGGGTGATCAGGATTTGGCATCAGAAAGAGAAGGAGAGAGAGGTCTTTTTTCTTTTCCCTGTTCTCATGCATGAAGCTAGGCACCCTAGGAGTGATGTTGGGAGAGGTGCCAAAGAAAGGGTGGAGGTATATAGAAATATCAATCAAACCTTGCCCAAGGCAAGTAGCATCAATTGCTTTCCACATCTCTGTCTTTCAATTTATTGTGGATTGAAGAAATATAAATCAATCACGGCTTTCCTAGCCACCAACCACCGTGTGATACAAAGACCTCAGTAACTCGTCCCAATCTAAGAAACCTCATCCAACTTGATGTTTAGAATCCTTTCTATTATTACAGGGATTAGAAATTCTGTGGACTCATTCAAAAGCCATAGCTCTACACTTTTTATTTATCTCAGGCTTTCTGGGGGGATTCATTCCCCAAGAATAGCCTTATACATTTAGTTATTTCACCCTACATTCAGTCCCCAAAATTTTGCCTGGTACTGATGATACCTTAACCATCTGCCAGCAGAGCAGTCTCAGCACTACAACCTTCTCTCAAGTATCAGCATCAGAATACCCCAGCTTTCACTGATCGAATCACGTAATTTCTTGCAAGTTTCCAGGCTGGTTTTCTTTACCATGGACGGAGAGCTTGGTGAAGACTTTCCTGTAGGATGCCAGCTATTCACGAGCTAAGACCAAAGAATGGTGGTATCATCAAGAATGGTTGCAGTGAGGAAGTTCATTGTTAGCCCAAAAGGCCAGTGTTGCATCTTATTGGCATACCACATACAGTGCATTCAAGTCCTGTTAGCAAAGTGGTCTTGGCTAGAAGCTAGAGTACCTTGGAATTGAGAGCAGAATTAAAAACCTTCACAGAAGTCAACGCATGCCTGGTAGCTTAGGCTCAGTATACAGTGAAGCTACCGAAATCATGAATAATCTACATTGCATTTGTTGGAACATTAAGGAGAAAAGACTTCTCAATTTTGAGAGATTTCTCCAAAATGGCTTCCAATGCTTCTTGTTTTCCCTCAAACCATCTTCAACCTGCAGGCATCACAGCTCTGTGGCAAACACTTCATTCTTCTCCACTTAGGTTAGGAAATGAGATACCAGGATTCTTATCCAAGTCGTCTTATTATCATGTCTTGTTGTTCACAGCACATAGTTGAGCTAAATACATGGATCATCCTGTCAAGGAACTTACCTGATTTGATACTGCCTGCCCGCCCCCCTCCCGCCCCCCCCACCCCCACATTGGCTCTCTTTTTTACTGTTCTGGACTCCAGGTGTTACCTTAACCAGAGGCATCTCAGTGCAGGTCTTCATGCTCTCTGCTATAAGCACCCCCCTCCCAACCCAAGCTCACCATTTCAAAAGCAAATATGTTCAGGTTGAAAGCAAATGTGTCCACATAATATAACATTAAACGATTCTACAAATTTGTTTTATTTTTGCCATTACACTTATTATTATTATTTGCTATTCTACTACAGTCACTTCCGATTTATTCTCAGAAGAGTCGCCCTTCCATTCATAATTGTTCTTTAAAGTTGTGACATTTTTCGATGGCTGCTAAAAGAGGCATGTGAATTAAGGTTGGGAGGTATTTCCTAAAATGTTTTTTCCCTTCATGTAGCTTAAAAGCAATGATAGAATGATGGTGACTGCATCTATTGCTGTGCTGTGAAGAATTCAAAGGACATTCTCAAGCTGGGGCAAAGGATTCCAGGATAGATGGGCTACTGTTGGCTCACGAGGGAAAACTTTAGGCAAACATGCCACATTTTGCCATCTTTACCTTAAATTTTTCACAAATTATTATTTTCCAATGTTTGATTCAGTGATACGATACAATTACAAGAGCAGAGGTAAGCAAACTATAGTCTGCTCAAACTACCTGCTTTCCTTCTTCCTCCACAGACCTTAGGGCTAAGGCCACTTAACCCCCTCCAGCTGGCTCAGCCTCATCTAGTCTTTAGTCAAATGAATTTTATTCAAAAGGTTAGATGAGTCAGCAGTCCCTGTCCAAATAACACCAGCATTCTTCACAGAGCTAGAACAAATAATCCTAAAATGTGTATAGAACCAGAAAAGACCCAGAATAGCCAAAGCAATCTTGAAAAAGAAAACCAAAGCAGGAGGCATCACAATCTCAGACTTCAAGCTGTATTACAAAGCTGTAATCACCAAGACAGTGTAGTACTGGCATAAAAACAGACACTGAGATCAATGGGACAGAATAGAGAACCTAGAAATGGACCCACCAACATACGGCCAACTAATTTTTGACAAAGCAGGAAAGAATATCCAATGGAATAAAGACAGTCTCTTCAGCAAGTGGTGCTGTGAAAACTGGACAGCAACATGCAGAAGAATGAACCTGGACCACTTTCTTACACCATACACAAAAATAAACTCAAAATGGATGAAAGACCTCAATGTAAGACAGGAAGCCATCAAAATCCTAGAGGAGAAAGCAGGTAAAAACCTCTTTGATCTTGGCCGCAGCAAATTCTTACTCAACACGTCTCCATAAGCAAGGGAAACAAAAGCAAAAATGAACTATTGGGACCTCATCAAAATAAAAAGCTTCTGCACAGCGAAGGAAACAATCAGCAAAGCTAAAAGGTAACCGACGGAATGGGAGAAGATATTTGCAAATGACATATCAGATAAAGGGTTAGTATCCAAAATCTATAAAGAACTTATCAAACTCAACACCCAGAAAAACAAATAAACAGTGAAGAAATTGGCAAAAGACATGAATAGACACTTCTCCAAAGAAGACATCCAGATGGCCAACTGACACATGAAAAAAATGCTCAACATCACTCATCGTCCAGGAAATACAAATCAAAACCACAATGAGATACCACCTCATACCTGTCAGAATGGCTAATATCAACAACTCAGGTAACAACAGATGTTGGTGAGGATGCGGAGAAAGAGGATCTCTTTTGCATTGTTGGTGGGAATGCAAGCTGGTGCAGCCACTCTGGAAAACACTGTGGAGGTTCCTCAAAAAATTAAAAATAGAACTACTCTATGACCCAGCAATTGCACTACCAGGCATTTATCCAAGGGATACAGGTGTGCTGTTTCAAAGGGACACATGCACCCCAATGTTTATAGCAGCACTATCAACAATAGCCAAAGTATGGAAAGATCTCAAATATCCACTGATGAATGCATGGACAAAGAAGATGTGGTGTGTATATATATATATATATATATATATATATATATATATATACACATATATATATATGTATACATATATATATGTATACACATATGTATACATATGTATATATACACATATGTATATATATATGTATATGTGTGTGTATATATATATATATATATATATATATATATATATAATGGAGTATTACTCAGAAATCAAAAAGAATGAAATCTTGCCATTTGCAATTACATGGATAGAACTAGTGGGTATTATGCTAAGCAAAATTAGTCAGAGAAAGACAAATATCATATGACTTCACTCATATGAGGACTTTAAGATACAAAACAGATGAACATAAGGGAAGGTGAGCAAAAATAATACAAAAACAGGGAGGGGGACAAACCATAAGAGACTGTTGAATATGGAGAAAAATAGAGGGTTGCTGGAGGAGTAGTGGGAGGGGGGATGGGCTAAATGGGTAAAGGGCATTAAAGAATCTACTCCTGAAATCATTGTTGCACTAAATGCTAACTAACTTGGATGTAAATTTTAAAAAAAATAATTAAAATCAAAGTTTAGATGACTCAGCATCAGGTTAATTCATGACTTCAAACCTCATCCCCTTGACTTTAATAATTGACATATGTCTATTTTCTGTAACCAGGTTTCCACTTTGTATTCTAATTCCTACAAGTCTGGAGTATTACTATCTCCCTGTCTCTACCGCCTGTCCATCCCATCATCCAGATACCAGCCACCTATCTGAAACCCAAAGATCACTCAACACAATTCTGATGGTTACCAGCTAGTGCTGTTTATAAAACCATCTCAAAACCCATAGCTTCAAACAACAACCATTATTAGAATTCATGTATCCATGGAAAGCTGTTTTCACCTGGTCTTACTTAGGGATCTGCAGGTCAGACAGGGACTGTGCTTCAGGCTGGACTTGGCTAGAGCATTTGAACTGGGAAACTCTTCTCCATTTCTCCCACCCTCCTCCTAGGATCAGTGGGCTACTGTGGGCATGGTCTTGTCCTTGTAGTGGTCTAAGGGCAAGAGAGCAAGCTTGACCACATAAGTGCTTTCCACATCTCTCCTTGCTTATATCTGCTAATAACCCATTGCTAAAAGCAAGCCACGAGGCCAAACCCAGAGTCAAGGGGTAGGAACGAAGCTCTATTCACAGAGGGAGGTCTACAAAGTCATCCGGCAAAGAGCATGGATAAAGACCATTAGTACAATATACTGCAAGAATGCTCTCAGGAGAAGAAACAAAAGGCCCCTCTGTCCAATATCTCCATCAACCTGATCTAGAGCTGAATAAAACCACCATATACTGCATCATAGAGCACTCCTAGGAAATAAATGCAGGGTGACATTCCAGCTCCTTTTATCCCTAATTCCAAGACTTGCATGAGAGTTGGAAGGAAATAGAATTATATATTAACCCAAATTCTATATAATTCTATAATTATAGAATTAACCCAAATTCTACCATCAGCAAATGATGTGCTTGAAATATACAAGCCTTTTGGAAGGTGCTCTTCTATGGGAAGCCCACCCGCCCCTCCATCAGAGCCAGACCCTTTTCTCACAGTACACGTAACTGCCATGATGACACTAAGCCATTAGGTTGAGGTGGCAATATTTTACACATCACTAAGTGCAGGTAGCAACTGCTTTTCTCTGTTTATTTTAAGATAGCTGTAAATTGATATGCAGTTACAAAAAATAATACAGAAATCCTGTTTGCTACCCTTCACCTGGTTTCCCCCCAATGATAACACCTTTAATAATCTACAGCATTATATCACAACCAGGATATTGACACTGATACAATCCATCTACTTTATTCAGATTTTACTAATTCGACACACACCCTTGTGTGTGTGTCTAATTATATCACAACCAGGATATTGACACTGATACAATCCATCTACTTTATTCAGATTTTACTAATTCGACACACACCCTTGTGTGTGTGTCTAATTTTATGCATTTTTATCACATGTGTAGATTTGTGTAACCATCATCACCGTCAAATGTCAAGCTATAGAACAGTTTTGTCAAGGCTCTATTTTTAACTAGTCTAAGATCAGTGAATTTTGTAAAGGAGCTCAGAGGTGATCTCAATGTTGGACTTTTTTTTTAACGGTCTCAAACATTTGGTTTATGTCATACGGGCATAGCCTCTGTCAGACACAGGATATTTGTCTCTTTTTTAAACAGGTAATTGCCTGTTAAATGAGTCACATAACTACTCTCTTCTCAAGTGACCATGGAGTGCTTATACAATGTGTATCTTCTTACAAATCTAATAAGAGCTGTGTAAAATGAATTAAAAAGTGTTTCGCTGAAACGGTATCTCAAGGAAACCCAGCTCTACCCATTAGATTTGAAGCTGTGAGAGAATCTGAGACACACTGACAAGTGAGCCCCATTTAGGTATTTTTCTAAAATGAGATTGCTTCAGTCTTGCTCTTGCTGATCTCATCAGAAATTATTCTCTGGCCACACTTGTTGTCTGGGCTCTGAAATGCCAATTGATGAATTACTATAACAAATGACTTGGGTCTCCAATTCTTACCGACATTCGTAAATGGAAGACTTGACAGTCAACTTGAGGGGCATGGAGTTTCATGGTCCTCGTGACCAGAGAGGGCAGTGTTTCTTCCCACACCCTCCACTTGTGACTTTTGTGAGTAAAGAGGCCAGAAAAATGTGATCCTGACAGGCAGGATTTATGGATTTGTTGCTGTGTGCCCATTTAGCATGTTGTGTTAGGACTTGGGGGAACATACAACGCCCACAACTCTACACAATACAGAGTTGGTACAAGGTATAATCGGAGAACAGTACACCAGGAGAGCTTTCAACCAGTCAAGAGGTTTATGATATTTTTTTAACACTAGAACTTTTTGTCCAAATGCATCCTTTTAAAATATATTTTAAAGGTGGTACATAGACACAATCTAAAGAGTCAAATAGTTCTACAAGGCTTCATGTAAAAATAGCAGGCTGACTTGGAATGAAGCATTCTGGAGTCTGCTAAACTCCCCAGTGTCTAATTTCTTCTTACGCCTGTGTTGTTTTTCATTCTCTTGGTCTTTATGTTTCTATGCCTTAAAGAAAAATTATTTTTCTTGTCACTTCAGAGTTCTGGTAAGAAGCAGACATGTAAGTATGTTTATTCTGCCATCATTTATCAGAAAGCCAGTGTAATCTTACTCTGAATCCCTAAATCCTAAACACTTCCTCCGTATTAGGCACCCATCTCATCCCTTCAGAATCCTCTTGAGTTATCTCCCCCAAATCCTAAAGCCCCTTGAAATATCGGATAAAAACAAACAAACAAACAAACAAAAAACACTAATCCAACCTCAGCATTTTATAGATGAGTAAACTAAGACTCAAGAAAATAAAAGGAATTGCCTAAGACCCCATATATGGTAGTAGGCAGATTTTGACTTACAACCCATTTCCCCTTCTAGATAGATGCTCTTTGTTTCTTTCTTTTTTTTTTTTTTTAATTTACTTATTTTGAAAGAGAGATTACAAGTAAGGGAGGGGCAGAGAGAGAGGGAGAGAGAGAATCCTAAGAAGGCTCTGCACTGTCAGCCCACACAGGGCTCGATCTCATGACGAGAACATGACCTGACCCCATATCAAGAGTCAGATGCTCAACCAACTGAACCACCCAGGCACCCAAGGATAAGGTGCTCTTTCTTTTCTTTTCTTTTAGGATTTTATTTTTAAGTAATTTTTATACCCAATATGGGGCTCAAACTCACAACCTCAAGATCAAGAGTCACATGCTCCACTGGCTGAGACAGCTGGGTGCCCCTGTATACATGATCTTTCTACTATACCACATTGTCTTTATTTAATTCAGCAACCAAAAAACTATGCAGACATTATGACAGTGGTCTCTTTGATCTATTGGTTCAGCATTTATTCTTTTATTAAACAAATTAAACCTGCTTTGTACTGGGTATTATGCTTGACATTGAAGATAAAATAATAAATACAACAAGCATAACCTTTTCCTTCCTGGGGTCCACACTCAAGGACATGGTGTCATTATTGGGCAGTTTTTAGGCCAGATTTGGCCAGCAGATGTGCTTTTTTGAGGCAGCCCATTATTTTATAGATGTACAAATTAATTGTCAATATCCAAAAGTTGAGAGAATTACATTAAAGTAATATGGAAGTCTAGCTTCTCTTGAGGATTACAGATGTGAACAGACTGAGCCTTTAGCACCCACCTGACGTCAGTGGACCAGAGAGAGAGATAGTGGTCCCTTTGACTAAGCCCTCTGTGCAGCCACTGGTCCATTTTCCTCCGTGATTGTCCCTTCTTCCCCCTGTAGAAATGGGGGTTTGCAACTTCTTTCCTAGTGGGTTTCCAGTTATGCTCTGGGAATCTTAGGAATTCCGACAAGAGTTTCACTAGGTCAAGTTACAGAGATTCATGTCAGGCCATATGGATTCTAACAGAAAGATTGCTGAACACTTCCCTGTTTTACATTGTAGACATCCATTTAAGGTTTTTCTTAACTAACTGCCGAAAGGAAACGCAGTTGAGTTCCACTCTTTTACAGTAAGTGTCTTAGTAGGTAGTATCATTAAGAAAACCCCACCCACTTTACTTACCATTATCGGCTAGGTACGGAGACACTCAAATAGTTCTTTGAATAACTGCTTGGTTTTATATGTGAATACAATAAAAGACAAGCTCACTTTCTGAGGAGCTTGGTGAAAAGATGTGTGTATCTGGAAAAGGAAGCATGACTTTATTTCAGTGAAACACAAACTCAGTAAAGACTTGGTCAATAGTTGGTTGATTTTAATTAAAATGAATTTGTGAGTTAAGCCTAGCATATAACCACTCTTGATAGAAGAAATAAGATATCACCTGTATCTTTATATTTAAAAACATGTGTCTCAGATATTTTAAAGATGAGAGGTCATTTGGTTGACTATAGCCTTAAAATGTAAATGTTATTTTTTGTTTTTGCACTTTTAGGATTTAAATTATGAGGTCTCATATAGACACAATTGCTTATTCCATTATAGACTTGATTTTTAATATTGCAATCTGCCTGCATTGTGGTTTGTCTTTTTAATCCTTATTTTCATTATTTCCTTAGCAGAGAACTATAAAAGATTGTAAATCTCTCTCAACTCAAAAAGTCTATCATCACAAGATACCTTCTTCTACTTCCCTTACCAGGTAATGACAGAGAAATATATTGAAGACCTATTTCATGGATTCACATATTTTTATAGTACTATCTGCATTTAACAATCTACCAAGCAGTTCCCATGAAGAGGCTTATTTAATGATGAACGCCAAAATAAACTTCCAAGCTAAAACTAATGTCTTCATTTTATAAATACAAAATTCATTTTCACAGGGACTAAAAAATGTGTTCAAAGTTCATTTGCTGGCTCTGATTTGGGGTCTTAACTTTCCTCAAGTGTTAAAAGGATATTGAAAGTGTAGCAACTCCACGGGGTTGTTAGAAGGACAAAGCAAAATAATATTAGTAAGGTTTAGTATAAAATTAGTACCTGGTAGGGGCTTAATAAATGCTCACATTAGAAATAGGAAAAGGATTTGAACTTGGTTATTCACGTATTACGTTCGATTATCTCTCCTTCCTATCCTTTGACGTTGCAAATGTGTTACAGGATCTAGGATTATGGTCAGAATGAACATGACCCAAAGTCGCGGTCACTTGGGTCTTGTGGAGTTTTGCAGGGAAGTGATAGCTCAGAAATCAGACCCACAGGACACTTGAGGCATGTAATATGTTTTCCTTCACAAAAGTTCTCCAAATGTCTGCTCATTTGCAAGATGTGAAAAAAATGGAAACATAGACTTCCAGCCTGTGAATGATCATCTTACCAAAATCCTTTGCATGTTTTTTTTCTTTTTTAAGTTCATTCATTTTTGAGAGAGGGAGAGATGGAGCATGAGTAGGGGAGGGGCAGAGGGAGAGAGGTAGACACAGAACCCAAAGCAGGCTCCTGGCTCTGAGCTGTCAGCACAGAGCCCGACGCAGGGCTGGAACTCACTGACGGAGAGATCATGACCTGAACCTAAGTCAGACGCTCAACTGACTGAGCCACCCAAGCGCCCCCCTTCGCATGTTTGGATTCCTGCAATGCCATCGCTCCCCAGGGGTCGCGGGCTTTGGGCATGGTCCCCTGTGAGGATGGAATGCTCACTATCACCTGGACCAGTCTATCCTATCTCAGATGGTTCTATGGAGAGATGTTTATTCAATTAGGGGAAACCTCCATCACCAAGCTTCCACCCATTTGTGCCAGGAGGAATAAATTCCATTCCTCTTTCTAAAGACATTCTTTAAAATTTGAGACCCATTACACTGACTGAGTAGTCGCCCCCTCAAGCAAACCGTCACCAAGCCTTTCAATCATTCTTTTTTAGATAAGGGGACATATGAACCTTCTTTTCCTCTGACTGCCCTCTTGTGCCTCCTTAAATTTTTTTTTTATATTAAATGCCCCAAACGAAGAGTCGCCCCATAAGTGTGACCTGAACTATGACCTTGCTCATGCCGAGAACAGTTCTGTACTTTAAGACAGCCTAGTAGTGCGTACTGTTGATTCCCATCATACTTACATAAGTCAACTCACAAGTATATGCTCTAACCCTCCTCCCCTTTACAAACACTGACACTTCCATATGAAATCTATTCTGTTACTCACACACTGAAGCAAGCGTTAGACACAAGGCATCATAGATACCAACTAGTCCAGAAGGTACAAAGTAGCACGCGGACACAATAGATTCAACATGCACAGATTTGACATGTCTGATGTGTAACAACAAATGGAAGCCCATCTCCAGGGCTACATACATTGGCGACTACAATAGACCGGAAAGACAACTCATAATTCTGAACAGCTGCAGTCACCTATTGAGACAGCTCATGTTCGTTCCAGGTCCTCCCCCCTGACTCTCGTCACTGACTTTCACTATCTGCCTGCTCCCTGAATGAGCAGACCAATAATGCTTTCATCTGATTTCCCTACACCTATTCAACTTTCTTCTCTTCATTCCCCATGCAGGTCTTTGTTTCTTGCTTCACTCCTCTAATTTTTTTCCTCCAACATCTCACCCAGTCCTACAGCTGAAACTTTACCCATACACTGATGATTCTACACCTGGCCACTCTCTCCAACCCCAGGAAAGCCCTCCTACTTATTCCTCTTCCCTTGGCCATTTTTATGTCCGTCTCTCTTCTCTGTATGTCTGTCCCACCTCACTCATGTCTTACTCTGTGCACTCAGAAGAGTCTTCCAGATCATCAGCTTGCCATGTCATCTGCTCACCCCGAATAGTCCTCCAGGTCTCTCATCCATCCTACCATTTATGGTTTGGACTTCTGCTCGGCATCTCTTCTTGGACGGTCACGTAGAACCACCCTCCTGGTTTCACGCTGCCCTCGGCACTTCTGGGCCTGGGGCGCTGTTCTGCATTTCTTCCTTTCCAGGAGAGAAGTTCAACTTCCTTCTCCTACCTTCTTTCACATCACCCTTCTCGTCATTTGACACCAGCTTCTCTTTTTGTTCTCAAACCCAGTGGTTTTCAAGTTAGGTTCCCAGAGCAGCAGCCTCATCACCTGCTGGAAACATGTTGGCCATGCACATTCTTGGGCCCCACGGCCAACAAACTGAATCAGAAACTCTGAAGGTAAGGCTCAGCCATCTGGATTTAACAGCCTCCCAGGTGGTTCTGATGCACGCTCAAGTTTAAGAACCACAGCTCGCTAATTTACCTGTTCTCAGCTTTGGCTGTCATTTGAATCACCTGAGGAGGTTTAAAAAAAAAAAAAATCCTTGTCTGGGCATCACCCCAAACCTATTAAATTCAAGTTCTCTGGAGGTGAGGCCCAATTACAGATATACATTTTTTTTTTTTAAAGTTCCCCAGGTAATTTCTAATACACAATCCGAGTTGATTTCGATCTGCCAAAACGTTCCTGTTCTTAGGCGTTTACTCGGCCCTTCTGTCTGGGAACCTCGTTCCTTGTTCCTTCTCAGTCTTCAGGTCACAGTAAAATTGTCACCTTCTCAGAGAGGCTTTCCCTGGCCATTCTTACTCTAAGGAGACTTTCTTCTTTAATATTTTCATAATCTTACTAATCTCTAGTTGAAACTATCTTGCTTACCCATTTTATGTTTATTGGTTCTACTAGAATATCAACTCCTAGGAGAACTAGTGACTTCTTTTCAAGGATGAATCCCCAGCTTCCTGGAACAGTGCCAGGCACAGAGGAGGGGCTCAGAAAATATCTGTTGCGTGAACGCACAAACACAACATGCCATTTGTTCCAAATCTGGGCGTTTTGATAATCTTGTTTCCCTTGCCTCAAATTCTGTTTTTCCTTTCATTGTCTTTTATTTTATGATCAGCAACCTTCTCACAAAGGCCAGAACATCCATCTCAATCCTTTATCCCCAAGGGGCTCTTTCTTTCCTACAGTCACCCATGACTTTGTAACATTATTTAACTATTCACTTTAGAAAAATGTACCAAGGATACTTGCCTCTAACATGAGTCGCAGACGTACACAAACCAGATTCAGGTCTCTTTCCGTCCTGTGGTGTGGATGAGGCATACCGCTGGGTCAACAGGCATAGTTGCTTTCTGACGTGAATTGACTGGAGAGAGGAAAAAGCCTCCAGTCAATAGTTTTAAAAGCCAAGAGACCATTGGAAAGAGACAGACAGACAGACGTGGGGTTGGGGGGGGGACATATAAGAAAGGACATCTGGTTCAATTCAGAGATTGAATCTTCAACAACAACAACAACAACAAACCAAAAACAAGGGCTAGGTGTCTGATGCATGTCTGTGTTTTGGGGATATTGTTTCCAGTCTTCCTTCTTTCTACCCCAGTGCTTTTGAAGACCTATGTCTGCACAGAAATCTCCTGCACTCCTCAGTGGTCCTTTCCTTTTCTCTCCGTGTGGAACAGTGAAGCTGGCATTCACATCAGGGAATGCTGGCTAGCCACAGGCAGCCTTTCACTGCATGTAAGCCGCTACAGAAACTCCCCTTTTATGATGTTACATTATCTCTATGAGAGCAATCAGAGAGATCAGCTGGAAATCCCCCAACACTGAGAAGGAACTGAGGGGCTCACACACTGCTCCTTGAAATGTCTTGCTGGGAGACCAGTGGGGCTCTTCAGCACAAATTATCATCCCCGTCCTAAGAGATTGATCTGTTCTTCCTGGGGATGGAATGCCTGCTGGCTTCGGCCAGACAGAACCTGAGAGAGGACAAGACCCTCAAATGATGATCTGATACATTGGCATTAGGATGTTTTCATCTTTCGTTGGTCCAGGCAAAGAGTCTTCATTTTCTATACCTTAGACTTCCTGATGAACCAGAGATAGAATTGCTTGGAGACATGTCCACTCAAAGGTGTGCGTTTTTATGAAGATCCAGGGTGGCCCCAACAGAACTATTGCGGGCGTGATACCGTTTTACCTCTCTTGACTGAAGATTCTCTGCAAAATGTGAAATTGCAGAGGGTTGTGTGATAATCCAGAATAGGAGACACATATTTACCTTCATTTCCCTTCATCTTGTTTCTTGCACTAACTTCTCCCTCCCACCTTTAAAATTCATACCCCCATCCGAGGAACCAACACTCTCCAGTGCTCCCCACTAGATATCGACAACCTTTCCCCACCCCGCCTGCCCTCGCCTATAACTTCCTAAACTTCAGAACTTTCCTTTCACTACTTTCTTGGGTCAATTTCCTTAAAGCAAGGATACTTGCCAGAGTCAACTTGATAAACTACTTTGCACTCCACTGATAACTTAACGTGTTGCCTTTCCCCGGTAATAGATTTGCATTTAAAGACATGCTTCAAACTCCATAACTCAAAGACTAAAAGTCAGAATTTCTAGCAGCACTGGAGATCAGACCAGGAAGATTTGGGCCGTGGGGAATGGCAAGCCACGGGGAGGTGGTGGTCACAGTCACAACCCAGGGAGCCACCTTCTTATGTCCTCTCTGAAAGCCTAATTAGCATAATCCAATTTACCATGCTTTGTGCACAGCACCAATGTACAATTCTTCACGTGCTCCTGGTGCTAGAGTCACTGTTCCAACTAGACATGTAGTGTTTGAAGACTGGCCATAAGGGATCTGGGAAAAGGATAGATCTTTCTAGGCTCACAAAGAGAGAATTCATAAGAAGGGGAGATGGAGAAAACCACCAATTTAAAGACCTAGAAGATAAACTTGGTCTACCTTCTGGATGCATTAAAAACAAAACAAGACAAAAAAATGCATTGAAATAATTCACAGGAAGTGACTTCTGGCAGAATTCAGCTCAGTTAACATATATTTGTTGATTGTCAATGCAAATTAATAATGATAATAATAAATGACTAATCAGTGGCACTGAATTAGCATTTACTTTGTATCATGCACTTCACTAAGCATTTTACATGGATTATTTAAATTAGAAATGTCATCAACCTTCTTGTTTGTTAGGCAATGGTATGCTAGGTAACCAGGGAGAAAAAAAAAAAATGCCCTTATTTGTAACATTTGCTAATTGCAATGGTGGAAACACCCCCAACATGGATGGTCCCAAGCTACCAACAGTTCACAAAATTTCTGAATATATAATAACTGCCCCACAGAATTCCTTACTATAAAAATTGGCTGTCACGGAGAGCAGGAACTGGTTCCAGCACACCAATGGTGGTGTATACTTTATGTCAGCTTTTGTTAGGGTGACCAATTCATCCCAGTTTGCCTTGGACACTCCAAGTTTTAGTATTGAAAGATCTGTTGGTAGGGAAACTTCTTGTTCCCTAACTGGGGCTGTTGCTCACCCTGTCCTTTGTGCATGTGGGGAAACTGAGGTTTAAAGAATTTAGAATATTTGTCCAGGATCACAGATGTAGTAAGCAGTAGAACAACTTCCAGGACCCAGGAGTCCACTAACACAAAGCCCGTGAACTTCACGGCAGCGGAAGCGAGGTCTTCCGTTCTTCAGCAGAGAAGAGTAGCTCTGAGTGCAAAACATGACTATATATGAAAGCATGCATGTGCACACGCATATAAACTTATATGTCCTAGAAAATGGAAAACGTAAAGCGCTCTGTGGCAGAATTAAGGTCTATTTTATGTATGTCAAAGAACTGATTACAGCTAATTCAAAGATTGAGCTCAATCTCCATTTATTGAGATCCCCTAAGAGGAACTGTTCACAGCCTTCTAGAATCTGCACTAACGTAACTTATACAAATCATCCACATTATTCAGCGGCCATCGATGAAGCCAAGCTCCACTTCTCCACACACATCCACAGCTGTACGATCAGCGCTCCGTCTTTTAACAACGTAGGAAATTTCATGTGAGCAAATTCGCCTTTTCTTCAGGATGAATATAAGCTTCATTAACTACAGCACATTCCTTCAATTTAGGAAATCATTTAAGTGATTATTCCTAATGAGCATCAAGATATTTATATGAAAAGTAGAGCTTTTTCCCTCCTGAGTTGAAACTCATGAAACCTAGTATGCTTTTTTGATGAGAATACCCTTCAAGAATGTCTCGTGAATAATAATCTTAACGTTCTATTGTTTGTTAAGTAAAATAAGGTTTTGTTTAGAAGCTTCAGATTTTGTTTTTCCATTTCTGATACAGGTTATAATAAATACCATCTCTAAAAGCCAAGATTATTAAAAAAAAAAAAAAAAAGTCGAGTGGATTTGTTTAAACTACAGTGAATATCACTTTTAACCTAATAGACACCTTTTACTGGGTAAAAGGAATTATCTACTACATAGAGGTAAGTTATTCTGATTTTATAAAATGCCATACTATTCTAAAAGCCTTAGTAGAGTGCAAAATGACATTAATTCACAACAAGCAATGTTCCAGGAGAGTTGGTTCAATACATCTGAAAAATAGCGATTCTCAATACCCTTGAGAAATCTTCATTATCTTAAAAGCCTTCAAGAAACTCTTCTCAAATATTCTTTATTAAAAAAAAATCCAAAAAAACCCACAAACCCTCCCCTCATTAGCTTTGAAAATAAATATGTGCCAAAGAGAGCTTGTGTGTGTGTGTGTGAGTAGAACAGAAAATGAAGGAAACAGATATATTTAAATTGCGGGGGGGGGGGGGGGGGGGGGGGTCACAAAATAGTAACCAGAAATAGATTCAAAGTTTCACAGAGGAGCGTATGTCCCTGAAGTCTGTTTCATGCTAAAATTGCATGAGTGTAACATTGCAAAAGGGACCCAGCAAAAATATTATAGAATGTTGGATCTAACCCTTGGGGAAAATGTCAACTGACTCAAGTGGGCAGCCAAAGACTATATGTGTGGGACATGAAGGTGAGGAAGCCTGGAAAGAAAAGAGTGTCTCTCCAGGATAAATCAGCAATTTTGTGGTTTGCACAAAGAAGCCAGTCATCTGCTATTTTTATTTGTTTGGCTCAGAGGCCCAGAATTTAAATTACTATCCCTGAACTTACACATCTGATTTCAGAAAACATGGAAAGATTGGAAGAAGAACAAGATAAGATGACCTTAAAAAGAAACTTGACAGTTCTCTCTGTGATGGTTCAGGGTCAGCTTCACCTGTGTGCTACAAACAATCAGATGTTCTAGCATCAGAAATTATGACCTCAGCTCTGGTTTAGAATTTAGGCTCACAGCACCTCCACGTTTTATGCCAATTTTTTCTGGGAAAAGTATTGAGATCTCTTATTAATTTCTTAAAGCAGTAAGAAAAAAAAAACTGATGGTTACCAGCGGAGAGGGGAATGGGGGGGATCGGTGAAATAGCGGATGAGGATTAAAGAATACCCTTACCATGCTGAAAAAAAAAAAAGTAAAATAAAAGAAGGAAAAAGAAATGAGTTAATATTTGTATAGCACTTAGCTCAGTGCCTGACACATAATAAATAAAAATAATACTTAAAAAAATGCAAGTGATTATTCCACTCCCATTATTATTATTATTATTTTAAAAAAAGAATGAAAGGAGTAAGAAACTCTACAGTAGGGGGCGCCTGGCTGGCTCGGTAGGTAGAGGATGCAACTCTTGATCTTGGAGTTATGAGTTCGAGCTCCATATTTGGAGTGGAGATTGCTTACAAAATAAAACCTGAAAGAAAGAGAAAGAAAGAAAGAAAGAAAGAAAGAAAGAAAGAAAGAAAGAAAGAAAGAAAGAAAGAAAAGAAAGAAAAGAACATCTGGTAGAATCTCTGGTCTGTGATTGCATCATATAATTCAGTATTTACGTATCCTTGATTACTTAGAAGATGTACAATGAAGTTATAATAAGTTCTAGTCACCTTTTAAGTATCTTTTAAGCTTATACTGAAAAGCTCATAAATTAAAGCAGATGGAAATTAAAGGATATTTCTCAAAATATGAGAAATTCCAAAATAATTATTTAAGTACACTTATTATACATTTTAATATTTTCAAACTGCACCAATAACATGTTCTCAGAGACCATCTGTATTAAATTTGATTTTTATTGGTAGTAGAACTGGTCTTTGGTCAGGGGCAATCATTGGTATAACGCAATGTTGGGGAACTTACTGAGGTAAGCCTGAGCCTCCAAATGCCCTATTACTTTGCTGGGCTGAAAATTCTACCATGACAGATACAGTCTTCCATACTGTCTTCCTCCGTTTCATCTAAGCTGTAAACATCCTGAGGAAAAAGCATTGCTTTAACCCATCAGTAATTTACTAAAACCATGAACAAAATCATAGAAGCCTCCCACGATCTCACAAATTTCAAAGGGGAAAGAAAAGGGGCTCTTGAACCAAGAAAGGGAAACAATGTTTCAACGGAAAAAAGAAGTAATTATGAAAATGAAAGACAGGAATGCTAAAGATGGTCTCACTCACAAGTCATCATTCACCAGCATATCATTTATAATTAACAGAAAAATGCGTCACAAATAAGAAGTATATAAAAAAAATCTTTAAAGATATACTATGTATTTAAATAATTTAAAGTCTATCATGTTTTTTCTAGTAATTGTACTTCCTTCAAAAATATCAAGAAGATCATTTTTAGCTCTTAACTCAAATTTTAAAAAAAAATTAATGTTTATTTTTGAGAGAGAGAGAGAGAGAGACAGAGTGCAACTGGGGGAGGGATGGAGAGAGAGAGACAGACAGACAGAGAGTCCAAAACAGACACTAGGCTCTGAGCTGTCAGCACAGAGTCCCATGTGGACCTCGAATTCATGAGCTGTGAGATCATGACCTGAGCCGAAGTCAAATGCTTCACTGACTGAGCCACCCAGGCGCCCCTCAAATTTATAATGAATATAAATTGAGATATTACTATATTTTCCTATTTTTTTTATTCTGTCCTTGATTTTTAATATTGCAGTGCTCTGATTTTAGATTAATGGGGCAGGTTAAATAAAGTAGAAACTGCCTCAAATTCTCTTTCCAACGCTTCCACTTTTCACTTTTTGCTTCCAAGAATAGAAATATTCTTAAGCCATCACCTTAAGAAAACTAAAGCCATCTTAACCAGAAAGGAAACTGTCCATATGCTAAACACAGGGAAGTAACTAAAATAGCAGAGTCACTGGGGCACCTGGGTGGCTCAGTCCCTAAGTGTCTGACCCTTGATCTCTGCTCAGGTCATGATCTCACGGTTTGTGGGATAGAGCCCCGAATTGGGCTCAGCACTGAGCGTGAAGCCTGCTTGGGATTCTTTTTCCCTCCCTCTCCCTCTTTCCTTCCCTACTTCTGCTTCCTCTCTCTCTCAGGATAAATGAAGATTTAAAAACTAAATAAATAAAATATCAGTCAGAAACAGAAGCTAAAGCTGAGATGTTTGTGGGGAGAGTGACATCAGCTAGAGGCCTTAATGGTGTGATTCTGAATCTGGTGTTGGAAGGAGCATCCAGGTCCCAGGTCCAAAGCACACAGGAAGAAGAGACGGGGGTTCCTGAAAGAATTTGGGAAGCACAGGAAGTAATCAACAAGATAACTGACATATGAGACAGAAGACACAACAGGGAAATTTAAATTTTGATGAAGTTAATTGATAGAAGAATATGAGAAAGCTTTAAAAATAATTTGTATTTAAAAGGTTAAAAGCAATAAATGGAGAAATATAAGTATACATAAAGAAATGAACCACATATACAAAGGACAGGAGATTTTTTTTTTTAATAACCAAATGAGGATTCTGAAAATCAAAATGTATTCATTGAAATAAAAACTCAAGGACTCAAGAGATTGATTAAACTGTACCCTAAACACAGCTGAAAAAAGCATTTTGAATTGAAACCTAGAAGTGAGAAAATGACTCTGGATACAGCCCAAGATAAAAGGCGGGAGATGTGTAGGCATGGATATAAAGAAAGCACAAAGTGCGTCAAGGGAGAAAGATAGATGTTTCAAGCCAACTGAGCCAAAACAAAACTACAACTCAAAATATAATAGTGAAATGATAGAAAAGAAAAAACAAAAGGAAGAGACTTAAAAGCATCTAACAAAAAAAGACAGAATTAATTATAAAGAGACTAAAATTTGACAGTCTTCTCATAGTATCAGAAAATGCTAAAAACAGCGTCAACCCAGAAATCTATATGCAGGTAAGAGTATCATTCAAGATTAAAGAAAAAAAAAAAAAAAGGTTTTAAGATCCAAAAATATTAGCAAAAGTCACTGGACTGACACTATAAGATAAACTAAAAATATGAATGTCAAGAAAAAACTAAACCCAGGGGGGAGGAGGGGAAAAGGAATGAGATGTAAGAAATAAGAGATCTACTGAGGCTGCCAAATCCTCTTACTCATAGATACTCCTCATTAAAACAACCAAAACTCCGTAAGAAGAAAATTAAGCTAAGAAGAAAGCGGATATAAAAAATAATGGTGAGTAAAAAAACAGATCACCATATAAATCCAATAAACATCGATCATAAAAATCATTGTAATAATAATGACCCCCAAAAAATCGGTTGCCATGAGATTTAATAATAAGGTAGAACCAAGATATCAGCTAATCATAAACAAAGGAGGAAAGAGGAATTTGGAGAACAAATTTTCCTAGGACTCTCGGTTTGTTTGGCAGGAGCATAGAAATACGAATTAACCTTAGAATTTACTAATTATGCAGGTTAAAAATTTTAAGTGTGCTCCTCCTCCTTCTCTTCTTAACCCCTCCCCCTTCCTCTGGTGAACAACAGAAGCATAAAGCCAATATATGGAATAGAGCAAGGTAGGTGTCTATGCTGGAGTCAAGGCAGCCACAGTGACCTAGAGTATGATTTGGAGCCCAAAGAGGATGACGAGGACAGGACATTCAAGGAACATGGTGCCTAGCAAGGCTGTCCCTTCTACACCAAGCTATAGAATAATGTGGCCTGGTAGGAGATATCAAAGAACGAGCAGTGCTAGGAGGGTGTCCATATGGGTCAGGGATTGAGCGATGACATCGAAGTGGGTGTGGAAACCTGGGCAAGGTGTCAGACCTCAAGTGTGGTGAGGAGAATGTCAATGCAGGGGGGATATTCAGCCTGAGGAGTGGAGGCCAAGTGGATTGAAAGGGTGTCTGCATATGTGAGCAGCCGAGTGTGGAGGGCTGACCCCCAGCAAGTGAAGAGCTCCTCCCCTGCATATAAGAGGGGCATTGCAGGATGGGTCATGAGCCCAAACAAACTAAAAGAGGTACCTATACTAATGGATGGTTTCAAGTGGAGTTTCAGATCCAGGAAAGGATGCCCTTTCCCAATGGGGTGTCCAGAATTGGGGGTCGGAGCCCCATCAGGGTAAAGAGAAGCCACTCACATGACGGTGGCAGGGGTGGCCTGGCACGAGATGTCAGAGCTTGGGAAGAGTGAGGAGGGTTCCTGTTCGGGGGACAGGGCAGCATTGCTGATGTGAGATTGGTCACAAACAAGGGCACTGGTTCAATGAGGAAACACATTAAGAATAATAGGAGGTAGCATTCTCACTGTTGGTGAAGGGAATTGGAAATACAGAAAGGGAGAAAGCTAGGCTGAGCCTGTGTCACTGGATTGGAATTAGAGGTATTTGTTTGAAGGTGTGGTTCTCAATTCATAGAATACATATAAATGTTTACATGTCTAAGTATATATGTATGTATATATGTGTGTGTATACTGCATGTATGTGTATATTATAGTTCTGCCCCAGGGTAGCAACACTCCAACTGTAATGAGCACTACAGACACTCTGATTTTGGCTTTTAAATATCATTTTCCACTAATAAAACCAGGGATCCTTGGAGAAATATTTCATTCCAGGAAGGAAAGCTATGCCCAAGGAAAGATGAAGACATGCCAGAAAGACAGGAGAACCAGCTTGAAAAGGATCTCATTTGCCAAACCTGAAGCAATTTGTGTACCAGAATAATGATAGAAGCAGAGAAATCTATAGCTGTAGCACAGAAAAAGAAATAATATGGATATATAGATAGTACAAATTACAAAAATAATAGTAATAATAATAGGCATTAGGGAAGCCAAAAATGATTCTTAAAAAGCAAAGAAAACGGGGCGCCTGGGTGGCTCAGTCGGTTAAGCGGCTGACTTCGGCTCAGGTCATGATCTCACGGTCCGTGGGTTCGAGCCCCGCGTCGGGCTCTGTGCTGACGGCTCAGAGCCTGGAGCCTGTTTCAGATTCTGTGTCTCCCTCTTTCTCTGACCCTCCCCTGTTCACGCTCTCTCTCTGTCTCAAAAATAAATAAATGTTAAAAAAATTTAAAAAAAAAAAGCAAAGAAAAATATGCCTTAAGATATAGGCAGGGCTTTATGAAAAATAATGTAAGAAAGAAGAGAGAAGGCACAGAGAAGTAATGTCAATATTATGAAAAGTACCATAATCTCAAATACAGTGAAGTTTTAAACTCTTAAAATAATTCTATGAAAAAGCCTAATGCCAATAAATTTTCAAACTTAGATAATGGTACAATCTCCTAGAAAATCATAATTAGCTATAACTTGTTATATAATATGTATTAATTGATTAGAGAAAGAACAACATTAGAAGAATTGAATTTATAGTAAACTGCCACCCCCTCCACATAGCACATACTCTTTGTACACACGCTCATTAAAAACAAAAATAGTTGGGGCGCCTGGGTGGCTCAGTCGGTTAAGCGGCCGACTTCAGCTCAGGTCACGATCTCGCGGTCCATGAGTTCGAGCCCTGCGTCGGGCTCTGGGCTGATGGCTCAGAGCCTGGAGCCTGCTTCCGATTCTGTGTCTCCCTCTCTCTCTGCCCCTCCCCCGTTCATGCTCTGTCTCTCTCTGTCTCAAAAATAAATAAAACGTTAAAAAAAAATTTTTTTAAAAAATAGTTTCAGACTGTCTTGTTAGGAAGTCTTCCTGAACTTTCAAGAAACACATAATTCGTATCTTATTCGAAGTGAGTCAAAGAAGAAAAAAAGATTGTGCAAGGAGTATAAACTAATATTATTGTAGATACAGATACATAAATCTAAATACAATGGTAGGAAACCAAATCCAACATTTTGTGTTGAGAATAAGAATAGAATGAAAAGAATGATGTGTCGTGATCAAGTAGGAACATTCAAAAAATACAAAAGTGGCATTACATGGCAGGATACTAATGCAACTCACCACGTTAACAGATTAGGAAGTAGAAAACATACCAACATCTCAACAGTTGCAGGAAAAGCAATCGTTCAATTCAATATTCATTCCTGATAAAGTCCTTAGCCAGTTATTAATAGAAAGACATTTCCTATCCCTCCTAAATTTTATCTACATAAAACACTGCTTACTGGTGGAAGTTCAGAAGTTGTTATAAACTCAGGAATAAGATAAGGATGACAAGTATCGCCTCCACTACTCAACATTTTCTGGCAGTCTTTACTGAGCTAATAATAAGGAAAAGGAAATGAGCAAAAGAATTTTCATAGGCAAAGAGATAATTGTCTATAAAGACAATGCAAAAGCAACTAAAACCAAAGATTAAAATTTAATGAGACTTTTCATCAGGGCTGTTGGAATTAATGCGATCATAGAAATACCAATATCATAACAATCATTTAAAACATTTAAAAAACACTATTAAATAATATCAATTAAATCTAGAAGCTATCCAAGAATAGGTCAAACAAAAGATGAACAAGAACAGAGAAATGTACAAAATATAACTGAAAGTCCCCAAAGAACTCTTGATTAGATAGGGAGGTGGACCATGTTTGTGGATATAGTTAATGTCGTGTCGGTTCTCCCCCCATGTTAAGACTAACATGTAATACATACTATGGATTACGTAAAAATATCAAACACGTTTTTTTATAGGCAAACTATTATCAAAACTCACATTAAAGAATAAAAATCTAACAGCAGCCAAGACAATTAGAAAGAATAAACAAGGATGTGAGGTTTACTCTACCAGAGAGCAAGAATTATTAAAAAAAAAAAAAAAAAAAAAAAAAGGAATTGAAGCAGCACAGTATTAACACACAATTAGATAAAGGACTCGATGCCACAGAATTGAGAGCCCATAGAAAGACCAAACATGCACGACAATCTGTTGTATGACAAACAGCATCACACGTCAGCAAAGGATGGTATTTACACAACTAGTTCTGCTTGTAGAAAAAATATTAAATTAAATTCCTACTTCATATTATATCCCTGAATTAACTCGAGGGTATTAAAAACCAAAATCTTTTTAAAAATTCCTGTCATGAGTAAAATATTTAACAGAAGGTCTTCTAAACTCTGATGGAAGAGCATTTCTACCTAAAACCATAACTCAAAACATAGATAATTAGGACTACATTAAAATGTAAACATCTTTGTCACAAAAGGCACAACGGATAAAGGTGAACAAACAAAAAAACTGAAAGAAAATATTCACGATGAGGAAAATAAAGGAATAATACCAAATTTGAAAATACTCCTACACGCCATAAGAACCACGTACACACAACCATGTAGAAAAATAGACAAAGACACTTATATATGGAATTCACAGAAAAGGCAGTTCATAGGCAAACAATTGGTGAAAGGTAGCATCATCTCACAAGGTGCTAGAAAATGCCAATTAACTCTTTTTTTGGGCGGTGGGGGGGGATTTTCATTTCATAATTTCCAGGTTGGCAAACTATTTTTTAAGCATAGAAACGTTAAAAGTTAGTGAATATGTACAGTGCCAGTAACTGCTTTTTCAAAAGTAAATTGTTACTCCTACGTTGGAGAACAATTTGGGAATACCTAGTAAGTTAAAAATGTGTTTGATCTAGGCCCACAACTACATATATATATATTATATATTATGTATATACATATTATATATATACTAAATAATATATTATATATTATATACATATATACTAAATAATATATTATATATTATATATATACTAAATACTATATTATATATATTATATATATATACTAAATAATATATTATATATATTATATATATATTATATTTATATATATATTTTATATATATGTTTTATATATATAAAATAATATATATCAGGGAAATCCTTACAAATGTGCCTCAGAAGACTTGTCAAGAATGTCCCTTGAAGACTTGCTTATAACAACTATATGAATGGAAACAACTTAAGAATCCACCAGTAAGAAAATCTATATATACATTGCAGAATATAACACTATACTACATGGTGGTTAAAATAAACAAGTAAGTTTCCACATACAGATCTCAAAGGCATCACATTTCGTGAAATAAAAAAGCAAGATAAAAATTGTTGAATACGGTATGCTGTCATTTATATAAAACAAACACATAATTATGTAGACACGCACACACATATTATTGAACTGGAAACACACACAAGTATTTGAGAGTGGTAGTTTCTGGGGAAGTTTGGGGAAGAGGCTTAATAATATCTTTTTTTTTCTTTAATGTTATATTTCCTTTAATATATATATCATAAGCAATAATGGTAATATTTTATAATTTTAAATGCTGGTGACTGGGCATGTGAGAATTGTGACACTACTTTAATTTTTGTAGTTTACCGTGTTTACTAAATTAAACGTATAAAAGTTGTTTCATCCTTCCATCTCCTTACATTGCTAAGTATTAAAACGATGCATATGGCTGAAGAGTCATGGTTAGCTCACTGGTATATTTCTTATGGAGATTCCTTATTAATTCACAACTAAACTTTCAGTTTTTCAAAACATGGTACGAAATCGATAAATGGCAGTTATCCAGAGACTACATGAAGTAATCCAGAAATTAGCATCCCAAGAAAATGCCCCTGGTGGAAAGAAATCAATTTGAATCTCCAGACTAACACTTTCAAATGATCTAAATATTGTCTTTTATAATGAAAGTCCTAAATGAAAGTTACAAATTGCCACTATCAGGAAGGAGTGACAAAGTTTGAGAAATATGTCATTGGAAACCGTCGCAAGGTAACATAATAAAGCAGATTTTGCTGATTCATAGCTCATTATTTTATTTAATTATGAGACATTGGAAGCTGTGGAACAAATGGCAAACATTTGCTCTGGAGAAAATGTCTATTATTTTCTCCTTTCTTTAATCTGATTCTGTAGGTGGTCAGTTCCAATTGCTAAACTTGGCACTGGTAAGTTCGTTCTTTTTAAGCCAAGTGAAACAGGCAGAGGATAGCTAAATGGACACACACACAATTTTTTTTTTTTTACTATGTTACGTTCACAAAATTTCACACTTTCCAAGTGGTATAATAGCTACATTGTTCATTGAAAAGATTCATATGGACCCAGGGCAGGGAGAAACAAGGGACTTTTCACTTGAAACAAGGCATTGGGAATACAGTAACATCAAAACCAGGAGCAGAAGATGCTCCAGAAAAAATAGGTTCGTGCAGCTGGTGGGTGCAATGAGTTTCCACGTTGGCATTACCTGATCGCTTCGTAATTCTAAATACTGTCAGGATTACAAATAGTTCAAAGGATTGGAATTCTCAGTCCTGGAAGATTTTGTGATAGAAGAGTTTTTCTTTTCTTCTTCTTCTTCTTCTTCTTTTTTTTTTTTTTTTTTGTTTGTTTTGTTTTGTTTTAATAAAAAAGGGAAGGGACCATAAGTAATGAGGAACGAGAAACAAAGGGCACCTATGAGCAGTTATTAATTTGCCATGTGGGGCCGTGGAAGTGTCTGTACGTCTCCATGCCCAAATATATTGTGAAAAGGATGTCTTCTACTTAAATTCCTACAGCGCAATTTGCTGCAAAATCATTAGCGGTGGGCCCTCACAAGAACTAATCCAATCTTCAAGGCGCTATCTTAATGTGTTGCTCCCTCACTCAGTCATTGGTAATTTTACAACATTTCAATGGATATTGCCAGAGTCAGGGCCAATGGAATATTTGCTAAAGTGCTGGGGAAAAGCACAGTAATTAAGGCAACCTAGCAGTTAACCTCAATTAAAAGGAACCTCCAGGACAAAGTTGGTTTTCTGATTTGCGGCAGCCAATTGCTTCTATCCTTTACGAGAGTTATTAGTCAAATTCGAATCGCCTGTGTCACTGGCGGCACCCCCTCATGTCGCTCAGGATTTGTTTCTGAGCCTTCCTGTCCCTAATCAGTTATATAAACCTTGCTGGGTGCTTTGTTCCAGGCTATGAAAATCTCCATCTGGAAAGAAAAGTTATTTTGGGTTATTTTATTTTGTTTCATTTTATTTTTTAAAACTATCTTATTATAGTCTCTAGGCTACGGACATGTTTCAACTCTCCAAATTACTTTCTGGAGAATTTCAGTAAAAAGAGAAACAAAGAAACATGTTAACATTTCCATGCCATTACTTACAAAGTTTCCGCCAAGAAAGAAAATCATCACTCCTAAACTGCTATTAAACCCGAATGCCCTGGAAAAGGCAAGAAACTTTTATACTGTTGTCATACAAGACAAGATCAAAGTCCCAACATAGCTGGGCGGGTCCACTAAGTCTTTGAAATTCTAAGTCACGTGCCCTCGGCTTTGGTACCCACCCCTAGGTGTGTTTCCATAGTGGAAGACAATCCCCAGGGAGGTTGATGGTCATGGGTAGGTGCAACTGAGACTAACAGGTGCTAGCTTGCATTAACAAGTACATTACCATTTGGTTTTTCCAATTATATCGTGGAGTCAACCCAAAGAACCGGAGGAAACAAAGCCAGGTTAATTTAGTCTCCTAGTGATTTGGGACTGATTGGTGCTGCACAGATTTATTTGCCCCTCAACTGCCATCAAAGGGGTTTAGCAATCTCCATGGAACACCCTCTCCCTTTGCTCACCCAACCCTATCAACAAGTTTTGCTGTTGTTGTTGTTGTTGTTTCGTTTTTTGGGTTTTTTTTTTTAAACCATTTATCTATAGAGAGGTGGTTTTCTCTCAGATGCTAATGAACAATTCATCCTGGCAAGAAAGACCAACACAAACAACCCTTAGGTAAGGTTCCTGCTTCCTAATGAACAGCGCCCTTGGGCTCCAGGCTGCAGAGCCAAATAAATGATTCCACAAGCCCAAAAGCTCATTATTGGCCTGAAATAGGCCCAGCCTCAGGCATCTGTGACTGTATTCAGATCATTAAGAATCTTCTGGTGGTTATTGCTTTCTCCTTTTTGTGTTTAAGAAGCCAAGGAGGCACCTTTTCCAGCCTCCCCCACACCTGTAAACCTATTTCTTATTCTGGATTTTACCATCTCCCTACTCTCTGCCTTGTGTCCCCTACTTTTTTTTTTTTTTAACCTATAGGTACAAAATTAAGACTTTCTCTCCAGTCAATGACCCTACTTTTGAGGTTCACTAGTTGTCATGCGCACAGCTGGGGATTTACCCTTTTTATTGTCTCACAAAGCCCACCACAGAGGGTCACAACCTTCTCTGGAATTTGCTCCTTTCATGTGCCAGCACCTCCAAACCTGAGGGGAGTTTAATAAGAAAATGCAGAGCTGAGTCAAAATGGTTTCAGGGAACCTGGGGGGCGGGGGGGGGGGGGTTGGTGTTCATTTAAAAGACTTCCCATGTCTAACTCACGCATATGTTACCAAACAAGTTCCCGGGAAGCCAGCGCAGAATCCAGACCTCGGACGTGTCTTGTAAATTAGCAAGGAACTTAACTTGTATCTTACTTTTCTGATATAATGGAGATGGAAGATTTCAGAACCCAAAATATTTTCTAAACCCTACCCGCCCCCCCACCCCCGGGCTTTTTTTTTTTTTTTTTTCATTAGGTGCTAATGAAATAATCTTTTATTTTAAGTAAGATATTCATCCACGAGTTATTCTACTGATCAATAAGTTTTTACACCCACAGACATCATGATAAACAAATCTGCATTTTTCACTTGCCAAAAAATTCTTGTTTCTGGAATTGAGATTACAGAAAAATAGTTCATGCTTAAGCTTTCTCATCAAGATGTTGCTTTCCCTGCATTTGCTCTAGAGCTCATGACACTGAACTAAACATCTGTTCAATACCCATGTTTAAGTCGTATTTGGGATATTTTGTTTTGGTAAGGAAAGGTGATTCTTTGAGAAAATTATTTCAAAGAAATATTCGGCAATGGAAAGCCAACAGGAGGAGAGAATTAGAGGGGAAAGCACAGGTTCAGCGTTAGCATTTTGTCATCTAGCCAGGCTCAAAGATATTGAGGGTACAGAATGAAGCTGAGACTAGAGAGAAAAAAGTTGAGCAATTCTTACAGTACCTGGGTGGCTTAGTCAGTTAAGAATCTGACCTCAGTTCAGGTCACGATCTCAGGGCTCCTGGGTTTGAGCCCCGCATAGGGCTCTGCGCTGACAGTGCAAAGCCACCTGTGATTCCGGGGTTCTCTCTCTCTGCCCCCACCCCCTACACACTTACTCTCTCTCTCTCTTTCTCAAAATAAATAAACAAACTTAAAAAAAAGTGGGAGTGTTCTCTTTAGTAAAAAACAATTGTAGAGCAGTGAGGAAATGGAAGTCAGATATTATATGTGGCTTTCTACCTTTTTTTATTTTAGCTACACATTTATCAATGCCTGTGATGACCCCGCCAGGGATTTTATCCATTCATTCATTAAGTAAGGTTTTATTGAACAGTTTGAGGGTAAGTCATACAGTAAATATGAAAAGAATTAAGACATGATTCTCTTATCCTTAACGAGTCCTTCTTTGATCTGTTTAAAGAAGGAACATGATTTTTGGGATAAGATAACTGGAAAGACCAATTCAAAACGTATAGGTAAGTTATTTCTAAAATTCAGAGAACCCAGCTGTTGAGAAACAGTTCTGACTATAACTTCCTTCTGACCATCAGGAAGGGGCTTGGGGTACACTGGGGCAGAGATGAGGAATCCTCCTGGTAAAAGCACAGAATTAGACTCTACTTTGTTCTTGAAAAGTTTTTGCCAGCTGTCCTGAAAAACACCTGTTACATGTTTACTTCATCCATTTTTCTAAATAGTTCTGTTTTCACTTACACTTTTTAAGAAAGAGTGAAATATTCATGATTCAGTGAGGAGCCCCAGCAAGTAGGATTGAATGCCTCACTGCTGATCCCATTTTTGGAACAGTAGCTAGGGTGGCAGGGGGCTGGGGGTGTTGAAATTGCAAAACTAAATAATGAAGTCGTAACAAATGTCAAGTGGTGTCTAATGATGTGTTACTAGATGAAATCAATATTTAGGGACAATTCCTCACTGAAAAAGTACTGACATATGCTTTTCTTCTTATCTTGGTTAAAAGCAGTGTTTGCAGATCTGTCTGGGTTTTTTGTCCCAGCTGTACCACTTACTGATTTTACGAACTTGGGAAAGTTACTCGATCTCTCTGTGCCTCAATTTCCACATCTGTTATATAAAACAGAAGGCTTATTTTGAGAATTAAAACAGAAAATGCCCATGAAGAACTGAGAAAAATACATGACACATAATAAATGTTTCATAAATGTCAGTGATGATGATGATGATAAAGGTGATGCTATCACTCATTTCTTCAATAAATATTTATTGGGTGCCTGTATATATATATCACAGCCCAGATTTTTCAGGATGGATTGTATTACATTTAATGATATTCCTTTAAATAAAAGAGATTTGATGTATATAAAACTAATGATGACATTTTTATTGCATTTTCATATAAATTAATTTACAAAAAGAAAAAAAAAAAAAAACACGCCAGAGCGTAAGACACAAAAATTCATAGAATAGGGTTATAGACTTCAGAGTCAAAATGGTCATTTAATGTACTTTGGGTCACATTGGTAGATTTACCTGTTTTGTAACCTTAGGCAGGATACATAATATCTCTAACCTCTTACCAGTTTCCTCATCTGGAAAATGGAGCTAATAATGGATACATATTTCAGAATATTATTTGCTGATTAAATGAAGTAATTACTATCACATGCCTGAAAAAAAGACTAACTCACTTACCAACGTTTGCAGTTAATAGGGATTCAGGCCACATAAGTAATAGCAATGACCTTTCTATGACAGATCCTGAATACATAACTCTTTAGTTTAAAGAAATGAATATTGAGGGGCGCCAGGGTCGCTCTGTCAGTTAAGCGCCCACCTTGGGCTCGGGTCATGATCTCGCGGTTCGTGAGTTTGAGCCCACGTTGGGCTCTGTGCTAACAGCTCAGAGCCTGGAGCCTGCTTCAGATTCTGTGTCTCCCCCTCTCTCTGCCCCTCCCGTGCTCGTGCTCTGTCTCTCTCTGTCTCTCAATAATAAATAAACGTTAAAAAAATTTTTAATAAAAAAAATAAATGAATATTGAGAAATGGGAGCATTCTAGACCAATGGAATTGGTCAGCATATATGGGTAAAAGCATGAGTTCTACCATTAATCAGCTCTAGGCTCTCAAAGATATCACTTCATTTTATTTAATTTTTCTTCATTTTAAAATAATGGAAACCAACTGTTTGACTTGGAAGGACTCTTCTGATTCTAACATTCCAAAGTGTCATAAGCCAATGGGAGGATGAAGACATTGCACATAATCAGATGAGGATATCACAGCACTGATTTTCTCTGTAGCCGTATATTTGTTCCAAGTGCCTAAAACTCTTATTCTGAGATCTTATGCAGAGTTGAATGATTTTTTGTTTTGTTTTGTTTTAATTGGGAGACTTCATCTTAAGAAAACAACAAAGGGAATGGCAGCAAAGCTCAAAAATGAGAATCGCAAGCATATTATCGTAGAGTTAATTGAAGCCTAATCATATACAACAAAAGTACAAATGACGTACAGAGGCGTTTCAATGATAATTTCTCCTAAGACCTGGTAAAATCTCTTAACCCCAAAATGGATAATAAAATATAGCCATTTAAGTCTGGAATAAAAAAATCCAGGTGTTTTAGTTCTAGCATAGTGGTTCACTTGAATCCATGTATCCCGTTGATTATGACTAAAAATTCTGGATAGAAAATTATACAGGCTTGAAATGAATGAACAACCAGGAGTTATTAGCAGAGAAATAGAAAATCTAAAAAAGAACCCAATGGAAATGTTTGAAAAATGTAATATGTGAAATGGAAAAGTCATTGAATGGTATGATTCAACAGAGATGACAAGAAAGAATCTGTCTACTTGAAGGTAGACTGATACAAGTTATTCAATCTGAAGAACAGAGAAAGAAATAGAATATAATTTTTTTTAAAAAAGAACAAAAACCAGATTTAGGAATTTATGATATTATATAAAAGAAATTCTAACATATACATCACTGAAGTAAAGGAAAGTAAAAGGAAAGCCAGAAGTAAAGAAAAAAGACTTTGGAACATAATGAAGGTATGAAAAGCATGGTTAAAAACTTTCCAAATTTGGTGAAAGACAACAGTTTGTAAATTCAAAACGTTCACCTAATCCCATGCAAAGTAAACTCATTGAAACCGTGCCTATATACATTGTGGTCAAAATGTTGTTAAACCAAAGGCAAAGAAATGTATCTTGAACATATGTAGAGAAAAAGATGTTACATCCAGAGTAGCAATCATTTGATTGGTATTGGATTTCTTGTCAGCCAGTGTGGAAGTCAGAAGACACTGGAACAACGTCTTTAAAGTACTGAAAGGAAAGAAAGAAGGAAAAAAAAAAAAAGGTCAGATAGAATTTTATATATAGTGAAAGTATTCTTCGGAAATGACATCATTCTCAGATACAAGGGAACTATGATTATTGCACCAGAGACCTGCTGCACAAATATGCTGAGGGAAATTCTTTAAGCTCAAGGGAAATATCAAGAGAAAAATGTGTTTCTTTGGGAATAAAGGAATAACAACAAAAATGGCAAGTATACGAATAAATTTAACAGACATATTATCTTTTTAAGTTCTTTAAAGTATGTATGAAATTATAAAATATGTGTACACAAAAATTCATGTATGTATGTAAAAATTCATAAAGTATATATGAAATATAAAATTATTGGGTAGAGGAATATGTGTGTGTATATATATACAATATATATATATATGCAATATACACATTTTATAAGTATATATAAACAAGCAATGCATAATGACAAGTGTAACATAAAGGTCCTCATTTATATGACATAGTACAATATCAACTATAAGAAGACTTATTAGGTGAGGTATGTATACTTTAACTCCTAGAGCAACCACACACAAAAAAAGAGATCTAGCTAAAAAGAGAAACTTAAAGTAGAATGCTAAAAAAATATTCAGAGAATTGAAAGAAAGAAAGAAAAGAAGGAACAGAGGAACAGATGAGAGAAACAGAAAACAAATAATAAAATGGTACACCTAAATCAAACAATATCGATAGTTATAGTAAATGTAATTATTTAAGAGACTTTTATGAAAAGGCAGAAATTAACAGAGTAGATGACAAAGTAAGATCCTTTTAGAGATTCCCGATCAGAGACGCACTTTAAATATAAAAACAAAAAATAGGTTGAAAATGAACAGATGGGAAAAGATATACCATGAAAACAGTTAACATTGAAAAGTTAGACTGACAGTTTTCTTTCTAGAACTATTTTAATATGAAATGAACATACGTCAACACAAAGTACTACATCAGATACAGAGGACATTTTTTAAAATAATGATAAAAAAGAAATAAGAATTATAACTCTTTATGTGCCTGATAACCGAGCCTGAAAATACATGAAGCAAAAATTGAGAAAATTAGAGGGAGAAATAGGCAAGTTTACAAAGACTCACTCTCAGCAACTAATAGGACACTGAACAAATTGCTGATTTTTTATGAGCAGAGGTACAAAAGATTTGAATGACATCAACCACCTTGATCTAATTGATGAATTGATCTGTGTAATTCTACTTATAGACAATTGTAGAAAATGTAAAATAATCTAGTGACAGAAGATCAGTGGTTGTCTAGGGATGGGGTGGAGGGAGGAATCTATTTAAAGGGCCTGAAGGATCCTTTGAGTGGTAGCAAATATTTTTATCTTGACTGTGGTGATGGTTTCATGGATGTTTACATATGTAAGACTAATCATATTGTACATTGTAAACAATGTGTTTACTTCAATTATGTCTCATTAAAGTTGCTTTAAAAATAACACTTTGTTCTAAGTATGTGCTCATTAGTTTCATCGGAGTGCCAGAGGGTTCCCTGGCACAAAAAAAGAGGTTCAGAAATCTTGGATTGGGCAGTAAATTTCTTATCACTGGCATCGTCCACGCTCAAGCCTTAGGTAGATTCAATTTATGGCTCTCATCAGGAGCCAAGTTCATTTTCATTCATTCATTCGTTCGCTGACATTTATTGAGCAACTGTTATGTAGCAGGCAATGTGAATAATGTTCACCAGAGTAAAGCACATTTCACATCCCTTTCAACGCTCACACTATTTCATTTTTTAACCTACTTTTAGGTGGCAACACATCCTTTGGACATCTCAAATCATGTCACACAGGCAGCTTTATATACTTCAGACACTTCATACGTTTGTTCTTAAGGATTGTCCTGAATATTTGTCATTTACACCCAGGAACTCATCATCAGGGAAACCTGATATTCTGGGATAGCTCCAGGATGTGACCATCCTGGAACGTTGGTCTGGAGCTGGCCAGAAGAAACTAGAATATAATGAAAAACTGTCTCCCCCAACTTGGATGCATGAGCCATGGAGAGGGGCACCCAGAGACCCAAATTGCTCCCCTAAGATGGCATGTTGCTTTGTATCCCATCTTTTGCCAAAGGGTGCCATTCTAACATTTCTCAGACTGCCTTTGCTTAGTTGTAAAAATGCAAACATATGTCCCCCCGCCAGAGGATCTGGTATTTAGGGCTAGGGAATTTGGGTGGAACTCCAAAGAAAGGAGTTCATCTCTGATAACCTCTCTTTCCTTCAGAATTCCCTTACCCACCAGACTTCCTACAGACACGACGCAGTTACTAATTTCTGATTTTAGCTCAGTGTTTCCTACTTCCGGAAAAATGCCTCCTAATAATAGCTGCATTGACGTGCACTCCATGATAGGCACTGTAACCCCACAAAAATAATCAGGTCCTGTTATTTTTCATTAGTGATGAAGAAATCAGAGCTCAGAGAGGTTAGGTAGATAGCCAAAGTCCTACAGATGGTAGGTATTGAAGGTGGACTTTGGATTCAGTAATTCAGCTCTGGAGTTCGTGTGTTAATCACTATACTGTGCTATCTTACCACACACACTGGTGCTTTGTTAGTACCTTTTTCAGTCGAGTGAATAAGGCAGAAAGTAAGAAGCACAGAGCAGAGCAATTTGGCAAAGGGATTTCGGAGAGCCTGCCACATCACACCTGGTAGTCAGCCATCTCCATCCATGAGTAAAGCCAGCAAGGGTATGAATAATCACGAATGCATGAGCTCTTTTTTTGTTGTTGGAAACGTTTCAAAATAACAACAGAACTCTCTCAGCCCACTGGCTGATAACAAGCATGATGGTCCACTTCTTACGATGTGGTTGCAAATGCCAGAGAAAGTGCACACCATGACCACCGTTCCTTGCCTCAGTTTACCGGTTAGCCCAGTGATCAGTGATGTCAACTTCATGGAATCATGACTTCCAAGCAGTTAACTTTAAATAGAAACATGAGGGGCGCCTGGGTGGCTCAGTTGGTTAAGCGGCCGACTTCGGCTCAGGTCATGATCTCGTGGTCCGTGAGTTCGAGCCCTGCCTCAGTCTCTGTGTTGACTGCTCAGAGCCTGGAGACTATTTCAGATTCTGTGTCTCCCGCTCTCTCTGACCCTCCCCCGTTCATGCTCTGTCTCTCTCTATCTCAGAAATAAATAAACGTTGAAAGAAAGAAAGAAAGAAAGAAAGAAAGAAAGAAAGAAAGAAGGAAAGAAAGAAGGAAGGAAAGAAAGAAGGAAAGAAAGAAAGAAAGAAGGAAAGAAAGAAGGAAAGAAGGAAAGAAAGAAATAGAAACATGAAAATAATATAACATGTTGATGTCTACATGTTAAGGGATGGTATACGTGTCTGAATAATATTTACTTCTTTATAAGTTAATTTTGGCAAGTGGTGTATTTTTGCCCTTAAACATAATGAATTTCTTTATGGAAAGCATTTCTTTTAAACTTTCTAGAATTATTTATTAAGCATGGCCGCTGGGCCATCCAGAGGAAAAGCAGAGATCGAACTGGGGATCGAAACAATGTTAACCTTCCCCCCATTATGTCAAAAGGTGTTTGTCCACAAAAAGACTACCTGCTAAACAAACTGAAACTGAACAAAAATCACCCAATATATTTACCTTGCTTAGCAAAGAAGTCAACTGAGAGCAGACATTTTGAGTTCCAAAACAAAAATCACAGTGCCAAAGCTGTGGATCATTATTTTACTTTCCATGCAATTTTATTTGCATCCAGCTCCATTTAAATCTTAGTTAAGACTGTATAGAGAACTGCATATCAATTAAATATCCAACTGTGAACAAAATTCTGTTGAGAATCAAAATACACACACTTGTTTTTTCAAAGTTGCATAGTTTTGTTTAATACAAAGGCTTAAAGGGGTAAAAAAAAAAAACAACAAAACTGATGTCTTATCTCCTTAAGAACATAACTGTAGGTATGAGCAGAAGAATGGAGGCAAACATTGAGGAAAAGAGAAAAATCTCAACTCTGATAAGGGATTGAGTTGGAAAGGTGAGCGGTCCAGACAGGACTAGAAGTTTTGAACTTGGTAGGCCAGGTAGGAAGGAAGGAGTTAAATTTCAGATATCGGGAAGCATTGTTTGTGGCAATGAGTGTCCACAGGAAGAGGCACGCTACTCTAGAGATGAGATGGGGTCGTGTAGCAAAGAAGTTGTGTAGCAAGGAAGTTGAAATAGCTGGGGTAGGAGTGAATAGGCCAGGGTTATAAATGATTCCGAACCCATCTACCTGTGGGTGCATATAATAAGGTAGTGAAAAAACCAAAAATTTCTTCAGTTACATATATAGTCAGACAGATGAGTTACAGGAACAGACATCCACACATATCCATTATGCAAATTACTGCATGACATAGGTTTTCATTTATATAATACTTGCTCCATGCCATAGGGTATTCCACTGAGGCAAGTTTTATAAATGCCAGAAGCGTCAAATGGCAATCTACTAGAAGCACATCCACCAGTCCTCGAAGTAGGCAAAACATAATGTTGACACCCTCACCGGTTATGTCTATTCTTCTCCACAGGCTCCCTGGTTACCCTTATAGCTGAGCAACTGAGAACAGAAGTGTTGCTTTCTTTCCAGTTTCTGAGAGATGGAGTAGTGAGGCCAACATTTCAGAAGCAATCTGCCATTTTCTTTTCTTTTCTTTTCTTTTCTTTTCTTTTCTTTTCTTTTTTTCTTTACTTCTCTCTTTTCTTCTCTTTTCTCTTCTTTTCTTTTCTTTCTTTTTTTTCTTTACTTCTCTCTTTTCTTCTCTTTTTTCTTTTCTTTTCTTCTCTCTTTTCTTCTCACTTTTCTTTTCTCTTCTTTTCTTTTCTTTTCTCTTCTCTTCTCTTCTCTTCTTTTCTTTTCTTTTCTTTTCTTTTCTTTTCTTTTCCCTTTAAGTTTATTTATCTGTTTTTGAGGGAAAGAGCGAAAGCACACATGGGAGGGGCAGAGAGAGAGGGAGAGACAGACTCCCAAAGCTGGCTCTGTGCTGTCAGCATAGAGCCCAACACGGAGCTCGAACTCATGAACCATGAGATCATGACCTGAGCCGAAACCAAGAGTTGGACCCTTAACTGACTGAGCCACCCAGGTGCCCTGCCATTTTACTTTCTGTGCCATTTTTATCTCTCTTGCTTCATATTTCCCACTTATGCCCACTCTCTAATTTGTAAACATCAACTGTGTTAGGTTAACATCCCTAAAATGGTTCTATGTTTACATGTGCAGTTGTAAGAAAGTTGCGTTCTAAAAATCTTGGGTAAAAGACCTATCTTTTAAACGCTCAGAATGACAGTGACACAGATCTGAGTTGGATGATGTTTGAGAAAACCTGATTTCCTATCAAATACTGGAATTCTATCATAATATGGAATTTGGAAGAGCTAAGTTTGTTTAAAAATTGTACACAATTATTTTTCTCCATATCTTGCTCTAATTTGTGTATCCGTTGTAAGTAGAAGTTGCTGTTTTCCAAAATGTAAGCTATTTTAAGAAAAAAGTATTTTGAGTTTGGCTCTCCTTCTTTCTCTACACTCGAAGGAAGCCTAAGCAACACAACCATAGCACCCTCCATTGGCATCATAATCCCCCTGTTGGCAAGCATTTCCTCACATGAGGGCTTCGTCTATAAGGGATATGTATATGCCTAAACAATTAATTGCTTAATTAATTTCTATTAAGCATTGTTATTTTTATAATAGAAGTATGATCTAGGAAAAACTCACAGGGAACCAAAGCTTGCCAAAATTTGAAAAGGTTTTTGCCTGGCAAGTGGGATCTGCTGTTTAGGGAAGGAGCCATATGGTACATAAGAAAGAGTTTGAACAAGATGTAAAAGGATGTTTGTACAATTTCCCTGTCATATAATACAGATCCAGTCTCCACTGTTGGGCGTCTCTATCCCCACCTCCTCATCAAAGGAAATAGTTCAACTAGATGTTTTTAAGTGTCGCATTCAACTTTACATTTCTATGATATTGGGCAGGAAAAAAACAAGTTCTGTAATATAACCCTCCTTAGAGGAATTGATATTAGAGGTAAAAAAGCACTTCTGATGTTGTAATGTCTTTAGCACAGACAAGTATTATCCAGGGATGTTATAAAATTTCCTCTATTTCTGAAAAAAAAAAAATGACACAGGATTCTATGTTTTAGAGTTTAAATGAGTCCTTCTTGAATGCAGGGAATGACTTCAACAAATGGCTTCTAGAATTTCAAAAACGAGCATAATTTACAAAAAAAAAAAAAGAAGCAAAGGATGACTTTACATTTTGGTATTTTGGTCAAAGACGCTACAAACAACACCAACAATCAATGAAAATATTATGACTAAACTTCCTTTAAGGGAAGAACATTTCCACAGAAAATTAGGAAACACGCTAATTATATGATAAAGAGCAATAATTTATGTTGAATGCTTTATTAAAGAACTCATTCATTTCCCTAATTGATTTCCTTTGGCCATTAACTGCAAAAGCATTATCTCAGACCAGGATAGATTAGAGGATTGGCTTTTGAAAAACTGGTGGATTAGAGGACCTCTCAATTTCTGTCTCTTAATCCCATCATTTCCTTAAACCCATTTAATTATCCTACAAAAATAGAACCACAGCAGTGGCTTTTGCAATCTCTTCTTCATTTGAACCTTTTCTCTATCCCTTAGCTTAAGTTTGTTCTATGTGACTGAACACTGTCATTGACTCACTATGAAGTTAATCGTTGAGAAATCTTCTGTTAAATACTTCTCAGGGCTGATGATCGGCAAGCAGGCAGTAGCTGGCAGTACTATGTTAATGGTGTTTCTTTTTGCTGTAGATACTTATTTGAGTCAATTTTTGTTTTTTTCTTTTCAACCAACCTTGTCCCTGCTGTTACTTGTGCCCCATAAGCTTTCAGCATATTTGGATAACAAGTATAAGCCACTTTTGCCCCTGCTCTGTCCTTGCTCTAAAGCTTAGGAGGAAAAAGGACATAATCTAAAACAAACAAAACAGAACAGAACAAAACAAAATAACCAAAAACACCCCGTAAAAACTGCTTGCTTCATTTGTGAGTTTAAGAATCTCATTAAAATTGCATATTGGTTACCACTAACTGTGAATGACCTTTAGAAAACCACCACGGTAGTCAGGATGTTCTTGAAGTTGAATCCTGACTCTGTTGATGAATTGGGAGTCTCAGCACATGATTGCCAAGTTTGTTAGGATGTTCTTGCAAAGGCTATCCAAAGGCTATGTCTCTATAAAGGAATCTGAAGCCAGTCACATACAATTAATTGACTGGAAGCTATTTATAGATCTCTCAGCAGACATAGATGCCATGTGATAGCTCTTTGGATCCATAAGATTTGAACTGAATGCTTGGGAAGAGAAGACCTACACAGTGAAGATTTCCCTCCCATCATCACAGAACGGAAAAGAAATGGAAGTGGCTTCCATTGAGAACCAAAAGGATATCTGATTATAAGAAAAGACACAAAGTCATATTCAATCTCCAAATGATTTTAATTTTTTTTTTTTTTTGTTACTGAAAGTTCAATTCACAGCTGGAATCAGGAATAGAGGGATCCAGGCTCACCAAACCTCCTTCAACACATGGTTCCAGAGATTTTCCTGGGAGACAACATTTAATTGGCACAGAGAAAGAGTGCAGATGATGGTATGTGTGGTTTTGTTTGACACAGCCATGCTCACAAGAGGCGATCACCGATTCTGCCTGTATTTCATTGACCAGAATTCAGTCACTTGGCCTTACTTAAATGCAAGGGGTAGGCCTGGGAAATGTAGCCTCTGCTAGCACAGTCATGTCTTGCAGCAACTCTTCATTAGGAAGGAGAGGTCTCCAGGGCAGCTGGCTGTTTTTACCACAGAGGGTTTGCAGAAACACTTGCCAGCTGCAAAAATATCAAACTGGAAAAGAAGAAGAAGAAGAAGAAGAAGAAGAAGAAGAAGAAGAAGAAGAACAACGAGGAGGAGGAGGAGGAGGAGAAGGAGGAGGAGAAGGAGGAGGAGGAGGAGGAGGAGGAGGAGGAGGAGGAGGAGGAGGAGGAGAAGGAGAAGAAGGAGAAGGAGGAGAAGGAGAAGGAGAAGAAGAAGAAGAAGAAGAAGAAGAAGAAGAAGGAGGAGGAGAAGGAGGAGAAGGAGAAGGAGAAGAAGGAGGAGGAGGAGGAGGAGGAGGACGAGGAGGAGGACGAGGAGGAGGAGAAGGAGAAGGAGGAGGAGGAGAAGGAGAAGGAGAAGGAGGAGAAGGAGAAGGAGAAGAAGAAGGAGGAGGAGGAGGAGGAGGAGGAGGAGGAGGAGGAGGAGGAGGAGAAGAAGAAGAAGAAGAAGAAGAAGAAGAAGAAGAAGAAGAAGAAGAAGAAGAAGAAGAAGAAGGAGAAGGAGAAGTTTTACAAAATATTTGACACATAGAATTGTGTAAATTTTAGAAAAAAAATATCTTAAGACACCTGAAGAATCATATAAATGCTGATATTCATCAACCAAAATTTCCAGTTTCTTCAAACATTCATGGCCTACTCACATTCACAAGAAAATAAAGGGAAAATATAAAGTAACTTGTGTCCAATTTTTCTAGACTTACTCTTAAGGGAGTGTTCCTTTTGTACACCAGTGTCCTCTCCTCTGTGTCCTTCTGCGCCTTTTAAGTTTTGACACTTTGCCTTGAATTTGTGAGGCCACAGACATCCCTGTATACCACCCTACATAAGCCCTGCAGATACTTCCCCTACACCTTGCACTGATCTGAGGAAAACTGACTGAGGGCAGGGGTCAGAGCTCTCTGTTACTCACCTTGACCCTTGATAGAAGGGTGCAGCATTGACCTCTGTGGTCTTTCCACAGTCTCGCCTCTCAGTTAAACTTTTCAGTCAGATTCTCTGTTCACGTTCAGAGTAATTTAACTGTTAATAAGTAGAGGAATTAATACCTTCTCGTGTGAATCTTAATTGTAATTTGGTTTAAAGTCCTTCAACACAAGGGGTGGCTATTAGCTGAGACAGAATTGTAAAATGATTTTTTGTAAGTGGAGTTTAAAGAATGACTCAGAAGTACCATCTGGAGGGCAGGGCTCTAGCCAACTTGACCCTGATAATGCTGGCACATGGAACTTATTTTTTATTTATTATTATTATTATTCTTATTTTTTTAATGAAATAGGTTGTCTTGCCAACACTATATTCTTTTATATAGAGAGGAATAACTACAGGGGCGCCTTGGTGACTTAGTTGGTTAAGTGTCCAAATGTTGGTTTTTGGCTTGGTTCATGATCTCACCGTTTCTGAGATCGAGCCTCGCATCAGGCTCTGCACTGACAGATTCTTGGGATTCTCTCTCTCTTCCTCTCTCTTCCCCTCCCCTGCTCACTCACTTTTTTTCTCTCTCTCAAAATAAATAAACAAAAAAAAATAGTAAATAAAAGAAAGGAATGACTATATATCTGAGTTTGTCTTTCTATGGCTCTAAATGGTTATGTCTCCTCTCTACGATGTAAAAATCCTTCCTTGTTCTCCTGCCCCATTTGTGGATTTAATAATCCTGTTAACATTTTGGTACTGCTTTACAATTTACAAGGCACTTTTATTGTCCTAGGTTCCCGTGACACCTTATGTTCATATTATGAGCCATCATTCTCGATGGTACAAGCTTATGAGGAGTGAGGGAGGGACGAATAAGAGAAAATAGAATGATTATTTATGAAATAAGTGCTGATCAATTAGCTATGTTTAGACCCTGAAACCGACACTTCTGTTGCTATATCCAATAAGGCACATACTTTTCTGCTTTCTTTTTTTTTTATGTGTTTTGCTTTTTAATATAATTTATTGTCAAATTGGTTTCCATACAACACCCAGTGCTCATCCTAATTTTCTGCTTTCTATCTGAGGCATTAGCAACTTGCTTTTGGTTGCTGGCCTTAGCCCCTCCCTCCTACAGAACTTCAAGCAGCTTTCAGCAAAATTGTTGCCTCGTGGTGTATTAAATGTGTTGGAATATAAAAGCATGATAACGATTCTAATGTTTAGGAGACAGACTCTGACTCAGAACACCTTCTCTCCGGGGCGCCTGGGTGGCTCAGTCGGTTGGGCTTCCGACTTCGGCTCAGGTCACAATCTCACGGTCCGTGAGTTCGAGCCCCGCGTCGGGCTCTGGGCTGATGGCTCAGAGCCTGGAGCCTGCTTCCGATTCTGTGTCTCCCTCTCTCTCTGCCCCTCCCCAGTTCATGCTGTGTCTCTCTCTGTCTCAAAAATAAATAAAACGTTAAAAAAAAAAAAAAAAAAAGAACACCTTCTCTCCTATGAAGCTTCTTCCACGTTGAAAGCGGTGGATGAGTATGTCCACATAAAAATAGAGACAATTAAAACAATACGATGTAACTACATACCAGTGAGAATGGCCCACCTCCAGAACACTGACAACACTAAATGCTGGCAAGGTTGTGAAGCAGTTGGAATTCTCATACATTGCTGGTGGGAATACAAAATGGCACAGCCACTTTGGAAGCCAGTGTGGCAGTTTCTTACAAAACGAAACATACTCTTACCATATGATCTAGCAATCATACTCCTTGGTATTTACCCAAAGGAGTTGAAAACTTATGTCCACACAAAAACCTGCACAAGGATGTTTATAAGAAGCTTTATTCATGATTGCCAAAACTTGGAAGCAACCAAGATGTTCCTCAGTAGGTGAATGGATAAATAAACTCTGCTGCATCCAGACGATAAAATATTACTCAGTGCTAAAAAGAAATGAGTTATCAGGATATGAAATGGTGTGGAAGAAATGTCAATGCATATTACTAAGTCAAAGAAGCCAACCTGAAAAGCCTCCAAACTGCACAATCCCAATTATATGGCATTCTGTAAGAGGTAAAACTAAGAAGAAAATAAAAAGATCAGTGGTTTCCAGGGGTCAGGAGGCAGGGAGACATGAAGAGGGAGAGCACATGGGATTTTTAGGGCAGTAAAAATACTCTGCATGATACAATGATGGATATATATCAGATATATGTTTCCAAAGCCATAGAATGTAAAACACCAAGAGTGACACCTAAGGTAAACTACAGACGTTGGGTGATTATCATGTGTAGACTAGGTTCATCCTTGATAAATAAAACAAAACAAAGAGTGCAAAAAGGCTAGGAGACCAGGGAGGAGATTCTGAATGGAAGAAAGGGTAGTGCTCCCAATTTCCATCTCTATTTTACCCCACCCCTGCCTTGATAGTTAAGATAGATAGAGATCTCGGAAGAAAACCTTGATAAAAGGCTTAAAGGGGTGAGGACGTAGCCTTTGTGGACAGGGGGAGGCAAATCTTCTGCTTCAACTTCAGACGCAAAGGGCACGTGCTTGGATGGAGTTCTTGAGTGGGGGCAGGGGGTGAGGAACTTGGGGTAAGATTTATTACAAAAATAAGTGAATGAGGAGAAGTTTTACACTCTGCCCACTTGTCTCTTTGTTATGGAAACTAAGAAAGAATTTTAAAAAGTTAAAGCTTCTCTAGGGCTGGAATTGTATTTTATCATTTAATCTTTTTGATAACAATGCATGGTGTATACTGGGTACTCAGTAAATGTTTGTTTGATGAAAAACTAAATTCAACCTTGTACCTCTCTCCCCTCCTCCAACACAAATTATGTTGAAGTGGTGCGTGCTTAGTAAATATTTCAATGACTTTTTCGTCAGCCTTTTACATATCTCGCCCCTTCAGTACTCCCCAGCCCCTTAACTTCTTTGAGTATGTATATTCTCTAATATAAGCATTTTTTTTTCTAATTTATTTGTGCAGCCAACTCTGCAAAATAAGTGACTTAATATATTACCAGGTGATTTAATAAAATCAAGACTCAAGACTCTCTTTTCCTGAAAACAGAGCAGCTCTGGATCTCAGATTACTCGTATTTAGGAATTCTGAAACTAGTTTGACTTCCTCTGTATCAGGTGTATGCATCACTCAATAGCTTCTATCTTGACCCCATCTCAGTATCCAGCTATCTCCTCAAAGTCCTAATTTCTTCTGATCTCCCCCATTGTAAAGGGAAAAGTTCTCCCTTCTTGTTTGCTAGCTTTATGTTTATCTGTATCCACAAGTAAAATAGACTGCAGCATATTTTTGGTCTTTTGGGGTCAAGGTGAAGAGGAGAGTTAACTCAAAATGTTAATTAAATGACCTTTCAGAAAGCCTGATGGAGTGTACAATAAATTCTAGATTATTTTCACTTTGGCTGAAGATCAGTCAGTCCTTTGTTTATTAACCTGAACAGACATAAAACTTCATTTTTGCCACCTCATGATTTTTTTTTAGCCATTAGCTGTGGTCTGATTATTGGACTTACTTGACATTATGCCTTGTCTCGATATTTTCATTGATTTTTTTTCAAAAAAACCAAAAGCCCTTTCCATATTTTCATTACAGAAGGCCTGAAGAATGAGCGCATACTTTTGAGAAATATCAATATTCATATAATGTTCTGATAGAGCATTGTTATCTCATTTTTTATTTCTATAGATAAAAAAAGGGAAGTCAAAGTAATAGAGTAATATTGAATTCAGGGAGATTTGTGGGATTTTAAAAAAAACAACCTCATAATCAATTAAGAAATAGTTTCAACCTGAGAAATAAAATTCACCAATGAGTAATCTTGAGATAAATTATTTTTAAAACACATGTCAGCATTATCCGTCACATAAATATATGACACAATAAAATATGATGAAGCTCCTGTTATTACACTGATGGCATAGGATAGGACAGTTACCATACTTTTGGAAAGTGTTATGAGACAAGGAAACAAATCACAATTTATATACATTACAGGTTGGCCTCTGAAGAAAAAAATAGATTAGAAAATGCATGTATACAAGGGAGAGAACAGAGCTCAGTTCTTGGTCTTGGCAAATGTTGGGTGCTCAGGGATAGACTATACATTTAAGACCCAAAGAAACATCTGGAAGGAGCTGTTCTGTACCCATCTGGCTGAATCCTTGGGTCCCTTTCAAAGGTTTTGGCGCCTATAGCAGCTGGATGGAGAGAACAGGGACTCTGGGAAATCTGACCTGCTAGATTCTAGGGCTAGTTGCCCTCGCTATTGACTTTTCCTGCATGATTCTGCCTGGATTTGTCGATTGATGAGCTAGTCCATGGAATTTTGGAATAGGAAAAAGGTAAAATTTGTTTCCTTGTACCTTGTCTCCCCACTTTTTCAATATTGATTATTATGTAAAAGATTTTCAAAGCACACTCTTTTCCAAGAACTTTTCAGCAGTGCCATTATTTCTATTTGACAATGTGTAACATTTTTCTCTAAACCTTCATCTTTTCTTGTCTCCTACCCTGTTGTCCTCTTCCTCTTGGGATCTCTAACAGGACCTTGCCCACAATGTCATGTATAGATCAATGGCAACTACCCAGAGAAAATGGTGGCTGATGATTCTTAACAATGTTTTGGCAGAAGGCCACCCAGATGGTTCAGTCGGTTTAGCGTCGGACTCTAGATTTCGGCTCAAGTCATGATCTCACAGTTGGTGAGATCGAGCCCCATGTAGGACTCTGTGCTGACAGTGTAGCGTTTGCTTGGGACTCTCCTTCTCCCTTTCTCTCTGCCCCTTGCCTGCTCACACTCTCTCTTTCTCTCGTGAAAACAAACAAACAACAAAAAAATGAAGTATTGGCAGAAAAGCTCACAGATACACAAGTTGTAGTACTTCCCCATATGCCTCCAACATATGTATTAGAATAAATAGTGCCTTTTTTTTTTTTTAGCACAAAGGGAGACAGCGGAGAAAGAAACAAAGGGAAAACAAATACCTTGAAGAAAAGAGTGACTTTTCAAATGTGTAAGTTACCTAACAGGACGCTGTCTTTGTATCCTTTCTTTAAAGATCACAGATGTGTGCATGTCTGCTTCGAAGGACATAGGGGATTCATTTAGTGAAATCATTTGTTCTCCCTTTTTAAAAGTCTATAGTAATTCCATATTTCATCTGAAAGCCTAGCTGCCTATTGATTTCAAGACTAGCTTCTAGGGGAGCCCTCTGTGCGATTTGAGGGCTGATGAAGAATCCATATGTTATGACAGTTCAGACACCAGAGGGAAAAAAAGAAAAGGAAAGAGACGGACTGTAATTCATTCTCTACTATAATTATCGGTGAGTTTACAGTTAGCACCCTAGACCAAGTGATATCATTTGTAAACGCGGTGAGTTATGGTTCTGAACCCATGCCCTGGGGCCAACCCAGTTTGTACTACAAGCTGACATTTCCAAATCCTTCAGAATTTAGCCTTTGATTGCCCCACAGAAGTCAAAAAATTGTAAACCTTTTGGAATGCATCGATTGGTCACACTGAGATAACTTTATGAAACAGAGGAAACTGTTCATTCAAAGGCACTTGATTATTTCCATTAAAAAAAAAATGGAGAACATTTCAAACTTCGGAGCATTTAAACAGAGCACATGGTAGTGAACGTTGCAGTGATTTGTTGGGCCTGCATCAGATTCCTAGCTTTCAGACTCTTCTCCTCTCACCAAAAGTGACGTAACCTGTTAGGGCTTCAGAGGGCCCCGTGATTCTGTCCAGGAGGGGAACACATCATTACCTACACTACAATTCCATGTTCCAACTACATAGTGAAATGGAGCCCAAGCCCAGGCGAGGAAATCTTGTCCTCAAAGGGCCCTGGCTAGAACAAATATGGGGAATAGGGTTTTGCTAAATCTGGAAGGTAGATTGCAAAAATCAACAGCTTGACTACTTCAATATGCATAAGGACCACCTAAGAGCTTGCTAAAATGTGGATTCTAAACCCAACTCCTGAGATTCTGATGCAGCAGGATTTGGATGGAGCCCATGGATACCCATTTGTTACAAGCTTTGTTAGTGATTCTGATGCTGGTGATTCATGAATCACACTTTGAAAAGTACTCGAAAAGACCATTCTGTTAGGCACTGTTCAAAAACAGGCATATATGGAATTTTCTATATGAAGATTTAATTTAATCATTTATTTATTTCTCACCTACTATGAGCCTACTCATATGCAAATTAGACAAAAAGCCTTGCTCAAATGATAGAGAATTCGTTCTTTTCTTAAAATAAACTTAAAATATTTTAGAATGTTCAGAAAGTATTGAGCTAACCAAGCAAACAGAACCTAGTACAATTAAGAGAAATGTCACTATTACTTTAAAAAAGTTTTCCTGCCTAATTTTTTTAAATTTTTATTTCTTTTCAGCCTGATTTTTTTAATTTTTTTTTTTTTAGTTAATTTTTTTTTTTTTTTTTTTAGAGAGAGAGAGAGCAGGGGAGGTCCAGAGAGAGAGGGAGAGAGAGAATCCCAAGCAGGCTTCATGATGTCAGTGAAGAGCCCACTGTGGGGCTTGATCTCACAAAGCATGAGATCATGACCTGAGTCAAAATCAAGAGTTGGACACTTAACCAAATGAGCCACTCAGGCACCCCTAGCCTGATAGCCTGATATATATATATATATATATATATATATATATATATATATATGTATATGTATATACATACATATATATATATATATATATATACACACATACATGTATGTATATGTATATACATATACACACATATATATATATATATACATATATATATATACATACATACATATATATATGTATGTGTATATATATATATACAGGTATGTATATATATATATTTTTTTTTAATAAAATAGTAAATGATATTTGCTTAAATGTAGATTCTTTACAGGTTCAAATCAAGTTTTTTTAAAACTGTTTTGCACATGAGAACATTTCACATGCTAAATTGCAAGTGAATAGGTCTATTTGACTATTAGCTTGTTTCTGTATATTGGGTATCAGTGCCTATGTGTCCTTAGGTTTGTGGATAACATATGACTGATAATGATTGCAATGTCTGCATTTCTTAATGAAAAAGGAGGAAGAAGAGGGGGAATAGAAAATGTGTGCCAAACTAATCTCCATACGTTGGATTTATCCTTCAATTTTCTGGTGCCCAGCCTTCAAGATGATACCCAACGATCCCTACCTCCGGATATTCATGTTCTTGTTTCTTCTCATGTCTTGTTGGCCTTGGTGACCAACAATATGGCAGAGGTGATGAGGTGGTACTTCTAGACTATGGCCTCTGTCCTGCTCTCTCTGTAAGACAGCTTGGAAAAGTCAGCTGCAATGTCCTGAGAACACTCCGGCTGCCTTATGGAGGAGCCTGTGTGACAAAAATAGAGGCCTCCAGACAGCTGCCACGTGAGTTAATCTTCTTGATAGTGGGTGCCCCAGACCTAGTCAACTGTTCCAATGACTACAGGCTAACTTTACTGCAACCCTACGAGAAATCTCCAGCCAGACCAACCACCTAAGCTGTACTCAGTTTCTTGAACCTTAACCACTGTGTGATGTAATAAATGTTTCTTGTTTTAACCTGAGTTTGGGAGGTAATTTTTTATGCAGCAATAGAAAACTAATACAATTTCATCCACAGTTGCTATATATGTCTGTGATGGAACTCTCAAACCATCTGCCACTTGACCTTGTGATGCTCTCCGCCTAGAAAAGAGAATTGGGAAGGTAATTTATCTTCATATAGTTGACCACATTCATTCGTCACTAGTGGTTAGTAGCCTTTGAAGTGTTAAGAACAGAGATAATTAATAAACAAATTCTCTTTTGTACCATATTACATAGAAAAGGTCAACATTTTCCGATTAAATGAGTATACTTATGTTATTTGAAATTGGAGGCAAAACCATAGTCTTTGATGCTATTTTGTCTTATTAATCACAAATTTAACTGTATGGAGTCTAAAAATCAAATGAACATATATTGGTTCCAATTTCAGTCCTGGACTTAATCATATAATATTAAATGAGGAGAAAAGAAAGCAAACAAAAGTTATCCCATCACAATTCAGTCTTAGAATTATACTCAAATTGATCACCAGTAAGATCACTTTAAGAAACAGATAACATATATATACACATATACATATATATATATATATATACACATATATATATACGTATATATATATATATACACACACATAATTTGGGGAGAGAGAGAGAGACAGTGCACACACAGATGGAGAGATTCTTAAGCAGGCTCCATGCCCCGCAGGGCTTGATCTCATCAACCATGAGATCATGGCCTGAGAGGAAATCAAGAGTCAGACGCTCAACCAACTGAGCCATCCAGGTGTCCCAAGAAATAGCTAACATTTTTTATATTGCTTTAGAATCTAACTTGAAAATAAAGAAGAGGTGACATCCCCAAACAAAAAAGATTATAAACTTTTGTTTTAATCTAATAACTCTTGGTTTCCAAGCCCAAATACTTAGTCATATCTCTAAATGAACTTAACTATTCTTACTATTATGTCTAAAAACATTTTTGATTTACAAAACATATGGGAAAGTTTGCTATGATCTTGATTATTTTCACTGAATCTTCAAAATTAGTTTGAGGTGTCACCAACTGTAACTCATGAAAAAATATGGTTTTAATTTTGAAATAAGTAGTATGTTGCTGATGGATAGCCATGACATGTATATAAAGATGTTTTGCAATATTGAAAATGCTGTTAGGAAATAATTGCACTTCATCAAGGCACTTGAATCCACAAAGGTACCTGGTAGCTAAAAAATTAAATGACCCCTAAATATTATAAAAGGTTAGCCTAGATTTGGCAAAGCTGTGGGGTAGGCAGAATCACTACATGCCTTCTCTCCTCTCTTAACCACATACCTTGCAATCTTATTTTCCACAGTCTCTCTCTTTAAAACATAAATTTCTATTATCTCAGGGTCTTTTGCTCGACTAGAAGAAGATATCTCAATAACTTAAGTAACCAGTGCTGTATTCTCACAAATAAACTATAAGGTGCATGTTACCTCTAATTGGTCCAAATTAAGGTTATTTTGGGGAGCGAGATGTCTTTGTGGCTTCACCATTCATAACATATAAGAAGTTGCTTATTCCATGGGAATAAGTATAGGAATTTTCAAATGTGTTTGCCCAATTATATTTTCCAAGCTTGTAACATAAAATGAATATCTATTGTTCATATTGATATTATAGTCCAAATCTGGGAGGAATATTTCTATAAGAATGTTTTAAGGTTATCAGTAGACTTTTGATGATGGAGGTATTAACACCAATTTCTAAAATACTAGTATACAACTGGCTTGTTAAATGTTTGAGAACATCTAATGAAACTTAAAAAAAAACAAAAAGCTGGTACATGTGTGTGCATATATACTTTCAATAATTTCAATAGGTAGTAACAAACAACTTGTTTTAAAATTGCTTGTTGAGTTATTTAATAGGTTCAACTCAATAAATAAGTAAATGAAGTAACTCATTGGTATTACTGAATTCTGTATAGCATAGATAATTTTATATAGCCTTGTATAATTTTAAGGGCAGCAGTCAAACTATTGAACTATTATTAAATTGTTTTATTAAAAAGTTTGGCCAAGGGGCGCCTGGGTGGCTCAGTGGGTTGAGCCACTGACTTTGGCCTAGGTCATGATCTTGCAATTTGTGAGTTCGAGCCTTGCGTCCGGCTCTGGGCTGACCGTTTGGAGCCTGGAGTCTGCTTCAGATTCTGTGTTTCCCTCTCTCTGCCCCTTCCCTGCTCATGCTCTGTTTCTCTCTGTCTCTCAAAAGTAAATAAATGTTAAAAAAAAAATTAAAAAAAAAAATTGGCCAAGACATAAGGACATATTCATGGGTCACAGATGATAGCACTGCCATTCTTAAAAGTCCGCAAAGACTTACCATCTTACTTGAGATAAAATTCAAACACTTTTCCATGGCTTACAATTTTCTGCCCTATTTCCCTCGGCAACCTCCTCTGATACCATTCTCTTCCCCTTTCATTATGATCGAGCCACATTGTTCTTTATTTCTGCTTCTATAACAAACTAGACACATTCTCCCCTGAGGGTATTTTGTATTTGCTGTTTTTAACAAGGTGTTACTGCTGCCTTTATTTACTGGATTTGCAGTATCTGACAGGACTTTGCTCAGAATCCCAGGCACCAATCAAGTGGAGACTACTTTAAAAAACGTTTAAAGAAAGAACAAAGCTAGTGGGTTCTCAATATCTATTGGCAGAAAAGCGAATTTTCAGCACACTTTTGAATTCAAGTGATCGTGTACTCTACTAGTGAATTGCATTACATATACACATGCACACATACACACACAGGCACACGCACACACGCATATTCCGTTCCCAGCAGTGACCTGATATAAAGCCAACAAAGACATTAACACTACAGTATACACTAACATCCCTCAAAAACAGAGATGCAAAAAGTATAAGATGTTACAAGGGAGTTTGAAAATTTGAAAGCAGTTTATGTTTCCAAAAGAGTCAAATGAAATAAATCTGAAAACTTAGGGGCTGAAAACTAAGCAAAATTGCTATTCTCATAAAGCTCAATGTCTAAAATATAGTTTCGATGAAGTTTGCACTACCTAAGTTTATTTCATGGATGTTACCTTAATTTAATTATACACATTTCAGAATTTAAATAAAGACTATCTAAAGACAGTACAATACCTGTATTCAAGGGGACTTTACATATATTATCCCTAAATCTCAAAGAAGATAATACTGCCCTATTTCAGAGAAGAAATGTAGGTTCAAATATACTGAAGCATTTGCTTAAGGGCATTCAATTAGTAGGTTTCAAATTTGGGTCCATCTGACTCAAAACACATTTTTTTTTTTTTCCGTAATGAGTAAGTGGAAATTTCAGGAGCTATGAAAGCCAAGTTGTGGAGGGATGTTTGGGAGTGGACGGGGTCCCTTCAAATATACCAATAAGCAACTGTATTATAGAAGGTGCAGAGAGTAGTAAGAATGACTTTTGAAGAATGAGGCTAAAGTTAGGTCATAGAAAAATGTTAGTATCGTTGGATAACAGAATTAAGTTCCCAGATGAAGGGACTAAGGTCCTTTTTTAGGCTTAGCTGCCCTATTTGATGAAACTGATGATTCCCCCTTAATATCCAGTTTTCCCTTCTTCCTTTTAGGAAAAGAACCTCCTACTCCCAGCTGCGTTTTCTTCACTCATTTGACTTACCAGAAACTATGTCAGTCAATAAAAATAGTTTATCCAATCATGTCAGTTGAAAAATGTCTGTTAAGTTCTGAAATACCCTATGTCATTTTTCCTAGTACTTTAAACACTTGTCATGGCATCTGATGAAATGATGAAAAAAAAAAAAAAACCTCACCAAAACTATAGCAATTTTTAATTTAAACAAAAGTTATGAAATATTCTGAACAGAGACTGGGGATAAGAAAGAGGTAACAAAGGGGTTTGGAATGGGTTTATTGGACCCAAATTCATGCTGTAGTCAGCATACTAGTCAGAATACTAGTCACTGCTGCAATTATAGGATAATTTACTTGGTATAGACTTGGAACCTGCTTCAACAAAAGCTTTTTATTCATTTATTTTTTTTAATTTAATTTTTGTTTTTGTTTTTCTGGTGTCCCGCTAAATCTGATCAGAGCAGTTTAACTTCCACGGTCTCTCTGCTTATCCCAGTCTGGAGACCAACGGTTTACCTTTAATTCAACTGGTCCCAGATGGGACACTACTGAGGTTCAATAATGAATATGTCCCCCTTTTCCCCGACGTGGTTAATAACATGCAAATTTATGTAAAAGTTTTGATAAATACTTATAATTCTTTTGAATCATATACCAAATAGGTTACCAGATTATAATTAAATTTTCCTCACATTAATGTCCTTTTGAGTTATTTGCAGTGTTATTCTTATGTGTTCAGGTTAATATTAGATATTTCAATTGCATAGGAGAGATTTTCATGTCGTATTCATGTAACCACTAAATTTGGTTTATTCAAGGTGAAACAGGTCACTCAAAAAGATACCTGAAGGCCCTCTATTTTAGTCTCCTGCTAGTCTGTGAAAGGTCTTAAATGTCTGAGCAGTCTGGACTCAAAGTCAGTTAAAATATTTCATCTTGGATATACCCTTTCATCTTCCCTATACCCACCCATCTCACCTTTTCTCTATCTAGGATCCCTAGACCTGACTCCCTGAGAAGTTTTGTTTGTTTTGTTTGGCCTTTCTCAATCCAACCAAATTATTTTCATTTGGTTCCCTCCTTAACTGCAGTTTCACAAGGATTAGATCTGCTCTTTCTGACTCTCAGCTTCTACCACACTAAAATTACTGTAGTGTTTTGATGGGGGGTCATATTGCAAAAACACCGTGTTCATAGTCATTACCCTTCCTACATTAAAGTAACTACATTTATACACTTTTAAATTAGAGACATACCAATATGTTTGTGAGAGGCGTTATGGTATAGGGGAAACTGACACTGGTATTCTGAGCCTCTCTGTGCCTCAGGTTTTGTTTTTAAAAAATATTGAGAAGGGATGCCTGGGTAGCCCAGTCGGTTAAGTGTAGGACTTTGGCTCAGGTCATGATCTCAAGGTTCATGAGTTCCAGCGCTGCGTCGGGCTCTATGCTGATAGCTCAGCATAGATTGGATTCTATCTCTCTCTCTCTGTGTCTCTCCTCTGCTCACACTCTCTGTGTCTGTCTCAAAATAAGTAAATAAACTTAAAAAAAATTAAGTAAAATAAAAAATATTGGGTAGATACAAAATAATCTTTATAAATAATCAAAAGGCATGAGAATGATAAGACATCCATACATGAACCTTCTTCTGATCTAGTGCAAGAAACAAAAGAACATGATCTGTGAAGCCCCTTGTGTCCTTGCACCAATTCTTTCTTCTCCCTCTTCCAGGAAATTACTTCATTCTTAATTTTATGGCCATTATTACCTTAGTATCTCAGTTTGTTGCTTTTTTTTTTAATGTGTGAAATGAATATAATAGCAGTGATCAACCTAATAGGGTTGTTAATACTAATGAATTAGTGGATACAGACAAAACATCTAGAATCCTGTTTGGCAGGCAAATCAATAAGCATAACCATTGTGATAATGATGATGATGGCAAGGATGGATACACTTAACATTGTCATGCCTACCATTGCTTTCATTTTGTTTAGAAAAACATTAGACTATTTCTTTGTGTCCTTGGAACCAATATGAAAACACAGTACTTAGTCATTCTTTCTTAAAGTAAAGAACTTCTATATACTAGCTGAAAGATTCCCGTAAGTGTGGGCGTATTCCTCGGGAAGTAGTCTTAAGAACCATAGAATTTGGGGAAATAATTTCCAGTGAGTATCAGAATATTGGAAAAACAACAGTTGGAACCTGAAGACAGTTTTCATTCAACACAAATTTGTTGCAAACATTTCAGAACTCATGAACCAAACTTTCTACCTGAGGCGCTATTTTATTTTGTTTATGTATTTATTTATTTATTTTTAATATAATTTATTGTCCAACTGGCTAACATACAGTGTGTAAAGTGTGCTTTTGGTTTTTTGGGTAGATTCCCGTGGTTCATCGCTTACATACAACACTCAGTGCTCATCCCAACAAGTGCCCTCCTCAATGCCCGTCACCCATTTTCCCCTCCTCCCACCCCCCCCCCCATCAACCCTCAGTTTGTTCTCTGTATTTAAGAGTCTCTTATGGTTTGCCTCCCTCTCTCTCTTTGTAACTCTTTTTTCCCCCTTTCCTTCTCCTGTGGTCTTCTGTTAAGTTTTTCAAGATCCCCATAGGAGTGAAAACATAGGCTATCTGTCTTTCTCTGACTTACTTCACTCAGCATAATATCTTCCAGTTCCATCCATGTTGCTGGAAATGGCATGATTTAATTCTTTCTCATTGCCATGTAATATTCCATTGTATATATAAGCCGCATCTTCTTTATGCATTCATCAGTTGATGGACAATTAGGCTCTTTCCATAATTTGGCTATTGTTGAAAGTGCCACTGTAAACATTGGGGTACATGTGCCCCCTAAGGTGTTATTTTAAATTTGTGGAAAATGTTAGTGTATTTGTGGTTGGGGATTTCCTTGTATTTACCTCTCCTCTGTGCTTAACCAGAAAACAATCCTTTTTAAGAATGAGGCCAAGTGGGGCGCCTGGGTGGTTCAGTCGGTTAAGCGTCCGACTTCAGCTCAGGTCACGATCTCGAGGTTCGTGAGTTCGAGCCCCGCGTCAGGCTCTGGGCTGATGGCTCAGAGCCTGGAGGCTGCTTCCGATTCTGTGTCTCCCTCTCTCTCTGCCCCTCCCCCATTCATGCTCTGTCTCTCTCTGTCTCAAAAATAAACATTAAAAAAAAAAAAATTAAAAAAAAAAAAGAATGAGGCCAAGTCTCATGAACTAAGCCATAATCCAAATATTCAGAATTACCCCTTGTGTATTAATGTGACAAAACTGCCTCACCTGGTTGTCTCAGTCAGTTAAGTGTCCAAATTTTGGTTTTGGCTCAGGTCGTGATCTCATTGTTTGTGAGACCGAGCTCTGTATCCGGTTCTGCGTTGACAGCATGGAGTCTGCTTGGAATTCTCTCTCTCCTTCTCTCTCTGCCCCTCCCCACTTGTTCGTTCTTTCTCTCTCTCTCTCAATAAATAAATAACCTTTAAAAAATATTTTTAATGTGACAAAACTGAAGAAAATCATTTCAAGGGGCAATGTAGAGGAATGTATGAGAGCACAATTTTATTCAGTAACAAATCTTTGGGCTTGAAAAAGTCTATGCTTTGGGCACGAGTCAGAAAAGTTATGATAGAAGAGGCATCAAAATGTCTTTGCGATCAATTTTATTGCCTCTGAATAAAAATCACATAGACACATCTGAGAGGATATGGACTTAGAAAAAACTTGTTAAAAACCTCAGTATTTTTACTGCACGTAATCACGCTCATAAAAACTGCACGTATCAGAAGTATGAAGTGCAGGGGCGCCTGAGTGGCTCAGTCTGTTGGGCGTCCGACTTCGACTCAGGTCATGATCTCGCGGTCGGTGGGTTCGAGCCCGCCTGGGGCTCCGTGCTGACAGCTCAGAGCTTGGAGCCTGTTTCAGCTTCTGTGTCTCCCTCTCTCTCTCTGACCCTCTCCCATTCATGCTCTGTCTCTCTCTGTCTCGAAAATAAGTAAACGTTAAAAAGAAGTATGAAGTGCAATGAATTTTCAGAAGGTGAATATACTCGTTACCATCCACCCAGATCAAGAAACAGACATCTTCAGCATTACGCTGCCTGCCTTTTAATGTTTCTGATCATGCTTCCCTCACTGAGCAAGAAGGTGAAAATGAAAACTGGTGTCTATAAAGCTGGGGCAAAGAAAGAAGATTTAATCAACCGATATCTTAGCCTGCCACTTGATCAATTTTATCAACAGAATACATTTCACTATGGGACCTTCTGCTAGGCCACTTCACAAGGACACATCAGCTTGGATCTCATCGTACACTGTGGTGACCAATTTTTTATTTTCTTTGATTTATGTCCACATGGGGCCAGCCAGCAAGTGTCTTAGCACATCATCCTCACCAGTGGCTTTTCCCTCTGTCTCTCTCTCTCAAATTAAAAGACTAGTTTTAATGAGCAAAGGTATTTGAAGAGTCATCTCTTTCTCTTTTTCATCAAATTTAGGTACTAAAAAATAAAAAATAAAAAAAAAAAAATGGTAATGTCAACCCAACCAAGAATTTGCGTATTCTCGATGTGTTTAATCTTAAAGAAAACTTTAAAAAATTCATTTGAAATAGTTGTTGCCACTGTCGTTTTAGTGTGGCTTATGTTTTGTGTGGTACATGAAATCTTTGGAAAATCAACTTTGGGACATTCTTTCACTAAACCATCGTGAGTAGATAAAGTATTTGGATGTTATGTGGTAGGCATTGCCAGCAGAAAAGGAACTAGTTGAGAAGAGGCCCAAATGAAAGGTGTATTTAAATTTCTATATATTCCAACTCCAATTTCAGAAAGCATAGATAGTTCATCTACCTCTGTTCAAGAGAAGAATAATGATTAGTCCATTTTGACTGAGAAGGGATTTCACATCCAGTAGTATCCATGGAAATATAGCTTTTTCTGTGCCTGTTGAATTCTAAAAAGACAGTAAAGGTAAGATCAGAAAACAACAAGGAAGCCTTTAAAAAAATTATTTAGACTATTGTATTGGGTGGGCAGGGATAGCAGTAGAGATAGAGAAATTTAAGACGAGCTAAAATAAACATATTTCTTTGTAATCGATCTCCAGTCCTATTAAACAGCAGGCCATTTGTCCATTATTAAACATGTAACATGTGTTAATAAACTTTCCTTCCCATGACAGACATTAAAAACTCAGCCATTAGTACAGAATTCAGATTCGTTGTGTGGTAATTTAATGAAAACCTTTAAAAAAAGATTATCTATTTTAAATATTAAAATACTGATATATGCATACATTTATGCAATGTGACATATAAGCATGAACATTATATAATATATACACATTACTATATGGAGATCATTCTCAATTTTTTTATTTAGCACTAACACATGTACTTGGTTTGACTAAATTGAACACTACAAAAATTCTGCCAATAAACAGTGAGTCCTACCCCATCCTAGATCCTATGCCACTTCTCAGAGGTAATTATTATCAAAAGTTTCAGACATGTTTTGTAGAAACTTCACATCAAATTATACAGCACATACACATGCAATCATCACGGTGGGTATAGGTCTCAGTCCACAACAGATGTATGTAAGAGATATTGTGTTTGTTTATTTTCCTAGAACCAACGAAATTTCAACTTGCTGCTAGGCTGCTATAAAATTCAGATTCATTCTCAAGTAGGAAGAACCGCCCTCCCCCCCCCCCCCCCAACACCCACACACAAACTGTTTTGCTTTTCAGTGGTGCAATGATCTTCCTTAAAATCCCAGGCACTCGAGAACATCCTCTGTCAGTAAGTCATCAATCTCTTCTGGCTACCACCAAGATAGCCATTCTTGTAGTTGATAAGGCTGTCAGTCCAACTTCTCTCTATACTTTGAGACGCATGTGTATTTGATAAGGCTAATCACCTTTCTGAGAATTTTCCATCTCCCGACCTTCACTGTTTGGGTCACAGTATGGATTACCCATACTTAAGGACCAGAAAGCCTCTCTTCTTTCATAGGGGTCTTTAAATTTTTTTTTTAATGTGTATTTTATTTTTGAGAGAGAGAGACAGAGAGAGAGCGTGAGTGGGGGAGGGTCAGAGAGAGAGAGAGACACAGACTCTGAAGCAGGTTCCAGGCTCCAAGCTGTCAGCACAGAGCTTGACTCGGGGCTCAAACCCACAAACCGTGAGGTCGTGACCTGAGCTGGAGTCTGCCACTTCACCAACTGAGCCACCCAGGCACCCCCATAGGAGTCTTTTTTAAAATGTATGCTTATCTTATTACTGTTCTTACATTTTATTAATCATTTTCAAGATCAGCTATAGCACTGAGAAAATATTCTGTAGCCTTAGAATTTACTCCTTCTGCTGCTAATTGTCAACCTACTTCCTGGATACATTTCTGGAGTGCCACTTTTTCTCTCTTTTTGAGAAACAATAACACACGGCACAAATTCAGAGTAAATGCAGCTGTTAGAGGGAAAAGGTATTTACTCATTTTTTTTTTAGAGCATTCACATATACGTGAAATGACTCATGTTTTTTGTTTTTTTTTCTTGGTCTTGAAAATATATGAGGACTCTTACCGATCAGTGCTATTTGTGGTGATGCTGTGGCTATTTACCCCCATCCAGATAGAGTCGTCTTCATGTCCTGATTCCCTCTGGGGACAGCTAATGAACACTTTTTGGCATGTGTCCAGAAGCCTGAGCACCATTATAATTTATTTCTATCTAAATTACCCCAACTTGGGCAAGGATGCTGAATTCTGCTGATTTCCCATAAACTAGCTCATTTTGATGAATACTGGTTTATCTCTTGATGCAGGATATGAGAGTAACAGAAAATAAACACATATACACACAGATAAATTTCTCCAACCTTGTATTTTGAATCAACAATTGCTTTTTCTTCTTCTCATTGATTCAGTTAGTAATTAACACTATGCTCTACAATGAATGTCACTTGCATAATTTGAATATTCAACAATATTAATATTCCCTTTTTTAGACACAAAAACGAACCAAAGAACCATTTAGCCGTTGTTTGAAGCATATTTTGTAATCAGATTGGGCATTTGTGATTGTAAACAATGAAATGGTGAATTATTCTTTAAATATGCAGCTCTGTCAGGATTTTACAATCTGATCACCTATATTAGAAGAAAGGAGGCTACATAATAAACTGATTTCCTGAAGAATTTACCTTAATATAGAACTCCACCAAATATTTCTTTTCTCAAACTCTTCCCCTATTAATTATTATTGTATCTGAAATCTATAATTTAAAATAACTGTAAATAAAACTGACAGAAGCCATTTGGAAAAATAGTAGCCTTACAAGCAAAATAGCCACCTAGGCTTATTATTTGCCAGTTATGAATGTAAATAAAAATATTAAGTTGAAGTTATTTAGCACAGGAAAGCGGAGGCGATGTTTAAACATTACTTACACATTGAAAAACTATTTGGCAGGTATCTACTGAAAGGGGGCAAGGTGTGGAGGAAACGCTGAGAGGCACAATACAAAAATCTCCTCTCACATACTTTACACTCTAGCTGGAAAAATAAAACCTATAAATATCAAAGAGCTACGAAATCATTTTTAAAGTACAAGAAGAATGAGATATAAATACGGAAACGTTTCTCAAAGATGTTGTTAAATGTCAAATGAATGGCTCAGATAATAAATTCAAAAAAAATTAGAGAAGGGTCAAGGTGCTGTGACTCAGAATTAATTCATGAGGGTCTCACTAAGCATCTGTTTTCAAGGATCATAACAGGGCAGCTATAGCTTGATGTGCTGGGGCCACCCTGTACTGGCTCAAGACAGCCCATAACCAGCCGATCTTTCCTACTCTGCGTTCAGTGATGTTGCATAAACAGCATGAAATTGTCCACGATGAGAGTATTTACACCACAGAAAGTGGCGGCCCCTACAAATTAGGGCTTTTTTTTTTTCAGATAAACATTGATAAACATGTACCGGCATAAGGGACCTTATCAAAATCTAATTCAAGTATTTATTTGATTTCTATCGAAACACTTTTTTGTTTTGCAGATGAGGAACTTGAGGCCAAGGAGTTGAAATGACGTGAGCTTGAAGTCACATTGTGAGCAAATGGCAGAGTCTGATCTTCAGGTTGGTATTCCTTCCACTTTGTAGGGCTGTTCGGGTGTTGACAAAATTCACTTTTACTGCTAATGAATCCCCTGAACTCCCAAGAGTTGATGGAACCTTGAACGGCCAAGGTATTGGAATCCCCCAGAGTCCAATAAAAATCCCTAATGGTGGAAAAAGCCCAGTGAAATAGGCTTCCGTTATCTATTCCTACATAACAAATACCTCAAGATTTAGTGACTTAACTGTTTATTTTGTTCACAGTTTTGTGGGTCAGGAGTTTGGGAGGGTGAAGCTGGGTGGTTCTCAGTTGTGGTCCATCATGTGAGTGCCGTCAGACTTTAGCTTGGGCGGCAGCCATCGGAACTCTCAACTTTCTGGTTTTGCCCAGGATGCTTCGCTCGCCTCGCAGTTGAGGCTGGCTGGTTGTCGAGAGCCTGCTGACACCGACCATGGAAGCTTCTGCGCATGGAGTCTTCAGCGTAGTCATTTCAAGTTAGTCAGACTTCCTCGAAGGCAGCTGAGTACTCCAAGGACAAGTGTTGGGTGAACAAGGCAGAAGCTACGTGGCCTTTCCTGACCTACGCTTGTAAGTTACATAAGGCCACTTCCACCACACTCTCTAGTGGTTGAAACAGTTGTAAGCCCAGGCAGGTTCTGGGGAAAGGAACACTGATATCGCCTCTTGACTGGAGACATCTCAAGGAATTATGTGGCTTTTTTTTTTTTTTTGGAAACCTGACTCAGAAGCCAAATTGATTTCCTCCCAATACTCTAATAAATAAACTTTTGGTTTCTGTAGAGTATTATTCTATTTTATCTTCCTATCCGCTGATAGAAAGGAGAACAAATATTAAAAAAAAATGTTTTTTTAATCTTTATTTATTTTTGAGAGAGAGACAGAGTGTGAGCAGGGGAGGAGCAGAGAGAGAGGGAGACACAGAATGCGAAGCAGGCTCCAGGTTCTGGGCTGTCAGCACAGAGCCTGATGCAAGATTCACACTCAAGAACTGTGAGATCATGACCTGAGCCGAAGTCGGACGCTCAACTGACTGAGCCACCCAGGCGCCCCGGGAGAACAACGATTTTTAAATCTTAGTGCAACCTAACAAAAACGCTGAGTGTGATTCTGTTTTCCTCATTCTCTCATGCTCTGTAAGAGCCATTTTGGTAATATTAAATACTATTTAAGGAAAGCATTCAATGAAATGTAACATTACCATTCTTGATCTTAAGAAACTTAAAATATAGTTGGGGAGATATAATATTCATTCATGAATTCATTCTGTCATTCAGGAATCAGTTATTAAGCACGTCCCCTGAGCCACACTCAGACCAGGCACTTGAAAAACAAAGAAAACCAGATACTGCCACTGGCTTTAATAAGTTCACAATCTATTGGGAACACAAACCACACAGGTGCATGATGCAATGGGATAATCAATCGAATTATGAAGAAATCTCTGTAGAGGCCGAGAGAAGAGAGCCATGAGTTCTTCGTGATAACAGTGTGTAGAATTTCTAAGCTATTGGAAATTAAAAGTATGAATAATTAAGTAATATATTTCAAGGCGTCTTTCCCTAGGTTTTCATATTTGTATTTAATACACACCTACCTGAAACAGAGGCATTAACAACACAGAGAGTAATCAAGTTTCATTTGCCTGATTTAAGAGATGTAACTCTATAGCCTCTGAATTATATCCACTCAATAAACTTCTCTTTGATTTTATGACTTTTTCGAGACTCTGGGAAGGTCTAGAAATGCTTTTAGAACCAAGAAAGAATATAAATATATAGTTTGAAAGCAATTCTTCCACAGGTTGAAGCCAAATTTAAGAACAAAAATATTAAAAAGTAATTTAAGACAAAGTGGATGCCGGGGCGGGGGGTTGGTTCCGGGCTGGGGGGAAAGCATTGCTGTGTAAGAATGACTGATACTTCTAGCATGATAACTGGGATCTGAATAAAATGGATCTGATGCTTCTTAAGCACATGCCAGATCACCTCAATTAGTATTAAGATAAGATATAAAACCAAAGAATATAGGTAATTTAATGACTAAAAGAGTAACGATAACAGTAAAGCAGAGCTTTAACGCAAAGATGTCATTTCAGTGGGGTTCATCCATACTTGAGGCTGCTAGGGTTAGGTTGACTAGTATCTGCGAAATTTAACAGCAGTGACTTTGTGAAGAATTCACATAACATGACCTTATAATTATACAGTCTGTCCAGGTGTGGTTCCTTTGTTCATGAAATTGGATTCTTTGCTGCTCTTACAGTTTTACTTTATAATAGATTCTCAAAGTGCAGAAATGCAAACTTATTGAATTTTCAAACCTCAGAACTGATTTAGAAATTCATACAATTCACTTTATAAAACTATTTGCTTCCTTCTAACATGTATTCCAGTAAACCTGACCCCTCCTTCCATTTAGTCTCTCACATCGAATGACTGGATTTGATTGTCTTCCCCCACGGACCCCAGATCAATCTGTTCAGTGCTAAGACTTGGGAGGGTCCACAAAGTGCTAGGAAAGAGTTACCGTCACTAGAGAGATTTGCGCTTGCCTGATCGTAAAGTACTGAGAAGAAGTCATGTTAAAGTTAAGTGATTTTCAATCCAATATTCTCCCTGGCTAAGTTGCCGCTATTGGTTCCTCATCATACAATTCTGCCGCTGCCCAAATATCTGTCAGAATGGGCTATGAGACGCTGCAGTAACGACAGTTCCTGAATCTGAGTAAGTCACAAACAGCAAAAATGTATTTCTCAGTCTTGCTATCTCCGTCTCTTGGACTGGCAGTGGCTCTGTCCCATGCCACTCTTACTCAGGGACTCAGGGTGACAAAATCTGCACATCTATCATGTCCCTGTGGCAGGAAGGAAAGAACATGGCTGAGTGCACCCTCTTTCAACAGGGCTTCCTTCTGGAAGGCGACAGCTTACTCCCACTCACTTTCTGTTTCACATTCCAGGGGCCAAAGCAAATCACTCTGCAGAAGGAATGTACAATCCCATCAGGAGAATTGAAATGCTGGTAACAGCCCCCAAAATTGCCATGGTGCCTGGCTGGCTCAGTCAGTTGGGCATCTGACTTCGGCTCAGGTCATGATCTCATGATTTGTGGGTCTGAGCCCCGCGTCTTCGGGCTCTGTGCTGACAGCTCAGAGCCTGGAACCTGCTTCAGGTTCTGGGTCTCCCTCTATCTCTGCCTCTCTGCCACTCACACTCTGTCTCTCAAAAATAAATAAACCTGTTAAAAAGGTTTTTTTCAATGGCCATATCTTACATTCCTATTATTCATAATTAGACTTCTAACCCTAAGACAAAAAAAATTAGCTAAAATTTGCATCATAAAAATGATCCATAAGTGATGTAATTGTCATGTGTCTCAAATGTCTCTCTCTCAGTGAAATAGCATCGGTATCTACTATAAAATTAGGACGAAAATATACATTCTTTTAACATCAGGAATATGATCATTTCAGAAGTGAAATGTATCGAAACTGTATCTCCAGGAGAAAGCTTATCCATTTTACATAGTTTAAATTATCTTTGAGGCTCACTTGATTGTTACTGAACCTGGGGTGATACCCAGCCCATCACAAACAGAGCAGGCTAGGAGCTTTCTAAAGCTAATTTCTGCCTGGGGGCTCTGCGGTTTAATCATCTCACTTTCTCTCTTTTTGAGTTTCTATTAGTGCTGGATTCCTGGGGTATTGTTCAGTAGTGACTCTGAGGTGGCCTACCCCGAGTTATTTTAATTTTTTTTCTCCCTGTCTAAGAAACTGCTGGGGAAGGTCAACCTAATCTCCACCTTTCCTCAACATGACAGATTGTCTACAAATTGAGATTTGTAGACTTCAATGGCTCATGTTCTCCATTTCCTTCCAACTGAAATGCATTCCCTTTAGTGCTGATCAAGTCAGAGCAGAGAAGGACCTAACTGGGGTGAGGGGAAATTAGAACCATAATTCTAAGAAAAATGTCCATATTTCCTGACTCCCAATACTCAGAGGTTTTCCTTTCGCTGACCCTCTTCAGTCACAATTTTTTTTTTCAGTTTTGTTTGTTTGCTGTTTTGTATGCTTTTTGTTTGTTTGTCTAAGCTAGATGCTGTTTGGGTGACTAAGTCACATTCACAAACAAGTTACATGATGGCACTGCGTCCATCAAAAATCTCGTATTTTACTACTGATAGAAATATGGATTATGCATCCATTCTTCTTACATGCTGTTTGTAAGTATAATTAGACAATTTGAAAATATGATTTTCCTTATTATTTATATAGGAAATAGTTTTAGAGACATTTCTTTTGGGAAATGTCTTAATTGGTGGCGTCTTTTCTGATTTAAGTGTTAATTTTCTGTTACTATTTAGATATGTTTTCTTAGTTAATGCTTTTGGACTCCAAGGAGAGGCCCACATATTTTTAAAACTGAGAAACTTAATTCAGTTCATTCTTTCAATTTACCACCAGGAACATTAAGGTTCTGAAAGGTTGTTTTTGTTTTTTTTTTTTTTTGTTTTGTTTTGTTTTGTTTTGTTTTTGCTAAGGGAAGAAGAATTTCTGAGAAATCTTTGTAAAACAAAAAACATGCTTTCAATAGACACAAAAACATGCTTTCAATAGACATAAAAAAGGAAAATCAAACCACTAATAATGTGTAATATTAATAAGCTTTTAGTTTATGTTTGGAATTTCATGAGTCTGTTATTTTCAAGACACATAAAATAACTAAAGTATAAATTAGCTGCATATGTTTTACATTCATATGCATGATTGCTAGTTAGTGGCTACCTAGAGTCTGTGTTAAAGATTCTCATTGGGGCACCTGGGTGGCTCAGTCGGCTAAATGCCCAATTTCGGCTCACGTCATGATCTCACGGTTCATGGGTTCAAGACCCACGTCGGGCTCTGTGCTGACAGCTCAGAGCCTGAAGCCTGATTTGGATTCTCTGTCTCCTTCTCTGTCTGCTCCTCGCCCCTCACCCTGTCTCTATCTCTCAAAAATAAAAAAAAAATTATTATTTTTTTAAATTCTCAGTCTTCACAGTGGGGTTCTATGATTGATTTTTTAATGTCTTTCCTGGTTCAGAAAATGGAAGAAATGGAACCCATGCCATTCTTTGTGGAGCCTTACGTGACACAAAATAAAAGCAAACAAAAGTGACTGGTAATGAACACTGTAGTTTAATTTTGATCACAACACTCTACAAAGAGTATAAAACACGTTGGTTAGCTTTGTGCACTCCATTTTTCCTGTCAGTAGAGTGGATGGTTTGTTTTCAGGAAGTTTTTAAGCTAATTTTGAAAGTCATGGATAAAGAAATTGTGGTTTATATACACAATGGAGTACTACGTGGCAATGAGAAAGAATGAAATATGGCCTTTTGTAGCAACATGGATGGAACTGGAGAGTGTTATGCTAAGTGAAATAAGCCCTACAGAGAAAGACAGATACCATATGGTTTCACTCTTATGTGGATCATGAGAAACATAACAGAAACCCATGGGGGAGGGGAAGGAAAAAAAAAAAAGAGAGAGATTAGAGTGGAAGAGAGCCAAAGCATAAGAGACTCTTAAAAACTGAGAACAAACTGAGGGTTGAGGGGGGTGGGAGGAGGGGAGGGGAGGTGATGGGTATTGAGGAGGGCACCTTTTGGGATGAGCACTGGGTGTTGTATGGAAACCAATTTGACAATAAACTTCATATATTGAAAAAAAAAGAAAGTCAGGATAACAGAAGTAAAATGTATGTGGCCATCTTGCTTAGATAAGGGGAGTGTAACGGAAGTGTCTGTTATCTGATGATTTCCTGCAATCTTTGGGGACTACCAAAGAAATGTATTGGTCAGAAACAGTTCTAAGGATATTTCTGAGAGGAGCTAATCAGAGAATACACCCTTGCAATTTATTCTTGGAAGGTCTGCATTTCAACTTATATACCCAATAAAAAGAACATTGGAATTTACAGTGGAGGAAGACTCAAGGGAAGGTCTTTGACGATGGCTGTGAAGTGTGGCTATTTCTTCCCCCTACTCGGTAAGCAATGAGGACACTGAAAATTACTGTAGAAAACAAATAAAAAAAAGAATTTACAAAATGTGTGTTGTAAAATTGCCCTGAACATAGAAACAGTGAAAAGATAGGGAATTCTTGACAATTAAGGACACAGAAATTAACAAAGAACTTGGCCAAAATTCGCATAGAATGTATCGTAGGCAATTGCTACCAGAAAAATTTTCTTATACTCTGAAAAAGCGAAAGAAATTTGAGTATACCATGTATTTTTTAAACATCATTTATCGATAAACGTTCAAGCAACTATTGGTCTCAAATCCTACATTTTCACAGCATGAGAATCAACAAGGTAGTTTAGACTTGGAATATAAGTCAGGAATTCTAAATCTAACTTCTAGATTTGTCACTGCTTAGATAGGTGATTTGGAGCAAGTCATGTAATGGGTCTAGACTTTATCTCTTAAAATGTTGTTTTTGGATTAAATACTCTCTAAAATATAGTTTGATTCTAAAGCGCATTATGACATGATGTAAGGCAGGTGAACACCACCTCAGTACTGACACGACTGGTCACGGACAGCAACTGGTGGGACAAGTTGAAGACAAGACTTGAAGACAAGACTAAGACAGATGTAAGCTTGCTGCTCTTCACTTCCATGGATTGGAAGTTTAGAGAAGACAGGGAAATTGCTCAGTCATTGTCTTGACCCAGCCTGACAGTTCTCAGGCACGCTCTTGGTTGACATTGTGGAGAGGAGAGAATTGGATCAGGGAGGTCATGAGGAGCCAAGGAAGTGGACCCACAGGTCCTTTTTAAGTTCTTCCTGCATACAGCCAATTTTCTAGAAGGCGCACCAATATGGTTGTTTAGACTTGGAATGTAAGTCCAGGATGTCTGAGTAGATATGAGGTTGTGCTGTCCTAAGTAGATCTGAGGTGCCACTCTTCAAAGTGAGGGAGCCACTAAAGTATGACTGTTCCCGAGAATCTTAGAATCACCTGTGGGACTTCGGGCTCTGACCTTCGTCTTCAGATCTTATTTCTCAATCGCTGGTGAACGTGCTAAAATTTCCAAGGGGCAGGGGATGTATTGCATCCACCCAGACTATTAGGGCAGAAAATAATTAAAACGTCACTTCATATTGTTGTGAGAATCTTAACCTATGTGGCAAACTGATAAGTTACTATGGATTCCTCTCTATGTGGGTGTCTCTACAGGGTGGTTTGTGCATCCTCATAGTATGCTCTGTGGGTTCCAAAAGCCAAGTGTTCCAAGGGAAAACAAAACAAGTGAAACCAGAATAACCTGTGTGTCCCAGCCTTGGAGATCACATGGTGTCACTACCACCACAGTTGTAAGTCTTTCCAGAGTCAAGGGCAGGGGATAGTTACCCCACATCTCTGAGGTACATCAAAGTCACCTTCCAAGAGCTTGTGGAAGGAGAGACACTGTTTTACATATTTTTTTTTTTTGTAAAATACTGTCTACCATATCAACCTAAAATTCCATACCCAAAGAAACCATTAATTAAGTACAAGAGTTGAACAAGATTTTTGCAGACGTGTTAGATGTCAAACAACTTAACCTCCTGTGTACTAATTCCTAGGAAGCCATAGAAGAATGTGCTTTACCAAGACGTAAGAGAAATCCAACAAAGACACTGATGGAAATGTAGGAAGGGAGGGACCTGACACTTTAGAGAGAGGAAGGACTCCAGGATGATGAAGAGTGATTTCAGAGTGGCATCTGTGTACCACCCACAAAGACCAACCAGCCTAGATTAGAGCAGGTCAGAAGGCTCTGCAAGTAACGTCTTCAAGAAGATGAAACTTTACAATGCAATATGTTGGACATATTTAGAGGGGGACTCAATCAATTAGAAGAGAATTTGAAACTAAAGTAGATGAACACACAGATAACTAAGTAAACAAAAAACATGACAGTTGACTTCGAGGAAAACAGAGTTTTACAAGAAAGGAAAAGTTGTTATCATGTGCTACATGATTTATTTGAGAATAGTGTTTCTTATAAGGTCATGAAAACGTCAATGTTAAATAATTATATAACTCAAATTGTGCTGTAATTCTACTGGGAGAATGAGGGATGTAGTTAGAACATGTAGTTACATCTGAGTGGACAGGGGGTGGGGGTGCAGATTAAAGAGAACTAAATCTTTAACCTCTACAGTAGGAAATTAATCGGTATGTCTAAAATTTAAAAAAAAAATCAAGTGGTTGGGTGATGGGCATTGAAGAGGGCACCTGTTGCGATGAGCACTGGGTGTTGTATGGAAACAAATTTGACAATAAATTATATCTAATAAAAAAATTGAAAAAAATCAAGTGGTTGTATGGATGTTTTTTAAAGATATTGATACAGGGGTGTCTTGGGTGGCTCAGTCGGTTGAGCCTCTGACTCTTGATTTCGGCTCAGGATATGATCTCACGGCTTATGAGATTGAGCCCCACATTGCGCTCCACACTGACAGCATGGAGTCTGCTTGGGATTCTTGCTCTCCCCCTCTCTCCATCCTTCCCCTTCTCATGCTCTTTCTCACTCTCAAAATAAACAAACTGAAAAAATATAAATATATTGCTTCATAAATTTATAAAAAGAGCTTCAAGTGGTTGTGGGAAATGGGATAGGCATGGAGGGGGGTTACAGGGGAACAAGGACATTTTTTTTTCACAAATCTTATAAAACTATGTAATTCATGAGAACAAAGAATAGGGAAACCCACTTTTTGGTTCGGACAGCACAGTGTGATCTTTATTTCCTGCGATCACGACCATATATGTTTCTAAGGTCCTCTGCAAGGGAAGGGTGGAGGGATAGTGGCACCACTCTCTGTCTCCCATACAGCAGCCAGGGCCTCTCCTTGACATTGCAGGTGCTCTGTCCACCTTCCTTGTGCACCCAGGGTTCGTAGGGGGAGGCGGGGCCTGCATCCAAGTATCCTCCTTGGCTTCCTCCTGGCTCCGTGGCCTTGGAGGAGAGACTTTCTTCTTTAAAAACAGCCTTTGATAAATGGGAGAGAAATAACTATCACATCCAGAAAACTAATCAAGCTTCCCAGGAAATATGAATGTAAATAAAATATTGATTAAAAGCTAAAAGGATTTTAATTAGGTTACTTAGTTTAATAGTTTAATTTGGCAGAAACAGACAACTTGGACAAGGTTCTTTGTGTAAGCACATTTTAAATCACTTATTAAAATTTCAGACGGCAATCTGAGATTAGCAAAAGGATCTTCAAAGGCAAGCAAGATGCCCATTTATTTTATTTTAAAACTCAAAGCAATACTAAGATGTTACTTTGTCCTCAATCTAAAATAACGTGAAATCTTGAATATATTATAACCCACTTTGACCCGTACACCATCGGTAATTAATTTACGTTGAACAAAAAAACATAATTTGATAGGCAAACATCACATACATTTTTATTGAAGATCATTCGTGTTTTTAATAGAATAGATATTTCTTTCAGAGATACAATGTTATAATGTAGAAAAAATGGATCCCTGAAAACATAAAGCTCATGGCAGAGTAAGGTATTATTTATTCAGTCCAATTCAGCTAGTACATAAACTATTTTGAAGTAAGACACCTAGAGAAGTTCTATTTTGAGTCCTTATTAGTGATTACATATCAATATACTACATGGCACACTTCAAGGTCGAAGCTAAGTCTGTGCTGACCTTCAAGATGGTAAGGCCTGTGGAGTATATCAATTGAAAATAGTCACTATCAGGACAGACTCTGAAGACACATTGCCTGGGGTCAAATTCTGTTTTGTCACTTGTTAGTCACAAGACTTTGAGCAATTTAGAGAGCATTCCTATGCCTCAGTTTCCACATTTATAACACAGAAATTGTACTAATCATGCCTACTTTGCAGGGTTGTTGTGAGAATTAAAAAAGAATGAACTTCAAGCACTTAGCACATGAGCCTATGGACTGTAGTCCGATAACAGTAAATGCTGTTTCTCTAAGTATAAAAAGCAGATGCACTTAAGGTGGTAAAATCGCAGAATCTGAAAATCTGTGTTTTGAATGGGAGATAAAGAAGGATAAACATCATGGGCTCTGCTTTCAGATAGATTTGGATTCAGATTCTCACTCTCACTTTCACTAGCTGTGAATTAAGTTTCTTAACCTCTCTGTGCTTCATTTTCCTCTTGTATAAATGAGGATAACCACAGGTCAGAGTGTTGTTGAAGAGTCAATGATAAAATGATACTAAAACCATTTACAAAGCTTGACCCGTAAGAATTGTTCAAACGTTAAGTCACTATCCCTTCTCTTCTGAAATAAATATAAAAGTAGAGGATAGAAAGCTGATGAAATGCCCTGTAGAAATGTATTGAAGCGATGACTCGCAAGGTGGCTGTGTTCACGAATTTAAATTCTCTAAGAAGGACCTCAGTGCTGCATCAGTTTTATAATAGTTACCCAAACACAGGCAGGCCTGAGTATGTCCTGATACAATAGAAGTCCATCACTTACCCGTTGCAAGAAAGAAGGCATTTTGACTCGTATGCAGACGAATCTCGCATATCAAAGATGCTGCTATTTACATAAAAGAAACCATGGCTTTTTGTAAAAGTTATGAAACAGTGAGTGTGACATTCACTCTCCCTTTGACAACTTCACAAAAAGTGCGGAGGGCACCATCCCCACTTCTTGGTTGCTTATGACCTCGGTCCAGACATTTGACTGACCACACGTTAAGATATCAGTTTGAAATTTTTATGGTATGCCAACTTCCAGACTGTTTCCCCAATGTATTTCACTGGTACTACAGGTACATGAGGGTGAGGACATAGTTTCCAGAAGAATATTTAACATATTTTCTACGACTAATGAAAGTAAATGAGGCAAACATACACCACTATCATTACATTTTTAATAAATACTTATAGATAGGCCAACAATGATGGTGATTAAAAACAGTGCAGAGTGAGGGGGAAATGTGTCTATAAAGGTTTCAAAGAACTGAATCTGGTCCTACGTTATCTTGACCCATAATATCTTAAGGAGATTGAGTATGGTTCAACGACTGTATCTATTTTGGTATAGCTGAAGATTTCACTCCCTCTTTCAAAACTATCCATTTCTGTCTCGAAGCTCCTGGCTCAGCAGTGTTAGGGCAAGCTACACTCTCAGACTTTTATTCTTCCTTCCATTAAGTCACTTTCTAACCAAGCCACCGTTTAATCCTTTGAAAGCTCTGTTTCTGTTGGAATCTTGCGGTCTTTCTTCCAATCACTTCCTGCATCCACTGTCTTTGCCACTCACTCAATCAACAGGTGTTTTTTGACATTCGATATGTGCCCAGTTTTCTGTTAGTGTCACCATAGAGGAAGAGAAGTATTAGAAGGACCTAGGATCTCAAAGAATGGATATGACAGTTGTGGAGTCAAGACCAATGTATTATAAATAATGAGAGAAAAATGTTAGGCAGAATATATTAATGTGTATGTTAACATACATTAACATTTCTTTCCATACAACATGGAAAGCTTAACTGTGTAGTTCAGGAGGTATATGAACAAGAGGTCCCATTAAAATACACTTATGTGAATCCAGGTGGGGTTTCAGACTCTCTTTACTGGGATATGATTCAGGGTCACTTCATTCTGCCTCCTCCATGTACAATATATTCTACAGGAATGCAACAGAAATCACTTGTCAGACACACAAACCTTTGCCATTTAGTATAAACATGTGCATACTTCGAATTCCAGCTTCCGTTTTTGAGATTAAAAAAATATATACCTGATTATTATTTTTCCCATGGTTTGGTAAAGCAGACCCTGTGGGGCAAAACAATTGGTGGCCAGGCTTAATGACTCAAGGCAATCATTGACCACAAAGGCTTCTTCTCAGACAAAGCTGTGTCCTATTAGCATTCAGTAAATCCTTGAAAAAGCCACCAGGCAGCTCTTTATCTGTCATTATCGGCTGTTCTTTGATGAAACCACTATCTTGGAAAATGCATCTGTCTTCCTTGGGAGATTGTTAAGCAGTGGAGAGTAAGGGAACCTGCAATTTCTGGGCTTTGTGGTTTTGCTCTGAATAGCAACCAATGTTGAAAGGTATGTATACCATCTCTGTTCAGCCTGTTCCAAAAATAAGAAGGTTATATAACCAATATCAAAGCCAGTTTTTGTTCACTGGTAAAAATGTACTAAATCCAATATATTTTCCAATGGCCGCTACTCATTTTTCAATTTTTCTGTGAAACTGCAAAAGAAAAATAGCAATACGAAATAAACCCTTAATTTCAGTTAGGCAAGAAGATAATGGGATGTTACCTTCCGCTTCATTGTAGGTCAACTAATTGGAATATTCTAGGTGATAAAATGGTGGTGTAGTGGTCCCCGGGGACTAAAGTTATTCTTCAGTGCTCTAATACACATTTTTTAATGTTGTTCTTTCCATCCACTCGAAATGTCTTTTTTGGAGTTTCCTCTTGCTAGTGTCTGGGATCGTTGTGCCAAATAACAGTGATGGTGCCTCTGGCTTCCCTGATTTTGTGGATTCATGTTTCCACTATGAGCTTCCGACATGAAATTATCAAATCATATCAAAAAGAGCAAATACCCCTTTCCCATCTCCCCCAACCGTATCTTCACTTTATTTTAAGCAATCATAGGATCGGACATACAAACATTGTCAGGACTATCGTTTCCCTGCCTGGATGGAAACACAACGGATGTCCCTTACATGATGTGGACTTAGGCGTTAATGTCAGATCAAGAAAACAGGGTCGACTCAAACACTCGGTTGAGAATTGCACAAGAAAGGCATGCAGACAGGCTTTCTCCCGGGAGCCCCAAATTCTAGTAACAATCGCAGATACTCACTGAGCACTTACTATGTGCGATAGAGTCCTCCGAGGACTTTGCTTGTAGTGAATTCAGTTAATCTCTAGACACCCTTATGACATGGGTATCATTGTTACCATCATATCAGAGATGAGAAAATTAAAGCAAAAAAAAAAAAAATTAAGTAATTTGCCCAACGTTACACCGACTGTAAATGATGGCAGAAGGATTGGCAGCTGGGGTGTGACCCTGAAGTCAACTTTATTAACCACTACTCTGCTCTCTGAGCCTCAAACTCTGTAGGGCCACCGCAGATCATAGAAACGGGCAAAGTGGACAATCCCAGATTATTGTTGCCATGGAGGAACGCGGACCTGGTGCTGCCATGTTTCTCTTATACTGCAAGAGAAACCTGAAACCTGGATTATTTATGTGAAATCTCTTGCTTTTCAAGTGTGGGGTCTTGATTTTAAAATATTTTTAAACACCATTTTGGAAAAAATACTTCACAAATTTTGCGCCCTTTGCTTTGAACGCATAGGTGGCCTATTGGAGGACAATACAAATTGCTTGAAAAGCTGTTCATTTATTTTAAGAACAAAATTGCAGAATTGCTGAGCTGAGGCCCACGGAGCTCATTTTGGCCAGCGTCCCATCCCAGGCGAGAATTTCCCGTAGTATAGGAGAGCTCATCATTGCATAACCACTAAAATTGTCTTTAAAAAAAAAAAAAAAGCTTCCTTCTATTTTATCAAAATAGTGTTTTTTTGATATTTTGGTGTTTGATTCCAGTGATCTTAGTTCTGCCCTCTGGAAATACACTGCAAAGACAAATCTTTCTTCTGCAAAATACTCTTCGATTTTTGAGGACAGTTCACATAATTCCTTTATCTTCGGCTTCGATTCCTGCAATCACAGATCCTTCAATAATTCCCATGCCATGGTTTCAGAAACTTTAACCACTCTTTAAACAAAGGGAACCAATAACCTTTATCAAGCATCCATTATGTGCTATTCTGATGGTGTCCAAAGTCTTGTTTTTATTCACAATAAGCTATCATAGAAGTATTTTGAGTATATAACATATTGTGCCATCATATGTTACCAGGTACACGTATATAACATACCTCTTACTTTATACATATTACAGATGTAGCTCTATCATTTGATAATACCTTAAACAATACACATTTAATCAGGAATTCTCAACCTTAGGCACTATGGACATTTTGGGCCAGAGAATTCTATGTTGTAGGCGGCTGCCCTATACATTATAAGAGGTTTTAGACCATCATCCCCAGCCTCTACCCATTAGAGGCTGGTGGCATCTCCCATTTTTGACCAACACAAATGTCTCTAGACATTCCAAATATTCCTTCAGGGACAAAGTTGCCCTGAGTTAAGAACTGCCGATTTAGGGCAAGGTTTATCATCCGACGTTGTAGATATGCAATGTTCAGATATTCTTGTTGACAATTGTGAATTGGTTGGCCAGCTTCTTGCGGATTTATTTAGATCGTTATTGCTCTTATCTTTTAATGGAACCAATGAGGAATTTGTGCAAGGAACACAAGCACATGCTCTTCCATTTGGGTTTCCTTGTTCCACCGTTATTAATGCTACTTCTTGGGGTTTTAAGTTATTTATTTATTTACTTACTTATGTATTTATTGTTTAATGTTTATTAAGTTTTGAGAGAGACAAAGACAGAATGTGAGCGGGTTAGGGGCAGAGAGAGAGGAAGACACAGAATCCAAAGCAGGCGCCAGGCTCTGAGCTGTCGGCACAGAGCCCGATGCGGGGCTCGAACCCACAAACGGTAAGATCGTGACCTGAGCTGAAGTCGGACACTTAACAGAGCCACCCAGGTGCCCCTATTAGTTCTACTTCTGATCTGGTGCTCCTTTGAGAAAACCTTCTCATGTTACTTCCAGAACCCGCCTAACTGGATCCATTTAAACTGAATTATGTCACAGCCCATCAAAAGAACAGGAGAACCATCAGAACAGAATTGGTGCTCTAACCCCAAGCATGGTGCATGGTGTGTGACACCCGACCACCTAACTTCTGCTCTCAGGGGCACACCAGTGGCAGTGCGATCCGTGGAATACACAGAACTTCGGTTTAACGGATGTACTTCTCTATACGAAATGTAAATGAGAGCAGCTCAAATATTTTACCTTCACCCAAAAATGGTACTTTGCTACTCCCTGGTACGCACGGATCCTGTTTGGGAGATCACTGGACACGGTTACAGAACTTCCAGGAACCCTGCCTTATTTATTCCAGATTGGAAATATCCCACTACAATAAAGATCCAAAAGTAGAACATGAAGGCCTTCTAGTTAAGTGCTGACATCAGATGAAACTTTACCCCTGCACGTGTACTCCTATCTGCTCCCTTGGGGTATTCAGGCAGCTCATGGCACGTTGGTCACACTACGTTTACAGCTAGTTAGAACCTCTTAGCTTTTTTTTTTTTTTCTTTTTCCTTTATAAAGCAAACGTAACCTTGAAGCCAGACTTCTTATCATTAGAACCCTTCCCTAGTTTATTAAGGTCTTTCCAAGACTGTGTTTGTGGCCACATTGGATTTCTGTTCCTTTTACCAGCCCAGCGTCTACGCCCCTTCCTTGTCATTACAGCCTTCCTCCCTGCTGTCTGCTCATGTCCTGGGCTCCAGGGGGAACACATCACCCAGGCTGGACTAATGACTTGTTCATACTCCGTGGAACAAGAGTCTTGGAGGGGCCTAGAGATGAAAACCGTTGTAGGCTACACATCTCTGAGCTGCAAGCCACTTAGACTATCCATTCTTTTCTGCCACTTGGATCCCCAAAGTTTCCCTGAGCCCATCCTTTCCAAGCCCCATTATTCTGGGTCTCCTTTGATCTTGTAAGCTTCCCCAAAGCTACCGTTGGTGTTTTTGTCCTTTAAAGAAACCTAGTGGATAAAAGCTGTAAATATATTGGCTCTCTCCCAGGCTCTATCTCAAAACCTGGTGCTTGCAGTTTCTAAACCTTCACTCAAGAGACACCGCTTGGATCAGAATTAGTCTGTCTATATTAGAATCCTTACATTTCTACATAGAGACTATAAAGAAACAAAGTGTTACAACAATTACAATAGCTCACATTTACTAATTCATTTCACGTGAGGCTTGCAAAAGTGATTTTTTTTAAAAATACACTTTATTTCAGAATAATGTGAGATTGGTTGAAAAGGCACAAAGATAGTACAAAGAGTTTAACACACCCTTCACCCAGATCTCGCTAATGTTAAATCTGACATGACCATGTGCGTTTGTCAAACTCAGAAAATAACATTGAGGCATTGCTATTAACTAAACTACAGACTTTATTTGGAATTCACCAGTTTTCCCACCAATGCCCTTTTCCCTTTCCAGGACCAGGTTCCAGACAAGGTTCTATGCTGCATTTAGAAGTGCCTGACTGGGGCGCCTGCGTGGCTCGGTTAGTTAAATGTCCAATTCTTGATTTCAGCTCTGGTCATCATCTCAAGGTTCATGGGATCAAACCCCGCTTTGGGCTCTGCACTGACCTTCTTGGGACTCTTTCTCTCTCTCTCCCTCTTTCTCTCTGTCTCTTTCTCTCTGTCCTTCCCCCACCCCCCCACCCCCATGTACTCTCTCTCTTTCTCTCCCTCAAAAATAAATAAAAAGATAATAATACATTCAGAAGTGCTTGACTTTTACCAGCTTATGTCATTCTCGCTGGTGTCTATGAAACACGCACTATCATTTTCCCCAGTTTACAGATGAGGAAACTGAGACACAGAGGAGTTAAGCAATCAGTTAAAGGCACACAGTCAGTGGCAAAACTAGGATCTGAACCCAGTATCCTGGCACCAGAGACTTTGGTCTTAACCCTTACGCTGCACTGCTGCTTACAAAAACAAAACAAACAAACAAACAAACAAACACCCAGAAAGTACACATCTCTGTCTGCTCTTCCTCCCCAAATTTAGCTTTTAAAATTTTTTTTTTTTTTTTTTAATGTTTATTTATTTTTGAGAGAGACAGAGACAGAATGTGAGTGGGTTAGGGGCAGAGAGAGAGGGAGACACAGAAGCAGAAGCAGGCTCCAGGCTCTGAGCTGTCAGCACAGAGCCCAACATGGGGCTCGAACTCACGAGCTGTGAGATCATGACCTGAGCCAAAGTCAGACGCTCAACCGACTGAGCCACCCAGGCGCCCCCAAATTTAGCTTTTAAATGGGCTTAGTTAGCCTTCTTTGTTCTTAAGGGATGCCTGCAAGTACTAGAGTTTCCTACCTGCATCAACCACCTCTTGAGGCATTCCTTCTCCACTTCTGCTGAGCTTAGTGTCAAAACTCAGAACACTTTAGTTTACAGAATTGACATGCGTTGAAAATCAAATTATGTGCCCATCTTCAATTTTCTAGATCAGAGCTTTTCGAGCATTAGTCTGCATGCGGATCACAGGAGATCGGGTTAAAATGCAGATTCCACAGTTTGGAGGTAGAGACTGTGGATCTGTATTCCCATCAAGATCCCAGGTGATGTCCACACTGCACTCTGTAGAGCACACTTGGGAGAGTGAAACCCGAAACCTCTTCTTCTCCCCCTGTCCTCACGTTGGCCATGTTTCTGTTCCCATGTAGTTCTCTGCCTGGGCTCAGAGAAGGAAGCAGGTTCCGGCTGGTATATCACACACTTTTTATCTAGTTCAGACACCAATTTTATTTAAATACAATTCATTAGCTCTTTAACATTTGGATGCCTTTTTACTGACGGGAATTCTTGAGGCAACACATCTGTTTACTAATCCTGTTATTTTGTTCTCTGTCGTTTGCTAATGATCCTTCTTAATGGTCTTCCCCATCCTTCATTATCCAAATTCATTCAAAGGCATTTTAATTGTCCCGAGCATTTCTGCAAGCCCCAGTTTATACGAAAACATTAACTTCCTTGCCACTCTACTTGCTGAGTGGTTTTTTTGTTTGTTTGTTTTGGCACACACTTCCTTCCTGCCATCTTTTATGTGCGGTGTTTTCAGATCCGAGTGGATCCGGAGTTTCATGCAGCCGCATTAATTTCTTTCTCTACCACCTTCCACTCCAGGCTCCCCCAGATTTCTTCCTCTTTGGGAACATTTGCAGTTGCTGCAATGTGTCCTTTTCTGTTCCTTTGTTCCCAGTTTGCTTATTTTAAGAATTTTCATTTCCCGTTACTTTAGAATCTCTAGCTAATTGAGATATGTATATATATACATATATATGTATATATATGTATATATATACACATATCTTAAAATATTGAATATATTATCTTGGAAACTTTTGAAATTTGCCTTTGTAGAGCCCAGGTTTTAATCTGATATACTCATTATATTCTGATTCAATAATTAGCAACTCTAAGATGAGGTCATTTCTTTCTTCTAAGTTTCCTGTTATTCAGAGTCCTCGCCACCCCCCACCCGCACACTGTCCTTCCTTGTAGGTTAGAATTAAATCCAGACTAGCAGTTCTTACCACTGTTTCCTTTATGTTCCAGAAGATGAAAGTGACTGCTCTTCCTCTGGGCTAAGCATTTGCATACTTTAGATTTTTTTTTTTTTTTTAATGGAAGAAATGAAAAATCTCAGGCCACGTTCGGCAGAGCTGACCCGAGCACAGATGGGGACAAACCAGTGTGCTAGAAAAGCACTGTCTCCCTGGAGGTGGGACTGAAGGGGACGGTGTCAGCGCTCTGGGAGTGTGAGACTCTCAGCAAATACGGCAGCGCCTCTGGGCAGCCATGATGTCACCTTCCCATGGTTGCAGAGCCTGCCGCTGTGTTATCTGTTCCAGTCACACTGTTCGGTTAGCAGTTGTTCACGTGAATCTGCCACCGGGAGTTTTGGGGCCAAGAATATACTGTTCATAAATACCCAAGCAACTTCTGAGGATGGAGATTTCTGGAAAGGAGTGGGTTTCAAACCAAGACGATCACGTGAAAAAGAAGTGACAGATGCATGATTGGGGGGGGGGGCAACTAATATCATTAACTCCTTGCACTCCCGCTGTACGTGCAGACTGCCAATGGATCTAGTGTAGGGGGGCTGTGGATGAGCGAGCAGATGTCTTGGTCCCAGCAGCACCTGTTACCGGGAAGAGGAGTGTCTATCTGGAAAAGTGGCTGGAAGAAAAAGGGCAACTGGGGAAAGGATGATCAATCAGAGGTAGACTCGTGCATTGGTTGCACTGTTTGGTTTTGTCCTGATACTCAAGTGAGGGGGGGTCGATCGGCACGCTGGTGCGATGGTAGTGAAGAGTGAGGATACAGTGTGTAGAGGGAGATGGAGAAGTTAAGAAAGAAATATGACAAAAGGAGGGAGGGGAAAGGAAGAAGCAACCCGCAGATGCACTGCTCTGTGTGCTGTGGGCAGATAGCTGGGAGTCTCGAGCGCCCAGAGTCCTGCCTTCTTCCACAGACCCTGTTGCCCATGTCTTCCACCAATACAGATAAGTCTCTTTCCCTTCCCATTTCCATCACCGTTTTCCACCCAACAATTTGGCCATAGGTATGTAAATAATCTAATTTCTTCCCAATGCCAAAACATATCCTGAAGTACCCTCAGACTTCTTCTGTTTGTCATTCCTGTTAATCTATATTGATTATATTAGCACAGTTTAAAAAGGTTTAGCTGCAGGAGCACCTGAGCGGCTCAGTTGGTTGAACATCTCACTCTTGATCTCAGCTCAGTTCATAATTCCAGAGTCGTAGGATTGAGCCCCACGTTTGACTCTGTGCTGAGCCCGGAGCCTTCTTAAGATTCTCTATCTCTCCCTCTGCCTGTTTCCCCTTCTCGTGCTCTGTCTCTAAAATAAAATAAAATAAAATAAAATAAAATAAAATAAAATAAGAATAATAAAATAATTGAAAAAGATTTAGCCGCAAGTATATAGACCTAATTCTAATAGCCTCTGTTTTGGTTATCACATGGCGCAATAAAGATACCCCAAAACATTATGGTTTAAAGCAACAACCATTTATTTTGTCATGATTTTGAGGGTCAGGAACTAAGGCCGCAGTGAGATTGTACTTCTGCCCCATGTGGTTAAGAGCTGCGGTCATCTTTATTCCGCTGAAGGCTAAGCCAGTCTGGAGAGCTCGAAAAGACTTTACTCGCGTATCTGCCTCTTTGTGTTTCTGCACATGGCCTCTTTCCGTCTCTGTGTGGCTAGTTTGGGTTTCCTCGTTGCCTGAAAGTCTCAGAGTAGTTAAACTTGGTTCCAGCGTTTCACTGCTGTGAAACAGGACAATACTTTATTGTTATTTCTCATGGCATCGGGGTCTGTCATGGAGTGGCCATCAAATATCAGATTGGGGTAGTTATCCTAAAATTTGACAGGGCTGGATGTCCAAAAAACTCAGGCCTGTGACTGGCAGTTGATCTGGCTGTTGCTACAGGCCCAGCTGTGATGGTCTCCTGGAGTGAGTGCTCCATGTGTCCTCACCACGTGACCTTAACCTCTCACCTCCTGGCGGCTAGGTTTTCAGAAGGAGCATTCCGAGTGTGGGGGTTTCAAGAGGCCCAGGCAAAACATCACTAGGCTTCTTATGACTGTACCTCAAAGTCACAGAGCAGTATTTCGGCCACTTTCCAGTGGTCAAGAGCAAATCACTGGGCCTTCCCAGATTCCAGCAAAGGGCACTCCATGAGGGCATGTGCGCTGAAAGTCAAGGCCCATGGTATAAAGGGCCATCTTCGGTGACCACACCACAGACGTCTTACACGGTGGGTCACATTCAAGAAGCAACATTCTGAGAAGAGCAGAAGCGGACGCTGCAGATGCCACAAGGTCAAGTTCCAAGGTTAGAGCGTCACTTCTGCTGTGTCTCGCTGGGCAACCACTTTGATAGCTCATATTTGAGAGAGGGGACCTAGACCTCCCCACACCATGGGAGGAGCAGCAAGCCTTCAATCCCCCCCCCCCACACTCCGCTAAACACCACTAGATACAGGGTTGGGCGAAGTCATAGAATTATTTCAGGCAATCTTGTATTAATTTTTTAACTGAAATAAAAATGGATATGTTATAAAAGTATGTATTTTTTTTTCTTATATCCAAAAACACGAATATTGACCAGAGCCCCTGGACTTTCTTTGTCAAAGATTCAAGGTTACTAGAAATTTTCTGAACTTGGGGATTTGATGACAGTTTCGCACCTTATGATAAGCATAATTTTGTTGCTTATTTGACATTAAGTGAATTTTCCAAGTTTTGATTTTGAGGCATTTAGGGCCTAAATAAACAGAAACTCATTTTTAAGTCTTTGCTAATGGGATCATTTTATTGACCTAATGCGCCAAATCCTCAGGGAAAAAAATAACCCTAAGAAACTTCGAGCACCAAAAGGCAAATCAAGGATATCATTTCCACAAAGATGGAAATGAGGAGGGATTGGGGGGAGGGGGTGGCCATCAGGCCAATTATGAAAATCATTGAAAGAATTAAGGGGTGTCAGATGAAAAGTCTCACTAAGAACGTGGTATTCGTTAAATCCATTAAGTTGAGGAAAATGGCTCCAAAAAGGACACAAAGTCTGTGGTTCTTCTACCAAAGCTTGATGGGCTCAAGGCAGCTACAATTAAATGAGGAAAGGCATGGGGATAAGCAAGTCAAGGCATATTAGCACAGGAGAAAATTTTGTCTCAAAAGACCTGTAGGTATGGCTCTTAGAACTCACACACAAGTGGATCAAAAACCAGCTAATGTTTCAAGGAAGTGGTACTCTCCAAAGGACCACCAACCTGGATTGAAAGGGACAGGCTGTTTACAACTGTCAATGGCCCGTGGACCTTCTGGTCGTGTGGGGAAGGACATGAGCTGAGGAAGGCTGCTGAGTCATCAGGGAGAGCATCTTCTTTGGATGCCGCCTTCACACGTGAAGGATGATGGAAGAGGAAGAATCTTCCGGAGGGCTGAACCGGAGGCCACAGAGAATAAAAGACAAGGAGCTGCTCCCAGGAAGTGAAACCAGTGCCTAATAAAAGTGAGTCCTCAGAATAGTTGAGTCGTAGGATTCTAGAACTGCTGCCACCAGCCAGAGCCATGTCTGCTGGGTGCTCTTCTCTGTTACATCCAGGTTTCCTACATCCAGGCACATACCTCCCCACTTCTTTGAGATCAGGCTTGTTCTTGGCTCTTAGGACGTGAACAAAAGCGATTGTCCCTTTTCGGTAGGAGCCTTTAAGAACCAGTGTGTTCCCCTTTGTCACCACTGTCTGTAGTAGGTCAGTGTGTCCGGTCTCGGGCAGGGTGAGTCCCTAAGTGAGGACAATGCAGAGCAGAGTCTCCTCAGGATGGAAATGTAGGGTGAATGAGAAATAAACATTTGTCGTTTTGAGCCCCTGTGACTTGGGAGCAGTTAGTTACTACATTTTAATAACAATCTATCCTAAGACACACACTAACACGCACTTCATCAGGAGTAGGCACTAGGCCTTCGAAGTCTCATTAATAGACGGGAGCAAATAACAAAAAAGAGAATATTGAATTTATAGATATAATTATCCATAATCATTCCTAGGGTGGGGTCTACCTTTGAGCTGTTCAGATAATGCAAGTAGATCTTATCAGAATAATGACATATTTACATGGTAATAACTTTCCGAAGTCTCCAATATCTGTCAACTTGGACATTTTATGATATTTGAGATTCTTTAAAATTCCTCTCTCATAAAAGAATATCATTAAGGTAACAGGAATATCCTAATTGCTTCCCAATGAAGAAAATTAGTAAAGTTCAAAAGCCTTAGATCTAGTTAACCTGTTTAAACATAGTTAAGTATATGCACAAGAAGAATGTGCCAACTTTATCTGCAATATTATACGGTTATTTTAACTCTTCAGAGATCTTTAGTAAACTGCTTGCTGATAGTGATCTCAAACATAATGTGGGTTCCGAGGACAAACCAAAACACTACTTTAGCAAGATCACGTATTACAGACTTGATGTCCTGTCGCTCAGGAAATCCTCTGAATTTCTGAAAACAGGCTGTTGTGTCTAAGATTCGGCACTTATCTGTGAAAAAGGAAAACGATTGTTGAGTTTGGGGAGGATGTCTCCTGATCAGAGCCCGGAGCGTGGCTGTTTAAATTGAGTGCTTTTTTATGAAGTCATGGGTATTTAGCAGAGTATATTATTTACAGATAGCTTTTTATGTTCGTTTTTATTATACAGAAATTCCTTCTCTATGGGAGAATTGAAAATAGGATATTGACGAATTGTGGAAATAGTGTGAAGAATCCCTTACAGCATTTTTTGGGGGGTGAGGGCTAAGGAATAATCTCTGGTTTGTTATCTTGAAAAGTGGGTCAAAGCACAGGTTGAATCTATGATTCTTTTCACATTCTTTAGATCCCATGCCTTCTAGGAGGTTTAAGAAATTTTTTCTTTACATTCCAACTTTGCTATTTTAAGAGAGAAATGCTGAAGAAAAATGCTTATTTATATAACATTGCTCAAAAGCTTCATTCTCTGCTTCATAAGCTCTCATGTGCCTTTGTGTTTTATTGTGAATACACTTTTTAAACTCTCAGTTTACCTGGAATATGCAGAGAACTGGCCTCTAACTTCCTCTGTGGTGCTGTGGTATTTGTGTTCAGAGATAACACATTTATTTTATTTGAGAGAGAGAGTATTTATTTTGAGTATTTATTTTGAGAGAGAGAGAGAGAGAGAGCAGGGGAGGAGTAGAGAAAGAGGGAGACAGAGGATCCCACGTAGGCTCTGTGCTGTCAGCTCAGAGCCCAAAGAGGGGCTCAATCTCAGGAACTGTTAAGATCATTACTTAAGCCAAAACCAACAGTTGGAAGCTTAACTGACTGAGCTCCCCGGGTGCCCCCCACCCAGAGCTAAAAATATAAAATGTAAAACACATATATGTGCTTGACACATAGGAAGTGTCTAATAAATATTATCTATTTATAATAATTACTATTCTAGCAGATGGTTCATGTATATTAATACTCAAAGTGATGATAATGGGGCTTTGAAATATGGCTACTAACGCCTCCCATCCCCAAATCCTGCTCACTCACATACATTTCAAGGAAATTAATGGATGGAATAATCAGGACCAAATGCTTGATTAGTTAGTGAGTTCAGTCCTTAATGCTCTGCACATGCAAGGAAAACAGGGGACAGTTTTCAAGCTCTGCACATGCAAGAAAAACAGGGGACAGTTTTCAAGCTCTGCACATGCAAGGAAAACAGGGGACAGTTTTCAAGCTCTGCACATGCAAGGAAAACAGGGGACAGTTTTCAAATATGAAGCAGCAGCTTACCAGGTAGAAACAGAGAATACATGGGGCTTTGGTCTAGGAGAAGAGGAGGACTCTGTCTTAAGCAATTAGAAGCACGATACTGCCTGGATGAGTTCAAGGTGAGAAGAGGTCATCACTAAGGTCAGGGTCAAGCTACTTTTGGGCTAATGATGGGTGTCAGACACACAAGTATCACATAATAAAAGATTCCAGGGACGGGGCAGATCTGTTTGGAACCCTGGATTGCTCTAGGACATTAGAGAAGGAGACAGCTGCAAAATCACTCTAAATCCAAGGAGACAAATTATTGGGTTCCTATAAGAAAGGTGTTTCCATTCCAGGAGGATTCTCTCAGTCTTGGAAGAAGAATGAACTCAAATCTAACAGCAGGTACCCCACGGACACCGATAACTTAGCCCCAAATGTTCTTTGTTTCGGTTTTAATTTTGGTTTTCCCCTTCGATTTCCATGACTTTTGGTGAGGCAGGCTTCTAAAGTTTTGGAATAATAGTATAATAGTTATGTCAGGAGAAACCAAAGCCTTTCCACACCCCTCGTTAGTTCTTGTTCTGCCTCCATCTGACTTTCCACTCTGCTTTTATTTTGCCCAGGGTGGAAGAGACAATACTTCATGTTCCAGTTTACTCACCATTTCCTTCAAATCGAGATGTCATTGAACACGTGGTGTCCTTCGGGAAGCCAGGACTATTGACTTGGGATAACTTGTACTTACTCTATCCATGTAGAGGACCATGGCCAGATATGCCTCGTGGCTTTGTCTTAAAGTTCCAGAATCGATCCTCCAGCCTTGCTCTGGACACTGATCTCTTTGGGGACCTAATAGCCAGGGCTTAGTGTGGATCTCTTGGATGTTACCACTCAGGGTAACCTCGCAAATCTGCATTATAGTCCTGTGCTCAGACTGTTCTCCACAACTGTGCAATTCTGGTGTTAAAGCAGTTCTTAGGTATGTAGGTGATGTAAGTGAAGCCAACCAGAATGTTGATTTTAACGGACAGGTGAAAAAACAGGAACCACTCTTACAGGTCTAAATTAGTATTTTAATACCATGTAACATTTCATTTTATTGGGATAAAATCCAAATGCTTTGGCATAGCCTCTAAAAAGCTCATTCAAGTACTGCCCACCTATTTCCCCCTGCATCATTCACAGCTGGCCTTTCTGGTGCAGGTGTTCTCGACTTTGCACCATTTCTTAGACACGGATGTCTCTTCACAAGCCACTCAGTGCATTAGTCGTGCCATTCTCTATGCCTAAAGTAGACTTTTCTCTCTTATTTTCTGGAAAATTTCTATTTCTTCTCTAGATTCAAGGCTAATATCTCCGTCCCTTTACAGACTTTTCTTCCTCTATTGTGAGTTGCCTCATTACCTGAGTTTTCACTGGTTTCGTTCATAACCCGATTACATTATTTATACAAATGTAACACAGGTATCTACCTTCATGAAAGCCTATCCCACCACACCATATGCTCCTGGAGGGGAGGGTTTCATACAGTTCTGTATCCTTAGCACCTACCACAGGGTTGCCTGCCCTAGAAAAGAAATACGGTAAGTGTTTGTGGAATGAATGACTAGAGAAAAATCATAAAGAAAAAAAAAAAATAAAGGAGTCTTGATGATAGGAAACATTTGTCTTGACGTGTGGCATAAGATACAACACAGGGGATGAGAAGGAAAAGAATGATTCTGTCATAAAATATCCTTGTTAAAAAAGTTACAGGGTATTAAAAACGATGAAACATTAGTAACATTCCATTTGAAAAACCACCTTTGCTACAAATTACTGCTTGCCTCTTGAGTAAGAGACACAATCTCTAAAAGATGATTATCAGTTATTGAGCAATCAGAATTTTCAAATTACACTCAGCCCACAAGCTGGGAGGTGCCTGAGTAGGTGGAGTCTGTTGAGTTCTGAATAAAATTGGCATTTCCTTATTTTCTGACATTAAGGTGCTGAAATATGCTGTCAGGCATTAACATGTTTGCTGATGGTAACTTGGCTCGGCAGGACAGAAACTCCAGTGTGAGTTACACTTTTACGATTACATTTTCATTACTAAACGCAGATCTCTATCTAAGGCAGTTTATTGCTTGGAGTTATTAGTCATACGCTAGTATGATGCACGAGTGCTGTTATCCTTATTCAGTTCTAACGGTGGAGCCTTGCTTGAAAATCCACTGGGTGAACGGTCTTGTCTATTGTCACAATCCCAAAATGAGGAGTGAGCACGCGTAACAGAGTTAGTTAAACTAGATGGTGGGTATTGTGGAATTAAAAAGCCCTTTGAATACAGTATAATTTTTGAAAGTATTTTAAGAGTATACATATATATGTATATATATACATATACACACACACACACATACACACACACACACATATACATTCTAACTACCACATACAATATAGTTTACATCCAAGTAAAAAGTATGATTTTGCTATTCCTTATATGTTCAATTTACTAATCTTGCTCTTGTCAATGTGTTATGAAGCTTTTTAAAAATCAATTATAATAAAAACTTAGGTCAATCCTGCAGATTGTGTGTAATAATTTTGGCTAAACGAGTATTTCAGTCACCTTGAATGTAATGAAAATACTTTGATCAATAATGAAAAGTTTGGAAAGCGGGATAAGTTCTCTCCTTACCCGGACCCCCTGAAAATTTTTAAAAACCAAAGTGACTCTTTGCGAATTTGCAAATTATGGCAATGCATTTTTTAAAATTGGAGTAGAGGGGCTCCTGGGTGGCTCAGTCGGCTGAGCATCTGACTCTTGATTTTGGCTCACGTCATGATCTCAAGGTTTGTGAGTTCCAGCCCTGTATCATGTTCTGCATTGCCAGAGTGGAGCCTGCGTGGGATTCTCTGTCTTCCTCTCTCTCTCTGCCCTTACCCTGCTCGTGCTGTCTCTCTCTCTCTCTCTCTCTCTCTCTCTCCCAAAAATAAACATTAAAAAAATTAAAAACATAAGAATTGTAGTAGATTGATACGAACAGCATAAAGATTTCTTAAAATCTTTAGTGTCACTAACAAATGCCTACAAATAGTCCCACAAATTGGCTTTTGAAGTGGTTTACTAGGAATACCACTTCTCAATTTCTTGAAATGCATTTTAATAAAAGGATGCATTCATCTTTCTCTGGTGGGATCACCGCACTATTTTCTGTTTGATGTCCAACTAGATCATGAAGCCCATTGGATTTTTACATCAAGATATTGACATCAGAATGGCTCAGAACATTGGAATGAACAATTTTCAATCCAGATTATTTTCCTGCAAACAGCAAAAATGTACTTCAGTGAAGAAAGACAGGTTCAATCAAACAATTTCTAATATAGAATTTCTCCTTAGTGTCTCGCTCTTCAATATGAAAAGAATCGCCGCATAGACGATAGTTATCTGTTTGTAGAAAGGAGAGGGAGAAAAAGAGAAAATAGAAATCCCTTCTCTTAAGCCAAAATTGAGTTGTAACCACCAATTAGGGGCCAAGTACAAGGAGCAGTCCTCTGGGTCTGTTAGTGCCTCTCGACCACTGTTTGTTGCGATAGATTGTAATAATTAGTGCCGTAAGCATAAATAAGAAAATGAGGGGGTTGCACTAAATGATCTCCAAGGTCCCTTCCAGCATTAGAATTCTAGAAGTTGGTGAGCCTGAAATTGCTAACGTGTTTCTGAATGCACTAAATTTGTGCCCGGGGACAATTTATTCATTTGAAAGATTGGTGCTTTTTTTGTTCCTTTGGATCAGAAATATAAGCTTAAATGAAAAGTAAGCACTAATTAAACGCTAATAATAATATGTGATTCTACAGCATTTTACTTTTTACAAAAAGCTGGTGCATCTACGTTATCACATGGAATATGCAATAACCTTGTGAAAAAGTTTTGTGACCAAGATTGTTTCACGCCTTTGGCAAATTTGTAGAAAATTTAGTATTACTGCATCATCCTTGGTTTTCTCGGTTTGTCAAAGATGCCAAGAACTCTACTGGGAGAACTAAATTCACGGAGTCCTGCAGCCCCCGAGGGCAAGGACCATGTCTACGTTATTTACCATTGTATCCTTAACACCCGACCCGGTGTCTTATTAAGGTTATGCTCCAGTGAAGGAAAATAAACCATACACAGGTAAGTAATATGTCGGGCAGGGGTAAGCAGTATGAAGAAAAATCAAGAAGATTAAGAGAGAAACAGTGGCAGGATATTTCAGATAAAGGAGGAATCCTTGAGGAGGTACCACTTGGGACAGCAAAGTGGGGAGGGATGTTTAAGGGAGAGTTTTCTAGATGCAGGGAAAAAATGGGTCAAGGACCCTGAGGTGAGTGTGTTGTATATGTTGGAAGGACAGGAAAGACTCTGGTAGCTGGAGTGGAGAGAGAGGCAAAGGGCCTTGAGTGGTAACAGCACAGGGTAGATATAGCATTTAGGGCACTGGTTACGCAACAAAAAAGTAGTTAAATCCACCTTCACATATACCTGTGAAGAAGTGAAAATGGAGAAAACAGGTATGATTGGATATCTTGCCACTAGGTCAGCTTGGGAACTCTGCTCTAAATCTTTATGTATTGTTGTTGTTGTTGTTGTTGTTGTTGTTGTTTTCCTTGCTATGAACTTGAGCTCAACCCATTTCCTAGTTCTCTAAGAAAACCCATACTACTGACTCGGAAGATAAGATTACAAAATCTTACAACCCATGTTTCTGTTTTCTTCCTTTTTCCTCATAAATGACTAACTTATCTTTAAATGTGCACCAAAGACCCCTGGATGTAAGTTAGCATTTTCCAAAACATGTGTCGTTGAATGTCTTTTTCAGAAGGGATACTAGGCGTTCCATAATCGACTAATGTACCTAGTCAAATGACATACATTCTATTCTTTCCCAAAAATTTCACGATGCACATAGACAAAGTACGGGCTCTGAGTCCTTCAATTGACAAAAAAAAAAAAAAAACCCACAAAATTCCCTAAACACGGTTTGCTCTGGAGCTATTTATTTACTTATTCACTGAAATCTATTAACAATCTATGCTACAGGTACCTCTGGGTCCAAGTCAATACTACCTTTAACCTCTTCTCCATGCACTTAGTCCTCCTTCTCCATCCACTCATCTACCCAACTCCATTCATTCATTCCTTTTGTTTAAGTGTATTTATTCATTTTGAGACAGACATAGACAACGGGGAAGGGCAAAAAGAGAAGGAGACAGAAGGGTTCTGCTGTCATCACAGAACCCAATGTGGGGCTTGAACTCATGAAATCACAAGATCATGACCTGAGCTGAAACCAAGAGTCTGATGCTAAACCAACACCACCATCCAGGTGCCCCTATTTATTCATTTTTATAGTTGGGCTAGATATTGGGAATAAAAATAATATAGTCATATTAGTCCTTCGTTCATGGTTCTACATTCTAATGGGGGAGATATTCACATAAAGAGATGATTCAAATTCAACGTGATAAATGCAATGACAGATAGATGCATGATTATAGAAATTCAAATAAGAGGGTACTTAATAATGCGCATGATTCTCTAAATGGCCCTTTATTTTGGAATTACATAACCAGACAAGGACTAAAAGAGTGTTCTAAAACAAAATACAGCAACAGGTTTTTCTATAATCATATTGGATTTTTACTTAAAAAAAAAATTAACCCTAGAAGAACTGAGTTTTACTACTTTCTAGGAATTGCCTCTCATTGATAATCCTACTCCCAGTCAAAAGGAAAAATATGGTGTCAGTGTGCCCTTACAGAAATTCCAAAGTGACATTTAAAAGTATCTTTAAATACAACTTAGGAAAAGGAATTCTGGGGGTGCCTAGGCGGCTCCGTCGGTTAAGTGTCCGACTTCAGTTCAGGTCATGATCTCATGGTTTGTGAGTTCGAGACCTGTTTGGCTCTGTGCTGACAGCTCAGAGCCTGTAGTCTGCTTCGAGTTCTGTGTCTCCCTCTCTCTCTCTGCCCCTTCCCAAATCTCTCTCTCTCCCTCTGACTCTCTCTCTCAAAAAAAAAAAAAGAATAACACTTTAAAAAAAGAAAAAAGTAAAAGATGTTCTGGTCAACATCCTGATTGCAACACAGCATACATCTGCAGGCTGCCTATGTGACTGATTGGTCTCCGTGCTAATTCCAAGAAGTTGGCTTATTTCAGTGTAGAATGCCTAACTCAGAGAATCACCCCCCCCCCCCCACCACACCACCTTTTTTAAACCATTTTCTTCCATTATTGAGTTCATAAATATGCTGAAATATCTGACTTGTTGACATATGTTTTTGTCAATGATAAGTGCAGTGTTTTGTTTGAATTTTGTTTTTGAACATCATAAATAATAACTGGCAAAAAGGAAAGTCAGAATGAGGCAAAAATTAAGTGAAGCTTTGCTAAGAAGACAGATCATCTTTCTAATATAAACAGTGCATTTTTAGTTAATTGTGAGATGTGTGAATTGTCTCCTGCCTTATAAAGGCATAGATCTGTTGCCTTCTGCCAGAATTTGTTCTTTCCTGAAAATATCTTAGAGGAGAGGGTTGTAACACACAATCTTTTCCTCAGCAAATAAAAGGGAGTGAAGACAATATTTTGGGGAGAAGCTGTTGGATAAGGGCTATTTCTTAAGATAGTCAGTGTCCTATAGTTGTTGCCTAAATCTCAATGGACAAAGATAAAAGTTGGGACATTTGCTTTTGGGATTCTATTCCAGCAGAGAGTATCCTTTGTTATTCAGCAGAGCTTGAGTATATAGGCAAAAAGTTCACAGGGCACTTGAAAATATTTTTTGTTCAAAATCTGATAAGATAACTTACCTGCACGTTTTCATTTTTGTTTTATCTATTTGTGGCCCAAGATGCAACTACAGTGATTTTAGCTCACATAAGCATGGTTTGAACCGTTAAAAAAAAAATAGGGTAACCCTTAATAATTGAGTAAAACTTCTTTTAGAAATTTGAATAAACAATTGGTTCAATTTTCCATCTCACTTTATTTTTTTTTAATTTTTTTTTAACCTTTATTTATTTTTGAGACAGAGAGAGACAGAGCATGAACGGGGGAGGAGCAGAGAGAGAGGGAGACACAGAATCGGAAGCAGGCTCCAGGCTCTGGGCCATCAGCCCAGAGCCCGACGCGGGGCTCGAACTCACGGACCGTGAGATCGTGACCTGAGCTGAAGTCGGACGCCTAGCCGACTGAGCCACCCAGGCGCCCCCATCTCACTTTATAGTAGGTGCATATATGGCTGGAAATAGATAACCTGAAAAGTACACTTTTATAATAGGTAGTGGGAAAAAGCAACAACAGCCTTCTTCTTAAGAAAAGAATACCCCAGTCCTTTAAGCAGAATTGTCCCATTCCCGTACTTCTAACTTTTGGAGACAAATAATTCTTTCTTTTTTGCGGGGTGGGGCCCTATCCCGTGCATTGTAGGCTATTTAACAGCATGCCTGTCCTCTACTCACAAATACCCGTAGCAAACCAGCCCCTTCTTCCTAGTTGTGCTGGCCAAAATGTCCCCAGACACTGTCAAATGTCCCCTAGGTGAAGGAAACTGCCCTTGGTTGAGAACCCGCGCCTTAGGTACAGGTCATCTGTTTGAAACTGTGATGAGAGAAGGAAGGGGAGCTCAGCATCCTACTTCTACGTGAGGGGTGGGGAGAAGAGAGAAGCTGTCCCTGCCGTCGACATGCCGTGTGCTGCAGGACTCCAGGTGACGCCAGTCGCGGGGCTCAGACATGAACACACCCCTGGAGCTGAGTAAGACCCTGGCCCTGAAACCACAATCCTTTTTCCCAACTAGAGATGTGGCCCCGGGCAAGCGGAAAATAGAAACATTGTCCTGTTGAAAGTCAAGGATGATCGCACAAAGTCGCCACAGTGTGTAGCCACCTTTTGCTCTGACTCAGACAAGCGGTCGGTTGCTCACGCTGGAGACTATTTTAGGAACACCGGGGTCTGCCGAACAGGAACATTCTATCAAAGACAGATAACAAAATCACTGAACGCGGTCATGGGTTTGGTGCCCACTTCGCATACCCTCTTGAAGGTGCTCATTCTCGCTGGCTAGGATTTCACCAGCCTCTTGACTGATCTCCTCTCATAGGCTGGCTCTCATCCAATCTTTTTCTACACAGCTGTCAGAATGTTCTTTCTAAAACACAACCCTGAAATTATCTCTGTCCTGCCTAAAGTGCTTTGATGTTGCCTTTGAGATAAAGTTCAAGCTCCTTTGCCTGCCCTGGATGCTGACTGCATCTTTTGACACCTTCTTTCACACACATCAAGTCCCAAATCCAAATATGATTGTGCTCCTTGTAGCCTCCCTCTCCTTGCTCACGCAGCCCTTTTCTGTCATCGTCACTCCAACCATGTGCACCCAGCCTGCATTCTTCAGCCAGAAAAGTCAATAAAGAAGAAAGTACATTTTTGCTGTTTCCTCTATCTCTCTCTGCCTTTTCTTTCTCGCTTTCCACATAAGGTTTCTCCTGTGTCTTTACGACTCCGATTTAATAATTTTAGAGCTTCCAAATGCTCTTCTGAATCTCTTATAATTCCCCTCCTTTTCCCCAACTTAGTTTTCCTTCCCTCTCTTCTGGTGATAATACTTCTGCCCCCTTAAATGTCTGCATTCGCCACTGTTCCAACATTGGCCCTCTTCTCTTTTCGCCCTCCAAATGCTTGCTGGGTAACCACTCTCATGTAATAACTTGACTCTTTGGTGCTGGTAATGTTCACGTTTGTGTCTCTGATCTCAGCCTGTCCCCTGAGCACCAGATCCCAGTAATCGAATACCTATAAAACAATTTCCTGGGATAGCTCACTCATATCCCTAATTCAACATGCCCTCAGCTTAGCTCACGCTTTCCCACAGAATCGATTCTCTTGTTGTGTTCCCTGTCTGACTGAAACGCCAACCATCCTCATAAGAAACGTGGATTTTCCCCTGGACTTCTTCCTCATCGTCCACATTCACTTGGTGACTAAATCCAGTTAATTTTACTTATTTGATATCTCACATAGCTTTCTTGTTACTGACTATATTCAGCCTGTGTTGGGCAGGATGTTTTAGGCATTTAAAATCGATGTTCTGTGCCCTCAGTCTCACTCTATCCAATCTATTATCCACCTTGCTGCTGATAAAGAAATTTGGGTCACCTTCATTCTCTGTCTAAAGTCCTACAGGGGATTCCCACGCATCGCCCACGAGAAGCTCAAGCTCTTTGCCAAGGTAGACCAGGAAAACAAGAACGTCATTGTATCTTACCGACAAACACCAAAAATACCCACCAGAACAACCATCATCAAATGGACATATCTAGGGTTGAGCAACGACCATAAATAAATCCACAGCAAACAACAGCCATGAATCACATATGGTCCCTAACTTCTTTCCAGCTACATCGGTTGCCACAAGCTTTTTCTGCGAGCCTCCTATTCCAAGTGTGTGAATTCCTTGAAGATCCCTGAGTGTGCAATACTGTCTCATGCTGCTGTGCCTTTTCCATCCCTTTGCCCCCCACCATCCTTCCAAACCCTTTTGCCGTGAATGTTTTTTCCCTCTCTGTTTCCCTGGCATGCACATACCCTTCCTTTAAAATTTTGCTTAAATATAACTTCCTTCATAAAGCCTTGCCTGACTTGTTTCATCAGGTACACTAGATTCCCCTCTCTCTTTTTCATCTGCACTGCATCCTGTAAAGACAGTCCCATTGCATTATAATTCTTCACTGCCACTACATTATTTAATTTACTTCCTTACTCCCTAGATTGTTAGGGTAAATCACTTTCAGGAAGAACTAGATCTTATTGATTCCTAACACCTACTATAACACCCAGAGCATGTAGACCTTCAAAAATATTTCTTAACAGAAGGAAAACAAATGAATAAATGAATTATAAGAATATACCAGGCATTTTTAAGATCTGTTATAGTCTTCATTTGCTGATTCTAAATCAATGTTCAAAGCGTCTCTCCTAGTATTTATAGATAAGGAACAAAATTCAAGTCTCTCGAGAGAGGTGACACATTAACTTTGATTTAAAATAAATTGTGTGAAAAATGTATAGCTCCAGTTTGAGACGGACAACGTTTTAAGAACAAACTTCCATAGGGATAAAATACATAATGAATATGGCATTACTGACCAGCAAAGGGGAACAAATGTAAAAGAAAAAGGACACAATGAGGAAAAACACTGGGTTCGACTACTACATAATTTTGCCAAGGGAGGGCTAAGTGTGGTTGTTGTTCACGTCTCCATCACTCCATAATTATAGTCAATGGAATAAGGAACCTGTACATCTTATTCAGACCGGCTGTCCAAATTGACAGAATTAAGTGGAAAGTGTCAAACTACCACTTTTCCTTAAGTTATATGCTTTGAGTTTTTGAAAAGGAGCAAAAGCATGAAATTAACAAAAGGCAAAACACGGGCTAATTCTCACTGCCAGGACAGTGCCACTAAAACATTATAAATTAAAGTTTCTATTCATACTTCTCTTGCAAGGATCACCATAAAGTCTGCTTCCATGAAATGCTGTGCCCTGATTATAGGTATGAAGTTATCAACAACTGTAATTAAGACCGAGACTTTTTTGAAGCAAATCAATGTTTAGAGCTGAGAATACAAGTTTTATCATGCCCTTAAAATTTCATCTCTTAGAATGATTGGCACTATCGGAGTCAACCACCCAGGTGAATCAATGAATTTTTATGCAATTTAATAATTACCTATCATGTAGACACAAAAGAAAATTCTCAGATCACCAACTGGCAAAAATGATCAGTGAGTAGAATTGTAGAATTCCATCCTCAAAAAAACATCTTCAAGCCATAATATTGAGGTGCTGTCAGTGACTTCTGCTCTGACTTGTAGAGAAGGAGTGCCAGGGTGGTTCAGCCCATGCCTGGATTCTATGATTTGGGCCATGCACACATGCCCGCATTGGCAGAGTGTGAGTAACAGCACGGTGACTGAGACAGACGTGGTTTCCACGCAGAAGGTGGGAAAAAGATGGAGAAACAGAAGGACAGGGTCCAACTTTATTTGGGGCCAAATACTGCAAGGCTTTGGCAGAGTAATGTCTGCTTCGTTCTGCTTTTTGAGAACATGGGAGGCGAGGTCTCCCACCCTTCTGTACCACCACCTGCCTCCACTCTGCTATGGGAGCCATACGTGACAGTAATCTCTAAAATACTGCAGTATTTTGACTTCTGATAGCTGCTATGTAATGGTATGGGGAAAATATTGCCAAAAATGTAACTGTTTGTACATGATTTTTTAAAGCCAGCTGGGGAATGAGCTTATAATGGGAATGTCATTAGTATAAATTGCAAGATTAAAAACAAAACACCACAATAACCCATCCATTAACTGGAAAGAGTTGAAATGTGTGGAGTTAGGCAGGGATGAGCAGTATCTACAAGACAAACCATATTCCTGTTTTGCTTCAGAGAAAACAATACACCCCAACTAATAGTTGCTGATTGCTTCTCTTTATAATAAGCCATGTTCAGGAGCTGATTAAGTGGTTGGTTTTTAACCACGGCTGCCAACAAAAACGTTCACAGAATTCTTAAACATTATAAAAAATTTTTTTTAAAAAGGCGGGGGGGCGCCTGGGTGGCTCAGTCGGTTGAGCGTCCGACTTCGGCTCAGGTCATGATCTCACGGTCCGTGAGTTCGAGCCCCGTGTCAGGCTCTGTGTTGACAGCTCGGAGCCTGGAGCCTGCTTCGATTCTGTGTCTCCCTCTCTCTGACCCTCCCCCGTTCATGCTCTGTCTCTCTCTGTCTCAAAAATAAATAAACATTAAAAAAATTTTTTTTTAAATGTTCACAGAATTGAGATGGCCTTTTAGGCATTAACTGCTGTTGTATGCTTATGTATACGTTGTGTCATCCTACAGCAATTGACTTAACCCTCAGGCCTTTGAAGGTGACCATGGTGTCTGTTGTTCAGCAAAAAAAAAAAAAAAAAAAAAATGTCTCATATTAGTTCTCAGGACCAGGAAATCCTGACTCTAGGGTTTGGAATAATAAGAACACTGCTATTACAAGGTTAGCATTTATAAGTGCTGAATATTCTAACCAAATGTTTGTAACCTTCACATTCTGGTTGTCGGAAGAATGCACTTGTATTTCATTACCTGCCCCCAGAAGCCCCACAGTAAGGTTTGGAAATCAGGCACATGAGGAAGACAGAAAGTCTTTTGTTTTTTTTGTTTTTGTTTTTGTTTTCTATAGAAATCTTAAGTCTTTGATGGAAAGTACAAAACATAAGGAATCCTTGCTCAAAACATAAGGAATCCTTGCCCGCAAGTCTCCAAAAATGACTGCTTCTGGACACATACAGTCAGTGGTGGTAAATTCGGATGTGAAGACCCAGCCATCTAAAGGTCAGGAACAGGGTAGACCTCTTCCTGCTTCTTCCTCAGGTGCCTCAGCAGCACCAATTCTTAGGTTTCGAAGAAAAGAAATTCTCCCTCCCTCTTTCTGGAAAAGCTGGATAGATACAAAAGCACCAGTTTTTAAATTTTGGAATTTAACTTAACGTGGGCTCAAGTTCTATCCCTTTCACTTACTTAGAGGTTATATGCGTTCCACTTGCCAGAATCTTCCAATCCTGATCTCAAATGAAAGTAGTGATATGCCCCACTTTGGTCCTGTGAGAATTGGTATGATGACATAAGTTAAAAATATTTAACTGCGGGTAAAAATATCTATCATCTGTCTATCAATCTATCTATCATCTATTTATCTGGTTTAAACACTAGTGTTCATCAGTCTCCACTCTACAGCCAAGATGAAGTCTAGACACCAGTAGTGTTCATAATGATTCATAAAATATCTTCGTCTACAGTGCCAGTAACCATAACTGATTTAAACCATCAAGATAACTGAGTCATCTGTCGGGGAAGGGGTAGAATCAGGGTGCACCCGACCCAAACGGAGCCCTCTGTTTTTTTGGCGGTCCACACTTCTCAGGCAAAATCAGATGATCAAGCTTCAACCAACATACTCCAAGCCCCTGCCCCCCCGGGGAAAGGAGCTTCCACATCCCTGATGCTACACTGTAAGGACTCTGTTGTATTCTCTGAACTTCTCTTTTCCCGGTGAGGGGAGGAAGCGCATGGAGGGCGAGAGATAGGAGAGGGAGAGAAGGCACTAACAGAGCTTATTTTAGTCACCAGCCCTCCTTGTAAGACTTAGGCATAAGATGAGCTTTTGAATGGCTTCATTTAAACACTCTTCACAATGTTGGCAGACACGGGAACAACAGTTCCGACGTCAGTTCCTCTCCTGGAGGCCGGATACCTTTCCCAGACATTGAACCGCTAATGGGAAATTAAAGGCAATAAAACAACAGCTGGAATCCCATAACTGACAAGGTTTATATTGTACTCAGAGCAATTCACACTTAAAGAATTTCCTTTCCAATCATCAGGCATGTTTCTTTCTCTTCAGCGTTCAAGTTGATGGACCTTCTCCCGGTGACCTAGTTTTCTCTTTGTGTAACTGAACAAAGCTGATTTCGTCGTAGCTTCCATACATAGTTCTGCCTCAGGAAATCTGAAGAGCTCTGCCCTCTCCATGACCCCTGGCTGGCAGGTTTGGCCAGGGGAAGTCAGGGAGCATCTGAGTGCCTACTGTATGAAGGCTATGTATTTGATGCTGCAAGTAATGCTATTTTTCTGTATTGCCTGATGTCACGGGCATTGTTTTTTCCTATTTCATGAGTAACGAAAGTTCAGAGAAGTCTCAGGGATAATTATTTTTGTCGATTCACAAAAGCACTCCTGTGAAGTCAGAGTCTGAACTCGGAAAACAAGAGTCACTATGATTTGCTGGAGGAGGAATCGATCAACTCATATCAAATGGTAATAATAATAAGAAGAAGAAGAGCTAAGATTTACTGGGAACGCTTCGTGTACCCACTACCGTACGTGAATCAGTTCATTTAACTTGCCTTTTTTTTTTTTTTATCTGCGCAAGTCATTTATGCTGTTATAATTATTGCTTCACACAGAAAGAAACTGGGGCTTGTCAAGGTTAAAGAATTCATTTTGGATTTGGGGCAGTAAGTGAAGAAACCAGGATTTCAATCTGGGCAGTCTGACTCCAGAGTGAGAGCTCTAAATGACTTTGAAAATATAACTAAATTCATATGTATGTGTGCGCGGACAGATCCAAGGTCATTATCGTCTGTTACTCTCACTCCTATTATAATATGCTTTCCTGACTGGGAGGGAAAAAAAAAAAAAAAAAACGAGGGAGTTATAGCCACCTCATGGGGACACCGGTGAAAATGTGTCGTGCTATTGAATGTCATCTGTGAAATGTGTCACATCTGAAAAAAAAAACGGTAAGATATCTGCCTAATGGGAAAAACGGGTGGGTAAACAGATGGTCACAATGCCGTCTGTCTGGTAAATGCTATGATAGGAGCGTGTGCACAAGATCATGAGACAGCCAAGATAAGAGTTACCCACAGGAAAGTTTTCTTGGAAGAGGAAGTGCTTGAGTTGAATTTCAGAGGAAGACAGAGAATTCCCCAGGCAGTGAATGGGTGGAAAAAGCAATATGGCAGAAAGAGAAATACAAGGCAAGAAATGTGCGGTCCCTGTGGTCTGGGAGGGGCGGGAAGTAGTAACGCGTGGAGTAAGATGGGCTGGAGGGAAGTAAGAGATGCATGGCTGTTGTTTGTGTTTGCCCAGCTGAGCGGCTTGGAATTTAACCTACAGAGGGATCGGGAACCATTTAAACATTTAGATCTGCGAGTGATGTGATTCTAATGGCATTTCTGCAAAGGCGCTGCCGACAAAATGTGAAGGATGATTGGAGACAGGGGAAGACAGAAGACAGGAAAATCGTGAAGGAGGCGTGAGTCTGGGTGAGCTGCCGAAATTAGCGCAGGTGAGAGAAAACAGAGGTCCGAGCTAAAACCCTGACAGGAAATAAAGAAGAGATCTTTTTACGAAGAAAGCCTTAGAATGTGGAGTTGATAGAACTTGGTGACCGCTTTGGTATGGTGGGTGGAAGAGAATGAAGAATCAAAGATGAACGCGAGTTGGCTTGCTTAGGCTGCTATGTAGAGTAGAGAGCTATTTCTGCTGGGAAATGAATACGAAGGAGAAGACTTTGGCTCGAGAAAACGTTTTCACCTTAAGAAGACAATGAGGTGCCCAGGTAGAGAATCTGAGAGGGGAGCGGAAGAATGGGACAGAACAGAGCAGAGGAAGGGTAGGGGTAAAAGAGTTCACTGTGTCACTGCTCTGTGACCCATGACTCACACCTGGGAATGGCTAAATTCTCAGACAGCCCGTAGGGTGAGGGTGGAAAAGAGCTGATAATGGGTCCAGGATGCATGAAAACATAAGGGCTGGTGTGAGGGAAAGAAGCCAATAAAAGACTAGAAATGAGTAGTTTGAGAAAACCAGCCAAGAAAACCAAAGAATGAAGAGAACAATGAGGAATGATCTCTGCCCAGGCAAGAGAAAAGAGATTTTCAAGTTGAGATGGTCCGTTGTGTCAGAGTCCGGAGAGGCCAACCGATAGAGTAGAAGAGACATGTTGGAGTTGAGCCGAGAGGAGGCCCATATGCCTCTGAGGAAAATGACTTCCCCAGGGTCCACGGAGGTAAAGGAAAAATGGCGGCCACTTAACAGTGGAGGGAAGGGAAGGAATGGGGGTGGTAAATACACGGAGGCTACTTCTTCCACCCAGAAAACGTCAAGTAGTCTCATACGCCTCCATTCCCACAGGCTTTGCATTTAAAATGTTCTCACGTGTCTGTCACAGGTAAGTGGACTACGTTATTTATGTTGCCTTTCAGTAATTTCATCTCGTTAATATATTTTCACTGCAATCAATTAACTTATACTCAACTTTCAGCGCATACGCTTTGAAATTTCCGACCTCCAAAACTAAATATACAGATAATTTAGGCAATACTTAAATTTATTTTTTAAATTCTCTCGTGGTCATCAATATCTGGATATTTGCCTGACCTTAGTAGCCACTATTCTGCATTCGGGACGCTAAAAACTTTTATGGTTCTAACTGGTTTGTGAAATGTCACTGTTGCCATTGTCCAATCTTGCTTGATGCCCTTGCCCCCTGGGCTGGTTCTGGGCCCCAGTTTTAACACAATCCACATAACAATCCATTCCAGCCTTTGGATTACTTCTGCTCAGGACTTCTTGCTTCTGAACCTTTTTTTTTTTTTTTTAAGGACACTATAATATTCTAATACATTATATTTAATCAGCTTATTTTGGTAGTTAGGAAAAATAATATATCTTCAAAATTAAAAAAAAAAAAACACGTGTTGACATGTAGAAACAGACAGTATTTTATTATTGTAAGTTTTCATTTTTAACCATGCACGGTATAGGCTTGAAATGGCCTGTGTTGGGACTAGTCAGTTTCCCTTAGCCGATCAGGTTACCAGCAGAGCAAGACGACATTATTTGCACCTATCTGCTTCAGACTCCAGTCTCATAATAACTTTGGAGTTCATTAACTTGAAACCTCATCAGGACAATAACAGTATTACTGGAAAAGAATAGCTTCACACTATGGAATAAGCTGTGCACATAGAGCTAAGTCAACCCAAACATAAATGGTTTTAGTAGCTTATGAAGAATATTCACACGTGAGCACGTCCTGACAGCACGGTTGACCATAGTGATTTGAAGGTGAAAACCCAGAGGCAGGAGGGCTTGGGGCTCCGGAGCTGCCCCTAGACTTTGCTTTCTTGATGTATCTGATCTCCAGTGTCCCAGTCAAGTCCAAGCCATACTAACTGCATTTGGAATTTAATGTGATATTCTCATGGTAGAGAGATCTCAGACCCTCCATATGCAAGCCTCAGAGTTTAAGCCTTGGTATGTCAGCTACACGGAAGCCATCATACATACAATTAAAGAATTTGCTGTTTCTGATTCTTTTCCAAATTGCTAGTTCATTAATCCACACAGAATATCCGCTACTGCCTGACATCCTTTAAATCCCTCTAAGTGTCTTCTGTTCTGCACATCAGCCACGGAAAAGGTTTTTATAGCTCTACGATTTCAAGTTAGAAAGAAAATGCTCTGAGGTTATCAGTGTGGAGATTGTTTTCCATTACTCAAAAGTCCTTTTCTCTGGGGCTATTTCCTGCCTCGTACTTTAAACGCACCCTATGACAAGTTAAACAATTTGCTCATTCATTCTTTCAACAAACATTTACTAAGCATGATTTTGGGGCATGAAGTCAAGTAAAATAACTTTCCTTTCCTTTAAGGAGCTACCTTCTAGCTGGGGAGAAACGCAAGGAGATCAATAATTACAGGACGAGTGTAAATGTTACTAATCAGGATTGTGCAGGTTGAAATGCAAGCCCGCAGAAGCACACTTATTTTAGAGAGGGGTGTCTCAGAGCAGCCAGTGTTCTATTTGAGTATGGGAGGATGAGATGGAGTCTTCACGAAGATATGGTCAACCTTGGATAGATATGGTCATCAATCAATCAAATAGGTATCAACCTTGGATAGAAAGAAGAGAGTATGTATAGATGCAGAGGCAGTGTGGGAAGGCAGTGGAGTAAAAGGTGTAAGATTTTGCATATTGTGCTTTCTACAGTTTAGGATGCTTCGATCTTGTATGACGAGAACGCACTCCTATATATAAGTTGTGTAAGTCTTAAAAGGAAACATGAAACACAATCACACAAACATCAATTGCATGACACATTTGAGGAAGTTTATTATTACTGGAGTGACAAACATTTACCAGGGAGGCGTGGGGCTGAGTCTGGAACACCAGGCCAGGGCCACCTCATGCAAGGAGATCTTACATGCCAGCAAAGGAGTCTGAATTGTCCCTGAAAGGGTCAAAAAGACTGTGAAAGATTTTAAAGAGGAATTGGCATTGTTTGATGTGATTTTTACTAAAATCGCTTTGAAGAAAACACAGGAGGAGCAGGAGGGGTTGATGTTGGAAGTAGAGAAACCAAAAGACAGTAATCCGGGAGAATACTGCTAAGGACCTGAGATATTATGGTGGAAGGGGAGCTAGAGACAAAGGAGCAGACAAGAAGGGTAAAGATGTTAGGACCATGGAACTGACTGAAGGATTCAATATGTCCCCCAGAGGTACAGTTGGGTGGGGTGTAAGAGAGAGGACTTTCAAGTTTGTATAACCGACTGTTGTCGGCCACCAGGTAGAGGAAAACGGGGATGGAACGAGTTTGGAAAGAAAGAGCTTATTTTAGATGGGTTGAGTTTTTATGTCCTGTGGAATATCCAAAGGGGAGATGCCCAGTCTGGAGAGGAGTCTGGTGCTGAGGACAGAATGCTGAATGCCCCTCTCACCATTCATTAGCCTCACAATTCATTATATTATATTTCTTAGAAGTCAGATTAGAGCCCCAAATTAAGAGATACAGGAAAGAGTATCCAAATGTAACAAATTCGTCTTCTTGTCCTAAATATTCTTTTTTTAGCTAACACAGTGTATAAAAATCAGTGGCCTTCAGACTGAATTCCCTCCTACAACAAAGAACTGTCAATATTTCTACAGAAGCCAAACCAATTGCCTTGGTATAATATAGCCAAAACAACCGGCTGATTGAAGTGTTTACTCAGTCAATAGTTGTTTTGGCACTGAGTGCGTGACCAATAACAGAGTCCCTACCCAGAAGCTTCTAAGTGAAAATAACAGTAACAGTGGATTTCTGAAGGACATGATCATAAACTGGCTAACATTAAACCAATCTGTATGTTAGGTAAATATTACTAGTATTTACAGTGTGTAAGAAGAGCTAAGTGCATTTGGTCCAGCGGAGATTAAACTGGTCCTTAAAGGCAAAGACACAGAGAAGTAACATCTGCTCTCAATCATGAGTCAGCGGTGAGCCATGCTCCACAGGGCACAAAGCCTGTCATCAGTTCCTCTATTTGCAGAATGTCATGTTAAAGAAACACTGACCAAGAAAACAGTAAAAATCGGGCAATGGCCACTTGGCAGATTTCAGCTAAAATAAATGTAGAAGCCTCTGAAACCGGTTTGGGTATTATGAATATTTTAATCACTTACCCAAGAGTCTTCCAATGGCTTGCTATATGACGAAAAAGTCTACTAGAAAGGCTTTTTCTTTAGATAGGGAAGATTAAAGGTGAAATTGCCAGCTATTATTAACTGTCATTTACTTATTCAGTAATTGGGGGAGGGGGGGCATGCGAGCCTCGGCAGCCACAGGAGTGAGTGACTCAGATTCACCTCCTGATATCTGATGCACACATCCATCCCACTTACTAGGTCTGGCCCAGCTTGGTTTTTAAAATCAAGTGAATTCAGAGAGTGACTCCAATTTTACAGAAAATAAAATTGAGACAGAGTTGTGAAGTGAATTGCCAATGTTATAAAGCTAATAACTGTCAGAGTCAGGGCTGGACTCCAAGCCCAAGTCTTTTTGCAATATAACTGCCTGCTATAGCCAGAATAGGTCTCATGGAACAATTTAAGGTATTAAAATAATGAAACCTCATTCAGAGTAGCTCCAAACTGGAAACAACCCAAATTTCCATCAACAGGATAGATTAAAATTTTTTGATGTCTTCACAAAATGGAATAGTACGCACCAACGAAAATAAACAAACTATAATCATATGCAAATAGAGGGCAGGCAACAAAGGAGTAAATACTGTACGTTTCCATTCACATAAACTAAAGAACAAGCAAAAGTGATAGTGATAAAAGTCAGAATAGCAACTACCTTTGGGGAGTGATATTGACTAGGAGGGGGCTTGAGGAGTCCTCTGATGTGCTAGAAATGTACTCTCTCACGATCAGTGTGATAGTTACAGCTGTGCCAATATATAAAATCCATTGAATTGTGTATTTAAGATCGATACGCTTTATGTATGTAGTGGCCCAATTTAAAATAATAAACGATAGGTGGGAAAGAATTTGGTGAAACCGTGAAGTATACATCAGGCAGTGTCTTTAAAGCAGATTCAGAAAAGAATGGTCAAAAGTTCTTGATGATCTAACCTCCAGTGGTTCCTCGTGCTCCCTGCCCTGTGTCAGCTTAGAGCCGAACAAATTCACACCAGGGCAACCGCGTTAAGCATCAGACAGCTGGTCTGTCTGTTGCCTGGTCTACCCAGGCAATGCTGACCTCCCCCATTCACTTCTTTATGTAAACAGCTTTAGCGGTTCTCCATTTCCTATAAAGCCGAGTCCATGATCATTCGCGTGTATATGGGGTCTTTTGTAATATTTTCCCAGCCAACCTTGCTGGTATCATCTCCTGCCTATCACCCATGCTCCTTCCTTCTTTCCTCCCATCCTTCCTTCCTTCCAGAAATATTTGTTAAATGCCTATTTAGGTAAGACACTGTGCCAGGTGGCAGAGAAATAAAAATGAATAAGAAAGAATCTCATCATTACGTTGCAGACCAGAGAAGAAGCAAAGATATCCACACAATTACAAAGGCGGTGAGGGGCATAGGGACAAAAGGAGGGAGAGAAAAAACATCACGTAATCCACAGGAGGAGTGTTAGACTCATCCCGAGAGGTTCCTTGCAGAGCTGATGGAAGATGTCAGCCTTGAAAGAGAAAGAGAAAGAGACCTAGTTGATAGTGTTAGATGTGTGGTGATTATGGCTTTCCAGACTGAAGGAACCGCCTGAGCAAAGGCATGTGGGCATGAAAGAGCATGGGATATCTAGGAAATAAAAGTTTTTCAGAAAGTTCAGAAAGATTGAATCTTATGGTTCAAGGGTGGAGATGAGGCGTGCCGAGAAATGAAGGTAGGCAACCAGCTCATCGAGGACCTTGTTTGTCGTGTTAAGGAATTTGGCCGCCATCCAATAGACAGCAGCGCTCCCGACACACCCTATGCCACAGTCAAGCCAAGCTCTGCCTGGCTCCACGGCCACCTCATGTCCTTTCACAACTGTGCGCTATTGTTCGTCTTGTTTCTTCAGTTCCAAATGCCAGCCCCACCTGGCAAAATTGCATTCATTGTTCCCCATTGTACGCATGGCAACATAGAACTGCTTTTACTGGACTTGGCATGGCCATTATGCCTTCAGCCCCCATTAAGGGCCGTAATGACAATAAACCTGAGAACCTTGCTGTTCTGTGGACGGTAGTGACGTTGTCCAAAAGTATCGTTTGTCACGTTTTACCAGGGTTCTCCTTACGAGGGCAGCGAGGAAATGTCTCTTAGAACCAAGACTAGCTGAGGTCTGCTGAGAGCTGGTTTGTGTTTATCCTAAGCTCAGTCTTAATTCATTTAGGATGTTTCTTTCCTTCGCTTTAGCTCAGATCTGTGATCCACCTCCAGTAAGTTTCAAGACCTTACTCCATTCCTCCTGTTGACCAATCTCACCTTGCATTTTATTTTCTTCTTCCAATTTTCTCAATACCCTGATTTTCTCACTTACTTTTATATGAACTGCCTGTAATTTTGAGATCCATTCTGAAATCATTTTTGGAACCACTTGGAGTACATATGACTGGATGAATGAATGAACAATTATTCTTTAAAATTCTATGATGCTGTCCCGGGGCTTCCAGTCAGAGGTACTCGGTGCCTGCTTGGAGTTCCCAGAACTCTTTGTTCATACGCTTATTCTAGTGATTTTACAAGTAAGCTCCTACATGGTTGCACACCACCCTTTCACCCACTCATTTAAGTCAAGGACAAAAAAAATTTTAATTTCTTTGTTATTTTCCCAGCGTCTAGCCCTGTACACATGTGTAAGGACACACTTAACGCTTGGTGTATGGACAAATAAATGAATAATGATAAAATGAAAGAAACTCAGGTTAACTTCGCTGTTAAGAGATCAGGGGATGGGGTGAAAAATTACTAAGAGAATAGTGGTTAGGAACCTTCAAGAAGAATGGCTCTGTGGAAGCATATGGACATCTAGATTGTCTCCAAATCAGAGTGGACATTGCACAGGATCAAAGTATCATTTCAGGACTTGGAGTTGAGAAATCACAAGAACAAGGGAGAGAAGGCGGTCAAACTTGTTTGGGCAGGAGATAAGCAGGCATAGACAAGGAGCACATCTTCGAGGCGTCTACGAGATTCGAGTCTACGAGAATTGTTTATTGAGCTCCTACTGAACTACTACACTGGACGTTGTGCTTACATTTGTAAAAACACAGAAGAACAACCTTGAAGGGACATGAATGCCTAATACTCTGGCTAAGGGCCGCCGTGTGAGTGTTTTTTTTTTTTTGTTTTTTTTTTAAGCAGGATTTGTAAACTCACTTATTAAAGAAAAAACGAAAGTATTTATTGACTGCTTTTATTCCTCAGTCGAGATGACTTATATTAATAAGTATTTCCGCATTATTCAGTGCTTTATTTATCGAGGGCTTTCATGGGTGTGGTTCCCCCTTGGGGCACACAATGGCCCTGTGGGGGCAAAAAGGCAGATGGTTTTCTCACTCTCCGGTAAGGTAGAGAGTCTCGGGCAAGCCAAGGCACTTGCACAAGCTGACACACGTAGTCAGTGGTTAGTGGAACCAGAGAGAAGGTCTTCTGAGTCACAGACCATAGCACAATACCCAACTTAGTTTGCTGTCTCAGCAAGCTTTAAACAATGCCGGATATCAACTTACAAAGAAGAGCGAAACCATTCGGCGAGGTTCACTGCATTGATTCACCATTGGTGACTTCCTGGAGCCTCTGGGATCAAGTCCAGACTCATCTGCGTAGCATTCAAGGCCCTTCCCAGGCCTGCTCCACCTGCCCAAAAAACACCATTCCCCACAAGCTTCTCCGGAATCACAGAATGTCATTCAGCTTCTTTCTTGACTCTTGAACATTTTGAAATCTTGCACAAATTTTGTCTCCATTCCATAAAATATCTATATTTGTTTCACCCACACAAATGTTTAAATCAACTATAAATTAATCTTCCCAAGAGCTTAGCCTTAGAGTGAATTTGAAGCCCCAGAAAGATGCTGTGTTTATCCTCTGGCTTTGGGAACTGCCCTATCCGAACCCATGAGAGTGAACCCTAAATTGAGAGACAGAGCATTTTATTACACTATGAAATCACTCAGGGCAGGAAATGTCTCATTCTTCTTTCTAACCCTAGCACAGGCCTCAGATACGTTATATATCAGCCAAATGAGTGGAAGGATGGACTGATGGTTGGAGGGATGGATGCATGAATTATATAAAAACTATGGAGCAAAAGATACAGAACAAATAAAAAAAATCTGCATTTGTCAATCATTTTTTATTTCTAAAAATACATCTGATAATTCACCTTATGGTCCCTTTACCTTTTGTACAATGCTGCAGCCTCTGTTGACATAGATAGGAAAATATCACATATAATGTGAAAATAAAGAGTGCATCCATATGACCCCTTTTGGCAAAGACCCAATAAAAAACTTCTAAAACTAAGTTACCTCATTAATCTCTTTCTGAGTATTAAAAGGAGACTTTATTTTTCTTTTACCATGCATGATGTAGAAAATATTTTTGTTCTCAAAATCTCTGGGGGCTATATTTACTGCTTATTGATTGTACTTATACTAAACTATGCCTTTGCTAAAATTCAAATTTCTTCCATTATCAAGTAGACAATAGATGGGTTCCAGCAAAGGTGGGTATAAAATAGATTACCATTGACTTCTGGTTTGGAGAAAAGGACAAAGGAGAAGAAATGCATTCTCATATAATAAATTGAAAGCCATTTCTGAAAAGTGGAGAACACTCGGTGAGCAAGGAGTTAATGTGTGTCAAGGGAGGGTAAAAAAGGAGGGAGACTAAGAAGCTGGGGAGTTGGGGTGGGGGGGGTCCTTGGGTGGCAAAGCAGAGCTATTATGTTACAGATCCCTAAGGAATCTTCCAGAAAATTTCAAGTGATAGTCTCTTTTCCTTTCTACAAAAATTATATGGAGAATTACCTAGATGAGCTAATCCTTGGTTATTGAAGTTTTCCTTATTAAAATGTATATATATTATGTTAAATGTGTATAATATTTAAAGGACAGAAAGTAGGGAAGAAGGCAACGGTTGTATTTGTCTGGTATCACTCTGCAAATTGCCATTAATAGCTTACAACCTCAGTGAAATGAGCAAGCTCTTCCTCTGCCCTAGCTTTTAGTCTAAAGGACAGCAGAACGTTTGAAACTGAAAGTAGATGGGGAGAATAAAGATAAGATTTATGGACATTTTAAAATCTAGATTTTTGTTTTCTTTTTAATGAGAATGTTAGTGAAATCAAGGACACCTACAGTAATTACAAATCAAGTCATTTGGTTAGCCTGAGAAAATGAGAGCTTATATATAATCTTATGTATAATATAGATTACCCATGAAGAGGAATATTTAGTGCATATCTATATATCTATATCTATATCTATATCTATATCTATATCTATATCTATATCTATATCTATATATATCTTTAAACAAATTGCTCATAAAGTGGAATATATAGTGTGTATAAATATATTTTAAAATAAATTGTTTTTAATTTTTGTGTGTTTTTATTTGAATTCAACTTGTATTTAAAATGGTGAAAAAGAAAACAAACATTTTCAGGGACTATGAAATGTTTTACCTCTCTTTTTTTTTCTCTCTTCCCTTTCCCCCCTCTCTTCCTTCTCCCCGCCGCGAACCCTTCTCTCCCTTTCTCTCCTTCTTTCATTTCCCCTGAACAATGTTTGACTGGAAGTCAAGATAGAGTCCTATGTTTTTAATAAACTTGCTGTGTAAACTGAGATGAATTACTGACTCCTTCGATAAGTTAGAAGGCTGGCATTTGTCCAGATCTCTCATTATATGATATTTCTCTGTATGTGATCATTCTTTTCTTTTCAGATGCCCCTTTGTGTGAGTGTCCCCCGGTGGATGTGATAGATCTGGGTGATAGACACAGATCTATATGAAAAAAGGAACTAAGGAATGTTGTCCAGAGAATATCAGATCTGATCTACTCAGCCGTAAATATGTGTAGCAGTTTCTGAGCAAACAAAAGGATGAGGAGTCCCAGCCCAGGAAGCCAGTGGAGACCATGTCCCATGTTGTTTCTTCGAAAAGAGATGGTTTCCTCTCACTCTTTCTATCTCCTCTTTTCAGTATTATCCCCTCCCTAACTTCAACCATCATAGTCCATTTTCTCTCCTTTACCACCCACCGAAATCCTCTCCTGTTTTGTCTAAACCTGGTGGACTTTCAAGTCTTCTTCCTTCAACTCAACCTTGGGTCTGCCCCAGTCAACCTTTCTGATGCTTCCATGATTGTTTTCCACCTCCAGTCATCCTCTGCCCCCGGGCAGTAGGAGTGAGTCTACTCTTTTTTGCCACACAGGTTGCACGTTATAATCATTTCACGCTGAGCGCTGCCCTGCCCCGTGGTATCGATTCCTGAATTACTTAAGTAGGAAGCATCCTCAAATTAAATCATCTCTCATTCCATGTATATGGCAGACTGAAAACGGCTCTATATAATTTATCTTTGTTTCCAATTCAAGAATTCTTGTACAGTGGATTATTCTTGTATCTCCCATTTGACACTCCTTGCTTCGCTTCCTTATCACACCCTAACATTGCTTGTACTTTATTCAACTATCTTCTACCAATTACGGTTATGTCATTACACACTGAAGAGCAACATCATAATTTGCAGAGAGGAGTGAGTGTCTTGATTTCTTTGTTGCATATTTAATGGTCCTCATTTTAGCAAACCAGTGGTCTAACGAAAGGATAACTTTTATCTCATTCTAAGCTCAGGTCCTCTTATCTATGCTATTTGGTTTCAATAGTATATATGAACAAAATTGTCCTACATCTGTCTGGTGGTATAAAAACAAAATCCACTAGCAATTCTCATATTTTAAGCATGACTTGGTACCAAGTTAATACCAATGTGTTGCTGAGTCCAAAGAGCGTCACATAAATCTGATGGCGAACAATTCTCTCTTGCTACCGAGAGGGGAAAAAAGGCATATTGATTTAAATTCCAGCAGGAACCAGAACAGTGGTCTATAAAATGACCCTGTGTGGTGTCTCAAAACTTATTTTTCTTCATATCTTTGTTCCTGGAAAATAATTTCCTCTACCTTTATTCGCCTCTGCAAAATTGCCCTTTCAAAGTTGGTCGGGAGAAATGCATCCATTTTCTTCATCAAAACCATTATAGCAGGCTGAAGTATTTAGGGAACGGTACTGCAATTCACTTTGAAATGCATCACAAAAATAAGATGGGTTGCTGTACAGACAGAAGAATGGTTAGAGGGATAGACATGTGAAAAAGAAAATGTAGTAAAATGTTAATGGTAAAATCTGGGTGGACGGTATTTGGGTGTTCACTGAAAAATTCAAACTTTGCCGTGTGCTTGAAGATTTTCATAATAAAATGGGGAAAATGTTAAAAGGGAAAGAGCCATTTCCCCAGTCTCTTAGTTCATTGGACAGCACCAACCTCCAGTGCGCTGCAGTATTTGCTCTCCACGGATGTACAAATGGACAAGCCTTCATGTTGCAAGGGTGTAATTAGGGCGCCAGTTTAGAAATTTGGCAGGCGGTGTTAAAAGGGAACATTTTCTACTTTGTGCTGTGCTCATCAAAAGACAAGATGAAACACACTCTTTTGTCATGATATTTTTGCATTGTAACCTGATGAAGTTGAAATTCAGCTAGCTCCAGCATGCTTTTGCAGGCTGAATTCTGCTCTCAGAACCAGCAAAGCTCACCTTTGCAATAGGGAGAAACCAAAAAGGAGACAAATGCCTAGTATCTTTTTATACGTCTCTCTCTATATCTATATATCTATATATCTATATATCTATATATCTATATATCTATATATCTATATCTATCTATATCTAGAGAGAGAGGCCTTATATATCACACCCTAATATTATATATATATGGCATATAAATCCTTGATAATAAAAGTGTAGCTAGAAACAAATAAATGACAGAGATCCCTCAAGAAATCATAACAAACAAGAATGAAAGACGGATGTTAAGGAATAAGAGATCAAACTGAGTGAATACTGTTAGTCCATATAGATTCATATAATGGATTAAATGAGGTCATTATCAAAATTCACATAGTATCTAATATAATAATGAATATGCAACATAGTCATATGATCTGTACCAATGCATCACCTTCATTACAACCAGAATTATTCTCCTTTCTCTGAATTTCATTTATTACAGAGAAGCTGCTATCTAGTTTGATGCATAAGCCAGTTAGGGAAGGGGGGAAATGTCTACTTTTAATTCTGGGTCAATTATTGGTAATATAAGAACACATTACCTATCTCATTACCTTTCTGAAAGGGATATGCTTTCCCTGGCTCTCTGAAAATGCTTATTGTTATCAAAGACAGTGTCTAGACAAGAAACTGACCTTCTTATCATGACCTAGACTTGTCATTGTCATTTCTCTAACTTTACCGTGGGCAGAAATGTATATATAAAAAGCATGTCACATTAAAAAACATTTTTTTGAGGAGGATGTAGACCATTATCCCTTCTTTTCTCTCACTCCTCAAAACTATTTGAGATTGATTCATTTTTATTCTTTTAACATAGAATAATTTCTATTTTCATTTTCTCCAAATAAATACCATTAAAAAAAAAAACTTGGACAAAGACTCCAGAAACATCCTGCAAAACAAGAAGAAAAATGTGAAAAAGGAAATTCAAACTTGGCCAGCTTCATGGTCATATGTTAAAATGTCAAAGACATTGTGTTTGATGGACAAAATTTTGGCCTAATTTTATTTCTCTGATAAACTTTAATGATTTGTCAGGCACAAGTGCCAGAATTGTTTTAGGATTTGGACTACATAGTTTTAAAAAAGAATCTAAATTTCTCTGTGTCGTAGGATCTTTCTGTTTTAAATGCTAATTGTAATACATCTTGAAGGTGATTTTAACAAATACATCTTTTTCTGAGAATTTTATTCTATGTATTATAGTCATTTATTATTATTTTTAGATATTTATTCGATTATCTGTACTAAGTGATTTTTTAAAAACTTAACTTCCAATTTATTACATCTTACATGGAATATTTCACATCGTCATCCAAAATATTTTAACCTCAGTTAGCTCTGTCCTCCTTCTTATGAAATCCCTTTGTGTTTTTTCCCCTATGTGAGGTTCCAAAGACAGACTAAATTCTAGATGGTGAATGAGTTTCCTAGATCTTCATTTGTCATGAGAAAAGCCTTCATATGGAGTATATTTCTGATAGTAATATTAATAAAACACTCCCAAATCTTTATGGTTCCCTTGGTGGTTTCTCAAAGGAGAACCAAAAATGGCAACACATTTTTGTTTTAATTGTTCTTTATAACATATTCTTGAGTCTCTCTCTCTCTTTCTTCCTTTCTCTCTCTCTCTCTCTCTCTCTCTCTCCCCCACCCCGCTCTCTCCTTCTTTCTCCCTCTTTCTCTCTGCTTTTTTCCTCTTTTCTCTCTCTCCCTGTCTTAATCTCACTCTCTCACTTTCTCTCAATAATTTTAGAACCATCTAATAGAATTCATAGTTGAAATATAAGCCAGGATTGTTTTCTCAGGAGGAAATGATGCATGAAAGCATCCATTATTATCCAGTAATTATGCTATATTCTATATGTGTATTTTCTCCAATTATCCAGAAAAATCAGACAGAGGCTTGAATCATTTGGACAATTGTATAAAATGTCTGCTATGGTGCTAGTGAAGACACGCAAAGGGTATGACCTACAATTTGACAGAGACAGAGATTTTGGTTATACTTAACATCTAACAGTCAAATATTTATTTTCTCTTCTTTAAAATGTCAAAAAAAAATTGGGGGGCAGGGAAGTAGGTTGCAAAGGATAGTGTTGTTTGGCTTCCCCATGATTCTTCCAAAATACGCTCCTATTTGCTCAAGAAGAAAGAGGAAGAGGATGAAGAAGAGGGGGAGGTGGAGAAGGAGAACAACCATGATCATTAAGATAAAGAGTATTTGAATAACTCTTGATTATACTTAAAGGGCTTTCAAACAGTATGCCCCATGGACCTTCCAAGAAATTTTTGAGATTTACATGTGATGTAAAGGGGTAGAAGAAAAGTGATAGAAGATCTGATAACTCATTCATAGGACATACAGGTATAACATCAACCTAGAAACATTGCGGCCACTTTTATACATTTTAATTGAATTCAGCTTTGACATCATCTTAACAGCTTTTTCTATAGTATTAAGCTAGGCTAGACCTCAATAATGATTGCAGCCTCGAATATCTGATAAACAGGTATTTGCTGTGATAATTTCAGTACTTTAATTTTTTGCCACATATACAGGATAGTTCCACTATTCGTATAGCCTGAGTCATAATTTGGAAATGGGGTTGGCATAATCAGGAGTTGCCCACACCCTTGCACCATTGTATCCATGGCAATATAACATTGGCTGCTAAATGTGAGTGAACTGTGAACAGAAAGTCTCCATGGTTCCCTCTTCTCTTCTAAATGAGCTATTAGGAGATCATGACCAAGGCCACTGGCAGAGTAAACAAGGACTGAGGAACCGGCTGTAGGTGGCACCATCTGTGACAATTCAAAACCACCCTTTAACAATCTGCTAGGCAATTATGGAGCTGGATGGGGTACACTCGTAACAGTTCAAGTCATGAAAAATAGGATAGAGAAAAGTAATATCTGTTATTTAATCTGCTTGGCAGTGGCTTAAAGTAAATCTTTATTCCAAATAATTTTGGTACCATCGTAAGTTTGGATTGTCCTTTCAGAGCCCGAGACAAAGTACAATTTAAGCTGTTATAAATTGAAGGAGGTACAGAGCATATCTGCCCCATTAATGTTTGAATTTTCTTGCATTGGCAATGTAAAGAGATGCCAAAATGTTGTTAATTTCTTGGGGTCCAGAGAGCTCTAGAGAGCCAAGATTTCTCTAGCTCCATTCACTCTTTCTTCTGGTACCCAATTGTGACTTCCCTTTTATGGAGAGGAGAGGCTTTCATCTTAGAACTTCTGAAGAATTTGTAACTCTGAGGGTGGATAAAAAAATGTATGCTTTTTTTTCCAAGCCCAAGGAGAGGAAATTTTTCACATATATCTTGGGCATATCTGTATGAACAGGAAGAATTTGTCATGAGTTGATGTGTCTTTTTACACAGTGGTACTGATATAATTTTTAAATATTATGTTTTAATAAAGTTGGACTAGTGATATGAGATCATAATAGGAAGCAACAGAAATTCTCCCAGGTCCATTGGAACAATGACTTAATCAGGCACATTTACAGATCTAAAAAAAAAAAAATTAGGTACCATCAATGAGACAAGAAGAAAGCAGGGCTGGAACAGGAGATTCAAAACTATGTTGGGGAGTGAAGGGCTGCTCCTGCTGAACACATCTTCCATGAAGTACTGCAGGGCAGACGGGCCCCGGGAGATTCATGCTACTGCAGAAATACTCTCCCTGGAGTCCTTACCGCTATGAAGTAACAGCGTATATTTTCTCTGTCAACTTTGAGATCTTAACCAAGAGAGTAGAAAGTCTTTGAGTTCCTGAGCTGTTCTGGGGACAGGCATCTACCAAGAGGAGATGTGAGAGTGGCCCCAAGTCCTGGTCTGGTTAATGTAAGCAAGGTAGGAGGTGGGGAGCAAGAGTTGGCCAGGAGCTCAAATCTTGGCTTTTCCTTTCCACTGAAGTGTAAAATCCTGGAGGACAAGACTGAATCTGGTTTCCTCAACACTTCATTCATTCATTCATTCATTCATTCTAGAAACATAATTGTTGGTATGTCATAGGTACTTAAAAACACATGATGAGGGGCGCCTGGGTGGCGCAGTCGGTTAAGCGTCCGACTTCAGCCAGGTCACGATCTCGCGGTCCGTGAGTTCAAGCCCCGCGTCAGGCTCTGGGCTGATGGCTCGGAGCCTGGAGCCTGTTTCCGATTCTGTGTCTCCCTCTCTCTCTGCCCCTCCCCTGTTCATGCTCTGTCTCTCTCTGTCCCAAAAAAATAAATAAAAAACGTTGAAAAAAAAAAATTTAAAAAAAAAAAAAAAAACACATGATGAATGAACACATTGAACAGTGAATTAATTGCCCCAACATTGAATGTGTGATCTGAAGCAACTCAACGGTCCTTGGTCCCCTCACCTGATGAATCACGGATTGGGCTCCTTGGATCTCTGAGGACCTTAAAGATGGCATATTCGGTGATTCTGTTTCTCCTGTAGGCACTTGCAGGCCAAAAAGGATGGTGGAGTGCACAGGGGTGAAGGGCACTGAAAGAAAGAGAAAGGGAAGGAGAAAGACGAGCAGGTGTTTCCCATATGGACCACACGCCCCCAAGTACAAGACAGGGTAATTATATTCATACAGAAATTGTTACATTCCCTTCTGTACTGTCACTGCGGGGATGTGGCTTCTCCAATGCTATACTATTTACTGCAAAGTTGGTTCCCAGGCCTTCATTTCAACAGCCCCACTATACAAGAGAAAAAAGCTGTGTCTCTTTCTTTAAGACATGAGCTAAGTCCTCTCTCCTCTATGAATTTTTCTGGGATTGACCCAGTTCTTTCTTGTCACCTTCCTTAAACATGAAGAAGTATCTACATGTCCGTCCCATTTAGAATCTGCTACCTGCATCATTACCCAGTTTTTTTCAGTCTCTGATGCCCATTTGGAGCCCCTCCCAGCACCAATTCGACAGTGCTCCACCTGCCTTATTCTGGTTGATGACAAAGCTATAAAAATAAAATGCAATTAAGTGGGAGTGTTACTTAAAGGACACCAATATTGTTAGTATCAATTAAATGTTTACTGGATTTTTTTTTCTGATGAGAAAACGGAAAGGATGACTGATTGCCAACGTGGAAGGGGTTGTGTTGTGGCTGAAACCAACAGGAGGCAGAGCCAGTTAAAACCTGGTTTCAAGTTCAGGACCTTCTATTTATCAGCCATGTAACCTAGGCAAGGTTTTCAATCCTTGTGAGCTTCAGTTTGCTCCCTTGCAATGCAGGAGTAATAATAGCTTCTCCATCATTCTCTGCAGAATTCTGTGCCTAGCATTAGTATGCATACTATGTGTTGTAGACCCCTACCATCACTCTTTCCCTACTAAAAAGAAAGAACAACTGTTCTTGAACTCTTTTCTTATGCTGTGGCCATACAGGGGTGAGCATAAAGCAGGGATGTTGAGAAGGAATGTAATGGAAAAGTCAGCCATGATAGCTATGGAACTAATACAGTGTTCAACAGGTGGGAAGATATATGAAATTAGATGACTTAACCCCTAAAAGCTCAAGATAATTTCTCATAGTCTTTAAGTATCTCCCTCAAAGCCAAGTCTCAACAGAGTCCATCCAGAGTGCACTGAACACTTTTACACAGTCGCTTACATTCCACTAATGTTTTGCTCATGTAGATGTTAGATATGATGTTTGGCACTTACCGGAGCCATTTCTTTTGAAGATAACTAAAAAATTATAATCCTTGCTCTAAAGAGTTCAAATGAAGAAACCTAGGATGACACATATGCAATAAATCATGGTACCATGTATTAATGGCTATAATAAAAGTAGGAAAAAAGTGTCACAGAAGGTTGAATTAATTTAACCTTTCAAATTCTCAGTTAAAATGACAGCTGGAAGCATAGACGCATTATGACAAAAATAACTTATACCACCAATTTGCAGAAATGTATTTGGAAATGATAAAACCTGAGCCAGCCGATTAATGGCCATCAAGCTGGTCAATAATGTAGGGTCAATGCCAAATAAAAAGGATGCTAAAGATCAATGAGAAACATGGCTTGTGATTATGCTTAAGTCACTCTTCTTCAACATCCCCTTAACAACATCCACTAATTACTCTTTATGATATTGTGTTGAGTGATAAGTATCATTATGCAAAAGCAAGATTTTGAAATACCAGGGTTTTTAGGGCCTTTCACAAGAGATGTTCAATGTGAGACCTGAGTACTTCCTCAGAGACAGGATTGCTAATAAATTCTTGATATTATATCTTAGGAGACTCCTCTAGCTAAGAGCATAAATAGCAGAATCAGTAATGCATGACCTGGAGTCCCAGTTCCATTCTTTAGTAGCCGGGTGACCTTGGAAGAGTTACTGAACTTCTCTGAGATCCAATTTCCTCATTGAGTCAAAGGTGTTGATGCATTTTCCTAAAAGTATTATTTTAATGTTGGAATGAGTTAATGCTTATAAACCCTTGGAAAACTATAAGGGTTCAATAAACAGCAAAGATTGTTGGAGCTGTTATACTTATTTTTGGATATAATGGCCATGATCTGGTTAACTACCAAAGGATGGGACCAGCTGGGAAAGGCTCAGAGCAGAATTGGAAGCTGCCCTTTAAGACAGAAGGAAACTAACGTGAGTCCTTTCTATGTGTGGCATTTTGCAAAGTACTCTATGTTTTGAATTTTAAATTGTTTTTCCATGTATTCCTCATAATAACTTTGCAAGGGAGCAACCAGACCTAATGCCCAAGCCCAGGCTCTTTCCTCTAAAACAGGGCAGCTTCCAGGCACTGCGACAGGCACTGCCGAGAGGGTGGTCCCTACTGTAGTGGTTTAATGTGTAGAAAAACCAGAGCAGTGGTTCTCAGGAACCCAACCCGGCAGCAGGAGGTCTACCTCCTGGAAGTCCTTCAGTGACGGTGAGATGTCAGATGTTGAGCTGGAGCTCAGGGGAGGCTCCAGGAGAGGCCTGCAAAAACACAACAGAACAGGACCTTCCTCCCCAGACTAGAGGACTAGGAAGAAAGTTAAAACAGGCTCTCAGACCCAGGGAATGGTATAGAAATCCAGGAAAAACAGCAAGATACAGGGCAGGGGGCAATGCATCTTTTGATAAGCACAGATATTGGAATCGAAAGCCCAGAATATTAGCAAGGGACATTAGCAAGCTAACTGGATGCCACCAAGTAGGGTTTTTATTTTATTTTACTTTCAGCCACTGGAACTCCATGTTAGTTATGACTTTATTGCCTCTCAACTCCAAATGCACCCTTTTACGTGTGAGATAAACAGTGAAATTCCTTTGAATAGGTCTTCTTTAAAGTGAACATGATGTTAATCTTGCTCAGTAAATGGTGCTGGACACAGGAGAGGAAAAGGTTTTACGGTGCTGGCTGGAAGGCATGACGTGTAGGTGGAAAAACGCCCAGTAGAGCCTGGTGCAGCAACAGATCCTCTGTGATCTTATGGTTATTCTTGGATCATAGTTAATAATATAACACCCAGACTCTGCATTATAATTTACAAAGCCCATGTGACCCTTCTGACATACACTTACCTTCCCCTGGTTCCTGAACACACTAAGTTTCCTTTCTGGCTAGCCCTCTACAGTGGTCAGATGGTAGTGGTCTACTATCTACCTAGAAAATTCTCTTCTTGATCATTCTACCAGAGTCACTGCCCCTCCCCAGTGTAGCACTGTAACTAAGGCAGTTTTCCAAGTCACTGTTTATAAATGTTTTATTAATATTTTCCCATAATTATCACTTACTAAAATTATCTTGCTAATTATTTCCCCCACCCTCACCCTCCACCTGCACTCCCCAGTCCTTATCCAAAAGGACAGAGACCATGCCTGTCATCTCCAACATCTCCAGCATTTAGCACAGTCCTGGCATCTGGAGGGGCTCAGTAAACATTTGTCAGAGGAATGAATGATAAATGTAGAGCTCTGATGGAAGCTTCCATACCTAGGTCTCAGCCCTAGGTCTCAGCCCCCCACACTACCCTTCTGTGGCCACTAAGGCATCTTAGTGGAATCCCAGGATTCTCAGAAACTGTCCTAGGTAGGGCCTATGAAGCAAGCTCCTTAATCTCACTCTCCTCTTGAAGTCATGACCGTTCCAGGTGCCTGGATAAGCAGCTGAGTCCGTTAAACATCTGACTCTTGATTTCAGCTCAGGTCATGGTCTCCTGACCTGACCATGGTCTGAGCTGAACTCAGATTCATGAGTTCAAGCCCCTCATCGGGCTCCGTGCTGATAGTGTAGAACCTGCTTGGGATTCTCTCCCTCTCTCTCTCTGCCCTTTCCTTGCTTGTGTGTGCATGCTCTCTTTTGCTCAAAATGAATAAATAAACTTAAAAAAAAAGAAAAGAAAACATGAGACAAGTCTCCAACCTAACAGCCAGCTCTGGGGAACCAAAGATGCAGAGCCTGGGGACTGGGCTGCACAAGAAAGTTTGCCAGAGGCCATTTTGAAGGACTAGGGTCTAACTCTTGCTTCTCACTGCGGTAGACAGCCTGCTCACTGCTATAAACAAGAGATAGAGTATAGGTGCCATTTATCTTAATTTTAGTACTATTATTATTTTTTGTCAATGGGAGATTTTAGAGAAAAATACCTCTACACTCAGAATCATAAGTTCCTAGAACAGAAGAACATTGGCATTCCCTAGTGCTGCCTCCTGCTCAACTTGGCTTTTGACCATCCACTTCTGGGAACAATAATAATGACCTATGTCAAACAATAGTGGAACGGAGACCTTCTCCTGCCCTCTGGCCTAGCGAGGAGAAGGTGCTGATGGCTGTTCTGGGGGTGGGGGTAAAAGGGTCACTTCAATAGCAGAGGTAAGTCTGACCACAAAGAAAGTGAAAACCGGAGCTGTCACGTTGTCAGAAAGAGAGAGAAGGAATGGAATGAAGCCATGCAGCCCTTTGGGCAAGCCCTGGAGGGAGGGCTTAAAGAACTTGTAAAATCAGGATCATCTCTTGGCCACCCTCTCAACCCTCCAGGCGGGCTCTGAGGCCTGAACCCAGAGGCAAAGTAAAAATCACAGAAAAGGAGAGCCAAGGTTTGAAAGGCAGAGCGTGGAACCAGAGTTTTCTGAACTACAGCTATGATTGCACCTTTTACCTCTCAGGAGATTTTCTCTGTGAAACTCACCTTTTCAGAAACTGTCCTTCTCTGCAAAAGAAGGTCCAAGACAGTGAGCTCAGAAGTCTACGATGTACAGGGGTGCCCGGGTGGCTCAGTCAATTATGCATCCTGCTCTTGATTTCAGCTCAGGTCATGATCTCATGGACTGTGAGTTCAAGCCCCGCATCTGGCTCTGCACTGAGAACACAGAGCCTGAATGGGATTCTCTCTCTCCCTCTCACTCTGCCTCCCCACCCCCTGCTCATACTGTCTCTCTCTCTCTCAAAATAAATAAACTTAAAAATAATTAAAAAAAAAGAAATCTATGAGATATTAATCAAATATGTAATATCTAGCAGTTGATATTTTCTTGGTGACTGTAATTTCTCAGCCCTATCCATGGACATCCACAGAAGATGAACTATGGTATTTATAATCACACAGATTTGACTTACAAATTAGATGATTATTTAAGGCAGAGTAGAGAAAAAACATAGGTTTTTTTTTTTTGTTTTTTTTTTTTTTTTGTTTGTTTTTTTTGCCACAGGTCTCAAGTATAGCTTTAGGCGGTTCATATGAGATGCAACATGATGTCCTTAATAGCTTTGTTTCCTTTGAGCATAATGACATAATTATTCCTAATTATTAGCTATGGTAATAGCTAGCATTCATTGATCACCATGGACCAGACACCATACTTAACAGTTTATGCACATAAATCTCACAAGAATCCAAGGAGGCAGACAGTATTACTCTTACCATTTATCAGATGAGAAAACTGAGACTTGAGGAAATGGAGTAATGTGGCCAAGGTCCCACTCATAACAGGTGGGAGCACTGCAATGCAGACCCTATGTTGCTGCCTGTACTCGGGAAACCCATTAATCTTCCTAACGTACCTCGCCCGCCACGCAGTCAGGAAATGGGAATTCTAGGCTCAGTACACGCCTGAGTTCAGAAGTGCATGAAAGCCCCGTGCAATAAGAAGAAATTCCATATGGCTAACGAGTAGTATCTGAGGAGGAGTCAGTGGGAAGCAGGGGCTGAAGAGGCGATCGGGAGCCAGATTTTGCAGATGTGGAAGCATGAAAGGTGTTTAATTTTTACCCTACAGGCAATCGGGATATTTTGCATTTTGCATTTTGAGCAAGGCAATGTGATATTTAAACTTTACATTCGGAAAAGTTGCTGTATTGGAAAGGAGGAAAATCGAATGCCGGAAGTAGAGTAATAAGGGTGTTGAAATGGTCTGGCTAAGACATGGTGGGAGCCTGAATTGAGGCGATGGCTATGGGAATGGAGAAACAATAGACCAAACACATCTGAAAAAGGTAGACTCAACCAAACTTTGTGATTGATCTGATACAGGAGAGTGGAAAAAAAAAGAATCAAGGGTAACTGCCAGGTTTTCAACTTGGACAGAAAGGGAAGCAGGAGAGGGATTTGAAGCGATGCCTTATTTTGCAGCAAAGTGGGAAGCTGATAGGTTCTATTTAGGACATAGGAGTTTGGGATGTTTATTTCCTCCAGGTCAGCGAAGACAGAAAAATGAGATCTAATATTGGTACAGCGAAAGCAGGGAGCCATTTATGTTCACATGAACAATTGTGATCTCAATAGGTATCATTTGCATTCTGTTTTCAAAAAATGCCTATGTCTCTAAAACCACATGTCGTTTTTAAAGACTGGATGAGAAAGTAAACTTATGAAGAGCAAAATACCCTCGTAATAGAGTAAACAACTTGTTCTGACTTAAATGAAAACAAGTAAAAGGTTAAAAATAATCACGCTGTGCACCCCTCGAAGAGCCACAGCAAGCAAAATGCATTTTGTCATAGTGGGGTGGCAGTAAAGTGTTCAAAAGCACCATAAAAATAGAATTCTCCAAAAAGTAATGCAGGTGTCTAGGTCAAATGCAAATAAAGAAGTATGCAAATTGAGCTATACTTGACTACAAAATCAGATGCTTAAGAACATTTCAGGAAAGTGAAGTTTAGTCTCACAAAATTCACCCGGTCCTCATTATAATACGTTTCCCATTTGTGCCATTCATTCAATGCACTAAATGCATGATGGGGCTCCAGTTAAGTAGATTTAGAAGCTGATTATGCTGCATTAAATATATTCACTTCAATTTTAGCAAGATATTTTTTTCCTTTAAAAGGATTATTAAACCAAGAAAAGTAGGAGGTAAGATGGAAAATAAAATATCTTTTGGTGATTCGATAACACGATTAGAAAATAGAATGCCTTCATGATATCATGTAAGAACATACGTTCTCACAACCTTGATTTAAATAACTAAAGAATACATTTCAGTTTCATTAAATAAAATTAAAAAAATTGCTTGTATGCTGTACTTGAAACCTCTGTATACATTATTTCAACCCCTGAGACTGTATTTCTCTTGAAATACCAATTTTTGTTATAAAGTTATGTTTTTTGTTTCCTTTTAGAAATGTACAGGACACTCAACAACTAAGAAAAAAATATATCAGAAAGAATACTCTTGCAGGTGTTTAGAAGAGTTGGCTCTGCCATGAAGAATGAACATCATCAACAAATGCCTTAATTAATACTCTGATCTCGAAAATGCAGATGTTGAATTACATTATATGATCTCTAAGTCTCTCTTAGTTCTGAAAAATATAAGCTTCTGGGAAAAGCTAGTTGGATGCTATTATTTGATCTTGCCCTCAATCAGCTTCTATTTAAAGTTCGAGAAAACAAGGTGTAATGACCAGCACTATGAAATTATCTATCTAAACGTACTTGTGACTTTATCGCTTCAGATGAATTATATTGTACGCTCATCAGAGCTACCTAAAGTTCAGTAGTTTGTAATACAGCACATCTCATTTATTTCTAAGTGAGCCCCAAAGAGAAGTAGGCAAAGAAGAGAATGATTGACAAGAGAATTTCAGCCATATATCAACTCTGTCATAATTGTATATGGCATGAATAACCTAGCCTATGTACTTGCAGAAGGCCCTTTTCATGGAGTGTTTTGTTTTGTTTTGTTTTATATTAGAAAGCACACTCCTTTAAATAGGACTTAGGACCATCTGCGTGCATTTATGATGGGTAAAAGAGAATTTTTATGGGTAGCATACCGTTTTAAGAATTAATACTAATCACTATAGCAATGATAATATTTTATGGTATACGATGTCCTATTTTATAACATTTAAAAGGGCAGTTACAATAAATGCAAAAACATCTGTAAAATATACAGAACGAGCAACTTGCCCGAGCTCACATTATTCCTGAACAATAAGGATTTGCTGATTTTTCCCATTTCTCAAATATCGGGGGACACATCCAGACACACGGATAGTTTCTCTTCTTCCTTTTTCTTCACTGTCTTCTTTTGGAACAATGTAACTAATCTTCAACTTATGGCTCACTTTTTCTCTCATGTTTTCTGACTCTTTATGTTCTACATTTGGGGATTTTTGTTTGTTTCTAAACATTTTCTTTCAAACCTTCTGTTGACCTCTTTCTCTTTTGACAAATACATTTTAAATGTTCAGGAGCTCTTGCTTGCTTAAGAAGGACGACTCCTTCTTAATAGCATATTAAAATATGGTATGGTGTGCTTGGGTGGCTCAGTTGCTCAGGCATGTGACTTTGTCTCAGGTCATGATTGCATAGTTTGTGAGTTTGAGCCCCGCGTCGGGTGGGTGAGTTTGAACCTGGCAGTAGATTCTATGTTTAGAGCTAAGAGCCTAGAACTTGCTTCAGATTCCGTGTCTCCCTCTCTTTCTGTCCCCACCCCCTACTCGTTCTGTCTCTCTCTCTCAAAAAATGAATAAACATTTAAAACATATAAATATGGTAAACAAAAATAGTTGATTTTATTTAATAGGTATAAAATTTCCTTGAATTTTATAAATATTGACTAGACTTTTATACGTTCCCTGTTCCTGAATCACCTCATTTTCCTTTTGATAAGTTTTTCCATTTGTGTGGATTATTTCCTCAAAAGCCTGATGATTCTTTGTTATCTTTTCACATTTAAAATCTAGGCGACAGAAAGGCTTACTGAGGAGTCTGTAGGCTTGGGTGGAGTTTTTTTTGATGGATGCTTTAATTTAGCATAAATGGGTCCGAGTTCACCATTATACTGGAGGCACCCTCCCTTAGATGCTAAAATGTGAAGGGTTTTTCTCTAGGTCACTGGATTCACATTATTTATATTATTTCCTTCTAATAATACCTTCCAGTTCTATAGGAAAAATATAAAACCCGAAACTTCTGTATTTCATCCATTGTTGTTTTGACTGGGAAATAAACATTTTGCAGTTAGGGATTTTACAAACAGGTCAAGGAAAGAGGGCTGTCAGCCATTGTATATGCAGACCTCTTATTAACACCTCTGATTTTTGATCTATTTCTCAGTTGTGTCCACGGGTCGTGCTTCTCTGATAGGCGGGTCCATTTTCTCTCCTGACCACAGCAATCTCACTGTTGACGCTGTGAGGTGATGCTCTTACCCTTTGTTTCTCATGCAATATTCTTCCATCTGTGTTTTACCTTCCAGGAATTGGTTGAAATCTGTAGGTGGATGGTATCCACTGTTTGGCTTTAGAATTGTACCATTTTTATAAAATTTATATTTATTTTAATGAGCACCGGTTAGGCATTAAGACCGAATCTACTTTAAGTATAGCCTCCTTCTATAAGCCAACTTCCTGTAGGAAAAAGAGGCCATCATGTAAGAGCTGAATGTTGGAAATGAGCCCCAACACTTATGTTCACAATCCACCATGTGCAGGAAAAGAAGTGGGTTGCTTCCTGATTCAAGCCTGTACTTCCTGTTGAAATTCCAACTAATTCATGCAACAGTCTTGAGATAAGTTTCATGTTTTCAGGTTATTTGCAGTACAAAGATGATTGACATACCCTGAGACCAGTGTCAGATGAACTTTTCCAAGTGTTTTTTTCTACTCTCTTCAAAATTAACTCTTCTATTTATAAATGAATAGATCTCCAGAAGTCTAATGTGCAATCCTACGATTTTTACTTAAAGTAAAATATTCATTAGACAGTACACTTTTCTTTAAGATTCTATTTTATCTCTTTTGTTGGATTGTTAGCTATAACTTTTTTAAGTTAGTGGTTGCAGGGCATCTGGCTGGATCAGTTAGAAGAACATGAAACTCTTAATCTCAGGGTCATGAGCTTGAGCCCCACACTGGGTGTAGAGATCACATAAACAAACAAACAAAAAAACAAATAAACTTTTTAAAAATGTATAAAATAGTAAATAAATAGATTAATTAAGTAATTCATTCATGGTTGCTTTAGAGTTTATAGTATATATTTTAACTTGTCGCAGTCTACCTTCACGTGATATTATACCACTTCACATGTTGTATAAGTACCTTAGAATACCTTTTCTCCCTTCTGACCTTTATGCTATGATTTTCATATTTTTACTTTCACATATGCTATACAACTGAATTACATTGCTATTATTACTGTTTAAAGCATTAATTATCTTTAAAGATACTTAAATGATAAGAAATATTTACTATATTTTTTTCTATTAAATTACTGTTATTAGTTCTTTCCATTTCTTTGCAGAATCCATATTTCCATCTGGTAAAATCTTCTTTCTTTTCTAAGAACTTCTTTTAACACTTCTTATACTGCAGATCTGCTGGTGATAGAGGTTTTTCAACCTTTTATATATATGAATCTTTATTTCAGTGTTGTTTTTAAAGATATTTTAATTCAGTCTAGAATTCTAAATTGATGGTGTTTTGTTTTTTTTTTTTATTTTGGTGCTTTCAAAGATGTTGCTCTACGATCTTCTCACTTTCACTCTTTCAGATGATAAACCTTCTGCAATACTTACCTTTGTTCCTCTTTACATCATGTGATTTTTTTCCCTCTGGCTACTTCTGAAGTTTTTCTCTTTATCATTGGTTTTGAACACCATTTGATTGTTATGTGCCTTTATGCAGCTTTCTTCATGTATCTTGTGACTGGGATTTGCCACGCTTCTTAGATCTGTGGGCTTATAATTTTTACAAAATTTGGAAAATTTTCAATCATCATTTCTTCAAGTGTATTTTCTACCTATCAGTCTTTTGGACACTCCAATTACATATATATTAAACCACTGGAAGTTTCCCCATGGCTTACTACTGTTCTTTTCATTTTCTTTTCTTTCTTTTTTTTTTTTTGTAGTAGTTGTTGTTTGTTTTGTTTCATTTGAAATGGTTTCTAATGTTATGCCTTCAAGTTCATTGATCTTTCTTTTACAATGCCCAATCTGCCACTAATACCATCCAGTATATTTTTCATCTCAGACATTACAGTTTTTAACAGAAAGTTTTATTTATTTATTTTTCATATGTTAATTTTTTGCATTTATGGAATATAGACATAATAATTATTTTTATATTCTTATTTGCTAATTCTAACACCTGTGTCAATACTGAGTTGGTTTTGACTGATTGACTGATATTCCTGCTTCTTCCATAAATAGTAATTTTGATTGAATGCCAAATATTGTGAATATTACCTTGTTAGAGCTAGATGATTTTTGTATTTGTATAAATATTCTGGAGCTTTGTTTCAGAATGCAGTTACATTATTTGGAAGTAGTTTGGCCCTTTTGTGCCATTCATTTAAGATTTCTTACTTGGGATCAGAACAATTCCCAGTCTAGGACTGATAGTTCTCACCACTAAGGCAAGATCTTTTTAAGTACTCTACCCAGTGCATATGAATCTTGAGGTTTTCCAGTATGGCTGATGGGAAAAAGCACTAGTCCAGCTGCGTTTGTCTGCTGGGCACTTTTATGTCTAATCCTTTTAGATGATTCTTCTCCTAGCTTTGGACAGTTCCTCACATGCATGTGCATATCAGTATTCAGTTAGATTCTAGAGGAGAACCATCTACAGTTCTCTGGAGTATTTTTTCTGTACAGTTCTGTCTTCTCCAGTCCTCTGTCCTGTGAACCCTAGCTGGTTTTCCCAGACTCTCAGACCTATCTCCTGGACTCAGGGAATACACCAGACTCTGCCTGGATCCTCCTCCCCTATGCTGTGGATTGTGGCATCTCTCCTGACAGTAAGCTGGGGCAATCAGAGGACTTGTTTCCTCTTAGGGACCACTAAACTCCATTGCCTGATGTCCAGTGTCCCACAAAGCATTGTTTTATATATTTTATCCATCTGTGTGCTGTTGTTTCAGGCAGGAAGATAAATGTGATATTGGTTACTATATCTTATGCTATTAAGTTATGTTTCTCATGGTACCTGGAGGCCATGGAAGCCCCCAGAGGGAATCACATTGTGTATGTGGCACAAGAGCAGCAGAAGTTAGTGACATAAAGAAATAAAAAGGACTGTGATAAAGGGAGCCTTTGAATTAAAGTCATATACATGTATGACTAGTGGCCTCAGGAGTCTAAGGAGTAGAGAAAACCACAAAATCTGAGATTTAAGAACATCTCAATATTCTGGAATCCTAGAAGGATGGGACTTACAGTCTAAAACAGTTTTTTTGTGCAAAACCAGAACAAATGCTCCTTGATGATAGCACTTTTAGAGTATAAAGCGTAATAGATACACGATAAATAGATATATAGGTAGATTGATAACAATAGTTAACATTTATAGAGTTCTTAGCCGGGCATTATTACTGTTTAATAAGCATTAATTCATGTGATCTTTATAACAACAGTATGATGTAGGAACTAATATTATTCCCATTGTGTATATGAGAAATAGAAAGTATAGAGAAGATTGAAATTTTGTCCACGTTCACATGACTATTGAATAGAACTCGATTTGAACTCAAGTAGTATCGCTCCAGAGCCTAGATTCTTAGCCTTCCCACATTCTTTCCACTCTCTAGCTACATAAGTAGGGAAACACACAATTTCTCTGTCTAGAAGAAGCAGCTAAATTTTCACATCACATCCTGGGTATTCTACAGTAGGATAAGATTATTCTGCTTTTAATCTTAGCTTCTACTTCCTATCCCTTTGTGCAGTCTTCACTTTTAAGAAACAGACATGTTGGGTTGCCTGGATGGCTCAGTTGGTTAAGCTTCTGACTTTGGCTCAGGTAGTTGTCTCGTGGTTCATGAGTTGGAGCCCCATGTCAGGCTCTGTGCTGACAGCTCGGAGCGTGGAGCCTGCTTCAGATTCTGTGTCTCCCTGTCTCTCTCTGCCCCTCCCCAGCTTGTGCTTTCTCTCTCTCTCTCTCTCTCTCTCTCTCTCAAAAATAAATACGCATTTAAAAAATTTAATAATTTTTTTAAAAAATGAAACAGACATGTTGATCAGGTTTGAAGTGAGAAAGAAACTCAGAAACCTCAGAAGAGATGGTTCAAAATACAGCAGCAAGTGGACATATAAGAAGCCTATTTTCTAGAAGACAGGATCGAGAGTTCTTGAAAATGTATTTATAGTGTGTGTTCAGAAACTCTATGTCACAGTGATTCCCACTATTTTAGAGTTGTAAGGCCTTATCATTTTATTTGAATCTCAGAGCACCGTGAAACATTAAACAAATTAAGGTGATATAAAATTAAAATTTTTACTAAGAAATTAGGAGAAGGTAGCTTTTGAGATAATTGATGACACACTCTGGTATTGGGATCACTGGAATTTCAAATTATTTATAAAATTAGAATATCTCTAAGAGTTCATTGCAATGCAATTTGTCTATTTAAATGATGACTCATATCTGTACATGGAGGAAAACACTTTAATTATGACTTCCTCGCACTGATTAACACACCTCTTGCTCTAACTACTTAGCCCAAGATAAACAGGAGTTTTACAATTTATAATGGTGTTTCTCCTTCCAGAGAAGTCTACACCAGTGGGATGGGACTGCTAGCGAGTGCGTTACAGAGCAGCTATATCAGTGACTCTGCTCATGAACTCTGAGTGCCCTCAGGCTTGGTCCTCCAGCCTCTTCTTTATCTCTACTTATCCCATTGATGACACCATCCAATCTCATGGCACTAATACCAATTTTATATTGAAGACCCTCCAAGGTTTATCTTTTGCCATGGCTTCTTCCTGACCCTTCTATCAATTAATCTTCCATTTGGATGCCCAACACACATCTCAAATTTGACATGTACAAACTAAACTCTTGAGCTTCTGCCCAAATCCACTCTCTCTCCCATCTTCTCCATTTCAGTGAATGACAGTTGAATCCTAATGGATTCTCAAGACAAACACTCTGAAGACTAATTCTCAGTTTCTCTCTCCATCTCACATTCCACTTTGAATACATCAGAAAATCCTCTGGTATCCGACCAGTTCTCGCCTTCTATGTTGCTACCCAAGCCAGGAACATCTCAGTCCTGGATTATTGCAATGTCACCCCAGGGATCTCCTTGATTTCACCTTTGTGCTCTTAGAGCCTGTAAAAGAACAGCCAGAGTGATCCTGTTACAAAAATGGCAGAGTATGCCCATTTTCTGCTCAAACCCTTTAATGGCTTCCCTCTCACTTAAAGCAAATGCAAATGTCCTTACAATGGCATACAAAGCATTAAAAAAATGGGCCTTCTATCACCTTTCATGTCTCATCTTCTATAACAGCGCTTCCAGCAGAATATAATTAAGCCGCATGAAAGCCACGAGTGCAATTTAAAATTTTCTGGAAAAAGTTAAAAGGAGCAGATAAAATTAATTTTAATAATATATTTTATTTGATACAATATATCCAAAATATTATCTCTTCAACAGGTAATCAATAAAAATTATGTATGAGATATTTTACATTCCTTTTTTTTTCACGCAGGCTCTGAAATTCAGTGTCTATTTTATGCTTGTAATTCATCTTAATTCAGACTAGCCACATTCCAAGTGTTTAACAGCCACGTGTGGCCAGTGACTGCCACAATGGGCAGTGCAGTGCTCTGATTTTTTCTTCTCATTCACTGTGCTCCCATTCTACCAGCATGTTCCTAAAGCATTTGTCTCTCTCACTTCCCCTCAATATAAATTCTTAGTGGCTTTCATGTTAGGGAACAAAATCCTGAATGCCTGAAGGAGTACAAGGTTTGCACAGCGATCATCATAGTGGATGGTGGACAGGACTTCCAGGCAAATTTTACAAGAGAAACCCATGAGCCATAGCCTGATTATCCCCCTGGACTAGATGGAGAGAGGTGGGGGTAAAACTACCAAAAGAACAAAATCATTAGGGGTGCCTGGGAGGCTCAGTCGGTTAAGTGCCCAATTTTGGCTCAGGTTATGATCTCGCATTTTGTGAGTTTGAGCCCCGCGTCAGGCTCTGTGCTAACAGCTCGAAGCCTGGAGCCTGCTTCGGATTCTGGGTCTCCCTCTTGCTCTGCGCCTTCCCCACTTGCCCTCTGTCTCTCTCCCTTTCTCTCTCTCTCTCCAAAAATAAATATTCAAAAAAATATTTAGAAAAAGATGATTAATGTAATGAAGTAGACACAATCATAATAAGAATTTGGGGACATTCTAGGATATTTTCAACATTTTTTTTGGTTTTTTTTTGGTTCATGTAATCAGGAAATTCTCTTCATTTCTAAGGCCTTTTTTTTTAAACCTTCTTTATACTTAATGCTATGCTTGAGGAAGTCAATCAATAAACGTTAGTGAATAAATGAGAATAAAAGAACCCTGGTCCACAAGGATCTGCACATTTTATATCTTCTTTGTCCAAATTGCGAAATTTGACAGCAACGGCCTATAAACATAAGCAATATTCAGAACAAAAGGATGCACGGCAATTCAGGAATCATGATCTCTTAAAGGCAATGTCCCCTTACAGGGTACTATGTGCTAATCAGCAAAGTGAAATCTGTGGGTTCTGAACAAATTGAACATATGCATGAAAAACATTTCTAATTTTTGCATTATTAAGATTTTATAAGACATGTAATGATTCTTTGGCGCACTTTGTTACAATGCTCATTATAAAATCTGCAAAAGAAAAGGATTAAAATAAATCTCAGATGTCAACACAATCTCCTGGGCAATTCTTCACTAGACCAAATGATGCCATCCACGACTGCATTATCTATGAAGCTGAGAATGCCTAATGAGGCCCATCTATTGTGATAGAACCTGGGCTGTGCTGAAAGGCTTTTTCTCTCATCCCAGCTAAAGGCTGTGCCCACTCACACCTGTGAAGAGAGCCTGGCTTTGACAGGAGTTAAAGGCAAGAGTGAGAACAGCCACTGTGTTCTGGGACCAGAAGATGTGAAACTCAAAGCAGCCTCTAAGCTATATGGACAATTCTTAACTGGCCAATGTCAGCTTCGTGAGGGCAGGGATCTTTGTCTTTTCTGTTCATTCATATTGTCCAGGACCAACATGCAGTAAGAGCTCAAAGAATATATATACAAAACATACATAGTTGGATGCACACATATACATACATATTCTAATACCATTAAAATAAACATCAAAATTTTGTTTATGTCACCAAAACCCATCGCAGGTATCTCCTAATCATGCTACCACCCGGGCATTGTGTTTGCAATTTCTTGGAAAACACTGAACAGTATGATTTTAAATACCATTTTTAGCTCCTGTATTTAGTGCCTTGTTTATTCTGCCGCTTTCAGACACCTACTATGGTTTCAGATGTCTCTAAATAGCATCCCAGTTATTTGTGTTTTCATCTGTAATTATTTTCTCGACAAGCATGTTTTAAATCCTCATGTAGTTTTTAAAGAGAACAACAGCACTTGAAAAATGCGACTTCTCTTTCCCTGACTGGAAAATTCTGTAATGTGTCCTTAGAAACAAGGAAAGATGTGAATCTATCACTAGGAATATAGAGGCAGAATGGTTCAAAGACAGTGCAAAGGAGTGAGCATCAATTTCAGTTCTGCTGCTAACTCTTTGAGTGAATCTAGGCAAGATTTTTGTTGGTGGTGGTGGTGGTGGTGGTGCTATATATTTTTTGTTTGTTGCTTCTTGGCCCTCAGTTTCTTATAAGTACATTTAGAGAATTGGGTTTGGGGTGGACGCCTAACATTTTTCAAACTCTGAACTTTTAGGATCCTAGGAAACTTACCCTAACCAAATATATGTTGGCATGATTGGCTTTAAGAAAACTCAGGCAGGAGGGACCTGGGTGGCTTCGTCAGTTGAGCGTCTGACTTTGACTCAGGTCATGATCTCATGGCTCATGAGTTTGAGCCCCGCATCAGGCTCTGTGCTGACAGCTCAGAGCCTGGAACCTGCTTCGGATTCTGTGTCTCCTTCTCTCTCTGCCTCTCCCCCACTCATGCTCTGTCTGCCTGTCTCTCTCTCTCTCTCTCTCAAAATAAATCAACATTAAGATGAATAAATAAATAACTCAGCTAGGGATTCACAATGGGTCTGAGTGCAAGAAGACTGTCAAAGTGTGTGAGGCTCCACCTTTTCCTTAATGCACGAATACACCTGTATGATCAAGAGTACTGGTAGGTAAATCTTTCTTGTACCATATAATATCTCTGGGGTCTAAAAGTCACTTTACCTTCTCACTCACCCATAGAATGGGGAAACAAGACCTATCCTCATAATACTGACAGTGTTAGATTGAAATAAGGTATTTACGACCATACCTAGAACATTGCAGAATATGACGGATAGCTTTTACTAGTGTTCTTATCAGAAAGCATCTAAAGTCAAATGATAGGACAGAGCCAACAAATAACCCATAATGGGAATAGAGATTTACCAAAAGGAGAGAACTGGTCCAAGTTGAACAAATGGCTATTCATGTTGTCTTCAGACTAAATTGCTGTTGAAATGTGCTAAGACTTGCATCACTGTTCACAAGATCTGACCCCAGATAGTTGTTTTCAGGCTGTTCCAAGTGGTAGATAAATGGAGAACTCCAAAACAAACACATTGAGAGACAACCCCAGTGTTCTGTACCGTCCATGTTGTTCTTCTCTATAAAATAGAGTGTTTGGGTACAAAGGGTACCCTTGATTCCATGTTAAGACAACTATCCACATTCCACCTTATTTCCTAGATAAAGAGCATGGTTGCTTTTGCATAGTCATGGTCTCAAAGGCAAATCTTCTGTTTCAGGGGTTGAATGAGCTATTTCCTGACATGCCAGAGGACATGCTTTGCATATCTAAGCATATCGACAATTTCATTTTACTGAGCGCAATAATCCATATCAACAGCTCATCCCTGTTTTGAATTATAAGATGCAGTTATTTAAAAAGCCAGGTATAAGCAAACTTATCTGTTCTTAGTCCTTCAGGGATTGGACTAGGTCCAAAATTAGCCAAGATGCAGAGCAGCTTCTTAAATTTAAGCACTTCCTAAAATTGTCTTCTCACCAAAATGAGGCCATCTAAAATATTAAAAGCTCTCTCCCTTTCTTTGAGAGAAAGAAAGAAAGAAAGAAAGAAGAAAGAAAGAAAAAGAAAACACACAATCACATTCTATTTTAAAACTCTAATTGAGTCCTTTTGTATTCGTAAGACATTCCACTTTCCTTTAGGGACAAGATTCTTATTAGTCACGCAAGCTGTCTAATCATTTAAGGGTAAGGTTTCTTCAAACCATATACCTTTGCTGCCAAGCAAATGAGGGTGCAATTCTGTCTTTTTTTCCTAAGTGTATTTCAATTATGTACTTACATAAGCAATTATCAAATACTCAGGCTGAAAAATGATACCTCCTTGACGGGAGCAAGTCTAAAGACAACTTAAGTTTGTCTGTATTTTATAAGTTAGCATTCCTCCTGATCTAAATCCAGAGATTGATAAAAATGAAAATAATAAACAAAAAACAAGAGCACTCTTGATGAAAGGTCCAATATACTTGGTTAGGGAAGTAGAAGGGCAAGTGATTGAACATGTTGGCTTTGGAACACAGGAGAGCCATGTTGGATCTTAGGTGAGTAACCTAATCTCTGGGCCTCTCTGTCTCTCAAATGGGGATAGTAACAGTATCTCTCTACAAGGTATGGAGTGTGGATTACATGAGACAATGCATATAAGTGCTTCGAACTAGTCAGACAAAATAATCAATAGATATTCAATAGAATCAGCATTGGGATGAGCAGGAAATAATTTTGCAAGGATGAAACACACTACATTTAATCTTCTGTTCTCCATTTCTCTGTCTATTCAAAGGCCTAATGAGAAAAAGGGAGGGAAAGCAGAATTTTCAGAGTCTCTGCTATGTTTCAGGTGTTCCACATAGATTATCTTAACTAGTGATCATAGCATCCACCTGGGGTAGCAGGTGTTATATCCATTTTAATAAGGAAACTGGCTTAGAGAGAAAGAAAATGAATGGAAAAACTCTGCTAAAAGTCATCTGAAGAGAAAGAGGTAGAGACAGCCCGATGCCAGGTCTGTAACTGACCAGCCGATACTTTCCCACGGCAAAAAATTCATGTGTCCACACACACACACACACACACACACACACACACACACACACACCTATTTCTGAGACAATATGGAGATTTGTTTGTGTGTGGGGGTACTCAACTCACAGGCTTACACAATCTACATGTAGTAGCTTCTTGATTTAATCCTTAAAACACCCTTGTGAGGTACTATCATTATCTCTATTTCACAAATGAGGAAAATGGAAAGTCAGAACATAAGTAATGCGAAAAGTCAAAAGCTAGTAAGTCGTAGATTAGGGATTAAGACTGAGGTCGGTTTGAGGCCAAGGCCTATATTATCTCTCTTACACGGGGGGCACCTTCTGGCGAAACGCAAGGATTTTTTAAATAGAAATTCTTCATTAAAATGCATAAAAAACTTTACTTTTTAGTCTCTTAAGTTATGTAAGATTTTACTTTCTCTTGGAAAAATGAGCTGCCTCGTGGTGAAATTTTTCTTGTTCAATAAAAATGATGAGAACTGGTTCTCTTTGAGCCGGGTGAAATGGATGAGTAACTCAGACGTGGGCATCCTGCTGGCTTATTTCTTGTGTATTAAGGCATCCAACAAAGGGTAAAGGTCTCATTTGATTTGAGCAGAATGTGGGATCCATGCTGCTCATTTGTTAGCTTCCTTCCTGTAGCAGCTCTCTTCTATACAGCGAGGTCACAGTGTTGGCTAGCCAAATGCTCACGACCTGCAAGGTGAACTTTAATATACCACATGTTTCAACTAGGAAATTTCAAATGAAGCCTGCTCTTGGCTTTGTGTTTCCAAGCAGTTCACAGATCTTTTTTTTTTTTTTTTTTTTTTTCCTGAAAGCACTGGGTATAGAAGTGAGTTCACAATGGTATCTCGATAAATGGCCACAGAACCAAAGAGTAAAGCAGGAGGTTCTCTGATCGACATTCTAACAGAGTGAGCAATACTCTCTGAAAGGCTACCCTTTGGAAAACCTTTAAGGAACCATAGCTGGGATTCTATTGCCTGCAAAAAGTATAATCATACATACCAACTCTCATCAGTTCTTGAACTAGCATCTTGGGGGCCAAGTAGGTTAGACTAAAGACATCTTACAGATTTTCACAACTCACAGTTTTTTTGGTTTTTTGTTTTTGTTAAAACAAGACTGTGGGAGAGGAAATTGAGATAAAACATGAATATTAGCATCAAGCCATCTAACTATTCCTTTTTAAATCAGAAGCTATCAATGAGGGGTATGAAGAGAAAAAAAAGCCAAATTGAGCTAAATATCCAGATACTAATTGGCTTTTTAAAGTTCTAGCCTCTTGAAGCTTTGTAACTTTAAAGATTTTACATTGAAAATTATTTTGTGTTTTTTTTAAATGCTGTGCTAAAGATATTAACTAAAAAGCATTATCTTGGTTCTATATTTAAAGCTTGTCAGAGAAAACAAAGCTAATTATACGCAGTAGGCTGAAAAGAATGTCTTAACCATGAATCTGTTGTTCAAGTGGAGGAAATACAAGTCTTCAACATGTCACTTTTCCCATTCTAAATCCCCATTAGAAATCTTAGCATTCCTGGATTCTATTTCCCAAAAAACACCAATAGGACTGATGAAACACATGTACAGGCACACATCATATCCAGGTATACGAGAGAGCACAGATGTTCTTTTTTTTTTTTTTTTAATTTTTTTTTCAACATTTTTTATTTATTTTTGGGACAGAGAGAGACAGAGCATGAACGGGGGAGGGGCAGAGAGAGAGGGAGACACAGAATCGGAAGCAGGCTCCAGGCTCCGAGCCATCAGCCCAGAGCCTGACGCGGGGCTCGAACTCACAGACCGCGAGATCGTGACCTGGCTGAAGTCGGACGCTTAACCGACTGCGCCACCCAGGCGCCCCGAGAGCACAGATGTTCTTAAAGGTACAAATAAGAAGCCCAGAGGTATAGAAGAATATAAAGATATATAGAAAAACAAATGGCTCCTCTGACACACCATGATCATTCTAAATGGCAATGGTTTTGGTTTAACAGAATCTGGTTCAGTTTACGTAGTAGGTCCCTACCCTGGTTCTGGTGCTCATCCCTTGTTGACTTGGACAGTAGCAACAGCCTCTAGTCCCTCTTCCATCCAGCTGGTCCACCAGCCTGCTGCAAGAGATAACCTCCTAAGATTCAAGTTACTTGTGGTGGTCCTCTCCTCAGAGGCTTTCCATGGGTTACCCCCATTTGCAGGATTATGTTCCGTCTCTGTTCCGTGGAATTTATGGACCTTGAAGACACTCATATCTTAGTATCCATCAAATCACATATTACCTAGAAGATCCAGCAGAACATCGTGACGAGCAGTCGTTTTGTATCAAACCCAGAGATACTTCCAGCCATCCCTCCTGCTGCTCTGGGGATATAGATTGTGCTTAGGTTGCTGAACGTGGGAGCCAAAGCTTACAATCATGGTTGAAAGCATTCCAGCTGTATTTCATTTTTTATAAGATTCATCTACAGGGCTATTAATATACGGATCCCCAGGTTCTGACCCCTCTCCCAAAGGTTCTGATTTGTTAAGTCTTAGATAAGATCCAGGAACCCGCATTTTAGAGTTCCAGATCATCCTGATGCAACCCAGGAACAAGTTCACCTTTGGAATCACCCAGGATTTATTCTCCTCATTTGATAGATGTAAAGACTAAGACTGACAGTAGTAGAGTAACTCTCAAATGCTCCTGCAGGAGTCTGCTGCAAATCAGAATTGGAACCCAGCTCTCCCAAATCCCAGTTCTCCTCTGCCTGTGAGGCTGCCCAAACTACAGTAATCGGGGCTGGCACACAGCAGTCTCTGTGTAGTCTTCCCAAATCTCTTCGCCGTCTCCACAAGGAATCAGTCACTGCGCATGCACCTTTTCACGAGGACAAAATTTCACAGAAAAGCCTATTACAGGCCAGTGCAAGAAAGTCATGTCACAAAAGACATTTTTCTGGCTCATCTAACTCATCAATGTTCTCCGCCTCATTTATACTGTCTGCAGAGTGGGATTAGAACTGACTCTCATTCAATGGTCTGTTAGCATTACCAAAAGAATGGACAAAGATAAGAAATTCAGTCTCACCACTCAAACTACTTTGTGACAGATTTCCTGTAAATAACAATGTACGTGTGCCTTTCTGTTCCAACATTAGCAACAAAGATGAAATTGAAAAATCAGATTGTCAGTTCATAATTTAGCACCCTCATGAGAGAAGTTTATGCATTTCATATAAATGTCTCACAAGTTGACATTTATGTTTTGGGCCAGCTGAGATACATTTACCCTTAACTTGAGCTGAAATGTATACCTGGAAATGAATGTGATGCACGGATGAGATTTTTTTTCTCTGGCTAACCTTCTTGGGGGAAAAAAAACACTTGACATGTTTGATAGACTCATTAATTCATTCTGGATGAAACTAGTTTTATGTGCTCAAACAGAAACTTCTTAAATACTCCTCTGCTTGACTTAACTAATTTTATATAGCTCCATTTACCTCCATGGAATAGTGTAAGTACCACGGGAATTGGATTCATGGTCTGGTTCACAATAAGAAAATGTGCTTGGTAGGGGAAAAAGTCTTTAAAGACATTTCCAGTGCTGGATTATAAAATTAGGGCTTTTCTCACAAATAGGTCAACTTATTCAAGTAAAAATTATTAATACATCCATTCAACAAATCTATACTGAGCGCTTACCACGGGCTCCAATGTGCTGGCACTGGCTCATAACAATGAGGAAAAACACATTTCCCTTGCTCAGTGGATATGCAGAGGCTTCCAAGGGGTTACACGCATTAATCATATAATCACACAGAAAAGAAATCCATCGTACTAGGAGAGTATGGATTGAGTTGGTATCGGTGAAGGCAGAGAAAGCTTCTGAGAGGTACCAACGACCCAGCTAAGACAAGGAGGGAGAGAAAGTGTATGCATGACGTAGGAACATGACCAAGGAGCATGCAGACCAGTTCTAAAGGAATGCCAACAGCTCCTCCGTCTAATAAGGAGGTTATTTTTTGAAAGCCAAACTTGAGGGTTGTACCAATTCTCTAGGTCCTTGGTCACATGACAGTTGTGGTTGAATGGACGCAGTACTTGAGAAGAAGACCTGGGAGGTAGTTTTAATCTCTCTGGTTCTGAGCCTCCACATCTGCAAAGTGAGGTTAATAAAGCCTACGGTCATAGGAGGATTAAATGAGATCAGGTGTGTGCCAAGATTTATGAACTGAACGGTAATACACAAAAGTGAAGGATTATGAAAGATTCCAGTGACTAATTCTTCCAGTATATAAACTACTCTCTGGGAAAAATAGAACTGGTATCAATTAAGGTAACTCTGCGATCTGTTACCCAACAAGCATATTATTTTCTCATGGTGCCATACCAACTAGGACACTAGTTCTCTAAGCCTTAATATAAAGTCTGTCAAGGCCTTAAGTGAAGGATAAGCCTCGTTGAAAATGCTGGCTTCAACACCAAGTGACTGTATAACATCTGTCTGACCCTAAGAGTCACCATGTAAAGATCACAGAGCTGTGGAGAACACAGGTTGTGCTTAATACCACAGGGGTAACCACAAATATTTCCTGAAGCTTCTCACCCATAAGTCTTTGGACCGACTGGCAAAATTCTGTTGTTACCCTCACTCTTCCCCAGGCCACTGTAGGACCCAAGGAGAATTAGATTGCATACGAATGTTTTAACAAAGTCATAGCGTGGTTATAAAATTAATACCGAGGAAATTCTTCACTAATGAATCTAACTAGAGACTGAAAATTTCAAGAAGAGTAGTAGATGGAAGGTATGAGAAAGGAAAGTTGATATACCTAAAGAACAACATGTAGCTTGAGAGTTTTTTTTAGGGAAAGAGGGATGGTCACTCTGGTCAGAAATTCAATAAAGGGAAATTAGCAAATTATGGCTGCAGTTATATAGGGTGAATGGATCATTTGGTGAAAACAGATATTTAAAGTGGTACAGAGAGTGAGAAATTCTTCTTTCTGGAAAGAATGCATTCCTGCCCTTGTTTATTTTTCTCTGGAAGCCACATCACTGGTCTGAGGAAGTAGGGCTTTTAGGAATCAGAGTGGCAAAGCTTGACTTCTATGGAAATTCCAGTCAGAAGAGGAGCCTCACTTGTCCTTGTTTTACCAAGCGCCATGCCTCTAGGAAGAACTAGTTATTGATTAGACAGTCAGGGTAGCCTTTTTCTGCTTGAGGAGCTTCTCTGTTCTACTGAGCAGGGTCAGCCATGGAGGGTCACAGTACAGTAGCCCAGTAGGAGTCAGAACGGTGGACTGTCTATAATCGTGATTAAAGCACCCAAAGAAATTTGGTAGGTGTCTCTGTTTATTGTGAATGGATGGAAAAAAGAAACTTGGGGCTGCCTTTGCACAGTACAAACTTAACATAATCAGACACAGTTGCATCTCAACATCTTTTTGTATTTTTTTATTTTTATTTTTGGAATGTTTATTTGTATTTCAGTGAGAGAGACAGACAGACAGAGTACAAGTCGGGGATGGTTAGAGAGAGAGGGAGACAGAATCCAAAGCGGGCTCCGGACTCCAAGCGGTGAGCACAGAGCCCGGCCCGGGGCTTGAACTCGTGAACTGCAAGATCGTGACCTGAGCCGAAGTTGGGTGCCCAACTGACTGAGCCATCCAGGTGCCCCACCTCTCAACATCTTTTTCAAGCAGTAGCGATTCTAAGGCAAAGCCAATTCCATGTCTTTCAGTCCTGGGTCGAAGAACATCTAGCTTCTTAATAATTAAGTTTTTCCACCACACACGGCCTACTACAGGCGTGTGCACGTGCATGTGCGTGTGTGTGTGAGTGTGTGCGTATGTGAGCGCACACCTTATCATCAGCTTTCACCATCTTTGTTGGAGAGCTACCGCTTCTAATCATATTCATTATCTGCGTGTCTACAGTATGGTTTCTTACCATAGCCTAGGTCAGTCTCCGAGCTAGTCTTCATCAAATTCCAGAACTTCCTAGACGTAGCACCGCTAATGAAGCTAGAACTCTACTTTGCATGGGAAAGTTTTGACTGTTCCAAAGAATAGGAAAGGTTTCCTCACCTGTGAGCAGAGAGGCTTTCAGTGGAACTTCCTGGCATTGTATGTGCCTCCGAGTAACCTATTATCTTACCTTATGACCTTCTGTTCACTTATTGTATTTCCTTACCAGGGAATAACGCTACAGCCTTCTCTAAGTTACTCTGCTAGAAAATTTGATGTATTCCTCATTTCTGCATTCTTCTCAATCCTTGGTTCCAATCAGTTTATGATTTCTGTCGATTCTATATTCAGAGTGACTTTCCTGTCTCTTTTCTCCAATTATTACATCTGATGCCTTAGTATGGACTTTTTTGATCTCTTTCTGAATTCTTGCAATGGCTTTTAGCAGTCCCCTGCCTCTGATCTGTCACTTTTCCAACCCATCCTTTACACTTTCCCCAGGTTTGTCTTTGTAAACCAGAGTTTTGATCATGTTACTATTTTTTACAAACTATTTGACAAGTCTAAATGTCTGTGCCCATGGTATAAAGACAAAAATCTCTCAAGGCTTTCATTGTCTGACCCCAATTCAACTTTGTAATACACGTACTCTTCCATACATCTTAGAAAACAACCAGACAAGGTTATTTGCTATTTTCTAATGATCCCACGTTTTTTCCACACTTCTGTTTTTTTTTTCTGTTCCTTTAATCAAGAGTATCACTGAAAGTCCATCATTGCTCTCCGTTATTAGCTTGGAAAATGCATTTTCAGTCTTCGAATTCAAACTCAAATGGCAACAGCTCTGTAAGAGCCCGCAGTTTTATTAATTGCTCAGTTTTCTCAGTTTTAATTAATTGCTTCCTTTTGTGATCCCATTTCCCATATACATCTATTTTCCATTTGCTTCGTTATAACTTTGTGGTTTAAACAGGTTCTCAATTATATGAGGAGCTTTATGGTAGTCTAGGATGTCTTCTGCTTATTTTTGTATTCTCTAAGAAGTATCTAGAACATTGCAAATATCCAATTAGTTCTGAAGAGTTTAAGAAAAATGGGAAGGAAATCTAATGATTTGGTATATCACATTAGTATGAAAAATAATGAAACAACATATTCCAAAAAACTTTCCAAAAGATGTTGAAATTTCTAATTTTAAAAACTTTTAGGGGCGCCGGGGTGGCTCAGTCAGTTAAGCATCCGACTTTACTCAGGTCATGATCTGGTGGTTTGTGGGTTCGAGCCCCACGTCAGGCTCTGTGCTGACAGCTCAGAGCCTGGAGCCTGCTTTGGATTCTTTGTCTCCCCCTCTCTCTGACCCTCCCATGTTTGAGTTCTGTCTCTCTCTGTCTCTCAATAATGAATAAACATTAAAAAATTTAAAAAAAAACTTTTAGAAAATTAGGAATAAAAGAACATTGTCACATCTTAAAAGATTCTCTCTGAAAGAGGCAACTAACAACATTCTTAATTAAAAAACATTAATACGATAGTCCTGGTTCCATATGATTCATTGCCTTACTTCCTGAGACCATATTGAAATGAAACCAATTTTTAAAAGAAAGTTTAAACCCATAAAGAGGGTTTTCTAGAAATTAATATTTCTAGAAGAAAGAAATCATGGCGATGGAGAAACAACATGTAAGAAGCAAAAGGATGTAAAGCTGAAAATACTAGAATTAGAAAGATGCAGTGAGGAACTGTGATTCCACCCTCCAGAATCTCAGAAAGATTTGAGACTCAGAAATATTTGAGACAATGGAGGGAAGGAACAAGTCATGAGGCTGACAGCAAGAGGGAGAAGTTGAAAATCTGCATAGTTAAATCCACATGTACCCTTTATACAAAACTCCTAGAAGGCTGGCTAATGTTTCTAAGCAAAGTGATCAAAGAGAACAGAAAGCTGGTTAAATTGAAAGGCCCTAATTTCTGACATTCAAAGATCCCATAACATCATGAAAATTTCCCAACCCAATCGCTCTACAGTAAAGCCCATCAATCAAAAAGCTTCAGCTATTTACAAAAAGTTGCCAAGGAGCTTTTTATTGCCACATTCTTAAAAGCAGACAAGTAAGGATCACCTGACAATAGGAAAGATATGCATATAAAAAAAGGGAAAGATAAACCAAAAGAAAAACTGTCCCTTCCCCCCAAAAAACCAAAGGTACTTTAGGAGAAAAAGAAAATTTTAACAATATGAGAAGAGATCTCCTTTACTCGTTGGGAATAAAACTAAGATGCCTTCCCTAATTAATATTATTGAAATTTGTTTTTGAGGATCCAGCCAAACCAATAAGTAAAGAATTGGAAATAATGTACTTACTGAAAGGACGAGTGAAAAGTAAAATTATTTATAGATTATAATATTTAGGAATATAAAAGATTTAACGAAAGAACATTTTGTTAAATGTTGAACGTTTAACAAAAGAACCAGTGCATTAAGATGCTAAATGCAAAATAAACGTACATGCCAGGAGGATTCATTAAGCACTTCCCACGTGCCGAGCATTCTGCTACAAATTTCATATCTATTACTTATCCCAGAATGTCTTATTTAAAAACACAATGTGAGAAAGAAATTCCAGCTCGTAATAGCAAACAGAAATATGAAACAATGAGAAATGAACTTTAAAATCATGCACAAGATTGGAAGAAACCTAGGAACACTTTACTGTGGTGGTGAATTTTATGTGCCAATATGGAGAATGTGTTTGGGTGAGATTAACATTTGCACTGGTGAACTCTAAGAAGATTGCCCTTCATCATGTGTGTGAGTCTCATCCGATCAGAAGAAATCTGGACCAGGACAAAAAGAATGGTCTTCCTGAGTAATAGAGAATTCTTCTGCAGACTGCCTTCAGACTTTACCTGCACCATGGGCCCCCTGGGTCTCCAGCCTGTTGGTCCACACTGCACATTTGAACTTGCCAGCCTCCATAATCTTGTAAGCCAGTTCATTATAGAAAATCTCTTTCTACATGTGCACACATCCTATTAATTCTGCTTCCCTGGAGAACTTTGGCTGATATATTTTACTAAGACACTTGAATAAATGAAGACAAATACTGACATGTACCAGAAGGAAAAGATGAAATTTTACAAGTGATCACTCTTTCTAACGCAATGGGTTTAACTTCGCTCTCAGTAGTATCTTGATGTGATGGTTCTGAAAGCAAAACTATTCTAAATGCATATTTAAAAATCAACAGTAAGGATATGTAGGGCCATCTGAATAGAGATTAAGAATCGGAAAATCTTACCAGTGATAAAAACTGACAAATAAAGTACTATAATGGAAACATGTGTTTCGGTGCACAATTTGAATGATGAGCAAATGGAAGATAACACACTTCCCTTGAGGACGAAAACTCCATTTGTCTTGTTTGTATAGGAGGCACTTCCAGGTTTGTTTGCGTTTTTTTGTTTTTTGTTTTTTGTTTTTTTAATAACAAGTGAACAGAACAGATAGTGTGGAAACCAAATCTGGCATCTAGGAGTTGTTAATTTATGGGGAAGTAACGAAGGGATTAATTACTCCAAAAATTGTTCCGACGAAGTGACGAAGCAGCGCTGTGTGTGTGTGGCTTTGTTTAGTTTTTATCGAGTGAGATGTCATCAGCCCATAGCAAAATGTTTCCAGTGGACTGAAAGCACTCCACTGGCTTTCCTCGTAAACTCAGGCGGTTTAAGAATATGGGCGGGGGGCCGGTGGGCCGGGGGGGAGAAGTGGGGCATTAGTGGTGTCTGCCTCACCATTCCTAGAGAAAATGGAATCTTTATCTTCAAAAGCTCATTCAAAGACCAATGGAATCTTTATCTTCAAAAGCTCATTCAAAGACCAGTATGGAGATCATTACTACTCTACTAGACAAGCAAAAACACACAGACAAGAAATAGTTGAGCCCTGGTCCAAACTGTAGTTCAGATAAATATATTCATATTTGATAGACGACAGTTAGGGGAGAAGAGGAAGGGTTCCTGGGAGGATGGAGGGGATGGAAGTATGCAGAGACATTCCTTTTCATCAGTGAGGCAGGAGCCTGGGATGAGGGCCAGAGTGGCACGAGGGCCTGAGGCCTTGCAGGGAAAGTTGTTCCAGGTCTCGGTCCAAATACGACTCCCCAGAGGGCCCTATGGAAGTAGAGGCTGTGGGTTTAACTGCATTACTAGAGATGCAAATAAACATCAGGTCTCTTCAACCCACTGCTGCCTCTCATCACAACAAAGAAGTGAGGTGTGCCTAGATAAGCAGGAGAGAAGTGTGATTGCCTGAAATTCGGACCCAAGTAACCACAGTGGAGAAATAAGATACCCCAAGAGGTGTCTCAGTCTTGTGGCTGCTGCTCATGGGTGGCACTGCAGGGGGACATGGCTGTACATGGCTTGAGGTAGTGCACTGCCACACTAAAGAGAAGGCAGTTTGCTAAGAAGCCTTTATATTTTACAGGGAGGCACGGGAAAGAGGAAGGCCCAAATCTCACCATTTGAAAATCAAAAACTGCTTATCCAACTCAGTGAGTAGCAATATTAATGACTCTTTAATTAGGCTCCAGAAAACGTGAGAGCCCAGGGGAACCTGGAGTTACAAAAAAGAAAAATAATGACTCAAGGGATGAAGGATGAGATAAAGCAGGCACTGCTTAGAAGATTTTCCATAGGCAGAGTTGTAAGGGAAGAACAGGAATAATTAACAAGCTTAGTTTTCTTGTTGTCTTGTTTCCTCCCTTAGTGAATGCAAGACTTCATTAGTCACACATATCATTTGCTTGAATCAGGTTAGGAGATTTATGCAGTAGCTTCTCACATAAATATTAGCAACCTTGGAGTTGTAGCTCAGGATAGCATGGCAGGCTCCTCCCCCTGCCAGAGCACAGTCCTGAGGAATGAGCAGTGTAGAACACTTAGACCAAATACTCACGCGAGTGCAGGCATTCTTAAGGTAATGTCCAATATGGCGTTGACTCCATCCAAAGGCGCTCTCATAGTTTCATCTCAACTGTTTGTTATGATCCTTTCTGCCTCAGCTTTTATGCAAGCCCTAAGGGGAAAAATGAAATTTAGGGGGGGATATTCCCCACTTTAAAAAAATCAACATTTTCTTTTCTTTTCATAGTGATCATGGAAAACAGTCCATTTTGAAAGAACATTCAATATGATCTATTTGCTGGGTTGTGCTATTTTGTTGTTGTTGTTTTGTTTGTATCTCAAGACTTCTCCGTAGACAATATGTTTTTAAATAAAATCCAAACTTGACAGCTGGCAAACTATTTCATTTCAAAAAATTTCCCTTTTATAATAATTCAATGAGTATTCCGAAATACATAAAAAATGACTCATCATTTTCCACTACTTATCAATGGAATATATTATTTTCAAGTCCCGTTAACAATGTATGTTTATTTAGTTTAAGAGGAGATATTTATATTATAATTATATATTAATTATTATAAATATTATAATATTATAAATATTTATTTTTATATTATAATATTATAATATTTTTTATATTATTATATTATATTATATTATAATATTTTTTTCCATTTTTTCCCTTGGGTAGCTTAAGTAAATTTTTCAGCTCTAAGTCTGTAAGAATATTTCTATACATGCTCAAAAAAGTAGATCATTCTAAAACTAACCAGAAAGATCTCTGAAGTAATCAGTCTGAACTGTGTGATCTATCTGGCAGGATACGAAGCTTTATGAAGATGAAGGACTATGACAGCCCACGCTGCTCTGTCCTGCTGTACAGGGATGTATCTATTAGGCCCATATTTGTGGACCAGAACATCAGGGCTAGACAAGTCCTTAGATACTCTCTACCCTTCATTTTACAGAAGATGGGCCCACGACCTTGAAAGGGAAAGTGATTTTTCTAGGATCCATGATAAAGTTAGAGAAAGAGCCAGAACAAAATCACTGTTTCGGAGAGAAGGTATTTGTGGCATATATAACCGACAAATGATTTGTGTCTAGAACATATTTTACAAAAACAAAGAAACAAAAACAAAAACAAAAACAAAAAACACCTCTTGGAAATCCATGAGAAAAAAACAAGCTAATTAAAAATGGGAAAAAGCTATTTTAATGGGCTGAAATTCTGTTATTTATTATAGAAATTCAGTTAGAGAGGATTCAGCCAACAGAGGCTGGTTTTCTTCCTAAAATCAGAAGTCAAGAAGGAGGTCATCTGGGTGGGCACAGCCACCTGAAGAAATCATCAAGGACTCAACTCCTTTATTGTTCAATAGACTTACTTCTCACATATCACAGACTACTTCCCCATCTCCAGGCATAGCCTGCTTTCCAGACAAACACAGAAGGGAAGTTCCAGGGACAAAGAATAAAAGATACATTTTTTAAAAGTTTGTCTGGAAGCTTCAGTGACTTTCACCTACTCCCTGTTGGCCAAAATTCGGTAACATGACCACCTCCAGTCTCACAGAAAAATTAAAAAATAAGCTTAACTGGATATGTCCAGACTCAAATCAAAGGCTATTGGTAAAGGAGTGAGATGGATAAGAAGGAGATGATTAGTGCTGGCAAAGAACAATTCAGGCAATACACAGAACAGAAAACTGAATGACCAGTGCATTTTTTGAAAGTTGCCCCAATCTCACCAGTAATCAGCAATAATAACAATAATAAACAAGGGAGCATTCCATACTCAATCAAAATGATAATGTCATTTGTTCACCAAAATGGGGTAAAGGAGTACTTTCATACACTGAAAATCAAAAGATCCATTTATACTGTGTGTTGGAACATATCATGTACTACTATTTTGGAGGGCAGTTTGAGACTATCTCATTCATCTTCCAAGAACCAAAAAAGGCACTTCTAGGTACATTCTTCAGAGAAGCTCTTTGTGCTCAAGGAGACATGTATAGGTATTCTTTGCAGCACTGATTATTCTGGAGAAATACTGGTAAGAACTGAGTTCCCTTCACGGGGGCATGGATAAGTAAGCTGACTGGCATATTCATGCAATGAAAGGATGAGAACTATAGGTATCAACATGGACTGAATCTTGGCTGACAGTCCATAGCTCTCCTAACTCAAGCTTTTTTTTTTGCATCTCTAAGCCCTATTCAGTTGTACCCCACATCTATCAAGGTCCATAACAATCTCTTTGGCCTCTCCACCAATTTCCACAAAAAGAATTTCCTCCACTAGGATTTGTGAGAGCTTACAGAATTTGCTGAAGATTCTTGAGAGATATGGAGAAATCAAACTGGAAGCCTTTGGCCTATTTATTCCCATTGGATATTCCCTTTTCAGTGTCTTTTCCTGCTCTTCACTGTCCCCAGAATTGTCCTACCCGAAGCTCCGAATTCTTTCGTCTGTATGCAGAGCTTCATCAGCCTTCCATGCACAACCCCCAACACACACACACACACACACACACACACACACAGTCCACTTGAGAAGGTTCTGGGCCTTCTAAGACCCATGTAAGCTGGATTGTTGAGCAACAATTTGAAGTCCTCACCAAAATAGTTTATTAACCAAGACATCTGTCTCCCTTAGAAAAATTGTGGTACCAGGTCATAAGTGAGGAATGTATTTGCCATTTCATTACCAAGTAACATTACTCTTTTGAAATTGATCTCTTCTCAACCCTTACAAAGATTATTACTAAATTGGTGGTTCATCAAATAAAAAATGGCAGGGGGCACCTGGGTGACTGAGTTGGTTAGGCATTCTACTTGGGCTCAGGTCATGATCTGACACTTTGCAAGCTGAAGGCCCACGTCAGGCTCTGTGCTGACAGCTTAGAGCCTGGACCCTGCTTTGGATTCTGCGTCTCCCTCTCTCTGCCCCTCTCCCACTCATGCTCTGTCTCTGCTCTCAAAAATAAGTAAACGTTAGAAAAAATTAAACAATGGAGTCTTAGCACCCAGGAAGTATAAACAAATAAAAAATTCAGTCAAATGATACTTTGCTGAAAGTGAGAAAAAGAGGTGGCAACAAAAAAATACGATTTTTTCACAGTAAATGATAGCTGTGGTATAAGGCTATCCTTATGAAGGTCCATTTTAATCCACTTTTGTAGGTTGTAATGACAAAAACGTAACAACAACAACAAAAGTATTTGGGAGAAATAATATGGTCCAGCTGGAAGTGCTTGCCCTTATGATAAAGAAGATATTTAAAACATCTAAATAGTAATGAATAACCCTCTCTCTTGTAGGCATAGATGTATTTACTTAAAATACATATTTTATAAGCAGAATGGCATATAACCACCATATGGCTAATAATTTACACAATCTGTAAATCATAGCTGAACCCAGGCATTTACTTTGTTATAAAGAAATATGGCAATTTATGTAATGATTGAAGAGAATTATGTGTTAAAGAAAAGAGAGCTTCATGTTTTGATTATGTAGGCAAGGAATGGAATTAAAGTGGTCCATGCTGATTTATGGCTAAGCATTCTGTGACTACATAGTCAGACCTAGGAAATGTATGTTTGCTTTATTTATACCCAAGCATTTCAAAGTGCCACCATCAGCTCTAAGAAAGGGGTACTATTGATTTTTGTACTTTAGACCCATCTCAAATCAGTAGAAACTGTATGAATGAGTAATTTCAGATTCTTCAATACGAATGGAGCTGTCATAGTTCCCTAATGTCCCAAATGGTATGTAAAATATTCCATGGTATCCAATCAAAACTGACATTGCTTTTCCCTGAAGCTCTCCCTGGTGCAGTCATGTCTCTCTTCCTGCAGTTATGTCCACTCTCGGTGGCCATGACACAAGTGGAAGCACAGAATCATTATACCTTTGTCATTTCCAACACTATCTCCATGGTCCTCGGTAAAACCTATACTTAGCAGATTTCTTATAGACGACATAGAAAATGAGACTGGATGGTGGGGGCTAAGAGTCATAATAATAGGTGAGCAGGGCCTATACAAATGTGATCAGATAAACCTAAAACACCTAAGAGGAGTTAAAATTTTTAAATCTTTTATAAGCCTTATAACTTATCCAGTCATCCCAATGGGTGTCTACATTATGAAAATTTATGATAGGATGATGATATATTATTAAAAGACAGATTTAATCACATCATGTGCAATGATCTAATTCTAAAAGTATAGAAGGTAGCATGCCATAAGTAGCTAGTCATCTAGATAGTTTAAGTTCACATTAAATATAAAGTTGCATGGCAGGCAGGAAATGTATAATCTGATGCATAATCTAGACCAGTACTGTCCAATAGAACTTTCCATAAGGATAGAAATGTTCTATATCTGTACTTTTCAGTGTGGTAAACAATAGAGACACATGGTTAGTGTGACTAAAGGATGGAATTTTAAATTTTATTTAATCTTTATTAAGCTTAATTTAAATAGCCACATGTGGGTACCATACTAGACAGAGCAGATCTAGACTATAAATATATTCATTGTTGAATACTAAATTTAGGTCTGCTTCCAAATAGCTTATGGGAAAAGGAAGATGCATTGAGCAAAAACTGGTCAAAACAAGTATCCTTGTTATTCAGGAGAAGCAGTCTCTTATTCAGTCCCAACATTTAATATGAATATATTTCATGGACCTCATCCATGCAGTGAATAATTCCTTGATGTGATGGTTTTATTGAGGACACAGCAATGTTATTCGTGTTTCTGTTTTTTAATGAAGAGTCCAATCATTGTTGCAGAGATAACACTAAACCATGATTCAGGAATGACACCTTCATGGGAAATTAAAATATGTGGTTTTATAATCTGACTTATTACAGGAATGAAACTGAGAAAATCTAGAAGAATAGGTAGAGAGCATTTATGTTTCTATCTCTCTTCTCTCTCTCTCTCTCTCTCTCTCTCTCCCACACACACACACACACACACACACACACACACAGCATCTCTGAAACAATGGAGAAAGAGCTGTATTTAATATTACATTGCATATCCATAAACTGGAAAACATACAGCTATTAAAATTATATTTTTGATTCTGATTAATAATGTCAAACAAAAATGTTAATTATGAAATTTTAAGTAAAGAAGGCATATAACTGTATTCATGGTAAAATCTATAATTTGTAAAAACTGCAATATGCATAATAGTATCAATGTTATATATCTTACATAAAATTAGACTGGAAGCAAATATATCAATATGTAAAACTCAGTTCTTTCTTATGGTATAGTCATAACTGATATTGTTTCTTTACTGTGTTTTCAATGTTTTTAAATATTCTAAATTAAATATTTTAAAGTGTTATCAATAAAAATAAGTGAGTACAATGATAGAATAATAAATATTTGTCTCTACCAGGCTATAATTTTAGAGAACCACCATGAAACTTATACAGGAGAAAATAATTTAAATTATATCAGAAATCTTTGGTTAATCTAATATTTGAGGACAAGATTTTTTTTTAATTTTTTTTTAAATAGTTATTTATTTTTGAGAAAGAGAGATGGACAGAGCATGAGTGGAGGAAGGGCAGAGAGAGAGGGAGACACAGAATCCATAACAGGCTCCAGGCTCTGAGCTGTCCACACAGAGCCTGAGGCAGGGCTCAAACTCACAAACCAAGAGATCATTACCTGAGTTGAAGTCAGTCGCTTAACCAACTGAGCCACCCAGGCACCACAAGGACAGGATTTAATAGCAATGGCACAAGCATGGATGTCCTAACCAAACTTCTTACGTCTAAGACTGTGAGATGAGCTTCCATTGGCTTCCTATCCTACAAGGCTGTGACACAACATACCCCTTTGATAAAGGAGCAACAATAAATGAGAATAATCTACATTTCATGGCTTGCTGGGAGAGGGACTAAGTGAGATGAATTAAGTAAAGCATATAGTATGGTGATTAGCACATATGGAGAGGGTCAAATACATATTAATCACCCTTTTCTTCTTGCTTTTTTATACAAATGGGAAAGCGTTCCATAGAAATCCATGAGGCATATTTACAAATACTTGATTTGCTATGGACCGCTAGTATTCCTTAGAATATTATGAGGAATTACCTGTCTTTAAACATTTTATGACAACTGTTACATAATGGTTTATCTTTCCAATTTCTAATTTTGAACAAAAATAGCTCTGGGCTCTACTGACTATTCCCTAGAAAAATAGGCCATATCCAATAGTTTGATTAAAAACAATAGTTAAGATGCCTCTTGGAACCATTTGACAGTTAGCATGTAGACCCAACATTTGATGAAGCAGAGATACATTAAAGGGATCTTCCTTCAAAAAATTATTAATTACTTGGATCTAAAAGCTTGTGTTAACTTTAAAAATAGGTAAACTAGGGGGGTGCCTGGGTGGCTCAGTCGGTTAAGCATCTGACTTCGGCTCAGGTCATGATCTCGCGGTTTGTGAGTTCGAACGCCGCGTCAGGCTCTGTGCTGAGAGCTCAGAGCCTGGAGCCTGCTTCGGATTGTGTGTCTCTTTCTCTGTCTGCCCCTCCCCAACTTGTGCTCTGTCTCTCTATGTTTCCCAAAAAATAAATAAATGTAATTAACAATTTTTTTTAAATAGGTAAACTAGGGAAGACTGTGTCGGTTAAGCATGGGAATCTTGATTTTGGCTCAGGTCGTGATTGCACTGTTCATGAGATTGAGCCCTGCATTGGGCTCTGCACTAACAGAGCAGGCTCCCAAGAGCTTGCTTGGGATTCTTTCCTCTCTCTCTGCACCCTTCTCTCTCAAAAAATAAATAAACTTTAAAAAAACTGGTAGACTATTTCCTAAATCAAATAATAATAATAACAATAATAATAAAGATAGGAAAATAAGGACCTCAAATTGGCAAACTTTAGGTACTGATTTAATTCTTTTTGTTTGCAAAATATGCAGGAATTTTAATGAAATTTACCTAAATCTTTTGCATATACCCAAACTGTTTGCACAGAATCTGATGAACAGATAATTGGAAGTTAGAAAGAGACAAGCAGAGAGAGAAAAGGGGAAGCAAGAGATAAGAGATTAAAAGCAATCTGCAGGATGCTGTTTCTGTGTGCAATGTATCACATGGCTCCTTAATGAAAGCTTGAAATCCAGAATTGCTGACTTAATTGTGGGAGAGAGTGAGAGACACTGAACTTGTCAGAAGGTTTGAAAAATACGTTCCATTAAAGATGTATAGACCCTCTGTTCTCACCAATTGTGACCAACTGCAAAATGCGAACTTGTTCTTCTCAGCGGGAATAATTTCATTATGGAAACGTATGTATGCAGGGAAATAACCCACTTGATTTTCTGTCATTTTATTTTAAACGTATCGGTGGATATGTCAGCAGCAATCACATTCAAAAGGGTAAAGGAATCAGATGCAAAGTTATTACCAATTTTAAAGACTTAAAAATCTTTTCAAACTAAAATATGGCAAAACAAATGTGTAGGAAAACAGGCTTTACTTTTAATGAGATTCAGCTTTGTTAAAAAATATATATATTTTTATAATACTAATGACCACTCCCAAATGAGATAGGGACTTGTATCACAAGCTTAAGCTGTGTCTGTTCTAAGCATGCTTATACTATAAATATAATATCCTAAATTTCATATACAAAGTGTGAGGAAAGAATTTGTCAAGTAGACCTGTGGTCATGGTTGGGGCTGTTCATAATATGTTCCTTGTCCTCCTCAAAGTAACCCCTTTATTTTTTTTTAATGTAAATTTTTTTAAGTTTATTATTTATTTATTTATTTTTGAGAGAGAGAGAAAGAGAGAGAACATGCACAAGAAGGGGAGGGGCAGAGAGGAGAGACAGAATCCCAAGCAGGTTCCTCACCATCAGCACAGAGCCAGATGTGGGGCTTGAACTCACAAACTGTGAGATCACGACCTGAGCCAAGATCAAGAGTCAGATGCTTCACCAACTGTGCCACTCAGGGGCTCCCAAAGCAATGCCTTTAAAATCGGGCGCAGTCTTGTGACTTGCTCTGACCAATAAAATCTAAGCAAAGCTGATGTATGGTACTTCCAGGTAGATGTTTTAAGAGCCAGCTAATGCTTTGCTACCTTTCCTCTTTCCCTGTGCCCTGGCGATCATTGTTGCTCCCCATAGAGAAGAATCTGTCAACATGGGTCCCAGAATAAGGACAACACAGGATCAAACCCCCAACTAACCCACAGTGGTGATATAACATGATTGAGAAGTAATCCTTGTTTTAAACCAGGGAGTTATTATAACTTAACATAGATTAATACTTGTAATGAAACTTTATTTTTAATTTTACATGTGGTCATCTTACTATTGCACAGAGACAGCAAATATTTATGCACTCCATCACTCAATCATTCACTAACCAAATATTATTGAGCACTACTCTATGCTAAGTCCTTAGGAGACTGCAGTAGGTAGGACAAACTCTGCTCTCAGATAGTTTGTATTCCAGGAGGAAGAGGTGAATAATACATAGGTAAATGCCTTTAAAAGATCATTGTAGATTATAAAATGCTCTTTCAGGAAAACAGGATAAAATGAAGGAAAATGATTAGGACCTGGGTGAAGGTCTAGGAAAGGAGGTGATTTCTAAATTTTTTTTTTTCCAACATTTTTTATTTATTTTTGGGACAGAGAGAGACAGAGCATGAACGGGGGAGGGGCAGAGAGAGAGGGAGACACAGAATCGGAAACAGGCTCCAGGCTCCGAGCCATCAGCCCAGAGCCTGACACGGGGCTCGAACCCACGGACCGCGAGATCGTGACCTGGCCGAAGTCGGACGCTTAACCGACTGCGCCACCCAGGCGCCCCAAGGAGGTGATTTCTAAGCTCAAGTTTGAATAGCTGGAAAGAGCTCACTATGGAAACAATCAGGGAAAGTATAATCCAAGGAAAGGGAACAGCATGTACAAAGGCAGTGAATTGCATCTGCTTGAGGGACAGAAGGAACATAGTTTAGTGGGGGCAGGAAGATAGGAATGGAGGTTAGAAAGTAAGCAAAGATTGGGGGACTAAGGTCATCTTTAAGATTTGTGGGCCCAAGGGAAGACAACAATTGGGGATCTTTGGCCCCAACCAGCCCTCTATGCTTTTCTACCCCGTTCCACAAGCGACCTCAGGTATATGTACATGGACACCCCAGGTGGCACGGTCATCTCCCAAATATTTTACCCTTGGCATCCCTCAGGCCTAGGAATATTCACAGGAATATTCACCATTTTCCCCTCAAATGACAAACCCAAGAATAAAACTTCTATAGGTCTGAGAAGTAGGGTCTGGGTCACTGGGGCTAAGAATTCTAGGATCATAGTCTAGCATAGCAAAGATAGGTAGAATGTTTGCACTCTGTGTAGCCATGGTTCCTTGACCCTGGAAACCTCTTACCCAATGGTAAAAGCTATGGCTTAGAGAAAGGCTAGTGTAGACCCTTTATGTCTGAGCCAATCATGATACTGGTAAGGACCAGATCAGGTACCCTAGACCATGGTAAAAGTTTCTAAGAGCTTGTTATGTGCAAATAACAAATAACAATGGGGTTGGTTCTGAGAAAGAACTGGCAATTCTTTCTCTCCAATCAACATATTTCAATTGCAGAAATTCCCCTAAATAAGGAATATATTTTAATACCTAGGTCAAGCTGGGGATGTTGCCAATAATCTCTTCTCTTTGGTATAAAGCAATGGAATGTTTAAAATCATAAAGAGGGTGCTTATCAGGAGAATGGTTCAGATCTGAGTTCAGATGTGGGAATTCCCTATCAATAAGATATCAATAAGATCATAAATCCAAATGGCTATTGGGTCTGGGCAGAGAACATGTATGAGTGAAAGATGAGTATTGAGAGAGTGTGTGCCCTTTGAAGGTATAACTGCCATTCAGTTCAAGATGCTTGAGCCTGTGGTGTGGGCAGATAGTCTCAATTTTTTAGAAGAAGCCAGATATCTAAGTTTCTATGGAAAATTCCCCAAATTCAAAAATATGGAAGAAAATAAAAGGAATTTTAAACCCTAGATGGTACAGACATACCTGACTATGGACCAGATTGCAACTGTAGGTGACTGCTTTGCAACCTTTGCAGAAGATCAAAATCTACATGAGCAAGTATTTGGGCATAAATTAGTGTGGAAATAAATAGATTTTAGTGTTCCTTTCAAGAGTGGGATTCAGAATAATCTACACTTGTGTGCCATTTTGTTCTTTGTTCACCTATTTTCCATTATATTTCCTGACCACACCTTTCTAACAGTCAGGACCTCCATAAACCTGGCTTGCCTTTGTCAGCCTTCACTCCTTGGGGTTCTAGGTCACGTGTTGCCCTTGACATTTCTGCTACATGGAGTAAACTTATCCACAGGCAAAAACTATTTGTGTGAATTTGGAAGTTCTCCTGTCCCCAAAACTTGTCACCAGATGGCAAAAGTTTATAATTAGTAATGTGGATTAGGAAATCATCTTTAAGGGAAAAAAAAACCGTGAACTTAGATCCACACTAAGGCGAGAAAGGTCTTTGCCTAAGAGTGTATCTTCAGAGAGGAAGTTAGAAGCAAACATAAGAGGTCTGAATGTGAATGCCTTATGAATTAACACCTTATGTTTGTATCATGTGTTATAAATTTCAAAGCATGTTCACGTATTTTCTATTTTTATCTCATTTGATCCTAAAACCATTATCACCTGGTCGTGAGATTTCAATGTCTTTCTTACAAATATATCTTCAATTTTGTTCACAAAACTTAAGAGCAGAAATGTCATGGTATAGTATTTTTCTTACGTTTATTTAATGTTTTGTTGGTTAGTAAGCTCCTGAGGAGTTTCCCAGGCGTGACCTAAAATTGGTCCCCATACTCAAGAGAACAGGGAGCGACTGGAAAAGGAGGCGGGCCACTCCAGATTAGTAGGCGGCAGGCTTAACAAGCAAGGGAACATGCATAGCAAGCATATCTCAGGTGGCCACAAGACAAATAAATAGATCTCAGCACCACCTGCCACATCTTAAAAGTTTATATAGAGGTCTTAACTGTATTCAGTCACATACACCATCCAGATGTTCTCATACCACATCACTATGTCAAGACTATGTCCTTGGAGCAGTCTCTGGGAATGGGGAAAGGCAAGCAGAACCCACATTCCAGGGATAAGGGAGGGAGTGAACAGCTTCCAATTGCTGGGTCCAGTTCATGGGTCGACGTGTAGTCATGTCTTCTCTATGATTTTGCCCTACGTGTGTACTCCTATGTATGTTTATACGGTAACATGGATATTGTGGACTGAATTATGTCCCCCTAAACGTGCATATGTTGAAGCCTCAACTCCCATGTAAACTATATTTGGAGATGAGGCCTATAAGGAGGTAATTAAGGCTAAATGGGTCCATGAGTGGGGAGCTCTAATTCAACGTGACTGGTGTCCTTATAAGAAGAGACAGAGAGATGCCAGGGATGTGCACGCACAAAGAAGAGGTCATGTGAGGACACAGTGAAAAGGCTGCAATCCAATGACAGAGGCCTCAGGAGAAACCAAACCTGCTGACACCGTGATTGGACTTCCAGCCTCCAGAACTGTGAAAAGCAAATTTTTGTTGTCTCAGCCATTCAGCCTATGGTATTTTATATGGCAGCCCTTGAAAGTTAATACAAAGATACAATGGGTAACCTTGATTTTCCTGTTTTCTCATGTTTCTGAGTTCAGTCCTTTTGTAGGGTGTGGATTCAATCAATGTTTATTGAACAACCATCATTCAATGGAATTGACTACACAGTGACCCAAATATGCTATTAGGATGGCCTGAAACACTAGAGCAACTCTTTCTCTATTTAGTGATCTATGAATTGTGATCATATCTACATATAATCAACCTTATCTCTTTATTCTGAAATATGGTCAAATTGTTTTAGACTCTGTTAGCAATTAAATCAAACCGTTCTTATGCCGAACCAATTAATTGTCAAGAAATCAACTACATCTATCTCAAAATAATTATTGAGTCTGTGCAGACTAGCATTAATCATATTCTATGAACTTTACAATAAATCCTATTATAGCTTCATAAAATTATAAATTGTAAAGTATACTTTATTAAGCTTTCTCTGCAAGTTTTTATCAGCACACCTCTTCTGTGAAAGTGCTAAAATCATAATGAGTTCTCCACATAGTTCCTAATGTGCTCATCATAATATAGTGAACATTTGAGGTCTCAAAAAAACCTGGGTGCATGAAACAAGGCAAGTTCGTGTCAAAATTCATTGTGTGAGGGAGTAACTTGTGGCAGAAGTATAGCATATACGGAAGATTTGATTGAAATAAGGAAAAGAACAAAAATTTCACAGATGCCACTTGAAGTCGGCACAATATTCAAAGATAATCCTAAAACTATGGCAGAATGAGTAACAGGGAAAAGATTTAAAGAATATACAACTTGCTTCTTGCAGAAAACAACCATACAATTTATCTTTCCTAAAAAAATAAAAAGCATATATTGGTACATTCCTGGTTCTGGGTTTGACAGAGAAAAAGGTACCACATTTGACCTCCCACTGCACTGTCAGTACTTACACAATTGGATGAAAATACATGAAGCAATTGTTTTTATGGATTGAAAAACAAAGAATGCAGGTCTATAATCCTTGAGAGGATATATACATAATAGCTGAGTGTCACATTTATCTGAGCTTTCTGCCTGGGACCACATTCCAAAATACAAGGAAGTAGGGCCACACAGGTAGTGAGAGTCTCACTATTCAGAGAAAAGTGAGGTCAGAGTTCCAAGTCTACTGATGCAGTTGGAATTTATGGGTCAGGATATCTGAGAAGAAAAAGTCGTACAGAGAAGATATTTCAAGTATCCAAGTACAGGGTTCCCCTTCTACCTTTGGCCACATACTAAGCTGGGCATACAGCGCAAGAGAATCTTCGAGCCTGCCGAGGACCGCGAGCAGAAGGGAGATTTTTAGAGCTCAGGTGGTACAGAGAAATATTAGAGTTCTTCCAGTCAAAGTGAAGTGGCCTTATTAAGATAATCATTGTTTAGTTAAAACACTAGAAAGACCATTCCTTAGGAGCAAAGTCCATGCCCCACAGTAAGGACTCCATCAGACCCAACCCGACAAAACCTAAAATCCAAGCCTTGATATGATCCTGCTGGTCAGACAGTAAATTAACTGCCTGAAAAATAAAACTTAACTCTCTAGAAAAAAGAATCATAATTACCATGAAATATCGTCAATTTCTAGCATTCAGAAATTTTAAAAAACATGTAAATAAGTATGAAAATATGACCCATAATTGGAAAAAATAATCACCCAGATGGTAATGTGAACATTTTATTACTGTGTTGATATACGTATGTGCATATTGTGTGTATGTTTTAAAATGCAAATTTGAGCATTAATGACATGAGTTAAGGACACTAACTTGTCATTAGTTAATGACATGGCCAACAGATCAGGAGACACCTGCCATTGTCATACTCATAGATCCCAAGAGAGGGGGTATGTCATGCCACGAGGAGTCACATGGGAAAGCACCGGGATCCAACAGGAGGATGGAGAAGTTAAGCTATCTTTATTCACAGATAGCGTGTTTGTTGATGTTGAAAATTCTAAAGAATCTTCCAAAATATTATTAAGTTAAAATATGAATGTAGATAGATGAAAGAATATAAGGTCAATTAATATCCAATTGCAAATCTACATAATAGTAATTAACAATTGGAGAACAGAATTTAAAACAATGTTATCTACAATAGCATCATAAAATGAAAGCTATGTAAGGATAAATCTAACAAAGTATAGATCAATATACTGAAAAGCACAAAATATTCCTAAGAGAAATTAAATACTAAATAAAAAATAAAGAAACATATCCGATTTATGGATTGGGATACTCAATATTATTAAGAGGGCCCTAAATGGATCTTAAGACTGACCACATTTCCCAATCAAAATCAAGCAGATCATTTTGTAGAAATCAGCTAGTTATTTTAAAATATATAGAATATAAAGATTTAAAGTAGAAAGAAAACATCAAATAACCTAAAGTGTGAAAAAAATAAATATAAATTTGGAGGATCTATAATATCTGATTTCAACACTGCGTATAAATCTACAGTAATTAAGGGAATTAGATATTGATGAAAGGAAAATGAATTAATTGAACAGAATAAAGAGTCCAAAATTAGACCCACACTCTCATGGTCAATTGTTTTTCAACAGAGCTATCAAAACGATTCGATGGAGTAAAGAAACTTGTTTTACAAATAACGCTGGAACAATTGGATACCTATGTGGAGTAAATTATATCTCAATTCCTAGTCTTCACCCTACACAAACATTAAATTAAGGGGCACCTGAATGGCTCAGTTGGTTGAGCGCCTGACTCTTGATTTGGGCTCGGTTCATGGTCCCAGGACTGTGGGATCAAGCCCGGCACTGGGCTCCTCGCTGAGTGTGAACTGTGCTTGAAATTCAGTCTTTCTCTTCCTCTGCTCCTCTCTTCCCCTTGCTCTTTCTCCCTCTCTCTCCCTCTCTCTCTCTTAAAAAAAAAAAAAAGTTATTTGAAAGAAACATTAAATTGAAATAATTAATGGACGTAAATATAAAATCTAAAGTAAGAAAACTTCTAGAGAAAACATAATAAAATATTTATGCTAATTTGAACTAAGTAAAGATTTCTTGGGGCACAGAAAGTACTACTAAAAAATTATTGATAGGACTTTTTCAAAAATTTTTGATTAGCAAAAAGTACCATATAAGTGATGCCCAAAGGCGGGGAGGTTGAGTGTGTAAAGGGACAGAAGTAACACAGTAAATCTGCATTTTTTTCCCAATTTTGTGGTGAACCTAAAACTGCTCTAAAAATTAAATTTATTAATTTCAAAAAGGAGGAGCCATAAAGAAAAATAATGAAGCCACAACCCACACATACTAAAAATCTGTCCCAGGTTGTGGCTTGATATATGGCAAAGATTTTATGTCAATAGTATATAAAGGACTTCTACAACTCAATAATAAACAGACGTACACATACAACAAATGGTCCTAAGACTTAGACACTTCACAAAGGAAGATATGGAGATAACCAATATGTGAAATACTGCTCATAACTATTAGGCATAAGAGAACAGTGAAACATGACTTACATCAAAATGGCTAAAATTAAAAAGGTTGCCAATGCCAAATATTGGCAAGGATTTGCAGCAGCTAGACCCCCTATACTTTGTTGTTGGGAGTGTAAAATGTTATAATACCTTTGAACAACTGTCAATTCTATTTCATAAAGTTAAAGTTACATTTACACTTTAATTAAGTGATTCTACCAGATGGTATTTACCCAGGAGTGATAAAAATATAAGTTCACCCAAGACTTACATAAGAATGTTCACGGGAGCTATAGTCATAACAATGCAAAAGTAGCAACAACTCACATGTTTATATCAAGAGTAGAGTTGATAAGCAAATTATGCTATATTCATACAATGCAAGATAACCAGTGCTATCCTTGACCCAGCTCATGCTGGGGTCACAAGAACTGACAGTTCAGTTTTGGGGAATTTTACAAAATGACTTGAGAACATGTTAATAGCCTAAAATTTGCTACTTTCAGGGCATTTTGATGGTGAAAATTGGCAAGTGCTACCATTCAGTTGTTCTGTTCTGTTTTGTTTTGTTTTATTTTGTTTTGAAGAGCCAGTTGTTAAACATTTATCAGCATAACACTGAATGCAACGCAAAAATAAAAAGGAACAGAGTACTAGTGTCCTAATAGCATAGCTGAATCTCAAAAGTATTATGCTGAATAAATGAAGCCAGACACAAAAACGTACAAATTTTATTCATATTCTATTTATATCAGAAGCTCCAGAATAAGAAAAAGTAATCAACGGTCATAAAATGCAGAGCATTCATTGTCTACAGAGGTGGTTCGGGAACTTTCTGGGATGATGGAAATACGCTATTCTTGATGATATGTTACACACGTGTACGCGTTTGTCAAAATGCACTGATTCACTTCCTCTCAATTATGCTATGGAACTAAAACTCTTCTAAAATAATAAGGTCTTTTGTAAAAATGCGTGGAAAAAATAAATAAAATTTAAAATGCATGAACAATACAGTTAATTTTGGTGCAGTTTGTTGTCTGTAAATTGTGTCTAAATAAAAATACAATGCAAAAATATACCTTGGAACTCTTAATAAAACATAACTGAAAAATAAATAGCCAACTGAATAAACAACAAATAGAGTGATTTATTCATGAAGCGGCACTCTACTATAACTCCCACTGCAGCTGCTACTATTGGGACCTACTGCTGTTAGTTTGCTATGCTGAACGCGATAAATCACCTTTAGATCACTTCGGCACAGATTTTCTCAAATAAATTAATAAGTTCATTGACCAATATGCCAATGGATCTACATTACTTTCTTATCAAAGTATTGACATGCTTTTGGATGGAGGTACTTTTTTCTTTTGTGTTTCACATTACTACCTTTTAGCCCAAACTTGGCACATTATTTATTATGTATACTATAGTAAAACTCCAAAGTCCTGTGAAATGAGAATGTGAAACAGTGGGAAAAATTCAGTAATTTTTTTTTGTCATGTTGTTTATCAAATTGTTTGGAGTAGTTCTCACTAAAATTCATACCCAAATGAATTTTCCTTTCTCCTGTCTTAGAGAACACCGTTTACCTCAACCAAGCATTTTTTTCTGCATTTTTTTTTGTTTTTTTTGTTTTTTGTTTTTACTTTATACCTTGTTTTATATCTCCATGAAATCAGTTGCGCTGTCAGGGCAAGGACTATGCCCCGTTCATATTTGTGTCTCCAAGCACACACATAACATATGTATTTATACAGGATTCAGTTGTTATTAATGTCTTACAAATCATTTTATATAACATCAGTAACTTTCTTGCATATCAGAGGCTTTAGCCATCAGTTTATTTGGTATCAACTCATGTAGGCTTATCAAATAGATCATAAACTTCTATTCCTTCCCAAATGTATTCTTCTAGATTTCCACCATTCTTGAGTGTCAGAAAGAAAGAAACAAAGAAAGAAACAAACAAACAAACAAAGAGAAAAGAGAGAAAGAAAGAAAGAAAGAAAGAGAAAGAAAGAGAAAGAAAGAACAAAAGAAAGAAAGAAAGAAAGAAAAGAAAGAAAGAAAGAAAGAAAGAAAGAAAGAAAGAAAGAAAGAAAGAAAGAAAGAAAGACTATACCTTCAGAGGGGCCAGGGAAGGAAAGGAAAGAGAAGGAGAAAAGAGAAGAAACTACTGATCAACTTTAGTTGAGAAACGGCTAGGTGCTAGAGATTATGTTCTTTGCCATCATCTTACTTGATTTTCACAGCAAGCCTGTAAGCAGCCTAATTTGGATATAAAAGAAAATTGAGTTTCAGACAGATAGTAGACACTCAACATTACAAAGCTGTTAGGTCACAAAACCAATTCTAACTAAATTCATATTTTTGTTAAAGGAGGAAACTTCACAGAAATGTGCAGATAAAAGTCAATTCTACTGTTCACAGTATACACAGTATGCTACCTAATGCTACTTGGGGGGAGGGGAGATAGATGGGGAATCCCAGGAAGCTCATTTGCCTGTTATAATTGAAGAACCATATGCAGAAGCAGGGAGCAGCCTATACTCCATGAGAACATATTTCATCTGTGACCCATGCAAAATAACATCTAAGAAACTTAATTGTTTTCAATCACACAGTTCAACTTCTTATCTTCATTGTCACTTAGAATCATTATTTATTTTTATACATTTCTGTCCATTTCCATAGTAATTATGTGGTTAGTGAACAAAATGGCTTCATCAAATAGTCCCTGGAACTATATATCAAAATATCTGAACTCTCAAATAGCCAGCATAGCTCATGGGTACACATGAAGTTGAATTGAAAGAATAGAAAAATTATGTGATGTCAATCATAAAGCCATAATTTTTGAAATATTTTGCAAAAGCCCCAAGAAAGATAGAATATCAGCATATCTAAAGGATAGCCAGGTTCTGTTTTTGACAAATAAAAGAGGATTACAAGGATTACTCAGCTTAAAAACCACATGAAAAAAATATTTATGATGGATTCACATTATGTAAGGAATGACCACCATATTTAAAAATGTTAACTGCTATTGGTTTTGTGCAAAATGCCCACAGTATCTGCCTTTGAGTGAACCTTGTTCATAGAAACCTTTTCCCAAAGCTTTCCTATCAATTTTCACCTTCATCTTGTTCTTTGCAGTTTTATAAGAATCCTGCTAGAGTTTCATAATATAATATTCAATTTAATTTCTGTGAATTCCAGTTGTGCCACATGCTTGCCTGAGTCTGGTAGTGTCAGTATGCTTCATTTTAGTTATTTTAATAAGTGCACAGTGAGATGTCATCGCGGTTTTCGCTTACATTTCCCTAAGGACAAATGATGCTGAGCATCTTTCCTGTGTTTACTCGTCATCTGTGTATCTTCTTTGGTGAACTCTCTGTTCAGATCTTTGCCTATTCATTTCCTTGTTGAGTTTCTTTTTTAATTTTTTAACGTTTATTTATTATATTATTGAGAGAGAGAGAGGGAGACAGAGCATGAGTGGGGGATGGGCAGAGAAAGAGGGAGACACAGAATTCAAAGCAGGCGCCAAGCTCTGAGCTGTCAGCACAGAGCCCAAGGTGGGGCCCAAACTCACAAACCAGGAGATCATGACCTGAGCCTAAGTCAGACGCTTAGCTGACTGAGCCACCCGGGCACCCCATTTCTTTGTTGAGTTTTAAGTGTTCTCTATATACTCTGGCTACCAGTCCTTTATTCGATATGTGACTTGCAAATATTTTCTCTCTGTGCTTTGTCTGTTCATTCTCTTTAATAGTATCATTCGTAGAGCATAAGGTTTTAATTTTGAGAAAGTATAATTTGTGGTTTTTCTTTATGGATCATACTTCTGCTGCCGTGTCTAAAAAACTCCTTGACAAACCAAAGGTCATGCAGATTTTCTCCTCTGCTTTCTTCCAAAGGGTTTATTTATCTATTTTTTAAATTTTAATTTTAGTTAACATACAGTGTAATGTTGGTTTCAGGAGTAGAATTCAGTGATTCATCACTTACGTACAACACCAATGCTCATCACAGTAAGTGCCTTCCTTAATGCCCATCCCCCATCTAGCCCATCCCCCATCTAGCCCATCCCCCACCCACCTCCCTCCATCAACCCTCAGTTTGTTCTCTATTGTTAAGAGTCTCTTGTGGTTTGTTTCACTCTCTTCTTCCCCCACCTTCCCATATGTTCATTTGTTTCGTTAAATTCCACCTATGAGTGAAATCGTATGATATTTGTCCAGAAGGTTTATTTTTAATGATAACATTTAGATCCATGGTCTTTTTTGAGTTAATTTTTGTACCGGGCATAAAGTAGGTATTGAGATTCACTTTTGTATGTAGGTGTCTAATTGTTCCAACACTATTTATTGAAAACATTATCATTTCTTCATTGAATTGCCTTTGCGCCCTTGTCAAAAATCCGTTGATATATTTTTACAAGTTGATTTCTGGGGTAGCTATTTTATTTCATTGATCTATATGTCTATCCATTTTCCAATACCATATTGTCTTGATTACTGCAGTTTATAGTATATCTTGAAATTAAGTAATGTGAGTCCTCCAACTTTGTTCTTTTCTCAGACTTGTTTTGGCTATTCTATTTCTTTTGTCTTTCTACATAAATTTTATTTTTTTAATTGTTTTAATGTTTATTCATATTTTGAGAGACAGAGCATGAGTAGGGGAGGGGCAGAGAGAGAGGGAGACAGAATCCGAAGAAGGCTCCAGGCTCTGAACTGACAGCACAGAGCCCGACACAGGGCTCGAACCCACAGACTGTGAGATCATGACCTGAGCTGAAGTCGGACACTTAACTGACTGAGCCACCCAGGTGCCCCTCTATATAAATTTTAAAATCAGCTTATCTGTAAAATAAGTTTACTGGGATGTTCAATGAAAATGCCTAAATCTACAGATAAAATTGAGAAGAGTTAACCTCTTGGCAATATTAAGTCTTCTAACTCATGCACATGGTATTTTCCTATGTTTATTTAGATATTCTTTGAATGATTTCATCAGTATTCTGTAGTTTTCAACCTACAGATTTTGCACATTTTGTTACATTCATACTTAAGCACTTCTTTTTAAAATGCTTTATAAAGTTTTTTTCAGTTTCAAATTCTAATACTCACTGCTGATATACAGGGACATACTTGACTTTTGCCTATTGACCTTGTGTCTTGCAAACATGCTACTAGACTCACTTATTAAATCTAGAAGCTTTTATGTAGATTTTGGGGGATTTTCTAGTTTAAGCAATTAGTCTACAGATTGAGATTGTTGTGTTTCTTACTTTCTACTCTATGTGCTTATTTTGTTTTATTTTTGTCTTTCTTACTGTACACAATAATACCTCCAGGATAATGTTGAGTAGGAGTAGTAAGAAAAGACATCCTTCATTTATCCCTAATTTATTTTATCTCATTTATTCCTAATTTTAAAGAGGAAAATTCAATCTTTCACCGTGAAGTATGATGTTGGCATAGATTTTTCACAGAGGCCTTTTAATTCGGTTTAGTGAGTTTCCTTCTATTCTTAGTTTGTGGCAAGTTTTTATTATGAATGGATTTCATATTGTGTCTAAATCTTTGTTCTGCATCAATGGAGATGATCATGTGGTTTTCTTTATTAGCTTACAAATAGGGTGAGTTACACTAAATGTCGAACTTTTTATATTCTGAGACAAACTCCACTTGTGTTATATTGTCTTTTTTATAATTACTGCATTTGAATTGGACTGGAAATTTTTGTCTATGTTCATGATGGGATATCGGTGTTTAGTTTTATCATCTGGTTTTTAAATTTTTTTTTTAACGTTTATTTATTTTTGAGACAGAGACAGAGCATGAACGGGGGAGGGTCAGAGAGAGAGGGAGACACAGAATCTGAAACAGGCTCCAGGCTCTGAGCTGTCAGCACAGAGCCCGACGCGGGGCTGGAACTAACATACCGCGAGATCGTGACCTGAGCCGAAGTCGGATGCTTAACCGACTGAGCCACCCAGGCGCCCCTATCATCTGGTTTTTAAATTATTTCACTGTATTCTTTCTCCTATTTTTTGGAAGAGATTGTATAGAAATGATATTATGTCTTCTTAAAGGTTGGGTAGAATCCAGTAATGGAAGCATCTCAGCCTGGAATTTTCATTTTTGGAAATTTTTTAAATCTATACATTCAATGCCTTAATAGATATAGAACTGCTGAAGTCACACACACACACACACACACACACACACACACACCTTTGTAAGTTTTGATAATGTGCATTTCAAAGAAATGGTAAATTTCATCTTAGTTCTTATATAGGTATAGTATTATAGTACGCTCTTATCTTCTGAGTGTCTATGGAATCAGTAGTGGTGTCATTTCATTCCTGATATTGGTAATTTTTGTCTTCTTTGTTTTTTGGGTTTTTTTCTTTGTCAATCTGTCTAGAGGTTTATCGATTTTATTGACATTTCCAAAGAAACAGCTTTTGGTTTCAATGACTTTCTCTACTGTTTTTGTTTTCAACTTTATCGATTTCTATCTTATCTCTGTTATATCTTTTTTTTCTTTCCTTTGGGTTTAATTTGCTTTTTTTTTCCCCCTATGTCCTAAATATGGAAGCTTAGATTACTGAATTGGGAGTTTTTTCCTTTCTAATCTAAGCATTTAACTTAACATGTCCCTGTAACCATTAGTTTAGCTGCATCCCACAAGTGTTGATACATTTTTATCTTCACTCAGTTAATTTTCTTTGAGATTTTCCCTTTGACCTTACATTGTTTAGAAGTTTATGGTTCAATATCCCAGTATTGGGGCAACTTTCCAGATATATTTTTGTTGTTTATTTATTTTTTAATTGTATTATGGTCTGAGAATATATATATATATATATATATATATATATATATATGTATATGTATATATATATATGCATATATATATATATATTTCTTTAATTTGTTAAGGTTTGTTTTAGGGTCTGTCTTGTTGAATATTTGCTGCTACCCACTTCTCTCATTTCTTGATAGAATTGTTCTGAAGTGAGGCTTGGATAATATTATTTCATTATAAAATTATAAAAATAATTATTTTTAAAAGTTCCTCAGATTATTATTACACAGAGTATTGAGAACCACTAGTAGATATGAGGTTCTTCCAACCTTAAATCAGAGGGGTTGCTACATAGGGAATTTTTTCTTTCTGTTTTTTTTTTTTTTTCCATTCTCATGTATTTTAATGAGTTGTAGAGTACAGTACGGCTCCTTAAACTACATTATAAACATCTTGAGGCTTGCAAAAATCATTAGGTCCAGACTACAAGAAAAAATTTGAGGCTAAAAAGCAAAGTTGAGGTCCCTATTACACTCATCCATGAACAATGAAGCAGTTGGAGAAAACGCACCAAGATACTCTCATTGTCTTCTATCTTTGGGCATTTGGGAATTACAAGATTTAGTAGAGTGACAAGCATTTGCTAAGTTCCTGTGCATGTATAGGTACTTAAAGCCATTTTCAAACTTGTGCTAAAGAAAAAAAAAATAAAAAAATATTTTTTACCATATAAGACCTAATCATAGAAAACAAAAATATTGCACACATATTAAGACATGGATGAAAAGGAAAAAATTAAGTAGAAGAGAAAAATGAATATTCCCTGAATGATCAAAAATTTCAGATGCAAATTGAATAAATATCCAGATAAAATACTCATCTATATAATATTTATGATTCTACTTAAATGTACTGATAAATTTAAATTGCATATTTTATCAGACTTCTGCTTTTTTCCTAGAAAATAATTAAGTATTTGCTATTATTTTATATATGTATATACCATCCTCATTTTTGGAGAAATATAAAGCCATCTGGAAACTATTAAATGCTAAATGAAAAATTATTATTAAATTATACTTGATATTATTGATGACTCCATTTATTTTACAGTTTATCTGAGAACAGAAGAGTTTGCTGTATTTATAAATTTCTTGGCTTGACAATTTGTATTCTGCACATGTTCCAAACCACTAGGAAATGATGTTTGTACCCTTAACTAAATGCGTACACCATTAAAATTTCTCCATATATATATCCAATGTCAGTCACTATGTTTCAGAGAGGATATCTTCCTCATATTTAAGTTGGAAATACTCTGCATCCTATTTCTCTTAGCAATTTATCACTTATATTGGAAAGAAAAGGAAAAAAAATCATATATTTGGTTTGCCATTCAGCTCATTTCAATTTCCCTCACCATATGTTATGCTGTGTTTTGCAGCAAATACTGTCTGCCGTCTTATAGGGCTCCATTGGAAATGGTGGAAGGTAGGAGAAATCCTACACTCTATTAGCCTCCAGTTCAAGTGTTTGTCCTTGACCAGAGTATCTGCTTTCACTCGCTATGGCCTCAGTTGGCCTCCAATAAGACAATTTTACCAATCTTGTCCTTCATCACTCTCTCACTACACAGTGATCTCATCGAGAGAAGGGAATTCTAGAGACAAAAAGTTGGTAAACTACAATCGTTGACCTATGATTTCAGCACGAAGCTCTGCAGCCGACTTCCAGGTGGGCTTCCAGTTATGGGCACATTTGTTATAGAGCAGGAAACATTGTCCTGTGCAGCTATGACATTTCTTCCATATTTCGGTGCTGATTCCAAGGGAGTTCAGTCCACATCTCCCTTCAGTGTGAACCCAGGGCTTGGCTTGCCATTTCAGACTGTGCCATTTCAGAGAGTGTGGTTGGATTTGTGTATGAAGTCAACATCTTCAGTTTGGCAAAGCAGTACTACCTTCTTATATCATCTTCCGATGAAAACATAAAAAAAAGTGTGACATTGGCTTAATTATACATACATACATATCTTCATCTTTATAATTTTTTTTTCTTGAGGTGCAAATAGGGGTATCCTCTTACACATTATTTTTCCCAACATTGAGAAGAGACTGTGGTTTGAAAGAAGAAGCTTCTATCGAAAGTTCTTCAACTCCTTAAGAGACAAAGCTGGGAATTCAAAACATAAGCTAATGCCATGTACATCATTTCTCAGCCTTTCTTTCTTTCTTCACTTACTTTTATTAATAAGGTGGATATAGATACAAAAATGTCATCACAAGACAAACTGTTACTGATGCTAGTTTCTTTTGGAGAGTAGGTATATTACTTTGAAAGTTATCTGTAACTAAGCCTTTCAAGATGTGGCAAATGAAAATACAGAATGACCAGTTCAATTTGAATTTCAGATGAAGAAGAATAACTTGTTTTTTTAGTATATGCCCCAAATATTTCATGGACATACTTACACTAATTCTCACTGGAATTAAAATAGAGCTCTAGTTTTAGGAGTCGGGGATTGAGAAGCAGGATCTAGGAGCAAAATTTGGAAAGAATTTCTTGACCACAGGGAAATTTTTATAGAGCATTGCTATGTATAGTGCTGGTAAGGAAATGGCAGCGAAGTCATCCAATGCAGCCCGAGGAGGGTCATATCTTTTGTGTTCAGGTGATACTGAGCTGAAGTGTGTCTGTGCCTCTGGTAAAACACTGAGTTGCTTCCCTATATTTTGAGGTTGGTTTTGAGCAACTTACTGATCTAAAAGAACATATGCTATGATACAGGGGAAGACAAGGGACATTTATTTAATTATCCAGCCCTATTTGTATCCTTCAGAATCTAGGAAGACCCAGATAGAACACCAGTGAGAACCCCTGTGTCACAGAGAGTGAAACCACAAGGGGTGACCAAAAGTTAGCGACCTTCTCCAAAGTTCCCTAAGAGCTAAATGTGCTTTCGGGTCAGGTGCATAATGGGGCAATGCAGAAGAGTGGGAACACAGTGGATAACAATCAGCCCAGATGAGTTGAAAATGTGGGGCTATGGCAGTAACTGGTACCTGGAAAGACACAAACATGCTCTTGCCATTCCTGTATATACTTTGATCACCAAAGCGGTAGATGAGGCTTGGTTTCTGCTGACACACTCATTGGTTACAAGATGATAATTGATTAATAAAACCTTAATGTATAAAACATTGGCTTTTGAATAGAGTCATCTTTTCCTAAAGGAAGAAGGTATTATCCTTGTACCTAAAGTGCGACTAGTTTAACCAAGTTCATCTAGTTCTCCTTAGATAAGGCTTTACCAAAGCTATAGCAGGGCCGTGAAAGTTAAGTGAAGATGTTCAATAAAAGGGAGCCTGCAAGGGCACCTGGGTGGCTCAGTCAGTTAAGTGTCTGACTTTGGCTCAGGTCATGGTCTCCCAGTTTGTGGGTTCGAGCCCGGCATCGGGTTCTGTGCTGATAGCTCAGAGCCTAGAGCCTGCTTGGGATTCTGTGTCTCCGTCTCTCTCTCTCTCTCTCTCTCTCTCTCTCTGCCCCTCCCCAGCTTGTGCTCTCTCTTCTCTATCTCTCTCTCAATAATACATCAACTTAAGAAAAAGTTGGGGGGAGGGGAGCCTGCAGCCCTTGCCTAAGGGTGGTAGTGAAAGCAAGGCGTATGAAAGAAAGTGCCATTTCTGTCTTTGCTTTCCCAAATGTTATCTCCCTTAGTCCTGTAACTCAGCTCTGCCTCATTCCAAAGCCTGTGTCCTTTCTTTAGTGCCACGCCATGCGCATCACTCACTCATTTTGTTCGTTTAACAGTAATGTACAAGACAGTCTACTTTTCACATGGCGTTAAACGTACACACACACAGACACATTCATCCACACATCTTTTGACTTCAGCCTTCTATAGTATCATAGTGACAACTGATACTGGAGAGTCTTTCTCAGTAGCTCGTTTGGGACAAGAGCTGAAGTTTACTGGCCAAGGGAGGGCTTCCGGGCTCCCAGCTGCACACTCCCAAAGAAGATGATTAGCTCTTTGCATATGGTGTGGCCATGAATTTCCCTGTAAGATGTTAACCTCGCTTAACCTAAGTGGCATTCGAGGTCGATGCCATCCAGCACTGTCAGTTGCTAATTTATGGTGCAACGTGTGATCATACATTATATTGGCTCTAATGAGAAAACTGAATTTGGATAAGAATACTACATTTTATCAGCAGGTGCCATCATAGTGGTAGAAGACAGGGGGCGATCTATTTCTCGCCCCCCCCCCCCCCGCCCCTACCTCCCAAGGACAGTAACGGGAAATAGCTTTTATCTTACCTGTCTTACGAGTTTGCTAGGGCTGCTGTGACAAATTACCTTAAAGCAGGTGGCTTAAACAATAGCAATTTATTGTCTCAGAGTTCTGGAGGCTAAAAGTCCAAGATCCGGGTGTTAGTCAAATTGCTTCCTTCTGAGAGCTGTGAGGGAGAATCTTCCACCCTTCCCTTCTAGCTTCAGGTGGTTTGTATCTTTTATATGCCTTCACTTTCCTGCCTTTCTTTTCACATGCCATTCTCTCTGTGTTCATGACTGTCTCCAAATTTCCCCTTTTGATAAAGAAACCAGTCATATTGGATCAGAACCAACGCTAATGACCCCATTTTTCAGGATTACTTCTAGCTCCAAGTAGGTTACATTCTCATGTAAGGGGGGTGGGGGTGGTTAGGACTTCTACATATGAATTGAGGGGGGGACACGATACAACTCATAACACTTGCCACGCTGGACTGATTTGAAAGAGCCGCAGCCTGGAGTGCTGTGTGGAGAAAGAAGGGTTCCCTGATGATGCCTGGGAGACTCAGAATAGAGGAGGGTGCATGGTTAGAGACGACCACCACAAGACAGAGTTGTTTTGATGTATGTGACAATGATAACCATCGCACCTGAAAAGGGGGAGTGGGGACATTCACATGGTAAGTTAATCAAACCATCATAACTTGTTCATCTCTAATTGGAGGTGACCATTATTCTGGCTACACAACAAATAGAAGCTTATATCATTGACTCCTGGACGATACCACAGAGGTATAAAACCAGGTTCACGAAGAAGAAAGAAAGAATGTCTCTTGGTGTTGGGGTATAAAATGGGCTTTGGAAAGGCACGTGTACCCATGAATCTTGTCTTTGCTATTTACGAGTTCTACAACCTTTGGGAAATGACTTTACCTCTTGGAGCCTCACCCATGAAGGAAGACTGGCACGAGAGAGCCGATTCAATGACAAGTGAAAGCTCTTAGCGTGCTGGCTGCTGACTCAAAAGTCCACGGGTGGTTAAACCGCTCATTTCACCCCACTAAACACCACCGGTTCCACGCAGTGGGTGTGACAAACCTCTCTGATTGCATTTCTTTGTCTGTCTCTCTGTCCCCTTCATTAGAAAACACGTACATATAATGCGATACCTAACCCATAACAGGGGCTCGAAAATTACAGGTGCAAAATAAATGAACTTGGGAGATATTTGCAATAACAATGTCCCTACCCCTTAAGCCATGCAATTGTAACAGAGCGATTAAAAAAGGCACAGCTCACAGAAGAAGTTAACGTATAACTTCTTTTTTTTTTCTTTTCTTTTTTTTTTTTTTTTTTTTTCAGTCTTGTAATGGCCACGATGTCCAAGCCTAGGAGGGCAACAGGAAGTAAAGGAAAAGTCAGCAGGATAAATGACGCACAAGGGAAGAAACTGGCGCTGAATAAATGGAAGTTGGCTTGACAGAGAGCAGATCTGACAGAGAGCTATGGCTCTGCCTGAAGGAATGATGCAGGAGCCGTTGCACGCGAGTCCAGTGCAACTGAAAAGGCAGGAGGGCAGGTCGGGAAAAAGCAAGCTCGTTCCAGAACCGAACACACTGATTAGTGTTTCCCCCGCACGTTTTCCAGCGACCGGGCGGACACAAGCTGGGCCCCTGCTTACAACGGTGCACAGAAAACTTTCAAATGTATTCAGGCTGGGAATGTGTCTTCCTTGTCCGGCATCAGAAGGATAAGGGCTTTGACAGCAAAGGTGAGAGAGCGGGGAAGATTCAGCACAGCCTCACGAGCCGGGAGAATCTGGGACTGGCAGAGCCCCGACTCTTCAATCGCACAAGCCCTGGTAGACTCTCCCTTTACTCAAATGCGCGGATAATGCCCCTGATTTATGACACATCCCCTCTCCTGAATGTGGAGAGGAAAGTGGCGCTTGGACGTCGGATGGGGGAATCCAGCCAAAACATCTCTTCACCACCCCTTGATTTCCCTTGTGTTTTTCTCCGGGTCACGGCGAGTGACACCCTGGATGTTTAGGGCAGAGGCTGCTGCAGAAGGTCAGGTTTTTAATTTCGCAGTGTTCAGCCTGAGCGCTCGGCTGTGTAAACTCTGACTAAATACACTGTACGTTGTTACTGTTGAAAATCTATTGCTCACGGACGCACGACAGCGGACAATTCCCGTGTCAATTTCCTCTAGCTTGAAGTGCTGAAACCCTGGCCCCGTTTATCAAAAACACAGCTGCCTTCCTTGGGGTTTCGGGAGGCTCATAACAGTTTTTTTCTTTATGAACTTGTGAGAACACCCTGAGGAAAACAGCTGCGTTATTGCAGAGATGAAGAATCTCAGATGAGTGTGAAGTATTGTAATTTAAAGAAGAGCGCTCTTTTCAGGCCTTTTCACTTTAAGATCATTTCATTATTTGATTTCCCCCTAAATAAGTTATCCAGGAAAATAAGAGAGCAATTACTCGAGGGATGGCAGGCACTGTAGCAGGCAAATTAAGGGTTTTAATTGAGAATATCCAATGTTGTACTACATGATTAATAGCGATGTGACACCAGTATTTACATATGTGAAATATTTACCATAGTCGCTGTGTTCTATTGAAATAGGAAGCCAAGAGCAAGCGAAAAATAACAGATTTTGTTGATTTTTTTTTTTTTTAATTTTCTTGAACCGCACTGTCTATCGCAAGCTGCTCACTCATCGTAAACGGTAGTGATTTTTCTCAGGCTACTGTTTGTAAAGCATACACATTTTACACATGAATATAAACATACCACTGTCCGCAGAATAAACCATAGAAAAAGAAAGGAGGCTTGACGTTTGAAAAGTTTTAAAGAAGAAATTTCACCTGAAATTGAGTTGTCTGCTGAACGTGCCTTCCCCCGACCCGAAAAACTTAGTTGATCTGCCTATCCGTGTCTAAAAAGGGTGCTCTGAAAATGGTATATCTATTTTTTATGTTGCGTGTCTTTTTTCTAATTAAAGATTTAAGGGCTGGTCCTTATACCTTGAATCTTAATGAGCTGATTCATACCCTCAAATTTTTATCCAGTAAATATTGGGGCATAAATGTGAGAAACCCAACTTCAAGGGGTTCAATTTTAGTTGTGTGTTTTTTCATATAACTAAAAAAATCAGGCAGGGATATGGCTTGAGAAATTTTGAATCCAGTTCTCAGAACTTGATATTTAATCACTCCCTAATTGTCTTTCCCAGCCTTTCTCTGTCTCTGTCTCTCTCCCTCTTGCTTTTAATCCTTCCATTTTTTTTGCCTTGGAGTCTTTTCTCCTCTGCAAACAAATTCTTCCAAGGGACTGTACGAAAAAAGCCACAAGTAACCTCGGCATACACTGTTTTGTTTTGTTTTGTTTTTTTAATCATAAAGGAAGAGAACCAGCCTCTTTCGCAGCTTTTATATGTCAAACATCTGACGAGTCTGATTGGGGACGATGCCAGCTCCACAGCGATCACCATGTCCAGAAAGCAGGGTTATTCTGCTTGTCCGGGTCCCTGCACGAGTCTTCACCAGGGGCTGGGGAAGAGTGGAGAGGAAGAATCATGGCTTCTTAAACTATATAAAATGGGGGAAAGAAGGATCCAGAAATAAAGGAAGAAGTGGTACTGGAGAGAAAAAAGGCTGTTTGCTTTTGTTTTGATGATGTGATTATAAAGAAGGGGAGAGGGAAAAATAGAATGAAAAGAAGAAGAAGGAGGAAGACAAGAAGGAGGAGGAAGAAGGGGAGAAAAAGGAAGAGGAGGACATAAAAAGGAGGAAGAGGAATTGTTGACATATTACCAGTCTATCTAATCGACAGAAACACATCTCAAAAGCAGGTTTTTAAAAGAAAAAGAAATTGAATATTGAACAATCTGTTGTGAGTTACTAAAGCCTGGCATGCGTTTGCCTAATGGGGGCATTTTTAGCTCCTGGTGCAGTCATGGAATGAGCGCTATACTTCAGAGGGACTGAAAGTTTTTATTCTGATTTATTTGCACTTATACAAATACAACTCTATGTAATCCTGTATTGTAAATAGTGTCATTCTCCACTTACAGAGAAGAAAACTGAAGTCCAGAAAGATCAAGGAAGCAATTTCATAGTCTAATGTGCCACATATACATTTTTAACAATCAGCTCCCCCAAGAAGAGCAAGATAACAAATAAATCAAAAGACCAAACAAAGAAACAGAACACTTCCCAGGGACCTTCTTAGTATCTTTTGGATCCAACACATATAAAAGAAATCACCTATATCTTTAATCACACTGCTTTGATATTGCAGTAACCTCATTCAGCTTTTGAACTCCTTTATCCGAATTGTTTTTCGTGAGGCTCCATTCTCTATTTTCTGTTCCATAAAGTACAAAAGTTCTTCTCTTAAACTACAAAGAGAACCCTGATACTCCGCCACCCCAAACATTAGCCCCATGTTCAGGAAATCTTATGACTTCTAAAACAACAAGGCCCAAAAACATGCATATATAAAAATTTAATTTAAAAATGTAGCATTTAAATCTGAGTAAGAATCAATTATTGCAGATCAGGAAGCTAAAACTCAGAGATAAACTGACTTGCCAAAGATTGCCCATGTACTTAGTTGAACTGTCTGACCAAGAGCCTAGGTCTCCTGACTCCCTATCTGAGGCTATTTTCACTGTGACGTATTCATGCTTAGAAAATAGTGTATGAGGGGCGCCTGGATGGCTCAGTCACTTGAGCGTCCAACTTCGGCTCAGGTCAAGATCTCACGGTTCGTGAGTTCAAGCCCTGCGTTGGGCTGTGCGCTGACAGCTCGGAGCCTGGAGCCTGCTTCGGATTCCTCTGTGTCTCCCTGTCTCTCTGCCCCTCCCCTACTTGTGCTCTGTCTCTCTCTCAAAAATAAATAAACATTAAAACAAATTTAAGACAGTAGTGTCTGAAGCATTTTTGCATAGTTCAAACACTAATAATAAAATGAGCAATCATGTATCCACCACCTATGTTAACAAACAGCCCCCTTGATTACATTTTCCACACTCTACCCCAAAGGTAACCATTTTGGTTACCTGAACTTTGATTATTTGCTAGCATCATAGTTTTACCATCTATATGACTCTCCAAACAATGTATTATTAACCTTGTTTTTGGAGAATAGGTATGTATGTCTACACATAGACATAGCCTGCATATTTCATTTACTGTTCTCCCTAGTCAGTGAGTGTCCTTGTAAGTGAAATATCATGTTGCCAGTGCTGTTTGGGAAGACATGATACCAACATCTTTGTAAAGATCTGTCCAGCTTTCCTCACCTTCCTTCCAGTCTTTCCCACCATTTCTCAGCATTAGCCTATGTCCTAGCCAGAGTGAAACCTCCACACATTTGTTTGTTCCTTTGAGAACAGTCACTTCTTCACTGGCATCTTCGATGGTCATTTGAAGCTCAGTGCTAATGTCCCTGGGCTGTAAGAACGGCTCCGGAGTGGCAAATGGGTGAATCAGGAGACAGGTGGCATTTATACAGATTCTAATACTTGGTTAGAATTAGGCATGCATAAGTTTTTATGTGTATTATCATTAACCCACCTCTTATCTCTTCTGCTAGACAGAATAAAATGTTCCAAGATATGGACACTGTCTGAAACACCGACAGCTGAGGCACAAACTTCTGGGTACAGACGGGGTAGCTAGTTCTGGTAGGTGGATTAAGATGTTGAGAGCCAGTTTGACTTGTGAACCTCTCCTAGGCCCTATGGTGTACCTGAGTCAAAGGCTTCAGGCCCTATGAACATAAAATAGACTCAAGCTCTCAACTGATCTTTTCCCTCACCTCTGTTGACTATTCGATTTTTAGGTAAGAACATGGATGCCCAGAACAAGAACTACCTATCCCAGCTTCCCTTGCAAAACACGTGCCATGTGACCATGTTGAGACAATTATAAGTGAGCACAAATAAGATGTAAGACTTCTGCAACACGTCCTTAAAAACAAGGTGTGTGTCCTCCATTTATCTTTTCCTTCTTCCAATGGCTAAAATCCAGATGTGCTCGGGCCAAGGATGAGGGGCATTTTAAAGGAGCTTGGAGTTCTGTGGACTGCTTCAGCAGAGCTTCCCGACTAGCCTGGATTTTAAGGAGAATAGTAAATTAATTTTTATCCTACTTAACTCATTGCTAATTTGGTCTTTCTCACAGTGCCAAATCTTTTATCCTAGCTAATGCAGGCCCCTCCGAGACTGAGCCACAGATCACTTTCCCTGAAACAAAAGCCTGTGATTACATGCATGTAAGTGTAGGGCTACTCTTGGGGCCTCCATTTACTGCAGTGTCTGTAATGTGACATTGTCACCCTGGAGTTTTGAGGAAAGGGGTCTCTTTATCCCCCAGCCAGTTCCAGAAGGACTCATTTTCACATCATGGATACTGGGTGTTACATTACAAAAAGCCATTTAAAAAATAAACAGTGACCTTTGTGCTGTAATTCCTTTGGTTTGAAGTTATTAAGAACTCATTTATGATTAGAACAGATCCAACTAACTAGGGGAAAGCCACTAATGAATAGGATGCTAAATTCACTGACTGTGAAGATTGTATTTGGGTGGATAACCACAGCCGTGATATGGAGGTTTTATTTTATAATTACATCTAACTTCTTCAAGACTAAAGTAATTTCAGACCGTCCCTCCTCGCCCTTCCTCACGTCTTTTCCCTCAACTTGCGTACCTAGTTTAGGGGTTAGCACTCACTTGGTTTCTATCCATTCCGTCCTCTTACCCACATCTGGGAGGGGGGCTTGGGATATGCATCTGGGGTATAAGGAGAGGAAAAAGGAAAAAAAAAAACAGATATTTCCTTGTCACCCTGTGGTGACTTGGGATGGAAAGAAGGCTCTCTCCTCTTCAAGGCAAGGTTGCAAGAAGACCTGATCTTTAAAGGAGACAAGCAGCCATTGGCCCTAAGCCAGGAAAGCCTCAGATTATGCCCCAAACCCATATCACCACCCAGCGACACCCAACTTGGATGTGATTAGTCACGTCTACAGTAAGTTGGGTATAATGTAGTATGAACGAATTTTCCTGAAGCCCTTTAAGCCAGCTGTTGCTCCTTATATCTATTAAATATAAAACTCCTGTTACATTAGGTGGGTTTTCACCCTCATCCTTGACCTGAATATCATCTCAAATATAACAAGACCCAGAGCAAATGACCCTGTGCTGAGAGTGTAGAGAGAATAAAAGCTTATATTTGTTGAGGGTTCCAGTGTGCCAGGCAGTTGACATACATCATTTCCGCTAATCCTCAGAATGACCCGCTAAGATAGACATTATTTTCCAGTTAGTAAGGGAGAACCTGAGGCTGAGAGAAGGTAAGTAATTTTAAGTTACTTTCCTAAAGGCATGCACCTGACTACTGGAAGAGCCTATGGTTGATACCGATAGTCAAATGTCAACAAATAAACCATTAAACACTATACTGTCTACTGTCGTTCATTCATTTTCATATAGCCAAGGCTTATAGAGGGCCCATATATACTCATATGGGCCCATATATACTCATATATACATATGTGTACTCTACTAAGGTCTTTTACATATTCATTCATTTAATGATGTTAGCAACCCTAACTATGATTTGCCCTCTTTACAGATGAGGAAACTGAGAAGAGAGAAGTTGTATAGTGTTATTAGAGTTAGCTTTATGATAAATAACTAACATCTTCCCAAGGTATCCGGGCAACTGTCGTAGACCCTGGCCATCCCAATATCCTGCTCACTCTTGCTTAAATCTTAGCTTGTCATCCTCTCTATAGTGTGTCTGACATCTTAGTTCTGACCTTTCTTGGGTGGACAATGAATTAAACATTAGTCCTGCACAGCTAACAGCCAGTTCTTACTTCTACTGTCCATCCAGTCTTAGCCAAACTCCCTAAGGCTTGTCAGGACCAACCACAACCGCTTCCCCTATATCATGTCACCTTCTGATCTAACATCACCATCATTCCTGAGATAGCCTTTTATCTTTTTAAAAAAAGCATACAATGAATTTTTCAAGTGTGTTACTACCAACACGGGACTTAAAACAGGAGGTAGTTTAAATATTAGAAAAAAGCATGAATTGAAACTTGTCAGGATGTCCCAAAACTTGAGAAGGAAAAAATAAAGCCAGGCCAAGACAAGGCAATTTTAAAGAATAAAGAAAGCAAACACAGGGACTGTAAGATATCAAGAGTCACAAGATTATCAACAATGAAATAAACAGAGAAACCAATGGCAGAAGACAGAGACCGGGCCCATGCCCACACGTTTATGGGGACTTGATACATGACAAAATTGTGTTCTCTACATACTGAGAGGAGCAGCTGGTCAAAACTCATAGTAGCCACCTTGGATACCTACATTACATCATACACAAAATTAAATCCAAATTGCCCAAGTCCTGTATATAAAAAGTAAATCTTTAAAACTTTTATGAGAGAAAGAAGAGACTATTTTTATGAAGCTGAAAAATGAAAAAAAAAATCCTAAGTAAGACACTAAGTGCAAACCCTGAAAAATAAAATTATAGATCTGGCTGCATTGAAGTTGAAAACTTCTATCAACAAAGCAAAAAGACAAAGGCAACCTGATTAGTTATTTGCAACCCACATAAATAAAGGACTAGTAATAAGAACATGCAAAGAGCTCCCACAAATCAAAATGAAAAATCAATAGTCAAATGGAAATTTGGGAAATATTTATGATTCAACAGGTCACAGAGGAGAAAATAAGAATGGGACTCAATATAAGAAAATAGCTCAGTTCCACTATGACCAAGGAAATAAAAATTAAACAAAAATGAATTCTATCTCATACTCATTAAAATGGCAAAAACTTAAAAGTGCATGTTCTAAGTGCAGCAGGAATTTGTGAAAATGGGAAGCATTGTCAGTGGAGATATGAATTGAAATTACTATTTTGAGAACAATTTACCAATATTTAGTAACACGTGGATGTCTGTAACCAAGCATCGTGTGATTCCCTCCTAAGATATATATCCTGGAGAAATATTTGTCATACACTTAAGGAAATACATGCAGATTTTTTCTATAGCATTAAGTAGAATAATAGAGAACAAATAACAACAACATAAATGTCTGTCAATAGGAAAATGGAGAAAAAGACTATTACATTCACACAATGGAATAATACAGAACAGTAGAGATAAATGAATGAAAGCCACAGGCATCAACTGGAACTTATCTTGAAACAAAATACTTAGTGAAGATGTAAATTGCGGAATACTACATTCCTTTCTTAAAAAAAATTCAAGGCATCAAAAATAATACTGTATACTATTTTTAGGAACATGTATTCATATAAGCATACTAATACCTGCATGGAAAGGTACATGCTAACTTCAGGATAATAGTTATTCTTGCAGAGGGAAGAGAGAAGAATATCTTGGAAGGATAAAATGTGGTGTTAAGTCTGTTGGTCTTTACAGAAAGAAGCAAAGACATGGGGCGCCCGGGGGGCTCAGGCGGTTAAGTGACCAACTTTGGCTCAGGTCCTGATCTCGCGGTCCCTGAGTTCGAGCCCCGCGTCGGGCTCTGTGCTGACAGCTCAGAGCCTGGAGCCTGTTTCAGATTCTGTGTCTCCCTCTCTCTGACCCTCCCCTGTTCATGTTCTGTCTCTCCCTGTCTCAAAAATAAATAAAACGTTAAAAAAAAAAAAGAAGCAAAGACAGTAAATGACAACATTTCTTAAAATTAGGGTTGCTGATAATGACGTCATATATATGCATACATATGATGTATATAACATATATGTGCATATATATGAAATATTCTCTGGGTAGGCTTTGGGGTCATCAACTCCTGGGTAGGGACTTTGACTCTGCTTCTTCCCTGTTGCATCTCAAGCAAATCTCAAGAATGACCTCAGCTCTTTCTTCTTTCATAATATATATTTCAAAGGGTTGTTCTAAAGATTAAATTTAAAATACACATATATAGCATAAAATATATACAGTGTATTAGTCTAGTACCTGGCAGAGAGTAGACATCAATAAAACACTACTAGTTTTATTTCTTCAATAAATATCTACATCTTGTGTATTGCCAAGGTTGTAAAAATAAATTATCTGAAGTCAAGCATAACGTTTTATCAATATCTTTAACATCATGTGGAATGGAATTGAATGGTGTTCTTTTGACAATTTATAGATATGATTCCAAAGGGGCCTGAAGCAGTTCTCATCTGGAAATTCCTTTAAAAAGTTTTCTGGGGCAGTGATAGCCGATAAAACTTTACGCGATGATGGAAATGTTTTCTGCGCCACTCAGTAAAGTAGCCGCTAGCCACCGACGGGCTATTCAGCCCTTGAAATGTGACTACCGTGACTGAGAAACGGAATTTTTCATCTTATTTGATTTTGATTAATTTAATTCTAAATAGCCACGTTTGACTAGTGCCTACCATATAGGACAGCTCAGGTCTAAAATAATGAAACGTATTTTTCAACAAGAACTTACTGGACATCTACTGTATACATGTTGGACCATGTCGGAGACACACAAGGCAGCTCGTGCCTTCAAATTTATGACCCGTGAAAGGAAAATCGTGGGACATGAGACATTTCAGTGACAAGAGGCAGCAGTGATTGAACTTCTACGTATGGCGAATATTTGTGAGGTCATCCTGGGCGCCTGCCATAAGGGAAGGCTGCCCGGCTAGGGCAGGCTGCAGTCAGGACGGAAGGGATAGACACAGTAGTAGAGGACAGTGAGGGGCAGACACTCCTGACACCGTTACAGCTGCGACAGAACAGAGGCTAGAATCGACTGAGCTGCTGGAGAGGTTTCTCGCAAGAAACAGACAATGGTGAATGAAGTTGGACTTAATATGACTTTCCTTGGTCTGTCCACATCTCCGGCTTCGTTTCCTTCTACCGCTTGCCCCAAACCTCCCTTTCAGCGGCTCTGAGCTATATTTAGTTCACCTGCATGTTCCCGCTGGCGCTACCCTGTCTGCTCAGGGCTACTGCTTAAGTGACTTCTGCTTATCCTTTAAGACTCAGCTCGAGCATTGTTGTGTTCTCTGAGAAGCCTCTCCTGATCTCCCGCTCCCACCGGGGGCATATTAGATGCCTCATCTGTGTTCCCAAAAGACCCCATGCATGTTTTTAGCATCGCTCTTATGACCTGCTCTTATAATTAAGTCCATCCTCTTACTGATCAAGAGCTCCTTGGAAGCAGAAATTACATCACATTTATTTATTTATTTTTTTACCTCCAGCTCTTACTATATTCCTCATGAATAAATGAATGACTTTCTCATAGAAGAAATGAAGCTACCCTAAAGATTTTTGAACATGGGCAAATGTGGCATGAATGTGCTGTGATCTTTGTAGTACTTTAGGAAGCGTGATTTGATCATCAGATTCAGTCTGGATATATCTGCCCAAGACAGAGCATCGTCTTTTGGAACCAACAATGACCAGGCAACAGAGATATTTTGAAAAATATTAACATGCATTTCCATTTCTAATTCTTATATGGCCTTCTCTAGCATGACCTTCTCCTAGACGATCCATATGGCTTGGTCTTCAGCTTCCCTCAGGGGTTGTTCAAGTGTCACATTTAAAGTGAATCCCAGAATTCCATCTCCCGCACTTGCTGTCCCTTCTGACTTCATTTTTCCTTCACACCACATAGCGTCACTTCATGTGCTTCTTTTACTTATTCATTCATTTTATTACCTTCCACTAGAACAACAGCTCTTGGGAAGCAGGAGTTTTATCTGTTTCTTTTGCAATGGCATCTCTAGCACCTAGAAGAGTATCTGATACTGTGTGTGTGTGCGTGTGTGTGTGTGTGTGTGTGCGCGCGCACGCGCGTCAAGGGGACTGTATTTGAATTGTTACAATTGCAAGAGAAAGAAACAGCTAATTCTCTGTGTCTGGTATTCAGAATAAGATTTTACAGCATGACAGTAGTCTCTGAATCCAGGCTTTGTTGAGAAATATTTATCTAAAGGTTAAAGCATTTTTGCATATCGAGAGCCAAACCTAGGGTGCCTGGATGGCTCTGTCTATTAAGTGTTCGACTTCAGTTCAGGTCATGATCTCACAGTTTGCGGGTTTGAGCCCCACATCGGGCTCTGTGCTCACAGCTCAGAGCCAGGAGCCTGCTTTGGATTCTGTGTCTCCCTCTATCTCTGCCCCTCCCCTGCTCACACTCTGTGTGTGTGTTTCTCTCTCAAAAATAAATAAACATTAAAAAATATATAAAAAAAGGAACCAAAGCTGAAGGACTCAGATCTTGAAGTGTCTTTTATGGTTTATCTAAGATGCCTCTTTCATTCTTGACAACCAGGACATAGGCTTGTCTGTCAAGAATAGAAGAAAGTCCTATGAAGCAAAGATATATCAGCTAGTCTTTTACAGTTCCTGGGACTAAGGCAGTAGTGAGGCAAGAGGGTCTTCTCTCTCCAGATTTGGACTCAGAGATGAGTAGGTATTTTAGGTAAGCAGATGACAAGTTCAAGAGTAAAGCATTCCAAAAAAGATGTTATGGCAGATTACCACTGCATCAGCTCAGTGAGTAAGTGATGGAGGCTGTGCCATCACAAATAATTAACAATCCCAGCATGGTAACCAGAGGAATGGCTGGTATGACACTTTCTTGGACCCCTCTTGGTTCTGGTATGGGGCAGGCAGGACGTAGAATTTCTTGTTGGTTTGTGAAAGATGCAAGGCAGTTGAGTTAAGAAAAAATAGGCCCCTCTGATAGTGAGGAGAGAGGGGGCTCCATATCACAACTGGGCCAGGGGTAGAAGAGGACCACAAAGAACCAGAAGAGGTCAATTTGCAGAGAAGGGCTCCCAAACCCAACAGGGCAAGAGCAAACACATCGCAACTTCTGGAAGACATCAGGTAAAGAAGGATGTCACTCAAAGAGCAGAGGAGCCATGGGTTTCTGCTTGGACCTTAGAACCCCACCACTCTTCCATTTCATGGTCATGTAAGCCACTTTGGGGGGGGGGGGTCTTAGGGAGTAAATTATGTAAATAGGGAGACTTAGCATTTTTACTGATCGGCTGAGAAACCTAAAGAGATGGTTTTGATTATTGCATCAGACTCAGATAACCAAACTGTTATTTCCCCACAACTCAGCAGGAGAGTAAGAAAAGCAGATCAGTTATAGATGCAATGGAGAAACTGCATCTTCCTTGCACATCTGAGCAGACTGTGAGTATGGACCCAACAAAAACAGCCGGTGCACACAGCCAGAGCTCCATGATTTCACTAGTAGGCCAAATCCAGAAAATGTTCACAAAATTGGGTTCTTATTGGCCACTGGCGCACCCCCTAGGCATACCACCACGTTGTGAAACAACTGTTTTGCTTCATTCTAATAATGCATAAGAAAAGCTCTTGAGACAGTTTTCTTGGGCATTTTAGAATAGCACACTATGATTCACATTTACATTCCATTATCTGATTCACCAGCAGCTTCTCCAAATATGATCTTATTTCATTTTTACAGAACATCCTGTGGTTGTCATCAACCCCATTTGACAGATAAAGAAGCTGATCCACAGGCTTCTACATTGCAGGGCTATGTGTCTGGAATTCAGACTGTATAGATTCCCCAGACTATCCCATGCTGTGTTAGTTAACAGCTGTTCCCATTTCAGAAACTGGGGGGTTTCTCCCAATTCCTCACAAAGAATTCTTCTCCAGCTACTGATCTGGGAATCTCTCATTCAGTCCTACTGAGCCCCCAGTCAAGTGGGCAGGTACCAGCATGCCCCGCCCCTAGCAGGTGCAGTCAAATGAATGGCAGCATTGACTGCCACTTAATGAGTCGCCCCATGCTGGCATAGTTACACATTCTGGTTTGAATTTTTAATTCTATCTCATAAAATAGTGCCATAAATCATCCTGCACTCCATTTAGAGTTGCATTTTCCAAAACCATCTCTGAAGTAATTAAGGAAAAACTACACAGGACTTTAAATCAGTTCTCCAAGATATGGAAGAGCAATGAAAATTCTACAGCTCACTTTCCTTTTCTTCTATGTCTCACATCAATTCATTCTGGCTGTGACAAACTATCATCCCCAAACCTTCATTCACAAAATATTTATGAGCCATTTGTGAACCTTTAGCCACTGAGAAGTATAATGCTGCATGACAAAAATGAGTTATAGGAAAGTGTGCAGTCTTACTTTAATATAATCCATCCGGCCCCAGGTCCACAGATTAATATCCCAAACCTGACTCCAGTATGAGATCCAGACCAAATGTGACATTCTAAAATCTCATGGCTGTGCCCAGAGACCCCACAACCTAACCTAATTCACCTATTGCCTACATTTTCAAAATCAAATAAATACATAAATAACAAGTAAGTCCAAAAGAGATTTCTCCAGCTCCGGGGAGTATTTTTATGGCATATACAAAGCAAAGCAGTTTGAATGTTTCCCAAACATGCAGGTGCTAAATACTCGTGCTTGGCAGGAATAATTATTTGCTGTATTCCCTGGATCTTCTATTTTGCTGAATTTAATTTGTTTTCGATACTTAGATGGAGTAAAAATATAAAAGCACACCAAAACATTAGAAAAAACTGTGACAGTAAATGAGAGATTTACCACAGCGCTTGTTATGGGTATTGTTTAGGCCACATAAAATTGAAAACTAGAAAGAGAGTATCTATCCTGATTCTCTCCTTCCCAGTCTGCAGCTGGTAGAAATATGTGAAGCTGAAAGAATGGATTTTTCAATGAGGGTGGGAGCAGAGTCTCCGTGAACTGCACTGGAGACAAGTCAAAGCCATTTTTGAGAAAGGAAGTTATTTGTGACTTCTTCATAGTCTCTGGTCACCAACAAAGGCTCTGGAATGATGACAAAAGTAGGTGTTTCTGGAAAAAAGATCACACACAGCCCTGGGGGTGCCAAGGAAGTCAAAGGACCGATGTGGGATGGTGCCATCCAGGGTGGAGATGGAAATATCTCCTTGAGACTGAAATTCGCAAGCCTAGCTGCCCGTTAGAATCACCTGTGGAGTTTTAAAAACCACCAACACCAGAGCCCAACTCATGATGGATTGTATCAGAACCTCTGCAAATGGGGCCCTGGCCCAGCTAGTTGCAACAGATGAGCCTAATGCTTTGGCTGGGCTGAGAACCACTGAGTTGTAGTTGACTCTGTTGGTCAACTGCCATTGACGATTGACTGCTCATGGGCCCCTGGTATAGATGAGAAGTTTCAAACCTGAAGCTTGAAGGCTTTATTTAGAATACATATGTGCTAATTTGGGCATATATTATATTTCAAATCCAAAAACGTATTTTTAATACAGGATATTTCACATAAAGTTACTCCTTTGAAAAAGGAGTACTAGCATTCTATCTGGCACATTCAGCTGGATCTGAGTGGTACCTGCCCTCTTACACAAAGCAGGTTCTTTCCAATAGCCCCCATCACCTCCTTTCACATATCATAACAGACCACCTCTTTCACTAATATTGCCTGCATGGCTTTTATAGCTTTTTTTATTCCTTATGGCCACCAGCATAGATATATAAAACTGTTATGGATCATAGTCCCAAGATTCATTTTTTTTTAAATAAGGAAGTGGAGGCCCAGATAATTCAAACTGCTTCTTAGTTCTATTATTTCTTAAGCTCTGTCATACTTTCACAAATTCCCATTTACCTAAGCCAAACTTCCAGTGAAATTTGTTTTTGCAGATTGGTCTATTAATATTTAATGATGTTTCTCTTTGAATTTTAAAGTAGTAATTAAATGGAACTGTTCAGAAAGAGCATATTAATTCCAATTTTTTAAATATGAAAGAGAATAAATCTTGCTCAAAACAAAAGCACAGTAAAAAGTGAACATTAATTCTGTAGGGTGAGGCTGAGTATCTTTTATTAAATATTCATTTCAGCAATGAGAAACATACTGGGAAAACAGCTACTATAGAAACACAAAATATACACTAATAAGAAATATTTCCATTTTCTAAATGTCTTAACACCTTGACTGGCACATTTTAATGTCCGACTTAATTTATATGTGCTTATATTCTAATATATTATAGATTCATCCCAGATAAAGTGTTTGGGTTTTTTTAATCTTCCTAGTCTCCAATAGTATCTAGCACAGAGCTTAATGTATAATTAGTATCCAATAAATATTGGGAAATATATAATAAAATATCTAAAAGAGATCCCAGAAGTATAAGAAAGCAATGTTCACAGCAAAGAAACTATTGCTAGATAAGGAAACCATATGGTACTGGCCATGTTCTCTGCATATAATTCAATAGTTAAACAATAGTGAGCTTAAAAGCCCCAGAACATCAGTACTGTAGTGAGGACAATACTGTGAAAGCATCTAGAGAAGAAAACACAATGGTCTGTTCTACCCACTGCCATTCATCCATGGCTTCCATAATAAACTATCACACTCCAGGCACTGCAACCAGAAAGAAAGCTCTCATTTGTTACAACATCAAGTTTCACTGTTCCTGCTTTACAGATGAGGAAAATTCTGGTCTAGGAGTTAAGTAATTTCCTCACATTCATACAACCAGTAAGCAGTATAGCACAGAACTTTTCAAACTCCTCACATCACCTGGGGATCGCATTAAAATGCAGATTCTGATTCATTAGTCTTGAGATGGGTCCTGAGATGCTGAATTTCTGACACAGCCCCCATTATGCTGAAACTGCTAGGCCATTTTCACCATTTAAATCGAAGAGGGAAGCCAGAACTGAAGGATGAGGACCCTAAAAGGCCCATCAGAGCCTGGGTTCTTTGAAGTTTTCCTAACACAATGAAATTATATAATGGTTGCTCAAAGCTGCTACATAATTCAAACACTCTCTCCCATTCTGCCTTAGAGTTTACAAGATCCTATCACACTATACAGCTTCACATCTCCTTCCCTTCACTCAGCAACCATTGCTCATTTTCCCAGCTGAAAGGGATTTGGGATTCCAGGCCCAACACCTTAGAATAGATCTCCTTGTATAGAGAGAGGGAAGTCTATATATATATATATATATATATATATATATATATATATATTTGTATTTACACACACACACACACACAAACACACACACACTATTTCCCTAGAGAAACCTGACTAATGCACTGAATAAAGGGCCAGTAGTCATGGAGAGCCTAGTATATTGGAAGAAATTCAGGTGGAGTCCAGTCCTGCTGGGGTCTAGAATGATATGTGGGTAAAGGGAAGTTGTAAGGCTGGAAAGCTAAGTAGGACAGACCAGGTAGAATGAGATATAGCTTACCTAAAGGCTCTGTGGCTCAACTCCTCCATTTGCTCCTACTTCCCATGGAACGGAAAGAAGAAAAAAAAAAGTTTATCCAAGATAATGAGCCAAATGTCGGAAATATAAGACAATAAAGGAATGATTTTTATTGATTTTATTAATCACTCATCCTGGTCAGGAACAGAAGCATACATCTTGTTTTCATTCATTCATTTAATAAATATATATCAAGAGCCTATCATGGGCATCATTCTGACTGCAAAGGAAAAACCAGAGAATCAAGTCCCTATCTTCAAGGATGGTGGTGAGGAAAGAAACGCAGGTAATAAACAAGTAGACAATACTATATGATCTTATTTCTAAGGAGGAAAATAAAGCAGAACATTTGGACAAGGAGTGCTCAGGTGTGAGTATGACTTCATGGAGGGTGTCACGGAAGGTCTCAGTGATGTGGAGAGAGTTGAGCAAGGTCCTTTAGGAGGGGGCACACTGGGTATGTTCAAGGAGCAGAAAGAAAGTCAGAGAGTCCAGGGTAGAGTGAGAGGGGAGAATGGAAAAATGTAAGACCTGGAGATGACAGAGGTCCAACCATGGAGAGCCTTGTGGGCCGGTGGGAGGATCTGGACTTTTACACTAAAAGAGAGGAGAAGCTCCTGGAGGGTATTAAGCAGAAGAAGGACATAATCTGGATTATCTGGATGCTAACAAAATTACTCTGGCTGTTGTGTGGAGAATGAATTATAAGGGAGCAGAGTGTGCAAACAAGAACAGTCTTAAGGAGGTTACTACAATAATCCCCACGAGACATGATGGTGGATGGGACAGATGTGGTAATGGTAGAAATGATGAAAACGGGTTAAATCCTGGATATATGTATTTCAAATTGTTTTCATTGTGGTAAAATATACATACCATACTGTTTCTCATTTTAATCATTTGTAAGCATACAACTGAGTTGCATTAAATACAATCACAGTGTTGTATAACCATCACCACTATCTATACCCAAAACTTTTCCATCATTCCCAAAGATCTGGACCCATTAAGAAAGAACTCTCTCATTTCAGTGCCCCCCCCAACCATGCCCTGTTAACCACCATTGTACTTTCTGTCTCCACGAATTTTCCTTTTCTAGGAATCTCACATAAGTGGAATCATACTTGCCCTTCTGGTTTATTTCACTAATCATAATGTTTTCAAGGTCTGTCCATGTTGTAGCATGTATCAAAACCGCATTACTTGTATGGTCAGATAATATACCATTTTATGTATATTCCACACTTTTAATCTATTTTTTTTTGTTGATAAACACTTGGATTGTTTCACCTTTTGACTATTGTCAATAATGATGCTATAAACATTATAAACTGGCATCCAAATATCTGTTCAGGTCCCTGATTTCAATTACTTTGAATGTATACCTAGGAGTGGAATAGTTGTATCTTAAGGTAGTTCATTTTTAACCTGTTGAGAAACTGCCAAACTGTTTTCCACAGCAGTTCCACCATTTTACATGCCCACCAGCATACACAAAGGTTGTAGTTTCTCCACACTGGAGACAGAGATAGATAGATAGATAGATAGATAGATAGATAGATAGAGATACAGAGATACAGATACAGATATAGATGATATACATGATATAGATATAGATATAGATATAGATATAGATATAGATATAGAGATAGATATAGATATAGATATGGATATAGATAATATAGATATAGATACAGATAGATGATATAGATATAGATATTTATATACTGACTCAGTAGGATGTTCTTATCTATTCAACGTGGGATGTTAGAGACATAATCTTAAAATAACAAAAATCTACATCACTCCAAGATTTTTAACACGAGCTACCAGGGGCCAAGTTTGGGGTGGGGGGATATCAAGCATTTGACTTTGAATAGGTAAGGGTTTAGAAAGCCTATTAAACAACTAAGGGGAATAACAAGTGAACAAGTAGAGAAAGTCTGGAATTCAATGGCAATACTATCTCTAATCTAGGAATAGTATTTACAGTCATGCACTGGGAGGAGATGATCAAAGAAGAGAGTGAGCGTGTGGGAAGGAGAGAAGGTCTGTATGAGTCAGCATACCAACGCAAAACAGATGGCGTGTTCAACCTTAGGATACATTGAAAAAGGGTTATTTACACAGGAATAGATTTAAAAAGAGTGGGAAGGTGGAGGGCAATCACCAAGTACACTGTGTCCCTCAGGGCCAGCAGCAGCACAGCCACTACACCCGTGAAAAGGTCTGCATGGCAACCAATGCAGTTCTTGGCCTGACCTCATGAGAAGAGCACCGAGAGACAGGGAATCCGGTATAAACTCACAAAGAGGGAGCCAGGGGCCTCTAGGGCCAGACCCACTTTCCTTTCTTCCTCCAGTCTCCTACAAAATCCCCATAGACCCAATCCAACCGGAAACAAGAGGCACCGCATTAATTTGCTAGGGCTACTGAAACAATGTAACACAGACTGGCTTTAAGAAAACAACAATTTATTGTCTAACAGTTCTGGAAGGTAGAAGTCCGAGATCAAGAGCTTCCAAGCCTGGTTCTTTCTAAGAGCTGAGAGAGAGAATCCACTCTTTGCCTCTTGCTTAGCTTCTGGTGGTTGCTGGCAATTTGGGTATTCTTTGGCCTGTAGATGCATTACCCTGATCTCTGGCTTCATGTTCACATGGTTTTCTCCCTCTGTGCATGTCTATGTCTAAACTTCCCCTTTCTCTAAGGACCTTAGTCACACTGGATTAGGAGTCCTCCCCACCCTAGAGTGACTTCATTTTCACTACTTACATCTGCAGTAACCCTATTTCTAAGTAAGCTAATATTCTGAGATACTGGGGGTTAAGACATTAACGTATGGATTTGAGGGGGACACAATTCAACTCATAACTGGTACTGTAGACTATGTAATCTAGAAAGGTCAGCCTCCCAGAGCACAGAGCTGGTTGGAGAGGGGGGTAGTGGAGACAGAATCTGAAGGAGCAAATGGAAGATTTCTCCCAGCACAAAGCTAAGGGGTATTTCAGTATTTGGTGATCTACGATGTGAGAAGGATCTGAAAGGAGACAGAAAACAAGGAACCTGGGAGACAGAAGAAAAGTCAGAACGAGATGCCCCAGCAAGTGAAGAAAGTGGTTGAAAGAGTGATCATGGTGTCATACATGGCTGGTGAGTGAAGTAAGATGATTTTAACATTATCACTTCTTCAAGGGACTCCAAGGTGGAGACGACTCTAAGACTCCTGCCAACGTCGGGTTGCACAGACCATGCTCTAGGGACTTTTTATCTGCCGGAAAAGCCTGTGTTTGGAATAATTTTCCAGTATCCAAAGACCCACGTTTTGAAGAACACTGTTTGCTTCGACTGGACCATAAGCACCCATTGATGAGTTAGAGCAGCTAATACTACTCTAGTGCTATATTAAACACAGTATAAGCAGGGGTAGATTAACTATTAATCTTTCCACTGCAATTTGGCTCACTGCCACAATACCTATGAAATGAAAAATAAATGATGTGGTATTAAGGATTGTCAACTAATATATAATCCCAAAGGGTTAATTCTGCACTAAGCCTACTTGAATTTTTTTTTTTAAAGAATATAACTAAACCATAAAGAACAAAGAGGCATGTTCATGAAGAACTCTTGCTGACCCCAAAGGAAAGAATGCCCCAACCATTCTGCCTTCTCACAGGCAGGGGAAGGGAGCAGGACTCATGAGACGGAGAACAGCTCTCTTCAGGGTCCTTGACTAAAGGTCACTGACTGACATTGTTGGCAGTTAAACTGAATGAATCAAGGCAGGTGGAGAAGTTTCTACCAGACACTGTTCTGTGCCCTTATGAGACCACTGATAGAGCAGGGCCAGTCTGGGGGGTTGGTAAATGGGCCGCATTTTCCCAATGTGCTGTGGGGCTTTGGTGGACAGGCCCCAGGCAGCTTAGGGTCACTGTTCTGGGCAAACGGCCAAAACTAGAACATATTCAACTGATGGAGAGGGCCACAAACAGAGTCAGCAGGCAGCCTGAGGGCAAATACAGACGTCATGGCATCGGGTCAGAGAGAGTGTAGAGACAAGAAGGCCACAGGGCACACACGCTATGAGGTCTGGCCCTCTGAGGGTCACCAAGGGGGTGGATGTGCAGGCCAGAGGGCAGGCAGCAACAGCAGGAAGTCAACTCAACAGACCCAGGTGTGGAGGTCAAGCACCAGGCCCTCAGGAAATTTCAGAGCGCGGTAAGGGACTAGGATTCTGCAGTCAAGACTCTAGTAAATGGAAACACATGCTCTTGTCAAGGAGGTGACCGCTGCAGCAGTTTCCTGACCTCACTTTCTGGTCTTTTCTATGCTGAGAGTGGTGTCAAATGCCAGCTCCAGATGGCCTCTTCTGAGGCCTGCAGGTGGGAACCAGCAACTGGCAGCCAGCTGAGGTGGGGTGTGCAACAGCTGAGGAGAGGCAGAGCTTCTCCTGGAGGGAAAGCAGTGGTGAGGGATGCTTCAGTGCTGCCAACCCAAACCCCGATTCCTGCCTCTCCCTTCTTGCTTGCACTATTATAATCAACGTCATTTAACTATCATTAATTCATTGAATGTTTTCTGCACAATGCAATGTACTTGCATTCATTGTCTCATTTAATACTCTAAGAACGAGGTAGATGCTTTTATTATTGTTTGACAGATAAAGGAACTTGAGTTAAAGAATGTGAGATCCTCACCCAAAATGACACAACTGGTAAAAGGATTAGAGTTCATTTCGTGTTACTCCAGACCGGGGTTAGCTTCACGAAGGCATACGTGAAGGCTTAATATCTCCGCTGTCACCATCTCAAACATTTTAATAATTTTTGACAAAAGCCCCCATTTTCATTTTGCATTCAGGGGCTGGCAATCTCTGTAGCTGGGGCTACACAGACCCTGTGTTGTTTACTTCACCTCACTGCCCTCCCACTACGACCTACTCCCATGTATTCATAAAATTGTGGACAGTTGATTTTCCAAGGCAATTTAAAACCATTTCATCTATTGTTGACTTTTTCCTGAAGGAAAATGGGAGAAGATATTGGCTGGAGCCAGGGGTTGACTTCAGTTTTGCATAAGCAGTTTGGAAAGCTAAAGGCACTGCATAGCTGGAAGAAATTATGAATGTGATCTTCACCAAAGGTTCTTGCACTTCAGGATGTGTTTACCTGACATCTCTACAAATGTTTAAAAATTAACGGCATTCAGCCAACCCTGGATGCTTTGCCTGCAGGACTAGGAAAGAATTTTAGCTTAAACAGGGAAGCAAATGCATCCAATAACCCTATCGAAATTGGTATCGTTTCCTCTTTTTTTTCCCCATGTTGGACCACCTCCTCAGCACCCCCAGCGTAAAACCCTCAAGGTCAGAGCTAATCCTTCTCCCAGCCAGCTCTGGCCCCAAGAAAGAACATTAATTTGCTGACCCGGGTCACCCTGTCATGCAGACATCCTCTGCCTTTCTCCCACACTGCTGTTTATCAGGACTCAGATGAAGCTCTCTCTGAGCAAGGACACAGAGCCGTGTATATGAAATTAAGTATGACTCCAGGAGCAGGGTCACTTGAGAGCTGCAAACTAACTTTTCATCTTCTTTATCAAGTTGGTTAAGAGTGCCAACTTCAGCAATTCCTGCTTGAACCAAAAACACTTATTGTCTAGGAAATAAGTCACTGGCTGCAGACATGGTAACAGCAGAAGATAGCTTCTTACATGGATTGCAATGGCTTCTTAGCATTGGCATCTACGTCTGTTCGTTGTTGATGCGAGTCCAACGAAACTCCTCTCTCTGCCTAAAGTCACGGAAAGTAGGTTGGTGCTCAGCCTTCTCTCACCTACCTGTTTCCCAAAATATTAAAAAAAGGCCGTTCCAATTCATTCAGCATATCAGACTAAGAGTATTTGTTGAGTGCTGAGTCAGCTCTTACAGAAAATTGGGATATTCATCTCTTATGACCAGTATGGACTCAGCAAGGATGAGAGGAAATGTGTATTGAGTCATGAAGCTACCGATTCAAAACAAAACAAAAACTCTTACTGTTGTTGTAACGTATTCTTATTGTAGGAAGGATTCACGCAAAATATCTTCATCTTGCTCTTGTCCACGTACACCTAATGAAGCAGAAGACAGAGGCAATTATTGAGCTTATTTGTGACATAAATTCATTCACCTGAGCTACCCCGTGGCAGGGAAAGGGACATCTGTGTTAAGAAAGAAGTGGTGTCTCTTCTATATTAATCAGCTGATCTTGAGTTTATTTTTCTCATTTGCTTTGTTCCTTTTTTGAAGCCATTTTCAATGGAGCTAATTTATTTAGAGCAGTTTTAGATTTATTGAAAAATTAAGATTGTTCAGAAAGTTATCTATTCTCACACATATTTGTTTCTATTATCAACATCTTACATTGGTATGATGCATCTGTTACAGTCAATGAACCAATACTGACACATTATCATTGGCTAAAGTCCACACCTTAGTTTTTACCAACGGACTGAAGTCCATTGCCTTAGTTTTTTTTACGTAACATCCTTGTCGATTCCAGGATCTCATCCAGGAGACCACATTACATTTAATCCTAGGCTCCTCTTGTCTATGACAGTTTCTCACACTTCCCTTGCTTTTGATGACCTTACCAGTTTGGGGGAGTACTGGTCAGATATTTTGTAGGATGTCCTGCTATTGGAATTTGTCTGGTTTTTTTTCATGATTAGACCTGAGGTATGAATTTCAGGGAGGAAGATTGCAGAAGTAAAGTGCTATCTTCACCGTATCACATTAGAGGGGCACAATATCAGTATGGTTTATCACAGTTAATGTTGACCTTGGTCACTTGGCTAAAGTAGCATTCGTCAGGTTTCTCTACTGTAAAGTTATTCTGTTGTTCCCCTCCCTTTCCATATTCTGTGGAACTAAGTTTCTATGAAGAGCCCACCCTTAAAGAGTGGTGAGTTATGCCCCCTACTCCTTTACAGTGGAGTGTTTACCTAACTTCTTACACTCAGAAGAGCTGTCTCTTTTACTCCATTAGTTAATTAATTAATTAACTGATATCAATATAGACTCTTGCATATTTCTCTTACACTTTGAGTTGTAATCTGTTACCACTTTAATGATTTTGGGGGTCAAATTTTTCCAGCTTCTGGCCACTGAGAGCTCTTTCAGTTGGCTCTTGTGCCCCTCTGACATACTCCCATTGAGTGTGTGTGTGTGTGTGTGTGTGTGTGTGCGTGTGTCTTAGCACTCACTTATTTTCATGCACTGCAAGATGCTTCAGACTCATCTTGTATATGTCCTGCCCCTGTCCTAGAATCAATCATTCCTCCAAGGAGCCCTGGCTCCCTTTTGAAAGACCATTTCCATCTTTCATAATATTAGAAATCAACATCTGGGTGTGCCCATTGATACTGGGCTATTTTTTCTTTCTGCCTCCTTAGTTGATCAAGCAAATATATGTGTACATATTAATCTGTGTATACACACATATCTGTAAATATTTCTGTTTAGAACCGTCTGTAACTATATTAGCCATTTGTTTTTCTTGTGTTCAGATAAATGAAGAAAATGATTTGCAAAGCTCCTCCCATCCCAACACAAGGCTTAAAACACCTGAAAATCATATTTGGACCTGGCACCTCCTTCTGTCAGGCAGTGGTATGACAATCCCTTTGAAGAGCTTCCAGTCTCGTGCAGAAAAGAGATTTATATGCATATAATTTCAATAAAATGCAGCAATTTAATAATCGCATGTGAAAAGCACAGATTGCTAAAAAAAAAAAAAAAGTACACAGGAAGCCACGTGGAAGAGGATGCTACCTATGAATACATGTAACATGAGGTTAAGGAGACTGGACTTCATTCTGTAGGTGAATGGAGAAAATTATAACATGTAATGCAAGGCTAAGTCCGCAGAAACCCAAGGCAAGAAGACCATTTCCAGTTTCCTGGGCACTAAAGCATCAAGACCTGATGGAAAAGAGAAATAAAGGCTAAAAATCGTGAAGTCTTTTTCCCAGTATAGTGTTGGTGTGCATGCTGTAGGAATAAAGAGGAAGATTCTGGTATGTGATAGTAGTTATTTCTTTAGCACTTACTACGTGCAAGTGCTATCTCACTTAACACTAGGAGATAGGAGTTTTGATTAATACCGCTGAGCAAATAAATAAGTCACATGGATGAAAGGTACAGCATAGAGAATAGAGTCAAAGATACTGTAATAGCATTATATGGTGACAGCTGGTAGGTACACTTGTGGTGAGCATAACATAACATATAGAGCTGTGAAATCACTACGTTGTACACCCAAAATTAGTATAGCATTGTGTGTCAACCCTACTTCCAAAAAAAAAAAAAAAGTAGCACAAAAAAAGAAAGAAAGGCTTAGAAAATGTTGGTTGTTTTTCTTTTGTTTTTTGCTTGTTTGTTTTTCTTTCTCTTTTTTTTTTTACTTTTCATTTCTAAGAAAAAAATAATAATATGTTGATGCAGGCCTGGTGGTTACATCTAGATTAAAGAACAATAGCTTTTGGAGAGCAATAAACCGAACAAAGACGGGAGTCTCTTCCCCTTGAAATCAGTTCCAAAAAAATGCCTCCATAAAATGTTTGAGCTAAACCATTTCCATCTTTCATAATGAGGGGAAATGGGCAAATAAATCAGTTGGGAGTCTGCAGCCCAGTCCTCAGAGGTGATATCTCAGCCTGGTCTCTCCCTCCTCTGCTTGCTGGGATTTATGGTCCCATCATTCATCATGTGTCCCTTCAGTGGAATTCTGGGTAAGATTAAGTAAAGCCACTGGGGGTTCAGAACTACAGTCCCACTACTTTGTGCCCACAATATTAGGATAAAACAAGGAAACATCACGCAGAGGCATAAAAAATCCAATCAACTTCATCAGCGCTTAGTGGTGTAAGAGGATCAAATGTTCAGAAAATATCTGCTGTTTGGGATTTTGCTTTTACCTGGAACTGTGTGGCATCTTACAAACCTCTTCAGAAAGACTAGCATTACTCTCTTCTTCAACTAATTGTGTTACTTGGTGAATTCACAAGGACTGGGTTTGAGCTCAGTCAGTCTGAACAGCCATAAGCAGAAGGAAGAATATAAAACACTTTTAGAATGCAGACTATAAACCTAGGTGCAAGGAATGTATATTCACTAATAAAACCAGTTTCGGCTGGCTAAGCATGTGCCTCCTTTGTGATTAATAAAGGCAGAAATGCAATCTCTCCGCCTGCATAGTATAGAGCTCCCTATGTAGAAGGACGGCTTGCGGGTTTCAAACTTGCCTCACATTTATTTATATGTATTTTACGCCTCACCACATTCCCCACCCCCTAGAAAAGAATTTAAGATGGATATAACTCCTATAATTCCTGTCTGAGGCCACCATGATAAAGCAGGCCTGCTTCCCTTGACAAGTGAATTCTTACCGCACAGGGTGGCTGTAAGAAATGTGTGTAGGGCTTTGTGCGCTAATCATATACAAATGTTGAGTAATTTAAATCACCACTTATTTTAAATTAGTATGTTCTTAACCTCAGTATAAGAAAAGGGTGCTAAGGACTGTGGGAAAGAGATGTTCTCCTGATAAGAGAGCAATAGGGTGACCAGAGAAAGTGAACAAATTAAATGCTTCACCATTTGAACACAAACCAAACCAGGGATATCCAGTAAAATTCCCAAACACTACTTTGGGTCAAATATTTTAAGATGGTTTCTTTCTTTCTTTCTTTCTTTCTTTCTTTCTTTCTTTCTTCCTTCCTTCCTTCCCTCCTTCCTTTCTTTCTTTCTTTGTTTCTTTGTTTCTTTCTTTCTTCTTTTCTTCCTTTCTTCCTTTCCTCCCTTTCTCTCTGTCTTTAATTTCATGCAGTCATAATTAATGCAACGGACCATAAAGCAAGATCAGGGTCAGGAATCTAGCTAAGCAAGTTCAAGGTCAGAAACGTAGATGTAAGTTATGCCACACCTTCTAACCTGACTGGCCCTGATTTAATAAGGCACAAAGTCACATCCTCCCCTGCACCCAACTTGCAATTGGCTGCTTTAAGACACAAGGCAATTAGTGGTAGAGAATGGTGAGAGAAATACTGCATTCCAGACACATCTGGGGAAGAGGAAAGGTCTTCCATTCCAGGATGTAGCCAGACAGAGGGGTGCCCACCAAAGTGAAAAATGAAAAACAGTCGTGATTTATAGGCTTGCAGTAAACTCATTTGAAAAGTTAAGGCATGCCATCCGAAAAAGCTTTGTATTGCCTCATCTCTTAAGGTAAGATGGGAATTTTAGGAGAAAAGTTTCTGGCAGCTTCCGCTGAACTAAATCATAAGGTGTTTCATAATTCCGTGTCAGTCAATTGTGCAACTGAGCAGCTTTTATTTTCCTCAAACACATAAGGCACCTAACTCTGCCCTCTGATACGTTTCTCTGCTCCGCAGCTAGCATGAAAAATTAAGTGTAAAGCTGGATCCTAGAACCTTACAGTTGCTGGTAAGAGGACTTCTCAGAGAAGAACTTGGGCCTCGCTTCTACTTCAGACGATGGATTTCAATATTCTAGTCTCTGATGTTTTTATCTATATTCTCTCTCTCTCATGTCAACATATTCTGAAATATCAGCGCTCTAAGGGAATGCCAATTGCATCACTAAAATGGCATAGGGCTTTACTTGGCTCTCTTACAGTTACATATTTGTTAACAATGTTCAGGGCCATATGGATCGACTGACAGTGGATGCTGTTGGTTCATTTCCCCGGTATGAGAAAAAGAAGGAAGGACCTGTTGCTCTTTTCTACTGTATTGTTTCCCAAACCATAACCTACTTTTCGTTTCTCACCACCACCACCGCCCTCACTTTTGTGCACTGCTGTAAGGAAGGTTGTGCATTGGATCAGTCCTTAAGCATCAGAACTGGCTCAAGATCTCCGTGTTCCCTTCCCACCTCTGGATGAAGCCATAATCATTGAGAATAGACCCTGCCTTGCCACACAGGAAATTCCTTCCTAGTGTCTGCTTTTTTGATTAGCCAAACCTGACGGCCATTCTAGACCCATTGCCACAGGTCAGGTAATTTGTTTTCGGTCTGCCTCTTCCAAGCTTAAGCACTGCCACCAGCTGTCATTTGCCTCACATTCTGAGGCTTTAAGCCAGCCTTTTTCTACTCAGATGTCTAGCACCAGCTTTCTGACTCCCAGGATGAGTCAGAGATTTTTATGGAAATATGGTCACAAATGACAGATATCCCTGCAACATGGTCAAGCAGAGTGGGAAATATATTGACTAGTATAATCCACAATTAGAATGCCAACCAGTGGAAAAACAAAGTTTAGCTGGACCCAGGATCAACTGTGACCTAAATTTTAACTCCACCTCTTTCCATCTCTTGTTCCTGATTGCTCTGGCTGTCAAGTTCAGTCTCTTTCACACTATTTCTCATTTTAATTTTTTTCATGTTGACTTATTTTGAGAGAGAGAGAGAGAGAACAGGGGAGGGGCAGAGAGAGAGGGAGAGAGAAAATCCTAAGCAGGTTCCGTGCTATTATTCCAGATCCCAATGCAGGGCTTGATCTCATGAGCTGTGAGATCATGACCTGAGCCAGAATCAGGAGTTGGATGCTTAACCAACTGTGCCACTCAAGCGCCCCTTCCTTCTCTATTTTATAGGGAGCATGACAGCACACGGCATCTGAGTTTTGTATCTTATGGCTTCTGCCACTTAATGGGATTTGTTCCAACACTACAGACCCCAAGTTCAGAAATCTTTGTGAAACGATTCATTGGTGTAACCAGATTTTATACTACTCATAGAATTTATTGTAGAGGAGAAAAAAGTGCCCAAGGTAGAAGAGAAATTCATAGTGACAGCCATAATGTAGACACGTTTTTTCTCCACAGTAGAGCTCAGATATTAAAGACTAGTGCTTTGTTCCTAGGGAAAAAAATTCCAGAGGTACCTGATGAAATCAGCGAAACTTGCAAGAGTATAACCATTTAAGAAACCCTCTTATTCTCTAGGAAAAAAAAATCTTTACCTCCTGATACTTGGTTTACAAAATAACAATCTTCACCCTATAGCTAGGACATATAGAGTTTTGGAAGCTTGCCGCAGTTGGAAATTATTACTTAGAGGTAAAATTTCAATTTGGATTCTTAAAACGGTATATAAAATAGCCTTTAGTCTCAGGATAACCATATATAAGGAAGAGAGTTATGATGAATTGTACTTGTTCCAATGGTTTGGGTAGAAAAAGACCAAAGCACAACTGAAAGAAGGTTAAATAAAAAGGAAGGAATTTATTGTATTTGTTTTGTTTTAAATAATGGAGTGCTTTATGGAACTCAAGATCAGGAATGTGTGGGTCTCTTTGAAATATGGTGACTTTCATGGTAGCCATGTAGATGGGTCTAAGGGGAAAGGCCGTGTAGACAATGTCATGGGTAGCAACTAAACCAGTTCAATCTAGCCAATCTTTTTATTAAGTAGCTTTTTTTTAATGCGCACAGCATTTCACCCCTCAACTTTTCATGCTTGTCAATCTACATGTTCTATCATAACACTTAAATGAATTAACTCTTTTAAAATTAAATTTGGTGTACCACTAAAAAAATACACGGATACATATTAAGTTTGATTTGCAGCTCACTCTGCTATCATGAAACAAAATGGTGAGTAATAAAAATGTTGAATGAGCACATCTCTTCCCACAATTTTTAGTAACTATCAATTACATTCACTAAAAAGAGAGGTCTAGAGTTCACAAAAATATGTAGTATTCAATAATGGAGCTGTCCCCACATAATATGGATAAAATGGTTGTATCATTTTAAGTCAACTTGGGCTATGTCGAGGAAAAACTCTGAGTCTCCCCAGTCAAAAGATTTAAGTAAGTTCATGCATGACACATCCAATGAGACCAGTCTGGATACCATTTCCTGAGCATATCCTTGCTCTCACTGCCTCAAGGTCTTGGCTCAAATTGTTGGCTCAGTGTAAAATGTCTTCCTTTCCCCCAAATCTGTTTAGGTCTTCTATATTGCCTTCAAAATTCAACTAAAATTCTGTTCTCCTCTGGAAGCCCCACAACCTTCACATTCCCCAGAGTAAAGTATTCTTTTCCTTGCACTTGCTTAACAAGATGTTTGTACATGTTTTGGTTTTGGTTTCGTTTTGTCTTGCTTTTTGTCTTTTCAGAGTCAGCCTTGCATCATATTGTGTGTGTGTGTGTGTGTGTGTGTGTGTGTGTGTACACACATGTGTGGATAGATGGATGGATAGATAGATGATAGATGATAAATAGATAGATAGATGGATAGATAGATAGATAGACACATGATAGTCTCCACTAGATTTTGAGCTTCTGGAATAGAACTGCCATAACTTTTTTCCCCCTATCTATTTCTTTAATCATTAACTAAGTATTTCTGAGTGTCCATATTCAAAGGTAGGCACTGTGGAGCTATTAAGACAAAAGCAGACTGTATTTGATTCTCTAAGAATATACAACGTAAGAAATAAAAAACAGGCAGAAAATCAATCTAGTACAAGGTAAACATAAGTGACTTAGAGACATAAAGATGAAATGTAAGAGAGTTCTGTGAACATGGAGATCATTTCAACATTGACAGAGAGAGGGGGCTGAGAAGGAGCCTCTAGAAAACGAGAAAAGGCTTTGTGGAACAAGACAGGTTTTGAAAGTGTCCACTGAGGATGGGTAGGATGTGGATGTGGGGGTGTGTATATTCCCCAATGAAGGGAAGCAGCATGAGTAAAAGCAGAAGCAGGGAGAGCAGAAAGGTGGATTCCAGGGGACCATGAGATGCCACAGAGAAACAGTGAGAAACTGTTGGAATGGAAACCCATGTTATCCTGAGCGATCTGGACAGTATCTTCTCATTAATCTGGACCCACCAAAGAAGTGGACAAAAACAGAAGAGTCTGGGTGTGTGTTGGGGGACGTCCATCAGGCTGCATCAAGAATATAAGCAAAAACTGATGAGGTCCAAGCCTGAAGTAGATACAATGGGACTGGAGTTCTTCCACGGAGACTTGACAAGGCTTGGCTGTTGGTTGCACCCGGAGGGCCAGGGAGGAGAAGAAGGGGGTCGTCAAGAGAGAGGGGGATGGTGCTGCCATTGACTAACGCAAGGAACATAGGAGGGTTGAACAGATTGGATGGTGGCAAAACATGATTCCAGTAGAAATGTCAAGGAAATGTTTTTCTCTTTACATCTGCTTCCCAATTCAGCATCTGACAAAGTCATATAAAAATGAGTTAATAAATGTTTACTGAATTGATATGAATTTATAATAAACATTAAAACTCTATGGTAACAGTGGTGGAAATAAAATATTGTAGAGACATCATAAAACTTACGCTTGTCATCAAGGTAGACAATCATGCCATTTTATAGACTGTTTCCTGGCCCCATGTCCAGCTACCATCATGGAAAATTCTCATCAGTTGGAAAGCAACTGATTCACTTGGTGGCTACCATAGGTAAAGCACTTAGGTATTTTTTAAATTATATCTTATAACATCGCCCAACTCTATTTCACTAAAGAGGTAATGGAGTTTGGTTATCCAAGAACTTTCAGGTAGCAGGTAACAGCAAATCCCGCCCCAGGCACTGTTCCAAGCCCTTCACAAATATTACACCTTTTACTCCCTGTAACTCCTGTGGCTGGTATTATTATCTTCTCCATTTGAGGTATGAGGAAACCCTGGCATAGGAAGTTCAGTAGTGAGAGCAAGGTCACACAGCAAGCAAAAGTCAGATCCAGGACTTGAACCCAAGTGGGCTGGTGCTAGAATTCATGAGCTCAACGGTCACCTTACATAGCCTCTTCATACTTGAGTGGCGTAGTGTGGTTGGGAATCAAGTCTAGCTGGTGCCAGAGCTCATGTTTTCCCTTCCACTTTTTCTCAGAGAAAAGTTTGCTGAAGCATCCCTCCGAGAAGGAAAGAAAAAAGTGTTATTGAATGATTGGCCCAGGATCAGATGGAAATGAATAGTGACACCCATTACTCATGATTCCTAACACCAATTTAGGTTCATGGTGCCTTGCTACCGAAGAGTTAACCCCGTACAGGCTATAATTACGCATTTTAGGAATATCTTTCAAAAAATATAGGTGTGTACTTTAGTTATTTATGTTATAGGAAACATTGTACTTAAAAATCTTTGGGGGCAGAGGTGAATACTTGATAAATATAATTAGTGACTTTCTGTGGTTTTTACAAATCAAACTTCTATGATAAATTTCTCAAAAAAAGGTAATTTTGCTTATCCACATTCAGATTTCTAGGTGCAGCATATTATCATGAATCCCCCAATCATCCTTTAGAAACACTACAATATAGGGTTTTATTGTAGCTGTCTTTTGAGGTTGCAAATTGTTAACATCTGTCTCTTAGTATTTTTTTCCCACAATACTCTAAATACTCTAATCTCTGGTTATCCTACTAATAACTATAATTTTCTAGTCAGCTGCTATCTCTCAAGGTAGTTTAAAGGTCATTTTTTGCAATACATAAAGAAGCTTGTGAAGAAAGTGGACGTGATTTATTTTTTAGCAAGTTGAACTCCTGTTTGGATTTGGTTTTGTATCCAAGAAGAGTCTCTGTCTAGCGATTTTGCTCCAATCTCTTATTTAGTCCCAGCATGATTAATCTGGTCTCTTTCATTACATTTTACTTCTGTTACCTGATGTTATTCCTAATAGGGAAACAGATATTATTTTCAGAAACATAATTAAAAGATACATTTATATTGTACTTTTTATATTCAAAGTGCTGGTTAATCCATGTGTTAGCCCTACAAGATAAAAGCATGCTGCACTTTCCCCTAGAGAGACATGTTCCTGAAAACTCTCTTAATCAAGATTTGGAGAATTACATCCACTTCATTTTCTGCAGCACCACGGATGCTGCAGAAATTACAAAACTTGAATATATTTGTGTAAAATGCACACATTTTCATTTATTGAAGGTGCCGATCAAAATATATAAGAGCTGCATACACATAAGCTGTAGTGAACAGATGGTGAGTTATTTGGTTTCTGTTTGTTTGTTTTGCCTTGTCTGCATGCATTTCTTTCTTGTGATGAGGAAAAAAGCCTGGATTTCCTTTGGGTAAAATTACTCTTTACTCAACACGTTACCTACAGCTACAGAGCATGACCATGAGATAGCTATAGTGACCCATTCAGGGACAAACATGTGACCCACCCTTAGCCAATGAGACGCCAAATGAGGAGTCTGCAAGAGCTCTTTTGGAAAGAAATATTCATCTTATTCCCAGTTGTGTTGCTCACCTGGTAGGATACCAGTATGGACTTGGCCATGTTAAAATGGCTACCATGGGGAAAAAGTCAGTCTGAAAGAATAGTCAAAGCAGGCAGAAATTAGATGTAAGAAACAAGGAGACACAGTATCCTGATGCCATGCCTGAATCTAGCCCCACCCTATGATTGCATGAAATGGGTTCTTTCCACTTAAAAATGAGTGGCACCCAATTAGTACAGAAGCACAATCGAGGTCTCTAGATATTAATAAAACTCCAATTTTATTGTAGCAGATAGTAAGTATGAAGGGAATTTTAATGGAACATTCTAAATGAAAATAACTGAGCAGGATTAAGTAAGAAAGGCTTCAGGCAAAGCATTATGAATGATGTTTTGACTAGAGCAAATAGTTATGAGGTGGTAGCTAATATCTCAGCATATGTTTGTATAAGGGTTTGTTACAGATTGACTTGTGTACCCTCAGAATTTATATATATTATATATATTTATATATATTATTTTTCATATTATAAATAGATACACCATATGTGTAATTATATTATAGATTATAATATATTATATGTTTATAATATATATAATACATTAAGTACCTAAGAAGTTAACCTTGCTTGGAAATAGAGTTGTTGCAGATTTAATCACTTAAGATGGGTTCATACTGGAGTAGGGTGGGCCCCCTAGTCTAAGATGACTATTGTCCTCATAAGAAAGGGATATGCATGTGGAGATGAATGCAGAGATGGGACAATGCTTCTACAAGCCAGGGGATGTCCAGGATTATCAGCAAAGCACCACAGTGTGAAACAGATTGTCCCTCAGAACCCTCAGAGAGAAACAGCCTTACTGACCCTTTGATCTTGGAGGTATAGCCCCTTGAACTATGGGACAACAAATTTATGTCTGTTAAGCCACCCAGTTGGTAAAGTACTTTGTTACAGCTGCCCTATCAAACTAATACAAAGACTAAGAATAATTACAGATGAAGACAAAAACACATTCCATGGGATAGAAAAGAGTCAAATGAAATAGGCATTGACCAAAGTAAACTAACATTTGCTTTGAAGGTTCATAGTTTAAAGACTAAATTAGGATGACGATTTCATGATGGAGATAAAAAATATATATATGAGAAATAATATAAGAGGAAAACTTGAAAATTTATAGAGAATGGATTATCGGCATGTAGGTTTGGATGAAAACTATTTTGTTTTTTGTTCCTTGTTTTTTTGAGGACTTCAAAACTATGTGATTGGAAAATTAGAAACTGATAAGGACATTTCCCATGAGAGAGTTGAGAAAGAATTGTGATATGGAGTGAGAAATTCTAATATAGCCTGAGTCATACCACACTTTTAGCTTGTCATCATCTGGTAGACTTCTCGACCAAGGGAAACAATGTCATACCAATAGTGGGACGGCTGACATTTTGTGTGTCCTGATGTGATGCTCTTAGTAAAACAAAATTCACCTATTGGTATTTTTCCAAAATTACTTAACCTGCATCAAGTTGTGAGGAAACAATCCAACAAATACAAACTCTTGAATGTTTTACCAAACCTGGTCTTCTCAAAACATATTAATTTCATAAAAGTCAAAGAGAGTTGGTGGAACTCATCTAGATTAGAGGAGTGCACAGAGATATGACAGCTAGAGGAGTATGTGATCCTTGAGTAGATCCTGAATCAGAAACAAACAAGCAGGAAAATAATAACAAAAACAAACAAACAAAAAAACCACAGGGCTAAACAACTTATTGGGATCATTTGAATATGGACCCTATATTAGATTAACATTAGATCAGAGTTGCATTTTTTTTTTATTTTTTTAACGTTTATTTATTTTTGAGACAGAGAGAGACAGAGCATGAATGGGGGAAGGGCAGAGAGAGAGGGAGACACAGAATCCAAAGCAGGCTCCAGGATCTGAGCCATCAGCCCAGAGCCCGACGCGGGGCTCAAACTCACGGTCCGTGAGATCGTGACCTGAGCTGAAGTCAGATGCTTAACCGACTGAGCCACCCAGGCGCCCCTTACATTTTTTGAATGTGGTCACACCATCATGGTGAGTTTATTTTACTCTTTCAACTTTTCTGTAGGTTTGGTATTGGGGAGGAGGCACTTAAAGCAGCTGGCCTGTGATCCATTTTTCTTTCCATTAATAAGGGATGTGATCCCAAGAAAAGACAAAAGATGGCTGACCTGGTTTTATCTCCACATATACATTCTGATAACTGGAAATCTTGATAAATATGATACTCCTATTTTCGAAAGAGAGAGTCCAAATCTATGGAACCTTCTTAGCTTTGGTTTGGGGTTGCTTAAGGTAAACACATCTCGGATCTACGGATTTAAGGGGCTTGGATCCCTAGAAAATGTCATGTCAGGTAGGTGACCTACTGGGGTACAAAACTGAGATGTTTCATAACCAAAGTGCTGTCTGCTGTGTGAGCGAACCTGTGTACCTTAGTTAGAGACCTCATCTCACCAGGGTCAAAGTGCATGTGTGTGTGGGAATAAAGGAGTCAGGGAATCACCCTCAGCCTTCCACATCTGTCCCACACTTCACCTGTGACTTTCAGTTGTTAGTCTCTGAAATTATTAGGATAGGTTGGTTCTGGAAAGGATCCTTAGTTGTGAAACTCTGTTTTGACAATCTGATCCTTTGTATGAGCTCAGCTATTTTTCAAGTTAAAAAGTTCTTCAGAGAGCACAGGATGTCAGTTTTAAAATTTTTCACATATAAGATTTAGATTAGATCTGCAAATGATGGCAGAGGTTGGCCTCTTAAAAAAGTAGACTATGATTTTTTAATATAATTTATTATCAACTTGGTTTACATATAGTACCCAGTGCTCATCCCAACAAGTGCCCTCCTCAATGCCCATCACCCACTTTCCCCTCTCCCCCAACCCCCATCAACCCTCAGTTTGTTCTCAGTATTTAAGAGTTTCTTATGGTTTGCCTCCCTGCCTCTCTGTAACTTTTTTCCCCTTCCCCTCGCCCATGATCTTCTGTTAGGTTTCTCAAGATCCACTATGTTTAGAATAGTATTAGGTTCACAGGAAAATTAAGCAGAATATACAGAGATTCCCTGTATCTCCCTGCCCCCACACATGCATAGCTTCCCTCATTCTCAGTATCACTCACTGGAATGGCCCACTTGTTACAACTGATGAACCTACATTGACCTACCATTATCACCCAAATTCCATACTTTACATTACCGTTCACTCCTGGTGTTGTACGTTCTACGGGTTTGGATAAATGTATAATGATATGTATCCACCATTATGGTATCATACAGAGTAGTTTCACTGCCCTAAAATCCTCTGTGCTCCTCCTGCTCACCCCACCCTTTCCCTTCTAACTCTTGACAATCACTTATTTTTCAACTGTCTCCATAATTACGCCTTTTCCAAAATGTCATAGAGTTGGAATCATATGGTACGTAGGCTTTTCAGATTGGCGTCTTTCACTTAGTAATGTGCACTTAACTTTCTTCCATGTCTTTTTCGGAGCTTGATAGCTCATTTCTTTTTAGCACTGAATAATATTTCATTGTCTAGATAGATCACAGTTTATCCATCCACCTACTGAAGGACATCTTGGTTAGGTTGGGCTTCTAACGTGTGTATCACTGATCCTATGGCCAAGTCTCACCAGTGTTGCTGTTTGTCCTGGTAACAGAGGCCATGAAGATATGAGCAACAAGGCCCAGGGTTTAGTCACCAGCTTCTGAGGGTCAGGAATCCGTGATGCAGCTGCAAAAGCCTCTTGGTCCCTGACAGGCCTCCTCTGGAGTCTCAGTGGGGTCTCCTCCAGCCTTCCTAACCGTCTTCTGGCCCTCAATTGCCTGCATCAAATCCCTTTCTGTTCAAAATATCTAAAGTGATTTCTGTTTCCTGCACTGAACTCTGAGTGATGTAATTACTAGACCAAATACAGTGAAAACTTGTTCCGCCATGTTCCGCAAAACGGCAAATATTTCTGACAAATTTTAACTTGATAAATGAGTAGTATGCAATAGACTAGTATGTGATGCTGAATGTCACATGATCACAATTGAGCCAATGGCTCTCTCTCTCTCTCTCTCTCTCTCTGTCTCTGGGGGATTGTGGGTGATCATCTCTTATGCTCAGATGCTCAGTCTCAGGCTTCAGTGTTTGGCAGAAATTAGTGATTTTTCAAAACGTTGGAAGATGCCCACAACTGGCACTCGTGTATTTTTTGTCACTACAAAACACCTCTGGACAGTCTTTTGCTTTTCCATACAAGAGTGAACTTAGGAATGCTTTGCTTCATTCTAGTCAGGCTGCCTGCAGATATAGAAACTTTTCTCTGCTGCCTTATTGTCAGTTACGTTACAGACAGTATATGACAAGAGTTTATGAATACTGGACTGTAGTCAACATTGCACACATGTATCCAATGGCCCCCATGCAGAAAAAGATCCCATTGAGCCAATAGATCGCAGTGATTCTGTTAGTGATAGTGAAAGTCGTCCTACCCAATAACCCTCCTCTCTCTTGTCTCCCTCATAACAGCCATGAAGGTTTTCAAAGGTAAGGGCAGGCTTATTTTTCTTTATATTTTGTATTTTCTCTATTATCTTGTATTATATTTTGTAATATGTTATATTCTATTTTGTATATGAATATTTGGGGATTGTGGAGCACATCATCCGAGTTTCCATTATTTCTTATGGGGAAATTCACTTTGATGGACAAGTGCTTTGGATTGCAAGCATGTTTCCAGAACGAATGATGCTCACAAACCAAAGTTTTGCTGTAATTTTTCATTTGGAGATGTTTTTTTTCTCAGCTTCTGGGTTTGTATACATCAACATTTTGTCTATCTCTAAGATCTTTAAAATTTTAAAATAAAAACAATAGACAAATCATTTGACCAGGCAAAAAAAATAAAAATAAAACAATAAAAAAACCACAGGGACAACCTGTCATATTTTAGAATGTATAGGCTTTATTTAATGTATATATCTTTTAAGATAACTGTCCATGCAATTGCCAGGTTTTTTTTCCCCTCTGCATGCACGTTCGAGTATCTGAATTCTTATTAAGAAATATAACAAATGCACTGAATTTTTTTTCTGGATGCAAAACTGGTTTGAAGATTATTCGAATCTATTTTTTTTTTTTGATCAGCAGATATCACGGCAAACTAATCCAGAATCTAAAATTGTTAATGCCATATGTGTCATTGATTTCCATCTTGCCAATTAAATAAAGGTTACCGCCTGGGCGCTTCAAAGATTGCCTCTCTCCCTGGGCACTACCACAGTGATTCAGCTCAGCCAGGACACTCTCTCTGGCAGTCCCCAAGTTCCCTCCGCAGAAATGAAAGGCAGAACGGCTTCTGGGAAAGTCTTCACTTAGGGAATGGCAGGATTGCTGCTAACCAGAACTCCAATTTGCTGACCTTTCCTTGCTCATTAAAAAGGCTCATCTTTTCTGTTTTCCCCAAGAGACAAGAATTAATTCAACAAGCATTTATGAAGCACCCACGAGGTGCCAGGCATTGAGCCAGACTCTAGGGATGCTAAGAAAAATAAAAGATGCGAAGCTACGTTCCTGTCCCCCATAAGGTCTGACTTTGATTAGATGGTTACGTATCTAGCTTTAATGTCATGTGATCGGTTCTTTGAATTACGTGCTCTTGGGTAGCATGGAGGCAGGAAGAGTCCAATCTCACTGAAAGGAGGGAAAGAACTGATTAGCCAAGTAGAGAAGGAGGTGACATTCGAACTCAGTTGTGAAGAATAAACAGGGCTTATCCAGGCCAGAGAGATGGAAGGATGAAAGAATTCCAAGGAAAATAAATCCAGCAAGAGCCAAGGCAAGAAGGCAAAAGAGGGTCAGCCTTGGTTAGGAAACCACCAAGAGGGCAGCTCAGAACATGTGAGGGTGAAGTTTATGTGTCAACTTGACCAGGCCATGGGGAGCCAGAGATTTGGGCTAACTTTACTCTGGGTATTTCTGTGAGAGGCTTTTTGGATGCGATTAACGCTTAATTTAGTAGACTGAGTAAAGCAGATTCTCTTTCCTAATGTGGGTGGGCCTCATCCAATCAGTTGATGACCTGAATAGAACAAAAAGGCGGACCTGCCCCTAAATAAGAGAAAACTCCTGCCTGACTGCCTTTGAGCGAGGACATCGTTTTAGGGTTTTTGGACTCAAAACTGAAACATGTGCCCTTCCTGGTTCTCAAAGCATCCAGACTAGAACTACACCACTGGGTCTTCAGGGCTTGCCAACAGCACATCTTGGGACTTGTCAGCCTCCATAGTCTCATGAGGCAGTTCTACACACACACACACACACACACACACACACACACACAGTGTGTTGGTTCTGTTCTCTAGAGAATTCTGGCTAATACAGCAAGGGAGGTATAAGATGAGGTTGGAACAATAAACAGAACAATAACGTAAAGAATCTGGCAGCCCGTTCCATGTATGTTAGAAACAGCGGAAGTTTCTTTCCAGTATTGTAATTGTCATTGTTGACAATTTTGCCATCTATTTCTTGGGTGGACAAGACACCCTTCTGAGTGCTCTACAGGTATCAACTCATGTATTTCTGACAGCCCATTTCTGAGGGACGCACTATCTGGATCCCCTGTCTCCAGAGGCAAACATGAGACACACAGAAGTAACCTGCCCTGAGTGTCCTGGCTGATGAGTGGCAAAGCCCGGGGTGGAACACAGACAGTCACGTCTCCAGAGTCTGCACTCTGTTACTGCTTTGGTGATGCTCTGATCTCAAACTTAATTCCATAGGTAGCTTTGATCACAGGGATACAGATCAAGTTTGTCATCTTTCTAGATGATAGTGTTGGTAAAACAGAGAGCGGGTCAGAGAATGGAAAGGACAGAACACTGCAGAAATTTGAGCTGAGACATGGTGATGTGGTGAGGGTCTGGCCTAGACCAGAAGTGCTGGGAGCGGAGAAGCCTGTCTCAAAACAGCGTCGCCAGGATTTGGTGACTCAGGGGATGTTGACAGTGAGAAAAAAGAGGTAAGAATCAGCGTGGTCAGGAATCACTGCATGATTACCTGAGCTGGCAAGCATGTCGGGGGAGGGGAGAAGACAGCCGAAGGTGATTTAGAATGGAAATTGAGACATCCACGGATAGAAATTTGGATTTCAGTTCAGAAGAGAGATCAGGAATAGAGAAATCTGGCAGTCGTATTAGTTTTCCTAGGCCTGTCCTGACAGAGTATCACAAACTTGGTGTCTTAAAGCAATAGATATGTATTCTTTCACTGTTCTGCAGACCAGAAGTCCAAAATCAAGGCATGGACAGAGCCACACCCCCTCGGGAGGCTCCTGTGTATATGGGTTGAACCCCCTCTATTTCTTTTTTCCCCCCTCTATCTCTTTTTTAAAGAACATCAGTGATGGCATTTGGGGGGCATGTAAATAACCCAGGATTATCTCTTTCTCTCAGTATTCTTTTTTTTTAAATTTTTTTTTGACATTTATTCATCTTTGAGAGACAGAGAGTGAGTAGGGGAGGAGCAGAGAGAGGGAGACACAGAATCTGAAGCAGGCTCCGGGCTCTGAGCTGTGTCAGCACAGAGCCCCATGCGGGACTCGAACTCACTGACTTCAAGATCGTGACCTGAGCCCAAGTCGGACGCTTAACTAACTGAGCCACCCAGGCGCCCCTCCTTATCTCAGTATTCTTAATCATATTTGCAAAGATCCGTTTTCCGGGTTAAGTAACATCTATAGTTCCCAGGGATTAGGACCTGGTAAATTGGGATGGCTAGCTTTCAGCCTCCCCCAGGAGTCATCCGGATGTGGAAGGTTAGAGGGGAGGTGACTCCCAAGGGTGAGCGATAACAGGAAGCCACCCTGGGAGAGGGGAAGCGGCACCCCACCCCCACCCCCGCTTCAAGTCCCACTTTGCCCCAGCTCCCGAGCACCCCCACCAAGTGGCCTCAGAGCTTCAGATCTCGTGTTCTCCCCTGTCAAATGAGGCAGCTCGACTACTTGATTTTTCTCTCAAGAAGAAAATGTTAAGTGTGCATTTCATCTAAATAAGTGTGCGGAGTCATTTGGAGCCATGGCAGTTTCAAAATAATATTACTTTACCTCAATAACAGTATTAAAATGAGAGGATAAATCCAAAATTGTCCTTAATCCTTTCATTTGACCAAATCAATGTTTTTATTTGTATGACATTTTGGAGTCCTTGAGCACATATTCAATTTTTACATATTGGCCACACTTTTATAGGTAGAATTTTATCATCTGTTTTCGTTATTTAAAATGTCACCATGATGATTTTTCCATTCTGTTACCATCCCTTTTCTTCTAATCCCCCACGTTCCCTCCTTGCCCACGCTGCTACATTGTGTAGTTCAAAGAGAGGCTTTCTGTATGAGTGGGGCCCCTGACGCTGTGCAGCATCAGCCCTAGGGACAACAATGGGAAGCCACCTCCTGGAATGACGCAGACTTGCACCCCAAGGGCCCGCCTCTGCACCAATGCTGAACCCTTTCCGTTAAAGGTTCTTTTCTGTTCCAGGGCACCTGGGTGGCTCAGTCAGTTCAGCAGTCAACTCTGGATTTCAGCTCAGGTCATGATCTCACAGTTGGTGGGATCGAGACTCGTGTCCGATTCCCCATCTATTTGTCCTTCTCTCTCTCTCTCTCTCTCTCTCAAAATAAATAAATAAACGCTTCTTTTTAAAAGGTGTTTTTCTTTTCCAAACTAGAAGTCTAATTCCTACCCAGGTGAAAATACATCCGAATGCAAATACTTGAAGTAACGTCTCAGAAAGCTTTCATTTTAGATGATGCTTGAGACACTACTTTAGAGAGTTAAGATATGTCCTATATTGAACTTGGTGAGATTCTCACTTAGGTGACACCTCCACTATCACTGCTCAGAAAATTAAATCCCATTCAAGCATACCTGCTACAAGCTATATTGACACCATTTTCCAGGACATAAAATAACCGCTACGACCAAGTCCCAACGTCAGTCATATCTACCCTGCATGGAAGTGTGGCGCATAATGCGAGACTGCCCCACTTTTCTGCAATAAATAGCAATCTGAATATAGCTGCAAAACTTCTGAGCCATTCTTGGAAATGTATTTATTCTATTTGGTCTTTTCTTTTTTCTTTTTTTTTTTCAGGAGGACTCTTCCCTTAAATAACCTCACAGTCCACAGGCACATGCTTATATACACACATTCTCTCTCTCTCTCTCTCTCTCTCACACACACACACACACACACGTACACACACATACACATCCCATGGGGAAAAAATTTGCTTGAACTACCAAAGTCTGTTATAATCAATTTTTGTTCAGTACGTATTAAATTTTGAAATTGCACCAAAGAGCACAAAACTAAAAGAATCAATCATCCTTTCTCATGTCCTTCCAGGACAAAATTAGCTCGAAATGGTCATTCTTGTTTCTTTCCTCTGGAAGAGAAACATAGGTAGCGTATAGGTGAGAGTTAAAGTCTAGGATATCAAACACCTGCTATGGGGGAGTAAGGTTCTGAGCGTGGGGATTTAGTGATATTAAAGGGGTGACAGTTCACACAGGTGTGCAGAGAGCGGTGAAAACACTGTGTGTGGCTCAGCACCCCATCACACCGGACACAGACACTTTGGCTCATGGCTGCAATTAGCTGCCATTATGCTTCTTTGTTCTCTCTGGAGGAAGCTGCTGGATGTGTGTGCTTGGGCAAGTTATTTCACCTGTCAGAGCCTCAGTTCCTGCATCTGTTGGTGAAGATGAACTAATAGTGCCTTCCTTAAACAGATGCTGACAGGTTCGAATCAAATGATGCATGTGAAATAGAGGCCAGTGCCTGGGGCATAGTAAGTGTTCACTAAATCTTAGCTGCATTATCCAGCCCCTCATTTTGTGGAATGGTTTAGTCACCCATCCTAATCATGCCACTTGGCCAGGGATTCCTTGGGGACAGTTTGTGTGAATCGCCGTCAGTCTCTCCGCCTCCCTGCTCTGACCTCCAGCCTCACCGTGTTGTAGCCCCGTGAAAATTCCGCAGCCACCCAGTGGGCCATGTTGTAACACACAAGCCTTTGGGACTGGAAGTCCAGTTACAGCGCAGCATCAGTTGGTGAATTTACTTATTCACTTGAGTGTTAAACACGAAATCCTGGAGGACACAGAGTACCAAACAGTGGTGGGTACTGGCCTCCCAATGAGTTAAATGAAAGCAACACATTTGAACCTCCAGATTGGCCTGTAATTGAAAAAAAGGTTGGCACCATGTGGTTTTCCAGCTTTCCAAATGACACTGTGACCTTTTGGTTTTCATTTTCTATTTATCTGTTATTGAATATCTTTGGAACCTGTGATGCCAACACAACAGAACTCCGTGGCAGATTTTCATTTCATCGCAAAAGGGATCAAATGATAGGAATCAAAGCTGTGAAAATGTCTTACTTTAAATTACTTAAACAATAAATTTTTTAAAAAAAAATAATCTCTGTCATCTGAGAACTCGTTGCTGGAAAGGTCCTTAAATCCTCGAATGCAATGATTTATTTTCTCAAATGGAGAAACTGAGATCTAGAAAAGTCAAAGAGTTTCATCCAGGAAGCCTCTTAAAATTACCCATCTGTGGGTAATTCTTTTGGGGATTTGATTATATGACTCATTATCTACAATGATTCATTTAGCTACATAATTGATCAAGTTAACTATATAATCTATGCAACTGACCAATCTTTACCAAATGAGAATTAGGCTTTACACTACATAATTCTCTATGGTTTTGATATGTCATCTAAATCATTATTCATACCAATACTCTGATAAAGGTATTATAACACACCTCTATTAAGATAACTATGGGGCACCTGAGTGGCTCAGGTGGTTAAGCAGCTGACTCTTGATTTAGGCTCAGGTCATGATCTCACCGGTTCATGAGTTCAAGCCCCACATTGGGCTCTGCACTGACAGTGCAGAGCCTGCTTGGGATTTTCTCTCCCTCTCTGTCCTTCCCCACTCTTTCTACTCTCTCTCTCTCTCTCTGAAAATAAATGAACTTAAAAAGAAAGTTAAGTCTGTGTAGTGACAGGTGTTAAATAGACTCATTGTGGTCATTTCACAACATATAAAATATTGAATCATTCCATTTACACTGGAAACTAATATAATGTTGTATGTCAACTGTGCCTCAATTAAAATAATAAACTTCTACCTTTTTTGAGAAAAAGATGAGAAATTCAGACATGGAAACTGTCGTTCGTTTACCACCGGCTCCATAGCTGGCAAGTGGCAGAGTTGAACCTTGAACCCAAGTGTTTTGGCACTGTGTTCCATACTCCTCCTAAGGGAAGTTCTCTAAGAATAAAGGATAACTTGTCACAGGGAATTATTTTATTGCCTAAGAACTAGACCAACTGGAAATGGAGCACATGTTGGAAACATGTGGTGGAGGCAGGGCCACCGGGGATAAAGAAAGGATTTAGATAGATTTAATCATAAAATAAAGGCTTTAACTACTTACCAATATTGTTGCAACTTAGGCCTGAATATGCAAAAGTTTGGTAGGAGAAAGGTATTTGATTTGGTTTCCTGGGATTCAACCCTATGGTCCCAAACTAGCCCCTATGTATAAAGAAACATCTGAAGCTCAAACCAATCATAAAAGCTCCCTAAAGTCCACCCCCCCACCTGCAAAAATATTTTCAGTGGGTCCAAGAATTCCATCCTTACTTGTCCTTAAGTATCATTATCTTTTACAGGAGCCAAAAATACAAATATAAAGGAGGAAGACCTTTTTTATGAGAATAGCTAAACGCTGATAGAGTCATTTCCTCAAATGACACTTTTATTTAAAAAAAATTTTTTTTTAACATTTATTTATTTTTGAGAGACAGAGAGAGACAGAGCATGAGCAGGGGAGGGGGAGAGAGAGACAGGGAGACACAGAATCTGAAGCAGGCTCCAGGCTCTGAGCTGTTTGTTAGCACAGAGCCCGACGCGGGGCTTGAACTCATGAACTGCGAGACCATGACCTGAGCCAAAGTTGGACGCTCAACCGACTGAGCCACCCAGGTGCCCCTCAAATGACACTTACTTTTAAGTAACAATGCCATAAGAAGTAGATTGAATGCACGCTTTTGGGGGGAATATTAAGTTCCAGTACAGAATTAAATTCGCTGTGTGTGCCTAGAAAACTGGCAGGGCTCCTCCCCCTTTCGTATTAACACATCATTTTAGACACAGCTTTAAAAAGATGCATAATTGTCCCTAGCTGCCACCCTACAATCTACATAATATTCTTGTCTATATGACAGCCCTTTTTTTTTAAATCTAGAGAGATGTTCACTCTTTTATATTTTAATTAAGTTGGTTAGTTTAACCAACTGTATATACAAAAAGGTAATGACCAAGGATTTAGCCCTGACACCACCTCTATTCTATGGCCCGAGACTATAAACCAGCCAGTCTGACTGGGGTGTAACTAGCCACATGGGAACAGGTAAGAAAGTGAGGATAGTTGAGGGCCCTCTCCTCTCCCCTCCCCTCCCCCCCGGAACACCTGTACTAGAATAATTTCAAGTTCACATTCACAGGGCAATTCTTGGAGGAGGCTCGTTCTTCTCACTGGATTATGCACTCAATCCTAGGCAAATACTCTTGGAATGTCACCTTGAGTCCCAGGAGGCAAGGGAATGTGGCACTGGATGGAAAGAGGAGAAGATGAGGGCAAAACCTCCTTTATTATTCACTGTCTGGTGAATGGAGATTACAGAACACGATGGAAGCAGTTGGGTAGAAGTGTGCATGTCTGTGTGCATGTGTGTGCATTCGTATATGGTTGTGAGTCCATGGTTGTGTCTGTGCATCTGCTAATCATCATAGCCTTAAAGAAAGAATACAATACAATCTACCTCTGTATTTACAAATCCATTGATCTATAATATGCGTGTGTGTGTGTGTGTGTGTGTGTGTGTGTGTGAAAGAGTGTATTCCTCTCAAAATACTCCGTAGTCCACTAGAGCAGATATAGACTATTTCCTTAACCTAGGGATGGAAATTCAGGATCCTAAACTACCTCTTTAACTGTTTCAGGACTGAGCTCCCTTTTTATCACACAGAGTCCCTTTCTCAAGGTGTTATTGTGTGACTAGCACCCATGACAATACCGATTTCCTAGTAAACAGGTTTCCAATCTGAGTGCATGGAGGTAGATCTTAAAAAGAAAGGCAAAAACTTCACATCTGCTTTCAGACTTAACAGGGATAGTCTCCCGATGACAGTAACAATAAATAACAATTTACCGAGGGTCTGTCACGTGCTGGGAGCATGTCGGACCTTGACATACGTTATCTCTCATCCTAAAAACAGTTCTGCAAGTCAGACGTTACCAACCCTATTTGGTAGATGAGGATAAGAACCTGTTGAATAAGTGATTTATTCATGGTCACACAGAAAGGACCTGGGAATTGAACTGAGGTCTCTCGAGGTCCAAGCCCATGTGTTTCCTTTAGGCAGGGTCTCCACCTCTTACCAACATCCCCTGGAGGCTACTTTTTATCCATTTGTTATTATTTGTCTTCAATTTCACAAGAAACACATGGAAATCGTGGAGAAGCTAGAAGATATAGATTAACAAAAACCAAAAAAGAGAAAGAAATAGAATTAATATATTATGTAATATGTAATATATTTATATTATATATATTTATATAGCATATAAATATAATTAGTTGAATCCCCGATAAATTATCACCATTAACTTATTGGAGTATATTCCTTCAGTTTTTTTGTACCTCTATGTCTATCTATACAGATGTCTATGTCTTACTTCTATATCAATATATTCATACCTATAAAGATATCTAAAAATGTCCATATAAGAGTATCTACAGAGGTATCTACATACTCTATATTTGGTGCCATCTAATCTAGTTTAATATTCCATACTGGGGTGGGGGGGGCTCTTGGGTGGCTCAGTCAGTTAAGTGTCCGGCTCTTGATTTCGGTTCAGGTCATGATCTCATGGTTCGTGAGATCGAGCATCACATCAGGCTCTGCACTAACAGCATGGGACCTGCTTGGGATTCTCTCCTTCTCTCTATGATCCTCCCTTGCTTGTGTTCTCTCTCTCTCTCTCTTTCTCTCTCTCAAAATAAATAAACATTAAAAAATATTCTGTGTTATCTCTCTCTGTCTCTCAAAATTAAAAATATTCCATATTAGGAATACATTTTTAAACACAAATTGGAAAGATATTATAAATATGCTTTGTGGATTTTTTATTGGTTTTTTTTTTTGTACATAAACTCTAAACAAAGTGTATTCTTTTGGTAGCTGGATATCACCTGTGTTATACTAATTTGGTGTATAAATATCAGTTTGAATCACCTGGTGTGTTGCAATATATAAGGTCCCATTTATCAGGCATCATAGGAATAATTATCAGGGCTGCACAGAGTAACCTAGTATGGATGCAATATGATGTACTTTACCAATTTCCTGTTGTTGGATATTTAAATAGTTCCCAATTTTTTTTACTATCACTAACAATGTTGTGATGAATATCACATGAATATATATATACATATATATATGTGTGTGTGTATATATATATATATATATATATATATATACACACACACAATCTTGTGCATTTCTAAAAGTCTTTAAAATATTTTTAGAATAAAATTTTACAGGAGTAGTTACTTGACCTAATACTCTTAAATATATATGAAAAATTTGCTTATTATGTTATCGAATTGCGGTATAATTGCAATCCAATAATACTTTATCGCTTTACTCTTTTACAGGTCAATGTGAATGAAACATTTTCACACTAGCGATAGTGGCCAAGCAACTGGAGCTGCACACGCCCCATATCCATGCCAGCGCAAGGGACGTTATTCGTCTTAGTTTTTGAAGTCCAAAGAAACAACAACAAAAAGCTATGTCGTTGCAATTTGTATTTCTCTGATTATTAGACAGGCTCACCACTTTTCATATACCTATGGGTATACTGATCACATTTCACTGTGTGTGCCTAAATTGCCCCAGAGCTATTTTCAGGTAAGATCTCAAAAATCAGCTCCAAACTATCTGCTAATCACTTGTGTGAGAACACTACCTCTCAGTGAGTCATTCAACCACCATTCATTGAGTGCTCTCCAGGACTGATATTCACATGAGCATGCTGATTACAGTCTTCCGACTGGTGGCTCTCCATGTTGAACGGTGACATATTGTAACTATCACCTGGTACTTACCAGATGCTTAGGTTCCATTCTGACGCTGGGATACCTACAAACAGGTGCATAACATGTACGGTATCTGTAGTCCATATACTAAGGGCAAAATAAGGCTTACTATCCTTCCAGCTCACTTAGAGACACAGCACTTAAACATGAGCAACAATTAAAAGCAAAGGTTATACTGAGTTTTATACTAATTAATTACTTACATATTAATTTTATTATAAGAATATGGATACACCGATGGATCCAGGCAGAACGCCGCCCCCAGGTCTGCCACACTTTCCGTTTTTCCTGTTCTTTACCTGCGGCCTGAAATGCCGCATTTTCTTTCCCTGGATATGAGTCTTTCCTAATGAGTTTTTGGGTGGCATATTATGCCACCCCCAGTCCTGCTGGCGGCGGCGGAGGACATGGCATCTCCAATCTGCTCGCTTCTTCCAGGCGTCCTAATTGGAAGTCCTGCCTAGAACACATGGCCAGAGCAAGGAGCCAAGAGAAGAACAAAGGACACTGCTCACATGTGTTCCTTCCCAATCTGGTCCAGGCTTTCCGGCCGAGCAGAGAGTCGGCAGTGCAACCTGCTAAATGGCGAAGGGTCCGGGGCAACAAGTGGGCACATCCCCAGCGAGCCGTGGGCCAGCAAGAAGAATGATTTGCTAGGTTGATTTTAAAAAGGAACTGAAATGGAGATTGGGAGGTTAGATAAAATGGAAGAGGAAAGATTATAACACAGGAAAATCCACATTTCTGGACCTCTCTAGAATTAAAAATGCCAAAAGAAGTGAAGGCTTTCCTTTTCTTAACATTTACAAAATAGGGGCGCCTGGGTGTCTCAGTTGGTTAAGCATCCGACTTCGGCTCAGATCATGATCTTGCAGTTCACGAGCTGGAGCCCCGTGTCAGGCTCTGTGCTGACAGCTCAGAGCCTGGAGTCTGCTTCAGTTTCTGTGTCTCCGTCTCTCCCTGCCCCTCCCCTGCTCGCACTCTGTCTCTGAAAAATAAATAAAGATAAAAACAATTAAAAATTAATCTATTGAGGACACATTATGCCAATATTATGGAGAGAACATTGAGGTAGAAATGGATAGACTTGGATTTTAAGCGAAGCTCTAACGCAAACTGTGTGGTTTCAACTCACAAACTCAGTTCCGTAGTACAGATCCTACTCAGCACCTTAGATGTGTCACTGACTCTTCTGAGACCAGGACAACAGGAGTTGGTGAGACATAATGTAAGATTTGGGGCAGGAATCTTTTCACGTAATTACTGAAGAATAAATTGGTCAAACATCTTGCCAGCAGACGATCCACACGTAAAAGACTGGTAGGTTAGGAGTGCAATAGAAGTCTACTTGCAAATGCTTTGTGAAGAGGCAGGCTTTTTCCAACGTGATCAATGCACACAAGTGTTATTCCATATTGACTTCGAGTTTGGACTCCAAAATCTTCATGGTCCTCATGAAAGACCCGGCTTTGCACAACCTCTATTCAAAGCACATGTGCATAGGCATGCAGACCCAAGTCATGCGTAATTTTCAAAAAGCAAAAGAAAAGAAAACATTGAAAAGCCAGAGGAAATATCTGAAATTCTGGGAGCCAGATTTTTTGGGAATGCATGATTTTGTCGATTTTAGAAGGACAAGGTAATACAAGTTCCCTATATTATGGAACATCCTCACGAGACCCTCGCAATTAAACACATTCCTATCTTTGCAGGAAAACATGCGAGTGTCCACTCTACTTGAGATAAACAAAAATCATACATATCCTCACATCAGTACAGGTCACCTTTTACCAAATAAGTTTCAGTGACTGAGTTACAAAAAAAAAATGCTTTCAACTGTTAGAGCTTTTTAGATTTCTGAATTGTGAATGAACTGGCTAATGAACTGTGTATCTCCAGACACTTTTCCTTTATTCAATTCTTCTAGTGATTAGGATCTTAACTACATTATGACATAATTATCTTCGCCTATAAATATTTATTGATTGCTAATTGAAGAAGATAGAGCACTTATTTAAGATGACAAAGCTTTTCTCGTTAGCTGCTTATACCCTATAGACAGTGCAGAAATTTGAAATGCTATATGACTAGACCATAATAAAAGTTCTAGTCCTAGATTATATAGTTATAATGGTTTTGTTTTAATGTGAGTTCAGGTTTTGGGGGGTTTTTTGTTTGTTTGTTTTAGGGGTGTTTTTTTTGGAGGAAAGATTAATTTGTTGCCTAATTTCTATTCTTTCATCTCAACACTGCTTCTCCTCCTCCCCTGCCTTCTCCTGCCTCAGCTCTGTCATCATTTCCTTAAGACAGGCTTCCTTGCCTGTACAATATAGGTACACTTGTCCTAGTAAAAGTTTTCATGCACCATAAACATCTCCTCCGTTGAAAATATGCAATTGTTTTGTGGTTTTCAAAAATTAACATCTTGCTCCCCACTAGACCATAAGTTCCCTAAGGCAGAGACTATGTCTGAGTTTTTGCCCCGCCATTATTTCCTCAGCAATTAGAAAAGTGTTAAGCACAGAGTAGGTACCAAGTAATACATATTGGATGGATAGGTGAATGGACGGATGAATGGGTGCATGGATAAATGGTTGGATGGATGAATGGATGGGTGGGTGGATGGGTGAATGGGTGGATGGATGGATGGATAGATGATTGATCTAATATAGGGGGATCCTTAGGGTCAAGTTCAGATTAAAGTGAAATGAAGCTTTGTCTCCTTTTGCATAAAGTAGGAATAGGAGAATAAACACTTATTGGAGGGGAAATTCCAAGACAAAATTTACAGCAGTATTTACATCCAGCACCACAGTTGTCTCCAGATGTGCTTATGCTATGAAGAATGATTTGGAAATCTTGACCTCTAGCTTGTGACAAAGGAGTTTAGAAACTCTGAAAAAGAAGAGGATCCACAAATTCAAACCTTAAAATAAAAATAGGAGTAATGCAGAAATAGCCTCTTTACTCTCGGGTGCATTTTTATTTTGATGAAAACTGTAGGAAAACCGCGCTTGGGAAGAAATTCTTTGCAAGTGATGATAAGTGAAGATGTAGCCCAAATGAATTCATTCAACGGCTCTAAAGGGTGGCAATTTCCTAAAAGGACAAAAATCTTTTCTGCAGAAAGATTTTCTTCTCTTTCTCTCCTAGCCAATATCTTACAAATAATTAAATGCATGCAAATAAGAAAAGGAAACCAATGAACTTCTAACTAATAGGAGTCATCCTGAGGGTACGAATAAAAAGAAACAGAGAAGAGGAGGGGATGGAATCCATTAAACTCTCCAAATACCTAAAACCTGCCAGCAATAGCAAAAATGAAAATGAAACCTTACCTTTTTGAAGTCCTTCCATTACTAATGGGAAGGTAAGAAGACTGGTTCTCTCTGCCTTAGGAAATAAAGACTTAACAGATGTCTTTATTGTAGACTCTGCTGTTCTAAAGGAAAGGAAGATGGATAGCTCTTCCTTTGCCCTTTTGTCATGTCACATCCAAGTTCTGTCACCTAAACCTGATACACAATTAAACAATTGGCTAGGGTGTTGTCTTGACAGATTATTTGCCATGCTGGAAATGAAGAGGTATTTGCTGCGCCATTCACCTCTCTTGCTGGAAATGTTCCTAATGAGCAACATTACCAGCAGGAATTAGTCTTGTGTTTGGGGACCTCTCTCTAAATGGGAAAAGAAAAGTCAAGTTTAAAGCCAAACTATACAAATTAAGGGAATAAAAAAAAAAGGATGCTGAAATGAAAGAATGGCACAGAAAGGAGGCTAAATGCCTTTGTCCTTTATCTGAAAATAATTTCAAATTCATCAGATCAGCCTAAAGCCCATTAGTGAACAATATGTTCCTTACTAATATTTGAACTCCTTTGTTGATTTTGATATTTGAAGGCATTTTATTTTGTACCTATAGTTTGAAACTTCATTTCAAAGCAACCACCTCCAAAAGATGATACTCCTTTGATGTGATAAAGGACTTCATCAACACATATTAATGAGGGCTTAAAGCTTGGAAGAAATAACGTGTGCTTACCCTACGCCCAACTTCAGCAGAGGTGATAGTGTCATTTGATGATTCCTACTTCATTCTATGTCGAAACATGTGCATGGTATGGAGGCAGTTATTATTTCAAATGATCCTGTGGATTTTCATCACCATTGTAAAGAGCTGCCAAAGAAAATTTTGCACATGTACTGGTGCATAGGCATGCAATGGTGCAACCGTATCTATATACACATGGGGATGTTATGTGTACAAATCAAGATGCCCATGCATTTGTGCACCTATGGATTTTATGAAAACGTGAATGTGTAGATATTATCCAAAGGTGTTTATGCATGTGGTTTTGGCTCATCCTTTAAAATCAAGATAGTGTCTGCTGTTCAGCTTTTCTTTTCTCACAAAGAAAAAGGGAGAAAAGACGACGTAAATTTTACAAATATAGTTTTAAAACTTTATGGTGCACACAACTGATCTGGATTACTGGTTAAATACTCTGATTTCTAAGGCCTAGGATTCTGCATTGCAACAATTCCTTCATGGTTCAAATGTCTTGTTATGTACTACAAAATACCTTGGCTTAGTGGCCAAGCCAATTTTAGGCAAAGTTACAATCAGGGTTGTTTGCCACTAGAAAAAGGGGTGACAAACCCCCATCCACTGCCTGTTTTGGTTCCGTCTGAGAGCTAAGAATGGTTTTTACATTTTTAAATGATTGAAAAAAAATAATAGGAGAATAATATTTTATGGCACGTGAAAATGAAATGAAACTCAAGGTTCAGTGTCCATAATAACGTTTTATTGGAACGTAGTCATTTAGGTATCTTCTGTGGCTGTTTACATGTTACGACACCAGAGATGAGTAGTTGCGATGGAAACCATATGGCCCACAAAGCATAAAATATTTATTCTTTATTCTCTGACCCTTTGCCAAAAATGGTGCTGACCTCTGCCCAAGAGCCCCACCCCTATTCGGTGGCTTTTAAATCTATCCAGGACATACTTTTCCCTGAAGGAGGACCTGACGTACACCTCTTCATCTTCACTAGTTTTACCATTGTAAGTCTTGGATCTTCTCATGAAATTCAAAAATTACCCACTATTTAAAAAGAAAAAACTAAAGCTCAATGAAGTCTTGGGAGAAAATAGGAAATCTCCACTGGTGTCCTTGAATTAGTATGATGAGAATACTATAATACTCCAGGAACAAAATAATACAATGTGAGTGGGTGCTCTATGGTATAGGCATCTGCTCATCCCCAGTGTTATTCAAGGAAAGTTAGGGATTTCCAGACTGTCAGGAAGGTTGCCGAGAAGAACTCATGATCCCTTGAAGTATTGGTTTCCGAATTTGTTCAAAACTCAAAATCAGTGATTTGTTGATTCTAAATAATTCTCTAAGTCTGCTAGATGAGTCTGTAGAGGTATCCTCCCCCATGGCTTCTACCAGTGAGATACATCTGAAGAACTCTTCCAAGTGTGATCCTAAAACAACATTCATAGAAAACAGGAAGGAAACCTGAGGCTCGGGATCCTTCTTTCATAACAACCACAATGGCAATTACAGTGATCTTCGTGTGATCATTTCCTTAATGTCTACTTCTTTCCAGGCTTTCTTAATTAGGATCCCTCATCTGAATCACAGAACCCAGAAAATGTATTGCAAATTATTTTCTCAATTACCCCCAAGAAATTTGACCTTAGACAAGTGTGGGAGCTGGTTACTTAGTTAATGTCAGGCTGTTATTTGTACATCCGAAGTCTGCAGGGCAAGTAATCAGCCAGGGGAGATGGATACGAACTGGGAAGAGCAAGGTCAAACTAGAACTTAATAAGACTGACCTGTAACTCACCTTGTCTGTCGCCATTCCCAAGTCTTAAACCTTGAGGAGGGGGTGTCATGAAGGCAGAACTGACTTCATGTGCATGAGGCCTATGTAATCACTCAGGGCTCCTCCTTAGAAAGATCTCATGCTTGGTTTAATGCTCTGCTGGTACCATCTTGAAATTGTTAATATTTGAAGCAGGGGCCCCATGTTTTCATTTTACACTGGACCTTAGAAATTATGTATCCCGTTGTGCCTGCTGGAGAGGCTGGTGCTCCTTATCGTGCATCTGGATCAGGAGCTGAAGAAACAGAAGCAGAAGATCCAGCAGGAGACCCTGAGAGGCCAGCTGATGCCCCGTGCCAACCAGACGAGCCAGCAGGTAATGGCAACACGTGTGAGCTGCTGTAGTGCCTCATGAATAGCACTGAGCTCCCCAGTGAACAGAAAGATGGCCACTCCTTCATTTACACCATCCAGGTCTCCCCAAAAATGCCTCCAGTGGACCAACACCAAGAACTATGCAGGGAAAGGAATTGTTGAAAATCTAAGTATGAGCTTATTTAAGGTAGCACACACTAAACACTCACCATACAAGCCATCGTATGGAAAAACCATTTCGGGTAAATCCAGTAGGGTGCAAGCAAAGCAGAATGGAAAGATCCACAAGACTCGAGTTCAAAGCCCAGATCCATCGCTCATTGAACACAACCTTAGACAAGTTATTTCATCTTCGGGGTTCGATTTCCTCACGGATAAAATAAAGGTAACAATACGAACTTGCAAAATCACTGAGAGATTTTGATAAAACATCCTTACTATACTTCCACCATTATAAACAAACAAACAAATAAATAAATAAATAAGCAAACAAACACCTGCATGCATGCATACATACATACATATATCATCTGAAACTTTCTGCATTCCTGAGTAAAACACATAGACAAACAAGCAATTTAAAAGAATGACCTCCGATACTTGGTTGAGGGGACTGGGGCTCTTTTTTTTTCCCATTGTGTTGTCCAGTGGCAGCACCTCCCCAAACCTCCCCTGGAAAACCCCAAGTGACAGAAGAAAGTAAATGTACTCCTTCGGGGGCTTCTCGCTACAAGTACAACATTCTGTTGTCTCATTTTTTCTTGAAAAATCCATGGGATGTGTGTCTTCTCTTCTGTAATAGGGCTGTATTTGTTAGAGGCTCAACATCACTCATCATCAGGGAAATACAAATCAAAACCACGATGAGATATCACCTCGTACCTGTCAGGATGGCTACCGTTAACAACTCAGCAGACTACAGATGTTGGTGAGGATGGGGAGAAAGGAGAACACTTTTGCACTATTGGTGGGAACGAAAACTGGTGCAGCCACTCTGGAGAACAGTATGGAGTTTCCTCAGAAAATTAAAACTAGAGCTACCCTATGACCCAGCAATTGCACTACGAGGTATCTATCCAAAGGATACAAAAATACTGATTTGAAGGGGCACGTGCACCCCAATGTTTCTAACAGCACTACCAACCATAGTCAAATTGTGGAAAGAGCTTAAATATCCATAAATATCCTAAATATCAACTGATAAATGGATAAAGAAGATGTGGAATGTATATATGCAATGGAATATTACATCAGCAGTCAAAAAGAACGAAATCTTGCCATTTGCAACAACATGGATGGAACTAAAGCATATTATGCTAAGCAAAATAAGTTAGTCAGAGAAAGATAAATATCATATGATCTCACTCATATGTGAACATATGGGAAAGGGAAGGAAAAATAAGATAAAAACAGAGAGGAGGCAAACCACGAGACTCAAAAATACAGAGAACAAACTGAGAGTTGCTGACAGAGTGTTGGCTGGGGGGATGGGCTAAATGGGTGATGAACATTAAGGAAGACACTTGTTGGGATTGAGTACTGGGTGTTATATGTAAGTGATGAATCACTAAATTCTACTCCTGAAATCATTATTACACTATATGTTAACTATCTTGGATTTAAATTAAAAAAAAATAATACTAAAAAAGAGATGATAGCCATCATCCTCCTGAAACGCTTATTTCTCTGTGCTTAGTACACTGTTAACCGCCAATAAATAATTATTATGAATTTCAAAAAAAAGTAAAAATAACACCTTGTGTTACTTATGAGTGAAATCACTTAATTCCTCCCCTTAAATCCCCAAGCACAGTTGATGTTACAAAATGATACAACCTTCTACTTGGCAATGATGATGATTATGATGAGGGTGAAGAACGGCCAACTCTACTGAATACTTGGTATGTATCAGATGCTACACTAAACATTCTAAATGGATTATCTAATTTCATCTTCATAACATCTTCATTTTGTTAAGTGGAAATCAGGAAACTAAGGCTCAGAGCAGTTGGGTAGCTCTTCTAAGATCAAAAGACTGGGGTCACAAATGGTACATGGGATCACAAGCCCAGGATCTCAAGTCTACATTTGTAATCACTATTCAATATCGTCTCCCCGAAAGGACTCAGCGCCAAGTTTAAGAAGCCCAGTAAAGTGATCTAACTAAAATGCAATCCGCAATATTTACGTGAAGGAAAGCTGACCCGCAAATAATTACTTAAAATACACATGCAGCAAATTTGAGAATCTGAAGCTTAGTAAATTGGTACTCTTCAAAGCGTTACGAAAATGGCGGGTAGGAAGGTGAGAAAGAAAAAAGAAGAGAGGGAAGACGAGATGAAGGAAAAGAGAAAAGGAGAGATGAGAGAAATTCACTATGAATTTACAATGAGCATGTTAATTAAATTCGATAGGTCTGTGTGCCTTTCCTCAGTTGCAGAGTACAGGTCAGGCTAACAAGTAATTGCATCAAAATCCAGTATATATTGGTGGGAAAAAAAAAAAAAAAAAAAAGAGGTAACCACTCCCATATACCCAGGGAATGAGAAGTACAGAAATTCTGGAGGGCAGATTTCTGGAGCCTTGATTCTAGCTCCAGAAACCGACAAGGCTAACGCGAGAATACAAAGAACCGCTTTAGGCCTAACACCCTCAACAAGTAAGTGTGCCTCCTCCTAGAAGTCCTAGAAGATCCCAGGAGCCAGAACCAATGAATTCTGACCTATTCTAGTAGGAGGAATTACAGCAACTTCCTTCAGCATAATTTAGGTACTGACTCGTCACTTTTCCAGTGCACAGATCCTGGAGCCCGGAAAGCTAGGATAGTATTTTTAAAAGTAAAATGAACTGCTTGTAATTCTCATAACACCCAACACAGTGCCTTGCTCATAGAAAGCATGTTCAGTAAGTATATGTTAATCAGCAGACGATTACACTTCTGACACGAACAATGGAGGGAGGCAAAAACTACTCCAAACCAAAACTATGCTTAAAAACATTTCAAATGTAATAAATAAAAAAGTGGTTAGAAGCCTTTGCATTATGAGAAAAGATGTTTTTAGTGTAAAAGATAGTTTGCCAAGCATTCCAGGTTTATTTTAATTCAAAAACAGGATTAGGCATTTAAAAACATGATTTTTTTTTCCTGATTTTTTTTTTTTTCCTTGCTGTTCTGAACATCCCCAGGGGGGTAGGAACTGTTCGCTGTCATCTTCCTGTCTCTACTCAGTGTGTTTTATCAGTGTGACTCAGACAGAGAATGTCCTTTTAGAGATGGGATTGCTTTGGTCTAAAAAGAGAAAATCTGCAAAAGTGTGACGTTTCTGACTGACTTGGAAGGATTTTTTTTTCTTCTTTTCTTAAATTAACAATTAGTGACTCTGCATGTAGTTTTTATTTTTTATTTTTATTTATTTATTTATTTATTCATTTATTTATTTATTTATTTTAGTGTACTTTTTCTCATTTGGTTATGCTGGGCCCAACAATCCTTCACGATTTTGTTGTTTGTACTGAACCCCTTTGGCCCACCATTTTCGTTTGTTTTTGTTTGTTTCTTTGTTTTGTCTCATTTATTTATGTTGAGAAAGAGACAGAGAGAACGAGCAGGCGGAGGGGTAGAGAGAGAGAGGGAGAAAGACAATCCCAACCAGGCTCCTCATTCTCAGTGCAGGGCTCCAACACACGAACTGTGAGATCATGACCTGAGCCTAAACCAAGAGTCGGTTGCTTAACCGACTGAGCCACCCAGGCACGTAGGCACGCAGGCCCATCATTTTTAGTGTAACTGCCAACCATCTTTCTTGATTCTGTAACACTCAGCGACGATACTCCACGTAAGACTGAGCTCCACGGTGGAAAGTTAGCATGAATAAATATTACAGATATCCTGATATGCTCTGCTGTACTAATATTTTCCCTAGACGAAGGAACATTCTTGCCACATTGGTCAACGGTAGTCACGTAAAGTGGCTTTGGTTGGATTCTGCCCTGTGTAATTTGACTACCCCACAAAAGTACTTCTTTATGCACTGTTCACTTTGTTTTGAATGTTCTTGTTCCATTTCCCAGGATCCTGATTTTGCTGTCCTTCACCTCACAGCTTAAATGCCGCCAGTCCCATGAATCTTAGATACCTCCTTTGCCAGATTGGCACAGTATGTGGTAGCTGGCATCATTAAAACTATATTACCGATGCGGATGTCTGCTTTGATTGCCCTGGAGCAGAATTCTGAAACATTAGCCTAGGTACGTGGGGCCTTCCCATGTCCTCCTTTGAGCGTCCCCCTCTAACCATCTCCTGCCACCCACGGATGAGACCCATTCTGACTTTGTCTTCGCGGGAAGGCGAACTGTCAGATGTCTGGGTGCCACTGGCCAGGCCTCTGAGAGCAGTGCTTTGCCACTTTTAACCTCCATGTGAATGTATCACCCACGCTAGAGGTTTGAGCAATGAATAATGCTGCTTTCATTTCATTTCTCTGTCGTTCAGAGTCCTCATGTTCAGTCCCCGGCCAGTGACCAAAACTGACTCTTGCTAAGTGATCAAACGTACCCTGAGGAGAAAATCCACAACTAAGATTTGAATGTCAGGTTAATAAACCTGCCGAGGATTATTTTTTAAATTCCATCGAGATGATGCAAGTTTGCCAACTAGAACCCACTTATAGTTATAGTCTTATCAAATATATTTTTCATAACTGAAATTACACGGTCGTTAGGCCACTACCTGAAATATTAATCCATGATCATTTCATATGGGAAACATGAATGAAAATGTAAGGAGACATTTCAGTTCTTTTCGTTAAAAAAAAGGAAAGTTATAGCGTGAACTGTTCTTAATGGCAAGGCTAACAATGATAAAATTCAATTTTATGGAACACCTTTTAAAGAAATCAGATTGCTTTCTACAAAAAAAAAAAAAAACAAAAAAAAAAACAAAAAAAAAACCAAGTATTTGTTTGAATAACATCTTTCTGTAATAGAAAAAGTTTAAAAGAAAAAAAAGCCCAAATTAATTACAAAATACACCCAAGTTTGGGGGGAAGGACAGGTAGAAGTAGAGGAAAAAGGAAAAAATAACCACGAAGGAGCATTAGTTCTAAAATCCAAGCACACAGATCTCCAGCTATTTCATCTTGACTTTATTCTCCATTTTCCACGTGGCTCTCAACATTACGCAACCACAGAAATCATTTTTTGGCACAAGTCATAACTAGTTGGCTCAAAAGTATTTCTAATCAATATAAATTTCACTGAACTTTTTAACATTTTTTTACTTAAACCCCTTTGAAAAATAGATCAGTATAATTTGTTAAGTTGTGCATAGAAATACAATCTATAAGATATATTAAAACTTGGATTTCAGGGATTCTATTTTGTCTGCTAGGTTTTAAGTTCTGTGTTAATGAAGAAATTTCGTGTATCCTTCCACCGCTAAGAAAGTTTATGGCAAGTATTCATGGTTAAAATCATTTATCTACTCCCTGGATTATTTTGAGAAGCCTTGGGTTGTACTCTTGAACTAGTTATTAAACAATGCAACATCTTTAAATACTTAGTCATGGATAAACAGTAGTTTTATCAACGTCACCACTATAAATGTAACTTCGAAAACTATAACTAAATTTTTTTTCTTTTTTTTTAAATGTTCAGTTTTTATTTTTGAGAGAGAGAGAGACAGAGTATGAGTGAGGGAGGGGCAGAGAGAGAGCAGGAGACACAGACTCTGAAACAGGCTCCAGGCTCCGAGCTGTCAGCACAGAGCCCGACGCGGGGCTCGAACTCATGAACTGCGAGATCATGACCTGGACCGAAGTTGGACAATTAACCAACTGAGCCACCCAGGTGCCCCTAAAATTTATTTTTAAATATGCCCTTAAGTGTAGGCTTCTTATTATTTTCCCCTTTCTGTTAACATTGTCAAGAAAAATCTGTTTATTTGGATTCCGAGTGGGAGACCATGAGCTTTCAGACTGACCACGACCACATTTGATGTCCTCAATCCCTAGCCTAGCCCACTTGTTCAGACTCGAGTGGGTGTCAATAAATGTTCTCAGTTAAAAATAAAGATTGACGGCATATTATATTGTGTGTCTGTTAGTTAAGATAAAATAACTGTACGGGATGATAAATTTGTATTATTTCTTAAACAACTTGGTGCTCTCATTTTCAACTTCAGCAAAGACCGAGATGTATAACAGCAAACTGGTGTTTTTGCTTGCAGGGCAATCAGAATTGATGCTCATTGGAAAGTGGCTAAAGAATGGAGGGACTATTTCGATTGGAAATTGATGCCCCTTAAGAAAATAACGCAGTAATGTGTAAAGCTAGACATTCTGCCAGCCGACTCAAATTCCCTTAAACTTCACACTCATACGAGAAAGGCCTGATTGAACAGTCCAGAGGACGCTGCAAATTCTGTCCCCTGGCACCAAGTTGTAAAGGCACTCACTTTACATGTTTTCAGATGGTTACCTTCAGTGAGAGGAGAGAATGATAACATAATGTCCTGCTCTGGCAAGAAAAATGCCTGGCTGCAAATGTTGGAGGTAGAAAATTCTCCCTGTGTAAGAGGCATGGTTACATAACATTCCTGAAACAGATGAGCCATGAATTCCAATGAAAGCTTCATTCTTTCAGAATGCCATAAGTACTAGAAGTTAATTTATGGACTCGCCTGAAATGCAGATGCTCAATCTGAGTCCTCTGACAGCCTTGCTATTTTAAAAGCGAGTTAAGATCCCAGTGTTCTTGAAGACGGAGAGGCAGCAGAGAACCCCCTTCCCTGACTGATCAAGATTCCACGTGAGTGGAGACACCGCTTTACTGGTTATTGCATCTAATGAGTAAATTTGCAAACCTCCCACTTTGAATGCATTGTATCCATTTATTTTCTACAAATGAAGCAATCTGGCAAAAGGCTTTCTAATTTAGCCTCATTTTTTACACGTTCGTAGACAAAGCAAGGAAAAACAATCTTTGAAAACTGACTGATGGATTTTTTTTTTCTTCTCTTTTTGTCAGGAAGGTAAGTAGTGTAGTGTAGGGGGTTCTTTGCGAGGTTTCTCTGCCCGTTGACAATTATTTAACAAAGACACTCCTAATCTGCATTTCATATCTTTATGCTATTGACATCCATAGGAGCTGTCTAGCAGTTTGAGACTGGCTTTTATCTTTTCTTAGTATTTGGAGTCTAAACTGGACAATGACAGCCGTCCCAGCCTCACTGAAGCTCATCAAACTGTCTCATTCACAGTGATGACTGAGTTGGATTAAACCCAAGGACTCGGCCGCCGGTATTAACCCATCAGACGGCGCAGCCCCTCAGCCACTTTAATCATTAGGGTGGGATTAATAGGCTTGCTCTGCCACAGGCTCCATGCCTAGGAAATCACGCCAGGAGAATGTGGACGCTTCAACGGGCCGAGCTTTAATCACACCAGGCAAAACATGACAGTTTGGAAATTAACTCAGGAGGATAAACTTGGAAAGGAGATTAAAATAGCCTGGGTGTTTATCAACAGATTGTACACTATTAGCCAAGCAGATTTCCCAAACTCCTAGCGAGAACCCCCGTGGCTGGTGCCCTCCATGTTCTTTCTTTGGAAATAAACAATGAAGAGTTTACACAGGCACATCAAAAGTAAGGCAGGTAAGTAGCTAATAGGGTTATAGGTAACAATCATACACATTTCAGGGGGAACAAACACTCAGATAAAGACAGCACAGGCAGGTTCTCCAACAGAATTTAAAATACTTTCTGCTCCAAGTCTACACATGTCCAAATAAATCACGATGCACTTGAGCTCCACTGGGCTACTTTTTTTTTTTTTCCTTCCCCCCTCTTCCTGGCTGTAATAAGCATGCTTGATTGTCAGGCCCTGCTGTTCTTAGGGCCAAACCAAAAATACGATATGAACTTCTTTCAAAGATGCAGCCACCAAAGCAATAGAAGAATGCAAATAAATCAATTCTGCATGCTTAAACCCATCCCCTTTTCATGCAAGCCTGGCGATAGAGAGGGCTTCTTTTCTCCGACTCTGCCTTATCATTTTGAGGTATGAAAAATAGATTGTGTCACAGTAATGAAGCACAGGAAAAGGGAGCTTGTTATAAGCTGATTACAGTTCAGATTGAAGGGCTGGTTCTCATTAGCTATTTTAGATTGGACAGCATCCTTGAGCTCTAGTAATTACTGAAAGTAATTTTTGAAAGGGAGGGTGGGGCAGCCGGTGCGAAGAGAGGACTCAAACAGTTGCATGGGGATAGGGGCGAGGGGTGGGAGGAGAGACCCACAGCCTGCCAGGTTGTTATTTACCCCAACGCGAGGGCAAAATGAAGCAGCTGGGCCTGGCTACTTTCTTGTTAGGCTCTCCAGCAATGAGAGCGGGCTTTGCATGGAGGAATGAATACGGCATAAGCAGTAAGAGGCCCTATTGAAAGTTCAAGTGGGCAGGGTGACTCCCCGGAGCTATGCCATCAACACACAGAAGCTCAGTTTTCATCCCATAATACACGTGTTGAAGGCAGGTTTCATGGCCAGTCACAGAAGCAGACTTAAAAAGCAGACGTTAAATGATGGTCAAGGTAAAATGACCTATTTTCTTGCTTCATTAAGTGGATTTGAGAACTTGACCATTTCCCTGGTCCGAATAGGATAAAATATGCAACTTTCCCATCCCTGAAGGTATGCTGAGCAAATCTAGGCATGTGTTGTTCCAAATGCATATTTTCGATCCAGGATTGTCTTTGATACAAGATAGAATGTGGCGGTGGGGGGCGGGGGGGGGGGGGGTAGGGAGAAAATATGCTGTGTGTGTGTGTGTGTGTGTGTGTGTGTGTGTGTTTCTTGACTTAGGGAGACCTGCAATTTGGAGCTTTGGCTTCTAGCTCTAGACCTGCCACTAAGTAGACCTCTTGAAACCCTAGTAAATCATTTAACCCCTCAATGTGTCTGGGAAATAAAAGTAGCAACTTCAGTGTTTCCTAACGTCCCTTAAAATGATTGACTTCTCTGATTCCAATTATTGTGTCTTTGACCTAATTTATTGGGACTGAGATAAAGAATACAGAAAGAAAAAAGGTCTTTTCTTTTAAACCAATGAACAAATTCTGCACCAGACTGAGATGAAACTTTCTTAATCCCCAGCACAAGAGATCTGAGTTGCACTTCGAAGGGAAAATAAGAAACATTTACTGAGACTCTAATATGTGGAAGGCTTTTTATGCACCGATCCCCCAATAACCCTATGGCAAGCAGGTAGAGACTTTGAGCTCTAAAAATGCCATGTTACATGCCCATGGTGACACAGCTCGCAAGTCGAGAGACACCAAGCACGTGCTGGCCACTCGCACGCACAAAATGGCCATGAAATAGTGGCACTGAGTCACGGTGAATGGCAGGAGGAATGGATAGTCACTTTCGTGGAGTTATTTGAGCAGTATCCGAAGGCTCCTTTTCTCTAAATGTCTTTTAAACTCTCAGAATGTTGCTACATTCCCACCACTAAAGCCTTTCCTCTGGGTTAACAAATGCACCATCACTAGAAAGCCCTGATTAAAATACAAATGTGTTACCTGGGAGGAATAAATTCATTAAGTCATTAGTAAAAATTAACAGCTTTATAAAATTAACAGCCTGGATGTATCTGATTAGCCAGCTGTCATTCAGTGGAAAGTAGATATTAAGGGGAGGATATGAAGTTGAAGTTTCTCCTTAGGCAAGGAGATCCAGGAAAGTCTGGGATTCGGAACACTGCTGCAAGGGACAGGTCCAAGAGTGTGTTCCTATTAAGGTTCTTGAGCAGCTATACAGCAGCGGGGACACGAGGGACCTCGGACTGACTTGTCGGGCTGGCAAGGAACAGGTGGGGAATGGAAGATGAAAAACAGAGGGAGGGGGGCGCCTGGGTGACTTAGTCGGTTAAGCGTCCAACTTCGACTCAGGTCGCGATCTGACAGTTCGTGAGTTCGAGCTCCACATCCATCGGGCTCTGTGCTAACAGCTGGAAGCCTGCTTCGAAATTTTGTGTCTCTCTCTCTGCTTCTCCTCTACTCACATTCTGTCTCTCTCTCAAAAATAAATAGTTAAAAACATTTTAAAAACAGAAGGAGGGATTTCAGTGGTGGGGGGGATGTGGTGGGGAGCGGACTGTGACGGGGGTGGGGGTACAGTGGGGGGGGCCACCACGTCACATTTTATCATTGGACTCTTGCCACAGACGAGAAAATAGCTCTCAAGATTCAAGGTTTTTACATGCATCATTATTATTAGAGGATTTAAAAGATTATTTAGTGACTTTCAAATTGAAGTAACTGAAAACTACCCCCACATCCAAACCTTTGGAATAGAGAAGGCCCACTTTTACCCACGTTTGAAGAAAGGATTCAGATGTTAAGGAAGAAAGAAAAAAGCATAAGAGGGAAAGAAGGAAGGGAGCAAGGAAGGAAGGAAGGAAGCAAGGGGGAGGAGGGAGGAGGGAGGAGGGAAGGAAGGACAAGGAAGAGATTGAAAAGAAAGTGAAAATCAGTGATCTAATTCAGCAATTGGCAAACTTTCTCTCTGAAGAGCCAGATAGTAAATATTTTGGCATCTGCAGGCCACTAGTCTCTGTGGCCTGTGCAACTACATAATTCTGCATATACAAATGGATATGGACGTGCCCCAATATAAAACTTTATTTACAAACCCTGGCAATGGTTGGCCCCTGATTCCAGGCCAAGTTCTCCAGGGCCTTACAGCTGAAGAAAGCGAGGCCACAAATAGTTAAGAAATTGCCCAAAGCTACTCAGGCCTTCTTCTTCAAAGTCAGTATTTTTTCTATAGAATCTCAATACAGACTTAGTCGTGTTTAAAGGATTAGTTACACACTGAAAGGTGTTCACAGACTTGCAAATGGAGGTCTGAGTTCAGGCTGTCCCTCGAGAGGAAGGTCAATCTGAACGTAAACTTTGGAGTCGCCACCCAAAGGTGAGAAGTTGAGCACTGGAGGAAGCCACTGAGGAAAAGCAAGGAGGGAGGCCTGCACTGAGATACACGTGGGGAACGCCTAGTTCGAGAGGTTTTCTCTCTCGGTGTGTCTTTTACTTTCATTCTGTCTTTCCCCTCACGTGTGTGGATGTGTGGTTGTCCTGGAAAACGAGGCTCACCTAGACAAATGCAGCAGCCTGCTGACTGGCCTCTCCAGACCCTCTCAGCTCCTTGTTTCCCCCGCAAGCACGGTCATCTCCTGTCAATGCTTCGCTGGCTTCCCGTTACAGTTAGCATAACTTCAGCACGGCCTCCAAGTGCTGCCACTGATGCCCCTCCTTGCGTCCCTGGCCTCCTCTACCCAATTGTCCTTTCTCTCTACCCTCCGGTGACCCAGGCTTTCACTAACCCAACTGAGGCCTGCTTCCGTTCTCCACAAGACTGTTAAACTGCGTCTCTGGCGATAAAGCTCTCCACACCTACTGGCTGGCCCACCTCCTCGGGTTCATCTCAATCCGGTACATTCTTCAGAACTCAAGACAAAGGAGGGGTCCCAGGGCCTCACTCCCCGGTTCCTCAGGCTAAGCCATTCCTCACTGGGATACATCACACAGCAACCAAGAGCACCGCCAAGACTTGAAATCACGTGTGCTTTAGCATGATTATTTCTTTTGGGGCCTCCCATGAGACTGAAAGTTCCAGAAAGGCAAAGACCATGTTTGTTTTTCCTAATCCCGAATTCAATACGGGGTCTGACCTAAAGGAGGCAAACGAAAACCATTTGTTAGTTAAATAAATAACGGCCCCTCCCCTCACCCCCATCAGCTTATCCTCTGAATGCTCACCACTGCTGTCGAAAACCGCTTCACCAAGCTCTGAGCTAATTATAAAATACATTTTAAAATGCATCCTCCCTTCTTAATATCAAGGTGGGTAGTATATAAAAGTAAACAGAAATATGATGATATGCTTCAGGCAAAATCGCCTTAAAGGCTTCTCTGTCATTTTTCATACAGTAGCAACAAAAACAAGAAGACGAAATTTAGCTTCTTGACATATTCCCAAGCTACTACAAAAAATTATATTGCCTGAGAGAGTTCACCTTTTCTTTTTTTCCTCTTCCTTACATGTCACTAGATGTTTCCTGGGAGAATTCAAATTCCTATGCACAAAAGCACTTTTTTACAGTGTAGTCTCTTGACGTGTACGAGAACACACAAAGCCAACGTCCGAAATTGATCAGTGAACCTCAAACCAGACTTTTCTCCACCAACAGCCCCTGGAGCTATGGCCCAATCAGCCTTACTCCACCTTTTGCCCTGTAGGAAGTCAGGTCCTGAAGCTGTGTCTTAAATATCTGTGCCTGTTGGAACTTTCTACAGAGATCACTAGATGGAATTACTGTTCGGCATTGCCCAAGCATACAGCTTGGCTTTATGAGTTTATGCAGCATGTCTTGATATGATTAATTTTAGTAACTGCCTTTTCTAAACACCTACACCTGAAATTAAAATACTAAAGATAGGGCATACTGAAGTCACCCCCCAGTGAGCAGATGGGGCCCATCGTACACAACCACGGACAGTATGAAGCAACAGATTGTGTGCATCTTTTCACAAAGCCTCAAATTAGAAATTCCATAGCATCATGAATTTCAAGATGAAGTCTGTTTTCCTGAGGAGATTTTTGTGCTGACCCGATGCCAGCCTCCAAGCCTCCATTTCTAATGGGGCACTTTGCAAATAAAAAGTGTTTTACAATATATTTAATTAGTGATTGCTCACAACCATTCTAGCAATTTGGATGACTGTTATTTGTATTTTATGATTGTATTAACTTGCTCAAAACATGCCCTGGACAATTTCTTAGTGTCTGATTTCATCCCGGCTCCACGAGGCCAGAGACAGGGAGCAAGAGGAGGGACCGGTCTACAGCAATGCATCCCACTTCTTCCTCGGACCACACCGCCCCGCCACAGTATTTGCAGTGGGCCAGGCATCTGGATGCCCTTTGGCATTTGCAAGGGAGGGATGCATGGGATCTCTGCTTTGGCCACCTGCTAATCGCATCGATTAACAAGCAGATGGCAGTCTAAGGGCACCTGTCCAGGAGCCTCTGTTCTGGTAAAGGAGGAGACGCACCTAGGCCAGCAGAGAATGGGGAACTTGCTGAATGCGCTGGAAACCTCAGTTTCAGGGAGTAGCCTCTCTTAGGGCATGACTCAGTAGTCCTTGTGCAGGTGTCTCGAGTTGAGAGACAACCGGAGGATCTAGAACACTTGCCAATACATGGAAACGTGGCATTTTTATTCACTGGAATGGTATTCGGAAGTTAAAAGCAATGAATTAAGTGTACATGAGACAACATGGAAAATCTTGGAAACAAACTGTTGACCACAAATGCAACTTATAGAATGACATAGATAGCTCGATACCATTTGTGTAAAAGATGCCATAGGCACACACATGACAACCATAATATTTTCCTTATAGGTGAATACGCATGTAAACTATGAAAAGTGATTTTCGTGCACAGCAGTTTGGATTCCTTCAGGAAACATTTAGGACTGTTCTAAGGGGAAAAGGGATAAATATCTTAGGAAAGCTATTTTGTCCTGGTAGTTTGAGAAGAGGTCAGCTGGCCAAATCTACCTTTTGTTTGGGACATATATATCCAAATAGATATAAAAACATAACATAATATATATGTGTATATATATATATATATATATATTTTTTTTTTTATATACCGTATTTATTAGATGTAGTATATACTTCCATGGCACACTTATATAATTATTTTAAGAGCTAAAAGGATATACACTAAACTCATCAGAGTGATTGCATCTGGGGGAAGGATTCAAATTGATGGTCAAAGAGGTCTATATAATTAATGACCGATGAAATCGTGAAAACAAAAAGAATAAAATAAAATAAAATAAAATAAAATAAAATAAAATAAAATAATAGTATCTAACACGTAATGACGCCTTATTACAAGAGGTACTCTCCTAAATGTTTCGCATGTTTTAAATTCATTTAATCATTTCACAACCCCATCAGATAAACACTATCGTTTTACCTATTTGTGGAAGAGGCGATCAAGGCCCAGGGGGTAAGTTTTCTGCCCCAGAGTAGACAAATAGCCAGTGGAAGAACCAAGATTAAGACCCAGGGAGACTGCTTCAAGCCCTGTGTTTAATTACTATGATCTGAATGGCCCCTAAAACTCTCATCTGACTTTTCAGAAACTCTGCCAGAAATCCCGGGAGAGAGACCCTTCCATCATCTGAGTGAGAGTTGCTGGAATTTGTGCATCGTGACTCTACTTCTGGTGACAGACCAGAGGCCATTCACAGAAAGTTCCTCTCAACCTACGGCACCCACGTAGAAAGTCAGAATCCGAGCACAGCACTGCAAACAAGGCCGAGATAGACCGGCCTCCTAATATCAAGGAGGCACTAGCCTCTCCTTAAATAACTGATCAAGGTTCATGGACTATTGAATGTTTTCCAGATCAAAAAATAATAATAATAAAAAAATGAAAATAGTACTTCCTTTCTTCTTTCAATGTATTTCAAAATTGACTCTAAGGCACCTGGGTGGCTCAGTCAGTTAAGTGTCCCAGTTCTTGATTTTGGCTTGGGACATGATGTCATAGTTCATAAGATTGGCCTCCCATATGGATCTACACTAATAGCACGGAGCCTCCTTGGGACTCTCTCTCCCTCTACCTCTCTGTCCCACTCTCTCTCTCTCTCAAAGTAAATAAACATTTTTTTTAATGTGCTGGTAGCTGAGACTTTCTGTATCACTGGGTTCTCTACATGAACCCAAGTCAGCCAGACATTCTTTAAAAAAAAACAAAACTTAACTCTAAAGATACTGACTTGACTTGTGTGTGTGTGTGTGTGTGTGTGTGTGCGTGTGTGTGTGTGTGTTTTCTTTCTCAAAGTGAAATTTGAAACTGGTAACATTCAGAGGTATAAATTTGATTGGTAATTTAAACTGCAGTTATCTGACTCAAAGATGTAAATAACATAGGATTTCTTTTTTTCCTTCTTTCTTTCTGTGGACAGGTTGCAGATCAAAAATCACCTAGCTGCGAACCATGCCAGATACGTATCTATTTTTGCCCCTCCCCAAACTCCAAAACACTGACATAACTCAACTTTTTTTTTTTTAATAATCAAATCCACAAAAAGAGAGAGAGAGAGAGCATAGGACAAATAACCACAGTAGGATGAGAGGTTTATTAAAGGTTTGGAGGAACAAAAGCAGATATAGGAGAAGAAACCATGGCTTGGAAAGGAAAATGCCAAAGAGTGTTCACCCTGTTAAGGATGCACGGTTTCAACCAGAGGCTTACAAAGTCTGGTTGTAAGTCTGCATGGGTTTGGAACCATGGGACCCCTCTCCTGCTTTGCAAAGCCAGGTCCCCACAGATCCCAGTGATCTAACTGTGGTAGAAATAGAACCTGAGAGGCTCAAGATCCAGCACTGTGAGAGTGAGGTGGGGGGGAGGGTAATATGCACATCAAAACGGGAGACAAAAATGCTGGATGGTGCGAACTCTCCGGTTCAACATCCCCAGGCATGAATTTTCCTGTGGAAAAATGGAAGGGCCCCTGGACAAAGATCTCCAAGAACTGGAGCGTAGAATGTGCTGGTGCATCGATGCCTGCAGCCTCCTGACCCTCCAGTGGCCGACGAGCTCCACCTAGGCATAGAGATCTCTCTGTAAACTTTTAGCCTCATACTTTGATGTGAACAGAAACCAAGGGCCATCAGACATTTGTGAAAAGCCTCTGATCTGACATAGGGAGACTAAATCAAATAAACAAGTACATGCACAAAACACAAGGCACTACCGAAAGGAGCCAGAATGGTGCAGGAAGCCAAAGAAAACTGAAAATGTCAACAAACATCCCCAGAGAGATAAAAGAAAGCACCGCACCCGTAAAACACAAACTGCTAAGAAGAAGGGCCAATCTGCGAAGAAGCAACAGTACTTGGAAGTTAAAAATAAAATAGCCAAAAGAAAGTGTTTGATAGAAAAGTTAGAAGTGAAGGGGGCCTGGGTGGCTCAGTAGGTTACGCGTCTAACTTCAGCTCAGGTCAAGATCTCTCCGTTCCTGAGTTCAAGCCCCGCCTCAGGCTCTGTGCTGACAGCGCAGAGCCTGGAATCTGGTTCAGATTCTGTGTCTCCTTCTCTCTCTCTGCCTCTCCCCTGCTCTCACTCTCTCTCTCGCTCAAAAATAAATAAACGTTAAACATTAAAATAAACAAATAAAAGGTAGAAGTTAAGATTTGCAGAGTAAATGGCGGACACTGGGAGGGAACTCTCATGGAAAATGGAAGTGAAGCGTTGATGTGTTTTAAACTCATTCTGATGCATAAAGGACAGGGATGTTGAAGGATCTGAAGCTCTGTACCCAGTAGAGCCGCTCCTCACATCCCAAACCCTTCTGCCTCTCTGACCGGCCCCATTCAGACGTCCAACAAAAGGCAACCAGAAGGTATCAGGCAAACAGGGGCACTATTTGACCGTGCAAGGAAGCTGCGGAAAATTGTGTCATGACAACAGCATAAATTAAGACCGTTCTGGGCAACTAACATGCTGTTCCATCTTAAATGTGCTTGTTCTCAAATCTTACTCCCCTTTGTCAATAGAAAGCCCACATCAGTGACCGCCCCCATTTCTAACGCACCCCACGTCCAATCTGTCAGTTAATCCTACCAGCCTGACCTTCAAAATAGTTCCCATGCCCCACCATTCCTCACGCTCGGTAAATGGCACCTTACTGCTTCCTCTCCATCCTGCCCTCCTCCTTCTAGCCTCATTCCAGCCACAGAGAGATTCTTCCTCAATCTAGGTCTCATCCTGGGCCTTGTCACTCCCCAGCTCAAAACCCTCCAAGGCTCCCACTTCCCAGGGTGAAAGCCAAAGTCTCTGCACCATCTGTGGTCATGCACAGCTGTGTCCCCTCCTCCCCCATGGTCAACTGCTCCCCCCTGCTTGCTCTGCTTCCTTGCTGTTCTTGTTTCTAGAATACATCCTTAGCGCTCCCATCCGAGGAGCTTTGCCTTTTGTGTTTTCTCAACCTGTGGTCTTCACCCTCAGATATCCTTAGGAGTCAGTCTGTGTATGTGTTCAAATTCAAACGTCACATTCTTAATTTGAATGTTTTCCCTGGAACGCTATCGCATCTTACATGATTCATCTATTTATTTTGCTCGTTGTGTTCCTCCCCCGACGAAATGTCAGCTCTACGGGGACAGCAAATTTTTGACTATTTTGTTCACTGCTGGGTACCTGGAACTAGAACTGCACCTCATTAAAAATTCATTGAATGAATAAAATAAGAATCTAAACAATATTATTTAAAATATGAAGTTAATAGTAGAGGACACAGCCGGAAGAGTTGAAGGTGGTTGCTAATGTCGGGGAGGATGAGGGGAGGGCAGGGGAGGGCTGTTTTTATCATAAGCATTCTAGTATTAGCTGACTTGAAAAAACCCTTTGTTAGTTTGCTTTTTTAAAAGCAAATTAACCTCATGAACAAAGGTGGATTAAGTCCTGGCGGCCCAAACTTCTGGACTTTGTGTCAGCCATGCTAAGATGGCCTCTTCAATTTCTCACAATGCCCTGAATCCACTGAGGCACGCACCCCCCCCCCCTCCCTGCCCCCATCCCTCACACCTATAGCAGTAATATGATGTGAGTCTTCTTCCCTGACCTGCCTAACCTGCCTTAGTGTTTCCACCACAGACAAAGCTCTCTGGACCCAAACTACGAGTTTTCCGGAGCTGCCACAACAAAGCTCCACAGACTGGGTGGCTTAAACAACAGAAATTTATTTTCTTGCTGGTCCCAGAGGCTGGAAACCTGAGACCCAAGTTTCGGCAAGGTTGTTTGCTCCTGAGGCCTCTCTCCTTGGCTTGTCGATGGCCACCTTGTTCCTGTGTGTTCATGTGGTTTGTTTTCCTCTGTAGCTGTGTTCTGATCTCCTCTTCTTACAGAGACACCAGTTATACTGGATTAGGTCCCACCCATTTGAGGAGCCTTCATTTTACCATAATTACCTCTTTGAAGTCCCTACCTCCAAATCCCGTCACATCCTGAGGTACTGGGGGTTGGGGCTTTACCATATGTATTTCATCCCTGGGAAACACGGAGCATTGAACTCCTCCAAGGTTCACAGTGCAGAGAGATAAAGAGAAGAAAGAGTGCAGCATAAGATTTCGTAGGGATTTCTTTTGTCTCAAAATGTGCTGAACCTACCAGAACCGCTAAAAGAGACAGAGAAAGAGTACATTGTTGCTAATTAGGAAATGTTCCTCCAGCGACCTGGAAACACTCTTGCTGAGAACTTCTGATCTAGAGGAGAATAAGGGAAATATTATCTGTGCAGGATTTCTGACAAGATGAAAAATCCAATTTGCATGTTAAAATGATCACCCCTCTTGGGTGATAAGGCAGGCCCTGGGCCGCAGAGGAGGTAAATCTGTAATCAATTGAATGTAACCGCCTGGGTGCCACCTTATTGTGTGGCTTTTATCATTTGTAATTTTTGCAACTAACCCCTGGCCTAATAGCAGGTCTTCAAAATAAACGTTCACGAGGGCCTAGGCATTTAATTTCCTCCCCACCCTTTTGTTCACACTGAATCTTCCCCTCGGGCCATTTGGTTGGGTGCAGAACCAGGAAAGACCAGTGAAATGGCATCCCCATACAGAACAGAGAACGGGGACAGACGTAGGGGTGGGAAATAATGAAAATCAAACTTGTCCCCCTCCCCCCAAAAATGGCTTTTCAGTATATTGAAAAGAGGATTGAATCCACCACGGACCTAGAAATCCCCTCATCAAATCCAATCTTGATTTTTACCTATGAACTGATTAGTCCCACCTGTCACTCAGCCGTTTTATCTTGCAGGTTCAGCGAATGAGCAATTTCGCTGTGGTTTGTCAATTTGGTGTCAGTCCACCGAGACCAGAATAGCGTTCAAGGTGGTAAGAATGAAAAAGAGAGCCACTTAAATGCATTTGCTATCGCTCTTGGAAAATATTTAAATCACGTTTTTTAAACGCGGCAACATTTTCGGGAAATCCTAGGTTACCCTACAGCAACAATGCAAAGGTAATTATGAAGTCCGGGCACTGACACCTAATTACCCTTTTAGTGTTATAGACCTCAAACAAGGGAAAACTGGGTTTGAAAATATAGGTGACTTGAAGAGTCCAGAGCCAAAAGAGGAATATATCTTTGTTGTCCTTAAGTATCCTGAGAGTGAAGCAAATTTGGAAAGATTCTGCCTGAGCAAATAAATCACTTCGGGAAAAAAAAAAAAAAGAAAAGAATGGTTTTATGTTTTTCATTAGTATTGTACCTTTGAAAATATTCTTTCACGTCTCACTTACATTTTATCATAATATTTTTCTCTTGTTTGTTCTGCTGATACTGATTATCTTGATTTATGAACACAGCCAGAGAAGTTGGACAAGCCAAATACCTTTCCATATTAAAGACACTAAGTATGTAAAACCACTGGGTGAGGAAAATAGATTTTCCCAACCAAAGCACTGATTATAGTTTTGGTTTCATAAAACAGTAAGGAATATATGACCTCCCAGTTATCCTCTGTTGATGAGAGATATAATCAACATCGCTTTTTTTTTCTTGTCTCCAGCGGAGCATTTATAAATGGTCACCCTATTTAAAATAAGTTATTATAAAATGAGAAATATTTATAGAACATTCCATTAGGAGAGAAAGTTATACCCATAACATTAAAGTTTGTTTTTTCTTGTATCGCATAGGGCTATCTCAAGCCCAATGTCTTCCTTATGTTTTTCAGATATGGTGTGCACTTCGCACATGGATCTCTACATAATGCTCCCGGCTAAATCCATTTGTCAGTGAAATAGAAAGTAGTTGTTCAAAAATGCGATCACTTGCCGTTCGCTAGTTTAACCGAATATTCAGCCTCAGATTTAGAAGAGTATATTCTATTGACATGAATTCTCCCCCTTGGAAAGGTCGTTTGGAGGAAGAGACGTATCCTATTTTTAATTTGAAGTCGTGCAAAATGATTCACTATTAATCACTCACCTTTTTAAGCCATGACTACGTGCCAAGCACCCAGCATTGGTTGTGCTTTACTAGACATCATCATCGCCCCATTTTACAGTTGAGAAGCTGAGGGTAAACATTAAGAATGCTTTGGCTAAAAAGAGGAGAAAACTTGACTAATCTGGCGGACCAAATATATTTCATTTTTCTTCACAAAACTAAGAGTGAGGCAATGATGTGGTCTAGAGCTGGTCCACTCGCTCAATAATGGCATACGGAACCTGGTATCTTTCCATCCCAGCGTCCTCGGCATGCTGGAAGGCTGCTCCAGAGTTGCTTACGTGATGGCAGGTGCGGGACTTGGCATCGCATTTTCCGTTTGTATCAGTCAAGGCTGCACAGGAAAACAGAAGACTGTAGGTATGTTAAACTGCAAAGGGATTTCCGTGAAGGGAATTTAGCGTTTACGGGGTTGTTGGGAGGACAGCCTGGAAGCATGGAGGTCTGCGTAGTTCACTGCTGGTTCTGAGTCCGCAGCCAGCTTACGGGTTAGGAAGCTGTAGGAACACTGAGGGTAACAGATCGTGATTGCAATGCTCAGCATCAAAGCAGGTGATTCGAAAGAAAATAAGCAAAAGTCTGTGCCCTGCTGGAGTCCGTGTATCTAGTCACTGCTGTCAAAGGACCAATAAAATGGCTTCTGCTTCTCTTCTGTTTTCCAAATCTTCTGCGAGTACTGACTCCACACTGCAACTCTGCAGGAATTCTGAGAGAGGTAAATCCCGGGTTTCCAGGCCTTGCAATGTAAGAAGGGCGCGAAAGGAAGAAAACGGTATTGATGTTACCAACGGACGATCTAGCACAAGGCCCCGAGGAGCAGGAAGGGCAAAGAGAATCCACCAAGACCTCCATCCCTTTTACCAGCAAGGCAAAAGCTTCTGCTTATAGTTCATTGTCCAGGATGGGGTCACCTTCTGCCCTTTGGCTGCAAAGGAAGCAAGGAGAACATGCACTTAGCTGTTCTCACTCTGTGCTAGAGGTAAGAAAGGATCTCATGAACAACACTGAGAGATGGCAGATGGAGATGATATACATATGATTTTTCAATTAAAAAAGAAAGCAAAATCAGGCATTGCAACAGAGAACCGGCAAATACCTAAATGTCCATTGCAGGAGAGGAAGTCCACATTGGACACGGTAGCATTTGAAAGAAATCCTCAGTGTCATAAACAATCAGAATATTGTGAATTTAAATTCAGATATGTTGCAGTAAGCGTAGAAACTTGCGTAGTTATTTTAGGTGGCAGTCTCGCAGCGCTTAGTTCAAGTAAGTATGGATTTCCCTTTCGACTCAGTAATTCTGCTCTCCGTGAAATTATCAAGCGGGTTCACAGGTGAACAGGTAGGAATATGGTCGTTAGAGGTCTATTAATGATAGAGGACGTTGGAGGCCATGGATAGGTAAAATGTGGTGGAGGAACACCACAGCAGACTGGGAAGCAGTTAGAAGTAACACAAATTGGTCCATCACATACGGCACCAAGTAAAAAGTCAGTGAGAGGCAGAATGAAATCTATAATCCAATACCATTTGTAAACATTAAAATAACATGCAAGCAATAAACACAATACACATTTCATGATAATACATCAGAATGAATGCCCATGGTGAGGACATAGGAAAGGAAGTGGAGACAATAAATGAATACATAAATAAATAAACAAACAAACACACACACACACACACACACACACACATATAGGGAAAGGGTCTTGCTTGGACCCATCGTGATAATGTGCATTGAACTGAGGGCAATATGATTGATTTAACCCTAGGAAAATTAGACTAAAGAAAAAGACCAAAAAGTCAACTGATTTAGAAAAATAAATTGTGTATGTGAGCATGTGTGTCTTACAAACACAAACACCCACCAATGCCTTCATAGCAATGTATCACCAAAGGGGTTCTAATGCTGCATAGGTTCTGAAGGTTGTCTGTAAACAAATCTGTCTTGGGACTCCTTTAGAAGACGAGTCCCATTCCCAATAGTATGCCAGTAAACATGGGAGACTTGTTGTAATCCACCATGGAGTAGCTCCTAGGTCTGTGGGTGACAGATTAACACAATGAAAGACCAATGGACCAGGAGACAGAAGACACAAACACTCTGTGGGCCACATCCTCCTTTTAATTGGAAATAATTAAGTGGCTCTTCTCCTTCCCCTTCCCTTTCCCCTTCCCCTTCCCCTTCCCCTCCTCCTCCTCCTCCTCATCCTCCTCCTCCCCCTCTTCCTCTTCCTCCTCCTTCCCCTTCTTCTTCTTCTTCTTCTTCTTCTTCTTCTTCTTCTTCTTCCTCCTCTTTTTAGTGTTCTTTTTATCAGGTTATAAGTGAAGTATTCAAAACTCCAAGGGGCATCCATAAGTCACAAGGAGTTTTTTACAAAGTTCTTTTAATATTCTGAGAATCTGTTAAGAAATAATCAAATATTATCTACATAGCTTTCTCAGCGCTTTGCCTGTGAGGATTCTATCTTTTTGTTTCAAAAGACTCAACAGTGAAGTTTCCCCCTTGTCCTCAGCAGGAGAAGAAAGGGAAAACTGTCAACTTCTGTGGACCAGCAACCTCACCACTTCCCTGGGGGTCAGCAGAAATGGACCCCTTCTTGTATTCCAGGGGTGATTGGCAGGGATGACATCGAAGAACAATTTTTTTTTTCTCAGTTTGGATCCTGGAAGGTGGGTGTCCTATCTTCTCAAACAGAAATTTTCAATGAAGCCAGCATGCGTAATTTATCATGACACAAGACAAGATAGAAACGTTTTGCTGAACATGCCCTGCCTTTCTCTCCTCCCCTTCCTGATACATACAGGGCATCCCTGGAGAATCAGAGGCCAATCCTGGTGGCACACTCTTTCCTGGTGGCAATTTATCAAGCTCATCTTTTTCCCAGATGACAGAATGATTGCCACCTGACAAAGGGGCGGCCACAGCAGGATTTTCCAAAGGTTTCCTAGCAAATCCTCAAAACGCAGTGCCTGTACAATTTTGGACAAGCCACTTAATATCCTTAGATGTCCATTTACTCTGAAAAAGATTGAAATATTTCCAATCACAAAGAGCTGCTGTGAGACTTAACTCAGGCACCTGGGACAGAAAGTCTAGCAGACTATAGCATTTGTACTCCTGGAGCACTTGCTTCTGAGCCAATCCAGCCTTCACTTTCCCAGGCTGGACTAGTGTGGAAAATATATTTCCAAATCAAATTTAAAAAAATAAAATAAAATGATAACACGGAAAAAAAAAATAATAAAGCAAAAAAAAAAAAAAAAAAAAGAAAGAAAGAAAATGTATTCCCTTGGAAAAAGAGGACATAAACCCACCCGAATAGTTGTATACACACCCAGAAATTAAGATATGCTGTATTTTATGACAGTCTGATGGTACTTGAGGGTAATTTTGACTCTTCATGATGTTTGCCCATGTCCTGAATTCAGGACCTAACTCCTAGTTAACGGACGTTAACATCACTAGAGTATCAGTAGTCACGAGAATGGACTCGGAGTCTGATGGCCTGGGCTAGAATCATAATTCCACACCATCCTGTGGACTCTCAGGCAAGTTATTTAACCTCTCCAAGCCTGAGGCCCGTCATGCACGAAAGTGATTAACACAGTGCCTCACGACTTACACTCAATAACTATTAGCTGATGCTGCTACTACTCCTACGGTTACTATCGTGACTGCTCCTTTGTTATTGTTCACTGACTTGTAGCCATTCTAAAATGACTCCCAACATACTCTCGGGATCTCTGATCATGTCTCCCCGTAAGCACGTTGCCTTTCTGTTCCAGCTTGTCATCAGTAGCTAGTTTTCCCAAGTTCGGTAAGTACGAGAAATTTTACAACCAAAAGAATTGTTCTCTAAATACCCTGGCCTGCGCATTGAATTGGAAGACATCGCTGTCACTTCAGAAGGGAATAACAAAGAGTAAAACCCTCCCATGTCCTCGTTTTCACTTTGATGCGCCGCAAATAAAAAATGAGCTGACACTCCTAAAATATGAAGACACCATATTGTTGTCACTCTGAATCCTGGCACATCTGATCCCCCTCATGCTGCTCGGGCTGTGGGAGCCTTTGAAGTTAGAAAATACCATTGCCTGATCTCCCAGCACTGATAATTAAGACATAGTGTGGCAAATCAAACCAGACATGCCACCTACTATCTACATTCCCTTCCCAAGGGGGAGAGGGAGGGGAAAAGAAGAAGAAGGAGGAGGAAAGCAGGCTTATAGTTGTGATTCATAAATCAATTGGTTCTGCCTTTCGGTAGGAAAAGACCAGCAACTTCTATATTACAACTCAATTCCATCTTGCATCCCCAAATCAATTTTTCTTTCTTTTTTTTTTATGGTTGATGATCTTTGAGTTTCTTTTCCTTAAGACTAATTTTTCTTCTAAGAAGGGAGAGGAATGCCATCTCTTAAAAAAAAAAAAAAATCTTATCATTTGTCTTCCTGTGGGAGAAAATGGATGCATTTTTATGTCGTTCTTCTTTGTCATAAGCAATTGCTGTTGTGTCATAAATTTAAAACAGGTTGTGCTTCTGAAGCCCTGTTCAAATCTGAGCAGGGGGCATGTGGGATATAAAGGTTTATTAGTATAAATGGATAAATAATGAATGTTGAGTCCCGGGAATCTTGTGTTCCAGCTAGTTGGCTCCAATAACATGTCATAATATATTAAAAAAAATTCAACTAGGCAATATCTTCACAAAGATAAATTGATGTAAACTCTAATTGGAAAGGCATAGAAAGCATATTGCCATGTTCATTTCTTGACAATAAATAATTTGGGTCTACAAATGCAACTGTGATTTATTTGTAAGTATACATAATCATCAAAATGGGTGACAGACTTTTTTGAAAACTCACTGTTGAATACATTCAGAATTAAAACCTGTTAACTCCGTGGAAGATCTGCCTGAACATTATCTTAAGTGATATTTCCCTGTTGTTCTCCTTCTGGTCTCTGACCTTTCTCTTTCTACTGCAATGTCATTTAAATGGAAAGATTCACCACAAATTGCACAGTGCTACAAAAAAGACTGCGAATGATCTTTAGAGTCAAAGGATATTCTAACTTGATAAATAAAATTAAATCCCACCTTCCAATTTCCAAAGAAATTTTTCAAGAATGTCAAGGTCACTGTTTTCAAATTTCAGATTACTCAGATTATGGAACGACTGACCGATTGTCAAAATTGAAAAAGAAGTACATTTTTAAACTAGGTAGTAGGGGCACCTGGGTGGCTCAGTCGGTTGAGCGTCCGACTTCAGCTCGGGTCATGATCTCACGGTTTGTGAGTCTGAGCCCCGCGTTAGGCTCTGTGTTGACAGCTCAGAGCCTAGAGCCTGCTTCGGATTCTGTGTCTCCCTCTTTCTCTCTCCCTTCCTTGCCCTCTGTCTCTGTCTCTGTCTGTCTCTCTCTCCAAAATAAATAAACGTTAAAAAATTTTTAAAAACAAAACTAGGTAGTAGACATTCATTGGGCCAGATTAAGAAATGAGCTCATTGTTTTCCTAATTTGTTTGTGCAGGGCCTAGGATTGGCAAAAGAGAAAAAAAAAAAAAAACCAAAAAACAAAAAAACAAAAACTCCTGCGACATAAAATGGGAAATCCTTCAGAGTCTTGAGATGCTGTTTTGAGCAAGGGAAAAGAAGAATGGGTAGGCGTGGGTGATACAGGAGGGAGAAAGGGAAGCAATGTAGGAATTAATAAGCTCCCAGGAGTCGACATGTATGAAGACAAAAGCAGGGAGCTAACATGTGGCCTCACTGGTTTGTGGGTCATGAAACACTGGACTGTGTTTAACCATGAGAGGGAGATGGCTGAAGAACTCCAGACTTTAAATGGATTCCAGACCTTTGTTTTTATTTAGTAAAGGAGGGCATGTCAGAGATGGCTCTAGGGACACCTTAACCCAGAAAAGTCAGACAGACGGTGGTGGCGGGCATGGACCTCCTACCACATGGGGGTGGGGGGGTGGGGGTTGCAAGAGTGACTTAAAGACCAAGCCAGGTATGGAAAGTACATTTATTGTCACCCCTGCCACTATTTTTCACTCTGTGTTGCTCTAGCCTCTTAAAGCGTATCATTTAGAAGCCACACGCATATATATGTACTTATATATACATATATGTGTAATCTCTTTGGATCTTTCGAGAAGTCTCCAAAGATGGTGTCATTATTCCCAACCCCATTCGAAGTGACCTGGGGACCTGAGCGCTGAGTGATATGCCAGAGATGACACAGGCCCCAGCGGCCGACCTTGAAACAGATCCCAGTCCTCTGGGGTCCCTTCCCATCCTTTCAGACAGACTGCACAGCCTTTGAAAAAAACTGTCAGTCATTAGAGAAGAAGCACTTGGTTGGGTGGAAGGAATCTGGAGAAATTAGAAAGGGGAAATGAAACAACGTCTTCGACAGTCACTTAGATCGTGTGGTCTGTGCCAGGCCGTCTTCGGCTTCATATAAACACCGACTCATCAATGCTCATAACTGTGCAAGGTAGGTGCTGCTTATAATTGCGTTTTGAAAAGGTAAAAACTGAGGCCCAAACAGGTTGAACAACCTGCCCCAGGACCTGACAACTTGGCTAGAGTCCATGGTTTTAACCAGAGAGGTTTGCTGCCTCTATGGGTAATGGCTTGGTTGTTGGAAGGGTTAAATGAAGTAAGTGTTTTTAGTAGAGCCCTTGGAAAATGGTGTTTAGAAGAACTGAAGAACACAGTCAACTGCACAGGATGGAAGTTGAACACAGTACGAGGAGGGATGTTAAAGAGCGTCCCTCACCCAGGAGTCTTCCTGGATGGGTTGGCCTCCATCCATGTCTTTTCTACATAGACTTTGAGCTTCGGTTGGGGTTGGCACAGTCCGGACCAAAATCAGATTGCTTCTGCGCTGTTTTCCCTCTTAATTCCCAGCCCATCCTTACTTTAGCCCAAATCTAGAGCTAGTTTTCCGGGTGCCTTGAACCAATGTCACAGCTTAAACTTTACCAAGTTGCCAGCCTCTGAAAATACAGAGATGAAGAGACTCCAGCCTCACCCCTCAAGCAACGGAACCCCCTCAAAAGTGACGACAGACATATAAACCAGTAATAACCACACGTACACGAAGGCAAAAAATAAAAGTTCCCCCAAGGAGCAGAAGGAACACATCAGAGGAATGTTGCTTTTGTCTTGGGCAGACTTCCCAAGGAGGTGAACGGAAAACTTGGAAGGCAAAGAAGATAGGTGTGGAGCTGAGCATCTTGCAGAGTGTGGTGTGCTTTGGAAAACATGCATCACTTGTCATTGTTTGAAAAAAAGTTTGAGTGGGAGGCATGAAGAAACAGGAAGGGTGAGGGGGTGTGAGGAGGCTGGGCAGGTGTCTGTCATGAAGGCTGTGTGCACCTGTGAAGCCTCAGAGGAAAGGGGGAGAAATCATTAAGGAGATCGGATCTGCATTTTAGAATATAATTCTCATGAAAGTATGGATGGAAAACTTGAGGAGGAATAAATGGGATGCAGGAGTGTGTTTCCAGGTGAGAAATGTTGACGTCCTGACCTAAGACAGTGTTGGTGGGGGGTGAGGAAAACAGAAGATGGGTTTGCAACTGATACTGGAAGACAGATTAAAAGGAATAAGGGAGTGACGTAGATCCCTGGCATGACTTTGTTAGTGGGGCCATTGAGGCAGGTGGCAAATGCAAGAGGGAGAGAAGGTTTGGAGACGAAGGAGAAGTGATGGTAAGACTTCTGGCCAGGCTGAATTTCCAGTGCCTGTGAGGCATCCAAGGAGAGATGTCTAATGGGCAGTGGAAAATACGAGCACATGATAGGCATTCAAAATAAGTTTTTTCTTATGCATTTATTCCCCCTGAGATGACAGATGACCTTTGCTTTGGGTGTATTCATCCTACTGGAATACGCAGGATCCTGGAGATTCTTTTCTGTGTATATCACTGCTCACCCCATCGGGTCCATCCTGGATGAAGTTAGATTCTGAACGAATTTGGCCAATGGTAGGACATTGGAAGATGGAAGCAAAGAGAAGTTGGATGATCAGTTTTCTTGCTCACTCCCTGCAGTGTTGCTGTAGACCGGTATCTTTCAACCTGATGCCACAGTCCCTGTTCGATGACTCTTCCCTAAGCACATTCTCTCCGTCTGTTCCTGTCTCTGTCTCTGTCTCTGTCTCTGACTCTCTGTGTCTGTATCTCTCTCCCTTCTTGTTCCCTTAGGCCTAGTTGTGGTAACCTCATTTTTAAACCCCTTGGATAACTCGACTCTTATCCTGGGCCTTCTCTACACCTTGATCACACTATTATTTAAAAAAAGAAAAAAGAAAAAAAAAAAAACCTTTATTAAACTCTTTTCAAATACTCTACCTTGACTGCACCACCTTTGTCTTGCCAAACTGACTGATGAACTTGGCTTTAAGGCATCACACTCTCCCAGTTTCCCTCTTACTTCACTGTCCACCTTACTATCTTTTGCTGGTTTCATCTCATCTTCACAACGTTTGAATTTTATTTTTTGATTTTTAAAACTTTTTTAACGTTTATTTCTTTTTGGAGAGAGAGACAGAGCATGAGCAAGGGAGGGGCAGAGAGAGAGGGAGGCACAGAATCCAAAGCAGGCTCCAGGTTCTGAGCTGTCGGCACAGAGCCCGACGCGGGGCTCCAACTCATGAACCATGAGATCGTGACCTGAGCCGGAGTTAGAAGCTTAACTGACTGAGCCACCTAGGCACCCCTTCACAACATTTAAATTTCAGAGTGCCCTGGAACTCACTTCTCAGCTTGGTCTTTTTTCCGTGTACCTTCCGGCCTGGAATGATCTCGTTCAAATAATGTTAAATACCATCTATGTGGTAACCGCCAAATACGTTTCCAGCCCTAACCTTTCCCACGAAATTCCAGACTCAACAATCCACTTGAAAGGCTGATAGGCAAATCAAACTTAATTTGTCCAAATCATATCCTGCGCCCACCCCCCCACCCCCAAATCCCTTCTACCCTGGTCATTCCCATCTCAACAGTGATACCACCGTCTATGTCATTACTCAGGCCAAAACCTCCTTGGTCTCCTCTTCGCTGCCTGCCCTGCAAACAATCCAAGTAGCAAGTGCTGTCTATTCTGCCTGGGGTTATAGCCTGAAACCGCCAACTTCTCACCCCTGCAGCACCGGTGTCCTAGCCCACACCACCTTTGTCCGTCACCTACCTACCTCACGACCTCGCGTCTGGCCTCTATGCCTCCACTTTCACTCTTTGGGAAGCCAGAGTGGATCTTCTTTAAGCACAGATCACAGCAGCATCACTCACTCGTCCACATACTTTCAAAGACTTCGTTTCACAAGCCAAATGAAACCCACACATTTTCCTGTGACTCCAGAGCTCTCTGTCCTCTGGCCTTTGTCTTGCTCTCCAAGGACTTTGTCCTTTTTCAGCCCCTCTGACCGTCTTACTACCCAATACAGTACCTATTAGCTACATCACCTGCTGAGCACTTGAAATTGGCTAGGGAGACTGAGGAACTGAATCTATTCTATTTAATTGTCCTGAATTGAAATTTAAATTTAAAAAGAGGCACGAATTTCATTATCAGAAAACAGTTGGGTATGTTTGGATAACATGGATACATGAACCTACTTTATCAATTATACACTTTATGAAATCAAAATGCAGATCAGTTATTTCCAATAAAACTCAGCGTCTGAGTTGAGACCTGCTTTAGGTCGAAAACAGCCACCAGACTTTGAAAACTTACATGAGAAGGAGAATGAAAACTATTGCATGCAGAGTTTCTAAACTGATGACATGTTTAAATGTAAAATATTAAGATCAATTTCACTTTGTAGTTTTTATTTTTACTTTTTAATTTTATGTTTCTTTTTTTATTGTGGTTACTAAAAACTGTTGAATTATATATGTGGCTCTCATCATATTTCCACGGGTGGCACTGCTCTAAGACATCAAACTCAGTTCTGCCTCCAGGGTCTTTATATTTGTTATTCCCTCTGTCTAGAAATGCTCTTTCAGCCTCCCACTTCTGCACTGGCTCATCATCCCTCATCTGCAATTTTTGTTTGAGATCTCTGTTCAAATATCAGCTACTCACACGGCCTTTTTCCGACGACACTGTCCAAAATAGCCTTCCCCCTAGCTCTCTTACCCTGTTTTAATTTGTCTACATAGCACTCATCACATCTATTTGCTCATCCTCTGAGCCCTGTACTAGAAAGAGAGCCTCATAAGGGCAGGTATTTTTTTTTTCTTGTTCAGTGTCGTATTCCCAGGGCCTAAAAAAAAGAGTATACATGGGCACTCAAAGCTCACTCAATGAATGAAATAAACCGCTGACACAGCTGTGGCATAGCGTGAACAATTTCTTGGGTATGATCCTCTATGACGCTTACCCCAATTCAGCCTTGCAACATCTTCCCCGCGTTGGAACTTAAGTGAGCATGAAATATTTATCTCATGAGAATCTAGGACCCTGAGATGCTGATGTAAACAGGACAGCTGCTCAGGGCCAGCATCAGGTAATGGCAGAGGACGTGTGCGCGACAGAGGCCACTCTCCACATATCCCTTTGACAGGCACAGCCACGAGCCACAATTCTGTACCTAACACCGATGGATCGTTCATTTTTAGGAATGCTATTCTTTTTCATTTATTCTCTTTCAAGGCAGGGATTCCAAAGGTGTCTGAAAGCTTTCAGAAGGGAAAATAATATGTGAAACATAGAAACTTGAAGGCTTCCACAACGTCTTTCCTTGAGCTTGAACTGGTTTGCGACACAGCCACGATTCCAAGCACACATTATTCCTTCAACGTTCAAGAGTCAATAGCAGATAATTCTAAGAAGGAAGGAAATTAGAGCAGCATAAACATATTCTAGGGGATCTCCAATGTAAAATATGTAGAAGGCTTATCGTCTGTAGGTTGCACTGTGAATTTTCTACTTAGATTTTCAACCGAAGTATCATTTCAGGTACTGAGACAATCCTCTTTTTCTAAATGTGAAATTGGATATATATACACAGATATACATACATACACATAGAGCATGGAAGCCAGGGAATTTAAAATTTTCCTCTCAAATAGCATCATTTTGCACCTCCTAAACAATAAAGACTGAGCTAACAATAGCATCCCCACAAATGTCAAAAAACACGCGTTCACTCACAGTTTAGAAATTTCAAAGTTGAAGGTAAGGTGAATGCGTCAACATGGAAAAGTGGAAATGGGGTACATTTTTATCTTGCCTTCCAGAAGTTGCATCACTTTCTGTAATTGCAAGGTTATCATCATCAACAACTGCCACAGGTATGTTTTTTTAAGATTTTATTTTTTGGGGCGCCTGGGTGACTCAGTCGGTTAAGAGACTGACTTCGGCTCGGGTCATGAGCTCACGGTTTGTGGGTCTGAGCCCTGCATCAGGCTCTGTGCTGAAGGCTTCCTCTGAGCCAGGAGCCTGCTTTGGATCCTGTGCCTCCTTCTCTCTCTGCCCCTCCCCCGCTGGTGCTCTGTCTCACTCTGTCTCTCAAAAATAAATACATGTAAAAAAAAATTTTTTTTAATAACAAATTAAAAAAAAAGATTTTATTTTTAAGGAATCTCTACACCCAACATGGGGCTCAAATTTAACAACGCCAAAATCAAGAGTCACGTGCTCTACTGACTGAACCAGCCAGGTTCAGTTAAATTGTTAAACGTTTTTGGTAGACCCAGGCAATCAATCTTCAGTGATAGGAGGAAAAGAGGGGAGGGTACAAGGTATTCCTCTAGAAGGTCACAAAAGTGAGAGTTTGCGTGAGGACAGCTGCCAGCCTGACTGATGGCCAGAGTCTAAAACCATGTCTGAATGCCTATTGCCTTCCTCGTTGTGGACATGTGGGTAATGAGCCCACGATGGGGGGGGGGGGGGGGGGAGAGGGAGGATCACGTCAAACATCTTTATTTGTCCCCATTCTGCCAGGCGTGGTGTTGCTGGCTTCTTTTCCTCATCCACTTCCTAATCAGCCAGGAGTTAACAAAGTGGATTAAACTTGTATGTGGCTAAGCAGAAAAATCTATCTTAAGTCAGGTTTTGGGGGGATATTTTGTCTGCAAATTTCTGAACATTAGAGCCTTATATTTGTGACCTTTGTCTGAAGACCTCAGTCACATGCAGGCTCCCTATTATATTAGAAGTAGAAGTGGTGGGTTTGGTGAATTTTAGGTGGGAGAGGTCAGCATGTTACCATTTACCCCAGTTTTCAGGCCTGTGGGGTTAGCAGGATCACAGAAGATATACTCCTGGAAGTCAGCTCACCGAGACTTGTCATGGTGTTTAGCAGGGACAACACCAATTCTGGGTTCAAGTTATGTTAGGCACAGGCCGCCAGTCTATAGAACATCCCTGAACTGTCTCATAACCTCTTGAAAACTGTACATTCTAGGGGTCTGCTCTCACTTGGTACAAACGTTCAGGAACATGAAGTACATTCAACCTCGAAACACTGGTAAGATGCATGAATTTGCAGGATTCTGGCATGCTTCAAATTCCAACCCCTTCTAGATAGTCTTTCCAACCAAAAGGCCATTTATTTGAAAAGGAGAAAGGAAAAAAAAAGGGACAAAAATATTCAAAAATGTGTTTTGATCCCTCAAGCCTCATTTTCATTTTTTTCATTCTTTTCTCCCTGGAAATTGCTTTAACACTCATTTTCCATGATCACTCTGCTCCCATACTATGAGATCCTAAGCTGGGATGTGTACCTTATACAGGAACTGATATTACAGAGGTTAAATGTGACAACAGTTTCCACAAGAAAATACGCATAACTGTTCCCTATGCCGGTGATTCATTTCAGTTCTGATATCAAAAAAATTTTTACTTTACACCTCCGCCTGTCAAATGCATGGGCGGGTCTTTCCCTAAATTTAAAATCCAGTCAGGGGAATGAAGGAGATAACACCTCTTTTATTACAATTTGGGAAAACAATAAAAAAAATCATTTTGGATATGGAAAATATCCCATGAAGCACTAGGGCATATGTCATTCTGTGCTTGGAAAACGGCAGCCAATATATTCCGAGACACAGATGTCAGCCAAATACAGTTAAAGCTACGATGCCTTCACGGTCACCAGCAAGTTTACAGATACTCAGTTGAATCAGCAAACCACAAATAAAGAAGCACAGAGAAAACCTAATTGCCTGGAAGAGAATGTCCCACTTGCTTTGTCATTAGCTGCTTGAAACTCTCTATGAGTACAGCTTATCTGAAATCCAAATTCTAGAAGAGAGATCAGACACATACTAAAACCGGAGCCCAAGTTTTTGTCTGCCTTCTATGCACACACTTCAATCAGGGCAGCCAGGACTCCGAGAAAACGCACAGGTACAAAAGCAAACGTATCGGTGCTTTGCAGTTCATTTCAGAGAGCTGTCCTTCAAAATAGAGAGGTCTGGTTCAAGGTTACTCAAACTTTAATGTGCATGTGAGTCACCTGGGATCTTGACAAAAATGTAAAGTGCTGATTCAGTAGGTCTGGGCAGAGCCTGAGAAATTGCATTTCTAACCAGTTCCCAGATGATGCCCATGCTGCTGGTCCAGGAGTAGCACATTTGTAAGTGGGAGCTCACCAGGGTAATAATTTCTCTTGGAAATCAGAATACCTGTTGCAATTTTCACTCCTCCAGTAATTCACTGTATGTTCTTAGGGAGTTACCTGACCTATCAGTGCCTCTGCTTCTCATCTGTGAAGAAGACGTATTAAGGTTAAAGAGATCATGTTAATACAAAATCCTTTTTTTTTTTCCTTTTTCCTTTTAGAGAGAGCGCGCACGTGAGTGGGGGAGAGGAAGAGAATCTCCAACAAGCTCCATGGCTAGCTCAGAGGTTCGATCCCATGACCCTGGGATCGTGACCTGAGCCAAAATCGACAGTTGGATGCTCAAATGACTAAGCCACCCAGGCATCCGTTAATGTGAAATCTTGAAGAGAGTTAAAGATGTTTTGTGAACAGGGTGGCTGAACAAACATGTTTGGATGAGATCCATCTGAAAAGATCCATCAGAAGAGGAAGGAAAGGAGCCTTAAAGGCTGAGAATCAGAAGCAAACAGGGGCGCCATGGGTGCCTCAGTCGGTTGAGCCTCCCACTTCAGTTCAGGTCATGATCTCAGGGTCTGTGAGTTCGAGCCCTGCGTCGGGGTCTGTGCTGACAGCTCAGAGCCTGGAGCCTGTTTCAGATTCCGTGTCTCCCTCTCTCTCTGCCCCTCCCCCACTCATGCTCGCTCTCTCTCTCTCTCTCTCTGTCAAAAATAAATAAACATTAAAAAAAAAGAAATAAACAAACTACAGGTCCTACCGAAAGGAGGAAGCTTCTAAAGAAAGTATAAATAGGGGCACCTGGGTGTCTCAGTCAGTTAAGCGTCCAATTTCATTCAGCTCAGGTCATGATCTTGCAGTTCATTGGTTCGGGCCCTGCGTCAGGCTCTTTCCTGACAGCTCAGAGCCTGGAGCCTGTTGGGATTCTGTGTCTCCCTCTCTCTCTTTGCCCCTCCCTGTTCTCACTCTGTATCTCTCTCTCTCTCTCTCTCTCTCAAAAATAAATACACATTAAAAAAAGTAATTAAAAAAAAGAAAGTATAGGTAAAAGAAAAAAAAAAAAAAAAAAAGCAAAATGCCACAAAAAGAAGCCATGGGAGGAAAGTCAGACTTCAGGACAGAGGAATAGAGGAGATTGTGGGACTACTATATTCTTTAATATCTGAAGACCAATGACCACAGCTATTGACAAATGGCAGATCCTTGGAAAGAGGTGGGAGAAAAGATGATGCAGTGTATACAGAAAAAAGGAAAGATAGAGGTGCCTGGGTGGCTTCGTCAGTTGAGCCCCTGACCCTTGATATCCTCTGAGGTCATGACCTCAGCATCATGAGTTCAAGCCCCCCGTGAAGCTCTGCGCTGACAGCACGGAGCCTGCTTGGGATTCTCTCTCTCTCTCTGCCCCTTCCCTGCTCATGCACACATGTGCACACTCTCTCTATCTCTCTCAAAGTAAATAAATAAACACTAAAAAGAAATAAAAAGAAAAGAGAAGAGAGCCTTGGATAAAATACAACAACAGATTATTTATAGTCGATAATAAAAGAAACAAATGTAGTCCCCTCTTTCCCCAAAATTCTGGGTGAATTTTTAGTGCAATTTTTTTCCCTTGGCCTTTTGATATTTTTTTTAAGCACCTGGGACGCACATAAGTAGCACACTTCCAGTCGTTGCTCAGCCGCAGACTTGAGATGGAGCCTGTTGCCAAGAATTTCCAAATGCACAAAAGGTTAACATCGAGGCTCTCCGCATTGGGCCCTTCCAAGAAAGACCATTTTGTATTTTTATACTCAAACCCTCCCTGTGACGGGAGTACCTAGCAGAAAACTGGGGGACAGAAAAGATGGAGGAAAAAAAAAACCAACACTTTTTATTTATTCTCTTTATAAGTCACCAATGAATTGAGCTACTCTATCAGCAAAGCTGGAAAATCCTGCCTGTCCGGATTGTCACTTGTATCAGTAGCATTCTTGACCTTCTCCAAGGCTAGAACTACTGATGATTAACTTCCGGGAATACCCATAGTAACTATTTCAGACCCGTGAACTCTCACACCTTCTCAATGTCAGCAGACACCCACATCAAGCAAATATCTTCTCAGAAGGCTGTAAGATTACATTTCATTTTTGGAAGTGACCCTTCCAGCTACCGAATGGTAAGACTCTCTCTGAGCCTGCCGAGGACCCTGGCTGACTTCCTTCCAGATAAAGGCACTATCTGCATAAGACTAGCATTGCCTGTGTATCAGCAGTTTCTGCACCAGAGACTGTATCTGGAATCTAACTGCCAATTTCCACACATCTACAGAGGGAAACAAAGGGTCACATTTCAAAGGCTTCCAACCCAAGGAGACCCAGTTAGAGCATCTGCAACACAATCAGTTGTACGACAGGGCAGGGGAGGTGTGGTATGACTCACAAATACAGACAGCAGTCCGGGAAGAGGATCCTGGCCGTCTAAATTTACCAAGATCCACTCAAGATTCTACTGCAGGACTCACAGGGTTTTTTCTCTCTGACAACCAAACCCAAGAGGTTTGCCAAAATAGAATTCTAGTGTAGGGGGAAAGAAGCTAAAGAATTCTGCATTAATAACACCTTTACCCACAGGCGGAACATATTTTCATCTGCACACATCACGAACCGGAGATCTTAGGTTATTAAAGGTGAAAGAGGCTAATAGTCTTTGGGATGGCTCTCTTGGGATGCCTATTTGCATAATGAAGTTAATACAGGGCATCCCAACTCAGCATTTCTTTGGGATCAGGTACTTGTAGTCACTCACAATATTTTAAATTCGCTAACTAAATTACGTTGCAGAAGAACCATTGGTAGCTAATCTCAAAACCATGTCTACAAATAATTCATGACCAGATCTACCAATGAAGAAGAAGCCTAATTGGTAAAGATGTATGGTTTAATTGATCTGTCTTTTGGAAAATATCAAATTAATGCCTGCCTAAAGGTCACCATTGATAAAGATTTAAGCACCGCCGAAGTCGTCTGCATAATCTAACCTCAGAATGGAGGCCCCTGCCCTGCTTTGGATTCCTAAAGCCCAGACACCTAGATCAGGGAGCTCTTTCTGCCTGGTGCTATTCTGTATCCAGGGAAAGAAAACCAACACTTTCAGCCAGGGTCTCATTTTCACAGTGAGTCATTGCACAGCCATTATACTTAAAATTATGGAGCTCAAACTGCAGGAAAAAGTTTAGCATGAAAGATTAGGTTGGAGTAAATTGATAACTTTGTTTTAAAAGAGAGAGATGGGGTTCATCTACCACAAAGGAACAATTTAATATTTGTGGTTCACTCATTGGATATCTTTCTCTGTTGTTTTGACTGTAAATGGTCTTACTTTAAAGAGCAGCTCGTGTTGGGGGCTTGAACAGGTAGAGTGCAGAGGATTTTTAGGGCAGTGAAAATATTCTGTACGATAATATAATGATATCCGTCATAACACATTTGTCCAAAACCATAGAATGTACAACACCAAAGGTGAACCCGAAGGTAAACTATAGATTTGGAGAGATAATGATGTGTCAGTATAGGTTCCTCAGTGGAAACAAATGTACCACTCTGGTGGGGGTCGCTGATAAAGGGGGAGACTGTGCACGTGCGAGAGGGCAAGGAGTATTTAGGAAATCTCTGTATCTCCCTCTCAATTTAGCTATGAACCTAAAACTGCCCTAAGAGTCTATAAATAAATAAACCCAAGCCTTCATGAATAGTAACAGTAATGAAAATTAATATTGAATGATTATTTCTTATGTGCCAGGGACTCAGCTAAGTGCTTTACATGGATTGATTCACTTCTCTCTCACAGCCTCTCTGTATCATGGGTGCTAATAATATACCCATTTTTATAGATCATCACAGAGATGGTAAATAACTTGCCAATGATCCCACAACCAGTAAGTGGCTGAGCTGGGATTCACGCCCAGTCACTGAATTTGTGCCTCTGTTGGGAGGTCAGGCTGCAAAAGTAGTGCTTTGATTCTCTTAGTGCTTTGCTTTTTCTATGTGTGCTTGCTATGTTGAAATTGGTATGTGCTTATATCCACATCTATGTATCTCCTCTCTGTAAATATACATGTATTGGGTATGTACGTAGTGCCATTTAATGTGTTAGGAGGTAAGCGTAAGATCAATAAAGAAGGCCTTCTTCCCCAGGGATTTCTGCGTCTCCTTGGATATTCCTTGAAATCCTTAGATCACAACATTTACTGCTATCCCACCAGTTGTTAACTTGTGAAGAGAGTCATGTTAACTCTTTATCTGTTAAGGCTAAATTTAGCTTCTTTTTCCTTCACGAATAACCTTCTAATCCAAACCACCTCATCTTTTGACTCATAAATTAATGAATTTCCAGAACCAGGCAGAGATAAGCAGCTGCAGGATGCCACGCTAAGTTTCAGGTGAAGACAAGGAAAGCCAGATCGGTGCTGCAGAGAAGGGAAAAAGGGTGTATGAAAATGGGGAAGTTTGGGAGAGCTGGTCACCAGAGAAGGAAAGTGTTTAGAAAGGGGGAAGGAAACTCAGAATAAGTGTGGTCCACCTAGTGGTGGAGCTGCTTAGAATCTGAAATGAAGGAAATTGACGGGCCGAGATGTAATAGGTTAAAAGATTAGAGGTTGTCTCCTTCCCCTTGAGTGGGCTGGACTTTGTGCCTCGCTTCCGATGAGTAGAGCATATGCAGAGGGAAAAATAGTAACTTTGAGGTGGAAAGACCTGGCAAACGTCACCTTAGCAAAAGGATTAAGCTCAATATCACCTGTGATAAACCACGTTGATAGCGTGCAGCCTCGATATGATATGATGAGAAGGGCACTCACCTCTGTGATATTTTCCCTGAAAACCCACAACCTAGTCTCATCATGAGAAAAAATGTCAGGTAAACCCAAATTGGGTAACGTACAACAAAACGCTTGGCCAGCAGTCTTCCAAGCTGTCAAGATCGTGAAAAATAAGAAGATTTTGATTTTCGTCACAGATCAAAGGAGACTGAGATGTCTTAGTCTGACTATGTCTTAGTCAGATGACTGAATGCAGTGTGGAACCACAGATAAGATCTTGATGTGGAAAAGGGACAAAGTTAGTGGCCAGACTGGTGAAATCCAAATAAAGTCTACATTGTGAATCACAGTGTACCGATGTTAATTTCTTAGTTTTATCAAAAAGCACTTTGGTTATGTAAGATTTTCATATTAAAGGATAATGGGATGAAGACGTCAGGAACTCTCCATGCTTTCTTTGCAACCTTTTTTGTTTGTTTTCTATAGTTTATACTTATCCCCAAATAAAAAGTTAACTTAAAACTAATTGTGGGTTACGGTTTCATCTCATTAAAACAAGCTTCAGAGCATAAGATTTTATTTCTTTTTTTTAATGTTCGTTTATTTATTTTGAGAGAGAGAGCATGCAGGCAGAGGAGGGGTAGAGACAGAGACGGGGAAAGACAATCCCAAGCAGACTCCACACTGTCAGTGCAGAGCCCAACACGGGGCTCGATCCCAGGAACCATGAGATCATTACCTGAGCTGAAATCAAAAACCAGACACTCAACCATCTGAGCCACCCATGCACCCCACAGAGCCTAAGTTTTTTTTTTCCAAAGGATTTAAAGCATTTAAGAAGATATGTAAGTTTTTAGGGTGTAAGGAAAATGGGGGAAAATGCAGACATCAAGGGGCTGTGCCTTAACAGCACACTGTGTTCAAAAAGCTTAGTGATTACTGGCTATGTAGAGGCTTTATGATAAACAGAAATAAGGCACATAATCAACAAAGTTAAAGGCCATGAATAAAAGTAAAGGCAGATAGGAAGAGACAAAGGGAAAATCATTTCAGGGTGAAGGCGCCATGTCAACCATGTTACTTTTGTCGGCAAATTAGGTCATTGCTCTAGAGAGTCATGAAGTGTAAATGAGGCGAGAGTTACATAAGTTAAAAATGCATGTACATAAATTAAACCTGTACGGTCAGGAGAATGAAGATAGGAAGAGCAAGGCATGGATTAGGGGCCAACTCTGGGCAACAATGAGCAAGAATGAAAGCATGAAAGCCAGGGCCCCCAATGTTGGTCATTGGTAAGCTCCTCAGATTTCAGGATGGCCAAAGAGGAACAAGGGAGGAGATACTTTACCAAGTTGTTGCAAGCCTGTTTCCTCCAGATGTGGCATAAGGAGGCTGGATTATTAACAACTCTTGCCTTCATAACTTTGTCTCCCCCCCTCCTCTTTAACAGCCTAGAGTGGAGAATGAGGCTATAGATCCCAAGTGATGGCGATCCCGACTCTGCTACTAACTGGGGTTTTGAGATCAGCAAATTCTCTTTATCTCTATGTATCTCAGTTGCTCCAAGTGAAAAATGAAGAGGTTATACCTGATCAAAAGTCTCTTCCAGGGGCGCCTGGGTGGCGCAGTCGGCTAAGCGTCCGACTTCAGCCAGGTCACGATCTCGCGGTCCGTGAGTTCGAGCCCCGCGTCAGGCTCTGGGCTGATGGCTCGGAGCCTGGAGCCTGTTTCCGATTCTGTGTCTCCCTCTCTCTCTGCCCCTCCCCCGTTCATGCTCTGTCTCTCTGTGTCCCAAAAATAAATAAAAAACGTTGAAAAAAAAATTTAAAAAAAAAAGTCTCTTCCAGGTTGTAAACATCATGTGATACGAATTGGTGAACTACTTTTGGCAAACAATCCCAGAATTTACAATCCTTGTTTATGACATCCAGTGATGCATAGGTAAGAATGGTTGGAGTCCACACTGATATAACTGGGCCCTGTGTGAACTTTGCCTCTGTCAACCCAGTGAGGGTTCCATCGTTTTGTTAGCATTTGGGGATATAAGCATCAAGACCATGCCGCTACATCTAAGATTTGCCGTGCTGGTTACTTCAGGCCTTTAAAAGAATGTCATAAAACTTATCTTCCTCTCTCATTGCTTCAGTTTGGGTTCCAGAACACAAAATATAGGCGATTGGTATAGACGTAACATGAATTTCCCAATGAAAAGAGAGATACAAATTAACTGGAGGTATTAATGATCATTTCATAGTCTCTAAATACTATGGAAAGGTTAAAGGTAAACTCTTTGCATTAGACGTTCTCTCATGGGGGAAGAAAGCAAGAAAGAGGGGCTGGGGAGAGAAAAAAATAAGGGAGTGTGGTTTTAAGAAGGAAAGAAGAGTCTGTAGAATAGCCAGAAACAGCATCTGAAAGCTTGGAAAAATGAAATTCGCCAAAAAGAAAAACACACAACAACAACAAAAACAACAAACAAAAAAACCAAGAAAATAACCTGATTATATTAGAATTGAAAAGTTGTCAACCATCTTAGGTTTAAAATGGGCAGGAAAGGGCACCTGGGGAGAATTAAGAGAATGATAAAATGACCAACTCAGCCCAGTGGGCCCAGAACTTTCCCAGTTTGGGCATTGAAAGTTCTGCATTTTTGGAAATCCTCCCAGTCTTGGACAAATGGGGATGTTGGGTCACCCTAGAAAAAACTATATTCAAATATTGCGTTGTTTTATTTTAAGATGATTCTCACATAGAAATGGTTGGATTTTTCTCTTTATATTTAGTTAAAGGCCAATTAGTTTTATTCTAAATTTATTTTATGCTATGTAGAAAGTGTGGAAACTCCCAGGAGTACAGAGTATGGATATATACACATATGCATATACATAAGGACATGCATACACATATAGATATACATATTTCTTATTCTTAAGAAAATGTATCTCTACCTTGTTCATCACCACCTGGCATTGCATAGGCCAGAAAGTCACTTAGACTTGGGACCCATCTAATCTTATGACTGGGTCTAGTTTTTAACAAGAAAAGCCACAAAATGCTTTGAAAACTGAAAAGCAGCCCATGCTACTACTGATCTGTTCAAATATAAATACCGCCAGAGCTAAACTATTTTTTCAGTAATCTAAGTTGTTTGACAGGTACAATCAGCTGTGATAAGGACGCTTCCTTTTATATATGAAGACAAGACCTACATTAAAACACAGATGTGGCAAAGTGTTAAGAACAATAAACTGGGTGATTAACACTATGTCCATAATATGAAGAGTGAGAAAGGCTTAAATCTACAAATTGAGATAACATATTATTAACAAATAGTGCCAAAGCACATATCCTTGACTCCTACTTAAGATCATACTCTATCCTTCCCCTTTTCTCTCTCTCTCTCTCTCTCTCTCTCTCTTTCTTTTTTAGTAGCACTTTCTTTGCAACATATAATATGTATATAACCAAAAAAAAAAAAAGATCATCCTCTACATCAAGAAAAATGACTTTCAAATTGGAAAATGTAGATAATGAGCACAGCTATCACATAACCGGAGTTCAAGGTGCTAGAAGATATCTAAAAAAAAATCTCTTTGCTCAAAATAAATTAGAAGTCGTAAGACTCAAATAAGTTATACACCAGGCCATTTGGAGAAAAAGCAAAACAAAACAAACAAAAACCACTTAATTTGCCATGAAAACAAGGTATCCCAGTAGATGATATATGGACACATACACCAATGTTTCAAAATAGACAAATGAAGTTATAAACTAGGAAGTACATCAATCTCAGCTTGCTATTGACCCAGCCCATATTCTGGAATACAGATGAAATCAAGGAATCAATATGAACAATCAACCAGTCGTGCCAAACTAATTTTCATTAAAAAAAAAAAAAGGAAAAAAGAAATCTTATCAGGGAAGTCAAGGAAACACCATACAAAGAATATATTTTGATTTCAGCCAGTTTAAAATTTCTTTGTGGTTTGTTTCACAGCGTTTTCCTCTATATCCTTAGCAACAGAAATTTTCTCTCTCTCTCTCTCTCTCTCTCTCACACACACACACACACACACACACACACACACACTGAATGACCAAGTACCATGCTTTCACTAAATGTTGTACCTAGAGTCTGTTGATCGATGGATGAATGACAGATTGTTAGGGTGTGGCAACTGATATCACCTACTTTTTTTTCTTAATTACTATAGGTCAAGAGATAGCCTTATCAAGTTGTAGAAGATAGACATCTGGTGATGAAATCACTTTTCAAAAAGAACTTGACAAACTAGAATTAATGATTGCATTGACTTCTATGAAAGTTGCACTCTGTGCCTCTGAAAACAACTTCATCCAGTGAAATGCAGATGATGCCTGATATGACCACAAGATTGTTTACAAAACTGATTGGGAACTTGGATTGATATCAATCTCTTTAGGAACCAACGATGTGGCATGGTTTGTGAACAACGTTTATGAACAACGATGTGGCAAAAATAGCTACTGCCTGCCAGGCTTGCACCAGCTAGAAGTCTCCTGTTTGGAACAAAGAAGGCAGTGTTCTTGCCGTGACAGTCCTTGGTTTAATCTTTGCCACCACATTTTAAGAGAAGGGCTGATTAACTGAGGCTTATCTAGAACAGGGAGACCAGAACTGTGGAGAGTCCAGAAAGTGGGTTATAGCAGTAATTATTGAAGGAAAGAAAGATAACTGGGAACAGAGAACAGTGGAGGCATGATCATTATATTTTAAATATTTGAAGTTCCATCTTAAAGAAAAGGCAATGAATTGACTCGACAAAGATCCAGAAGACAAAAGTCAGATCAATAGGTTGAAAATTTGAAGAGGCAAAATGGAGCTCACTGCAAGAAAAAAACTTTCTAGTAGTAATTATAGCTTTTTAATAATAAAAAAAATGAAATACCAGTATTGCCAAGGGTATAAAAACATGAATATTTTCATATAATTGAAATGGGGATGGAAATTGGATCATTGTTTCTGGAAAGGCAATTTGGCAACGTATTTCAAAAGATTTAAAAGCCTATATCATTTAATACAGAAATTCCACTTATAGACACTTACCTACATAATTAGAAATGCTGAAAAAAGTTTATAAAAAAATTAATGGCAGCATTTTTTATAATAATGAACACTTTGAAATAAACTATAGCCATAAGAAACATATATTGCATATGTACATACATACATATGCTATATATATTACATATATAAAATGGAATACTAAGTTGCTATTTTGAATTTTTTAATGTTTTATTCATTTTGAGACAGACAGAGACAGAGAACATGAGCAGGGGAGGGGCAGAGAGAGAGGGAGAGAGAATCCGAAGCAGGCTCTGGGCTCTCAGCACAGAGCGCAATGTGGGGCTTGACCCACAAACCGTGAGATCATGACCTGAGCCGAAGTTGCCTTATCACGGCTTAGGCACCCCACCAAGCTGTTCATTTAAAAGACGTAATAGAAAAATATTTTGTAGAAGCAAATATTCATTATACATTTTAGTTGAAATAAGACAGTTCTGTCTTTTCGACATAGAAAAATTTAAAAAAAAACAATTAAATCCACTAAAATACTAATATTGCTACCTGTAAGATGAAGAACAATTTTCCTTCTGTGTGTTTTACTGTTTTTTCCAATGTCTAAAATGAAAATATAGACATTTTGCGATCAGAAACAAACAAAAGACGACGAAGGCACAGAACATGTGTTCTCATATCCCCAATACCTGCTTCACAGTCGGAAAGCTACACATTTTTTTGAATAAATGAATAAATTAATTAAACGTTATAAATATTTTATGGAGTGAACTCTCTAAAAGAGTTAATAGCTTCCCATTACTGGAAATGTTCAAGCAGGGGCTGGATGACTCTCAGTATATTTAGAGGGCATTCTTACTTTGATTTAGAGCCGTGGTTCCTAAAAAGAGACACCTGGGAAACCTAAAATGTTTCCCCATTTCATGAAATACAAATCTCCAGTCCCCATCCCAGCTTCACTGGATCAGAATCTTCAGGGGTTGTTAGAATTTGCCTGGGTTTCAGCAGGTGGACTTTGGAGATCGTTTCCATGCCTCTGGAAACCAAACTGTGCTCCTAAGCTGAGGACCAAGGCAGAATGCTATAGAGGTTACTCAGGGCCTTCTAATCGGCTGTTCACTGGCCTGAAACAGTCTCCCCGCAGAGAGGCAGAGATCACTCCCTCACTTCTTCCACGACTTCATTCAGATGTCACCTCCTCAGACAAGCTCTCCATGACTCCCACAAGTTGTAGCCCTTTCCAAAGGCTCCCACCCATGTACACCTGCTCTGGTCTTTGCCTCAGCATCTAAACCAATTTCTACAATAGAATCCACTTGGCATATTTATTATTTACGGTCTGTCTCCCCCTACCAGAAAGGAAGCTCCATGAAAAAAGGAATTTTTCTTCTCTATTTTTGTCCCTTTAAGTGTCCCAGAATAGTGCCTGGCACATAGTAGGTATTCAACGGCTGTAAGTGAACAAACAGAATGAATGGAAGACTATCTAAGGTTCTAGTCGAAGAGGCTTGGCTGCTGCTTTGTGACAAGTGATGTTTTGGGTGAAACTATTCCAGAGGTCAGCAAACTTTTTCTAGAAAGGGCCAGATAGAAATATTTTCAGCTTTGTGGGTCATATCCTCTGTTGCACCTACTCACCTCAGCCATTGTAACACAAAGGGAGCCAGAGACAATACATAAATAAATGAGTATGGTTACGTCCCAGACTTGGCCCTCGGGCCATAGTTTGCTGACCCCTTGCTTTATTTACATTTCTGGAAACTTCATCAAGTCAGAATTCTACAAAGGAATTGCTTATCTGGCTTTGCCAACTCTAAGTCCAAAGCCCCTTGATCTAAAGGATGGGGATCTTGGGGGAGATGTGTCTTTTTGCTGAGACCAGAAGGGGTTCTTCAGCTGGGTCTTTATGAAGACATCAAAAGGTTTTGTTGATGATGGCAAATTCCACGCACCATGGGAAACAGATGAAGCTTTGTATAATTAAAGAGTACAGTGGATTTTGCTACGAACTTCCAATTTTTCCTCACTAGTTACAGAGGTAAACATCCTGGCTGACATTTTGTGGTGCTGCCTGCCCTCCACAGCCTATATTTTTTGCCTCATATCTTGGGCTTCTTCTTCTTCTATTACTTTGAGGTCACAATGTCTCAAACCAACCTTTGAAAAATGATTTTGCCTCAGTGAGTTTCTACAGAGACTTTTAATTCCCTTCAATATGCCCTACTCATTATAGGTACATAAGGCTGCAGCACTCTGTGGAATCATCTCAGGGATTCTATCATTCCCCATGGAGCTCTGCGGGTTCAGCATTTTCTACACAGAATAGAAAGATGAGGAGGGGACATGTGGCAGGGGACATAGTTTAAACTATAGCATGAAGAGCATCTCTCTGCTTTGCCTGATCTTGAAAACACTCCCCCCATACAAAACAAAATTCAAAAATAAAAAAATAAAAACACCACCCCATTTGGAAGGAATGTTCTGGTGTACTGTAGGACACAGACTCCTTGCAGAGAGTAGCACAGAATGCTGCTATTACATTGCCTTACACCCAATACCAACATGGCACCCATCTCTTTGGACCAACCAAACTGAAATATTTAGGTCAGTCTTCATTTCAAATATCACACCCCATTATCAGAACAAATCTACTGATTTTGTCACAGAAAATATTGTTCTTGTTATTGTGGAGCCAAAATGAAGAACAGCAGACCTCAGAAAAACACATTCCTATTTTCTGCAAAATGCCAACATTGTCCACTCAGAATGTCCTCCAATTTCTCTTAAAGACTTTGATTTAAAGCTTATACATGCCAAAGACATTTTTCTTAGATGTTGTTTTTTAGAACCTATGGGACTATTTTTTGTCTTCATTCTCTGCAAAAAAAAAAAAAATCAATATGTGGTGTCTTTTTTCATAGGCCATTTAGCTTCTTCAACGCAGGACCATTTTGTGAGCATTTCTGTCTCTTCTGGAGCACTCAGCTCTGGGCCCTGGCTCAGGGAAAATTCTGCTGTCCTTCCGCATCCCCACAGTGGGCACTGGCCTGAACCTGGGCCCTGTCTCTGGCTCTGTACCCTTGCTCAATCCTCCCCAAAGGAGAAGTGGCTGATCTTGCTGGTGTTGGTCTGACCACCACTGAGCTCCTTCACTGGTGTCCAAGGTCACTGCTCCACACAGCCCCTCTCCTCTGCTTCCTTTCCACCTATGATAAACCCAAAGGCACAGGACGAGTGTGATACCATGAAATATATGTTGGTCTTTGTCCCTTATTCTGGCACAGGGCTCCTGAAATCCTAGGCATTTCCTAAGTGATGAAAGTAAACGTATATTTTGTTATGCTAATGAGGTGACTTTTGGACCCTATCTAAAGATGGAGGCTGGCTACCAGAGGTATCAGCTTTGTGACTAGAGGGTTAGAACCTTAAGTCCCACTCCCAGACCTCTAGGGTTTTGGGTGGGAGAAGGGTTGGAGATGGAGTTCAGTCAATGGCCAATGATTTAATCAGTCGGGCCTATGTAATGAAGCCTCCATAAAAACCTACAAGTATGGAGTTCATAGAGCTTCTAGGTTGGGGACCAGAACACTTTCACATGCCGCTGTGCTAGACCCAACCCGTGGGGACAGAAGCACCTTTGTTTGGGACCCTCACCTCTTCATCCGGCTGTCAAAACATGTCTTTTTATATCCTTTGTAATAAGCCAGTAATCTGGTGAGTAAACTAGTTTCCCAAGGTCTGTGAGCCACTCTAGCAAATTCATTGAACCCAAGGAGGGAGTCATGGGAACTCTGACTTATAGCCAGTTGGTCAGAAGCATAGGTAACAACCTGGACTTCCTATTGGCATCTGAAATGGAGGGCATTTTTCTAAGACTGAGCCTTTAACTTGTGGAATTTAATGTTATCTCTGAATAAATGGTGTCTGACATTAGCTGAATTGTAGGACACTCGGCCGGTATCCAAGAATTGCTTGGTGGTGCAGAAAAAAAAAACCCACAAATCAGAATTGGGGTCCAAATTGTAGCCAGCCTCACAACGTCTCTGCTATTCCATGGTTTCTGCTGGTTACTGAGTGGGTAAGAGAAGCCTTCAGTATAGAGCCAGGTCCCAAAGTATAGATCAGGCAGACAGCAGTGGAGTCTCCTTCACATCAGTTCTTTGTGTGAAGCCTTCTCTGTTCAGAACCCTAAAGGAGAGCTCCCTAACCTCCAACACTTTAAATAATAGTATTGAATGAATGAAAGTTTTGGTTGCCCGAATCCCTACCTCTTATCTTGTTCCCCAACTGTTATTCATTAGAAAATACTGCACAGACTTTAAACAGACAGGGTACTCTTACTGACTATCGAGTCAACACAATCAAATATGTCTTCTGTCTTATGTGTGTTCTTTTACTTGCTCTTCTAAAGACTCATTAATTAATTAATGTCAGAGTAGGTATTAATTTGTCTAAGTACTATATCCATATGCTGACTTGTCTCCTAAGCATATGGAATCATTTATTTAGTTTTGAGAAATATTATACATATTTCTGCGGTGATAAATTGGAATATATTCAGCCAATTCATTTCCCTTCCTGTTTTCTTCAGGTAAGACTGATATAGGAAAGCAAATAGCCTTTTATCCCTATTAGATAGCAGCATTTTATACCTATTCATAGAGGACCTAAAAATACCCCCAAATAATACTTGTAATTGCAGGCAAAGGAACTCTCTTAGTACATATTTCTTGCACACACACACACACACACACACACACTGTAGGCATTCATGATAGAATACACGTGAATACTACTGCTGACATCAAAAACTCCAGTTACCCCAGGATTTGAGTGCTGACTGGGTCCTGATTTATTTTAAGCACATTAGGCAGTATAATGAGTAAAACAAATACTTTGAGGATCAGATTTAAATGGAGAAATGTAAAGGAATTCAGGTGTAAGTCTGATTTCCATGGTTATTTCTTCAATTGTGGTAAAGTCTTGGCTGCCACAAGCATCAATTAATGGTCTAGATTTCCAACAAAAACAAGGAGTCCTGCTCAGAATGGATTTACAGAAAATGTGGTCAATCTGATCCAAAGCTACCAAATTGGCACATTTACTAGACGTAAATGGAGCAGACCATACTTCACAAGACAATGATGACAAAAGAATCTGGTGCATAGAAAATTATTGTTTTGGGGGGTTAGGAAAGAAAAATAACTTTATTGGCCATTACTTGTCCAACTGGTTATAATAACCCACATGTCCATTGTGCCTAACAGTTTAAAATATGTCTTCATAAGCATCATCCTATAAAGTCTCACAACAACCCCGTGAAGCTGATATGCTTGTTTTAGCAGATGAATAGATGGAAACTCTGAACAATTAAATAACTTCCTCTAATGTCACATAGAAACGGTTCAGACAAACGACCGTACAAAGGGCTGAAACTACAAAATAAATAAATAAATAAAAACAACCATTCATTGTAAACCTCCAGAGTGCGGCACTGTGTCTTTCTTTGTGACCCAAGTAGAAAACCTCATTCACCAGCAGCATTTTCCTTATTGGGGGTGAACCATTGGTGGCCTGTGGGATACGGCAGACCGTGAGGTGATGGAGGGGACTCTATGGACAGGACACTCTTGGATAACAAGTGTTAACACACACTTCCTTGAAGCCCACTGGTAATGAATTCATCTGCAGCCGGTTCTGAGACATATATAACACATTCCTCCTTGGGTTTCCAGGGACTCAAGGATGTGATTTCAACAAAGCAAAACAATCTTACTCATAAATCACTGATATTGTTCAATTCTGAATCTTGCCCCTTTCCTCACTTCTCTCCATTTCTAGACACATACGTCTAAGGCATGAGAACAAAGCAAATTCCAAAAAAATATCCAAACCATATCTTACAATTAAAAAGTGCAGTTTTGAATTTGAATAGAAGGATCCACTGTACAAGTTATTCTTAGAACACCAAGCCATTCAAAGACCTAGTAGCCAGTTTCCTTGGGATTACAGCACTTCAGAGGTGGACTTATGGAACCATATATGTTCAAGTTGGAAGGGGATATAGGCCCTCTAATCCAACCTCTGATTTCCCCAATGGAGAAGTCCCAGTGACAAGAAGTAGTGATTCATAGACGATGCAGTGAATTAAAGTCTGGGCAAAACTTAAAAACAAAACCTTCCTGACCTCTGTCTAGGGTTTCTCTGCTATGATTTCATAGTAAGAAGGTAAGAAGTAAGATCTGTTGGCTCTAAGCTACATGGATGTTTTCCCCTTCCTGTGAACATGAGCCAAAACATTTCTTTTCACCTCTTACTTCTGAACTTTCTCAGGAGAAAATAAACTAGTCAAAGTAAAGGCAAGGAGGGAAGTATACACATGTTTTGCAAGCTCCGTCTTGGGCATTAAATTGTGTTATATTGAGGTCAAGCCTCTTTAAATGTGATCCTACCCAGCACTAGAATCTTGGCGCACTGGAGACATTAGGACATGAGTTGCCCAATTAGCCCCTCTATGATATTGGGGATCAAATAAAAATGGTGAGTGGTAAGGGCATTGGTATGAGCAAGGAGTGACTTGGGAGGGTGTGGTCTAATTCGAAAAGTTTGTTTGAAGGCACAAGACTAGTTATAATATGGTAATACCAGTATAATGTACTAAAGAAACAAAGCTAGGGATTTCATTAATTCTATCTCAAGAAGTTCGAGAAAGTGTACCAGGGGGTGGCTAACTAACGTTTGTGATAGTCCTTGAAATACGAATATCCATGAAGAGACAAACAATGGTAGAAGGAACACCACAAAAAGAAAAAAAAGCAGAAAACGATGTCTCAGTGGGAAACGGCGAATAGCCTCGTATGACTAAGAAATCAAGTCCTACTGCAGAAAGTGAAAGGAGAGAGTGAAAGTGCAGGGCTAGGCCAGACTAGGAAGTGTGTGAAACACCACGCTAAGAAATAATGAAGTTTGGAAGAATTATATGGGCAGATCCGTGTTTCTAAACTAATGAAGGCACAGTGTAATGAGTAGTTCAAAAGTTATGGAAACAAAGTACACTGAGATTATGGGCAAGAGAGTGGTTAATTCCAATTCAGTATCTAATTCTTGGCAGAAACTGAAATCCAAGATGCAATAAAAAACTGCTCTTACTGCTAGGCATAACATTCTAATTTGGTCAGCTTGCAATGCTAAAAGCAGAGGGCAGGTCACCAAGGTTCAGATTGATGAAAAGTAAACATTGGCCTTTTCTGGGGTACTTCCCAGTAGTGCTGGACTATACGTGCCCATGGCTGCCACCCAGTCGCTGGAAGTCCCTTGGAAACCCGCAAGGCGCATGTCTAGGATAAAACTGGAAATCTCTAAGCACCACACAAGACCTTTGAATTTTTCAAGATGACCTGAACCTGAATGAACTGACTTGGTTTTCTCCACTTGAGTAGAAGCCCTGCCCCCTCTCTCAGGACCCACATAGACCCTCAGTGGCAACGGCAACACTCCAGATGACTGGGGAACTGATCCATTTGGGCAGAATGAGTATTTGCTGCTCTAAAATTATTGGCCTGTGATGACCTTACTTGTGATTCTCCATTTTGCGACAAAGAAGCATTTATCTGACTCGCTGAAATCAAAGTCGAAGACTTAACTTGATGTAATTCTGTTCTTACCTTTTGTATCTGTACCCTTACACACAAAATGGAATTCTTCACCTTTACGGTTTGTGTGTCAGAATATAAGCCTATGAGATTGATACTACTGACTGAATTAGAATTCAGCTCAAACATTTACACTATGTTTTATTTGACAGTTTAATTAATAAACAAAACAAATGTTTTGATTGAACAGGATCAACTTTAACGTCTTTGATGTTTAATGTTTGATTAATTCAATTACCTCCTGTCGATATCCTTCAGTGACTCTGGAAAAGAACAGAGTGTAATGTCGGTTGCAACTCATTTTTGTGATAGGATTGAAATTTCCTGTGTAAGTTTTTTTTTTTCCTTGAAAATATAGATGTCCCTGTTCTCATGGCTTCAGCTGTTAATACTTATTCCCCTACTAGGAAGTGTATTATGATACCCCTAAGGGATCTCTCACATTTAGCCTGAGATGACCTCATGAATCACTGGGAACTAATTTGTAACTATACAATACAAATACATCTACTGCAGACGTAGAAACGCTTATTTTGCCTTACAAGGTCAAACGTGAACTGGATGTTCCATATAAATTACAAAATGGCTGCAGAAATGATATTACCACTTTCAGTTCACATCACTAATGGCATTAATATTGTTTTGAGAAATATACTGTGTCTATATTTCTGTTGGCATCAATAGTACATTTTGGTTTGGATGAATCAATCACTACAGTACATATGCATGTGGATTTCTTTAAATCAATTTTGTTTCCATGAAACCTGTCAAGGATTCTGAACATTTTCTCATTTTGTATCTTGCAGGCACTATTTCTTTCGGGGTGAGCCTCAATTATGTATATCTTGCATTACATTTAATTGCAACTTGGCGTTCGATCATAGAGAACGACCCAGCACAAGTGACTTGAAGATTCCATAGGGACTTCCGTGTTTGCCGTTGGTCTGAAAATTTAGACAATTCAGCTATGAAGGTCTTTTGGACCCTTCTGGTGTCTGTCTTTGGACAACATTTAGCACATTTCCACGCATACTGGTTTGTGGGAAATACAGAAGTGTGTTCTCCCATCAGGCCACAGGGCAGTTCTCCAGCTGTCACAATGTGGCACGCCTGACGATCGTTGTCTGCCTGAAGTGCCAACGCATGTCTGCTTTATCTCCAATCCATCTCAGTATAAATGGACGCTTGCAAGGCCTTGAGACCATACGAGCCACCTTAGGTGGAATAATAATTATTCTTGTAGCAGCAGCTAGCCTATTTCATGGACATATTGGGTTGGCAGAAAAGTGACTCCATATTAAGAGTGTGTAGCATTAGATAAAGCCCAAGTCCCTGTGGTCTTATCTGATGGTTTAGTTTATTTTTTCAAAAGTGTGGTGCCCAGAGGTATTGGCGCTCTATTTTAAGCAGACCAAGAGTTTAACGGGAAGGTGGTGACAAGCAGCTGAAAGGTTATCACTAGACACTACGGAGCATCTAACTGAATTGAAAGTTTGCACCACACAACTGCACCGGGCGTAAATAAGGTTATTGTCTCAGAGGATTCCAGAACAGAACCCAGCTCTGCTTTCCTGAGGTTATGCATCTATTGTAAGCAGGAAGCTGATAGTGAAATCTCTCTTACCATATATATTTTTTTTCTTTTTTGAGCATAAACATAGCACTCACCCTTGGAATTTGGGCACCAAACTGAGAACACATAGCACAGACTGGGAGAAAGGAGAGATGGCGATTCTCTGAAGCAATATTCTGGTGGTGGTCAGCCGCTATGGGAGTGGAGGCTTATAAATAAAACATAAAATGTATGATCGAGTTTGTCTTTGAATACACTCCTGGGCGTCAGGTGAAACCACTAGGCCTAGTAGATAGAGGAAGATTAAAAAGTCCCAGGGGAGCCTCATCAAGGATTATCAATGGAAGTTGCATGGAAAACTTACTTCTATTACATAAAAAGAAACTGAACCAGGGACACTGAAACAAATAAAAAATGAGTGGTGGAACTTCATTTCCTAATTGGTCTTTCTGCTTTGATTGTCTCTGCTCCAATTCCTCCTCCTTACCGTTCCCAAAGTTAGCTCCCTGAAACAGAGCTCAACGTATTACTATCTTCTATAAAATTCATTGACTCATAACTTGAGATTCAAAACTCTCCACTATTTGTCTCCAGTCTACTGTGCCAACCTTATCTTCCTCTCTGCTCCAATAAAACCAGTCTTTACACTTCTCCCTTATACAGCTGTAACTTCCTGTTCAGATCTCTCCCCCTCCGAAAACCCCCATTGTTTCTGCTCCACGTGGAGAGATTTAAGAAAGCAGAGAATGTGTATAAATTCTGGACGATGTCTATGAGCCTTATTGGGTGCAAAACACTGGGCTAAAAGATTTACTTCCCTTGTCTTATTTAATATTGACAGCAACCCTATGGGGAAGTCTATTTTATACACAGGAAAAGTACAGTAGAGAGAGTGTAACTAACTTGTCCAAGGTCACATCGCTGGTAAATGATGGAGCTGAAGTCAGATTATCTTAATTCAAGAGCCTGTGTTCTGAATCTCTTTCAATGAACTGGATTACATCTATTCTTGTAACCTTAGCTTTCCACCAACAGGCACAATTTTAGAAACAACAGATCAAATAATCATCCATAAAATGCGGTTAAACAAAGCCTCAGTAGGTAATATAAAGACTAGTATAAAATGGTTTAAAGAGGGAGAAAAAGGGGGGCACCTGGGTGGCTCAGTCTGTTAAGCGTCAGACTTCAGCTCAGGTCACGATCCCACGGTTCGTGGGTTCGAGCCCCGTGTCGGGCTCTGTGCTGACAGCTCAGAGCCTGGAGCCTGCTTCAGATTCTGTGTCTCCCCCTCTCTCTGCCCCTCCCCTGCTCATGCTCTGTCTTTCTCTCTCTGTCTCTCTCTCTCTCAAAAATAAATAAATGTAAGAAAAAAAACCACCTTTTAGAAAAAGAGGCAGAAAAAGATATTATCAAGAAACGGAATGAAATGCTGACTTCAGAGAAAATAAATGTAATTAAAAAGGAAGTACACTCTCCTCAACAAATCCAAATTGGTGGAAAGCAGATACTGTCCTGTGGGAAAGACATTGGAAGGAAGGGACAATTTACCTCAACTGGACTCACGACTAGCAGCACCGGTTCTGGAAGAAGCGGGGGGAAGGTGGTAGGTGAGGCTTCACAGTTAGATGCAGGGAAAGCCAAGTTCCAATTTAAGATTTGAACTATTTACTAAACCTCCATCCTATTAGGTCTTGAGCATGCACGGTAGATCCAAAGTGAAGGGTTGCCATGCTGCAGACTTATTATGTAAAATAGAATCAAAACAGACAAGTTGAGCATGAGCAGAAATCTCGAAAAACATGGCAATCCAACACAAAAAGTCCAGGCAACAAACGACACGAGGCAGGTGACATGCGGCCCCTGAATTGAGAGGGACGACCTGGGAAGCAAGCGTTGGCTTCTGGACAAAGGACTGGAGTCAAGCGGAGCAGAATGCATAGAACTTGAGTAAAGAGAGAAAAGTGAGAGGAATTTCTTTATTAGACGTTGAAGAGGAGCCAGGATCACATAGGGTTAGGGCTGTCACCGTATTTCCCAAATGCCACTACGCAGAGACTTTTTTCCATGGACCTCCTACATCCAATGTTCTTTAGGAGGCAGGTGTATTACTACTCCCATGTGACAGCTAAGAAAACTACGGCTTGGATGGTAAAGAAATCACCCAATGGCGTGTAGATACAAAATGGTAGGCCTTGTATTCTAAAGCAAGCACTCTGACCTCCAGGTTTATGCTCTAAATGCATCACCATTACTGCATGGCACGAAGCATTCCTGTTTAACTTCTTTTTTTTTTTTTCAAAGCCTTTTGAACGATAACATGTCCGGCTTCTTTCTCATCATTTCCTGTCATTTCTCTTTGATTCAATAAACCTTCTATTCAATCAGCTTTCTGCATGAAAACTGTGCAGCGAGGGGGTCCTATCTGGCTGCTGTGATGGCTTGGGACTTGGGTCTTAGGTCTCTTCTTAGCTGAAAAGCCTGCCATCCTGATTTACTTACTAAGCAACATCCTACAAATTTGAGAAATATCATGCTGGAGAAGGACCTGATTTTTACTCACATGACAGATCAGCCGAGACAAGATTTTTTCTTCTCCTGGCCCCTTCCCACTAACTTTCATGCCCTCTGACTAAAACAAAATGCAAAATATCCTTGGTTCCTATTTAGATTGTAATATTCCTACCCTAAATACTATAATCCTATTTCGTCTTCCTGCCAGAAAGCTTCTTGACTTAGCTAAAGAAAATACCTATGGCGTTGTCTTACCCATTTTTGGGGTAGGTATGTTATGTTTCACCATTTACAAGCTGTATCTATAGTATAAAAATACCCCTTTGTGCTGACCAAGTGGGTATGCTTTTGAAAGTCCTTCCAGGAAAATGCTGACCCTTAGGCAATCTAACACCACGCTGATAATATTGGGGGCTTAAAGAACAAAGACCTTGTGAATCCCAAGGTTGATGAAAAATATGTGTAGAAACAAGATCAGCGCCATCCCATGGAGTATGCACTTGGCATTTGCATTACACATCTGAAATGAATAATAATTCAGAAAAGGTTTTGTTTTTGTTTTTGTATTTTTTTGGTTTTTTGTTTGTTTGTTTGTTTGTTTGTTTTCCAGGAGAGGCTGGAAGTTTCAGGCAGCAATGGAAGAGAGTGAATTTCTGTAATAATTTTGCCTGTGACCCTGCCAGGTAACTCCTGAGGGTAAAACTCAGTGGCAGTCACCAGAAGATAGATGAATGTCTTCATGGAGGCAGGTCATGAGGGGAGACTGTTGAAACTGCAGTCTGAGAGGAGAGAACCCAGGGTTTCCCCAGTCCTACCTGCCTGCCCCAAACTTATCCCTACACTGTATGCTCCTTCAGCAACCGCCTTAAGGTTTTTTTCCTTCCCTGAATCTTGACCTGGTTGGGTAATTTGGGGAAAAAAAAACACCCCAATCAGCTTCATAATTGATTCCCAATTGATGGAAGCTGCTGCCTTTCTGCATTTGCCCAACACATTACTAAAAAATCAAGCAGTGAATTTCTCAAGGCCTGCCAAAAGAATGATTAAGTTGGTGAGCCTTCTGAGTTTCTCTTTCCTGTTGACAGCTGGTTTTCTTAAACAAGTTAGTACCTGCTGAGGTGGGTTGGGCTTTATCTGATCCACCCGAGCTGATGTCTTTAAAAACACACAAAACAGCCCCACGCTTTGATTATTTGTAAACCACCACCATGTAGTTAAATAGGTGCTCCGCGAGTAAATAAAGGAAGGAATTGCAGCTCTGTGCAAGGAGCATGAAATACAACTTGCTAAGTTGCGGTCTGTTTTTCCCCGGCAAGACACACGGTGTAATTTTTTCCTTTTGATTACATGATGTCAGCGCATACTCCATCGCTCCTGTATAAACTGACACTTGACAGGCCTATTTCAATGTATTCTGAGCCTGCACCAGCACAGTTATTGTTTCCGAGCTTCTAAGAGCAGTCCCAGAATGGGAGTGAGTTGGTTTGATTACCAGGCTGGAAAGCTTTGAAGGAGCCAGAGCTGTTCGCTTTGCATAAGCCTTCACATCAAAAGCCTGCACTTAATTGCCTTTAGAAATGTCCCACCTTCAGGGGAAGTAACCAGGGTTCTTAATGGTTTCAAAAAAGAAATATGTATTCAATCGCCGTGGATCCAGAGCATAAGGGACACATGCTGGTTTCAACAGATCACATTTCCAAATATGAAATTGATAGAGATGAGTCTGTGACAAAGAGACCTCCGTTCCTGCCCAAGGGTTTGAGAGGGCTTTTAAGAAATGTAAGAGTCTTAATGCTGTTGGATCCTAGGTACCTTTTTTGTTACTGTCTATGAGGAATGTGTGTGTGTGTGTGTGTGAGAGAGAGAGAGAGAGAGAGAGAGAGAGAGAGAAGTAGTGGAAGGGGTTGGGGGAATGGCCGAGAAGAAAAGGCTTAGCCATTGTGAAAAAGCAGGATTTCTTTATTAAAGAGCTCTATTCTGAGTTCGAATCTTTTTGTCCCTCTGCTTAGCAATACGATCTCTTCTTCCCACGCAATACCCATGCCTGGTGATCCCCAGGGCAGATAACTATTACTCTGAGAATCCAGTCTGTTTGGAAGTTCACGAAATGCGCTCTTGAGTGTCAGAATGAGAGCATGCTCTGGAACATATCCCTACAAGAAGTGAATGGAACCACTTTATGGTTATTTACTGCCCCAAAACTGCAAAATTGTTTCTTGTTAAGTTGACCTCTTTCCAAGACAGGACCTTACAGAGCAAATATTTACATTCCAGCGACCAGCTGTCAGACCAGAAGGGAGAGCACAGCCCTCCGTGGCCGAAGAGTGTCCGGGTCATCTTCCCAAGAGGAGGAGCGTGGTTTTGATGGGCTGACAGCTTGTCCACACAACCACTTGATGAGACCAAGCCAACTACAGAGACTCAAGTAAGGCCGCAGCTCCTAAGCACTCTTCGGGTGGCGTGGGTGAGCGGAGTGCCAACTTCAGGGCTAGTCACATTCACACTTAACTCCACATTCCCTTGCTGACTCTGTGATGTTGATCAAGTCAACAGCTGCAAATTGAGATCGCAAATACTGGTAGGGCAGTTATGAGGATCCCGTGATATCCCATGACTGTCTGCACCACACAACTGTCCCCACCTAGGGAATTCACACCTGGGAGTAATCGTGTTTACATCACAGAGGTCGCCTTATCAGGGAGACTCCGTTGGGGACAACACCTTGAATTCCTGTTAACAACCTCCAGTCATCAGCAGACAGCAATCTCTTGCTTCTACCCACTCTAGGTTCTAGGGAAAACCTCACTACCTCCCTCGGAAAGGCAGCCCCGCCTGCACAAATGACAGCTCTTCTAGAAATTATCAGGGCAACCCACGAGAACCCACATTCCTTTCCCCCGGAACATTAGCACACCCAGAAGGCAATTTGCCATGAAGGGAGTAAAGCTTAAGTTTCAGGGCCCTTTCATTGCAATGGCCCGTTCCAATGCCTTATCCCCAGCATGGAATTTATAATATTTATATTATTTTCCTGAAAGAGGGCCTCTCAAACGTGTAAGTTCTGGACCCTCAAAATATGTATCTGTCCCTGGGCTCACCGTTACACTTCATTATTGTCCAGAAGTGGAAAACAGGAGATACAACAGGGATATGATCTGAGCTTCTGAGCTCCAGCCCCGAGCTTCTGCTGAAGACACATGTTGGGGCACCTGGGTGGCTCAGTCAGTTGCGTCTGATTCTTGATTTTGGCTCAGGTCGTGATCTCAGGATTTGTGAGATCAAGCCCCGCGTCGGGCTCTGCGCAGGCAGCACGGAGCCTGCTTGGGATCCTCTCTCTCTCCCTCTCTCTGCCCCTCCCCCTCTCATGTGCTCCTCCCCCTAAAAAACAAAAACAAAAACAAAAACAAAAGACACATGCCTTCAGCAGGCACCATTTCCACGCTGGCCAATCTGTCTCCTCTGCCCAGCACTGCACTCCCTAGCCAAACTAAGAATAAGCAAGCTAGGGATTCTGAAACCCCACATCTTACCAATAACCACAACGAAGAGGCTCCTATTTTTGTCAGGATAAGTGGTAGATCATTTTCATTGAAGTATAAATATGAAATTTTGCCCCAGACTAAAGCAAACCCTGATAATTACACAGTTGCAAATTAGGGTGTTAACAAAAAAGGTCTAAATTATCCCCTTCCAGCATTTAATGAATTCAGCCACTTAATGAATTCCCAAAATGCACTGCCTTTCCAACCATTCCACTTTTCCCCTTGCAACAGTGAAATTGAGTAGCTGTTGGAAAAAAAAAGAGTGATTCCCATGCTATCCTTACAGAATACTATTTACTTGCCAAAGAGAAAAATTGAAGAGAGAGAGGGGCTAAATTGTCTTTGATCAGTGGGAATTAGTTGCAAATGCTCGATAAAAATAAAAGCTGGATTTGACTCTTAGTATGTTTAGGACTTTAATGATGCAATCGCCCAAATTTAGAATTTATAAGGTTACTTTGTTCAAGCTCCTTCAGCTCCGTTCCCATGTAAATGTTTGCTCTCAGGGCAAAAAAACATGAAGCATCTGGATGGAATCTATTCTGGCTTCAGGAAGACAAAATGCCAACCCTGTAGAAAAACTGTCCATCTTTAAATTAAATTCAAATCTGAGTGGCTTGCACCCTAACCAAAGTCTGTTTCTCTACATCTTTATAAGCTACATGATTTAAGTCATCTGTGTGCTGGGTTGTTTCCCCCTATTCTTCACAATCTTTTGGAGTAAATGTGGTGCTTGTTAACATGAGGAATTGATAGTTTGTTGCCATTTTCCATGGTCTTGACATTTGGGAACATTTGCAATCAATAAAGGCAGACACAAGGAAACAAATTTGATAACTGTTTTTAAGGAATAAAGATAGAATATTAAGACAGGATTCAAAAGAAGTTCACTTGCCCCAAATCTAATAAATCTATAGCTTGAAATTTTTGATTAACTATCTGTCACGTTCACCCAACCTCCTTCTGTGTATTTAGGAGAGTTTCTTCTCACTCTTGCTTGCCCACATTGCACACACAATAGCATACTTTTCAGGGACCAGTAACAAATCCATTCACTAATTTTCATTAATCCCATTTGCCACTTAGAAATGACGGTCAGCCAGTCCTCAGCAAAATCATAACAGACTCAGAGCCTGGTTTATAAGCCACCATATTGCCTTTCTTTTTTTCTTTTTTTTTTTTTTTTATATTTATTTTATTTTTGAAAGAGAGAGAGAGAGCGAGAGAGAGAGACAGAATCCGGAGCAGGCTCCAGGCTCTGAGCTGTCAGCACAGAGCCCCATGCAGGGCCACCTAGGTACCCCAACCATCTTTCTTTTCTTTATGCCAGTTGTCTTTCATTTCTTCACTAGTAGAAATGCTGGATTCTTCTTTTGCCATATGGTTACCCAGAGCTGCAGAGTCTGCTGTGTAGACTGTGTAGTCTGTTGTCTCCTCTCTCAGCCATATTCTCATGCCTCTCTACTCGACATCTCTCTGTCCAATGTCTGACCTCACAAAGTCATAACCTAAAACGGGCTTTTCATCGACACTCAGCTTTGCTGGTGGAACTGGTTTATCCCAGCTCTGTATCCTTATGGAAAAATCCCCAGTCAGCATTTAATGATGGATTCCAGAGGACCATGGTGATCCTCTCAGAGAAAGTTTTTGTTTTGTGTTGTTTTGTTTCCTTTCAGGGCCTCAGGAATAATGCTGTAGCCCAAAGAAGTGATTCCAAGGTGGAAATGCCAAATAACAATAGGCAGAAGGGTACAAATGCAGGTTCTTGGAGCAACAAATTGTTGGCACTTCCCACATCACACTCCCCAGAGACTCCTTGTGTCCAAACTTCTCACAGTTATTAGGACCACAAACATACGATATTATTTCTTAGAATAGAATTTTCCAAATAATTCTTTACGGTACCCATCATTCTTCAGGGTCAAGAATCTTGAGGAGCAGTGTCAGAAGCCTAAAGAGGAAGAAGATAGAAAGTTGCAGGGTGGGGCTCTGAGCACCCCACCCCGCGATTACTCTGGAAGGAATTACACTTCTACCTTACCTACAATTGGGGAGGTGGTCATATAATTCATTTGCCGGGAAGTATCCTGATAACGACCACCTAGATTATCCCACTAAGCTAAGCTAATGAAATTAACAACAACAAAAAAAAAAATATATAAGGAAAACTTGATTTCTCCCTCCCTCTCTCTCTAGTCAGTATAGCCCTTCTGATTTTATCTATTTTGCGTTGGTTCTAGAAGTGAACTTATACTAGAGAACTAGTCTTCTTTCTCAAGGCTAAGAGGGGCAGGGCTATGAAAATTCTTTACATGCAAGGCATTCCTGTTCTCCAGAAAGCTGCAGGAACTGTAGTGTCAGCTGTAGACGTATTTAACCATACTCCTTAGCTTGGGATAGAAAAATCAGACACACAGACCAATTAGAACATCAAATGTTAAAATTTAACCAGGATAGACATGGAATGATTCTGATCATCATAGGGTGTATGCTAGCCTCAGAAAGGCAGAAGTATCATTTTAAAATCAATTTTTAAAACTAATCCTCGTAGGGTTGATGGGGGGTGGGAGGGAGGGGAGATCAGGTGATGGGTATTGAAGAGGGCATCTTTTGGGAGGAGCACTGGGTGTTGTATGGAAACCAATTTGACAATAAATTTCATATATTAAAAAAAAAAAAAAACCTAATCCTCATAGAGGTCCTGTGAGGTTATTATTGTCCCTATGGCATCCAGAAAAGTGAAAGCAGCTTTCACATGGTGTCTCTAGTGCTCACACAAAGTGGAGTCTCCATGGCATAACCTAGATCATTGTTCGCTATATTTATCCTCAGCTTACTTTTGAATATAGAAACCAAAGAAAGAAGGAAGTCAACTGACAATATTGGTGTCTAAGGTCCCAGGGTTAGATGTCATCGTTAAATTTGAAAGTAACCTGGGGCGCCTGGGTGGCTCAGTCAATAAAGCCTCTGACTCTTCGTGTGGGCTCAGGTCATGATCCCACGGTTTCATGAGTTCAAGCCCTGTAAGTTCGAGCCCCGTGTCGGGCTCTGCGCTGGCAGCACGGAGCCCGCTTGGGATTTTCTCTCCCCCTCTCTCTCTGCCCCTCCCCCACTCACACTGTCTCTGTCTCTCTCAAAAATAAATAAAAACTTTAAAAAAAAAAAGTAAACATAGCCTGACTCTACGTGATCCATATTTAAAGAGCCGCAAACCCTATTTTCTCAGTTGTGAAACTTTGAAACACGGAGGCAGAGTAGAGCAAGATACAGCTGTGCTATAGCTGCTTCTGTGGTAGAGAACCTTCATTCCATTCCCGTTTGTGTGGGTGAAACACACTCTGGAACGTGTTTCTTAGCACATTCTGCCTACTCCCCATCCTTGCCTCCTTCTTTAGGAAATAGACTCTTCTAGCGGTCCCTCATGTGATGAGAAGGCAGGCTTGGGTGTGTGCGTTACTTCCCAGTATTAGGCAACACACGAAGAAAATGTAGGAAATGTTTTAAAGAAGCTGTAGCATCACTACGCAGACAATCAAATACAGCGAATTACCATTTAGCCGGCTTGCAAACAATTACAGAAACAGAAACCAAAAGCATTTTGCACATTTTGCATTCTTTTTTGAGAGACAAATGACAAGTAAACAAGCTGTCATCAGGGATGTATTCAATGTCCGGAGAAAGCCTCAGGCTCTACGGCAATCCAGCCCCATCTTCTGAGTCGTCGGGCTTCTTTACTATTCTAGGATGAGTCTGCGTTCAGAGTCCTGGACCTCAGGTTCTTATAGACCTCAGATTTATGACTTCGGATCCAGAACAATTTTAGTGTTCATTTTTTTTTTAAGTGTTTCAAATCTGGAAGTCCACACAGGGAAGCATAGGTGACTACAACCTTCCTGTATGTATATGTTGCTCTCTGTCGTGGGTTATGCCATCAACCGAGTATCTAAGTGCTAAGTTTTTCCCGTCCTACAGAAGGATCTGCTGGAAGCATTGGGAGGCATGTGATTGGGAACCTCTCTCCTTCCTAGAATCCCCAGTGGCAGAGGGTCATTACCCACAGAGAAATCCTGGCGTTTAGGGGGAGGGGACAAATGCTGGCCAAGCTCTAGGTATCCTGGGACCAACCACACCTTACCTATCAGAACTCTTTCACTCTCTGGGGCGCCTGGGTGGCGCAGTCGGTTAAGCGTCCGACTTCAGCTCAGGTCACGATCTCGCGGTCCGTGAGTTCGAGCCCCGCGTCAGGCTCTGGGCTGATGGCTCGGAGCCTGGAGCCTGCTTCCGATTCTGTGTCTCCCTCTCTCTCTCTGCCCCTCCCCCGTTCATGCTCTGTCTCTCTCCCAAAAATAAATAAAAAACGTTGAAAAAAAAAATTTAAAAAAAAAAGAACTCTTTCAGTCTCCCTTCTCTAGACTTCTCTCCTGGTGGGTGGAGCTCTTTAATAGTCGTTCAACTCTCATTTTCAAGAGGAAGAGCTGGGTTTCCATTTCTAACAATCATATTCTTCTTTCTTTAGGATAAAACGATGGTGTGTTCCTGAAATTAACGTATGACTTTAACTTTGTTTGGAATTACATTTTATGTCACAGTTTTTCCCTTACTTCATCCAGTTCTTCCTTTAACTGGAAGGGATTAGTCACTGACACCCATGTAGGATAGAAGTAAGTAACAGGGGTATACTTCCAAAGACTTCTTCCAAACGCATCTAAAAGTTTCTTTTACTAGCCATCACAGGCTGGGTTACCTGGGAAACAGACTGAGACTGGCATGCAGAAGGCTCATCAGGGAGGGAGGAATAGCACTGGTGAGGAGGGCCGTGGGATGCAAGACCAGCCCTGGGAAAAGAACTATGATCTGGTTGCAGGACAGACCTCAGCCATCCCTATGAGGAGCTCTGGAGGTGGAGTGGCCCTTCAGAATTGTTCCATCTAAGGCAGAGGTCCTGGCGTTTGGACCCCTCCCATCAACCAATCTATGGATGTGAGCTGCCTCCACGGAGGGAGTGTAACCTTGGACAAAGCAAATTCCCTTAAATGAAGAGCAATTTCTGAAGAGGGTCTCAGCTGTGCACCGTGAATGGCTAAACTTCCTGCCAGCTGGGGAAGGAGTCCTCTGTCCTGAAGGGGAATCCAGATGGCATAATACAGCACCCACTATATTTACTCTTTGCATGTCATTGGCCTCTTATAGAGAGCTCATCCCCTCTGAAAAGGACTTTCCCAGATTGGGTTGTTCTCTTTTCCTACACAAATTTACAAGTGAAAGGTTAATGAGACAAACTATAGCCCCCACGCTGAAGCTGTTTTTTAAATGCAACTGGTACTACTCCTTACTTGACCACCCATTCCAGATTTCTGTTATCCTTGAGTAGTACCTCTTTTGGTCTTGGTAACTGACCTGGTGCGGTAACCAAGACTCTCATCCTTGAGGAGCCTGAGCTCCTGTTAACATGCCCTTCTGATGCCTTTGTCCAAATACCATCAAAATGGGTAAAGGTGTGTCAAGTTCATGCCCCAGTGGGTTGTCCAGCACCAAAAAATTTTTCCCGGCCCTTACTGTATAACAGTAGTTTGACCTTTTCTGGATGATCACCGAGGCTGGTGACTCTGTTCCTTGCCTAATGGTCCTTGTGCCCAAGGACCTCAAAGTGATTCATAGGCAGCCATAGTGTAAAGTTTCATGGGATGCTCACTATCCCTGGTGGAACTGCTCACCTTTCAAAACTCAAGAATTCCAAAACCTACAAAGCCTAGAGTTGTAAAGCAACAAATTCCCCAAGGGATCGCTTACTGAGTGTGGTGGTAGCAAGGCCACTCTTACTTCCACCCCTTGGGTCCTGGACCAAATATTCCTCATCTTTGGGACACAGCACTATATAACAGTCAATGATTCAGAGTGTATATTGCAGCCTAAAGGAGAGTTCCCTTTCCCTTGTAGAGAATCATCTCCAATCTGGTACCTATCTTGGCCATCAAAAGATCATTTAATCACTGTATAAGGTCATCAGTTTTGGAGGGCCATAGTTTATAATAGGATCAACGGATTTCATGGTCATGTGCTGACTGCCACATTTCTTTCACTACAGAGCAGGTGTCTTGGCCTGATGCAAGGTTATGCAAGATTCCATGCCACTGGATCTGACTGTCTAACCCTTAATGGTGCTGTCTGAAACCCTCTGGGCAGAAAGGCAAATCCATACCCAAAATACCAATCTATTTCCAACAAAATAAATATCTGCCATTTCCAGAGCGGAAGAGGTTAATCTAATCAAATTCTTCCCAAGTAACTTGTTATTTTCCTCAAGGAATGATGCTTCTGCCCAAGATCCCTTGTCTCCGATCTCTCCCTTTCTGGCTCTGGACCAATTAGCCAAGAACTACAAGTGCTCTTTCCCACGACATATACCTCTAATACCATAAAATCTGCATACACTTTGATCACAAGCTAGACCTGCTGCAGTTCCTTGTCCTGACTGCTCACAACTGGTAGCTTTTCATTTTGTTTGCTCAGTCAATCAGAAAACATGGTAAGAAACCAAAGTGGAAGTTCTTCAAACTACCAAGTATATCTATGCCAATCACCCATTTAGAAGCCAAAGGTAAATGACTCCCCGATCATGGATCCAGAAGACCTGTGAGCCAGAAAGCCTGAGTCAAAATTCCCTTTATTACTTGGTTTTCACATGTCCCACCCCTATCCTGTCAACTCAGAATCTATGCCCGAAAGTCATCAAAATATCTTAGCATTTTTCTACTCTCATTATATGAGGTTTGAATAAGTGATTATAGTTGTCTTTGGGAAGACTTAGAGTAACCATTACTAAACACACTTGCCGTGGTGTTATAGGGTTCTTCTCTGTGAGGACCCAACATCTCCCTCTTTTCAATGGGTCCTGGATGTAGGAGCTGCCTCAGTTTGGAGAACTGGTCAACAGACCATGACTTCTGACGAGCAGTTGTCTGCTCTCTGCTGATGCTCCATTCTTGTTTTCTTTTGTTCACAAATTGGGCAGTACCCTTGCTGGCTGACCATGTATCTGGCCCCAGAGAACACCAGCTTATATTCACCATCTCCATAGCTCAAGTCAGGCCCCCTAGTTTCACTTGACTCTGGCCCCTCATTATAATAAATACACTCACTTTGCTTCTGACAGGTAAGCACCATCAGTTGCATCTATTTTTATAGAACCATATCCGTATTGTTATCAGGGAGCCCAATTCTGTAACATTCTCTTCCTAAATCAGTGTTGGTCTACAAAGGACAGCCTCCGAAGAATGCGATTGCCCTTCTCATTAGGACCTTGCTTATTGTTTTAGTAAGTGAAGTGTCCTGAGGCTCTACCACTGAATATGATCAATTAGTGGGGTTTGGGCCATAGGTAGTAACTCCATTAGAGTGGGTCCAATTACCTGAGGCTTTTGATCTCTTCCTCCACACAAAAGTTCCGGCACTTCTACTTTGCTTACTGTGGGCCAACACTTTTCCACGCTTTTAAGGGCCAACCCAGTGTTAGATTAGCAGCATCTCTGGAGACCTTGCCAGTATTAAATCCTGGATCACAGGAGCATGTTCGCATGGCAATCAACTCTGTCTTCTTTAACTTTAAATTCTTTCATCCTTGATCCAACACCCTTGAGATCCAGTTCTATCTATGTTCTTTCGAGCAGTGTGTTCACACTCTCTCTGGGTATCTTAGTTTGGGCTGCCATAACAAAATTCCACAGACTGTGCAGCTTAAATAGCAGAAATGTATTTTCTCACTCTTCTGGAGGCTAGAAAGTTCAAGACCAGGTGCCAGCAAATTCAGCTTCAGGTGAGAGCTCTCTTCCTGGTTTGCAGATGGCTGCCTTCTCGCTGTATCCTCACATGGTGGAGATAAAGATCCCTGGCTTTGTTTCCTTCTGAGGGCACCACCCCGCCATCAGAGCAGGGGCCACTCTCATGACCTCATTTAACATTTTTTACCTCCTCAAGGCCCTATCTCCAAAAACGTTCACATTAGGGGTTAAGGTTTCAACATATGGATTTTAGGGAGACTCATTCAGTGTGCAACACTGTGTTCTTGCCCAAGGATTAAATACAGCATTCGGGAAAGTGTTGCCCTATCAATGACTGTTATTCAAATTTATGTTCTAGTCCTGCTGTAACATAGTATAAAACACATTTGCTCTTTGTGTCTGGTTCCTAGCACAGAGCTCCTAAAGCCCTTGTAATTTCTGAGTGATAGGAATATCTTTGGTTATTAATGAACAACCCTTTTTGAAGACACCCGAATTTATGCTAATAAGGTGACTTAGGGTGGGACTCCCAGATAGCCTCAACATGGGGCTGTTCAGCCGACTGACCAAATGACTAAAGGGATAGAACTCTCAGCCCCACCCACTGACCTCCGGGAAGAAGAGGGTGTGGGGGCTGATGATTAAGCTCTATAAAATCTCTTGAACATGAGATTTAATGAGCTTCTGGGTTGATGAACACTTTGGGTTGCTGGGAGGGTGACGTGCCCATAGAAGGCATGAAAGCTTCACTCATTCCTTCCAGCCCCATACCTTGCCCCATGCATCTCTTTCATTTGGCTGTTGCTGAGTTGTATCCTTTTACAGAAAATTGGTAAATGTAAGTTAATGTTTCCCCAAGGTCTGTGAACCATTTTAGCAAATTATCAAACCCAATAGGGGGTTTGGGGAACCTCCAGTTTATAGCTGGTCAGTTAGAAGTGCAGACAACTAGAACTTACGATTGGCATCTTAAAGGGGGAGCATCTGATAGAACTGAGCCATTAACCTGTGGGCTCTGTTAACTCCAGATTGTTAGTGTGAGAATTGAGTTAAATTCGTAGGACACCCAATGTCTGCTGAGAATTGGAGAATTGCTTGGCATGAGAAAAACTCCACACGTCTGGTGCCAGAAGTATTGAGAGTAGAGGAGAAACATAGAGTTTCCCTTATACTAATTTTCTTCCCCAATGCAGTGCTATGCATTCTTTCCCGGTCCTGCCAGTGTGTTTTAACTAGTTCCTACAGCTCCTTGGAGTATAGACCCTTTCCCCTTTGGCAGGCTCAGCATGTTTCCAGCTGGCTTATGTAGTTATTGGTCAGATAGCCAGAAGAGGAAGTAAAAGTAAAATGAGGGGTTGCTTATTATCTTGCAGACAGAACCCTCTGTATCATACTCAGGCAAGTGGGGAGAACTAGCCTTTACCAAAGAGGAATGGTCCACTTTTACAAGCCCACTGTATTAATAGGAAATCTGAGATTTTTTAAATATGTCAACTTAGATGTATTCATTCTGAGTCACAATCCTTCAAATCAGAGCACTGAGGCTGATGTAGGTCAGCCACAGCTTAGAAGCCAAACTTCTCTGGATCTCTGCTACTCTTAGAATAGCTGCTGAGCCTAATATTCAGGTTTTAATGCCCTTGGCTACAGGAGATGAGACTCTTTTTATGTGTAGCCAAGAAAGTGGTTATGGGTTGACTTGTGTCCCCTCGAAATTCATGTACTGAAGTCCTAAACCCCTGTTTCTCAGACTATGACTGAACTTGGAGATAGGATCTTTAAAGAGGTAATTAAGTTAAAGTGAGATCATTAGAGTGGGCCTTAATCCATTATGACTGCTGCTCTTACAAGAAGAGGAAATTTGGACACAGACTTGTATAGAGAGAGAATGCCATCTGAGGAGCCATTTACATGTCAAGGAGAGAGGCCAGGAACAATCCTTACCTCACCGAAGGGATCCACTCTGCCTGCCAACACCTTGATTTTGGACATCTGGCCTTTAGAACTGTGAGAAAATAAAATTCTGTTGTTTAAGCTATCCAGTCTGTGGGACTTTGTTATAGTTTCCCTAGCAAACAAATACAGAGGTCCTATGGTTTTCTCACTTCACCTTCTATTTGCCATTAATCATTCTTAGCCTTTAATCGTCCCTCTCCAATGCATCAGTGGCCCCCAGCAACATTCATCCAATACCATAATCCCTATAATGACTATTTTCCCTAAACCTTACAAATGCAATTGCTCCTGTTGGTGAGTGACCAAGCTCCAAAATCCCATTTCACAGTCTTCCTAGGACTACTTCTGTTGTCAACTGCCATACACCAAGCTCAACAGGAAAAAAAAAAATTATAAAATTCTACGATTTTTGCATGCAGGAAGTTGATCCCTTCGGTGAGGTAAGGATTGTTCCTGGGCTCTCTCTTTGACATGTAGATGGCTACTCAATGGCATTCTCTCTCTAGACAAGTGGTCTTGGGATGCATACCTGTGAGAAGTGAGGAAAGAAAATGGGGCAGAGAAAAAAAAAGTTGAACTGTGATGCCGTTACAGAAGGAACTTCTGAATTGAAGAGTTGCCTTAATTAAGACAAAGAAACCAGACCTTTGTATGCCTGCATTGACCAGGCATCAGACGCATGTTCCAAAGAGAAGTGTAACCTTGAAAGAAGCAGCTTCATTCAGTCAAGGGTACTTCCTGGAGAGTGAATCAACTGTGATCAGTGGCTCTGGTCCTGGGGTGGGAGTGGGGGTGCTTACTTAGTGGCGCATTACTGTATCCATCCAACTACCTCATGGGTCAATCCATTCTTCGTATCCCATCTCCAAACAAAAATTCTCCATTCCACTGTGCTTTCACATAATGGAGTTTTATGGATCTTAAAAAATGCTTGATGGTCCTGGGTATTAGGATCACAAAGGCCTGTGCTTTCTTCTAGGAAAAGGAAAGGAAATACCACTACCTAAGGAGTCTACTCCTACCTAAGAAGACACACTGCCAACTCCAAGCTTCTAAAGATGGTCATTGGGAATCTTGCTACAGGAGACAGAAGTGGGAGTGGGGTATGGGCAGGAAGGAAAGAAGGAGGAGGAGACTTAAATTTTCTTTGTGTCATACCACTATCTCCGTATAAATTATCATGGGGAGACACGGCACCACATTTCTGATTTTCTTTCAATAATATTGTAGTGTGCCTAGAAGATTGGTATTTTGAACCGTTGTCTGGCTTACCCATCCTATCCTAGATCTGGATTCTCCCACACAGGGAGTGGTTGTTCTGCTGAGTTGGGCTTCTGATTTCTGACACTTCCTATACCTAGTGTTACTTACTTTTTTCCTTTACCATAGACATCAAGAAAGCAACAAGGAGGGGTACCTGGGGTGGCTCATCGGTTAAGCGTCCGACTTCGGCTCAGGTCACAATCTCGTGGCTAGTGAGTTCGAGCCCTGGATAGGGCTCTGTGCTGACAGCTCAGAGCCTGGAGCCTGCTTCAGATTCTGTGTCTCCCTCTCTCTCTCTCTCTCTCTCTTTCTCTCTCTCTCTCTCTCTCTGCCCCTCCCCTGCTCATGCTCTGTCTCTCAAAAATAAATAAACATTAAAAAAATTTAAGAAAGCAACAAATAGAAGTGAACAATATCAAAGCTTGTTTCTACTTTTAAGAATTTAGAGGGATCAGGGTTTTTTTAAGCACTCTACATTTTTACTTCATTCCCAAGACAGGACACAATTCTCTTAATACTTAATAGAATTAGCATACTCTCCCCAATTCTATTCCCCAAAGTTATTTCAAGATAGAGTCACTCATTTCTTCCAAGACTTGACAATATGTTAAATCTCTTCACATTGCATACCTTTCTTAGACATAAAAGAATATAGAAAAAATAAAATCCAGTCATGGTGCTGGAATCCCAAAGTCTGCTAGCCCTTGACCCAGTTCCGTTATTTTTTAATTCATTTTTTAACTCAGTTTACCGCTTGTAAACGGCATGTTAAGTCTGTCTCAATATTTCAATTCTTCTGAAGAATTAGAATTTATTATATATATTTCAATAGGAAAAAATGTAACACATATACTTGCAATAGATTACTAGACCCTAGAATGAGGGTCCATTTTAATAATTTAAGTAGAAGCAATAAGAAGTACACAATTTTTAATATGCTAAAGATAATTGACTCTGATATTATAAAAATTATATTTTTATGTCTTTGTGTTCCTAATAGCATAGGCTTAGTGTAAAAATAGTTCATTCCAGCCCTTTTGGAGGCTGTGGCAAAGTACAAAATGTTTCTTACAATTATTCATTTCATCCATAATTTGTCAGGCGAAATATTTTATCCTATCTATTAGCGTTGGAAGCAAAGATTATCTTTTTAAAGTCATGTTGAGGGGCGCCTGGGTGGCTCAGTCGGTTAAACGTCCGACTTCGGCTCAGGTCACCATCTCGCGGTCCGTGAGTTCAAGCCCCGCGTCAGGCTCTGGGCTGATGGCTCAGAGCCTGGAGCCTGCTTCCGATTCTGTGTCTCCCTCTCTCCCTGCCCCTCCCCCGTTCATGCTCTGTCTCTCTCTGTCTCAAAAATAAATAAAACGTTAAAAAATAAAATAAAATAAAGTCATGGTGAAAATGTGTTTCTTCTTCTGAAATGGTACACATATCAATATGAAATAAAACTGCACCAAGTGCAGTAGGATGCCCTGAATTATTTCATCCAACATTTAATAACAACACTGTGCCAGGCACTGAGTGGAAAGACATACAAAGGTGTCAATAACTCATTTGCTGACTTCCAGAAGTTCACCGTCTAGTGCAGGGAAAAGGTACATTTGACTTTACAAGGGAGTGACTGATAGACATTAATAGTTTTAATTTTGAACCTCTGGACAAGGACCAAAAAAAGTAAATACTATTACTATATCTTAAAGATCTTCTCATTTAAGTTTCCAACCGGTCCTACAGCAAACCCGAGAAATAGGCATCGTTCTTTTTATTAAGTTTACCCGAGATCATGTAGCTCATAAGTGAATTAAATGCAATTCTGTCTCCAAAACATCTGTTCTTTCTACTATACCAGTAGTTGGCAAACTGAAACCCATGGCTCAAGCACGGTTTGCTGCCTGGTTTTGTAAACAAAGTTTTATTGGAATTCAGCCATGCCTTTTTTTTTTTTTTTTTTTTTTTTACATATTGTTTGTGGCTGCTTTCCCTTCACAACAGCAGAGATTATATCACCTCAAAAGCTGAAAATATTTATTATCTGGCCCTTTACAGAACATGTTTGTCAGCCCCAACGGTACACCATATACCTCTGGTTCTCAATCAGAGGCAATGTTGCTCCCAAGGATGCCTTTGGCAATGTCAGGGGACATTTTGGTTGTCTCAATTTGGTACTAATGACATCCTATTGGGTGGCTGCCACGGAAGCCACTAAACATTCTTCAATGCACACAACAATCTTCCCCAAGAAAGAATTAATTATTTGGCCCAAAATGTCAGTGGTACTGAGGTTGAGAAACACTGTCATCCCAATTCCTCTATTTAATGAAATTCCCATAGTCCCATTAAATAACTTAATGAAATGTAGAGTTTTAATTCTGAGAGACTGTCTAAACATTTGCATTTTTTAAATGTTTGGATATTTGAACAAGTTTAATTACCTGCTACACCATCCATATGGAAATATGTGGTAAACAGATGGAAACAAGGTTCATAAACTTAGGAGACAGGCAGGCATTTTTAGGCCACTTCAGGTTTAGACATCGAGTATTTGCATTTTTAATATATGTTATTGTGTCAGAGAGTACAATCGACTAGAATTTCAAAATATGTTTTTCTTCTAAAAAGTAAATCTGTAGGCTATATGTTTGACGTTATTGTGTTATGCGAATATAATTCATAAAATAGGGGCGCCTCGGTGACTCAGTCGGTTAAGCCTCTGATTTTGACTCGGGTCATGATTTCCCAATTCGCGAGTTTGAGCCCCGCGTCGGGCTCTGTGCTGACAGCTCAGAGCCTGAAACCTGCTTCAGATTCTGTGTCTTCCTCTCTCTCTTCCCCTCCCCTGCTCACTCTCTCTCTCTCAATCTCTCTCTCTCACACACACACTCTCTCTCTCAAAAAATAAACATTAAAATTATTAAAATTGAATTTCCTTATTAAAAAATCCATAAAATAGACCATCTAAAGACTTCTGTGTAAAGATGGCTGATTAAACATAATCATCTACTTTTACACACTCTCAAAAGCCAACTAAATGACAGCCATCTTTTTTGGAAGATATAACCCTACAAGAATGGGGATGATGGCAGGGGAGATTGTCGCAATTCTTTGGAAGCCGGGGGAACAAATGGAACAGTGTGGTAAATGTTAGCAGACCAAAAAACAAAAGCAAAACTTAAAATAGCTGTGAGAAAAGCCGAGAACCAACCTGATTTTCAACAAAGAATTCTCTAAAGCCTCGGGAATGGGCAAGTTCCCCTGGAAAAAGGGCTGAACCTAATGCAGAAAGGTACAGAGGCTTGGTGGAAAGTTTGTTCAGGGAGCTATCACAGGCTGAGATCCCGTGCTTCGTTCCAGGTAAATGGGTCCCCGTGTCTCTCCCTCTGCAGACGGAAAAGCAGAGGTTCTTTGGAAGGGGCTACACCGAACCATCGCTAGCAAGACTTCCAATAACCACCCTTCCTTCTTCTTCAGAGGAGTGTTAGCGTTATCTTTTTTTTTCTTAATATTTATTTCTTTATTTTTGAGAAAGAGAGCACAAGTGGGGGAGGAACAGGGAGAGAGGGAGGCACAGAATCGGAAGCAGTCTCCAGGTTGCGAGTTGTCCCTACAGGACCTGATGTGGGGCTCCCACCCACAAACTGTGAGGTCATGACCTGAGCTTAAGTCAGATGCTTAACCGACTGAGCCACCCAGGCACCCCTCACCTTATCTTTTAGAGGCACACAACTGGAAGGGCTCCAGAAGGCCTGGACGAGTTTGATCTCCAACTTCACACCTGTGCATATGGACCATGGAGTGACCACTTCTCCCTGAGAGTGTTAAAATTTCCACCCAGTGAGGGGCACAGACTTCGTTAGCATAACATACAATGTATAGGCGGTTTGCTTAAGACACAAGCTTGGCCTTATGCCCACCTCTACATACTCTGACAAAACTCCCCTTTCTGAATATTTATCCTAACCCTAATAAAAGAAACCAACTCATCCATATTTGGGGAGCCCTGGCTTTGGAAATTATTCCCTGCAATCTCCTTATTGGCCGCAAATAAAGTTTCCTTTGTGTGACAACTCTAACTGTTGTAGTCTCTCCCTGTAATTCACCCAAGAGCAAACTCACATTAGTTCAGTTACAAGACCATGATCAGGAGGGAAATTCTGAACTGAGAACAAGGGTGTCAAAGGAACAGATGCATACAGGATGCTGACATCTCACCTACAACTCCATACGTCAATCCCACTCACCCCTCAGAATGCTGGTAAAGATAAGAAAAAAACACGACAAACAATAGATACGAACAGACACATTTTTTATTAATTCAAGGAAAAAGAGGTTTTGAGAAACTTCAAATTTGAAAAGAGAAACTAAAAAGTCACTGGAATGTTTGCAAGATGAAGTTGAAGAAATCTCCCAGCATATAGAGCAAAGGAAAAAAGACACACAAGTAATAAGCAAATTAGAAGGCAAGTTTAGAAGATTCAGTATGTGAACATTAAAGCTTCCAGAGAGAGAAAACACAAAACGCGGGGTGGGGGGCAGGAATCAGCAATAAAATAACCCAAGGGTACTGAATTCTGAGCACAATGGATGATAGGACCACCAAAGCACAGAGTCCTACATTTCAGACTGGGATAAAGAGATGCTCCAGAAAGCCTCCAGGAAGGGTGCATACAACAATCAAGTTGCGTGAGGGTCAGAAATGTTTTTTAGATTTCTCATCAGCTGGAAACGAGTAGATAGAATCATGCCTTCAGGACTACAAAGGAAAACTGTTCCCAACCTTGAATTCCATACAAAAGCATATTCTTATCAATTGTTGTTAAAATATTTTCAGACATCACAAGGTTCCAAAAAAAACTCTATCCCCCCCCAAAAAGCCCTCTCTTTGGAAGCACCTTTTCTCTAATGAAACAAGATAGAAACCCAAGAAAGTGGAAGGCAGGCTATCTTAGTCTGGTTCAGCTAGAAAACAGAACTTGAGGCAAACAGTGTGCTATTAGGAAGTGTGGTCCTAGGAGCGGGAATGAGTAGTGTGGGAAGCAAATTAGGGAAAGATCCAGAGGTATTTCTCAGGACATCTACCCAAGAGAAGAAATGGCAAAGTATTTGTTACTTTGTTCCTGCCCAATATGGGTCAAAGTTTCTGCTAGGGTGACAATTCTACTGCCCATGTAGGGGGCACATACATTAGAACCGAGTGGTTACTGAGGTGACAGAGAAGCTCAAGACAAAAAGCCATTCGTCTCATAATGAATTAAAGACTCTTAAAGAAAAAAACAAGGGAGATTAATTAATTAATTTACAATCAGGATAGTGAACAATCATTCAAAGAGCATACGTGGGTAGGTGCTGGGCAAAGTAACTGGGATTTTCTGTCACTACCTCCAAGGCGTGTCCTAATTCATCCCTAAAGCCTTTTAAGTACCTATGAGGCACCAGACACTGAGGATCAAAGATACATATGCCAGAGACTGTTAAAAACTGAGAACAACTGAGGGTTGATGGGGGGTGGGAGGGAGGGGAGGGTGGGGGATGGGTATTGAGGAGGGCACCTTTTGGGATGAGCACTGGGTGTTGTATGGAAACCAATTTGACAGTAAATTTCATATATTAAATAAATAAATAAATAAATAAATAAAGATACATATGCCTAGTCTTCAGCCTTACTGCTGCCTCATTCTCTGCAGCTCTTACCACAATTGCAATTTTATATTTATTGATATAGCTCTTTGTTTATTACCAGGAATGGCATCTGTCTTTACCCATGACTATATTTCCTGTATCCAGCAAGGTACTTGGAATACAGTAGTGGACAATTCATATTTAGTTAATGGATGAACAGATGAATGAATAAACTAGAAGATAAATGGTCAGCAGTGAACTTGGGTCAGATGGACAATGGGTAGGATTGGGAGAGTGCCAGTCAAACTACTTCCCATATTTCTCATCTCCAGCTCTTTCCTGAAATGGTTTTCTACTTATTCCAAAAGTCATTCTGTGTTCCCTATGGCTAAGTGATTAGCTCTGGGGAGTAGTGACCATGTGTCAACCTACTGAATCCCTCAAAGTACCTATCCGAAGACTGGGCAGAGACCAGACACAAAACTCATCGCCTACTCCATGATGAGTGCAGCCAATGCTTCAGCCATTGTAGGTAAGAGATAAGGGTGTTAATGACTTCCCTCTGACCCTCTACACCCTCTGACCTCAGAAGAAAACCTTAAAAAGAGGAAAGATCTAAAACTAATTCTGCCACACTTATTGAGAAAGGATGCGGGATATGAAGAACTCTCCTAAATTCATTAATTCACTCATCCATCTCTGTGAACCCAATAAATACCTATTGAGCACCTAGGACTGTAATGTCAAGCGCTATCTATGAGGTAGTCAGGACTGGAGTTGTGTATTTTCACAATACTATAACAAAGCAGATGGGTAATATTGTACTTAGAAGAACATCTAGTGAGAGGAGTTAAGATGGCAGAGCAACATGGAGCCTCTTAGCTTGTCTTGTCCCTGAAATGCAGCTAGATAAGCACCAAACCATTTTGAACACCTAGGAAATTGATCTGAGGATTAATTCAACAATCTGCATAGCTTGAGCCACAGAACTTGGCAGGTATGCAGTGCGGAGAGGTGAACTGGGGGAGAGAAAAGCCACGGAGGGTAGGGACCTGTTTTTGCAGAGAGAGGACAAAGAGAAAGGGGGAGAGTGCAGCAAATTGAGACTGTGCAATAAATGCAATCCCTGGAAAGGAGAAAGCAGAAGGTTTCAATACAACCAGGATTCTATAAACAGTGGAGCACAGTCTGACATTTCAGAGCTCAGTGCCTGGCTGTGTTCTGGTAAGGAAGGAGGGCAAATCCCCAAGAGCAGGCATCAGGGTCTGAGGGGGTCTGTGTGCCATATGGGGAGAAGTGATTCTCCTGCTTGGAGTGCATTTGGTAAAGGCCATAGGTCTCCCCACAGGCAGTGGTCCCAGTGGACCCTGGAGAGCAGCCACATTTGCTGGTATGGGGACAAAGTCACCAGAGTGCAGCAAAACCTGGTGCCAGCTGTGTGTTGTGATTTGCCACGATCTCTGAACCTCTGCTGCTGTGCCACCACACAAACATTTTCTGGGTCAAGCCAGCACTGAGCCGTTGCTCACCAAGACTCTCCCCCCACCCCCAGAGAGTCCACACTGGCTCAAGCCACAGGGGTATCTGAAGTGTGGGGTTTTGAAACACAACCCTATCTGAGATAAAACTCTGGAGGAAGGAGCCCCCTGGAAGGTAGACAGCCTGGACACAGAGTGGAAGCAGGGAGTGGACAGAGGCCTGAGACAAAGGAAGTGTGCTTGATCCTGTATCCGTGAAAGCACAACTGTGTCAGAGACTAGGGAGATGGGTGAAGCCATTTCTATCTTTCCCACACATGAATGCGCAACCACACCTATCCACACCAGTAAGCTAAGCGGCACCACCTAGTGGAGAACGGAGCCCTTACACCAAGCCTTTCTCAACTGCACCCTCCAAGCACATCCCCTAGAAGGCCAGCACAAGTCACTCCACCTGCTTAGTTCTTAGACTATCAAGAGCTTCACAGTTTCAGTTCCAGGGGAAACCGGATATAACTTCATTCAAGTTTCATTCTGTTCCCTGATTCATTTATTTGTCCATTTTCTTTGTTTCTGTTTTTGCTTACATTGCTTTCTTTTTTCTTCATTTTTTTGATACAGAAAGAGAAAATTTTGTGTTTTTTTACTTTGTTTTTTATTTTTTAAATTTTTTATTCTATTTCATTTTCTTTATTTTATTTTATTTTATTTTTATTTAATTTTTAAATTTTTTCTTGCCATTATTTTTCTTTTCTTTCCATTTTTTCTCTATTCTATCAAGCTTCTTTCAACAAGCAGACCAAAACACACTTAGGATCTAGCTGCCTTTATTTGTTTTGGTTTTTTTTTTTAAGCTTTTTATTGTTTTTATCTTATTAATTTTTTCTTCCTCCCAAATGACAAAATGAAAGAATTCACCCCAAAAGAATGAACAGGAAGAAATTACAGCCAAGGGCTTAATCAACACAGATATAAGCAAATATAGATAGATGATAGATAGATAGATAGATAGATAGATACAGATACAGATATAGATAGATACAGATGATATAGATATAGATAGATATAGATATAGATATATACAGATATAAGTCTGAACTAGAATTTAGAAGCGTGATAATAAGAATACTAGCTGGGGTTGAAAAAAAGCATAGAATCTCTTTCTGCGGAAATAAAAGAAATAAAATTTAGTCAGGATGAAATTAAAAATGCTATAACCAAGATGTAATCTCGAATGGATGTCATGACAGCAAGGATGGACAAAGAGCAGTAAATCAGTGATATAGAAGACAAAATTATGGAGAATGAAGCAGAAAAAAAGAGAAACAAAGGCAAAAGATCACAATACAAGACTTAAAGAACTCAGTGACTTATTAAAAAGGAATAGCATCTGAATTATAGGAGTCCCAGAAGATGAAGAGAAAAGGGACAGAAGGTTTATGTGAGCAACTTATAATGGATTTCCTAATCTGGGGAAGGACACAGACACCAAAGTCCAAGAAGCACAGAGAATTCCCACTGAATTGAACAAAAACCAACAATCACCAAGGCATATCATAGTCAAATTCACAAAATACACAGACAAGGAAAGAGTTGTGAAAGCAGCAAGGGAAAAAAAAGTCCTTAACCTATAAGGGAAGATAGATCACGTCTGCAGCAGACCTAACCACAGAAACTTGGCAGGCCAGAAAGGAGTGGCAGGACATATTCAACGTGCTAAGTCAGAAAAATATGCAGCCAAGAATTCTTTATCCAGCAAGGCTATCATTGAAAATAGAAGGAGAGATAGAGTTTCCCAGAGAAATGAAAACTAAAGGAGTTCATGAGCACTGAACCAGCCCTGCAAGAAATTTTAAGGGGGACTCTTTGAGTGGAGAAAAGACAAAACAAAAAGACCCAAAGCAACAAAGACTAAAAAGGACCAGAGAACATCACCAGAAAGACCAACTCTGCAGGTAACAAAATGGCACTAAATTCGTATCTTTCAGTGATCATTCTAAATGTCAATGGACTAAATCCTCCAGTCAAAAGATGCAGGGTATCAGAATGGACAAGAAAACAAGATCCATCTATATGCTGCTTACAAGAGACTCATTTTAAACCTAAAGACACTTGTAGATTGAAAGTAAGGGGATAGAGAACCATCTATTACATTAATGGTCATCAAAACAAAACTGGAGTAGCCATACTTATAACAGATAAACCAGATTTTAAAGACTGTAACAAAAGATGAAGAAGGGCATTATACCATAATTAAGCATTCTGTCCACCAAGAATATCTAACAATTGTAAATATTTATGCCCCCAACATAAAACTCCCAAATATATAAATCAATTAACCACAAACATAAAGAGACTCATTGATAATAATACCATAATAGTAGGGGACTTCCACACCCCACTTATAGCAACGGACAGTTCATCTAAGCAGAAAATCAACAAGTAAACAATGGCTCTGAATGACACACTGGACCGTATGGACTTAACAGATATATTCAGAACATTTTATCCTAAAGCAGCAGAAGACACTTTCTTCTCAAGTGTACATGGAACATTCTCCAGAATAGATCACATACTGGGTCACAAATCAGCCTTCAACAAGTACAAAAAGATTGAGATCATACCTAGCATATTTTCAGACCTCAACGTTATGAAACTCAAAATCAACCACAAGAAAAGATTTGGAAATACCATGAATACTTGGAAATTAAAGAACATCCTACTAAAAAATGAATGGGTTAACCAAGAAATTAAAAAGGAAATTAAAAAGTACATGGAAGCCAACAAAAATGATAACACCAAAAAACCCAAACCTCGGGGATGCAGCAAAGGCAGTCATAAGAGGGAAGTATATAGCAATCAGGCCTTCCTAAAGAAGGAAGAAAGGTCACAGGTACACAACCTAACCTTACACCTACAAGAGCTGGAAAAAGAACAGCAAAACCAGCAGAAGGGAAATATTAAAGATTAGAGCAAAAATCAATGATGTCACAATCAAAAAAAAAAAAAAAAAAAAACAGTAGACCAGATCAATGAAATCAGGAGCTGGTTTTTTGAAAGAATTAACAAAATTGATAACACCCCCCAATCCAGACTGATAAAAAACTAAAAGGAAAAGATCCCCCCAAATAAAATAATGAATGAAAGAGGAGACATCACAAATAATATGGCAGAAATACAAACAATAATAAAGAATATTATGAACAATTATAAGCCAACAAATTGAGCAATCCGGAAGAAATGGACAAATTCCTAGAAACATATAAAATACTAAAACTGAAACAGGAAGAAATAGAAAATTTGAACAGATCCATAACCAGTAAAGAAATTGAATCAGTAATCAAAAATCTCCCAACAGGGGCGTCTGGGTGGCGCAGTCGGTTAAGCGTCCGACTTCAGCCAGGTCACGATCTCGCGGTCCGTGAGTTCGAGCCCCGCGTCGGGCTCTGGGCTGATGGCTCGGAGCCTGGAGCCTGTTTCCGATTCTGTGTCTCCCTCTCTCTCTGCCCCTCCCCCATTCATGCTCTGTCTCTCTCTGTCCCAAAAATAAATAAAAAACGTTGAAAAACAAAAAATCTCCCAACAAACAAGAGTCCAGAGCCAGATGGTTTTCCAGAATTCTACCAAATATTTAAAGAAGAGTTAACACCTATTCTTTTGAAGCTGTTCCAAAAAAAATAGAAATGGAAGGAAAACTTCCAAACTCATTCTACAAGCCCGGCATTACCTTGATTCCAAAACCAGACAAAGACCACACTAAAAAGAACTACAGACCAATTTCCCTGATGAACATGGATGCAAAAATTCTCAACAAGATACTAGCAAACCAGATCCAAGAATACATTAGAAGATCAAGTGGGATTTATTCCTGGGATTCAGAGCTGGTTCAATATCCATAAATTAATCAATGTGGCACATCACATGAATAAAGGGAAGGATAAGAACCACAAGATTCTTGCAGTAGATGCAGAAAAAGCATTTGACAAAATACAGCATCCTTTCTTTATAAAAGACCCTCAAGAAAGTAGGGATAGAAGAATCATACCTCAAGATAATAAAGGCCATTTGTGAAAGACCCACAGTTAATATCATCCTCGATGGGGAAAAACTGAGAGCTTTCCTCCTAAGGTCAGAAACACGACAAGGATGTTCACTCTCACCACTGTTATTCAACATAGTGCTGGAAGTCCTAATTTCAGCATTAGACAATACAAAGAAATAAATGGTTATCTAAATTGGCCAGGAGTTAGTCAAACTTTCACTCTTCATAGACGAAATGATATGTGGAAAACCCAAAAGACTTCACCAAAAAAAAAAAAAAAACAACTGCTAGAACTGATACACGAATTCAACAGAGTTGCAGTATATGAAATCAACGTGCAGAAATCAGTTGCACTTCTATACACCAAAATGAAGCAGCAGAAAGAGAAAACAAGGAATTTATCCCATTTACAATTGCACCCAAAACCATAAAATACCTAGGAATAAACTTAACCAAAGACATGAAAGATCTGTATGCTGAAACTATAGAAAATTTATGAAAGAAATTGAAGAAGACACAACAAATAGAAAAACATTCCCTGCTCATGGGTTGAAAGAACAAGTATTGTTAACATGTTGACACTACCAAAGCAATCTACATATTCGATGCAATCTCTATCAAAATAATGTTATCATTCTTCACAGAGCTAGAACAAGCAATCCTAAAATTTGTACGGAACCAAATAAGACCCCAAATAGCCAAAACAATCCTGAAAAAGAAAACCAGAGCTGGAGACATCATAATTCTGGACTTCAAGCCACATTACAAAGCTGTAATCATTTAGACAATATGGTACTGTCGCAAAGACACAAAGATCAACAGAACAGAATAGAGAACCCAGAAATGGACTGGCAAACTTATGTCCAACTAATCTTTGACAAAGCAGGAAAGAATATACAATGGAAAAGAAGACAGTGTCTTCAGCAAATGGTGTTGGGGAAAACTCGATGGCAACATGCATAAGAATGAACCTGGACCACCTTCTTACACCATACACAAAAATAAACCCGAAATGGATAAAAGACCTAAACGTAGACAGGAAGCCACCAAAATCCTAGAGTAGAAAATAGGCAACAACCTCTGTGACCTTGGCTATAGCAACTTCTTATTTGACATGTCTCCAGAGGCAAGGGAAACAAGCAAAAATGAACTATTCCTACTTCATCAAGGTACAAATCTTCTACACAGTGAAGGAAACAATCAGCGAAACTAAAAGGCAACTGATGGAATGGGAGAAGATATTTACAAATGACATATCAGATAAAGGGTTAAAGATAAAGGGTCAAAAGTTATCAAACTCAACACCAAAAAAACAAATAATCCAAGGAAGAAATGGGCAAAAGACATGAATAGACACTTCTCCAAAGAAGACATCCAGATGGCTAACAGACACATAACTCATCATTACATTAACAACACATTATGCTTCACATAACTCATCATTAGGGAAATACAAATCAAAACCACAATGAGATACCACTTCACACTTGTCAGAATGGCTAAAATTAGCAACTCAGGCAACAACAAATGTTGGTGAGGATGTGGATAAAGAGGAAACTTTTGCACTGCTGGTGGGAATGCAAACTGGTCAGCCACTTTGGAAAGCAGTATGGAAGTTTCAAAAATTTAAAAATAGAACTATCCTATGACCCAGCAATTTCACTACTAGGTATTTATCCAAAGGATGCAGTTGAAGGGGTACATGCACTCCAGTGTTTACAGCAACACTATGGACAATAGAATAATAGAACATTGACAATAGAAAGAGTCCAAATGTCCATCAACTGATGAATGGATAAAGATGTGGTATATATGGAATATTACTCAGGGATCAAAAAGAATGAAATCTTGCCATTTGCAACAACATGGATGGAACTAAAGTGTATTATGCTTTGCAAAATAAGTCAGAGTAAGACAAATATCACATGATTTCACTCATATGTGGAATTTAAGAAATAAAACATATGAACATAAAGGAAGGGAAGAAAAAAATAATATAGAAACGAGGAGACAAACCACAAGCAACTCTTAAATACAGAGAACAAACTGAGGGTTGCTGGCAGGGTATTGGTGGGGGGATGGGCTAAATGGGTGAGGGGCATTAAGGAGGACATTTGTTGGGATGAGCAACAAATGTTGGGTGTTATATGTAAGTGATGAATCTATAAATTACATCACTTGTAATGTTAAAATTACATCACTTGTAATTGTTGAAATGTTGGGTGTTATACGTAAGTGATGAATCTATAAATTCTATTCCTGAAATCATTATTACACTATATGTTAACTAACTTGGATTTAAATTAAAAAAAAAAAGAAAAAGAAAAAAAAAGATTCATAAATGCAGAGTACAAACTGGTAGATGCTAGAAGGAATGAGTGGGGGGATAAATGAAATATGTACCTTCAAGGGATTAAGAGGTACAATCTATCATTATAAAATAGTCATGGGGATGAAATGTAAAGCATAGGGAATATAATTAATAACATTGTAATAATGCTGTGTAGTGACAGATAGTAACTACACTTATGGTGAGGACTGTGTAATGTATAGAGTTGTCAAATTACTATGTTGTACACCTGAAACTAATATGCTATTGTATGTCAATTATACCTCAATTAAAAAAATAAAATTAAAAAAAATTTAAATATTAAAAAATTAGGTCAAAAAATAATATCTATTAACAACAAAAGGATTCATCAAGAAGGAATTTTCTCCCATATTTATTTCCCCTCCAAAAAATGTTATTTATTTATTTAATCAGGTCACCAATACACATAGTCTCTACAGAAAGGTTTTCATTTGCAGTTTTTATTTATTTATTTATTTATTTAATCTATCTTTTAAGATTGCCCAACAAAAAAAAAATCTGGCGTATCTTGCATGTAACTTGGCATCCATGCACAACTGACTAGCATCTGTTGAACAACTGGCAGAATTGCTTTTTAAGTCTATCCTCTTTTCTCCAGTAATATAAAAATATAAAATATAAAAAAGTAGGTAATCATTGGAAGGATTTTGTTTCTGCTGTGATTTGCTGTCATGAAGTTTCATGAGCTGAGAGCACATGACGTTTCTCTCACAACATGTAGGAATTTCCAGAGATATTTCTACTAACTGTAATTTTTCAACAAGCATTTATTGAGCAACTACTACGAATCAAATGTAATAGATTTTGGAAAGACAAAAAATGGAAAAAAAAAACATCCCCCACCCCCCTCTTTAAGAGCTTCCTCTCCAAGACAAAAGATTGACAGGTAAACAATTACCATGGAAGGTTATCAGAGATATATAAGATGTAGGGGTAAGTTCTATACTGAAGTGTCTACTCTGGTCTGAAGTGGTCACTGAAATGGGTCTTAAAGGATAAGTAGGACTTCCCAGAAGAAGAAAAAGTCTGGGTGGAAAGAGATTTCAAGCAGCAAAACTAGTATATGCAAAAGCCCAAAGTTTAACTGAAAACTTTGGATATTACCAAATATGTGTAAGGAGAGTGGAAATGGAGTTAACAATGCTGGGAAGGAAAGTTACAGCCAAATATGGAAGAGTTTCTTTTACCATGAAAAGCAGTTTGGGACCGCATGCAGAACTTATAGCAATCTTCCTTTTGTCAAAAAAAAAAAAAAAAAATACCTTGAAGTCCAACTTTCAAATAATTACTGTATTATAATGTTACCATTTCTTTATAATTGTTCTAAAAGAAAAGATACTAGAGTGAATTACTTAGTTCCTCTCTAATAATTACTTTAAAAGCCAAAGTGATTCAAATTTTGAGAACACAGATGACATTATCTATGGTCTTAACTCATGTGATCATATTACAGTTGAATTATTAGGAAAAAAAAATTCACTTAAGAAGGGATAAGACAAAGTGTCGTTTATATATTCACCACTGGGGACTTACATCGTTGTCATACTGAGTTTCAATTGTAAGTTTTAACAAAAACTTCTGTTCTTCATGTACTTGAAAATATAATGTAGGTTTCTGAAGGAGACGAACAGGAACAAGTATGGGTGGTAACACATTGCCATTCTTTCCCAGACCCCTCAAAGTCAGGAGCTTCCTCCATTTAAGGTCATCCCACTCCACTCATGATACTGAAAAACAATCACTTTTAATTAAAATTTTTAAATTACTGCTCTACAAAAGACACTTGTAAGACAATTAGAAGACAAGCCACACACTGTGACAAAATATTTTCAAAAGATACATCTGATAAAGGACAATTATTCAGAATATATGAACAACCTTTAAAACTCAACAGTAAGAAAATGAACAACTAGATTTAAATGTAGGCAAAAGATCTCAATAGACACCTCATCGAAGAAGATAGACAGATGACAAACATATGAAAAAATGCTCAACATTATGTGTCATTAAGGAACTGCAAATTAAAATAACAATGAGATATCACTACATACCTATTAGAATGGCCCAGATCTGAAATACTGACAACACAAAATGCTGATGAGGGTGGGAAGCAACAGGAACTCTCACGTATTGCAGCTGGGAATGCAAAATGGTGCGGCCACTTTGGAAGACAGTTTGGCAGTTTCTTCCAAAACTAAAATAGTCTTACCACAAAATCCAGAAATCAAATTCCTAGATATTTCCTTGGTTGTGTTGAAAACATGGCCACACAGAAACATGCACATGCTTTCTTCATAACTACCCTGAACTGGAGGCAAAATGTCCCTCAGTAGGTGAACGGATAAACAAGCTCTGCTACATTTTTACAATGGAATATTATTCAGCAATAAAAACCATGAGCTATCAAGCCATAAAAAGACCTGGTGGAACCACAATGCATATTGCCAAACAAATGAAGCCAGTCCGAAAAGGCTACGTGCTGTATGATTCTAACCACATGACATCCCGGAAAAGGCAAAACTTCAGAGGCAGTGCAAAGATTAGCGGTTGTCACAGGTTTGGGAAAGGTGAGGGATGCATAGGTGGAACACAGGGAAGTTTTAAGGTGCTGGAACTACTGTGTGTGATACCATGATGGTGGATACATGACATTGTACTTTGCTTAAGAAATAGCTAATAATAATAATATATCAATGTTGACCTATCAATTGTAACATATGTGCCACACTGATGCAAGATGTTAATGATAGAGGAAACCATGGGGGTGGGGTGGTTATGGGAGTTCTCTGGGCTATTTGCTCAGTTCTTCTATAAAGCTGAATCTGTTATAGAAAAATTAAGTCTATTGATTTTTTTAATGTTTATTTATTTATTTTGAGAGAGAGTGAGTGTGCCTGCATGAGAGGGAGGAGCAGAGAGAGAGGAAGAGAGAGCAAATCCAAAGCAGGCCCATGCTATCAGCATGGAGCCTGATTCAGGGCTTGATCCCATAAACCATGAGATCATAACCTGAGCCAAAACTGAGTCAGATGCTCAAATGACTGCCACCCAGGCACCCCTCTGTTGCTTTTTTTTAAAGGCTATAGGAACTAAAAGAATGATCTGACTAACCAAAAATTATTTTTAGCTCCAACACAACTCCAAGATAACTCTTTACTATGAAGTAGAATTTGGCCTAAAGAGAGTTTGAATCAGGTCTTGCAAGCCCACCTTGAAGGTCCCCAATCCCTACAAGAAGACTGAGAGGACATAGCAAAGAAGGTTGTAGGCTGCTGGACCCATTGCCAAATATGAGTCCCTCTTACATGCTGGTGATTATACTATATTGGTTTTCTATGATTATGTAACAAATTACCACAAAGGTAGTGACTGAAAACCACACACATTTACTGTGTTACAGTTTCTGTGGGTCAGAATTCAGGCTTGGCATGAGTGGGTCCTCTGTTCAGGGTCTTATAGGCTACAGTCAAGATGCCAGTTGGGCTGCATTTCATCTGAAGTCTGGACAGGGGAAGAATCTGCTTCCAAGATTGGTCAGTTGTCACAGGACTGAAGGCCCCGGCTGGTTGCTGGCTACTGGCTGGAGGCCACTTCAGGTCCTAGAAGGAGTCCCATGCTTGTTGCATGGCTTTCTCAACATGACCATTTATTCCACCAAGCCAGCCAGGAGAATCTCCTTCTTTGCCGTCTGCTAAAATGGAGTCATGTAGCACCATTTAATAACAGGAGTGATATTCCATCACCTTTGTCATACTCTTTTGGTTAGAAACAAGTCACAGTCCCCACACACATCAGAAAAGGGGATCTGTGGCACAAAGGTGTGGACATCTGGAGGCAGGACCTCCCAGGAAACCCCTTAGGGTCTGTCTGCCACACGCACTAACTGGAAAACAAAACCAAAACACATTAGAACTCACAGCCTTGAGGAGGAACTTCAGATCTATGAAAAATAGTATTCGCCCCCTTGGCTATAGTTTTTACTGAGTGGATGAGATCTCTCAGTCTGCACCCTCAGGTTTTACTGAAGCATAATGAATATGCAAAGTATGCAAGTGTTTGCATTTGCAAGCAAAACCACAGGCTTACTATTTTTATTCTTTTCATTGAAGGATAATAAAAGCATCAAACACGTGTGTATCACTTATTATGTGTCAGACACTGTTCTATGGCTCAATTAATCATTGTTTAAATAATATATTTATCATCCTTATTTTATAAAATTTAATGGAAGCACAGAGCAATTTGGGGGCCAGTAAGTGATGGCACCAGGATTTAAACCAGGGAGGCCACCGTGTCCTTTCATTATTTATGGATGATGTGAAATAATAAAGTGAAAGATGGAAGAAACCCTCTGAAAGGTCACAGCATTTGAAAAGGTCACAGAATTTGAAAAGGAAAAAAAAAAGTTATCAGAAAATTATGGTTCTATTGCATCTAAAGCCCACTCTCCCCAGTACAACTCTTTACCATCTGGTTCATTCACAGATTTTAATGAATGTTACCAGATCAAATTTTAGAGTGCTATAGTCCATCTGCTATAACTGGGGCTGTGGAAATATAACTTTTGCATTCTGCTAGTCAATAACCAAGACTTAATGACCAATTCCTGCCTCTAATATACAAGTCATAATCATTGCTGTCTCCGTGACAACACAACTAATTTTATAAAGAGAGAGATTGGCAGTGCATATGCAGATCCGTATTTAGTAAATTTCTGACATGTGAATTTACTAAGTATGTGGTACTAGAAGGCCTGGTACCGGATGTAAATGTGATGGGAGGAATAAAAATGAATATGGATTCTTTCTGCCCCCACGGAGTTTATAATCCAGTTGCAGAGGCAGCCGTATAACAAACATAATGAAAGACAGAACAAAATAAGCACTACTAATAGACGAATAAGCAATATGGTATGGGAGCCCAGAGGAAGCAGGCATGGGTATTTCAGAATGAGTCAGATGTCAAACCCGCTCCCAATCCTTACCTGACTGAGACCCTCTCTATGATCTAAAACTGCAAACTTTTAAGAGTTCTGTCGTCAACTTAGACACCAAAGAAAAAAGCACTAGGGAGGCCACGAAAACCATTGGCAATCAGTTGCTGCAGCTACAGGAAGAAAGACCACAGAACACTCCTTTCACTGGATTTGTTTGTTTGGAATCCCGAACAAGGATTCCTGACACCAAGGGATTTCCTTCTTCATGTTGAAAACTGGGGAAAAAGGAGAGAAGACTAGCATTTCAAGGGGAAAGTCAGAGTTCACAAAGTTTTCAATTTAATATAACAACCATAATAGGTCCAGATTTCTGGGATAAATTTTACCCTGTGTTCCAACAGTAAGATTGCCACATTTATATAAATTAAAAGAACTAATTAATTTCCAAATACTCTTTGCCCCTCAAAAATGCAGCAGGCATTTAGAAAAATGCTTAATGTGTGTAAGAAACCCCTGGAAATCTTGTTATAATGCAGATTCTGAGCCAGTAGGTCTGAGGTGGGAGGTTCTGAATTTTTCATGGATTCCCAGGCAATGCTGATGTTACTGATTCATGGACCACACTTTGAGTAGCAGGGATTCAAAGAAAACCTTAAGTATATCTATGTGCACCAACTGTTCACTATAAAGGTATGATTGTGGCCCAGCTTGCAGACCAAATGACTACAGGATGGATTAGGAAGATGGGAAGAATTTTAAAAGTAGGTTTTAATTGGTGACTTACATACAGAGGACTATATTCTGATCCATTGCATGACATAAAATATCTTTATATGATTTAAAACATTCTTCAAGAAATATGTATACATTTGTGTTCACTTTTTCAGCATATTTCAAAAACTATTTAGTTTTAATTCTATCTGTGCTAATATGAACCTTCGCCATCAGTGCTTTAATATTAAAATAAAAATCCTAGTTCTTGGTTGAATTAGAGCAGATCCAGATTCTGAGGAATGCGGAATCTTATAAAAAATTTGGAGAACTCTTCAAGAAAAAGAATATCCAATTGTGAACACAAACTTAGGTATGAGAGTGAATATTTATTTAGAAAAAAAATAATGTTCAAGGCCTCCCCAAAGTCATTGGCCATGAGGAGACATGTCATGAAAGGAATGTCAGAGTGGATGGGGACAGTGGTCTATATTTTAACTGTAGTTAAAACATCCTTCACTCACTTTACACTCCTAGGGTCTTGGACAGGCCCTGAAGCTGAAGCATTAATAGCTTCACAGTAAATTTGTCCCTGGTTTTAACTTAATCCTTGATTGGCTAGATTATGTCTATTAATATTTTTTCAAGATAAGAAAATTGGCAATATAATCATGGATCTCAAATATTTAAGTAACGAAGAAAGAAAAATGCTATTTTTCCTAAGAAATATACAGAGAAAACATATTGAAAAATATAATAATTTATATTATCTTTGTAAAATGTATTATGTTGCCTATCACGGACAACCTCTGATTTAAAAGTGGTTCCTGTCTGGAAAGCCAGCTGTTTAGAACTCAGAACAGTGCATCTGTTACATAATTAGTTTCTCAGGGCAGCCCACAAAAAGTTTGTTTATTCTACAACATGTGTTCCATAATAATATTGGATGTAAATCTATATTAACAACTTTCTGATACCACAATCTATGAGAATTTCTCTGCTCTGGAATGTTCAGAATGCTTCCAATGGGACAGGGGGTTTCCAGGTGCCCAGAGACATCCCAACCCTCATGTTCCCTGCAAAGAAGGGATAGCAACCACTCTGGCCCAAGTCCGTAGCAGCAGCAATCCCAGATGAAGGCAAGGAAGAAAGCAAAGGATAGGTAGTGAGACCTTCCTGAATCTCCCTCAGATTATCCTCAGTTCAAGCTCAACTCCCCAAGTGTCTTTCTCTTTAAGAACGTCCCAGAATGCAGTCTGTCTCTTTCCCATCTCGTCATCAACTACTTCCAGCTCAGGCCCCCTTCCTTCTGTGGCCAATGGGAGGCAAGACATCTGTTGCCAGCGTCTCTCTGTTTTGCTCATTTGAGGCATGTTAGCAATCTTTGCAATTTTCAAATGTGGTAGTTCTGGAACTTGCAAAGGAAAGGGATTCGAAGGGGAAGTCTCTTTCCCATGCGCAGAGACCCTGGGTAGGGTATATAAGGACAGCAGTATGGTTTTTCTCATTTTATAAGAAAAAGGCAGTCTTAGACCTAGCTTGCCAGGTATATAATCATCGATGTAAAGGCCAGGTGCTAGGATGGGCATGGATAGGGTTTCTCAAATATGAGCATAAGGGATGAATTGATGGGCTAGGACTGGGAAAGCTACTGAGAATGCTAAGCATAGGGGTGGGGTAGTGATAGCAAAGGGGAAGAAGGGTCCTCCCCCCTCCTCCCCCCCCCACCCTTTCTTAGTTCCTCACCTCTAACCAGTTCTACCACCCTGGACACTTCCAGATCCTTGTGGATCGGCATGGAGAAGAGGTGGAGAATGAGGGTCAAGAGAAGAGTAACAGAAAGCCCTCCAGGGTATCAACAATAGAAATCAGAAACAGGGAACAGACAAAGCAGTAGCAACAGAAAAGAAGAGGAGTCTTTGCAACTACGTAATGAAGGAGGCTTTCACCGGCGGCTCGTCCAGCCTTGGGAACATAGATGGCAATTGTGTAGAAAGCAACATCAGACAAGGCTGGAGCAAGAAAGTTGGAAGGATAAGCCCCTCCTCCTTAACATGAGGTTCGGAATGCCCTTGTAAATATTTCTTTTTCCCCATGAAGGATGATACCTTTAACATCTTTATCTTCTGTCCTGACTCAATCCCCTTGTGCATAGAACGAGACGTTACTACCTTCCACAAACACAATTGCCCAGTTACATAAAGTTCTTGACTCCCGGTCAGATTCCAGTCTGAGGAAAACTTGTGCCAAGAAGACAAGTGTCCAAACAGCCTTGGGCTACCAAGCAAGGTGTGTTTGTGTTTTTAGAGAACACCAAGTGAGAACCCCAGGGAAAGCGCAATCCTCACAGGCTCTAGAACTCACACCCTGACCCCGTGATCCAACACCTTGGTTTCATTTCCTGTGCACCCTCCTACTCACTTTAATTAAGGGAAAGCAATTTCTCAACTTTTATTAAAAGATAAACTTGATGTATTTCCCAGAACTATAGTTGTGTCAATTAAATTCTCTTTCATTGCAGGCTACTTAGGTGTGTAGCCAGTAAGTCACATGACCTAAGTATCCCTTTCACTGCCTCCATTTTTCCATCATAGCACACATAGACATGAAACACAAACACATGTTTCCAAAACCCAAGGCTCTCTGGCTTCAGGGTGAGGAAAGTATTATTTTTGTTTAATTTTGTGTCCTTGCCACCTCCAAACGCACACCCTACCCTACACAATTCTGTAAATTCCTTTTCTTCCTCCGATTCCGTCTTCCTGCCCAAATGCCCACCAACAAAGTCTCCAGGCCCAGAAAGTATAGTGAAAGTTCCTCCTCCATCCAGGAATCCTGGGAAGGACCACAATCCCAGAGCCATGCCTCGTTACCATGTCGCCTGCACCAGTGAGGTCTTGACCCCATGTGTGCAGCAACACTGGGATTTCATTCAATAGTCTAGTAACGGTCCTGAGAGGATATGCTGTTGCCCTTGCTTCTGGTGCCAATATGGTGGTCTTGAGTCCCTCTGGTGTCAGCGTCAGCTGTCCCCAGAGGGACCATAATAACCACAGTATCCAAGAGGCTGCATGTACCTTTTGACTTCTTCTCCATCTTGGTATCACCCATAGTTACATCAAGAAGCTCTAAGTAGCAACCCCACCCCCACCCCCACCCCGGATCCCCAAGTTTCGAATTTCTCCTGCTTTTTTTTTCATATATCTCACTTTGCAGGGCCCAAGCACAGACGTGCAGCACAGAACCGCCTAAAGACAATTTCAACCAGAGAAACAACGCTTTCGTTATTGATATGTTTGTTCATTTGGCACTTACTAAGAGCCCACAATCTGCCCACCCCAGTTCCTTGCACCGGATTTACAGGGGTGTACAGGACAAGACCCTGCCTGGAGACCTGTTAATCTGGTGGCAACACAGCTGAATAATGACAGCAGTGTGAAGAGTTGTAGGGTCAGGGAGAGCCAGAGGCAGGTGAAGGTCCAGCATGGGGCTATGAGCAGGGCTCTGAACTCTGGCCCTATCATTCACTAGCTCTGTGGTCCGGATAATTTACTTAATCTCCCTGTACCTCAGTTTTCTCATCTGAAAAATTCTACTGACATCTGGACTTTTGGAAGTAGTGACTAGGGTAAAAATGCATAAGAATCAATTTTGTTTTACTAACTTTGTGAAGTGACTTTAGCTAATCTACTTATAACAGTATACTTTTAACTGCTACTATAAATACATTAGCAAGTAATTATTATTAATGTGTTTTTTTCAAAATATGTAGGATTATCTTTAGTTGCTGGAAATCATGAAAAACAAAGTATTATAAAATAAGCATTAAAACCATAACCCTATTTGAGAGGTGATTAGATATGCAGGAAAAAGAATATTATCTTTAAAAAAATGATACACGCCCCCCAGGAAAGCTTAGTGTAAAGAGAGTCTGTCTGACCTCGGCCCTCTGTTATTTCTACATGGTAACAAGGACTCTGCTAGGTTTGAGACAGTGGGTGGAGAATATTGAACCTGATCTTTTTGTCTTGTGCATATCAACACAACTGTTTGGTAGCCTGCTTTTTTGGCTGTCCAGACAGCTGCGGTCCTATTGGGTAGACCTAGGAGGTCTGTGATGACAAAGTAATTACAACTCCTGTAACAGCAGAAATACATGTTTTATAGCAACTCATTTACTCCACACCAGTGATTTATTACATTTGTATGTGCACACATTTAAGTTTGCCATGACACGAGGATGCTCGGTAATTAATTTGCCAACATAGTTTTGTGTAACGTAATCCAGCCACGCTAAACGCACCACATTTAATAAAGGAAAGCGCTTAGACAGAACTCTGTTCTGCAAAGCCATTTGGTGTGATGGTGAAACGTCAGAAAACCAAAGCAGAAATGTGAAGCAGGAAGCTGAAATCTAAAACAGTGCTACAAATCCCAAAGAGCCCGCCTGTTTGAGCCGTGAAGACTTCCCACCCCAAATGTCAGTGTTCTTGCGTTACATAAAACTGAGTGGCCTCCTGGGAACCTGAAGAGAAATAAAGGAACGTGATTTCTTGTTCTTTCAGCTGACCTACAAATTCATACACGAACTATTAGAGGAGATCACTTGGAATGGAGACATTTGAAGTTCTGGGAGTGCTTCTATTTTGAGCTTCGCTTCTCAGAAGTGACATCATTGTTGGTAGAGCTTACCTCTCCGTGAGAGCTGACAGTTGCCATCTCAGTTCATGAGTGAAATTATTTGTGTTTAGCCTGTTTAGAAAGAAAAAGGGATTCCCATTTTTGTCTTTCTAAATAATACTCGTGATATGCTCTTTTGAGTGGAACATCTCAGAGCAGACCATTTTTCCTCCCTGTAATTAATTGCTGCTGAATTTTTTGTTACCTAGATAAGTTCTTTTTTTTTTTTTAAATAATATTTGAGATCAAAAAGAATCAGATCACTGTCTGTATATGAAACAAATAGTTGCAGGGATGATAATCTATAATAGTGCTGCCTGGGGGCACTTGCGTGGCTCCGTCGGTTGAGTACCTGACTTCGGCTCAGGTATGATCGGCTTATGGGTTCGAGCCCCACTTTGAGGTCTGTGCTGACAGCTCAGAGCCTGGAGCCTGCTTCAGATCCCGTGTCTCCCTCTCTTCCTGCCCCTCCCCTGCTCACGCTCTGTCTCTCTCACTCTTGAAAATAAATAAATAAATAATAAATAAATAAATAAAATAGTGCTGCCTGAATATCCCCTCATGGTTAAAAGTGCTTCAGATAAAGATAGACAGATGCTCACCTCTTCTTCCACCCCGTCCACCTACGCACACAGTCCCTACACACTTCATCCCACCCTCTGTCCACACATCCTCCCTCTGCATGTGCGGAAAATGACCCGCCATCCCTTCCAATATTTGGCACCTATTTCACCAGGGTTGTCCGGAGACTAGCCTATGTAAATTAGTCTGGGAAAAGAGCAACAAATTCCACCTCCTGACGAATGCCATTGCATATCTCCTAGAGAAGTCTTTCGTGATTTATGTCCCTCCCCTGCCCTTATTGACTTGTCTTGTCTTTTGCTAATTGGAATTCCTTCTTGTGTTGATCCAAAAATTCTTGTTTTCTATATTCATTGCCTCCAAATCACTCTGCACATTCTTCAAAAGGCCACATGTCCAGTGTCCCATCTATAGTGCTGACCAAGATACTCCCACCCTTCATTATGCCGTACCGTCATTGCAGAAATCTAAAATCTGGAAAGGTATGCAGATTCTTACATTCCACTGATGCCAAAAACATGCTTTTGTAATCAGAAAAAAACATCGAATAGCAGGTAAATATGTTTACAGCAGCAAATTTGAGACTTAAAGGTGTTGGGAGAGTGTCACTGTAAAGATATTGGTGTGTTTCCAGTCCTTATTTCTGAAGGAGGTGGATAAACACATCACGTTGTCAAGTTCCTACACCAACTAAATACAGCCCCATGCAATGAATAAGAATTGCAACCATTCTTCAATGACATTTAGAAGCATTTTGTATACTTAAACTACTCAATCTTTCCACCTAGAAATATGTCCCTATGTTTATTTGTTTGAGTTAAGTCCCTCAGAGAAATTCTATCATTTTCTGAATAAAACTGAAAAGTTCCCACACTCTTCAAAATCTTTTTTCTGAGCATTTGTGAATGGAATCCAGTCTTCCTATTTTCCACACAGGTTATGGCTGGTGTATTTGAGAGATATTATGCTTTATCTATTAATTTTTTTACTGAACCGTAATTAGTCCTAATGGTTCTTCAGTCAAGCCCACATTTTTGCCAGGTGAGAACAAAGATGGAGACATGAATGCCAAACAACTAAAAATGCAAGAGAAGACAGAAGCAAAGAAAAGATAACATTCAAGATGTTGGGAGGGCCTCCTTGGTCTATGTGTACGTATAGATAGAGACAAGGAGAAGTTGAATGATATTTTTGGCCTTCTGTTTTGGCACGTCTTTGGATGCCCAGCTTACATTGTTAGTGTATGCCACGTGATAAGTTCCCAATTAATGTTTGTTAAAAGAGTGAATATAAATTATAAAGCAGAATTTGAACAAATGAGAAGTCATACCCACCTTGTATTCACAAAAGCACTAGCTTCCTCTGTATACAAAAGAGCGATGGTGGGGAATCTACCCCCATAAAAGGCAAAAGAATGTTGAATTGCTCAAACAGGGGCACTAATCCATGAATTCCGTTTGGTGCTGACAGATCTGGGATCTTAAATGGTGACATACATCAATTATGGACTCAAAGGTAAGTAAAATTCACATTTTGAATCAAGAATTTCAACAGAAACGAATCTGCCAAAGACGTGTGTTCTGGGATGAGTGGTTACTAGGAAATGGGGCAAAGGTCTTTGACATGATCACAGCAGCAGCGGGACACAGAGTAGGCACCACTCAGGTCAGAGCCCACTCCCCTTATTTTAGGTGAAAGGCTAATCAAACTAGCCTTTTAAAGATAAGGGTGGCTGGGTGGCTCAGTCGGTTAAACGTCCAACTCTCAATCTCGGCTCAGGTCATGATCTCACCTTTTGTGAGTCTGAGCCCCGCATCAGCTTCTGCACTGACAGGGAAGAGTCCACTTGGGATTCTCTCTCTCCCTCTCTCTCTGCCCCTCCCCCTCTCGTGTTTTCCTTCCCTCTCCCTCTCTCTCTCTCTCTCTCTCATAAATAAATAGGCATTTAAAAAATATATAGTGAAAACTACTAATTTGTTAACATAAAACTACATTCCTCTGGGTGAGGGTTACACCTTAAATGGCAATATGAGCATTTTCAGGTATTTTAAGATAATAAATAAACATGGGTTGAAAAGATATAATTATTATAATCAGTCATTAATTTAATTAAGCCACTCTAGTCTGTTCATTCTACAGAAGTTTGTCGCCCAAGGAAGTAAAGTTCTTAATAAACTCTCAGCTGTTAATCCTTCTAGATACCATAAGAAAGTGAAAACCTCTCAAATTCAACCAAAATATTTTGTTTTCCTGGGAAAACTTCCTAATTCCTAGGTTCATTAAGCTTGTTCATTTCTGGGCAATCTGTGCCCGCATGCGCACACGGGTGTGCATGCGTGTGTGTGTGTGTGTGTGTGTGCGCGCGCGTGTGTGTTTCGCAAGCTCAAAGAAAAGTCTCCATGAACCTGTTTCGAATTAATTTGTGCATCAATCTGTGCAGGAAGATTTCTTTATTTGATAAAAGAAGGTGGGGGGGAAGACATCCCATTGACTTAAAAGTTTTGACTAATTTCTAACCGTGCCTGAGGAGTTTCCACTCTGTCATCCAATCAACAAAGGATTTGTGACTCTTTTCAGTGTGCCTGAGATTACACAGACAAATTACTTAAGAGCCCAAGGAGATTATCTCTAATTGGCATAAAAAGGATTTGGCATTAAAAACAAAACTCTCTGAAACTCTGACAGCGTTTGGTGCCCAAAGGGTAAGGCAGTGCCCCATGTGGAAACACTGTGGAAATAAATACATCAGCTATGATAGGTGGCCTTTTGAGGTCTTATTTAGAGTTGAGATTTACTTTGCTTTCACTGCCTCACAGCACCGTGTCATACTTGCTGAATGAGGGCAAATGATAGACACATCTTGGCAGACCCCCATCGTAATGCTTGCCTTTGTTATAGCTAATTAATTCTCATTATTTATGAAATACAAATACCAGTGCCCACTACAAGACAATATGAAATACTTGTTGTTTGGATAATGAAGAGGCCACAGATTGAAGACATTTGGGGAGGCAGGGAGAGGGGCAGAGAGATGAGGTTCGCACTAGCAGATAGGTAGGAATACGTAGCGGTGAATTTCACCAAGTATTTAGCTAATGCTTATAATACAAGTCACTGGGGGCACCTGGGTGGCGCAGTCGGTTAAGCGTCCGACTTCAGCCAGGTCACGATCTCGCGGTCCGTGAGTTCGAGCCCCGCGTCAGGCTCTGGGCTGATGGCTCGGAGCCTGGATCCTGTTTCCGATTCTGTGTCTCCCTCTCTCTCTGCCCCTCCCCCGTTCATGCTCTGTCTCTCTCTGTCCCCCCCCAAAAAAAAAAAAAAAAAAAAAAAAAATACAAGTCACTGGATTAGGTAATGGGCTGCTATCAGAGTCACTGTTCTCAATGGGTTTCAAATCCCAAGAAGAAAATAGGATAGGCTTGTCATAAAACTGAATAAAATCGCATGGAAAATGTAATAGAAAAATCCTACGAGAAAATTAACAAAGTTGGGTAAGCCATTAGAAATCATTTAATGAAAATCATTTGTTTTGTGGTTGAGGAAACTGAGGCCCAGAAAGACAAAGTGTCTTACTTATGGCCACACGGACAGCCAGCTAGTCTGGGCAAGAACATGGATTTTAAATTTTTTTTTTTATGTTTATTTATTTTTGACAGAGAGAGAGAGACAGAGCATGAGTGGGGGAGGGGCAGAGAGAGAGAGGGAGACACAGAATCTGAAACAGGCTCCAGGCTCTGAGCTGTCAGCATAGAGCCCGACGCGGGGCTCGAACTCACAGACCGCGAGATCATGACCTGAGCGAAGTCGGACGCTCAACCGACCGAGCCACCCAGGCGCCCCAAGAACACAGACTTTATATTCTTACCAGTATACCACACTGCCTTACAGGACATACGTACTAGCAATTAATAATATAAAAGATAAGTATATGAGTTTAGGAGAGAGAGTAATGTCTATAACAGTGTACTCAGAAAGAATTACTGAAGGGATAACTTTAAATATATAAAAGGCAAGCAAGTAAACAACAAAAATCAGACCTTGAAGAAAAGGTCCACCTTCAAAGAGCGAAATGGAAGGAAAGGGAGTGGGCCAGGGGAAGAACATGAGAATGGGCTTAGATGCGGGGGACAGAACCATGCTTAGGACACAGTGGAGACTCGAGAGAAAGGGGGCACAGGGTTAAAGGAGCCCCATGTAAGGGCAGTGGGAGTGAAAAGATGCAGCAAACATCTCCCCCTTCGAATCCTCCAGGGCAAACTTTGGTTTTGGAATTCTCTGTTGAGGCCAATGGTGCTCAATCAATCCAGTCCCCTCATTAGCCCCTACACACCCATGTTCCTTCCTAAACTTTTGCCTTTGCTCATGCAGATCTTTTCTTTAAGTTCAAGGGCAAATAGAAAGCCTTAAAGCCTTAAAATGTCCCGGATCCTAGGACCCACATAAGGCTCTGTTTCCTGAACCATGTGGAGTACTGGCTGAACTACAATCATATAGACTGGAAGCTTTTAACAGATAGATGTCATATCTTGCACTTACTGTGTGTCGTTGTGCATGGTCACAGCAATAGTAGGCATGCTGTGGGCCCTTAATTGCCACTTGGCCAAATAATGAAAAAAAGCAGCTTTTCCAACGGACCTGTTCTCAAGTCCTTGTCGCATACTCACAGGTTGTCACCTTAGCGGCAAAATGATGATGGTGATGATGATAATGGTCAGGATGAGGACGCCAGTGGTGGTAGTGGTGGTGGTGACAGTAATCACACTAATGACAATAGCAGCTAACATTTCTTGGGGACTTTCAATATGCCAGTTACTCTTCAGAGCACTAACATGTATAACTCCATTTAACACTTGACAGAATCTTGAGATGCATACTGTTATAATCACTTTACAGTAGAAGAAAATTAGGCGCCAAATTCTGATCACAAAAAAAGCCCCCCAAAACTTTTATGCAGAAAGTTCCCTTTTATGGCTGTGACATATGGACTGGTGTTTATTTTAAATTCTGATTTCCATAAGATAATTGGGGTTAAATATTCTTTTCTTTAAACAGTACTCCAGGGGCACCTGGGTGGCTCAGTCGGTTAAGCGTCCAACTGACTTCAGCTCAAGTCATGATCTCACGTTTTCCTGAGTTCGAGCCCCGCATCGGGCTCTGTGCTGACAGCTGGGAGCCTGAAGCCTGCTTCGGATTCTGTGTCTCCCTCTCTCTGTTCCTCCCCCGCTCGCACTCTGTCTCTCTCTCTCTCTCTCTCTCTCTCTCTCAAAATGAATAAAGATGAAAATAAAAAGAGTATTCCATGCATACATTGTTTCTCTCCTTCCACATGAAGCAGGTAGGATAGTTAAAAAATGCTAACCACCCATCAGGCAGGAATATCAGACTTTAACTATAGATTTTTGACTCTCAGCTCTGTGCGGAAGGGCATCCTATTAGATTATGGCTCTGTCTTATCCCTCACCACCACTCTTGCCCCTAGAGTAAGAAGAGTAACGTATCTTACCGGAAGGTTTAGGAGAAGGATCTGAGCATGTGTGGTTCGGCGCCTTCCTCTTCCTTTTCATAACAGCGCATCTGGAAACTTGGATCACCTCTTCCAACCTCAGTTTAACAGAGTGGACCCAGCTGACGAGCTGGGGGAGAGCCACAGTTGGAGGTGTGTAATTCTAAAGTTCAGTATTAAGTAGTACAGGGTTGCCACATACCCAAACCAAGATTTCAACAGCTCCGCTGGATACGCAACTGACATTTTGGTCCCTATGTGCTAGACTCCTTGTATAGCTCTCATTGGTTCTGCAATTGCTCGTGGCAGATGGGTGCTTCCTAAAAACTGAGCCGTGAACCAAAAGATGTCTCTACATAGAAGAGAATTTGCAATAAGAATGCAAACTTAAACTTAAGTACAAAGCTTTAATTCTGTATTTAGCACATAATTTTGCTAAGCGATATTTTATTTAATCCTTGAATTCCAGGAATGGGACTACCCTCGAATCTATTACATCAAATGCTTTCATACAAATTATATCGTTGAAGAAACAGTTTGGACTCTCTGGCAATGTATCCACACCTGTTGGTACAGTTCTTTCTTTCCCAGTAGGATGGGTGTACCACTAAGAAGATTATACCAGATAAATACTTTGGTTTGTTTGTTTGTTTGTTTTTAAAGCTTATTTATTTATTTTGAGAAAGAGAGAGCGCAAGCGAGCAGGGGAGGGACAGAAAGAGGGGGAGAGAGAATCCCAAGCAGGCTCCGCACTGTCAGCGCATCAGCATGGGGGGCGGGGGTGGGGGGGAGGGGAAGTGTGCTCAAAATCACAAACCCTGAAATCATGACCTGAGCCAAAAATGAAAAGTCAGAAGTTTAACCAACTGAGCCACCCATTCACCCCCCAAATACTTATTAACAACATGAAATGACAAACCTAACCTAAGAAAAGACTCTCTGTTAACGAGTAAATGTCATTCTCAAATGTTTCTGTATTAAGAGATCACACTAGAATCTACTATAATAGTACCTATTATAATGTTATGCTATGTCAACCATACCTATATCGCCACAGTTAAGGGGGCGATTTTTTTAATTTGTTTTCTTTAATAAAAAAATGATAATTCCTAGTTCTTTCATTTAAGAGAGACATTAGCAAAATGTAACAATGTTATGTTTGGGGATTCTTTTAACATTTTTAAGCCCCAGACTGGCAAGAACAAAGAATCACTTTGCTAACTAATGTATTAAATATGTTGTCTATTTATATAGTAATTGTTTGATGGAAAATTCATCTCTTTTGTTCCTTCTTATCTTTTCTTTCCTCTTGTCCATGCAGTATATTTATGAATTATGCATGTGAACATAATTAAAAGTAACAATTGGTGAATTGTACTCCATGGACATTGTTCCATGTTTCAAGTCTTATTTAGACTGAATCAAATTTATGCAAAGAGAAGAGCTTATAATTAAATTCATCACCATCTTTCCTGGGAAGGTTTCTTTTATGTAAAATGCATTGCTTGCTAGAGGCTGTTTTTCTGACCAAAGGCTTTGCGCGGCATCTTTAAAAAAAAAATCAGTGGATAATTTAACAGCGCCCCCCCATCCCTTTCTCCAGATGAAAGTTTCATGTAACTGGTTATCCATCATCCTTGATCTCTACAGTTTGGTTAGTCTGAAGACCATGTAGAACGTTCAAGAATCCACTCCCACTGTGGTTCTGTTATTTGCAAATGAGGAACAGATACAATATGGCAAATGGTCGAATGAGATCAATTCTTAAAATGTTCTCCTTTGATTACTCTCAGGAGCTCCCGCAGTCACTTTTCATCTTTTGTTTGCTTGTTTGTTTTCATGTTTTAGTACAAGAATCCTGGAAAAGGAAAGAGACAACCGAGACTCTTAGAAAGACCATCCACAGGAATATTTTATTCTATAAGGAAAGAAAAAATAAAAAATAAAAAGGATTACTGCAAACATTAGCCCGACTCCACACTTCTTTCTTCCCCATTCACATTTCTCAAAGTATTCTTTCTTTAGGAAAATACCTTTTATTAAGTGATTCTGTTATTTTAAGCTACGATCCAAACCCCCAGTTTAGTGTCGCGAGCACACGTACCGAGAATCATCTACACTCCACCATCTATTAAAGCCGAGAATATTCCTCGCAGAGCCTGTCCCCATATTTTACTAGCACATACCTGGATAGTCTTTCTCTGTGTTGACCTAGGTCATCCTTAGCAATTTCCTTCTCTACACTTATTATTTTCCTGAAACAGAAAATCCCTCTGTAAAGATACCACATGATGAATTTGTAGGAAGGAACTGACTATTCCCTTTCACTGTCAACAAACAATCATTTCTGATTCAAAGTCAATTTCTCTGCAGTGTGACAATGTCATGGGATGGATAGATCTGAAGAAACGTCAGATTTGCTCTTAGGCTCAGGGAAGAATGTGAGTGCAAGCACTGTAGCTTGGCCTGCTGTTTTTAAACGTAGTTTGATATTCTCTTCCCTTCCTCCCTCTGCTCTTCTCTTCTCCCATGACTTGAAAAATGTCACATTTAAAAGCTTTGGCTGGCCCACGGTGTCACCCCCTGATCCATCATCATCTTCTCAGCTCATCTTTCTCTCTATTAAATAGAAGATATTTATATTTCTAGATGAAATGGGAGAAACCTAGGCCTGATGAACAGCTTCCTGTTGTCATTATTACCGGGTAGGATATGATTGGAGGGAGTTCAGCCATGATCTAGTGTTATTGCCTTCTGTTGTGCTGACTGGAAACAATCACTCCTAACCACATACTGTACAGTTTATTTTTAAGAATTAAACTGTTAATTAAAGAGACGGATAATGAAGACAGGAAGCATGCCCCGAAAGGTGGTGACAGATGTCACAGGCTGCAGGTGCTAACGTCTGTTGAGAAGACACATGAATTTCTTAAATTATCTCATATCTCCAAATAGTTGAATGAAGTCAATGATTGTAGATCTTGGGGGACAGAATCAGTTGTTTGAAACAAGCACTGCCTCTATTTACAACGGAACCCCCTTGGAGATGGGAAAGGCAGCAATTTTCCACCAGATTCTGGAGCGTGGCCATATTGTGGCCCTTTGAAATGTCCCAACAAGTTCAGGAGATGACCTTAGGAGATACCCAAACATGGCATTAAATACTCTGAATCACATGGTGAGAAAAACGTTATTTTATTTTTAGTCTTTCTTCTTATATCCAAGAGTCAGTCTCGGGTAGTTGGAGTATTTCTTTAACATCACCCATCATGGTCTAATCTTCCTTTTTCATAGAGACAAAAGACTCTGAACCTTCTGATAGTACCCAGGTACAATTTAGGAATATCAGTTTACACTTTATTTGCTTTGTCATTATCTTCCATTTATTATAAGCAAAACTTATTTCATTTGTGGTAATCATATGAAGTTTCCTTTTAAAATAAACTAGTTTAAGAGAAAGGGAGGAAAGAAGACAGAAAGAGAAGGAGAGAGAGAAAGAGAGAAAGAAAGAAAGAAAAAGAAAGAGAGAAAGAGAGATGTCAATTTAAATAAATATATAGCTAGTAGCAGACATGATACGCATATGTAACAAAATAATTCAAGAAGAAAAGACCTAATGTGAGCACGTGGAAAAAAATTGTTAAGGTTTTATACAAATGACTGAAGTTTGGCAAAGGCTGGTCTAGCAGGGATTTGTGTCAAAAACCACACAAAGGACTCAAGTAAGTCCCAAGTGCGATGCTAAAGATATCAGAGAAAAATATGGAAATGAAACCGGTATTAAGCCTACAAGGAAAAATCGCCCGGTGTTTCAAGAGCTATTTTTAGAGGGTCTAAGACCTGTTGTTTATTAAAGACATTGGTTTTCTTTATTCCAAAGAAAAAAGAAAGAACAAAAGGTGTTCAACAAAAGTAAGGAAAACAGGAGTTAACAAAATTTGATCCCTTGCCTCCCATACATTCTATTCAAAGTGACTCATCCTGAAACTTACAAAAACAAGTGAATTTTGACTGGAAATAGAAGGTCAAAAGTCAGGGATTTATTTTCAGTTCATTGGACACTTGGTAGAGAGATGGATAAGGCTGTCTGATAGAGAGGACTAGAGCCTGCTTTGGAAGACCCTGATCTGGGGAAGAGGATTTTCTCTTCTTTTTTGGAGCCATCACCACCCTAGGCTCTCCAGCCTCTAAGACCTCAGAGGTTGTGTTAACCGCTGTATCTCCAGGGTCTAATTCATGTCTTGCCTATAGCGGGCACTCAGAAGTCTTGAACGAGGGAATAAATGAATGAACAAAGGCACTGGGTCTCCATATAGGACCCATTCGAGTGAAATGTAACGAGAGGAAAGAAAAAAGCACTTCCTCCCTCAGAAAAGAGTAACCAAACTCCTGAAGTCGACAATTTGTTTTTTCTTCCCTCTGTTAACCTTAAAAGTGAAGGTCATAATCAATGCAGTTCAGCCATCCGCTTTACACTCAGTGCACGAGTTTTGTTCATCCCTCTGTGAAGCTGAAAAGATTATAATGAAAATGCCCAAAGAAAGAAGGGAGGGACAATTGTAAATAGTTTTCTCTGACAACTGGTATCAGCATTTTCTCATAGCCTTGCATTTATTCAGACGAAAATGACAAATGTATTACAATGAATAGATGAGATCTTTCTGTCTGGATATGGCATAAAAATAAAACAATACTGTACTGATTTTTGTCTCTGAGTATTGTCTTCCTCGTCCAATTGCTGAACGTTGGCAGAGCTGTTAACACCATTGATAGGAAACAAAGCAAAACTTGGGAGAGATTCTGCAGCCCGGGGCTTGTGAATGTCTGGGATTTACAGCTCAGCTTGATAACGCTGTCAGACTCTTCTGGCTTCAATATCCTGCCAGCTACCATGGGGGCTTTTTTCTCTTCATGAAAGCGCACCTTTCCCTGAAGGTCACACATTTACAGTTTCTTAAAGAGATCCCTACTGGTCATGGGACTCCTTTAGGTTTGAGGAGCCTCCTGGGTGCTTTGAAGTATGGCTTCTTGCACGCTGCCCTGCAGCCCCCAGGAATGGAGCTAAAAACCAGAGAAATGGACTGTTCCGAATTGAAAGGACCCCCGGCATTCCACCACGGAGTCCCTTCTACCTTCTTCCCAGAGCCCCCCGGTCTAGCTGCCACTGAAAACTTCTCACCAGCTTTCGGGAAGACATCAACCCACCTTCGTGAAAGTTTTATGCATGCTTAAATATATCCTAAGCAGGCATGAGGGCAATTAAATCAGGTCTGTATCATACAGCACTCTGGATAGATAACCAACTTAAAATATTCCCCAGCCTGTGCCCTACATTTGAGTTTTTAATATGAGCACGGTAACTTTTCCCATTCTGGAAGTGATCGGCAAGAGTCCAATCATCCCCCACTGCTCCCCAAACCACTGGCAGGAGGGAGCTTCATTTCCTGATGAATCATCCAAACCGACCCTGGAGAGCTTTCCAGGCCAAATGAGCCAAGGCCAAGTTCTCTCAGCACTCGGTGCCTGCAATCATTCACATCATGAAAAAGGAAGCGAGAGCCTGTTCTGTGGATGATTTGGGGATGTGCTTCCGTTACCTTTCTCCTGGTTTTCCTTGGTCTCTTGTTTTATCCTCTTTGGCCCATCGTGCAAGGAGACTGCAACTTTTAAGCCCTGCGATATCTTTTCAAAGGAGCCTGAGTAAGAGGACTCTTCAGGGATGGTGACCTGGCTGAGATACCCACGGAAAATCACCCAATATTGCAAGATTCCCATCAGAGGCAGCAGAGTGTCCTGAGAAGAACACAGGCATTGGAATCAAACAGATGCGGATGTGATGCCAAGCTGTCCTCACCTTAGCTACACAGCATACTTTGGAACTCTATTTTCTCATTCGTAAGTGGGAAGAAGGGACATGATGTACATAAAGTATCTCGTATATAGATGCCAACTGTGATCATGGTACTGTCTCAGTCCTTTATCCGTGAGAAAGAATATTTTTTGAAGTATATTTTGTCCTACTCTGTCCTACTCTGTTTTGTCCTACTCCGTCCTACTCTGTTTTGTCCTACTCTGTTTCCAAACAGAATCTGCTTGATTCTGCCTTGAACATACAAGGTTTTTCTAGCTTTTCAATTAATTCCCCTGGAATTAAAGTTTATGAGAACAAGTCATTCTTTTCCTAATTGCTGTACCAGCTACTAGACCATTACTTCGCACACAGTTGTAGCTCAAAATAGCTGTTGGTAGGTCCACTTAATACTCAACGTTTTGAGCAATACTGTTCCTTCAGGTAGAATCAGAATTCCTTCCCAGAATCCCAGAGGCTCACATTTGAGACTGCTGATCTCTTTCAGGCTGTGTCCGCTATCTCCAACCAGATTGGAGTCTTTGGACAGCAAGAATGTCTCGCGTTTCTTTAGTTACCTCCTGGCCAGCACATCAGACACAGCCAGGATAGGTTAATATTGACCCTGACAAATTCTTCTTATAAGAAACTGCTGTGGCTTTGGGAGATATCTCCTCCAAGTCTTATTTCTGCCAAGGCACTTGGTTTTTCTTATTTGCAATTAATTACAGACTCTACATTGTCATTCTAACCTCTCCGCTTATTGGATACTATAAAAAATTTCCAATTCAGTCGATACACACACACACACACACACACACACACACACACACACCCATAAAACTAAAATGGACTTTTTAATTGGGATTCCTTTTAAAAAGGCAAATAGTAGTCTACTTTTTACTCCCTGTTTAGTTTTTTTGGAGTTACTAGCCGTATTTTTATTTTTTGCAAGGTGTATCAATTATCCTCACGATAGAAGATGCATCCTGAAGAAACGTCAGAGCTTCTGAAAACTCCACTCCCATCCTTCTGACTTCATCGGGAGACCTCTGAGGAATCAGAATTGCTATTTAAAGTGGACACACTCCCATAATTCATCTTTCTCCTACTGCTGCAGAGTAAAGCCGTGATGATCAATCACTTAGAGATGAATCTACCTTTTCCCTCCTTGACTGAATATGAGGAAATAGCAATGAGCATGCATCAAATATTGACTACAGAGATAAGAACTGTGTTCTGTGGGGGAAAAAATGCTTTTTCAGTATTATGCTCATGACATATTTAGGACATCTATTTTATCATTTTTTGGGGCCGTACAGATCCCCTTCTAAAACATGCTTGGAATATCAAGGAATGATTTTATGTATCTATCACATAAGTATATCTGGATAATCAATTCATACCCATTTCCCATGGCTTTTGAGACAGTCTCTCATGTGAAGGAGTCAGCATTTCTAACATCTTTCTTCCCATAGGGATGAATATGAAGCCAGAAGAATCTTGCCAGAATATCCGCAGGTTTCTTCGACACATTTCCTTTCCTACCCTAGCCCCTTTCAAACCTAATTCAAGGACAAACACACATTCCTCAGAAACATGTGGAGGACACACAGCAAGGATACTGCTTTGAATGGAAGTTTCCGTTGGATAGACCAAAGGGGCAATTGTTCTTACCACCCTTAAGAAGTGTTCTCATTCCTCTTCTATGGCTGGAAAAGAAAAAGCTTCTGCTATATTTCACTTCGATAAAGGACAGTTTCAACTCACAAAAGGCAAGTGGGACCAGGACAGGATAAAGTAAGAGTGACCCACTAACATAGTGTCAGAAATTGGCAAACTCTTTTCAAAAATCAAAAACTCAAAGTTAATAGCGGTTTTATTCAAATAAAAGTCTGTAGAGTACTTCTGCTTCTGGACAAAATTAAAAAGAAGGGATTAACTTTATCTCCCACCTGAAACTACTAAGGAAACTGGACAAAATATATGAAATAATGTTCTTCAAGACCCTGAGTATTAGCCAACAAAGGATAGCAATTCCTGAGAAACAGGATACAAATAAAGTGAGCCCTAAGACTGCCTTAGCTCACTGCCTTAAAGAGTTTCCAGGCTGTGGTATAGAGAAGGAGAACCCAAGTGATCCCAGGAGACTCTCTAAGTTGAGAGAACAGAGCTGAGAGTTTCGGGACACCAATGTTGCCAGCATTCACATGCTAGAGAAGACAGAGTTGCAGAGAGAGAACTCTGGAGATCTGCAAAGGATTCTCCTTGGCAATTCAGAAAAGTAATGATCAGTGCAATACACATGAAAAGCTACCAAAAGTCAGGGAAAGAACCACTTAAAACAATCAGAAGTAATGGTACCCTGTGTTCATAAAAGCCTGGGAACAGTCCGTTTTCACCAGCCAGCCTGGAAACCCCATAGTTCACAGATCATTGCATAGAGTACCCAGGAGATTTTTTGGCTCTGTAGGGGGAATGATTAGTCCCAGACTAAATAATACACTTGCACTACCTAGCAAGTCTAAAATGCAAGAATCAAACTATTACCAAGTAACTTACCTGTGCCCCATAACAAATTTGAAAAACAATTATAAGTAGGGGCACCTGGGTGGCTCAGTCGGCTGAGCGTCCCACTGCATCTCAGGTCATGATCTCACAGCTCGTGAGTCTGAGCCCCGCGACGGGCTCTGTGCTGACAGCTCGGAGCCTGGAGCCTGGAGTCTGCTTCAGATTCTGTGTCTCCCTCTCTCTCTGCCCCTAACCCACTCGTATTCTGTCTCTGTCTCTCTCAAAAATAAATAAACATTAAAAAAAATTATAAGTACACGAAAGTATCCAGCATGCAGCAAGGTAAAATTCGCAATATCATCATCCAATAAAAAATAAATAAAATTAAAATAAAGAAAAACAGACGAGGCACACAAAGAAGCAGGAAAAACAAGGCCTACGATAGAGGAAAAATTAACCAAAACAAAGCCCAAATGATAAGGATGTTAAAATAGGGGACAAGCCCTTCTGAGGAAGCCAAGGCTTGTGTTGGGGTGAGGCCCTCCTTTCATCCAGCGACTTGGAACCAGTGCCCGCTCAGCACACCCAACACCGCGCCAACAACACGATCTCCATGTCTGAGCTCGCCTGCATCTACTTGACCCTCATCCTGCATGACATGAGGTGATGGTCCTGGAGGATAAGATCAATGCCCTCATTAAAGCAGCGGGTGTAAATGTTGAAACTTTCTGGCAGGTCAGTCTTGTTTGCATAGGCCCTGGCCAATGCCAACATGGGGAGCCATATGCAGTATAGGGGTTGGTGGACCCCCCCCCAGCAGCTGGTTCTGCATCAGCAGGAGGTCCTTCCCCCTCCACCACTGCTGCCCCAACTGAGGAGAAGAAAGTGGAAACAAAGAAAGAAGAATCAGAGGAGTCTGAGGATGACATGAGCTTTGTTCTTTTTGACTAAATCTCTTCCATAACCTGTTCAATAGAAAACTGAACTCTTAAAAAAAAATTAGCAGACAAGGATATTAAAATAGCTATTATAACAATATGTCTCATGTTCCAAAAAGTAAGCAGAAAAAGGGAGATTTTTTTTAAAAGATCCAAATTGAACTTCCAGAGGTGAAAATTACAATGCCTGAGATGAAAAATATACTGGATGAGATTTATGGCAGACTGGATATTGAAGAAGAGATTAGTGACTTCGAAGACACAGCAATAGAGAAAAAAAAAGTTTAATAAAACAAAGAAAAAAACAATTTTCATTTTTTAATGTTTATTTATTCTCTCTTTGAGAGAGAGAGAGTGAGACAGGGCATGAGCAGGGGAGGGTCAGATAGAGAGAGAGACACAGAATCCAAAACAGGATCCAGGCTCCAAGCTGTCAGCACAGAGCCTGATGCAGAGCTCAAACTCACAAATGGTGAGATCATGACCTGAGCTGAAGTCGGATACTTACCCAACTGACCTACCCAGGTGTCTCAAGAAAAAGACAATTTTTGAAATAAATAACCTTTCAGTGAACTTGGGACAATTTTTAAGCAATCCATCTAATATATGTTTAACTGGATTCATTGAAGGAAAAGAGAGATACATGGGGATAGAAGAAATACTTGAATGAGTAATAGCCAAAATTTCCTCAAATATGAAAATATAAACCCACAGATCCAAGAAGCTCAATAAACTCTAAGTACAAAAACATGAAGAAAACTGTGCTAAGATACATAATATTTAAGTTGCTCAAGCCAAATGATAAAGAAAAAAATTTTAAACCAACTAGGGAAAAGAGACACATTACATGCAGAGGAACAAATATGAGAATGAGAGCAGATTTCTTATTAAACATAATTGGGGAGATAATGGAGAAACATCCTTAAAACAATGAAAGGAACTGTCAGTCTAGAATCCTATATCCAGCAATATCATGTTTCAAAAATCAAAGTAAAATAAAAATATTTCCAGAGGTAGCTGGATGGCTCATTCAGTTGAGTGTCCAACTTTGGCTCAGGTCACGATCTCATGGTTCATGAGTTCGAGCCCCACATCGGGCTTGTCGCTGTCAGCACAGGGCCTGCTTTGGATCCTCTGTCTTCCTCTCTTTACCCTTCCCCTGACCCAGCTCTCTCTCTCTCTCAAAAATAAACAAACATTAAAAAAAAAAAGTAAAGAAGCTTTGGGATGAAAATGGCTCCCTTAACCTAAATATATATATGTGTGTGTGTGTGTGTATATATATATATATCATATATATATATATTATATATATATATATATACATATATATACATATATATTTATATATATAATATATATATATTTAATATATATAAATATAATATATATAAATATAATATATTAAATATAATATAAATATATATATATATATATATATATATATATTTCCAGACATACAGAAGCTGAAAGAATTCATCTGTAGCAGACCTTTGATATAAGAAATATTAAGTGAAGGGGTGCCTGTGTGGTTCAGTGGATTAAGCATTCAACTCTTGGTTTTGGTTCAGGTCATGATCTCATGGTTTATAAGTCTGAACCCTGCATCAGGCTCCACTCGGATAGCAGAGAACCTACTTGGGATTCTCTCTCTCTTACTCTCTCTCTGTCCCTTCTCTGCTCACTTGCTCCCTCAAAATAAATAAACTTTAAAAAAAAAGAAAGAAATATTAAAGGAAGTCCTCCAGGAAGAAGGTAAGGTATACCAGGTGGAAATATGGATCTACACAAAGAAAGAGCAATGGAAATGGTAAAGGCATGGGTAAACATATAAAAATTGTTTCTTCATACTTTAAATCTCTTTACGAGATAATTGAATTTTTAACCAAAAATTATAAAAATGTAGTGTCACATATAGAAAGAAAATATATGACAACAAAAACATAAAGACCAAGAATAGAAGAATGAAAGTACAGTTAACCCTTGAGCTTCAGGGGTCCACTTATACATAGATTTTTTTTACAAATACAGGACAGTACTATAAATATATTTTCTCTTCCTTATGATTTTCTTAACAACATTTTCTTTTCTCTAGCTTAATTTATTGTAAGAATACAGCATATAATACATATAATATACAAAATATGTGTTAATTGGTTATTTATATTATCAGTAAGTCATCTGGCCAACAGTAGGTTATTAGTAGTTAAGTTCTTGAGGAGTCAAAAGTTATACACAGATTTTCAACTGCATGGGAGTTGGCATCCCGAACCCCTGTGCTGTTCAAGGGTCAACAGTATATGAATGTAAGGTTTTCATACTCTATGTGAAATGGCTTAATATAAGTTGAAGTTTGACTGTGTTAAGATGTATACTATAAACCAAGGAGGCCTCTAAAATAACAAAACAAGGATTATAGCTAATAATTATAACTGAAAAGATGAATCAAATCATAAAAACCTCAATAATTCAAAAGAAGGCAGAAAAAAGAAACAAGGAAAAGATGATAAAAATGGAAAATCAAAACAAAGATCATAAACTTAACCTTTGCCATATTAAAAATCACATTAAATGTAAATGACCTAAATGAACCAAACAAAAGGAAGAGATTGTCAGATCTGATAGAAAAGAAAGACCCTACTAAACACCACCTACTAAAAAAAGACTCTAATAAACATAAGAAACACATAAAATATAAATATAAATAAGTTAAAGGTAAAAGGATAAGAACAGATATACCATGTGTACATGAATCAAAAGAAATCTGGAGTGCCTATATTAATACAAGGCAAAGGAGATTTCAGAACAAAGTATGTGATTATGAATAAAGGTCACTTGATAATGATAAAGATGTCAATTCATAGATAAAAGAACTCCAAAGTTTTTCAACTAATAATGGAGCTTCAAAATACATGAATTAAAAACTGAGATTTCAGGGGCTTCAGTTAGCATAGTCAGTTGAGCATCTGATTCTTGATGTCAGCTCAGGTCATGATCCCAGGGTTGTGGGACTGAGCCCCATGTCCAGCTGTGTGCTGAGTGTGGAACCTGCTTAAGATTTTCTCTCTCTCCCTCTGCCCCTCTCCTCTGCTTGTTTTCCTTCTCTCTCCCTATCTCCCTTTCTCTCCATGTCAAAAAAAAAAGAAAAAGAAAAAAGAAAACCCTGAGATATCTAAAATAAGAAGTAGACAAATGCATAGGTGTAATAAAAGATTTCAATACTATTCTTTCAGTGTAAGTACATAGAAATCAGTAATGATATAGAAGACTTGGACAAACTATCAGCCAACTTGACCTAATTGACATTTATGTAATATTTCACCTAACAACAACACAATGCATTCTTTTCAAGTGAACATGGGACATTTACCAAGACAGACCATATACTGGGCCATAAAGCAAGGCTCAATAAACTAAAAAAGATTCAAGGAATACAAAATATGTTTTCTGACCATGATGAAATTAAACCAGAATTCAATAACAGACAGATATCCGGAAAATCCCCAAAATATTTAGAAACAAAATAACATACTTCTAATAACCTGTAAGTCACAGAGGAAATCAAAGGGAAGTCAGAAAGTATTTTAAGTGAATGAAATAAAAACATAACATATCAAAATTTGTGGGATTATGCTACAATAGTACATGGAGAAAATTTTAGAGCACCAAACACCTATACGAGAAAAAAATAAAGGTCTGAAATAAATCAAAACTTCAACCTTCACCCTAAGACACTAGGAAAAAAAAAGAGCAAATTAAAGCTAAAGTAAACAAAAATAATAAGAAAAAATAATGAAGAGCAGAAAGATAATGAATAGAACAGTAAACAGAAAAACTCAATAGAGAAAACCAACAAAATCTAAAGCTGATGTTTTGAGAAGACCAACAAAATTGATAAACCTCTGGCCAAACTAATCACAAAAATGAATCAGGAATAAGAGAAATGACCATCATTACAGATTCTATTCAAATTAAGAAGATACTAAAGAAATACTATGAATAACTCTGTAACAATAAATGTGACATTTAGACAAAATGGACACATTTTTAAAACACAGAATTACAAATACTCAAATAAGGAAAAATAGCATGAGTAGCACTATATCTATTTTAAAAACCAAGCCTGAAGTTGAAAACCTGTCCACATAGAAAACCAATAAATTTATACAAATAATAAATTAATAGGATAATACATTATGACCAAGTGAAATTTATTCCAAGGAATGAAAGGTTGGTATAACATTTAAAAGTCAGTTAATGTAACTCATCAGATTAACAAGCTGAAAAATAAATACAAGTATGCTGTCTCAGAAAAAGCATTTAAAATCCAATATTATTCATACTTATTGGCGAAATATTGATTGTTTTCTTCTCAAGATCAAGAACAAGGCAAGGGTATCTACTCTCATCACTTCCACTAACATTGTACTGGAGGCTTTAGACGGTGCAAGAAAGTAAGAAAAATAAATGGACAGCATCCAGATTGGAAAGAAAGAAGTATAATGACTTTATTCACAGATGACATGATCATCTATATAGGAAATCTGATGGAATGCACACACACACGCGTGTGCACACACACGCGTGCGCACACACACACACACACACACACACACCAAAAGCTACTAGAACTAATAAGAAGCTAATAAAAACTATTAAAACTAATTCAATGTGACAAAGCTACAAGATATTCAACAAATATAGAAAATCAATAGTATTCCTTTATGCTAGTAATAAAAAAAATTAGAAGTTGAAATAAACAAAGACAATACCATTTATAATGCTATCAAAAATATGAAATTCTAAGGGACAAATCTGACAAAAGATGCACAAGATCTATATATTGAAAACTACAAGCATTGCTGAGTAAAAGTAAAGATAACATAAATAAATGGGAAAGTATCCCACATTCCTGAATCAAAAGATTAAATATTATTAAGATATTCATTCTCCTCAATTTAATCTGTAGATTCAAAGCAATCTCAGTCATGTCACAGGCTTTCTGAAGGTCTTGACAATTTGATCCTAAAATCCAAATGGAAATTCTAAGAACCATAATTAACAAAAATAAATCTGAAAGTAATAAGTAAAGTTAAAAAGATAACTCTTCCCAATTCAAGACTGGTTTTAATACTACAGTAATTAAGATAATGTGGCATTGGCATAAAGATAGAGAACTAACGGGAAAAAGAGAAACAATACACAGTCGAAAAATATATCTCCCTGTATATGAACAACAAATTAGCAGCAAAAGCACAAGGGCAACTCAGAAAGAGTATTTTTCAACAAATGGTGTTGAAATAATTGGATGATACATGCCAAAAAATGAATTTTAACCAATACCTCACACCATATATAAAAATTAAACTCAAGATGAATCCTAGACTGAGTATAAAGCCTCAAAGTGTGAACCCTTTAGAAACCCAAAGTAGAAAATCTTTATAACCTTGAATTAAGCAAAGATTTTTTTAGAATTAACACAAAAAGCATGACCCGTGGCCCAGTCTAACACACGAAATTAATCATCGCACTGGCCTTCAGCAATCTCCCTCCCCCACATGAAGGCCTTAAGAGATCTAAATACATTGTGGTTGTATTTGAACTCTGAACCCAATACTGAGAACCCAGGAAGAAGAATTCCCCTGCACAGGCTGAACGGAGGCACAGGACCAAGGAATAACCTGAACAGCTGCCTCTGCCCCTTTCTCAGTAATATGACCTTGATACAATCAGATAGTTTCTCATCTCATTACACTCACCCCACAGCAGCCCTCCTGTTTTTCTTTGAATTTGTTTTATTTCTATGGGTTTTATAAACACGCAGCAATTGTCAACTCTAATGTCTGTCACCGATCAATAGGAACTCATTGATACTCATGTATTTACTAGAAGGTCAATGAAACAAATGCATTACTAGTACATAATAATACACTCTGCGATATACGCTTGAACGGAGTGTGGGCAAGAGAGAGCTTACTAAATGTTACTGGGTGTTCCACTTTTCTGTATTCCCAGTGCCTGCTGTTTGTTAATATTTTCTCTCTAAAAGTTGCCCAGCCCTCCACCGCTTTTCTTCTTGTCTTCAAAGTCCTAGATCTGCAGGGTTGACAGAAGGGGCACCAAGGCTCTGTTACCAGTGTCTCCCAGCTGACTGTCTTGGCTTTGTCTGCAAATTACTCACTCTACTTTCTATACTGCAGAAACCACACAAAAAACTATCCATGTGTTTAGAAACATTAAGTAAAGGCAATTATAGGGAGAATGAAATATAAGGAACATTCTCGAACAATTACGACCACAGTGGTTTTATCTACTCTTCATTACAAATTGTTTCTTAACCACATCTCTGGTTCTCAGACCAAATGGATTATAGCCAACCCCAGCTTCTTAATGTACAATCCTTGGCCTCAATCACCTGTCTTCCCCTGCTTGGGCTTGTTTTTGTCATGCTCACTAGCCAGTTCTGGACAATTCTCCTTCCCAGTTGAGTGTTCAATACAAACACAGAGGTCCAGATTCCTGGGTGCCCATGCAAACCAGATATAAAGGCCTTCCTCATGTTGGTTACTTGTGGGAGACTGCCCCTCATTCCTGTTCTTAGCCTGGCAGATCACCCGCCTTCCCACAACAACTAAGCGCATTACTAGTAAGCATCATTTTCTCGTTCCTGTTGTCTGCCATTTCACCTTTACATTAACGAGTACTAATCACTCTTGGTTTATGCCCACCAGCTCACCAATGGAGGGATGTTCTGATGTGCCCAGGGACGTTTTTCCTTCTTTTTATATGTTAAAGTGCACTACCCTTGTAAAATCACCTTGGAAAACTACTTGGCTCTATGCACACAGCTAAATATCTGCATGTTGCAATTGCTAGGTATAGATCCATCAAAAATGCTCATCAAAAGAACCAACAAAAAAAGTGTATAGTTATAAACACTATTTTCACTCTTATTCTATACTTCAATGAATCATTTGAATAAATTTATACAAATTAGTGATAATACATTTGATTGATGGCACTATATCAGATATACTGATATCAAAACACATATCATTCTCATAAAGGAAAGAAGGTTGAGGGTCACAGGCGACCTTTTCTAAATGGCACTTATTAATTTTTTTTACAAAGGAACCCTGGAATCCAGCCTCGAAGAGGATAAAAAAGGCTTTCTCAAGGTTAACCACCTATATGTTAGTAGCGTTAGACTAGAAACCAAACCCCATGACTCATTCTAGCATTCTTGGACCACATGATGTTTCTTTGGATAAGAAAACATCTTGAAGTTCTCTATAAAATAGGTTTTAAGGTTTTTAAACACAATTTGTTATTCTTCCACTGAGGATATAAAAATTCAAAATATTTTGCATAATGACAAAGCCCCTGGTTGCGATACTTCCAGACTGTGGGTGTTTCCATGCCCCAGACATCTAGGCTGCCTACCGAGAAAAGTGGTCAGACTTGGTTGGGAAATCTAAGGTTTCCATCCATTCACCACTCTTCACGCATACAAGCTCTTTCTCACTCTCTGTTCACTATCTGCATTGTATATATCAATCACCTGAATATATTCACACATTCAACGTGGTCTTTCAATACAATTAGCATCTGCCTACTAGGTACCAAGCAACATTTCCATCATTTCGTTCTAACCATAGTGTTGGATTTGCCCCAAACCTTCCTTATAAGCAAAAGATGATTAATTTGCAAGACTGCTGACAGAAATCACTGAAATGATCAGCCTTGTTTCCTATCCCAAGAGTTCATCTTTTCCACAGATAAATCTACATCACTCCACATAGAGGCTAGAGCCAGACATAGTCTGGCTGGGATGGGGATGGGGGTAGAAGAGATAAAGACGAGTAGTCTTAAAATCTAACATTCGACACTTAGTATGCCATATCGGTCCTACTGACCTCTCTCTAAAGCCTTCCTTCATATTTTTTAGCCATCAAATCTTGAGCAAGTTGCTTAATATCTCTAAGCCTCAATTTTTTTAGCTGTAAAATGGAGGTGATAATAACCCCTTCCTCATGTGACTCTTGAAAACATTCAGTGAAAAATTGTATGTAAATCAATTATTACTACACATGGAAATGAGTGAGAATCACTCAAGTGTAGCTATTATTATCATAATCATTATTATCCTTACTTTTATAACCCTATTGTCTTGGCTATTGGTTTATTAACTTACTTAGGGAAGATTTTTCCCAGAAGCCAACTCTGAGCCAAGGATTCAAAGGCAAATGATTTATTAAGCAACTTTTCCTAGAAGAAACCAGGCCTGTGTTACGGGGACAGAATAAGACCGAGAAAGAAGTCAAAGAATGGTGTAATTTCAGGTGAAGTCCAACTTCAGCCTTATCTCAGAAGGATCTGCGAAACATAAAGTATACCTCAGAATCTGTCCCATCTCAAGGCAAAGTCTCTGGGCTTTTTGTACTCATGCACCTGTCTGTCCTTGGTTAAGAGGCAAGAGGGTTGTGTAACTGCCCTTAGGAGGTGTGCCTTATGATAACATCAGGCTCTCCACTGGGGTGAAGCAACTCCAAGAGCATAAGGTCAATCCTCTGAAGGTTTTGGCAGAAGAGCACAGGTCCAGAAAACTGGTAAAAGAGATTAGAGAGTCTGTGGGTAAGCCAACAACAGTGCCCGCTACAACTTTCTATGATTGAACTTGTGTAATCTGTTGCCTACTTTCCATACCTCCACACTCAATATCTGCCGATGTGAACTCTCTAAACACCTGACCACACTTTACCTATTTTTAGCCCCATTTGGCTTGAGATCCAGATGTGTCTTCCAGCCTAGACCTCAGCATGCCAGTGTCCATGAGAATGGTTCCCAGCCTGCCAAGTTGAAGACACCTGGATCTACCCAACCTTGCTAATCCACATGGCCTACCCCAGCCAGGATCTATTTCTGCTCTTCTTTCAACTTGGAAGAGGGAAAATGGCATCGCATGTCTCAGTTTTGAAGTGCAGAATTCTTCGAGTTACCTAGAACTCCTCTTTGAGTCAGTTTATTTATATTAGCTCTGTATTTTATATGTAAATGTATCTAACTATATTTTACTTATTAAGTATAAATGTGGCTTAGTTTGAGAACAAGAGAAATAACAGGAATAAAAGAATTGAGAACTAAATACCAGTATTTGTAAAACCTGGGAAATAACTTGTAAATTAAATGAATACACTAGGAGGAAACGTGTAATATCAAATTTGGCACATACAAACAATGAAAAATGAATCAAACCTATATAAAAAAATCAATTCTCCTCCCCATAATTTATGTCAGTATTTTACATATAATAAAACCCTCTCTAAGCAAATAACTGATAAAGCAATAAAGCTGTCAGATGCAATAAACGGACCGTTTGCCGGGACTATCTAGAAACACTGCCATTCAGAGACAGATACCCTGTTATATTAAGCTACATGAAGAAAACATTTATCTATTGTGTGATAAACCTGACAAGTGCCTAAATCAGCTGCCTAAGAAGACTCTCTGGTAATGCACCTCTACAAAGGCTGATATTTAATTATAGCACCCTGAGTGTGAGATATAATTGTGCCTATTATGTGATAGGAGCAGAAAAGGGGGAGTAGAAATTAACTTCCATTGAAGAACAAAGTAATTATCCATTATTGAAGATAAGGTAGGACATCTTCATTGTATTTTAAGGCTGGATTCATTCATCAGTGTTTCTGTTACTGTCTCTATATCTACATGACCTAAAAAGAAGGTCAACCCAGCATTGAGAATGCTATCCCCAGGAAAAACATTCTGACATCTGGAAACATACACCAGCATGAGTTCCAAATACCTCAACCTCAAGATGTTATCCTCATCCTGGCTATTCATCCTGTGTTCACCACCTCCATGGCGATAGCTGCCCAGGCTACAGTACTTGGAATTATTCTTAGCTGTTCTTTCATCCCTTATATCTATTTGGATGCCAATCCTTATCCATTCTATGTTCCAAACCCCTGTCAGCCCTGAGCCCTCTTCTCCATTCTGCTTCCATTGTCTTTTTTTTTTTTTTTTTAGGTTCTGGCCATTTCTTGCCAAGCCTATTGTATTTGCCTCTTGCCAGTTCTCACTAACCCCATCCTGTTGGCTCCCCAGGTTACTGGCAGAACGCTGATTGTCAAGGTAAACTTCTAGAATGTAGATCTAGTCATGTATGTTACTCATCTGCCTTAAAAATGGCCTAAGTTTGGGGTGCCTGGGTGCCTCAGTCAGTTAAGTGTCTGACCGGTTCAGGTCATGATCTCACGGTTGGTGAGTTCAAGCCCCACCTTGGGCTCTGCGTTGACAGCTCAGAGCCTGAAGCCTGCTTCAGATTCTGTGTCTCCTTCTCTCTCTGCCCCTCCCCTCTCAGGCTCCCTCTCTCTCTCTCTCTCTCTCTCTCAAAAATAAATAAACATTTTTTAATGGCCTAAGTTTAACAGCAGGAAGTTCAGAAGAAGCAGCCAGACAGAAAGAACACTTAGAGAAAGTTTTAAAAATATGTCGTGGGGCACTTGGGTGGCTCAGTCAGTTGGGGTCTGACTCTTGATTTTGGCTTAAGTCATGATTTCACAGTTCATGGGATGGAGCCCTGCAAAGGCTCCTCACAGACAGCTCAGAGCCTGCTTAAGACTTTCTCTCTCCCTCTCTCTCTCTCTCTGCCCCTCCCCTGCTCACATACTCTCTCACTCTCAAAAATAAATAAATAAAAACTTTAAAAAACATTTAAAAAAATATGTCATGTTTAGGGATGCACACTTGGGTGGTGTATTAGTGCCCTATCACTCCTTGAACAGATTAGCAGACACTTGGTGGCTTAAAACAACACAAGTTTATTATCCTACAGTTCTGGAGCTCAGAAGTCTGAAAAGGATCTTACTGAGCTAAAATCAAGGTGTCAGTAGAGCTGGGTTTTTTCTGGAAGCACTAGGGAAGGATTTGTTCTTTCCTTTTCCAACATTCAGAGACTGCCTGTATTCCTTTGATTGTGGCCCCCTTCCAGTAATCAGATAACTCCAACCTCTACTTCTGTCCTTGCATCTGATTCCCTGACTGTCCTACTTCCTGCCTTCACTTATAAGAACATTTGGGATCTTACCTGGGAACACCCAGGTAATCCAAGATAATCTATCTCAAGATCCTTACTTGAATCACATCTGCAAAGTCCCTTCTGCCATGTAAGGTAACCTTTTTTACAGGTTCTGAATATTAGGACATGAACTCCCTAAAATGGGCAGGGTGGGAGGGCCTTACTCTGACCACCGTAGGTGATAAACCCCAGGTAATTATGAAGCAACTCAAGGAAGCAAAGACTACGAAAGTCAAAACAGAGTGTACCTCAATGAGGGAGGGAGGAAGGGGTTGCAGTTAAAAAGAAGCCTGCGGAAGCAGGCTTCTAGCGGGGGTGGAAATTTTCTGTTTCCTCAACGAGGTAGTGGTTTTGTGAGTATTCACTTTAAAGAATGTTTTAAGCCATACATTTACATTTTATGCCTTTTTAATGTAAGTATTTATTTCACGTTAAAAAAAATGATTGTGAAACCTGCCTGAAAGTCTGTATTATATTCTTCTGGATAGCCGGTCCACCCAAAACAACTTAGCTTCTCTTGCCAGCCTCATCTCTAAGCACTCCCTGAACCTCCTCCTGGTTTCCCTCCCCTCCCTCAACTCACATTCTACCTTCCAGCTTCACTGACCACACAATGCTCTTTTATGCCTTTGTGTATTTGGACGCAAAATTCTCTCTGCTTGTTCTGGTTTTAGCCGGTTTACTTGGTGAACATTATCATATTCATTAAGCCGAGGCGAAATAGTACATCCCGTGTTCAGCCCTCTGTGACTAATGTGCCCCCCTCTCTTCCAAAGACAATCAGCTAGCCCAGCCTCTGTGCTACCACCACATTTGGTTCATAATCCATCACAGCACCAGCCATGTCTATGGTGAATTGATATTTATGTCTCTATTTTCCCAGAAAATCTCCAAACAACTTTAGAGCATCTATCTCTTAGCATAGTGTTTGGCATACTTTCTATACTTAATAAATGTGCTTTAAAAAAAAAAAAAAGTATGATCCATTCCACAGTATGAAAAAAGCTATAGGATAGGGCTGGGACAGACAGAAGTTGATAACATGGAGAGAATCACATTCTAGGCCCGCCAAGTTGTATGTAAGGCATTGCAGTTTTGAAAACAGGCTTAAATTCACAGTATACAGATACTTTCACACAGGCTTAAATTCACAGTATACAGATACTTCACACAGAGTTGATGATTCACAGTAATGTTCTATAAAGTCACTGGGAATACTGAACCCATTGTTCCTATAAGGAGAAGCTCCAGAATAATATAATTGAGACTTTCAGACAGGTTTTTAAAATATTTTTGGTGAGAAATAAACACCTGTATTAAAAATGTATAAGGCATCCAAATCAGAAAAGAAGTAAAACTGCCTCTACTTGCACATGACATGATATTACTTATAGAAAACCTTAAAAAAAAAAAGCTGTTAGAACTACCAAACCAATTCAGCAAATGGGCAAGACACAAATCAATATACAAACATCAGTTGCACTTCTATACACTAATAACTATCAGGAAGAGAAATTAAGAAAAACAATCCCATTTAAAATTGCATTGAAAAGAATAAAAAATATCTAGGAATACATTTCATCAATGAGGTGAAAGTCCTGCAGACTGAAAACTATAAGACATAAATGAAAGAAATTCAAGAAGACACAAAGAGATTGGAATAATTAACGTTTTTAAAATGCCCATACCCCCCAAAGCAATCCATGGATCCAATGCAATCCCTATTAACATCCCAATGGCATTTTTTTAGAGAAGTAAAACAAAACAATCCTAAAACTTGTTATGGAGCTGCAAAAGACCCCAACAGCCAACCTGGGGGCATCACACTGCCTGATTTCAAACTATATTACAAAGCCGTAGTAATCAAAACAGTATGACACTCGCATAAAAAGACACATAGTTCAGTGGAATGAAGAGCCCAGAAATAAACTCACACATAAATGGTCAATTAATTTGCAACAAAGAAGCCAAGAATATGCATTGGGGGAAAAACAGTCTCTTCAATAAATGGCGCTGGAAAACTGGAGAGCCATATGCAAAACGGTATCCATATCCTATACCATACACAAAAATCAACTTAAAGTGGATTAAATACTTAATACCTGAAACTACAGCACATCCCAGAAGAAAACATAGGCAATAAGCCTCTTGGCATCAATCTTATCAATGATTTTCCTTTTAATGTGACACCAAAAGCAAAGGCGACAAAAGCAAAAATAAACAAGTGTGACCTAAAAAGCTCCTGCAGAGCAAAGGAAATCATTCTCAAAAGTAAAAAGCAACCTACAGAATGCTAGAAAATTGTTTTGCCAATAGTTTATCAGGTAAGGGGTTAATATCCAAAATATACAAAAAACTCATACAAATCAATAAGAAAAACACAAACAATATGGTTTAAAAATGGCCAAAGGGTCTGAATAAACATTTCCCCAAAGACATATAAATGGCCAAGTACCTGAAAAGGTGTTCAACATCACGAATCATCAGGGAAATACAAATCAAAACCACAATAAGATGTCACCTCACATCTGTTAGAATGTCTATTATCAAAAAGATAAGAGGTAACAAGTATTGGCAAGGATGTGGAGAAAAATAAACCCTGTACACTGTTGGTGGGAATGTGAATTCATGCAGCCACTATGGAAAATAGCATAAGGGTCCTGGAAAAAATTAAAAATAGAACTGCTCCATGATCTAACAATTCCACTTCTGAATATTTATCCAAAAGATACAAAAACACTAAGTCAAAAATACACCTGCATGAACCCCGTGTTCACAGAAGCACTATTAACAATAGCCAAGACATGGAAACAACTTAAGTAACATTAAGTATCCACTGATGGATATATGGATAAGGATTATGTAATACACACATGTACACACAAATAGATATGTATAGAGAGATACCTAGAAATATATCTATTTGTGTACCTACGTGGTAAAATATTACTTAGTCATGAAAAAGTAGGAAATCTTACCATGTGAACCTTGAGTACATTATGCTAAGTGAAATAAGTCAGAGAAAGACAAATACCGCATAATCTCATTTATATGTGAAATATAAATACAGAAACAAAAATCACATATAGAACAGATTGGTGGTTGCCAGAGGCAGGGGATGGTGGGTAGGCAAAATAGGTAAAGGGAGTCAAAAGGTACAAACTTCCACTTATAAAATAAATAAGTCCTGGGGATGCAATATGCAGCATGGTGACTGAAGTTAATAACACTATATTGCATATTTGAAAGTTGCTAAGACAGGGGCACCTGGGTGGCTCAGTCAATTGAGCGCTGGATTTTGGCTCAGTCATGATCTCGAGGTACGTGAGTTCGAGCCCCGCGTTGGGCTCTGTGCTGACAGCTCAGAGCCTGGAGCCTGCTTTGGATTCTGTGTCTCCCTCTCTCTCTGCCCCTTCCCCACTTGTGCTCTCTCTTTCTCTCTCAAGAATAAATAAACATTACAAAACTAAAAAAAATAAAATAAAAATAAAGTTGTTAAGACAGTAAATCTTAAAAGTTCTCATCACAAAAAATATGAAATTCCGTGTGGTGATAAATGCTAACTAGACTGATTACAGTGATCATTTAGCAATATATACACATATTGAGTCATTATGACTTTCACCTGAAACTCATACAATGTTATATATGATTGTAAAAAAAAAAAAGAAAGAAAGATGCAAGGCTTGTGATCTCTATCATATGCCTCATTGATTTCACCAATCTGGAAAAAAAATGCATACAACGGTATAGAACCACTGATCCCGGGGGAAATACAGGGTTAGGTCCCCTGTGAACCTCTACTGGCAACATTTTTGTCAGCCAATCAATACATAACCTTGTTCTGGGTGTGTTTCTGCTTAAAGATATCATACTTAATATATATTGTTGATTCATTAACCTTGAACTCACAGCCGATAGCACTATAACTCATGCCTGAATAAAACTTGCCTAATGAACATATTTTCTTCATAAAGTGCATCATAGCCTTCCTGTGCTGAGATTAGCTAACCCTTCAGCACTATGGTTGGGAGCTATTTGCAACAGCAAAATCATCAACAAAAAACACAAAAATGAAAAAAAAAAAAAAAAAAAAAGAAAGAAAGAAATGTGGCACTAAATATGCCCCAAAAGGACATTTGTTTACGGTGTGAGAACTGAAACAAGAAGGCAGAGTGTCTGGTCACCGTGTTCATTATCAACTGGGAATATGCACATCTGGAGACTAAATTTTTTGCCACTCAGCAAGTGTCCACATCCACAAATGACCACTAACATGCAGCTGAGTATTGATTTGGAAATTACAAATTTTACCAAGTAGGTGGATTTGCAAATACAGAATCCACAAAGAGTGAGGACTGACTGTACAGTATTTTAATCTTACTACCCTCCCCAGTACTTAAGAGTGGAAACTAAGACTGAGTATTGACTAACCTAAAAATCTCATTGCAGGTACTGTGAGAGGCGGGGCCAATGCCTCTGCTCTGCCCCCTGCAGGCTGGCTGTAGTCCTGCAAGGTGGTTTTTGGAGAATGAGTCTCTAGGGTCTATGGGTACGTAGACTGTGATTTTTATGGTTTCTTTTGTTCAGTCATTCTCTGGCTTCATAGAATATTTAGCTTGCTTGACTCTTAATTTTTTGAAGTTTATTTTTTTTAGTAATCTCTACACTCAGTGTGGGGCTCCAGCTCACCACCTTGAGATCAAGAGTTGCCTGCTCTTCCCACGGAGCCAGCCAGGCACCCCTAACTTGCTTGACTCTTAACTGAATTGTACGGGAACATCATCACGGCAGTAACCTTCCTTTGCTGGTTTTTAGTTTTCATTCATCCCATTAATAGATTATTTAAAGGAACTACTCTTTCTTACTCACCATAAGATGTTCCAAAAAGATAAATGTAATTTAAAAATATTCACAAACCTGACACTTGAGAGTTTATTAATCATTCTTCATTATTAATTAATAGATCCTCAGTTAAGATTTATTATTCTTCTTCAGTGGAGTCTATTGACTTTATTGAACTCAGATCTTTAAAAAATATAAAAGTTTAGGCGCACCTGGGTGGCTCAGTCAGTTGAGCGTCCAACTTCAGCTCAGGTCATGATCTCACTGTTCCTGAGTTAGAGGCCTGCGTCAGGCTCTGCGCTGACAGCTCAGAGCCTGGAGCCTGCTTCAGATTCTGTGTCTCCCTCTCTCGCTGCCCCGCCCCCACTCATGTTCTGCCTGTCTGTCTCTCCCTCTCTCTCTCTCAAAAATAGACATTAACATTTTTTTAATTATATAAGTTAGTGCTTTCTTTGAGCTTATCTCACACTTCCAGGGAGAGAGGAAGCCCAGAAAAGGGATTCAGCTAGTGCACAGAAACCACTCCGTATGAATTGCTAGCACACAAAACACGGAAGCCCGCGAGACTCCTATGTGCATGTCTCCAGCTCTGGCCCACTTTTCATGTAGCCACAGATCAATGGGAATTAAGCAATTTCATTATTGATTTATGATGCAAAAAAATGTTTTCCATAATATATATTCCAGCGTAAGTGTTCATCATCAGCAAAATGTTCCTAACTACTCATTTTATGAAATGTAACAGTCGTAAGCCAAGATAACCACAGATCACAACTCCCGCCTAAGTAATCATTTGACCGGAAGATCCCGGTTTGGACTCAATTTCCAATAAATATTATGCTGTCAACCTCTCTTTATTAATGTTCTCTTGAATGTGATCATGATTATGATCTTCATATGATCAAATTCTAGAATTACACATAATGGCAACCAAATAATTCTGTAATGACTACTGAGAACAAGGTTGTTCCAAGATGTTGAAATAAAGTTGAATGTACATCAGCTCCATCCATCCTCAAACCTCTCTCATGTTTCATCTTAGTCGCTTCTTTCACTTCTGAAGGAATAGAAATGAAAAGGGAAATAACTATTTAGCAGCTAGTGCGTGAAGCACTGGGCTTAAATGTTGACATTTTTACAGCAAGTTTTTCCTTGTATTACTATTAAGTTATATTTATCATTAGCTATGCTTCACCTTGGGTAATCCCTCAGAAGTCAACCAATAAGACAACAGGTCAATATGTTACTTCATTTCTGTGAGAATGAAAACCAAATGGCTTCATTTTCTGCACTTGACCCTCACCAAGTAAAAATGCCCCCTGCCCTCTCTGATTGATTCAAGAATTTGAAAGCAATCTTACATTGTTCTGGTGAGTCAGTATCTGAGTTTTTACAATTCGATTATAATTCTAGAAATGATAAACATCCTTTTATTCTAGATGCTGGTGTAGGTTAAGAAAATATTTATGTAATCAGCAACAAGCACAGAGAATCCAAGAAGTCATTAATGACAAGTTATTTTATGTGAGGGATTGCAGGAGGGTCAGACTCAGAGCTTAGGCAAAAGTATTTTCCTGTAACTTTTCTCCAAATGAGCACATTAAAGTCAGAGAAGGAACAATGCTTTCACCATAATTCATAGTTTTCTGAAAGCTAAATGACCTTTTTAAAAGATTCTTGGCCTCAAGATGTGATAAAAATGGAAGGGATATGAATACCTACAATGCAGTAGTGAATTGTAAATGGCTTAGTAATCCACTTCCAGTGCTCACAGATCCTGTCCTCAAAGCATCTCTTCCTATATATAAACCATCCAACAATAGCTCCTTCTACTGGTATCTGAATTCCATATCAAATTGAAAAATTATTCTGGTTACTTTAAAAAAAAAAAAAAAGCCTTTCCTAGAATGATCTTGATACATTTCTTTGCTGTTTACTATAGCTAATTTAAAATTCATTCTAACATTTCAAATAGTATGTTATAGATCAAAATAAATACATTATATTAGTCAGGCTGCTCCATTCACTTCACATTTTAAGAAAAAATACCGAACACGGGCGTCTTTTCCCTCTTTCCTATCAGAAGTATCTGATGGTCTCATATATTGTTCGGAGTGGGGAATCTACACCCTTCCAGCTCATAAGATATTGTCTGCCACTTGCACTCTGGAGCCCTATTCCACAACAAACACATTCAAGGGATCAAACCCATACTGGAAGAGGTGCAGAACTCAGCAGTATTCTAGGGCTTGAACTTCAAGCCTCACTGCCAAAAAAAAGCGGGGGAGGGGAATAGTACAATAGCAAGGGGCTTTTAACCAGGGGGCCTGGGCTTTCATTCAGGGACTTTTAAGTTCTTCCTCCCTGTCTCTCTCCAGTTATTGCAATCATTAAATGAAATTACCTTGAGACGTTTTTACACGTAGCCCAATTATATCTGGATCTCAGGAGGCCAGGCCTGGGTAACAACATTATATAATGCTCCCCTGGTGACTCAGTGTTGAGGATTACTGAGTTAAAGTATCTCTCTTGCTGTTTTTCTTGTAGAAGTTTGATCCACAAATACACAGTCATGGCACAGGGTGTAGTTAGAAGGGAAGCTCTTCCTAAGCAGTCACTGAGACACAGGAAATTCCCTTCAGGAACAACGGCTGAGTCTGTGAAGAGAACCCTGAAGAACCCTTGTGCCAATGGGCAACAGTGGGGGTGGCCACCTGCCGGCTGGGATGCCCGTGGCCCAGACAGCTTTTGGTCTGCTAGGGGCAGCATTGTAATAACGGACAAGATAGATTAGACAGCAAGAAGCCGCCTGATTCAACAATGACTCTTCATAGCAACAACTGAAGCAAGGATGGGAAAAAAAAACAGGGCCCCCTAATGCCCTGATCAAATGCCTGTTTCCTTCTCAAATTGGCATTTGGGGACAGATCAGACATCTTTTGAACTAAGCAAACCTTTCTTGAGCAGCTCAAAAGGTGAACCCGGGATGAGGAGAAGAAGTGATAAACCCAAGAGAGATACTGGATTTCCTCTCAATTAACACTTTTTAAAAAATTCACTGTATAACATTATATATTACATAATCTGAGAATTATTATGTATAGTTTTATGATACGCAATCTCAAAAAAAAGTGATTGAGAAAGGAAAGCGTTGTTCCTTCTCTGACTTCTATCCCTAAATGATACAAAGAACATCTCTGTAGATCTTCCATTTAAGAAAACATATTGTTGGGCCTTTGGGTTATAAAAAGAAAAGCCCCAAAGCATCAGTTGGATGATAAATGGGTGAGACTAAAAGAAAGACGTTGGTCTACATTGTGTTCCACCTTATGACTGCCTTATGATTTATTCATCTGTTCCTTACCAAGGGATATTTCTGCTGTTTCTAATGTTTTGCCATTAAATATAATATAAATATATCTATTACAAATATACATAAATATACATAAGTTCTTCACATATGTGTGTGTGTGTATGCATATGTGTTAGTATTTCTGCAGACTAAATCCCAGCAAGGGAGATTTCAGTGTTATGGGACAGTGATTCTTAATTTTAATAGGCGTGTAAATCATCTTGTTAAAATGCAGATTCTGATTCAACACATCCAGGATGTGGCCTGAAATTCTGCATTTCTACCAAGTTCTCAGGATACCAATGCGGCTAAGTTTATAGGATATATACTTTCTTTAATTTTGATAGTTATCAACATGAGGACGAGAGGTAAATATTAAAAGTAAAAAGTAGAAGAATGAAGAACAATGCTTTTGAATTCTGTACACTTATGTCTTCCTGGAATTTGTTTTAATGCACAGATTACTTTAGCAATTAAAAAAGTGGAAATTTAGCACAAGCAATCAGTTGGTTTTAATAAATTAGCAAGTAATAACTAGGTGGGTCTCTCCCATTCTCTCTAAGACAGATGAGTTTTCCAGTATTGCTGTAAAATTTCTAGAGATGCCTATTTTTTGGTTTTCCTGCCTCTACTTTTAACTGACCTCTTCAGATATTTTTCCAACCACCTGTCTAGTGGCCCCACAGCTTCCACCTCTTTGTAAAATGCAAATATCTCAAAAGGTCATGGGTTTGGGGGAGGGTGAATAATGGAATTTCCTGATCTAGACAATGCAACTGCTTACAGGACATCTGAGAGTCAGGTATGCCATGAAGTAACCCCGGGATGGCCAACTCCATCTTTTTTTGTAAAACCCTTTTGTGACCTAGCCTGCAGAAAGTAGGTCCAAGAGAATTCCAGATGTTAAATTCATCTTAGGTAACTGGCGAACCTTTATTACATGTTAAATTTTTATTTTTTGGGGGGGGGTAAATCTTTTTCTATGAGTTTTTTATTATTGTTGTAGTTTTTATAAACCAGAGAAGTTTCAGATAGTTGAGAAAGGTCTCACTCAATAGGTAGGTAAAAGTAGCATCTGATTTTTAGAAGGAAACATCTCCAAGAAATATAAGAACCTAACTAGGGATTTTGATATATTTGAAATCATTTTGATATTATAGAAAATCTGGGCATGCCTTAAAGACCATGCCAACAGAGAGGTGTAGAGGTCACCAACTAATTTGATGATCTAATTAATGCATCAACTGGTATTAGATGAGAATAATTCCAACTGGTTTTTCATTTAGGCTCATCATATTGTTTCTGAAAACTTGGAAGCCTGCCACTCAAAACTATCTTTGCCTGCTCATTCATCAGTCAGTCCAAGCGAATGATGCAACTGTGCCTCCAGTCCCTACCGAGCAAAATGGGAGGTGAAGTTGTCTGTGCCTGAACCCTCAGCAGTGTAAAGTCTGAGAGTAACTGTTTTATTTCAACATAGGCTGGCATTTTATTGGTTGAAACTCGGAAGACCCCAAGGAGTGTCAACGTTCATAAGCTACAAACTAGAGCATAGATGTTTATTGGACCTATAGATCACACTTCAGATCTTTTGCACAGACAACACCCCAGCATTTCTTTGGGCTGAGAATCAGAATCATTTTCCTGGCTATAAAGACACACTTCCTGAAGCAAAAGCAGGGTAGATTTGTCATTATAAACAGAAGATAGCAAATGCTAAAAGAGAGGGGTGTGTGTGTGTGTGTGTGTGTGTGTGTGCGTGTGCGTGTGTTACAAGTATTTGAAATGTCTTGCAGGCATTTTAAACCTAAAGTAATCAGAGCAGAGTTTACCTATTGTTTCTCCTCAGTCTTTCTAAATAATGCCGGGTAACAAACTGGTATCGTAACCCAGAGAGGGGTATAATAGCACTAGTCAGTAAGGTGCCATTATGATGCATATCACGAGTTGATCGAGACTGACTTTTGGTTCAGTGGCCTTAGTGAGACAGTCTCAAGTATTCATGTACCATGTGCTACCCTCTTTTATTCTTATTTCTACCCTCTCATCACTCTGGCAGTGTGATCACAGTTGAATAATTATTCCATAAAAGAATTATAAACAGCCACCTTTCCAGATTCACTGGGAGACTCTGAAATTGGAAATTGGGTTCCAACCAGACATGTTGTATGGTGGAGGAGCTGCAATAAACTGAAACCATTAGGGCTATTTGCAAACTAAGTGGATGTGTCTTTGTTAAAATTTGATGTTTATTTTTAATATGGTTGCCTGCCCTTCTCTATTTGAACAGCTCATTACACCTTAAATATAAACCACATGCGCACTAGAGCATTTATGTAATTTTCTGGGGCAAAGAATTTGGGCTGTGATCCAACGTTAAAATATATTACTTTAATATTTATTTGCATCTGTTTGGTATTGTCGTGATCCATAGAAGACCGAATTATTTTGCTTTCCTTCAGAAAAAAAATTAAAAGAGAAGAAAACTCTCTGTTTACAGACTACTAGTCAAGTGGATTTGAAAAGCTTCATTTAAGATTCAGTTCCTCTTTGCAGATATTAGTATCATACGCATTGATGAAGAATAATGTAATGAATGATGAGTTTTGAACAATACTATGGCTGATTTGGTAAAGCTATGTTTTTGGCTTAAACAATAGGATGTTTGATCAAATCAACCACAGGGAAGGAAATGGTATTGCAAGAGATGAGTTTCTAATTGAGATAGACAATAAACTGTGCATCAGAAACAGCTGCAGGGAAAAGGATCCATTGCATTTTTACATGTTAATATGCCGAATTTCCACATTAGACGGTCACAATTTTGAGTTCTAGCACATCCAGGTGCCTTTACATCTGTGTAGTATATTTAGGAAGGAAGAAAAATCAGATGGAAAATATGTTATATTCATAGCATTCACTAGTTTGGTTTTTTCCTTATTAATTTCATTACCATTATAAGCTATGGAGATGAGAACAGCTCTTTTGGCAACGACACTATTTATAAATTCAGATGTCACGGTCCTCTCCTTTTTCCATGCAAAAGGACATGTTCGGTGGGAGATATCTACATTTAACTTTAGACAGTATGTTAAAAGAAGCCAGGCAACAATCATTATTTCTTTGCAGAAGGTACTTGTATTAAGCTAGATAATGCTGGGTAATCGACCCCAAATCTCAGTGACTTCACCCTGTAAAGGTTTATATATTGCTGATATGAATGTCTGTGTTCCCCCAGAATCCATATGTTGAGGCCCTAGCCCCCAGTGTGACATGTGATGTTGGGGAGGTAACTCGGTCGTGATGATGGAGCCCCCGTCAATAGGATCACTGCCCTTATAAGAAGAGACACAAGAAAAGTGATCTCTCTCAGTCAAGTGAGGGTGCAATGAGAAGATGGCCACCTGCAAACCAGGAGAGAACCCTCACCAGGCACCAGATCTGCCTAGCACTTGACCTTGAATTTACCAGCCTTCAGAACGGTGAGAAATAACTTTTTATTGTTGTTTAAGCCACCCAGTCTATGATATTTGTTATAGCAGCTTGAACTAAGACAATTGCTCACACAACGCACTCATCAGAGGTTGGTAGGAGGCCTTGTTCCGCATTCACCAAGGGCCCTGGTTTGAGGACATTTATTATCTTACAATGTCACCATGTCAACACATGATGTTTGGCATTGTCACATCAAGGAAAGAGAGCACAGAGAACTCATCTTTAGTTCTTTAAATCTACAACGAAAAAGATTACTGTCACTCACAGGACATTGGCCAGCACTGATCATATGACAACATACCGACTACAGGAGAGGCCAGAAAATGGAAGAGAGCAACTGAATATCTAATCAATATTATTGTCACTATCACAGTGCTTTTTTTCATCTGTGATTAGAGGGCGAAAAAGCCCAAATTAATTATCACCTTAACAGGATATATTGTGTTGGGAGCCAATGTCTTCTCTTTACACATTACCAAATATTGTATATCTATTAAATCCAGTTTTTAATTTGCTGTGAAACCATTGTAATTTACCCTGATGTAAATTTACATATCATTCACCAAAAAAAAAAAAAAAATTAACTATTTTTTCTACTGGATAACTCCCTTGGATTTTGTGGTTGATTTCTTTTCTTCAAATTTCTTTTAAGTATATATCCAGTGAGCCTCTTGGTGCAGAAAGAGACAAATCATAAAATTAGTGAAAGCATTGACAATTTCTGTGAACGGCCTCCCAAGACACAGAACTTATTATGAGCCATCTTCCTAACATGAAATAATACATTCATTGATATCAACTCCCACTTCGGAAATAAATAATTAAACTCATTCTCTTTATACAGAGCTAAAAATAAGGCTTAAGCCAGCCTTTATCAGTGGGCTTGGTGGCAATGGATCAACAAATCCCAAAGGCAAGTTTACTACACATGGATCTTAGGAAAAACCCGAGCACCAGTGACAATTTGAGAAATTTAGACTGAAATGGGGTGGAAAGAAAAAGCATGTGACTGTCTGAAATGTGCCCATGGAAAGGAAGTGAGAAATAGACCAGTATAACTAAAAGTATTAGCTTTTGCTCAAAAATTTTCCTTAAATAGAAAAAAAAATGAAATGTGGATTAATGGGGGAACTTCTATTAAAACAGAATGAATAAAGAGAGGAAAGGAGGTGTTGATCCATAGATCAGAGATACACATGTGATAGCTTAAACTATGAATGTCCAATAAATAAATAAATAAATAAACAAACAAATAAATAAATAAAATATGAATGTCCACGCTCATCTACATAGGAAAGAGGAATTTTGAGTAAGAATTTTGTTTCCATACCACTTCTTTGGGCAAATGACTAGTTGTTTTAAGGGAAAGGATTTCCTTGTCTTCAAAAATGTTTTAGTGCCATAGAGAAAATGTAAATTATATTTAAATTTCCATAACCTCTACATTTTATGGCAGACACCCAGATCCTGTTAACAGTTTTCTGTTTCAGCACCTGTTATCAAATCATAACATTTTAGTTAAACTGGCAAATAAATGATTCCCTCTCACAATGAGAGTGTAAATGAATTCTGGTTTAGAATCATTTCACTAATTATTTTTCCATACTGTGGACATTAATAGCTGCTTAGTCCTCTGACATGACCTAAATACACACATCCATATCTTTATGCAGTATATTAAAGTAAATTGTGTATATTTCTAACTGTGCACTGGCACTTACGTTTTTTAAGGGCAAGGTCAATCTTATTCTTCTCTAGATTGGTTCAGCATGTATTAGTGCACCTTGAATAAAGATTGCCTTCAATAATTGCTTATCAAGTGCATTGTACACATAGTCCAAAACTGAGTAAGGATTTGTTTGATTGATGTACCATGGCTGAGGTTTGGTTCAGAATCTCTTGGTGAAAGAGGACTTTCTGTTCATCTTTAGTAAGAAAAAAAAAATGTCTCAAGCCAAAGATCATCAAGCAAATTTTGGAATTTTACTGGGAACTATTCCTTAGAGATTTCTCAGTAAAATGGGGATATAATGCCTGCCTTCCCAGATTAACATAGTCATTAAATGTTATTTTAAAAATTCATAGCTCAGGGCCTGATTCTCTATGCATTCTCCATAAAGAAAGATAATGTCTAACAAGAGAAAATGTTTTCCTCACCAAAAGATATAAAAGTCACCAAGCCTTAGGGAAAATGGCCATAAAATGGTCCCTAAAGAGAAGTAATCACTAAAAAAATGCTAAAGTTCAGGAATCTAAATTTCAACAATTCTAAACTATCTAAACAAAATTAAGAAAGAATAAGAGCCAACCACACCACCTGCTAAGAAACTTAGACATGAGAAGACCAGTTAGAAGGCTTTCCAAAAATCCAGACCAGAGCTGGTGATCACATGGACCACGGGTATCACAGTGAACTTGTGACAAGTGAGTGGACTCAAGATATCCTGGAAGGTATACCCAAGAGTATATCTGAATGACTGGAATGTAGGATGTAAGAAGAAGTAGGAAGGTGAGGCATTTAACTTATTAATGGAGTTACCATTCACTCGGATGGAAAGACTCGAAGGAAAGTAGGCTTGCAGAAAAAAACAGCAATTTAGTTGGAATATGTTAAATGTAAGAGGTCAGATGCCTAGGAGAGATGTTCACCCAAGCATAGATGTGCAGTAGGCAAAATCACTAGGGTATGCTTTACAAAATTATCATTTTAACCATAGTAACCCTAAAAGGGTGAACAAAAGTTCACTGAAATAAAACAATTTTATCCCCATTTATCTGGGAATCAGAAAACTAGACCTTGATCTCCTCATGAGCCGTGAATTTCACCAGGTAACTCCCCCATCCTTTCAAAAAAAAACAAAACAAAAACAAAAACAAACCCTGGGCCTCCATTTTCCCATCTGCGGTTCTGTGAAATCTGTCCTTTGAGGCTCCCTTCTAGAGCTGTGCTGCCCAAAACATCTCTTGAACACTTGAAATGTGACTAACAGAACTGATGTACTGAACTTCTTAATCATTTAAAATTTTAATTAATTAAAGTTATATAGTCACCTCAGGCTAGTGGCTACCATACCATATGGTACAGGTATAGAATCATTGCGGAAATTTCTATTGAACAATGTTGTTCTAGACACCGTGTGTTCAGAATGTGGGAAACAGCTTTTACCTCCTGGGCAGATGCTGACTATGCTTTCTAAGGAAATGGTATCACCAGGTTAAACTGAATATATATATATATATATATATATATGTCTGTTACAGATACTCTACGAAGGAAAGCACTGACAGTTAAATTAAGACAAACAAAGCTAAAATCTTTATACGTGATGATGGCTTGAACAAGAACAAGAGACTGTAAAGCGAATGGGCTTCTGAAGGTCATTAACATCAAAAGGCTCTGCTTTCCACAAAAACTATGAGGTGAAAATTTAGGAAAGCAATATTACTAAAAGTGGTATATTTTTTTAAAAGAACGAGAAAGAAAAAAAAAAAAGAACTCCCCAGAGAAAAACAAATGTTTTTATATAGTATTTCTTTACCAAAAAAAAAAAAAAAAAAAAAAAAAGGCTATGCTCATACCATTAACTTCAACATAATTATAATATCTTTTGGCTTCTAGGTGAAATTTTAGAAACTATCTAGCAAGATAGCTTTGAAAGTTTTTTATTTTAAGTTCTTTGGTACAATTTGGTCATTTTGATAGTTGTCAATCTACTAGTAAGTACTTTAATGTACATGCATCAACAAAAACGCAACAATAAGCACAAATGTTTGCAAAACCACAATTGAAGAATAAATCATATTTTTGACCTCCTAGAAAACAGATAATAAATAAATATATATCTTAATCTGATATACATGCATACGTGAATCTCTATAATCCCTTCTCCAGCCACATTTCTCTCCTTCCTTCCCAAGAAGTAACCACCATCTTGACTTGGTGTTTATCATTTCCAGTCATGCTTTTAACTTTTACTATATATGTATCTATAAACAAAGACAGAATTCTTCAAGTGGGCCAAGGCCCATAATGTGCTCCTTGGATGACTAGATTCTTAACTGGGAGAGAGTTTACATGCCTATAAAACATGGATGTTTCCCAAAACCAGATGAGTTCTGAGACATGTTTCCAAGTAGCCTACTGAGCCAGGGATTGTAAAGTCTGTCTCTGGAGGAAACAGCAAATGTGTGTTTATTTAAACTCACATATGAAGATCATTCTGAGGTAGAGCAGAGGGATGGAAGGACATAGTTTCAAGCAAGGAATACCATGGCTGTCTCCACAAGCAAAACAAATCAAAGAACTGAGGAAACCATCCAGTCACTTAAAGGTTGTCTAGAGGCAAACCTGTAACGTGGCTCAGTCCTTTCTCTGGGCACCCAGACCCTCTAACAAGGACCTCGTTCTCTCTTTTCCACCTCATCCCCACCTCCCCTCATGGATTGAGTCTTAGCTCAAGTGCTCAGGGCCCCTTGGTTCTCTTCCTCACCTCTGAAAAGCTCCAATAAATCATCCACTTATTCCATCAGGTCCCCCAGAAGTAGATACTGAGATAAAAATGTCCGTGCAAGTGTCCTACTAAGGAAGTACTCCCAGGAAAAAGCACTAAAGGTGTGGGGAAAGCAGGACAGGAACAAGGAAGAAGCTTGCTGCCATGGAAGAATTCTGGAGACTCACCTACTCCTCCGAATCATCCAGAGCCTACTTGAAACTGGGAGTTGGCCTTTCAAAGTCCCACCCCTGGCTGTGATTGGCAGAGGGTCACCTGGAAGAAGGATGGGAGTAGGACCTCAAAACTCAGGCAGTTCTGGCTCTCTGCACACCCAAGGGGGCAAAGTGGCTCCTGAAGGTTCTGGTTTGGGTCATTGGAAGCAAAGACCAGGGAAGGAAAGCAATATAAAGGGTAAAAGTGACCCAAGGAAGTCAGGGAGGAGCCCTAGCAATGTCCACCAATAGTCCCTGATAGAGCTGATGGATCATTGCATTTATTAGCGATCAAGTCGTTGGGCTACTGGGGTGAATTTAGAATTTCAGGAATCAGCATTTTAAGGTGAAATATCTTTTAACATCTGTACTTCCAAAAAGCCCCCCAAATTAAACAGACTATCACAATAACCTTAAACAGCTAGTGAGTATGTCCACCTTTGACTGAAAACCCACTGTGAGCTAGATAGCTGAGGCAAAAACATTTTTGACTCTTTTTTACATATACCTGTATGTGGTTTCACTTTATTTCTCAAGCCAGTATGTGTCCAATTTTATCGTGAACTAAATTTGGTGTTACACTTGACTCTGTACTTTGGAGCCATTTCCCCATGACATAACAGTAGACATACAGTCCCATTCCCCTGCCTCAGTAGATCTCACATGACAAGAGGGCAGCTCAGATCAGTCTCCCTTTAATATTCGTCACCTTACAATAAATTCAGCCTCCCTGTAGCAGCAGGAGTCCAGTGACCTAGTAATATGCAAGTTCAACCGGTGTAAAGAATAAACCCCCCCTAGGAAAGCCAGTGTTCTAGGGAAGGGATCTCAGATAATAAAAATGAGTTGGTAGAACGAGGCCCTCACTCACTTACTATCTGTGGGGCTGTGTGGGCTGGCAGCATACATAAGTAAATTGGCATGCTGTGACTGAGTGCCATCTTACAGAAATGGTGTATGTCTACCCCATAAGAGATATTTTGTCACTAACCCGATAAATACTTTATGTTATGCCAGGGAAAAATGTCCCTCCAAGGGCTTCGAGTAGAAGTACTTCTTAGTCATAATTCTGTCTACGGTCAGTCCCAAATATGCTCAGCATGGTTGTAGCATTGTGTCCTGAACTGAACTAGAAAGAGGCTAGAGGCAAGTGCGTCTAAGTAGTATAAATAATACTGGAGCTGGGTGGAGGAGAGGGAACAGAAAGTTGAAAACAAGTTTAGCATCTTCAGTTCTACTTCCCTGTTCTTTATTCCACATTCTCTGAAACATATTTAGTCTTTATTGTTTTTAATTTTTAACTGAGTCTTTTTGAACATTTAAAGTGCACAGAGAATTAAATAACAGATAGGTAGGTACTCAGCATCACTGTTAAATCAGTGTCTCTGTTCCTTGTTTATGGTGTAATTTATTAGAACTATTGGTTAAAATGTAATCTAATTTTTAATGGAGTTGTGTTTTTTGAATGTTAAGAAAGCCTTCCCTATCACAATGTTATAAAAATACTTTCCTGTATATCCTTCTAAATGCTTAACAGTTTTTCTTCTCACATTTTGGTGTTTAATCCATTTGGAATTCATTTCTGTATGTTAGAAAAGGATCTAACGTTATGTTTTCAATATGGGTGGCATTTTTTTTTTTTTTTTGAGAATAGGCTATTCTTCCTCCGCTGATTTTTCATGCCGCCCGTGTCTATCCCCTATCCCATGTATGAGTAAATCTGTTACTGGGTTCTCTTCTTCTGTTCCTAATGTGTTGTTAGATTTAGTCATAGGTACGTATTTTGTTGTCGCAATTTTTTTTTTGTTTTTTTTTTTTTTTAACATTTATTTATTTTTGAGACAGAGAGAGACAGAGCATGAATGGGGGAGGGTCAGAGAGAGGGAGACACAGAATCCAAAACAGGCTGCAGGCTCCGAGCTGTCAGCCCAGAGCCCGACGCGGGGCTCGAACTCATGGACCGCGAGATCATGACCTGAGCTGAGGTCGGCCGCTCAACCGACTGAGCCACCCAGGCGCCCCTGTTGTTGCAATTTTTAGTGGCACCTTCTTTTTAATTTACATTGTCTACTTTGTTGTTGTTGACACATAGAATACCATTATTTCTTATATTGATCACGTATCCAGCAACCTTATTGAACTCTTTCACTGGTCTATTCATTTGTAGAACATCCTTGATATCCTTTACAAATAATAATATTAAAAGTGAAAAACAATAACTCTGTTTCTTCTCCAATACTTATCTATTTTACTTTTCTTATCTTATCACACTGCCGAGAACCTATCAGTTAATATAGATTAGAAAGAATGATAATGAGGACACTTTTCTTGACTTTAATAGGATACTAGTAACAATTCACCACTAACAATTGTATTAGTTATAGATATTTGAAAGGTGCCCTTAACCAAGTTAAGAAGTTTCACTCTTACTCATAACTTACTAAGAGTATTTTTCAAATAAATTCAGATTAAATTTTATCAGATGTTCTTTTAAATTCATCTATTGGAATAATCATAGAGTTTTTCTCCTTTAAAGTGTTATTGTGTTGTATTATAACAATAGATCTTGAAATTGAAATCTCCTTGTATTCATCACATAAAATCTTCTTTATTGTGATGATTAATTTTTTATATACACTGATAAATTTAATTCACCAGATTTTATTTATTGTTTTTGCATGTATAGTCTCAATAAGATAGGTCTCTAATTTTTCTTGTATTGTTCTTGACAAGTTTTGTAATAAAGTAAATGCCTTCTTAAATAATTTGGGGAGTTTTTCCTCTTTCTGTTTTATGAGTTTGTGCAATTATTGTTTTCCTTGATATTTTGGTAAAAAAAAAAAAAAATCAACTGAAAATCACCTGGGCCTAATGGGATTAGGTCTAAAATTTTACTATCAATTTGATTTTCACATTTTCTTATTTTCAAATTTTCATTTACAAATTATTTAGAAGTGTGTTGTTTTTCTTTTATTTCCAAATACATAGGAAAGAGGATTGATTTTCTATTTCTCTCTTTAGTACTATTTTTGTTTCATGTGATCAGAGTCAATGGCCTATGAAATGGTTTTTTGATATTTGTGATCTAGTATGTGATCGAATTTTCATAAGAGTTCTATATGTGCTTCTGAAGAACGTACATTCTTAAATACAGAATACCAAGTTCCATGTACATTACCCACTACATCAAGCCTGTTAACTGATTTGTTTAAAGTTTTTGTATATTTTCCTAAATGGCACTGGCCAAACATATCAGTCCTTAATTTTTTTCTAATGTAGTAAAAGCATGTGTACTAAAGTATTTGTCAAATTCTGCTTATGGTTCTGCTTTTGGACTATATACCAACCTCAAGCATCTGAACAGGTTCACATACATAAAATTCACCAATGCTGACAACTACATGAATATTCCCCTTTCTTCTTGTGAGCTCAACTATATATTTGTAATATTTTTTAGTATTTTACCTGGGGCACCCGGGTGGCTCAGTCAGTTAAGCGGCCCGCTCTTGATTTCAGCTCAGGTCATGATCTTGTGGTTTGTGAGACTGAGCCCCACCTAGGGCTCAGTGCTGACCATGCAGAGACTGCCTGGTATTCTCTCTCTCCTCCTCTCTCTGCCCTTCCCTCTCTCTCTCTTTTTCTCTTTCTCTCTCAAAATAAATAAGTAAACTTAAAAAATAGTTTAAAAATATTTTTTACCTAACGTTTCTAAGTGGTTATACTAAAAGATTTTTTACGATTTTTTGTTTGTTTGAATTTGCCATACTTCCAGAAGTAGAACGTAACTGGAAGGAAGGAAGGAAGGAAGGAAGGAAGGAAGGAAGGAAGGAAGGAAGGAAGGGACAGAGGGAGGGGGGGAGGGAGGGAGAGAGGAAGGAAGGACATTCCTAGAGATAGTAGGTTTCTGTATATTTCTCTGGGTTCTCCTTGTCTAGGTATTTTAAAAATTCCAGTGTCAGCCTATAGTGGAGAGAATACATCTGAGAGTAGGGAGACTATACTAGAATAGTGAGCTACACAGAGGACTAGTGCGGGAACAGTTCCTTCTATACAGTAAGAGCAACTAGACTACAGGCACAGTGTTTTTGATGTAGCACATCTCTGGGACCATCTCGTATACATTCTAACCTAATTAGTTCATATTTGAAGCTTTCAAAGAAAGAACACTCTTAAGAGACTTCCGCTGGGTTTTTCTTTTCACGTGCAGTAATTATTATACCTACAATCGCACAATCAACCTCTTGGGTTGCGAGGAAAAACAAGGGTGGGAGTGATTAATTGCAAAGGCAAGTGGCCCATTGCTTGTGCAATCAGCAGACCTCCAGCATCTCAAATTTGGTGCCCGGCTATAGCATAAATACGACAAGCGGCACAGGCTCTCCTTTTAAAACTGGCTTCATACATGCGCTTGCAATTTTCTCAAGCTCTTCAACCCTTTGCAACACTCTTCTAAAAAGCACAACTAAAAACAGGAAATAAAAAAAGGATTACTCTCATTGGCAAACTTAATGATTTTATCCCTTCCACTTTCCAAGTTGTTCCCATTGGGTCCTCCAAACCAGAAGCTTTAAAATGAAAATGAACTGGTAATAGATAAAGTTTGTATCTAGTTGTAATATTTTAATGCTATCATGCAATTCAATTACATCTTTCAAGCAAGTAAGAGCTGTTTTCAGCGTCGTTTGCTGAATTTATCGTACCAAATCTAAAATGGAAAACAGTAGTTAGCTGTAAGCACTGAGTTAATGGTGTTCTTTCTATTCTAAATCTAATGAGGCTCAAACCCTCACAACGAGAAAAAATTTAACAACAATATTTATTTAGATGACGAGTCTGGTTCTCCGACCCATACGGTGATGTACACCAATGTTGTAAAGTAGATATCTTCCAGATGGATCTTAAAGCCCCAGCCCCAGTCAGTCCAGCAGTGGAAATGACAAATCGAGAAAGCAAGTCTGGTTTCTTTTTAAACTGACCCCAATAGTACTGAGCTTCGTTAAAGCAGTTTTGACCTCCTCTAAAAGAACCATTAGAAGACACCTTTCAAAAAGACGACACACCATGACGACATTTAATTTGGTTCTAAAAATTAGCGTGATTAGACAGAACATTTGCATACAAGCCTGACTTCTCCTACGTGACTCTGAGAAAGAACTAAGCTTCACCATGAAGACTCAGTTTCCCCATCTGCAAAACGGAGATAGTAATCCATAACCTCACTCTCCGGAAAGGACAAATGCTTTGTAACTATCAAGTGCCAGAAAGAGTAAGTTATTATTTTCGTTATTTATGGAGATTGTTTAATACCGAAACAAATTGTGGATTGTTAGGAGACCGTGCCTCAGTTAGATCCGTGGTTGCATGTTTATGATGAACTTTTGGCCTACGACTTGCCTTGACTCTTTGGTTAACGACTCCAACAGCCGCATGTGAAGGGTCCTCCTTTGAGTGCTATGTGGGTGTGTTTTCCTCATGTTTTCTGCAGATGTTTCGACTGAGTGTCAAAGTCAGGGCTCCTGGCGCCAGTCATGTGGGAATAAGCTGTCATTTTACATGACCCAAGATCTAATCCACTCCCCTTCCTTTTCCTACACAACTTCAATTTCCAGGTAAAGTTCAGAGTTTCATTTAGAATGAAGTGGCTTGCTCAAGGGCAAAAAGGTATTAAATAGCTCACAAAGGATCCCACTCATCAATCCTGTCTTATTGTGGGGCCAATATTTTCTTTGAGCTAGAAGGCATCCTTAATTTCATATTGTCTCCAGCAGTTTCATGAGATCAAATTCATCAAACATATCCCAAATGATTAGGGCTGACAGTTCGAATGTTACTTTTAAGAAATCAATGTCCAAAGTAACTTCATTTTAAGATAAAATTGCAATATTTATTCAACTTTCTGTCCTTTTCATTTTACTACCACACACATAAAGCCTATAAGCCCTAGCATTAGAAACAAAAATCCCTTAATAAACTAAGTGAGACTAAGGAATTAATGCCTTTTAAGGGATGTTTTTAAACTGGTCACATAAAGAGATTAACTCCAAAGAGAAGAGCCACTGGTATTGCAGGATCAGTTGTCATAAGAAGAAGGATCATCCTACTGTCCCCTGGAATCACACCAGGTAGAACAGGAAGCCTCTATTTACTGTGCCACCAGTAACTGGGCCCAAGATAAATCCAACAGCCTACTAAGTGCTCCTTCCCTATTTGTGCTTGTCAAAGTGCATGTCTTGTGTTGAGACAGGCTTTGGGAAATCACATGAAATGGTGCAGAAATAATATGATGAATTCATTCTCATATTCTCACCTCTATATTCTACTTTTAGCCCATATACACTAGCTTATAAACATTCAGCATGGTATAAGTCTGTTTTCATCGTTTTTATAAGGTAATCTACTAAATCAGTGATCCTGTCCCCACTCCCTACAAAAATTCATGCTCTGATAAATTCAAAAGAGTTTATGGCTGTTAATCCCATGGCTTTGTTTGCCCTTTGATATTTCTGTAGTGATTCTCCTTCTGCTAATGGGAAAATTACCCATTTTATTGTGCTTACTGCTGTATGATCAATTTACAGAATCAGTCTCTAACCAAGTACATCATATTTTAGTTATTTCCTACAAAGCTCACGTACTTTCAACATAATAGGATGGTACATAAAGAGAGAATAAATTTTATTTTATTTTTTTTACTTCCTATATCACGAGGCAAAAATACACTAAAGGTAAAGAGATGTTTACCTTATTGCTCTTATGTAGGAGGCTGACTGAAGTCAATGTTTGATATGTTTTGAGGAAGGTAGACACCAAATGACCTGTTCCATGTCCCCCACAACCCAGCATGCTCAGTAAGCACTGATCTGAGGTAAAAGCTCAATCATATGGAGGATAGAATATTCAAGGAGGAAATGGTGGTCCTTCTTCTCTGGGAGGGACCAATGGAGAGGGCATGTGGTTAAGCTGAAGTTCAACACAGACCAACACCAACAAGCAAGGGATCCTCTCCAAAGGTAACTGGGAAAAGCATGTCCTCAGTGGTTGTGAGTGGAGGCATCTGGCTTGGTCAGATGAAAACTTGGTCATTATCAAAGTCCAGGAGGAGGGCTGCAAGGGATTTTCAGAGACCAAATCCGGGGCAAACAAGAAACACATGAGAGAAGATTAGACTTCCTAGTATTCTGTGATCTGGGGTTTCTAGAGAAAATGACAGAAAGGAACCCCATCAGCAACAGCAGTATTCGTGTTGTCCAGAGTCAGTGGGAGAGAGAGTGAATCTGGGGAGCCAGGTATACTGAAATGCAGTTTAAGGAGGACTCCTTGAGCTAGACGAAAAAGAGAACTGACTGAAAGTTTTCTAAAAATTCTCGTTGAATTATCTCTTAGTTTATTCCAAATCTCTTTTTGTTTTTCAGCAGCTCTCTCAATTCCCTCTCGTCCAGCATTTGTGTGGCTCCTCCTTGTTGACTCCCTTTCTCCAGCCATTTCCTCTGCTCTCCTCTTCTTCACAATCTCCTAGCACATCTCCATTCTTTATCTAGAAAACTGAGTTTATCCCAGTTAATTCTCTTAAACTTACTACATTTGCAGTCTCATTAAAAAAAAAAAATGCTTGTGTAAGCTTGCACTTTTCTCAGCAAAATGAAATACCAACTAGTTAGTCAAAACCTACAGTCTCTCAATTACACTTTCAGGAACTTCAATTTATTCTGCTATAGTACCTTTTTAAGAAACTTTCTTTCATTTATTCATTCACTCGCTCATTGGTCTCTCAAAAAACTCACTTGATGGATATTAAAGTTTTATTTTCAGAGGAACTGTGTTAGATGCTAAAAAAAATGACCAAGACACAGACCCTATCTTCAAAAGGTCACAGTCCTTTGGGGAAGACAGACATCTAAATAAATTCCAGCTGAGTGTAATGTAAATATGCACAGAATCATATGGAAGCATCGTAGAAAAAGCAATGATTTGACTGAACAGACAGGGGAGGTTTCAAAGCAAAAAGAATATTCGAGATGATTGCTGAGGAATGAATAGAATAAAGAAAAAAATAATGCCAAGTGATAATTATTAAGCCCATCAATTATGCTAAGCCCTTTCCATGGGTCATTTTATTTAATTCTTATAATAGCCCCAATGTGGTAGATGTTTTTATTGTCTTCATCTACAAGATGATGGAACAGGCTCACTTGAAAGGTGAGTAACTTTCCCCAAAGGGATGTTAGACAGGGAGGCACATGCATACAGGGCACTGTGTTTCAAAAAGCAGGAAGAATTAAGGAAATGATCAGTAGTTTGATGTGCTTAGGATGCAATAGGGGGAAATTCCTATGGGAAAGAGTCCAAGAAAATGAGACAAGGTCTATATCTAGAGTTTGAAATAAAGCTTTTGGGCAGCATGGAATACTTACAGAATTTTCCAATTCTTTCCCCATAATGTTTATGGCTTAGAGAAGAGATGGATTTTGCTACTTCCTAGGTCCTTCCCTGCTTCCTCTTTGTTCAGCTAATTAATTGCCATTATAGGATGTGAAGGATGAAGCATAGAGGCCCTCCCTCTCTGGGGTAAATGTGTTTGACTTAAGCTATAGTAGCTCTTACTTGGGTAACTCAAGACTGCCTCTGGCTGAAATAGCACATAATTCTGACATTAAGGAGAGATTATGGTCACAAGGGTGACTTCTGATGTAGGAAAAGTTCTCTACTTCCTATATGCTGTTCAAAAAGAAGTTCTGTTGAATGGGGATTATAGTGTAACCTGGTTCTAGGAAACTCTCTTCTCTAAGGTCATTTGTATATTCCTAAGTAAGGACAACCTCCCAATATCCAGAAGCATAGTTCAACCCTTCCCATGCACAATAGACTCCCCAGTGCAGCCAGTCAAGTGCTGGGCCGGGTGGGGCACTTCATCTTCCTGGTGTACCTTGGCTTTGACTTACCAAAGGCTTTTCGTAGGTTTTTGCCCCAAGTGAGATATTTAGATGCCCAAATACTCCAGCAGAAGGAGACATTTAGGTATACCAAGAAAATACCATAGACTCTTGTCTATAATAACGAATAAAAAAGATGTAAATTGAAATAATGTTTAGTTAATAATATTAAGCCTTCTGAAGGCCCTCCTTCAAATCTGCGATGGAACTGATTTGTGGTATGAGAGAAGAATGGCTGAGGTTAAAACAAGGCCAACAGAAGCAAACAAGTGCTCTGCCAGGTGGAATGTTGAGTGTGACAAGAGTTCCAATATTCTCAAAATTCAAAGGACAGACTTCCTCTCTTTACTGAACAGTTTTCTCCAGAACTGGATAATAAATAGAAAAGAGCTATTTGGACATCACTTCTGCTTCCTCTCCACAAATGGGAGGTGTAAAGGTGAAACAAAGTAGATGAACAACTCACACATTGAAAAGTGTTGTGCTGACGACATTCCTGCTTCCCAATGTATGCGGACAAATAAATGTGTTGTCACATTCACATCACTCTATCTCTGCATCTATGAACAATTTGTATTTTACTGGCTCATGTCTCATCAGCTAACAAACAGCACATCCCAGAAAAAAAGAATCCTAACAATAAGATTTTCTACGAATTCCCATGGGTTGGCAAAGGTATTTTTTAAAAAAAAAAAAAAACCCTGTCAATCATCTTATGCCGGCCATTTTTTTTCCTCTTCTGCTCAGCTTCCTCCCCTTGAGTCCTTGCTCAGAAATCGTATAGCTAATAAGCCAAGACTCAAATTCAATTTTGTCTAACTCTGAACCTAATACTCTTAACCAGACTGGATTCTCATTATCTATTCCCAGGAAGGAATGGATCTTGCTCAAATTAGTGTATTTCTAACAATAATGATCCAGAAGCCTGTGACCATATCCTTATGAGTTTCTAGACTTTAATTTGAATATTCTACTGTTCAACTTGGAAAAGAAAGTAAAAGACCAAAACACCATTTCATTCACTCACCCATGTATTTTATTTATTTATTCATTCATTTAATTTGTGTCACTAATTCTTTCCTATTTTTCATTTATTGAACATATATTTGTTGTATATTGATGAACCAGATACTGCTTAAAGCTGATCCTATAGTGGGAAATGGAACAGCTAAGCTCCCCGCATATCCCTGAAGCCTACAATAGAACAGAAGTCAATGTTTTCCAGAAAGCTTCCTTTCCCCAATCTGTCCTGCAGATCACCAGATTCATGTTGCCTCTCAGCACCAACATCATCAGTGATTTGAAAAAGACAGCACAATTCTCCTCCTTATCTTCCAAGAGCCCTGGCGTGATTCTAATAGAACTAGTTATCTCTAAGGCTATTACTAAAATCAAATCACTTTAAACATGATGCAGTAGAAAGCCCACTGGACAAGGAGAAAAGAGAAAGATAGATTTGAATCTCATCTCTGCCACTATTAACTCTGGAAACTTAAACAAATAAGTTAATTTCTTTGAGTCCCAGTTACCTCAGGTATTAAATTGAAGAGGGAATAGATTGAGTTTCAACATATTTAAGAATTATTCTTTGAACACCTAATATGTATCTAAATTCCACTAGGCATTTCCCCATATTACAATATATATTTTATTTAAACTTCACTTTAATAATGAGCAAACTGAAGGCAAATGATGTTGGCTTGAATAAAGTTACACAGCTACTAATTGCATAGATTTGGCTTGAACACAGATGGCCTGATTCCACTTTAAAACCTGACCAGATGACCATAAAGGACCCTTCCAGCTTGAAAATTCTATTCCTGCTACCTCTGCAGTTTTAGCTCTGCTTCTTTCTACTCAGAGCCGATTCTTTAGTCAAAGTTGACTTCTGTTTTCCAAACATGCTTTCCTTTGTATATGGAGCCCTTTTCTCCCTTTAAAAAAATCTCTATGCCATTGAGCAACATAAACTTCTCTTTTATCCCTTACTACTGATAGGTTTCTACTCATATCTTATTATTCATGAGTTCTAAGATCTTTCCTATTAAACCATACCATAGGTAGCATGTGTGAAAATTAACCATTAATTGTCAAAATACCCAAGGTGTTTTATATCAAGCGATATATTCAATGCCCCATTATGAGCAAGCATAACAAAAGTCTAAGGGTCTGTGTTAGGGGTGAATGGTGATAGAGACTTCTCAGATAAACCTGACAAGAACAAAGACATTCCAAGTAAACACATCAGAGGATTTACACCTGTCCCCACCCCTGGCATCAGAAATCAGAACATCAAGGATATAAAAACGTTGTGACATGCCAGATGGCTGGGCCATCGAAAAGGGGATTTCACAGTTTATGTGAGACCCATATGCTGAGAACTAACTATTCTCTTAACACATACTGATAGAAAATAAGGCAAAAATCTCAAATTTGAGACTAGCTCAATTCCATAGCATCCTATCTCTGTTTCAGTGGAACTTACCCTTGAAAAGTTCCAAATTCCTAAAGGTATAGTAGGAGGATAGGGAAAGGAGTGGTAGAAGGGAAAAACTATACCATCGCATCTTTTCTGGCTGCTGTTCAACCTTCGTGAGATTGTTTTAAAAGCCCACTTGTCACAAATGCATCATTTATGCGAATCCACACAGGCTGAAGAGGAAACTAGAAACCAGAGATGGTGCTAAGAGCTCCAAGTCTCCTCCCTCTGTTCTAGACTTAGCCAAAGCCCTTTTGCAAAAGGAAGCCTAAAAATCTCTATTTTGTCAAGATCCATCTCGGACACCCACTGTTCCATGAGGTATGTCTTGATTATTGAACATTACATGGCACTGATCGTCCTTACAATTCCTTTCTTTCACCACCACCCTGACCCCTTACACATTATGTCTATCTTTCTCTTTAGTCCTAATGTACTATGCCTACTTTCGTGTCTGTGAACTCAGGGGCCTAGTGAAGTCCCTATCCTTTGGTCCATGTGTTTGTCAAGACACTGGCTTCCTCTGACTTGAATCCCTTATGTGGTCTGGTGTGACCTTTCAGGATCCATGTCCATTTACAGAACAGAATCACTTAGAAACTCTCCCAGGAGTTCTTTGACTATTTTCCACCCTTAAATCTGTAGGCTTCTCACATGAATTCAGAGTTAGTCTCTCCATAGTCTCCTTGCTCTGAAATGCACAATAAGACTAGGAATAACCAATCTACACTGCTTCTTGTGTTTGGCATTAACAATTTGAAGCTAGACATTCACAGTGCTTCAGAGCATTCGCGGAACTCAGTTTCGTTGTATTTTAAATGCCATCAGTATTGTTCTGCCCATGGATGCCTAACAGACTGGTAGAGTCTCTTTTCTCTGTAATTAGATATTTATCTCAGCTTTATCCCCACCAGTCACATCCTGCAAGCACACAGAGTATGAATTCCCTGGCATCCATGAGGACCGGTTCAAGTTCCCATTAAAATAGTCTCTTGTTTGTGGATGAAACCTCCAAACACTATCATTTGCCAATGTCAAATACCACGCATCTGTTGTAGGCTCTTACCCAGGTCACAGTAACTAAATGCCAATTACATAACTATAGAAGCTCACCTGGGCTCATATAAATTTCAAATCACCAAAATCAAAATACCTTGCCCATACACTAAGTCCATGGCCAAAAGTCATACATCTTGACCCATCAAAAGTCAGGCCACAAGTATAATTTGCTCTATCAAATTTCATTACTTTGTTTTGATTTCTTAATGCTACTGGCCCATGCAAAAAAAAAAAAAAATGAAGGATTTTAAAATCACTAACTGGAGACTATACTTCTGCTGCCTGCCATTGAGCACTAGAAGACCTATGCAGGACAATGCAACCCAAAGTGATTGCTCTATGCATAGAGGTGGGCTCCTAGGAAGAAAGGCAGAATCAAGCCAGTTATTCTTTCTAAATTTATTAATCAATAAGCTCCCCACATTCACTGACAGGGAGCTAATAACATGGTAAGGAGAAGCCAGGAGATAAACTTGAACATGGAAGAAGAGGTCATGAGTGGCAGCAGACCATTTTTCCCTTCACAACTATTCATCCCTAGCAGCACCTAGCAAAGAACTTCTCATTTAATGGACGCTCAACATATATGTCATTATTGGCATGAAACTGAACTGGAAAGAAACCTAGGTGTTTTTCCCTTTCTATTATACCACGACCCTCACAGAAAATCTTTATTAACGTGAAAAAAACAAGCCCATCTGAAATGCGCATTAACTCCTCCATCCCACCAGCTCACAGGGTTAGTTAAGGGATGAGGTATTTTATTGACTCTAAGAGGTTTAATTAGAGAGTCCTTTAAAATTAAGTTCACACTCAGTCATTTCTCACGCTGGCTCAGGACATGTTTCCAACCAGCTGTTTTAACCCGTTGTCCCCACGTGAACTAGAAGGAAATACCAGAGGAGGCTTTCATTTTGGAAAGATCACTGTGCTGATTTTCCAGGTGGCTGTCCCAAGGCTTAGCCAAGGCCAGGCTTCCCTCATATCTGCATAATTGCAGAATGTGAAACTGTAAAATATAACACAAACCATCCAAGATTATGCTGTCATTGCTCAACTTTAAAAAATCTGAAGTCTAGAGAGAACAAGTGATATTTCGGTCACCCTCAACATCTGCAATGGCAATACCCAGGCTAAAAGCCAGGTTATGTGACCCTGTGAACAGGAATCCCACTGCTCTGATGTCTTCTTCATAGTCACCAAGGGTTGCCATTTTGGTTGCTCTGTCCTCGTGGATGCAATGTCATACACAAGGAAAAATGTGAACATGAGCTGAAACAATTACGATCCCACTAAAATCGCCTTGCATGTTTCTCTTAGGGCCAGGGATAGGGAGGTGCAGACGTTCTTTGTCTAAAGCTGCTTGACCTCTAGTTGATTGAAAGCAACATCTGGTCTCCAGGCTTCCAGCGGTGTTTCTCCTATCGAGAGGTAGCCAATTGCAGACAGATGTGACATTTCCTCAACACGTTGTGTTGACATCACTGACATATACCTTATTTGAACAATGGCAGCCAAGCTTCTCAACACCTTTAAATCCGAAGCACTTCCAGCCCAAGATGGCAGAAGAACTATTCTCTGCAAAGACTTTTCCACAGAGAGATGCAGAATGAGTCCAGATCCCATGCTGACCACCCCCCATATTTTTTCTGCTCCATATCCTGTCATTTAAGCTTCAAATTGCTCCCTTTCATACAATAAATGTGAGTCACAGAACACAGAACTAGTCATGAACAGGTATGTGGCCTACAAAAACCAATGAAAACATCTTAAATTTCACCCACCCAAAAAGCCCCCAGATGGAGCAGTCTCTCTTACAGCTGTCACAGGGTGACTTCACCCTTAGTACAGTCCCTGAGCCTCTCCTTAATCTGTCCTACCTATCTTACTGTACCCTTACTGCCTTATAGTTCATAAGGGAGACAGGCAGATTCTATTACCGCCAACTTCCCAAAGAGGAAAAATTAGTCCAGAAAGGGAATGTAGCTGGCCGGACATCACTCAAGTAGTGTGTGACTAAATCAGGATTAGAACTAGGGAACTGATTCTAATTCCTATGTTTATTCTAAGGGCTCAAAGAGAAAAGGCACACAAACACTCAAGAGTTACTAATGTGCCAAGAAACTGCTGCTATCATTATTATTATTATTATTATTATTATTATCAATTTATATTGTACGTATTATTAATCACAGCAATGTCAATCTCTATCATCTTTCGTCAGAAAAGTGTCTGAAATAGTTCTTACTTGGTGAATCATGCGAAATCAAGGACGTTGCTTAGATTTCCTTCTAGGTCATTTCTCCATTTTAACTTTCCTCATTTCCCACTTTTACCTATACATTGCATTTATTGAGAGCTTAGTAGATGCCAGGCGTTACATGAATTAATTCATTTGATTTTCCACATGAGATGGAAGTTAGCATTATCCTCGTTTTACGGACGAGGAAAATCATGCACACCTAGTAAGAAATAGAAACAGGATTTGAACTCAGACAGGTGCCAGAACCCATGCCAGGAGTCACTGGGCTATACTCCCTCGAGGCACATGCTAAAAGTCTTCATGTTAATATGGTTAGATTTGGTAGTTGTTTAACTAATTGAAAACGTTACCTAACTTAGGAAGTTGTTCCAAAGAGGAATGCATACCTATGTTTATTCCATGCATTTAAGTTAAAAAATCAATTTTTAGTAACTCATTGTTCTCAAGTCTTTCAAAACCATGCAGCTTAGTTTTTCAAACACCAAGTTATTTTTTTGATAGGGGCCCTGTTGGTCCACACAATTATAACACAACGATCATAAAAAGATTTTTCCAGGAAACACAACTGGCCCTTGGTAAACATACAAATAAAGTTTGAGCATTCAGCAGACAATGGGTTTCACTGACTATGTTTGCAAGAAAGAACAGAAAGCATCAGTTAGACCAGTAAGTTGAGTAAACAAGGGTTATTTGATGTATAACCCTCTGTTGTATCTAATGCTAATATGCTATTAGACATGTTATTACGTGGCATATCTAAGTGGCACATCATACTAAAATCTGTTATTTCTAAATGAAAATTATTAAAACAATGACTCATACAAGTGCCCTTAACTATTGGTTTACATAGGAAACGTTACATTAATTCAGCCAAGAAGTAGATCAAAGGAACAGCACAAGAGGTTTAGGAACTGGCTAGCTACAGAAAGAGAAGAAAGGAGACAAAAATTTCTGAGTTTTCATGTCTGGGTGCCTGGAAAAATGAACTACAGAATGGGGCTAAGAACATGTGATAAGGCTACAATGGGATTGTCAGACTACGTAATGCATGTTATTAAGAAGTTATTAAGAAGTTATTAAGAGGGGCGCCTGGGTGGCTCAGTCAGTTAAGTGCCAGACTTCAGCTCAGGTCATGATCTCACAGTTTGTGGGTTGGAGCCCCACATCGGGCTCTGTGCTGACAGCGTGGAGCCTGGAGCCTGCTTCAGATTCTGTGTCTCCCTCTCTCTCTCTGTCCCTCCCCCACTCGCGCTCTGTCTCTCTCTCTCAAAAATAAATAAACATTAAAAAAATTAAAAAGAAATTAACGGAATATCTAAGAGTAAATATTTATCAGGGCATTGGAATTGAGTATTGAATCTTGAGACCAAAGTCAAGGATGGAAAGCCTTGCTGGAACTAAAACTTTGGGTAAGTTCTCCAAAGAAAAGAGAAGAGAGGGGCGCCTGGGTGGCTCAGTCAGTTAAGCATCCAACTCTTGATTTGGGCCCACATCATGACCTCATGGTCATGAGATCCATTGCCCTGTTGGGCTCCACGCTGGGTGTGGAGGCTGCTTAAGATTTTCTCTCCCTTAGGGTGCCTGGGAGGCTCAGTCGGTTAAGCATCTGACTCTTGATATCGGCTCAGGGTTTGATCTCACAGTTCTTGAGATGGAGCCCTGCATCAGGCTCTGTGCTGAGAGAGCGGAGCCTGCTTACAATTCTCTCTCCCTCTCTCGCTCTGCCCCTTCCCCTGCTCTCTCTCTCTCAAAATAAATGAATAAACATTTTTTTTTTAAATTCTCTCTCCCTCTTCCTCTGTCCCTCCCCTGCTTGCACGCATGCACTTTCTCTCTCTCAAAAAAAAAAAAAAAAAAAAAAAAAAAAGAGAGACAGAGACAGAGGAGAAAAGAGAGAACAGATTTTTGAAACAACAGCAGAATCATCACAAAGCATCAACAAGTATAAGTTTGAGGTCTGGAGGAATGCAGTGGAGGGGTGTTCCCCCACTTCCTCCTCAAGGCAGTCAGCTCTCCTTCAAGAACCTTCAATACAAAATGATGCCATCTTCTTTGAATAGTTTTTTAAAAAAAAATTTTTTTTAACGTTTATTTATTTCTGAGACAGAGAGAAACAGAGCATGAACGGGGGAGGGTCAGAGAGAGAGGGAGACACAGAATCCGAAACAGGCTCCAGGCTCTGAGCAGTCAGCACAGAGCCCGATTCGGGGCTCGAACTCACGGAGCGCGAGATCGTGACCTGAGCCGAAGTCGGACACTTAACCGACTGAGCCACCCAGGTGCCCCTTCTTTGAATAGTTTTAATGCCAAGCTAATTCTAGAAAGGTCCTTGTTCTTTCTTCTCTAGAATCTTCCTTCTATGATAACTCCAAGACTTTGAGGAATGCCTATTCAACCCAAGGGATCCATTTTGGGTAGTAGTATTTGAGAAAAGAATGCTAAACAACAACAACAACAACAACAACAAAACTGCTTTGCCATCCAAGAATTCCAATTATCTCTAAACTTCACAGGGATAGACTTAAAGAGTTCATGTATGAAGAAGAATCCAGTTTGCCTAATAGTAGAGGCAAGAAGACAAGACAAATTGGTGTCAACGGGATTGAAAAGAGACAAGTGCCAAAGGAGACAGGTGCCTTATAGTGTTGCCATTGTACATGGCCAACTGGCCTCCACAGGTGATGAACTATGGGTGTGTTTATGCACTGACAGTGAAACCTGTTAACCCAGAAAGCTGGTCCATCCCTTTCTAGAAAAGAGACGTGCTTATAGTGCAAGGGTCTCTGCAAGGTCCTGCAGTAGCATTCCCTGTACCCAGGAGCAGAAAAACAATCACCCTTCCCAGCAGTTACACACCATACCCAAGTCCCCTTCTTCCCCTTGGCCTTGTGTTCCACTGTTTCTATGTTTTAATCATGTGCTCGCACCTACACACACATACTCTCAGCTGGGTCCTTCTGCTAGGCTATATGCCCCACCTCCACACCCGAGCTCTAGAGCAGAGCAAGTCCCCTGCATCTCAGTCCCCAAGTTAACTTCAATTTCTGCCTCCGAATGAGGGATTTGCCTTCAGACAAACAACCCATTCTCAGTCTTCTTATTTCCAGCTGCCTGTGCTTCTGGCTAGAGAACAGTAGATCTAATAGCTCACTGGGAATATGTTGAGCGTGTTACCCTTCCCCCTAAAACATTATTGTGGTTTAGTACCATGCATCAAAACTTTGGACAGATAAGAGAAAACAACCAAACAAATTAATATTTAATGGTGGAATCATACACTCTATTTTTTCATAGAGATTTTCCTAGCAAACCTCAAGCCTATTTTTTCATAGAGATCTTCTCAGCAAACCTCAAAGCCCTCCAGTTAGCTGGTCATCTGTTGTTTACTTCAGCCTTTTTTGTTCTTGCTCTGCACTTTTCAATTTTTGCACTTCTGCTAAGTGAGAAGCCCAGCAGGAATCCAGCACTGGAGTAAAGAAACCACATATGTTCCCCAGAGGCTGCAACTTTGGTGGGACTCATTGACCATCCATAAATTCACTGACAGTCAGTGTCCCTAAGATATCTCAGGGTCCCACAAATTGGTACTGCCTCTGAATCAGACATCATGTTTTCAGATTTTAAATTTTAGCACCATTTCTCCTTAGAGGTGTTACTTTTTTTGGCAGGTAGTAACTTAAAAAGACCACAACTTTCATTTTAAAATAATATTTTTCACTATACTCATTTTGGAAAATTAGGAAGCAATTAAAAATAATTTAAAATCATTGACAACTTCACTCCTACTTGAAGTGGTTGCCATTAACATCTAGCTATATTCACTTAATGGGTTTTCTCCCACTAGTTTTTATTTAACCATTTTTTCACATAGTTGTGATCATGTTTCAATGATACATATGACTTCTTTGACATACATTTCATTGGAAACACTTCCCACCCTGTTAGAAATGTACCAACACTATTTTGGTGGTGGCATGATATTCCTGTATGAAGATTTGTCATTGTGTGTATACCATTCCCTATTGTAAGACACTCAGAGAGTTTCAGTTTCTTATATTATATATATCACTGTCATTACCAACTTGGAGATAAATGTTCAGTCACACTCGCTAGCTGCTTGATTTCAGGCAAGTTACTTGAACTATGTGTAAGTCATCTGTTCCTTCATCTATAAAATGGGGACAACAATACTCTTCAATCTAGGGTGGCTTAGAGGATAAAGCTCCTATATGCAAAGTTTTTAGAATAATTCTAGAACCCAGTATGCAACATAAAAGTTTTGATGCAGAAAAAAGTAAATTTCAGCTCTTATTTTTTGGAGAGGCCAACTGAACACAAGTCATCAGGAAGTGTTCTAACCTTGTACTAGGAGTGATGAGGAAGAAAAGGAGATAAACTCTCAGAAGCTTATGTCTTCCTTCTCACGTCTAGTGAAGCATTTGATGATTCTACACAGAGCACATAACAGGTGACATTTCTACACCCAAACACAAAATGTACACATGAATTAATCTCTTCAGAAAGACATTCTTCCCTGTACAAAGCAATAGCTAAATAACTGGATGATTAGTGTCTATAATGAGAGGATAAAATTTTACCCTTTAGGTCGTTATAGAAAAATTCTTGTCTATTCCCAAAACATTTTTTTTCCACTGAGGATTTTATAAGCTTTTATTATTTTGTTTTTTATATGCTTACGAGTTATGTTATATATATCTTGGTTGAAAAAAATATACATTTTTTAAATAGGCAAAAAAACCCACCTAAAATCTAATGAGGTATAAGTAAACACAAATATCATTTTGGGGTACTATCTTTTCAGTGTATATTCAAACTCCTTTCCCATTTGTGCCTGACAAATATGGTTTCTATTCAATACTACATTCACTTAGAAATATAGTTTCCTTCTCAATATTATAGCATTTTTTCTTACCCTAATGTAAGTGTCTTTCCATATAGATAAATGCACATCTATACTATTTTGTGAAAATCCATTTTATGAGTGCACCATAACTGACTTAAGAGAACCCCAGTTATTTCACAGTTTTAAACTTTTTGCTATTACAAACAAGACTGTAATAAGCATCTTGAGATAATATCTTTGTATACTTATCCAGTTCTTTCCTTTAGGATAAACTCCTCAAAACAGAATTGTTGATCCAATCATATGTATATTTCAAGACTTTTGCCAAATTGCTACCCAGGGTATAAACTCCCACCAGCAGAGTTTGAGAGTGACTGGGGTTTTTTGTTGTTGTTGTTTGTTTTGTTTTGTTTTGTTTTTTACATCTTTGTCAACACTGAGAGGTTTCATTGCCATTTTCGCCAATGTGATAACTAAAATGAAGTATTTCATAAATATATTTGCATTTCTCTGATTGCCAATAAAGTTTAAGCTTCTAAAACATATTTTATTTGCAAAAGGTTTATCAGATAGAGAGTCTGGGAGTAAGGGGTTAAGACTCACTGTAGTAGTTCTTAAAGTTATTTGTGTTTATGGACCTCTCGGGATCTGATCAAAACTGTTGGGTGGGGCACACACACTGACAAAATGCTGTACATAATTTCATTAGTCTCCTCTAATCTATCTATACAGACTTAACAATGTCCGCAGAGGTGTCTGCCTTAAATTGGTATTAAATGAGAAACCACAAATTCATCATGCTTCCGCCTTACTTCACTGGCACTTGTCCAGCCAGCTTCTGTTTTCAGGTAGCAGTATACAGAGTTAGAACTAATGCTACCAACACCTTCTGAAGCCAAGCTATATTTAAACGAAGTCTCAACAGTAAGCAAACTGGAAATCTCCAGTTCTGGTAATGGATGGTTTGGGTAGATGAACCATTTTTCTTCAAGGCATTGGAGGCTGTGAGGTCCAAGAGGGGAGTTCAGGACACCAGCAAAGGAGCGCTGAGGTTGAGTCATTAATCCATGGAGAAGTCACATACAGCTCCAAGAGCTATTAGGCCTTAAAAATTTTATAAAGCTTGTGGGAGGGAAATGAGTACAGGTGATCTCCTCTGAGAAAACTGCTGTAAAATAGCCAATCTCAAAGAACCGCATTAGGGGATAATCATTTAACTCTTCTTTGAGATTTTTCCTTTGACAATAGGCTTTATTATAGGTCTCCTCTAAACAGTACCTAAGAGCATTTAAAAATAATTCCATCTTCAAAAATGTGATTTACCACCCACTTATTGTGTAAAATGTCTTGTTCTTCTGATCCTAAAGATGTTCTATGCCAATAAACTATTTTAATGCATCATCTGTGGCTCCTTGGGAGACCACAATGCTTGACAGATAGCACGAGTAATCCACTGTGTTATTACAGAGGCTGTACTCAGAAGGATAATCAATAGATCGGTGTCAACCTGAGGAACAGAGGGGGAGCATCACTAGTGGATTTCTTCTTGACTTTGACTTGAGAATATTGGTATTCCATGTTTCTGCCAGTGATCTGCATGATGGAATAGTTAGCACAGCATCAAGCTTTGCAGGTGACACAAATCTAGAGTGGCTGGCATTTTGCATTGGAAGATTAAATGTCCCTGTGTATTTGAAGAGTGTTCAGAAATAAAGAGAATCGAACGTGAAAAGGATACGTGAAGGAGAATTTCACCAGAGAGAAGCAATGTGAGTAACCGACAGAAGAAACACAAAGGTGAAAGGCCCTACGTGTCTTGAAAAAGCACAGCAAACACAAGCATCAAGAATCAGATTGAAAGATATGATGACCTCACACCAACAACTGTGTTTCAGTTTTAAAAATATACCATTCATTTATTAATTCAATAGTATTTATTAAGTATCTGGAGTGCCTGGGTAGCTCAGTGGGTTAACCGTCCGACTCTTGATCTCAACTCAGGTCTTGAACTCAGGGTTGTGAATTCAAGCCCCACGCTGGGCTCCACACTGGGTATGAAACCTACTTTAAGCCAAAAAAAAAAAAAAAAAAAAAAAAAAAAAAAATATATATATATATATATATATATATATATATATATATAGTATCTCCTCTCTCTCTCTCTCTCTCTCTCTCTCTCTCTCTCTCTCTATATATATATATATATATATATATATATATATATATATATATGTATATCTCAAGTATCTGCTCTGTGCCAGCTCCTATGATGCTGCAATACCTAAATTTAGGCACCATTATCCTGTCTTTCCAACAGATCGTTTTTAATTATGGGATATGTTTTCCTAGGAGTGAAAATCCAGGAAGTGTCTTCTCATTTTGGAGGAAGCATGAAGATTTTGGAAGATGGTTGAGGGAGAATCACAGAACAGAGCTTAAAAGGTAAGACCACTGGGCGCCCGGGTGGCTCAGTCGGTTGAGCATCCAACTTCGGCTCAGGTCATGACCTCACAGTTCGCGAGTTTGAGCCCCACATTTAAAAAAATTATAAATTATAATTTAAAAAATTATAAACATTTAAAAAAATTATAAATAAATAAACAAACAAACAAATAAATGGTAAGACCTCAATTGAAAAGACAAAGAAACGGGGGGTTTTCAGCCTCAAGAGTGATGTAATGGAGGTAACCAGCTACTTTCCATTGACTTAGAGTAGGAATTCTTTAAATTGGGTCTAACTACTGCATAATGGTATAAATAAAGACAATGCTGGGGATAGCCACAGTTAAGATAGGATTTAGATGTATAGTATGGGAATCTCCTTTGTAAAACTCTGAAAATGCAATAATCCCTTTCGGCCAGGGCCCCCACTGGATTAAGGATATGGTTCGTGGCCTCCCATATCCCTTCTAATTGATTCTGTCTGGAAGAGCTCTAATTCATGAATGTTTTTCAGACTCTCAAATTGGAAATGAGCCCATCACCTGGAAAAGAGTAAACATTTTTTGGACTTATTCAACTCTTAGGCATTTATCTCCTTATTCAATTATAGTTTATCTCAGCCACTGCCTTTGTGGTCCTAAAATTCTAATTGATATGTGGGAAAGGGGATCCTGAATTGAAGTATTACAATTGTTGCATTTTCGAGTTTATGGATATTTCTCATTATATAGATACAACTTCATTCTGTAACTTCTCTTCTTCATCTTTCCTACCTATTTATTTCTGGTAAGTATTTTCTTTAAAAATTTTTTTTAATGTTTTTATTTATTTTTGAGACAGAGCGTGAGTGGGAGAGGGGCAGAGAGAGAGGGAGACACAGATTCCAAAGCAGGCTCCAGACTCTGAGCTATCAGCACAGAGCCCGACGTGGGGCTCAAAGTTGTGAACTGTGAGATCATGACCTCAGCTGAAGTCAGACACCTAACCGACTGAGCCACCCAGGCACCCCTCTGGTAGCTATTTTCTAATTTAAAAGCAATATATATTCACTAAGTATTTATACATATATTTAGAGAATCTCGGGAACTCAGGTCAGCAAAAGAAAAAATGTAAAAATTGCCCCGAACCCTACTGCTCAAAGATATCCACGACTCACATTTGCGTGTCACCCGGCCCACGGTTTGAGTATGTATGCTTTCCCCCTGCGACACACACTTTCACACGTAGGACGTTCCCATGAGCTTACCTAGATTCAGACAGCTGAGCTGCAACATACAAAACAAACCAAAACAGAACAAAATAGCCTTTGATTTATTCACAATTCCCATAGTCACTGCATCCATTTCTCGAACTTGTGGCAGGGCAAACATAAGATAGTGGGTGGAAATGTACCATAGTGGTTGTGAGCCTGGCGTATGCTTCCTGAGTTCCAATCTGCCCTGTTGGCTGGTGCGATCTTGACCAGGACAGTTCACGTCTAAGTCTGTTTCCTTATCATAAGAAGAGCTGATGAGATTGCCCACCTCGGGAGCTCAATGGGAGAATTACATGAATATTCATTAAGCAGGACCAATAGGACACCTGCCACACAGAAGGGGGGAGAGTTGGTACTTACTGCTATTGTTATCGTTGTTGTCATTGTTGTTATCACAGCATCCATGTGAGAACCACTGTTGTGCATGTGTATGTACATAGCCTCCCTTTTCTGGAAGTTAAATTATACGGATCCTCTGTCCATATGAATAAATGCTATTCTAATCCATAACTTGTACATGTCTGCAGAATAGTCCGCTATTTGCATTTATTACCTTTCTTGAACAATTCCCTACATAAGGACATTTAGGTTTCTTGCAACTTTTCAATTGTTGTAACTAGTGACATGAAACCAAAGGATTGCGGAGTTTGCAAAAGTTCTAAGCGCTGGACCCGTTGCTGAGATGCCCTCTGGAAAGTCTGGGTCACCTGACAGTCCCCCCAGCAGTATACATGCCTCTCACTACTGAAAGCCCTGTGTACCTGCACTTAAGCCTCAGGATGATAATGAAAAATTCAGCTCTTCCTCTGTTTATTAACATCCACCTGGCTGGTATTGCAAACTCAAGATTCACAAAACTGACAGACACCTTCTGACTTCCCGCTTCCCAGTATTAACAACTCCTTCAGTGTGAATGCCTAATATATATCTGGTGATTTGCTCTTTCCACTCTCCTGCCTTCTGTACCGAACAAATTGCAAACTCCTGGGACTTTTCCACCTTGCTGCTATATTAATCCAGTCATGCCCATCTGCCCTTAAACTCCTCCGGAGTGTCTATACTAGCTGTGGAATAAAGCCTAGACTGCTTAACCCAGCATTTAACATCGTTCAGAGTCTGTCCATATCTTGCCTTTCCAGTGCTCTGGTCCCCCTGCTCCTTCAGGAAAACTTTGCCCCTACCAAGCCTTAAGTATCTTTCTATCTAGAGCAGTATCCACCCGTGTGGTGGTTAGCTTATATGGCTCCTTTGTTTATACGATCTCCTTGGGATACTCTTTCCTCTCTCTGTTTTTCAAGATTCATTTCAGTGTTGTTTTCTGCATGAACCATCCCTTAGCTCCTAGCCCCAAACATCTCTTTCCTGTAAATTCTCGTATTTTCCCACTTGTTTGGAGAAGTGTGGTAGACCATGTAACGATCCCCCCCCCCCAAAGACATCCTCATTCTTCTTCCCAGAACCTCTGAATATGTCATATGATGTGGCAAGGGGGGATTAAGTTTGCAGATGAAACTCTGGTTGCTAATCAGCTGACTTTAAGATAAGGGGAGTATCCTGGATTATCTGGTGGGCCCAAGGTAATCCCACAAGACTTTAAATGCTGAAGAGGGAGGAAGGAAGTCAGTGTCAGAGCAAAGCAATATGAGAAAAACTTGATTGGCCATTGCTGGCTTTGAAGCTGAAAGGAGACCGTTAGCCAAGGACTGAATGTAGGTAGCCTCTGACAGCTGGAAAGGAAAGGAAACAGATTCTCCCCTTGAACCTCCAGAAAGGAATACACCTTTGCTGACATCTTGATTTTAGCTCAGTGAGACCCATTTTGGACTTGTGGCCTCCAGAAATGTAAGATAATAAATTTGTGTTGTTTGAAGACATTAAGTGTGTGGTAATTTGCTCTAGCTGCAATAAGAAACTAATATAAGGGGCATGACAGTGTGGTGGAAAGAGTTTAGGTTTGGGGTAAATACACCTAGATCTGTATCCCAGGTCTACCACTGACTAACAATGGGATGCTGGACACTGTTGTACCTAAGGGTTTTTTTAATCCATAAAAAGTAGGGAAATATGTTTTTTGTTTTTGTTTTTGTTTTTTTTTATTTTTTAAAAAAAAATTTTTTTAACATTTATTTATTTTTGAGACAGAGAGAGACAGAGCATGAACGTGGGAGGGGCAGAGAGAGAGAGAGACACAGAATCGGAAGCAGGCTCCAGGCTCTGAACCATCAGCCCAGAGCCCGACTCGGGGCTCGAACTCACGGACCGCGAGATCGTGACCTGAGCCGAAGTCGGACGCTCAACCGACTGAGCCACCCAGGCGCCCCTGTAGGGAAATATGTTTACATCATGGGGTTCTTGTAAGAATTAAATTATATATTTTTTTGTTTGTTTTTAAAGACCAAGATAATGAGTCTGGCACATAATAGACACTCACTAAATCTTTAACAATCAGTCCCTCTATTGCTTCACTACGGCCTTTAACATATTCATTCTTTAGTCATTGCTATCTGAGAACTTGTCTTATCTTTGCCCGTATATTGAGGGTTGCGAATGTGGACATTTTTTACTTTTTTAAACCAGGTTTTAAACACATAGTAAGCCAGGCAAAGGGAAGGAAGGAAGGAAAGAGAAAAAGAAAGGGAAGGAAGAAACAAACTTGAATAAACTTATCCACTTTCAGGCAGTATTTTTTAGTGTATCATTCTAAAATACTCTGCAAATCTGAGTATAAAAGAAAAAAATGTTTCATAATATTCTTTCCAGGAGAAGAGAAATAAAAGTAAATATGTTTTGTTGTGTAGTATAATTAAATTTTAGCTTTTTATGAATGTTCTCCATCAATCAACGATACATTTCCAACTTGTAAATAGCTTATGATGATGAAAACAAACAGCAAAAACAGGCCACAAATTGATACAAATAATTTTCTCTCTAAGGTGTTGATTGAACAAAATGGAACCTCATTGAGATCCAATTAAGAAGAACTCACCAGGAAGCCATAAATGACCCAATGTATCTTATGGGTTTGCAAAAATAGCTCACAGAGTGAAAGAAACTGTTGTTGCTTTCATGTTTGCTCAAAGTACTGTTTTAAAAATTATCTTAGAAATCAGTTGCATATTAACATAAAGGAAGGAAAGATGAAGTAAGGAAAGAGGGTGACATTTCATTTGCTCTGCTCTATCCCAAGACCGTGCTGAGTGCTTTCACATGCATCTCATTTAATTAACAAAGTTTGAGGTTTCAGTCTGTGGACTCCTAAGTAATCCACTGGGTTGTAAATGAAGGGTCATGAGAACGTGCTCACAATGAACTGGCCTCACAACGATGAAATAGAGACTTAAGCCCCGAGTGAAGGGAATTCAGCTCTTGTTGAATTAATGAAATATTTTTAGCCCAGCAGGATTTGTTTTTTAATCTTTTATTCTGGAATGCATCAAACTCAATTTCCTGAGGTGTAACCTTCCAGCTTAATTTTCAAGGAAACAAGTTAGAAAAAAAAAAAAAAATGGTAGCTTCCCTTTTGAAAAAGAAACAGATCAGCCCTGACCAACCAGGATGCGTGGTGCACTTTGAAAGTGGCAGGTGTGGTTCCTCTTCCCCCACCTGATTTCTCACATGCACAGAGACAACTTGTTTACCATCATCACTAAGCATCCATTGGGCCTCTGGTGGAATGGAGAGTTAGGCAAACAGAATTCCACAGACACAGATCTCTGTCGTCCTCACCTCCCTAAATCAGGCAAAATTAGCTCTCTTTGACCGCAGATTTTCCAAGGATTCTGCCAGTGCCTGGTACAGCAGCTTGTTACTCTGAGAAAACCATGCTCAAATCACAAATCAGGAGAACAGATTGTCAGGCTGCCAAAAACATATCATTCTGTGCTTTGTTGTTGTTGGTAAGTATTGTGCCTAAGCAAAAACTGTTTTCTGGAATGTGGGTTTAATAACATTAACTACGAAGAATGTCTTTTTTCTCTTATTTCATGTTTAATCTCAGTACAAAAATAAGCAACTTGATGCAATGGCTAGAACTGGCCTTTCAGGAAGAAAAGTTACCAATCATCTCCCCATGACTTCATATGAGTGCCAATGTACAGATTTCAGTATTATTTATTCAGCCCCAATTGCTCACTACTGGCCACCTTGCCATTCAGCATCTTGTTTAGGACTCAAAATAATCCTAACAAGCAATTACTCTTACTGCCTTTATAGACGAAGACATCAAGATGTAGAAAGGCTAAGCAACACACCCAGACACACAGCTGGTTGGGGCTGGTCATGATTGGAACCTAGTCCTTCTGATTTAAGTCCTTTGCTCTTCCGCCATCATTTAATGCTTCCTTACATCTGCTTTATCTGCAGATAAAATGTGCTGATTCTATGACTGAAACCCTACCGGACTCACTTAGAGCTAATTTTAACAGAATGAGACCAAGCTCGTCTCCAAAACACTCCTTGAGTAGACTGAAAATTTCCAAGCAGTTGGACCTAGTAAATACAAAAGTTATTAATTTGTCACATCCCTGTATGGACACATGTGCTAATAGTAATTCTCTTTTCTTGTTGAAGTCACTCAAAGGGGGGAAAAAAAGCATCAAGTAGAATGAAGAAGAAACCAACTAATGGAAACATAGTATATGTTCATTTCCTTAGTGTTTTACCTTGGGTAGAGAAATTACCAATTGTTTCTGTACTGTAAAGAGTGTGTAATATTGGTGAAACGCATTAAAGGCTTTGGGGATTCTGGCTCCAGCATTTATTTGCTGTGAGAATCAGGCAAGTTATGCAGTCTCATAAGATCTCAGTTTCCTCATCTCTAAAATGTTAGTTTTAACATCTCTAAATGTTAGCTCCTATAGTCATTTGAAGCATGAAGGATATATCGTGGAAGTTTAGCACAAGTGTAGGACAAATGGTAAGCACTAAAAAAATAGTCACAAAAATCTTATTTTGGGGCTTTTTGTCTCCAGAATGTGCACAGAAAATACTAAACTCGGACTCCTATCAACTGGGCATTCAATCACTACAGCATCATTCCCTGATCTCAACAAATTATTCACAGGCAAAGAAATTCCGATGAAAATTACAATCAATATTGAACACTTGCTGTCTTTCCAAAGAGTGTTAAGGGGGAAGGAGCCACAACAGTTCCCTGTCATCCTGGGGGTCCACTTCGACCTCGACTTCCATCTTTATGGAAGGTAATCAATGGAAAAGTTTTGTGGGATTCTTCCCCCATGGAAAAACAGAAAGAGGAATTTCCATGGAAATGGGTTTTCTGGCATTTCTATTATAAGAAAATGACATCTGAGATTTTTTATATTCCAGATAGAAAATTCCATGATAAATGGAAATTAGAAAGTGAGGATTTCTTGATTCTATCCCCGAATCCCAATTTCACAGTACTAACCACTACGCCATATGACATCTCACTTAGTTCTCTCAGGCGTGTTCCCACTGCTCTAACACCGCGACAAATAAAGAAATGCCAACAGGGCAGCACCCACGGTCTCCACATGCTCATTAGGACCTGTGAACGGGAATCTAGAAATAATGAAAAATGCCGATGCCAGGTTTGGGGCTTAGGTGATCATGATTTCCAGGCTTCCACCCTCAAAGTAACATTCTCTTGCTGCTAGGGCATGAGAAAATCCAGTGCAAACAGCTTATTCACAAAGGCAGAGGGCACGCAAACCACGTCTGCTAAACTCAGATGGCTTCACCACTCCCCTGAAAAGGAAACACAACTACCGTCAAGAAATCTCAGCCCAAGAATGGTTTGCCACATTTCCTATGGGAATCCAGAGGAAGTTTCTTTACAAAACTCATATTATTTTTGCTAAATCCGGGGAAATTTGGCATGTCATCTGATAGGGATTGAAGGTAAGCCGCCTAGCACTACATATGCTGAATGCTTTTATTCCCTGGCAGAATTTTTGTGTTAATGATTCTAGGAGCTCCACTTCGTGGAGTTTCCCTGCGTCTTCTAAGACTGTTCATCACCAGGCCACCAAAGAGCAAACACTTCGATGATGCCGCAGATCAACATAACCGCCATGTTTTGTGGGACTCTCTACCGGGAAGTAGAGTTTGGAGGAAGAACGTCTACCAACAGACCAGGAAAAACAGACAGTGAACTTATCTTCCTTTATAACACATTACATAAGCACAAAAGGTATTTCATTAACCAAAACTCCCTGTGCTGTTCCTTTTAAGGTTCTCTAGAGCGAGACAGTCTGCTTTTTCATTCTTGGGTCTTACCTAATAATTCCACATCCCAAGTGCTCTTGATGGTAAAGAATGCATTTTCCTATGACCAGTTTGGGAGTGAATCATATTAGCCAAGTCTTTACTGATTCGGACTAGGGAAACCTTCCATGTGGCCCAGAAAAAAAACCTATGCTTCTGGAAAATTGATAAACAGCCAAATTCAATCATAGAGTTTCCACAATGTTTTCATATCTTGATTACCTATACACATATAACATATATATGTGATATATAGATAATATTCCTACATCATAATCTCAAGTAGAGAGAAAAGGGGAGGGAAAGGGAGGGAAGGAGGAAGGGAAGGAAGAAGGAACGGAGAAAATTTAAATGTTTAAATGATGGTACAAACATGCATTCAAATCAGGATGTCTGGGCAGTTCAGTTGGTTAAGCACCCAACTCTGGATTTTGGCTCAGGTCACGATCTCATCATTCATGAATTTGGGCCACACATCAGGCTCTGCACTGACAGCAAGGAGCCTGGTTGGGATTCTTTCTCCCTCTCTCTATGTCCCTCCCCCCATTTGTGCATTCTCTCTCTCTCTCTCTCTCTCTCTCTCTCTCTCTCGATAAACATTTTTTAAAAAACATACTCAAATCTCAACTCAAATAACTAAGTATTCTGTGGTCACTGAATATATGTTAAATTAATGAATGAGTAAATGGGTGAAAAGTTTCTAACTATGATCAACAATATTAGTAGCAGTTGTAGAAGCCAAAATAATAACCAATACCCTTTTTTTTAATAGAGAGAGAGAAAGAGAGCATGCACCCACACATGTGCATTGAGGAAGGGCAGAGGGACAGGGAGGGAGAGAATCCTAAGCAGGCTCCACACTCAGCATCGAGCCTAATGTGGGGCTCGATCCCACAACCCTGGGATCATGACCTGAGCCCTAATGAAGAGTTAGGCACTTAACCAACTGAGCTACCCAGGCACTTCTAACCAACACTTTTTTAGTGTGTGCATTAGCCAGGCACTCTTCCAAGCACCTTACATCTATTAACTCATTTAATCTCAGTAACCCTAGGAGATTGAGTACTATTTTCATCTCTATTTTACAAATAAGAAAACTAAGAAACAGATTTTAAGTAACTTGCCCAGGACTACATGACCAGCGAGTAGCAGAGCCAGGATTTGGACCCCAGGCAGTCTAGTTCCAGAGCCCATGTTCCAACTCTAATGGACTAAAACAAAAGAATAAAAGCATTGGTGTGCCTGGGGGGCTCAGTCGATTGAACTTCTGACTTCTTCCGGGGTCATGATCTCACGGTCTGTGAGTTTCATCCCCATATTGGGCTCTGTGCTGACAGCTTAGAGCCTGGAGCCTGCTTCAGATTCTGTGACTGCCTCTCTCTCCTCCTCCCTGACTCGCACTCTCTTTCTCAAAAATAATAAATAAATATTAAAAAAAAATAGAAAAGAATAAAAGCATTGGAATTCCATATGCACAATTTTCCAAGGGTGGTGTAATCTATGATCAATACTTTTACTTCAATAGTATCCAAATTCTTTTGACCTAACTGTTCCGCCATATGCATTCTTGGTTTCATGCCAAGGCAGTTTCCCTTTGTGGATACAGGTTGTCCTTATTTTCATTTGGAAGAAGAGAAGAAGACAAACAAACAAACAAACAAAACCTTGAGTCTCCACTTTTACTGAAATATAAGCCTGCATTCCAGTCTAATTGGGCCAACTTAGAACACATTACTCAACCCTAGACCAAAACAGCCAGTAAGAGAGTGATACAAACTAAGTCAAATGATCCATCTGTGACAGAATGACATTCGAGAGTCAACCAGATCATCCACTATAGTCTTTTGCTTTAGAAATGTCTCCTCTCTGGTTGAATACTCCAGAGAGACCAATTTTTATACTTTGCCTTCAGAATAATAAGCCATAATGACTTCATCATAAACTTTATGAATTAGAACATCTCTAGGTTAGCCTCCAGTTCTAGCATTCTATGATCTTATTAATTCATTCAATTTCCACTAACATTTCTCAGAGGGTAAAATATCCCTAGAGAAATATTTTTATACCAATAGTTTTCTAATAAAGTACAATTAATTTTGTATCATTTACCATATTGGTGACTTAGAAGGAAAAACATGATGAGATAAAGAGAAACATGAGGCATTGACTTTCCTCTCTTCTGCTGTCCTAGGAGCAGATATTTTCCATCATACCCTATGACTTACCCATTTTTTTTCCATATGATAAGCGCAGGAATGGCCTACAGGCAGGCCCGATGTGTGGCCTGCTAACAGGTACTATGCCTGAAAAACTGATCTTTGATTCAGTTGGTCTTACGGAGAACACACAGGAAGTTTCCAGTTGTTTTGGACTATGAGCTGGCACTCAAGCAGGCTGAGTCTCCATATCATCAGCAAAGGATATGGGAATACAACTGCACCCCAGTAATGGAAAGGGAGCATGCCTCACCAGTGTAAGTCTAAATCCATGCAGATGGTAAAAACAGCTGCTCTATACTCCTGCAGAGGCCTAGGACCTGGGAAGCCTTCACCTGGGAGCACACCTGATTGTCTCCTGCTTTTGTAACAATCTTCAGTTTCCATATCCTTTGCCATTAAGGCAACATTGTATTCAATAACTGTGTCTATTGGCCTCTTATCATCAATCACATCACTGTCCCATGGAGACACTCATGCAGTTACACAGGAAATTGAACAACAGCGGTTTGAGAGTCAATCATTTTCTGTAGTTTCTTATGTATTGAACCTACAAATGGATGAAAAGCTATTTTTCTGAGGTGTCCTATATGGTTCTTCTGGCATCCGGGAACACCCTGAAATGATTGAAGAGATTCACTTATATTAACTGTCCGATGGGTTGATGAGAATTCCTCTGCCTTGGCAGTCAGAGTAATTCTCTACTGAGTTGAATTCTTTAGAACCTACTCAAAAGAGTAGTTCACAGACCAGCAGCAGCCACTGATATCCAATATCCACAGATCTATCCCAGACCTATTGATTCAGTATCTGAATTTTAGCAAGACCCTCAAGTGTCTCCTATGTACATTAAAGTTTGGGCACTTACACTGCTTTTAAGGACTGCCTTCTTTGGCTTACAACAATTAACTCCCTCCCGTTATGTCATTAAATAGGAAAAGCATGATAGGTCACACAAATATCCACTTATAAAAACCCTGCCCTGAGGGGCACCTCAGTGGCTGAGTCGGTTAAGCATCTGACTCTGGATTTTGGCTCAGGTAGTGATCTCACGGTACGTGGGCTAGAGCCCCATGTCGGGCTCCAAGCCAACAGTACAGAACCTGTTTGGGATTCTCTCTCTCTCTCCCTCTCTCTCTCTCTGCCCCTCCCCAACTCTTTCTCACTCTCCCTCTCTCTCTCAAAATAAATAAATAAACTTAAAAAAATCCATCCCTGGGGGAACTATATCTTCAGAATAATGTAGTGAATGAGACAGATATACACAAATGATAAACCCCATAAGATCATGTGGTACCTCTAGGATTCTAGGTATTTCCACCTTAGAAACCATTGATGTAATTATTATATGAACAACAAATTACCAGAACTCAAGTCTAAAATGTTTTCTTAAAAAACTACGTGAAAAGCAAGGTAATCTAACCAATTTAAATGGAACTGTTTCCTTGAAGTACAGATACTTCAGAAGATATCACTGCCATTCTCAAACTTGTGAAGTCTGGTCACTTGTGAAGTCTAGATGTGACAAACTGTCTATAAAAGACAAAAAAAAAAAAAAAAAAAACAGAAAAAGAAGATGTGACCAGTAGGCAAATTTCAGCTTCATTTACAGAAGTCCTTGATAGTAAGAACTATCCATGGTATTGAATATGCAGCTCTGAACATTGTTATCTCGACTGCATTTAGAATAAAATCCAGCTTTTGACCATGGCCTACATGTCAAGCTTCTGCATCTCCAACTATTCTGCCTCCTTGTTCACTGCATTTGCCTTCCATCACCCTAGCTCTGTTCTTTCTCTAAACAATTTCCTTTGGTAATTGGGATCAACTATGCCAGCCAGTAGGATATTCCATTCTTTGTTAAAATGGCCAGCTTCAACCCTTAACTCAGTGAAACAAATGCTATATCCCCATGTGGAAGCATTCCTCTCTTGAGAATAAAAGCCATCAAACTTGCATATTTCAACATTCTAAGGATGGAAAGTTAAAATTCTTCAAGAAGGTTATCAAGAATAATAGTGAGAAGAACCATTCCTGCCATATAGTGATCACTGATTCTAACCTCTAAGACCAGAACCCCAATGTGTTGTCCCTCAATGGAAAATTAACTCTATCTTCAATTGGTCATTCTACCATTCTACCAGGCCAGTTGCTTCTGGGTAATGGAGTATGTGATAAGGCTTTGAGAGTGGAGCTAATATCCTCTTTTCCTACCAGAATGGACCTCACTCCACAGCGGACTAGCCCATGTGGCCGAGTACCTCTATTCCACTTATACCTTGGCAACTAGAGAAATAATCACAGCAGGGCTCATTGACCCACTTGGCCAATTATGAAATACACTTGGGGCAAAATTTCGTTTATTGCTTGAAACCACAAACCTTCAGTTGACTCATGGGCCATTGAATTGTTTTGGGTTCCCAGGAATTAGCATCAATTCAGAAACAGTGTCTTAAGAACCTGTTGTCTGAGTATTTCCCTTTCTCTTTCTTTCCCTCTCTCCTTCCCCTTTCCCATAGTCACTCTGGTAAGTAGAAGAATTAAGTGAGTATTTGAGAACAATAATACAAACTTACCAAACTCCCTTGTCTCCTTTATTTTTATTTATAGCACTCATCAGTACCTGAAATTACATCTGTATTTATTTGATTATTTGGTTATTGTTTATCTTATTCCTGATTAAAATATAAGCTCCATGAGGACTGAATATTGTATTCATCACTGTATCCCCAGAGCTTAGAGCAGTGGCTTGTGCTTAATCAGTACTTAATAAATATTTGTTTAATGAATGAACATCTCTGGAAGGCAGTTTGGCCATGTGTATTGACAGCTTTAAAAATATGTAAAGCCTATGGCCTAGAAATTTAACCTCTGGAAATTTATCCTTAAAAAATACTTAGGTATGAATAACATGGAGTATTTAAAGAACCATTTGTTTAAAGTATAAAATTTGAAGGGAAAAAAAAGGAAATAACCTAAACATAAAATTGGAGATTATTCATTCACTCACTCAACAAATACTTCAACTAATACTTACTAAATACCAGGTATGAAGCTAAGTGAAAAGGACCCAATAGTTAACAAGACCAACATGACCCTCCAAGAAGCCCAAACAGATAGATATCAAGAGACTATTTTATTTTTTTTATTTTTGTAATGAAGCAAACAATTGAATGTTAACTTATAGATACTCCACTAATAATAGCAATAATAATGAGGATACTTTACATTTGCATAGCACTTCTAACTTTTCAAAGTAATTCTCCAGCCATTATGTTTCTTAAAATTAGGTCATATTAAACTGCACTTGAACTTCATTATTAGATCTTTTCTGCGAAGAGAGTTGAGAGATTGTTGGCCTTTTTACATTAATTATGGACATATAAGGTGAATTAATCAAATTCCACTGCATTTGCTATTAGGGGCAATTGTGGGGGGGGAAGCCATTCTCTGCAGGGTCTGGAGTAGGATGCAGCAGAGAAGATTATGCAAAAACAAAAGTTCTTAAAATGATTTTAGTTTTAAATAAACCCTAAACCCATTGTCTTGATGAAGCATCATTAATAGCCTGCAAGAATACCACTATTTTGTAGAATCAAGTTAATTAGCAAAGGTCAACTTATAGTGAAGCTTCAGGGGGCCTCACTAGCATAGGCCCAGCCAAGGCTCTAGGAGGAGGCTCAATAAAGTATTCCATGGCCATATATTTTTGTAAAATTGACCCCCCAAAATTTACCTCCATAAGTTTAGACTCTTTCCATCAAACTTTCCCTCTTTCACATTTTTCTTTTGTCAGGTCATGCTACAGTGGCCACGGGGAGGCCTCTCCATGGGGTATGCAGGGTCCCAGGCAAATATTTTTGTGGGGCCCTTGTCTATCTAAACAATTTTGTTAAAACACATTATAAAATCCATGGGTGTATGTGAGATATAGTTAGCAATTAGAGCAAGGATTGGTGGGGCCAATACAGAGCCCCACACCCGAAGCTCAAGCTTAATAGTTAACAGTGGACCATCAGAAGCAAAGAGCTCCAAACTCATCCCGTGTCGTATGTGAGTGACAGTTACCTTAAGTCAGTCTGTTGACAGTTCGCTGATGTCCCCTATCATAAGATGCTACATAACAAATGCCACACTGGCTAGTGAGTGAACCCCACTCACCAAGTGACTCTGAAACTGCATCTCACAGATCTCTGGGGAATCTCATCAACCCTGTATCTGAGGAGGATGGTTAGAGAGCATCCTAAGGGTTCGAATGAGGACCGATCAGGACCCATGCAGGCCGAAGTCCCATGGCAGGATGCCCTGTCCCAATGGTGTTACCAGTCCCAGCCAATTTCAGGACCCAGAGAGAAACTTAGACAAATTTGTGCCTTGAGGCACAGAGTCCAGGGTAGAGGCTTTGCTCCCTGGAATTTAAGTGTAATACTGATCACAGGCATTTTAAATATGTAGTTAAGTGGATATCGATTTAAATGATATATTTAGAAAGTTTAATGAAATATATTTATTTGGCTTGCCATTGTTTCCAGGTATAATTAAATTATTGCTAGCCATCCCAATGCAGAAATAGCTTCCAGGAAATACTACTGCCACTCTTAGTCACTGTGCCATCTCGCCCAGCATCATGATGCAAAGGTCAAAGCCAGAGGTGGGTCATGATGTGACCCTTGGCCAGAGAAATATAGGTAGCAGGGAGGGGTGAGAAACAAAGTTTGAAAGTAGGGAGTCAGGGGGCACCCGGATGGCACAGTCAGTTAAGCGTCTCTTGATCTAGTCTCAGGTCGTGATCTCATGGTTTGTGAGTTCAACCCCTCATCAGCCTCAGCACTGATGGCGCGGAGCCTGCTTGGGATTCTGTCTCTTCTTCTCTCTGTCCCTCCCCGACTTGTGCACTTGTGCTCATTCTCTGTCTTTCTCTCTCTTTTTCAAAATAAATAATAAAAAAAATAAATTTAAAAATTAAAAAAAAAGAAAGTAGGGAGCCAGAAGCGGTCTGTGGACAAAATTTTTCAGTCCTTACAGTTCATGTATGAAGAGAATATATAGAAATTTTTCTTAAATTTGACAATAATCTTAGTAATCTACATAAAATTTGCAGTTACAAAGTGTGAGACCAAAGAAGCTTCTAAATCATTAATATTAAACATGTCATAAAAGAAAGTGGATTATCTTTCCATTTTCTATACAGGAAATGTTACAAAATCATTTTCACAGGATAATAACAAGAAGGCCAAAAAGCATGCAGCCAAAAATGTAGGAAAATGTATTATAGAGGTATGTTAGTCAGTTTACTAATAGATCTATCATGTTTCTGGATTTTGTGATTTCTATGGCAGTCAGCTTTTAAAATTTGTAACTTGATTTTGGGGCTCCTGGGTGGCTCAGTTCGTTGAGCGTCTGACTTTGGCTCAGGTCATGATCTCCCAGTCTGTGGGTTCGAGCCCCGTGTCGGGCTCTGTGCTGACAGCTTGCTCAGAGCCTGGAGCCTGCTTCTGATTCTGTGTCTCCCTCTCTCTCTGCCCCTCACCCGCTCATTCTCTCTCTCTCTCTCTCTCTCTCTCTCTCTCTGTCAAAAATAAATAAACATTAAAATCTGTAACTTGATTTTATCTCTCATGTAAGTAAATAAATACTTACATATCTAATTTTGTATTCATTGTTTTTAAAAAGTTCCCCAGAATTGCATAAGCTTCCAGCTCACAAAACCTAGATCTATCCCTGTTTATAGAGTTACAGGTTACGTACTTCAAAATAGCTGACTTGTCAATTGAACTTTGCCACTGGTTATTAAAAAACAAACAAACAAACAAAAAACGTGGATTTGTAAGTTCCTCTGGGTAGGAACAATTGACTCCCCAAAAGGAGCCATTCACACTTTGAATCAAATAAATGCATATATTCTCATCAAATGAGACTTTCACCAGCTATAAACATGCACATAAGTAATCCCTAACCTCTTCATTCTGACTGTTAGAAGACAGGATCATATCGTGCCTGACAAAGTTCCTGTTGCTGAGAATTCATTTAATTCCTAAGCAAGGCTTACATTAATTTCATCTTTGTTTTCCTACCAGCTCCTACTTTCATGAATTCTCTTGGGAGACGTTCCTAAAGCATCGAGGACTGTTACGGCCAGCTGTGCGGGGCTGGGCTAAGGGCCAATACGTGTAAATATGTGGAAGGCCACTGGGTCAGCAGATCCTGGCCGGGTTCTGCTCAGGCTGAATCCTCTGAGGGGCGGTTCTACACTTCATCGCTGGGGAAACTGACTCCCACAGCCACATATGCTATATATGACCCCAAACACACCACCGTGGAATTTGAGCGCTCGAGTTTAGGGTGGTCACTTTCAATGCAGCAGATGGAAAGGAGAGCAGGATCCCAGTGGGAGATATAAGAAAAGCTGGAACACTTTAGAGCTAATCTGATATAATCTGATTTTAAAGCAGTTTCCATGGGACATGGCAGGAGTAAGACAAGGTGCATCCTGTTGCAGTCAATATGTAGGGAAAGGATTTCAACCCTCAACTCACTCTAAATTTAGCTTCCACAGTGAAACACGCTGTGATTCTCTGAATTTGTGCTGGTCCGCGTAATTAACATGAACTGCCATAACAGAGAGAAACAAAGTCCCAGGGGCTTCGCAAAATACAAATTTATTTCCAACCTAGACAAAGTCCAGTTTGGATGTCTGAGTGACTGTCCTCCAAACAGTGATGCAGGCTGCCTCCGTCATACGGCTCTGACATCTCTCTGCCTTGGTGGCAGACACGTGGAATAGGGAAGGCCAAGAAAATAAAGGACAGTGCAACTTTGACGTATGCCAAGACTGGAAGTGGAGCTGATCACTTCTGTCTGCAGTGCACTGGCCAGGACTCAATCATCTAGATTCACTTAGCTGAAGAACAGACTGGGAAATATCACTTAACAGGGTGCAAAGAAATGAACGGAAATAGGGTAGGTGTACTGGTAGTGTCATCAAAAACCAGCTAAACAAACCTTCAGGGGATTTGGTTTTTAATGTTTTTGTTTGGTTGGTTGGTTGCTTGGTTGATTGATTGATTTTTTTGAGAGTGAGAGCAGGGTAGAGGGGCAGAGAGAGAGAGAGTGAGAATCTTAACCAGGCCCCACGCCCAGCACAGAGCCCAACACGGGGCTCGATCCCACGACTGTGAGATCATGACCTGAGCCGAAATCAAGAGTCTGATGCTTAACCAACTGAGTCACCCAGGAGCCCCTAAACCTTGAGTTTTAATATCAGTTCTCCATACATCAAAAAACTCACCTGCAGGGCACCTGAGTGGCTCAGTTGGTTGAGCATCCAGCTCTTGATTTTGGCTCAGGTCATGATCCCCCTGTCGTGAGATCAAGCCCCACATCCAACTCTGCACTGACAGCATGGAACCTGTTGGGATTCTCTCTCTCTCCCTATGTCTCTGCCCCTCCCCTGCTCTCTCTCTCTCTCCCTGCTCTCTCTCTCAAAATAAATAAATAAACCTTAAAAAATATTTTAATAAAATTTTTTAAAAAACAAAAAAAACACATCTGCATGCTGAGAAAACTTCAAACATTTGCACTTGTTGCTGGCAATCATATATTTGACTATATGCTTTAGATTAATATGGAAAGGTTAGAATCTGACCTGCCTGATTCTTCTTGTGTTTGAGCAAATCGACTGAACATGTCTTTTATTTGGTGCTAGGCTGGCATTTGCTACGTAGATTGAAGCTGAGAGAGTAAATATTGAAAAGCCAGAAATGTCCTCGTTCATCAATCGACCATCTCTTCCAGGCCTCCCGATTAGCTCATTGCAACTCTCTGGCCCCTAATATATTTTATTTCAGGACAACCACTATCCCAGAGTTTTGCAAGGCACTTGCAGTTAATTTGATAAACTAATGTGAACTGAGGAGTTAGGCTGGTTAATAATGGCCTCAAATATTATCACCTCCCTGTTCTGATCTGCAATTTTCAATGCCTTAATCAATGCTTAGCGTTTTGAATATTTCTTTAGTTATGTTTCAGTGAAGATCAGCCTCATAAGGTGTTGGTAGGGCATAAATGGGTAACATTGCTCTTCTAGCTAAGTTTTGACATCATCAAGTGGCTATGTGATATAGCTCTTCTTCTTAGAGATTCATAATGTACATGAGAATATTACAGGTCCTAGGAGATGCGACGAAGACATCAGTTTTCTTTGTTTATTCCAGTTTTTCAGCCACGGAATTGTTTTTTGTCTGTTTCTTTCCTGGTTTGGGTTGTATTGTTTCTTTGTCGTTTACTTTTTTTTTCTTTTTTTGTTCATAATTCATACACAAATCACGATATATTTCTAATCATGAGATTTAAAGCCTGACAAAAGGCCAGTAAGGGTAACAATTGAGGCAGGGGGTTTTCTCACGGCCTCATGAGCCATACTCACTATGTGGGGCTGTGACTGGTTTCAGCTTCTCGTTCTTTCCATGGCCCAATCTCACGTGCATTTGTTGAGCTCCTGATTCTGTGTTTTATCGGTCAAAATCAGTGTATCCCCAGTGATAGATTAAAAAATACATGAATCTAAATAATCAGTCCCCTTGTGGGAATTCCAGTCTCTCTCCCATTTAAATTAAAGAAAATTCACACACAGCATCACTCTTTTCTTTCGTCTGTTCCACATTAAAAAAAAAAAAAAAAAACAAAACCTTAAATGAAAATTTTAATTTTCCTACTTTAGGCTTTGCACTTCAAGAGAAAAGAACTTTATTCTCTCAGAGGGAAGGACTTCTAGAAAAAAATAAACCAAATAAACCCAATAAGCCCCCTACCAGCAGTCTCCGACTCTTCCAGCTTTTACCCACTGGGGAAAAAAAAATAAACTTTCCATTTGACTCTCCCTTGCTGACAGTCTCTTCCAACTGCATCACAAATTGAACTTTAAAATAAATAAATGAATACAGCTAGCTGCTATGGGATGGGAAATGCAAAGACAGACGAGTAGGACATTTAGGAGACAGGAAACCTCAGTATCCACCGTCCTGAAAACATCCAAGTCAGTGTTTTTGACGTGACCTTAATACAAACGGGCAAATAAGGTGTTTTTTTTTTAAACAATAGTGACCGATGACCACATGAAAATAAACCCTTAAGGCTTTGTGTAGGCGGTTCACCCAAACTAGAGTGTAAGAAGAAATCTAGGGCAACCTTGACCAACTCTCTCCCATTTCCATCTCCTACTAAGAATCCACAAAAATCAGCCATTAAGAGAACAAAAGCATCAACCTGGTTGTTGGGGTTATTGAAATGACTGGAAAGGGTCACCTGTATGCTGATGAGTGGTACCTCCTCACCGGCAGATGCCTCTCACCCATCACACATGGTGCCTCCAGCCAGATGAGCTTTGCAAAGAATGCTGGGTGCCTCTCCCCCATGCCTGTCTGTTCAGTCAAGGTATGCAAATATATCTCTTCTTTCTAAATGACCTGCAAACTCTTTGGCAACTGGAAGCACTTTTTACATTACTTCATATCCCTCACAATGTTTGGAATACCACTCCAGACTTCGCATACATTCAGTGGGGACATGGTAGAGATCATGGGTCACAAGCCATAACTTGCAGGGTTTTGTGTTATTATTTATTAAACGTGTAACCTAAAGCAAGTCGCACCTTCTCTGAGCCTCCGTTTCTTCATCAGTATAGTTAACATAATAATAATTTAAAAACTAGTGCCTCCATCACAAGGGACGGGATGCAGAGTAGAGGGTGGGCAGTGAACAGCACTCATATGGGACTTGAGAACCTCCCCCCTCATTACAACTTCAGCAACCCTGATTTCATCTATTTACATACTAGAATACCATGTAACATGGAATTTTGTTTAAAGAGCGAAATGTGATGCTGAGGAATATTTGAAAAACATTACTGTGTGAAAATGTGCCTAATACATTGCAAAGTAGTGCAACCACTTTTACAGCATTGCATTGAGGTATAATTTGCACAAAGGAAATGTACCCATCTCAAGTGTTCACTCAGTGCCTTTTTTACGTATGCATGTATGTGTCGCTACCACCCCGATAAAGCTAGAAAACATTTGCTTCACCCGGAAATTTCCTCCATTCCATTCTCCGTTCATTATGCCCCTCCCACACACAAAGACCTGCCCCAGACAACTACTGATCTGATTTCCGTCAGTTTCCATTACTTCCGCCTATTTTAGAGCTTCATCTAAATGGAATCACAGGGCATGTACTGGCTTCTCTTCTCTCAACATAACACCAATGGGACTCATCCATATTGTTATAGACAATTGAATTAATTTTTCCCTTTGTTGCACAGGTTTCCATTGTACGACTCTATCACAACTTGTGAATCCATTCTCTGGAGCCGTCGTTTCCAGTTTGGAGCTACTATGAATAAAGCTGCTATCAATATTTGTGTGTAAGCCCCTCTGTGGTCATCTGCTTTGATTTCTCTTGGATAAACACTTAGGAGTGGAACAGCTAGGTTGCAGTGTAAGTGCATGTTTAACTTTACAGTAAACTGTCAATCAATTTCCCCAGTTGGTTCTACCGTGTTATATTCCTACCGGCTGAGTCTGAGTCTCAGTTGTTCCCTAGCGTCAGTATTTTACGTTTTCACAGTTTCGGTCAGTTCAAAATATCTCACTGTGGCTTTAACATGCACTAGCTTGATGTTAAATACCTGTTTAAATGCATACTTGCCATTCGAGTATCTTTTTTATAGAGGTGCCTATATATGGTTTGCCTAATTTTTTAAACTGGTTGATCTGTCTTTTTATGATATTTTTGTAAGGGTTCCTTATATTCCAAATAACAGTCTTCTGTTATATTGTGATGGTGAGTGTTTTCTCCCTCTCTGTGGCTTTTCACTTTTTTAATAGTGAAATCTGCTCCTTGAAGAGCAGAAAGTTTTTAATTTTTATGAAGTCTCACTTGAAAAGTCTTTGCCTATCTTAAAAATGTTCTCTTCTTTCTTCTAGAAGCTTTACAAATTTAGCTTCCAGGGGCGCCTGGGTGGCTTGGTCGGTTAAGCGTCTGACTGTGGCTCAGGTCATGATCTCACAGTTAGTGAGTTTGAGCCCCGCGTCGGACTCTCCACTGTCAGTGCAAAGCCCACTTTGGATCCTCTGTCCCCTTCTCTCCGCCTCTCTTTCTCCCTCTCTCTCTCTGTCTCTCTCTCTCTCTCTCTCTTACCAAAAAAAAGAAAAAAAAAAAACAAATTTAGCTTCTTCCACATTTTGGGGTATCATGAAAAGTGTATATTTTTATTCATTAATTTCTCAGTTGATCATCAGTGAAATGTTCAAGGTTGTGAAATACCACAGACCACTTGATTTAAGACTTAGAATCTCGATTTAGATATCAACAAAGACGGTCTTAATTATAATCTCATTGTGTTTTCTACCCAAACAAGATATAAATGAACTTGAAGTCAAACCCTTTGACAGTGAAAAAAGGGAACCATCCTTAATGAAGCCAAGACAAGTGGCAGAAACCGGGACTGTTTCTGGCCAACTCAGACATGTCATCACTCTAAACTCAAGTCTTCTGGCTCCACATTAAGGATCATGCTTGGATATTTCCCGTTAACAGTGACTCCGTTAACAAAGGTCTACTCCTGTAGCATACCTTTATTTACTGTAACCACTAAAACAGTATTGAGGTGTCAAAAACAGTTGACCGAACTTGTCAGGGTTATCTCTCAGGAGAGGGCCACGGGGCATCAGATGTTTCAGAATCAAGACTTACAACTTTTGCATCCTTCAAGACTGACCACTGAGATGGAACAAAGAAATGTTCGACCCTGGTGTTCTGTAACTCCTTTGGGGAGCTCTCCTAAAAAGATACATTGTTCTTGCTCCAGTTTGCATCACCATTTGGTTTAATTATTATTCGTAATTGGGAAATAATTAGATAGAATGATGATGTAAACCCCAGTGGAAAATAGACATCTCTTAAGAACTCTAATGTTTTCTGTCACTTAAAAGGAAGGGGATATGACTTACTGGAGGAAAAAACTAATTAGAAAAGCAGACACATCTTCTCCCTGTCCTCATATTTCAGGCATGCTGGCAAGTGCTCAAAAATGATCAGAGAGTGGCCTATTTCTCAAGGACCCCAGGAGAGCATGATAATTTAAATCATCATCTCGGGAAAGCGCCTTGAGCACTTGTCTTTGCCGTTTTATGATCTTCAGTCAGGAGACAGAGTTTGGCTCTCCAGACTGGCATGGCCACGCAAAATATGGGCTGAAGGAAAACCGAGGTCGCACCCACACCAAAGTGAACACAGGCCAGTTAGAATCCCTGCCAAGAGAAACACATTTGAGCCAAGTGAGGAGACAGAAATGTTTAAAACAATGCTGTCCCCCAGCAAAATGAAAACAAGACTTTTATCCCGGGACACAAATCAGCTTTCAGAAAAGTTTGACAACACAAGGAGATGAGAGCGAAGTGATTAGATGTTCAGATGTGGGCCTAGCAACTTCAAAACCCTCAGCAAATCTAAAACTCTCTGTTTGGAATTAGGTTCCTTCTATTTAAATTTGGATTAACAATAACAAAAACAAAAATCAGTTAACTTCTCAAGAAAAAAATTTTTTTCACAGAAAAAGCCGATTTCATAAAAATGACATCTCGATGAAAGTCTTACTGAAACAGCCCACTTTGAAAATGTAAATGTTTATTAATAAATCATAATGGGGTCACTAGAAGGTGAAAAATAGGAAGGTTTGAAAAGAGACAACTAGGATTGCAAATATACTAGAATGCTCTGAACACTTTCTCCCAGCTGGTCCAGTTTGACTTCCACCCTTTGATGATTAGACAAAAAGTCAACCTGGCTCTCTGGGACTCCGTTCTTGGCTATAAACCAGAACATTTGTTCATGGTCTTAGACTAGCCTCTCTCTAGCAAAAAAGCAGGAATATCCATGTACCCGGGCACAGATATTAATACCAAATTCATGAGTTCTAAGAACTTCAAGTACAGCCTGACTCTGAATAGATGTCCTATTTTCTTCACTTTCCCCTCATTCCTTCACTTATGAAAACAACGACTCCCCAAACTTGTTCCAAGTCTCCTCAGAACCTTCCGCTGTATAGGACGTGGGCACACTTGAAACTTCACTTTGAAAACTGTTCAAAAATGCGTACTAAATAACCATTAAATAAAGGGCCCTGTGCTTGGTAGTATGACCAATGGTCCAATCAACGAGGATTGTGGAGCAGATAAGCTACTGTGAGGAAATGGTTTTGTTGTTGTTGTTGTTGTTGTTGTTGTTTTATTTTTTTGTTTTTTTGTGGTTTTTTTGAGGAGGTGTGATTCTAGCTGAGTGTTGGAGGAGTACCTAGGGGGCGGTGAAGAAGGGCATTCTTGCCAAAGGCGCCTACATATTCACAAAACCAACATGCATGAGAGGGCAAGAGAGGAGTGTGGTCAGAGCAAGGTACGAGTGCAGTGGAGACTTTGAGGTAGGAATGCAGGGAGCCCAGGGCACCAGATTGCGAGGCGCTTTAGGCATCACATAGTGCGTGAGCTTTCACTGAATGGAGATGCCTCTTAGGAAAATCAAAGAACTGTCACATCGCAGTGAGCACAAGTCCTGCCCTACGAGAATACCCCAGTAGAACATCCATGACTGTTGGGCTTTTGAAGAAAAGATTAGTGCGAGTGTGTTGGGGAGGAGGGAATGCAGCTCGATGATTATCGGGAGCTTTATGTGAACGGTGAAGAGTCAAATCAAAATCTGTGGACCAGATTTTCCCAATTTGTTCAGGCTTATAGGTGAGATCAGGGGTCATTTTTTAACAAGGGGAAGAATTTTTTTTTTTTTTTTTTTTAAATTTTTTTTTTCAACGTTTTTTATTTATTTTTGGGACAGAGAGAGACAGAGCATGAACGGGGGAGGGGCAGAGAGAGAGGGAGACACAGAATCGGAAACAGGCTCCAGGCTCCGAGCCATCAGCCCAGAGCCTGACGCGGGGCTCGAACTCACGGACCGCGAGATCGTGACCTGGCTGAAGTCGGACGCTTAACCGACTGCGCCACCCAGGCGCCCCAAGGGGAAGAATTTTTAACAAGAATCCTTGCTTCTTCTTCACATTACCTAATTGACCTCCATAGTAATCACTCTTGATTGATGTGACATTGAAATCCATGATCCATTTCTCTTCCCACCAGTTGTATGCTAAAAAAATGGCTTCCTTCAAAAAAAAAAAAAAAAAAAAAAAAAAGCCCTGATTGGTAGTGTTTGCCAATGTGCATGGTGTAAATTCTCCACCCTGGCCAAATTCAAGCTTTCAACATGCGGGACTTGTTCCAAGGTGAGTGGGAAAGTAGAGTTGGAGGGAGTGCACAAAATCCACCCTTGCAAGAGGGGAGGATTCAGCTGTAGCACCAACTGTAGCATCAACACCATTGCATCAACTCCTAAATTTACGATCTTTGAAATGTATCTTATATCCCATCTCCTTGCATTCCATCGCCTTGAGCATCCCAGTTAACTTGCCTGTGTTCCTATGAGATTGCCCAGGTTCCTCCCTCTCCTCCTAGGAAACATACATCTATGAGTCTGGAAACAAGAAGGGCATATCGACCCATTCATTCTCCCCTTGCACATCTTTACTGGTCCCAAGAAGGACGGGAAATGAAAAGTAAATCAATTTAAATTCATCATCTCCTTCTAAAGTAACAGTAAAATCTCTTGTCTAGCTAACAGTGGGTTAATATCATTAGGCTCAAAACAGAAAATAGTGTGTTGTCTTTTATATAACACACCAGATGCAATAAATTGACTCAAAAAGTCACATTTTGAAAATCTTCTTCATAAAAATTCTGTTTACTATTTTGTATGTTTCTGCTATTCAGTGTAGAATGTCTGGAAATAAATTAGTACAATATTTGGGGTCTTGTTTCCTCTTCAGTGTTCCTCTTATAATTAATGTCATGGATTCTTTCAAAATCAAGAGAAAAAATATTTTAGGAGTGTTTTTGTTCTTTCTTTGTTGAAACAAGATTTAATGTTTATTATCATAATTTTGATTGCTAGTGCACCACCTCAAGTGCTGTATTTTGTACTTTGTGAGCTATCATTTGGCTCACATTCACGATTTGTGCATTAATACCATTCAAGGTTATGCAATAACAATCAGAAATTATGATAATAAACATTGAAGCACATTTCAACAAAATATGATAAACTCGTGTGAAGGGTTTTTTTTTTTTAATCTTTTCATTAACAAAGCATCTTATGCTTCAGTGACACTTTAATTACCAAGAAATTACCCAAGAAAATATGTAATTATTTCTAGTAATTGACGGTGACTCTATATGTAACACTTCTTTATGTTAAAATAATTGCTAAAATGTGACCTTTTTCCCCCAGACATGTGGCTTAATTGATTGCATTCTGTTTTTCAGATAAAAAGGTAATAAAAATACCATCGCGAAAGTACATAAGTAACTCCAGTTCAGTCGAGGACAGTTTTAGTGACCTCAAAAACAATTTTTGATAATGACCAGCATTAATGAAATTATCTTGATAAATTTGGGGGTAATTATTTTAATTTCTCAATTTACCCCAATGTACTATAACATTCTCTTTGCCCGTCATTCCAAAAGTCTCATGTACATTGCAAAGAAGGACATTCCCTAAGTGGCTATTCGAAAGATCAAAATCCTTTGCTTATGTAGGAACATTCATTAAAAGAAAAAGAAAAAGCTCCCCTCTTAAAAACTAAAGCCACTCGTGGGAGAAAATCACTTTGACCCCTTCTAGCTTTAAAATTTCAATACTTATGATTCTATAAAATCTATCCATGACTTGGACACACTCTTTAAATGAAAAAACCAATAGTTAAAAGTGTCCACCTCTCTACTTCCTGTTTTTTCACCTGACAGTTTGGTCTAGTGAGAGCCTTAACTCACGAACCAGATTCACAGCCCCTTCCACAAACCTCTGCTTTTATTATTTTCCCACTGCTCTTTTCCTTCCCTTAGGACAAAGCATCTACCAGATAAGCCTTTGTCATCACACACTGTCCCTTTTGAAACTGACCAACCAACATGGTGAATTTTTGTCACCAACAATAACACATACTACCATGACCAAAACAATAACATAACGTCAATGTAGCTTAATTTGAACAAAAATCAATACAGATTTCCACACAAAAGAGAGGGACTGAAATTTTTTAAAGCCTGGGCATTGTAGAACACAGACATCCTCTTGTACGTTTCTATTCTCCTTGCAAAAATCACCTTCAGGGTCTTTCTCCTACTGAAATTTTAGGAGAATGCATAAAAAGTCTAAAACTACAGTAATAAAAGCCTGACATTTCTGCTCTGCGATCTCTGGGAGGAGTGGCCCGAGAAGAGAGTCTGGGAATTATGGATGCCTAAAGATTTCGTAAAGCCACTTTTTGCGGGATGGTGGGAAAGAGTAATGGATAACGTAAACAGTGGGTCCTCAGGTCCCTCGGGTGTTACTCACCCAGAACCTCTCTGAATTTATCTGCTGCATATTTTTGGCTTTTCTGGTTGGTTATACTTTGAAGAAAGCCTTCAATTTCTCTCAGTTTGTAGATGAAAAAAATGGTGCTTTTGTGAGTCCAACTGATTTGCCCTGAGTCGAACGCATGATCAACGGCAGTGCTAGGTCTAGAGTAGAACATAAATGACTCTCAGTCCAGTGCTCCTTTTTCTAGAAGGTATCCCTCTCCTGATAAGGTGCTCCAGTGTTTTGATTAATAGTCCATGGGCTGATCTTTAGAGGTCTTACCATGTTTCCTCAGAGAAAGAAACTCCGCCAGGGAGAGATCTAAGGCAACAAGCATCACTGAACAAAAATATTGGCCCTGAGTCAGGACTCAGCTTAATCTAATATGCCGGAGCATGTAATATAATCCTCTCTCTCTTCATCCAGGCTCCAGACAATTAGCCAGCCATGCCCTTGGGAGGCCGTTACTCGGCATATGGATGCCTGGATACAGAGTCGGGCTTACCGCTCGTTATGTAGACACTCACTATTTATTGGCTGAAATCTTCAGCGTGACCTCTTCAAAACAGTGGATTTAACAAGGACCACAACAATGCCTCTTGCTTTCAGTTCACATTCTAGTCCCATCTCCTATATATTCTGGATGGTTCCTTTCCTCCTCCCCCTTTGGCTGCAGATTTCATCTTCCACAGAATGGGAAGCCTGAAAGCATAATGCTTTCGGAATAATTTTTCCTGTGTTTGTTTTCCACTTGTCTTGATAAATTTTAAGTTTGACAGCAAGAAAAGGCTTTCTATTTTTCTATGAGCCAGAGAGGGTCTCATCACTCAACAAATCCCGTGAGCTTTTTACTTTCTCTGCGCCGTGTCCTTCTTCTGACCTTAAACTTTCTCACTGCCTGGAAAGAAAGCTTTCCATGAGAACTCACAAAGCCCTACAAGCGGAGTGTGACAATGAGACAGCAATGAACAGGGCAGATTATCGTCGGAGGAAACAACAAACTTCCTTATCAAAAATCCTTTGTTTAACAAAAAACCCCGGAGCCTACCGCAAGCTAACTGACTTGCTCCCTTACGTCCAGCAGCTTATGATTTCGTAGGAACACAGAACAGTGGCGCTCACAGAACCAAATGATTTTATTTCTCTTTGCATTCGACCTATCCTCCCCTCGTTTCTACATGGAAGGATCCTCCACTGCCTTCAGCCCAGCTTCAAGGAGAACCTATCAGCTGGAGCAGAAACACTGTATCCCTCCTGCTCCTTCTAGTTGGAAGTCTATTTGGGACCCTAAGAGAAGCAAAAGAGGAAAGAGGTGAAGACCGACACCAGGGAGGAGAAAACCAACCTGTTCTGAACATACACCCAGGGGCTGGCAAGCTTCTCCTGAGCTGTTGGTTGAGTGGAGGGTCCTGTCTGCTGTTAACTCACTCAGCGACAACAGGGAGGGTGCTTAGCTTGCTGAGTGCAATTTCCTCATTTTAAAACAGGACCGAAAACTGCATGTCCCTTCATGGAATACTTGTGACATTTAAGCAGGGTAAGGAATGTCAACCGATTGACCCAGGGCTGGCCCAAGTGTGATGTTCAGAAAATGTCACTGATTAATTTTCAGTGTCCTTTACTCTTCTTAACAAACCTGTGAAGCAAATATTATTCCCATTGCACAGATGAGCAAGATGAGGCATAGAATGTAAAGGAGTTTGTACAAGACCACATAAGCTTTGCTGTTCATAGCACCCTAGCAGCCTCTACAGTGAATTTCAGACTCATAGGATTTTCTGATAATATGAGCATAGAATTGATTTTGTTACACCCAAATCTACCTCTGTGTGGTAGAATCTAAGTCTACTCTTGGTGGGAGGGGACGGCTCAGCCCAGGCATCAAGGAGAAACGTACTCCTTCTAAGAAGATGGTGTTCTTCCCTGAACCGCTGACAATGGGCTTTTCCACCCAAGTGTGGGAGCATTCCCCCACCCATGCTGTAAGATTCCAAAGCCAACTGTGGAGGGAGTCACCAGACTGTAATTGTTTTGTGTTTAATTTTACACCTACTGTGAACAGAGTCAAGGTTCCGGGCAGTGTACTTCAAATAACACCCAAGTTATTGTTCCAGATATTGTGGGTCAGTTATTTCAGTCAGGCAAGGATAGGCTGCAATATTTAAGTCCCAGGTTCATTGTAAACAAAGAAAATCCATCAAAACCGGAATATCTCAGGAGAAATCCTTTCCAGGCTTTCATTACTGACTGCAAAGGATAAAAATCCTTCAGCTTGCTGATGGCTTGATGTCCCCATACACATTTACAGTGAGGTGATTGTTTTATTCGGATAAAGGGTTATACCTCCTCTGAAGCAAACCCATCGAAACAGTGGTTGTTAAATATATATGCGTGTGGATCTTCGAAGCCCTTCGTTGTCACCTGGCTGGGCATCCATACCCAATGCCATGCTAGACAGAGGAAATGTGGTTAAAATGTCACTTCCAGATGTTTGAGCTCATGGCTACTGGGTGGATGTTTTATCAAGCAAAGGTTTCCATTTTAAAAGCTCTAAGGTAGAAGGTCCGAGACTTTGCTTCCTTCCAGTTTCACAAACTCAGCACAGAGCCTGAGATTAAAGGCCTAACCTTCCTGTGCCTCTCTTTAGCCATCTGTAAAGTGGGAATATTAACTACCCTTCTTACTTCCCAAGATTTATATTTGGGTTCTCCAGAAAAATAGAATACACACACACACACACACACACACACACACACACACACACAGATTTAAGGAATTGGCTCACACACTTGTGGGGATTAGCAAATCTTAAATCTGTAGGGCAGGCTGGCAGTCTGGAAATTGAGGTAAAAGTTGATGTTGCAATCTCGAGTCCAAATTCCACAAGGCAGCAGCCTGGGGATTCAGGCAAGATTTCTATGTTACAGTCCTGAGGCAGAATTTCTTCACCACTGGGAAGCCTCGATTACTGTTTTTAAGGCCTTCAACAGATTGGATGGGGCCCACCCTGATTACAGAGACAAATCTGCTTTACTTCAGGTCAACTGATTTTAAATTAATCATATCCACAAATACCTTCACAGCAACATCTAGACTAGTGTTTGACCAAACAACTGGGCATTGTGACATAGTCAGGTTGGCCCATAAAATTGACCATCACAGGGCTATCTTCAAGTTCACATCAAATGAGGTCATACATAGGAAAGGAATTTCAAAGACATGAAACGCTGCACAAATATTAGGTTTTAAATAAACATCGAACTCCTGTGTTACGTGAGGTTTGAGGAATGTACAGATGAATAAATCAAAAGACCAGTCCTCAAAAAGCTTACCATCTATTAACCAGATTTAACCTATTTGAGATGTTAGGATTAAATGCATGAGAAATGAAATGCTATTTTTTGCTATTTATGCAAAAAATAATGTGTAAAGACACAGGAGCCTGTGAGTCAGAGAGGTGGCAAAGAGCCAACAGATCGCCCGGAATCTTTTTGAAAGGAATCCCTTCCCCAGAAAGGCCTTCTCAGTCACTCACCCTACCCTCATCCCAATTATGCTCCCCCCTCACTCTCTCTTATGACACTTCACTTTCGTTTTTCTTTGCGGCATATTGCAATACATGATGATTAATTTCTTTGCATGTTGCACTGTTTAATAGTGTTCTTACCCAAACTGAAATTCCATGAGAGCAAGGAGATCGGATTTGTTCTTGTGACCATTACCTCCCTAACATTTAACACGGTCCTTAACTGGTGATGGGTGTGCAAATTATAGTCTGCGAAGGTTTGAATAAATGAATATACGTATCACTGGGTTTTCTTTGCAACAGACTGTTGCCAATTTTTCAGGAAGAAAAATGGAAAATTATACCATAAACAATCATATACGTACCACCTAAATTCAATAATTGTTAATATTTTTGCCATTATTTTAAAGATGTCTCTCTCTCTCTCTCTCTCGCTCTCTTTCTTTATCCCTTTAGTTTTATTGCTAAATCATTTGAAAGTGGCTGATGTCATACCACTTTATCCCTTGAATATTTTAGTACACATCTCTTAAAAACAAAAGAAAAGGTGTATGTCCTATACAAACTCAATTACCATTAGCCAGCCTAAATAAACTAACAATAATTCCCTACTCTTCTCCATTTCCAGACCATATTCAAGTTTCCCCAACTGACATTTAAAGCTCTCTTATTTTTATTAACCATTATGGAATCAAATTTCTGGAAACACTTCCCATCCTGCACTCCCTCTACCCATACACAGCTTTTTAAAAATTTTTTACTTTGAGTTTCTTGAAGAACCAGTACAATTAATTGTCTTGTATAACATCCTGCATTCTGGATTTGTCTGCTTGTTCCCTGATGGTGTCATTTAACTTGTTCTTCCAGCCTCTGTATATTCTGGAAACTAGAAGTTAAGCCTAAAGGCTTGATTCGATTCAGCTTGAGCATGTTTTCTGAGAATAACTGATAAGCAACGTGTCTTACTTCATACTGCATCCTATTGAGAGGCATGCACATCAGCATGCCCACCATTTGGGGGCGCCAAGAGTCATCACGTGATCACGATGGTGACCACCTGACCAGTTTCCTATACTGGTGCACTGTCCCCTTTGTATGAGGGGACATTCAAGCAAGTTTTTGAAAATTATTGGTAATTGCAATTACCAGTTAAATTCATTTATCTAGCCCTTAACACTACTCAAAAAGCTCATTTACTTACAAAACTTCCTGATCCCTTTTCTTCTGAGGTGGGGGCGGGGCAGTAACTACAGGGGGAGCGGTTCCTCAATTACCTTTGCAGAAAATGTTGCTGAGCTTAAACTCAAGTCTTCATGAATTTTAAAATAAAAGCACCCCCTCCATATATTTTAAAAGACAGCGTTTTGCACAAATCTTTGACTATAGCATTTTTCATTCAGCATTAATTACATATATCAACATTTCATCCTTCCTGTAAACTGATATTATTTATTCAACTCACAAGAAAAGATACGATTAATCCTTATGATTCATTGTTTCTCCTGCAAAGAACTAAAGCCTACAGAGTTGAATTTTTTTCCCCTGCTGGGGCTGTATAATTGGGTTAAATCAGTGCTGTTCAAATCAGAGTACTGCTGGGGGTGCGTGACAGTGTGCTGGGGGTACTCAATAAACAGGGGGCCTCTTTCTGAGGCATAATTTTTTCCTAATGGTAAGTAATGTAAAACAGCTTTATATACCAAAATAAACTTATATATGGACACACACACACACACACACACACACACATACACACATTACAGAATAAAATGCAAAAATTCACTTGAATTTAAAGATAGAACATAAGGCCACTTTAAGTGAGCCACCGCCGGTACCCTGTTTACACCTTACTCCCCCAGCCACGGCCTCCTCACATACCACCTGCCCTCAGATGATCACTCTCCTCCGCGCCTTCAAATTCCGGGTGAGTCTGGTACAATTGCCAGCAAAAAGTTTAAATCGGCAAAGGCAAACTTCGCCTGAAAAATGTGTCTAAGTTTTCCAACAGCCAGTCCCTCCACCACCACCCTCTGTCAGATATCCATAAGCAGGGGAACTGGAGATCGGGGTTATGGGATCCCACCCATTAAAACAAAAAATTTTTTTTGAGTAGGGTTGACACACAGTGTTACATGCAGGTGTCCGACACGGCGATTTGACAAGTGTGTACATTATTCTGTGCTCACGGTGGAGGTACCATCTGTCAGCACGCAACACTATTAGGGTATCATTAACTATATTCCCTATGCTGTGCCTCTTATTCCGGTGCTTACTCATTCCATCGCTGGAAGCCTGTACCCCGCACTCACCTTCCCCTATTTTTAATGATACAAGCCAGTAAACACCACTTACTGTCCTGTGCCTCCATCCTCAGGCAGGGCTCCCGTCAAGAGAAGTCCCCATCCTCCTCTTTCCTACTGAGTGGGGTATATGTACCAGTATTTACCAGATTCGAAGGGAAACCGAGAAATTTTTAAATATTGAAGTGTTAATTAAATAAACGATAACAATAAATTCATTATACGTTAAATATAATTTATACGCTATATATAAATATACGTTATATATAAATAATATCTATATTACTCGGGGCGCCTGGGTGGCTCAGTCGGTGAAGCGCCTGCTTGGGCTCAGGTCAGGATCTCGCAGTTTGTGAGATCGAGCCCCACGTCAGGCTTGGTGCTGACAGCTCAAAGCCTGGAGCCTGCTTCCGATTCTCTCTCTCCCTTTCTCTCTGTTCCTTCCCCGTTCACGCTCTGTCTCTTTCTCTCAAAAACTTATTTGTTTAAAAAAAATTTAATAGTATATATATTACTTAAAAATAACTATTTTGTCCAAAAGAAAACATATATTGAATGACAAGATAGTGTTGTTTTATATGTTTTTAAGTCTCTCTAATATTTGGCTTAATAAAGGGCAGGAAGAATCTCGTATCTGCTTCTGCCCCCAATCTCTGGCAACAGCACACATCGTGTGGCCTCCAGAAACTCTACGATATATGTATACTCATGAAAGAAGGAGAGTGGAAAAGGCAAATAGCATCTTAGTATCGCCATGAAAAGAGTTTTGACCTCACGCACCCCTGAAAAGTTTGTAAGGACCTCCAGAGTGGGTCTCTGGACCACACTTTGACACCCACTGTGTGTGACATTTCTTCTCTTTAGAATTCTCTTCCCCCTTACTTTTTTCTATTACAATTGAACCCATCCATCAAAGTTCAAATTTTCACTTCTTTATGATCTTCCTCTATCTCTAGTAAGAACTCCTTCCTCTTTTGTGCCTCTAGAGCACTTTGTGTCTTGACTTACACTTAAAATACTCAATTACTTGGCCAATAATTACTGAGTGCCTACTTTGTTCTAGATATGGACAGTTTTTGCCTTTTTCTGCCATCTTTTCCCCCACCTACTCCTCCCACATTAAGATTGACCTTCAGCTCTGTCCTCCTCAAGCTCACAACCAAAGCAATCTATTAGTGGTAGGATTTTTAGGCACACTGGTGTATTGGTAAGATTTTTTAATTCTCTGAGGACATTTCCATAGCTCTCAAATTACACCACATAAGCCATCTGATTCTGCCATTAGTTAAGATCTCTACTATATTTAAACCACACTAAAATAGGCCCAGTTCTGTTTAGTACGCAAAAAAAGTAAGAGCAATTCATCTGATAAATGTTTATGAGCATAAATTGAACCACTCTAGCCCTTGTCTGATACACCATGAATATTCAATTTGACAAATATGTATTACAGAAGTTGTCGGAGAGTCTGAATCCCAGTTGAGTGGAATGGCCCCCTAGTCCCATGTTTCTATAATGCTAAGCCTCCAATGAATGTTAAGTATTTGAGTAAGAAGACCCACGTCCAGTGCCCACACTTGTAATGATGTGTGTAACTTTGGGCACAACACTGAACATTTCTGCAACTCAGTTTCTTCCACTAGAGTTGAATCTCCTTGAAGCCAGAAACTGTCTTTTGTTTGTTTGTTCTTTTATTTTAAGAGAGACAGAAGGAGAGGGATGGGAGGGGCAGAGAGAGGGAGAGAGAGAATCCCAGTCTCTTCACTGTCAATGCAGAGTCTGACTCAGGGCTTGATCTCATGAACCATGAGATCATGATCTGAGTCAAGGTCAAGAGTCAGACGCTTAACCCACTGAGCCACCCAGGTGCCCCAGAAACCGTGTCTTTTTAACCTCTGTACAGTACGATGTCTGGCACATAGCAAGTGCCCCATAACTTTTTTGTTGAACAAATGGCTCCATGGTAAGAATTACATTAGAAAGTCCTTCTCGGTTAGAAGGTCATCAAACACAGTGTCCCCGTGTCATAACCACTCACTAAATATTTGAGCACGCATGAATAAACAATTGAACAGCCTGTAATCTATGATTCTGCTGTGAGCAAGACATTGCCCTAGGCACCACGGAGTCACAGCAATGACAAATATATGGCCCCTGCCCTCACGGAACTCAAAATTTAACCTAATATTACCTGTTAAGATAAACAGCCACAGAGCAAACCGAACACCCTACATTCGTGATTCTTTATCTGACTTGGAACTCCAGGATATTTGAAATTCCACCTCTGACTGGCAAAATCACTTTTTATTTCTGCTTCTAATAGACACATAACTAAAGGCAAGGGCTAATGGGATGTCACAGCAGTGTCACCACAGCCCCTTAATTGATTTGAAGGTGCTGGCGTAACTATTCAAGGAAAAACGATGTTCTCACTGATGGGAGATAGAGAATGTACAATTTGCATCTCATCAGAAAAAAAAAATTTCTTGGTTTCCTCTACAAAGCACTAATGTTCTCAATACTGCTGACTGTGCTATTTTGAGCAATAGCCAGCATGCCCCCAGCATAGTTAGAGAGTAAGAGGAAATATTGCCTCCCCAGGTGTCAAATTTCCTTTCTCTAATGGAAGGATGTGTGGGACAGCATTTCAAACATAGTCACAGAGGAAAAAGGAGGCTGACAAGTAAGATGGATGAATGAGAGGGAAAACATGTGTTGAGAAGGAAGCTGTCAGGATTAGCTACCATTTGTGCATCAGTAGTGTCCTAATTAAAAATGCCCATCATAAGAGCCTTTGGGGAGAAAAGAAACAAAGGAAACCCGCATCTCCGCCATATGAGGGATCTCAGAGAAAAGGCAAGACTCTAGGACTCTCCACTGGACTGCAGTATTCCCACTGGTGGCTGTGTTTTGGCATCTAGGAAATTAACTGCTTCTATAACTCAACCCAGGAAACCTGCATCTTCATCAAGGTTGCTTCTGCTTTTAAAGGATATAACAAATTGAGCTAACATAAAGAAGTTGGAGACATTGGGGGGTGTGACTACGCAATGTGGGGCTCAGTCCTTCCAGCTTCTCATTCATAATGATTTCCTTCTTTCCCATAATTGGAGTCCTGAGCCTTCTGTGTTTACAGTGACATTAGTCAATTCCCTAGATGCACTAGGCCAAATTAAATAAAAGACTGCAGGGAAATTTATCTATAGAACATGAATCTTTAATGAGCCTTCATCCTATAACTCTTATAGTGGAGAGAGACTTGAAGAAACAGACTGTAGTCACCCATGAAGGCTGGCTGGAACTGAACAGATAAATGAGCATCCCTGATCCTCTTTTGCTTCATGGATAACAAAAAGGGGCTGGATTCGATAATCACGGAGGTCATTTCCATCCTGACTCTCAAACTATCATTCTTCTTACACTTCCATCTTCCATCCGAAGGAGTAGTGAGGGGCCATTATTAATATGTGGTAGGCCTGTGGTGGTGGGAGAGGAATGGTAATAGTTAAGAATATGGGCTCACCTATTAGATGGCCCAGGTTCGATCCCTTCTGTGTACTTACTAGCTGGGTAACTTCGGTCAAATTACCCAAGCTCTCTGTGTCTCATTTTTTTCATCTGCAAAATGGGGTTAATAACAGTACCTGTATCTCCTACAGTTTCTAAGATGAAATAACCTTCACAAAACATTTGTTATAGTACTTGCCACATAGTGAAAACGCAACAAATGTTTTCTGATGTAACGTTTATTACGCATCCAGTTGTGGAGAGGATACTGTCTCTGCAGAATCCACCACACAGGTAGCCAGAGGCAGACTTGCTGAAGTTGAGTGATTTTCTGGAGGTCTGAAGGAGACCCTTTGCTTACAAAACAAGTAAATGTTATTTGCCAATGTTCAAATTTCTTGTACAGTGTAAAAGGAGCGCAAAATACATCAGTTTGAATTCATAGTCTATTGTAAATAACTTTGACTCACTTACCAACTTACTGAAAATATACTTATTTAAATTTTCTTTAATGTTTATTTATTTTGAGGGAGAAAGAGACAAGGTGTGAGCAGGGGAAGGGCAGAGAGAGAGGGAGACACAGAACCCAAAGCAGACTTCAGGCTCCCAGCTGTCAGCACAGAGCCTGACACGGGGCTCGAACTCACAAACCGTGAGATCATGACCAGAGCCGAAGTCGCACCCCCAACCAGCTGAGCCACACAGGCGCCCCTGAGAATATACTTATTTAAAAGGGTACTTAATGGAAGAAAAAAGGAGAACAAAAGGATAAAGGATAGAGCCCAGGAAATACAGAGGAACAAAAGACAAGCTTCTATTACCGTATGCTATTGCTTGGTTTCAATCCCACTTCAACGTCTATATATGGTTCAGATTTTACTGGTATTTATATAAGAAACTTCTTCAAAATGGTTCAGAAAGAATGCAAATGTAGATTTAATTTGGGGAGGCTATATGCAGCCTATATATATATATATATATGATGTGGTCCTGTCCAAAAGTATGGTTTGATTAAGACAGGTCCCCCCCCTTCTCCCATTGGCAACAGCCACTCTTGGAGCTTTGTTTTGTTTTGTTTTGTTTTGTTTTGCATATTCCAGGCATTTCTGGTACTAAATACAATGGAGCCATTCATAGAGTGTCCCTGAGGGTTTGACTCCTCCAGGGGCCCTGTTATAACCCTGGGAACATTGAGCCAAAACCTAAGTCTCAAGAAAGACCTTAAAACTGACCAGAATGCATATTGGACACAGATGTCTCCAGAATTTGGCACTATCAGCCCCCACACACAGATTTCAGCCAACTCAAGCCAGAATATATTCAGCAGCCCAGTGAGTTATATGGCCACTTGACTTCTGGCTCCCCACTGGAAATAACTTGATGAAATGTACTTGAGAGGCATGAAGTTCTGCAGGGAAAGGACTAGATAAAGATTACAACCTCAGTGAGCAAAAAACACACTACATTAGTATTTTTCAATTAGCAGAAAGAACTCATCAGTCATACTGAACCATAGTATTTCTTTATGTATTTTACTGATGCAAAAACATCATAACACAACCTAGGATTATACAGCAAACCAGATAAGAGCAAAGGAGGAAGAAAGGAAGGGATAAATGTAACAAGTAAGGACAGATGCCTGGTTCTAAAATTAATCCAAATGAAAAGTAAGCAATCCAAGAAAAAGCAAAACCTATCTACAGTCTGGGGAGATTTTGTGTGCCTTTGGATGTCGGATTCATTCAGATGTCATTGCCTGACTTTTCTGTTGTCTTATTGACTAAACCAGGTCAACCACACAACCAATCAATTGTTTAAAAATACGCTAATGACCCCTTTCAGGGATAGAGATGATATGTTCTGGAAAACAACAGTTTTAGCTATGCTGCACGATACGATATATTCTACAAAGTGGTCACTCGGTAAGAATGTATTGATTGGTTTCATTATCCTGATAATAAAAAAATAGGCCAATAAATATTCCAATTACCAGCCTTTATTTTTTTTTTTTCAACGTTTTTTTATTTATTTTTGGGACAGAGAGAGACAGAGCATGAATGGGGGAGGGGCAGAGAGAGAAGGAGACACAGAATCAGAAAGAGGCTCCAGGCTCCGAGCTGTCAGCCCAGAGCCTGACGCGGGGCTCGAACTCACGGACCGCGAGATCGTGACCTGGCTGAAGTCGGACGCTTAACCGACTGCGCCACCCAGGCGCCCCACCAGCCTTTAAATCAAAAGTTACACATGAAATCTGCCACATAAATGAATTCAAGTATTATTTGAAGATGTTCAGTTTTTTTAAGTAGGCTTCACACACAGCATGGAGCCCAATGCAGGGCTTAAACTCACAAACCTGAGATCAAGACCTGAGCTGAGATCAAGAGTGGACACTTAAGTGACTGAGTCACCCAGGTGCCCAGAGGATGTTCATTTTTAAGAATAAAAGAAATAAAAAGGAAAGAAACAACCAATCATTTTTAAGGAACACCTGCAGCTTTTTGCTTACTGGACAGTACACACAAGAAGAAGAAACATTACACATCACTGTCTTCAAAATGACTGAGCCTTTATCATTTCTATTAAACGATATATAAGAGTAATGGTAAGAGAAGACTTACCTCTCTTCATGTTATCTATGAAGAATAATGAGAGCCTGCGCTGCTAAATTGGTTACTTTTAATCAATGCTTCATCATTTAGGATAAAGAGAATGCGCTTCTCCTTTCACTAATATTAAACGAGGAGAAATTTTCTATATCCTATGGTACAAAGGAATCGCCAGCACAACTTGACCTGTTTTCATGAAATAAATATTTAAAACCTTCTGCTGAAATTTAACAGATGCCAAATATACAAGCAAACAGGAGTATTTATTTAAAAAATAGTAATAAACTCTTAGCAGATTAAATAGCAGAGGATTTCAGGTGTTTTTTTTTATTATTATTATTTCATAGTTTACATGGTACTCAAAAGTCAACATCAAAATGCAGTGACTGCTAAAAACAAAATAGAGCACAAGAAGTTCTTCAAGTAAATTCTTTCGAGCTTGAAAGAAATTCTGCTTAAAGGAGTAAGGGCATTGAGGGCAATCCATGAGAAAATGAAAAAAAGATGAAGCAAAATGAAATAGAAAAGAAAATGGGGATTATTAAAATAGAATTAGAAAATGACAAGTTTGGAAAACAGGCAAAGATCCAACATACACATAATTGGTGTTTGAAGACATTAGAAAATCTGAAATGGAAATAACTTTTTTTCAAAGATCTAAGAGAAGAAAATATTCCTGAGATAAAACAGGACAGAACCAAAATCTGTAGATTGAAAGACTACATGATGTTCCCAAAAGGGAAGATACTGAATGATCAATGAGGACTTGCCCTGATTAAGTTACCAGACTCTTGTGGACATCAGGTCAAAAGCATCAAGTCAACTATGAATATCAAAAATTATCAGGTTGACCTCAGGTGTTCTTATAGCCACATTCAATACTAGAAGACAGTGGGAGACTGTGTAAAAAGTTCTGAGATAAAGGAAATGTGGTCCAATAATTTTATACTTGGCCAAGACATCATGAAGCTAGAAAGGTCAAAGATATAAATCCTCATATATTCCAAAATGTGGGTAATGCAGCACTCATGGACACGGCATGTGAAAAATAGTTACTTGAAGGTAACCCCCAGCCAGTTAAGCCATAAATGGAGAATCCAGAGTGAAAAGACTCATCGTGAGAACTGAATAAGTTTAAATACAGAATGAAGGCTCAGTAACTGTAAGGAGAGCATATTAACAGTATAAACCACAACAATGTACATAAACTATACCTAAAAACTTTAAACAATAAAGAAGAAGGCAGGATAATAGTATAAACATGCTAATCCCCTCTTCAGAGTTGGGGTCAAAAGATACAACTTAAAGTAGATAAAGCATAGGCTTAAGTATAATATATTAAGGTACAAAACAACCTCTAGAGAAAGTGGGAGTAAATATATAAATTCGAACAGTTAGGTTGTGAAAGGAAAGGAAAGAAGATGGGAAGAATTATAAATATTAGTTTTCTCATCTATTGTAGATAATAAATGATATTTAAAGAAAATAAATTAATAGAAGTTGTAAAATATTTTTTAAATCGTAGAAAAAATCAACATAAAAAGTGAAATAAAAACACTACAGGGAAAGAGTATGAAATGTAAAAAAAAAAAAAAAAAAAAAAAATGAAGCATTAAAAATAAAAATCCCAGGAAGATGGCGGCGTAGGAGGACGCTGGGCTCACTGCACATCCTGCTGATCACTTAGATTCCACCTACACCTGCCTACATAACCCAGAAAACCGCCAGAGGATTAGCAGAATGGAGTCTCCGGAGCCAAGCGCAGACGAGAGGCCCACGGAAGAGGGTAGGAAGGGCGGCGAGGCGGTGCGCGCTCCACGGACTGGCGGGAGGGAGCCGGGGCGGAGGGGCGGCCCGCCGGCCAAGCAGAGCCCCCGAGTCTGGCTGGCAAAGCGGAGGGGCCGGATGGACTGTGTTCCGACAGCAAGCGCGACTTAGCGTCTGGGAGGTCATAAGTGAACAGCTCTGCTCAGAAAGCGGGAAGGCTGGAGGACAAAGGGAGGGAGAGCTGCTGAGCCCCCGGACGGCAGAGCTCAGCTTGGCGGGGAACAAAGGCGCTCGCCAGCGCCATCTCCCCCGCCCATCCCCCAGCCAAAATCCCAAAGGGAACCAGTTCCCGCCAGGGAACTTGCTCGCTCGGCGCAAACACCCAACTCTGTGCTTCTGTGGATCCATCCCTCCAGCGGGTCTGACTCCCTCCTGGTGCCACAGGGCCCCTCCTGAAGTGGATCACCTAAGGAGAAGCGAGCTAAGCCTGCCCCTTCCGCCCCCGTGCACCTTGCCTACCCACCCCAGCTAATACGCCAGATCCCCAGCACCACAAGCCTGGCAGTGTGCAAGTAGCCCAGACGGGCCACGCCACCCCACAGTGAATCCCGCCCCTCGGAGAGGGGAAGAGAAGGCACACACCAGTCTGACTGTGGCCCCAGCGGTGGGCTGGGGGCAGACATCAGGTCGGACTGCAGCCCCGCCCACCAACTCCAGTTATACACCACAGCACAGGGGAAGTGCCCCCAGGTCCTCACCACTCCAGGGACTATCCAAAATGACCAAACGGAAGAATTCCCCTCAGAAGAATCTCCAGGAAATAGCAACAGCTAATGAACTGATCAAAAAGGATTTAAATAATATAACAGAAAGTGAATTTAGAATAGTCATAAAATTAATCTCTGGGCTTGAAAACAGTATAGAGGACAGCAGAGAATCTCTTGCTACAGAGATCAAGGGACTAAGGAACAGTCACGAGGAGCTGAAAAGCGCTTTAAACGAAATGCAAAATAAAATGGAAACGACGACGGCTCGGATTGAAGAGGCAGAGGAGAGAATAGGTGAACTAGAAGATAAAGTTATGGAAAAAGAGGAAGCTGAGAGAAAGAGAGATAAAAAAATCCAGGAGTATGAGGGGAAAATTAGAGAACTAAGTGATACACTAAAAAGAAATAATATACGCATAATTGGTATCCCAGAGGAGGAAGAGAGAGGGAAAGGTGCTGAAGGGGTACTTGAAGAAATTATAGCTGAGAACTTCCCTGAACTGGGGAAGGAAAAAGGCATTGAAATCCAAGAGGCACAGAGAACTCCCTTCAGACGTAACTTGAATCGATCTTCTGCACGACATATCATAGTGAAACTGGCAAAATACAAGGATAAAGAGAAAATTCTGAAAGCAGCAAGGGATAAACGTGCCCTCACATACAAAGGGAGACCTATAAGACTCATGACTGATCTCTCTTTTGAAACTTGGCAGGCCAGAAAGGATTGGCACGATATCTTCAGTGTGCTAAACAGAAAAAATATGCAGCCGAGAATCCTTTATCCAGCAAGTCTGTCATTTAGAATAGAAGGAGAGATAAAGGTCTTCCCAAACAAACAAAAACTGACGGAATTTGTCACCACTAAACCAGCCCTACAAGAGATCCTAAGGGGGATCCTGTGAGACAAAGTACCAGAGACATCACCACAAGCATAAAACATACAGACATCACAATGACTCTAAACCCGTATCTTTCTATAATAACACTGAATGTAAATGGATTAAATGCGCCAACCAAAAGACATAGGGTATCAGAATGGATAAAAAAACAAGACCGATCTATTTGCTGTCTACAAGAGACTCATTTTAGATCTGAGGACACCTTTAGATTGAGAGTGAGGGGATGGAGAACTATTTATCATGCTACTGGAAGCCAAAAGAAAGCTGGAGTAGCCATACTTATATCAGACAAACTAGACTTTAAATTAAAGGCTGTAACAAGAGATGAAGAAGGGCATTATATAATAATTACAGGGTCTATCCATCAGGAAGAGCTAACAATTATAAATGTCTATGTGCCGAATACCGGAGCCCCCAAATATATCAAACAATTACTCATAAACATAAGCAACCTTATTGATAAGAATGTGGTAATTGCAGGGGACTTTAACACCCCACTTACAGAAATGGATAGATCATCTAGACACACGGTCAATAAAGAAACAAGGGCCCTGAACGATACATCGGATCAGATGGACTTGACATATATTTAGAACTTTGCATCCCAAAGCAACAGAATATACTTTCTTCTCGAGTGCACATGGAACCTTCTCCAAGATAGATCACATACTGGGTCACAAAACAGCCCTTCATAAGTTTACAAGAATTGAAATTATACCATGCATACTTTCAGACCACAATGCTATGAAGCTTGAAATCAACCACAGGAAAAAGTCTGGAAAACCTCCAAAAGCATGGAGGGTAAAGAACACCCTACTAACGAATGAGTGGGTCAACCAGGCAATTAGAGAAGAAATTAAAAAATATATGGAAACAAACGAAAATGAAAATACAACAATCCAAACGCTTTGGGATGCAGCGAAGGCAGTCCTGAGAGGAAAATACATTGCAATCCAGGCCTATCTCAAGAAACAAGAAAAATCCCAAATACAAAATCTAACAGTACACCTAAAGGAAATAGAAGCAGAACAGCAAAGGCAGCCTAAACCCAGCAGAAGAAGAGAAATAATAAAGATCAGAGCAGAAATAAACAATATAGAATCTAAAAAAACTGTAGAGCAGATCAACGAAACCAAGAGTTGGTTTTTTGAAAAAATAAACAAAATTGACAAACCTCTAGCCAGGCTTCTCAAAAAGAAAAGGGAGATGACCCAAATAGATAAAATCATGAATGAAAATGGAATTATTACAACCAATCCCTCAGAGATACAAACAATTATCAGGGAATACTATGAAAAATTATATGCCAACAAATTGGACAACCTGGAAGAAATGGACAAATTCCTAAACACCCACACTCTTCCAAAACTCAATCAGGAGGAAATAGAAAGCTTGAACAGACCCATAACCAGCGAAGAAATTGAATCGGTTATCAAAAATCTCCCAACAAATAAGAGTCCAGGACCAGATGGCTTCCCAGGGGAGTTCTACCAGACGTTTAAAGCAGAGATAATACCTATCCTTCTCAAGCTATTCCAAAAAATAGAAAGGGAAGGAAAACTTCCAGACTCATTCTATGAAGCCAGTATTACTTTGATTCCTAAACCAGACAAAGACCCAGTAAAAAAAGAGAACTACAGGCCAATATCCCTGATGAATATGGATGCAAAAATTCTCAATAAGATACTAGCAACTTGAATTCAACGGCATATAAAAAGAATTATTCACCATGATCAAGTGGGATTCATTCCTGGGATGCAGGGCTAGTTCAACATTCGCAAATCAATCAACGTGATACATCACATTAACAAAAAAAAAGAGAAGAACCATATGATCCTGTCAATCGATGCAGAAAAGGCCTTTGACAAAATCCAGCACCCTTTCTTAATAAAAACCCTTGAGAAAGTCGGGATAGAAGGAACATACTTAAAGATCATAAAAGCCATTTATGGAAAGCCCACAGCTAACATCATCCTCAATGGGGAAAAACTGAGAGCTTTTTCCCTGAGATCAGGAACACGACAGGGATGCCCACTCTCACCGCTGTTGTTTAACATAGTGTTGGAAGTTCTAGCATCAGCAATCAGACAACAAAAGGAAATCAAAGGCATCAAAATTGGCAAAGATGAAGTCAAGCTTTCGCTTTTTGCAGATGACATGATATTATACATGGAAAATCCAATAGACTCCACCAAAAGTCTGCTAGAACTGATACATGAATTCAGCAAAGTTGCAGGATACAAAATCAATGTACAGAAATCAGTTGCATTCTTATACACTAACAATGAAGCAACAGAAAGACAAACAAAGAAACTGATCCCATTCACAACTGCACCAAGAAGCATAAAATACCTAGGAATAAATCTAACCAAAGATGTAAAAGATCTGTATGCTGAAAACTACAGAAAGCTTATGAAGGTAATTGAAGAAGATATAAAGAAATGGAAAGACATTCCCTGCTCATGGATTGGAAGAATAAATATTGTCAAAATGTCAATACTACCCAAAGCTATCTACATATTCAACGCAATCCCAATCAAAATTGCACCAGCATTCTTCTCGAAACTGGAACAAGCAATCCTAAAATTCATATGGAACCACAAAAGGCCCCGAATAGCCAAAGTAATTTTGAAGAAGACCAAAGCAGGAGGCATCACAATCCCAGACTTTAGCCTCTACTACAAAGCTGTCATCATCAAGACAGCATGGTATTGGCACAAAAACAGACACATAGACCAATGGAATAGAATAGAAACCCCAGAACTAGACCCACAAACGTATGGCCAACTCATCTTTGACAAAGCAGGAAAGAACATCCAATGGAAAAAAGACAGTCTCTTTAACAAATGGTGCTGGGAGAACTGGACAGCAACATGCAGAAGGTTGAAACTAGACCACTTTCTCACACCATTCACAAAAATAAACTCAAAATGGATAAAGGACCTGAATGTGAGACAGGAAACCATCAAAACCTTAGAGGAGAAAGCAGGAAAAGACCTCTCTGACCTCAGCCGTAGCAATCTCTTACTCGACACATCCCCAAAGGCAAGGGAATTAAAAGCAAAAGTGAATTACTGGGACCTTATGAAGATAAAAAGCTTCTGCACAGCAAAGGAAACAACCAACAAAACTAAAAGGCAACCAACGGAATGGGAAAAGATATTTGCAAATGACATATCGGACAAAGGGCTAGTATCCAAAATCTATAAAGACCTCACCAAACTCCACACCCGAAAAACAAATAACCCAGTGAAGAAATGGGCAGAAAACATGAATAGACACTTCTCTAAAGAAGACATCCGCATGGCCAACAGGCACATGAAAAGATGTTCAACGTCGCTCCTCATCAGGGAAATACAAATCAAAACCACACTCAGATATCACCTCACGCCAGTCAGAGTGGCCAAAATGAACAAATCAGGAGACTATAGAGGCTGGAGAGGATGTGGAGAAACGGGAACCCTCTTGCACTGTTGATGGGAATGCAAATTGGTGCAGCCGCTCTGGAAAGCAGTGTGGAGTTTCCTCAGAAAATTAAAAATAGACCTACCCTATGACCCAGCAATAGCACTGCTAGGAATTTACCCAAGGGATACAGGAGTACTGATGCACAGGGGCACTTGTACCCCAATGTTTATAGCAGCACACTCAACAATAGCCAAATTATGGAAAGAGCCTAAATGTCCATCAACTGATGAATGGATAAAGAAATTGTGGTTTATATACACAATGGAATACTACGTGACAATGAGAAAGAATGAAATCTGGCCTTTTGTAGCAACGTGGATGGAACTGGAGAGTGTGATGCTAAGTGAAATAAGCCATACAGAGAAAGACAGATACCATATAGTTTCACTCTTATGTGGATCCTGAGAAACTTAACAGAAATCCATGGGGGAGGGGAAGGAAAAGAAAAAAAAAAAAAAAAAAGAGGTTAGAGTGGGAGAGAGCCAAAGCATAAGAGACTGTTAAAAACTGAGAACAAACTGAGGGTTGATGGGGGGTGGGAGGGAAGGGAGGGTGGGGGATGGGTATTGAGGAGGGCACCTTTTGGGATGAGCACTGGGTGTTGTATGGAAACCAATTTGACAATAAATTTCATATATAAAAAATAAATAAATAAATAAATAAATAAATAAATAAATAAATAAATAAATAAAAATCCCAGAAATGCAATTTGTGATAACAAAAGATAAGAAAATAAATGGCCATCAAAAACAAACTGGCTAATGGGGCTCCCGGGTGGCTCATTTGGTTAAGCATCCAACTCTTGATCTCAGCCCAGGTCATGATCTCACAGTGGTGACTTTGAGCCCCGCTTGAGGCTCTGTGGTGGCACCATGGAGCTTGCTTGGGATTCACCCTCTCTCCTTCTGTCTCTGCCCCTCCTCCACTCGTGTTGTCTCTGCCTCTCTCAAAATAAATAAATAAACTTAAAAAAAAATGAACTGGTTGAATAAATGGGAACATCCATATCATGGAATACACAACATTTGAAAAATGAGACAGAGTTTTTGTAGAAATAATCTCCAAGGTGTGATAAAGGAAGAAAAGCAAGGTATCAAATAGTGTGCACTGGATTTTTCCATTTGTGTAAAAATAAAAGATATTCAGTGTAAACACACACACTCGCATTCACACTCAAATACTTGTTTAGGCAGGAACGTCTTGCAGAAGAAAATATTATCGGTGATACTTCTTTCTTGGTTGGAAGACCAGTATTGTAGAGTTGAAGAAGACTTACTTGTTTTTGTATTTCATTTTGTACGTTTATTAGTACTTTCTAAATGTTTATTTATTTTTAAGAGAGAGAGAGAGAGAGACAGAGCACAAGCATGGGAGGGGCAGAGAGAGAGAGGGAGACACAGAATCTGAAGCAAGCTCCAGGCTCTGAGCTGTCAGCACAGAGCCTGACCCAGGGCTCAAACTCATGAACCACAGAGATCATGACCTGAGCACAAGTCGGACACTTAATTGAATGAGCCACCCAGGCACCCCCATTTATTAGTACTTTGACAAAAATAAAATAAAACCCGTTCAAGAAAACAATATGTACATTCACATACATATATACATATAACTACATATCTCTTAGAGTCAAATAGATGCGTGAATGTATGTCTGTATAATTAAGGAAGTATCACAAACCAAAATAAGAAACAGATTAGCCAACAAATTTTACCAAGAGAATAAGAAAAAAATTTAGATGTCTTAACCTTGTATCAAAGTAAATTCCAGATGCATAAAAGAGATAAATGTAAAAAATTAAACAAAACTAGAAAAGACTGTAAAGTAATATTTCATTGATGATCATTTGGGGAAGGATTTTCTAGACAACAGAAAGGTGACAGTCAAAGAGGTTAAAATGCTGAATACTGAAAGAGCCCTTTTAAGGGGTGCCTGGGTGGCTCAATTGATTGAGCGTCCGACTCTTGGTTTTGGCTCAGGTCATGATCTCACAGTTCATGAGGTCAAGCCCCACATCAAGCTCTGCAGTGGCAGCATGGAGCCTGCTTGGGATTCTCTCTCTCCCTCTCTCTCTCTGCCCCTCCTGCTCTTTCTCTCTCTCTCTCAAAATAAATAAATAAACTTAAAAAAAAAAAAAAAGGCCCTTACAAACCTGTAGGGAAAACTGAGTTCATCTCAAAAAAAAAAAAAAAAAATATATATATATATATATAAATATATATATATATATATATGTATATCAGGAGATATATGTATATCTGTATATATACATATATCAGGAGAGTAAAAATAAATATATCTGTATATTTTTATTGAGTACCAGCTCAATGTGCTCAACTTGTGAGAGGTTAGAGATGGGCCAAGAGCTCTCACAGAACTTATAATCTAGTGGATAACATTCTAGAATTAGATGGATTGTCATCTAATAATTCAATTGTCAAAACTGATTGACAATTGATTTTCAAGCCAGCTGTTACTCAGTACCAATCAGAATGCATTTTATAACTATATCAATGGCTATAACCATATGGATGCATCCCTCAGTCTATGCTACATGCTAAGCCACAGAAGTGCATTTTCTCATTCAGTCCCCATAATGCCAGGAGATTGCTGTTAGTTTTCCCACTTTGCAAATGGGAAAACTGAGGGGCTTCAAGAGATTAGGCGATTTATCCACATTCACAATTTGGAACAAGGCTGAGGCACGATGTAAGTCCTCCCCAACATCAAAATCCACGCAGCAAAGAGACGACATTTGCAAAGAGCAAAACTGGTCAGAAACATATAAATATGCCAGGTCAAATAATGTGCTTCATAGAAACAAGCTATCTCTACATAAAATGGCTGCTTTTGCAGCATCGACAAAATTAATTTACCGTTTGTTTTAACTTTCTGTAAAATATTTTTACTTAAACGTGTGTGCGTGTGTGCGTGTGTGTTTGTTCATCTTTGTTGGTCTCATTTTGCCCCTGATAAGTCATTACCGCTGCAATTTGATTAAATGAAATGACTGCCCTTGAACTCTCTATATTCCAAGGCAGTAGAGCAGGAAGAAACATATGGCTCCTGTGCCCTAGCAGCGCAATTTTAGGCCTCCTCAAGAATTACATGGCCATGGTAGTGATTTGCTATCAACAATGTTGTGACTCCTAATTCAAAGCAGTAGATTCAGGGCCTTCAAATACAAACCTATGGGTCAGCCAGGCATTGTCTCTCGTATTCAGATCAGTTCAGCTCTTCAGCACACAGCATCTGCGTTTCCCTTCACACGACCACTGCACTCAGGAGAATTTGGACCAACTCAGCATGCAAGGACAATAGGACAGGCATTTGCTCTCGAAATAGCACACAGCAGGATTACTAGAACAACTGACTCTGTATGAAGAGAAAGGAAGAAGAGCGTGTGTGTGCACGCACATGCGTGCACGCTCTCCAGGCGCAAAACAGGAAACTGTTCGTTTTATGATCAGCAGCAGGACCCTGTATCCAGTGCTCGACCAAGTGACGACTTTTTTTGCCGTTGCAAATGTGGGAGTTTGCAAAATACAATTTCCTCAACATCACCGGAATTTCTTCTCAGCTAAAATCTAAGTGCCCACAATTCTCATGACTCAAAGTCTGACATCTCGTCTCGGTTTGTTGAATTTATTTTTTCTGGACAGCTTTGCTGTAGTAATTGATTTTTATTGTGTGAGGCTAGTCTACATTCTAGCAAATTTGCAGTTGATTATCCTAAGTGCATTCAGAACTAGTTTCCAGAGACGGTTTGTGTGACCTTGTAGAAGCAAGTATAGGACAATGATTTTTCTTTGCAAACTCACTAAACCTTTTATTGTACACGTATGGGGGAAAGAAAGCTTACTTAGGGATTATAAACTAAGCTCTGTCATGAAAACAATATGGGGTCCTACTCTGGATAATGCTATTAAACATAGGAGTGGCTTCCCTCTTTCTTGGACGTGCTGCACTCTGCAGCCCTTGAATCCTAATAGAAAGTGTACTACAGTTACTTTTCATTATGACATATATATATGTGACTTTGTAGAATGTATTTTGGCTTTAGAAATGGCCCCTTCTCATCACTTCTGTTGTTAGGCCTTTGTTGAGTTCTGTTGTACCAAAAGACAGTGGGTACCTTGCTGTCACGAAAAGGTTGCTGGTTAGGATTCCATAATGACTGCCAAGCTTCCTCCTTCCTCGCCCTGTCCCATTACTAACTGTTCAACTCAGTCTCTTAGATCGGGATGTTACATTACAACCAAAGGCAGTTGCTTTCCCACAGGCACGTTCTCATGGGCTATGACAAGAAAACACAGAAGGCAGATGACACACACCCTGTTTTAAAGTAAGGAAGGGAGTGTCAATACTAATAATATTCAAACGTCACAAAACATTAGAAAGGACAGATCGCTGAGGACAGCAATTAGGAAACTGCAAATAGTGTCCCTCATCACCTCAAACTCTATAGCCCTTGACCTTGAATGTGGAGGTCATCTTCATGTTACTTAAAATCCCTGTGAGTCTCTCTCTCCCACAGGATATATGCCAAGAGGCTTCACCTGTCACACGAGGGCATCTGTGACCCTGGCTCAACCCTGTGTCTTTCATCACTCTTTGTCCCTTTGTGCACTTAAGTGAAGTAAGCTCTTCGGGGACCTCAAGTTGTTTCCACTTCTGGACCTTTGCTTGGGTTCTCCCATCTGCCTAGAATCCCCTTCCCCTGGTTAACATCTCATCCTGTAATATTTGTCCTCCCAGAAGACTCCCTCACCTCTCTGCTCCCATAGTGCCCTGCACATGAGTCTCTCATTCTAGTTAGGTTAACTTATTATCCCCTGTTTATTTGTATGTTTCCCTGGAGCACTATGAGGCTCCTGAAATGTGGGGCTATGTCTTATTCATCTACCTATTCTGAAGCCTGCATAGCCTCTGGCACATACTGGGAACTACATAAATATAGGTTGAATAAGTGAATTGCCTTGAAAGGCTAGGGAAAAAAAACTGAAACATATACAAATTAACCTGATTCTTTCTCTGCTCTGTTACTTTGAGCAAGTTACTTTTCCACGGAAGTCCTGATTTCCTCACCAACCTCGTAGAGCTGGTGTGACAATGAAATAAGAAAATGCCTATGATTTCACTCATATGTGGAATTTAAGAAACACAACAGATGAACATAGGGGAAGGGAAGGAACAATAAGATAAAAACACAGAGGGAGACAAACCATAAGAAACTTAAATACAGAGAACAAAGTGAAGGTTGCTGGAGGGGAGGTGGGTAGGGGGTTGGGTTAAATGGGTGAAGGCCATTAAGAAGGGCACTTTTAGGGATGAGCACTGGAAGCCACATGGAAGAGATAAATTGTGGGTTCTACTCCTGACCAAGACTACACTGTGTGTTAACTAAATTGAATTGAATTTACTGTATGTTAACTAAATTTAAATTGAATTTAAGTAAATAAAAATAAATAAATAATCAGTAACAAATCATTAAAAAAGAAGAGAAAATGCCTAGGAAGTTGCTTAGTCAAGTTCTTAACATATAATAAGAATTAAATGAATGTTAGGTATTATTATTAACTGAACAGTTAAAGTGAAGTCAATCCTTTGACATCTAATATCCACAATTTTTCAGAGCTAAATGTCCAGAATTATTTGGTGTTTGGTTTCTGAGGGCTCTGTCGTGTTATATCACTTTTTTTCCCCAAATTATGCTGCTTCTCACTCAATTTTCCTCCTCTCTGTGTGGGAAGAAATAGCCGGTAATTCAGGTGCCCGGTAATTCAGGGTGGGTAACTCACACTTGTGTTGAGTCAGCAGGGACTCCAATTTAGAACCACATCAGCAGACATCATCCTCTGTAAATATTTCAAAAGTTGATGGACATGGCTGTTTTCACTATTCCAAATTACCATATGTGTCCATCACTCAAATCTGTTTCCATTCACAAATAAGCTTCATGATGCTCTTGAAAGAAAGAAACCAAATCCAAATTTCTCCATCCATCACTTGTAGCCATTCTCATTACCATCAAGGTTTGGCAGGGGAAGGGAGGTTTATAAATTGGTGACGGGAGTAAATTCTGCATAATCCCATAGGTCAGCAATGCCTTAAAGCATATTTAAAACCTAAAGGTCAAATCTCCAAAAGTCAAAAGTTATTTTCCAAGGGCAACGATCTTATTTTATTTCTTTTAAGACCACAAACATGCTGATTTCCCTAAAGGTCTTAGAGATTTGCTTGCACTTTTCGTAGAACTGGGAAATAAACTTGGCTTTGCACTCAGCTAATGGAAGACCACCCCGGTGCTTGAGTCTGGGCGGTCTCCTCCTGGCACCACAAATATGCCACGCTCATTTCCATCTTCTTGCTTTTGCACACACCCTCCCCATCCTCTGTAATAACCTACAACTTTCTGGTTCAAATCATGGCTCCATTGTTCCTTAGCTCTGAGTCCTTGGAAAATTGACTTCACTTTCCCTAAACCTCAATTCCCTCATCTCTAAAATGGGGATAAAAATAGTATCCATCCCTGAGAGTTGTTATAAAAATTAAGGTAGACATTGATTTAATTGTTAGACCCATTTCTTTTTTTAATTTTATTTTTTATTTTTTAAAATTTCCATCCAAATTAGTTAGCATATGGTACAACGATTTCAGGAGTAGATTCCTTAGTGCCCCTTACCCATTTCGCCCATTCCCCCCTCCCACAACCCCTCTAGTAACCCTCAGTTTGTTCTCTATATTTATGAGTCTCTTCTGTTTTGTCCCCCTCCCTGTTTTTATACTGTTTTGTCTCTTAAAGTCCTCATAGGTGTGAAGTCATATGATATTTGTCTTTCTCTGACTGACTCATTTCACTTAGCATCATACCCTCTAGTTCCATCCACATAGTTGCACAAGGCAAGATTTCATTCTTTTTGACTGCCAAGTAATACTCCATTATACATACATACCACATCTCCTTTATCCATTCATCCATCGATGGACATTTGGGCTCTTTCCATACTTTGGCTATTGTTGACAGTGCTGCTATAAACATGGGGGTGCATGTGTCCCTTCGAAACAGCACACCTGTATCCCTTGGATAAATGCCTAGTAGTGCAATCGCTGGGTCATAGGGTGGCTCTCTTTTTAGTTTTTTGAGGAACCGCCATACTGTTTTCCAGAGTTAGCCCCATTTCTGGCCCTAGATGCCATTTACTTCATGACAAAGTGATATTGTTGCTGCTGTTATTCAGTCTAACCTATGTATCAGTAATGGCCCAGTTCGTCCTCTATCTTTCCCACATAGTTTCTTCCTTTACTGTTCTTTCTCTTACATGGGTTGTACTCTTCATTCTGTGTATGTTTAAAATATATTTATATTTAAAATATATTAGGCATATTTTAAAATATCTATATATTATATATATCACTCTTCATTCTATGGTTAACACATACATAGCACATGATTATATATAATAAATATAACACTCGATGTTATGTATCATATAATAGTGTACAATATACAGACATGCACCGTAGTGTGTGTTTGTACATATATACACGCATATATTCTTGGCATCCAGCGTAGGTATGAAACAGTCATGAAAGTATAAATGTGTTAAACTAAATATTCTTCAAAAATATATATTTAAAGGAAGTTAAAGACAATATTCAGATTTCTTTCAGTGCGGACCCTAAGAATATACAATGTCAAAAACCTCAGAAGCCAGGTACATCAGAGTTGGAACAGCAACTAGAAATAAGCTGATGAAGGTCATATGACTCAGGGAAGAGTAGATCTAAGATCTTATCACCAGGAAAGAAGATTTAGGAGTGGTTTTAAAGATAAGACCATTACAATACCATTTTGTGAAATCAGCAATGACTATTTACTTGTTCCTCTAATGATATTTCCGATAGCATTCAAATACCTACAAAATAATTTTATTTGGCCCAAAGAGATCGTGGCTTCCCGAGAAAATTGCATGACAATTATAGAGAAAGCAGAGCAATTCATATAACCCAGAGAACAATCCACTTTTTTTTCTGAATTATGTGCTAATAGTAGGCCTGGAAATGTCCAAACTTATCAAAAACCAGTCTTGAATATTGATGAGAAGCCATACCTCAAGACCTAGTGAGGGGATTTCAGACATCTGCACACAAGGAAAGAGAGGCTGAACTGCCAGATGACTGAGGGTCATCCAAGTATGTTTCAAATCCAAAAACACATAAATAAGGTTCTCCTCTAATGTTTCCCACACTTTGCTAATAATCAGAATCAATAAGCACATTTTTTTTTTTTAGGATTTTTTTTCCAATATATGAAACTTATTGTCAAATTGGTTTCCATACAACACCCAGTGCTCATCCCAAAAGATGCCCTCCTCAATACCCATCCCCCACCCTCCCCTCCCTCCCACCCCCCATCAACCCTCAGTTTGTTCTCAGTTTTTAACAGTCTCTTATAATAAGCACATTTTTTAAGAGTACAGATTACCAAGCAGCCTCTCAGCCCTGCTTATTCAGAATCTCCCTGGATAAGGTACAGTTTGAGAATACATATTATTAACAATATCGCCAAGTTGAGTTTGAAGATGAGTTGGATCTAGGGATATACTCTTTTGTCCTAGAAAAGAATCATTCCCTCTTTAGCCTGGGATTTCTGGGTCCCAGAAAGAAAACCAAGGCACTGCCCATACTACAGAGAAAGGCACCCGGAAACCTGGAAGAATGAGAGGAGACTTTGATAGGAACTGCCCCAACTTTCTCTCCTGCCATTTGAGACTCAGGAGCTAACAGGAAGTAGGGGCTCCAAGGAAATCCGGGTGGTCCCCAGCATCGGTTTTAATTACATTACTCTATTTCCAGGTGTTTTCCCGAGGGAGAGGGCCTCTGCATGGTTGCTGACAAACCTGGGGGTCTTTCAGTCTGCTCTCTTGTCATTTTGCCTGCATCAAGAGGAAGTTCAAGGCAATGTAAATAATGTATATCTTTTCTTAAAAGTCAGTGTAAATATTTCATAGATTGTACAGTAAATAATAAATACTTTTGGAAAAAACAATATAAATATTTGATCATTTACAGAGCAACTCTTAAGCCTGGAACTACATATGAATGTTCCCCCAAAAATCCAATAAATCCTAAACTACATACAAATGGTTCAAAAGTGACCTGAACATGGTCATGGGCACAGTTTTGTTTTGTTTTGTTTTGTTTAATTGCTGTGTTTGTTTCTTAGCCAGGGGAGTGTTAAATCAAAGTGTCCCCATCTGTAACAGCCTGCTTGTGAATCATCTGAAATTTTGGTAACTCCCAAGCTCTTGTGCCTTCTGATAATACTTGGCGTGCATCTTGAAATAATATAATGCTCTCTGCCTCTCAGAGAAATGTAGGGGTACCCTGCTGTGCAGCTGCTGCCCTTAGTGCAAAGAGTTTCCAATCCTACAAAGGTGGCCCCCACAGAAAGCCTGGATAATAAGCGTCAAATGCCTCCTGCACACCAAGCAGGTAAAATTTTCTTACACCCACAGTGGATCAAATCTTTGAGTAGGAAGCTTCAACCAGATAAAAAAAATTTCAGATTATCAAGGATGTGCTTTATATCATCCTGCCTGCAGACCTCCAGTCCAGAATCTGTTTCTTTTCACATCTCTCTGCTCTTCTAGAATTATATGGCAATCCAGTCCCCGTGACCCACACAAGTTCATCTTGTGTTCTCCATTTCTGTTTCATCCTACTGGATATGCCCTTAGAGACTCAGTCCCAGACCTGCTGTCTTGGGCAATCATTCTCGCTGAATCTTGCACATTCTTGTATAGCAGCATCTGTCCCAGAGAATTAAAATACTTGTTTATGTTACATATTCACCATTGTATCACAGAATCTAGAAGAGTGCCTGACACATAGTCAACTCTATAAATATTTGTTGAATGAATGAATGAAGAATGAATGAATGCATTTATATCTGTCTACCCTAGTGATCAGAGACATTGTTTTTATTCATAGTGCCTTCAGAACATGGTACAGTGCCTTACATAAGGTAAAGATATGTTCAGTGGATAAATAGGTACTCAGTACTCAGTAAAGATATGTTGAGTGGATAAATAGACCTTAGCAGGGAATGTGTCTTTGTGTGGTGAAAGCATATGCAGGGTATGAAACAGAAAGAGGGAGAACAGAGAAGAAATGGGGGAGGGGGTGCCAAACTATAGTCCCACTCTCCTCTTCCTTGGGGAAGGTGAATAAGTACATACTTTAACGAAGTTTTATAAGGGGGATGAAGAACATATTTTTTTTTCAAAAATAAATCCCTCTTAAATTAAAAGGAAATGTTCCTGGTTACACCCATGTAGTATTTATAGGGAACATACCTCCAAGAAGCTCGAAGCATAACCAAAGTTAGCACATTAAATTTTGCACCAAACTACCACTGTGTGGTTGATGGAGGCCATTTATTCATTTCATTGTCCCCTTGGAGGAAACAAAACAAAATTAGAGGAAAAGAGCTAATAACTTGCCCAGAAGCACACAACGATGCAGCGCTGGAGCCAGATTCCTCTCCACAGCTCTTGAGAGCACATAGCTCTCAAGGTTTAAATGGGTAAGTCTGGCATTAAGAGCCTCCAACTGACTATAACCCACCAGTAAACAAAAGCTCGTGGAATGTAAGCACCATCTAGAACTTGACAGTGAGAACTGTGCAGAGAAAAACAAGATATAGTCCCTGTCCTCATGGGAAGAATCTAATGGAAGATTTAAGACAACACAAACACCCAGGACACACTTAAATCCCAATTCATAGCATTAAATGGCGGGGGTCACTGAATGGAAGAAACAATGTCTCATTCAGGGTTCTTTGGCTGTAGGCATCAGTGAGGGAAGCAGCAAAGAAATACACTGTAAGCATATGGAGAGCCAGAGGATAGAAAAGAAGGTTTCATACTCAGGAAGTTCCAAAGTATCTTAGTAAAAGGAATTCTTCGAAAGCCTAACCCAGCCGCTATTGCTGGAATGAACAGACGATTGCCAACCATTTCTTTCCGTCTCTCCATGATTCTGTTCAAGATTCAAAGTCCCAATAGAGAGAGCCCAAGAGGCTGAGTTAGAGTAATGCCGTCTGTCCTCTTGGCTGTACTGGGGCAATAATAGGGAAGATCTGGTGGGAGAAACCCATGAGGGAGAAACCCTTTCAGCCTCTCATGTAGGAGGGCAGAGTCCTTTGATTTGTCATTCTTCTGTGACTTCACCCAAAGAGTAATCTCCCAAAAGGACACTGAGGTGTTACCAGTAAGGAGGAATTATGAAGAGCTGCCAGAAAATGGCAAATGCACTTTGTCAACAATTCCTGTGAAATAAATTCAGCAGAAATCCCTGGACATGAGTCAGCAAATAAATATGGAGGACGTAGGCAGGATTTGAGATTGGTCGGTTCTGGCAAAGGCGTTGATAATGGTCATGTTAAACTAGCTCTCTGGATGGCATGGAGTAGTATGTCAAAAGATCTGTGCAGCATACGGAATTGTTCAAACATGTCCTACTGTGTGTGAATAAAAAAAATAGTTTTCAGTTAGACTTAGTAAGGACTGGCATAATGGAAGAATTCAGGTTCATGGTTATTTAACTAGTTGTAATAAAGCACTACATTCAATTTTCTTCAGAGAGTACCCCCTTTTTTGAGGCATAATTGATGTACAACATTATGTTAGTTTCAAGTGTTCAGCATGGTGATTCAATATTTGTATATATTGCAAAATGATCACTTTGAGAAGACTAGTGAACATCTGTCAACATACATAGGTACAGAATTCTTTTTCTTGTGATGAGAACTTTTAAGATTTACTGTTTTAGCAATTTTCAAATATGTTACATTCAATTTTGATATTTCTCAGGCAAGAGGAAAAAATTTCTTTTAGAGCACTTGTTTACAGTTTAAATCATGTGTCATAGCAATAATGCTTTATATGTACCTAATACTTGAATATCTCCCAATTTTTTCACAAATGTTAAGGCAATTGAGTCTCTCAAAACCTCTCTGTCATACCTACAGCCTCTGTTTCCATTCTCATTTTACAGAAAAGAACCAAATACAGAGAGGTAAATGACTTTCCCAAGATAATAGTCAGGGTCATCTAGCAGCTCTGTGCATTTTTTTAATGTTTATTTATTTTCAGAGAGAGAGAGCGAGTGCAGGGGAGGGGCAGAGAGAGAGGGAGACAGAGAATCCCAAACAGGCTCCACACCATCCACTGATGGTGTGGAGCCTGACACGGGGCTCAAACCCATGAACCATGAGATCATGACCTGAGCCAAAATCAAGAGTGGGATGCTTAACCAACTAAGCCACCCGGGCACCCATCTGTACATTTCTTGTCCAAGTCATGTTTAATAAAGAGGCAGTAAAATATTTCACCCCTGTATAAACATTAGTAACCTACATTTCCTATCTTTCAGACGAAATCAAATAACCCAATAAAAATGTCTACTTTTTTAAGGATAATGATGACATTCTTCTGGTTAAAAATGATAATAATCGTAGCTCTTCTGAGGCAAGAAAAAGCCATGGGGAGAACGTTTCACTGGTAACAAATGTATACTCAGCACTTGGTGCAAACTCTCCTCCACCACAAGCCAGGGCCCATGGCCGTGGACCTTGGAAAAGCCATAAGAGAAATGGGGAAAAATGGGGAAGAAGCAGGACTAGCATGGGATCAGAGTTTGAGGAGAAAGGAATTAAAAGGATTTCATTCAAGGCAAAGCTGGAGACTACAAGTGAGCAGGCTATGGAACCCTCAGCCTGAAGAAGCAGAAAAGGAGGAAAGAAAGCAGAGAATAACAAGGCAAGAGCCAGAGGTCCCAAGCAGAATAGTGGGGAAGAGGGTACTGAAGGGCGAGGAGCTCCAGGGAGGCTTGCTCACCCCGGGGTGTGACACAAATGCTAACTAAGGCAGCTGAGCCAGCTCCCTGATCTGCATGAAAGGAAAACATCAGAAAGCCCAAGAAATAATCTCCCTCAAAGAACTCCTGCTCAAGCTAGAAAGATAAAACATAAAAATCTGAAAAAACAGCCAATAGCACAGGGACAGGAAACCAACACCAATCAGAAGAAGTTTGTATGAGACAAGGAGCTCAGGGAAGGAAAGGGCCTGTTCCCAGCTAGGGCAGCCTCTGCAAATTTCACCAAGGAATGACACAGACCTCAAGAAATGTGCCTGTAGCTTCCATGTCTTGCCAATTTGCTTTGAGATGTAATGCAGACTTCTATTCCACTTTTCAGTTTCTCGGTCTTGGAGAGTGTAACCCTTGCTCCCTTTATTTATTTTTTCTCTTCCTATACTGGATGATTTCTCTGAAAGCCAGCCAAAGTCCCAGATCAGTATGCCTTTGTTTTATCTAATATCAACAGATTTACGTTAGGTGTATCTGCTCTGTGCTTTGCACTGACAAAGTGCTGGATTTAATGAATACAGACAGAAATTGATAAGGCACGGGTCCCTGTCCTCAAGAAACTCAGTTGTTCAGGAAATACAGACATGTAAACAAATTCTTAGAAAGCGTGGTGGGAAAGTCTATGAAAGGAATCAGCATTAAAGTTAAGAGCAATGAGTTCTAGTGTTAGAAGAAAGGACTTTTTCTTTTTCCATTCATGTATTCAACAAATACTTTGAGTGCTTCCCAGGTGTTGAGCACTGTGGTGAACATTGGGAATCACTAGTTAATATGTCATAGTCCATCCTTTGAAACAGCTTATATTGTAAGTTGAGGAAGAGGTCCATCTGAATGAGAACCAAGAGGAAATGTTTTGGTCAACCTGAGACCCTAGCACCAAAAGGATGACATGTTGTTGCAGGATGAACCTAATTTGGTGATGGAGAACTTAGGGATTAGTTTCTATGCCAAAATATGAACCATTTTCACTATCCCTCCCAAACTACATATGGTCTTTTTTCAAACTCTTAAGGATTTCCCATAAGCAATCCTAAATGTCCATCACTTGAGTAAAAAACCCTGTATTATTAACCAAGAGAAATACTCATCACAGCAGGAAGAGTCTCTACATGAGCAGAGATGGAATCCAATTCAAGGTGATATCAGCCCTGACCTATACCACCCATATGTGTTCTGGGACAGGCAAGGAGGGAGCTCGGAGCCAATGCCCTGATGGAACCAACATGAGGGTCTACAGCTCCCTTTTCTGGAAACTGTTCCAGGTTCTCAGCCTATATCAGACTCACGGGGGTTTCTGAAGAACAAAAAAACTGCCACTCTGATTCACCTTTGACCATTGGCACCTACCTGTCTGAGTCCACTCAAGCTGCTCTTAAAGAAAAGAATAATAACAATAACACAGTCTGGGTAGCTTATCAACAAGAGAAACTTATTTCTCACGGTTCTGGAGGCTGGTAAATTCAGCCTCGAGACACTAGCATGGTTGTGTTCAGGTGAAGGCCCTCTTCCTGGTTCATGGCTGGAGGTTCTTTCTCTGTCTTCATATGGTGGAACAGACTAGGCAGCTTGGTGTATCTTATAAGGACACTCCACCTTCATGAGCTAATCACCCCCAAATTCCCCACCTAATCTCATCACCTTTGTGGATTCAGATTTCAGCACATGAATTTGGAGGGGACAGAAACATTCAGACCATAGCACAAGGTTGTTGGAAGGATTAACGAGTTAATAAATTACACAGTTGAGAACTGCTTTCTACATAGGAAGCATCATGTAAGTAATAGTATGCAGTAGTCTCTCCAAATATGCCATGCGATTGTTTTGCACACCTACGGTCAAGGAGAGAATGGGGAAATCAGTTAACTGACTGGTCTTGAGACACAGAGAGTGTGCAATTAGCTGGAAAATTCTAATTTTTAAAAACTCAAAATGACATTAATGTCCCTGCTTATAAAACTAGTGTGAGCAGGCCTTCCTCGTTCTATAGGACGGCAGATTCCACGTGTGTAGGGTTCATGCACATGTGTGTGTCTGTGTGCATTAGTGCGTATGTGTGTGTGAATGTTGACTATTTAAAATAGGCCTGTAGACAACCATAAAAACAGGCTTCGTGTACTTTTTACAACATTATAGGCAGTTTTCTGTTTTCTCCAGAAAGCATTTCATGTAACTCATCTTATGATTTCCTCTTCCATTCTAATCTTCAGTTGGCCTTCTAGGTCTCCCTCTTCTTCTAAATCTCTAAAATGGAGATGATATTTTAGACACGTCTTCTGATATATTTCCCTTTTCAAGAATCTGATTCCCTCCTTACAATTATCTTATTGTTACTGCCCAGAGAAAGAGGAGGGCATAAACCCTCAGGGAAAGTAAAAGCTATGACATGGGCGGTTCCTGTCAGATAGGAAGGAAAAATACAAAGCTCTCCCAAACTGGGGAGAAGATCCTGAGAGGAGAGAGAAAGGGAAAGGCAAGAGTTCAGACCCAGGTGAGGTGCTTTGCTCTGTCTCCCACTTTGGAGTGGGGAGAAATTGGTGGAAGCTCCCAGACTGCACTGGGTAACCACTACTGGGAAGGGGGTCTGTCTGTTTTTCAGGCACACACTATAAAAAGTACCATCTTCTTTGAGAAAATAAGATACAGGTGTGAAGCCAAGTAGGTCAGGTGGGTATCCAGGCAGTTCTCTGTGGCAGATTGTGGCATCTGGGAGCACAGAGATCCCAGCAAGCCCTGTTGAGGAGGACTGGTGAGCCAAGATGGGATTACTGACAGCCTACCATGGTGTGGACCATGGTTCTCAGTAACACAGGTCAACATAGTGCCCCAAAACCAAGTGAGTCCAGCCATTCTCAGTAGGCATTAGAATAGGATGCCAGTGACCAGAGGGAACAAAGGACCTTTGGGGAATCCAGCAAGGACCCAACAGTAACACCATCCCCAGCCCCCACCCCCATGCCCTATGCAAAGTCCTTGCACTATGTGCCATTGGGAAGAAGAAGAGGGAGAAGAGATCTCTTAAAAGGAAGAAAAATGGCTCCGATTTGGAATTTAAACTTTCAAATAACTACCTGAAAGAAATGATTAGAAATGCCATAGATTGAGGCATCCTTCACTGACAAGATCGAGTTCCTAATTCTACCATCAACAAAACTGAAGACTAGACCAACTATGGAAAACAAAGTTGCATTTTCTTACATATCTAGTTCAAAGACCACAAATAGATAGCTTATAGTTGGTGGTGACAGAGAATCTGAGGCAGCCAGTTTTACTGATGGTCTATCCCATTCCTTGTCCACATAAATCTTGTTTCTCATTTAAAAAACAGAGTAGTATCCAGAGAATGTTATTATTTCAGAAATGATTACTCTTGTAAGAAAAGAACCAGTATGTTCTTCTCAACGAAAACAAAATACTGCTAAATATGTAGAATAGATAATGTTGGCTTCTCACGGGAAGTGAAACTTCTCTTCCAACAACAGGTGATCCCCACTGCCTTCGAGAAAGAAATTTTTTTTCTTTTGGCATCCTTACAAATAAAAACAAAATCTACTATATACGAGACAGCACAGGCTCTATTCCCAACTTATGAAAAGAAGGCAAGTGCCTCATGTAAGTATTATGGCCAAAGAAGACCAGGAAGAGAACATGATTACAGGATCAAAAATTAAAATGCCTGTAAAACTCAAGAGGATAAAATAGGTCTTACAAGACAATTCTGGTTACAAAGCGGTATATAAGAGATCCCCATTCCTTTAGTAGACAAAGACTACATCTCTACCAGCTCTGTTTCTCACTCCTTAAATTTTTTCCAAATCCCAGAGATTTTGGCCCAGGCTGGGAATAAGTCTGCTCTACCACGACTCTAAAGATGGAGCAAAACTAAATAATCTATTGACCTCAGGTCCGCACAAAAACCTGAAATTGCCATTACAAAAAAGAGCAAACATAGGGTGCCTGGGTGACTCAGTCGGTTAAGCCTCTGACTTTGGCTCAGGTCATGATCTCATGGTTTGTGAGTTCGAGCCCCATGTCGGACTCTGTGCTGACAGTTCAGAGCCTGCAGCCTGCTTCGGATTCTGTGTCTCCGTCTCTCTCTGTACCTCCCCAGCTTGCTCTCTCTCTCTCTCTCTCTCTCAAAGATAAATAAGCATTTAAAAAAAAAAAAAAGAGCAAATGCATGATCAAAATTATTTTCCCAAAATAATGGAAAATACACAAAACAAAGTAAAACAGAGGGACTATTTTACAGTTCCAAAAGCAAGGGACAAATTTTTTTTAAGATACTTCTTAATTCTGATGAGGTTTCAGGGATGCTAGTATTCTCCCCTCTGGTGGCCTGCAATCTTTTGGTAAGCACTATGGAGATACATAACCAGAGCCACAGAGATAGCCTCAGTCTGTGAACAGCAACACTATTATCCAAATTCTGAGAAGTAACCTAAAAAAAGAATTCAGAAAAAGCAAATAGCCACATGCATGAAGATATCTACTGCAGTCTTGTCTCTCCTGCCAAACCAAACAAACAAAAAAAACTCAAAAACTGGAAACCACTAGATGTCCACGATCGGTTTATGATACATTAACATAATGTATTTGGCCTCCTTGAAATCACATATAATACAAACCACCTGAAAATATGAGGCTACTTTTATTATATAATGTTAAGTGGAAAAATAGGATATCAAGCAGTACCTACCTTCTGTCCCAAATGGGCTGAAAATGTTCATTTGCAAAACAAAAATAATGAAAATAGTTTCATTCTGGGAGTAAGGTTTGGTTTGTTTCTTGTTTCAAAACTCCTTGATTTTATTTTTGTGATCTTAACAAACTATTCCGTTTCTTCAAATGTGTATTTTTCAGGGAAGTCTTTTCAAGAGGCAATGTGGCTCTGATATAAATCCAGATGGCAAAATTACAATGTATTTAAAGAATTCTCTTTCAATGTCAACAATTTAGAGATTAAAAAATACGAGGAATGAGCACCGGGTGTTGTAGGGAAGTGTTGAATCACGAGATTGTGTGCCCGAAACGAGTATTACACTGTGTGTTAACTAAGCGGAATTTAAATAAAAACGTAAAAAAATAAAAATAAAAAAAATAAAGGGAAGTAAAAAGACTGGAATGGGGAATAGTGTCTGGGGAAGCCTGTCTCGCAAGTAAACGTTTCTTCAACAAGGAAAAAATGACACAGGGTACCCAGAAGAAAGAATTTTTTTTCAAATTTTACTGCAGCTTTTTCCTTTCTGAAGGTTTCTCTCTTTTAACTGAGGAAGGTGAGGGATTAAAACCACAACAACAAAAAATTAAAAACCTCTCTTTGGTTAGCTGCTGTCCAGAGCTAACTGCCAAATGTGAGCAGAAAAGAACAGTGCAGCTTTGACAAGTTAGCAACTAAATGAGATTCTCACACCTAAGAAATGCATGCCCCACCAAAAGTACCCACAGGAGCTTTTAAAATCAAAGCTAAAAGTGACTTGTGGGAAGCCATGCATTGGACAGAGCCCAGCATTTGAAGGTTAAAGTGTTTTCTAAGGAGAGAATGGAAACCAAATTCAATTAAGCGGAGGTGGATAGTACATTGAATTTAGTGCTCAAAGGTGCATTATACTTGGAGGTTGTACTTCTTCAGTCAGCGTGGTAAAGCAGAAAAGGCACAGAACCAGGCATGCGGAGATTGGGTTTGGGGCTGATCCTGGCTTCCTTTCTTAGGGAGGAAAAATCACATCACTTTCTGTTGTATTGTTGCCATTTCAATCTGAAAACTGAAGAACTTTAGTTAGATTGCTCAGGTCTGCTCAAGGAACAGGGTCATCCTGATTGGCTGCCTACGACGCAGGAACTCAATGTATAAGAGGCTGCAGGCGGATCAAGTCAAGAAGTGTGTTGTCATTAAACGAATATTTCAGGGAGATAGAGTCTCCGCCGCTGATGCCTCCCAGCCAAAAACCACCAGAGATACACCGATATGCAACAAAGTTAGGTTTGTTGGCTCATTGCAGTGAGAGAGACACCTCACTATGGAGAACCATGGGATGGACATCTCGGTGAGAGGGGTTTAGGATGAGCTGGTTTGAAGATTTGAACTTACGCGTAATTTTAAGGAAGGCTCAAGGAAGCATGGTTTTGCTTTGAATCGGGTGCTGCTGGAAAGCAGGAACAATTCTATCATTGAGTATCTTCATAATTGTTTTTTCCCTAGTAGACAGAAGGGTCAGAGTGAAACTAAAGCTATAATTGGTAAAGGAGCAGTCACTCATGTTAGCCCAGAAAGGGGACTGTTTGGCCACTTTGATTTGGACAGCGTTCTTGTTTTTGTCACTCTGCAGACATGTTTAGAGCAGTGGTTTTGTTTTTGTTTTGTTCCACCCAAGAAGAAGAGAGTCAGAGGGTGGTATTTTCTGGTACCGATATTTTGTGAAATTGCTGCTGTCCGACCAAACTCCCCGGTCCAGCTGTTAGAGCCAGAGAGCTCCAAGCTGACAGCAGTCAGGGGCTACACTTTGCTTTCTCACCATGCAGAAAATAATTAACTCCAGGGAGAAGTAATTAGCTCAGAAGCCAGAAAGGGAAGCCCTAGGCTGGAAGCTATTGAAAGGTAGAGAGTCAATCCATAAAGCTAAAGCTCTAAGAAAATGAGTCAGAAAACAAGTAAAAGGTATTGACTTGGAGTTGGGGGGGGGGGGGGAAGAGACATATGAGCAAGTGGCACAAGATAGCTGTAGAACTAACTCCTGGAATGTGCAGCTTCCGCACGGCTGTTCCTTTCATGCACAGGGCCATCAAGGTCATTGCTAGGGCAGATTTTTAAAAGGAGTAAGTTAGACCAGACATAGTAATGTCTCAAGTATTTCCCAAATCTGCAATTTCATGAAACCTTGCTCCAAATGGCATTTTATCTTAAACACAAAACCGATTTGTGTTTGAAATAACAACTATTGGTCTATTTTAATAGTTTCTTTTATTAAAAATGATATTAAGGGGCACCTGGGTGGCTCAGTCAGTTGAGTGTCTGACTTCTGCTTAGGTCATGATCTCACCATTTGTGGTTTGGGCCCCGCGCCGGGCTCTGGGCTGACAGCTCAGAGCCTGGAGCCTGCTTCCGATTCTGTGTCTCCCTCTCTCTCTGGCCCTCCCCTGCTCACACTCTGTCTCACTCTCTCTCAAAAATAAATAAACATTTAAAAAAGTTTTTTAATGAAATTAAGCCATTAAATAATATGCCCTATTCAATCTATCAATAATCTATGCATGGATCCAAGGACTACCCGAGGATTACCATTTACCTTTTGAAAGCTATCAAAAATATAGTCATAATATTGATAAGTTTATACAGGGAGAAATATGCATTTCAGATTATATGAAACCTTTGTGGTTTCAGAGAGTGAGTCCCATGTCTCAAATAGTGTATCTGCTCATATCAGAGCATGTACTTTGATTTTTTTTCAAATGTCCCTATATCAAAAAAAAAAAAAAAAATCCAACATCTTGCCAATGCAAGATCAATGCAGGATCAATTCAGTGGTGCTAACATCCACAGTCCATAATGGTTAATTGATTCCACATTCTAGTAAGCATCTGGAAGTTAGAATTTTGGATAATGCTAAACCCGTTTAAACAGCACATGCTGAGGCACAAACCATCTCCATCCCACATATCGGGATCTCCTGGAGTGGACACTTAGGCAAGATGGGTATTAGATGCCACACACGGCCACCGGTATCCAAGGAAGCCCCCCAAACAATTTTTGGAAGTTGCAGTAGCATTCATGGGCTGCAGAATGACAAAATAGCGGTTCTGGTGTTCGTTCCAGTAATTGACTTTGCAGCATCAGAGGCAGGGCACCCCCTGCGGAGGGCATCAATAACTTGGTTCCTCAAGGGGAAGTCTTGCTGGTGCCTGGGTGGATCTGTGACCTTTGGCAGATGGAGTAGTATCTGAATATACCAAATCAGGAAAATAAAAACAATAAAAGAAAGGCAATTTGCTAAATGAAATCTACATGAACTGAACTGCCTGCAACCGTTCATCAGAACCTACAAGGATCACCCAGGAGGTTTTTAACCACCTCCATGCCTTCAACAGATTCTGCAATACACTATCCTTTGTAACTCCCTTTCTTTGAAAATATGCACTGCAAAGAGTAAATAGAAACCTGTTTGGTCCCCACCCTTTTCAGGCCTTTGTTCCTGGTCTCTGCTTAGGAAGTGTGTGTGTGTGTGTGTGTGTGTGTGTGCGCGCACAGATGGTCCCCAACTTTATGATGGCTAGACTTACAGTTTTTCAGCTCTACTATGGTGCAAAAGTGATATGCATTCAGTAGATACCTACTTCAAACATTGAATTTTGCTCTTTTCCCAGCCTGGTGATATGCCATAGGATCCTCTCTCGATGCTGGGCAGCCCACTGCAGCCCCCAGGCAGCCATGCATCATGAGGGTAAACAACAGACACCACTTGCAACCATTCTGTACCCATACAAACACTCTGTTCTTCGTTTTCAGCACAGTATCCAATACATTCCATGAGACAGTCAATACTATTATTAAATAGGCTTTGTGTTGGATGGTTTTGGCCAACTGTAGGCTAACGTAACTGTTTCTAAGCACATTTAAGGTGGGCTGGGCTAGGCTAAGCTGTTTGGTAATTTAAGTGTATTACATGCATTTTGACTTAAGATATTTTCAGCTATGGTGGTTTTATTGGGACGCAGCCATATCGTAAGTTGAGGAAGATCTCTATACATATGTATGTGTGTGTGTGAATATATTTATGTATATGTATATAGATATAGATAGATATACATGTAGATATAATTTTACACCCTTTCACCGATACAAATCTCTTAACAAAAGGCAAAAGACTACTTTTCCCTCTCAGGGAAAACTTCTGTAAGGAATGTTCTGAACACAGTTTTAGTGGAAAAAACAAATCATGCAATTTTGAACTGGCATGACTTGCTTTGGATTCAGGATTCATTACTGTTATTTGTAACTCAGAAAGAAGCCCAAGATTCATTCTGTCTCCACAGTCCCCAGTAATGGGAATAGTGAACTTTCTATAAAAATTACCAAGCACACAGCAGCTTTCAGAGGGTTGATGTGGGACTCTTGGAAGATGGTTCTCTACACTGCGTGTTCACACAAAATCATATGTATCCAAGGGTGTGTTCCCTTTTAAATTAGGGTGTAAATTTCCTCCACTGAGAGGCCCACATGAGCCTCTGTTTAAGGCAGTGGTTCTCACACTTTGTTGCAGACTAGACTCACCAGAAGACTATTTAAAAATCGTGATGTGAGGCTCCACCCCAGACCATTTAAATCAGAATTTCTGCTCGTTGACCCAGGAATCAGGACCTTTTAAAGCTCCCCAGATAATTCTAATGTGCCACCATATTTGAAACCCACTGGTTTAGGGTAAAGGAAAAGAAAATACTAAGGTCAGTAAACATTTCATTATTGTGATTTGGTTGGAACGGGGCCAAACTAACCCCCAATTACATTTTAGAGTCAGCCACTCCCCAAAACTGGGGAGGAGATAGTTTGAATAGAGGTCCCATTTACTGCCACAATTTGCTTGTGCAGGATGCCATAGTCAGCCATGCAGTGGAGCAGGGTTGAATGAGTCTTTTGCACCAGGCCTAAAATAAAGAACATGCTGAGAGAAAATGCAGGAGGGGTCCCTCTGTAGCTCTCTGAAAATTATTTCAACCTCCTTAGACTACTGCTAATCAAGGTCCATAAAACCTCCTTTGGGGTATGAGACAGAGTCCAAGATTAGGAAACTCTTCTCCAGTTTTCCTGGGATTCCCTCAACCGTTCACCTACCTTTGCCACCTCTGTTTGCGTGCTTTCCTTGGGTAGCAAAATCACCTGGGAGCAAAGCCGCAGCGACAAATAAACTTTCCGACTTCAGAGAACCAGGTGGGTGGATGCAGCCAGGATACAGAAACGGGCAGTGAAACCAAAAGAACTATTTTGCCATATACTCCACCCAGCTGGTAAGATTCAGTTCAATGTTATATATTCTGGGGGCACCTGGGTGGCTCAGTCGGTTGAGCATCTGACACTTGATTTCAGCTCAGGTCATGATCCCAGGGTTATGGGGTTGAGCCCCACGTCAGGCTCCACACTCTGAGCATGGAGCCTGCTTAACGATTCTCTCTCTCCTCTCTTTCTCTCTCAAAAAAAAGTTGTATATTCTGCTCAGTGTTAAATTTATCCACACAATCAAAGGAAAGTTACCAACAGCGTTTGCTTTAAAACTTGTTATTTAGTAACAGTCCCCCAATCTGTAGAATCTTATGTAAGCCTATTTACTATCTCTATATCTCTGTTTTTCTGATTCCTCTCTTCCTGTTTGGATGCTAGAAGCACAGTGAATTACTCAGAACACTTTATATTTAATAATAAACATCTGGTGACTAGATGAATAACAATAACTCTTAACAGTATGGTACTTACTATGGGCCAGGCACTGTTCTAAGAACTTCGTGTCTATTAACTCATTTAAACTTCATTAAGCCCTATGATGTCAGTACGAGCATGAAGCTCAAGCTACAAGTCAGGAGGCTGGAGCACAGAGAAGTTACGTGATTTGATCAGTCACAGAGCTAAAAGGAAATCACAGAGCTAGGAGAGCAGGGATCCCATGCCAGGCCAGCTGGCTCCAGCAGCTGTTTCTTTGTGAAGAGGGAGTGAATAATGAAGCCTACTCCTTGCCATTGAGTGTGCCTTCCTTTAGACCACACACTTTCCCATTTGTTGTGTTTGTTCCCACCCAAAATTATTTTGAAGGCATCCATGATGCCATACAGAAATACAGCACATTGCCTCTGACTATCCTGTTCCAGCATAAGCACAGAATGTATTTTACAAAGCCATTCCCCCAGCGATGGAGACCCAGGCTGCTTCCAACTCTTGCCATCACCAACAGCGAGCCGGAAGCATCCTCGTATTTACCTTGTGAGCTTTTCCAAGAGTTTCTGGGATGTCTAATCAGGAGTGAAACATCTGCGGGGTAAGGTAATCGCACAGATTACTAATCGATGTCAGTTTACTCTTCGGGAACATTAGACCGGTTTATACTCCCACCAGTGATGCATGAGTAAGAAGAGCGCTGTGCCGGGTCTGTGACCGAGCAAAACTGAAAAACTAAACACAATTTAGAGTCTCTTAGTCTCTAATTGCCACGCTGCTACTTCAACCCCTTTTTAGGTTGAGCCAACTTTCTTAAGAATTGTTGAAATTATTTTTATTCTCACTAAAAACAGATTGATTATGTATCACACGGGCTGGTTAATACCACACTCCAAATCCCAGTTATGACTTTAAGTATGATTTCATTCTGTGCAGAACTCATTATATGTAAAAGCTATCGTGTGCATTTTTGTTTTCTGTATAAAAATGACTCAAACTTAATATGCAGGTTAAAATATACCTACCCCTACCAAGTGTGGACAAATATACCCCTTGGCAATAGTGCTCTGCTCAAGGAACCACCTTAAGAAATGTCAGTCCTACTGAAAAGTATGCTGGAGTTTTAAAAGTTCGTGAGGGTGGGGCAGGGGAGAAGGAAGAATAAGGAGAAATTATACCCAACGTTCAAACCACCAAGAATGTGCTGGCTAGATTCAGACTGTTGGCAGGAAAAGGTTCTTATAATTTCTTTCCCCTAATTTAGCCTAGCTGGATAATTACATTTAGAAAAATAAGAGAGTAACCACAGATGTGGATGTAATGGAATAAAAAAAAATGTACATATTTTGCTCATGGAGATAAGAGGGGCAATAGAAGGATCTCATTATCAATTTTAGAACAAAAGTTGCATTCACTCCAACTAAAAGAACAATTGAAATCAGCCAGGAAGACACAAAATGCCAGTCGTATCCACTTGTCACCCCAGAAGCTAGGACGTGCACCCACTCTCTCAAGACACCATTTCTAAGGAATAGATCGGTTTCAACAGGTGTGGGTCGTCTTTCTATCCAAACTAGTTTTACCCAAGGAGTTCAGAACTCTGTTTTGAGCAGTAGCATTGGCTAAAACCTCAGCTCTCCATAAACAGTCATAACGGTCTGGAAAGGCAGCATGCTGGAATCCTGGGAAAGTTACTTAACTCCTCCATCTGGAGGTTCTAGAGGGCAGTCCGTTTCATTGCCTTTCCAGCTTCCGGGGCCACCTGTCCTGAGCCTGCTTGGGATTCTCTCTCTGTCTCTCTCCCTCCCTCCTTCTCTGCCCCTCCTCCACTCACGCTTTCTCTCTCTCTCAAAAATAAATAAATAAATCTTTTAAAAAAATGCCCATGGAGTACTCAGCAAAGGACCCAGCTCGCACAGCCAGTGTTCAATAATTGCAACCCATAATAACACTAAGAACAAAAATAAAACAACAGCAAGAATGATGCAGGGGGCCTGAGGAGGTCTTAATTCAGATTGTTGTCATTTCTCCGTTGCCTGTGTTTGAAAGACATGTTTATAATCATACTGAAACAATATGTCACTTGATTTTTTTAAACCAATGATCAGAACAGCTAATGTCATAACACAGAAGAATTACTTAGAACATTAGTAATAGATTAAAAAGAGTGTCTAACAGAATTAAATGAACCACATCTTTCGAAAAAAAGTCAAAATTATGTAATAGACAGTAGATAGCAAACTTAAAATTGCACATTTCCAATGACCTGGATAGTAAACATATTCAAGGGATATGGGCAAAGGCTCAGCTATGCGGATTGTAACAGTATTGTTTATAAAAGGAAAAAGTGTGAAAGTCAAATTGTTTACTGTAGGAAACTGTCTTGATAAATTAAAGCTATATTTGTTTTTGAAAGAAAAAAAAGGAAGAAAAAGTGAAGAGAGAAGAAACATACCAAATGTTAAAGGTGCTGAATTATGATAAATTGTAGGTAACGTTTCATTTTTCTTTCCATTCACTTAGCTTTATGTTCTAAATTGTCTCCTACAGCTTTCTATTGTGTAATAAGCCAAATCCAGTCTCCTTTGTTGGTCTGGAGTTTGTCGGTTTTACACAGCAACATGAAACGAGCAGGTTGAGTTAGGACTTTTTCTAAAACAGGCCTGCCTGCAGAGCAGTCAGAATCTGAAGTTCTAGAATCTGAAGAGTCAGGCAAAAGATAGAACTTTCCCAGTTCTCAGGAGTCCGGGAGCTACGTTAAGCCAGACATAAAAGCAAGCAGCAACCAGAGAAAGGCTGAAACAGTACCGGATAATCAAAAGGGCTAAAACAATTTTTAAATCCTGGGTTGGATTTAATTTAAATCCTGGGTTGGTTGGGTACATATAGAGCTTGAGTCAGTTGGAGGCATCTAAAATGAAGAAGTCTCTGAATAAAATCCTTGATTACCTATTCTATGCCATTGTTGATATTAGCATTCCTCCTCCACACCTGTATTTACATGTATAAACCATACATGCCTTCTATTGCAGCAAAAGCACTGACCAGAGACTGTAACAGTGCCGTGGTAAACAAGAACACCGTGGATAAAGGAAAAACTTTTCTGATGTCATAGTCCAACAAAAGCCCTGCAAATACTATAATCCTCATGCAGCACCTCAAGTAAGCCCACCTATGCCCTAGACTTGCTATTCCATTAATTAACTATGTGACCTTGAGCAGATCAATTATCTCTCAGAATTTACTTCCAGAGAAGATCAAACTAGAATTAATGGTTTTCTAACTATTATTCTTGGAAACAGCAGGGGGATGAAACAAGGGATGAATGGAAAAACTCCCACCCCCCCCCCCCCAACTCTGGCTTAAAACCAGAGCAATTATAATTTTATCTCTTTTATTCATTTACATTTCCTCTTAAGACTTTGTTTAAAGAAAGAGTTCCACTGCCTTTTTGAAACAATTTGAAAACTCATGGACTGATGACTTCTAATTTATTTCTAAATTATAGCCATCTACCTAGAAGGACCTCAGGTGGTAGCCAAAGTCAGGAAACAAAAGATTCAGGAACCAGATGCCTAAAGCTTGGGTGTTGTCATATAACAAGGCCAAATGCAAGTTTGCACATACTGGGCAGCTAGGAAGCCAGTGAATCTGGTTCTCTGTTCTGTCTTCCCACTTTTCCAAATGGACTCCTAACACCCACATTTCTTAAGTGCTGGATTGCAATTATATAGGCCTGGTCAAATGGGGCAAATTTGAGATTGCAGCTGTATTCTACCCTCGAAGCTTTAAATGGAAAGAAAAGGACTGGAGCACATATATTTTTTTCATTTCATTGCCGCTTCTAATTTAGTTCATTACCTAGAGCACGGGGAAGAAAGAGCCAAAGAATGGCAAGAAAGCGTTTAAATTTGCTTAGGTATATTGATGAGAAGAAAAGCCAGCACTCACTCCTTATTAGTCTTCTTCTCCACCCTCTGAAAGCCTATCCACCTAACTCCCCCTCAATCCTGGATATTAACAATAATGGCTTCTACTTACCTAGCGCCACCGATGGGCCAAGTGCAGTACTCAGATGCCCTCCATACATAATCTCATTTGATCCTCACCATAGTCCTGTTAGATATTATTGACCCATTTTAAAGATATTGAAAGCAAGACTCAAGAAATTTCATAACTTTCTCAGGATCTCAGAACTAATTAGAGAAGGGTATGGAGGGGAAAAGAGGAGTGTGTGACTCAAATCTTGACAGACATGGCTGCAAAGCTTTTTTTTTTTTTAAACAATATGTACTATAGAGTTTATTCCATAAGCCACTAGGTGTGCAAGACTAAAGAATCCACACAGTACTCAAATAACTAGTATTCTGTTCCCACTAGCCAATTATTCTTTATAACAAACAAATTTTGAATAATAACAGAGCACATAATTTCTTTATTCAAAACGTCTTCTGAAGGTCATGGCTTTTAGCAGAAGTAACTATTTTCTATTTTGGTCTGGTTTTAATTAGGGTAATAGTCTGATTGAACATAGATATTTATGACGTTTATTAAAAGCTTTTATTACTAATTTTTCCCAGAAAAAAATTCTAATGGAGATGTATTGGAGAATTTCCATAAAATTAATGTCCAGACTTAATGGATGTCTAAGGTATTATTATTAACGAGAATGTTCCATATACTAGGAGCCTTTGATTAGAGATTAGATACAGTTAGATCAGAACTTATTTAAAGCTGGATACATGCCAAAGTATCCAGAAATTCAATTTAAACACATTCTAGAGGCTAATGCTTTATTTAGGGTATGTCTTTATGATGCCAAATGAAAAGCTGCAGTTACAAAAAAATCAATTGATTTGGTCAGCTGCTGGATGATCTAAAGACCACATCACGCTCGGTTTGACTCCCGCTGATACCTACATGAAGCCAGTCAATTGAATCAAGATGAATTTTCCGTCTGTAGAAATTGACTGCCACCCATCCAGAAGGACATTCTTCTTTTTTCTGCAAGTTTTACTTATTTACTTTGAGATAGAGAGAGCTGGGAAGGGGCAGAGAGACAGAGAGAGAGAATCCCAAGCAGGCTCCACACTGCCAGTGGAGAGCCAGATGTGGGGCTTGAACTCATGGACCCTGAGATCATGACCTCAGCCGAAGACACATAACCGACTAAGCCACCCAGGCACTCCCAGAAGGACATTCTTAATGGACCAGCAGCCCTAGTTTCACACAATCCTTGATTAACCCAGTCTGGACTGATGGGCTCAGTGAGATTTTCTGTCTTTCCCAAGACCTCAAAATCTACAATTGTGATTCTCAGCAATGTGGGGAAATCCCAAGTCTCCAGTTCCCACCCTGCACAAAGCATATCAAAAACCCCTGGGGGTGGAGACATCTTTATGCTACATCTTCTACCAACACTGAGATCCTGAGAGGTCATCCCCCATTCCCCAACTGAGAATCCCCCATTTAGAGTTGGCTTTAATGTGGTTGTAGAAAGCATCATGTGGGTGTGTTAGCATTGGTCCACTCTACGGAGTCCTCAACCACTCCTAAGCAACTAAAACAGCTTGAAAGTGTCTGGAAATGTCAGTGAAAGGGAGGACCTCAGTATTTCTGACCTAATTAGGAATAGGATTTAATTTCAGTCCACTTACTACCTGCGGGGAATTGTCTGGGTTGGTGGGCACTGGGTCAGCCATCTCTAGCAAAGCAGAGGACAAGCCACCATATCTCAGAATGATTCTGCTTTTGTTAAACTTTCCCTGAAGGCTCTCATTTTTCAAACTCTGATTTCTTCTTATGTTCATAGACCCAAATCAGAAGCAGCAAACCAGTGACCCACAGATTTTGTTTGACTCACAAAGTAATGTCCCAAACAATATTTAAAACAATTAAAAAGAAAAACTGAGTTAGCTGTTAGCTTTCAAAAATTGTGAGAATTCATGGAAAATGTGGATCTCCAGCTTCTCTGCAAAAATCAGAATATATGATACCAATGAGCACATATTCCTCAAGGCAGCATCAATGCTCAGTTTTTAAAGTCTCCACCCCTTTCAATTGTCCCTGGATGCTGGGGTCAAGTTTTTCTTACACTGAGCTTACTTGACGTGTTACTGTTACCCGTCAGGCCCCTGTAAGCATTTAGTTTTTCAACCCCACATTGAAAAAGCTGGTCGTGACCCTCTTCTCCAAAATCTTCCTTCATAAGTGAGGAAGTGAAGATTCAGGGAAGGGAACTAATTTGCCCCAAATCACCCATCGTGTTGGTAGCAGAGCTGGAAATAGATTCCAGGTCTTCCCTTAATCCATCAATTTCATCTCCAAATGAAATCAACCCAACCAACATTTTAGCCATTAATACCAATGTCTTGTACCCTTAGTATAAACCTGGCACAGTGCTAACCCTCTTTTAGATGTAATCTCACTCCAATCTCATAACAACACTATGAATCGGGTGTTCATGTCAATCCTGTTTTACAGGTAAGGACAATGAGACTTGGAGAGATTAAGAAAGCAGCCCAATGTCACACAGCGAGGGGTAGACCAATGGTTGAAAGTCTACAGCTCAGTTGCTTAACTGCCATACAGACTGCCTCACCTTTCATGATGCTCTGATTCACTGGTTCATCTGAAATGTGTGAGCCCTTATTATGAGCCCTGCACAGTTCTAGTGGCTAGGGATACAGCAGTGACAATCCAAAGTGACTGCCTTCAGGGAGCTTATGATCCATGGTAACTTGCAGGTGTCATTGACCGCCTGTGTCATGATTAATCATTTCAACTCATGCCATCTTACATTGTCACATAAATTTTATATCTATACAATGTTTCCACCTGTACATTCCACTAGGTTCACGAATTCTGCTCTCTTATGTTGCCCACAACACCATCTAGAACAGCGGTTGGCTCCTTGTAGCTGTTGGATAAGTATCATCGATCCGAATTTAAGTGAACACAGAACAGAAAGGACAATACATGAAGAGACCCAATACACGGGTCTTCATGTATACATACAAAGGACAATACATGAAGAGATTTGGTTGGAAACCCAGATGCCCTCCTACAGTTCCCGTCAGCTCCTCTGTAAACAAGAACTTGCCTGGGTGACCCATAATACTTGCTCAAATACCTACACATTCATAGGCCTCTCTTCCAATTTCTCTAGCGGTCTTCTCCATTGCTGCAGAATCTTGTAATTTGGTCTATAAAATAAAAATAAAAACTGTCTCTATGCCTCACAGAAGCCAATTCTGCTCTTTCAATGGGAAATGCAGATCCCTTCCCCTTAGGCCTACATCCAGTCAATGTGCTGGTGGATACAAACAGACACCAGTTCAAAGCAGCTGGAAGGACCCATGCACAATTTTATTAGAAGAGGGTGCCTGATTCCATCCTAACCAGAAGGGAGCTCTTCTTCTGCACAGGAAGTGGACAAAGTTCCAACACCCTCCTTGTGATGAGACCATCTGATCACTGGTGGAAAGAAATTCCCTAGGCCCCCAGCTGACAGCTACTGTCACCGCCCCCTGCCCCCCAGGCAATAGCTAAGCCTGCAGACTGCAGGTGCCCTGACCAATAGCCAGGTTGGCGTGGGAGCCAAAGCAGGATACACGGAAGGAGGGGGCAAGATGTTTCTTTACTCAAGTCACAATCGCCTATACCATCCATGAATTTCCTCACCCAACCGAAACATCCCTGCACTACGACTGCATGAACATGCAAAGTATATCAGGAAAAGAAACCACAAACTGGCTACCTGGCTTGGAAAAGACTCCAAGAAACAGCTTATCTTCTAAATCATTGATGTATTAATTCGTCAAATATCCATTCAAAAGCAAAGGAGTGAGCAGCTAGTATGCTCCAGGCACATGTGTATCCCCTAAACACCCCCAAGTTCTTTGATAAATTTGCATGGACCTGTTATCTTTTCAGTTAATATTTTTAAGCTTTCTAAAAATGTTTACCCAATAGAAAGAGCTTAGGCCTCAGGATTATATAGGCCTATATTTTATTTCAATTTGAATGTTTTTTTTTTCTTCAACCATTCTCGAGCCCTGTGACAGTTATTCACTATGAATCTCTGTAAGGTTCCATTTCTTTAAGCAACCCTGTGGGGTGGTGGAATTATAACTTCACATGTTAGCCTTGTCCTACGATTAAGTTAGATCACATGCAAAGAGCCTACATGACGTTTTAGACCCAGGAAAGCACTCAATGAATGGATTTTAATCTTTGGTTTTAATCTATCACGTTACTAAACATTATTTTTTTAATTGGCTTCTCCCCCCCAGAAAAAGAAAGGGCCAGCCATATTTCCTTTAAATAAGTATACTAATAAAGGATTGGTAACCACCTGTTCCACTGAAGGCAGAATATTTGTGAGGCCCCGATAGAAGCTATGTAAAACCTGTATGCAGAGGAAGGATGCTTGATTCTACTTCCTATTTTATGGGTTAACAGTTACATATTAGAGAAAAGAATACAATGGTAACATAAAGAAGCACTTGAAACAGAAAAATACTTAAAAGCAAAAAAAGGGGAAAATAATCTAAAGACTTCAAGAGTGTATCATTAAAATATGGAAGTAGTGAAGAAAAGGAGATATGTGGACACACACACACACACACATATACACACACACACAGATACACACACACACACACACACATTTATAATGTGTGTGTGTCCGTAAAAGGAATAGGAATTAAAAGATGTAATAAAGATACATCAGATCTAGGAGAATGGCAACATAAAGAGAACAAGAGATAAACCATCAAGAACCAGATTAACAAAGTATAAAGACCATAAAAACAGGGTCTTTAATTTCCACTATTAGCAACAACAAAAACAAAACCAAAACCATGTACACAAATGTGGCAAATAAAAACCTAATTTAAAGTCATAGCTTGAATCCTATCAAGGAGAACTTAAAATAAATTTTCAAGATAAAAAATAAACTTTTAAAATAAGTTTCTTAAAAGAAACAACAAATCACACACTTATTTCAGATTTGATTTGATGGTATAATAGTGCATGAGATGAGATGAGATGAGATAAAATCCCTCTTCTAATCCTGTTTCTACCAGCTTTCAAATTCCTGTGCAAAATTAAATTCAACTATCAATTCCCCTACTTGTTCAGCATTTTGTGGAATGGCTGGAATACATGTGTAAAATGCAAATGAAAATAGGTTCAGTATCTTTAAATTATTCAGACACAGATGTATTTTCCATTATTCAAAACAATTTCCTGTTGCCTTTTCTATAACACGTAGATTTAAATGTGGTATTCAGAGTGTCTTCAATTTGAATTAAAAAACAGTATCTGCCTTTTTTCCATACAAAAAAGCAGGTGCTGATATGACAACATATCTGATAAGGAGCGTCATGGCTTAAATTCCCTGAGGTAGCCCTCTGGGTGTTCTAAACATGACTGAATTTCTTTAAAGCCTCTATTAGAAAATATTTTTGCTTTTCTTTTAGGTTATTTTGGTTGCGAGTAACAGAAACCGAATGTGTTTAGAAGATGAAGCAATACCTCAAAAATTCCAAAGAAGACTTGAACAAACAAGACTAAGAAAAGTCTGGAAACAGTAATACTCTAGGGACCAACTATAGGACTTCAGAAATGCTCTCTCTAAAAAATATATCCTCAGTGATATTAGGCTCATGGGGGCAAGAATTGATTCCTGGGGGAAGGGGCAAAAGATAATCTCACTCTTTTATGTATAAGGCACAGGTATATACATACAGTACATACACAGATATACAGTATAACTGTGATATTAAAATTTCATGGATGTGGGAGACATTAGGAAGAAAATATATGAAAAGAAGGCTCTTTAAAGGTTGAGAAACATCGCTCTAGTACATCTGTCATTATGGATCCTGAGCTCAAAACATTTCCATTTCCATGATTCTATTTCCCATTCTAAGTTCTTAAGATCCTAAGTGGGTTAACCAGCCATAGATAAGAAGTCAGGGTCATATATTAGAGATATCATTGTTGGGGCCCCACTCCAAAGGCAATTCAAAAAGAAGACAGAATTGGAGGAGTTGTCCATTCTCCTGTCTTCTTTACTAAGGCTTAACTCCTACTATATACTGAATGTTTATGTCCCTCAAACCTCATATGATGAAATCTAATCCCCAGTGTGATGGTGTTTGGAGGTCAGGTCTTTGGGAGGTGATTAGGTCATGAGGGTGGACCCCTCATGAGTGAGTGACGTTAGTGCCCTTATACAGCGAGGAGATCAGAGTTTTCCCCTTCCACTATGTGAGGGCACAGCAAGAAGACGGCTGCCTACCAACCAGGAAATGGGTCCTCACCAGACACTGAATCTGCCTTGATCTTGGACTTGGACCTTGAGATCTTGGACTTCCCAGCCTCCATAACTGTTAGGGATAAACTATAGTTTATGAGCCTCCCGGTCTACAGTATTTTATTATAGCAGCCTGAATGGACTAAGACAAATTAGGACTGAGAATTTGGGAGCTGCTGTAATGAATTCCTAGAAATGTGGAAATAGCTTTGCAAGTGAGTAATGGGTAGAGGCTGGGAGAGTTTTGAGGTACCTGCCAGAAAGAGCCCACTTTGCCATGAATGGCCTAAGGGACTTTGTTTCAGGCCCCTAGCCAGGATCCCTCTCTTTCATGAAGTCTTCCCCAGCACACAGTGACTTATTCGTTTTCCAATTTCCCAAGACTCACCATCAGGGTCACTCATCTGCCCTTTGCCATACATACATTTTATTACTTAATTGTGCAAATCCTATGACCCCAGTGAACTAACAGTGGTGAATGTGTTTTATAAAGCTCATCCAGAAAGAATCACTCCAAGTGAAGATCTTTGGTCAAGAATTTAGGTTCCCTTGAGGCACCTGGGTGGCTCAGTTGGTTAAGCATCCGGACTCTTGATATCTGCTCAGGTTGCGATCTCGCAATCACGGGATGGAGCCCCACGTCTGGCTCTGTGCTGAGCATGGAGCCTGCTTAGGATTCTCTCTCTCCCTCTCTCTGCCTCTCCCCTGCTCAATCTCTCCCTCCCTCTCAAAAACAAATAAATAAACTCAAAAAAAATCTTTTAAATTTAAGATCCCTTAAGAGATTGTAACAGTCACTGCATACTTTGTCTCTTCAAAAGTGAGTCTCTTTCTCTGATTCAGATAGTGATACCCAGTGTATCCAGAGAAACACCTTAACTTGGGATTTTAAAAAGAAAACCAAAAACACGCCTTAAAAGGACAATTTGTATTGATTTAATTTACGTACTGGAATGAACGGTGTACAATTTAGGATAAAGCTAAATTAAATATCACTAACCACTGTAATAATGAGTTTCCAATAGTGAGTTCCAAGTTTATCCAAGTAATTTAGACTTGTGTCATGCGTGTCCTAGGCCAGCTACGGACTCCTGCCAGTTTTGTCTGTCAGGGTCCTTAGTCCCACTTGCCAACACAAAAACCCAGCCTTAGTTTACACGGCTATTCATAGTTTACTGAAGTACAGCACATTCATCAACGGGGTACTTTTACCACCAAGAAAATTGCTTCTTGGTCTGTTTGCAGGGCCTCGAAGTTTGCTGCGTCTCTCCAGCTGACTTTTGATTCTTTTGCCCTGTGCTTCTCATTCTGCCTCCTCACAGGCATCAAAGAGTGAGCTTTTACTTTGTGGCCTAGCATAAAGAATAGCTTGTACATTGGGATCCAAGCAGGGGAACAAAAAATTACCTTGTGAAACAAACGATCATAATATTTTCTGTGCAGTTGGAGGGAATGTTGAGGACTTTTGAAAAAAAGTGTTCATGTTAATTTACTTTTGAGACAGAGAAAGAACGTGGGCAGGGGAGGGGCAGGGAGAGAGGGAGACACAGAATCCGAAGCAGGTTCCAGGCTCTGAACTATCAGCACAGAGCCCAACATGGGGCTGGAACCCAGCGGACCATGCTGTCATGACCTGAGCCAAAGTCGGACGCTTCACCGACTGAGCCTCCCAGGCACCGCCCCTGAATGTTGAGAACTTTAACGCTAGCCATTTCTCCTTCTTCTCAAAACAGCCCTGTTTTTCCTTTGGGAGTTCCCCCTTCCCTAATCTTATTTTACGTGCCCTGGGTACGGCTCACCCCTGGACTAAAGCACACAGACACAAACTAATCTGCACATTCCTTTCCCCCTGCCTCGACAACTGAAGGGAGAGCTACGTCATCAAATGCAGTCAGTTTAAAGAGCATCATAAGCCTTTCACTGTGTGACCCCAACCGTGTAAGGTGCTAGCACATAGCAAACTCTTGGTGAGTGTTAGTTCTCCTTCTTTCCTACGTTCTCAATGCTTAAGGAACAGGAAAATTGATTTGCTTTTGTGCATACTTGAAAACTTTTGTATGGCAGTTCAACATACACGAAAAGAGTGCACAGACCTTACCTGACTCAGTATGGCTCGCTGAGTATTTTCAAAGTAAACACGCCCACAGGACAGTCATCCAAGATACAGAACAATGAGGAGCCTAGCAGCCCCCCGGTACCCCTTCTGAGTCGTTATGCCTTCCCAGAGAAGAATGCTCTTCTGGCTTCAGTCGCCATAGATTTTTACCTGACTCTGCCTGATTTTGAACATTGCAGAAATGGAGCCATACCCATATCACGTGTCCTCCTTTGTGTCGCATTTTTTACTCAACATTTTGTCTGTCATGTGCAGCTGCAGTTCATTCCTACATTTAATATATAGTTATATATATAGCAGTATAATATTCTAGTGTGTGTGTATATTATACATATATGTATACATGTAAGTATGTGTCTAAATGTATATATGTGAGATAGATATAGATATAGAGATAGATATCACAATTTATGTATCTATCTTATTGTTGATAGAAACTTGTTGTTTCTACTTTGGGACTATTAAAAATAATACTGCTATGGAGCCCCTGGGTGGCTCAGTCAGTTTAACCTGACCCTTCATCTCAGCTCAGGTCACAATCTCAGGATCGTGGAACACACTTGTGGAACACATTTTCATATACACATTGACCTTTGGGTACTCTCTTTTGTAAAATACCTGCTCAAATCTTTTGTCACTATTTTAATTGTGTCTGCTTTTAAGATTGATTTTTGAGGGGGGCCTGGGTGGCTCAGTCGGTTAAGAGTCCGACTTCTGCTCAGGTCATGGTCTCACAGTTTGTGGGTTCAAGCCCCCCATCAGGCTCTGTGCTAACAGCTCAGAGCCTGGAGCCTGCTTCAGATTCTGTGTCTCCTCCTCTCTCGGCCCCTCCCCTGCTCATGCTCTGTCTCTCTCTGTCTCTTAATAATAAATAAACATTTTAAGAAAAGTTTTTTTAAGATGAAATTGATTTTTGGGGCACCTGGGAGGACCAGTCGGTTAGGCATCTGACTCTTGATTTGGGCTCAGGTCATGATCTCATGGTTTGTGACTTTGAGCCCCGCGTTGGGCTCTGTGCTGATGGCACAGAGCTTTCTTGGGATTTTCTCTCTCTCCCTCTATCTCTACCCCTCCCCTGTCCTCTCACTCACTCACTCACAAAATAAGTGAATACTCTTAAAAAACTAAAATTGATTTTTAAAAGTTGCAACGGGGGCTCCTGGGTGGTTCAGTCAGTTAAGAATCCAATTCTTGGTTTAGGCTCAGGACATGATCTCACGGTTCGCAGGTTCGAGCCCCACATCCTACTCTGCTCTGCCAGTGCCAAGCTTGCTTGGGATTCTCTCTCTCTCCCTCTCTCTCTCCCTCTCTTTCTCTCTCTCTCCCTCCCTCCCTCTCTCTCCCCCTCCCCTGCTCATGCTCTCTCTCTCAAAATAAATAAGCTTAAAAATAATAGTAATAAAAGTTGCAAAGGACTGAATTGTGCCCCCCCCCCTCAAAATTTATATGTTGAAACCATAATCCCCATGTGGCTGTTTTGAAGACCAGGCCTTTCAGGAGGTGATTCAAGTTAAATGAGATCATTAGGGTGGAGGGTGGAAGATGCTATCAAACTGGTTTTGTTTGGGGGGGACAAAATGAAAACAAGAGGCACTGGAGCTCTCTCTACCAGTGAGGACACACTGAGAAGGTGTCTTGTCTGCAAGCCCAAAAGAGAGCGCTCACCGGGGCTGAACTTTGGTGTGGAACTTTCCAGCCTCCAGAACTAGGACAAAACAAATGTCTATATTTGTTACAGCAGCCTGAGCAGACTAAGACAAGAGCTGTTTAGTTTGGGGGGATGTGTGCCCTTCTTGCTTATTTGTGCTGCAAATAGTTTGTACTCTGTGACTTGCCTTTTCACTTCCTTAATAGTGTTTTTGATGATCAGTTCTTAATTTTCACATAGAACATTATAAATCCGATTTATGGTGAGCGCTTTTGGTGTTCTGTTGAGGATATTTTGCCTATCCCAAGATCACGAAGACATTCACAAATGGTACCTTCTAGAAACTTTATACTTTTTTATCTTCTACATTTAGATCAGTGACCCTCTGAATTTGATATTTTATGTACAGTGTGAAGTAGGGGTAAAAATTTCATTCCCCCCCCCCAGTGGTTAATCTATTGAACCAATTTATTGAAAAGGTCTTCCTTTCCCACTGCAGTGCAGTAGCGATTATATCAAAAATCAGGTGACCACATACATGAGAGTCTGTTTTGGAACTTTTTACTCTGTGTATTCTGTTCTTTGCTCTATCCTTATGCCAATATAACATCATTTTTTTTTTTTTAATTTTGAGAGAGACAGAGAGATTGTGAGCAGGGAAGGGACAGAGAGAGAAGAAGAGAGAATCCCAAGCAGGTTCCGTGCTGTCAGTTCAGAACCCAATGCAGGGCTCAAACTAATGAACCATGAGATCATGGACCTGAGCTGAAACCAAGAGTCAGACACTTGGCCAACTGAGCCAACTGGCGAGGCACCCCAGCCAATATCAAATCATTTTAATTCATTCTCTTTTATAATAAAATTTGATATCTGGGACTGTAAATCTTCAGTGTGTTATTCTTCAAGATAACTAGCCTCATTTTGTCCTTTTGAGTTCCATATAAATTTTAGACATAACTTGTCAATTTCCATCAAAAGAAAAACCTGCTAAAGTGTTTTTACTGACACTACTTTGAATCTATAAATCGACTAAAATTGTTATAATTTTAAGTCTTTTCAATCCATAAAAAAGTTATGTCCCTCCATTTATTTAGGTCGTCTATTTCTTTCAGTAATCATCTATGTATTCCTTCAGTAAGGTCACACATATCTTGCATTAAGTTTTGTTACATGTTGGATGGCTTTTACGCTAAAATGGTGTCACTTTACAGTGACATTCTACTCTTTGTTGCTGGCTTGTAGAAATAATTTAACATTGACATTACATTGGATGACTTGGCACAATTAATTGATGGCAGTAGTTCACATATAGATTCTTTCAAATATTCTATAAACTGAAACACATTCTCTTCAGCACACACATTTTCATCCCTTCCATTACCATATTTGTATCTTTTCATTCCTTCCTTGCCTCACTGCACCGTCCCAGCCCTCCAGCACAATGAAGAAGAAAAGCAATAATAGTAATTATCCTTACTTCATTTCCTATCTCAGAGAAAAAGCATTTAACATTCTGCCGTTAAATAGTATGTTTCCTGTAGATTTTCCCTAGATATACTTGAGATTAAAAAATTTCCCTTCTGTTCCTAGGTTGCTAAGAGTTTTATTTTAAATCATAAACTAGTGTTGAATTTTGTAAAACTGACATGACGATATTCTCTTTTTCTTTTTTTCTATTAAAATGATGAATCACTTGGGTTGACTTTCCAACCAACGTAAGCTAGTCTTTTACATTCTTGGAATAAATTCCATTTAGTGTTTGTGTATCATCAGAGATATATAGTAGGTAGACAGATAGGTATATATTCACTCTATTTGGTTATTTTAATTTTTGGGGGTGGGGGGATTTCTTCACTGATGTTCACAAAGAAAGTTGATTTCAAATTTGGATTTTTAAAATTTATTTGTATATTTTTTATAAAGTTTTTTTTTAATTTATTTTGAGAGAGAGAGCAGAGGAGGGGCAGAGAGGGATGGAGAGAATCCCAAACAAGCTTTGCACTGCCAGCTCAGAGCCCAACACGGGGCTCAAACTCATGAACAATGAGATCATGACCTGGAATCTAAACCAAGAGTCAGACGCTTAACCAGCTGAGCCACCCACCATTTATTAGATAAAGTTTAATATATACTTATTTATGTATTTATCAAATTTTGGCATAAAAAATTATGCCATCTCATGAAACAAGTTGGGAATGCTCCCGCTAAGGTATAAATTCTTCCTCAAATACCTGAAGTCATCTGAGATGACAGTTTTGTGTGTGTGTGTGTGTGTGTGTGTGTGTGGAGAATTTTAATTACATATCCAATTTTTTAAATTAAAATAGGAAATTCAGATTAGATCTCTCTTCTTTCAGTATTGTTTGTTCTTCCAGGAATTTGTCTGTTTCTTCTAAAGTTTCAAATATATTGGATTAGGTTGTTCATAATTCCCTCTTATGATATGTTTAAAATCTGTTAAGATCACGAGGATGTCTCCGTTTTTCCTTCCTGATATTGGTAATTTGTGTTTTCTGTCTTTATTGGTGTCTTAGGAGTTTCTCAGTTTCATTAGCATATTCAAAAAACCAACTTTCAGTTGGTCTTTTCCCTGTTGAGTATTGTTTTTTTTTCTCATGAATTTCTGATCTTATCCTTATTATTTCCTTTCTATTCCTGACTATCCTTTTAATTTGTTTTTTTAAATATTCCGGAGATATAAGATAAGACTTTCAACCAACTGGAACTTAAATAAAAACTTGAAAAAAATAAAAATAAATTTTTTAAAAAAGGTAAGACCTTTGTTTTCAGCCTTTCCTCTTTTCAGACGTGTTCATGCAAGGCCACATACTTTCCCCAAAGCACTTCTTCAATTTTATCCCACAAGTTTTAGCATGTTTTATTTTCATTATCACTCAGTGAAAAATGTTTTTAATTTTTATTGTGATTTCTTCTTTGACCCACTGGTTGTTTAGAAGGGTTTCCTAGTTATCTTTTTGCATTTATTTCTAAAGGGTTTTTTTTAATCTTTATTCATTTTTGAGAGGGAGACAGAGTGTGAGCAGGGGAGGAGCAGAGAGAGAGGGAGACACAGAATCCAAAGCAGACTCCAGGTCCGAGCTGTCAGCACAGCGCCCAACACGGGGCTCGAACTCACAAACCGTGAGATCATGACCTGAGCTGAAGTTGGACACTCAACCGACTGAGCCACCCAGGCGCCCCTGCATTTATTTCTAAACTAACTCCACTGGAAACGAGAACCCTCTTGCACTGTTGGTGGGAATGCAAACTGGCGCAGCCGCTCTGGAAAACAGTGTGGAGGTTCCTCAAAAAATTAAAAATAGATCTACCCTATGACCCAGCAATAGCACTGCTAGGAATTTACCCAAGGGATACAGGAGTGCTGATACATAGGGGCACTTGTACCCCAATGTTTATAGCAGCACATTCAACAATAGCCAAATTGTGGAAAGAGCCTAAATGTCCATCAACTGATGAATGGATAAAGAAATTGTGGTTTATATGCACAATGGAATACTACGTGGCAATGAGAAAGAATGAAATCTGGCCTTTTGTAGCAATGTGGATGGAACTGGAGAGTGTTATGCTAAGTGAACTAAGTCATACAGAGAAAGACAGATACCATATGTTTTCACTCCTATGTGGATCCTGAGAAACTTAACAGAAGACCATGGGGGAGGGGAAGGAAAAAAATTAAAAAAGGTTAGAGAGGGAGGGAGCCAAAACATAAGTCTCTTAAAAAACAGAACTGAGGGTTGATGGGGGGTGGGAGGGAGGGGAGGGTGGGTGAGGGTATTGAGGAGGGCACCTGTTGGGATGAGCACTGGGTGTTGTATGGAAACCAATTTGACAATAAATGTCATATTAAATAAATAAATAAATAAATAAATAAATAAATAAATAAAAATTAAAAAAGATTATTTGCTCTAATAAAAACTGAATTATTGTACAGATTTAAAAAATAAATAAATAATAAATAAATAAATACATTTAATGTTAAAAAAATTTTTTAAATAAACTAACTCCACTATGGTTGGAAAATATGCTACCCATGGTACCAATCTCTTGGAATTTTTGAGACTTGTTTTATGACTCAGTGTATGGGTCAATACCATTGAACAGATGTTCCATGTACACTGGAAAGAAATTCGTATTATACAAGTGTTAAGTGTAGCATTTTATATATTTCAATTAGGTCAAGTTGGTAGATACTATTGGTCAACTCTTATATACTCACATATTTTTTTATCTGCATATTTAACAGTCATGTTACAATAAGTCATATTAGCATAACTGCTTATTCTAACAGTGTTGGCTGCTTATTATAACAAATCCAATCACGAATGTAGATCTGTCAATATCTCCTTTTACTTCAGCTAGGTTGTTTTTTTTTTTTTTTATCATGTTTGAGGTTATGGTGTTAGGTTAGTACTGTAAGTATGTTGAAGTGTTCCCTTAAACATTAGCCAAGGTTCTCATTTATCTGTAGTAATACTTCTTACCTCCATATCTATTTTGTCTGATATTAGCACAGATATACCAGCTTACTTTTGATTAGTGTTGGTACAGTATCTGTTCCGCCATTATTTTACTTTCAACCTGCGTCCTCATATTTAAAGTCTGGCTCTTGTGGGCAGGATGTAATAGAGCCCGGTAGATGAGTGCCAGGAGGTAAAAGTAAGTTGATTTAAAGACAATTTTTAAAAAGCTACATTTCCTGCACACCTGAGCTTATGAAATAAGATCTGTACTCACTGTACCTACACGGAGGTGGTGTGTGTGCGTGTGTGTGTGTGTGGTGAGTACCTGGCCCATGAACAAGGAGCTTGGGACCAATTATAATAGCAAAGTGGTTAAGAGCACAGACTCCTTCCTGGCTCTTTGAGCTTCTTGCCAGCAGTGGCCAGGACAGCTGTTTCACAACCTACTTACTAAAACCAGAGAAAGTGGTAGCTCTGAGTGGTACGAAGGTGGGGGAGGTGGGGATGGGGAAGAGAGATGAATTTCTCTGAAACTACAAAAATCTGTTTACCTAAAACAACGTGCACACAGCAGCAAAGAAATCTATCTAGAAGGGACAAGTGGCCTGATAACCAGTTTCTTAATGGGAAAAAGTGGTTATCCCCCAGGCATGCAGAATTTCTCATGTATAAATCTCATGTTAGAGTTAACACTCAAGGGGATTCCATTTATAGTTAGTTATTACAGTGTGAAGAGTGCAGCCTGAAATTAAACTCTGAATTTGTCTTACATTGTCCACACCATTTGCAGGGTGACCAAACCCTTTGAGATAAATGACGCAACAATGTTCAGAAAACCTTTCTTCCTCAAGATGGGATTTGGTGTAGGAACCACTGGAAAGTGAAAATTGTTGGGTCACATCCCACTTAGTTCAAATGACCTAGAGAGAGCCACAGAGTTAAGAGTGGTAGGGTGACACTTTTTTTTTTTAATTCCTGCATGATAACAACGACAATAACAACAACAATAAGACTAGACCTATCCACATAGAGGGTTTATTTTTCAAAATATCACACCAAGAAATATTTGAATATGTCCATGCAGCTGTATGGTTAAATGTTATAACCTCTGAAGTCAAGAAATTCAAATTTATAGTTGCCACATTAAGCATAGATGTTAAAGCATTAAAGTTAACACCATATACAGTCATATAAAATATTGCATGTGCAAAGGGGCTGAGTTACGTTCATACTGGGAACCATAATTTAGAATTTCCTGACTTCTGAACATGTAACACATCATAGTAATTGATCTAGCTCCTTGGAGCTAATATAAAATATCTTGTTAACATGTTTTCTATCCAATTCTTTCATCATTTACCTTTCGGCCCTTAGAGAAACAATTCATCATATGCTCAAATGTTTTTACACACCTGCACTAAGCTAATACAGCAGTGGAAAAGCCAATGCAATCAGGATTAAGGCAAATTTTGTAAATCGTGCGGGAATATTAGTGTGGATACCGTCTGGATCATGCAGGATGATACTGTGCCTTGGGGTTGAGAGTTTGCTTTGCTTTGTCTTGTCACAAGCCCAGCCTATGATTGAGGATTCTCCTCTGCAGTCAGCAAACCTGACTCTCCAGGTCACATGTGACAAATTCAGAACTGTTAATAATAGAATTATTGGTTTCGGGGAGAGGTTGCAATAAGAACACAATTATCCATACCTGAAGTTTTTGCATGAATATGCATAGTTGGTACTGGGGGTGGTTTTCAGTGCAAGTATGTATGAGTCACCACTTTCATCTTTCGACATTCTGTTCCTCCCTCATTTGACCTTGCTCAGAATTTCCTTCTCAGAGTTTTCAACCACAAATTCAATGGTGGCCACCAGCACCTGATTGGAGGAAAACAAGGGCATACCAGCAGGCGGACTTGTTCAATGGAACCTGTTTGCAACTAAAAACAGGGGGCTGTGTGTATTTCCTAAATCTCCATGGACCAAAAGCATGCGTGTGGAGTTCTAGTACCTCTTTCCAAAAAGGAATCTGTGCTTCCCTGACACAGAAGAGAAGGGGACTTCCTCTGCCCCTCCCAGAATTCCCCTCTTTGTCCAGAAGCTACTCCCTAAGACAGCCGTGGGGCCATCCCACAAGCACATGTTGGCTGCATCTTCGCATTGCCAAAACATCTGGAGTGAAAAATGCATTTAATCATTCAGATTATTTTCCCCCTGAAGCAATGCCAAACATCTGTCTAACTAGAAACAGCTGTGTATTCGTTGGGGGCTGCCATCACAAAATACCATTGACCGGGTGGCTTAAACAACAGAAATTTACTATCTCATAGTTCTAGAGACTGGAAGTCCTAGGTCTGAGTGCCAGGATGCTTGGGTTCTAGTGAGAACCATCTTCCTGGCTTGCACATGGCCTTCTTCTCACTGTATGTTCACATGGCAGAAAGGGGGTGGTGGGGAAGGGAGAGAGAAAAGAGCATGTGCATGTGCTTTCTGGTGTCTCTTTTTTTTTTTTTTTTCAACGTTTTTTATTTATTTTTGGGACAGAGAGAGACAGAGCATGAATGGGGGAGGGGCAGAGAGAGAGAGGGAGACACAGAATCGGAAGCAGGCTCCAGGCTCTGAGCCATCAGCCCAGAGCCTGACGCGGGGCTCAAACTCACGGACCGCGAGATCGTGACCTGGCTGAAGTCGGACGCTTAACCGACTACACCATCCAGGTGCCCCTGGTGTCTCTTTTTATAAGAGCACTGATCACATCATAAGGGTCCCACCCTCATGTCTTCATCTAAAGCTCTGATTACCATCTAAAAACCCCAGCTCTAATACCATTACATTGGGGATTAGGGCTGGTAACATTTGAGGAAACACAATTCAGTCCACAGCAAGCTTCATCTCCAGCATTAAGTAGGCCAGATCTTTGGTGCCCATGGGGGATGTTCTAGAGAAAAGTTCTATGAATCAGAGCACCACGGACTACACAGCCCCAGACCCCCTGATTCCCTCGTGGTCCTCATTGTTGCTAACCATGCCCTCCCACTGGCCTCCCTCTGAGGGGGGCACACCAGGGTGATACCCATGTTGACACCACAGGCCTTGTGCATTTGAGAGCTTGCCCTGGGCTCAGCATAAATCCAGACTGGCTGAGCCAGGATGAGGTGCGTGAGATACTTCCTGCCACTCAGGGGGCAGAGACTTGGGAAACTGGTAGCTTGAAATTCCACAGAAAAGGCAGGATCACATGACCAGACACCATTATAGTTGCATCATTTGAGCAACAAACCACCTCAGAACTTTCAAAAATCACTGGCTTAAAACTGAACATTTATCATTGCTCAGCTGGGCAGTTTAGCTGGCCTAGGGCAGACATGGCTGACTTCTGGGCTTGCTCACATGTCTGCGGTCAGGTAGCAGGTGGGCTACGGGGCTGGTAGCCTAGGATAGCCTCAGTCACAGATCTGACAGCTGTCTCACGGTCATCTGGGAGGACTGTGGTCACTGGACCATGTAGTTTTCCATCTTTGCAGCTAGCCCAGCCTATTTTCAAGATGCTTCCAAGAAAAAGAGAAAGCCCTCAAGCCTGAGACTTCGGCCACCTATATTGGTCAAAGCCAGTCATCGGGCCAACCCAAATGCAAGGGATATGAAAATGGATTCCACTTCTGGCTAAAAGGAGCAGCAAAGTTGCATAGTAAGTAGTATGGATACAGAAAGGGGTGAAAAACCGTGGCCAGTTTTGTAACCTACTGCAGGAGTGGAATCTGGGAAATATTTGTTGCTTAAGAGTGAACGAGCTTTAGACAATCATATGCTTCTTCCTCTCCACTCACTGCCTTTTCCTCACTAGGAAATGAATGTGGGATTTCAAGTAGTGAAAAAGAAAACAGGAGTCTAGGAGAGCAAGAACTGGAAGGACTATGTTTCTATTGTTATCAACAAGCTGTGTCATCTTTAACCAATCACTTTCCTCCTTTGAGTCTCTGATTTTTCATCCTGAAAAGTAGTCCAATAGACTCTTTAATCTTAAGGCATCTTATCCCTTGGAGGTCCGATATTCAGATTAGATTATTCCCTATAGACCTTTCCAAGTAGAGACCTACCTAAAGCATGTGCTGGCGGTGTAGACATGTGTTTTCTCTGGCACCTGGAATCATGCCTTGTTCGGAGTAGCACTGAAAAAATCCTTGGGTTCATTAATCTTCATGTGCTTTTGCCACTGAGATTCTGTGATTCAAACAACAAGACCTCTTCTTTTTGAAGTTTATTTATTTATGTTTAGAGAGAGAGAGAAAGTGCAAGTGGGGGAGGGGCAGAGAGAGAGGGAGAGAGAATCCCAAGCCGGATCCACACTGTCAGCACGGAGCCCGACTCATGGCTCGAACCCACAAACCGGGAGATCATTGCCCTGAGCCGAAGTTGGACGCTTATCCGACTGAGCCACCTAGTGCCCCGAAACAACTAGATCTTAAAGGCAACCCAGATTGGGAGATTTGGTGGATATGATTTTCTTATGTATCTTTCCAACATGGGTCCACACCAGGAGGAAAGAGTCTCTCTATCCTCACAGCCTAGAGAATGGAAGATGAGTTCCCAAGAAGAAGGGGTGACCCATGGCCGTCTTGCTCTCTTCTCATGAGCTTGGATGTGCTCCTTCAAAGCTGGACGTGTCTCCATTTACTTTCCTCCAACTAGTGAAAAACCTTCTGGCAGACAAGTGACACACTGTTCAGAGTGTAATTATGAAACTAAATTTGCAAATGAGAGAGGTATGTGAGAAATACAATCCTCTCGGTTGAAAGTATCAGTATTTGCTTAAGACGTTTGCCCAAACAGGGATTATGCATACCTTATCCTTCATAAAAAAGCCTAAAATTCTTCACATTGGTTCCATAATTTGCTAAAGCCTTGAATTCTCTAGCCCTCACTACTGTAACTAACACATAGTATGTGCTCATTAAATACTTTATGAAATTAAGTCTATTTGTGGGGGGGAAAAGAAATTTACTTAGCATATTAAGGTTGTATTTGCATGTTGCCAAAACGTCTGGTTGAAAAATGAAAACTCCAGTCATTTGGATGCCAGAGTATGCCACACATCCAGACATCTGGGACACATTTGGAGCATTTTTCTTTCCCCCTGAATGTTTCGGTGTCCTGTAGAGGCAAGCCTCAGGAAATGGCTGTGGGTGTTTGAGGTGAGGGGAGTGGGCAGCGTGGGAGGTAGGATTCTGAAAGCGACTTCCAGAAGGGGGTGTGATGGTAAAGTCACTCTGAAAATTGGTTCACTCTTCTACGTTGATCGTCATGTAAATGTGTACTATTTTTTTTTCCCTCACAATAAGGCTATTAACAGCCAGAGTCACCACCATCTCCATTGCCCTTTATTCGACAATCTCATGCCAATAACTCCACAGGACCTGAAGTTTAGGAAAATCGTCCTATAGCAATTCAATGGAATAGCACTCATCTGTTACAAACAGAAAGCATGAGGGACCTGAAGCCACATGGAAAAATATTTAATACGTGGCTAACTAGAAAAAACAGAAGATAAAATGTCCTATACATTAACAATACAAATAGCTAAAGTACAGAGCAGTAATGAATATCATCTCGTAGGAATACGCCTTGTCCGGCCATGATTCCATCCTGTCTTACTGACAGGTACTGACCTCTTTCCACCAGCACTGAAGCCCCATGTGTGGGCAGTTTATCTGGTTCATGTATCACTCCTTTAAAACCAAGATGTTTATTAATTCAGTTATTCGATACTGATCATGGGCTTGCTCCCAGCCAGGCACTAGCTCATAATGTCCGCCTTTGTAGGAGTCTCACAGCCTAATGGGGTAGGGAGATATGTCAATAAATAATTGTTACATATTAATTTGATATTTTATCTTATTGTTTTGGACTTTTGAAAAATAATTTGACAAGACTGTGGCAGGTCTTTTCAGCAGTCTTGGGTGGCCTGCAATGTGTGTGGTGGTCAATTCTAATCCCCCCGTGGCAGGCAAGGCAGCAGGGACCATCAGAAATGACAGGGCAGCAATGGACTAAAGAGATAGGACTCCTTGTTTCCTAAGGGATAGCCCTTTTGGCTACATGAAAATGATTCCTTGCCACTCAAAACCATCAAAGGAAGAAAGACTTTTCAAAACCATGTATCTTTCAACAGGTGTATTTTTTAAAATTATACATACCAGAAGTTGATTCCACTCTCCCCCTAAGCCCATATCTGAATCTTCTGGATTCTTTCATTGTTACATCCCAAACTGACCAATTTTTTTTCTTCAATTTGTAATTGGCATAAGAAAACTGGATTGATAGGCTTGCTCCTTGTCCAAATTAAATGGTATATGTCTTCCAAAGTAATACAAAATAATTCTATTCATTACATTGTTTTCCCGATATAATAAAAAAATTATTAGGATACACTGCCCCACCTTGGGGTCCATCCTTTCATTGTTCCCTACCAACTGAAAGTTATAGAGGACTCAGCAACCCAAGATTTACACTTAGGGAGCCCTCTGCCAACTACATTTGGAGACTCTGGGGTCCCCATGGATGAAGGTGGCAGGCAATTAATGAGAATTGGCTCCAAAGTGCCATCAGGTATAAAAGCTGTGCATAAACATGAGAGTCACATCTTCCACCAGGTCTCCAGATGTCACTGATAATTGAGCTTATTCCTGAATGTTGAAGAGTCACGACCAAAAATTTCAAGGTGTTCAAGATTCAAGGAACGCCCTTCAGCGAGGCCCCTCCTCTCCTCCACCTTATTTTTAAAAATACTTTTATATAAGCTAGGTCTATTTAAATTACCTGTCAAAGGCCGCCAAAAGAAGTAAGCTTGAAGAGTGTGTGGATGAATGAATGCTGGAGCTGTAGGAAAGGGTGGCAACAGCCTTCTATGGCTGAATTTCCACATGAGCCCAAATTTTATTCATTACTAGCTGTCCTGGTCTAACTCCTTCTCCCTTCTTGATAGTTGCCTGGCTGAGTCAGGGCCCCCCCAAAAGACAAGACCCAGATAATCAACTCGATTTGTCATATCCCAAGTTGACTTGGATGATAGCTAAATGATAGTCACTAATGAATAATGAATTTTTCAAGTGGTAGGTTTTTCCCCATTTTAGAAAAAATGATGTGACAAGAGTGTAGCTGTTTGAGGAATAGAAAAGTCATTTAAGGACAAAAAGAAGGTAAAAAGAACTTATGAATAATCAATACATTATGGGTAGAAAAAAAACTGGCACTTTTCAAAGTGGAAAGCAAAATAGTATTGAAGAAAACTAGATTTTCCATAACTTCAATAGCACTTCATTTTCCAAATATGTATTCTTTTAAATGATTAAGGTTCTTAACAATCCAGAATAAAAGAAGCAAGGAGTAAAAGAAAATAAATCTTTCCAAATGCAAAATTTGCAATATTGAAACTAGCCAACAAAAACACAGGATCACTTGGAACCAGCTCTTGGCCATAATTAAATTAGAATGTGTTTAAATTCTTAATGGCATGGTATTTTACACTGAGTTTGAAATATACACCTAAACACTCCAGCCATCATGAGTTATTAATATAAAGTGCCCAATAACTGGAGAAGTATTGCAGCATATTATCACTCCTCCCTGGCTAATGAAACCAATCATCCTCTCTAGTGTTTTAGCCACACGAACCAGAATCACTCTCCTTGTAGCTTGAAAGGTTTCAGAAAGCATCGAAGCAGCTAAAAGGCAGTCTTTTTGCCTGATGAAACAACCTTGAAATAAGTGTTAGGTTGTTTTTCCTGAAATGTGTGTGTGTGTTCTTTTTAAGCTTTCTACCTGTCCGCTTCTCTGCATGGAGTAAAAATCCATTTGGAGCCCAAGAGACACAAACAGCATGACCACAGTTTACTAATTGTTATCTGGAAGCCTCTGTATGAGAGGAAGATCAGTTTAGAAAGCTAAATCTGCCTGTTGAGTTATTGAGCTTATTTTGATAATGATTTGCTGAAGTAGATGTATTAAATCGCCCTCGGTAATAGGTTATGGAAGCCTGTTGAATTCAAACTGGTAAGAAATAGTGTAGGCATGAAGCAGCTGTACGATTAAAATTTTAATTAAAATTAGGGCTGGCTAAACTCTTAAACTAGCCGGATTCATGGGCCTGCATTGGGGCTCAGGGCTTTGGCAAGAACTGTGGTCTCTCCTCTCTAGACGTTTTGGCATGGACCCAGGGCAGTTATGCCCAATGTGTTTCAGTGTGCTCTACCCATTGGACTAATGATCCTCCTAATCATTAGGCCTGGCCCTGTAAAGCAATCTTCATAAAAATAGGTGCCAGAGAGTGACAGAGTCAGAATGGACAAAATATTGCCAATCCTGTAAGAATGGGGGATTGCTAGCAGCTTTCTCACCATGGGGAAAAGCTGAATTGATCTTAGAAGCCTCTCACAAGCTTTGTCAACTAATAGAGAAGAAGGGTCATTATCTAAGGAGGAGGATTTAGGATCCAGAATGGAATTTCATGCCACATAAACATTTTTGAGATAATAAATAGGAATGCAATTTGATTGATCAAAGACTTGCTAATGACCAAACCCAGACCATGGCTAGATTTCCCTTGGGAAACCCAGAGACTGACAGAAGAGAGGGGAAGCAGAAGCCTGTTGGGGGCGGAGGGGTGACACAGGGGAGTCAGAAGATGAGGTGAGCCATGTTCAGAGAGTCCTCAGGTTAAAACAGAAGGACATGGTTGACCACCAGATTTTAGGGATGAGCACAGAGCTAAAAGTACAAGGCCAAACTGAGAAATCAGAAGCTAGATGGGAAAGAACCGAGCAGATATGGAGGAGCTAAGTAAATAACAGAAATGAGCAAGTTCAAGGCAATTGCTGTCATTGGAGCTGCAGGTTAAAGTCTCATTTTCTACCCCTGAAACCAAGAGCACACTGTATGTTAGCTAACTTGACAATAAGTTATATTTAAAAAAAAAAAAAACAACCAAAATTAGAATAACTTGTATTAAAGGTTACATTAACTATAACTTGTATTAAGATAACACCAACCCATTGCTATTGTGTATTTTCTGTAAAAGCTGATTAAATTTTTTTTTTTTAGAAAGTAATGAACTTATAGAGTGAATCTAGTTGAAATAACAGATTTGTTTTTAGTGTTGTGAGTAGCAGAATTTTTCATCCAATTTTGTTGTTGTTTAGAAGTTCATGGGAAATGAAAACAAATAAAGATTTTAAATAAAAACAAGTCTCAGGGTCTCTGGGTGGCTCAGTCAGTTAAGCATCCAACTCCAGCTCAGGTCATGATCTCACGGTTCACGAGTTCGAGCCCGACATCAGGCTCTGTGATGACACCTCAGAGCATGGAGCCTGCTTTGGATTCTGTCTCCCTCTCTCTCTGCCCTTTCCCTGTGATTTCTCTGTCTCTGTCTCTGTCTCTCTCTCTCTCTCTCAAAAATAAATAAAACATTTAAAAAATTTTGTTAAGTCTCATTTCCATTGGATGTCAGCGGCTCAGGCTTGGTTAGGTCAGGCTCCTTTAAAGGTATAGGGATGGGTGGAAGATTTATATTAATTTTTGAAGGGTTCCTGTCACAATAAAATAACCATTACTCCTACTTATTGAGCATTACTCCATGTTGGATATTATTTTAAGGTCTTTTATTTATATTAGAATAAATATTAATAACAACAATAGTGAAAACTACCATTAATTGAGCATTTATATGTGTCCAGAACTGTGCCAAATGCTCTAAATACATTCTTGTTATTTATTCCTGCAACATCTCTGCAATGTTGCCATTGGTTTATTATTTTTATGTTACATGTGGGGAAACTGAGGCTCAGAGAAGTTAAGGAACTTGTCCAAGTTCACATAAGTTGGAATAGTAGAGCCAGCATTTGAATATTTTTTTGTCTGAATATAAAACTTAGGCTGTTTCCCAAGGTTGAGTGATAGTGTAGGCAACAGGGACAGGAAGACTGATAGATACGATACAGAATGTGACAGTGACAACCTATTAAGCTCAACAGTTTTGAGGTTATAAAGGCATTTACCCTTATAACCATTCATTGTTCCAAGTGATCCATTAATACAATAACTATTTGGACACTTAGGATTGCAAACGATAATCATGAACAAGAAGAAGAAAGAGGAGGAGGAAGAGATAATGATGATGGCAGGACCACGATGATGAAGATTATGATGATACCAATGATTAAAGAAGTTATAACCATCTTTATGTTCAGACAGAGCTATATGGTCACCTATGGGGCACACTTTAAATGGTACCTCCAATGCCTTCCCACCTATTTCCACTTAATAATATGTAAAATCCCTCCAAAGTTGTCACAGAACTTTCTTTCCATGGTTAGAGACAACGTTTAAAGATAGCCCTAAGACAGGTAGCTGTCCTAAATCTACCTGAAGGTATATAAAATATCAAAAACCATCTCTGAGAAATGCTTTGGATAAAGACAGAATGATAATAACAAGGATAAAGGAGTGGGATAGAAGTAGAATGATCCAAGGTAAGGAAGGAAATAGCCATTCAGTTCATGAGCACTTATTGAGCAATTCTATGACTCGAGCATTTAAGAGCTATTCCCCATCTTCAAGTGTGGAAACTGAGGCTCAGAGAGGTCAAAAAATTAATAGCGGTCCAGCCAATGTCTGAATCCAAAGCCAGTTTTCTTTTTGTTCAGCCTAGGGTGGTGAAAGCCAAAGGCCTCAGAGACTTCAAAAGTAAATAGATGAAACTCTCTGATGAAACAGCAAGACCATATCATGTATGGATCTCTCCAACACCACAGGCCTTGGACCAACACCAAGGTCCAAAAACAGCTCTCTGGCTTCAGAATTTGATTCCTGAAGCTGCCGGTGGCCATTCCTAGTTCTGATCACGGAATTCGCATAAGGGATAGATGCCTTTTTCATGGGTTGGGACACATAAACTCATAAATTATCATACAGAAAGTCATAAATATGCATGTTGGCCTCCAAGTTTTGTAACCAGTCCAACTCAAATTTGCATGAGACGCTTTAATAACAAAATGTCAATTGAATTCCATACAGTGATAAATCTCTCCTCCACCAAAAGAAAGAAAAACCCAACTGCTACCTGTGAGTGCGCAGGGAGCCAGGGGGCCAGGCCGTGCCCACAGGAGGATTACTGACGTTTCCCTATCCTTCACCGACCTGGGCCACTTCCTTCACTGACCCTCTCTTCCTCACAACCTCCTCTTTTGATGTGCTCAAGCTGTGTCTAGGGAGAGACACGCTAATCCCTTCTGAACAACTTGTGGCTTGGTCCCTCAACTGCAATCCCTTCAGTTGGGGAAGCGATGCCTCCAACCATTGCAGCTACAAAATGTACGTGGAACTTGACTTTCGCAATTAGCACAGAGAAAGTGGAGAAAGCACATAACTGCAAAATACAGAGTACCAACAATAGCTCGCGTCTGATTTTATTGCATTTTTCCCCAAAATTTACCTAAGTAAAGAGAAGTTAAAATATTGCTCTTAAAGAAAGAGGGCACAGATCCCATGAATATTAACAAGAGGTAACCAGGTGGTCTCACAAAGGCTTAGTGAATGTGCTAAACAATCCTTTGAGGAGGTATTTAAGTCATCACAGTTGGCACTAATTATAAAAGGAAACCATGTCTTTTTCTTTCTTTAAGACTTAGGAGAAATGCAACCATTTCAGCACATGCCAGAAATAAGTTAACTAGATCCTGACTTTCATTACCATGCCTCATTCCCCAAACACAGATTTCGTCTTAGAAACTGTTATGAGCTCAATTGTGTTCCCTCCAAAATTTATACGCTGAAGTCTTAACCCCTAATACCTCAGGAGGTGACTGTATTTAAATATATGGTCTTTAAAGAGGCAAAGAAGCTAACACGAGGTCATTGGGGTGGACTCTAGTCCCACATGACCCGTGTCTTATGGGAAGAGGAGATTAGGACACAAAACTGCACAGAGGAAAGGCTGTGTGAAGACATTTGAGAGACGATGGCCATCTACATGCCAAGGAGAGAAGCTTCCAATAGAAGCAATCCTACTGACACTTTGATCTCAGATTTCTAGCTTCCAGAATTGTGAGAAAATACATTCGTGTTGTTTAAACCACCTCATCTGCAGTACTTTGCTACGGAGGTCCCAGCAAACTCATACAGAATCCAGAACTGTAGATGTTTCGCATGGATAAATCTAGGACAGTTCAGCTGAAATAAATCTGCAATATGCTTGCTTGCTTCCCATGATTATTTCCATTCAACCCTCAAAGCCAACGAAAGAAAGAGCACTGCCATCCTAGAACTGGGTGAAATAACATCTCTCCCCAAGTCCTGAGACTCCAGGGACAAGATGGAATTAGGTGGGTAAAGAGTTCATGTGTTTGCCCTAGTACCTAACAAATTCTACTAGTCATAATGAAATAAAGAGTCTTTCTCCCCCGACCAATGCAGCAGCCTCCTTAGTGGTTACCCACCCCTCCATCCTTTCCCCTCCAATCCATTCTCAGAGGAGTAAAGTGATCTTCTCAACATTCAGAAATTCTCTGGTTTAAAAGCCTCCAATGTTTTTTGCATGGCACCTGGAATAAAATCCAAACTCCTTAGTGTGGCCTAGAGAGCCCTCCAGGATCCAGCCCATGCTGTCTCTCCACCTCGAGCCTGAGGCACTTTCCGCCTTGCACACACACCTCCTAGCATTTTCTGCTCTTTGAACAGGCTAAGCTCTTTCCTGCTCCAGGAAGAGCATGCCTTGGCTATGACTACCTCAAAGAGACATTCGCCAACCACCCTTCTAAAATACCTGTCATTCTTCATCCGACCCATGCTTAATTTCTCACCAGCAAGGATTATAATTTGTACGTATTTCATTTACTCTTCTGTGTACTTTCTTTATCTCTAACCAGGAGGTCAAGGACTCTGCCCTTGGTTTAACACCATTATAGTTCCATGGTTGGATGAATGAATGGATAAGAAACACAGTGGGGGAAAGCACTCCATAAGCTCTAAGGCGACATATACATGCAAAGTATAATTAGTAGATTTGAAAGCCTATGAAAGCAGAACCTGTGTCTTCTTTTCTTCCCACACCTCATTCCCTCAGTTAAAGGTAAGTGAATTAATTAATTTAGTCATCATTACCTGAAAATGATGTGATGCATGAACTATCATATCCAATAACTTATTATTTATAGCCACGTATGGGCTCTAAAATAATTTCATGTATTTTATCTCATGTAATCTTCGCCACTTCCTTGGGAGTAGGTGTTGTTACTCCCATTTTACTGAAGGGGAAACTGAGGCTGGGGTGCTAAGGAAACTGTTCTAGCCTATACAGACAATAGGTGGTAGGATCAAGACTCTCACTAGCCCACTGAGATCATCTCCACCGAATTCCTTAGTAATTATGCTCCTGGGCCAATGGCGACCAATGACAGATGCAGGTAGGAAGACCCAGGCTCATGTAAAAAGAGATTGCTCTGCAGGTTCATTTGGCAGCAGGGAAAAGACTCTAAGAATGAGCTCTTTTTGAGCCACTAAGGAAAGGTTTTCCGTTGTACTGTTTTTCCCTTTAACATATCACTTCTAGAACCTGAGTATATTTTGCTATTACAGTCACAAGTATTCTGGTCTTCATTCTATTTCGAGGCAAATTTCTCCAGAAACTATTTTGCTCTTTATAATATAGTATTAGAGGCGCCTGGCTGGCCCAGTCAGTTAAGCGTCGACTTCTGCTCAAGTCATAATCTCACAACTCGTGAGTTCGAACCCTGCATGGGGCTCTGTGCTGACAGCTCAGAGCCTGGAGCCTGCTTCGGATTCCTTCCCTCTCTCTCTCTACCCCTCCCCTACTCACACTCACACTCTTTCTTTCTCTTAAAAAATAAACAAACATTAAGAAAAAAATTAACGTATTATACAGTTGACAGATGAAAAATTATATTATTATATCTTCTGGGGTTAGCTTTTCCATATACTGAATTCGGTATTTTTTTTCCCAGTTCTGTGAATATTATTTTACTCACTAAACATAAACATGTATATAATGCTGTTATTATCAAACCAACATTCATAACATTATATTCTCTCTTATAATGACATTTACAAAATAATTTTGCTAAAAAATGGATTCTGTGGTCAAAGTTGAAAGACATGAGAAAAATACGTATGACTCAAATAATGGCCAGGGTTAATATCTCGAGTATAAAAAAATTCCAAATGAATAGGGAAAAAGTTCAATGTAAAAATGAGCCCCCCAAGGGGTGTCTGGGTGGCTCAATCAATTAATTATCTGACTTTGGCTCAGGTCATGATCTCCTATCAGACTCTATGCTGATGGCTCAGAGCCCAGAGCCTGCTTCAGATTCCGTGTCTCCCTCTCTCTCTGCCCCGCCCCCCACTCGCACTCTGTCTCTCTCTGTCTCTCAAAACTGAATAAACACTAAAAAAATTTTAATAAAAAATGAGCCCCAAAATACGAATAAGAGTTCACAAAACATAGGAAATTATATAGTTAACAAACAACAATGACACAATATCATTAACACTTTAATGCACATTACAGCAGTAGCTGCCAAAAATATTGGTAGAAACTTTAAAAGCTAAGGACAACCTTATAAGCCAAAATATTTCGAGGTGTCAATTAGTACAATCATTTTGGAGGGTAATTTTACAGCATCCATTTAAATTTAAAATGAGTACTGATGTCTTCCATTTCTAGGACTACATCTTCTTGAAATACTAGCGTAATTTTATGTTAGTGTAATAGAAAATTGTATTCAAATAATTTTAGTTCAACACATAAATGCCACTTGCACCCACGTATTTGATATTAGGTCCCTGGCCCATACTGGACACAAGTTTTCATTCGGAAGATGTGCTCAATAAGAACTCTATAGGTCAAGGCTCCGTGTAGAAAGGAAGAGAAAGCTAGGAGCAGACAACTCTTTACCGTTCTAGGATTCATTACTAATTCATCTTCCTATGCTTGCTCAGCACCTGTTATGAGGACGCAGCTCTTGATTCTATAGGTGCAAATATACAACACACATATCCTGTCATGCAAACTGGGACAAGAGACTTCCTCATAAACACCTATGGAGAAAACAACTGACTCTCCTTTTTTTTTTTTTAGCAAGAATAATAACTGAAAATGGCCTAATTGATGAGAAGAATACTGAGAGTTTAATATGTGCCAGGCTCTATTTATTCTGTTCACCTCATGTGGATTATCCCATTTAATCTTTTCGAACTTGTAATGCAGGTTTTAATATTGCAGGTCTTACTGGTAAGAGGTCTTAGTGACCCAAAGGTTTAGATATAAGTGACATGTATTGGGCCCCAGTTCAGAGCAAGCAATGCTAAAATGTATTCCCCTGGTTCTATAAAGATGGATACAAATCAGTATGATTCAGGAGGAATGCTTCATCAAGAAAAATAAAAACTATTACTTGGTCAAAGCCCAGAATTTGAACAGTTCATCATAACGTGAATGACACCTGACTTACATCAGAGTCTGCCCAACAGGACAGCCAATTGAGAATCTCTGTAAAAGAGACGCACATGTTTCATGGATCCTTTTCATGGACCATGAACCAATATCCTGGTCCAGAATAGATCATCTGTTCATTCAATAAGTTTTTGTGATTAACTCCTGTGAGCCAGGTACTATTCTGAACACTGAGAATACGGCAGTGAACTAAACAACAACAACAACAAAAAATATATATATACATATATATATACAAATATATATATACACATATATATGTATATATACACACATATATATATACATGTATATGTGTATATATATGTGTATATATATACACATATACATGTATATATATATGTGTATATATACACACATATATATGATATATATATACACATATATACATATATGTATATACACATATATATGTGTATATATATACGTGTATATATATACACATATATATATATATATATATATATATTTGCATGGATGTAGAGACTACTAAACAAATAAGCACAATGCGCACTTCCGTTGATGAAAATTGCTATGCAGAAAAATACAGCAGGGGCAGGGAATTAGGAACTCTGACTGGAACAGGGAAGAGGGGGGCAAAGCAGGTCTACCCGTTGCCCATAACCTCAAAAGCTCGGGAAGGTCACTCTGATTCTCCAGGGGAGTAAATGCACCAAAGCATTCTGCCTGAGGAAAAATAAACAGAAAAGGAATAGACATAATGAAGAAACAAATAGGTATATTACTGTTTTTATGCCAGGTTTTGGTGTAAGGTTCCGATTAGTACTGTAAACACAATATTGTATGAGTTATCTGCCTTGTAAAGTGTTTAAAATATTTACAAGAATATGACAAATTAGACTTATAATTTTAATTAAATATGTAGAAATATTATATTTAACCAGTAATCACTGTGTACATGTTTTCAAAACTGGCATTTGTTAAATTCATGACTTTTTATTCATTCGTTGTATAAACAGTATATAAAGAGAGAAATGTGTAGCTTTTAAATTTTTTTAAATACTCATTGATAGATAAATTCGTAAGATTAATAAAATGAACATGAAAAATGTGAAAAGAGAACTGAGTCTTTCTCTCTATGAACCAAAGTCCCTCAAACATATGACACATGAGAAAACTGAGGCCTGGGGAAGATAAGTAACCCACCCTTGTTCAGAGTCCATGGCTTGTGAGTAACGAAGTCACTGAAGGTTTGACTATGACCATGACATCAATAGTCTCCCAAAAATTATATTAAATGTTTAATGTGTATAGCATAGGACCTGGCACAGAGTGGGCACTTGATATAGCTTTCCTCCTGACCCCAGTTTAAATCAAACTGTAATCAGGGTAATCCATAATACCACCCAAAACTCACACACACACATGCACACGCATGCATGTGCACCTCATTCAAACAGCATGAGGTAGCCCCAAGAAAGAACCTCCCTCTGTTCCTTTCCCTCCCAGCTCTTACGAACTCAGACCTCTCGGAATACAAATACAAACACTCACCTGATATGCTGTAGTCATTTCACTCATTAAAATGAACTGAGTGGGCAACTCATCAATGGCTTGGTGGCTGTGGTGGGCAGTGGGAAAGATGGCCCCTCAATGAACCACACCTCCCTCTCTTTATAACCTTGGGTAATCACCTCCTATGGAACCTGGCCCATTCCCGTGACTCACTCACAACCAACAGAATGAGGAGAACTGATCCCACAGGACTTTGAAAGACAAATTAGAAAAAGCCTAAAAGTATATACCTACACCTGGTCTCCTGGAGCACTGGCTCTGGGAGAAAACCAACCACCACATGAGAAGTCTGATTACCGTGAGATGCCGGTGCTTTGAGGAAGTCTAAGCTAACCATGGGTTGAGGTTGCTGGAGACAGAGATGGCCCAACAGCCCCCACCAGGTGCTCCAGGCTGAGAGCTGGCAGTGTGTGTGATAAAGCCCTCAGGTGCCTCCAGCCTCAGCCACCATCTGACTACAACTGCATGAGGGTCCCCAACGAGCAAAAATTGCCCAGCTGAACCCATCAAGCCCCAGAACTGTGGGGTCACGAAAAATCATTGTAAACCAGTGCATTTTGGACTGTTGTTTCTTTTTCTAAAAATTTTTTTATACTGCAATGGATACACAGTGATCACCCTGCAAGCATTCTATTTGCCATTTCTCAATGTATTTTTTAGTTAATAAACACTGTGTTTTCCTAGATATTAACTAGCCATCCATAATGTCCAGTCAGCATGCACTTTTCCTCCTCCATCCATATTCAGAATAGTAATAACATACACTTTATCTAATATTTCAAATTACCACCTATCATAACACCCAGACAAAGAATATGTTCTTTCTCCTCTTCCAGGAAATGGTTGAAAAATGAACTTAATAATGAACATTTTCCAAGCAACATTCTACTCCAGAACTCACGGGAGTTATAAAATAACCCAAAACTCAGAGGGTGAAATGGCTCACCTTTTAAATTCTTTATATCGTGAAGTCTTTGATTTAAATCATTATTAAAAAAAAAAAAATCAAATCACACAGTGCTCTTAATAAAGCATTATTATTTCAGGAAAAAGGCTAAAACTTTCCAAATGCAAATGTTTCGCTGGAGTAGAGTCTTAAAAGATTCCAGGACATTAGTAAAGACATGGGTTGCTTTGCTATTGCAAGTCTAGGTTACAATATCACTGGAACCAAATTCCTGTCAGATTAGTCTTTACTCAAAATGAATGTTTGTAATTATGAAATGAAATAAGTTTTAATTTGAATTGCCTAAAAAGGGGAAACCAAATATTGTGTAATTACAGGAGAAGAAATTTGAGATGGAAAACAAGATAGTGTTATTTACAAGCAACAAGGCTTTTATGGGATTATGGGGCTTTAATGTGCATATTTGTAGGATTTGGGTGGCAGAATTTGGAACTCAAATATTTTTCATCAGCATTTATTTACAGTCTGCATGCGAGAAATGGAATCCCAGACACATCTGATATTGGGCTTATTTAAACCTTTTATATCCCCACTAAAGCTGAAAAGACTCAAATGTTAGCCACACATAATGGAAGTAATCGTGGAGTGTGTGATAAAATAAGTATTTGAAAACCACATGCAACTTTTAGGCTCAAATCCAGAACTGTAAAATCCACCTAGAGACATAATGAGCCTGACTCTCCTTGGAGAGGGAAAAGAGCGAGGAGGAAAGTGTTCCCTTATTCTCCCCGCACAGCTCCTGGCCCCTGAATGCAGTCCACAAATGGCCTGTAACTGCTTTACTGCAAAGGTGCCCACAAGCACCATTTTGCTTCTCTGTAGGGCGGCCATTTCTTATCCTCCCCCAAACTGTGACTTCGGAGACTTTCTGTCTTTAGCTTACATTTCCCCTGTCCCCTTCTGAAGCCCCACTGCTCCCACCCCAGGTCTGTCTCAGTTATTGTCCCCACAGCCCGCACCGTTCAGGCTTGGTAGCCCCAAACTTCACTCCTCGACTTTTTCTGGGACAAATCCTTCAAACCGAGGATTTCCTTCCTCTGGCAGGGACAAACTAATTTACACTCTCGCACCCTTCCCAGAGATACTGCCTCCTTACAAGGTATGGCAAAGACAGTTCACAGTTTGTCAGATGTTTTTGTTCCTCTTCCTGTACTGCATTAATGTGACTGCAATGTGGTTGCCCAGGCAGGCACTCTATTTCCCAGACTCCCTTGTGGTCAGGTATGGCCCCGTGAACGAGTTCTGGCCGATGAAACAGAGCCAGAAATGGTAAGTGCTACTGTAAGTCTGACTCATGAACATCTCCCATACAGCTCCTCTCCACGCTCTTTTCCCCAGTCAGCTGGATGGAAGGGAGATGACCCCTGGGGTGATTTGGCAAATCTCCAACAATCTGGGTCCCTGAATGACTTAATGGAAGACAGCCAGCCACCGTGGGCACATAGTTGCCCTTCAAATGTGGTTAAAGAGAAAGTCATACACAAGTTGGGTCTCTCTCTTTTTAACTGTAGTTATACTATCCTAAACACTACTTAATCCAAAGGAATCATTCTCTAATGACAGAGAGACAACATTGGGCAGATCTGGGAGGGTGAAAGAAATTTCCCAATTCCCTGAAAATTGCCTTGTTTAAAAGTCACCCACATAAAGAACTGTTTTAGTTGACCTCCGGCAAGGGTTTGCCATTAATCAGTCACTTGTAGACTCTGTCCCCTGGCTGCCCTCCTGCCCAAAGACCTTCTTCAACCTAGTTTGTTAACATTTGTGCACAGTAGTCATTACTGAGCCTTAGATATTTTCAACAAGTTTTCCCAGCATATCAATTTAGAAAATCACTGATTAATGAAAATCTTCTGTGCTGTGATCTCTTCATTTTTCATTCACTCATTCAAACACTTACTCAACACCCCAAATACCAAGGACTGTGCTAGGCATTGACTGAACATAGCTTCCTGTCTACTGGTGCTAGGAAGTAAAGGAATGGTCAGGGGAACAGATAAGAATTGTAAAATAATAATCTAGGTAACTTTAATTATCATTACAGCTAAATTTATCAAACCCATGTTATATGCTGTTCAGAACCTGACATTGTTTATTTTACGTCATCATCCCAACCCTATCCTCATATTACAGATCAAGGAACCGAGGTTAAGAGACATTAAGCGACATACTGAAATGACACAAATAACTACCCTCAAGGTGGAGATTTAAACCAAATTCTGTCTGATTCCAAAGTCATCTACAAAGTGTGTGACTTTGGGCAAATTACTTAAACACTTTAACTCTCTCTCTCTAATCTAAAATGCCATCTCAGTCCCAAAGAAGTAATTTGTACTAAGAGTTAAAATCCGGGACAGAGAAGTTTACGCCCTCATTATGTGTAAAAATCTGGCCTCTTCAACAATTTTCTTGCTTCTGAAATGTCAGTGGAGGGTGGAGGGAGCTTAAATAAATATTTATGGTATTCATATTATGAAAGGATTTTCCAGATGGTGCGTCTTAAAACGCTGATTGCCTTCACACAAACTAAGACACCCCCCTTTTGCCCCCAGTGAAGCTACCTCAGACCTCACCTTCACGAGTGGAAACAGTCGTGATAAGGTGACCAACGATTATCAGGTGACACCAGGGATTCCTGTTCCGGGTGCCTACGTGGGTGTGACTGTGGCTTCTGGAAGAGCCCAGGGGAGAGCGCTTCCCACCTGAGTTTCTGGGCCGCGAGATGTACTGCACGACGAGCCCACTCCAAGCCCGGCTTTGCTGCCAAAAGCACACTCGACCAAATCCCTGCACTCCAGGTGCTTACTCAGGCTCAGCCACGGACTGATAGCCGAGCATCCCCTGGAGAACTGAGAAATACACATTTGGAAGACACTTGGAGTCTGTACTGAGAAAGTAATGCAGGGAAGCCTGCAGGGCAATCGGGGAACAAGGCCGATCGGGTGCCTCGTGGATCGAGGACTAAGGTGTGCTTGGGATCTTCATTTCCCAGGCTGCATCAGTTTTACATGGAGCTTAATCAGAGCTAACCCTTGGAGGTGGGTATCATTGTCATTCACGTTTCCAGTCAAGGACACTGAGGTTTAGAGAGGTCCAAGAACTTACTTGGCCGACATCACACAGTAGGAAGGAGCAAAGGAAAAGCGAAGGAAAGTCTCACTCGTAACAACTTTCAACCCAGCTCGGCTGAAGAGAAACAAAACAAAACAAAGAAAAAAAAAAAAATATATATATATATATACACACATACATATTAATATATAAATTCCTTTTCATGAACACACTCCACGTTCCTTGCACAGCAGTGGGTGTTGCAGGATCGTATTACAAACGGGTTCTTATTCAGTTATTCTCCTTTCTCTCTCCTTCTGACCATCTCTGGGAGCTGAGGCCGACTTCCCCTCTCTGAGGAAACAGAAGTTGGAAGTGATGCTATGTGGTCGTCAAAATCTGAGTGTCCCCAGATGACTGCTAGGGTACTGAGAGCCTCAAGGGGTCACCCTCTCCTCCAACCTACGATAGCCTGCTGGATCCTCAGCCAGGCACCTCTAGCCAGGAGCCAATGCCCTTCACCTATCAGAGGAGAGTGACTACATCAGGTAAATTGAGGCTCAAGTAGATTTTGTCCAAAGGAAAGTAGGGGAGTGGAAGAGAATCTCCATGTGGAGATCTCCATGTAGGAGCCAATCAGCCCATGATCCCACTGACCTGAATCCAACCTAGCCTGGCCAAGAGAGAATAAAACCAGCAGGTCTTAGAGAGGCTTAAGCCAAGCCTTCTCAGCTGGGAGCAGTTTTGTTCCCAAAGGAACACTTGGCAACGTCTGGAGGCGTTTTTGGTTGTCACTACCTAGTTGGGAGGAGCATGTTGTGAGTAGAGGTCGAGGACGCTGCGAAATATCCCACAAAGCACAAGCCAACCCCACGACAAAAATTGCTGTTGTGACCAATGCTGAGACACTCTGGCCTAAGTCAGTCACTCCCTGGGATGCTCTATACCTGGAAACCCTCAGTTCCATCTCCCCCTATACAATGAGGAGTTTTCAGTGGCCCTTCAGACTTCTGTAGGCTAAAGGGATTAAAGCTTGGATATGCAGTTATCTCCATGGGAGGGGCCATGGAGGAGCAATCAGAGGGGACAAGGGACAGAATGGATCCTGATACTACAGGCGCTAAGGAGCTTGGCTTTGGACAGACTGTCTTCTGTACCCTCAATTCCCTCCTCCCTTCCCTAGCTTCCCCTTTCCCATCATTCTGACATTCCAGACTCCCAAAGTCCTGTGGTCCTTCATCCTTGCAAACGTGTTCCCGGGAAAGGATCCAATATTAGTTTTTCCTAGCGTAGAGTGAAAGTAAATTATCATGATCCCTCTCTCAGGAATATTGGCATTTTAAGCCACATTGTCAACTGTGTAATGTGAGTCCTTTTGTTTCCTTTTCTTTTCTTTTTTCTTTTTAATTGGGGAGGCATAATTAGCTTATATAATACGGTATGAGTCAATGGTAAGTAGGTAGGGAAAATCTAGGGTTCAGGGCTAGCCTGTAGCAAAGGGTTCCTTACTGATAGCCTGGAAGTCACATCACGGAAGGCAACAGTAATGAGGATAGTAATGGCCACCTATATTTTACTGGACACTTGCTATGGACAGGCACCACTCTAATTGCTTTACCTGTATCAACTCATTTAATCTTTACAGCAGTCCATTGAGGTAGTTACTACCACTATCTTTATTTTATAAATGAGGAACAGAGACACAGAGGGCCTAAAAAGAACTCAGTTAAAGCCCATTAGCAACTGAAGAAGTAGGAGTCAAACCCAAACAGCCTGACTGCAGAGGAGAGCATGGGCTCTTAGCCACCCGTGCTCCCCTGTCTCCTGTGCTATAAAAAAAGCTCCAACCAGGAGGCATGGACCCCACACCGCACTAGAAGCATGTGTGGGGAAGGCGAGCTGCACTCAAGGTTATAGGCTCCTTCTTTACGAAGAGATAATTTTGAACCCAGCAATCACAGAGTTCCCTGCAATCCCTGACTTTCAGCGATTCTTATGGTCCAGATACAAAATGTGAAAATAAGTAGACTTCATCTTACCTTCGGTGCCATTTCTACTGAGCAACATGGTTGGGTATATAGCACTCTCTTAAAGAAATCTAACAATAACAACTTTGTCCGACGGGATCCTCCTGCCTTCCCTGAGAATTATCCCCTTGCTCCAGGATTGGCTCAGCCACCAGAGCAAAATCCCAATTCCCTTATTTGATGGATCTCTTTTGGGTAAAAGGAAGGAAAGCAGAGTAATGCACATCAAGGTGTGAGCGAATGATGAGCTCCAGAACCTTCTCTTATTCTGGAATGTCAAGTAAAGAATTGTCAAGGCAATGGAAAAAGTGAAGATAGTTGTTTATCTCCTAAATCAGCACTCCTAAATCAGCAGGAGAGAATCTCTCTTCTTTCCAGGTCTAAAATTGGTTATACTGAGCTAGCTCCATATTTCCTCTGTATGTCAGCATATTTAGCCAAGAGGTGGGCTCAAAATCAGTGCTCAAAAAGTACTTCCTGGTTTATTAAGAAAATAAGGTCTCTGTGTGCCTCAAGTTCTATATTAATAATTTAATCTCCATTGAAATAAAGTTAAAATTTGAGTTTAGCTCTTAAAAAATACATCTTTACCACCTAACAAGTCAGGGATTTATCAGAAGGTTCCTACATGCTCTGACATGACATCTTCCTAGAGAAGTTAATGACACATTGCCAATATTTTGCTTCTCAAAGTACCAAAGCATTTATTAGGAATAAGAATCACTGGCTCCAACCCAGAAACTTCTGAAACAGACTCTACATTTTGACAAGACCTTCTGATGATTTGTTTGCATGTTAAAGAATTTGTTTAAATACTAAAGACTGCTTTGCATTTTTGACTCAATTTGGACCTAGAGGCAAGAATTAAATACACACATACACATACAGAGGCATTATCTCTGCTCTTTAGGATTTTGAAGTCTAGTGAAGGATGGATATATAAAAATATGGTACGATAACGATGGCACTGTAATGATGATAAATTCTGGAGTGAGAGAAGGGTAGGAGAAATGCCTGGGCTTACTAGGGGACTCAGAGAAAGTTTGGGAATGAAAAGACAATAGTCAAGATCCTTTCAGCTTTCAGTTTCAAGGCAGAAAACTATTCCAGAGAGTGTCAAGCAAGTGACATAAGTTGCCTATAACCAGGAATAGAAGACTTCTGTCCACTGCATCTTGGTGCTGGAGTTGCCAGGAAAACACACATCAGTCAAGCACTTGATGGAACGATGCTTTATGTACACAGAAAAGGGAGAGAGTAAGATCGGTTCTAATAGTGGGCATCAGTTCCCCCATGGCCAGCAGGTCCCTCCTGGCAGACGCAGGGCAACTGGCCTACACGTATGCTTCTTGTGCTGCAGGAGAAGGACTCAGCTCCCTCCCCAAAGAGAATAGAAACAGTAGGGTTGGCCAGCTGCCATATGACACACATGCTTCTGCAGAACGAGAAGCACACACTGAATCTGAAACAGGAAAAGTGATAAGCCCAGAAGAGGCCACAAGGACTCTATCTCTTGGCAAGAAAATGTGTCAGGCCCCGAACTCGTTCTTATACAACCAAATGGGGGTCAAAAGACTGCCTCCATGAGTGCATGACTCTACCTTTTCCAACAAAGAAGCTTAAACCAAAAAAAGGAATATACAGTTTTATGTAACTCAACAGTCTAGGAGTAGCTACCTTCAGGCATAGCTGTATCCAGGTGCCGAAATCATGTCCTCAGAGACCCAACTTTTTCCATTTCCCATGCTTTTCTCTGCTTTGGCTTCCTTCTTAGACAAGTTTCCTTTAGACATTTATCGGGAATGTTTAGACTTACATTAACTTTCCAGGATTCCCAGAAGAAATTCTTTTACCAATTAATCTTAGAAATTTCCACTGGCCTGCCTTGGCTCATGTGACCATCTCTAAATCAATTGCTACAGCCGACAGATCTGGACTTGAATTCTTACTCTATTACTAGCTTGCTTAGTGTGTGTGAACTTCAGTATCCTCCTCTATAACACGGCAGACAGCAATGCCTACTTTGTAATGGTAAATGCAGTGAATATTCACTGACTGGTAACTATGATCGCTGTCATCGTTTGGGGGTCTATATTCCTAAAGAAGTTGGCTTACCTTTTCAATATGGGGAACTTCTATTTTTGTTTTCTAAGCACTCTTCCTCAGTTACACATTTGTGAAGCCCAACACTATAAACACCTATATCTGCCCAACAGAATTCCTGAAAAAGAAAAACTGTTATCACACCAGCTGGCCTAGTGTGAGTGAGGAGAGTCACCAGAAGAAAACCAACAAGGCAATTTAGATTTTAGACAGATTTCAGACAACAATTTTCTTTAAAAGAATAAAAATTTAAAGCCCCAGGGCCATAAAGATTTAAAACATCATTTGTCTGGGACTTCCATCGGAACTTTAGATTCTGATTTGAATCCTTATCCTCCTTCATGTGAGAAGGTTTACACGGAAATTTTTCTACTTTGAGGTCAGAATCTCAATTTCTGTCACTCCCTCTAATTTCTGCACCTTGCTTTCATTTCTCCATTACGTCCCCTTGATGGCATTTCCACATGGGGCTTTCACAGCATACGCACCCCCACAAAGGTCCTCTCTGGGCTCTTTTGAATGAGGCTTGGATAGAAAAATGGCTGTAACATGATATGCTTTGGTCAGCTAGAGTAGCAGAATAGTGGACTCAGTCCTTGTAAATATAAATCAATTCAGAACACATCCTGTAGAAAGGAAGTAACACAAGTGTCCAGGGGCATGACTGGCCCCAGGCCCATATCAACTCAAGTAGGGCTGTGGTCAAGCCAGGGACTCCACACACAAAGGATCTGATGGCAAACGATCTTGTCGGCAGTAACCATCCATATGAAGTTAAACCTCCCTCCCGTTAGACTCAGAAACACCTGTCAATGAATGGTAATGTGTTTGAATTGAACCTACTATTTCTGAGCAATTGATGGGAGTCTCAATTACTTTTTTTCAGGGACAGATCAAGGAAAAACTGCAACCAAAAGGTTATCCACAGAATACACACCAACACTTTAAGAAAACTGAAAAACTCCATGACACATACAGCCAACCTGCTGGAGGTAGATTTCCTTCTCGGAAAAAAACCCAAGAGGGAAGCAGGGGAGGCAGAGAAAGAGGCAGGGGTGGGGGGAGCGGGAAGAGACTATTCCCACCAGCAGCAGCATCACCTATTGTTTGAATCATTAGAACCTCTGTCTCCTCCCTTGCTCCCATCTTTTCACCTTAAAAGAAAGTGCTTTCTGTAGGATTAGACTAACTTTCCTATTTAACAGAAGTAAAAAGGAAAAACAAAGGAGAGACACCAAATGCATAACAATGACGTCCTTCAAACTGCTGAGCTTTGAGGTCCGGCCTTTGCTCTGTGCTTGTAGCAATCTCTCAATAACTGATTAAAGGATTAACCGTCCAATTTGTTCAAAAGAACAACAAGATTTATATACTTATAAGGTCCTGGAAGACACACACCTGAATTAGCATAACAATAACCCACACCAGAGGAGTCAGACAGAAAAGTAATTCACATTTAGAGTTGGAATTTTAAAACTATAAAGTAGAAAGTAGTTTACCTTGCCACCAGCTCTAACAGGATTAAGGAGCACGTGTTGGTTTTATTTGTACTTCTTGAGCAAACAGGCCTAATTAGAAATGAAAATCGTGCATCAATCAAACGCAGGTTAACGACCGACAGATCTACACACGTTTTAGCTGGAGGTCTTAAAGGGATACCATCTGATTCTAACAGGCATGAAAAGGGGTGAGCTCCCAGCCGCAACAGAGCAGAGAGGACCTTCTGCGCTGCCACAATCCGAAGAAGAAGGGAGAGGCTGGACAGGATGTCCTTCTGAAAGGTGAGCACATTCTGGGCGGCTGGGACTAGAGAAAGGACGGAATCGGAATCGCAGGCTTTCCTTATTGAGTCTGCCCCCCACCCCACCCCCAACCAACTGCGCAAAACTGTTTACTCAAAAGGACCAGAATTACATTCCCCGTGTCAGTACAAGGGAAACAAGCCTTTTCGGGAAGGTCAGATGACTGGGTTCGGGATGGGAAATGGTGTGCTGGCCCCAGAAGGAGTCTTCCTGAGCAAGCCCATGCAGGGAGCTGTGCCCCTGGGAACAGGCAGCGGCTTGAGGCTGATCTGTCTGCCCAAGTGTGATAGTTCTCAGAGGGGGGACTGGCCTCTGGCTGCTGGTTCTAATCCCTGAGCAGGGTTTTGTAAGGAACGTGAAAAAAGAAGAGAGGAATTAGGATATTACTCTAGGAGAGTAGAACACACACTGAAAACCATACCCAGAAGCAAACAAAGGCAAATTACTAACCTGAGTCTGGTTTTATCAGGTTTGTCTCTTTCCTCAGGGCTGGAAGATATTTTGCCCATTGTCCCCACTCTTCCTCCATCTTTTTAGCCAAGAAAGCGACTTAACCAGTCCTTAATTTGATCTTAACTTTTGACTCCTCAAAAACGTCTCTGCGTGATTTCATCACATCCGTCTCCCTTCCAAATCTTCCCCGAAGGCCCTCAGTTCCTTCAGAATCCTTTAGCTACTCCAAAATCATTGCCCCCACCTGCGCTTCCCCCTTCTCTCCCCGAACCCACACCCACGGCTTTGCTACACAGCCTTCCCTCTTCCAGAGCCTGCTTCAAGTTCACCTTCACAAAGAAGCCTTTCCAGAAATTTCTGCCACCCCCTACTCACAGAGACTTTAACCAACTACCCTGAGCAGCTGCCCATTCATCTGACACTGGGTTGGGTTGTGCTGTTTTGCTGATTGTGTCTTTATTCATGATTATCCTGTGCCTCATCATGGGGTGCCCTCCCCCCCCCCCCACACACACACACACACACATCCCAACAGCTCTTTACTATGCTCTTAACTGCCTCAGTACTCAGTACTGAGCACTGCCAGTACTATAAATGCCCTGCTTGTCTGTCTGGGCCCAAGTGGGGTAGATCAGGGACACACAGAAACAAGCTAATTCGATTAACAACAAGCTCCACACACAATCAAGCTCATCATCTAATTCCAGTCACTAATCCATATGTGAGGAGTAAGCCCAAGTGGCTGGAGTTTTTGCTGTTGTTCCTGGTTTGGTTCTGATGGAGATGTGCACACCGTGTTGTTACATCACATCACTTCTTGATCTTTGTTTTTTTTAACTCCAGTCAAGTCTTCTTTCTGTGCTATCAAGACACAGGCCTATTCATCATAGGAATCCCCAGTTTCTGAAACCAGGATGCAGGGGCACAGTCTGACAAGGGAATTTTTCCTATCTGTAAATTCACATAAGAATATCCTAATGATATAAAGTTACGTCCTCGGGGCACCTGGGTGGCTCAGTCGGTTGGGCGGCCAACTACAGCTCAGGTCATAGATCTCGAAGTCTGTGAGTTCAAGCCCCGCATTGGGCTCTGTCCTGAGTGCTCAGAGCCTGGAGCCTGGTTCCGATTCTGTGTCTCCCTCTCTCTCTGCCCCTTCCCTGCTTGCTCTCAGTTTCTCTCTCTCTCTCTCTCTCTCTCTCTCTCTCTCTCTCTCTCTCTCTCAAATAATAAACAATAAAAAATGTATATAAATAAAGTTACACCCTCTATCTTTTTATATTAAGCAAATCGCCTATCATCTTCGTAGACAACAAGAAAAATTACATTAACTTGAGAATTTAGGAAAATCAAGACCATGTCATCATCACAGGTAGAACAAAGAAAATCCTATTCAATTCCTATAATTCTTTCAGTGCCAGAAGCCACGGTCATCTAGAAAATAAGCCCAGTGAATGGGTAATCAGATTCTGACATTAGCAAATGAGGCACTCATCGATTTGTTTATTCTGGGTCTCTGACCCAACTCCTTTGCAGCAGAAGAAACACAGAAGTGTGTGAATTTTTCAAAATGAGTTCCTGGAGTGCTGATGCATAGGGGAACTTGTACCCCAATGTTTATAGGAGCACTTTCAACAGTAGCCAAATTGTGGAAAGAGCCTAAATGTCCATCAACTGATGAATGGATAAAGAAATTGTGGTTTACACACTCAGATATCACCTCACACCAGTCAGAGTGGCCAAAATGAACAAATCAGGAGACTATAGATGCTGGCGAGGATGTGGAGAAACGGGAACCCTCTTGCACTGTTGGTGGGAATGCAAATTGGTGCAGCCACTCTGGAAAACAGTGTGGAGGTTCCTCAAAAAATTAAAAATAGACCTACCCTGTTTATAGCAGCACTTTCAACAATAGCCAAATTGTGGAAAGAGCCTAAATGTCCATCAACTGATGGATGGATAAAGAAATTGTGGTTTATATATATAATGGAATACTACTTGGCAATGAGAAAGAATGAAATCTGGCCTTTTGTAGAAACGTGGATGGAACTGGAGAGTGTTATGCTAAGTGAAATAAGTCATCCAGAGAAAGAGAGATACCATATGTTTTCACTCCTATGTGGATCCTGAGAAACTTAACAGAAGACCATGGGGGAGGGGAAGGGAAAAAAAAAAAAGAGAGGGAGGGAGCCAAAGCCTAAGAGACTCTTAAAAAACTGAGAATAAACTGAGGGTTGAGGGGGGGGTGGGAGGGAGGGGAAAGTGGGTGATGGGCATTGAGGAGGGCACCGTTGGGATGAGCACTGGGTGTTGTATGGAAATCAATTTGACAATAAATTTCATAAATAAATAAATAAATAAATAAATAAATAAATAAATAATGAGTTCCTGGCACCCCATCAGAACTAACCCAAATACCAAGGAGGATTTGGACTCAGGGTGGACCAGAGCCAGCTGTGGAGACAACCAGAATCAAATTCAGAGCTTCAATGAATGGGAAATAAACACAGGCTCCCAGGGTGGGAGGAGATCGGGGTGGGGAGGATAGGAAGAGATAATTTAGACAAGAGAGGTTGTGCCCAGCTAGCAACTCTCATTCTCAAAGATGCCAGAACATCACTGGGGGCTTTACAATATAAAAATAGCCAAAACTGATCCTTTTTTTGTGTGTTGATCAAAGTGAGTTCCCAGTAGGGCAGCTTTGAAAAGCATCACAAAAGCGAAAAAGATTTTCAAGCCCACCTCCTCCTCCTCCTTCTCGTGTTCCCCAGCCTCTTGGTAACCAGTTATCAAACTCATACAGCAACCTCAATCTCAAGAGTTAACTCTATGGGAATCTTTTCTGTTAACACTTGTCTCAGACACAAATGGATGGTGGTAAGCCACTTGGTTTTTATAAGGCAGTGAAAGAGGGTTCCAAAGAAACATTCGTGCTTTACAATATGAAACCGTTTTTCTGATTATTTTCCACTAAAGGGAGGGAAGAGATTAATTGGCATGAAGCAGTTTCCAAGGTCGGCTCAGTGACTTCTCACTGATGGGCAAACCATATTCCCGGCATCATAGAATTTTAAAGCTAGACAGGGCGTTGATGATCACCTCACCAACTTCCACATTTTCCAGATGAGGAACCAAAATCAGAGATAATCAGCAATTTCCACAAGGTGACATTGTGTTATAGGCAAAGCCAAGATGAAAATAAAGGTCTCCAGTTTCAACAAATATATTCAGCTGCATCCCGCTGCCTTCTTGTGAGCTGAGAAGCCATCCTGGCATAATCATCTCTTGGGAAAATACAATGGCCATTGGCTTAAAGAATACAGGCTGGCTGCAGGCTACCTGGGTCTTACAAAAGCCCCACCAACATCTATATGCCTGGTTAGATTAATGGTTGGTCTATTCATGACGACACAAGTGTTTTTTACTATCCAAAGTTACTCATTCCTGCCAAGAATATAAGCAGATTCACTATTATTCTAAACATTAATATCATGAAAGAACCCACCTATGGATCCCCCCCCCAAAACCCTCACCAGCTTCTAGAGAGTCATTGACTTAATCCAAGCCTCTACTGGACAAAGAAGCTACCTGGAGAAAGCATGCATGTTAAGTGAGGCATTCAAAATCAAGTTTTTACAAACACTGATCAACTCAAAAAAGAAAAGAAAAAAAAAATGTCTCCAAAATCATCTGAAGGCTTGTGACTCTCGAGCCAAATGTACAACATTTGTAAAATAATTTTTCAAATTTTAAATAATTCAGTCTATTACAAAAGAGCAGCTTCATTATTCAAGTGAAAGTATGCAACTCTGAAGAGCTATAGCTACAAGGCATTCAGCTCTTCAGTTTCTTGAAGGTTCTAGCTTTACTGTGCTTACTGGTACAGTCCTGCACCTCACACACATTTCCTGACCCAGGATAAGGAACAGCTGTCACTTAACCCTGCACTAAATGTTGGTGGCAAATGCCGAAATTTTAGGGCTGTCCCTTTGATGATGCAAAAAGCTGCTCACTGTTATACTCAAAATACCCTTCGTTTACGTGGAGAATGCAGTGAGGTCATTCCCTTATGGCCCCATGCGGTTCCCTGTAGCACATTGGCTGTATGGGTGAAAGAGAGCTAAGAGTTTACTCAGTGAACCACGTTCATGTGGGTCAATAGCCCATCTTTTCCCACTTTTCCATGGTGTCTGGTTCCCTTCTCCCGGTCCAATTTCCCTGTAGCCCTGTCTTCCCCCCTACTTTTATTTTTTGGATAAAGGGGTGATGAAGGGAAAGTTATGAAGGAGAAGACCTGACACACAGAATATGTTGGGTGAAGATTTATTAAATTGAAGGCAATGTAGTGGTATTTGCATTAATTTATTTGGGGCCTGGTGATTGCATTCCTCACTTACCATTCTATTACTGCTTCTCTGGGCTTCTGTATGACTATCCCAAGAAATTATTTCCCAGTTGTTCACATTCTACAAACCCAGATGGTAGGATAGAGGGAGAAAGGAGAAGAAAATGAGAGAAAAAGGAATAGGGCTAGATAAAACAGAAGCGGGGAGAAAGAAGATATACATTAGGAAAAGGACGGACCAGAACTCAAGTTGCCTGCCTGTAAATTATGATTCAAATAACTACTTGAGACTCGGTTTCCTTATCTTTAAAAATGGAGAGCACCTGGGTGGCTCAGGTGGTTAAGTGTCCAACTCTTGACTTCAGCTCAGGTCATGATCTCACGGTTCGAGTTTGAGCCACACATCCAGGCTCTGTGCTGACAGTGTCGAGCCTTCTTAGTATTCTGCTTCCCTCTCCCTCTGCCCCTCCCCTGCTTGCTCTCTATCTCTGTCAGAAAATAAATAAAAATAAACTGTAAAAAATGGGAATAAAAAAAAGAAAAATGGAGAACATGGCATTTAACAGTGCTACTGTGGAGGACAAATGGTATAGTTTCTACATATGTGTTTTAAATACCATTAAACACTACCAAACATAAGGAACAGTAGTTATGGTGGCAAAATGGTTAAGAACATGGTCAAACTTCTGGGTTCATCTAATCCTAGCTTTGCGTCCTATTAGGTTTATGTCTTTGGACAAATATGTTAACCTATCTGAATCTGAGTACCCTCATCTCTAAAAATGGGAATAATTATAGTAGCCACTTCTCACAGCCTTGTTTTCAAAAACAAAATGAGATAATCCATAAATCTAGCACAGTGCTTAGAAATACGTATAAAGTATTCAAAACTGTTATCCATTTTTGCCATTGTTATTATTGTACTAGCCTAAGAAGAAACATTTGCAGTGTTTATCACGTGCCTGGTTTTAGATGTTTTATCCATATAAATATAAATGCACACCCGCACAACACATACACACACACTCACACACACACATATATTATTGACCCTTGAATAACGTGGGGGTCACCAACTCCCTGTGAGTCAAAAATCTACATATAACTCTTGATTCCCCCCAAATTTAGCTACTAATAGTCCGAAGCCTTACTAATAATATAAACAGTTGATTAACACGTATTTTGTATATGTCTTATATACATATTCTTACAATAAGAAAGCTAGAGAAAATAAAATGTTAAGAAAACCATAAGAGAAAATACATTATTGTATTATACTGAAAAAAATCCATGTATAAGTGAACCCCCACAGTTCAAACTCATGTTGAAAAAATATTTATTATTGTTATATATTTATTTATATTTATATATAATAATATGTACTTAGATATAATAGGTATCATTATTTAATAATAATATTTATATAATATATTTTTACTTAATGGCAGAAGAGAATTATAATGATTTCTTGGGTATGGAGTTATGGCATCAGATGCTCCCCAATCTAGAAATGCCAGTCCTAACTCCACCCTCTAATGCTGGTTCATAGCTTCATGTAAGACATGTATTTTCCTCTCACAAAATGTCCCCTCGCCACCCCCCCCCCCGCCCGTCCCTGTCAAAATCATGCTTCTTTCTTTCCAGGCTAGGGGGGAAAGAGTGCTGGAGGTAAAGGGGCTCTGGAAGCCTGGCCACCTTCCCTTGAGAGGCTCCAACAACTTTGCTGTGTTTTCCAGCACCAACAACTCACTCTCTGATTCTCCCGACACAACTGGCTGTGCAACAATTCAACTCAGCCCTGCCGCCAAGCACCTGGAGTTAGCACCAGATCCCACAAGTTAAAGGAGCTCAGTCCCAAAGACTGCCTTACTTCAAATGCCAGTCTCAAGTCCTGGACCACCTCTACTTCTGACCAATTGCTGCAAATTGAGGGTTCCCCAAACCCCTTCTTCAGGTTTCAAAATTTGCTAGAACAGCTCACAGAACTCAGGAAAATACTCATGTTTTCTGGTGTATCATAAGGGGGTGCAACTCAGGAATAGTAAAGTGGAAGAGATGAATAGAGCCAGCTATGGGATAAGGATGCCTGGAGCTTCCATGCCCTCTCTGGGCATGTGACCCTCCAAGCATCTTAATGTATTCATCAGCTCAGAAACCAAAATAGTGACCGAACATACAACCAAGTACCGATGGGAGAGACCAAAGCAGCAACCCAAAATGTGTTCCCACAAAACACCATCCCGTAGAAGCTCTCCAAAAAGATATGGTATAGAATTGAGAAATACCACATGCTGTATTAGGCCTTACAGACACTCATATTAACATATTAAAGGCTCTGAAAAGTAATTTGTGTAACTTACCCACAGACTCCCAGACTCCGTTGACCACCACGCAATCCTTATTTCTGCATTAACACCTTTGAAGAGAACACAGTTCGGAAAATGTTAAACCGGCAGACATCTCTACCCCGCCAGGTAACACACACCCTCTTCTAAAAGTCTTTATGCACACTGTGGAACATAAAATAGTCAATCTGATGCTATTTCGGGACCAAAATGATGGAGATGAAGTAGCCATCGTACCCAAGTAGAGGAACTGTCTCAGGGACACATCGCCTTGCAGAAAACTACATCATGAGGTGGTCATAATTGTCGCTCACTAAATATTTCAGGCTAATAGTAGGATTACGCTTCCCTGTCCTCTTAATACTAGGCTTAGTCACATGACTTGCTCTGGCCAATGAGATGAGTGGAAGTGCCCATGTGACTCTTCCACCAAGAAGTTTTAAAAGCTAGTTTTTAAGTGACACCATCCTTTTCCCTTTAGTAAGATGATTGTGTAACCCTGTATTGAGATGTAACCTCCATCAACCTGGTCCCTACAGATTATGACAAGGAGAACACCTTTTATGTTTCAGGATAAACATGTAGCCAGAGAGAGAAATGTCATTTCGGTACTATGTCATTATAAGCCAGTGAGATTTAGGTGCTGTCTGTTATCACAGCCTAACCTGTTCTAATACATACTGTCAATCTGACTACCTCCTCTCTTCCATTTTTACCTGGCCCTCCCTCAGTGCCTATTCCTCTCCATTCCCACTCTTAGCCTGAGATTCCACCACTGTTCGTGAACTGAGTTCACCCAAATCAAAGCTGTTCTTCATAAGAATGTGCATAAGAGAATCTTTCAATACCCAGAAACTCCCCACTCGCCCTCCAATGCTTCTCCCACCGTGTAGGGAGAATTAGCCTCAATAGTTTAGAAAGATTCATGCCTCATTTTATTGAAAAGGGAAATCAGTGCATTCCCTTTGTAGATGGTGTGACTGAATAATTCATTGAAAGCTTCATTATCTATAATTGTGATAACACACACTTTAAAATAAAGTATTGCACATATCAAATATCTCTGATACATTTCTGAGCAAATATGTGCACATATGTAATCAGCTGTGGTAATCAACTGCACATCAACAAAGAATCGGAGTGTTTTAGGGGCGTAAAGATGCTGTTACAGTGAACAATCATTTGGCAGTGTGGCTTATTTTAATAGACACATCACTTTAAAATAAGTCTTCGCCATCTGCTGCAGCCTCTAATTACAAATGCAACAAGAACATAATTCACAATTGCATCATTAAAAAGTAAGACATAAGGGATTTAATGCATGCCTGTGTCCTTTTTTAATGCAGCAGACGTCTGTTCATCTTTTCTTGTGTTTCAGGCACAAAACTGGCAGTGAGAGGTTCTCTGTTCCGTATTGAAATTTCCCACAGTAGAGAGATTCAGGGGACAACAGGAAATCCATGTAAGGGTGCTTAGTCGTCAAAAATATTCATAGGCTATCATCCTATTGATATCAGGTTGACTTGTCAGCATTGTGTTCCCTATGCAAGAAAAAAACTGTCTCCAAACAATTTACAAATGAAGAGAAGAAAAAGGTCTATTCAGCAAGAAGTACAGATATGGCCATTGCATCTTACCAATATAAATAGCTTGGAAATTCACCGCTAGTTTAGGTGTCTATAATAAACTAAACTTTTAGCAGCCCACTTTCCAAATGTTGTGCAAAACTAGCTTGATGAGCCAATCTTCTGCTAGACACAAAATTAATATAAGAATATATAAGTACTAAAGCATCTTGTTTAAGGTCAATTCTCTATTTTTTCCTGCAGATCAAATATTAATTACCGAAAGACTACTGAATAAAAGAGTTGCCATGGCATGAAATGTCAATTTCAAGTTTGAATTTGCAAAAGTGATACTTGGCCTGAAATGAGGATAGCACCACCAGATGGATGATGTCATGGTTATAACCTTGAGGTCTAAAGTGCAATGAGGTATAAATGTTATCAAATAACAATTCTAGTCTACTCAATTATGCCTTTAAAAATAAAATCATGATCATTATACCAAATCAATGTCATACCTTTATTTTAAAAAGCATAAAAATGAATATCCCTCTTTATTACTAATCATTATAAGAAACTCAAGAGAACCACGCAGAAAGAAAGAACAAACAATAGTCATATGGTTTCCTTTAGTAATTCCTAATCTTCAACAAATAGCACTAATAGCTTAATACAGTCCTAGTAGACCTTCTTGTCTACCAGCATCATCACCACAATAAGTTGCTATTTTTTTAAATAAGACATGTGACTATTTTTTAAGGTAAGCAGACAGAAAAATATTCATTGCCTTCCTGCAATGGTACCATAACATGTACAAAGCTTCATGATTTCCCCAGGTCGTCTGTTTCATATAATACCAACAGGGGTACATATGCCATTCTCCTGGACTCCTTGTATTTGAAATACAAGACGAATATTCTTACCACAAAGTTATATTAAAGAAATATGAAGAATGAAACTGGGCCATTATCTTACACCACACACAAAAATTAACTCAAAATGGATTAAAGGGCTGAATGTAAGACCTGATACCATAAAACGCCTAGAAGAAAACATAGGGAGTAAGCTCCCTGACATCAGTCTTGGCAGCGATTTTTTGGATTTGACACCAAGAGCAAAGACAACAAAATCAATCATAAACACGTGAGACTATATCAAACTAAGGAGCTTCTGCACGGCAAAGGAAACCATTAACAAAATGAAAAAGCAACCTACTGAGAAAATATTTGCAAATCATATATCTGATAAGGGCTTAATATCCAAAATACAGAAAGAATTTGTACAACTCAGTAACAAAAAAAAAATAATAATAATAATCTGATTTGTATGTTGGCCATACAGGTGGCCAACTGGTATATGAAAAGATGTCTAACATCACTACTCATCAGGGAAATGACAATCAAAACCACACTGTGAGATCACCTCCCACCTGTTAGAATGGCTATTATCAAAAAGATGAGAACTGACAAGTGCTGGCGAGGGTGCAGGTAAAAGGAACCCTTGTGCATTGCCGGTGGGAATGTAAATTGGTGCAGCCACTACGGAAAACACTATGGAGGGTCCTCAAAAAATTAAAAATAGAACTACCATATGATCCAGCAATTCCACTTCTGAGTAATTATCCAAAGAAAATGAAAATACTAACTTGGAAAGATATATGCCCACCCATGTTCATTGCAACATTATTTACAATGGCCAAGATATGGGAGCAACATAAACCTCAACAACAGATAAATGGAGAAAGAAAATGTGATAAATGCTCACACACACACACACACACACACATGCACACACACAATGGAATATTATTCAGCCATAAAAAGCATGAAATCTTGTCATTTGCAATAACATGGATGAATCTTAAGGGCATTACGCTAAGTGAAATAAGTCAGAGTAAGACAAACACTGTATGATCTCATTTGTACGTGCAACCTAAGTAATAATAATGATAATAATAACTTTAAAAAATTAAAAAACCAAGCTCATAGATACACAGAACAGATTAGTGGTTTCCAGAGGCAGAGGGTAGGGGGTGGGCAAAGTGGGTAAGGGGAGCCAAAGGGTGCAAACTTCCAGTTAGAAAATGAATGAGTCATGGGGATATAATGCAGAACAGGGCAATTATAATTGACAATGCTGTATTGCATATTTGAAAGTTGCTAAGAGAGCAGACCTTAAAATCTCTCATCACATGAGAAAAAATTCTATAACTCTGTACGGTAGAAAAATAAATAAATAAAGGATTTTTAAAAAGAAATATGCTGGGGCATCTGAGTCGCTCAGTCGGTTAAGCATCCGACTCTTGATCTCGGCTAAGGTCATGATCTCATGGTTCATAAGTTTGAGCCCCATGTCAGGCTCTGTGCTGATGGGGTGGAGCCTGCTTGGGATTCTGTCTCTCCTTCTCTCTGCCCCTCTCCTACTTGTCTCTCTCTCTCTCTCTCTCTCTCTCTCTCTCAAAATAAATAAACTTAAAAAAAATTTTACAGAAATATTCTACATCATCTATTTCTAACAATAAACCAAGAGTAGCTTAGAATTTCTGGTGCTTAGGTCTGAAAAATCCTTTAACACCACCCGTTTTCTGAAAGGTTACCTTGGGATGCATTCACTGCTACATTTCCCAATATTTGAACATATGCAATGACTTGGGAACAATCCAGAATCCCCTATCAAGTCCTCTTTAATCAAAACACCCTTCCACTTACTTGATAAGTCTTGCTTGTTTCTTTTTGGATGCCACAGTCCCTTGCTTACAGTTACTGCTTTTCACATGATGCCCCCACACTGGGAGCAGAGAGTAAGAGTAACTCTCCCATTCATCAAAGGAGTGGCAACCTCAACCTACTGTTGACAACCACCATCTTGTTTCCAAGATGGCTTTTCCCATTCTGATTAGAGCTACTTCCTGTCCTCTGGAAGACCTTCCTTCCCTGTCTCCCATTCCACCTTTATGACACAACCTTTATTACAGGGATGTAGTCCTAGGAATCTTTCTTTGATCACATATAAGCCTCACATCAAAGATTCTTTGCATACAAGGCCTGAATGTTTTCTCTCATAGAACCAAAAGTTAAATTTTTGCTATCACAATGAATCATTTTTACTTCCCCAATCCTTAGATTCTTCCCCATATAGAGTGAAAACTTCCATTATTCCAAACTTAAAACCATGATCCTTAATTAGTCATCACAATAATGATTTTGGTCACAGAATTCCACATACATAAAACTAATTCCTAAAAATTTCATTAAAAAATTCATAAAACTAATTTAAAAAACTGTAAGTTTGAATACTGAGATATAAAGTGACTTCTCAACAAGGCCTTATTTTATTTTCTAAATAGCATAGTTCCACTTTCTTACGAAAGAGCAAAATAGAATTTAAAAAGTCATAGAATCATAGAAATATGGGGCTAAAGGAATATTCTAGGGAGTAAAAACTCCTCACTAATCTTCGAGTCTTCTGTCAGAAAAGAATGTAGGAAAACCACCTCAGAATGATAGCTTTCTGATACATCTTATTCTAGAAACTTCTCCCCCCCCCCCCATACACACACACCCCTACATTCTACTTTCCTACCTCTCTCCCCTCACCACCTCCCTTCCTGGAAATGCATTCCAGGCCTTCCAAGTCACCTGTAGACAGGAAGCTCTTTCTAAACTCCCTGCTGTATTCTCATACTTTTTTATTATTATTATTATTATTATTATTGGAAAAGAACAGCTGTCCATTCTTCAGCACAAGAAATTATCTTTCCTCTACATGAAGATTTATTGAATGAGCTCCTGCAGCCGTATCTTCCCCTGATTAAATAATGTAAATGCTTTTACCTTGTCTCTATTTTTACTTCACTGATATTATTTGGTCAGTATCAATCCTTTTCCTTAGAAATTTTAAATCAGGTTGGTTATTTTTTTTCAGTCACATCCAATTTTAACAGCTATGGCTTCTGCCATTTTGAGTTTTCTTTATTTCCACAAAGTTCAATTTGCCCAGATCAAATTTTGCACGTCTAAATTTTGTCAAGAAGATTTAATTTTGCCATCAATTTTTTTTTAACCAATAACAAATCCTACCACAGGCCGTTTCAGTTGTTGTCAGTATTATTTTGTTGTGATCAGTTCTACTAGTAATAGCCATTATGAATTTGATAAAAGAAAGAGAGTTTGTATTTGTTTCTCAGCTAACCCATGAGAAAATTATCAGCAGTTTTTGAGAGACAGAAATAAAGGCAAAAAGCAGGATATAAAAAAGAGAGAGAAGACGAGAGGAGACACCTATAAGGAGGTCGGAACAAAGATCCACACTGAATGAAACCAAGAGAGAAGCTATACCAATTTTTACTGTATGAATAGCTCAGCTCCCAAATGCAAGGTATTGTCGAAATGTTCTTGGGCCAAGGTCTCGCCACGGCTTGTTCAGTCATCCAATTGCTCATTCATTCACGAAATACATGTGGGACACTCAGCTCGCAACATGCCAGGTACAGTGTAAGTTCTGAAGATCTGCTGTGTGCGGAACGGCCCCGCCTGCTTTCGTGGGCAAGAAGACGATATATATGTGACCAATAAATCAATAAGATAGATGCCCACTGACATCAATGTTTTGAAGGGATAGGATGATGAGGCGGAGTCAATGGGCAGAAAATCCTCTCAGGGGAAGTGAGACTGGACTTGCAACCTGTAGGGTAGGAAACACAGAACTGGAAGTAAGCACTGTGGACAGATGCAGCTGAAAGTGTAAGCACGCTGAGGCAAGGAAGGGTGTGGGCACTTATGGAACAGAAAGGAGGTGGGAGTGTTTGCAGATTAGCGAGCAAGTGAAATTCTCCAAACTAAGATATTACCCCCTGACAAGTATAAATGGGTAAACAATCAAAAGCTGATTTCGATAAAATTAAAATCTAAATGTTGGAGATAAATATTGGAATGCTGAGGTCAGAAACATTAATTCCACTGCTTCGTTTTCTACCAAACTAGTTTTCAATTCACCTTAAGTACTCGAAACCATAAATATTTGTATATATACATGTGTAGGTATGTGTGTGCAAGTCATATTTCATATTAACAAGTCTAAGATTACATTTTTTAATCTGTTTGAGGGATAATTGGAGGTCTGCTCTGGCTCAAAGTCCCTGAAATATAATTTTCCCTGTTGGTTTAACCCAGTACGCAAAGCCCTGAGGAATATTTTAGCAACAAAGACCTTCCCCCCATCAAACACAGGAAGAAAACTAACTTCATTTCCTCCTGTTCCTTCCTGCCACAAATCTACCTTCATATCAGAAGATAAACTGACCCCCAAACACAGGTGTAATTCAATATTCTATTTCAAATGCCATCTGATTTGAAACCCAAGTAATTAACAGCTCACTAGAGACGCTATTGAAATAAAACCAACTTTGATCCTATTCCCAATTCCCTTGCCAAATGGATGGGCAGCTCAAACCCCTCTGCTCTGGCATTAATTGAAATGAACGACTCTATCAGAAGAATGTTGTAAGAAGGAGAACAGGCTACAAGGAGGGTGTGTTTTTCAGCCTGATTATTAGAGGAGTTAATTTGAGTGTTGGGGTGGGATAAATATTGACACGCGCTCTCTGGCATCTTGGAGGAACAGAGGCATATGAGGCATGATGCATCTTAACTACAAGGAATAAACCTCTGATTCTCTCAGTACACCCATGAGAAGGATTATATTTTATTTCTAATATGTTGATATACAGAGAATGGCCTTCTGGTCCAATGGGTGACTAGACACAAACTAACTGTACATAGCAGGATAGTTTTCAGAAATCTGTTCTTTTTTGTTGTTGTTGTTCCAGTGCTCTTATTATCCACAGTGGCTTACATGGCATAATCCAAACACAGATCTATTTACAGAAATCATTTGGATGAGGCCAAAGTGTCCCTGATGATTTATTTTAAAATAGATAAACTTGGAGACACAATTCATGGCCACTGGAACTTTTACTTTCTGGCAGGCCATGTGTTATTGACCCTAGACTGTTTTCCTTCCAGCTCTGCTCCGAAGCACTGTTCCAAGGTACCATCCAGTTATGGCACCAGGGTGAGTCAGGAGACTAGTTTTCAATCCCGGCTCTGCCACTTTCTACTCCATGACTTTGCACAAGCTTCGGTGTCTTCTCTGAGCCTCACTTGCTTCTACTACAAATGGACATAATAAAACCTACCCCCAAAGCTGTTGTAAGGGTGAATTGAAATTCTTAAAAAATGTTACGTATGTGTAAACAGTAAAGTTCCACATACGCGTAATACATAATCATTATCAATTACTGTTTATTAAATATCTACAAATGGCCAAGTAGTAAGTAGATCCTCACAAACATTTTCTCCAATCCCCACACAATCTAAAGAATAAGAATTAGCCCCACTTCCCAGAGAAGACCATGGATGTGCAGAGAGGAAAAATATTTTGCGTGAGGTTTAGGCAGAGAAAGAATCCTTGTCAGTGATGACAGACTATTCTCAGAGATCATACCAACAAAAGATAAGCTGAGTTGGATAGATCTTCTATCTTCCAATATTTTTAAGTCCCTGGAAATAACCTATAAATGTTGCATATATGTGATCACAATGTGTATATACAAAATAATTACATATCTGTAATAAATACATTAAGTTGCCCATCACACATAAACAAAGTAAAATCAGTACACAGAGAAGAAAAAGTCATTGAGTAACCTGGAGTCTCCCCGTATTCCATAGAGCCCATAGGGCCCAATTAAGTAAAATCATTATGTGCCAAGGTGGAACAGGTAAGCCTCTGGGGCTGTAAATTTCTCTAACATGTCAAAGGTACAGCAACTCCTGGGTGAGGTATGGTACCTTCCCATCTGCCGGGGATAGTCATTAATTTCCAAATGGCTGTAGCCCTTTCTAGGCTAGGTAACAACACAATTGAATTGGGTGATGACTTCTGCCCAGTTGTTTGCAACTGGGCCCTGTAGAGTTTAGCAACCTGTTATACTTTGTCCTTGAGAATTCTCAAGGTCTAAGTGAGATTATATTAAGAAAGAAAATGGAAAGCGCAAATAAATTGTATCATTCGAGAAGATGCATCTGTACATATCCAGACTCTCCATGTCATTCCATTAAATATTGACCACCTGTACTAGTCAGGAAAGGGCAGCCTAGATGGGGAAACAAACCCTAAAATCTGAGTGGCTGAATGCAGCAAAAGTTTATTTCCTACTTCTGCAAAGGTCTCTTCCGTTTGGAGCAATTCTCCAGGCCAAATTTATTCTTCTTGCTTTTCTTCTTATACTCTTTTCTCCTGTGGTTCTGCCATCTCAACATTACCACAGTCATCAAAGCAGAGAAGGAAAAGCTGGAGGGTCGCACAGACCTTTTCACTGGCTCAGCCTAGAAGTGACACGTCACTTTTGTTCATTTCCTTGGCACGACCTAGTCAGTTAGCCCCGCCTCCCTGCAAGGGGCAAGGAAGTTTCCTGTTAATGCGACCCAAGGAGGAAGGGAGAACCCGTGGGCGCACGGCCACCACATCTTTCCACATGCAAAGGCACTGTGGCGTGCGCTGGGATTCAACAATAAATTAGACGCACTCCTTGCCCAGTGAGGAATGACACAGTTTACCATAAAACAAAGCACACTGTGATTTGTACTGAAATGCAACAATAAACACAGGGTGCAGATAAAGGAATAATTAATTACAAAAGGGAACGACTAGCAGCAAATAGCCCAACAATGGAGCAGGAAGGAGAACACAGCACACAGGATGCAGCAGGAGACTAAAAGAATCCCCTTGCTCCCATGCTAGTGACAGTGAGTGATCTGGGACGAATATCTGAAAGATTGCAATTGCATGGGACTTTTAGCCTTCATAGGCAATCCACTGAAGAAATATCATGATGGCTTTTGTAACACAAACTCTCTATCTCTGATTTTCCAGGACTTCTAAAATGAGATTGATAGAGTGCATCTTTCTCACTCAACTAAAACCGTGGTTCTCCCTGGAAAAGCTACCTCCACGTCAAGAGAACACTGGCCGAGGAGGCTGAGGATGAATTGCTACTCCTCATCCAACCAGCAGCCACGTGGTTGCTGCCTGTGTGGTTCTTGAGCACCTGTAGTTTTGTACATGTGGGAGCTGCTCGGGAACCCGCACACGAAGGCATACAAGAGTCTTGGATTTCCACAAGACTATCCTTACACCCTAGACCTTGAAGGTGAAATATTGTGAAGGCTCAAGACTGTGGCTGCTGATCCAAAGTCTTCCAGGCTTAATTTCCAGCTTTTGATTAAAATGTTTCCCAGATTTTCCTTCTCTCCATGGAAAATTCCTCTAGATTCCTGGTTACATGCCTTAAAGGAACCTCCCTATTCTCACAAGCACAGAACTGGCCACCCAGTGCCAGAGTCACTCTGGGCTATCCAGGGCTTCCCTCCTGACAGCCACCTGCCTGTGGACAACATCAATGACCTCAACAACTACCTGCCTTCAAGTTGGACCTTAACTCCGCGGGTTCATATAAAACCCAGCTCCACTCATTTCCCCAAATTCCTTAGGAAGTTGTTGTTCACAGTATGTCTTTTCAGAGAATACTGAAGGGTTCATAATGGCCACCACATGTGTGACCCATCCCAGACACCAGGACAGAGCAGAGAGGGGTGCAGTCCATGATCACCACAAAGTACAGAGTCTTATGCCCCCAAAGCATCACTCTGAAACAGCACAATTGGTATAGTGTAGGGAACACTTGGCAGAGTGAGCAAAGCCTGGGCTTAGGCAGGTCACTTAGCTTCTCTGGACCTCAGTGGTTGAGCTCCAAGCTCAGTTTCCTCAGTTAGGATCACATGAGACAAACGTCCACGTCTGAGTCCTGATATCCTATGATAAAATCAAAGAGTGGAAAGAATAGGAGTTCCTACATTTCTGGTGAATGGTTTATAGGATCCTATTTATGGGCCTAAAAGTCAGATGATCAAATGAGATGAAACATGCCCTAGATGAAACCAGCTGGAAACAGAAACACAACATCTTCTGTACAAAATAGCAAAAGAGTAGCTTCCATTGCTGAAGCATCATACCTTTTCAAGGCACTTTTGAGAGTGTGTATCTCATTTAATCTGCTTTATTCATCCAGATAGCTGAGGAAATTGATTGGAACCCACACTTCGTTCTTGCCAGGTGCCGTGTGCTTTAGAGCAAGAAAATTTTTACCTTGAAACTTGATATTTGCTTCCACTCTAGATTTCTGCTAGGCTCCGACCTGTAATCTCGACCTCTGTTTTTTCTTGCTCATAGAAAACATTCTGAAGAGGCTCATCCAAGACAGACTAGCTCAACATGAGACCCTGCCCTTCAGAGTCTCCCCATCCTCAACCATTAGAAAGTGGGGATCTCCCTGAGCAAAAGCTTCCTGAGGATGTGTAAGGCAGATATCCAAGGGAAGTTGACATGTTTCCCCCTGAGGCCTGGGCTTCCCCTGGAAGCTGAAGAGGGAGGTGCGTATTCTGGAAGGAAAGAAGCAAAACCCAATGAGACATCAAATTCCCAACAACCCCAGGCCCCTAAGAAAAGGTTTTCCATTTTATACTGGGTGAAACGCAGGCTTCCCTGGGGGTTCTTCATTTGTGGCCTCATCCTCCTCAGTCAGGTTCCTGCATTTCCCTCCCTCACCTTCTGTCCCTTCCCCTCTTCCTTTTCTTCTTTCTTCCTCTCCTTCTACTGCCATCCTCTCTAGGTCTTCTCCCAGTGGCTCTTTCCTCCTTTCCTTTTCTCCCACAAGAAGCTGATCAGCCTGTATTTTAAGCCTAGGTGGCATTAATGAGAAAATCAGAATTAAATGCTTAGAAAACAATATAATTTGCAACAGGAGCATTTACCTCCCATGGATTTCTCTTGTTTATTCCTTCTTAACCAGATTCAGCTAGTGGATTATCCATTTATTTCACAGTTTTTTCCTTCGTAGGGATGTACTTAAAGGATTGTGTGTGAGGCCTTGAACATTTAATTATTTGTTGCTGCCCACCCTGTATTTATCTATTTATTTTTTTCCAAATAATTCCACAGGATTCTCAGTAATTGGCTAGTTGGAATTCTTCTGGAATTAATGAATATCCAGGCGTCCCTGTTTTGATAGCATCATCTTTTGCCCATGTGAAAAAAATTGGTGAACTCTCTAAAATGTCTTCTGAATCCCCTTTATGATCTGCTCTCAGGCAGTTATCTCTTGTCCTTTGATGTATCTGGAAAGGAAGCTGAGTAAAAAGGATATTATTATTATTGTTTTCAGATATCTTTTGGCACGAAGAATCTTCTTTTGTTTTTAATTAGCTGTTCTGGGATTATTTTTCAAAATTATCCATAAAAAAAGGCAGAGGATCCTAGTATGTCTCAGTAATCCTTTTCATCATGTGTCTGTGACATCTCAGCAGTTCTGTGATAGATCAGTAAGCCTGTGAGAGATAGTACATCTTTGTCCTGTCAAGTGTTGAACTTGAACTTTGTAACACTTTCCTAGCCTCGTTGTCCCCGGGGTTTGGAGATGTCTAGATACATACAGCACCTGTTAACAAGCTACATCATCTGACCTAATGGCCGAAGGCAATGGCAATTCTCATGGTGCAAAGTCAAAGTCCAGGATATGCAAGCTCTGAGATGATTCATAATGACCCTAATTTCTATCACAGAAACTTCAATCCTCTAGTTATTTGTCAGGTTTATGTATATGTATGTATGTGCATGTGTGTGCATGTGTGTGCACACGTGTATGTGGTATAAAGGTTCATGTGTTGCAAAGAAGGAAACTGGTATCCCAATTTCTCCCAAGGGAAAACTTTTAATCATGGCCATAATAACCAGGAGAACTTCAAGTGTCTACCTATCAACATTAAGTTTTCTGAAATTATACAATCCGTACCAATAATTCTGAATGCATCAAACCAGTAAATACATATTGACAAATTTTAAGTAAATGTCTGTGCTAGCTCAGTCAATAGTTTTCACCTGTCCCACTGGTACAGACATAAAGGTTTTCATTTTGAAACAATATGAAGATTTTGAATGCAGCATTTTCTACCTTCCCAAACTGCCATTTGATAGTAAGAAAACAAAAACAAAAACAAACAAATAAACATCTCCCTAGCAGAGTGGATTTTATTTTGTGTTACAGTCCTAGATGTTTCTATCTCTGAAGTATGGCACCTTAACAAGAACAGTGCCTTGTATTTAGGCCACTAGCTTCCATCCACAGACTATTTTCATATTTATTACCTCATTTCTGATTCATACAACAACTCCATAGAGCAGGTACTGTCACTTCCTTCATTTCACAGATGCTTAATCTGAGAGCTGGAAAACATAGGGAACATACCCAGGAACTCAGACTAGTTAGAGCAAAGCTGGTATTCCACCCAGTATGACTTGGAATCCTGCTCCTTCCGCTCCCCACCCCTCCCCTCACCTTCAATGATATAATGCAACCACGATTCTGGCAACAAGGGTGATAAGTGGGAGCCCTCATACTTCGGGTCATTTTGAAGGGCTCACTCCTTTGCATTCCTCTTCAATGGCTACCAAAAATGGCCACATATGCAAAAAATGAACCAGCACATAACAGCAGTTCTTGAACCATCTGGAAGATGATGACAGAACTTGGGAGATAGGGTGAAAAGAAGCTGCCCCCTGTTCACCCCCTAGTCCTCCCTACCATGATTCACATTTCTGTTATAAACCTAAGGTCTGACCCTGAGCCTTCCACAGAGAAGACAACTAATCTTCCCAAAGCATAGTCATAAATCTGTAGAAGTCAAAGATCAGCAGGGAAAACAAAGATTTTGATCACTAAATTATTAAATGATCATGACTGACTAGCTCCCCACATTCCTAGAACGGTAGAGGAGATATATTTCCCCCTGCTCTTTACCCAGTATCTCAAAGGAAACAGTCAACACAACCCGGTAATTTACCATCCATGTGTATATCTCTCAAAATAGGAGACACAGAAAGAAAAGACACGAGCAAGAAAATGAAGAAGCAACTGTTGACAGCTGCATATGGAAAGAAAGAGATAAAAAGGAATTGAGGGAAAGGAAAGCCATGTCCTGAAAGACTGAGGGGATGACAAAAGAATATTAGGGTGTGGGTAGAGATGACAGGTTACTTGTATCTGGGGTTGACGTGTAAATGAAGCTTCCTGCCACCTTTTCCTCACTGTCTGTTTCAGAGCTGCCTGGAATTTTCCACAGGCAGGATGAACCCCAGAGTCATTCTACTTTTCTCTGAAGCATGGCTTTCCCAAGAACCTAGGACTTCATAGCACTCACGTTGGCAAATAAGGCAGTGATTGGTACTTAATATCAGGTGTATATAGGAATCTGAACCTGTCTGGTTGCAAGTGAGAGAAAGCCAACTCAAATCCAGCTGAAATTTAATGGGAACACATAACAAGGGGAGTCCAGAAGAGGAGCTGGCTACACGAAATGATGGAATATGGGCACATAGACGTTTTCATTAGCTACCTTTTACTTTTGAGTGTTCTCTCCCTCTCTCTTTCCCTCTCTCTCCCACTCCACCACTGCTTCTCGACATGTTTTGCCCTCATTCTCTCCTTACAGCATGTTCCTCCCATGACCACGAATGGGCCCAGAGAATACTGGGGAAGGATGTTGGATAACTCGAGACTCATACCATCTCAGTCAGCAACCTGAGAGGGGAAAGAGAGTGTACCAGCATATAAAATACCATGAAAAAATCCCCATTGACTTGGTTAGAGTCGCAAACCCAACTCTGGACCAATCACCCTAACCAAGAGGATGGGGTACTAATATTAACCAGACATGGGTCACACGACTACCTCTGGGTGCTGTGGTTACTGCAGTTGTCTACCCAACCAGAATCAAAAAGAATGGGGGGGTGGGGGGGCTTCCCTCCAACTATCCCAGGGAATAGGGGAATCATGATATCAGAATAAGGGTTAGATGAAGGAATCCAGATAAAAACAACATCCTGTACAAGGCACAGCCAAAATGTGGGTCATCCTGATTTTCCAATTCATGCTTGCCTTTGAATACTCAAGGACCAGAAAACTCATGTGGCTTGAGGATGCACTGCGTTCTATGTGACCCATTTTTTTCCACTGCCCAGTAAAGAAAATTGAAAACATTCTCCAATTAGGCTTCTGAAACCTAAAAGTTACCAAATTTTGATAAATCCACGTAACTCAGATTATTGCCTAGTCTGCAACTCTTCATAAACATACTACATGGATGGTAGGGAAAACTCTTGGTCTACCATTTAAGATGAATCTTTTTGTTTAGAAAACATAAGAGAGGCCTCATAATTCAGGACGTGTTCTCATTCTTCACTACAGTGCAAACAGATCAAACCAAAAGCACAGCCGGGGGTTGAGTAGACAGAGAGAGAGTGAGAGAGGAGTTGCTTTCCTTGATCATGTTCTTCTTAGGTTGTATCCTGAAATAATTGTAAAGGTAATAAGTTAGCTGCAAGACTGTAATGAAAATAAAGTCAGAGAGTTAAGGCAAGGCCCTAAGACATAGAAAGAAAGTCATCAAAGGATGGCATTGATTTTATATACTGTTCTCTGGGGAAGCAAGAGCTCAGGCCTCTTGCCCCTGGCCTGGCCCCACGTTGCCTCCTCTGCCTTGATAAGAAACTATTTATTCCTCTGAACTGAGCCTTTGTTGGTGCCAGAAAGGTGAAATGGAGCATTAAGACCATTATGTGGACACTGGAGAGAGAATACACATAGAAAAGAAAATCTAAGAAAAGTTCTATTCATTTGAATTAACTGAGATAACATTTATTTTTTGTTCCGATTGATCCTGTAATTGTTTCTACTTTTTTTCCCCATGAGGTATGTAGAGATATAACCTCAAGGGTTAGTCCATTTACAACAAGAAAGAACTCGGCGTGGCTGAAACGCCCTGTTTCGTTCATCCATGCAGGTCATACAATTGATTCTCTCGCAGAGACCAACCATATGGATTGATTTAGCAGCATTTCACCTGCTGCCTAGAGACACGGCTTGAGTCATCCTGTATAAATTACTTAACTCTCCACCACAAAAAGGAAAAAAAAAAATGTTTTCTTGCACAGCAGCAGCAATTAACGTTCAACATGTTTATGGAGTTGAATAATATACAGCCCAGCACCAACCTATGTATGCAATACCATTATCTTGAGAGAGAGACTGAGTTGGTGTCATCCACATTCAAGACACGGATGATTGATTCATCAATAACTGAGCCTGGCCTTATTACAGCAAACAAATTAGACACCGTGGAATATATTGCCATATAGACAGGTCTTCCTTCTCTTCAAATATATGTCATAATTAATAGTGGTGACCTTTGGCAACACTGAAAAACAGCTTGCAATTAACAGGCTCTCTCTTCTTTCAGTGCTTGGCCCAGCTCAGTGGAGTGGAGCAGGTTCTAGACGATATCTTCCCAGGAAAGTGTTGGTCAGTAAAGTCAATCACTTCTTCCTCTTTCTCGGGTTCATTCCAGAGTAATGCAGAAAGGAAAGCAGTGACTTACCAGCAAGCAGTTCTTGAGTCACTCTCGCCCAGGCATTGTTCTAGGCGCCGGGGACTGAGCAAAGAACAAGACGGAAGGACCCCCTTCCTCACTGCCGGGAGTAGAGAATAACAACAGGCATGGAAACAAATAAATAAATACTTTTAAAATTCTGGTATGTAGCATGCTGAGGATAAAATCGGGTGCTCTTGAATCTCTGTATTTTTAAATGACAAATAGAGATTTTAACAAGAGGATATAGTTTATGTACTCAGCGTCCACATGATTAAATAACCACCAACATAAGCAAGATTCTGTAGCTTCTATATTTCCTCTTCCCTGAATTTTAAAAATATAATGCCCGTTCTGAACAGGGATAGGTATTGTTTGCAATTCGATAATTTTAAAAGACTTAACTCTTTTGAAATACTTATTGTGGAGGAGTGCCTGGGTGGCTCAGTCTGTTAAGCATCCAACTCTTGGTTTCGACTCAGCTCATGGTCTCACGGTTTGTGGATCTCAGGCCCTGCATCGGGCTCTGTGCTGAGCATGGAGACTGCTTGGGATTCTCTCTCTTGCCCTCTGTCTCCCATTCTCTCTGCCCCTCTCCTGCTTGCTCTCTCCCCCTCAAAATAAATAAACATTTTTGCAAGTTTGAAATCCTTATTGTGGAATTCCAAAACAGTCCAGATTCATCAAAATAAGGTGGATTGTCCAACACTAACAAGAAATAGATATTATATTTTCAAAATACTAGTCATAATGTGAAAAACAAAGTGTCAGGACACATCAGAATCACAGGAATAACATACTATATCCATACAGGCTGAACTTTTCGTGGAATATAAGTTCAGCTCAACATTTTGTTCTCTTAAAATTTTTTATCTCTGAGGTATGGTACAGATGATGTCTATACAGGCAAGTTGAAGTTCACATTTGATGCAATTATCCATTAACAAATACTTGAGGCAAAAGTCCTTCCCACATTTTCTGGAACCCTCCTTCAATTTTTCACTCTAGTTTGTGACATAACCTGGCCCCATTTGTACACAGAGTATGAACATCCTAACCAAGCCTTATGGTTCTCGATCCCTTTGTGGCAGGAAACTGGGAAAGTTGGGTTGGTTATGGAATGAGTCTCTGGCATAGGTTATTAATCTGCACTGATTTGCTCTTTTCTGGCTCTCGTAACAATGCCACTCTGTGAATCCCAATGTCCTTCTTGAGTCACAGGAGAGGAGAGGTATGCGCTGGCAATGGCTAACAACCCTGGGCACATTCGTGACACTCATGGTGATGTGACTGGCATGTCACTTTCATCTCATGTGTGCGTTACAGCCAGAGAAAAGTCAGGAACAACCTCACTAAGGAAATACTAAGTCAAAGGATTAAATGATGACATACATGGTAATTCTTTCTACCTCTGACTGCTTTGCAGAATGAGGTGTTTCCACAGGCCTGCTCACCCTCAGATCCCTTCGCCACCCTTCCCTGCCCTGCTCTGCATGGCAAGGAAGCTGCCCTCCGCTGGTTGCCTCGCTAGGCTGACTGCCAGCCACATGCAGCCAATGAAAGCAGATGGCAGGAGAATGAATGTAGGCCAGAGGGCAGGGAGAAGCCACCACATCTCTCTTTCTGTCTATACTCTGGGTATCATATCTGGCAGTAGAGGGTCCAGCTTTCCCTAGCTTGGCTTCAGCTTCTGGAGGCCTCAACCCTATGGGTCTGGCAACTCCAGCTCCTTCCTAGAATGGTAGCAACCTCCTGCGGTTGGCTATTCTCTGACCTGCCTCAATGTCCCCTGTTCAGCTTCTCATCTCTTCCATCATCTGTGCAATGAATACCCTGTATTAAAATTCTTCTGCTTTTGATAATCAGAACAGTGTCCGTCTGTTTTGTTTGTATACTAATTGATACAGACAGTTTACAAGGAAAATGCAGTTCAGTTCATACTGAGCACCTACTGTATACCAAGCATTGTGCTCTGCACCAGGGAGGCCGTGATGCATAAAATATCACGTCTGCCACTGAGGATGTCTGAGTCTAGCAAACAGGTCATTTCACAATTGTATGGCCAGCATTATGCCAGGGCTAGGCTAGGGGACTTTGGAAACTCTGAGACTGGCTTCTTAGCTGGATCTGGGACTCAGAGAAGGCTTCCTAAAGAGGATGATGGTTGAGCTGAAGCGGAAGGATGAAAGTTAGCCAGGTGAACAGCTGTTGGAATGGTCTTTAAGGCAGAGTAGCATAAGTAACTGCATCAAAGCATTAAATCGAATGGGGTTGGTGTCAGGTTGGAGACAGATGGAACAGGTACAGAAAGGAAGCAGGGTGGTATCATTAGACCTCAGGGTATGAGGCCAGAGAATAAGAAAGGAGGTCAGAGATGTAAGGCACGTAAAAAGCTTGAATTCTCAGGGCGCCTGGGTGGCTCAGTCAGTTAAGCGGCCGACTTCGGCTCAGGTCATGATCTCGCGGTCCGTGAGTTCGAGCCCCGCGTCGGGCTCTGTGCTGACAGCTCAGAGCCTGGAGCCTGTTTCAGATTCTGTGTCTCCCTCTCTCTGACCCTCCCCCATTCGTGCTCTGTCTCTCTCGGTCTCAAAAAAACAAAAAAAAAATAAATGAAAAAAAAAAAAAAAGCTTGAATTCTCTTCAATGCACAATTAAGAGTAATTAATGATTTTTTAAATCAGTGAAACAGCATGGTCACATTTACAACCTATAATTTCAATGAATCACTTGGGCCACACTGTGGAACATGGTAGCTTCTAAAAGAAGCCAAATAGAGGAAGGAAACAAACAAAAAAGTAACTTAAGCCAGATTATGCTAATAATTCAATTCAGCCTGCCAGCACAGAGTGCCTGGGGACCAGCTACAGTGCTGGGACAAGAGGAGTGTGAGATTGTGTCCCTACATTGTGTGGTCCTCCAGAGTTTACCAGGTTTTACCAATTTTAAACACATCTTGGGGAACCTGGGTGGCTCAGTCGGTTACGCAATTGACTTTGGCTCAGGTCACGATCACATGGTTCGTGAGGTCTAGCCCCGCATTGGGCTCTGTGCTGAGAGTGCAGAGCCTGCTTGGGATTCTCTCTCTCTATCTCTGCACCATACTGGGTGGATTCTTCACCATTAGGACTAACTCAGCCCTTCAGAGGTCTTTGTGGTTTTCCGTTAAACCTCCCTCTTGCTGATACTAATCCCTTCTTATGGCAAAATACTAATAATGCATTGGGATGCTAACTCCCCACCCCAATGGGGGTTGAAAGAGAAAGCAACAATTGGACTGAGGAAACAGAAAACCCAACACCACCACAACTATAATCCCCTTTGGCAAAGCCTGCCTCTCAATTCACTCCCTTTCCTTTCCTAGGATAGTGACTCCCAAGCCAGGAACAAAGCTCTTGGTACACTCAGCACCTCCTGAGGTTACAGCCAGTGATTTAAAGACTTCCTTCCACCCCTAACCATTCCCACCATAACAGGGATTCAATCAGCAGCCCATGATTCTGCCCACGTGGAAGTATCACCTTTGGGCTTTCATGTGCATGCATTTAGCCTTTGTCATAAATAAACTCCCTATCATCACAGGTGAGGTGGAAGTTGGGACAGTTCTAGAACAGTATCTCTTGCCTCTCTTGCCTCTGGACCACATACGCCATGAGGATATTGATGCAAGTAACACTCCAGTCGACTATAAGCTCTGTAAGTACTGAGATCTTTTCTATCTTGTCTACTACTACATCCCCAGAATCTAGTACATTCCCTGGCACATAAGAGGCACTTATTGGGTAATAGCTAAAATTTATTGAGCATGTACTATGCACCAAGGCACTGTTCTAAGCATTTTATACACATAAAAACTCATTTAATCATCAAAGCGATCCTATGAGTTAAGAAGTATTATCTGCCTTTTAAGGGACGGGTTGAAAGCACGGAACAGCTGTGTAATTTGCCTTCTGACATGTGAATCGCAAGCAAAGAACTTGCGACTTAAACCAAGGCAGTCTGGTCAAAGAGCTAAGACTCCCAACCAATAGGATGCACTGCCTTTTGTTGACTAAGTGACCAGGCACCCTAGTCTACAAGGGGAGACTCTGCTTCCTTCCTGCCTTCCAGTCTACCCACCCATGAGTCAAACACCACATTCTATCCAGGGGATAGTCCAGCTTCAAAGGAATTTTACTCTTCTGCTTTGCCAGTGTTTCTCCCCCTTGGGAGTAAAAAGACTTCAGTAGCCCAGGCAGCTTTACTTTTTCTCCTACGAACTTACAGTTCGCTCTGTCTCCAGGTCCCCTGGTTATACACAGTGGCCATAAGTTTCCTGAAACAGCAGAATACTCAATGTGCATTTATCACTTTGAGCAAAGCCAGCATCTTCCTTCAAGGTGGCCATGCATTTCACAAGTCTCTTGGTGATAATGTTTGGGCTGGATTCTGATAGGAAAAAAAAAATCCCTTTGGATGTGAAATTTCCCCCTCTTCAAATATCTGTTCTTATTTCTCATCAGGAAAATGGGCCGTGCAGGGGGATAAATGTTCTCAGCTTGGGCTGAATTTACACTGTAAGTTTCTTATCTCAGTAGTGCTGTGGTCTTTAAATGCGTGTGTGTCTTTTATAATGGTTACCCAGGTGATTTTAGTCTCTTCAGAACATTCACCTTCTGATCCAGTTTTAAAAGAGATGATACCAGTAAAAAGCTGCTTTAAACTTGAAAGCAGACCCTCGACACTCAGAGGAAATGCTTATGAGGAAGAAAGATGATTCTGACCTATATAGGAACATTTCGCACTAAAGTGGTTATTACTCTTCAAAACCCCTGCAAATAGCCAACTTTTTCAGAATTGAAGAGAAAATTCGGAGTTATCATTCTTACTGAAGCCTGGACACTTCCCTTTGTTTTCTAACAAAGTAAATACTGCATCAGCCATCAGGTATATAACCACAGTTTGATCTCATATGTTCTCTGTGCCAAGAGCCAGCCAGCCAGTGCCTAAATAACCCAGTTGGATATTTTCCTAGACCATTCAGTTGTAGAATGATAGATACGCAGAGCAGGACAGGATCACTCAAGGAGAGCCACACTTACTTCACCTCCAAGATTTCTCTTTTCCCCACTATCCCCATCCACTCTACCAGCAGTTGTTAACAGCCCTACCACCAAAACACCACCACCACTTCTCTCCATCTCCATACCTGCCCTCCAACCCGAGCCCCTCTCATCTCTCTCATGGACTATTGTAGAAACTTCTAACTTGTGGTCTCTCTGGTTCTATTCTTTTCCTTTTTAACAGTTTTTTTTGAAGATATAATTCACATTCCATAAAATTCTCCCACTGAAAGTATATAATTCAATGGCGGTTAGTATATTCATAGAGTTCCGCAGCCATAACCACAATCTAATGTTAGTACATTTTCATCACCTCCAAAAGAAATCCTGTACCCATTTGAAGCCACTCCTACCTTTCCAATCCAAGGTAATCCTTAATCTACTTTCTGGCTTTGCTACATGTGGAATCACACAACATGTGGTCTTTTGTGACTGGATTCTTCAACACACCATAATGTCTTGAAGGTTCATCCAAGTTGTAGCATGCATCAGTATTTGATTCCTTTGTATTGTTCGGTGATGTTCTATTGTATGGATGTGTCACATTTTGTTCATCTGTTCACAAGTCTGTGAGCATTTAGCTTGTTGTCACTTTTTGGCAACTATGAATAATGTTGCAATGGACATTTGTGTGCAAGTTTTTGTGTAGACATAAGCTTTCATTTATCTTGAGTAGCTATCTAGAATGGAAATGCTAGGTCACATGGCAACTCTGTTTGACATTTTGAGGAACCACCAAACTCTTTTTCCAAGGAGGCTGCATCAATTTATATTCCCAATCAGCAGTGTAGGAGGTTTCCAATTTCTCCACACTCTTGATGACCCTTGTTATTCTCTGTCATTTTGATTATAGCCATCCTAGTGAAGCAGTATCTTACTATGATTTTGATCTGTGTTTTCCTTGTGGCTAGTGATGTAGGACATCATTTCATATGCTTATTGATCATTTGTATACCTCTTTTGAAGAAATATCTATTCAAATCCTTTGCCCATTTTTAAATTGGGTCGTTTGTCGTGTTGATATTGAGTTGTAAGTGTTCTCTCTAAATCTGGATGCCCATCCCTCACCAGATATATGATTTGCAAATATTTTCTCCCATTCTTTGGGTTGCCTGTTCACCTTCTGGTGGCATCATTTGCAATATACAAGTTTTTAATCTTGATGAAATCTAGTTTATTTTTTTTTTTTTTGCCACTTGTAATTTTGGTGTCATATTTAAAAAATCATTGCCTCGTAAAAAGTCATGAAAATTTACTCTTATGCTTTCTCCTGTTTCATAATTTTAGCTCTTATGTGGAGGTCTCTGATCCATTTCCAGTTAATTTTCATTCATCGTGAGTGGTGTGTGAGGTAGGGGTCCAACTTCATTTTTCTTAAACATACGGGTATGTAGTTGTCTCAACTTTGTTTGTCAACATGGCCATTCTTTCCCCCGTTGAATGATTTCATCACCCTTGATGGAAATCAATTGACAGCAAATATAGGAGTTTATGTTTGGACCCTAAATCCTATAATCTATACGTCTATCCTTATTCCAGCACCACACTGTCTTACTATTATAGCTTTGTAGTAAGTTTTGATGTTAGGAAGTATGAATCTTCCAACTTGACTCTTCTATTTGCTGCTTCCATTCTTGTCGCTCCATAGGAATTGTTACATTCACCACTAGATCTTGCTATTTAATGTGTTAATAAAACACTTTTTTTTTGTTTATCCACTTTTATTTTTAATTAACTGAAATTATTATTTTATTGAAATATAACTAACATTCAGTGTTATATTCGTTTCAGGCATACATTATAATGATTCAACAATTCTATACATTACCCAGTGTTCATCACAATGAGGAAATGCACAGCAAAACACATATATTTTTCTATAACAATTTTAAGATGTATTGTGATAACTGTATTCTAGTATCATTGTTACCTTTTGTAATTCTACTTATGCCCAGAATTTTGTGGCATCTTTTTGCACATGAAACACTTTCCTTCAAGTAAACTTTTCACTCCACCACCATAATCATTTTCTTCCCTGATGAAACCCTCCAATTACTTTCAGAGTACAATCGACACTCCTGCCCTAACCCTGCTTACTTCGCCAGCCCATCTACTTCCTCTTTCCCCGTACCCTCTACCCAGGCCTCTCATACCCAAGGGCTTTTGCTCTAGCTCCTCCCTCAGCCTGGAACCTTCTTCCTCTTGATCACTGAAGAGTGGATCTGCCTATCAGCCAGGTCTCAGCTCCAGTCCACCTTCCTTATGTGTGACGTCAATCCCTTTGGCAGGTAAGGTCTATGGATAGCTTCTCAGAAAAATGTTTTTAAATATCTAAAATAACATACATGAGGTTATAAAGAAAATCAATATCAGCTAGGGTGCAGCTATCAAAATATTAAAGAAACAAACATTAGGGGTGCCTGGGTGGCTCAGTCGGTTAAGCGTCCGACTTCGGCTCAGGTCACGATCTCGCGGTATGTGAGTTCGAGCCCCGCGTCGGGCTCTGTGCTGACTGTTCAGAGCCTGGAGCCTGTTTCAGATTCTGTGCCTCCCTCTCTCTCTCTCCCCCGTTCATGCTCTATCTCTCTCTGTCTCAAAAATAAATAAACGTTAAAAAAAAAAAAATTAGCTTCATTATTACTGTATTAAATAATAAGATCTAGTTGTTTGTCTCATAATTATGATTCTAAAGGAATAAGGGGTATAAGAGACATTGCAAGATACTCATAAACATCATAATATAAAAATATCTGTGATGTCCACTGGTGACACGTCACAGGCATTGCTAATACTGTGGTAGCTTGTTGCCTGTCACTGTAATTGAATAAAATGCTATATTTCAATTAAAGATTAGGAAAAATGAAGAGTCATTTTGACCATAAAATTCAAAGGTACCCTGAATTCCTTCGTGGCTTAAAATTCCAGTAAGTATGGGGTGGAGCTGAGAATCTGATTTTTTTTTAACATTTATTTTATTTTATTTTATTTTATTTTATTTTATTTTATTTTATTTTGAGAGACAGAGAGAGACACACAGAATCTGAAACAGGCTCCAGGCTCTGAGCTGTCAGCACAGAGGCTGATGTGGGACTCAAACCCACAAACCATGAGATCATGACCTGAGCTGAAGTTAGACCCTTAACCAACTGAGCCACCCAGACACCCCACTGGGAATCTGCCTTTTTAACAAGTTTCCCAAGTGATTCTACTTTACAGTACTATGGTCAACACTGAGAGAAACAGCGATTTAAGGGGTGTCTCATGCGGAGTAATTTCTCTTGTGCTAAGATCCCCCTCATCCCATCAAAGGTCCATCAATGCTATCATGGACTTGGACTCAAGGATTTTCCAAGGGAGCCATATTAAAAAGCAGTTCTCTCTAAGTATCTTTTGTTGACACCTGAGAGGGGGAGCTAAGCCATGGAAAGTCAGAGTAAGGCATCAACCATCTGCCCAGAAGTCCTACGGACCTCAAAGACCTCATTGTCCTGTTTACGGAGGAACTGCCATACCATAGTCAGCAAACGTACATGCTTCAGGACTAAGAGAATTCAAGAACAAATTACAGAATTGGGAAATTAGCGAAAAGCTTACATTTGTTTTTACTGCCTATTTGTATTTATTTGTTATTCCATACCTCTGTCCCATGGTTTGTTTGTTTTATTCTTTCCTCAAAATCCATTCCTTTCAAAAAATAATTAAGTCGGTTGGAGAAGTGGCGGGCAGGAGGGTGGGGTGGGAATGCATTGGCTCAAACTACAAAAAGAAAATCTTAAAATTAACGCAAATCCAAAATGCAAATCTAAAATCTAAATGCAAAACGTAAAATTAGTGTGTGGCTCAATTAAAAGTCTACAAAGGTAAAAAGTACTACACTAGTCAACTGCAGCTAAAAATAAATTACCTAAATTGAAAATAAAATGAAATCTCCCGAAGGGAATGTGCTAAGGGATAACAAGGTCTTCAAATGTCTCTGATACCCAGAGCCATCTCCCACCCCTAGCACTCTCCCCCTGCAAGCCTGGAGGCAGTGTGCAAACGGGGACCAGGTCTGTAGCTTAAGGAAACCTCAAAACTCAAAAAGCTCAAAAAGATCTGAGAAGCTACACCCTTCCTCCCACCCAGTATCAGTGGACTCTGCCTCCCTCACCCTTAGAACACTGCCCAGTCTCCTCCAATCTCTCTAAAATGCCAATCTGTGACTAGCCAGGGGGCACAACCTCAAATACCTACAGGGATCTGAAGGATTATTTGATTCCTGAAGCAATTCTGGCACAGTATCTTGGGCCTAGGTACTTTTTTTTAATGTTTATTCATTTTGAGAAAGAGACAAAGAGGCTGAGCAGGGGAGGGGCAGAGAGAGAGAGAGAATCCCAAGCAGGCTCTGCACTGTCAGCACACAGCCCAGTGTAGGGCTCAGTCCCACAAACTGTAGGATCATGACCTGAGCCAAAATCAAGAGTTGGACACTTAACCAACTGAGCCACCTCTGTACTTTTAAAGGGCCTATGGTAATGTCTGAAAAATGAGGAGGGGGATACATATAATATATATTATATTATTTCGTATGGATTATATATTGTATATACATATTATCTATATACATATATGCTTCAAAATATGAAGACAAACAATGAAATTACAGTAAAACCTTGGATTGTGAGTAACTTGTTCTGCGAATGTTCTGCAAGACAAGCAAACATTTCTAATAAATTTTAACTTGATAAACGAGCGATGTCTTGCAATACAAGTCGTACGTGACGCTGAATGTCACATGATCACAACTGAGCCAGTGGTTCTCGAAATTCGCTTTGATATACGAGCGCTTTGGCTTACAAGCATGTTTCTGGAACAAACTATGCTTGCAAACCAAGGTTTTACTGTATTTCCAAAAGAAAAATTATAAAATTCTTACCAAATCCTTTATGGACAAACAAATCTGTATTTAATGTGGCCTGCAGGTTAAATGTGTCTGATATGATATGAAACGGGACCTCTGAAAGTAAGAATGCCTAGAGCCCATGAAATTATTAAAACCCTTTGAACCAGGTAGGAAATAACATGAATGGATGCAGGTATAGAGAATGAAGTCCGGCCACAGATGCCTGAACCCCCCCCCCCCCCACATCAGATATGGGGATGTGGCAAGCATGGGCCCTTTGTGAAAGGGGAACACGTGACTTAGCTCTAGCTAGCTGGTGTCTCTTGGAAAAGGGGGCTCAGCATTTCCAGATATTCCAATTTCTAAGGAAAGTCAGGCGTGCCGATTCTTAGGTAAAACCTCCAATTTCCAAACGTCAACAATTGATTCAAGGTTTTAATAAACACTCTTTGGGCCACAAGCAAAGTAGACCACACTGGCTGTGCAGACACGGATTCAGAATGATAATTTGAAATAAAACAGATTGTTTTTTTTCAAAACAGAAGAAATTCCCCTCCCAGGTAGCTAGAGCATGCAAGGTCTCCAACACAGGGCGCGGGAGGCATTGGGTGGGGGATGTGGGGATGCTCAGAAGAGCGCACTGTAAATGACTTCAGCCTATATTTATAGGTCTGGAATTAGGTTCGGTGTGAATATTATAAAATTATTTGAAGAATAATTAGTTCGATAATGAGTCTGCAGGTGAGAAGCAGCTGTTTTGCTCCTGGGCTTGGGGTCACTGTCTCTACTGTGTGAAGAGTCAGCAGTAATTAGAAGAACCCGCGGTGCCAAACTAAATTAAAATTTTTCAAACCGTTACTCACTGTATGATATAATTTTGTTTCATGTTCCCAGGATGAGGAAACTCGAATTAAGTCTCTATTCATTACAAAAATAGGCTAACTAATTTGAGGCTATGAACTATCTGTTTGTCGATGATATTGAATGGTTTCTATCTACCATAACAGATCATTCCGCACTAAAATACATCGCAGTTGATTATATGCCAATGGTTTATGTAACAACACTCAATTGTACTGAACTCCGAAAATGTAATGGGTCTCCGTGGACCCTCCTGCCTGCTATTTTTCTGAAAATAAAATATTGATGTAATTGGATTTCCCACCCACATTGATCCTCAAACACACAGATGGGGTCAGTTTAAGCAAAAACTGAGAAATGAAGAAATTGTGATAATCAGTGAGTACAGTTATTTCAGGACACTTGGGGTGAGTTTAATTAAACTCCCCTGAAATCCACAGAAACTTGTGGATGGTGTTCTCATAAATCCTAGGGATTGTTGTAGAATCGCAGGTAAAGGCCAAGCATTAAAAAAAAAAAAAAAAAATCTACAAATGAACATTTAAAAGGAAAGAGAAGAAACCTTCCAAAAGATTTCACAGACCATATCCCTGTGATACCAGACCAACTGGTTGGTTCAGTCAATTTAATGAGGAAAATGCTACAAAACCAGCTGTTCAGCATCTTTTAAGGAAAACACAAAACAGTTTATTAATTGAACCTTTCACTTTTCAACTTGGTATTTTGCTATTGTATAGACATAGCTTTAATCACACCCTGCAAGCAGCCAATTTCACTGATGTGACTGTGTAAGCAAGACCACAGGGCTGAGCTTTTAATAAGATGGGCTTACTCTAAATGAAAGCTCTTTTGGTCTTTCCCTTTTAGGTTTTCTCTGTTTTCTTTAGTCATCAACCTCTGGACTAATCTTGTTAATAGAATGATTTTGCCTGATTTTTTTTTAAATGTCTTCTCTGATCCAATCCAACTTGAGCAATTGAAATGCTTTCTTTTATCGGCATTCAAAAGGTAGCATTAGCAACAGCAACAATGAAAAGGCTCAAATCCTTACTGAATTTTCCCATCATCCCTAAAACAAGATAAACAACTCCCTGGAGTATTGAAGTGCTCAGCATCTAGGGAATTAAATAATTTTTGTCTTGAATGTAGACCGCACTTCCCACAAGAAGGGGATTTGTCAAAGGGCACCACCCAAAGGTTATTTCGAGATCTGGCAGTCTTTTACCATTAAAGAAAACAAGAATGGCTTCCCTTCCCAATCTTTAGCCCCCTTGTGTATACCTACAAACATTCACCCTGGAGCTGACTTTCCTAAAGTGATGTGAACAGTGGCTTGTAAATTAGGTCAGATTTTAATTACATTGGAGATCCTGATAGTTCCAGAAACTTTGTTGTGAACCTTTTCGTAAATGGGTTAATACCTCAATTTACTTTTCTGCGAATTTGCATTAAGTTTCCTTTAAGTGACATATATGTTAAAAAGCATTTTCGCCTCCCCCCAGCAGATGAAATGTGATCGAAAAAGGAAAGCCCATAGTCAGAAGAACCGGGTCTTAATGTAGCTCTTTTTCTGACCTTCTCCGTAACCTTGGGAAAATTGCTGAACCTCTCTGGATCTCCTCATCGGAGGAGAAGATGATGATCATTTCTACTTTCCAGAGTCTTCAAATAATTAGATAAGATTCTTTTAAAGTGCAAGGGTGTTTTGTAGACTATTATAGACTACTAATCCTGTACTACCTGTTTGTTAATAATAATTGCAGTCGATGTGTGAAGGAGAATAGTATAAGGTGGTCATCAAAGTGACCATAGGGAGACTCACATTGCCAACACGGTTCTTCAAAGCCCACTGGGAACGACATTCTTGGTAGGACGGGATCTGCCAAAGGTCACTCTCCTGACCGTCGCTGTTCCCTTAAAATGTCTTATCAAAAACCAGGTCAGCTGGAAACTCACTCTGAAAATGCAGCGAGTCCCTGGATATGCACATAGCCACAGACCTCTGGCATACTATTAAATTAGCAAACCAAGGAGTCTCTTGTGTTTCCCGGGGCAAATGAAGGAAAATCTAGCTTCATGTTTATAACATTTTAGTAGTTCATTTCTGTTTCTCCGGGGATTCCTATGCACATTTTCTATAGTAAAGAAGTAACTGGTACATTTCTGGGATTTTATTTTTCCCTCCTGATCAATGGAGAAACATGAGTGCAGGGGGCAGGTAGGCATCCAAATGGCAACAAGGGTAGATGAAGAAGTTTATACAAATTAGTACGCCAAGAGTCTAATATTAGTATTAACAGGCAAGCCAAATTTATTCCTCCAATTGTATTCTTTAAAAAAATGTACCAACACCTTATAAATGTCTGAATCAAGGCTGTGTAAGGGCATTTTTTCTGAAGCCACTTAATGGGGGAACAATGACTAGTAAAAGAAGTCTAAAATTAGTTTCTTTTACCAGGCCTCCCCAAGAAGTGGTAAAACCGAACACATGGGAGGTCTCCACCCTGCTCGCTTCTCCACACCCCTGAAACATGGAACCTGTAGGGAATTACTTAACATGTTTGTCTCTTTTCTCCACAATCAAAAAGAAGGGCTGTGCTTAAGTTCCCAAGGCGAAAAAATGCAAAAGGTCAATTGCATGTTTTAATGCAAAAGTAGGCTATAGGTAAAATGCCTTAGATCACAGAATGAAGATTATCACAGAATCAAAGGATCTTAGCAGGTGCTGGAAGGACATTTGAATAAACCACTAGAGTTCTGGTTATGTTACTGTCTTTGGCATTTGAGAGGGTCAATCCCCCTGGGCCTAATCATTCTAAAGTCAATAACAACACTCAATCCATGAACCCCCCACATCTGAGGACTCCAAATGTCCTAATATGAGTGAGACTCAACTTGACCAAAATGCTGTTACCAATGAAGAACCTGACCTCGTGGCCACATTTATGTTGTACTATCCACCACTACCATTACTCCCATGGTGCCTTTTACTACTCTCTCAACCAGAACAAAAAAAACCCTGCATCTGTAAAGGCTTTTATGGTTTGTAAACTACCTACAGGTCCACTATCAGACAGGGCAGGTAGTATTCATTATTTTCAGAGGAAGAAATCATTTCTGGGGAGTCAAGTAATATCTTCATGGCTTATACCACAATTAAGTGGTGGAACCTAGTCTAGAATTCTTCCAGAGAGGGATTCCAAGAACCAATTAAACCATAAGGCCTTTTAAGTCTCTGAAACTATGGGATTCCATTACTTTTATAGAGTACCCCAAAATGTATTCCCATAATGTCTAGCATAATCTGGCAAGTAGCGTACATTCAGTTAATACTCTTTGAATTACTTGGACTATTCCCCAGAGGCTTCACACACCCAAGAAGTAAACAATTTCACCCCATCCCCCTCCTTCCCTTTGATGATTCAGAGTCTAATTTGGTAGAGACCCAAGACTCTCCTCACAAACAGCTCCATTCAGTGACTGAAACAGCCAACATCCCCGCCCAAGACCAAGGCAAGAGATGCCCTATTTAGAAGATGTACAGCTGTTACTATGGCTCAGAGAATCCAACCATCCCCTTCATCCCCCCCACCCAGCCTTCCCACCCCTCGCCCCCATTGACTGCTTTTTCTGTTTCAGACCTGCTGCATCAACTCTCCCACTTTGCTTTGGCCCTTGGCTTTGCCAACACTGTCTGCCCATTCACTGATTTGGGCCCCTCCCCTTGTCCCTAGTGCACCAAAGCCTTGGCATCCTGCGTGGCCAAAAGGAAATATGGAAAAAGCAGGGTTCCCTCTGCTGACATCAATCACAGTATCATTTGATGTCCTTATTTCAAGAACCATGTCTACCTACCTTCCAACGCTCAAGAATGCATTCCAGATGCCTCCAAAATGGATGCTACCATAGCACTTAGTAGGAGCTGACAACTTGGTACACACTTTAAGGACAGTGGGCTCTAAGTACACAGCCCACACCCAGCACTTTGAGTCAGGCCTGAGGCCCTAGAGCCTAAGGAACTGGGAGTGCATAACTGGCCACAGATTTAATTCATAAAGGTCTCTCTAAAATTCTGGACTTCAAATTAATTTCAATTGGATTTTTAAGCACCAGAAGTACCATTCTCCCCCAGCTCTACACGCCTGACTTCACATTGTTCTGGTCTCCATTCATATGTCAAATCCTCAGAGAAGAATCCCCTACCCACTGTCAAGAACTACTGAAGAAGAAGCCTGATTTCTCTTCCATTATTCTCTATCCCATCACCAAGATTATTTGCTTCCCAGCACTGATAACTCACTAATTTTTTTTTGTTTGTTTCTCTTTTTATTATCTATCTCCCCCAATGAGAATGGAAGCCCCATTGGGGCAAGACCTTTGTCTATCTCATCCCTAACCACTAGAAGAGCTCCTGGCATAGAGAAGGCTTTCAATAAATGTTTGTTTTGATTGATAAATAAATAAATAAATAAATAAATAAATAAATAAATAAACAAACAAATAAATCGGCTGTGAATAAATGAATCTACCACTCCTAGTGTTTTTCTATGTGCCAAGCACTGTATTAAGCACTTTGCATACATTGTATGCACACACGGTGATTTCCAAAAAATTCATTTTTGTTCAGACAAAGCCTGAGGAAGCCCCATATATGCCCCAGAAATCAAAACATAAACAAAAAGGCCAAAGGAAACAGTTGCAGGTGTCCAGCCACTTCTTCCCCTTTGGGGTCTCATACCTCACTTTATTCTCTTACCAATTCTGTTGGATATGAATGATCATCTGTCCCACTTTCCAGATTGGAAAACTGAGGCTTGGGAACATAAAGTGGCCTGTCCACATTCATATAAACTAATGAGTCACAGGACGAGGTTATAAACCAATTCTGCCTGACTTCAACCATATCTCCCTCACTAAACCATAATTCTAAAGAGCTTGCACATTTTCTGAAATCCTGGGAGAACTCTCCAGAATAAGTTAACATTACATTGGTATTTTCAGAGCTTATTTGAATAAGGTTGGAATAGCTTATTGTAGTGTTTAATAATTAATTGCTCTAGGTATATGAAGAATGACTTTTTCTTAATGAAAAATTTCAAGATGATATTATAATGTTAATATTCTCAGAAAGTACTCTCATGTGACATAGACCTCAATGTTAATGGGAGAAAGTATATTCATATTTTTTCACAGGTAATTCTTGAAAGCCAAAGTATTTAAGAATCTTCATTGAGACAAAATTCTATTATATGAGAAGTAGCTGCTTGGCAGTTTCTAAGAATTTAATAAATCTCTCCAGGAATATGTTAGTTTCAAAAGAAAAGTTCAAAAGGGGCTCATGAATACTCCCTGTTTTCTTGTATTTGCATTACAAATAAAGAACCTTTTCTGCTGGCTGTGAGAAGCCAGAGAAAACCAGAATGTTCTTTTGGCATTATTTGGTGAGTGGTATTGCGTTACCATTTTTTTCCTTTTAATATGCGAAGCCTGCGGATTTCAAGGTGCAGATTCACAGCTACAGAACGCTTGTTAAAAGGTCTGTGGAATATCGCTTTCCCCAAGACACTATCTCGGAACCGTCTGGATTTCAGACGCCTTGAGTGAGAAAAGATGGCGGCCACAAAGAGGCCTACGAATGGCTGCCTTGGAGGACCTGCCCTGGGCACCTTACACTCTTCTGCATTCTACTCTTACTTTAGACCATGCGTTCCACATTCTGAGTGTGTGTATGCGTATGTGTATCAAAATATAGATGACATAAAATTGATCAATTAGGGGCGTGTGGGTGGCTTAAGCGTCCAACTTTGGCTCAAGTCATGATCTCACATGTCTTGAGTTTGAGCCCTTCATCGGCCTCTGTGCTGACAGCTCAGAGCCTGGAGCCCCTCCCCCATTCACTCTCTCTCTCTTTCCCTCTCTCTCTCTCTCAAAATAAATAAATAATTTTTTTAAAAACATTATCATTTAAAGCATTTTTAGGGATACAGTTCAGCAGCAATAAGTACATTCATTCACCTTGTTATGCATCCATCCCTAATATCTGTCTCCAGAACTTTCCATCATCCCAAACTGAAACTCTGCACCCATAAAAAACAATTCCCCATTTCCCTCCCCCTCCCCAACTATAAACCGCTGTCCTACTTTCTATCTCTAGGAATTTGGCTGCTCCAGGGGCCTCATACACGTGGAATCATGCAACATTTGTCCTTCTGTCATTCCACATTCTTGGTGCATTTTACCTTTATTTTCTTCAAAATGAGGGACATTTTCTAGTGTCCAAGTGAGGTGACACAGTCCTGCAGCATGACTCAGGGGATGCTTTCAGAATGTTGTGATTTTTTTTAAGAGCTGGTTTAAACTCTCAGTAGTAATGGTGCTAATGAATCTGCAACATTTTGTCAAGCAAATTATCAAGATCATATCACGTGCCCTTCCCTTCATTAAAGAGAACGTGAGGGCAATTAAACTCCACCCTCAAGGATGGAGGAGTAACAGGTGGCACAGGTCATCTTACAGACGTGCCTAGGACTCAGGAACGGCAGCCACAGACTCCCAGGGGAAGGAAACAAAAGGAGTAAAAATTCTTAGTCCAACAGTCTGTTGTGAGTTTTTGTAACTTTGTTCATGATTTTTATCTTTGTAGCCTTGTCTCTCCCTGGTGACCGTTAGCGGGGGAAAAAACAAACAAAACCAAAGACGAAAAGAATCCTCTGGGTATGGGGTGGAAGTAAGGCTTGAAGGAAAATCTAGGGAAGCAGCCAAGGACGGAAAGAGCCCATGTGAGTCCCTTCCTCTTCGTAGCTGGTCTGCGGAAATACTACCCCAGAAAGACAAGTATGTGTTGGCCACTGTGGAGAAGAGGCAAGCAGGTAGCATCCAGAGGAGAAGGTATCCAGGAGGAAGCCCCGCCCTGGCCCACCACCTCTAGAGACATCCTTAGACCCCCCTTTACTAGACCCAAAACTGGCTTCCACCACTTGCCAGGCCTGGCACAATCCAACCAGAGTATTCCTTTCCCAAAAGAAAGGCTTTCTAGTTTGCTTTTTATACATTTCAAATAAGGGTCATGTTCTTGACAAAAATGATAACCCCTGCCTCTCTACCTCATGCAATTCTTGCACAGCTTTAGGCGTCCATATATATTTTCAGGTTCTCTAACTCATATTGAGAAATAGGAAAAATTAGTTAACTTTAGAGCAGGGCAGTAAATAAAATAATTTAGACCAGAGGGGACCCATTATGAAAAATAAATTAATTTCTTCAAAGTTCAAATAATTAAATTAGTTCCGGTTTATACTTAGCGAAAGCCTAAATGGAGAGTTGGAGCAATTTTTCAAATTTTGGATTTTAAAATAAGTCCCAGCCACAAAATACCCAAAGGTAAATTTCTTTTCCTTTAATTATTAGATTAATTGTATTGACCCTTCATTTACCATGTTGGTAAAGACCTGGTCTAAAGCCAGATCCATGTACAGAAGCAAACACTGCCAATCCATCATCCCACCACCCTCTTTCTAAACAAGAGTGCCTGGTTAGCTTGAGAAGACTATCGCTCAAGTCCATGAAAAATCAGGCACTTTCTAAAGAGCCACGATTTTCCATTCCTTCCACACAGAGAGATGGCCAGTGGTAGAATTAAGCGGACTGAAGGTGCCAACAACCATGTCACCTTGTAGTTGTAAAAGTCCTGTTGCTTACAATTTATAAAAAGATTCCCAGCTTGGCCCTACTTAGGGTCTACAAAGGTAACTTAAGGACATCATTAGACTCTTGTAACTGGCCACATACATGAACCCAAAGAAGAGTGCCAACAATTTTCCCACTACTGGTCATTCTGGTTATTGATATGTGTCTGGGCATTTCTCTAGCCTGCCTGATCCTCCCTTGTGAAGTTTTAAAATAAATCATCCCCAGTGGCTGGAAACTCAGAAAGTACAACTGACCAGCACATATTTTGCTGCCATTCAAACCCAGCTGGTACTCCAGCCACTATTTCTGTTCATGGAGCCACCAGAGACTAAATGGAATATTTCCATCCCCTGCCAAGAATACATGCCAGTATTTACTAGTACTTATGCAAAATAATTTCCCAGAGTCACTTTTCAAAAGCTGAATGCTCAGTTGACTTATAAAAGTCTAAAATGGATTAATAGGAAAGAAATAGACAGTCCCAGATGCACAAGTTATCAATTTTATGCGCCAGATGAATAAGACTTACATATTTCAGCTAAGTTGGAATTACAATAACCCCATGTCTCTCAAGAGAAATGGTGGCTGCCGTAAAAATGAAGATGTGCTTTGTTCTACTTGCGTAACAGGAAGTAGTCTTAGCCTTATTAAAATGATTGGCACGAAGGCTTAAAGATGCTGGCTCACCAACTGATTTGTCACCAGTTTTAAGCCATTCCTAACCTGAACTTGGGTGGCTAAACGATGTAAGCTGAACTTCGTATTCATTCATTCATTTAATAATTTGTTCAGCCAACATTTATTGAGCACTTACTATATGCAAAGCATTGAACCAGGGCCTTTGAATTGAAAAATAAGAAAGAAAGTGCTTTTTCTCACAAGGAACTCTGAATCTAGCAAAGACTCCTCACTATCCTCATAATGTCTTACCTTTGTATCAGTCAGGGTCTGGGGTTATAAGCAACAGAAGCCTCTCTAGCTTGCCTACAAATAGGAAAAGCTTAGAAAGGCTGAGGGGCCGCTTTGTAAGGACAAGGCAAAGAACAGGTCTCAGCAGGGACAGGCGCCAGACTCCTCATGGCTTTCTCTGTAGTATGAAAAGTATAGCAAGCTTCCAGGTTGCCACACTCTAGGTGAATGTTCTCTGACTATTTGCAGTTTCGATTTTTTTATTTTTTTTTTTAAAGTTTATTTATTTATTTTGAGAGAGACAGAGACAGTTTAAGTGTGGGAAAGGCAGAGAGACAGGGAGAGAGAGAGAATCCCAAGCAGGCTCCGTGCTGCCAGCGCAGAGCCCAATGTGGGGCTCAAACTCACGTAACCCAGAGATCATGACCTGAGCCGAAACCAAACGTCGGATGTCTAACCAGCTGAGCCACCGAGGCACCCCTGCAGTTTGGACTTTAATTAGCTTATATTGTATCACATATCCACCCCTTTACTGGGTAAGGGTAGATGCATTTACTGATAGACTCATCACGATCATTTCCGGGAGAGAAGCAGTTTCCCAAAGCAAATCCAGGTGCCCTTTCTAGAACAGGGGATGCATTCTGGGCAAGCAGAAAAGCCTTGCACTAGCCTTTATCCCTCTCATTTTCCAAGGCACACTTTTCCCGTGCCGAGACCACTTACTCCGTGACCTGAAGTTTAACTTCACCCTAGGTTGTCAAAGATGCCCAGTTGAACAGCTCAGAAAATCACTATTAATTCAGCCTTGCCTCAAGTCCCACTCGGCCCTTGACCCTGACGGTAATCACTGGGCTCTGCATGGCTGCTGAGGACCTGAGGGCCAGGGACCACGCATCCATCACCTGTGCATCCCACGGACCCAGCACGGGACCTGCTGCAGACATACTCAAGAATTGCCTCGCGGAGGGGCGCCTGGGTGGCTCAGTCGGTTAAGCGTCTGACTTCGGCTCAGGTCACGATCTAGCGGTCCGCGGGGCCCGCGTCGGGCTTTGGGCTGATGGCTCAGAGCCTGGAGCCTGCTTCCGATTCTGTGTTTCCCTCTCTCTCTGCCCCTCCCCCGTTCATGCTGTGTCTCTGTCTGAAAAATAAATAAAACGTTAAAAAAAATTTTACAAAAAAAAAAAAAAAAAAAAAAACAAGAATTGCCTCGCGGAGGATGTGTTTCCAGCACAGGGTCCCGTTTTCTTTCTCTGTGTTGCCGCTCCTGCCCTGATAACCTGCCAAGTATTTTAATCTCTATCACACAAAGGCCCAGCCTCGTAGGTCTGGTCTCCACATTCTTTCCACCTGAAAACGATAGCTCTGCACTTGAATCTGGGCAGTAAAACAGGTGGTTAAGAAGCAACACTTCTGGGATGTCGGGGCGGCTCAGTGGGTTAAGCGTGTGACCACTTGGTTTCGGGTCAGGTCACGATCCCATGGTTCGTGGGTTCAAGCCCCATGTCACGCTCTGTGCTGACAGTGCGGTCCTGCTTGGGATTCTCTCTTCCTCTCTCCCTGCCCCTCACCTGCTTATGCTCTCTTTCTCTCAAAATAAATAAAGTTAAAATTAAAAAAAAAAAAAAAAAAAAGGCAATACTTCTGCATCAGAAAAGGCCAAATTAAACCCAGACTCTTTCACTTACTATGTGATCTTGAATAAACTGTACCTGGCTGAATAAACCTCAGATCGACGTCTGTAAAGTGGGTACAATATTTACCTCATTAGGCTTTTATGGGGATTAAATGAGATGAGGTCTTAAGAATTATATCACACAGTGCCTGCCAGATAGCAAAATGCTAAATAAATCTCCTCTTGATCCTCCAATCAAAAGAGTTTCTGAATTGTACTTATTAATATCATATTCTTGCTACTTGTTTCTCTAGATTTCAACCCCATGCTTATATTTACCTCTGAGTCTCGACTTCTCCCATGCTTCAACTTTCCACTTCTTATGCTATGGATGTTCAGACTGTCCACCGCTGGCTGTGGCCTGCACCCCCAGCCCCGCATTCTCGGGGTTCACCCGAGCCCCTTCACCACAGCCTCCTGGGCACAGGCTTAAACTCCCCCTCACAGCCTGGCAGGCACGACCAAGGGACTTGGCCCTTCCAGTTTACTCATCCTCATTATTACAGTTGTGAAAACACTTGGTCTGCTTCCAGAGAACCAACTCTCCCAGGGCTGTTTAATATTCACCCGATGGTTGAGCAATTTCTAGTTTTGTTTTGCTGTAATTATTTGGATAAATCCTTAGTTACTTAAATCGAGGAATGGCTTTTTGCCCTTTTTAGCAAATAGTTGATCTAAACATATTGATCAACTTCCATATGCCGGGCACGAGAGGAAGCAATGCGTAAAGCACAGGGCTGCTCCCACAAAGAGGTGACACCAAGACAGAAGAACAACAGAGATGTCATTGTGCCTCGTTCCCTTCTATGTTAATTAGCAAGCAATGATGATACAGATATCCTAAAAGAAAATTCTAAACAGTGGGTAATAAAGATATCGCTTAGGTTGGGTTTTAGAATACTGTTTGGCAATTACATTTGCAGAGAAAGTACACCAATCGTAAGCATAGAGCGCAACGAATTTTCTCCTCCAGCCTCCAGATCTAGAAATAGAACGCTGCCAGAATACTACTCATTCTCTTTCTCCCTCGTACCTACCCTCCATCCCTCGGAGCCACTGGCCTGACTGTGGGTGGATTCACACAGTATGCATTTTTGATTGGTTTCTTCCATTCTTCATTAGAGTTGAAAGACCCAGCCATGAGGCTGCATGCAACTTTGGCCTGTTCATTCTTACTAATAAATAGTACTACTTTGGATGAATATTTTACACTTTATTTACGCATTCTCTCTATATGGACATCTCTGTTGTTTCCAGTTTGCAGTATTATGAATAATGTTGCTACGAATATTCCAGCACGTGTCTTTTGGTTTACCTGTACACTCCTCTCTGTTGAGTTTATACCCAGGAGTTGGATGGCTAGGTCATAGCATATGCTGTATTTAACTTTAATAGAAATTTCCAAATGGTTCTCTTCTGCGCGTGTTGTTTTTGTTTTTGTTTTTGAATATGCTGCCATTCTAGAGAAACCGCAGTTCGTTTGTAGAGGACCGATTCTGTGGTGTCTGCTCTGGGTTCAGCACCCTTCCCGGTGTTTGTTCTTTGTACTCAAGGGAGACCATTTTCATTACCTACTAGGCAGGTACACAAAGCCAGCACCAAATCAAGAGCTTGTACACCCCCCACCCCTCACCCCCGGATCCCAGGGTATGGTTTACCCCCGGGGGCTCAGGAACTTCCTGGAGGCAAGTGGGGATTTGGTCAGAGAAAGAGAGTGGGAGGGGTAAGGTGTAAAGTAGGGTCAGGACACCAGAACACAAAATCCAAAGACAAGCCTTCGAGGCATGAGAACAGCCTGGGCAGATACACTCAGGAACTGAGAGTGAGCAAGTAAGAGGCAGCCGCAGAATGGCTCGTGGGAAGGCAGCTGGGCAAAACGCCCGAGTCCAGGACACCTGCCCACCAACAGCTGCCTCATCTCTGTCTTCTGCAGTGTAGTCTTGGGTTGGGGAGCAGACAACAAGAAGGGCGATGAAGCAGACATTCCTAATTTCCTGGCTCACTACTTTCTCAAGGTGATCATTAAAAGATCAGACCTGGTGGCTGAACTGCCAAAACCCCCCTCGTTGTTAAACCTTTGAAACCTCCACGGCTACTGGCGTAACCCATTTGGAAAGCAACGTCACGATAGATAACGAGCCATGAGATACTTACTCCCCTTAAGGCAGTAATCCACTTCTGAACATTTCTTTTAAGGCTCTTTAAATTTTTTTTACTGTTTATTTGTTTTTGAGAGAGAGACAGAGTGAGAGCTAGGGAGGGGCAGAGAGAGAGAGGGAGACACAGAATCCGAAGCAGGCTCCAGGCTCCCTAGCTGTCAGCATAGAGCCCGACGCAGGTCTCGAACTCATGAACCGTGGGATCATGTCCTATGCCGAAGTCAGACGCTTAACCGACTGAGCCACCCAGGCGCCCCTTGAGGCTATTTTAAAGCTGTATCATTTTTTACAGGAAAAAGAGTATCAAATGTATTAACCCACACGTCGTAGATACATCTACATAGCTTTGGAAAGGTGGGGGCAACCCCAATGTCCAGTGGTAGTGGACGGTGTAGTAGGCTGACACTTCATAAGATCATCAAAACTAATTAACATTAAGCTCTGTGCAAATCTGTTTAAACTAAAGATCTCAGGAGACAAAATTGTACGGACGTTAAGATCACCATGAAATAAGTATGCGTGTGGAAGCAGACAAAAACTTAAAAGGCATAAGGGGAATCGCTAACACTGCATGCTTCCCGCCCCTCGGTACCATTCTGAGTGTTTCATTCAAGTGAACATATCCCCCGAGAACCTTGCGAGGTCAGGAGTAGCACCAACTCCGCTCGGCAGATAAGGAAAGTAAGCCACGAAGAGCTAAAAGTAAACTGTCCAAGTTAGCAAGGGCCGGCGCTCAGGTGTTTCGTCTTACGCCATTACTGTGAAAATATGAGTCATATTAGGGAGTGGCTCTATTAGATTGCCCCATCTTTGTAGGGGAGATCTTTTAATATCTTAATAACTAAGTCGGAGAGGACAAACTTCTGTTGAGCATCCATATGTCTCTTGCGTAAAGCTAATTTTTTCAGAGGCTTCCTTTTACTAAATGGTGGTAAGAGTCTCATGCCATCGGGACTATTTTCTTTATTTCCGAGACTGAGAAGTAACGGTTATCTAATTAATTATGAAAACCTCAACTACAAACAAAAGAAAGCAAACTCTGTAATTTTCCGAAAATCAACACAGGAAGTAGAAACACCACAGAGAAAAACATCGCGGGTGAGAGCAAAGTCAAGCGCCCCCCACTGTGAGTAAAGCCACCACGGGGAGTCCACTGCAAAGAATGCCTGCTTTCTGCTGGAATCTGGCCAAATTGTAGAAAAAGTCGAGAGCATTAAACTAAGCAGCATCAGTAAGTCACCTAGAGGCTCTGAAATGACCAGGCAAGGGGCAACAAATGACTAATTGGGAATTTTTGGTTTTTTCTTGAGGTCATTGTGAGTCAGGGCACCAAAGGACCAGGGATCACTGAGAACGGGAGCTCCCTCAGGGCACAGATGATGGAAAGATTCTTTGATACAAATTTGAAAACCTTTGGTCTTGAAATTAGTCTGAGACAGGAGAGATGGCCTTAGTGCTGGCTCAGCAAGAGTTTTCCAGGTTTAGAATTGGGGATTACAGGGATGACATACTTCAGGGAGTGTCAAAATTATTGAGATAAATATACATATACATATATACATGTCTACATGCATATATACATGCGCAGATATGCATATCCGTGCACACGTCTATACGCACGTATACATATTCATATATGCACATTTTGACATACATACAGAAATAGATTGTGGATGTTAAAGTAGCTGGAGTTATAAAGCACAAAGAACACCCCCTTTCACATAGATTGCTGAGACCACCAAACCTCAGACATACATCCTTGTAATAAGAGGAGAGACCTGGGAGTCTCAGCACCAAGCTGCCTCACGTCTATCTTCTATTCTAATGTGTCACTTCAGAAGAAAACCAAAGCAAAAGTAACTTTAACCCAGGTCTAAGGTGAAGTTGTCGTCTGTTCTCAAAACCAAACCTGCCTCTAGCTTCTGTAACTCAGGGTCCTCAGCCAGCCTCCTTAACTCCCCTGAAACGCCCAATTGGCTTCCCAAGGGCCACAGCAGAGACTGGCGCACACTTAAAATCCAAGCACATGAGAGCTGGAAAAGAGATTATTTCATCCAACTCTCTTGTTTTGCAATAAGAAACCTGAGACTCTGGGAATTACAGCCCTTCTTCAAGATCATAGGCTATTCCCCAGGGAGCCCAAACGAGGAGCACTGTATCTGGAGCACAGTGGGCACTCTCCTATGTCTCAGTTGACCAGGTGGGCGGGCAACATATGCGAGGTAAAGACAGAGAGTCACGGCAGAGTCAATGCAACCGATTTGCTAGAGAGGACCAAAGAAAAAAGGCAGCTGATCTGGTTACCTGGTGTCGACATAGCCCAGAGGCAGTCAGAATATAAAATCCTACAGGCAGACCTGGAATGTATAAATCAGAACAATTGGGTATAATAATTCGGCTATCAACTGTTAGCCCAACAGAAAGACATTTCCTTGGGAGGAAAGGGGAATAGAAAGAGAGCTTTGTTATACGTTGCACTCAAACCTGGTGAAAACATCAAAATAATCTCATTAAAGAGTAACACACTTACTCAAGACAGACAAAAAGAGTTCACAGCAGTCTTAAAAATCTGTTTCAGGAATTTCACTTAATCCTCCCCTTCAGTAGACTTGTTTTTATTCAAATTTGCCTGTAGGTTAATACTTACATCATTGTGCTGGAAGCAAGGGCCTATCCCTGCAAACACGTATTTAAATAAATGTTCCTTCCACAACCTACAAGAACCAGTCAGTATTGGATCATATCTTTCTAGTTCATCTAGTGCAAACCTTTCTGAAAACCTCTCAAAGCAGAGGTGACCTGTCTTAGTTTTTAATAAAGCCGGAGTCTCATTTAGACTAGGAGGTGATGAACAAGGTCACCTTTAACACCAAAGAAACATTTACCTAAACCAACAGCGTCCGGAGGATGCAATTTAAAAAAATGAATAGTTAATGAGCCTGCCAAATTATATGCACCCCTTCCCAGAGCAAATCCTACTAAATGATGAGTGATGGAGTTTTCCATGGTTGAATCTCTTTTTTAATTGAGTAAATAAGTGAAGGTAAGAATTAAAGCATAAAATTAAAGCATAAAAATAAAGGAAATAGGTGGGGAGAGTGGAGGATTTAGGCATTCAGTAAAAGAGTAGGAAGATTTATTTGTTTGCGTTTTTAAATGTTTGTATTTCCTTGTCATTTAAAATTGTGTGTGTGTGTGTGTGTGCGTGCGCGCGCGTGAGCACGAGCGTATGTGTTGCATACAAAAGAAGGTGTGATACAAGCCTTGGAATCACACCTCTTTTGCCTAGGACCCTGCACCCTCCACATTCATTCCTTCACCCTTCTACCAAGAAAAAGAAATGTACTTCTCCCGTCCACTAGGAATGGTGGCCTGCATTCCTATCCCAATTCTTCTCTCCTCCTTGCACCCTGGATTGCTGTTCAACAAGGTTGACCAGTTGGCCTAGAGAGTGAAGTAGACGGGAAGGTGTGCTAGTCCCAAGCCTGGGCCTTAGGATGCCTTTCAAGTTTCTGCTTGCCGTCTTGTACCTCTGTTGCCACCGTGTGAAGAACCTGCCCAGACTGGCCTGCTGGCCTAAGAGGAAGAAGAGGGATACAAAGAGCAGAACAAATCTGTCTAAGCCCATCTTAGAGCAACCAAGCAAGCGAGCCAACATCAGCACACCCGCCCGGCCAAGCCCAGCTGCCCCCCAGCTGATCTGCAGGCCCTTGAGTAATAATAATACTAGAATAAAAATAACATATTAAGTATTACAGCTATAATAATAACACAATAAAAGCTGTTGTTTTCATCCCCCTGAGCTTTAGGATGGCTTATTACACAGCAACAGCCAAAAGATATACTAGATTTGCTCAGAAATCCAACAAACAAGAGGTCTGATCCCAACTCATTCCAAGCGTTTCCGGAAGACATTTCCCTGTCAACGTGTTACTTCTCCCATTTGTAAACAAAAGCTAATACTACCTTCTTCCAAGGCACTACTAGGATTAAATGGCAATACGTTTCTTACTCTAGAAAACTCACACTGCTGAACACAAAGGATTATGCCTTGATACACTGAAATATAAAAGAAAGAGAGAGAGTGAGTGAGTTGGAACATAAGGAAAAAAGGGAGGGAGGGAGGGAGGGAAGGAGGGAGGGAGGAAGGAAGGGAGGGAGGGAGAGAAAACCCTCCTCTCTAGAGGTCACTGTACGACTTGAAAGGACACCTGTTAAAGCAGTGATTAAACACATGCCCAGATAGTAACTGAGGCATTCGCTAAAACTGATGAAGGTGCCATCTGATTTTAAATAATCCAGATGATTCATTTGCGTGAGAAGATATAAACTAAAGATATAGCTTAATGTCCCCATGAAGTGGCTCTCTGGAAACTGGAACAGTGACATCTGCTAAATGAAGCCCAAATTTCTTTTCTTCCAGGCTTTCATGGAAGTCTGCCTCAAGGAACAACACCCATAATATTCCTCCCCTGGAATGTGAGCAACCACCTCAGACCACAGGCCAGTGAATCACAGGGGCGGCAGCGCCCTCCTTGTCCGGGTGCGACAGGCACGCCAGAGACTCCCCACACTTCACGCGTTACATTACGCGAGTGCAGTCGAGCTGAATCGTTGACTAATTACTAACTTGCCCTGCCCTGCACCTAAAGCACCCAAATTGCCGATGAGATAACTGTTGGCCAGGTCCACGCTACTAAGAGAAATCATACTTCTGCTAAGCGGCCGTCACCTGGACGTTTAATTGCCGAGAGAAAGCTCCATCAGGAAGAATTGTGTGCGCTCCATTTGACATATCCAAGCACAGACAGAGACAAGGTCGGACGTGCCTTTATCGATCAGATATTGGCACCACCACGTCAAGGTGGTAACTAGGAGGGTGAGAAGTTTGGGGGTGGGGTGGCGAGGGGAAGATACGGCACAGGTGCACAGACATGCTCAGCGGACAATTTGTAGGCAGACGGGAAGTCTCCACCTGTCCACCACCGGATTCACTGCCCACTTCTGAGTCCTTCGGTTTGGTTACTCTTATGCTTAGACATGTAACAGTTCTCTCTCCCTCCCACACAGAAGGTAACCTCCCCCCAGCCTGGTGCTGATAAAACAAACGGGCTACGTCTTCATTGGACACTCATCCATATGCCAACGGTGCTAGGGTAAAGAGCAATGTCACGTTGTCCACATCTTTTCCCCTAATCCCATTAAGCATTCCCTATGTAACAATCTAGCAACCAGGAGAACCTCGTTGCTCCTAATAGCGACCAGATTCCCAGATAGAAAAACATGAGCCATAGTCCTGGGCAGTTTACCTAGTCTGGGTCGATGGAAACGCATCACGTATTGGAGCTGAAAGGAGAGGCATGTGTTACTGGCATGAGGGAAAAAAAAGGGCATTCGTTCCCCAGGTATTCTCATGTCGTTAGTGGAGGGAGGCTGGCTCCTTCCCAGGCAATAGCGCGGTTGCTCTTGGATCCATAACATTCACTCCCTTTGGTTAACTAACTCCTCTTTTCCAAGGTAAATCCTCTTACCTTCTTAGGAGGGAGGATAGCCCAACATAATAGCAATTCATGGCTTACTATGAGTGTAATAAAAGGATTTCTGTTCAATAGAAAAAAACGAAGGGTGAAAGAATGACCATTGGTTTGGTTCGAGAAAAAGGCCAGTTTGGAATTGCAGCCAATGCTGGAGTGGAAGAGAACTTTCAAGTATGGACTCCAGACTTTCAGAAGCATCTGTGACCTACACACTAAAAGTGCCAGGGATGGGACTAGGAGAGGAAGGGACAGCAAAGTCCAAGAAGGAAGCATGGAAGGGACAGAGCCTCCACGGTGGGTTGTAGAGCTTAGATCTTCTCCCCAGTGGTAAGTTCTGGAACGGTCATGAATGTGCTCTACCATCCAAGAGAGATCTAAAGCACCTAGTGCCCTTGAAGCTGCCTCCATGTAACCTACTTTTACCATCCAAATAATGTCATTTTCTATGCATGCCATGATACAAAAAAAAGGTTAGGAAGCATTGCTGTATAGCCCAATGATATAACAGAGTAAGTGGTCTTTTTTTTTTTTTTAATGTTTATTTATTTTTTGAGAGAGAGAGAAAGAGTGTGAGCAGGGGAGGGGCAGAGAGAGAGAGGGAGACACAGAATCCGAAGCAGGCTCCAGGCTCTGAACTGTCAGCACAGAGCCCGATGCAGGGCTTGAACCCACAAGCTGTGAGATCATGATCTGAGCCAAAGTCAGACGCTTAATTGACTGAGCCACCCAGGCACCCCAGTGGTCTTTTTTAAAATGTCAAGTTTTGAGGCATCTAGGTGGCTCAGTTCGTTAAGCATCCGACTCTTGGTTTCAGCTCAGGTCATGATCACAGTTCCTGAGTTCAAGCCCTGCATCAGGCTCTACGTTGGCAGCGCAGAGCCTGCTTGGGATTCTCTCTATCCCTCTGTCTCTCTGCCCATCCCCTACTCATGCTGTGTCTGTCTCTCTCAAATAAATAAATTTTTAAAAGTAAATAAATAAATAAAATGTTGATTTTTACTACAACTGATGACTTCTGGGTGTTTCCTGAAGCCAGGAAATCTAGATGGTCATCCCAGCTCTCTACACCCCTATGTGTGCCCCCATACTCTCATCTATAAAATGAGAGGGCTGTACTTCACGGTCTTTAAAGTTTCTTCTGGCTCAAGATCTCAGCTGACTCCCTGACCTGCATATTCTAGGACTCCCATCCACTGTCCATCTACTTGATCTTAGGACTCAGCTGAAACGTCACTCTCACAGAGACCCTCTCAGACACGGACTGGTTTAAAGTCCTTTGCTATACAATGCTCCCCTTCGCAAAGCCTCATTGTACTCGCAATTACTTTATTCATTCATCCATTCATTCATTCATTCATTGATGCATGCATGCATGCATGTAATAAATATATGTTGCGGAAGGGTCTATCATGGTTAGAGCGTGGTTTTAAGAGTTGAACTGACGGATTTAAATCCCAGTGCCACTGCTTACTGTCTATGTGATCTTGAATAAGTTACTTAGCCTCCTTGTGCCTCATTTTCCTTCAGTGACCAAGTGAAATGAATAATCATGTCTACATCTCAGAGCCGTTGCAAGGATCAAGTTAATGCTTGTAAAGCACAGTGCCTGGCCTGAAGTAAGCACTCAGTAAATTAGCAATGATGATATTTTCATGATGATTTCCTTATATCATACAGTACAAGGTGTCTATCCAGTGCCATTCTCCCTGTTGGGTTGTAATTCACATTTGCTTCTTTACCACCTGAATCTCCAGTGCCTCACACAAGGTCTGACATATAATCATGTACTTGAGGTGCAAAATATTGGTTGAGTGAATTAACAAACACAGGTAGCTCACTTTGTTTCCAGCCCCATCAATTTCTCTCCATGCTAATTTTCACAGTTCAAATTTTCTGCCTCTTCAGCTTAAACTGAAGCTTGCTTTGTTCTCAGCCTTTGGGGAGAGCAAGACCAAACGTACCTTTCTCTGTTCACAAGAGAAATATTACCATTTGGGGAAGTTGCAGGAATACCTTTCCCCAACCTTTTTTCTCCCAGCTCCCCAATCTAATTGCCATTTAAGGAATAACAGTTTGGGTAGCCAAGTATCATTCCCAACAAAAGAGGAAAACTCGAAAATTTATGTATTAGATTTCCAGATGTGGACAACTCTTGTTTTTGCCTAAATGGTGCTGACAATTTATGGTTGTCTTTGGAAAATCATTTGATAATGATCCAACTATCTAGAACCTCTTTATTTTATGCCTGTTAAAAGAAAAGAAAGTTATTACCCAGGAAAATTTCCAGACTGCCATAAAAGAAAAGTGATCACTGCCAAGAACCATCTGCCATAAAACCTCCCCTAACAGCTTCTTACCTTTATGTATCTGTAAAGCACCCTTTTTAGAAATGAGGCAAGACCATCAATCAATTCTTTTAAGGCTAATTGCAAATGTTTAATACAGAAATTAAATGTTACAAAATGTGAAATAAGGTGTGTGGCATTCTTGAATTAAACACAGGCATCTCCCACAGAGGAACGCGAGCATGGAGGCCGTAGACCCACCGGGGCCACTCGCGGGTCACCTGGCCCCTCAGTGTCCACATCGGCTTCAGAGGATGACAGTGACAGTCCCATTGACCTTAAAGGGCTTGTATGAGAATCAAATGAGGGAACAACAGTAAAAGCACTGTGAAAAAGTAAACATGGCATAAAAATAAAACACGTAACCATTCTTAATGAGAGAAACAAAAACAAAACAAATGTGTGCCCGGTGCCATGTTGATATGGCATTCAAAGCTATTCTAATGAAGATACAATAGGGGCCCCTGGGTGGCTAAGTTAGTTAAGCGTTGGATTTCCGCTCAGGTCATAATCTCATGGCTCGTGAGTTCAAGCCCCGCATCAGACTCCCTACTGTCAGCACAGAGCCCACTTTGGATCCTCTGTTCCCCTCTGTCTCTGCCCCTCCCTACATGCACACCCACATTCTCTCTCTCTCTCTCTCTCAAAAATAAATAAACATTTTAAAAAAAGATGCAATAAAGTAAGGGGGTTGGGTTCTAGATCAGTGGTTCCCAAATCTGGCTAAGCATCTGACTCCCTAAGGGTTAATAATACAGAGGTCTAAGTCCTACGATAGACCTAATCTAATAAATCAGAATTTCCAGAGACCTATGGAATTAGAATTTGTGCACTGGACCTGGGAATCTGTATTTTAGCACACTTCCCAGAAGATGCCGACAAATGGAGAGATTGAGGAAATGCTAGCCTGGATGATATCTAAGCTTTCCTGTGGCAGGGGGAAAAGGAAAACCAGTTATCTTCTTTGTTCATATCTGCCACCAGAACTAATGATTCCTGCGTCGAATTCTACTCTGCATATTTCTCTGCCTGACCCCTCCCAGTGCTCATCAATCAGAGGGACAGATTAGAGGCTGCCACTAACACCAGCATCACCTCCTTCCATCCACAGCAAGGATAAAAAGCGAAAATACCAGTGCAAGCAGGGAAAGATGCCCGCCCCCCTCCATCTGCCGGCACCCATGGAGTGACCAATGCTGGCTCCAACCTGACTATGAGTGCCCTGAAAACTGGAGCACTTTGTGTCATGTCCATTATTTCAAAGAATCAAATGGAAACTGAACATTTATCCAGAATAACTGTGCTCTTGCATATCCCTCCCTCGTTTCTTCCCTTTCTTCCTTTACCATTTATCTGTGGCATACCTATTATGTGCCGGACCCTGTGCTAAATGCTAGGGATGCCCTGCCAAGGCAGATGCAGCCCACAGCCTGTGGGGAGATCCAGTGGGATGACCCCCACCCCCAAGATGATGCCGCGAAGGAAGGGAACTCAGCTTAGAGCTCATAACAAAGGAATCTGACCCTGTCTGGAAACTGACCCACGAGATACAAAGATGAAGCACAGAAAGAAGCTTATATAGAGGTCCTATTGGACTAAGGCCAAGGTGGCCATCCTAGAGAATGAAGGAAGGGTGGATAACGTGAGGTGACACTACAGAGACAGATCAATGTCTGTAGGTCATGCATTTAACATTTCGGACTTTATTACCCAAGCAGTGGGAAGGCATTGTAAGGGTTTTAAGTCATGCAAGAGGGGAGCTCACTAGAGCCTCTGATTACAGGGTATAGATCAGGAGACACTTAGGAGGCAACTGAGGGAACCCAGGTGGCTACACCACGATGGTGACTGAGGGCATGGGGAGAAATGGACGTTTCTTTTTTTTAAGTTTATTTATTTATTTTGAGAGACACAGAGACAGCGTGAGTGGGGAGGGGCAGAGAGAGGGAGACAGAATTCCAAGCAGGCTCCACGCTGTCAGCGCAGAGCACAATGCAGGCCTCGAACCTATGAAACCGTGAGATCATGACCTGAGCCGAAACCAAGATTCAGACGCTTAACCAACTGAGACACCCAGGCGCCCCTTGAAATGGACATTTCAATGGTTAAACTAACAAGGGTTGAGTCAGATTTTTCTGAGAAATTTTTTTTTAAATCATAATTTGTTCAATTTGGCTGGAGAGCAGGGCAATAGGTGGGAGGAATAATCAGAGGTGTCCCTGAAGGAAGAAGTTTGAGAAATTGTGATCTGAGCCAACTTCTTATTAAAGATGAAGAAGCTAAGGGGCACCTGGGTGGCTCAGTCAGTTGAGCGTCCAATTTTGGCTCAGGTCTGGATTTCATGGTTCAGGAGTTCGAGCGCTGCATCGGGCTCCGTGTGGACAGCTCAGAACCTGGAACCTGCTTCAGATTGTGTCTTCCTCTCTCTCTCTGCCCTCACCCACTCACGCTCGCTCGCTCTCTCACTCTCTCTCTCTCGCTCTCAAAAATACACATTAAAAAAATCAGAGATTAAAAAAAAAAAGATGAAGAAGTCCTGACCCAGAGATCACTAAGCAATTTGTTTAAGATCACATGTTAGTTGGGTCTCCGAGAGAGGACTAGAATGTTGTCTTCCGCAGGATCAGTACAGGTGATAATCAAGGCAGAGAAATTAAACCAGCTGAGGCCAGGTTCAGAGTCAAGCGTATACAAGCCTCTGCAAAGCTGTTGGAGAGAAGGGAAATGCGTTCCGTGGCCCTCAGGCTGTGGACTGGCTGGGACCTGATAAAGCCTTGTGCTACGGCACACCACGAGAACAAAGAGCGTGTGCACAGAGGAGCCAATGGCACCATCTCAAGATACTGGGACTACACCTCTCCCCCTTTCCTCCAGCCACAGAGCCAAACAGCATCATGTCCAGGACAAACGCAAGTCAACCAGACCTTGCTTACACCACCCCCCGTGACTCAGGCTGCACCTCTGCCCCTCCCTGGACCCCTCACACCTACTTTCCCAGATGTGTTCCCTGGGCTGATGGAGCACAGCTGGATGCACAAAGCCCCCACCCTGCACAAGCTCCGGGGGCTTTGCAGACATTTACACGTATGGAGGCAAGAGGCTTCTCCCGGTGTGCATTACCCTCACCCTCAGCCAAAGAGATGAGCCCAGCCAAAGAACTCGGAGACTCTACGTGACATCTGAAACAACTTGCCCCTCATAGGGATTGATATAGCGGCTGCTACAAGATTAATTGTATTTTTCCTGGAACAAAGCTGGAAATCACTCAAAGGGCAATAAATGCTGAAATCTGTCTATGCTCTGCCAAAATTTCAGACAAAAAACCAATAAGGCAATTTTTACCTTACGTGCTTGAATGGATTTTTTTTTTTTTTAAACAGATCCATGCTGAATGCACTGGCCTGGATCAGCCCAGGAGCGCAAAAGAGACTGCTCACTTTTAGGAGGTGAGTAAATTCTCCTGGGTCAGCTCTCCTTCAAATCACATATTGGCTATGCCACCCAAGGGAGTCCGCAGCCCACATCTCCTTATTAAATTCCATACAGAAATAATGGCCTGCCAACTATGTGGACCAAACAGAGCAGTTCCTAAGGTCACTTCTTGGAGTAGGGAAGCCAAGAATGTGAAGTTTATGGTAGCAAGGCAAAAGAACCTGGTAGCCACAGCTACTCCTGGGTTTTCAAAACATTGCAAAGATTAATATTGCAAAATCTCAGCCTGGAACCAGACCAAAGCGCCTCAGGGCTCCCTCTGGGTTAAGTAGGTGGTGATAATAAGCTGTGTCTTATATGTGTAAAGCAATTTATAGGCTCTAAAGAATTTTCATACATTATCGCATTTGTCCTCCCAACAACCCCGTGAGTTGGGTATTATTATTCATTTCGCTTGACAGGTGAGGAATATCACTGGCTTCTAGAAAGGTGCTTAGAGTGATCAGACATGTATGTAAAGACCGATACAGGTCACAACTTGTTTACAAATCATTAAAATGTTACATCAGTCAGGAATTGGATAGCAGGAATTGGATAGCAAACTCAAAGTAGAGTAAGTTTAGAAAGTTTAACAAGCGGTTATTTACAAAAGTGTGAGACAACTGTGGAAAGTACACAAGGGGTAGATTAGCCCTCTGGGACCAGTAAGCACAGGGCTGTTACATTCCTATGCTGAGGGGCTACCGAGGAGAGGCAGAATCAGGAAAGAACCCACCTGAGGGGGGCGCTATGACCTCCAGTCAAAGCAGGGAGTGAGTCAGGAAAATGGATAATCGGATTGCCTGGGTCCCAAATTGGCCAAAACCAACCAGAAGTCAGAGGGAAGCAGGTCAATTAGTTACCTACACAAGTGAGCCTCCTGGAGCAGAAAGCAGGCTGGGAAAAGTAAGGAATGAGTTGAGCGGAAGATATCTTCAAAAAGTTATTTAAAACTAAAAACCCATCGACATGCTCAACACTTAGGAATAGTTAAATATATTATGGTTCATGCCAACAACAGAGTATTTGTGCAGCCATTAAAAATCATTTCACTCTCAAACAACAATGCTAACAGAGATATAATGAAACTCAAAAGAGATATAATGAAAACTCAAAAAGCCAGACTTTTTTAAAAAGAAGAATTACACATATAATATGGTTCTAAATATGCTTGAAATAAAGAAAGGCAAAGGAAAGACTCAGAAAAGTAATCATCTCTGGGTATTATTTCTGGGTCGTACAATTAGTTGTTCCTATTTCTTTCATTGCGCGTTTCTCTATTTTTTTTTTCCAAACGTTCTATAGTGAATATATCATTGTAATCCGGAAAAGATACACATTAACTTAAAGCAGATTATCTTAAATCCTTAGAAATTCTGAAAAATAAAACGTGAAAAACCCTTGGCTCTCGCTAACACTCAATATAAGGGAAGACAGAAAGAAAAAAATCTACTCCTCTGTTGATCTCAAACTAGATGTTGAGTATCCTCAGGATAGGTTGAAGTCAGGTGTTTGTTTGTCTTATAACATATCTCCATAACAATCCTGTGACAAAAGGGTCATCCCTTCATTCTACAAACAAGATGACCGATGACGTAGGCTTAGAAAAATCGTATCACCTCGCAAAGTCACACCGCTGGTGAGTGACAGAACCACAATTGGAGCCAGACTGCTTGATTCCAAGGTTGATGCTGTTCCAAGGAGCTGGGCAACACTCCTAACAGGGGCTGCTGTGGTCCAAGAGTCCTGTCTCACGTAACCTCTCCTTGAACAGTATGACTCCAAGGGATCGTAGCAGACCATCTCTCAAACATTTCTTGGGCATCCTGAGCTAACAGAAATTCCATAAATCACAAAAGAACAAATCCTATGGGGCACCTGGGTGACTCAGCCGGTTAAGCATCCAACTTCTGCTCAGGTCATGATCTCGCAGTCAGTGAGTTCGAGCCCCGCATCAGGCTCTGTGCTGACAGCTCGGGGCCTGGAGCCTGCTTTGGATTCTGTGTCTCCCTCTGTCTGTGGCCCTCCCCTGCTCACACTGTCTCTCTCTCTCTCTCTCTCTCTCTCTCTCCCAAAAATAAATAAACATTAAAAAAAAAAAAAGAACAAGTTGTGATCTGGCATTCCATTCATCAAATCCTCATCTACAGAACAAGGAGTTTGGTGATCTCAGTGTTCCCTCCAACATTCCCCCGTTATGAATAATAATGATTATACAGAAAGAGATTTGTTGAACACTGACTGTGTGACAAGCACACCTCATCCTATTCTCACAACCTTCTGAAGCAAGTCTATCACCGTCTCTGTCTTATGCAGGGAGACAGGGAGTCCTGGAGAATTTGAGTAACTTGTCCAAGATCAGAGGGTTAAGTGCGGACAGAGATGTGAACACAGATTTGTCTGACCACAAAAACTCAGTCCCTTGGAGCTTCTTAATTAGACGAGAAGATGGGCCAGACTTATTTGATAAAGTCACAGAATAATAAATCAGCCATACTTATTAGTACTTAAGAATAACGTCTCCCACTGGGCTTCTATGCTGCTCAAAATCCTACCACAGGGACCTCATTCTATTGTGTGCTCCCTTCCCCAGTGTGAGATGCTGGTCCTTGATGCTGGAAAATGTGGTCCCCCTACACGCCAAGAAGAGGAAGGGCACAGGTATCGGTGGGTGGTAGCAGTTTCTGCCACAGAAAAGTGGTTCTTCCTCTGAATCATCAGAGCTCATTCCCAGGTTACAGAAGGAGCAGCGTTGCTCAGAATAGTCCAGAACTTTAGCCTCCGGTTACTTGCCCGATTCTGTTCCCACCACCATTAAGGAACAGCCCCACAGCGAGGCTGGTCTCCACCTAGTTGCCACGGGCAGCGGATTACGAAACAAGACATTCCAACTTCCAAAGGAGCTCCAGCTACAAGACTCCCTCAGCGCTGTGGCTCGTCTTTTCCGGAGTTGGCGAGAAGTAACCAGTAGCTGTGCTTTCTGCCGTCACACGGGGAGTCTACATCCTGGGGAACGGCAGCAAGGCTCACTCACCCCAGCTCGCCTTCCTGCTTCACGTGCCCAACCCTGCGCTCCGACTCCAGAGCCAGAGTTTGCTTTTCTCCCCACAAGGGCCCCTGTACATTAAGATTCCATTTCACAGTGGGGTGAAAAGATAAGATGTATCTTAATTTTCCTGGTGTTCTGCCTTCCTAGCTTATTTAGATTTCCGGCCTGCTGAGAAGGAATTGCACCTAGCTTAATGACCAGTTCAGCACTTAACCTGTTGCTGACAGGTTGAACACTTGAATGTGTTCTAACCCTGGTTAAAATTCAGGGACCACATTTAGGCTGGCAGCCTGCGGGTAAGAGACACTCTCTGGCCCTCTGTCATTACTGAATTTCCGGCCCAGCCAAGTCGAGAAAATAGGAGTTGTAATGAGATTAAGCCTGAACTTAGAAAATGTCATTTCGGGAATTCCAATGACTGGTTTTAATGCTTTTTGGCATGGGTGAGGCCCCATATTTCTAGCCTGACACCCAAGCTTTGCGGTTCCTCCAGCTTCCAGGAGCTTGGTGCTTCTCTGCTGCCTACCTTCTACAAATTATTAGAAATTAATTTGACTTGGTTCAGCATTATCTGACAATTGCACTGACCCCCCCTTGAACCTTCCTGGCTAATTTACATCCCCGCCATGCGGCTTAATGTCTCCAAAGCCGGCACACATTATTTTAAGCTCCTGCCAATTATAATTTTTTAATACAGTCTGAAAATCATGCTGTTACTTAGCAACAAAGGTCACTCCAATAAATAATAATATCTTGCAAGCCTACTGATACCCTCGATTCTTTTTCATGGGGTTTGAGAGCTCGTGGTGAGACCTTTCCCAGCCGCTGCTGACATTTGAACTGTTGGTAACTGTCTGATACCCACAGCTCCTTCATTACACGCAGGCTCAGCACGTCTGCACTTTTAACCCTCCCCCTCCTCACTTTCACCCCTCTCGGCCACTGAAGACGTGGGCCTGACTGAGCACCTCTCCTTGACACCTGGGGCTGCAGGGAGAAGACTGGCGAATGTACACATCTGAAGGGCAACTGAATTCAGACACATCAGCTGAAAGTCCCAGGAACCTTTCATTTCAGAAGTCGAGGGTTGAATATTGCCAAAGATCTAGAAGACTTTGACTTTTTTCTCCCTGTAGACCTTTTTCTCCCCATCTTCCCCTGGAAAATGACCTTAGCTGCAGGCATGTTGCACGGGCAGATCTTTGGTAGGTAATTCCTGCAGTAATCAGGGTTTAGGGATTCAGAGCACAGCTGGACCCCAGACGGAACCCCAGAGGCATCCCCATTGGCATCTCCCAGGCTTCTAGAACACTCCTGTCTTCCCTTGTCTATTGGAGTGAAGGTCCTCTTTCTCCCAGGGCACTGGGGATGGGGGGGGGGGGGCAAATGTCACTTAGGGAAGCTCATCATACAGGGTTATTTAAAAGAGGTAAAGTCCCGTGTATATAAGGAAATCTTCCTTTGGGGCACTTAGAAAAGATCCAGCCTATCCACATGAAGTCTGGGAGACTTTCTAGAGAAGGAGAAGCCCTAACACCCTCTCTGGATGCTCTCCACGGACCAAGAGCAAACTGCCCAACTTAGGTCATCCTAGAGGTTGGACTCAGACAAAGAGCACTAGCTCCTGGCCCACTCTTCATCAGGAGCCAGACTAGGATTCTCTCCATAGAGTTTAACCCGTCTGACACCTCAGAGGTGCCTAGACAAAAGGGGAGTGGTCTTACACCACTGCTTCATGTTGTACATTCCATAGAAAACAAGCCTGGTTTTATTAGTTAACATTGATTCTCTGCCAAGTGCTGTGCCAAACACTTTAAATATGTTAACTATTTAATCTCAGGACGCAGCAACGAAGATTCTTCCCTTGCTGAAACTTTCGTCAGGCTCCTCTCAGCTCCTCTTTGAGACTAGGAGTCGACCTTGGGCTTCCATGACCATCTTTGCTGAGTTCAGTTTTAGCAAGACTCCTGCCAAGCCTGTTTAGAGAGGATTCCTTACCCCTGATATCTCAGCATCCTTGACTTCTGAACAAATTCCTCACCCCCCATCCTTGATATCCGATCACACCGGATTGCCTTCAACAAGAATCCCCTTAAGTTGGTTTAGCAAGAATTTCTTGCCCTTGATGTCTTCTCTTAGCAATTTGCCATCCACTGACCACCTCATCCTGTTCTTCGACTGTAAATCCCCAGCTGTCTTTGCTGTATTCAGAGTTGATCCCCATGTCTCTCCTTTATTGCCATTCCCTTATATAAACACTCCTGAAATGTCTTCCTTCTCATTTTAACAAAAGTCAGAATAATTTCTTTTTCTTGAACAACAGGTACCAGAATTATTCCCATCTAGAAAATCAGGAGAGGAGGTACAAAAGAGAACTCTGTGTTATTTGCCTAGCATGTATCAGAGAGAAGATTTGAAGACAAGAGAGTCTCACTTCAAAACTCCATGCATTTAACCATTTCCCTTAACTGACATGATGCTACAAAGTTACTCTCATCCCTTCACTAGTAATAACACTTATTTTAAGGGCCACCAAATCAGACTGGACTAGAAAATCTTCAGTGTTCCTGTCTTCCACAGATAAGCTATAAAACAAAAGTATAAGAGACCCTTCCCTCTTAGTCTTCTTATTCTAGATGAAGTCCAACAAAATGGACCAGCTCCTTGGCCAGTTTTCCTATGGTTGGCAAGGTCCAGATTAGTAGCATAACTCACTGAACACTGTCCATTTGCAAGGTGCTCTGATAGCCACCAGAAGAAACAGAAACGTAGACATAGCCTGACTATGACCTAAAATTTCTGTGCTATGGTTAGGAAACATCCTCACAGGGTAAAGAACCTAACTGAGCAGGATATTAATATAATTTAACTTTATCTTTCCTATAATCACCACTTCACTTCAGTGTTTTCTCTCCAGACCAGCCCTTTTTCACATCCAGATAGAAGATTAATGATCTACAGAAAATGGACCCAGTTTGTATCATTTCAACAAGCCATAGCAGGCAGGGGTCTCCTACTCACCTCCAGCCCCAAGCCTGATAACCCCAGTATGTGTGGAGACCTAAAGGCATTGGTGCCAGTCCAGGATGTTCCATTGTGCTGGGGGATTTTCCTCCATTAATTTGTTTGAATTAAAAATCATTCAAGATTCTGTCCCTAAGCCAGTGTAGCCTGGGGCCTCTAAAAGAGCAGCTGTAAAAACCTGCTCTCCGTCCTAGGACTTCTGGAGCACATCACTCAGAATGAAGGTATAGCCCCAGAGCCCTCCAGCTCACCCTCTGGCAGGAAATTGCTTCCTGCAGTTATCCATGGGACAAAGGCCAGCCACACGATCAGGAACCATAAAGAGGCCAAAAGGCAAGCAGCCATCCTCTCAGATCAAATTCATTTTGGTATCTCTGCTTCCCAGTTCTGTGTCTCTCCCTGCCCTACTATATCCCCAAGTCCTATTTACCTTGATTTCTGAAATGTGTTCATTTCATCATGCCTAGATGGTTTGCATTTCTTCTTAGCTTCTCCTTGACCGCTGGTATATGAGAGCTATCTTAAAATGGTATCTCCATATTTTCAGCTGGTCCAGTCTTTCATGCATTCACCAAATATCTATGGGGAGCTATTTGGTATCAGACTGTGCAAGATATTAAAGATACAGATGAATAAGATACCACCGTGTACCAGAGGAAGTCAGGGTCAAGTAAAGGAGACAGACATGTAAATTAATCCTGTGATGCATGCAGTGAGTTTGGTCAATGCTCAGAAATAGCACAGAGGAAGATGAAATTGAATGGAACAGAGACATCGACACAGCGGTGGAGGGAGAGATAAATGTACTAGATCCTAAGGACCACAGTGGAGGATGTATTCCAGAAAGAGGGACTGGTACAATCAAAGCCAAACGGACATAAAAGGGCCAGCTGAGTTTAGGAACTCACACTAAGTTCTTCACTGTCAAAGTGTGGTATGCGAAGTATAAAACACAAAAGAAGGGGAGCGTAAACAAACCTCAGGGGCCAGATCTTGGAGGGTCTTGGATGACCCACTGGGGACTTTATTTAGCAAAATTGATAGCCTACCATTTTTAAGGTTTACTGTGGGCCAGGCCCTGCACAATGCACTTTTCATGCATTACCTCATTTAATCCTTATCAGACCCCCACGAGGTAGGTGTTAGGCTGAGCCATATTAAATTTACCAACACTTTGCCTTTTACCACTCACCAATGCTCCATGGGCATGGAAATCTCATGGTTCAGCCTAACACTGTTATTATTTTCACCATTTAAGAGTTGGAGAAATTAAAGCACCTTAATTTTTTGTCCAGGCTCATATGGCTACTCAGTGGAGGAGTGAAGATTCAAATTCATACACTCTCATAAGTGATGCCAGAAGAGGGATACAGTTTTAGAAAAGGGACTAGAAAGCCTCAAGCAAGTGAGAGCGTACCATGTGGCTGTCTAGGGCAGAGCCCTCTGGAAAGAGGTTAAAGTAATCGCAAATTTCCTGAAGCGAAAGTGTGCCTGGCATGTTCTGGAAACCCAAGTAGGTCAGTGTGGCTGGAGAGGAGAACAGGGCAAGGAGGAGAGAGGTAGGTGACGATGTTTGAGTATTTAATATAGAGCAAGATCATGTTGGGCTTTACAGGACTTTGACTTTGACTCTGAATGACATGGAAAACTATGTGACATGTTTTAACAAGATCATATGGGCTGCAGGGTTGGGATTAGACTGCAGAGGGGCAAGAGCGAAAGCAAGAAGGCCAGCTAGGAGGCAGAAGGTTATGGCGATTTGGACCAAGGTGGTGGCAGTTGAGGGGAAGGAGACATCAGGACATGTTGATGGCCTACATGAGAAGAGTCAGAGAGAGAGAGAGAGAGAGGGAGAGAGAGTCCAGGATAGTGCCAAAATTTTAGAAGAAGGAGGTTGCATTAACAAAGATGAAGAAGCTTCTGGTAGAGCTGGTTACAGGAGATTGTTAGAAGCTCAGGTTTAGAAATGTCAAGTTTGAGGTGCCCGTTGGACCAACTGGAGTTAATCAAGTAGGCCTGTAGTTCAGGCAAGAGGTCCACGCTGGAAGATATATTTGGAAGCCATCAGCAGACAGATAGTTTCAAAGCCATGGGACTGGATAAGATCCCCAAGGGAGTGAGTAGGGGCAGAACAGAGAAATGATCCAGGACTGATCCACGGGGCCCCCCAGTTTCCCATCTGCCCGGTGCCGCCGGTCAAGGCCGCCCAGGCCTCAGTACAGCTATTAACTTTGTGTGAACTACCAGGGCAGTTCATCACCACTGGCCACTGAATTATCCCAACATCAGAATGTTTTTATTGAGTTAAGAGGAAAGCTTCATTGCCTGAATTATGTAACTGCACACTCTCTGTAATCAGAGAATTCCCCAAGAGTAGGAATAATCTTATTTATTTTTGAGATCACGGCAGTTACCGTGAAAATAATTAAATTTCTGAAAATTCTGGTACTTTTCATGTAATTTCCTAAAATTATCCATTGAGAATCATCAATAAAAGGACTCTTTTTTTTTCCTCCCTGCTGGGAGCCTAAAAGGAATTGGTATTTGTGCCTCCCCAAACCAAACTTACCCTCTTTAATTACATCTGTAAGCCAATGAATTAACAAGGCCAGTAGCTCCTAAGCGCACATGAAACTCCCTTATTAAATGCTGATATAAAGGCAAACATTCATCCACAGGCTTTCAAATGGCAGCCCAAGTCCAGAGAACATCATATAATCAGTGGTGAAACCCGATTTCTAAAATTTGCTCCTTGCCTTCCAGTTGTTATGAGGTTTTCTAGCCCACACAAAAATTGGTTCCCAGATACACAGGTCACTTTCGTGATCCTCACTTCACTCACACACACTTTCATTTCCTTTTCCATTTATAATGCTCTGCTCTAAGCGGCATTTTCTCTTCCGAATCTGTTGTAAAAGAAATTATGACATTTCACTGAACACAGAGTCAAACATCTATATGAACGCGCAGATACGTGTAATACAAGTATAAATGAGTTCCAGATGTTTTTAGAAAAAAATAAGGGTCTACTAGAGCAAGAGGGCATCCGATATTAATCACATGCACATGAATTTTACTTAATGGCCTGCCAGTGGCTTTGATTTTTGACAAAATTAACATTTCAGTCTATGTAAATAAGCCTTGACTTTGAAAGAAACAGAAGGAAAATGACATTTTGCCTTTCCTGCCACAGAACGTCCTCCTTCTGGTTTGTACACATCAGCAGAGGTCAAGGGAAAAATCTCTGTCTTCCGACATCCACCCGTCTCTTGACCTTGATTAATATCTGGAACAGCTGACAAACCATGCCTTGACCGTCCAAGTTTTAATCCATAGCTAAAGGAAATCATTTGCCTGATTTCTGCATTTCTGCACAATGCAACGTGCCTTTTGCATTCATTTTAAGCAGATACACAATGAGAAGTGCCACAAAGTCCGCTCAGGTAGGTGGTCCTTTGCCTGAGGATCCCCAGAAAATAACACATATGCTGAGCTTTTATTTGATATTCCAGAAGCTTTAATGCACCATTATGTGATCACACTGCCTTTTACACATGTTAAGATGTATGTTACACTTTCAAATATGAGCACTTTTGCAAATCAACCCCTACCCCCAAGACAAGGGGGAAGAAAGACTTTGATGATTCTCTGGAACTGCCCTAATGTGGCACGATCACTCCCGCTGTGATCTTCAGAAAGTCATAAAGCCCAAGAAATTCAGCTTTGTTGTCACCCTTTTACCTAAGAAATAGACTCCAGAACAGAATCAAAATTCCTTCTTTCTGAGAAATTATGGATGTTTGTAATACATCATTTCAGCAGGAAAAACTTTTGAGGTCATTTATATATATATTATATAAATAATATATAACAACATAATATATATATAATATTTATATAATATATATTATACAATATAATATATATAAAACTATGTCTATGTTGGAAGTCTTTTGATGTGTGGTCTTGACACCAGTCGGTATTGCCAGAGGAATTGTCTCAGCCCATGTCAGGATCTTCATGGAGCCCCATAGCGTGGCCTTAGCCACAGCCTTTCTCGGCCATATGGCAGCTGTTGGAGAATCCTGACATCTGCTTCTGAAGCACTCCACCTTACCAGGTGTATGACCAATGAAATTCACCAATCCCCTATCAAGCAGCACTTCCCTCATCCAGACATGGGATAAGACAAGCCAAATTCCCAAAACAGGAGGAAGATTAAATCAGCCACGGCACATCCAATATACAAAAAACTCTGGAGTCAGGATGAAGAATGAGGGAGACCTGGGGCGCCTGGGTGGCTTGGTCAGTTAAGCAGCTGACTTCCGCTCAGGTCATGATGTCATAGTTCGTGGGTTCAAGCCCCGCATTGGGCTCTGTGCTGACAGCTCAGAGACTGGAGACTGCTTCAGATTCTGTGTTTCTCTCTCTTTCTCTCCTTCTCCCCCACTTTCTCTCTCTCTCTCTCTCTCTCTCTCTCTCTCAGAAATAAATAAATGAATATTTGTTTTAAATGAGGGAGATCTATACAACAAGAACAGACACTCAGATCAATGGAACAGAATAGAAAACCCAGAAATGGACCCACAAACGTATGACCAACTAATCTTTGACAAAGCAGGAAAGAATATCCAATGGAATAAAGAGTCTCTTCACCAAGCGGTGCTGGGAAAACTGGACAGCGACATGCAGAAAAATGAACCTGGACCACTTTCTTACACCATACGCAAAAATAAACTCAACATGGATGAAAGACCTAAATGTAAGACAGGAAGCCATCAAAATCCTCAAGGAGAAAGCAGGCAAAAACCTCTTTGATCTTTCCCACAGCAACTTCTTACTCAACTCGTCTCCAGAGGCAAGGGTAACAAAAGCAAAAATGAACTACTGGGACCTCATCAAAATAAAAAGTTTCTGCACAGCGAAGGAAACAATCGGCAAAACTAAAAGGCAACCAACAGAATGGGAGAAGATGTTTGCAAATGACATATCAGATAAAGGGTTAGTATCCAAAATCTATAAAGAACTTATCAAACTCAACACCCAAAAAACAAATAATCCAGTGAAGAAATGGGCAAAAGACATGAATAGACACTTCTCCAAAGGAGACCTCCAGATGGCCAACCGACACATGAAAAACTGCTCAACATCACTCATCATCAGGGAAATACAAATCAAAACCACAATGAGATACCACCTCACACCTGTCAGAATGGCTAACATTAACAACTCAGGCAACAGATGTTGGCGAGGATGCAGAGAAAGAGGATCTCTTTTGCATTGTTGGTGGGAATGAAAGCTGGTGCAGCCACTCTGGAAAACAGTATGGAGGTTCCTCAGAAAACTAAAAATAGAACTACCCTACGACCCAGCAGTTGCACTACTAGGCATTTATCCAAGGGATACAGGTGTGCTGTTTCGAAGGGACACATGCACCCCCATGTTTATAGCAGTACTATCGACAATAGCCAAAGTATGGAAAGAACCCAAATGTCCATTGATGGATGAATGGGTAAAGAAGACGTGGTGTGTATATATATATATATATATATATATATATAATGGAGTATTACTCGGCAATCAAAAAGAACGCAATCTTGCCATTTGCAACTACGTGGATGGAACTGGAGGGTATTACGCTAAGTGAAATTAGTCAGTGAGAGAAAGACAAAAATCGTATGACTTCACTCATATGAGGATTTTAAGAGACAAAACAGATGAACATAAGGGAAGGGAAACAAAAATAATATAAAAACAGGGAGGGGGACAAAACAGAAGAGACTTACAAATATGGAGAACAAACTGAGGGTTACTGGAGGGGGTGTTGGGAGGGGGATGGGCTAAATGGGTAAGGGGCACTAAGGAATCCACTCCCAAAATCATTGTTTCACTATACGCTAATGTGGATGTAAATTTTTAAAAATAAAAAATAAAATTTCAAAAAATGAGGGAGATCTATTGGTACTGGCATGGAAAGTTTTCCAAGACATACTGACATACTATAAAAAGAAAAGAGCAAATCACAAAACCAAAACCTCCAAATACTCCCATTTTAGGTAAAAACCATATTATTCTATGTAGAAAAGTAAATTATAAACTCATCACATGTTTTTGTATAAATATATGGGAATATATGAACACCTGAGTGTATTCATGCACACACACACACACACACACACACACACACACACATGTACATGTGACATACCTACCCGTGCCTGGAGATATATCTGAAAGGACTCATCATACTGGAAAACAGTAATTATTTCCAGGGAGGGGAGTGTGGTCGGGGTGGTTTAAGCAGGTAAATTTTCAGGGGTGCCTGGGTGGCTCAGTTAAGTCTCTGACTTTGGCTCAGGTCATGATCTCACAGTTCATGGGTTCGAGCCCCATGTTGGGCTCTGTGCTGACAGTTTAGGGCCTAGAACCTGCTTTATATTCTGTGTCTCCCTCTCTCTCTGCCCCTCCCCAACTCATGCTCTGTCTCCCAAAAATGAATACTCATTTTTAAAAATTTTTAAACAGGTGAATTTTCTCTTTATTCTGTGTTCTTAGGCACTCTGGATTGTTTTTTTAGAGTAAGAATGCATTTACATATTATTTGCTTAACTTAAAAGACAAATAAATAAGCTTAAGTTGATTCATTCATTTGTTCATACATTCATTCACTTAAGATTCCACAAGTACTGTGGCCAAAAGTTAGTTGTTTTCTCCACTGGTCATTCCTCCCTTGCCCCTGGCTAACTTGACCCTGGTTTTTTAAGGATGCAGTGTGATTTTCCCCCCTTCCTTACAGCTCCAAATAGCCAGGGGGTACATTCTAGCCAATGAGACATGAATGGAAGTGCCATGGGGGGAGGGAGGAGGTAAACCTCTCGTGCCAGCCTTGAAGGGTCAGGAGGTCTGGAACCGCAGCAGCCATGTTGCCAACATGAGGTGTCAGGTATGAGAGAAAGGCTAAGAGAATTGCAGAGAAGCAAGGCCAGATGTTCTTGAGCCCCTAAATCAACAGCAGCAGCTGCCTAACTCCAAAATTCTTGTTTTATTAAGAAACATAAAACCTATTCATTTAAGCTACTGTACATTGAGGTTTTTGTTACTAACAGCTAAATGCATTCTTAATCAATGTAAGTGCCTAATGATGTACTGAGCAGAGTCAAGATAGAGAAGTTGATTTTACAAGAGAGAGGAGGAATTCGCAGCAGCATCAAACGCCTGAGATTACAGAGCCGGATGAGATCTAAAAACGTAAATAAGAATAGGGATAAAATAGCAGTGCCCCAGTTTCCTCACAAGGGATGTTGAGTCAATAAAAATACAAGTCTATGTGTGAAAGTAGGTTGTAAATGCAGTAAAAATGTACAAATATAAGGGCTGATTTTTTTTTTTACATATGTGATCAAGGCGTGCCATGAACAGTGGCTAAAATCTCACATTCTGATGTCAGACCACAGAGCTTGAAATCCTGACACACCACACATACAACCTATGAGTCAGGAAAATTATTTCTTTTCTCTGCCCCTCACTTTCCTAATATGTAAAACTGAATCATAATAATAATTACCTGTGTAGAATCAGTGTAAGGATTAAATGAAATAATGTTTTAGGCTTGGCACACGGTGGCCTTCAGGATGAGTCAGTCATTGTTGTTGTATGACTTAAAGGGCATTCAAAGGCCCTGAGGTGCCAAAACGTAACTCCCACTGCCTCCCCACGAGTCAGAGAAAGTCCTACAATAGTTACTGTCTGGCTTAAGGCCTCAGAGACCACTGTTTTAAAAGAAATGTAGGGCTCATCCGAGGAAGGTTAAACTTTGATATTCCAAAACTATTTATAGGGCAGCTATGACAAGCAAGCAACGCACTGAGGAAGAAAAAAGAACACGAGAGATATGCTCTGTGCTCTCAGGGAACTTGAAGAGATAAGACACACATACGACGAAAGTGAAAGAGTATACAAGAGATGACAACAGCTCAGTGCTATACAAGAAATGTCACAAGGCAGTGTGTGATTAATTGCCAAACAGCAATGCAGAGAAGGATGAGGACCGTCCAAAGGCCAGAGATGGTTGTGTGGGAATGATCTGGAACTGCTTCCAGGAGAACAGGGAATCTGCTTCAAGGATGGATGGCTTTTGATAAGCCGGGAGGAGCAGAGAGGCATGCCAGGAGGAACGTGGAACATGATCCAAATCATAGTCTGAGCTTCAGCTCAACTCAACTCAAGTCCATTCATTCCCCCAAATATTAAGACAGCTCCTCCTGTGTGCACTGAGCCCCAGTGCTCAGTGAGGTTAGAGGCTGCTCACAGGTCTCAGGGCTGTACTCAGATATCCACAACGCAAAGCCCAGCAATCGCCAGTGTAGAAAGCAACCAAGTGCTTTGTGAACTCAGCCAAGAAGCGGGCTTCTCTTGGATGGGCTAGAAAAGGAGGCTTCTGTCAGGTGGGGTAGGATGGAGGAAGTAGACTTCTGATGGTCTTTGGAAGTAAGCAGGCTCTTGGAGAAGGAAGAAAAGCTCTAGAGAAGAGAACTTCACAAGCCTAGTCCCAATTGCGAAAAAAGACTTGTGCTTACCTGAAGACAAAATAATCCGGTTTTGCTGTAGTAAAGAGAAAAACGAGACATACAGGTGAACAGATAAATTGAAGACGGCTGATGCCAGGTGAAGTGTTTGCCTTGACTGAGTAAAGAGTGGAGAATCACTGCAGGATCTTCCCCAGGGGAGTGGAAGTATTGGCTGCTATATATTTAGAGAATAAATATTACACTGTGGGTGGGCTGGCATGGAGAGGAGAGAGGCATTGAAATAGAACAGTAAGTAGTAATGAAGCCTGCACCTAGGGTAATGGCAGCAGAAATGAACGCAGGAGGCAGGTGTGAGCAACATCTGGGAAAGAAGATTCTATGAGGCCAGAGGGCTGATGGAACACAAGGGCAAGAAGGGGAAAGATGTAAAGGTCAGTCCAAGGTGTAAAGTTTAGGTGACCGGGAGAGAAGACATCATTTGTTTGTTCATGTTGGGTTAGAAGGGCCCACAGGCTATACAAATTGGCAGTACATGAGGCAGTCAGAGCCATACCTAATTCTCTGGGGATGGGGGTGCAGAAATGTCCCATCTGTGTGGACGAAGACAAGCAGGGGGAAGAATAGGCAAGACTTCACCGAACTGAGAGCTGAATGTGGAAATTTTCCTTTGGGAAGTTACAGTGGAGTTTGCAGGAGCACCAGGACCCTGTACAGAACATGAGGAAGACTAAGAACTAATAACTCAAGAACTAGGGACGGTTGACCAAGAGGAACTAGAAGAAGCAGGGCAGTCAACTGGCTCAACATAGGTTGTGTGAAGGTCATCAAAGGCTATCGGGGCCAAGGATCAAGCCAAAACTGGTGCACAGAGGTAGTTTGAAGTATCTGGCGTGTTTCTGTGGGAACCAAAGTTCTGATAGGGGACACAGAAACTCCAGGGTAAAGAGAGAAGGCATCCTCATTCTCATGCCTGAAATCTTCAAGAATCTACACGTGAAGACCAAGCTGACTTTGAAACTCTGCAAGGTATGTGTAGTGGAAGAGAAGGTGAAAGGAGAGACAGAGATTAGCCCTGGGATGTCCTGAGAAATCAGACCCTGTGGCACTGGTCGGAGCTTTATATAGCTTATGTCCTAATTTCCGCCTCTGTGTCACCTCTTCTCTGGGGAGTCTGAATCTGACTCTTCTTCAGAATAAACATGGGAGTCACCAAATTCAGGGGTGCAATACAGAGAAATAATGGCATACAATTTATTAAAGTCCAATGCCCATTTATTGACCACTCAGCATGTGTGAATCATGGGCTCTATGAACCAAAGATAGACCGGACACTGAGTGTTACAACCGCCCGCAGCTGCCCAGCAGACCAAACGCGGCAGATACCAACCAGCATTCTACTCTGCTCATGATTCTGTGGGTCAAAGGATTCAGGGAGAACACAAAGAAGTGGCTCAACTATCTGGGGAGGACAGGAGGAGCTTGACCAGGACCACATGTTGGTGGCAGAGGTTCCAGCTATCCATTATATCCCTTGGTTCAAATGACTTCCTCATAATATGGTGGCCTTAGGGTAGTTAGACTTCTTACATGACCAGCCGTGGATCCAGAGAAACAGAGAAATGGATAAAGCAGAACCCCTCAGATCTCATGAAGGCCAGGCCCTACACGGTCTAGCATCACTTTAGCACATTCTGTTGGTCAAGGCATTGACATCTGTGTAAAGGGAGGGAAAAAACTGAAGGCTGTTATCTGGTAGACAAGCTACCATGCAGAGCTGGCCTATGTGGTGATTAGGCTTGGAGGTCTCTGAGGGCAAGGCCCATGTCTGGTTTGCTGTTACACACTCCAATGTGTTACATTTCATGACACATAACGGGGGCAATAAATATTTATGAAATTAGCTAACAAAACACGTCCAACAAGACTCCTTACCCAAGCTTAGCCCTCAGCAAAACACGTATGTGCCCTCAGAGAGATGGTCTTCTAAAGAACACTATGGAAATATGGGCAGGAAAGCTGGTTGAATTCTCTAATCTGGTATTCATAGGCCACGTTTATCCGAAAATAACCAAACTGCCACATCATGAGCCTAGATGTGATCCTGATACCCGTCTACAATTCAACCACTACAACACAATAAAACAAAAGAGCTGTTACCATTAACTTAACAATAAGTTATCCCCCTCACCTCCCAGATCCAGTGAGAGCCAGCCCTAAGCAGATAGAAGTTCTCCCTTATACCAGGGCTTACCCAGCCTTTCAGAGCCAAAGGAACCTCCCAGCCAGAAGACCCTTGGCCCCATTTCACCATTATAAATAGAAAGTGCACGCTTCCTATTTCAGAATGGAGACAGACAGACCATTAAGGAAAAGCAAACGTCTAGCATCTCATCACAGACTTCCCCCTTTGTCTTCATGGTGTAAACTCCCTCGGACCTGGAGGTCGGGGAACAGTCTGGGTTGCCCAGTCATGTCTTTGGTGCACGTATGATGACCTTAATGCATGTCAAGATCTCTCAGAAAATAAAAGCCAACATCCCTGAGCCCTCAATATGGGTCAAGCACCGTGTAAATCTCTGCATACAAATGACCTTCGTGAAGTAACATTTTTGTGCTCATTTCACAGATGAGAAACTGAGGTTGAAAGGAATGAAGAAAGTTGCTCAACTCACAAAGCTGGCAGACCACAGAGGTACCATTTAAACGAAGGCAATCTGAATTCAAAGTCTGTCTTCTTTAACCACACAATACCGCCCCTTTCTCCTCCCTGAGCTGGTTGGTGGCTGAGATCACTCATAAACAGAGGGTCAGCTGGGCACTTGGAATCAGAGCTGATTTCAGGAAGTTGAACTCATGATGAGTCCAGCCACCTGGTCTGTGAGATCCCACAGAGGCCCCTGGGCTTCTCTGGCTTTCCCTGTGGTCTAACTAACGCTCTCTGAGGCGGCACCGCTAACAATCAAACCCTCTATTTAGCGGAGCAGATACATAACAATGTTCTTTAAGGCTCCTGTGGAAGAACATGTCCTCCATGCAAGGTAACCTCCACGTGAGCAGGGAAAATTCAGCTCCCTGCCAAAAAGTCTGCCCTGGCTGCACTTCCATCACCGTACTTGAACAAATCCACCATTGGCTTTTTCTTTCTACCTTGTCAGGAAGCCAAGAGTGGCATTTCAAAGGACACGTTTACCCCCCAGCAATTTCTCCCTTCTACCGCCATGTGCTTTCCTCTCATAAAATCAGACCAGACAATGAAGCTGTAAGCCCAACTGGTAAGATTGATGTCCTAGGTCTCCTCCCTCCCTCCCTCCGGTGGCTACAGCTCAGGATCTGTGCGCTGTGAACAATAAACACTTAAAGGGAAATGCTTCAAGATAGAGATCATCACAATTTAATAACAACAACAACAAAGAGTAAGAGGCTTTAATTGATACAACAGAGAGGTGAACTTGAGGGAACATATGGCACACAAATAATGAACTGGACACAACTGCAAGGAAAAATCTCAACCTCGGGTTTCTGGAAAGCTCTATCTTACTGCTCACCAACATCTGGAGCACATACACCGGGAATGGACTGTCCCTGTGAAATGTAACCAAACAAATCAACTGCTCTGCTCCTTTTTCCAAACACTTTCATTTTTACAATGAACGGGAAGTCTATGGCAACCACCGTTAGACAATTTACGATTAAAAAATCAGCAGGTAGACAGATTTGAGAAAATGAAACGGAGTTTCATATATTCTGCAATCCCACAATCTCTGCCAAAAATGAACTGCTGAAATAAATCCCAGAAGTTTTATATTCTTGTCTACCACCTTTTGTTTTTCTCATCCCTACATGGGACCATAAGGATGAGACTTCACTGAGACTTAACACAAGCTGATTTCACCAGACTTGAGGTTGGCAATATTAGGAGAACCCATCTGTAACTTTCTCAATCCCTGTCTTTTCTATGACAATTGGCAGATAACCCTTCCATTCCCTAAATTCCAAAAGTGAGAAATAACAGAGTTGATGTGTGTGTTGATCACCAAAATAAAGTTACAAACATTGTAGCCCGTCTAGTGGTGGAGTGCCATTTGCCGACCAAAAAAAGGATCTACTGACTGCTTAAAATTTAAAAAAAAAATGCCCCCCATTTTAATTATTCCTTCAATTTCCCAGTAGAACTTATACATATCCTTGTTTTCAGAGAGTGAGCTTCACTTTATTCACCCATAAAATGAAACTGTTGGATTAGATTATCTCCCAACCACCTCCCTCATTCAAATAAATTCTATGATTTTAAATACACACACACACTCAATTTGTATATTAAAAAATATGCGTGTATATATATGTATACATATAGATAGGTGACATATGGATGGATGGGTAGATGTTAGATAGATAGATAGATAGATGATAGATAGATAGATAGATAGATATGCATATGCTAACATGTCCTGATAATTTTAAAATAAAAAATGTATTTCCCCTGTATCTGACATGCATGTATTCTCTCTCAGTCTCAGCCTCTGAATCTGAAAGAAAGTAAAGACTTGGAATCATGGGTGGAAAATGGGTTTCAACTTGCTTGCCAAATCTTATCCTTTGCCAGGATCATTATGTTGAAAAGCATCGGTGAAGCTATGCCTGGGCTCAGCATAAAAGAGTGCTTATATTTATAATGAGTATTTATATATAGTGAGCATTTATTATGAGTAATTATAATAAGTTATAATATGAGGCAGATCATAGATGATATTTCTATGGCTCTCAATGAGCCTATTAAAGTCTAAATCCTATTCCCTTTGTGGGAAAGTTATTGTAAGGACAAAAGAGAAGTTTAGAGTCTGCCCATTGGCATTTCACAGCCAAAGAAACAGAGGTCCAAAGAGATGAAATTATTTGCCTGTGATCAAAATCTGAACCCCAGTATTCTGAGTCTATATCCATCCTACTACACCACACCACCTTCCTTAAATTGGAGCAAGCTCTATGGAATGTAGAGCATCAACCTGTGGTTGATGAATCCATCAAAATCCAGCCAGGAAGTAGGAACCTCTCTTCGCTAGGCGTTTTAAACACAGTAAACTTCATGAAGGTATTAGTTACACCGATAACCGAAGAGCTAAAAAGCAAAACAGATGAAGCAACCTACGGATTAATAGCAACAGAAACTTGCTATCATTCTGGGACAGAAAGAACACCGGGAGGGGGTGATGCTCCCAGAAACCATTGCAGAGGCTACCTGGCAAGAGCTAGAACTATGGAGGGAGAAATTGTGGGGAGCTAGAACCGCTGAAGAGATGCCAGCACTGATAAAACATGAAGGCAGAGAGGGAGAGAAATACCCTGGCTTCTCCCCACCCCCCTCCCTCTAGTGTTCTACAAGCATCTCCACAGACCACACCTACTCAGAAGCCAGTCAACAAGAGAGCCTGAGAGGGGCACCTGGGTGGCTCAGTCAGTTGAGTGTCGACTCTTATTTTCAGCTCAGGTCATGATCCCAGGGTAATGGGATCAAGCCCCACATCGGGCTCCATACTGAGCATGGAGCCTGTTTGAGATTCTCTCTGTCTCTCTCTCTTTCTCTGTCTCTCCCCCTGCCCCTCGCCCACACTCATGCTCGCTCTCTCTCTCTCAAATAAAATTAAATAAAAGAGAGAGCCTGAGAAACATAGCTGCAGAGTTGTAAGTAATGACAGGCATAGAATAAATAATACATAAATAAATAGATAAATATAGATATGATTTCAGTCCATGAGGTAAAACTAAAAGGTGACTACATCCGTATCTTAAGGATATGCCCATTTTTTTCTAGTCTATTAACTTATTCCTATTAATATAAAAAAGTATCTCCCTTCTCCCAAATGGAGTAGGAAAAGATCTTTTCTCCATACCTGAGTTGACTCTAGACTCCTGGTCAAGGGCAGAAACTAGGATACACAAGTTCTGATGGAATTTTGCCCTGAAGCCAAACTAAAAACAATCTCCTGTCCAGATCACTGTAAGTCTTGTGTGAAGGTTCATGACCTTGAGAAGAAAAGGAAATTACCAGAGAGGGAGGCCCAGGAGAATTAGCTCTCATCAGAGACTCATAAGTTCAATGAGGATGTCTCTAAAGCTATCGACCGAAGATAGTTCTGTACCTACAGGACCCTGACTTCAGAGTCTACGACAGTTGACTCCCAAACCATGGTCCTGGCTCTCTACAGCAGAACCACGTTGAGACTCTTGTTAAAGATCAAACTCAAAACCCTACGCTAGACCCATAGAATCCCTAAATGGAGAGATAGAACTTCATTATGCATCTTGGGTAGAGTCTCTGAGATATTTGAGGAATAAGTCTCTAAAATATTTGATAGCTAAGGAAAAACTGGGCATTAACAAGAAATTCAGGATGTGACCGCCTTTCCCAGGTGAGTTTGTGATACATGTCACATGTCATATAAAGACACATGTCATCGATAGCTGCCAAGGGTGTATCACCCTGTCTGCCAACCCGCAAGAAGGCCTACTCACTGTCCAGGCCTTTTATTGAGATCTGTTCCATCTCTGGACCATGTACTTACGGCTCTCTTTTCTCTTTTCCCCTTTCCTGGAGAAAAGTCTGGACCCTGACAGTTTAGGACATTTATTCCCTTCCCCACTGCAGTCCTCCCCAGTTCTCTGTCATGTTTAGCTCCCCAAGAGATCCTCTTTCCCAAAGTGGGGGCCCCCACGCTGCCAGCCCCTCTTGTTTACCATGTCATTCTGAAGTGGCAGCGGAAGTGGCTGTTAGAGACACAGCTGCCCCAGCTGTGAGTCTGGGAGGCTTGCCCGCCACAGGTGCTGGGGGCTCTGTCCCTCCGGGGTTCACAGGAACTGAAAGGCCCTAAGGGCTGGTGCCATGTTTCAACTGACCGGGGAGACAAATACTCTCTGCCCCTCACCCCCACCCCCACAGGTAAAACCTTCAAGATTCCCTTCCTCAGATGAACAGCTTCCAAGTCTTCCCCTCCATGGGGGAGGGGTCTGGGCACAGCATTGTTATTTGTGCCTCGTGTAACAGTGTTTCTTTTCCTTTAAACAATCTACGGGGGCCACCTTCCCAGGGATGAAAGATGAAAAGACAGTGAGATTACCTGCCAGGAACATTTAGACTTTAATGATTTTCACGTGAGCGCTCCCAGAGACGCCATACAGCAACCGGGACATAGGACGCTGTTCTAATAAAATTAAAATTACTAAAATAAACTGCCAGGCATCTGGAAAGCACCGAGAACACAACATATTATGTAAACTGACATCCAAATATTGTACACCTACGTGGCCCTTGAGTTACAACAAAGCCATGATGCATGCTAAAGCCTTAGTTTTTTAATTTTAATATCCTTGTAAGTAGATTTCAATCACTAGGTAGCCAAGTCATATTCAATATCAATTTCCTTTATGTTGTCCAGTCTTTCTCTGTGTCTAATTCCCAAATTCGCATTTACATATGCTCTAGGGCAGCATATACAAAACAAGGACTATTCAAATGAAAAGTAAAGATGTTTAGGATACATAGGGGCACCTGGGTGGCCCAATCACCTGAGCATCCAGTTTGGGCTCAGGTCATGATCTCACAGTTCATGAGTTCAAGCCCCCCAACGGGCTATCAGTAGGAGCCTGCTGCAGATCCTCTGCCCCCCTCTCTCTCTGCTCCTCCCCTGCTTGCACATTATCTCTCTCTCTCAAAAATAAATAAACATCAAAAAAAATAAATAAATATCCAAATAATATATTCACCTACTTCTTTTTATATCTAGCTATGTTGGAGTCCATTAAAAACAGACTTAAGATAGGATTAAAAATATAAATATGAACACTCTGTGACTTTATGGAAATCATGATCTATGTACATCACTCTTTCAGAAAAAATACAGTAGTCTCCCCTCCTCCTTATCTGCAGGTTCACTTCCCACTCTTCCAGTTACCCACAGTCAACCATGGTCTGGAAGCAGATGATCCTCCTTCTGGCATAAGGTCAGAAGGTCAATAGTAGCCTAATGCTACATCATAGTGCCTACATCATTCACCTCACCTTGTCTGGTCACCCAGGCATTTATTTCTCATACCATTATCAGAAGAAGGGTAAATGCAGTACAATAAGGTATTTTGCAAGAGAGACCATATTCACATAATTTTTATCACAATATATTATTATAATTATTCTATTTTACTATTAGTTATTGTTGTTAACCTCTCACTGTGCCTAATTTATAAATGAAACTTTTTCATAGGTACCTATGTATGTATAGGAAGAAACATAGTCTATAGAGGGCTTGGTACTATCTGTTGTTTCAGGCCTCTGCAGAGGGTCTTGGAATGTATCCCCCGCAAATAAGGGGTGGGGGGGGTGGTGCTGCTGTATTAAACACCAAATGGCATTCAGTTCAATCATGAATATTGATAATATAATATTTATTTTAAATATAATGTATTCATCAGTACTCATCCAAAAGTAAAATTAAACTCATCAGGATCAGAATAACTGTTTGGTTTTGCAAAAGTCAAGGACCCTCGTTCTGTGGCTTAATGACTTCTTGTTTGTGTTCTGTTTGCATAAATTATCTATCAAGTGCAGCCATTACACCGGATGCAGTATGGCACTTGCAGAGGAATGAGAGCCGCGTCAGGACCCTCATTAAAGGGAAATGTGATTGGAATGGAGTCATCATTCCGTGCCTGGCAAGGTCCTGCTGTCTCCGTTCTTATCCCTTTGCACCAATTTTATCTGAAGTCAGAACTGGGCTCGTGGACCTGGATTTTTAAACACAACGGATGCAATCAAACAATAGATGTTGTAAGAGACAGCCGCTGTGCCTGTAGCCAAATGTGATAAAGAAAGGGAAGAAAAACAGCATAATGCGTTTCAAGGCAATCAGATGAGTCTCCGAGAATGCAGGTGGCGGGTAATGCTCTCTCCATTCATCGAACAGTTTATGTACCACAAAAAATCCCTTTTCTCACTATCTACAGACATTCTCTCCACCTCATGGTGCTACTCCCCAATAAACTGGGTATGGATAGGACCCAAGTCATGCTGCGTGTAATTCTAATTAAGCAAGACAGGCAAAAATAATGGCATCCCCGTTCCACATAGCATAATCGTCGTGCTCCAGTCTGGACACATCCTGTGGCTATTCCAACGTAATTGTGTTACTTAACTCGGGAAAACCTCTGAGAATGTTGCTTTCTAGAAAGAGACAATGCAACATGAGGTAGAGCACCAGAAAAGCCACATAATAGGGAGAAAGGAACTTCCCAACAGAATGATAAGATGTTGTGTTTCTGAGATGTGCAGAGCTGAGCATATGTTGTACTGGAATAAAAAATGCAGGTGAGCCCAAGGGAACTGGGAAACACAACCGCTTCTTATTGCAATCTTAAATAAAATTGCCTGTGTGCCTAGCGACAGTTCTGGTTTGCTTCATATTCAGCTCTGAAACAAGAAATTGGAGAGCATTATCAAATGATGATCATCACCGAAAACTAGCCTTAGCTAAACCTGCCCTCAAGGCTGGGGCGCTATTACCAGTAGCTTAAGCCTGTCACAACTGTTACACGCAAGATGGCATATCCGCACAAGATCCACGCAGCTGGGGCTCAGAGTCAGGCTCTAACTGGCTAAGACGGGTCTTTAACACTCTAAACTGATACCCAAAATGGCTGAGATGTGATGTGCTTAGTTATAAAGTACGTCCTCGGGCCTGGTAATACCTCATAATACAACCTTATAGATAGGTTCAGGTACGTGAAAGGACACCGGACACATAGGTGACAGGAAACAGCTGTGCTCCATTTACACAGAGGACAGGAAAAGGGGGAATGAAGTTTAAATTACAATGAGCAGGTGTGGCAGGTGTAAAAAGACAGCAACGAGGACAACCAAGTTATTAAAGCAGGGAAACATTATTGGGTGGTACAAGGAGAATGCATGAGAAAGAGACATTAAAATATTGAATGTCAACACACATATACATGCTAAAAGGACATGTTGCTTGGAGCAATCAGCCCCTACATCAAAAATTTTCTCATTGACCATTATCTCGAACACCCTGAAGTTGCCATTTTGGTAGACCACACATGGTCAAATATCAGCAATGTCAAAGGCTTCCATCCAGTACTTCCGCCTTTAGTCAGAACCTTGAACAGCACCTAATGCGTATTAGGCAAGCCATAAATATTTGTAAAGTGGGTGAATGAATAAATGAATTTTTCAAAGATTTAAAATGAGAATGTTTAACTGAATGAGCAAGAGTTTTCTAGTTTGTTTTGCATATGGGACAGTCTTTTTAGGTAAGTTTCTTTTTGTCATCTACATTGATTATTCTTCTATCCAAGAGATCTCCTTTTGGGCAATCACTGAAGTTATGCTCACCCATGTCACCCATGTCACCATGCTGGTACCACCTTCCTTACTCTTTTAGGTCACCAGTAATGATGGTTCATAAAAATAATCAAGTTTGTACTCTTTTTTTTTTAAAGCCTTGGGGTATTGATTCAGAAAATAGATACCAGAAGAGCCAATCATGTTTGCTTTTGAATCTTTGTGCTGGTTTAAAAATGCTAAAGACAAATTTCCATCTTCACTGAGGAAATCGGAGTCGGTTTTTGGTATATCAACCTGGTCTGAGACACATGTTAATTCCTTAACATGTTAACATGTGCCAACTCACTCCTTCAGCTGCACAAGGTAAAACCCTTGCAGTGATCTTTAATTTTGTTTTTTATTTTGCTCACACTTCATATCCGGTATATCAGCCAATCTTGAAGGGCTGCCTACAGAGTACAACCAGAATGCAGCCTCCCCTCCCCACATCTTCTGCTACTCACCCTCACCCACACCTCCAATCTTCTCCAAGGCCAAGCCATGATTCTCTCTCATTAGATGGTTGCAAGAGCTTCTACCTGGTCTCCCGGCTTCTCTCCTTGCCTCCATATACCCTACTTTGTATAGAACGCATAAAGTATCGCCTCAAAAGCTTGCATGAACTCCCTTCTCACTGAAAGTAAAAGCCAAATCCTTAGAAAGATCTAAGAAGCACCATCTGTATCCCCGTACCTCCCTTGTTGATTTCCTGCATACCTCCGCTCCACACTGGCCTCCTCCGGATAGTTGCCCACATCTCACCCTCGCCATGAGGTCTCCCACAGCCATCCCGTCTACGATGACAACCCACCCCCAGCTAGATCTCCACATCTCCCTTCTCCACTTATTTTCCCCTTAGCCTTCGTGGTAGTTTTAAAATATATCGGCAAACTTTAATATTCCTCTCTTCCAAAGATGGGGCCTAATCCCCTTCATTGTGATGATGAGCCTTACTTAGGAACTCACTTTTGACAAATAGAATGTGGAAGAAGTGCTAGGAAGTGGCTTCTAAGACTGGGTCACAAAAAGACACTGTGGTTTTCTCCTTGTACATTCCCTCACTCTTGGCTCACCTGCCCCAGGTTTGGAAGTCATCTGCCATGTTGTGAGGCCACTCAAGCAACTCTCCGGAGAGGACCACACAGAGAAGATCTGACGCCTCCTGCCTATAGCCATAGACCTGAACCATCATGGTAGGATCCGCAGGCCCCAACCAAGCCTGCAACTTACTACAGCCCCAGCCACTATCTTAACCACAATCTCATGAGAGATCCTTATCCAGAAATATCCAACCAAGCTGCTTCCAGATTCCTGACCCTCAAAAACTGAGATAAAAAAAAAAAAAATCCTCTATGTTTGGGGGTAATTTGTTACATAGCAATAGATAACTAATTCACCTCTTAACACATTTAATCATATTATATAGTGTATTTTATTATCCTGTTTATCGACTGTCTCCCCCAAGGAATGTTAAGTTCTGTGAGAACAGAGATATGCCTAATTTTTTTTCATTACTATGATCATTTCACCAAAAACAATTAAATGAATTAACCTTTTACTTTTAATAATGAATGAGTTGGATATACAAGACACTCATACATCAGTGTATCAGCAAAAAATGCAACACTCAGACATATACTTAGAGTGGTAGAGCTTAGAGTTTATACCACCTGGGTAAAGAATGATTACACTTGGTTATAAAACAGACACCTACTACAGCTGCATTGCAGGAATAATGACCACAAAGAGGCTCTTATTTTCCTCCTGAATACTTAAGATGTATCCTCACAGAAAAACAACTCACCTAGTAGATAATTTGTGAGTTGTTAGTCCTTCACCCAAGCAGACAACAAAACCATCAGCAGACCTTCCTACAACCACAAATGCCCAGATTCCATATCCCAAGGTACCGATTCAGGAAATCTAGGGTAAGCCTTGGTGTCTGCCTTAGATGGAATGTTTGTGTCCCCCCACTCCCCACCCCTGCAAAATCATAGGTTGAAGCTTAATCCCTGACGTGATGATATCTGGAAGGGGGGGCTCCTTTGGGAGGTGATTAGATTATGAGGGCGGAGTCTTCATGGATGGAACTAGTGACCCTATAAAAGAAACCCCAGAGCGTTTCTCACCCCTTCCACACCATGTGCTGACATAGTGAGAAGATGGCCATCTATGAATAGAGAGGTGGGCCCTCAGCAGACAGCAAATCTGCCAGCACCTTGATCTTGGACTTCCCAGCCTCCAAAACTGTGAGAAATATATTTTGATTGTTTATAAGCCATCTACTCTATGGTATTTTTGTTTTAGCAATCCAAATTTTGTGTCTTCAGCTGCAAAAGAGTCCTCTAGATTATTCTGATATATAACCAAGAGTAAGAACTCCTTCACTGGATGGTAAATAAGTAGAGAAGATAAGCAAATCCACAGTCAACGGAAGCTCTTCACATCAGTTGAGCAATTCTCAATTCCCCCCTTTACGTTCATTCATTCATTCATTTATTAAGTATGCATTAAGCCTTTGGGTGCTGTGCTAGAATCTGGGGAAATGTAGAGCCTGGCGCAACTCACAGTCTGGTGAGCGCAGACCCTCAGCCAATGAGACCTCCAACCCAGAAAGCCTGCCATTAACATCCACCCCCTGCCTTTCCCAACGTTCTTGCCTTTTCCACGTACACTTCGGGCTGGAGATACATTGGGCACACATCATCAAAGAAGCTTTGGCTGGGTGGCAACTGACTGCAAGGTGGGGGCTGAGGTCATCTACAGAGAACATATAAAATGCAGAGATTCCCTGGAGCTAAGAGAAAAGCCAAACGGTATCCAATCCTTTTGTCAAAGATGTGGCATCTTCGAGTAAGAGGAGTGACCAAGCCTCACATCTCTGTGTGATGTGGATGATGCCAGGCTTACTCAGACCTGTGAACTTAACATTCTGAAACATGAGTTTCACCCAAACAAGGGATGCCTCTGTCCTGATATCCCTAATAATCTATTTAAACTCTTGGACCAGTGGAACAGTGCACAGCTAGGAGTTGCCTAGACGATGGTTCCGGCCCTGGTCTGTTACAAACTCTGGAGTCTCAGAAAATAATTTCAGTTGCTTAAGGGTCTCTGTTTCCTCATATATTAAGTAATAGTATGGGAATAGTCTTTAAAGTTTTTCTTCTTGTTCAGCCCTAACGTTTTGTTAAAAATTAAATATGTGGGGGCGCCTGGGTGGCTCAGTCAGTTAAGCATCTGAATTCAGCTCAGGTCATGATCTCACAGTTCATGAGTTCAAGCCCTGCATCAGGCTCTGTGCTGACGCTGTGAAGCCTGCTTAGGATTCTCTCTCTCTATTCCTTCCCCACTCACACTCTCCCTATCTCTATCTCAAAAATATTTTTAAAAACTGAAATACGTGAATGTGTGTCCATGTGTAACAATCCGTTGCCCAATATGGGTCTCCAACAAATGGCGAGCACTGAGTATAAGAGAGATATTGCAACTTGATTTCATTTTAATTTTTGGCAAGGAATGTAAACACTGGCAGGCATATGCTAATTTCCTGAGTAGTAGCTGGCCGTGTTATCCTTCATTCGGAAAGTATCTCAATACCAATTGGATGAGACAGAACAAATATCCCTGGGCATCCTAGCAGTACCAGAGAACCGTCGGAGCCTCACATCAGGCCCCCGAGTTCACCCGTGCTTTGCCGTGCCTGGGGCTTCTAGGCGACTGACAACATTGAAAGTTTACCCTCCACCTGGCTTCACCCGCTCATCCTGGTCCAGGGAGGGAGTCTGAAGACTACAGACCCACACCGACAGTCCGACACAGCAGCCCTTCGCCTTTAGGTGTGGCATTGGCGAGAACATGATCGATGCTGCGGCAGGTGGTGAGCCGACTGCCCCAGGAAGTCGTAACTCCTTGCTCCCTCTGCCAATTAATTCCCAAGAAGGAATCATCGTAAAGAGAGATTTCTAGCCCTTAACTCCACTCCTTCTTGGGAAAAAGAATCGGAGATTCAGAAAAGCAAGCAAGGTTTCTCGGCCTCGGCAACGGTGACATTTCAGCTGGATGATCCTCTGGTGTGGAGCTGCCCCGTGCCTTGTGGGGTGCTCAGCAGCATCCCTGGCCTCTACCCCCGAGATGCCGGTAACTCCCCCTCAACAGTCGTGACAACCAGAAATGTTTCTGGCCATTCCCAGATGTTCCCCAAATTGCCCCCATTGAGAACCACTACTCAAAGAATGTCTCCCCCAAAGGTCCCAGACGGCCAAGCCGGCTGAGGACAACATCGCCCACCTTCCACAGTGATGCTTCAGTCAACACTCCCTGCGGGAAGTATGTTGTTCATGCAATTTTACAGAACAACAAAACCTCTACGAGCAACTCCACCTGCTCCGTTCCGAAATCCTACGTCTAGATATTGAAAGCCCCAGCAGACGGTCGGCCCCTGGATGGACCCACAGTACAAGGTCAACCTGATGCCTCCAGCCTCCGCTCCTCACCCCGGCCACTCTGGCTGGAACCTCCGCGTGGCTGCAAAGAACGGCCTACACGTGGAAGCCAGCCCTTGTAAAAGAGGGGGGAAAGGAGGCAGGCTAGCATTCAGAGCACTCAGCCTGGACCTCCATCTGCCTCATTTACCAGCTGTGTGACCTGAAGCACATCGCTTAAGCCATCTGAGGCTGCTTACCCACCTGCAAAACGGGAGGAATACTCTCTGCCTTGCCCTTCTCAGTGCATCATTGTGGAGCCCAAATACGAAACGCGTGACATCTGTAGAGCGATCGGCAATGGTTAGGAGTCAAGTGCTTCTTGTTCTCTCTGGGTGCTATTGCTGTTATTACACATCCCATCTCCGTGTTAACACACTTCACTAGAAACTTGAGGAAATGCTAAAAAAAAACAACAACCACACACACACACAAAAAAAAATACAGTCTTTTTTCAGTGCTAACTTGAACAGAAGTCCTTTTTGCTTAGTCTCACCAAGATTGTGACACATTGCCACGCAATTTACTTGCAAAAGATTGTCCATCAATTCCAACAAATGGCAACAAATATTTATTTAAAGCCTACTATGTACTTCCAGTGAACAAAACAGAGCGGGATCCCTGCCCTCAAAAGGCTTGCTTTTAAATGGGAGGAGGTTGTGAAATATAAACAAAAAAGAAACAAAAGGACATAACAAGAAAGTAAACTCCACAGTATGTTCGAAGCTGATCGGTGCTGCAGAGGAGAGGCAAGCAGAGGGAATGTTGTCAGTGTGTGTATCAGGGTGGGGACAGCCTGGCTGAGAGGTGAGATATAGGAGCAGTCACCCATGCAGCTAGCAGGGAAGAGCATCCCGGGCGCAGGGAACAGCCAATGCAAAGGCCCGCTGGCTGGAGTAGACCCAGTGTGTTCAAACGTCAACAAGCAGGGACCATCGTGATGGAAGTTGGGCAAGCAAGTGGGAAAGAAGTAGGAAATTCTCTCAGAACGGTTGGAGAGCAGAGCTGAGGTATTTGCAAACATGGAGGGAGCTCTGCTCCAAGCCAGTGCTGTGCTAGGCACTGGGGATCCATAGCCAGCAACTCATCCCTGCACTCAGAGCTGGCAAACTGCCAAGGGGGGGTGTGCTAGCAGGGGAGAGGGACAAAAGGTTCTGAGAGTTTAAATTCTTGACCTCAGTAAGGACTAGTTTAGAAGAAATGAAGGGGTCAGTGGCCCATGTCTTCGCTCTTTTTTTTTTTAATTAATTAATTAATTAATTTATAAGAAAGGGGGAGAGCGCAAGCAGGGGAGGGGCAGAGAAAGAGAGACGGACACAAAATCCAAAGCAGGCTCCAGGCTCTGAGCTGTCCGCACAGAGCCTAACCCCAGGCTCGAACCCACAAACGGTGAGATCATGATTTGAGCTGAAGTCAGACCCTTAACCGACTGAGCCACCCAGGCGCCCCCTCCTAACTCTTCTTTTAAATTCACATTGCTCAAGCATCTCAGATGCTCTGTATGCCGACATCCCCAGCACCCCCAGGAACAGGTGAACTCTTCTGTAATGGGACACCTGGTGACCCACTAAGAAAGAGGAATGTTCACCTTAGGTCATTTCCCACGTTCTCCAGCAGATGCTCAGCCCAGTAAAGACAAACGCTGAGGGGTCCGGCTCAGGGAGAACAAGAGGCCATAATGCCAAGTTCACCTTCACGGTGCGAGCCCACTCACTGCTACCAACCCCACCCCCGGCAGGATCCGAAAGGAGACAGTGCTTCCCACTGATGGGGTGCCATCAGCTCACCCTCTGGCCACCTCATTTCTCCTCACCTCCCTAGAACCCCCAGGGACAAGTCAAGCATCTTGGACTATGGCGTCCATACTGGATGCAGCAAGTAAACCTTGCCTGTTGTTTCCCCAGTTATTTGTGCGAACGGCGCTGGCAGGAGCACACAGTTTGCTTTGTGCCCAAGGGAGAAGCAGTCTAAAGCAGCGGGGGATGTGTCTCTCCCAATAAAAATTAATGGAACAAAAGCCCCCTGTGTGGTGCATGAGGTTCATCTCCCAGGGAGCTTTCACATCCCTGTTCTCTCACCAAGCCCGCCTTCCAGGCCCCCTGTCCCCTGGGTGTCTTCAGTATAGGTCAAAGGCCCATCCTTAAAGGAAAAGGGGCCAGGGGTAGATCAGATGGGAGGTTTGCACACACCCATCACACTCATGCACATATGTCCGTGCGCATACATGTAGACACGGAGGCACAAGCTCTTACACACACGTGCACCTTCTCAGCTTCTCTTTTTAACAAGTGAAATCGTTGGGAACCTGGGTGGCTCAGTCAGTTGAGCGTCTGACTCTTGATTTCAGCTCAGGCCATTATCTCAGGGTCTGTGAGCTTGAGCCCGCATGGGGCTGACAGCACAGAGCCCGCTTGAGATCCTCTGTCCCCTTCTCTCCCTGCCCCTCCCCCACTCATGCTCTCTCTAGCTCTCTCAAAAATACACATTTTTAAAAACTTTCTTAAAAAGCGAAATCACTGACAAACTCACACAAGGAAAAAAATTTCATGAGGGCAGCAGGAGGGAATTATATGGAAAGACGTGTAGAAGACCGTTCAGGGTTTGCAAAAAAGTTAAGATCATCTGGGTTCCTTATTTTTTGTTCGTTTGTCTGTTTGGCTTTGTTTTTCACACACAAGCAGCCCTCCACATGCACATTTTGTTGTAAAAGATTCGGGAGAGTATGCTCGTGTACAGAACCTAGTGTACAAGAAGCCCCCGACCTCCTAGCTCCGGCCCCTTCCTCAGAGGTGCACATGGCAGTGCTGGAGTATTTCTATTGTCAACTTGGCTACTCTGGGAACCCTAAATCCCAGAGTCCCTTCTCTGTGCGGTTCTGGGTTGCTGTTGGCTGAAAGCGAGGTCACACAATATCTGTGAAGCCAAAGCGAGCAGCAGCCGTGATGCTCTGAAGGTCATGTTGGAAGAAGGCAATGAGAGACAGAGCAGAGGCACTGGCCAGCGCCCGTCTGTCACTGTTCTCCTCTCCATGTCCAGCCCGGCTTCCCACCTGCCTCCAGCTGAGCAGCACGTAACCTCCCGATGCTTCATTGCAAACTCACAGAGAGCTCCACAGGAACAGTCAATAACCTCCCAAGCTCCCCCTCTGCAATCCCGCCCCAGCTGCTAGATGCGCCAGCTTCCAGAACCTTCAACTCCCCTTTGCAGACCTGTTCCTGCTCGGTTCCTTCTCCCAGTTGTATAAGGAGCAATTCCTGCAATAAATTGCCTTATTCTGTGATTCTCTGCGCTTCTGCTTCCCCGATTCACTGGCTGACACAGTTGTCAACAGTGTGGCATACATTCTCCTTTTTCTACACAAAGGTACATACCCACATACAGCTCAGCTTTGTTCCCCTCTTTTTTCCTACATGCCACCGTCTCGTTGAGAATTCTGTGAGCACACGTATAAATCAAGCTCATTCTTTGATTCGGCATTGGTAAACATTTAAGTTTTATCCAGTTTCCTACCATGACCAAAAACAAAAACAAAAAAAATGCTACCATGGCATTTTTAGATATGCCTCTTCACACATATTATGCAAACCTTCTTTAGGGTGGACTCTTAGACTGGAATAATGACTATATCTTTAATTGCTATAGTCCTTAGCAAATTGCCTTCCAAAAGACTTATTTCTCCAAAATGCTCTTGCCCTGCCAGCAACTTTACCCTTGTTCACTGGACAGGGCCCTGCATTCTGGTTTTTCTAGAGATCCACGGCCCAACAGTGCTCTGCCTGGAAGGCAGAGGGAAGTGGACATTTCAAACCAGGAACGTGGAAATTTACAAAGCAAGAAGTATAGCTATGGAAAGCATCATGCCTGGAAGAAATACACACTTAACTGGGTAAAGACGAAAAGAAGAAAAAGAGAACTGGCATGGATGAAGGATGAGATTAATACTAAGAGAAGAAAATTCTTCCTTTTGTATGTTTCACAGAGTCTCCAATTCCCCCCAAATAACTGCCCAGGTGTGCATCCACTGGTAGACATTTATACACACACACACACACACACACACACACACACACACTTCAGAATCTTCTGAAGCTTGAAACTCAGCTTCCCCCAAATAAATATTTTCTTCCCCCAAATAAAGCTGAGGTTCAAATAACAATCCTTACCAATAAATAGTAGTTATGAATGAGGAACTTTGCTTAATATTAAACACGTCTCATGTCATCTGAGATGGGTATTATCCCCATTTTATAGACAAGAAAACTGAGGTTCATAAAAGTGAACCCAAACAACTAGTGAGTTGGCAAGTAAGGACTTGATCCTGCTCTATGTAACCAGTCAACCTTTAGCCACTGCCCTGTCTGCCCAGGGGAAGGTGACAAAGCCCCTCCATTTCATAGTAAGGCAGTATGGTAAGGTGGTCAGGTAGACTTCTCCTGCTATGCGCTGTCCCGAGAGCAGTGTTTCCTCAAGGAAAAGGTACTGGGTATTGGAAAAGACCAGCTGGAGAGAAGAGAAGGTGAAGAAAGATCCTGAGGATATAAATACTTCCTATGCCAGTGAAAGGAGAGAGAACTAGATCAGCTCAAAGGAACGGGGAAGGTAGCTTTTCCAGTCAGGGTAATGCCTCCTGATGCTGGTGTTAGAAGAGTGTGGCAAGGGGCGCCTGGGTGACTCAGTCGGTTGAGCATCCGACTGCAGCTCAGGTCATGATCTCACAGTTTGTGGGTTCGAGCCCCACGTCGGGCTCTGTGCTGACAGCTCAGAGCCTGGAGCCTGCTTCAGATTCTGCACCTCTCTCTCTGTCTCTCTCTCTCAAAAACCAATGAATAAACATTAAAAAAAAATTTTTTTAAGAGTGTGGCAAGACACTGGAAGTGCTGAAAAGGAGTCCTCTCCATGGTCCCCTTCCTCCTCAAGCTTTCCTGCTGCTCCAGTGTCCGTGGGCTTGCTCTGCAACGGGTGATTTCCACACCGTGAAATCAATTAATCCTGCAGTTAGATGATATCGGGCCCAATGACCTTGGATTGAAGAGGTCGGGAAGGCGCCCAGAGAGTGATGCGTGAGCAAGTACTGGTTCGGGGGCAGGGCAGGTTGTGGGATTGCCGGAGACACGGGTGCTAGAACGGTGACCTGGGAGACAGCTTCGTAAGGAAGGGCTAAGGATGCAGCCAGAGGGCTCAGGGAAAATAGAGCACACGCGTGCTTAACCGGAGGCCCGTCGGTTGCTGTCCTGGCCCTGACAGGGCCGGATAAAGATGTGCTTGGTGTGCAGAGGGTCCCTCGTCTCCACAGAGCCTCTGGCCACAGTACTAAGTGCAGAGTTGAAGGCGGCAAGGGGGTCTGGGTCTGACGGAACGGAGAGCATTCGGGATGGTGCTGTTTATTATACTGAAAGCTTGAAAGCCACCTAAATAGAACGACTTACAGAGAACTAAGAACTGGAATAGCACTGGGTGGAATATTATACAGCCACGAAGCATGATAATTATGACGACTAAGTGGCAATATGGAGAGTTATCATAATGTGAAAACATCTACCGATGATGACAAACGTGCTTTTTATTCATGTGGCTAAACACTGGGAATGCAGATCTCAACATAGCGGCAGCTGTAATGAGGGGGTTGTAGGCTTATGGGTGATTTTCACTCACTGCTTCGTACATTTCTGTTGATACACTAGTTTTACAGTGATGTAGAAAGGTGAGGGAGGAGAGAGGTCTGGCTGCGTGCTGAGGCATCTGTGACGAACCGAGGTCACCCAAGTGACCCAAGTGGGCCCAAGTGAGGGTGACATCCAGACCCCCAAACACACACAACATGAACACATAATACCCACCATCACGCACAGACATACCCTGCACACAATATACACATATGCAAGATACACACACACCCCACAGAGCACACTCGTGTGCTTTTATTTCCATGTGCATTTCACACGGGCATCCGCTGACGTAAGAGTTTGCTCTCAGAGACTCCGGTTGGCCTGGGAGCAGGGAGGTATGTCTCTCTCTCTCTTTTGTCCTCATAGAAAACTACAGTCTGCTCTCCACGCAGAGCATGTCGTGAGCCAAATGGAAGCCCTAAACCAGTCCCCACGCCACAGATTCTGTTTACGTGACAGCAGATACTTCCAGAAGAGTCCAGCCTTCATCCAGGCCAATCAGGAGAACATTCCCTCTTGTTTCTCTTGCACGGACTGGCTCTTGCAGCTTTACTTGCTTCAGGAAGGCCCACCGACACACAGGAAGTCAGCCCAGAATGGTAGTCTCCTTTACAGAGCTGGTATCAGCCCTGCCGGAGCCTTCCAGCATTCAGCATTAGGCACGGTACGTTGCGTGTAGATAAATCAAATTAACGTACGCTGTCACTGCCCGCTTGAGCAGCTGTATTCTTTGTGTTAAATTTCATAGTTAAAATGATACACTTTTTCATTACTAAATTGCAGCGCCACTGGGCGACTGCACCAGCTACCTGCCAAAATTAAGCTCTGTGATGCCAGCCCTGTCGCAAAATGGCAAATGCAAATTGGATTGACGCAAAGTGACTGAGGAGTTGCTAACTGCCACCAAAATAAAACACTGATGTGGATTCACATCTTTGAACCAAGAGTCCGTATAAACTCAGTAAATACATGCCTGGCTCAGTTGGTTAGAGCAGAGGTCTGTGAAGGCCAAGATTCATGATGAATGTGCGGCTTCATGAATATGGGCGGCTCACGGTCAAGGAGTCTCCCGTTTCTTGCATGTGGATGCCCTGATGACGCGTGTTGAGTACCTACTACATACAGTGTTCTTTATGGGTATTCTATACGTCAGTTTCCAAAAAAAGTCATCATCAGTATTATTAGCCCCAGGATACCTATGAGGAAATGGAGACCAGACTCAGGAAGACTGTGATGTAGCGACACAAGTAATAAATGACATGACCAGGACTCAAACCAGGATCTGACTGAATCCAAAATCTCCCGTTCCTTCCTCTTTGTCAAGCCGGTGTTGGGTAGCACAGAGCAGATCCAACTGGAAAAAGCAAAATCACTCAAAGCACATGCTTTGCTGTTGATGGATTAATCGTGGCGTCTCCGTGCAGAACATACATCATGGTTATTCTCAGCACACTGAGTGCCTGCCCTTAGGACCCCAGACATCCCTTTCCCTGTCACGTGGGCTACACACAGTCCATGCACAAGACCCAAGCTTGCAAAGAGGCAAGGTTTCCAAATCCACTGCCCCATCAGGCCCAGGTGTCAAGAATATCCATGTTTTCTGCGAGCCTGACGCTTACCAGTCCCACCGGAATGTCCCCTTCAGCTCTTGGCAAGATTCAGGTAGGGTTTCCAGGTCTCTGTAAACACCTCCACCCCACCCGGCCCGTACCAGTCAGAACAGGCTTTCATCTGTCCCACAGCGGGTGTGCTCTCCGTCTCCTACCTGGGCCCGCCTGCTGCATTTCACAGCTCCTTGATCTGCCTAATTCTTGAGCCCCAACTCATGTTGCAATAGCACATAGAATGCTGTGCCGTTAAAGAGTGTTGACACGACGAAAGAAAGGAAAGGCAATCAAATCTACACGGAGCCTGCCGAGCACAGAACTCTATTCTTATGAGGGTAGCACACATTTAAGTGTCCAGGGCCAAGGACTGTAAATCTCTCTATATGCATGCAAAGTGTAGGCAGCTACAGAAAAACCACTATGGGTAGCGACGCCCCGGATTGGATGGTCCTGGCTAGAGTGATTACCCAAATATTTTGGTAGGCCACAGAGTAAAAGAATTATGAGTTTTGGACCGGAGATCCATTTCTCTGCCAAATAGCCACTTTCCTGCAGGGTAGCAGCACATACTTTCCACTCCAGATAGATCAGTGTTGCAATTAAGATGCTCAGCGGAGCGGGCCATTTCAAGTGCGCCCTCGATGGGTGTCCACACCTTGTGGGGGAAGGTGGGTGTCGTTTGGGAAGGCTCAGGCTCAGACCCTCAGCATGGTGAGTCCGTAGGGTGAGCAGGCTCTGAATGTTGACTCAGTTTGTCCCTATGGCAGCTGTTTGTGGAACTCGATTGATAAGCTCAATGTAGGCTTTATCTCAGCAGAAAAAGCACAAGCTTTGGGAACCACCCGATAGGGGTGCAGTTTGGGGCAAGTCACTTCATGCGAGTGGTGACCATTCATGAGTTCAAGGCAGGGTGACGTGGTATCACAGAGCACGGACGCTGGAGCCCACGGGTACCCTAATCCCAGATGTGCCATTATTATCCATCTGACCAAAGGCAAGTGACATAACCTCTCTTTGCCTGAATTCCCTCATCTGCAAAATGGATTTCAAAGCAGTACCCGTGTTTCCTTTTGGGGTGATGAAAATGTTTTAAAACTAGATAGAGCAGTGGTGGCACCACATTGTGAATACAAGAAATGCCATTGAATCGTTCGCTCTAAAATGGCCAATTTTAGGCCAGGTCCATTTCAATTCAATAAAATACATTTGCTTTTAAATTTCATGTTTGTTGATTTTTGAAAGAGAGAGACAGAGTCAAGTGGGAGAGGGGCAGAGAGGGAGGGAGACGCAGTATCTAAAGCAGGCTCTAGGCTCTGAGCTGCCAGTGCAGAGCCTGGCGTGGGGCTTGAACCCACTAACCGCGAGATCACGACCTGAGCCAAAGTTGGGCGCTGAACTGACAGAGCCACTCAGGTGCCCCAATACATTTTGTTTTCAACTAGCACCTGCATCATAAGAGTATTGTAAGGATTTAAATTTAATGCTATGCATAAAGTCCCTAGGACAGGGCCGTGTAAGCACTGGTTCTTACGCTCCAGGAAGTATGCTTAAGCAATGCACATACTTTTTTTTTTTTTATTTTTTATTTTATTTATTTTTGAGTGAGAGAGAGAGCACGCACGTGTGCAAGCTGGGTAAGGAAAGAGAGAGAGGGGAGACAGAGGATCTCAGCGCTGACAACAGAGAGCCTGATGCAGGGCTCAAACCCACCAACCGTGAGATCATGACCTGAGCTGAAATCTGAAGCTTAACCAACGGCGCCCCAGTAATTTACACACATTAAACCTTCACAACCCCCACAAGGCAGGTACTGCTATTATTCCCATTCTGTGGATGAGGAAACTAACACGTGGAGGAAGAAAGTGTCATTCCAATTATTATGGCTTTGTAGCAAATTACCCCAAACTTGACAGTCACTAGCTTGTGGATTCTGCTACTCAGAGATGACAATAGGACATAACAAGTTCTTTTTGTCTCTGCTTCCACCGAAAGACCCGAAGGCTGGCGTCTGGAATCATCTGATGTCTTGTTCACACTCACATCTGGCATTTGATGCTTACTGTCAGTTGGGAGCCTCAGTGTCCCTTCACAGGGACCTCTCCATGCGGTCTCTCTTTGAGGGCTTCCTCATGGCATGGTGGCCGGCTTCCCAGGGCAACAGTCCCCAGGGAGGACCTGGCAGAAGGTGAATCATCTCACAGGGACTTCTCCATGCGGTCTCTCTTTGAGGGCTTCCTCATGGCATGGTGGCCGGCTTCCCAGGGCAACAGTCCCCAGGGAGGGAGGACCTGGTAGAAAGTGAATCATCTCACAGTCTTACAGCATTACTTCCACCACCTTGGGTTCTCAGAAGCAGTCCTAAAGTCTTGCACAGTTTCAAGAGGAGGGAACACCCCCCTCCTACCCTTTGATCCATAATGGTAAGATTCTAGAAGAGCATGTGAGGGGGGCTATATATTACTGGACAGTGCAGTTTGCCACAGTATCTTCTTTTTTTGTGAAGTTTATTTATTTAGAGATAGACAGAGACAGTGTGAGTGGGGGAAGGGCAGAGAGATTAGGAGAGAGAGAACCACAAGCAGGCTCCATGCTGCTGGTGCAGAGCCCGATGCGTGGCTTGAACTCACAAAACTGTGAGATCATAACGTGAGCCAAAACCAAGAGTCAGACACTTAACCGCCTGAGCCACCCCGGGGCCCCTGCTCCGGTAACTTCTTAAGACCAGGTAGGCAAGCCAGGGGTGCAGCTCAGGGTGGCAGTTCTCATCCACTGTGTGCTGAGCCGCAGGGTTTCATCTGTCAGAGACAATAAGGTCTCCTATCAGCAGAAACCTATCAAGATAAGTTGACATATTGGGGCCTTTGTTTCCCAATCCTTGAAATGGTGTTAACAAAGTTCTTACCTCTTTGGGTTGTTATGAGGATTGACTTACTGTTAGCAAGTAAGAGTGATAAGCAGACCGGAATATTCATGTCAACTGGTCGGTACGCCCTCTTCCCCAGTATAAAAGTCTACCTGGGAAACCAACCTCAGATCAGAAGTTTCTCTGCTTAGGAGTATCTGTAAGGACTGCCTGCTCACCCACATTTAGACATATCAAGAAGAGCGGAACTTCCTGCTTTGCCCATTCTCCATAGACAGGACGCTGACAAACGGCCACTCTCTCATCCCCTTCTTTCCTTTCAACCTAGTTATATCATCATGTGGCAATTAATTTAATTACTGCCTATCTTAAATTAATGATGGTGCAATCGTGTCTTCCCAGCAAGATTTTCAGAAATGCCCTAGTCAGCAGCAAATTTTTAAAACTTCTCTTAGGGAAGATTAATTTCCAGGAAGACACATAAGCAGCTCACCTCTCCCATTTCAGGTTAACCTTTGTTAGCTGCCCCTCCAGCAACGAATGCTTCCGGTCTTGCTTCTTAATTCTGGAAGCTGTACGTCCCTTGGGCCCTGCCGCTCATGGACAGGCGACGTGGCACTCAAGTCAGATCACTAAACAAAGCAACTGAGTCACTGCCACCCGTAGTAATAACACATTCTGACAAAAACATGAAAGATAGTGTATCTCTGCCTTAACTCATGTGGGTATCAGTAGAGGGGAAGAAAGTAAATTCTTTTAAAATACAGACAGAATCTTTTATCAATGAAAAACTGTCATCGGGCTTTCTTATCTCTTTGTGCAATGACAGCGGGATTTATCTTTCTTAGAAGCAAGCCTCCAAATGAATATCATGCCTGTTTTGCCAAGGTGAGTAGTTTGTCATTGTTGGGCGAGTAGACATGTTTTACATAGATGTTGTGGAGCCCACATGCCATTTGTCATAAATCCCCATGCCCTCTAAGGTGTCCTGAAGCCTTGAGTGTTAGTCCATTTCTCTCAGAAACACGAGACTCCCATACGCTTGAAGCTTGTTCTGCGGACCCCAGATGAGCAAAATTCTCATGATGCAACCTCTGTGTTCGGCCATCTTAGCTCCACTAGAGGTGATTCCCTAACAGCGGGGGAAAGCACAACTAGAAACCACTGGATAGAACGTTGGGTTCCACTGGACAGAACAATCGAATCCGGAGTCAACACTGTAAGGAACCTTCCCTCCAGCAAAGAGGACTCTGCCCTTAGCACATCTTCCTAGGCACCAGCAAGCAATGGCTCCTTCTTTCCATTCTTGGGTTTCTAAAAATGCTTTTATTTTTCTGTAAATGCAGCTTTAGGTTTTCTCCAAGGGGGTTGCGCCCTTGGTGACAGTAGAAGAGTTAGCAGCACCAGGATAAGAACGATGTTAGCTCACACTTATTGAGCACTTCCTGTGTTCCAAGCACCATCCTGAGCAGATGATGTGTCCCAGCTCGTGAAGCTTCCTAACAGCCTCTGAGGCAGTGTCACGCTTGTCTCCATTTTACAGTTGGGGAAATCAAGGCACAGTGGCCTCCCCGGCACATAGCTAGCAAGCAGCAGTGCTGGGATGCGATGCCAGGTAAACTGGTTCCAAAACCTTCAAACTCAACCACTTCCTTGTCTTGCCTAAGAAGTTCCAAGAAATTCCAACGTCACCCCATCATTACATGACTATCTTCTAAACGTCCCAGAAAGGTTACACCCCGATGTTAAGGACTTCTCCGGAGACCTCCACGGTGTCTCCTCTCTTTTTCTCAGAGTGGGAGCCATCATTCCTACTGAGACCAGAGTAAAAAAAAAAAAAAAAAAAAAAAAAACCCTGGATCACAGGGAAAACTTCCCCCATGCAGGCCAAGTCATAAGGTCCTCAAAGGACAACCTTTCTACCTGAGAAATCTTGGAAGTTCCACCTGTTGGGATTTGAGGATAACCTAAGTCGGAAAGAGAATTTATTCAGAGAATACTAAGAGACTTATGAAACTGAAGGAAGATGTAACCTCAAACTTAGGAAGGACAGAGACCCAAAGACAGTCTCTTTGGGGCAGTTCCATGGGGACAACTGAGATCTTATCATAATCTTCCCTGGAATGGCTCATGACCCAAGGTGAATTCCCAGAATGGGGTATCTGGTCAGCTTACCATTAGCTGACACGTTTATTAGAGGAGGTTGGTTGTTAATTCTGACTCAGGGGCTCAGTGGCCCACGCTTTGAGAGATATCATAGCTCACCTTATTTTTAAGTGCATTTCGTAAACTTTGAAGCAATTCTGTACAAAGGCAAGCTGTCATTGAAAGCTTCAACCCTGGAAGGGTCTTAGGACATGCATTGTTATCCATTCTACAGATCAAGACTCTGAGACCTAAAAGGGTTCATTAAGTATTTCCGAGGGACACCCGAGTTAGAATTGAACCTCAGGTCTTCTTACTCCTGGATGCTGCTTTCTATCCCTGGGGGTGTCCTCTCTAGAGCTAACCGTGGACCCTGGGTACTTTTTCTCCCTCAGTGATTTGGCATCGCGAGACTTTGTTTGCCTTCTTTCTCTCCCCACCCATCACACACAGGCATGCTGGCAAACACATTCATTCACTAGCCCACTTCCTGCGAGGGAAAGAGCTAATCTGCACAGCGCAAGGACCCCCTCTGTAGGAAAGGAGAACAGAACCACCGAATACATATGCTGGAACTTTGTCCCTGGTGACCGACCCCAGGGCTGCAGGACCTGCTGTCTCTTGGCAAAGACATCAGGAAACACAATTGCCAGTCTTCACACTCTGGACCACAAACAGGCTCTCCCCCGCTCACAGTTGTGTCTGTTTTCCTGGAGCAGGACTGGGGGAGGGAGAGATTTTATTAGATGCAGGGTGAGGGGCTCAGTGAACACTTGAGTGGTTCTCAGTCAGGCATGAACTCGTGTGCAGCTGAGGATTCTGGCATGGTGGTGGGGAGGGGGGCAGGCAGGGCTCTCTCCCTTTCACATCTGGGAGAGCACCTGGCTGCACCCTCCAAACGGCAATGCCAAAGGGAGAATCAGCGCTGATTAGGACCCCATCAGTAATGTTCACTTATGCTAATGGCGTCAAGGCTTATTCCATCATCACTAGCGGAGCAGACGGGTCTGAGACAAGTTGAAGTCATAAAACACACTTAAAATCGCTCTGTCTTGAAATAGGCAAGGGAGGAGAATTTATTATTATTGTTCCTCAGTCCCAAAAAAAGAGAGTAAAAATGAATGAAGGTCACCGTTCCCTTTACAGCTGATCGACTTACCTTCCTCTTTGTTCCTGTGCCTACATAGTAAATCGAAGTTGGAAACAGAGGTGCATACTAGATGATTTTCTGTTGTTACTTTCATTTTCCCCAAGAGGAGAAGGGACAGTCCATTTAAAACAACTGAGCTATTATATCACAGTGCTTCTTGTTTAAAATTCAAACGTCATTGAAAATGTGCTCCAGCGCTACTAAACGTAACGGGAATCGTGCGAACCACGTTATCTCAAAAGTAATAATCCCAAATAGACATGATATTCCATGCTTTAGAGTCTTCCAAAATGTATGTATAGGTAAGATTTTAATGTATATGCATAAATATTATATACATGTATACAATACACACATATACTACATACTATATAGCGTATGTGTATATATGTTTCACTATATATTATACGTACGTAAAACACTTGACCCTCACACAGACTTTGGAATGGAGACGGGTGAAACTGACATTCGGTTCGAATGACTTACACCAAAACATATAGCTAGAAATGGCAGAGCCATTCAACTTGATTTTCTGACTTCAAGACCAATGTTCTTTCCCCTGTGACTCTTCTTTTTTTTTTTTTTCATATGAAGAGGTCTCAAAAAATTATCCTGTGCTCATCTAAATGAGGCGTGTGTACCTAAGTCTCCTGGTAGCACCTACCCCATGCTGTCACCAGTCTACAACCAAACGTCTCTACAATAAAACAGCATGTAAACAAACCAAATTGGTATAGATCCCTCAGGAGCAGGAAGTTCAGGGTCAATAGCTCTGGAAACCTGGATAAATATTTAAAACAACAGAGACATTTTCCCTTTGGGAAGGCGCTTAGCATCCAGAGCAGTGAGAGGCATGCAGGAATGTGTAGGGATAAGAGCACAGCCTCCTTCCAGTAGTGACCTTGGGGACCAGCCTGATTCAGGGGTATGTGTGCATGGAGAAAGGGGTCTTCTGGCCTCCTCCCGCATCCCACATCCTCCCACTGGCTACACCCAGGTCCATCCCTCATTCTAAAGAAGTCACATTCCCTTCTGTCTAAAGGGAGTTGTGAGAGTATATGACGTTCATGTTAGTATTAATGTCCAATGAGCATCGCTCTGAGCCCACACGTGTTCTCACAGAACTTCAGTCTTCCCTCAAAACCTCCCTTGAGGGGTGCCTTGGTGGCTCAGTTGGCTAAACATCCAGCTCTTGACCTCAGCTCAGCTCATGGTCTCACAGTTCACGGTTCATGGGTTAGAGCCCGGCATCGGGCTCTGTGCTGATGGTGTGGAACCTGCTTGTGATACTCTCTCTCTCTCCCTTTCTTTCTGCCCCTAACCCACTTGCTCTCTCTCTCTCAAAATAAATAAACTTTACAAAATTTTTTGAAAAAAGCAATAACTCCCTCAGTTATTTAGAGGAGGCCTGGACGCTGTTCATTGTCCCCCATGCATCCGAACAATTCTCTGAGGAGTTTCTTTTTCCACAGCTCCCTGTCGTTTAGTACCCTCAGAGGGTTTTGGTGGGGCTGAGCACCTCTCCAGGGGTCTACTGGTACCCACCTGGGGACCCTCAGTACCAGAGCTACCTGGAGACTTGTGAGTAGTTAAAAGAAAGAAGACTTATGCCCAATTCTGTGTCCCTCTGTCACCTGGGTCCTAAAATGACCCTATGAGGTGCTGAGAGTTTCACAAAGTCTTTAGGACCCATCTCTCCTAGCGCCACACTCAGGCTAAGCAGAGAGATACCTTCTCATCTCTCATCTCTCAGAGACCTCCCTCTTGAAAAGAAGATCCCCTGCCTCCACTTTGAGCCCAGCGCCCACCTGTCCTGATAATTCATGTCAGCCGATACTTGCCTGGGCACTGGGCCACCAGATCTGCAACTAAATGTAGGTCAGGTAACGCTACTCTTCCAGGCATAGATGCTCTGAGAAATAAGAGAAGCCAAGATAGAGAGACCTAGAGTATTCCTGGAGGGCTTCCAGGAGGAGGTAGTGCTTCTGATGCTTAAAGACGTTAAAACTCAGACAAAACATAAAATAGAACATTTCAGGCCCGGGAATCACTTGATCCTGATTTGTTCACAGGAGATCAATTAAACCCACGCCCTAAAGCCATCTCACGTGTGAGCAGGCAGAATCAAACCACATAAAACAGAAGAGAAAAATAAAATTTAACTCCTGGACCTTTCCCACGCTGACCAGCTTTCTCTCTCCTCACCTTAGGTGTTTTCCTTCTCTAAGTACAATTCCGTTTCCCTCCAAATTTGTTGAATCCGTTTTCTGACCGGGCCAGGCCTCTCCTCTCAGAAGAACCAGAAACACACTAAGTCTGATATAATACACCTCATTTCCCTTGGGATGCCCATTTCCCTGCTTTTGATACAAACTCTGAATGGCGGAGTCGGGGCAGAGGGAAGACGCCTTGGAATATAAAACCCAAGAAAGCCTCCCCTTTGGATGGCTGAAGCATCCACCCCCCAAATCCTCCAATGATTGGCCATCTCGGCCAATGGAGTATCAACAATCCAGGGAGACAGGAGACAAGGTAGAGTGCTAGCATTTTAACTGCAGTGTGGATCAGTGCTCCAGAGCCTGAGGTTTCAAAATAGGCCTTTTCTGTGGGCCCCAAACCCACATTCTTACATATTAAAGCTTCCAATGGCTTTAATGTGAGTTCCATGCATGTAAGGCTTGCAAGATTGGACCCTGTGGGAGTGTAAAGTGACAACATAATAGAGAAAAATAGCTTTAGCAGGCAACAGTGACAGCTGGGCGGGCACTCAAAAAAAGGGGAAAGGCCTCAGTTTAGACAAATTACTGAATGAAATGATCACATGAAAAGCCCTTTTTACAGCTGCCACTAAGAAATCCAGAAAATATAAAACATGTGAAAAAGTAAATAAAGGAATTTCTGAACCTTTTTTCCCCCATTAAAGGTGTGGTAAATGGTTAAAATGCCCTGAAAAGATCTTTGGTGTTCTGAGTCATGGGCCCAAATGGAAAAACGTGGCTATTTGGGTTTTTCACATCAATTACTATACAACCAATAAAACATAAACAATGAAAGGGCTCCAAAAACTCTGGAAAATTCCAAAGCCTATTTCAGAGTCTCTATGATTTTACTCAGATCCTCTCATTTCCATGACTTTTGACATCTCATTACCCTGCGTTATATACTTTTACAGACTCGTTTTCCATCATATATAAAAATGACTTAATGCATCCTCAGAACGATGTCAGTGATCTAATTGTTGAGTTCTATCAGCCACTTAAAAATAAAACAGACATTTCCTTAATAGAAATCCTTGGGGTGATAGAAAAATAGAAGGAACCCCATGTTGGCAAAAAAAAAAAAAAATTAAAATATAAGAGGCAGCATGATGTAGCAGGGCAGAGACACCCAAGTGGGAGTTAAGAGATCTGGTTTCTGCTATTAATTCTGCCGCTAATATGCTGTGTGATTTGGGGCTAGTATTAACCCTCTTCGGGCCTTGGTTGCCAGATCTATAAAATGAAGGAGTTTGAAAGGATGCTCTCAAGGCCCCTTCATGCACTGACAGGCTATGATTTTGAAAGCTTCCTCAGGGGAAGATCCTTCAGAACATGTGTTCATGACCTAGCCATTTTCAAATTTAGAAACAAAAACATTTTTAAATTCTCCCTATTTCTCTGTCTATATACCAAATTGCAGCATTGAGAGGGGCCCAAAAGGGCCAAATAATATAGTGATGTTCTCCTGGGTAGAGCCCAATTTTACAAAGTAACTCCCAAGACCATTTCAGACTAAGTCCAAAGACATTTTCAGAGAACTTCAAAGCACCCTTCCAGAGGATTTTGGGAATGTCTTAGTTTCGTAGGATGGGAACACCTAATCCAAGGGCCCCTACAGTACATGTTCAGCTTCCAAGAACCAAATAAGACCTAGCAGAGACATGCCCAGCTAGCCTGGGTCTACTAGCCAGAAACTTACACTTCTGGAAAAGAAGAAACTATGACAAGTTATTAACATATGCATATTTAGACTGTGATAACACAGATTTACAAGAAATACATTATTCAACAGTGGGAGCATCTTGTAAGTTCTTGCTTTTTAATGTTATTTATTTGAGAAAGAGAGAGAGAGAGAGAGTGCCTGTGAGCAAGGAGTGGAGGGGTGGAGAGAGAATCCCAAGCAAGCTCCTCACCGTCAGCACAGATCCCTGTGAAGGGCTCGAACTCACAAGTAATGAGATCATGACCTGAACCCAAACAACAGCTGGACACTTAATCAACTGACCCCTACAGGCATTCTCATTTTGTAAGTTCTAAGCAGTCCCTGAGTTGAAGAAACGGAAGAGAAAGAGGGAAGGGCATGGCCAGGCATAGACACTTATGTCACCACTCTTTTTCTCAAAGGGTCTAGCCTAGTGGTTCTCAACTCAAGCTGCACATTGGAATTATATGGGAAGCGTAAAAAAAAAAAAAAAAAAATACTGGTGCCTGGATCCCAATCCCATCCTCAGAGATTTTGATCTAATTGCTGTGGGGTGCCACCTGGGCATTGGGGTTCTAAAAGCCAGCGCCCCCTCCAGGTAATTCAGTTGAACAGTCAACTTTAAGAATCCCGCTCTAGTTCCTCTAATGCAGAGGTTCTCAAACTTGACCATGCATTAGAACCACCTGGGAGACCTAGGAGACTGTGATTGAAAGATCTCACCTCCGGAGTTTCTAAGTAGCTGCGGGGTGAGGCCCCAAACTGCACTTCTAATGTGTTCCCAGGTAACGCTGATAGCAATAGTCTGGGGTCCACACTTCACAAAATCCTGTTCTGATCTGTCTGGTGCGTAAGGATGTAAGCACTTCTTACACAGGTCGCCTTCTTCTTGCCCTTTGATCTTCTCCCAAACCACTCAACTGTGGCCAAGACAGGTGCGTTGCTAGGGCCAACTTCTAAATTCAAGACCCAGATGCGTCTAAGGACCAGCAGAGAATCTTTGGGTTGGTCTCCATTGGCTGCCTTTTCCACTTTTGGGTGAGATGAAGCAAAGAAGTTCACCTCCAGCAAACAGCATTGCATTATAATGCTATAAATGTTAAGTAAGAACTCCTTAGTCTGTAGAGTCAAAAGAGTTAACCCCATTGGTCCTGGTTGGCCTCTAAAAACCAAGTCAGACATCCGAGAAAGTAACTAGCCAACTAGGGGCATAACCAGAAAGAAAGGAGGCAATAAAAATTCATAAACACATTGGATATTCCTTAAGGAGTTAATAAAAGAATAGGACAAAGGGAATTGATATCTCCACCTGCCCTTGCCATGCCTAGCATCGGTTGAAGGTCTTCAACCACAGCCAATGAGCAGGCTGAATTCTAGAGATCTTGCATTCAAAAGTAATGGCCTGGGAGTCAGGAGATGGTGTGGGAAGAAACAGTAGTACTGGACGCATGGCCCTTGGGCAGTGGATGAGGAGGTAGTGGTTGATTGGAGGCCTGGGATCTCTTAATTGTGAAATCTTTACCTGCCTGACTATGAAGGATGACTACCCCTATCTTCTTCCATGGCCTATGTTAACCTTTGTGCTAATAATTAAGAACAGTCCAGACGGCCTTGTGGCTTCTTTCTAATCACTTGAGGTCCAGCTCACTCCATCTGTGTGGTTCTTTCTCCTACAGTAGACTGAATATGTGCCCCATCTAAGCCAACTCCCACATCTACCCAAGTCAAAGCAAATTCAGTGCCACCTGCAGAAAGGATTTGGCTTCAATAGTACCTCACGAGCCTCCCCGGAGATAGCAGTGACAGGTCAAAGCTGATAGTTCAATTCTTCTTCCTTGTGCCGTATCTCCATGTGCTTTTTCATCCATCTGGCAATCAGCCCCTGGGAAGGGCAGCAGCCACCAGCAGAGAATTTTCCTCTGAGAAGCAACATATCTTCCAGGAGAATGTCACACTCATTGAATAAGTCACTATCCAAAGGAGCCGAACTGGGGAGGGGATTCCAGGCACAAGGTGGCAGGCAGGATGGACCTGGGGTTTGGGGCAGAACCGGAGTCTTTCTCTGAGCCAGTGAGCGTAACCACTCCTCCAGGTGCTGGGTGCTGATCCTCCATGGGGGTGAAGGAGTCCTGGGGGGTAGCTGTTAAGAGTGTCAATCTGGTGTAAATAGGAGTCAGACTTCTCCCAAGACTTGTCCACAAAGATTGTACCTTAACTCTAGCATATGTGGATTCATATTCCTTTTTACTTTCTGCTTGGAACTCTTTGGGAAATGTCCTCTTAAGCAGAGATACTCAGCTGGCACCCAGGAAACCAGGATGAGAAAGTGACAAGCAAACACATTTTGGATGGTAATAGGAAGCATGAAGATTTTTAAATCTGTGTCATCTCTATCACTAGAGATTGGAGGTGTTTGAGGCAGGGAGTGGAGGGTAGAGGACACTCAGGACAAAGAATCCAGGAGAGAGTGGCAGCACATAAGGAGCACATGCCAGTGATGTGGTAGAAGCTATGGGGGTGGGAGGATGTACCAGGTACCAACAGGTATCACAACTCCATGACATGAGGTCAGGCACTGACTCTCTCAGAGACTCAAAGATACTGAGCCCAGGCACTGAGCCCCTAGCCAGAAGAGGAAGGAGAAAGAGGAGAAGGAGTAAAGAAAGTGACAGAGGGAGAAGAGAGAGGAGAATTAAAAAAAAAACTATGTACGAGAAAATCCTAATTTTTAACATTCAGATGCATTCATTACTGAGGAGAGATTTAATATAGTGTAATATGATAATTGCACAGTGAGAACAAACACCAAAACCACCAATTAGACTTATAAATAGCTTCTTTGAGCTGAAGACCAAAAGCCCAGCAACCTTTCCACGTCCCACCCTCATCACTGACTTTTGTCACTAGTCAAGCACGCTGACACGATTACTGTCTAATAAGGGCTGCAGTGGGAGTGGTGTTTCAGCTTGCTTGAATTGCTTTGTCCACAAACACATGGAAAGCACACTTTCCTGCTCAGTTCTGCACACATCATGAAGACACATTCACAAACATGGCTAAGCCAATAACAGGCATGTAGGTGAGATACACCCAGTCCTGATGCTGTCTTCCTCCCCCTCTCCCACCTCTAGTAACCCTTCAGAGGAGAGACAAACCCCAGTCCTGGTGCTAACCTGCTTCCCCACTCCCACAAAGAGCCTGAGATATAAGCTCCCATACTGGTCATTTATTTTTAGAAGTCATCCCAGGAAAAAGGGATTGAAGAGTGAAACTGGGAAGGAAGGAAGGAAGGAAGGAAGGAAGGAAGGAAGGAAGGAAGGAAGGAAGGAAGGAAGGGAGGGAGGGAGGGAGGGAGGGAGGGAGGAAGGAAGGAAGGAAGGAAGGAAGGAAGGAAGGAAGGACGGTAACTACAAGAGCATATCCTTGGGTAGGGCCCCACTGTGGACACTGGGGCTCACTCCATATAAAACATGCCTCACAGATGTCCACCTGAGGGATAGTACTTGTCCATCAGCTCCTGTCCTCCACTGGCAAGGATCTCCTCATTAGACAATGTATTAGTCCATTTGGACTACTAGAAGAGAATACCATTAATTGTGTGGTTTATGATCAACAGGGATTTATTCCCCCCAGTTCTGGAAGCTGGAAAGACCAAAATCAAAGTGCTGGCAGGTTTGGTGTCTGCGGCTGTCTGCTGGTGACCCACTTCCTGGGTCATAGACAGCTGTCTTCTCATCGTGTCCTCACATGGCCAAAGGGACGAGAGATCTGCCTGGGGCCTCTTTTGCAAGGGCACTAATTCCACGCATGAGGTCTCTACCCTCATGACCTAATCACTTCCCAAGGGCTCACCTCCTAATATCATCACTTTGGGGATTCGTTTTTCAACATATGAAGGTGGGGGGGGGGGGGTGGCGGGGACACAAACCTTCAGACCAGAGAAGACGGGAACTTTCTTGCAATTCCAGGCTGTGCTGGATGCCAGGCGTGCTCCTGCAGTTCCCCACATCTCAGGATCAGGAAAGCTCCAGAGAAGCAAGTGAGGAATATACCGTGTTGCTAGGCAAGGCACTATCAAGGCACATCTGCATGAAGCAGGTGCCATGATGCACGGAGAGGATGGGAGCCAAGGCAGCCGAGTGCCCAATACTTTTCTTCACACCTCAGTGCAAGGATAAGCCAATATTTTGCTTCTCCCAAACATCTTTGTCTTTTTTGGTTGATTGTTGGTGTCAATTTATCCATCAGCAATCAAGTCGAATGTATTTAGAAGGTAAAGAAAACCTGTCTAACAGGCAACAGGCATCAGGTTGCCTCTACTTTGGCTTTGCTTATAGATCTAATGTCGATATGTAACCAAAGTTCTGGAGTCATCAGGGTGGAGCGGTAGAGCCCCAAGAACCACCCAATTAGACGAAGGATGACATCAGGGTCTCGTGTGGGGATGGCCCCAGCTTACACCATCCACATTTGGGCACATGAAACCCATAACTCAAGTTTATTGTCATTGTTGTCTTCAAGCCCAATGACACATGAATTTGAGTGGAGAAGTTCTGCTGATCATGAAATTCTTATTAGCTGCAACAGAAAAAACAAATCTCCATTCCAAAGCAGGAGGAAAAGCCACCCACCTTCAGGGGGGTTACAATATTCACTGGTGCAAGCTTCAACTTAGTCTTCCTCACTCCTGACTCTTCTTGGCTTTGGAGAGCCTTCAGTCCCAGACTAACCCTGGTGGAGCTCTAAAACAGTCCAAGGACATGGGCCTCTGATAAAATAATTCAAGGTATGTCAATTGTTTTACAAAGTTCATATGAAATATAGCCCGATAATCACTATATACTTTGCATGGACTTGTCTTGCATCTCGACTGACATTTCCACACCTCAGATTCCAATCAGCTCATATCCAGTTTGCTCCAGTCATTCTTACACTGGTCCCTCTGGCTGCACTCTCTCCCACATCAGCCCAGCCACAACAGGCCATTTAGTGTTCCAGAACACCTGGATTGCATCATTCCCAAGTGCCTTGGATTATGTCATTTCCAAGTGCAAATAACGCTTGGTATTCCCTACTGCAGAGAAAGTAGAAAAGTGCCTTAGCATGCTATTCAAGACCTGAACCTGACTTTCCAAGCTCATTTCAATTAACTCCCCTACATAAATGCTATGGGTTAGCCTGTTAGAACTACACATACATGACTGACTGCTTAGAGCCCAGACCATCCTAAGTCATCACCAGAGTCCTCATTCCAGAGGCAACCTCAGATCCTTCACTCCTGAAATGAATATGGGGAGCCCCATATCTAGCCCTCACTTCCTATCCCAGCCTCATGGCTATGAACACACTCCTCTCTATAAATACTTATCGACTACTTTTACTGTGCCACGTCCCAGAGATACAAACGAACAAGACATAGTACCTGACCTCAAGGAGCTCCGTGTCCAGTGGAAGAACTGTGTAAACAAGTAGTTACAAAACAATGTGATATTACCTTCTAGAAGAGGGACAGACAACTCTGGAGAGTGGGGGGAGAGTGATCAGAGAAGAGAGAACTCTTTATCTAAATCCTGAAAAAGGAGAAGGAATTTTGCAAGTACAAAGAGAGGGAGGGCATTCCAAGTGGTGGAGCCACATGAGCGAGAAGACAAAGGCCTGATGAAGCGACGTGTATTTGGGGAGCTGCAGAGGGGAAGCATGGAGAGGTGAGCTCAAAGGTAAGTGGGAGAGAGGCCTTTTGGGTCTTGGACTCCTGGTTAGGGGTCTGGTCTTGATTCCAAAAGTAGCGGGAGTACCGCCGAGTTAGAGGGGAGGGCTACAAACAAACTTGTATTTTAGAAATGTCATGCTTGTAACATGGATGATGAACATCCAAAGGAGACAGAGGGGGATGAGAGGGACAGAGGAAACAGACGAGTGAGGAAGTTATTGGGACAAGTTAGGTGAGAGAGAGCAGGCTGCCAACCAGAGCAACGGCTGGGGGAATGGCAGGAGGAGAATGTCCTTGGACACTGCTAAGTGATGGCCAGCTTTTATAGCACAACTAGACAACGTGGACAACTTACCAAGTGTGTTATATATTAACCAGTGTTTTGCAGTTAAGGTTAGACACCTAACCTCACCCAAACCCTGTGTCCATGAGAAAGTATACCGCCTTCTAAACAAGCCTTTTACAAATGAACATTTAAACCCAGCCTGTTCTTGGGGTGCCTGGGTGGCTCAGTCGGTTAAGCGGCCGACTTCGGCTCAGGTCATGATCTGGCGGTTCATGAGTTTGAGCCCCGCGTCAGGCTCTGTGCTGACAGCTCAGAGCCTGGAGCCTGTTTCAGAGTCTGTGTCTCCCTCTCTCTGACCCTCCCCCATTCATGCTCTGTCTCTCTCTGTCTCAAAAATAAATAAACATTAAAAAAAAAATAAAATAAATAAAATAAACCTAGCATGTTCTTAAAGAAGGCACTGTTTGTATTAATCGGGTTACAGTCCTCCGTGCCAAGAAAACACATATTTCTTCCAACTTACATTACACTTTTGTTTACTGGAACCATGATTGGCACATCTTTATGTTGTGAAACACAGCTGGATTTTCAATTTTGTTTTTTAGCGAATACAATTTAAATTTATTAAAATTTAGCAATTTTAGCAAATACAATTAATCTATTCCTGACAATTCTAGAAAAAAACAAAAACTCAAGAAAATTTTTCTGAATAGCCTTTAACAGATTGCAAACCATGAGCAGTGACCGGAAAAGGAGAAGGTGGTGACAGGGGATGTGTTTCCCTATTGGAAACCATGGAGAAGAAGAGAGTGAGTATTTCCCTCATTACCATTAAACTCTTTGGAGAGGATGGGGAGGAAATAGGACATCCAAAGACGTAACAAAAATGGGGAAATGCTTAGAATTCAAGCTCCACGAGGGTAAAAATGATGCTTAGCCCCCAATGCTTAGCACTGTGCCTGACATGCTTTAGGTCCTCAGTAAATGCAGGCTGGGAAGAAGGGAGGGAGAGGAGGAAAAACAAGGAAGGAGGGAGAGATGGAAGGAAGGTGGCAGGGGAAGAATAAAGGAGAGAGAAAGAGGGGAAGAGGAGGAAGGAAGGATCCACTGTTGTCAAAGAAGAGAACTTTAGGAACTCAGTGACTCTGCCCCATGCCACATACCCTCTGTCCACTCCAACCCTTGCCTTGGATCAGAGAAAAGAACATCACATAGGAAGAAAGACAAAGAATTGAAGAAGCTGAAAGTGTATCTGCCTGCCCTTAGCCACACCTGCCTGAGGGATTCACCGATTACGTGATGGGTTCCTGCTTCTGAACAGGTAAGTCTTTTGCAAACATCACACAGCTGTCCCCTCTCCTGCAATGCTCTTCTGCCAGGTCACAACTCAAATCTGACCCCCTTAGAATGACTTTGACCAACCCCATATGTACAGTAGACCTCCAAGTACTACTACTTCTCCCTTTTTACAGCGCCGATCACTCCCCAAAATTGTCTTGTTTATGTGTTTACTAGTTTACTGTCTATTGCCTCCCAGTAGAATGTAGGTTCCAATAAAGCAAAGATCTTGTTTGCAGACTTCACTGTATATCTCCTAGCCAACAACATCTCCTGGCACATTGTATGTCCTTAATGACTATTTTGATGAATGAATATCTAAACAAAGAGATGAGGACACATAGCGGTAAGGATGGACCTGAAAAGTCTAGTGCTTGGTGAAAAAAGCACAAGAAACGGAATGAGATCTGTAACAAAATTCCGTTTACCTATGTTAGAAATACAGATGTGGCAAGGCATTGATACATTTCGCATAGCGTTAAAATCGTTGACAATGTTGGGGAAGGCAGGTATTGAGGTGTTGGAATAAAAGGAACCACATTCATACAAGCGAGCAAAGAAGAAAGAGGCCACCATGGGCCCATCACAATCATAACCATGAACTGAGATATAGGAAAAAAGCAGGGAGGAAATCAGGGGTACCTAATACCAGACCCACTCTAGATGATTATTTTTCATAGAGAGATAGATAGATTTCATAGATAATATAACCAAAAATAGATCATGTAACTGTGTGATAAACTGCATGGTCCCTGGTATGGATTCAGTTCTTCTCTACTGACATATGGTTGTCATGATGAAGCACCACCTTCCAGGCTCTGCAAAGCAGACAGATACAGAATGCTTGGACACGTTGGGAACTGAAATCAAGATTCTGCTGCCCGGGGAAACCACCCTCCTTACAGATGAGCAGAATCACTTCCTGCATAGTTACGCACACACTAAAGTTCCCATCCTTGGCTCTGAGTGTTCAGGAACTTCCTCAAAACTCCTCTTCGTTATTTATCAAACTATTTCATTCGGTTAGGTTATATGATTCCTAGGAGCACAAAACCAAAGCGGCACCACAGGGCCCCTGTGACCCACATTAAGAAGCAGATGACAGCCAACAACGAGGCAGGGTGGACGAGTCAGACACAAGTCCCCACAAGCCTCAGCTGGCTGCACAGTATAGACACAAATAACCCTCGAGACTCAAAGAAGGTTAGAACCAGATGAAACTTCTGGTGGGGGAGACCAAACTTTTGCCCCTCCTGGGTCATACGGTCCCGGAGAAACTTGCATTCAAAGTGAGTAAATAGCAGAGCAGGGTTCAGGACTCTGTTCCTGTGACTCACTTTCCAGTGCTCATTCCTGGGGACCTAGGTCATCACTGTGTTTCCACACAGTCCAACTGATGATATGCAGGAGACAAACCAGCTCATCAAGAAGTTTGTCTCAGCCTTAGCATAAGACTGCAAGGTGCATGCTATATCTTTGGGATAGATTCATTTCTTTCACTGGAAACCCTCTGGGTTTTTTTCACCAACTCTCTGAAGTTCTGAACATCCAATATTTTTACTAGTAATAGATACTGGCTTACGCACAATGACGCTCAAAAGACATTTCTTTCATGCACTACACTTTTTTTCCTGACTATATTGACAACTGGTAAATATATATAAACATCTACAAAAATGCATAGACCTTCAAATTTCCACATTTAGAAACAGTGCGGCCAGGACTGTTTTTTACAGTAACCCTTGCACTATGCTCTCCACCATCCCTACTCTGATGCAGAAAGAAGAGGAGGGAGAAACGGAAACTGTGCTCTTAAGATAACTTACTGGTGACCTCTGGTAAATGACAGCCAAGCAAAACTTCAAGGAACTTGTTACTTAGAGCTTGAATTTCAAGCAAACATCTTCCTGCATTTCTAATGAAAAACGGATCTTTCCCCCTGCTTTTGAAGTGCTCTTTGGGAATTGTTTGAGTGTTCTTTGCAATCTTTTATACCCAGCCTAAGGACTCTGACAAACTCTCTCTTTCCCTTCAAAGGCTTGTTAACTATGTGATGAATACACCTGTCACTCCCAATTCCAACCTGACTTTCTGTTGTGATGGCTGTAGAATTTGGTATCTATGGCAACTTTTCAGTGGCTCAACATCGATTAAAAAAAGGATTGGCTTATCAGGGTTGCTTGGGTGATTGATGGAAATGATCAGGTGCTCAAAATAATCATGACAGATAAAGTCTTTTAATTAGTTACCATTTGCAAGATTCCGAAATTTTAGATTTTGTTCCCTTTATTATTATTTCCAGACACAAGTGACTGAAATTGAATTCTACTGAAATAGTTACAAGTTGATTGGGACTTTCTTGATGAAGGAAACTTCAGTCAATCCACGTATCTTATTTAGAAGCCAAATGGCACACCTTGTTCTAGAAAATCCACTCCTTGATTTTACTAATATCTCAAGGTTGGAGACTAATTCACATGTTTTTGTCTTTGTTTTTGTTTCTGAAACATCAGGCTCCATACTAAGAAAATCTGAGTTTCTTCTGGTTTTAGGTTCAGAGCATTTGCAAATTAATTATACAGCTTTTCATTCTACAGCTTCCTCAAGTATGTAAAACCAGGAAAGACAATGCTGTAGAGAAAAAGTATCATCCTGAGCCAGACTTTCCCACTGAAGTGTAAATGCCTTATTTTTTAATAGAACACTTCAAATCGATGTCTTCAAAAGTGTAATGATATGCCAATGACAGCATACAAGATCATTTTGTGCAGTCCACAAACTTTTTCAATAGCCAGATATTTATTTTAATATGAAATTGCTGTAATTCAATCATTTTTTACCTAAAAAACACAATGGTGACAAATTCAGATGCTTTACGCTAACATATTTTTTTTTATGTAACTATTTATTTCCTAGCGCTGTCATAGCAAAATACTGCAAACTGGTTGGCTTAAAGCAATGAAGATTTGTTATGTCACAGTTCTGGATGCTAGAAATTCGAAATTGTGTCAGCAGGGCCATGCTCCCTCCGAAACCTGTAGGGAAGCTTTTGCTTCTTTTTCCCAGCTTCTCATATTTGCTGACTATCTTTGGCATTCCTTGGCTCGCACTGCCTTTGTCACCACACGGTGTTCTCCTGGAGCCCCTGGCTTCACATGGCCATCTTCTTATAAGGACACCAGTTATACTGGATTAGAGGTCCACCCTACTCCAGTATGACCTCATCTTAACTAACTACATGGGCAAAGACCCTATTTCCAAACAAGATCACATTCTGATTTACTGGGAGTTAGGACTTTAACATAAGGATTTTGGAGGGACACGATTTAACCTATAACAATAACTAACACGTTGAGTCTGTGATTTCAAAGACAAGATTGCTGAGGTGGCGGCTAAAATGCGTACTTTTTAAGTTAAAGTTGATTTAAAGAAAACTAATAAGGATAGTATATGAACATGGCAAATGGTGTAAGCATTGTTCACCAAAAGACTGAAATTGGAGGGGGAGGTTGATTATAAAACTGGCCACAAATTCTTCCCTTCCCTGTTCCCGCATCCCTATACAATGTGTCATTGTGGAGACTTCCATCAAGAGGGCAGTCTATTTCTCTACTCCTTGATTCTGGCCAGCTCTGGGGTTTGCATTGGCCAAAGAGGCATTAACCAATATGCCATAAACAGAAGCTTGAAAATGCATGCTCATTGGGCATACCTTCTTGCCCAGGCTACCATGCCGAAAGGTGACAGACCACATGAAGTAGAACTAAGGCAATCAACTAATGGTCAGCCAGCCCCTAGGGCGACCCAACTGCTGACAGCAGACACATGACCTGAGCCCTAGACCGGCTGGCCAATCTCCATGTTTAGATCAGCAGAACCACCCACCTGAGCCCAGCCCAAATTTCCAACATGCAGGATCATGAGTGAAAAAAAAAAAAAAATGGTAGCCATTTATAACTACCACCGACACATCCTCATTAATTTTCTATTTATTTTGACTAGTGATTACAACAGTTTCCCAGATTTTCTGGGGACTTTTTTCATCAAAGTTGCTCTTAGGGTCCCAGAAATATTGGTTTGGGGCTGAAGCAAATACTAAGATTACTCGGAAGAGGGTAGGAGGGCTAGACAGGAAAGGCATCTTACAGTATTTCACTTTGAAGTCCATTTACTTCCCTCCCCACTCTCTGATTGGTGCATAAACTCAACCAAAAATGGCTTTAGAAGCAGAGAGAAAGGAGCCAGGTCCCCACCAGTATCCCTTGTTTTCCTGCAGGATGCTGTCTGGTCAGCGGTTTTAGAGAGTCAAAAGAGATTTCCATAATCCGTAACAGCCATTATTGGAGACCAAACTGGGGGCCTTTATCATCACCCTTCCCAGAATCCACCATGAGGGAATTCTATCTTTCAGACCAACTCTCAGCAGCATGATGGAAAAAGAATTAGACTCGAAATTGGGACTCCTGAAACATTTTCCCTTAATTGGGTTTCTCATTGCAGCCAGAGCAATCTTTCCAAAACACAAAGCTGACCATGCTAACCCCTGTTTTAAAACCTTCCACTGCTTTCCGTGCTTTTAGAGTAACAACTAGATCCCTCAATGTGGCCTGTATAGCTGTATTAGTCGGCTTGCACAACCGTAACAAAACATCACAGACTTAGTGGCTTAAACAAGAGAAATTCATTTTCTCACGCTTTGGACGCTAGACGTCCAAGATTCAGGTATTGACACAAGGTTGATTTCACCTTGGCTTGCAGACAGCTGACTTCTCTGTGTGTCCTCACATGAGCTTTCCTCATGCACACATATTCCTGGTGTCTCTCTTACAGTGAGGTCCTAATGGATTAGGGCCCTGTCTTTGTGACCTCATTAAACATTAGTTTATTTCCTAAAAGGCCCTACCTCCACATATAGTCACATTGGGGGTTAGAGATTCCAATATGAATTTGGGGGAACTCATTAAACATTAGTTTATTTCCTGAAAGGCTCTACCTCCACATATAGTCACATTGGGGGTTAGAGATTCCAATATGAATTTGGGGGGAACTCATTAAATGTTAGTTTATTTCCTGAAAGGCCCTATCTCCACATATAGTCACACTGGGGGTTAGAGATTCAAATATGAATTGGGGGGAGCTCAAGTCAGTCTTACAAATGGTCTTGGTTGGTCTGTCCTGTGCTCACCCCTCCAAAGCTTTCTCAGGCCACTAACTAGTCCCTACTTCTACCCTCCAGCTACTCTGGTTTTCTTCCTTATTGAATTGTTCCAGTCTCCTAGCAGTTGTGATTTTATTTTTCTCCACATGATGCCCTGTCCTCCTAAGCACATAAGCTCCAAGAGAGCAAAGAAGGATTGTGTCTGTTTTTCCTCAACAGTTTATCCCCAAACTCAGTACTTGGCTTTAGTAAATCCTCAATAAAAGAATGCAGAATGAATGAAAAGTTGATTAAAGGGCTTAATCTTTATGATAGCCACATAGGTCAACATAACTTGGAGACATGAAAATGATGCTTATCCATGCAATCAATACCTGTTCAGCACCCAATGTGTGCTAAATCCTGAGAACACAAAAATAAATAAGATAGGTAGGTGTCAAACCAATCTCTTTGCAAGGCTAAATTCTCTTACTGAACCATAGTCCCTGTTCCCATTATGTTCGATCTCCAATCTACTTTGGCCCGGGTGTAAACAGCCACTGAAATTTTTCAAGCTATGTGATACTTACTTATCATTGCTATTTACATTCATTGCACATATATCATTTGAAAGTCTTAATGTTAGAAATAAAAATCGCCCTACCTCATTAAAAGTTTAAAAGGCAATTGTCATGCTTTCAGAGATGGAGCCTGATTACAGTCCCAGGAAAATGACTCTCAATAAATTCTTAATGGTTTTACGGGTAGCTAAAGAGAGAAAATACAGGTAAAGATTTTAAGATATATAAATAACTGAAAGATGCGTACTAATTTTAAAAATCATTCTCCAGGACTAACGTGACTATGAGATAAAGCACACATTTCTTCATAATGTTGTAACATAAACTGAATTAAGAGGAAGTAGAGATAAAGCACTTGTATCATATACACACCAACGCTTCTAAAAGTCTTGGAAAACCTAATAAATTTAATAAGGGCAGAATTTAGGAGATTTCATGAAAACTTGACTTTGTAAATCCTCTTAAATCCAAAACTTGTAGCTACTATTTGATGTTTGCCTGAGATCTACCAGACTCTCTGTTCGGAGCTTTACAGATATTATTCTAATCCTCCCAATCACCATACAGAGTAGGAACCACCATTCCCATTTTACAGTAGGGAACATTTCAGATAGGAACGCTTAAAACACAGTTAGCAGCAAAGCCGGGTCTCAAACTCCAGCCAGGCTAATCTCAGAATCCATGTTCTTTGCATTGTCCCATGCTGATTCAAAGCAGTCAAGAATAGGTTCTGGCTGACTCCCTTTGTGGAAAATCTGGGATATAAAAGAGGAAATTAAATGAATTAAAGTAGATTTTTGTCTCTATTTTGAGACTGGAAATGTGATTTTTAAATGCCTTCTAGACCTCAGGGAGAGAAAGCAAAAGTCTTCAGGCCCTTCATCCGTCTCTATGAAGAAATTTAATCTCCCCTATAAGAGCATTCTTAGCTTAGACAGGGAGCAATCCAAATAGAGCCACATGCAAGACCAGACTCTTCCCGGAGGAGAGTTGGGGACTGAGCCCTCTCTGATGTGACATCACAAAGGGTGAGGAAATGCTGCAAATCTTCCTCCAATCTTTTCTCCAACAGAACCTGGGATTTCCATCATAGGAGAGTTATTCCTTTTGGTTAAGCTGTTTCCCCCAGGAATCTTCTTTTTAAATGCTGGACATCACTAATCATCAGAGAAATGCAAATTAAAACCACAATGAGGTATCACTTTACACCTGTCAGAATGGCTAAAATCAAAAACATAAGAACTAACAAATGTTGGTGAGGATGGGGAGAAAAAGGAACACTTCTGTACTGTTAGTGGGAATACAAACGGGTGCAGCCACTGTGGAAGACAGTATGAAGGTTCCTCAAAAAGTTAAAAATAGAATTACCCAAAGGAAATGAATTTGAAAAGATATACACACCTTTATGTTTACTGCAGCATTGTTTACAATAGCCAAGATAAGGAAGCAACCCAAGTGTCCAACGATAAATCAATAGATGGATAAAGAAGATGTGTTGTGTGGGTGGATGGACAGATGATGATGATAGATAGATAGATAGATAGATAGATAGATAGATACAACAGAATATTAGCCATAAAAAGAATGAAATCCTGCCTTTTGCAATAACATAGATAGACCCACAAGGCATAAGGCTAAGTGAAATAAGTCACACAAAGAAAAACAAATACCATACAATTTCACTCTTATGTGGAATTTAAAATTTTTTTTTAACGTTTATTTATTTTTGAGATAGAGAGAGAGACAGAGCATGAATGGGGGAGGAGCAGAGAGAGGGAGACACAGAATCGGAAGCAGGCTCCAGGCTCTGAGCCATCAGCCCAGAGACTGACGCGGGGCACGAACTCGCAGACCGCGAGATCGTGACCTGAGCTGAAGTGGGACGCTCAACCGACTGAGCCACCCAGGCGCCCCAATTATTTCATTGTTTTAAAGTAGGCTTTGCCCCCAGCACGAAGCCCAACACGGGGCTTGAACTCACGGACCGCGAGATCGTGACCTGAGCTGAAGTCCGACGCTCAACCGACTGAGCCACCCAGGCGCCCCACTCTTATGTGGAATTTAAGAAACAAAACAGGGATGGGTAAAATAGATAATGGGGATTGTAAATATACTTGTCTTGATGAGCACGGAGCAATGTATAAATTGTTGAATCATCATATTGCATACCTACAACTATATAACATGTTTGTTAATTATAAATATAAATATTTATATTTATATGAATACCTATATACAACTTTTTATTTAATTAATATTTAAAAAGAAATGCTTAGGATCCTAGTAGGATAATTAGATCATTTTTTTTTATTTTTTTTAAATTTTTTTTTTAACGTTTATTTATTTTTGAGACAGAGAGAGACAGAGCATGAACGGGGGAGGGGCAGAGAGAGAGGGAGACACAGAATCCGAAGCAGGCTCCAGGCTCTGAGCCATCAGCCCAGAGCCTGACGCGGGGCTCGAACTCACGGACCGCGGGATCGTGACCTGAGTTGAAGTCGGACGTCTAACCGACTGAGCCACCCAGGCGCCCCAATTAGATCATTTTAATACCCTGGCTCATTTGGTTTATTTGAGAACAGTTAGCCAATCACCTACCAGTCTTCAAAGGAAGTAGACCAAGACAAGTAAGTCCAGAGTATGGAACCCCCTTACAAGGGAAGGTATCAGAAGGGTGACTGGTCTTCTCTTCCTTACAGAGTTGTTAGGAACCAACCATAGCTATGATGCAAGTAGATTGTCTCGTTTTAGTCCCAGGAAAGGTTCTGTGTTTTGATGTTCCCATCTCTAAAATGGGGATAAGGATATTAACTACCTGATAGGGTTGCTTTGAGATGAAATGATTCAACCAAGTACCAGCCATTGCTCTGAGCACTGAGTACACTGCTGAGAACCTTCCTGGCACACAGCCATCACTCAATATAGGTAAGTGTTTGGACCTCTCCAGACCTTAGTTTTCTCATTTGCAAATCAAGGGGAGTGACGTTCTATACTGCAAGTGCCTGGCTTTCCTTGATTCATCCAACAAATATTTAACGAGTGCCCACTCTGCGCCAGCCACGAGACCGGCATGGGGACTCTGATACACTTGTTTCTTGCATTCAGTGAGCTTATACTTTAGAGGAAGAGGCAAACTTTCCTGACAATTATCAACAATCAGTGATGATCCCTGGAAAAACACTTAACTACAATTGTTACAAGTGCTTTGGAGGAAAAGCACTGGACCGGTAGACATTCGGGAAGGTCTTTCTGAAGAAGGGACACTCAAAGGGACTTCAGGATGAGCAGATTTGGCAGATGAGTCAGTGAAAGAGCAGCCCAGGCAGAGGAAGCACTGTGGGTGAAGCACATTCAAGTGAAGCCCTGGGATCACTAAAAGAATTGCTGTTTCTGAGATCATGCATGTGTTGGCCTCTGCTGTGAATAGAGGCAACTGTGGCCAACTCATGGGGGGTAGACAGCCTTGGGTCACTCCCCGGCCACGCAGCAAGAGGCCACATGGCTTGTAGATGCCGCAGAAGTGAGCCAGCCAAATGTCTTTGGGAACATCTGTTCTCCATGGCTTTCATCCAGCCCCTGCACATTCCTAAGGGAGTCCCGGCACCTCCAGAACAGTCTCCCCCCACCCCACCCCACCCCCCGCCAACTTCCCTTCCCTTTTCCCCCTCTGATCCTCTGCTCTTTTCTATTCCTTCTTTGGGTTCTTCTCTCATAATAGTAAATAAATGTGAATAGCAAATTTTAAGGGGTTTCTTGTCAGATTGGCAGAAGTTTAAAAGACTAACAATATCAAATGCTGGAATGGATGCCAGGAAATGCAACATCATCATTCATTTAGGGAATGTGTAACTTAGCGATGCCTTTTTGAAAAACAATTTGGCAGCATCTATCAAAATTTTAAGTTCACATGCCTTTTAACTGAGCAATTCCACTTCTAGGAATAAAGCTTTAAAAAAATACTTGCCTAGATGCACAAAAGGAGGATGTTAAAAGTTGTTTGGAGGGGCGTCTGGGTGGCTCAGTCGGTTAGGCGTCCGACTTTGGCTCAGGTCATGATCTCACGGTCCGTGAGTTCAAGCCCCGCGTCGGGCTCTGTGCTGACAGCTCAGAGCCTGGAGCCTGTTTCAGATTCTGTGTCTCCCTCTCTCTCTGCCCCTCCCCTGTTCATGCTCTGTCTCTCTCTGTCTCAAAAATAAATAAATGTTAAAAAAAAATTTTTTTTAATAAAAAAAATAAAAAATTAAAAAAAGTTGTTTGGAGCTATCGATCATGAATCATAGTGAAACACTGTAAGTTTCAAAGTCCATCAATTCAGGAGCACTTTAAATAAATTATGGTATATCTATATTATGGAATACTATGATGCCAGTAGAAGAAAGAATTCAACCCTAAGTGATTTCCAAGACATGTTGTGACATGGAAAGAACAAATTACAGAATAGTTAGAATACTGTGTACTCTTTGATTTTTTTTTTTTTTAGGAAACATGCATATATGGAGGAATTTAAGCATGGAAATGCGTAGAAGGAAACTGGAAGTTCTCATCGCACTACTGGCAGCAGATATCTCCAGGGAGAGAAGTAGCGGTCACCTGGGGGGTAAAAGGGAAGCATTCAGGATCCCCTAGGAATATGACACCCCTAGAGCAGTCAAATTCCCCGAAACAGAAAGCAGAAGAGTGGTCGCCAGGGCTACCAGGAGGAGGGAATGAGAAGGTAACATTTACTGAGTGCAGAGTTTCTGTGGGGGAAGATGTAAAAGTTCTAGAGGTGGATAATGGTGATGGTCACAGAACAATGAGAATGTACTAATGGCATAGAACTGTACACTTAAAAATGGTTGAAATGGTAAATTTTATGTTATGTATATTTTACCACATTATCTGGGGCATCTGAGGTCAAGGGAAGACTCTTGCTCATAGTAATGACACTTAATGCCAGGGGGTCACCCAGGGAGTAACATATAGACCTCCCACCCAACAGATTCCATAATCGGAAGGTTAACAAGATATTTACAGGCTGAGCTTACGTCCAAACTCCCAACCTCAAGACCCTTTGAAAGGGTCTCCTTCAACAATCCAAACTTCTAAATGCCCTATGTCAAATGGTGTGAATTGAGGGACAGACTCATAACTGTCATTTAAGCAAAGAAACAAAAAATAAAGGGAAGAAAGGTCGCAATGATTTATCTCAGTTCTTAAGTCCTCCAACTTGGAACCAACCGCTAAGTGAGTGCTCCAGCCTTTTATAGGATGTATTTGCATTTATAGTGTGCTGAGCCATGGCTGGTTTTCTCTCGGAGCTGGCTTCTTGGAGACGAAACCCATAATGACATCAAGTCATGAGACGCAAATACGACTAGAATTAAACTACTCTGTGCCCAAACACATCATGTTTGGCATCTGCATATCATTACTCAGAGCCCATTGAACCAAGCAGAGGGACAACGCTGATTATACTGAGCCAGACCACTTTGCAGAGGAACCAAATAAACACAAACAAACCCAAGTCTCGTAACATTTCACTGCTCTTCCACAGGCATCTGTCAGAATAAAGGAGAGATGTTTATGCTAGGGCAGGAAGTCCAGGTCAAAGGTGGAGGGAGAAAGGCTCCAGTACTTAAGAAGAACCCAGGGCAGGAAGGCAAATGTCATTGATAGAAAGTCCATCATTGCCACAGGTAACCAAATCTTCTTAGCCTTTGATTTTTACAGGCTGGTGATTTATGAATCATGACAAAACAGAAGGGGCATACCTTGAGCTAATGCCCATTTAGATGAGGGGATAAAACCCTGGTGTTTACTCTGGGCACTGTTAATATCTCAAATGAATACGAACCCAAGATGTTTATTGAAAACGAGAATGATGCCATTTTCCACTGTGTCTCATGTCATCTGAATGCCCTTGCACTTGAGAACTACAATTTGCAAGGCAGGAATTTATTTAGTCTCCAGGAAGTTGTGAAAGTCTAAGTTAGCAAATTCAAGCTACCCGACCACCCCTTTAAAAATAGAGAACAAAACAGTGATGAAGAAGCAAAAATCAACATTTGGCAGAGAATGGCGGGGGGGGGGGCGGGGGGGCTGGATAAACTTTGTTAAAAGCCTGATGTTGCCTTCCCAATGTGACAAAGCAGAAGGAAAACTACAGTTTTCTGTGAAAATACAGGCTGATTTTGGCTGGAGGGCTGACCCCCAGACGTAGTTGAAGGAGTGTGGGTGAATCTTAGTACTTGGAGTTGGAGGGGACGTAGTGTGTCCCTTCCCTCAGTCACACTCACTGCAAGAATGCCCCTCTGCCCTGCTGGGGCCTCAGAGTTCACTCCTTCACATCCTGGGGCCCTTCCCCTGACAGCTGAGATGAAATCCTCTCCTCGGGGCTGGCCTCCACTGCTGCTGGTGCCCTGCACCTCCTGACCCTACACCGGTCCTCCCTAGTCCCTGTTCCCACCCCCCGAATGGCTCTCACTTCTATGTGTCTCAGGAGTGCCTCCAGGTAAAACATCATCAGGTCCTTGAGGGAAGCGATTTTTCCAAGCACTAGACCTCTGCCCCTGATATCCTGGTCAACATTTCCACCCTTTGGGGCCCAAGAGTTTCTTTGAAGCAAGAACTTGATAAAGCAAGTGGTTCCCACACCCCCCGGAAACCACTCTATGCTATTGTTAATGATCAACGACCCTCAGTGCGTAGGAAAGCAAAGTGCCTACTGCAGACTTTGAACAGAAGGGTTGAAGCAGACAGGGAGAGAATAACAGAGTATTGGGCCAGAAGGGAGAAGCAGGGAAAAGTAACACATAAAAAAGAAGAGGGAGGAATAAGAAGAAACATCTTAGCTTCGATCACAATTTTACCCAAGGTGAATAGCGTGGATGTATGTGCACATGTGCACACACACACACACACATGCATGCGCACGCACACACATGCACAGCCCCCACACACACAGCCCCCACACCGTAGGTAGCCCCGACAAGCAGCCAAATAGCTCAATGCACCACCTGATGTCTTCCTTCCGACCATTAATGGATCCTGCATTGTCTCCATTTTAACAGGTTAATCGCTTAGCCATCATCTTCTCTCCGTGTGGACTTCTAGACAGTGTTCGGTTAAAGAACTTCAATCTCTTTACAAGCAACCCAATAAAGATAAGTGGAAATATCAAAATTCTCAGTGAACTAAAACCTCAGGCTGCAGAGATTCCTCACATATAATACTTTCTAATGGTGACCAGGAGCCAGATGGAATAACCTAATAAAAGTTAAAACCAGGGGCAGGCAGAGCTATAATGCATATGGTCAAGTGAGCTGTTCTGATATGGAAATTTCCTTTGCAGAACTGAATAGGTTCTGTAGGCATTTTCCAGACTTTAATCTCCTCAGTTGATTTTTCGATTCTAAGTCTCCACCATCATGCCCTCCCTAACCACAAATCTGTCCCACAGCCATCAAATCTGGTAATTTTGTCAAGTTTTTTGTTTTAAGGTTATAAGGGGAAAAGTAGAGCCCTCTTCTGACTGCAAATGTCAAAATCAATTCAATCATTTATTTACCTTTTGTCTAATATAATTAAAATAGGAGCCATTTTTCCTTTGCATGCTGATGAGTCCTGTAACTATCACATCATTTCAACTGCTTTTCTCATATTTGATTATATTGCACTAAGGAGCACAATGCCCCCTCTTAAGCGAGTGGACATAAGGAGAATGAAAGATGTACTGAAAAGAGGAGTAGGAGGAAGTGTGATCCAGATTACTCAGTCATCTCCTCTGGTATGAAAAAATTATGAACATGTTTCAATTGCAGCTCAACTTTACAAAGTGCTTTCATGCAACGACCTTGAGTCTTACAGTACACAGCAGGGCAAGCAGGGAAGCGGTTATCCCCATTTTCCACACAAGAAAATGGAGGCTCAGAAGAGTCAAAGAATTTGTCCCATGTCACGGTGACTTACAGACCCAAAACACAGAGTCCAGGCTGTATTTGGGTCCCATCTGTCACTCTCTCAAAAGCTATGAGAAGATCTGACTGTCTGGGGCTTTCTCGCAAAATTGCATATCCTGGGCCATGATAGGAATCCTGGCTATGGAAACTCTCCCAACTGTGCCTCTCTTCCACCTTTGGATCCCTTGCCTACCCGTTATGAACACCAACACCATCAATACACATTGAAGATTTCTGCTCATGCTCCCCTCTGCCCCTCTTCAGCCAGCCCTCAGATGGGCTAGTAACCTGATAAATCAGTTCCCATTAAAGCATTCTCAGTAGAGTCCAAGGTAAGTGCCTTGCCAAGGTCCACAACTAGTTCATGGCAGCCCCAGGATTTAAACCCCAAACAGTATAATTCCAGTTCTTGTCATAGGCATGGCAAAGTAAACATTCCCAGAAATCCCTGATGACACCTCTTGGACAGTTCCATTCTCTATACAGACAGTCTGTTTCAGCCCAAATTCTTCAAAAATATGCATCTAAGGGAAATTAACCTTCACCCAATACATAGAGAGTATTGAAAGAGTTTTCCAGATTATTCTATGAAAGCTTCTGATTAGCTTAACATTTAGTTAAGCACAGATACATGCCAAGCCCTGGTACATGGCTACAACTGGACGATGATGATGATGGTGATGATGGTGATGTGACAGAGATGTCAGTTGCCACTTCCTGAGCTTTACTGCAGGTCACACGCTGTGGGAATCCTCTTATTAACATTATCTTATTTATTCCTCATTAACTCCAGGAGATATATGATATTATTCCCACCACAGATGAGAAGACCAGGGCTTGCAGTGACTAACAAATTTACCCACGGTTTCATAGGGGTCCAGCCAGGATTCAGTTCCTGTCTCCCTGGTTAAAGCCTTAGACTCTCAACTGCAGTGTGATCATTAAAATGGGCCTCGGCAATGAGAAAAACTCAAATGTCTGAGACTGGTTGGGATAAAACACAGATATGCGAGTACTTATTTCAAAACCCAAGCCTATACGGTGATGTTGGATCCTGGCAAACAAACAGACACTGAAAACGAGCTCCTTTTCAAAGCAGTTTCTGTTCTGGGGCCAATTCTAAATACCATTTAACCAGACTTTCTCTGCGTATTTTTGGAACTTTCTCAGGCATAACAGGAATGAAAACACTCATCCACTGGAGGGGGAAATGGAGATGAAGTGTGGAAGAAACGCTTAGCAAGCAGTGCTGGCACAGGGGTAGGGAAGAGAGAAGGGGAGCTGGGCCCCTCCTCTCATTTGGGGCGGAGAACCCACCCCATCTGACTTAGCCATTTCCCTGGAATCCTCCTCCAGCTTTCTGTCCAAATCTTTCTTAATCCTTCTCTTCTTTCCTCTCACCTTTCCTCTCTGTCCTTTCCCCTTCTCCTTTTTCCCTTCCAATCCATGGATTGGAAGGGACACAGACAGAAGGGTACCCAGAAGAAAGACAGTAGGATGTATAAAATCAGGTTAGAGTGCATCTCAGTTCCTTTGCTCCTCCCAGCCAAAGTCTTTACTCATCAAATAATAAGGCAATGGGAGAGGATAGAAAGTCCACTGGCCTGAGAGCTCGTAGCTCTGGGTTCTAATCCTGCCCAACTTTGAGTACCTCTGTCATTGGCTGTAAAATGGGAGAAATAGAATCATCTTTCAAGTTCCTTATCATCTATGAACCCTAGAATTTCTGTAGCTGGAAAAAGTATTACAAAATAATTAGTGTTACAAAAATGTTACAAAATTATAGCAATACAGAATAGCAATAATAATAATAATAATAATAATAATAATAGAATTACAAAATAATTGGTTCATTCACTGATGAAAGGACTCCTAAGTGAGACCCAAAGACACTTAGCTAGCCTCCTCCAAATGAATTAGTGATTCAGGACTGGTTTAATTTGACCATTATAAAATCAGGCTAAATAATTCAGGTCTTCCAAAGTGGATCTTTTTGTCCTGATAACCCACTTTAAACAAATGAATCTGATAATTGCCCAACTTCTGCTCTGACTGTCAGGGACACACCTAAAGATGATGATATTTCCTAATTTCAGAAGGATTTCCAAGCAACAAATGTGAATCATCTTTTCCATTCAGTATGCTTTGGCTTTACATTATTTCCACACTAATGTGGATTTTGTCAGACTTCTCAGGCAAAGAGATGTAGAAAGACAAATAAGAATAAAGTTTAAGCTCTAGCTGTTTCTTTTCTTTTCCATCCATCTTCAAGGTGAACACTTCTCTTCACGGGCAGGTCCTCTTGATTTTAGGAGCTTATCAACAGCCCTGGGGCAAAGTTACAATCTGCTAACAAAGAACTATTGTAATCAAAGGAATCCAACAGAAAGGTTTCTATTGCTGCTTGCCTGGGAAAGAAAGTTTTTCTTTCCCTAACTAGTTATTAAAGTACTTATGTTTAAATCAGGGATATTTCAGTGACATCAGAATACGGACCAACCCTAAGCCTTTGTGAAAACTTAAATTACTGCTTGAAAATATTGTTAACTTTCAATTTTCTTGTATTTTCCATTTTTTTTTAAATACCTTGCTACAGTTTCTTAGTGGCTTGTCTTGATTCAGTTAGCCAAAGGAGATTTTTTTCCTTTTTCTTTTTTTTTTTTTTTAAGAAAGAACATAGGAACAATGATATTCTTTGAACTTAGTTGAAGGTAGCTATTTAGAATTTGCCAAATTAGATGGACTGAGCATTTCAGTTCTATTGAGTGCACTCATCTGATAAGTCTTTGATGCATATCTCTATCGGCTTGTGGTAAGAGAAAAATTAAAGGCAGGTGGGGAAAGCAAAGCCGTGCGCCTAAGAGGCAAATCTAGAACATGTTATAACATTGTTATTATTGGCTGGGGTCAGGGCTCTGCATCTTTCCTCTGCATCAGGAGTTGGGGTTTGTTTGGCGACACAGAGGGAGGCCCCTTATTGGATTCATATTGGCTGACAGCAGGAGGGGGAAAAAAAAAAAAAAAAAAAACCAGCTGGGGCTGCTGCTACAAGGCGGGAGAAGAGTGTATCCTGGTGGCCGGAAAGAAAAGCAGCCAAGGCGGGAAGGTGTGGCTCATGACTTTGGAAGGTGGTGACTTTCTGGCTTTTCTCTGTATGTTTTAACACCGTGCACCTTCAGAAAAGGTCATTATTATTGGTGTTTAAAATAACATCCAACTTTGGTAGTCAGATTGTTTTTCTACTATTTGGGAGATATTCATAAACTTGGATTCCAAGACTAGAAGGTAAGTTTAGAAATTCCAAATGTGTGGGGGCGCCTGGGTAGCTCAGTCGGTTAAGCATCAGCCTTCGACTCAGGTCATGATATCATGGCTTGTGGGTTCGAGCCCCGCATCAGGCTCTCTGCTGTCAGCACAAAACCCGCTTAGGATCCTCTGTCTCCCTCTCTCTCTGCCCCTACCCCCCTCAAACATAAATAAAATATTTAAAAAAAAAAAAAGGAAAGAAATTCCAAATGTGATAAAAATCAGTTTATACCAAAAAGGCAACTCCTTGCTCTGTCCTCATATTTCCTCCCTTTCTCCTCATCCCTTCCCAGAAACGATGGTCGGAGAAAAGGGAGGGGAGGCCAGTTTAGACAGCCAGTGTCCTTCCTCCTCTCAGTCGCCAATGCCAAGAGGGACCATCAGCTACACTGGCTACCTTGAATTTTCCATCCTCTGTATATGAAATCTCCTTCATCTTACTCTTTAAATTTATCCGTTTTCCTTGTCAGCAGGTTTTACCACTCAGAGAAAACATGGTAAGAGCTCAAACTCAACTCACTCCCTGAGATTCAGACACACCTGAGTCTCCTAGGGAGTGAGGTTTGATTCTCTGCCAAAGTCAAGGTACAATACTTCTGCACAGGGAAAGGATAAAGGGAATTTGGTTCTCATACCCCATGTCTGCACTATTTGTGCACAAACTTTGGTAAACACCTAAAGACAAAACAAAACAGACAGTATGTGTCAGAACCCCGAATAACGTACTAACAAAGCCCCGCTAACTTTCTGGAAGCAACTACCTTTTATTTGCTGAGTCCTTCTCATAAAAGCATTTGCGGGATGCATTAGCAAACCCCCCAGAGTGCTGGAGGCTGCCCGGGGGATGTTCTGTTGGGAACAGCCCAGGACACAGCCATGGTAGACTTGTAGATGGGACCACTCGGCAGTGAGCAATGTGGTACCACTGAGTAGCCTCTAGTGCCCAGAGACTTGATGTTGAGTGACCTCGGTGGCGGGAATGCCAAACTGAGACTCACCGTGTGGAATCCTGAGAACTCTCCCCTGCTGTATGCCCACACTACATTTGACATTTGCTGCCACTCGGGCACCAGGAAGCCACAGAAGCTCACAAGGGATAAAGACGAGGAGCTGCTGCACATTCACATCCCTTACCGGAAGAAACTCTGCCTTTCTCCCTGGTCACATGCAACCCTTGGGATCCAAGCTCCATTTTCATGATACCGCGCATATCCCGCCCTTTTGTTTTCCTTCCAAGCAACACCCATACTAATAAAGGCTAACCTTCATTGCATGCTTACCTCGTACCAGGGGCTTAACTCAATTAACCCTGTTGTGATCCTCATTTTAATGATGAGGAAATTGAGACTGGAGAATTAGCAAGCTGCCCAAGATCACAAAGCTAGAAAATAAGGATTTGAAGGCAGACTTTGAACTGCCCGAACTTACACCCTTAAACCGTTACATTATCCTTCCTCTGCTGTTGGGATATTGATCACATCAGGTTGACCTTGATACTCATTTGAAGTCTGAGTAAAAATGAGGGAAGAAAGGGGAGCCAGGATGGCCCTGGCTAGAGCCTTTGAGAACACAGGGTAACAGAGAAATCACTGCCCGCATCACATACCTTCCCTTAGCGTGGGACCTCTGCAGATCATCGACATCAGAATGACCTGGGAAGCTTGTTCAACAGCCTTCCTCCTGGGCTCCTCCCACAACCTGCTCAATCCGACTGCTAAGGCCGCTAAGGAGGTCCAAGGACCTCCGTGCTCAGTAAGCTCCCCAGGTGATTTTTCTATACACTAGCATCTGAGAACTGCATACTTACAGAACCACAAAATTCCTCTCAAATGATCTATGGAATAATATCTTCTGGCACTAGCTTTTTGGGGGGAGGTGGTTAAGGGAGGGATTGAAGAGGTATTTTTCCATGTTGGTCCAATGAAGCATAGATCTAGTGGCAACAAACACATTTCAAATGGAATTCATCGTCTGTTCCCTAACAAAACATTTTTAGGAAAGGAAAAGAAAACACACACACACACACACACACACACACACACACCCAAAAAAACTGAGAGTTGGGGGGAAATTCAGTCGTTTACTCTAAGGATTTTTGGTTTGATGTGGTTTCTGCTGGTTTGATTTTGTTTCATTTGTGCATTTTGTTTTGAGTTGTTTCCCCCCCGCCTTGGAAGTTTTTTTATGTTTTAGCCTGCAGGGCCCACATTTTTTAAAATATTCCTGCCTTGCAAATCTGAGAAAACCTGGGGCTGGTGATCCCACCGGAGTGCTGCCAGGATTCATTCTGGGGAGCTGCCCACAAGGTCTCCATGCCTAATGGGAGACAGGGTGGTGACATGACCACTGGTGAATAAACAGGTATGATCAGTCTCCTGGAGAAGGACTGTGTTTTAGAAATATTGCCATGGGAACATAGAATTCCAGATATGGCAAGAATTTTAAACATTATCCAGTGGAGCCACCGACTGTTAACAGACTGGAGACATGAGCCAGCACCAAGAACCCAGATTAGGGCTTCCTCTTCCCGGCGCAGGTTCTGGAAAGATCCCACCAGTATTCCCTGAAGGTATTCCTTCAGGTATTCCTTGATTCCACTAGTATTCCTTCACAATTTTATTTTATTTCTGCCTCACCTTTCCATCTGTGCTATTATTAACAGTTATTTTTTAATCAACTCCTGTTTTCACTCAAATTTATTCAAGAAGCAAACTTTGAATCAGTGCTATAAATGGAAGATCATATCAGCACCTCGGAAAAAAGAACCCGACCCTTCCCATCTGACCTCCCTGAAATTCAGGGACCAGGAGGATTTAGATAAGGAGGGACACTCTTGCTAAATTCTAGCAAGATACATCACCTGCCTGGGGCTCTAAGCCTGGGGCCTGCTCTCTCTTTGTCGAAGGAGTAGATGGGCAAGTGTCAGGGAGCTTCTAGAGTCAAACTATTGGTCAACTGAGACTTGTCTTGTTCGTCTGAGGATTAAAAGGAGAACTGAAAAGGGAGCATAATTTAAAATGTAATTTAAAGCCCACCCTATCTACCACTGTCTCCAGTCCACCAGTGGGACTGTTCTTTGGATAAGGATGCCCATGCTTCAGTTAAGGCCATGTTCCAGGTCCCACTGTCCCAGGCTACATCTTGGGCACTTATCCTCCTTGGCTGTTTCTGTGCTGCACAGAGACACTAGACCCTGTCACACGACGGAATTGGCAACCGTCACTCCTTTCCAGCCAGAAGCATGACTAAAGAGGCAGTTTGCTCATTTCTTTTCTTTCCCTGATGGTGGCTATCACATTCCAAAGCAATGAAATGTACACAGGTGAGAGGTCTTAAACGATTCCTGTGCTCAAACATGTCTCCTGCTACTTACAAAACAAAGTACAGAGATCCCTTAGTCCAACATGGAAGGCCCTCTATAATGCACGATCCCAATATTCTTTTCACAGAATCAAAGTCCTTCAGAGCTTGAAAGGCGTTAGTTAGAGCCCTTCCATTCCAGTGGAGTCTCTAGCCAGCCCTCAGGACTTCCAGAATTGACCAGAGATCATGGCTCTCAGGCTCGCTGCTCATCAGAATCACCTGGGCACTCCTGGCTGAGCCCGGGACCCACTGAACTTGAATCTCAGGGGGTGGAACCAAGACATCACTAGATTTGAAAGTTTCCTGAGTGATTCTAATGTGGAGCCCAGAGAACAGCTACCTCTTACCTATGGAAACATGTTCTCCAGGGCTGGGATCTGGAAATCTGTATTCTAAATAAACATGCAGGAGATTATAATGTGAAACCCATTTTGAGAACAGGACTAGTCCAACTTTCGTAGCCTATCGATTAAGAAACCGAAGCCCCAAGTTGCTAAATCACAGCCTCTACCAAAAACTCGTTAAGCGGCAGAACTGAAAGCAGCTTCCGGGGCCAGATTCACTGCCCCGTGTTCTCGCCCTGATGCGCGGGGGCTAACCTTTTCTCCAGCTTTCATATACACCTTCTCCTCCAGCCAGGCCCATCTGTCCACTGGCCCCTAAGTACCTCCTGGCTTTTGTCATGTTGGCACCGCTGCTTGGGCCCGGAATAGTCACGCTATTTGTTCCAGTTTAACGAAGTCCTGGTTTGGCTTGCTTTAAGACTATTCCCACATCCCGCATAGGCTTTCTTAGCCACCACTCCAACACACGCCACCTCTCCCTTCTCTCCACCCCTGTAGCATTTACAGTCACAGTTTAGCATTGAGTTATTCTGAAATGACACAGGAAAGAAATTCCCAGAGGGCAGAGACCATGGCTTATGTTCTTCTCATATACGCCCAGTGCACTCAAAATGAGCACTCAACAAATGCTCCTCCATTCCCAGACAGCAAACCTCAAGACTCACTCAAGTATACCTTGTTGAAAATCACCTTCTGGGACACTTTCAAGAATCTGTTGCAAGAGGGGGAAAAAAATCACTTTCTGTGTCTCTCTTTTATTTGTATTATTATTATTATTATTTCATTTTTTTAGTGGCCTTGAGTTTGTGTCATTTGCAATCAAGTGGCAGTGAACTTGATGCCAAAATACCTAACTTTCCAAGACCAGCGTGACACAGGCATAGATATTATGCAAGTCTTCTCTTGTGTGCTGTCTTTCAGCAAATGTCAGTGGCTTCTCAGAATAATGGACAGTCCCGCAGCACCTGCGTAAGTCTGCTAGAACCCACTGGCTCTTAGAAATAAGCAGAAAATCCCCCTAATGCCTCAGAGAATAGAGGGAAACACAAATATGGCAGTTCTCGCCATTTACCTCTTTGGCACTTGGGCTCAGTTGACGTCTTCAAATCAAAAAAACACCAAAGCTTCCAACCCAAGTTCAGCTTTAAGCTTTCTCATCAAGAAAACTCTCTGGTTTCTAATTGGTTTTATTAGAGCTTTACTAAGCTGTGTGGATATATTTTTTGTGCAAATAAGTGGCAAAGGTATAAATTCCCTTATTTGTGGTCAATGCTGAGGATCTCATGCGGGTAGAAGTGGAAATTGGTACATTTGCAATTGTCTATCAGTTTCTCAAAGAAACCGATGGTAACCGTAGTTACCATGTAATCAGGCAATCCCCCTTTTAGGTGTATACCCAAGAGAAATGCAAATATACATTGTTTTAAATGTATATGTATAAGTTTTAAATACTCATAGCAGCATTATTCCGAAGAGCCAAAAGTGGAACGGACCTGAGTGTGTATCAATGAATCAATAAAAAAAATCGTGGTATACCCATACAATGGAACACTATTCAACTATACAAAGGAATGAAGTGTTGACACACACACATTCTGGACAAACCTGGAATACATTATGCTGTGTGATAGAAGCCAGTCACAAAAGACTACACAGTGTACAAGTCCATTCATATGAGATAGGCTTATCTAGAGACACAGAAGTAGATCAGTTGCCTAGCAGGAGACAGGGGCTAGGAGAAATAGGGCACGACTGCTAATTGGTACAGGGTTTCTTTTTCAAGAGGCGAAAATGGTCTAAAATCGATTGCAGTGATGGTTGCACATCTAAATAAACTAAAAAACCATTGAATTACACTTTAAGTGGGCAAGTTGTAAGGTATGTGAGTTATATCCTAATAAAGCCATTACATTAAAAAATATGTATATTTAATGTGGAGGGTTCCAATCCCTCTGTATCTCTGTTAGTTACTAGCTGTGTAATCTTGAGCAACTCATTTAACCTCTCTAAACCTGTTTCCTCATCTGTAAAACGGGCCCCAGTTATTGTAAAAATTAAAGTAATCCATATGGAGGGGTTAAGCTTATAGTAAGCCCTCAGTAAATGTTAGCTATGTTTGCTATTATTTCCTAACTCCTAGAGAAGACTGTTAATCTGAGATCCTCCTGCATGAACCCCAATTGAATTCTGTATAAGCCACAGAAATGACATAAGAAAGGGGACTCCAAAATAAGAGGAAATCTTCCCTAGAATCATTCTCTCCCTCTGTATTTCAACCAGATCCCGCTGTCTCCTTGCCCCCAAACCCCACCAACCATGTGAAACAGGACTTCAAAGACCTTTCCCCCCACCCTCTGCCTAATTACCACCCAGAGGACTCCTCGTTCAGTTGCTTCTAGAACTTCAGGAGGCTTGGAAGAACTAACCAAGAGAAGAAGTGTGTTCAGTTACAGCAACGGGTAGAAGGCAATGAAAGAAGGCTAACCTGCCGGGTACACCTCACACATCTTCACAGGCTCAGAAAAATTCCATTCTGAAGGGCACTGAAGCTATTACTACCTGAAGCAACCAGCCAGTGAGAAATTCTACGCTGGGTCTCAGCTCAGCCAGCTTTGAAAAATATTACTGTTGAAAAATATCACCACGTAATTCAACCCTCCTCTCCTGCCTTCCCTCCTCTCTGAAGTCTTTCTGACCATTCCAGTCCCCAGGGATCACTCCCACCATTGAATTCCTATAGGATTAATGTGAAAGCATAGAAAATCACCTAGGGCTGAGGCTGCCGCATTGGTGACTGCTCAAACACCATCTCCCAGCCGTCACTGGCGCTGGTCCCAAGGCTGCCACCAAACTCCACCCTGTGTTGTCATTTATCTTGTGACGTAGCCACGTCCCATCTCCCCAGCCCATCTATGAGCCAGGGAGAACAGGGGACCCTATGATTTACATCCTCACTTCCCAGTGCCCTGAGTTCCTCTGTAATGAGGTGGTCAATAAACATTTGTTTAAGAGGATAACTCCCATCCCCTCTTTTCTTGCAGAATAATGTCTGTGAATATGTGGAAGAAAGTAGCACTGTAAATATTATTCACCAGAAGGACCTAGTTTGCCATTTAGACTTCCAATCAAAGCCATATGAATGGATTGGAGGATTGAGCTTTAAAACAGCAGGAGTAGAGCAAAGTTGTGCTTAATAAAGGGCAAGATGTACTCAAGGAAAGTTGATAGCTAACCTAGTTGACCCAGTCCTCCCCCAGCCTGCATCCAGCCGCTATTATGAATCCAGAGCTGATTCTCTGAGGAATCAGGGTAGCGAGCATTATAGAGGAACAGCCAAAGATAGGTTGTGGAGTCTGAGGGAAGCAGTCTGCATCACAGTCCTACTTGGTTCCAGTTGAGCATGTAACAGAGCGACCCTGATCTTCCGTTCCCTTGCCTAGCACTTGTGGGATAATGAAATTGACAGCTTAGTACCGTTATGAGGTGAAAGGCACAATGCTCAGTTGATGGAAATTATAATTACTACAGTGCCTTAACCAGGAAATGTTGGAGGTGCCAGGATACCGGAATATACTGTACCTTGCCCCAATCCTTCCTCAGTCACTTACTAAGCTGAGTTATCTTGGGTAACTTAGAACTTCCTTACCTGTGAAGCACTTAGTGCCTGTGCCAAAGACCACTAGCTTTTCATCAAATATTCCAGTCCCTCTTCTTCTTCCAGGGTACTCAGGTAGGCTGCCTGTGCCAGTCATCCTTGAACTCAAGGATGCCCGTGAGACTCCTTAATATACGTCTATATATCAGCTTTTGATAAAGATTAAACAAAATCATGCATATACAACTCCTAAGTCATAATAGCTCATTAGTGGTTAATTCCTTTCCATTCATAGCTCTGCTAGCTACCACCTGAAAATACACCAATAAAACCTTTTTTTTTTTTTTTTTTTTGGCTTTAGAGTGAGAGTTTTCTAGGAATATTTAAAAGTACAGACTGAGGGTGGGGGGCACCAGGGTGGCTCAGTCAGTTAAGCGTCTGACTTTTTGTTTCAGCTCAGGTCACGATTTCTCGATTTGTGGGTTCAAGCTCCACATGAGGCTCCACTTGGGATTCTCCCTTTGCCCCTCCTCCACTCGTTCCCCCTCCAAAAAAATAAATAAACTTAAAAATAAAATAAAATAATAAAATGTAACCCTGACCAGAGGCTGCCAGCAAAACTGTCTTCCACATCTGAGCACATCCTACCCACAGTGGGGCACAGCCAGAGATGGGGACGGCCCGTGGAGTGAGGGGAGCTAGATGAGGGGGCCAGCCGGAGGATGGAGGGATGGGGTTAACAAATGGGTGAGAGAGAAGCCAGGGGTAAGGCCAGCATCATGAACACAGAACATGACTTTGTAAGGCAGGAAATCATCATCAGTTATTCCAGGCAAAAACAATGACAAAGATTTGCAGAAAAGTACGGTATCAGTTGGTATCAGTCACTGCTGTTTAATGAGAGATGAACTTAAAATAGACTGGACTGACATTTCTGGGAGGTGGGGACTAAGGCCAAACGTTCCTTTTGGACACAACTGAGAAGTGCCTCTGGGCCTAGCTCCTGCTCTGGGCACCCCTGGGCTGCTGCCATGGTCTGTGTGTGGATGCGCTGAGTGGCCCTGGCCAGGGTGGCATCCAGACACATGGGCACACCAGGCATCCCAAGAATCCGGAGTCACTTCTGACTGATATTCTTTCCATCCAGCATCATGGGTAAGAGGCGGCATTGGAAAGAGATGTTTTATTTTCAAAATTCCATTGGGAGGCGCTGTCTTCTCTGGCTACACGTAATGATCCAAATTACGTGGGGCACTATTTCCAATGTTTCCAGTGACCTCTTAACGCTTAGCTGTTGCCCGGTGAGCCTGCCCCTTAACTGGGCCCTTCTGAGTGACCTCCTCATTTTGATCCATCCTTCCTCTTTCTCACTGGAAATGCATCTCCTTTCAGGACAAGGCGCCTTTTACATCTCTCTCTCCATGGCTGATGCTTCAACACAACCAAGTGTGGAATCACAGCCCACGCTTCTAATGACTCGCTTTGAGAAAGGAGGAATGAGAAGGCAGAGAGAGGAGAAATATTTCCAACAGAAGGGTCTATCAAGTGAAAACACAGGCTCAGGAGAACAGTGGAGAGATTAGGTACTCAAGTGAGGAAACGACAAGGAAGTGTTTTCCTGATGAGGCGGCTGCCCCTGCGAGCTTCCTTCGGCGTGTCTGGGGATTTTCCTTCACTTCTACTGCTCAGCCTTCCTGCCAGACATTTTCTTTCTCAGATATCATGTGAGCGAACATACGTGTGGATACGTGTGCACACACGGGAGCGTTGGTAGTTTGGAGAACTCAATTTCATTTTCCTGGACTGTGCAAACCATGAGTCCATGTGACAAGGTTTCCATTTCAAGGCCAAATTATGCTGAGAGAATGAAAAAAAAAAAAAAAACCTATGCATTTTTTTCAGGGGTTTACATCTATCTGAAACAAAGTCCTGAGATGGTAAAAAACCATTGTAGAGAAAAGCACTTTCATGAACAGAACACAAAGATCTGTGAGATAGAGAAAAACAACCTTAATTTAGAAAGCTCACCATGGCTAGACCTCTTCTGTAATTTATAATAATTTGAGTCTCTCTCTGTGGTCTCTCAGTATTGCAAAACTAAATGGGACTGAAAATATACATATAATTAATAAAATTTCATTCTTTACCCTTCTGCTCCCTCAAAAAAAAAAAAAATAAATTACCTGACCTTCAAAACATGTCTGCATCTCACTTCGTTAAGGGTCGTTTTTGTGTTTTCTTTTGGTGGAAGACGGATGGTGTAGCCCAAGCTGTCACTCAAAGTCTCTGGGTTAAAAGGTCTCCATTTATTTACCTTGGGTGCTCATATTAACTAGTTAAATGGCTGAATAGCAGTCAATGACTGAGAAAAACAGATATCTGAGAAGTAAAACATTTGGTCCTTGAAAAATTACAGAAGTTCTTTGGTGGGGTTTATTATTCCCTAATTATTGACTAAGCATAAGAAGTTGTATATTTTCCTAGCTTTGAAAACAATAAATCATGCGAAGCTCCACACATCATTCTAAATAGCTGGTAGAAATCGCTCTGCAGACCTACCAAAAACACAGGCTTCGAGGAGCTTTTATTGTCCAACTACTGACATCCTAGAGATGTCAAAGTCTGACATCGTACCCGCGCTCCCCTCAAGCACATGCGCATGGGGCAATAGCACCGCCATGATGGGGGTGAGTCACGGGGACTCTATGGATGGGGGAGGAGCTTCCGACACGTTAACGAGGCCAGAAGCCACTCTTTAAAAGCAAATTCACCAGCTGCTATCCCAGCATGGGTTGCCTCCCCAACTTCCTCACATCTGTCACTAATGCCACCGGTCTCTCAAACAAGAAATCTGTCATCATCAGCCCCTCTCTGGCCTTTCAGCCCCTCTATGCAACCTGTGACCAAGCCTGTCATCCCTACTCAGAGCCTCTCTCAATGCACCTCTTCTCTTCCACAGGGAATAATTCCTTAAGTCTCCACTAGCACAAGGCAATGCTGTTGCCAGGATAGCTCGCACCGACACCCCAACCTTCACCACCTACCAACACACTTCTGGTCTGCCCTCAAGGACAAGGGCTGTTGGCAAAGGATTTGCTCCAGAGGCAAATGGGCAGGAACAGGGCCCTGCCAACACCTTGATTGTTTACTTCTGGCCTCCAGATCTGAGAGAATAAATTTCTGCTGTTTTAAGCCACCCAGTTTGTGATACTTTGTTGCCACAGCCGCAGAAGCCAATACAAGGGCACAGAGAACTATCCAGATAATTAACAGCTTGCCTAAAATAAGTAACTGAGGCTACAATCCGCTTGAAAGGCTAAATCAGCTCCATATCTACTTTGTTCTCTCTTTTACTTCGGATATGTATAGGGATATGCAATAGCCCCCATGCAATTAATGATAATGACGATCACTATTTTTACCATTTTACCCACCATTTGTTAGGTGACAAGCTCTGGTGACATCCACAGATTATTCCACTGTGTTTTCTATCAGGCAGCCACCATTTTCAACCCTACCTCTCCAAGATCTTAGCCTGTAACAAAGGCAACCTAAAAATAAATTCAGCGTATTCCTCCAGACATTTATATAACCGTTTTCACTAGCAGCATCTAACCTGTACAAATTCTGCTTTTCTGTCCATGTATTTCTCATACCAGTACCGGGGGTTCCAGTAAGTCCCCTGACGTGCATTTTTCAGTTGGAGTTTCTGCTCTTGCCTTTGGTCCCCACTGAGGGAACATGGGTCTCTCCTCCAGGGACAGCCCAGCCCCAGGACACATGCCGTTTGGGGGTCTTCTTTCCTAATAGAGTCCTGGTGCTCCACACCAAGCAATCACCTTCTTTTCTAGGACCTCTCGCTCAAAAAAAAAAAAAAAAAAAAGGATCCGAGGAGACATCTGATAAAGAAAGCCCACACCGTCCTGGTTTGTTGCCTGGCCATTTCTGCAAATGGCACTGTTGTGGCAGGAAATTTCAAACAGATGCCCCTCGACCCTCAGTGCCCCCAAGGTGACTGATCGTAAGGTCAGCACGTGGACCCTTCATTTGGGCAGAGCCAAAGCCAGGGTGTTTTAATTGGTGGCGTCGTCTGTTACAGCTGCAATCCATTAGGGGCAAATGCTTTTCAAAGAAAGCTTTTCTTCTGCCCTTGTTTTTGTTGCTCTTACCCTGCCTGGACACTTGCAGGGGGGAATGCAAACTTATTACCAGTGTCAGGTAAGCGAACAAAATCTCTTTTATGATTCAATGACAATAGGATATTGCAGTTATATCAGTCAGGAAGAATGAGACATCCAGGGAACTTCCAGGAGGAGGAGGCAGAGGTAGAAATCTATGCTAATCACAAACGTGATCTTTAACGCCAGACTTCGAAACAAGGATTCCCACCCCCACCCCCCACCCCGACCCCCGCTTTTTTTCCTCCTAAATTTACTAACAGAATTACCGGACAACAAGAGCACCATGCTTGTGTTTTTCTACATCAGTTTCTCCTCAGGTGAGGGAGAGACTTTGGTGGGCTAGTTTATAACAAACATACCAGAACTGTACAGCTAAACAAGTCTGCTACCTTCCAAGAATTTATGTTGGGAGATGCAACCCTCATTGCAGCAATGCCAGAATTTTATTCAAAAATGTCTTGGCACTTCTCTCTGGAGAATGGCTTCAGAGTTGGTTCTGAACCAGTCACATGAAAAGCAGTGACAGTGCCTCACATGCAACCACAGTTTGGGGGCCAAAAACAGCATTGTCCCGTTGGTCGTTCCTTATACTTACTACCCCAGTGGTTCTCAACCAGGGGGGGATTTTGCCACCCTGGGAACCTTTGTCAATGTCTGGAGACATATTTGGTTGTCACCCTTGGGGAGAAGGGTGCTCCTGGCATCCTGTGGGTAGAGGCCAGGGATGCTGCTAAACCTCCTACACTGCACAGGGCAGACCCCACAGCAAAGAATGATCCAGCCCCTACGTCAAATGTCAACAGTGCTGCAACTGAGAAACCCTGGTGGCAAATCCTCCCTTGGAAGATGCAGGTGTTAATCAATCCTGAGCCTTCTGATAGCAGATTTAACAGTTCAACCGCATTTTGAACTAAAGCACCGTCGTCAGAAAAAAGGTTCGGTTTCCCCAAAGGAGAATTTAGAGGAGAAACCACCCATTTGATCTCTCTGCTCACTGTCTTTCTTATCAAAAATGTCACATGCGCTCAGGGGTATCTTTCTGAGATACTTCAATTACATTGTCTCCCAGGCTGGAGGTTTTCAGATGCCTTTTTATTTGAAGCTGCTAAATCTCTTCTCAAAATGATATTGTAGTTATCTGGAACCTAATATAAGAAAAAAAATTGTAGAGGTACTCTACTTGTAGAAAGGGTAAAAAGCGGGGGGCGGAGGGGGGGCTGGAACATTCCAGGTACAGCACCAGCCTTAGTCATCACCACCCCTCCCTTCCCTCCCGTCCGCTAGGACTCTAAGAGAGTTACTGTGAAAACCACCATCCAGGAGCTGAGTTGTGAACAGGGCATAACTGCATGGACCAGGACACCTCACATGCTTGTACGCTGATCCAACAAGACAGTCTGACCCTTTGACCCCAAAATATATCCCCTCAAAATGTTTCTGTCATGTCGACTTATCTACCAGGTTCTGAAAACAGCAGGATTGACTTGATGATTTCTATTATAACTAATTAGAAAATCACTTATGTGAATAACACATAAGTATAATTTATAAGCGGTGGAAGTAACCACAAAGCAGGTGATTTTATTTAAAAAAAAATCTATCATTTCATCACGCCTTAGGCACTTCTCTGCCCTCCTGACACCCACCTTCAGTGTGCAGAAAATAATGCCTTGCTTACAAAGCAAAAATTAGAAACTTTTATTCTAATTTGCCATTTGGAGTCTAGGAAATCTGATGGCTTAAGGCCAAGATTGCATTCTACGCTCCTAATTGTATGGGATGCTCATCTTTCTTCCAAATAGTCAAAAGCTGCATCAGCTGAAATGATGTATCTAAAATTGTAAAAAGAGTTTGGATTTAAACGCCAAAACATCAATAAAGAAATGCATAGAGAAAAATCATTCCCAAGTACACCACGAGCCCCATCCAGCTGGGAAGTTCTCAAAAACGCTACTTTCCACTGGAGAAAAAAATACCCCAATTCTGCCTATGGCAACCAGCCTACAGGATAGCTCCCAATGACCCCCACCTCTGGGTATTCACACTCTTGTGCAGTCCCCTCTCACGCGGTACCAGGGCTGAGTCGGCACGACCAATAACATATGGCAGAAGTGATGACTTGTCACTTCTGAGGAAGCTGGCTGCCATGTTGTGAGCTGTCTTATGGGGAGGTCCACATGGCAAGGGACTGAAGGAGGTCTCTAGCCGGCAGCCAGTGAGGAAATGAGGATCTCAGTTTAGGAGTCTGCAAAGAACCGAGGCCTGCCAACAACCGTGTGAATGGGCTTGAAGCAGACCCTTCAGCTGAGGCTGTATCCCCAGTCAGTAACTTGACAGCCCGTAAGGCACCATGAGCCAAAACCATACAACCAAGCCACTAGTGGATTCCTGGCCCTCGGAAACTTTGCGAGATAATAAATGTTTGTTCTTTTGAGCTGCTAAGTTTTGGGGTATTTTGTTATACAGCCTTAACCATATCCTCAGCCCCAAGAGGCACCAATCACAAAGACTGAGGTTCATAAGACACCTGAAGGTGAGGTCAAAGGCATGAAACGGATCGGGGAACTCCAACTCTGAGCATAAATCAGAGGGCAGAAGTCTAGCTGAGATTCCAGTTATCATCACAGAAAGGGATAAAGAGGACAGTGGTAGAAAGTGACTGTGAGTTTCTAGAACCAGCTTTGTTAGTTTTATCTTCTATTTCCATGAAGTGATCAATACATAACACAAAAAGGGTCTGTGGACTTTTCACTGAGCCAACAAAAAAGAATGAATGGAGAAAATGGACTTCTACTCTATAGCCAAGTTTTGAGGGCTGGAGGAATCCTAGGACAAAGAAAAAGCTGAAGCTCTGGGACCTCGTGCATGAAAGGAAAAAGAGACCTATGGACACAATAGGAGCCTAGAATGGGAGCTGAGAGATTAACTCATTGAATCATTCATTAAATAACTTTAAATGAGCATCTAGTATATTCTAGACAGTGTGCCAGGAATGGTAATAACTGCACAATATCATGATAAATAGTTAGATAGAGTTATGCATTGAATACCACAGAAACCAAGTGAAAACCCATTTAAATCATAAATGGGGGAGAGAGATCAGACAAGGCTTTCCAGAGTAAATGGGATGTGATGTGAGTTGTGATGAACTAATTAACTAGAAGAACACTCAGAGAAAAGCATCCATGGCATGTAACACATACAAAGGCACAGAAATGATCAACATTGTGGTATCCTGGGAGAACTGCAGACAATATAGTATACTTGGAGGGACAAATATATTCAGGAGGGTTGTATAAAATGAAGATAAAGAGGTAACAGGGACAAAATCATGAAGGCACTTATGGATGAAAGCTGGAAACTGACCTCTATAGCTAACCACTGAAAAATTTTCAATACGCATTACTAGGATACATCACCGAACAAGAAAAATGTAGTCCTGCCCTCGCTGCACTGATAGTTCTGAAAGGAAAAAAAAAAAATGCATTAATGAGGGGTGCCTGGTTGGTTCAGTCGGTTAAGAGTTTGACTCTTGGTTTCAGCTCAGGTCATGATCTTACGGTTCGTGAGTTTGAGCCCTGCATCGGGCTCTGCGCTGGCAGCTCGGAGCCTGCTTGGGCTTCTCTCTCTTTCCCTCTCTCTCTGCCCCTCCCCTGCTCACGTGCTATCTCCATATCTTTCAAAATAAATAAATAAACTTTAAAAAAATTTTAATGCATTAATGAATTGGTGTCATAGGTAGATTCCTTTAGCAGTTCTGTGGGGGAATGGATGGGTAAGGGAAGGGGGAGGTAAAGAGTTTCCCAAATGCATTTCCAAAGACATCTTCATATTCCATCCTCCCCACCGGCCTCACCCTGCCTTCATATTTGCCAAACATATTTGGAAAAAATTCTACTTCTAGGATAACAGTTGTGTAAGCCCCAAGCAAGAATCTTCCAAACCTAACCTTCTAAGCGACTTTTCTCTTTTCTCCATGGCAAGAAGGACTTACTAAATGTCAGAATTGAGTAAGACCCAGGGGATTATCCACTCTGCTCTGTGCATGTTACAAACATGGAAGCTGAGGCCCAGAGAAGGAAAGGACTCCCTCCAAGTTCTCAAGGCTGGTTGCGACAGAACCAGCTGGACCTCAAGTCTCCCAGTTTCCATGTCGGTGATTTTGCTACCACATCTCACTAATACCATCATCCTTCAACTATGTATGCTTCAGCAGCCTACAAGAGCAGCGTGCAAAAAAAAAAAAAAAAAAAAAAAAAATAGCTCAGAGCATGGCAGAGATTTTAGCCTCAACTGAAATGCCAATGGCTTCATTCGGCAGCTGTCCTGGTCCCGCTAAGCTGTTTTCCCTACTCAATTAGACAGAGCACTGGGGGAAGATTGGGCAGAGAAATTCTCTAGGGTCCCATCTGTTAATAAAAGCCACTGTCAGATTTGCCACAGTATGACGAATGATCAAAGATTTCTTCCCCCTTTCTTTATCACCTTCTTCTTTCAAGGCAACATTAGCCCAAATTACAAGTAAGAAATAGTACAATCTATTTTAAAATGGAAACTAAACAGTCAAAAGGGAATGGATAGGCCTAATCACTTAGCTTCAAATTCTGATGCCAAGAAGCATCCATTTTTCAAGAGGGAAGAGTATCTCATTTGGGACAATTCTAGCAAATTGTGTGAGCTCCGTGTCGGTTTAGTCCCTCCCAGCCATGTTTCAGTTGCCTGCTGTTGAACATACGTGCAGGGTCTGAGGTCCTTCAGGCCCTGGATGCATCAGTGACTGGCAAATTAACAGCCTGTGTCTATATTGACATTCGTGTTCTCAACTTAATGGTTAATTTATTTAATGAACAGCTTCTGTCCTCATTAAGAAGGAAGGATGTCAAAAGTATATTGGACTGAGCAGTACGACAAATAGGTGATGAGGTTCTTTCCTTGCTCCCAGGGTTAATTGTTTGCATCTCATTTATTTCATAAATATCTGCTTTTGAGTACCTACTATGTGAGTGACTGGTCCCAGGCTAGGTCTGCAGCTTCCAGCCAAAAGACTCTCCTTCCACCCAAAAGAGCTCAAGCATAATGGGTAGGTCATATAAGTCAGTTCACAGGGACCCAACAATGAGATGAATGCCCTGAAGCTCTTTGGGTCAAGTGAAGATGGTTGAATCCAGCCATTCGGTTGAGGACTGAAATATGAACCCAAGCACCAATCTATGCATTTGCTGAGTGCTGGTAGATATTAGCCCCTCTATTATTGGACAATAACAGAGGCCAAAAAAAAAGTCTACACAACAAGGATAGAACCAAGAATTCCCATCCCAAATAACAGAGGCAAAATTCTGTTAAGCATAGAGAGAACCAACAGTTATCTCCAAGTGAGATTTTGCAACACTAAAATCAGGACAAAATTGCTCTTGCTCCCTCCTTTGTGTTGACGGAGCATGCTCTCAGCTGCTCCAGTGCTGGTCGCTTTCTGCCTCTTACCACAGCTATCTGCAGATATGTCTATCTCCCTACTCCATAGTAAGTTTATGAGAATCCTCAGTCCCTGATGCGTAAGCTACTACCTAGGTATGCTGACCTCTAAATTAATTAGTTGCCTTGAAGTGAAATCCCAAAATAAGGGATGTTTTCTTATCATGAGTACCCCCCCCCACCCCTCACTTAAGACCACAAGTATGGAAAGAAGTGGTTAAAAACGCAGATCCTGGGGGCGCCTGGGTGGCTCAGTCAGTTAAGCATCCAACTTTGGCTCAGGTCATGATCTCACAGTTCGTGGGTTCGAGCCCCGTGTCGGGCTCCATGCTGACAGCTCAGAGCCTAGAGCCTGCTTTGAATTCTGTGTTTCCCTCTCTGTCTGCCCCTCACCCACTCGCTCCTCTCTCTCTCTCTCTCTCTCTCTCTCTCTCTCTCTCTCTCAAAAATAAATAAATATTTTTTAAAAATTTTTTTAAATGCAGATCCTGGAGCCCCACTGTCTGTTTTTAGATCTTTGCTGGCACTTAACTAGCTCTGTAACCTTGGGACAAGTTCCTAATCCACACTGGGCACCAGTTTCATCATCTATAAAATGAGCATAGAAATAATACTTCCTAGCATTGTTGTGAGGTTTGCTACATGTATTAATATATGGAAAAGATTTCAGGAGAAAAAAAAACAGAGTGAGGAAATTTTGCCAAATTTATCCTACCCGGGGGCAAAAAAAAAAAAAAAAAAAAAAAAGGAGATATCCTAGGAAAACTGCTTCCTATTATAAGTGGATTTGCCATTTCCAGAAAGTTACCCATTTTGGGGTATGAGCCACATGGCAGGTAAGTTTCAGTCCCATGCTTTAAAAGGTTTTCTCTTAACTTCCCTGTGTTAAAGAGAAATCCTAACAAAGACCAAGCAGTTGCTGCATAGCTCAGTGATTCATACCTGTAAAAAGTGAGAATTGAAGGAAAACCAACGGCCTCAATAATATTTTGAGTCTCTCGTTAGGCTACTCTCGACATTTTAAAATAGGTATTGTGGGGGCGCCTGGGTGGCTCAGTCGGTTAAGCGGCCGACTTCGGCTCAGGTCATGATCTCACGGTCTATGAGTTCGAGCCCCGCGTCGGGCTCTGTGCTGACCGCTCAGAGCCTGGAGCCTGTTTCAGATTCTGTGTCTCCCTCTCTCTCTGACCCTCCCCCGTTCATGCTCTGTCTCTCTCTGTCTCAAAAAAATAAATAAATGTTAAAAAAAAATTTTTAAAAATAATAATAAAATAGGTATCGTGTGGGGCCACCTGAGTGGCTCAGTCGGTTGAGCCTCAGACTCGTGATTGCAGCTCAGGTCATGATCCCAGGGTCAAGCCCCTTGCTCAGTGCTGAGCATGGAGCCTGCTTATGAGTCTCTCTCTCCCTCTCCCTCTACCTCTTTCCCCCCTCCCCCTCTAAAATAAAAAGAAATTTTAAAAAAAAAATAGGTATTGCATGGAGGAGACCGTGAACCCATGGAAGTAGAAACAGTATCTTTTTATCTTTGCTGGTACATCACCCAGTACAGTGTCAAACACACAGAAGATACTCAAGAAATGTTTCATAAATGAATAGCTCATTTTACTTTGAGTCACATCTTCTATATATTTCCTTGATATAAACAAAGCTATGAATTACATTGATTGTGTGTGTGTGTCTAATTCCTCTGCCTTTTATCAAAGTCTGTATAGAAAGAGAACAAAAGGTTCCAAAGAGACCATAATGGACATTGTGGACTGAGCTGTAGGCCCAAGTCTACCTATGAACAGAAGCAGCTTTCCGGGCACAACTTTGCCCCTGGGTAGGACAAAGAACTGAACATTTTATTTTCTAATTTCCGGCAATGATTTCAGAACCCAAACTTATGAATTGTGCACCTAACATTTATAACTATTTCTAGCCCACTTGGCACTGGTAATTCCAAATAAAATGCATCAGGGAGCAAATGACCCTAATCTCGTCTACAATGACATAACACCCACAGGACAGATCTAAAGCAACATCGTTACAGCAAACTTATCCTCCCTTATAACCAAGACCCTCCTGGCTTCTTCATGCCTTAGCTTAAAGATGTGGAAAACTCCCTTCTCATTCTTTCTGTAGCTGCTGTTGGTGGGAAAGAGGAAAATGCATGAGATCACTTTTCTTTATACAAGTAACAAAAACTCATCCAAATCTTTTTCACTTTGGTTGAATTCTCTGGCTTCCTCCTGGGTGTTATCTTTGATAACCCAGGTGCTACAAAAGACTGTTAATTAGGTATGCAGAGTGGGTCAAGTATGTTCCCAAACTGTATTAATTTGGGAAGGGGGAAATTTGGGAAGAATGCTAAGTGACAAAACACCATATGTAGTTGAACCCATGAACACAAGGTTGGAATAGGTTTAAAGAGATACTGTTTACAATTTTTTCCTTCTTCCTAAATATTTAGGAGTAAGAAAGGAATTTTAGCAAAAGGCTAAAGAGAAAAGTTTAATTTTAGGCCATTTTAGTTGACCAGAAAGCCTACACTTTTGTCTAGATTACAAGAGGGAGAGAACTCCCTTACTTGAAGAAAGCAATTAAGAGAAAGGGGTATTAAGAGTGGTCCTGTGAGAAATAGAAAATGAAAAATAAAGTCCTTGCAGGTTTAACATCAGACCACGATTTTAGCTTAGTTATGCTAAAGGACACATGACAGATGTAGATGAGAGTCCTGTATTTTCTCTGAAGTTAATTTTCTTCAGTTGTATTGCCCTTTTTAAAATAAATAGATCATATTTTTTGTCCAGTGTTTTAGCTCAGAAACTCCCACTGATGTCACCAGAGAAACTCCCTTACCTAGGCTGCTCAGAACATATATAACTCTACTGCCACCTGATGGCAACATGTGGAAATTGCAGGGGCAGATCTTTCAACCCAAAACTCTTCCAAGACTTTAAATCTACAGAACAAAGACAGTTTTGTAATTTCACAGAGATTACAGTTTTGACTAACACAAATGCACATGAGAAAATGTCATGAAAAAAAAAACTGAGTAAAAGCATAAAGGAGGCAAAAGATTCCAGTCTTGGTAAAATTACCAATAAAAACAATCTCTGCTACACTGTTACCATGTTAACTCTTATGCTTTTTTCTCCTATGGCAGACATATTTCCAGGATATTGGAACAATTCCTTGAATAGTGGTTTAGACAATTGCATTGGTCAGCTTAATAGTACAAATGCTGTAAGAAAGAAACCCAAAATGATAAGGACCAGGATACGGATACTTGATAATATTAAGAATTATTATCAATTTTCTTAGGTCTGTAACAGTATGTTGGGGGTTGTTTTTTTTAAGTCCTTAAATTTCTGAGAGGAATAAGGAGATGGCGGGGGGGGGGGGGGGGGGGGGGGGGGGGGTAATCAGGTAGATCGCCAAGAGCTGGTGTGGTTGTTTCAAGATTATCAGGGATCTCTTATTGATCAGTCTCATGGTCCAAGAGAGCACAGCCACCACCAGTGTTATCTCTTCCCCCATTGCATGTATTACTTCTGCTCACTTCCCATTGCCCGACGTTCTAGTCACCTGGCCACCTCTAAAAGTCAACTGGGAAATGTAGTCTTTAAGTAGGTGATCGTGTATTCAACTAAAAATGCTATTATGATGCAATTCTATTATAAAGATGAAAGGAAAGCTGGTAGGCTCCACATCACCTTGATTCTCTCCTTTAATCTACTCTAAATGCTTTTAAATACGGGTTGCTTTGAAGGAAGACTAGGAAACTGTCTCAAAATAAAAGGGGCTAAGGAGATAGGACAACTGCATGCCAAGCATGATATGAAATTTTATCTTGCTATAAAGAACATCACTGGGACAACTGACAAAATAGGAATATGGCTTATAGATCAAATAATGGTATTGTGTTAATATTCTTTTTCTGCTTTTGATAACTGTACTACGGTTATGTAAGGGAACGCCCTTATTACTAACAAACACACACTGAAGAATATATGGGTAAAGAGGCATCAGGTCTGCAACTTTTTTTAAAACAGTCGAGAGGGGGAGACAGGGAGGGAGAGATGGAGAGAGAAAGCAGAAGAGAGAAAACAAAATTGGTAAAATATTCCCATTTGGGGACTCAGGATGAAAGGGATCTGGGCAGACTTTTGTACTGTTCTTGCAACTTTACTCAAAGTCTGAGATTATGTCAAGATAAAAAGTTAAAAACAGCACTGCCTTAGTTCTAACTGAAACTAATTCATTAGATTTTTTTTTTGATGCAGTTCATTTGTAGGTTAGCCATTATATAACACTTTGGTTGAATTCAATTTCCAGAAAATTGGTAGACTTAGTTTCTGTATGTGATTTAATTTAAGTCTTTTTCCCCCCAGATATTAAAATAAACAGAGCTCAAATGGAGACATTATTTGCAGCATGACACATGGTAAGAAGAGGCCACCTTCATGCACAGTTATAGATCTCCATGCGACATAGCCAGGGATCCAAAGGAAGCAGCAAGGAGTCTTCCTGGCCCAGGATCAGGTGAAGACACTCTGCATCAGCCTCTCCCTCTGCTAGAATTAGGAGAGACCCCAAATTCCTGTCCATCTATGCTCGGGCATACATCACCAAGACAGCAACAAGCTGTGAGTTTCCATTTCGGGAACACTGCAGAACCTCAGGTCCTCCTGGATCTTAACCCAAATTCTGCATCCAAAGTCTTATACCTTACCCTTGTCAGAGCAGACAAAGCCAGATCCTGAGTAGCACACCAGCATCCAGTATTACAGAAAGCCAACCTCTCCACGCGGTCACTCTCCAAACAGTAAAAACCCTAAGACATCTGGTCCCGCAAATCTCCTGGAGAAACACGCCTCGCACTGGATCTATCACAAGCAGGGTAACCTGCTGGCTCTTCCCCTGTTCCTAATGGTGACATCCACCTATTTTCTTGTGGGGCAGAAAATGTCATTCAAACAGAAACATACCTAATTCTGGAATTCCAACAGTCAGCACTGGTCCTTGTCTAGGCTCAGCTACGTTCCCATCTCTTTTTAAGCACCAAACAGCCACATAGATGCTTAGCTTGTCACATGCCCTTCTGAGCCTCCACCCTCACCCCAGTGGTTTTAATAGTTCCTATTAGCACTTCCCAAAGTGGGCACATCAAAGGAAGAACCAGGGGCCACGAGTGAGTGGAGACCCTGCCCTGCCTGTGAGCCAACATCCAGCTGTGTTTTGTCGTCGCAGGGAGAATCCCATCAGGCTTTGGGCGGCAAGGAGCACTGTTTTTGTTGAAGTCACTTATAAACAGGGCCCTGGAAGGTGGGGGCGGCTTTCTGCCCCTTTATGCCTAGCTGTACTCAAAGGGGAGAGCAAACTTATTAATTAAATGTTTTAATATTTACAGCTAATAACAATGCCCTGGATTTGCCAAGCAACATTCACACCTCCCGCACCCTTGGATTTGAAAAACACTTATTTCCAAATGCAGGTTTCCACAAATTGGGATTTTACTGATAGAGATGTTCAGATTCTTTAGATGTTGGTTTATTGGGTTGTTTGCTTGTTTGGTTGCTTTTTTTTTAATGTTTATTTATTTTTAAGAGAGTGAGAAAGAGAGACAGAACATGAGCAGGGGTGGGGACACAGAATCTGAAGCAGGCTCCAGGCTCTGAGCTGTCAGCACAGAGCCTGATGTGGGGCTCAAACCCATGAACCATGAGATCGTGACCTGAGTTGAAGTCAGAGGCTTAACCGACTGAGCCACCCAGGTGCCTGTTGTTTGGTTGATTTTTAACTGGAAAAGCCTTCTTAGGGATAAATTAAAGAGTATTTCTTCCTCAGTTGTCTCCATCTTTTTTTTTTTTTAAGAGAGAGAGAGAGCATGAGTGGGGGAAAGGGGCAGAGGGAGAGCGAGAAAGAACCTTAAGCAGGCTCTACACTCAGTGCAAAGCCCTAGAAGGAGCGCAATCTCACAACCCTGGGATCATGACCTGAGCTGACATCAAGAGTGGGACACTCAATCGACTGAGCCACCTCGGCGGCCCATCCTCAGTTGCCTCCTTAAAGAGCCAGGCAGCTAGATTCAGCATCACCATAGACCCACGATCTAAAAAGTAGTAAATCATCTTGGAAGGACAAAGAGAACCTTTCATGTTCTAACCCTGAAAGTAGACGATTTCTACTTGCTATAGATCCTATTGTTCTGCTTTCGTTGGCTTCACGATTCCTATAATGACTCATAACAGCTGCAGCAGAAGTGAGGCATAGATTCTACTTGACCTTCCAAGCCCTCAGAAGCTAACACTCCATGCCAGGCCCCTGTTTTAATGAAACAGACTATTTCAAGCTGTTCTGATCATAAGCTACAACCCATTGGAGGCTGTGGCTATTTCCTTACCACTACACTTGCCTCTGGACCTGTCCATGGCCCTTTTCCCTGCATGACCGCTGATCTGACGAGAAACAAACAAAAACTGCCTTGGAGAAAAGCATGTGTTCCATTTCCTGACCTTGGCAGCTCTACTTTCTGCCAGGACTCTTGGCACGACCATTGAGCACATCTTTTCCCTCCACCGTAAATTTGTTGAAAAGGAGAAGAAAAGTTGCAGAAACAACTGAAACGTTGCGTGTAAACAGCCTCTGAAATCAGTGAAGACAGAGAATTACTCTGGCTCCTCCTCCCTTTTTCCTCCTTCACAGAAGCTGCCAATAACCCTGGCCTGATTCTAACACATATAGGGACTGACTCTACCTCTACATTTGAAGGGCATAATACCACACGTCCCTACAACCCGGTGGTGAAGGGTTTAGAAACTGCCACACCCACACTGCAGCATACTTCCATTAAGATTGGCATATTCTCGGGGTGCCTGGGTGGCTCAGTCGGTTAAGCGTCCGACTTCAGCTCAGGTCACGATCTCGCGGTCCGTGAGTTCGAGCCCCACGTCGGGCTCTGGGCTGATGGCTCGGAGCCTGGAGCCTGCTTCCGATTCTGTGTCTCCCTCTCTCTCTGCCCCTCCCCCGTTCATGCTCTGTCTCTCTCTGTCTCAAAAATAAATTAAAAAAACGTTAAAAAAATTTAAAAAAAAAAAGCCTGGCATATTCTTACACATGCAGAGAATGGTTCACGGGTGAGGCTGTGGTTTGCACAGCCTTCAGCTAAGTGCCTTTCACAGCCACACAGAAAACTGACATATTGGGTGTGGAATGGCCAGTCTGCACAAAGTCAGCCCTCCGTGGCTGACTTTTCACTTGGGCACATAGTTCGCACCTCAAGCAAAACACACAGCAGCCTGCCTAGCAAGCTATGATGTCACCAAAGGGGCCAAGTAATCAATCCTTTCTGGTACCATTTAGTATTTACCCGACATTTACCTGTGTAGCCTGGTGATTAATCCCAAGGACTCTGGTTTGAATCCCAGCTCTGCCAATGACTCGCCGTGTGACCTTGAGCAAAATACTTCATTCACTTCTTTGCACGTCGATTTTTCCATCTGTAAAAGGAAACTACTTCATAAACCTGTGAGAACTCACTGAGTTAATACCCGGAGAGTATTTAGAACAAGCGCCTGGCACTTAGTAAACTCTCAATAAATGTCAACTTTGTCATGATGAGCTAATCTTAATAACTATTAACTGTTTTTATAAATTTTGGCCCTGGAAGAACCTGAATGAAGGGTCATTCATTGGCGGCTACTACCATGGGCCATCCCAAATGGAGAAGGGCATAGATCAATAATAACAGGCTGGGAAAAGGGGTAATTCTAAATGCCACCTTTGAGCCTCTTCTTTGACCTCAGTCTCCTGGGTCCCTGTCTCCGTTCTTACTTTGCTAAATTCTCACCTTTTGTACGCACTTCTCTTAAATGCCTCTACAGGCCGTAGGGCTTAGGGCTTCATTGTCAGCACTGCTTAGCCTCACAAGACTGAGATTTCTGATCCCTGAACAGTGCACAAAACGGGTTTTACAGAGGTGTGCTGTTCACACCCCAAGTGTTGGTCTGCTTCTCCTCACTGCCACGTAGACGGTGTAGGGTCAGTGCAAAATATGCCAAAGGCAAATTCTGCCGATGTGATGAGTTGATAGTTTGAAAAAAAATGCTTGCAAGGTAAATTTAAAGTTGCTTTTGGGTTTTTGAAATAAATCATTATTATCTCATCCCCTATTTTGCCACCTCGTGGAGCTATGCAGGAGCAATAAGCTGGAACTGGAAAGAGTGGCTTCTCCTGACACTTCTACCACTCGTTAATCACGTGACCTTTGACAAGTGAATTTCAGGATTCTCCTCTGGCTAGAATGCAGACAGAAAATGTCTGAGTTTATCTTATTGGGTGTTGTAACGGCCCAGTGAGATGATATATATATGACAGCATTTTGAAAATTGTAAAATGCTTTAGCAATACAAAATGATATATTATTTATGACATACCTTATAACAAAGAAAGCATCTAACAAAGAGTCAAAGGCTGGAATGAATTTTAGTTCCAAATTTGCTACAAATTGACCTTCTACGTTTGGACAAATAACTATTCCTCTCTGGCCCTCAGTTTTCTCATCTGTAAAATAAGAGGATTGGACTACATGAGCTCTAGACTCCCTTTGCCTTCAACAATCTATGAGTTCAAGCCAAACAGAAAGAAGAAAATCAATGAAAGTAAAATGGATATGTTCTTTTAAAAAATGATAAAAACTAAATTTAATAATAATAAAGAAAATGAAAAAAAGTCAGTAGTGGCCGTGAAGGGCTGACCAGGACAGACACATGATATCATGACGCTCCTTCTCCCCACTCAAACATGCCCTTATAGACTGTTGTGCCATTAACAACGAATCACTCTCGCAATGCATTGTCTTAATAAGGATATTTTTTTAAGTGTATTCATTTATTTTTGAGATAGAGAGAGAGAGAAAGAGAGAGCATGGGGGAGGGGCAGAGAGAGAGAATCCCAAGCAGGCTCTGCTGTGAGCACAGAGCCCAATGAGGGGCTTGAACTCACAAACCGTGAGCTCATGACCTGAGCCAAGATCAAGAGTCAGATGCTTAACCGACTGAGCCACCCAGGCGCCCCCAGTTTTGTGTTTCTTAAAAGATTCCTAAGATTACTCTGCACAAAACCTCTTTGTGTCAAATTCTTTCTTGTACCACGTTTACCGGTGAGGTTGCTAGCTGTTCATTTCTACATGTATAAACACATACATTGTCTCCTACATACCAAGCATTTGCTCACAGTTCTGTCTTTAAGTTTCCTTTTCATTGAACGATAGGCATAAATTCAACCTTCAGCTGTCTATTTTAATAGTAATTGTAACAATTAACCCATAACTGTTTTCATCGCTAACATAATTATTAAATAATAACTTGTGTGTTCATTAACATAATAAGTCTCATTAATTGCATGCTGTCTCACAATGAAATTAATCTATGAAGATCGGGAAGAAAACATAGGATGTAAGCAGAATTAGAGAACCTCCTTGGAGCTGGCGGGGCTGATTTTCAAAACATTAGGCTTCAGAAGATGGTGGCAGTGTGTTGGGTACAGGGGAGATGCAGTGTGAAATAGTAACATCAGGGAAATGAAGATACAAAAATAAAGATCTCATGAAAGACTTTGAAAGATACCATGTTAGAGAAATAATACTAACAAAAGATGTTAGAAATGATGATAAAAATCAAGGCTTTGATCTTCAGAATGAAACCAATGAATGAGAGAAACTTCCCTCCCTCCCAGCCACTAAGGTTCCAGACTCCATAAAACCATGGTTTACTGGTAACTCCCTGGTGCTGCTACTCTGTGTCCTTAGGTTCAATCAGTAACGTTTCTATGTATTCACCCAAAACTATTTTTCCTTCCACCTTCACCTTCATCCATTAATTTACTTCCCTGTTCAGCCTGCCACAATCTGCATTTTCCAATCCAACGCCTCTGCTTTCTTAACTCATTGTGCCACTCTCTCTTGGGCTTTTGCTCTTCCTTTCCCTGCCTCTCAGCAGCCATGTTGGCATCAGTAACACACATTGTTAATTTGTTGCTTTGTCCCTTCCGTGATAGACTGAACTTGCCACTTATTTCTTATTTGCACCCTAAAACTTAGTTGTTATTTTTTAAGATTCCTGTGTCTCTTAAGAAAGTCCATAGTTGTATGCTCCGAGGGATGGTGGGCTTGGGGTTAAATATGATGGGACCCTGAGTCCCCACATGACCACCACCACACACATCCTTGAGAGATACCAGTGGGTCTTCATGGCGCATAGAAGTTCCAAAATCTTTAGGATGTCTTTAAGAGCTCTCCACTGTTCATTCCAAAGCCAACTTATCTCCACCTATACCACCCATTTAGGATGGTCAATTTGTTCTCCTGAAAGTAGACAGTGATTAAATTGACAGTGTAGACTATTTTTTTTTTTCAGTTTAAACGATTTTAATAATTATGTTGTTGTTTTTTTTAATTTCTGGAACATTTATTTCTATTTCATTCTTCTTCCAATCTGTTGGTCCTTTTGAATGGTCTTTGTTCCTTACTCATACTTTTGATTTACTGTTTTATTTCTAAGTTTTTTATGTTTATTTATTATTGAGAGAGAGAGAGAGAGAGAGAGAGAGAGAATGAGTGGGGGAGGGGCAGAGAGAGAAGGAGACAGAATCTGAATCAGGCTGCAGGCTCTGAGCTGTCAGCACAGAGCCCGACGCGGGGCTCAAACTCACAAACCATAACATCATGACCTGAGCCACAGTCGGATGCCTAACAGACTGAGCCACCCAGGCGCCCCTACTCTTTGATTTCTTTAAACTGATAAAACAAGACAACTTTATCATCTGTATCCAGCAAATCCTTTATCTGAGGTCTCAATGGGATGACTTCTGCCACTTGTTTGTTCTGACCCTCATTCGTGGTGCCTTAGTTCCTCATGTGCTTTGCTATTTGTACATCTGTTGTTGTATGAGTTTGTGTCCGTTGGAGTTTTCTGTGCGGGAATTATATATAATTCTGAGTAGTGCTGAGTAGTTCATTCTTCCAGAGGGAGCATAGCTTTTCTGCTGCCAGACACCTGTGGGCACCACCAATTCGAAACCCCTTGAAACCCAATTCTTGGTGTCTTCACACCTTGCACATTGTGTGAGTCTGCGCCCCAAGTCTGCATAAGAGCCAGATTGGCTGTGAATTCCCAGGGGACAATTTCTTCCTTACTCTGAACTAAGCAAGATTCTTTGTTGTCTGCTTTTGTGTGCCTTTTTGTTCTAAGTCACCCTCTTAGAAAAGGCGTTGTTGTCCAAGAGTCCCAGTGTTGGCAGTGGGGGACCGGGATGCACAATTCAACTCTTTACCTTACACTGGCCCAAGACTTTGTGCCCTGTTCTCCCAAGTGATCACCAGGGATCATAAGACTCCCTTAAGGCAAATGCCAGGTTCCACACACTCTCAGCTCTCTGGGTTTACTTTTCTACCTTGTTTATAGTCTCTGAAAATGACCCTTTCTTTCAAGTTCAGCCATGCATTTAGAGTGGTTTATTCTAGTTCAAGCAGAATTTTTGGCTATTTTGCAGCAAAACCTGAAGACGTTAGATTCACGTTGTTGCAAGAAATGGCAGATCTGCAATTTAAAAAAAAATTTAACACTGTTTCTTGCACTCAGCCTTGTATAACTGTAGTAATTTTGCTTCTCAGATGAACAACTAACCATTCTGTTCATTCTGAGATGAACCTAACCATTCAGCCCATCAGCAGTACATACCCTAGAACCAAGGACCTCTGATTCTCATTTCATTCCTGTGGGCCAGGATCACAAGCTTTCCCTGCAACATGCCAGATGGTATATATTTCTGGTTTTGCAGGCCATACAGTTTATCACAACTACTCAATTCTGCCATTACAGCAGTAAAATGGCCAAAGACAACACATAAACACGCGAGCGTGGGTGTAGTCCAATAAAACCTTATCTTTGGACACTGGAATTTGAATTTTGTATTATTTTCACATCATGAAATAATTTAATTTTTTAATTTTTTTCAACCAGTTAAGAAGGTGAAAACCCTTCTTAGGTCACGGACCGCACAAAAACAGGTGGCAGGCTGGCTTTGGCACACGGACCCTAGTTTGCTGACCCCTGCCCTGGACCATGGTTCTCAAATGGGGTACATATCAGAATCCTCTGTGCAATGTTTTAAAAAAACAGAGATGCTCAGCCCTGACCTCAAACCTACAGAATGACAATTTCTGGTGGTGGGTCTTAAGGTTGTATATCTTTTAAAGTTCCATAAGTGATTCTGATAAGCACCCCTCATTCAGAAAGAGTGACCTAAATTCTTTTCTTTCTAGAGCTTGAGGGGGCTCCCCACATGACAGTCTATTGTGCACAACTAGCCCATTTTTTTTTTTGACTCTGAAGCAAGTCATACGATTGCCTCATCCAAATAACTTGCCACAATATAAAACTAAATATGTAAATAAAAGCGATTAATCCCAATGGTTTTTGGTATATTTCTTATGACAAATACCTACAACGTGCAAGTAAAAAAATGATATATGAAATACAATACATCACACATCAAAAAGAAGAGGGATTCGATCAACAAAATAGGTTTGCAATTTGGAAGCAAGAACAATGTATATCCATATCTCACAACAGACACCAAAATAAATACCAGATGCACTAAAGAGTAAAACATAAGAGAATTAAGCCATAGAAAGAAACTAAGAGGCAATTGAATTGAATATTTACCAAAGGTTTAGAAAAAAGCCACAAAGAGAAGCTACCTGGATTTAACTGCATAAAAATCTCAGGCCTGCATGTACACTAAGATAAAATAACTGAAATAAAGAGGTAAACTGAGACATTTGCATCGTTAAGGAAGAACAGAGCTAGCTGACAAAATACAGAAAAAAAGAGTCTAAGTTGTAATCAACAGAAATGCAATTTAATCCAGAATACCATTCTGATCTACCCAATTAGCCAGGGGGTTCCAAAATGAAGCAGGACTCGTGCAGGCTAAATAAAGCATAGGCAGAGTCTGGAATAGCAGGAAAACACAAATCTAGGGAAGGGTTTCAAACCAAATTTCTCCTCTTACTAGGTGTGCACCCTCTCCAAAAAACTGGAAACAGCCTATGGGTCTAAAAGAGAGGACTAGTTAAGCAAACTATAACATATTCACTTAATAACAGATTATGAGGCCATTAAAGATTATGTTTACAAATACCATAAAATAACACGGATAATGGTTACAATATATTAGGTGAAAAAGGCAGGATATAAAATTGTGTAAATATTGTGGTTACAATTACGTAAATCTTAAATAAAATGATTCATAAGGGGGAAAAGGTGAGAAGAAATGCACAAAGACATTAATAATGTTTGTGTGGGTGGGAAATGCTGGTGACTTTTTTCAGGTTGTATTTATAAGATTGCATTATATATTTACAATTTTAGGGAAATGGCCTTTTAAAAAGAGAAATTGTTGTTTGAAAACTGGAGTGTGGCAAATAAGTCGGCAGGAAATGGTCAAGTTTGGGGACTGTATTCGGAAATCTTACCATAAAAATCTCGATTCACGTGAATAGTTCACGTGGCAAAATCCCAGTGCACAAAGCCGAGAATTAAATTTTAACTCTGCCCTGTGTTTTCTTTACACTTGTTGTATCATTAAGACTACAAAGTAAATAGCTACTGTTCTCACAGATAACTAAGTGAGGCCTAATTGTGTGATTTTAGTCTCAATTAAAATTGCTGAAAATGTGAAAGCCTTTCTAAACAATCTCACAGATAGATAACACTTTCACGCACAGCCTTCCATTGGGAACTTTAAGATTTTCTTAGCTTTCTGGAAGTCTCTGTACACAGATCTTAAGAGCTTTAGCTACTTTTGTGACACTTAAATTCACCCTTCTGCTTTGTCTGACCTTGATACAATTTCCCTGTTTGTTAAAGGACATTTGAATTTCAAGACAATATGCAATTCTTTAAATGACAATGGCAGGCAATTTAAGCATCTAACTCGCATCTGCCACAAGCCTTTTGTCTTCAATCAAGTTCCAAAGTATGTGTTCCAATTCACGGTTTCTATGAGGAATTGGCGAATCACAGACAAGCTCTCCCCCCGAAATTGCTCCATGGACACCCCCCAACCCTCCCATCAGTGCTTTTGAACCTGTGTGCTAGGCTGGAGGAGAAGCATTTGCCCAAATGCAAAAAGCAGCATTTTTAATAGAAGCACACACGTCTGGCTCACTTGTTCCTGCTGCCAAGACCAGAAAGAACCCTCCTGGTAATCTCTGCCTTCGAGATTTCTTTTCTCCGGGTGGCCAAGATGGAAAGTGCCTTCAGTGCAGACTGATAAATACAGTGTGACAAATCTCATCTCAAGTCACAGCCAGCTCTTCCTGGAGACCTTGTTTTAGGGCTTTGCAAAGGGAAGGACCGTCCATTACAGCCGGGCATTTATGCCTTCAAAATGCTCATTTCTTCTTATGAGACAATAAAATACTTCCTGCAGCAACAGCAGGTGAGCACAGAAAGCGTCTTAAATATCTGACCTGAAGTGCTAAAGATGCTTAATAATCTTTAAAGTTACCAACAATATTGTTTCCTCCCGTAACCAGGATGTTGTAAAATGTCCTAATTAGTCTTTATGATAATGCCGACACCTCCACAGCACATAAAAAGGACTTTTAATTTTTAAAAGGACAACTCTGGTTGGTTTGATTTTTATCTCTAATTGGCCTATAATGTCTATTCCTCTGGCACTCCAGACAGGCAAACATTAATTTAACAAGCAACTCGTACACCATGGGAGACCAGAGAATCTAGTCCAGCGGGGAGAAAGGGTCCAGGATTCTGGACCCATAATTGGCTCCATTCTCTTTTACCTCCTGGAAGGTGCTAAACAAGCTTTTCTGATGCTCAAAGGTACACCCTCTAAGGCAGCTGCTTCCTGAGGGCTCCCTGCCCTCAGCCAGTCCCTGCTGAGGCACAGCCAGAACTCGGCAAATCCCAGAGACCTGTCGAGTGAGTACTTCGGAAGAAGCCCCACAGGAAGCCCAGGAGTAGTCTGGTGGACAGAGCCGAGAAACTGAGGCCAGGAGAGCATAGGCCAGTCCCTCCTTCTGCACCCAGGCCTCTCTGGTCCTAGACTGGCCATTCATCCTCCATGGACCTGCTTCCCTGCCTATAAAAGGAAAAGAATGTTCTAAAATAATCTCCAAAATCGTTTCTAGTTTTCATACGGCACAGCTCTGCCAGTGGCATGGGTAATGATCTCAGGTTCCCTGCCAGCTGGTAATGCAATACTGGCTTAGGCCACTGGGACCCATCAGCTCTCTTCCTGCAACATCCGATCCAATGCTAAGCACTCTGTCCCCACCCAGCTTCCCAGAACACTCCAGATCCACGCAGAAGCCAAGTGCAGCTTGAATGCACTCTATGATCATTCCTCCCAGCTTCTCCCTAAAGACATATATTTTAGGGGTGCCTGTGTGGTTCGGTTGGTTAAGCGTCCAACTCTTGATTTCAGCTCAGGTTGTGATCTCATGGTCGTGAGATCAGGCCCTGAGTCAGGCTCCATACTAGGCATGGAATCTGCTTAAGATTCTCTCTCTCCCTCTGCCCCACTGCGCCCCTCAAAAAAATTTTTAATATATATTTTAGATGTCTGGAGATTTAGTTGAATGATTCTGATTATCTCACTTCCAAAGTGGGAAGCGATACCTGTGACTCCTCCTGAACTAAAGAAGCATCACCAATGCACTAAAGGAGAGGAAAGCCTTTCTCTGTGCAATAAAATTGGCTTTTCCAAGTCATTCATCCGCATTTATCTAAGGGTTCAATATGTGTTTGGGAGCCCCAAGTATCCCTGTTGCAATGGAGATGTGGTATGGGGACACCACATATTGACCCCAGATGATTCTAGTTGCTGACTAATGAGACTCCATTGGCTACACGGCCTCCAACACACCCCTTTTCATGTCCCATTCTCCTCAATGAGCTGCTGGCAAAGAAAGCAGGAGCTGAATTGAATAACATTGCTGTTGAAAAGCTTTTTTCTTCCAAAACCAAGAAACCCACGACCATCTTTTATTTATATTTCCAATACTTCAATTTGGAGTCATGTGAGTAATGGCGCTGCCTGTTCCCTAGCTACCCTTTCTCGTCATGGTGCCATCGCCAGGCATCACGCACAGCTCATCAGCAAATCCAGTGGGTGGGGGGTGGGGGAGTGGGGGGGAGACACAGGAGCAAGGCTGTGGAAGTTGTTGTTCTATTCACACACTGGCTACTAGAAACGAAATGCGCTCCTCAACATGGATGTTGTGCTACTGAGAGAGTGCTTCTCCCGTCGGTCTTCCTGAGTATCTGTTAAATCAATCATGCTGTTAAACGCATTAACACCACACACGTACGTATTTTTTAATTCCAGTACCATGAAGTCTGAAACAAAACACAAATAATGTAAAGAAATTTGGAGCCAAAATTTCACTCAAACCTCAATGAGGCCTCCACTCAACTTTTCATCTGTTCTTCTCCATCGACATTTCCCCCTCATTTTCTTGGCCCGATCACTAATTAATTACAGGGTAAGAGGAAGAGAGAAATCTGCACGAGAGCAGTGGTCAAGATGAAAACTTTCATTTGTGCAACTTTGGATGACACTCCAGCTTAACCTTTTCCCACTGCAAGTTACATTTTTTTTTTTTTTTTTTTTTGCCTTTTTCAGGCCATATGGTACCCATCAATCCCAGCTTTAAATTCACTTCCTTTTGTTCTGTACAGGATCGGATCTAACCACTACTTTAAAATAGAATTTAGTATGTTGATTTGACTTCCCCTCACCCACAGGGTTGGAGAGAAGTAATATTTCCCATACAGAAACGTGGATGTTTTAAAGTGGTAGAATTATTGTAGTCTTCCATGAAAAGAAATCAAATTATGAGCCATTTGTGAGGTTATATGGGAATCCTTAAATTGTGAAAAACCAATTTACATAACCACCATCCACCGTCCTTGAAGTCACCTTGAAGAGGGTTGCAAGGAATTGATGTTCATTTTACCTCCTGGTTCAGGGGGCTGGCAAGGCACACTGGATAGATCAGGGGTCTGGAGGATCACAGACCTGGGTCCACGTCCCACCTCCACCTTTCAGTGTGTGTGTGATCTCAGTCAGATCCTTCAGCCTCAACTTTCTCACTCATAAAATGGGAATAATAATATCTTGTAGCATTGCTGTGAGAGTTATAAAGACATAAGTAAATAGGGATGTATGTTATACTTAGCACAAAATAGAATCAAAAAGGGATGCTATATTGTTATTATTATTATTATTAAAAGTAAAAGAATACTATCTAAGAAAGAAATGATGTTGAGAACTTATGGAAAAGCTGGATTGTGGTGCAAAAAACCTTTATAAGGAAACCTCACATTAAACTAATGTGAAATCCGCCCAACAGAGTTGTCACTGAGAATTTAAAAATGAACTAGTCTACAAATTCCTGTATCATCATTAGGAGACAGACAAAAAACACACAGCCCCCATTGGCATACCTCTCTGAAGACACTGAGCTTATGTCTAAACACCCATGACAAGACTACATAATGCTTCTTGGGGCACAAAGTCCCTTAGCAACCTTCAGAGTATGCCATATGAATGGCCAGCCCATGGCTGGATCTGAATGTCCCATTTGTCTTCTTGAGAAGTATCATGAACATGGTCTGATGACAAGATGTGTCGAGACTGGCTCACCAACAACAAGTCCCGGAAAGAGGTCTGTCTTACAGACAAAAACAAAACAGAGCTAAGTGGGAAAACAACCTTGCAGGGAAAGACCTCTGCAGAATAGAGGCATCTCAGGGTCTTTCCTGATAAGGTAATAAAAGGACAATTTATGGAGTGACTCTGATTGGCAGTAAGATGAGATGCTCCAAAGTTCCACTGATGTCATCTTCAGTGACGCAGATTTAGCAATAAGTGGACCGAAATCAAGGCTGGGAGCGAGGACTGTTGCTGGGGATGTGAACTGTCTGATGAGAAAGCAGACCACCTGTGCTGCAGAAGTATGACACGCCCAAATCAAGGGTCAGGAACACCTACAAACATGAAGAAGCCTGAAGTGTCACCCCACTTGTGTGATGCCTGCCTCACTTCCGAACTATGGAATTGCATGGCAGGACCAGATGGAAGGGTGCTTTTTCCCCCTGGATGGTATTGCAATTGGGATCCTTCTATCAAACTGTACTATAAAAGTATAACATGAATTCTCCAACTGAATAATAGCAACCAATAAAGTCAGTGATTTTTATGGATCAAGCTTTTAATACAAGCCACATTTAAGTGCATATAAAAAGAGTAAATAATATCTATTTTATCAAACACAGCTTTTTTTTTTTTTATTTAGCCTTATTCTTGGGATTTGTTTAGAATTCTTTCCAAATCACCCGGAATTGTAATTACTTCCAAGCCAAAGCCTCCTTGGGATTGATTTGGACTTTAAGCCCACATAGAATCAAAAACCTATATTGCTTTTCCCAACTGCCAGCTGTGGTAATTTCAGCCTAGGAAATTGTGATTCTCCTCTTTTACAACTTAATTTTGAAATAACTTCTCACAACTTTCAGCCATGTTTTCTCAGAGTTCAACTTCTCTTCTGTCCATGAAAAGGAAACAACAAAGTTACACCCTAAGTTTCTACCAAACTTCCGTGGGGATATTTCCATCTGAAGGATGTGTTTTCCCGTTTCACTCTTAAAAGAGGGGTGGGAAGACCACTCTCTCACTTCATCTTACCTTCACCCTCACCCCTTCCTCACCCATTTTGGTTCCTTTTCTATCTGGGCTCTTATTTAAAGCATTTTGCATATAGTAGTACTTCTCTCAGGAATGGGTTAGCAATCTTCCACTTTTTAAGCTACACAATATGATCTGCTCTGCCAAGAGATCAGTAGTGGATATATTGGATGGCCTCCTTAACCCATTTCTCCTTCTTTTCCATCCTATCAGAACCCAGATTCACTCAGGTGTCCTCATGACTCAGAGAAAGGCGACCCCACCCCCCAACTCCAGCGGTAGATCCTGATTTGTTCTTACCTAAACACAGTAATTCTGTTTTCCTTGCCAAGTATTGGTCTACCCAATTCTGGTCAAGGAGACATGAGATGAGGTCGACTGGGGGCTTCAAAGGAGACACTGGAAGAAGTGGGTTCTTTCGTCCCTTGGGAGATTTCCGTGTCCTGTTTTCAAAACCTAGAACTGCTACTGCCATCTTATTAACAACATGGGGATGGAATCAACAAAGAGGAGGGAAGAGTCAAAAAAAGCCACAGAGAAGTCAAGCCTCAGCCCCGGTGAACTAAACTTGGAGCCTACCTCACCTCGAGACTCTTCCTACGTGATATATTAAATTGTTTAATGGTCACTCCAGATTAAATGGGGATTCTTCTGTTACTTGCAGCTGAAAACATCCTAATAGACACAAGATTCTTGCAGCAAATAGAAAAGTTTAACAAATGCATGAGATTTTAGAGCATGGATTTAACTTGGCCATGTGACTCTCTCCTTCACTTGTCCGAACACACAAACAGATTTCTGTCAGCATCATCTGCAGCGTGATGGGAGACGTATAGGTAGAAGTGTTCAGTTTGCATTAAACTCTTAACATTGCAACTACACACCACGTTTGGTGGCTTTAGCAGAGTAATCTGTATAACTGGCCTGTCATAGAATTGGAAATGAATTTCAGGTTTTTTAGTTTTGTTGTTTTTTTTTTTCTTTTAAGCAAATTGGCATAGCTTGAAGTCCCAGAGGCTAAAAAAAAGTCCAAAGAGATAAACCTCGAAGCTAGAATAATGATTTCCAAGGGAAGGAGACCATGGAGCAAAAGTATCTCTTGTTCCGTGCCAGTATATTAGAGGTGAGCACCTATATAAAAATCACAGAGTGTTGGGGAAAAGAAGGTCATTTTCTTAGGACTCATGGAAAAATACTTGTTGGAACTAGGAATTAGATTCAGTTACAGCCACGTTGCCTAGACAATCCTATTTGTCACTCATCTCTGACCCTTTCCACAAAGCCATCTGAATCCTCTGAGGCTCTGGAACCAACTCCGTATACATTCCCACTAATTATAATTAGCATTTGGGTAGAATTTATGGTTTTCTAAACACCTTCACTTTCATAATCTCTCTTGATCCTCCCCATATCCCTCTACGATAAAAATTATTGCGCTCAATTTACTGATGTATAAAAGTGAGGGGGAAAGAACTTAAATAAGTTGCCCAAGGTCATATAGCTAGTAAATGGAAGAGCTGAGAACGAAGGTCTTCTAATTTCAAGTTCAAATTTTCCATTTTGCTCTGGCCCTCCCCTCCTCCCCATTCCTGTAGGCTGTAACAAATTTGAAGTTATGCTACTGATCAGCAGCAATTGGTTTGAAATAAGAAATCTTTGTATTCAAATATAAACATGAATATTTGAAAATTGCCAATTTGGGCCAAATGTCGGGCTTAAAATGACTGCCAACCTCTTTTGTGTGCTCAAACCCCCTTAAACCATTTGTTCTCATATAACATTTAGCCTAAGATGTAATACACAATACACATCTAGTGTTTCCCATGTACAATGTTTTCCAGCTTCTAATTCATTTTAGGCCATCAAAAGAGAACATAAAATAACTCCAGAGCTCTAGACTTTTGCAATTACCTTGCGGAGAGGGAAAGGGAAGAGTGGGAAGAGTTTTTACAACTGAGAAAATCCAGATTTCTTATTAGTCATGGTCTAAAAATGACAACCCCCTGCCTATCCAGCAGACCTCCCTCCACCCCGCCCCCCAACCCACAAGCTGCAGCTGGCAGAGTCTGCTGCAGACCACATTTCTCTGCCTGGCAATCCATCTACAGACTTTAGCAGAGAACCCATTTTTGCACAAGCTGGACTGGTCCCCATGGCCTCTGGGGCAGAGTACCACCCAGAAGGGCTGGAATGAAGCACACGAGAATGCCCAGCTGTAGTTCCAGCCCCAGGTCATGGCATCTGGCCACCCATAGGCCACCGGGAAGTAGAGCCAACACCAAGGCCCCTCCTTACCCACAAGCCTTCCTCTACCAAGAGCTTACAAGTGAGCTTAATGAAGTTGCCCTGAATACTCCCCCATGCTTCCCACCCCCAGCAGCCTTTGTTTATCCAGCTTGACCGCAGTCAGGAGAGTCTGGTGAATGAGGTGAGAAAGGTTACCCTCCCACCAGAGCTGGCAGAAAGTGGAGCAGCCATACCTTACAGTTCAGAAGGAAAGGCATGTGTGATTTATGAGATTCAAGGAGGGGTCCTTGCCCCCTGATGTATTTCTTCAACAACTGTTCAGCTACCGGAATACATAGGGTACAACTCTGGTTAAAAATAAAACCTGAAATAAAGTCAGCCCGGGATACCTTTGATGAGGAATCCCTCTTCCTCTTTCTCCTCCTTTATTCTGAACTCCTTATACCATGGCCCCCATGTTACACACTGTTACAAGAAGGCACAGTCCAAGTTCTCTCTGCATCCCCCAGCTCTACCTCCCTTGTTTCCAAACCAACACTTTTTCCCTTAGGCATATAATAATGATTGCTTGAGAATTTAAACCCCCAACAGAGGCCTGTGCTCCAGATGCAAATAGCTCAGAGCAAAATGGTTAAAATATTTTTATACTCTTTTCCCAGGAGGACAGATACATTCCATCCAGCCAAGGTTCTAGGTTACATGTACAAGTGTCAAGGAATCGGTTTGAGTTTATGTTTCCATTTCTATGGTATCTTAAATTGGGATCCTTGGAAACAGACCAGGAGATGGAAAGTTGCCCCACCGGAGGCTTACGAGGGAGTGCTCTCAAGATCTAAGGAGGTGAAGAAAGCAAAACGGGGCAGAGGAAAACACTGACCCACGATGTGGTTGCAGCGGAGGCTTCAGGCAATCCAGTGAGAAGCTCTAAAGCTGGATGGCCTGTAAGACTCGCCCCACATTCAGAGGAGAGGCCAGACCTTTTAATTCTTTTAGCAGCCAGTTTGGGGCCTTACATTGTCCTCTAGGAGGGTATGCATAGCTCCTGTGAGGAGGCAGTTCTCTGTGGCTGAGAGCAATTCCTATTGAGGACCAAGCTGTAAGCCATTAGCAGCCAATATTCCCAGGAGCTAGGGATAGTTGTATCAGCTCTGAAGAGAGATCTGGATGGAGCACAACAGTATTCACTGTGGTCCACCCTTTATGCACTTGTTTTTACAGTAAGTCCACTCAATCAAAGACACAGTTTCTCTACTATTCTGGCTGACCTTGTCTCCAGAAGAAACTTACAGGACAAAGACTTGTATAAAGAACAATCTTGCTACTACAATTGATCTCAAGGCTGAATTTGATCATCATCATTCTCCTCTTCCACTACAAGTATTCTAGATTCCCTTCACTCTTGACTAGAACGTCTGCTGGTCTAAACGGTATATCTGGTGGGATGAGTCAGACACGTATCTCTGAGGGCTCTGCGCTCTAGGTTCACATGTCAGTTTGGGGCGATGCCTGTTGCACTTCCCTATTTTCCACTAAAATTGGGTCAGGTGTCCCAGTGGATCATCTAGGAGTCAAACGTTTTCTTCCCTGTTGTCTTTATATACCAGTAGCTTTATGTCTTCCTCAAATGAGAGGCAATTACTATTAATGGTATGTAACACCTTTCCTTGACTGCTGGCCTCCTGGCATTAGAAACCCAAACTGACCAGGTGGCAGCCACACTTCAACGGGATACTATGCCTCACTGGGGAAGTATTTTTCCTCTGGAAACCAGGATCTTTAGACTCACAGAACCACAAATTGTGGGAAAGAAGAGTGGTAGTTCCCCAAGTGGGTCACTCCTACTTTTACCTCCCTGGTTTCCAAACCCATGTATTCTGCATACTAAAGAATACCATAGAATGGGGCACCTGGGTGACTCAGTCGGTTAAGCGTCTGACTCTTGGTTTTGGCTCAGGTCATGATCTCACAGTTCGTGAGTTCGAGCCCCACGTCAGGCTCTGTGCTGACAGCACGGGGTCTGCTTGGGATTCTCTGTCTCCCTCTCTCTCTGCCTCTCCCTTGCTCACTCTCTATCTCTCTCTCAAAATAAATAACTAAACTTACAAAAAAAAAAAAAGAATACCATAGAATGGTCATTGATCGAAGGTATATATCTTAAATGGAGGGTGGTGCCCCATCTCTGTTGTATGTTGTCTTCAAGATGGCATCTAAAAGGCCTCTTTGATAGACCATTTCATCACTCTATCATTCTCTATAATGCATGAAATGATAATACCAATGTATCCCATAGCCTGGGCCCACTGTTATATCTCCTTGTGCTGTAAAATGGTTCCCCTGGTCCAAGACAATGCTATGTAGGGTCTATGTCAGTAGATTAAACATTCTGTAAGTTATGAAACAGTAGTACTTGCTAAGGGCCCGAAAGTAAGAAAGGCAAACTCATAACTAGAGCATGTGTTAGTTCCAATCAAGATGAATGGTTGCCTCTTTCAAGGTAGAAGTTGTCCAATGTATTCAACTTGCCACCAAGGGTCTGATTGGTCTCCTCAACAGGTTTTGCCATATTAAAGGCTCAACTTTGGTCTCTGTTGCTAGCCAGTTGGACATTTGGCAGTGGAAGTAGTTAGATCAGCCTTAGTGAGTGAAAGCCCGTGCTATGGCACCTATGCATTGCCCTAATTCTTATAGCACAGCTATTCTTTCTTCATCCATTGTGCCATCACTGAGATGGCCCATGACAGAGATGGACTGATGTCACCTGCCTGAGTCATTGGCAGGTGGTGTTTTGTGTGCCCTTTTTGGCAGATATTCTCTTGTGAGAATGTACCTGCAATACAAAATTCATGCCCATTGCCATAGATTCATCTAGACCTCATTGTCCCTGGTCTTCAAATCTTCCTCTTCCGAAGACTCTGACACATGCAGCAAGGCCATGAATCTATGTGAGGCCCCCCAAGAGGGCCACTTAACTTAGCATACCAAGTGTACCACCTAGAACTTTGTCCACTGGAGTCCCAGTGGGGGCCATGAGACAGAAAGACATGGATCCTAATGGTACTGGAATCTTGTTTGTACCTACTGATTGGTGAAATCTGGGCAAATCCAAGGTACTTTGGTACAAGTCTGAGCCAATATCTTTCTCACGGATATTTTCATTTTCAGCCTAATGTCTAATTATGAATGAAAGGAGTTTCTTTCCCACTACAATAAAATGTTAAATACCCGATGGACATAGGAGAAATCATCTTTAGATCACAGGACATTTTTCAGGGTCCGTGGGATCGTATCCTTATAGACTTAGATCAAAACCACTAGACAAGCATCAAGAGGCCTGCTGATCACAGCCAACCATTAATCACCTTAACAAGTAAGTAAAGACATGCAACCTTCTTACTAAGTCATTTAATGTCTTCAAGATTTGGCCACTTTAGGTGTAAAACGGGAGTTAATGCAGATGTGGTAGAAAGCCTTGGACTAGGACTGGGCATGATCCTGGCTCTGCCAAATCCCTGTGTGATCTTGCCCATGTACTTCACCATGCTGGCCTCAATTCACAATCTATAAATGAGAGATTGGATATGATATCCTCTCGGATTTCCTTCCAGTTCAAATAGTCAATATTTGTGTCTATCCTCAACCCTAAAGCAGACGGGTTCAACCTTTCCTAAGAACGGAGTCTATTTTTATTCCAACAACTTTCTTATGGAAAGTTTCAGGTATAAAGAGAATCAGCTTGTAAAACAGATGACTGAGCATTTCTCAAAATAAACATTTGCCAAAGCTAAGTGAGACAGGGGATTGCCTGGAGTTATGAGCTTGAAATGCAGCATTAAAACTCTTAATAGACTTGGAGATTCATTTGGAGATTTAGTATTTATTAATATCCCCACTGATTCTATTTTCCACTCCAAATTCAATGCAAATGCTATTTTTACCAGCATCTTTATTACATTCATTGAATGGCATGAAGGCATCTTGTAGAATTACACAGAAATGTCCTGAAGTTGCTTTTGGAAATTGCTATTTTTATTCTGTAGAGTTAATTGAACTTGCTGCTATATATCTAATTTATGTAAAGCACAAAGACAGCAAGTTGTTAAACAAAAGTGTATTTGGTGCATAATATTAGGAATCACTCCCTCTAATGTTATGGAATATAGGCTATCAAAATGATCTTTCTCTCCTAAATGTAATAGCTGAACTTTATTTATAGTTGCATATTATATATATTAAGAGCTATGTAAGCCAATAAATATGGTGGAATGCAGCAATTTTCTCTATTGGTATTGGCAGATAAAGTTACTTAAGTCAATATTTTGGTAATTTAAGCATTGATAACTGGCTCTTGAATATATTAATGATGATCCATTTCACTACACATCATGATCTGGATCAATTTGTCTATACCTTCTTTATATAGATCTAACTGGCTCAACTTCCATTCACAGATGTAAAGTACCATCAGTACACATTACTTTTTAGTACTGCTTCCTTCAAATATTGATTTTTAATTTTTTTGTCAAACAGAATGTGTGCTCTCATTTTGTGCTACCAGGATACACACAGACACACAGATATACACACACGCGCACACACACACACACACAGACACACATATACATCTAGCTTAGAGCCATCACATTGTATGTCATTTCCCTAATAATGTAGAAGCTGATACACATGAACATCAATATTTTTTAAGTTATTTTTGTTTCAAGAAACAGAAGCTAGCTCTGGCTTGCTTAAGTTAAAGAGGGGAAAAAAGACATTTATTGAAAGGATCCCAGGTTATTACACAGAATTAAAAGGAGAGTTGAATAAACTCATAAAGCAAAGAAGCCAGAGAACCTCCTGACCCTCAGCAGAAGATAAATAACTGATATATGTTCAATATTTACTTGCATACGGCACTGTTCTATATATTTTAAAGGTGTACTCTCATTTATCCCTGAAAACAGTATCATGAGGTAGGTTCTACATCTCCAATTTAAAGGTGAAGAAGCTAAGGAAAGAGAGGTAACTTGCCCAAAGTCATAGAGCTAATGAGTGGTAAAGCCAAGACTCTATGCTACCTTTTTTCTACATGTTGCCTTTTTTCTACAGCACGACAAGATATCTCAGCTCCATCAACTGCCCAGCTGCCATTCTCCCTGTGTCACTGTTTCAGGATTCACATTCATGGGAAGAAGACTCCCCACAACCACCCGCTACTTCCCACCAACTGCCACCATCAGGGAAGGAGGGCCACGCTACTTGATCATGGCCCGTAGGGACAAGCCCCATGTATCCCATGGCCCTAGAGAAAGAGAAATCCTTGTAAGTCAAGAAACCCAACCAAAGTACATCTATTGAGTCATAGCAGTTTGAAGACCACTGAGCCTGGCTCCAGAAGACCTGGGTCCTAATCCCTGCTCTGGTACCAATTATATGACCTTGGCAAAGCTGAATCAACTGGGGCTCCAGTTAATTCATTCATAACATTAAGCAACTGGATTACACTTACCCTATTCTTTCTGCCCCGAAAATTACTTTACGTTTAACAAAAATACAGGTTCACCCTCTTAGCCAGCACCTGCTTCAGGCACACCACATGCTTGAAAATTCTAAGCTTCATAGATTCCTTTTCTCCAAAGCAGGCTTCCAAAAGTCTTTATGAAATAATTCACAAGAGCCTCTCACCTTTGGGGACATTTCCATGCCTTCTTCATTCAGATATCATCAAGGCCAGAAGAATAGTATCTAGATTCTGTAGCTCCATTGTCCACCTGCTTATCACTCCTAGTGTATTATGCAGCCTCCTCCCCCCAGGCAGAGATGTCCTAGCAGAATTCTGGCCTGAACACCAATGAGATACACTGCCTCCTTGTTTGTACCTAGTAGCCCCAAGTGATCATCTTGAAATCAACATCTTGTTCCTTTTTCTATATCTTATCAGAAAAGGAATGTCAAATTTCAAGGGCAATGCAAAGGCACCTGAGAGATTTAATGAGGCTGTCAGGTGTTATGGACTGCATTTTCCACCCCAAAATTCATATGCTGAAGCCCTAACCCCCAATGCAGTAGTATTTGGAGGTGGAGGCCTTTGGGAGGTGCTTAGGTTTAGATGAAGTCATGAGGGAAGAGCCTCCATGATGGAATTAGTGCCCTTATAGGCACATAAAGAGACCAGAATTATCTCTCTTTGTCCCATGTGAAGACATACCATCCGCAAACCAGGAAGAAGGCTCTCACCAGAAACTGAATCAGCTGGCATCTTGATCTTGGACTTCCCAGCCTCCAAAACTGTGAGAAATTAACTTCCGTTGTTTAAGCCACCCTGTCTGTGGTATTTCGTTCTAGCAGCCGGAGCTGATTAAGCCTGAAGGTGAACTGCCAAAACCTATGGATTTTAGACTTGAACACTTAAATGAAAGTGTGAGCCCTAACTCCCAATCTTTTAGTCCCACCTAACCAATTAAATTATCAAATATATCAGGAGACAATAGATGCTGGCAAGGATATGGAGAAACGGGAACCCTCTTGCACTGTTGGTGGGAGTGCAAACTGGTGCAGCTGCTCTGGAAACCAGTGTGGGTTTCCTCAAAAAATTAAAAATAGAATTACCCTATGACCCAGCAATAGCACTACTAGGAATTTATCCAAAGGATACAGGAGTGCCGATTCGTAGGGACACATGTACCCCAAAGTTTATAGCAGCACTTTTAACAATAGCCAAATTATGGAAAGAGCCTAGATGTCCATCAACTGATGAATGAATAGAGAAGATGTGATTTATATTTACAATGGAATACTATTTGGCAATGAGAAAGAATGAAATCATCCCATTTGCAGCAACATGGATGGAACTGGAGGGTATTATGCTAAGTGAAATAAGTCAAGCAGAGAAAGATAGATATCATATGTTTTCACTCATATGTGGAACTTGAGAATCTTAACAGAAGACCATGAGGGAGGGGAAGGGGGAAAAATAGTTACAAACAGAGAGGGAGGGAGGCAAACTATAAGAGACTCTTAAATACAAAGAACAAACTGAGGGTTGATGGGGGGTGGGGGACAGGGGAAAATGGGTGATGGGCATGGAGGAGGGCACTGTTGGGATGAGCACTGGGTGTTGTATATGAGCGATGAACCACGGGAATCTACCCCTTAAACCAAGAGCACAGTTGACACATGGTATGTTAGTCAATTTGACAACAAATTATATTAAAAATAAATAAATAAATAAATAATCAAGTATAAAGTCACTCCAAATATACAGCAATCCACTATTTCCCAAGAAAAGATATTTTTTTCGTTCTTAGCATGAATATATACCTTTGTGGGAATTGTTGTTGTAGCAAACAGAACAGTAGCCACCAAAGATTCCAGGTCCTAATCCCTAAAAACGGCAACTATAACTTTGTATGGTGAAGATTCTGCAGACGTGATTAAGTTAAGGATCTCAAAATGGGAGTGCTTATCTGAATTATCTGACTATCTGATTATTATTGCCTTAAATGCCCTCACAAGTGTTCTAATAAGAGAGGTGGAGGGAGATCTGACACACATGCAGAGGAGAAGGCAACATAATGAAGGAGCAGAGAGAGATTTGAAGATGGTGGCCTTGAAAACCGGAGTGATGTGGCCAAAAACCAAGGAATGCCAGCAGCCACCAGAAGCTGGAAGAGGCAAGGAATGGATTCTCCTCTAGAGCATCTAGAGAGAGCACCGCCTCATCAGCACCTATCAGCGATACTGATTTTGAAATTCTGGGCTCCAGAACCATGAGAGCATAAATTTCTGCTGTTTTAGGCCACCAAGTTTGTGTTAATTTGTTACAGCAGCCACAGGAAACAAATACAGTACCTATTCACTTCTTCCCCTTTACTTCAATGAGAAGGGAATATGTCCCTGCCCATCGATGCAGGGCATGGCCATGAGACTTGCTGACACCCCAACGCGAATGGAAAGTGCATTTCTGCCCTTGGCTTTGGGCTCAGCCACACAACTTGCTTTGGCCAATGGCATGTTAGTAGATATGACGCAAGCAGAGACTACAGAGGTGCCTACGTGGTTGGGCTTGTCTTCTTCTGTTTCTGCCATCTCCAGGGAAAAACATTCCCTGAGGAGCCTGCTGGCCAAAGAAGAATGAAAGCCCTGGACACCAACTTAAACAAAGCCTGCAGCCCACAGCTCAGCCCAAACAGCTCAGACCAGTTCAGCTCAACCCCAGGCGACCTGCACATACAGGAGTGATGAATATCTGCTTCTTGTTTAATCCCACTGAGAATATATGGCTGCTTGTTATACAGGGATGAAGTTGAGATCATCAGGCCTAGTTATAGTTAACTTATTAATTTCGTTACACATATACTTTAAGACTTACATTATACAACATAACACATGACAACAGTGCTTCCTCCATTCTCACACTCCTTGAAACAATTGTGTTAAATGTTCACAATTTACACAGAGGTGTCTTTGTGTTATGGTTTCCCAGAGCACACCATCTTCATTTCCATCCAAGTTGTGCAAGAAGTTAGACTGTTCTATTCTGCATCGGAAATTTCGTTTCAATACGCAAGTACCCAATCTCATAACAGAAGAGAAATTTTGGTGTTTTTTTTTTCCCCTCATCACAAGTCCTCTCATGTAACTTCTATTGCTTTTTTAAAGGGTCTTTAAAACACTGGTTGATAGTGATATCCAATGACTATCATGATGAGGCCATAACCTCAGGATCAATTACTAAATTGTGTAAAATTTTTTGCCTTCTTTCTTTTTTAGTATTAATCAAAGGCATTTCAAGCTGTTCTCTACCAGTGAGTGACATGGTCTTTCCCGTTACCTAGTGAGTTTACCACAAAGCTCAGCTGCAGATGCCTAGTGGTGTTTTTTTCAGTCAACCTTATTTGTGAAATTTGCAAAAGGAAGGTATTTTAACTGCAGTGTGTTAAGATCACTATACCTTTCCATCCTTATTCTCCATTAGGCTCTCCCCTTGTGCCAGGTGTTTTGGAGAGGCCACAGGCATTTTGGAGAACTGGCTGAGGGAAAGTTAAGTCAGGATGCATTTAGTACAACCTCAGTGTACCTATTTTGTATTGCGGTGGCCCACAGTCACTTCTGGGTACAGTGAAGTTATTGTTAGCTGTCCCAGGGTAGGAACAGCTTTTAGGAACACCCCTACTGCCCATAATATCAACTCACCTGACACCAGGGCCAGCGCCAAAGTCCTATCTAGACGCTCACAGGTCCTACAGCACCCAGTGTGGAAGTTTGTGGGTAGTGGAAGAGAAACCTAATTTGAAATGTGTGGAACCAGAAGTCAGTCTGTGGACAATTCTTCCAATCATCAGAGATTTAAAATTGTAAGTAGAATATTTGGTTCTCATTAATGCCTAATAAGAACAGAAGTTCCTTCTTATTGGGGAAATATACTCAATAATGCAGCATAGGCAATTATAAATGCACTATTGATTTCTTTTTTCTTTTTGATGGGAAACATGTGAAACAAATTTATCAAAATTCCTGGAGCTATTGAGGAAAACCCATAGCAGTACCACAACCTCAGTACATCATCTGTAACAGCTCAATTACAAATGAAACTCACTAGTGGTTTTCTCAAATCGGACAGCCAACCTGAAGGCAAATGACATTACCAAGAACGAATTAGGAAGTTCAAAGGAACTTTTCTAAATTATTTATAATTTTTTAAATGCCAGCAAACTGGACTATCTTTATACCCTCATTGTGAAAAACGATACCATAAAATCATTGTCATATGAAAACAGATTTTTTTTTCTGGATTTCATAGTGCTTGTGATATTTATTGGCTTTTTAAAGATAGATGATTTTTTCCTTCATTCTAAATCACTTCACCTTTGAGCACATTTCGTACCCTTTCTCTTTAAAGTGAGTTCCTTAAAATTGACTTCCAAAAAACTTATTAAACTCTGAGTGATAATCATAATGGCATTTGAGTCTGGTATAAGTGGATATAGCTCTCTGCACCCACCAACCCCCTGGTAGGGCCCCGCTGTGCTGCCTGCATCATAGACACACTTCACCTCCCGCTCTCCATTCTCTTCTTGTTACTCCTATGCATCACAGACCCAGAAGCCTCACAGTGGGACTGTCTAAAACAGAGAGGCAGAAGAAAAGGAGGATGGCAAAATTTATTAAGCTGCCACTGCCAGGGTCCGAGTGCAGGATCCTCCCTTTCCTAGGCTGTAGGATCGTGGGTAAGTTTCTTAACTTCCGGGAATAATTATAGCACGTCTCTCAAGAAGCCATTGTATTATAACAGTTCATTCATATAAAGTGTTTAGATCAATACCTAGTACATGGTGATAAACTCAATAAAGGTAGGTTCTTATTCTATAATTGTAGCTCTTAGGCCCACCTGCCAGCCCCCTGTGCTGACTACCAGCACCTCACTTAGTTCTCAGCCAGCCTTATAATTGCCGTGTTGCAAAGGACAAAATGAGTTTCACAGAGCTTCAAAATTTGCTCAAAATCTTATAACGTAACTAGTGTGAATGATAGAGGGAAAATTCAAATCCATGAATGGCTAAGTCCACCCCACCTCTTCCTATTATATCCCAAAACTCAAAAAGGGATTTTGTTCTCACTTCATACAAATGGAAAAGATGGATTATGTCAAGGCTATAAACTGATGGTTGAGTGGTGAACGGGCACTTTTATTTGTTTTAAGTAAACAGAAAACCAAAAATATTGAAGAAAATTTACACATATACAACACTTGTAATTTCATACTCTTTACAAATCTAGAATAATTTGATTTAGGGGCATAAAAACACATTTTATGTGAATTGGCTTGCTCTTGAAATTGGTCTGTTATATTAAATTAAAAGCATTTTTATTCAGACAATCGTGACAAATTTCCCAATTGTGCTACTTTTGAGGGCTTTTTTTTCCATTTTTGTTACAAATGGAGCTACAAGCTGCTGAACTTTAAGGAATCCAGCATCAATTCATTTCTTTTTCTTTTTTCTTTTTCTTTTTCTCTTTTTTTTTTTTTTTTTTTTTTTTTTTTTTTTTTTGCCAGTTTATAAGGAGGCAAACTGTTGAGAACAGAAAATGCAACCACACTATAAAAAAACAAAGAGCTATTATGTTATCTGGAGTTGGTTTTCTTTACGGTGAGGGGTAGAGACAAAAAGCATTCATTTGCAGAAAAGGAATTAAGAAAGAGAAAGGAAAAGCCCTTACTTCTGTGCCTCCCAATGGGGTAAGCACAATGTCTGCCATGGAGAATACCATTGCCTGGTAAATTTCTAGCAATCTGTACTTTTTGTGATTTTTTTAAAAGAATATATTTTTAATTTTTTTAATGTTTATTTATTTTTCAGAGATTGAGAGAGAGAGAGAGAGAGATGTGAGTGGGGAAGGGGCAGAGAGAGAGGAGACACAGACTCTGAAGCAGGCTCCAGGCTCTGATCTGTCAGCACAGAGCCCGACATGGGGCTCGAACCCACAAACCACGAGATTACGACCTCAGCCAAAGTGAGACACTTAACTGACTGAGCCCAGGAGCCCCTAAAAGAATTTTTTGTCATCTTCCCAGAATTCTGAAATCCTTAATAATTCCCATAGTAAACTATGGTAAGATATTGAAGAAGAGCACTCTAGGTAGAAAGAATGGCAAGACCAGTCAGGTACAAAGAAAAGCAAAGGCCTTCAGTTGGGTTCCATGCCTGAAATACTTGAACTTGAAAGAGACAGAGGACAGGGTTACCAGAAGAAAAACTGTAGGAGATGAAGGTGGACAGGTTGGTGTAAGGCCAGAGTAAGTATGTTGGCTTTTATTCCAAGATGGAAATTATTAAAGATGTTTGACTTGGGAAGTGACATGACAATTAAAATGTTGGGGAGTAGACCACAGGAAGATAAAAAAATAACATATTTTCATCATAGTCATATATTGCTCCCCTCCAAGGAGTTTTATAAGCCTACAAGCCTGGGCCAGAGGCTGCACTGAATGTCCCAGGGAAAACATCATGTCCCTAGGTGGATTTCATTCAGCCCACATAGGGTGCTAAAAACTCCTTGAATGTACTGCCAATATTAAAATGGAGAGATTTCACATTAAGTCTGGAATTCTGGATTTTCTTTAAAAACCAGAACATCTGGCAATTCTGGGCCTGTCTTCCCCATTAACAACAATCAGCAGGCACTGCCCTGCTTAAACAGAGCAAGCATTCTGTGGGCACCACAGGCTGGACCATTCCCTCAGCAAAGCCAAGTTCTAGCTGTCACTTATCATCACTCTTCAGTTCTTGCACTTCTTATAGTAGAGTAGGGGTTTTTTGAATATTTGGTCTTGGAACCCTTTCATACTCCTAAAAATCATTAAGCACTCAAAGAGCTTCTGTTTCTGTGCATTATATCTATAGTTACTTTATTAAAAATTAAAACTGAGAAAGTATTAAAATATAGTCTTTTCACATTAACATCAATAACATAGTTTTATGAAAAACTATTTTTCCAAAAAAAAAAAGATTATGAAAAAAATGGCATTGTTTTATATTTTTTAAAATCTTTAAATATCTGGTTTAATAGAATCAACTGGATTGTCATATCTGTTATGCATTTAATCTATCGTGATATGTTGTTTTGGTTAAAACAAATGAAGAAAATCCAGCATCACATAATTGTATAAGTAGGTGGAAAATGGAGAAGTGTTTTCACAGCCTTCTCAGATAATTACAGATATTCTTCTTTGATACTATGCTAAAACTCAGCAAGTGGTAATTTCTTTAAGGCTAGTTGCAGTGTGGAACCTGAAACCATATCAAGGAGCTCATACTCTGTTACATTAAAACACACTGGCCTGTCTTACACTTAGAATGTATCTTCTATCCATGCAAGACTATAACATCATGCATTGGTCATTTAGAAAGTATTGGTTCACTGAGTTATCTTTGCAAACCTTCAAAATATTGACACATTTCATTGTATAACATCGAGAGAGAGAGAGAGAGAGAGAGGGAAGAAAGAAACAAAGAGAGAGAGAAAGAAAGAAAGAATCATTGTTTTCGATGTGAACTCATCAGAAAAATCTTTAAAATATTATGATGCTATCAAACTCACAATGACAAATACGAGTCTTCCTAAATTCTAATATAGCTTGAAAGCTCCAACATCATCACTGGCAGCAAACTCTGGCAATTGTTTTCCTTGAAGTGACAGGCTAACTTCATTTATTTTTGAGAAAATGTCTGCAAGATACACAAGTTTGAATAACCATAGTTTGAAAAAAATGGTGTTCCATGAAAAAAAAAAAATGGCTAGTTCAGCCTGCAACTCAAAACAATTGCCCAGATGTTTTTCCTTAAGGCAGCCACCATACTTCATTGTGCAGAAAGGCTTTACATGTACTTCTGATCTTGAATACTTAAAAGATGTGGATAGCGGTGCTGGGTGGCTCAGTTTGCTGAGCGTCTGACTTCAGTTCAGGTCATGATCTCACAGTTCATGAGTTTGAGCCCTGCATCGGGCTCACAGCTATCAGCATGGAGCCCACTTCAGATGCTCTGCCCCCCTCTCTCTCTGCCCCTCCCCAGCTCTCTCTCTCTCTCTCTCTCTCTCAAACATTAAAAAAATAATATACATTAAAAAAATAATAATAATAAGATAGGTATTCAATAAGAGGTAAGGTCCAATAAAATAGTTTTATTCTATTCAACAACTGAAACTTATTCAAATAATAAGTACTTCATAATTCATAAAATTAATCATTAATAAAAAGTAATTAATAATTTTAATTTAATAAAATTAAGAAAATAATTGATAATTTTAATAAAATTAAGATTAATGTTTCATCATGTGCATTTTTAAGTGAAACCCTTTCTCTCAGGTGCTTCTATGGCAGTGAACAGTCCAATAACTCATAGAATGGTTTGGTGCCACTGCCTTGATTCATGTGGAGTCACCATTACTTTTGCACCATCAGAGCAAATATCAATACAGTGAAAAAAGCAAGTAATGCCTTGTACTTCATAAAAATAGTTTCGGCCTCCTGGACCTCCTGAAAAACATCTCAGGTACCCCCGGGGTCCATGAATCACATCCAAGAACTGCTGTAATAGAGAAATACTACTCTGTGTCCATTTCTGTATCAAAAGCAGGAAAACAAAAGATGGTCTTGGAAGGTGACATGTTTTAAGAAATTGGAAGTGAGCACCCATCTCTAGTTTAAGGTTCCTGCCTGGCCCCTATAGCCACCTGCGTCTGCAATAATGGTAAACATGTTACAATGACCACCACCACCCCATTGACCTACCCTATTTTCCCACCCTAGAGGGACCACACTTCAAGATGTCAACAGCCCTTCACACCTGGTGTGTATGACGACAGGAGTGGAGCTCTGATGACCCAAAGCAGATACATTTTGGAAGATGAGGGGGAGTTTCTGGGAGCACCAAACACAGGACTTCTCCTAGTTTTCCATATTTTGCCTCGAAACCAATGAGAAGGGGAATGACTGCTCATTTTTACAAAGCTGCTATTTATTGATTTATTGATTTATTGATTTATTTAACATTTATGAAGTCACTACTATGCGATGTACTTAATCCTCCCACCGGCCCTGGAAGTTCATTTGTATCAACTTCATTTCACTCTGCCTCTAAGAGTCCATGCACTGCAAAAGGAAGAGGCATTTAAACCCGGGGCTTAGCAACTCCCGAGTCCTCCCACTTCAGTCTGAAAATCCTCGCATTTGTAGCTGGCATTCAAAATGGCAATGCGTTTTTTTAATTATGTACCACTGGTTTCTAGTGATGGTGATAATATAAACGAGAGATCGAAGACAACAGTAAACGGTGCTGATAATAGAGATTAATGTCCTAGTTGCCATATGTGTCATGATAAAAATAATAACAATGATAATGATTGTCATTTATTTAATCCACCATATTGGCGTCTCAGGCCCAATTCTAGCTTTGGGAGACAGGCAGTGATGAGAAACACAGGGTCTCCGCGTGCCAGCCCTAGTGTAAGCTTTGTTTACAAATTTTATATAGTTCAGTTCAACAACCCTGTTAGGTAGGTATTATCATCGCTTCTATTATATGAAGAAAGGAAGGCTTAAAGAAGTTATTTGTGTTGCCCAAGACCACATCACTTATGAGGGCAGGAGTCAGAATACAATCCCAGGACCGTTTGCCTTCAAAACACTAGTTGAATCAGTTCAAGCTGAGCCCCAAAATTATGCCCACCTACTCCCTGTGGTGCAAAACTGCCTGCTCTGTAGACAAGAGTGGGTGAGTGCTGTTAGACTGTGCCAGGCACAAGGCAAATCTGAGTCTATGTCTTGGAAAACCAATTAATTGGAGTAGGGTAAGCAGGAAGTGCTCAAAGATGAAGAAATAACTCACATCCAAAATAAGGATATTAAGGGAGAATGGAAGGTCTGGGCTCCAGAATCTTCCTCCTGGAGAGCTGGTTAAACAAGTAAATTCTCTTTTCTTTTTTTTTTAAGTTGATTTATTTTGAGAGAGAGAGCACGCACGCAAGTGGGGAAGGTCAGAGAGAGAAAGGGCTCCACACCACCGGTGCATAGCCCAATGTAGGGCTTGAATCCACAAACCGTGAGATCACAACCTGAGCCGAAATTGGATGCTTACCTGACTGAGCCACCCAGATGCCCCTAAATTCTCATTTCTAACACAAACCCCCTGGGAGTGGTAAGTGTTAGTTCTCTTTTTTGTGAGTATTAAATCATAACAATGACTAGTTCAAGTAGCTACACAGAAGAAATGCAACTGATCAGGGCAATAAAAAAGGGAGAAATGAATTGCAGCTTTGGCTGTTTGGGAAAGAATATCAAGAAAGAAAATTATGGTGATGCTAGGTGTTTTTATATACCATCTTACTTAACCTTCTCAATGCTCTGTGAGGTAGGTTTTATTAACCCTCTTTTCAGATGAGGAAACTGAAGCTAAGAGAGAATAAGCGACCCACCCAGGTCTATGGATTCCAAAGCTTGTCCTCTCTCCTCTAGACCAGGGTTGGCAAACTACAGCCCCTGGGCCAAACCCCGCCCACCACCTGCTTTTATAAATAAAGTTTTATCGGAACACAGCTATGCCTATTCCTTTACATATTTCCGGTGGCTTCTTTCATGTTCTCCAACAGCCTAGCTGAATAATTATGACAGAGACTACATGGCCTACAAAACCAGAAATATTTTATATCTAGCCCTTTGCAGAAAAAGTTTGCCGACCTCTGCTCTAGAGTAGTTTTCTCAGCAGCTGTGCCTGTTTCCTCAAACTAAATCTTATCAGGACCTCCGATATACATACGAAACAGACACAAGCCAAACATGGTTAATACTGCATCTTATAAATTCAAGTTTATGTAACACTTACTGATCGGAAATTCAATCAGTAAGATGTGAAAGTTAGTTCTGAGTAACACAAAATTCTAACATAGCAAGTTTTTAGAGCTTCATTGCAGTCCCAAAGCAACAAGGGCCTACTATTCATACTTCACTTATCTTCTCTCAAGAGGCTAGCTTACCCTGACCCAGAAGCTTGAAGAGGAGCCCCAGGAAGCATTTGCTTTCCAAGTCAAATCTTCAACAATGGCAGCATCTCTACACGTAGCCATAAAATTCAGACACACAGTGAACAAGAAATAAATATTCACTGAATGACCAGAGGAAAGAATTTTCACACTGTGACACAGTTATGCTTTCATTTACTGCACAATGCAATGTTTCTTTTATTGGACACATTTTATTCTAACAATAGACACACATAAGAAAGAATACCTTTGCAACTTTTGGTGTAAGGACAAGGCCTTTTTTTTTTTTTTTTTTTTTTTTTTTTGAGCATACACCAACTATTTGGAGTTCCAAATTACTCACTTTTCTTTTTTTATTTTAATTTTTTTTTTTAATGTTTATTTATTTTTGAGAGAGACAGAGGACGAGCGGGACGGGGACAGAGAGAGAGAATCTGAAGCAGGCTCCAGGCTCTAAGCTGTCAGCACAGAGCCCGATGCAGGGCTGGAAACCCAGGACCGCAAGATCATGACCTGAGTTGAAGTTGGATGCCTAACCGAGCCACCCAGGCGCCCCTAAATTACTCATTTTTCATCTAAAGCACTATGATTTGTAAAACTAATGGAAGGAGCTGTGATTAATCCAGTGGGTCAGATAAGTCTAGGTGAGTTAAGATGTCTATTACAGAAGTACTCAAAAGTTCAAGTTCTTGGCTCCATTTATCAAGCTCACATTTTTTCCCTTTTCACTAATTTCCACTTTTCTTTTATTAGTTGCTTATATTTTTATTTTGGTTTAGTTTTGAGGGAATACTTTTTCTAGGTTCCTGAAGCTGAAGGCTTGTATCTTAGGTTGGGTTCCCCAGAAGCAGAGCCCGCAAAGGGGATTCTTGTAAAACTGGTTTGTTATAAACTAGATGTGATCACAAGAGCCTGTAAGGAGTGAGGTAGCAGGAAGGGAATGAAAAGAATCTAATCTCACTCCGCCTACTCTCATGGGGAGCTCCATAGCATGAATCAAGCATGAGTTGTGCCATAGCCTGTCCTTACTTGTGGCAAGGATGCAGGACGTAGGTGCCCCAACATGACAGTGCAGTCCCCGCCCCCTTATCTGGAGGCAGATAGTCCTCCTCTGACAAATATGGGTCCGGAGGGATACATTCCGTGCAAGACCCCAGCAGGTGCCGGAAACTACAGAGAGCACCGAACCCTGTATATATTATATTTTCTTACACACACATACTTATGATAAAGTTTGACTTATAAACTAGGCACAGTAAGAGATTAACAACAATAACTAATAATGAAATAGAATAATTACACTATAATAAAAGCTATGTGACCGTGGTCTTTCTTTCTCTCAAAATATCATACTATACAGTTGTCACCCCTCTTCCCGTGATGATGCGAGATGATAAAATGCCTACGCCGTGAGATGAACGGAGGTGAATGACTTAGGCATTGCAATTTTAATTCTGTAAGCATCACAGGTTGCTTCGAGAATGTGCTTAGCGCCAGCTGGGCCCTGTGTGTCATACAACGTGACTAAGATTCACAGGCCTTTGGCTTCAGGGAGTTTATCATCTAGTAAGGGATACGGACACGCCAGAGAGAGGCATGACTGGGTCTAAGTGAGCGAGACCACACATGCCATAATCATGAGCTCATTTCTATGACTTGATGTAAACCTGGACACTCATATGATGGCAGCAAGAAAGTAGGAGAGAGCAAAAAATGGTAAATAGAGAAGACAGATGAGGAAACGCCAAAGCTGATTTTTACTTTGCATTTTTTTCCCTTTGGACTAAAGAGCATAGAAAAAATACCACCAGCAAATGCCTACTATGGAGCACACTCTTCTAGCTTAATCTCGCACATTATCGCCCTTAACCTTCATAACCACACTTTGCAGCAGGAATTAGTTTCGCTATTCTCTAAATGAGAAACCTGAATCTCAGGTCACTAATAAATTGCGGGACCAGAATTCAAAGCACATCTTTTTTTTTAACCATACAACCTCAATTTTTTTTTTCCATTGCTGTATGTGGTGTGCCTCCAGGGCTTTGGGATGCACAGATTTAAGTTGGGTAACAGAAGCAGTTTGGAAAGTTCCACACCTTAGCCTGAACTAATTCAGATAAATCTCTCGGCAAAGCAAATCCAATCACACCCCATTCAGTCCTGACTCACCATTAAACTAGGGTCAACTTATCCCTCCTTGTCCTCCAGGAGCATAAAGGAAAGAGGACAAAGGACAGAAGCAGAGCCTGTGATGGGGACTCTTACTAAACTGGTTTGTTACAGAAGTGCTCCCAAGAACCTGTAAGGGTGAGGTAGCAGGGAGGGAATGGAAAAAGTCTAACCTCACTCCGCCCACTCCAGTGGGGAGCTCTGTAGCATAAACCAAGCATGAATTTCACCATAGCCTGTCCTAACTTGTGGCAAGGGTGCAGGACCCACATGCTAGCATTTACCCAGATGGGCTGACTGGCGTGTGTAATCATGGTAAAATTTTAATATCTTTAGTGGGCTTTTCTTTTCTTCCTTTCTGAGTACACCACTTTTGCCCTGGTCCACCTTTGCAACCATCGGCAAGGAGGGAGATTAGAATTGATCCGTGAAGGAATGCAAACGCAAAAGCAAATGCAAAATAATTTACAACTTCTGTTGTTGAGAAAAAATATTATGCCACAACCTAATGTCCTGAATGATGGTCATCCTTATATCTGCCTCTAACATAACACGAATTAATTCAGGAAGACCCAATTCACTGGGTTCTCTCACAGTAGAGAATCGTCACTTTGGGTTGTGTGTGCTGCATGTTGCACACAGGAGACACGTCTGACTGGGTGACCACGTTGCGGATCTCAAAGTTTCATTTATCCAGTAAAACTAGGCCCGGTGTTACAATCAAGGGTCTTGTTGTAGCATAATCAATATCTGGCAATTTCTGATAGGTGGAAAATAAAATACCTTGACAGAGGGCAACCTTTCGCTAATTTTCACAAAGGCACCCTCATGCTAGCAGCAACCCAGTGTAAAGAAAATTCCCTTTCTCCATATACTTGGACTTTGTATGAGTCACAGCTGCAAAGACGCCATGTAACAAACAACTCAAAAAACTGTCAGTGACTAACAACAGCAGGGCTGCCATTGTAGATCACAGAGCAAAAGAAGAAAGAAAGAACAATTATTTATTTTTTCATGGCTCTGCAGAGTTTGCTGTGCTCCGCTGTCCGCTGGACTCAGCTGGACTTGGACCAATTTACCATCAAGAATTCAGGTCAGGTTTAGTTCTGCTCTATGTGTCACTCATTCTGAGACCCAGGCAAAATCAGCTATAGCTACCTAAAGCATGTTTTTCTCATGGCAGACAGCACGGGCTCAAGAAGTTAAGCCACAGCACACAAGTGAATTTAAGACCTCTGAACATGTCCCATTCACTCATCTCCTATAGACCAAAGCAAGCCTCACAACCAAGTACATCAGAGGGGTCGGAAAATATCCTCCTCCCACTGAGGTGAGAGAGGGAGAGTGAACTTCTGCTAAATAGTAACACAGCCTGACACAGACTTACTCTATGGCACTCTGCAGCATTAGGAGGATACGTTGTAGAGAGATCACACCACTATTACAGCTTAGGGAATATTAGAAACTATTTTCATATTGAGATGAGCCATTTCCCACACACCACTGGTTTCTACACACCGGGTTTTGTCCACTGTTTAAAAGAAGTCGGTCCACTTATCTTTCACCTTTTTTAGACTGGTGTAATAGATCACAGTTAACAAACCAAACACTGTCTATAAAGGGTCTGAGAGTACATTTTTTTAAATTTCTTTAACTTTTTATTTATTTTTGAGACAGACAGAGAGAGAATGAGCAGGGGAGAGGCAGAGAGAGGGAGACGCAGAATCCGAAGCGGGCTCCAGGCTCTGAGCTGTAAGCACAGAGCCCAATGCAGGGCTCAAACTCGTGAATCATGAGACATGACCCGAGCTGAAGTTAGATGCTTAACTGACTGAGTCACCCAGGCGCCTCTGAGAGTAAAGTTTTTGGACTTTGCAGCTACATGGTCTCTGTTGCAACTACTCATTTCTGCTACTGTAGTGCAAAAGCTGCCATTAGCAATACTTAAACAAATGGATATAGGTGTGTTCCAATAAAATCTTGTTCACATATAAATAAAAATGTCACTATTTGCAGATGACGTGATATTATATATAGGAAGTCCTAAAGGCTCCATCAGAAAACTGTTAGAACTAATGAACAAATTCAGTAAAGATGCAAGATGCAAAATCAATACACAAAAATCTGTTAGAAAACAATGGTGACCTATAGAAGAGTGAAGAGAATTGAATTGAGGACAAAGATGGAAGATGGATTTCTTTGAATATAACTTATTTTGTAGATTTAATCTTGGAACCATGTAAATATTTTACATCATTATCATTAGAAGATGGAATTAAGGAAATAAAGCAATTGCCAAGAATCGGGAAAAAAAAAAAAAAGCCTGGGGCATTTCTTTACACTCATAATAAATTATAAGAAAGAGAAATTAAGAAAACAGTCCCACTTACGATTGCATAAACAAGAATAAAATTCCTAGGAACAAAGAGGTGAAAGACCTGCATATTGAAAACTACAAGACATTAATGAAAGAAATTGAAAAAGACACAAATAAATGGAAAGATATCCCATGCTCGTGGATTGGAAGAATTAATATTGTTAAAATGTCCATTCTACTCAAAGCAATCCACAGATTTAATGCAATCCTTATCAAAATTCTAAAGGGATTTCTCATAGAACTGGGACAAACAATCCTAAAATTTGTAAGGAACCACAAAAGACCCCAAATAGCCAAATAATTCTTGAGAAAGAACAAAGCTGGAGGCACCACACTCCTTAATTTCAAACCACATTACAAAGCTATAGTAATTAAAACAGTATGGTATTGGCATAAAAACAAACATAGATCAATAGGACAGGATAGAGAGCTCAGAAATAAACCAACACATATATGGTCAACTAATTTATGACAAAGGAACCAAGAATATACAATTGGAAAAGGGTAATCTCTTCAATAAATAGTGTTGGGCAAATTGGACACCCACATGTAAAAGAATGAAACCGGACCACCATCTTACAACATACAAAAATATTAACTCAAAAGAGATTAAAGACTTAAACATAAGACAGAAACATAAAACTCCTAGAAGAAAACATAATGGGTAAGCTTCTTGACATAGGTCTTGGTAATGATTTTTTTAAATCTGATACCAGAAGCAAAAGCAACAAAAGCAAAAATAAACAAGTAAGACTATACCAACTAAAAAGCTTCTGCATGGTAAAGGAAACCATCAACAAATTGAAAAGGCAACCTACTGAATGAGAGAAAATAATTAAAATCATGTAACTGATAAAGATCTAAAATTCAAAACAGACAAAGAACTCCTACAACTCAATAGCTAAAAAATAATCCGATTAAAAACTGGGCAGAGGACCTGAATTTTTCCAAAGAAGACATACAGATGGCCAACAGATGCACAAAAAGATGCTCAACGTCATTAATCACCAAGGAAATGCAAATTAAAATCACAATGACATATCACCTCATTCCTGTTAGAAGGGCTATTACCAAAAAGACAAGAAATAACAAGTGTTGGCAAAGATGTGAATAAAAAGGAATGTCAGTGGGAATATAAAATGGTGCAGCCACTGTGGAAGACCCTTCAAAAAATTAAAAATAGAACTACCCTATGATCCAGCAATTCCACTTCTGGGTATTTACCCAAAGAAAATGAAAACACAAATTTGAAAACACATACGCACCCGTATGTTCATTGCAGCATTATTTACAATAGCCAAGATATGGAAACAACCTAAGTGTACATTAACAGAGAAATGGATAAAGAAATTTTGGTAGATGGTAGATAGATAGATAGATAGATAGATAGATAGATAGATAGATAGATAGATATGCCATAGAAAAAGATTGAATTTTTGCCATTTGCAACAACATGAACAGACCTCAAGGACATTATGCTAAGTGAAATCAGTCAGACAGAGAAAGATACATACTGTATGATCTCTCTTATATGAGGTATTTTAAAAAAGAATCTCATAGATACAGAACACAGATTGGTGGTTACAAGAGGTGGAGGATAGAGGTAGGAGAAAAGGGTGAGCTCCTTTTTTTTAGTTTAAATAAATTGAATAAGAATTGTCTAAAAATGAAAAACTTAAAAATTAAGTATTTCAGAGTAGTAAATATTAGTAGTAAAGGAGGTAGTGGAGCCAGATTTGGTCTGTGAGTCATAATCTTCCAGCTTCTGTGATAAAATTATAAAGGATATGTCTCTTGTTTTGGTTACCCATAGCTATAGGACATACCGCCCCAATTCTTAAGCATAAAGTAACAATTATTTTTTTACCTCTCATGAGTCTGTGCGTTCATGGATGATTCTTCCGTTCCATGTGATGTTGGCTGCATCTGCAGGCATCAGGGTTATCAACTGGGATGGAACATTCCAGATGGTTCATTCAGCTGTCTGGCATACTGGCAGCACTGGTCAGGAAGCTAGACTCAGCTGGAACATGCCAAGAGCTGAGTGCCAGCTTCTATGCCTCTCCTCTTCCCATTACATAGCAACTCAGGACTCCCCAAAGTACAAAAGGGGAAACTACTTTGCCTTTTCAAAGTGTAGACCGGCACTGTCATTTCTGCCACATTCTATTGGTAAAGAACCTCATCCCTCATCTGTCATCTATGACTAAGTCATCTGTACCCCATGGAGACCTGCGTCAGAATGTCACCTTTCTTACTTGTGGACCTTAAGATGAGATGAGATTATTTTTAATGCTTCGCATTGAAACGGCTACACAGATTTCTCATCCTATAAGGCAACAGCAAAATATCTTGCTCCAAGGACTTCTCTACCCAGAAAAATGGTGCCTCTGTCCAGTCACAGGTGAAATTAATAAAGGTAAGTTGGTGGAAAAGGCAGAGGGTACCTATGCCCAATCAGGTCTGGTGTGGCTTGAGACTTTCTGGGCAGCCCCTACTAGACTGAGTGTAGGTGGGTCTCTTCTACCAAGAGACCCAGCTCTACCCAAACATCTGGCCTCAGGTGCCACAGGGGGAGCCTGACACCACAGGGCTTGCAAGTGGCAAGAGGTGGGGGTGAACAAAAGCAGACAGCTCCCTGAGGCCCAGACACAATACAACTTTCACAAATATAACACCCCCTGAGGATAAGCCCCCTCACTCTCAGTCCCGAAAAATTATAATTTTGGGTTTTATAATGGAGCTGCTACGCTCCTAAGGCCCAACGTAATTCTGATCATGGTAGGGGCACTCACCAAAACGGTAAACGTCCCCTGCACTGGCCCTGTGCTGCCGCTATCAGTCCATCCATTCTCTACCTCTCAGTCTTTGCCATCTGCCCCTCCCCCAAACTCACAGGCCCTTCTTAAAGTCACCGTAAGTCCTGCAAATGACCATGTTGACTTTTGCCACAAGCTGTACTTTCTGTGCACATACACCTTATCTACCACTCTCTCTGCTAGCCTGACCTGCCTGCATCTGTGCTCTCCCCTACACCTCCTCTTCCTGGCCTCTAGCCCAAGACAAGAAGTCAGAGATGGTAATCAAGGAAATACCAGATTATCGCAGATACCCTTTCCAGCTCCAATACCTGCAACCACGCAAAGGAGATGACCCAGAAGAGAAATCAAAGTAATCAGGCCTTTAGTGTGAATATCCCAGAATATCCCTCTGTTCTTTCACTGAATGCAGTGAGGGCTGCCCTGTTCCAGCCCATATTGCGTGGAAGGCCTAGGAAATGGGGGATGGGGGACAGCTTCCATCCAGACCCTATACCTTTAATCCAGCCAGAAACACCCACACACTATACACCTTCAGGACCATAAATCTGAGCTGTCAACACCCCAACAGAGCTCAAGGCAGTCATCCTATAACCTACTCACCCTAATCCTTTTCTAATCTGCTCTTTGTCTGGTTACCGACTCTTGGTTCTCTCTCCCATTTATAGTCCCGTTGGCTTGACAGATGCGTGTATTCTCCTGCTCTCTTGCCTCTCCGTCAAAGGCCCTGTCTTGGTCTTGCTCACCAGCTCTTGTGTTTTCTACTTTCAGTATAAAATCCCCCAGAGTGCCTGTGAGGATCCTAGTCAGCTCAGTCACTGGGGCCTTTATGGGGAGGGGGGCAGGGATCCACGAAGATCAGTCCTTTTTTATCCCTAGTGCATGGCCCACATCAGGGGCTCATGAACAGTTGTTGAATGACTGAATGATACGTAAAGACCTTGACCTCATAAGCAATTGTCCCATCAAACCCAGACAACTGGCCCACAATGAGCTATTTCCGAATGAGTCTGTGCAAAGTGCCAGCGAAAAGTGATACCCAGTGGAAGATGAGCCAGACTGAACTACTTAAGGAAACAAAGCATCTTTGAGACATGAAATTAATTAACTGCTTCCAAAGGGACCAGAAAGTAGGAGGTTAGGAGGGGGTGGGAAATTTTACATAAATTTCCAAAGGACCAGGGACTTCGTAGTAAACCGAGAATTTCAAGCTAATACATTCAAGCTAATACAAGCTAATACATTCAAAACACTGCCTTCCAACATCATGGCTTAGCTGTGTGTGATAGGCACTCAAAATCAGGATTTGGTTATGTACAAAGGAAAGCTCTGAAAGAGAAAAAACAATAAATTAAATGCATAAATCCGGAGGATTTGGGGTTTCTTAGAAGTTACTGCACAATATTCTCTGAGGGTGATTGTAGACTAGACCTTGACAGGGTGAGATTGTGAATATAAAAGTGAGCTTTTGTCAATCAGAAGGCACTTCTGCAGAAATAAGTTTCTAGAGACTAACCAAAGGGAATTTCAAAGATCTAGTTTACATTCTCTGTGTCTTTGGGCCCATTTCCTTGGGATTTAAGAACCCATAAGGATTTTGAGATCTTGAAACAGCCATATAAAACACTGCTTAGTATGAATCTCACGGTATTTGGTGCCCCCAATCACAGACATTTTATTTCGGTCTGTTCTCTTACCAAATTCCATTACCCAGGCCTCCAGCCTTTGCAAGGTTTGCCAGTTTCCTAGACAGAAGGGAACAACAGCTATATCTGCCCACCATGAGTGTCAGAAACACAGAAGGGAGTGGAGACATGTCAATGGATGAAGAGGTTCTGAATCCAGGATGTTCCCACCCCAGAAAGGAAAAATATCTTTGAGGTCACAGAAAAGTGGTCCTATAACCAGGAAAGGGGGTTATTCCACAAGTACTTTAGCTTAAAAAAAAAAAAAAAAAAATTGATACCTTCTGTTTATTGAGAACTGTGAAAAACTTTATATACCTGATCTTAATTCTGCCATTTTGATCATGAAGATAGTTCAACCCCACTTTTGAGCCAAATGGTATTTTGATCCTGCCGTATCCAAAATTTCACAATCAATACACCAGAACAGCTATAGTTTCCTTGGTCATGGGGAGTGGAGAGGGTGTATTCTCTCTGATTCTCTTGCTCTGTCATTGTGTGTGTTTGTGTGTGTGTGTGTATGTATCTGCATTTTCTGTTTGTTCTCTCTCTTCATCTGTGTGTGGTGTCTTTTTCTGTGTTTCTCGGGCTCCCTCTCTCTTTGTGTGACTGCTCTGCAAATCCTCCAATTTTTCTAAATTGTATCTATACCTTTGTATTTTTCTGTCATTGCATATATGTGTTTGTGTATATTGCTTCCTCTCTCTCTCTCTCTCTCTGCCTTTCACTCCGTCTCCCTTTCTTAATCTTTTTCCTTGTCCTCATTTCTCTGCCTCTTTTTGAATCTGATCCAAATGAAAATAATTTCATTAAAAATAGATGGGGCGCCTGGGTGGTGCAGTCGGTTAAGCGTCCGACTTCAGCCAGGTCACGATCTCGCGGTCCGTGAGTTCGAGCCCCGCGTCAGGCTCTGGGCTGATGGCTCGGAGCCTGGAGCCTGTTTCCGATTCTGTGTCTCCCTCTCTCTCTGCCCCTCCCCCGTTCATGCTCTGTCTCTCTCTGTCCCCAAAAAAATAAATAAAAAACGTTGAAAAAAAAAATTAAAAAAAAAAATAGAAAAATATCACAAAGTACTTACTGTGTGAGCTAGAATATTTTTCAAGAAACCAAACTGAATTAATGGAATTGCTTAAGAAAAAAATGCACGTCTAACAAAAACCGAGTGATATTGGTATGATTCTATTAAAACTCTTTTATTCACAATGTAAGATGGCAAGGTCAAATATTCTGGGCCCCAAAATCATGAGGCCACAAGCACCTGCAACCTGCCTCCTCCATTCCAGCAGCTCCCTGGACTGTGATTGGCTCCAGGCACGGTGAAAGAGGACTTCTTAGAGAACAAAGGGTCAAGGCAGATACCAAAGGTCAGGAGTCAACCCCACCTTGGCCATTTCCAGCTGGCCTCAGGACATGGCAAGCACCAACACTGGCAGCTGCTAAAATCAAAGCCCTTTGCTCAGAGCTCTAGATGGCACCGCCCAGGTAAGAACATTGGTCTCCTCTTGTCTTCTTGCTTGTATTGAAAGCCAACAGAGAAAGAGAAGCAGTCCCGAAAACTTGGATCACACTTAGCTCCTTTAAGAAAGCCCACCATACCCGCTTCTTCCTTTGCTCCCTGTTTCTCCAGGCTCCCTTCACCCAGCAACTCATTTCCATACTTAGATATGCACGTACACACGCACACACACAGATGACAAGGTTTCTTTCTGCCTTTCCATCCTTCCAGTGGTAGATAATAATTGCTAATATTTACTCAAAGCTAACTATGTGGCAAACACTATTTTAAACACCTTCCATGTCTTATTTCATCTACTTCTCACAACATTTTATGCAAGTGCTATTATTATCTCTAATACCCGAGATAAGGAAACTGAGACATAGACAACTTAAGTAACTTACTAAAATGCATACAATCAGCAAGGGGAAAAGCCAAGATTCTCACTGCAGAGCCTATACCACAAACACTATATTAGATTGCCTAAAGCTAACTGTTGATGATTAGCAGATATTAGTAGAGAAAGCTATGTGCCCTCTTTATTCTCTAATGAGCTCCCAGGACCCAATAGATAACAAGCTTCTCAAGATCAAACAGTTTTAGAATGCTGAGCAGCACAGAAAATTTGGGGTCACTTTGAAGGGGGACTAACTACTTTGAGTACTGGGGGGAAAAATCACATTTCCCTGACTTTTTATTTAGAGAATAATCAAGAAAATGTTTCCCCTTTCTCTCTCACTGAATACTATTTATCTTTATCAAACCAGAAAAGAATGTAGCTCCAGCTGGAAGTTTCTCACAAAGCCTTGGGAGATGAAAGGTACAGTAATAGATACACAAAGCAGTTGCTTTTTATCTGTGAAGAGCTGGTTTCATATGGTCCTTTCATAAGAGTGAAAAATAAGACATTGTGTTTATGTGGAGCATACATTTGTCTGCGTCACAAAAAAAAAAAGGAGTATGACTGTCTACCGGGACAACCTAAATCCTTCACTGTTTGTATTTGGTCTGGCCCAGGTGCTCCATAATAGTGGAAAACCTGCTTTTTAAGCACCTGAAGTATAGACCAAGTGGCCAATTTAGGCTCAAAGCAACCGCATTTATTATCTGTCCTAAACAGGAGCCCAACCCATACTTTTTACTCAGCTAAAGAAAGGGAACACTGAAAATTTCGTAAACAGGACAATTGATGGTACCTGGCTTTGTGTCAAGCAAAAGCCAGCCTCTGCATTGAAAAGTCGTGACCTTGAAAAGCTGGTTAAAATGGATGATGCGTGGGCTGCTGGCTGGAGAGCCAGCGGAGAAGTAGGTCAGCGAAGTTACAGGCTGGCTTCTGTCACTCCCAGACAGAGCCTGTGCAGCTCAGAGGGAAAAAAAAAAAAAAAAAAAAAAACAAAACAATCTTCTCAGACAGAATAAGACCCTGTGTGTGGTTCCAGACAGCATGTCGTATTGAGAAAACCATCACCGCTGAATGAAATCATCAAGGGGGAGCTGTCAGCCCCTGCCCCATCCAGGAGACTATTTTCTGCTCATTTAATTAATTAGGGGTTGCCCTGTTTTGTTTTGTTTTGTTTTGTTTGTTGTTTCCAACCACAGAAATAAACTTTGTTGTTCACGCCTCTGTAGACCTCACCACACTGTCACTTCTTACAGGCTGCCTGCCAGGCTTGGCAGGGCTGACAGACAAGAGGAGCTAATGAGGAAGCCAGGATATCAAAGGGATGTTGGACTTCGTGATGAAAGTCAAGCTCAGAACCATTCCCCTCATCCACCGTCCCCACTACCTCCTCTGCTCTGAGAGGCGCTATAATGCATTGCCCAGGGACACAGCTTCTGAATCCAACTGCCTGGTTTTTAATCCCCTAGGCTCACTCATTAGCTGTGTGAACTCGGACACATATCCTAACCTTTTTATTTCTTGATTTTTTCATCTTCAGGATAGGAGTAGCAATTGTACATACCTCATGCACACGCGTCAGAATGCCAGGAGGGAGAAGTTCACTCAAATTTGGATAATCCCAGGAGGTTTTAGTAAAAGAACTAGTTACAAAGGAGGATGGAGGATGTAGCAAAACCACAAGAGAGGGGGCAGTGCCCCAAGGCCAACAACAGTGGATGTCATTATCATGCCCAGGCCTGAAAGGACACCGGGACAAGCGTGGCTATCTACACCCAAAGAAAGCCAGAGCTCTGTGAAGACAGGTGCCTGGTGTGAGTCATGACCTTCAGTGCAAAGATGCAGCCAGCTCATAGCAACCTGACAGCAAAGGAGATGCACAAATAAATGCACTGACCTCACTCTACTCCCTCCCTCAGGGTCTCCATTCTTCCCATTGGTTAAAACCGAAAGAGACAGGATGGCACGGGGACCCCCTGACGCATTGCAGGAGCAAACGGAAGCTCCTGAGCACCAGGAATTCTAGAGCCTGGCACAGAGCCTGTACCACACATTCAGGATATAGTAACAGCTTACTTCGTATCCCTAGTTACTTGTTCTTGGATACACCATGTACTGTGTAACTTGGACAACAGACTGGGAACCGAAACCATTGCTCCTTTCCCATCCTGCCTCAGGGATTCTCCCAGGTTCCTAATGGTCACACAGCTCACACCCTTTGGGTCCTAAAAGGAAGCAAAACCTCACAATAAGGGGGTAGGGAGAGTTGGGCCCACAGTCCTTCAGCACCCTGCTAGCCTTGGTGACCCCAGCCTCCCTCAGCATCCACCCACCCAGTTACCAAACTCATTTTTTTTTTGCCAAAAGGTACTTTTATCAACACTTTACACATACATCCAACATATGGAATAATTAAGACGAGGCAGTTCTAGGTAAAGTAGGGTCAGACCACTGGGCTGGCCTCTCAGGGGAAGCCAAGGGCTGCATAGAACACTGTTCCAAGATACCTGACCCTTAGTACCCCTCAGATGTTCCTCACAATGTTCTCGGTCCCTCTCCTGGGTCTCCCCTTCCCGGGGGGCTGAACCACAAGTCCTCAACTAATCAACTACTATCAACCAGGAGATTATGGAGCCTAAGCAATAATAATAGACTCTTACCAGGGCGCCTGGGTGGCTCAGTCGGTTAGGTGATCAACTTCAGCTCAGGTCATGATCTCGCCGTACCCAAGTTCAAGCCCTGCATCAGGCTCTGTGCTGACAGCTCAGAGCCTGGAGCCTCCTTCAGATCCTGTGTCTCCCTCTCTCTCTGCCCATCGCCCCTCTTGCGCTCTGTCTCTCTCTCTCAAAAATAAACAATAAAAAAATGCTTTTAATAATGGACCTTTACTGTTACAGAGTGCTTAATTTATTTCACACACATTATATTATTGTATCCCAAGAAATAAGCTTCTGTTTCCCCAGGTTTACACCAAACTGAGGAGCACAACCAGGCCTGGAAACTTTTTTATTTTTTACTTTGTTTTTGTTTTTGTTTTTTTTTTTAACTTCTAGACCACTAGCCCCATGCTAATAGCTACCCAGAGACCACAAGCTGGAGACCAGCAGATTTGGTTAGGTTGTCATAAATGATATTTTTAAGCTATTATTACATTTATTAGTTGCCAACATCTTCTTTTCTTCTCAATACTATTTAAAATCACTGTCTCTATTTGCTTGTGTGATGTCTTCCTCTTCCCCTCGAATGCTGGGCCAGCTCCCCAAGTAGAAGGCCCACACCTATCTGCTGTGTGGCCATATCCTGATGTCTAGACCATTTGACATGCAACACGAACATAGTCCTTATTTGCTGAATGAAAAGCTGAATCTCTCAGTCCCATTCTGTTAGGTTATTTACCCTAACTAGGTTTCAAGGTTCCCAAAGGCTAAAAATAACCAGGTTTTGACTCAGCAGCTGGCAAATGTCCAGATTACTTTTAGCTGCTAAGGTTAGGCAGGAAAAGTGGGCCAGACCTAGCTTGGACAAACTTCCTGGCACGACATCCTTGCTCAGCAAATGCTACAGACTCGTGTGTAACGGATATTGACGAAGGCTGGCTCTCCTTTTCATTTTCCCAGGAGTCTCAAGCCTCAACAGCCTACAGTTTCTAGAAGTTTATGATTCTTTCCCACGAGACTATGAGCCCCTAAGGAACAAGGACTCTGCCTTACTCATCTTTGTTTCCCTAGGAATTAAAAGTACACCTGGATCAGGCAAGACCCCAAATAATGATTTGATGAATGTTTGTGAATGATTAGCAATGCAAGCCTATGCACCAGAATATGGAATCATGGAATTTTATAACCAGAGGGATTTCAGCTACTGTCTAAAACCACTCTGCCCAGGGCCACCTGGCTGGCTTAGCTGGTAGAGCATTTGACTCTTGATCTCGGGGTGGTAAATTCAAGCCCCATGTTGGGCATACAGCCTACATATATGAAATATTTTTTTTCGTTTTTTATTTATTTTTGAGACAGAGAGAGGGCATGAACGGGGGAGGGGCAGAGAGAGAGGGAGACACAGAATCAGAAGCAGGCCCCAGGCTCCGAGCCATCAGCCCAGAGCCCGACGCGGGGCTCGAACTCACGGACCGCGAGATCGTGACCTGAGCCGAAGTCGGACGTTTAACCGACTGAGCCACCCAGGCGCCCCGTGAAATATTTTAAAAAGTAAAAATAAAACTGCTCTGTCCGACGTGTTATCCACTAGCTGCGTGTGGCAACTGAAATTAAATAAACTTAAAAATGTATTCCACAGCCACACCTTTTCTAGGGCTCCAAAGCCACATATGGCTAGCGGCCACCATATTGGACACTGCTGAAATAGAATGTTTCCATCATCACAGAAAACACTTTCAGACAGCGCTGGAAAGGGTCTCATGTTATAGTGAGAGAATTGAGTCTCAGAGAAAGAAAGTAATTTCCCCTGAGTCACTCCGTGTGTGAGACACAGAGATGCAACCAAAACGCTAAGTCTCCTGGTTACTGCTCTGTGTTTGTCCACCATCACGCTGGATTCACATACTGTGAGCGCCTCACATACAAGAGCCACAAAATGCCCTCCTTTTTGAAGCCAGCACAGCTTTGGAGAGCCAGTAAGAAATCCTAGATGCACATGTAGAAAACAAATGGTACATCCAGCAAGCAAATGAAGGGAAACCATAGCTTCCCACAGAAAGCTAGAGGCCAAAAGATCTGAAGTATGCCCAAATGTGGGTTGTCTTTTTATATAGAGCTTTTTAAAATTGTTTTCATTTCCATGTTGGAGGTTAATACCCAAGATGGACTCTTTTTTTTGAAGCGTCCCTTTTGATTTTAATTTCGTAAAGTCCTCATCTGAACTCTGCTTTTTTGTTTATGTTATACCCATCCCACAATTTCTCTCTCTTCGCAGGTAACTTGATCCTTGAAAATGTACAGAATCCACCCACACCCACTGCTTTTCATTAAACATCAACTCGTCCTTTCAACGGGGTCTTTGAGGATTTTCCATCACCTTCTCTAACTGTATGTGTTGTTTTTTTCCTGAAATTACATCAAATTAAGTTCTCAAAAATGTATTCCTTTTCTTAATCTTTAAATAGCTGGGAACGAATGTTGGCAAAATCTCAAGAAAACCTATAAAAGGAAAGAGGCCAGCTTCATCCACTTCTCTCTCTACCAGAAGCAGGGCACGCTCCCTATCAGGGCCTGCACGGACAGATGGACCCAAATGAGGCGCATACACCCCAGGGTGCGTGCAGACTCCACATCTAAAAGAAGTCAACACAGAAATAGGACATCCACATCTTTGTTTTGATTAAAGCGACTCTGTGAGAAGCCGGACGCAGAGGAACGAGTATTGGCCTGGGCTGTAGGTGCAAACGTTTGCCATGAGGAGACAGAGCTACACATTAGTGACAACTGAGGCCCCAGGAGCCAGGGTGGTCAACGGCGAGCCCGGATGCTGTTCGTTCAAGCTCCCAAAGATCCAGGGAGGGTGCAAAAGACCTCAGAGTCTGCAGAGAGGACCCTCCTGATGGACACATGGAGTAGGGACAGAGAGTATCTAAAAAAAATTCCACTGATGAATCATATTTTTTTCCTGGTATGTCTCCTACAGTTTCTGAAGATTTCATTATCCTCATAAGTGAAATTCTTAAAATTGCTGAAAGAAGGTGCTTATTGAAACCTATAGCTCCCCTTCCCTTGGCAGGCTTTGATTTGAAACATTCAAAACACATCCAACAGCCTCTTCTTCCCTGAAGACAGGGGCTTTAATGTTTAAAAAAAAAAAGAAAGAAAGAAAGAAAGAAAGGAAAGAAAAGAAAAAAACAGGTCCCCTTACACCAGCCAGCTCCCTCCTCTTAAAGAAAAACGTTACCTAAAAAGTAAGGTATTGAAACTAAAATATAGTAGCAACCTTTAAAATCTGAGTCCTGCTCTTTGTTCCTAATGAACAAAGAAACACAATTCTCATAACCCAGAGCCGTGCGTGCACACAATTTCAGAACAAGGACTGGAGTTGTAATCTAGGCCAACCTCTTTAAACTGCAAACAAGGAAACTGAGGCCCAGAGAGGTTAAAGAATTTTTACAGTTAGCAGCTGGGCTGAGCCCACCCTGGGGCCAGGTGTCCAGAGTCTTGATCTTTTTTGCACAAAAGGAAAAAGAAAAAAATCATTCTATTACTTAGAGCAAGGAGAGGTGTGTTTAAAGGTAGGGAATTAACAGGGCTCCTTAACCCTGCCAGTTCAGCTGCAGATACGGACAAGGAGGGTCCGCTCTAGACAAAAATACAAACCGACTGGAGAAGCAGCACAAAGTATACCGGTAAGCGCATCAACCCCTTGTGTTATGTGACTGATGGAAAGCAATCCCTGCCCACCTCACAGGAACGAAAGTAACGCCAGGCATGGGAAAGCACTCTGACATTGTACGGTGTTATGAAAACAGAAGTGATCAGGAATCAAGTGGATTTTGCATGAGGGTGAGGAGCTGGCAGCCTCTCCTGGGGAGATCCCTTTGTGCCTTTGTAATGGTTGCATCTAGAGGCAGTACCCTTCCTCCCTTGTCCATCCGTGAGGGACAATTATGGTGGGGGACAGGATGGCATTGATCATGAGGAATGCAATCACCCTCTTCCTCTCCTCTGCCCACACTCCTCCCCATAGTAGGAAAGGGTGCAAGACCACAGTGCTGGGGGGCTGTTGGCTAAGCGTCTGACTCTTGATTTCCGTGAAGGTCATGATCTTATGGTTTGTGAGATCAAGCTAGCCGCGCAGAGCCCACTTGGGGATCTCTCTCCTAATCTCTCTGCCCCTCCCTCCTCTCTCTCTCTCTCTCTTTCAAAATAAATAAATAAACATTTTTTGAAACTGTTTTGTCTTTTTGAATTGCCTTTAGTAGTGGAGAGTGTTCATATATTACCCTTTCCATGTGTCCCAGTTTGGGTACACCTTTACTTTCCACACCTACACCTGAGGTTCATCTTTAGAGGGCTGCCCTTGGGCCACTGGAGCACTCCCGGCACACTGGTAGCCAGGAGTGCCTGGGAATTTACCTCCCCTGGAAGGTCCTTGATCAACGATGGACAGAGGCAAAGGTTTGCAAGCCCAGCTCCCTGGGACAATGGCCAGAGTAACTAATACTCCAGAATGCCTCTGCCAATCTGAGCTAAGCCACCTCTGGGTGCCTTTTGCCTGAGAACATTCCCTTGTTTGCCCCTTCATCCCCTTCTACAACCTGGAAGTATTTCCTTAGTAAGTCCCTCATGGGCAAATTCTCTTGACATCTACTTCTAAGAACCAGACCTAGAACTTCCTTCTCTCCTGTTCCTTTTGTAGCTGGTCCCAGGTTTACCTTTTGTTTGGGAGGAAGTGCTCCCCTGCCTAGGCCTTAAGAGGGCAGCTCTTCTCCAGAGATTTGAGCATACACTTTGTCTCTTGTGTTTCCTTGGAGAGCTTTTCCACCCAGGCTTATTAGAAAAGTGCTCTAATCCGGGCACCTGGTGGCTTAGTCGGTTGAGCATCCGACTTCGGCTCAGGTCACAATCTCACGGTTTGTGAGTTCAAGCCCACATCAGGCTCTGTGCTGGCAGCTCAGAACCTGGAGCCTGCTTTGGACTCTGTGCCTCCCTCTCTCTCTGTCCCACACCCACTCACGCTCTGTCTTTCTCAAAAATAAATCAACATTAAAAAAGAAAGAAAGAAAAGATAAGTGCTCTAATCAATGATTAACGTCTGCCATAGGGTAGGAAGGAGCCAGAGAGGATGGGTTGACCCATGTATGAAGTATTTGCCATCCCTATCCTCGAGGAGAGGGCCCAAGGGGAGGGGTCTGTTTTTATTCCAAGCCTTCAGTTGGCCATTAGCTTACCCCAAAGGAGTCTGGATGAGTCCGTGTAATCCAGCTCCCTGAGACCACCCAGAGTTTATTATCCAGCTAGTAATGGAGTGTCCCTCTACAGATGCCCCTTGGAAATTGTGGCAGCAGTGGGGAACTGAGGGAGGATATGGTATGAGGAGTTCCTTGGCCCATCTCATCTTGACTACTAAGGGTTAGACTAAGTGGGCTGGAGAGTGGAGAAGGAACATCCTGAAAGAGCTGTTCTGCTGCAGGTGAACTCTGACACCATCAGCTCAACTTGAGGTTGGACAAATTTGAAGGTGTGCATGTAGTGTACAAACACAGAGGCTGGTAGCAGGCTTAGGGCATGTTTGAACATCAACCTGCAGGCAAGCAGGAAAGGTTGAAAAGCATAATCCATAAAACAAATTGGTATCAGGAATCTGGAAATAGAGTTCAAGTCCTAGAAGTCAGAGACATGGGACATTACCAGAATGGCACTGGGCGCCTTCTAAGCAGACTCCTTTCATCCTCTTCCTCAGTGTTATTGAGGGATAACAGACACACAGTAAAGTACACACATTTGAAGTGAATAAATGTTTACATATGTAACATTATTCCCATCATTCCAGAAGCCTTTCCCATCCCATGCCTCTTCCTGGTCCATCTCCCTCCCCAGAGGTAACCACAATTCTCAAGTCTATCAACACAGCCCAGCTTTGCTGCTCTTGAACTTCATATAAGTGGAATCCTGTGGTATGGCTTCTTTGTGTCTGTTTTCTTTTGCTGCACATTAAACATTTGTGAGATTCATTCATGTTGCATATAAGCAGTCGATTCTTTTATGTTGCCGTGCACTATTCCACTGTATGAGAATATCCAGTTTACCTGTCCATTTGGGTAGTTTCCAGTACTTTGCTTTGATGAATGAAGCTATGGACATTCTTGTACATGCGTTTTGGTAGACATGTGCACTCACTTCCCTTGGTGGAAGACCTGAGAATGGAATTGCCAGGTCATAGGAGAGGTATGTTTGCCTCTAGAACGTTTGTCAAGGGATTTTCTAAAGTGAGCTATTTCTCATCTAGGATTGATCTAGGTGCCCCAAATGTGGTCATCTGTCCATGGCATCTTGAAGGTGCTACTATGTAGGCCCAGACACACAGAAAGTCAAAGCTACCCCATGGGCGTTTATACACATAGATGGCCAGAGCTAGATAAGGACTACAATAAGCAGGCCTCTACCATGGAACCCTACAAGAAATGACAGCCACAGGACTCCAACACGTCACTGGCTCAGCAGTGGCTCTGCCCCAGAGCCTCTCCTTGAGGTGGAACTTCCAGATATTTCTCTAGATCAAACTCTAGCCAACTACTTGTCTCACCCAGAGTCACTGAGGAAGCCAAAATACCCACTGAGCTTAGAGAACGGAGGCTGTGAGGCTAGAACAAAACAGAAAACAACGCCGATAGCATACAGTATGCAGATCTATGTAAATCAAATATAAAAGCCAGAATGCAAACCTTCAAGCGATAATGTTCTCCAGCTGTCACATATGACAATCTCCATTCCAGAGACTGCTGGGGCACTGGGGAACCAGCAGGCAGCATAGTTCAGCAAGAAGGGTATGGTTTTCCTCTTTCCTTTAATCTGGAAGCATGAGTTCACTGGGTCCCCAGGGATCCATAAAATATGGAAGTCTGTTGTTGTTGTTTTTTTTTAACCGGTTGTCCATTTTTATTCAAGTCAATGAGGCACAGTTTCTTCCCGCTGGTCTTCAGCTTCAGTCAGATGTCAGTGTCCATGGCATTTGCGGCAGACATAGGAAGGGCGGAGGTGGCCGTCCTGAGAATCTGCCTGGGGTGTGACAGTATTTGATGCAGAATAGGTAGCCTGACTTGAGCCCCCATCGCTATTTATCTGATGACCTTGAGCAAGGAACTTCCTCTCCGGGAGCCTGAATTTCCCCATCTGCAGCAGGAGCAGATTGGACTAGGATCACTTCAAAGATCTCTTTCAAGGTCTAGAGCTGTCTGGGCCTGTGATTCTCCACGAGGTCCCTTCAATCTAATTGTCAATCAGCGTGAGTCACCGGCCAAACTCAAATGAACCCATTCCCATGTAGAGCAATTAGAGCCAGGCCATTTCTGCCACACATCCAAGATGATAGAAAGCCCGACCCAGATTCTGTGCTGTATAATTGAGCATTAAGACACAACAAGGGCTCCGTGGCGGCATAATAATGCATGCCTGGCTGATTTATTAAGCATCCGACTCAGAAATGCATTGTCCCGCAATGCCTGGTAGTTTAGGCAGCGCTCCATGAAAAACACTTGCGGCGCAGGCAGTTTGTGTTCAGATTCTGTTACATCCCCACAACTTCCAACTTCCCCATCCCTCCACTGCAGCCTTCACCTCCCTTTCCATCCTGTTCCCAAGCTTGGCTGCCCCTGGCTCGATCACACCTATCTGCGCAGGCAGTTCTGCACAGTCTGTGGCGCCCCCTGTCGGCACCGGGATTTTGTCAGACACAACAGCTTTGCAACGTCAGGCTCCAAGCTGAGCAAAGGGAGTTAATGTCACCATTGCTGTAACTCGGGAAACCTTAGCAATGATGCCAGTCAGAAGATGCATACTGAGAGAGAAACAGAGGCAGACCCCCCAATCCTGTCCCCTTGCCCAGCCTAATTTCTTCCAGAGCACTTATCTCTACCTGCCACATTCATACTTGCTTTCAATGCGCTCACTGTCTCTCTTCCCCAGCTAGACTTAAAGTCCAATGATAGAAGGCTTTGTCTGCTTTGTTCTTTAGGGAATTCCAGCACCTAGAGTACTGCCTGGAATTAAGAACGCGCTCAGTAATATTTGCCAAAGAAATCACGTATTTGTTCCATAAATAAATATTGCAGCTGATAGCAAGGGCTATTGAGGAAAATAAAGCAGAGTAAAGAATGTGAGGTGCTAAGAAAACGAGAAGGTCGCTATTGCAGACAGAGTGGCCAGAGAGGGCTCTCTGGCAATGACACTGAAGCAGAAACCTGAAGGAAATGAGAAAGGAGGCACTCAGATACATAGGGGAAGAATGTTCTGGATAGCACAGCCAGTGCAAGGCCCCAAACAAAGGCTTGGAGCGTTTGTAAATATCAGCGGGGCTGAAGCAGAGGACAAGAGAAAATAGTAAAGACCAAGAGGTAGCAGAGGCCAGTCACCTGGAGTAGAGGTCACCAAACCACAGGCTGTGGGTCACAGCCAACCTGTTGCCTATTTCTGGAAACAAAGTTTGGTTGGGACATAATCACACATATTTATTTACATATTGTCACTGGTTGCTTTCATGCTCACAGAGTTGAGTAGCTGCCACAGAGACCAACAGCCCCCAAAGCCAAAACTATTTATTACCTGTCCCTTTGCAGAAAAAGCTTACTGGCCCCTGCCCTTGATCATTAGAGGCCACCGTAAGGACTTTGGCTTTTCTCTGAGGAGCATGACAAACCACTGGGGGACTTTGAGCAGAAGAGTAACATGATCAGACTCACAATTTAAAAGGAACAGGATGGGGCACCTGGGTGGCTCAGTTGGTTGGGCGTCCAACTTCAGCTCAGGTCATGATCTCACAGCTCGTGAGTTTGAGCCCCGCGTCGGGCTCTGCGCCAACAACTCAGAGCCTGGAACCTGCTTCAGATTCTGTGTCTCCCTCTCTCTCTGCCCCTCCCCTGCTCATGCTCTGTCTCTCTCTGTCTCAGAAATAAATAAAAACATCAAAAAAAATTGTTTTAAATAAAAGGATCAGGGTGGCTGCTGAGTAAAGAATAAATTGCAGGGGTGGAAGCAGGGAAATCAGTTAGGAGGTGAGAAATAAAGACAGTGTGGACTGAAAATGTCATCAGATTAGAAAATGCATAACACCTAGCACTTCCCGCGTCACAGGGTAAGCTGGGTGTGCTTCGCCCTGATCCACATGGGCCCTTCAACATCTGGGTTTATGTGGGGGTGCTAGGGAGTAGTCAGGAAAAATAGGCAATTTTTTCCAAGGCAAGAGTGAAACCACAGCAATGATGGTAAAGGTTGCAATGAGCTAATAATATCCTTTCCCAGTGACCCCCTGTTGGCTCCATATTCTGGGCTTGGGCTGGAGTCCAGGCAAGATCCTGGTTCACTTACTGGCGGTAGAAGCTTCTCGGGCTGGGGCTATTCTCTTATTGGCTGTGCCTGGCTCGCCTCACTAAGGCAGACCTTGAATGGTTTGGGGGAATGGGGTTATAGGTCAGACAGACAATCCTTAGAGCCACGGCTGTTGACCAGAGATTCAGGAAGTCAAACGCTAGAGAAGATAGTGGTGCCAACAAAAGATGATCAGAAAGAAGGTGTAAGGGTCTTGGTACCAACCACCAAGACTGGGGAGAGGATTCCACTTCCCACCATCTCCCTCTGCACACAAAACACACAGGCTGCCCTTTAAACGAAAAATGTTCCCTCGCTGTTCTTTTAATTAGTCTTCTGCCACACATGGGAGTCTGAGAGCAGCTCAGTGAGATTATGGGGGAGTCCGAGAAGTCTTTCTCAGCAAGAAGAAGAAGAGGAGTGTGGGAGTCTCGACAGCCCCAGGCTTGAACTTCATAACTATAATATTTGCCATGTGACCTAAGGCAAGCTGCTTAGCCCCTCTGTGCAAGAAAGGGGAAAAGAAAGCAGAGTTGCTCTGAGAATTGCAAATAACATATTAGAAAACCCTGACCCGTATCAGCAACTATTATTGAAAAGAATTATGTGATAGAAAAATTAAACTTTTTTTATCAGCTGTGTAATCCCGAGAAAGAGAAATAACCTATCTGAGCTTCATAGTTTCCTTGCCTATAAAATGAAGAGAGCACCACCTATATGATAGGAGTACGTATTAAATCCACTCAGAGCAAATAGCAGATATAAGGCACTTAGTAGAATTTTGGCCTAGAGCACACACTCCAGGCAGCCCAGATACCTTTGTCATTTGTGAAACATTCTGAAGCTCTGACGTCAAGATCTCCAACAAAAGGGTAAGAGAGATAAACTGATAAAGCAACCAAGAGACTTCAGGTCCACAGCTGGCTAAGGCCAAAGATGAGCAAACACCAAGGGGCCACGACTGGTGGAGAGCTAAGGGTGCCCACCCAGCACAGAGTAGCCATGCCCTATTGAATCACGGTCAACCCAGGATACGATTGGCTCCAATAGGCTTAGGTTCTGGATTGGTTCTTCCTTTTCCTACAAATCCAGGGTTGGGGGGGGGGGGGGGGGGGGGGAGGGAGAATACAAGGATTCCCTGGGGTATGGAGGAGAAGGGAAGATTCTCGTTCTTTATTTACCCCTCCTACCTCAAGCCTCCTCAAAACACCACTGACAGATAAGTGTTGGCAAGCTCAGGGCATTGCAAGGAACAACACAACAGACAGTCTGTGAATGGAAAAATATTATGGAATGAAGACTAGAAAGCATCCGTGAGGTCAGCTGGGACTGTAGCAAAACAGTGGACAAGTAACCCTCTCTGAGACTGTTTTTTCATCTGTAAAAATGGGGATAAATAGTTTATATTGACTTCATATGTTTGAATTGTGAGTTTAGGTCGTTTGAGAATAAGGAATTCATTAATCAAGATCTTCTCTGTCCAGTGCATCACAGGTCCCATCTCAGAGACAGGAAATCGAGAGGGAGTGGGAAGGGGGTATCATTAGATAGACTCCCAGGCTTCCATTTGGCCATGGAATCCATGCAGCTACCCAGGCTCATGACCCCCAACTCTAGTATCGGGTCTCGTTGCCCCATCATCACAGGGAGATTACTCAAGGGATGCACTATGTACATTTCCAACTAGGTCAATGTGTGGCCTTCTGGGGACCCTGAACTATTCCAGTGCAACCTGAAAGAATGGTCTAGTTGGACCTAGTGGGTGCTCTAAGGAGATGTGGGCTCATGAAGAACACTAGTGATGAGTGACACAGGGGTGATAAGCAAGCTCAGACTTCCTACTTCTGGCCTCGCCACCAGCTCCCAGCTAAGCTCTGAACCCCAGATGGGCCTGGAATTACCACAGAGTCTGCTGAGCCCTCTACTCCTTACAGAATGTATCTAAGGCACTCACCACAGTGCTTATGGAGCACGTAACAGGGCTCCATAAATGTCTGCTTGTTCAATGAGTGAATGAATGAATGAATGAATGGAGAAATAAATGTTGAAGTTCCAAATCTTTATGGTTAATTCTTATACCTCAACTAATGCCCTTGTCTTGAAAATGACACTTTGCCATCCAAGCTTTAGACTATGAGGCCAAAGGGACAGACGTAACCTGGGATCAACCTAACCTTCTCTCTTCTCCATAAAATGATAATGGAGTTCTGAAAGTTTTCAGAAGCTTCCACAGGCCCATTTGAAGTCAAAGAGGAGAACACTGCTTGCTGAGGTGGAGGAGGTAATGCTTTGATTCTCAGGCCAGCAAGGCCTTGAATAGTGCACAGCCTGTTCGATGCATTCGTCTGCAGAGCCTCCCTCACTGCTGAGCTTGGGCATATAGTACTAACAGACAGGGCAAGCGACAGCAGCAAGAGGAACAGTTAACATTTCATGAGTACTTACCACATGTGTGGCTCCATGCTGAATGCCTCTCATCATCCTCAGGAAGTCTCCAAAACATCTCTTAATTTAAGCTGGGAAGGATCATTAGAATACTGTTTAGTAAATATTCATTTCCCATCTCCCCCATAGCAGGAATATATTTCCCACTCTGTGGATGTAGGGCTTGGTCACGTAAGTTGCTTTGGCCAATGGAGTGACAGCACAAGTGACAGCATTTGAGTTACAAACCCAAAGAAGGTCACAAGTTTCCGCTCACCAGCCAAGAAGCTTCAGAACTCCACCATGAGTAGCCACTGTCCGAGCCTGAGCCCCAGAATAATCTGCATGAAGCAGACTACAAGCTGGGTCTGAGGCTCATGCTTCAACAATCTGGAAAAGCACTCCCCTAGTTGACGAGCGGCATGTGAGTGAGAAATATTGCTGGTTGCCCCTGAGATTTTATGGTTGTTTTCTATGCAACAATAACAGATACTCTGAATACTTAATTTTATAGATGGGGAAGCCAAGGTTCAGAGAAGCTAAGTAACTTACCTGAGGTCAGCGAGCATGTCAATGGCAGAACTAGGGCAGAACACAGTTCTTCCAGAAGAACTGAGACCAAGTTGTGGATTATTATACTGTCCTGTCTCCTACTTGCTATCTGAAGAGGTACATTTTGTGTCAAGCTATATGAAGAGAATAGCCAGAGCAATAAAAAGTAAACAAGAAATCTCTGAGCTTACTCAGATATCAAGAGCAAGCAAATCCAGAGAGGTCTGCCCTGCTCTCCTCATGAGAATGTTTGTCCCTCTGTACACCAGGCGTCTGCCCATGCCAGCTGTCTTTCTCTAGGTCAGGGCCCAAGGCCATGAGGGGACTCCACAAAGGCCCCCAAAAGCCAGGAACAAGCACAGATCTCCCCACCATGGTAGCAGTACAACTAGCTCCCCCAACCAACACTCCGAGCCCACGTTCAGCAGAATAATTTCAAGAGACTCCAGGAGACTCCCAGTCTTCAGATTGCAGGGGTAAAGAATGACTTGAACATTCTGGAACAAATTTTTTTTAAAAAAATGTCAGGAAAAGAGATGATCCAATCCAGCTACATTTCTGGTTTTTATGAGTATTTTTGTCCTTACTCAGAATGACTTCTTATATACAAAATGACATTTTCAATTCACAGAAATACATCCTTCCCCCTCCCCAATTCACTTAGAAGTACACCGTTCTCTCCTAATGGGCACTAGGATATCATTATCTCAGTCAGAGCTTCCTTTTTCTTTCAAGAATGGAAAATTAGTGAGGAAATGAACAAAGCAGTTGTTCATTAAATGCAATTCCCCAAAAGGGCATGGAAACCTAGGGGATCCCTCTGACAAGTTACCCAGAACACCAATAAAGCCCGAAGCCATAGAGTGAACTGAGACCATAACAGGCTCAGTCTGACACACACACACGGGGAATGCCAGGACTCAGCTCTGCCGGGCTTCCCTCCCTGGCTCATATTTCCTTCCAGCTCTAGATAACTCTTTAACCTAAGATACAGCAGCGCACTGGGCTCTTAGAAATCCACGGTATCGCCCAAGGATCAAGTGTGGCTGCACATAACAATAAAACCCACTTAACAGTGATGCGGATAAAATGGTGCTTATTTTTGCTCATGAAAGTAGTCTAGAAGTAGACGTTTCCTGGCATTATTTGGTAGCTAAGTGCACCGGGGCAAAGTCTCTGCAATTTTCTTGGCTTCTCCTGCAGGGTAACAAGATGGCTGCTCCAGCTTGAGACATTTCATAGGCAGAAAGGAGGAGAGTGGGGATGGAAGGAGGGAGGAACAATGCCTATATTAAGAAAGCAAAATCTTCCCAGAAATCCCCATCAGACTTCTCCTTACACGTCATTAGCAAGAACTGTATCACATGGCCACCTAGCTGCAGGGAAACTGGGAAATATGGCTTTGTAGATGAGCACATTGGGAGCCCCAACAAATTAACACTTGAGGAAGAAGGGGTGCAAGGTTATTCTGAGGCAGCTGGCAGTCACCGACAAACTCACCAGCAAAATTTTCAGGGTTGACATCAGACTTGGTTGTGCCATCCAGATCCGATCTGAGGGACAGCTTCAAATTCACCCAATAATCAGGACCTCTGTTTCCTCCTTCACTCAGAGGCATTATTTCCCAAATACTAAAGAGGTACAGTGGATAGAAGATAATTAATGCAAAGCAACACTTTTGATTTGAACATCTAGACTCTGCTGTTGACAGGGAGATCAGAAGGAAAGGCGGCCTTGGGATTTTCCTTTTGAGATGACATTTGTTTTTAATAGCAAATGACTTTCATGTCCGGAGTAAGCCACTAATAGAATTAACCAAATGAAAGCAACAAAAATAAAAGTCTGAGCATATGACCCTAGCATCTGTCAGAAAAAGGTAATCAGACAAATTGGGGTCCCATGTGACAGATTTTTCTGGATTATCTGGAGGAGGTTTTCAGAAGCCAAGTAAATTACCTTGGTGCAGCTGCCCTATATCCCCCTCCATTAATACTTTGATGCAGCAGGATAAGGATTTCAAAATGTAAATGACTGTAAATGGATAATGCCTAATGCAACCATGCAAAGGAAGTACTACCCTGAGCAGAAGGTAGGAATTCACGGGGCGCCTGCAACACTTTCTCCTGTGTAGGAAAACCAGCATTTGCATCACAACAGAATTAGGAAAAGAAATGAGGGAATGTCGACTCTGAGTGTATCTGGGTATCTTCACTCCTAGAAGACGGTTTCACTGACAGAAGATAGAGATGTTTGTCACACCCCAAATAAAATGAACCCACAGGGAATTCTTTGGTGAATGTTAACTTCCCCCACGAAGACTGAATTTCTGCATTTTTATGAACTTTGAAAAAGATCCCGTCTGGTAGATTTGCTCTGCCGCCCCAGGTCTGAGCCAGAGTGGCCCAAAGGGAACGAGGTGGCCTCGGTGCCTCCTTTGTTGATGGGAAGAAACCCAAGACCAGGCTGCACTCCTACCATCTATATAGCCCCAGCTCTCAGCCATGCAGGTGTTTCTGTTCAATACCTTATTTTAAGGGGATGCACGAGGTTGTTTTTTAATCCCTAGCCTTCCTATTCTATCGGTTTCTCTGCTTCACATCTCATTTAAGTTGTAACATAGGTGGAATATTACTGCCAACAGAAGTGAACAGGCAAGATGCCTTCATTTCCTAGGGCTACCCTAACAAAGTCCCACCAACTGGGCGGCTTAGAACTAGAGAAAGTTATTCTTCCTCAGTTCCAAAAGATAGAAGGTGGAAATCAATGCTGGGACACACTCTCTTTGAAGGTTCAAGGGAAGAAGCCTTTCTTGTCTCTTCCTACTTTCTGGTGGTTGCCAGCAATCCTTGCCATTCCCTGATTTGTGGCAGTATAATCCTAATCTCTGCCTCCATCTGTATGGCTATCTCCCCTCTGGGTGTCTCTGTGTCAAAATCTCTCTCTCTATGCGGATACTATTCACTGGATTTAGGGACTACCCTAGCCTAGTATGGCCTTGTCTTAACTTGATTACATCTGCAAAGACTCTATTTCCAAATAAGGTCACATCCATTGGTACTGGGAGTTAAGATTTCAATGTACCTTTGTGGCTGAAGGGGGTACAATTCAATCCAGAACACAGATAGTCCAAAAAAAAAATTTTTTTTTAATTAATGACCTTTGTCAATTCTGTGGGTTAACTTGAATTCTTCTGCTTTCATGAGAGGATACAGACAAAATAAGCTGATGACACAATATCTCCCTAAAACCTTACTCATCATTTTTTTATGATTAAACACAGCAATCTTGAAGAAGGCAGCAAATTGCTCTGGAAATAGACCACACACATCTAAACTTTAGCATCATCTTTGTCACTAGCTAACTATGAAGCCTGGGTAAAGTCATGTCAGCTCTCTGGACCTTCAGCTGTTAAACTTAAAAGGTGAAACTTAGACTGAATCAGAGTTTCCTGAAGTACGGAATATATGTCATTAGACGTAAGACTGGATGGCCGAACTCAAATTCAACCCTGAAAAAATTGTACTGGAAAATTTTGTGCTATCAGCTGCATGGCACAAATCTTACTTTGGGATCGAAGTTAATTTGTGCTCAATAACAAACCACCCTGAAATGCTTTCATGGCACAAGACAACAACCGTTTATTAGTACTCTCACACCTATGGGTCTACTGGCTCTGCTAAGCTGGGCCAGGATCGGGTGACCCAGGCTGAGCTCGTTATTGCGGTTGGAGCCAGCAAATTGATTAGGGTTATCTAATCACATGCCCTGTCATGTGATTGGCTGGGGTGATGGGGTGACTGGGTCATGTGACTCTCATCATCCAGCAGGCTAGCCCAGGCTTGTTCATGTGTTGGTCAAAGGTTCCAAGAATAGTAAGAGAGGGAAAGCCCCAATGTGCAAGTACTTATCACGCCCCTGGTAGCATGACATTTGCTATTGTCTGATGGCCAAAGCAAAGCACATGGCCAAAACCAGACTCAGTGTGGGCGGGGACTATCCAAGAACGTAGCTATAAGGCACAAACAAATTCAGGTGCAATAACCCTTCACAGCCTTAATATGTTCTTAAAATCTCTCCAGCACTTGCTAATCTCTCCTGTTAGCGAAAAAACAAAAACAAAAAAAACTAGAACTCTGGTTCGGAGAATCAGTATTTAGTTAGAATTTATAACGTTATTTCATTTTTGTGTATGCATTTTATGGTTATCTTGTATTTATGTCACATGGGTTTTCAATTATAGTACTAATACAGAGTCTCCTTTTTAAATAAATTTGTGGTTTTTCCAAGTGAGTTACTTTCAGGAAAATGAGTTAACAATGACACAGTTGGTACATATTTATTCCAAAATCATGACACAAAGTGACTGAAATTTGGGAAACAGTGTACCAAATGATGTCCAAGTTCCCTGCACCTGCTGTATAATCATGAAAATGGGGGAAAAGGCCATGTCTCCAGAAACATGGCAGAAGTTTGAGACCAGCATGTCACCAGTCATTAAAAAGCCTCACTGATATTAAAGGACTTGGTTTTTCACAGAGCTTGCAGCACTGAATTGAATAAAGATGAACCAGTTGGGACCAATTCTAATAGGTTGCACACATGGTCATGAAGCACATACTCATCCACCATCCCACACAGACTCACAGTGGTATTGACATGCCAGTACGTTTCAACCATGGCCCTAAATGTAACAGGATGAATACCATTGTGAACCGAATGCTGGTGTCCCCCTAAAATTCATATGTTGAAGCCCTCGCTCTCAATGTGATGGTCATAGGAGGTAGGGCATTTAGAAGGTAATTAGGTTTAGGTGAGGTCATAAGAGTGAAGCCCCAGTGATGGAGGTGGTACCCTTATAAGATGAGGAAAAGACACCAAAGCCCCTTGTCTCTCTGCCACATGAGGACACAAGATCACAGATGACACCTACATGCCAGGAAGAAGGTCCTCACTGGGAACCAAATCAGTTAGCACCTTGATCTTAGACTCTCTGACTTCCAGAACTTCCAGAATGTCTGTTGTTTCAGCCACCCAGTGTATGATATTTTGTTTTAGAAGCCCAAGCTAATATAAACATATTTATTGTGAGCCTTTCATAGTTGACATTTGGGAAGCCATACACTTAGTTCTGAGAGATTTCTGTAATTTCACTTGAAAATAGCCTTTGGGTTCCATTTGCAAATCAATTTTGTTACTTTATATGGCTTAGTGGGTTTTTTGGGGTTTTTGGTTTTTATGTCTTAGTGTTTTTATACCATTTGATTCCCCACTTTAACCTTTGAATTGCCTCTTAAATGATTTTTGGCAATTGGGAAAAGAGCACAAAGGTTGATAACCATTGGATCTCAGATTCTGACACACCACCATAAAAGGAGTTATAGGAAAGTTTAAGTCATAATATTGGCAATAACTTAGGAATTACATACAGATTCACAAGGTAATAATTTGAGAGAATGGCATTCATTTGGATCATTTCTATATGTTCCTTCAGGACAAATCCAGGACACTGCCATGTCCATTCACAAACATACGCAACAAATCAGATCTACAAAGTCACCCATGCAAATGCCCACATATGTATTCTACCCCACAGGGAGTATCTTTTGTTTCCCAAATGTGCTGAAGTTCATCCAAGAAATAAGACACTTGACCCCAACCCAGAGAGCAAAAGAAGTAAACCTATTCCTGGACCCAGAATTCTAATTTTCAGAACACAAAGCACATCTGTCATGTGGTCCAGGTAGATACTTTCTAGTAATGCACTCCATACACAGGTAACCACACATGGAGAATTTTTAAGATACTTTTAAAATACACAGCCTATATACACAGTCAGTTCATAAGTTGTACATACAACCTCAGTCCCAACATGCAGATTCCTTAAGAATATTCGTTTCTTGGGGCGCCTGGGTGGCGCAGTCGGTTAAGCGTCCGACTTCAGCCAGGTCACGATCTCGCGGTCCGTGAGTTCGAGCCCCGCGTCAGGCTCTGGGCTGATGGCTCGGAGCCTGGAGCCTGTTTCCGATTCTGTGTCTCCCTCTCTCTCTGCCCCTCCCCCGTTCATGCTCTGTCTCTCTCTGTCCCAAAAATAAATTAAAAATGTTGAAAAAAAAAAATTAAAAAAAAAAAAAAAAAAAAAAAAAGAATATTCGTTTCTCCCTTCCACGTATAATGTGGAGTTGAACTTGGAGAATATAATGCCAATTCAATAGCATCAAAGATTTCCCCTTTCTAAATATAAGAGAAAAGAATAATCACAAAAATCTAGCCAAAGATCAACTGCTGTAGCTTAGACCTATGACAATAAAATAACTATTTTAGCGTGCGGTCCTAGATAAATAAAAGATGGAAAAATAAAGTCATAGATGCCTTTTACGTCAAGTCAACTAAGTGCCCAGATAGCCCCAAATCCACAGATCAAGGCCCAACACAATCAAATTGAAATCATGGTCAGGTCTGGGATTTGATTCTACCCTACACACAAACCAATAAGTTAGCTGGTTACTATTTCATGGGTGCTTGCGGAAAACATGAGACACTCAAGTCAGAGACAGAAGACTTTATTACTCATGGTGCAGCAAGAAGCATGAGCACCAGCATGTGTACCAATTCCCCTTGCCATCAAGTCCCGTTGGAGGAATGCTGTCAGCCCAGATGGATGCTGTGCACACAATGGGTTTGCAATACAGACGAGGAACACTGAGCCTAAGGCCCATGATATTCTTCTGGTAAGCAGTAAACAAACCTGTTTTTTATTCCAAAGAGAGACGTTACCATACCCCTCAAGTCTGTTCACAGTAAACATAATAACCCTGAGAAACAGTCCAGATGAAGAAGAGTCGAAGCTTTGCATTCTTGGCACGTGCACCAAAAAAGTACAGAGCCCATGGCAGATTGCCTCTCTCAACAATAAGGAGTTCTTAATTGTTAAGTGAGCTGGCTATATGCAGGAAGAACAAGGCTATAGCAGGTGTAGTCATCCTGAGACATAATGTAGCATCTACCTACCTTAATGAAGAATCTAAATCCAGCTGAGCATGTGTGTGTGCATTTATATTTTTCTCAGATGTGTTTCTGAAAACTCGTGAGCAAACCATATCTGTAAACCAAGTCATCTTTTAAAGATTCTGGAAGAAAACCCCATAAATGAATCCTTTTACAATGGAAATATTCATCCCTTAGTTTATCCGTTTATAAACTCGTGGGGTTATAAATACTGGATTTTCTTAAAGCAAGCCATACCCATACTGGTACAACCCTGCCATTTGTAATAAGCTGTGGTGAATTATAAAAAGCAAATCTTTCAAGCGTGTCTGATTCGACCACACCCATATAAATAGTCATTGACCAAATAGATCCCATCCCAATTTTAAAACTACATCTGTTTTCTTCTTTAAAACTTCCCCATAACTATTTTTATATGCCTCAATTCCCGGGTCAAGCCAGATGCTGCTGCTTTGGGTGGATAATCTGATTTGTTGGGATTCAAAGCTGGGTTACTAAAGCCTTCTGCATACACTCAATCTGTCTAACACTCAGCAGGGTTGGAGTGGAAGACCTTCAGATTTGGATTCTTTTTTAGTCTCTTTTCTTACATATTCTTGACAGAGGCTTCTTCCCACTGGTTCCCCTCTTCTTACCAAGAATATGTTGTTGCTCCCTTGCTGATAGAAACTTGGAAATTCAACCACTATTGCTCAGAGCAATGTGACAAACCTACAGGGCTTTCCAGGAAGAAAAATGTCTACTTTCCCCCTGATTAGATTACATTTCAGAAACGTATGAACCACAGTCAGCAGCAGTGAAGTCAGGTCAAAGTGACATAAAATATGATTTCTCTGCCATCCAAGAAAACCCTGATAAGAAAGAATTTGTAGTACCTGCCAATGCTTCTTAATAGTTCTCTAGGAATCCATACAACAGAGCTGAGAACATGGATGATACACGCCCCCCCAAACAAAAAAGTTGCTGAAAATAAGAACATACCCTATTTGGCATAATCTAATACCAAGTCTTATACTGGTATAGCACTTTCTGAATAAAATATTTCACATGCATGCTTTCTTTCTTTCTCTTTTTTTTTTTTTTTTGAGAAAGAGAAAGAGGGTGCAGGTGAATGAAGGGTAGAGGGAGTAAGGGGGAGTGCGGGAGAGAGAGAGAGGAAGACAGAGAGAGAGAGAAAATCCCATGAGGGCACATGCATGCTTTCATTAGATGCTCGCCATAATCCCATGAGGAAGGGTGGGCAGACACTTGGATCAAAAGTAAATCAAAAAACTGATTTTCTTCCATGGTACCTAAACTGGCCCCTAGTCCTTTGTTCTTTCCAATACCTCTGGCTTCACACTTGGGCACTGGAAGGCGGCCAGCATCGGTCGTTACCACCTATGTCTGGAGATGGAACCAAAATGACCGATATATATAGTTCACAGTCCTCTCTACAGTAAATACATAGATGATCATTCAAGTGGCTACCACCAAAGGAGGTATAAGAAGAAAGTCAAAATTGCAGGCATATCACTACCTGACAGGACTCAAGATACATTGGCTAATGTCAATTGTTCATTGCCTCACCCAGGAGGGTTTCACAGCCACCATGCCTACAATGTTGCTTCAAGTTTCAATCCAGTATTTTCTTTCAAACATCTAATTTGTTGGCTCTTTTGACATTTTGATAACAAAACTCTGGGGGAGCCTTCCCAAACTCTATTAGGTGCCTGAAAACTATAAACTCCATAAAGAAGTACAGATTTCAAGCTATAGTTAGTGAGGACAGAGGTCACAGTAGCTTCCAGTTTATAGGAAAGAATGGGAGGAATGCGGGTAGGACCAGGTGACTCTGGAAACACCATGTGATATTGTAGAGAGAGCTAAACCTTAGGCATTAAATAGAATTGTTTAAGTAACTATGAGTAAGTTATTTAGCATCTCTAAGCCTCAGTCTTGTCATCTGGAAAACTGATCCAGTAATATTTATGTCAGATGACTGTCAGGAGTATTAATAGGGATTGAATACGTGTGATATATAATGGGATTTGTTGTTATTGTTATTGTTATTGTTTTGGTGTGTGGGTGTGTAGTCCTTGAGGGAATAAACCATATATTACTCATTGTTGTATCTTCAACATTTAGTGTTTAGCACAGTGTATGGAGCTCTCAATATGGTAAACAGGCCTCCTAGTGAAGCCATTGTTTGAGACAGAGAAGCAGTAAGTGCTATATAAGATTTGGCCAAGTGAACACGGTAGATAGTGTGGGGTGAGGATAAACTTAGTCTCATGAAAGATGAGGCAAAACATTAGGACCTCAAGCTCAAAGCTGATGTCCTGACTCGAGTGCAGGGATTAGCAAACCTTTTCTGTAACAGGCCAGATAATAAATACGTTAAGCTTTATAGGCCATCCGGGATCTGTCACAATTACCCAACTCTGCCACTGTAGAGTGAAAGCAGCCACAGACGATAAGTACGTGAATGAACATGGCTGTGTTCCAATAAGATTTTGACTACAGACACTAAATTTTGAATTTAGTATCATTTTCACATGTCACAAAATATTATCCTTCTTTTAATTTGTTTCAATCATTAAAAAATGTAAAAACTATTCTTAGCTCATGGGCTGTACAAAAACAGGTGGCAGGCTGGACTTCACCCATGCGCCATAGTTGGCTGACTCTTGCGCTAGTGAACTGACTCAAGGATGCCATGACTACACACTCACCCTCCCTAGCTGAATCCTCAAAACGCCTCCATCTTTGCTTCCTGTAAGTTCCCTATGGCTGCTATAACAAATTACCACAAACTTAGTGACTTAAAACAACACAAATTTGCCCTCTAAAATTCTGGCAGTGAGAGGTCATACTAGGCTAAAAAATCAAGATGTCGTGGGACGCCTGGGTGGCTCAGTCGGTTGGGCGTCCGACTTCAGCTCAGGTCACGATCTCGCGGTCCGTGAGTTCCAGCCCCGCGTCGGGCTCTGGGCTGATGGCTCAGAGCCTGGAGCCTGCTTCCGATTCTGTGTCTCCCTTTCTCTCTGCCCCTCCCCCGTTCATGCTCTGTCTCTCTCTGTCTCAAAAATAAATAAAAAACATTAAAAAAAATTTTAAAAAAAAATCAAGATGTCAGCAGGAATGGTTACTTCTGGAAGATGTGGATGAAAATCCTGTCCTTGCTTCCTCCAACCTTCAGAGGCTGCTGGTACTTGTAGCCACATCAATTTCTGCTTCCACTTCACATATCCTTCTCTGTCTGACCCTCCTGCCTCCCTCTTATAAAGACCTTTGTCACTACATTGGGCCACCTGGATAATTCAAGATCATCCCTCCGTCTCAAAATCCATTCATAATCACATCTTCAAAGTCCCTTTTGCCATGCAAGGTAACATATTCACAGATTCCTGGAATTAGAATGTAGACACTTTGGCGGGGGTGGGGGTGGGGGTGGGGGGCTCATGCTCAGCCCACCACAATCTTGTTTGTGCTTTCACAGCATCAAAGCACAAAAGAGAAGGTCCCACCACTTAACACATAGACCCATGACCACACAAACAGTGTTCTCCCTTTCCTCTCTTTCCCCACAGAACAAGGGAAAGCTGGGGTCAACATTTTTTCAACTTCTCCCCTCTAATCTCATCCTATGAATCATGACTATTAAATTAGACACTGCCCCAGTAAGTAATGTAAATGAAAATATCTTCTATATCTTAGAAAACCCTCTCAATACTGGCCCTGTTTTCCTCTGAGTTATTTTTAAAGTTACACAAATTTTTCTCAAAGGCATACCAGAGATTTGCTTTCAGCTTCTTATCTATGCACAGCACAGACAATTGCATTATACCTAAGAGAATTAATGTGATTTAATTATATTATATTTGGTGGTAGTTTAATATCAAACTTCTTTTGTACAAGAAATTATTTCTTGGTGAAGTTAAGCTCACTTATTATGCTCATTCTTTATTCATTAAACTCATTAAGATCAGTGGGAATTGCTTATAAATAACTATACTATTGATTTGAAACATAGCAGATAAGTGAGGATATTCTAAGAGTGTGAGAGCATAATGCTTCTTAGTTATTTTCTTGGGAATTCGTGTATTGGGAATCTATGTGTAGCATACTTTCCCAAGAATAGCTGAAACACCATTTAAAAGTTCTCTCTTCTCTCGCAAAGGGGAGATGGACAATAAATGGGCAACTGTCTTTCTTAGGAATCTCTTAAAAGGATCTAAAATCAGAGCCCCCATATAAGATTACACAGGTTATTCACTGCACAAGAGCATCCACCAAAGAGGGAAGTGGGGCTGAAATCTGGCTCATTGTCTGCTTTCAAGCCACATATCCTGGCACGGGGCTATCAGAAGGGGGAGGGAACCTTTTCTTAATTCACACCAAGTGACTGTATGCCCACAAACCCATGCAGACCCATTTAAGAGGGGGTGCCTTTTTCTGCTTTGCAAAGACACCTCATGGACCAGCAGAGGCCTTGGCTGAAATCCACTTGGGCTACCTTAATCAAGAAAGGGATATTTATTGCAAGGTTATAGGTATATTTCTTGGGACCCAAGAGCAAGAGGTACAGTAGCTATTATGTAGGATTAGAACAAAAAAACAGAAAGCTGTCAGGAGAGAGAGGCAATAACTAAATAAATCAATATTTACTGGCACATGTAGTCCTCACAACAACCTTGCTAGAGCAGAATAATTAATCTCATTCTATAGATGCAGCCTCTTGCCAAAGGTCACCCAGCCAGTAAGTGACAGAACTTTCAAATTTAGGCACATCTGTCTGCAATGTCCTTGTGCTGTCCACTACTCCACACAGTCTCTCCCATTCTCAACATGTCGTTGGTGTTCTTATAGCTACTCACTGATATTTCCTCCTCTCTTGCTTCCAAGCACACAGGAGAAATGCATTTCCCCTTGAAGTTAAATGTGCATGGGTGATTTGCTTTGGCCAATGAAATATAAGAAGTGACATGTGTCGCTTCCACTTGGAAGCCTGTAAGAGCCAGCGTGTGACTTGCCCTCCCCTCTCCCCACCAAGGTGACGAGAGACATTCTAGGTGACGGTGGTTCTGTCAGCTTGCCTCGGTGAGAAAGGACAATGTGGAACAGAGTCCTCTGCCAGTCTGCAATGAACTTATAACTCAAGTGAAAAGGAAGCTTGGACTAATTTAAGCCACTTAATTTGGCTTAAATTGGGGCTTATTTGTTACTGCAGCATAACCTTGTCTATCCTGCCTGGCGTAGCTGTCAGGGGCTTTTCCTCTACTTCTAGCATCTGGTAAATCTCCTCACTTGTGAACCACACAGGCTCTTCCCTTTTCCTGCTTGCCCCAAACCTTGCCACCTTTTACAGGCCAGCTAAAATCTCACCTACCCCCCCCAAAAAAAAACTTTCCTTAACTCCTCTAGCTGACATTAATCCTTACTCTTTATAATCATTATTGTATTCACTATCAACATCCTATAAATTAGAACCCAGCTCCATTGCACATAACACATTATGTCTCATGTATGCTGTTGTAAATTGTTTCTTTCTTTAGGACAATGTCTTAACTCTCCAATGAAATGATCGGTCTTTTGTGGGCAGAAATCATGTTATATATATCTGCATGCCTCCCACACAGTACTTATGACATCACACTGTCCCCAAAGAAATACATTGAGGAGGGTGGGGGAGGACAAGACAAAGGGAACAGCAGGTCTAACTGCTTCTCCCTCTGTGTACCTACAGATTTGAACAGTGGAACATTCCTCCATATAGAGGGAGGAAAGAGTTAAATTATAGTAGACTGTATCCTGAGACAGCTAACATCTTTGGAGGTTATACTTCTCATTAATATAAAAGAGTTAATTATACATCTTGGAGATTCTATTCACGCCAAATCTTCTTTTAGGGTTAAGTCATGCATGATCCATTTATATTCAGGCATTAGCCCTGACAGTGTCTTGTTCTGTTGGGCCATCTTATGCACCTGCCCTAAGGATCCACAGGGGCTTTAGGAAGCTGCTCTTGTCGTGAAACATTTTGCCGAGAAGATGACCTACACTGCAAAATACTTTATATAACCAAAGGCAGGGCATAAATATTTTATAGCAGAGAGTCCATGAAAACACATCTTCATTTCTGTAATGCGCTATCTCAGAACATATCACTGGGGGAACAGGACTTGCCTGAAAGATTCAACAACTCCAATTTGCCATAGCTCATTAGGATGCCCCAGAGAACAAGCACAACAAATAATTCTAGATCCCTGCTGCTCGTGGGCTAGTTAATGTGGACTGACCACACAACAGCAAACCTCGTCACCTCATGAAAAAGCCACCTTGTGTGTACAAAGTGCATTTAACAAGGAATCAGACAATGTCGGCTGGAAGGAGCCCTCGAGACATATTTTTTCTACAGGTGGGGAAAGAAGGTTGAGAGAGATGACGTGAGCTGGATTTAGACTCAACCTTAATCCTTCACTGTTCCTGTCATAACCACAAAATAAAAACCCGTGGGTAAAGTGAACAGAGAGAGCACATCCGCTGATTAGACCTACATGCCAGCTTTGAAGTGAAGTATCATGTCACCATCCGGGCTTTTCAGTAAGTGGTGCTGTGTGTGCATATCTGTGAATAACTTCACATTTCTCATTAATAATATGTTTCCATAAATACCAAACCTCCCTGGAATCCCTCTCTTGGCATTCATAGGTTAAAATCTCCCACCATTAATTCTTCAATAAGAAAATTATTTCCTGGTAAGTGATGAATTAGAGGCTGCAGCTTCCATTCAGCTGTCACGTTATTTTTCCCTCCTTCACTGATCGCCGACTTTGTTCAAAATTGGTCATACCCACCCAGATCTCTTGAGCCAAGACATCACTACCTTGTGTAATTAAATTCTGAAATAAATAGCAAGGCCTTGATGCAAAAGTGACCTTTCTGATTCAGAAAGTCCTTCAAAATTTCAACAGGACAAATAGAAAATTCTTACTTTTGAGTTGCTCACAGGGCCAACAATAGCTTTGTAATCCCTTTGTCAAACCCAAGCATACAAGGAAAGGATTCACTTTTTTACTTACTATCAGAGGTTTCTTTTATGCTTCTTCACCAAGCACTGCAGATTTGAGGAAATCACTGTCTAACCCTGTTTTTAAATGTTCCTTTCAAATGTGGTTTGAATTGTTCAGAGAAGCGAGAAAGGGGTGGCCCCTTTAGAGGCAAGCCTAGGCAGAAGGCCATTAAAAGGAAAGCTGAAATCATGGAGCATCTCAGCAATACTGTTGCTGGCTGGCTTTGGAAGGAGGAGCGATCTAGTGATAAATAAGTAGCTGCCTGAGAAATCCTAATTTAGAAAAAATAAGTCAAGCATTCAGCTGAAAGTGTTGTTGCGCCAGTAATCACCCATCCGGTGCAGCCTCTCCTAAGTTCCACTCAAAGACTGCAATGGCAATGAAGAACGCCAAAATTCCCAGCAGCCAAACCTAATGTAAAGGCCAATCTAATTCCAGAATCCAGAAAGAAGCTCCAGTATGTATTCAACGAGACTAAACCAGACACCCAGATTTCTTTTTGTCCCAGATGCAGGATTCATCTCCACGAAACAAGAGTCTTCAGAGATTAGAAACCGCCTGCCTGAAAAGGTATAGGGTTAATACTTCCTACTTTCTCCCCATTCTGGAAATCAAGGGTATGTATCAACCAGAAAACTGCGTAGGTGCCGCTTCTTCGCGGAGCCACATTGCAGCCTTCCTAAAACTTTCTATATTCTCTTCAAAAACAACGACTTTCTTATCCCCTTCAAAAACAGCGACTTTCTTATCATCCCCCTCATATGAATGTCTAAGAGGTATCTGTAAAGCATTGCATCCTGGGAAGTGTAGTCTCCACAGGCACTGTAATGCTTTGTGGGAAGGGTAGGCAGAGGCAAGAGGAACCTGTGTGGAGCATTCTGGGAATTGTAGTCTTTTTGTGCCCTCCATTGTTTAAAAGTACCAGTGAACCTGGCAAAGAATCTCTGCAGCTGAGTTCCCTGCTAGATGAGGGATTTGCGCTCAGAGTTGTACCTTTTAATACGCCTCTACTCTGAAGACGTGAAGAGCGTTAACCATCTGCCAGATGGACAGAGAAAAAGGCCAAAAGCAGGTAAATCAACTAACACTGTCATTTGGCAAACTCTGAGCCTGTGTAGATCTTGCCTCATTCCAAGAGGAAAGGCAATAAATATCACAGGGTCTATGGGGAAATACAGCCAGACAAGAGAAAGGGGATAACGTCTTGAAGACCAAGAGATAGAATGTAGTTCTGAAAATATTTTGCCGAGGAAGATAGAAGAAAAGAAAAAAATGAAACTCAAAAGTATACAAGAGAAAGCCTCTGTTAGAAAAAACAACATGCAAAGAAGACAGCAGAACGGTATGACAAGAAAGACAAGATGAGCAAAGATGGCAGGAAACCAAAAACAATAATATTCACAGTGACAGTGATAAAGAGCAGAAATAATAAAATAAATGAAGTCAAGTAGGTGAATCACGGGGTTAACTTGAGATGCTTTCTCAGAATGCAGTGGACAGAGATGAAAACAATGAGTTAATATAAAAGAAAAAATGGAAAAGGAAAAATAAAGAATGAAAAGTAAAGATAGGGACAGTGGTTCTGAAGAAAATGGTGAAGTGAAACAAAAGCAATAATAAAAGATAAAGGGACATTCCACAGGGGTCCTGTGCCCTGCTTTAATGAAACTACCTTTTTTGCACACACACACACACACACACACACACACACACACACAAAGATAAGGGTAAACTACCTTAGGCTGAAGAAATATAAATATGCTGTATTCCTTTTGAAAGGATTCATCATGAACCAGGAAAAAAAAATCACTGAAGAGACTTCACCTAGATTAATTTCTGCAATTTTTACAAAGTGTATGAATAAAGAAAACATCTTTCAAACATTCAAATGGGAAACAATAAGTTAACTATGAAAGAAAAAATAATTGAGTCAGTCTCAGACTTCTCTTCTGTAACATTAATTGCCAAAAATAATTAAGCACAATCTGCAGAGTTCTAAGGGGAAAAGCCCATTTGTCTTTTATGCATAAATACAACACAAAATGATTCTCAGATATGGAAAATCTAAGTGTATATATTATGCATCAACCTTTCCTTTAAAAAATAAGTCACTTTGTGTACTTCAATCAACCCAGAGATTAAACAAAATTAAGATTTTAGGAATGAAGTGGTCAAGATATCAAAGAAGTGATGATACACACTAAAACAAATTAACTATAGAGATAAATCTAAATAATTGTAAATCTGGCTATAAGCCAAACACAAATGTCAAAATTTATTCTTGAATGCAAAATTACATAATCTTTCAAAGTGGATTATAATTCTTGGGATTTAAAACCCTGATCATATAAACAAAGTTGGATAAGAGAGGGAAGAGAATGTAAAATTGTGCTCAATTTCAAATCTTATTAGGAAGTGATTCAAAGATACTGGTTTGGCTGGATTTTCACACTTAGAGACTTATGGAAGAAAAAAATGTTCTTAAAGAACTTAAAATTAACTCACTAATAGAATGTGAAAGAGTACATATACCTGGAAAAGATAAAGCAATGCACTTCATATACAGTGGTCACTGGAAACAATCAGGATACCTATCCGTAGGGTGTTAAGTAAATTATTATTATAGAAATACATAAGGGAATAAAATGTCACATCACAGAATATTTTGTCTAAAAATGCCAAAAATATTGGAGGTAGAGGAGAAATTTCAACAAGCTTGTGCCCTGTAATCCCAATTTTGAAAAAACATAAGGAGCGCCTGGGTGGCTCAGTCAGTTAAGCCTCTGATTTCGGCTCAGGTCATGATCTCAGGGTTTGTGAGTTCAAGCCCCACGTCAGGCTATGTGCTAATAGAGCCTGGAGCCTGCTTGGGTTTCTGTCTCCCCCTCTCTCTGCCCCTCCCCTGCTCATGCTCTGTCTCTCTATCAAAAATAAATAAACCTAAAAAAAATTTTTTAAACAGAATATTTCATACATTATGTATTTTAAAGCATAAAAAAATACAAGCATAGAAAAAAAAAAAAAGGACCAAAAACTTATACACCATCAGGTTAACAGTGATTATCTCTGGGTTGATAATAAGATTTTAATTTTCTTCTATTTGCTTTTCCATTTTCTTCTATTTGCTTGGCATATAGATGCCAAAAGACACTTCAATATAAACACCATAATTATAAACTAAGCTCATGCTGTATCAGGGGTCAGCAATTTTTTCCTGTAAAGGACCAAATGGTAAATAGTTGAGGCTTTGCAGGGCATACTACCTCTGTCACAACAACTCAGCTCTGACATTGTACTGCAAAAGCCAGCCAGACAATATGTAAACAAATGAGCATGGCTGTGTCCCAATAAAACTTTATTTACAAAAACAGGCTGGATTTGGGGCCATAGCTTCCCAGTCCCTATCGTATGGCAACATCTGACATTGAAGACTTAGAAATTATTTAAGTGCATTATTTTTCTCTATTCTATAATTGTTTAGGACAAATCTGTCTAGATCAGTACTGTCCAACAGAAGTTTCTGTGATCATGGAAATGTTCTCTATGTCATCTCATACAGTAGCCATTAGTCACAAGTGGTGTTGAAATGTGCCTGCTGCAAATGAGGAAATTGATTTTTCAATTTTATTTTATTTTAATTAATTTAACCTTAAATAGCCACATGTAGACCATATTGGACAGGACTTGTCAAGAGCACATGTTATTGTCTGCGCTTGCCATCTTCCACACCTAGGAAAGGTACAACTATTTATCTCTCTAATTTCTTGCCAGACAATATAATCTCAGACTCACTGCTTCTCAGTTCTTAACAGAACTCCTTTGTAAGGAATGAGCATCATAAGGATTATCTGAAGGGCACTTACTTCTCTGTGGAATTACTCATATTTTCAACCCTGTTCACTCAGCTCCTACTATGTACAGACACTATGCTAGGCTCTGGGCAAACACTGGCAAGGAAAACAGACAAGGGCTACCCTCACAGTTTGTTCTACAAATCATTTAAAGATACTGAAAAATATAAAACACTACAAATGAGCAAAAATATCAAAACAGTACAAATGAACAAAAATGGTCTGGCTTCTATCTCTAAATACAATGTCTGTAAAATATATCCATGAGGCATGAGTCTGCAATTTGTCGATTTTTATTGCTGTGTAGTATGAACAAAAATGAGTAAGAGATCTAAACATATACTGCTTCTAGGGGAAACAACTTAAATATAAGAATAGTAAGAGGTTGGAAGTAAAAGAATCTTGATTTCAGCTCAGGTCACGGTCTCACAATTTGTAAGATTGAGCCCCCCCCACCCCCCATGAGATTGAGCCCCATGTTGGGCTCTGCACTGACACCAAGAAGCCTGCTTGAAATTTTCCCTCTCCTTCTCTCTCTCTGCCCCTCCCCCACTCTCTCTCTCTCTCTCTCTCTCTCTCCCCCTCAAAAATAAATAAACATTAAAAAATAAAAAGAACCCAGAGGAGAAATTTCTATCCTGAAAAGCTAGATTTTGGCAGATTAACAGAAGCATATTTTTACGTTAAGGAAACAGAATCTTTTCTTAAATATAATTTACGTGATAATTAAAATTAAGTATAAAATAAATGCAAATAAAATAAATAATAAATGATAATAATAAATAAAGTATAAAATAAATGCAAAAGGGTATAGTTTGATGAGTTTTACAGATGGATATCCCTATGTAACCACCACCCCAATTGGGATTTAGAACAAGAGTTGGCAAACTATGGCCTGTGGGCCACATCTGGCCTGGTGCCTGTTTTTGAATAGCCAACAAACAAAGAATGGCTTTTATATTTTCATATGACTTAAAAACAATTTTTTTGAAAGAATAATATTTCTTGACATGTAAAATACATATGAAATTCAAATTTCAATGTCCACAAATAAAATTTTATTGGAGCCCAGGCATGCTTGTTCATTTACATATTGTCTGTGGCTGCTTTCGTGCTACAATGGCAAAGCCCATAGTTGTAGCTCAGACCATATGGGAAAAGCCTGAAATGTCTATTATCTGATCCTTAACAGAAAAAGTTTGCTGACCCCTGATGTAGAACATGACCATCCCACCAGAAAATTCTCTCATGCCCCCTTGCAGTACATTCCCCACACTCTACACCCATTCTGCAACAACTGATCTGATTTTTTATCACTATAGACTTAATTTACTTGTTCTAGAACCTCCTGTAAATGAAATCGTATGAAATGTGTGGGTTTTGGTTTTTTTGGGTTGTTTTTTTTTTTTTTTTTTTTTTGATCTGGTCTCTATCTCTAAATAGAATGTCTGTAAAACATATCCATGTGGCATGAGTCTGCAATTTGTTGACTTTTCTGCTGTGTAGTATTTCATCATGTGAATATAGCACACTTTATCTATTCACTCAGTGACACCAGTTCTGAGCTTCCATGAATAAAGTTGCTGCTACCATTCGTGTAAAGTCTTTTGTGTTTAAGTCAGGTACAAGCCTTTTAGCTAAACACTTAGTGAAATTAGTAGGTTATTAGATACGTGCATGTTTAACCTCATAAAAAACTGCCAAACTTTTTGACTCTCCCCAACAATACATCAGAGTTCCCATTTTATTACATCCCTACCAGCGCTTGGTATTGTTAGTCTTTTTAATTTAAACCAACCTAGAGGGTATAACTTGATATCTTATTGTGGTTTTCATTTGTATTTCCCTGGTGACTGGTGATGTGGAGCATCTTTCAATATGTTTATTAGTCACTTATGCATTTTCTTTTGTGAAATATCCAGATATTTCCAGTCCAACATTAATAACTATTCCTATTTTCCTACTTGCTTTGGCTGGTTGGAAGCTTAGAACTCAAGGAGAGGCCAAAATATAGCAACTATACAGAACATCCTGACATTTCATCATCCGTTTTTTTCCCTTATGTTCTTTTGCTCCCATTTTCTTCACCTACTTAATTTTTGATCCTGTGTTTCTCACTTTCTTTATCATGACTCAAGTCCTATTTTGGAATGAGGTAGGGTGACAGGCAAAAAGAAGTATGAAACTGGTTGGCTTCCCTATTCTGTGCCAAGCACTGTGCTGGGCACTGGGAAGACAGAGGGACATGTCCCTGTCCTCCAGGAACTCATGGGCAGAGAAACCAGTAACTCGAAGATCAGGCAACAAGTACAGCCCTGGAGGGTTGCCCTGAAGGACAGTGGGCAACATGGGAGGTGAGGGGACAGGGAACCTTTGGGAGATTTTTCTTGACTGAGTGTTGATTGAACAATGAGTCAGTATGGCTCACACAGAGGAGCCCTAGGGATGTGGTGGGGGTGTGTATGCAAGAGAGGATATTTTAGAACGAAGGGATGTTTCGTGCAAGACTGCATGATGTCTTGTGAGAATGTACAGAATTTAACACAGCTGCAACAAGAAATAGGGAAAGTCAGGGAAGTGAAGGGCAGTCATTTGACACCTTCTAACATCTCAAAGACCAAAGCAAGTCACGTGGCCGAAACCAAAGTCAAGGGCAGGGAAACGTCACTCATCTTTGGTGGCAGGACCTGCAAAGTCACATTGTAAAGGATGTGGCCATTGAGAGGGTGAAGAATTGGAACAGTCCGTGGAGTCTCACACAGCAATATTCCACAGAAGAAGTGATATGTACCTAAAGTGAAAAGCTGGACAAGCAGCTGGATCAGATGAACGGGATTTCTGAACTACATTTGGGAGTGCACAGCAGCCTGGGTGCTCTGACTTCACACCTCTGAGACACTTCAGGGAAATACAGAATAGCGCAGAAGATTTGGACTGCCCAGAGATCCATCTCTAAATAGCTACCACTCAGGTACTACCAACCACAGAGCGACAGTTCAGTGAACTGGAGCCTCATCTAACAAACTGAAATGTACCAAAAATGGCAGATATCACACTATTCTCTAGATCGGATTTTTGCATTTAGAACTAAAACAGAGATTCTGCCTTAAAAATCCATGTCAGCAGTGATTCCATTGCCCAATCATCACTAAACGTGTGGTTATAACCATCGGATAATTAAACTATAATGGCACGAATGCGACTGCATTGTTAAAAAATATTCCTGAGCACCACGTTCACCCCAGTACTAGTTAACTGCTATGCTAATGTCTTGGCACATGTGACTAATAATGAAATGAGTTATAACTGTGTGTTTGGATCACATTACATTGCTTCAAGTGAATCATAATATTTTATAGCTTAATGGAGAATCTGGCTTATAGTAATACAGGAAAAATAAATCTCAGCCAATCATCATCCATTTAAAAAAAAAATCTATATTCAGCAGCCGACAAGATTTTAACCATCGATAACAATTACCCTGAAACCTTTCTGACACAATAGGTAGATATTTAATATCAATAACGTAAAACACACCCTCACTAATGGAGATATATTAAGATATTGATTAGTTATGCAAGAAAGTTTATGCTTATTCCAGTCCCACTAGTAATTATGAGCAGGCTATTGACTACTTCTTGAACCACATCTTTTAGTCCATTTCCCTTTCTCTACCCAAGAGTACACTTGGCTGGCAGATGATCAGAACAAACAGACATTCCTAGAAAATGTGAACCATATGTGAAACCCAGAGCAGAGAGTGTTTACTGAATGCCTACTAGGTGCACTTTACTGTGTTGCCAAGACCACAGAGCTAAAAGCACGGCCCCTTTGCTCAAGATGCTTACAGTCTAGTGGTGGAGACACAGGACCACAGAGCACATCGTGGGGAAAGATGGGCTCCGGGACATGCCCAGAAGCAGCTGAGGTGGGGGATTGGACAAGCAACTAATGACTGTAACATAAGGCAGAGGAAGCAGAAGCAGGGCTGGGAGGAAGCAGGAGAGCTGGAACACTGCCTTGAGAGTGAGGCCTTTTCAACAATTTCCTCACGTTAATATGTAGGCATGACAATTGCTAGGACTCAGGGGCGAGGAGAAATATTAAAGGAAGTAATGTGAAAGCAGGACCTAGAGTTGTAAACAAAGAAAGACTGGAGGCTGCCCCGCAGGTCCCTACCCTGACCACAGGGTCCAGGTCAGTCCGTCCAAGGACACACCAGCTTTCTGAGGCTTGGAAGGAGAAAGTTCTTCCAAAAGAATGGCTAAGGAAATCTGGCGGTGAGAGGGCAGAGACTCGTGTGGAGGTATGGCATTTGGGAACTAAGTAACTTTAGAATGATGCAAGAAACAAACGTTATTTCTTGTGGTGTTTCAATTGCTATGGATGATTTCAAATTCTCTCTCTCTCTCTTTCACTTCCCTCTCCATCTCTATCTCTGTTGGGCTCTTGCCCGCCTCTTAGTTTCCATGCCTACCCCTAGAGGGAATGGTCCTTGTCCCTACACTGGTCCTGCATTTGTGACGAGCACAGTGCTGTTGTGACCCAAGAGCCAGACCCACCACCTTGCAGCCCCAAACATCCTATCAAGCAGCTATTCTGGACCAAATTGCTATTTCCCTTTGGTCAGCAGGAATCCAAAAGGTGAGGGGCAGTTGGGTCTTCCAAGAATGAAGCTCATTAGCAATGCAAAGCAACACGAAAACATTCTTTTAGCGTTAAAGACATGCACCAATTCCCCAGGCAATGGGAAATGGCAAAGACCGATGGTTTGATTTTTTTTGTAGAAACATTTTTTTTACAAAATAGAAGACTCCCATTTTTTCACATTCCCTTGAATGGTACAGAGGTAAATGGGGTGAGAGAGAGAACACCCTTTTAAAATATGATCTGTTTTCCTGTGTGCAGGCTGTTTAGAATGCCAATGCCTGGAGGCTATAGGGGAATTCGGGTGAGAGAATTTCCTTCCTTCCAAATTAGAAAACAAAAGAACTAGACCTCAAGGCCATTTCTGCCTTGAAACTCTTCCTTAACATGGTGTTTCACAATTACAATACAACGATTAACAAAGAATGATTTTATTTCAACCTGGAGTAGAAATGAAACACAGACACCCTGCTGGCCACTCCTGGTGGCAAAGTTGCTACAAAGCAAATAACAAAGCATCAGAACTGACTCTGGTTTTCTTATCAGAGCCAGCCAACAAGTGTATATACAACAGTTTGTATAAAGCTTATTTTCCACCTCAATGCCAAGGGAGGAGGGCCTCCGCCTCGCTACAGGGCTTAGTATAGCTTTCCCTACACACAAGGTGATGCCAATTAGGAAAAGGTAACCAAACCCTTTAAAGCTCATCAGAGCCCCTTAACGGCCTCTACCTAAAATTGTCATAACTTGGGGCAAATGATAATGGAGCTCCCACCCAAAGTTTCACAAAGCTCTTCTAATGCACGTCCACAACCTTGGGGATTCTGTCTTCTTCAACTGGCTGGTGAAGTCTTCAGAGCTGGGCACCTACCACTCATCATTCTATTCTCATCTCCTGCTGTAGGCCCTGCCTACTGGTCAGTGAGAGGCTAAGAGAAAAATTACCAGGTGTACTCACAACTGCAAAGAAAAGATCTTTCCCCTCCCCCGCCGTTCCCGAAACCAGCCAGGGCGCGCCCGGTCGTAGTCTGACATAAAGGCGGGAACCAATCAAGTTCTGCTGAGTGGTTTGAAATAAAGGCGGGAACCAAACAAGTTCTGCTGAGCGTTCAAATTTAAATGTCAACCAACAACAGCTCTGTAACCTCAAAAAATCCCTAACTTGTTTGTGCCTGTCTATGAAAGAAGCTGTAAGATCCTTGCTCGGGGCCTCTTGCGTCACCGGCAACGAGTGCGCAGGACCGGGTTCGAACCTGCAATAAACGACCCTTGCCGCTTGGCTTTGACTCTGGACTCTGGTGGTTTGTTTTCGGGGGGTCTCTCGAATCGGGGCATATCAGTCAGCAACTCCGATGTGTTTATTAAATAAATCATGTAGAATTTGTCACTTGCCCAAGATCACACTGCTGATTTGTAACAAAATCAATCCAAGTCTTCCAGTGGCTAACCCCCTGTGTTTTTCACGACACCTTGAAAAGGATTAAGCTGATTAATAATGGCTTCCATTAAAGGCACCTGTGCGGCTCAGTTGGTTAAGCTTCTGACCTGGGCTCAGGTCACCATCCCCTAGTTCGTGGGTTCAAGCCCCACATCAGGCTCTCTGCTGTCAGCGCAGAGCCTGCTTTGGTCCTCTGTCTCCCTCTCCCTCTGCCCCTCCCCAACGCATGCGCACACATGTTCTCTCTCTCTCTCTCTCTCTCTCTCTCTCTCAAACATAAGTAAATATAATAATAATATTATTAATAACAATAATAATAATGGCTTCCATTTATTGAGGTTTTCTTGTGGGTCATGTCCCCTAGCCCAGGGCTATGCATACATTATGAACTTAATCTTTGTTACAACCCTAGAAGATACAGTCCCCATTGTACAAATGCCCAACCAAAGGCCCTGATGTGGACACAAAGGCAGAAGGAATGGCTGATAAGATTAAATTTCCTATAACCTGCAGCCCATTGACAAAGACTTGAGGCGGGAAGAGTAGAACAGTCCACCAGGAACTCCTGACTGTCTTAATGTTAATGCTTTGCTAGAAGGAAAAACAACCTTAGCTTGACAATAGCCTTCAGGATCCTGTGAGTCGTCTTAAGCATATGAAAGTCCTTGTAGAAATTTCCCTCGACTCTACCTCCCCCAACTCCCAAGTATGTAATCAGTCTCTCCTCACAATCTCCAAACAGCTCTTCCTGCCCATGGGTCCTGTCCCCATGCTTTAATAAAACCACCATTTTGTACCAAAGACATCTCAAGAATTCTTTCTCGGCCATCGGCTCCTAACCCACCACCACTCCAAAAACGCATCAGGCCCCATCTGTCTTGTTAGAAATTAGGCCATCAACCCAATCAAAGGAGGGACGTGGAAACTCAGAACTCGGTGAAGTGAAGCCTTAATCAACATTCTTGCAAGAGCAGGGGTCTGATGGACAGGCACACTCCGATCGGTTACAACAGACAATTTATCTCCTAGCATGCAAGTCCCTCTCCTTGTTCCTCATTGGCTGAGGACTTCAGAGGTTACAGCCTTACCAGGATGTCGCCTATGCCCATGTAAGGCAAAAAGCAGTCTGATTGGAACAAATGTACATTCCCTGAGGTGAAGCAGACTTTCAGTCCCTCCTCCCTTTGTTCTTTGGCACATGCTCATTGCAAAGCCCTCAAAAATGAACCCGCAAAAAGGAGAGGGGAAGAAGCACCAGGAAGTGAAGTGTCTAAGGGTTTGGGACTCCACTTGGGGGGTGGGGGGTAGTACATATTTCCAATAGGTTGTAAACCTATCGTTAATTAACAGCTTTTACTTGATATTTCTGAAAATGAATCATCTCTCTTACTCCTCACATGTCTGAAGTCACAATGCAAGGTGGCAAAGCTGGCTGGTATACACCAGCCTGGCCCCACATCCCATGCTTTCCCCACCCTGAGATCCTCCTCCCTAAACAAAAGAAACCAAACACATTTGTAGGCATGAGTCCTGAATGGCAGAAGACCACGAAATGATAAAATAAGTTGTTGATGCATTTTTTGGAAGGTGTAAAAATCTGTTTCCTCTTAGTGAGAATTTTATGAAAAAATCAGAATCAAGTTAAAAGTAGGATGGGAGAAGGGAAAAAAAAAGAGTTTGGAGATGCTGTGCTCCTATTTAAATCCTATTAAGGCACAAACTGAAGTCCTTTAGGGACATGCACAAGTTGCATTAGGAAAAACCCAAAGGATTCTGGGAGTGGTTGCCTGCTATGTGCCTTCGTCCTGTGAGATTAGCCATTTAAGAGACTCATAAAAATAAGTAAACAAACTTTCAAAAGGCTGGACCTACATCTTTCCTCCAAAAAGCCAACAAGGAGCTCCTGCTAAGAAATTGTCACAAACATACAAAGAATCATGTTACTACCACAGGAGTCTTTTACCTACAGCCTGGAAATGTGATCTTTTCTGTTCAAATGTGGTTGAAATTTGTTGGGGCTGGAAAATAGATTATTCTTTCCTTAAAAGGGCAAACTGACTGCTTTGTGGCTAGCGCAAACAGGTTTTATCTTGGCTGATTTAAACTCCACTTGTGTCGGGTTAGACCCAAACAATGTGTCTGCTCTGACTCCTCCTATCTTATCTAGACAGCTGCATCGTGTGGACTTTTGTGATTTGAGCACCCGGACACAGAATACTGGTCTTGAGGTTAAAGAACCGCGAGCAAAAAAAGAACCACAATCAAATTAGAATCTTACAGACTCCAACATCACGGACCGTTTGAGCAAAACAAAACCAGGGATGATTCAGCCCAGTGTCCTCATTTTGAGGAGGAAACAGGCCAGAGGGAAGTGGCTTGTGTCCTTATAAGCCGTTCAAGGAAAGGGGTCACTTTATACCAATGTCTTGAGCTCACAAGGTGCCAACCCAGTTGAAGTGCGTTATTGGTTATTGGTTATTAAATTAGTTGCAAATATTTAAAAATTAAGAAGTTCAGTATGGTAGTTCTTAAACATAGAATTAGCTTATGGTCCAGTAATGCCACTTCTGGGTTTATACACATGATGTAGAAACTATATATATATATTGGTGCCTGTCCCTGGTTCCTAGCATACAGCTCTTAAAATCACTGTAATTTCCTAAGTGATAAGAGCACTAGGAACATCTTTTTTCTACTCTGTAGTCTTTGACTTGGTTCCTGACACAGAGCTACTACCCTTGGAATTTCCTGGGTGATAGAAATGCCTTTTGTTCTAATGAGGCAACTCTTAGTGGGCTCCTGGAGAGCTCCAGGATGGGGGCTGGTCATGAGAAAGACCAAGATTAGAAGCTTGGAACTTTCAGCCCCACACCCATTACATCCTCTAGGAAGGGGAGAGGAACTGGAGACTGTGTTAGAGATTGTTCAAGACTACTTGATGAAGCCTCCAAGATTCCCAAAAGTATGGGATTTAGAGAGCTTCCAGGTTGGCGAGCATATCTGCATGCCACCCCAACTCCATGGGGACAGAAGTTCCTATGCTCAAGGTGCCTCTGGACTTCGCCCTATGTATCTCTTCCATTGGCTATTCATTTGTATCCTGTTTCATACGCTCTATAAGGAACCAGTAAACATAAAAGTTTCCTGAGCTCTGTGAGTTGTTCTAGCAAATGATCAAACTCGGGAGGGATTCGCGGGAACCTCTGATTTATAGCTGCTTGATCAGAAGTACAAGGAACAATGTGAAACTTGCAACTGTGTCTGGGAGAAGGGTTGGGACAGTCTCCTGCAACTGAGCACTTAACCTGCAGGGTCTGTGCTAACTCCAGGTCTAGTCAGAAAATGTCATTGAATTGTGGGACACCCAGCCCGTGTCACAGAACGTCGCTTGTGTGGGGGAGAAACCTAGACAACTGGTGTCAGACGTGAAGTGAAGGAGTGTGCAAGTGGTAGTACTATGAATATAAAAGGAAAACAGTAGTGATTTTTCCTAGAAGATACCCAATGGAATTGAAAGCCATGTCACTTACGTATACGTATATCCATCTCTGTAAGACTATTATTCACAATAGCCCAACGGTAGAGCAACCCAAGTGTCCCTCAATAGAGGAACAGATAAACAAAATGTGCTCTATGCATACAATGGCATACTATTCAGCCTTGAAAAGAAAGGAACCCCTGGCGTATGCTACAACATGGATAAACCGTGAAGACCTAGCTAAGGAAATAAGCCAATCACAAAAGGACAAATAGTGTGTGATTCCACTTACATGAGGATCTAAGAGTAGTCATATTTATAGAGACAAAAGGTAGAATGGTGGTTGCCAGGGGCAGGGGTGGGAGGGAAATCGGCAGTTATTGTTTGATGGGTGTGGAATTTCATTTTGAAGAGATGAAAACAGTTTTGGGGGTGGATGGTGGTGATGGTTACAAAATTTCCACATAAATATCCTGACCAGTGTCTTTTGAAAAAATAAAAGACCTGGCAATGCTGGGCCCACATTTCTACAGAGATCAGAGCAGCCCTCTGCTCCGGTCAGACAGAGCACTCTCTCGGAGTGGCCACCTCCCTCCCACTGCCCCCATCTACCTTACCAGCTGGGCTCCTGAGGCTATTGGTTCCCAAACTAGGCTGCACATTGGAATCAAATGGAGAGCTTTCAAAAAATACCCCATACCCAGGCTCTACCCCAGATAATGAGTCAGAATCTCCAAAAGGTAAGGCCAAGACCTACTCGTCATTTTTAAGAGCTTTCCAGGTGATTCTAACGTGCATCCAGAACTGAGCACCACCAGCCCAGAGTTCTGGTTCCCAGGCTTGGCTGCGCAAACCACTGATGTTTCTTCCCGTAAGTTCTAACTTAATTATTGTGGGATATGGCTGAATATTAGGATCTTGTTAAAGTTCATTAGGTGGTTGACTATACAGCAAAGATTAAGAACCCCTGTTATAGGCATTTGAGTCCATTTCCCCATAGAAACACAGCACTTGCTTTATCTTTGCCCCTCTACCCTGCCAAATTAAATACAAAAATAATACATATACGATTATCATTACTCTATGTCATATATACGTACACTGCATACATACATATAAAAACATAAACATGTATATCTATGAGTTCCGTGAGATTACCAATTTAAGCGGCTCATCAAATAAGTAGACGAGTCACAGTGCATGTGCCCAGGCCCACGTACACACTCCATCATCACGTTACCCTCCATGACTGACTCCAGATTCACCCCATAGACCAAAGACGAACCCTCAGCAAGACCTGGAGAGCAGTGCTCACAGTGGACTTCTGCAATTAATGATTTGAGTAATTGTAGCCTCTTTGGAATTGGAGACAAAAAATGACTATTTCTTGAGCATTCGTAGCACCTGTGCACTTTCCCTAGCTATCTCACTTACTCTTCCCAGGCACACTGGGGGAGACCCCTTCCAGATGACGTAAGCGTGAAGACCTACACGGTGAATGCTTTGAAGGGAACGCCACTCCTTTGAATTTGTAAGTTCTGGAATTTTTCTTAAAATCAGCCATAATCTTTTACAATCACACCTTGTATGTTCCCAAAATGTTCTGTTAAATAGGATTTTTGTAATGTGCTTCTCATTTTAAAGTCACTAAGGGAATTTGGTATTTGCAGGGAACACTTCAGAGAACCTTTTTGTAAAACAAATAACCCTTTAGTACTATGAACACTAAGCTCTTAATGCAGCTGTTTTGTGAGTTAGGTGTTACAACTGCAGAGCTGGTTTTCTTACGGGATACTAAATCTGTTTCCAATGTATATTCCGGAGAGTATGTGTGTAAATTAGAGGATGTTTAAGAAAGTAAGTGTTCTTGGTAGAAGCAATACGCTTCCAAATTCTACCTTCCAAAATAATAATAGTAATGCTAAAGAAGTCTGACGTTTCTTTTTTTTTTTTTTTCAACGTTTTTTATTTATTTTTGGGACAGAGAGAGACAGAGCATGAACGGGGGAGGGTCAGAGAGAGAGGGAGACACAGAATCGGAAACAGGCTCCAGGCTCCGAGCCATCAGCCCAGAGCCTGACGCGGGGCTCGAACTCACGGACCGCGAGATCGTGACCTGGCTGAAGTCGGACGCTTAACCGACTGCGCCACCCAGGCGCCCCTGACGTTTCCTTCTTCTCCCAGTTTTCCAGGTGCAAAACTTGTCATACCTTCTTCTCAAAGGAATGTCTGAATTGAATAGAATGTAAGATCACATCTCTCCCTCTTACCTAAATGGTCTTTCTATAATCAATCAATTTTCTGTCATTGCGGCAGATGGGCTGATGGGCTGCTGGGAGGCTGGAGTGATTTGGTAGGCTAAAATAACAACATGGACCATCCCACGCTTAACTGATTATTCTGTACTCCACTGTTAGTGTCACAAGAGAAACCTAAACTGGGCTGAAACTGGTCCAGTTGGTTGTACCACAGGCAGAGAAATAGATTGAGGCAAAGAACTTTAGAACAGAATGTTCCCTCTAAAAGAGAACTGAAAAGTAATTTATTCTACAAGTTAGCAACCAACTACAGCTATTATAGCCTCAGGCCCTAACGAAGATAACCTCTCAGGAGCTCCTGGTAAAAGAAGGGGATGGAATATAGAATCAACCCCTGCCACCAAGCTAAAACATAGAAGTCGTACTTAAAGTATGGGCAGTCTTCATTCAGAGACTGACTTCTAAATGTCCAGAACTCAAAATTTTACAAGTGGTGGTTACATTCCCTAGACAGCCTACAAGTGTTTATTTAATCCTTAATGCCCTTGAAGAGGAGCACAGAGACTAGTTTTGCTAAAGTCTGGATTCTAGGATAAGGAAGGTGACATGCGATCCTGGGGCAATAGGAGGAAGTGAAGAAGGTAGATGTAGTGAAGGTATAGGAGGTTCAGGTGGAGAGAGATATGTTGGCCTGAACCAAAATTCTGCAGTCATAAAGTCTTACGTTTGGCATTTCTCTACCTTAGTTTCTGAACTGCATTCCTAGTTTTTCCCGAAGTTACCACTCAGACCTCCCCACCAAGGGCTAAAATTTCACCTTGATCTGCTTAAATCAGAGCTCCATTGGGAATGAAGTTCATACCAAACTAACACTCCTGTAGATAACAGCTATAGGCTCTTGACAAAATATAAAAACTAACCATAAGGCCCTAGAGAGCAACTAAAGCAGGGAGAAAGCAGAGGACAGTGGGAGGAGTCTCACTGAGAAGAGCCTTGAGTGCTTTGATAGTTTTCTGCCTCAGGACCCAGTCATGGCTAAGCAAGGCAGCTAAAACTGGGATTGAAAACAGGCAGTCTACTAACTTGAAGAATGAGTAGACAAAATTTGGAGTGACCACAGCAGCTGAACAGTGGAGGGGGAAATTCTGGAAAGGAGGGAGCAAAAGAGAAGGAGCCCTGAATTTTGTACATCTGCCCAAATCTCTGGCTCATCACTGAATTACATGTGTGCAGGGCAGGCTCCAAGAAGCCCAGCTAAGGCTAGAAGAACTGAACAGATATTTCATCTCCTGCCTATCTCAGAGGAAAGAGAGTTTGGAGTCTGACTCCACCAAATGCTGCTAACACAAAAAGTCAAATACTCTTCAGAGGAACATAACAGAATTCAGAGCCTCTACAGCATATTACTTACAAAATGTATCCAGAATACAACCCATAATTAGTAGTTATGTGATAATATAGGAAAATATGAACTATATGAATAGAAAAGTCGATCAATAGTGACTGATCCCAAGATGATCCAAATATTAGAATTAGTAGATAAGGATTTTAAAGCAGTTTTTATAACTATGCTCAATAATGGAAAGGAAAATGGTTTATAATGAATGAACAAGTAGGCAATTTCAGTAAAGCAATAGAAACAATTTTTTTAGAAACATAGAAATTTTTGTACTGAAAAATACAATTTCTGAAATGAAAAATTCACTAAATGCATTTAACAGAAGACAGGAGATAACAGGATAAAGAGCCAGTGAACTTGAAGATAAGTGAATAGAAATAATCCATTCTGAAAAACAGAGGAGGAAAATGTGATTGAAAAAAAAGGCCAACATCAAAAAGCCTAACATATGTGTAACTGGAGTTCTAAAAGGAAAGAAGAGAGAAAAATGGGGTTAAAAACAGAATTTGAAGCTATAATGACCAAAAATCTCACAGCCTTGGAGAAAGACATCAATTTTCAGATTCAAGATGTCCAGTGAACTTAAGCAGGGTAAATACAAAGATAAACACACATAGGCACATTACAGTCAAACTGATAAAGAAAATATCTTGAGTATAGCCAGAGAAAAACAAGACCTGACCTACAGAGCAACAATAATACAAATTACCATTGATTTCTGATCAGAAAAAATGTATGCCAAAAGATGGTGCAACATCTTTAAAGAGCAGAAAGAGAAAAATATGTCTACTCAGAATCCATACAACAGAAATATCCTGTAAAAACGAAAGGAAAATAGACATTTTCAGATATATAAGAACTAAGAGAATCCATTGCCAGCACATCTGCACTACAGTAATGTTAAAGGAAATTATTCAGACAAAAAGAAATGACACCAAATCACAACCTGAATCTTCAGGAAGGAATTAATAGTACCATAAGTGGTAAATATATGTGTAAAAAATATATATGTCCTTCTTAATCTATGTGAGATACTTGAGGCAAAAATATAGCATCCCATTTATTGTGGGGTTTATACAATGTACATGCAGCGCATATAACAACTCCAGCATAAATACTACAAAGTGAGAGTAAGTAGACCAAAATTGTGCAAGTTTCTTCCCTTTCTTTTTTCTTGTCTTTTCTTTTCTTTTTTCTTTCTTTTTCTTTTTCTTTTTTTTTTTTTTGGAAAAATAGTACAATTTTAGCTCCAATTAAATAGGCCATGAAAAACTAAGGATATATATTGTAATCCCTAACACCTACCCAAAGTACAAAACTGTAGCCATTCTTATTCCAAAAAAAAAAAAGTGTAAGTCCCCAGAAAGAGTGCCACAAAACTGTTCACAGCAGCTTCATTCATAAGAGCCAAAACTTGGAAATATTCCAGTGCACATTAACACAGCACCAGCTAAGCAACCTGTGATGAGTTCAGACCATAGATACATGCAACACTACTGAACAATAAAAGAGAAGAACTACTGTTACATGCAGCATGGATGAGTCTCAAAAACATTATCTGAGTAAAGTTCTAGAAGAGACTAAATTTAACCATAATGGGAAAAAAATGAAACATTAGGATGGGACAATGTTTGACTGAGAAAGAGAATGAAGGAACTTTCTGGAGAGGCGGTAATGTTATGTATCTCAACGGCAGCTTGTGTTACACACATGTATGTGTTTGTCAAAGTGCATTGATGACATCTTAAGATCTGTGCGTTTCACAATATGTAAATTTACCTCAGAAAATAAATTGCACCATAAATAAATATTGAACTCTAGTTAACAACATGTGTGTTTGTAGTGGGAGGTTTACTGGTGTCTTCAGCTTTTTTTGAATGCATCCAAAGAAAGAAAGAAAGAGAGAGAGAGAGAGAGAGAAACTAGGAAAGAAAGATGAATCGATGGATGGCTGTCAGCTAGAGGGGTGAATAGATGGATAGATGAGTGATAAAGCAAAATGCTAATCTCAGAACATAGGTAGTAGTTTGTGGCAAGCTAAATAATGGGCCCCCAAAAATGTGCACATTCTAATCCCATGAAACTGTGAAGATGTTATGTTACCTGACAAAGGGGACTTTGCAGATGTGATTAAGATTCTTGAGGTGGGAAGATTATCCTAGATTATCCAGGCAGGTCCATTGTAATCAGAGTCCTTAAAGAAGGAGGCAGTAAATTCAAAGGCAGAAAAGGTGATGTACCACAAAAGCAGAAGTCATAGAATGTGGCCATAGCCAAACAGTATACACATCCCCTAGAAGCTGGAAAAAGCAAGGAATAAATCCTCCCCTAGAACACAACCCTGCTGGCACCTTGATTTTATTTTATTTAAGAAAGAAAGAAAGAAAGAAAGAAAGAAAGAAAGAAAGAAAGAAAGAAAGAAAGAAAGAAAGAAAGAGAGAGAAAGAAAGAAAAAATTTTAACATTTATTTTTGAGAGAGAGAGAGAAAAAAAAAAAAAGCAACAGAGCAGGACTGGGGCAGAGAGAGAGGGAGACATAGAATCTGAACAGGCTCCAGGCTCTGAGCTGTCAGCACAGAGCCCCATGCAGGGCTCAAGCCCATGAACCACAAGATCATGACTTGAGCCAGAGTCGGATGCTTAACTGACAGAGCAACCCAGGTGCCCCTGGCACCTTGATTTTAACTTTACAAGACTCATTTCAGAGTATGTAATTTTACCAGAACTGTAAAATAATACATTGATGTTCTTAAGCCACTAAGTTTGTGCTCATTTGTTACAGCAGCAACAGGAAACTCATACATAGATACATGGCTGTTCATTGCACAATTCTTTCAACTTTTCTGTGTATTTGGGAATGTTCATAATAAAATTTTGAAATTAAAAAACAAAGAAAGAAAACAAAACAAAACTCTCATTGACCAATGGTAGGAATTAGGTAAAAGGCAAAGAAACTAAACTTTTTTTTATAAAAATATCTGGTTGACTAACAACCTCTCAACCCTCCCAAAGTTTTTTAACGGTTTTAAATAAAACCCCTGTTTTGGGGGCACTTGGGTGGCTCATTTGGTGGATGTCTGACTCTTGATCTCAGCTCAGGTCTTGATCTCAGGGTTGTGAGTTCAGAACCCAAGCTGGGCCTTCAGCTGGGCCCCATACTGGGCATGAAGCCTACTTAAAATTAACACATTTTTTTAAAAAACCTGTTTGTCATTAGAACCCATAGTTGTCTGGATTGTTAAAATTAAATTAATTTGTGGGGGAGGGGTAAAATGAAATTTTCTGGAAAATATGGAAGAAATAAAAGTTTTTTTGTAAAGAATCCACCACATGGAGAAGTCACTCTGGCCTGGTAGCTCTCCTGGATCCCATTCCCTACCATATCAAGCTTGTTCATTTTTTCCTCTACTTGTGAACCTATGTGTTCTCCAGAATACTCAAGGTTTATTATTATTGTTTATTGTTTTTCTTCCTTGGAAGAATCTAGGAATGGAAGAGAGAAAGTAGGACACAGGTAGGGATAGGCAGTAACTACTTAAATAATTGGATCGATTATATATATTTGAGTGCTTATGAGTCAGGGACCCACTATGTTAGAGAAAGCCATGTTGTTCTTTACTTTACCTAGATAATAATAGGTTTTGGTCCTTTTTAGGGAAATTTTGATCACCCGAGTCTGGAAGTTAGCCTTCCTTGCATCCTTCTAAAACTGCAAACTGCCTTGGGGCTCCTGGGTGGCTCAGTTGGTTAAGCGTCCGACTTCAGCTCAGGTCATGATCTCACCGGTTTGTGGGTTTGAGCCCCGCATCGGGCTCTGTGCTGACAGCTCAGAGCCTGGAGCCTGCTTCCAATTCTCTGTCTCCCTCTCCCTCTCTCTGCCCCTCCCCCACTCGTGCTCTGTCTCTCTCTGCCTCTCAAAAATAAGTAAATGTTAAAACAAAAAGTTTTAAAACTGCAAACTGCCTTTGTTTTGGGGGGTTTTGTTTGTTTTAAAGTTTATTTATTTATTTTGAGAAAGAGAAAGAGCATGCTTGAGTCAGGGAGGGGATAGAGAGGGAGAAAGAGAGAATCCCAAGCAGGCCCCATGCTATCAGCTCAGAGTCCGACGCAAGGCTCAATCTCCCCAACCGCGAGATCATGACCTGAGCGGAAATCAAGAGTGGGATGCTTAACCAACTGAGCCACCCAGGCGCCCCTAAAAGTGCAAACTGCCTTCGAAAAGAACAGTATAAATTCATACCAAATAGAAAACAAAAAGCCGGCAAACCTTGAAGTTGATTTTAAAATTTATGGTTTCAAAATGGCAAACAAAAGCTTCAACAAAAATTTTAAACCAAGTTTATAGCTCTAGCCATGGGTAAAAATAGAACTGAGTCATGCATAGGAGAACTTATACACAGCCTCTACAGGGTTGTGTTCTCAAGAAGGGAAAGATCTGATTTCTCTAAATCTGTTTTTCAAGCAAAATGAATAAAATATCTCAAATATTTTATCGTAAGTGCCAAACATGGCAGATGGCATTTGCATGGAGATTATATAATCACATTGAAAACCAACCATAAAGTTCTAAGAATATATGCAGAGTGAAAATCCCTCCACCTCATCTTCTCACAGAGCAGAGCAGCTCTCCCGCAGGGAAGGCCCATAGCCTCTAAACCGGTGACAGAAATGCAAAAAGGGGAGAATTCCATTTCTCTGGCTCAATACTCAACTTGAATCAAGGGTTCAGTCAGTGCCAGTGCTTTCTCATTATCACAAATACCCAAAACCCAGTGATCTGAGCCCAAAACAGCCATTGTTTGGTTTTTGTTTTTGTGTTTGTTTTTAAGTAGGCTTCATACCCTGCTGCCGAGCCCCACGTGGGGCTCGAATTCACAATCCTGAGATCAAGACCTGAGATGAGATCAAGAGTTGAAAGCTTAATGAAGGGAGCCACCTAGGCACCCCAAAATAGCCACTGAATTCAAGAAGGATCTACTTCGTAGATTCTTGCATAATATTGTCACGAAACACCCAAATTTTCAATTCAATTCAATATTTTTTGAGCACCAATGAATGTTTTCACCAATCACTTTATGTTTTGATTAGTGCTCGGCTTTAGTAATGTCTCAATATATGTTTTGATAAATGAATTTATGAAAGAGTGAAGTTATGTTTTAAGAAATGGTCTTATTTTCTAATGGAACATGAGGAAAAGTCTTTTTCCCTCAATTAGACCACAAGCTGCTTCTTTTCTGACAAGGATCCAACCTTCCCTCCATGGCACCTAACCACCTAAAAGTGGCACATTGAACCACTTTTTAAAATTAAATCAGCTTTATGGGCTGTAATTAACATAAAGTAAAATCCACCAATTTTAAGGGTACAATTAAGTGAGTCTTAACAAACATTTACAATTATTGTAACCACCACTACAATTATGATTAAGAAAATTGCCATCATGCAAAAAGTTTTTTCCTGCTTCTTTGCAATCAGTTCTATCTCCCTACTCCCTGGCCGCCATCTATCACTATTGTTTTAACTTTTCTAGAATTGCATATAAATTGAATCATAGAGTAGGTAGTCTTTTCTGTCTGGCATCTTTCAGTTACTATAATGCATTTGAGTTTTACCCATGTTATTGTGTATCAGTAGTCCTTTCATTTTTATTTTTGAGTCATATTCCATTATATGAATGTATCACAATAGGTGAGTATTTGGGTTGTTTTCAGTTTGGAACAGTTTGAATAAGGAAGCAATGAATTTGCAGGCATAAGTCTTTGTATGGACGTATATTTCCTATCCTCTTGACTAAATTCTTAGGAGTGGAATTTCTGGATCATACAGTAAGTGCGTATTCTACTTTATAATAAATTGCCAAATTTTCTTCCAAGGAGGCATTCCCCCCTCCAAAAAAAAAAAAAAACAAACCACACACACACACACACACACACATGCGAAGAGGTATTTCCAACTGCAGTGTATGAGAATTCCAGTGTTCCACATCCTCATTAATACTTAGTATAGTCTTTAATTTTAGCCACTCTGATGAATATATAGTATTATCTCATTGTGCAGTTTGAATTTGTATTTGTCTAGTGGCTAATGTCATTGGGTACCTCTTCATGTGTTTGACAAATCAATCCTGATCCATAGGTTTTATGTGGTCTATTCCTAACAACAGAATCAAAAGAATCAAGTATTTTCTCCCCAGAAATAGTCCAGAGTCATAAATCCAGAGCTAGGCAGAGTCTGGAATGAACTGGCTCAAGATAAGACCACACCTAGAAAAGATACATACCATTAAAAGATCCACATTTTAGAAAAATCTTTCAAAGCTGAAACTGAATAGCTAAAGGCCAAGTTAATTGTCTGCCTTTTCTTCCTTAGGGGAGGGAGGAAAAAAAATAAGAAAAATAATCATCTCACAAATGGTAAGATCTGGAAATGATACAGCAATTTCTTCTCAAACAGACACCCCCACATAGTATATCACTAACTATCAGATGGCCATATGAGATCTGACGGCTTCAGAACACTAAATTTGCCTCTCAAAAGAACCAAATGTTAAACTACACCACACATGTCTTACAGCATTCAATTTTCTCTTCATCTTATTCTTTTTAGGTGGGATTCAAAACACCCACCAGGGATATATTTTTTTAGAGAAAGAGAACGTTGTTTTGGTAGAAAATATGTTCAACTCCTAATCATTTGTCAAGGTTTTCTTTTTTTTTTCATATGAGATGTAACTTTCCATCTACTTTAAGTACAGTAAATTACTCATATTCAGGACATCAAAAAATGTCACCCCTTTACTTAGGAAAAGAATAAAATCAGTCTACACAATTATCCTCTCCATCACTAACAGTCTTGAAAAAAGTCTTAGGGAACGTGTCTCTATAATTCTTCCAAATTCTCTACTAGAAACTGGCATCAGTCCTGAGAGTCTCTCCTCCCAGTTTCCATCTTTGTTCCAATTGAGTACTCAGACATCTGCTCTCCAGCCTCTAAGTTGGAGAATCAAGCTCAATAAATTGGACTTCTTTTTTTAAGTAGAAAGTCTCTTCAGAAGTAATTTCTATAATAACTTGATTTTTGTCATCAGAAAAGGAGAGCAAAAGAAAAAAGACGCGAGGCAATAATCTATTTACAGCTGAGATTCATTGATTTGCATCAGCCTCTCTTCTGTAAACTTAACTTGCACTCTTATCTGATTAGAGATCAGGAACTTAGTTGGCCAGCCCACATTTTGACCTTTCAGGTACAGGCATAAGACCATGATGAAATGAACAAGAGCCTTTCCTTCAGGGACCCTAGATGGATCCATCCTCTCTTATAAACCATGAGGGACAGTAATTTTTGTTTTTAAGTAGGCTTCATACCCTGCTGCCGAGCCCCACGTGGGGCTCGAATTCACAATCCTGAGATCAAGACCTGAGATGAGATCAAGAACCATGGGGGTTCTTATAAACCATGAGGGACAGTAATTACATCTGCATCCAAGTAGATTTTTGTTCCCATCTTTAGAATATGGAGAATACTCCATTTTCATCAATACTCAATACTTGACTTATTTCTTTGACAAGCATATTTTCCAGTGTAAGATATGCCGCTTTAAATCCAAATATAAATTTAAATGCCTGAGATTTGGCCAAGAAACAGATTGAGGATCAAATGAGAACATCGTGGTATTTCACACACTTATGTGTTAATTACTCCAACTAGGATTGATTCCCCAAAGATGTGGTTGCTTGACATCCATCAATCAGTCCTTTTGTGGAAACCAGTTATCTAATCAGTTGCAAAACTCAGAAAGATTGATAAACACACTTGTGGTTTGCCCCCTCCTCCATTTTCTCACCAAAGTCCTTTGCCATAATCCATCTCTATATCCGCCCTCAAGATCACTTAATTCTGAATAGCTGCCCACAGTGCCACCCCCAATGTACTCCAAGACCACAGCCTCCACACCATTTGTGAGCCAACCTTTAATCCCTTCATCTCTGCAGTCAGCAGCAGCAAAAGAACAGTCCAGTCCACTTCCGTAGATGGACCCTGTTATGAAAGGCTCGGTCTCCCTGAAACCCCTTTACACTGCTGAAAACAGCATTCCTGCAGTTCCTAGCACTATCCTAAGTAGAGGCACTGAGGTCTCTTTAAAAATATTCACCACACTGGGCGCCTGGGTGGCGCAGTCGGTTAAGCGTCCGACTTCAGCCAGGTCACGATCTCACGGTCCGTGAGTTCGAGCCCCGCGTCGGGCTCTGGGCTGATGGCTCGGAGCCTGGAGCCTGTTTCCGATTCTGTGTCTCCCTCTCTCTCTGTCCCTCCCCCGTTCATGCTCTGTCTCTCTCTGTCCCAAAAATAAAATAAACGTTGAAAAAAAAAAAAATTAAAAAAAAAAAAAATTCACCACACATGGTAATTATTTAAACCATGTCATTAGTGATGTTTCTCCATAAAGGCATTGTTATTCCTTTATAAATCCACTTGAAGGTATAGGATGTGGGAAGCGGGGGCAAACTCTTCTCTACAGCATCTCCATGCACCAAGGCTTATGCCACGCTAGAGAAATGCAGGTGCAGAACCCAGGAAGAGCCATAGCTTGGGGCACTCCAGAGATGAGCCAGTGCCTTAGAATTCCCCAGCCCACAGGTGCCAACAGCTGCCTTCTCTCTCCACCTCCTCCCCCACTATCACTAGAACAGGGCTGAGACCATGCCCCTCAGGAGCAGCTCTTACATCAAGTTGCTGCCAAAAAATACTTGCTGCTGGGCCTGTTGATTGAATCAGCAAAGCCTTCCAGACTCTGGAGGCTCACAAGGCTCACGCCTTCTCCTGCTTGGCCAGGTTTTTCTCATCTCAGAGCCCAGAAGAGTCACCCACCTCCACTCTCCCTGACTGCCAAGTGTGACCATGAAGGAGAAATAATTTAAAGGAAAGAAAGAAACACAGCTCCAAATAAGACATTTCCAATAAGACCGCTCCATTGTGGCCCTCCACAATACCTACTGTTGCATTGTACGTGAGTCCTTCCCTCTACTTGGGATCCTTCTACGTACACATGGTTCCCACAGCTGAGAAATGAAGTAAGAACACAAATGGTCATGGAATGTGTAATCTCGAGTCACAGATCCTTAGAGCCAGAGTGATCCAAAAGGTCCTCTAATCCAACCATTTTGTTTTACAGAGGAAAACACTTGGGCCAAGACAGGGTAGGTGTAATTTATCTAAGATTATAATCTGGTAGTCTAAAATCAATTTAATGTACCCTCCTCCCTTTACCTTCCAAGATAAATAATTCTAAGTTACCAAACCAATAATTATAATGATGATGATGATGATGATGTAACATTTGTTGTATGCTTACTGTTGCCAGGCACTGTGTTGAATGCCTTTCACAGATTATTTCACTTAAACCTTACAACAAGCCTAGAGGCACATACTTTTATTATCCCCATGTTAGAGATGAAGAAACTGAAGCATGCTTAAGCCACTGGCTAGAAGTCACATATGCAACTGGATGAAAGAGCATATGCCCTCAGCCATACATTCTATGCTCACTGAAATTCGATACTCCTGTTGTGACCCTAAGCACTTCCTGAATCATCACTACGTAAATTACTCTCAGTATCCTCATAGATCATATCTGGTCATAGAGAACCAGGATAACCCATTTCTCCAAAATATCAGAAAACAGATTGTAGCTACCTTCCCACAAGTAGGACTATCGGACTGTTTTGGTATTCCCCATACTCCAAGCAAGCTGGATTGTCTACAGAAAGGCTGACATAACCTTGAAAAAAACAAACCCTTGTTTGGTATTTAAAGGACTTCTCAATATTTTCTGCATACATTTATGTTCCTGGCCAAATACTTTTTACCCTACCACCTATAGCAGATGGTCTGGGATATTCTGAAATAGTATAAAATGGTAGCAGAGGAATTTTTTAAATTTTTTTTAATGTTGAGTATTTATTTTGAGAGAGAGACAGAGAGCATGAGCAGAGGAGGGACAGAGAGAGCGGGGGACAAAGAATCCAAAGCAAGCTCCAGGCTCTGAGCTGTCAGCATAGAGCCCAACGCAGGGCTTGAACCCACGAACTGTGAGATCATGACCTGAGCCGAAGTCGGACACTTAACCAACTAAACCACCCAAGCACCCCCAGAGGAATTTGAAATGAGTTCCCTAGACCAGTAGTATTTGCCGTCTGGGAGCACAGAAGTGGCTGCATGGAAAGACGCTCTCATAGAGGCAGTGTGGGGTAGTGGTTAAAGAGAGTGGGCTCTGTCCTCAGGCCTCAGTTTGAATCTTGACGCTTCCATTTCCACTCAGAGATCTTCAGCAAGTTGTCAACCTCTGAGTCTCAATTTCCCTAACTGTAAAAGGGAAAGAACCACAGAAACTACCTCACAAAACCAGTGCAAAGATTCAATGAGATAATATCGTGTCTACTACAGTGCCTAGCACATAGTAATACAAGTTCACTGTCATTCTTTATGTTTTTATGTTACTATCTCCAGGAGAAATTAGTCTCCTCAACTTGATTCTAGGAGAGGAAAGAAGGATGAGATGTGGGGCAGGGTGGGGGGATATCATAACAAATTAGGCAGAAAATTCTAATGCCAACGGATCCCAAAGCCAGGAAAATCTAAAGAATGACTCTAAGTCTGGGCGCAAAAAGAGAATCTAGCCAATTATACCTACTTTCCAGTACTTTTCAAGTATGTATTTATAGCGTATGTTTAGGTGTTTATGCTTCATATATAATTAGCCATTTTTCTTCAGCATATCCTGTAATTATTTTATCAAATGCACATCTGTTTTAATTAGGCATGTACACACTTTCCTATACTGTAAAATGTCAAACACACTGTAAAATAGCTCAGAGTACATTAACACATAAAAACAAAAATTCATTTGACATATCACAAACAGCTGCAAGAAGCTCATAGACTCCACCAGCTGCTACTCGAGAGCTTCCAGCCAACGGCTGTTTTGTTGGGTCCTTCAAAGATTGCTCCCATGCTGGAGCTACAGTGTCTGTTTTCAGTTCTCTTGCCTCAACGTGACTGTCAGACGTGTTGTGTGGGGAAGTATGTGGGGCTTGGCTGGAGCCCTACGTGCCAACCGGTCTTCAGTGTGCCAGGTTGGAGAATCTCAGTGCAGCTGATAATACCAAATATCTCAAATCCAGAAGGGGCTTCAGCTGCCAGCTAGGAGACTCTCTCATTGCACGGATGGCAACACTGGGAACCAGAGGGAGAAGCTGAGTTAGTGAATGCACTGGGGTCATCCCTGGGTCATTCAATACCCAACCTGGTGTTCCTTCCACTCCAGTGGTTTCTAAGCCTGAATGTGCATCGGAGTCATCAGAAGCACGGGCATCAATGCCAATTCCCAGAGCCCACCCTGACCAAGAATCTTGTACAGGAAGTCTGAGATGCAGCCCAGGAATATATATTTAAACAAGATTGCTGGCAATCCCAAAGCTATTTTGTATGCGGGATATACAAAGAACTCTTACAACTTACCAATAAAAATGTATACAACCCAAGACCTGAATGAATATTCTACAAAGGAAGGTATTAAAATGGCCAATTAGCACATGGGCAGTGTTCAATTTCATAAATCATCAGGAAAATGGAAATTAAGCACCACAATGCACAATGCTCCATTTCACATGCACTCAAGTAGCCAGAATTAAAAACACGAACACCATCAAACGTTGCCAAGAGTGTGGAGCAACTAGAACTTCCACCCATTGCTCATAGGAGTGAAAATGGTAGAGCCATTTTAGAAAGCTCTTCAGCAGTTTCTTATAAAGTGAGACATACCTCTTCCCTATGACCCAGCAATTCCATCCCTAGATATTTTCCCAAGACAAATAAAGACGTATGTCCAAAAAAAAGTGTACAAGAATGTTCATAGTAGCTTTACTCATATTCTCCAGGAAACAATTCAAATGGCCATGAACAGAAGGATGGAGAAGCAAACTGTAGTATATTCAGTCAATGGAATACTACTCAACAACAAAAGGAACTATTGATATGTGCAAATTCTCACTGATGTTATGCTGAGGGAAAGAGTTTGGACACAAAAGAGTCCACCCGTAAGATTCCTTTCATATAAAGTTGTAGAATGAGGGGCGCCTGGGTGGCTCAGTCGGTTAAGTGGCCGACTTCGGCTCAGGTCACGATCTCGCGGTCCGTGAGTTCGAGCCCCGCGTCGGGCTCTGGGCTGATGGCTCAGAGCCTGGAGCCTGCTTCCGATTCTGTGTCTCCCGCTCTCTCTGACCCTCCCCCGTTCATGCTCTGTCTCTCTCTGTCTCAAAAATAAATAAACGTTAAAAAAAAAAATTTAAAGTTGTAGAATGAATAAAACTAATCTATGGAGATAGTAGTCAGAACAATGATTGCCTATGGAGGAGGGGGAGTTGACTGGGAAGGAGTTTTTCTGGGGTAATACAAATGCTCTATACGTTAATAGGGGAACAAGTTACATGGATGTATATATTTAGAAAATTCATCAAACTATGTACTTAAGATCTATGGTTATCATATATATATATTATTCCTCAATTTTAAACAGGAGGAATAAATAAATAGCAAATGCTATAGGAACCTAATTTTGCTAAATATTGCTCTCTTCCCTTCTCTGCTTCATTTTTTTACTCCCTTAACCAGTATTTCCATCACCTCCCAAATAATCTACCTATACTCAAATCCTTGTCTCAGGTTCTGCTTCTGGGTAATCACTTAGGCCACATTCTCTGACTACAACGCAATAAAGCTAGAAGTTAAAGAAAGGAAACCTTTCTAAACCCTTGGGAGTTAAGAAAAATGTCTCTCCTAAATAATGATAAGGTTGAGGTAAAAATTAAAAGTACAATAGCAGATAATTACATACATATACATTTATACAATATGGCTAAAGCTGTACTTCTTATAATATGCAGTCTTGAATATTTGGTACTATTTTTTTAAAGTAAGAAAATAAAGTTTTTTCAACTCAAGAAACTAAAGAAGATGACAAAATATAACTCAAGCAAGGAAAGAAGATAATGAAGATAAATAAATACATAAATGAATTTAAAAAATAGAACAACAAAATTGATAGATGATAGTAAGAACTGGTTCTTGCAAAATTCAATAAAACAAACAAATCCCTGGATAAGCTAATCAATAAAAACAGAAAGTAAAATCATAAATAAATACATTTAGGAATGAAAGATGATAAATGAATCGGTACACAGAAGATTTTAAAATTACAAGTGAAAAATTCACCAGGTGTGTAAATAGATTAGCAAATCTCAGTGAAATGGGCAACTTCCGGTAGGGCAGGGAGGGGTGGGTGAATAACAAAGAGACTCAAGAAGAAGTAAGTTAATTTTTACACCCCCCCCCCCACACACACACACAAATTCTGTGGCCATGTAATTTTATAGGTAAGTTCTTATAAATCCTCGAAGAGCAGAAAATTCTCATTCTGTGTAAACTGTTTCATTACACACACACACACACACACACACACACACACACCAGAAAAAGGATTCAGCCCAAATTATTTCCTAAAGTTATCTTAACTGTGTACCAAAAGCTGACAAAATGGCACATGCACACATATACACATACACACAAATATTGGTGTATAGAGAAGAGTTAACAAGCCTGACTGCTAATCTTAGAAAGGTCTACTTTGTGGGCATGAAGGAGGGCACTTGTTGCGATGAGCACTGGGGGTCGTATGTAAGAGATGAATCACTGTGTTCTATTCCTGAAGCTAAGACTATACTGTATGCTACCTGACTTGAATTTTAATTAATTAATTAATTAATTAATTAATTAATTAATGGCGGGGGGGTGGGAGAGAAAGATCTACTTACAAGATTGGCCATTGGCTGGCATCTGGGAACTTGGAGTTCAGGAGGGTTCCCATCCCCCTAACTGATAACAGTGGCTCACTATGCCTAAACTGTTTGTGCAATTATGTTTTATGCTGAACACCAGCTTTCCTTCTGGCAGCCTGAAATTTTGGTACCTGCCTAGCAGAGGCTGCCTCCAGTAAAAACCCTGGACATTGAGTTTATAATGAGCCGCTTCCCTGGTAGACATCATTTCACATGAGTTGTGACACTCGTTGCTAGGGGAATTAAGTGCATCTCATGTGACCCCACCAGAAGAGGACTCTTGGAAGCTTGTGCCTGGTTTTCCCTTCACTGATTTCATTCCATATCTTTTCACTGTACTAAATCATAGCATAAGTATGACTCCACAGGCTGAGTCTTGTGCACCCTTCTTGTGAATTAACAAGCCTGAGGATTGTCAAAATAATAGGTAATAGCCCTTATGTATAGATATTAAAGTTTTAACTAAGATGCTAGTACACATTAAAATAATAATTTTCCAAAGCCAAGTTTTAGTTTAGTAATATAAGTGTTAAAAATCCAGTAATAGAAAGAAAAAAAATCTAGTGATATAGTAGCTCAGATTTGGGCAGTAAATTTTAAAGCATATTATCTTACCAAAAGAGGTTGAAAAGATATTTAATAAAATTTAATTTTAAATCCAAAAATTACTTAAAACTAAAAATAGGATACCTAGCGTTTCCTTTATCCTGAATACATTCATACTATGATGAATGTATGATGAAGAATATCTTCAAATCTTTACCATCATCATACTAAGTAGTAAAATATAGTTCCTAAAGTCATCCTCACCTAAAATTGAGGCCAGAATAAGAATTTCCACCATAACCACTATAATTAACACTATATGGAAAATCTTCATGATGCAATAAAATCTGAAACAAAAGTGAGAGGTATTAGTATTTTCAATAGGAGGAGATAACTTACATGCCTAGAAAATTCATGCTTGGCAAATTATCTGAATACTGGAAAAGTATCTTAAGAAGTAATTTACTTTATACCATTTGTCAGTGATTAAAATTACAGAACAATAGGGACACTGCGCTAGCTCAGTCAGAACATGCAACTCTTGATTTTGAGGTTGTGAGTTCAAGCCCCAAGTCGGGAGTAGAGATTACTTTAAAAAGAAAAAAGATAAAAGAAATACAGAACAATAAAATAGCCCATGTGCAAAAGCTACAACAGCTGCACAATCTAGAAATAACTATTAAAAGCAACATAAGTGATCCATAAGAAGTAAACTCAAGAGAGGCACTTGGGGCATCTGAGTGGCTCAGTCAGTTGAGTGTCTGACTCTTGGTTTTGGATCAGGTCATGATCTCATGGTTCATGAGATGGAACCCAGCACCAGGCTCTGTGCTGACAGTGTGGAGACTGCTTGGGATTCTCTCTCTCCCAATCTCTCTGTCCCTCCCCCACACGAGGGTGCATATACACAGACTCGCTCTCTCTCTCAAAATAAATAAATAAACTTAAAAAAAAAGTAAACCCCAAACTCTCTTGAATAAAGATATAAATAAAAAGTTATTTCTTGGATGAGAATATTGAAAAGTATCAGGCTACCAATTCTTGACTTAATTGATAGTTTTAACATGAGACTGAATATACAAATGGACAAGGGCCAAGCTCTATGTAAAACGCAGAACTCTGACCCACAGCGGCAGCTACCCGCCCAGGAAACCCACACCTTATCTAAAATAAACAGTCCCCAAAATCAGACTTGTAGAAAGTCCAACTACTAACTCTAGTAACAGTCCAGGAAGGTAAACAATACCTTCTGTAACTGTTAGCCCAAATTGGCCAGGACTTGATTAATAACTGACAGCCGCCATAATTTTTGTCCCCAGTGACAATTTAGGACCAATCAGAGAAAGTTAAATATGTACCCCTAACCAGTCACATAGGATCCTCTACTTCTAGTTCACCCACTTCCAGCCTCTCTGTGCCAACAGCCTCCCATCAGGGCAACCTGAGTCCTCCCTTTTCTCCACTGTAAAGTTTTCCCAATCCTCTGCCTGCCTTTGAGTCTGCCAAAACACAAGTGATGGTGGCTAATTCCCTTCCTGCAGAAAACCCTAAATAAATAGCCTCTGTTGCTCTCGTTTGGTCTTGATATCTGTAATAATACTGATGAAAATTCCAACAAGACTTTTGTTTAAACTTGGTGAAATAATTCTAAAGCTCATCTGTAACGACGAACATCTGAGAAGAATCAAGAACATTTCTTAAAAACAAAAGTAATGAGAGGGCACTAGCTCTTCGACGTTTTGAAACAATTAATAAAACAGCATACATATTTAGCAAACACTAATATATGTAAAATTTAGTACTTAGGAAAAGATTCATCACAAATCTGTAGAAAAACAAACATCTTTTCAGCCCATAAATCTGTGACACTCAGCCATTGGAGAAGAAGAGTCCATTTTAAAACATCTCAGAGGGGTGCCTGGGTGGCTCAGTCGGTTGGGCTTCCCACTTTGGCACAGGCCATGGTCTTGCCCTCTGTGAGTTCGAGGCCCGCATCGGGCTCTGTGCTGACAGCTCGGGGCCTGGAGTCTGCATCAGATTCTGTGTCTCCCTCTCTCTCTGCCCCTCCTTTGCTCGTGCTCTCTGTCCCTCAAAAATAAATAAACAAAAAAAAATTTTTTTTAATCTCAGAAATATTTCCAAGTAAATTCTAGAGAGATTAAAAAGGTAAGTATGAGAAGTTACGATTAAAACAAAACTATAAGAATATATAAGTGTGTAGTATCTAATCGCTAAATTGTCAAAAAGGAATTTTTAAAAAGGAAATAATCAAAAAATTACAATGTATGCATTTAAAAATAAACAGGACAAAAAACAAAATATTTACACTCAATACCACACAAAAATTATTACGATCTAATATATATAAATGGCTTTGGTAAATAGATCAACAGATTAGTGGACCAAGTGCATGAAAAAGTCAAAAGCAAAAATAGAATGGCAAGCAAACAAAGAAAAATAGGCAACAATTCAAGTAATAAGATGCAGCTTTTTAGCTCTAAAATTAGTCATTTTCTTAAAAATAGGATTACCCGGTGCTGATGAGGTAGAGTGAAAAGGGAACTCACTTCTGGAGGACTGTAAGTGGTATAATTTTTTTGAAAAGTGTTTTGGCAGTACACATGAAGAGCTCAAAAAATATTCCTATCAGCCGAGCCATTCAGTCTAAGAACAGGAAAAACAGAATCATGCACAAAGATGCTGAATGCAGCACTATTTATAATAACAAAGACATTGGAAACAACTGAAGTGCTTCAGATTGGGAGATTGGATAAGCAAATTACGGTGCATTCAAAAGAAAATGCTATTCACTTATTTAAAATGTTTATAAAGAGTTTTTGGTAATATGGGGAAATGCCTATGTCAAATATTAAGCCAAAAAGCCCAGAAGTATTCATTTGTTCGGTTCCATGTGATCTCAATTATGTCAACAATTTAACAACTATATAGATTGTGTATGCATATACACACATACATGTGTATATATGCCAAAATGCAGCTTGATTGTCTCAAAATGGGAGGATTATGGGAGACTCTTTGATTCTACTTTTCACTACTTCTTCCGATTTTCTGTACTGGGGGTTTGTGGGAGCTTTATTACAAACCAAAAAATAGTTAATCCAGTTTTCTCGTACTATTATCAGAAGAGTTTCTTGGGGTTGGGAGGAGATTTTGTTTTGTCTCCTTTTGTTTTGTTTTAAGAAAAAAGACTTAGAAAAAGAAACAATGTATGTTGGTGCCTGGGGTAAAGGATTACCTGATTAAATACTGCTAACAAAGAAGGTGTCCGCAAGGAGATTCACCTCCCATTCTGACCAGGGTGACATAATTACCTTGGGAGAGTCCCCACAACTTTCCAGAAACCCGCTTGCTTTTCCAATGTACAGCCAAAAAATGGGCTATCAATCCTAGAGGGCACTGAAATCTAAAACAGTTGTGAGAAGCTTTTAAGTTCCATTTTTTTTCTGAGTTTTTGAAACCAGTTTCAAGGGGTTCCATCCCTGATTTGCAACTATAAAGGCTTTTTAAACCCTCTGTTTTTGCCCACATGCTGTAGAAATCAGTATGAAAGTGATAGTCGCTAATGTGATTTCACCAGGGAAAAAGCCCAAGCAATGCCACATAATACAGAACAATAGATGGTTCCAATCAATAACCTTGGCATCTTCCTAAATCTTTTTATAGTTGTTCTTGTCTTGCCTTGGAATACATATTTGGTTCATCATCCACGGGAGGCATGCAGCATGCTTAATCATAATATAACTGGTCAGAACCACTCTGCATATATCAAGTGGAAAGCTATTGTCTTAAATCTCCACATGCCTTATTAGCAGGGAGTCTAATTCTCTTCTGAGACTCCTCTTACCCTTTGATAATCCAAACCGGCTGAGAACATTCCTCCAAGATGGAGATTCCTATGCAGGTGACCACAGTTCTTCCTAGGAGGATCACCTAGTCCCTCTGTGCTCAGCTCCTCTGAAGCAGCATGCATGTTGGGTCCCAAGATTTAGCTCTCACTGCTTTGCTTCACTAACACGGCCACGTCTGGCTACTGCTTGGGCCCAGAAAGCAGGTGAAGGTGGGACCAGGATCTGCCAATACAGACTCCCAGGGCCGCTTTCTGCCCCTAGGAGTCATGCCTGGAGGTCTGGACTTTGCCTTCTGAACCATAAAAACACAAAGAACCTAACTAGATGATGTCATCCCCAAACAAAGAGGCTGCTCTTCTGTCTTCTAAAGTGGGTTGCAGGGACCTTGTTCCCAACTCTCTGAGACTTTCCAAGTGACTCCTGGTGTCTGAGGCCCACCTACTCTTCTGAGGGCTTCCTTCATAGTTTTTTGGCAGAGGAGAGGATAAAGTACACACACATCCCTCTGTTTCAATAAAAGTCCTTCCATTCCCATGGGACTCCCCACTGCCAGTCACACCTGCCTCATCCCGTTCCACACATTAGGAATCTGAAGCTCATGGGGCACCTGGGTGGCTCAGCTGGTTAAGCATCCAACTCTTGATTTTGGCTCAGGTCACGATCTCATGGTTTGTGAGATCGAGCCCAATGTCAGGCTCTGCACTCTGCACTGTGAGTGCAGAGCCTGCTTGGGGTTCTCTCTGCCCCTCCCCTGTGTGCTCTCTCTCTCTCTCAAAATAAATAAACTTAGAAAAGAAAAAAAAAAGAAAAAGGAATTTGAAGCTCTAAGACTTGACTAAGGTTACACGGCTAAGCTTCCTTTTATAGTTTTCTCTCTTCCTATCTAAGCCCTTGTCCTATTTCCTTCTACCTCTCCTCTCCGCAGTCATCTTCCTCTTCTCTAGCTTCTCATTCATCAGCACTATTCACTGAGAACAAATATTAATCCAATATTTTACTAGGACACAAAGACATTTATCCACACTCTCAAAAAGTCTGTCATATAGTTACAGAAAGATTAGCAAAAGCCACGAAACAATCAGATACTAATTTTATTTCTACTTTTCATTTTTTTCTTCACCGCTAAAAAAAACAAAAGTTGACTCTTTTCCTTTTACATTTCATTATTGTATACATCATACAAAGGCTGATATATAACTACAGTTTCTAGAACAATAAAATAAACATCTATGTACTTGTCATTTTACTTAAGCAATAACATTACCGGTCAATGGTTGCCTCTTAGTAAGTGAGATCATTTGTTTCTGTGAGTGTTTCAAAATGGACAAGCTTTGCAAGACTGAGCATTCTTCGAGTTCAAGAAGAAGAGTTGAAAAAAATAATAAAATAGGGCAGTCAAATATGTGCTTTCTGTTGGCAACCCTTTGGTTCAGACAAAGCACGGACTAATAGCCAAGTTCTACATGGTGTAGATCATAACATACTGCAGAGGGTTTGAGGACTCAGGCCATGGATGAAGGACAAAGATATGACCATGAGAGGCAGTACATACAACAAGCTGTATTGGGAATCACTTGGGCAGGGTTGCATGAGCCTCACAGCACAAGACTGTCCAAAGAAGGCTGCTATCCAGAAGCGGAGGGGGGGTGGGGGGCAAGAGAACTCCTGGGAGAGAGGAGACCAGAGGGGTTTATATGTCCCCATGATGTCTAGGGTCAGCAGGATGGCAGGGAGTCTAGTCTACTTCCAAAGAGCCCTCACAGCTTGGGATCTTATAACCACAAGGCTCTACTTTATCAGTGGCCAGAAAATGTTGGGGGAGGTCTTGCATTGTGTGCAAAGCAGGCAGGCCCTAAATGGCTAAAATATGCTTGTTTGTGGCTGTTGTTTCAAATAACTGAATATATAAAAATTTGAGTTTGGCACAGGCAAGTTTTCGAGCTATTGGGCCTCAGTCTGCAATGAAGAAACAGACAACATTAGGGCCAATATACAGAGGCCACCTTTGGCCCATTTATATAACACATACTTTATCCACTCAGGATGGTAATGTTTACCATCTCCCTTGGAGGGGACCCCCCCCATCACCCACCATTGGTTGCTGCATCCATCCTAACCCCGTCTCCACTCCCATTGCCCAATCTGACTTTGAGCCACTGGGTGATGCTGAGGAGAGAGGGGAATTCTTCCTAAAGAAGGCACTTGGGCAGACCCTGAGCCTGACAGCTGGCAACAGCAACGCATCTGTACATCAGCCCCAAGGATGCCTTGTTAATACAGGGAGAAAAGATGGGAATCTTTCCCTCTCTCTGACCATCAGGCTTTGCTGACCCAGGCAAACTAATAGCCTTGCAGGTACTTCTAAGAGTCAAAATGGACTTTTCCTCTTCTATTTTTAGACACACACACATACACACACACACACACACACACACACATACACACACAGCTTCATCTGTATGCAGACTCTCTTTGTAAACTTTAGACAAAAAAAAAGTAAGCTAAATATCTAAAAACTAATATTTAACTGTGAGATCCTTGTTATTTTGTTCAAGATTGGAATCTAGAAATAATGGTAAACTTTTTCCAAAAACTTATCTTGAAATAGGGCTTTTATATCTGATGCCATCTGATGTTAACTGGCAAGGAAAAATCACTCGGCCATAAAACATTTAATGGAATGCTTACTAATCAACATTTTTTTAAATATTTCTTTTGGCAGAATCAGATGCAGTGTTATTAAAAAGGTAAGAAGTGTCAGGTCAGTAGCCCCAGTGATGCAAGACTGTTCTTACAATGTACTTACAAGGACTTATTCATCTAATGGACCCTCCACGGCATCTTCTGGAAAACAATTTGCATGGCTTTACAGGTGATACTCTCAAAAAGCTTATTCTAATAATAGTCTTGAAAGAGCCAATGCCAAAGAAAGGCTAGTCCTCTGGGGTTGAGACCATCCCCTTGCACAAAGCAGATAAGAGAATTAGGCGATTATCTGAGTAATTCCATCTCACATTTCCTCCTTCGTCTTTTTTTTTAAGTTTATTTATTTTGAGAGAGAAAGAGGGAGAGCACAAGCTGGGGAGGGGCAGAAAAAGAGAGGGAAAGAGAAAGAATCCCAGGCAGGCTCCATGCTGTCAGCATAGAGCCTGACACAGGGCTCGAACTCACAAACTGTGAGATCATGACCGGAGCCAAAACCAAAAGTTGGATGCTTAACCGACTGAGCCACCCAAGTGCCCATCACTTTTCCTCCTTCATCTTAAGAAAAGCTTCAGAGAGCTCAGACATATATGGATTTTGTTTGTTTGTTTCTGCTTTTGTTTTCCACATTTATTTAATTATACAGATAAATACATTATCCACCCCTTTACCCAGGGAAAGGCAAAGGATCAAAGAACATCTTCATATCTTTACCAGCTACTGGGGAAAAACACATTCTGCAACCCTGTACCCTGGCAACGTGACACATTTTTGTCAGTTTTCTTTTTCCCAGTGGGTGAAATTTAACCAATACTTTGTTAGCGAAGGTCTAGTTGTTCCCCAGAGGAAAATTACAGGAGTGAAGATATAACCTCTGCCATGCCACATTTGAGCTTAAAAGGATAGATTTCTAGGTCTAGCCACCGTTTTGAAATTAGGTTTTAAAAGGAATAGGTTTGTTGCTATGGATTTAAGGGGCAGAAGGGCCAACATTCACTTACAGTTCTCAAAAATAACAGTGAGCAAGAATATTTCCATCCTATTACAGCTCAGAAGAAGGATTAAAAAAAAAAAATCTCCCTGTTGGACAAAAGTAAAGCAATGATGGCCACAAATGCTAACAACATTAACTTTGCATTATTGAGATTCACACACTCACTCACTTCATTACCAAAGCATCCTCCAGATTAAAACAGACATAACTGGTACCTTGAAACTAATAGCAAAGGGCTGCCTGGCCATCACTCTGTCAATTTCATCTCCAGGACGATTTCCCCTGACAGCTTCTTCCAGTATATTTCAACCAGCTGTAAAATCTGCCTTCTCCTTCTTTTCTCCCTTTTAAAGCAGAAGCCTGCCAGAGGATTTTGGTGCATTAGGACAGACTTTATTAAACAACTTAATCCATCTCTGCCTGCCTAGCATGGCCTAGGGAGTCCTAATTAATCAATAAGCATTTATTGAGTGTTCCAGTGTGCATAATAGTCCTGAGTCAGGTGCTGTGGAGACTTCAAGGATCTAGTTAGGAAAATGGAGCACATTGCATCCTAGAAGTTTTCCTGACAGTATGAGTTAGTACATAGGGAAAAGGATGTAACATTTGTTGAGGGCCTCCTGGGCACAAATACTGAGCTGGATGCCCTATGTACATTATTATTTCAGTTCTTCTGTATTCATTTGCTGGGGCTGCCATAAGAAAGTACCATGGACTGGGTGGCTTAAGCAACAGAGATGTATTTCCTCCCAGTTCTGGAGGCTAGAAGTTCAAGACCAAGGTGTTGGCAGAGTTGGTTGGTATTTGGGGGGGAGGGGACAGAGGTGGTTTTGTTCTGTAGCTTCTCTCCTTGGTTTGTAGGTGACCATCTTGTCCCCTGTTTTCACATGGTCTTTCCTCTGTGCTCATTCACATATGTGTCCAGATTGCCCCTTCCTAAAAGGAAACCAATCATACCGGATTAGGGCCCACTCTAAAGACCTCATTTTAACCTAATTCTCTCCCTCTCTTTTTTGAGATTTATTTATTTTTGAGAGAGAGACACACACAGAGCATGAGCAGGGGAGGGGCAGAGAGAGAGGGAGACACAGAATGTGAAGCAGGCTCCAGGTGCCATGCTGTCAGCACAGAAACCTATGTGGGGCTTGAACTCACGAACTGTCTGAGCCAAAGTCGGACACGTAACTGACCGAGCCACCCAGGTGCCCCTAAACTAATTCCCTCTTTAAAGCCCTTGTCTCCAAATACGGTTATATTCCAAAGTACTGAGGGTTAGGATTTAAACTAGGAATTGCTGAGGGGCTGGGGGTACAGATCAGCTCATAACATAGACCTGTCATGGAGATGAGGGAATATGTCAGATAGGACTCTTTGTGTTTAGAAGCAAACAAACAAGCAAAGAAGACAGAAAATCGGACACAAACAATGGGTTAGGATTAGGGTTCGGTTATGAATAACAGAAAAAATATCAGTGGGTTAAATGTAATGGAAGTTTATTCCTCACTTTCGCAAAGGTAAGAAATAGTCCAAAACTGGGATGGTGCTCCACGGCAGCAGGGAATCAGATACCTTCCACAGCTTTCATTCCCAGAGTCACCTCATGGTCCAAGGTGGCTGCTGAAATTTCAACTATTACGTGTATATTCCACTTTGTTGATTCTGTTCTCAGAAAAGCTCTCCCTTTACCATTGTAAGATGGCTGCAGCAACTCAGGCCTTTTCTTCCCTACGCTCCAAATCCCGTGGAAAAGAGCAAGAGCCTCTTCTTTAGAACTATCAGCAAAGTCATTGATCCTGACTGGGTCACATGCCCATTGTTGTGGCCAAGGAAACGTGATGTCCTGACCGCCTTGGCTCTGGACACCTACCCGCCTCGGGGCTGAGGGTGTGGCTGGCATGAACCCCAGGGGGAGTTTCATTTCATGCTTTACTAGATGAAGGACAAATGGATGCTGCGCAGGACAAACAACAAGGGTCCACAGGTGATTTTCCTCAGTTTTCAGATCAGCACAGTGAGTCTTCAAAAGGCTACCTCACTTGGCCACGTGCCCATACAACTGGTGGAATGAGGATTCAGACCCTCCTGTGTAAAAGTACCACATGTAAGGTGCCTGGGTGGCTCAGTCGGCTGAGCCTCCGACAATTGACTTAGGCTCAGGTCATGATCTTGAGGTTCATGAGTTCAAGCCCCACGTGGGGCTCTGTGCTGATGGTGCAGAGCCTGTTTGGGATTCTCTCTCTCCCTCTCTCTCTGCCCCTCACCTGCTCACACACACATGCACTCTCTCACTCACTCAAAAGAAACAGATAGCCTTAAAAAATAAAAACACTACAGGCAAGGAAATTGTCTTCGCAGTGAGTCACTGCCTAAAGGCAACCTATGGAATGGTTGTCCTGGCAAAATACCAGGGTACACTCAGCCACCACCCCGGAGGACCAGTTGGCCAATTCATCAGATCATTAGTAAATATTCCATGGAGGAAAAAAAAAAGAATGTTTCAGAGCCAAATGGTTTTGGGGAAACCTGTCCCTATCCTCTTGGTGAGGCTTGGTAAACAAACAAACGAAAAGGTTTTAAGAAGTCTTGAGCTACTTCATTTGGCTTGACCAGACTTTCCCAAACAACTTTTATTTGTTCCTCAAAATTTTGTTTGTTGACAGCTTTGTTCTGAATACCCATTACTATCGTTCATAGTTTAAGAAACCAATGTTCTTTGGAAGGTACTTCAAGAAGGAGGAATCGCTAATTTAATCCAAAGCCTGACTTTTCAGAAGAAGGAACCGAGGGTCAGGGAGGTTAAGGGACATCACCAGTGTTGTGTGACAGGTGAGCAACAGCCCTGAGACTAGGAGCCAGGCACCCTCCCTCGACCCAGGACAACCCTTTTGTACTAACTTGCAGGTGGGTGGTAGTTTTCAAAGTACTTTTATATGAAATTATCTTATGTTGAGCATGATAAAATTATACCTGACATTGTTCTCGGTTAACGTTCTGGGTTTCACTGAACGGCAGTGATAAGATCATCTAAGCCGATGAACAGTTCCTGTATTTCCACGAACTGGGGTGTGTGTGTGTGTGTGTGTGTGCATGTGTGTGCACGCGTGCGCACGTATTCCCACAGGCTCTTGCATACCCCCTCCACCAGCAGCAAAGGCACTCAGAGTTAAATCACCTACCTATAGCACTTACCTACTTAGTCCTTCAGGGCTAGGAATTGTGTTCTCCCTTTCCTCTGCAGGTTTTGAGTAGATACATCAATCAATCAATCAATCAGGAAATATTTATTGAGTGTTTACTAGGCTCTCAGAACTGTTCTAGACCCTGTGGGGCAACTATAAATCAACTCAGTGATTATATATTGAATATTTACTATGTGAGAAGCCCTGCTAAATATCGTGGGAGGTACAAAGTTAAACAAGCTACCCATCCTTTCCCAACAAGCTTACTATATGAGGATATAAGGTAAGTTTTCAAACAAATACAATGAAAGGCAACATATGATCATAGAAGAAACAGTCGTTTGTTTGTCGGTTGGTTGTTAATGATAGGGAGGCATTAGAGCCAGAGCTGAAGCGTCTGATCTGACTGCACTGACTCCTCTCTGCAGGTGAGGGAAGTGAAGTTATAAAAGCCGTTGGGCTCCCAATTTTGCAGCCGAATGCAGGAAAGCCTCTAACAGAGGTTCTTAACCCACGCTGCAAATTGGATTCATCTGGGGAGATTTTAAACCACAGATGTCTGAGGTTCCATCCCCGACCAGCTGAATCAGAATCTTGGGGCTTAGGGCATTAGGGCTGTATTTTCTTTTTAAAGCCTCTCCAGGTGACTTTGGTGGGGTCAGGGTTGAAAGTTGGTGTCCTCAAGCTTTGCAGCTGGCCAGATGGGGGGCAAGAGGTTGAGGCAAGCTGGCGTGGATAGGAACAGGGAGAAGTAGCTGGACCTGAGCATCCTGGTGGAGGAAGAATCAGGGTCCCGATGACAGCCTAGTATTTAGAGCAAAGAACAGAGCATCAAAGACGACTTCAAGACACAAGTGTTGAAGTCTAGAATGGCCAATGTAGAGACTGTGCTGGGCAACAAGGGTTAAAAAGAAGTATCCAGAACCCATTAGAGTTGAAAAACATGGGTCAGGTCTGCCTGGAGTCTTCCTCTCCCAATCAGGGACAGCACTCCCAACCTGGGAGAGCATTCACCCTGACTCCTCCACCCTGGCTAGGTTTTAAAGCACCTTAAGGGACATTATTGTGCAAGGATCTCACGACCACTGACCTGCACCATCTTTTTTTTTTTTTATGTTTCTGTTTGTTTTTCGATGCTTATTTATTTACTTGGGGGAGGGGGGGCCGAGAGAGAGGGGGACAGAGAACCCTAAGCAGGCTCCACATTGTCAGCACAGAGCCCGATGCGGGGCCCTAACCCACAATCTGTCTGTGAGATCACCACCTGAGTCCAAACCAAGAGTCGGACGCTCAATGGACTGAGCCATGCAGGCACAGGCCCTGGAGCATCTTGTGATCACAAGTGAGCATGACTCAGGATCTTGAAATAGTGACCCAAGATGGGCTAAAGCTTCAGTGAGTGTTTTCTGGGTGCCAGAGCTGTGCTAAAACTTAAGCTATATTATTCATCTCATGCCCCCAACAACCCCACCTAAGCAGCCCAACTGTTACCCTGCCATCACAGATGAGGAAACTGAGCCATAAAGAAGTTAAGGAAGGTGCCAGAGGTTCCACATCCTCTGAGATGGACTAAAATGTGGAGAATCAATCAAACGAGTGTTTCAGTGCTCCCTGTTTTCCTCCTGTAAAATCATTGTGCGTAGTTTCCACGGCCCAGCTTCTGTTGACTGTATTTTTGTTGAATTTCTATTAGTGCCAGAGACGAGCTGTGTAGGATCCAAAATCCAGTCAGAGGAAGTCCCGGAGGGTTTGGAACGGGGAAACAAACACACCTTCCTTTAACTCTCACAGAGAAGACTAAAGATCAGAGAGGTTCAGAATCTTGCCCACGCCCCACTGCAAAAAGGGGCAAAGTCGAGATTTAAACCCAAGTTGGTCTGAATCTAAACACCAGTGCTCTTACATCATAACCCTGTCCTGCCCCCCATTGTATCTAGGACTAATCCAGGACCCTGACCTGATACGTGTTGCCAGGAACAATGCCCCTGATGTGTTTCTCTCCCACCTACCTCCCCACACGTATGCTCCCAGCTTGCTCCTCTGCTACCTGCCCCGCCCCTCAGTGGCTCGGTCTCCAGCGGCAGGACAAGCCACCTCCTAAAAAGACCAGTAAGTGGCTTTGGGTAGCAGTCGGTCTGAGGTCTCCCAGGCCTGTGGGAAATGTGGTCAGAAGCCACAGAATCCCAAGAGAATCCCTTAGAAGTGCTGGCAGCCAGCTGGAGCACAGGAAGATGCAGGATGGTACAAAAGGATCCGACTCCTGCAACGTCCACTCTCCAAAGTGTGACGCCAAGTCCTGTTGTCTGGGGCAGGAAGAAGGCAGGTAGGACACCCTCCAGCCACTCCATCACTCCCAGCTTCAGTTGCACTCAGTCTGTCTTGAGGCCAGCCGGGGAGTGTCGGGCCCTCCAGCAACTGCTTCTGCCAAGCCACCGGGCTGCCAGAAGAAGAGTTTGGCCAGAACCCTCAAGGAGTGGAAAAATCCCCATCTCATCTCACCAGTGCCCTGTAACAGATGCAGAGTTAGGGTGCAACCTGAAACAAGTCAGGACCCTGCCATCAAGGTGGATGGTGGGAGAGGGGTGGCTGGGAAAGTGACTGTCCCTGGTATGGGTACAACAGCATTTGCAAGACAGCTCATTTTTTTTTAACACTTATTGATTTTTGAGAGAGAGGGAGTACAAGTGGAGGAGGAGTAGAGAGAGGGGGCAGAGGATCCAAAGCGGGCTCCACGCTGATAGCAGAGAGCCCAATGCAAAACTCAAACCCAGGAACCATGAGATCATGACCTGAGCTGAAGTCAGATACTCAACCGACTGAGCCACCCAGGCGCCCCAAGACAGCTCACTGATCACACCAGCAGGGAATGCTAGCAAAGTCATCTAGCCCCTTGCTACAGTGAAGCCCAGCAGCAGCATCGCCTGGGAGCTGGTTAGAAACACAGAATCTCAGCGCCCACCCCAGACCTGCCAAATCAGAACCTACATTTTACCAAACTCCCCAGGTGACCATAGGTACATTAGAGTTTGAGGAGTGGTGATCTAGAGTACCCTCCTGTTTTATAGATAAGGAAACACCTCCAAAGAGGTCAAGGCGCCTTCCCCGAGGTCTTATCGCTAGACCATGCCAGACCTGAGATGGATAATAACCCACACGCGTACTGCACTTTCCCTTTGTTCATTCACTTAATCCTCACAACGGCTGCATGAAGTGGGCAGGGCAGAACTATTAGCCCCATTTTACTTATGAGGAACCTGAGGAACAGAGATATTAAGGAATTGACACATAGGAATTGACAGAGTCAGAATTCAAACCAGAGATTCTACCTCATTTTGCCCAGTGTTCAAGGGCAGGGGTCCAGAGATTTTTTCGATAAAAGGTCAGATGGCAACTGTTTTCATCTTTGTGAACCATTCAGCATCCATCATGGTTATTCAACTCTGCCATTGTAGCAGGAAAGCCCTCATAGACAATAAAAGAATGGGCATTCCCATGGTTCTAATAAAACTTTATTTATAAAAACAGGCATCGGGCCAGATTTGGACCACAAGCTGTAGTTCGCCAAGCCTCACTTCCTACTGCTCAATCCGTAAGAAAACAATCTCTACACCAGCCTTCCTATCCTATTCCAGTCTTTGCAGAGAGGAAGGAGTGAGTGGGGCTTTTGCCCCCCGCAGGGAAAGCCCCTCCCTGCATCTCCTATAGCACAGGATATTGTCTGGGGAAAGAGGTTTTTATCCTGCCCCAAAGGGGTTTTGAACAAAAGGTGGACCCCACCAGGGATGCCGCATCTGGGTAGGCAGGACAAGGCCTGGAGAGGCTGCAGGGGGTTTAAATCCTTCCTATTTACCGCTCACTGAGCTAAGACCCTGGCTCGGAGGCACCAGCTGGAAAGAAGCAAGCCCTTTGCTAATTGCTCTGCCCAGAGGGGACCCTTTCTGCAAGCTCCCACCCCCCCCCCCTCAGAGCGGGTGCCTTTTCTACTCCGCACGAAGGAACCTCGTGCCAGCAGCAACCCCGGTAAATCCAGGTCCCGCTGCAGACTGAGCCTCCCCTCCTCAAAAGCATTCCGGCAGGAGGACCTGCCGCAGCTGCTCCGTGAACACACTTGCACCGCCTAAAGGGCGCACGAGACAAAGGGAAAGAAACCCCAGTAACAATGTCTGACTCCGGGAAACAAAGCTAGGGACCATCCTTTAATGTTTGCGTTCATTAATGTCCCCGTCAATTTCAAACACCGGGGTAGGGTTTCCAGACTTTGCAGATCATTTAAAAGCTTAAAGGATTATCAAACCAGTCATTTAAAATGACATTTTCACTGCGCAAATATTATTCTATTAAAGAGCATGCATGGCACAGGCCGCGATCAGCTTTGGCAGTTACAGGGCCTTCTTCCATCGCAAACCCCACTGTTTCCTCATAAAGCTGTCAAGCCCCCGCTTAATGAAACATATATAAACGCAATGATGCTAGCCATGTCACAGCAAGCTAATTCATTCTGGCTTTTTCCCGTTGCGCTGCCCTATTAAGGCTTTTATCAATGTGTCCTCTTAGGATCACCCCGGCAGGTCTGCCATTGGTCCAGGGAGATGAAACCCGAGAAAGTGTTTAATTTCCAAACAGGCCTAACATCTTAAATAAATAAATAACCAACAGACCCGGATTGAATGTAATGGTAACATGCAGAAGGCAGACTGAAGGGGTTTTACAGACTAAAGAGATACTGTAAGATTAATAAACAATCCTGTTCCCTTCCGCGGGTCCTTTGACCCAATCGAGCTGCTGACTTCAGTTCTTGGGCATAGGTTTCCTTCTCTAATTATTAAATTACTAAAAGAGGATCCGCTTGGCATGGCCAGGGCTTAGAAAAAACCTTTTAGAGCTATTTCCAGGCTGTTTTTCAAGGCTGTTTTTATCTGCATGACTGTTTTGGCTCTGCCATGCTCGACTTTTTCTGGGTTTGTTCATTCAGTCTGAGAGGCATAAAGAGAGGCCCAGAGCTGTGGCTTTCCCCCTTCTGGTCCAGTGAGCCAAAAATGACTTCGATGGAAAATCGGGAAGCCTTCACACACCCTGAAACCGGCCAGAGTTCAAACCCTTTTAGGCAACAATGAAAGAAGACTGGCAAAATGATCAACCCCGCGAGACTTGAGGCAGCCAGAGAGGATTGTTCACTGACTATACTAGAGGTGCCTGGACTGAAGCCATCTGAAAGGTCCTGTCTCCTTTTTAAGGGTAAGTAAGAGGACAGAACTCAGGAAAACAACCATTTCCAGCGACTTTCTTCTTGCCGTAAAATTACTTCCCTGAACACAGGTCCCTGAGGAAAATTCACAAATTGGTCCAAATGACTGGATGTCACTATTTTCAGCTGCAGAGATCTGCTTACGTCAATGACAAGCTATAAATACTGAGCCACTTGGGAATAGCGTTTACAACAATTCCACCTAGGACTAGGATTTGACGCTCGAGGCCTGGGAAGAAAGTTCTTAAGGAAACCCATAAGCCTGGGTGTCCCCAAGGGGAGAGGGCAGATTCTCAACTTTTCTACCTTCACCTTTCTACTGTTCCATTCCAACCACCAGCTCAGATGTCTGTGTACACACACACACTAAGGCCATGTCCCACCGTGTGCTGTGTATGGCAGGTGACTCAGGCGTCCTCTCTCCAGGGACAGCTAGAGAAACGCCTGGCAAACCTGCTTCTCACGGGAGCCACTGCTGCCGCGGCTTTTTCTTTTTTAAAGAAAGCGGTATTTCCCAATATGCATCTATGAAACAAAAGGCCAGATAATTTCAGAGTAAAAATGGACCCCTTTTTAGGCAATTCAAAACAGATTTGCATATTCAAGGTTCTGGAAATTCCTGCATTAAAGATTCTTGTCAAGTTTTGTTCAGCCTGGCGTTCGGTGATCTCGACTACTAAAACTTGTATTCAAGATATGTTCCTTATCAAGGAACACAGTCCTAGAAACTCTAATAGAACATTAATTAAACCTAAACTACCCCAAAGAAAGAAACTCCGATGACATCAGGTCTGTAATCCTCAAAGAGAATGTTGTCAATTCAGCATGGAAGCTTCCAGAAAAGGGGGCGATGTATTTGTTTATAGTAATTCTGATTTTTCAAAAATTCTGACTCCCTCCACTGTACCGTTGACTGAAGCAAATGCCCCACCGTGTGTGCAGCTGCATACAACTAACACAAAGGCATTTGCGGACAGGCCTTGCAAGCCATCGAGGGGAGAGGGAAATTTGTTGCTGGGGAAAAACCTAACTGCACACTGCCAACACCAATCGTCTTCCTTCACAACAGACTGGGTGCCCGTGCCAAAAATCACTCTTGGTTCCCTTTTTAATTCTGCCCTCCTTTATCCGCTAAGACTGGGGGGGAATTATTTTGATTGGAATTGGACAGCCACCTGCAGCTAGATCTTTAGCTGTTATTAGTATTCTGTTTAAGCCTCTTTACAACAAGCTCATTGAAAAAGACAGTGGACTTTTGAAGTTGTCCGGTACCATCTCTGGTGATTTTCTCAAGTTAACAACCTCCATACCAGCCAATTGTGCTGGCTGGGGAAGGTGATAATCTCCTCCCCAGGGTCGTGGTCAGGAATTAAGGGGTCTGGGATAAATTACAGAAGCGGTCCCTGCCAAGAGCTCTCTTCTCCTTGATCTTGCCCCATGCTTCCTTACTGTATTTTTATTTTAACACAACGCTCAGGTGTTTTTCTACCCTCTCGTTCCTACATTCCTCCAATAATTTGGGCCTTTACGTCTTTCCCAAGCATTACACCCACTCAGAGTTGGTCTCATAGGCACACAACTTCCAATTTGGAGCAACGCCTCTAAACATTGCTTACTTACAGAGTTCTCTCCAGTTACCTAATATTTTTTTCTAACAGAGAACACCAACAGTTCCCCCTTCGTTTTAAACCCTCCAACACCCATTACACTTTAATAATAAGCCTTCATATTTGCTTATTCCTTTACAAAGAAGCTCCATATACAAAGTCCCCATTTACGTTCACACAGTACTGTCACCGTGACAGAAACAAGCTTTTGGGGTGCTTATTATCCATTGAACAGGAAACCAATTTGGTTCCACTTTTCGGTACCAGTAACTGAAGGACCTCAACCAAGTCTCAGCTGGCCTCCAAGATGAACGACAAAGAGAGAATTCCAATTTATCCCCCACAAAGCCAAAGTCCTAAGACTCTGAAGAATCCTATTTCTTTGTAATGCTTAGGATGAAACTTGGTGGATGGCCACAGAGAACAGTCTTTGATCCTCCAACTTTGTTCTCCCTTCCCCTCCTGCCACAGCTGAGACCCATTCCACGAACATCCACCTTGTGCTACTTTTGAGGGGGAGCGGAAGGTGATGGCAGGTTTCCGTTTCTTTGGTTTAATTTTTTTTCTAATCAGTGGGTACCCAACCCTCCACTGTTAACACTTTTCTATCCACAGATGAAAGTAGAAGTTAATATCAGGGGAGTTGAAACAATGAAAGAGCCCAGAGGAAACAGTCCTGAAATAAGAAATAAATCCACCGGGATTCAAATCCTGGCTTCACCATTTATGGGCTGGGTCACCTCGGGCAAGATACTTAACTTCTTTGAGCCTAATATCCTTATATGTAAAATGAAGATAAAATGGTATCCCCTTTTTGGCCCTTATAAGGACCAAAGGAGTGGATAGCTTCTAGCACCTGATAAGTACTAGATGGTATTTTATTACTATTCTCTCTGAATCGGCAGAAAAATAAGACTAATAATGATATGTGACCAATCTATTGTTCTCCTTAGCACAGTGAGCACCCAGAGAGCTTAAGGACAATTGATGATGTCCTACAGCCCTCCTTTGTCATGAAAAGTCCCTTCCTTCTCTTGCAGAAGCTCGTCATTAGGAAACCCACAGAAAGTGAAGGCTACATTCTGAAAAATGGTAATGATATATTGGTGAGTTTATAAGAGCTATGAAGGAAATCTGGATTCACTTTGCTCAAACATTAAAGGCAGGGAAACTCATATTTATTGCATGTCTCTGAAGGGCCTCTTGATCCTGACTGCAGCCACATGAGAATGACGCTGCCACACCCATCTCAGGATGACACGGGCAGGCTCAGACCACAGAAAACCTGTCCAAGATTCAGGGACCTTTAAGTGGCAGAGAAGGGATTTGAACCCGAATTTTACAGACTCTAAAATCTATCCTTTCTACCATACTCCCACCAAACATCAGAAAAAGGAAACTAACCAAGGAAAATTGTTGATCTTTTATCTATTTGAGAGAAAGCAACTATCAGGGGACCTCGGGGACAGATCTTCTAATGTTTGGTTTTGGTTTTGTTTATTTCTTTTGAGAGAGAGAGCATGTGTGGGGGAAGGGGCAGACAGAGGGGGAGGGAGAGAATCCCAAGCCAGTTCCATGCCTGGTGTGGAGCCAGACATGAGGTTCGATCTCACAACCGTGAGATCATGACCTGAGCCAAAACCAAGAGTCAGACACTTAACAGACTGAGCCACCCAGGCGCCCCCTTCTAATACTGTTTTTATGCAAACTTATTGTTCCCTGGTGCCCCTATTCCACCCCCAAAGGTTACATTAGAAATCATGACAGATAACAGGATTAAGGGAGGAGGACAAGCAGGCTAGACAGATAAACCGCACCTGCTAAAATTGGACCCTATGATGTTCTAAACGCCACCAGAATACAGAAAGGGTCAACAGTGCTCAAGAACAAGGACGGTGATAGTGATGAGGGCCAGGTTGAGGAACAGTCAGCATGGGGCCTGAGTTCGTTTTTTATTTTGGTGTTTTTTTTTTTTTTCATTTTGTTAACCCTGCAAATTGCAGAGAAGCGAGTCTGCTTCCAACACCTAGGAAAACACTGGGGACACCTTCGCTCAAATAATTTGCAGGTGTGCAGACCACATCATCATCATGGAATAGCACAGTCCTCAGAGAAGGCTTCTGGAAACCTAACTGAGGCTCCCCAGAGGCTGGGATAGGGTCTGAGAGCAGACGCTGAGAAGAAGTGAGCCTGAAGATCTGTCCATCTGTCCTCGTGTTGGCTTCTGTCTTGCCTCACAGCAGCTACTCACCAGGGAGCTGGAACCAAGACCAGCCTGGACGAGCCAGCGAGTGGATGGGTCTGTAGCTGGTCTCAGGTGTCACCCGCCGACCCTGCTTTGCACCCCCATGAGGAGGAAACACTAGAGGCTGCCCACTCAGCCCCCAAACCGGTAGATGTGGCATTGCGTCTCAGCTCAGCCACGTGCCGGATGCGTAGCTTTACTACGCAACCTCTCGGTTTCTGCATCTGTGAAGCAGGATAACAACAGCCACCACTGGGACTGCCGTGGAAAGTAGGTGAGTTAAGACATGATACGTAGCACGGAATTTGTCATAGCAGCCATAATAGTCGCTAACATTTATTGAGAGCTTACAACAAGCGAGGCTGCACCCCGGGTGCTTTCTACGTACCATCTCATCTAATCCTTATAGCAGCCGCATGCGTTAGATTCCGTTACTTTCCCCCTTTTTACAAGGGAGGATGTTGAGGGGGACAGGCGGCCAAGTAAGTGGCCCAAGGTCACACAGATAGTGTCAAAGAGGAGAACAGGGCCAGGCAGTCTGGCTCCAGAGCCCGTGTTCTCACTAACTGGAATATAAATATGGCTTCCACACTGCCAAAGCTTTATCTGCAGACTCTCACCATAGATACCCACCCCCAGGGTCTTCCTTATACCAGGCACCATTCGCAGGAGACAAAGATGACGAAGACACAGTTGCTTCCCCAGGGTGAGTCAGAGCTTAGCAAGGAAAGAGTGAAGTCGTCAGGTGGCTTTGAAAGAAATGTGACATGTGCTATGCAGCAATGCAAGGAAGAGGAGCTAAAGATCCAACCCAATAATCCAGCACCTTCCTTAGGAAGGACCTAATATTTGCGTGCTTACAGCATATCAAGCGCTTCGGGGCACGCATCACTCCCGCACAACCCTATATGGAAGTCACCGCTTTTAAGCTCTTTGGACAGATCAGAAAACTGAGGCCCAAAGAATTAAAATCACTTGCTGGGTCATGCAGTCATTAAATGGCAGAATCAGGATTCCTGACTGTGTGGTCAGACCCTGTGCGTGCGGTGTACTATACTAACCATTGTGCAATACTACCTCCCATGCGTGCAACACACCCTCCGTCTCACACATCTCCCTATCTCTTGATCGCCTTATCAACCAGGAGAGGCTTGGAGGAAAAGAGCTATTACTTGATTGGCACAGATAAGCCACCACGTCAAGCAGTACTACAGCCTGGGTCTCCCTTGACAATGGCACCTCGTGGCAGGAAGGTAACCCCTGGCAGGCAAGGGTATAGAGCTGGCAGCCATGTAAAGACACGCACTGAGACACACGGGCAGCCCCTGCTGGGGTACTCTATCCAGGCAGCCTGGTCAGGTTCCTGCCAAGTCAAAGGCATAAAGCTTCTCTGTTTTAGCCATTCTAGCCTCCTGCTACATGTTGTAGTATGCAGAAAGGATGTGCTTCCCCCTCTGTGCCTTGGACCACTCTCCAGTGGTGTCCTCTTAGCCTTGAGAACACGGAGCCATTAGCAGTGGGCCAGGAGAGAGAGCTGGGGAGGAAAGAGATGGGGCAACTGGAGTATACACTTACCTCTCCTGTCTGCATCTGCTTAAAGTCAGGGATGAGCAAGAACCTCCCAAGGGGCCCTCAAGGAACCTGCAGTCTCACTGCTGAAACAATAAAACTCACAGTCAATAGCTGGAGATCATTCAGTGCCAAAATGAATGCGGGGGGACCCACAGCATGTCAAAGATACTAAGACAAAAGGAAGCCCCACAGGGACTGCTGGGAAGATGTCATGAACATGGGGATTGAGCTGTGCCCCGGAGTGTATAATGTAGTGCAGAATTTTAAGTAGAGCCCCCTCTGAGCTCCTTCAACTTTGCTCCTCATCCGATGACAAGACAACTGTTGTATCTGCTACAAATCTCTTTGCAACATCGCCCTTCATGTCTTTGGTCCCAGACTGAGTCTCAGATGCTGCCTGGTTGGGGAGGGGGGCAAGGCATGCCGGTCCCACATCGCCCTGGTTTCTCGCACCCAGGGAGTCAGCTTCAGGTCTCAGCGCTGGTATGGATTTAGAAACCAGATGCCCTCAGTAGTCAGACGCATCAGGCCTTGCCACACAAGGGCCTGGCACTGTTTTATTCCTATTCCAAATTAACATAAGCATTTCTCAAAGGCACACCCTGCATTACAGTGAAAAATAAAATCAAAAGCTTTCTACCTTATAGCCAATAAAATGTGAGGCTCCCTCTACCAAACTCAGCCACTTTCTGCACCCTGTTTGATTGTGTAGTGGACAAAGCATCTGGAAAGGGCAGACAAAGGGATGCTACGGGCCTCCCTATTAAATACTGAGAGTAGCAAGTGCGAGAGAAAAGGCACATAATTGCTCCCCCTTCAGAGCATGGTGACCTCATTTAGAGTATTGCTGTTCTCTGGCGGCTGGAATGGGAGCTCGATTTCTGGCTGGGAAAACCGGCAGCATCTTTTCCTTTGTTCACCTGGCAAAGAAGCCGGATACGGAGCCCTTGGGTCTTGCTGTAAGTCTCATCTACAGCGCTTTGCAGGATGAACATAAAGTGAGTGCTGTCCCCAATGGGCTGAAGGTCACGGTACAGGAGACGAGATTTATAGAGTGTTTCCAACAGCTCCATTGGCTCCAGAATGGCTGTGTCCCTGTGGCAAATTCTACTTGTTGTGTTTTGGGTTTTTGTTTTTGTTTTTGTTTTTCTGAAGAGATGTATGAGATGGTGAGAAAACACTGGACACTGTGCCAGGATTGGTAAGAATGAATAATTCCTGCTTCTATTGCTGACAATTTCTTAGACTTTAACTGTTCATCGCCCTAAATTTTATTTTTATGCTCATGACACTCCAACCCCAGCAAGGCAATTTGGTGGAGAATCATATTTTAAGGAATCTATCTAAATGCTCCCAGGGTTTCCACATATTTCTGGATCACTTTTATCACTGGTAGATGGGGCCAGCATGTGAGGGATCATCCTTATTCATTACCAACCTGAAATTCAGACAAGCTGAACAGAACAAATTAAGTTAAAATATTAGCTGTAAAACAAAGCCATGTGTTTCATTCCATACCCCCAGGCTGATCTTTGAGAAAAGATAGCACCTGAGTCTGGGTACCCAGCAATCTCCTTTCTCAAAAGTGCTGAGGATGTCCCCACTTCTGAGGCCTGAATCTTGGAATGGGCACTTAATAGGAAGAACTCAGGATCTGGAGTCACAGAATCAGTGGATGTGAACTTAGGCATATTATTCTATGCATTCAGACACGAATTTGACCAAATTAAAAGCAACTAAAAAATAGTAAACTCCATCAGAGGTCTCCCAAGTTACACCTCGCTGATCTTACTGGTTACTGAACAGATGACTATGGAAAAATCTTGGAAGAGATGGGAGTCGGGAAAACCGTGACTTCTTCCAAACCCCAGCATAGAGTCTAAAACACATACAAAGAGGAACCTACCAGCAAAGTGAGCTGGGCTACTTCACTGAGATGTAGGGGAAAGGAGCTCACATTTCCTGAGGTCCTGCTGAGCCCCAGGCACCTCACTCACATCCTCTTACACAGAAATTCTATGAAGTAGTGCATTATCACCCCTTCTTATTTTGCAAAAGAGGAACAGAGGTTGAGCTGTGCAGAGCAATTGTGAAGGTCACTCACCTAGAGGTGGTAGGGTCCAAGGTCTACCTGATCCTAATGCAGATGTCACCTAAGATTGTAACACCTAGCAAAGGGGCCATCACACACTAAAGGGTTTTTTCAACTGATAAATGCAACGCAGATATAAGGGCGGTGGCCTGAGAGGGTTGTCTCTCTCTCTCTCTCTCTCTCTCTCTCTCTCTCTCTCTCTCTTTTTCTTTCTTTTTGAAGTAGCTACTATTTTAATAGTGTAGCTGACTCAGTTTCAGAGCTCACCTTTTGCTAATTTCTCTATTTAACCTTAAGTGTTCCTGATAATAAATACTGACCAAACCATACAAGAAGTCAGATGTGCTTTCAGTAGCAAGCCTTGTGTTTACAAACTGGAAAAATACATACATACGTATATAAATACATACATACATACATACATACATAAACAAACAAAAAAATAAGAACCAAAGCTGGCTTAAGAGCATTGCCCAGCAGACCCTTGATCTCATGGTGAGCTTGGCTTGATGGAAGGAGGACACATAACCCGGATTCTAGTCTCTGCCCCACCATTATGAAAAACCTTAAGCTGGGCCAGTTGACTGTGCACTTCTTGAGAGCAGGAATTCTACCAAAATTATCCACCTATCTCCAGGATCTAGCAAGGTACCTGGCACATAGTGGACCTTCACTACATATGTGCTTGTTGACTGATTAGATGAATAAATGAATGAATGAATGAACAGAATGTCTGATTAGAGAGGAGGCATTTGTGTAGAACAGAAGGCACTGAAGACCTGTGTTCAACTTCTGGCTCTGACGTTATCCGACTGAATGTCTCCACGAGTCAATGAACTTTCTCTAAGTCTACATCCTCATCTATCCAAATGGGGTAAAAATGCCTCTGCTGTTTCCACCTTATGGAGATGCCATATCAAATGAAGAAAAATTTACAGATGAACTTGGTTTACGTCTGTTCAAATAGAAGTTAGACCACTGTATTATAAAGAGTCAAGGAACTGCAGTGTGTCACAACCCAAGCCATTGCTTTATAGATGGGAAAGATGCAGCCCAAAAAGAAGTGTCAAGAACCTGGCCTTTTGCTTGCTGCTCTACCTTGATGATGACATATTGCCTTAAGTTCATGATGCCCTTGCCAGAGGTGGCAGATCTTCCTCAGGCTACTTCATTGGCTGGACCATAAGCTTTTCTTAAATGGGATATCCTTTAGAAGCAGATTTGGACATAAGATCCCTCCTTGCATGCCTGTCTCTGTCTTCTGAATGCATTTGAGACTGTTGGGCAGAGCTTTCCAGAATATGGGAAATACAGTCCAACAGTTCTTCTAATGATGCTTGGGCAGCTCCACAAGGTGGCCATGGTTTCTCTCTCCAGCCTCAACCTCCACCACCGTCCAGGGAACTCCTCTGTTCCTGCGAGCTAGTCTCCTCACCCTACTCTGATATACTTCACACATGCCAACCTCTGTGACTCCAGCCACATCATTCTTCCCTGTTTCCCCCCTCCCCACACTTCTCCATCCAAATCCGCTTCTCCATCCAAATGCTGTACATCCTTGAGAAAGTGCTCAAGTCCCACCACAGCTGAGATGTTATCCCTGACTGATCCCTAGGCACCTCACTCACATCCTCTTACACAGAAAGTCTATGAAGCAGTGCCATTATCACCTCTCCTTATTTTGCAAAAGACGCACAGAAGCTGAGCTGTGCCTCGACCCAGCTCATACACTGATATCTGTTGTGGGTTGTACCATGTCTCTCCAAAAGATATGCTGAGTTCCTAACCTCTAGTACCTGTGAATGTGACTTCATTTGTGAACAAGGACTCTGCAGATATAATCAAGTTAAGATGAAGACATACCAGATGAGGGTGGGCCTTAAATCTGATGGCAGGGGTCCTCATAATGAGGCACTGTGTCTCAAACATCTTTGTAGTCTCTCTAGTGCCTCGTGCCTAGGGGCCTGATCAATTTAATCTCAGGCATGGTGACTGTCAACATCCCATCAGGAACAGGGGCCACATTAGAGAGGCCACTTGCTTTCTACTCATAGTCAAGTTCTAGCAATGTGACAAAGTGGAATTTGGGTGACTGTTGTCCAGAGAATACAACCCTGCTTTCCAGTTGCAATTCAATAGCTCCAACTTATTGAAACAAGCTTACCTATACTCTTATTCTTACACCTCACTGTCACCAAACCCTACACCAAATGCCGTGCAAACTTCTACCCCAGCCTCTCCGTCCCTGCCTAGGCCTACCTTCACTTTCCATCACCACTACCACACACACACACACACACACATCCACACTTGCCTATGGTGTAATTAATTTGGACTTGACTCCGTTGTGATCCTTCTCGATCTTCAGAGTCAGCTCCTATGGAGAGTCAACTCTGAAACCCAACAGCCCAGCCCCAGCATAACCGGACAGAGAGATGACAAGTTCCACAGTGGTGGCCACTTTGCCAGCCACTCCACTCTGTGCACGTGGGCGTAAGATTGGAAAGGAGAAGCTGCACTTTCCTCAGCAGTTCTTAATTTGGGCAGCTTCTGATGGCTCAAGCATCTCAACGCACTGAAGATGTATCCAGTGTCTAAAGACATGCATCTTCCAAGCAATGTGGCTGCAGAGTCAAGACACCTGCCACACCTGTGCTGGACTCGAGAAGCAATAATAAGAGAAAATTTGCCTGTAAGTGATTTTCACTTAACCCCTAAGTAGTATATGACTCATAGGTATTGCTTCCCCTCTTCCCTCCCCTGCTCTTCCTTCACCAGGATCGTCCCTTGTCTTCCCTCTCTGTGAATCCGAATCCCACCGAACCTTCGATGTTCAATTCAAATGTGATCCTCTGCAACCGACCCTCCTTCATTCTCTGTATAATCCAGTTCTCTCTCAGCTCCCACTGAAACCTCTCTTCTGGCATATGCTTAAGATTACCTTATTTCGTGCGTATTTGGGTCTAACTTTTATCTACTAGTTGATCCCAGACTTGAAGGCTCTTGAGAGGAACGATCAGGCCTTGTAATTTCAAAGTTTGGGGAATTAAATGAGAAAATGTAATTAAAGAGCCTATATGATGCCTAGTACATAATACGTGCTCAATAAATGTCAAATCCTTTCCTCCTTACACATCTTTGTATCCTCTAGAGTACTTCACAAGGTCCCTTGAATCTTGTAGCTGCCTAATAAATGTTAGTTGAACACATGAATGAGTGCATATAAATGGTAGTATTTCAACTAAGATCACTGAGTACATTTTGGATGTTTTCATTTTCCTCCCTCAACTCGTGAATTTGTGGGCCCATAAAGGTTATTTCTGTTACAAGCCTCTGATGCAGAAAGAAGTGTTGTGATGCTGGAGGCACATGGTGGAAGGCCAACGTCACCCAGTAGTCAGTCCAGAAGTAATGATGTAAGATCGCTGCAATAATCTAAGACCCCGACAGCAGGCTGGACAAAATAGGCAGCACCCTATCCAACCTTTAAGGCTGTTAATTAATTCAGTCCTGGTTAAAAAAAAAAAAATAGCGTATGATCAATCCTTATTTTTGTACTCATCTCATGTCTTTGATATGCTTCTACTAATTTCTAACGTTTTCATGTTCGTATGACAGATAGGTACCTCCTCATACACATCACCACTTTGCTTGCATAGAGTTGGCACCCTTCAGTACTCTAAGTTACTAGAAGCTGCATGAATTCTAGTTGTTTCTGAGAGGAAGTAGCAGAGAACAGATACAAGAAGATTCTTCCTTCATCTCTGCTCCTAACACCATGGGACCTATCCATTTCTCTTGATAGTGAGTACAAAGAATCCCAAAACTCTACAGATGGCTGGTCACTCCAGAGCCTTACAGCTAAAGCTCTGGATAGAGCAAGCTTGCCCTCAGCATTGGGTTACCCTGTTTGTGTTAAGAGAAAGAAAAACCAGCCCAGAGCCCCGGACCCCCCTGGCAGAGCCCTGATTTCACACACATTTTCCCCAGATTCCTATTGGCCTGGCTGGAAACCACATATTAAAACCCACCAATCTTTCCACTTGAGTCTGATGAAAGCTTCAACAGAAACAGCTGCACTTCACATGTGGTTTAAGTTAATATCTTATCCCGACGGTTTAACTCTAGTTGGCTGGCCTGCTTTTTTAATATTCACAATCCTCTTTTGTTTTGCATTAAGAATGTGTCTTTCATTACTCACCAGAGCAGAGGAGCACAATGAAGCTGGTAGCACTTCATTTCTGAAATGTCTGAAATAATTGTTTGTGTTTTGTGTTATTCGAGGAACACTCCATGTTAGATATCTCAGAAGCATATGAAAGTGTTAAACAATCCTAACATGAACATTCCCTGACCTATGTGGAACATTTTCCTATTAAAAAACTAAAGCCACACACTAATGGCTCAGATTTAGTTGCTAAATCCCAGAACTCGTTGAGTTAAGCAATATGATAAGGTCATTGTTTTGTTTCCTCCAATGGCTCTCCAAAACTTCCCATCCCTTCAGCCAATAGGAAAATGTAATCAGTACGTGGCTAATTTCACATACACGCACACCACAAGGATATACATACACACACATTTCATATCCATACTGAGCACAACTGACTTTCAAGTTCACAGAAATCATGCAACTCCGCTTTCCCTGGAAGAATGCACATCAAGTTCCAAGGTTTAGCCATAGCAACTACTCCTTTTAGGATGTGACATAATCTAGGTACATCTCTACTGCATGATGTCATTTATTTTGCGATGGTGAACGTGGAGTGCTGGGACTATTTGGCAGGTTTCTCTTTGTCCCGGTACTTGTCTAAAAAGGGTCAAAGTTGGAAAGACTTCAGCAAGTCCTTTTTGTACTCGTTAGTCATTAAAGATATGGCTACAGTTTTAGAAAGATCCTGAATATTTCCCCTGTTTTATTTCTGTGTCTCATCCCTGATTTTGAATAAGAAGAAGAAAAATCAAGAAGAAAAAGAGTAAGAAGGAAAAGAATTGCCGACTATTAATGAGTTCTTTATTATGTGCCAGGCCCTGTTCCGCATGCAATCTAATTTAAGCCTTGCAACAACCAACTCAAGGAGGAAGGTGCTATTATTATCCCTATCTTATAAAAGAAGCTGAAAAGCACAGAGAAATTAAGTAACTTACCAAGATAGCGTGGTTAGTAAGTTACTATGACAAACACCGCTATGTGAATCCCAATATCTTCTTTCTCATCCTTCTCCAGTCATAGAACCATAGAAATCAGAGGTGTATTGATGTCTACTGGCTAGCTGTATGGCCACCCAAATAGAGATGACATGGCAATAAAAATTCCAAGATGGTCCCCAAGATCCCCACCCTCTGGTAGACCTGCCCTATATAATCCTCTCCTCTTGAGTGTCGGTAGGACCTGTGAATATGAAAGGATAAGGTTCTAAATTAATTGACTGTGAGTCCATGAAAAAAGAGTTTACCTTGAGTGGGACTCTCCTAATCTGAAGAGTGCTTTAAAGGAGCAAGGCCCTTTGCTGAAGCAAAAGATTCAGAGTCGGAGAGATGTTCCTGTTGGTCTTGGAGAAGCCATGTTGCAGAACAGGCCACATGGTAGGGAATAGCAGGTCGCTTCTAGGAGTTGAGAATGGACCCTCGCTGTCAACCAGCAAGAAAGTGGGACCTCAGTCCTATAACCACGGGGAACCAGTGAGCTTGGCAAAGCACCTCGAGCCTCAACTGAAATCACAGCCTGGCTGACACTTTGAGTTCAGCCTGGTGAGACCCTGAGCAAAGGACTCAGCTAACCCACCCCAGCACCCCTGACCCAGAGAAACTATGAGGTCATAAATTTGTTTAAGCCACCACAGTTGTGCTAATATATTGCACAGCAACAGAACACTAATACAGATTACATTTCCCAAACTCCTTTGCAGCTGAGTGTTGCCATGTGACTAAGTTCTGGCCAATAGCTGAAGTACTGTGAGCAATTTCCCTTCTGTTCCCCACCCCCTCTCCCTCTCTCTCTTCTTTCTGGCTGGAGTATAGATGTTGTGGTGAGCCATCTTAAAGCATGAGGATGAGAGCAACCCCTGAAGACGGTAGAGCCAAATAATAAGGAGTCTGGATCCCTCAAATTGCAGAGTTGCCTTATCAGACCTGAACTATTTCTATCCACAGTGTTATGGGAACGTGAAATAAACTTCCATCTTGCTTGCTGAATGTGCTGCTATTTTGTGTCTGTGTTACAGGAACATAAGCCATACCTTACCTAACAGTGGCAGAGCTCAAACTGAATCTAGGCATCTGACCCCAGAGCCCATTCAACCAGCCCCTGCGCCATCCTGCCTCCCTTGCAATATATGGCATCACAGTAGAGTTAGAATCCCACGCTGTTAGAGACTGTACTGGTCAGGTCAGTCCAACTAGTTAAGCAGAGAAGGAAAAGGCACTCAGACTACCTTGGACAATAGGGATTTATTGCAAAGCTATGTGGGAAAATGGCATGCCACAGGAAGTTGTTTCATAGACTTCGGATCCCAGTTCTGAGACATAGAGCAACCCCATGGAGACTCAGATCCAACTCAACATCTTTGGGTGGAACCAAGCTCAAGCGACCTGCCAGGTTTCTTAGCATTCACTTGGAAGAAATGACAATTTCATTTGGCCAGATTTCCAGCAATCAAGTGAGCGCCTTGATTTTGCAGACATGGCTTTCTGTGGCTTCAGCATGTCTGCCCATCCAATCTGCCGTTGCCAGAATAAAAGTTGGTTTCTCTGACGCCCGTGTCCTGAGCCAAACGTGAGATGCAAGAAAGAAGCGGTCTGAGCTCTGTTATCTGATGGAGGTGTGGTACGCTCACGTCTGCCACTTCAGTGCTGAGACTTGGCTGGTCTCCCATTTCCGGGAGGAAGATCCCAGAAAGGAAAAGAGACTTGCCCGAGTAAAGCAGTCATTCACTTTCCCGCTCACCAGGACCAAGGCTGGTCTGCATCCCCCTACCAGGCAGTACCTGTGGCCATGCCTTTTCTGCTTCTGGAAGCCACCCCCGCAGGTTGCCTGAATTTAGATCTTTATGGTATCTCCAGTACAGCACTTTGTCTTCTGTTTGTTTGTGACAACACTTCCAGACTCTTGTCACTTCCTGCAGAACACCAGTTCAGAACTCAACAGACATGTATATCACATCATACAAAATCAAGAATTGAAGCAATGGTCGGGTTTTTAAAATTCATTTCTGGCAAGTAGCTAGATAACTCATTGAGTCTCCGTCTGACAAGTGTTGTTTTGATGTAAATTTGACCCTAGTGTGTTTACTTTTCAATAAGTCCTAAATTCAAAACAACTCAACAGAGAAATCCCTCCTGGTATTTCACAGCCTCGGTAATGAAGCTCCTTATTGAAACTAACTTAAATCTCTCTGGAAGTAGCTTAAGTCCTTCTGTGCCATCCTCTGAAAATACAGAACAGCCAGTGTGCGGTGTAGAGGCAGTGGGCGTAGTATTATAGTAAAGTAGGTACACAGACCTTGATATTAAAGTCTTCTGATTCTTCAGACTGTCCAGGTGCTTGCTTTTTGAAATTGCACATGGCTTATACTGCTATCCTTGTAGTTTAAGGGAAAAAAGTAAGTAAAAGCATGAAGGAAAACCAGCAGCATTTTAAGAGATTTCACTTCTACTTGATGCTTGTATCCATTTTCTGGGAGCCAGGCGGAGGTATTATATTATACAGGATCTCTGGAAACACTTAAAGTTCAGAAAGACCTACAATCTCAATCCAAGCAGAGCAGTGAGGGTGTAAACGCTGACCTTATTTTCTTCCACATCACATTGGAGTAAATGGTTTGCCCCCTCCAGGCCCAGCCTCTACCAGACTCAATGCCTGGGAGGCCAATCCACCTGCATAGCATCAAGGGGTTCCCACATCCTCTGACTCCTGATTGAGACTGACCAATGGGCAGTGCGGTAGTTAATTTTATGTGTCAACTTGGCTGGCGACGGTAACCAGATATTTAGTCAAACAGTATTCTTCTGCAAAGGTGCTCTTTGGATGAGATTAACATTTAAATCAGTGGACTTTGAGTAAAGCCGTTTACCCTACAGAGCATGGGTGGGTCTCATTCAATTAGCTGAAGGCCTGAATTGGACAGAGATTCCCCTCCCCCTGCAATGAGAAGAAATTCTATCAGCAGACAACCTTTGGACTTGGACTGCAACACTTCCCTCTGTCTCCAGCATCCATCAGGATTTGGGTCTGGCTAAATCATGTGAACCAATCCCTTAAATCATTCTGTGTATGTGTGTGCATATACACATATCCTGTTGGTTCTGTTTCACTGGAGATCCCTGACTCATACAGGCAGCCATGGTGGGAAATCAGAGGGAGGAAAGGGAGCTAGTATCCATTCCCAGCTCCTCCTCCCGTGCAATCATCACAAGGCCTTCACTCCTCACAGGCACTGTCACCACACAAGGCAGGCCACCTCCGGGTAAGGTGACCACACCCTCCCTCACACTGTCAGGTCTGCAGATGCTGACCAAGCCTCTGTTACTAAGCCCGGGGGAATGCACTAACCCTTAATGCTTTCTCTACACTCTGCGCACCCCTCCATAAATAATCCTTTTATTAAGCTCTCCACAGTCCATCCTAACATGAGTGTGCTGGGACCCCAAGCGACACAAGTGTCACCAGAAGGCGGGAGCCATTGCAAAGTTGGTGTGGCATTCAAAGCCTTCTTCTGTCTGACTCCAACCTTCCCTTCCAGTGTCATATTTTCCACGATGTCCATTGACTCCAAAAGACACAGGAGACCCCACCCACAAAACACTCGGCACCCCCACACACCACCTGCTGTCCACATCACAGCAGCGTCGCACCAACACCTCTAGACACTCCCTGCGGTGACAGCAGCCCACATCACGGAGCCCCATTCACGTTATTTAACAAAACAGAAGAATAACTTGAAAACTCAACAAAGCTGGGAGCTTCGGCCATGACGGCTCTGCCCTATTTCATCATAGCCCCGGACTTCCATTCTAGAATCTTCTAGCTTCCATCTCATCAACCAAAGTTGTTTCGGGGTGTTGATTGTTGCCGTTTTTCCTAAATATTTCTTTTTTTGAGAGAGAGAGAGAGCAGGGAAGGAACAGAGGGAGAGAGAGAGAGAATCAAGCAGGATCCACACCCGGCGCAGAGCCCAACGTGGGACTTGATCCCATGACCACGAGATCATGACCTGAGCGGAAATAGGTGCTCTACTGACTGAGCCAGATTGTTGCTGTTTTTCAGTCCAAGTCTTCCAAGTCCCCTCTCCCCGCTGTAGTGATATTTGTGGCCAAATGGTGATGGTATCTAGGTGGCTATGGAAATCTACGTGGTGATGGTATCTAGCTAGGTTTCGAAATCTGTTAGAGCGAGCGACTGTTACACTTCGTTTTCATACCATTTGCTCAAGAATATTGGAGGAGGTGTGGCATTTCTGTTTTGTTTTGCGATGTTTTGTTTTGATATTTTTCAAGACTCTCCAGAGGCGTTGTTGTTGTTGTTGTTGTTGTTGTTGTTGTTGTTTTAAATAAGCGAATACCATAGGGAAAGTAAAGAATGATACAAGTTTTGGGGAAAATTATGCTTACTTGTTCTCTCTTCTGGATTTTCCTAGATTGTGTTAAAAATAGTAATACGTTTGGTTTTTTTTTCAGCCTACCACCGTGTCTACCACAGAAATAATGAAAAGCAATGAAAAATGGAAATGAGCCACATGACAAAAAAATCAGTCCCCCTGAGGTTTCAGCTAAAAAAGCAAAATGGAACAAACAGAACCAAGACTGTAACTGTGCCTACAATTAGCATAATCAGCATCAATGAGGTGTCAAAATATCAGAATTAATGAGCCCAGGTCAGCCACCCAGGTGGCGGCCACCTAGTCCAAGCCTACCTCACAAGGGAGGCCTGTGGTCAGACAATAGATTCTAAAACTCTAAAGGGGGAAGACAGAAAGCAAGGTAATGAGCCACCCAAAAAGGCAAATTATCCATATATGTGTTCAAATAGTTAACACTAGGTAACTGGGTTTTTGAAAACCAACACGTGTTCCTAATCTGGACTAGCCCTAAGAAAGCTAGGGAAATCTACCACAGATGGCAAAAGAAAGGAAAAGGAAGGATCATTCCCTTGTCTCCTCCCGCTTGGAGAACCCAGTCTGACACCCCCCACTCCGCCACTGGGGTCTGTGGAAGGTTCCACAAAGCTGGGCTCTCAGCAGAGGACTGATCTAAGACATAATAGCTCATAATGACAGAAGCCTAACAATGCATACTCCTCACCGCAGAGGAGGCTGACCCTGGTCCTTAGTGTTCTGAGCTCCTCCAAGATGGATCTCAGGCACTCGATGCACATTTTGTGTGCCATGCCATAGTACACCTGGGCTAATTTTAATATGAAAGGAATACTGTGCATTTCTAAGCAAGTTTCTGGGGCAGGTTCTGCACATTATGCTTATCCTGTGGGCTTTCTCCATTGCTGTTCATATCGCCACACGTGGCAGCTGGACTGGCACAGATTTAAAATATCAACCCTTTGGAAAGTAGTTGTGTTTCAGGAGAAGTCGCTTGAAGCTGGAAAAGCTGGAAGAGGAAGGAATGCATGTCTAATGGTGGAAAGATAGGCAGTGGGGCTAATATTTTTGGAGAGAAGATTTGCCCTGTCCACTCCTCTCCACCTCCTGTGATGATGTACAAACCCTGGGCAAACCCTGGTCCTAGATTATGTTTCTAAAACTGAGTATCTATTTCCCTCTCTCTGCTCAGGAGAAGGAAGCAGTAAGTTGCCCTTCTTCATGCAGGAGAAGAGAGGACCCCTCCCTTAGACTATCATCAGACCTTCCCTGAGCTTCTGTGGCCAGCATCAAGACGGAAGCTGGCAGAGACCCCCTCAAGACCGTCTCCTCACAACACAGATATCAGCATCCATCTCCCCTGTATTGGTCTGAAGCAGTCTGTCTGCCTCATGCCTCAACATGACCAGAAAACACAATCAACAAAAGGATTAGGAGCCTGCTGCTGGCAGGACTCATGTCTTAGAAGCATAACAGTCCCGTGCAGTGCAATGGCTAGCAGGGCAGCTCTAAAGCCAACTTATTTGTCCATACCCTTATTCTAGCATCCTCTTCCAGTCAGGAGGACATCAAACTATACCCATCCATGCATCTCACCATGAATTAATTTCCCTATCTGCTCCCTTTAAGAATATGGTGAAAATAAAATAAAAATTTTTTGAAGAGGGAAGTATTGTGAATGAGCCTAAAATGTTTAGCTTAATTTTTATTTTATTTTTTTATTTTAGAGAGAGACCGTGAAAAGGGGAGAGGGGCAGAAGAAGAGGAAGAGAGAGAGAAAGAGAGAAAGAGAGAGAGAGAGAGAGAGAGAGAGAGAGAGAGAGAGAAGGAATCTTAAGCAGGGTCTATACTCAGAGCAGAGCCTGACACAGGGCTCAACCCCACATCCCTGGGATCATGACCTGAGCTGAAACTAAGAGTCAGACACTCAATGAACTGAGCCACCCAGGCAACCCTAGAATTTCTAGCTTAAACCTGAAGAATAGGTGCTATCATAATAGACCCCCCCACCATAAGCCAACCAACAAATAAATAAACCTCTCCTTTTAGAGTTGATTCACAGCAAAGAGACAAAGGGAGGCTCTGTACCCCTGCAGGATTCTCTGAGCGATGGGCAGGAAAGGCTCCAGCCCAGCGCCCGGCAGCAGAAATCAAATAAACTGTTAAGGTCAGTTAACTCAACTAGGAACTCAATAAATGGTGGCTTTTTAAGAGCTCAGTTCCAACCACTAGCGCCATCTTCAGGTTCTGTTACAGGATTCACCTTAGGATCTCCCTTGGTCAGCTTGTGACAGGGCATCAATCTTTACTAAGCCCTGGTTCTGGTCCCTCTGCAGGAAGGGAGTTCACCAGGACAGCCACTCCCTGGCCAGTGTGGCTCCTGTCCCAATCCGTGTCAACACTGCTCCTCTGCAAGGTCTTTACTACCACACAACCCCAGGGTCTCAGAACCAACTTCTAGAGGCGTTCTGTCACCCTTTGTCTCCGGCATGAGAGATCCACCTCCACGATATGCGAGACCTATCACAGGGGCTCAGATAGGAAATTTGGACCTTCCTCCACACACAGTTACTGGCTTAGTTTGGTTTGTGTTTGTTTTTTCTAAGGGTTTGACATTAAAAAGTATTTATCTGTTTAATGCAAACACTGAAATGTGCTATAATCTTTCTAACTCTGTCTTGGCTTTACTTCATTTTTCCAATGTGTCATAATCCCCATAACTAGAAGTAACCCTGACCTCTTGGTCTTCTAAAGAGCCTTTTTTTTTTTAACTGAACCTGCAAAGGGACCCACGTCTGCCATGTTCACAGCAGCACCATACCCGGCTGGTGGTAGGTGATCAATAAATATTCCTGACTGAACATCTCTCAGATGGCAATCAAGTCCCCATTATTTCTGAGCTCAGGTACCAACTAGCAGGTTCTTTCTTCATTTCTTCCCACACTTTCAATCCTAAATGATCTCTCTTCTTCTCAGGGAAAAGCTGCTTTCACTCACTCTCCATGCTTATCCCCTAATCAATACATACCACTGGCATTCTCCCATCTTCTCCCACTGACCTTCCAAAGGCACCATGGCAAAAAGGCAATTTTTCAAGCACCAGAGGATGAAAAACATAAAAATCCCACATAACGGAGTATAACCCGCATTTAAGTACTGAACACTTCAGATACAAGATAAATTCAAAGACTATCCTTATACCTAAAGAAGAGGTGTTGCCTACAAATCCACAAATCCTTCCCAACTTACCAAGTGTGATAGCTTGCCCCCAAAGATGGTGATCATCAATTTTTCCCCTGCTCCAATTGGGAAGTGAAGTCTATACCTCTACTCCTCTCAGTCTGGGCAGCTCTGACCAATGTATAAGGTAGAAGTGACATCTTGCCAGTCCTAGACATAGCCTTTCAAAGACCTGACAGTTTCTGCTTTCCCCCTCTCAGAGCCCTGAGCCAGTGTGTAAAAAGCCAATGTGTTGGAGAGAGAGGCCACATGGGGACATCGCTAATGTGCCAGATATGTGAGTCAAGAAACCACCTAGGATATCTCAGCTCTGTCCACTCAATTCATCCCATCTGAGGCCTCAGACATCCTGGAGCAGAGATGAGCTGTCCCTGCCATGCCCTGTCCAAGTGTCTGCCCCACAGACACATGAAAAATAATAAAACAATGGTTGTTATAAGTCACTAAGTTTTAGATGGTTTGTGATGCAGCAGTAGATAACCAGAACACCAAGAAAGACTCCACGTCAATGGAAGATTTCAGTTTCAGAGCTAGGAATTGAATTTGTATGCAAATAACCAAGGCTGAAAAACACAAGGCTTTTTAAGCACACTAGGGTTTTAAGCATACTTGGTTTTTAAGCATACTAGGATTTTATTTTCTCTCATAGAACAAGGAGGTAAGGCCTCCCAGCATTACTCTGGAAGCTGAGAGCCCAGGTCTCTGCAAATCTCCATTCTTTCCTTCATACAACCAGGACTTCTGTTCCAGCACCGGCTACCAGCATTCCAGGCATTAGGAAGTGAGGGATGGTGCCTTTATTGGAAAAGCAAAACCTTTCCAGAACTCTCCAGCAGGGATCTCTCTTTCAATCTCATTGGCTAGAGCTCTGTTGCATGGCCACCCCATACAAGGGAGACTGAGATGTATAGGTTTGTAACTGGCAATGGCCACACTGAACAAAACCAGGGTTTGGTTGGTGAGGAAAGAGGAAAGAAGGATATTGGAGAGGCAACAAGCTGTTTCTGCCACAGTCAATAAGGAAATCAATTACATTAGCCAAAGTCCAGAAGCACAGCAGACTTCTGGGTGAGGCTGGTGATGTCATCAAAGACCCAGGAATTTCCCATCTCTCCATTCTGCTATTCATAGCATTGGCCTCCACTTTGTGGGAAATCTGCCAGTAACAATCAGGCTACATGCCCCCTTGTTCGTATCCAGCAGGAGAGTCTGGCTTCCTGTCCATCTTTCTTAAGAGCAAGGAAACAAGGGGTCACTTTTAAGCATGGACATTAAACTATGCTTGAAACACATTGAATTCCTTTCCCTATTCCAGAGCCAACAGAAATCTCACTGCCAGCAAAGGCTTTCATTCACAAGTTTGAGTTAGGCTAAGAGTGAGGGCTCTGCAGTCAGTCTGCCTGGGTTTATATCACTTTTCTAGCTGTGTGTCCTTGAATAAGCACTTAGCCCCTCTGAGCCTCAGTTTCCTTGTGTGTAAAAATGGGTTAACTAACAGTGTCTACTGGTTAAGGATTAATGTATGGAATAAATAAGAAAAACACACATAAAATACTTAGCATGGTGCCAGAAACCAGCAAGCCTTAAATAGATGTTGGCGGTGATGATTATGCAGAACGGTTTCACACAGGCCCTGTTTGAGTTTGGCAAACACAGAAATAAATGTAAATCAGTGATGCACCACCCCTCCCTTCTCCTTTCTTTGCAGTTTTAATGATAGCAACTCTCGCACCCTGGAAGACCTGAGATATTTGTTTCTTCAGAAATGACCTGTTCCATCTCTTCTGCTACTACAGGTAAACTTGAAATTCACACCATTCGTCCAACATGCGGACTTATCTGAAAAGATATCTGCAAATTTACTACTAAACAATCCATTGAAGGACCCCATAATTAATCCAATTCAGTCATTCTCGTATCTCTGCTAAACATATCATTAAAAACCTGACACAGTGCATTCCTTTTCCACAATTTATTTCAAAAAGAATCAAAGCACCTAATAACCAAATCAGATTGTCTATGCAGTGATTTCCTTGTACCATAGTCAGCACTTTGGATTACCCAAAAAATTGAATCTATAGTATTATTTCAGTTAGACTAAATAATATAGACAGAGCATAAAACATGCTCTATACTAAGAACCAATTGCCAATGGTTATGAACAGGAACAGTTGGTGTGGGTACCTAACTTATTGGCTACGAGACAGCATGCTAAGTGCTTAAGTGAGATCACAGAGAGTTAATTTTATTATCCCCATTTTATAGATGAGAAAACTGAGGATCTAAGATGTCAAGGGACATCATTACGATCAGAGTCTCCAAGAAGCAAAGTCAGAATTTGAAATTCCAGGTCCTGTTCTGACTGTAGAGCACAAGTCCTTGAATGGCAAGCACACTGGTCTTTAGAGAAACAGGCAGATCCTGACAGTATTATCTACAGAGAAAGCACAGGAGGTGCAGAAACCATACATCTTGGAGTGAAACTTGGATCCAGCTTTGCTCTCTCTTCACTAGCTGTATAAACTTTGTGAGCCTCCATTTCCCCATCTCAAAGTCTGAGGCAAGGAGAGAGCAGGTGCAACCATGCTCAAGTGATCTAACACCCCAAGTAATACCAGCCCTCAATAAGCCTTAGCTTCACTCTCCTTTCCTTCCATTTCCTTTCCTCTTCCTATCTAATCCTCATACTCTCCTTTGAGGAAAAGCACTAATCAAGGAAGGGTTTTGTCATTCTCGCTTTTGTCACATTCTAAAAATACACAGTACTCAACATTTTTTTCAACTAATGAATGCTGATAGATAGTACATGTCTATACAAATTGATGCATTTCTTTGAAACAATGCCTTATTAAGAACTCTCATTTTAATTATTCAATAATTACAACCAGCCTCAGATTTCAGTCCTGCCCAGCATCTGGTACGTCCATTCAGGGCTATCTTGGTCCCAAAGCCAGGCCCAGTCCCCTCCTGGCCACGCACCTGTGAGATTGAAACCAGGAAGGAATCTTCCTGGAATGTCAGTGGCCAGGAGGGGCATTGGAATACGAACAGGAAATCTAATCACCCCACTCTGGAACAAGCCATTTCGAGTGGACAATTTGTCGCTCTGAGCCATCCAGCACCTTCGAACACCTCTTTGGTATATTTGAGGAACTCCCCACCTGATGAATTCCCATCTCCCATTGTAGAAGTCAGGTACTTTCTGAGTCAGATTATAGGCAAAATGGCCACAATAAGCCTGATACACCCATTTGCCCTTCATTTTGCACTGTGACTTTCCTGCTCCATTTGTCAGGAAACAGTATCTATTTCCCCACCCCTTGAGTCTGGACAGAAGTGATATTTTGGCACTTTGGGACCTACATCTCAAGAGACCTTGTGACTTCCATTTTCACCCTCTTGAACTCATGCTGCCATATGAGGAATCCTAAGTTAGTCTCCTTGAGGGTGAGAGTCCATATAAAAGAAAGAAACACTCGGCCAGCAAAAACATCGCTGGTAATATAAATGAGGCCACTGTAGACCATTGAGGTCCAGGTGAGCAGACAGATGGAATTGCCACAGGAGTGACCATAGATGAGAATAGAAAAAACCAGCCAGCTAATCTGAGCAAATAAAATAGCAGTCTGTGGTGCCTGGGTGGCTCAGTGGGTTAAGCATCCGACTTCAGCTCAGGTCACAATCTCACGGTTCATGGGTTGGAGCCCCACGTTGGGCTCTGTGCTGACAGCTCAGAGCCTGGAGCCTGCTTTGGATTCTGTGTCTCCCTTTCTCTGACTCTCTCTCTCTCTCTCTCTTTCTCAAAAGTAAATAAACATTAAACAATTTTTTTAAATAAAATAGTTTTAAGCCACTGTTTTGAGGTGGTTTGTTATACGACAATAAATAACTGAAACACTTACTTTCCAACATTCCTTGTAGCTAGAAAGGAAACACAGAATCTAGGGTCTACCAATGAAACACACACTCGCTTCAGGCTTTGATCAAGAATTAGTGGCTTGAAGATGCAGTCTGTCAAGAAGAGTAGATGCAATGGCTTCAAATGGGCAATGGCAGATTTTCTAATGGTAACACTCAGTGTCAAGATCAGCAGAGACATGTCTGTGGCCCAATGGAGGCAGTAGTTTTACTGCCGATGAATCAGCTCTGTGAATGACTCCAGGCATCATTTCTAGTTTTTTGGTCTCCCAGCCTGGTTTTCTGGCTCTCCTAGGGACTCCCTAAGCTTCCTCTCTTGGTTTGAGTTCCCATAAAAGCAGAGCCTAAGGCAAAGACATGGTGCAAGAAGTTCATATGGGAGATGATCCCAGAATCAAGAGTGAAGAAGAGGGGAGAGTGTAATAGAGAAGGAGGAAAAGTCAATAAGTATGAGTAACAGGGGCTCAGCCCTACTGGGGACCCACTGAGGAACCATGCAGAATGTGTTGTAGAATTGTCTTTGTCTCCAAATGATGAATGTCTGAGGCATCTAACCTCTGGCTTCCAGCCCCCATCTGTTGGAGCTGCACCTGGAAGCAGCCATATGTCCAGGCTGCCCTGTGTAAGAGCTGGGCAAACTTCATGGCTTCAGGAGTAGCCCTGAACCAGCAAAGAGGATAAAGACAGAGGATACCTGCGGGGGGTTTGCACTCTGTATGCAGTGGGATTGACCAATACAGCCATAGCTGAAATCAGAAGTGGTCCAAAGAGATGAGACATGAACATAGGAAGAATTTGCTATGCTACCAAACATCTAGCCAAGTGTTGGTAAATGTTTAACAATTGGTTCTCCAGAGGAAAGATGGGGCAAGTGGCTCTGGATTGTATTGTTTGCCCATTTCTGTGGTGCCAGTTTCCATGGTGCAAATACTCTTACTGCATCTGATTTCATGCTATCAATGTGACATCAACCAGCTCATAAAATTTAACAACTGGCGTTCAGGAACCATTATGAGCTGGGTCAGCTCACCAATGCTTAAGATCTTTTTTTTTTTAAGTTTATTTATTTATTTAGAGAGAGAGAGCAGGGGAGGAGCAGAGAGAGAGGGAGAGAATCCCAAGCAGGCTCTGCGCTGTTGGCACACAGCCTGACACGGGGCTCAATCTCATGAACCATGAGATCATGACCCGAGCTGAAATCAAGAATCAGATGCTTAACCGACTAAGCCATGCAGACACCCCCAGATCTTTTAATAAATTCCTTTTATGCTTAGGCTAATTGTAATGTTTTCAAAAAAAAAAAAAAAACATGAGCAACTAAAATGAACGACAAGAGGAAAAGTTACACAGGTTAGGAATGCAAGGTTGGGGAAACACCAGTAGTCTGGCATCATAGGTATGCCTTCTGGCTCTTTATTCTGGTCAAAATGGCACAAAGCCTTCCCCCACGGAAGGGGGGATAATTCCTGATCCCCCAACTAAGCAATGGAGATCACCTGGGAATGTCATTGCAGTCTGAGCAAGAAATTGGAAGGAAAGGGCTGGGCAGACATTAATAGAAATTCTTTTAAAGATAAACTGTGATGTCAGGAAATTCTCCTTTCCCAGAAAACCAAATCCCCCATGTAGCAGTTAAATGTTTTTCTACCAGTTTTATTCTTAGTAGAGACAGAACAATTATCCACAAGCTTCTGTGGAGTGGTCTTTCAGATACTTGAAGGCTTTTCTTCTCCAGAGGAAAGACTCCAAGTCAGCTTGGCCTTTTGTCAGAAATACAATTTTCATGCTTTAACCTTCTCTGGAGGTTTCTTTCTAACCTTGTCCAAGCTCTACATGGCCTTATTAGCTGCAGAACCCAGACCTGGATCCAGGCTTCTTGCTGAGCTTTGACTGTACAGAAAATAGGGAAGAAATGGGCCTCTTAGGGTCCATTCCTCCCACAGTTATTTATAGATTACACATCACTGGGTGTTTTCTAATCCAGCAAATAGCCAACATGGGGCAAGGGGACAACCAGAAGAACAGAAGTGGTCACCTTTGTGATTGTGACTGCCTCTGCTTTACAGATGGAACAGGAGGCATCTTGACGGGAAGTGACGGCCTGGTCGCTTCTTATAGCTCCCCAGTAGAAATCCTCGCTGTCACAACCTGACCTACCACTAGGTCATGCCCCGGAGCCTACTTGCATCAAGTACCAGGACACTGGAACATTTTTAAAATTCCAAAAGTCACACCCAAGTGAGAGAATTTAGTAAGTCTTAGAAGAGAAACTGAACTCAAGAACAGGTCACAAAAAGCTAAAGCATTTTTGCCTAGCTCATTAATTCTCCCTAACTCATGGATGCCCAAATTCAGACCCATAAAGGATGGCCTGAAAGAGAGCTGTCCAACAGAAAAATAATGCAAACAACAAACATGAGTCGCAGATGTCATTTTACATTTTCTAGTAAATGTAGTTTTGCAAAAGGGGAAGTAGGCTAATTTTAATATTATATTTTATTTACCCAGTATATGCAAAATGCCATCATTTCAACATGTAATCAACATTTAAAAATTCATAATGGGATATTATACATTCCTTTTTCATACTTGGTCTTCAAATTCTGATGTGTATTTTATACTCAAAACACATCTCAATTCAGACTAGCCATAGTTCAAACATTGGGACTACCATTGTTAGCCCAAGTTTAAATCACTGATTCCCCAAGTGTGGACCCTAGACTAGCAGCTCAGCATCACCTGAGAACTTCATAGAAATGCAAGTTCTCAGGCCCAGCCCAGAACTGCTGAGTCAGAAACACGGGGTACAGTCCAGTAATTTGTGGATTTTTTTAATATTTATTTTTGAGAGAGAGAGCATGCGAGTGAGCAGGGGAGGGGTAGGGAGACAGGTAGAGAGAGAATGCCAAGCAGAGAGAGAAAGAGAATCCCAAGCAGGGTCCACACCACCAGCACAGAGCCCAACACGGGGCTTGACCTCACGAGCCATGAGATCATGGCCTGAGCTGAAATCGAGAGTCAGACGCTTAACTGACTGATCCATCCAGGTGCCCCATTAATTTGTGTTTTAACAAGCCCTCCAGGTGAGTCTCATGAGTTTGAGAACCATTGTCCACATGCTGCCAAATCAGAAATGCTTAATCTGCTTGCAATTCATAGTATCACCAATATCTAATGGAGGATATGAGTCTTTAAGAAACTAACTCTCCCCGTTTTCCTGTTGCTAAGGAGCCTAAAATAGCACAGTTAGTTCCCATGAGATATATTTTTTGTTTTTATTTTTTTATTTTTTGCCAATTAAACAAGTTTTCCATTGGCAAGCTCCTATTTTTCAAATGATCCTTCCTTCCTCTTTGTCCGCGGATTTGGTTCCTTCGTCTTCTTGGCTTTTTTCAGTAACCACAACCACACTTACCTTTTTATATGTATCTAAGGTTGCCAGAATTAGTGAATAAAAATACAGGACGTCTAGTTAAATTTGAATTTCAGATAAACAGTGAAGAATGTTTTAGTATAAGTATACCCCATGCAACATTTCCCAGAAATTGCAAGAGAAAATATTCATTGTTTATTTGGAATTCAAATTTAACTGGGCATCTTGTATTTTCTCTGGGAAATCTATTCATATCCCCCTACATCCTTCTCACTCCAAACTCCTCCAGTGACCAGAACTGTTAAGTCTCCCGGGTCAACTAGGGTAGGTGCTGCAGGGGTGCGGCACTGACTCGGAAGTGAAGGCCTGTGTCTCCCTCCCCAACAAAAAATCATTCTGGATAAAACCAGATGCCCAAATGTATTCTTTGGCTTTCCAAGGATGGGTCCTCTGGCTTCCAGTGAATGCCAGCTGCCTCTCAGGATCAAGCTCTCATTTAAAAAAAAAAAAATCAAATCAAACAAAGAGTGCACTGTCAGTGAATCAGAGCAGCACAAATGCACCCACTTAGCTCACAGCTCAAAACGGGCCTCCAGATTTGTTCTATTGAAAAGGAAATTGGCCTCACTTGCTTCGAAACAGCCCCAAAGTGGGGAAATTAATACAGAAGATGCCAACTCATAATGAAATCTGGCAAAGGCAGTGGGTTGTGTGGCATCATCCAATTACAGCAAACATAGACACTGCCCAGGGGGAGAAGCAGGTCTGGACACAGAGCAAAATTAGGACCCTATGCAGTCACTACCAGCAGAGAGGGGAAATTTTTCAGAATGTTTCAAAAAATTAGAAAGTTTGGTAAATGCAAACAGCCCAATAAATGCACAGAGTCCTACTCCACATAGCTGCAAAAGAAACGTTCTCAATACATACCAGACTCTGAGCCCCTCCGGTGGACAAAGCCTCCAGAAAGCCAGATCTTGGCTTTTTTATCACCTCTTCCCTGACCCACCACAACCCACCTATAAACCCCACATCATTAGTAAATGCATGTGTGCCTGGAGGCGGTGTTCTTTCCTCTCCATAGCCAGGTAGACTCCAGGGAGCCCTAGCCACCAGGAAGAACACCCCAAAGGGCTTAACCTTGTCTTGTAAACCAGAATGACACCAAGACCCTGGGTGGGAGAGAACTTAGAAGTATGCATGGGGCAACAGGGAGGCAAGACAGGGAAACCAGAGAAAGGAGAGACTCCAGATGCTCAGCCAAGAGCAATCCATTGAATGAAAACCCAGCTGATGCTAAAAGCCAAGAGACGTTGTCCCCCATGTTTGGACCCCATGTGGGTTCAGAATCAGGTAACATTGCTTATTCCCTCTGCCGTCTCTTCCACACTTGGGGGAGCATAGTATGGGGCTGCAAACAAATAAAAAGGGCTGTGAAACCTGTTTCAGTTCATGATTTCATCTTGGAATTGTCTTTAAAGTGAATAGTGTGATTTCAACCTAATATTAACAGAAAAGTGATCATCTGTACTTATCCTGTTAAAGGTGTAACAATTCATTTGATTGTTTTTTATTTGAGATAGAGAGAGAGAAGTAGCAGGGGAGAGGGGTAAAGGGAGAGGGAAAGAGAGAATCTTAAGCAGGCTCCACACTCAGCATGGAACACAATGTAGGCTCGATCCTACAACTCTGGGATCATGACCTGAGCAGAAATCAAGAATCAGATACTCAACCAACTGAGCCACAGACACCCAGTCCATTTGATTTTTAAAAGAAAAACACAGTAATGGCCAAATAAGGGTTAAATACCAATTGAGTAAAATGGGAAGTTTATACCATCAAGTCACCTGATTTCTAGAGGCCAACAGAAAATAAAATAAAATATAGCATGGATATGGGTCTCGTATAGATGATGTAACAGGAAGGACGAAAACCATTATTTTTACAAGCAGAGTGCATTTTGAGCCAGGAAACAAGAGGAAGACAGAATTTCTCTTAGAGAAAAAACTTTTCTTTTGGTTAGTAAAACATAACGAAATATTTGATTATGGAAGATGGGACCCCTGAAAAAGGCTCAGACAAAAAGAAAGTAAATTGGTCTAGCTAGATAAATAATAGGAATTGGGGAGTTTATGGGTGGCTGCTTACTAGTAACTGAAGGAAGAGATTTGGGGACCATAAAAATGAGAAAAAGTTTTAAAAAGGCAGGAGTGGGGAGGAGGGTGGAAAACTGACATGAGAGAAGCTGGGCACCTAAGAAGGAAAGTTGGAAATTCCCATGATGGAAAGGGCCAGGAAATTCAGGGGCCGGGATGTGCAACTTTCAATAACATGTCTATAGTTCTGCAATGTGATCCCAAACCTTGGGTAACATCTGCTGTATGCAAGAGCTCCAGGTTGAAGCAACTTTGTGAAAAGGAATGGGGACTGTGTGCTATGTTCAAGATGATGCAGGGCAGATAAAGGAGATACAGGAAGCAAGATATGCATGAGAGCAAGGATTTCAGCAGGAACAGGAAATCAGGGTGAGAGACAACCACAAGAACATAGGCCCTTGGGGAATTTGCAGAACCACTGGGTAGAGTGCCAGACTTCCAGCAGGACTTGGGATGAGGTTTGAAACAAGGTTGTTTCTATTTTAGATAAAGCTAACCCCAAGAACTAAAGATATCTGATTTGTATCTCCAGAATTAAAACACCTAAACACCGAGTGGGAAGGAAGGAAGGAAGGAAGGAAGGAAGGAAGGAAGGAAGGAAGGAAGGAAGGAAGGAAGGAAGGAAGGAAGGAAGGAGGGAGGGAGGGAGGGAGGGAGGGAGGGAGGGAGGAACGGAGGAACGGAGGAAGGGGAAGGAAGGGAGGGATGGAGGAAAGAACAAGATAACAAAGAAAAAGAGGTAAGTCTGATAACTAAACATTTTATCTGGCATCAGTTTACATAATTTACACATCATGGATGGAACAAGTAAAACTGGTATTGATAGAGGGGAAAAGTAAAAGGTAAAACAAGGCAGGTGAAGTAAATACAAATAACCTTTGTCAATTACCATGTGCAGAGGTAGTATGTTTTCAATAGGTTAAGAAGGGGCTCTCAAGTCAGACTGCCCAGGTTCAATCCCCAGCCCCACCACTTCCTAATTAACCAATCTTAGCAATTAAACCAGCCCTCTCTGAGCACTGTCCTCACCTGGAAAAGGAAGATAATGCGGCTTTCCTTACACAGCTGTGAGGAATAACTGAGATAATAATATATGTCTATTAGAGTTCCACTTCAGACCAACATTCCCACTAAGATTAATCAGAAAAACTGAACAATTTCTTTTCACATCAGGAATAAGATCCCACAGATCTCCAGGGTCTCCTCCTGGACACACACCCAATGTCTCCCTATCCCCAGCTCTTCCTTGAGTTCAGACATCAGGAAAGCGTAAAAAACTAAATCAGCACCTTCCCTACCTTCCCTATGTGAAAGTCTGGCATGGCTTCAATTGCAAAACAAAACAAAACAAAAACCTCCTTTCCATAACTCCACCGCAGGAGAAGTGTGTGTGCAGCTTGTTTTTAGATGTCATTGTTGTTTTCATTTTTTTTTTCTTTGTAAGATCTCTATTCTGTTTGAAACCTATTTATTTATACCCAGAGAGTACTTTTTAGTAATAAGGAACCTGGCAAGTATCACTTGCTTAATGCATAATTTAGTGATGTTTTAACAACAACAACAAAAAGTTAAGGTCAAGGAAGGAAAGGCAAAAAAATAGGTGGGGAAGAGGGGGCTGGGAGAAGTGAAGGGAGAAAGATGAAGTATAAAAGAGAAGCAAGAGAAAAAGGTCAAAGGAGAAGGAGAGCAAAGAGAGAAAATGAACCAATCAGACAGCAGCCTGAGGGTCAGTGCCAACCACCTGTTCAGCAAGAGAGGAACAGACATACCCACCCAAGGACACAGTGCAGAAGACACTAGGCATATCAATATGATTTTGTGATTTGGTCTGAATTCTTGTGAACACCCAGATCCTCAGACAACCCATATTTATATACCAATATAACAAATGCACATGGCATATTTAGAATTAACAGTATCACTCAAAAGGAAAACCCGGGGTTTTCTGAACTTGTTTCCACATTCAGCATTTTTTGGTTTTAACCTAGGATATAAAACCGAGGTTCTGGCAGATTTCATCCATCCTCACAATGTCCCTTGGAGAAATATGAAACCGATATAATTGTTCACATTTTCTGGTCTCACACCAAAACATGTATGGAAAATAAGAGTCGTGTCCAATAAACATAACCCCAAATGCAGAGTGTATCACTTTAACCACAGGATAACCCTGTTTATTACAGTGTGGTTAAAGGGAAAATCTGTGTGTGTGTGTGTGTGTGTGTGTGTGCCTTAAAAAACTGATCTGTTCCCTAAGATTTCTCCAGAGCTCTAAGCAGCATATCAAGGTGCTCCACTTAAATGACTTTCTGATCTTTACAGCTCAAGTGATGGGGTTTAGTCTAGGGAAAAGTAGGAATTCTGCCATGACTGTGCTCCACCCAGAAACCAGGGTGGGGTGGGGAGGGAGTTGGGGACGGCTGGAGCTAAGAATTTCAAGGCTGTGTGAGGAGTGAAGTCACAGCTGGCTCCCTCAAGGCTTGATAAGATCAAGGGAAGAGGGATAAAGCATGCTAAGTCCCATTTCTATCGCCACTCTTTTCAACAGGCAAAGTCTAATTAAGGAGACTTTCCACCCCTTTATCTGTTCTTCCATAAATTTTGTGCCTACCTCTATTAACTTCTGCTAAAAACCCGTGGGCTGACATTGGGTTTTATTGTTCCTCATGAAAATAGAGAACATGCAAGATGGGACACATAGAAGGACAGTGGGGCTATCTTGTTAGAGGATAAGCCCCTCGTAGGAAGAAACATATTCCATGGTCTAGGTGATCACTTAGGAATGCTTACTAACCAATGTGTTTTGTTCCCAGTTCTCAATCTGTAGAGAGGAAGGTGATTGAGTATTTTTTTGCAAAACACTGTTCTGGACATCTGGGGAGACTCGAAAGCATAAGACATAGTTTCCATCCTCAAAGACCATAAAGTCAAGTTGGGAAGACAAGAAATACAGATATAAAATGTTAATTAAATAACAACACATGTTAATTAATAAGACAACAACAAAGGACAAGTCATGAAGCAATGCATTTTTAATTTCCATATGCATTGCACAGCGAATAAATACCTCAAGAGTACATAGAGATTACTTCAAGCTGTGGTGGAAATGAAAACTTCCATGAAGGAGGTAGGACTCAAGCTGGGCCTTAAAATTTGCATCAGATTTGGATAATAACAGAGCTTATGATGTGCACATGCTATCTGATTCAAATATAGTGGCTCATTTAACAGTCCCAAAAGCCATGATAGGGTTGATACCCTTATCCCCATTTTGCAGAAGAGGAAAGTAACACTCACTAAGGTTATGTAACGTTGCCCAGTCCAATCCAAACCCAAGTCTAGCTCTGAAACTCACATTTCCAGAACTCACTGCATGGCTGTTTGATACCTTATACAGATTTAAGCAAAACTCAGAGACAGAAATGCATAGTGGCCAAGGTGCACTGAATATACTGGTCTAACACAGGTGAGAAGTCCATTGGAACCCTCAAAATCGAGATTTATGGAAAACAGTGACACAGCTGAACAGGTAGGTTGCATGAGATTTACCTACACTCAGCAAATTGTAAACAGTGGTTATTATCATGGAAGCAAATTGTGAGGGACTGAACTGTAACTCAAAATATTTCTACTACTTGTTCTCCATATGATTCCACAGTGCTGAATTCCTATTTAAGAAAAATGCCAGACCTCCAGAACTTTTCATTTTGAACCTAGGATAATCTGCATATGATTTTGCATAAGTTTGCCTATCAAGTTCAAGAACTCCTCCCCCCCCCCCCTTGGCTACATGATGTTAATTAATTGACTACTGCAACCTCCAGCAGTTTCCCTCTCCCCTGACTCCTCTGCTTGCTGCTCACCAAGGTGCAGGTGTTTCACTCCAGGGAGAATCCCAGACCATTCTGGAAGAAAGTAGTTGGCGAGGCTGCTTATCAGCCCCAGCTCTGAGGCTCTGGAAGACAGAACCTGCCCCACCTTGTCGGGAAGAATGACAGTGAGCACTTGCCCCCCTGATCCCTGCCTGCCCTCCCTGCAGCTCAGAGGCAGAGAGGAGGTGTCCGGAAGCCCTTGGACTTTAAATAACAACTTGGGAGAGGAAGAGGTTGGGGGGAGAAGAGTCAGCCTCAGATTACCTGCAGGGAAGAAAGAAGATAAGAAAATCAGAACAGAAAAGAAAATAAGAAAATCACAGCCAGACTGGGCCTTGGGTAAGATTCCAACTCTTTTTCCTTCTTTTTTGTCTTCAGGCAGTGGAAAATTATGGAACTCAGAGTCCCACAATATCATGGTAAATGGATAACATCCCCTACCTGGAAGGGGACTACAAGCTCCCCTCCCTACAGCTCGGGAAAAGAACAGTCACCAAGGCCTGCAAGACAGTCATAGTCTGCTCCTGAATACCTTGGCAGAAGTCTGTCTTGCAAGCTATAGGAAATACCACCAAATTCTCTCTTGCCTGCTGCAGAGGAGGAAAAACTAATTTCCTTCTACCCTTCTAGGTTCTTTACTAACACTCCCCCCTCTAATAAAAGAACAGTTTAATAGAAGCAAAACAAACAGAAGTTTGATAACCAGGGAAACGGAGTAACTCTCTGAAATGGCCCAAGCCACCACCTTAAATACCATCTCCAGCGAAAAACAAAAGAAGGTGTTGGGGGGGGGGCAGGTTATGAAGCCAGTTATGGGAGGTTATCAGGCAAAGCACAGACAACAAGGGTAGGGTTGTTTTTTATGTCATTCATTGCCTTCCCCATTGATTAGAGTTCTTAGAGATTTGGTCATCCTCCTCTTCTAGGTACAGAAGGGAAATGGTACATGCATGTAACTGTAAATGTTCTATAATAAATTTTCCTTATAAATGTGTCTCTTACAAAAGGGTAACTTCTCCGTTTTCAGAGCTACTTAGTCCTATGTCTGCTATTTGTTAAAAATAACCAGCTCAAGATAATCCTTATGCCAAATAGGCATATTTTGGGGTAGCATATTCTCTCCCTTTCACTGCCCACCACCTTGAACCAACCATCTGCACAACCCAATGTGGCAGTCAGGTCCCTTAATGCCTGTTTTCCAGAACCAGCAAAATCCAGGATTCTCAGTTCCTGGAAAGCTGGGCATGAGTCCCCCTCTAAACCCTTTTAGCACCTAAAACGCCTCCCCACTCAGCTTTTCTTTGGAGATGTGAGAATGACTTCAGTCAAAGCGTTATCTCTCCTTGAGCTCATAAAATGGAATGCTGGGAAAAGTGAAGTAATTTTAGCAAATAGTGAATTTTAGCAAATAGGGGGTGGCAATGCAGGGGACAGAAGGACCTCCTTTTTGCCCCCAAAATCATATCACACTTGTGAGTCACCATAAGGCTGATCTTGAAGGCAAGCCAGCTTTAATTATTTTAAGATTTTCTGAAAGGAAAAAAAAAAAAACATTTGCTCAAAAATCTACAGCCCTTAGTCATAAAGGGTTAGTAGAAGAATTATTGGAACCAATATTTCTGAGGAATCAGATTTACGTATTTGTCTTTTGACAAGTCTGTGTCAGTGAGTAATGTTTGGTTTTGGGTCCCTCCCATGAGAATTAAACTATATCCATCGTGTCAGGCAAAAGCCAACAGTATGGCCATTGTTTTAAAACATTGAAGAACTTGTAAAGACAGAAGAGAACAACTATAAAAATACCGTTTCTTCTTAAAAATAAATAATAAGCACCATCATTTGCATAAACCATTACCATTTATTGCCTAATTAATATACAACAAAACAATAATCATGCATATTGCTAGATTAACTTGTAACATTATTTATTACAACCCTGAAATGTTTATGTAAATTATTCTTAGTCTTTCTCTCCCATTGCACAAAAGCATATTCTAACCTCCCTGACTCAGTTTCTTACCCTCTCCTTTTGAGACGGGCTCTGCCATTGCCAGGTTTGTTCCGTGGAGCTTTTGTGAAGCAGAACTGGGGGGAGGGGAACAGACAGAAAGAGGTAGAAGGAACAAACACACCACCAAGTCTAGACCTGAGGAGAATGAGTTTTCAGAAAGCTCAGAAGAGAATCCAGGGAATGTGAAAGCATTCACCAAATTGAAAAGGGAAATAATTTTTAAATTATTACTAGGGACTTTGCATCCAAGTCATGATGTTTGAACAATTACAAGAACTAGACATATTATAAAATTGCCTTTTGGTTCCTGGGCTATTTCTCTGACTGCACCTTTGAGAGTGGACCCCATGTGGTCACAGCTTCAGTAGGGTTGCATGGGCTAATCCTTCTTAGCTTTTACTTAAAACTTAAAAAGCAACTGGAAGGGAAATTGCTCTATAGTTGCACACTCTACCCCTTACCTCCACCTCCATCATCCAAAAGCCTTGCAATGCTAGTATGTTCTTCCTTATATGGACATTGAGTTGAGTATTTTGTTTGCATATACAACTAGTTAAAGCTGTTTCATGAGAGCAAACAAGTTAACGGCAATAGATCGATGTTCCTAGGGTGATTTGGGTTTTCAGCTTCCCTCCCAAAGTAGTTATGAAGATTAAGTAAAATAATGCAGAGTGCTTATCATCTGCAAAGAACCATATGAATGTGACATCTCTGCAAGTGATCTTGGACAGCAAACTCTGCAAAAAGATGTAGAGGTTTGAAGCAGCAATCGTAATTGCTGAATTGATCATTCAGACTTCCCTCAGAACTTCAAGAAAATGAAAGCAAATATATTCTGCCTAAATAAACATCTGGGGTCCCATTTCTTCTCAATCTGGGAGGAAATCTGACTTAAGCCTCATCGTACATATCAAAAGATTTTTAGTTATTCCCCAGGGTAACCCCTCATTCAAACTTCCTGTTCCTGGTGATCTCTCAAATTGTCACATGTCCCTTTCCTTCTGTGGTCACTCTCTTTCTGTCCTATACCAAGCTGAATATGAGGTGCAGCCCTTTTCCTGTTACATCTCCAAAGCCCACCCATGCTAAAGCTGTTGCATATTGCAGATAGACTTTTTTTACTAAAGGTCAGAGACTCCAGAACGAATTATACCACAGCACCACAAACAACTTAAAACCACAGCTCCTGGGCTATCTCCACCCCAAGTTCCCCCCACTGGACAAGTGTCTTCCTCAGCATCCTGCTCCCCACCCAGTGGCTTCTGTTTCTGCATCCTATTCCGTTTTCTGTGTCTTCTCCCCTTTATTATGTAGAGTCATTCTGATCTCCCTTTGCCTCAGCCCCTTTCCAAATCATCCTCTGGAGGAGGAGAGAAGGCTTCACTGTTCACACCAAAGAGGCCATTCAGGTAGTTTTCAAAACAAAGAGCCATCTCCCCTAATGTGAAATATTCCACTGGCCTAGTATGGCAAACTGTATATACCTGCAGCCAGTTCTTGCTCTCAGCAGAGATTTTCTTTCTTCCTGCCCTACATGCATGCGCTGATGAGGGAGAGGGAGGGGCTTAAGAAGATTCTCTTGAATTATCCAGACTATGCTTCCCCTTAGTGCTTGATTCTACGTAGCTAGAGAAAATCTAAGTGTACTTCAGCTTTCCTGCTGTTTTTCATGTCTGTGTAATGAAGGAATAGCTGATTCCTGTTTTTTAAAACTCCAGCCAAGTAGCCAATAGCTTAAATGTGCAAATCAGAGTTATTACACTGGCCCAAATTGGGCCACTGGACAATCAAATGGCTCTGTAGAGGCATATTCATACTCATGTTAGACCCCCCAGCTGGAAGAGTGTAAATGAATATCAGCCACAAGAATCCAGCTGAACCTGTTTCTTGACAATTAATTGCAAGGGTTAGAACATATGGTCCTTGCTTTGGATTTTTTTTGTGATTACAGAGAATCTTGGTGGAAGGGAAAGAGGGAGACTGACAGCAGATCTGAGTTCAAATCTGCACACTGGCTCTTCCTGGCATTGAGATTTTGGATACTTCATCTGGAAACTACCTGAAATCATTTCTGGAACAAGATTAAGATGGATGGATGGATGGATGAATGGATGGATGGATGGATGGATGGATGGATGGATGGATCCTCGCCTGTGAAAAGTAGATAATAATGTCCACCCAGGCTATTTTGGGGGGATTATTGAACACCTGAAAGACTTTGATACTATAGTGGACTGGGGTTTTTTTTCTTCTTCTTTTTCTTCTTCTTCTACAGCCAGAAGAGACACTACCACTAATTTTTTTCTGGAAATACAGATATCAATGATTTCTAAGGGGCCACTATCAAAGGAAGTTCTGTTGCAGAGAACACATCTTCTGAACAAGGCAAAGGACAGTAAACAAACTCCCTCCCCAATTCCCCTGCTAGTTCCCACCCCTTCCAATCTCCCCTCTAATACTGCACATTTGCCATCTATCACTTCCCACCCTGTCCTTTTTTATCCTAAAGCAGTACTTGTTAAAGGCTCTGTGACCACTCCAGCTATTTCCTTTGAGGATGATAACGCTGCAGCCGAAGCTTCATTATTATGCTAATCGAGCTTGGTCTGAGCTGCTTTCATAACTGCCACATTAAAGCAGCCCATGAAGGAGAGGCCTCCAGAGCCATTTGCAAGACACTGGGAGAATATTAATGAAGGATGAGTCCAGAGGAGTTGTTTTTGAACCCCAGCCATCAGGTAAAGAGGCCCAGCTTCCACTGCCATAAATAAATAAATAAGTAAACAACCAAACAAACAAGAGGACTATAAACCACAAATTAGAGAGAGGCAAGCTTCAGAGGAGGCAAAAGAGGAGACGATTACTATTGCACAGCACAAATGCCTTCCACTGTAGGGTATGCGTTGCTCTTTCAAGGTGAGCATAATTATCTGTAGTTTAGAGATGAAGAAACTAGTCCTCATAATTGTGAAAAGACTTATCCTGAACCCTACAGGTCCTCAGTGACAAAGCTTTGGCCCCACCTTCTGCATGCAAGCCAGACAGTGACAAAACCAGGAAGCCAAGTTAGGTCAAACTGCCGAAGGTAAGAAATGAGAAAATGATAGACCCAAATCAAGTTAGATGCCTTCAAGATTTGAGCCCCAAGAAAAGAAGTGCACAGCTGTATATCCTGATGAAAAGATTTTGCCAACAGCTCCTCCTCTTGCTTTGGCTACTTTTCAGTGCATCTTTCGGAAAAGGGAAGGAGGGGTCAGACCTGTAAGTCCCAGAGGCACTTCTGGACCACTGGGTAGACATGGGAGAGGAAAGGCCCCTTTATGGGCAGCATCAGGGTATGGGAGGTGAATCTCCTTTCCTTCCTGGCTGTAAATCAGGGAGCTGGGCTAGAGGAGGAGGTCTGTGCTGCTCCCCTCTCTATATTCCAGCGTTTCACCGCAGGAGCACACATGAGCAGCTCACCTCAATAACTCATTTATTCTGCGTGATTTCCACTCCTCTGCTCCTAGCCCAAAGAAGAAGAAAAAAGCATCACTGGCTGTGCTCCCATGACCTCATGGAAGCCATGACTGCATGTTCCCTATCTTTTTCACTGTGAAATCTGTGCCCCTAAATCTTTTAGTCAAAGGGGAGCACTCCTCAGTCATGTTAGGTGCTCAGCTTAATTATTCCAACTAGAGAAATAAAGACTCATATGAGGTAGGATACCCCTCAGTATTCCCAACCTCCTCTTCCTGGATGGCAGATGTCTGCAGATTCTCCAGATGCTTCCAGAAACCTTCCCTTCCTCCCCTTTGTCTTTGGCCAAGGACACTCCCCTCTCATCCTTAACATAAAGGTTAAATGTTGATTCATTTAAGCTGGTTGTGTTGATCCTGTTCACGTGCCAGGAATAGATTTAGAACAAGGCACAGGATGTAACTCTGGCCCAAAGACATAAGGACAACATTCTCATGGGTCTTTGGGAAAGTTTCTAGTGTTCTAAAAAAAAATGGACACAAGCCAGAGACTTTGCTCTCTTCCTGCATTTGAATGTGGCAGTGCTGTGGGTTGAGGCAGCCATAGTGAAACCAATCATATCCATAAAGCCAAGAGAATCATGGAGAGATCAACATCCCTAAGCTGGCAAATCCACCAACTCTAGACTTACCTGCTGCTGGTCTTGTTACATAAGATAATGAAAATTTTATTACTGTTTAGGTCATTTTTATTTGGATGTCCTTATACTTGGAAACAAAGATTGTCCTGATATACCCCCTGTGCCTTTGGAACAGAATCCCAACTTTGGTTGGGTAACGTATACCCCTACATGGACTACATAATTAGCTAAACTAATGGTGGTAGTCATATTTCCTTACCAGGGATTGGTTTAAGGTACAAATGTGACCCAAATCTGCCAATCAAGTGTGAGAGAAGGTCTTCCGGGGGGCTCTAGAAAAGGTTTCTTGCTTTAGGGAAAAAAAGACAAAAGAAACAGAACTTTTTCTTACCCTACTGGGTACTCATGCTTGGATGTCCCATGCATGGAGCTACAGCAGTCATCTTGCAATCATGAGAGACACTGGTCTGAGGACAAGATAATGTGCTGAGATCGGTGAATCCTTACTGTTAAAAGAATTTCAAGTTGGGTCCTCTATTATGTGACCATGTAATAAAGAGCTTTAGCTTTGCAGTTTAAGAATGGACTCCTTGTAGTTATCTAGCCAGTTATTTGCCTTACAAATGCTCTCCTGAGTGGAGAGCAAGGAATGCTACAGCAGCTAGATACAGGGAATTTGCAGACACTCACATCCTATCCTATCTAGGCCACAAGAGTAGTGAGTGCCAGTTAGGGATGTACCATTAATATTTGTGGCAATTACAGATTACCATGGTGCTTGTGAGTTCTTCTTTTATTATGACTTCCGTTTTCTTTTTAATTTAATCATTGCTAAATTTTTTATAAGGAAGAGGGAAGGCAAGGATACATTAAGAAAGCCTGTAAAAGGCGTTACAGCTTTAAAAGATGGATTTTATTACTCACGTCCTTGTAAAATGCTTTCATGAATATCAAGGTCCCTCATGTGCTCCCCCAGTAAAGAGAAAAGAAAAGGGAAGAAAAAAAAATGAGTAGAAGGAAAGGGTTATGGTGTTTTTTGCTTTGCTTTCCTGAAAAATGGTTTGGATTCTTTGAAAACCTGGGTGGGCTCATGACCACGTATCCAGCATATGATCAACCATCTAACGTGTGTGTCGGGGAAGAGTATGACTGAAGACCACTGCTCTGGCCTGTGATCAGTTCACTTTGACTGCTATTCTTTGGGCTCTACCAAATGCTCCTAGCCCAAGTAGTCAAAGACAAAGTTGGGGAAATTCTCACTTTATTTACAAAAGATAACTGCCACTGAACATCAACAAACACAATCATGTCCACTAGATATAATCAGCTCAGCAAAAAATATATTGTGTGATCCCTATCTTCTTTTCCAAACTGAAAGAAACATCACCTGCACAAACTAGTGTCAGTTAGACTAGATTGGTTGATGTGGTTTAGGCTTGTAGAAGCTTGCAAGGTCAGTTGCCAGATCATAAAAGGGGCTGTAACGGAGGAAAGGAAAAAAAAAAAAAAAAAAAAAAAAAAAAAAAAAAAATATATATATATACACACACACACAAAATCAGTGACTTAAAAGACAAGAGTTCATTCTTTTGAGGGACAATAGAGTGCAAAGAGCAACTCAGAAAGATCTGAGTTGTAGCTCTGATTTCATCAGTAAGTAACTGTATGTCTTTGGCAAGTCATTTTGCCTCTCTGGATCTCACTGCCCAGTCTTGGGTCCCCAAAAAGATGTGTCCAGTTCCTATTCCTTGGAACCTGTAAATGTGACTTAATTGGAACTTAGGTCTTTGTAGGCATAATTAAGGATCTCAGGATGAGACCATCCTGGATTTAGGAGGAACTCTAAATCCAGTGACTGGTGTCCCTCTAAGAGAAAGAAGAAGGAGATTGAGACATGGACACAGAGACACAGAGAAGGAGGCCATGTGAAGACAGACAGAGACTGGACCAATGCATCCACAAGACAAGGAACACAAGGATAGCCAGCAGCCTCCGGAAGCTAAGAGGGACACACGAAACACATTTTCCCTCAGGGCCTCCAGAAGGAACCAACACTGCCAACACCTTGATTTTTGACTCTCAGCCTCCAGAACAAGGAGACAACAAATGTCTGTCGTTTTAAACCCCCCAGTGTGTGGTACTTTGTTACATATTTTCCAGTTCATAGATAACACCTGAGAGCATCGGTTTGATTAGCATCAGCTCTCTCCATCCTGTGATTTGGGGTGAAGTTGCAGGAAAATTAAATTTACATTTAAAACTGAAGACATCTGAATCCTTTGTTTTGAGGTTAGAGGGAAGAATGGTGCTCAAATTTTCAAATTCTTTTTCTTTTTTTTTTTTTCTCCATCTAGACAAGACACTAGGACACTCAAGAAAGGACTATTTTTAAAATATTCTCAGCCTGTCAAAAATAAAAGCAATATAAATCTAAGTGGAAGACATATAATTTGACCAGGACAATCCCATTTACATTGTGATTAGATTCAAATAAATCTCCCTCTTGTCGGGACATAAAGAATAAAAAAAAACAAAGGGATGCTTATTTCAGCAGGACTGTTCTGTCTTAAAACTTTCTCCTGAAACTGAAAGCTTATAACTCAGGAATGAACCTTGTATTCAAACTGATGCTCAGCTGGAGACAAATATGCCTTCATTCATTCATCCATTCACTTATTCATTCAACAAGCATAGACTGCAACTTCATCATGCACCAGGAGCTAAGCTTGGGGCTGAGGATACAATGGAGAGCACAGAAGACAAGACCCTGGCCTGATGAGGGACCAGGAAGTGAGAGGGGTAAAAGGAAACAGAAAATCAGCAAGTACACAAATTTATAACTACAAATTTTGATCAGTTCTATAAAGTAAAGCATTCAGGTTCAGACAGGGAGTCTGTGATATGGGAGGGTCTCTCCCTAGATACAGTGTATAAACCTATAATATTTAAAGTCTGAAGATGGAAAGAAGCTAGCTAGGCAAAGAGTGGAGACAGAGGGAGGGTTCTAGGCAGAGGAAACCACGTGTAAACACCCAACATGAAAAAAGCCAGTATGTCCAAGGGACTGAAAGGTAGCCAGTGTGGATGGAGGGTAAGGTTAGGAGAAAGAGAGGTACCAGATGACCCTGGAGAAGTAGGCAGTGGTCAGAGCTTGCAGGGCATTGAGGGCCCTGATAACATGACTGGGTTTATCAAATGTGCACTGGGAAACTGCTGAAATGTTTTTAGCAATTTCTGTTTACAGGAGCAAGACTAAATGTAGGGAGATCATTAGGAGGCTCTGGCTGTAAACTGGGACAGAAATGCCAGGGCTTGGACGATATGGTGGCAACGCAGGTAGAGAGTAGCGGACGAACCAAGAGGCATCTCCACTAAGAGGCAGCTAGGAATGGTCTGCTTCAACCCCACTGGCATTCATCTGTGGATCTCATACTGTCCTCTGAGTGAAATCGGCAAAGAGAGAGGCTCAAGCCTAAATCTGTGACATGCTTTTAATCCAGAGAGCCAGGAAGGAAAAGAAATATTCACACAAGCCAACACTTGGAATATGAACTTGGACCCATTTGGGAATCTCATGGGAAATCCAAATGATGGCCACTGTATTTTGAGATGATGGTTCCATTTCAGAAACCTTCAACAACGACTAAAATCAGAGAACAAGTGCGGTGGTGCTGTCCTGCCAGGACATTCCAAGAAGGACCATCAGGTGCAGACCATCAGGCTATGGAAACCAGAGCACATCAGAGGAACAGTATCAGAAATGGGGTGCTTGGCCTAGAAATGAGAAGGCTCAGGGCACTCTCACAAAGAAGAGGCCAGTTGTTCCGTGTAGCTGCCAAGTGCCCAGCTGGGACCAGTGTTAGAAGCTACAGGAGGGCAACTGAATGGAGAGGAGCTTTCAAGCTGTCAGAGCGACCACAGTGTGCTGGGCTGCCTTGAGGGGAGCTCCCCATCCCTAGGACTATTTAGGCAGACAGGGAAAGACTGCCTACCAGGAATTTTGCAGAAGGATTCCTATATCTGGTAGGGGCTGGGTGGTCCCTCAGGGCCTATTAATCTTCCTTTTAGCAGCTGTTCGTGTATATGATCACAGGGAATCTTAGGTTGGAAAAAGATCCGTCCCTCTGAAACATTCCCCAGCCTTTTGAAAGAAGACGGTCCAAATTCTTTCTTTCCTCTCCTGAGCATTGCACCAGCTGATGCTACAGACCCCCATAATAAACACAATTTCTGCCGAAGAATTTGGCAGTGTCTCACTCCCTCAATCATTCCTTTCAACCGCTCCCACAGCCAGCAGAATCAGGGCTCTCACTAGTGGCCACAGAGCCACCTTGCTAACCTTGCCGTGTGAGGACCCACATCAAAAACTTGTCATGTTACAATGCCTTTCCCCAGACGATGCTAAGTTGGGCCCCGTTCCTGGTGCACATGTGAGGCATCATTAAATCTCATGACAGGATGTGAACGAAACATCAGGGGCCTTCGGGGATCAAAGAAGTGCAACACAGTTGAAAAGCAGCTCTTTAATAGGGGGGTAGGAGCAGGAAGTTTCCCTTTGTTAAACAGCATTTCTAATGACTTCTCTCTGCTTTCCTCATAAAGGCTGGCTAATTATGTCACGTATGTCTGCACCTCACATTCAAGGCCCCCTCAGTGTCTGGGTCCCCTACTGTCAACCTTGAAGCCCCTGAGGTCATAAAAGCCAGGGGAGACTGCTGTTGGAGAGCTGGTTTTACTGGCTTCGGACATACAAACAAACTCTCATTATATTTTAGCGGTGAAACTGGGGAATGAAGAGGAACGGTTCTTCCTCCAATGAATCTCTGCTTGTTTCATCTTCTTTCAATCCTGTGGGACCATCACACCGCTGTTTAAGATGAAAGGTGGCATCTCATTTTCAAACAGGGAGCTAAAGAGATCCAAACTGTATCTCAGCAGTGGGTAGACCATATATCCAATTTTCCAGCTCAGCCTGTATTAAGGCCAGCACTAATTGGACTCCCGGCAGTCTTGCAGGTGCCACAAAGGCACCTGAAGGCAACCAAAATGGCCAGACCAGCCTCGCCACATCCTGAGAGGCCTCTCCTTTCTAGGTCTCTGGAAGACACCTAGTCTTTTCTGGTCTCTGGACCAGCCATTTTGATACTTCAGACACCTCCTCTCCCTTTGGTTTGTCTATTCGTACGTGCACCTATCTATTCCTACCCAACTTAGAAGAAAACCACTTAGGAGGGTTTGTTTCGTTGGGTTTTGGTACACTCTACTGGCCCCAATAGGGGGTAAGGCAAATAGCAGATAATGGACGGGTGGGTGGACGGGTGGGTGGATGAATGAAAATAGGCACTACCATGTTCCAAATCATAAATACCATTTTAAGATGTGACTCCACAGCTTCCCAAGTGCATTGTATGACTGCATTGATTACATCTGCCATATCTGAACCTTAATTCAGAAGAGCTCTGGCCTTAAGTTTAATTCTGTCACAAGAAGCTCTTCTCCCTAGTACAGTACTCTGCAGTGACTCATGAATATTCTAATATCATAAATCTGAACTCTGGCCTTTGGAAAAGACACATGAAAACCTTCCTGGTAGAATTTTTTTTTTTTTAACTCTTATGTAACCTGTTTCTTTGGGGCCCCTTGGGGCCCATTGCCAGCCATCATAACTGCCACCACCCAATGCTCCACCACCCGGCTTAAGGGACAGTGTAGTGTGGTGGATGTCACCCCTCTGGAGTTGGACAAGTCTAAACTTAAAACCTGACTCTGGGGGCACCTGGGTGGCTCAGTTGGTTAAGCATCTAACTTCAGCTCAGGTCATGATCTCGCGGTCCGCAAGTTCGAGCCCCGTGTTGGGCTCTGTGCTGACAGCCTGCTTCGGATTCTGTGTCTCCCTCTCTCTCTGCCCCTCCCCTGCTTGTTCTCTCTCTCTCTCTCTCTCTCTCTCTCTCTCTCTCTCTCTCTCAAAAATAAATAAACATTTAAAAAGATTTAAAAAAAAAATCTGACTGCCACTTTCTAGTGATGGGGCTTTGGATGGAACACATAATGACTTCTCTGAGCCTCAGCTTCCTCGTCTGTCAATTAATCGTGTACACTCCACTGTTGGAAAGGGCTAAGGAGATAACGTCTGTGCAGCAATCTGCTCACTGAACGGTAACTATCATTACTATTCCCTGGTAGAAGAGCTTGTTCAGGATTCACAGTAACAAACTGGGTGCCCACCTACAAAAGACACACCATCATGCTGAACAATATTTACACATAATGCAAACCCGCTAGAAAGCATCAGGTTTTTATGAAGATGTTAAAGAAATGTCCAGATGCAGAATCCCATCAGGATTTGACCCTGGTTTAAAAATGGTTGTGATTGGGGCACCTGGGTGGCTCAGTCAGTTAAGCGTCTGACTCCAGCTCAGGTCATGATCTCACCGTTCGTGAGTTCAAGCCCCCACGTTGGGCTCTGTGCTGACAGCTCAGAGCCTGGAGCCTGCTTCGGATTGTGTCTCTCTCTCTGCCCCTCCCCCATGTGTGTGCGCTCTCTCTCACTCTCTTTCTTAAAAGTAAATAAATAAACATTTAAAATTTTCAAAAATATTGGTTCTGATTTACAGCTCCTTCATCAGGAAAACACAACACAGTCATGAACGCTGTAATTTACAAGATAGATGAGCCCCTCTCCATTCCTCCTTAGTAACAAGGTAACCATGCTGTTCTGGGAAGCAGGAAGAGAAGATATACCTTGACACTGAAGGTTGTTATTGCTCATAGTAAAGTTTTTTTTTTACCTATTCTGCCTCAGTTCTCTTACCTGTGAATGGGACCATGGACACCTTGCTTGGTTGTATAATTCAGAGCTGGCACAATTGCTCACACAAAGAAGGCATTCAACTAAAGTTTTCTTAAACTGCTGGTGGTCCCAGGAGATTAAAGGCATGCTTGCTGGTATTAGATAGAATTTTAAGTCTGAAGTTTGATTCAACATTTGAGAAGAAATTAAAACTGTAGCTTCTTTACAGTAAAGTCATAGGTAGATTAGTTGAGTGAGGGCTGCAAAAATGAACGGGCAGGAGTATAGAAACATCTGACGTTCAAATTTGCTCCTAAGAAGAAACGAAGTCTTTTTGGATTTTGCTTGTTGTGTTTGACAGGTTACTGTTGTTAGGGCAATCCCAAAAGCTCCGCCAGTATGTGGTCCATTTGGGAACAATAAAAGAAATACCAGGGCCAGAACCAGTTCCAAGAAGAACATTTTTTAGTTTCTTCTTTGAAGCCAACATTACATTGTTGGCACTGGAACTGAAAGCTGTCTCAATCTGGAGCTACATTTTATCTCGAGATGCGAATTCATCATGCAAACGCACATATAGCTCCTTCATGTTGGTGCAGCGCTGAGATGCACCGTCACCGGCTCTGGGAGACCCATCGTGCTGCTGACTCCAGCAGGAAAGAGAGAAAAGTCTTCTGGAGACCTGCCTGCCTCCTCAGTCACCCATGAAGGAGTTTGGTGTCACTGCCCCTTGGCAAACCTGACCAAATTCTGGCTTCCCGCTGAGCCACTATCACTGAGTCAGCATTGAACGCTACAGACATTTAATCCAATTTCTCACCCAATGCAAGAAAACTTTTCACTGTCACTCTGACTGGTGGGCCCATGGTCTCTAAAGGAACTCCTCTGTTGACAGGGAGCTCACTCCTCTGCAACCAAGACCCTTCGGTGTTGAACAGCTCTGACTAGAGAAATGTTTTTCATGGTGAGCTGAAATCTGCCACCATACAATTCCTACTTAGTGCTCTTCGTTCTGCTCGCTCGAGTGCTAAGAATCACATAAGTTAATATCTGAGAAGATCAAATGATACTAACTTTCCCACAAATGCAAATATTGTTCATTTTGAGTATTTAAAAAAATTTGCAAAATCCATATGGCTTTCCCTGTCCCCTTCCCTTCCTCTTTCTGCTTTAAACAAAATATTTATTAGCTTCTTCCCTTCTTTGTTCTCTCCCTACCTCCCGCCTTCCCTCCCTTCCTCCTTCCTTTTTACCTTCCTTCATCAAAATGCCACTAGGTAGGCCCAAATTAGGCAAGAGATCTGGGAGAGGCAGGCCCAAGCTGGTGTCAGGGTCCACACACAAAGTGGGGGTCACAGGGTCTGGGGATTAACTATATAGAGCAGGTAAGATAAGGGGAGTCTGGTTTCTCGCAGTCAAAAAGGAAGTGCAAATATGTAAAGGGAGAAAACTAGAATATACTCTGTGATGTTGGATTAGAACGAGAAGTACTGACATGAATTCATAGTTTTCAATAAATATAGATATAAATGTGTGTGTATCATATACTGTGTAATTTCCCAGCTCTATCCATTGGTAGAGGCTGAGAGCTGTGACATCCCACTGGCAAGCACATCTATGGCCCAAATCTTGGTTTTGAAATAATATCCTCCACAGAAAGGAACGAGAGCTTCTTGGAGACATGACTGGTTCTAGGGCAAAGGAAGGGAAAGTAGATGTGCCTAGAACACCTGTACTGCCAGAAAGTACGGAAGTGCTTTTACAAATGATAGAAAATTTTTTAAATGATATAGGAGACAGTTTGAATGGGTTCCCATTGGCCAAATCTCAAAAAATTGGAGCATCAGAATAAACAATGTTATTGACAGATTATAGCCATTGAAAACAAAAGGAGCCCACAAACTCACAGAGATATAAAATTTTAATGAATAAATAAAAGTGACAAAGAAAAGCTTTTCCTGGCGGTAGAAAGGCAACTAACTACCAAATGAAGACGGAGTCACGGTATTTGCAATTCACTGTTCGGCAACCGCCATAGTAACAATCGATTCAGGCAAGAAGCATCAAGGGATGTTACAGCAGGTGGGTGAAGGCACAGTGAGGCATGGGTTTTACACAATGTCAAAGTACCTCCCCACAAAACATTCATTGGAAAAAAAAGGGGGGGGGGGACGGATCACTTTAAGCGGAGAAACCTGCAGACACCCTCTTCAGCAAGTAATCAAAGTGAACACCACTGCTTACAGGACCAATAGACAGCCCACACTGACCAACTCAGCAGGTTTCCATGAAAAGAACACGGCATTCATGATATCCTGGCTAAAAACCACGTGCGCCGGGTCTAAGGGAGAGGAAACAATGCACAAACACAAATGGAGGGACATTCTACAAAAGAACTAGCCTGGGGGCACCTGGCTGGCTCAGTAGGAAGAGCCTGTGACTCTTGATCTCTGGGTCGTAAGTTGCAGCCCCACACTGGGTATAGAGATTACTTAAATAAATAAATAAACTTGAAAAAACTAACTGGCCTGTACACCTCAAGATTTTCAAAGTCATGAAAATCAAAAGAAAAGGAGGAACTGTCCCAAATTGAAAGAGCTGGGAGAGACATGACCACCGACTGCTGTGCGTGACCCTGGAGGGGAGCCAGTGGTGTAACTGGTGTTTACTGAGACGCTGGCAAAACCTGAGAGGGGTCAGAGTCAAAGGTATACAGGAGTTCTTTCTACTGTTTTTACAATTTTTTTTTAGGTTTGAAACGGTTTTAAAATAAAGTAAGTGCACATGGGTGGCTCAGTTGTTTAAGCATCTGTTGATTTCAGCTCAGGTCATAATTTCATGGTTCGGGCGATCAAGCCCCACGTCGGGCTCTGTGCTGTCAGCACGGAGCCTGCTTGGGATTCTCTTTCTCCCTCTCTCTGCTCCTCCCCTGCTCATGTGTGTGTGCATGCATGTGCACTCTTTCTCTCAAAATAAATCAATAAACTTTAAAAAAATGGAATAAAGTATATATTTTTAAATCATACAGACAGGAATCCAGGGCTTTTTAAAGTTTCCCCCTTAAGAAAATCCTCTCTACTAATGACACCTAAAATTCCATCAAATATGGTTTCTACCCAGAACTTCCCTCTTCTTACTGAGACTTAAAACTTTGAACTTTGTTAAAATGCAAGTAAATCTGGGTGAGGTAGTATTTTAAGTGGTATTTCCCAAGGTGTGTTTCCCAAAGTGGCTCACAGTGTGTTAGGTCTATGAGGCCTTTGTTAGTTGTTATAAAGCAAAGGGAAGTGTTAAAGGAATTTGGAAAACACTGAGGTACACAATGTTTCTTTACTGCAGGACCTCTCAGAGCCTTTAAGAAGTTGATGTGTATTGGGGCGCCTGGGTGACTCAGTCAGTTGAGCATCTGACTCCCGCCTCAGGTCATGATCTCATAGTTTGTGCGTTCGAGCCCCGCATCGGGCTCTGTGCTGACAGCTCAGAGCCTGGAGCCTGCTTCAGATTCTGTGTCTCCCTCTCTCTCTGTCCCTCCCCCACTCTCACTTTGACTCACTCTGCCTCTCAAAAATAAATAAATGTAAAAAAAAAAAAGAAGAAGAAGAAATTGATGTGTATTTTAAATTGGCCTGAGAGGGAAAAGTGCATTTGGAGTTGTTTGATCATTGCACTATACGTTCCAGAAAACACAAATTTTGGAAAATGCTGGCTGGCAGATTCCAATCAGCAGGCAATAAAGCACTGAGTTTGGCTTCTGGTATAAGAGGGCCTGGGTTGAAATCCTGGCTACCACACTTAGTAATTACATGGCCTCGGGCAAGTCAAAGAAATTCCCTGAGCCTCAGTTTCCTCTTCTATAAAATGGCAGTAATAAGAGTTTTACCTGGATATTGTGGGGATAATGAGACATGCAATAAAGGTAACAATCGTAGCATGAGGCTTGGAGCTTGTAACGACTCAGTGCATATCTGCATTGCATGTTATTGTTCTTCTTGTTAGTAGTTTTCTTTCTTGGGAGTCTATTTGGACTGCAACAGAGCCTGAGGGGGTGGGGACATCACAGAATGCCATCAAGGTCAGGAGAAAAGGGAATGGGGCAGCAAGACCTAAGAAGCTGAAGGTACTCAATGCAAATACCCCCACATCCCACCTTTGAGGGTATTGGTACAGCCTCCCCCTACCTACACAGCCACCTCGACTCCCCCCAAGAGCCTTAGTGTACCCTGGGGGCAAACACCAGACAGGTCAGAATGTCCCATCCTTCACCCATACCAGGATACCCACCTTCCTCAGGGAAGAACAAGAAAATACTGCTCCCCTTTGCAAGTAATTGTTGCTACTGTCCTCTCTGTAAATGTATTCAACTGGTCTACTGAGTTAGCACCTCACCGCCTGCCCCTGGCCCCTTGGCCATTCCCTCCCGTTGCAGCAGAAAGGAAGAGCGATTGGGAGACTGGCGGCCCGCCAAATGGGGTGTCCAAGCCCTACCCCCGTGCCCCAGAGTCACCACTGAGTTGCTGACCCATGGGGCTGTCAGCTTGCCACAGACAGGCTTCACCAGAGCTTCAGCAAATGAAAAGCTTTATTAAACTTTCAAGTCCAGAACAGATGTGTCCAGACATAAATATTCAAAAGATCCCATCTGTTAGGTAAATCGCCTTTCGATGTAGTAACGGAGGGACCATCGGTTAGTGAGACCCCATGGCTCTGAGGGCCCAGGAGTGTCGGAAATCCTGCAAAGCAGATGCTCCTGGAATCAAAATAAAAGAAGCCCAAGTAACAAAGAAAAGGCAAGGCGAGCCTGGGCATTGGGGAATTTCATGGCCATGCCAATCAGGGCTTTGGCCGGTCAGGAGGCCCCAGAGAGACGAGGCCAAAGATGGAACCTCCAAAGAGTGCTTGGGCTGGGGGGGCCGGGGAGGGCAAGAAAAAAATAACCAAGTCCTCACACACACCCGCAAGCCAGATTTGGCTGGAGATGTTGAGGTTCTCCACAACTGCTCTAGTAGGCTACCTCTCCACTCCCCTCCCCAAGTCAGTTCAGGCCAAAGCAAGATATAACCAAGAGCACCTGGGCTTCTGCATTTGTAAAACTAGTTTACTGAGCACTGGCTTTAGGCAACAGTCTACGTTAAAAAAAAAAGGGGGGGCGCCTGGGTCGGTTAAGCGTCCGACTTCGGCTCAGGTCATGATCTTGTGGTTTGTGAGTTCGAGCCCTGCGTTGGGCTCTGTGCTGACAGCTCAGAGCCTGGAGCCTGCTTTGGATTCTGTGTCTTCCCCCACTCTCTGCCCCTCCCATGCTCATGCTCTGTCTCTCTCTCATTAATAAATAAACGTTAAAAAAGAAAAAGAAAAGAAAGCATTGTGGAATGGAATGAATAATATTACCGCTAATAATAACCAGCTTACACTTACACAGCCTTACTCTGTGTCTGGCACTGTCCTCAACACGGTACATTCCCTGACTCGTTTTACCTTCCCAGCAACGCTCTGAGGTAGGTACCCCTGTTATTCCCATTTTATAGATGAGGAAACTGAGGCACAAAGAGAGGGAGTGACTTGCCCAAGGGGTCATGGATGGTAAGCGCCGGGCCAGGATTTACACCGAGGCAGACTGTGTAACCCACAGGCTGAGTCTGTAACCACCATGCTAAAATGATAGAAAACCAGGAGGCAGCAGAGCTCCCTGCCAGGAAGGGGCTCACATTCTATTGCAGAAAAGTGAAACGCACATTGGAAGGCTGAAGAACACATATGCACCACTGCTTAGAAATCCTGTTCCAGAGAGTAAAATGGGGTGCTTCGGTGATACCCCTGAGAGAGGGGTACTGACCCCCACCTTCCAAGTCTGGAACCCCAAAGCCTGGGATGGCAGCCCCCTAGACCAGTCTGCCTGCTGTGTCCTCCCTCCCTAAGTGAAGCAGCCAGGCTGACCTACTCCCTTTGTCCTGACCACACTTTGCATTGCCCCCTGTCCACATCACTCACCACCCGCCTACAGCACCACCCTCCCTCCTTGCTGGCCACAGTCTCCCGACGGGTCCCCAAAAGCCCCCACAGTCTCCCCACAGGTTCCTACAAGCTCTAGCCCTCAACCTAGCCCCCCAGCAAGCTGCCCCCTCCCCTGGAGCCCTGCAGCACCTAGCACGTGTCCCATGCTATATGTTTTCAGTCTTGTGCAGTTAGATATTCAAGTGCCACATGTGGACTCAGTTCCATACGTGCGCACACACACACACACACACACACACACACACACACACGCCTATACTCGAGCTACACTGAGCCTCTTGCCCTTCTATTGTTACCGTCACAATTTCTGTTTGGGTCAGAGCAGACTTTTCATTGTAAAAAAGAGAATTCCAACCAAAACCAGTGTAAGCCAAAAAAATCAGAAGAGAGAATGTATTGGCTCCAGGAACTGAGATGTCTGAGCACGCTGAAACATGGATCCAAATGCTTACAGGGTCCATCCCCTCCCTGTCGGCCCCACTCTCAGACAGGTGCTCAGGATGCCTCAGTGAGATGCTTCGAGCTCACATGCCACCAATCCAGCAGTCCTGGCAGAGAGACGGGTCCTCGTCACAGTTCTGACTGGCTGGGGTCAGGCACCAGGTACCGTCTCTGAACCAGTCACTGTGCAGCGGGATTCAATGGTCTCACTGGCCAAGCCTAGGCTATATGCCCACGCCTGGGTCCCACCGGGAGGGGCAGAGGGAACAGCAACACCAATGTGGACTGACAGCTGGAGAGGTGTTTCATCAAAGGGAATTCTGAGTGCTGTTACCAGGAAAGAAGTGAATGAATACCACACAGGCAGGCACTGGAACATCAATGTCCACCGAAACTGGTATCGGCTAAGGAAATCCATTTGTTGAGTGTTCACTATGTGCCCGGGATTGGATGAACAATGCCTACAAGTGAAGATCAAATAACAGATCTCAAGCACTTTGCCCAGGCTGAGTACATAGTAAATGCCTAGCAAATACCATTACAATACAGATGACTAGATAGGTTTGATTATTACCTGCATTTCATAGAAGGGGGAAGTTGGCTGAAAGAGATTAGGTCATTTGTCTTGGGCCACAGTTTCGAAGGGCCAGAGATGCCAGTTTCCAAACCTCCTGAAACCTACCTCCTCTCCTTCCCTCCCTGGTCTACCTGGGAAACCAGTCAAGAGTTAACTCACAGAGTCAAGAGCATCCTTCCCTTACGTTTGCACATCTCTCTACTATAGCACCTAAAGCTCCCTGTGGCAACACTTTATTTTCTCCATTCTAAGATGCGTGTTGTTTTCACATTTCAAAGTTTCCCAAATTAAAACTCAACATACATTGTCTATAACTAAACTGGTAGCATTTCTTTTATACCCAAAATCTGCTTTTACATTAACATTGTGTCTCACAATCAATCATATAATCGAGGAAGTATCTATTATTTCTCTATAGGTCTTCACTAGATTGTGAGTTCCCCAAGCAAGAGCTGACTCATTTTGTGTCCTAAACAGTTAGCACAAAGTCTTTAATGACTGCGCTGATTAACCCAGGTAGTGCTATCCAGGAAAAGATATCTTTAACTTTCATTCGTTCAGCAAATATTGTTTGAGCACCTACTAGGTGACGGGCATTGCATAGGAGGTAGGGCTATAATGTCAAACAAGCCTGGCGGGGCCCTACTCATACATCTCTGTTGTGTCAACAGGGATAGACATGAATCTGAGGGACAAGAGCAGAGTCATGCCCCAAAGCTTGCAATTTATGTGTGTTGCGTCGGGCCAGAGCGAAGATGAGAAGCCAGGAGTTTGCAGGAGATGAGGGCAGTTAAATGTGAGTTTGCAAAGGTCTTAAAACACATGCTGGGAAGTTTAGATTAAAGGTGGGAAGCGAATGGGAGCTCCTGCCGATTTCTGAATGGACAAGTGACAAAATCAAAATAGCACTCAGAGAAAATTAGCCTAGCGGTTGGCTATAGAATATGCCGGGAGGCATGGGGCTGCAGGTGGGAAAGGATCACTAGGAAGGAGGCTGCTGTAGAAATCGGCATGTGGGAAAATCAGAGCCTGGATGCCAAGGGAGGCTGGGCTGTGCCAATGGCTCAAGAAGGTCAGAATCCCAGAGATAGAATTGCCAGCCTGTTCTGAGAGGGCCAGAGCAAAAGAGGAAGCAATCAAAGGTGACTCCAAGGTTAAAGGTTTGGGTGGCCAAGATGCCCCAATGCCTGTGGGCATGGGACAAGGCAAGACAGTGAGATGCCAGGATTATGATGTTCTCGGGAGACCCAGTCGAAGAGAGGAGGTAAAGGTCAGGGCTGAAGAGGAAGAGAGAACATGAACCACATCCCCTAAGCTGTTGGGTGCCAGATGTGAGTGTTACCTGTCCAGAAACAAGAGAGAACCTTCTCCCTCCTGGGCTTCCAAAGGCAGCTCCATCTTCCCTTCCTGGCACGAGAGAGAAACTGGAATAAACTTGTTACTTACCTGCTGCTCTTAATTTAAGTCAACAATTATGCAGAGGACCCAGGCTCTGAATGGTTAATTGATGTAACCTTGAGTCACCGGAGAAGCAAGATAACCAAGGAGGATGCATTAAGCAGCTAAAGGAAAGTCATGGAGCCTAGGGCCACACAGAGCCCAGGCTCAACCTCCAAATCTCCGTGGAAGTGCATTGTCCCCCTATGGCCACACTCTCATTAAAGGCCTTGTGCTCACTCCAACTTTAGTCACGCTTTACTGCACTTTATGGGGGAGCGGCGGTAAACTACAGCAGTATTTTTGGATTTGGTGATTCTCAGGACATCAGCCTCCCAGATGTTAATAGACAGGAGGACTAATGAGCAAATAAACAGAAAGTTCCTAAAATGCATGGCACATAGTGAGCGCTTAATAAATGCTGGGTCCTGAAGATGCATTTGGCTGTTAGGGACCTGGGAAAGACAGGAGAGAAACACAAACTCTGGTACCTGCTCTGAAAGAGACGCATGAGCCTTAAATTGCTACAGACACTCCTTCAACCTGAGTTCTAACACAGGAACAAAGCCCTCCATCTCCACTCTTCCACCTTTATAATGGTGACTGGATCCTTTTTGTTAAATGCTTAATTCAGTCCAGTTACCGACTAGAACTGACACCTCCCCAGGGTTATTTACATTTCCAGCTTCCTGGCATCTGAGACCAGCCAGACCCAAACCTCCCCCCACCCTTTCTTCTCTGATGGTTCAGACCAAGAAAAGCCCAGTGGTGTATCTCCTGCCCACGCATCCTAAGAAATGGCTCCGTAAGAGTAGGGACACTGAGCTCCTGTGTGCTGCTGGTGGGAATGTAAAACGGTACAAGCCTATGATGTGTGTACATAGAATTACCACATGATCCAGCAATTTTGATTCTATGCATAAACTCAGAATGATCGAAAGTGGGGCTCGAACAGGTATCTGTACATCCATGTTCCTAGCAGCACTATTCACAATTGCGGAAAGGTAGAAACCACCCAAATGTCCATCAATGGAGGAATGAATACAGAAAATGCACTTTACACATACAATGTGCATTTCTTAAAAAGGAATGAAATTCTGACACATGCAACAACATGGATGAATCTTGAAGACATAATGCTAAGTGAAATAAGCCAGACACAAAAGGATGAATAGTGTATGGTTCCCCCTATATGAGGTGCCTAAAGTAGTCAAGTGCACAGAAATAGAAAGTAGAATGTGGTTGCCAGAGACTCGGGAAGGGGAAATGGGGAGTTACGGTTTAATGGGTATGGAGTTTCAGCTTGGGAAGATAAAAAAGTTCTGGGATGGATGCAAGCGATAGCTGCACAACAATGCAAATGCACTTAATGCCACCAAACTTTACCCTTAAAAACGATTAAAATGGCAAATTTTATGTAATGTGTATTTTATCATGTAAAAAAAAAAGACATTCAAATAACATAAAAAAGAGTAGAGGCACTTAATGCTGCCCTCTCCTATATTTCAGCTTCTCAAGGCAATTTCAGAGCCACCGCAAACCTTCGGGGACCCTGCTCCAACTTCAGTCAAGTACATCAGTCACCTCTGTGCCTTCTCGTCCCCAGAGCGGCTGCCCAGTCTCTGATTGAACACATTGGAGCCAGGAAGCCCATTCCGCATCTCCCAACGGCTTGGCTCTCGTTGGTGACCATTCTGGGTGGCGGTTCACTTTTCCTTCCCACACTGCTCAGCCTTCCCTTAATCAGATTCCTGGGAGGAAACTAATTAGTCCAACCCCCCTCTGCTGTTTTCCCACAAAAAACAGAGACTCCAGCAGTTTTATAGGGGATGTGACTAGACCACTGGGCACCTGTTTTTCTTTACACTGTCTTCAAATGGAGAAGCATGGGGATCTTATATTTTAGCCAGACTGCAAAAGCTGTCAGAAGGTGGGGTGCAGGAATTTGCCTCTGGCTTGTGTGGATCAGTGGCGCTGTGGATTCCAGTTTGGGAAATGGCCTTGACTATCCACTTAAATGGCTTTTGGAGAAGACCCACAGAGTCAGCAGGATGCTCCTGAAACACAAGCCTACCCACGGCCACTCAGAAGGATGGCACCAGGAATCCAGCCAAGAGAAAAATGAAAACATTTGGCCATGGAGGGGCGCTGAGAGTCTAGAGTTGCTCTGATCAGACCTTTAAGAAGAAATCCAACAGAGGCTGTGCCAGCACAGACAGCAGGGGTACCCACCAGGGCATGCCCTCCCCAGGATGCCAGGGAGGAACACTAACCAGATCTCCTGTCCTTGAGTCACACCCCTCCCCTATGAGGACAGACCTGCAACCCCAGCTCCCTCCCGAATCCCCGGTCAGAACAATGGGGCTGTTTTCATGCTGCTCCAACTTGAAAGGTCATGACACTTTGCAGAACTGTTTGTTTGGGGGTCAGGGGAGGCAATGTGGCTTTGTTGTAAATAAAAACCTAACACCTCCTGGCCATCCACTTGGGTTCCTACTTGACCTCACAAGCAGATGTGAGCAGTGAGAAGATTCATGCAGGCCAGAAGAGACGCCCTAGGGCCACTATCATAACCTCACTGTTTTGTAGGTAAGGCCCAGAGAAGGGGTGCCCCAGCCCAGTCCGTATGGGGCACAGCAGGATGAACCCTGAGGCCTGGCCAGGCAGATTACCCCCCAACCCCGACCACTCATCTACAAACACCCCTAATGGCTCTATAAAGTCTTTCACATCTGTTAGTTCTTTAAGGAAAAAGACCGAGAATTAACCTTGTTCCCTATTCCCCGAAGTGTCCGACCCAGTGCTGAATGTGTGGTCAGAGCTCAGTAAATTCTTTCTGAATGAGGGAATCCCCGGAACAGGCCCAGGAAAGACGTGAGGCTGGGGTTGTCAGTGTTCTCACTTGTAGGGAGAAGGGCAAAGCCCACAGAAGATCCCACAGCATCATCCAACAGAGGAGGGGTCGGGGGAGTCTCCTTCCATTCCCGTGGATGACATTAAAGCAGATAATGCTGTGTCTCCTGTACACGCCACATAGGCTCGTATGCTCTCATTAGCTCGGGCACCACCTCTAGAGTCAGGCTCAAATCCCTCCCATCCTAGAGCAATACCCAAGCCCCCCCTCCCCCCATCCACTCATGCCCTCTCCCCCTGGGATGATCCCATCTCTCAAGTGCAAGAGTTTGCCCAGCAGTATTATCTGACCTTCTTCATGTAATGCATGAAGCAAGGCAGAATTCCTCATCTCTCCTCTCGTGCCCCTTCCTCTTCCCGTCTTCCCAAGTATTGCCAGTGCCCCTTGCGACAAGAAATGACATGTAGTTGTGCTTGCAGATGACATTAAAGAAGCAGTAAGTTGGTTTTGTGTATAGTTGTCCAGATGGCCACCGTCCCTTGACTGCTCTGACATAGAACCACCTTTCTCAGCCACAATTACATTCTCAAAAAGGATCAGCCAGCAGATGGCCAGCCTGGTGGCTATACATGGCCCCAGCACAGAGGCAAAGCTGTGAGCCTAATTATTTGAAGAGCTGTGTTTTAACGAGGCAGATTTTCCATTTCATCTTTACTTACGCTTTCGTTCTGAAACGTGTGTATCTCTAAAGGACTGATCTCTTTCTTCTCCAAAGGTCTATGAACCTCAGAGGAGAGACTCACCATTTCCGCTCTCCCATTTGTCCCCCCACTCCAGTTTTGTCTTTAACACCCTCTCTAGTCCCTATAAACGTGCGGAACCTTTTTACTACCACAATCCACCACCCCGTGGATGAGATCAAGGACCACACATAACAATCATGTTCAGCTTTTATTGCTTAGCTGGTTTTTGGAGAAAAGAGAACATTTTCAACTTGCTCGGTTTTAAAAATTATAAGTAAGGAATGTGAAACTTTATTTTCAGTAAATAGAGGCCTGCCTCTAGCATGCTCCATCCCATGGGGTTACCCCCGGGCTTTGAATCTCTTAAGACAACCAAGAAGGGGAAGGACTTTGCTGGCACACAGGAGGGTCTGAATCATCATTCCACCAGTTGTGTGGGTACCTGGCCAAGTGAGGTAGCCTTTCTAAGTCTCATTGTGCTGATCTGAAAACTGAGGAAGATCACCTGGGGACATTTGTGGTTTGTCCTATGCAGCATCCATTTGTCCTTCATCTAGTAAAGCATGAAATAAAATTTCCCTCTGGAGTTCATGCCAGCCACACTCTCAGCCCCACAGCAGGTAGGGGTCCGGAGCCAAGGCAGTCAGAACATCACATTTTCCTGGCTGAGGAACAAGTCCTATTAGCCCGTGCCTCCCTGATAGCCCACGAATGAGTGTACACACACACATGCATGCACACACATACACACACACACACACACACATCTCCCCACTGGGTGGAATTCTGCCCTCACCAACTGGTCCTCTGTACCTAACAATAAGAATCGCTAGTAATTATTGAAGGCCCGCCATGTGACCGGTGCTATGCATTTACTTTTTACAGTCCTCACAACAGCTCTGTGAAATAGGAATTTTACACCTGAAGAAAATAGGCTCAGAGCAACGACATCATTGCTAAGGTTGTATTGTAGTAGATGTGGGCTGTTTTCGTTAGGCCAACATCCATATGCTCTTGCTCCTCGTGGACACAAAAGTCTCACTCTCCCCCTGGGAAAACATTCTCCTGGCCAGTCAGTATACTCTATCCCCCAGCCACCAAGACTGACTCAGGGGCAAACACATGACCCCATCCAGGCCAATGAGATTCGACTCTGAGAAGTTGGTTCAAAACATTCAGTATAAGGATTTCCTTCCACTGGGATAGAAAATGAAGAACTGTAGAAACTGGAGGAGGTAAGGTTGGGAAGACAGAGAAAGAAACGAAGGCAAGTCTTTACAAGTCTCTTGAGCTCTTGCATATAGTTGTGACTACTTCCAGGTTTGGAAGTCAACAAATACCCCATCACCACCACCACCAGCACCCTGCTTTTTATTTTGACAAGCTAGTTCAAAGTCTGTCATTTGCAACCCAAGGAGTCTTAACAAGCATTCCCTGTGCACAAGCAGCTGATTCAGACCAAGCCCATCTGACCCCGAAGCGCGTGCCCTTCTTCTCCCACCGCACTGCTCACCTAGAGCATGACTGGTCCAGCCAGCCAACCATCCTGACGCCATTCCCTCACTGGGGAAATCTGAGCTCCTGGATGCTGCCTTCTACCAATCCAGTATGCACCGTGCCCACTCGTCCCCTAGAAAATGCTGCCTCGGGGGTGCATGGGGGGCTCAGTCAGTTAAGCATCTGATTCTTGATTTTGGCTTGGGTGATGATCTCATGGTCATGGGATCAAGCCTCACATCAGTCTCCACGCTCAGCACACAGTCTGCTTGGGATTCTCCCTCTCCCTCCCTCTTCTACCTCTCCTCACCCTTTCTCAGGATGGATGGATGGATGGATGGATGGATGGATGGATGGATAGATAAATAAATAAATAAATAAATAAATAAATAAATAAATAAATAAAATACTTTTTTTAAAAAAAGAGAAGGCTGTCTCTGATTATAATGACCAGTCATCCAGCAAGGGCCTGGCACAGCTGGACTCTGTAGTTGACACATTAGTGGCAAAGCTGAGCCATTTGAGAGACACATAATGGAGCTCGTTGATTACAGCAGGGAAGGCTGGGATGCTGAAAAGATAATGTAGATAAGTTGTCTCAAAGAAATTTAAACCACAAGAGTTAGAGCAAGGTCCAAGTCCGAGGTTCCCCATCGCTGGCATAGAGATTTCCAAAGAGGGGAAAGATGGACAGGACACTAAAAACTGACACTATGGCAGGGTTTATGGGACACAAACCTAAATCTCAGATCTTGGACATGGTGGGACTTTACAAGTCGTCTGGCCCAACATCACCCAGAGCTAGAACTTTCTCCCAGTATCCCTGAGCACTGATCCTCCGGACTTCGTGTGAGTTATTCCTCATGACAGAAGACTCACTGCCTAATGGAGTCACCTATTTCATTGATCCACAGCTCTGCTCATTAGCAACTCCTTTCTCAAATGCTGAAAATAAAAATGATCAATGTGTGAGTATCCCCCTCCCTCCCCATTTTTAAGAAGTATTCTGCCTCTGCAATCTCAGTTTCTGGGACAATGGAGCAAAGCAGGACAGAACTGGAAATGCAAAAATGGGGTATATGTATCAGAAGTTGGCAGAGAAACAACTGAGGCAGAAGGGAAGGGGGAAGAGAAAGAGGAAGAAAATAAGGGACTCGCTGAGGCAGAGCAACAGGAAAATTCTTGGTTTAGAATGGGAGTGAAGGAGAGAGGAGTTTGGTGGGGTGGGGGGATATGGAAGATGTGGAAAATACCAGAGATGGGAAAAGTTTAACAAGTCTCGCTATACATTAAAAATATATTTACTTCCCTTGACATCCTTCCCAGAGATACCAGTAAAGTTTTAATTTAACTTAATTGCTTTTGGTTGCTGGATGGTGTTCCTTAGAGTGCAATTCTCTGCCAAGGCTAGCCCACAGGAGGCCCAGTTTGGGGTTGAATTACAATTACATTAATTTCAGATCTACTTCCATATAAATCCCACCCAGGTTATAAGGGAAGAGATGCAGGGATGAGGGCATAGAACCAATTATGGACCTGGGATACAGGATGGAGACTTGAGTATAAAAGAGACAAAAATAAAGTTACGAGAAGTAGAGCCTGTGGTCAGAAGGTGAGTAGCTGGAAGAATGATGGATTTGACGGTGAATCACCTAAGTAAATTTTCCAAGAACACTGTCAGTGCCAGAAACTACACATTGAGTCAAGCATGGGGAGAGGCAAGCCACAACGATGGGAACCCATGGAGGTCATCATAGCAGGGGTCTTTCAGGGTCCTTCACTGCAAACAAGCAGAAAGGAGTACAGGGCAATCAGCAGCACCCCAAGGAGTAAAATTTGACCAACAAAAAAATGGGAGAAAGAAGGGGGCTAACCATTAAATTCCCCACCCATAATCTCTTACAGGGACAACTGTGAGGTGTGATTTCTCCTTCAAGTGCGTTTCCTCTTTCCAGTCCTTCCTAGAAAGTCCCACATGCCAAGCAAATATACCTGCTGAGTGACCTACTGTATTTCAGGGAGGTTCGCTAGGAAGTGATGACCAGTGCAATCATGCATTGCACCCTAACGTTTCACATACTTCTTGCCTCACTTATGTTTTTGCTTCACCCTCATCACCCTAAGCTTGTACCTCCCAAATACAATGTTAGCACTTTAACCCTTGCCTCAGGTTCTGCCTTCTAGAGAATGCTAGAAGACTCTGGAGAACTCTAAGCTAAAACTTCCATTATCCTGACTCCCAGCTTTAATGCTTTTCTACCACCCTCCATCATCAAATGTGGCCCTCTCTCGCCTCAAAATATATCAATATATAAGCGTGTGTGTATGTGTGTGTGTGTGTGTGTGCGTGTGCATTTCTCTGTGACACTGAAACCCAGCACTTTAGTCAAGCTCTTGACTATCTCCAAGGAGAGCTGATCTAATTCTCTTTGGGGGTCTCATCCTCCTTCCACAGAAGGAGGTTTAGTAGGTAAGATTTACATTAGTAAATCTTAGGTGGGAGTTAGGAAATCCTCTTTCCTGACTTGTTTGACACTATGATTCCTTGTCCTTGAGCTCCATGGAAGTCTGTGTTAAGATATTCTTATAATTTTTTAAGTTTATGTATTTATTTTGAGAGAGAGAGAGAGCATGAGTGGAGAGGGGCAACGAGAGAGGGAGAGAGAAAATCCAAAGCAGGTTCCACGCTGTCAGCACAGAGCCTGATGCAGGGCTTGAACTTATGAACTGTGAGATCATGACCCGCGCTGAAATCAAGAATTGGACGTTAAACTGACTGAGCCACCCAGGCTCCCTGAAATATTCTTAACTCCGAGCCCTCCTCGCCATCTTCTTTCACTCATCCAATCTCTCCTACACACTCCGCTACTCAAGTAATTTCCTCATTACAGACTTAAAGCTTTCTGATGCCATTTTCTCTTCTTTTCCTGAGCCTGCTAAGCCTCTCCGCCCCGCACACCTCGCCCCCCACCCCCCCAGCTTTTCAAACATCTCTTGAAATTCCAGGTCTCTAAAAATGTATTCCTTAAAACGCACGCGTGGTGTCTTGTTACCTCCGCCATTGAATTTCAGAGCTAATAGGGTATGACACTCTAGACAGCACACCCGGTACGTCTATAACCCATACCCAGTAGACCTGGTGCTCCAACAGCTCCCTGGGCACACCTGTGTTAGAGCTCTTACACTAAGAACTGTAACCGCTTATGTATCTGTCTTCCCAAGTCAACTCTGGACTGTAAGGGGTAGGTCTCGTGTATTTTTGTACTTCTAATACACCTCAGTACTTCTTGAATGACTGGTGTGCAGATGAATAAGTGGATAGAAACGTTTACTTATATGGAGTAACGACTGTGGCAACAAGTTCCAAAAATCTATCTGGATTTGTTGATACTCTGGAATACTCTCATGTCAAACACTACTTAAAAGATACGTTACTTCCAGTTAGGAAAGAAAAATTATTATGACCCAATGGAAAAATGGGAAAAGATAGAGTCAACGCAGCGAAAACTAAACAGAAGTGGCCAATAAGCGTGAGAAGATGCTTGACCTCACTAGTAACCAGAGAAGTGTAAATTAAGACAGTCGGTATTGTGGGTGAATATAATTTGGCATAGACTTTTGAAGGGGCAACTGGACAGTATTTATCAATATTTGTTTGTTTTGATGAGACAATTCCAATTCTCAAGACCTATCCTACTGAAAGGCCAGGAGAGGTGTATGTAGAAAGGTGATGACTACAGCACTGTTCGTAATAATGAAAAAAATAGATTATTTTAAATGTTTGTTAAATAGGAGAACAGTGCATGAATTGTGGATATTTATATTACAAAATATTAAATAAGAGTCTAAAAGGATATGGTAGAGTTATATATTCATAGAAAACTTGCTGAGAGAGAGAGAGAGAGTCACATGTGTACATATGTAAATGCAGAGCAATAGGAAGGACTCAGGCTGGAGGTACCTGAGTGGCTCAGCAGGTTAAGCGCCTGACTTCGGCTCAGGTCATGATCTCACAGTTCGTGGGTTCGAGCCCTGTGTTAGGCTCTGTGCTGACAGCTCAGAGCCTGAAGCCTGCTTCAGATTCTGTGTCTGCCTCTCTCTCTTCCCCTCTGCCTCTAGTGCTTGGTCTCTCTCTCTCTCTCTCTCTCTCTCTCTGAAAAAGAAATAAACATTAAAAAAATTTTTAAAAAAAGGGAGGGACTCAGGCTGACAGTGGTTCCCTGGGGAAAGGGAGGGGGACAAGAGGAGGACAGGACCATAAGGGGAGAAGAGATGGTTGAATAGGAACTCTTACTTTTCATTCTATATGTTCCCATGGTATTTGAAGTGTTTACACTGAGCATATGTTCACAAACTACCTTTGCACATTAAAAAGATGATTGGTGTTATGCAGATATCACTCCTGTGTCAGTCCTTAGAACTACTGAGTGTGTGAACTGAAAGGAAACTTAGCATCATCTACTCTTGGAGTTTAACAATTTGTTTCCCTAGGGCTCCATAGGCCAAATGTGGCATAAGCCACACTTAAATCCATTGCACCTTAACCTGTACTTGGAGAACCTGTGTTCATACAGTCCTCACATCAAACCTTCTCTGTTTAACTACAAATCTTCTGAGACTGCAAGATACCCCATGAAAAACAATTACACATGCAACTACTTATATATATGAATCAGGACTTTCTCACTGATGCGCCTCCAATATAATATGCAGAATGCAATGTGATACTTAAGCCTGGGTGGTAAATGTCACCCATAACCCTAACTTCAAATGTTTATCTTCATCAGAATAGCCTCATGGTTCTCAACAAATGAATTTGTAATAGGCAAATTTATAAAATAAATCCATGCTAATAAAATACTATTTCTTTATTTTATGTTGAGGTCTATAAATGAGTTTATTTTTTAGATTTCCAGAAAGAGAAAAAAAATAGTTTGAAAATCACGGCCCTAATCCAACCTGCTCATTTTTCAGATGAGGAAACTGAAGTAGAGGTGAGTGGCCGTCCAAGAACCCAGAGTTCACTGCTCAAAGCCGGCCACCCGCCCTGAGCCAGAGCTTGAGCACTAAGTGCTCAATAATGACCTTTCTGCATTCCCAAGGGCTGAGCTCTTTTCTCACATGTTGTCTAACCTAATCTCACAGGAACCCAGTGGACTAGGGGTTGTGATGCTGTCAGTGAGAAAAATGAGGTTCTGACATATCAAACAACATTCCCGAAATCACACAGCTAACAGGTGGAGTAGCTCAGCCTCCAAAGAGAGATCTCTTCCATCCATATCACTGGGACCAGATCATTACAGCAGGGTGAGAAGGTGGGATGGTTTGTCTCTGGTTCAGATCATGAATTCCTTGTGCCAGGTACTACCTCTAACATTGCCATCTCCACAAAGCTACTGATAGAACATTATCTAGAACATAGAACTGATAGGTTCATATGAGAAAAGATGCTCACTAATTAGCCTTCCAAGCCGTAAAGATCTACCTGTCACCTGCTCTGTGTCTAGCCAGTACTCAAGGCGTTGGACATATCTGAAAAGAAGTTACCACTGTCACTATAAAAATATACTTGAGTGCTGTCCTAGGCAGGGTTCCTGGTCGTATAAAATATAAGCTAATTTTGTTTAACTTCTATAGAATCTCACATTGCAGCAATTACTAGTAACACTAGAGAGTGAAGCTCTAAAAACAGGAGAACCTAATGGAGGCCAAATAGGCAGAATGACATTCGGTATCATGCCACAGCAAATATGAGGCCACAGATGCACACAGCACCCAACCCACCTTTGCATGTGGCCCACCAAGCTGGCCAGGCCCAAGGTACAGAAGCATATGGCTCATTCTCATTATTGTCAACAAAAGACACCATTTGCTGTTATTGCTGTCGCTGAGGGAATTAGTTCTACACTGGACTCTGCTGTATTATAACACTGTTCAGATTCAAGGTCTTAGACACAAGCATCTGGTTGACCCCAGTAGAGGTTACAAGCCCAAATGTAAGCATCCAATTGACTCAGTTGAGGTCACATGCCCAAGCATTAACTGCTGGGAATCTGAGAAAGGAAACTTCTGCCCCCACTCTGGCTTCCACTGGGGAACTAACCTGGGCATGCCTCCCTTTGTGTATTAGTTATCCATTGCTGTGTAACAAATCATCCCCAAACTTAGCAGCTTGAAACAAGAAACACGTGTTATCTTCCACAGTTTCTGAGAGTCAGGAATCTGGAAGCAGCTGGGTCATTCTGGCTCAGGGTCTCTCGTGAAATTGCAGATAAGGTGTTGGCCAGGGCTATGATCTGAAAGCTTGACAGAGGCTAAAGAATGCACTTCCAAAGCAGTTCGCTCACATGGCCAGGTAGCTGTTGGCGGGAGACTTCGGTTCCTCACCGCAAGTTCTCCATCAAGCTGTTTGAGTGTGGTTATGACATGACACCCGGCTTCCTCCAGAGCAAGGGATCCAATAAAGAGCAAAGCAGAACCGACCGTGTGTTTCATGACATGACCTCATAATCATAGGCAACCACTTCTGCGATATGCTACTGGTCACACGGAAGGGGTGACATAAGAGAACGAAGACGGAGACCGGAAACATTGCTGGCTATCTTCAAGGCTAGCTAGCATATTTGGATTTTGTAAAAACAAGGAAAGGTGTGGAGAGAACCTCCTAGGCAAAGGCTTGCCTTCTAGGTTGTTGGCACTCTAGCAGAAGAAAATACTAACAACCTAGAAGATAATGTTATCTCGGTTTAATATAAATAAGTGTCAGGTTATATCTGCTCTGGGAGACATATACCACTTTGAATTAGGTTATGTGAAAAGGGAGGTGGGATGACACTGAAGAAAACGTTATGATTCTACTTGGACTTAGCCCTAGACATAACCATTTGCATATGCAAAGCTGAGGTCCAATAGAAAAAAAAATATTTCCATTTTGAGTGTGTTCCTGGGTGCTCTTTGTTCCCCCGGCAGCAATACTCCCAGTAATTGGGGTAATCCATGACTTGCTGAGGGGTTCCAAATCTTTAGAATCAAGCTCATTAGAGTTCTGTTTTCATAGTGGAGTTTTCTACATCTGATTGCAAATCAAAGGAAACAAAAATCTCAAAAATCTGGCCAGGCCCAAGGTACAGTAGCATAAAGCATATTCTCCTTCCTTTTTCCAAATTGCTTTTTTCTTAGGCATGAAAATACCCAGCCCAGCCTCTGTTGGATTTAACCCATTAGCTTGACTTGCATCCATTCTTCGCCTTCCCTCCACTCTTAAATTCCCATTTCAGTACTTTCGCTGTGTTCCCTTTATTCAAGATGAGACTGACTCCAAGCATTCCCAGAGAAGAAAAGTACTAAACAGGAGGACTTCTTATCTGTTTTGCTTTCCTATCCTAGACAGTCAACATCAACCTCATAATTCAGAGCCAAGTGCGTGAGACAGAATGGAGTCATTTTTAAAACTCAGGGCATCTGGGGTCCCAGGTGAACTAGAGTCCACAACATTCCTAGACTACTCTAAGCAAGAAACAAAACATATCTTTGAGTTTCTCGGCAAACTAATGTGCATGTGACAAGAACTGTAATCAATAAGTAACTTGATAAAGTGGATACAAATTGACCCAGGAGAGGAGAGTAACATCCTATTAAGCAAATTCAGCCCAGATCACTTTCAATCAGGCATACCACACTGCACAACTCAAAGACCCAAGTCTCTGTGGGAAAAGCTGGATCAATATTTTAAGCCCAAACTCCTTAACTTTGGACTAACAACAAACCAGGAGAAAAAAAAATTATTCCCTCTAAATTTAAAGACAGAAAAAAGGATGGGGAAAGCAGGGGAGGGGCAAGAAATATGTAGGTTGTAAGTTACACACAACTCCCAAGGAATAAATCTGTCTTTCCTGAACCAGACAAATGCTTAAATCCACCAGCCCGGCCGCAAATGATTCTTCATGAATACTGAAAGAGGAGAAGGAAATATTCAGGTCACAAATTTATCTGATTGAAAGTCAGGAACTAAGTGAAGCCTGCAAAAGTTTGATTTCTTTTTCATTAATTTTGGGGGAGGAAGGAAAAGACTCTGAGATGCTGGGGCACACAGGGAAGGGAAGCATCGCAGGCTGCAATTTTTTTTTTCAAATTGCATGAATACCATCGTATAAATATTTTCATTTGTGCGGGAAGTGTGATTCTGTGTAAAAGAGTTCTCATGAATAAGTACCAGGCATTCAAAGCAGACTTCCATTGGAATTCCAGAAGCATTTCTGCCGCCCTACCTGAGCACCAGTCTCTTCTTACCTATCCACAATAGCCAATCAAGAAAGCAATTCTCAAAATTACACTCTGCGGAGGGCGGATATCAGAGGCTGAGGTTTGCAGCACTTTCATTGGATTCTAACTTATGGGGGCCATCAAATGTCTATTCATATAAGGTCCAAACAAAGAGATGAAAAGTGAGAAACAATGCCAGTATTATAGCGAAGGTAAATTATTTCATAGCCATTTCTCCTCCACCCTGGCCCCCCTCGAGAAGAAATTACCTAATCAAAACTACTTCTTGTTGTTCCATTTGCAACTGAATTTATTGTGGATTTATGAGAACCTACTATGTGCTAAGCACTGCAGGGTATGTAGAAGAAAAAGCGTTTAAAACAGGTCCCTCACTCAAGTTGTTCCACACTGTCCAGCGTTTGGGTGAAGCAGAGGAAGCTGGTAACAGATGGGGAGAGGAGAGACAGCCAGCAAGTGGGTGGTGTTTGCAAATGTGGCTGAGTGGTAATGGCAAAGGTTTTGAATCGAGAAACGAGGGTTCAAGTCCTGGCTGTGCCACTGAATTTGAGCAAGGAACTTAATTTGTTTGGTCCTCAGTTTCCCTCAGTTTCCCGCCCAAAAAATGGGGAGAAAAATGCCCGCATCATTTGGTTTCCTAGAAGATTAAAAGAGAAACATATACAAACCACTAGGAAAGTGCCTTAAACCAAGTAGCTACTGAGTAAATACCAGCTACTTCCCCAGTCCATCTGGCCTCATCAGTTCACCTGCTCCCTGCTGCATATCTGAGTAGGGAGAAATTGGATCCAACTCTGGGAAGGATGATTGAGGAATTTCAAAAATTGAACTGGTAAGGTGAACAGTTTTCAAAGCCATCCCTCCTCCCTGGTAACTGAACTAGACAGACTGCTGATCCTTGGTGGAGGGAAGCTTCTCTGGAAGGAGACTCTCACTCACCCAGATTCACTGAGCAAAGAATTGAGCTAGACACTTGCATGAATACAGGGGCAGTCAAGACAATGTCCTGCCCTCAAGGAGCCTATAAGTAAGTGGGGGGGGGGGGGGGGGGAAGACTATGATGTATTAAAAGTTATATGTCAGTTACAGTGTCTGCCATGGCCACTCCCCATCTAAGGGAGTACCTCCACTCCGTCCCCACACATACATTCCATATTTATGTGATTCCCTCCACCTTTAGCCAGGGGAGATGCAACCAAGAGTATTTGAACAAATGGGTCAACTTATAGGTTCACCCGACATATATGATGTGGACCAGATATAAGAACAGACTCTGAGCCCATCTGATACTTGCTCAAAAATGTTAACTGATAGAGGCCCTTCATTGTGGGAGCTACAGCTGAAAAGTTGTAACCTATAGAATAGCGTCGAGAAGGACCATGTGCAGGGTCAAGTTGGGAAGCTGTAAGAAGGATGTACAAGAAGGCAGGCGGGGAAAAAATTAGGCAGGGCAGGTTGTATCTGTCAACCTACCTGTCAAGGTCCTGGCACCATCACACTGAGTAATTTGAGAAAGGTTGGATAAAGAGATTATGTTCCAAGCTAGGGGTAGGGCTGAGGGAATTAACAAGGGATAAAGCAGTACCTGAGAGCCAACCGCCCTGAAGCCTGATGTCATCCGGCCAGAAGAGGGGAGCTGGATGGAGGAGGCTGCCTCAGGCAGAAGTTGGGGCCAGCCTGGATCGAAAGGAGCCAGGGAATAAGTCGTGCCTTCACCCTCCTCCCACCCCCTGTTCTCCTGCACTGCCTCAGTTAGCCAAACCAGACCAGAGCTGGTGGATTGTCCATCTAGGTGTAGAGAGAAAGTGTCCCCTTGCGGCACACTTTGGCTCAAACGATATCAAAACTGAATTTGTATTGTTGTAGCTGGTCCTTACAAGCTGGAGTTGTTGAAAGGCCCTCACTTGAGTTTACTGCAGGCTCCTTCCTCACCAAGGAACCATGGGACCTGTTTGAATGAATAGAGAGCAGACCTATGGAGAGTGCTAGGGGTGTGTGTGTGTGTGTGTGTGTGTGTGTTGTTTTGTTTTTAGAGAAAGAGATAAAGAGAAAGCATCTTAAGCAGGCTCCACGCTCAGTGCAGAGCCCAATGCAAGACTCAATCCCACAACCTTGGAACCAGGACCTGAGCTGAAATCAAGAGTCAGACACTCGACTGACTGAGCCACCCAGGCACCCTGGAGAGTGCTAGTTTTGATCCTTAACTGGCATTACCGTTCTGTTCTGACACCCTCTTACTAAATCTTTTTTAAAACACCTTGACTTTTCCAAGAACAACTCAGTGGATTTGTTCACTGGCGTGTGTTCATTTGCCTGGCAGGTTAACAAACTCAGTTTCTGTTTCAGCTCTAATGGTCACTGTTCTACATGGTTCAGCCTCCATGGGTACAGAGCAGGGTAGGGAGGGGTAAAGCTAGATCTAGAGGAGTAAACACAGCTATCCAAAGTGGATGTTGAGGGGGAAAGGTCAGTAGAGAAAGAAACTGAAGGAGTGGACAAGCAGGGAGGAACAGAGTCCCTGAAATGATGGAACATACTTCCATCCATGACCAACTTCATAAACTCTTATGTTCCCCAAAGCCACCTTTGGGGCTCTAGGTCCAATCTCCAACCCTTCTCTTCCTGAGGCTGACTCTTTGGCTCTGTCTGGATTCCCATGCAATTATTCCCTTAAATACCATAATGTCAATACACATTGGCCACCTTGACTGCATGTCTTGAGTTTCCCATCTAGGAGCTATTCTCCTTGCCTGTGGTCTTTCTCCAACTCCTCCCAGGGACTCAGTGGGCCACCATTTGAGAGGTTAAATGTAGGTCCTTCAATATTTAGGATACCTCATGCCCACTGAAGTCATCAAGGAACGGGGGTGGCCTTTACACTCTGTCTTCAGTCTCCCAGAAACTTGCATACCAGGCTGAACAGGTATTTAGGAGATTCTTTATTGAAGAGTTAGGACAGACTCCAAAAAGGGAATGATAACATAGCAGAAGACCAGTTAAAGTTCTTAATAACTTAATCTTTCCCCAACGTCATCCAAAAAGAAATGCAGTATGGCTTCTCAGCTCCATCTTGGGAGCCAAACTCAGGTGGAAAGGAGCCTACTTCACTTCTAATGGTTGTCCCTTGGTTATCATAATAGGTCTATCTAGAAAGGTCAGAATTAAATGTTGTTGTTCTCCTGCCAAGGAGAGGGCATAGTCAGCCTCCTCTAGTTACACTTTTAAGGTCTAGAGTGCATGGGCGACCCAAGAGAAGTTTGGCTCATGCAGCCAAAAACCAGGGAGAGATCACTGTGGGTTAGTGGGGTCCAGCCAAAGACTGCACTAAATCTGTCCTCTTAAATCAGCATCAGCATCCACGCAGCAAGGCGGGAAAGGTGGGGCAGGTCAGTACGCGGTACAGTTAACTCAGGACTGAGGGCAAGGAGGAGTTAATTTAAGTAGACACATGCACTATTTAATCTGCAATTGGAAATTCTACAGCCAAAACATGTGGAAAGCAGCTCTGTGAGCAATATTTTACAGTTTTCATCAAAGAAACTCTGCTGCCTGCCTCTCTTGGGCTCATTTCCCAGGAGAGAAGAAAGCAAAAGCATGGCAGAGATGCCCTCTGTGTCCTTGACTTGGGTGTGTGTGTGTGTGTGTGTGTGTGCGCGCACGCGTGTGTGTGCACACACGCACTTGCCTGTGTGTGTGTTTGGGGGCATATGGGGCATATCTTCCAAAGAAGACAGCCCGAGAGATGACACATCCAAACCATGTTGGAGAATGAAAAGGAATGCCAGGGGGCGCCTGGGTGGCTCAGTCGGTTGAGCGTCTGACTTTGGCTCACGTCATGATCTCACGGCTGGTGAGTTCGAGCCCCGGTCGGTCTCTGTGCTGACAGCTCGGAGCCTGGATCCTGCTTCCGATTCTGTGTCTCCGTCTCTCTCTCTGCCCTAACCCACTCGCATTCTGTCTCTGACTCTTTCAAAAATAAACATTAAAAAAAAAAAAAGAAAAAAAGGAAAGGAATTCCAGGAAGGGGGTGATGGCAGTGGGATGAGTACAACTGTTCCCTGGAGGACCTTCTCAAAGATATTATAACCCTACCATGAGCAGTAACATCACCTACCCAAAGCCAGCTTCACTCAAGATGGGTCTCACACATCAACAAAGCAGGGAGTCATCTAGAGGCCAACCGAGGGCCCAATTGCACCCCTAAATTTTACCTCCTCCACTGCCTTCCATAGTGCCCCCAAATTCCCAATTAGGAGATTCACCTCTGTCCATAGATGCCCCTCTGCTCCAATGTAAATATCACTTCTACAAGTCTGTATGGGTGATTCTCGAACTTCAGCACAAACTGCTGAGGGGCTTGTGGAATCATGAGACCCTAGAGTCTCTGCCTCAGTAGATCTGGAGTGGTGCCCGGGAATCTTCATTTCTACAAGTTCCTCAGTGCTGCTGCCACTGCTGGTCCAGACACCACTTGTCAAGAACCACTGGCCTGCCCTGAGAGATGCTGCTGATTTCATCGAACCGGCTCCAGTGCTACAGAAGCTGTAACATTTGACAGCGAAAGGCAGGAAAGATGTCCTGGAGAAAGGTGTACCGCCCAGGAGGGAGCCCCCTCCCACTGGACCAGCAGCCTGTGCCAGCAAATCCTGGGGTGGCGGTGGGGGGTTCTTCGCTCCTTTCCTTCAGGAGGGTACATGGCCAGGCCCCTCCAAGACAAGGAGGGCAATCTACAGTTGCTGTCTGAAGTCAGCCTTGGCAGGTGTGGAGCAGTCCCGTGGTGGGGCTCTGGGGCCATGGATTCCTTCCCTTTTGTGTTTACTGTTCACGTCCAAAGCTGCTTCTCCACACTCAGCCCTGTTTACCCGAACACTGCAAATGAGGGGCCCGGCATGTGACTTTGAGACATCTGTTTTCTCTTTGCATGTTCTCATTCTGATTCCTCTCTCCACCACCCCCCTTGTCTTTCTCTATCACAATGCAGTTTCCCAGAAATAGAATTCTGACAAGCTCCAGGAAAATCCGAAGGGTCCACTCGGTTTAAACTACAATTGAAAATCTTCCTGCTTCCACTCTGAAAAGGAAAGCACGTGTTTTTTGGAATTGGAGACAAAAGGGCCACCCCCTCCCCCCAACCACACAGTCCTGCAGGATTGTTTCAGGACTGCAATTAGAAAGTGCTCTTTGGATGTTAAAAACAGACTTCTAAATAATACATGTGGGTTTTTTTTTTTTTCAGAGAGAATAGCTTACAAAGGTCCAGTTGGTTACTCCTTTGCATATTAAGGAATTCTTTTTATCTATCAGAAGTATTCTGTGTATCAGGCCAGGAGCAAGGATAGAAACTTACAAGATTGAGAATAATTGACCAGTGAAAGATACTAATCCTGGTCTGATACCTATTCAGAAAAGGCAGCATTGCTCTAAGTACTGAGGCTAAAATGCCGAATGCAAAAGATTGTGGCCTAAAGGAGTAGTGGAATGGCCTAGAACAGAGATGGCCAAAGATACATCTACTTTACTCTGTGACTTCTTGGAGGCAATGTTGTTTTGAGGAGCTTTTTGAGGAGAAATGCTAAAACTGTGAGTCCAAACTCCCTGGCCCCATCCTCAAACCCCACAGAGCTCCTCTGTGACCGAGTGGTCAGCTTGTTCCTGCTGAAGCATCTGCAGGGATTTCCCTTGGCAGCCCTTTATCCCCCAAACACCAAGTTAGTCTTGCTCATAGCAGTGTGAGTGCACACGTGTGCACGCGCACGCACACACACACACACACACACACCAGCTGTCTTTCCCCATCCTTGCTAAGCTGCAGTCATCATGAGATGTGTTCAAATAACAAAATCGCTGTTCTGTGTATTTCTTGGCATTTACAGCAACACCTTGTCAGGTTTCTCCAACCCCATAAATACTCTGTCACAAAGGTCCCCCTTTATAGCCCAATGTGGAGGAGCTCAGCCATCTGCTTTCGGGATTCAACCGTTTTCACTTATCTTCCGCTTTGTTTTATGGGAAGGGATTAGGCCTGGATTTCCGCAGGTGCCCAGGTTTCATTCTACTGCCTGTCAGTTTTTCCATCTCCGGCCACATGTGTAGGCTGATAAGCAGAGCGCAGACACTCATCCTGCCTAAGGGATTGGTCCTTGTCAATGAACTTTAACCTCCTTGGTGTCACCCATATTATGAAGCACATCTTTCACTTTCTTGGGGATAAGCTGAGAAGGAAGGAAGGAAGGAAAGGAAAGGAAAGGAAAGGAAAGGAAAGGAAAGGAAAGGGAAGGGAAGGGAAGGGAAGGGAAGGGAAGGGAAGGGAAGGGAAGGGAAGGGAAGGGAAGGGAAAAGAAGAGAGAAAAGAAAAGAAAAGAAAAGAAAAGAAAAGAAAAGAAAAGAAAAAAGAAAAAACCTGCTCTGGAATGATGTAGCCAAATGTTGCAATTCAAGAAAGCACAAGGGCTGTGGAATCCTCAGCCCCAAAAGACACCTCATCAGTGGATGGTTCTTGGGTTCTGAGTGAACAGAATACCTGCACACGCTTTTGGAAAAACAAGGAGATTCTGAAATAGGAATCAGGTCCTTGAAGGAGGAGGAGAAGAGTTAAAATCTGCCACCTAGGTGCAAGGCAGGTATGCTTGTGGAAGGGAGAGTCTGATGATAGCCCACAGAGTGGTTCTTGAAGTATGTACCCAGAGCAGCAGCAGCAGCATCCCTGGGTACGTGTTAGAAATGCACATTCTTAGGGGTGCCCAGGTGACTGTTGGTTGAGTGTCTGACTTCAGCTCAGGTTATGATCTCTCAGTTGGTGAGTTCGAACCCCACATCGGGCTCTGTGTCAACAGCTCAGAGCCTGAAGCCTACTTTGGATTTTTTCTCTTTCTCTCTCTCTCTCTCTCTCTCTCTCCCCCCCCCCAACTTATCTTTTGTCCCTCTCTCTCAAAATTAAATAAACATTAAGAGAAAGAAGGAAGGAAGGAAGGAAGGAAGGAGAAAAGAGAAGAGAAAAGGAAAAGAAAAGAGAAAAGAGAAGAAAAGGCAAGGCAAGAAAAGAAAACAAAAGAAAAGAAAAGAAGAAAAGAAAAGAAAAGAAAAGAAAAGAAAAGAAAAGAAAAGAAAACACTCGGAGCCCCACCCCAGATCTATTCATCAGAAGCCACATTTCATAAGCTCTCCTGGTGACCGGGAGGTATATCAAAGTTGGAGGTGGACAGGTTTAGCGGTTGGCATTGGGGTGGTACATGTTGGCTGTGTGTAGCTGGCAGCCTTCTGGTGTAACAGGCGTAACAGGGCAGAGGCCCTCCTGGTTCTAGACCAGCTGGCAATCTGGGTCAGTCACTTTACTGCTTGGGACAGCTGTAGAAGATCCCTGGTTTTCCAGCCTGACTCCACGTTGGAATCATTTGGAAAATCAGCCCAGGTCCTACTCCCTGAGATTCTGATATCATCTTGCTAGCTCTAAAACCCAGTTATTTGGCCAATTCTATGGCTCTAGATAAGTATGAGAGGTTAAAAAATTTTTCAAATTTAAAGCTAAAGCTAGGAGTCACCCTAAGTCTTGATTTGTTTTATTATATCCCTGATTTAAGTTGGTTGAAGAATAATAATTATCGAAAGCTCTGATTAATTAGTTTCCAGTTAATCAAAGTCTGACTCTGACATATTTCTTTTAGTGGATTTTGTACTTCATATGGGAACTTTCACAACATGTTTTCAGTCTCCCTTCTGAACCACTGCATTGCATGAAACCCCTTCCTATGGGGATTTCTTGCTGTTTTATTTGGGGGACAGACACTGTGGTTTTGGTTTCCATTGACTGACCTATTTAGCTTCCCCACTTCAGATAAGTTTGGCTAGCTGAATCAATTTATATAGTCTCCTCTGAGTTGTCACCCCTAGTGATGAGCAGAAAATTGAAATTTGCAAGCCATTGGCTGTTAAGATGGTACATAAGACTTTAAAATTTGTTAGGGTGGGGGAAAAAGGAAAGAAAAACTCAACTGGCCAGATTAGGAGTTTTTTGTGTTTTTTTTTTTTTGTTTTGTTTTTTTGGTTTTTGGTTTTGGTTCTGTCAAAAAAAAAAAAAAAAAGCTCTATCTATACATGGTGTCTTTTTAAGAGGCTTTTCATAGGAGAGCCTTAGGCAAAACTGAAAACCTATCTGTGGAGCCATTAGGAACCAGCAGCCCCTTCCAGTTTCTCTTTCAGAGCCACCCCACCCCCAGTTTTGGGGTCCTGCTGTCTCTTGAACACTTGTTTCATCCTTCTCTGTCCAAGGACCAGATTTTTCTGATTCTCCACACTCATGACAGAAGATGGTGACCCGCTACTTTTGAGTTTATGACACTCAAATAGAGGCAAATGACCTCTAACTAACATGAGTCTTTTGGTCACAGCTCCGAAAACCCACGAGATAGAATGTGATGGCCCAGTGCAGATTACGTCCACATTCATTTCAGTCTGTGGCCACCAGTGAGTAGAAAGACTTCCACTACAAACATGGCTGTCATCATTCACTATATTGGGGAACAAGAATTAAAGCTCAGAGAAAGGGGAACATCAGGAACTGGGCAGATTCCCCAAAAGGAGTTTTCAACCAATACCCACTTATTTGAATAATAGAGTTTCAGCACCAGGTTTTCTGAGCCCCACCATTATTCCTTCAAGCTGGGCTTTCGTCCGGTCTGTCAGAGACATCGTCCCCACCCAATCCCTCCCATGCCTCACTGAGCAGTGCTGGAGGCAACAGATGAGTCTGTGCACTATATTGTCTCGAGCATGACTCATATGACAAAGACTGATAGTTATCCCCAATATCTATTTCTTCTTCTCCTATAAAATTGGAACTTGTGCTTAGGCGGATGGCAAGCCAGAATAAAGATTACGTGTCTTAGACTCCGTTACATCCAGGTATGACCATTTGACTAAGTTCTGGCCAGCAGGGTCTGACCAAAAATGATAAGTACAACTTTTAAGCCATGCTTATAAAGGCTTTCCCTCTCCTCATCCTTCTTCCTCCATCCTGCTGCTCAGAACATGAGCATGGCAGCCAGGCATCTTGGGTGGTGAAGACCAGGGAACACTCTAAGGTTGGCCGAGCAACAACATAGACGGAGCCTGGGCCCCTGGTGGCATTAGAGAGCAGAGCCACCGTATCAGCTTGACCATTTACATGAGACATACATACAGGTCTACCTTGTTTAAATCACTTTTATTTTGGGGGCGCCTGGGTGGCTCAGTTGGTTAAGCGTCCAACTTCGGCTCAGGTCATGATCTCGCGGTTCGTGAGTTCGAGCCCCGCGTCGGGCTCTGTGCTGACAGCTCAGAGCCTGGAGCCTGTTTCAGATTCTGTGTCTCCCTCTCTCTCTGACCCTCCCCCGTTCATGCTCTGTCTCTCTCTGTCTCAAAAATAAATTAAAAAAACGTTAAAAAAAATTTAAAAAAAAATCACTTTTATTTTTTATGTCTGTCACACACCACTGAAACTATGTCCTAATACTGCATGTACAATCACAAAGTTCCAGAACTTTAGTGTTATAATTTAGAAATTATCCAGTCCAACCCTTCATAGCACAAATGAGGATTTAGTGACTAAGAAGAAACAGTGAGTACCTCATTGCACATCTTGGACTCAACCTAGGTTTTCTTCTTTTTTTTTTTTTTTTTTTTTAATTTAAATCCAAGTTAGTAAACATACAGTGTAATAATGGTTTCGGGAGTAGAATTTAGTGATTCATCACTAACATATCCCACCCAGTGCTCAACCCAGCAAGTGCCCTCCCTAATGCCCATCACCCATTTAGCCTTTCCCCCTACCAACACCCAACCAGCACACCTCAGTTTGTTCTCTGTATTTAAGTCTCTTATAGTTTTCCTCCCTCTCTCTTTTTATCTTCCTTTTCCTTCCCTTCCCTTATGTTCATCTGTTTTGTTTCTTAAATTTCACATATAAGTGAAATCATATATTTGTCTTTCTCTGACTGACTCGTTTCACTTAGCGTAATACCCTCCAGTTCCATCCACATTGTTGCAAATGGCAAGATTTCATTCTGTTTCATTGCCGAGTAATGTTCCATTGTATACACATACCACCTCTTCTTTATCCATTGGTCAGTCGATGGATATTTTCAACCTAGATTTTCTGACGCCTTCCCGCCCCTCTTCCAGTCCCAGAACTTTTTCTATCCGACTGCATTGATCTTCTCCACTAAGAAGACAGTGAATATTCACCAAGGTATGATCAAATTCGGTTTTTAAAAACTTTTTCCTACATACAAGATGATGTGTACATGAAACAAGAGCAATCCCCTTTTTATAAAAGGAACAAAGAGTTCCATTCTGGCTCTGCCTACTTTTATTTCTTTACAGCTCACACTTTGAATCCTCACTGTATCTGCACTCCCTCAAAGCCAGATCCAGCATGAGATGGGTGCCATGGGACATGCAGGAAGACACTGAATCTCCCTGGGCCTTCCATTCCTCCTTTGAAAAATAAAATTAGACAAACCCAATCACCTCTGAAATGCTGAAGTTCTGTTAAGGTCGTGGGCTCTCCAGTCTGATCCAGACAAAAATGTGATTTCCTTGGAAACCATTTCCCACATTCAAAGTACAAAACTAAGCTTTCGAACATGAAGGCTTCAAGCACCATGCATCTCATGCTCCCCACTGCCCTCTGCTGGGTGCACAGGACTTAGCATAATGGTAGGCGGAGTGCCATGACCAATCGCTCACAATCAGCTCGTGTTGTGCTAACGTGCTATTTGCCCTTTCCCTTTTGTGGAATGAATGGAGACAGCTGTGATTCCCTGTGCCCCAGAGTGCATCTTGGAAATCGGGACCTTCGAGAGCAAAGGTGGACAGGGAAGATCAATGGTGATACCGCTCTTGCACTTACCTTCAGTTAGCCCTTCTTGGTGTTTATGAGAATAGAACCTGGGTTTGGAACTTCCATCATCACCCATTTTGTGGGGAAGGAAAGGCACATATAGATCTCCCAAACACACACAGTCTGATCCTACCCCACGTCAAACCCATTGTTTGCTTTTGGAAAGAGAAAAGTAAATACATGGGGAGATGAAATCAGAAGAAAGTGGAAAGGACCCCAAAAAGTTGTTTGCCTCAACTAACTCATAAGAGAGTGAAGAGTATAGAAAGAAAATCAAAGTGGAACTCAACAGTATACATACAGTCATCTACTTCTTGCCTTTAAAATAATAATTTTAAATTACCCCATTACTGGGAGGAGCCAAGATGGCAGAACAGCATGGAAGGGTTTTGTTTGTTTGTTTGTTTGTTTTTGCATCTCTCATCCATGAAATACAGCCAGATCAACACTAAACCATCCTGCACACCTAGAAAACTGATTTGAGGATTAACATAACAATATGCACAACCTGAACCATAGAACTCTGCAGGTACCCAGCAAGGAGAGGTGAACTGGGGAAGAGAGAAGCCGCAGAGGGCAGGGAGCTGTTTTTGCTTGTGGAGAGAGGATGGAGATCGGGGGGAGAGTACAGAAAAAGCACCCCCTACCAAAAGCAGCTTGAGAGAAAGTGGGAAAGAGGAAACAGCCGCAGGGACTGAACAAAAAAGGGAGAAAGGAGAAAGGAGAGGGTTTAAATTCCATTAAGACTCTATAAACAGGGGGAGCACAGAGTCTGAAACTCCACAGCTCAATACGTGGTGGTGCTCTGGTGGGAAGGGCGAGTCCTCAGGAGCAGACTGAGGTCTGAAGGGTCCTCAGGCCACATGCAGAGAGGCAGTTCCCCTGCTGTAAGGACATTTGGTAGAGGCTGTGGAGCCACCACACAGGCAAGGGTCCCAGTGGACCCTGGAGAACAACCATATTCCCTGGTGCTGGAACAAGGACATTAAGGGTGAAGCCTGGTACCAGATGTGTGTTGTGATTTACCATATCCCTGAAACACTGCTACATGATCGCATGAAATTTTTCTGGGGGGGACTGGCACCCAGCTGCAGTCTCTGGGCATCAGCAGCACCACAGTTCCACAAACATTCCAGGGGGGCGGGCCAGCACCCTGCCATTGCTCAGTGAGACTCTCCCCGAGACGGTCAGAATGGATCAAAGCCACAGTTCCTTAAAAGTGAGGGGTTGGGAAATACAGCTGCATCTGAGATAAAACTCAAGAGGGAGGTGCCGCCTGACAACCTGACAGCTTGGTCACAGACAGTATAAAAGCAGGAAGTGGACGGAAGCCAGAGACAAAGGATGGGAGAATTGCTGGTCAGGGAGAACAGAGTTCCGATACTAGAGACTGGGTAGCTGGGTGATGTAATTTTTCACCCCTCCCACACATGCGCATACACACCTACAAACACCACAACAGTCCAACCCAGTAAACTCAGCAGCACCACGTGGTGGAGAATAGAGGCATTACATTAAGCCCCACCCAACTGGGCCAGTCTCATTCTTCAGGAACACAAATCTCTCCTCCTGCTTAGTTCATGGACTGTAAAGAGCTTCATAGTTTGACTTCTAGGAGAAACCGATGTAATTCCAATCATATTTCAGTCTGTTTGCTGGTCCATCTATTAAATTTTTTTCTTTTTCTTTTCTTATTCTTGAATACAGAAAGAAAAAATTTATTTTTATTTCCAATTGTTATTTAAAATATTTTTCTTTAATTTTTTTCTACTATATGTTTTACCTTTTGTAAATTTTTTAAATTCTATTTTACTTCCATCATTTCATTTTATTCTTTTTTTAATTGATGTTTATTTTGAGAGAGAGACACAGAGACAGAGACAGAGCATAAGTGGGGGAGGGGCAGAGAGAGGGAGACACAGAACCCAAAGCAGGTTCCAGGCTCTGAGCTATCAGCACAGAGCCTGATGTGGGGCTTGTCATGGACAATGAGATCATGACCTGAGCCAAAGTCAGACACTTAACCAACTGAGCCACCCAGGTGCCCCTCATTTTATTCTATTTCACCATATTCATTTTTTCAAATTTTCAAACATTTCCCTTTTTTTTTTCTTGTTTTCTTTTTTTTCTTTTCTTATCTTTCCCTTTTTCCTCTAATCTATCAAGCTCCGTTCAACAACGAGACCAAAACACACCTAGGATCTAGCATCATTTATTTGTGTGTGTGTGTCTGTCTGTGTGTGGTTCTTAATTGTTTAATTTTAATTTTTTTTACCTTATTAATTCCTTTCTTCCTTCAAAATGACAAAACAAAGGAATTCACCCCAAAAGAAAGAGCAGGAAGAAATGACAGCCAGGGACTTAATCAACACAGATATAAGCAAGATGTCTGAACCAGATTTTAGAATCATGATAATAACAGTACTAGCTGGGGTTGAAAATAGATTAGAATCGCTTTCTGTGGAGATAAAAGAAGTAAAAGCTAGTCAGGATGAAACAAAAAATGCTATACCTGGCTGCAAGCTTGAATGGATGTTACAGTGACAAGGATGGATAAGGCAGATGAGCAAATCAGTGATAAGGAGGACAAACTTATGGAGAATAAAGAAGCAGAAAAAAAAAGAGGGAGTATAAGGCAAAAGAGCACTATTTAAGAATTAGAGAAATCAGTGACTCATTAAAAAGGAACAACATCAGAATCATAGGGGTCCCAGATGATGAAGAAAGAGAAAAAGGGGTAGAAGAGTTATGTGAGCAAATCATAGCAGAAAACTTTCCTAACCTGGGGAAAGACACAGACATCAAAATACAGGAAGCACAGAAAACCCCCATTAGATTCAACAAAAACCAACCATCAACAAGGCATATCATAGTCAAATTCACAAAATACTCAGGCAAAGAAAGAATCATGAAAGCAGCAAGGGGGAAAAAAGTCCTTAACCTACAAGAGAAAACAGATCAGGTTTGCAGCAGACCTATCCACAGAAACTTGGCAGGCCAGAAACAGGATATATTCAATGTGCTGAAATGGAAAAATATGCAGCCAAGAATTCTGTTTTTGTTTTTTTTTTTTTTTTTTTAGACCAAAGGTTTATTCAATTGTGATGACCTCTAAAAGGTATAGAGTATTTATTTATTTATTTATTTATTTTAGTCTTTTCTCCCCTCAGAGAGTCCCCTTAAAATTTCTTGCAGGGCTGGTTTAGTGCCCTTTAGTTGAAGTCTGTCCTTCAAAATAAAAGGTGATATAAAAAATTTCCCAGGCAGGGGCGCCTGGGTGGCTCAGTCGGTTAAGTGTCCAACTTCGGCTCAGGTCATGATCTCGCGGTCTGTGAGTTCGAGCCCCACATCGGGCTCTGTGCTGATCGCTCAGAGCCTTGAACCTGTCTCAGATTCTGAGTCTCCCTCTCTCTCTGACCCTCCCCCGTTCATGCTCTGTCTCTCTCTGTCTCAAAAATAAATAAACGTTAAAAAAAATTAAAAAAAAAAATTTTCCCAGGCAAACAACAACTAAAGGGCACTAAACCAACCCTGCAAGAAATTTTAAGGGGGACTCTCTGAGGGGAGAAAAGACTAAAATACATACATACATACATACATAAATACCAAAAGCAACAAAGATTATAAAGGACCAGAGAACACCACCAGAAACTCCAACTCTACAGGCAACATAATGGCAATAAATTCATATCTTTCAGTACTCTAAATGTCAATGGACTAAATGCTCCAATCAAAAGACACAGGGTAACAGAATGGATAAGAAAACAAGATCCATGTATATGCTGTTTACAAGAGACCCACTCTAGACCTAAAGACACCTTCAGATTGCAAGTAAGGGGTTGGAGAACCATCTATCATGCTAATGGTCAACAAAAGAAAGCCAGAGTAGCCATACTTATATCAGACAATCTAGACTTGAAAATAAAGACTGTAACAAGAGATGAAGAAGGGCATTATATCATAATTAAAGGGTCTATCCACCAAGAAGACCTCAGATGTAATCCACATTGTTTTGTGGATACTGAACCAGCCCTCCAACCCAGGTATAAATCCCACTTGGTCCTGGTGAATAATTTTTTTAATGTATTGTTGGATCCGGTTGGCTAATAAGTTGTTGAGGAATTTTGCATCCATGTTAATCAGGGAAATTAGTTTATAGTTTTCCTTTTTAGTGGGGTCTTTGTCTGGTTTTGGAATCAAGGTAATCCTCCAAGGTTATGCTCCAAATGTGAAAGCACCCAAATATATAAATCAATTAATCACAAACATAAAGAAACTCATTGATAATAATGCCATACTAGTATGGGAATTCAACATGCCACTTACAGCAATGGACAGATCATCTAAACAAAAAATCAACAAGGAAACAATGGCTTTGAATGACACACTGGACCAGATGAACTTAACAGATATATTCAGAACATGTCATCCTAAAGCAATGGAATATACATTCTTCTCCAGTGCACATGGAACATTCTCCAGAATAGATCACATACTGGGACACAAATCAGCCCTCAACAAGTATAGAAAGATCGAGATCATACCGTGCATATTTTCAGACCACAACACTATGGAACTCGAAATCAACCACAAGAAAAAATGTGGAAAGATAACAAACACTTGGAGACTAAAGAATATCCTACTAGAGAATGAATGGGCTAACCAAGAAGTTAAAGAGAAATTAAAAGTACATGGAAGCCAATGAAAATGATAACACCACAGCCCAAAACCTCTGGGATGCAGCAAAGGTGGTCATAAGAGGGAATTATATAGCAATCCAGGCCTTCCTAAAGAAGGAAGAAAGGTCTCAGATATACACCTTAACCTTACAACTTAAAGAGCTGGAAAAGGAACAGCAAATAAAACCCAAAACCAGCAGAAGATAGGAAATAATAAAGATTAGAGCAGAAATTAATGTTATCAAACCTAGATAGATAGATAGATAGATAGAGATATATATCAATGAAACCAGAAGCTGGTTCTTTGAAATAATTAACAAAATGGATAAATCCATAGCCAGTTTGATCAAAAAGAAAAAGGAAAGGACCCAAATAAATAAAATCAAGAATGAAAGAGGAGAGATCACAACCAACACAGCAGAAATATAAACAATAATAAAAGAATATTATGAGCAATTATATGCCAATAAAATGAGCAATCTGGAAGAAATGGACAAATTCCCAGAAACATATACACTATCAAAACTGAAACAGGAAGAAATAGAAAATTTGAACAGATCCATAACCAGTAAAAAAATCAAATTAGTAATCAAAAATCTCCCAAAAAACAAGAGTCCAGGACCAGATGGCTTTCCATTTAAAGAAGAATTAACACCTATTCTCTTGAAGCTGTTCCAAAAAATAGAAATGGAAGGAAAACTTCCAAAGTCTCTCTATGAAGCCAACATTACCTTGATTCCAAAACCAGACAAAGACCCCACTAAAAAGGAGAACTATGAACTAATTTCCCTGATTAAAGTGGATGCAAAATTCCTCAACAACTTATTAGCCAACCGGAACCAACAATACATTAAAAAAATTATTCACCACGACCAAGTGGGATTTATACCTTGGATGGAGGGCTGGTTCAATATCCGCAAAACAATCAATGTGATTCATCACATCAGTAAAAAAGGACAAGAACCATATGGTCCTCTCAATAGATGCAGAGAAAGCATTTCACAAAATACAGCATCCTTTCTTGATAAAAAACCATCAAGAAAGTAGGGACAGAAGGATCATACCTCAAGATCATAAAAGCCATATATGAAAGACCCATTCTCACCACTATTATTTAACATAGTATTGGAAGTCTAAGCCTCAGCAGTCAGACAACACAAAGAAATAAAAGACATCCAAATCAGCCAGGAGGAGATCAAACTTTCCCTCTTCACAGATGACATGATACTCTATACAGAAAACCCAAAAGATTCCACCAATAACACTGCTAGAATTGATCCATGAATTCAGCAAAGTGACAGGATATAAAGTCAATGTACAGAAGTCAGCTGCATTCCTATACACCAATAATGAAGCAACAGAAAGAGAAATCAAGGATTAATCCCATTTATAATTGCACCAAAACCCATAAAATACCTAGGAATAAATCTAACCAAAGAGGTGAAAAATCTATACACTGAAAACTATAGAAAGCTTATGAAAGAAATTGAAGAAGACACAAAAAAATGGAAAAATATTCCATGTTCCTGAATAGGAAGAACAAATATTGTTAAAATGTCAATACTACCCAAAGCAATATACATATTCAATGCAATACCTATCAAAATAATACCAGCATTCTTCACAGAGCTAGAACAAACAATCCTAAAATTTGTATGGAACCAGAAAAGACCCCAAATAGCTGATGCAACCTTGAAAAAGAAAACCAAAGCTGGAGGCATCACAATCCCGGACTTCAAGCTGTATTACAAAGCTGTAATCATCAAGACAGTATGGTACTGGCAAAAAAAATAGACACTCAGATCAATGGACCAGAATAGAGAACCCAAAAATGGACCCACAAACATATGGCCAACTAATCTTTGACAAAGCAGGAAAGAATATCCAATGGAATAAAGACAGTCTCTTCAGCAAGTGGTGCTGGGAAAACTGGATAGCGACATGCAGAAAAATGAACCCGGACCACTTTCTTACACCATACACAAAAATAAACTCAAAATGGATGAAAGATCTAAATGTAAGACAAGAAGCCATCAAAATCCTCAAGGAGAAAGCAGGCAAACACCTCTTTGATCTTGGCCGCAGCAACTTCTTACTCATCAGGTCCCCAGAGGCAAGGGAAACAAAAGCAAAGTGAACTATTGTGACCTCATAAAAATAAAAAGCTTCTGCACAGCGAAGGAAACAATCAGCAAAACCAAAAGGCAACCGAGGGAATAGGAGAAGATATTGGCAAACGGCATATCAGATAAAGAGTTAGTATCCAAAATCTATAAAAAAACTTATCAAACTCAATGCCCCAAAAACAAATAATCCAGTGAAGAAATGGGCAAAAGACATGAATAGACACTTCTCCAAAGAAGACATCCAGATGGCCAACAGACATCCAGACGGCCAGATGGCCAACAGCACATGAAAAAATGCTCAACATCACTCATCATCAGGGAAATACAAATCAAAACCACCATGAGATACCACCTCACACTTGTCAGAATGGCTAACATGAACAACTCAGTCAACAACAGATGTTGGTGAGGATGCAGAGAAAGAGGATCTCTTTTGCACGCTGGTGGGAATGCAAACTGGTGCAGCCACTCTGGAAAACACGATGGAGGTTCCTCAAAAAAATTAAAAATGGAACTACCCTCCAACCCAGCAATTGCACTACTAGGTGTTTATCCAAAGGGTGCAGGTATGCTGTTCGAAGGGGCACAGGCACCCCAATGTTTATAGCAGCACTATCAACAATAGCCAATACCTACTCTATTGGAAGTCTACTAAAATTAAATTTGGCTCTTTTTTACTTCTTTGCTGCTCACACTTTAGCTCCTCACTGGACTGTCGTGTCACTCATTACAAAGCAAGATGTAGCCTCCATGACCTCCCTGCAAGGGGATTGCTGCCGGAGCACCAGTAGTCCAGGACAGACAGTGATCACACCTCCACCAGGGAGACTTTATGGAGTCTTTAAAGGGGACTCCTGATCTCTCAGTCAGAGCCGGGGAGACAGGAGGAAGAGCTCGTGAGGCTTGCAGGCATGTGCTCGCTCTCTCTCTTTCTCTCTCTCTCTCTGGTACAGAAGCAGCCCCTGGATTAAGCCACAATAGAGAACTATACCAGGGGTTGATGATGTCCTGTGTACTTCTGGCCTCAGAATGTTTCACCTTCCCCCACTTGTCTCCTAGGCCCTAGGGAAACATGAATATTTGTACAGTACACACAGAGGACAAGCCTAAAGGCCGGGACGCTATCCAAAGCCCAAGCCCAAGGCTCTCTGCTTGGAATCACAAGACGCCAGGCTCTGCCACAGGGAAAAGAGAAGGGCCTTTTCAGGACAAACATCTCCAAGGCAGAGGGTCTCCAAGGTAGGCTGATTTCTCCCACGTCTCTGGAGCATGACCACTCTTGTCTTTCTCAATGCCAGTTTGGCTGGTTGTGCTCCAAGGGGCTGAAGTGGGGAGGGAATCAAGACCGGGACACTTACCATACATTATCTCAGTTAATCCGCACAACCGCTTGAGAGCTATGCATGACCGTTATCCACATTTTACAGATTCAGAGAGAGTAAGTGAATGGCCCAAGATCATATGATGAGTCAGTGGTGAAGTCAGGATTCCAGCCCAGATCTGAGCTCGGCACTAAATTATAAGATCTGCTGGACCATAGCTGCTCATAGGTGAAGCCAGCAGGTGGGGCCGGCTCTAGTGTGTATCAACATTGCCTGCTTCCTGAAGGAAGGGTCTGTGAGAGTGTCCCCTGAGAGCACAACTGGGACTGCCTGTTACCTTCCACTTAGGAGCTGCTTTTCCTCCAACACTCCTGCCACCCTGCGGTTCACATTCTGGGAAATTCATAACCAGGATAATGAATTTTTTCTTCTCAGTTCCTGTTTTTGAATGCTCTCCATTTGAATTTTTTTTTTTTTTAACATTTATTTATTTTTGAGACAGAGAGAAACAGAGCATGAACAGGGGAGGGGCAGAGAGAGAGGGAGACACAGAATCTGAAACAGGCTCCAGGCTCTGAGCTGTCAGCACAGAGCCCGACACGGGGCTCGAACTCACGGACTGTGAGATCATGACCTGAGCCGAAGTCGGACGCCCAACCGACCAAGCCACCCAGGCGAATGCTCTCCATTTGAAAGAACACAGATTCCTATTGTAAGAACCATTGGTTGTTTCTATCATTGGGTTTCTCTATGTGTCTCGGAAAACTTTAAAAATCCAAAGTTGAGGGGCACCTGGATGGCTCAGTCAGTTAAGCATCCAACTCTTGATTTTGGCTCAGGTCATGATCTCATGGTTCGTGAGTCCCAGCCCCAAGCTGGACTCTGTGCTGACAGCGCTGAGCCTTTTTGGGATTCTCTCCCTCTCTCCCTCTCTCTCTCTCTCTCTCTCTTTCTCTCTCTCTCTCTCTGCCCCTCCCCTTATCTCTCTTCCTCCCCCCCCCTTTCAAAATAAATAAATAAATTTTTAAATTTTTTTTTAAAAAATCCAAAGTTGAACTGATGACATTGTCTTTTTCTTTTGCCACATGGAATTTCTCTAAAATGAGCCATCATTTCTATGCCTCATGGATTCTCAGTCTTGCTCTTAAAAAAATGAATGTAAGACGTCTTTTGCAAAGGGCAGCTCAAGTTTGAAAAATATTCCAGGGAGGTTTCTATGTGCACCTGCTGGATCAGGACTTTGGTCTATTGAAGCCAGTCCAGGCCTGCATTTATACCAGCAGGCAGGTATACGGAGGGGGGACAGGGGCCCCTGGCTCCTGTTCCACCAACTGACACCGATTGCAAATTACTGTGAATTATAATCTTTCCCACGAAAAAAATTGTCTTCAGGAAAAAGAGATTATTCTGTATCCACTCGAGGTAACCACTTCAAATTTCAAAGTCAATGGGTTAAGGAATGCTAAGGAGGCAAAAACAATCACCAGACAATGGTAATTAAACCAGAATCAAATTAGTAATTAAGAATAGACCCAGGAAAACAAAACTTGCTTCAGCCAAACTGAAATCTATAGGAGTTACAAGTCGAACTCATGGCATTGAGCATTTCAACCTGCAAGTCACGATACAATTTCGGGACAGTGCCTGCTGAGGACAAGCGGCTGCCAGGACGTCATCCACTGCAGCCGGATTCTAACACCTCCGTCGGGGCAATGTTTTAAACTGAGTGGATAACAACATACTCCAATAACCTCCGCCTCCATAAATTCAACCCTGCCAGTATTTGTGAACACTGAATTCTGAAAATCACATCATAAATAAAAATTTTACAAGCCGCCACCTCTTCTTTAGACTCGGCCATGGACCATAAAAAAATTATGAAGTTATGTCTCTCCAAAATGTGCACAGTCTCCGGGGCCAGGGGAGCCTTAGCAGATGAAAGAGGAAGGCCCGTGGCCCCTGGAGGCCCAAGCAGCCTTTGCCTCAACTGGGAGACGCCTCTACATCTTGTAACTCCTACAGCTTTGCCCTTAAAATGAAAACTTAGACACCTGCCTCACCTTCCCAAAGATGCTGCTTGAAATCCCAATTTAGAAGTCATCAGAGAACTCAGGGATACCACTAAAACATTTGTATATCACTTTGTTTTTCCATATGTTTAGTTATCTCATTAGATTCCTCAAACTAGGTCTGTAATGTTGCAAATAAGTTCAGAGAGCCCCAAAAGATTAATTCCAAAGTCACGGGGCTAGCCAACGGCAGAAGCAGAACTCACACTCAGGTCTTCCGGCTCCAAGTGTGTGCTCTTTGCCCTACATGATGCATTGCTTTCATCACAGAAACCTCAAAATTTTGTGTGCTTTATTAAGAGAGCTGAAATATTGTAGCTATGCTAACATACGTTCAATGCTACGGGCATAGGCTAAAGATAAGTTTCTTGCCATCCCAGAATTTGACCAGTCAAGGCATGGATCCTCATATCAAGGAAATATGAAAATATAGTACTTTCACACTTAAGAGAAAATGCCTCCGAACATTTTTGGGGACATAGACATGGCGTCGGAGGGTAGCACCCTTGCTTTTATTCATTCCAAAAATTAGCACACCATTCCTGAAGATCTCTTACACATCTATTTACGTGTAGCTATGAATTCAAATCAGATGGCCATCTTGGAGCCAGCTGTCGTTTCTCCAGCCCAAGAAAATCTCCACAAACCCCCCCAGGCACTAAATTACTACCTCCATCCTCTTCTTTTAACCTCAAACTGGGTCACCTTCTAATCAAGAAAAATTAATGACTAGCAACATATTTTTCTTTTCCTCTTAATTAGAGTAATTCCATCCTGGCAGTAACTCTCAGACTGAAACTATGCTAATGGCAAAGTTCTAATTCAGAAAAAAGGGACAAGCCACCAAAAGTAACTAGCCCAGGGGCGCCTGGGTGGCTCAGTCTGTTAAGCATCCGACTTTGGCTCAGGTCATGATCTAGCAGTTTGTGGGTTCAAGTCCTGCGTAGAGCCTAGAGCCTGCTTCGGGTTCTGTGTCTCCCTCTGTCTCTGTCTCTGTCTCTCTCTGTCTCTCTCTCTCTCTCTCTCTCTCTCTCTCTCTGCCTCTCCCCACCCAAAAATAAATAAAAGTTAAAAAAAAATTTTTTTTTGAAGTAACTAGTCCATGCTATGCCTGGTAAACTGCTAGTCAAGAGAGCAGGCCCACAACCGATTTATCATGAAGCCAATGAAGCTTCAGCTTAAGGGACCCTCACACAGCCGGCCCCTCCCAAGGCCTGGAGCTGTGGTGCACACGGTCATACGTGTTTGCAAAATTTCCAGAAGTGAGACATTTTAACCGCAACTGGTTAAGATTAATCCCTTGCCACTCGAACTTTCCCTCAGCCATACCTCCCTCCCAGATTAGGCAGCACTGGAGTGGTGGCTGGAATTTGGGGAATCCAGACAAGGAGCAGTGTGGAATTCATTCAGTTTGGGTTTAGAGACCCATTTGTCTGTAGCCTGCAGTCATTTCCATGTATAGGTAAGTTAGTGCTGGCTGTCCCAGTCTAAAGAGGGCTTTCCTGAATTCCCCTCCCACCCACAGAGCCCACTGATCCAAGCCACAGAGGGTGAGGGCCAGAGATCACATCGCATCGCATTGCCCATACTGGACAAAGTACTTTAACTCCTCAGAGCCTCAATGCCTCATCTGTAAAATGAGGATATAACATCGCCTCTCTCAGAGACTGACATGATTTATTAAAATCGATTATTATTGGGGTGCCTAGGTGGCTCAGTCGGTTTATGCATCTGACTCTTGATTTCAGCTCAGGTCTTGATCTCACTGTTTGTGGGATCGAGCCCCACATCAGGCTCTGTGCTTATGGCATGGAGCCTCCTTGGGATTCTCTCTCCCTCTCACTCTGACCCTCCCTGCTCACTCTCTTGCACGTGCAAAATAAATAAACATTAAAAACAAAAACAAAAGCAAAAAATGTCTAAAATCGATTATTAACACTAGCGTTACTCTATATCCGGCGTGGTGTTATGTGCTTAACATACATTATCTCAATTAAATCCAGGCTTAGAGAAATTAAGTAATTTATCAAAGGTCGCGCAGCTGACAAACTAAGGAGCCACGAGATGAATATGAAGAGTCTTTCAACCACTGTGCTACACAGGGGCTCAACCTAGATGCTCAGTATCGCCATTAATGCCTAACATTTAAGGGAACAGGCACTCACAGGAGAATGATGGCAGTCAAGATCATGCGGGAGGTGGGGGCTGGGGGGGTTGTTGTACAGGACAGACAGAAGACCTAGGCTCTAGTCCAAGGGCAGGATAGGGATCATAACCTGCAAGGAAACATCAACAAAAACAACTACCATGTGCCAACCTGCATCCTAGGCATATCCCATGTATTTAAATTGGGATTCTTTGACACATATTAAACCACCAAAAAAAATTGAAAATAAAATTAATAATATTCAATGTTGGCAACATTTTGCCCACCTGCTACATTCATTTATTCATGTCAGGTATGTAAATTGCTACACTCCTAGAAAGCAATTTGACAACATATATCAGAAATCATGAAGACATTCATACCCTTTGACACATTAATCCCACTGCTGGAAATGTATCCTAAAGAAATCTTTGAAAGAAAGCAAAAGATCTATTCACACAAAGATATTCACTACAATGATATTTGTGATTCTGAGACTCTGGAAGCCTCTGAAATGACCACAGAGGGGAATTGATAGGTAAATGATAGCACTCCACCTTGATGGAATAACATGCGCTCATTAAAATGATTCATGGGGTCTATGCAGAACATGGGCAAGCACATCACATGTGCAAAAGGACTCGGCAACAATTATGCTATTTTTGCAACTATAGATCTGTATGGATAATGGCAGGAAGCACAACCAAACAATTCCCCCAGGGTGAGGTATTGTGAGAGATCTCATTCTTACACCTTTTTTTTTTTTTAATGTTTATTTATTTTTAAGAGAGAGAGAGAGACAGAGTGAGAGTGGGAGAGGGGCAGAGAGAGAGAGAGAGAGAGGTAGACAGACAGACAGACAGAATCCAAAGCAGGTTCCAGGCTCCAAGCTGTCAGCACAGAGTCCGATGCAGGGCTGGAACCCACGAACCGTGAGATCATGACCTGAGCTAAAGTCGGAAGCTTGACTGACTGAGCCACCCAGGCGCCCACCCTTGGAGTGTTCTCATGGTGGTGTTAAATGAAAGCTAGGGGAAAACAGAGGCCACAAAGCCCAGCGCAAGTGAGAGCAGCTGTCAGAGGGCTGGAGGACAGAGCCGATCGAGGGCTATGGACAATTCCAGCAAATAGCTCAGCCTTGGTCCACCAGCCAAACCAGGACTCTGGCTTCTCCACCTTTCCAATCAGCAGCACCCAAACTGCTCTGAGTCTCAGTTTCTTTAATTGTACTATTGTACTTAAATGTACTATTACCTTTTGGGGAGCAACCTCGCAGGGTTGTGGGGGGTGAAGGGTCCATTCAGATAATGCTGTTTCACTTCACTTAAGAACACCTTTCTAGCATCTGTCCAAAGACATCAGAAAATCAAAGGTACGGCTCCAGCCTTCCAGTCCAGATCCTGGGGTGGAACAGGTTTACCAGTTGGCCCTTAAGTCTCTAGCTCTAAGTGCTCATATGCAGTGGGCTGGCTGCCTCCCTAGTGTTGCAAAGCACAGGTCCAAGTTAAGTCACTTATTGTGGTGGGGGGTGGGGGTATCTCCTGCTGTTGCTCTCTCCATTGTATCTTTCCAGGCATGCTGTACACCCATTCTCTTCAGGGCCAAGAGAATTCCTCAATTCTCCCTCTTGAGCCACCATTAAAAGAAGAAAATATCATTCTCCTGCCCAGTTACCCCTGACTTGCACCACACTAGGTGCAGGAACCACCTAAAGCCAACTCTGAAGCCACCCAGGAACACCATCATTGCGAGCTGAGCCCCCCAAACCCAGAGCCTCATCTCTTCTCAGTCTTGCCCCCTGTAGCATCCCCAAAGCCAGGGATGGAGTAAGGGCTTTGCACAGAATGGCCTTCCCTATTTGCAGCCCAGTAGACTCCAGCCATGTTTCAGGTCCAGCTCAGACCCCAGGGTATTACTTCTCATCCTTCACATTTGAAGGACCCAATTCTTTCTTGTAACAGGGTGTCCCAAGCATTATAGGATGGTTACAGCATCCCTCTACCCATTAGATGCCAGGAGTACTCCCCCACCCCGCCAACATCCAATTTTAACAATCAAAAATGTCCCCAGACATTGCCAAATGTCCCCTAGGGAACAAATCACCCACTGCCTCCTCCTCCCCACGGCAGAAAGATTTCCTTTCCCATCTATTCATTCCTGTAGTGTATATATCTATAATATATAAGTATCTCCCTTTTATCCTTGTCATTTTATCCTATGGTTAATTCTCTACCTGTCTTTTGCTGCTGGGGTACACCTTAGTTTCTCCGAGGTAAAGGTGATATCCTGAGTAGTTTTCCATCCCTAGCACCCAGCACAGAGCTTGGCACAGAGCAGGTACACAAACAAGCCTGCAGAGTTCGGTGATGGCTTAGTGGATCCCAGGACACTTCAGAGACAAATAAAGATGACCCTGACCCTGACCCAGAGTTGTAATACTTTGTTCCCTCCTAAATTGAGGTGGAAAAACTGGATGACATGTGCATTTATTCATAAGGGGGAAAAAACTAGATTCTATTCTTTTTGCTGAAAGAGATGTTCAAGAAAGTTTGGAATTGTGTTGGGGATTACTTTCAATAAGTTTCTAGTTTGAGATCATGCTAAACTATACCCATGGGGAATAAACTGCATATTCCAAGAGAAAGGACAAGAAGGAATACTCCCAAAGCCTCAAGGCATTGATTTACACTTGGTGAAACTCTCCCAAAATCTCATCTGATGTTACTTACAATAAGATGTCCCGTGACTTCCCAATGGAAAGACTAACTAGTGAAAATGTGTTTACTCTGAGCCATGAGGGATTTGGATGAGCCATGGGTTAGAGGCCATTGTAATTGGGGACATGAGAGACTGGAGCTCAGAGTCAGGTTCCAAAAAGATGCATGCTGAGTTGTCTCCAATGCTCTAGAGAAGAGGGGGGGAAAAAAAACCACACAGGAAAAGTGGATTTACTTTCTGTTGGATAAGCAATACCCTTCCCTCTAGCAAAATCTATGTAAATAACCTTGATGTAGAACACCTCTGAAAGAAATTGACCTTCTAAAAGATAAATGGAGCCTTTGAGGAATTTTCTTAAGACTTTAAATGAGCTTGGAGAGTCTGTACAAAGTGTCTCTGCCCCACCCTCTCCAGATTAATGAGTGTGTACGCGTGTGCATACCTGCACACATGGACCGTGCCTCTTTTCTTTGGTGGTTTATCAGGCTGCCCTGACTTTATGCTTGGGACTCAAGGAGGAGGAGTGGGTGATTTCAGCGGGACCAGAGCCAATGGTAGGATTCAAGAGTTCTATCTCCCCAGGGTCTTCTGCACACTTGCAGGTCCACACCCCATCCCACCAAGCTCTAGGGCAGCTGAATAGCCCAGGCCCAACCCCCTTCCACTTGGCCTGGCAAAACAATGTCCTGCACAGACCTGTCAGCCCCAGGGCTCCTTGGATACTTCTTCCAGTGGAACTGAAAACAGCACTCAAGTGAGGAGTTGGTATAGGCAGGGGGTAGGGCCTGCACTACATCTGACAACTCCCAGGAGACCCCCTCAAGTTAAAACTATCTGTAAAGGTGAGAGCAGGTGTGGGCAGTAGGGGCCCTTAGCTCCCAAACAAATATCTTCCCTCAGTCCGCTGAGCCCAGAAAGCCCCCATGAGAGCTAAGGCTGAGACAGCTAATACACCAGGAAGACATAATAAAATACCCTCAAAACAGTCACTGTCAAGTGCAAACCTCTCTTCTCTGAGGTCATCTGCCCCTTTCCCCCACCCTCTGACCTCCCGTTCTCAATAATAGAACCTTCTTATCCTTCAGGCTGGAGGCTAAATGCCTTCCCTCTCCGCTCTGTCCTAAGTAAGTCCCTCTTGGGAATCGTGATCACGGTTCCCTGTGCATGTCCTTCATGATCCCCCACTACACTGGGGTTATGTCTGTGATGTGACTACCTGTCTCCCCAACTCAACTTGAAACTCCCTGAAGGAGATCATGCCCATCTTGCTCGCCTGACCTGCGCCCATTCCCAGCAGTGCCTGGGGCATAGCTCATATGCCTGATTATGCTCAGGGCATCATCTTGACTGAATCTGCTTATTGCCTAGGAGGGGGGCCTGCACCCCTTGCTGCCTCGGGGAGCTAAGGAACAATAAAATAAAGGAAGTCTGTGTTCACATCCCTACTTCACTGCTCCCCAGTCATGTGTATTGCACTGGTCCCTCCCTAGGACTAACATACAGGAAGACTGGTCTGAAACGCATGGAAAACCACAGTATAACCTGGAAATTGAAGAACAGCACTTAATACATCAACCTGAGACAACCCCTAAGCCATGACTCAGAGACCTAACTAAGTCCAAATACTAGATCTGCAGTAACCCTTCCCCTTGGAAGATGTGTTAAATCAGCCAAATGTGAAGAGGCTATCTAGTTTAGCAACCAGTCAGAACACGGCTATAACCACTGCCTTCAGTGGAAGAATGATTCCAAATCAATCTTAAAGCACCTGAAGCCTGGGCCCATCAAATACTAAAGTTCAGCCGGTTTCATTAATTTCCTGAAGTGTACTTGCTTATACAAAATCAAACGTAAGTTCTGCCTGGGTGATAATCTCTTCGAATCCCGAAAATCCACTTTTGGTTTTCAGTCTGACAAATGAAGGAAGAAAACTAAGTTACTCAACTTTGAACTCCAAACACCTTGGCAACTTTGGGCTACCTGAAGGCTTCAGGTGGGATCCTCACTTGTCTTCCTCCAAATCTCAATTTCCATGGAAGTTTTCTGGATGACAAACTAAATATGGCACAAACTCCACTGAGCACAACTTAGTAGAATCTTGGCCAAGAATTTTTAAAAACTGTAACGTCAGACTCTATTAAAGAACTTAGGGATTTTTCTTTCCTTTCCTTTTCCTTCTTTAATGTGGCATTGGTATGCAACCCTCCTCAGGTAGATCTAACCAACCGCAAATAACTAAAAGGCATTTTAAATCTTATTAATAGAGCTGCTTTTCTTACTGACAATACAAGAAAGTAACAGCCTCTAAATTTAACCCATCAACAAGCCTTCCCAGCTTCAAATATGTGTGAAATGTCACAAAGATTTTAAATAAGAAAACATCTAGTACAAACACAGGGGAACCCAAGGGTTTGTTTGGAAATTTATATTCTCTCCACCCAGACCTCAACACAAAACACTTTTGGGAAGCAAGGATAGGCAGAGGCAATCTACCTGCCTGTTCTGCATGATGAATACCCCCAAAACTTAGTGGTTAAAAACAGTCACTTTCTCTGGTTTGGGATTTGGTCCATCATGAATTGGATCAGCTGGGTGATTCTTACCCAGGACTTTTCATGTAGTTTTAGTCAGATGGGGGGGGGGGGGGGGGGGGGAGGGGCTGCTGTCATCTGAAAGCCCAATGGGCTGGACGTCCAAGATGGCTGTCAGCCAGGAGCTCAGCTGGGGCCATTCCTTGAAGCAAGCACCTCCACATGACCTCTCCATGTGGTTTGGACTTCTCACGGCATGGCAGCTGGGTTCTGACACACAGCATCCAAGAGTAAGTGTTCCAAGAAACAAAAGTAGAAACTAACATAGCTTCTACTTACCCCAACCTCAGGAGTCACTCGGTGTCATTTCCATTCCATTCTGTTGGTTGCCAGTGGGTCACTGAGGCCACTAATATTTGTGGGGAATTTGTCCCACCTCTCAATGGAAGGAGCATCAAAAAATTGGGGGCAAGTTTTGACACCTGTCACAGTACCATCAGAAATGATTACCCCAGGGGCGCCTGGGTGGCTCAGTCAGGTAAGCACCCAACTCCAAGCTCAGGTCATGATCTCACGGTTCATGAGTTTGAGCCCCGTGTCGGGCTCTGTGCTGACAGCTCAGAGCCTGGAGCCTGCTTCGGATTCTGTGTCTCCCTCTCTCTGCCCCTCCCCCACTCATGTTCTGTCTCTGTCTCTGTCTCTCTCTCTCTCTCTCAAAAATAAATAAAGATTAAAAAAAATGTTTTTTAATGATTACCCCAATGCTGAAGGCAAAGCTGGCCTAGGCCACATCTCTCTCAGACAATGCTATCCTTCCTCACACATACTATGTTGTAGGAATCCAGACAACAGTTCCTTTCCTCTATGATTCAACCACATATATCCCCAATCCCCTACCTGAACCCAGCTCAGAGAAGAGTGTGCAAAGTAGGGCCCCAGTGTATAGTTGTGCCAGCTGTGCACTGTGCAAAAGTAACCAACCGAAACGTGCACCCTTACCTAGTCATGCACCTTTCTCAAGCCTCTGCCTACCCAGGGAGGCTGTTTTGCCTAATTCCTACCAAGGTACTGTATAGTCTAGCAGCCCCAGTGCTCATCCTTGCCTCAGAGGCTCCCAGCTCCCATTGCCATGTACTCTCTCGTTCCTCACTTTCCTGTCAAACTCGCTGCTGTGTGTGGGGTGACAGGAAAGGATAGGGAACATATACCTCCTGCTCCACAGCCAGCGATAGAATATATGAAGTGCTGGCAGAGGGCAGATGGACAGATGCCTCAGGCTGAGGGTGTAAAGAAAGGCTCCACACAAGGAGAGCCTCTGGATGGGCACCGGGGATGCCTGCGATCTGAGTTAGGGAAGAGGAGAGAGGAGGAGTCGTTCCCAGCAAAAGGAATGAAAGGGCAAAGGCATAAAAGGGAAGATGTAACCAAGTAATGGAATAGGGGGGTCTTTGGCTGGAGCCCAGGTTAGCAAAGGGAAGAGGGGGAAACCAGGCGAGAAAGAGAAGCGAGAGAAGCCACCAGTGTCTGTGGACAAGCGCCGTCTCCTGAGGCGCAGCAGCTCCTGCCGGTGCCTGCCCAGGTCCCTGTCAGGTTCCCTGTGGCCCTCCCGAGCCCCCATGCCTGCTGCATCTGCAGAGGACTTCCCTAGAACAACCACAGCCACGCGGAGGCCCGGAAGTAACTGGGAGTTACCGCGGGAGCCAGAGCCTGCCAGGTGAAGGGTCGGGGCAACCTCTGCAGGTGATTTCCACACCAGGTCATTCAACAAGTTGGAACATCACCTGAAACCTCACCCCTGCTTACCTTCCTTTCCCCCCTGTCCCGGTCCCCACTCCCCTACTTGTCTCCCCGGGGAGAACATCCATAATGGTCACTTCACATGAACACACATGAAGGAACCCAACCCGAGACACGAAGGAAGTGCCAGTGATCATTCCGGGTTTCATTTTAACCTGATTAGGCCTAATAGTAACGTCCAACCAAAGAAGACTGACCCCTGACTCTCCCTGCTACCTCCACCCCCACCCTGTAAAAATTGTTGTTGTTATTGTTTTTATTTTAGAAGCCAGACTCAGATTTACAGCACTGCAACAAGAACGCCCAAGAAGTGTTGGCCGCATTCATATCATGGTGCACCGGAAGAACAAGAATGGCTTCTCAACGGTCACCAACCTCTTCACCCTGGAGCCCCACAGAACCTCACAGCCACAGGAGAGAGGCATCCGCCACCATAGTTTGCCTTAAGCAGAAAAAATATTTAATAGCAGCATGGCATAGGCACCAACCAGTGAGAATGGATGGCCAGCTGTAAAGCATCAGCATTGGTTGGTTATCTAATTATTCTCAGTCATAAAGAGGATGGGCCTCTGTAACCTGTAGCTTACCACAGTCCAAAGACTACATTTTGAACTTCTTTAGCAATTCCTCAGTGCCGGGTCTGTCGGTTACTATCTGGGTGTCCTCAGACAAGTTGTTTAATCTCCTGAGATCTTGTTTCTTCTTTTGTAACATAGAATAATAATGGTGCCCTTAATACGGTTGCTAGGGGGTTAAATGAGGTAATGCATGCAAACGTTAGCAGGGGGCAAGCTAAAGGGATACGACAGATATACCTTAAAATGTACAATCGGCCAAACACAAAGTGTTTCTTGGTCACACGATAGACCCCTGAACATGAACCTGGTTCATCTTGGCCTTTCTCCGCATGGCGATTCAGCGACCCAGACTCACCCCATCTTGTGGCTCTAGGGACATGTCATCGTCTGCATCCAGCCGGCAAAGAGATGGAGTCAGGAGGACATACACCCATTCTTTGAAAGGGCTCGGCCTGGACGTGACACACATCACTTCTCCTCACAGCGCCATGGAGGGACTTGGCCACATCTCAACACAAGCGAACCCGGGAAGTGTAATTTGACCCTGTGCCTGGCTTCACCCACATCCCTTAGGGGAAGCAAGGACTGGATTCCGATAGCCAACTTGCATCCTGTGCCCTAGCACTCCATAAATGCAAGCTGCTGTTGTTACTGCTCTTTTTGTTGGATAAGCCAGTAGGTATTTGCAGGTCGCTTGAATGATTCATCAAGTGAAAAAGACAAAGAATAAAGCAAGACAATGGATGTTACAGGGTAGCCTACAAGAAGAAATAGAAATGGAGATGACTTGAGAGAGGAATGGGTAAGAGGGTGGTACACAAAATGCAAGTAGTAGAAGGAGTAGCTCATGCCCACCACATCAAGAAAGAATACAACCAGGGGCACCACAGTTCAGCTGGTTCAGCGTCCAACTCCTTATTTCAGCTCGGGGCATGAGCTCACGGTTCCTGGGATTGAGCCTCATGTCAGGCTCTGCACCAACTTCTCAGAGCCTGCTTGGGATTCTCTCTTTCTACCCCTTCCCTGCTTGCACACATGCACAAGCTCGTTCTCTCTCTGTCTCAAAATAAATAAACATTTTTAAAAATTTTTAATAAAAAAAAAGAAATGCTGTAATAAGAGTCTTCCTTTTCACCTGGATCCCAAAACAAGAGCGCACAAGTTCAGTCTTCCAAGTCACAGCATCCAAACAGTTGAGAGTCCCCTTATGATCATCACACTCGAAGAGCAGCAGAAAAACCCTCTCTTGCCTTAAACTCCAGGTTGTTTTAAGTCTTCAGTCTGCACTAATTTGCATTCTCAGCTTTGAGTGGGTTAAGGGCCAGAGGAAAAAGCCTGCCACTCTAACTACATCCGAGGAGTGTGCTAAATTCTCGTGGATGGTAATTAGCATCCAGCTTCTTTACTCTGCCCGTACAGTATTTTCAAATCAATTGCTCAGCATTAGTGATTCTGCTGGGATTGATTTAATAGTCTAATATGAAGTCTCAGCCCTTCTGTACAGGTTAATTACATGTGGTCTTATACATTCTAATTTAAAAATACTGCCTTTGCAATTATCATCAGCACTAAAACAGAGCACTAGTAATGAAGCTGGGCTTGAGTTTTTTTCCAGAAGTAATGAATTGAAAAACCGAAATGACTTTTAATTTCTTTGGCACTTACCATTTCAATCTCTCTTCTCTTCTGTGGGAAATATAAATCAGGATCTCCTCCTTATCGCAGATTGTTATGAAAACAGGCAAGATTGCCCTGAAGAAAGCAGAAGGCTTTGATTTTGAAACAGCCAAGACTTGACTATTTGAGTCTTGACCAACCAAAAGGGCGCTTCCTTCACCCTAATCCCTCAGTTAGGTATGTATTTATCTGTGAATTTATATGTTTGACAAGCACTTACATGTTGATTACTGTGTGGCAGGTACTGTTCTAGAGCATTATAAATATTAACAGCTCTATGAGGTGCTGTGTCAGTTATGTAACAAAGTACCCCAAATGCAGCAACTTAAACCAACAAGCATTTATTATCTCCGCTTCTGTGAGTCAGGACTGGGGGGAGAAGCTTGGCTGGGTGGTTCCGGCTCAGGATCTCTCACGTGGATGGAAATTTGGCCAGAGGTGCTATCTTCTGGGGGCAGAGGACCCATTTCAAGGTTCATTCATGTGGCTGCTGGCAGGCCTAAGTTCCAACCCACGTGGGCCTCTCTACCGACTGCCTGAGTGTCCTCACTTCACGGCATCTGGCTTCACCTGGATCAAGTAATCTGAGAATCAAAGTGATACATGTTACTTCTAGTGTGTTCTCTGGGTCACGTGGAAAACCTTGGTTCGATGTAGGAGGAGATACTAAGGGAGTGAATACCAGTAGGTGGGGGTCCCTGGGGGCCAGCTGGCTACCAAAAGTAGGTGTTGTTATTATTTCTGATTTACAGGTGAGCCAATGAGGCACAGATGAGTGAAGTCACTTGTGCGAGGTCACTGTTAATGAATGGCCAACGCAAGATCTGAATTTGGCTCATCTTTCTGCCTCTAGAATCCAAGCTCTAAACAAGTACTCACACACAGAATGGTGTACGCTCATCTAACAGGTTTTAAAAGCAGCTTCTAGACCAGCCGACAGCATTTATTCTAAGTTTATAGTTGATGGAAACCCTTTGCTGAGGATACAAGGTCTAAACAACTCATCATCATCAAAAAACACTCCTTAGTGTCCCCCGGCCTCTGTTGCGTGAAGTTAAACATTCCTATTTCCTGGGCACTCCTTATTTTCTTGGAAAATCAAGCAAACAGCCATCACTATCTGTAGATTCTTTCTGGATACTGTACCTCCCATTGCACCACTAACCAGTTTCTTCCTGTTCAACCTCTGAGAAGACAATGTCAGCTCTATACAAGGACACTGCTTATGCTAAAACTCATTATTAATCACACCCACCCTTCATATCCAAGGGTCACACTACCCAGACCCTCCAGGTGTCCCTGATACCAGTTCTGGCTTCAGATACACATCCAAACATCTGAGGATCAGACTGCATCAGAGACCTGGCTCCAAGAAGGATTGAACATCAGGGTACCTTCCATTGGAATGTAAAAGGGATTTTGCTAGCCAGTATTCTAGGCACTTTGTGTATATTATTTCATTTAATTTTCCTGTATCCTATAAATATAATCATGATAATCATAAATCATAGCTAGAAGAGATAGCAAGCTTATTATGTGCCAGGCTCGGGGCACCCAGGTGGCTCAGTAGGTTAAACTCTTGATTTCAGCTCAGGCCATGATTCCAGGGTCATGGGATCAAGCCCCACATTGGGCTCCATGCTAAGCATGGATCCTGCTTGAGATTTTCTATCTCTCCTTTTGTCTCTCTCTCTCTCTCTGTCTCTCTCTGTCTCTGTCTCTCGAAGAAGAAGAAGAAGAAGAAGAAGAAGAAGAAGAAGAAGAAGAAGAAGAAGAAAAGGAGAAGAAAAGGAGAAGAAGAACAACAAGAATGGCAAGGCACAGGCTAAGAAAATACTATGTGCCAAGCCCTATGTTAAGTGCTTTATATACATTAATTCACTTTATCATCAGACAAATCTGAGAGGTAAATTTGGCTATTGTTCTCACATTACAAATAAAGAACCTGAAGATCAGAATGGTTAAATGACTGTCCAGAAGGCACACAGAGGTGGGACTCAAACCTGAGTACGTTTTACTATAAGAGACTTCTTTCTAAACTGGACGAGGAAGGTTAGGGACAGAGGCATCTGTCCTCCATTTTTATACAAAGCAGCTGGGTGCTACTCCCAGCCTTGCACATCCAAATGGTCCATCTGAGGATTTTTCTAAACAAAGACCATTCCTTCTCTAGAAGAGATTCTGGGTCCAGGTGTTAAATGCCTTTTTTAACTTTTCTCCACTAGCAAATAAAACAATATATCAGGGGGTTAGCAAGCCTTCTTAAAGGACCAGATAATAAATATTTCCAGCTTTACATCTGGGCCATATGGCCTCTATCATGAATACTCAACTCTGCCATTGTAGCAAAAGCAGCCATGGACAATATGTAAATTAATAAGCATGGCTGTGTTCCAATAAAACTTTATTTATGGACATGGAAACTTGAATTTCATATCATTTTCTCATGTCATGAAATAGTCTTCTTTTGATTTTTTGTCAACCATTTAAAAATGTAAAATCCATTCTTAGCCCCAGGCCTTACAAAAACAGATGGCCATAGTTTCTTGGCCCCCACAACTTATAACAGAGAAGTCAAATTCTCCCAATGAGTTCAGTATCTTGGATTTTATCAAATCAACAAAAAGCCAATTCTTAGGAAACATATTGTCTATAAGGGTTGTCTCAAACCTAAATGTATAGGGATAAAATCAAGTGGAAGTAATTTCTCACTTTCTACACACTTCCTAAAAGATTGGTTGGGGAAAGCCAATGAGGGATGTGGTGTGCACTCAGTAAATTGTGCCTTTGTGACAGAGACTCAGATTTCACCTTATCTCTCCTGTTAGATCATAACAGGGGCTGAGCCCTATTCACCTGTGTGTCCCCACACTGTCCCATTCCAGCTTATTCCAGAACCTTTACCATACCCAGGGGCATACTTCCCAAGCCAGATAGAAAAGCCCAAGGCCTAGCAAGGATTTTTTTTCCATTTTGTGAGTTCTATCATGTGAAAAGTTTAACAAGGATATTGAAACCAAATCACAGTTAGTTAAATATTTAATAAAACATCTTATTGGAAAAGAATAAAATTATTAAAATATGGCCTATGCTGGAAAATCTTAGCTATAGAACACTATGAATGTGGCAGGTTTTCAATAAATGTTAAAAATGAAAAAAAGATCAAGGGAGGGAGAGAGAGGGATAGCAGAGGGAGGGAAGGAAGGAGGAAAGGAAGGACAGACAGAAGGAAAAGACAGAATATAGACTATTTGTTATTAGGCCCCTCCCAAATGGGTTCAATAATTTATTTAATAGAGAACTACTTTCTAATAAAGCCAGTGATTCATTCCACATCATTTTTGAGTAATGTGCTATTTTCCAGCAATAGTGTCCTTACTTCCCGTTCAACCACCTTTTTCAATAATAAGGGAAATTATTTACATTTGCGTGTATGCCCAGAATGACACCTTTTAATGTTTTAAGAATATCAAGATTGTGTTCAGTCTTTTCATTCAATGCATTAAACTGCTCCTGGAACACAGAATAAGATAACCCAGCTTCCCACAAGACACCATTCTGCAACAATGGGGCCAACCCCCGTAGACAACAGGTTTTGGAGGGCAGGGACTGTCTCATTCATTTTAGTACTCTGGGGACCTGGTACCACAAGGCATTTGATAAATGTTTGTTGAATGAAACGTGAATGAGGGAAACGTTTCACCTTAAGAGAATTAAAACCTATTTTCTAACAACGCAACAGCACCTGAGTGAGGCAAGGGTTCCTGGGAGAGAAGAGACACCCAAGAGAATCAAACAGCAAGAAACAAAGGTGAGTGTTGCAAATGTCGGGGAGGGCAAAACCGGAGGGCTATTCCTGTGCTTAGAACAAATGCTCCTGGAAGAAATGACTTGATGGTAATCCATCTCAACTCACCTCCTTGTCTAAAATGAGAAAAATTTGTCTTAAATTGCTCCAAGCTTAAACAAGGTTTAGTTAGAATCAACATGTTCTAGTAGAAAGAGAAAAGCAAGGGAGTCCCAACAACTCTGTTCTATCAAAGTTGGAGCTACTGACATGATTGTGTTTCATTGTGCCAAGACCACCAACATTAGAAATCATTAATAATTGGGGCTCCTGGTGGCTCAGACGGTTGAGCGTCCGACTCTTGGTTTCGCCTCAGGTCATGATCTCGTGGCTCGTGAGTTCGAGCCCTGTGTCGGGGCTTGGGATTCTCTCTCTCCCTCTCTCTCTGCCCCTGCCCCCACTCCCAAAATAAATAAATAAGCTTTTAAAAAATTGGTAATGATCGCTGAGTGTGTGTCTGGGTTGTCCCGCCAGCTGATGTTCAACTCATTTCAGCCAAAATGATCTGATACTTTTCTGACTTCCTGACCTCGTCTGAATCTCAGTCAGTTGCCACCAAATAAATGCCAGTCAGAAAGGAAAGCATTATTCGTTTCTCTGCGTGTAGAAATCAGGGTGATTTCCCAATCAGGGCACCGCCAGGGCCAGGAAAGTGACTTTTGTGTTAGGGGAGGAACACACTCCCTGGGCAATCGTTTATCGGAGCACGGGTGGGAAGCCCCGCCTCCCACAAACCACCTTAGCAGATGGGATATTCCTGCCCACGAGGCCATGGGGCTGGCTCTGGTCTCCTCCAGGACCTGGCTTTGGGAGGGGAAGAACAAACGGGCCTGTTACTTTTTATATTCACACTTCTACACAGTTTTTTTTAATGAGCACAAGTTTCTTTTATAAAGTATATGCCCTTTTCTAGCCAGCCCTATGATCTAAGAGAAGTTATTGCCATTTTCTCACACAACCTATTCCACGGGGTAGTTAAGAGATATGGCCAGGACTGGCTGGCTAATCCCCAGATCCACTTCCTCTTCTTCCTGGTGCACAGCCAGACTACAGTTCCCAGCATCCTTCGCAGCAGGTGTGCCCACGAATGGAGTTCTGACCGTGGAATGTGAGTGGAAGCGGTATATACCACCACTTCCAGAAATCGCCCATAAGACAGTTCTCCCACTGCCATCTTCTTGTAAACAAGCACACTGACTCTGGAAGCCATGCGTTGAAGATGGCTGAGCCACAAGATGGGAAAGGCCTGGGTTCCTGATGATTCCTTGGATGATAGCCACCTACCCATCATGAACACTCTCTCAGACATTCTCTTAGTTTACCACGGCTGCTGTGACACAGTCCCTCCAGCTGGGTGGCTTAAACAACAGAAACCTACCGTCTCACAGTTCTAGAGGCTGGAGGTCCAAGATCAAGGTGTGGCAGAGTTGGTTTCTTCTGAGGCTTCCCTCCTTGGCTTGTAGATGGTCACTTCTCCCTGTGTCTTCACTCGGTCTTCCTTCTGTGCCTGTCTGGGCCTTAATCTCCTTCTCTCATAAGAACACCCGCCATACTGGATTAGTGCCCATCCTACTAACATCATTTTAACTTAATCACATGTTTAAAGAGCTTATCTCCAAATACAGTCACATTCTAAAGTACTGGGGGTCAGGGCTTCAATATATGAATTTGGGGTGGGGGGAGGACACAATTCAGCCCATAACACATGTCCAAGCCCAACATCAATGAGACAAGGAAGTAGACTCCACCCACTGTAGCAGAGATGGGGAAAGAAGCAAAATGTGAGCAAAATAACATAATCTTCCAGTGGCACCCATGATGATATGGTGTAATAAGTGACAAGATGAAGTATAACACACCTGGATAAAATTCAAAAATATCTCGCATTCAAACCGCTCCAAAATCTGACCCCCGATTATCCGTCCTTCCTGATCTCAGCTTTGCTATTGAATAGCATCAAACCCCTGTACAAAGGGGCAGTGACAAGTACAATGTGACGTAGTAGAAAGAGTATACCCAGATTCCTAAGACCTGTTACTTTCTACATGGTACCCTAGTTTCTCTTCCAGTGTGAGACAAAAACCATCTGTGTGATCCTGACGCAATCATTTTCTCTCTCCGGATCTATACCCTGATTTCTGAGATGAGGAAGCAGACACTAGGGTCCCTAAGATTCCTTGACCCAGTTTCTTTCCTTTGCAACATGTGTTCTGTTGAACATTAGTCCCAAGAGATGCCATGCAAATAAATATTTCCATGAGCAAATCACTTGGAAAAAGCTGCACACAATATCCCTTTCCTAGAATACCAAAGGTTATGAAAAGTCCTGCAATAAAAAAAAAAAAAAAAAAAAAAAAAAATCCTGTTTTACCTCAACTGTTTCCCAGATGTATTTGGCCTAAGAATTTCTCCTTCTGCCCCTTGTAACATGGCTCAGAAGCAATGAACTAACTCCCTAAGTACACACAGGCTTGGGAGAGTTAAATTTGTTAACAGCCATGTCCACCTTCCCCTCCCTGCCCCCAGGGAGCATGATGCTCCGTGAATTTTTGCTTCTAAGCCAGGAAGCCCCAGACTAAGAGGTAGTTACCTCTCTCAGGCCTTCTCAGGCCACAGCTCAGTCTTCCCCATTGTCTAAACGCTCCACAAACAGAGCAACAAAAGCACCAGACGTCCCACGCGTCCATTGGTATATGGGGACCCGGGGCCCTTATTCCCAGTGTTACTCAAAAGACTTTTTGCCTCTCCCTTTTGGAGATACTCTTCAGTCTATCGCGTATTTCCAAAATCTCTTCAGTCGTGGCACCTCTTTGTCCTTCGCGGGAGAGATTTGAGTTTGGGAAACAATGAATATCTACTGGAGCCAAGTCTGGTGAATACCTTGGGCGCTGAAGCTGAGAAAGACTGTTTCGGCATCAGAAATGGAGGGTGCAGTCCACCTCATCTTTCAGTCAGCCTCCAGCTCATCTGGCTCCCAGGCTTCTGGAACAAGAATAGTCATTCCAAATGAGATCGCCTGTGCATTCCGGAATCTCCACACACCATATGCCGAGCGGTCTGTGGCTCCCTTGAATGGCAAACAATTATGTCCGCTTGTTTGTTTTGTTCCTTTATTTGGCCCCTTGTCTGAACAGAGATGCCGAATCCAGTGTTTCTTGCATTGTGAGTTCTCATGGGGCCATTCGCGTTTCCATCGCCAGCTATTGTTCTGAATTCAGAAGACTATCCCCAAATTGCGCATCCGCATCCCTAATTGAACCGAAGCCATTCTAACACCTCCCGTTCTTCCTCTCTCCCCTTATCCCCTGCACACTATCTGTCTGCCTCTCTCTGGCTTTGATCCCAGGGTAAGGATTGTTTTGTTAACACTAGTCCTGTTATTCAGTAGTCAGCTTGTGCTTTTTCTTTCCTTCAAATAACATTTAATTGCTTTAACACAACTTTTTCAAGGAGGCAGAGGAGTGTTCTTTGAAGACCCAAATTATCCTCAAAGCTGGTCTCTCAATGCTGTGAAGATTTGTGCTGACTTTTAATAACCAGAACATGAAACAAAAGAAAGTTTTATAGCACCTTCTCTGAGAGCATTTGAACTGTAGCTATATAACCACAGATTGTCAGAGCTGGAAGGTAATGTAGGGGTCGTAGATTCTTAGTGGGTCCCAAACTTCTTTAGCTGTGGGACTCGTTTCAGGGAAAGAAGCTTCCAGGATCCCAACTATTAAACAAAAGCAACCAGAGGTTCTCAGGAGAGTTTAAATCTTCAGATTGGTTTCAAATGCTTCATTGAAGTATCTGAAGTATCTGAAGAATCCTCTTCTCCTGGATTTTGATCACAACTTAAAAACACAGACATTTTGGGGTACCTGGGTGGCTCAGGTAATGATCTCAAGGCTTGTGGGTTCAAGCTCCACATCAGATTCTGAACTGCTTCTGATTCTGTGTCTCCCTCTCTCTCTGCCCCTCTCCCACTTGTGCTCGTGTTCTCTCTCTCTCTCTCTCTCTCTCTCTCTCGCTTTCAAACGTTTAGAAAAAAATTTATAAAAAAAAAAATAAACTCACAGACATTTTACTAAGGTCAAAAGTAAGGCCAAGAGAGAATCAACTAGTACCTGACAGAGCGAAAAACAGAACCCTCACCTTCTGGTTCCTATACCAAGTGTAGCTATAAATCCAGCTGTGCATCTGAAGCACTGGGGAGCTGGTTAGGAACACAGATTTGGGAGCCCCAGCTGCTGAAGATTCTTATGAACTAAGTCTGGAGTGAGAATTTTGAAGAAGCACCTTCTAAAAATTCCCTGTGAGTCTGATGGAAATCCAGGTTTAAGAACCACAGATCTGTAGTATCCAGTCCTCCATGCCCAGGTACCAAAGGGCAATTGATTCTTTTCTTTTCTTTTCTTTTTTAAGTTTATTTATTTATTTGAGGGGGGGGGGGGGCGGGTGGAATCCCAAGAAGGCTCCACATTTGCAGAGTCTGATGCAGGACTTGAACTCATGAACCATGAGATCATGACCTGAGCCGAAATCAAGAGTTGGACATTTAACCAACTGCACCACCCAGGTGCCCCTGATTGTTCTTAGGAAAAGCAAACCAGGCCACAGAAGAGCCTAGATTTGCCCATGATGTGACCATCACCAACAATGTTAAAGTAGAGTGAATTGGGACTGCTTTAACCAGGTCCTAAAATCAATTAGTGGGTTACAGGGGTTATTCACAAAGTACCATTCAGAAGGAATTTGACCAATGTTTTGTCTTCCTAGGTAATTGTACAGCAGTTTATAGGAATAATCTCTGAACAGTAGTATCTTAAGATGGATCATGCTTCACCTTTTACAAAGTGGCTTTCCGTGCATTATCTCTTTCAGCCCATTCAACAACCCAAAATATGGGTAAAGCCGGTCTTATTTTCCCTATTTCACAGACAATATGACTGAGATACACAGAAAAGTGGCACACTGAGTACCACAGAGGTGGTAGGGCTTGGTCTGAAACCAAAATCTGGGATTCTGATTCCAATATGCCTCCTTAATGCATCAAAAAAAAAAAAAAAAAAAAAAAATCCATAGTACCATAGCCTTCTCTTTTCTGCTCACTCCAGCATAATCACAAATGGTATTATAAAATGGAAAACTCGATAACTCTAATAGCTATTAAAAAAACACTATTGATGCTCACAGCCAGGACCTCATGATGTTTATTCTAATGTCCTCATTTACTACTAAGCTATCATTGTAAAATGAAAACCGTTCAACAGAATTGTATCTTTTCACTTCCCGAAATCAATTTCTACTTAGGCTAGGAAGTACAGTAGTAGGTTAAAACTCAAAAACGGGAAGACTCTACATCAGAAATTGTTCATCAACAGCAACAATAAAAAAATCAATGTTTATTTCAATTTTAAGAGGAAATAGAACTTGTTAGGAATCAAAATAAAAGGAAAAGCTACTTCAGAAATGTGAGTATTCATCCTCAGATTACATTCAAGGGAACCAGGTTAGCCATGGCCTGAGTAATCTGATGATTTTCCTTCGCATCATGATCCACTCTGTACCTGTGGACTACACTAAGGATGCTGCAATATAATTGATTATTACTCTGGCTAAAGTCATGGCTCTGTCCCTGGTCTTATTTCAGTCACAGGGATGTTGCTGTTGTCACCCAGACATGAGTAAGAGAAGAACAGATTACTTTGACTGAACTTGAGGATACCCCAGCAAAGCTTCCTCCTGAAGAGCTGGGAGAGTTCCCTGGGCATCAAAATCTTTACCAATTAGATGGGAGTTTCCTATCCACTCCCCCACCGCAATAAATCCCTCTGTTTCCTCCTTCTCCTGATCTTTGCCCTGCATCTCTGTTTAACTTGATCCTCTTAAAAAGAGTTCTAAAAGTCTTGCCTTGCCCAGTATTAAAATGTATTGAAAGGCTGCAGCGTGTAAAACAATATAGCAGAGGTTCAGGAATAAACAAATAGATCTCAATGTCCACTTTGTTTCTTTGTTAGTGAAATTGTTTCTCTCTCCCTCCCTTCCCTTCTGCCTCCTCTCCTCTCTCTCTACCCTCTCCCTCCCCACCTCTTCTCTCTCTCTCTCTCTCTCTCTCTCTCTCTCTCTCTCTCTCAATGGATCTGTAGGAGTATGAAGTCTCTCTCGTTCCCTCTGAATACCTAAAGCTCAGAACAGAATTGAAGGACAGCTTGGCACCCAAGTTCCAAAAAGGAAACATTCTGGACAAGATAAAGGAGGTAAAGGGAGTATCCAGTGATAACAGAGGGAAAGAGTAGAGAAACACAAGTGGAATCCGAAGGAAAATGCCAAGTAGGAGTTGTTTGCTGCTGTTGTTGTTGTTGTTGTTGTTGTTGTTGTTGTTGTTGTTGTTTTAATATGAAGTTATCCTTCCTGTGGCTCACTAACCCTTACTGAAACCTCAACTTAACAAAACAGCATGCAAATATGCCACACTGGCTATGAGGAGGAGGGACTGGGGTCACAGAAGGATTTTCTTTGCATTTTTATAGCAGACGTATTCTTGTTTCTAAGCGGATGTCTCCGGTGCAGGGGTACTAAGATTCATTCTATGAAAATAATTGGCCAAATTTTAAAAAGATGTAAAAATGATATTTATCTCCAAGTTATTTATAACAGTGAAAAATAGGAAACAACCTGAAAGTGCTTCCACAGAGGGCTGGCTAAGTAAATTAATGTGCACCCATACAACTAGGTTCTGGGTGGCCGTTTAAAAAAATAGAGGGTAATTGTTATGGAAACATAGCTGCAGAATATCGTTAAGTGGAAAAAGCAGCTAATAATAGTATGCATAATAGGAGATGACTTTTGAAAACTATAAAGATACTTACACAGGAAAAAAAGTCTGGGAGAATATTAATAGTGGTTAGTTCTGGGAGGTGGCATTTTCCCCCACCTCAACCTCTCACGGCAATTACTTACTTTTAGAGAAACTACAGTTCCTTTTTCCAGAACATACAGCGAACTACACTATAATACATTTTTACAAAGAAAAATATAGTTATTTCTCCACCTCGCCATCCAACTTTCTACATACAGAATTTTATTTCTTCCCACCAACTCTAAGAGACGTGCCTCATCTATTGTAAGTGTTGCCATTATAGAATTCAAATACGTGCTCAGATTCAGTCGATTTGAAGACCAGAAATAATTGCCACGTTCAGTTGAATGCCACGTGCCTACAGGTGTCCAAAGGTAATATTTTAAACTTTTAGATTAGAGATTAGCACGGTAATGGATGGAGAAAGTCACATCTTGGAAGAATGTAGTAACTCTATCACTAACTTGACAATGGCCAGTGCTAAGCCAAGGAAAATTCCCATGTATTCAAGAAGGGAGGAGCCCCAGGAGAAAACAGAAAAGATGCTTACGGCTTCTTTTACTGTTCAAACCATCTCCTCTACGAGGGTTATTACAACATCACAGCCACCTCTTCTGTTTACATGTGGGCTGTAACCAAGGGAGCAATTTCCCCACCACCCCATAAAAACATGGGGGAGAATGGATGAGGAGAAGGGAGTTCAGGAATTCTCTCCTCTCTGCTTCCAACACCAGCATTCTCAGTACCCACTCTCCTAGGTGCAAAGGAGAGAACAGAGTCCCAGAAAGGAGGGAGGGAAGGAGATAACTCACTCTTCCCTCCCAGATACAACAACCTCATGGCTGAACCTGTGTCAGGAGCAGAAATTGGTTTCACAAACACGACAGATCTGAGAAACAAAGTTGTCATCAGCTCATATGTTCCACCGATTTGATGTGGTTATAAAAGTAGAATAGCCTCCGGATAAAAACCTGGTTTCTGAGATCATGGGCTCTATTACGATGAAATGTCCCTGTAACAATTTAGATCCAGGTATATGGAAAACACTTCACTTCCATGGTTTTTCCCAAGTGTATTAAAATTTTTATTTCATCCACAATAAAGCCTGTTTTCTCCCAGAAGGATATATGAGAGGTTTAATAAGGGAGTGGCTTTGCAGAGTTTGCAGACTCTGTTTATGGAGGCCAGTTTTCTCCTGCTTGCCAGGGACCAGGGACTCCTGCACACATGGAGAAGGTCACCTTCTTTGGGTTTCCCATGATTAATCCTAGACTTGAGCCTAGGGACAAGCTTGGCCCACATTCTGACTCCAGAGCTATCCCTTTCCACATGCTGCCTGCTCCAGGGCTTTGTCCCCTGTTATTCTAACAAAGGCTTAGCGAGGTCTGAAACCTAAAAGTTCTGGAAATGCCCAGGCAACACAGTCTTGTTAAGCCTCTCCTTTCTGGGCCCTTATTCTTACTCTAGGCACTCAGGATGCTTTCCATATCAAAATTTCCTCTCTGGGAAATAACTCTGTGTCAGTCATTCACACTTTAGTGTGAATTCAAATACCTCCTCTTCCAAAAGCATCTTAATTTACAGTCCTTCTAATTGTAAGAAAGAATCTCTTGTTTCTTAGAAGAATCTCAGGCAGCGACGCTTAGGTGGCTCAGTTGGTTAGGCGTCTGACTTCAGCTCAGGTCACGAACTCCCGGTTTGTGAGTTCAAGCCCCCACATTGGGCTCTGTGCTGACAGCTTGGAGCCTGGAGCCTACTTCGGATTCTGTCTCCCTCTCTCTCTCTCTGCTCCTCGCCCGCTCACACTCTCTTACTCTCTCTCGCTCTCTCTCTGTCTTAAAGACAAATAAACATTACAAAGAAGAAGAAGATGAATCTCAGGCATGTTCAATTACACTCTTTGGGGACTGTAAGCAAGAAAGAAATCTCACCACTTTCTGGGTGGATAGTTAAAGCAAAAAAGGCCACAGAAGCAGAGTTGCCCTTTGGAGAACAGGTTCATGGTCACATTGGAGAGAAATCTATTTTCAAGCCATCCCTTTCAATGGTTGCCTCCCACATAGACCAACCCGATGTCTGTTCCTTACCACACCACTCCTTTCCCCCATGCTGATTGAGCACCCGGCTGGGATGGGTCCCACCCTCAAGGAAATATAGTCTCGCTGGCTGGAGAGTCAACATGGCATGGTACAATCACCTGTAACTTTCAGTGATGGGTTGCATATTTACAATTATTTTTATTACACTTGAAAGGACAAAGATCGGGAACAGATGTCAGACATATGAATTAAAATTAATGATCATTTGTTAATGGAATGAAGAGCCATTCATCATTTCATTAGAGCTAATTCTTAAGGCCATATGGAACCTTGTACAATGGAGCAAATCTTGACTCTCTTTAGAATGTGAAGATTTTGACTACTAAAATGCAAGGAACAGGGTTGCCCAAGTAAAATTTCCTTCTATTAAATGTAGTAGTTACCGGTTAGTATGACAAACTATGTTCCAGTAAAGTAAGTATACGAATGTCGACCAGGGTGTGCTGTTCTTTCTGCCTTTCTTCCTTCATTTATTTACATAGAAAGTCTTTACTGAGTGTCAAGTACCATGTTAGGTGTAGAGATAGTATAGTGAGCAGAGCCAGAGATGGTCCTGCCTGCCTGGGTCTAACAGTATTGAAGGAAACAGATATTAATGAGATAATTACACTCATAAATGTAAAATTGCAATGTAACAGCTGATAAGCATGTACAAAGGCCCCGTGACAGAGGGTATCCCGAAGCACGAAATGAAAGAACCAGAGAACAAGAATGACCGGAAAAATAAACCTGAGGAGAGACCTGGTGTGAAAAGAGGTTAAAGAGGCAGTCGGCGGGGGCGGGGGGCAGGGGGTAGTTCTGGGTGGCTCCTTCTGTTGAACATCCGACTCTTGATTTCGGTTCAGGTTATGATCCCAGGGTCGTGAGATCCAGCCCCACATCGGGCTCCACACTCAGTGTGGAGCCTGCTTGAGATTCTCTCTCTCTCTCCCTCTGCCCCTCCCCCTCCACTCGAGCTTTCTCTTGCTCTCACTCTCGCTCTCTCTCTCTCTCTTAAAAAAAAAAAAAAAAAAGGCAGGAGCTTGTAGCCATTTCTAGAATTTTATCTTTTTCCTAAGAACAATGGGAAGCCAGCAAGGGGTTTTGAAATGGAGAGTGTCAGGGTCAGATTTGAATTTTGAGATCTCTCTGGCTGAAGTGTGGAGTCTAAATGGGAGAGAAGGAGGCAGAGTGGCTGTGTGGACAGCAGGTGTATCAGGTACTTTGCGGCAATGCAGGTATAAGATGAGGAAAACAGGAGAGGGGGAGGGCAGACGCTGGCAGTGCCAATGGCCAGGCTGGGGTGGAAGTGAAAAGGACGGGAATGCCTCAGTTCAGGAGGTAGTTTGAAACTATCTAGGACCAAGGAGTGGATTGGATGGGGACAGTGATGAAGACAAGCAAGGTGTCACTGGGCAGCTCTTAGGTTTCTGACTTGCAGAACTGGATGGAGGGTAATGAACTTCATTGAAATTAAAAAATGTTGGATGAGGCCCAATTAAAAAGGGAAGGTTCTGGATCCCCGGGTGATGATAGCTGCATGTCTGCCCTTCCCTGATCATAACACCTCTGCAGAAACCACAGCTATAGCAGAGAAGATGATGGATTAAAAAGGCACAGTTTAGTGTGGCCTTCTCTACCTGATCAAGTGCCATGCCATCCTCCCCTGGGGACATCAGCACCTGGAAAGGATCTGAGAGATTACCCAGTCCTACTTCCTAACCTGACAGGCACATGAAGAGATCTTGCCCAATGTCACAGAACAAATGAACAGGACCTCCAGGACAACCCAGAGGTTACCTTAGAGAGAAGCCCCTGGAGAGCCCCCAGCCAGCAGTCACTCAGCAAACCTGCCCAGCACCTTGCCAGGTGCCACGGATCAAAGACGAGCAAGTCTCAGGGCTTACGATGACCCCCAGGAAGGGTCAGAGATGTGTTCCTAGGGTCACCCCTGAGCTGAGCTTTGAAGAATGATGGGGGGAGGGGGGGGTGGAGGGGGAGGTCAGAGTTTCCAGGGAGAAGAAACGGCAGGACAGAAAGTAGCAGGCTGTAAGCAGTTTAGGTCCTTGGTGCCCCTACTTCCTTCTTCTCCCCTGTACCTCTACCCCAATACCCTTCTTAACATAATCCCCACAAGAAGTTCAAGCTTTGGAAAACACGGCTAAGAAGAGCATTTGCTTCTCTGCAGGCAACTCCCACTTCCTGGCCAGGAAACACGGACTCTCCTGGGGTTGGTTGGGCAGAGTCCGATGACCTTTGTCAGAAGTAGGCATGGGGTAGGAGTCATTATGATGGGGGAAATATAGCAAGAACAGAACACCAGTGGACATCTCAATATATTATCCTCCCCCAAGTGTTCTAGGAAATTCATCTTGACTGCAGTACGGAGAATGTGTTGGGAAGAGGTGTGGGGGTTGTTTAGGAGACAGAGCAGCTGGATGGAGGGTCCGGACTAGGGAATGCCAACATTTTTCTGTGGGCAGTGTGCAGACATTTGAGCAGGCCAGCAACATCAAATCATCCTATGTAATTTGCCACCCTCTTGCCCTCCACAGGGGGCTACATCGACCCAAATAAGGTGCCAAATTAGAAAAGCATAAACCTGGAAGGCAAGGGGAAAAGTAGACTGGTTTCCACTCCAACAGAAGCTGAGGACCTGAAGCTTTCTCGTCTCTGAGTTCTGCAAACCCAGACCTCAGGCCCTTGTGGGTCCATGGGGAAGAACTGGCTCAGCCAACCTCTCAGCTCCTTCACTTCAGGGGAGTGAAAGGGGTGTCAGTTTAGCAAGAGTGAGCAGGTTTTGTTCTGACCTAATAACACTTGAAGTCGGTACAGAGGAGGGACTCTCAGGATGAAAATAACGATGTGACAGCAGATGTCAAAGCCTGGCCCTCAGCTAACCAGAAGGCTGTTGGCTGCCTCCACCAAATGTCCTTGCTACATTCAATCCCTACCTGCTGTCTCTCTCCTCACCCCCTACACACACACACACACACACACACACACACACACACACATGCCTGTGCACACACACGGACACACATATACATGCATGCGCTCTCTCTCGCTCATTTAGGGAGGTTAAGGAGGTCATTGTGCCCATCCCCTCCCTCCTCAAAGCCTTTGCTCCCAACAGAAGCCAAATGTCCCTCCCCTGTCCAGCCTACTTCACCACCCACCTCCTTTCTTCACCTCCTATGGGTTCTCACACCATGAGGAAACTTTAAGACCCCTTCACAAAAAGATATGGGCCCCCACTTTAGCAAATGGGGGGTGGCCGTGTAGAACGGCTTAGGGGTCAGGACCAGCCATTCCACAAAGCTGACAGAAAGCACCAATGCCTCATGGGTCCCCGGCCCCTGAGATACATTTGCCCCCAGGGACACGGCACTAGGATTCTTTGCGGATTGATCACCAATGTTTCCCATCCTTGGCTTCAAGGAACCCACTCAGGAGTACAGTTCTTTTTTCTCAAAGACCAGGCAAAAATGAGTTTCTGGAGACTGAGCTGTTGAGCCCGCTGGACACATTCTTAGGAGTGAATACCCCAGGGTCCTGGCAATCAATCCCCCTGTCACCAAGGCTGGGCCGGCCTTTAGCAGGCTGGAGTGTAATTTAGGGCTGTGCTTATTACAGGCTCAGACCTTGTTTGATGCACTGGAGTGGAAAAAAGTTCCCTCTCTGCATGTGGCCGTGTCCTGTGTGTCTGTCGTATCTTTAACAATGTAAACATCAGAAACAGATGGGGAAATCCAAGCCAGTGCCAGGCCAAACAGGGCTCACTGCAGACAATGCACCATGGTGCCAAGACAAATACGCTCTGTGGATATCACTAATTTATAGTGCACTGGAACCAAGCAAAACAAATAACAATTAAGGCCCAGAAATCTTAAAATGAATAACCTTTCTGTACACAAACTCAATGCCACTATTAAAAGGCCATCAACTGCGATGAATATATGAAACATAACAATGAAATCCTTCTTATGTGAATAATTACTGAATAATTACCAGGAAAGGGGGCATTTCTCTAGTTTGCAGGGTCTGTGGATTTTGCACGCTAAGCTTGGCTTTGGAAGAGCACATAGACACTTTGAAATGCCTTCACAGACTTCATGTCACCATGATAATATCGCAAGGGGTAGGGGTTGGGTATGGCAGGCCCTCACGTCCCCATTTTCCAGATAGGACAACCGTGGCATCGACTGATAAAGAGAATAACCCTGTCACAGCGCTCTGATGGACAAAACAGGGTCTAAATGGACAAAACTTTTAGCCCAGAGTTCTTCCCACTGCTGTACACAGTCCTCCTTTACCCTCACCTGCAACCCCCACTATATATCTTAACCAGGCAAGCAGGTATCAGAAACCTCTTAGACACAGAATGCACAAAGCAGAGGTACAGCCGGCACACAGCCATGGCAATGCCCAGGTATCCTTCCAAGCCTTCACTCACCATCTTTTCACCAGCTGAGGCTGGTGCCTTAATGGAGTGAAGATGACCAATGCAGTCACAACTAGGCGCAACCAGCTTCAGCCGAATGGCTTCATATTTCAACCAGGGATAAGCCTCCCTTAGGGAGTCATGGCTCAGTGCAGGGATTGGAAAGAAGAATCCGCCTGAAAACATAGCCAATCCCCTCTCTGCTTGTGATGTCCGCCCAATGAATCACTCACTTTATCTAGGCACAGCCCAGCAGCAATGCTGCCCATCTTGTGGGGATCTATACCCTGGGGATCTGGTTCCCTTAGGAGAAGGGTCCCCAGACTGCATAGCCACATGGATCCTGAGAGTCACTGACAAGCACAGTAATTTTGATCTTGCCCCCATCTGATTCACAGAAAACTTAAAACACTGATTTTTTTTATGTTTATTTCTGGGGGGGGGGGGGGTGCAGGAACAGAGAGAGAGGGAAACATAGAATCCGCAGCAGGCTCCAGGCTCTGAGCTGTCAACACAGATCCCAAAGCAGGGCTCAAATCCATGAATGGTGAGATCATGACCTCAGCCGAAGTTAGATGCTTAACCAACTGAGCCACCCCGGTGCCTCTAAAACACTGATCATTTTAACTGTGGTGAAACTTAGGGAAAACAGGAACAATAATGACTTAAGGAAGCTTAGGGAAACAGGTACAATTATAAACTCTCAGGAGGAGGGAAAATTGATGTAATATGTTTAAAGGTGATTTGGCAATTTCAATTAAAACATATTAGGGCAGGGCACTTGGGTGGCTCAGTCAGTTAAGCATCCAACTCTTGATTTTGGCTCAGGTCACGATCCCACGGTCATGGGATCGAGCTTAGCATCGGGCTCCATATTGAGCATGGAGTCTGCTTAAGATTCTCTCTCTCTCCTCCTGCCCCTCTCGCCCACTTATGCGCTCTCTCTGTCTAAAATTTTAAAAAATTTGTTCATTCGTTCATTCATTCATTCATTAAAATTTTTAAAAATAATATACTCAAGTACTACTTGTGTAATTTAAAAACTATATTAGGCACCATTAGCCAAAAGCTGTTAACTGGCACTGGGGGAGTGCTAGAGTTGTTCCTAAAACACTTCCTCAGCAGTGGAGGTGCTAAAGAGCTGGACAGGCTGAGTGTGGGTGCAGGTGACCCTGTGCTGTTTTGTTTCTTGCTTGCCAGTCACAATATCCATGCTGGTGGAGAGAAGGAGAAGAAATAGCCCATTTACAAAGTACCTATTAGATGCCAGGCATGGTCCCATCAATTGTTTCCATAATCCTCATAATAATGGTGGACCAACCATAATGGTCCAAAGAGTAGGGACTTGTCCGTTCAGCTAATCTACATCTGACTCCAAGGTCTCTGTTCCTTCTGCTATAACATGTTGGGGATAGTCAGGTTCTTCCTTGTTTGGAGCGCCCCCTGGGACAAAGCAGAGCAGGGATGCCATCATAGTGTCAGTGGGAGGAGAGAGAAGAAAACGTCTACCTGGGGCAGATAAAGGGAGGAAGAGGATGACGATAGACAGGAGAGATACAAGAGAGATGGGGGGATGGCCAGGAATGTTGGCAGGGGGCCTGGTGACTGAACATCACTGGAGCCATGACAGTGAGCATGGTGCTGATGGTGAAGCCACCAGGCTGGTGGTAAAGAAAGTCCTGGTGAAGGTGGGTGATGGGAAGCAGGAGCCTTTTTCTCATCAGCACATCCAGGTGCCTCTAAGGCTAGGCAGGTGGAGGATGTGGCGGCAAAGGTACTGATGGGCTCTGAGCTGAAGACAATAAGGTGACGGTGGGGGGTGGGGGTGACAGTGGAAGTAGGTTTTTTGGGCAGAAGAGAACGTCCCCCCAACAGGGAGAAGAGAAGGAAGAGGAGGAAAAAGGAGGAGAGTGAGAGTCTCTGCCAAGCTCTTGAGAGTGCCAGGCAAGCAGTTCTTTATAGAAATTCCATAAATAAAAATGTAGCAAGCCAGTTCCTCAAATCAGTCATTTTCTCAGGCCTTTCTGTGTGCATTGGTTCCTTGTCTTGGAACATCCCCCATCTCTCCCCTCCCAGGGGCTCCTCATCCTTCCAGACTCAGCTAAAATGCCCCCTCCCAACCACCCAGAGAAGCTTTCCTGTCTGCACTAAGATGCCACCCCAGCCTCTCCCCCTCTTTCCTACATATCACTCAGAAGGTGGGGCACATTTTTAAATTATTGATTCCCTTTTCCTTTTGCTAATTACCAATCACAGTGGTTCCTAAACTTCATATTGGGGAGGAGGGGCACGTAGATCAAGTTGGTTTTATTTATCATATCCCCAGCACCCAGCAATGTGTCAGGCACAAAGTTGGTGCTCAATAATTGTTTGAAAGGTGGATGGATGAAGAAAGAAAGAAGGGAGGGAGAGAGGGGAAGGGGCAAGAGGAAGAGAGGGAGAGAGGAGAGGTAGAGGGAGGAAGGAAGGAAGGAAGGAAGGAAGGAAGGAAGGAAGGAAGGAAGGGAGGAAGAAGGGAGGAAAGAGGGAGTTAGGATATACCACTTCAGTTCTCTGTTACCCAAGGGCAAAGGGGTACCCAAGCAGGGAAAGAAAATGTCCCTGAACATTTCTTCCAGCAGTAACCTACTCCAAAGTAAGATTCTCAGTTTGGAAGCCTAGGCTGCAAGCCTGCACTAAATTGATTCTCCACTGGCTCTATCCACACCCAATCTCTCCTCCATTACTCAGGATAGTGAAGAACTGGCTGGAATTTGCATGTTGGATTCCTCATGTGCCTCTGAAATATGATTCAGTTCTCCTGAGAGCCGCTAGACTACACTCTAAGCTGGCTTCATAGAGTATTTATAACTGCCAAAACAACTTATTTCAAAAATAAACATGGTATTTTTAGCCCAATGTTGCTGATAACCTGCTTTGTAAAGTCACACACTCGGCTCAGAATCAGCAATATGTCTCTGGTCAGCCCCAGTTGCCAGAGTCATCTTCAGTCACTGGATGGACAGGACCAAGGCCTGGCCATCATCTCTAGATTGTCCATTACCCAGGATGGGCCGAGAAGCCTGGTTAGCCCACCTTGGAAGGCAGGGTTCACTCTCTGCCCCCTTCCCTCCCATGTTTTTGGACCCCCTCTGTAGGTGGCCACAGTGAGAATGGCAAAAGGGAAACAAGTGTGTGCATGAAGGGGGTGGGGATAACTCAAATGCCACTTTGGCAGATGCCAAGGGCAGCCCAAGAACAGAGGTCCAAAAAGAAGGCAGAAGGGAAGGAAGTGGACAAAAGGCTCCAGCATGGCCAGAGGAGTTCGATCACCAGGGGTGTAGAGGACGCCCCTGGGGTCTTCTGACCTTGGATCCAAAGCCTGTACACCTGAGACAGAGGTTTCTGGAAAGGGAAGCTTCAGTCTCCAATTCTTTTCAGTTCTTACCAACATTTTCCTCTCCCGCTGCTGCTGTTCTGTGATCAAGATTTTGGAGAAGCAAGTGTGGTAGAGAGAATATGCAAAAGCATCAGCATCAGACAGATTAGGCTTAAACTCCAGCTCGGCCCCCTAATAGCTGTGTGATCTTGGGCAACTTAATCAATCTCTCTTCATCTCAGGTTCCTCAACTATGAACTATGGAAAATAGTAGTACCTGACTTCCAAGGAGGTTGGAAGAATGAAATACTAATATTTATAAAGTGCCTGCCACATAGTAGGAATAAATGGGGACTCTTGTTTTCATTACCCTTTGGCCCCCTATCCCCAATCCCTTTTATTATAAGTTCAGAGACAGGGTGGTTGAAGTCTGGACAAGGACTGCAAGAGGAGGGATGGACGCAAGAACTGTTGTTTGAGAGAGATCAACAGGACTGATGAGGACAACCGGGTCAAGCACCTGAGGCTGTGGTTTTGAATCCCACCTCTACAGTTTCCTAACTACATGGCTATGGCAAGTGTATTAGTTTCCTATAGCTGCTATAACAAATGACCACAGACTCAGTGGCTTAACACAACACAAATATATTCCCTTACAGTTCTGGAAGAAAGAAGTCCAAACCCAGTTTCCCTGACTAAAATCAAGATCTTGGCAAGGCTAGTTCCCTCTGAAGGCTCAGGGGGAAATCCATTTCCTGGCCTTTTTCAGTTTCTTTTTTTTTTTTTTTTTAAATATGGAACGCTTCACGAATTTGCGTGTCATCCTTGCTCAGGGGCCATGCTAATCTTCTCTGTATCGTTCCAATTTTAGTATATGTGCTGCCGAAGCGAGCACCTTTTTCAGTTTCTAGTGGCCAGCTGTAGTCCTTGGCTTGTGGCCTCCTCTTCCTCCATCTTCAAAGAACATCATTCCAATCTCTCCTCTGGCATCACAGCACCTTGTCCTCTGACTCTGACCCTCCTTTTCCCCTCTCATAAGAACCCTTGTGATTACACTGGGCTCACCTGGACAATCCAAGATGATCTCACCATCTCAAGAATTTTAATTAATCACATCTACAAAGTCCCTTTTGCCATATAAGGCAATATTCACAGGTTCCAGAGACCAGGACATGGACTTGGCCGGGGGGGGGGGGGGGGGGGGGGTTATTCAGCCTACCACTGTCGGTGAATTAATTTCTCTGAGACCTGTGGTCTCTACCTGTAAAAAGGAAATTATACCTATTATGATGGTTAATTTTACATGTCAACCTGGTATTTGGTCAAACACAGTCTAAATGTCACTGGGAAGGTGTTTTTTTCAAGGAGATTAACATTCAAATCAGTAGACTTTGAGTAAAGCAAATTGCCCTCCATAATATGAGTGAGAATCATCCAATCAGTCAAAAACCTCAAGAGAGGGGTACCTGGGTGGCTCAGAGAGTTAAGCGTCAGACTCTTGATTTCAGCTCAGGTCATGATCTCACAGTTCATGAGATTGAGCCCGACTTCTGGCTCTGTGCTGACAGCATGGAGCCTGCTTTGGATTCTCTCTCTCCCTCTCTCTCTCTGCCTCTCTCTCTCACTCTCTTTCTGTCTCAAAATAAAAAAACTTAAACATTTTTTTTAAAAAAACTTCAAGAGAAAAAAAAAGACTGGAGCACCTGGGTGGCTCAGTCGGTTAGGTATCTGACTTTGGCTCAGGTCATGGTCTCACGGTTCACAAGTTTGAGTCCTGCGTCGGGCTCTGTGCTGACAGCTCAGGAGCCTGCTTCTGATTCTGTGTCTCCCTCTCTCTCTGCCCCTTCCCTGTTCATGCTCTGTCTCTCAAAAATAAATAAACATTAAAAAAAATGTTTTTAAGAGCAAAAAAGACTGATTTCCCCTGACAAAGAAGGAGTTCTGCCTCCAGACCGCCTTTGGATTCTGGCTGCAACATTAGCCATTCCCTGGGTCTCCAGCCTGCCAGCCTATCCTACAAATCTTGGACTTGTTAGCCTCCACAAATATAAGCCCTGATTCCTTCTAAAGTAAATTATGTATGTGTGTATATATGTGTGTATATATATGTATGTGTATATACACATACATGTGTATGTGTATGTCTGTATGTATACACATCCTATTGGTTCTGCTTCTCTGGAGAACCCTGCCTAATATACCTACCTTTGAGGCATTCTTGTCCAGCTTAAATGACATGAAATATGTACAATGTTCAACACAGTGCCCAGCACATGAAGATTAATAGACATTAATTGTGGTGGCTGTGCCTTTTTTTAACACAAAGAAAAGATGCCTCCCACTGTGAGTTATGATTATGCCACACTGGACATAGGGTTAGGTGTGGAGGGAAGACGAACCAAGATCAGGTCTAATGGCTCTTTAGAAACTTCCCTATAACCTGGAATGGAAACTCCTCAGGGCACTTCCTGTGGTCCGCTCTTTATCCTAAATTAGGGTTGCGCCCTGAGGGAGTCATTTCCTATGAAGAAAAGATGAGTTGAGAGCTCTGAACAAGCCACCACCCCTGGATATGGCCTGCAGCCTCCATGCTATAGACATGGTCCTGGGAATGGAGACAAGAAGCCAACAAAGCCAGAGAGCTTTGCCTGAAAGGAAATGTCCTGAAGTCCTGCCTCTCATCACCTGGTGGGGGCAGCACTAAGTACCAAGCCTGCCAACCTCAGAGATGAAGGCGACCTCCCACATGAGCAATCCATTTCTTTGCTGACCCAGTGAAAGAGACAGAAGGAGGAAAGGAGGGCATGGGAAAAGAAAGTCCCAGCATCCATGTGTGGGCAGTGCTACAGTTGGCGATGCCTATACTCAAGACGTACTCAGAACATCACACTACAAAACTGGTCAGAGTTATCCTACCGCTGACATTTAAAGAGGAAACTTGTTCAAAGATCAACAGGGACACACCTTCAGGCATACTCTTTGGGTTTTCATATTTTAACAGCGACTCAGCTTGGAAGGTACCACAAGTCTCCCCTTCAGTGGGAGTCACAGAAGTTCAAGTTCACTGAGCTGTGGCAGGCAACGGTGTCTTAAGTTCAAACAGTGTGGCAATTTGCATGGTAATTTACATTGCAACCCTTTGTCCCCCTGTCATCCCCAAGAAGCCCTCCCAAAAGTTGAAGGAAAGCAGCTCAAATGTTTACAGCCTGCTTGACACACTGTGATTTCACCCCTCCCTTTGCCAGACAGAAGGAGAGGGGACAGAGGGTGTGGGTTTTATTGTGCAGGCTGGCATTCTTTGACATCGTTCAGTAGAAAGACTGGAATAAAGACAGAGTTAAGTCTTACATCTGCATTGTAAGGAAACCTAACATCGGAAACTATTTGTGATTAGCTAGACGTTAACCTTTCAAGTAGTAATAAAAATGATGTGTTCCATTGGTATAATGCTCTTCGCTTTCCAAAATATATTTCCATTTATTGTCTCTGACAGAGAAAAGAAAGTTCTATATTAGAAGTGTCATGGACTGAATGCTTGTGTGTCTCTCCCAAATTTCATATGTAGAAGCCTCAACCCCCAGAGTGATGGTATTTGGAGGTGGGGCCTTTGGGAGGTGTAGATGAGATCATGAGGGTGAGGTCCTCCAGATGGAGTTATTGCCCTTGTAAGAGGAGACCACAGTGCTGGCTCGCTCTCCCCCACCCTCTCTCTACTCCATGTGAGGATATGGCAAGAAAGCAGCCATCTGCAAGCCAGGAAGAGAGCCTTCACCAAGAGCTTCACCATACTGGCACCCTGACCTTGGACTTCCAGCCACTAAAAGTGTAAAAAATAAATGCCTGTTGTTTTAGCCACCCAGTCTGTGGTAGCTCAAAAACCCATGGTTCTGATCTCAAATTTTAACATATCCAATTATCTTATTTAGCCCAAATAAGCAGATTTTTAGCTATTTAGAGCCTGCCTGCTCTGCATAGCCAACATCTGCTAGCCATAGATAAGATAAGCCCCGAGGCTATAAAGACCCCCAGCCACTGCTGCTTTGGGGAGCTCTCCGACACAGGCCAGGCTGCTGAGTGACATCATCTAGATACCTAAACCACCCCCAATCCCCCAGTCCCCCCAACCCCTCTCTAAGTAGTGACTCCCATGTCGTAGCCTCTGGACAATCTCATGCTAGGAGGGACTTCTTCCACATTCAAATCTGTCACAGTGTCACCCAAATAAAGCCTGTGTAGACCTGCCCCCTCCTGATCATATCTTTTTCCTCAATTAGCCCCCAAATCCCTCAAATTCTCCACAACCAGGGTCTCAAGGAGTGAAGTCATACACGCATGGCCTAAACCTACCATGATACGAGTCTAGGAAGCAGCAAATACTGAGTCCAACAGGCAGCAGCCACAGGCTCAGAAGACCACTCCACAGCTAGATCCTTACAAGAGATTATACCAGGGGAGGCTCCAACCTCCCTAGAGGCAGGGCCAGCAAATGCCAGGCTGAATGTCAGGACTCCAGACAAGTAGAGAACTGTGCAAGGAGGGAAAACAAAGAAGAATCCACGCATCATGGTTGGGAGAATGGGGGGCTCACGCCTTTCCTCAGAGGTATAGTGGTTACAGCCAAGGCTAGGGCAAAGCTGGGGCCTGATGTCTGCCTCACCACCAGATATTGTTACATATCAGGCACTTAGAGAGAGTCTTTGGGATAGCAGGATGATGGTGCTGCAGATGATGATGATGGTGGTGATGGTGATGGTGGTGATGATGATAATGGTGGTGGTGGTGGTGATGGTGATGATGACAATGGTGGTGGTGGTGGTGATGATGGTGGTGATGATGATGATGGTGGTGGTGGTGGTGCTGGTAGTGATGATGGTGGTGATGATAATGGTGGTGGTGGTGGTAATGGTGGTGATGATAATGGTGGTGGTGGTGGTGGTGGTGGTGGTGGTGATGGTGGTGATGATAATGGTGGTGGTGGTGGTGGTGATGGTGGTGATGATGATGGTGGTGGTGGTGGTAATGGTGGTGATGATAATGGTGGTGGTGGTGGTGGTGATGATGGTGATGGTGATGGTGGTGGTGGTGGTGATGGTGGTGATGATAATGGTGGTGGTGGTGGTGCTGGTAGTGATGGTGGTGGTGATGGTGGTGGTGGTGATGATAATGCCGGTGATGATCATGACGATGACTATGGCAATCATAATAATGATGATGGCGATCCTTATGATGATGCTGATAATCACGGTGATGATGCTGATGGTCATGGTGATGAAGACAATGGTAATAATGGTGACGGTGATGATGGTCCTGATGGAGATGATAATGGTAACTAACAGGTATTAAGCAGGCATTGACTTCCCAGGCATTGCGTTCAGCACTTAACACGTATCATTTAATTTAATCCTCACGGCAACCCTGTCAGGCTGTTTTCCTTCCATTTCACATATGAAAAAACTGAGTCTCGGAGAGGTTAAGAAAATTGTGCAAAAAAATGTTGGAATCAGAACTCAACCCCAGGCAGCATTCCCCAGCTCCATACTCTTCTCCCAAACTATCACAGAAAAACAGAAAAGGCAAAATTTGTTCCATGTCCCATTTTAAAAGTTTCCAAAACCACACAGTCTCCCAGGAAAGAAAAAGACGGGCACCTGGGAGGCTCAGTCGGTTGGGCGTCTGACTTCCACTCGGGTCATGATCTCATGGTTGGTGGGTTCATGCCCCGCATCGGGCTCTGCACTGACAGCTCAGAGCCTGGAGCCTGCTTGGGATTCTGTGTCTCCCTCTCTCTCTACCCCTCCCCCACTTGCACTCTGTCTCTCTCTGTCTCTTGAAAATAAATAAATGTTTTAAAAAAAGAAAAAGAAACACCAAATATACAACACACAAAGGTGCTTCTAACATTAAAGAGGCTTAAAGCTAAGAACGTGTATCTCCATGACCCCTGAACATCCAGGGTGCAAAATGAACATTTCAGTCCCCTGTGCAGATGTGCAGGCTGTTGGAAGGCAGGACTGTTGCTTCTACGCTGTGGGCTACACACAGAGTAGGGCTGTATAAAAAGCATGGCATCATTTCATATAAAAGAAGAGCATTAGGAATTAATCCACCCAGGAATAACAAGTTAAAAACATGCATTTTGAAAAGGCACACACAGCCCGTGACAGCATCAACCAACCTGTCAGAAGTATAAGTGGATAGAAAATTCTACCTTTCCATTAATGGCAGGGTACTTTGTTTTACTTTCAAATGCCTCAAAAAACAACCTGCTCAAGGTGGGTGGTGAGTTATGTTTTGTACCCTCTGGGAAACTGGAAACTCAGGAAAGACACTCATGGTTTCACAAAACAGTTCCTGGTGAAAGCCAAGTAAAAATGCAAAGGCCAACAAAACCTAGCCCTGAACCAGAGGTTTGTGCCTCTCTCTGTGATCTGGAAAGATGAAAGGAAAGGCCTCCTTTATAAAAAGCCCAGTGCAACTATAAGAAGTTGACATCAACCTGCAATGTAATTAAGACACAGTTCTATTCATTCCTATCATCATCCATTTTCTCATGTCCATCTTACTCAACTACATTAGAAGCTCCCTGAAGCCAGGGATTATATGACTCATGGCTCTAATTTCCCCTCTAGCGACTAGTGCAGAAGCTATGCAGCATGGCCCCCAGCTGATCTAGCAATGAACGTCTTACACCCACACTGGAGGCTCCTCAGTTCACTTGGAGCCAAAGATTATCATTATTGAGTCTGCTCATTGTTCTCATATTGAGCGGATAACTGCAAACTAAATCATAATTTCCCTTAGCAACAATCTTGTGATCGGGAGTTCCGTTGCTAATCAAGAATTCAGCATCAAATCAATCATAAATATGACTACAATCCTTTAAATAGAATCCACAATCACTTTAAAAAGTAAAATTATTCTCCAAGTAGGAGAACTTTCAAGCTTGGGAAGACCTGACAGGTTGCTTCCGTCAACTCCCTTTGCTCCCCACACGCAGAAGTGGAAGCCCTGGAATGGTGAGCCACACAAAGCCACCCAATGGGTGAGGGGCAGAGTCAGAATTTGACTTCCAGTCTGTGGGGTTTTCTTCACAACACCCTACTGTGCCACCTTGGGAATCTTATAAGATTGGCATGAATGTATCATCTTCATTCATTTAATGAGGGGCCCCAACGTACCCATTTCAAAAGTCCAATGCTACTATAGCATAATCAAAATTCCCCAAAGTGGTCTTCCTAATGTTCATCTCACCAAATGTTAGCATGTGCTGTGCCAGAGACTCACTCGTGATTTTAGCCTTTACTCCCACCCTTCTGCACTGAATTATGGAAAATCTAGGACCCCCCAAACTACATTTTGCAGATCCCCTTGCCAATGGGCTTCCAGTTCAATTCTGCATGAGGGAATGTGAAGGAATGGAAGGTGATTCAAAGATGGGAGGGTGCATTCATTTTCTACTGCTGCCATAACAATTTACCACCAACTCAGTGGTTTAAAACAATACTCATTGGGGTGTCTGGGTGGCTCAGTCAGTTTAGCATCCAACTCTTGATTTCAGCTCAGGTCATGATCTCACAGTTTGTGAGTTCAACACCACGTCGGGCTTTGTGCTAACAGCTCAGATTCTGCTTGGGATTCTCTCTCTCTCCCTCTCTCTCATCCCCTCCCCCACCTCCCTCTCTCAAAAAAAATAAATAAATATCTTTTAAAAATATAAAACAACCTCATTTTTAATCTCATGGTTCTGCAGGTCAGAAAACCAGGATACTCCACTGGGTTCTCTGCTTAGGGACTCACAAGACCAAGATCAAGGTGTTGGCCAGCCTGGACTCTTCTCTGGAGGCTCCAGTGGAGGCTCTAGTCCAGCCTCATTCAGCTTGTTGGCAGAGTTCTTTCCTGACACTGTAGGACTGAGGTCCCTGAGATTTCCTTGCTGGCTGTCAGCCAGCAATCATTCTCAGCTTCCAGAGGCTGCCCACATCCCTCGGCTCCTGGCCCCCTTCATCGTCAAAGGCAGTGATGACAGATTGAATCCTCCCATGCTTCAACTTTCTCTGACTTCTCATTCTGGCTTCCTCTTCTACTTTTAAGGGTTCATGAGATCACACAGGGTCTGTGTGGTAACCCAGGATAAGCTTCCTGTCGTAAGGTCAGCTGATTAGTAACCTTAGTTATATCTGTAAAGTCCCTTTCACCATGTGATGTGACAGACTCACAGGCTTGACACCAAGAGTTAGAGGTCTTGGGGAGCAGAATTCTGCCTATCACAGAGGGCCACATCCTCCAGGAAACAGCTGTGGGCTCCAAGGTCCTTGCACAGATCCAGCTGTCACAGCTCAAGCCACTTGCATCATCCTGGTTCCTATCTCCCCAGTGTCCCCACCACCTGCTGTGTCCCACCATGCCCTATGCCCCGTTGGCAGTGTCAGCATCCTGTGGGTTACCCCTAGGGTTGCAGAAGCAAGTGTGCCCCACGTTGTGATAACACCACATCTACACTTTCGGGTTGCAGCTACTCCCTACAGCTGTGAATCTCTGGGTCACAATACCTTTTAAGCTTTTCCAGCTCACCCAGAACTTTTTCAACTAGATCTATATAGTCGATCCTCTCTGAATTATCTAGCTTATTTTCAGCTTCTTGAGTAGACTCTGACTGGTGGAGGTGCCATACCACAAAAGGGCCCCGTGACCATGGGACACACAAACTACATCTCCCAGACTCCCTTGCCAATGTGCTCACCCACAGGTAAGCAGTGTTCCTCCCTGCAGCTCTTCTCAGAGCATTGACTATGTGAATGGGCATTGTGAATACCCAAGAAGGGGACCTAGCACACAGCATCACTGTTTCTCAAACAGTTTTTACCAAGGAATCCTTGTTTTATAAAGCATCTTTCGCACCTAGAGCTTGTGGAACGTTAAGAAACACTGGAATAGTTAAGACCTTCTTGAGTTATCATGTTAGCTCTAATCAGCACTACATCCCTGATTAACAAAAATTATATTTTCCAGATTAGGCTAGCATTTGGAGTCGATCTTGGATGCCTTAACGCTGATAGGTTAAGTTTGTTTTCTCCATCAGTTTCCTGTGGGCCACCTTTCTCCAGGCATCGAAAGTCACTCCAAAATGTAAATGAGAAAGTCATTCTCAAAATCCGCCTTTGGTGAAGAGAACTCACAGGTGAAGGCCAGGTTTCCTTCCAGCTCTTGGCTTTAGGAGTGTCAACCGTGAGTGTGTGTAAAGCAGGCTTCCTTTTCCTTCCTGTTCTTGCTTCTCCTGATGTTGTTTTTCTCCTGCTTCTGCTCCCCACCCACCTCCACCGCTTCCCTCGCCTGCCTCCCGCACCCCAAGAATAGCCGAGGTACCTGGTATCAAAGACGATCCCAAAGGAGAAACAGAACACAGAAGGAGCCGCAAAAGGCCCTACAACAGAACAAGGGTTAAGTGATCTACTCCCGCTTTGATGAATTCTCATACAGTCATTAAAAATGATAATTACGATGACTTTGCTACAACATGGAAAAAATGCTTATGATATAATTAATGCTAAGTGGAAAAATGCAGAACACAAAATGATAGCTACACTATGATTACGATTATTTAAATTATATGTTCGCAGGGACAAAAACTGGAAGGGATCACGGAAAAAATAAAAACCATTTAATTTGTCAGGGATGACAGTGGTAATATGGGTGCATTTTTCTCTTTATATTCGGCTAATGGTTCTGTAACACTGAGCAAGTTTTGAAAAACTAAAATAAAAACCAGACTTAAGAATGTGTGGAAGTGAGACAGGAGAGGCCGTCATTCTTGTTTGCCTGAGGGTGAGAAAGGAGGAAGCGTCTGGATAGGAATAGTCAACCTGTTTTTTATATCAAAATGCAACTTGATTTCTTGCTGGTTAGAAAACAGATTACCATGTTCCTAAGCAAACACCTAAGCCTGCTTGGGAAAGCTGACTCTATGTTACTAAGGATTGGGGCTCTAATGTAAAGGGTGATTCCATCCTCCCTAAATGGGCCTTGAAGGTCACTGTGGAAGGAAAATAACAAGAAGAGAACAGGCTTCCTGCCAAGTAGGGCTAGGCACTGAGAACCGGGAAGAAGGACTGGCAGAAAGGAACCTGAATGGGACCCAATCATGCAAGGTCACATTCCAGAAGGTTATCAAAGAAGTTCTGCAGCAAGGAGATGCCATGGGAAGGATTGCACCTGCACCCATGGGTCCCAAGGATCTCACCAGTCGACTATCCCAAACTCGTGTTGGGGGCCACTCATCCACCTGCTCTGAGAGAGCCCACCTATGGTGGTCCAGCTGTGGTGTGAGTGTCACAGTGCACTTCCTGAGCCTGGGGCCTTAGGATCTGTGGACTTTACTAGTCAGTGGAAGGGCCCCTGGGCCACACTGAACATATAGAACATTCGGAGCTGGGCAGAGGGGAGCACAGGCTGGATAAGGTAGAGTGAGAGTTGGATGCACTTCTGGTCAGGGAGGCAGGGTGAACCTGTAACAGTGAGCAGGGCTCCTCTAACTAAACTTTGGAGAACAAGGCAGCCTAAAGAAACATGTCTGGAAACACCCTGTGGGGCAGGGTAGTTCTCCGAAGCCAGACAGTGGGAAGGGAGGGCGAGAGAAGAGGGCTTGCTCCAGGCCTGTGGGAGCCTGGCCAAGGGGACAAGTGTGCTGGTAGGCCCTAGGAGCAAGAGTTCTGTGACAGCCAGCAGAGCACGAGCCAGAACCTGAGAATATGCTACCTTACGTGGCAAGAGGGACTTTGCAGATTGATTAAGGTTAGAGACCCCAAAATGGGGAAATTATCTGATGAGCCCGATGCAATCACAAGTGTCCTTAAGAGAGTGAAGCAGAGGGGCGCCTGGGTGGCGCAGTCAGTCGGTTAAGCGTCTGACTTCAGCCAGGTCACGATCTCGCGGTCCGTGAGTTCAAGCCCCGCGTCAGGCTCTGGGCTGATGGCTCGGAGCCTGGAGCCTGTTTCCGATTCTGTGTCTCCCTCTCTCTCTGCCCCTCCTCCATTCATGCTCTGTCTCTCTCTGTCCCAAAAATAAATAAAAAAAAAAAAAAAGAGAGTGAAGCAGAAAGGTCAGAGTCAGAGGATGTGTGACAACAGAAGCAAAAGTCAGGGTGATGTGAGGCCATAGACAAGGAATTTGGGCAGCCTCTAGAAGCTGGGGAAGGCAAGGAAACAGGTTCTCCCCTAAAGCCTTTAGAAAGAAGGCAGCCCACTAATATATTGAGTTTAGCCCAGGAGGACTGATTTTGGACTTCTGACCTCCAGAACTGTAAGATAACAAATTTGTGTTGTATGAAGCCACTATGTTCATGGGGTTTTGTTACAGCAACAACAGGAGACTAATAACAGCAGTTAAAAACAAAAGCTCCAGGGGAAAAAAAAAACAGGTAGTGGTCTCTGAACTCCAGCTCCTGCTAGTCCTGGCAGTTGGGGGACACTTGGTAATGTTAGATAATAATTTACACAGAGAACATAGACTTCCAGGCAGCACTCAGCTTGTCAGACATTTGTTCCCACCTGATACAAGTAAAAACACATTGAGTCCTGTGTGTGTGTGTGTGTGTTTGTGTGTGTGTGTGTGTATATACATATATGCATATATATATACACACATAGATATATATACCAGACCTTGCATGACGTGCCTGACGTACGCTACGTCAATGAATTCTCAGAAAATCTCAATGATGTGGGTTCAATTGGCATCACCATTTTACAGATGTGGAAACTGAGGCTCAGGCAGGTGAAGTCATGTATCAAAAAAGGGGAACTGGGATTTGAACATGGGCTGCCTGACTACAGGGCCTGAGCACTGAGCCACTGTATGATGCTGTGTCATGAAAAGAAAAGGACATTCACTTCACTCTGTGGGGCAGAGAGAACATATATCCTGTGCTGCTCTCCTGAATTGACTACCTGGGGATGTCTGTACGGTAGCAAGCGCACACGCAAAGGACTGCCTTTCTAGAACTACAAACCATGAGCTCCGTACAGCCTAGACAAGACATTCTCCTGGGCCTTAAAGACTAACTGTAATGATCTAAATGTCCAAGAATTTAAGGGATTGATTGATTAAATCATGGTTCATTGATGCAATAAAATACTAGGCAGCTTTTTTTAAAGATGATGTAGATGATGTGGATCTGTATGTATTGACATGGAGGGATGTTCCTAATACATCATGAAGTCTAAAAAGCAAGTCACTAAATAGTACACACAGCATGAGCACACATACACACAGAGAGGAAAAGTCTAGAAATACATATACAGAAGGCATTAACAGTAATTATCTCTGTGTGTAAGGCATAAGAATACAGGTGATTTAGTTTCTTTCTTCCTGCTTGCTTATCTTTTTTGTAAATTTTCCACAATAAAAAGAAATTGTTGGGATAATGCTTAAACGTGAGGAAAATGAACCTTAATAATGGCAAGCAAAAACGTGCAATGATAAAAAATGCTATGAAGTACCTACTTCCTAGCGACCAAGTCTTTTTTTTTTTTTTTTTCCTAGCGACCAAGTCTTGATACGTTTATATAAATTTGAATCTCCCTACCAGTCAGTGTTGACTAAGGACTGCAGTCCCCATTGTTTTAGATTTTTTTGTAACTGAGGCTCAGAGAGATTAATATGCCCCCAAAGCCACCCAAACTGGAGCCATCGGACTGGGACTTAACCCAGATCTGTGCAGTTCCAAATCAGGCGTTCTCTCCACTATGTGACTCTAATCTTTTACCACCAGTACCATGAGATTTCCAGGCAAGCAGAAAAATAGCAGAAATCCATGTGGACCAGAGGGTGTGGAGGGAAGAAATGAGGATAGGCAAGGGCAAGAGTGTGTTACTCACTACTCCTGTACTTTGGAGTAGGTCTCCCAACCTTGGCACACTGACATTTGGGGCACAATAATTCTTTGTTGTAGGAGGAGCAGGGAACAGTCTGTGCAATGCAGGATGGTTAACAATATCCCTGGCCTTTACCCACTAGATGTAGCAATCTGTGACAACAAAAATGTCTCCAGACACACCACCAAATATCCCCTGAAGGCCAAATCAACCCTTGGTGAAGAACACTGCCCTGGAGAATTGCTACCACCAGAATGATATCGGGGTGGGTCCAGCACGTCATTTGTTATTTACCATATATATTCACGCCTCAATCAAACATACAGTTCATGCCACTAATCTGTCCTTCTCAAGGAATCCTTCAGCCCTTACATATTTTGAGATTTGATAGCTCCTTCAGGCGTCATTAAAGACAAATGTCCGAATTGGTGAGCCCCAAGTGACATCTGTGGCCATTATCCTGATCTCCAGAAGGAACAGGAAGTTGAGGTGCACCCCTTCAAGAATGGTTCTGCAATGGGCCTTCTTTCTGCCACCCTCTTGTGGGGGTTCATCCATGCCCCTGCACTCCCTAAATTAAAAGTTAAGGGAAGCTGGTTTTCTCTTGTAAATACCAAGCTGTGCAGTCATTACAAGCTTGCTTGGAGATAATCAGGGCTGACACTCGCTGTACGTGCAGGGTTTATTGGAGACCACCCACAAAGTTGCCTCGACGCAAAATGACACTACTAAGTAATCTAATCCCAAAATGTAGATTTCATTCCAACAAATTGCACACAAGTGGTCTCCTGCTGGTTTAACTGTTGCCTGGAAAGGCAAGCCCAACTGTATCGGTGACAAGTATGTTAGCATAAAGCATCCAAACCATAAACAGAGAATGCAAATGCCATGTCTGGGACCGTAAACACTGAATGTCACAGAGAGAAATGAAGTCCTTTTCTAGTGAATTAAAATATAATTAGAAGATAGGGTAGAATACATCACTTTTGTCCTAACTCATTCCTCCCTTTGAATCAAAGAACAAAAAATAGAACAAAAAGATGAAGAAATTAAGTATTTTTCTCTTTGCATCAAAGACTCTTGCAAATCCTGCAGAGCCATATGTTCTGAGATGAACCAAAATTTGAGGGAGCTACCACCCTGGCTTTATCCTCACACAGCAAGTGGGTATCTGCAGCTCCAAAACACACAGTCCCCAACCCCCAAAAAAGGGCATATAGTTTACCCCACACTGCCACCCCCCAAAAATTAGATACATAATAAAAAATTGATGACAACTAAGGTTTGTTTTTTTAAGTCTCAGAGAATGGAACATGAGTCCAGTGTGAGCCAATAATTTACTAAGGTTGCCTGGAAGGCTGATAACTATCTTAGGATGCCTTAATAGAGTTTGCTGATCAGGTAAAAGGAATTGACAGTCCTGGGATCAGGTGATCTGACTGCATGTGGAGAATAGGTGTTCTCAGATTGACACGAAGATAGACATCTGTGATGTTTGGCCCCTTGGCATACACTCAACTGTTTAGGTAGTAGCACACCACGATGAGGCGCCATCTTTGAGTAGTGAGCTGACCCAGGTGCTGAATGAGAGAGGGACAGCTGACTGCATCCTAACACATCACCCTGAAGGCGAGAACTGGGTTTTATCTCCCTTCTAACCCCTGGGTTTTATCTCCCTCCAACCCCTGCACTAAAAACTAGTTAGGCACCTTGTGGGTATTCAACAAATGCCTGATGGATTTTCAGAGAAATCCTCACTGAAGCTTTATCTCTCCATTAAAAAGCCAAGCAGAAAAACAATGTGTATGCCATTTAGATCAGTGGTTTTCAAATGATGAGTCACAACCAATTAATAGTTTGTTAAATCAGTGTCATAAGTCTATATAATCAGTTATTTCTTTAATGAAAAAAAATCTTCAGGGTGCCCCTCTCCTGCTTGGTAGAACTCCATTGGCAACCCCTGAAATCCAACTCTCTCCGCCTGTTCTGTACTACATCCCACAGCTGAACATGGCTGGAGAAAATCATACAACCAACACCCACTCGTCTTAATGTAATTCATTTCCATGACCTCATCTGGGTCCTCATGCTGCCTGGCCATCACGCCTCATTCCCTCATTCATGCACCTGCCACCCTCCTGGATGACCATCCCTCACCCTCCAGCCCATCCTCTCCCTCCTCGCTCTAAGTTGCTAACCTCACTGTCTACCTCTTGGAGAAAACAGAAACTTTCAGAAAAGAACTGCCACAGTCTCCCACCTCCACTTCTATACACCTACCAGCATCTGCCCCATAAATACTGCCAGCCTCCCCTTACTATGGATGGACCATCCTGCTCCAAGAGAAGGCCAGCCCCTCCACTTGCTCCCTAGGTCCCACTCGAGGACATCGTTTCAACAACCCTCGCCTCTCTCTCCTACATCATCACACAATTTTCCTTCTCTGCTGGATTATTCCCATTGGCATGTTATTGCCACCTTTAAAAAAGAAAAGACCTACACGAGGTTATTTTCAACTGTATCTCAAGAAAGCTGAAAAAGTAAATTGTAAAAACCTTTAGGGGCTCCTGGGTGGCCCAGTCGGTTAAGTGTCCAACTTTGGATCAGGTCATGATCTCACAGTTCATGGGTCCAAACCCTACATCAGGCTCTGTGCTGACAGCTCAGAGCCTAGAGCCTGCTTCAGATTCTGTGTCTCCCTCTCTCTGTGTCTCTCTGTCTCTCTCTCTCAAAAATAAATAAACATTAAAATTTTTTTTTAATTTTAAAAACCTTCTTCACTCTATTTTCCCTCTAATTACCACCCCATTTCTCTTCCCCTTATATAATAAAACTATAGAATAAAACTCCTTGTAAAATTGTCAGTGCTCCTTTGCCAAATCCTCTCCTCTTGTTCTCTTTTATACTCCCTCCAGTCAGATGGTGACCCCCATCACCCCATCAAATTGCCCTTGTCAAAGTCAACAGTGACATCTATGCAGCTAAATCAAGGCCCAGTGCCCCTCCTACATATCACTGGACATGCTGCCCCCTTCCTCCTATTTGGAACACGTTGCTCACTTGGTTTTCAGGCCATGACTCTTTTCTAGTTTTCCTCCTATCTCATAGTCATTCCTTCTCATTCTCCCTCAAGTGCTCCTCCTGATCTTCCCCACCTCCTCATACTAGAGGGCACAGGGCTGGCCACCGGGGACTCTTCTCTACATGCCCTACTCTCTTGGTGATCGCATTCAGTCACGGCCTTCACAGGATTCTTCCAGGCCCTCATCAGTCCTTCCCCCTCCCACATGAGGGTTACAGAGATGCCACTTGTTTGTGGCTCATTGAATAGATGTCATTGATATGGACAATCTGTTTATTAGGAACTGTTACATCCAGCTAATCATTTCATTCAGAAACGACCAACTAACCCTCATCCTGGAATCCTTTTGACTAATTCAAGTCAGGTGTGATCCCATGACCTCCAGGTGAGCAGTGGGGTATCCAATTTGCCACCCTGGAGCCATCCATCCCTCTGGCTTTAGAGTCCTGGTATTCCATGATACTCCCTTCCCTGACAAATCCCTTGTCACCCAACCCCATGCAGGTGCACGCCTCAAATCTGTAGCTGCAGCAGCTCCTGCTGGTATCGGTGCAGCTGTTTCCTTTCATGAACCTCTTTTGTGCACTGACATATCTGAAAAAAAAGAGGGGGAGCATATTGAATTTCAGGAGATGAACCAGCTGGTTTAAGACAGACAAGGAAGAAAACGATGACTTGGTCACTTTTTCTCAATTTTCATGAGAATATAGTTCCAGGAATCCAGGTCCATGCAGGGAGTTGCACAGTGTTAATCTTGCCCCTGAGATACGGATTAAGAAGATTCTGCCCATAATGATGCATGCTTTTCAAATATCCTTCCAAGCCTGGAATGTAGAGATCGTTCAGGAGCTCAGAATCTGAACACTGTCACTATAGCCCACTCTGGTTTCAAATTCACTTTGCGTTCTTTCTTGTATTTTTTATTTTTTCCAGGTGTGGAGATTGGTTAAGTGGCCACAACATACTCCTACTTAACATCAGTGCCATTTGAGGACTCAGCTAAATTGGCACTGGGGCCAATATTCGACTTTTTTGACCTTGTAATTGCAAATATGGAGCTGTTTGTTTTCTCAGAAGTGTCTAAAACATGTGAGACAGGTATAAAGTTTCCACATAAGCCAACCTCTTTGTTTGGGTCTGATCTAAACAAACTGCTTCCTGCAGCTGGGCCAAGAATATTCCTTCCAGTCCTATCTTTTTGAGCAGGCCCAAGCTTGGAGACTTCCAAGATGGAATTCTGCCGTGACTCGTATGTGGCAAAATCTTAAACCAACACTTCTCAGTGCCAGAAAAATAGCAACATAGCCCAGGAAGAAATCAAAGCTGCATTCCTATTAAACAAAAAAAATTATTAACATGATACAAAAAGAAAGACCATTTTGTTAATGATCAAATATACAGGCTTCAGCCAATTAAAGCTTTGAAGCAAATAACCATAGCTAGAATCCCTCACTGGAGCTAATCATTATAGCAAATGACATTTGAAATCTTTTTTTTTTCCTCCTAACTATAAGAATTAAAAGTTAAAACAAGTTGCCAGCACAGCATGTGATCTGAGCTCAAAGTGCACTTGCTCCAAATTGCAGAGCCTTTGACTCAAATGGGACAAGACCCTCTTCTGCCCAAATTAGCTAAACAGAATTTGCAGTGAAACTCCCTAATGTCTGCTAGCAACAAGAACTGCATCCTGGCAACCTGCAGGGAGGGGAGTCACGTGCTGGACTAAAGCAGGCTCCAAACAACCAAGCCTGGTGCTTGGCATTCCTTTGTCCAGCCATTCCCAGTGGGTTAACAAGAACCAAGAGAGCAAGGCTTCTGTGAGCCAGTTAGCTCTCCTCCAGTTTGCAGTCCAAGATTGCACCTTACACTTGGTCATCGATCTTAAAATGCAAGCCCCTTCTTGGGGCACCTGGATGGCTCAGTAGGTTAAGCATCCAACTCTTGATTTCAGCTCAGGTCGTGATCTCACGGTTCATGAGATCAAGCCCTTTGCCTGGCTCTGCACTGACAGTGGGGAGCCTACTTAGGATTCTCTCTCTCTCTGCCCCCCCAAAATAAATAAATAAACATTTAAAACAATGTAAGCCCCTTCTCTCTGTAGAGCAACCAGCCCGTGGAGGGTGAGGGGAAAAGTTCTCCACCTTTGCTAAAACAGCTCAGAGGTTTTAACTACTGATCAGGAGCTCAGCATCATCAAATAGTGAAAGAAGAGAACACTACCATGGATTCTAGATTGGTTAAATAAAATATGGAGTAAACATCCCATTCAAGAGACACCCCATTTTTCAACGCAGTAGGGATGTCTTTTGTACCTAACAATGATTCATGTTTAATGGCACAGTAAACCCTTGCATTTTTATAGGGCTTTACAATTTATAAATCACTTTCACACATACTAATGCTTGTTTAATCCTATTAGATAGCAAGGCAGATATTTTACCCCACCTCACAGATTTAAAAAAGAAGAAACAGGAGCTCAAAGAGATCGCATAATTTGCCCAAAGTCATGCTAAGAAGCAATTAGAGAAACATCCAGGTCCAATCCCAGGTGCTTGCCTCTATACACAGTGGATTTTGACACCTGCCCCTGGAGAAATATCAAAAAGTTCAAAGTCGCAACTCTGATCAATCTCATGTGTGCAGATGAAATGAAGGGGAAGAAATATGGATTTTTCTCTCCCTGGCCTCACCACCGCCCCAACCAAGCACAACTGTGTCCATAAGACCATGACCAAAAGCAGTAAGTAGCCCACTGCACTGGCTCTTCTCACCAGCCATCTCAGTTTATTACTAACTAAATCCTTCTTGCTACCCATCCTTCCTCACTCCACTGCCACATATACTCCCTGGAGTACAAGCCCCTGAGGGCAGGGTCTGGGCCATTTTTGCCTTGTGATGGTCTGCTGTGCACCACAGAGTTCATTTCACTTACCAACTGCCTATTATATATCTGCTCCTCATCATTTTGGAAAAATACGAGCTTATCCCGAGGTAGAGCTAGGAGCATCGAATGGACCGCGTTGCTTCCTCACTAATCACCATCTACTAGATTCCCCTGTTCATGCTCCTCTGAGAAAACATAAGAGATGGGACCACATGACAAAGACGGTGGTCTACATCCAGGCACAGCCTCCAAGCCTTGAAAATACCTATTATTTTATACCTGAAGGATTTTACTCACACAATAGCCTTTGCTACTGACACTAACAGGATATAAAGAGAACAAGTCTTAGACCTCACTCCAGGGGTAAACGAAGAGAGATTTCTCATCTCTAAGGCAGTGCCATGACTTGCACCAGCAGCATAGCACCCGTTCAGAATTCTGAAAGACTACGGGTGAACCAAATGCATAGGTATAAGCTGCAAACCAGGAGTGAATGGAATAAGGACTATTAGGAGAGGCTATCAAAGTAGGAATGGGAAATATGTCACACCAGGCAGTCTCTTCTTTGACCTATTTATAGCAGACATCATCAATGGACACAGCAGGGATCTGTGTGTCCTGCCAGGGACCTGACCTATCAGGGATCTGACCCTCCCAAATACCACAGTTCACATGGCCATCACCATTCAGGTAGGATCAGCAAGCAAGATGTCACCAATTTGCCATCCTTGTGTTTAAGACCTTGCTGCAAATCAGCATTTCACATGTTAGCCCTCAGTCATGGTGCTTCCTCATGCCCCTCTGATTCCAAGACTCCTGCTATTAGATTAACAATCCAATTCTGGGGGGTCTGGGTGGCTCAGTCAATTGAGCGACTGAGTCTTGGTCTCAGCTCAGGTCATGTGTTGCTGGGGTCATGGGATCAAGCCCCATTTTGGGCACTGAGTGTAGAGCCTACTTAGGATTCTCTCTCTGTCTCCCTCTGCCCCTCTCCTCCACTTGTTCTCTCTCTCTCTCTCTCTCTCCCTAAAATAAATAAAAATTTTCAAAAATGAACAATCCAATTCTGATGATCTGAATTCTTGACCTCAGCTCTTGGTTGTTCTTTGCCCTTTCCCCCACACCGATGCTCAGCCCCCGACCTCTGGCCAGGGGTTCTGACCAAGGCCTGGTGACCTGCCTCTACTCCTAATTCTTGTCCCCCAACACACATCTTGTTCTCATCTCTTCCTCCCCACCCCCCCACCCCCATTCACCATTGAGACTCAGCAGAAAGGACCCTGACCAGGTCTAGATTCCCTTCTCTGACTGCATAACAACAGCCCAAGATCACTGAATAACTGAGATAAGCATGGCAGAAGCGGAGAAATTCCAGACTAGGAAAGGAGAAGGGGAGAGGCTAGCTCATGGTTCACAAAATCTCCCTCAGTTATGGAGTTTATCTGAAGGTTGGGCCCTTCAGAGAAAGTGAAAGATTCCAGTTCTGGCTTTTTTTCTGCTTCATGGTCAAGTTTCTGCCTTCGAGGTAAAGAGCAGATGTTTCCTAAGCTCCCAGGGATTTGTCGGCCTTGTTCACACCTTCAGCAGACAGTTCATTGCAGGTTTAATTTATGTGGTTCTATTTCACTGGTGGGACAATAACTCGCGCTCCATCTTGAGTCACAAAATGGCGGCGTGCAGGAAAGCCAGACTTGCCTCCCCACGCCTCTCGCTGCTCACCTCCCTACTCCCCAGCCTCCCTTCCATCGCATTCCCCCGTGTTCTCTGAATGCAAACGATACAGCCCATCCCACATTGGCGACGTGCTGCCAAGGAGGCTCCCTGTCAGAGGAGATGTCCCTGGAGAACATCGATCGGTCGGGAAGCCTGCCTGTGGGGTTCAAAGCCCAGTTCTGTCTGCAATTCACCAGCCAAATGGCTCCCCTCTCTGGGCCTCAGTTTCTTCATCTGTAACCTGAGGGGGAGTTGGGCTCAATGACATTGTATTAAACTCAAGTTTCTCATCTGTGAAAGGGAAGCTTTGGACCTCCGCGAGGGTTGTGCCCTCAGACTTCCCACAATGCCCCGCTACTACTCCCCTGCTATTGAGGCTTAACCAGCAGAGGGAGAATCATTCCCAGCTGCTGGCAGCCTAATCCGGCTGCCTTGCGGGGAGTTTTGTTATGCGTATTTCACAGTGGGTCGTGTCAAGTCAACATGTATTTCTTAAGTGCCTCTGACAAGCCCAGAAAGAGGGTGGAGCCCTCTGGGGCCTCAGTGACTTCATCTGTGAAATGAAAGGCTTACGCTGGCTGAGCTTCTGAGGTGCCTCCCAGCTCTTAAGTCTTGAGAGTCAAGATTCCACTGGGGGAGGGAGGTCCCACCCTGGGGTTGCCAACCTCCAGCCCCACCTCTGATGTGGCCCAGGTCCAGCTCCTTTCAAGCCTGTTGCGCCTGGGACCACACGTGGGCAGTGCAACCCTAAATGCAGCTAATAACCCATTCGGAGGCAAGGTAGTGCACGCGTCACAAACACAGTCATCCCCCACCCTGTCTCCTTGGCTGAGTCTTGTCCTTGCCCCCTCCCCAGCCCGCAGCTCTCTGGGCTACTTTAGAGAGAAGGGGAGAGGCAGATGCTTGTCTAGATGGTGTGATTTGAAGAAAGTCCCCACCACCCCCACAAACTATCTCTCACAGACCTGCCTGAAACCCTCATCATAGGCACTCAGTTTCTTTGCATTCAAGCATCTTGCTTCCAGAAGTTTCCTGTTAAATGTGCACAGAAAAGGAGCATGTACTCAGCCTTGGACTTGTTTTCCCAATGCTACCCTCTTGCCAGCTCCCATTCACCAGCTCCCATTGCCACTCTCCAGCCGCCCAAAAACATCTGATAAACACAAGAAGAACTTACCCCCACAAAAAGAGGCACGAAACCCAAATTTATGAAGGAAAAACTGAATAGGAATGAGGAGTAAAGAGGCATGCTGTCTGGCTTCCACCCTGACTTATGTCCTCAACAGCTAACAGAAGAAACAGGACTGGAGAAGGAATTAGTTGAAGAAGAGAAGGGTAGGGGATAATGTAATCGTGATTTTCAAACCCACTGTGTTATTAGGGTTTTGAAGGAATTAAAGTTCTCACTTTGGAGAGTCACAAAGCCCCATCACTGTTTGACTTGGCTCTGTGCGCCTCTTCTTAGATTACTGCACGTGTTTACTATTTAAATTTGAATGAATAAAAATTAATTTTGAGTGGATAAATTTTGAGGGATAAGTGTAGATGCACAGATGGAAACCACAGATATACCGAATTAGGATTCGCTCTCTGCCCTCCCCGTGGAAGCCAGAAGAAACAGTGGCTTCACCTCCATGGAGCAGGATTTAAGCCATGTGGGAGACTTCCCTGAAGAGTGGGTTGTTGAATCTGAAAGAGTGAGTTAAAGGAGATTGTGAGGGCATTTCCTTTTTTCTGTAAATATTTTTAAAACAGAACCAGTTCCCATTTGTTATGGATGGAATTCTGTACCCCCCCCCCACCCCCAAAGTTCACATATTGAAGCCCTAGCCAATATGACTGTATTTGGAGAAAGGGCCTAGAAGATGGTAACTAAGTTTAAATGAGTTCATAAGGTGGGGCCCTAATCTTACAGTGTCCTTATAAGAAGAGGAAGGAGGGGTGCCTGGGTGGTTCAGTTGGTTAAGCATCTGACTCTTGGTTTTGGCTCAGGTCATGATCTCACGGTTCTTGAGTTCAAGTCCTACTTTGGGGTCTGCACTGACAGTGTGGAGACTAGTTGGGATTCTCTGTCTCTCTCTCTGCCCCTCCCCTGCTCACTCTCTATCTCTCTATCTCTCTCAAAATAAATAAATAAGCATTAAAAAGAAGAAGAGGAGGAGGAGGAGGAGGAGGAGGAGGAGGAGGAGGAGGAGGAGGAGGAGGAGTGAGAAGGCAGCCATCCAGAAGCCAAAGGGAGAGGTCTCACTAGAAACCAGATTTCCCATAACCTTGATCTTGGACTTCTAGCCTCCAGAACTGGAAGAAAATAAATGTCTACTGTGTAAGCCACCCAGTCTGTGGCCCCCTCATTATGGCAGCCTGAGCTGACTAATACGTTTCTGCCTGAGGGAGGGAGATAAAACGTTTCCGTTAACAAATGGGGATTAACTACTTTTCTAGGCACTGGGTTTGTGGCAGTAAATATGACAACATCTCCAGCTGGGAGGGGCAGCCTCCTCACAATACCTCTAGCCTGTGGGTTCTAGAATCCACATGGCTTTTTCTAACATGCAGCCTCTGGGACTGTGTAGCTGTACCTTCCCCAGAGTGGTTAGGAACAGTGCTTATCGTCTGGGTGAGGAAGCCAGTGAGCGAACTACTCTCCTCTCCCTCTAGACTGTTGCCTCAGCAATGCCAGGAGTCCAGGTGTAATGCCATGGAGTCCAGATTTGACCTGTCAAGAAATAAGAGGATGATGCTGTGGGGAAATCAGAAACAGCCATTGTTCCTCACAGACAAACCTGAGGAGAGCAGACAGCCCGGGTGGGTCTGCAGACCTAGAATGGCTTCTGGAGCCAAAAAAGAACCAGTGGAGAGTCTGATGCCTTAGGGTAGAGACAATGTCAGGGGACAGTTACCCTCAGGAAGCCAGAGGAGACAGGAAGAGGAAAATGGGGGATTTTAAAAGGAAATTGGGCTAATGTGGGCTTAAAGAAAGGAATCAGACTGTGCTTGAAAGCTGGGACAACTTGCCTGTCTTTTCAACAAACTCTGGTTAAAATTAAGAGCAGAAATCTGCACTTGATAAAAAACTTTCGTCTCAACACTTTTGAAGAAGGAGCAGAAGGAAGTCAGGCTATTTGTGTCTCTTTTTTTTTCTGGTAAATATTTGTGGGTGTCACTGTTAAAAAAAAAAATGACGTGAGTAGGTTTCAGTTAGTACACAGAAGGGCATGTAGGCTGTGGCATACGGGTACGCCAGCAGGGGGCGGGCTTGACGCGTAGTGTTTGCCAATTTCTGTGTTGTAAATATTCCCACGGCGGCTGATTTCAAGCTACCGATGGTTGAAAAAGCAGCTTGCAAAATTCCTGCCTTTTTATCCACAGTACCAGATGACTCTAGGATACTTCTACAAGTCACATAGAGCAGATAGCAGGTGACCCTGCGCAGAACCAGCTGGGAGGACCAGAGAAGTCCAGTGAGCAGAAAAAGGAGGACCCCAGAGGGTGATGTCAGGAACACAGCAGACTTTCCTCTCTGGGATGTGTCACCTCACATGCATTAATGGAGGTCCGCTGCCATGGTCGTTCGGCTGTCCTCCTTCCCAGAACGGGTAAGAGCAATTCTGTTAAGGAAGCACTACTTTATCCCCTGTGCGTTGCCGGCATGCTACCTCAAGCTCAAGGGAAGAGCAACAGCCACAGAGAATCCCCAAAACCCACCTTATTTTTAAACTTCTAAAATGCCAACTAAAACTTTGACTTACAGAAAAAAAGAAAAGAAGGGAAACAGGGAGGGAATTGAGAAAAGACCTTCATGTAAAACCAATAAGCCCAATTTCCCCAGGGACCCCAAGAAAATGCCTATTATTTCCCCCATAAAGGGAGGAAGACAAAAGGAATTCCCATTTTTGGATTTGGCCAGACACGTGTACCTCTCCCCACCCCCACTCCCATCTCCCCCAGTATAAGGCAACAGGATGGAAGCAATTCGATCACGCGACTACCTCTAGCCTTCTGTAGATTATAGTTATGGACTGACCCATTCTCTGGACACGCATATATAATCCATCTAGAACTTCATTCTGCAGTTCAATGTTAGTCTTCAAATGAACTACAAATGTATGCTTTTGTTTCCAAAACAAAACCACAGGCAAAAACTGAGACTGAGGTCTCTTCCTCTCGAGCTTACCTTGTAGTACCTGGTGCTGGGCTCCATGCTTGGTCAATCCTCATCCAATTTAATTCCTCCTCTTTCCCCTGCAGAAACTCACCAGGGGATATTCTCTGAGGACTCATGGCAATCACCTCCAGGGGGTTGGGAGACCCTACTCTTTGGGCCATGAGTCAGAGAAATGGGCAGAACTTGAGCTGGCACCAGTAAGCACTGAACTTGATGAAGTAGATGAACTAAAGAATAGGATTATTATACATAACCTAAAGGTTCTTACTGTATGTATGCAAGTTATCTATTTAAAAGTCCAGGTAGATAATATGTCTCAACAGTGCTTATGTAAGAAGATGCAGCCAGTGTGAACGATGCATATATTTCCACCAGCCCTCTGGCTGTGCTTGCAGCCGAAACCTGCATTTCCTTGGACTGAGGAATCACAGCAGAGAAACCGGTTATTGGGAACAATAAAGGAGAAAGGGTGACCTCTGCTGGTCAAATTGGGAGGTTTTTATAATCTGGTTATTTTCCCAACTCTGCAAAGAAAAAAGTGAGCAGAGAGTTGGGGAGGTAAGCGTGTGTAATGTCCTCCATGAACACATGATCATTTTTTTCCACACTAGTTATTTTTACAGACTTTTCAGCAAAAAGTCATTGTTTGGCCCAGAAACTCTTTAATTCTGTGTAGAAATGAGATTCAGTGAGGTTTTTATTGTGTTTAATAATTATTCTCTAGAAAAAAAATAAATAAATGCTTTCACCCAGAACTCAATAATTTATTTTTTTCTTTTTTTTTTTTTGATATGTCATTAATGAAATGAAGAATTTGCAACCGATTTTGAAAGTAGAGGCTAATTAGAGTAAATGAAAGTGCAGCCCCCTCCCCTAAATGTCTCATTAAGGTTTACATTTGTTAGATGAATGCTCATTTTAGGAATTAAAAATTAAGCATTTTCAAAAGAGTCTCCACAATTTACAATTCAATGTCTAATGAAAAATTTGAAATAAATTACTTTGCTTTAAAACTCAGCAACGCTCAAAACAAAATCATTTCCATGGTGTTCTCATTATGCTGCTTGATTTTGGCCCTCTGCGTATCTTTCATCACCTCTGACAAGCAAAAAGCATGTGTGATGCTACTGGCCCTGTAATAGTATTCGATTGTTAGTCAGACTTTCCCTGATCACAGACCTCACTTTGGTCTTTAGCTTTGCCAAGTTTAAAGCAAAATACTTCATTTCAAGTTTTCCAGAGAAAAGCTGGGCAAGACCTTTTAAAAATCTAATTTTTTTAATTGTCTAGTGCTGCCACACATGTAGTGATGATGTGTGTGTAATCAGGCTTGTTGAAGGGAGGAAAAAAAGAAGACACACAAGAAAGCAGACTGGGAACCCTCTTTAGAGTTCTATGAATTGGGGGGAACCACCTAGCTTTGGGGAACTACAACAATAAAAGACATCAGTATCCAGCATAATGGAACCTATGCTCTGTCTTTACCAATAAAATATAATGTTCAAATTAAATAGTGCTTATTTAAATGCATGTTCACACGCCTTACATAATAAAAGGCTGGATTTTTGTCAGATGATTTTCTTAAGCAAGTGCACGCTTGCCTCTCATTTCTCTTGGTCTGAGAAGAAGCAAGCCTCTTTCATGATCAACACCTTTAAAAATCTGGCAGAGGGGCACCTGAATGGCTCAGTGGGTTCAGCATCCAACTCTTGATTTTGGCTCAGGTGATGACCTCACAGTCATGAGATCGAGCCCAGCGTTGGGCTCCATGCTGGACATGGGGCCTGCTTGGGATTCTTTCTCTCTGACCCCTTCTCCACTCACTCTCTCTCAAAAAAAAAATTTTTTTTCTAATTAACTAAATTTAATTTTAAAAATAAATATCTGGCAGAGAGGACACAGAAGGGGAAGAGTAAACTTCATATTAATTGGTTGGGCTGCTGTCCTGGGCCTAAACTGGAGTAGGAAAGGAGAGAAAAATTATAATAGAAATAATCCAAATAGGATTCATTCTCAGCACATGCCATGACCCCTGCACCCACTTGCTTTTTTATATCATATAATAAATGTGTTTCTTCTTTTCTAAGTATACCAAGGAGATGTGAAATCCCTTGAAGGCAACATTTTTTGTTTTGTCTTATGAAAAAATAATGTAGACACTGAATTAAGAAATTGGTAAATACTAAATATTAGCATTTATTTAAATGCCAGTATGCATTCCAGTTTTTTTTAATAAACATAAGACTTTAAAAATTCAAGTAGCTGGATTTAATATTAATGACAAGAAATAGTAATAATGGAAAAACATATTCCCAAAACCATATATATAGTTCTTCACAAAAGAACTCTTTGCAAGTATAATCATTAATATCATAATTGTACTCAATAGACAACCATCAAATAAATAGGTCTCTACAAGTGCTCATTTCTCTGGTCTGATATTTATTAAGCACCTGCTGTATGCCATGCATCGTGCTGGGCATTGGGGAGATGATGGCTAATAAAGCCAGATACCTTCCTAGTGTTTATGCAGCTTCCAATACTATGCAGGAGCCAGACATCAATCAGCTGTTCACGCCAGTAAATATAAAATTACAATAGCAATGAGTGCTAAAACCTAGAGGTAGATGGTGCTACTGGAGCATTGTTTTTCTTAAACTGAAGAACTCTGTTTTAAAACTCTGTCTGCATGGTAGGCAAACCCAGCATTGTTGAATTCTGGCCTAGGGCAGAGAAAGCTCAAATCAAAGAACCAAAATCAACATTTTACAGGCACAACAGGACTAAGCAAACTGAGAAGTACTTGGTCAAAAAGGTGCCTGATTCTATTTAAATGTATTTATTCAGCATCTGTGCCCTGCAAGGCAGTGCTTCCCAAACTTTAATGTGCATGAGAATTACTTGGGGATCTTGTTCAAATACATACTGTGAATCTGTAGGTCCAGGGTGGGGCCTGAGAGTGTGCATGTCTAACAAGCTCCCAGGGGATGCTGATACTTGTGGTCTGCTGATCACACCTTGAATAGCCCTAGTTCAGGCCAAGATGCTGAACCAGCATGACTGCTGGGTCCTCACCCCCAGTCTCCCAGCCCCATCCACACCACAAGAACAGAAAAGTAAAGAGAAAGTTGTGAGAAGCTCCCAGAGTTGACCAGGGCTGTTTCAGACTGGTGTTTCTGGAGTGCTGGCTTTGTCCAGGGCAGGACCCAGCCCAGCAGGCTTGTGAGAAAATAGAATAGATGGGATTCTGTTCCTGCCTCCCCCAGCCATCCCCTCATCTCTTTGTGGCAAACAGTGCCTGCACCCCTCCTCCTAAGACATAGAGAATGGCACAGATGTCCTCAGAAGAAAGGAAAAAAACACAGGGGAACCAACTGACCCCTGGAAGTTATTTCCATATTCCTTCTCCTTCAGACTCCCAGAATCACAATCTAGTCGCGACGAGGGGTCTCAAACTTGGCTGCATGCTGAAATCGCCTTATTTTTTTAAATTCTGATATGTGCTATTTATAAAAGACATACTTCAAACATAAGGATGTGCAAGGGTTGGAGGCAAAAGAATGGAATATTAGGCAAATATTAGCCAAAGGGAAGCGGACTTAGCTATATGAATTCCAGAGGAGATAGTCTTTAAGTAAAGAGCATCATTAGGAATAGAAGAGTTCCCTCAAACACAGCAATTACACTCCCAGCTACAAACCCAAGGGAAAACCGTGTCTGTGTGGAACAAATGACGTAAAGTGGGCCCCACTATACTTATTTCCTGGTACTTATGCCCCTGGGCAATCTTCTCCCTTTGAGTATGAGCAAGACCCACACACACTTGCTTTGAACCAACAGAATATGGCAAAGGTGATGGGATGTCACTTCTGTGACCATGTTACATAAGACTAACATTTGCCATGCTAGCAGGCTTTCCCTCAGCATGCTAGGAAGTTGAGGGTCACCTCTGACTAAAAGCTAGCAAGAAACGGAGGCCCTCCGTCTGACAACCTGCAGGGACCAGAATCCTGCCAGCAACCACAAGAGCTTGAAAGCAAATCCTTCCCCAGTCAAGCCCTGAGATTAGCCCACAGTCCCGCTTGCTTGTGAGGACTTGAAGCAGAAGAGCCAGATAAGCCATATGTAGACTCTCAACTTATAGAAACTTCAAGATAACAAATGTGTGTTATCCTAAACCCCTAAGTTTGGGGTAATATTGATAACTAACACAAGAGACATATACAAGAATGTCAGTAGTAAAACAAAACTATAGAAAAATCTGGAAACCAGGATGCCTGGGTGGCTCAGTCAGTTGAGCGTCTGACTCTTGATTTTGGCTCAGGTCATGATCTCACAGTTGGTGAGTTTGAGCCCTGCATCAGGGTCTGTGATAATAGCAAGGAGCCTGCTTGAGATTCTCTCTCTCCCTCTCTCTCTGCCCTTCCCTTGGTCACACTCTTTCTCTCTCTCTCTCTCTCAAAATAAATAAATACACTTAAAAAAAAAAAAAGAAAAGAAAAGAAAAATCTGTAAACCAATATGCCAAATGCCTATCAGTAGAATGTGCAAGAATACTACACTCACAGCCAGATGTCAAAATAGGAATAAATCTTAAAACTATGAAACTAAGTGGGGAAAAAAAATGCCTCAAAAGATTACCCCAGCATGATACCCTTTCATAAGTTAAAAACAATTAAATCATTGCATTTTGATGTAATTGTTTAAATAAAAAAAACAAATTAAAATCAAAAATATTATTTATAAAGTTAAACATATAAAGTTCTGATAAAATTAAACATAGTTCTTATAAAGTTACACATAATCTTGCCATATGACCTAACAATACCACTCCTAGATTTTTATTCAAAAGAAATGAAAACATATACCCACATAAAAACCTATATGTGAATGTTCATAGCAGTTTTATTCATAATAGCCAAGAACTGGAAACAACCCCAATGTCCCCTAAGTGGTGAATGGATAAACATACACATATACCATGAAATAGTCACAACAACTAACACAGTCAACAGCACAGGTGAATTTCAAATTTATTACACTAAGTGGAAGAAGCCATATTCAAAAGACTGCCTACCATGTGATTCCATGTATGACTTTCTAGAAGAGGAAGAACTATGGAATAAGAAACTGATCAGTGGTCACCAGGAACCAGAGGTGAAAAGCAGATTTGACAACAAAGAGGCAAAAGGAAACTTTTGGGAGTGATGGAACTGTTTATATATATATATATATATATATATATATATATATATATATATATAATTTCAGCAGTAGTTATATAACTGAATTCATTTGTTAAATTCATAAAATTATATACTAAAAAGGGTGAATCTTACTGTATGTAAATTATTCCTCAACTATATATATTTAAGTGCCCTTTTGACAATCCCTTGAATCAGATCCCCCACCCTACCATACCCTCCAGCCCTTCCAGTTCTTCCGTAAGAAGAACACAATGAAAAGTTGTGCCATTGGAAATGTTATGGTTAAAATTACTCTAGAGAATGGTCTTGAAAGGGGACTGGGGGGCAGGGAGAGAGAAGGGAGAGTTTCAACAATTGAAGTAATATATATATATAAAGGAGTAAGGAGAATAAAGGAGTAAACATTGCTTCTTTGCCTTGTGGATGGGGGATGTTTATGGTTTTACAACGAGAAACCTCAGTCTGCTCAAGGCAGGGAGATACTGAGTCATTTGTCCAGCCACCTGCAGTACAGACGGACCCCTCCCCAGACCAGCAGCCCTATTTGGCCCAAATTGCCTTTGCCTTGGAATGTCTCGATAAATGGCCCATTAGCAGCCCACAAAGAGATTAAGAAACAATCTCATTTAAGAGAATGCACCGTTTAACAAAACGATCCTTGAATCAGAATGTTCTGCTTCTGCTATCTTTTATGAACTAAAGGAGCAGGGGTTTTGAGGTCACAGTCAGCCTGACCATATTTTGTTCTTATCTCCCTATTTTCTACTCCATAATGAAATTTAAATAGCTTGCTATCGCTAAGTAAATAACTGGCGCCATAACAGCCTTCTGGAAGCTTTTAATTGTGTCAACCAGCTCTTCAATTCTAAACATTCCTTACAACCAAATGATATTTAGAGCTTTGGGTGTCTTCTTGGCAGATGGAGATAGGAACACAAAATGGGATAAGAAGGCCGGAACTTCCCATTAATCTTGGCAGTACTCCTTTATTCAAAGATCATAAAATGCCTGAGGTAATGCCTTTAAGTTGGTGGGGGAAAGGGGGGGAGCGTCTGAATGAGAAGCAGAAAGTCTGGATTTTAGTCCCTTTCAGGCTTTGTGATTTGGAATACGGCAATCAACAACCTCTTTTGACCTCATTTTCCTCCTGTGGACACCTGACTTTGTAGCCAGCGTATCACCCCTCCATAGTCCCAGGTCAAGTGCTCCAGCCAGAAACAGGCTTACCCCAAAGTTCCAGCTTTATACACCTCTATGTCCAAAGATCTGCTTTCGTCTTACCAGTGTTCCAGGGACATGGTGGAGAAGTGTGCCCACAGGGTGGTCAAACTATGTGGCAGACAAGAAAGACTCCAGGCCCTCGCTGCCAGCCCACTGTAACCCAAGATAAAGGGTCACCCAAGACAAAAGTTTCCATGGTCAGGTACAATGGGAAACACCAGGTGAACTAAATCAAACAGATGTTTTTACCTTGGAACTTCCAAGAGCCCTTATTTGCTCTTGTGCTTCCAGATTTTTCCTAGAAGGAGGGACAGAAGTATTGGACCAAGGAATCTGTTTTCCAAAGATCAATACTCAGGGCTGGCATGCCTTGAAAACACTGATCCAAATTTATGCTGCTTATTTTTCATTCATTATCCCCTAATCAGGGTGCACTGGACCCTGGCTGCAGAAAAGCACCACCTGAGCCTGTTACCTGGGCCTCAGCACTAGATGCCAGGCTTTAATTGGTCTGAGGGGCGGGATCTGGGCACAGGTATTATTTCCAGGTCCCCAGTGATTCTAACCTGCAGCCAGCATAAAGAATCACTCGGGGAGCATGGTGCCCCCCTTCTTATACCTCTTGTAGAGCCTTAAAAGGGGACCACATCCCCATCCCTAGGTCAGTACTGGGGAGCAAACTCAAAGAAAAATTTATCATTCCACCCTGAGTCAAAAACCACAAGATCCAGAGCCCCTGCCTACAAGAGGATCTCCTTGGAAAATCATGAATGAGTAATGCAGCATTTTCTAGCAGTTACTTACTCAATTGGGATTCTAGCCCTAATCGTCTCTCTTAAAACCCTGTGGATTTTTCCTTTCAAAATGGAAATAACTTTACTGATTTTCTGGTTGTAAATTTAATGGCTGCTCATTGTGGGGGGGTGGGGAACCACATAAAAGTGTAAAGCAAAAAATAAACAGTTGTTCTTAATCCCCTCCACTGTGAGCATTTTGTGTTTCCTGCCAGTGCTTTATATGTTTTTAATGTTGTTTTGTAATCTGGTCTTGTTACTTATCAATATCTCTTGAATGTCTTTCCATCCCTATATAAAACTAATAAAACTATACCATCATTTTTTTAAGTTTATTTTCTTAATTTTGAGAGACAGAGAGTATCTGTGTGTGAGGGAGGGAGGGGAGGAAAAGGGAGAGAGGGAGAGAGAATCCCAAGCAGGCTCTGAACCGTCAGCAGAGTCCAATGAGGGGCTCAAAGCCACGAACAGTGAGATCATGACCTGAGCCAAAACCAAGAGCCAGATGCTCAACTGACTGAGCCACCCAGGTGCCCCCCAAAACCATCATTTTTAATGATGTATACCAGGTATACTATAAATTATTTAATCAACGCCTGTGTTTAGTTGCTCTAGTGTTTACCATCAATGAAGGAGTAGATATCTTTGCACGTGTATCTGATCAGTTCCCAAGAATAAACTTCTAGAGGGAGAATTGCTCAGTCCAAACCCCCAGCCAAACATTCAGCCACTTGGCGAGGGCTCCATTTCCACTTACCCACCCAGGGTGCTACTCTTGGCCCTCATTTCCCCATCCCTATCCCACCAGCCTTCTCCACTCCCTGGCCTTTTCCAGAAAGTAGTTTCTAGCTGCTATTGGGTCTAAGCCCCTCCACTTTTTATCAAGTCTCCTTCAAGCTTTATCTCCTAAAGCCAATATTTTACTTGAGAAAGCCTTCTTGACTCTGTACAAATCTCCCCTCTCCTGGCACCAGTGGGCTCCGTTCAGGCCAGAGGTCTCAGCCCCCAGCAGAGGTCACCAAATCCTCTTTTAAGGAGCCAGTAGGGATGCAGCAGGCTAAGGCTGACCCTTCTGGAAAGCCTCCCCCCACCCACACACACACACCCACTGCCGCCCTTGCCCTCCCTAAGGCGCACCTGCACCTCCGTGACAGCACTTGTCACTGGGTGTTATAATTGTTGACACATCAAGTCTCCTCTCCAGACACTGAGTCGCTTGTCCCCTTCATCCCTGTGCCTCCCGACTCCAGCACCATATCTGGCTGAAAAGACACCTTCATGGCTTTCTGAATGTCTGCTATTAAAAAGCTGCATTTTTCCAGGAAAAACTCCAAGCCACACATCTAACATTGAATGTGGTAACTATGAGCCACATCCTCACCTTTTGCCAGAAAAGATACAACCTCAAGGCCACACCTGAGCTGACTCTCTCGGACCTCACCACTAAGATATCAGAGAGCGCCCAGGATCAGAAGGAGCTTAACTTTTCTTCTCGGAGGCTCTCCACCCTCGAACCTCCTGACCCAGCCTGACTGGCTGCAGGGGCAGGAAGCCTGTTGACAGAAGCCCCTCTCCTCACCAGCCTGGCTCCCGGCACAACGGTCCCCGTGTGTTTTACTCCTGCCGCTTCCACTTAGGGACCTCCCAAGGTTCACAAGTTCACATCTTCCACAAATATTCGTAACCGATAACACTGCTGAAGCAGGAGGACGGAGTCCCTGCCTTCAAAGACGTTACATTCCAAAAAACAAGTGAACTAACACATAAAATGATTATAAATTTTGATGAACACTTTGAAGAAAGTGAAACGGAAGCTAAAATGAAAAATAAGAAGAAACATATTTTTCTTTAATTTTTTTAATGTTTATTTTTGAAAGAGAGAGGCAGAGTGCAAGCAAGGGAGGAGCAGAGAGAGAGAGAGAGAGAGGGAGACAGAATCTGAAACAGGGTCCAGGCTCCGAGCTGTCAGCACAGAGCTCGATGCGGGGCTCAAATCACAAACTGTGAGACCATGATCCGAGACGAAGTCAGATGCTTCACCGACTGAGCCACCCGGGCACCCCAAGAAGAAGCATATTATTGATCACCCTCAATTAGAATGCCTGCAGGGGCTGGGAGGGGAGCCTCCTCCTTGGAGAGGGAGCAGCACCTAGAGGCAACCCTGAGGTGTAAGGGCAAAGGGCCGGGCAAGTCTAAGGAAGGCCTGGGGCCTGGTGAAGGAAGGAGAAAGAGACAGGACGGGAGTTTGGGGGGCCAGGCAGAGGTGTAACAGGTGTAGTTCCATACAGGAGTTCTAGAGAAGCTGTCAGACTTCAGGGTCCAGTCAGTTATTATAGTGAAGTTATCTGGATTCAGCAGGCCTGGGTAGCTCAGTCCATCAAGGATCTGACTTCAGCTCAGGCCATGATCTCACGGTTGGTGAGCTCAAGCCCCACTTTGGGGTCCACGATGACAGTGGGGAGCCTGCATGGGATTCTCCCCCCTTCCCCCCCCCACCCCTCTCTGCTCCTCATGGAATTCTCTCCCTCTCTCTCTCCCTGTCTCTCTCTCTCAAAAAGAAAGAAAGAAAGAAAGAAAGAAAGAAAGAAAGAAAGAAAGAAAGAAAGAAAGAAAGAAAAGAAAAGAAAAAAAAAACTTCTAAACCTTTAAAAAAAAAAAAAAAAGTTAAAAAGTTATCTGGATTCAAAATTATTACATGCCCCGGGTTTTGTTTCCATCTCTGCTAAACAATAAAATCATTCTCTTGGACTCTTGCAAGCAAGTATCTCATCCCATGGTCACGTCAAGACGACCCACCTGGCTGGAACAAAACTGGGACAGTAGGTCCCAAGAAGATTCTTCCCAAGAAGAATCCCCTGAAAATGCTCTGAAACTGAAATTTTAATGTGTTTTCAGTTTCTTTTAATTAAAGAAAGAAAACGTATCAATCCATGTCATTTGTTCTTTCGAGTTTCAACTTTTTAATTAAAAGGTCCTCAGATTCCTCGGCGAAGGGGGAAGGATGCAGCAGAAAGGGAAGCCGGGAAGAACCGTTTTACAGGGTTTTGGAAACAGGAATGTGGGTCCTTCTCCCGGAAAGCAAGGAGTGTTGCCCTAAAACTCCAGCTCACAAATGCCCACAGCTATTCTTGCTCCTATCTGGGGACCCTCCTCCACCCAAGACTTCTTTGGGTGGAGGTATTTCTGCCCCTGAGCTCCTGTTTATTGGTCTGGCCCCAAGTTAGAAATACCCAGGGGAGAGTCACTGTAAACAGAGTCTGACCAAGCTTCACTGTAAACAGGGTCTGACCGGAAAGGAGTGCAGAAATGGGGAGCTGTTTTCTGCTTCAGGGACGGGAGGGTGGGGAGGATGCAGGGGCTAATTCAAGCATGTGTTCTTGGGAAATATGACAACATTCACACAAAGTCTTCCTTATTTGGGGCTGTTTGTGAATAAAACACGCATTGAATCCTTCTGAGTACTGCCTTTAATTCCCTGCCTCCCAGTAAGAATCCCTCCAGCCTGGGGGCTCCGGGCAGTTGTCTTTGCAGATTTGCAAAAATAACCCCAAACCAAACACCTGGAGGGAGGGAAGGGGGAAAGACACAACTCCAGGGAGAAGACCCAGTTCTTTCTTGAATCACCTGGATTCACATTGCTCCCGCCAGCCCTTTCTTAACCTGAAAAATAAGTCCCAAAACGGGTCTTTTTTAAACAATTCAGCATGCAAACACATATTGGGGTATATTAGTGTGCAACACTGCCAGAAACTGTGAAAAAAACAAAGAAAAGCAAGACATAATAATTGCTCTCCAAAAAATGTTTACTGATTAAAGGTTTGTTGAAAGGTTCTTATCGGGGCACCTGGGTGGCTCAATCAGTTAAGCAGGGGGACTCTTGATTTCCGTTCAGGTCATGATCTCACCATTGGTAAGATCGAGCCCCACAGAGCCTGCTTGGGATTCTCCCTCCCTCCCTGCTCACTCATGCTCGCTCGCTTTCTCTCTCTCTCTCTCAAAATAAATAAATGAACATTTAAAAATAAAAAAGAAAGGTTCTTGAACTGATGGATGAGGGGAGCATCAGTGGCCAGTCTGTCAAGCAACACTACCTAGCTAACCTAAGAGGCACAAAACGCTCAGAGATTAAAGGCAGGGAATTTTCCACCCATGTGAAGGGCAGGGTATAGCTTCACAGAGGAATTGTCTCTGAATTCTGTTCTGCTTCCTATGCCTCAGTATTGAGGAAGGCTCTAAGGGACGTTGGGCTTTGCCAGGGTCACCTTTTCATGCCACTTAAATTACAAGGAGACATCCATGAGTTTGCGCTGCACAAAGAATTTCAGGGTTTGGAAATCTTAAAAAAAAAAAAAAAAAAAAAACCTAGGATTCTAAAATTTCAAGATGGACATGACAACCAATTGAACCCAGATACAGGGGGGCTTTATCACCGCCTTTTACCATCCCACCCACTAAGAATTCGTTTGTGGTGTTGAGTGCCATTGATGTGCAGGAAAAACACCTCAAAGATTCAGGGAGGGCTCTACAGTTCCTCCCATATCTAATCTGGGGCACTAAAACCAAGGTTCCTGGATTAGTAAGAAAGCAGTGCTCATGTCCAAAGGGGAAACAAGTTCTTTCCAACCAAACAGACCCCTGAGAGCTATTTTTAGGCCAGGAGCATCACATATATTGCCTACATCTGGATAACTTCCCCATTCCATACCCCAAGCAGACATCACAAATGGTTCATGGAACTCATTCTCACCAAGGCCAGAAGATGCCCCAGAATCCCTCTCAATGTAGGACTCCAAAAAGTCACTACCAGTCCACAGAAATTGTCACAAGAGATGAAATCTCTGTTGTCAGCTTTACCCGGTTCACTGTATAGGTGACTTGTCCTCTCACAACAGGGGACAGGGGACAGGGAACAACGGGACAGGTAGTAGTTTAGGGTCTCGGGCCCTCCAAAAAGCCTTGGAGACTTGAGGCACATCATTAAAATGGCCACATTTTCTTAAAATAGATTTGTTACATACAATTTTCCAAGGCTTGCTGAATAAATAATTCTCTTAAATTTTGGCTGACTCAGGTCTGAGTTTTAAAATAGATATAAATATATGGAGGTTTCAACTTTCACGGCACTTAACTTTGGGGGGAGGGGGTGTTAAATCACTTTACAAGAGGATTTGCCAAAGATTTTTTTAAATGCCAAGTTCCTCTCCACCAAATGTGTTAAAGACTCGTAACTACCTGAAAGCAAAGGAAAGGAAGATGGTTGGAGAAACATAAATCCCATCTGTGAGGCACCCCAGCCTTTTGAAACTGAATTCCAAACAACCATGAAGCAGCTGTGAGAAAATGTGATTCTATTTACACAAGTCTTATCTACACACACTTCTTCGGAAACAACTCCATTCTTTGGAACAAACTCACACTGGGCTTGACATAGAGGACCTTGCTGCTGAATACAAGTGTGAAGCATGGGCCAAGGACAGGAGAGGCTAGAAAGGAACTGATCATTGATCACTGAAAACACACACTAGGACATGTTCAGAAAGCACAGGTCAACTGCTCTTAAGTAATCCTGAGGTTCCCCCTCTATTACAGGATGGTCATTCTCAGTCAGTGGATACTGAGATCAGTGGCACCATATGCCCAGTTTACTTAAGAGCAGTGGTTGTCAAACTCCTTTCCCTAGAGGAGTCTCACAGATGCCCCCCTGGAAAGGGGAGGTGAAGTAGACAGGACTCTAAAACTCCCCCCAACAAGTACACTCATGCCTCAATCAGTGAAGCCTTTCTTTCATCTCTTCTATAACTTGACGTTCCATATAAGATTTCATTTGCAAAGAAAGGGCTTCACTACCCCCCTAAAAAGTGAGGTTTTTTTCCTTAACTACTGATATAGTCTAACAACTGATCAGACATCAACAAGGTCCCAGAACCAAAACCAATGAACAGAATTGTAGGGAGATAAATGTTCCTGCACCAAATATGCAAAACTGAATTTTTTAACTTTTTAAGTGGAAACAACTTTAAACTTAGAAAAAAGTCACAAGAATGAAAATAGTAAAAGAATATCTGATTTTCTTTTTATCTAGATCAGTCTCTCTCTCTCTTCTCCACCCTCTCTCTATATATTTTTTTTCTTTTTTCCCCCCATTCAATCATTTTTGGAAAAAGTTAAATACATCATGGCCACTTACCCCTAAATACATTTATTTTATTTTCTACGCACAAAGACATTCTGAAAAGGTATTCTGTTACATAACTATAGGATGGTTATCATCTTCAATAAATTCAACTTCAGTAAATTCAACATTGGAACATACTTTACTGCCTATATCCCATTTTTTGTCAACTGATCCAATAATTTCCTTACAGCATTGTCCCTCCCATATGGAATCCAGTCCAGAGTCAAGAATTGCATTTAGATCTCATGTTTCTTATCCTTCTTTAATCTGGAACACTTCCAGAATCTTTCTTGATCATCCACAACAACAGTTATTTATTTATTTATTTATTTATTTATTCATTATTTTTGAGAGAGAGAGAGAGCATGTGAGTGGGAGAGAAGGGGGGGAGAGGGACAGAGTGGGAGAGAGGAAGAGGGGGAGAGAGAGAGAGACAGAGAGAGAATTGGAACCCAACTCAGGGCTTGATCCCACAACCCTGGGATCATGACCTGAACAGAAATCAAGAGTCAGACTACGTTCACCTGACTGAGCCACCCAGGTGCCCATGACAACAACGTTTTTAGTTCCCCTCTTCCACATTTTTAATAGACTGCTTCTCATTTGGAGTTTGTTTAATGTTTCCTCATAATTCAGGTCATACATTCTTGGCAAGAATGGATGCTTGTATCCTTCTCAGGATATCACATTTAGAGGCACATAATGTCCATCTGCTCTCATGGCTCATGGAAACTTTGATCAGTCAAAATGTCAAATGTCTCCACTGCATAATTGCTATTTTTTCCCATAGAACTAGAGATAAGTCTGTGGGAGACACTTTAAGACTGTACGGACATCCTGCTCCTAATCTAAATTTCTCCCTAAATTTAGCATGCATTGATGATTCTTGCTTGATCTAATCTTTACCATAATGGTTCCAAGACACTAACTTTCCAACTTTAGGACCTTCTCCCAACTCATCAGTTGGTATTCAGCATTTCATTATAAGCAAGAGCTCCCCCTTCTGCCCCATATATTTATTATTATTGTATCCATTTGTTATTGGTATGGACTCGTGAATTCCTATTTTTAATGGATTATGACTCATGAGAGTACTTCATTATTTTCTATTCAAATTGTCTCTGATTTAACCAGTAGGAGTCCTTTCAAGCTGGCTCCCATGTCCTTGTGATGTGTTTCCATCTCTTTTGAGCACTTTCTTAATTTCTAGGATAATAAAATGTTCCAGGCTTATTTAGCGCTTATCCTGCGCCAGCCCTGGAATCAGCGGGTTCTCCCAGGAGCCCTGGCTCCTTTTAGTGGGGAATGATATTAGAGACCAATATCTGGGCACCAGGCATACTCAATGTAACTGAAGTGTTACTTCTTCTTAGCCCTTTCAGCAGACAAAACTAGGTAATATATGTGTGTGTACACATTTATACATACAAATATACATTCACCCATGCATATACATGCATAAACACACACACACACATGCACACACACACACACACATGCTTTAGAAATATGGTACACACTAATAGACCTAATTTCAATCCATCCCAAAAAGGCTCTTTTTCTTTCTCCTATCCCATATTATGTCCCTTCTTTCCTAGTAAGAGCCCTGGCTCTCAACAATACATTTATCCATTGGCTCAATCCTATTACACATATAAAATTGTTTCAGAATTGCTTTTCCCCAGCATTGCAAAAAATAAGCCTACTAAAAAGAATTCAGGATTTGTGTGCAATCCCCCCACCTGCCTCTTCCTAAGACAGGGTATATAGTCAAATACTGTGTTCATAAGTAACTTGGATTAGTCTTTCCTCTCTCTCTCTCTCTCTCTCTCCCCCCCCCCCCCCCCCCCCCCCCGGTCTCTCCCTCTCCCTCTCTTTTCAGTATGATTATGGTATTTATCTGAAATATAATTGGGTGATTTGTTTCAGTTCGCTTTCAGTTTTAGGGATTTTTCCCGCTCCCATCCTTATTAATTTTACTTTTGAATCTAGAACATTAACATGCTTCTGAAGGTCAAAACGATGCAAAAAGGTAACACTCAGAGATAACACTCCCTCCATCTCTCTTTTGCCCTAACCCCCACCTCTTGTAAGTAACCAACTTTAATGTTTCCTGATTTATCTTTCCTGGGTTTCTTTTGTACAAATAAGCGAATATATATGTTTTCTGATTTTCCTGCTTTCTTACACAAAAGGTAGCATACTATATATGTTATGTTATATGTGATGTCATATATATATTATATACATATTCTTTTGTACTTTGCTTTTTTCAATGAACAAAATCTCCTAGAAATCACTCCACAACTGTTCATAAAGATTTTCCTCATTCTTGTTCACAACTACATAGCCTCCACGGTGCGTGAGGAGCATAGCTCATTCAATTTTCTGTCTAGACACTGAGCTGTTTCCAATGTCTTTGTGATTACAAATACTATATTGTGATATTTGTATCTTATATAATATTTGTGAAATATAAATGTAATGATGCTACAAATACAAATATTTGTATTTATAAGTGAATAAACTTATATATTTGTATTTTCATATTGCTGGAGGTATATCAGGATAAATTCTTGGACGTTGGATTGCTGGAGCAAAGGATAAATACCCATATAGTTTGGGTGCATATTTCTAAATATCCCTCCATAGGACTTGCACCATCTTTCATTCCCACCAATGATGTATAAGAGTATCTGTTTCCTCATAGCCTTGCTGACAAGGGTATTGTCAAACTTTCAGGTCTTTGCAAATCCAATGGGGCAAGGTTGGATTTTAAAGAAAGGAACATAGTTATGCACATTAAAGATTTATAATGAAAAAACAGAAACAGTACATGCAAAGATCATTGGAGATAATAGAGGCAGCAGGGATGACCTAATGTGTTTTGCATTATAAATACATAAACAAGGGATTAAGAAGTACGATGAGATGAAAGAAGGAAGAGACTGAACTAATAAAAACCCAATTACTTCTCAATCTCTGAAATTAAAAGGATTGTTAAATAACATTAAACGCAAGCAAGGAGAGTCAGTTTTACCGAGTGATGAATGAGTTCTGGGGTTGCATATTTAGTTGGGGATACTGCCAAAATGCATTTTCTTCCTGCTAAAATACCAATATGCATTTGCTTCTTCCTGTTGAAATGCCACCTCTGTACCCCATATCTATTTATTTAATGGTGTTTGTCTCACCATATTATAATTATTTATTTTTGAGTGTGTCTTCTGTCCTGGGTGGTGAGCTTACTGAGGACAGAACTACATCTTACTCCTCTGTGTTTTTAGAACAGGATAACTACAGATGAGTGTGCTCTCTTGCAATTAGATCTTGGTTGCAGGGAAAGAAGGAAATGAGGAATGGAAGACGGAAGTATGCAGTAACAACCTAAAATGGAGGCAGTATATGGGGCACCTCGGTGTCTCAGTCAGTTGAGTGTCCAATTTTGGCTCAGGTTATGATCTCATGGTCTGTGATTTCTAGCCCCACATGAGTCTCTCTGCTGTCAGCACATAACCCACTTTGGATCCTCTGTGCCCCTCTTTCTCTGCACCTTCCCCACTCTCTCTCTCTCAAAAATAAACATTTAAAAAAAAAATAAAATAAAATGGAGGCACGATATATCCAAACTATAGATATAGATATAGATTAGATATACGTATACATATACATATAGATGATATAGATACCGAGGTTCATTCCAGTGTGAAATTTTTGTTCAAAGAAAGCACTTTTTCCACAGTCAACATACGGCATTTTTCCACAAGATATTTTCTAAAAATATATTTAAATACAAATTCCCATCAGAATAAGAGAAGGATGTCACATCCCAAGGATGATAGCTGATGCCCAGTGAACAGGAAAAAATTAGAAACTTCATGAATTTTGTCAAGATTAATCTTTTGGTACCTAAGTAAATCTCCAGGCTTTGATTACAGGTGTCAGTGCAGAACAGCACCTCAGTGAGAAATGGAAGTCAGTGGAATTCAATGAAGCATGAAATTTAAGCACAGAATCATTTACTAGCAGGCATTAATGACTAATAAGGCATCGTTATCACTAACGTGATAAATAAACTTGAGATCTTGCCAACACTTTCATGTACTAATTCTATGGATCCCGATAGTCTCAGAAAATAAGTTTTTTGCGATAATATTTTTATAGAAGGGGAAACCAGGTCTTACGTACTTTATCCAAGATCAGTAGGCCCTGATTTTCTGCACTCTATGAATGCACACTGCAGGCCAAAGGAGCCAAGTTAAAACCTAGCAAATGACTGGAATTGACTGGAGAAATAGGAACCCAGCTCTAATTAAGGAATTTGCTAATTGCTCTTCTTTCTGCAGACATTACTCCATTCTTGGTCTATAGCCCTGGCACAGACCTGACCTCAGGCATGCTTTCTGCAAAGCAGCAACAGGAGACAAGAGGATATTGTTTCCAAGTTATATTTGGCCACAAAACAAATCCCTTCTGTCCTTTCTAGAGCTATATCCCCAAGCCCTTGGAGCACAGAGCTGCCCACTGCCCCCCAGGCCCCATACTGAAGGTCCCTGTTTTGATCTGTCTAGAGCCCACCTTCCTGACTTGGCACCCAGGCTTTCTCAGGCATGAGCTACCCAAGGCTCTGGGCCCCACAAGCTTCCTGCCTGGCTTTTCCTCCCCCTTTTGCCCCATTTGAACCTGGTAACAGGCTCTGGGCAGTCTACTTCCTGAAAGGGCTGGGAAATCTACGAGGATGCAGCCCCCAGAACCACCCCCAGCCCCCACAAGGCATGGCCAGCGCTCAGTGCCCACCCCTGGCCAAGGCTTGAAATTGTCAATGACCAAAACAAGGGACAGGTTGTCTGCATTTCCAGTGTTCTTCCAAGCCTACGTGTGAAATTCATTTAAACACATTTTCTTTACCACCTATCACTGAGCACCACAGGAGTTAAATATACTCAAGGGAAAGAGGAAACAATGTAGAGAAAAGACACGGTAGGAGCATATGAATCTATGTATTCCTAGTGTCTCTCTTTATTTTTGCCACCACAAGCACAGCACTGTCAATGCAGAACCCGACGCAAGGCTCCAACTCATGCACCGTGAGATCATGACCTGAGCCAATACCAAGAGCCGATGCTTAACTGACCGAGCCACCCAGACACCCCCATATCATTTCTAATGGGCAGTTAAGCCCAGTCATTATGTCACTAAGCGTCTCACATACTTTCCCTTTCCTCTCCATTCCTTCTGCTGCTACTTAAATCCAGGCTCTGACGCAGAGTCTCGCAGTTGCCTTCCCCCTCCCTCCTTTCCCTACTTTCTCCTTAATAAAAGAACCCTCAGTGTTAGCCAAACATACGGCCACCCAGCTAAAAACTCCACCTCCCAGACTCCTCTCCGATTAGGTGTGGCCATGGGACGCGTTCTAACCAATGAGAAGTAAGTAAAAGTGTGGTGGGGACTTCTGGGAAGTTTCCTTAAAAGGGCATGTTCTTCTACACCTTTCCTCTGTTTTGGGGCTGGCTCAGTGTTGATAACAACAGCGTCTCTCTAGGAATGACAAATAGCTAAAGAAGACTGGGGCCCTGATAGCTATGGAGCCTACACGTCAGTTCTTGACTGCTTACTACCATTTCTTTTATATGAGAGAGAAAGAAGCTTTTAACTTGTGAAAGCTACTGACATAAACAGAGGAAACGAATCCTGCCTGATACAGACCGCATTACCTCAGTCTCTCCTACCTCAGAGCAACAGCTTCCTGATTTCCCTCCCCATCGACCTCTCTTCCCACATGGCTGCCCGATTGAGCTCCCTAAAGCACAGCTTTACACCCTCCTAGAGCCTTCGATGACCCTCCCCCATTGCCCAATCTCCTTAGCTTTCGTGATCTGGCCCCAATCTACCTTTCTATTCTAACCTTCACTCCTTCCCTTCTTGCCCAACCAAACCCAGTGAGTCTATTTCACATCCTCTCCACATTCTTCCTTGCCCTTCGCTCATTCTTTTCCTTAAAATTCATGTGCCCGATCTGGATTGTCTTTCAGGGCTCAAGTAACATTCAACCTCCGATAGGACCAACCTGCCTTGATCCCTTAAGCCAAGAGTAATTCTCTGACCCCAGAACCTCCCTGTCACTCACCCCTGCTTGTGTTGGGGACCCCAGAAGCTTTCCATTGCTGAGGCCAAGTCATATTCCTGCCCAACTGGTGCCAGGCCTAGCCTGCCCACCTTCTCTCTTGATTCTCTTTCTTGCCAGTGGACTCCCACACTTCTCCTTTGCCTGGCCCAGCCTCCTCAGACTCTCCCTCCTCCCTGCTCCTAGAGACAGAGGCACTGAGCCCACTTGCTAAAGGGCTTTACCCTCAATCCCTAAATCCCCAGAAGGAAAACCTTAGGGAGGAGGAGGTAACAAATATAATAAATGTGAGACAAGTCACAGGCTTTATGGAAGCTCACCAGCCTCTCTGACTGTTCTGCCCTGCTTGCTGGTTCTTACATCTTGTTGAGCTGGATGCCATAAGCACCACTGGACTCCTGCCTTTCCCTTTCATTCCTACAGGTAAGGCTTACCAAACTGCCCATCCCGTTTTACACCTGCTGTCAACATCTGCCTTGAAGGCCCTCTTCCCGGCAACTAGGAAATAAAGAAATAAAGACAAATAGAAATCCAAAGCAGACTTCTCCTGGCTCAGGTAGACATCGTGTATCTCAAGGAACCCTCAAACTGGAGAGAACCCTTTCAGGGAATTTGGGGGAATTTCCTCATATCCTCTTTCTTTGCATTGTATCACTTTCTACTTTAGTGTACCAAATAGTAACTGCTTGGTTACTTGAGTCCCTGCCCATCCCCTGCTATACTAACTTGGTAGACTATAAACTCTTCAGGGAAGAATTGAAATCTGGTTTATCTTTGCGGCCCCACAGAACATATCTAGACCAACACCTTGCAGGCATAGCTACTCGTTCCAATATTAAATTAAAATGTATGACATTAACTAATTGACAGAATCAATGCAGACTGGACTTGGCAAAAAGAATCTGTGGAGAAGATATGGCCCCAAACTATCATACAAAGAATGGACAGAATTTAGACTTGCCGAGGGGCACCTGGGTGACTCAGTCGGTTGAGCGTCCAACTTCAGCTCAGATCACGGTCTCAGGGTTTGTGAGTTCTAGCCCTACATTGGGCTCTCTGCTGTCAATGCAGAGCCCGCTTGGGATCCTCTGTCCCCCTCTCTCTCTGCCCCTACCCTGCTTGTGCTCCCTCTCTCAAAAATGAATAAACATAAAAAAAAAAATTTAGGGGGAGGAGCCAAGATGGCAGAACAGCCTGGAAGTTTTTGTGTGTCTCACATCCATGAAATACAGCCAGATCAACACTAAAACCATCCTGCACACCTAGAAAACTTATCTGAGGATTAACACAACAATCTGCACAACCTGAACCACAGAACTCAGCAGGTACGTGGTGCAGAGAGGTGAACTGGGGGAGAGAAAAGCTGCGGAGGGCAAGTAGCTGTTTTTGCTTGTGGAGAGAGAACAGGAGATGGGGAGAGAGTAGGAGAAAAGCACCCCCACCAAAAGCAGCTGGAGAGAAAGTGGAAAAGTGGAAACAGCCGCAGGGACTGAATTAAAAAGGGAGAAAGGGGAAAGGAGAGGGTTTAAATTCCATTAAGACTCTATAAACAGAGGGAGCACAGAGTCTGAAACTCCGCAGCTCAATACCTGGCGGTGCTCTGGTGGGAAGGTCGAATCCCCAGGAGCAGAGTGGAGTCCAGAGGTCTTGGGGCCACACGGGGAGAGGTGGTTCCCCTGCTGGGAGGACATCTGGTAGAGGCTGTGTGGCTCCCCCACTGGACCCGGGAAAACAACCACATTCGCTGGTGCTGGAACAAGGTCGTTGGGGGTGAAGCCTGGTGCCAGATGTGTGCTGTGATTTTCCATAATCCCTGAAACGCTGCTGCGACACAATCACATGAACTTTTTTCTGGGGTGGGCTGACACCCAGCCGCAGTCTCTGGTCGATGACAGCAACAGGGTCCATTCCTGGATGCAGCTGACACCCGGCCATTGCTCAGTGAGACCCTCCCGCAGAGGGACGGAATGGGTCAAAGCCGCAGTCCCTCAGAAGTAAGGGGTCGGGAAAAACAGCCGCATCTGAGATAAAACTCGGGAGGGAGGTGCCGCCTGGGGCTTGGTCACAGACCGTGTAAAAGCCGGGAGTGAATGGAAGCCGAAGACAAAGGACAGGTGCAAGATTGCTGACCAGGAAGAACAGAGTTCCCACGCTACAGACTGGATACCTGGGTGACGCCATTTTTGCCGCTCCTGCGCATGCGCATAGGCACCTACACGTGCCAAAACACTCCACCCCAGTAAGCTAAGCAGCGCCAGCTAGTGGAGAACGGAGCCATTACACTAAGCCTCGCCGAAGTGGGCCAACCTCGCTCTTCAAGAACACAAACTGCTCTGCCTGCTTGGTTTACGGACTATACGGCACTTCATGGCTTGACCTGTAGGGGAAAACAAAGTAATTTCAATCGTATTTCAGTCTGTTCGCTGGTCCATCTATTCAATTTTCTTTTTTTTTCCCTCTCTTTTCGTTTCTTTTCTTTTTCTTAAATACAGAAAGAGAAAAAAATTGATTTTTATTTTCAATTTTTATTAAAAATATTTTTCTTTAGTTTTTTTCTACTATATATTTTACTTTTGTGTAAATTTTTTCAAATTTTATTTTACTTCCATCATTTCATTTTATTCTATTTCAGTGTATTCAGTTTTTCCAATTGTCAAACGATTTCCTTTTTTTTTTCTTTCCCCTTTTTTCTCTAATCTATCAAGCCCCTTTAGACACCAAGACCAAAACACACCTAGGATCTAGCATCGTTTATTTGATTTGTGTGTGTGTGTGTGTGTATTGTTTTTAGTTTTTTTATTTTAATTTTTTAATTTTAATTTTTTTTACCTCATTAATTCCTTTTCTCCTGTCAAAATGATGAAATGAAGGAATTCACCCCAAAAGAAAGAGCAGGAAGAAACAACAGCCAGGACTTAACCAACACAGATACAAGCAAGATGGCTGAACCAGAATTTAGAATCATTTAGAATCATGATAATAAGAATATAGCTGAAGTTGAAAATAGATTAGAATCCCTTTCTGTTGAGATAAAAGAAGTAAAAGCTAGTCAGGATGAAATAAAAAATGCTGGGTACCTGGGTAGCTCGGTCGGTTAAGCATCTGAGTTCGGCTCAGGTCATGATCTCACGGTCCATGAGTTCGAGCCCCACGTCGCGCTCTGTGCTGACAGCTTGGATCCTGGAGCCTGCTTTAGATTCTGTGTCTCCCTCTCTCTCTGCCCCTCCCCCACTCATGCTCTTTCTCTCTCTCTCTCTCTCTCTCTCTCTCTCTCTCTCAAAAATAAATAAACATTTTTTTAAAATGCTATAACTGAGCTGCAATCTCAAATGGATGCCAAGGAGGCAAGGATAGATAAGGCAGAACAGAGAATCAGCAATATAGAGGACAAACTTCTGGAAAATAAAGAAGCAGAAAAAAAAGAGGGGGACTAAGGCAAAAGATCACAATTTAAGAATTAGAGAAATCAGTGACTCATTAAAAAGGAACAACATAAGAATCACAGGGGGTCCCAGAAGATGAAGAGAGAGAAAAAGCGTAGAAGGGTTATGTGAGCAAATCATAGCAGAAAACTTTCCCAACCTGGGGAAAGACACAGACATCAAAATCCAGGAATCACATAGAACTCCCATCAGATTCAACAAAAACTGACCATCAATAAGGCATATCATAGTCAAATTCACAAAATACTCAGGCAAGGAAAGAATCATGAAAGCAGCAAGGGAAAAAAAAGTCCTTAACCTACAAGGGAAGACAGATCAGGTTTGCAGCAGACCTATCCACAGAAACTTGGCAGACCAGAAAGGAGTGGCAGTATATATTCAATGTACTGAATCAGAAAAATATGTAATCAAGAATTCTTTATCCAGTAAGTCTGTCCTTCAAAATAGAAGGAGAGATTAAAAGTTTCCCATACAAACAAAAATTAAAGGAGTTCATGACCACTAAACCCAGCCCCACAAGAAATTTTAAGGGGGACTCTCTGAGGGGAGAAAAGATGAAAAATAAATAAATAAAGATCAAAAGCAATGAAGATTATAAAGGACCAGAGAACACCACCAGAAACTTCAACTCTACAGGCAACATATGGCAATAAATTCATATCTTTCAGTACTCTAAATGTCAATGGACTAAATGCTCCAATCAAAAGACACAGGGTAACAGAATGGATAAGAAAACAAGATCCATCTATATGCTGTTTACAAGAGACCCACTCTAGACCTAAAGTCACTTTCAGATTGAAAGTAAGGGGTTGGAGAACCATCTATCATGCTAATGGTCAACAAAAGAAAGCCAGAGTAGCCATACTTATATCATACAATCTAGACTTTAAAATCAAGACTGTAACAAGAGATGAAGAAGGGCATTATATCATAATTAAGGGGTCTATCCACCATGAAGACCTAAACAATTGTAAACAATTGTAAACAATTCCAAAAGACCCTAACAAATGTGGGAACACCCAAAAATATAAATCAATTAATGACAAACATAAAGAAACTCATTGATAATAATACCATAATAGTACAGGAATTCAAAACCCCACTGACAGCAATGGACAGATCATCTAAACAAAAAATCAATAAGGAAACAATGGCTTTGAATGACACATTGGACCAGAGGGACTTAACAGATATATTCAGAACATTTCATCCTAAAGCAGTGGAATATACATTCTTCTCCAGTGCACATGGAATGTTTTCCAAAATAGAGTACATACCGGACACAAATCAGCCCTCAACAAGTACGAAAAGACTGAGATCATGCCATGCATATTTTCAGACCACAATGCTATGAAACTCAAAATCAACTACAAGAAAAAATTTCAAAGGTAACAAATACTTCGAGACTAAAGACCATCCTACTAAAGAATGAATGGGTTAACCAAGAAGTTAAAGAGAAAATTAAAAAGTACATATACGCCAATGAAAATGATAACACCACAGCCCAAAACCTCTGGGATGCAGCAAAGACGGTCATAAGAGGAAAGTATATAGCAATCCAGGCCTTCCTTAAAGAAGGAAGAAAGGTCTCACATATACAACCTAAACTTACACCTTATATCACTGGGAAAAGAGCAGCAAATAAAACCCAAAACCAGCAGAAGACAGGAACTAATAAAGATTAGAGCAGAAATTAATGCTATCAAAACCAAAAAAAAAAAAAAACAGTAAACCAGATCAGTGAAACCAGAAGCTGGTTCTTTGAAATAATTAACAGAATTCATAAACCACTCTTCAGTTTGATCAAAAGAAAAAGTAAAGGACCCAAATAAATAAAATCAAGAATGAAAGAGGGGAGATCACAACCAACACAGCAGAAATAAAAACAATAATAAGAGAATATTATGAGCAATTATATGCCAATAAAATGGGCAATCTGGAAGAGATGAACAAATTCCTAGAAACAGATACACTACCAAAACTGAAACAGGAAGAAATGGAAAATTGAACAGACCCATAACCAGTAATAAAATCAAATTAGTAATCAAAAATCTCCCAAAATCAAGAGTCCAGGGCCAGATGCTTTCCAGGGGAATCCTACCAAACATTTAAGGAAGAGTTAACACCTATTCTCTTGAAGCCATTCCAAAAAATAGAAATGGAAGGAAAACTTCCAAACTCTGTCTATGAAGCCAGCATTACCTTGATTCCAAAACCAGAGACCCCACTAAAAAGGAGAACTATAGACCAATTTCCCTGATGAACATGGATGCAATATTCCTCAACAAGATATTAGCCAAACAGATCCAACAATACATTAAAAAAAAGTATTCACCATGACCAAGTGGGATTTATACCTGGGATGCAGGGCTGGTTCAATATCTGCAAAACAATCAATGTGATTCATCACATCAATAAAAGAAAGGACAAGAGCCATATGATCCTCTCAATAGACACAGAGAAAGTATTTCACAAAATACAGCATCCTTTCTTGATAAAAACCCTTAAGAAAGTAGGGATAGAAGGATCGTACCTCAAGATCAAAGAAGCCATATATGAAAGACCCAATGCTAATATCATCCTCAATGGGGAAAAACAGAGAGCTTTCCCACTAAGGTCAGGAACAAGACAGGGATGTCCACTCTCTCCACTGTTATTTAACATAGTATTGGAAGTCTAAGCCTCAGCAATCAGACAACACAAAGAAATAAAAGGCATCCAAATCACTCAGGAGGAGATCAACTTTCCCTCTTCACAGATGACACGATACTCTATACAGAAAACCCAAAAGATTCCACCAAAAAACTGCTAGAACTGATTCATGAATTCAGCAAAGTGGCAGGATATAATCAATGCACAGAAATCAGTTGCATTCCTATACACTGACAATGAATCAACAGAAAGAGAAATCAAGGAATCAATCCCATTTACAATTGCACCAAAAACCATAAAATACCTAGGAATAAATCTAACCAAAGAGGTGAAAAATCTATACACTGAAAACTATAGAAAGCTTATGAAAGAAATTGAAGAAGACACAAAAAAATGGAAAAATATTCTATGCTCCTGGATAGGAAGAACAAATATTGTTAAAATGTCAATACTACCCAAAGCAATATACATACTCAATGCAATACCTATCAAAATAACACCAGCATTCTTCACAGAGCTAGAACAAACAATCCTAAAATTTGTATGGAACCAGAAAAGACCCCGAATAGCCAAAGCAATCTTGAAAAAAAAAAAAAAAAAAAACAAGCCTGGAGGCATCACAATCCCGGACTTCAATCTATATTACAAAGCTGTAATCATCAAGACTATGGTACTGGCACAAAAACAGACACTCAGATCAATGGAACAGGATAGAGAACCCAGAAATGGACCCACAAACATATGGCCAACTAATCTTTGACAAAGCAGGAAAGAATATCCAATGGAATAAAGACAGTCTCTTCAGAAGTGGTGCTGGGAAAACTGGACAGCGACATGCAGAAGAACGAACCTGGACCACTTTCTTACACCATACACAAAAATAAACTCAAAATGGATGAAAGACCTAAATGTAATACAGGAAGCCGTCAAAATCCTCAAGGAGAAAGCAGGCCGCAGCAACTTCTTACTCAACACGTCTCCAGAGGCAAGGGAAACAAAAGCAAAAATGAACTATCAGGACCTCATCAAAATAAAAAGCTTCTGCACAGTGAGGGAAACAATCAGCAAAACTAAAAGGCAATCGAAAGAATGGGAGAAGATATTTGTAAATGACATATCAGATAAAGGGTTAGTATCCAAAATCTATAAAGAACCTATCAAACTCAACACCCAAAAAACAAATAATCCAGTGAAGAAATGGGCAAAAGATGGGGCGCCTGGGTGGCTCAGTCGGTTAAACGTCCGACTTCGGCTCAGGTCACGATCTCGCGGTATGTGAGTTCGAGCCCCGCATCGGGCTCTGTGCTGACTGCTCAGAGCCTGGAGCCTGTTTCAGATTCTGTGTCTCCCTCTCTCTCTGACCCTCCCCCGTTCATGCTCTGTCTCTCTCTGTCTCAAAAATAAATAAATGTTAAAAAAAAAATTTTTTTTTAAATAAAAAAAAGAAATGGGCAAAAGACATGAATAGACACTTCTCCATAGAAGACATCCAGATGGCCAACCAACACATGAAAAAATGCTCAACATCACTCATCATCAGGGAAATACAAATCAAAACCACAATGAGATACCACCTCATGCCTGTCAGAATGGCTAACATTAACAACTCAGGCAACAACAGATGTTGGCAAGGATGTGGAGAAAGAAGATCTCTTTTGCACTGCTGGTGGGAAGGCAAACTGGTGCAGCCACTCTGGAAAACGATATGGAAGTTCCTCAAAAAAACTAAAAATAGAACTACCCTACAACCCAGCAATTGCACTACTAGATATTTATCCAAGGGGTACAGGTATGCTGTTTCAAAGGGGCACATGCACCCCAATGTTTATAGCAGCACTATCAACAATAGCCAAAGTATGGAAAGAGCCCAAATGTCCATTGACAGATGAATGGATAAAGAAGATGTGGTATACACACACACACACACACACACACACACACACACACACACAATGGAGTGCTACTCAGCAATCAAAAAGAATGAAATTTTGCCATTTGCAACTATGTGGATGGAACTAGAGGGTATTATGCTAAGTGAAATTAGTCAGAGAAAGACACATATCATATGACTTCACTCATATGAGGACTTTAAGACACAGAACAGATGAACACAAGGAAAGGGAAGCAAAAATAATATAAAAACAAGGAGAGGAACAAAACGTAAGAGACTCTTAAATATGGAGAGCAAACAAACTAACAAACAGAGGGTTAGTGGAGGGGTTGTGGGAGGGGTGGATGGGCTAAATGGATAAGGGACACTAAGGAATCTACTCCTGAAATCATTATTGTACTATATGCTAACTAACTTGAATATAAATTTAAAAAATAAAAATTTAAAAAATTAAAATTAAAAATTAAAAAGAAAAGAAAGGCATGTATGCTAGGCTTATGCAGAAAATGCAGATGTATAAAGGCCATTTTGTAGCTTGCTTATTGCCCTTTTTTTTTTTTTTTTGCCATGAGACACCTATATTATGGGTAGCTGGTGTTTTTCCAGCTTATATTCTGGAATGTAGAACAGAACCACAGTGTACCCAGCATAATTGAGTTAGAAACAAAGATGTATTGTTGTTACCAATTAAAAAAAAAAAAATTAGACTTGCTAAGAACAGAGAGAAATGCTGTGAGCAGGGGTTCTAGAACCCTAGGTGAAGGTTCTAAAAGAATCCTCTGTCTGCCTCTCTCCTGAGCACATATCATGCCCCTAGACCTCATGCAAAGGAACTTTCAGCTCTAAGCAGCCTTACTCAGAAACTCAACAATTTCAGGACCTTTGCATTCTAGGTACATTTGGAATAACTGGACTTCTGGAAAACCAATGACGGTTTCAAGAGAAACCATAGCCCCAGGCCCTGTAGCTTGCACAATTTTCCCACCTCCAAAACCCCCATCCAGTTTTGGAATTTAGTAATAATAATAATGATAATAATAAAGGCTCTGTGTGTGTGTGTGTGTGTGTGTGTGTGTGTGTGTGTCAAGGAGATGGAGGGGAAGGGTGAGATGAAAAGTACTGAATAAATGTCATGTTACATATCCTCCAATTTGAAAAATTCATCTTAAATAAGAAAAGCAGTTAGAATCATATCAGGGTCATCTCTGCCAAAGCCTTATAAGCGAAATTGTTTGGACTTGCAACTGAGGTAAGAAATTCTACCTCTGGAAGGCAAACATTGATTTTATAAGATAGGCTATCAATCCCAAAATGATTACTGATGGTTAAGGAAGGATTCAAACCCATGTGATTTTCTGTTCAAGTTGATTCCATCCCATTTTTCAATGCTCCTGTGAAATCTTTATGCAAGCCAGGGTCTGTCCCTCCCAACCGCAGGAGGTCACAGATGAGAGGGGCAGCCTGACCCAGGCTTCATGCAGAGCAGATGTCCCTGCTTCATGCCAATTAGGAGGCAGGAACTGTGCTCTCCAGCTCTGGCCTCTGATTATGTTTATGTGAAGTTATATGTAACTGGAACCTCTTTGAAAGCTGAGTAGTGTGGAAGCCATTTAAAATTATTTCACTTCTAATTATAAGCCAGATAAAGCTATTTTCATGCAAGGGGAGGACACTGCAGAGACTGTCAAGGTTCAGAACATTCCATTGGTGACAGGTGGTCTGAATATTTGAAGAAATTTCTGCGTCCAAGATAACCTTGACTAGAGAGTGAGCAGAGGAATTTTAAAGGAAATATGAACTTTGCATACAAAGTTGGAGCACATGAAACACTTACCCAGATCTCATTTTAGAAAATGCAGTGGCCAAATGAGACCATTTTGTTTCTCTGGGAGGTCAAATGGCGGCAAAGATAGACTGTGAGCTTTGGTGCTGGACAGAGGTAGGCTGAGTAAACTGGGGCAAGGTACCAAATCTCTCAGAGCCTCAGGGTATTTATCTATAAGAAGTGGGAAGTAATTACTACTTACAGGGCTGTTGTTCTAAAAATTAAATGAAATAATATATGTGAAACCACTAGTCCTGGAGTTGGCACATGGCCACTGCTTCACTACATGACAGCTTTTATCCTACTTATCATTATTATGAACATAAGTCATAATTACATGTTTGGAATGGTAGGTCAGGACAGGTCTACAACACCTGGCTGACTTTGCATAGGCAAGAAGGGTTTACAATGGCCCTGGGGAAATTGGACAAGAGAAGTGCAATCTCCAATTTCACCACTGTTACATAAATCCCGAAGATTCTTACCCTTCCCCATCTTTTTCCCAAATCTCAGCCCTTCCGGGCGGAATAGTATGTCTCAGAAACTCAGCATAGGGGACAACACTCAGAACTAAGAACTTCAGGGAAACCCAGAGATCAACTTTACGGAGATCTTACCTGCCCAGCTCCCCAAGAATTGACCCATCACAGAGTCACGGAGGAGGAAGATCTGGTTAGACCAGTGAGCACGTGTACATGTGTACTACCCTGGACCTCAGGGAGAAATGGTCACATTTGATCTATAGTCAAGTTGACTATAGTCCCAGGATGTTATTGACCTATAGTCTCAGGTATTACCAACCCCAGTTTGGAAGTTTGCCCATTAAAAATTTAATGGGCTATAAATAAAACAGTTATTTCAACAGTATTCCGTTGCTTCATCTGATGAAGCCCGGAGGTAGCTTCTTATAAATCCATTGCCCTTCATCAGTTGCCCATAAATTTTAGACATGTCAGTTGGCACTTAATTTCAAGGCTGGACAAGATATCTTGGCTCACATCTCAGTAATCCAAACTACAGAGAACAAAGGTAGAGATACAATTCAGAGGCAATATTCCATTGCTGGTATGACATGAATACGAACCAATCAGGCATGAGTCCTGAATCAGAAAGGACACCATCTTTTCCACAACCCTAGTCCACCACCAGTGCATGCTGGCTGAGTACCCCGAATGGAATTAATTTTTCTTCACACCAGGGGTCAAAATGCACATTAACCAGCTAGCACCAGCTTTATACAAAAACTTGAATGCCAAGTTTAATCCTGTGTGATTGAAAAAAGCTGAGCTCCACAGCCCCCCAAACTGGGCTTAAATGCAGAACTCAACAGGCTTGTAATTACATGCAATACCACGATCGAGCATGACTATAATACCATTTTACTACACAAAGGAGAATTATTGAGTTCTATTCACAAGAGAAAGTACTACAAAGATTCCTCTCTCAGTGGGATAAAAAGAGCACGTCACAGCATATATTTTTCCCATAATTAATTTTTATGAAACCAAGCATAAAGGATAATGCACCTGATTTCCGTATTTTTAAATGTGCCCTGGGGGAGTTCTAGCAAACCAGGAGAAGCAGGAACAATGATGGGACCCATCCAGATTTCAGCAGATGAGTAAGCAGTAATCCCAGTGTGACAAGTAAATTTATTTTGGTATCCTTGACTGCTCTTCCTCCCCCATCTCCTGCCCCCTATTCCCCACCAGGCAGGACCACCCAAGATCCACCCCAAACAGATGAGACTTTCCTATGTCAAAGGCCCTTAGGAAAGTCTACTGGTCTTTATCTTAATGACTAACACTGGTCATTCCCTGTGCCACAAGGAAGCCTTACGTTAAGGAGAGGGCCAGCCTTTCTGATTCAGCCACATTTCAGGGGGCACTTTCATGCTTCATCTTGTCTTCAAAGTATGGTCACTTGAGCCCCCCTCCCCAGCCGAGTTAGTGCGTATCACTGCCTGCAAGGACTCCTGAGAGCCCGGGGAGCAGAGCCCTAGCAGGTGGGAGAGAAGCTAAGAACACGGTGCCAGGTGGCGGATGCCCATTATCACAGCACTCTCTTTCTGCTCCCATCCTCCCCCACTTCCTGGTCTGAAAGCCAGCCCTGGAACCCAGACCAGGTGGGCTCAGCTTTCACTGTCTCATAGACCCAGAGCACCTTCTCTTCCTCAAGCCTCCTCCCATGATGTTATTTGTTTCTCCTCCCAGACCCTGGCCCCAAAATGTCTGGAAAATGGAACTACTCCTTCACCTTTCTCAATTGTCTACAGGGGTCCCAGATCTCATGAGGGTGGGATAGGGGGTATTGTCAGCAATTCTCCTTAAGACAAGATTTATTGGGGTGCCTGGGTGGCTCAGTCGGCTAAGCGTCCGGCTTCGGCTCAGGTCATGATCTCGCAGTTTGTGAGTTCGAGCCCCGCATCGGGCTCCGTGCTGACAGCTTAGAGCCTGGAATTCTGTGTCTCCCTCTCTCTCTGCTCCTCCCTGCTCATGCTCTGTCTCTCTCTCTCTCCTTCAAAAACAAATAAAAACATTTTAAAAAAAATTTTTTTTAAAGACAAGATTTATTCTCCTTAAGACAACCAAGGTATCTTTAGGTATCTTTCCAACCGTCTCTTGCTAGAACAGAGAGAAAATACAGATTTAAAGTATTTATGCTCCAGTAGAGCATACTGCTATATATAGGCTGTATTTTTTTAAATTTTCTGTATAGTGAATGTAGAGTAAAATTGATGAGTCTTCTCCATGCAATTTATTGTAGAAACTCTCCCCATTCTTCTTCTTCTTCTTCTTTTTTTTTTTTTTGAGAGAGAGAGAGCACACAAGTTGGGGAGAGGGGGCAGAGGGGCAGAGGGAGAGAATCTTAAGCAGGATCCATGCTCATCACAGACCCCAACACAGGGCTCAATCGCACCACCCTGGGATCATGACCTGAGCCAAAATGAAGAGTCAGATGCTCAACTGACTGAGCCTCCCCCTATTATTCTTTTTTCTCAACTTAGAACCTAGTTCCTTTCCTTCACATGCCAGATAATTCAGATAAAATCCCATTAGTGCAAATACAATTAAGTAAACATTCTACATAAAGCAATTTGTTTTTCATTATAAAATGCCAATTTGAAAACAGTAAATTTGTATTTCAGCAGCTTTATGTTCACACCAGCTATAGATGCATGTCTCATTTAGATTGTTAGCAATTTATTAATTAATTAATTGCATTAAAGAGTTTACAAGGTTGGGGTGCCTGGGTAGCTCAGTCGGTTAAGCATCCAACTCTTGATTTTGGCTCAGGTCATGATCTCACAGTTCGTGGGATCAAGCCCACATCGGGCTCCTCACTGACCTTGTGGAGCCTGCTTGGGATTTTCTCTCTCCCTCTCTTTTGCCCCTTCCCCCTTAAAATAAATAAATAAACATTTTTTTAAAAGAAGTTCACAAAGCTGTTCACTGCTATTCCTGATATTGTTAGTCTTTTACTCAGGGTATTTGAAAACACAAATATACTGGTACTTATAGGATGTGGGTTTGCACCAAACCGATTCATTCTAATTCAAGAACAGGGATTCTCTTCAGTACAGTGAATATCAAATTTAGTGCAAAACCCTAAAACCTAGACATCACATTTGACTCCCCAAATCACAACATCTCCCTTTTCTCCCTACTGAAAACTTCTTTCACAAGCTATCAACTTTAAGATTGAGATTCCAAATGGGAAATACAATACCCAAGCAGTAGCTGTAAACACAAGATCTTCCCATAGTTCCCTGGATTTAGATGCAAACACCACACTCTTATTTTCCAATTTTCAATTTTTCTTCACCCCTGATCTTGGCCTCTAAATTTCTCTTTGGAAGCTAAATCCAGTGCACAGTTGAGCCATTCCTGCTAAATACGAGCACAGAGCCAGACACACAAGCTTAGAGAAACCAAATTGTGAGCTTAAGCTGCATTAGGCTCATCACTAGAACATCTCAGACCTACTGAATCAGAATTTCTGGAGCCAAAACCCAGAAATCCACATTTAACAAATGGCTCAGGCTGAAGTGTGAGCACCATGAGGTACAGGACAGGAGATGATGATGCTGTGGTTAAACAGCCTCCAGCAAGTGTCTCTGCAGAAGGTCGTTGGGTGACCATGTTCTGCTTAGATTCCCTTGTCTGACCACGGTGTGAGACTGTAGTGCTGTGAGTGGTAGTGTGGGGTCTTTAAAGGACAGTCCCTTCACGGGACATCTGGGTGACTCAGTTGGTTAAGGATCCGACTTCAGCTCAGGTCATGATCTCATGGTTTGTGGGTTCCAGCCCTGAATCAGGCTCTGTGCTGACAGCTCAGAGCCTGGAGCCTGCTTCTGATTCTGTGTCTCCCTCTCTCTCTGCCCCACCCCCACTCGTTCCCTCTGTGTCTCTGTCTCTCTGTCTTTGTCTCTCTGTCTCTGTCTCCTTGTCTCTGTCTCTGTCTCTCTCTCTCTCTCTCAAAAATACATACATACATACATACATACATACATGCATAAAAGGGACGGACCCTTCATAAAGCCACAGGTCCTAGGACAGGACCTTAAAATTCGGTAGATATGTTTGAAATTAGAGGCAGGGGCTTCCTTCCTATGTAGCTCTCTTAGGCTAGATTCTAAGTAATGTAGAGATTCCAGGGCTCCTGGATATGAGATGGGGAAATAGGGTTACCAGCTGGGGACTACAAAGATGGGTACTAGAGATAGAGTTGATCCAGCCCCAGCCACAGCTGGTCACCCACAATAGGTAGCTCTGTGTATAACCCAACAAATGAGTGATAATGTCTAAATCACATACCAGTCTGGTCTCAGTTGTGCTTTAGGGAAAGAGCTGTGTCTTCTCTCGGTAATCAGGGAAGAGAACTCAGGGGCTCATGAGAGATGATGCAGTAACAGCCTCCCAAGAAGACAAACCTCCAGAGACAAGAGTTGGAACTGGAAAGTCCAGGAGTTCCTCTTTCCATAGAGAGGGCCCTCTTCTGATAAACTTGGGTGTGAATGTATTAAAAGACAAAGGGGGAAAGCTGGGGGGGTGGGGGGGGGAAGAACAGCAGGGGTTAGGTTCTTGAAATAGAATGGTTGTGTGGCCATGTGAAACACTCCCTCCTCAAGAAGAGATCATCTACAACCACTGAGAATAAGTGAGATCTCACCTTCCACAAAGAAATTCCAGAAAGAAAGGAAGCAGAAAGATTAAGGAAGAGTTAATAGAGCAAATGGAATACAACTACAGTGAAAATAAAGATCAAAGCAAGGCATGAAGCACTAACTCCCCACCAGTGAGGAGCCATGAATGTGCACATATGTTGACTGAGTCTGCCTCCCACAGCATGAGCTACAGGGGTGATTTTCTCCCCCCAACAGTGGGGGTATAAATAACCGCAGATGAACAGAATTGATCTTGAACAAAACTATTATACCAACTAGTTTAGCTGGTGCCAGGGAAAGAAAAGAGAGAAAGTAGTTATCAGGGTTCTGACCAGTCCTAGGTGGGGCAATCCAGAAAGGCTCTCCTAGGTGTGATGTCCTAGGCAGAGAGGAAAAGGATGAGGCCCCAGTGGGGTAGCAGGAAGTTACAGATAGAGGAGGTGATACAGGTGCTCCTTTTCACCCATCAGCTTAACCAAATGATTGCAGTATCTTCCCAACTCTGCTTCCTTCTCCTCCCTGCAACTTCCCTCCCCAAGCAATTCATCCTGCCTGCTAGAGTTGTTTTTCTTATTCATAAATCTGACCACAGCATTCTCCATGCTAAAAACTCTTCAGTGGCTTCCCACTACCTTCATAGGACATCTGACCTCCTCAGCACAGCACCCAAGGCCCTCTGCAATCCTGCTCCAACACCACAGCCCTCTCCCTGCCCCTGGATCTCACTGGCAGAATGACTCATGTCTCCCACAGAGAATTAACATGGCACCTTCAACAACAAGAAGGTGTGGAGGATCCGGGGCAACAGCAGCAGTAGGTCCTGTACAATGAGTGGCCTCATGGACAACAAGGCCTAGCAGTGAACCGCAGATGCCTACAGATGAGTATCACCAAGACAGGAAGCATCCACAGCCAAACAGAAGGCAGACCCAGAGGCAGGTACTGGTCAGTGGCATTTGGCTTAGCTCTGCCCATTGGCTCTGGGCAACCATGGGAGGGACCCTCATGACGTCCAATCCAAGTTGTAGAATTTGCCAAGGGCCCCAGCTGTTGTGCTCAGAAATATAGTGCCACCTTTGCACCAAGGCCACACTTCCCACAGGCTGCTCCCTGCCAATGACTGAGAGTAGCCAGGATGCCAAGGCAGGTCCTTCCTAGGGTGGCAGCCAGCTTGGCTCTAAGACTCCCTAGCATCCTTGCCAAAACTTTTTTTGCTTGCTCAACAGTCTAGGATGTAACCACCCACCTTTCTCTCTCCCACTTCTTCACTCAGGAGATCCTTGCTTCGCTGACAGCCTTCCCAGACTGTCCAACTCTCTCCCCATTTCTCCACATGTAGACATTTTCCTTAATGAAATCCTCACCTGTTTAATCCTTTCTCAGCTCCTTCTTCTCCCAGGACCCAGATGAGCACAACTCTCAAGAAAGAAGAGACAACAGTGGTGTATTTGGAAACTGGGACCCTCAGTCCCTCATTCTTCCATTCCTCAGACGTCCATGGAGGGCTTACTCTGTACCTGGCACTGTCTGGGGTTGGGGACACAATGGCAGAGCTCCCAGCAGGGGGCAGGTGGGTGAAAGGCACTCAAAGTCAGATCTGAATCCACCAGTCTGACCAGAACCCTGGCCACTGCCAAGAACCCAACACGGCTCTACCTCAGAGCCTACCAAGAGGGAAGACAGAAAACCATTCCTGATATCACGCCTTCTGGGGAATATTCTGCACCATTAGGAGAGGGCACACATGCAGAGAACACCTAGCTAAGTTTTATGGACAGGACCCAAGCACAGGTAAGGCAGAAGAGGAGGCTGAAGGATTAGAAACCATACAGGAAAGAGATCCCAGCATAAACCCAAATGTAAAATCATCAGAGCCACTGAAACAGTTTCCTTACAACAGGCCTTCATCATGAAAGCTTATAAAGTCACCATCAATCAGGTGCTTTTGTTGGATTTTTTTTTCTTCAAATCAATTTAGACTTTTAATGAAAATGAATCCTGTGGAATGAGAAAATGTTGTTAACCATCGATGTCACCTAATCATGGCTAACAAGGATTCTCATGCTTATTCTTGACTAAGGATTAAGATGCTGACGGAGGTTTATTAAATGAAATCATTGTAATAACACACTCAACTAACCCTGCAAAGCTCTGCTTTGTGGTTCATGGTGGGTATCACTTAACTAAGAGCATGGAGCTGATGGGCCTTGATAATAAGGCTAATCAACCACAGCATTATGATCGGTAGGGGGGGGGGGGGAGTGGGGAGTGTGACAGAAAGGAACTTCTATATGATCTTAAGACAAGCTGGATCAGATGAGTGACACCAGAAGAGTCTCTTTATGTCATCAAGAAAATCAGGGGGCCTAAGGGGCGCCTGGGTGGCCCAGTCAGTTAAGCATAGGCCCAGATCACGATCTCACAGTTCCTGAGTTTGAGCATGGGTTCTGCATCAGGCTCTGTGCTGACAGCTTAGAACCTGGAGCCTGCCTTGGATTCTGTATGTGTCTCTCTCTCCCTCTCTCTCTCTCTCTCTCTCTCTCTCTCTCTCCCCCCTCCCCCGCTTATGCTCTGTCTCTCAAAAATAAATAAACGTTGAAAAACAAAAAATTTTTTAAAGAATATCCAGGGGCTGAAAGTTGTTAAATCTCCACATGTGTCACCAGGTGGTTAAACACCCCAAAAAGCTTTCACACGGACAGACCAGGAGGAGAACTAACAGGGAAAAATGCAGGGCTCGGGCCAGCCTCATCAAGCAGATTTCGTCCTGCTGTGCAGTTGACTTAACCAGATGTTAGAAGCCAAAGAAATTTTTGAAGGTCTTCTTCTAGTTGGGGGGTTATTGCTAACAGAGACAACTCCAGGCAAATAAGGCAGCCCGCTCTCTGCAGCGCCTTCCTTTCCCTTTTCATATCCTGAAATGCCCCTTCTCCATCTCTGTTCTAACATTCCAAGGCCTGACAAGGGGGAGAAGAAGAAAGGGTTACTGTTAAATGTTCTATTTAGTCATCCTCCTCCCCATTACCACTTACCCACCACAGTGGGTAAATTTACAAGTGACAAATTTCTAAGAACAGTGATGTCTGAACTGAACTTGTCCCCTGCCCTTCACCGTAATCACCCCTGATACCTGCAGATACTTAGTGAAGATGTTCTACACCCGCCTTTGCCACTGATCCATAAAGGAATGAAGGATGAAGGGTGGTTTTCAGCAGAGGGTTCAGCTAGAAAGTGAGAGGTGAAGGCAGTCCCAGGAGATAGCATGAAGGTGAAGAGAGAACAGGGAAGACAAAAGGAGGTGTTGAGGAAGGCAACCTCTATCACATATCTAATATACTTCTAATTCATGCAGGAGGAGAAGGCAGGCACTTGGGTGACATGTATGCACTTAATTTTGTATCTGGATTTTTTTTAAATTTAATGCTATAGTGCATGTAATTGAAAAGAGGGCTGGTTACCCAAAGGATGGTACTTTTCTCACATTTTGGTTTATACATTCCAAAAACATCTGGCCTTCCCAGATATCCCCAACATCTAAATTCCATAATGTTTGCTAAAAATCCAAAACATAAAATTCAGACAGCCTGATGTTGGAGCAAAGTTTTCAAAGGGCCTTAATCTTAAAAGTGGAAAGCTTTACTTTGGGGATGGGAGGGTGGGAAATGGTAGAAAGAACTGAAAGCAAACACAGCCTCAACAAAGGGACCAAGGCTCAGAGACGTTAAGAGTCCTGTCAAAGGTCACACAGTGGAGAAGAGGTTCTAGGAGCCAGGTGTCCACCCATCAAGCACTGGATTCTTTCCACTATAATCTGGCCTGAACGTGTGTCCTTCCTTGTCCTCTGGAAAAAAAAAAAAAAAAAAAAAGACTCACTTTTCAAGTTCTCAATATTTTGACCTAAGTTCTGTAGGACAGTAAAGCCTTGTTTAATATTTTTTTAACCAAACAGTCTCCCTGCAGGAGTCGGTTCTGGTCATCTGCCTTGCCCCTCTCACCTCCATACTTGATGGAAACCTCTGGATTTATTTAGTGGTCGCCAGAGGAGAGAGAGGCGAGAGGGGGTGGTGTAAGAGAATCTCTAATAAGCATAAGCTGGCTGGCTGCCAAGTCCTTTTCAAGACTTGGAGCTTCTGCTGTCTCACTGCTTTTCAGTCAAATTACAGGGAATGATGTTTGGGATGATTAGGTCTGTGATGAAACTGGTTATAGAAGCTATTTCAGAACCCACAGTGGTTCCCACTTAAATCAGAACACGAAGACCTGCCAAAGATACTCTATCTAAAACTATTTCAACTTGTTACGGTTTTCTGCACATGTCAATATTCTCTCCTTCACAAAGGTAATCAATAGCTAAAGAGAAAAAAGCAAATCTTGGTGAAGAAATATATTTGGCGATCTTTGGCTATATTAGATAGCGCTTCGGTTCTGCAAACTGCCGTTGGATTTGTTCACCCTAATTAGTTGGGCTTTGCTCTATGGATAAGCTGTCCTCTGAACTATTTTTGTTCTCTGTGTTTACTTTTGAAATTGAATTTCTTCATTCCCAAGCATGCCAAGGACGCTACTGTAGACAAACAAAGCTCGCACAACATAAAGCAGAGTTAAGATTTGATAACAACCTGACTTACTTCGATCATCAGAGAGGACCACAGCAGTTCTTTTAGTCCCAAATGCCCATTTTCAGGTCTGAGAGATCCCATGTAGCTCTGAAAATCAATCATGTTAACAGGATAATAGCCACACTCCCCATGTCCTGTGTGGTCCAGAGACCTCGTCTAATTGTTGTTAACAGGCATGAACTGTTACAAACGAGCGGCCATGTGCTTTTGGATTAATTCATACCTCACTCTATGCAGAATTTTCCAGAACAAGCTTTACAAACTGTGGTGTTGATCGCAACAACAAAAGAAAATAATTGGGTCAGATGGTGTTTTCCTCTATCGTAATGAAAGCTAAAACGGGTACAGTGTTTAGAAAATGGTCAGGAACTCTCTCCATAATCCTTGAAACAACTACATTTTCCCTCGTGCTCCCTTCACATTCCCGGTACCCTTCTGTGCCCTCTACCCCAGGGAGCGAACCGGATTCAAAGACAACCACATCATACTTACTTTGGCAAGTGGGATTACTCTCTCCACTCGAACCGTTAATAATCCCTTAAGGGGTTTTGTTTCCTGCCCTGAATTCACTGCAGATTGGGTATAATAAAGAGTGTAGGAAATAGCAAGGAAACACCTTTAATACCATGTCCGAGAGGCCTGAGTCTCTCCTGGAGAGAAACGAGCTAGCTAGTGTCTACAGCTGTCATAAATATTCCCCCTCTCCAGCTGCACCTGAGTGGTTGGAAACAGAGAAAAGGTTAGAAGTACGGAAGAAGCTAATAAATGTAGACATGCTTTGTAAATGATAAAGCATATAAATGCTTGTTGTTACTGTTATCTGATAAACGTAAATGCAAAAATTCTAAAATGCTCGGCTGTGACGGACAAGACACTCCACTTGCAGGAGACCGGAGACCTGCTAACTCTGTCCTCCAGCTGTTAGAGTTCTTCCTAGGAAAGGCCTCAGATTGTAGGAAAGTCGGCGTTTTTTGCCTTTTGGACTTCCTCGGCTGGCTGAATTTGATGATTTCCAGGGCTTCCTGTGAGTGAGCAAGCCAAGGATAAAAGAAATGGTGGCAGGGATGCCTGGGTGGCTCATTCGGTTGAGCGTCTGACTCTTGATTTCTGCTCAGGTCATGACCCCAGGGTCGTGGAATCGAGCCCCGTGTCGGACTCCACACTGAGCATGCAGCCTGCTTGGGATTCTCTCTCTCTCTCCCTGTGCCTCTCTCCCCCTCTCTCTCCTTCTGCCCCCCCCCCCTTTCAAAACATTTTTTAAAAAGAGGAAAGGTATTCTCAAGCATGTAAACTGAAGAGGAAAATCTCCCAACTTCTTACATGTGACAGGTAAGAGAGTGGTAGGAATATGCCAGTGGTGTGCTGGTAAGTATTTACTTCTCTGTGGGGAAAAAGTGTGTGCCTATATGGCTAGCCCACATTTATAAGGTTAATACATGTTCTACTGATACAAAGGATGTATAGCACTCAATTATCAACAATAGAAATTATACAGTATTCTTTATTATAAATTCCATATAGCCAATGGACTCACACAATGTGTTATAGATTTTTGCCAAATTCTTGTATCTATAATCAACCTATGGTCACAGAATAGTGCCCAGGCCCTTAATTTAGGGTTTGACAGAATCTGGCTACCACCGCCTCGTTTCCATGGTTTACGAGAAACGTGAATATCAAAGCTACTGTAAGTTCGAAGAGGTCTTATTGGTGGGCCTGGAAGATGGTATGATTCTTTCATAAGGCCCAAGTCACCCTTAGGTAAGGAGGTCCAGTCTCACATACAGTTTAGAAAATCCTCCTGAGGATGTGTCCTACCATTCCAGAAAAGTATCAGTGTCTAAACACAAGGCAGGTGGTACCTATCATGAACAGCATGCTAAGGCTCAGGCCCTAGAGCCAGAGAGATCAAGGTTAAAATCTCTGCTCTACCACTTAGTAGCTGTGTGACCTTGGGTGAGTTGCTTGATATCTCTGAGCCTCCATTTCCTCATTAGCAACACGGGAATAACAATTTTACCCACCGATTAGGGTTATCTGAAGATTGAATGTTTTCATCTAAAGTAACTAGCACAGAGTTAAGTATCCAATATATTAGCTTTTTTAAAAATGTAAGAAGCATCTACAGTTAAGGGGGAAATGCATAAAATATAATTTTACTTATATTTCTGCACTATATTGGAAAAAATGGTCACAATATTTTGTAGGTCCTCTCATCAAGACAGAGACCATTTCTTCACCTCTCAATACAGACTCGGCAAGGAACTGGCTTTGGTCAAGGCGCCATTAGCAAATGTGACAGAAGCAAAGCCTTAATAAGTACTTGCACAAGTTCTTGAGAATTACTCCCCCTCCTGCTGATGGGAATTCTTCCGCCATCATGTGAACTGCCTACTGGATCATAAGAGACAGGAGAGCATCATCCCACCGTCATAGCAACTGCCAGAGACATGAATGAAGCCATCCTAGACTATCCAGTCCCCGCTAGAAACAGAACCACCTGTCTGACCCACAGCATCATGAGCGGATAAAATGTTCGGTTTTTCAATCGACAAAATTCCGGGGTTATTTGTTATACAACAAAAGCTGACTGATAAAGCTCTAATTACAGCTATGTAAAAGCATTCACGCATTTAAACCAGATGTAGGGATACAAGATAAAAAGACTCTTGCCCCCAGTGGCTCATCATTTTTTAACTGAGAGAGACAAGTCACAGAAAAAGATATTATAGTGCAATATAATAATTGTAGATATGTTAGGGTGGCACTAACCATGAGTAATTTTTTAAGTTTATTTATTTATTTTGAGAAAAAGAGAAAGAGAGCATGTGCACTGGGGAGGGGCAGAGAAAGGGAGAGAGAGATTCCCAAGCAGACTCTGAGCTGTCAGCTCAGAACCCCAGGTGGTGCTTGATCCCATGAACCTTGAGATCATGACCTGAGCCAAAGTCAGACACTTAAGTGACTGAGCCACCCAGGTGCCCCATGAGTAATTTTTTTTAAATATCCTCTTATATTATGATCAGTTTGCTATTACAATTTTTAAACTAAATTTAAAAGGAGCGACTTAAAGTTGTTGAGCCATCATCTGCCCAGACATCTTCCAGGAAACAGGAAGATGTTAAGTCTTCCCACGTGTATCCCCTGAATCTAAAGGAGAAAGCCAGCCTCGCCAAACTGTTTTCATTACCTTGAACAACCCCATATCAAAGTCAGGATTCGTGGATTTACCTAAAGCTATCTGCGTTATCATTTCAATTAAACATATGGCTGAGGAATCTAATGAAGAAGGCCTGAGTGATGGCCATGGAATCAATAAAGTCTTTCTGGACTTATCGATTTAGCATTCTCCATGCAGTAGAATTGATTTATGTCCTCAGATTTATTTTGATAACTCAATGATAACTCCACTATTCCTAAATTAATGTCATCTTTTCTTCAGGCCAAAATTTTTCCTAGGCAAGGAAAATATCTTACATCAAGCCAAGCTGATTTCGCTAAGTAATTCTGTGGTTAACACAATGCCATAAATCAAAGAGAACCGTGTATTTCTATAATTGTAAATCACTCTTGGCATGGAAAAGTACAATGGCATTTATTTGTCAGAATTGTGATTACATCGTGCAGAGGGCCTCTTCCTGGTCAAAATCCATATCTTCCGATATAAACTCGATTGTCTAGTGTGCAATTTCTTAAGTGCAATAGATTATTTTTAAATTACATTAATTTCTATCTCCTACATCTTAAGTTTCCAGAATGTGTGAGAGAGGTAGATTATTTTTAAATTACATTAATTTCTATCTCGTACATCTTAAGTTTCCAGAATGTGTGAGAGAGGTAGATCCCAATTCCTAATTAGCAAGATCTTAATGAATGAGATAAACCTTCGTCTTTGTGCAAGGAATATTCATGGCAGGCATACACAAGCAAGGCAATTAGTCAATGCCATGTAAGGGGGAATATTTGCAAATGCTTTCGGAAGAGAAAAACAAAAACAAAAAACATAGCACTCCCCAACCAGATCTATAAACCAAAAGGAAAAACAGAAAGTTGTCAATAAGGGATATCCAAATGGGACAGTCCAATAGATCATCAAGTCCCGCCAAGTTCACCTTCCACGTATATCCAATATCCACGCAGCTCTCTCTGTTTGGTCCAGGAAGATATCCCTGCTTACCAGACTACTACAACAGCCTCCTGGCTTCCCACCCCACAATTACTTCACTTTTTTCCAACTCACTTTTACACTGCAGCTAGAGGGATTTTGTTTGTTTGTTTGTTTGTGTTTTTAAATCCAAAGCTAATCATGACATTACTGCCCACTCCCTTCTCGCGGCTCTCAGAATAAAGAAAAATAAGTTCTCAAAGTGGCCTACCAGCCCCTGCCTGCCTCTCCCACCTCCTCTGCCCCTGCCCCGGCTCTCTCTTCCAGCCAGGCTGGGCTTCTCTTAACATCTGCAACACACCCATCCAGTCCCCCGACACGCACTCGTCGCTCTGTCACCCTCTCTTTGCCAAGCTAATCCCCACCCTCCTATAGTTCTGGGCTCAAATACCACTTCCCCAGGAGGGCTTCCCTGAGCCCCCAGATGGATTAGACCCGACCCTCTGACACGTTTCCTTCAGCAACCTGCACATCCCCTCTACCGTCCTTTGTGACTCTGTTTAGGTTCTGTCTTCCCTGCTAGACTGGAGCTCTTTGAGGATGGGGACACGTCTGCTTACTCTCCATTCTCCCGTCCCTGCCAGCACCTGGCATGTACTGTTGCTCAGCCCACGTTTGATGATTCTTAGTTGAGATGGGGCAGACCAGTGGGGACGGTGAGTGAAAGAGCAGGAGCAGTGCCAAGGAGAACTGGAGGGAAGGCGGGGCCAGGCCAGCCATCTATCAAGGTCTCAGGTGCCATTATTACCACTGATCCACCATCTCAATTAATGAAACCATTCACAAAGAACGTCAGACCAACATAGAAGTTGCAAAAATGTTACACACGAACCCCCATATGTTCTTCACCCTAGCTCTGTCCTTTGTCATTTTCCATTCACCTGATTCATCATTACCATTCTGCCATTTCTTCTTTATTTTTTTACATATATGTGTGTGCTTATGTATGCACTATTATGTACATTATATATATACATAATATACATTGTAAATTATAATATAGACATAATATATATTGTATATTATATATATACATTCCCAAATGTAAATATATATATAAATATTTTCTGAACCCTTTGAAAAAAGGTGCCAGCATCATGACCCTCCACCCCTATATCCCCCAGCATGCAACTCCCAACTACATTCTCTTCCATAATCACAGTGGCAATTATCAAATTCAGGAAATGTATCGTTAATACAATATTATTAGCTAATCACCATATTATCTAATTAATCCATATTCAAACCTCACCAATTGGATTTGTGTATTTAAGCATCCTAAACAACTAGCAAACGAGGGCAGCTAAAAACTTAAGTCTAGTCAACTAGGCAGAAGTCTCGGCAGTTCTCCAGAGTAGCACATTATGAAAGCCCAATAAGACCCCAAAACTGGGGAAGTCTTAGGTAAAGTAAAATCCCTGAGTTTTCTCCGAACAGAAGGAAAACGACGGTTAGCACAATTCCGGGATCAGTTTGGCCTCTCAGAAAATCCTCCAGAGACAGCCTCTCGGGGCTTGAAACACTTTAAATCCTATCAAGACCATCATTAACGCATTGCTAGGCAGGTCGGTAGCAGAGCCCCAGCTCATTCCCAAATGCAAGTTCTGCCTCTCCTGACTGGACCAAAGTAAGACATGGAAACTGAGTGTAAAAGGGCAGGGACAGCGGCTGGTCATGGGACAAGCACAGCCAGGGGACACCTGGTAAATTAAATGGCCCATGGGAGGCAGTTCACACTCGAAAGAGCAATTTAAGCTATTTATGATCGCTGATGGGCCCTGAATTAGTTATAACTTCCTAAGGAAAAGATCTTGAAATTATCACAAAGAGAGTCCTGAAGAGGGCTGCTCGGTGCTCACTAGAGGTCACGAAGGAGAATGAGCTATTAGTCTGTATTAAGGAGGAGCGAACACCATGGTAATGGTGTGCTAGTATGTAATACAAATGCGGGCAGCTTGACCTTGACTGCCATTCAGTTCTGGGCACTTCATCTCAAAAGGAAATAGAAGAGGCACACAGGAGGGCCACGGGATGATTAGACAGCAGCGAGGGCTCCCAACCTCTAAATGAGGAAACATTTAATTATGTAGTCAGCTAATTAGGAAGAAGAAAGGAGGAGAGGAACGGAAGTGCAGACATAGAAAGAGAAAAGGATCCGGAGGTGAGGGCGTGAGGCCCCCAAAGGTTTTAAATTAGACTTTTGGAAAACATCCATGAGGTTGCTTTTCAAAGAGAATTTTCAGTGGATCAACCAATTCTTTGGAGGAAATTACAGGCTGACGCGGTCAAGCAGCTCAAAACACCTACATAAATATGTGCCTGTTAGGAATTGACAAAAAATTTTAACCATTGATGAATTGAGTTTTATCCAGACAACTGGATAGAATAGAGTCCTGAATCCAGTCGTTTATGGTTGTCAGAAAAATTGTCATCAGCTAGAAAGGGGTGAAGGATTACTCACTCTAATGCAAGGGTCAGCAAACCATGGCCCACAGGCCAGTTCCAGCCTGCTTCCGGTTTTCATACCCTGGACTTAGATGAATTTTCACATTTTAAAATGGTTGGGAAAAATTTTTTTAATTTCATGACACGTGGAAATTATATGAAATTCGATTTTTTTGTGTGCCGGAAGTTTAATTGGCGCACAACCATGCCCACTCATTTCTGTATCACCTGTGGCTGCTTTGGCATGATAACGGCAGAAGTGAGGGGTCATGACAGAGACCATCTGGCCCACAGATCTAAAATATTCGCTTTCTGGCCCTTTTCAGAAAAAATCTGCCACCCTGCTCTACACAGTGTGTTGTGTTATATATTTCCAGTGTGGCTAAGGTTCTGGATGGCCGTCAGGTGCTGCAATGTCTGGTCTGCAGCTGGAGGGCAATTATGTCTATTGCCAGAGTCACGGGCCCGGACCACTTCCCCCCCCCCGCCCCCCCCCCACCCCACGCCGTGGTTGGGGGGTTGGGGGCAGGGCGGAGTACTAGGTGGAGATTCTTAAAGGAATGAAGGGCGAAGTTCAGGCAGCAGCAAAGAGGACCACACAGCACAGCAGACCCCAACTGGGGCTGCCCAACCACCTGCCGGACTCCCATAGCAGTCCCCCAACAAGCTGGAACCGGATGCTCAGAATCCTTGACCTTACAGCAGCATTTGGTGAGCATGCAAAGCTGTTTGTGCACCGCTTCCAGTGGAAGACCTTATTTGTCAGCATGTGAGGGGCGCCTGGGTGGCTCGGCCGGTTAACCTTCCAACTCTTGGTTTCTGTTCAGGTCATGATCTCAAGGTTCATGGGTTCAAGCCCCTGCATCGGGCTCTGTGCTGCCAGTGTGGAGCCTGCTTGGTAGTCTCTCTCTCTCTCTCTCTCTCTCTCTCTCTCTCTCTCTCTCTCTCTCTCTCCCTCTCTCTCTCTCTCTCCCACTCCCTCTGTCTCTCTCTCTCTCTCTCTCAAAATAAATAAATAACCTTTTTTTTAAAATGTGAAATGCCCCAGGGTGTGAGACACATCTCAATCTTACAGAAAGTTTTTTGGAAAGAATACAAATGTTGTAGGGGAAAAATATTTTATTCAGGTGAATATAGCATTCAGTATTGTGACTCCATAAAAAAGAATACATTTTTTGATATGCAGCGATAGTCTATTATCCCTAAAAATAAGACTAAAATCACAGAGCTCAAAAGAAATATCTTGGTATCTGTGAATACAAGTTGCAGTGAAAATACACGTAAATCCATAACATAAGGGAAATAACCCAAATTCTCTGGTTTTTCGGTTTTGGTAGGAGAGTATAAAACTTTCACCTGTGCTCAGATGTGTGTTGCCATGCTCTGCCACTAGGGGGTAGCATGACCCACTATTTTACCTCTTTTTTTTTTTTTTTTTTTTTTTTTCCAGCTTTCCAAGTAGCCGTAAAACCAATGTGTCAGATTCTCAGGAAAGCTTGTACATATAATATTATATATTGTACATATTATATATAATATATTGTATAACACTATACATTACGTAAAATATAATCAGGTGATATATTGCATAGATAATATTGCACTTTGGAAGAAAGTGAAGAACGTATCCTATGTGCAGCCAAAGAAGTCTCACTGGAGCACGGAGAATTTGGTTGGAAATCATAGGTTTAAATTCAAAGAAGGAGAGCAGTCCTGGGGCACCCGGGTGGCTCAGTCGGCTAAGCATCCAACTTCAGCTCAGGTCATGATCTCACGGTCTGTGAGTTCAAGCCCCTCAGCAGGCTCTGTGCTGACAGCTCAGAGCCTGGAGACTCATTTGGATTCTGTGTGTGTGTGTGTGTGTGTGTGTCTCTACCCCTCCCCCACTCATGCTCTGTCTCCATCTCAAAAATAAATAAACATTAAAAAAAAATTTTTTTTTTAAAAAGGAGAGCAGTCCTGCTTAATGTTAAGGGAAGAATAGCTAGATGAGAGCCTTCCCACCAGAAAGTTCCAGAAAGGGCTTGGACCATCGAAAAGGCAAAGTGGCCACTGACAGGCTGGTGGGAGGACAAATAGGACAGGATGTACAGGGTCGGTAGCCACCGAATCTGGGAGATGCCAAATCCAAATCAGAAACCAAGAAACCATGACACATGAAACCAGAGGCCAGAGAACCCAGACGACATGAAAGGAGAGCCCGGGGGTCTTCCAGTGAGTTCCAAGCTATGGCAAAATCAGGTCAAGAGCCCAGGGTCATAAACAGCCGCAAATGGAACCTCCAAATAGCTCCAAATGTGACTTTAAATTCATTTCCAAAATAAGACTGGGAGTGGCAGGAGAGAGTTCGAAGTTCCAGCCTGTTCAGATGCTCTGCAACATAAAACCCTGAATGTTTGGGGGAATGAAGCCAGAAAACCTCCCAGTCAGCTTCTAACATCTGCCTCTGGGGTGAGAGCAGGAAGCACTGGAAATGAGGAGCCTTCCCAGATCTTGAGATCTGGGCTTGAAGGACAGATCCCCGTGTGCTTATGAACATCCCTTTGCTGCCATCAGCACTAAGGTGACCTTCTGCACAGTTGATGAACGAGAAACGTCCACATCGTGCTTTTTTAAGTCATTTCACTTAATCCCCGTAAAAGACTTATGGAGAGGTGTTTATGTCATACCCATTGTACCAATAAAGAAACAGGCTCAGAGAGCTTAAGTAACATGCCTAAGGTCATGATAGTCAGTACTGGCACCAGGACTTGAACATGAAACTCTTCTCATTCCAGAATTGCCTGTTCGTTCTGGTACATTTGCTGCCACCAAAGACAAGTATTTCTCCAAGAGCCAAGAGGTGAATAAGAAGTCAAGCTATGGGGTGCCTGGGTGGCTCAGTCGGTTAAGCATCTGACTCTTGATTTTGGCTCAGATCATGATCTCACGGTTTGTGAGATCGAGCCCCACATGGGGCAAATGCTGACAGCACAGAACCTGCGTGGGATTCTCTCTCTGCCACTCCCCTGCTCAAGCTCTCTCTGTGTCTCTCAAAATAAATAAAATAAACTTTTAAAAAAAGAAGAAGAAGGCAAGCTACACTGAGAGTAAGAGATGTGTGTGTATTGAGGAGAAGAAGAAACAAACATAAGCAATGGGCATTTTTCCCAAAGGCTGATGGGGAGCCAGACGTCCTGGAAAGGAAAAGAGCAGGAATAAGGAGGGAAGGAAAAGATTGGAGTCAGAAAGCAGGAGGAAGGGAGAAGATGAGCACCAAACTCAAAAGTGTCCCTCCAAAGCAGGGATACAGGCTGCCTATCACACTTGCTGGCCAAAAGTTCCGGGGGAGTCTTTGCTTGGCCAAGTAACGGAACCAAGAAAAATGCCTGGAACCAAGCGAGGACTCAGGAAATGGTAGTGGAATGAATGAATTTGTTATGCAAGAAAAAAGAGCTCCCTGTTTACCTAAGCTGCTGTACGTCCACTTTTCTATTCCCTGTAGCTGAATGTCATCCTAATGGACACAGAAAAACACAGATGACATAACAGAGCCTGTCAAGGTGGGAGGGATGCGTTGGCAAAGGAGGGGGTCAGGAAAGGCTTCACGTAGGAGGTGGTGGCCTTTGAGTTGGGACCTAAAAGCCTTTCAGGTTCAATAGGGAGAGATGGGTGGGGAAGGCTGCAGTGGGAGCAGAGGCAGAAGCGGCAGCAGGAAATGGTGGGGAAGAGTATGCTGTTTCTGCAAGTTCAGAAGCCAAACCCAAACCCAACTGAACAACAGAGGACGACGTTTTGCTTCTGTGATTGGGAAGCCCAAGATCTGACTCCCTCCGGGTCTGTCTGGATCCAGGAACAGAAATTATTACACCATCAGGCGTGTGTCTCTTGTCCTTTTAACTCCTTTCCTCTCTGGCTTTGTTCTTGGGGAGCTCTCCCTGAGTAGCAGACAAGGTGACCAGGCAGCAGGGTCAGACTCCCCTTCTCCCAGCTTAGAAACCTCCGCAGAAAGGGAGGTTTGGACTCTTACCACGCATATATCAGACCTCAGGGAAAGCACCATGGGCCTTGCCTGGGTCATTCCTGATCAATGCAGCACAGATGGGGAACGTGAAAGGAGACATTTCTCCAAAAGCTCTGCCTGGGCAGGACCCCACCTGCCATGTCCCACCACGTGCAGAAAGAAGACAGATTTCTTGATTGGTTTAAAGGCAAAGGACTGCTGTGGGAGTAAGGGGTTCCAGAAACTGAACAGAGAACAGAACTTTAATTTTTTTTTAATGTTTATTTATTTTTGAGAGAAAGAGAGAGAGTGGGAACAAGGGAGGGGCAGAGAGGGAGGCAGACACAGAATCCGAAGCAGGCTCCAGGCTCTGAGCTGTCAGCACAGAGCCTGAGGCAGGGTCCGAACCCACAAGCCATGAGATCGTGACCTGCCGCTTAAGCCAGACACTTAACCGACTGAGCCACCCAGGCGCCCCAAGACAAAAAGTTTAGAGCATCCAAATCAAGTGTCTGTCCTGAGCTGCACCAAGCTGTCTTTGCCTACAAACGACCTCAGGCAGGAAGTCTCTGCCCTGAAAGGTCTCCAGCTGCTCAGAGAGTACAGAGTTTGGTTCTGCTGGTGATGCCTTAGTCCAGGGAGGGGCTACAGGCAATTCCAGAGGCCAGGCCCCCAGGGCAGAGTCCCCCAGGGCTCCCAAGGAAGATGAGAGACGACAGGGGCCTCTGGCCAGCACACTGGCTGTCACGCTTCCCGAACCACATTTGGTTCAGCCCAGAGATAAGGAAACCAGCCCAGGATTTGCCACTTTGCCCAGCTGTCCTGCTACTTCTGCTTCAATGAGAGAGAGAGAGAGAGAGAGAGAGAGAGAGAAAGCCGTGTCTTGAACAGTAGGAAAATGGTCATGCAGCCAACCAGAAGGCAGATGAAGGAAGGAGAAAAGACAAATGTGAGAGGAAGTTCTGGCAGGGGCTGGCCTCGGAGGCGTCCCCTGGAGGTGCTTCTGGCTGCAGTGTGGCAAGCCCTGCCTTCATGCAATTCTTCACAATCTCAGTCAAGCAGGGGAAGGCAGGTGCCTCAGATCAGGTGACCCTGAGACACACGCTCAAGAACAGATCTGTGCCCGGCTGCTCCCCAATCTACTCGTACCCAAACAAACCGCTTAGTAAGGCCTATGGTCACTGTGGGTTTTGTCTACACTCCATCTTCTGGTTCCTTGGGTAACTCACCCCTCATTCCCTGTGGCCCACTTGGGGCTATCACATAGAGCAGGACATCACAGATGGGGCCCTGCTCAGGCAGTCCTTGTGCAAAGGTTCCTCATTTTAGGTTCCCTTCTGTGCTGGATCAGTCAGGAATGGCCCAAGCAAGGGCTCCTGCCAAGGCCTGATATATGCATATTAAGAGTCTTGGGACGCCTGGGTGGCTCAGTCAGTTAAGCATCCAACTTCGGCTCATGATCTCACGACTTGAGAGTTCCAGCCCCGTGTCGGGCTCTGTGCTGACAGCTCAGAGCTTGAAGCCTGCTTCGGATTCTGTGTCTCCCTCTCTCTGCCCCTCCCCCACTCAAGCTCTGTCTCTCTTTCTCCCTCTCTCTCTCTCTCTCTCTCAAAAATAAACCAACATTAAGAGTCTCAAGGGGTGCCTGGGTGGCTCAATCGGTTAAGCAACCAACTGTTGGTCTCAGCTCAGGTCATGATCCCATGGATCTTGGGATCAAGCCTCATGTCAGGCTCCGTGCTGACAGCAGGGACCCTGCTTGAGATTCTCTCCCTACCTCTCTCTCTACCCCTTCCCACCCTCCAAATAAATAAACTTTAAAAAAAAAAAAAAAAAAAAAAAGGAATCTCAAGAAAGGCAACTCCTAACTTAGATCTGAAAGCCTTACAATATCAGGGATAGCCTCTCTACAGTGGCCTTTGTCTTACACTCATTGCCTCATGCTTGCAAGATGGCTGCTGAACATCCAGACATCATATTTGCTTCCAGGGAAATCATTATTTGTTTTCCAGCTATTTTGCCTCTTTTAGTAGGAGAATGAAAGCTTTCTTGAAACCCACCAGCAGACTTCTATGTGACCAGTCATGCCTCCAGACTACATCACCAACCCCTTCTGGTGGCAACAGAGGAGAGGAAATGAGAATATAATTCCCCCAGTCTCTAGGGTAGATGAGGGAAAGGAGAGAGACGTTAATAATGGCTGCTAGGTCAGCCTGGGAAGAGTATCAGCTCTGTTGCATCTCAGGGCCCTAGTCACAGTAGTATCTTTCATTATAGTTTGTCACATGCCAAACCCTGAATCCCCTCTGGGAAGAGACTGAGTTCTCGGTCACTGTACCATCCATGGGTCCCGGCACACAACACTTTGATAAATACGTGCTCGGTGAATGCGTGTGCAGCCTCCTTCTCCAGCTCTTGGGGCCTCCTGGCAGGCAGAGCAGATGCGTGGCTCCCCTGGGGTAATTAAACGTGCATCCTTCTTTGATCTCTGAGCAATCCTGTTTGAGATTCAAAGTGGAAAGATACCAGGGTAGGTTTGTCCCTGTGCCTTGTCTAATCATCAGAATGGGTTAAATCATTTCTATTTCAGGTCTCCTATGATCAAAAAAGGTTCCCTGGCAAGAGTGTCTATTTGGTGCCTTAAAGGCAAGCAATTGTGGGAATTAAGAATTAGTGCTCTCTCTGACTATCCCCTTGATATAGTTAGAATAAAAGCAGCAGTGACATTGCCAATGACCCAGATGTTGAAGAAACCTTGGATTAAGACACAGAGGCCCTCGCCTCCAAATCCTATAATATTGCATTAACACGGGCTCAACCTGCAGAATTGGATTTAAATCTAGCCCTTGAATGCTCCCCCTGCCTCTCCCCTTCCCCACACCTAATCTCATTTTGTCCTCAGAGTGTTGAAAATAATGGTAAGGCAGCTGCCATGGAAAGTGGCTGTGTGAGCATTTTTTACATTAGAAAGACACTTAATAAAGTAAAAGTGCTTTAAGTCCAGAAGCCTCTTCCTTTCCATTCCTCCTGCCTGGATAATAAATGGCATGGTACAGCTCCCAGCTTCTGTGGCCCCGCCGCGACAAAGGGGCTGGGGCGGCCACGCTGCCTCTCCCTGAGCACAGCACAACACGAGGGTATTCATGCATGGGGGGGTCATTGGAGCCAGTTCTACACAGAAACACAGCCCAGGAGTGAGTCACGACAGGGACACCTTTATGGCCTGAATCCACTCCTCCACCTCCACTCATACGTGTCATTAAAATAATTAATAACAGGGGCGCCTGGTGGCTCAGTCGGTTAAGCATCCCATTTCAGCTCAGGTCATGATCTCACGGTTCACGGGTTCAAGCCCCGCATCGGGCTCTCTGCAGTCAGCATGGAGCCCGCTTCGGATCCTCTGTTCCCCTCTCTCTCTCTGCCCCTCCCCCACTCTCTCTCTCAAAAATAAATTCCAAAATTAAAATAAATAAATATCATAATTAATAATAATAATGGCAATTACCATTTATTGAGCGCTTAAGATATGCTAGGAACATTACATTCATGGTCTCATTCGATCCTCTTGAACCCCCTAGTGGCAGGGACTATCATTACCCCCATTTTCCAGAGAAGGAAATGGAAGCTCAAAGACGTTAAGTCACTTACCCAGGACCCCACAGCTGGCAGGTGGGGGGTCCCGCTCTCAGACACAGGAAAAGCCCCCATACCACCTGGGCCCCCTCCGTGTTAGTGTTGGGCTGTGGTTCTCAGCCAAGGTCAGTGGGAACTTGAGGGACCCCGGCCCAGATCAATTAGATCTGAATGTCTGGGTTTGGGGCCAGACAGCTCAAATCCGGGATTTTAGCTCCCAGCTGCAGATGTAGTGGAACAGGAACCTTTCTGTGGTCTGACCTCCAGAGTCCCGCGTTCTGGCACAACACCTGACTAGCTATTGATTTTAGGACGTGATCGACGCACCTGCCAACCTCATGAAGAGAGGAGCCCCTGTGTCTATGAAAAAAGACAACACAGACAGATCTGGGCTTAGGGCAGCAAGGCCCAAAGTTAACTGCCCTGAGAAGCGCGCCAAGAGCCAGGATCCTGTGGCTGGTCACTTCATCCACTGATTAGTCTATTCACTCGGTAAACATTCAATAAATAAGTATATATTACGTGCAAGGCTGTCAAGTGGAGAGGGAGGAAGATAAAAGATTCCTTCCATCCGGAGGAATTCTCTCACAGTTCCCTGCCCTCAATCATTTACGATCTAACTGAGGAGAGCAGCTGGCATGAGAGAAACAACAGCCACATATATATCTCCAGTGCCAGATGAATGAATGGTCCAGACCAGGAAGTCTTCAAAAGCTCTAACAAGGAGTGATGCCCAAGGTCAAGCAGCTTCATGCAAGAGGAGGGATCTGAGCAAGCTTCACCGGGCTGCAGGACCCCGTATGTGCCAGTGGGCACAGGAGGATCCACCCCATCCCATATCAGTTCCAGCCCGAACAGGGACGATATAGCTCATCCTAGATTCTGAGACCCAGTACCCACCACAGGCAGGAAGGCACTGACGGTGGGGAGGGACCCCGAATCAAAGAGGCTAACAGTCCTGGCCAGGTGGGTGATAGCAAGGTAGAGGGCATCTCCTGCTCCATCAGAAGCCCCTCAGCAGAAGACCCAGTCTTACCTGATAAACCAGGATAACAGTACCTTTCTCCCAGAGCCACTGGGAAATCAACCATCACAATGACCACCAGTTCCACCACCACTGATGGAGCCTGCTCCACAGGCCAGGCGAACCATTGACCACTTCACCCACTTTCTGATCTCCATGAGTCCACCCAATGAGGACAGGAAAGTGCCCATTATTATATCCTATTTTCCAGAGAAAGAAACTGATCTTCAGAGAGTCTAAGCAATTCTGTCAAGGTCATACAACCCATCAGTAACCCAGTAGACTCAAGCCGAGACCCATTGATTCTAAAACCCATACCCCCTGGGGCACCTGGGTGGCTCAGTCAGTTAAGCATCCGACTCTTGATTTCAGCTCAGGTCATGATCCCAGGGTCATGGGATGGAGGCGTGGGAGCCTGCTTAGGAGTCTCTCTGTCCCTCTCCCACACGCAGGTTCTCCCCGCCCCTCCTCTCTCTCTCTCCCTCTCTCAAAACAAAACAAAGACCAAAAAAAAGAAAGACAAAACTCAAAGCCTGAACCAAGATGTACCACACAGCAAGAGTAACCTGGAGTCAGAGACCACCAAGGGATCCATGGATCGCATTCAGGGGTCTATGAACTTGGCTGGGGAAAAAACTGTACCTGCATTTGGTGGCATCCTGGGGTTGAGGGCAGGAGCAATAGGAATCTTTGGCCCCTGGAGGGATGTTCTTTATCACTGACATTGTTTAAAATTAATGGTGCATGGCGATAATAAAAGCAAGGCGAACTTCGATTTTGTTATTGTTTTTAAATTTGCTACAGACCATGTACCCTTTTTGTCTGCAATAACCTCTAACTAAAATTTAGCATTTCCCTCAACTCTAAATGTAGGCACCTCCCACAGAAGCACTAATAGTACCCGGGATTTTTGTCACCCATAGAAATCACAGATATTTTATACCGTAATATAGTCATTGTATGTATCTCCTGGGTCCAAGGATATAGTTTACACTCATCACTTCTTCAAAATTATGGTGGTTGTAAGACCAATGTTAGCCCTTGTTACTTAATGGGTGAATATAGAAGATTAGCTGCTACTCCGTTCACAAATTGGTTTTGGCTTTTAGTGTTCGGATGGCCATATTTCAATGTGCTTGGTTTCCTTGGTAATCCTATGTTCTATAAAAGGGGACCCTGGGCTCCAAAGGCTCACAGAGAAGAGTGCGTGCCACCCACTCTCATGGGTGAACATGCTATTTAAATGCTGGAAATATTACAATCTTTGGGCTATTTTACTTTCCACATTTGTGTCTTATTTCCCCAAATAAACCGCTAGCTCTTGAGAGTCATAATGTTCTTAATTTTTTCCACAGGCCCTTACAAACAGTGGTCAGTCTACCACTGTTTGTTGATTGACTGGCTGATAGAACTCCTTCAAGCTTCAGTGGTCTAAACCCAGTATCACATTCACTGACCAAGAGATGAACAATGTGAGAGGAGACAGAAGCATATTGAGATCAAACCTTCCATATAATTGGCAAACCCTGGGTATGGGGTGCTAGAGCTTGATTCTTAGAAACTAAATATAACTGTAGGAGCAAAAGGTCCACTGGAATTTTCCAGCAAGGCTGACAGAGTAGGGCAGAGTGCCCAAATGTCCTGGGAACCAAAGCAGACTCCGAGCTGGGAAAATATGCCTGAGCAAGATGGCATCCTTTTGGTACATACTGGAGGGCTTATAAAATAATGCCAGACAGCCTGGGATCCAAGTTTTTGCAAAGAACTCTGCACAGAACATCATACAAATACTCTCTGGCACCAAGTTGCTGAAGAGGGTTCTGGTGCCCTCGGTTGTAGTTAGTATGAAGAGCCTCTGTTCCAGTTATCTTTATTTTGTAATAAACACCCAAGACTCCACAGCATAAAACCAGCATCATTTTCTTCTGCTCACACATTCTGTGGGTCAGCAATTCACGCACAGTGGGGGTGGCTCTTAACTTCTTCATGATGTCTGGGGCTTCAAAGTTGGCTTCTGCACACACATGCCTGGCACCTGGGCTAGAATGGCTGAAGGACAGGGCATGGCACCTACACACAGCCTCTCCATGTGGCTTGAGTTTCTCACAACATGGCAAAAGGGGGCTTCCCCAGAGGGAGTCTCTGGAGGGTGAGCATTGGACAGAGGACCAAGTGGAAGCCACGGGGCCTTTTCTAGCCCTTCTGCCATACTCTATCGGCTTAGGCTGCCACAACCTACCCGGAATCAACAGCAAGGGGCACAGACCCCAACCCTTGACAGAAAGAGTACCAAAGAATTTTGGAGTCACATTTTACACCCATCACACTGACCAAGCTAACATTACTGCTCTTGAGCTTACAGATAATATCTAGAGACACAAGTGGGCCAGACATGAGGCGGTCTCTCATCAGGGTGGGAGACGAGGGGATAGTGGGTGGCCCCAGCAAAACCCCTAGGGTTGTCTTTCAAGAGTGAGTCCACCCTGCCCCCAGACAGGCACCCCCAGAGGAGTTTCAGCTGCCACTGACACTTGACAAATGAAAAGAATCCTCTCAGCATGGTAAACCCAGCGCCCCACCTTGATTGCCATTCCTTCTACACATCCTTAAACCTCCAAATCACCCTCTGGCGAAAAACCTGCTCCCACAAAGCCAGTTCTGCATGCTGGCCTGTCTCATTGTTCTTCTATTAAGACACATCATTCACAAACACTACGGCTCCTAAAAGATACCTTCGGCTGTCACTTACATAACAGAACCTGGCAAAGCAGATGGAGCACTCCAGTGGTGTCTTTGCCTGGGGCAGTATATGCTAATATCTTGGCACAGGCACCTTGAACTGCTTTGCTGCCCAGCAAAGTTAAATCAGCTGGAAAGTTCGAAGGGGTGATCCAGATCCTGAAAGAGTGAGTGGAAGAAGCTTTGCCTCGCCCCCAAGAAAATAGAACCGCCTTCTACCACCCTCAGTCAAATGACTGGAGAAATCTGTAGAACCAATGCCCAAAATCAGCAGGAAGGGAGGAAGCTTGATGCTATCTGAAGAAAGAGACTACACATAGAAAGAAGGGGCATACTACCCCAAACGTAGGAGAAAAGGGGCATTTCAGAGAGAGAATGGCATGCAAGACATTGGGGGGGGAGGGGGGGGCAGGAATGCACCATGCTTATTCCCAGGGTATTAAGACAGCTGGCCTAGGTGAAGTGGAGGGTTTGGGTTTGGGAGTTGTAGGGGACACTTATCATCTCATCTGCCCCAAACAGCACCCCCACCTTCTTTGGGAAACAGCTCCTCCCCCATCTGGTTCTCTGTAGCCCTTGAGATGGGCCGATGACCTCCGCCGGGCTAAAACTAGTGATAGGGCCCTTTGACATCAACGATTGGTCCAGGATATGCAAATGACCTCCGCCAAGCCAATCAGAGCCCGCCCTCAGGAATGTTTTGTCTGGAGATTCCCCCCCCCCCCCCCCCCCCCCCCCCCCCCGGAGCTGCTTACTCTCTGCTGCAGGGAAAAGAGGCAGCGGAGTCTGCGGGGCTTAAGAGTTCAAGCCCTTCGGTCAGGCTAACTCCTCGTCCCAGGCTCGCCTTCTTACTGGCTTTGGGAGCTTGGGCCAGTTCTCCACGTGCTCATCTGTAAAATGGGGATAACCACACCCATGCCACAGGGTTGTGCAGATGGTTACTTGAGACTGTAGGCCTCTCACTTAAAAGTAGTGCTTGACACTTACTAAGAGCTCAGTAGGTGGTCGTTACTACTTTAAAGACAACATCTCGGGGCGCCTGGGTGGCTCAGTGGGTTAAGCGTCCGACTTCAGCTCAGGTCACGATCTTGCAGTCCGTGAGTTCGAGCCCCCCGTGGGGCTCTGGGCTGACGGCTCAGAGCCTGGAGCCTGCTTCTGATTCTGTGTCTCCCTCTCTCTCTCTGCCCCTTCCCTGTTCATGCTCTGTCTCTCTCTATCTCAAAAATAAATAAACGTTAAAAAAAATTTTTTTTAATAAAAAAAAAAAAAAAAAAGACAACATCTCCAGAGTTGGCCCGCACCAAGGCACTTGCTGAGTGTAACTCAGCCCTCAGTGGAGACAGGAATGAACAACCCAGCCTTCCTGCAGTTTGATTCTAGGAATCAAGAAATTCTCTTGTGGGGTACCTGGGTGGCTCAGTGAGTTGAGTGTCCGACTGGTAATTTCGGCTCTGGTCACGATCCCAGGGTCAGTGGGATCAAACCCTGTGTTGGGCTCTGTGCTGAGCTGGGAGTCTGCTTATGATTCTCTCCCTTTCTCCCGCCCCCGCCCCCCCCCCCCCCCCCGCCCCTCTCTCCTGCTCTTTCTCTCCCTCTCTCTCTAAAAAATATTTTTTTTTAAAAAAAGGAAGAAATTCTTTTATAATTTAAGCTAGTTTGATTTTGATTTCCATCACTGGCAACTGAACAGTGCTCAAGGGGTTAAGAAGAAATGAAAAAATGGGCAAAATATCCTTAGAAATACATCCATAATATGTTTACCTAAGTACATAATTAATCCATTGAAATAATGTTAGTTTATTATGACTATTCCTTTTTTTCATTCCTTTCCCCTGAAATTACTTGCTCCAGAAAACACAAGTCAAGGCGGAGGGAGTTCCAAGAAGAAGCTGGGATGTGGACCAGGATACGTGTTACAGATGTGTAGAAGGTTAAGTGAACTATCAGCCTTGTGAGTTCCAAGCCCAGAGACCCCCTGACCCCATAACACTCCTGACTCCCATTTCCCAAAGCAATGAGAGCCCAGGATGCTAAGAACTCAGGTTCAGTATCCGGGATCATAAGGGGAATCTAAGAGGCAGAATCCTCAGAGAAACCAAACCGAAAAGCCAAGCAAACAAGAGAAAAATGCCCACTCTCACCGCTGTAACTTAATGTTGCCATGAGAGAATAAAGTCATAAACATAAATGAGAAAAAAATTGTTATTATTTTTGGCTGGTGTCAACTCTATACCTGGAAACCAAAGAGAATCAAGTAGGAAAAAAAGAGAGAACTGTTAAAATCGATAGGAGAATTCAATAAGGTGACTAGCTATAAAAATTTATATATGAAAATCAATAGCCTGCTACATACACACAACTAATTTGAAAATATAATGAAAGAAAAATCCCATTTAAAAAGCAGCAACCCAAAAAAGTCAAAAAGTCAAAACAAAACAAACAAAAAGCTAAGGATAAACCTAATAAGGAATGAGCAGAACCTATATGAAGACAAATTTTAAAATTCTAATGAGGGCCTTACATAAATTTTTAAAAGCTGGACAGATGATAAGACAGAGTGGGAGACTACACAAATGGAGCCAGATAGAGAAACCAGAGAGAACAGATAACAGAGAAGATGGAAGCAGAGGTGAAAAGGTAGAGAGCCTGGAATTCTTCATGGGCCAGTGGGGGTGTAGAGGCAAGTGCATTCCTGGGGTGCCCGTGGCTCTGGGCATAGCTGGGGAGGAACTGACCTGCGTGCCCACCACTCATCTCTCAGCCGCCCACTCCTTCCATGGGGACATGTTGTGCTCCAGGCCCCCAAGATTTAGGGGACTGAGTAGGCCAACAAAGGTGGACACTGGGCGACAAAGGCATTGCTGTGAGTAGAAGTGGCATCCCATCCTAGCTAAATGAAAATCAGACCCTCTGTTTCAAAATACAGATTTTATTATTATCCAGATATAGGGAGGCCTAGAGATGAGGAGACAACTGCCATTGGAAAGATAATTTCTGTCTTTTAAAAAAACTGTGAGAACAATTGGACATCACATGCGAAAGAATGAATCTGGACACAGACCTTACACACTTCACAAAAATTAACTCGAATCGTATCACCGACCTAAATGTAAAACACAAACTCTAAAACTCCCAGATGATCACACAGGAGAAAACCTGGATGACCTTGGGTATGGCTGTAACTTTTTAGACACAACAGCAAAGGCACGATCCATGAAAGAAATAATTGATAAGCTGGACTTCATTAAAATTAAAGACTTCTGCTCTGTGAAAGACAATATCAAAAGAATGAGAAGACAAGCCACAGGCTGGGAGAAATTATTTGCAAAGGACACATTGGACTGGTATCCAAAATGTGCAAAGAACTCTTAAAACTCAACAGTAAAAAAAATAAGCAACATGACTTAAAAATGGGCCCAAACCTTAACAGACAGCTCGTTAAAGAAAATATACAGGTGGCAAGTAAGCATTTGAAAATAAGTTCCACATCACGTGTCATCAGGGAAATGCAAACTAAAACCACAACGTGATACCACTCTACACCTATTAGAATGGCCAAAATCCAGAACACTGACAACACCAAATGCTGGGGAGGATTTGGAGCAACAGGAATGCTCATTCATTGCTGGTGGGAATGCTCATTCATTGCTGGTGGGAAGGCAAAATGGTACTGCCACTTTGGAAGAGACTTTGGAGGTTTCTTACAAACCTAAACATACTCCTACCATTGTGTGGTAATCGTGCCCCTTGGTATTTCCAAAGGAGTTGAAAACTTACACCCACACAAAAACCTACACACGGATTTCTATAGCAGCTTTATTCATAATTGCCAAAACTTGAAAGCAACCAAGATACCTTTCAGTAGGTGAATGGATAAACTGTGGTACATCTAGGGGCGCCTGGGTGGCTCAGTCGGTTGAGCGACCGACTTCAGCTCAGGTCATGATCTCATGCCCCGTGAGTTCGAGCCCCGCGTTGGGCTCTGTGCTGACCACTCAGAGCCTGGATCCGACTTCAGATTTTGTCTCCCCCTCTCTCTGCCCCTCCCCTGCTCATGTTCTGTCTCTCTCTGTCTCAAAAACAAATAAATAAAAAATTTTTTAACGTTTATTTATTTTTGAGACAGAGAGAGACAGAGCATGAACAGGGGAGGGGCAGAGAGAGGGAGACACAGAATCTGAAACAGGCTCCAGGCTCTGAGCTGTCAGCACAGAGCCCGACGCGGGGCTCGAACTCACGGACTGCTAGATCGTGACCTGAGCCGAAGTCGGAGGCTTAACCGACTGAGCCACCCAGGCGCCCCAAAAATTTTTTTAAATAAATAAATAAACTGTGGTACATCTAGACAATGGGATATCATTCAATGCTAAAAAAGAAATGAACTATCAAGCCATGAAAAGACATGAAGGAAACTTACATGCATATCACTAAGTGAAAGAAACGCATCTCAGAAGGCTATATACTGCACGATTTCAACTACGTGACATTCTGGAAAGGGCAAAACTACCGAGACAATGAAAAGATCAGCATTTACCAGAGGTTGGGGTGGATGACTAGATGGAGCACAGAGGAGTTTTAGGGCTGTGAAAATACTCAATACAATGCCATAATAGTGGATAACTGTCATTGTACATTTGTCCAGAACCATAGAATGTACAACACCAAGAGTGAATTCTGAGGTGAACTATGGACTTTGAGTGGTTATGATGGTTCATCAGTTGTAACAAATGGACCACAGTGGTGGGGATGGTGAGGAGGCTATGAATGTGTGGGAGCGGGGAGCATATGTACCTTCCCCTCAGTTTTGCTATGGACTTTTAAGTTGCTCTGAAAAATAAAATCTTTTTTTTTTTTTTTTTTTTTTGAGAGACAGAGGGTGCAAGTAAGCAGGGACAGAGAGAAGGAGAAACAGAGAAGGAGGGGGAGAAAGAGAGAGGCGAGACTCACTGGGAGTGGGGCTTGAGCTCACCCAATGTGGGGCTCAAACTCACCCGAATTTTGGGGCTCAAACTCATGAACTGCAAGATCATGACCTGAGCCAAAGTCAGATGTTTAACTGACTGAGCCACCCAGGCACCCCTCAAATAAAATCTTGGGGCACATGAGTGGCTCAGTCAGTTAAGTGTCCAACTTTAGCTCAGGTCATGATCTCACAGTTTGCGGGTTCGAGCCCTGCATCAGGCTCTGTGCTGACAGCTCAGAACCTGGAGCCTGCTTCAGATTCTGTGTCTCCCTCTCTCTCTACCCCTCCTCCACTCATGCTCTGTCTCTCTCTATCTCTCAAAAATGAATATTTTTAAAAATTGGTAATAAAAAGTAAATAAAATCTTAATTTAAAAAATAATCAATTTTTAAAATAGTTTGTTATACTTACAGATCCCAAGAGAAGAGAGGCATGCCAATTCATGGAGGGCCACACGGGGAAGTCCCGAGGCCCAGCAGGAGGCAGAGTGAGTGAGGAGAAAACTGAGACAAGAGCCTTTCTTGTGGTTCATGCATGAAAAGACAGGTGAGGCAAGGTAAGCAGGCTAGTTTAAATAATTTCAGCAGTCTCTAAGACAGGAGCTGTCCCTAGTTGTCTGGAACCTGGCTCTGGGGTGACTAGGACAGGAGAACAGTGGCCCAGGGCTAAGAGTTTGATAAAGGGGTTGGTTGAGGGTATGGGCGCTGGTTTGCAGGTAAGTTGTTTGCTATCTCTAGAAATTAGCTGACCCAGGCAGGGGCAGTGTCTCTAGGGTCAGTAAGGCCCCAAGATAGCAAAGGACTGAAAATACAGAATAAAAAGACATGATTAATACACCTTCCTATCACATCCTCCCAGTTCACAGCGCATTTTCACTTTCATGAGCCTGTATCTTCTCTACGACTTCCCTGAGAGCAAAGAAACCCAGGGCAAATGCCCATGTGCAGTTTTCTAAAGCTCATAAACCAACTACTCAGGGTGACACATGGCTCTTCGATGGCAGATGGAAGACAAGAATTTGGATCTTCCAACTACCACAAAGGCAGTTAGTTTTTCCTCTACAGCACTTAATGGACAACTTCATAAACACTTGTCTACTTGTTTGATATACAAGATGGGGGTGGGGGAGGGGTGACTCGGATGCCTGAAAATCCCTGCTTCTGCAAGGAGCTAAGGGTTAAAAGTATTGAAAGTTCTCCTTGAAAATGCAAATATCCAGGTAAGTTGACACATAAGCCACCATCTTTCATTAAGCCTACAGGCCAGAGTGGTTTATTCGTCACTAACCATTCTCCATGCCACTCAGAGAGCACTAACTGGGGACATGTCTGGACTAGACACTGAATAGGGTGGGGACCGGGTTTAGCAGGACACGTTTGCTCTGGCCTCAGTGTTTTCATCTGTAAACCAAGGAGGGCTGGATTGGATTATCTATAAAATCCTGAAGTCAATACCCCCCTTCCATTGAGGGTAATCCTGGAATAGAGTCTTTCCTAGCCCCATCTCTGTTTGGCATTTGAATCCAAATCTCTTTGTTCTGGTAGGCAGCTGTTTAGGGCTTTTTACTCATTTAACAAGTGGATCTTTTTGAAGTTCTCATTTAAAATAATTTGATATTCAAGCAGTATGTGTGTGGTTCAAAGTCATAAAATTATTCATTTGAAAGACTTCTCCTTTTTTCTCAGATACCAATTGAAGTGTGTAACAGTTCCCCCGAGCAAAGCTCGCTGCCTGGAAAGTCCTCCTTCAGCAATGCTTTGCCACCGTCACTAAATTGAGTTATTCCGACAGCCTTTGATGCTCTGGTTTTTTTTTTTTTTTCCTAAGTGTGCATATGAAAGCTGAACAGCAACATAATTTAATTCTTCAAGATTTACTTTTTAATCATCAAGGTGGCTCTTCTGGGGTACAGAGAGTTGACCCCATTTTCTCAAGTTGAAATTTATTTAGGTCAAATAATTCCTAGAATTTGAATTAGGTATTTTTCTCCTTATCAGGTTGAACTTCAGGCTTCATTTTCCAGCAGCTGGGAACATCTGTGCTACCTATGAATCAAAGATGATTTGAGGAAACCAAATGTGGGCAAAGAAGGTATTCACAACTCACTGAATTCTATCAGTAAAATTCTTCATGACCACCTGAATTGGTGTCAGGGTACAATTGTGTTAGGCGTCTGAATTCCTTTTACAAAAGGAAAATGAGACAATTACCAAGGACTAAGAATGTAATCAAAATAACACAACCGTTTTTCTGCTGAATAAGAAATCTTTCTGTACACACTGTGGCATATTATTCTGGAATAAAAAACATTTGCCACCAGGGAATTCTACTGGAAAAAAAATGTGCAATGGAAAGTTAAGGGCTGTCTTTCTCTTAACTCCACTGTGCATCCCCTGCCTTAAAGTCTGATTATTTATTCAATGAGCAAGGGACAAATTTATCTATCTACAATAAAGCACCCTGCTTACATCAACAAGATGTTTCTCCACGCAGGGATTGAGTTTGAATATATAAATATTTCTGTATGGTTTGTCAGTTACTTTTTAGTAATAAAAATGCTAACTTAGGTTCCCTCAATGGAAAAGTATTCTCCGAAAATGATTAAAGAATGAAAATGGGGGGCGGGGGGAGGGTGTCAATGTAAAGATCAAGGACCTAAGGCAGTCTCTAGCGACATCCACCTGCAGCTTTACCCCCCTATCTGCCTGCAGATTCATACCTTCATTTATTTGACCATCTGGGCACCAGTGGAATTAAAGCTGTCCTTTCATACTCCCAGATTAGGATTTTTTTAGGAGGACAAAGAAGGGCTGGGGTGGATCCCCAGACCCGACTCCAAGAAGGGTGTCAGTTTCAGGGAAGTTCCTAGGGATTTAAACTGGACCAGGGTCTCATGAGAGCTTTTCTCTCCCCACCAAGCCACAGAAACTTCTCCAGCAGGAAAGAAAAGATTGAGAGACCCTTACATCAACTCAATAAATAACTTCTGAGTGACACCTGGGTGGTTCAGTTGGTTTAGGGTCCAACTTCAGCTCAGGTCATATCTCAAAGTTCATGGGTTCAAGCCCCACATCAGGCTCTGTTCTGACAGCTCAGAGCCTGGAGCCTACTTCAGATTCTGTGTCTCCCTCCCTCTCTGCCCCTCCCCTGCACTCTCTCTCTCTCTCTCTCTCTCTCTCTCTCAAAAATAAATAAACATTAAAAAAAAGAAACAGAAATTCTCACAGTTGGGTTTCATAAAAGGCCTTTATGGGCACGTGGGTGGCTCAGTCAGTTGAGTGTCTCTGTCCTCAGCTCAGGTCATAATCTCTGAGCTCCACATCTCATGTGCAACTGTCAGCACAGAACCTGGCATTGGATCCTCTGTCACCCTCTCTCTCCACTCCCCTGCCCTCACCTCTCTCTCTCTCTCTCTCTCTCTCTCTCTCTCTCAAAACTAAACACTTAAAAATATAATAATAAAAGGCCTTTATTTCAACCACCCCCATGATGCACTCATGTATCGTTTATGTTACCCAGATTTTCCTTAGATGGGCCCCAAATCTGCCTCTAATAACTCAGTTAAATCACAGAATGTCACATTTCCAACTTTTTTAATCTGCTTGTTCATGGTTATCTAAAAACATATATTCCTCATATCTTTCTCTATCCAGCTGTGCCCAGTCCTTCCTTTACGGACATAGCTGATCTTAATCTGTTTTGCTTCCCTAAGACTTGGAGCGTCTGCTCTCTCTCATTTAGGAGGAGTGAGGAATCTGGTATCGGGAAAGGGAAGCTGTGGATTCAGGCTTAGCCAACCCCTATCAGTTATTCACAATTCATCAAAATTATCAGTTTTTCACAATCCCACTGTCTGGTGTAGCGTGACCTCCCCCCTTCCCTGGCCCCCTGCACTGATGATCACAGTCTGCCTGATTTCTCTCGAAGCTTCCATCCCAGCTGTCAGAGCGGCGGGATCATGGAGAGGGTGTGGGCATAGGATGGGGCAGTTCCTCAACTGACCCAGTGACTCACTTCTCTGGCTGTTCACAAATGGAAAGGTGTCGTGGACTCTAAGTCTATAGTTCTCTTTTGGCTAGCAAAAGAGCGGACACAGGATTAAAGCGAGAGATGGCTAATGTCCAGGATAAGACAAGAGCCCGAATAAGGGTCCTTGCCCCATATTTATTCAGATCAGAAGGCTTACAAACGTGATGGGTGTGCACAAAAGGACAAAGAAACTGTGAACATTAACTTGTGAGGGAAAGGGGGTCTTGAAGATTTGGGGGTTAGGGATTTGGGTTAATACAAAACAAAATCCGGGCACTGGGCAGTCGGGAAGAGGGTTGTTTACAGCGGACACGAGGCAGCACCTCTGTTTACCTTAGTTAGCCTGGGGGATGAGATAGATAGGGGGAATAACCTCAGGGTTGACAAGGCACCTTTTTCTTTTGTTAACCATCTCCACCCTGGGCTGCTTTGCCTGCAGTGCAGCAGTCCACAGTCCAATTCACTAGTTTACCTAACCTGGCCCTAATCTCCTATGAAAGCAGCTTTCTGCTATAGTACTAAATTGGGGGTGCTTCCACCCTGAATATCTAATCTTGTTTATTTCCTATTCCTATGTTTTGGGCACCTTTGCGCCATTCTTATTTTGGGCCTTTGCCCCTCCCTCTCTATTCTGGGAGCTCTGCACTCCCTCTCTATTTTGGGGGTGCCTTTGTGCCTCCCTATTCCTGGCGCCTTTGTGCCTCCCTATTCTCTAGGTGCCTTTGCACCCCCCTATTCTTGGGGTGCCAATCTGGTTTACCCAAACTCAGGTGTGAGCATTTTATGACTTTGTAATTCTTTATGCCTTGTTAACCCATTGCTGTAAGCCCAGGGGATTCCTAAGCTTACCCCCACAGAAAGGCATAAGGAAGCCAAGAGGAAGCCAGAGAAAGCTTTCTGCTGAAGCACCTTCACATGAATATAAAAATGCCCAAAGTGGGGCACCTGGGTGGCTCAGTCAATTGAGTGGCCAACTTCAGCTCAGGTCATGATCTCACAGTCTGAGTTCGAGCCCCACGTCAGACTCTGTGCTGACAGCTCAGAGAGTGGAGCCTGCTTCCAATTCTGTGTCTCCTTTTCTCTCTGCCCCTCTCCCACTCGCACTCTTTCTCTCTCTCAAGGATAAATAAACATTAAAAAAATTTTTTTAATGCCCAAAGTGTCATCCTTCTTGAAACTTTTGTGCTGGAAGGTTTATTTACTTACTTATTTATTTATTTATTTGGAAGGTTCTTTTAGACAAAGATTGCCTGACCTACTATTCTGTCAGTCATGCCCCACCTTTATAATTTTGCCTGTTCATTTTCCACTTATATCTGCCATTTTCTTAATATTTTCTGTTTAAGTTAACTGACATTTTGTTCAAATAATGTTAACTTTAAAATTTTTTATGTCATAGGGCGCCCTGACATCAATTCAATAAATAACTCCTGAGTGACTCCTGGGTGGTTCAGTTGATTAAGCGTCCAACTTCAGCTCAGGTCATGATCTCACAGTTGATGGGTTCGAACCCCACATCTGGCTCTGTGCTGACAGCTCAGAGCCTGGATCCTGCTTCAGATTCTGTGTCTCTCCCTCTTTCTGCCCCTCCTCCACTTGCTCTCTGTCTCTCAAAAATAAATAAAAATGTTTTAAAAAAGAAAGATTTAAAACATTTTTATGTCAGTGTTAAAAAGAGAAAACCAGGGGCGCCTGGGTGGCTCAGTTGGTTAAGCGGCCGACTTCGGCTCAGGTCATGATCTCGCGGTCCGTGAGTTCGAGCCCCGCGTGGGGCTCTGTGCTGACAGCTCAGAGCCTGGAGCCTGTTTCAGATTCTGTGTCTCCCTCTCTCTCTGCCCCTCCCCTGTTCATGCTCTGTCTCTCCCTGTCTCAAAAATAAATAAAACGTTAAAAAAAATGTTTAAAAAAAAAAGAGAAAACCAGTTTCACTTGCCATGTAAATACGAGGTAACCATAAAAATAAATATAATGGAAAACAGTATGATTACATTCTAGCTAGCTCTGTAACTGAGGCGTGCTCTCTCTTAAAGGGAGATTAGCAAGAACAGAGAGCTGGTTAGAGACAATGAGCACCAAATTGAGACCTTCTCTTTAATCAGAATTATCAAAAGCAAATTCATCATCATAACATTAAACATGTATATAGCCCTACGTGCCAGGCGTAGTTCTCAAAACAACCCCAAAAAGGCAGGTATCGACTCTATGCCCTCGAGAAATGTGGAAACTGAGGCATGGAGAGATTAAGTAGCTTGCCCAAGGTCATTTATCCAGTAAGTGGTGAAGCCAGGATTCCAGCCCAGCTAGTGTGACTCCCAACAGAACCCAGTCCTCATGATGCTACTTAATGTTATGCATTCATCAGCTAAGATCCCCACCCCTTAGCGACCAGTGATCAAAAGCAGCCTGAATCAGAACGGAGACATGCCAGCCCCGGTTCACTCATTTAGAGTCAAGACTTGTATTCGCTGCACAGTGACCTTGATAAAAACAGATCCTGTTCTCAAGGTCAGTGTGCTGCCTTCAACGAGTGTTTCTTTTACAACTCACTGGTCATTTCAGTTTCTGGGCGGATTCTGCCTGTTGTCTGGTTTCCTGTTCAAGTAACATAATCCTTCTTAAAAGGAATAGGCACACACCAAGACATGTGAACATTTTGCACTTAATTTTAGCTTTACCATCTTCAGGCTTTGAACTTTATCACGCGTTTTCTGGAGGGATGAGGGGGAAAGAAAGAAAAAAAAAAAGACCCTTCAGCAAGGCCCCTGCAATTCTTTCATGGAAAACATGGGGGAGGCAGAAAAATAGGAGGCTCTCAGCCTCCCCGAGCTTGAGACCTGATTAAAGAGGCAGTGGCAATTCCAACCATTTTAGAATTACAGAGGATGAGGTGTCTTGGTAATTGCTGGAGGCCAGGGTTGGTGACTTAATATACTAGTGTTTGGATTAGTTAATAGTTCAATTCCAAGAGGTTATGATTGTAAATCCCAGGACTGCTGGCTTGGCTCTAACGTGCAGCTCAGGACCGTCTATGAAGTTGCCATTTACAGTCAATTTCCTCAGAGAGAGGGGGAGAGAGAGAGAAGAAAATGAAAAGAGGGAATATTTGAATATCAAGTGAGCACTTTCGATAGCCTGCGTGAGTCCTGGGAGAACCACAGTGAAGTTGACAGCACACTCTGAGAGCACACGTCACCTGCTCTGGAGTGGCACATCAGTTCATTAGAATTAATGGGTTGTGATGGAGGAAAATGTATGAACTTGACCTCCATCCCCACTCAACTCCCCTGCTTCAGTGCTCACCCCTCCTGTCTCTCGCCCACCCCTGGCTCCTCTCTGCCTCTCTGGCCAGAATCCTGCCCACACCTCTCAGTTATGCCTCTAAAGCCACCCTTGATCATGTTCCTGTTTTAAGGACAGACCAGAACCAGTTTCTGACATAGCTGTCAGCCCAAATGGGTGCCGGGAAGAGACTTTTCTACAGAAGCTGCTTTTCTTGCTTTGCTACCTGCTAAATTACTTCTATATACAGCCAGACCATACCCTGGCCTGACCATATTTATAAAACGTGTGCAGAACCAGGCTGAAATAAACACAAAGCCAGCAAAGGGGAAGGTTTGGGGGTCATTTACTGCAGTAGATGACAGGCTGTCCCTAGGAGCCCAGCCAAGAGAAAGCCAGCTCCTTTTTTGGAGGTGAGGAGTTTATGTGTCCCAGCTCACAGTGGGGTCCTCTGTGTACCGCCTTACCCTTTAATACACCACTATCCTCCTAAATGAGGCAGGGTGGACTTTTCTTGCGCTCTCCCAAGCTAGAAGGATACCAGGGTCACCCCCAAGGATTTGCTGAGGTGAGAAAAAGAGATTCCAGAAGTATAATGCACTTACTCTAAGAGGAGATCACTATTAACTAGATGCTTGTCTTGTAGACCTTCCACTCTGGCATAGCTGAAGAAAACAAGCCCAGAGGCACCTGGCTGGCTCAGTTGGTAGAGCATGTGACTCTTGATCTCCGGGGTCGTGAGTCCAAGACCCATGCTGGGTGTAGAGATTACTAAAAATTAATAAATTCAAAAAGAAAAGAAAATGGGCCCAAACCCAGAGGCAGTTTTTTTCTCAAAAGCTAATGGGGCCCCTTCCAAGCCCCAGATGTGGGGAGGGTATTTGCAGAACTCACAAGGTCAATGGTTCTATAAAATTTGCAAAAGCCAGAGGCTCCTGCCTGGGTGGTTCAGTCAGTTAGGTGTCTGACTTCGGCTCAGGTCATGACCTCAAGGTTTGTGGGTTTGAGCCCCACATCAGGCTCTGTGCTAACAGCTCAGAATCTGGGACTGTTATGCCCCGAATTCGTGATCCCCAAAGACCACCAGGGAGCCGAGTCCGATGCAAAAGCAAAGAGCCTGTATTCAAGCTAGCTCAAGCTCAATCCCCTACCTGCACCGACGCAGCGGTGAGAGAGGGTTTCAAAAGCACAAAGGTTTTATAGGGATCATTGTCTTAGCCGATTGGCTGGGGAAGGATCGTGGCCTCAGCCGATTGGCTGGGGAAGGATAGAACAATGGCTGCCAAGGTGTGGTCCCAGATCAGCAATTATCAGCGTCACCTGGAACTTGTTAAAAATGCAAATGTTGGGCCTGGTGGTCACAGACCTACTGAATCAGAAACTCCGGGGGTGGGGCTCAGCAATCTGTGTTTGAACAAGTCTTCCAGGAGGTTCTGATGCACCTGAAGTTTAAGAACTACTGTGTCCGAGGATCTCTAACATGTTTGGCCTCAGTGTATACAGAACATTTCTCACTGGTCACCTATTAACCATTGGCTGTCAGCCTTGCTGTGCTATATAAATACCTAGCACCAAACACCATCCCCAGAGACTCTGATTAATTGGTTTGGGGAGGGGTAAAATGCTCCCAGGTCATTCTAAGCCTGGACAGGGTTGAGGGCTCCTGCCTCTGGCCCCTACCTGAGAGAAGCCATCCCTCTTCTACTCACACTTTCCACACCTCTCATACTCCCCTTCCTCCCACCTTAGACTTTGGAAGAATGCATCAATCAGTAGCCTGCTTTCTTAGAAAACATAAGTTACTCAAGGGGAGGAGGCGTGGTCTGAGGTTTGAGCGGGAACCTCTTTCTGTAGCCATGTCAGGGATATAGTCACTAGTCGGCCGGCCTAGGTCTGCTCTTTCAGGACCTGCTTCGGATTCTCTCTCTCTCTCTGTGCACCGCCCCCCCCCCCCACCCCAATCTCTGTCTCTCAAAAATAAACATTACAAAAAAATTTTTTTAACTTGCAAAAGCCAGGCATTTTTGTATTCCTTTTCTTAAAGAAGCTTCCCACCATAATGTAAACTTCCCACCCCATAAAATCCTACTCCCAGGGCACCTGGGTGGCTCAGTCGATTAAGTGTCCAATTCTTGGTTTCGGCTCAGGTCATGATCTCACGGTTTGTGGGTTTGAGTCCTGCATCGGGCTCCGTGCTGACAATGCAGAGCCTGCTTGGTATTCTCTCTCTCCCTCTCTCTTTCTGCCCCTCCCCAGCTTGTGCTCTCTCTCACTCTCTCTAAATAAATAAATAAACATTTTGTAAAAATCCCACTCCCCCCTATGCAGAAGGACAAGGTCCACAGCCCCCTCCTTCTACTTGCACAGTCCCATCCACCCATGCAAATTGGCCGACACATTGACCACAAACACCAGAGGATAGAGGACAGAGTCAGAGGAGAGGAAGAAGGATCCAGAAAAGAGGGGAATTCTGAAGCACCCACTACCACCACACCCAAGAGGGCCTCCAAAGGGACTGGTGAGCAGAAGGGAGCAAACTACTTCCCAAGGTCCTTTGGGCACAGAGTGTAGTAGAGGCAGCAGAGTATAGTGGAACCAGACTGGGCTCAAAATGTCTCCGCCACCTAGCAGCTGGGTGATTTTAGGCAAGTTCCTTGACCTTTCTGTGCCACAGTCCCTCATCGGTCCAATAAAAGAGTAGTTGCCTCATTGGATTGTGAGGATTGAATGACCATATGCATGTAAAACGCTTATAACGGTGTGTGGCATATAGAAAATGCTAGAAGGTGATGGTACCATCCTGCTCTTTTAAATACTAAACGCACAGCTAAGGTATTCTGTAAGTAATGCCAAGACCACTGTACAATGTCACTCCGATCAGCTCGCAAAGGCAACATTACCTTCCTAAAATTGCCCGCAGACCAGCTCCCTGTACCTACTGCGGTCCAGTTTCTACAGCAGCAATACAGACCTGTCCATTTTCCAGCACACTCCCCTCCTCACATACACAGTGCCCTTTCCAGCTGGTGGCCCCCTGCTCTCTCCCAGGACCAAGGCATGCTCCCCTCAGCCTCAAGCCTTTGATTTCTGCATCAGGAATGCCTTCCACCTTCCCCTCCAAATCCATACCCCCGAATCCTGTGATGCTTGGGTCTTCCCTTCTCTTTTATTCTTCCACTTAATGATTGCCATCTGACTCGATAAGCAAAGCAAACAACGCTTTGTATTCTGGGCCGCCTTATTTTCTGAGCTTTTGCCAAAGAATGAGAGCATAAAAAGGGAACAAGCACTGTTCACACAAGCACTGCACATATCCCCTCATTCACTCATTCTTTCATTCGAAAGTCATCAGGTGCCCGGCTCTGCTCGGGTTCTCCAGGGGGGGCAGTGTTTTAGCACGGAGAGTGTCAGGATCACCTGGCACGCTTGTTAAAATACAGATTCCCAAGTCTGGGATAGGCCCTAGAAGTCTGCATTTCTTTTTTTTTTTTTTAAGTTTATTTATTTATTTTGAGAGAGAGAGTGAGAGCGCACGAGAGACAGAGATATGGAGCACAAGCAGGGGAGAGCTAGAGAGAGAGAATCCCAAGCAGGCTCCACACCATCAGCACAGAGCCTGACGTGGGGCTCGATCCCACGAACCGCGAGATCATAACCTATGCCAAAATCAAGAGTCAGATGCTAAACCGACTGAGCCACCCAGAAGCATCAGAATTTGCTGTTCTAACAAGACCCCAGATAATGTGGATGTTTCTGGTTCAAGACCACACATTGAGTAGCACTACCAGGAAAGGCTGTCCCCCTTGGTGCCCAAATTCTGATGACTAATAGTCAACTCCCCTGCTATTGACCCGCCCTTCCGTGCATGCCTGTCTGCATCAGGGCCTCTTTCCTCTGGAATGGTCTTCAGCACCTCCCTACAAGCACTCCCTTCCACCCTTCTTTACAAAGCTGGCTTGTCCTCACCAAAAAGTCTCCCTACCCTGACACACACACACACACACACACACACACGTTATCTTCTATTTCTGCTATTTGTCTCTTTCATAGAACCATTCAGAATTTGTATCAAGTATCTGTTTACTTGTCTGTCCCACTAGAATAGAAACTATGACAGCAGGAACAGTGTCTATTTTATTCCTCTATGTATCCCCAGTGCCTACCACAGAGCCTGGAACACAGCAGGTGCTCAGTAAATATGTTGGTCCATTAACCAATTCCTTCAACAAATATTTAACGAGCATCTACTCTGTACTAGGCACCATTCTAGATGCTGGGGAGATAGCAGTAGCAAAAACCCCTATTCATTTTCATGGCGGGAGGCTGACAATAATCAATGAGAATAATAAATAACTGAGTTGTATAATATGCAATAAGGCATTAGGTGCTATAGAAAAAAACAGAGTGAGGGGAGCAGGAATGGTTGGTGGGGGAACCGGGCTGTGGATTGAGATTTTAAGCTGGGTGGTCAGGCTGGGCCTCTTAGAGGTGACATTTGAGCAAAGGCTCAGGGGTCGAGGCAGTGTGCCACATGGACATCTTTGGAAAGAGCTTTTCGGCCGCTGTAAAGCCCCTAAAGCCGCACTGTCCGGCAGAATTTTCTGTGCCGATGGAAATGCTCTATCCGTGCACTGTCCAGTGTGGGACATGTGGCTAGTGGGAAGGGCCCTGTGCAGTGTGAAAACGTGCAGGACATCGAGTGCAGGTGCAGGGGAGGGACCGGGGGAAAGTGGGAACAGATGAGCTCAGAAAGGTAAGACAAGATCAGATACCTGGCTGGTCATCTCAAGGACTCCGTTTTCATTCCGAGTGAGGTGGGAGCCATTAGAGAGTTCTGAGAAGGGCAGCGATATGATTTATGTTTCAAAAGATTCCTCTGGCTGCTGTGTTGAGAATTAACTGTAGAGGCTGAGGGTAGACGCTGGGAGACGAGTTGGGAGGCCGGGCGAGGCGGGCAGGTCAAAGATGATGGCAGATCAGAGCGGGATTGTGGCCGTTAAGAATGTGCTAAGCGGCAGGATCTAGATATATTTTGAAGATTGAGCCCAAAGGATTTCCTGACAGGTGCTGATTAAAACATACATTAAGCTTTGAATATACGCCAGGCGCTAGCTATGAACTTCTTCTGAGCCAGATTTGCCAAAGAAATGTCACCCACGTTTTGACTGGGACCAGCTTTTCCTGAGACAGATTGCACTTCGGGGCATTCCTCACTTTCAGTGTCCTACAATTTGGTCTTCCAACATTGCCTCTTCATATCAGAGCCATAGAGCCTGCTGGAACCATGCAATTTGGTGTTATTATTCACCCAGCATCACTCCATGGTATGTACATTAAGGAAATCGATGACTCAAGTCCTGCATAAATCCTTCACTCTGCTGTTTTATTCCCCTGTCCATCACCTCCTCATTTATTCTTAATATTCAGGTTTGCATTCAAGGCCGGGTCAGTCCTCTGGAGGACGTCCATCTTCCTCCTCTCGCATCTGCTCGGTCCTCTCCTGGGACTCGCGCAGCCTGAGGACGGGCAATCGAGTCGTCCGTCTTCTGTAACCATATGGCTAAGATGTAGTCATTACCGTCGTCGGCATTGTTGTGCTCTGGAAGCTCATTAAGACAATTAGCTATTAAATACCAAAAACAATTAAGCTAATTGAAACAAACCATATGCGGTCTACACCCTTGCGTAGACAAAAACTGAACATGTGGCTAGATGGAGGCACTACAGACGTTCTCGTGCCAGAATAAATCAGGGAATACGGGGGCTGACGACGGAGGTGTCTCAGCACCCAATCAGTTTACCACCTCGAAAGGCTTCTCAAAAACATTTGGCTTGATTTTTGGAGGTTTCTTCTATATTGGAAAAAAAAAAAAAAAAAAAGTGGATTCCGGCCCAAATGTTTCTTGCAGGCGGCAGCATCGTGCTGTTACCCTGCCTCTGACCCGACTCCGTGGCTGGATGCGGTATCCACTCAGAGGAGCAAAGCAGCCTGCTAAGGGGATCTCTGGAGATTGTGAGTTCACAGACATCTGGGGGAAAGGGGTTTCCCGTGGTTTCAGGTTCAGGCTGGCCCCTTTGGGCAGCATATATAAATTCCAAACGGCGGGGGAGAGGAGAGATCCAGAACCAGAGGAAGGGAGAGAAGCCACGGAGACCGGGAGAGGCTCTATAAGGAGCGTGTGTTTATCTGGAATTTTTCTGGCTCCACGTGCCAAAAAAAAAAAAAAAAAACAAACCTCAACTAGAATTTGCTTCAGCCAAGAATGGACTTCAGCCAGGAAGAACAAGCTTCCGGGGACAGGGCCTCAGGAACTCGCAGGGACTCAGCCCAAATCGGACTCCATCTGTCTGTCTGTCTCTTATCTCTGCCTCGTTCTGTATTGGCCATTCTCTGGCTTCAGAGAGGCTGTCTCTGGGTGGCAAGGAGCATAGATTCTGTCAGTGCCAATTTAGCAACCCCAGTGGATGAAGAGAACTTCTTATACCCCGTGTCCATGTCACCCCTTGTCTGTGCATGCCCCCCTTTTGGACCGGTCACCACAGCCGTCCCACCACATGGGATAGGGTGGCTCATCAGATCCCTATCACAGGCCCATCGCCCCCCACTCCCGTCACCACCGGTGGCCAAACGGAGAAGCATGGAAAGGAAACTTTTACTGGCAGAGCAAAACAATAGCTGCGCGGTCCGTAGGTCAGGGTGCTAAAGAATTTGATGGAGAGAGAGAGGAAAGAGGACTGCCTGGAGAAAAGTACAAAGATATCTGAGCATTCATAAGGCTCCTTTTTTTTTTTTTTTTTTTGTAGTTCTACCATCCTGCTGAATATTCAAAAAACAAGATTATCAACACCCAGGATTCCATTCCCCACCCCACCCCACCCCCAGCATCTGCATCACCCTCAGTCCACAACTGCCTCATATAAAATGAGGTAGCAACAAAGTGGAGGGAAAATAACCTTAAGAAGCCCAGCTTCTTCTTCTCATAACTGATCTGAGTCATTATCCGTTGTTTGATGGACATACGTTGTGGGAGTGGGGGGGGGGGGTGGGAAATCCATGACCTTATAAGCAGTGGTGTCCGGGTATAAGTTTAACAACCTGTTATGAAGAGAGCAGAGACCTAATCCGCAGTGTCTGCTCACTGCCACTGTGAGATACTCCCACTGTGGTTGATGAAGCTATCAGGGTGATGACACTGAAGGCAGAATTGGGGAGAAAGATACAGCTGCACATTGTTACAAATCTTTCCTCCCGTGCAGATACCGCAGGCATAAATAACTTCAAGAACACAGATAATAGTAAAAGTAATAAAAATAATTAGAGAGTGACAAATTTCAAGTATTTGATACCTTTGCTCTTAATAATGTATTTAATTAGGCTTACATAATTTACTTTTTTCAAATTAAGCTTTTTATTCTGAGGTCATATCACAATTCAGATACTGACATTGACACAGCCAAGAATACAGGACATTGCCATCGCCATAATGACCACTCAGGCTGTGCTTTTATAGCCACCCACTTCCTTCTTAGCCACATCCCCTCCTTAACCCCAAAAAGCACTAACCTGTTCACTATTTCTATGATGGTGTCACTTTAAGAATATTATAGGGGTGCCTGGGTGGCTCAGTCGGTTAAGCGGCCGACTTCGGCTCAGGTCACGATCTCGCGGTCCGTGAGTTCGAGCCCCGCGTCGGGCTCTGTGCTGACAGCTCAGAGCCTGGAGCCTGTTTCAGATTCTGTGTCTCCCTCTCTCTGACCCTCCCCTGTTCATGCTCTGTCTCTCTCTGTCTCAAAAATAAATAAATGTTAAAAAAATAAATAAATAAAGCACTTTCTTTAAAAAAAAAAAAAAAAGAATATTATATAAATAGAATCATTCCGTGTATAACCTTTGGGGATTGGCTTTTTTCACTCAACATTATTCTCCGGAGATATAGACAGTTTGTTGTGTGTACCAAAAGTTCATTTTTTTCATTGCTGACTAGTATTCCAGCTTGTTTTCACTCGCTGAAGGACATCTGGGTTGGCTATTACAAGTAAAGCTGCCATAAATACGTGTGTAAAAGTTTCGGTATGAACATAAGGTTTCATTTCCCTGAGACAAATGCCCAGGAGTGCACATGCTACGCTATGTGGTACTTGCATGTTTAGGTTTTTGAGAAACTGCCAAACTGTTTTTCCAGAGAGACTATACATTTTCCCTTCCACCTGCAATGTGTGAATGATGCAGTTTCTCCACATCTTCATTGAACTTAGGTGTTGTCATTTTTTCTCTTTTTCAAATTTTTATTTAAATGCTAGTTAGTTAACATACAGTGCCACATTGGTTTCAGGAGTAGAATTCAGTGATTCATCCCTTACATACAATACCCAGGGTTCATCACAGCAAGTGCCCTCCTTAGTACCCATCACCCATCTAGCCCATCCCCCACCCACCTCCCTCCATCAACCTTCAGTTTGTTCTCTATATTTAAGAATTGTCACTATTTTGGGGCCCCTGAGTGGCTCAGTTGGTTGGGCATCCGACTTCAGCTCAGGTCATGATCTCGCGGTTCATGGGTTCGAGCCCCGCGTCGGGCTCTGTGCTGACAGCTCAGGGCCTGGAGCCTGCTTCAGATTATATGTCTCCCTCTCTCTCTGCTACTCCCCTGCTCACACTCTGTTTCTCTCTCTCTCTCTCTCTCTCTCTCTCTCTCTCTCTCAAAAATAAACATTAAATTTTCTTTAAAAAAAAGAATTGTCACTATTTTTTATTTTAGCCACTCTGATAAGTGTGTAGTGATATCTCATTGCAAGTTTAACTTGCATTTCCCTGATAAGGCTAATAAGTTTGAGCATCTTATTTTTTTAAATATTTTTTTAATGCTTATTTATTTCTGAGACAGAGAGAGACAGAGCATGGGGGGAGGGGGGGGCAGAGAGAGAGGGAGACACAGAATCTGAAGCAGGCTCCAGGCTCTGAGCTGTCAACACAGAGCCCAATGTGGGGCTCGAACTCAGGAACGGCGAGATCATGACCTGAGCTGAAGTCAGACACTCAACCGACTGAGCCACCCAGGCACCCCAAGGTTGAGCATCTTATTAATGTTTATTTTATTTTTGAAAGAGAGATACAGAGCATGGGTGGGGGAAGGGCAGAGAGAGAGGGAGACACAGAATCGGAAGCAGGCTCCAGGCTCTGAGCTGTCAACACAAAGCCCCATGCAGGGCTCGAACCCACCAACCGTGAGATCATGACCTGAGCTGAAGTCGGACGCTTATCCACCTGAGCCACCCAGCAGCCCCAGATTGAGCATCTTTCATGTGCTTATTTGCTACCTATATATCCTCTTCGGTGAAGTGTTTCTTCATGTGCTTTGCCTATGTTTCAAATTGGATTACTTGGTTTTTTGCAGTTGTTTTAGAAATTCTTAATCTATTCTAGATACTAGTCCTTTGTCAGACATGTGGTTTGCAAATATTCTATCCTACCCTGTAACTTATCTCTTCATCCTCTTGGGGTCTTTTGCAGAGTAAAATTGAAAGTTTTTGATGAAGTCCAGTTTATCAATTATTCCTATTATGGGTCATGCTTTTATTGCCAAGTCTAAGAACTCTGATTAGCCTTATATCCTAAAGATTTTCTCCTGTTTTTTTTTTCCTAAAAATTTTATAGTTTTGACTTTTACATTTAAGTCTGTGGCTTATTTTGAGTTAAGTTTTATCAAAGGTCAGAGTTCATATTTTCACCTCTGGATGTCCAAATCCTCCATCACCATTTATTAGAAGGGCTATTTTTCCTCCGTTGAATTGCTTTTGCATTTTTTGTCAAAAATCACTTGTACATATTTGTGTGGATCTAGAACTAACGTCTCCATTCTGCTCCATTAATCTGTGTGTCTATCCCTCCACCAATACCACACAGTCTTGATTACTGTAGCAATATAATAAGTCTTGAAATCAGAGAGACTGATTCATCCCATTTTATTCCACTTTTTCAACATTGTTTTAGCTATTAGTTCATACACTTTTCTATGCAAATTTTAGCATAATCTTGTACATATCTACAAAAAAACATATTGCTTCGATTTTAATAAAAATTTCATTAAAGGGGCACCTGGGTGGCTCATTCGGTTAGGCATCCAACTTCGGTTCAGGTCATGCATGATCTCACAGTTCATGGGTTCAAGCCTCATGCCAGGCTCTGTGCTGACAGCTCAGAGCCTGGAGCCTGCTTCTCCCTCTCTCTCTCTCTGTCCCTCCCTCACTCACACTCGGTCTCTCTCTCTCTCTCTCTCTCTCAAAATAAATAAACATTTAAAAAATTTTAATAAATAGAAATTACATTAAAACTGTATATCAGTTTAGGGGCAGTTGACATCTTTGCAATGCTGAGTCTTCCAGTCCATGAACATAGTATGTCCCTCCATGTATTTGGGTTATTTTTTACTTCTTTCTTAAGTGTATTGTTTAGTTTCCAGGCATTTGTAAATTTTCCTGTTATTGATTTTCTAGTTCAATTCCACCATGGTCAGAGAACAAACACTGATGATTTCAATTTCAAATACAGGGGCACCTAGGTGGCTCAGTCCATTAAGCATCTGACTCAGGTCAGATTCCAGCTTAGGTCATGATCTCGCAGTTCATGGGTTCAAACCCCACTTGAGATTCTCTCTCTCCGCCCCTCCCCCACGTGCCTGCTTTCTCTCTCAAAATAAACTTTTTAAAAAAAGAAAAGAGTATATATATTCTAATGTTGTTGGGTTACCATTCTATAAATGTCAGTCTGGTCCTGTTGGCCAATGGTGTTGTTGAGTTCTATATCCTTGCTAGTTTTCTATCAATTGTTCTATCAACCGTTGAGAGGATTGTTAACATCTCCAGCTATAATTGTGATTTGTCTGTTTCTCCTTTCAGTTCAATAAGTTTTTACTTTGCATATTTCATAGCTTGGTTGTTGAAGTTTACTTAATGGATTGACTTTTTATCATCATTACATAATAATCTTCTCTGTCTCCTACTGCTGGGCAATGATTCTGACTCTCCACCGGGCCCTCCTCTGCCTCCACCTCAGGGGATGTGGGAGACTGTGCCTCCTTACTGGTAGATAGAGATGGAAGTATAGGTCCCCTAGTTGGCCTTCTATGACACTACCCCAGCAAGGTGTGGAGGTCTCTCAAGGTTGGAAATGTAGGCTCCCCACTTAACCTTTGTTGGCATGAGTGGGTATGGGGCTGCAGTTTTCTCTGGTGTTTGGCAGTTATTGTTTAGACGTTTTCTATCTCGCTGTGTTGCTCCTTTCCTGACCATTGGTTAGAGAGCAGACTTTTGTTAGAGCTTTTTTGTCTGTACCCGCGGGCAATTTCTGGGTTGCCAGCTCTTTTACAGCTCCATATTTGGGAAAGATGAGGCAAAAAGAAATCCCAAGGAAATCACTGATGTGTTTGGTCTCTAGGTCCCTAGCTGGTCTGCCTTCTGGTCTCCTTAGGGTGTTTCTTTCATATACAATGACCAGGGGCTTTAGTTGTAATTTGCAGGAAAAATAGGGGAAACTACAGCTACTGTAATTTGTTTTTTAATAGTGGCTGTGTTTAACAACCAGCTCACAAGTCCCTGAAATTCTAACAATTGATTCCTGTAAACTGGCTTCCAGACACCACTGCCATGAATCTCAGAGGAAGTCAGAGCCCATCTTCCACCCCAGAAGCTAGAAATGTCACAGATTCTCATTCCCAGCCTTCCCTGCAGTATGGACACAAGCATATGATATACGCTTGGAGAACCAGATGCATCCACCTGAGACCTTGGGTCAGGCTCTGGCCATGCCAAGAGGCAGGACGGCGGGATATCATTCTAGGACCACCTGTGGCAGCAATACCAGGTAAGGCATCCACCACCAGGGGCTCAAGCTGTGTCATGGTAGGCTCAGTGGTGGCTGCAGCATTCTCATGCAACTGGGTTTTTTTGTGTGTTGCTTTTTTTTTTTTTTTTTTTTTTTTTATTAAGTAGTCTCTACACTCAACTTGGGACCGGAACTCACAACCCTGAGATCAAGAATCACATGCTCTTCTGACTGAGCCAGCCAAGCGCCTCTCACCCAACTTTTTCTATGGCGTGTCTTTGTGGTTCTGGCCAACGTCACTTCTGAGTTGAATTCTCCTACCTTCCCAGTGGTTCTATATGTGGTTCTTTAAGCTCTGTTTCTGCTTAAATTAGCTACAGCTGGCTTCTATGAGGTGCAAATAAGCATTCTGACTGATGCACATTCCACTGGCCCTCAGCAGCAAACCCTTCTGGAAAACAAAATCTTGGTCTCTCCTGCAAACGTCCTTATTCTTGCTCAGGGGAAATGGTTTGAGGAATAACTGACAGGTAGAAGAGCAGGGGACCTGCATCTAGAAGGGCTTGCTGAGAGGGGCAGCGGAGGAACCCAAAGCCACCAGGACTTCACTTAGTTGCCAAACACCCTCGTCAGCTATTCTGACCCCGCACACAGTGAGCATACACTTAATTACAGTCTCTCCCTGTGAGATGAGCAATTTGGCATTGAGTGGAATAAACCAACTAGACTGACCCTAGGAACGAGACAATCCCAATGACACTGAAATTTTATTTCCCTTTCTCCCCTTCCACTCACTGTGCTCCCTCCGGCATCACTGAACACCCATTCACTGCTTAGAGGAACGTTTTTTTTTTTTTTAATTCCTTGAGGGTGGCTTTGGGGCACAGAAGAGACCACGCATAGCTCTACTTGGGTCTGCTCAAATACTCAAATGAGTATTTGATTTATTTAAAATAGAGATTCAGAAATGTATTGCTCTTCCTTCAGCTTTTAAAATTGGCTTAGGAAGCTTATTGTCCTATTTATAAGTCTAGCAAATATTAACAATCACTTCAAGAGGGCTTTTGATTAATGTTTGGTCCCATTTATACACTTAGTTAATTAAACTTCTTTAACATTTTAAGCAGCATTTATAAATTTAATACATTCCATTCTTCTTTAAGTACTTCATCTGACACACCTTCCCAAGTACTAAAGTGACTCTCAGAAAAGTTAATAAATTCGGCATGCAAAAAGCAGTCAAGCTTATGTTCTCATAAATTTCCAAACTATATGTAAATTTAGAGAGATTTCAACTTCAAATCTCAATCAATTATTCAAGTACAAACATAAAAGTGGAATGTTAGTGATCTATTATTGTCATAGCCAAATTCTCCTTAAAACCACATGTACATGAAATATCCTCACTATGGAATGAATGTTAGTGTCCCCCCCAAATTCCTATATTGAAATCCTAACCCTCAGTGTGAAGGCATTTAGGAGGGGCCTTTGAGACATGGTCAGGTCATGATGGTGGAGTCCTCATAAGTGAGATTAGTACCCTTATAAGTAACCCCAGAGAACTCTCTTGCCCTTTCTGCCATGTGAGGACACAGTGAGAAGACAGGCAGATATCTAGGAACCAGGAACTAGGCTCTCACACACCCCAACTCTGTAGCAACTTGATCTTGGACTTCCCCACCTCCAGAACTGTGAGTCATAAATTTCTGTTGTTTATAAGCCACCTACTCTATGGTATTCTGTTATAGCAGCCCAAACAGCTAAGACAATAATATACACACAAATTCCTTTAACTTGAAAAAATTAAAACTACAGTTTTGATTCCCTTAAGCATTCGTGTGCTGAATTTCATGTTTTCCCTGGACTACTAAAATGTCTATCCACGATAGAGATGATTTCCTTCTTTTTAACTAAGGTTGTTCATCAATGAAAACTTTGGGGCAGATGCTGACTGGATCCTCATTGGTGGGAGACCACTCCCTCAAATACTGGTAATTGATTACTAGTTTTCAAACCAGAGTCCAGTCCACAGCCCCTATCCAGGGCCCACATTTGATTTTGCATTTATTTGACCCTTAAGGTATGTAACTATATATATGTTTCCATCTAACTCTAAAGAATCCTAGGGGTACCTGGCTGTCTCAGCTGGTGGAGCGTGCAACTCTTGATCTCAGGGTCATGAGTTTGAGCCCCACATTCGGTGTAGGAATTACTTAAAAAAATAAAATATTTTTTTTAATTTTTAAATTTTTTTTTTAATATATTTTTTTTGAGACAGAGAGAGACAGACAGAGTGTAGGCAGAGGAGGGGCAGAGACAGAGGGAGACACAAAATCCGAAGCAGGCTCCAGGCTCTGAGCTGTCAGCACAGAGCCCGATGCGGGGCTCAAGCCCACCAACCGTGAGATCATTACCTGAGCCTAAGTCAGACACTCAACCCACTGAGCCACCCAGGCACCTTAAAAAAATAAAATCCTTAAAAAAAATAAAGAATCCCCCATTCTTTTCACGTGCTTCTCATGCCTTAGGACTGCACAATTCTCATGGATATTAAACTTTCCTCTAATTGAATTCCAGTTATCTCTTAGAGCTTTGTCTGATTATTCAGTCATGACTCCCAAAGTCATCCTCCAAGATCAACGCTCAGCCCCACTCCTCACCCCACCTCACCCCCTGGAGATCCCTGAGTTTCTAATTCCCCTGGGAATAGAAAAGTGAGCTCTCCCAAGATCTATTTTCCTGGCAAGGCTAAGGAAAATGTTCTTAAGCTTAGCAACTTTGCCCATAGATTGTTTGGGGGTTACCATGGCATTGCAGCCTCTTGTTCCCCACCCTTCCTGGGGCAGGCACTGCAGCAGTCCAGGTCCGTTGGAAGAACAGGTCCACAGAAGAGGCACTGAAGCAAATCCCTAATACCCCAGAAAGATGAGGGGACATAACCAAAGTCATCACCTAATCCCCTGAGCCAAGCTAGGACCCAGGACTCCTGACTCCCAGCCTCATGCTCTGGCCACTGGAACACAACGCCCTCAACAACAGCAAAGCCAGCAGAGCCAGAAAGGACCTCACAGATCACAGCCCCCAACCAATCAGCCCAAACGTTAGAATATGCTACATACAGCCCTTCAGGTCGCATGGGAAACAGAAGAGAAATAGGCATGGTCCTGCCCTTTCTAAAGTAAATAAATGCACCATGTATTTGTATGTCCACACTAAGGAGAAGCAATGATAAGAAATGACTTTCAGCTATAGTGGGAATGGAGGTGAGGGCTGGGCCTCAGAGAGCAAACAGGGTATGAGGATGGCCTCCAGAGATCCTGGCATTAGGGAGAGCTCTTACAAAGAAGCACTATATTCGACGGGACCTCCAAAACCGGAACAAAGGAGAGGCTGTGGTCCCTCCATCATTAACATTTTGAAGAACCACCCATAAAGCAGGAATGGGACAGCTAAGATGGAACTTAAAGCTTTCTGCTGACTGGAGCCCCAGGGCCATCTCTCGGGCTTCCCATCCATCCCCCATCTTGGCTCCTACAGCTCCTGGGGCCCTTGATGGCACTTTCTCTTTCCCACCTGCCACCATCTGCTCATCAGCCTAGTATGCAGCATCACAACATCTCTCCTTCCGGCCGACTCAGAAAGAAACCCACAATGCCTGTTTGGGTCTTGAGGGTAGTACCACTAACAGACACCAAGAAAGTGACAGCTATGAATGAAACTAACAAACACAAGAACCAAAACATCTTTCGGAATTTTTTAACGGTTCTACTGGTGTCACCCTTGGCTTTCAGGGGATCCTAAATAGGGCAGCGTCCTTGACCTCTTGACCCTTCCTTCTCTGCCACCTACTCACCTCTCTGCCCTCCATGCCCCCCTGTGACCAGGCCTTGTTTTGTTGTGGCTGCTGTTGTCGTTGCTGTTGTTGTTGTTAGGGGCACAAAAAAAGGCTCAGGCTGGGTCTCTGCCCATCTTATGGCCCAGAGCGGAGACAGATGAATATGAGCCATGGAGGTGCCATGGGAGTCATGCCGTGGCCAGCATGCTAAGGGAGCCTCAAATGAAAGTCTCATTGTGTACATTCCTCAGTGCCCCCTTCTCCTCAACACTGTCATCCAGCAGCCCCCAGGCCTGCTCTCTCTCCAGTTGGACCCATCTCCTCTCTGTCTGTCACCTCCATGACCATGGCAGCCCTGACCCAAGAGCCCTCTGCTGCTTCTCCAGGCCCCCCAGATCTAAGTGGGGCTCACCCACCCCCACAGAACATCCCAACAGCTGCCTGCTTGGCCAGCACTTGACAAAGACTTGTTCAATAAAAAGAAACATTTCCAGGGTGCCTGGGTGGCTCAGTCGGTTGAGCGTCCGACTTCGGCTCAGGTCATGATCTCCCGGTTTGTGAGTTCGGGCCCGGCGTCGGGCTCTGTGCTGACAGATCAGAGCCTGGAGCCTGCTTGGGATCCTGTGTCTCCTTCTCTCTCTGCCCCTCCCCCACTTGTGCTCTGTCTCTCTCTGCCTATCAAAAATAAATAAATGTAAAAAAAAAAGCAAAAGAAACATTTTCAACTAGATTAAAAATAATCCCAGCAGAGGTCTCAAATAAATCTTCCTTCCAGAACATAAACCCTACAAATCCTGGAGTTTGCTCTTTGCACAAGTGGGCAGTCACACAACTAATCGAGTTGTCTCTCGGAGAGTTATATCATTTATTTATCTGGAAACCAAACCCCTCGCTCTGGGTTTCCTATTTGCCACACTAGATTCAACCCACAGTTGGATCCACAGAACCTGTTTTATTGCTATTTTCAGCAATGGCTTCATGACCAGCTATACGGGCGGTGTTGGCACAAGTGTCCTTGACTTCTGCTTCGCCTTTCCATTGCTACTCAGAATTCCCTTCGGAAGTTCTAAGTGTCAACAGGCATGATCATTATTTGAGTCACCTAACACAATAAGAGATGTCACACAGGCTGCCAAATGGGACACATTATTGCCAGGTTCTGTGCCCTGAAGGAGGGGTTCAGGGCAATCCAAGCAGATGGTCTATGAGCGCTGACAGCCAGAAGCTTTCACGAGTGCATCAGACATCTTGAGTGAGCTGAATCCTCAGCACGGAACAAGGCGCCAGCCGCCCTCTTTGCTCAAAGTAAAAGAATGAGGTAGCACTTCCCTGGGCCTGAAGTGGGCTTGGACTTGTCTGAGAACGAAAGTGTTGGACAGCCACCCAAGATGTGGCCATGACTCCACTCAGAAAGCTGCAAGGGGAGGGTAAAATGGCAGTGGGTCCACTATTCTCCTTATCAGAAGGGTCCTGTCCCACCTTGCTTGTGCCCACTTGCCAAGCTGCTTCTAGTCTCAAGCAGATAGCAGTGGGGCCTGTCATTCAAAAATACCAAAGGGGTGCCTGGGTGGCTCAGTTGGTTAAGCATCCGACTTCAGGCCAGGTCGTGATCTCACAGTTCTTGAGTTCAAGCCTGCATCGGGGTCTGTGCTGACAGCTCGGAGCCTAGAACCTGCTTTGGATTCCGTGTCTCCCTTTCTCTCTGTCCACTGCTCCCCCGCCCCGCTCGTGCTTTGTCTCTGTCTCTCAAAAATAAATAAACATTAGCAAAAAAAAATTTTTAAGTACCATGACCTCAGGGTACCTGGGTCGCTCAGTCGATTGAGCATCCAACTTTTGACCCTGGGTCATGATCTAACCCCCTTGTTGGGCTCTGCGCTGAGTGTGAAGTCTGGTTGGGATTATCTCTCTCTCCCTCTGCCCCTCTCCCCCATGTGCTCTCACTCTCTAAAATAAAAAAATTATAATAAAAAAATAAATACGTGGCCTCTAACCCCATCATAGTCCCCCAGAGCTGGGCCACCAGATGGTACCAGATGGGGCTCCTCTCTGTTGGTTCCCTCTCCTTCCCCCGGAAGAAGACATCCTCAATCAAGCTGCCCAATGCCCCAGGAGGATAGGGTGAGAGGGTCAGTGAAGAGAAAGTCAGAGAAAACCCAAATGAAATGAAATGAGCTCTAACTGTCCAGGCCCCAAACCAAGCCAGCTGCCATTCTATGGGTTTGCCACTGCTTCATCATCCCTTGTCTTTCTTCCATGCCTAACCTGGCCCCCACTGTGCCTCCTTCCTCTGCCACCCTCAAGGTACCCATCCCTGGCAAACTTTCGGGGTGCTGCAACCTCCTCGGGCCTCTTGGAGCCTCTACAGGCCCCCACCCTGGGTGAGGAAGAATCCCTCTGACCAGGCAGTTCAGCGTATGGGTTGGCCAACTCTGCCCTCCAAAACCTGATTCAACTGCACCTGCCTTCCCTCGGTGGGGGCCGGGAAAAGGTGGGTGGCGCTTGTCTTCAGGGTCCCAGGCTCTTAGGTCTTATTCAAATCCTTCCACACTGGGCGACATGTTCACTAGCCAGAAGTTGTATCTGGTTCTACCTTTTCACCTACTGCTCTGAGGCCCTGGCTCCTAATTTTACTGAAGGCCACCAGCCAGGACCCAGACGCATTCCTTTTGAAAAGCCCCCGCCATCTTGTTTCTCATTTTCCGGTTGAGGAACACCCCCACCTCTCAGCTATTTGCCAAGTAGAGATGACTGACACAGCCCGTGTCCAATGAAGAGCCAAGCTTTCGTGGCTCAAGTTAGCACTTGCCCTCAGGGGCTTAGGAAGTAGTAGGTTCTTTCCTGTGGGGTCCCCGCATCCCCCAGACCAAATGGGGAAACCCACCCGCACCCTGACGGACCCCCCACCCCCACCCCTGCATACAACGCCTCTCAGCCACGCCCATCTGTTGCCTCTGCCATCTCGTTCGCAATCTGCTCTGCTCTCATCTACTTTCCGGGTTTTGTGTTTGACCTTCATTCACTTTGCTCCTGGCACAGTTCCTCTGAAATTCCACCGGGACTTGGCCAACCTCAGGGAAAAGGGGTTTTGTCTTCATTAGGCCAAGCGAGCCAGTCAAAGGCCAAATGAACTTAGAGGCCATGGTGTCGCTGGAGACCAAAGGGGCCGGCTGGACTGAAATGCTTAAACCCAAATGACAATCTGGGACGTCTGGAAGGGCGCATCTCTTCCCGATGAACACGACAAACGGCCTCACAGCGGTCTGTCCCCTCTGTGCTGACCAGCTTCAGGGCTCTAGCTGTTGGCCTGAACACGAGGGAGGAAACTAGGAAAAGGCTAAGGAAGAAGCAAGGCCAGCTAGGGTGGGGCTGAGGGAGCCTGGATCGGGATGCGCAGAGCCACCCAGGGGGCTGTGGAACTCCACGTAACATTCCCGGCCCCTCTCCGTGTCTCCCAAGGAGGCACAGAATGTGCTTCCCTGGGATCTCTGACCACGAGATCCAGCGGGTCCACCAGGTGGCAGCACTACTCCTGCCCGGTGGGGACGGAGCCTGCAGTGTGAGAGAATGGCCACCAGGGGGCAACACAGGGCCAACCTGCTTCACAACGCTACCGGTTGCCTAGCAACTGTGACGCAATGGGCTCCCAGTTTGCACCCTCTTCAAGGCCTCACAGGTTATTTCTGGCATAACAGACTGTTGCACAAGGAGTGGCCTCAGGAATCCCCAACTGCCACTCTTTTAAGCCCTGAGAATCTAAAACGGTCCAGGGACCCAAATCCAGCACCACCCTGGCGTCTAGGGGATTGGGCTACTGTCCCTGCTCCTCGGAATGCCAGGGATCAGGAAAAGAAGATAAACATTTTCCATTTCCCTCTACAGTCCCAAAGCCACTGGAGACACTCTGATTTCTCTAGTGGCTAAAGCGGAGCAACCTCCTCCCCTTCCCCTTTCCCACCCTCCCCCTTCTAAGCAGGGGCCAGATTAGCAGTATGTGACCTTGAGCCAGACCTTGAGCCTCCTGCTCCTTCCTCAGCTGTACTCGAGAGGGCCCAAGGGGGTGACGATAAGGTCCAGCTCTGACCTTCTGTGGCCTTGATTCTCTCCCGTTCCCCCAAGAATTCTGTCCTTGCCTCCAAACTCTCCCTGGCTTTGATGACCCTGAAAATAGAATTCTTCCAATTCCAGTTGGATAAGTATGACCTGAGAGACCAGAGATGGAACCAAGAAAGTGAGGCAGACACAAGACAAGGAGTGTGGTTATAATGAGCTCAAAGCCTGTGCCGGTCTGGTCTGTGAAAGGGCCTGGGTGAGCCAAGGTCAGTGCCCTGGGCAGAGTCATCGGGCTGCTCTGGCCGTGGCGGTGGTGGTTCCAGGCACGTCTCTGGGTTGTGAGGAACCCGCTGGCCCTGGGGCTGGGCTCCGACTGGGGCCCAGGTGTCAACCACTAAGGTATCGGGGTCTCTGAGGGGCACCACGTTGGAGGATCACACGGGCATGTGCAGCTCGTTGTATTCATCCTGGCCGTCCTCGTCAAAGTTTGGTTCAGCATCTTCAGAGTCCAGCTGCAGAAGGGAGAGGGTTGGGAGAGGCAGGGAGGCGGCTCCCGCCCTCCCAGTCCCCGGCAACGCCTCCGGCCAGCAGCCCACACCCTCCCGGGCCTCCCTGACTGCGGGGACCATGACCCCAGCCTGAAACACTTCCCTCTGGCCAAAACCCTCAGGTCGCCAGCCCAGTGACACCTCCCGATAACAGTAACGGTGACAGCCGCTACCGCCACTCAAGTACTTCCAAGGGGCCAATCCTCGCTTCTGTGTTACCCCTGTACAGCGCGTTCAGGTGGGTGACTTCAAAACCACGTCCCTTCCTCCAGCTGACCAAACCAGAGCTCGGGGTGGGTTTCGGTGCCACTCCACCCCCGCTTGTCCCTGAGCTGTGTGCTTTCGTCCAGGACACGACCTGCACAGCTATCTGCAGTAGTCCTGTGCGGATTTCACACCAAACCGTCATACTTGGTGCTTTACCTGGATTAGCGCTTAACCCTCACGACACTCCTATAAGGAAGACTCCATTATCAGCCCCTTCCTACAGCTGGAAGTAAGATTCCAGGAGGTTAGGTAACTTGCCTCTGGCCACACAACTAGCAGGTGGCACAGCAGAGGCTGGGACCCAGGAGCCCCCGATTCCAGGGCCCATCTGCCCTCACACCGCCCCGCACGGCATCCCTTACCGCCTGCAGCTCCCTTTCCTGGAAGAGCCGGGGCAGAAGGCAACGCCTCAGAGGCACCGTGAGCAGCAGCAGGAAGGGAAAGGCGAGTGAGGCCGCTGTGGACTTGACGACCCAGAGCAGCGCGATGCAGCCCAGCTGGATGCAGGTGAACAGGTGCATCCGCCACGTCTTCACCTGGGGAACCGGCCTCAAGTCTCACGGCGGCGCAGCCCTCGGCCTGCTCCTCCCCCCACCCCCCACCCCCCCCCCGAGTCTCTGGGGACTCAGCTCCCCAGGCCCCAACTTACCCTCCACCGTCATCCTGTCCATCTCCAGCCCGGGGAATCCCTCGCGGCCCCTCCCCATCACCCCTCCCCCCCACCTCCATGCTTCCTGGCCCCACCTTGGTCACATAGGGTTGCTCAGGATGGTGTTTCGCCGGCATGAGGATAAGCAACAGACGCTGGGACAGCTGGATGCCGGACAGTGACGTGACCCCCATGTACAGGAAAATCCCAAAGAGCACAGCCAACGGGATCCGGCGCAGCACAGCCCCCATGACGATAGACAGGCCTGGAGGAGGTGACACAGACCTACCTGACCCCTCGGACGGCCCCCATGAAGATGGACGGGCCCCGTGGAGAGGGGATCTGGGCCTCGTCGCTACAAACAAGAGAAGATGGAGCAGGACAGAGAACCAGGAAAAGGCTCGGGGTAAAAAGGTTCACAGAGTGTTAAGAGGCAGGTTGGGGTCACAGCGGGTGCTAGACGTGATGCCTTCGGAGACTCAGGAGTCGCCTGGGTCAAGTCCGGGATAGACAATGGATTTAAGGCCACAGGGTCCGAGAAGGCAAGTCTGTGGGGTGGGGGCAGGGGGCCTTGCAAGGTGGGTGCTCTCACCCACGAGGCTGGCGATGAGCACTCCAGTGACCCGCTGCTCCCGCACCTCCTGGATCTGGGGCTTGTCGCCAGGAGCGATGGCAGTGCGCATAACAGTCAGTGCATTCACATGAGTGACTGAGCGGACGGTGGCAGCCGTGAGCCAGGGCAACCCAAACAGCCCACAGAGCCCCCCCAGCGAGCCGATCAGGAGCAGGTCCAGGTGGAAGCCAGAGCCCTTGAGCAGCCTCCGTGCCTTCTGGCTGACGATGAGCCTGCAGGGACGGGACGGGAAGCGAGGGCTGAGGGGCTAGGAGGGCAGGCCAGCCGCGAGGCCGGGCACGCGCAGCAGGGACAGCGTCGTCGTGGGGGGGAACGACATGCAGGGAAGAGCTCTCCCCGGGGCCTGCCAGTTTCCTCTTTCAAGTTCCCAAAGCGATGTTCTCACGGCTAAGCAAATCAGAGCTAAAATCTCATACTGTGGGTATTTAAAGCACCACAAAAGCCAGATGCCAGATCTCACCACGTTGTGGTTTAAAACCAAAATGAGACACATGCAAGCATCACTGGGCGAGAGAACGTACTGCCAGAGTGTGGTGAGGACTGCCAAGTGCCACCTCGCAAATGGTGATGCAGACAGATGGGTATCGTGTCACAGCACCGCAGGGAAACTGTGCCCAGGCCCACGTGCCCCCCCCTTGCCACCACTCCCACCGCTTCCCGCTCCTCCCCAACCTCCTCCACCCAGGGTCCTCCAGCCCCCTCACGCAGTGATCTGTGTCTCCATGAAGATCAAGATGAGGACCAGGAGGGCAGGGACAGCCGCCGCCACCATCATCCAGGGCGGGAAGGGACGGGCACTGCCCAGGGGTGGGATGAACCACGTGCGCTTATGGGGGGATGTCACTGAGAGCCCTGTGGGCACCGTCAGCTTCTGCATGGCAGGAAGGAAGACAGGGTTCAGGCACACGGCCTCCCCATGCTAAGAACCCCACAGGGTGGCACTGCCCCTACCACCAAGTTCTGTGTTCCCTGTCCCAGGACTCCAGGAAACCTGGATATGAACAGGTTTGGGGGAAATTAGTTTTCCGTCTTCCAAAGTCACTGTCCCTACAAGGGTCTGGTAAAAGAGAATGACATCTTTTCTCCCTGAGGCCCAGGGACACCTGTCGTTTGGCCCCCAGCCCATTACTTGCTCCAGGAGTCTAGGCACAGGGTCACACAGCCTCACACACCCCCCCCCCGGCTGGCCACCTCAGCGGCCCCCAGCCCACCCACCCACCCCAGCGCGGCCCCAGCAGGTCACCATGTCACTAGGAAAGCTGAGGCCCACCCTTGATCGTGGCCACTGCAGCAATGGGAACGAGTCGTGGCCTCCCTCTCAGGACTCTGGGGTGAGAATCCCCTGCCGGGGCTGGGGGGCGGGGGAGCTCGCTCACCTGCGTGTAGGTGTCTGTAATAGAGTAATCCACTAGGACCATCACCAGAATGGAAATGGGGATGCCAAAATCCCCAATGATGCGGCGAGCCTGGAGAGAGGAGCCAATGGGGTAAAGGAGCAGAAGGTGAACGTGAGGTCCAGGGGCACTGACATGAGGGCTCATTACTCCCGATTCCCTTGGGTCTGAGCTGGAGCCAGAAATCCCCTGACCCGTCCCTCTAAGTCCCACGGGTGCTGCGCAGCTCAAGAGGACATTCCTCCCCTGATTCAATTTCTCTGACGCTTCCGGTGGGGAAGGGACTGCACAGATTCGGTTTAGGTCCATGGGTTGACCGGGACAAGGGGGAAGCCCCTCTCTGGAGCGGAGACTGGCAGTGATGGCAGGAACTGGGGGTGGGGGGGACCCACGGGGGCCCCCCACTCCCCAGCCACGCACCTTGCCACCCAAGAAGCGGCTGTTCCTGAACTTTCGTAGGAAGAAGGCAATGAGGAAGGTCCCAAGCATGAGAATGAGGGACAGCAGAGCCGTGTTGGGCTGGTTCCTCGGGCCCGGCGGCCCCTCAGTGGGGGGCAGGGCGCTCCCATTCAGGTCTAGCCCAGCCTCCAATGCCCCCTCAGGAGGGTAGAATGGCAGCAGTGGGTGCTCCGTGAATACCTGTGTGGGTTACAAGGTTGTGACACTCAACCTGGGCAGGTGACCCTAATTTCATCACCCTGATTTCGCCCTGGGTCCTCACATACCTGACCAGGCAACAGTGTCACGGGACACCCAGCTACACCATGCACGCGCACACGCGCGTGCACACACACACACACACACAGTCCTCTACAAAAGGAGCCCCATAGCACCGACAGCGCCCCACTCCATCACATACTGGTTGGACCCCACTGGAGTTCTAACCTGTACCCTCTGGCTGTGGCTCCCTGCCCTTCAGCGCTGACCTAGCCCAGGGTGTCCCAACCCCCCACGCCCACACCCAACAGAGCCCTCCTCCCTGCCCCCTCTGCTCCCAGGGCTCCATGCGCCACCCCCATGCTCTCCTCCCCAGGGTGCTTCCCAGCCCCCACCTACGCCCACCCCCCAAGACCTCTCTGGACCTCCACCTTGTAGAGCTTGTGGAAGGTCTCATAGATGAAAATAAGCGAGATGAGAAAGGCGAAGATCTCCTGGGTGAAAGGTGAGATATAGCGGACCAGGAAGCTGCCTTCGGCGGCCACCAGGGCAAGGACAAAAACCACCAGCCAGAGGCCAACCCACACCCGGCCGGTGAGGTATTCCAGGTCCTGGGCTCGGCAGAACTGGAGGACAGGAGGGAGGTGTGGTTACCCACAGAGGTCAGAGACCCTGTGGGGGGGGGGGGGGGAGAGGTCACGGGATCCAAACGGGGAGGAGGGGAGACACTGCAGGGACCCATGGCCTGGGCCAAGGGACAGGGCATGAGAAGCTGATCCCTGGGGAGGGGCAGGGTAGTGCCGTCACCTTGAAGAAGGCTTCTTCAAACACCAGCAATGGCCCGGAGAAGCCGACCACAAGAAGCGGCTGGGCCCCCAGCAGGGAGAAGAGGACGCCAAGCACAGCGGTGGACACAATCAGCTCGGACACGCCCATCAGGCCCTCCGTCTTCTCCCCTGGCAAGGGCGAGGGTCAGCAGGAGGGCCCTGGCCTGGCTCCTTGGACCCGGGCCCTCCTCTTCATCTAGCTTACCCTGACCTGGGGACCCAACTAGGACAGAGCAGCCCCCCAGAGCCCAGCCCCATCCCTCCCAGGCCCCTCACCACCAGCACCCCTGGGGCGGCCACAGCCTCCCTCGCCCCTTGCACCCCTCCCACCCCCTGCAAGAGTGATCCCTGGGGTCCCCCGATCACAGACCTTGAGGGTGACGCTGGGCGCCTCGCCCTGCCTCCCCTCCCTCTCACCTAGCAGGCCCCCGAAGGTGATGGCAGGGCTGAGGGCAGCGAAGTAGATGAACAGCACGGCCGCCACGCACTGGGAGTGCAAGGCGTCTCGCAGGTCACTGGGGTAGTGCGGGTACCGACGCTTCACATCCCGCACGAGCCCCCCAAACACTGAGCCAGTCCGCAGCAGGGGGTCATCTTCGGGGGTCGCCTCAGAGCCCCCCAACTCCACAGCCAGCTCTGGGGGAACAAGGGGCTGTTGGAGCACAGACCACCCCTCCCGCGGCGGGGCCCTGGGCTCAGTCCTCCCCGACAGGGGCTGGGAGCGGGCATGCAGGAGCTAGGGAGTCAGGGCAGGCTGGGTCACGACCTTAGGAGCTCCAGGGCGGGTAGGGGATGGGCCCCAAAGGGGCTGACCTTTCCCAGGGGCCACATAGCTTCCCTGGGTAGTCATCTCCACTTTGGTCTGTTCACGCTCCCTCCGCTTCCTCAGCAGCTCGCGCTGGAAGGCGGCCACGGAGCGCAGCAGGTCACGGCCCTCTACCTCCGATGGGGGGATCACGATGCTGCCATCCAGGAACTCGCTGATGGCACTCAGGAGGTCCTGCCGGTCATCTGCCTGGTAGGCAGCCTCATGAAACAGCTGGGGGCAGGAGAGGCAAGGGCTGAGCCTCCCAGAGCGCCCCTGGGAGGGCTTCGGAGAGGAGGCGTTGGGCCCTCACAGAGCCAGAGGCAGGGTGGATGTCTGGCCACGTATACACGTCCAATCCGATTGTCAAAATATGGAGTCATGTCCCTGCTGGCCAGGAATCGGCCGGCCACAACCCTGAACCTCCGAATGCTTTCTGTTCCCCTAGGAGCTTCGAGATTTTTCCACAACACCACAACTAAAGGGGCAACGCTTGGCATAGCAGGGGCCCCCGAAACCATTCTGACTAGAGTACCCACACCCTACAGGTTGGTCAGTACGGATTTCCAACATCACCCCTGGCCAGAGGACCTTCCTATCCAAGCCGAGGAGAAGCCACAGCAAAGACCGACATACCCAGCCCTCCCCTTCAAGTCTCATGACTCATCCAGAACTCTTTCTCCCTCTTCAACCACCTCCCCTTCCAACGGCCCCAGCCTAGGGCTCCCTCTTCTCCCCTTGGCCAACAGCTCCTTCACAACCACTCCAGAGCACTGCCTCCACCCAGAAGGGCCCCCAGCACCCCTGCATCCACAGGCACCAAGGTAGGCAGGGAGAGACTGGGGAAAAGTAGGGCTCAGGGGAACAGGCCTAGAGCACCCAGCCCGGGGCCTGCAGGACCCACCTTGTCAGACATGAGGGTGGCAATGGAACGCCCAAGCTCGTGGTAGTCAGTGCTGGTGTGGCTGGGACCCAGCATCACAAAGAGAAAGCGAACCGGCACCGGGACCTCGAGCACAGACTCCAAGAGCACAGCCTCATTCAGTCGCACAAAAGCTGCCGCCGGCTGCTCCAAGAAAGGCACACAGCCTGTGGGGGAGAGTAAGGCACCGGGCACTGGGTAAAGAGGATCAGTCCAGGCTGGCCCTAAAGAAAACATCTGGGGCTGTCATGTACAGTTGAGCAGGTTGCGTGCTGCACGAAGAAACCCCAATCTAAAGAAACCCTATTCATTCATACGTTTACATATTTATTATGATTCATCAATAGATGAAACATTCATAGTCTTCAAGAAAGAGTGCTTCTTTTTAACTCCCACAAAAGTGCCGTGCGGACTAGCAGCAGTCCCAAACAGCAGAAAACTGGACGGGAGGCAGGCAGAGGACTGAGAAAGAAAGAGCTGGGGGCAAGACAGGCTGTCAGGAAAAGCAGGTACAAGTTGGGGGGCTGGCCAGGGATGAAAGAGGTGGCCTGCAGGCCAGAGCATAAGACCAGCAGACCACAGTGGAAGGAAACCCACACACCCAGTAACCCCAGCCCCCCGCCCTCCTTACCCACGAGCACAACAGTAGCCTCGGCATCTTCAGGGATCTTCTCCAGTAGCTTCAGGCTTTTTCCCCGGTGACTGTCTCCCCCAGGCATGTGGAGGGGCTTCTAAGGACGCAGAACTGGAATAGGGCTGGGACCCTGACCGGAGGCCGTGGCAGGCCCTCCCCTCCCTTGCTTCAGCCCCCCTGGACTCTGCCCTCCAACCCCTGGACCTGGGCCCTGTTTTGTCCCTCCCCGGGGTGACACGCCCCACATCGGGAGCAGACCACTCGGGCTGTGGACCCCTCCTCCGAGCAGCTCACGACCGCCTCAGCCTTATCTCGTTTAAACAGCTCCCATGGGTCTGCCACATCATCTCATCTAAACCTCCTATTTCTGTAGGGCAGAGGCCCTCATGCGTATCTGGATCCCCCACATGTCTTGTGAGGTACCAGGCATCCAAACTTCCTGACCCGCTCAACGAAGCCATCAGCGGCTTCCAGTGTGAAATCAGAAGCCCTCTCAGTCCCCCAGCCCAGGTCAGAGCAAGGCGACTGACCTCCTTGGCATCTGGGTCATGAGGCCAGAGAGGGGCTGGTTCCCCCACGTCCTCGGCCATGGTAGGAACTGCACCGTCAGGGCCATGGCTGGGGGTTGGGTGATGATTCCCCATGACCGAGTTCACGCTGGAGCTGGACGGGTTTCGGGGAAAGAAGCCAGTGTCCTTGTCATCATTGGGATGGCTGTGAAGAGGGCAGAGGGAGCAAGGCAGGTTAAGAGGAGATGCCCTTAGTGGGCTGAGGTCATGAAGAAATGAGAAATAAAGGGTCGGGGAGGGGGCGGTGCGCGCCTGGGTGGCTCAGTCGGTTGAGCATCCGACTTTGGCTCAGGTCATGATCTCACAGTTCGTGAGTTTGAGCCCTGCGTTGGGCTCTGTGCTGACAGTTCAGAGCCTGATTCGGATTCTGTGTGTCCCTCTCTGCCCCTCCCCTGCTCATCCTCTTTCTCTCTCTTTCTCTCTCAAAAATAAATAAAAGCATTTAAAAAACATGAAAGAAAAAAGCAAAACAAAGGAAAAAAAAGAAAAGAGAAAAGAGAAAAGGAAAGGAAAAAGAAAAGAAAAAAGGAAAGGAAAAAGAAAGAAAAGAAAAGAGAAAAAAGAGAAAAGGAAAGAAAAAAGAAGAGAAAAGAAAAGAGAAAAGAAAAGAAAAAAAAGAGAAAAGGAAAGAAAAAAAAGAAAACAGAAAAGAAAAAAAAGAAAAGGGTCTGCATCCCTTGTACCTCAGTGTAAGAAAGAACCTTCTAACGGCTGGTGCTGTCCAAAGATGAACGAGGAATAAACTCCCTGTCGCCTGGGTTATGCAAGCAGAGGCTAGAAAGCCACACAGGTGAGTCTGTGTTCCTGGAAGAGCAGCTGACCTAGAAGGCCCGTCCCAGGCGCCCCACCCTGGCACCTGTGTTTCAGCAGGAGGGTGCGAAGGACACTGGCCCTGTCCTCTGGACGGATCTGGTCAGACACGATCATGGTCTCCACCACGAGATGTGCGATGCCCGGCAGAGTGGTCTGCTCCAGGTCCAGGAGGGCAGCTCCTGGGGGCACAGTCGAGGAAGGGGGCAGGGCCCCGTCAGATAGGAAACAATCACCCCGGCCGCCTCGCTCCCCCGGGGCAGGCAGACACGCGGCGCGAGCCAAGCGCCCGGGGCTCACCGTTCCACGTGGCCTCGCCGAGCCAGAGAGGGGGGTGTGCAAAGGGAACGCAAGAGCAAGGGACGGCCCCTCCAAACCCGGGAAGGGGAGCCATGGGCGAGCTTCCCGCACGTGGACTGCGGCCTACTACGGCCCAGGTCCTGCGCCGGGCACCAGAGGCACAGCCCAGGCCCTCAGAGCTTACGGCTACGCAAGCAGTCAGACCCCACATCTCCAGAGTGGCAGCCGGACCTCGCCTGGGCCCGGGACTCCAGGGAGCAGTCCCCAAGAGCTGGACGGCCTGCTGCGGGCCAACCTCCGGGGCCTCTGAAGAGGGCACTGCACCCCAGGGCCAGGCCCGCGGGGCGCCTACCGTGGGCGATGGTCCTCCGGAGCTCCAGAAGGCTGCGGAAGGAGAGCGAGGCCACGTGGGGCTTGCCCCAGCGCTCTGTCTCTTCCTCCACATCCTCCTCAAACTTGATCCAGCGCGCCGTCTCCCGCCAGTGGGGCTCCTGGCTGCGGTCCAGCGTCAGCTCATTGAGCTCCACAAACACCTGAGGCGGACGCCAAGGTGAGGGTCTGGGGGCCGCCAGGTGGGACCGGCGGTCTCGGAGACACGGCGCCCAGGCGAGGCAGGGAGGAGGGAAGAGGAGGCTCTGGGGAGGAGGGAAGAGGAAGCCGCAGGCCCGGTACCTCATGAGGCCTCCGATCCAACGTCTTCTTCTTCTTCTTCCTGCGCAGGATGGGGGCCAAGCCACCGGGGCTGCCCCTCCCACCCTGCGTGCGCGACGGCTTCTTCACTAGGTGACGCCGCATGCCAGGGTTGTCCTCCAGCCGGTGACCTGCAGACGAGGCAGGCTTCGTGGTCCCAGGGGTCCAGCTCAGGGCCTCACGGCCACAGTTAACCCCTCCGGCCCCCTGCTCTGCCCAGCCAGTCTACCTGGCGGGTGCCACGGTCGCCCAGGGGCCATGTCCACACCTCCACACCACAGACAAGGACAGTGAAGCCCGGACAGGGAGATGGACTAGCCCAAAGTAACACAGGGGACCACCGGCCAAAGCACAGTAAAAAGGCAGACCCCAGCTCAGTCCACGGCCCCAGCTCCCTTCCCTTGCCCTTGCCCATGGCCACTGCCTCTCATGCTGGAGCTCTATGACCTGTATCAATTCACCAGGCCCCCAACACTTTCCCTGTGCCCTCTCTCAGCACCCAGGTCTCCCCCATTGATACAAACATCTGGCAGACTCAAGGAGGGCTCTGTCCCTTCCTCCCCGCCTGCCCCTTCCAGGCCAGCAGCTGCGGAAAGGCCAGCTGCCCAGTTACTCACAAGCTGGTCCCCCTGTCATGGGGCTCAGCTGGCCCTGGGTGGGTTCCCATGGGTCACAGTCATCAAGGTCCAGCACCAACATCTCTAAGTCCTCTGAGGTCAGCGAGTCTCGAGTGCTGGGGGCTGGGGCCATTCCAGGGCCCCAGCTCTCAGAGTCCTCAGGCCTAGGGCTTGGTGCCCCGATGGGCTCTGTGACCTCCTCCAGCAGGCTCATCATTCCCCCGGGGGGAGAGCCCTCGGCCCCTGCTCCCTCCCAGAGCCCTGGCTTTCCTAAAAGGTGGGAGCCTGGGCCAGTGGTCTTCACCCAACCAGAGCCTCCTGACTCCTGGCAGCCCCGGGCCTGCTCCCTGCTGCTTCCAGCCCCCTCCCTGAGTCTGTAAACACGCCCTCCCCCTGACCCCCACCCCCACACCACTGCTGCCATCGGATTGTTCCTGTCCCTGTCCTCAGGCCCTGGCAACTTTCCATGACGTACTGAGCTCAAAGCCCTCCCTCCCACCCGCACCCACACACTGTGGTTCCAAGGGGGAGGGAGGTGGGGTCAGTGATGCCCCTGGCCCGGGCGCAGAGCCCCGTGGGTGATGACAGGTGGCACAGAAACCAGGGCACTGATAAGACGGAAGGAATGTGCCGAGATCACGGCCAGGCCCTGCCAACGGTGGTGTGACAAGTATGGGGCCCCTGATGTAGGGAGAAGCAGGACCCAGAAGAGTGGCTCACGCTCAGGGGGCCAGTGTGAAGGGGCCAAAAAGAAGATGAGAAGATGAGCCTTAGGGGAAGAGGAGATATAAAATCTCCAAATGCCATGGGGAAGAGAGGTTGCCTTATTCAGGGGGTGACTCAGAGGACAGAATCAGGACAGAAGGACAGAGGTGTCACGAAGGGAAATCTCAGCTCTGGCAACCAGAGAAGTGGCTTGGTGAGGTAGTGAGCTCCCCGCCCCTGGCCACATTCCAGCAGACAGGGATACTGCAGAGGGGACCCAGCGCTAGTCTGGGGAGAGCACAGAGCTTCCCCAAGGTTCCTCACAGGCGGGGCGCCCATGGGGGTGGGCCACGGGGGCTGCCACAGGGTGTCACTCACTCTTCATGTCGTCCAGGTCCGCGGAGCCCAGCATCTGGGCCTCCGCCTCGTCAGTGGGCACCTGCTGCTCCGGGCCACCTGGGCTACCCAGGGCACTGCCTGGGCACAGCCGTTCCCGAAGGTCATAGCTGGCCGACGGGCTCCAGGGCCGGCTCTTCTCCCCAGCGACTCGGGAGGCCCGGGCCCGGGGGCTCGGGGAGCTGAGGAGGCACCATGGCAGCCTTGGACTTGACAGGGAACCATGGTGGAGATGGGCCAGGTTAGGGGGTTCCTTTGCCCTCCTCCAGTTTGGGGTGGGGCCTGGAATAGCCCCCTGGGCACTAGACACAGACTCCTTCTGGGCAGAGAAGGAAGCTCACGTCCAGCTCCCTGCCCCCACCACACCAGTCCCCCCCTTCCTCTCTGTCCTTCCCCCTCTAGCCCTGTCCTCTCTGGTGACACCTTCTCTCTCCTCTTTGTCAGTCATGTGGATAGAGAGGGAGGCGTGCCCCTCCTCGCTTCCTCCGCCCCCTCTCCTCTCCTCCCCTCTTCCCCAGGGTCAGAGCTGGGGACAATCCCCAGGGTCAGGAAGGAGCCTGGGACCTGCTCTGGGCTGGGTGCCAGTACCTGACTGACTGCTGGGGGCTCTTGTCAGAGCAAGGGCCCACCGAGGGCAGGGGCTTGGTGAAGGCAGCCTTCCCGGAGAGGCCAGGACTGTCATCCTCGTCACTTCCAATGGAGAACTGTGGACAAAGCAGAGTGCCTGGGTCCCTGCCCAGACTCAGCCCCCAACCCCCGACTCTGCTTCCCCCAGGCAGCCCCAGCCCCCTCTGCTTCGTCTTCCTTCCTCTCCTCTCTGCACCCCTCCCTGAGGAGTCGGTGCTCCTTCGGGGGCAGACCCATACCTTTGCTTTCTGTGGGGACCCTGAGGGCGGGGGCTCCACAGGTTCTGCCTCAGATTCCCCTTCCTCTTCCTCCTCCTCCTCCTCCTCCTCTTCCTCCACTCCGGCTGCCCCCTCCTCCTGGATGGGAGGGGTCCCCTCAGAGGGGGGAGCAGAGGTCTTCTCCTTCTTCCTCTTCCTCCTGGTCTGCCGGGCAGAGGTGGGGGGCAGTCGCCGCAGCTTGTGGGGTGGAGGCAGGCGCGCCGAGAGCGGGTGGTGGGTGTGGTGGGATGTGTGCCGGTGAACTGGGGGTGCAGGAGAGCCGGTTGGGGTTCCCACAGCAGAAGGGGGCCCCTCACCACCCTAGGGGCACACACCTTATTCTAGCTCAGGGCCTCAAACAAGGGCACCCTAGTCCTTCCTCGAGAGCCAGGCTCCCCCCGACACCTGTATCCACGTCCTGCCATTGGTAAGGCCTGGCAGAGCGGGGGAATGGGCCTAAGGGAGAAGGTCGTGAAAGGGGGGCTCGGGGAAATAGGACACGATACAGCAAGGGGGGAAGGCAGAGTCAGAGCTGAGGGAGGAGGCAGAGAGAAGAGAGCAGGGCCAGAGGTATGGCAGAGACTTGGGGAAGACGAAGGTCACGGAGGGAAGCCTCAGGCCCATCTCCCTGTGTCTCCCCTGCGTCTGGGGCCCGGTCCCCTGGAAGGTGGACAGGCGATGGGTGAGGCAGGATGACTTAACATGGCATGGTGGCCCAGCACAGCGTCCAGCACAGCGTCCAGCACAAGATGGCACTGGGTGACCAAGCCAGTGGTGAGCACGGTGATGGCGGCAATGAAGGTGATGGTGGTGAGGGCGGCCACACTAGGGGTCCCCAGGCTACCCACACTCAAAGTCCCGCTCGCTGTAGCTGCGGCTGGGCTTCTCAGGGTCCCAGGCCGGGGGCTTGCTGATGAGGTCCCCAAACCTGCTCACAGCCAAGGTCTTGCCCAAGTCATCGTCCTCCTCCTCCAGGTCTGGACTCAGAGGGGGCTCCTCCAAGGGCACCCGGACCTGCAGGCTCAGACAGCCTCTCCTAAGGACCCTTGACCCAAGAACGCCCCACATCCCCCCCCCCCAAATCCCAGCCCTGGCTGTGGGCGGGGGAGACCAGCGGGCTCCACCTTCAACAACCCCCTCTCCCTGTGCCCCAGGCTTGGGTCAGCATCCCAGGCTCCCCGGGCTTGGGAGGGGAGGAGGCAACAGAACTGAAAAATACCAAAGCGCCCCCCCCCCCCCCGCCCCATACCCTCCAACCCAGCTCCATCCCTGGATCTGGGGGTCCCAAGGTCGGCCAGAGGACTCCCCTCTCCTCTTTGGGGGTCCCTCCCGTCTTCTTCCACCCCCGCGCGCGTCAGTCACCTGGGGTAGGGGGGAGGCGCCCCCGGGCGGCGGGATCACTCCGTTGGCCATGGCCGGGGAGGCGACTTGGGAGCCTTGCTCACTGAGGGACCCGTGACCCGGTTGAGAAGAAGGGGGCGCTGCAGGGGCCTAGTGAGGAGCCCTGGGGGAGGAGGGCGGGGTCAGGAGCCTCGCGCGGCCGCCCTCTCCCCCTCGCCGAGCCCGATCCCCCCGCCCGCCCGCGCTCCCATCCGAGGCCCCGCCACGCCCGGGACACTCCGGGGCCCCGGCCCTGGTCCTGGCCCGCCGCGCCCCGCCCTGCGGTACCTCGGGGCTCCGGAGCGTGCGGGGCCAACGCCGGCCACCGCGCCCCATCTCCCGCGCGCGCTCCGGGGCCTGGCGCCGCGCAGGGCCGGACGGCCGGGGGGCGCCCGCGGCGGCGGCGAGCCGGGCCGGCCGGGCGGACGCAGGCGCCGGAGCCCGCAGCCCGGGGCTCCACCTCCTCGCGCTCGGCTCCGCAGCTCCGCAGCTCCGCCGCCGCCACCGCCGCCGCCGCCGGGCCGCACAATGGGAGCGGGCGGGCCGTGACTCACTCCGCCCCGGCCGGCCCGGCCCCCACGCGCGAGCCCCCGCAGGACCCACCCTGCCCGCCAGCCCCTTCTCCCGGCGCCCCACGCATGGCCGGGGGCGGGTGCACGGCCCTACATTCCCACAATCCCCAGATCGCTCCCCCACTTTGCTTTTAGCCTCCCCTCCCTCCCCTCAGGAGCCCTGGAGGCGACCCCTGCACCGACACAAGCCCCTCCAACCTTGGGAACTAGGCTCACAGACACCGGAAGGCAGCCCCCACGTCCCCCTTTGGTCCCAATATAGCCTCAGATGCCTGGCTTCTGCCACCGGGCACCACCCAACATTCGACCTTGGCACATCACCTCCCCTCCCGGGTTTGCCCCTCTGTGGCCTGGAGTAGGAGTGTTCCAGGGTTCCATCCAGCTCTAAGATTCTGTAGCCCAGTTGCCACAGCCCCCCTCCCCACCTACACTCCCTGAGGTCACTTCTCCTTTTCCAAGGTCATATCTCCTTTTCCAAGGTCAAAGGTCTTTGGAAGGAACTGCTGGATCCCAATTTGATCCTCCGGTGTCTGGCTGAAATTGGGCACCCAGCCCCAGGCTACATCCATAACAGCCCCTCAATAAAATGTGTTGAAGACATAGTGCAGCCACTTCCCCAATCTTTGGGAAGACAGAAGACGATGTGGAGGCAGGACCGGGAGGGAGCTAAAGGGCAGGGGAAGGTGAGCCAGCCCAGGAGAGGGGAAAAAAACGCCTGCAGAGAAGGGGTATGGGGGACAGGGTGCTGGACAGGATGGTGCTCTGCATGGGAAAGAGGTTTAACCTTGTGACCTTGGGCATGTTATATACGCTCTCCTACCCCTGCCCTCATCTGGCTCTCGGCTCGATTCAAGAGATTTTCGACACCGAGAGCCACACAAGGGGAGAGGGGAGGGCAGCGAGGGCCTGTGAACACCCACTTGGCTTTGCACCGCACCAGACCCTCTCCAAACTCGTTTCAGCCTTCCCACAACAGAGATGCAGGGAGGCTGATTACCCTGCCATGGTCACAGCTGGGAAAGCAGGCTGCCGAGCAGGTCTCGGGGGTGTGTACAGGGTGACTGTCCGAACCACAGCCATTTAACTGCCCCCAGCCTCTTACATCGAAAGAAATGTGCTCGGCCTCCCCATCTTGCAGGGCGGGCGGTCATCGAGAGGATGAAACAAGACGCCAGTGTGAGTCAGCTGTGTGCCAATGGAGCATGTGGAACTGTGCCCCAGAACTCCGGGAGTGACACCCATCTGTTATGGATTGAATTGTGTCCCCGCCAAATTTATAGGTCGAAGTTCTAACCCTGGGCACCTCTGAAGGTGGCCTTATATGGAAACAGCCTAGTCAGACTGGGGTAGGGTGGGCTCCTTTTCCAAAAGGACTGGTGTTGTCATAAAAGGGGGAGATTTGGACACAGACGCACACTCAGGGAGGACCCCGTGTGAAGACAGAGTTGGATGCCACAAGCCAAGGAGCTACTAGAAGCTGGGAGAGAGGCCTGGAACAGATCCTTCTCTACCATTTTCAAGAGGGAACATAGCTGTGCTGACATCTTGATCTCAGGCTTCCAGTCACCAGAACTCTGAGCTAAATCTCTGTTGTTTAAGCCTCTCGGTCTGCGGTGCTTTCTTACAGCAGCCCTAACACGCTGACATGCCACCCCAAACCTTTATACTCTGAGCCAGGTGACTCGGTCCCAAGACTCTATCTTGAGGGATGTTTGCACAGGGCCCTCACCTCCTTAGAGATACTCAAGAGCCTTGGTGCCTTTTCCAGTGGGGAACATTGCAAAGGGCTCTGTTCAGTCTACCTCCGACCCCTTGGTCGTCCTCATGGCCCCGTCCCTGGCTTCTAGGCTACAAACTTGGTATCCAAGTTTGGGGGAAATGCTGATGGCCATTGGCTGTTTCATGCCAACTCATCCCATTAGACATCAGGGAATGCTCCATTTCTCCCACTTCAGATGTCCTGGCCTCCTGGGGGCTTTTCCAGTTGTGTTCTCCCGCACCTGTAATTGTCAATCCCCAACACAGTGGGGATTCCCAGTGGAGTCTTTAATCCTGCGACAAGCGTGCTTCTTGCATACTCAAAGAATGGCCACTGTGTGTGCGAGACAAAGGAAACAGGAAAGGTGACCAACGCAGAAACTCAGAGTACCCCACTGGCACCCTTCTCCTCAGCCCAGACTGACTTGAATGCCCGCACCCTGCACGTTGAGGCCCAGAACACTTATCTGACACATGTACCACCACCAAGGCCTGTCCCGTATGTCCAAGAGCTCAGAAGCCACGCCACCACGCCGCCCGGATGCAGACACACGAGCACATCGTCCTCTAGGGTTCCTCACAAATGGACCAGGAGCCCTCGGGGTGGGTCCTCCCCTAGCCATTCCCTGCAATCACAGTCTTGTGACCAAGCACGTTGGGAACCAGCCTGACGTAGTGGATATTTGTCCTCTGCGGCCACCCAAACCTTTGCAGACCCTCTACAGTTTTGGTCGTTGCCCATGAGTACTGTCCCTCCAAGGTCAAAGCCGAGTGCCCCTCGCCGGACTCCCTTGCAGCTAGGGTACAGACGCAACCTGGGTTCCACCAAGCAGACTTGCCTGTGCAAGGCCTGAAATCAGAAGTGAGCACAGGGGTGGAGGCGGGTGGGTCCTCTGAGAGCAGCGGTGCTGCTTTTGCTGGAGAAGCTGTACTGACGGGGCCGGTTCCTCTCTATTCCTCCCCCAAATACCACCTAACGTTCATTATTTCCTTTAACAAATTCCAGCTTGAAGTAGCTCAGCATTCTGACTGATAGAATTGGGGAAATGGCTCTGAGTCCAGGGCACAGGCTAAGCAGGCACCAGGCATTAGCAGGACCAATACCAGGGAGCTGGGGGCAGGCACATGAGAGAATGACAATCCTTTTTTTTTTTTTTTTTTTGAGAGAGGGAGAGTGTCTTTTTTTTTTAAGTTTGTTTGAGGTGGGGGATGGGCAGAGAGGGAGAGAGAGAATCCCAAGCACACTCCACACTGTCAGCACAGACCCAACGCGGGGCTTGAATTCATGAACCACGAGATCATGACCTGAACCGAAATCAAGAGTTGGACACTTAACCAGCTGAGCCACCCAGGCGCCCCGAGAGAGAGAATCTTAAGCAGGCTCCATGCCTAGCGCAGAGGTCAACATGGGGTTCAATCTCATGACTGTGAGATTGTGACCTGAGCAGAAATCAAGAGCCAGGCATTCAACTGACTGAGCCACGCAGGTGCCCCGAGATGACCATCTTATTAGCAGACCTGGGCAGTCTCTGTCCTCTTATTACTATGTCACTCCTCACCAACTCTACTCCTTAATCTGTTGTGTTGTTTGTTTTTTTTTTAAGTTTATTCATTCGGGGTGCCTGGCTGGCTCAGTTGGAAAAACATGAAATTCTTGATTTGGGGGATGATGAGTTTGAGCCCCACGTTAGAGGATTAAATAACCTCTAGAGGATTACTTAAATAAACTTTTTAAAAATAAAAAATAAAGACTGGTGCAGCTGCTCTGGAAAAGTGTGGAGGTTCCTCAAAAAATTAAAAATAGTTCTCCCCTATAACCCAGCAATAGCACTGCTAGGAATCTACCCAAGGGATACAGGAGTGCTGATGCATAGGGGCACTTGTACCCCAACGTTTATAGCAGCACTTTCAACAATAGCCAAATTATGGAAAGAGCCTAAATGTCCATCAACTGACGAATGGATACAGAAATTGTGGTTTATATACACAATGGAATACTACTTGGCAATGAGAGAGAATGAAATCATGCCATTTGCAGCAACGTGAATGGAACTGGAAGGTATCATGCTGAGTGAAATCAGTCAGAGGAAGACAGATATCACATGTTTTCACTCCTGTGTGGATCTTGAGAAACTTAACAGAAGACCATGAGGGAAGGGAAGGGGAAAAAAATAGTTACAAACAGAAAGGAAGGGAGGCAAATCATAAGAGACTCTTAGAACAAAGAATAAACTGAGGGTTGATGGGGGGTGGGGGACAGGGGAAAATGGGTGATGGGCACTGAGGAGGGCACCTGTTGGGATGAGCACTGGGTGTTGTATGGAAACGATGAACCATGGGAATCTACCCCCAAAACCAAGGGCACACTTTATACACTGTATGTTAGCCGATTTGACAATTATATTAATAAATAAATCAATAATAAAATGAGTTTTAAAAAAATAAATAACAAAACTAAAATAAAATAAAGTTGATTTTTCTTTAGTAATCTCTACACCCAACGTGAGGTTCAAACTCATGACCCCCCAAATCAAGAGCCACACGCTCTTCTGACTGAGTCAGCCAGGCAGCCCTCCATTCCCTAACCTTCATGATACACAATAATAACCTCATTACCTTAAATGTTGGTTGTGCTATCCTGGTTATAAACCACTTTAATATTCATAATCTCATTAGTCCACAACAACCTTCTGAGGTAGAGTGTCTTAATCCCATTTGACATGAGAGAGAGAGAAAGGGCTCAGAAAGTTGAAGTGATTTGCCCATGGTCCAGGGCTCTGGAGACAGCATGGCCAAGAATTGAACCCAGGGGTGGGGAGCCTGGCTGGTTCAGTCGGTAGTGCATACGACTCTTAATCTTGGGGTTGTTTGAGCCCCATGTTGGGTGTAGAAATTACTTTTTAAAAAATCTTAAAAAAAAAAAAAGAATTCAACCCAAGGGCTTCTGGTTTCATGTGCAATATTCATCCCCATGCATTACAGTGGCCCCAGCCCCACCCCCATGTCCTGACGTCCTCCTGCAACTGTTGAACTTTCCGCGTCACGAGCACAAACCGTGCCATCCATGAGAACGGAAATTCCAGATGAATTTTTTAAGGAGATTGCGCCTTTGCTACCAGAGGCTGCAGAGGGGAATGGTTAAGCATGAGATGGCTAGAGCCAAGCAGCCTGAGTTCACAGCCCAGCTCTGCCACCTGACAATCACATGACCTTGAGCAGGTTATTTACCCTCACTGGACCTCAGATTCCCCATCCGTAAAATGGCAGTAATAATGGGGTTGTTGAAAGAATGAAATGAGTTCATCCATGTAAAGCACTTAAAACAGTGCCAGGCACATAGTAAATGCTCAGTAAATGTTAGCTAGCTTCAATCCCATTACAAATCTAAGAGACACGGTATTGAAAAGACCTCGGGTAACTTAAACTACGAAAAGTGACGAAATGTACACACACGAAGTAAGCAGGAATGGTCTTACACTTAAAAGGACCGTTAAGTCAGTCTTCCAGCCAAACTGGGTACTAGTCATGCGAATTCAAAGACAGAGAGCTCCAGAACAGCTTTTATCCCCACTAGGATAGATTCTGACACTCCTTGGCCAGTGAACCAAACTTTGCTCTGGTAATCGTCCCTCAGCAGACTGGAGAGCTTCTAGAAGATGGGAGGGTGTGGGTTCCTATGTGCTACCGACGGAGCCAGTCGCCATTTCAACTGGCCTAGAATCCCCTCTGGCCAAGCAAGAGTCCCTCACCCCTGTTCCCCCGAGCTGAACACCCAGTGCCATTTGTGGTTGACTGGCCAGCCTCGTGATGAGTAAGACCTTATTTTTACAAGAGAGATACCATGGCTCGAGAAAGAGCCCCAACTCTGGAGTTGGGCTAAAACAAAAATAAAACAAAATACCAGTTCAATGCTTGGCACAGAACAGGTGCTCGACAAATGTCATTCTTATTTACTATTGTTATTTGCAGTGGTTCCGCCATAACCCGTGTCCCTCAGCAAACCTGGACTCAGATCTGAAACAAATCCAATCTGAGGGCACTGCCTCTCCCGGAAGGTTTTTTCACCCCTGCAGAGCCCACCTTTCAGCTTTGGATATACGGATTCTTTGTGGCTAGACTGACATTTTGACACAGAAGCTTAGGTCCTTTTGCTCTCCTCCCCCAACCCGCCTGAGCAGACAGCTTGCTTTGAATTTTGGCTTTTGAGAATGGGTAGGACAGAAGCCTGCAAGCCTTTCCGTCTTCTGCACTCAGAGTCGAAGTCTCAGGAAACCGAGGGAGGTTTGCAGAGGGGGAAAAAGAAGGGGTTAGCGAGACATGCGGTGTCTTGGCCAGAAAGGGGTGGAGGGTCCAGAGGTTGTCACAGACCCTTCGCCTCCCCCAGTCAGCAAAGCAGGAGGAGGTTCCCCCAAGATGTGGGGAATGGGGAGGGTGAGGTCAGTGAGCTCCGCCAACCTCATAGGATGGGGGCTTGAAATAAAAGTTTGAAAATGTTTTCATGGGGACGTCTTCTTGGTGGCTCAGTCGGTTAAGCATCTGACATCGGCTCAGGTCATGATCTCACAGTTCTTGAGTTCAAGCCCTGAGTCAGGCTCTGTGCTGACAGCTCAGAGCCTGGAGCCTGCTTCAGATTCTGTCTCTCCCTCTCTCTCTGTGCTCCTCCCCTGCTCATGCTCATGCTCTGTCTCTCTCTCTCTCAAAAATAAACATTTACAATTTTTTAATGGAAAAAAAAAAAAAAGAAGAAAATGTTTTTGTAAAGCAGGGTTTCAGGCATACCCAAGTGTGTAAACCAAAACCCACACACTCACTCTATACATCAGGTGTTGGATGTACCTCTGTGAAAAAATCAGCCATGCTCCCTGCCTTTGGGCTGTTTATAGTCAACAGACAAGCAACACATAAGTGTATTACAAAACATGGCAAGTGCCAGTTACAGAGACCACTGAGGTGGCACAGCTAAGGATACGCTCTGGAGAGAGGGGATGATTGAGCAAAGGCCATGAAGGGTATGGGGGGAAGCAGGGCAAATGAGAGCATTCCAGGCAGAAGGAAGAGCTTGGGGAAGGCCGGGTGGCAGGAAAGAAAAGGCATGGATATTTGGGTGTGGAGGGTCTGGATGGTGTTCTTCTGGCAGGACGTGGTATCCCTGGAGCCTGGAGCCACCAGGAGACGGATTTAAAACGACTGAGGGTGGGGGCACCTGGCTGGCTGAGTCGGTAAAGCATACAATTCTCGATCTCAGAGTTGTGGGTTTGAGCCTCACGTTGGGTGCAGAGATTACTTTAAAAAAATAAGATCTGGGGCGCCTGGGTGGCTCAGTTGGTTGAGCGTCTGACTTCAGCTCAGGTCATGATCTCACAGTCCGTGGGTTCGAGGCCCGCGTTGGGCTCTGTGCTGACAGCTCAGAGCCTGGAGCCTGTTTCAGATTCTGTGTCTCCCTCTTTCTCTGACCCTCCCTTGTTCATGCTCTCTCTCTGTCTCAAAAATAAATAAATGTTAAAAAATTTAAAAAAAAATAAGATCTTTTTCAAAAATAATAATACAGTGACTGAGGGTGAGCCAGGGTGGACAGTCTAGAAGTCTAGAAGACAGCCTAGTCTAGAAGTCTAGAAGGTCTAAGAGGCAAGAAATACCATTTAGGAAAAAGAGGGGTCCTGTCTGGGATCTGGCATCCCCTTGGTGAGAATCTTAACCTTCCTTGCCCTGAGCCTCCGTTTCCTCACCTGTAAAACAGAGATCATGCTTTTCCCTCAGGGCTGTACTGAGGGCAACGGCGTCACTGAGATGATCAGTGCAAAGACCAGCGCAAAGCAGGTGCTCCAAAATGGAGGTTATACTTCCCCGTTGTAGTCTTACCCACCCTTCGTGCGCCGGCTCCGAGGCGCCGTGTCCCACTCGCTCGCCGGACTGGAAGCTCCTTGAGAGCAGGAGCACGTCTGATTCGTCTTTATTCTCCCCCTCCCATCTTCTCTCCAGAGAGCCTGGCCCATTTTAAGAGCTCAATAAATGTCGTGGAATTGAAGACAAGCGCGCGAGTAATTATAGTAACTAATAAACTGAGGAATGTTTTTGCGGAGGACAGAGAAGTCCCCGCGTCCAAGACGATCAAATGACAGAGGACGGGCCAAGAAAAAAACATGCCATGGCCTGCTCGCATCCCCAGCAGTGTCCGAGCTCCCCTCCGAAGCACCCTGGGGAAACAGCCACTCGTGAACAAGCGGGCGGTCAAGATGTAGGTTTCTTCTGATTACAAAGGGCATTTCTGGGCAACAAAGCGGGCTGTGATAACTCGCAGGCAGTTTGTTTAAACCAGCATTTATTTACTGCTTTCTGGCTCACAGAGCACTTCCACATGCATTACTGCACTCCACGATTTGGTGAACTGGCAAGTTATGGATGAGTCTCATCCTCGCTGTAGATCGAGGTGCCACGGATCGGTAAGGACAAGTGACCTGCCCGTGGTGGAATAGTCAGCCACAAAACTAAGGCATAAGCCTGGACCTTCTGGATCGAATCCACCGTGCCTTTCCCTGGATGACCATCACCCCACACGCACTCATGAGTACACAGATGCAAAATACTGCATGCACCTGCAGACAGGCAACGCGCAGCCCAGCACTGTGGCTGAACTTCCAACCACGCCTAAGCGATCCAGGGAGGGTCTTCTCAGAAGCCACCGTGGCATCCTGGCAAAGGGGGAGGGATGTGACTCTTCATTCCACGTGAAGTGACCCATCAGCAAGGGTGGACCCTGTCTCATTGAGAAAGAAAGAAAGAGTCTTCGAGGTGACCTACTCCCCACCTTCCAAAGTCTCAGGAGTCGTCTATACCACTCAGTTTAGGGGGCACCTGGCTGGTTCAGTCAGTGGAACGTGAGACTCTTGATCTCAGGGTCGTGAGTTCAAGCCCCATGTTGGGAATGGAGTTTACTTAAAAAGTAAATAAAATAAAATTTTAAAAATAATAAAAAAATAAAAATAAATGAAAACTTTTAAGTTTTGGCCACTGACCGCCTAGGGCCTCATCTAAGTTTTTAAATATTACTTTTGAGGGCGCTTGGGAGGCTCAGTGGGTTGAGCATCCAATTTTGGCTCAAGTCATGATCTCGCAGTTTGTGGGTTCGAGCCCCATGTCGGGCTCTGTGCTGACAGCTCAGAGCCTGAAGTCTGCTTCAGACTCTGTGTCTCCCTCTCTCTCTGCCCCTTCCCCGCTCATGCTCTGTCTCTCTCTCTCTCTCTCTCTAAAAAATAAACATTTTTAAAAAATCAATAAATAAAATAAATATTACTTTTGAATACCTTTAGGGGAGTTAAAAATATTTTTAAAATAAAAAGAGCCTCAATACCATCCCTGACCCCCTCTGCCTTGTTCTCATCTTCATCCCCGTCACAACTTGTCCCTCTGGAATTCACTTACACAAACAGAAGTAAATATGAATATATACATTTCATCTCATCCTACCTTATTTCTACAGAAAATGTGGCACAGTGCTGTTAGTGACGTTTTTAGGGAGTGACTCCTTTCTCTCCACTGCTTCAGGCCTGCACTGCCAGCAAGCCCAAGGCCAGACAGATGATCAATGAGCACTTGTTAGAGGGGAAAGGCCAGACTGGATGGACAGGTCGATCCCTGGGGCCAGTCCAGGGCGTGAGAGGCCAGTGCTTGCTGACAGCCATCTGTGCACAAGCATCAGTAGCAAAGCAGGTCCCATCCGCTCAGAGGGCAGCAGAGTGTCAGAAGCAGGTGCATCCTGGCACCTGGTGAGGCGTGGCGCTAAAGGCCAGATGCTTCTGAGAGTGGTAATGGTAATGGCCTCACCATCGTCCACTTCTTCGGTGGCTGATACCAGCACCTGTCTTCTGGGTCACCAAAGAAAGAGCAACCACAGGACAAAGGGCGCAGAGGACTCCACTGACTTGTTAAAGAAGACAAAGAAGCCCGTAGAGATTTTAGGCACAAAGAAACGGAAGAAGTTCCTCGTGAACTACACCAGCCTCACACCGCTTTGCAAATCACACTACGATGACTAGACATTAGTCTGCCTCATAGGGACCATCTGACAGGACTTCTGGAGAAGTCCTTATAAATGGGCCCGACCTTTCTGAACCATAGCTCTGGGCCAGCGGCTGGGGAAGGTCTCTCTTGGGGCCAATACCGGCTTGTTCGCAGATGGTGCAAAAGTGCTGATGGGGAAGGGGGTGTGCACACCACCAAGAAAGTGGACTAATCTTTTTGGGAAGTTTTAATTTGCTTCAATTAAAAATTCAGGCCAGCTCTGAGCCAACAGAAGTAGGTGAACTTATTTTCTGAACCTCTGCACAGTCCTTTCGCAGGCCTGTCACCGAGGGACCTCCACCCTAGCCAGCATTTCCCGACTGGTCAGTTCCAAGATTCACACCGCTTCCTCTCCACTCTCCAGCTAGACCAGACCAGGATCCGGCTGGGGAAGCAGGAGACAGAAGCCATCTGGCTCTGAGGTGCAGAAGAAACCCCCTCTCTGGGGCCTCGGCTCAGGTCTGCCAGGTCTGGGTCATTTCTATTATACTGATGGCTCTTTTCTTAGGCGAATTGGCTCTACATCTCATGATCAAAGGGTGTAGGAAACACCTGGGAAAATGAGCTGCTTTAAACGACGTACGGACCGTAGTAAGGGCTCACTAAGCCATAGCTGTTAGGTTATTACCTCCCTCATTATTTTGAGGTGTGCCTCTATAAATCCTCAAGGGAGCGTTACATACTGGCACCACCAGCCCCTCTCAGCAGTCCTGACCCAGAGAAGGTAGGTGATTTCCTGGAGGTAGTTTATGGGCTGCTGGAGAAGCCCGCCTGCCCTGACGTGTGCTCTAATGGGCTCTGCGGTAGGACCTGTGTCCTATTAACCAATCAAGTGAAGGAATAAATAAACTCATCCTTTCAGTGTACTTAGGAAGAAATATGCTTCAGGACAGGAACAATGCTGACCCACATGAGGGTCAGAAAAGGCAGAATTAAGGAGGGGGTCTTAACCAGGATCAAAGGCTTCTCCCTCCCAGGGCCCCCCAGTTCCTTCACCTCCTCAGAACTCAGGGGCTTCTCAGGGTGCCTGGGTGGCTCGGTTGAGCGTCCAACTCTTGATTTGAGCTCAGGTCATGGTCCCGGGGTCACAGGATAGAGCCCTGCGTCAGACTCCAGGGCTGACCACGGAGCCTGCTTGAGATTCTCGCCCTCAATCTCTCTCTCTCTTTCTCTCCCTGTGCCCTTCCCCCCCACTCATGCTCTTGCTGTCTTTAAAATAAATTAGACGGAAAAAAAATTAAAAAAAAAAAGAATCTAGGGGTTTCTCTCTTGTACTTTTGCTCTCTCGTGAGCAGGGTTTGAGGCTGAGTGACAGGCCTCCAGTGGCATTGATTATTTCCCATACGACTCCACCCTCTGGAGCCCCAGGGTTTGCAGAGGCTGGCTGGGTCAAGGGTAGAACTGGGGCACAGTCTTCTCTAGCCTACAGCACACCCCAACCCCAGGCCCCACCTTGGACTCCCCCAAAGCAGCTTTACAGTGATGCCTGACCCATTTTCCAGAGCACATCCCTCCCCCATGAACCCTAAGTCGAAGGCCTTCTAGTGGAGAGGAGTAACCCCCAGACCACTAACAAAGAAACCATACGCCCCTGCTCTCTAGGTCCACACCTTCCACACCCTTCTATGTTGACTCTTCCAATTGTAACAGATGAAAATTCCAGAAAACATGGCAGTCTTCCAAATTCAGGTATGCAAAAGTGTGGTTTTCTTGACAACTCAACTCTATCCTTGTAACGAGCCCCATTTCCAACCAACAGAGAAGTTAATCTGTTAACATTCAAGTCAAGTCAGCCTCATCAGTGATTTAAATTCAAGCGACTCAAATTTAACTTGGTCATATCCCCATCTGGGGGCTGGACCTACACCACCCTCCGGCCATGCTGCTGCAAGGACCCGGCCAAGCTCTCTAGCACGCTTTCCGTGCACTTTCCCGCACTTCCGGGAATCCACAGGATCCTCTGGGCCCCCTCCCCTTTCCATTCGAGAGAAATCTGGGCAACTGTCGCCAGCCCTATCCTGCCATGTCCTTCCAAAAGGCCAGCTCTGTGTGTCCTCGTGGCACAGGGAACATCTGACTGGTCACTGTCTTCCCTAGTTCCAAACACGGAGCTAGGCACAGGGCCCCTCCACCCTGAGAGCCCCCAGCGGTACGGGGCATCGTTCCTTCACTGCTCCTAATGCCCTTCTGTAAACACTCTCCCCTCTCTCCTCTGCAGAGCTCTTCGTCCCTTTATGGTCGCTCTCAAATCTCTTCTTACTGTTTAGCCCTTTGACTTAAAACCTAAGGATCGTCATCTCTGTTCTCTACAGTTCTGCTAGAAGGGGTGAAAATCACCCATGAATTAATACTTCACCTAACATCTCGCTACACCCTGGAGGAAAGAGAAACTTCAGATACACTCCATCTGGCTCACCCGTCCTGCACGAATCTAGGATTATGCAGGGCAGGGTGGGCAGTGGTCCCTCTCTGTGAACTGTGAGTGGGGCCGGGCACAGAGGCCCATCCATGGCAGGGAATGGGAGGCAGTGAGGCTCTGTGGTTTGCTGACTGCCCAGGCTTTGAAGTCCCACGAGTCCGGACTCATCAGGTCTCCGCCCTTCACTGATAGGACGTTGAAGAAGTCATTTACCTCCTGTAAGCCTATTTCCTTCAACAAGATGCCACCCACTTCAGGACTCCTGTGAGGAGGTACCATCCCTAAGCACTTGGCTCAGGGCCTGGCATATAAATGCTCCATAGATGAGAGCCACCCCAAAACCACACAACAGACTCAGCCAGGGCCCAGCTTCTGGGTTTAAGGGAAGCTTGACTTAAGCCCTCAACACTCCTTCCCCAAGCTCTCCTCCCAGGGCCTCTGTGCACAAACATGTGGGTGCCACTCCTCCCGCTGCGTGCATTCCTGGGTGCAAAAATCAGGTCCCAAGTCAGGCTGGTTCAGGTCAGGGTGCGGATTTACACAATTAAGACCCTTTCTCTGGCTTGTTACTTGCTTCAAATTAGCTTAAGCCAAAAGAGAGACAAAGAGAAGAAAAAAGGAGGGGATTTCCTTTAGTTCACATAACCCAAAGTTCCAGGGGCACCTGCTTCCAGGCATGACTGGACCCGGGAACTCCAAAGACACCACCAGGACTTGGTCCTGCCCGCCCCGTCTCTCGGCCCTGTCCTGTCTCTGCGCAGTTCCACTCTCAGGAAAGCTCTCCCCTCACAGCGAGCAGCTCCAGGCTTCCTCTCAGCACCCCTCACGGGGGAAACGTACCTCTTTCCTGGGCGTTCCGGCAACCCGACCAAGTCACATGAGCATCCCTGAACTGATCGCTGTGGCTACAGAGACAGAGGTGAAGGAGTAGGGTCAACCCAGCCAGGCCACCAGGCTGAGCGAGGAAGTGCTCAGAGAAGAGGTAGGAGCGGCAACCCACAGAATGCCAACCACTCCCTCCACAGCCCAACTCCACACACCCTCGCCCCAGACACCGTCTCATATCGGGCACCTCCTGCCAATGACCTGAGAGCTTCAGTAGTTCCCAACGGTAATCCGAGACAGTGAGAATCAAACTGGCCCGACTGTTCGTTAGGCAGTGATTTCCACATCAGGCCCCGTAACAGGCACTACTGGCTGAGGACTGGGGCCCATGAGTCAGGGGTCCTACTTGCTCCCATCAGCCAGGGCAGAGTGGGGTTGGAGATGGGGTCTCACAGAAAAAGCAAGGCTGCTTGCGCTGTCCACTGAGAGAGAGCTATGGGTGGGGTAGTTTCTGTTAGAAGAGAGAAAGGAGCGACAGGCTGCATGAATGACACATGTCAATACCTCCACGGCCTCTGGAATGGAAACAATTTATTGATACCTGAGACACTGTGCAGGAGACACGTTCCTACTGACCACTTAGCTTGACCCCTTGGGCCAGACCAGGCCAGGCAACTTCTCTCACCCTTCCCTTGGGTGAGATGACCCTTTCCTGGGTCATTCTGGGGCCTCTCTGAGCATCCAAAGGCTGGAGAAGTCCACAGCCAGAGTCTGGAGAGACAGTCTGCAGCCGTGGCTCCTAAGGCCAAAGCGGGGTCGGCAAGGAAGCCTCACCGGTCAAGATCTAGAGCCTCCTGGGTCACAGTCCGGAGTCCGATGGAAAACAACTCCTCCCAGGGCTCCCGGATCCAGGCCAACAGGGCCGTCAGCTGCTCAGGACACACAACCCGAAGTGCCCAAAAACTCTCCAGCCGGGACACCTGGCAGACAAAGTAGCGGTGAGGTGAGGCTCACAGAGGACCCACCGCCCCTCGACTCAAAGGCGTCTTTCCTTCCCCAAGCCTGTGTCACTCCCTGTAGGAGACCCTGACTTTGAGCTTTTTAAGCAGAACACAATCAACACTTACTGGAGGCCCCCCAGAAGGCTTTCACATTTACTATCTTGTTCTTTTAATCCACTGTTTTTCAGAATATAAGTTCTGGAGTTAATTCCAAGGAATTGGCTGGAGTTCAATTTCTGCATCTACCACTTGTGACCCAGGCAAGTAAGTTAATGTCCCCAAGCCTCAGTTTCTCCATCTGCAATAGGCCTAATGAGAGTACTCCTCCCACAGAGGCTGTGAAAACCAGGTGGCTGGCACTGGGGCCCAATCGAACACGAACTCCAAGCAGCAGCCGGTGCGTCATGAAAGGCTTCCCAGGCAACACAAAGCCAGGCTCCAGGTCCATGGGGTTCCCGTGGCTGTCTCCCCCGCCTCTACCTGCTGCTGATCCAGACACCCAGCGAGCCTCCCAGTTCCTTGCACCCCACTTCTCCATGCTCCCTCCAGCATGACTGCCCATCACATCCACACTGCCTCCAATGCCCAGCCCTCCTAGACTCATTTCCCACACTGCCCACCACCCCTGTCCTCATCTCTCTCTCTCTCTCTCTCTCTCTCTCTCTCTCTCACACACACACACACACACACACACCTCGTCATAGAAGACCAGTCGCAGGTCCCCCGGGGCCGTGCGATACAGCAGCACCGAGCTCAGGCTGCTGAGTGGCCACTGCTCCCTGACATGCACAGAAGGGCCCAGCCCCAAGGGCAGGGACTTCTCAGAAGCTTCACCAGATGGTGCTGGAAGAGGAGGCTCTGCCTGGGACCCTGCAACGTCCTCCTCTAACAGGTACAGGGTGGACAGAGTCATCAACAGGGACACAGGGCAGGTTGCAGGGCCTAGAGGGAAAGAGGGCGAGGCCCAGGATGGAAAGCCGCAGAGGAGCCCAGATCCCTGGGGCAGCATCCCAGTGTGCTTGAGAGGAGTGAACCACACCCTGCTGAGGTGGTCAGAGGGCAGCCTGTGCCCCTGGAGGCCAGGGCCCTCCCTTCTCCAAACTCCAGGCATCTCTAGCTTCCAAAACCTGAGGCCCAAGACAAAGGGAACCTGCCCCACCACCCACCCCACTCAGAAAGAAAGATCCACTCGCCTCCTCTGACAGGATGAGGTGGAGCAGACCCAGCCAATAGGCTCCACTTCATAGAAAGCCCATACCCGGAAGCAAAGGTCTCTGAGCAACTGAGGACCCAGGAAACCTCCTGGCCCCCCTCAGAGAGGCCGGGAAGACTGAGGCTGTCATTTGGGTGTGCCTGTGAGTGAGAGGAAGTCCGGATTCCAGGAGCTGAAAATTGCTACCACGGCATGAGAGGTATGGGGGGGGGGGGGGGGGGGGGGGAGGTGCGCGTAGCCTGCGTAGCCAGCGGCCTGGACAAGATGAGGTACCGAAGCCTTACCTTCGACCAGAAACACCCGAAGGTAGAAGAACAGGGGAGGCTCCGAGGAAGAGCCCCTCTCCAGCAAAGGCCTGGGGAGAAGGTGTGGTCAGCGAGGGGGGCAGAAAATACCGAGAGGGGCAGGGAGGAGGGACCAGAGCTGGGTCAGGGAGGGTGCAGGCGTGAGGGCAGGTGGCAGGCCCAGGTGCTCAGGGCCTAACCGCAGCCGGAGCTGGTGGAGAGGGCCTGTGCTCCAAGAGCGGCCGCATGGGCCACCGAGCCCGGCCTCGGCCTCCTATCCACTCACCAGAGGCGGTGCTCCGGGGTTACCTCCTCCTCTGTGGCGCTGACACTGCTCCTCCAGGCAGGAGGCAGAGCCTGCAAGACATCTGGACCGAGCCGGCCAGGGACAGGGAACCTCAGCGACCCCACCTCTTCCACCCAACCCTCTCCGCCTCTCAACACCTTCCGTTCTCACAATCTCTAGATTTCAGAAACCTCTACAAGGGACGAGTCCCAGTACCCGTCTGTCTCCACTGCGGCTGCCAGACACGGGCAGCCCCCACCTGCCCTCCCTGCACCTCCCTTCCCCCTCTCCCCCCCCTCTCACCGGTGAGCTCGTCTAGGAAGGCCCGGCAATGTCTGGCATCTCGGGGCAGCAGGACACAGCTGCCTGTCCCGGCAGCCCACTCCAGCCGCAGACTCTGTCCTGCCAGCCCCAGTTCGAGGCCACTCAGGTCGTGCAGGGGGACGGCCAGGGTTGGCTGTAGCCAGCTAGCCGGAGGCCCGCTGAGGAGAGGCAGGGCCAAAGCGGTGGCGAAGAGTGAGTGGCGTGAGACCCAAGGGGGCCCCGCCCTGACCCTGGCGGCCCCGCTCGCTCACCTTATCTCCCCTGTCACTTTTAACACGTAAAGCCTGTGGTCAGACACCACCACAAGACACACAAACTCCCCAGGGTGGCCTGCCAACACGACGGGCACCTGAGGAGCAGGGAAAATTAATGAGAAGCAAGGGAGGACCAGGGAGGAGGCTGCCAGGCTGAGAACAGGTTCGCTGTGCTCAACCCTCCCCCCGGTGCTCACGCACTCTGACCCTCAGCTGGGCTCAGCGGGTTTCCCTGCCTGGCACCGTGCCCCCTCTGGCCCACCCTCCACACTCCGCCGGACCGTCCTAAAGCAAACTAGACTGCCACTCCCCTGCCTCAGGGCTCCTGCGGCCCTTGGGATCGGGTCCAATCCCCTTGGCGGGCACTTGAGGCTGCCCCTCAGCTGACCCCTGCCTCCCTCTTCAGACTCCTCTCAGGACACCCGCCCCCTCCCGCCCCCTCCTCCTGCTGCCCCGACAGCAGTCTTCCCCACGCACTAGCTCCTCTCTCAGGCCCCCACCTACGTGCTGCTTCCTCCCCCCAGATCCTCACCTCCTACTCTGTAACTCCTCTTTCAAGACCCAGATTACACCTTAGATCGGCTCCCCAAAGAGAGGCTCCCTCACTCAGCCCGATCCCAGCCCTTTCCAGACCATCGGGTTTCTCACACCACAACGTAAGACGGCTGGCGACACCGATTCACCCTAGACCCTTAGTGTCCTGCACATGCTAGATGCTCACAGAGGAACCAGTGACATCGTAGATCTACAACAGCAACGGGAGGTCCCCCTCAGGCGCCAGGTGCTGTGCTAGGCAGCTGTGACGCGGGCCCTCACTGACGCCACCACGCTCTGTAAGGCAGGCCCTGCTACCCCCGTTGCAGAGCAGTGACAACTGAGACTCCGATATCACAGCCACGCTGCACGTGACCACTGGAGTTGAAACCGGGAACCGGACCCGGTGCTTCCAGAACCACTGCCTTGACACGATCTGCTGCGCTGGCAGCGAGTGGACACCCTGGTCAGTGAGAGGCGCGGGGCAGTGCCGGGCTGGCGCAGACCTTGGTGCAGCACTGGAACTCCTCCTGGGCATCGGTGAACACCTCAACATCCAGGAAGAGCCGGAGTCGGTGGTCCACGGAGCGGAGGCCGTGGCGCTCAGGGGCTGGGGGCAGCAGTGGGCCGTCAGCCTTGACTGCCACAGCGCCGTCCCGCCTCCCCGGCAGGACCTCCTGCCTCCCGCGAACACCACTCCTGTCTCGTTTCACCTCTACTCACAGGGACTGAGGCTCCAACTGTGGTGATCTCGGGAGCCTGGTGCCTGAGATGGGGCCGGGTGGGCCCTGTCGCTGTGGTCACTGTGGTCAGAAGGGTCACAGACAGTGCTGGTGGACTGCAAGGGAGCTGGCGATTGCTCTCCCTCCCTGTGCTCCCTGTTGGTGGTCCCCAGGGACAGAGCCAGGAGAACCACATGATCGCTACCACAGTTTGGACATACAGCAGGAGATTCTGGAAGGAAGGATGGGCACAGTCCCTGTGAACCACCCCCCCCGCCCCACAGTGTCACAATCCCCTACCACGCTCATAATGTTCCCCACCCCCTCTTGGACTCCCCCTGGCCGACATCTCCAGCTTCATACACTCCTACCATTCCCAACGCCCCTCTCCCCACTCCCTCTGCAGGCCTGTTAACCACCCTCCATCCCGGTGAGGGAACAGCAAACCCAGACCCATGGCCTGCAACCTCCTCAAAATGGACCCCACCTTCTGATTTGAGGCCTTCTCAGAGAGGACCAAACTCAGCCAGGCCCTGCTCTGGTCCCCTCCCACAGCCTCAGGCCGGTCATGTGCTCTGATGCTCCACCAGCCACGTCTGAAAGCTCCCAATCAACAGATCAGGAAGGCAGGGTGCCAGGTATGGGTCCAATTCCAGACTCTGTCACTTAACGGCTGTCATCTAGGCAATTATGACAAGTCACCTAAGCTCCCTGAGCCCGGTTCCTCTTCGGGAGGGTGATGACAGTGCCTATCTCACAGAGTTGTCGGGATGGGTGAACGGACCAGGTAAAGAACCCAGGTCAGGGATCGGCAGCAAGAGAAAAAACATTCCTTGAGCAGCTATAGCGTGCTGGGCATACGCTAGAACTTTTGACGACAGAATCAAAACTCTCCCGACCCCATTTTGCAAATGAGGAAAGCAACGATCTAATAACTGAATGTGCCTGGACTGAGACCGTGGAGCTGAGGCTAGCGGTGGTAGCTACCATTTACGGGGACCTATGCTTTGTGCAAGACACTGTGCCTGGCGTCTTTCTGTCACATTTAAATCTCCTAACAGTACAGAGGACAAGTTCACTCCCTTCTTTGTTCAGATGAGGTAACCAAGGCTCAAATAAAAAGAGGACGTAACACACAGGAACGTTCAATAATAATGACCCACTGAAGGGACCCCAGGGGCCACGTGACCCTGTGGAGCACAGAAAGGTCTTAGAGGGGATGGGGCTCTTTCCACTGTATACATTGTACTTCTGGGCCTCTGGGGAGGGAGGTTTAGAGAGGGGGGTGGAAAGGGGTCTATTTTCTCAATAAACTTTAAACCTCTGCTCTAGCCGCTGCCAAGAAGAAAAAAGTGGCTACTAAAAGTCATACGTTTCAACACAGACGTTATCAAGAATATTTCTTTCTTCTTTAATGTCTTCAAAGACATAGCTTTTTGACTGATCTACAGTGGAAAAAATCTCTCCCTTTAAAGAACACAGTGTGAAAAGACGCCATGAGGCACCACTCGATATGAAGTAGCTTCCAAGGTCAGTCCTTCCAAGGAAGGACAATCTCAGCCAACTCCCACAGCATCTTACTCAACAGCCAAACACACTCAGAGGACAGCACTACACCCAATACTGCAGTGAGAACTCAGGAGCTTTTATGCAGTTTCTAAATATTAGCCAGAAAAAGTGGAAAGAGCCTTCAAGTTATGAAAAAATAATGAGTACGTTTAAACAGTTTCAGAGATTGTATTTCCTGACTTTCAAAAAGAAAGAATATAATTTCTCTTTTTGCTCCTTTTCTTTCTTCCTTTCTTTTTCTTTTCTTTTTTTTTTGATAAATGTATCAGACAGATGAGTCTATTTTCCTCCAGGCAGAAAAGCTGGTCCCAATTCCTTCCCTTCCCTGGGGTTCCCCCTCCACACTCCCTCCCTCAAAGCCACTGTCTCTGAAATGGTGGGAGAGGTGTGGGCAGGAAGGCCAAGGGCAGGGCCCGTACCTGTGTCTTGGAACAGAGGCCTCCAGCCTTCCTCACTGTCTAATCCCAACCTGGGCTCCTCTGGCTTGAACTCATGGCCACAACGTAGACACTGGAGTCTGCCCCTCAGCGGGTCTCTTGCTTCCCCAAGCTGACACTGAGCCGCGGTGGCTGCTTGGGTCAACACGGCAAGCAGCTCCTGATACAGGGTTGGCCAGAAGCAGCTGTGAGCAATGGACCCTGGCCCTTGACCTCCCAATCCTTCCCCAGCCTCCTGGGCCTCGCTCCGGGCCCCATTACCTGGATAGCTGCATGGGCATCGGGCTCCAGCACCACATATCGACGCAGCTGCCGGTCAGGGCAAATATAGGAGAAACGCAGAACAAGGACAGGGGCCCTGGGGAGCGGATCTGAGCCCTGCACACAAAGAGGGGGACTGGGTAGAAAAGAGTAGAGAAGGGGCGCCTGGGTGGCTCAGTCGGTTAAGCGTCCGACTTTGGCTTAGGTCATGATTTCATGGTTCGTGGGTTCGAGCCCTACAGCAGGTTCTGTGCTGACAGCTCAGAGCCTGGAGCCTGCTTCAGGTTCCATGTCTCCCTCTCTCTGCCCCTCCCCCAGTCACACTCTGTCTCTGTCTCTTTCAAAAACAAATAATAAAAACGTTAAAAAAGAAAGAAAGAAAGAAAGAAAGAAAGAAAAGAAGGAAAAGAAAAGGAAAAGAAAAGAAAAGAGAAAAGAAAAGAAAAGAAAGAAAAGAAAAGAAAAGAAAAGAAAAGAAAAGAAAAGAAAAGAAAAGAAAAAGGAAGAGAGAGTAGAGAGTGGACCAGAGGGATTCCGGTTATACTGACAGCATGGCAGACAACAGTAGCTCTGGATGTCATGAAAATGCTCCTGCTGCATCCACACTCCAGCTCAGCAGCCCAGCCTCCCAGGCTGCCTGGGGCCATGCCTTTGCCCCCGCAGCTTCCCTCTTCTGCTCCAAGAGCCAACGAGCGACTGTGGGAAACTCGCAGTCCCGGTGCTTGGCACCCAACAGCCATGCTGTCCGAGTCGGCTCCTGCAAAAAGCCCAGCCCCTCTTCCAGGACCCCTAACACCACCGCTCACCTCGAGCACCGCTTCTCTCCCGGTCCGAGGCTCGGGCTCCACCTCAGCCGCCTCTAGACTCTGGAGCTCCAGCCGTGCCAGGGTCCGGGCCGCTTGGAGTTCCACCTCAAACAGGTGGCCAGAAGTGACCCGGAGAAAGCATTCCCTGCCCCGCACGCCCTCAGGCCCCTCCAGGGGACACACCAACATGGGGCGACACAGTTCCGCTGAGGAGAGATCAGGGGAGCAGCCCCATAAGAAAAGAGAGGTATCCCTGACTCTGCCTTCCCAAGGGGTGGCCTTCCATCCAAGAGGGGTAAGCCAGGGGCGCCTGGATGGCTCAGTCGGTTGAGCGTCCGACTTTGGCTCAGGTCATGGTCTCACAGTCCGTGGGTTCGAGCCCCACATTGGGCTCTGTGCTGACAGCTTGGAGCCTGGAGCCTGCTTCCGATTCTGGGTCTCCCTCTCTCTCTGCCCCGCTCCCATTCGCCCTCTGTTTCTCTCTCAAAAATAAACATGAAGAAAGACTGCAGGGGTGAGCTATCCCCAGTCTGGGTTTTCCTAACTCTCCCAGATACGCCACCAGCACCGGGCCCCGTCTCCCTGACGGGCACTGAGCGCTCACAACTCACCCTCCACTTCATTCTGCTCCTGCTCCTCCTCGTCTTCCTCCTTTCCTTCTTCCTCCTTCACCAGCTCCTCCACCACCTCTTCTTCCCGGGGCTCCGGCCGTAGCCTGACCTCCTCTGCCATTTCCTGCTGTGATTCCTTCTCTGGGCAGGGAGGCCCAGGCACGGACCCTGGGCTCAGGGTGTCTGGGCACAGAGTGCTGAGGGCAGGGGTCTGGGAGGCAGCCAGAACCGGGGTCCCAGAGGTCTCCAGGTGATTCCTATACTGTAGCCAGTCACAGCCAAACCGTTCCCGGAAGCTGTTCATGAGTTCAAGTTCCCGATGCTGCTGCACAAACTGCCCTGGGCCAGTGGGGAGAGCACCACTGAGCGAGCCCACGCCCCCACCACAACCCGCGCCGAGCCCGACCTCTTCTGCAACTCTTCCTCACAGTGAAGTAAACGGGTGTGTAATGTTAATAGGGGCTGGGCATCAGGGGGAAACTAAAGGCTTCCCCTCAGCAGCGTGTCCTGAAGCGTGTTCTGTAGAACACCTGTGGTCGTGTGCAATTCGGAACCACACAACATCCACTGTTTGGGAGATTCGAGATACAAGGGGGCACCCTGGAGGTCCTGAGACGTCCTAGAAGGAGGACGTCTATTTGACTTTGGTTAGCCCAGAAGTTCCCACGGAATCTAGTCATCAAGTGACCTTTTGACAGCCTACAAAATTCACGTTCCTTGAAAAACACCTTGGAAAATGCTGCCCAGGAGTGGTCTCTTCTCCTTTCCCTAAATTAGAAAGAAAGAGGAAAGCCTACGAGGCCCTCTATAATGCTGTGCTCCACCACAGACAGAATCGTTCTACCGAGAAGACTGGGACAGGACACTGAAGACAGGACTGGGCAAGGGCAGCTGGGAGCACGGCGGACTTACCAGCCGGGGAGGGGTCCAGAGTACGGGGCTCTGGGTCTGTATCACTGGGTTCTGAGATACTTGCTCGCCTCACACGGACTCGGCTCTGAAGGTGGACAGAGGGCCCATGCTCTATGAAAGCCAGGGATTCCCACCCTGCCATCCACAGCCACCCACCCAACCTACCCAGAAAGCCCCACTCACAACCAAGGACGAGGCCTTACTATTTTCAGCCCATCGATAAACCAGAGCACCCATTAAAGGGACTCGACCCCAGCACAAGGCAGCCTAGGACACCGTTTACCTTAACCTTACGATGTGGGGGCTGGGCCACAACGCCCCCAGAGGAGATGCTGTCGCTCAAGTCAGGGCCACCTGAGGTTTCAACAGTACTCCCTGCTGGCCAGAGCACAGGTGGAGCCATGGAGCTGGAGGATGTGGAGAGCTGGGGTGTGACAACAGGAAGGACAGAAAGGTTGGAGCCAGAGGTACACCTCTGCCCTGCCAGGCTAGCCAGAGGACAGGCCCTACTTTGCAGCTTCCCAGAAAGACCCCTACCCTGGGACCCCTCATGTCCTCCCAAACCAATCCTATTCCCAGAGCTCCCAGCATACTAACCTGAAAGTCAGTCAGTGACAAGACTTTCCCATCGAGAAGGAACTGAGCAAAGACAAAAGAGGAGGGGGTCGTGTTGGTGGTAGAGTTCCTGCCTGCCCACGCAGGGAAACCCTTCAGCCCAGGGACCACTAGGCTCAGCGAGGGGCAACAGCGTAACAAGCAGAGAGTCCGGGGCTATGGCCCCTCACCCAAGGATGGGGTAGAAAGAGGCACAAGGGGGCGAGGGCAGGACCAGGCAAGAAAGGGACAGCAGAGCGGATGTGAGAAGATTACTCACGCCGGCTGCAGCATCCCTGACACGGGGTGACAAGTACTGGGCAGTGACCGCCCGATGCGCAGGGTGGAACCACAAAGGGTTCCCCTCCAGGTAGAGCTGAAGAGCAGGAAGGGGAGACTGAGATGGGCCTCAAGCCTCCCTGAGTGAGGAAGGGCACTCACCAAATCAGCCCAGGAGGGAGGGAGAGGCGCACAGCTGGCTCCCAAGTCCCGGAAACGCTCAAGACTCACCTTGCGGAGCTCAGCCAATAGCCACAACGGGGACAGCTCCCTGTGTCCTTCTAGCAGGTTGTACGCCACATCCAGGTGCCGCAGGTTCCTCAGCCGCTCCAGGCCTGGGTAGAGATGAGAAGGGAGGAAGGACAGGTGGGTGAGTTCAGGGGGCAGGGTGCTGGGGGACATGCAGCGGAAAGACCAGCCTGGGCATCTCAGACCTACCCGTAGACCCACATGAGGCCCTGGAGGCATGCGGTTCCCGGACCACTCTCGGTCTCACTTTGCCCCTAAAACCCTGTGTGCCCCCGCCTACTCTCTGGCCCCCCACTTCCCTCCCCAAACTCCCACTCACCCTGCAGGCTCCGGAGCTCATTGCCTCGCAGTATCAGGGTCCCCAGAGCGGCCCCTGAGGGTCCTATTCTTGGCACCATATGCAGGTGGTTATAGGAGATGTCCAGATGGCAGAGCTCAGACAAGTCCTGAGAGGGGTTGGTGACAAAGATTCTCTCCTTGACCAGACTCTAGCCGGGCTCCTCTGAGCCTTCAAGCAGGCCTCAACCTTGGCCTATAAAGACTGCGTACTCTCAGCACAAATGATTCATCCAGTCCTCCACCCCCCCTCCCCGCACCACGTTAACAGACTTGAACAAATACTGGCATAGTTCCTAATAGCTCAAGGTCACATCATTGGGAAGACAACTCCAACCCCCTTCCGTTCCGTCCTAGAGAAACTCCAGGCTGCCAGGAGAATTTAGTTTGTTGCAGCCAATGCCTGAAGATACAGCCCCTGTGTCCCAGCCTCTGTGGGAAGGTAGGAAGTTAACTCTGGCAAGCACTGGTTAGCAAACCCAGACCCAGATGGGTTTCATATGGACCAATGCCCCCTTCCTGCTTTCTGTACATTTCTACTTTCTTGATCTGAGCAAACTAACTGGAGACAATCTGCTCAAGCCCCTGTCTTCCCCGGCCCCATTCCCTCACTCTCCCTTTAAAGGTCCCAGTAATCTCTGCACAAACTGAATTGGAATTCAGTTCACGCTGAAGTTTACTACCAATTAAAATAGTTTTACTGCTGATTACATTCCACGATAGCTTATTACTACTCCAATGGTGCGTTACGGATTAAAGTCTGTTCTCACCACATTAACTAGTGTCTGACTTTGGCTACCCCTGACTATGAGATGCGGGAGAAGGCTCTTCACCATCTTCCCGAAGCCATCTTTTCTGAGCTAGGCATAGGCTGAGCAACATCCCACAACCTTCGCACCCACGGTAATACTACACAAGCAGGTACTCCTATGACTTCTGCTTGATGGGTGAAGAAACTCAGAGGTTAGTTTGTCCCAAATCACACAAGGATTAGGAGCTGAGATTTGAATGCTGGCCTGTCTTATGCTAGAGCCTGAGTTCTCAAACAGTACTGCCTCCAGGATGCAGCCCCACCTGGGGGAAGGCGGGGGACAAGACGAAGGTGGGAGCAAAAGCAGGTCCAGGAGAGAGGATCAGAGCAGAATCAGAGACCCATGTGGTGCCAGCCCCAACCAGCCTGCCCATACTCACCATCAGGAAGCCCTCACAGTCCTGCACTTGATTGTGGCTCAGATTCAGGAAGCGCAGAGCTGACAAGAGACGCTGGGGGGCATGGGAAAAGCAGCAGAGAATCAGACACCTCCATGCAACCAGCTGGCCCTCCTCCCTAAGGGCCTGTCCCTGTCCTTCCCCGAATTCCCTTCCCTCTCAGGCACTCACCAGGGAGCTGTCTAAAGAAGTCAGTGCGTTGTAGCTGAAGTTGGCAGAGAGTAGAGCCAGCCAAGGCAGGGCAGAGCAGAGGTCACCACCGCAGGCTGAGAGGAGCTCCTGAGACAGGGTGCTCCATTACCACCACTGTCCCCTCCTCCCCAATGCAAGGCCACGCTGTCTCCCAGCCATTCATTCGTTCTTTATATATTAAAGTCGGTCTGCAGAGGCAGACTGAAAGAAAGCCCAGGGCCCTGCCCCCAGGAGTTCGTTTGGGGAGAATGGGGAGACAAACATGGGAATATTGAATACAAGAGGGTAGGTGTGGCCATAAACATATAAACAGATACATAGTGCTCTGGGAGCAGAGCAAAGGGGGCAAGGACACTGTCCAGAGGGAAGCAGGAGGCAGGGAAGGCTGCAAAAAAGAGGGAATGTCAGAGCTTGGTCCTCTATGTCCCTCAGAACAGGGCATCCGGGCCCAGCCTTCATTCTCCTTACCTCTAATGCCTGGATGCTCCTGCTGCAAATCAGGGTCTCTAGCTGGGAGTAGATGCCACAGAGGCCACGAAGGCAATGGATGGGGACACCTCGGAGCTGCGGTGGAGAAAAGGAGGGCAGGAAGGAGGGAGACAAAACTTCACAAAAGGCAGATGCTTCACCTCACTTTCCCTCCTTTTACAGGGAGGGAAAAGTCGACAAGGCCAACTATGACTCAGGGAACCGTTACACGAGACAGATGTCACACTGCCACAGAGCAATGGGCACACTCAGGCCTGCCCCCCTGCCCCCACCCCCCCCACCCCCGGCAAAAGAGGCCGCCTCTCTTTCTCCATTCCCAAAAGGTTGTCCCAAGCTGGGTTTTGTGTGCCAGCATCCAACACTCCATACCTCCAGATGCCGAAGGGACTTGAAGGGAAAAATCTTGATGGGCCCTGGGAGGCCAGAACCAGGGACATGTACCAGCTAAAACAAAACAAAACGAAAAAACCACTCATGTCACTGAGGCCAACACATCTCCCTTTCCTTAACCTCTCCTCCTGGGCACAGCCACCCACAGCTCTCACATCTCCTCGATCTGGGCCCTGCAGACTTCTTGCACCCATGTACCCACCCCCAGCTCTTGGGCCCTGTGTACATCCTACCCAATTCCCACCCCAGGACCTTGAGTGAAAGAGTTTTCTGCAGCACATCGAAGAGGAACTGAAGCTGGAGGATGACAGGGGAGTCGGCGGGATGAGAGGGCAGAGCCACAAAGCCTGTCTGGCCAGGGCCCCATGGTCCCAGGTGCAGCTCAAACACGTGGCTCAGCTGCTGCAGGGTGCCAGTCAACAGGCTCAGAGTGCTACGGCCAGACAGGACCACATCACCTGCAGGGAAAGGGGCGGACAGGAAGGAGAGCATAACAAAAGGGTCTTTCCCTTTATCCTAAGACTCTGCGACCCCAGGATACACCCAGTCCAATCCACACTGTAATCTCCCACTGCCAGGATCATACTATCTCCTCCCCCGCCCAAAAGTCTTCAATGGCTCCCCTCTATCTTCCCAAAAAGTCCTAACTCTTCAGCCTGAAATATGAAATCGTGTCACTACATCCAACCGACTTTTCCAAATTTTCTTTCACCATCTGCTCAAGAGAGTCTGGCCTACTCACGATGCTGGGAATACAGTCAGCGTGGTTCACAGCTTCCTCGTTTTCTGATATTCCCTTCCACTCTGCTCAGCTTGAGACCTACCTCCTCCAGGCAGGCTTCTTTCTCACTGTGTCACACTGCTGTACTTTTAGACCATAATCATTCATTTTACATAAAAGCTGGTAATGTGTCTCATCTTTTTTCTTTTTTTTTAAGTAAACTCTACATCCAACATGGGGCTCAAGCCCATGACCCCAAGATCAAGAGTCACATGCTCCACCGCTAAACCAGCCAGGTGCCCCAGGTGTTGGTTTCATCTTTACTTCTTTTTCTGATTGAAATATAGGCACACCTGCAGAAACTTTCAAACAATCCTAAAATGCACGTCATAAAAAGAATAACCGCTCGTTATAGCATTGGTACTATTCTTGATCTCTATGCTAAAACTGCTCTAACGAGACTGTCATCCTTGAGGGCATCTTTTGATCACCTTGGTACCCATCACTGCACCTAAAAAAGTATAGCTATGAGGTAGGCACAGAGAAATATTTTTTTTTTACTTTTTTTTTTTTTTTAAACCAAGATATAGGGGTGCTAGGTGGCTCAGTTGGTTAAGTGTCCAACTCTTAATTTCGCCTCAGGTCATAATCTCACGGTTCGTGAGTTCAAGCCCTGGGTCAGGCTCTGCCCTGGCAGCGTGAAGCCTGCTTGGGATTCTGTCTCTCTCTCTCTCTCTCTGTTCCTCCCCTATTTGCACACAAATGCTCTCCCTCTTTCTCTCTCAAAAATAAACAAATATTTTAAATAAAAACAAGGACAGAGTCAAAGGATGTTGCAAAAATCTTACAGACAGGTACTCTATACCCTTCACCCAGTTTCCACCAATGGTTACATTTTATGTAAATGTGGTAAGAGATCAAAGACAGGAAACTGATGATGTATATATGTACATCCATATAGTTCATCTGTATAGTTCTATGCCACTGTCATTGGTGTGGATTCCTATAACCAACATCACCATGAAAATACAAAACTATTCCATCACCATAAATCTCTCTCTCTAGCTACCTCTTTATAGCAATACATACATACACACACACACACACACACACACACACACACACACACCATCATGCCTAACCCCTGGAGCACCAGGTCAGATTTGTCTGAACAAACCAATAAATCCTGTAACCTTACTTGAAAGATGGTCTATGTACTTGACACTAAGGATAGATGCAGACAGGGTTCAAAGACTCTTCCCACCCTCAAAGAGCCCCCCAGTCTACAAGAGATAAAATACATACACAGTTAATAAAACAAGCCAGAAACTGAAACTGCTACAAACAGAGATTCCACAGATACCATCAATGGGAGTACAGAGTGCTAGAAGGCAGCTAACATGAATTGGGTAGTATGTGACAGACAACTTTGTTACCTCATTTAAACTTCTTTAAAATCTCCTAAAGAGAAGCACTACTGACCACCTCTTTCAGATATGAAAATGAGAGCTTAGAAAAGAATATCAACTGAGATTATATAGGTGATAGAAAGTTGGTACTTCTGTCTGATCTCAAAGCCAAGGCTTGTTGTACCACAACTAATGTCAACCACATACTGAACAACCAGTGTGGCTCCACCATGCCCAAGTCCTGAAAGAAGAAACTCTAGTAAAAACAGCTACCAGTTTTGAGCCCTTACATATTATGCAAACACTGTCCTAAGTGCTTTACATGAATTCAAATTAATCCCCTCGACAACTTTTTGAGTTAAGTACAATCATTATGCCATTTTGCTGGTGAGGAAAACTGAAGCTCAGAAAACTTAACTTCGCCACGTTTGAAAGAGGGTTGGGATTCCAACCCAAGTGAATCTGACTCCAACAAACCTCGTGCTTTTAACTATACGAAGGGTCTTGCCACACAGCAATGATTATACTAGTCCCTGGTCTCCAGAGCCTTACAGCCAAGTAATGATCACCTTCCTCTGAGAGTATCAGAGAACGCATGGAGGAAGTGGTACTGGAGTTGGACCTCGAAGGATGGCTAAGGTTTGAACTGTCAAAGACAAAGGACACTGTAAGCAATGGCACCAGAGAAAAAACCCCAGAGAAGTAAAAAAAATGAACTGCCGCTCGAACCCTCGTGACCTTAAACAGCTGTAATTCTATGACTCCTAGGGGGAGTGTCTCTGTAAGGCAGGGTGCACCCCCACCCTGCCCCAGCCCCCAGATCAACTCACCAGACTCCCGCAGCAGCCCGGCGAGCTCCCACACCAGGGCGTCCCGCTGGGCGGTCGTCATGGCCACGGGACGCTGGGGGCGGAGCCTGAGAAAGAGGAAGCGGAAGAGCCTCAGGTGGGTGGTAGTACCAAAAGCCTAGGACGTCCGAGCAAGCCGAGACCTCGCAGGGAAAAAAAAGTAAGAGAGAGAGCGAGGAGGAGTATCCTTCCGGGTACCCTTTCGAGGGGCATAAGACCTAGCCACCCAAACTGACCTCCTGTGTGCTCCTTCCACCAACTCTGCAGCCCGGCGCCTATCAATAATGGACGGGAAGTCCCGCCCCGGAAGGAAGGCGGGGAAGCGGGACAACCGGAAAGCTTGCCTGCGCTGCCGGAAACCACGCCCTAAGTCGTGCAGACGTGTCGGCTGGAGGCGGTGGGGTCTGGGTGCGGACGGGGCGGTCCCTCGGCCTCCGACCTGCTGGGCCCGGCCCCTCCCCGCCCGAAGGGGAGCCGCCACCTCCACCCCCACCCCTGCCCCACTCGTGGGCTCCGCTCGGCAAGGGACTTCCACTCGGCTTGCCGCGGCCCCTGTGAGGAAAACAAACCTGACTCGTTGTTCGCAGACTGGGCGAGGAAGCAGAGTTTTGGGAAACGGAATTTTCTCTTAGTGAGGAAAGGACTCGGCCAAAGCGAACACTTGTTTTCCAATTAAAGGAGAGCGAGTCCGCCATAGGAGTTTTTTTGGTATCTGCCGAAAGCGGGAGCTGGCAAATTTGCCTCTTCTGGAGTGCCCCTTGACGGTTTTTCCTTAACGTCCCTCCAAACTCTGTCCTTTTTTCCTTCAGCAATGTCAGACTCTCATACTGAGATTGGTAATGCTCCACGTGTATCAGGTCTCTTGTTTTTACCGCGTTCCGTCTCGTAACACGTGAATAAAAATTGTTAGGCCAGCTTTGGAAAAAAAAAAGGTTCACAGAGGCTCCGTTACCTGCAAAGGTCTTTCAATTAGTAACCAATTTTGTCAAGACTGCCGAATTTTCCTGGTTCCAAGTTCCCGTTAGAGCTTTCACCTTGCTCCTGGTCAAAAGAGGACCTCCCGTTGCCTGGGCGACTCAGTTGGTTAAGCCTGGGACTCGATCTCTGCTCAAGTCACGATCTCAAGGTTCGTGAGATGGAGCCCTGCGTGGGGCTCTGCGCTGACGCCACGGAAGAGCCTGCTTGGGATTTTCTCCCTCTCTCTGGCCCCTCTCCCGCTTGTGTTTTCTCTCTTTCTCAAAATAAACATTAAAAACAAAAAAAAAAAGACATCAACTACTGAGCTAGATTAAAGAAAAATGTAACGATTTGTTTTTCAGGGAGAGTTGTGCCTTAATTAAGTGCCTTTCTTAAGTTCCTTTTCTACAGAGGAAAATCAAATGAATCCTTTACCAGTTGAGGGTGAGACTATAGTTACCTTTATCTCAAGTTGCAAAATTTGAAGGATCTATTTTTCTAAAGACATAATATTTGAAATGGCAATTTTTGCCTCTAAACCAGACAATTTAGCGTTTATCACATACTTGTGTGATCTGAGCCAAAAGCCTAAAAGGCAGTCAAATGAAGTAAGTGGAAGCACGTAGTGAACGGTAGAGCAGTATACAAAGGAAGAGTAGGGTCTCAATATATTTTTGTCGAATTGTTAATCCCAGAGCCATGATGGTTGTCAGTCTCTGTTCATCCATCACCTGGAACTAGGAAGGGAGGGTTCTCCCATAGCTGTCACTGCCAACGGTAACCCTCTTAGGCAAGAAGAGAGATTGTTTTGGGGCGCCTGGGTGGCTCAGTCGGTTAAGTGGCCGACTTCAGCTCAGGTCATGATCTCTCGGTCCATGAGTTCGAGCCCCGCGTCCAGCTCTGTGCTGCCAGCTCAGAGCCTGGAGCCTGTTTCAGATTCTGTGTCTCCCTCTCTCTGACCCTCCCTTGTTCATGCTCTGTCTCTCCCTGTCTCAAAAATAAATAAAACGTTAAAAAAAAAATTTTAAAAAAAGAGATTGTTTTGAAATTCCTGACTTGACAGTGCTTTGAAATCTTTCAGGAGTGTCTTGCCAGCCCACAGATTCTGAGAACTGCTCTATTAATACGGAGAGACCCCTGTAGCCAGATTTGCTCTCCATCCCTTGGCCCCCCAGAAATGTGAAAGTGGAACAGAGAGCAGCAAAGAAAACTGAACTATGGAGGGAAAGGAAAACATCCCCTGAGAGAAGCAACAAGGGAAGACTAAGCAGTTCTTGTTTCCAGGCCCCGCGGGAGGCCCACTCCCCTTTCTGCCCTCAGGCTGCGGGAGAGGCCTTGGCCACCTTCCAAAGAATTCCTACCCAATTTTTTTTTTTTTTGCCTAAATTAGTCTGAGTGTGTCTCTGTAAATTGCTACCATTAAGAACCTTGAGGAAGACAAAAGCTTTTTTATTTTATTCTTCAAGTTTATTTTAAGAGATAGACAGCGCGAGTGGGGGAGGGGCGGAGAGAGAAAGAATCCCAAGCAGGCTCTGCATTTAGTGCAGAGCCCCAGGCGGGCTTGAACTCCACAACTGTGAGATCCTGACCTGGACCGAAATCAAGGTTCAGATGCTTTAACTGACTAAGCCACCTAGATGCCCCAAGGCAAAACCTTTTTTAAAAAACTGAAGTCTGGGTGGCTCAGTCCATTAAGCATCCGACTTCGGCTCAGGTCACCGTCTCACAGTTCATGGGTTCGAGCCTCTGTGCTGACAGCTCAGACCCTGGAGCCTGCTTCAGATTCTGTGTCTCCCTCTCTGCCCTTCCCTTGCTCACCCTCTGTCTCTCTCTCAAATATAAACATTAAAAAAATTTTTTTTTTAAGAAAAGAAGAAAATGATGACAAAGTTAGTTACCAGATAATACAGACGTCAGAGTCCTAGTCCAAAGCCTGATTGTATCTGGTACCTTGGAGCATGCAGGCCCCTAGACTATAGCCCACAGGGCAACAGAGTAATGATTCCTGGTTAGGACGTGAACCATTGTCCTAGATATAGACCTCACTGCTGTGGTGCTACAACCTCCCACAGCAGATGAGATGACTGAGACCTAAGGTTTCCTCCAAAATGAAAATTTCACACTTGAAACTGGGTTGTGGGTAGGGAGAGTGAAATTGGATGATCTGTTTCTTTCACCAACCTCTTCATGGAGTGGGAAAGGGGGGCAAATGGAAGAGAATGAAGAGGTGTGAATATCACCTGCAAAAAAAGAGTGCTGTGGTAAAGGAGTTTGTGCTAGAGAGGCCCTGTGCCTGGCACCGATGGCCCCAGGATTGAGTGGTCAGAGGCAGCTCTTTCTACATAAGTTACCACACATTGTTTCTCTTGGCTCTGATACCAGACCTAGCCACAAAAGACTGCCCAGGAATTGTCCCGGTTACCAGAATCAGACATATGGGACAAATCAGCAGCATTACAGGAGGTCTGGCATGAGAACACTGCTTTAGACGGTGACCAAGCGAGCCCATCAGAGCCTGGTTCCAGGAGAGACTGAACACAAGGCTCATGAAGAGAAAGCCAGAGAAGCAGAAGCCAAGCTCAGCGTGAGATTAGAGAAGCCAGGGCCTGAGAATGGCTGACTGAAAGGGAAGTAACAAAATAACAATATCGCAGTGACCCAACAGCAGCTAGAAGAGCCCAGCCTGAGCAGATTTTGCAGTGCTGCATAAAATAAACTGAGGGAGTCCCTGAGTGGCTTTATAAACCTGAGGTCCTTGAGAGTGCCTTAATTCTTTACATTGTCTCTGCCGGAAACCCCTAGAATCATATGGGGAGGGGTTAAGAAGCGCTGGAAGAAAGATGGGAACCTTGAGGTTAATCCAGAAAACAGAAAGGAAGAGATGAAATGAAAGCTCTATTCCTCATCAGAAGCTGGATAGGAAACCGGATTGGAGGCAGCTACGGAGAAGACAGGAAAGCAAGCAGAATCTTGGAAAAGAAGAAAACGTCGGTTTCAGGCATAAGCCTGATGGCAGAGTCAGGTGCGTTATGTGACACGTGCCTTCCATCTCAATTCTTCCTGCACACAAAGCTGGAGAGAAGAGTCCACAACAAGGGAGGAATCTGGAAGTGGAGTAGTGCAACGGGAAACTTGTATCAATGGGGCAAGGAAACTAGAGAAAAGTGAGATCAAAGGGCTGAGGGTCTCCAAGGGCCTGGGGAAAGGGAAAGGCAGTAGCCGCTTTGGAATCTCAGAGCCCGAGTAGAACCTCAAAAAGTTAAAGCAGGTCTTCATTCTTTCACCGGTTCCACAAATATTTACTGAGCCCTGACTATATGCCAGATCCTGTGCTGGATTCCGTGTAAATAAAGGAGACAACAGTATGGCTCTTGTCCTCAAGAAGCTGGCAGTGAGGGCCGCAGGGGTGGCTCAGCCAGTTGGGCGTCCAACTTCAGCTCAGGTTATGATCTTTCAGTCTGTGAGTTCAAGCCCCACGTCGAGCTCTGTGCTGACGGCTCAGAGCCTGGAGCCTGCTTCAGATTCTGTCTCCATCTCTCTCTGCCCCTCCCCGGCTCTCACTCTGTCTCTCTCTCTCAAAAATAAAATAAAAACATAAATTTTTTTTTTTTTTTTTTAAAAGAAGCTGGCAGTGAGGTGGAAGGACAGACACCAACAATCACATTTCAACATTGTGTTCACTTCCTATTGCTGTAACAAATTACACCAAACTTAGTTGCTTCAAACAGCACCCCTTTGTTACCTTACTGTTCTGAAGGTCAGAAGTCCAAAATGTATCTCACTGGGCTGAAATAAAGGTGGCAGTGGGGCTGCGTTTTTTTCTGGAGCCTCCAGGGGCGAATATGCGTTCTTGTCTTTTCCAGTTTACAGAGGCTGCCCACTTCCCTGGCCCCCTTCTGTCTTCACAGCCAGCAATGGCTAATTGGGCTTTTCTCACATCCATCCTTCTGGTGCTATTCTGGCTCCCTCTTCCACATTTAAGGACCCTGGTGATTACATTGAGCCCGCCCAGATAACCCAGGATACTCTCCATATTGTAAAGTTAGCTAATTGGCAACCTTAATTCCATCTGAAATCTTAATTCTCCCCTGTTATCTAGCGTGATATTTGCACAGGTTCCAGGGATTAAGACACAGACATCTTGAGGGAAGGGAGGAGGCCATTATTCTGCCTACCATATGCATGATGCGTGTTATGGTAGAGATAGTGCTTTGGGGAGATGGTTCCAGTCCCAGACTGCAAGCTGAATACAGGCTGCAGCCTCTTGCTCTCATCCCTAATGGTTAAAAATAAAAATATACGAAGGATATAAAAATTAATGTAGGAGCGCCTGGCTAGCCCAGTCAGTAGAGTATACGACTCTTGATCTCAGGGTGTAAGTTCAAGCTTCACATTGGGTGTAGAGATTAGTTAAAAATAAAATATTAAAAAAAAAAAAAAGTGGGGTGCCTGGTGGCTCGGTCAGTTAAGCGTCTGACTCTTGGTTTCAGTTCAGGTTATAATCTCACGGTTAGTGAGTTTGAGCCCCATGTCAGGCTCCATGCTCACGGCACAAAGCCTGCTTGGGATTCTCTCTCTCCCTCTCTGCTCCTTTCCCCCTCGCACTGTCTCTGTCTCTCTCAAAATAAATAAATTAACTTTAAAAAAAAAAAAGAGGATAGATCAGCATTAAGAAAAAAATGAATTCAAGAGGAAGAAGTGAGGGAGCAAACAGCAATGGTAAGCAAAGACTTTAGTAAATTCATTCAAACTAAAATGTAGGACAAAATAGGCCCACACATACAAAGGAGGGAGGGAGGAAGAAAAAACAATAAAGGATAAGAGCAGGGGGGGCTGGCTGGAGAGGGCAAGGGCAGTGCCTAGCCCACAGGGTAGATAGGAGAGGAGGTCACAGGGCCAAGGCCCCCAAGCACACAGGATTTGCAAATTTTTTTTTTTTTTTAAGTAGGCTCCATACCCAATGTAGGGCTTGAACTCACAACCTTGAGATCAAGAGTCATATGCTCTACTGATGGAGCCAGCCAGGCACCCCAGGATTTGCAGAATTTAATAAGAATGTGAAGACCTTACAAAGAAGCCTGAAAACAGGGGTGCCTGGCTGGCTCAGTCAGTTGGGTGTTCAACTCTTGACTTCCGCTCAGGTCATTCATTATTCCAGGGTCATGAGATTGAGCCCTGTGTCACGTTTTGTGCCAAGCGTGGAGCCTGCGTAAGATTCTCTCTCCCTCCACCCCTCTCCCCCCGCTCATGCTTTCTTTCTCTAAAATAAAAATAAATAAATAAAAATTTTTAAAATAAAATAAAGAAACCTGAAAACAACCTAAGTGATGATGTATCAAGATATAAATTGGACTCAGGACCCCCTGGGTGGCTCAGTCGGTTAAGTGACCACCAGCTCAGGTCATGATCTCATGGCTTTGTGATTGCATGGCTGTGCTGACAGCTCGGAGTCTGGAGTCGGCTTCTGATTCTGTGTCTCCCAATCTTTCTCTGCCCCTCTCCTGCTTGTATTCTCTCTTTCTCAAAACAAATAAATAAACATTTAGAAAGAAAGAAAGAAAGAAAGAAAGAAAGAAAGAAAGAAAGAGGGAAAGAAAGAAAAAGAGAGAGAGAGGGAAGGAGGGAGGAAGGAAGGAAGAAAAAAATTGGCCTGGGCAGAAATACAAATCTTCCAAATTTGATAGGCCTAAAGTTACAGTCTTTAAAAGACCATGAAGGGGCGCCTGGGTGGCTCAGTCGGTTAAGCGGCCGACTTCGGCTCAGGTCATGATCTCGCAGTCCGTGGGTTCGAGCCCTGCATCGGGCCCTGTGCTGACAGCTCAGAGCCTGGAGCCTGTTTCAGATTCTGTGTCTCCCTCTCTCTGACCCTCCCCCATTCATGTTCTGTCTCTCTCTGTCTCAAAAATAAATAAACGTTAAAAAAAATTTTTTTTTAATAAATAAATAAAAGACCATGAAGACTACATCAAAGGTTTTCCTGCTATTGAAGATATGTTCCCTTGGTTAAGGTGCTGACCACATCACTTCTCTGTAAGGTGCTGTGCAAACGAACATGAGTACAGAAGATCACATGTAATTCAACTTTCAGCTGGAAAAGTTGTGAATGAACTTTTCAAAGAAGCGAGGGAACATTGGATGTCCCTGTGAAAGAAGCCACGTGAGCCTTGAGTGATGACAAACAAAAGTCATTTGCATGTAGAAGGTACAGGTTGGGGCATTCCTTTTGTAAGGAATGAATACATCTATAGACCAAATCAGCCACAAGATGTTCAGATTTTGCTTAAAACAGTTTCAATAACAGTTTCAGTTTAGATGATGGTGAGTTGAAACCGTACAATGATCCAACAAATGTTCAATTTCTGGAATCTGTTAAGGGTGACTCTGCGTGTATGCTTGAAATTCAGCAACTTCTACTAGAAATCCTTTAAAGTGACATTACTGTTGGCAGAAGGTCTCAAAAGAGACTCCCCTGGAACTTCAGTGACTGGTTCATGGTGACCAAGTGAATTTGGATATGGAGAATGGTCAAGATCAAGAATACCTATAGCCTAGAATAAGGTTCAAGGCTTTCCGTGGAGAAAGGCAAACCTTTGGAAGCCTTACACCTGAGATAGTCAGTACACCTTCTTCCCCAGAAGAGGAGGAGAAGTCAATACTTAATGCAGTTGTTCTTATTGATGATTCAGGGCCAACAAAACCCAATTCAAATCCAGGGGCGCCATGCTGGCTCCATCAGTAGACAATGTGGCTCTTGATCTCAGGATCGTGAGTTTGAGAGCCACATTGAGCATACAGATTATTTTTATTTTTTTATGAATTATTTTTTAAAGTTTATCTATTTATTTTGAGAGAGACAGGGAGAGAGAGTGGGGAAAGGGCAGAGAGACAGAGAGACAGAGAGAGACAGAGAATCCCAAGCAGACTCCAAGCTGCCGGCACCACTCGGGGCTCCATCTCACAAGCCATGAGATCATGACCTGAGCCAAGATCAAGTGTTGGACGCTTAACCCACTAACCACCCAGGCACCCCTAGAGATTACTTCAAAAAAAAAAATTCAGGGGCCCCTGGGTGGCTCAGTTGGTTAAGCGACCGGCTCCGGCTCAGGTCATGATCTCACAGTTCATGAGTTCGAGCCCCGCATCAGGCTCTGTGCTGACAGCTCGGAGCCTGGAGCCTGCTTCAGATTCTATGTCTCCCCCTCTCTCTACCCCTCCCCTGCTCATGCTCTGTGTCTCTCTGTCTCTCAATAATAAACATTAAAAAAAAAAAAAAAAGAATTCCATCTGGGTTAGCAGATGACAGTCATTTGATATGAAGATACAATAGTGTACCAGACAGTTTCCTGGATGTTGGGGACTTTATTGCACAGTCTCATCCTGAATTTCCAAGTCTTCACTTTATTCTCGTGACTTCATTTCCAAATAGCTGATTAAAGGCTAGGAAAGAGTATGTGCCATATTAGTAAGGAAAATACTTTCAACATTAAAACAAATGATTTTTATTACTTTTATTTATTTTTTTAAAGTTTATTTATTTTCAGAGAGAGAGAGAGAGAGCATGAGTGGGATAGGGGCAGAGAGAGAGGGAGAGAGAGAATCCCAGGCAGGCTCCTCACTGTCTGCGCAGAGCTGGACACAGGGCTCGAACTCACAAATCAAGAGATCATGACCCGAACCGAAATCAAGAGTTGGATGCTTCACGGACTGAACCACCCAGGTGCCTCTTTAGTGCTTTTATAAATACATTTTGGTTTTATTCTTATTATTAAGGTCTTCCAGCCTTGGTATAGATAATATTGGACTAAGGATGAATCTTGAGATTAATATGTTTGAGTTTTTAGTTGCAGGGCTGGCTTATGGGGATAGCTTTTTTGTTTTTTAAGTAAACTCTACACCTAGCAGAGGCTCAAACTCAGGACCCCTCCCCCCCCCCAGATCAAGTTGCATGTTCTATCTACCTCTTGAGCCAGCCACACACCCCATGGTGATAGCTTTTAAACATCCAGGCAACCCAATCTGTTACATGTTCACTGTTAATGTAACAACATTTATTTGCAGAAAAATGAACAAACCCCCTTTGTGATAAATGTATTTGGTAGAATTTGCACTACAGTTTCTTAATGCTGCATTGACCAACAGCCATTAAGAAATTTTTTTAGGAAATTAAGTTGAAAGTTTTTCTGTGATATATACCAAAAAGTATCTGTATTCTTATTTTGAAATAGTTTGATCAGATAATAATTACTTCTCCTGTTTAGATTTTATGCCTCCTTTTTTCAAAACTTTTTTATTGTTTTTTTATTTATTTTGTTGAGAGACGGAGAGCAAGCTGGGGAGGGGCAGAGAGACAGAGGGAGACACCGAATCTGAAGCAGGCTCCAGGCTCCAAGCTGTTAACACAAAGCCTGATGCGGGGCTGGAACTCACAATTGTGAGATCATGACCTGAGCTGAATGAAGTTGGATGCTTAACTGACTGAGCCACCCAGGTGTCCCAAGATTTTATGCTTCCTTTTTACTTACTGATTTAACTACATTAATAGTATCAAAAAGTACAGTTTGATTCTATTTTGTAGAGCTGTGACCATCATAAACCAGAAATAAAAGGAAATAAAGGTCAACAGTTCTTGAAAAGATGTGATAAATTTTAATTATTTTTTTTAAGGTTTTATTTTTTATTTATTTATTTTTTAATATTTTTTTTAGGGCACTAGCTGGCTCAGTCGGTTAAGCATCTGACTTGGGCTCAGGTCATGATCTCACGATTCATAAGTTCGAGCCCTGCATCGGGCTCTGTGCTGACAGCTCTGTGTCTCCTTCTCTCTCTCTGCCCCTCCCCCTGCTCATGCTGTGTCTCTGTCTCAAAAATAAATAAACATCCAAAATAATTTTTAATTTTAATAATTTAATTTTAATTTGATAATTTAATGTTAATAATTTTATCAATAATTTTTAATGTTTATTTTTGAGAGAGAGACAGAGAAAGCACAAGCAGGGAAGGGGCAGAGAGAGAGAGAGAGAGAGAGAATCCCAAGCAAGCTCCGTGCCATCAGCGCAGAGCCCAACATGGGGGCTCCATCTCAAGAACATCAATAACATGACCTGAGCCGAAATCAAGAGTCAGACGCTTAACTGACTGAGCCACCCAGGCGCCCCAAGGTTTTATTTTTAAGTAATCTCTACACCCAACACGGGGCTTGAACTCACAACCCTGAGATCAAGAGTCACATGCTCCACTGACTGACCCAGCCAGGAGCCCCAAGAGCACTTTAAAATGGAGTCATTACAGTCCCTCCCAGAGACTGTCCTGATCACATTCACTCAACACAGTCTTCTAGGAGACCCACTGTATATCCTGAAAACTGTTCGAACTGCTCAACTCAAAATATATTCTACTCCAGGACAAAACCAGTCTAGAGACTCAGCAATGTATCTTCTGTCAGACACACTGGATCTAAGGAATGACCTCCGTAAGTGTTTGCATTTCTGCGGAACCCAAGCATTTCCTGAATGAGGTGGGCTACATCAGGAATGATAGAAAAGCTTTCTCTTCTTCCCAGATACCATGTCTTCTTTGGTCACTACTCCTGATTAGTTTCCTATTACTGCCACAACAGATTTCTACGAATTTAGTGGCTTAAAATAACACAGACTTTCCATCTTACAATTCCATAGGTTAGAAATCCACCATGGGTCTCGCTGGGCTAAAATCCAGGTAAGAGCCGGCCTGCATTTTTTTCAGGAGGCTCTAGAGGAGGATCATCTCCTTACTCTTCCACCTTCTAGAGCCTTCCCGCATCTCCTAGATTGTAGCCCCCTTTTTGTACCTTTCTGACCCTTCTTCCACAATCCCATCTCTCTGCAACAGCCAGGGAGTTTCCCTGTGTTTATGGACTCCTGTGATTAGATTGGCCCACTGGATAATCCAGGATTATCTCCCCATCTTAAAGTCTGTGGGAACCTCAATCACACCTGCAAAGTGGCCTTTGCCATGTTAATTAACACTTTACAGTTTCCTTCCGGTAGGAAGGAAAGTTTCTCTCCAGGGGAAAACCTGTCCTTTGCCTTTTCCAATTTATAGAAGCTGCTGGCATCCTTGGATCATGGCCATATCACTGCAATCTCTGTTTCTGGCCTTACAATTTTGATTCTCCTGCCTCCCCCTTACACAGATCCTTGTGATTACATTTAGGCTACCTAGATGACCCAGAATAATCTCCCCATCTCAAAACTCTTGACTTAATCACATTGGTAAATCCCTTTTATCACGGTAACCTATTCACAGATTTGGGGGTTAGGACGTGAACATTTTTGGAGGACCATTATTCTGCCTGCCACAGTCTACATTTGCCCCCCAGATTCACATCCATCCCAAGTAAAATCACCCCATCCAAAGGTTCTCAAAAGTCTCAACCCATTACAGCATCAACTCAAAGCCCAAAATTTTATCTGAATCTCACCAACTTGAAAGTCCCAGATCTTATTATTTAAATTATCTGAAGTATGGGTGAGGATGTGGGTATGATTCCTGGGGCATAATTGCTCTCCATCTGTGCACCTGTGAACCAACAAAACCAGTTCTTTGCTCCCAAATATAATGGTAAGACAGTCATAGAGTAATAGTAACAGATGTTCCCATTCATAAAACAGAAAATGGAATGAACGAAGGAGCTAGCAGTCCCAAGCAATGTAGCAATCCAGCCAGGAAGACTGCATTCATTAGGTTTGAAGGCCTGGGAATAATCTGTGGCTTCCGGCTTCACCCTTTGAGCCTGTGACTCCTTATCAGAATCATTGCTTTTTCATGAGAGGTGGCACGTGTTTATAGCTGAGGAGTTTCATCAGCTTGTTTCCTGCCTGTAGACAAACAATACTTTCACATTGTGAAAGTGCACAGCATGCTGCTTCATTGAGTCATTTTCCTGAATTCCTTTTACTGAATCCCTGCAGTCATTGTAGCTTTTATTTATTTGTTTTTTAATTTCTTTAATGTTTATTTTTGAGAGAGAGCAATACGAGTGCAAACAGAGACGGGCAAAGAGAAATGAGACACAGAATCTGAAACAGGCCCCAGGTTCTGAGCTGTCAGCACAGAGCCCAACGTGGGGCTCAAACCCACAAACCGCGAGATCATGACCTGAGCCGAAGTGGGATGCCCAATTGACTGAGCCACCCAGGCGCCCCAAATCGTTGTAGCTTTTAAAAATGTATAATGGTCTCAAGAAAGATGGTGTCACAGTGAGCAGTTAGACAGCCCCGTGTGAGGTCAGTTGTTTTGCATGATATAGGTAACGAAAATGAAGAATGTTTTCAGTGGAAAAGAAAAAAAAGGACAAGACATTTGTGAGATCAAAAGTGATTGTGGAGGAGGAGGAGGAGGAGGAAAGGAAAAGGAGGAAGAGGAAGAAGAAGAAGGAGAAGAGGAAGAAGGGAAAGGAAAGGAAAGGAAAGGAAAGGAAAGGAAAGGAAAGAAGAGAGGAAGAAAGGAAGAAAAGTAGGAAGGAAGGAAGAGAGGAAGAAAGAAAGGAAGGAAGGGAGGAAGGGAGGAAGAAAGAAATTGCCATCTTCACAAGTGTCCTGGCACTAGGATGTCTTCCTTACCAATGAGCACAGTTTCATATCCTCAGCAGGCACATTTGGAGAACAGTGGAGAGGAAAGGCCATGTGGTAATGCAGCATAGTGGTGGGTGCACAGATTCTGGAACCAGACTTCTGGAGTCCAAATCCTGGCTCCACCACTTAGACATGTGACTCGGGATAAATTAATTAATCTCTCATACCTCCATTTTCTCATCTGTGCAATGGGTGTGATATCAGTGCGCACCTCATGGGATGGTTATGAGGATTGGATGAGCTCTTACTTGTAACGTGCCTGGCACACAGTAAGCTCTATATAGCTCTTTGTTGTATAAATAGTAAAATTAATAAAACAAGATTATTTGGTGGGTGGAGTGTGATTTCTAAGGAAAAAAAAAGGTAATGGCAGGACTGGAAATAAAGTCAATGAAAGTCCTCAGAATATAACGTTTCAGAATGTAAAGTTTCTTTTTTTTTTTTTAATTTTTTTTTAACGTTTATTTATTTTTGAGACAGAGAGAGACAGAGCATGAACAGGGGAGGGTCAGAGAGAGAGGGAGACACAGAATCTGAAACAGGCTCCAGGCTCTGAGCTGTCAGCACAGAGCCCGACGCGGGGCTCGAACTCACGGACCGCGAGATCATGACCTGGGCCGAAGTCGGACGCTTAACCGACCGAGCCACCCAGGCGCCCCCAGAATGTAAAGTTTCAACATAAGGCATGATATCATTTGTGGAGGAAAAAGCTATCTCTACAAGGTATATGTCTGTATGTAAATTCATAGAAATGTGTCTGGCAGGATACTTACCTCTATGGAGGGGACGACCAAGGAGAACCTCAGCATTATTTTCCATATTTGCAACCTGACCGAGAGAACATATCTGCGTGTTCTTTGTGCAATAACAAGCAAGCAACTTTTACTGAAAATCAACGTGAAAGAACAAAGTGCCCAGGAAACAGCAAGGAAGAGTAGTGGCTCTGCCATCTGGGGGTCAAGGGAAGTCACAGAAGAGATGACATGAGAATTGGATCTTCAAGGAGGCGTTGCCTGAGGAAAAGAGATTGGCTGAAGACAGGGCTGCCTGAGAATGAAATGATGGATTGAGGAAGATGGGAATTTATATTTCTGGCGTGTGTGGTTGGGTGGGGAGAGGAAGGGAGGGACGGGTCTGAGATCAGGCTGTGTGGACGGGTTATAAAGGCCTGCTGTACACACTGAGGAGGTTGAACTTTGTGGACACAACTTTTTAAGCCACCCAAGGGACATGATCACAAAAGAAGTATCCTTCGGCATCCAGGTGGAAAGTGGCTGGGGAGGTGGGGATGATTGCTTAGGAACTGGTTCAGGAGGCTGTTGCACTGCTCTTCGAGAATTCTCCCGGAAGTGACAGAATAGCGTCTATGCAGGGAGAGAAAAGGGGCTTGATTTTAGAGATAGTTAGGAGGAGGCAGCAACAGTACCTGCCTCTAGGCATCGACTCCACATTTTTGTGTTAACTGTACCCTGCTTTGGGGAATCACCTTTTTTCACTTTTAGCCCTTGTGCTTTAGGCTTGGGGCTCCGGGGATAGGACACAGGATATATAAGATATTAACTCATTCTGTTCCCTTGGCCACCTTTCCCGGAGGAGCACATGACCCCAGTCAGGACAGTCAGGCCACCGAGACACGTTCTGGGATGTCTGGAAGCAAACTCCCTCGTGACACCAGGTGTGAGATGCCAAGAACCTGGAACTGCTCAGGCTGCCGTGTGCCTGGGATGAAGTCGGCCCAAGGGAAGTCGAGCCTAGAGCTGGATCCTGGAGGCATCTTTGGAGCCCCCAAACAAGCCAAAACTTAGCCAGACGTGGTCACAAAAGTCTCACGAGCCAGTAATTTTTTTAATGCTTATTTATTTTTGAGAGAGAGGGAGAAAGACAGATAGACAGGCAGATAGAGCGCGAGCAGGGGAGGGACAGAGAAAGAGCAGGGCACAGAATCCCAAGCAGGCTCCAGGTTCTGAGCTGTCAGCACAGAGTCCGACATGGGGCTCAAACCCATGAACTGTGAGATCGTGATCTGAGCCGAAGTCAGACACTTAACCAACTGAGCCACCCAGGCACCCCATGAGCCAGTGGCTTTTAAATTAACTTAGACTAAATTTAGCTTGGTTTAAGTCAGTTTGAGTTGTGTTTTCTGTTCAAACTGACTCTGAATTAAAAGTCTTCAGAGTGTTTCTAATGATTAGCACTGGAAGGAGGAGCATCTCTGAAATCTACCGCTCTTAGTCTCTTGCAAGAAGTGAGGACAAAAACATGTCCTTAGCTACTGTCAGCCCCTCTTAGGGAGGATAGATGTGTCATTTCAATTTGCTAAGTGAGAAGAATCTAAGGCTTTAGAGATTCTGGAAGGGGTGGCCCAGACCAATGTGTGACTCCCTGACTTTGGGATTTTGCAGATCTCAGCTAGCAAAATTATAACAACAAATCTTAGGGTCCAAATTAGAATTGCTAAGTTTTAATTTGTTAAGTAACCATAAAAGAATATTATATCAGAAAAATGATACTTTTACACACTCTCTGTCTCTCTTCACACACACACACACACACACACACACACACACACACACAGAGTAACTTTCAAGCAAAGGATACCTCTTAAATTTTTTTTAATTTTTTTTTAACGTTTATTTATTTTTGAGACAGAGAGAGACAGAGCATGAACGGGGGAGGGTCAGAGAGAGGGAGACACAGAATCTGAAACAGTCTCCAGGCTCTGAGCTGTCAGCACAGAGCCCGATGCAGGTCTCAAACTCACGGGCCGCGAGATCATGACCTGAGCAGAAGTCGGCCGCTTAACCGACTGAGCCACCCAGGCGCCCCAAAGGATATCTCTTTAAAACGAATACCTTGGGGGGCACCTGGCTGGCTCAATCCGTTGAGCATCCGACTCTTGATTTCGACTCAGGTAACGATCCCAGGGTCCTGGGATCAAGCCCACACTGGGCTCCATGCTGAACACGGAGCCTGCTTGGGATTCTCTCTCTCCCTCTGCCCCTCTCCCCAGCACATGCTGTCTCTCTCTCTCTCCCTCTCTTGCTCTCTCTCTCTCTCAAAAAAAATGTGAAATGAGTATCTTTGGCTTTGTGAAAGACACTACACTGTACTCACTTTTCTCACTCTGTCTCAGGTATGTGAAAACCTTTTACCAGCAACCCGCTAACTGGCCTAGTAGAGAACCCGTGCCCTTTGGTAGAGTTTCCACCCATCAGATGTCATCCACATCCCTGGGACAGGGAAAGTCTGAACAACACAGGGTCCCAGGCCTATAGGAGGATTGCAGATCCCAGGGAAGGCCTCACCCAAAGCAGGGAGGATCTGGCAAGGAAAGCCAGACAGCGAGAGCGTGGAGCTCAGAGAGACTTGAGGAACATCTCCCATTCCCAGCATTGACCTAGCCCAACCAGCCCTCTCCCCAAGTCCACCGCCTGAGTAGGGACCCCCAGGAGCCCTGAGCACAGACTAGTTGCAATGCTGGGTCTAGATGAAGGTGCTGGGAGAGACAGGAGACTGAACAGGCAGGTCCCCCCGCTCGGGAGCAGGAGCAAACCAGCTGGGGATTCAGCATCAACAGAGACAGGTTAGCTCAGGAGTGTGGATGCGGGCTATTCCCTTGTGTCATGAGGAACAGCAGCTCATTCAGCTGAGCTCAGAGTGGGGGAAGGTGTTAGCCCACGGGGGAAGGGATGGGAGTCTCGCCCCTCCACACTCCCTTCCTAGAGCAAGCAGTCACCACCCCGTGGAGCTGGGTTCGCAGGAACAAGTCTTTGATGAGTCACAATCCAAGCTGTGGTTGTGCGGTCAATATCAGAAAGTGCTCCAACTTTCAGTCTAAGGGACCTGAACATCCCCCTTAAAGGGAGACTGGACGGAAGCTACTGGCTTCGAGCCAGGACCCCGGGGCAGGGCAGGAAGATAATAAGACAGAGAGAGAAAGGGGAGAGTGGACAAAGCAGGAAGGAAGGCCAGGGAAGCAGGGCCCAGTCAAGGCAGGCAGGAATGGACTGACAGGAGACACAACAGGAAGAGCGCGTTTCTCCGACGGTAGGCTCTGCCTTTCCACGCCTCCAACGTTAAGGACTGAGTTAAGGGTTTATGTAAAGATATACCGGGCACATTAAGGGAAGCAAAGGCTTCTAGAACCTGAATCCCATGAGGCCAGGCCTCATGGAGTCTACATCAAGAGCCAGTGACAGATTCAAAGGAGTCCTGGGACCCTCAGCAAATTGAAATTCTTGGGTCTTCGTTCTTCCACGTCTCTGCCCCTGTCTACTTTCAGACTCTGCCAATTCATCCGTCTTTCCCTGACTTTCCCACCCAAGTTCCTGAGGAACCCAAGATCTGAGCTGCTCTGAACATCTATCTCAGGGGGGCCCTGAAAGCCATGATCTCTGGCCAGTCTGCAAATCAGCTGATCTTGAACTAGGGGTCCATCAGCTAAGGTAGAGAATAGCAAGGGAGAGGCAGGAGGGTCAGCTGTCTCCAGAACGGCTGTCGAGGGCTCAGAACACTTTTATGTTTTCTCCACACCAGCTCCCCACCAGATGCATGTCCAATTACAGCTCTTGAACTCCAGATCTTTAGGTCAAGTGAGGCTGTGTGACCTGAGAGCCTACAATCCTATGCTCCTGGGGCCCAGACCTGCTCCCCACCATATCAGAGAAGCCAGAGAATGCATGACAAGTCATATGCACTATGTTGTTTATTGTCACATGTTGCCCATGGGACAGGGTCATATGGGGGAGGGGGGCCCTCAGGCAGAGAGAGATGGAAGGAGGCGGAAGTAAGAACCATCTATTTTCTGAACTCGGCTCTTCCTTCCAGCTGTTGATGGTGGGGGCTTGGCCACCAGCGGGACTCCCTCAGATGCAAGCACAGTGTTGCGTGAGAAGGTTGGGCACGGTCTCATACTTAAAAGAGTAACCACCATCTGAAGTGGTACGGACACGTAGGGGCCTCATGGTCCCAGGGAGGGCAGCACAGCAGGGCCGGGCCCCTGGCACTAAAGAAAGGGGCTGGGCAGGGGTCGGAGGAGCCCCAGGGACCAGCAGGGGCAGGTCTGGTGGGGCAGTCAGCCCACAGCCACCGTGACAATAGTGGAAGATGAAGCTGGGAGGGTGCACGATCCACCGGTCCCAGCCCAGCTCCTGGAAGGAGATATTGAGGGCCGCTCGGTGACAGTCCGCATGGGCAGCGGGTTCCTCTGGAGACCTCTGGAGCAGGCGCAGCGCGGCGGGAGACCAAGGCCAGGGCAGCGGGGGAGTGGAGCGGCGGGCTCTCTCCCCTCCACTGGGCGGCCTGGCCCGCGTGTGGGCCACCAGGAAGGGTGTGGTCTCGGGCCGGGCTGAGCAGGAGCAGAGAGGGCAACGCAGCTGTAGCACCAGGACGGGGTGGGTCAGCAGAGGGAGGGCAGAAGTGGCCAGGTGCAGCACGGCCCAGCGAGAGGGGGCCTGGCCCAACGACATGGGCACAGCCATGGGGACCCCTGATGACAGCGCCAGCAGGCTCAGCAGGGGTCCAGAGCTGTTGGAGGCTGCTCTGTCCTGCCTGTCCAGTCCCGTGTGGAACCACAGGTGGGCTGATGTCACCTGGCGGCTGCGTGTGTGCTTGGATGGCTGGAACACATACGTGAAGAGGCTCTCCTCGGCCTCCTGGGTCAGCTCTCTGGCAGCCGGCTCATCCCCACAGCTGGCACCTGCAGGAGATAGCAGGAAGGGAGAGGGCAGCCCGGACTGGCAGAGCCTGGGACCCCTCCTCCTCAGCCACTCTCCTGAGTGCTCTGTCAGACTTGGGGCCCCTCTCCGGTCTTGAGAGAACTGACAGAGGCTCTCCATTTGTTATTTCATCTCTATAGGACGCAGAAAATATAAGACGCTGCCAACTTCCCTCTGAAGTGGTTTTACCTATTAACATTCCTATCAGCAACGTATATACGAGGCCCTGCCCACCCTCTACTTTCACTTGGAGCTGTTAGGCCTGAATCTCTGCTCACTGATAGTGTGAAATGGATGATAGTACTTTAGATACACAGGCAATTGTTTTAGTACCTCATATATCTTTTTACAAGTCAGAAATGTTGCACGATAAACTCTTTAAAACAATTCCGCTTGGGGCACCTGGGTGGCTCAGTGGGTTAAGCGTCCGACTTCAGCTCAGGTCATGATCTCACGGTCTGTGAGTTCAAGCCCTGCGTCGGGCTCTGTGCTGAGGCTCAGAGCCTGTGCTCAGAGCCTGTGCTCAGAGCCTGGAGCCTGCTTTGGATTCTGTGTCTTCCTCTCTCTCTGCCCCTCCCCCGTTCATGCTCTGTCTCTCTCTGTCTCAAAAATAAATAAACATTAAAAAAAAAAAAAAACAATTCCGCTTAAGAGCGGCTCAGTCATTTGAACTTCCCACTCTTGGTCATGATCTTGAGGTTCGTGGGATTGGACCCCGTGTCAGGGTCAGTGCTGACAGCAAGAAGTCTGCTTGGGATTCTCTCTCCCCCTCTCTCTCTGCCCCTCTCCACTCATGCACGCGCTCTTTCTCTCTCTCTCTCTCTCTCTCAAAATATATAAATAAACGTTTAAAAAACACACACACAATTCCACTTAAAAAAAAAAAAAAAAAGGTTAATACCAGAGAGAAAAAGGAGGGACAGGAGGGGAAGGTAAACAGCCCAGGATAGAGGGCAGGGCTTTCTAAGAAAGGTGATTGGCTAGAGGGTTACTGGAGGGGTTGTGGGAGGGGGCATGGGCTAAATGGGTAAGGGGCATTAAGGAATCTACTCTTGAAATCATTGTTGCACTATATGCTAATTTGGATGTAAATTTAAAAAACAAAATTAAGGGGCGCCTGGGTGGCTCAGTCGGTTAAGCGTCCGACTTCAGTTCAGGTCACGATCTCACGGTCCGTGAGTTCGAGCCCCGAGTCGGGCTCTGGGCTGATGGCTCAGAGCCTGGAGCCTGCTTCTGATTCTGTGTCTCCCTCTCTCTCTGCCCCTCCCCTGTTCATGCTCTGTCTCTCTCTGTCTCAAAAATAAATAAACGTTAAAAAAAAATTTTTTTTTAATTAAAAAAAAAACAAAAAAAAAAACCAAAATTAAAGTTAAAAAAAGAGAGAGAGAGAGAAGGAAGGTGGTTGGCATCCTTCCCCAACAGGTATGCAGGCTATACTAAACAATCTGGACTAGTTGACAGACTGGGGTTAGGACTATAGTGTGACCCAGATTCTGTTATAAATCTCACAAGTGATCTATTTTGCAGATAAGGAGAAAGGGTTACAAAAATGAACTACTAAGTGGCCAGGCTGGGATTCTGCCCCATCCCAGAGCCACACCAACTCACAGTGCTGCAGGAGGACTAAAGCACAGGGAGGCAGGGGGTCCCCTCTGAGGGAAAGATGGGCCAGATTACGAGAAAGTCCACCCGGAAGAGGACTTTATTGGTTCAGTCAGTGGAATATGGGAACGTGCATAAGGAGATGAGAAGTCAAGAGAAAGTAGACTAATTTCCTGGAAAAGTGTCTCAATTAATCTCACTCCTGCATCTCTGATACCTTCTCAAGCCTCAGCTAATTGGGGCTAAAGAAACAAGATTCCGAGCAGGGAGTGGAGGCAGAGAAAGAAGGAAACGTGGAAGGAAGGGGCCAATACCCAAATATCTCTGTTGCTAGAGACTCTAGGTCTCCCCAATGAGTATCTCCCAAATGCCTCCTCTCAGCCTTACATCATTTCACTTAATCCTAAGAGGTAGGCATTACTGCCCGTTTTAAATTTTTTTTTTCAACGTTTTTTATTTATTTTTGGGACAGAGAGAGACAGAGCATGAACGGGGGAGGGGCAGAGAGAGAAGGAGACACAGAATCGGAAACAGGCTCCAGGCTCCGAGCCATCAGCCCAGAGCCCGACGCGGGGCTCGAACTCACGGACCGTGAGATCGTGACCTGGCTGAAGTCGGACGCTTAACCGACTGCGCCACCCAGGCGCCCCTGCTGCCGTTTTAAAGTGAGGAAACGGAAGCTCAGGAAGGTTTAGTAACTGGTCCCCTGTTGCAAAGCCAGTTAAGCTGCGTGTATGGGACTCAAACCCAGACCTGTCTGGCTCCCAAGCCCACGCCTTATGTACCACACTGCTTCTCAAAGTCAAAGTCACCCTGCCAGTTCCCTGCCCTCATTACCTGTAGTTGGGAAAAGGATGGCCTGGGAGACATCCTCCTCCTCCCTGGGCTGAGAGCCCCTGTGCACGAAGCCCCCCTGGGCATGTCTTCGAGGCAGACGCCTGACTCCAGGATCCCCACTTTCCTCGGTCACTGCCGGAGGCCCCAAAGCATCCAAGAACAGGGCCCTCACCTTGGCCAGGACAAGTTCCCGGTCCAGCTCTGGCCCGGGGCAGCCATGCCCACTCTTCAGAGACAGCAGTAAGAGGAGCAGGAGTGGAGGCTGGGGCAACATGGCTCACCCAGCGGAGGGCCAGCGATGTCCGGTGCCCTTTCTGTCAGGGTCTGCCCCCCACCCCCCGCCTCCCCACTCTGCCCTCCCATCCCAGTACTGGCCCTCTTCTACCCCTCTCATCCCAGTCTCCCCAGTCCTTCCCACGCCCTGCAGTCCAAGTTGCCCCTGCCCATGGCATTGAGACCTCCTATCTCTGACGCAGATGTCTGTGGCCCTGAGCCTTATCTCCCACTCCTGCCAGGCATGTGGGGGAGGGGGCTGGTGAGAGTTCTCACCCAGAGTGACCTGACCTACACATACAACCCTTTCCCCCTATTCTCTCTCTCAAACACACACACACACACACACAGCCACATCCCAGCACCCAGCACAGAGGTGACATCAGGTACAACAGGAGCCTGGGAGCTGGGGTCAGCCAGCTCCTAACAGTGTTACTCGTCGTCGGGGAGACAGAATGCGCCAGCCCCTCAGACCTTGGGCGGAGTGGGGGGGGGGGGGGGTGGCTTTCAACCAAGCAGCTGCTGGGCGGGTCATGGGGGGGAAGGGCTGAGGTCGGGGCTAGAACTGGGGCTAGGGCCGGGGGCAGGTGGTCCCGCCTGCTCTAAACTTAGCCTGGAGGAGCCAGTCTGGGCTCTTGTCCTCCAGCTGTGTCATCAGAGAATATTTTTGGGATTGGCAGCTGCAGGCGCCTCTGCCACTCAGGCCCAAGCCTGGCGGGCGGTTGGGGACCTGGCGGCTGGAGGTGGGAGGGAGGAGGGGAAAGAGGCCCAGGCTGTGGGAGGGGGCTGGGAAGAGAGGCTCTCCGGAGCAGGAAGCCAGGCCGCGGGCAGGGGAGGCTGCGGGGCCCCTCGCTGCAAAGGCAAACAGGAAGGACTGCCCCTCGAGCTCTCGACTCGGGGCCCGGGAATCGCCGCCGCCGCAGAGCCGCAGCTCCGGGCCGAGGGTAAGGAGGCGAGCCGGGAGCGGGCGGCCGGGGGAGAGCCCCGCGGGTCCCCGCCGCCCCCGGCCCCAGACGCGCCGCGCCTCGCCTCGCGGGCTCCCGCCGCCGCCCCCGGCCTCCGCGCGCCCGCCGCCCGCCCTTCCCCCCCGCGCCGCTGCGGGCCGGCCGCCACGATGAAGGCGGGCTCGGGGGATCAGGGGAGCCCCCCGTGCTTCCTGCGCTTCCCGCGGCCCGTGCGGGTGGTAAGTGGCGCCGAGGCCGAGCTCAAGTGCGTGGTCCTGGGGGAGCCGCCGCCCATTGTCGTGTGGGAGAAGGGCGGCCAGCAGCTGGCGGCCTCCGAGCGCCTCAGCTTCCCGGTGGACGGCGCCGAGCACGGCCTGCTGCTGAGCGGCGCCCTGCCCACCGACGCGGGGGTCTACGTGTGCCGCGCCCGCAACGCGGCCGGAGAGGCCTACGCGGCGGCCGCCGTCACCGTGCTGGAGCCGCTGGCCCCTGAGCCCGAGCCCCAGCCCGCCGAGCGCCCGCTGCCTCCTCCCGGGGCGGGGGAGGGCGCCCCGGTGTTCCTGGCGGGGCCCCGGTCCCAGTGGGTGCTGCGGGGGGAGCAGGTGGTGCTGACGTGCCAGGTGGGGGGCCTCCCCGCGCCCGCGCTCTACTGGGAGAAGGACGGGATGGCCCTGGACGAAGTGTGGGACAGCGGCCACTTCGTGCTCGAGCCCGGCCGTGCCGAGGGCGGCCCCGGCGTGAGCCTAGCGCTGCGCATCCTGGCGGCGCGGCTGCCGGACTCGGGCGTCTACGTGTGCCACGCCCGCAACGCGCACGGCCACGCGCAGGCCGGCGCGCTGCTGCAGGTGCATCAGCCCCCCGAGAGCCCGCCCGAGGACCCCGATGAGGCTCCCAAGCCCGTGGTGGAGCCGCTCAAGTGCGCGCCCAAGACCTTCTGGGTGAACGAAGGCAAGCACGCCAAGTTCCGCTGCTACGTGATGGGCAAGCCCGAGCCCGAGATCGAATGGCACTGGGAGGGCCGCCCGCTGCTCTCCGACCGCCGCCGCCTCATGTACCGCGACCGCGACGGCGGCTTCGTGCTCAAGGTGCTCTACTGCCAGGCCAAGGACCGCGGGCTCTACGTGTGCGCAGCGCGCAACTCGGCGGGCCAGACTCTCAGCGCGGTGCAGCTGCATGTCAAAGGTACTGCGGCACCCCTGGGGCTGCCCGGGCCCTGGGGAGGGGCCTCCAGCGCTGCCCGGGAGCCGGTAGGGGGAGGGGAGACGGACTAATAGCATACCGTTTCCTGCCCGCCTCCCACCCCCCAGGGATTCGTATTTAGTAGGTCTCCAGGGTACCCAGGAACTTCTTAGCAAACTTCGTAAGTGATTCTGAGGCCGAGGGTGGAAAACCAGCCTTTGATAAACCGCTTTAAGGAGTGATTGATGTACAAACCAAGAGGGAGCACTTCTAGTCCAGGGGATTTCAGCCTTTTTGTTTCACTCCCCTTCCCTCAATGGAAATCCCTTGTGGAGACTGATATAAGGAACATTTTATGGGTGTACATTTCCAGGTCCAGATTCATAACTATCCATGAGAACAAGGGTAAGAGGAGGCTGCATTCACAACTGGGTCTAGTCTGTGAGTCCTGGGGGGAAAGTCTGGCTGCAAGCGACACATTGAGAAACTCCTGATTCACACCAAAGGTAGACTTGAGGGCGGAAAAAAAAAAAATGCACTTTTATGAAACTGCTCTCCAGGTTTGAAAGAAGAAGAAGGTGAAGGAGAAGAGATTTCCATTTCAAAGTTGAGTCACCAGCAATATCTAATAACATTAGATACATTGCTCATAAACAGAAAACTCAGAGGAAAAAAACATCCCAAACTCCCACTGGAAGGTGAAGCTCTCCAGAATAGGAGTTCCCTGCAACTCCAGGGATTATACTTTCACTGGCTATTCCTCAACTTGTCCCCTCAGAGGAAGAAAAGTGGGCACATTTCCTGAGCCCTGCCTGGCTCGAGGGCAGCATGTGGCACCTGTGCTTCTGTGGTGAGGTCTGATGTGCACAAACTCGCAAAACTGCACTAACACCATCAGGAAAGAAAAGCCCAGTGCGAAGGCAGAACTTCCCAGAGGCACAGGACACACACGCTTCTCCAGCGGCCTGATAACCCGCTGGCCATTTCCATCATCATGCTTTCTTTTTGTAAAATGCGGTTTTGACAACGACAATTTTATTTTATTTTTTAGTGTTTATTTTTGAGAGAGACAGACAGAGTGGGGAGGGGCAGAGAGGAGGGAGACACAATCTGAAGCAGGCTCCAGGCTCTGAGCTGTCAGCACAGAGCCCGATGTGGACCTTGAACTCAAGAACTACGAGGTCATGACCTGAGCCGAAGTCGGCTGCTTAACACACTGAGCCACCTGCCCCCCCCTGAAAATGACTACTTTAAAATTTTTTTTTAAGTTTTATTTATTTCTTTATTTTGAGAGAGAGCGCATGCACTCATGTGCCAGGAGGGGAGGAGGAAGAGAGACAATCCCAAGCAGGCTCCACACTGTCAGCACAGAGCCTGATCCAGGGCTCAAACTCACGAACCGTGAGACCATGACCCGAGCCAAGGTCAAGAATCAGACGCTCAACCTGCCGAGCCACCCAGCCGCCCCTGTTTCTTTAAATTTTAATTGCACTTTTTAAAAATCATTTTATTTTTTTCATCATGATTATTGTGCCCCTTTAATCCCCATCCCCTATTCCCGCCCCACCTCCCTTCTGCTAACCATCAGTTTGTTCCCTATAGTTAAGAGTCTGTTTCTTGATTTGTCTCCCTCTTTTTTTATTTTTTCTTTCACTCATTTGCTTTGTCTCTTAAATTTCACATATGAGTGAGGTCATATAGTATTTTTCTTTGACTGACTTATTTCACTCAGCATTATATGCTCTAGCTCTAGCCAGGTGAAAACGACTAAAGTTCTTTAAAAATGAAATTCAGCTCAGCCCCTTGCAGAATTTGTGTAGTGCCTCTGAGGGACCCCAGGGAACAGCTGGAAAATCACCGTTGTGGTCCAAACCCTTCCATCCCTTTCCCCGCTTGACGGTCAGGAAACTGAGGCCCAGGATCACTGAAACGGCCTTGCTCAGGGTGATGTGGCTGGAGTGTCAGGGTCAGATGAGAATCCAGGCCACCTGACGTCTCTCCTGTTGGGTTTTCTGTGATCCTGGAATACCTGCTGGCCTGGGAGGAAAATGGCAGGAGCTGACGCGGGTATAGGCAGTTGGTAATGCACGGAGCCATTCCCCTGGTCTGGCCCTCTCCAGAGCCTTCTATCTCTCCCCTCCCCACAGAGCCCCGTCTGCGCTTCACCAGGCCCCTGCAGGATGTGGAGGGCCGGGAGCATGGCATTGCCGTGCTGGAGTGTAAAGTGCCCAACTCCCGCATTCCCACGGCCTGGTTCCGTGAGGACCAGCGGCTGCTGCCCTGCCGCAAGTACGAGCAGATCGAGGAGGGCGCCGTCCGGCGCCTCATCATCCACAGGCTGAAGGCAGACGACGACGGTGTCTACCTGTGCGAGATGCGGGGCCGGGTGCGCACGGTGGCCAATGTGACAGTCAAAGGTGGGCTGGCCAGTGGGAGGAGGCCGAGGCTGAGGCAGGCGGATGCCCAGGCCCCAGGCTGGGGGATTCCCGTCCTTTTCTCAGGGCCCATCCTGAAGCGGCTGCCCCGGAAGCTCGACGTCCTGGAGGGAGAGAATGCGGTGCTGCTGGTGGAGACACAGGAAGCTGGGGTCCAGGGGCGCTGGAGCCGCGATGGGGAGGACCTGCCGACCATCTGCCAGAGCAGCTCCGGCCACATGCATGCCCTGGTCCTTCCAGGGGTCACCCGAGAAGATGCCGGCGAGGTCACCTTTAGCCTGGGCAACTCCCGTACCACCACTCTGCTCAGAGTCAAATGTGAGGGCAGGAAAGCCCGTGGGCAGACTGACTCTTCGAGGGCCGGACAGGAGGGCCAGGGCAGGAGGGTGACCAGATGCCAGAGCCTGGGTTGGCAAAGCGGACTCAAGTTGGGGGGGCTGTGGGAGGCTGGAGCAGGGCTGGAATGCAAACCCTGCCTCTGTCTCAGGCGTCAAGCACAGCCCCCCGGGACCCCCGGTATTGGCAGAGATGTTCAAGGGCCATAAGAACACAGTCCTGCTGACCTGGAAGCCCCCCGAGCCGGCTCCTGAGACCCCCTTCATCTACCGGCTGGAGCGGCAGGAGGTGGGCTCGGAAGACTGGATCCAGTGCTTCAGCATCGAGAAAGCCGGAGCCGTGGAGGTCCCAGGGGACTGCGTGCCCTCCGAGGGCGACTACCGCTTCCGCGTCTGCACAGTCAGCGAGCACGGCCGCAGTCCCCACGTTGTGTTCCATGGGTCTGCTCACCTCGGTGAGTCAGTCCTTCCAGACCCAGCCTGTCCGCGGCCGTACCCCAGTCACACCTCCCCATCCTCTCTCCTCCCTTCCCCAGCCTTCGGTCCCCGTCGTGTTATATGCCTTCTGCCTGCCAACTCTTGTCCTCTGCCAGCCCTCTGGTTCTGATGGCGGCACTCTGTCCCCATCTCAGTGCCCACAGCCCGCCTGGTGGCAGGTCTGGAGGACGTACAGGTATACGACGGGGAAGATGCGGTCTTCTCCCTGGATCTTTCCACCATCATCCAGGGCACCTGGTTCCTTAACGGGGAAGAGCTCGAGAGTAATGAGCCAGAGGGCCAGGTGGAGCCTGGGGCCTTGCGATACCGGATAGAGCAGAAAGGCCCACAGCACAGACTCCTCCTGCAGGCTGTCAGGCACCAGCACAGCGGGGCACTCGTTGGCTTCAGCTGCCCCGGTGTGCAGGACTCGGCCGCCCTCACCATCCAAGGTTGGTGCTGGTGGGGACCTGGGTGGACACAGAAGTCCTTGGTGGGTTCAGACGGAGGGCTCAGCGGTCCAGAAGGCCAATTTCCACCTACGTACAACGTACGTTATCTTCAGCATCGTAGCCAAATTCTCTTTGTGGCTTATAGAATTCCATCACGTTTGCTATCTTAGAGGCATGGCCCCTGGGCCCTAGTCCCTGACTGCTTCCTGCCTTATCATGTAACCGACAACATTATCAGAGCAACTTCTTGTGGTGTTAGGCACAATCCTAATCATTTTACGTGCGTTAATTAACACGGTTCTCTCGACAGCCCTACAAGATAGATTCTTTGGTGAGTCCATTTTACACATGGAGACACTGAGTCACAGAGGGGTTAAGTGATTTGCCCAGAGTCACCGAGCTAATGAGTGGTAGTGCTGGGTTATGAAGCCAGGCAGTCTGGTGCCAGAATCCCACTGTGCTACCTGTGGAAACAAGGAAGGAAGGGGATGAGGGGTCCCTGAGGAGGACGGTTCTTGGGCATCTGAAAGTGCAGGGGACATATGGCATTTGCCATCTCACCATTGCTGGAGTTTGTCCGGCCAATCAAGGAATTCCTCAGTGACCGAGCACAGGGCCAGGCAGGTGGTCAGCTGCTGGCATCCTAGGAGGAGGGCAGAGTAAGAACCAACAACCAGAGTGGCATTTTCAAAATGCAGCCTGGGACCCCTGACATCAGAACTGCCTGGAGGGCTGGTTGATAATGCAGATCCCCTGGCCCTTGCATGCCTGTGTGGGGCCTAAGAGGTTGCATTTTCAGTAGACTCCCTAGGAATTCTGTACGCTCAAACATTGCCCTTGAGAATTGGCGTGTGAGCCCAGCGATTTTCTTTTTAATTCCAACAAACGCGTTGAGCCAGCGGTTGTCTGGCCTGATGTACTCCGGCCTGCACCAGCGACGGGTGTTTATCCCGGGTGGAGCATGACAAGGGTGCTGCCTGTGCCCACGCTTCTCCCCACACAGAGAGCCCGGTGCACATCCTGAGCCCCCAGGACAAGGAGTCGTTGACCTTCACGACCTCGGAGCGGGTGGTGCTGACCTGTGAGCTCTCCCGGGTGGACTTCCCAGCGCGCTGGTACAAGGACGGGCAGGAGGTAGAGGAGGGCGAGTCGCTGGTGGTGAAGATAGATGGGCGCAAACACCGCCTGATCCTGCCGGCCGCCGAAGTCCGAGACAGCGGCGAGTTTGAGTGCAGAACAGAAGGCGTCTCAGCCTTCTTCAGTGTCACCGTCCGAGGTCAGCAATGATGGTGGTCTGGGCTCCTGCAGCTGAGGCTGATTCCCGGGGGCCATGCAGGCCCTGCCCCCTGGTCTGCCTGCTTGGGGGTCCCTTCCAGGGAGAGCCAGGGGGGCCAGCGGACACGTTTTCAAATTACTCTGTACTTGCTTCCTAATCCTCCCGTGCACCAACACCCTCCAGCATACTTGCCCTCCACATACCCCTGGCTAGGTAATGAGGGTGGGGAAATGAAATTCAATGAAGGGAAGGAGAGGCACGTGCTGACATTTACTGGGTCCCTGCCGTGAACCCAACATAATACCAAATGTTTCAAATACATAGGGTTTCACGTAATCTTCACATCTGGATGAGAAGCAGTAGATCTCTACAACACAGATGAAGAAACAGGCTCAGAGAGGTTATGTGATTTGCCCATTATCACACAGCCAGCAAACACCATAGCTGGGTTCACACCCAGGTCTGTGCTTATCCTACTATCTCAGGTAGCCACGGTCAAAGGGAAGCTTTAAGTGCAGGGGTCCAGTGGTTCTCAAGCCATGTTCTGGCTGCTTCAGAACCACCTGGGAAGCTTGTTATAAAATGCATACACCCAGGCCCCCCAGCTCTCCAGCTCCAGACTATCCAGGGTAGAGCCTGGGAATCACTCCGGGAAGGCAGCTTGGGAACCACTGATTCACCTCATCTTCTCGCTTCGAGTGGACATCCTGTCTCAACCCCACTGCAAGGAGGCCCTCTAACTGCTGTACACGCACCCAGTGACAGGGAACTCACTACCTGTAGTGAGCAGCTGTCTCACTGTGGCACCTAAGTCATTCCCCCTTCCTGCCCATCCTAGGGCCGGTGCTCTAGGGGATCCCTTGTAAAAACAGCAGCAAGCGTGGCCCAGTGTGGCCCATGATAATGACCTCCTCTCAGCCTAGGCAAAGGCTGTCATCTGTGCCTCCCCCTCCCCCATGTCCCCTCCCAGCCACCCCCATGTCCCGTGGGGACGCCCAGAACACAAAGGTGCCACATGGTTTGCGTTGCCTCACCTGCCATGCCCTCAGTACCCCACGTCATTGCTCCAGACCACCCTGCACAGCACGGCCTTAACCCTCCTAGTGTCCCCTGGGGAGGAAACTGTCTCCTGTGAGTCTCCTGTCTGCGTGACCTCGTTTTGTCTGCTTCCCACCAGACCCCCCGGTGCATATCCTGGACCCCCAGGAGCACGTGTTTGTGCATGCCATAACCTCTGAGTGTGTCATGCTGGCCTGTGAGGTGGACCGAGAGGATGCACCCGTGCGCTGGTACAAGGATGGGCAGGAGGTGGAGGAGAGTGACTTTGTGGTGCTGGAGAAGGAGGGGCCCCACCACCGGCTGGTGCTGCCTGCCGCCCAGCCCCCCGACGGGGGCGAGTTTCAGTGCGTCGCTGGAGATGAGCGTGCCTACTTCACCGTCACCATCACAGGTGGGGGGACAGGCAGGTCCGTGTGGCACCGCCTAGCAGCTGTCACACGATCCCCTCCGGGCCACTCTTCCCCAGGCCCTCTTCCCTCCCCGCAAGCTGATTGCGTGCCCCTCCTCGGTCTGCATCCTACGATTCAGTCACCCACCAAAACTACGTTGTCCTAAACGCTGGCCAGGGCTCCACGAGTCACAGGGCACCTCTGCCCCTTTCCGTTCTCTGGAGAAGGAGAACCTTCAGGAATGGCAGAGCTTTCCTGCGGGGCAGGGTGTAGGGCAGGTAAGCCCCCACCCTAGAGGGGTCAGAAGACCTCAAAAGTCTATGGGAGACCCTGGCTCCACCTGGGCACCTAACCCACCTCTCCCCAGCCCCATCTTACGTACGGTCCCTGCCCCAACCCAGAGAGCGTAGACCATTTCTACAGCAAAGGCTGACACCGTGATCCCGATGGGGCCACCGTGCCTGTGACGTGCTTTGGTGACTGTGGTTGTGTCTCCAGATGGGGGTGGCTGTCCCAGCAGCTAGGAGACCTAATCCAAAGGAAGATTCTCTTCTTTTTTTTCTTTTTTTTGTTGTGATGAGCACTGGGCGTTCTGTGTAAGTGGGAAGGTGGGAAGGCTCTCTTCGTCAACACGTGGCCCACTTGCAGGAGGAGGGAACAGGCATGGCTCAGGGAGGGCAGCCGGGCGCCTCGGTCCCAGCTATGACTGTCCCTGTCCCGCAGATGTCTCCTCGTGGATCGTGTACCCCAGTGGCAAGGTGTATGTGGCGGCCGTGCGCTTGGAGCGTGTGGTGCTGACCTGTGAGCTGTGCCGGCCGTGGGCCGAGGTGCGCTGGACCAAGGACGGTGAAGAGGTGGTGGAGAGCCCCGCATTGCTCTTGCAGAAGGAGGACACCGTCCGCCGCCTCGTGTTGCCTGCCGTCCAGCTGGAGGACTCCGGCGAGTACTTGTGTGAAATCGATGACGAGTCGGCCTCCTTCACCGTCACTGTCACAGGTGTGGGTTCACCCCAGCCGCCCGGGGTCACCAGAGGACAGTCCTGAGCCCTCGGGGGAGCTGGCCACCTACTCCCTAGTCGGCACACTGGGGAGGAGGGAGGTGGGGCTGCGGGTGCATGTACCGAGGCTCCCTGCCCGGAAGACCCCAGGGCCCCTATTCAAGGAAGCAGGCTCCTCCCCAGCACCAGGGCCAGGAAGAGCTGTGCTCCCCTGGCTCATTTACTGGGTGCCTCCCACGTGCCACCAGACCCCGGGCCGGGTGCTGCAGGTAACTGGTGTGTGATATACATGCACCGTCTCTGCTCTCAGAGCTGCAGTCTAGCTGGGGAGGCAGCTGTTAACCAGGGGTCGCAAACGGGCAGTCCGTAGGGCCCCATGCAGCCCACAGATGTGTTTTGTTTGGCCTGCAGAGTCTTACCAAAGTCAGGACAGTTCAAATAACAATCCGGAGTTATGCGTCCTCTTGAAAAAGCCGAAGACCCGGCGGCTCTGGTCCCGATTCCCCCCATGGCGACGAACAGCTGGTGCTGAGTAGCAGCTGCCCCCATAATATGGGGCCCACATTCCTCTGCCCTTCCGCCTCTGCCATTCCTCTTTGCCTCTCCCCAGACCCCTTCCACCACTCACCTGACCACCTACCTGGCCCCTGTGGGCATTTGAGTTTGCGACCCCTGTGTTAAACCAATAAATGCACAAATAAATGCACAGTTGACACGTCGTGACAAGTGATGTGAAGGAGCAGAGGGCTGGAGAGAGAACAGGAGAGTCAGAGAGGGCTGCGGAGAAAGCCGCCACACCCCTGGGCTGGACTCTGGACACCTGGTGGCAAGCAGACAGACCCGCTCACTTCCCTCCGGGAGCACGAAGCCTGGGAGGAAAGCCAGACACTTTAGAGGGTCTCAGAAGGTGGACTGTCCAGTGTTGTGACAGGGGTACAGAGGGAGCTCAAGGCTGGGGGCTCCTAACCTTGTCGGCAGGCAGGAAGTGCCTTCAAGGCAGATACTTGGGGGCAGGGGCCGAGGTAGCTGAGTGGGGTCAGGTTTGGGCCGAAGGTAGATGGGAGAATGTTCAAAGCTGGAAAAGCACAAGACGACTGTGAAAGTCACGGTGGTTCGGTGCTGGAAAGCGTGGGGCCGCAGGCCTCAGCGCCAGACCTGGTGTGGATATGCAGCTCGGGGGGGTGGGGGGGCGCTCGCAGGGCCTGACAGCTCGGTGGCACAGAAGAAACGTGCTGGCTGCACTGCACTGTCTTGTCGCCCTGTCCTCCGCTCTGCCCCAGCAGTGATGCCTCGATCCAGGCTGAGCTGCCTGGGTGCCCCCACCCCCAACCCGTGAGAGTGCAGCCTGGAACACCCAAGCCACAAAGCCAAAGGCCTCTCTGTGCATGTTTTGTCCTGTAGTGACCCCTTCAAGCTTTTCAGCCCCACGCCCTGGCCAGACACAATGGCAGACACACATTTCAGCTCACACCTGGCCTCCCCACAAAACACCAGATTGCTCACCGGGAAGTTCACACAAGCGGCCGGGAAGTTCACACAGAGCCAGCCCGGCTTTGGGCCAGGGATAAACAAGTCTGATGCCAAGCTGAGGTCCCACAGCTGTGCGGACACTCCAATCCTGTCACGGCATCTTGTCCTCACCCCACTGCTCCCTTCACCTCCTTAGCTCCCCAGGCAGCCGCATCTTGCAATCTACCAGCCTTGCTGGACCCCCGAGAACCAGCCTGCGTCCTTTGGACTCTTAGAACAAGCCCTGTTAGGGAGGTGGGTTGTGGAGGCAGAGGACTTGTGTGCTGGTGAGCACGTCTGCCCATGCGCACCTCTGCAAAAAAGTGTTTCCGGGAAGCGAGCAGTTCCTGAGCTTAGCCACAAGGGGGCCGCATGGTAAAGGGGCTCTAAAATGTCTTGGAAACTAGAAGATTCTGGGAGATGTTCAGGGCGCATGGGAGCATGGGCAGGCTCGGACTCAGTGCCTGAGCACCAGTCACCTCCAGTGTTGACATAGGAGGTCCTTTCCTGTGGAGGAATGACCCCTTTGGAGCAGTTGGAGATGAACTCCCAGAATCAGCGTTTAGCATCCCTGGGGAACTCATACAGGTGCTGGCAACTCGTAGACACAGATGCAAAAATCATTACTGAGTTCTGCAAGCTTTGGCTTTCGATCCCTACCACTGCTCACAGAGTCTGAGCCTCCCTTTAACACATGGTGGCTCTTCCTCCAGCCCTCGAGTACGTGGACCCAGCTGTGACCTTAAAGAGATTGGTTAATCACTCTTTGCCTCGATTTCTTCATCTGGAAAACAGGGATAAAATGATACCTACCTCTTAGGATTGCTGTGAGAGTTCAATGTGTAAAGTGCTTAGGACTGTTCCTGGAACCTTAGGAAATCATACAGAAGTATTCGCTGTTTCGGATCTACAATCTCTTGTTCACAATTCTGAAATCCAAAAAACCTCTCCAAACCAAAAGTCTGTTTCTAAGTTTCGTCTTCAGAGTCATTTCAGTAAAACCTGTGAAACTATTTCTGCTCTTTAAGTATCTTGTTTAGAGTGAGTATATGTATATGTCACACTGCCGAAATGTTAGTGTGGTTGGTTGCGGCGGGGGATGGGGCGCGGGGGGGGGGGTGCTCCAGTGGGGGCTAAGAGAGGCAGGTATGTGATATATAATAAATGCACCTTTTTTTCCTGGGATCTGAAGCATTCTGGATTCACATCTCTGGCCCCAGGGTTTTCGGAGGGTAGATCGTGGACCTGTTATTCCTTGTTATCATTATCCTTATCACTCTTGTTGTTGCGAGCGACAGGAACTCCGTGTTGCCAGGGCGGCTGGCAATTGAGTTTGTGACAGCCTGTGATTGCCCCACTCTGCAGAGCCCCCGGTGCGCATCATATACCCCCGAGATGAGGTGACCTTGATCGCCGTGAGCTTGGAGTGTGTGGTGCTGATGTGTGAGCTGTCTCGGGAGGACGCCCCTGTGCGCTGGTACAAGGATGGGCTGGAGGTGGAGGAGAGCGAGGCCCTGGTGCTGGAGAGCGACGGGCCACGCCGCCGCCTGGTTCTGCCTGCGGCCCAGCCCGAGCAGGGGGGCGAGTTCGTGTGTGATGCCGGAGATGACTCAGCCTTCTTCACTGTCACCATCACAGGTGGGCATTCTCTGGGCACCGTGGGGAGCTAGAGAGGCAGGAGGCCGAGGGACAGACACCCAACCTTCTCACTTCCTGCTTCTTAGGGGCCCCCCACCTGCCCCACACAGCCTGCCCCTCCCCCAGACTCCTCATTCTCAGCCATCAGAGAGCCCTGGCTTGCCCAGATCAGGCCATGACAGTGACTAGAGAGAGCCCAGCAGTTAGGAGCATTCATTCATTCATCCATTCATTCATCAAATATTTATTGAGCAACTACTATGTGCTCGGCACTGTTCTGGATGCTGAGGGATAGAGTAGCAAGCCAATAAGAGAACACCTCCGGTCTTTGTGGAGCTCGAGTTCTAGTGAGGATACACAGACAACCAGTAGGTGATGGTAAGTACATCAGAAGCAAAGTGGGGAAAGGGGGTATGGAGTGGGGGCGTGGTAGGGTGGGGCGTGCATTGGGGTCACATCGGTCTGGGTCTACCTCTGTCTATCCGTGGGCCCTCAGACAAATCACTTTCCTCTAAAGAGGCTTCGAGTCCTCATCTGTAAAGTGAAACCAACATCGGTGCCGCCCTCGGGAGTGTCAGGAGTAGCTGTGAGAAGAGCTACCGTGTGCTTAGCACAGCACCGGGCACACAGTAGATGCCCCCAGATGGTAGCCACACAAGTCCCGAGAACTGCTCTGGAAAGAGAGAGTGCTGGGAAGCCAGTGTGAGTGGGTGGGAGCCTGCTGGCTGAGCCTGAGCACCTTTCCCTCTGTCTGTCCACCAGCCCCACCAGAGAGGATCGTGCACCCGGCAGCTCGCTCCCTGGACCTGCAGTTCAGGGCTCCAGGGCGTGTGGAGCTGCGCTGTGAGGTGGCCCCTGCCGGGTCCCAGGTGCGCTGGTACAAAGATGGGCTGGAGGTGGAAGCATCGGACGCACTGCAGCTGGGAGCCGAGGGGCCCGCTCGCACCCTGACCCTGCCCCACGCCCAGCCCGAGGACGCCGGGGAGTATGTGTGCGAGACTCGGGATGAAGCTGTCACCTTCAACGTCAGCCTGGCCGGTGGGTGCTTCCTGCCAGCCCGGGTGCCGGAGGGGGCAGTCAGCCGGAGCTGACATGTTCCTCTCTCTGTCCAGAGCCCCCAGTCCAGTTCCTTGCTCCAGAGGCAGCCCCTGCCCCACTCTGTGTGGCCCCTGGGGAGCCGGTGGTGCTGAGCTGCGAACTGTCCCGGGCTAGTGCCCTGGTCTTCTGGACTCACAATGGGAGGCCGGTGCAGGAGGGCGAGGGCCTGGAGCTCCATGCTGAGGGCCCCCGCCGCATCCTCTGTATCCGGGCCGCAGACCTGGCCCACGCAGGCCTCTACACCTGCCAGTCCGGGACAGCCCCGGGGGCCCCCAGCCTCAGCTTCACCGTCCAAGTGGCTGGTGAGTATGGCCTGGGCAGAAAGCCTGAGAGCGTTGCACCCCCAAGCCCATGTGAGTTTCCCCGCCTCTCTAGCATGCTTTGTCCATCCCTCACCCACCTCTCTCAGTATCTTGCCCTCCCCACAGCCCTCGGGCCTCTCCCCGTCCAGTGACCCCCAGCTCTGACCCCACAGAGCCCCCCGTGCGGGTGGTGGCCCCCGAGGCAGCCCAGACAAGGGTTCGCAGCACCCCAGGCGGGGACCTAGAGCTGGTGGTGCGCCTCTCCGGGCCCGGGGGCCCTGTGCGCTGGTACAAGGACGGGGAGCGACTGTCGAGCCAGGGGCGGGTGCAGCTGGAGCAGGCCGGGGCGAGGCAGGTGCTGCGGGTGCGGGGGGCACGGAGCTGGGACGCTGGGGAGTACCTGTGCGACACGCCCCAGGACAGCCGCATCTTCCTCGTCCGCGTGGAAGGTAACAGTGCACCCCTCACTCCCTGTGGGCCCTGTCACCCCAAAGACCACACCCCTGCACCCTTCTGGGACTCCTTCAGCCCCCGACCCCCTCCTTGCTGCCTCGGGCTCTAACCCGTGCATGCACAACCGGAACTTGGATGAGGCTTCAGGAACCCTCTGTATAGGAGGAGCCATAACCCAGTGGTTAAAAGCAGGGGCTTTGGGGTCAACCCACCCAGGTTCCAATCTGGGTTCCACTTGTCAGTAGTGTGAGACTCTGGCAAGTGGCTCCACCTCTCTGGGCCCCGGCTCTGAAGGGCGGGGCGGGGGGTGGTGCTTGTCTTGTAGGGCTGTTGTGACCCTTAAATGAGATAGATAAGGTCCATGGTAAATTACCTAATAGGGAGTCAGAGAAGTAGGGAGCCAGGCTGGGATTGAAAGGAGGTAGCTAGGAGCGGCAGGGAGCTGGCATCTTGTCCTCTGAGATACCCCCCGTGGTCCTCAGCAAAGATCTTTCGGATAACTGAGAGACGAGGACCTGCACCCAGGAGAGGATGGAAAGGAGGGAGAGGGAAAGACACAGCCCCACCTCACTGCCTGACCCCATCCCCCCAGAACCACCACTGGCAAAGCTGGTCTCAGAGCTGACGCCACTCACCGTCCATGAGGGTGACGATGCCACATTCCGGTGTGAAGTCTCGCCGCCAGATGCCGATGTCACCTGGCTCCGCAACGGGGCCGTTGTCACTCCGGGGCCCCAGTTAGAGATGGCCCAGAATGGTTCCAGCCGCACGCTGACGGTGCGACGCTGTCAGCTGGACGATGCGGGGACCGTGACTGCCCGAGCAGGGGGCACAGCCACAAGTGCCCGGCTCCACGTTCGAGGTTTGGTCCTGATGGGGATGCAGTGGTCTTGTCTCCTGTGCCTGTTCTCTCAGCCCTGGCCCTGGCAGCCTTGCGCCTCTGCCCAGGGACCGGCCGGTGAGCAGGGGGTCGGTCATCAGCCTCCAGGCCCCACCAGGCTCCATGACCCCCTCCCCCTTCCTCCCCAGAAACGGAGCTGCTGTTCCTGCGGCGGCTGCAGGATGTGCGGGCAGAGGAAGGCCAGGACGTGTGCCTCGAAGTAGAGACAGGTCGAGTGGGCGCAGCAGGTGCCGTGCGCTGGGTGCGAGGTGGGGAGCCCTTGCCCCGTGACTCGCGCGTGTCCACGGCCCAGGACGGCCACGTCTACCGCCTCTTCATCCACGGCGTCATCCTGGCCGACCAGGGCACCTACGGCTGTGAGAGCCACCACGATCGCACCCTGGCCAGGCTCAGCGTGAGGCGTGAGTGCCCTGTCTTCTCCTAACCCATCACACTGCCCCGTGGCGCAGCCTTTCCTGGCTGCCCCAGGGCCCCTCAGACCCCCCACCAAAGTGCCCCTCGCCACTGAGGCAAGTCAGCCCTGGCTGGCCTCCAGAAGTGTGACCTGAAGCAGCCTGCCCAAAGCAAAACTTTTCATTTTCTAGTCTTTTCTATTTACCCTAGAAGTCCGTGTGGATTTTGCATTCCATTTCACGTGTCCCAGTTGGCTTTGCTGTAAACGTAAATATTATACTCCAGAAACACGTGCCGTGTTTATCCCTCAGTCACCTGCCCCACGGTCCACGGGCCCATTTGGCAAATAGCAACTCCCCCATCTGCCCCAAGCCAGAGCTTTCTATTAACTGCGAGACCTCATGCAAGTTACTTACTCTCTCTGAGCCAAGTCTTCTCAAGAATGGGGCTGATCCGTACTTCAAGGGTCTTCAGGAACAATAGCTGAGATGACATGAAAAATGCCCACACAGAGCTTGGTAAATGGTTGCTGTTGCTGATATGTAGTCTCTTCTAATTTATTTCATTCATTTAATCGCAATAAACCCATGTCTCAATGCTGTTCACCTTGTACGGTTGGAGAAACTAAAGCCCAGAGAGGTCGAGCAGTTTGCCAAAGGTCACACAGCACACAAACCATGTGGCAGAGCTAGGGCGTAATCCCAGCTTGTCTGACTCCGATTCCTGCGCTCCTCCCAGTGTCACAGTACCCCTCACCCAGACTCCTCGACCCTCTAGCCACAACTCATCTCCTTCACGTGTGCCCTCTCCTAAGCCCCTCCCCACCCCGCCCAGTTGGCCTCCTGTGCTCCTTTCTCCCTGACCCTGGTTCCGGGCTTCCTTCCACAGGGGCTCAGATTGGGTGTTAGGGGTGGTACAGGCGGGGCCAAGAGCTGTGTGAACCCTCAAAACCCCTGCCCAGAGCTGGAGCCCTCATCCTCCCTCTCTCCCCATCTCCCCCCACCAGCGAGGCAGCTAAGGGTGCTGCGGCCTCTGGAGGATGTGACCGTCACTGAGGGGGGCAGTGCCACCTTCCAGCTGGAGCTGTCCCAGGAGGGTGTGACCGGGGAGTGGGCCCGAGGTGGAGTCCGGCTGCAGCCGGGGCCCAAGTGCCACATGCATGCAGAGAGCCACAGTCACCGTCTGGTACTCAGCGGCCTGGGCCTGGCTGACTCGGGCTGCATCACCTTCACGGCGGATTCCCTGCGCTGCGCAGCCAGACTCACTGTGAGAGGTGTGGATTCTGGGCCCGCTGCTTGCCTGCTGACTGCCCTGAGTGTGATTCCACCGATCCCCCTCCCTGTGTGGCCCCCTGCACTGACCCTGCCTGTCGGAGTGTGCCTCCCCTGACTCTTTGGCCTTGGGTGGCCCCCGAGACCGCCCTGCTTGAGTGTGGCTCCTCTGACCGATCTGATCCAGCGTGACTCCACTGACCTTCTGGTCCCTGTGAACCACTGACCATGCCACTGTGAGTGTGCCTGTGCCGGTGTGGTCCCTCTTGTCTGCTGCCTGACCAGGGCCCCACTGACCACTCTGAGCGTGGCCCCACTGACCACACCTGCCTGCCGTGGCCCCTGCTGCCTGCCTGCGTGTGCCCTTCTGACCGCTCAAGTCCCAGTGACCCACTAACTGCCTAAGGATGACTCTGCTAGCAACTCTGGTTCAGGGACGCCCATTTTTCTACGCCCCATATTCCCCACTCACAACACGTGCTCTGGAGTTCCCCCCATTGCTCCTCTGAACACATCATGTCTCCCACTGGCTAGTGTCACCTGTCCATTCCAGTAAAGTGTGGTCCCCACTGACCATACCTGCCTATAGGTGACTCCACTGGCGTCCCTGCTTTGGTTCCCGCCCCCATGCCCCGCTAATTCCAGCATGTCCCCCACTGGCCAACTTAAAGTGTGATACCCCCAGCTGGCCACTCCTGTCCCATTGACCCCTGTGGCCCTGTTGTGTCCTCCACTGACTAGCATCCCACTTGGACCACTTGTGTCCCGGCACATCCCCCTCTGACGAGTGGCCTCCACCCACCACCTTCCCCAAATGCGTCCACCACTGACCCCTGTGCCCAAGTGTGTCTTCCTTCTCCCCCTCCCAGAGGCCCCAGTGACCATTGTGAGGGGGCCGCAGGACCTAGAGGTGACCGAGGGAGACACAGCTACATTGGAGTGCGAGCTTTCCCAGGCCTTGGCTGATGTCACTTGGGAGAAGGTCAGAACCCATCCCACCTTGACATCATAAGGACATAATGATAATGGCCCAAATGGAAACAACTAATACTCCCTGAACAGATGTGTCTGGCACTGTGCTCAGATTTACTTTACATTAAACCCTCTAATCCTTACAACAGCCCTATAGAGTAGGTTTTGCTATCTCTGTGTTATCTCTAAGGAGCCTGAAGCTCAGTGGGGTGGTATCGCCCAGCGGCAGACAAAAGGGGTAGAGCCATATTTGAATCCAGATTTGCCTTATTCTAGAATCCATGCTCATGTCCAGAGTGATCGGTACACGACTTTTGGCTTCCAGTGCCCACGGCGCCCCTTTTCAGTCCTAACATCCCCAAGGATGACACCTTCCCAGTGAGGCTCCTGGGGAGGCCCCAAAGGCTCAGGACAGCCAGATCCCAGCCTGGGGGGACAGAGAGGCATAAATGCTCCTCGAAACCTCTGGACTTCAACAGACGGCGCCGCCCTCTCCCAAGGCCGAGGTTGCCTGTGTCCAACCGAATTCTCCCCGACCCTCTGCAAATCTCGCCCCTAGGACGGGCGCCCGCTCACCCCCAGCCCTCGGCTCAGGCTCCAGGCCCTCGGCACGCGACGCCTTCTCCAGCTGCGGCGCTGCTGCCCCTTGGACGCCGGGACCTACAGCTGTGCAGTGGGGACGGCTCGCGCCGGGCCCGTTCGCCTGGCAGTGCGCGGTGGGTACCGGGCGCTGCCCGGACTGGGCAGTGCTGCGGGCGCGGGGGCTGCGGACCCGACTAGCCCCGGACAGACTCCGGTGCCTCCCGGGAGTAGGGCGGAGAGTGGGCGTGAACGGGCACCGCCCCCTCAGCCCCGCCCCCGCCTCACGCCCCCGGCTCCGCCCCAGAGCGCATGGTGTCAGTGCTCTCCGAGCTCCGGGCGGTGCGCGCCCGCGAAGGCGACGGCGCCACGTTCGAGTGCACCGTGTCGGAGGTGGAGACCACCGGGAGCTGGGAGCTCGGAGGCCGGCCGCTGAGACCCGGAGGCCGCGTCCGCATCCGACAGGAAGGTCTGGCGGACTTTCTTCCTATTCTGGCCCCCTGCTGCCCCGCCCCCGGCTCAGGCAAACCCCGCCCTACTAGGATAAGCCCCGCCTCTGGCTCGCGTGAGCCCCGCCCCACAGCCCAAGGAACCTTCTCCCGGTATTTCCCCGGTCCCCAGCTCTGAGCCACCGGTCCTGGACCACTCCTCTTTCCCCTCAGTCCCGCCCCCGGCGCACATTGGCCGCGTCCAAACCGACCCGGGGACCTACTCCGGCCCACCTTCATCCCCGAACCCTCCCCTTGGCTGCTCCAGCCTCGCTAGCGCCTCTCTCACCCCCAGGGAGGAAACATGTTCTGGTGCTGAGCGAGCTGCGCCCGGAGGACGCCGGTGAGGTCCGCTTCCAGGCGGGACCCGCCCAGTCCGTGGCTCAGCTGGAGGTGGAGGGTAAGCAACTGGGGAGGGACGGTTGGGAGAGGGCATCATCTCCCCTCGGGACTGGCAGGCTGGCGGCTGGTCCTGGGAACACTGCCTCCCCACCTCCCTTCCTCGAGGGACTCTTCTGGGGCGGGTCACAGAGGGCAGTGCGTTTCCTGGGGAGGAGGAGACTTTGGGTTAAGGGTACAGAGGATCGGGCTGGTGCCTTAGATATCTAAGAGAAGTGGAGGCTGCAGGGAGGGGGAAGATGCGTCTCTCCTCCTGGGGGCCCTGCGTGTCCCTATTAACTTAAGCCCTCGTCCTCACCCCCAGCACTGCCTCTCCAGATGTGCCGCCGCCCGCCTCGAGAGAAGACGGTTCTGGTCGGCCGCAGGGCGGTGCTGGAGGTGACTGTGTCCCGCTCGGGGGGCCACGTGTGCTGGTTGCGGGAGGGGGTCGAGCTGTGCCCGGGAGACAAGTATGAGCTGCGCAGCCACGGCCCCACCCACAGCCTGGTCATCCATGACGTGAGACCTGAGGACCAGGGCACCTACTGCTGCCAGGCCGGCCAGGACAGCGCCCACACACGGTTGCTGGTAGAGGGTGAGTGGAGCTGACTGGGCAGAGGTCAGAGGGGCAGGCTGGCTGGCCAGACAGGAGGGGTCGCCTGGGAGCTGGTGGGCTGAGACACGCCTACCAGAGGTTTTCCAGAACTTGGGATGGCCAACTGGTTCTGGGGTGTGTGGAGGTGGGGAGTGGGGGAGGGGCTGAGGGCTGAGCAGAGGAGGGAGCCCTGTGTTCTCTACTGGAACCGTCTGGTTCAGGTCAGCCGTTTCCACCTTTCTATGCCCTTTCCTGTCCAGGCTTCTCACTTTCTCCTGCCTCTGGACTGTGTCTGTCTCTCTTGAATGCCCCATTTGGACCCTAATTCCTCTCCTTCCTACCTACTAGCCCCTGATCTGTGCCTACCTGTCCCTCATCCCCCTCCTGCTCTCTGCCCAGCTGGCTTCTGCCCATCTCAGCCAGCTCCACATCGGGCTGAGAAGAGGGCTCCTCTAGTCCCATTTCCTTCCTCTTCCACAGAGATGCCCCCTCCACTTGAATTCCCGCATTTCCTACCCCTAACTCGGGGCTGACTCCCATTTTCCTGCCCTCATAGACATCCCTGACAGAGGCCCAGAAAGGGTGGGGCAGAGGGTGAGGAGCCAGCTCTTCCTGTGCGGGTGCCCAGGCTCTGCCAGGGGAGAGGACGGTGGTACCCACTCTCTCCCCAGCCCCACGCCGAGTCATTCCTCTGCAGGTAGCTAGGAGGACCGAACCAGGCCAGGCAGGTGCCCTCGGACAGCTTGGAAGGCGTGTGCCCGTACCCTGGGCAGGGGTGGGGAGGCAAGGGAACCACAGGTGTTGGGGACAATAAAGTGGTGCAGTCCTTTTCCCTGGCTCTCTGTGTGATGTAGGAGGGCAGAACTTGCCTGGAGCCTCTGTGTAGTAAGTGACACAGGACACCAAGGGCTGCGGGGCTTCCCATTTGGCCCGTGAAAGTGCCAGCCACTGAAGACCACCACCACTCCTGGCAGAAGCCACACAGTTTGGCACATTTATAAAATATGTAAAACAGGGTGGGGTGAGGGGAGACAGAAGCATGAGGTGTCCAGGGTGGCATGACAGACACCAGACATGCACCGTGCATTTAAGCCCCCTCCCCCAGCCCCTTTCCCTAACCCAGCCCAGAGCAGCACCCCCCACCCCCCTCCCCTGCCACTGCCCTCAGGCTGGTGGCTTTGTAGGAGACAGGGGACCAGGGCTAGGGGTGCTGCCATTTGCCCCAGGGACAAGGACAAGAAGCCTTAGATGAGTCTGGTTGGGAGGTGGAGCAGTGGGGGAGGAAGGCAGACATCCTCCACTTAGACATGCAGGAGAGTGGCCTGTGGGACCCCAGCAGTGGGGGTGGAGGCAGGGCCAACCTTGGAGAAGCCCCACCAATCAGAAATCTAAGGCAAGGGTCCCAGTGTCCCCTCAAGCCCACGCCTCCATACACACATAAACACACACACACACAGGCGGCACACTCACAACCCTGAGCACACCCCAATGGGGCTCACACCCCGCATCCCTCAAGAGCCCCTCTGGAGCTCGGGAGGAGGCTTTCCCCTTAGGCCAGGCCCAGCCTGAGACAGGTTCTCTCTTCCAGTAGCCGGGCCAGCCCTCTTCAGGGTGGGGAGGGGGACAGCCAGAGGCCACAGGGCCAGGCAGGCTGGGTAGCGGCCCAGCAGACCTCCCCAAGCTGGCAGAGCTGGTGACCGCAGAGTCTAGGTGGGCAGGAGCAGCAGTACTGCTATACCCGCACGGGGGGCCCTGAGCAGGCCGTCAGTGGCCCCCGAGACCCATACTCATAGTCCGCGTCTGTGGGCGAGGCCATGAAGGAGCTCAGTGAGCTCCCCGTCTGCCGGTCCCGGAAGCTCTGGATGTAGCTCTGTGGGAAAGTAAACACGGGTGTAAGCGTGGAAATCCTGCCCCGGAAGCCACCTCCAGGGACATCCTCTCCTTGCACGCCACAGCCTCAGACTCACCCCAGAGTGCCACAGGCCCAGGGCCTCACCACAGCCCACTCGGGCTATAGTCCATAGCCAGAGACCCTACCCTTACTATACCTCATTAAAATTCCTACTCAGGACACCTTTCCCCCAGTCCTAGAGCTGGAACCCGTCAGGCTCCTTGTGCAGGGGTTACAATAGGCAGACAAATGCTAGCCCTTCTAGATTGAGATCGGCCTCTGGGGAAGGCCCAGTTCCGTTGGACAGAGTCTACAGTACTCCCTTCTCCCCCCATTCAGGCTGGAGGGGCCCAGGTTGCTCACCGGGGAGAGGACATCTCCATTGAAGCGTTTGATGGGCACGGGCCTGCGCCGATAGGCGGGGTCAGGAGGCCCGGGCCTTGGAGGAGCCCGGGGGCCTCTGGGGGGCGCTCGAGGGGGTCTCTTCTTCCTCCGCTTCTCCTTGCGCTCTTCCTGCTGCCGAATCCGCATCAGCTGGACGCGTCGTCGCTGCCGGCTGATGACCACTGTGCAGGGGTGGGCAGAGAAGGGACTCACAGGCTCACACGCCTCGTGTCCTCCAAGCCTCCCTGATCCTTCCTACCTCAGGGCTCCAGGTGTCCAGATTCCCTTTGTCCATAACCTCCTGCTCCCCCTTCCTTTCCCCATCTCCCACGCCCCAGATGGGACTTCCTGCAGTTGTTCTTTTCTTCCAAAGGTCATATGGAAGATTCCTAGACTTCTAAGTACTCCCTCTCCAGCTATTATCCCTTTCCCAATCCTGAGGCCCAGGTGACTCACCTAAACCAGCCGTCATCATCTCTCAATTGGACAACTACAGCCTCCTTCTCACTGGTTGGGCCTTCCATGCTTGCCCCCCATTTCCACAATGTTTCTTACACTCAGCAATCAGAACGAGCATCCCAAACGCTAAATGAGATTCTATCCACCCCCTGCTTTAAACCTGCAATAGCATCACATTGCCCTCCTGGTAAAATCCAGAGTCCTAATCACGGCCCACAGGGCCCGCACAGTCGGTATGCCTCACCCACCACACTGCAGCCCACTTCCTCAACAAGCCAAGATCTTTCTTTCTGGGGACCTGCCCTTGCTGTTCCCTCTTTTTCTAGCTCTTTGCGCGTGGCCTCTTATCCTTGAGCACTCTACTCAAATGTCACCTCTTCCTAGCGGCCTTCCTTGACCCCTGTATCTGTAACAGCCTCTGTAGGTCACTTGTTTACATTGCCCTGCATATTTCTTTTGTATCACTCCAGAGCTGGAATTATCTAGTTTGTATGCATTCTGTTGTCTGTCTCCCTCCACCTGAATGCAACCCCATGAGCGCAGGGTCCTTTTCTGTTGGATCCCCTGTGCCTGAAACAGGCTTGCCACAGAGCCACTGCCCCATACCTTGTTGCAGAATGAATAGTGGGGCTGCGGTCCTGTCTTCCCAGACCCTGAGCCAGTCAGCTCTCTAACCCTATTGAGGCCTTTGGTTACTAGTATGTACTGCTCCTTCCCCTGTGCCCCATTTGCTCAGTCCTCCCACCCGTCCTTGGCCACTCATTTCTCTCTCACCCACCCTGGCCTGGACCCTCTCACCTTCTGTGTGGGAGTCCCCCTCGGCCGTCACCCGCCACTGCACCAGAACGCCCATCAGGCTGAGCAGGGGCCAGAGTGCCAGCAGGGCCCAGCTCCGCCAGCAGAGGGGGGGTACTGGGGCGGCACGCAGTCGCTCCACCGCGTAGCGCCCCAGCAGCAGCAGCTCAGCAAAGTAGTCAGCGGCAGTGGCGATGAGCGCAGCACCTGTCACGGCGGTGGCCAGGGTGGTGAGTGGTCGCGGCCAACGCAGTGTGAGCAGGGCGCAGAGTAGGCCGCCCCCCAGCAGCAGCCCCAGTGGGCCCCACACAGAGCCTGGCTGGTAGTAGGGAGCGGAGCCCAGCAGGGCGGCAGCAGCGAGCAGCAGACCCAACAGCAGCCCCACCAGGAAGAGGCCCACACTGCGCACCAGCATGGCCACCAGCCCGCAGAGCAGCCCGATGCCCAGTGCGATGCCCGCACTTGCCCCGGCACTCAGCTGTGTCTCCAGCACCCGCTCTCGGTAGCACAGCAGGAAGATGACCACCGAGCCAAACAGCAACCCAGTGAGGAAGAGTACTGCCTTGAAGCAGCGGTAACCTGGAGGGGAACAAGGGCTAGTGAGGGGCCAAAGTGAGGTCACCAGGCTCCAGAAAGGGGATCAGAGGGGTTTTGGACATGAGAATCACAGAGGAACCAGGAGCAGGACACTAAGGTCAGAATCTTGGGGGCCACTGGAGTTCTGAGGGCATCAGTGATGGGACCATTGGGGTCCAAGGAGGTCAGAGAGATAGGTCATTGGGACTCACTGGGAAAGCAGAGAGATAAGAGTTACTGAGATGAGTGTTGGGTCTTTGAGGGTCAGATAAACCATTGGAGTCAAGAGTGAATCAGTGATAGGGTCATTAGGGTCTTTGGAATCATAGGGGTCAGAGAGAGGTCATTTGGGGTCACAGGCGATCAGCAATAGAATCACTGGGGCCTTAGGAGGGATTGTTCAGAGATACGAGGTATTTAGAAGTCAGAAAGAACTTGAGAGATGAGGGTCACACAGGTTCAGAAAGATAATGTCTTTAAGGGGTAACAGGGCTTCAGAGATACAACATTAGTAGAAAATTACAAAGAGAATGGAAAAGCAGGGTTATTGGGGAGGGGTTCCAGAAGATGAGGTCATTGCAAGCAGGGGAATTAACAGACATGGAATCGTTGAGAGTGTTAAAGGGTTTCTGAGAGGGTAATATTGAAGCCAGAGAAATGGGAGATCATGAGAGTAGGCAGACAATGGCATCATAGGGATCAAAGTGTCAGGAGTAACAGAGGGAGACAGAGGGATGGAAGGTAATGAGATAACTGGAGGCGGCTGGGGGTCACTAGGGTCATAGAGTGTTCAAGAGGATTATAAGGGGAACCGGTGGTCATGGAGTTTCAGAAAAATGGAAGTTATACCCATTAAGGGTAACTGGAAGAGTGAGGGACTTGTAGATACTGAACAGTTGGGAAGATGGAAGTCAGAGATGGAGGTCAAGGGGTCAGGGTACGCCAAAGAGAAAGTTCATAAAGAAATTCAGGAGGTGCCTGGGTGGCTCAGTCAGTTAAGCATCTGACTCTTGATTTTGGCTCAGGCTGTGATCTCGAGATCGTGAGATTGAGCCCCATGTTGGGCTCTGTGCTGAGCATGGAGCCTGCGTGGGATCCTCTCTCTCCCTTTGCACCTCTTCCCTGCTCTTGTGCATATTCTCTCTCTCTCTCTCTCTCTCTCTCTCTCTCTCTCTCTCTCTCAAAAATAAATTTAAAAAAGAGGAGATTCAGTTTTAGGAATGAGGGAAGCATCAGAGTCCAAGAGGTTCTGGGGTCAGATAGAGGAGTAGGGCATACACAAGGGCTCAGAGTCCAAGAGCCTGGGAATGAGGGCATCCAAGGTGGGTAAAGTGGCAGAGAACCCCAGGGGAGAGAATGTCAGGCTGCTTGAGCAACTGCAGAGAGAGTGGGTATGGGTAGTGGAGAGCATGAGGTGACAGACTCCTTAGAGACCCAGAATGTGTCCTAAACCCTTAGAAGGGCACTTCCTCTTGCTCATTCTGCAGTTGTTCAGCTTGGAGTTTGGGGGTGGAAGAGGAGGGACCATCTGGCTCCCATCCTTACCTACTACACAGCCATTCTAGGGGGAGGTATAAATGCTGCAGAACACTAGTCTCATGGCACCTCTGCCCAGCCTGGAATCCAGATCTCCATGCTTCCTTTGTACTTCTTCCAATTGCCTATAATGATCCTCCTAGAGGCTTCCCTTGGGCCCCCAGCCCATGGAGCTCACTCCCCTCTCTGAAATTCTGTAACTCTTGCAGTAGTCACCAGGCACTTATTCCACTAGCCCATCTGGTACCTTTGTGCAAATTAGAAAAAGTCATGTCTTCCTCTAGGTAAAGCAGCCTTGTGCCAAGGCCTAGAGTTTGGCAAATGGACCATGGGCTGGATTTCAGCTCCCGGTTGCCTATTCAATTGAACTCCCTTGTGGGAGTTCTTGTGCAGTACCCATCCTAAACAACTGTTTATAGCAGGCCTGGTTACTATAGCTATCTCCATGTATGTGACTACCATCTAGCCCGCTCTAACATGTATTACAGGTGTGAATGTTCCAGAAGTCTCTCCCCTATCAGACAATATGCCATGTGGTAAGGGACCATGTTCAACCACCCTGCTAAATGCTTTTCTGTGCCTACCTAGCACAGTGACCCAAACCCATCTTCACCATAATAGCTATTATTTATTGAGCATCTACTATTTTCCCAACAACCCTCTATGAGACAATTATCATTGTTCGCACAGTTTAGATGGGAAAACTGAGGCTCAGACAGGTTAATGTGCCGAGGTATCACAATTAGTAATGTGCAGAGCCAGTTTCAAATTCAAGCATGCTGAATTTAAAAGCCTGTGTTTTTTTAGGACCTAGAGTCTAGATGATCCATGAACATGTGTGGGATGAAAGAAAGAGAAAAGAAAGATAGTTATTCATGGTGGTGGTGGTGATGGTGGTAGTGGTGATGATGTTCTAGAGAAGATTTGAGGCGCCTAAAAAATAATTTGGGAAACAGTGGGGAGCCCAGGTGAAGGATGAGGTAGGGGTCTCACCGAAGAAGCAGTAGACGACTCCGAACAGACAGCACATGATGCAGACGAGGGCCGGCAGTGCCTGGTACCTGCGCTCCAGGGGCTGCTCACAGGGTGCACCCCAGAAGGCATCATCTGGCTCGGGGGGCAGCAGCTGGAACCGCAGTGTCGCCACAGTGCCTGGCATAGTGCTGGGAATGGAAGGGAGTCAACCTCCCAGGTCAGCCTGACAAAGAATAAGTTGGGGTCAAGGAGGAGTGCTGGGTCTCCACCAGGATGGGGGCAAGAATGGGAATGGGAGAACTAGGCAAGGACACCAGTGGACAAAGGAGTGATGCCCAGCTCTGGAAGCATCTCTGAAGTGGAGCAAAAGACAAAGGGAAACAAAAGTGCCTGGCTAAAGGAGGCTGAGATGTAGAAGTTAAAAGGGACCCTGGTTGGGGGAAGAGGAGGACAGTGTGCTGCCCATAAGAAAGAGGCAGCCAGGAGACTCCTCTGTGGGCGGCCAAATCTGGGATTGTCCAAGATCTACCTGGGCAGGAGGCGACCTGAGCTTCTGAGCGAAAGAGGCTGTGCAGGGGCCGGAGGGTCCGGGGTTGCAGAGCGCCAGAGGCCCCAGCTGACTGGGGTCCGGGAAAAGTCCGCCGAGCCGGGAAGGGGGCTGCTGGGCCGGAGGGACCGTTCTCTGTGCGGCGGCGTCGCTGCTCCGCCTCCAACACCGGCTGGCACTCCAGTGCCGCGGAGTCTGGGGACTCAGGCTGGGTCTGGGGAAGGGAAAGGAGCAGGAGCAGGGGCTTGGGCTGCCCCAGAGCCGCGGCCCCATGCCCTGAGCCCGCCCGCGGCCTTTGGTGCTGATGGACAGCTCCGGCCTCTGCTCCTGACGTCACTCAGGGCGCACCATCCAGGCAGGGGCGGGCTGCTTCTGACGTCACCAGGGACGCACCAACCACGCCGGGAGAGGCAGGGGACTCCGCCTCCGGCGTTTCCCTCACCGGCACTGAGGAGGGGGCACTTCCGGGGGTCCTTCCCCTTTAACCTCCCCCTTCTCCTCCGTCTCCGGTAGCTGGAGCCCGAGACCCCACCCCGGGGGCGGGGACCTCGCAGTGACACGTCGGACAGCGGCGGCCGTGGTCGAGGCTCCTGCGCGGAGCGCTGGGACCCTGCGCCGGACGGAGGAGGATCGGAGCGCCGCGCAGGGGATTCGACTAGGACCGCGTCGGCGGGGAGGGAGCGGGCCCGCCCGCTTGGCCCGGGCCCTTCGGATCCGCCCCCTCCCCGGTCCCGCCCCCTCGGAGCCTCTTCGGGCTGCTGTGGGGCTGCTCCGGGCCCCGGGGCCCGTGGTCCCGGCGCCATGCGGGCATCGCTGCTGCTGTCGGTGCTGCGGCCCGCAGGGCCTGTGGCCGTGGGCATCTCCCTGGGCTTCACTCTGAGCTTGCTCAGCGTCACCTGGGTGGAGGAACCGTGTGGCCCAGGGCCGCCCCAACCAGGAGAGTCTGAGCTGCCGCCGCGCGGCAACACGAACGCGGCGCGCCGGCCCAACTCGGTGCAGCCGGGAGCGGAGCGCGAGAGGCCTGGGGTCGGCGCAGGCGCCGGGGAGAATTGGGAGCCGCGTGTCTTGCCCTACCACCCTGCACAGCCTGGCCAGGCCGCCAAAAAGGCCGTCAGGTAGGGATCAGCCCCGCCAGCCCCACCCCCTGGGCACCGGTCGGGTCGGGCGCGCCGGGGAGGCCGCCGGAGGCTGGGTTAGGCTCCGGAAGGAAGGGGCTGGCCAGCCAGGAAGTCTTTGGCCCCAATAACTTCCGATTGCCCTGCTTCCCCGGGAGCTGTGGAACCCATCTGAGGCCCTTTCTGGGCCCCGTCCAGGCCTGGGCGGAACTTGCCCTCCTCTGTCCTAAACTGGCTCGACCCCATGGTCCCTCATAGATCCTATTAGCTCCCTGATTGGGCTGTTGGGTTTCGAGAAATGACTGGTACATAGAGTGGGTGCATAGAGAGAGGGACAGAAAAAAGAGAAACCAAATTTACCTGTATCTCTTGTTCCTGGGTGGGGCACCTCGGGATGAGGTTTGTGGGGGAGGGGTGAGGTACCCATCCCATTAATGCCTTTGCGCATGAGTTGAAATACTTTTCTTCTAAGCAACACTGAGTTCAGATTTCAGCTTTGCGACTTACCTTCTGCATTATGGAAGCTAAGTTACCAGAACTGCTGAGCCCCGGTTTTCCCTTGTCCCAAACACAGTCAGTACATCCCTCTGCCCTATATTCCTTTACATCATTTATGTGATGTATTTGTGCTATGATGGCATATTTATATAGAAATAAGTATATACATGGTGTGTGGAGTATCTATGTGCTGAGCAGTTGTCTAAGTGCTTTGAATAGATACTATCAGCTCCTTTATGCAGAGCAGACTACTGAATGAGGCTCAGGTAGGTTAAATAACTTGCTCAAGGACACAACTACTAAGTCGTGAAACAGAGAATCAAATCCACAATGTACCTCTCATATCTCCACACACATTGCCATCCCCCCCTCCTCAAGGCACTATATAGGTAAGGCAAATATTTCATGTAAATCCCCATGACCCCCAGGGAGTTGGTTATTCTTATCCTATTCGTAGGTGAAGAAACAGGCCAGAGAGGATGTGACCTGCCAGAGCCTATGTTGTCTTCTTGATAACCTTGTGCCCTCTTCTCCCCCAGAACCCGATACATCAGCACGGAGCTGGGCATCAGGCAGAGGCTGCTTGTGGCGGTGCTGACCTCACAAGCCACGTTGCCCACACTGGGTGTGGCCGTGAACCGCACGCTGGGGCACCGGCTAGAGCGTGTGGTGTTCCTGACGGGCTCTCGCGGCCGCAGGGCACCACCAGGCATGGCAGTGGTGACACTGGGTGAGGAGCGGCCCATAGGGCACCTGCACCTGGCACTGCGCCACCTACTGGAGCAACACGGTGACGACTTTGACTGGTTCTTCATAGTGCCCGATGCCACCTACACCGAGGCACATGGACTGGCTCGCCTAGCCGGCCGTCTGAGCCTGGCGGCCGCTGCCCACCTGTACCTGGGCCGGCCACAGGACTTCATCGGTGGAGAGCCCGCCCCAGGCCGCTACTGCCATGGAGGCTTTGGGGTGCTGCTGTCCCGCACACTGCTGCAGCAGCTGCGCCCCCACCTGGAAGGCTGCCGCAACGACATCGTCAGTGCGCGACCGGATGAGTGGCTGGGACGCTGCATCCTCGATGCCACAGGGGTGGGCTGCACTGGCGACCACGAGGTGGGAAGATAAGCCGCCCCGTTGGCACCTCCTGCCTGAGCTTGTGCCCTTCCCCCTCGGAGGCAAAGGGGTAGTTGGAAATAATAGGCCTGGGTTTCCATGCCAGTTCTGTCACTTTCTATCCCTGTAACCTTGGGTAAATGACTGCATCTCCTGAACTTTGGTATCCTCATCCATACCAATGAAAATAACTATGGTTCAGGTGTGTTCTAAGGATTAGAAAAAATAAGGGAACCTTGCACATAGCAGGCGTTCAGTGTTGGCTACTATGATTTTTATTTGAGCCCCTGGACAGCTCTGAGATAGGATGCATATGCCCATTTCACACATGAGCTAGCAGAGGCTCGCCCAAAGTCACACAAGCTAACAACTGGTCAAGGTGTACTTAAACCCAGTAATTCCGACCCCAGGTCCACATAGGTCATGGGAGGGGAAGATGAAATCCACACTGGGAGGTGAATGGGGAGCTGTCCCATCTCTTCCCATCATAGACCCCTTCCCTTCCTCTCCCCAGGGGGTACACTATAGCTACCTGGAGCTGAGCCCTGGGGAGCATGTGCAGGAAGGAGACCCCCGTTTCCGCAGTGCCCTGACAGCCCACCCTGTGCATGACCCCGTACACATGTACCAGCTGCACAAAGCTTTTGCCCGAGCTGAGCTGGAACGAACATACCAGGAGATCCAGGAGTTGCAGGTATGGTCGGGGCCCTGGGGGACAGAGGGGACAGGTCCTAAGACATCTGAGATCCCAGGGAAGTCAAAACTAGAATCGGAACAAACTGGCTTCCCAGTCCCTGTTTGTTCCTGCCTTTTCTGAGAAGCTCTTCCAGAAGCCTCCCTTTTAATTCTTAGGTTGCCTCAATCTGGGGAAAGGATAGGTGGAGGCCCTGGGATAGTAGAAATTGGGGACTAGGGACCCATCCCAAGTAGCACCTGCCGTCTGCTTAGTCCTCCAGCTCTGCGCTGGCCCCCACGGTCTATACCTTGCTCCTGGTCTATTTTTCCCATCTAGTGGGAGATCCAGAACACCAGCCATCTGGCAGCCGATGGGGAGCGCGCAGCCGCCTGGCCTGTGGGCATTCCGGCACCATCCCGCCCGGCCTCCCGTTTTGAGGTGTTACGCTGGGACTATTTCACGGAGCAGCATGCTTTCTCCTGCGCTGATGGTTCGCCCCGCTGCCCGCTGCGAGGGGCTGACCGGGCCGATGTGGCTGACGTTCTGGGGGCGGCCCTGGAAGAGCTCAACCGTCGCTATCATCCAGCCCTGCGGCTCCAGAAGCAGCAGCTAGTTAATGGCTACCGACGCTTTGATCCTGCCCGGGGTATGGAGTACACACTGGACTTGCAGCTGGAGGCGCTCACCCCCCAGGGTGGCCGCCGGCCCCTCACGCGCCGGGTGCAGCTGCTGCGGCCACTGAGCCGTGTGGAGATCTTGCCTGTGCCCTACGTCACCGAAGCCTCGCGTCTCACCGTGTTACTGCCTCTGGCTGCGGCCGAGCGGGACCTGGCCCCTGGCTTCCTGGAAGCCTTCGCCACTGCGGCGCTGGAACCTGGCGATGCCGCAGCAGCCTTGACCCTGCTGCTCCTGTACGAGCCACGACAGGCCCAACGGGCGGCCCACGCGGATGTCTTTGCGCCCGTCAAGGCCCACGTGGCGGAACTGGAGCGGCGTTTCCCTGGGGCCCGGGTGCCCTGGCTCAGCGTGCAGACGGCCGCACCCTCCCCGCTGCGCCTCATGGATCTGCTCTCCAAGAAGCACCCGCTGGACACACTGTTCCTGCTGGCCGGGCCAGACACGGTGCTCACGCCTGACTTCCTGAACCGCTGCCGCATGCACGCCATCTCTGGCTGGCAGGCCTTCTTTCCCATGCACTTCCAGGCCTTCCACCCTGCCGTGGCCCCGCCCCAGGGCCCTGGGCCCCCGGAGCTGGGCCGAGACACGGGCCGCTTCGATCGCCAGGCAGCCAGCGAGGCCTGCTTCTACAACTCCGACTACGTGGCGGCCCGAGGGCGGCTGGCGGCGGCCTCAGAGCAGGAGGAGGAGCTGCTGGAGAGCATGGACGTGTACGAGCTGTTCCTGCGCTTCTCCAGCCTCCACGTTCTGCGGGCCGTGGAGCCGGCGCTGCTGCAGCGCTACCGGGCCCAGACGTGCAGTGCCCGGCTCAGCGAGGACCTGTACCACCGCTGCCGCCAGGGCGAGCTGGAGGGCCTGGGCTCCCGCACCCAGCTGGCCATGCTGCTCTTCGAGCAGGAGCAGGGCAACAGCACCTGAGCCCGCCCTGCGCCCCAGCGCCCTGGCACGGCAGCACCCCTCTCCTCCCCAACAACCCAGAGTCACCTGCCAGCCTCGCCGGACAGGGCCGGCCGTGGTCTCAGACCCCAGGGCAGAGCCCGCTGGCCCCCTCTCTCTAGCTTTGTGGGTCCTCGGGCTCAGGACAAGCCCTGGGAGGTGCCTTTGGAGCCACCCCTTCTTGCCCCAAACCTGGTCTCCCTGCCTCCCCCCCCCCCCCCCCCCAGCCGCCCTTGACGCTGCTGATTCAGGCTGTGGCCTCTGAGTATTTATGCAGTGCAGTCTGCCTGACGCCAGCCCCATCTCCCTCCTGGGGGCTGGGCTGTAGATGAGTGGTTGGGGAAGCGGGGAGCTGAGAGAAGAAGGGGGGGTGTCCCCCGGCTTCTCCCTTCTGGACCTGGATGAAGCTCCCTGCCTTTAATAAACTGGCTGAGTGTGGACTAGTGATTCTGAGTTTTCACAAGGTGGCACAGGGACTGGGAGGGCTGGTGGTAAGGATGGAGGCTCCCTTGTCCTGGCTGGGGCCCCGGTCTCCTTTCCCAGGGACTAAGCCATGAGATGCCCAGCCCTGCCCCAGCTCACAGCTTGGTCATATGTGCACACGGAAAGTTCTTTAGGCCTCTTTATTCTCAGTTTCGTCAGCACTTATAAAACCAGACTGGAGGCAGAGAGGCCATTCAGGAAGGCTCCCTTCCCCACCCCCAAACTCAGCCAAGGTCTGATAGGTCGGCCTGCTCCCTGTGGAGGGGACTCTGAAGGTGGGGTGGGGGCAGGGGAAATTGGGAGCTAGGCCAGGCCTGCTGGGCCACCCAGTCCCCCTGCAAAAAGGGGAGCTGGGCCTGGAGAGGGACAGGAAGTAGGACCAGCCCAGCCCTCCTGAGTCCTGGGGGTTCTCCCTCTCCTGCTGACATTCTAGGGCTGGGACCCTGGCTGTCCCTGAATCACCCACCCCCATAGCCCCACCCTGCTTCTACTTCTGTATCCCCACCCCCACCCTGTCCTCCCTAAATATATACAAATGTACAGGGGGTTCCACCCCTGCTGGGTGGGCCCCTTCTTCCATCTCCCTCTCTCCTTTCCTTCCCTCCCCTCCAGCCCTCCCTGGGCACCAGCCTGGGGGTGGGAGGTGTGGACAAGAAGGACCCTTGTGCAAAGTAGCTGGCACCAGAGCTGGTGAACTGAGTCCCCACCCTCCCAGTGAGCACCGCCCTCTCCCCCTCCCCTTGGGTCACGCCCTGGCCTTGTGTCCCAGGATCAGGAGGAGACTGTTGGGGATCCTGGGAGGGGTCCCAGACTCCTGGGTCTTTTTAGACACAGCACCATCCTAGCAAGCAAAGTCTTCAAAGAGGCCTCCTCGGGGACCAGGAGGGTGGTGGTGGTTGGGGAGCAGGCCGCTGGCTCCCCCACCCTCAGCACAGCCCCGGCTTGGGCATGGACTCTGCAAGGTAAAGAGGGAGCGGGACGTGGAGAATGCAAGCCCTGCCCCCATGCCCCGCCGCCCCCCCCCTACCCCGCAGCAGCCAGCCTTTCCTCGCCCCCTAGGGTAGGGGCTTCCAGGGAACCCAGGAAGAGCTTGGCCAGGCTAGTTCAGAAGTTGCCGAGGCCTTCAGTCCCGGGAGAGGGCACCGGCTGCACTCCGCAGAGCTCGCCCTCACCTGCTCCTTCAGCTCCTGCAGCCCCAGGGTGGAGATGCCCCCAGTGGAGGTCCGCAGGGGGGTCTTGGGACGACGCCACACCCGCTTCAGTCGGTCCCAGGACACCTTGGGGTTCAGAGTGAAGGGACAGCAGCGGGCTCAGGAAACTTGGTAGAGGAGAAGGGCAGGCCTCACCAGGTCCACCTTGTAGGACTTGCTTCCCCAGCAAACCCCCATTAGGACTCCCCAATCCTCCCCACCCATCCCCTTCTCCTGACTCCTCAGCACCCCCTAGCCTTCCAGCCAGTCAGGAGACCCTGGCCAAGAACCCCGGCTTTGCAGCCAAGCCAGCTGCACCAGGAAGACTGTACTGCCCCCTGCTTTTCCCACAGCCCCTCCTCCCACCCTCCACGCCCCCTCTGGGTGGCCCCCACCAGGCCCCCATCCCTTGCCTCATAGATATAGTCCAGGATCTCCAGCAGGGTGAGGATGCTGGCCCCGATGAATAGGCCCATCTGTCCCCCGAGGTCTCCTGGGGCGCACAAGAGCAGGGTCAGAGGCACAGGCTGGGCTCATCTGCCCCCATGGAATCTGGGTCAGGGCCTCGTCTCACCCAGAAGGGCTGACAGGCCATAGGCCGCTCGCTGCTCCATGGCCTCGGAGGTCAGGGCTTCAAAAAAGACATCAAGGACCAAGAAGTTCTCCCTGTGGAGACAGGAAGCAGGGTGTCCCTGTGGGGCCATCCTGATCTGAGTCCCCTGCACCAAGAAGCTGGTGACCACCCTCAGACTCCCAAAGGCTGTGAGGGAAGACAGTCCCAGATGCATGTCTGTTTCATATTTTGAGGGTTACCCAAGGGCCTGGGAGAGCAAAACGAAACTCCTGGGCCTGGGGGCACCTGGGTGGCTCAGTCGGTCGAGTGTCTGGCTTCAGCTCAGGTCATGATCTCACAGTTCATGAGTTTGAGCCCCACATAGGGCTGTCTGCTATCAGTGTGGAGACCACTTTGGATCCGCCGCCCCCACCCCCTCTCTGCACCTCCCCCTCTCGTGCACTCTCTCAAAAATAAACATTAAAACAACGAACACAAAAATAAAAACAAACAAACAGAAACCTCCTGGGCCTGAAGGAGCCCCTCCTGCCTTCTGTAAGGCAGCAAATGGCATTCACTCTGTATCATCCCAATACCTCTCTAGAACTTTCAGTGGCTCCCCTTTGCCTAACAGTACACCCCAAAATTCTTTTTCCAGACTTCCAAGACTGCCTGTGATCTGCACCTTCTTATCCAGACTTCTTTCTTACCTGCTTCTCTCCACACAGCCTCCCCACTGCTCAGGCTGGTCTGTATATGATCCCACAGTTCTCTAGTTGGGATGCCTCTCCCCCACCCTGTCTCCTCCTGTCACACACCCAGGGTCCTCAGAGGCCCCACACATGCCTTCCCTGCTTCACCTGCCCCGCCCATTAATCTCAGCGGAGGCCTGACGATCAAACGTGGCCTCACCCACTATTGTGGCCTCACCCACAAATTGTGGCACTATCAAACGTGGCCTCACCCACAAATTGTGGCAGGAGCTTTGTGGTGTAATCACCTCTGTCCCCACAGGACCCACACCCTGGTACCCTGGCACCCACAGGATGTTCAGCCTTTGTAGATTGACTGCAGGGGACCAGACCCAAGACTCAATGAGGCCTCTCCTGAAGGCCACCTTGTCCCTCTCCCTTGGCACAGCATTCTCTCAATGTGCATTTAATGGCTCCCAGGTTGCTTGGGGTGGGGGGGGGGGGTTGGGGAGACACAAGCAGAGGGCTGTAAAACAACCATTAAGTGCAATGACCGAGAGAGGTACAGAGTGCTGTGGGGGCTCAGAAGAAAGGCGTTTGGATCAAGAAGGGCATCCCTGGAGGTGGGGACACAGGATGTGACTTGGGGGATGGGTAGGGATTAATTAGAAGAAAGGGATCGTGAAAGGCATTCCTGGCAGAAGACTCATTAGTAAGAAAGATACGCCCACTCCCAGTCTCCATCATGGACCAGGCCTGTTGCAGGTGGCCTCTACTAAAGACACACACACACACACACACACACACACACACACACACATACCGTATGTAGGTTTCGTTGCGGTTGTACTTCCTTGCCAGGTACCGGGCTGAGCCCCTGTTGGGGATCCTGACCATGGAGATTTCTTTCCCGTAGCGGGTCAGGTTGCAGGGAGTAGGGCAGAAACACGGGCCCTCGGTGCCCCCACCCAAGGAGTCTGCAACACAGAGGTACCAACTGCAGTGGCGGGGGGGGGGGGGGGCAGGTGGCCCAGAGGCCCACTGGCTGCAGGGAGAAGGCATAGGGGCTGTCCTGAGGCAGGCAGGTCCTCACTGAGGGCCTCTACTGGCCACCCTGGCACTGCCTAAGGGGGACTGGCTGGGAGTTCCTTCCTGGACCAGCTTCAGACCACCTAAGAAAGTGGGTGAGGGCAGAACCCCCCAGCACCCTCCTACAGACTTATCTTTCTGTGTCCTAGCCCTTTGGGGCTGAGGAGTCCTCATGGTGCAGACGGAGGACACAGCCCATCCGTCAGAGCCATTCACACGAGATCTCAGACACACACGGGGCTTGGAGAGGATGCCGGATGAATGGGATTATATGCATGTTTTCACATATGCAGATGGATGAGTGGGTGGATGGGTGGACAGATGGGCAGAAGGACAGATGCTATGTTTCATATGCTGGATTTTCTTTGTTCCCCCCTTCAGATCCACTCTCCACTCTCCTCCACTTTTCTCTGTGTCCAGGAGGCAGGTCTCTCTGCCAAATGCATTACCTAGACTCCCTTGTCTTCTGGCTTTGAGTTGGGTTTGGCCAGTGGGAGACCCCAGCAGGGTCAGAGAGCAAGGAGGGGAGAGATGCCAGGATATTTCTTTCCCCAGCTTCCTCACCACCAGGCCATTGGTTGGCTGAGACTGCTTCCCCCTCTTGTGGCCGGAGTTCCCGTCCTCTGGGACAGCCACACGTCTCTGCCTGGACCCCAGAGGCGCTCCCTTCCTTTACCCTGTAAAGCAGCAAATGGCATTCACTCCTTATCATCCCGATACCTCTCTAGAACTTTCAGTGGCTCCCCATTGCCTAACAGTACACCCCAAAATTCTGGACAACTAAAGTCCCTGCTCACACATCTGCCCCTTCATTAAACACTCTCCCACTGCCCCTTTGGCCGACGCAGTTGGAATGCGGGACAGAGAAGATCTCAGTTCCACTTCCTGTCATGTCTCTCCCTCCCTGGGGGCCCCATCATCTGGATTACTGCAGTGTTCACCTGACTGGTTGCTCTGCTTCTGGTCTTAACTTCCATCATCCCTTCTCCACAGCTAATCGGAGTCACCTTGATAACATCAGATGGCATTCTTGCCTTGCCTTAAGCCATTGTTGGCTTCCCAGAGCCTCTTCCAGTCTTGCCTCCCCCCTCCCCACCTCCTGTGTTCTCTGCCTCGAGCCACACTGACCTTTCCGTGATTCCCCTCCCAACTCTCTTTCCGGCTACAGATGTTTAGCACTGAACTGTTCCCACTGCGTAGAACATGTCCCCACCTTTTCACCAGGCTGACTCTTCCACACCCTTCAAATCTCAGCTAATCAATCTATCACCTCCTCCAAGGATCGTCCTGCCTTCGCAGGTGGAGCTGCACGCCCATCTCTGGGGCCTTGTAGCACCCCTGTGTTTCCCCTATCCAAGGACCAAGGCTGTGCCTGTGCCAGCACGGTGCCTGCTCACAGCCCTGCTCCATGAGGGCGGCCTCTCGTTCCCACTCTCACCTCCAGCACCAGCCCAGGCTGCCACCATCTGCAGAGGAATGAATGGATGGATGGATGGATGGATGGAGGAAAGAATGAGTGAATCGCAACCCAGGTGAGACCTATGGCCAGATGGGGTTTGCCTTACCCACACTGATAGCAGCGCATGTTTCCTCAGACCAAGAGAGAAGTCATTTCGCTTCCCCAGAGAGGGTGAGCTCGTTGGTGGAGCCACAACAGAAACCCAACCCTTCACTCCCAGTCCTGGTTTTTCTGCAACCCCTACCCTGCTGCCTCCACTTACCCAAGTGTCCACACCTGCAAAGTCCTCAGACCCCCTGGAGGTATGGGATAAGGCTCAACCCTGGAGGGAGTGTCCAGGGAGAGAATAGGAGGAAGGGGGCCAAGGCAATGAGGAGAACAGCAGACAGGGGGGGTGAAGAGGGAGGCGATGGAGAGGCAGGGGAGGGGAGAAGGCAGCACGGACCCAGTGTGTGGTCGGCACACTCGATGTAGATATTTGGCGGGCAGATGGTCTCATTGCCTGAAAGGAGAGAAGATTATTCCTGGAGTCTATGGTTCCACCCCCTCTCCCCCACCACGCTCCCAAATGCGGGCACGCACATGCGCGCGCACAGACGTACATGTTTGCACATCCCTGTACATGCATGAGCGTACACATGCTCGTGCATGTACGCCCGAAAATGTACACATGCATATGTGCATCAAACGAATGCACATTGCCTGCATGCACACATGCACACACATCTGTACGCATGTGTACCAGCACATGCACACAACCGCCTCAAATACACAAGCCCAAATGTACGTAAGCCCACGTATGCAGAAGTGCGCATCAACAGGCCCACAAACATGCATGCGTGCATTGCCATACGCACACGTGAAAACATTTATAAAGTCCCAAACACATACGCATACACTCACGTGAGTGTAGACACGCACACATGTTGTTGTACACATGCACTTGCTCGTGCACATGAGCAGTGTTCTGCCCCTGGAGGTTCTGGAGCCTGGCAGGGGGGCACGGAGGGCTGGCGGGAGGGGAGGGTGCCCACCTGGCATGTGCACCATCCGGCAGTGGCAGCGCTGAAGCACGGCCTCCTTTTCACAGCGCAGCCGGCAGGCAGACACACTGTAGGCTGAGTAGCCCTGAAGCTCAGGCTCCCTGAGCCCGCTCTCTGCCCGGCAGTTGCCCCAGGGCTGGGGCAGATAGGTCAGCTGCAGAGGGGGTGCATAATGGGGTCATGCCCAAAAGGCCCACCTGGCCCTCCATTGCCCACAACCTCAGCAAAGTCCATGAGTGGCCTGGTGGCCTGTGAGCTTCTGGAGGGTAGGTCTGGTCAGCATCCCCTCTGGGCCCAAAGACCCTGCCCAGTGTCCAATCCAGGGCCCAGCTGGAGGTGCTCACCCGCTGTTCCTGGCAGGACACGAAGGTTTGGAAGCCTGGGGACACGCCAAAGCCCAACTGGTGGATGTAGGGTGGCTCCTCTTGGCTATGGATCTGCACTCGGATGCCGGCCTCAAACGATGTCTCATCTGCACAGTGGAGATGCGGACCTTTGGAAACCCCTCCCAGGCAGAGGGCCCAGGCTGGAGCCCCCAAATCGGTCCCTGTCCCTTTCCCTGCATACTTGTCTCTCTCCAGATGGGCAGGTATTCCTCCTGCTGGATGTCCAACATGATCTCCAGGCCACTGCCCATGCCCCCAGCCCGACTGGGCAGTGAACTCTGTGGATCCGCGTTAAAGGTATAACACTTCCCATAGCGAGTATACACCTGGGGCAGGGGGGTGAGAGAGAGGAAGAGAGGAGGTGAAGCTAAGACAATTCCTGCAGCTCAAGGCTCCCTGTCCCGTGAGAGGGCCCGCCTGCCTGGACATCGCTGCCCAACAGCAACCACTCTACAGCCCAGCCTCTTCCCTAAGCTCTATATTTTCTACTGACATCCTCTCTTAGCTGATTAAAAGACATCTCCAGCTTAGAGTATCAATAGCAGAACTCTTGCGATCTTCTGTGCTCCGGCCCTCTGATTTAAGGGCCCCACCATCTACCCCATTTCTCAAGTCAGAATCTCTGGCTTTTCCCCCTCTCCTTCACTCCTACATTCAATCCAGAATCTGAGCTGGGCAACTCTACTCCTGAAATCTATTTGGAATCCAAACACTTTCATTCCATCTTGTGTCCCCTCTTTCACCAGCATCTCCCACCTCGCTCCGGGCTCCTAACTGGTCTGCCTTCAGCCACCCTTGCCTCTCGCTCCTGGCACCCCCCCACACACAGCAGCCAGAGTGCCCATTGTAAACTACAGGGATCCAATTGAGTCCCTTGCTGGCTTGGAGCCCAACGTTCCCCAGAGGATAAAGCCAAACTCCTTCCCTAGCCTGAAAAATCGCCATGTGTCATGACCTCTCCTGCCACTCTACCCCCAGATCTCTGACAAATTCAAACCCATGGAGCACCTTTCCTTCCTCTGGTCTTTGTTCATTTATTTCTCCCTCCTGGAATGCCACCTCCCCCCACCTTTGGCATGGTTAGCTGTCTTTTAAGTCTCAGCTTAAGTGCCCCCCTCTTCATTTTTTTAAAATGTTTATTTACTTTTGAGACAGAGACAGAGCGTGAACAGGGGAGGGGCAGGGAGAGAGAGGGAGACATAGAATCTGAAACAGGCTCCAGGCTCTGAGCTTTCAGCACGGAGCGGACGCGGGGCTCGAACCCACGAACTGTGAGAGCATGACCTGAGACGAGATCGGACGCTTAACCGACTGAGCCACCCAGGCGCCCCAAGTGTCCCGTCTTCAGACACACGCACATATACCACACACACACTTAGGGTGATCCTCCGCAGGTGTTCATCGGTTTGCTCATTGTATACCAAGACCTGAGATTATCTTGTTTATCTGGTTGTCCTTGTTCAGTGTCAACATCTCCCCCACTGAGGTTTATGCTGCACAGGAGCAGTGGGTTTGGTGTCCCCAGCACTGGCCCAGCGGCCGGCAGGAGGAAAGCTTATAAGCAGTTACTGACACACCAAACGAAGCTCTTTTCCACTACGGAGGGTTCCCAAGAATGGACACCAGATGGCACTGGCGTCCCGGAGATGGATGCCGAAGCCCCGCCGGCCAGGAGCTGCGATGGGGTCGTTGCGCAGCAGCTGGGGAGCGGGGGTCAAGAGAGAGGCGGAGGCAGGTGCCCCGCTGCCAGGCTCACCCCACAGAGACGAGCCCCCGGGTCAAACCCATCACAGGCAGCACCTTCCCTGGGGGCAAGGGGTCAGTGCCCTCAATCACTCTCGTGCTCCCTCTCCCCTCTCCTTGGAAACATTTCCAGCTGGTAAAAGCTGGGAGAAAAGGCTTGGGCGGTGTTGGGGAAAAGATATCCTAAATGCCTAGCTTCAGAGAAAGGGTGTAGAAGGGAGAGGGGCTGGGTTGTGGGCAGCGAGAAGGATGATTTCTAAGAACTGGGGGCCTGGGGCACCGTTGTCTGGGGAGCAGGGTTAAGTGTTCTGTCACCCAAATATCCTGCCTGCAGATCCTCAAACAAACACGTGTCTAACAAGCACCTTGCAATTTACAAATCATGGCTACATCCACCCCCACCCCCCCACCCCCATTTCATGCACTCAGCAACTCTGATATGGATAGATTTAAATTACTTGGCTTTTAAAGACCAGGAAACTGCAGCTCAGAGAGGTGATGTGACTTGCTCAAGGCCACACAACCAGTCAACTAGTCGGTAGGAGAGGCGGAATTCATCTGGATGCAAGACTTGAGCTGTTCCCACAACCCACAGCTGCCACCTGCCAACCCAAGCCCCAGCTCCCTCTCAGTCCCACCAGCTGAAATGAGACAGGTGAGAAATGAGAGCGGTGAGTGATTTAACACCCGTCTGTCCCCTCCCCCACCACTTCCTCCTTCCCTTCCATTCCACTTCCGTACATCTTCCTCACTTTTTTTTTTTTTTTTTTTTTTGGAAAGCTAACCCTCTCTTTTGGGATAAGGGGTCAGGGACTACCTGTTTCTAAGCCTTTCATTTTTTTTTAACGTTTATTTATTTTGAGTGAGTGAAGGGTGGGGCATGAGCAGGGGCAGAGACAGAGGGAGACAGAGAATCCCAAGCAGTCTCTGCACTGTAAGTGCAGAGCCCAAGGTGGGGCTCCAACTCACGAACCATGAAATCATGACCTGAGCTGAAATCAAGAGGCTGAGCCACCCAGGCGCCCCACACCTTCCTCATTCTTTGTTCTCCAGATCTGCTGCCCCTCAGTTCATTGTCCCTCCCTCCTGCTTCTCCCCCTGACCAATTTCTGGGTTCCAGTCCTTGACCCTGTCTGTATCAGCCTTGCCCACTCCATGCTGCACGTCTATCTGTGGGGCAAGAGTAGGCATGGCTGACAGTCCCAGAGCATTCGCTGTGCCCAGGCACTGACTAAACGCTTAACGTGCTCTTTCCAATGGAATCCTCACATCCCCCTCTATCAGATGAGGAAATTGAGGCTCAGAGAGATGGGTTGATTTACCAAGGTCTCCAAGATCATTGCTTCTCAAACTGTATTGTACACAAAGCACCTGGGGACCTTGTTAAAATGCAGTTTCTGGTTCAGTCGTGTGTGTTGGCAAGGGGAGGGGGACAAGACGGAGATTCTGCATTTCTAACAACCTCTGGCACGTGGACCGTACTTCAAGTAGAAAGGCCCAAAATGAACGGGTGAGAGTCCCGTAGGACAGCTCCACTTTAGGTCTGCGCTCTGACAACGTGTTACTGGAAGGAGGGGAACCCGGAGAGGGGCTTGGTGCAAGATTCCTGGGTCCCCAGGGCGGGTGGGAAGGGTAGATGGGGAGAATACAGAAGTATTTGACTCAAATCTCAAGGCGGCCGCCCTCTTCCTACTTCGGGCCAAGAAGATGCTGGAATCAGCTCTTGCTGATGCCGCTGGTTTGAGTGTATGCTCCAGCTGAGAGGCCAAACAAGGCGTGGACTGTATGGGGGACCCGTTTAGGTTTAGTGAGCTACCCCCCACCCCCGTTGTGCAGCACCGCCCCGGTGGCTCCCCCTGATCACCAGGAACCGTCGCGGCCTCTCCACAGCTCAGCCTGACCCAGCCCGAAGGACTGTGGACTCCCCGCAGCTGAGAGGCTCAGAGCCCATTTCGGCCTGCGCAGACCCCAGCACAACTCGTAGAAGGCGTGAGGTGGAGGGAAGGAGTGCCAGGTGAACCCTACCAAAGGTCTTGCACTATGGTGCTTTTGATTTATTTTCTCCTTTGAGAAGGGCTCTCCTTTGCCTTCTGGAAAACCACACGAGGAAAGTATCGTTGCCCCCATTTAATGGTGAGGAAGCCCAGGGAGGGAAAGTGAGTTGACTAAAGGCACACAGCCAGTAAACGACAAGAGATCCGAACGGAACTGAGCCCAGTGCCAAAGCAGAATTAGCGCTTATAAAACACCTGGCGGGTGCGTATCCGGTGACTAAATGACTCTGGTAGGCTCCTGACCCTGGGCGGGCCTTGGGCAGCCTCCCTTTCAATACCTCCAGTAAGTACACACAGACCATTCTGCATGACACTGAGCCCGGCCCTGTGTGGGGCAGGGGTAACCAGGAAGACTTTGACTACAATGGCTTTGGAGGGGGGGTGGTTACCTGGCACCCCTGCCCTCGAGGGGGTTGTGCAGAGTGGGGGTGACGGTGGGTGGACGTGCTCCGGGTCTGATGGAGATACTCTGCAGGGAAGGGACAGGCCAGACTGGCAGGGCCGGGCCACTTGCGCAGCCCAGGTCAGGCCCGACCGCTGGGCAGAGCAGAGCGTTGCCCCGGAGACGGTCCCCGGGCCAGGCAGGCAGCGGCGGGTGGAACTGCCAGCTCCTAAGTGGCAGAACCCTGGTGGCGGCACAGCCCACAGCCTCTTCCATGGAGACGGCACGGCCGCTCTGCCTCAAGGTCCCCCAGGCTGGTCACTGCTTTCTTCCCCATGGACTGGCCCAGAAGGAGGGAATGCATACAGGAGAGTCCAGGGCCCCGCAGCGGAAAGGGGCAGGTGCTAGGCTAGGATGTGCCGGAGTGGGCCGAGGGTCTGTCTCCAAATGACCCACTACCAGCCCTCAGCCTTAGGGGCTCAGACCCCTACCTCTGTATCTCCCATCCCAGACCCCTCCCATCTCAGACCCCTACCTCTGCCTTTGGTCTGCACACCCCCACCCCCACCCCCCCACCCCCCGCCTCGCTTTCTGCCTTAGCTCCTGGGTCCGCCCTCCTGACCCTAGGCTGAGCACATGGCCTCCCAGAATCCCTCTGGCCCCGGGCTGAATAAGCTTCTAGACGGGAATCTGTCTGTGCTGCGTGTGGACCCTTGGACCCTTCCAAGGGTCCTTTCTTTTCCTTTTGGCCAGCCCTCCGCCTGTCCCTCTCAGACCAGCCCACCCTTTCTTGGCCTGGACCCTGGCCTGAGTCTGACTCCCTAGTCTCTGTCCCTCTGATCTCTGTGTCTCACGGCCCTTCTCTATTCTCCTGGCCTGCCTGTCCTCAGCATCTGATAAATTATCCCATCTGGCCTCTGTTTCTCGGTCCCTTGCCCTCTGTCAGCCAGCCCATCCCCCTGGCCTCTGTCTTCCTCTCCCATTGGCCTGGCTGCGCCCTGTCCTTTCCTTTCCTTTGCCCTCTGCATCTGCAGCCTGTTTATCCTAGCCGAGGTGTCCAGTCCCCATCTCTTATCTTCCTACTAGACTCTCCCCTGGGCCTGAGACTGCTGCTGCCAAGCCAGGAACCCTTCTCCGGGCATGCCCCCCTCTCCTTCTCCCTGCCCCCTCCTCCAGGTCTGCCCCGGACAACATCAGAGGTTGGGAGGGATCTGTCCTCTCTGAGCTCCCTACTCTGAGCCTTGGCTCCTCACAGCCTCTTGGGTTCCATCTACCCACAGCTCCCATTTCCCCCAGGAAAGCTCTCCTTGGCTGGCTTGCATGCACCCCCGGCCCTCCCCACCCCTCATCCTCCCTGCAGTCACGGAGCCCACGGGGTTAACAGGCAATTAGCGGGGCCAGGGCTCAGAGCTGTGGGGGAGAGGGCCAGGGGCCTCCAGGAGATAAGAAGCCAAGCAGCCAAGGCTGGGCTAATCCCAGAGCTAATCTGCAGCCTAGGCTTTTATCTCCACTGCCTTCTGGGCACCCTGCCTCTGCTAAGGCCCTGGCGCCCTCCCCCCAACTTTTCCATAAGAGCTTCCTCCTGCCCCACATTCCGTCAGCCCTCCCCTGATGTGGTCCAGGCCTGGGCCTCTCACTCAGGCCTCTGGAATGAATTCCCTTTAACCCTGTGGTGCCCTGGAGTCCGTGGGGGTGGCCAGTGGAAGGGGGTGCATCTTCATCCATTCTGGACTGTGAGTAACACCCCAGGCCGAACAGCTCTTGAAACAACACTCAGGGGTGGCCCAAGTGTCCAAGTTCAAAGGCTCCTGCCTCTCTATCCTCCTCGATGGGGAAGGAAGAGGGCATCATCGTGCAAAGGCCACAACAGAGGGGTGGCAAGGTACGTATCCAAGGGCACATAGGAAGACGGGGCAAATTCAGAGTCCAGTCCCTCTCCTCCACTGGCCCCAACACTGTCCTCTAACCCCCCCTGAGGGGTCAGCAGACCCTGGTGTCAGCTTTAGCTCTACCACTGACAGCCTTGTGTAACCTTGGCTAGTAAAGTGATTTATTGACTTCTCTGGACCTCAGTTTCCTCATCGGTCAAGTGGAAATAGAAATTCTTGCCTGACTTATTTCATAGGGCGGTTGTAAGTGTATGAAAGAGGCATCTGCAGAGTGAAATAATATACATGAGTCCTCAATATTAGTAACAAGAGTGTCATAGAGACCAATAAAACCTGGGGCAGAGATCGACCACTGGAGGGGGTGCTGGAAATGGATACACATACCATAGCTTTGTAACATGGGGAAAGGGGCACGTGTTTTGGAATCCTACAGAACAGGGTTCAAATCCTGGCTATGCCACCAACCGTTGACAAGTAACCTTGGGTAAGGATGCATGATTTAATCTCTCTGAGCCTAGGATTGCGCATCTGTGAAAGGGAAGTGGTAACTTCTCCTGAAGTTAGTTATGAGGATTAGAGATAAATTCAGAGTGGGGTGTGGTAGGGTGTTCAAGAAAGATAAGGGAAGGGGTATGGTATGGGGTATAGATTTGTGAATGGGACTTCTTGCCAAATGGTGCAGCTCTTTCTTTTTCTCTTTCTTTCTTTCTTTCTCTTTCTTTCTTTCTTTCTCTTTTTTTTCTTTCTTTCTTTCTTTCTTTCTTTCTTTCTTTCTTTCTTCCTCATTGAAGTATACTTGACATTGGTGTAGCATTTTGATCTTGGATTCCCACTGGTCCCATTCTCAGGGCACCGTGCACCTTGGTAAAGGCTCTCCCAGCAATTTGGGAGAGACTGTGTTTCTTAGGGGATGGGGCTCTGTCAGAGTGAACCACCCGCCCCGGGAACAGGGATACGGCTCTCCTACCGGATGAGAAGCAGCACTGAATGAACAGGCCTGCAGCCCAGCCTGGTTCACATCTGAGGCCTGCCTATATTGTCTGTGGGATTCGGATTCAGTCATTGAACCTCTCGGATCTGTGTTATGAGGTAAGAGATGATATACATAAATCATAGCAACATCTAACATTTATTTAGTGCTTACTCTGTGTCAGGCATGGCCCTGGGCACTTTATATAAATTCACTCCTTAATTCCCACAAAAACCCTGCACTAGAGGTCTCTTAACCCCATTGTAGAGACAAAATGCTAGAAGCCCAAAGAGGGTAGGGAACCTGCCAGGGTCGCATATCATGGCACAGCAGGGTACCAGGCAGTCCGATGCCCAAGCCTGTGCTCATATCCACTGTGTGATGATACACACCTGTCACAGCACTGGCAAATAGTAGGTGCTCAAGAAATGGCAGGTGTTAAAACAGCATTTATGTGCCCGTCACTATTCTTTGAGGCTGTGCACTGTGTCAGGCACTGTGCTTGGTGCCGGGGATGGTTCAGAGAACAAAACAGTCTCTGCCCTGAAGGCGTTTGCTGTCTGGCTGCAAAGGGATTCATTCATTCAAAACGTGTTTATCGAGCCACCTACACTATGAGGCAGGTGCACAGCAGCCGGGAACAAAATAGAACAATCACACGTATAGGCAGATCATTACTGCCTGGGACTATTGCTGTGACGGGAATCCCACAAGTCGTCCGGCAGGGGGATTGGGGTTGGAGGGTAGAGCTTCCCGGAGCAAGCTCACTCACCCGCACCGGAAGGGCTTGGGTTCCCGCCACACGGTCCAGACCGGAGAATGCCCACCCCCCACCCCCCCACCCCCAAGCAGGCCTGGCCTCCTCCCCTACCACACCCCCACAGCCAGCCAGGTGCTTTTCAGAGCAACCTCCTCCCCAAGGTCGAAGCGCGCCCGCTCCCAGGTCCGGGAGGAAATGGGAGCAGTGTTTGTTCAAATGTAAATGTGTGAGCTGCGGTGGAAGAGAAGTAGGGGGCGGTCAAGGCCGCGTGACTCCAGGCCGAGGTCGCTCTGGGAGCCAGGAGAGCTTGGGGCCGTAGAAGAATGCGGTGACTCCAGGAGTGCGCCGCGTTTCCACGGGAGAGGAGCGCGCAGGGTGTCCAGCACGCAGGTAAACCCGTAAACCTGCTCCCAGGTAGCTACCACTTAGGCCTTAAACCCTAGAAAGGCAGTTTTCCAGGCGAGAATATTTTTAATTTGTAACGAAGCCCTTGCCTGACATTGCCGCCCCTGGACGCAAAGTTATTCGTTAGAGAGTTTTGTTGACACAGTGCGGCACACACCCACGGCCGGGCGGGAGTTCCCGGGCCAAGACTGAGCAGGTGGCGGTGGGTGTGTGGGTGTGCGCCCCCCACCCCAGCACACGCACCCGGGCATCCGGGCCGGGCCCACCCGCACCCCGAGGGCCGCACCCACCGCCGCGCGCTCCCCCGCCGCCCCCTCCTCCCTCCCGCGGGGCAAGCATCCATCACCGCGCCCGAGCGCCCTCCCTCCCGTCTCCTCCGGGCGCCTCGGCTCTCCTCCCTGGGTTTGCCTCATTTGCATTCCCCCGGCTCCCGGCTCCTCGGCAAAGTGACCTCCGCACACAGCAGAAGCCAGAGGCTTCCACCGCGGAGGGAGACACCGCCTCCCGCCGCCCGCCGCGGCCGGGGAGGGCCGAGGGGGCGCAAGCCCGGACGGCAGGGCGGGGGCCCGGGGGAACAGTTCTCTGGGGGCAGCTGGAGGGCCCGGGAGCGGCGGGAAAGGCCTGGGGCCGAGGGGCGCAGACGGACTCCGATGGGATTTGAACCTCAGGTCCTCTGTGTTGCGGGAGTGGAACGTGGAGGTGGGCACCGGGCCCGCGAAGCTGCGCCCCGACAACCCGCTTGGAACCTGGGGAGCCCCAACCCCGTTTCCCTCCCCTGCACCCCCACTGGAGAGGGGCCAGCCCTACCGGGCAGTCTCCCAGGAGTCCCCAGTCCCCCCCGTGGGGCCTGACCAGTCCCTGTCCCCGCTCCCCTGGCCTGCCGAGCCGCCTCCCCTCCCCCCATTTGGTATTTACACCTTTCACACATTTGTAAGCTATTATCCTGTCCACGCTTAGTCACCGCTGAGCCAAGCGCCACGGATTTAGCTCCTTTAATCTTTCCTCCTAAATCAGTCCTCCATTTCCCCTTAATCATCCCGTGGCTCCTCTCTGAACTCTCGCTGCCGCCTCGGCTGCTGCAGCCCATGCCTGTCTCTCTGGAACTGCTCCCCCTCCAACCCCAAACGGGTGTCCCAAGGGCATGGTGAACGTTAGAGGGGGCCCGGGGTTGGATTTCCAACGCTGCGGGTCCCCAGCTTGGGAGCCAGGGGAAGAAGTGCAAACACTCCCCCCACCAACCCCTTTCTGGAAACACACAGCACTCTGAACCTTCTCCTCTCCACCCTCCTTGTCTCTGTCCTCCTCCCACCTTCCCACCCCCATTCATCTGGATTCATCTGGATGGCTCCAAGACCCTAACCCTCAGGTCTCCTGACCAAGGTTCTGGCTGTCCACCCCCCCCCCCCCCACCTCCCGCCACGAGACAGAGGTGGCATTGCCGAGAGCATGGAAGGACAGGGCAACGCTGATAACCCACCAGCCTGAGGCTGCCCTCCTCCCCTCTCCAGGGTGACTGTCCATCTCTCCTTGACCACCCTGTCTCCACCCTGCACTCACTCCCGCCCAGTGGAACCCACTGACTCAGGGGCCTCAACCTGAGCAGCGCTGAAACTCAGCCCTCCTAGTGCTCCCTGGGATGCCCCTGCCTCCCTGCCACCCATTCCTGTTCCTTTCTGCCCCCTAGCCTGGGACTGGCAGGGGCAGCCCTGCCGCCAGCCACAAGAGGGAGAAGATTTCTCCCTGGAATCCAAAGGGCAAGGGTGGGAATCCTGCAAGGAGCATGGGTAGGGGAGACAGAGGGAGGACAGGAGGGGGATACTGGGGCCATTTCTTCAAATGCTAATCAGCATCTTCCGGCAGTGCCACAAGAAGCTGAGCTGATAATGAGCCCAGCTCGGGGCTGATTCCTGATTAATGAAGAGGCCACAGGGCTGCTGAGTGGGGCCGGGTGGGGCAGGTCCCTCCTGGCCCTCCCCGCTGCCCTGGAAGATAGTCCTCTGCAACAATAACAGCCCCCGCCCTTGGGTGCTTGGCCACACCACTTGAATCCCCCACCACCAATTCCACTTGTGGCCAATGGGAAGCAGCCAGACTGAGGGCACCGCCACCAGGAGGGCCAGCAGCCAGCTCTGGGGCAGGCGGTGGGGAGAGCAAACACTGGGTTCTGCAAGCTGTGACTTGTAGGTAGCCCTCAAAATATTTCTTAAAGTCAGGAAAATTTTTATTCAAATCATCAAGACTTGGGCTTCCCTGGACAAATTGGAAGACCCTGCCCCCACCCCCAAACACTGGGCATCCCCGACCCGGTCGTGAGTTAGCTGGGGCTGAGGGACAGCGGCTCCCCTCGGGGATAAGTGATCTTCCCTTCTGCTCAGACCCCACCCTTCCCTAACATGTGCCCTCCCCTACCTGACCTGCCTGGCTCCTGAAGGCAGGACAACCCTGAACTAGATGTTGAACTAAATGTTCTCAAGATTCATGCCTTAAGAGAGGACAGGGCAGAGGGGCTGGACAGAGGGTGAGGGTAAGAGGTAAGCTTGTCTGGTAGGTAAGAGGCCTGCGCCAACCTCAGAGGGAAGCCCGTCCGTTCCTGAGTCGAGGGGGCAGGGGGCAACCCTCAGGCCCTCAGGAGCCAGCAGCCAAGGTATGGAGTTGTCACGCTCATGGGGTAGCCTTCCCACAACCGAGGAGGCAGGGCAGAGCTGATCAGTACCGCCCTGACCACACCAGGGAAGGGAACGGGCTTAGGAGGAAGCCGTGAGCTTCAGAGGAAGCTGGGATCGAAGGCAGGGGATTGCCAGGATCTGGCATGGGGGAGCCAGGGAGGGCTAGAGGGCCGAATGCATGCTGCCCCCCTGCCTCTGAGCTGTCCTGGCTGGCAGCCGGGGTGGGGCTGGGAGAGGAGGGAGGAGGGCAGGGAGGGGGACTGCCCAGCTGGAAGAGGCCTTGTCTAATTGTGCCTGATTAGTAGAGAGGAAGAGAACAGGGCGAGTGATTAATAGTCACGGCAGTCACCAGCGAGTGGGGAAGGAGGGTTGGGAGGGGGAGGGAGGTCTGAGAGCCAAGAGGGAATGGGGACAGTGAAGTGCCCACACGTCCCTGGTCACCTGCCCCTCCAGGGAGTGGCTGGACCCCTGACGACCCACAGAGAGGGGCTGCATCCTACCCCTGCCTCCTCCAGGATTTTCCACCTCCCCCACGCCTCAATTTTCCAGACAATAGAATGGAAGAGAAAAGACTGAGGTCATGTCCTGCACCTGGGAAGAAAGGTGCATCGGTTCATGTGATGTCAACAGACACCTCCGTGTCTCCAGACCCAGGCCCTATCCTCAGCTCAACCTGGGACCTCAGCCCAGATCGTAGACGCCAGAGCTTCCAACCAGAGCCCACACCTGCCACCCATATCCTCTGGCCCCGGCTGGAATTCCTAGCCCTGCCCAGTCCTGCAGTCTGAACCTAGTTCCTGGGTCCACTGAGAACTGTGCTGTCCACCACGGTTGCCACTACCCGCGTGCGGCTCTCTGAATTGAACAATTCATTTTCTCTGTCACACGAATCACATGTCAGATGCTCAATGGCCAGTGTGGCTGGTGACTCCCATGTTGGACAGCACGGATACATTTCTATCATCCCAGAGATGTTCCGTGGGAGAGCACCGATCTGGAGAGAGTCTGTGCACATGCATGCACGCACGCACACATGCGTGAATATTTGGAAGGGGTGGGTAACACGGGAATGCTGTAACAGGGGAGGGGAGGGGCTGGGCCTGAGGATCAAGACCGGGGGAAAGACAGGAGACGGCAAATAGCAAAGATGCCTGCATGTGGGTCGGCAACCGCGGGTGGTGCTGGGAATCGACAGGTAAGAGAGCAGGAAGCTGGGGCAGTGGCACTTGCAATTGTGGACTCTTCCAGAGGACACACTATGTGCACGCCAGGCAGTGTGCTGAGTTCTTCTCGGCCATCTTTTTAATCCTCTCAACTGCCCGCCTTGTTTAGGTTCTAATATTGCATTTACTGGATGTAGAAACAAACGAAAGCTCACGGAAGCTTTTTGACTTCTCCAAGGCCACACAGCTTAGAGGGGAGAGCCAAGGTTCAGATCCAGACGGTCCGGCTCCAGAAACCACACACTTGACTGCTCCGCCATACATTCCCCAGCTGAGAGGAGAAGCTGAATTTTAGAGCCACCCTTGCATTTTACAGCTAAAGAGATGAAGCCCAGGGAGAGAGAGTGATTTCTGCCTTCGAGTAAGTGGGCAGGCTGAGAGCAAGCCGCAATGGGGAAAGTATGGATGGGGCTCGGAGCACCAGGGTGGGGGGAGCAGATGGTGGTGGGAATCGGAGGAAGGGAGAGAACATATAGGTGGTGAGAGCAGGAGGCGAGGTGGGAGTGGGTGGGTGGGTACGAGACTGAGTAAGGAGCCGGAAGGGAAGAGGAGAACGGACGGGGTAAGCTAGGTGGAAGGAAGCATGGGTGGAGCGGTGAGTGTCCTCCACTGCCCAGGAGCTCTTTCCTCTCTCTCTCTCCCCTCCTCTCCAAACCTCCCAGGTCTGCCTCACCCCGTGAACCTTCCCAGCCCTCTTCCGCCCAGAGTGGCCTCTCTGTCTGGGCTCTTACTACCCATGGGCCTCTTTTGGCAGTTGATCCTGGCAGCTCAGGACACCCACCTGCATGGCTGGTTAACTCTTGCATGGTTGGTTAAGCTTCTGAGTGTCCCTGTCTCTGCTCCAGCAGGAGAGTGTAGGCTGCCTGAGGACAGGGACCGGGGACTGGGGCTTCCCTTCTTTGTTCTCCCCCCCCCCCCCCCCCCCCGCACCACCGAGCAGGTACACAGTAGGCACTCAGAGCTCCTGTTGATTGGGCGAGCGACTGGGAGTCGGTGAGGGGGTATTAGGGAGCGTGGGGGTGAAAGCGACTGCAGTGGTAACAGAAGCAAGAGCAGCAGCTTAGGGGACTGGGGGAGGGCACATTACCCAGAGTAAAAATAGGCTGGAAAATGTGACATTTATTAACTTGGATTCTGGAGGAAAGGTCACAGCAGAGTGGGGAGTGGGAAGGAGGAAACAGGGAAAGCCACAGAACACACATCCCAGCCCCTTCCCCAAAGCCTGTCTTTGTCACTGACCATCTCACCACTCACACCCTGGCAGGTCCCCTGCCAGCGGATCCCCGTACCCGTCTCCCCACCATCGATCCCACCAGGAGCTCCGTGTTCTTACCGCAGGGTCTGTTGTGGACCTCGTGTCCTCCTGAGAGACCCCTTGTGTTCATCTCCTGCCCCTTCTCTGATCTCACCCTGCGGTACACCCTCATCTTCCCCACGGCCGTGCGGCATGAACCGCCATCCCAGCCCGCACTCCCAGACCCTGGTGAATCTGCAGCAGACTCAGCCCTCGAAGGCCAGGTCCAAGGGAGAGTTACGCTCAGCAGACGGGGGATGGGCAGAAGGATATGGGGTCTAGACCGGGTGGGAGACAGGGAACGCAGGCTCTAAAGGGGAATTCCTGTCCCCCAGTGCTTGCTTTGCCCCTCCGCCCTTCTTGGGCCTGCCGCAGCCCCAAAGCTGAGACCCACAAACTTCTGTCGCCCTCCTGTCTGCAGCCCCAGGGTATGAAAGGGCCCGCTGGACACCCATCCTCCCCTTTAGCCATCCTCAGGATTCCCAGAGACTCCCTGTTCCCAGATCCTCCGGGCACCTCCTTTTCCTAGAGCGAGGCAGGAAACCCTGCTTCCCTCACCTTACTCCCCCCTTCCCCATCTCTCCCTCCCCGCCACCCTCCTTCCCACTGAGGTTTCAACACACTTCCCCTTTCCTTTCTACCCACACCCACCCCACCCCCCCCCATTCCCTGCACAGGGACACAAAGCTCCCATTGATTTCTGCCCCAACAACACCTGCTGGGACTGGGCTGTGTCTCCCTCCCCCCAACTCTGAGGGGTGAGGATGTCAGACAGAGGGGCTCCATGGACCCAGAAGTCCACATGCACACTCTCTACACCTCACCTCCTTCTTGAGGACTCTCGCAGTCCCGGATTTGGGAGCAGTGATTTTTCCTAGAAGAGGGGTGTGTGGCCACACAAAAGCCCAGTGCCCCCCACCCAGGACGACCCCTCCTTCCTGCCCCTTCCTCCATTTCTACACAACTGCCCCCACACCCAGTGGCAGGAGGACCCAGAGGCTGCAGGCACGGGTAGCGGTGAGAGGAACCTAGTAGGGGCACGTTTCCTGCTGTACTGAGGCAGTGAGTGAGCGAATGGGAACCTGGGCCAGAGGAAGGAAAGCGCCCTCCCCATCCCTGGGGCAGGCCACTGGAGGCTGGCTGGAGTGGGCACCATGTTGGCGCCACATATTTGCATATGCACTGGGCAGTGGTAACAAGGATGTAAACACACATGTACACAATGCTGGGAGTCAACCGTGCACCGGGGATCTCTAGCACCAGGGATAATAGATACCCTGTGAGTGTGGGTGAATGGAGCACTGACTGACAGACAGACAGACAGCACACAAGACACGCCCCCTGAGCTCACACCTGACTGTGGGAGGTGTGCATGGGAGGGCAGCCCAAGCCGACACTCCAGATCTCAATGAGAGAGTGTGTGTGTGTGTGTGTGTGTCTGTGTCCACACACATGTGAGAGATGGCACCAGCAGTCCCCGCATGGGGCGCAGGGATCAAGATAGATGGGCGGGGGGCATCACAAAGGGGATGGCATCCACAGTGTGACCCTGTCCTCGTCCTCAGCAGCTAAGTAAGAGCTGGGATCTGGGCATAGAAATGGGTAGCTCTCGGTGTGTGGGTGTGCAGGTGTGCATGTGAGTGTGGTGACAGGGACACTGAGTATGAGAGAGGGAGCGCAGAAAACTGTCCCTGAGCAGTAGGTGTGTGTGTGTGTGTGTGTGTGTGTGTGTGTGTGTGTGTTGCTGGGTTGCAGTGAGGGTGAGCCATGCACATAGGAGTGAATAAGTGATTCTCAGTGTAAGAGCCAGAGCCGGGCAAGGGAACAGCAAGAACCAGGAAACGGAGGGAGGGAAAGGGAGAGAGGCTGGAGGGGCAGCATGAAAGAGGGATGTGTGAGGGAGTCTGTGAAAGGGGGTGTGTATGAGAGACACAGAGACAGAGAAGAGACACTGGCACCCAGTGTACACGAAGATCAAGATCGTCTGTATCCAGCCTGCCGGTCGGGCCAGCTCCCCAGGAGGCAGCCCTGAGTCCCTCTCTTGCTGGAGCCCCCCAGACACCCCATCCCCAACACCCTCATTCAGCGGGGAGAAGAATCCAGAGGAAAAAGGGAACAAGAGATGAGTGGGGGTCAGTCGGCCCGGCCTTGGCACGGTGCATCCCTTCCTTCCCTGCAAGCTGCCCAGCTTCGGGGACCCCGGGCCCACTCCGGGCCCCCCGGGCCCAGACCTGGGCCCTGCAGCAGCAGCAGAGCCGAGAAGAGGAGCGGCCGCAGCAGCACCAGGGTGAGCCCCTAGGAGTGTCCCCTGTTCCGCGGCTGGGGAGCTAGAGGGAAACACCGGGCTTGGGGGAGACACGAGGCCAGCCTCTGGTGGCGGAAGGAAGGGAAGCCCTGTAGAGCCCTGTTGAGGATGCCCCTGCGCGCCACCTCCCCCCCCCCCCCCACCCCCCCACCGGCCTCCGGCCACCCCAGGCCGGGCGGGCCAGCTGGCAGGACTCACCACAGAGAAGTTGCTGGCGGAACAGTGGTGCCCACTGAAGTTGCAGCTCTTGAGCATGTCGGCAAGCTGGTGGCCAGTGCGGTTGAGGATGTCTACCATGTCGGGCTCCGGGTAGCGCAGGCCGGCGGCTCGGTGCCCGTCCCGGTCTTTGGGGGGCAGCCCCGTCAGATTGGCCAGGTGGAAGATGTCGGCGTCGCTGAGCGCCGAGTGCCGGAAGCGGTTGATGTTGCAGAGGGTGACGGCCGGGAAGCCAGCCACCGGGGCTGGGGCAGCAGGGTCCATTGCCACCAGGTGAGGCCGGGTCAGGTAGCCCCGGGCCAGGCCAGCCGCCTGGTACAGGAAGGCAGCCAGCGAGGTGAGTAGGGCCAGTGCCCACAGGGTTCTGCGCAGTCCATGGGGGCCTGGGCCACAGGCCCGGCCCAGCCCGTGCAGAGTGCTGGTGCTCGCAAAGGTGGCCAGGTCCCGGGGGGCTGCTGCCCCCCGTGCTGCCCCCAGGAGGCTTTGCTCATCCCCTGCCTCCTTCTCCTTGGGTTTCGCATCCTCCTCTGCAAATTTGATTTTGCACACAATCTCGATCGGCATCTGTCCCCGGCTGCTGGGACTGGCCAGAGCCTCCCTGCCCCTGTCCCTCCCTGGCCGGCAGCCCCCCCGGTGCCCTCCGGAGTGGCGGTGGTGGCAGCGGCCGCTCTCCTCAACTCAGGGCAAGCGGGAGGAGGACAGGGACAGGGTGGGGGCCCGAGGTGGGGGAGTCACTCCCACTCCCAGCAGCTCCGCAGCCCTCGCGCTGCCTCTGCTGCTGCTGCCTCTGCTGCTGCTTGTCTCTCTCCTCGATCGTCTCCTTGTGGCTTCCCTTATCAGCACCAGCACAGCTGTCAGCCCCTGCGTGTGTCCCTGCGAGCGAGCGAGCGAGGGAGTGAGCGCTGCTCCGCCACGCCGCGCAGCCCCAGCCGCTCCGCTCAGCATGTGCTCCGGAGCCCACCCCGTGCTTAATAATTCAGGACATGTCAACAGCGCTTCACCGGCGGCACTGGCGGCAGGAGCCAGGCCAGGGGCGGGGGCAGCCCCCAGCCCAGGACTGGGATCCCCGGCCCCCGCCTTCAACAACCTTGTCGGGCTGCCCCCCGCCCAAACTCTTGTCACACCCTAGGCACTCACGGGGTCCCCAGATGGCCCCACTCCCAGGCCACCCAGGGAAGAGATCTGCACCCAGAGTCCTCAGCTCATTCTGCCACTTTTGGGGGACCACACCCAGGCTCAGCCGACTTCACCACCCGCCCCCCCCCAACCTCCCTGACTCTTGACTCCGGACTCCTGATCCCAGCACCTGGCCACCACCTGCCCCCAACTACCCCACTCACAGCGGCTTCCAGAAACTCCTTGGGAGAGCCACTTGTTTGAATGAGGGAGGGGAGGGCAGAGGAGGGCAGGCAAGGCAGACAAGGGGACATAGGTGACTCCACCAAGATTCGTGACTGGCCTGGACCTTTGCTCCTGGGCTCAACATCCACCTTCCCCCCCACCCCCTCCTGGGATGCTGGCCGCCCCCTCCCCCGCCCCCAAACTCAGTCATTCCTGTGTCTGGGACAGAGGGCACCCTGGCTGACTTGAACATCTGTGGCCACATTTTTCTTCCCCAAACGCTTCCCAAATCCCTTGCCACACCTGTCTGGTGGGTGGGGGAGGGTGTTGGGTGAACGGGCCAAGGAGCAGGGAGGAGGTGTGATGGGTGGAGGAGAGGGTATGGAATGGAGGGAGAGGAAGAGCCCAAATGGGGATTTGGGAGGGAGGAGAAATGTGCGGGCTTGGATGGGGAGTACTATCTCAGAAGCGGAAGCAGGGGGTGGACGGCAGAATAGGGCAGGGGCGCCCTGGTGGGGCTGCTGTCTTGCCGAGGGGAACAGGCATGTGGGTTGGCATGGCAGGCAGGGGTGGGGCCCCAGTGGGCAGCCCAGGAGGAAATGCCTTGGTGCTCCCAGGCTGGGGTGGTCACAGGGAGCAGCTTGTGTTCTGGGGGGCCCGCGTGAGAACGTGAGCCCTCATGGGGGAGGAAGCACTTGTCCCCCAGAGGAAAGGGGGGGGCTGATTAATCGGGGCACTAATGAGCAGCAGGGAGAGGAAGCTCAGAGGGGCGGGGGAGGCGGCTGCATCGATCCGAGCCGCGGAACCAGCAGCTGAAAAAAAAGTGAGAAGGGAATCGATCTGAGGGAAACGGCAGCTGCTGGGGATTAGAGCCCGAGGTCCACCCGCTGCCCAGAGGCCACCCCTCCCCTGCGTCAGGCCTGCCCTGCCAGTCGCAGCCCCCGCCTGGGCCCAGAGGAGGGGCCCACGGGCGGCTACCCCGGGGGTGGGGGTAGGGAACCACGGGGGCCACCCTGGCTGTGAGACCAAATCAGGCCCCATCAGTCACCGTCGCCCCAGCACAGAGCCCACCAGCCCCCTGCCCTGGCCACCCTTGGCACCCTGCGGTGTTGTCCCCAGCCTCTCATCAAAGTAGCTTCCTGGGGGCGGGGTGGGGGACTGCGGCTGGGCTTCCCCACAAGCCAGCTCCCCCAAGCTGGGAAGATGAGACCCCTGGGGTCAGGGCTGCGTCTGGCGGCCTCCCAGAGGGGAAAGTGGGGACGGCACTGGAAGCAGCTGCCGAGTTAGCACTCCGAGTCTCCAAGTGACCACAGACAGTCCCCCTTTCTCTACCCCCTACCCAGGCAGCCCCCTGCCATGCTCTGCCCTCCCGGCTAGACTCCTAGACCCTTCTAGTGCTTCCACCCCACCTCCTCCTCCCCCAGCCTCTCTTCCCCTTTCTCCTAGTATTGATTTTTCTTTACTGGTTTTTTTTTTTTTTTAAGGTGATTTAATTGCTTTTTTAAGGTTACTTCAGTCTGGGGCTCTGCCAAGAAATCAGGGAGCTACTCCCCAAGCTCTCCCCAGCACTCGTTGCTACCCTGTACTCAATGCCTAAATTGCCCTGCCATCCACTGAGATCATGGGGTCATACTCTTTTAACATACTGGCCTCCGTCATCATCAGCCCAAATCACACTCCTCTGGAGGGCACAAAGTTGGCGGGTGGGTGGAGAGGAGAGTTCAGGCCACGGGGAAGTAGAACTGCATTCACTCCCCGCCAGTGTCCCACAGCCAGCTGTCTCCAATTGTCCCCAGGTCCCCATCACCCCGTCTCCCAGACCCCTAGGAATCTGGTTACGCTTGGCGAGAGTCCCCCTTCCATATCCCTGCAGCCCATCCTGTGCCTCCCCTCCGGTCTCTTCCGTCTCTCCTGCCCCCCCTACACCCCCTTCCCCTCTGGCCCCCGTCCTCCCCCCCCCCCCACTTCCCTTTCCCCGCTTCCCTGCTTGCCTCCCTCTCTGCCCGGCTGCAGTTGGGTGATAATCTCCCTCATTTAGCCTCCCGGCTGCTTCCCCGGCTCATTGCCCAGCTGGTCCCTGGGGCCTGGCCCAGCTTCTTCCCCACCCCCACCCCCAGCCCTGCGCCCAAGCTCCCCCATCCCCTCCTGACTTCCCCCACCCACTCCCCAGGGACCACCTGCCCCCTGCAGTGAGCATCAGGGCCAAAGTGTGGTTGGCCAGGACCTGAGCTGGGTGTGAGCAGAGGGAGAGGGTCTGTCAGGGACCTGGTTCCCGAGTAGGTGTGGGGCACAGGGGTAAGGGGGCTTCAGAGCCAGATTTCCTCTGCTCTCCAGTTGTCCCCATTTCCCAGATTTGTTCCTAGTCCAATCTCCACCCATCTCCATCCCCCAGAGGGTGAACTAGGTTTCCTGATGGCAGTGGGTAGACTGAGAGGCAGAGATTAGAGTGGCATCTGTACAGCCAGATAAGGCAGGGCATGGGAATGGGGGACAGAGGGTGAGGGAGATGACAGGGAGGGCAGAAGGTTCTTACAGAGCACCTGAGAAGGTGCAGGTTTTATTTGGGCAAAATGCCTCAAAGGCAGATCCAGACACCTCTCATGATCCAGCTTGGGGGGCTCCTAAGGGATCCTCCAAGGTCCTTCCTATACCCAGGCTTTTGGGGCTTCACCTCTTTTCCCAGCAGAGGGACCCCCCCCCATGCTGAGTTGCATCTGCCCCTTCTCACCTTTGTGTCAGCCTCAGACTCCCTTCCTGGGTGGCCCACACATAAATGACATGACCCCCAAACTCTCTCCTAGAGAGAGTCCCCAGCCTCCCCCTCCTCCCAGTGGACACCTTGCCATCCTTCCGAGCCCAGACACCTGTCCCAGGCCTGGCTCTGGTGCGGACCAAGGGATGAGCTAGTGTGGGACAGACGTGGGCGGGAAGGGACAAGGATGGGGGGGTGGAGGCCGGGACTGGGCCAGGCCTGGCTGGTGAGCGAGCAGCGGTGACAAACGGGCTGTGCGGGGGCCGAGGGGCGGGGGGCGGACGGCGGCTGATTTATCTGGGTTATTTATGCCGCGGACGAGGCAGGAGAAGCGGTTAATGAGAGTTCCAGTGAAGGGGGGTGGGGAGGCCCGGACGTGATCTGAGGCGACTGAAGAGGGTTAGCGTCCCACCGCCAGGCCCTGCCCCCACTGCCCGCCAGCATTCTGCACCCCCTTCCCTGTCCTAGGGCCAACCCAGCCTGATCTCTCTCCTGTGGCTCACACCAACACCCCCCCCCCCCATCCCCTTTTGAGGATGGCCAAGCCAAGGCAATGGATCACCGGGGCCGAAGGACACCAGGTCCAAGATCGAGGGGCAGGCAACCGGAGGAACTGAAGAGAGGACCAGGAAAGGGAGAGCAGGGAAGAAGAAAGATGAAAAATCTTGGCCAGTCAGAAACTGACCAAGTCTGCGGGGCCTGAGGGGGTGGGGCGGGGTAGGAAGAGACCAGTGTGGGAGTGGGTGGGCATCAGGCAACCTCTGAACTGAGGCTGGAGAGAGGGCAAGGGGCACTGGAGGGCAAATTTGGGGTCAGCCAGGAGCCGTCACGGAGGCCTGAGAGACAGACCGGCTGGGAGTGGGGGTGCTGGTCAGAGAGAAGAGGGAGCCAGGGAAGGAGGGGGAGAAGATCCAGAGAAGGAGGGGGAGAGGGCTTTGCAGCAGCGAAAGCTGCTGGGAGCAGATAAGGCGGCACAGCAGCAGGAGGGATTAAAGCTCTGAGGGGCAGGGGCGGGGGCGCGACGCAGGACGGGGGTGGGGGGGAGGCGTGGGGTGAGGGGTAGGAAGAAAAGGGCTGAGGGCAGGACATCAGGGCCAAGGAGATGAGCAGGAGAAACAAGGGCTGTGAAGGGGGCAAGATTAAATCAGGGGCCAGGAGATGACTACTGCCTGGCAGAGAGGAAAGAAGGAGTTCCTGATCATCTCTTCTGGGCATGGGGACTCTGCCACTATTGGCGAGGCCCCATACCCCGCGAGTACCAAGGGTGGCAGAGCTAAGCAGGGGTGAGCAGGGTAGATTGGGTGGGAATGGCAGGTGCCGGCCCTGGGAGCCTCTGAGCTCCTGGCTGGAGAACCCAGGGCAACGCAGCGCCTCCTTGAGGTGACCAATGGAACTCTGCCACGGGGAGCAACAGTCAAGGGTGCTCAGCCCACCCGCCCCGGGATGGAGCGCCAGCCCCATCACGCCCAGGGTGGCAAGAACTAATGTCTCAAGGGGCACTTCTTAGTAGGGAGGAGTATGGGCCCGGAGGGTGGGCCGTGGCTTGCCCAGGCTCCTGCTCAGACCGGGCGGCCCCTTACCACCTCCTGCCCTCCGGTTCTCCGTGCCTCCCAGAAAGGTGTGCTCAGGCAGGGTGAGGCCCCTGCTCCCTCCAGAGGAGCCGAGGTGGCCGAGGCGGCGGAAGGGGGAGCCTGGAGGGAAGGAAGGGGAGGAGGAAGAAGGGGCGGGGGGGGGGGGGGAGGGGAGCGGGGGTGGCAGGCGGGGCAGAGTAATTGCGTGTTTGTCAGTTCTCCTGTCTGCACAGGAGGGAGCGTGTGTGGTGGTGGGTGTAGCTTCGCCTCGAGGAGTGTGTGTCTGTTGGCAGAAGTGTCAGTGTGTCTGTCTCAGGGGTCTGGGCTCTCCTTGGCCCCCGCCCTCCCCTTTGTGTTTTGGGGAGCGCAGCTCTGGGCACACCCAGCTGTGCTCCGTGCTGATGCGGCAGATGTGGCGGGGCCCCAGCTGTGCCTGCTTCCCGGAGAGGGGGAGGGGGCTGCAATCTGCTCCCCCGATAATGGCTGCTCAGCGCCAGGGGGAGGGGATGGAGATGGGGGTGGGACTGGGGCCCTGGTCAGCCCCGCCAAAGGGACAGGAGGGAGATGAGGGCCCTGCCCCCACCCCACCCCGGCCAACCTCCCCCCAGTCAGTGTTCTTGGCTCGGCCTCTCCCCCTCGCTGGCTCCTGAAGCCCATCCAAATTTCCGTCCAAGCTCGGTCCCGGTCGGTCCCCAGCTCTCCTCCCATTGCCCCATCCAGCTCGGTGCCAGGGACCTGCCCCCCTCCCCAGCCCCCAGCTTGCTCCCCCTCGTGGATTTTACAGAATCATCTTTTTATGGAAACCTAAAAAAGCACTAATGGCAGGAGCGCACCCCTCCCCCGCATCCCTTCCCTCCGCTCACCCCCACTTCCCACCCCAGCTCCCTCCGTTCTCCCTTCTCAAACCCTTTGGGGGCCAGCACCCTCCTACTCCTACAGGGCCAATGAAGACCTAGAGGTGGTGGAGAAGGGGGCTCCCACATCCTGGGCCCTGAGCTGTGCCCTCAGAGGCAGACTGGGTGCTGAGTCCCTCCTGGGGTGGACAAGGGCTGGAGGGGAGTGGAGGGCATCACAGCTCCTTCCTAGACCCCCACCTCTGCCTGAGCACACACGCAGCAGTGACTAGGGCAGCCTGGTGGGAGGGGGCATGTTACAAGGATCTCCGCTACACTGGCCACCCCCCACTTCAAACACTGACCCTTTCCCCTTCCAGTGCCTCTCCCCACCCCCACTGGGCCTAGGAGGGGGATCCCGGGGGCCAGGGCCTGACACAGACTTATTGGATTTCACGGTGTTTTGCTGAGAAAATAATTAAATTATCATATTTATGATGGAGCTGCCATGGCCTCTGCCAACCACTTGGAACAGAAGGGTCAGGACTGGGGGAGGGCAGGGAAGGGACCCAGTCTCTGGCCCCATAGCCCATCTCTCTCCCAGCTCCCTCCTCAGGGAGTTGACCCCAGGCCCAGAGTAAGCATCTGCTGTTCCCTCCAACCCCATGCTGATAATGGAAGGTCTGGGCTGGAGGCAGGGACAGGAAATGGGAGAGGCTGAGTCAAGGCAGGTCGTAGGTCGGGACTGCTAAAACCTGGCTCCTTTCACACACGCTCCCATACAGCCTGCAGGGCCTGAGGGGGCTGGGAGGTCACATCTAGCCCAATTCCCACATTACCCTCAGCCCAGCTCCAGAGAAAGCACATCTTCCTAGCTGCTCAGCTCTGAAATCCTGGGCTCTGTCCCAGACCCTGGTGCCGATAACAAGGCCCCGGCACCCTGCCGCCTGCCACCCCTGCTTGCTGCCAGGACCCCCTCCTCCCTCCCACCCACACCCTGCCCCCCCATTCTCTTTGGGTAATTAGATTCCTCTCAATTAGCAGATTACGATCATTACCAGCTCATCTGGCAACTAAGCTCCGTACCCACAGCTGGGGAAAGGGGGGGGGGGCACCAAGAGGGGCACACGGGGGTCACGGGCAAACATGATAGATGGTTGGGTTTCTCTGGGGCTTCAGGAATGTGGAGAGGACTAAGACCTCCCAAAGGGCAGAGTTGGTGGCGGGAGGTGGCCAGGGCCCCTCCCCTCCCAGCACCAGGGGCCCCCACTATGCTGCAGGTACCAGCTTAGTTAGGTCTGTCCCGCCTGCCAGGGGAGTAGAAGACAGACACCAACCAGGCCTCGGGAGGGGAGAAACCCCCACCCCGCCAAAAGCCAGGCGAGGAACAGATGGAGCTGGCAAAGTGGAAAACAGGCTGGGGCCGGGCCGGGCCGGGCAGAAACTGAGGAAAGCAACCACCGGCTGATCCAATCTCAGGCCTGTGGCTCTCAGTCCGTGAGCCCACGGCCAGCACCCCACGGCCCAACCGAAATCCTTCACCCTTCCCTTCAGAATCCTTACACTCAGAGCCGGAGCCAGGACCAACGAAGAGGAACAGGAAGGCTGGCAAGCTGGCCATGCTGGGGTGGGGGTGAAGGCAGGGGCCAGGCAGGCTGGGAGCCTTGGGGGCCTTCCTCCCTAGCAGCGAGAGAGGCTAAAGGCACTGGGAGGGGGAGATTTACCAGGGCTCCAGATTCATTATTCATGAGCCGGCAGCGATGACTCCAATTTAAATGCTAATGTGGGGGGGCCTGACTCAGCTGCCCCCCTTCCACCCCCACCCCCAGCCCAGGCACAAACGGGAGTCCGTGCTGGCTCCAAGGTTCACGGGGGTTTATTAGGGAGCGGAGAGGGAGGCCTGGAGTCTCCCCAGCCACCCGGCCACCCACGTTGCTCCCCGACATGTGAAGATCCTGCCTGGCTTCCTCCGGTCTTTTTGGACAGAGGCTGGCCATGCAGGCAGCAGCCTTGAGGGGGGTGGGCAGGAGTTGGAGGGGTGCCTTCTGGCAGTCCCCCTCAGAGGATGATCTGGTTGGTAAAGCTGCGGCTCAGCTCCTTGTGTGGCAGAACAATCGAGTTCAGGATGAGCACCTCAGCAGGGATCCGGACGCGGCAGCCTGCAGGGGGGACGAGGGCACCAGGAGGAAGCCATGGGGAGGGGAGACCAGAGGCCAGGAGCTGGGGCCACTGCCATCCGGGAGGGATCCCTCCCTGCCCATCTGTGCCCTGGCCTCTTGCCCCCAGTGACTCAAATCAGGGCCTGGCACACAGCAAGCACTTGGTAAATGTTTGCTAAGGGAGTAAACACGCACGTGTATGTGTGCACGCAAACACACACACACAAACACGTGCACGCATGCTCCCCACAGGGCAAAGCCATCACCTGTGGAGGTTTTCCACAGCCGTCTGTCCCCTAGGAAGCCATACCTAGGATGGTGATGGCAGGCAGCAGCTTCCCATCCTTGAAGAGGCTCTCACTGTCCATGTGCGCTCGCGGGTCGTTGGGATTGGGGTCATTGGGGGTACCCTCCACACGGGCCCAGCGCCCCACAGTGCTCCCCCAGCCCACAATGGTGTGCAGAACACACGTGTGCTCCTGCCAAACACGACAGTGTGAAGTGAGGGAGTAGAAGGTGCCAGATGCAGAGCACACGGGGTTCCCCCCTCCCCTGCAGCCTCGGGGTCCCATGCCCTGCCGCATGTGCCTGGGCACCTACCTGCAGCGTGGCTCCATGGAGGACAATGCTCTCTCGGAGCCGCACACCCTCGCCCACGGTCACCCCCTCCCCAATGGAGACATTGGGGCCCAGCTGTGGAGAGGAACACATACTATGACCCCTGGAGGGCCTTGGAGAAACCCAAATCCAAACCCTTCATAGAACAGATAAAGGGAAGGGACCTGCTTGTGGCCACACAATGGGCTGACAACGCAGAGCCCAGCACTCTGAGTTCAGGAGTTATCTGCACCGCCCCACCCATCCGGACAGCCTGGCCCACCGCTTACCACAGCCGACGGGGCCACCTTGGCCGTTGGGTGGATGTAAACGTTTCCTAGAAGCAGAAGAGAAGACCTGGGAGCAAATACCCTAAACCATATCTGGTTCAGGGAGGGCAGGGATTGAGTCTTCACCTCTGAATCTGAGGTTGGGAGTCATGGCTCAGAGGGTACAGGAGGCTGGGGCGGGGGGCAAAATTTAGGAAGGGGGCAGGGCGGGTACCTCGGATTCGTGGACCCCCTGGGGTGTGCTTGGCCAGGCGTTCTGGGTGAGTGAGCTGGTACTGGCCCAGGTAGAGGCGGGAGGCATAGAGGGCTGAGCTGGAGGGGCCACAAAGTAGAACAGGGGTTCAGGGGCCAGCAGGTGCCTACCACCCGAAAGTCTCAACCCCCAGGTGCCCCGCTCACCTCCCAGAGGCATACGTACCCTGCAGACTTGATCTGGCTCCAGATACCATCAGTGAGGTGTACATAGATCTGGCCCTGTCCAGCCAGGGCTGAGAACACATCCTGTTCCAAGCGGATGGTGCCTGCCCCTGGCCATAGGCCTGAAGAGTCCTCCCTGGCAGAGAGGAGAAGACGTGGGCATCAGTGCCCCGGCTGAGCTGGCCTGGGAGACCCACACAGCCTCTCAGAGGATAGGAATCTGAGGGAATCCCACCCCCTCTCCAGGTCGGGTCAGATCCTCTCCAAGGGGAGGCTTCTGTCCCCGGAGACTCTCCCACTGCCCTTACCCACATCACCCTCCACCCCTAGCTAGGGTGCTATCCCGGGGGATCCCCAGGCATGGACCCACACCCCATCTCGGCCCCCTGTCCAAGGAGCTGACCCAGACATAGCTTCCCCCCATTTTCCTATTCTCCTCCCCGTCCACTCCTCCCAATCCCACCTCCGGCTACCCTCCCTCTCACAGGATGGAAGGAAACACAGACACTCACCCCAGAGGAAGACAGCTGGTGAGGGCAGAGACAGTCACAGAAAGAGAGGGGGAGAGAGAGATGGTAGAGGTGCCAGCTCAGCAGAAACAGACAGAGGCCAGGAGAGATGGAGAGAGAAGCAGAGATGGATGAGAGTGAGAGAGTGAGGCACGAGATGGGGAGCCAGCGGGGAGGAGGGGGTGAAGGGCAGGACCCACGGGGGTGGGGGAAACACGTCCGGGGCCTCCAAGGATGACCTGGGGAGGGGACTGTGCTCAGCAGGACTCTGGGCACTATGCTCTGAGGGGAGCATCAGCCTGACAGAGAGTGTGTGTGTGTGTGTGTGTGTGTGTCTCTCTCTCTCTCTCTCTCTCTCTCTCTCTCTGCATGTCTCTACACCCAAGCGTGTGTGCGCCCAAGTGTGTGTGTTGCCTTCTGTTCTGAAAGACATCTCTGGGACACTTAGGGCTTGAGAGAAATGGACCAGAAGGGGAGTGGGCAGGCAGTGACAGAGGAGGAACCGGGATGGATAAGGAAGAGGGACAGAATGAGGTTAGAAGGGGAGGGACTGGGAAGGCTCAGCTGGGGATGACAAGAGGAAAGGAAAAGGAAGGAGGAAGGTGAGCGGGTAGAGATGGAGCCTGCAGAGACTGGGGTGGGGGGGTGGGAGGGGTTACGGGTGGTCTGGGACGGAGTGGTACTTGGGTTACAGGGCCATGGGGCCCGCCTCACAGTTGCCCATCCTGCTGGTTACGCTGGAAGACGTCCCGAAGGGGCTTCAGGGCTTCGGGGAAAAGAGGTAGATGCCACAGTTGATGATGTCACTAACAAAAGTGCTGGGTTTCTCCACGTAGTGCAGGACCTGGGGACACAGCAGGCTGAGTCTGGTAGAGGAGGGGCCGCTGCCACCATCCCCTAAGACCTTCTGATCTCCAGGTACTCCCCGCCGCCAGGGTGGTCTTCCTAACTGCAGTCACTGCCCTTCACCTTCAAGAGAAGTCCCAACTCCGCGCCTTTTCCCTCCCAATCCTCCCCACCTCCCAGCAGCCCTGGAGCACAATTCAATGCCGTGGCGCCTGCCTGTGCCTGGAATGCCCTTTCTCCGCTCTTCATCTGGAAAACCCAGCTTTCAAAACCCGGTCGACTCTGCCACTGCCTCTGTGAGTGCCTCTGTTCTGCCCCACAGGTGGCTTCTCAGGTCTGGGCACCCGTGGCCTCTGGCCACACCCCACTGTGGCACCTGTGTCATTTGCAACGTTTGATTTTTGCCTGTCTTTCCCACGGACAGGGGGTTCCTGAGAGGCAGGGATTGTATTTCTTTGGCTCTGTCTCTCTAACATCTAGCTAGTGCCTCGCATAAAACTTAAAAACACCCGAAATCACACATATTTATGTGTATGTGTGTATGTCTACCTGCGTGTGCCTGTTTAGATGTATTTTTAATAGGAAAGCTTGAGCAAATAAAAGGTTGGTGTGAAAGTCAATTAGGCTCAAGGGCCGGGAGTTTCACAAACAAGGACAGAGAACCTCTGCTTTGCCCTGCAGGCCCCCTACCTGCAATGCCTTCCAGTCTCCTTCCTCTATGTGAATTTAACTGGGCTCAGAACTTGCTTCTTCCAGGGAGCTCTCCCAGCCCCCACCCAGGCAAGGCTGGGGTGGGCCTCCTTTTGTGTTCCCATAGCACCCTGTGCATACATCTACTGGGGCGCTGAACCCATGGAAATTAACTGTTACCCCTTTGCTTTTTGCCAATCTCTCTAGAACGGATAGAAGATGAACAACCAAGGGTATGCCCCACCAGTCTGACAGCACTGGGGCCCCCCCAGTAGCATTCCAGCATTCTCAGGGCGGCGCCTGGGCGGCTCAGTCGGTTGAACATCCGACTCTTATTTCAGCTCAGGTCATGATCTCACGGTTTGAGGGATCGAGCCCCATACCGGGCTCTGCACTGACAGCATGGAACCTGCTTGGGATTCTTTCTCTCTCTCCCTCTCTCTCTGCCCCTCCTCCACACACGTGTGTGCATGCATGCACTCTCTCTGTCTCTCTCAAAATAACTAAAGTGCTTTAAAAAAAACAGCATTCTAGCATTCTCTAGAAGCAGAGGGGTGGGGGAATCATGACACAGAGTAAGAACCCAGCCAGCCCCCTCTCTGCTCTCACCTCGTGTGTCTGTGGATTCTCTACAATGCAGCCGTAGTTGAGGGATTGTGTCCTGTTAGCCTGAAAGACAGACACACCAAAACAATGACCCGCCTGCTCCAGGGCAGCAAGGTCTGTTTTCTTGCTTTCTTTCTCTCCTCTGCAGCACCTGACACGTATTTCTGCCACTGACAGGCCTTCAGCAGGGGGAGAACTGACAGCTGCCCTCCCCCTCCCTTCTTTCCAAGCAGCCACAGGGCTCAGGGTCTCCACCGCCACCTCAGCTACTGCTGGGATTTCTGGCACATTTCCCTCTTGATGTCGGTTCCCACTCCAGCTCCCTGGGCTGCCCCTGCCTCCCCGACACCCTGCATTCCAGGAACTTCTCTGGATCACCCCCTTTACACCCTCCCGCCTTCCCAGCCCCCTCACCGTGGTGCCAAGGAGCAAGAAAGGGTGAGGCTGGTGTCTGTAGGCATCCAACATAGCACTCAAGGGGAAGTCAGAACAGACGTCAGCGTTGAGCACGAAGAAGGCTTCAGGGCCCCCAGCCAGGATCTGGTCCCGGAAATGGTAGAGACCACCCCCTGTGCCCAGGGGCGCAAATTCCTGCAGGTACCTGTCCCCAGGGACCCCAGAGCCAGCTCAGTGAGATCAAAGGAGGCAGATATCCTGAGCCTGGCATCTGACCCCTCCTGCTCCCAGGAGTACATCTGCCTAAGGCCAATATACTCAGGGATTCAGAGAGGCCCAAACAAGAATCCTCCCAGTATAGAAGGGTAAAGTCTGGCAAGCACCAACTCAACCCACTCACGAGAACCCTGAGGCCTAGGTCACCGTCCCACACCCCTATACTGCATGTGTGCACAAACACCTGACTGGAAGGTTAAACTCCTGCTGGGCAGCCTCTAGAAACCGGGTAAGGGGCTCGTCAGGTTGGTAGAAGCCAATGAGCAGAATCTCCTGCATCCCAGGGACCTGAGAACAAGGGAAGAGGTTGGGAGGAAAAAGAAAATATCTGATAGGAGGGAATGTTCGGGGAACCCCTGGAACAGTCCCAGGAGTCCAGAGACCACAGTTTTGGTCTCAGCTGTGGGGCCCCTGGGCACTAACTTTACCACTCTGGCCTGATTTCTCCTCCAGACAAAAAGGAAGTTAGAGGAAGTCTGTCCCTGGTCTTTCAATCTTTTATTATTTTACTACCCACCCCCATCCCCCACATCTGAAGATCACCCTAGGAAAGATTCTGCCCACCAAGCTGCATGAAAAGATAATCCTTTCATTTCCCCCCATATTTATTATCTGTCAATCTGAGCTTGAGATCAGCACGAGATATGGGTACCATTTATCAAGTGCCTACTTTGTACTAGGCACTTTACCAACCTCATCTCTAAGCTCTGTCAGCCCACAAAGTAGGTTTAATCACCCCATTTGACAAGTAAGGAAACTAAGGCTCACAAAGCAGGGAGAAATGTACTCAAGTCCTTATAGCAGGCAGAGACTGGATTCAGATAAAACTCTACCTGTCCCAATGATAAAAGCAAGACAGAAATTAGCTCCATAGTGAGCAACGGTTTGAGTTCTGTGCTTTGCTATCATTAAGGTTCCTCATGCTACAGCTTTAAATGGTCTCTAAGATTCCTGCCTGCTCGCACATTCCGTGCTTTAAAAATAGGAGTGAAATCTAACCAAGAAGAGGCCAGATGAGAGACCAGATTAGTAAGGACAGCAGGGCAGTTGCACTGCATAACTCTAAGGGACACCATTCACACTGTCATTTGTAAATGGGAGTCCTTGGAGTTATGCCTGGTGGGAACAAGACACGGTTGGAAAGGGGGACGTACAGCATGAAGAAGATAAGCAGGAAGTGAGGTGGGAGTGGGGAGCCTACGGGGTTACCTGGGCACAAGCCTCAATGTGGTGCTGGATCATAGGGACCCCTGCCACTGGAAACAGGGGTTTGGGCACCTCAAAAGACAAAGGCCTGAAGCGAGTCCCTGAGACAGGAGAGAGAAGCCCATTACAGCTTCTTGCCTCCCTCCCTCTGCCTCCGCTCCACCATCCGCTCCAGCCCAACCTCCCTGCTCCTTTCCCCGGGGCTCCTCACCCTTTTGAGGGCCTCCAATCAGGATCACAGCTTTCAGCATGATGGCAATTGCTACCTAAATCTCAAATCCCAACAGAGAAATCAGGCTCAGATTTCACACCCCAATCCAAGAACCCCCCTCACATCCCAAGCAAACCCCAAACCCCAAATAGAAACACTTAGCCCTCTCACAGGATGTAAATCCAAAATTCAGTGTAGTCCCTCCCTGGACACAACACCTCACAAATCCCACACATCTGAAATCCCATCCCAGATTCCAACTGACCTTAAACCCCACAGTGGTTTCTCCTAAATCCTGAAATTCACACCTTGCAATCTGATCCAACAGACTTCCCTGTGGCCATAAACAAATCTAGCTAACTCAAAAACTCAGTAATAGACCTCTTAGACCCCAAACCTCAAAACCAAAACCCCAAACCCAATGATTTCCAATTGTTACATTCTTATGCTGTAGATGTTAAGCCCCGAATCCCAAGAGTGAACCCTGAATACCGAATCTCAAATCCTGAGTATGCCCTAGATATTTAACCACCATCCTAAGAGTGAATCTCTAGAAATAAGGTAACACTGATCCGCATCTCATGAATCCCAAGTCCGAGCAAAAACCCTCTATATGCCGAACTTGAATCCTAAAACTAACCTCTAAGTGATGAACCGTGAATCAAAAGACAGATTCCCTTGGCATCTCAAACACGGAATCTACTAGCCCCTGAGTCCCAATACTGGCGACGAGTGCTAAAACTCTGCATTCGGAGGATGGATTGCTGACCCTCTGAACCCTACAACTGACTCCGTCTAACAAACCCTAGCCTTGCTTAGACAGAGGTTGCGGGGCTAACACAAGAGCAGACCTCCGAAGGGCCAGCCGGGACCTCCGAGCAGCCACCGGTCTAGGGGCGGTCCCCTCCCTCCTACCCCTTTCGCCACCCCTCCTTTGGCTCCGTTTACCACTAGGTCCCTTTATTCCAGCTCTGCGGCCAGCTACCGCTTGCTCCTTCCGCGCACGTGTCTTCTCGCGACTCGCGAGAACTCCTTCGCGGAGTATGCCGGGAATAGTAGTTCTTAAGCTCTTGTTTTCCGTAGCCCTCCTCGCTACCCCTCCTTCCAACTACAAAAGAGGAGGGAGGTGGGACTAAACGGAGAAGAATGGGGCGCGGCCTAGGGATCGAGGGGAGTGGCTAAAGAGAAGGGTGGGGCCTAAGAGGCGAGGCTGGAAGCTAAAATTAGGACCCCGAACTGTCCAGGAATGGGCCCAGGAGTAGCAGTCAAAGTAAAGAACAGGAACACGGAGAGGCGGGGCTAGAGACGAAAGGGGGTGTGGCCAGTCTTGAGATGGGCGTGGCGAGAGCCTCCTACCGCGAGTGGGTGGGGCTTGAGGGACTCAGAAAAAGAGAAGGCGGAGTCATAAGATCCTCCGACCGTCCGGCTGGCAAGGGAAGGAGCTTCGGTCGGTGAGAGAAACCTTGTCTCAGATTTACAGTCTGTAAAATAAAGCACCGGACCAGTCACTCTCCAAACATTCTGATCCCAACATTCTGTGACCGTGGTGTGTGGGTCTGGAGTAAGCGTGGGATTGGAGTGCAGGGGAAAAGAAACGGCGTCTCCAAAGAACAGAACAGGCGGAGGGTCAGAGAGAGCAGCTTTATTAAGCAAGATGGAGGAGGGTTGTCGGTCCCACCCACCCCGGGGCTTGGAGCCAGGGTGAAAGGTCCGAGCGTTCCTTTCAGGCCACGTCCACTCGAGCGAAGCTCTGGTCCATGCCCAGGCTGTTCTCCACGTACACCTCGTACTTGCCGCTGTCCTCGGGCGTGGCCCGGCGGATGGTCAGCGTCGTGGTGGTACTGCCGATCTCGAAGAACACCCTGGCGGGGAGAGCGGGAGAGGGGAGGGCGGGCCGCGGTCAGGTTACAGGCGCCCGGGGCCCGGCTGGTTAGCCAGCTCTGGCGCTCGCCTCCCGTTCCCCGCCCCCCGGCCCACTCCCGCCAGTTTTCTGGGCCCCGTTCCGCCCCAGCGGCAGGTCCCCGCCCTCGCCTGTCATCCTCCTCGATGTCCTCCCCGTCCTTGGTCCAGCCCACGTCGGGTGCAGGCTCGCCCATGATCTCCGCAGTCAGCGTCACCGTGGCGCCTTTGCGCGCCTTAGTGTTATCCGGTCCCTTTTGAATCTTCGCAGGGACTAGAAGAGAAAGGGCATGCGACCTAGTGAGGGTCCTAGGGGTGAGGCGGGGCAGGGGCATCACCTCCCCAGATAATACCCAGCGCTAAATACGAGATGGATTTAAACTCGCGGTGTGACGCTGGGCAAGCCTGTAGCCTCTCTGTGGCTTCATCTCCTCAGCTGTTAAGCCGGGCTAGCAGCTGCCGTTCCAACTTCCCACGGGGGAGAGGGGGGGACGGAGGATCAAAAGAGGCACTACGAGTGCAAGCCCGGGAATGTTTACACACCTCGGTGCCCTGGAGACAGCTCCACGTAGTGGAAATTGCCCCGGGTTGGAGTCCGAAGACCTGGGCCCTAACGCTGGTAATGCCTCTGGTTCAATGTGACCTTGGGGCCCTGGTGTGGAGTGATAGAAGCCCACTGCGGACTTCTCAGTCTGGGTGGGAAGGGCTCCTGAGGCAGGCGGTGCCCCCAGCCCCATCGGGACTCGGCTAGGCCCAGCGGATCGCGCGCGGCTGGACCCAGTTGCGGCACCTGGAGGTGGTGCCGCTCTGCGTGGTGGCACCCGGGGCGCGCGTACCTTCCACCAGGATGCGCGCCGAGTCAGAGCACTGGCCGAAGGGGTTGGTTACGTTGATGCTGTACTGGCCCAGGTCTGCCAGCTCGCCGTCGCGCACCACCAGGGCGACCACGTCAGGGTCCTCGAAGACGTAACGATACTTGGGCCCGTCACGCAGCTCCTTGCCGTCCTTGCTCCAGCGGATGAATGGGTCCGGGAAAGCCGAAATGCGGCAAGTCAGCTTGGCCGCGCTGCCCTCGATCAGCACCACGTCCTTCAGGGGCTCCAGCACTCGCGGTGGCCCCTTCTCGCGAAGCTCCTTCCGGGACCTATCAGAGAGCCGGCTCAGGGCCCGGAGGTCCTACGACACGGCTCTGGACCGCCGGCACCAAATTCCTCGCCCCCTCCCCCATTCGGTCCACTAGAACTTTAAATGTGGGGATGGGTTCGGAGGGAGCCTGCTCTTGAATTGTTACCCTGATGAAATGATTTATTCTTGTCGGCCACTGTGCCACACCTCACTAACGGCTTTCCCCTAAGTGCAGGGACCCCAGCGGTCCATAACACTGTGCTCAGCTTCCACCCCCCACGCAGCAGGGCGCTTTCTGCAGCCCCAGCTCCCCTCCTCCTGAGGGCTCCGGGCTCCCCCTCACCTGTGGCCCCGGTAAGAGGCCTGGATGCGAATGGCTGCTTTCTGGACCTGGGGGTCGTTGATATCCAGGGTACATCCCGGAGGCGGGGCCGCAGCCGCTGGTTTTTTGGCGGGAGCTGCTTTGGACATCTGGGGAGCGCAAAACAAACATGGGGTCTAGGCTCACACAGAGACTTTGACTTTCAGCCTTTTCCCTGTCAATTCAGAACATCTTGGGGGATGGGAGTGTCTGGGGCTGGTCTGAGGATGGGGACTCACCGCGGGCGGGTCGACTTCGGGACTTGGGTCGACTAGCTGGGTGGGAGGTGGGACAGAGCCCTCCTGGAAGGCACAGTAGGGGCACGAGCAGGTGCTCAGCCCAGGGCCCCGGTTTTATACATCACTCCCCTCCTTGCCTTGTTTGGCGTGGTTGCCCCAAGCCCCCCGGGGACCCCAGTCCCGCCCACTGACCCAAGCGGGCTCCTTATTTAGCCTGAGGATGTGTTGGGATGCTGGCTCAGCCTCTGGGGCAGGCCCGGGGGAGGAAACCCGAGCAGCTCTGGGGTGCACTTCATGTCAGCACCTGGACAGCTGGGCAGCTGGATGCGGCCCCACCCCCTCCCAGGGCAGGGGGTAACCATCCCACTCCTGGGAGGACCAGACAAGGGCCCAGGCTGACAAGAGATTCAGCTCCCAGCTGGGGCAGCTTTACGCTCTGGTCAGTCCCCAGACCGTCAGACAACATGCGCTTCCCAGGACACTGTCCGTTAAGGGGCACAAGTGTTTGTGGGGGCGTCCCTGAATGACGCTAGAGTAGCGGGGTACTTCGCTGTCCATCCAGCCAATTATGAGAGGGCAGTGTGGCTGTCAGGACCAATCTGGAAGCACTTACTCCCCTGGCCCTGGAAGCCTAGGATTGTCATTTCCGCACTGTGCCCCCTGGCGGTCAACTGAGATAAACCTAGAGGGGACGGTAAAGATTTTTGAGAACAGCACCCCCTTCTACCACCCCAGTCCCACTCTCTTCCCTCCATGTGACATGGTAGGGTCTGGCTGGGCTGCACTGTCCCAGGAGATTTGGGGATTTGGGGATTTACCAATTCCCCAATTCTAGGTCTGCCCAAGCCCCTTTGGGGTCGTAAACTAGTGCATAGGGGCACCAGACAGCTTGGATGAAGGGGTTCCGTTAACCCTGCTGGGACTTGCCTGGAGTCCAGCCTACCCAGGCCAGGGCACCAGGAAGAGCATTGCTTCCACTCTTTGTAACTGCCCGCCCAGGTGTGGAGCACTGTCACCTTTTGATCAGAGCAATTTTGACACAGCTCTGCTGACATAAATTACCTTTGCTCCTCCGGGTTTGGAACAAGCAGTTCACATGCCATTTTCAATGGAGATGGGAAGGGAGCTCAAGATCAGAGTGGGGACGGGAGAGGAATTTTACCATTTATCAAGATATGAGTTCAGGCACCTCATTTTTATATGAAAACACTTGCAGTGAGTAGGGGATTAAAGATTCTCACAGGCAAACTGTATATCTTCATCGCTAAAATGACAGGTGGGCAAGACGTCTCTGTAGTTCCTTCCAGCTGGCTTGAACATCCTGTTATTTTATGATGGTGGGGCTTGCCTCTTCCCTGGGGTTCCTGAGAAGCCAGGGAGGCTGGGCTGGGTGAGGCTGGGCGAAGGTTGTTTGGGGGCACAGCCAAGGGGCCCTCAACCACGATCGGCAACACACCAGTGCTACCTCTCTCTGCTCATGGTGGGAGGAGACTTTAATTCCTCTCACTTTGCCAAGAATAGAGTTTGCAAGGTGAGGAGGAGGTAGGAAACAGCCCCCACTGGACACAAGGAGAACTGGCTCCCTCCTCCCCTTCACCTCTGGGCAGGGCAGCTCAGTTCTAGGACCCCAGCGACCATTCTGTGGTGCTGCAGGGAGCATCTAGAGTCAAGGAGCCTCGGCACCCATCAGACTCCCTAGCGTGCCATGGAGACAAGAAGATCCAGCTTGGCGTGCCCCTTAGCTCTAGGAAGATGCTCGTCGGTGGCCCCATCTCAGCCGACACGCCGGCCACAGCCTTGTGCAGCTGGCGCTCCAGGTGCCTGATTGGTGCTCTAACACAAAAGCATGGAGCGAGAACGTGTCCTGGTTTCCTCTGCGGCCCTTTCGTGACATCATCACCATCTTGCCAATTATCATGATGAAAGCCCTTCTGTTCCAGGGGTCGGGACCAGAGCTGGCCTGTCTCCTGGGCAGACACGCTGGCCGCTCCAGCCTTGGGGTGTGGACTGGTACATTCCAGAGCCCAGTATCCTCCAAGTTGCAATGAGGTAATATGTGAGACAAGATGGGGGCCACCAGAGTCTGGTTACATGGTAGTGGTGAGGAGTCAGTGGTCCTGCCAGGATTCCAGAAAACTTCAGAAGGAGGGGCAGAATAAGGGAAAGGTGAGGGGCCAGGAGGGTCAGGGTCAGGAGCCATGGTCCTAAGATGCTAGCTGTTACACCTCAGCTCTCACTGGCCAAGAGCGGGCCGAAATGCCCCTGTCCCAGCACCCCCAGCACCCTGTTCTCCTCCCCCCCATCATCCCTCCCCATTGACCACACATAGGTCCTGCTGCTTGCCGTTTTTATTTTCCTTGTGACAGACAGACAGACAGCTGCACAGACAGCTGGATGGCTGGGGGGATGGTCAGGACAACACGGGCAATAGGAACTGGATGGAAGGGAAATTTCATAAAAGTCAATAAATAAATAAACATGAATGGGAAGAAGGGTGAAGGCCACAGAGGGGCAGCGGGGACATCCTTGGGCCAGCAGAGTGCTCACAGCTGCATCCACTGGGACAGGAGAGCACTGGCTCCCGTAATCACTGCTTCCAGGCCCCAGTGCTCCAGGTTCTCCTTCTGGGATGCTGGCAGCTGGCCCACCTCACCCCACCCCACCTGAGTCCTCTCCTCTCCCTCCCCCACTTTGCTGCCCTCCCTCACGTGCTGGCTCTGGCTCCCTAGCACTGTCTCCACGTCCTGTCCCCGCTCCACCAACACTCACTTCCAGCCCATGGCCCTGACACGCTGGGCTCCTTCCTCTTCCTCCTCTCCAGCTATTCATACCCTGCTAAGTTGGTCTTCCCCCAGATACATTGTCTCTCCCCCGCAGAACCTTCCTAGAGTCTCCTCTCCCTATCCCGTGGCTTCTTTTCCTTGTCTCTTACCCATTCCCTTCTTGCCCCTCTTCCTGCTTCCCTGCTCCCGTGCCCCCACCCCCACCCAGCCTGGCCCATGGGTCTCCCCCTCTGGCTCTGGCCGGGGTGGCATCGGCAAAGCCCAGGGCCTCTGTCCCTGCAGTTCCATGAGGTAACAGCCCGGCTGGATGTTGCTGCTGGTGGTGTCCGAAGCCCTGGGCCCACCCGGCTCAGTAGGGGCCCTGGAATGTCCCGTGGCCTCAGTGGAGCCCCGAGTTGAAGCCCGAGGCCAGGCTGTGGTCCGAGCCGCTAGGGGCTGCCTGGGTAGGAGCGGAGCAGCACCTTGTGACGGGTGGCAGCCTCAGCCCGGCGGCGCCGCTGCTCGCCCAGAAACTCCTTGAGCCGGTTGGTGGTGAAGGTGAGCGTCTGGCGACGCAGCTTCATCAGGTAGGCATCCTGCAGCCAGGGGTGGGCCAGGCAGTCCTGCAGGGAGGGCCGGCTCCTGCCAGGCCGGCCAGGGACAGTGAGCCTGGAAGGCTCCGCCCTCCCACGGATCCAAGTCCCGGGCCTGGATTCACATCCCTCAGCGAGCCAACTCTGGGGCTCGGTTTCCCCATCTCTGGAGCAGGGGCGGTGACTCTGCCCGCCTCACGGGGCTTAAAGGCATCAGTGGTGGAGAGAACAACCATTTAAAAGTAGTGGTGTATTAGTGGTGGCCGGGGAGGAATTGGGGTGGGAGGGGGGCTTCGGCTCAGGCTTGGCCAGGGTGGTCTGAGGCCGCGGGAAGGCAATGCCAGATGGGTTGGCAAGTGTGGGGCCTACTCACCAGGGGTGTACCGAGAGGACCTTCCGCAAGAAGAGTGTGGCGCTTTGGGAGGTGTTAGGGTACAGCTGGAAGGCATCAAAGCGGCCCCCCACAATCCGAGCCTCTGTTTCCTGGGGGTCTGGCTCATAGAACGGGGAGCGTCCACTGAGCCTGTTGTGGAGACAGTTCAGTTGATGCATGCGGACCGAAGATCAGCTCACAGCCCCAGGGGGACATTAGTGTGAGGGTTCAGAAGGGCACAGTGCTCAGAGATAAGTCTACTGAGCCTGAGCTGGGCGTGTGCATTGTGTGCTGGGGAGGCTGTGAGCAGGGAGAGGGATGTAGGCGGAAGGTGGGTCCTAGGGGCACTCACATGATGTAAGTGAGCACACCCGCTCCCCAGATGTCCGTGGCGGAACCGATGGGCTCTCCCTTCACCATCTCAGGAGCTGACGGGAGACAGAGGCCAAGTTGAACCAGCTTCCTGATGGCAGGGGAGCGGGAGAGACAAGGGAGGCCCCTGGGGGCTGGGGGAGCAGGACAGTGCCCAGGTCACAAGACCATGGGCACAACCAGAGCAACAGGCCCTGGATCCAGCAGGTCGAATGGGAGTTGGGTGGCCCCCAGCGGAGATGTGGGCTGCCTGAGGAATTGGCCCAGGTACTGAATGGTGGGGTCCCCAGAACTGCAGAGGTACTGGGAACCAGGGCCATTAGCTCCCTCGGATCAGCCCTGAGGTAGGGCACCCATTCACAAAAAGCGTGGCCAACACCAAGGTTAAGAGCCTTTGAAATCAGCCTGGCTGGCTCTAATCCCAGGCCTGTCCTTCTAGCCGTGGGATGTTGGCAATGTACTAAACTTGTCTGGCTCTCCATTTCCTCATCTGTAAAGTGTGGCTTGTAGAATAACTCCAAGGAATAGAGATGATGAGCATAAAGTATTCAGTAGGTAGCTAAACGGTAGCTGGTTTACCTTATGTATATAGATTAATGATTGATCTCCTCTCTGTCCAATTTTATCAAATCCTGGCTCTACCATTTATAAACTGTCTGATATTGGACAAATACTTAACCTCACTGCACCTCTGTTTCGTCTGTAAAATGGGGGTAATGTTATGCCAATCTCTAGGGCTACTGAAAATATCATCCATGGCGGGTGTCTGGGTGGCTCAGTCAGTTAAGCGGCTGACTGTTGATTTCACTCAGGTCATGATCTCATGATTCGTGAGTTCAAACCCCGCATCAGGCTCTGTGCTGACAGTGTGGGGCTTGCTTGGGATTCTCTCTCTCCCCCTCTCTCTGCCCCTCCCCAACCCATGCTCTCGTGTTCTCTCTCTCTCTCAGAAAAAATAAACTTAAGAAAAGAGAGAAAATGCATGGAAAGAACCGAATTCGTTGCTCACATATAATAAGCACTCAATAAATGGCACATACGTGAGTGAAGCAGAGTGAGCCCCGGCTTCCACCCCTCTGGTAGCACCCCAACCCCCGGCTGGCATGACGCCCTCACCCATGAACTCCAGCGTGCCTGTGCGGTGGCCAAGGGGCCGCAGGGCCTGGGGGTTGTAGGGCTGGGCACTGCCGAAGTCCACAATCTTGAGGGCGTTGTCAGGGGCCAGCAGCAGGTTGTCAGGCTTGATGTCCAGGTGCAGCACGTGGCGGCCGTGGAGGTAGTCCAGGCCTTGTAGCAGCTGCACCACATAGGTGGCCACATCGTCCTCTGAATACCGGAACCTGGGGGGGCCCGGGCGGAGCAGGTGACATCCAGCTCAGCTGCCCCCACTTGCTCCCTGCTCCCCCAGGTCGCCGGGTTACCTGTCGCTGAGCCCACAGAGGAGCTCCCGGTTCCCGCAGCTCTCAGCGATGAGCACAAGGTAACGCGGGGTGATGTAGGCCTCGTGCAGGGACATGAGCCGTTCGTGGTGCAATGTCCGCAGCACTTCGTACTCCTGCAGGACGCGCCGCTTGCCCTCAGCCGCGTAGGGCACGATCTTGGCCACGAATGTCCGCCCGGTGGCGTTCTCCCGGCATGCACGCACTACACCGAAGCGGCCCCTATGTGTGTATGGGGGGGGACACCACATGATCAGAGAAGAGGAGGTCGGGGAAGCAGGGACCCCCAGCAGCAAGTATGCAATGGTTCTGAGCGTGGCCTCTGAAGTTCAATCCTAGGAGCCTGGATGGGAGTCTCAGCTCTGCCACTTACTGGCTCTGTGCCTCAGGCAAATCCCATAACCTGTCCAACCTCAGTTTTCCTATCTGTGAAACGGCTGATGATAATAATGCAGTCTCTGTCTGTCTCTCAGGGTTGTGAAGATTAAATGGTATCATATGATTAAAGAGCTTAGCACAGTGCCTGGCAGAGAAAATCTGAATTTAATATGCCAGGCACCCAGATCTCAGTCCCTCCCCAACCCTGCCCAGGGCAACCTGATCTTCTCTCTGAATTGCTGTTCCCTACATCCCATCCACTCCCCACTCCGTCCTCTGTCCCTTCCCCAGACCCACTTGCCTGGCCTTCTCCTCTAGGAAGGTGTAGGGTTTCTGAGGGGGCCCCTGTCGAAGAGCGGTGCCCTCTGGCCCAGGAGAGCTGGGGGGACCACCCACAGGGGAGGTGACCACCTCCTTGGCCGGGCTGAGGCTTCGCACAGTCACCTTGGTGGGCTCGGGAGGGGGCTCGGGGGCTGGGGGCTCAGGGGCTGGGGGTGCAGACACAAAGGAGGTCACCATATACAGGGGAGTAGAGGAAGACGCTGGTTTAACCCCTTGAGGGGTGGAGGCTGGGGTTGGGGTCCCAGTGTCAGGGATGGAAGACTTGGGCTCACTTGGGGTGGCCTGGGCACTGGGTGGGGCGGGCTCTGCTTGCTGGGCAGCCTGCAGGCCTCTGTGCTTTCGTGGGGGGGTTTGGGGTGGTGGACCCACGGCCTTGAGGGAGGACAAGGCCTGACTGGGGGGTGTTGGGGGACATGAGGGGCTGAGAGCGGCTGACTGAGGGGCTGGGGGAGCAGGAGCTGGGGTGGGAGTCTGGGATGGGGCCAGTGAGGTAGGAGAGTGAGGAGGCGGGGCCCTGGCTGGCCCTGAGGTAACAGGGGCGTCTTGGTGAGCAGCAGATGGCAGAACTGAGGAATCTAAGTGGAGAGAAAGAAAATCATCACCATGGTACCCCCGGGGCAAAACCATAGTTCTCTGGCCACCCCCCGTCCTGTCCCACTGACCTTGTGTGCCCCTGACGATGACCTTCTCGGAAGGGTTGCTGAAAGGCCCTTGCCCAGCACGGTTGGCACAGGCCACACGGAATCTCACGGTCACACCGATTGGCAGGTGGGTCACGTTGTAGTAACAGTCAGGGATGCCTGAGCTCACAGGGTGCCAGGCAGACTCCCCTGTAGGGCAGCATGGGGGAGGGGCTGAGGCCACAGAAGGGGTGGCCCAAGCTCCCAGGGCTATCTGTGAGGAGCCAGGGAGGGCAACTGTCTCCCGGGACCCGTGCACCTCCCAGCTCCCCTCTTCCGCCAGCCTGCCCCGTCCCTCACCATCCACCCGCCGCTCCAGCGTGTATGTGCAAGGTGCCCGGCTATCTCCTGGCTTCCAGAGCACCAGTGCCGTGTCCTGGTAGGTCTGGGGCACCTCAGGAGGAGCTAACTTTCCTGGGATGCCTGGCAAGAGGAAGGGAGCCCCAGTGAGCCCCTGTGCCCCAGCTTAGGGACCCTCAAACCCTAGCCCACCACGTGCCATCGCTGCCCCCCTCAGTCCCTGCCCCTAGCTCACGGGCCACAGCCACGGTACAGGAGCTGGTGATGCTGCCCAGGACATTGGTGGCCGAGCACTCATAGAGCCCAGCATGTCGCTTGCCCACCCGGGGGATGCTTAGCAGCTGCCGTCCATCTTTACAGGACACGATGATCACTGAGGGCTCTGATCGCAGGGACTGTTTGTCTGCGGGCCGGGAAGAGCAGAGGGGGCTGCTGAGTGAGACGGCTCCAGGCCCCCCTCCCCAGTTACCACCTCCCCTGAGCATCCCCTGGCTGTGGGACCACTTGCCTGCCCGCTGTCTGTGACAGGAGTGTTCTCCTTACCTTTCATCCAGGAGATGTGGGGTGCAGGGCAGGCCGCTGGCAGACAGAGCAGGGTGGCTGCCTCTCCCTCCAGCAGCACCTGGTCCTTGAGTTTGATGTGGAAGACCGGAGGGAAATCTGCAGGGAGGACAAAGACAGCCATGGGTCTGCAGGAACCCCAGCTCACTTACCAAGGAGGGAAGGGAAGATGTGTGTGAGAGCGGGGGCTGCCAGCAGGAAGCAGAGTGAAAAGTTGTCCCTTCCCAGTCAGATGTGGGAAGGAGAACCCCAACACCATGCCTTTGAGAATTTTCTTTAGGGTATCACCTCCTCTGGGTGTAGAACTAGCTTTTTCTTTCGTTGACTATTGAAGATGCTTGGGAGCTACCTCATAATGTTTGTAAAGCGCTTGGAGTGGGGCCTGGAACTAAGTAAGTGTTCTGTAAGCATCTGTTAAATAAAGGAAAAACAAATATTGGAACACTATGCTGATTAAGATTTTGAAATACCCACTCCTGTGGGGCACCACAGGGCAAGTGAGAGGAGCCAGTGACTTGGGCACAGACTGCTGAGATTGAACATTACGTTCAATCAAAACGCATCATCTCGAAAGATCCAAAGTCAAGGCAAACGGGGCAAACCCCGGAAGTGTGTCAGCCTCCCCGGCCCCTTACCCCACCTGGGGTCTGGGCACACGGTCTCAGACCTCATATATATTCCTTCGGGTCAGCTAAGTAGTGAGAGCTTCTTCAGGGACAAGAGACAGTATCTGTATGACCTTGGACCATGTTTTGTCTGTAAATCGAGGAAAATCCTAACACAAAGCTCCTAGGCTGTGAGAATTAAAAGAGGTATGGAAAGTGCTTAGCATGTATCTAACATGTAATAAGTGCTCACAAATGTTAGTTTTTATTGTTGTCAGGATTACTATCCCGTTGACATGCCCAGTAGAGGAGCTAAGGCCAGACCCCCAGAGAAATAGGCTGTTTCAGCAAAGCTGGCTTCATAGCTGGCTGGTGAGTGTGTCCAAGCCTGGGCTGTGGATGGGTCAAGGTCTTTGCCGCTGTACAGCCTGCCTGTGGCTCCTTGGTGTCCTGAGGATTTGCATTCCTGCTCCCTGGAAAGTCTCTTTAGAAAAATCCCAATCTGGTCGAGACCAGTGCGGGGTGGGGTATGGGGCACATTTTTCATGTGGGAAGAGAGCTGAGGGGTCGATACCCCTGTGAGCCCCAGCTGCTGCCTGTCTAAAGAACCAGGAGGGAGCAGAGGTGGGGATGAGCTGCATAGGGGAGGGATGATCAGCCAGAGTGGATATCAGGAGAGCCAGCATGACCCCTCCTTTCACACTATACCCCAGTATTCCCTAGGAGGGGTCCCACACCGAGGCGCCAACAATGCAAAGTAAATATAGTTTCATCAGTGGCCACCTCCAGGCCAAGTGAGGGTACTGGGGAGAGGGGAGAGGGAGGGGGGCCAGGAGGAGACGTGAAAGGTGACCCCAGCTCAGCCCTGCCAGCCCCACCTCCATTCCCGCAGAGGCCAGCCCTAGTTGGTAAAGTGGATGGGGGATAGCCTTCTTCCTGCAGGGAGGGGGCAGAGGATGAGGTAAGGGGACACTGCCTCGGCAGAAAATCAGCTGCACAAGCAAAATGCAGCTGGGAGAGAAGCCCCAGTGGGAAGGAATCAGCTGTCCCTGGGCCTCAGTGCTGGCTTATCTCTCTTTCCCTGCCTCTTCCACCCCTGCCCCCACCGGCTGGCCTCCTTCCCTCCCCTTTGCTCACTATAGGCCCTGCTGCCTTAAGAAAGACACCCCAGCTCCCCTGGCCAAAGATGGACACAGTCACCCTGCGCCCAGCGGAGGCACGGCTGGAACGGTGCTGAGGAGTTTTATCAGGAAACTGGGGAAGATCGGAGCGGTGACTGATACAGATCCCGCACACAGCAGGGTTTGGTGGGCCTGCTCTTTTCTGCGTGCTGGTCTGGAAAAGCTGCCCTCCCCCCAAAAGCCTTTGTCTGGGGTCCTTGAGGAACGAGCCCTTTTCTGGTGGGGAACTGGGGTGACCCCAGGTGGAAAATACCTCTCTCCCTGCAGCCCCAGGATACTTGGGCAGAGAAACAGACCAGGGCATATGCCAAGTCCCCCACCCCTCAGCAAAGAGCCCTGAAGACTGCTTGTCCCCACACAAGTGCCTTCTGTGGGGGCAGGGAGGACAGGAAGGGGCAGCGAGGGTGTTCAGGGCTCTGGAGGAGTAGAGAATTGGGGGCACAGTCCAGATTGTGGGCCGCTGGGCTGGGAGAAAAAGAATGTCTTTGTACATACACACATTTGGAGGGGGAGGCTAGCCAAAGAGAGGCATAAGTACGGTGTCCCAAAGCCACCTCTGGGTTCTGGCTACAGAGGACCGTGCAGTCCAACTCTCGGCTAGCATGGCTAAACCTGTTTCCTCACCCATAAAATAGGGATGATGATAAGAACAGTTCCTAAACAACGTGGGAAGGTTAGATGAGGCAGCGCTTGTAAAGCACTTACTAGGACATTCAGCATTACTAGTCAACAGGATCAGTTAATGCTATTGTTATTGTTGTTCTCCCGACTCTGGGTCCCTTCCACTACTGCCCAGCATCCTCAAGGTGGGCTCCACCCAGCTATGACCGCTCCTGAGGCAGGGAGGGGGCTACTCACCCAGCAGGCCTCTATTACCTGACTCACTGCGCACATACTGGTGACCCAAATCCTCCTGGGCACTGGCAGAGAGGTTTGGCTGTGATAACCCCTTGTCCTTTCGCAGCCGAGAGAAGCCCCAGCGAAGCCGCCTCCGGCTTTCCCCAGGAGCTGTGAAGACCCAGGCCACCGTAAGCCCTGGCCCAACCAGTGCCAGAAAGCTCCCACCTCCCTGAGGCCCTCAGCCCAGGGAAGTAGAGAACTTCTAGCCCCCAACGCAGCCTGCTCCCAAACCAGCCTCAGCCCCCTCTCCAGGACCTCCAGCTCCTCCTCCCAGAGCCTCCCTCCAGCCCTCCCACCCTCTTCCGGGCTCTGCACCTGTCATCACAGCTCCACCCCACCCCCCACCCGCACGTGTTCACACATTTACCGGCCACTCTGCCCCTGTCCCTCACCCGAGGAGCCGGACGTAGCGCTGGCCTCGGAGCCCAGGGACTCTGCGGAAGGCGTGCTGGCGCCGGCCTGGGCCGCCAGCTGGTTGTGTGCGAGGCCGAAGCGCCGCAGACTCTCGCCCTCCGACGTGGCCCTGCGCAGCCGTCCAAACAGCGGCGTGCTGCGACCCGATGCGCCCCCTGAGTCCTCACTGCTGCCGCTGCGCTGCAACCGGCTGGACAGCCGCTCGAGCGTGGAGCTGAGCCTCCTGCGCACGGCCAGCACCGGGGAGCCCCGCGCCGAGCTGCCGCCCTCCGAGCTCTCCCCGTCCCCACCGCGGGCCTCCCAGGCTGGGTGGCGCTGCGCGGGCGGGGTCCGCCGCAGACGCTGGGACAGCGACAGCGAGAGGCGGCGGACGAGGCCCGGCTCCCCGACCGCCCTGAGGTCTTGCACGGAGCGGGAACGCTCCGGCCGTCGCACCAGCTCCAGTGGCGTTCCTGCCGGGCTGGGCCGGTACATGCCGTCCTCCTCCTGGGCCCCGCGAAACGGGCCGCGTTCCTCTGAGCGCGAGCGGCTCAGCAATCGCAGCCCCCGCGACAGGGGCGACTCACGGCTGCGCTTGAACTTGGCCTCGAATACAGCCTCTGACTCTAGGTTCTCGATGCTGCTACTGAGACTGCTACCTGGCCTGCGGGGCACTGTGGGCACCCGGGCTTTCTCGGCTAGCACTGGGGGCGCCCCGGCTGAAGGCACGCGCTTCTCGGAGGCTCCCGGAGGTGGGGAGGCCACCCGGGCAAACACAGCAGGGTGGGGTCTGGGCTCTGATGGAGATGCCCCAGGGCTCTGCAGGGGGCCCGTCGTGTGACCTGACAGCTGGAGCGACTGCATGATCTGGGCATAAGGTGTGAGGGGGGCCACTGGGGTTTGCGGAGTCACAGAGGGCTGTGTGGGCTTGGGGGCTGGGACCGGCTCCGGCGTGGACTCTGGGGCCTTCTCTTGGGCAGGCTGGGGTGCCAAGGGCTGCGGGGCATCACTGGGTGTGGTGGTAGGAGGTTTCAAAGACTTGGGGACACTGGATTTGGGGGCGCTGGGCCTCGCAGGGCTGGGTGGTTGGGCCTCACTGAGGGCAGACAAGGAGGGAGACTCCTGTAGCCTGCGGGCCCCAAGCCTGGCCACGGGGATCTCGAGGGGCGCCCCAGCACGGCGGTGCCTGCCCCGGGGCTCCGCCTCTCCCTGTGAGAAGCTGCTACTCTTCTGCAGGCCCCGGGTCTCAGGTGGGGGCTGGTGTCGAGGGGCTGCCTCGCTGGAGGCAGCCCGTGCCAGCCGGGGATCCCGGGCACGGTCCCCCAGGCTCTCTAGCAGGGGGCCCCTGAGGCCACTGACCTTGCCATCCTCAGGGCCTCCCCGCAACAGCCGCTGGCGCAGGGCCTGCAGCCTCTGGGCATACTCACCCTCACCCAGGCCTCCCCGGGTCAGGCGGGTGGCGCCCGGGCTGGGGCTTCGGCGCTGTGGCAGCTCCACAGAGGCTGCCTTGTGCAGGCCCCGGCCCGGCTCCCTCGGCCCGGCCCGGGGCAGGGCACTCTCGGCAGAGGTGCCCCTCCGGAGCTCTTTCCGCTGGGGGCTGGACCCAGCTTGGGGCTCCTGGCCTGGGGAGGGGAGGGCCTGAGGGCTGGGGGCCTCCTGGTCCTGAGAGGGGGCCCTTCCCTCCTCCTGCCAGTCCATGGGGGTGGCCGTGCCAGCCTCTGGGGCGCCCAGGGCCTCATCCTCAGTGGGAATGTCGGTGAGGGACACCCGGGAACCCGAGAACTCAGGCTGCAGTGGCCGGGGCACTGAGGGCAGCTCCTCCAGCTCTTCCTCCTCAGAGTCAGAGGAAGACGAGAGCCCCCCACTGGGGGGTGGTCTTCTGGGTATGGCTACCCACACCCGCTCTGGGGGTGCCCGCAGCAGCTCAGGGATGGGGCGCAGCACCAGGTGGCACTTGTAGCTGATCTGGGAGCGCTGGAGACAAGGTACTAGAGTCAGACCTGAGAGGGGCCCCCGGGGCCAGACTGACCCACTCAAGCCCACGTCAGCCCCAGGGGAGAAGACCCCAGGCAGGCGGAGGGTTGGGGAACGGGAGTGAAACTGGGGGTTGAGAGAATAAAAAGTAGATGAAGACAGACGAGTGGGGAGCGAGGGCACGTGATAGAAACAAGGCAGGGTTCAGGAGAAAAACTGCGGAGCGAAAAGGTGGAAGGCACAGAGGCAGGGCCCAGGCAAACTCACCTGCCACCTCCGCCTGGAGAGGAACAGCTTTAAGTGATCCGTGCTCACCTCTGCGCCCTTGGCCTGTGTCTGCAAACCCAGGAAAGAGGGCCTGAGGAAAAGTCCTCTGTCAACCTAGACCCTCAAGGTTTGGCAACAGAGAGGCAAAGTCCACAGCAGGGGACAGTGGACTGGGCAGCATTGAGTCTGGGTTCCTAGGGGTCCCTTCCCCTTAGATCTGTCACGGCTCCCACAGCCAAGGTGCCTACGTATGACAAAATCCCTGAACCTAAGTGGAAAGTCAGTGGCTCTTCGTGTGGGTTTGGGGCTTACGCCAGGGCTCTTACACCGTCTTGGCACATTGGCTGCCCTCAGGAGCCTGCACTTGGGCCCCTGGCCTGGGCTCCACTCCCCAGCTCACCACCTGTCTCACGCAGAGCCGGCGTCCCAGACATCTGGAGCTTTGGTGGGCCAGGCGGAGACAGATATTTCCCTCAGTCTCCCACCCAGGTGTCTGAAAAGAGCTCATTTATGATCTGAGAGACAAGGCTCATAATCCAAGGACAGATACCAGAATGACCTCAACCTTCAGTTGACCCAGCATAACACTCAATGGATGGTTTATTCAGTCACTCTTTCTGGGTCATATGCTGAACTCCACCCCTCTGCCCTGTGGTGCTGGGGTTTGAAGATCAATGAGTGAGAGTTCTGGCCACACAGAGCTCAAAACCAAGAGACCGGTCTAGCCGGGCCACCCACCAACCGCAGGGCGGGACAGAGGCAGACACACAGGAGTGAGGAGGACCAGGGCTGGTCTTGAGAGCCAGGAAAAACCCTGATGACTTTGCTTATTAGCAAAACAGGAGTAATAATGTCTTTCCATGCAGAGCTATTGTGAGGCTAACAGACCATATGGTTATAAATTGCCTCTCGCAGACTATACTGCACACAGTAGGTACTCAGTAAATGGAGCTGTTAATAATGTTCTCTCCCCCCACCTCTTCTACCACAACTTTGCAAGAGACTCACTTTGAACCAAGGATGTTCTAGGGTCTCCTCTGCGGTAGGCCTCCTGTAAAGGAATGAAGGTTAAGAAGGGCTCCATCACTCATTCAGAGAGCCAGTCAACACATGGGCAAACAGGGCCTGTAAGGAGTTGAGAGACTGAACATCTAAGGGCAGAGGCTGGGTCAGGAGTGGGGGACAGGCATGAGGGGACTCTGAGGGGTGGGGGGCTCCCCAGGACCCTGTACTCACAGCCGGTCCTGCACCAGCACTTTGATGAGGAAGCCCCGGGCCTCCCTGCTCAGGCTCAGAAATGTGGTCTCCTCGAAGGCCACGTTGTAGTTTCGAATGTTCATCAATGTCGTCCGATCGTTTTCTCCAACAAATGGGGAGATTCCTGTCAGACTGCAGAGGCAGAGAGGGCCAGCATGAGAGGTGGGTGGGGCCCTGGGCTGAGGCAGAGACTATGAGGGATGCCAGTGGGGACATGGGGCTGGGGACAGGTGGAGGCCCTGGGGCTCTGGGGAAGGCAGAGGCAGGGTGAATCCAAACAGAGGGCAGTCTTTCAGACTCTTGCCTGTCCTGCCGCCACCCCCCACTGCCAAATAGGTGAGGAGGCAGTACTGCTTTGAGACCTGAGCACCCAGGTGGGCCCTGCACCCATACTTTAGAGGACCTGTTTTGTCCCTCCTCCAGCCACGGCCTGTTCCTGAGGTGAAGAGTCTGTGCCCAGGGGATATGCGCCCTGAGCCTGAGCCTCTTTCTTCTACTGCCTGTTCTGAACACTCAGGGCCTTATAATACCCTGCCTAGATGGCACTGAGCCTGCACGGGCCTCTCTCTGTCCAGCCTCCCAAGCATGCTGCTAGCATGACCGCCCCTCACGGAGGAGCGTGGTGGCAGACAGAGCTTAGACTCGCAGCCTGAGGCATCCACGTTCATGCACGTGAGGCCCCTGACAGTGCAGGGGTGAGAAAGAGAAGGGGTGGGCTGCAGGCCCTAAACTGCTCTCCTGCCCCAGGCTCTGCAAATGTTAGGGGTGGGCCTGCTAGGAGACCATTGGAAACTGGGGTCCGTAGTGTAGAGGGGTCCTTACCAGAGGAAGGCAACAACGCCCACAGGCCTGTGGGGAAAAGAGAGTAATCGAGGGGTAAGTGGACAGCCCGCCTCCCACTAGCAGTGAGCGGTTTTCTGCAACCGCTAATCTAGTGAGGAGTGTCCTCACTGGGACAAATGGGCACAGGGATGCCTCCTTCCAGGAGGCCTCTCAACCCAGAGGTCTCAAGGTCCCTGGAGGAGTCAAGGGTCACGGCAGGGCCAGCCCAGGAAGCACAGAGGAGTCTGGGAGCCAAAGAGCTGGCCTCCCTCACTGCGGGGAGGCAAGATGGCCACAAAGGGGGAAGTCGCCGCACCTAGGGGAGATCAGGAGCCAAGGACGGACAGGGAGGGCTAAGGCCTTGAGTGACTGGGTCAACTCTGACTGATGAGGGGCAGGTAGAAACATGGTCAATAGACCTACTGTCAGAGGAGGAATCTGGGCTTAGTGAGGCTCCTCTCTGCCAGCGAGCAAGGCCCCAGCACGGCACTGAGGGAAGAGGCCCTGGCCCACCCGCGGCCCAGTATGCCAGCATTACCAGATGTCAGTGACTCCAGACACGGGGGTCTGATTGACAATCTCAGGTGCCACGAACTCAGGTGTGCCGTATTGGCAGTACTGGGGCTCTCCCGGAGTCAGCTCCTGGGCATTCCCAAAGTCACAGATCCTCACCTGCTCCTCACCCTCTGCGCCATCCCACACCATCAGGTTCTCAGGCTGCAGAACACAAGGGAAGGCATGGGAGCTGAGTGAAGAGGGGGGGATGCCCCACTGCCTGCCTCCCACGGGGGCTGCCTGCTCCCCACCCCCGCCTGCACCTCACCTTGACATCCAAGTGCAGCACATGGTTCTGGTGCAGGTAGCATATTCCCTCGAGCACTTGTTGCATGTAGGCCCGGATCTGTGGAAACAGGAGGCCCAAAGTCCGCGGGGGCAAGGGTGGGGTATTAGGTTTGCTCACCACCAGAGCTGTGGCAAGAGATCAGGCCATGCCTGAGAAGTGGCCTTCAGATGGCCGGCTGGTGGAGGTAGCTGAAACATAGGTTTGGGGTTCCTGAGATCTGGGGTCTCCAAGTACAACTGTATAGGTTGGGCACAGCACAAATATAGGAGGGAGCCATTTACATTATAATAAGTAGAACTGTGCAGTGTACAATTTGTACAGCCCTCCATGGCGGGACAGCAGTGAGACTAAATGGAGTCGAGGTGGGGCGCCTCCCGAGGGAAATATCTGAGTCATGTTTATGGGGGGAAGACTGGGAAACAACACAGGTAGGGGCCAGTGGGCCTACTGAGATTTACAGAGGACTGTGCAAGTCCCAGCATGGGAAGTCTGGTCCTGCCTGCCTAACAGTCCTCTCCACCACCACCCCTGGCCTATTCATGGGCATGGACGGCATGCCCAGGACCCACCCCTCAATTCTCAGAGCTCAGGTGGGTAACCACGGGTGCCCAACCTGACCCCTGCCACCCACTGCCCTCACCTCAGACTCACACACGGTGGGTTTCCTGGCCATTCGCTCCAGCAGCTCCTCTGTGCATCTATGTCCCAGATCAAGGAGAACAGTGACAGCAGGGCCAACTCCTGGGCCCTCCCCGGGCAGTGCCCTCTACCCCTAGAGCTCAAGTCAGATCCCGGCTCTGCACAGAGTTCTCTTTCCCCTTAAAGCATATGTAATACCAGTTCTGTGTTTCCACCCTTTCCCTATCATCTGGGTGCATAGATGGGACCACCCTGCTTGAACTCTCATTTGCTGTGGGGTCTCAGGCAAGTCACCCAACCTCTCTGAGCCTAGGTTCCCTCAGGTGGAGAATGGGGATGACATCTTCACTCATACCCCTCTGTTAGCTATTTAAAAAGGCCAAGTTAGAGGGGCGCCTGGGTGGCTCAGTCGGTTAAGCGTCCGACTTCAGCTCAGGTCATGATCTTGCGGTCCGCGAGTTCGAGCCCCGCGTCGGGCTCTGGGCTGATGGCTCGGAGCCTGGAGCTTGCTTCCGATTCTGTGTCTCCCTCTCTTTCTGCCCCTCCCCCGTTCATGCTGTGTCTCTCTCTGTCTCAAAAATAAATAAACGTTAAAAAAAAAAAATTAAAAAGGCCAAGTTAGAGCAGAATTTTGTGGACCACGGATGGAACTTCTTGCCTCTTTTTGAGAATGACCGTGACATTTAACAAATGGTCATTTTTCTGAGGTTTGGGCTCTTATAGTGCAGACTGGAAGGCTGGTGTGAAGGATATGGTCACCCTGCTAGTGGGAGAGATAAGCTGACCACCTTATCACAGTGTGCCTCTGTTTAAACAGAGCTCTCATGGAAGGGCAAAATCTATTCTTCATGAAAACAACCTTTCAAATAAAACCAGTCGTGATGCTCATCTGAAATGGGGTCACTTCGAAAGTTTGAATATATTGTACTGTATTTCGTGTACACGCCTTTTGTTAGCCATGTGACCTTGGATGAGTTACTTAATCTCTCTATACTTCAGTATTATCATCTGTAAAATGGGGATAAAAAAATTCCATGACATAGGTATATACGAGGATTAAATAGGTTAATATTGGCAAAACTTAGGAGCACTGCCAGGCACCCACTAAATGCTATGTAAGTTTAAGCTAAAAGGGGTGCCTGGGTGGCTTGGATGGTTGAGAGTCTGACTTCAGCACAGGTCATGATCTCGCAGTTCAAGAGTTCAAGCCCCGCATCAGGCTGTGTGCTGATAGCTCAGAGCCTGGAGCCTACTTCAGATTCTGTGCCCCTCTCTCTCTCTCTGCCCCTCCCCCGCTCATCCTCTGTCTCTGTCTCTCTCTCTCTCTCTCTAAAGAATAAACATTAAAAAAAAAAAAATTTAAAAGACAGGGGTGGGGGGGAGCTAAAAAGTGTTGTTTTTTGCAGAAGTCTCCAGACTCTACTCTGTAAAGTTCTGACAAGATGTCTTCAGAACTCCCAATCATCGATGGGAACATTTCCTAATAGGTGGTCAGTACCTCCTAAAGGTCAATGGGACCACTTTGTGAAGTATAAAACATGTTGCTAATTGGCCACGTGTCCCCTACCCGCCCAACCTATCCCAGGATACAGCTCGGTGACAATGACCAGTCCCCGACGCCTCTCAAAGGCCTCATGGAAGTAGAGGACGCCGTCGTGCTGAAGCCGGGCCAGCAGCCGGGCTTCCCGCCATGCTGATGCCTTTGGCTTGGCCTGGCTGGGGATGAACTTGGCTGCAAACTCCAGGCCGGAGCTTCGCTCCACCACGCGCCGCAGGTAGGAGAAGGCACCCCTGGGTGACGACACAGGGAGGTGAGGGGCTCCATCATCGAGGTAGCCCTGGCTCTCCAAGGCCTCCTAGCCTCAGACCCAGGCGCCCTTGGCTCCCAGGCTCGGCACTCTCTCCCGGCCCCACACCTGCCGATCTCTTGATGGATGTCATAGAAGTCGCTGAGTCTCCTTCCTCGCTGTTCCTCGGCCTCCCCGGCCCCCTCTACTTCCATGGCTGTCTGGGCTGGGGAAGAGATGCCCAGTGTTAGGTGGGGGAAGGCAAGAGAGTAACGAGGGCAGAGACCGGGACAGGCAAGGCAGATGAAGGAGACAAAAGAGGACCAGGAATGTTGGGGGCCCGACGTGGGGTGCCGGGCTGGAAGACAGTGGTGGTTTAAGAGGGAAGGGCCTGGTGAGTGGTTCCTGGCTGGGGGCTCACATGGCATTCCCGAGAATAAGCATTCTGCCTTTCTCCCTTCGCACTCCAGCCCACCTGAACGCACAGCCAACTCTGCTTTGCAGGAGACTTCGCCAGCCAGGTTCCGTGCAGTGCAGGTGTAGACGCCTCCATCCTGGGTCCCTGTGCTGAGCACCACCAGGGAGCACTCGCTCTCTTCATACACGAAGCTCACATGGCTACTCTCGGTCAGCAGCACCTCGTCCTGCAGAGTTGGCTGTCACCTCCAGCCCAGGCCTGGCTTGACCTCTACCTGGGACCCACCTTTATCTCCATGACTGAGACCCAGTCTCAGCCCTACCTCAAGGGCCAGGAACACTCCTACCCCACGGCTCGATATTATCGCTGCCCCAGGGGCCTTGCTCCCTTCAGCACCCGAAACTGGCTCCACTTTATTTCCCAGTAATAGCCCTGCACCACCCAGTTAGTCCCCTGGTTCCTGAAACACCCACGAGTGTCACACGGCACCCTGGGTCCCGTTTTCTTCTCCTAGCCACACCTCTGGCAGCACCTTTGTTCTTCTCTGTCCAGGCTCCCCTCCTCCTAAGGTTGCCAAGACCCCTCCTGTCCAGAAATCCCTCCTCCCTTACCCTCAGGCTCCCAGCCAGCCCCATGCTAGGACTCCCTGAGGCCTTTGTCACCCTCTGACCTTGTACCACATGATGTCTGGCAGTGGTTTCCCCTCCACCACTACAGCAAAGCGTGCGGTTTCCCCAGCCCCGACCTCCACGTCCTCCATGATGGACTCAAATCGAGGGGCCTCTGAAATACACAGGGGTGGGGTGAGGAAGGGAAGGTGACAACACTGAGGTCATGAAGGCGTGCCTTTTCAGTCCCTCTCCAAGCCCTCCCTCCCTCCCTCAGCGACAGGCTCAGGCAGAACACCAGAAGCCCCTACACCCCAGCACCCCACCCACCGGGGTCTCAAACTCGGCCCCTGGGAACACCAGAGTTCCTTGCCTGTAAATCCATATGTGATGTTCTCCAAATCCCAGAAAACCTAAGCCAGAGGGTGCAGCCTTGCTTTGCTGGACCCTCAGTGTTCATTTGCCAGCTCTGAAACTAGGAGATTTTCACACACAAAAGAAATCTGGATTTCCTGCCTCTCTTGAAAAAATCAGGATTGGCCATGCTGAGTGAGCCTCTTCCCTCACTGCATTAATGGGCTGGTGCAGAGTGGCTCGATGCTGCCCCCTGTGGGTGACCGCCCTTCTGCACAGCCCTACCTCGGGCTTTACTGTCCTGGGCCCCAGAAGGCAGCTCAGGCTGTGACCCTGAATTAAATTCGCGGATGGCATTGCCTGTATCTTGACGTTTTCTCTCTGAATCTTGTTTAAATGTTTAAAGGCGCCTTTTGTCATCTGGGAGATGACAAGATGAACAAACATATACCAATCCTCAGCTTTGCTCTCCCACATGTGACAGTGATTTCATTCTCTACGCATATCATGCGGTCATGTTATTTCCTGGCAGAGTGGCTTCTAATTCTCGGAATGGAATTAAATACCTATTCTAGCGTGCTTCACAGAGGAACCTGTGACTTCCCAGTGCCCCACCTCCTGAGCATGTTTGAGGGTCTCAGCTTTAAGAGGAGTGGGAGTGAGCAGACCCTGAGGGAAGAACAGGGGCACAGGGCAGGGACCACCACCCATCACAGGCACCCAGTCCGACTTTGTAGAGATAAAAGGGGGGCTCCCTGGGAGTGAAGAAGACCCTACCGTGGGGCAGATATGGAGGAAGGAGGCAATTCCACTTGCCCTGCCTGGGGGCTGGGGGGTGGTGGGCACAGTGGGAGGGGCATGAAGATCCAAGCCCCAGGCCTGTTCTAGTCCCGGCTAACTGGAACACAGTGTCTCTCTCTCTCTCTCAGTCACTGTCCCAGCCTGGCTGGGCTGCAGGGCTCTCAGTGGCCAGGGCTTCCCAAACCCTAAGGCTCTTCCTCTATCTGGGAAGAAAAATGAGTCCTATAGATGGTACACTCAAGGAGCAAAGTGGCAGCTGAGTAGGAAGTGGCGGGGGTGGGGGGGCGGGTGGAGAAGCTGGGCAAGGGAGGAAACACACAAAAGGGAGACAGGGACCCAGATGATCGGTGCCCACCCCCCATCCATATCAGGGCCAGCAGGGCTCCCTCACCTCTTCCTCACACACCCTACGGCCACTTCTCTTCCACGCTAAAGATCCCTTCCCACCCCTCAGGGAATCTGGTTTCTCGTCCAGAGGTGGTGGGGGGGGTTACTCCGTGAAGGTCAAAGGACTGGAAGGTTTCAAGTGAACTTGAACAATTTTTTAAAAGCACCAGCAAATGTACATTTATCCAGATATGATTGCCTGTGCTAACTAAAATGTCACTTTCTTTGCCTTTGGTTGGAATTGTATCTACTCAGCAGGTAACACTGTTTAGCTCATGCTGATCTGAAGTTCTGAGTGGCGGGTACATATGCCTAGAGTTAATTAACAAACCGGAAAACAAGACAATTACTACTTAACGCATGCCACCGGTTGAGAGCCTACATCTTTAAAGGAGAAATTATAAAAAGGGTCCTCACTGCAAAGGCTGGCAGGGTCTGTCAAATAGACCAGTGCGAAAGGGCAGCCAGGGTCCCCAGAGCTGAGAGTCTGCTAATCAAATGTGCTCGCTTGGGCTTTTTTCTTTTTGAAATTAAACTTGGTCCCCTTACACTTGTTACATTTGAGGTGCTATTTCCTGTTGTGTTTAACACGGGAGCCAGGAGTTGGCCCTGGCGTTGGGCATCCAGGCTTGAATCCCAGCTCCTGTCCTTATCAAGTTGTGTGACCTTGGGCCTGTTACTTAGCATACTCTCCAAGCTTCAGTTTTCCCATCTGTCAAATGAGGATAATAACCTGTCCCATATAGCAGGGCTAACGTAAATATTCCATGAGGTGATACAGGAAGGTATCTGGCACTGAGGCTGGCACATACTAGGTGCTCAATAAATATCTTATTCGCACTATCACTGTTATTTCTGCTAGCATTCGTATTATTACAGCCATTAGATGGCCAGGCCTGACAGGAGGGTGTATGCACCCGGGGGGATAAGGCAAGGACCGTGGGCCTGACAGGGAGGAGAGGGAAGGAAGCGTCCTGCCACCCACCTGCCAGCTCCAGGGTGACTGAGCAGGCCTGTGTGCCGTGGCGGTTGCGGGCAGTGCAGGTGAGGGGCCCCACGTCTCGGCGGCTCACCCGGCAGATGCGAAGACAGTACTGGTCATCATCCGGCTGGCTCAGCTCGTACACACCTGCCCGTGCCTCTAGGAGAGCCCCTCGGCAGCTAAGAGACACGACAGGGAGGTCACCCAGCATCCAGGCACAGGGTGGGGGTCAGGCCAGGATGGCCAGAGCTGGACGGCCACAGGTGGGGAATGAGGCATGCAAGGCAGGGCCCCACCTTCTCCAGACGACCTGGGCCTCCACGTGGTTGAAGGTGACCGTGACACTGGTGGGCTGTCCCTCCACCACATACACGATGTCCGGCTTGTCCAACACAGCGGGCGCCTCCTCGAGTGGTGGGCCTGGATGGAGAAGAGCACGAGCTGGTTCTGGGCTTAATACCAGGTCGTTAGTGTCCTGTATGCTCTTAACCACCCGCCAACCACCATGGGAGCTCCGTGTTTACAGATGAGGAAGCTGAGGTTCAGAGAGGTTCAGCTATCTGTCTAGGGCACATAGCCAGGAAGTAGCAGAGTGGGGACTTTGCCCCGAGCTTGTCTGACTCCAGAGCCTCAGCCTTGCCCACTGTGCATGCAGCTTTCAGGAGGAAAACGTGCTCGGACTGGTCAAGGTTGCCCCCAGCCGTGCTATTCCCCCCATAGCTAGAATGTCTAGATCAGCCCTTGAGCCTCCACCACGAAGACCCAGTTCCCTGGCCCAGCAGCCCCAACCACCCCCACCCCCGTAGAAGAACCCAGGCTCACCGTGCTCCAGCAGCTGCACAGGCTCAGAGGGGGGTGAGGGCTTGCTGCTGCTCTTGATGGTGGTGCTGAGGACCCGGAAGATGTGCTGGACCCCCTTACGCAGCCCCATGGCTGCCCACCCGGGCTCCCGCAGGCCCGTGGCCAGCACTGTCCACTGGTCTGAGCCCAGAACCTGGTGCTGCACGGTGTAGGTCAGGGCGTCTGGGTCTAGTGGGGAAGTAGCTGCTAGAGGTGGGCATTGCTGGGACACCCCCTGTCCCCCCCCATTCAGCTGGCTCAGGACCCAGACACTCATCATTAGTCTGCTCTAAGGACCTGCCTCAGTTTCTCCTGTTGCTTCTGCCTACCTCCCATCTGCTCTTTCCAACCTGGCCAGCCATGCTCAGGGCCAACCAGGTGCCAGGCATGGGGTCCAGTTGTAGGCATGGAGGGAATTTAACTCATATCCCAATTTCTTGCTACAACCTGAGATGGAGAAACTGAGGTACAGAGCAGGGAGAAGTCATATGCACAGGGAAGGGGAAGGTATTCCCAGGATCATGACCCAAACACCCAGTCCCTCTGAGAAAGGGAACGTGGAGGCCCCTTTGTGGCCTCCCCTGATGTGGACCCAGGGCTTTATCCACCTTGGAGAGGAGACAGGCATAGCAGCTCCTGGCCATGTTCCGAGTCCCCTGCTCTGTCCTACCCTCCACTGGTACACCTCTCTGGGTCCTGCCTCCCCATCCTGGCTCCCTGGGTGCCCCTGCCTGGGTGTCCCTGCCCACATTCCATCCCCACCCCACAGCCCTGTGCAGCCTGACCCACCAATAGCCATGTCCAGACTCCTGGGGGGGTTCCATGTGAGTGTGATCATCTTCCCAGTCACAGCCACCACCTGCGGGGCGCCATCTGGGGGGCCTGGAACCACATCTGAAAGCCAGAGGTCAGAGGTCTGCTGGGTCTTTTAGGGCCCAATGGCTCCGCAGGATCACCAAGCCTCAGGACAGTGGGATGGAGACCAGAGGCACAGCCACAGGGCCAAGGGCAAGGCCAAGTGGCTCCAAAGGGCATAAGGGGAAGGGAGGCCTCTCCCTCACCTAGGCCTCTGTGTAGGCAGAAGCCAGCTGACCGAGAAAGTGCCTGCCTTACCTGTGACATAGAGGTGGGCATAGCACGCAGCTTTGCCCAGCTTGTTGGCGATGACACTCTTGTAGACGCCGGCATGTTGAGGTCCCACAGCAGGGAACACCAAGCGGTGGACATCCCTGTCTGGGGGGTGGGCAGGGAGACAATGACACCGAGCCTGAGTGAGGAGGTTTGGAGGGCTGGACCCATGCCACCACAGGCCTGGCCCTTTACCCTCACCCGCTGAGGGAGCAGCGAGGGGGCAAGAGGGGGGCGGACGGCAAGAAGCACGTCCACCCTGCAGCAAACCCGAAGTCCAGGCTGCGAAGCCTACACCTGCAGCCCTAGCCCCTCTTGGCTGTCCCTCCAGTGACTTCTCATCTTTCTCCCACACTGATTCACCCTCTGTGAGTTCCTACCCCGCTAACTACCCCTCATTTCTGCACCTCTGGCGGTCACACCTGGGCATCAAAGTGCTGACAGGTTTCATTCCTAAGGCCCCTCCCTCAGTCCCCTCTTCATCCCGCATGGCCACTGCTGGTCCCGTCTGCAGCACGGCACCCAAAAAAAGCCCTCCACTGGCACAGTCCACACTCTGCCAATGGCATTGCATGCTACCTCCCGACCTGGAAACCTTGACGGCACCTACCGCACTCGACGTACCTACTAGCATCCAAAGCCCTCAGCCCAAACACCCACCCGGCCACGTCTCCCTCTCTTCCTCCAACCCTGACAAGCCATCAGGTCCCTGAACAAGCCCCAGGAGTTCCATCTCCAGGTTTTTGCTCACGAAATTCCTCCCTTCTGGAATACTCTTCCCTTACTTAACGCCTTCTCCTTCAAGACACAGATCAAGTGAATGCCAGCCTGGGAAGCCTTCTCTGTACCCCCACCCCTGACTCCCTCCCCGGGGTGCCCGGCACCAGGCCCGCACTGCTGTGGGTAATTCTTCCCCTTTACTTACATGTGTCGTGGCTCCTTAAAGACGGGGCTAACTTGTCCTGTCAGGCCCAGTACCCGACACCTTACACATAGTAAGTGCCAAAGATGTTAGATTATAAATTATAATAAGAGTTGTCTGTTCTGTGCCCAGTCTATGCCAGCTACTTGACATGTACTTTCTTCCATAATCCTTTCAACAACCCTGCAAGATGATCCTCATTTTACCAATGAGATCAGAGACATTAATGGACTTGTCCAAGGTGACCCAGCTAATGAGTGATGGAACCATGGCTTGAAGTTGCTTCCCTCTGATTCTGATCCTCCTTTTCTACACTGTGATCCCTGAATGATGATAGGGAGGCCATCTCAGGCGGGGGTGTGAAGGGGAAGAGGCCTGCACTGTCCTCCTTCACGTCAAGGCCATCCCCAAACACCCCTCCCCTCTCTTAGTGGTTATCACCACGTGAAACACTCACCCATTCATTTATCTCTGCTGACACTATTTATAAAGGAAGAGAGACCAAGGGCTGCCGCTGACCCCAGATACAGACAGAGGCTGAGATGCCAGCTCAGATCCCAAGAGACACCCACCGGGGGCCTCAAGCAGAATGAGAGACAGGAAGCCTGTGGGCTGAACAGACAGCCCGAGGAGGGGGCTGTGAGGAGAAGAGTCACAGCCACAGTGATGGCACTGGACAGTGGGGTAGGGGAGTGGGGCACAGGTGACAGGGGGCATCCTGGTTAGGAGGTGGGTGCCAGGGTCAGATGGTGTTTTTCTGCCTTTGGGCAAGTCCCTGTCCTTCTGTAAGCCTCAGTTTCCCTGCCTGCAGACCGGGATAATAGTACCTGCCTTATAGGCCCTTGATGATGTCAGGCCTTCAGCACTCAGGGTCTGGGACTCACAGAGTGCTCAAGAAAGATAAGTTCTGTCATGTCGCAGCGGTAAGAGGCACCCATCACGGTCGCAGCATGGGCTGTCTGATGGGGTTAGATAAATCTTTTCCCATGAGACTCAGATCCCTTCCAGGATGGAAATGAGATACCGCCGAGAGAAATATCTGAGGTGGAAAGGACACGGTCCCAGATACGTTCCTCTGTATTTCTCCCCTGGCTCCTTTTCTTTATTTGGTATTGTTAACAACCGTGGCCAAGCATCCTTTCGGAGCCAGACGCTGCCCACACTGGCCTTTTCACTGAAATTTCTCCAGGAAGGTGTGAGCAACACTGCTTTATGAACAAGGATAATAATGGCAACGACAAAAACAATAGCAATGATAATATTTTTAACATTTACTGACCACTGGCTATTTGCCAGGCCCCGCTCTGAGTGCTTTATATGTATTAACTTATTTAAAGCTCATAACAAGCTTTTATAGATAAGGAAACTGAGGCACAGAGAGGTTCCGTAACCTTGCCCACAGTCCTGCAGCTGGTCAGCAGCAAGTTGTAGGGCCTGTCCAGCAAGTGTTAAGGGGGCCACCCCAGGCTCAGAGCGGTGATCCAGCAGGTGGCACCGTGCAACTCAAGGAAGGAGGCCATGACCTCCTAGCGCCTGCGCACTCCCCTCCCCGGCAGCGCCCCATCCCTGGGCAGGCTAGAAAGGGAAGGCTCAAGGGCAGGGAGAAGGTGAAGGTACTGTGTGTGCAGAGGGTGCCAGAGGGGACACTCCCCAGGGTCCCTCCCTAGACACATACACTGTGTCATGCGCCGGTCATCACTGCTCTGGATGCGGTGGCCATTGTGGAACCAGCTGATGGTGGGGTAGGGCAGGCCGGTCACCTGGCACTCCAGCATGGCCTCCTTGGCCAGTCCCACCTCCAGGTCCTGCAGTGGCCGCAGGAAGTCGGGCATAGACAGCCGCTCCAGCTCGCCCTGCTCTGGCTCCTCGGGGATAGAGGGCATCTTCTCCAGCTTTGAGCTGTAAGAACAACATAGCTGCCCAGATGCCCAGAGCAGCCCCTCCCACCACCAGCCGAGGCCACACAGAGGCAGCCCTGGGAGCCCCGGGCGCGCCGCGGTACCTGGGGCCGGTGGCAGCCGTCCGAGGCTCCTCCACGTAGAGCTGGGCCGAGCACTGGGCCTGGCCGTGGGCGTTGGTAGCGCTGACTGCGTACAGCCCCTCGTCCTCACTGCCCACATGAGCGATGTGCAGAGAGTGCAGACCTCCTTCCTGCCGCAGCCGCAAGTTCTCGCTCTCCTCCACCTGGTGGCCTGGGGGAGGGAGGGGCGGGCATGCAGAGCAGGCTCAGTGGGGGCCCCCCAGCCGGCCCTCTGGCCCTCAGGAGGCGCCCAACATCTGCAGGGTGGAGGGCCATACCAAAATGAGTCCAGGTAACGGCAGGGGGCGGAGTGCCGCTGATCTTGCAGTCGAAGCGGGCCGCCCGGCCCTCCAGCACCTCCACGTCCTCCAGCAGCCGAGTGAACAGGGGCGCCAATGAGGGCCGCACCGTCAGTCGGGCACTGCAAGTCAGCTCATCTAGTGGTGGGGGGGAGGTCAGCACTGGGGCAGCGAAGGCCACGGAGTCCCAGGAACCCCAACCCACAGGTCCTGCCCTCATATGCCAGGCAGGAGAGGGGAGCTGGGCCAGGAGCTGGAGCCTGGGCAGAGCCCAGCAAGGTCCCCAGACGCCAGAATGAGGTAGTAGGCAAGACCCAAAGACCTGGCCTTCTCAGGAGGGTGGAGGTTGGCGACGGTGGGCGGCAGGCTGCCACGGTGGTTGGGGAAGCAGCAGGAGCCCCTCGTCACTGCCCCTGCCCACTCAGGACGAAGCTCCGCTCAGCTCCAGGAGAGGGGCCTGGAAGCCAAACCCCGATCCTCCCCCACACCTTTCACCTCCCCTCGGAACTGTCCTCTGGGCCTGGGCTGTGCCTCCACTCCTCCCACCCACCCCAGACCCCGTGAAGCTAGCCCACAAGGAATCTTCTGGGGGGAAAGAACAGCCCCTTATGCCAACCGGATCCTTTCCTGCTTTACAAAGACTTCCAGTGTCACCTAAGGGGCTCATTACCACAAGCTGGTGAGGCGTCATCTCTGCTCTTCCAATGAGGACAGAGACCAGGTCAGAGATGTCATTAATAATAATAATGGGTGACATTTATCAGGTGCCACCCTTTGCCAGCCTTGTGCTGTACTTTGTTCTTTACACATGTTATTTCATTAATCTGACCAATTCCCCTACAAGATAGCGAGTCTCGTGATCTCGTTTTACAGATAGTCTAAAGCTCAGAGAGATGTAGTAACTTGTCTGAAGTCACGTGACAGTGCGTGGCAGGGCCAGAATTGGAACCCAAGTCCGGGTGGGTTCTGCTACACCTCAGCAGACTGGTTCTCTACGGGAACAGCAGCTGACACTGACACAGAAGGCCCTCCGTGCCAGGCGCTACTCCGCGTGTTGAGGCAGGTGTACCGCATTATCTTACTTTGCGCCCAGCTCCTACACTTCCGGTCCCCTCCCCCCAGCTCTGGGGTGCCCATGGCAGCCCTCGGGTCTGAGCGGGCAGTTACCTTTGGCCGTGCTGAGCTTGCAGGTGTAGACACCACTGTCGTCCTCGTGCACAGACGTGAGCAGCAGCTTGCATTTCCGGCCATCGAAATGCATCTTGCATTTGAGCAGTGCGGGCTGCAGCAGGCGGCCTCGGCAGAGCCAGTCTACCTCCACGTCAGCAGGACCTGCCACCAGGCACTCAAACAGCGCCATCTCCCCGGCCCCCACGTCCACGTCCTGCAGGGGGGCCAGCACGGCCAAGGACCGGCTTTCAGGATGTGCTGGGGGGAAAGCGGCCACAGGGGGGCACGCGAGGAATAGAGACACACGGGGTGAGGGAGACACACACACACACACACACACACACACGCACACACAAAGAGACAGACAGATACAGAGAGAGAGATGCATTTTGTTCCTTTGGAGACAGGGAAAGCCCGCCCACCCGGCCAGGACAGCAAGGAACTCCAGGGCCTGCCTTCAGGATGGCAAGCTGGGCCAGGGAAGGTGGACTCAGGGGAAGTGGGAAGGAATCAAGGGCAGGGAAACTGAGAGGGCCACGTAGGGGCAGAGACGGCGGCGGAAAAAAAAAAAAAAAAAACACAGCACACCAGCTGGGTACAAACTGGACTTTATTTGAGCTAAGAAACAACTTTTTCCAAATACCTCCACACCCATTACAGCAGGCCCTCACTCTTTGGCCAAGCCTGGCTAACACCCTCATTTCCAGACAGAGCGTCCCAGGCCCTGACAGTGAAAAGGGGAGCCCCAAATGAGCCCTAAACCTGCCCAGAGCAGGACTTGGTCAGGCCTCCTCAACAGCATAGGGCCTGAGGCCTCTGGCTTTTAGTCTCTTGTGAAATAGAAAGTGTTGTGCCATTTGAAACCCACTTCTGGAATGGTCAGTGCACTGCCCCCCACTTCATGAGCCTCTTGTCAACAGCCTCCTGCCCTCCTAGGCCCCTCCATCCTGCAGAGGCTATGCCCTGGCCTGTCCTGCTCTGCCTCACCCCACACCAGCTCAGAGGCATCCTTCCCTGACTGTCACAGACACACAGACAGACAAACAGAGAGACAGACAGGGCCTGTAGCAGCGGTAGCACATGCGCTCGCTGGGTGCTCCCCTGCAGGGAGAAGTTGGGGGGGGGGTGTCTTGATACCCCTCATGGCTGCCCCTTCCTGGCACTCAGTCCATGTGGGGGCTGCCCAGCCATATGTCCACGTGGGGAAGAAGGGTCCCTAGGGGCCCATGGGCTATCCCAGGATGCTGCATAAGGTGGAGAGGGGAGGGAATGGGAAGCTGGGACAGGGTCCAGGCCGGCGGGCCGGCAGGGTCTGTGGGCAGGAGGCAGTGAAACACAGCGAGGTCCGAGAGGTGCCTGAGACAGGGGCGCGGCTCGGAGGGTAGCGGGGGGAGCGCAGTCGGCCCCCTGAGCTCACTCGCCTGTGTACAGACAAAAACCTCAGTCAGCAAGCGGCAGGTTAGTGCAGCACACGCACACACGCACGCACGCACGGGCACGCACACCACGCAGACCTGGCTAGGGCCCCTCTACGTGGAGACCTGCCTCTAAAACTGCCAGGGCACACTGCCACTTTCAGTTCCCTCCAAGATCAGCCTTGGGATGGGGGGACTGGCAGCCAGCCAGAGGCCGGGCAGAGACCGCAGAGGTCTCTGGGGTTCCTGGGTGGGCAGAAGCTGTGGGCAACTAGGGAAAAGGCATCAGGGGTACCCAAAGCCCAGGGGATGTCAGGAGGAATCCCAAAGAGAGAGAAGCACTGAGACATGGGTTAAGACAGAGAAGCAAGGCAGAGCCAGACCCTGGAGGGGAAGGAACAGGCCAGGGAATGGGAGCAGGGAGAGCTGAAGAATTCAGAGACCAAGGAGTGGCAGCTCCAAGAACAAGAGGCATAGGGCAGGTAACTGAGATAGGGAGGGCCCCGCGAAGGTGACCGTGACTGTTAGGGTCTAAGCTCCAGCAGGGGCTGGTGGTATCCAGAAACTCGCCTCTACCAGGAAGGGAGGGATGATGGCTGAGTGCAGAACTAAGGAAGGGTTCCCAGTCAAGAGCTGCCCACAGAGAAAGGTGAGTAGAAGGCAAGGTTGACAGCCAGCCCTCGGGAGGAACACCACCAGCCCCCCAAGGGCAGCCTGGCTAAGGCCTGCCTGCTATCCCCATTGCCTGAAAGGCCCCCTGCCCTCATGCCCCAACTCCGGGGGCCCAGGCCTCTCCACATTCCATGGCCCTGCTCACCCTCACAGTCCTGGGGTCCCTGGCAATGCTTCAAGCCCAAGTCACCCCAAGGGCCCCTCGGAACGGGTCCAGCTATCAGACTCTCCCCACTGCAACCTCCAGCCACAATAGCTTCTGCACAGCAATGGGATGGGTAGGAGGGCAAAGGGGCAGGGAGGGGGTTTGTGAGGGAGAGGCCTGGAAAGGGCAAGGTGACCAAAGCTTGGAAGAGTGTGTGGAGAGGACAGCTGGTGGCAGGAAGTAGGGTCTCTCTCTGGCTAATATCAGGGAGTAGGTGCGACTAAGCATAGGGAAGGCAGTACTGCGTAGTAGACTAAGCACTGAACAACTTGCCAGGTGGCCTTGAGCAAGTCACTTCCCCTCTCTGGGCCTCAGTTTATTCAACTGCAATATAAGCAACAAATTACAGGATTTTATAAGGCCCTTTCTGTTCTGGCGTCCTCTAACTGAGGTTGTGTGAAAGTTGGCATCTGAGCAGGGAAGAGGCTGGGGATGGGGGGGCCAGGGCCGGCGGGCAGGGTGGGTTTTATGGAGAGCGTGAGGCACTCACCTCTGACCTCCAGGCGGGCCTCACACTGCCGGGCTCCATACTCATTAACCGCTTTGCAAGTGTAGAAGCCAGCGTCGGCCCGCTCAGCCGCCAGGATCCGCAGCCGGCACAGCCCGCCCTCTGCCTCCTCCGCGAAGCGCCGCTGGTCTGGGCGCACCGGCTGCCGGTTTCTCAGCCTGTCAGAAGGACAGGAACTCAGTCTAGGGGCCCAGGTCCTGACTTGCCTGCACCAGGAAGTGGGGCCGCAGAGCCAAGCAGGCTCCTCCACCCCCCACCCCGTCTTTGGTCTACTTGTCAGATCTGTCTCACTGACCATGAGCACCCTTGGGTTAACAGGGCCAAGTTTTCACCCTGACTCTGAGATCCTCCCCCACCCCCAGGAACTTCCAGAACTCCTCTGCCCACCTGAATCTTAACCTTCCTTGGAACCTAACTACACTCTTCAGTTCTTGGTAGCTCTGAAATGTCTTCGTGTCTTATTTTTTTTATTATTTATAACCAACGGATAGCTTTCTCACTTCCCAAAAGGGCTAAGAAATAACTTACGATGTTAAAAAATCACAGGGGACCAGACAATCAATTACAGATGAAAACTAGAATCCAAATAATAAGAATCTAAGCGACCTGAGTAATCAAAGTTCTATGCACCCAGGAGGAAGCAGTGCAGCTGAGGCCCACATTTAACCCTGGGCTCTGCCAGCTCAGATACAAATTGTTATGCCCAGGCCTAGCACAGGTCTGGGAACAGAGCAGGCCTTGAAAATCACCCCCGCTGTCACCGGATAGGGGTGAGCATGGGCAGCCTTCTCCAAGAGATGACTCCTGTCCATTCATCCCCAACTGGACAGACAGGAGACCTTTTGTTACCCAAACCCTACCCCAGAAGCAGCCCTGAATGAGCCTGAACAAAGGCATGTTAAGGGAGTGGCACCACTGGACCCGGGATAGACCCCTGGGCAGATCACAGGGAAGTCCACAAAGGGTCCACTCCCCTCAACCCAAAGCCAGGCCTCCCAGGGCCAAGGCTGGAATGGGGGAAGCTGGCCCGTGGTGGCCAGTGGCTGCTACTCACCAGGAAACCACGGGCTTGGGCTCCCCCTGGACACGGATGCTCATGGTGACATCTTGGCCTTCTCTTACTGACTGGTCCATAAGTGAGACCTGAAGGGGGGACCCCAAAGTGTCAGGGGAGACATTCAGGACCCAGATGTGGCCTGGGGGCCAGAGGATTCTGGGACAGAAACCTCTTCCACACTAGGCTGACAGAGGCTGGCTCCAGGTAAGAAGGGTTAATGGGGCCAAGCTCTAGGCCTTGCTAAAACCTGGTGTGGCCCCAAGAACAAAGGCACACATGAAGGAATGAGGTTGCCCGGGGGCTGGCCTCAGCGGTCTGACCTTGAAAGTGGGGGGTGCCTTGGAGCCAGTGTCAGAGGAACGGCGGTTCTGGCTGGGACTGAGCTTCATAGTGGGGGTTCGGGGCCAAGTCTCCCCAGGCTCTGGAAACTCCTCTGGGGGACTCAGGTATTCCTCATCAGAGGTGATGGGGCTGCTGAAAGGTGATGTGGACCCTCCTGGAAAAGAGACAGAAGAGAGACAGTGGCACAGAAAGAGACACCAGCGGGGGAAGAAGGGCCAGAGAGAATGACAGAGCTGGCTAGATCAGCCCCAGATCAAGGGCCTGATAAGGCCTGGAATGTCCCGCAAAGCCCAGGACATAGGCCAGCCCTGCCCTGATTTCACTTCATGGGGTTCCTACTTGCTTGCTGCATGACCTTGCTCAGGTGTTTCCTGTCCCTGAGCCCATGAATCCTGCTCTGCCACAGACTCTCCTAACACTGACGCTGCTGACCCTCCCGGGGGGGAGAACCATAGGCAATGGCCTGGGACAAGGCATTCAGGCACCAGAGGGGCTGCCGTCTGGGCCCGAAAGGAGGCTTAGAATTCCACTGGAGCAGGGAACCCACATTCCTGGCATGGAACTGCAGGTTCCTAATGCAGATGGTCCCCAGAGTGGTACAGCCAGGGACCCGTTTCTTGGGTGAGCTGGGTCTGGTGCAGAGGAACACACACCTCAGACAAGCCCCATCGGGACAGTGCCAGGGCCAATGAGGCGGCACTGTCCAGCCTGCCCTTCCCCCTCTCCCTTCTCAGCTTCCTGCCCCAAATACCCCAGGGGCACCTGTTGGCCCCAGCCCTAGAGCATGGACCCCAAAACTCTCAGGGGATGGAAAAGCAGTTTGAGTGATCCACAGAGAAGGGCAGCTGAGACTGGGAGAGGAGGGGGGCACGAGTGTCTGCTTTGGGGGAGGGGTGTCCCCAGGGCCCTGACGCCCTCTCCTGCAACTGGCCAGGGGCCCAGCCTCACTGAGCTGGCTCCTATCCGACTACCAAATACAGACATGAATCCACCACAGCCCCCTGGCCCCTCCTCCTGGTTCCCCCACCCCAAGCCCCTGTGGCCCAGCCCCCCCACAGGGCCGCACCCCAACTCACCCGAGACTCTGCACACAGACCCCAGGCTGTGCCTGTCCTGAAGGCTCTGCCCTGGCACCAGGCCCTCCTGCTGCCTGCCCACTGCCCACCCCACCCAGCTCCCCAGGGAGCAAGATCCCAGCCTGCCCAGCCCCACTCACTCGGAGGCTCTACACCCAAGGGCCTGGGGGAGGGGAAGGAGCCCGAGGAGGGGAAGGAGGAGGTGGGGGCTGGCAGGGCAGGGACAGGCTCGGTGGCAGGCAGGCAGCTGGCTGGGAAGGTGGTGCCTGCTAAGACCACAAGCAGTGCAGGCCCTGGAGTAGAGGGGGAGGAGAGGGGAGGGGCAGAGCGCAGCCAGGCTGGATTTAGCCACCCTGCTCATTCCCAAGCAGCAGGACCTGCCTTTTCTCTCTTTACAGTTTCTAGACCCTGACAAGAGCAAAGCCCCCTCGGTGGTACCTTGACTCAAAGTGCGGGGGCCTCAGTCCCCAGGGAAAGATGGGGGTGCTATCTTCACTGCAGCACCTAAGATGCTTGCCCTGACCCGTTCACTTTGACATACCCACCAGATGAGGGGCCGATGGCAAATGGCCCCTATGATGCCCCTTGTTCCCCACGTGGGAATGTGCTGACAAGCTTCAAATCCTGGAGCCAGGCCATACCCTGTTTTTTCTGGTGCTGAGAATCAGGGAACTGTCAGGACCTTCAGCCTCTTCCCAGAAATACCCTCCTCAATCTGAGGGGGCCCAGAATACCACCTCTGCCTCCCCACTATTGCCATGGCAGGTTTGGCCCTGTACCACCCAGGGGCACCGGGCCTGCACTCACCCCTCCTCCTTCAGGCTCTATCAGGGGCACCTGTTGGCAACTGTCCCTCACCCTGTCAGCTCTACCAGGACCAACAGTCACAAGGCAGGGGCTGCTTCCCCGTAATGCCCCACAACTAGCATCCTTCTGTACCAGGGCTGGGGAAAGGGCTTGGAGATCAGCAGCAGAACAGGGGAGCTGTTGAGGAGAAGTCACATGTCCTTTTCCTTCCTCCTATCACCACCCCCCCGCCCCCACAACCCAGGGCCACATTCCCAAGCCATGACCTGTGTTTCCCAGCACTGCCAGTGAAGAAGGAGGAGGGGACTGGCAGAGGAGGGGTGCCCACCATTCAGGTTGGCTGCCTTGAGGTGGGGGTGGGGAGGCAAGTCGGAATGGCATTTGGAGAACATCTGCCCGGGCCCTGGCCACCAGCTGATGCTGAGACCACAGGCATGGGCCCTGAAAGCGGGAGCCCCCTCCTCTCTGTGGTGCCTGGTGACCTCCAAGGTCACCTCGAGATTGGATGGCGCTGCAGGCGCTCAGGGGCCCAGGAAGGGAGAGCAGAGCCTTAAAGCAGATTGGCAAGGTTTGCAGGGAGCCTCAGAGACCCCTGGTGGTGGCTTCGGGGAACTGCACCCTGAGGGCATCCAGCGACCAGGTGAATCAAGGTCCTGAGGCTGCCCGGAGACACTGAGCAAGGATTTGTCTCCAGCTCCCAGAACCTCTGGGGTTCCACATCAGGCTCTGGTGCCACCCCACTTCTTACTGATCCCACCACCCAAACCATCTTTGTAGCCAGTCCTGCTCCACCCACAAGCCTGGCTCTCACGGTGGGAAACATTCTTATACCAGCCAGGAAGTGGGTATAACCTAATATGCACATATTGGTTAGGTGCTGCCACATGAGTGCTGCCCCTACACACCCCACCACCCCAAAACATGCCGACTCTGTGCACACGTGTGGCCTTTCAACACTGCTCCCAGGTCAGACTCACTTGATGAAAATACCACTGTGAGGGAGCCTCCCCAGACCCGTGCATCCAGCTCAATACTGGTCCCAACATCCCTTGAGATGTTCTAAGGATAAATATAGTCACAGTCACCTACATGAAAGGCCTTCTACACCAGGGCTTTTCAGCCACCCACATCAGGACCACCTGGGAGCCTGTTTAATCTATAAATTCCTGGGTCTTACTCTGAAGAATTAGATGTCCTAAAATGGGGGTCAGGAAAATACATTTTAAAAAAAGCACACCAGGTGATTCTTATGCACATGAAAGTTTAGGGACCCCTGTGATCTTCATGGAAGAACAACCCTGAGAGGTGAGCTCACCTTACTTGGCCACTTATCAGGGCAGGGATCTGAATAGCCCAAGTGCTTCCCACAGGACCACCTGGCCTCCCACCTTGAGCAAGGTTCCTGACTCTACAGCAGTGGTTCTCAAAGTTCACAGTGCATCAGGATGGAGCTTAAACCACAGATAGCTGAGCCCCACCCCCAGAGTTTCTTTTCTTTTTTTTTTTAAGTTTATTTATTTATTTGGAGAGAGAGAGCATGCATGGCATGTGCATGTGCATGCCAGCCGGGGAAAGCAGAGAGAGAGAGAGAGAGAAAATCCCAAGCAGGCTCTTTGCTGTCAGCACAGAGCTCGATGCGGGGCTCAAACTCACACACTGTGAGATCGTGACCTGAGCTGAAATCAAGAGTCTGACGCTTAACTGACTGAGCCACCCAGGTGCCCCACCCCCAGAGTTTCTGAGGGAGGGGGTATGTTAATGTGCATCTCTACCATATTCCCAGCGTGATGCGGATGCTGCTGGTCTGGGGACCACACTGTAAAGACCGCTGCCCCATGGTTTCTTCTGCCATCCCAACCTCCATGCTTAGGCAGATCTTCGTTAGTACCCTTTGCAGATGCATGTCCCGCCCAGCCTCTGCGTGTCACCCAGGCTGTTCCAGGGACTGAGACAGTCACATGGATTTTGATTCCCCCCACACTGCTACCTCACATGCAATCCCTGCGGTCCACATAGCCCCAGACTAGCCAGGAGGGCCTCCAGGTGTGGCTACGATAGCTGAGAAGTGGACAAAGCATGGTCATGATTTTAGGAGCCTTCTGCCTGATAAGGGTGACAACTGAGACACATACACAACTAGTCTAGTGAGCACGAATAAGGTGGCAAGAAAAGGGCAGATCAGAGCCACGGGAGTGCAGAGAGCAGATTACTCTGGACTCAGGGAAGACAGGGTAACTGAGGGAAGGGGTATTATTGGAATTATGAATTTGGTTGAGGGGTGCTGGGGTGGCTCAGTCAGTTAAGCATCTGACTTCGGCTCAGATCACGATCTCACGGTTCACGAGTTCTAGCCCTGCATTGGACTCTGCTGTCGGCACAGAGCCTGTTTCGGATCCTCTGTCCTTCTCTCTCTGCCCCTTCCTCAGTCGCTTTCTCAAAAATAAATAAACATTAAAAAAAAATTTTTGGTTGAAGAAGGAAAAGGGGGAAAGTCTTTCCTGAGGAGGAAACTGTGTGAGCAAATATTCGGAGAAAAAAAGGACATGCAGACCACTGCAGCTCAACTTGCTTACAAAACTGGGTAAAAGTGAAAGGAGTGAGACCTGACCACGTTAGAGTAGGTGCCTCTCTCAGCCTCTCAGCGGCCTCCAGCCACCTTGGGGTCATCCTCGGGGCCAGATGGCGGAGGCCAGCTTCCGGGGAGTGGCCTTCACTCTCAAGGCAAAGGGCAGCTCCCTCGAGGTTTCCGAGGGAGGGCATGACATGTGGGACTTAACAAACACTCAAACATGGCCCAGCCATTATTCGTAGTCTGTTCTCCACGGGCACTGTCTCAGTGGGCTCCTCCAGAGGTGATGCCTTTAAATGTCTGCTGTGGTCAGGCCACCATGGAAGACAGAGAGGCTGAGGGAAAAGGAGGATACAGGCCAGCCTGTGGCTGGGAAGGCACAGGTGCTGTCATGGGTACCGCCCCTTCCAAAGCAGAAGAGCAGCACTGAGGTTTCTGTTTTGGTTTCCAAGGGACAAGGAGCAGAGAGAACTGGGGCGCCTGGGTGGCTCAGTTGGCTAAGCATCTGACTTCGGCTCACGTCATGATCTTGTAGTTTGTGAGTTCGAGCTCCGTGTCAGGCTCTGTGCTGACAGCCCTGAGCCTGGAGCCTGCTTCGGATTCTGTGTCTCCCTTTCTCTCTACCCCTTCCCCGCTCATGCTCTTCTCTCTCTCAAAAATAAATAAATGTTAAAAAAATTTTTTTAAAAAAAAAGGGGGCAGAGAGAATTTCACACGGTCGGCCTGACCTCACCATAGAAACAGTTAATTCCCTACATGTGACTATTTGGGGTTGCTCTGTGTTAGACAGAGGGTTGGCACTCATGTTAGACTAAGTCCCCATTCTTCTCATGGGCTGAGTGTGACAGCCCCCACTCTGAGGAAGCAGCCTTGGGCAGACACCCATCACGGCCAACCTGCTCCTGGTAGACAGGAGTGGGGAGGAAGGGCTGAGTCTGGCCAAGGGACCACACTGCTTTTTTAGATGCTATCCAACCCCCCTTCAAAGATGGGACAATGGGGTCACACGGCATTCCAAGATCCCCTCCTTCGGCAGCCTCTGCCTTCACAGTGGAGACGCTGTAACTCTGCAGCAGCCCTGGCCAGGAGAAGGGGCAGGAGCAGACACTCTTGCCTTTCCTTTTGTCCTCATGACCCGCTATAGCCAAACTCTATTCTGTTGCGACAGTGTCAATCATATGGTAGGACCAGAATGAGCCCTGAAAAGCCATATCCTCTGGCCCAAATGTCCTTGTCTACATTCTCATCCCCACAGAGCCTCATAAATCTTACCAAGTAAATAGCCCAGTAGATATAAGGACCCTCACCTTACAGATGAGGAAGCTGTGGGCAGACAAGGAAACATGAAGAGGCCAAGGCCTCAGCTGGAAAATGCTAGAACCTTGGGCTCAAATACACAAGACCTGTGCTTGAGGGAGGACAGAAGGAAGCAGAATGGAGCCCCCATGTCCCCTTTTGTCCTGACTAGCACCCAAAGGGCCTCCTGTCAGAGCCTGAGGTGCTGGACCACAGCCACAGCAGAGATGGGGAGTCAAGAGAGGAAGGAGAGAACCCCCCCATCTGACCCACCCACAGAGGGCATCAGCAGTCTCTGACCACCCCCCCCCCAACCCGGTGTGAGCTCACGAGCACAATTCTACCTTCACCTTGAACCTGTTCAGAGTAGCAGGGAAGGTGATGGTAAGGAGTGTAGGCTTGGGAGATCCAGGGACAGGGCTTCAAAGCATGACCAGCCCCCAACTGACCATCTGCTCCTAGAGCTGAGCACCCCAACAGGGAGGGCACTAGCCACCTGAGACTCCTTATACGTATATTAATTTAAATGAAAAGAAAAATCACTTCCTTGGTCACACTAGACACATTTCAAGGGCTCAACAGCCACATGTGGCTAGTGGCCACCATACTGGACGGTGCACATATAAAACATTTCCATCACCACAGAAAGTTCTATTGATCAGCATTTCTCCAGAGCAATTTGCTCAAGTTTTCCAAGTCTCAGCTTCCTCATGTGTAATGTGGGCATAATAATAGAACCTACCTCCCGGGACAAGAGTAAGTGTGATAAGCCAATCAACACAGGCCCTGGTACATATGAAGCACTGACTAGAAGCTAACTCCTTGTTCTTTTCATTTGCTATCCACCTAAGCTTATTTCCATCACCCCAGATCACCTGTTGCTTACAACATTCCTAGGTAGATTGCAGGTACTCAGTAAAGGCTGCTGGCCTAGCGCTGGCTCTACGTCACTTCGTTCTCCTTGTTTCTGTCTTCCTATCTGTCAAATGGGAACATCGCCACCTATCATGTACCTCTCCAAGGGGTATATACGGTGCAATGTAGCTCAAGTAAGAGAGGAGATGTGAAAGGACACTCTCCAAACACACAAAAAACTGTTCAGAGAGATGTAGAACTTGGCACCCAGCTGGTACTCAATAGATGCTTGTGTGACAGATGCAGGCAGCTGAGAATGCTTCACTTCAGGTAAGCATACTTCTCACACTCCCCAACCACCCGCTGCAATACACACACGCCCTCCGGGAGAACGACTGTGGTCTCAGCAGTACCCAGTGGGCTGGGGCAGGCTGGAAGGGACATGGGGCCGGGGTGGGGCTGCCGGAGTGGAAGAGAACCAGACCCTGCCCCTCAAACCACAGCACTCGAGCAAGTACATTGCCCAGTTACCCATTCCCTAATTCCCATGGTTCCCAACCGGGAACTGAGATCTGTGGGCTCTCCAAAACAGGCCCTTTTGGGGTGGGCATGCCAAGAGGGCACTGCACAGTCAGCCCTGGTTGCCAGGGTCCTGGGGTGGGTGGTTAAGGAACGAGAAAGGGAGATGGTTCCAGGAGGCCGCTTCCTACCAGACACTACGCACCCCCTCCCTGGGCGGGCTCCCACCACCCTGCAGGCAGCCACACTGCCAGGCTGCCTGACACTCTTCCTTAGCCCCACCCCCTCACTGCACACAGTCCAGGCCCGGGACCCCGCCCTGGCCAAACGTCGTGCCACCCCATCATTCCAGCCACTCTGTTGCTCTCCAGGTCCACTGGCCCTTGTCCAACCACTCTGGACCAAACAGTGCCTTGTAGGGGAAGAAAGTCTGCTTCTGCCAAGGGAGTCCTGGGGCCGAGTCAGCATGACTTACGGGGGCTGCTCTCTGGGGGCAAAGACACTGACTAGTGGCTGACTAATGAGATGAAGCTTTTCTGACTCCCCATGGCGGGAGGTGGGCAGACAGATGCCACCATAAGCTGAGGACCCAAACACTGGGAAATATAGAGGGGCTGGGGCTGCGTGCCTGGCAAGAGCAGGGGAGGAGGCCCCAGGGCACAGATAGTCTGGAGAATGGTCAGAAAAGGAAAAGGCAGCTTTCTGGAGGCTCGTGGAGACCTGAGCTCCTGTGCACAACGGCACCCCTTAATAACGCTAACAGTTAATGTTTGTCTACAGCTTTACAGTTCATAAAGCTCATTCACACATTTACTTTTGTTCGTGAAGATGGTATAATTATCTCTGGTTTACAAATGAGGAAACCAAAGCACAGGGAGGTTCAGTGCAACAAACACAGAGCTCCCAGTCAAGTGCTGACAGCTGCCTTGCCCCAAGCCTCTTTCCCAACCTTAAAAGGCTCCCAAATGGCCACAAGCCAGTAGCGGGGCACCCCCCACCCCCTTACCAGATCCCAGCCCAAGCCAGGTATTGACCAGAGTCCTGGAGCCAGCCCCAGGCCCCCTGAGGAGAGTTGGGAGCTGAGTCAGAAGCCAGATCCCAGAGGTGATGGAAGGCCGGAAACGTGCCATGGAGGGCCGGGCATGATTCAGCGTGGTGGGAGGGGTGAGGAGAGAGATTAAACACGGGCTCCTGGGAGGGGTGTGTATGCTAAGGCAGACGAAGACCTGCTGGTCTGCAAAGCCAGACAGGTGCAAACAAAAGGATCTAATGCAGGACTGGGGTTCAGGGCAGATCCCACCAAAATCACCGTTATGGTGAAAAGTGCGGGAGCCCCGGGACCACAGCAAGACAGGCTCTGTAATCCTGTCTCCTGTCGAGCTGAGTGAAAGAAAGGGACAGAACAGCGTGTGCTGTTCCCCCTCCAGGCATGCCCAGCCCCTCCCGCTGCCGCTGTAAATCTGCCTCTCAATCCAGCATCCCATAACACTGACTGACCGCTCTGCTCCGTGTTCTAGGACCTGGGTTCCTCTGCCCTGCGGTGTCCTCCAACCTAGGTCCTCTGATCAAGCTTGGTGACCCAATGGTAACATCCTTGAGGATGGAGTCTGTGTCTTTCCTTTCTACCCAGCCTCACCTACCCCTCCCCCACTGCCCAGGATCAGCACACTGTTGGGCCCATCAACCTGAATGAGTAGAACCAACCACACACACTGACGCCAGGCTGGCCCTGCCCCGAACCTGAAAGAAACCGGGCTTACACCCAAAGGAAGTAGTCCAACACCAAGTGAGAAAACAAAGCAGCCAGAGCCACAGCCATCTCCAGAGCAGTGCTCTCAGCTGCCCCCTCTTTAGGGCTTTGGGTTCAACAGGAGCGAGGGAGTGGGGAAGGGTCTCTTTTTACTTCAGACCTCAGAAGGCTCCTGATGGCTTTTAAGCCCTCTGACCTGGGAGGTTCTTCTTCTCTGAGACTCAAGGATAAGTTGCTTTCCCCACAGGACCATTTTCAGGGAAATGTCACCGGAGGATGGCTTTTAGAGGATACGTAAAGACAAATTTCAGTGACTTCATGAATTGGCCGGCCTGGTGTGTGCCTTTGGGAACGCGGCCCCCGCTCTGAGGCTGGGCCACTTAGAATGCTTCCACCAGAGCAGGTGACATCTAAGAACAGACTGTGCACGCTGGTCGAGAACCTGAGCTCTGGGCTGGGAGTGGGAAGGGTCACGGCTCATCCCGCCCGGGGCCCCACAGGCTCCCTACCAGGTCTCACGGCCAGCGCGGCAGCACAGCGGGCCTGACCCAGCTCGTTGGTGGCGGTGGCTGTGTAACTCCCGGCATCGGCCGCCCGGGCCTCCCGGAGCAGCAAGGTATGCCGCTCTCCTTCAGCCCGGATGAGAAGGCGGCCATCGCTGCGCAACGCAGACCCATCCTTCTGCCAGGACACTGTGAGGAAGGAGCGGAGTGACTGGATGCCATGGCCCACAGTAGTCCACTGGAGCAAATCTCCCCTCACCCCACACAGAGCCCAAACCCTAGGGAATCCTGAGGACTGCCCCCTCACTCACAGAAGCCCAGGCCTGCCCTCTCTCCTCCCAGGGGGTTCTGGGAAAACTCCCCTAACACACACACAGGAGTCCAGCCAGCCCCATGGGGCAGATGTGCCTCCTCCCCTTCCCCTCCCTCCGAGGACTGACGGGGGACCTCCCGCTCCCTGTCTCAACCTTAGCCTGGCCCCAGCCCTGGAGCTCACCTTGGGGCGGGGGGTTGGCAGTGATGATACACTTGAGCAGTACATCTGCCCCTGGAGCCGCTACCACATTCTGCAGAGGGATCTCAAACACAGGGGCCTCCAGGGGCTCTTCTCCAGCGGACACATATGAGTCATCTGAAGACTCTGCCGGAGACATGGGTGACGAGGTAAGGGGACATGGTCCCTGTGGGGGTGACTCAGGGGGACAGGGGATCGTGACAGCCTTGTATCTTAGAAAGCCAAACCCAGAGAGAAGGGCTTCCGGAAGGTGGGGTTTGGGGAACAAGGGTTCTCACTCCTGAATGTCCTGAAACAGGGAGGAAAAGACAGAAGAGAGGTTCTCAAACAGGACAGGGCAGCCAGGACTCCACATTAGCTTGACTTCTCAACTTCAGCCACAGCGACTGTGGTTTCTGGAAGAAGTCTTGCACGTCTTTCCACAAATCAGTCATCAAGGGTGGTAGATCAGGCCCTGTTTTAGGAAGTGCTCTGAGTGCACAAGGTGTTCCCAGCTGCCAAGGAGACCGAGTACAAGCTAACAGCAACCCAAGCCTTAAGCAGTAATACCGCTGTCACAGGACAACATGTGGTAAGTTGCCAAATTAGTGATGCCACCGGATTCAAGAGGGAGCAGCACGTGGGTCCAGCAGCCGTCTGAGATGCCTCTCAAATCAGCTTTGATTCTGACCATCCACCAAACAGTAATACTGTACCTACAGTGCACTAAGGTCTGTATGAGTACCAGGAATACAACAAGGAAGAAGAAGCACTCCCTGCTTCCAGGAAGCTTGTACGCACGAATATATCCTCCAACCCCACTGCAGTGGATCCCTCTACCAGAATGGCCCAACTCTGACATTCTTTAAGCAAACAAAGCACAGCGTAGGTAGCCAAAAGAGCAGCGAGACTCCCAATCACACTGTTTTCCAGCTCCATAACCTTGGACAAATGATATAACCTCTCTGCACCTCAGCTCTGTTATCTGCAAGGTGGAGCTGATTAGTAACACTCAACATCTTACACAGCTGACATACAAATTAAAATAAAGCAACATCCCTAAGCTCCCAGTTAATTCGACACCTGTATTGCGGTATGCAATAATGTGGCCAATAGGGCAATGGACAGGTACCTAATTATTTTTTAAAACTTTGAGATGGTAATACTTAAATTAAAAATAAATTAACTGTGATGAAGAAAAACACAAGGTGGTAAGTGAAACGAAAGCAACTCTGACGAGGGTCCTGGGAGCAGTGAACCGAGGCACCTGGCCTGGGGAAGCAGCAGGGGGTGCGAGTGAGTCAAGGATGGCTTCCTAGGCCTCCATCCAGGAGTGGACCCCGAGTTGATGTTCAGGGTGAGCAGAATTAGGAGCAGGGACACCATCCACAGGACGACTGGGAGACAACACACAGGCTGGCATGTATCTACGGTCAGCACAGCCACACAAGGACTCAAGGATGGGAGAGAGGCAGCGAGGTGATCGACTGGGTCAGATCTCAGTGGCCACAGGTGGGTCAGGGGATGGCGCTGGGATGAAAGGGCACAGATGAGAGGTGGCTGGCCCAAAGCTCGCCTGGAACAGGGGCCTGACACATTATTTATTGAGACGGCTTTCCATCTCTTCCCCCACAGAGGAGTGGGGTTTGGAGGGGCTCCTTAGATTCCCAGCAATGCCTCCCACCATGGTTAGGTCCTTGACCCAGCTGGCCATTGGACCCAGGGCACCTGTGGCAGGCATCTGGGCACCCTTCTTTCTTCGGCTTCCCCCAGCCTCCACCAAAACACACTCGCACTCCGCCTCACCAGCAGGCAGGTTCCAGCACAAGGACCTTCACAGACCTTCACTCAAACTCGAACCTGGTGCTTTCCCTGTGAAGCCCGCCCTCTCAACTGCCCAGCAGCGTCGCTCTCCCCAAACGTCCTCCCACCCAGGTCTCACTCAGCACCTTCTCAGCCCTCCCCGAGGCCTTACCGAGCTCAGGTGAGGTGGGCCGGGCACGGCGACCTCTGCCCTGGCTGCGGGCCCCTCGGCGGTCCCAGGGCCCCCAAGGACCGTCCTCCTCCGGTCCTCTGCGGAGCCTCTTCTCGGCCTCAGGCCCCGCCCTGTTCTTCTCCAAGGTCTGGGGCACAGCAGTGCCCTCCTGGCCCGGCGTGGCCCAGGGCAGGAAGCGCACGGCTTGCGTTGGGGGCTCCCGCTTCCGACCCGGGGGCGCTCTCGTCCTGGCTTCCGGGGGATCGGTGGCGGCGGGGGGCGGCACGGGACTTCGGCACTCCTGGATGGCTCTGCTCCGGGTCAGCGGGAACTGGTCCCGGCGCCTGACTTCCTGCTGCGGGCCTTCCCCCGGCTCTGTCCTGCCCGCCGGCCCGCGGCTCCTGGGCCTCCCCTGTTCGTCCCCGAGCTTCCCCGTGACGCTCGGAGGGGGTGGCTGGGCGGCGGCGGGACTCTCGGCCCGAGGGGTCTTGGGAGTGGAGGGCCGGGAGAAGAGCGGGGGCTCGCCAGGCTCTCGGGGGGACGGGGCCCGCTGCAGCGTGGCGCGCAGGGACTCGTGAGAGCGCACCAGCTCCTCCCGCGACGTGGAGCGGCGGATGCGGCCCAGCTCCTGGGCAAAGCGCAGCTCAAGGTCACAGGCCGGGCTGCGCTGCCGCGTGCGCTCGTCCAGCGAGGCCGCCTTCTGCTGGAACAGGCGGCGGCGCTCGGCCACGCTGCCCCCCGGCGCCCGAAGCTCCTCCTGCGAGGTCCTGGGTGTGCCCCAGGGCGCTCCGCCGTCGGATTTGGGCTGCTCCAGTGAGCGGGCCTTGCGCAGGGGTACCCATGGCCGCAGGGGCGCCGGCGGCGAGTCGCTGCGCTCCAGGCTGCGCCGTCGCTCCTCGAAGAACTGCAGCTTGTCCAGGATGCGGGAGCCGGCACGTACCAGCCTGGGCGAGCGGCCCAGCGCCGACAGGCGGCCAGAGGCCTCGCTCAGTGGTGTCTGGGGCCGGGACTCTGCCGTGCCCGCCAGCGAGGGCCCCGACGACTTGGACTTTTTCCCTCGCTTCTCGTCTGCGGTGGCGTCCTCCGGCAGCACAGGCTCCTGCGTGCGCCGGTGGGGCGATGTGGGGGTGGCGGGGGGCTGGGCGCTGGGTCCCGGCGGGGGCCGCTTACCCACCCGAGGGGACGGTGGGGGCAGCAGCGCGGATTTGGAGGGAGGCGGTAGGGCGGGGCGACGCGGGGCCTCACTGGCCGGCTGAGGCTGAAGATCAGGCTCCTCCCTGTGCAATCCGCTCTGAGGGACGCTGCTGCAGAACCAAGAGGAAGAGGGGTGGAAGATTTAGGGATCTCCCCTCCTAGACCTTCAGCTCGTCATAGGAATTGGACGGTGGGGCATGCTGGGAAGGCTTGGGGGTGACATGGGTCAGACCCTCTGCCCCCTCCCCCCAAGAGGAAGGCACAGCCATAGCAGGTGCTGGGGAGAGGCTGGCTGCCCTGGCACCAGAAGACTGGTCTGGTGGCTGGGCCCAAGTACAGACTCAGCATCCCGGGCTCTGGCCAGTCCCCTCCCCCCAGCCCCGGAAGCTGGGAAACAGCAAAAACAGAACGGAGCGGTGGGAGAGAAAAGAATGAGCTTAGGACCCAAAGGATGGTGAAGAAAGGCAGGAGGGTTGGATGGGGAGGGGCCCTCTCAGGAATGCAGCCTCCCACTCATTCCTGCCCCCAGCTGGCCCCCGCAGCCCTGCCCATCCTTAGCAGGACATACCCCTTTCACAGTGGCCTCTAGAAGAATAGGCACTAGCCTTCGGGGGGCAACACCCCTATCCCAGGGACTACCTAGCACCTACTCAGACCTAAGCCCCTTGCCAGTGCTGACACAACGCAGCAGGTGGCAGCTGAAGTCCCTGGGGTGGGAGACTAGAATACCCAGGTTCCCACTCTCTTTGATCAATCTGCCCCCATTACAGGCCTTTGACTTCCTCCTGCCTCTGGGAAAATTACCTTGAATCCTTTGAACCCCCTCACCCACCTCCGCCACCTTCCTCCCACCCAGCACAGAAGCTCCCCAAAGGGGTATGCTCCGAAATAACTCAGCTCAGAAATAACTACTGCGTGGGCCTGAAGAGGGGGTGTGGGAGAAGAGGAAGAGGGAATAAGCTGGTCAGCTCAGAGTACCCCTCTCACCCACAGAGCTTTTGATGCCCAAGAGCTGGGCCTCAGTTTCCCCTATCTGGATTCTTGGGGAACACATCAAACAGAAGGATTGGCAAGGAAAGGAATCGGAGATATTAACATCATACCTGACTCACTGGAGAGAGCTTACTAAAAACTTAGAAAATGGCTCATTGAGTACTCACTGTGTGCCAAAGCGTGGACTAAATATGCTTAAGGTGCACTGAGCCGCTTAATCCTTACAACAATCCTCCGAGATAGGAAGCGTTACTGCTTCCATTTACAGATGAACAAATTGAGGCTTAAAGAGGAAAAGTGCCTTACCAAGGTCACACAGCTAGGAAATGGCTGGTATCAGGACTGAAACCCAGGTGGTCTGACTCCTGAGCCCTTATTCCCTGCAAATGTCTAGGATTCTGAGGGCACAGAAGGGAGGAGAAATAGGGTACCAGCCACAAGCAGAAGTTCTAGCAGGTGCCTGAGTGTACGGATGTTTCAGCCTACCTGGGTCAGCCACCCACACTGCAGACCCCACCTCCGACTGCAAGGTGGGGGAGGGGGGGAGGGGAGGATGATGGGTGGAAGAGCAATCCACAGTGTCCTGAGGGAACAGAATCTCAGCCAGCCACCTGCAGGGAGGCAGAGTTTACTATGGGGAAGGGACAGCAGAGAGCAGAGTCCCTGATGAATGGCCTCTGGGAACTGGGTAAGGCGTTGTAAAGAAAACGGGGACAGCAGAGGAGGCCTCTTGCTGGCAGTTCTGAGCTCCAGGCCAGCCTCTGTACCACAGACACCGCTAAGGAAATGGGTTCCTCTGAAGTTGCCATAGCAACTCCAGGCTTAGGCTGAGGCCTGGCAAAGGAAGGCAGGGAAGGAAAAAGCGAGTCCAGGGCCCAGGAGTGCCTGGTTAATGCCAACCAGATAAAGCAAGGGAGCCTCCCCTGCCCCAGACCTCTCCCCTGCCTACTGCTAGCCATTCCAACCACCTTCAAAACAGCCTCCCTCCACCAGGCTCCTTCATCCTCCTCCATGATGGTCCCTCCCCCACACACTCATACCCATCACAAGTTAGGCCCCTCTCAGCTCCCCAAATGTCCCCCAATACCTCTACCATCAGCCACTCCCCTCTTCTACTATAGCACTCCCTCCTCTATCTGCCAGCCCCAAATCTCTAAAAATGGCTCCAATGCCTCACTCCAAACACCTCCGCTCCTTGCCACCCCCTGCCACGACAACCTTCATCCCTCCCACGCCCCCCCCCCCCCACAGGCATTTCCCACCAGGTCATCACATGCTCCTAGCCTCCATCACTCAGCCCTCTACCTCCACCCCAGCCCCCTGACTCCATCCCTCCCTGCCCACCCCTGCCTCCCACACACCCCACATCCTCCTGCCTTCCCGGGCCCCTGGCCCCATCTACTCCCTGACCACCTCACTCTCTTCTCTCTCCCGGCTGCGCTCTTGCTCCCTTGCTCTCCTGCTCTCTCGGGAGCTGCCTTGCAGAAAGGTTCCGTTCCTCCCAGAAAAAGGCCCACATGGGAACAGGAATGTGCAGAGAGAAGAAAAGGCAGCAGCTGCTGAGACAGCAGGCACGGAGGGGGCCCTGGGGGGGGGGGGGAATCTGGGGGACAACTGGAGCCTGAATGGGCGAGGTGAGAGAGGGCCCCTGGGAAAGTGGAGATCTTGGAGGGGACGAGGAAGGGACAGAGGGGTCCACGAGACCATGGCGATGGCAGGGGGAAGCCAGGGCCGGTGGGAACAGGAGGCTGTGGGTGGTGACGGCACAGGAGGGAGACGGAAAGTGTGGGAGGACAGAGTAGGTAGCTGGGGCCAGGGTGGAAGCAGGGGCGGTGGAGAAGTGCACAGAGGGATGGATGGTGCAGGGGAGGTGGGGATGAAGGCTGACGGGGTGGTGAGGGGCAGTGCAGGACAGCATGGTGAGGTGGAACAGTGCAGGCCTGGGTGAGGCCATTACTTACACGTGAATCGAGAGCGCCCGTCCTCTGTATAGACTGAATGCGCTGCCATACAGGTCACTGGCCACCGAAAGGCTATCCTCTGACCCCCAGCTTGCGCCCACCAGATTAGCTCGAGACGCCCGTACCAGCGGCTCCACCCCCAGGTGCCGTGGCCCGGCCCCGGTTGCCTGTGCTTGCCTTGGGCTGCCCGGGAGGCGGCGGGTGCCACCCCTGCTGCCCGCTTCCTGCTCCAAGACCGTCTGCCCGCTGCCCCACCAGCTCACTTGCTCCTCTGAGGTGCCTGTCACGGAGGTCGGGGGTGTGTCCAGGGAGGTGCCCACCAGGGTGTCGGAGCCCCCTAGAGAAAGGAGCACGGTGAAGCCCGGGCACCTCTTGTAGGAAGCCCGCCTGCCTGCTCTTAGAGCAGCCCAGATAGCTCACCCGTGGGGGTGCTGAAGTCCCCGTCATCCCGAAGCTCCAGGCGCTGGGTCCCCTGCACATCGCTGATGTCATCCTCGCCCGTCTCCGAGTCTGGAGAAGAAGGGGTCTGTGTGGGCAGGGCCCTCCTCCCTCTGACTCCAACTCTTCCCTGTGTCTCCTCCCGCCTCCCCCCCACCCAGCAGGCTCCATCTTACCACCAGCACGGCTTCCACACCTATCTTCTCCCCTCTTTTGCTCCCCCATGTCCCCCTGCCCTTCCCGGGCTGCTCAGGCCAGTCCCGTGGCTTCACCTCTGCTCCCCTGGCTACTCACCCCTGCCTCCCGGGTAGTGCTCTCAAAGCCACCTACCATCCCCCCTCCCAGCCACTTAATGGATTACCAGGGTCTCAGCCCTCCCCCTCCTCCCTGGTCAGTGATAGCTTCGGTTCCTGTGCAGCCCCCAAATAACAAGATCCTAGGTTCCAAGGCTCTAAAGTGTGGGTTCCAATACTCCAGGAACAAAGGGGAGTCACCTCAGAGTCGTACTGTCAGGGCACTTGACCAACCGCAGGGCCAGCCTGTCCTCCACCCCAAGCCAGCCGGAACACATCAGGGTGCAGCTGAGGCAGGGTGAGGAGAGGCCAGGACCGGGCAGGGAGAGGGGAGTGGAGGGCTAGGGCAGGAGCCAGTTTCCTACCGTAACTTTGCTTTCTGCAGGAGCGGAAAACTTCGCTTCCATAGGAGCAGCAGGAGAGAGACATGGACAGACTGTTATCAGAGCGTTTGTGGTGCAGGGCGTGGTGGGTAGGCAGGACAGAGGGGGCATGAGGGTACCCAGTGCCCAGAAATGCCCTGTGGGGATGGGGGAGGGGGAGGGAGGCACCTGGAATGGGCAAAGCATCTCTCATCCTGACTGCCTACAGGCTCCCACTGTGCCCAGCTGGGGAGCACACCTGTTTAGACTGGTTATTCCAACTACCCCAGCAAGTCTGTACCCTTGGCACTCTCACTGGTGCTGCCACTGGCCACGCACACACATGTACACACATACATCTGCTTGTGTTGAGCCCAGTCACAGACCCAGGCCCCCCATTAGGGGTTAGGCCCACCCTCCTTAAAATACTTGCGCTGTGCTTTGACCCTTCCTTGCAAACCAATCTCCCCACCTGTCCTGCATCATGATGTGACAGCTACCCTCTTCCTGATCCCTCTCTTCTACTTCTGAGTGGTCCTCAACAATGCCCAGTGGTTAGGTGAGAAGCAAAGTTTCCTGGGCATATTTTTAACTTTCCCAGGTTCTATCAGGTTCTGTGCCTCAGTTTCTCTATGAGTGCTATGACAAGCAGCAGCCACGTGCTGGTTGTCAAAGCATGGCAGTGAGCTCATCACCACTCGGCCCCACAGATGGAGAACCCTGAGCCCAGGCCCATGTTGGGGTGTGCTAGTGAGTCCCCCCCCCTCCCCCGCCATTGTTAGGTTCTCTCTCAGAGGGTACGGGGCACCTCCTTGAGTGGGTATGGATGTGTACTGGGGGATCCCACATCTCATGGGCTGTCTTCCGGGCCTGGGTGCCTCATGAAGGGACATGGACCAAGAAAAGGAGTGGGCATGGGCTAGAGCAAGGAGCCCATGGTCCACGCACCATGGGTGAGTCGGCCAAAGGCCCGGCGGGAGTGGCCGGTTTTCTGAAAGAGAAAAGCCAGAATGAATTGTTGAGGGGAAGGCTCACTCCTGATGTCCCTTACTTCCCATCGAAACCTCTATATTAAACAGAAACTCGTTCCAGGGGCTGGGGTGGGGCGGGGGGGTTAATGCACAGAGACGTAGGGCAGCCAGCTTCCCCAGTAGGGAATGTTTCCACTCTTCCCTGCCTTTCAGCCCTCCCAGCAGGAGCTCCAGGCTGGCTACCCAGCTTGGCTCTGGGGAGGAGCAGAGGAGGAAGGAGAGAGAGGACAGCAAAGCTGTGGGTCAAATGCTGGGACTCTGACAGAGGCTCACAGGACTGGAGACCTGAGCGACACCCCCCGAGATAGAAGCTAGGGGATAAAATAGGAAGCTGACTGACGTGAAGGAATAGAGGGGGGGTGGGGGGTGGGGTGCTTGGATGACTGGGAGATGGAGGGTCGAGGGCACAGATTCCTGCTTGGGGGGGGGGGGGGTAGGTGGGTGAGGACAGATACCTGAAATAGGTGTCAAGCGGGCGGGGAGGGTGATGGGGGAGCAGAAGGCAAGGTCCCCCAAGGGCCGGAGCCTCACGAATGCAGGAAGGAGGCCCGGGTACGCGGAGGACAGGGCAGGGCTTAGGGAATTTATTGCGCTCGGCGCGGATCCCTGTGCGTTGCTTCCAGGAGCTCGGGAAGATGGAAGGCTCCAGAGTGGGGGGGCTGGGGAAAGCCGGGGCGGGGGGCCGGGGTTGGACCGAGGCGAGAGGGGACGGGGTGGCAAAGAAGCCAGTGGGTGCTCCACGCCGAACTGCGGCGGGGGCCTTCCCGGGGGGTCGCGGGGATTGCGGGCAACTGGGGGTCTGCCCTTCGGCACGGGGAGGGGCCGGCGCGCGCGGCACGCAGTCTGGGGAGCCCCCCACAGCGCGCCCGGCCGCGGCCCTGGGCCGCTGGGTGGGGCGGGCGCGGCCCCGGCGCCCCCTCCCCCGGGGCCCGGCCGCGGTGACCCGCCCTCCCTTGGGGCGCCCAGCCCTGCCCGCCCCCTCCCGGCGCCGCCCGCCCCCGGAGCCCTCACCTGGAAACGCTTCTTCACCCACAGCTTCTTCATGGCGGGGGAGGGGGCCGCGCCGGCGGCCGGGCGAGGAGGGGACGGGCGGGGGCGGGGCGGAGTCGGAGGCGGGGCCGGGGGCGAGCGGGGGAGCGGGCGGGAGCCGGCGCCGGTGGCGGAAGGAGCCGCGGGGCCGCTGGAGCCCGGGCGGGGGGAAGGCGGCGGCGGCAGCCGCGGCGGCGGCGGCGGCGGCGTCCAGAGCCCGCCCCTCCCCCGCCAGCCTGCACCCCACCTGGCGCCCCTTCCCAGGCCTGCTCCCCTGCGACCTCCGGGGCGGCGCTCACCTGCCTCCGGTCACCCCCGCCCCGCACCTGCCTCCCGGGCCCTGGGCACATGGGGAAACTGAGGCACAGAATGGGGTGCAGTGGCCCCTATGAGAGTTCGGGCCACCCTCTCATTGGCAGCCCGACGCGGTCTCCACGCCACCCCCACTCGCGTCCCGCGGGGCCGCTCTGGAAGGTCAGCCGCATCTCGACTCGCTCACTCCACAAACATGCGCACACTCCACTGTGCCAGGCAGTACCGAACTCGTCACCGCGGGAACACGCCGCAGGGCCACAGAGCCGGGCGGGGGCGTCTAGGTCACACACGGGGTAAAAGTCCTGGTGGGTGGGGGCTCCGTGCTGCCATGGACCGAGACTAAAAACCCTCTGGCTCCTCAGGAGAGCCAGAGAGGGCCCTAGAGTTTCTTGATGGTAGGTACTCTGTCCCTACCCCAGTGGCGCATACACACACACACACACACACACACACACACACACACACCAGCTAAGGTGCCCAGAGATACTATTATTCACAAATAGGACCCATTTTCTCATTCATAGGTGAGTGTACTCCCAGACTTCCTTTGTCCCTCTCCCATTCAGAACCACACACACTCTGCCTACACAAAACTCAACCCTTCCTTCCCCCCACCCAGCAATCATTATAACTAAGTTTCTTAAGCATTTACTAAGTGCCAGGCACTTTATAAATGTTACCTCATTGACAACAACCCCTTATGGACATTTAACAGGCTCCATTTAACTGACAAGTGACTAAGGCTCAGAGAAGTCCTATCATTTAGCCAAAGCCATACAGGTTCTGTGTCACCCTGTCCTCTAGATCCAAATCCCCACCCCAGCATACACAAGTAGTGCCATTCCTGGTTTCTGAGCTGTGACTACAAAGTCATCTTCATTAACAATTACTGCATGCTTAGTATGTACTGAGCATTGTGCTAAGCACTTTTACATGAATCAATTCATTTAAGCTTACAATTAGAGGCAGGACTGAGGCAGAGAGAGGTTATTTGCCCAAGGTCACACAGCCAATCACTGGGGGAGCCAGGATTCTAACCCAAGCACTGTGACCGAGTTATTGACCACTATGCAATAGAGCCTCACATGCTAATAAGTCAGTATGTTCCCTAACTTTGTTTCTTTAAAACAGGGGTCCAAGATAAATACGCAGCCAACTGATGAGTTTTGTTTAGCCTGCACTCTATTTTAGGTGGGGCATGGACCTTCAAGTTCAGCCCCTGACGACAATACCTCTCTGTTATCAATTTCTACTGGGCTTCTGAAGTTATTTGAATTTATGGACCTTTTTCTTTTTAAGTTTAAAGTCATGTCTTGTACATTCTGGGTGCACACAGGTGGTCCTGTTTCCCAGAACCCCAAAGGCAAATGTCGCATGTACAGGTATGTGCATGGGGATGTACATTCAGAGCATACACGTGTGCGTCCATATCGGTTCCAGTCAGAGGACCCTGGACACCCACAGGCGCTTTCCCTGCCCACCCCCAAACACACCCACTCACAGATGGGGAAGCTGAGTGAGGAGAGGGGGTAACTTGAGCCCCTGTTCCCCAGGAGAATCCGAGGGGCTGGCACATTCCATAGCAAAAATAACCAATGGGCAGCGGGCGTGAGTGACGGGACAGCTGGGCCGAGGACAGGCCTGTGGGATTCTGTGTTCCTGTTCTGGGTCTGCACTGCTCACCCCCACAGGGCTGGCCTGCGATAGGCTTGCAGGGTGGGCCACCCCCAGCTGGCCCTAGATTGCCCCATTTTCCCCTCCATGGCTGGACAGGTGTGCCCCTTTGTCATTTCCCCAAACCCAGACTTCCAGTTCCCACACTGCTAGCATTTCCCCTTCCAAAGAAAGCCCAACTCATCATGCCATGCCCGATCTCTCACACGGACCCTCCTCAGAGCCAGATGCACCCACTCCCCTCCTCCTTGCCTCTTCTCTTTCCTTCCTGGAAGGTCCAGTTTCCCCCTTCCCTCCTTTTGCTTACCCTGCTCTGCATTTCGGACATACCATAATATTTTTACTTATTTATTGTGTTGATTGCATATTGTCTGTCTCCCCTCACTAGGATGTAATCTCTAGGACAGGAACTTGGGGGTTTCCCCTCCTCTCATGTAGCCCAAGCACCTGAAACAGTGCCTGGCCCACAGTAGACACTCGATAAAATGAGAGGGGAGGGCAGAGCTGGGGATGGCGGGGATAGGGATGGTAAATCTTCCTGGAACAGCTCATTCACTGAGCCCTCCTCCCTCCTCTGTCCAGACCCAGACCCTTTCCTAAGAAATAGCTGGAGAAATGGTCATTTCAAGTTCCACTCAGGATCTTCCCAGGAGAGCCTTCCCTGGCTTCAGGAAAGTTCTCCTGCATGGGCTTTGGCTCTTTTGGGGCTTCTCTGCTCCTGTCTCTCTTTTATCCCAGGGCTCCTCACTGCTGCCACTCTGGCTGATGAGGCCTGGGCATGAATGGATGGCGACACTCTCCCCACCCGTTCCCAACTCCATACTAGTCTCCTCCTGGCTTTTCATCCAGACACTCCGAATTCCTGGTGAAAAAGAGAACTGCAGAATATTCCTCAACACAGGTTCTGGTGTATTCCCACCTTTTCCTTGCTGAACAAGCCCTCTCTCCCTGTCTCTAACCTCTCCTCTCCATGCTCTCAAATCCCCAGCATGGCCCACTCCTCTCTGTTGACCTTTGGCCCTTATGATTGAAACCAGAGTTCCAGACTCCAGCTACACAACACGCAACTAACAGGGTAAGCACTGTCAGCTTGCCCCTTCTCTCGGCTGTGCCTTGTCCTCCTTACCCCTTGCCCTTTAAGCCTCCACCTCCAACCACACATGTCCCAAGCTTTGAGGGTGGTGCTTGTTCTGGTCACTTGATTTGCACATCGCTCCACAACCCAGTCATGAAAGAGAATGCCCCCGCCTATCTTGGACCAGCTACGGGCCAGAAGATGGCTTTGGGGATATGGTTGGGAGAAGGATGGTTAATGATGATAGATCCTTGCCTTTAGTCTTCCCATGCTTCTCTTCCTGAGGACAGGCAACGTGGACCTGAACCCAAAGACCTGGCTTTCAGATCTGGCTCTGACACCTCTTTTAGGCATGTGACCTTGAGTCAATTCCCTCTTGGAACGCCAGTTTTCTTGTATGTGTAACCATCACAACAGTAATCTAGGCTTAGAAGATTAAATAATGGAATGATAGAGGGTTCTGTACACATGCTAAGGATTCTACAGGTAGCCTACATGTCTGCCGTGTTCACTATTCCTAGTCTTTCCTCATTTCTACACCCCAAATCCCACTCTCTTGTGTCCCATCCTCCAAACTCTCCAGCCTGTGGCCCACTTGTCTTCTTAAGGCCTCAGTCTCCCCAAGCCATGCCAATATGCCTCCATCCTTAAGCTAACATCTCAGGAGGAGTGCCAGGAGCCTTAGCATCACCCTGTCTTCCGGAGCCAGACAGCAATCCCAGCCAGGAAACTGCCTCCTTCTTCTGCAGCCAGGTCCTGGCTTGGCTTCCTCGAGAACCCTGAAGTCCTCCTGCTGTCGATCCCCACCAAGAAAAGTTTTCCATGAGTAAGTCTGAGCAATGCTGAGCTGCTGGCCCAGCTGCCTCTGACCAAGACCTGTAACTGCAGGGACTGGCAGTGGGGGCGGGGGGCGGGTGTGGGGTGGCGGGGACTGGGCAATAGGAGGAGGAGGAAGCCAGACTCATGCAGTCAGTCCCCCACCACCACCAAGCAAAGCCCTGCCCTCCCCCAAATCATGTGAAAGGGGCGTAGTAGTTAAGCACCTAGTTCTTTGCGGTGAATCAGATCCCCCCCCAAAATCCAGCTGAGCCACCTTCTATCTGTATAAGAAATGACATTTAATCCTCTCCACCAGCTCCCCCAGGATTGCTATGGGACTTCAATTATATATCAACAGATATGATAATGTGTCATCTGCCACGCAGTACTGTGGAGCTCGTCATAACATTACAGATTACTACCAAGAATTATTACCTACTGATAATAATTATAAGACTGGTCTTGGGGTAGGGGCGCCTGGGTGGCTCAGTAGGTTGAGGGTCTGACTCTTGATTTCGGCCCAGGTCACGATCTCAGGGTTGTGAGGTCGAGCCCTGCATGGAGCTCCGTGCTGAGCAGGGAGCTGGCTTAAGATTCTCTCTCTCTCCCTCTGCCTCTCTCTCATAAACAAACAAACAAACAAACAAACAAACAAATAAATAATAAGACTGGTCTTGGGGTAGAGATTTTGCCCGTAGGAAAAAGCTCTCAAATGTGACTTATGACTTGCTGCAGCCCACTCCTCTTTCTGTTTTAACATAACTGCCAAAAGGCCCCAAGTCCAGTCCCCGGGGCACCTAGGGTCCTTTCCTACCCCACGCCTCTGTTCCACCAGCGCAGCCTGGAGACCATCCTCCTGGCCTCTATCTAGATACGCCCCGCCAGCATTCAGCCCTGCCAACCATGCTACCCAGTTTACAGAGGGACTGAGGAAACACATCTTGCAGGAGGGCTCTAGCACCCTGTCATTCTCCCCACTTTGAGGAACCAGAGCAGGCTAGAAGGCTCTCCTCTGAAAGAGAAGGTCTGGGCTACTCCCCATACAATGGACAGCTGCCCTCCCTCCCTTTCTCTTTCTCTCTCCCACCTCCAGAACTCCTTGAGTAGTAAAAAAGCCCCCAAGGTGGAAACCAGGAGGAATGGGCTCTTAATTCTGGGGTGGCCATAACTAGCAATATTTTTCTGGCAGATCTTTCTCCACTCTGGACTGCAGTGTCCTCACCTACAAAAGGAAGTATTTGGAGCTACGGTTCTCTGTGGTCATTTCAACTTGAAACAAATATGGCACTCCTCAGTGCTTTCTTTCCCCTCCCTAAAATCTCTCTCCCCCAGACTGTATCCTCACCAACCTATCTATCATGCACTTCGGTTTATGTTCTGTTTTCGGTCCCCTTTGCCCCAAGGGGACCAGATCCCCAAGGACTCCGATCCTCCCCCAGTTCAGAGCACTACCAGGATGGGTCTTCTTCCCCGACTCCTGCGCCTGGCCAAGTACAAGGCTAATCAAGAGAAGCCAGCCTTGACCCTCTCCGTCCCAGGCTTGGCCACAGGAAGTCCGAGGAACCAGTTGTTGAAGACTGTGGGGGTGAGCAGGGTGGCACGCAGGAGAGAGGGGGGATGCTGACAGAGGGAGGTTGAGCCCCTGCTCCATCTTCCGACACGCTGTAACTCAGAGTCAGCTACCGAGGTCCCCCATCCTTGTGCCTCCTCCTTGTGTCTACCCAAGGGTGCACCCCTACACAACACCACCCAGCTGGAATGAGAATTCCCTGTTGAAGACGCCTGGGACACACTCAGTGATCAGTGATCCCCACGCTCTTTGCCATCTCCCCAACTCCAGCCTACTTCCCCAGGATTCTGGTTCTGTCTGCAGAGAAGAACTGGCTGGCTTAGGGGCTGAGAAAGTTAAGGAAACCCAGACACTGACCCCGGGAGAGTCCGCCCTGGCCTGGCCCCCACACCAGCCCCAGCAGGACCCTGAGGACCAGGCCCAATCTCGGTCCCCTCCCTTCTGCCTCAGATCGACATCTGTCCCTTCACACACGAGCCTGGCACTCTACCCCCACATGGGCAGGGGCCCAAGCACAGGCCTGAGCATCCTCTTTCCACGCCCTCTGAACCCCAGGTAGACATACATGGCCGATTGTCTTTCCATCCCAATTCCACAAACCCCTATCCCTCAACTGCTTGTGCCACCAGACCCCTCCACGGCCCGCATAGGTACACACGCACATGCACGTGCACACCCTTGCACGTGGATTCTCAAGCACCCTCCTCCCTGCACACCGGGGAGCCCCCAGACCTAGCTTCACTCTCTGATGCTCTGCACTCTGTTCATAATTGTCTACCCACTGGCTTCTTCTAACTAGCCTGGTGCCCATTACACCAACCCTCCCCAGCAACGGACTGTGAGGAGCTCTGACCCATCCCTTCGCATCGCAGTGGGACCTGGGGAGCCCGCCCCTCTTTCAGACATGTGCACACCTGTCAGGGGTCCCAAGTCTAAGTTATCTGAGCTGATGAAGAGGATTTTTCCCCAGGAGGACTCTCTTTACTGGAAACTAGGAGGGCTTTCACTATGGAAGTCCCAGAGAGGCCTGAGTGGGGCTCAGGTTTTGCTTACCAAATGCTGACCCTTGACCTCTGACCTTCCTGTGGGGGAAGCCTCTCTACTCTGACACCCCTTTCCCCCCAGCACACACTTTCCTCTTATGGGCACTTCTGGGTCAGCGCAGCTAAGAAGCCCGAGCACCTGGGAAGAGACCTGGATGCACCAGGACCTCCCCACGTGGCCTGGCAGTCCTTGTCCGGCTCCGAGCACCCCTCCCCACCGGGCACCCCCGCCTCCCCATTACCTCCGACCTCCAGCACCGTGAGGACAGCCTCACAGGAGGCCTGGCCCCGCTCGTTCTGGGCCCTGCAGCTGTACACGCCGGCGTCCTGCGCCCCGCAGCTCCGCAGCCACAGGCAGCTGGGCTCAGGGGCCTGTGGGGGCAGGGGCTGCCCGTCCCGGAACCAGCTGAGGCTGGGCTGGGGCGTCCCGCTCACCGCCACCCGCAGCCGCACGTCGCTGCCCGCCAACACCGCCGCGTCCTTCAGGGGCCGCAGGAAGACGGGCGCCCCGGCCGCCGCCCCTCCGCCGGCCCCCACCTTGGCTCGCTTCGGGGGCACCCCGGGGCTGGGGGGTGCCCTCATGCCCGCGTCCCCGCCTCGCGTGCCCCGGGCTTTCTGCATGGCCTCTGCGAGCTGGGCTGGGGGAAACGCTGGAACCGGACGGCCACGGGGGGCACCCGGGGGATGGTGCCCTGGGAGACGAGTCCTGGGGGGCCGGCGCCCTGCCTTCCTGCCGCCCGCCCGCCTTCGGCCTGTGTTACCCAGAAGGTCACCAGGGCGGCCGGCCGGTTGCGCCTCGGGGGCTATTTTTAGGCCCCCCGGCTCGGGTTGCGAGGGAGCAGTGGAGGGAGGGGGCAGCAGAGGAGGGGACTTGGACTCCAGACTGCCCCTTCCCTCTCTCCAGGAGCCCCTATCTCCAACACCGGCTTAAATGGGGGCCCTGAGGACTGGTTCCAGGCCCCATCCCCCATGGTGCACCGCCCCCGGCCCACTCAGGAGTCTGGAGTCGGATTACCCCTGGGCTCATCACATTGCCCTTCCTTCCACCCTCCCCTGGTGCTGCTGATTCCCAGCTGGGGGAGAGGGAGAGGAGGTCCTGGATGACATGTCTAAGAGACAGATGGGGAAGCAGGCCACAGCGGAGGTGAGTAGACAGCCAGGAAGAAGGACCAGTGGCCTCCCCCAGCCTCCATGCCACCCTGGTGAACAGTAAGCCCAGGAACAGGGAGTCAGTGGATTCAGGCTCCCAGCTGGTCCTGCCCTAACTTGCGGGGTGGTAATGAAGCTCTCTCAACCCCCAAGTCCTCATCTGTTAAAAATGGGTAGTTGAATAGGGGTTGCAACAGGCAGAGAAGGGTGGAAGGACGTTCCAGGTAGAGGGAACAGCATGACCTAAATCAGAGCAAGCTGAAAGTAGATGACATGTTCTAAGAGGAGTTTGGAGACATTGAACTGCAGTGGGGTGGGGTGAGTGGAGGTTTTGCTTGCAAGGTCTGTATCCTGATGGCAGTGGGGCGCTGCTACAGGGAGTTACACAGCAGGATAACATGGTCAGAGCTGTGTTTTAGAAGGATCCCTCTTGGCAGCCATGGTGCTCAGGGTGAGTCGGAGTTGATGGGAGAGCTGGAGGTCAGTTACAGCGTGGTTCTCAAAGTATGGCACCTGTTGAAAGTACAGACTCTCAGTCCCCACCCCCAGAGACCAAGGTGCATCGGGGGTGCTGGGAGGGTCCAGGAATCTGCACATTTAACAAGTGGCCCAGGTGACTCAGATGCATCTAAGGGTTGCACTTTGACAAACATCAAGATGGGACATTACTGGTCTTAAAAGTTCAAGTGAGACTTATGCAACAGAACAGTTCATACACTGACTGGTGGTAGCCACATGAATCTACATATGTGATAAAATTGCGTGCACACACACATACACACACACACACACTAATGAGTGCATGGAACACTGGTAAAATGTCAAGAAAGTGGGTGGCAATTTCCTGGTTGTGACATTGTACTATAGTTATGCAACACGGAGCCATTGGGGATCGCCAAGTGAAGTATCTTTCTGTATTGTTTCTTAGAATCTCATGTGAATCTACAGTTATCTCGAAATAAAAAGTTAAACAAAAGTTCAGGTGACAGACCCAGGCCTGAACTTGAGCCTCAAGGAGTGAAGCCTGGGAGGGCAGAGAGGAGCCCGAGGAGGAGCCCTGAGTCATTCTGAGATGCAGAAAGTTACTCTCAATGTCACCTCACCCCCCACCCTCACTCGGGAAGACCAAAGTCAAAGTTTGCTTGTGCATGTGAATGCAGAGGGTACAGAAGAGACAATTTAAGCACTGAATTATGTCCACAGGGATTAAGAGCCTTGAGGAATGAAATTTCTTTGTTGTTTGCATGCATTAGAGCTTACTCTTTGTGCTGTTCAGTTCTTTGGGTTTTGACGAAAGCACAGAATTGTGCATCCTCTACCTCAGGACCATACAGAACATCACCTTAAATATTTGCTTGAATATCCCTTTTGTGCACAACCACATCCCCTCTGCCGATCCCTGGAAGCCATTGATAATGAAGTATTAAACATGAATGTAATTCTAAAAAGATAAAAGTGGCGGGGGGCGGGGCAGGAGGCTTCACAAGCAGATGGAACATCAAGAACAAAGAACTAGAGGGGCGCCTGGCTGGCTCAGTCGGTTAAGCGTCCCACTTCGGCTCAGGTCATGATCTCACGGTTCATAGTTTGAGCCCTGCGTCGGGCTCTGTGCTGCCAGCTCAGAGCCTGGAGCCTCCCTCTCTCTCTCTGCTGCTCCCCATCTGGAGTGCTCTCTCCCTCTCTCTCTCTCAAAAATAAACATTAAAAAAAAAAAAGAAGAAGAACAAAACCCAGTAATCCAAAGCCACCTACCACTAGACCTCAACAACTCGCTCAGAAAGCATGCAGTTAGGTGGTCTGTAAATGTTGACTGGGTGGTTGGTTGGTTGGTCAGTTGGTTGAATAAATGAACTGTGTGGTCTTGAGTAAGTCACTTAATGTCATAGAGGTTCAGTTTCTTCATCTATAAAATGGGGTAGCCCAACTCAGGATTTATTCGTTCATTCAACAAACATTCTTGAGTTCCTATTCTGTGCTTGGCACTGTCCTAGGCAGTAGGGATATAGCAGTGGACAAAAAAGACAAGGATTCCTGCCCTGCGGGGGAAATGGAGCAGGGCAAGGGAGATGGGAGCGTGATGGGGCTTGAACTTTCGAATAGGGTGGTTGGAGGCTCACTGGGAATAATTGAGCCAATCTTAAAGGAGTGAGGGAACAAAAGGTGTGGATATCTGGAGAGGACTGCTTCTGGCAGAGGGGGGAGCGTGCCTGGTAGGCTCCAAGCAGAGCCAGGGGCCAGTGGGGCTGGAGGGAGTGGTAGGGAGGGTAGAGGGACATGAGGTCAGTTGGGTAGCAGGGGCCAGACAGCAAGCATCTCGTAGGCCATGGCACTTTTATTCTTAGTGAAAACGGGAAGTCATTTCGGAGGATTTTGAGCTGAGGAATTACATGATCTGACTTAGGTTGTTGTGATGGCTTTAAATTATTATATTAAATATTAAAATGAATATTAACTATTTAACAGGGCCTGGCTCAGGGCCTGGGACATGGCTTGTGTATCTCCTGGCAGAAGGTCCATAAGGGGGGCCATTCATTGATGTGTGCTCAGGGGTGTGTGGGCCCCGTAGGGAGGGCACAGGCCCATGTGAGTCACTGGTGCCCTCTCCTGGAGGAGCCCGTACTAGCCGTGCCGGTCAGAAGCCAGCAGGTTCTGGCCAGGCCCACCACCCGGGGCAGCTGGCTACAAGGCACTCATCTGTCCCTGAGAATGGGCCCCATAGTGCTCTGCGGCCTGGCGCCGGGCTGGGTGTGTGCTGCCAGTCTGCCCTGCCTTGCGATCACAAGCCTATGGTGTCATGGAAAGAGATCTGGACTCCGGAGGCCAAGGAGCCTGGAGCCTGGTCCTCCTGTGCCGTGGAGATGCTGTGTGACCTTGCCAGTTCACCCCACCTCTCTGGGCCGTGGGGGGTTTCCTCTGGAACATAAGGATGCACCGTGTGCCTGGCACACAGCAAAAGGTCAATAAATGTTGGTTGGATCACTAAACGAAGTGGGGGCCATCAGCCTTCCCAGTAAATATTTAATTTAGAGAAACGTAAATAAAAGTGCTCGGTGGGTATTCATTCAACAAGTACTTAAATATTTAACGAACACCTTCTATGGAGCAAGCAAGCACTCTCCCAGGCACCAGGGGAACAGTGGTGAGTAAAATGATGAACCACCCCCCCCAACCTTGGTTAGCTGACATTCAGGTGCTGGACTGGAGGCCATTGATGTATTTGCATAAGTGTCCTGGGCCACCAGGTGAGAGGAGGGAGAGGGAGGCGTAATTGGGTAGACGGTGCTGTCTCAGGGGCAGGGGGAGGAGGAGGGTAGTCAGAATGGACAGAGAGGGCAGGACAGTGTCCGCTGAGCCCTCAGTTCCTGGCCCAGGGACATATTTGTCTTTATAGTCCTTCCTACCTCACCCCTCAGGTGGCGTCTGAGTTGGTCTAGAACAGGTCCCCTGGGTCTAATGTGAAGCTAGTCAGCCCTCCATGGGCTCTCTTATTTCATGATGTTCAGAGTCTTACAGGAGAAGATACCAGAGTGTCCCAAGGAAAAGGGAGAGTTTTTGCCATGGAGGTGATGGGGTGCATATATATGACCACATGGAACCCAGATCTTTTTTTTTGGCTCATTTTGTCCATTCTTTGGGAGCACCACATCCATGTCCCCTGCCCTAGAGTCCCTGTATCACTGTCCAACTCCCAAAGAGATAGGCAAAGCAGAGGACTTAGAACCAGAGGATTTCTATTTAGGTTTTTTGCTGTTTTTAAAGATTTTATTTTTAAGTAATCTCTACACCCAACGTGAGACTCGAACTCACAACCCCAAGATCAAGAGTCAGACCATCTCCCGACTGAGCCAGGCAGGCGCCCTGAACCAGAGGACTTCTAGGCCCAGGAAGGCTCTGCTCAGAGAATGCTTCCCCGCTGGGGACACAGGGTGGGTCTGGACTTCTCTCTTCTCTGAGGACAAGTGGGTAGTAGTTACCGGAGACAGAAGTGTGCCAAGGAGGAGGACTTTCTGACTTGCAGAGCTATCCCAGCTAGAAGGGGTCACCATGCAGGTAGTATGTTCTCTGACACCAGAGATATTCAAGCAGAGCTTGACGACCGCTCACCAAGGTGTTGGGGCGAGGCTGGGGAGGGGACTCCTGTATTGTGGGGGTCACTGCCTCAGGGACTTGGGGTCTGACTATGAGAGTCGAAGATGCCTAGACTCTCTCCACTTTAGTGACTAGTCTACACCTACCCTTTTTTTGGAGGGTAGGGATGCCTCTAAGACCTCCCCTGACCTACGTGTCCCTTTAGCCTTTGTGGGGTAGATGAGTGAACATACTCATTTAGGGGAAAGAAGAAATTGCTGAGAGGCTCCTGAAATCACTCACAGATACACACACTACCTCTTATCCACCTGAGCCTAGCCTCACCCAAGCATGTCTCTCACAGAGAAACTAATTCAGACTCCAGGGCCCCCACCAGGCTCAGGGATGAGAAGCCCCTCACCTGTCCCTCCTCCTGTATCCCAGGAAGGGGACACTGTAAACGCTACTCCTGATTTCATTTGGAATTTCACTACGGGTTGATTGGGGTAGTTCTGGGGCCCGCAGGGTTCATCCCACTAGATCACTGGGGGGAAATAAATGACCATGAGTTGCCAGTGACAGAGGGTGGGGACCTGGGTGTGCCCACGGTGCTCCCAGGGCAAAGACAGAGAATGGAGCCTTCTTATAGGGAGGGGCTACACAACCCAGAGGGAAGGGGCAACTCATGAGGGAGGGTGGCATCCAAGGAGAAGAAGAATGATAGAGACACCAGAAAGGCTCTGGAAGTTTCTAGCAAAAGCCAGTTAGGAGCGTCAGCCTAGAGACCTTAAGACTAAAACCCTATTAGTTTTTTTTTTTTTTCCTTACAGACTGTGCCTGAGTTGACCACATTTGTGATCTCTACTCTCTTCTCCTCTCTTATAAAGAATAATCTCTTAAATCTGTGAGGACTAACTTGAAGGTTGAGGCCTATACGGATCCATCCGGCTTCCTAAATCTTAGGTCCATCTGGAATTTTTTGGAAGGAGTAAAAAGAGACAGGCTTCACTCCTGCCCCAATGGCTGCCCAATGACCCCTAAGCCTATATATTCTCCCACAGAAACCTTTAACACATCTGTGTTAATATTTTATTCTAGGACTTCCTAATGTTTTTTCATATGTCCTACACGCCCCTCTCCTATGCTTACCAAATTGTCCCCAAATTTCCCTTTGGTATTTTCACTGAGATTGCATTGCATTGAAATTATAGATTAATGTAGGATGAATTGACATCTTTAGAATGTTGAGACTTCTTCTCCAAGAACAAGATAAAGCTTTCCATTTTTCTTAACATTGTTTTTGTTCCTGAATCAGCCCTTGTTCATCGAAGGTGCTCAGGCAGGTTTAATGGGAGGAGGCTGTGAACTTCTTTGGGGAAGGGAATAGGGGAGTTCTACTTCAGGGCCAGTCTGTGTCCTTCAGAAAGAGCAGCAGGTGGTGTCCCTGGGGCCCTGATCATCTCGAAGTGGGGTAGGGGGCCCAAAGGCAGCAGCTCAGGAATTGGGGCCTAACAGGAGGTATTCAAGGGTCCCTTTAAAAAGTCTCCTGCCCAACCCCCCTCCACCACTCACTACATGCACACAGCAAGGCTGGGAAGTTCTGGGAACAGTAGGGGTGACAGGCCCTGGGGGACAGTCTGACTGGGCAGGAGGGCAGCGCACAATCCATCTCAAGGGGCGTGCGACAGGGCCCTGGGGGCCCCCAGAGGCAACCAGGCAGTCAACACAGCCAGGACATGCTAGGCTTGTGCTTCCTTTTTATTGTTTCTGTTCAGAGCCCCTGCTGCAGGGGAGGGGCAGGCATGGAGGGGGGCACCCCTCCCCCTGCCTGAGACCGCTCTCTGCCTCTCTCCTCTCCTCTCCTCTCCAGCATCTCGCCCACCCTCTCTCTTTCTGAATCTCCTGCTCCCACATCTGGCACCTTCGGGGGTTCCCTCTTGCAGCCCCTGCTTTCTAAGCCCACTGTGGGAAAGGAAGGGGCCATGGGGTCAGTTTCAAGCCCCCATTCCCACAGGGGCTAGTCTCCCAGTCACCTGCCCGGCGTGTTGGGGAGGCTGCCCTTTCTCTCTGACCCAGGCTAGGGAGTAGGGAGTAGGCACGTCCATAGGTTCCATCCTGATCACATGGGGTCTCAACACCCTGCTCTGGAGCCCTCTCCAAAGCCAGAGGCTAGAGCCTGAGGTCACAGAGGTAGGAGGGGCAGGGGCACTGCTCTGCCTTGGCTCCATCCTGGCCCTGCCCAGCACACCCTGAGGGCAGCCAGGAACCAGGCTCACTCATCTCCAACATCCAGGACTCACACAGCTGGGGCTGCCTGTGCCTGGGCAGGGGTGAGCCATGTCCCCTGTAGGGGCCATGAGCAGTGGTCGGTGAGCAGGGGTCAGAGGCTGTGAGGGGAGCACTGTGGCTGGGTGTGGTGACCTGGGATGGAAGGAGGCTGGGTTCAGGAGGCAGTGAGGACAGGGGCGAGGATGGTCTCTGATGGCAGAGGGGTCTCTGGCTTTAGAGCACCTCATGTTGCTGCTGTGTGGCCTCACTGACGACCTGGGGGAGAAGAGAAGCCCAGTGCAAACCAGTGTTGGCAGGAGAATGGAGCCCCAATCCTGGGTTGCCCCCCAACTCCAGGGCAGCAGGACCCCCTCTCCTTCCAGGTAGAGGCTTGAACCAGCACAGTTGGTGGAAGGCACCTGGCTGACAGCCTCTCAGACACACCCCATAGCCCCCCCTCCAAGGGTAAGGGGACCAGGCAGATGGCTCACCTCCCCATCCCGGGTCTCGATGGTCTTGATCATCACTGTCTTCTTGGTATGGACCTCAGAACCCCTTTGCTCAGGGCTTGTTTCTGTAATAGATCCAACCACATAATCAGCCTGACCAAGTCCAGGCCTGGGCCACTCCAGGGACTAGAAGTTCATCCCTGGTTCCATGGGATGGAGCCCAGAAGTCTCCTCCCCCTTCAAGATGGGCCTGTTACTTCTTCAGCAAGACTTCATAACCTGTCCTTGAGCCCAGCATCCAGCAGCGGGCTCTGCAGACACTGGGGCCAATCCCATGGCCGGGAAGGGCTCAGAAGCCAACAGATGTGCTCCAGCTATGGGCTGATTTAGAAGGGTGGGGGACCCCTGAGGCCCCAGACCACCCAACATTCCCATTCTTCACACACCTCTTTGCTCCCTCTCTACCACTGGGCTCCAACACAGCCCTGCATGAATTTGTACCTGGAAAGAACCCCAACCCCAGCGTCAAGACACTCTTTTGGAGGACCTCATGGCACCCAGCCCCCTTTCAGACTCCAGATGAGTAAACTGTGTCTTAATGAAAGACAGACAGACAGAGAAGTCAGCTACTGATTCATCGTGCTGGTGGCCAGTCACTTGCCCCTCTACGCCCCAGTGTCTTCACTGTGAAACAGGAACAATGATACTTGCACTGTCATGGCCACAGAACCATTGGTTTGAAAAAGCATTAAGTAGTTTCAGTTGCAAGGCTTACGCTCGGGTGTCTGCATAAACTACCAACTGAAAAAAGAGGTTCTGAGTTTTACAGGGCAGGTCAAATTTAGGTCCTGAGTATTCTGAGTTTGGTGTTCATGAATCTCCTTAGCGAGCAACCAGCCTGTGATGAACGTTGTAACTCGGTGGGGCACGGCATGTATTTTTCCCGATGGAAATGAACGTCGAAGATATAAAAGGTTTGATCTAGGAAAGGCGATCCTGCCAAGGACTCCGACTTGCTTTCCTAATGTATCATTATAGCGTGTTTTTCTGCTCTCTGGGGCTGGAAAGCCACTCGATCTGCATATTACTAATGTCAGAATGGCAGAAAGCCCTAGGAGCTCGTTCTTTTAATTGTTTGGCTTTGCTAAGGTTTGGCTCCATTTTTTTAAAACATGCATCAAACATCTTGCTCCAGCAAACTGGAGGTGTTCAACAAGGAGCTGGGGGTGGGAGTGGGAGTGGTAGGGGATGCTTGGCAATTTGCCAAACAGACACTGGCTGGTGGGTGCCTTGTAGCCCAGGGTGTATGGTTCTAGATGCTTCTGCTGCCAGACCCCCAAGGACACCCCTGGTACCTTCAGAGTTTGGGTATATTGGGAACATCTTGCTGTCAGATGGTGCCTCTCCCTAACTTCCCTCACCCACCTGCAGCAGCCCCCTTTCTCTTTCCCAGACCTCAGCCCTGTCCCCACGGCTCCATCTTCCCTTCCTGGCTGGCCTCGGGCAGTGCCCATGCCGGACGCCTGCCCCTGCCACCCAGCATCCACTGACCAACAGGCACTCACCTCGGAAGTTGAGAGCAGAGAAGGTCTGGATGGGGATGTTGATCCTGAAAGGGGAGAGACCAAGCCCCCAAAGGGTTAGGGCCCTCCATCTCTCCCTGTGACCCGCCCCCCCACCAAAGCTTGCCCAGGCCCCCTCTAAAGACCATTGTCAGCTGTCCCTGTCCCATTGACCTTAACACTCCCACCTTCATGCCACTAAGGGCATGGGGTCAAAGGTCAACTGCAGCTATCCCAGGAACTGTTCCTTCTGGAAGGATCACTTATTCCATCCCTGACTTGCTGGCCTCACATCAGTACTCCCAACCCCTCTGCCCTTTCCAGTTCACCAGGATTTCCTTCTTCAGGCACTGCAGGGTGTATCGATAGCAGCTGTGGGCAACATCCATCATGTATGCCCACCCTCCAGCCAGGCTGGGAACCTCCAGCCCACCCATGGGAGGGCAAGTGCCAGCGTAAATGCCATCCCCATTTATGCCTAGTGCTGGGAGAATGCAACATTGAGAATGCAACTTGAGCCACCTTAAAAGGTCATTATATGTACATGTAATTCTATGAAATCTGAAATCTCTCTATGTGCAGTCTATCTAAACATGTCTGCTGATTTTTTAAAACCTTAGATATTATCATTCTTATGAGTATCAATAGGTGTCATTTTTTTTTTTTTTTTTTGAGCAATTGACCTGTTTTAAATTGAGGTTAGGTTTACATGCAGGGAAATGCACAGTTGCTTAGTATACAAGTCAGCAAGTTTTGATCAATGTCTACATCCATGTAACTACCAGTCTAAATCAAGATATACAGCATTTCTAGGGCGCCTGGGTGGCTCAGTCGGTTAAGCACCCAACTCGTCATTTCAGCTCAGGTCACGATCTCATGGTTCATGACATCGAGCTCTGTGAGCCCACTCGGGATTCTCTCTCTCCTGCCCTCTCTGCCCCTCTCCCACGTATGCCCTCTCTCCCCCCCTCTCTCTCTCTCTCAAAAATGAATAAATAAACAAACATTAAAAAAAGATGTATGGCATTTCCATCACCCCAGAAATTTCCCTCACATTGCCTTCTAGTCACATGTCATTTTCGGTATCTAGAGGTTAAGTTGCTCTGAGCATGTCATGCTGTCTTATCCTCCGAGCATGTGTATGTGTGTGTGTGCGTGTGTGTGTGTGCACTTGTACACCCTCAGTGCACGAGTCTTGCACTCTCCTTCTTAGCCTGTGTCCAAGGCTCTCTACTTGTCTCTATTGGCCCCTCCTTTACCTTCCTCATCATCCCCTACTCTGCTTTCAACTCCCCCTTGACTGGCAGTAATATTTTATTACTCGTTGCTGAACATGGTTTTATGCTGCTGGTTCTTAATTCTCAAGGTGGATGAGGGAATACTTATGTTTCTCTTTTTATAAAAGCTATTAATTAAATCACCTTTACCCAGGTGGCCTTAGTTAATTCTCCACAATTAGTGGTGTGGTGGCCTCGTGTACAAAATTATTTCCAGATCTTGCTAAGGTGATCCTGAGCCCCCCTCCCAGGGCAGGAATGGGCGCCTCAGCACTCCCCAGAACCCCACCACCAGCCCCGGCCTCTCCTCTCACCGGCTTTCCTCGCCTTCCAGCAGCTTCCGGTAGGTGGCGATCTCCACATCTAGGGCCATCTTGACATTGAGCAGGTCCTGGTACTCGCGCAGGTGGCGGGCCATCTCATCCTTGAGGTGCCTGATCTCTTCTTCCAGACGTGCAATGTTGTCCTGGTAGCCACTGGCCTCACTAGCAAAGCGGTCTTCCAGCTCCCGCATCTGCCTCATTAGGGAATCGTTCTGCAGGAGAGGGACACCCAGGTCAAGAACAGGCATGGAGGGGTGGGCACTAGTGACCCGGGATGGGGAGAGACACAGCCTCAGAGCTAGGAGGCAACCCCAGATGGTCAGGTCCAGGAGCTGGAAAACTCTTCTGAGCTAGGGGACCCTGAACTCAAGTGAAGTCTTATGTAGAAACCCAGAGAACAGAAGTGATAAAAGGAAGCATCAATGTTCACCCTCTCCACCCCCACCTAGGAGCCCCATAATTCCTGAGAGTCCAACTGAGAATCCACCCATCTGTTTTCATCCCTGTGGTAGATATAAAGAGACAGAAGCCCAAAGAGGGTATGTGATGGGAAGGAACCAAGGTCACAGAGGGAGAGTGTGAGCTGTAGGCCTGAAGGATCGGGCTGGGCAAGGTGGGCAGGGACTCACAGTGCCCTTGAGGGCATCGATTTCGCAGGTGTAGGACTGGATCTGGTGTCGGTACTCCATCATCTCCTGCTTGGCCTGGCGCAGCGCATCGTTATTCTTGTTGGCTGCCTGGGTCAGGTCGGACACCTAAGGGTAGGGAGGGGCATGAGAAAAGGAGGATGCAGGTAGGGACGGCAAGGGACAAGGGAGCACGGACACCTGGCTCACCCTCCTCCCCATGGATAGAGCAGAGGAAGCAACTCTAAACAGGGATGGAGGGGGACAGAAGAGCCAGGGCGCCTGGGCTAGGTTACCCACCTTTGACTTGTACCATTCCTCAGCTTCTGAGATGTTCTTAGCTGCAATGGTCTCATACTGAGCCCGGATGTCCCTGAGGGCAGCAGTGAGGTCTGGCTTGGACATGTCCATCTCTACCTGTACTTGTTGTTCCTGAAGTTGGGCCTGTAGCTCTCGGATCTCCTGCAGGGTGCAGCTGGGTTTCAGTGCTTTACCAAGACTCACCCACACAGCACCCTCACAGCCCCGTTCCCAGAGCCTTGCACTGCCCCCCATCCCTTCCAGCTGCCCTCACCAGGGTCTAAAGACCCTGAAGATGAAGGCCGAGGGCATACCTCCTCATGCACTTTCTTAAGGAACGCAATTTCCTCGTTGAGAGATTCAATCCTGCGCTCCAGGTCAATTCGAGCCAGAGTAGCGGCATCCACGTCCTGGGAGTGATCAAGCAAGAGGGACAGGGTCACTGATAACCCAGGCAGGGCAGAGGGAGATCAGGGGTCACATGGGGTGAGAAGGGTAAGGCTCCACTGGGGGACCAAAGAGGGCTCACCGCTCGGAAGGCAGCCAAATTGTTCTCTGCTTCTTCTTTCAACTGAATCTCCTCTTGCAGCCTGGCCAGAACAGACAGACAGGAAGTGACAGTCCGTGGGGATAAAACTGGCAGTGGAGATGCCTGAGTGGGGGCTGCCCAGGGAGTGGGGCTCCCACAGTGTCAGGAGGCCTGGCTAGAGGGTAGAGACAAGAGGCCCCGCCCACCCAGGGAGGGGACAGGAAGTGGTCCAACTTCTTCCCCAGAGCCACACCCCGGAAGTCTATGTCCCCACCAGATTGTGACCTCCCTGGGATTAGGAACTGTGTCTATTTTATCCACTGCTATGTTCCTGGTTCCCAGCCCCAGCCTGGCCCATGTAGGCACTCAATTATTGTCTGTGTCCCAGTGGCAGGACAGTGATTCTGCTCACTTAAGCTGTCAGAAGCAGGACCTACTAACACTTGCTCTGTTCTTGTTCCCTGTTCAGATGGGAAGCCTGATGAAGCCCACCACCAAGTCCTCCAAGTTTTCTGGGGGCTGCAGCTAGCTCCTCCCCGCCTTTTCCTCTAGCTTATCCATTCCCTCTGTGAAATGGCACAGCCTCAGCTAGGGACAAGGACCAAGATCTGCTGTCTACCCACTTCCCCTGGGCCCCCTTACAGCTGAGCTGAGAGCTACCACTTGGATTCCCCAGCCCCTGCCTGTCCCAGCCGGCCCCATCCTCCTTGTCTCCTATCAACCTCTCCTCTCCCTCTGACTGAACCCCGACCTCCTCCCTCCACTCCTCTGCCTGTCCCCCGTCAACACCACCCCAGCATCTTAAGATGCTCTTAAGGAGGCTGTCCTCAGGGCCCAGGTCTCCCATTTGCACCCCCAGGAGGTCCCCAAGAAAACTCCTCCTTTGCAGAGTGAGAGCACGAGGGAGAGACCTGCGGTCCATCTCTCCTCGGAGGACACCGTAGATGGCTCTCTCCCCGGAGTGGGGAGGAGAGGAGTCCCTGGCGCCCTGGGGGCAGGCAGGTGCTGACGGCTGCGCCCCAGCCGCCCGGCCTCGCCTCCCGCGCCCAGCCCATGGAGAAGGGGTTCCGGGAGCGCCGGGACCTCACTTGGCCTTGAGCCGCTGCAGGTCGTCCAGCAAATTGTCGCGCTCGACGTCGACGCGGGCGCGCTGGTTGGTGAGCACCTCCACCTGGCGCCGCAGCTCCCGCAGCTCCTCCTCGTAGATCTCGGCCACCCGGGTCGGCTCGCGGCCCTTGAGCCGGTTCACCTCGGCGGCGAGCGCCGCGTTCTGCTGCTCCAGGAAGCGCACCTTCTCGATGTAGTTGGCGAAGCGGTCGTTGAGTTCCTGCAGCTCCACCTTCTCGTTGGTGCGCGTGGTCAGGAACTCCTGGTTCACGGCGTCGGCCAGCGAGAAGTCCAGCAGCTCGCCCGCGCCGTAGGAGGAGGAGGAGGGCACGCGGGCCGTCCCCAGCCGGCTGGCCCGCAGCGACCCCAGGCCCCCGGCCCCGCCCGACGTGCGCGACACCTGGTACACGCGGGACGTCACCGAGCTCGAGGAGCCCTTGGTGCCGAAGCTCCCGCGCGGGAACACCGGCGAGCTCAGCGGGGAGCCGAGCGGGAAGCCCGAGGCCCCACCGAACCTGCGGTGGTAGGAGGACGTGAGCTGGCTGGACGAGTAGGCCTGGCTCATGGTGACGGCGCGGGCGAGGCTGGGCGGCACGGAGGAGGCGGCGGGCGGCGGCGGCCGGCCGGAGAGTGGATGCGTCGAGGGGAGATAGGGCCCCTTAGCCGTCCGCACTATTTGTATCCCTCCTGACATCAGCCCCCGCCGCCCCTCCCCTGACAGCTGCAGGATCCCGCTGTCCTGCCAGGAAGGGCGGCCGCTGGCGTGGGGGCGGGGAGGCCGGCTCCCCCGCAGGAGGCCTGCGCCCCTCAGCTGGTGGGAAGGGGCCCGCAAGAGGTGTGGGGCAGACTGGAGGACCTAGGAGGGCAGAAGATGGGCAGGCCTGCCAACCCCTTCACCGGGGGCAGCAAGCATGTCCAGAACCCCTTGACAGGCCTCTTTCAGCCCTTGGGTGCCTGGGGAGGGGGACGGGAGTCAGGGGAGAGAGTAGGAGAGAGGGTTCCACTTGGTTTGAGGGTGTCCCTTTTGCTCTAAGGAGAGACTTTGAGTCATTTCCTGAAGGGACAAGACCTATTCCCAAGAAAGGCTCAAAACCACATCCTCCCTCCCCTGCAAAGATTTTCTAGAAGGGACGGAGTTTCGGCAGGGCTCAGGCAACACAGTCCACCAGCCGGGCATAGAGGAAGAGGGTCTCCAGGCAGGCAGGGTGGGAGAGGATCCTGGGGGGCAAAGAACAGTCCTGGCCAGATCCCGCCTGCTCCTGAATCTACACTGGTACCAGGGTTCTAGTCCTGAGCCTCAGTTTCCCTCTGGGCTAGTCTAGGCCCTTCCCCCACCCCTCCTGGGGGGGGGGGGGTAGGGCGGAGCCTCAAGTTTATAAACAACAGGGTGATTTCCAGAAAGAGTCTAGTGCCCTCTCAGTTTCCAGTTGCTGTGTATTCTCACCCCCACACACCAACTTCGCCTGGCTTCTGCCCCCTTGTGCCCACCCCCACCCATACTCTGATTCATCCCCCTACTCACATCACCCACACCCACATACACCAGGGGTTTGTATTTTGTCAGGAGCCACATGTCAACCCAGCCATCTCTCTGGCAGCAACAGCTGCCAGCCCTGACATACCAGAGCTGGTATTTATAGAGGAGAATGCATCAATCCGGGAAGCAAGTGCACGGGAGAGGCGCTCTGGGGGATGGGGGCCCGTACCTGAGGAGGCATGGGTGTCAGATGGCGGAGTGAGGTTTGGGGAGAGAAGCCCCAGTCACTTCCCACCCCCATAAGGCTCCAAGCCCCCAGCAAGAATGGAGTCCCACAGAGGACCTGTCCAGTCCTTCATAGCTCCCCGTCCGCAGCGTACAAGGTACTGGCTGACCTCTGAGGACTTCTCCACGAGCACTGGCTGTCTCCCTACATCTCCACCTGGCACTTTCCAGGCCTCTCTTAGATCTGACCCTCTCAGAATGCAAACTTTGGAATTAGGGTGCTGGTCCTGGCTTAGCTCTGCCGTCACCAGGGGGCCAAATTACTAGCAGGCAAGTCCTTCTTCTTTGTGTCTCCACTATAAAGTGGAAATAGTCACACAAGTCAAATAAAGTGGAAATGGTCAGCCTCGCCATATCTACCCCACAGGGGTTTGAAGAGGCTTGGGTAACAGCATGCAAATAATACCTTACACATACTAAGCACCCGCTGTGCTGAGCACTCCCCACCCATGACCCCCAATCCTCCAACAATCCTATAAAGTAGGAACTAGTATTATTCCCAGGGATACTGCAGGGAGCTGAGGCAGTCGAACTCCAGAGCTGTGCTTTGCCCCCAGAATGGATGTGAATGTGCCAGGTGAACTGTAAAGGGCTTTGTTACTGCTGTCTTTTCAAAGTCTTTCTACACCAAGTATCTAATTTTTATCCAGGAGACAGGCCTATGAGGTGGGTGGGGAGTTCCAGATATTCTTATCCAGGCCTGGAGTCAGTGCAAGCTGTTGAGTTCTGGTTATTTTTGTGTCTTGTCTCCCAAACTAGATTGTAGGCTCCTGGAGAATTTTAGAGACCATGTGGATCCTTAGCATATCCTAGGCAACAACCGTCCTTGTTGTAATTCAAACTAGCCTGCAAGCTTTATTTCTCATTCTCTTATTTTGGTAACAAATGCTACACACTTACACACACTTACACACACACACACACACACACACACACACACACACACACTGCACATGATGGGTGGACAGGTGACTCAGTTCCCAGCCGGTATTATAAACTGTATCTCTCTGACTGCAATGATTGGCTCAACGGGTGACCTGGACCTGAGAAGGGCCAATCAGAGACCTTCCCTGGAATTTATAGCTGGAACATTGATTACTAAACTGGAGGCTGTGGCAACCATGTTTTTTGCCCATTGGGGTCTTTCTGCACTAGGAGGAAAGGGAGGTCAACATTCAAGGAGAAGCAGAGACACCTCGAGAGGAGAGTGCCAGGCAAAAAGTCCTAAATTCCAACCCCTGGGGCCCTGGTTCTGCAGCTCTTCCCTCAATGTTGTGAGCTCCCCCAGTGTCCTTCCTGACTTTGGGGCCAATAAACTTTTCCTTTTTTTTTCACTTAAGGCACTTGGTGCTGGCTCCTCTCACTTGTAGCCAAACATTCCTGACTAATCTATTGTAGGAGACTGTGCACCCATTTCCTAGGGAGGACAGAACATTTTTGGGAGTCCTCTCTGTGAACAGTCTCCAGACCACATAAGGAAATTGCCCTTCAGACCAGCCCGAGATCTCAGTTCCTTGGTGAAATGAAGTAGAAAACAAACAAATAAATTATGTCACCTATTCTCTACTCAAAATCAACATCTACCAGACTTGGCTCTGAACCACTTGGAGCTGTTTCCAAACTTCAGTTCCAACCCCAAGAATTTGCTACCATGGAGTGCAGCAAAACAACACTCCAAGTCTTGGACAGCAGGTGAAAGAGGAGTGCTCCAAAACACGTTCTGAACTGGGCAGCACCTCAGGAGTAAGAGTTTAGCCTCCCCAGGGAACTATTTAGACTGGGACACACTAAAAAGAATAATAATTTATCTGGATGTGTAATCTACTTGGCACAAAATTCAAGAGGTCCCATTCTGTGGGTTGGTTGCCTTTTCACTCTGTTGATCATACCCTTTGATGCACAAAAGGTTTTCATATTGATGAAATCCAATTTATCTATTTTTTCTTTTATTCCCTGTGCTTTTGGTGTCATAGTCAAGAAATCACTGCCAGATTTGATGTCATGAATTCTACCGCTCATGTTTTCTTCTAAGAGTTTTACAGTTTTATGTCCTTGATGCATTTTGAGCTCATGTTTGTGTGTGGTGTGAGGTAAGGGTCCAACTTTGTTCTTCTACATGTGAAAATCCAGCTTTCCCAGCACCATTTGTTGAAGACTGTCTTTTCTCCAATGAATGGTCTTGGCACCCTTGCTAAAAACCATTTCAACCTATGTGTGAGGATTTATTTCTGGGCTCTCTGTTCTACTCCACTGGCCGATCTCTCTGTCCTTTGACAATACCACACTGCTTTGATTACTGTAGCTTTGTGATAAGTTTTGAAATCAGGAGGAGCACCTGGGTGGCTCAGTCAGTTAAACTTCCAACTTCCCCTCAGATCTTGATCTCACAGTTTGTGAGTTTGAGCCCTGCTTCAGGCTCTGTGCAGACAGCTCAGAGCCTGGAGCCTGCTTCCGATTCTGTGTCTCCCTCTCTCTCTCTGCTTCTCCCCTGCTCATGTCCTCTTTCTCTCTCTCTCTCTCTCTCTCTCTCTCTCAAAAATAAATAAGCATTAAAAAATTTTGTAATTAAAAAAAAGAAATCAGAAAATGTGAAGCCTTCAACTTTGTTCTTTTTCAATATGTTCTGGCTATTTGGGGTCCCTTGAGATTCCATACGAATTTTAGGATGGATTTTCCCATTTCTTCAAAACATATTTGTGGGATTTTGATAGGAATTGCATTGAATCTGTTGGTCACTTTGGGCAGTATTGACAGCTTAACAATATTAAGTCTTACAATCCATGAATATAGGATGCCTTTCCATTTATCTGTGTCTTCTTTATGTCAGTAATGTTTTATAGTTTTCAATGAACAAGTCTTATGCCTCCACCATTATGTTTATTCCTAAGTATCTTATTCTTTTGATGCTATTATAAATGAAATTGATCATGTGGGGTTTGCCCTTCATTCTGTAAATGTGGCATATTAAACTGATTGATTTTCATATGTTGAACATCCTTGCAACCCAGAAATAAATCCCACTTGGTCATGGTATATAATCCTTTTAATATGCTGCTGAATGAGTTTGCTAGTGTTTTGTTAAAATTTTTTTATGTTTATTTATTTTTGAGAGAGCTAGAAAGACAGAGTGCAAGCAGGGGAGGGGCAGAGAGAGAGGCAAACACAGAATCTGAAGCAGGCTCCAGGCTCTGAGCTGTCAGCACAGAGCCCAAGGGGGCCTCAAACTCACCAACTGTGAGATCATTACCTGAGCAGAAGTTGGTCACTTAACAACTGAGCCACCCAGGAGCCTCTAGAATTTATATCAATATTCATAAGGGATATAAGTCTGTAGTTTCATTTTTTTGGTGCCTTTGTCTGGCTTTGGTATCAGGGAAATGCTGGCCTCATACAATGAGTTAGGAAGTATGCCCTCCTCTTCAAATTTTTGGAAGAGTTTGAGAAGTACTGGTGTTAATTCTGAAATGTTTGGTAGAACTCATCAGTGAAGCCATCTATCTGGGCCTGCTCTTTTCTTTATTGGGACATTTTGAGTCATTCTTCTTAATATCCTCATTTGTATTTCACTGTTTGAGCTTGCCATAATTTATTTAGCCAATTTTTTATTTATGGGCATTTATATTGTCTCCATTCTTTTGCTATGATAAACAATGCTGCTGTGAACATCCTGGGGACACACTTTTGAATTTATAAATTTTGATAAGCTATTTTAAAAAAATAGATTATTTTATGGTCACAGTCTTACTTTGAGCTAATTGGTATTGGAAATGTGAAGGTCCCCTAAGACAGACCATTTCATTCAGTGTTTTTCAGGAAAAAAAGGGGACGATTTATAAACTTGTGTATGTGGTACAATGTCTTGTACACTGGTTGCTATCAATACATTTTGTCAACCCAATTAAAGAAAAAAGTCAGTCCTGCTTTTGCTTGAAATCCTCCCAGATTACCCTGACCTTGGAGAGTCTTGGGAGCTTGAGGTTGGAGGTGACTTCAAAAGTCACGAGGTCAGCCAGTCCAATGTCCTTACTTCTCAATTAAGGTTGAAATCTCTCTGGTGTCTCTAGCAGGCATGGGTCCTGCTTGAATCCCTTCACTGCCTGGGAACTTGGTGTCTTTAGGCAGCCCATTCCATTCCACTAAGAGTCATTGGGTACCACACATCTCCGTCATGGACAATGGACAGCTGTGCTGTTAGAAAACATTTCCTTAAGGGCACCTGGCTGACTCAGTCAGTACAACATGAGGTTCTTGATCTCAAGGTTGTGAGTTCAAGCCCTACATTGGACATGGAGCTTAACTTAAAATATATATATATATATATATATATATATATATATATATATATATATATATAGAAAATACTGAAATTATATTGAAAATATATATACTGAAAAACACTGAATGAAATGGTCTGTCTTAGGGGACCTTCCCATTTCCAATACCAATACATATGTATATGTATATGTAATATGCACGCACACTCACACACACACATATACACACACATATATATGAAAACATTCCCTTATATTTGAACCTGCATGATGTGTCTCTGCTATGCTCTTACTCTGACCAGGGAGCCCAGCAGAGTGAAAAGAGCTCCACTTTCACAGATCAAATACTTGGGGGCAGTACACCTTCCTCTTGGAGACTCTGCCTGTTTCACCATTTTCAGTTTCTCTCCCTTCCCTGAGCTAACAAACCAGCAAAACCCAGAGTCATCATGGCCTCCAAGGCTCCATAGGACCGGCCCTGCTCACCTTGCCAACCTCAGCTCATTCACTTTTCCTTTGGGCACACCTTACTTCAACCACACCATCCTCTTTTCTGTTGGGTGACACTGGTTGGATGACACCAGTTGAACGACCCTGCCAGGCTCTTTCCAGCCGCCAGACCTCTGCATTTGCTGTCCCCTGCCTTCCTCTAAGCTCGGTGTCTGGAGGGCTTGTGGACGCCGACCTAGTGTCTGGAGGGCCTATAGATACCGAGGCAGATCTCTGAACCTCACAAAGGGTTCCCTGGAACTGCCCATAGAACCTCCCAGATCCCATAGATGGCACAGATGAGGGGTCAGGTGGCTGGCCTTGGTGGATGGCTGGAGTGGGGGTGCTGACCTGACCAGCCTGGGGCATTTGGATTGAGGAAAAACTGAAAGAGGGCAGAAAAGGACCAGGAGCCACTCTTCCACCTTGCCCTGTCTGGGAGCACCTCATACCCCAAGTCTGGCCCAGGATCCCAGGTGGGAGACAGCGTTGATGTCTCCCCACATTGCACCCCTCCTCCACCCACTGACGTGCCCCCCCCCTTCAAGGCTTTCCCTTTGCCCCTTTCTCCAGGACCCATCCTTCCCCTCTTTCTGTTTTCCAGCTGAACACATGGGGCTTCTACCCAGAGCTAGGTTGGGCCAGGAGGCAGCCATTGCACGAGAGCCTTGGGGACAGTGTGGCAGGTGTGAACTCTGGAACCCTGGCTCTTGCCTCAGCTTTCCGCTTGGTAGGGAGGTAGTAAGCTCAAGCATGGGGGTGTGGGTGTGGGTGTGGGGTGGTCAGCCAGAGGCTAAGATACGGGTCTTCATCCTGGGGGTTCACCAACTAATCATTTGGGTGACCTGGACAAGTCCCATTTGCTCTCTGGCTCTGTCAGTCAGAAGTGTGAAAGGGGATCAGGCCAGGTCACCTCTGAGGTCCCCTCAGCCTCTGATATCCTGAATCCCTGGGCCGAGGGAGTGGGAACAGGGAGTGGTGAGTGGTCCCCGGCTGAGGGCTGAGCCCTTGCTCTCTGGTGCCTCCCTGCCTCAACGCTCCCAGAGCTCTCCCTGGGCAACAGCCCCCTTCCCTGCGGCACCTCCCCACCCCCCCCCCCCTGCCCATTCCTCTCAGCTCTAGTGGCTGCTTAACCTTCTACAGTGCTGCTGGAGTGACTGTAAAAGGGAAGGAATGTCCAGAGGCAATTGTTTCTTCCTGATATCACCAGGGGGAGGTTGAGTTGGGGGCCCAGCAGGACGGTGGCGTCAGGATTCTCCCTGCAACTCCTCTCTCTCATACTGCCCTTCCCCAGGCTGGGCCAGCCCCCCAGCCCTCATCTGCCTCCCTCTGCCTCTCACTGGCTTAAGACGTTCAGGCCAGTCTCCATGTGATCCCAGACTGTTTTCTGAGCCCCTGGCTTCATGATGGGGGGTGGGGGGCACTCCCACCTCCATTCTCATAAATCCCTCCTCCACCTCCTCCTCATCACCCCCACACCGCTGACCCAGCCCCTTCCCCGGGGAGGCCCCACAGCCCAGCTCCAACCCCCTGCCTGCCCCACGGCTCCTTTTACAGACATGGAACGCTGAGGGTTTTCTGCCAAAGTAGGAGAAGTCTGAGGCCAATCTCACCTCCTCCCAGCCCCCAACTTCTACCAAATAGGACACTTTGCAGGCTGGGGAGAGAATGGGGGGTGAGGCTGAGCTTCAAGGGGAGGGGCCACTGAGATGGCAGAGGTGAAACTGCCTTGTGGACCTGGAGCATCCTGTCCCCTCAGGTGTCACTCGCATGGGTAGGAGATGGAGAAGCAGAGGAAGGGGACCAAAGTCAAATCCAGGGAAGGAGAAGGGGCTTCAGTAGCATTAGAAGAAGGTCCCCCCCAGAAGGCTTTCTGATGTGCAGAGAGCAGCCTATGGCTGGGAGTTGGGAGGCCAGAGGCCTGCCAGATCCAGATAAGCTGTGTGACCAGACTGTTATGTCCTTTCTCTGGGTGTCAGTTTCTCCTTGCTTAAAGTGAAATATCCTGGACATCCCTCCCTACTCTGCCTCAAGGAGAGGAGTGAGAGAGGCCTTTTTCTTCTGAATCAAGGCTTGGGTGCCTCCCCGGGGCAGCCCTGTTGGGAGCCTCTCAGACTCACCATCAATCGGAACCCAGCTCCCTGGCACAGCCACAGAATGGCCCCAATCCCATGATGAGACGTGGCTACACCAGCCAGCAGAAATGGGATCAACATCCTCCTTAGACATACGTTCTCCCTACCCTCCTGTTCTTTGCAACCTGTAGGTGCTCCTGTCTTCCCTCTCCCTGGGGAGGGGGGGGGGGTCCCGCCCAACAAAACAACACAGCCCTGTGTCCTGCCGGCTCTCCCAGCTGTCCCCACACATATCTCTCCTCAGCACGATTACCAGCAGTTTGGAGGGGATGCCTCTAAACTTCTCCAAATGGCGCCGGGTCCTGAGCCATTTCCTGAAGAGACAGAGAACCGAGGCAGAGGAGCTGTCTGTCCCCACACAGCCATGCACCCCTCCCGCCCCCCCCCCCCCCCCGCGGAAACCCCCAAGCAGAAGAAGAGAAACGCTCTTTGACCACACTAGGGTGTATCTGGGTGGAAGAGGGGAAGGGGTCTGAGAAGTGGGGTGAAGGGTGTCAGAGGGAAGTGGAGAGCCCCTGAGATGGGGTCCGATGGCACTCCGCCCTGCTCCGACCTCCATGCAAGATTTCACAGGCTCCTTCACCTGCCCAAGGATTCACACCCTGGATAGCCTCTCAAGGCCAGACTCTAATCCCTCTGCTGAAATGCAAGCCCCTTCTTTCTTAGAATTTGACCAGATAGAAAAGGCAGCTTCCTCTCTTCCCTGGATTTCTGGCAGGTTCTTAGTGCCATCACTCCGCCTCTCCTTCCTTGATTCGTCCCCATTCCTTTCATCTTTCCTCACAGGCTTTTTTGGTTTCAGCCCCTCCAGTTTGGTCATATCTCTGCTGTCCTGGGCCCTTTCCAGGTTTCCTACATCACTCTGAGGCTGTGGAGTGCTTTAAACAGGGCCTGAGCAGGCTGGCAATGACCTCACATGGCCACTATGCACAGTTGCTATCTATAGCCTTATAGGATCATCCTCCTCTTCCTCTAGCCAGCTGAGTCACAGTCATCTTGGGGTCCACTCAGACCCTAGGGCCTTCTCTGCCAGTCCAGACCACAGTCCACCACAGCACTCTGAGCTGTTCTAGCGGCTGAGTGGGGTGCTTTATTCTTCAAACCATCCAAGTACACAGTGGAAGTGAGTCGTGGGTTCCAGAAGATAGCCCTTCTCGAACCCTCAGTGTTTTTGTAGCCCTTGTCCTTCATCTTTCTATCTTCTCACACCTGTCCAGAGAGCCAGCCAGTGGCTTAAATTCCATCTGACCCTACAGAGGTATGGGTAAGGGGTGGGTCGGGGGGGGGGGGTGGGATTTGGGAAGCAACTGTTGGACCGCTGCTTGGGGTCAAATTGGATCTATCGCTCTTGAGTGAGTTACTTCACCCTTCTGAGCCTCAGTTTACTCATCTGTAAAACGAGGATAATAGTTACTTCCCAGTGTTGTGAGGATTAGAGATAGATTTTTATATGGCAGGTGTCCAGAATACCATGCCCAACAAAACTATCAGTTATGGAGCACCTACTGTATACTAGGCATAGTATTCTGGACACCTGCCATATAAAATCACCATATCTCTAATCCTTACAACATGGGGAAGTAACCATTATCCTCATTTTGCAGTTATGGACACTAGACTCAGAGAGGTTAGGGAAGTTCTCTAAGGTTGCATAGCAAGTAAAAACAAAGTCTGGGTTGAACCTTAAGTTGATAGCTCCTAGAAACCCAGCTCATTTCTCTGTGTCTCTAAGGCCTTGCCACAGACTGACTTGGTAGCCTCAGCTCTAGGTCCTTCCTTTTTTTAACTCAGCCCCATCCAGGGATCTCCACTGAAAAGTCCCTTGTCTAGTAGTGGGCAAGTCCTTCTCAATCTTCCACCTTGCTCCTCTCCCCAACCCCACTGCCCTCCAGGAAGGGGACTGGGCTTGGAGGGGGCAGGTTTTAGGGACTCAAACCCCATCAGGATATGGGGTCTGGCCTCCATCCCATGGGACCTGGGAGCACTGAGGATATTCCATCCAGGGATTAAAGAGGCTGGTGGGGGTCACTCTGCCCAGTGCCACCCTCAGGCCAGCCAGGCACTGGGGCTCCCCTGCCAGCTGGAGAGGATCCCCTGAATGCACCCTGGCCCCAGACTGCCCCCAGCTGGCCTGGGAGCTGGCCTCAGGCAGAAGCATGCCCCATTCTGTCCTCGAGAGGCTGCCTGGAGGACTGGGACTGGGGGCTGGGCTGGATCCTGGGGTCCAAGGTCAGCTGCTGGGGACTCCCACTGCCACAGCTCTCAGGCCCCAGAGCCACCTAGAGATGTCTCAGATACACCCCCCTTCCCAACTTTAAAGATCCCGAGAGACAATTTGTTGGAAACAGAGCACTGGAGTTTTTTCTCCGTACCCAGAGCAGTCAGAACCCTATCCCCTAACTGTCCCAAGAAGCCCCCCTTATGCCCCTTCCCCATCGAGCCTTGAAGACATGGGCCAGGCTCTCCCTCTGCCCTTCCCCAAGCTCCCCAGCCACGCTGGCACCAGAATAGACCACTGACCACCTGCCCTGGGAGCTGGGAGGGGCCACAGCTGGTGCTGCCAATCAGGCATGGGGTGGGGGGAGGTTAGGAGGAGAGGAGGGGGGCGCTGGGACTGTGGGAGGGTACTCCTCAGTTTTGTGCCAGGAGCTCTCCACCAACACCCTACAAGCAACAATGCCTCCCTCTTCCCAGCCACAAGGCTTGGAGTGCCGTATACCCTCTCAGGATGGGGCTCAGACTGTCTCCAAGCCCAGCTTCTTCCCCTTCTCTGGTCTCTGCCCCCTCTCCCTCCTCTCCAGGCCATTCCTCCTACCCCTCCTCAACCCTCAACCTTCAGGTCTGTCTCCGCCCCCGCCATGGTCTCTCCACCCCACCCCTCTGGTCTCTGGGTCTCTGCCCCCACCCTCCCCCAGCTCCATCTGAGTAAGGATGCCCTTGCTTGGTGACCCCACATTCCGGTTACTGGGGTCAGAAGGACTTCCTGCCTGGTGTGGGATCCCTGCCCCCACCCCTTAGCTCCCAGCAGCCTCTTGGGGCCAGCCAGCTGCTGGCCCTTTGCAGTCCCCTTCTCAGACACCTCCCCCAGCCCCAGGCCCAATTTAGCTCCTTTAATCTTCCCTGTAATCCAATCCAACCGTTTCCTGAGCACAGACTGCACTTCCCCAACGCCGTCCCTGGAGAGGGGTGGGGGCAGGGTGGCCTCAGCTCTACCCCGCACTGGAGCACCCCCACTCCATCCAGGCACCCCTGCAGTGCCTCTCTTCTTCCCACCTCTAGGAGGCCCAGGGAAGCTCTGACTGCGCAGGCCTCTGCCATCTGGCCTCCACACAGGGCCACCGGCCTCAGACTAGCCTGACTCTTCACCTCACTTTCCCACCTCTAGGCCTTTGCTAATGCTCTCCCCTTTGCCTGGAATACCCTCACCTCCCTAGTGCATTCCTTCCCAAGGGACTCTTAGCCCTCCCCTCTCCAGGCCAGCTCCAGCCTAATTTCCCAAATTCCAGACTATAGATTCTGTACAGATTCCAGACTGCCAGCGTCCCTAATCCCAGCTCTGCCTCTTACTGCCCTTGGGCAGATTGCTTCCCTCTCTGAGACTCCTATTTCCTCGTCTGTAAATGGGGATCATAACAGTGCATACCTCAGAGGGTGGCTCTGAGGATTAATTGAGTTACTTTATGTAAATAAAGTGCTTAAAGCAGTTCTGGGTAGGTTGTAAAGTGCTATTTAAGTATGAAATGAAAATTATCTTTTTCTGCCTTATATTACAATGACCATTTCCTTCAAGACACCCATGAACTGTGAAACACTCCATTTATTTAATAACATCATTTCAGGGGGAAAAAAACATTACCATATGAAATGTACAAATTGTAAGCCATCTTCCAATTCTGTATATGTATAAATTGTTCAGTAACAATATTTGTGTTGAGAAGAACATATTCTTCTCTACGCTCCTATTCAGCCAGCCCCCTTTGCTGCTTCATGTGCATTCATTTCTGTTTAAAGTAACCTCTACACCCACAGTGGGGCTTGAGCTCCCAACCCAGGGATCAAGAGTCTGGGGACTCATGCACTACCCGCAGAGCCAGCTGGGCACCCCTGTACATTTGTTGATTATCGTTGGTGATAAGGGCTTGGATTCAAGTTCTTACTCCCAAATGATATTTATTTTTTTTTAATCTTTACTTATTTTTGAGGGACAGACAGCGTGTGAGCAGGGGGGGAGCAGAGAGGGAGGGAGACACAGAATCCGAAGCAGGCTCCAGGCTCCGAGCTGTCAGCACAGAGCCGGACGCGGGGCTCGAACCCACGAACGGTGAGATCATGACCTGAGCCATCCAGGCGCCCCCAAATGATATTTAGCTGATCCAACTTAAGTAAATTCTTTTGCTTCGTTAAGCCTCGGTTTTTCCTACACAGCCAAGATGACTCACAATTACAGTGAGTATTAAGTGAGATAATATATATATTTTAAGGTGTTGGCACTGTGTTGGATATTCAACACAGGAGAATGACCATTATTGGGAGGATTTAAAAAACGGTTCTCTCCGAAGACAGGCGGTGAAGAGCTGGTATTTCAGGATCGAAGTGCCCTCCAGTGGCCATAAGGGAAAACTGCAGGCTCCCTGATGAGCTTGGGGCGCTCTTCCTTTGCTGTCCCAGGAATGAACTCAGCCCCCACCCCCACCCCCCAGCCAGGCTTATCCAACCCTTCTGGAATTCTTCACATTATCTTTCCTTTTACAGAAGCTTTAAGGGGCTTTAAAGAAGTACTTAATAGGATAAGACACCAGGGACAGAGCTTTAGCCCAGGAAGGGCTATAGCCTGGACATACACTGTCTCTCAAAACTTGTGGGCCCAGAGCCCTGTGGCAGGGAGGTAGGATGGTGGGATGGTTTGTGCTGGGCATCAGTTCTCCTCTAACTGGGACACTGGTATCTTGCCCTTGAGAAAACCTTCCTGCTACCCACATCCAGAAATCTGGCATAGACCGAGTATAGCCCATTCCAAGTATCTGCTTCTGTGCGTTCACAGATTTGTCATTTATTCACTCATGCACCCTTCCTTCTTCCCTCCCTCCCTTCCTTCCTTTATATTTCAGTATTTACTGAACACTGGCTGTGTACCAAGCTTCACGTCCTAGGTGCTGGGGTTAAAAAGATCAATCTAACACAGACACAAACACAGCCCCCAAGAGTTGTTCACAATGTCCCAGACACCACATGCAGAGTTAATCCTTGCATTTGAGTGTTTACAGCTTCTCTATGTGGCTGAGTGGGAGGGAAGAGGCAGGAATATCCGATCCAGGCTGCCTGATTTCCCCAGATGAAATAGGTCCATAATGGAAGCTTTGCCTGGCCAGGTTTGGGGGCTGACTTCCCCCTCCTGGGCCACACTGCTCCTCTGAGAAATCCTCCCCATCTCAAACATGGACCAAACCCCCAGCTCCACCTGCCTCCGTGTCCCTGGTCTTCTCTCCCTTCCCCCATCACTGCCCTCTGCCCAGGGCCCAGATTCCCTGTGCTGGGAATCAGGAAGGGGTAATGGGGGCCACTCTTGCAATGGACGGTGTGAATAGGGATTTTACTTACCTGATACTCAGCATCCAAACCCAGATCACTGGCCACGTGTGGCCAACTGTATATTGCCCAGGATTGAGAGAAGAGAGCTTTATTCTAGAGTTAATGCATGGGAGGGTGACTGGAGGCACCCAAGGTTCGTCTTTTGGGAAGATGACAGGAGGGGGAGGAAGAGCCCGGGTGATGTGTGCATTGTTCCTAGGACTCTGTTGCCTCCCTGAGCTGTCATCCTCCCTCCTTCCTTTGTGATCAAGCTTCTCAAATGTCTTCCCATCCCTTCCCACCCTCTTGCTTGCTCCTAATTGTTCCTAATTGTTTCCTCAGAATTCTTCCCAGCTGTCTTAGCACAGGCTACCCGTCCACCGCTGGGTCCCCTCCACTCTTAGACCAGCCTAATAGAAATGTAATGAGAGCCACACAGGTATCATTTTAAAAGTTCTAGCAGTCACATTTTAATTTTTTTTATATTTATGTATGTATTTTGAGCAAGCGAGCGAGAGAGAGTACAAGTAGGGGAAGGGGCAGAGAGAGAGACAGAGAGAGTCTCAAGCAAGCTCCTTGCGGTCAGTGTGGAGCCAGATGTGGGGTTTGATCTCACGACTGTGAGATCATAACCTGAGCCAATACCAAGAGTTAGAAGCTCAACCAACTGAGCACTAACACCCTGTAGCAGCCACGTTTTTAAAACGTAAGAGGGGCGCCTGGATGGCTCAGTCAGTTGAGCACCCACTCGATATTGGTTCGGGTCATGATCTCACGGTCGTGAGATCAAGCCCCACGTCCGGCTCCACACTGACAGCACGGAGCTTGCTTGGGACTCTCTCTCTCCCTCTCTCTCTGCCCCTTCCCCTGCTTGCACTCTCTCCGTCACTTAAAATAAATAGACATTAAAAACATGTTTCTAATTTCTTTTCATTGTATTTATATTAGAGAGAGAGAGAGAAAGAGAATCCCAAGCAGGCTCCGCGTTTAGCGCAGAGCCCCACGCGGGGCTTGATCCCACCACCCTGGGATCACGGCCTGAGCCGAAATCAAGAGTCAGATGCTCAACTGACTGAGCCACCCAGGGACCCCTTTTAAAAAAATGTTTTTAAATAAATAAAAGGTAAAAGAAACAGGTGAGATTAATTTTAATAATATAGTATTTTAACCCAGCTCTTCCAAAATGTTACCGTTTCAACATGTAATCAATATTTTAAAATTGAGATTATATATTTTTTCATAAGCTGATGTGTATATTGCTTTCTGTGTGTTGCATCTCTCAATTCAGACTAGCCCCACTTCAAGCGGTCAGCAGCCACACGTGGCCGGTGGCTACTCTACGGGGTCGTGCGTACACACTTTTATTACGTGTGGCTAATCACCCCTCCCCACATGTCCTGTCTCCCCAGGGAGATTAGAAGCCCCCTGGGTCAGAGCTTTCACTTCATTCATCCCTGTATCTCCTGTGGCACGTTAAAGCTGTGCGCCCCCCCCCCCCCCACCTCAGGAGGGGCCCTCCAAGCATGTTTGTTGATGGGAGTGAGCGTTGGGGATTGATTTTTGTGGTTTAGTTATGGCTGTAAATGGTGTTTTATAGATCGCTTCTATAGATGCACCCTGCTGCAATATTAGCAGAAACAAGCAGCCGTGGTTGTCAGCAGAGGCAGAGGCAGACGCCTCAGGGCAGTTAGGGCCCCCTGACTCAGGCTGGGGAAATCCTGCCAGACCATATACCATTTCTCTGGCTTAAGTGCCTGTCATTGCCACAGCGTGATCCTGCCTGCAACCCCATCTCCGCAGACCTTGGATATAGCCCTCGTCAGGGCGCGTTGCACAAAGGATGCGTCTCCAGCATCCCACCACCAGGCTGGGAGCTCCTTGGGGCAGAAAAGGAGTTATTTGGGTTGACAAGAGCCAGATCCGCGACAGATGTACAAAGCGTGCCTGTCGAGTGAATAAATGGACGGACGGCTGGAGCCAGCGAAGCCTCTCATTCATGCATTCTTGCACCCCCAAAGTGTTTGTTGAGCATTTGCTACGTATCAGGCACTGTGCTGAGCACCAGGGATTCAGCAGTGAAAAGCAGATGTGGGCCAAGCCCTCTTGGAGCTGACTTTCTGGTCGGGAAATGGGATAAACAAGTAAACACGTGAAAATGAAATAATTAAGCACACTGACCTGGGAAGGGAAACAAAGGGGCCCAGAGAGAGAATGAGAGCGGAATCACTCAAGCAGAGAAGAAAGTCTGTTTGTAGCTTCTTGGGACGCAGGACCCTCCCACACCCAGGTCAGGAGTCATTGTTTAGACATCGGCGCTCTTGGCTAGCCTGAGGCTTGGCGCTGTGAGGGCATTACTGTTTCAACTTGCATTGATGATGTCACAATGGGCCCTATGGGGACAGGGACTGAGGACCCAATGAATTGCTGCAGAGGGGCAGAGGTGAGGGGAGGAGCTGGCAGAAGAGGCAGTAGGGACTCCCGCTGCCCCCCCCACCCCAGGTCTCTATCCAGCCTCTGACAGACCTGGCCCGGCTCAGGAGGAGGTGAGCAGGTGACCATGGCGATCAGCCTCTCTGCCTCGTCCATTGCCAACAACTGGCTCCCAAGCTACCCTGAGGTAACCAGGCCTGCCTTCTAGGTCTGTCTTGGGTGGGAGAGTCCCAGCCAGAGCAGATCGCCAATCTGTAAGCCGAGCATTGTCCTAGGCATTGTGGGGGGTGATAAGATGCGGGAGCTATGGCCCCTACCCTCGAGTTGCTGACAAATTAGACCTTGAGCAAGAGGCTTATCAGAATAATACTCCTCATCCTCTCCTGGCTAGCTTTGGAGGCGGAGGGTGCTAATTGTTGATGGGATCATTACAAACATCCCTGTCTGGTCCCCCAGTTTCTCTCTGTGTGGGCCCACAAGGCACTGAGCTTAAGGGCAGCTCCCCCGTCGGCCGCAGTATTTTTGAGAATCTGAACTGTGTTTCTCAGGGTGATCTAAGGATAGAATTTGCAGCACGAGATAAAAACACACATTCCTGAGCCTCAGCCCAAACCTTCCAAAGCTGCTCATGAATCTGCATTTTCAAAAACACCCTAGGTAATTTTTACCCTAAGCACTGCCCTGGTGTTTAAATACCTACTATATTTCCCCAGTCCAGCTGACCAGCCTGGGTCAGTTTCTCCGTCCAACATGGGTGTTGGTTTTGATATTTTTATTACTGATGAAAAGCCATGATTCATAGGCTGCTAGTGGCTGGCTGTCAGCTTGGAAGGAATCAGAGGCCACTGAGAAAAGAATTCTCTATCTTTTCGATCCATCTATAAAATGCTTACCTGAGCAGACACTGTTTAAAAGCCATTAAAATACCAGACACAGAATAACCCAGTCCCTGGAACTTTATAGACATATTTACTCAAACCCAAGTGCTTGCAAAAAGTAAATAAAAGGGAAGCAAAATGAGCAAGCCACCCCTAGAAATACAAACAGAAAGTAAACAGCCCTGTTCACTAAAATAAACAGGACAAATCCAGCGAGGATTAAATGACCTCTAGTCAGACAGGCTCAGAGCCAGAAATGCCCCATCTTGGCTCCGGGAGGAAGGAGAGGTGAGAGCCTGTCCCTGTCACCTGGGGGTATATGCCAGGCTCACTGCCTTGGTGGCCAGAGCCGGGCCTGCAAAAGCAGACATCATCCTGGGGGGTATGGGTGCTCCCCAACCCTCCCTGCAAGCCCGCCGCGGGGCCTGAACATCTCCATGTTTCAAGATCAAGAAGTGTGCCCCAAAAAGTCTCTGACAAAATGCACATTTTCTGGAGGTATAGAACCTTGAGTCGCTATTATATGCCATTTACTCCTTAATTTAGCGAACATTTATTTAGCACTTGCTGTGTTTCAGGCCCTGAGCCCGTCGCTAAAGATATCAAGATAAGGAAGGCATAACCGTGCCCTCAAGTTGCTCACAGCTTAATATGAAAGAAACAAGAACAAATAGTAACATATAGTGTTCACTGCCGATTCGACACACTTAATGATAAGCACCCTACAGGCACTCTTTAGCCCTCATAACATGATGGGTCTCATTTAAGGATCTCATTTACTCTTCCTGACATCAGGCAGTCATTACGGATGCCTTTCCACATTTTACAGATGCGTAAACTGAGGCTCAAAGTCTATGGTATGATGGTAAATGGTTAATAAGCCCTTTGAAACTAAAAAAAAAAAAAAAAAAAAAAAAAAAAGCCCTGATTCATAGTGTTTGTCAATCTCGGTAGTGTAAATACTCCCGGGTTGGTTTCAAGCTACCAGCCCGATGTCACTGAATGTGGAGTTGGAAAGACATAGGGGTGTGAGCTGGTTCCAGCACTTCAGGCAAACAAGGCTCACAGCTAATCAATGGAGGGGCCAGAACTTAAACCCAGGTATGTGTAATCCCAAGCCCCCGTGCACAACCACTTTGTTAAACCGTCAATAACTACATGGGATCATTGACATTTGAAAGGGGATACATCTTAAGACCTTTGTGAAGTGCCAGTTTTACAATGCTCCATAAAACTTCTTGGCTGGTTAATAGCCTGTGCTTCCTCTAGCTCTGTTTTTATTACCCACAAGAGCCGTTGGTTTTCTTTCGAGGGCCATTTAAAAAACTTTTTAATTTTGAAATAATTATCATTCACAGGAGGTTGCTAAAATAGTACAGAGAGGGCCTGTGTACCTTTAACCCACTTCCCTCAATGGTCACATCTTACATAACGACAGGATAATATCACAATCAGGCAAGTGACATTGGCAAAAGGTGTGTGTATATTTCTATGCCCTATTACCTAGGAGTGCCAGATTTGACAAATAAAGATAAAGGATACTCGGTTATTTTTTTTTTTTTTTTAGTGTAAGTATATCCCATGCAACATTTGGGACATACTTATACTAAGAAATTATTGTTTATCTGAAATGCAAATTTAATTGGGTGTCCTGTATGTTAGCTGGCAACCCTCATTTTATCACATGTATAGAGGCATGCAACCACTGCCCTAATCAAGATACAGGACCATTCTGCCACCACAAAGATGTTCCTTGTGCTACCCCTTTAGAATCACGCCTGTCCCTTGGCAACCACTAATTCCCTCTCCATGCCTATAATTTTGTCATTTTTTTCCCCGCTTAGCATAACATCCATGAGATCCAATCAAGTTGTTGCAGTTTTCAATACTTTGTTCCTTTTAAATGCTGGGGAGTATTCTCTGGGGGCCAATTTTAACAATGAACAATTTTTTTTTTAATCTCATTCATTGGGTATTTATTGTATCTCTACAAGGTGCCAGATGCAGACATGGAGCAGGTGATCTCGGTGCAGTCAGGGCTGGGTGTTTGCCAGGCAAGTAAGCAAATGCAGTGGCAGGGCACAGGCATGATTAAGACAACTGAGTGAATTATGCTGGAACCCGATGTGGGGCTCAAACTCAACATGATCACATGTGAGATCATGACCTGAGCCGAGATCAGGAGTCAGATGCTTAGGACACTTAAACCAACCGAGCCACCCAGTTGCCCCTATTTTTTGTTTAAATATCATCAACATCAAAAGAAACATTCTATCCACACCTCCTTCCAAATGTAGACACAATTTCTATATCAGAAGTAATACAGGGGTGCCTGGGTGGCTCAGTCAGTTGGGTGTCCGACCTCAGCTCAGGTCATGTTCTCACGGTTCGTGGTTCCAGCCCTGCGTCGGGCTCTGTGCTGACCTCAGAGCCTGGAACCTGCTTCAGATTCTGTGTCTCCCTCTCTCTGGCCCTTCCCCATTCACGCTCTGTCTCACTCTCTCTCAAAAATAAACATTAAAAAATTTTTAAAAATAAAAAGAAGTAATACAGTTTTACATGGTTTTTTTTTTAATTTTTTTTTTTAACATTTATTTTTGAGACAGAGAGAGAGCATGAACAGGGGAGGGTCAGAGAGAGAGGGAGACACAGAATCTGAAGCAGGCTCCAGGCTCTGAGCCATCAGCACAGAGCCCGATGCGGGGCTCGAACTCACAGACTGTGAGATCATGACCTGAGCCGAAGTCAGCCGCTTAACCGACTGAGCCACCCAGGCGCCCCTACATGGGTATTTTTAAAAATTTTTAAATGTTTATTTTTGAGAGAGAGACAGAGTGTGAGTGGGGGAGGTGAGGAGAGAGAAGGAGACAGAATCTGAAGCAGGCTCCATGCTCTGAGCTGTCAGCACAGAGCCCGACACGGGGCTTGAACTCACAGACTGCGAGATCATGACCTGAGCCAAAGTCAGATGCTTAACCGACTGAGCCACAGAGGCGATTACATGGGCATTTTTAAACTGAAGATTTTAGGGTTAAGTGTTAACTAACAAATTGCTCACTAACTCAATCAGGGTACAGAAGAAAACAAGATGTTCACAAAAAGTACTTAAAGATCATCTTTCCATCTGTTTTTTAAATTTACTTATTTCGTTTTAAAAGTGGGTAATATGTGGATGTAGAAAAAAATTCAAAACATACAAAAGGATTTATAAGAAAAAAGAAACATTCCTCCTACCACAGACCCTTAGCCAAAATTTCTCTTTCCCAGAGTCACTATTTTCTTGTGACTGCTTTTAAACATATAAGAATGCGTGTATGTATGTGTGTGTGTTTATACACAAACAGAACATACCATAACTGCTATTCTGCACCTTGTTTTTTCCCTTAGTATATCTTGGAAATTGTTCCCTATCAGTACCTATAGAGGTGCTGCATTCTTTTTAACCATACAAACTACTTTTTAAAGCCTCCCTCCTAGAACGTAATTGGTTGAAAATTTCAATCTTACCGAAGATCACCTCAAGGCATCCTGGGATTTGTAGTTCTTAATCCGTTGAGTCCTGCATGGAAAACAGAACTTGAGCAGAAGACTTGTGCTGGAAACGAAAATGTCCTTCCAACAACACTGTGAGAGGACATATTGTACTGTGTCCTATGTATGCTCCTATCATTATGCCCAGAAGCAAATTATTCATACATTTAAACAACCAAGATATCAATGAGACACCCAGGTCTGTCTTAGAATCAGGAAATCAAGATCATTTTAGCAGACAGGGACAGTACAGACACACACACACACACACACACACACACACACACACACACCACGCCTTTTCTCCCTTACATTGCTTTGGTCTTCTGTATCTCAAAGCAGTCTTAACAATTATGTGACAAATTACTACTTAGAAAGCTTCTCTCACAAACAGAGGGGTCAGAAAGGATACATATAACCAATGAACACACGCTGAAGTGTGTGTGACTAATTGCTATGATAACTTCCAGGTATTTGCTCTTTAAAAGTTGTTCAGCCAATGGGGCACCTGGGTGGCTTAGTCGGTTAAGCATCTGACTTGGGCTCAAGTCATGACCTCTTCATTCGTGGGACTCAGGTCATGACCTCTTCATTGGTGGGTTCAAGCCCCGGGTCAGGCTCTGAGCTGTCAGCTGTCTGTCAGCTGTCAGAGCCTGCTTCAGATTTTGCGTCTTCCATTCTCTCTGCTCCTCCCCTGCTCATGCTCTCTCTCTCTCTCTCTCAAAAATAAATAGACATTTAAAAAAATAATAAAGTAAGATAAAAGTTGTTCAGCCAAACAGAAATGAATGATGGTAGCATTGTAAGCATCAGCTAAGGACTGGTCGGGAAGATTTTCTCAGCAGGCTGAGGGCAAGAATGATTCTCAGAAACTTTTTTTGGATCGCTAAGGTCCCCCCCTTGACCCTCCCATTTCCTAACTAATGCCATTCCATTCTCCCTCCAAACCTGTTTCCACGCACTTACATGTATATGCATATAAAATCTAGACATTTAGCTCATTATGTGAATTTTACCTAAATGCTCTTGCCGTGTAAGTGTTGTTCTGGAAATTGCCTTTTTTCCATTCAGTATATTCAGAATTTTTTTCTATGATAATACATGAAAAGCATGACCTCATTGCTTTTTTTAATTTTTTATTTTTTTACATTTATTTATTTTTGAGAGACAGAGACAGACAGCATGAGCCGGGGAGGGGCAGAGAGAGAGGGAGACACAGAATCAGAAACAGGCTCCAGGCTCCGAGCTGTCAGCACAGAGCCCGATGCGGGGCTCGAACCCATGAATCGTGAGATCATGACCCCCATGAATCGTGAGATCATGACCTGAGCCGAAGTCGGGCACTTACCGACTGAGCCACCCAGGCACCCCTGACCTCATTGCTTTTTACTACCACACAGCGGTCTAAAACAACGTGTCTCAAACTTGAATTCGCATACAGATTAGCTAGGGATCTTGTTAACATGCAGATTATGATTTGATAGGTTTGGGGTGAGCCCTGTCATTCTGCATTTCTAGAAAGTTCCCTAGAATTGTAGATGCTGCTGGTCAAAAATCACACTGTGAGGAACAAAGACGTAGAGTCTGAGAGAAGTTGTGTGCTACAGCTGACTTGGATCAGCTCGTGAGAAATGATTATCAAATGTCCAGGAGTTTTGTGATCCTGCCATTAAACATAGAAATCATTAAAAAATTCAATTATGCACTCTTAATAAATTATATTGCAAACATATAATAAATACTCAAAAATCATCACCTTCTTAGCTATTTTATTATCAGTCTATGCTCCTTTTTTAAAGTTTATTTATTTATTTATGTAAGCAATCTCTACACCCAACATGGGGCTTGAACTCATGACCCCAAGATCAAGAGTCACATGCTCCTCTGACGGACCCAGCCAGGCCCCCCTCAATCTCTGCTCTTGAGTTTATTTATGTCCATTATATCTGTATGGTACAAATCTATACAATGCCCTGCTTTTGTGCATCTCTTCCCAACTCCACATTCAGTTCATGCTGGCAGCTTGGAACGAGTCACTGGGAGAGTTTACACCACAGAAATTGGGTATAAAGGCATGCGTTACCCCAAGTCTTCTCCAACACTTGACTTTACCAGTTTTTTTCACTTTTGCTAATATGACAAATCAAAAATGGCACCTCACTTTCAGCTTGCATTTCCCAGATTACAGTGAGACTGAGTATCTCATACTCATTCTTAGGAATTTAATAGTATTTCTTGTTCTTGTAAATAGGACCCTTTTACTAGTATATTTTCTAGTTGATTATTGCACAGGAAAGCTGATGATTTTCAAAATCAGGTCACTCCTGCTACCCGCTCAAATAGCTTATCAGCTTATTTTCTTGGAGGTTCTAGGTAATCAAATAATCTATAAATAACGAGAAAATTTACTTTTCCACATTTATAGTTGTTTATTTTGCTTTGTGGCACTGGCTTTCACTGCAGAACCACGTTGACTACGAGCAGTAATAGCTCACCAGTGTCTTACTTCTGACTTGAACAGGAGCACTTCTGTATTTCCCCACTAATTTCTACTGTAGATTTCTGGTAGATAGTCTTTATCCTTCCTTTCTGGTTTCTTTCTTTCTTTTTTTTAAGCTTATTTATTTTTGAGAGAGAGAGACGGAGCACAAGCAGTGGAGGGGCAGAGAGAGAAGGAGACACAGAATACCAGAATCCAAACCAGGCTCCAGGCTCTGAGCTGTCAGCCTAGAGCCGGAGGCGGGGCTCGAACCCACGGACCGGACCTCGAGATCATGACCTGAGGGGAAGTCAGATGCCCAACGCCCCGCGGGTGCCCCCCTCTTTCTGGTTTCTTAAGAGGATTTCATTTGGGTTTTTTTAATCAAGAATAGATGTTCAATTTATCAAAATGTTTACTTTCACTTTCTAAGTTACCCATTTTGGTGTTATTTGAATTTCTCACATTAGCATGTACTTTTTTTTTTTTTTGTACTCAGAAGAGCATCAAAAATTTTTTGTTAAATCTCCTTCCCTTATACATTGCACCCGTTTCAGTCCTTGTCACTGTCCGCGAATGTGTCCCCCACTAACCAGCCTCTGGCTCTCAGAGGAAAAGAATGTTCTTTCCATGACACTCTCAGCACAAAAACTATACATTTCAATAAACAGGGAATGCCATGAATTTACCCCACCACCCGTATATTCTTGGAACACTCCCCCGCAATACCTACTTCTGTGAATTGAAGGCTGCGGGGCCTTTCTGACCACTCCCCTGGCCCATTCCTACCCCAGTATATAAAGGGCAGCTTGCTCACCTGTAATCCCTAGAGTGTTAACACCGCTGAGTGCTGGGCCCTGTTTTGTACCTAGGGGCCACCAACAGTCCTGATCAGAATCTATGACTAGGTGGGCACCTTGGTTTTTTAAATTGTGGCTTACCACTCTTGACATGTGAAAACTGGGATTGCCTCCAAGAACGTGTGGAGTTTATTTTGTCCTCTTAAGAAGTGGAAAGAGTGCAGGTATGAGTCATTCCAGATGCATCCAAACAGTTGTGTGCTCTTAGGCAAGTCATTAACTTCCCTGGGCCTCGGGGACTTGCCGTGTAACGTTACACTCACCAAGGTGCATAGAAAAAGGCAGAGAAACGATCTGAGAGTAGCTTGCTCCAGGCCCCTGGAATCAAATTAATTGGGCTCAAACCCCACCTCTGCCATTTACTGCCCTGGATAGGGTACTTGCCTCCGTATTTCGTTTCGTTCATGTGTAAAATGGGGACAGTAAAAGTACAAAGTTGACGAAGCAATAGTGAAGATTAAACGAGGTAACACGTTAAGCCTTACTGGAAAGCTAAAGCTTACCGTGAACGCTCCATGAACACAAGTCATGTTGCTTTTATTACCACAAGGGTGCCTGCGGTGAGAGAGAGCACTTTGTACCGTACTCGTCGGACCAGGTGAGCCGGCAGGGGCGAGTTTTTTCTCAGATTCTCTGACCTGGGACAGGCGACGAGGCGCGTTACTCGGAGGCTGCTCTAGCACCTCCCGGGCAGCAGAGGGCCCCCGCCCCCACCGCGGCCGGCGGGGCGGGGCTGGCGGCGCGGCCTATCTCGGGGCGGAGCAAACGGCGCGGCAGAGCAAACGGCGCGGCAGGGGCGGGCCCGGAGGCGGGGGCTAGCGAGGGGCGGGGCGGGCAGAGAGCCGGAGCCAGGCTAGCGGACACCGGCCCACGCGTCGGGTTATGCAGGTAGGTGTCTCCGGCCCGCCCAGCTGCAGCTCAGATCCCCTCCGATCCCGTTCGGGACTGAGGTCAGCAGCGCTCTGAGGTGAGGGCCGTGCCCGACCCAAAGCGAAACCGAAAGCCCGGCCTCCGTGACCTGGTCTTCCTGGGGTTGGAAAAGGGTGGCCTGCTATAGACTGTGGGGGTGGAGGGGACGGGGGGGTGGTATTCCCCAGAGAATAGGGCTTTGGCTCCTTGGTGCAGGCCCGCCCGGAGTTTAGGGGCCCGTTTGGGAGCTGAGAGCTTGGAACCGACCGGGATTTCCCCGGTGGGCGGGCACGTGGGGGTAGGATTTAGGGGGCCGGGCTAAAGCTCGTATTGGGGGCGGGCCGTCTGGGAGGAGCTGGGCGGGGAGCACCCTTGGGGTTGTGATACTTTGGCTGGAGGGCTGGAGCTTTCTGCTGAGACAGGTTTGGCCCGGCATCTGCGTCTGTCCGTAGCGAAAGGGGCGGAAGCAGAGGTCTGAACCTCGCAGCGGTCACTTAGGGAGAATGGGGCTGGGGAAGGAGGTGGTTCCCGGGGCCTGGATGATATAACTCTAGGGTCCCAAACCTCTAGGAGTCTGAGCACCTCCCCTCCCCTAGGTGGTCATGACCGGCAGAGCCCGCAAAGAGGCAGTGCAGGCCGCGGCCCGGGAACTCCTCAAGTTCGTGAACCGGAGCCCTTCTCCTTTCCACGGTAAGTGACCAGGACAGGGGAGGAGGGTGGGGCCGGTGTGCCCCCTTACCCGCTTCCATCGCTCTGAAAGCCTTCTTTCGCTATAGCTGTGGCTGAGTGCCGCAGCCGCCTCCTCCAGGCTGGCTTCCATGAACTCAAAGAGACGGAGAGCTGGGATATCAAGCCAGAGAGCAAGGTACTTGGGGTGGGGTGGGGGCAGAGAAGCATGTTCCTAGGCTGGGGCTCAAAGTCCTTTGTGCCAGCTGGCTAGCTAATCCAACTCAATCTCCGCACCCCTTCACCCCCCCCCCCCCCAGTACTTCTTGACCAGGAACTCCTCCACCATCATCGCTTTTGCTGTGGGAGGCCAGTATGTTCCTGGCAACGGTTTCAGCCTCATTGGGGCCCACACGGACAGCCCCTGCCTGCGGGTGAGGAACTGGGGCGGCGGGGGTGGGGGGGACAGGTCAAAAGGAAGTGGAGAGGTACAGGTTGGGGAGTCTATTCCTGAAACTTGTCGCCCCCTTCCTCCACACTTTGGGCCCTTCTCTGCAGCAGTATTCGCTCTGTGTTAACTAGCTCTCGATCAGTCTGTCTCCTCTCCACATCCTGTCGTTCAGCCTTCTCTCACTTCCCCACCTTCACACGCAGGTGAAACGGCGGTCCCGCCGCAGCCAGGTGGGATTCCAGCAGGTTGGTGTGGAGACCTATGGTGGCGGGATCTGGAGCACCTGGTTTGACCGGGACCTGACCTTGGCCGGACGAGTCATTGTCAAGGTGGGAACTGGGGTGGGACCTGGGAGGTTCTCACCTTCAGCTGCCTGAAGATTGACTGTGACCTTCCCTTAGGGTACCTGTGGAGAGCCCCCCAGGGAAGGGGTGGCGGGGCAGTCTGGTCTGAGGACCATGTTGGTCAGTCTGGGGTTTTAACCAACGGTGATTGGGAGGTGCCCTGGGCTGACCTGGCCTGGTGGGCCACAGTGCCCTGCCTCAGGCCGCCTGGAGCAGCGCCTGGTGCACGTGGACCGGCCCATTCTCCGCATCCCACACCTGGCCATCCATCTGCAGCGAAATGTCAACGAGAACTTCGGGCCCAACATGGAGATGCACTTGTGAGTCTGGTGCGAGGGCTGTGGCACCAGGTGAGGGAAGGGGCCCGGTGGGATCTAGGACACCACTACCTACCTAATGGTGGCCACAGCCAGGTTCTACTGTTGGGACCCAGCTGATGCTATCTGAGGTCCCTCATTGCTCTGCCACTTGGAAAGCAAGCTGAGAATCAGGGCAAGGGCAGTTCCCACTGGGAGATGCTGGAGCTCAGGGATGCCATGCCTCCAGCCCTCCCCACACTTCCCTCTTGTGACTCCACACAGAGTCCCCATTCTTGCCACAGCCGTTCAGGAGGAGCTGGAGAAGGGGACTCCTGAGCCTGGACCTCTCAGTGCTGCGGTAAGAGAGTCCCCTGCTCATGGGGAGGAGTGGGGCAGGGACTGATTCTCTGAGAAGGGGGAGGAGGGGAAGAGCAGACCTTCTCCTAACATCCTTTTGCCGTGCAGGATGACCGGCACCACTCGGTCCTCATGTCCCTTCTCTGTGCCCATCTGGGACTGAGCCCTGAGGATATCTTGGAGATGGAGCTCTGCCTTGCTGACACCCAGCCTGCGGTGAGGAATGGTTGCCGGAACTCATGGGTGGGGATCGCCGGGATCCTAGCCTGCCTCTGTGCGCCCTGAAGCACTCACCGTGTCGGCCGGTCCCCCAGTTACTCCCATCTCATCCCTGTTCTTTCCAGTAGTCATCATGCCCCTCTGCCTCCAGGCCAGTGGTTCTCAAAAGGGCACTTTCCTGCTCCAGAACTGCCTACCTGGACATCTGCGATGGGGCCTGGAAATCATTCCTTCCACACACTCCTTAGGGGTTTCTGCTGCAGGTGGTCACTCGTACTTTGACCCATACCGGCCCTACACCTCTGAGGGCAGAAGGCCTGGCTGTGCTCCCCCACCCCTTTCTCTGGAGCCTGCCCTCGTGCCCCTCTGAGTTGCCCACAGTAGGAGACTGTGAAGTCTTTGGATGTTTGGGCCTGTTTGAATGTGCACTGTTTCCGGGCTGGTCTCTTGTTTATTTCCTTAGCTTGTCTTGTGACCATTCAGCGTCTCCCTTTTCTAGTCTCACAGGAACTGGTAGGAACTATAGACATCACCCTCCCATCCCTCAGCTCCTGCCCGACCCTGTTCCCCATCGTCCACTCAGCCCTACACGGCAGGATCACAGTGCCCTAAGCCAGGGGGCAGGGAGGGGCCGCGCACAGAGCCAGGGAGGCTCGCTCACACTCAGGCGTTGGGGAGCAGGGAGAAGCAGGTGAGTTGGGGTGAGGGGTCGAAGGGCAGGCTGACTGTCCTGTATTTCTAGGTCCTGGGCGGTGCCTACGAGGAGTTCATCTTTGCCCCTCGGCTGGACAACCTGCACAGCTGCTTCTGTGCCCTGCAGGTGAGTGGCGGCGGCACCCCAGGCAGCACATCACCAGGAGGAGCAGCAGTGGGGGTGGGGAGGACTGCCTCAGGTCCTAGCAGGTCAGAAGAGGGCCGCTGGCCACCTCCCCGGTCTGCTGGTGCTGGCTGGGCCATGGGCAGGGGCTGAGGTGGGGGAAGGCTGAGAGGCCGGCCAGGGCACCATGGTGTCTCCTCCTCGCCCTGCTCCGTCTGCTTCTCCCCTGTGTTAGCCTCTGCTCCAAGGGAGAGGCCTTAGTATCTCATAAGGCAATGTCCTCCGCCTCCCTCTGCTCCCCCTGCCCTCCAGGCTGAGGCCCACCCAGCCTTCTGTCTGTGCCTTGGGGTCTCAGTAGGGCAGTCTGTCTTCCTCCCAGTCACCTTGATGTCCCCACCTTTCTATCCTAGTTACTTCTATTTCCTTTTTTTTTTTTTTTTTTTTTTTTGAGAGAGAGAGAGGGAAAGAGGGCACAAGTGAGCAAGGGGCAGAGAGAGAGAAAGAGAATCCCACGAGGGGCAGAGAGAGACAGGGGGAGAGAGAGAGAAGCAGGGCTCACCCAAGGCAGGACTTGTGCTCACCCGATATGGGACTCAAACTCACAAACTGTGAGATCACGACCTGAGCCAAAGTCAGATGGTTAACGACTGAGCCACTCAGGTGCCTGTCAGTTCTATTTCTTTCTTTCCTCTTGCCCTGTCCCTTGTCATACCTCTCCCTCCCTCCCCATCCTGTTCTTGGAGACAGGCTTTGGGCTGTAACTTGAGACCAGAGCCAGACCTGGGACCTGTATTAGCTTCTGCAGCCAGCCAGCTGCATCACCTCGATGGAGTCCGGGTCACCTGGTCACCTCTTTGGACCTTGATCTTTTCACTGAGGCCAATTAGTTTACACGCTCTGTGTGGTTCTTTTGACTTTCCAGGATTCTCAGCTCTTCCCCTCCAGCTTATTCATCCTCCTGCCTTTTGCATAGGAAGGTAGGGGAGGAGAACACCCAAAGGGTGGTTCTCCCAGCCCAGTTGAAAAGGTCTCCCGCATGCTGGGCAGCGCCCCAAGAGATGAAAGCCTGTGAAAGCCCCAGCCCACTTCCCTCCGGCCGTGATGACAGAAGGCAGGCGGGGAGTGTGAACCTCCGAGGTGTTGGTGGGGAGGGTTATGGAAGAAGGGGGGATGAGGAGGATGCTCTTGATACCGCCCCCCCGCCCCCCAAACAGGCTTTGATCGACTCCTGTGCATCTCCTGCCTCTCTGGCCGCGGAGCCCCACGTGCGTATGATTGCTCTCTACGACAACGAAGAGGTACATAGAGGGTTCTGTGGAGGGTCCCCTCTGTGAAGCTTTCTGCAGCCAGCTCGTGTCAGGTACCCACTGTAAGCCAGGGCTATTCCGGAAGCCACAAAGGTGGGAAGATACTGCCTGTGCTCTCTTAGCTCCTGGTCCCCCTGGCTCAGCATATATCTGCTTTCAGTAGTGAGACCATACCTCCTCTGTCTCTGTGTGTGCCACATGGTGAGCGTCTCGAGGACAGGGACCCTGCCCTTTCATCTGTTAGTCCCAGGGCTCAGCACATGGCGGGTCCTTTACTCTGCGTGCCTGTGTCAGGTGCAGTCTTAGACAACGCAACAGAGCCTGAACAGATGGGTTGTTCTCTCGCACATAATTGCACGGGTCAGAGTGAGCAGTTCAGGACAGGTCTCTGCCATCCTGAGCACTCGGCTTCCATCTCAGGATCCAGGGTGTATGTCCTAGCTCCTGCCGTCGTGTCTGTACTGAGTTAGGAGGAGAGGAAAGGGCACGGGGAGAGTGTACGCTCATTTAAGGCACCACCCAAAGGTGCCGTTCCTCACTGTCTGTGTTCATGGGACTTGGCATGGCCACGTTTAGCTTCAGGGGAAGCTGGGAATGTCCTCTCTACCTGAGTAGTTGTATGCTTAGCTGCAGTTGGGGTGTTCTGTTGTACAAGCTAGCACGGGTAGTTAGCCGCCTCTGTCACATGCATAAAAGAAGATTGGCCAGTGTGAGAGGGCATCTGCGAGGAGGCCCTGACATGAGGGTCAGGGGAAGGAAGAAGGGTGGGGGGGGCAATGTAGGAAGCCCGCAGAAAGTGCTGTTGCTGCCCCAGAGACAACTCAGGGTTAGTTTGGCCCCAGCCCACCATCAGGTTTTCGGTGGCACGGTGTTGGGGACATTGCTGACAACATCCCACAGTCCTCAGCCACTGAATCAGTTGGGTCCCGGGCCGGTCTGGGGTGTTGGGCCCCTCTCCTTGGCCTCTGCCTCAGGCCCCCGATCCCAGAGCCAGTCTCTGCTCTCACCAGGTGGGGTCCGAGAGCGCCCAGGGGGCACAGTCGCTGCTGACAGAGCTGGTGCTGCGCCGGATCTCGGCCTCATCCCAGCACCTGACGGCCTTCGAGGAAGCCATCCCCAAGTCCTACATGATCAGCGCAGACATGGCCCACGCCGTGCACCCCAACTACCTGTGAGTCCACCGGGCCAGGCTCGTAGTCCTCACAGCTGGCGGCCCGCGGGTAACCTAACGCTGGGCCCCAGCCCCTCCCCCTTCCCCTCCTTCCTCCTTCTGGCGGAAAGGTCAGTGGCGGCTTCCTCTTGACTGCTCCAAGGCCCAAATTGGCCAAAGTCATGTGATGCCCCTCCCAGGTACGTTGAAGAGACTCTGTGAACTTCTTTCCCTCTGTTGCTAGAGGCCGCCTGGAACACTGATATGCCTCCTAGGTCCTGCCGGGCTGGGTGGGGAAGAATGCTGGGATGCATTAGTGATGTTTCCACGGGGTAGGTGGTGGTGATGCCAGGCCCACTTCCTGTTTGCCATCCCTGGCCCTTAATCCGCCTCTTGCAGGGACAAGCATGAGGAGAACCACCGGCCCTTATTCCACAAGGTGAGGTAGTCCTGTTTCTCCTTAGGGACTTGGGAGGCCTGGCTGGTTCTGGGCCCATCACTCATGTGTGGCTCGCCCTCATTTCCTGGTGTCCCTCTCTCCAGGGCCCGGTGATCAAGGTCAACAGCAAGCAGCGCTACGCCTCGAATGCGGTTTCAGAGGCCCTGATCCGAGAGGTGGCCAGTAATGTTGGGGTGCCCCTGCAGGTGAGGCCGGGCCCTGCCTGGGAAGATGTGATGGAGGGAGTGGGGTTGGGGGACATAAGCAGATGGGCCCCCCCAGTGGAGGGGGGCCTGGTAGCCAACCTGTAGTGGATGGGCTTCCAGTTGAGTGAGAAGAGTGGGTTTTGGATGTAGGCGGAGCTGGGATGAGTGCTGGCTCTGCTGTGGGGCTGGTCCTGCCGCTGAGGGCCAGTCCCCTCATTTCTCTGAGCCTCAGTTTCCACACCTGTAAAATGGGGCTGATAACGATGCCTCTCCTGGATTTCTGTCAGAACTGAAGGTACAGAGTGCTCGAGGCACATGGTGGGTCAGTCCTGCCTTTTTCCCATCCAGCCCCCTGTGTCTCTCTGACATACCCTGGGGGCTTCCATAAGGCAAGTTCAGGGCTGGGGAGACTGGAACTCTAACGGCCTCAGCATTCTTGCCTCAGCAGTGGCCCATCTCGACAGAAATAGGTAGAAGCAGAGATTTAAGGGCCTGGGGCCCAGGTGATCCAGTGACAAGCAGCGAGCAGGTCCTGGTGACTCAGGACCCTGGCATCCTGTCTCCCGGCTCAGGGCTCTCTCTGCCGCACAGCCCCACCCTGTCCCCTGTAGACCTGAGTAGTTCCACTCTTAGGGAAGCCTCTTCGAGGAGGTGACACTTTGAGCTGGGACTTAACTACCAGAAAGAGGCGTGGGTGAGTCTGCAGGAAGAGCATCCCAGCCAAAGGGAATGAGTGCAAAGGCCCTGAGGGGAGGCGGGGACAGGAGCGAGCTTGGTCTGTCAGGAAGAGACAGAGCGCCAGTGATAGAGCTGGGGTGAGAGCCAGAGTTGCAGGGAGAGAGGCCTGCCCAGGCCAGCTTTATAGGGCCTTCTAGGCCATGGAAGGGGGTTTGCATTTTCTTCTAAGGCAGTGAGACGACATTGGAGGAATTTTCTTTAATAACTTACAGCAGAAGCAGGACATGTGTCCTTCAGAAAATTAGGAAATACAAAAAGAAACAAAATGTTAATCCACAGAGATTTGTGTATATTCTTCTAGATTTTTTTCTATGCGTATACTTAAAACATTTTTTTTTACAAAATGGAATCGTGTTGGATATATTTCTTGTTTTCTCTTCACTCCGTATTCTTTACCTTTTCATTTCAGTAAATTTTTGTTTCAATAAATTTGTATCTAATGCACAGATCATTTTTTTAAAGTAAGCTTTACACCCAGTGTGCTTAAATTCACGACCCCGAGGGGCCCCTGGGTGGCTCAATCGGTTAAACGTCTGACCTCAGCTCAGGTCATGATCTCACGGTTCGTGGGTTCGAGCCCCACTTCAAGATCTGTGCTAACAGTTCAGAGCCTGGAGCCTGCTTCAGATTCTGTGTCTTCCTCTCTCTCTGCCCCTCCCCTGCTCATGTTCTGTCTCTCAAAAATAAATAAAAAAACACTAAAAAATTTTTAATTAAAAAAATAATAAATTCACGACCCCAAGATAAAGAGTCACATGCTCTACCAACTGAACCAGCCAGTCACCTCCAGATCATTTTCAGTTTTCCCTAGTTATCCCCAAAATATTCTTTGTTTTGAGAGAGGGAGAGGGAGCTCAAGTGGGGGAGGGGCAGAGAGAATCCCAAGCAGGCTCCACACTGTCAGTGCAGAGCCCGATGTAGGGCTCAGACTCACAAACTCATGAGATCATGACCTGAGCTGAAGTCGGAGACTTAACCAATTGAGCCACCCTGGCACCTTTCCCCCAAATATTCTTTACAGACATTTGTCCCACCTTAGTATCCAGTTCAGGACCGCATTATATCTGGTTGATATGTTGCTTAAATGTCTCATAACGTAGAGCAGCCCTCACCACCCCCCTTTTAAAATAACATTGACTTAAAAAAATAAAATATTGTTGAAGAAACAAGGCTCATCATCCCACAGGATTTCCCACCTGCTGAATTTGTCTGATTGCTTCCTCTTGGTGGTGTTTAGCTGGTGCCTGTAGGTCCTGCATTTCCTGCCGATTGGAATTCATACCTAAAGACTTAGCAGATGACACATTTTTAGCCAGAAGTCATGACTGGTGGGTCCCTCATGTTGCATCATACTTGTGTTATCTGGGCGCCCCACCCTTAGTGATGCAGTGCGTTGGGGTGCCCTCCTTCCCCTCTGTCATATGGGGTTTTCCTCCTTTGGCTGGACAGTACCCTGTGCAAGTGATGAGATCCCTGACAACCAGACACATGATGGTTTTGACACCAGTCAATAATCCTTGCTGAAATCACTAAATTCATTCCCCCAATTCATCCCTTTTCTACGCATAATCCCTTCTGCATAGATTAGCTGCTGTTCTGGGAAGCAGAACTTTTCTCCCCGTCAGCCAGGGCTATTTGGTTATCATGCAATAGGGTTTCTGGTGGAAAGACAGGATAAATGCTAATTCTTTCCCTTTACTAATCAGTTTTCAAGGTGAGCTGTGTTAATAGCCACCTTACATGGTGACAGATAAGGGGCTTTTTTCCTTTTCTGTTTCTGTCATTAAATCAAGGGTTTCATTGGTTCATTATGACCCAAAGCACTGTAGCCATTTACTTTCTTCTTTTTTTTTTTTTTTCAAAATTTTTTTAACGTTTATTTTTGAGACAGAGAGCGTGAACAGGGGAGGGGCAGAGAGAGAGGGAGACATAGAATCTGAAACAGGCTCCAGGCTCTGAGCAGTCAGCACAGCTGACATAGCTAGAAAAATATACATATTTTTTGCAAACCATGAATTAATGCTATACTTATGTAAGAAGTAATAGTTACTGCTTAATTTATCTGATTTTATAATCCTGTTTTCCCTTATACTAAAAATCTTAATTTTGAACATATTATGATTTTCTTATTTACTTATTTATTTTTTTAAATGTTTGTTTATTTTTGAGAGAGAAAGTGTGAGCAGGGAAGGGGCAGAGAGAAGAGGGGGAACAGAGGATCAGAAACAGGCTCTGCTCCCAGCAGACAGCCCGATGCGGGGCTCGAACTCACAAACCATGAGATCATGCATGACCTGAGCCAAAGTCGGATGTTTAACCGACTGAACCGACCACGTGCCCCTTCTTATTTAATTTAATTTTATCAGAATGTAAAGAAATTCAGAATGCCAATAGCAATATTTCTAAAAACACTAAAACTACAGAGTGATTGTTCTTTGTGTGTGTATGGGTATAGGAAGTGAGTGTGTGCTAAGCAAGAGGTTGATATAAAGGGTACATTTTGTTTTTTTAATTCCCCTGCCTGCTATGTGGAGGAAGGAATCGTAATGGAAGGGAAGGTGGCTGGAATTAGGGTGGCAGTAGTTCAGATGGAGAGAGTAGGACCAATTCAGAATATACTGTCCTTTGGGCTTGCCATTTAATGTAGGCTATCTTTATTCTGGTCACATCTACTCTCTGAGGGGGCAGAAGTGGGCCCTCTGCCAGGGGCCCTTTCAGTCCTGCAGTTCTAAGATGACTTCCTGTTTGGGCTTAATGAGCAGACACTACCTGTTGTTCATGAACCTGTCCTCTCCGTAGGATCTCATGGTGCGGAATGACTCTCCCTGTGGAACCACCATTGGACCTATCTTGGCTTCTCGGCTGGGGCTGCGAGTACTGGATTTAGGCAGCCCCCAGCTGGCCATGCACTCCATCCGGGAGACCGCCTGCACCTCAGGAGTGCTCCAGACCCTCACCCTCTTCAAGGTGACTCCCACCTCATCCATCATCATGGTGGCTGGGCTCCTCCTCTGGTGCCTGGATTGGTTGCTGGGGCTCCATGCTACCCTGTAGGAAAGGAAGGGTGCCCATTCTTCTTGAGACACAGGGGCCCCGATCAGCCCCCAGAGGATAATGAGAGGATAGAGTGGGGACGAGAGATGGGAAGACGGGGGCAGTTGTCATGTGTGGGTCAAGGACCTGTGTCTCTCTGGCTGGGCCTGTGTTGGCGGGAGCAGGGCCCCCCCATCTGGTCTGCACTGATTCCAAATCCCTTGTTGCTCTCCATTTTAGGGCTTCTTTGAGCTGTTCCCTTCTCTGAGCCGTAACCTCTTAGTGGACTGAGGCCTCTTGGAAAGACTTCTCTTGCACTTGAGAAGTTGTCAGCTGAGCTGAAGCTGGATTATTAAAGTGGATTTTTCACTCAGATGCATTCTGTTGTGCTCATTTGAAGGCTGGAGGGGTGGGAGTTGAATCTGGCTTGAACCACTAGAACCAGAACAGAGGGGGAGGTAGGGGGCAGGTGGGGGTGGGGGCGCAGCTCCTGGGAGCTGGAGGCCTGATCTCGAATCACTTTTCCTTAAGCCCGTGCCTGAAGTGGGTGACAGGTAGGTGGGTCCACAATTGGAAGGTTCTTCTCCCATCCCTACTCCTCCCTTCTGGGAAGCAGCCTCAATGATCTTCCATTACCGGAAGAGTCCAGGAGCCCATCTCCGTGCTGTGGGGGCTCCACGCTCAGCATGGGACCCCAGAGCTGCCCTGGGCAGCCCAGGCTGTCCCCCTCCCCGCCCCTCTCAGCCTCTTATGAATTTTTATAATCAATCTCTTAAATTAAATGTTTTTCCTCTAGTTAGTAATTTCCCTCCATCATTTATCTCTCCTCTCTTTTCCTGTTTCCTTTTTTCCTCTTTTTCTTCGTCTTCTTCCTCTTCCTCCTCCTCCTCCTCCTGCTCCTTTCCTTGTATTTGTTCATTCCCCTTCTTTGTCTTAAGTTTGCCTATCTTGTGGCTTTTTTCCTAAGCGCCAGCAGTCATATTTGTTAGCGCTAAGTGTGCTGGTGACAGACCCTGGCATGTGGCACGGTCACCAATACAAGCCTCTCGCTGGCCGAGCCCAGTCCTTTGGAGGCCGGGTTGACGGTAGAACGCTGCTTTGGAACTGAGTTCCCTGGTGTTGATGTGATCATAGGATCTCAGAATTGCTGAGACCAGGTGGCAGCCCTTTATCACCGAAGTCTAGTATTTTCTCAGTATGCTGTAACCGTGAAATACAAGTAGTTTGGTTGTTTGTTTTTTTTTTAAGTTTTTTTCAGAGAGACAGTGTGAGCAGGGGAGGGTCAGAGGGAATCCTAAGCAGGTTCTGTGCTGTCAGTGCAGAGCCCCACATGGAGCTCGTACTCAAGAAACTGAGATCATGACCTGAATCAAGAGTCGGACGCTTAACCGACTGGACCACCCAGGCGCCCCGAGATATGAGTATTTTTATTTCCTTCTTTTGGATGAACTGGGTGGTTTTTGGAGGACGTGTTCTGGACTTAGGCAGCTGCTGCTCTCCTATGGGGACTGCCAGTGCTGTTTGTCATAGTAAAACACGGAAGGCGTTGGTAGAAGACACCGTTAGCAACCCCCCCTCTGTGCCTCACTTTGATCACTTCAGTAGACTTGTCCCAACTTCCAACTGCTTACAGCTACACTTCTTTGCCTGGGGGCTGGCTTTTGCTGCTCGACTACAGTTTTCCATTCATGACCTTTGGAAGTGCCAGGGAATGAATTCTCCCCACCCCAGAACAGCTCCAACCAGAAGGCCAAGGCTAGAAGAAAACTCCAGCTCCCTCACATCCTGGGAGATCACTTGGACATGGGTAGCATGGGACTCTGCAGCAGAACCAAGCTCCAGAATTAAGTTTGATAACATACCCCTTTATCGTCCACCCTCCCTTCCTTGTCTCACACCTCCACGCCCCTGCCAGTGTTTACCTCCACCTTCCAAATAAACTCCTTGCACTTGGATCCTGGTCTCAGGTCTGCTGCTGGGAGAGCCTAAACAGAATTCCTTGGAGAGGGAGAATAAGACAAGGATGCTTGGTTTTCCATTTTTAGCTAACACTGCACTGTTAGTCCTTAGTTTGGGTGATATGGTGAAGACAAAGGATAAAGGAAACACTGAAAGGGGAGGAGTAAAGTTCCTTTTGATATGATTTGTTACATAGAAAATTCAAAAGCTATATTATTTATTTGAATTAATAGAGTTTATCAAGGTAGCTGGCTGAAAAATCAATATACAGAAATTATTTCTTTAGGCCAGCAACGAATAGTTTGAAAATGAAAATTTTAGAACAACTTCTACAAAGCGTAATAATCAAGTAGCTATGAATAAATATAAAAAGTGAGCATGGGGGTCCCTGGGTGGCTCAGTCAGTTAAGCATCCGACTTTGGCTCAGGTCATGGTCTCACGGTTCGTGGGTTCAAGCCCCGCATCAGGCTCCGTGCTGACAGCTCAGAGCCTGGAGCCCACTTTAGATTCTGTGTCTCCCTCTCTCTCTCTGTCCCTCCCCCACTTGTGCTCTGTCTCTCTCTCAAAAATAAACATATTTTTTTAAAAAGTATGCATGATTTCTACAGAAAAGAATTATATGAAAGGAGGTCCAAATAATTTGCAAGATAGGTGTTATTTGTGGATGTGAAAATATTTTTAAAATACTGGTTATCCCCCAAATTGATAGATTCAGTGCAATCCTGATAACAATGTTAACGGGTTTGCTCCTCCCTGCTTTTCTTATTTTGTGGAAGTTGACAAATTGATTCTATAATATATATGGAAATTGCTAACACACTTGAAGAAGACAATCACCTTATCAGTTAAAGCTGATTGCAAAACTGTAGTGATTGAGAGTATATTATTGTTTCAAGGGTCGACTGGCCAATAGAACCAATAAAGACAAGCGAATAGCTGTTACTTGATTTATGAGGAAAGGGGCAATTGAGATGATCTTTTCAATAAATTGTGCTATGGAAATTGGATACCCATATGGAAAAATTAAGTTGGAGCCCTACCTCCCACAACACGCAAAATCAATTACAAATGGATTTTGAATCTAAATGTAGATGGCAAGATCATAAAGCTTTTAGAAAATATTAGAGGAGAATATGACCTTGGTTAGGATAAGATTTAAGTAGGATACAAAGAACACTAAACATAGAGGAAAGTATTGACATATTTGGCCTCTTGGAAATTAAGACCTCTCTAAAAGGATTAGAAAGGTTGTTTGTAACACATGTAATTGACATAGAGCTCATATTCAGAGTATATAAGACCTACAGTCAATAAGAAAAGTCAGACGTCTAAAATAATGGGCAAATTACTTAAACAGGCACTTCATAAATGAGGGAATCTAAATGGCCGTTAAATATATGAAAACATGCCCTACTTCGTCAGTCATCAGAGGAACTTGGCTGAATCATGACATTGTTTGTGTTTGACCATTTTGACTGAAAAATGGTCATTTCATATGGTTTAATCTAATATAAATTAAAACCGTGATAAGACCTTGCCACACACCCATTATGATAGATAAAATTTTAAAATCTGACAATACCAAGTGTTGGTGAGGATGTGGACCTATGGGAACAGTTGTACAATGTTAGTGGGAATGTAAGTTGACAACAGTTCAGGACGTCAGTTTGGCATTATCCTCACTGGCCCAGCTATTTCACTCCAGCAGACACCCTCAGTAAGAATGAGACTGGAAGCCAAAGGGCTCCATAAAAATCTTCTTTTCCTGCTATTATGAGTTTGAGCCCCGCACTGGGCTCTCTGCTGTCAGCACAGATCCAGCTTCGGATCCTCTGTCCCCCTGTCTCTTTGCTTCTCCCTCTGCTCTCTCTCTCTCTCTCTCAAAAATAAACATTTAAAAAAAATGATATGAGTCAGTCTTGAAAATATAATGTTGGGGTACCTGGCTGGCTCAATCAGTAGAGCATGCGACTCTTGATCTCGGGATCATGAGTTCGAGCCCCACATTGGGTATCGAGATTACTTTAAAAAATAAAATATAATGTTGAACAAAAGCAGCACAAAATAATATATATTGTAATTTAGTGACTTGAATGGCATATCCCCAAAATCGGTGCCTCCCTGGAACCTTAGAATGTGTCCTAATTTGGAAAGCAGGTCTTGCAGATGTAATTAAAGATCTCAAGATGAAATCATGCACACCCACTTTATGCCTTGAAATGCAAAACGCATATGTCCTCCTTGGAAGGGAACAAAGAGGTGATGATTTCTTTAGAATAGATAACAGCTAAGGAAAGGCCAGATGAAAATGACCGGAGGAAGCTATTGTATGTGTATTCCAGACCACCAATGATAGACATCTCAACACTAAGAACACCTGGGCCCTTTGTTCTACCTAGTTCCTGGAAGCCTGAGAGGACACATACTCCAGACCTCAATCCTCAATAAAAACCCCAGATCCTAAGCAAAGAGGAGACTTTCTCTCCTTTCCTTACTGAGATCTCCCAGACACTTTGTCTATACCTACACTCTCTCTCTACAGTGAATTCTGCTTTCACCTCCTGCAGGCTTGCATTTGATTTGTATCCTGCACACAGCTAGGGACCCTCTTGGCTGGTCCCTGGACCTAGCCTGCTGGCATCAAAAGCATCTGCGTGTGCACCAGGAGACGTACAAGAGTATTCACAGCAACTGTTCACAAGATTCCCAAACCAGAAACAACCCAAGGTCCATACACAACACAGTAGACTCTGGTAGAGGTCACAGGTTTGTGGGGGCTGAAACATACAATTTGGGGACCCTCTTTGAGTAGAAGCATACAAAATTACAAATAAGAATTTAGTACGAAAGCAAATATCTCACAAGAACGAAGACATTTAAGGAAGAAGTAACACCAATTGTTCACAAACTCTTCCAAAAAATGAAAGAGAGAACATCAGTCATTACCCTGATACCAACACCAAAGACATCACATGAAAAGGAAAGAAATTCACTCTTTATGAATTTAGATACAAAAATTCTCAACAGAATACCAAACTGAATCCAGCAACAAGTAAAAGGACTATACACCATGATACAGTGGGACTTATCCCAGGAAGGCAGGCTTGGTTCAACTTACAAAAACCGATCAACGTAATATGCCACATTAATAGAATAAAGGGCAAGAACCACATGATGGTCTCAGATGCAGAAAAAGCATTTGACAAAATCCAACATTCTTTCATGATTAAAAACAAAAAACAAAACATTTAACGCCCAGAAATAGAAGGGAACTTCCTTACTCTGATAAAGGGTATCCATGAAAAACCAACAGATAAACATCATACTCAATGATGAAAGACTGAAAGCTATCCCCCTAAGGATCAGAAACAAGACAAGGATGTCTACGCTCACCAGTTTTAGTCAGCATTATACTAGAGCTTCTACCCAGGGCAATCAGGCAAGAAAAATGTGTAACTAGAATATGAATATATAGTACAACAAATTAATTTTTACAAACCATACACAAACATTCGATCATGTGAACACATTGCTAAGGCTCCTCCCAGAACCTTGGAAGTGGTCTGGGAAGACAAGGATCCCTGGAGCTAGAGGTTTCTTGGCTTTATAGTATGCCCTACTCTGAACTGTAATGTAATGTTATCACACAATGGAAGACTACAACCGCAATGAAAATGAATACAATACTGTTTCATTCAATGATATGGGTAAGTTGGGGCACCTGGGTGGCACAGTTAAGCCTGCAACTTTACTCAGGTCATGATCTCACGGCTTGTGAGTTTGCGGGGCTCAAATCTGTGTTGTCAGCACAGACCCAGCTTCGGATCCTCTGTCCCCCTGTCTCTTTGCTTCTCCCTCTGCTCTCTCTCTCTCTCTCTCTCTCTCTCTCTCTCTCTCAAAAATAAACATTTATTAAAAAATGATATGGGTCAGTCTTGAAAATATAATGTTGGGGTACCTGGCTGGCTCAATCAGTAGAGCATGCGACTCTTGATCTCGGGATCGTGAGTTCAAGCCCCACATTGGGCATCGAGATTACTTTAAAAAATAAAATATGTTGAACAAAAGCAGCCAACACAAAATAATATATATTGTCATTTAGTGACTTGAATAGCATATCTCCAAAATTGCTGCCTCCCTGTACTAATTTGGAAAGAGGGTCTTACAGATGTAATTAGTTAAAGATCTCAAGATGAAATTGTGGATTTCAGGTGGGCTCTAAATCCAATGACTAGTGTCTTTATAAGAGAAAAGAGAGGGATATGTGGACACAGACACAGGGATGGAGGCGGAGACGCTGTCACAAGCCAAAGAACTCGAGTCCCCAGAAGCTAGTCCAGCAAACAAGGATCCTCCCTAGAGCCTTTGGAGGAAGCACTGCCCTGCCAATACCTTGATTTTGGACTTCTGACCTCCAGAAGTGTGACACAATACATTTTCAATAACATTTTTTAAGTTTATTGATTTTGAGAGAGGGAGAGAAAGAGAGAGAGAGAGAGAGAGAGAGAGAGAGAGAATCCCAAGCAGGCTCTGTACCATCAACACAGATCCCAACACAGGGCTCAAACCCAGGAACTGTGAGATCATGACCTGAGCTGAAGTCAAAAGTTGGACACTTGGGGCGCCTGGGTGGCTCAGTCGGTTGAGCGGCCGACTTCGGCTCAGGTCATGATTTCACGGTCCGTGAGTTCGAGCCCCGCGTCGGGCTCTGTGCTGACAGCTCAGAGCCTGGAGCCTGTTTCAGATTCTATGTCTCCCTCTCTCTGACCCTCCCCCGTTCATGCTCTCTCTCTGTCTCAAAAATAAACGTTAAAAAAAATTAAAAAAAAAAAAAGTTGGACACTTAACCAACTGAGCCACCGAGGCACCTGGAGAGAATACCTTTTTGTTTTAAGCCACCAAGCATGTGATTGGTTGCAGGAGCCCTAGGAAGCTAGTACACTGTATAATTACATTTCTAAAAACTACTCTTTAGAAATGTGTACTCACTTACATTGCACAACAAAGATAAGGAAGGGAGTTATGCCCACAAAGTCAGAGAGTGATTAACTGTGGGGAGAAGAAGGGCTGAAATCTGGAAAGGACAAGGAGGTATTTCTGGGGTACTGGCAGTGTTCTGTGGCCTGGAGAGTATGACATGATTGTTCACACTCTAATTGTTGAGCTTCACCTTTATATCTTAACCACTTGTGTTTATCTGTATCACTTTTCACAATCATCACTTAAATATACTCATCAAAAAGTGGGGGAAAAAATCATAAAGTCCTCCAAACACAAAAGGTGGCATTAGATGCATTCTAAATAGAAGAGTTGCCTCTAAGATGGTTGGGTTATTAGATGTAAAGAAATGTTCCCTTCTTGCCTAATACACCTGAGAAGCTCAGGACTGGCCCTGGGCAGAGAATAGAGGAGGTCAGTCCCGCTTTCCAGGAAAATCCCCCTCCCCTGGCCGGGCTCCCCCTGCATCCCCCAGGGGGCGCTGCTCTCCACGGAATTCAGCTTCCAGGGATTGGAGACTGCCCTTCCTTTGCTCCTTTAGTGCACAGCCTCATTTTCCAGGAGATTCCCACAAAGGATGATTATGTCCTGGAGGGAAGACACTGTTGCCTGACCAAGGGTTGTGGTCCAGGTCTTGCAGACTTCAACACAATGATAATATCTCCTTCCCTGGATACCCAAGAGGAGGCACAGTAATGGAAGCCCATGCCTCACTCATTGCCTCCCCCCCCACCCTCACCCCAAAGTAACCCCTAGACAAAAGCTACTGGGGAGCCTCCAAGGCTGAGTCCAGCCTTAGCCCGGCTTTGGTGAGGCTGCCTTGGGGCTCCCTCTCTCCCAATCAGGATGAGCAGCTTCTGTGCTCTGGGACTAGCTGGGCTCTCTCACCCCATCTCCCCGATGAGCTGTGAAGCAGGACTCCTGGGTTCTGCTCCTGATACTCTACCAGACCTCCCCTTCTGGGTTTCAAAGTCTTCCGCCCAGCCATCGGGCTTGGGCTGTGATCTGAGAATCCCAGGGAGGCTGAAGCTGAGGTAGAGCAGAATTCAATGCCCAATGTGTTTGTATAGCATGATGCTGTTCTCATCCATTGTCACCATTTCATTCTCACGGTCTCCTTCATAGGATGCCCATCTAACAGATAAGAACACTGAGGCAAAGAGGTTTCATACCTGTCTCTGGACCCAGAGTCTCTTTCATTTGTTCAACAAATATGTATTGAGCATCCACTCTGAGATAGGTCTGGAGCTAGACACTGGGGGTGTGACAGTAAATGAAACAGACAGGTCCCTCCTCCCCCTCTCCCCAGCAACTTACAGTCCAGTGAAGAGGCAGAAATAAACAAGTAGGGGCACCTGGATGGCTCGGTCGGTTAAGCATCCAACTTTTGGTTTTGGCTCAGGTCACGATCTCACAGTTTCATGAGTTCAGACCCCAGATCAGGCTCTGTGCTGACAGCGCAGAGCCTGCTTGGGATTCTTTCTCTCCTTCTCTCTCTGCCCCTCCCCCACTCACGTGGTCTCTGTCTCTCTCAAAAATAAATAAAAAATAAACTTAAAAAATAAACAAGTAAACGAAGGAACAAGTCATTATAAATAGTGGTAAGTGTTGTGAGGAAAGTGAAGCAGTGAAACGCATCTCTGAAAGGGTGGTGTTTATACCGAAACAAAGAGACGACCATAAGGGCGGCAGAGGAGGAAACAGTCTGTGAGAAGAGCTCAGGGGTTCACAAACGGAGAGGAAGCTGGTGTGGCTGGAACACCGAGAGGAAGAGGAGAGAAGGAAATAGATTGGATAGGAAGATGGGACTAGGTCATGCACACCTTATAGGTGGTTCAGCAGTTCATCTAAAGCGTAGGAGAGCCATGGAAGAGGGGTAAGCAATGGAGAAACATCCTTCAATTTCTATTTTAGAAAGCTCCTCCGGGTGCTTATAAAAGAGATTATCGGGAGGCAAGAGTGGAACAACACATATTCAAACATATATTTATTGAGCACCTGCAAGTGACTGTGCCAGACCCTCTTCTAGGCTTCTGGAACACACCATAATCTATCAGTTACCCCAAGCAACCAGATGAGATGCAATCTCAGTAGCAGGTAGGAGATGATGGTGGTTTGGACAATGGTGGTGGCATGGAGCAATGACAGAAAGGCAGAATGGGAGAACAGTCGTGGCTAATGTTAATTGAGTACTTACTATGTGCCAGTCCGGTCATACTTCTAAATGCTTCACGGGATATTAAACTAATTAATCCTTCTAGGAAGACTGTGAGCTAGATACTATTATCACCTTCCTCTTAGAGATGAACTAGAGCCCAGAGAAGTTAAAGGGCTACTGCCCATACTTGGATTTGACCCTAGGCGATCTTACTCCAGCACACCACCTTACGAAGTACCCACGTAGGGGACCCTACTTCTCAAGAACTATGCCCAGGTGCTGGTTACAGATTTGCAATTACACAGGATTTCCAGCACCCCCTGCCCCCTCCCCACATCTTTAACACTTGGAGACAAGGAGATGGAGGTTGTGCTTCTGGGGAGGGGGGGGAGGATGGGAGGATGGGAGGATGGGAGTGTCCAGAAGAGATTCTAGAGGAAGGGTCAAGTATATTCAACTATTCAACTGTGTTTTTTTTTTTTTGTTTGTTTGTTTGTTTTTAGTGTTTTTTTAATAACTTTTTTTAAGTTCTTTATTTTTGAGAGAAATTGGTAGTGGGGGAGGGGCACAGAGAGAGGGAAAGAGAGAAAATCCCAAGCAGGCTCCACACTGTCAGTGCAGAGCCTGATATGGGGCTCAAATCCACAAGCCATGGGACCCTGACCTGAGCTGAACTCAGTGCCCAACCTACTGAGCCACCCAGGCACCCCAAGGGAAATCAGGTCTTCATTTTAGGAAGGATCCTTTGTAGGTGATGAATTAGTTTTCTCTTCCTGCTTTCTTTTTTTTTAAATACGAAATTTATTGTCACATTGGTTTCCATACAACACCCAGTGCTCATCCCAGCAGGTGCCCTCCTCAATGCCCATCACCCACTTTCCCCTCCCTCCCACCTCCCATCAACCCTCAGTTTATTCTCAGTTTTTAAGAGTCTCTTATGATTTGGCTCCCTTCCTCTCTTTTTTTTCCCCTTCCCCTCCCTCATGGTCTTCTGTTAAGTTTCTCAGGATCCACATAAGAGTGAAAACATGTGGTATCTGTCTTTCTCTGTATGACTTATTTCACTTAGCACAACACTCTCCAGTTCCATCCACATTGCTACAAAAGGCCAGATTTAATTCTTTCTCCTTGACAAGTAGTATTCCATTGTGTATATAAAACCACAATTTCTTTATCCATTCATCAGTGGATGGACATTTAGGCTCTTTCCATAATTTGGCTATTGTTGAAAGTGCTGCTATGAACATTGGGGTACAAGTGCCCCTATGCATCAGCACTCCTGTATCCCTTGGGTCAATTCCTAGCAGTGCTATTGCTGGATCACAGGGTAGATCTGTTTTTAATTTTTTGAGGAACCTCCACACTGTTTTCCAGAGTAGCTGCACCAGTGTGCATTCCCACCAACAGTACAAGAGGGTTCCCATTTTCTCCACATCCTCGCCAGCATCTATAGTCTCCTGATTTGTTCATTTTGGCCACTCTGACTGGCGTGAGGTGGTATCTGAGTGTGGTTTTGATTTGTATTTCCCTGATGAGGAGTGACGTTGAACATCTTTTCATGTGCCTATTGGCCATCTGGATGTCTTCCTTAGAGAAGTGTCTATTCAGGCCTATCTCAAGAAACAAGAAAAATCCCAAATACAAAATCCAACAGCACACCTAAAGGAAACAGATGCAGAACAGCAAAGACACCCCAAACCCAGGAGAAGAAGAGAAATAATAAAGATCAGAGCAGAAATAAACAATATGGAATCTAAAAAAACTGTAGAGCAGATCAATGAAAGCAAGAGTTGGTTTTTTGAAAAAATAAACAAAATTGATAAACCTCTAGCCAGGCTTCTCAAAAAGAAAAGGGAGATGACCCAACTAGATAAAATCATGAATGAAAATAGAATTATTACAATTAATCCCTCAAAAATACAAGCAATTATCAGGGAATACTATGAAAAATTATATGCCAACAAACTGGACAACCTGGAAGAAATGGACAAATTCCTAAGCACCCACACACTTCCCAAACTCAAACAGGAAGAAATAGAAAACTTGAACAAAAAAAAAAAAAAAAAAAAAAGAAAACTTGAACAAACCCGTAACCAGCGAAGAAATTGAATCAGTTATCAAAGATCTCCCAACAAATAAGAGTCCAGGACCAGATGGCTTCCCTGGGGAATTCTACCAGACATTTAAAGCAGAGATAATACCTATCCTTCTCAAGCTGTTCCAAAAAATAGAAAGGGAAGGAAAACTTCCAGACTCATTCTATGAAGCCAGCATTACTTTGATTCCTAAACCAGACAGAGACCCAGCAAAAAAAGAGAACCAGAGGCCAATATCCCTGATGAATATGGATGCAAAAATTCTCAATAAGATACTAGCAAATCAAATTCAACAGCATATAAAAAGAATTATTCACCATGATCAAGTGGGATTCATTCCTGCGCTGCAAGGCTGGTTCAACATTCGCAAATCAATCAATGTGATACATCACATTAATAAAAGAAAAAAAAAAGAAAAGAACCATATGATCCTGTCAATTGATGCAGAAAAGGCATTTGACAAAATTCAGCATTATTTCTGAATAAAAACCCTTGAGAAAGTCGGGACAGAAGGAACATACTTAAACATCATAAAAGCCATTTATGAGAAACCCACAGCTGATATCATTCTCAATGGGGAAAAACTGAGAGCTTTCCCCCGGAGATCAGGAACACGACAGGGATGTCCACTCTCACCACTATTGTTTAACATAGTGTTGGAAGTTCTAGCATCATCAATCAGACAACAAAAGGAAATCAAAGGCATCAAAATTTGCAAAACTGATGTCAAGCTTTCACTTTTTGCAGATGACATGATATTATACATGGAAAACCTGACAGACTCCACCAAAAGTCTGCTAGAACTGATACATGAATTCAGCAAAGTCATGGGATACAAAATCAATGTACAGAAATCAGTTGCATTCTTATACACTAATAATGAAGCAACAGAAAGACAAATGAAGAAACTGATCCCATTCATAAATGCACCCAGAATCATAAAATACCTAGGAATAAACCTAACCAAAGACATAAAAGATCTGTATGCCAAAAACTATAGAAAGCTTATGAAGGAAATTGAAGAAGATATAAAGAAATGGAAAAACATTCCATGCTCATGGAATGGAAGAATAAATATTGTTAAAATGTCAATACTACCCAAAGCTATCTACACATTCAATGCAATCCCAATCAAAATTGCACCAGCATTCTTCTTGAAACTAGAACAAGCAATCTTAAAATTCATATGGAACCACAAAAGGCCCCGAATAGCCAAAGTAATTTTGAAGAACACCAAAGCAGGAGGCATCACAATCCCAGACTTTAGCCTCCACTACAAAGCTGTAATCATCAGGACAGCATGGTTTTGGCACAAAAACAGATACATAGACAAATGGGATAGAATAGAAACCCCAGAATTAGACCCACAAAAGTATTGCCAACTCATCTTTGACAAAGCAGGAAAGAATATCCAATGGAAAAAAGACAGTCTCTTTAACAAATGGTGCTGGGAGAACTGGACAGCAACATGCAGAAGAATGAAACTAGACCACTTTCTTACACCATTCACAAAAATAAACTCAAAATGGATAAAGGACCTGAATGGGAGACAGGAAACTATCAAAACCCTAGAGGAGAAAGCAGGAAAAAACCTCTCTGACCTCAGCCGCAGCAATTTCTTACTTGACACATCTCCAAAGGCAAGGGAATTAAAAGCAAAATTGAATTATTGGGACCTCATCAAGATAAAAAGCTTCTGCACTGCAAAGGAAACAATCAACAAAACTAAAAGGCAACCAACGGGAAAAGATATTTGCAAATGACATATCCGACAAGGGCTAGTATCCAAAATCTATAAAGAGCTCACCAAACTCCACACCCGAAAAACAAATAATCCAGTGAAGAAATGGGCAGAAAACATGAATATTCAACTGTTAATAGCAGAACTCTGTCGCCAAGACGGGGAAGAGCCGGGGTTGGGGGCCTCGTCACCAGCCGCTGCCATTGGCCGAGCTGCCGGAGAGGGGCGCTCGCAGGTGTCGCTGGCGTCTGGCCTTGGCCGCGGCGGTTGCAGCGGTGGAGCCGGCGCGCCAGAGCAACCATGCAGCAGCGGGCGCGGCGGGCGCGGGGGGCCCGGGGACCTGCGGGGATGCGTCTGATGCTTTGCTTCCTGCTGTTGAGCAGCTGCCCTGGGGGCTGGGACGCCATTAGTCCCCACGGTCAGGAGGAAAGCTGGGGGAAGGTCTGGGAAGTGGGGGCTGCGGGAGCGGTTGGTGCACGAAGCAGGGCGAACCGTGTCGGGTGGGTAAAGTCAGCAAGCACGGGCGGGGACGGGAGGGGGGGCGGTTAAAAATCGGAAGGTGGCGGTAGGACGGAAGAGAAGTGGGCCCCAGGGGAGATTAGGGGTGCAGCAGGAGGAATGGAGGTGACAGATCCCGGCCACGAAGCCACGGGAGGAAAAGCACGCGGAGGGCTAGGGTGGAGGTACCCAGCGCTGAGGGGTAGACGGAAGGAGCCTGGCCGCAGGCATCCAGTCTTGACCTCGGGATGAGGCCTGACTGGAGCCAGGTGCCTGGGCTTACCCTCCTCCCTGGGGAGGTAGGTTGGGGGGGCGGGGATCTGCGGGAGGACGCCTAGCCTTCCCCACAGCCGTGTGCCTCCCTCTCCACTTGTCCTCCGCGTCCTTGAACTTGGAGACCAATGCAGAGGGCTTCCCGCGGGCCTGGGGCTCTGCAGAGTGCTGGAAGGGCGCGGAGGGGAGTCAGGCCCTGTGCAGATGCCTGAACCCTTTCATCTCCTGGACTTCCCCCCCCTCCTACCCCATCTACCTGGACTGAGGAGGGGTCTGTATGGTAGAAAAGTTATGCCTCACATTGTGTAGCTGGGTATACTGTGGCTTTCAGGATAAGAACCTGGGATCCCAAGGCTTAACAGTCTGAACCCAGCCCCCAGGCTTTATACTTCCAAGGATTCTGGAAGTCTTTCCAGCTCTCCACCCAGGAAGCAAACTTCTTCCCCCATCCCTACGCTGTCCGCCTGTCTGTCCATTCAAGTTTTGTAGCCCTCTGAGGCTCTGCTCACCTGTCCATCCACAGGCTGTCTCTTTGCCCGAAGACTCTGCTCTTACCTGGAAGTCTGTGCCAAGGGTGAGTGAGACCCAGAGGGTAAAGAGGAAAAGGTGTGATGGAGGGAGAGCTGATAACTGGGAGGGATCTGAGCTTGATGGTGGAGAGGGTACTGCTCTTCTGCAACCAGGCCCTCTTGAAGGCTTTCGGCCAAGCTCCCTGCTAATGCCATTCTGTACCCTTAGAGGGACAGCCCCAGGTGGGCATGCAGCCACCCAGGTCCCGGCAAGGAGTCGTCAAGCTGGTCTTCCGATACTGGCAAGATGTGCTTCAGTGGCTCATGCCTCAAGGTGAGACCAGAAGAGCTGGAAGAGAGAGGCTGGGCTGTGGGATCCCCACCTTGACATTAAAAGCTCCTTCCACAGATTTCTCTGCCTGAACTTTTCTCTTCATCCTCACCTCTGGAGCCTCACCTGCTCAGACCCTGAGCAAGATGGGTGGTGGTCTCCCAGCCTTTGTGGGGAAGCTGTTGTCACTTGTCTTCTCTTTATTTTTAAAAAATATTTGTTATTTTTGAGAGAGAGCGTGCGCAAGTGGGGAGGTGGGGGTGGGGAGAGACAGAGGATCCGAAGTGGGCTCTGTGCTGACAGATGTCGGTGCATCGGGTCCTGCCCCGCCAATGTTGGGCTCGAACTCACAAACCAAACCGTAAGATCATGACCTGAGCCAAAGTCAGACACTCAACTGACTGAGCCACCCAGGCACCCCTTACTTACCTTCTTTAGAGGAGCACAGTAGAGGCAATGAGAAGTCCCGGGAAGAGTTCAACATCCATCTCCTTGGGACTAGCCCTATGCCCCCCTGCCCTGTGCTATCCGAGTGCTCAAGGCCAGGAATCATGGGGTCCCCAGTCAGAACCTCTCCCTCCCGTACACATATTCCAGATTTTGAATTGGGGGAGTAGACAGCTCAGAGTGTATGGCAAATAGAAGCATGACAGATGGGGGTGCAGAATGGGAGGGGAAACGTTTCTGATCCTCCTTGAAAGCAGGGTTTCATGATTGCAGGGTTCAGAAGGGAGATCTGCTTGGAGTTCAAATTACTGCTATTAATGATCATAGCGTATGATGTGCGAGCAATGCCTTAGAGTTTTAGAAACACTGCGTATGTCCTCCACTTCCATTTGGTCCTCATAACAGCACAATTGTTAAATTCACATTTGGCTACTTATCGCTCACCAAGCACTGTGCTAAGAAACTTACATGGATTACCTCCTGTAATTCTCTCAACAATGGTTCATCATTTCATGGATGAGAAAACTGAAGCTCGCCAATTTAATTAAGTTCCCAGTTAATTAAGTTAAGTTAAGGGTCACAGAACCAGTAAGAGCAGGGATTCCAGTGCCGAGGTGGGCAGAAGGCAAAGCCCTGTACCCCAGACCGTCTCTGGATCCCTCCAGTGCCCCGTGGCCCTTACGTACTTTATGGAAAGCAGAAATTCCAGTTGCTCTCTGGTTTCTGGGGTAGGCCAATCCAACTGTCCCAAATGTCAACTCACGCTCCTCCCTTTCTTTCTGCAGGACTGTTCTGGAAGGATGATGTCACTCAAGATGTAAAGACCCAGAAGATGGAGCACATGCCCAGGCTCCACGCCTCAGAGACCTACATGAGGGATGGGTAGACAGCCTTTCCCACCAAAACCACCATGCTGAGGTGTGTGAGGCCTGTGGTCTGTCCACACTGCACCTGTCTGGTAGACAGAGCAACTGGGAAGGGAAGGAGTGTCAGGGATGCCAGTAGGAGCTGTCAGAAGTCCAGCGAGTAGAATGAAGAGAGCGCCTGTCTGGTTTCAGCCAGAAGCAATCCCATGATACCTTGGTGATGTCCACAAAGGGAGGGAATTGGGACGCATGGCTACTATGTGTTATCCCTGGCTTGGTCTTCGCCTTCTAGAGACAGGTGCAAAGGGAAACTCTAATTGTTGTTCCCTAAGGTGAGAGTCCCTCGGGGATTTTGAAATTCTTCATTTGGATATCATCTCTTTTCCTCTGGGCCTTTTCGCCATTTTCTCTTCACCCTTGACTCCTGTTTTCCTTCCCCTCAGAGCCCAGTGACCAAGGTGAACAAGGAACAATGCTTGAACTCTAGAATGGTTTTGGAGGTCCTGAACCAAGCAAGAGATGACCAACCACAGCAAGGCCCCACTGCAGGTGAGGGCCTGCCCTTGTCCAGGAACGCTGAGCCCACCAAGGGCCTGTTTACAGAGGGTGACAGGGTGAAGGAGGGGATAGACATTGGTTGATAGGGAATGATTTCACTGAGACTGATGGAGAACCTTCTGGAAGAGAGGGCCTGGAGGATGGAAAAGAACAGAGCCAGCCCAATCTTCACCCTGCCACTGCCCAGCCGTGACCTTGGACACATTACCTAGGCTCTTCAAGTCCCTTCTTCCACATCTGTAAAATGGGAATGGTAATAAAGACCACCCTTCTGGTGTTGCTGTGTGGATCAAAGACAATATATGAAAAATGCCAGCGGTTGCTGGATTGAGGGGAAATTCTCCCTTTGCCCACTGGAGGGCGCCCCCACTTTCTCTCTCACAGACAGCTTTTCACCGATTTCAGCAACTAGGGATTGAAAGGGGCTGGGGGCCTGCAGTGGACTCTTGCTTTGTAAGATCAAGCACAGTCACAGAGCTTGAAGGGCCTGCACAAATCTACTTGAGAGGTTTCACAACTTAAAATATATATATGGGCTCCCTGGTTTTCTAAGAAAATCTTGCGTATGACATTACTCTAAATCCTCACCTTGCCCATCCATCCATAGCCGTATATCTGTATACATTTCTCCCTCTCTCTCTCTTTCGGTATACACACACACACACACACACACACACACACACACACACACATTTATACATACACATATAAACATAGATATGAAGATCCTTAAATGGGAGAGGAGTACCCAGAGCGCCTCACATTCAGCCTCCCCCTTGCTCTTCTCAGTGGTGTGGAGGAAGTCACCTGGGAAGGTTCTCAGGCATCCCCTTGGACCCTTGAGCTCTCTGGAGCCCAGGTAGAAAACTGCCCACCTCTTAGTTATCCATCCATCTTTACAGCTGAGAAACTGAGTGGGCAGGCATAGAGCAGGGCCAGACCAGGTCCCCCCACTAACCTTCCCCCACTGCAGCCCCACCCTTCCTCTCCGGGGCCCCCATAGAGATTGGGCTGCTTGACACATGAGACTTCTCCACACTGAGGATAGCCTGAGGAGGTGACATTAGAACTTTGACCTAAAAGATATCCTGGAAGCAGCCAGGGGAAGATCTGGAGGAAGAATCCCCAAGGCAGAGAGAATCACAAATACAACTGCCCTCAGGTGAGATTGCAGGGCTCCTTAGGAGAACAAACAGAAAGGCTTATGGCAGCAGAATAGGCCCAGGACTACTCAGGTCTATAGACGGGTTTGGGTTTTGTTCAAAGTGTAGTGGGAAATCATCAGCAAGAGAAAGGCGATATGATTAACATTCTATAAAGACATAGTGACGCTGCTGGAAAATGGATTATAAAATGGACAAGAGTAGAACCAAGTAGAACTGTCTGGGGCTACTGAGTTGTCCAGGTGGGATCTGGTGGTACCTTAGACGAAGATCGGGGCAGCATTGCTGGGAACCTCTTAGCTGGACTCCATCCAGAGGCAGCCTGCACCTCAGAAGTGCTCTAGCCTTTTACCCCTTTCAAAAAAACTGGTCCCCATCTCTGTCACCATGGCAGCCAGGCCTCCTTAGCTTGGATTGGTTGCTGGACCACATCACTGGTCCTGTGACTGACCCTGTGATGGGGACTGGTTGCCATGGTTCTATCAAGTGTGCAAACAAGGAACTGCCATTCTCCTTCAGGCTCAGGGGACCAACCAGCCCTGTGTCTAATGGAAAATCCCTTGAAGGAGATAGAATTAGAGATAGGGACCAGGGAAAGGCCTGTAGTCTGACAGTGCCTGAGTCCCTTGTCTCAAGGCTTATTCACACTAAGACTGCTATGGAGACTTGCTCTGAATTTGGTGGGGAGGGATGGGGACGGAAGTCAGTGTATTCATTAAAAATTCCTTGTTTCTTCCCATTTTAGGATGTCTTTGAGCTATTCCCTAGTCTGAGTCACAAGTCACAACCTCGCAGCTGATTAAGACCTGAGGGGGAAACCTTCCATCCCCCACACCTTCCTGGTGCTCTCAAGAAGGGCAATTTCAGGGGGCACCTGGGTGGCTCAGTCGGTTAAGCCCCTGACTCTTGATTTCAGCTCAGGCCATGATCTCATGGTTCGTGGGTTTGAGCCCCATGTGGGGCTCTGTGCTGACAGTGTGGAGCCTGCTTGGGATTCTCTCTCTCCCTTTCTCTCTGCCCCTGCCCTGCTCATGCTGTCTCTCTCTCTCAAAGTAAATAAACTTAAAAAAAAAAAAAAAAAAAAAAAGAAGGGGCACCTGGATGGCTCAGTTGGTTAAGCATCTGACTTCGGCTCAGGTCATAATCTCACGGTTTGTGAGTTCAAGCCCTGCATTGGGCTCTCTGCTGACAGCTCAGAGCCTGGAGCCTGCTTCGGATTCTGTGTCTCCCTTTCTCTCTGCCCCTCCCCTGCTCATGCTCAGTCTCTCTCTCTCTCTCTCTAAAAAATAAATAAAAACATTTAAAAATAAAATAAAAAATAAAAAAAAAGAAGAAGAAGAAGAAGGGCATTTTCAGGCTGACCCAAATTTGGATCTGGATCATTAAAGCTGATTTTCAAGCAAACTCTTCCTACAGACTTGTCTGGAGGCAGGATGGGAAGGGTTTGGACCTGACAGGAGTCTCTGAGGTGAGAGAGCTAGGATCGGAACACGGGAAAAGTTGGGGTGTGGGGTTCAGAGAACACAGCCCTGGTTGCACCCAGTGCATGGGTTCTGATCCCTTCCTCCCCCTATGGATTACTTCTAAGGCAGATGGACTCAGAGCTGGAGGATCAGCCATCCCCACCCGCAGCCTTCAAATGTATCTTCTTGGTCTCCCTTCCTTCCATTCGTGGAAGGAAAGTCTTCCTTCCAGACCTTGGGTCTGCAAGGCCTGGGACCTTGGTCTGCCTTTGAGGTTCATGGCACCATCTGAGCATTGGGGTCCCCTACAGAGCAGTTACACCAGCCCCAAACCCAAGAACCCACACAGAATTCTGTGACTAAATGCTTTGCACATTTAACGCTCTGATACTCTGTGGTCACTTTGCCCTGGGGAGAGGGGGACCAGCCACCGTCGCTCAATCCATCCGAACTCCAGACATCTCATGCCTCAAGCTTTGTATTTCTCACAGCGCCTAGCTCATTTGATCCTCACAAATGGGAACACAGGGGAAGGTGCCAATCCTACTGTCTTAGTGTGTTCAGGCTGCTGTAACAAAATACTGTAAACTGTGTGGTTTATCAACAACAGAAATTCATTTCTCACAGTTTTAATTTTTTAAATGTTTAAATTTAATTTTTTTAATGTTTATAAATAATGTAATAAATGAATTTTCTTTCTTTCTTTCTTTCTTTCTTTCTTTCTTTCTTTCTTTCTTTCTTTTCCTTAAGCCCTTGAGGGTTAAGTTTTCAAAAATAACTCTGGAATGTTAGGTACTTCTTAGCCTCCATATTGTGTGCATCCTTTCCATCCTTATTTGGGGTTATTGAAACACTTTCCAGTATTCTATTTTAATGTAACAATTGTGTTTTTTATTATCTTTCTGTACTTTTTAAGTGATTGCTCTGGGGATCTGAGTATATACATTTAACTTGTCTCTCTCTCTCTCTCTCATCATAGCAGAGAGCCCGATGAAAGGCTCAAACTCATTAAGCATGAGATCATGACCTGAGCCAAAGTTGGATGCTCAACCGACTGAGCCATCCAGGTGCCCCTCTCACAGTTCTAGAGGCTGGGAAGCCAATGAGGTGCTGGCAGAATCGGTGTCTGGTGAAGACCTGCTTCTTGGTTCACAGACAATGTCTTTCACTGTGTACTCACATGGTGGAAGAGGGACAGATCTGTCTGGGATTTCTTTTATAAGGGTACTAATCCCATTCATGAGAGGTCCATCCTTAAGACCTAATCACTTCACAAAGGCCCCACTTCCAAATACTTTCTTATCACCTTGAGGGTTAGGATTTCAACATATTAATTTTGGGGGCACACAAACATTCAGACCATTGGATCTGCTTACTTACAGAACCCAGGGAAACTAAGACACCCTCCTCTGGCAATACAGGCTTACTCATGCTTCCAATGCATGTCCTATCCCCTGCATCTGTGCATCTAAGGACATAACTAAACATAATACTCAACATATTTATCTATGCCTAGTTTTTTTTTTTTACTTTATTTATTTATTTTGAGAGTGAAAGAGAGAGAACATGATCAGGGGAGGGGCTGAGAGAGAGAAAGAGAGAGAATGCCAAGCAGGCTGCATGCTGTTAGCACGAAGCCCGATGCAGGGCTCGAACCCACAAACTCTGAGATCATGACCTGAGCTGAAGTCAGATGCTTAACCAACTGAGATAGCCAGGCACCCCTATACCTAGTTTTTATTAGCTAGATTGACCCCTACCACCTACCCTACTTTTCCTCATCATACATTCACTGTGTCTGGCCACCACAATTCATGGTTCCTGCCTCAAGGCAACTGAAGCTTAGGGAAGTAAGACATACATATAACATATTCATGCAATAGATATTTATTGAACACCTGTGTAGCACACCATGCAGATGCCCTGCGTCATATCCCCTGCCCCATCTCTGAGTTCATCTGTGAACTGCAGGTAGACAGTATCTATACAAGCTGACAGCTTCTCACCTCAAGCTGACACTCTACTTCTTGTCCTGTGGGTATTCTGGAATGCTAGAGAAACTTGCCTACCTGTGCTCAAGACAACTCTGAGATGTCTGGGAATTAACACTCCCAGAGGCAGTTAAGGATTGAGTTTAGTAGATATATATTCCTGCAGATCCATCCCTGGTGGGGTAAATCTGAGACAAGTTCTACACAGATCCTCAGGGGTCCCCAACAGGGTTCATTCCCAGTTGCCCATTGTGATGGTTAATTTTATGTGTCCATTTGACTGGCAAAGGGGTTCTTAGATAGATGGTAAAACATTATATCTGAGTGCGTCTATGAGGATGTCTCTGAAAGAGAACAGCATTTGAATTAGTAGATTGAGCAAAGAAGATGTCCTCATTAACACGGGTGGGCATCATCCAATCTATGGAGGACCCAAACAGAACAAAAAGGTGGAGGGAGGATGACTCTGCTCTCTGCTTGAGCTGGGACATATGTCTTCTCCTGCCCCTGGACATCAGGACTCAGATTGGAACTCATATCATCAGCTCACCTGGTTCTCAAGTCTTGGGACTCAAACTAAATTACACCACCAGCTTTCCTGGTTCTCTGCTTGCAGACAGCAAACCATGGGATTTCTCAGCCTCCATAATTGTGTGCATTCTTTCCTTCCTTATTTGGGGTTATTGAAACACTTTTCAATATTCTATTTTAATTTAGCAATTGTATTTTTCATTATCTTTCTATACTTTTCAAGTGGTTGCTCTAAGGATCTGAGTATACACATTTAACTTTTCACAGTCTGCTTATGATCTTACCATTTTGAGCCAAATGCAGAGATCTTACTAGCATATGTTCCTTCCCTCTCTGGCTTTTATGTTGCAGCTGTCGATTAGAATCAGTTACATCTACATACATTTGAAACTCTATCAGACACTGTTAATAACTTTTGCTTTGAACCATCAAACATATTGCAAGTAATTCAAAAGGAGAAGAATATATTTACCCAGATAGTTCCCATTTTGATTACTGTCTCCATTCTTGATGTTCTGGATTTCCTTCTGAAATCATTTCCTTTTTATCTGAAGAATTTCCTTTAGCAATTCTTTAGAGCAGGTCTGCTGGCTACAAATTAGTTTTTCTCCATCTTTGTTTCACCTTCGTTCCTGAAGTATATTTTGCTTGGTATAGAATACTGGGTTGACAGCTCTTTTCTTTCACTACTTTTAATTTTTTTTTCAACGTTTTTATTTATTTATTTATTTATTTTTGGGACAGAGAGAGACAGAGCATGAACGGGGGAGGGGCAGAGAGAGAGGGAGACACAGAATCGGAAACAGGCTCCAGGCTCCGAGCCATCAGCCCAGAGCCCGACGCGGGGCTCGAACTCACGGACCGCGAGATCGTGACCTGGCTGAAGTCAGAAGCTTAACCGATTGCGCCACCCAGGCGCCCCTCTTTCACTACTTTTAAAATGTCATTCCATTTCCTTCTGTCCCCCATAGATCATAATGAAAAATCCACAATCATTTGGATTATTGTTCTCCTATAAGTGATGAGTTGTTTTTCTCTGGCTTTTTTCCAGATTTTGTCTTTGTTTTTAGTTTTTAGAAGTTTGATTATGATGTGTCAAGGCATGGATTTTTTCAAGATTATCTTGTTTGTGTAAACAAACTCCAGTTCATCTGCCTGATGCAGGTAAAGGCCAATCACTGAGACATCAAGTTTGTAGCAAGGAAAGGGTTTATTCAAGAGGCAGCCAAATTAAGAGATGAAAGGGCATACTCAAATTTGCCTCCTCAGAGGGGAAGGACCAGGGATTTAAAAAAAATTTTTTTTTATGTTTTTAAATTTTATTTTTGACAGAGAGAGAGACAGAGTGTGAGTATGGGAGGGGCAGAGAGAGAGGAAGACACGAATCCGAAGCAGACCCCAGGATCTGAGCTGTCAGCACATAGCCTGATGTGGGGCTCAAACTCACAGACTGCAAGACCATGACCCGAGCTGAAGTCAGACGTTTGACCAACTGAGCCACTCAGGTGCCCCAAGGGTCAGGGATTTTTAAAGGCAAGTGGAAAGGGGTCTGGGTAAAGGAGAGAAAGGCTTCATGACTCAAAAATAAAGGAAGTTAGAGAATATTGTACAAAGTGAAATAAGTCAGTCAGAGAAAGATAAATACCATATGATTTAACTCATATATGGAATTTAAGAAACAAAACAGTTGAACATTGGGGGGGGGGGGGAAGACAGAGGCAAACCAGAAAACAGAGTTTTAACTATAGTGAACAAACTGTGGGTCACTGGAGGGGAGGTGGCAGGGGGGATGGTTTAAATAGACGATGGGGATTAAAGGGGACACTTGCAATGAGCACTGGGTGTTGTATGTAAGTGATGAGTCACTAAATCCTACACCTTAAACTAATATTCATTGTATGTTAACTAGCTGGGATTTAAATAAAAACTTGGAAAAGAAAAATAATAAAGGAAGTTACTAAGTACGAGACAATTAATTTCATTTTGCTCTCTCATTTCAAAGAGGTGGCCGCTAATCCTGACTGGCTCTGGCCAGCTTCTTGGTTAAACCTTGAGTCTTTGCAAAACTAAATCAACACTTGGTTATCATGGTGTCAGAATATCCTTGTATCATCTTATAGAACCATGGTGGTGGACAGCATTCTGAGAACAAGCAGATTTGGGCTAAAAAGTTGCAGCTGTGCTTATCTGCCCCATTAACCCCTTGGTTACTGGTTTCATTTGAAGTTCACTGAACTTATTGGATCTGTAGGTTTGTGGCTTATGACAAACTTGGGAAGTTTTCAGCCATTATTTCTTCAAATATTTTTAATTTACTACCCTTCTCCTTCTGGGACTCCAATGACATGAATGTTAGACTTTTAGTATTGTCCCACAGGTCGCTGAGGCTCTGTTTACTTTTTTCTCCAATGTTTTTGTCTCTGTTGTTCTGATTGGATCACTTCTATTGGTCCATCTTCAAGTTAACAGATACTTTCTTCTGTATTCCTATTCTGTTATTGAGCCCATCCAGCAAGTTTTTATTTTGGTTATTGGATATTTTTGGTTCTAAAATAGCACATTAGAGGAACAAACAGAACAGCTAGTGGTAAGAAATGCAGTTGGAGAAGTAGACCCAAAACTGACCATTTGGGGCTTTTCAGCTAGTAGTAAAGAGTCTAGATCTTATACAAAGGGCAAAAGACGGTCTCCTGGGTGGCTCAGTTGGTTAAGCGTTGAACTCTTGATTTCAGCTGAGGTCATAATCTCACAGTTTATGGGATTGAGTCTCAAGCTGGGTTCTGCGCTGAAGGCAGACTCGGCCTTCAGGGATTCTCTTTCTCCCTGTCCCTCTGCCTCCTCCCCTTCCTGCCACCACAAATAAATAAATAAGCTTAAAAAAAAAAAAAAAAAGGACAGAAGAAAATCACTAGGGATTTTAAGGAAATGAATAGAATGATGTGATGTACAATTTTAAAAGACCACCCTACTACTGCTGGATAACGTATTGATAGAGGACAAGAGTGGAAAAGACAGGCCTGTTAAGAAGTATTGTTTTTGTCCAGGAGGACACTGGTAGCTTGGACTGGGCATTGCATAGAGCTGAGTATCTCTAGCTGGCCATGTACTCTACCCAGAGACAGCCTGAACTTCAGGCAGAATCCAGACCCTTATGGTCTCCAAGGAAACAGCTCCGGCCTCCTGTCACCATGGTAACCATGCTTCATCTGCCTGGATTGGTCGCTGTGGTGACATCAGCAGCCCTAAATGACTAATCCCCACAATGAGAACTGGTTGCCATGGTGCTAAAGTATGCATAAAAGAATCTGCCGCTCTTCTCCAAGTCAGGGTCTTTGAGTAACTCTAAAGCTATGGGGAAATGAGGGGAGGGAAGAGAAGATCAGATACTGGACCCAAGGGGAGGCCAGCTGTCAGGCAGTTGCTAAGTCACTATGCCTTAGGACTTGCCCAAATCAGGACTACTATTAGAGCTTATTATTTATTGGGAGGGGGGAGATGTTTTATGCTGTAGATGGGGGAGTCCTCCAGCATATATCCACACAAATTGCAAATCCCATGTTTCCTTCCACTTTAGAGCTTTTTAAACTTCTTCCTCCTCTGAGCAAAACTTTGTAGCTGATTAAGGTATCCCCATCCCTACACCCTGCATTGGCATCTAGAAGGGCAGGTCTAGGACAACCCGTTTTGGGATTTTTAAAGTGCGTTTTCATCAAAACTTTTCTGTGGGCTCCAACCAGAGCCTCTGAAGGAAAATATGGAGGGCCAGAATAGAGAAGATATTCGTGGTGGGGGTGGCGGCCTGGCTTTTGGTTCCTTTCTCCTTCTAGTCATCATTCATAACATGACTGCAAGGTAGAGTAGAACCACAGCTGAACTGCAGTCATTCCTCACCCACCCACCACCCTTTCTGGTGGTTATTTTCCCCTTGGGAAAGGAACTTCCTCCTCTGAACTCCAGGTCCAATAGGCTGGAGAACCTGCTTTGTTTTCTGAGGTTACTACTCCCAGCATTAAGGCCCCCTCCAATTTCCCTGGTAGTTTGAAATCTTAGAAGGGAGAAAAGCTGAGTGATCTCTGTTCAACCCACCCAAAGACCAGTATGTTCTGTTTTCCTACAGCATTATATTTCTCAAAGCAGATTCATACTCATTTGCTCTTAGGCCTCAAATTATTTCTGTAAATAGTTTTCAAATATCATGTATAACCCAAGTCCATGATAACCACATAAACTTCCAGCTCCTGGTATGACAAAATAGTTTGTGTTAGTCTCTAACATTGAACATATGTACTCGAGACGAAATATAAAAATAAGCGTTTGAAAGCATGGAGACCAACCAAAAGCAAGAAAAACTAGAGGGAATATAATCCTTGAAAAAAACAGAGTCCACAGGTGAGTCCCACATTTAACAGGCTTTCCTCCTAAGGACACTTCATGTTTCCCTACAGCACATAGGGAAATAGAGCATGGGCAGGAAAGTGGCAGTCTGACGGGCCTCTGAAACACAGGCTGGAACACAGAAATGACAGAGCAGCTGGAAACGAGGAAGAAATCTGGGAACTGAGTGAGCTACAGAGAGGTGAACCCCAAAATCCACATACAAATTTCCTTCAAATAGTTAACTACCTTTTAAATGGTACATGTTCAGGAAGAGATTTCAAGGAATCTAGTGGAAAAGTCAAATATCTGAGCAGGGATTTTGGAAGCTGCCACAGTGTGTTAAGGAGACCAAACATGGGGTTCAGGACCCATGAAATTAGAAGGTCTTGGTAAACGCCCTGGGGTTTTCAGTAAAATCCCAAAAGGACCAAATTCTAGGTGTAAGCACAATGTCACAGCACTAAAGGATACAGCCTAGGATTAAGAACAGAACTAAAATGCTCCCGCCTTAACTAGGCTTCTCATAGTTCATGAGTTCAAGCCACACTTCAGGCTCTGTGCTGACAGTGCAGAGCCTGCTTGGGTTTCTCTCTCCCTTTCTCTCTGCCCCTCCCCTGCTCACTCTCTTTCTCTCTCTCTCAAAATAAATAAATAAACTTTAAAAAACAATACAATATAAAGATGAATAGCTAAAAAGTCAATAAAGTTGAATACTAAAAATTACTTGATTATTCCAAAAGAAAGGAGAGGAGAAACAATGGAAAATGGGTAAGACAAATAAAAAACAAATAACAAGGTAGCAGAACTAATCCCAAACATATCAATAATTACATTAAATGTAAGGAACTATTAAACAATCCAATCAAAAGGTGGAGATTGCCAGTCTGGATTTACAAACACAACAAAACAAAACAGAATCAAACTATATCTTGTTTATAAGACATATACTTTAAATATAATGACAGGGGAACCTCGGTGGCTCAGTCAGTTGGATGACAGACTTCGGCTCAGGTCATGATCTCATGGTTTGCGAGTTCAAGCCCGGCATCAGACTCTGTGCTGACAACACACAGCTGTCGCAGCTGTGACAGCTCTGTCTCCCTCTCTCTGCCCCTCCCCTGCTCACATTCTGTCTCTCTCTCTCTCTCTCTCTTCCTCAAAAATATGTGAACATTAAAAAAAATTAATAAAAAAATAAAGAAAATATAAATAAAGAAAAAAAACTAAAAAGTCCCTAATTGCAACATCCTTCCAAATGATCCATGGGTCTAAGAAGTTACAAGAAAAATTAGAAAATATTAACCACTTGATAATTAAAACACAAAAAAGTCATGCTTAGAGGGAAATGTGTAGCTGTACATGCATTTACTGTGAAGAAGAAAACATGTGGGGCACCTGGGTGGCTCAGTCGGTTGAGCGTGCGACTTCCGCTCAGGTCATGATCTCCTGGTTCATGAGTTCGAGCCCCGCCGCTGGCCACTGTGCTGACAGCTGAGAGCCTGGAACCCCGCTTCAAATTCTGTGTCTCGCTCCCTCTCTCTGCCCTTCCCCTGCTCATGCTCTGTCTCTCTCTGTCTCAAAAATAAATAAAACATTTTTAAAAATTAAAAAAAAAGAAAACATGTAAATCAATGATAAACTATCAACTCAGGAAGTTCGAAAAATAAAGGAAATGAGACCCAAAGAAAATAAAGGGAAATAATATGTGATAACTTAAATGTCATGGACAAATTTCTTGAAAAATTTAAGTTTCCAAAACAGACATGAAAAGAAATAGGGTATCTTGAATAGTTGAAGAAATTAAATTGTAATAAAACTTTCTCACAAAGAAACTCTGAGCCCAAATGCTTGAAGAAGTAATATCAATCATGTACAAAGCCTTTCACAGAATAGCAAAAGAGGAAATGCTTTCTGACTGACTCGATGAACCAAATGTTGTGAAGAAAACAGGAGAAAAATCTCGGTAGGTTTGGGTTGTGAAACATTTTTAAGAAACAGAAAGCATTTGCCGTAAAAAGATAAAATTGATAAATTGTACTTCCTCAAAATGAAAATATTTTGTTCTTCAAAAGACACAGTAAGAAAATTAAAATGAAATGTTCAGAGTTGGAGAAAATATTCACAAACCATTTATCTGATAAATGAGTTGTATCTAGAAGTACCAGAGAACTGTGAGTATTAGGGAATTATAAACACGTCTAGTTGTTATGTTCTTATCCAATTGCTGCTATAACAAATCACTTCAAACTTAGTGGCTTAAAACTACACAAATTTGTGAAACTCACTGTCTGGAAGTCAGAAGTCTAAAATCAAGATGTCAGCAGGGCTGTGTTCCTTCGGGAGTCTTAAAGGAAGAATCCATTTTCCTGCCTTTTTCAGCTTCTAGAGGCTGTTTGCATTCCTTGGCTTGTGGCTTCTTCCTGACATCTATCCAAACCTCTTCCAATGTCACATCTCCCACTACTGACTCTCCTCTCTTACAAAGACTCTTGTAATTATACAGGGCACACCTGGAAAATCCAAAGATAATCTCATCTGAGGTTAATCACCTTCTAAGGTTAATCACACTGCAAAGTCCCTTTTACCATATAACATTCACAGGCTCCAAGAGACTCTGACATGGACATATTTAGGGACCATTATTTAGCCTACCACAGATGTCTGGTATTGTGGTTATATAGGAAACTGAGGATGAGTTAGGATGGTTCTGGGGGCGGTAAAAAAACAAAAAAAAAAAAACAAAAAAAAAACAAGGGGAGGAGTTGGCTACACGTCCGCAGGAAACAGGGCCCGCCCGCGATTGGCCAAGCTGCCAAGGGAGGGTTGTGCAGATCCAACCCTCGCTGCGAGTGGGAAGCTACAGTCCAGTTTAGCCCCTCCTGCTGCTGTCTCTACTTTCTCTGCAACTTAGGGGGGGAGTGAACGCGCTGATCCCGGGAGAATGCAGCACCTACTGTGGCCTAGGGGTTCTGGGGGGCTTCCGCTACTCCTCTGCTTCGTGCTGCTCAACAGCCGCGCAGGGGGCTGCAGCGACATTAGTGGCCACGGTCAGGAGGAAACCTGGGGGAGGGGGTGGGGAAGGGCAGGCCAGAGAGCGATCCTGAGAGAAGTGGGTCGGGGGCCTCAAGGTTAGGAACTTAGGAGGAAAAGTATGAGTATGTGTCTGAGAACGTGAAAAGAGACAAATGTGGGAGCGTCTCGTAGAAAGAGACGCAGCCTTGGGGTGGGGCTCTGCATGTGGGATCTGGACCTAAGAGAAGCGAACTCAGGGAAGATTGTGAAGGAGAACGGGAAAATAAGTGGGCAGAGGGAAGTAAGCCCCGCCTATGCCGGTACAGGAGAAGACGCACCGAGCGACCAAGGAAGAGAGATGCCAGGAGCTGAGGGATAGGCAGGATCTCTGGACAATAGGAGCAGGGACCCACGGGTACGGGCGTCCTGACTCCAGAGGGAAAGCTGAGCCGAGAAACGAGCCAGGGATTCATCATAAGCCCTCAGAGCCTGGCGTCTGCGATCTAATTTCTGATAAGAAGGAGAAGGCTAAGCTGGGTAAAAGAGAATGGAGGGGAAAAGGCCCATCCTTCTTCCTCTCCCTCCACTCAGCGCCCTCGGGGGAGACCAGCGCTGACTCACGTCTGAGCAGCCAGAGACTGACTGCGCAGACTCGAGGATTCCAGTGCCAAGAGCGTGGGGAAGAGGGCGCAAACTCCTAGTCTGACGCCAACTTTCCCCGCCCGATTCTTGGATTTAGAGGCCAATGCGGAGGACTCGTGAGGAACTGTGGGAGGAGGCCTGGTGGCGGTTGACTGGAGGAGTGTGTGTGTGGTGGTGGTGGAGGGGCGGGGGGCGGCGGGGGGGACGTTCTTGTAGGGATGCCTCGCCCTCTTTGCCGCTCAGACGCCTCTTCCTAGCCAGGTTTCGGCCACCCCCTCAGCACCACGGACAGCGCCAGGTGCTTTGTGGGTTCTGGCAGAGGGTGTCCAGGTCACCAGTTTTCCTATCAGTCCTGGGATCAATGCCTCAGACAATGATCTCCCCTTCCAGAAGAAGTTCTTATCTTTCTCAGTAGGCTGCTGGAGGTTCTACTCCTTCCTAAAGGCAGGGAATTGGTATGGGGATCCATTTGATTCCAGAGGACAATTCCTTTTTAATGCCTGTCCGTAATGACTCATGGTAATTCCATTACATAAAAAAAAATGGACTTTGCCAACTCTACCCCGTCTACCCGGAATAATGAAAGTGTTATAGCATTAGGGATTGTTCTCCCCCACACCCTGTCCTTCTCCTATGCAGTTAGACAAACTGGTTTTCTGGACAAGGATCCAGACACACAAATCCTGTACTTACCAATACTTCCTTCCTCTAAGGATTCCAGGCCTCCGTTCTAATCCCCTCCAGGATTTCAGGCCTTCTTTGAGATGCAGCTCACCTGCTTCCCATGCCCCACTTATCACCTGATTATCCATTCCAGGTGTGTAGCTTTCTGAGCGTCTTCTTAGTTCATCCTCCACAGGCTGCTTTGCTTGCAAGCTCTTACCTGGAAAATGGCATCAAGGGAGAATGAGGTGCAGGTGCTGAAGAACAGGGCAGGTGGTGATGGGGGGGGGAGGGAAAAATGAAAAGAAGGAGGATTTGTAAGGAAGAAGGGTCTGGTGAGAGGAACAGAGACCAGGGAACCCAGGGGTGATAGTGAAAGACAGCTGCTTTTCTTCAACTGGGATTTAAAAAGCTTCTGGCCAAGCTCTCTTGCTGATTCCACCATTCTGCCCTTAGATGGTCACGGCCAAGTGGGAGTGGGGCAGCTCTGGCCCCTCCAAGGATTTGTCTCTATAGTCTTCCAGCACTTGCAAGTTGTACTCCAGCAGATTGTGCCCCTAAGTGAGTACAGGCTGGGAAGAGAGGCTGGAGCCTGATCAGAAAATTGGGGTGGGTGAGTGAGGGGCTGTTTGATCTGTGGATGGGCTTTCTTTGTCAGATTTCTCTACTTGAAACTTTCCTGTCATGCTCACCTCATGGAGAAGGGGGTATGACTGCAATGGGGGTGGATAGGTGGACTGTTTGACCTTGATCACCCTGGAAGAACCCAGCAGAGGCTTCTAGAAGAAGCCAGCATCCAACTCCTTCTGATGAGCTCCAACCCATAGTGCTATCTGAGTTTTTCCATAGCCAGGAATCCTTAAGTTCTCAGCCAGAACACACACACACCCTCAGCCTCTGAGTAGGAAGCAGAGCAAATGGATGACTAGTAGAGAGGAGGAATGAAAGGGAGTGGAAAGTCCCTTGGAGACAGATGGCTGATGCTTCCTTAGAGCAGAATTTAATGAATGGGGGAGGGTCAGATAGGAAATCTACCTTGAATTCATATGATTGGTACTACTGCTGATGTCTAATATGCGTGTAATGCCTTAGAGCAGCTGTTCTCAAAGTGCATCCCAGGACCAGGAGCATCAGCACCACCAAAGAACTTGTTAGAAATGCTAATTCTTGAGCTTCACCCCAGATCTACTGAATCAAGAACTCTGGGGGTGGGAAACAGTAATTTGTGTTTTAACAAGGAAGTTCCGATGCACACTAAAGTTTGGGAATCGCTTCCTAAGAGTTTTCTAAGCACTCTTTACATCCCTAATCTCTTTTAATCCTCACAATAGCATCAAATGAACCAGCAAACAGAATATAATCCTAGTTGAAAATTTATTGCACACCAGGCACTATGCTAAGCAACTTTTTTTTTTTTCTAAATTTAATGTTTATTTATTTTTGAGAGAGAGAGACATAGCACAAGCAGGGGAGGGGCAGAGACAGAGGGAGACACAGAATCCAAAGCAGGCTTCAGGCTCCGAGCTGTCAGTGTCCCAGGTGACAATTCACCACATCCTTTCACCCTGCAGGTTTGTTCTGGAAGGATGACATCACCCAGGGTGTGATGACCCAGAAGATGGGGCACATCAGCAGATTCTACCCCCAAGATCCATGTCTGAGGCATGGATAGGCAACCTTTCCCACCAAAACCACTGGGATAAGGTATGAAAGGCCTATGGTTGATCCACACATCTAACAGACAGACAGCAGGGAGAGAACAGATATTAAAACTGCAGGTAAGAGCTGCTGGCAGGACTATGAGAATGATCTGGATGTTTTGTCTAGGCTCCACAAAAAACAGCTCCATTAGCCATTAGTGATATCTGCAAAGGGAGAGATGGATGTTAGCAGGCCTACCTCCCATCTGTCATCCCTGTCTCTTCTAGGGGCAAGCAAAAGGAGAAACTTTGACTCCTATTCCCCAAGGTAAGACTTATGTGTCTTCTCAAGCATTTTAAATCCCTGACTTTGGATCCTGCCCTTTCCCTTCTGGAGCCCTGTCATCCTTTTCTGCCTTCTTCTTGATTTCTGGCTTCCCCCCTCCCAGAGCCCAATGGCCAAAGTGAACAGGGATCAATGTTTTACCTCCGAAGTGGATCTGAAGACCCTGAAACGAGAGGTGACCAACCCTGTCAAGGTAAGGGATTGACTTTTTCTCAGGAGTTTGGAATCACCAAGAACCTGTTGAAATGAGGGAGGCAGCTATGAAGGGAATGAATATTGAGGTGTGAACAGATAAGCTGAAGGTCTTTTCTTTCCCAATCGAAAGGTACCCCCACCCTCCTTCTCTCTCACAGAAACACCTGGGGGTATCAGTATGAGAGGTTGGGAGGGCAGATGTGGAAGCCTCTAAAGAAGAAATTATCTATAGGTTGTGCATAGGCATTGAGTCTAAAATAGGCATTGAGGGGCACCTGGGTGTCTCAGTCAGTTAAGGGCCTGAATTTGACTCAGGTCATGATCTCGTAGTTCATTAAATTCAAGCCCCATGTAGGGCTCACTGCTGTCACAACAGAGCCTGCTTCAGATCAATCCTCTGTCTCTCTGTGTCTCTCTCTGCCCCTCCCTCACTGTGCTCTCACTCTTTCTCTCTCTTTCTCATCTCTCAAAAATAAACATTAAAAAACAAAATAAAATAAGCATTGAAAATTGCAAAGTTTATTGCCAAGTTTATCTGTCTGTCTATCTATCTATCTATCTATCTATCTATTTATAGTGAGTTCTATGCCCAATGCAGAGCTCAAATTCATGAACCTGAGATCAAGAGTCGCATGCTCTATTGACTAAGCCAGCCAGGCACCCCTAAAATTGCCAAATTAAAAACAATTAAAAAGTCCTTTTTTTCTCTCCGTATACTCCTTTGCATACAGCAAGGGATAGCAAGGCTCCTTTGGATAAATGGGAGAGGTAGTCCAGAGGCCTTCACATTCAGCACTCCTTCCCCTCCTTGCTCTACCCTGTGGCCTGGGCAAGTCACCTGGGCAAGGCTCTGGGTTATCTCTTTGAGATGCTTAAACTCTTCAGAATCCAGATTAAAAACACCCATCTAGCACTCCCATCTATCTTTATAGATAAGACATTGGGGCCCAGGCTGGTCAAGGGATTTACTCACAGCTACATAGTAGGTTCATGGCAAAGCCAAGACTGGACCCAGGGCTCCTGATTCCCAGACATTTCACAGGGGCACATCCCTTGCCCTTCTTCTCAGGGACTGCAGTGAGAATTGGGCTGTTCCCAACGTCCAACTCCTCCACATTAACAAAAGTCTTCTTTTTTTTTTTTTTTTTTGGACTAAGACCTAAATTACAAGAAGGTGGCAGCCAGAGGAAGGTATAAAGGATGGTCATCCCAGGCAGAGAGCAGTGACAAATGTCCTGAAGCAAGTATACCATTCAGGTTAAAGGAACAGGTGGAAAAGTCAGTGGCAGAAGATTAGGTTGGAGAAGTAAGCCCAGGACTGGCCATACAGGGACTCATGGATTTTATTTTAAGTGTAGTGGCAAGTTAACTGGGAAGTTTTAAGGAAGCCCTAAACAATCATAATGTGATACATGATTTCAAAAGGCCACTCTTGTGATGTTGGGGTATAGGCTGTGAGAAGAGCAAGCATAGAAACTGAGAGCCTGCAAGAAGCCTGCACCACAGGGAGCTTCCAGCCCTGCATGCTCTCCTAGGAAACCAGTCCCCACTCCATCAGAGAGCAGCTGGTCTTCCTAAGTCTGGATTGGTTGTTGGGTCAAGGCATCCAGAGCTAGGTGACAGATCCACTTGCAAAGGATGGTTGCCATGGTGTTTCTGTAAATGCAAACAAGGTACTGCCATTCTTCCCCAGCCCAGAGCCCCAGGGAAAAGCATGAGAGAGCTGGAGAACTCTTTGTGGGAGCCAGAAGGACAGACAATGGGTGGGCTGAGTCATTGTAGCTTACTCAAATCAGGCTGTTATTGAAGCATTTTGTGAGGGAAAGTAGGTGAGGAAGAGGCCACCTTCCCACATACTGATTCCAATCCTTTGTTTCTTCTTGTTTTAGGACTTCTTTGAGCCACCCCCCACTGTGGGCCACAACCTTGTTGCTGATTGAGACCTCATATGAAGCCTCTCTGCCCCAGTGCCCTCTGCCCTCCAGAGGGGCAGTTCTAGGATGACCCAAATCTGGATCATTAAAGTGGACTTTTGTGCAAACTCTTTCTGTGATTTGTCTTGAGGTAGGGGGGGTGGGGTCTGGACACGGCCAGAGCCTCTGAAGTGGAAGAGTAGGGGTGGACCAGAACAAGGGTGCAGTGAAAAAGAGCACAGCTCCTTGGTGCTGGTGGAATGCTGTCTTGTCTTCCCTCCAATGACCATTCCTGAAGTGGAGAAAGTGGAGGTGGGACCACAGCTGGAATGCAGCCTTCCCCACCCACGCCTGCCTGCACTGTGTGGTCTAGTTGCATACCCTTCCATGTCAGACAGGCCTGGACCCTGCTGTTTTATGAGGGTCTCCATCTCCAGCATTACCACTCCTGCCAGCCATCTCCCAATCACCCTGCTCCCAAGAATCAACAGAGAAGTGCTATAACCAAAGTGTGCACACGTTAAACATTTTGATGGCTCCTGCCAGTTTCCTCCTGACACCTGAAAATCTTAAAAGGGAGTGGGTAATCTGACCAACTAGGTTCAGCCCAACTGAACACCAGAATATCCTATTTGCAGAGCTTTATGCTTCTCAAATATTCTCACACTCACTGGATACTCACAAGTGTAAACAAGTGGGCAGGTATCAGTATTTGATTTCTCTAAGTATATGTGTGCATATACTAATAATCATATGGCAATAAACATAAGTTTATATACTTTATTGGATATGTTATACTTCAATAATAAAAAACAATAACTAGGAGCCTCTCAAAGTAAAAAATGTAAAAAGTGAATAGGAGAAAAGATGTTTCTGAAATGGATGATTTGCTCTCCCTGCTATCAATACTTAGTATGAAGAAGCTATAGTAATTAAGGAAGTGTGGTGTTGATGTGAGGATATACAGGTAGATCTATGAAACAAAGTGCCCAGAAATAGGTCCACAACAATGCGGATACTCTATAATAAAGGTGGCCCTGCAGACAGAAGGTAATATTTTCAATAAATAGTTCAGAAACAATGGAGTACCCTTGCAAGAAAAATTCACCTTTGTCACTTTAACTTAAAATGTACACACAAATAGAATCCAGGTGTATTATAGGTCAATGTGAACAATTAAATGATGAAACTTATTCTATAGCTTAAAGCCATTTGGTGGTTTTATTTCACTTCTCTGAACTTCTATTCTGCAAAACTTTGTAGATAAAGCATTTAGAGGATAGCACAAGAATAACTTCATGTCCTAATAGTTGGAAATGACTTCTTAAGGAGGAAACAAAAGTGCAATAAATAAAGGAAAAGATGGTACATTTGATATATTAAATTAAGAATATCTACAAACTTGGGGCACCTGGGCGGCTCAGTTAAGCGTCCAACTTCGGCTCAGGTCATGATCTCATGGTCTGTGAGTTTGAGCCTGCGTTGGGCTCTGTGCTGACAGCTCAGAGCCTGGAGCCAGCTTCAGATTCTGTGTCTCCCTCTCTCTCTGACCCTCCCCCATTCCTTCTCTCTCAAAAACAAACAAAAAGAATATCTATAAACTCTTTGAGCTCAAGAAAGACCGTTTTAGGATATACTATTATCTCTGTCATGTGAATGCCAACTTCTCCCAGCTGTCTTCTCTGATAAGAATGGAAAAGGATGAATTTCCTAAGTCAGTGTTGTCTGGTAGAAATATAATTTATAATTATATACGCAATTTAAATTTTTCAAAAAAATAAAACTAAAAATATAATTTTCTAGTAGTCACACGTTTTAAAAAGTAAAGAAGAAACAAGGCAAGTCTGTTCTCTTTAAAAGTGTGGCTCGGAGAGATATTTTTTACTTGATGGCCCACAGAAAATCACACTGGTCTATAATTTGTTGTTGTTGTTTTGCCTTTTAAATAGGCCTTTATTATAAATTTAAAATCTAGAGAAGCTCTTTTTTTCCCCTACCCAATGAGTTCACAAATGCAGACATTGGAGCAAGTTCTTCATTTAAAGATATCGTTTATGAATTGGTAAAAGATGATACCCTTGGGCACTAGTGCAGCTTCTAATAGGCAGTGCAAGCCACAGACAGTCACCGTGCCAAGGCCAATAAGGTTACCTCACCATCTAGAATTTATAGTTTAATTCCTACCCTTAACAGGGAAGGATAAAATTTATGTGGTCCAAAAGGGGAAAACTATACCCAAAAGATAGTCATGGATGAGTCTCCACATTTTCCATTCAAGGTGATATTGACTTTTCCTGTCCCACTGGCCCTTGGGATGTTTCCCCATATGTAGTACTATTATTCTTTATCTCATTCTGCACCAAAGTGAATTAAAATCTTCTTTGATTATAGCATGATATTGGGAGGTAACCAGTGATATTTAAATATGCTGGCTTGTAAGTGATTGAACTTTCAGTGAGAATACTCCATGGGCACTCTTCAGTTTTGATTCCACAAGAAGAGACTAGGTAAAGAAACTCAAAAAAGTCCAACAGCCCTCCAGTTGTAGGACAGCCAGTTCCCAGATATATTTCATAATGCTGGGGTTTCTGGTAATGCAAATAAGAATTTTGTTTAATTCTGACCTGAAGCCAGTGCTCATTACAGGTTACAAACACATCCTCAAAACCACAAATCAACACAAAAAGCATGAGGAGCCCTCCGGACAATCCAACATGTCAGAGGAAACAGGAAATCACACTGGTCCATTATTTTGATGATATTGTGGCAACTGAATATGATGAGCAGAAGGTAGCATGAACCCTAGATGTCATAAGACACATGCATGGAAGAAGGACCTCAAGAAAGCTCAGAGTCCTGCCACATTAATGAAGTTTCTAGGGTCCAATTGTCTGTGGCATGTCGAGATGCCCTCTCTAAAGTGAGACACTTGCAATAAAAAAGAGACAATACTCTTTGTGGAAGAATGGGCCTCTTTGGCATTTGAGGCAACAGAAAACACATTTCAACTCTAACCCATCAGGCTTTCGTATGGCCTGAAACAAGGGAACATTCTGCAGGAATTCCGAGTGGCAATGCAAGTAGTCCTTTCACTTGATAATTATGACCAGTGGCCTCAGGAGCAACGGAAGTGTCTGTAGTAGACGGAGACATCACGTGAATCTTATGGCAAGCCCCAGTAAGATTATTATAATGTAGATCCCTAGGATTTTAAAGGAAAGCTGTGCCCTTTTAGGCCATCAGCTATTCTCCATTTGAAAAGCAGCTTAGTTTCTTACCAGGCCCTGGAATACTGAACACCAGGCCATGGGACAACCAGTAATTATGCATTTGGTATTATCTGATCCAGTAAACCATAAAATTGGAGGTTCATCACAGCGTTTTACTGTTAAATAGAAATGGTGTATACATGACTGGGCCCAAGAAGATATGGATTAAACAAGTTACATGAAAAGATAGCCCAGATTCCTTGCTTCACTTATTACAGCCTTCTGGGGAATTCTCTATGACTGCCTAATAGAGTGGGGGGAAAGCACAGAGACAATTTATACATGTTTGCACAAAATGCAGTCAACAGTTAGAAATGGAAGGATGCTACATTACAGCACAATTCAGAAGTGTCTGTGAATTACATTGGTGAAGAGCAATCCTTTCTGTGGGAAGTTTTGTTGGTAGATCTGGTGGTCCACTCAGAATTGAAGAGGAAAAAAATTGAAGTATTCGTCTATACTGATAACAGTATTCATGAATAACAGGTTGGTTGGCTGATCTGGGATTTGAATAGAACAAGATATGAAAATCTGTGACCAGAAAGTCTGAGAGGGTTCACTTGGGAGGAACAGTGTGAAGACAGTCGTGGTTTCCTGTGTAAATAATCATGAGAAGAAGTAGACTGTAGGAAAGATTGTCAGTAATGAGGTTATGAAATGACCAATTCTGTGGATAACATTCATCCTCTTTCCCCAGGCCCCCTGGTGCTTTCTTAATGGGTCCACATATCAATGGATGTGGGGCAGGAAATGCATGGGCTTACCAACATGAATTTCCCTCCTCCTGAATGGTACAGTTACAGCCCACCTGAATACCAATTTGCTTACAGCAAAGGATAATGTTGAGCTCCCAAAATGGCACACCTGGTGACAGATTTTTATTTTGAACCTCTTTCACCATGAAAAAAGGCAGTGAGGAACACCTGGGTGGCTTAGTTGGTTGAGCATTCAACTCTTGATTTCAGCTCAGGTCATGATCCCAGGATCATGAAGTATGCTTAAGATTCTCTCTCTCTCTCTCTCTCTCTCTCTCTCTCTCTCTCTCCCTCTCTCCCTCTGTCCCTCTCCCCCACTCATACTCTCTTTCTGTCAAGAAGAAAGAAAGAAAGAAAGAAAGAAGAAAAAACAGAAGGAAGGAGGAAGGAAGAAAGGAAGGAAGGAAGGAAGGAAGGAAGGAAGGAAGGAAAAAGAGGGGTGCCTGGGTGGCTCAATCGGTTAAGTGTCCAACTCTTGATTTCAGCTCAGGTCATGATCTCGTGGTTCGTAGATTCAAGCCCCACATCAGGCTCTGAGCTGACAGAGAGGAGCCTGCTTAGGATGCTCTCTCTCCCTCTCTCTCTCTGCTCCTTCTCTTTCCCCTCCCCTGTTTGCACTCTCTCTCTCTCTCTCTCTCTCTCTCTCTCTCTCTCTCTCTCCCTCTCTCTCTCTTTCTTAAAAATAAACAAATAAACAGTTTTTAAAAAGAAAAAGGAAAAATGGCAGTGAATTATATTCTGGATATGGATTTGCCCTTTCTGTCCTCAATACTTCTGATAATGTTCACTCACCATTAGTGAACTTATGGAATGATTGTTTTATCCATCCCCAAGAGTTTTGGGACTAAGGAGTAAAGGTCAGAGTGGCCCCCTCACTATTATACCTCAAAATATCTGAAGGAACCTGTGCTTCCCATCTCCTGAATAATGAGTTTTCAGGTCCTAGTGCCCAAGAGAGGAATGTTTTCCCATAGTCATAGTCATAGTCATAGTCATAGTCATAGTCATAGTCATAGTTGAACTGGAAGCTGAGACTACCACTCAGTCACTTTGGGTTCCTCATGCCACTGAACCAATAGACAGATATGGGTATCACTATATTAGCCACAGTGATTGACTCCAATCACTGTCTGGCTGTGAGTTGACAAAGGTCTCCATTTCTTTACCTGTCCATACCTTTATAGGTAGTTCTTTTATTAAACTCTTCAGATTTACTTTGACTGAGTGTACCATAGTTTCTGGACAAGTTCAAAGCATTAGACTGTACACACGTGAAGAGAAAATTAATAAACTGGACTGTAGTTCAAAAGAAAATATCCAGAATGAAGTATAGACAAAAGAATGGAAGATACAAAAGATATGGTAGAACCATAAAAGATACTACATGACAGTCTAACATACATTGACTTGGAGTTCCAGAAGGAAGGGAACAAGGAAATGGGGTAGAATCAATATTTAAGATGACAATGTCGGGGTGCCTGGGTGGCTCAGTTGGTTGAGTGTCCGACTTCAGCTCAGGTCATGATCTCACAGTCCATGAGTTCGAGCCCCACATCAGGCTCTGTGCTGACAGCTCGGAGCCTGGAGCCTGCTTCGGATTCTGTGTCTGCCCCTCTCTCTGCCCCTCCCCTGCTCATGCTCTGTCTGTCTCTGCCTCAAAAATAAATAAAAACATTAAAAAAATTTTTTAAGATGATAATGTCTGAGAATGCCTCAAAATTGATGAAAGACATCAAGCCATGTATTCAAGAAACTGAATCTCAGGGTGAATAAATGGAAAGAAATGTCTCTCAAATCACAACGTATTAAAACTGTTGACAATCAAAGATGGGTTACCTCTAAAAGAGTAACAATTATACTTCAGATGATTTCTCAAAAAGAGAGAGGGGGAGGGAGAGAGAGAAAAGGGGATCAAGTGAGCTGATACTTAAAGTTTGCTGCTAGGATATACTCTCTACCTTCACCCTATTTTCTGTCTCAGGAGGCTAACCTGTATGTACTATTTCAATGAGCTCCCTTTTCCCCTGGATTCTGGTTAGGACAATGGGAATACTAGGAGAGATCAGAGGGAGGGAATGAGGAGAGAGAATAAAAGTTCTTTTTCCCCAGCTTCCTGCCTGTGAGGTTGTTACAGGCTGCCCATTCCCCCTGGCACATACGTGCAACAGGAAACATGTACAATGGTATATACACAGTCACACTATTCATGATAACCCAAGACTGGGGATAATCCAAAATCTATGTATATTTACTTTTCTTTATACTTTCATGACCCAACCATGCATTCTTAGGTTAAAATTGTAAATGAAAGCAAAGAAACATGGTCAAAAAGAGAATGAATAATGGCTACCTTTGGAAGAGTAATGACTGGGAAACACAAGGTTTTTAGGGTGCTAGAAATGTTCTATTTCTTGACTTGGGTTACATGGGTGTTCATTTTGTGATAATTTGTTAAGTTGTTCATTTTGGCTTTATGTATTTTTCTGTTTGTTTTATTTCACAATTTACAAAGTTTTTAAAAAGGAAATAAATGAGTGAAGTGATAAAGATGGCAGGAGGAATTGTGGAAGGTGAGGAGAATTCCCCGAGTATATTTTATTATATAGTTTTGATTGCTGAAAAATGTAAATATTTTACATATTCAAAAACTAAAATTATATATAAAGTAAAAAAAAACCCTAAAATTGAAAACAAACTGAAACAAACCAAATTGTATATCAAATTGGTAAAAATGACTACACAAAGAACTATTTCAAGTGACTTTAGGAAGCAGTATTTTGATGGTATACCCCGAGGGGTTATAATCCAAGGACAAAATAAACTACCACACATCTTAGATGTCCTTATAGTTTTATTAGTTGAGTAATGTTTATATTATTATTTGTAAATTATTGTATGTATATTGTAAAGATTACACATATAAGTGATTATATTAATGCTATAAGAAACCAAAGTTTTCAGTGTGAGAATAAAGAGATACCAGTACAAAATCAAGAGTGCAATAAAAATCACAGTTAAATTTTAATTGGTTGGGGTGCCTGGGTGGCTCAGTCAGTTGTGCACCTGACTCTGGATTTTGGCTTAGGTCATGATCCCAGGGTCGTTAGATGAAGTCCTGCATCAGGCTCCTTGATTAGTGTGGAGCCTCCTTGAGATTCTCGCTCTCTTCTCTCTCTCTCTCTCTCTCTCTCTCTCTCTCTCTCAAATAAAAAACTTTTTAAATTGGAAATATCAGTATGTGTGACTGTGGGTTTGTGTGTGCATGTATCTTAATATTCTAGCTCTGTGCACTGAAAGGGCCTAAAAGCAATATCACTTCAGTTTCCATTATCACCCTTTTTTTCAATGTTTATTTATTTTTGAGAGAGAGAGGGACAGAGTGCAAGCAGGGGAGGGGCAGAGAGAGAGATAGAGACACAAAATCCAAGCAGGCTCCAAGCTCTGAGCTATCAGCACAAACCATTAGATCATGACCTGAGCTGAAGTTGGACTCTTAACGGACTGAGCCACCCAGGCACTCCTCCATTATCACCCTGGAAACCCAGATCGTGGGGGAGCCTGGGTGGCTCCCAGGCTCCAGCCACCCCGTGTGGCTCAGTCGGTTATGCGTCTAACTCTTGATTTCGGCTCCAGGTCATGATCTCTCAGTCGTGATATTGAGCCCGGAATCCATGCCCAGCATGGAGCTTGGTTGAGATTCTCTCTATCCTTCTCTCTCTTTGCCCCTCTCCTGCTCTCTAAATAAATAAATAAATAAATAAATAAATAAATAAAAACATTAAAAAATACCCAGCCAGATTGTGGTCTCTAAAATCGGTCCTTATTAAAAGCTACCAAGTATCTTTGGAAGAATGGCTGCTTTCACGTCTAGGGCAGGGAATAAAAAACATGAACTTGGCACATCTTGGAATGATAGAAAGTAAGAGAACTTTCAGTTATTAGTGGGATGTTTCAAAAAGACACCAAACCAGTTTAAAGGAGCTTTCATTTACTTATTCTGGGGCAATTTGAATATAAAAAAAGAATGATTACTGCAATTGATTGATGCTCATTGACTATATGAAAACCCATACTTCCCATAGTAATGCTCAAACAAGAAAAGTCATTAGGATGTTTCTTAAAAATTTATTTGTCACTGTCGAAGGTAGCTACTACACCCAAAATTCATTATGCTCCAAATTGGTAAACCAAAAAAATAAGAATGTATGCTACATTTCCAGCTGGAATTGTATTTCCGGTTGGAATTGTATTTCAGGGTAGGGGCGCCCAGGTGGCCCAGTTGGTTAAGTCATAGACTCCTGGTTTTGGCTCAGATCATGATCTCATGGTTCCTGATCTCCAGCCCCTGCATTGGGCTCTATGCTGACAGCATAGACAGAGGGATTCTCTCTCCCTCTCTCTCTGCCCCTTTCCTGCTCCCACCCTCTCTCTCAAAATAAGTTAAAAATGTTTAAAAAATTAACCTGATCCAATCAAGACATTAGATATAACTTCTAGTTTACAGTAAATGCAGGGGATACACAGGATAGATACAGGGCAAATACAGGGAGATCTATCATGAGGAAACAATCAGACAAATACAGAAGGCGGGGAGTTGTAAATAAAAACTAACCGGGTCTATCCAACAAGACATAGTCAAAAATGGGGGAGGGGCGTGTCTGTGTTCATTTAAAGAGAATTAAGAGACAAACCAAATGCAATGGTGGTCTTTGACTCCTATTTTGAACAAAACAGATGGAAAAAGGCATTTTTTGGAAACAATTTGAATTTTTGAATATAAACTGAGCATTAAATGATATTAGAGAATTACTGTAAATTCTGTTAGATGTCATAAAGGCATTTGGATTATGTGGGAAATACCCTTATTTCCTGGAGATACATAATGAGATATTTATAAGGGAAATATGATGTCTATCATTGACTCTTAAATACTAAAAAGAAACACATCTGGCAAAACAGCAGTCACTGTTAAGTCTAGATGATGTGTATATTGAGTATTTACTATGCACCACTATCTTTTCTTGTATTTTGGAAAATTTTCCCTGAAAAGTAAGAGAATAAAGTGATCCAATCTGAACTTTAGAAAGCTCACTCCCTACCTTATTGGGCGAGAAGAGTGAAAACAAGAGACTAGTTAGTTGATTACAATAATATTAGTGATGAAAAAGCACCGTGACTTAGATAAAGTAGTGAGTAGGGAGGAAAGGAGTAGATAGGAGATATATTTTGCAGGTAGAGAAAGAAAGAAAGGAAGAAAGGAGAAAGAAAGGGGAGTCAGGGCTAATAACTAAAGAGAATATGCGTCATGCGTTTAGTATATGCCAGTGCAGTCCTTGTTCTAAGTGACCCACATGCGTTAACTCGTGTAATCCTCACAACCACCTTGCGAGGTAAGAATTATTGGCACCTCTTTTTTTACACGTCAGGAAACTTGGGCGCAGAGAGGTTAAGCAGCTTGCCCAAAGTTATACTCGCAGTAGGTGGCATTGCTAGAACCGGAATCCAGGCACACACATATAACCATCCCTGCTGTTAAGGATACCAGTACCATTAATTGAGACGCGTAACAGTACCTATTCTACTCACTTTTATGCTCATTTTAGGATTTATACTAACCGACTCACATGTATTTCCTGGTCCCCACCTAACTTAACCTTTTTCTCCAACCCTGGGACTGGGTGATAGAAGCGGTAGTCCTTGGGGAGAAGCAAAGGTCAAAAGGGGGTGGTGCCAAGTGGGAATTCTAGTGAAGCACCTACTATTTGGCAGAGGAGACGTGGGGCGGGTCGGCACCCCTCTAAGGCAGAGCTCTTACGCCACGCCTGACGCAAGTAAGCGTAAGAGCCGGGGGTGGAGATGTCGTCACCACCCGCCCAGGGTTGGCGGAGTTGCCGCGAGAGGGGCGTCTAGACCCCGCCTCGTAGGTGGGTGGGGAGTGGCAGGCCCCGCCTCGGCCCCTCTGGCTGGCTCCGGCCGGCGTTGCTGCGGTTGTGGCAGGGGAGCGAGCGCGCCGAGCCCCGAAGGATGCGGCGCCCGCGGCGGCCTGGGGGTCCCGGGGGATCCGGGGGTCTCCGGGTGCTCGTCTGCCTCCTGCTGCTGAGCAGCCGCCCGGGAGGCTGCAGCGCCATTAGTGCCCACGGTCAGGAGGAAATGGGGGGGGGGGGGGGGAGGGCGGGGGAAGTATGGTGCCGGGAGCAAAACTCGGTGGGGGGTGGGGAGAAGGTAGGAAGCTCAGGTAGAATGTGTGATGTCTGGAGTAGGGTAGGGGGAAGCACTGTGAGATGGGGAGATGAGAGGGCGACTGAGAGGAAAGGGGCGTAGGCCTGGAGGTGGGGCTGGGAATACGGGGGCGGGACCTAAGAGAAACAGACTCCGGGAAAGATTGCGGGTTTGGGAGGAGGAATGGGGGTGCATATGGACAGAAGGATTTAGAGACGGGCTACAAGACCACGAGAGAAGCAAGTCGCGCCGAGGCGCCAAAGAAGTGGTGACTGGCGCTCAGGGATTGGGGGTAGGGGATAGGGGTGGGAAGAGGCAGCGCTGATGTCCGGGCGGTAGGAATCAGGGTCAAGAGCATCGGGATCCCAGCTCCCAGAAGAGGATCAGACCCAAGGAGGGACCAGGGTTTCTCTTTAAGCCCAGAGAGGCAGATTGCTGCGATCGAATCTCCAATAAGAGGAAGACAGCTAGGGGAGGCGGCAAAAGAGGGTGAAGGGAGAGGGGTCCTTTCCTGTCCCCCTCCCCACAGCCAGGCTGATGCTGACTCACATCTGAGCGGACAGAGACAGTCAGCGCTGACTCATGGGCCGGGGGAGGGTGGGGTGGTGGGGCGCGTGGGGGAAGGGGCGCAGCCTCACTGACGCCCTCCTTCCCCACCTGGTTTGGAGGCCAATACAGGGTACTTCCTGTGGCACTGTGGGTTGGTAGGGTGGCAAATGAAGTCTAGAACGGTGGAGGGGTCAGGTCTGTGGAGATTCCTGACCCTAGCTCCCCTCCCTCCCCCATAACTGCTTCCAGGCTAGCCCTCGGCAGCCTCAGGCTCAGATCTTCAGCACCGTGGACAGCGCCAGCGGCTCTGGGGCCGCTGACCTCAGGAACAGTGTGGGGAGCATTGCCCTAGAGACACCCCACCCTTACCCTTTTCCCACACGGAGGGAAGGTGTGCTAGGGTTTCCATCACTTCTGAGTCCCAACTTATCATAGTTAGGATGCTTTGGGAGATTTGGGGAGGAAAGTCCCTTCTCAGAATTTGGCCAAAAATGTCCTCATAGTAATTCTATGAGAGTAGAAGTATATGATCCTCTACTACCCCCATGCACCTGGAAGTCTTCTCCCCATCACCCAGTTAAGCAAACTGAGGTTTTTAGGGAAACTATCCAGGCTCTCAGATCCTTAAAATCCAAAGTCAGATCCTGTGCTTCCTTCTGTTAAGAATTCTAGGCCTCTTCCCTACTCTCCTCCCAGCTTCAATCCTTTCTTTGAATGAAAGAATGGACCCCATCTCCTTCCCCCTTTCCCAGCCTGTTCATCCTCTGACCATTCTATGTGTGTGGATGTCTGAGCAGCTCACCTTTCCCCCTACAGGCTGTCTGTTTGACCGCAGACTCTGCTCTCACCTTGAAGTCTGTATTCAGGGTGAGTGAGGCTCAGGCATAGGATTTACAAGATGGGGAACACAACAAGAAAGAAGTGTGGGGGAGGTCGGGGGGGGGGGGAAGTGGTACTAGTCCTGGGGAGAAGTGGGAAGGGCCTGAAGGAGCAGGGTTCTGAAGCCAAGAGAGGAGATGGAGAGGATAGTGCCCATTTGCAACCTGGACTTTAGAAAGCCTCTTGTCCAAGCCCCCTACTGACACCACTTTTGTGCTCTTAGATGGCTTGTTTGGACAATGCCAGGTGGGAGTGGGGCAAGCCCGGCCCCTTTTGCAAGTCACCTCCCCAGTTCTTCAGCGCTTACAAAGTGTGCTCCGACAGCTCATGTCCCAAGGTGAGGTCTAGCTGCACTGAAAGAGAGGCCTTGGAAACTTGGTTGTATAGGATGGGGAAGTGAGCGTGCACCTGACTCAAGGGTTTCTCTTTATGAAACATTCTTTTCACACCTACTTCTGGAGCCTCACCTTCCCAGACCTTGCTAGAGAAGGGGGCAAGACAGGAGTGGGAGGTGGAGCCATAGAGGCGGGCTGTCCACACTCAGACTCTTTGGAAGAGTCTAGAGGAGGCTTCTAGAAGGAGCCACTGGAAGAGACCAGCATCCGTCTCCCTAGGGCCAGCGCACTTCCTGGAACTGAGTGCTCCAGAACCATGAATCCTGGAGTGCTTGGCCAGATCACTCCACTCATAAAATTCACTCGTTCAACAACTATTTATTGAGGATTTACTATATAAGCTTAGTTTTAGGTGCTTGGGATGTATCAGGGAATAAAACAGACAAAGATCTGTGTGTATTGGGGCTTACATTTTGGAATTTAGGGAGGGAATGCAATATATAAATTAGAAAACATATAGTATGTTTTAAGGTGATAAGTGACAAATATTACAAATATTACAAATATTACAAATATTTGTATTTACAAATATTACAGCATGATAAAGAGGTCAGAAATGGTCGGGTAGGAAGCTTCAGTATCAACCTGGGTAGTCAAGGTAGACTTTTTTGAGACTATGAAATTTGAACAAAGACATCAAGGCAGTGGAGGTGTTTTCCAGAAGGTTATCTGGAGGCAGTGTTTCAAGCTGATCAAATAGCTAGAACAAAAGCCTTTACTAAAGCAGGAGCATGAGTTTGAGGAACATCATGGAGAACACCTTTATGGTGTGGCTATAGAGGAGTGATAGGGAAAGTGGAAGGTGCAGTCAGATAGGTATTGGGGGAAGAGATGCAGATCATTGTAGGGCCTTATAAGAAAACTGTTGTCTTTAAGTAAAAGAGGAACCCATCACAAGGTTTTGAGCCTAGAGGTGCATAATCTCACGTCTACCTTAAAAGGGCCATGCCTGCTGTTGTTGAGAATAGACTGAAGGGAGTCTAGGGTAGAAGCAGGGAGATCATTAAAAGCTACCACAGTGACTCATGTAAGAGATGAATGTTGCATGGACCAGGTGGTTGCAGGGAGGAATTTAAGATGTTCTTTCAAGGGGCACCTGGGTGGCTCAGTCAGTTAATCATCTGACTCTTAATTTCGGCTCAGGTCATGATCCCAGGGTTGCGGGCTCAAGCCCCATGTCAGGCTCTGTGCTGAGTGCGGGGCCTGCTAAGGATTCTCTCTCTCACTCTCACTCTCTCTCTGTCTCTCTAAAATAAATAAAAAATGAAAAAAAAGACGTTCATTCAAGTACAGTGGGAAGTTGAGAGTATGAGGTTGGATTTTGAAATATGGAGTATTCCGGAGTGGAGATATAAATTGCAATTAAACCCATGATGTAGATGAGATAAGCAAAGGCTTTAGTGTATATGAAGAAGAGGCCTAGAGAATTATAATATTAAGAGGACCAGGACAAGGAGAGGAACCAACAAAGGAGACGGAGAAAGGGGAACCAATGAGGTAGGAGGAAAAACAAGAATGTCTCGTGTTCTAGAAGCCAAGTGGAAGTGTATTGCAGAGGAAGGAGCCATCAGTGGTATCAAATAATGATGATAGATGAAATGGGATGAGATCTGAGAACTGGCCACTGGCTTTAGATATGCAGAAGTCACTGGCGATTTTGATGAAAATAGTTTTGGTAGAATAGGTGGGAATAAAATCCTGAATAGAGTGGATTCAAAGGGAATGAGAGGAAAAGAATTGGATACAGCCAGCACAGATAACATTTTCAAGGAGTCTTGCTGCAAAGAAAAGGAAAGAAATGGAGTGAGAGCTGGAGAGGAATGTGGGGTCATGCAGTAACTTTTTAAGTTGAAAGGAGCTCCATCATGTTTGTAGGCTAAAGAGAATAATTCAGTAGAGAGCAGAGAAAAATGATCATATAGGAAATAGGGGGAAATTGCAGAGAAGATGTTCTTGAGTAGATAGTAGGGGATGAAATCTAGTGCCTAACTTGGAGGGATTGGCCCTAAATAGGATGAGCTATCTAATGTTCATAGGCAAGAAGGCAAGTATCGATGCTAGTAGATCCTAGAATATGAGTTAAGAGCAGACTATTGATTCAGAAGCAAGGAAGAAGGAATGGGAGTAGAGAGTGGGAGATTATTCCTTTAGAATAGGTGACTGACCTTTCCTGAGAGCAGTTTCATGAAAGGCAAGAGTCAGACAGGAGATCTGCGTCAGCACAAGATAATTGATGGTGGTGGTGGAGGCGGGGGTGGTGGTGAAGGTTTAAAACGTGTGCAGTGCTTTGGAGTTTTCTGAGCACTTTCATTTCCCTGATTGCACTTGATCTTCACAACAGCCCCATGAAGTATGTCTTTTTCCCACCTTACAAATAAAGAAAAGCAAGGTTCAGGGTCAACAAAAATAAGAATAGGAGTGATAATGATGGCAATAATAAGAGAAGCTGTTTAAACTTCACAACGTGACAGGTACAGTTCATACCATTTTACATTAGGTTATTTTAATTATCACAGTCTTAGGAGGTGTAAACCCCCATTTTACAGAAGAGAGAATTGAGGCTCAGACGGGTTCAGCAATTTGCCCCAAGTCACACAATGAGTAAGTGGCAAACTTAGTTTCACTGGAGGCAGTCTGACTCCCAAATCTGTACCGGAGACTGGGAAGAGGGCAGCTCAGATCAGCCACCAAGTCTCTGGAGCACCTCCACTGCCCCTCTGCTCTACCAAACTCAGTACACTGCCGGGTAGGGAGTGCGGGTTTGATTTTCACCGTTACTGGGCCCTCAGACTGTCCCGAGCCAACCTCACCCTATCCTGTCCCCTGGCAGGATTGTCCTGGCACGATGACCTCACCCAGTATGTGATCTCCCAGGAGATGGAGCGCATCCCCAGGCTTCGCCCCCCAGAGCCCCGTCCAAGGGACAGGTAGGCATCTTTTCTCAACAGCTCGAGCACAGAAAGGCTGGTGGGCCTGTGGTCTTCCTAATGGACAGAGGGAAGTGGCCACCAACGTCAGCAGCCTAAGGCACAAGTAAAAGAGGTTCAGGAGTGGTCATCTGGCGTGTTCACATGCTTAGTAGGAGCTGAGCTCATCCCCGGGGATCCAGCAAAACAGCAAAAAAATATTTTTGAAAACTTGGACATTTCACAATTTAAAAGAAGCATCAAAGGGTCGGCATGGGACAAATACGAGTTTTGTCGTACTGAAGTTGTTTAATGTTCCATTTCATTGCTATGTGGAATGATATGTGGAAAGATCATCATCTTTTTGTGGTTAGGGCCTATGAAAGCATTGTTCAGACCCTGCAAAGCAGAGGAAAGTAAATGAGGGTCGTGGGGCTCAAGTGATGATACCAGGAGAAAAAAGGCAGAGTGGGGTGGGAGGGTAGAGTTGAGGGGCACAGTACTGAGTGTTTGAAGGCCAGGTGTGGGCATATGAATATAGGGGAAACGAGGCAAACTGTAGCCCCAGTTTATCTAGAGAGGTACCTGGCTGGCTTCCCCTGTACCCGTTCTCTCCTTTTCCATCCCCTGCCTCACTCTTCCCTAACCTCTGCCGCTGTGTTTCGGGGACCCAGGCATGCTTACCCGGGAGGCAATGATCTATACCCAGGCTTGGCCCTCTGGTCCTTCCCCATGCTACTGTCTCTTTCCCTGAGACTACTTCATTTTTTTTTAAGAGGTCAGGTTTACTGTAAACTGCTGAGCCTGTCTGGTCCCACCATCTCTGTGTCCTGTATGCTCTGTACACTCTTGCCCCGTGCAACCAACACACACACATACACTTTGCTTTCTTCCCCAGATCTGGCTTGGTGCCCAGGAGACCTGGTTCTGCTGGGGAGCTGCTTTTACAGGGCATCCCTACTGGCTCCACCCCTGCTGCCCAGCACCGGCTTCCTCAACCTCCAGTGGGTGGCAGTGGTGGGGGGGTGGGCTCTCCACTGTCCTCTCTGCAGGCTGAACTGCTGCCCCCCCTCTTGGAGCATCTGCTGCTACCCCCGCAGGCCCCCCACCCTGCCCTGAGCTATGAACCTGCCCTGCTGCAGCCCTACCTGTTTCATCAGGTGAGCTTTAAACACCGGCCCCACCCCAACACCTATCCCCGAGCCCTGACATCTGCTCTCACCTGGATCTCTGATTTCCCCACAGTTTGGCTCCCGCGATGGCTCTCGGGGCTCAGAGAGCTCACCCGGGATGGTCAGTGTCGGCCCCATACCCAAGGCCGAACCTTCTGCCCTCTTCAGCAGAACTGCCTCCAAGGGCATGTTTGGGGCTCACTCTGACCACTCCTACGGGGACCCTCCAGGGCCTTCACCTGGTCAGCTTTTCCAGGAATCAGGGCTTTTCTACCTGGCCCAGGAGCTGCCAGTGCCCAGCAGGGCCAGGGCACCGAGGCTGCCAGAGCAAGGGGGCAGCAGCCGGCCAAAGGATTCTTCAGAGGGCTATGAGGAAGAAGGGCTAGAAGGTCACAGGGAGAAGCTTCCTTCTCCAGCAGAGCAGCCAGGTAATGGAGTTCTCAGCATCCATTCCCCTCCTGTGGGCGCTGCATTCGGGGTCTCCTTCCTAACTATCCATGCATTCATTAATCTGCCCTTAAAGTCATTCATACATTTAATTAATGTCCACTGACAACCTAATCTCTGCCAGGCACTAGGTGGGCAGTGGGGATACTGTAGGGGGTGGAGCTGACATAACTCCTTCAGCTGGAGAGTCACGATGTCCATAGTGGGCCTGAAGTCTGGTCTTGGCCCTAGGAAGGCCTTTCCCCCCAAAGTGTGGACAAGGGCTGGAAGGTGGAGGGCATCAGTTTCCTGGTGTTTGAAAAGAAGCTCTTAAATGTGCTAGTACCCTCCCCCACCCCCAACACATCCCACAAGTTCATGTCACCACCACCCTCTCGCCATAAGCTCTGCGTCTTGCTCCCAGCAGATGTGACTCTGCAGAGACTGGCATCTGTGCTGGCGGGCTATGGGGTGGAGCTGCGTCAGCTGACCCCTGAGCAGCTCTCCAGCCTCTCAACCCTGCTGCAGCTGCTGCCCAAGGGCTCAGGACGAAATCTGGGTGAGTGTCCAGGCAGAGAAACTAGCAACTACCAGCTCCATGATGGCGTCTTGCCCCCATCTCTCAAGACCACATGGAGCAGCCTAGAGGGGAAGGGTCAGGGTCAGGGTCAGGGAAGGGAGTTCTTTTGAGACACAAGCACAGGGTCATTGCCTGCCAAGAGCAGGAAGCAAGGGAGTGGGGTGGTAAGCTGAGTTAGAGCAGGAAAGAACTGCAGGGTGGGAGTAATGGAAGAAGCCAACAGGGGGTATGAGCAGGGATCACTAGGCACCAAGGAAGGTGGGTGGATGATAACAGCCTCTAAGGAAGGGAGAGGCCAATGCAAAGGTGAAGCCAATAATTGATGGGTAGGGGGAGGACTGAATAAAGAATAGTTTTGAGAGGTGCAGCCAATAACACAGGGAGAAGCTGAGAAAACAATTATAAGGTAGAAGCGAACAGGCTTGAGGCCACGCTTAGGATCAGACCAAAGACAGGGCTGGGTCACTGACTGAGGGAAAAGAGGCCACAGCAGGCTCGGGGCCCCTGGCCCTCTCTCCTGCCCATGTTGTGTGGACCTTGGCCTTGGCCTTGACCCTTTGCCCAAAGTCTTGTTTTTCCTGTCTCTACAGGAGGGGCTGTAAATGTCGGAGCTGACAACAAGAAAGTGAGTTTGTGGCACCTCCCTGGCCCACAGAGCCCCTGCCAGCAAACCCCCTTGTCAAAATCTAAACTTCAGCATCGGGACCCAAATCTGTGTCCTCCACACCTCTTCATTTGGGGCGGCGGGGAGCAGGGGGGGACCCAGGCCCAGGGACTGCAAGTCATTGCCTAAGATCTCACTTTAGGTTGATGGCAGAGCTGGGTCTAGAAACTGGAATTCTCGACTCGCTGCTTTTTTTCACTGTAGTCATTTCAGGCCCTGCTCTGAGGATCCCTAGGCGAAGGGGGAGTTGCAAGCATGCATGCTCCTAGCCCCCCTGTAGCCTGAAGAGCTCTCTCTTTTTCACATGTTGGACTTCTGCGATTTTGTGGCTACACAGAAGTCTAAAACCTATCACCAGCCTGTTCACCTCTCTCCTAACGCCACCTTCCCTCACTCCAGAGGCTCTCCCCACTCCAGCCCCATCTTGCAGACCATTACTGACCACGCTGCACTCATTCAATCCTTTATTCATCCATTCATCCACCTGAGTCACTTTTCTGGGTAACCTCTCTGTGCCCAGTGTTGCCCTGGGCCCTGGGGGGTAGAAAGAAACAAGTCCAGAGGTCCTCTTTAGGGACCTCAGAGTTGGGATGTGGACCCCCATTCCCCCATCCCCTCTACTGTCCAGAGATCATACCTCTATCCTCTCTCTTTTTTTTAATGCTTATTTGTTTTTGAGGGAGAAAGAGAGGGGTGGGCAGAGAGAGAGGGGGGACAGAGGATCTTAAATGGGCTCTGTGCTGACAGCAGAGAGCCTGATGCAGGGCTTGAACTCACAAACTGTGAGATCATGACCTGAGCCAAAGTCAGACGCTTGACCGACTGAGCCACCCAGGTACCCCTCTATCCTCTCTTCTAAACAGACAGTGGAAGAGCAGGTGCAGGGTGGACACACAGTGGAGCCTCCGCCCCCCACACCCTCCCTTCCTGGATACCCCACTGCCAGCCCCACTTCCAGTAAAGCCCAGCAGGTGCTGATCTCTGGATCCTCTGAGCCCCCCAAAGCTATTGGCCACCCTGCCACACCGGTCCTGCTGGAGAAGAAAAGTTCCCTGGGCCAGAGCCAGCCCACAGTGGTGAGGCCGCCCTCAGCTCAGCCATCAGCAGAGGAGTACGGCTACATTGTCACTGACCAGAAGTAAGGGCTTCAGCCTGGGGAAGATTTCTAGTCTACCCTCCCGGAGGGGGAGGGGGTGGGTTGGCCTGCCTGGATGGAAACAGCAGAAATCCAGATGTGAACTGGATGGGGGTTGGAGTGGGGAGTGAGCTGCTCTGCATCCTTGGAGGTGGCTTGTTTCAAGGAAGTGGCTAAAAGGATCCCCGCTTTCCTTTCTCTGCTCGCTCCCTGCCTCCAGGCCCCTGAGTCTGGCTGCAGGAGTGAAGCTGCTGGAGATCCTAGCTGAGCATGTTCACGTGTCCTCGGGCAGCTTCATCAACATCAGGTGGGGCTGGTATCTGGTATCTAGAAGGTAACTTGAGGGGAGAGGTGGCTGGTGGGACTCAGGGAAGGAAGGGAAGACAAAGTCTTGGTGAGTGGCCAAGGCAGGCACCCCCGCCACACACACACACACACACACACACACACACACACACACACTGGATGCTGGCCTCCTCCAGCATTTCTTGGGCCTCAAACATCCCTATAGGGCATCTCTGTTCAGCCTCAGCTTCCTTTTCTCATGGGGAGAGGGCCAGAGTTGGCCTCTCTGTTACAGTCTGGGGTCTGTGGTGGGTGAGGCAGTAATATAGCTCCTGTTTGGCAGTGTGGTGGGACCGGCCCTCACCTTCCGCATCCGACATAATGAACAGAACCTGTCTTTGGCTGATGTTACCCAGCAAGCTGGTAAATACTGCCTGGTCCCAGCCCCAGCCCTAGTAGGACATTCCTAGGCCTGTGGCTGATGCCCCCACCTTGAAATATTTCCAGCGCACACAGGCCCTGCCTGCCACCTAGCATAGCATGACAGGGGGTGGGGACCACATGTGGCTGGAGAGAGTCTGACCTACATCTTCCCTGCAGGGCTGGTGAAATCAGAACTGGAAGCACAGACAGGGCTCCAGATCTTGCAGACAGGAGTGGGACAGGTATGAGAACTGAAGAATCAGCTGACACCCCAGAGGGCTGACGTTGCCCGCAAGAGATGGGGGCAAACTTGGCAGGAGAACCAGAGCTGAAACTCCTGTACCTGGCTGGCCCGCTGGCTTTGCCAAAGCAGCCCTACCCCTTGCAGTTTCCTTTCTGGCCAGCAGATGGCCCCAGTGGCGGCTCTTCCCGCGACCCCCAGCCCCTATTGCTGGACCAGCCTTCCATACTCCTGCTTGGAGTAACGACCTGAGATGTCCATAGCCTTCTGGAACAAAATCTCTATAAATTTTAAGGGAAGATCCTATGCATAAAGGACATTAAATTCAAATATAATTATAAAACATATAATTTATAGATTTTAATTATAGTTAATATTTTGAGAGAGAGTGTGAGCAGAGGAGGGGCAGAGAGAGAGGGAGAGAGAATCCCAAGCAGGCTCCACACTGTCAGCACTGAGCCCAACACTGGGCTCGATCTCACAATCCATGAGATCACGACCTGAGTTGAAATCAAGAGTCAGACGCTTAACCAACTGAGCCACCCAAGCACCCCTAAACTCAAAATAGATTTCTATTCTGCATCCAACACTGATGCCTCCCATTCTACTATTTGATTCCAAGCTGTGTCTCCAAACTTCTCTACATCCATTGTTTAAATGCAAAAACTCCTGGGGTGGGGGGTGGGGGTCATCCAGTAAGTTTCAGGCAGTGCAGTGTGGTTGAGCTGGTCTGATGGGGACTGAGAAGGAGGACCTGGGGTCTATTTGAAACCTTCTGCCTGTGCCACCATGCCCTGCCCTCTCAGCTTTGCCCCAGGGGACACCCTAGCAGGGAGTGTGGCAGGGGAGGACAGGGTTGAGAAACGGCTTCTACCTCTCCCCTGCCGCCACTTCCCTTGATTCTAGCCTTGTTCCCACAGAGGGAGGAGGCGGCCGCAGTCCTTCCCCGGCCGGCCCACAGCACCTCTCCCATGCGCTCCGTGCTACTCACTCTGGTGGCCCTGGCGGGTGTGGCCGGGCTGCTGGTGGCTCTGGCAGTGGCTTTGTGTGTGCGGCAGCATGCACGGCAGCGGGACAAGGAGCGCCTGGCAGCCCTGGGGCCCGAGGGAGCCCACGGTGACACTACCTTTGAGTACCAGGTGTGCAGCCCCAAAAGCTGGTTGATGACAGGGAAATGGAAGGGGCTTGGGAGTCTGGGTCGCACATGGGGTGAGGGTGGGGTGTTGGATGGGGAGTGAGCACACATCCTTGGGAATATCCAGGCAGGGGCTACAGAAGCCCAAGCTGGGGTATTGTGGGGGCATTTCGAACGGATGGGAATTGGGAGAAGGTTCCTAAAGTTCTTCCCAATGCAACAATTCTGGGGTTCTGGGATTCCCCTCTAATATCTGAAGTTCTCACAGGCACCCCCCAAACAGAACACCCTTGTAAAGGATGAGGTCCAGGGCAGAAAAGCCTACCCCACAGGAGAAGGATTTCCTATAAAATCAATCAAGGATAAGCCTAGAATTGAACCCAGGACTCTGCTGAAAAGGGTTCAAGGGGCCTGGGACCCTGCCTGATTTTTCTTCTGCAGGACCTGTGCCGCCAGCACATGGCCACAAAGTCCCTGTTCAACCGGGCGGAGGGCCCGCCGGAACCTTCTCGCGTGAGCAGCGTGTCCTCCCAGTTTAGTGATGCGGCCCAGGCCAGCCCCAGCTCCCACAGCAGCACGCCATCCTGGTGCGAGGAACCCGCCCAGGCCAACATGGACATCTCCACAGGGCACATGATTCTGGTCAGGACTGGGCCCGGGCCCAGAGCCGGTGAAGGGACAGGATGGTGGGAGAGGCAGGGCTGAGGGTGTGGGCCAGAGCCAGGCTGTGCTATCCCCGTAGGCGTACATGGAGGACCATCTGCGGAACCGGGACCGCTTGGCCAAGGAGTGGCAGGCCCTGTGTGCCTACCAGGCAGAGCCCAACACCTGTGCCACCGCCCAGGGGGAGGGAAACATCAAAAAGAACCGCCACCCTGACTTTCTGCCCTGTGAGTCCTGCTGGCCAGCCTGGCCCAGCCCTCTCTCTGCTGGGAACTCTGGAGGGCTTGGGGGAGGGGCTGGCCGCCTGGCTCAGGTCAAGTGGCAGAGGGACCGGCACCCCAATGACCGAGGGGCACCTGAGGTGAGACGTGGGGTCTGTGCAGATGATCACGCTCGCATCAAGCTGAAGGTGGAGAGCAGCCCTTCTCGGAGTGATTACATCAATGCCAGCCCCATTGTAAGTGGCCCCAGCTCCAGCCCCCTCCTCTGCCCCGTTTTTATCCTGCCTGCATGAACTCCATTACCTTCTGGTCACCATCCACCCCACCTGAGGCCCTGGAATTGTGAGGCCGGGTATCCTGGCATGGAAATGGGGGTTTCTCAAGCTCACCCACATCCTGGCCTGCTCCCTTGGACCAAGCCTCTCCCCAGGAGCATGTCCCATTCTGGCTCATGATGTATCTTCCCTGCCCCAGATTGAGCACGACCCTCGAATGCCAGCCTACATAGCCACACAGGGCCCGCTGTCCCATACCATCGCAGACTTCTGGCAGGTAAGTTCTTGGAAGGAGGGCTTCTCCAGGGACCAGTGGCCTTTGAGGGCAGCTGGGGCCAGCCGGGGCCCAGAGACGTTAGAGTGGAGTCTCTGTCCCTAGATGGTGTGGGAGAGTGGCTGCACTGTCATCGTCATGCTGACCCCACTGGTGGAGGATGCTGTCAAGCAGTGTGACCGCTACTGGCCAGATGAGGGGTCCTCCCTCTACCACGTATATGAGGTCAGCAAGGCCCCTATAGCCAGGGGACAGTGGGAATGGAGAGAGTGGGTGGAGAACCAGTCATACATGTATGAACGTATATGCATATAAACATCCATATGCACACACACACATTCACACATACATGTACATCTACACGTATGTGTCCAGTCTAGGGCCAGAAAGCATTTATAGGGACCGAAGGTGAAAGGTACAGAAACGAACCCATAAAGCCACCAAAACTGAGGTAAGCAACTAAGAGTCAAGAGTATATGAGACAGGGAAGATAAAACCAAAGACCAACATTAAGACCTACTTTAATTGAGCCTCACTTAGCTCTGAGTTTCCTGGAAGCCAAAGCCAAGAAAGAAATACCATCAGTCACATAGGTTGCCCATAGAAGGCAGACACAAACTTTTTCCTTAGGAGAGAGGCGAGGTAGGGGGGGAACTGGGTAGAGGCAAAGCCAGGTGAGGAAAGAGGAACAGGTTCCTGGCACATGGAAGGTGCCCCTCCTGTAAAACAAGAGTCACTAAGAGCACACTAGAAGCTTCTCATCACCAGGTGAGCCCTGAACCCAGAGAGTAGGTATTCCATCATCAGATGAGCACTCGGCAGTCTTTTCTAAACTTTTTAAAAATTGCTGTTGCTCATGGTTAAAGAGAAAGAATAAAACTATAGAAGTCCATCAAGCTTTGTGGTGTGTGTAGCACAGACACTTTGCTAGACTCTGTGAGGAAGAGGAAGGAGAAGCTCTGACCTCAAGAAGCCCGCAATAGTTGTGTCTAGGTGGAAAAACCACCGGTTGTCCTGAGGGGCAGATAAGAGACGCAGACGACTAGGGGGCTTGGGGACAGCTGGGACAGTTGGAGCAGGCAGTCGGGTAAGCTTCTTGGAGGATTTAGAATTTGACCCGGCCTGGGAAGCCGGGAGGATTTGGAGGGGCCCTGCCGTGCTCAGGCCTGGGTTCCCTCGCGGGCAGGTGAACCTGGTGTCGGAGCACATCTGGTGCGAGGACTTCCTGGTGCGCAGTTTCTACCTGAAGAACGTGCAGACCCAGGAGACGCGCACGCTCACGCAGTTCCACTTCCTCAGCTGGCCGGCAGAGGGCACTCCGGCGTCCACCCGGCCGCTGCTGGACTTCCGCAGGTGAGCGTCCTGAGCCTGCGCGGAGGCGCGGCCCCAAGAGAGGCTCCGAGGAGCCGGCGAGAGAGCCGTCCGCAAGGGAGCAAGGGGTTGGGGGGGGGGGGGGGGGGGGGACGGGGGAGGGGCGCTCTAGCCTGACCTGGAGCCTCCGCCTCTGACCTCCAGCCGCCGCCATCCAGACCCCCCAACCCGGACTGATGCTCTGTCTGTCTGTGCACATCCCTCCACCCCTGTGGTCCTGCTCCGTTTCTGCTCGCTCTCGTTCTGCTGGCTGTGTCCCCCTCGCCCCTTTCTCTCCCTACCTCCCCAGGTCTGGCTCCTTCTCCATTACCCCCCCGCCCCTCCCCCCAGATTCACCTTAGTCCAAGCTCCCTCCCTCTCGCCCTCTCTCCCTCTACTTGGTGCCCGCCTCCTTGCCTCTCCTGTGCTGCTCTTTCAGAGCTCCAGCACATTCCGTGTGTCCCCTCTCCTCTCCTCTCTCACTCCCTCCTGCCCATCTCCCCTTCTTTATCACTTGCTGTTTCTTTGCTTCTGTTTTTCTTTCTCCCCATCTCTCTTTCCTTCTTTTCCTTTCTCTGTCTCCTCACTCTGCCTCTCCCCTCATCTCTTGATCTCTCTCACTGGCTGAGTCTGTCCCACTTTTTTATCTCCACATCTCTCTCCCTGCACCTCTCCCCTGTTCTGTCCTCCGTTCCCTTTCTCCACCTCCCTGCCATCTCTCTCTCACCCTCCCTCTGTCTGTCTCCCCACTCTGTCCTTCTTCCCCCCTCCTCCTCTGTCTCTCTCCCTCTCACGGCTGCCAGTGTCATTTTTGTGATCTGCAGCTAGTATTCGCTCTCCAGTTGCATAGTCACAAAAGTGATCATTGGCAGGTGTGGCCGCTGCATGGACAGGACAATCCGATCAGGACTTGTGGGCCCAGGGGCCCCCTGAAGGCTGCTAGGAGAGCTGGGGGCTGGCGGAGGGGGGGGGGGGTTGACTCAGAGGAGACAAACACCATCAAAGGCCTTGCAGAGGATCTCCGGATTCCTGGGGACTCCGTGGAGCCAGTGGGGGCTGGGACAGGAGGCTAACTAGGGGACTTACCCAGTTCTGACAACAAAACCACCACCAGGCCAGTCCTCCAGCATCCAGTCAGTCTTCCACTCCCCAGACAGGTGGCTGAGGAAGGAGTCTGTTGCCCCTAGTGGGGCCTCGCCCACACTGCTGCCCTCCTCCCCCCCCCCCCCCCCCCTTGTGGTCTGCAGGTGCTGAGCAGGGGTGGGAAGCTGAGGATAGTTTCTGAGCCTCAGGATAATGGTTTCTACCTGGGCTCCCTGATGCCTGAGGCACAGGTGTCTCAAAAGCAGTGCCAGGGGTAATAGAGCTATTTCCTGTTTTCCTCATTTAAAAACTCCTTATGTGCATGGACCGTTTTTTTAAGACTGCACAGGTAAGTTACAAGGTTACATTTCTTTGCTTCAGGCCAGAATTATGTAAACTCAGTTGGCATTAGACAGCCAGAACAAATTGCTGCTTAATCAATTCAGTGAAGGTTCAGTGAAGGTCCACCAGAGAAAAAGCAAAATATATTTTTTTGAAGTGCTAAAAGTGACCCTGAGCAAGTTCCTTGATCTCCCTGTTTACTTACCTGTGAAATGAGGATGATGACCCATACTTAGGGAGTTGTTACAAGAGTCAATGGGATAAAGTCTGTAAAAAATCTAGGTGCCTGGCATACAGCGAAGGCTCGATTAATTCTAGATGCAATTCATGGTCATTCTTATTAAATGATTGGGAACTACTTCGGCAACTTCTGTTCAACCCCAGCTCTCTAACACATGAGCCAATTTGCTAGAAAACCATATGGACTCCTGTAAAACCATTCAAAGTCACTTGGCCCTTACAAGCCTGGGGGAATCAGACGGGAAGGCCATTAAGTTCCAAGTTACCCCTGAAACAATCTAATAACCCCTAAGGAGGTCCTCCCTAGCCCTGGCCCGTTGGGGGTATCAGGCTTCTGCAGGTGACTCTCAAAGCAGAAAAGTCATAAGGGACAAGGGCAGGTTAGCCTGGACAACTGAGGAAGGGACAAACCCCCTGTTCCCTCCTGAGAGGGCAGCAATCAGGGTAGCAGAAAAGAGTCTGGGGTCCAAGTGGACCCCAAGTCTAAATACGACCCAACCACAAAACACCTGTGCTGAGATGAGGCTGATTCAGGGAGACAGACAGCAACATAATGTTCAGAGCTGAGAAGTGGTCCTCCCCTGGCCAAAAGAGCTTTGTGCCTAGGTCTGCCTGACCTCACTGCTAGTAAGGACTCCAAGGAGCCTGAGTGGAGAGGGGAACAACCTGAACAGTGGTAAAGGAGGGGCAGAGCAGGAATGTGACAAGATTGCCACCCTTGAAGTCACCAGAAAGCCTGTTCTCCCTGGACTTCTGGCAGAGGTCACTATTAATATGTATTATCATTAACGGTACTGCATTTATCGAGCACCTACTGTATGTCAAACCTTACACTTAATTCTGTACACGAATTATCTCATGTAATCACGGTGAGAAATCTAAGAAGGTTACTATTATTATCGCCCTCATTTCGCAGGTAAGAAACCTGAGGCTCAAAGAGGTTAAATTAGTTGTTGTTCCAGGGGCACAGCGTGGGCACCTAGCTCATGAAGTGACAGGGCAAGCCCAGTGCCACCCACACCATCTCTGGTTCTTTGCCTCCAGCCCTGACTCATTTCTCCAGCCCTCTTCCCTCCTCTGCCCTGGGCATGTGGGGAGAAAAGGAAGAAAGAGAGGCCCACAGGTGGGTGCTGGTACCCCTCACCCTCACACCCATTTCTTCTTGCAGGAAAGTGAACAAGTGCTACCGGGGCCGCTCCTGCCCCATCATTGTGCACTGCAGGTGCGTGAAGAGGGGCTGTGGGCAGAGGTGGGGAGGAAAGGGGACAGGACAGCCCAGGCCAGAGGGCTCTGAGGTGGGGGCACTCATGATTCCTGCCCTCTCTCTGTTCCCGGGTACATCTCCTATGCATGCTGCCTGCCTTGATGCTGGCAAACTAAAGCCCATGGGCCAAGTTCAACATACCATCTGTTTGTTTTTTGTTTTTTTTTTTTTAGTTTTATGTATGTGTGTATGTATGTATTTGGAGGGGGAGGGGCAGAGAGAGAGAGAGAGAGAGAGAGAGAGAGAGAATCGCAAGCAGGCTCTGCGCTGTCAGCACAGATCCCGATGCGGGGCTTGATCTCATGAACCATGAGATCATGACCTGAGCCAAAACCAAGAGTTGGACACTTAACTGACTGAGCCACCCAGATGTCCCACTATCTGTGTGTGTGTATGTGTGTGTGTTTTAATGGCCCATGAGCTAACTATGGTGTTCACATTTTTAAATGGTTGAAGGAAAAAAAAAAAAAAAAAAAGGAATGTATGACAGAGACTGTACTTAGCCCACAAAGGACAACGTGTACCCTCTGGCCATTGACACAAAAAGTTTGCTGAACGAAAGCCTGGCCAGAGGCTGGAAGGGGCGGTCCCTTCCCCTCCTGCTGCCTTCACCTTAAGACTGAGCCGGGAATCTCCTCTTAGGTTGGCCCACTACCCAAGTGACACCCCATGGGTCACAGGCTCCGCACTCAAGTCCCAGTTCCCAGGGCCAAGGGGCTATGACTGCTGCCTCCTTAGCTCACTTACGCCCTCCTCGAGCCAACCCTAATGGCTCCACCAGTGTCTTCGCCACCTTAAGCCTCCCGTCTCCTCTGCCCCTTCCCCTTTTCTGCCGGGTCCTGAGCTGAGCCTGTCATCCTCTCCTGTTTCAGCGACGGTGCAGGGAGGACTGGCACTTACATCCTCATTGACATGGTACTGAACCGCATGGCAAAAGGTGAGGACCTTCCCCATGGTACCTGCAGTCCAGCCCCTGATCAGACTTTCCAGAACCCAGGCTCACAGGAGCTCTAGGAGGGACAGGTTGTTACACCCCCAGGCTTTGCCCAATCCTCCAAGCCTCCCGACCCAGGATGCTCAAGGCGTTCTGGGTCCTATCCTCCTCTGGACAACCTCCTCTCCCACCTCCAGGAGTAAAGGAGATTGACATCGCTGCCACCCTGGAGCATGTCCGTGACCAACGGCCCGGCCTCGTCCGCTCTAAGGTGACTGTTCCTCTTTGCCTTGACCGTAGCTGCCAGCCTTCCCCAGGAGGAATCCCCCTTCTCCCAAGTGACCTCCCCAACACCCCCTCCCAAAAGCGCCCCTGGTGCACAAGCAGAGGTCGGTGCTCCCCGTCACCATCCTCCCACTGCCCTTCCCCAGGACCAGTTTGAATTTGCTCTGACTGCTGTGGCGGAGGAGGTGAACGCCATCCTCAAGGCGCTGCCCCAGTGAGACCCCTGGGGCCCCTCAGGGGGCAACCAGCCTCTGCTCCCTCTTTGCCTATGTGAGCATCCATCTGTGTACCCACTCCTCACTCCCCAGCCCCACGACCTTGGTCCCTCTTGGGGATGGCCAGCCATCCAAGAGGAGTGTCAGGAAGGGGGAGTGGGAAGGGGCGGGCCCACCCAGCCTCTCACACGTCAGCTCCCATGGGGGGAGCTGGCAGACAGCCAGGAGCGGAGGAGAGTCATGGGCAGCAATTCCACCCAGAGTCTTCTCCTGCCTGAGTTCCCTGGCCCCATCTCCTGGAAGCTCCCACTATGTCTGTGTGGACAGAACCGGGCGAAGGGCCGCCACCCCCAGCCCTTCCTGCTTTCCCAGCCCCTGCTGCCTGCTCCCCTACCTCTGTGACGCCCCTGCTCTGGCCCCCGCCCTCCCTGCTTTCCTCAGGCCTCCTCCCCCGCCCTCCTGCCACGTGCCACTCAACTCTCTCCCTCTGGCACAAGAGAACATTTCTAGAAAAATCTACTTTTGTATCAACGTGAAATAAAGTTAGTGTGTCGTGTGTGCAGCTGCAACCTGGACTCCTACGCTTTTCCGGAGGCTCTGCTTCCAGACTCCGTCTCCGGCCTCAGTGGGGAGCTGGGCCCTGCTGCATTTCGCAGGAGATGCAGATAGTGATGGGTGAGCCAGGCTGCAGAGCCTGGTTCTCAAGCCCTGAATGGTGGCCAGGAAGGAAGCAGTTCTCTGTGCTGTGCTTCCCATGTGGCTGGCAGCCTCTCTCCAAGGCGCTCACATACGCCAGCTTGTTGAATCTTCAATCACTAGCCCTGAAGGAAACTCTCCCAAGGAAATGCAAATTATATATAGTGGAGTTTGCAGTCGAACCCGGGCATGCTTAACCTCTTTACTGCCTCTCTTAATTCTAGAACAGCTGCTTTGTTCCCTTCAGCCTCAGGAAGATGTACGTCATGCAGGACTGAGGTTAGGACTGGGCGAGGTGGTACGGGCAAAGTGCCAGCACAACTTAAGCAAAAGTAGCTGAACTCTGGATAGCAGCTTGTAGACCAGGCTTATGAGACATCACTACAGGCATTCACCTGGGGGCAGGGAGCACTTTCTCCCTTTCTCCACCCGCCCCCAACCCTTCTCTCTGTACGTTCCAGAGGACCCCTCACCTGCATGTCAGGAGGCATCCTTGGACGAAGGTGGTGGACATAGAAATGAGGCAAAAAGAGCCTTGGGCCTGGAGCTACTTGGGAATTAAGGCCTCTTAACCTTGCCAAAGCTGTCTCCCCTCACAGGAAAAACAGGGGCGTATATCTGCCCTGCACAGTGAGCAAAGGGACCAGCAGGCAGACCGAAGCGCCCCCTACACCTCACCTGTGCTCTGCTGAGGCTCAACTCCAGTCTCAAAGACTAGATAGAAATGGGCAAAACAGCTATTGGTCAAACTTCTAGCAGATTCGCTCTTTCGAGATAGGGGTTTTAAATTCCTCCTTCAGGGCAGGTGGCTTCCTTGCTTTGAGGAAAATACAGCATAAGCCCTTTGGCAACTGAACATGAAGCAATGCACTTTTCCTGGGATGAGAGAGGGTCGCTGGGGAGCCACACTGCTCTGCTTGACAAGGGAAAGCTGCTTGTGCCATGGCTGGAAGGGCATCACCGAAGTTGTCTGGGGAGGAGGGAGGCGGAGATCCCTGGCTTTGTCCTCCCTAGGCCCTGATGAGTTTGGGGGGGCCTGGACTCTGGGTGAGGTGGACTTGGGCCACTCCATGTGGGAAAGGCAGGCCTTTGAGACTGGCCACTGGCCTTGAGGTAAGGGAACCCGGCAGGGCTCAGTCTATGGGCCTCAGGAGTGTGTTATTGCAAGTTATCACGACGTGTTTCGCTACTTTCTGCCATCCACATACTTGCAGCTATAGCTTAGTCTGGTCCTGGCTGTGCTGCAGCACATTGGGTGGCAGGTCCCTGCTAAGGGGAAGCAACAGCTGCCTGGGGAAAGCCACTTACAGGGCCACAAGTGCAAGGGCAGAAGAATGTGAGCATTTCTGGAGATTCGACAGTGTACGGGGGAAGGGCAGCCTGGTCAAAGAGGGACTTCTGCTGTCAGCTAGGAAGGCTTGTGACCTCTAGGTGTTTGGGCAATGGGGCGGGTTGGTGGGGGGAGGGGGGGCGGCATGTTACCCTCTGGTCCCTAGGGTCCCTTTGGGGCCACCCTGGAAAGGAAGAACACAGGAACACAGCACAGCACTGAGCTCTCAAAACAGCTTTATTGACTTCCAGTGTTTCTCCCTCTGTCTGAGCTCAGCCCAGCTGGCTTTGATAGGTCTCTGAGATACAATGTCACAGGGTTAGCACTCTGGCTCCACCGCTCCCCTCCCTGGCCCCTGGGCTCCCCAGGCAGGGAGGAGGAGAGGCAGCTCGTTTGTGTTGGGAGAAAAAGGATGGGCAGCAGGGTCAGAGGCCAAAGAAGCCATACAAGCAGCAACATGCCCAGAGCGCCACACACACCAATCCTGGCCATGCGTGTGCGTGCACACACACACACACACACTCACTCACACTCCTTCCCTTCCAAGCTCTCTGCCTGCCCACACCCATCTATCAGCCTTCTGGGGTCATGGCCCGCTTGTCGATCCTACCCGGGCTTGGGGCTTATTCCTTGGAACCCAGGACTGCCCACAGGGAAAGAGCCTCTTCCAGATGCCGCAGCGCTTTGATTTGTACGCTGTAAGCCCGGTGCCAGCAAGAGGTGTCAGGGGAACCGAAGCTTGGTCCATTACCCCTTCATCCACATTCCTGCCACCCCGGCCAGAGTCAAATCAGATGACAAGATCTCCCCATCTCACAGCAAGTGACAAGCCGACCTGGGCTAGAACTACATGTCCCAAGATGCACAGCTCCACAACCACGCACCGCTTCCCCCAGATGATCTGTCAGAAATGAGGCAGGGTGCACTGCATTCTGGGACTTGTAGTCCCCCAAAGACAGCACCAAACACCCAGGGAAGAGTTCACAGGCTAAGACTATGGATGCCTCCCCACCCGGCCCCCCACCCACCACCCAGGCCCAGCTCTACGCTCAGCATGGGCGAGAGAGAGGAATGGAGGGTCCCCTCCTAGTGCACAGGGGAGGGCGCTGTCCTGTTGGAACTGTGCAGCAGCTCTGGATCCGGGACATCCAGCTCAGAACACATCTGAAGAGAGAGCGGGGGCGGGGTGACAGGAGAGATGGTGAGCAGCAAGCCGTGGAGGATGGGGCCAAGCATGCAAACCTGGGCTAGCCCTGTGGCTCCTCCCTGAGCCCTGATGCATGGTGAAGCAGGACGGGGCACAGTCCCCTCCTAGGCCTCCCTCCTGGGGCACCCTGGCCTTATCCCACCTCTCCAGGGATAGCGGCCTCACCTCTGCCTAGTCCCGAGGCCCTGGGGCAGGCTGAGGCAGCAAGAGGAAGGGAGGAGGAGTGGGCTCCAGTTCCGATTCTGGACGAGAGGCTCCCGCCCCACCCAGCTAGCCTCCCCAGAAGACCTTATGGCCCTACCGGCCACAGCATCTTCCTGGTCACACTGAGGCTTTCTTGGGGAAGGAAGAAGGGAGTCCTAGCCAGATGGCATGAAAGCAAGCGATGCGGCCCGCGGGGAAGTGCAGAGAGAAGAGAGCGAGGGAGGAGCAGCAGCACCAGAAGGGAAGCAACAGAGACGTCAGAGCTCAACGCTGCACAGAAACCAGGGTGGGGTGTCTGCAGCTGGACAGGGAGCACAGGAAGACTCCCCGGTGTAGCTGCCGACTCCGGCTCAGAGAACCCCAGGCCAAGTCCTCCTTCCTTGAAGTCATCAGCAACACAGGTGGCAGAAGACCTGGGCACAAGAGGCCCGACCCACACCACTAATGCCCTTTAGAAACTCCCCATCTAGTAGGAATAAGTGCATCCTGGCTCCTGGGAGGCCCTCCCACTGCCCGGAGGCCCCCCCACCCTGGGCTGTGCCAGGGACCTATCAGCTGTAGGCTGAGCGGAGCAAATCCCGAGTCCACCCCGCAGTGCGGGTGGACGTGGGAGGGAGACCTGCGGGGGGAGCACGCAGTTGGAGAAGGGCTCCGGCAACCCAGGCCGTGCCCCTCTGCTCCCAACAGTGAGCAGGACCCCTGGTGGCCCCGAATCAGGACGGTCTGGGCCTGGTGATCAGAGGATGAGGCAGCGAGAGGCCTTCTCCTCCGGGGACGGGCTGGGTTTGGTCGCGTCCCCCCTGGCAGCCTCAGGAGCCCCCCCCATGCCGGGATCTTGGTCCTGAGCCTTGGGCCGCCCCTGCCGTCGACGCTGCGCCCCCCGCCCACCTGCCGGTTTCTTCCCAGCTGCCTCCATCTCTGACAGGCTGTAGGCCATGGCGAGCTGCAGATCTTCATCATCCTCAGAGAGGTCGCTGTCAGAGGGGCGGGAGACAGGGGTCTGCCGGACCTGTGTGCCCCCGGACCTGGAGGTGACAGACTGTTGCTGCTCACGCCGGCTCAGCTCCAAGCCCAGTGCCAGGTCGTCTGGGACACCTGCAGGAATCACAGCCGCTTGCGACCCAGGCCAGGGGAACCCTGCCAGGCTGCCTCAGGCAGCAGCAACTCTGACCACTTCCAGCCCCTCCTATGGAACCGGCCCACATGCGTTTTGGCACTTAGCATGGTGATCATGCGCACCGGCAGGTACTCCGCTCCAACAGGTCCGAACAGTCTCCTTGCCAGGGGCCAGTTACTCAACCTCCCTAAACCTCCCTTTCCTCATCTATAAAATGGAAATGATGACACTGTCTGCATTGTCAAATCGTTCAGATGACTAAATAAGACAGCCCTTGAAGCATACTTAGCACACGGGGCTCGCAGAGCTATGGAAGCGGAGCTGTGGTGACCAACCCATTCCTGTGGGAAGAGTTCCACCCCAGGAATCCTGCGTTCTGAGTGTCACGCCTGGCTTTACCCCTTACTAGGTAGGACAAAGCCTGGGGCTTGGGGCTATTTGGGAGTCAGGGTCATTGAACCATGCTGAGGTTCAGTCTCCTTCCATGAAAAATAGGGTGAAAACAAAACAAAACAAAATAAAGAAAAGTAGGGCGAGTACCAATAGCCCTGCTTTCCCCCTGGCTGTTTCAACAGAGGTCATGTTATGTGCACAAGTCCCTTCAAAATTGTCAAATGTTGGGGCGCCTGGGTGGCTCAGTCGGTTAAGTGTCCAACTTCGGCTCGGGTCATGATCAAATGGTTCATGGGTTCAGGCTCCACACTGGGCTCTGCACGGACACTGTGGAGCCTGTTTGGGATTCTCTCTCTCCCTCTCTTTCTGTCCCTGCCCCACTTGCTCTCTCTAAATAAATAAGTAAATAAACAAATACATAAATAACTTTAAAAACATGCTGGGATGCCTGGGTGGCTCGGTCGGTTAAGTGTCCAACTTCCACTCAGGTCGTGGTCTCACAGTTCGTGAGCTTGAGCCCCGCATCAGGCTCTCTGCTGTCAGTGCAGAGCCTGCTTCAGATCCTCTATCCGCTTGCCTCTCTCTCTCTCTGTCTCTCTCTCTCTCTCTCTCAAAAATAAATAAACATTTTTAAAAAATAGTCAAATGTTCTACAAACACCACGCGCCCACTAACGACGATGGTCATTAGCTGGCCCTCTGAGACTCCTCGGTTCCCTGCCCCAGCCCCTTTCCCAGGACCCCCCTCTCTGATTTTGCCAGTCTGGAATGTGGCCGCCATTCCTTCCCTGCCCCAAAGGAGTTTGGAGAGGAGCAGTTTGGGAAGGGGGATCTGGGGCCTGGGGCTGGGGCTGGGGCTTCCTGCCAGGGACTGGGTGGCGGAGCCGCTCCTCACCATTGATTGTGACTGACTTCAGCTGCCCGTCTTCTTCCACTTCCACCCGTTCCTGCCCGTTCTCCATGATTCTGTGAGAGACGGCCCAGTTCGGTCAGCAAGCGTGCACGAATCCCGCAGGTGCCTTCCACACCCTGGGATGCCACAGTGGACAGGACAGACTCTGCCCACAAGAAGCTGACATTCTAGTTGTATGCCGCCCCCCTCCACCCCTCACCCCCTCACCCCTATGCCCAGTATGGTCCCAAAGGAGCCCTCACCTGCGTGTCGTGATGCGGTGTCCTTGGACAAAGGTGGTAGACGTAGAAACAGAGCGAAAAGCACCAGCCCCAGGACTGAAGGAGAAAGATGAGGAGGAGAAATCTGGTATGGAGACAAAGGAGGAGGCGGAGAGGTTGTCAGAGGGAGGACGGAGCTGGCATGCCGCAGTCACCATGGGCCAGAAGCCTTTGTGGGGTCTCCCCGCAGAACTGACAGAAGGCAGGGCTCCAGACACGCAGGAGAGAGGCTTGAGCCTCTCTCTCACACATGAGCTGGGAGCTGGGATGAGGGGTTCCAGGGCCCAGAGCTTGCAAAACAGGGAAGGGAAAGCACTTACCGGAGTGCCCAGGGAAGGAGGAAGAGAAGGTGAAGAAGGGGCCCGAGTGTCGGGAACCCCGGCTCTGAAGCTCTGAGAAGGGGCCAAGGTCATCTGCAACGAGCAAGCAGATTACTAATCGGCAAAGAGACTTGTCCCCCAAATTGTGTGAACCCTGTCAGTCTAGAAATGTAACCTGATAAGCCTTTCTGATCGTTTTTCTTTTTTGATTGGACTTGTTTACAAATTAAATTTCTTTTTAATATCATATATGGAAAAGACCCCTGGCAAATTCTGTCCACAGTAAAAAATAAAGGAAGGAAGGAGGGACGGGAAAGCGGAAGGGGGGACAGCCAGTTCCTTCCGTATAGGCAGGTAAGCATGGTGTGAAGTCGGGCAGACCTGGCTATGAGTCCTGGCTGTCCCCTTTGCTGTGTGACTCCAAGCAAGTTATCTGAAAGTACCTTTGTTTTCTTAGCTGTAAGTGGAGAGAAAATGATCCAACTCACAGGGTTCATGTTAATCATTCAAAAAATGGTATCTGTTGTTTGTGATGTCATTATTATTGTCACATGGTGCTTTGAGTCTTGCTTTCACGGTTGCTATTGTGCAAGCCTAACAATGTATTATTGTTACTATCATTTAATAAGGCGAGTCTCTGTGGGTTCAGGCCTGTGTAAGGTTCTGTCCCAGCTGTCACTGGATCCACCCCCACAAAATCTTCTGTCTGCGGAATTCTGCTTCCCCTTCAGCCTCCTGCCTCAGGGCCTCCCGGCTGATGGACAACAGGCCTAGAGCAGGAGCCGGGCCGGTAAGAGGCCTCCCGAGCCCACTCACCAAAGAGCTCCGCAAAAGGGTCTCCGCTCCCGAAGAACTCCCGGAAGACCTCCTCGGGGCTGCGGAAGGTGAAGGTGAAGCCGGGCCCACCACCACCAGGTTCCGCTCGAGATGGGCCAGTTCCTGGAGGAGAGGCAAGATGGGAAGGGGGCTCAGAGCAAGCATCTCACCCTGAGCCAAGGGACCCCACTGAAGGCATGACCAGGGGCCTCAAGAGACCATCCACCGCAATAACCTGCCCTCCCTCTCTCTTCCATGAGCCGCGTTCATCCCTCCCCACCCCCACTCCACCTACCTGCCCCAGTCAGCCCTTCCCGGCCATAACGGTCGTAGATCTCCCGCTTATGCTCTGGAAAAAGAGACCAGATCATTTCTCCCTCCCTCTGGGATGATGGCCTCCCCTTCCAGACTGGGACCCTGTGAGGTCTGCCCAGTGACTGACGCTAAGGACGCAGCAGGGCACACAGGGGACGCGGGCTATAGGTTTTAGCAATGCCTGCTCTTCACACAGTGGCTCCTTCTCATCTGTAAAATGGACACAATAACAGCACCCACCTCACAGGGTCATTGCAAGGATTAAATAAGATAATCCACATAAACTGCTTAGCACAGTGCCTGATAACTCAGTAAGTGTTCAATAAATGCTAGCTAATAATTACTACTGTTGGTATTAATCAGGGCTTAGCCTAAATGTCACCTCCTCAGAGAGACCTTCTGTGACCACTGTAACAAAAAATGGTGCCCATTAATCCCTATCAACATCACCCTGCTACTTTCCTTCAGAATACTCTTGTCTGTGTACTTCCTTGGTTAATGTCGGTCTTCTGGACCAAAATGGAATAAACCCATCAGGATGAGAACAGTGTCTGCTTGTCCTCCATGGTTCCCCAGTACCCAGCAAGGACCCAGCACCATAAACACTCAATGAATATTTTTTGAATGAAGAAATAAATAAAAGACAGACCTGGATTCATATTCCAGCTCTGTGTGACCTGGCGTAAATTACTTCACCTCTCTCAGCCTCAGTTTCCTTGCCTGTAGAGTGGGGGTGATAGATCCTGCCTCACAGGATGGCTATGAGGACTCCTGGAGAGCACACCCACCGGTGCTTGGCACAAAGGAGGTTCGGTACACGTAGGTTACCTGCCCTGCTCCCTTCCCTTTGTCAAGACCCATCCTGCAGCTATCAGACCCTGGGGAGCACACACTGAGCACAGGGCATCAGGGAAAGAATAAAAGGGTGCTTTGAACGTAGCAGGTGCTCACTTGAATTGAAGCAAAAAAGAAAAAAGTCCCCGAGTCCCCACAGGGAGGTGGCGGGGGGGCACTTAGATGCCAGGTTGGAAAAGGCACAGAGGAGACAGGAGGTGGCAGCATGGCTTTGGGAAGCAGCAGGATGGGGCGTGAAATGGGGGTGCCCTGCCCCTGGCCCTTACTGTCTGACAGCACTTCATATGCCTCGGCCACCTCCTTGAACTTCCTCTCAGCAAATTCTTTATTATCCGGGTTCTTGTCTGGGTGCCACTGTAGAGCCTTCTTCCGATACCTGCAGGAAGTGGTTTCAGAGGGGTGGGTCAGAGGACAAAAGCAAGCACTTCCCACCATGGAACAGAACGGCCCATTTCGCCCATTAGTCCGCCACGGTCCTTTCCCCACTCAGATAGTGTCCACCCGGCAGCCCGGGGCCGCCTCTGCTGCCACGTTTTAAGGAGTCCCTCTCTCTCTCCCTCCCCTCTGCAGCCAGTGCTAGGGGCTGTAGTAGCAGCAGATGATCATGTAAGCCTGAGAAAGCCCCAGTCCTAACCCCTCCCTGGAGCGCACTAGGGCTGCAGAAGTTAGAAATATGTGTTGCCATGGAGGGTACAGGGCCCCTCCTGGTCACAGGGCTTGGACCTGTGAATCCTGCAGGTATCCTGACAAAGCCGACCCCCAGGGGCTGGGACTGGGGTAGGAGGGAGGGGGGAGGCGGGATCCACTGGAGAGGGCCCCACAATGCAGCTCCCAGCAGAACTTCTTGCTAAGGGCTTTCCCCTACTCTTCCAGGGGTCTTCTTCCTCACTATAGAGGGAACCCTCCCCCAATCCTTTCTAAGGCCCTAGCTCTCTCGCGGCAAGGCTCCTGAAGGACCCCATGGCGGTGTTGGGGTTTGGGGGGGCGGCGGTGAGAGACTTTCTGATGCGCAGCGGAGGCACTTACGCCTTCTTGATGTCATCAGCGGACGCACTTCGCGGCACGTCTAGGATATCGTAGTAGGATGCCATGGCAACTCGTCAGTAGTCAGATGGGCCTCTCCTCCTCGGGGCTGCAGGAGAGGAGGAGGAGTCAGGCAGAAAGAACCGAGGGCCCCTCCCTGGGGCTGGAGACCCCCCGAGGGAGCGGGAACAGCTCCCAGCCGGGAAGCGGAGCCCACTGGGTTCTGCTCGGGGCCGGTGACGAGGCTCCCTCGGGCTGCCTTATCGGCCCCCCGCAGGCCGGTGCCACGGGCTATCTCGGCGCCCAGGCCCCGGGAGCCCTATCGCAGCCCCCTGACTCCAGCAGCCCGGACCGGGGCCTCCCAGCCTGACCCGGGGCCCCCCGCCCGCACCTCCTCCGCCGGGAGTCCCTGGCCTCCTGCAGCGCCCCGCCCCTGCCCCCCGCCGGAACCGTCTGGCACCGGCCGCCGGGCTCGCGGCTGCTGCGTAGGACGCGCCCGGCCCAGCTGTGCGCGCAAGCATGCGTCAGCGGCTCGGAAACTACTAGAGACCCAGAGGAGGCCGGCTCGGCCTGTCACCCAGGGGGCGGGGAGGCGGGGGGCTGCTGCAGGGGCTGCCGGGAGATGGGGGCGGAGCCGGCTATTTTGGGCTTGCACCCGGTCGACGTCATCCCTGGACCGGACCCGGGAGACGGACGGCCGGCTGCATCCAGGCGTGACGCACTCTTCGGCAAACAAGCTACCCGGCCCGTGGTCCCTCTGTCGCTTTCCTATAAACAGGCTCGATGATCGAAGGCTACTCACCACCTCAAGGACTCACAGACTCCCCCTCTGGGCCTGAATCCTCCCCCTCCTCCCGCCCCAGGTCCTGAAAACAGGCTGCCCCACCTACTTCTCTGAGTAGGTCAGACCTGCCTGTCAGCGTCTCGTGACATCCTTCATCACACTCGTCAGAGATACAAGTCAGCACTTACTTGTTTGATTTTTTGATTGACATTTCACCTCCCCCACTAGCATGTAAATTCCACGGGACAGAAATTGTGTCTTTTTTTGCACTAGAGTACGGGAGCAGTAGTGGGGTTCAAAAATATTCTTTGCATAGTTAAATAACGAACAGATTGGAATCTCTTGTTGACAGTTTTGACACATTTGGGGGAGTTGGGGTTAAAAGGTAAAAGGAAAACAAATTTTTTTTTAAAAAAGGAAAAGGAAATTCTGCAGGCTCAAAATTTGTTTTTTGTTTTTTGGGGTTTTTTTGTTTTTTGTTTTTTTGGTTTTGTTTTTGGCTTTGTTTTGTTTTTTTTTTTTTCTCCTAGAGTGATCTCATGTAGACCTTGTCAATGATTCCTGGGTTGAGGACTCACTGGAGAGTTAGAGAACTTTCCAGAATTGGCTGCTACTTGATATCCAGGCCAATGCACAAGTGTTAACTGAACATCTTCTACATAGTAGATGCGGCCAGGCTGTAAAAAGAAGAATATGGCCCAATACCTGGCTTCACAGAGCTCCAACATGATGAGATAACCAGCCCAGCAATAAAGCCCACCAGGAAACCTCAAGGTCTTAAAAACAGAGCTGGGTTTGCAACCTGGCACTTTTGTGTGGCTTGGCAAAACCTCTGAGGACTCAGATTTTCCTACCTGAGTACAGGTAACGCCTAGGGCTGTTTGTTAGTCAGATGAGGTGTGGTGCATAGTATCCCTAGGTCTTAGTACATATCCTCTCTGGCATCATGATTGGCCCAAGCAGTAAGGCTTATGTGAGTTCAGAAGAGTGTTTTCGGCTGGATGACCTAGAAATGCTTCACTGAAGAGAAAGGCTTGAGCCAGACATGAGAGAAGGTGGTGTGCATTTGTCTGCTTTCCCTGGCTGCCCACAGTCTGACCCTTCTGCCTGCATTTGGGAAAGTCCCATTGTTGTAGGCCTGGATGGGAGGCAGGCCACCACCTGTCACAAAGCCCTGACACTTGCTCTCCCAGACTTCTCGGCTCCAAGGGTACAAGCAAAAGACATAAGCCCTGCCAATTGAAAGCTCCAACTGGGACTTTGAATGTGGAGCAAGTCACAGAGAGGCAGGGGCAGTTGAGAATTCATTTCCGTAGTGATTGTGACAGCGGAGTCAGCAGCGGCCTCTAGTGTCTGGAGGAGGAAATGTCAGTCTCAGTGCCTGGGTGAGAGGGAGCCTCGCTGCAGCCCCTGTTCTGTAGGGAACAGGGGTCTTTTAGGCAGGCTGTCCTGTGCCATGACCTTGACTATGGTGCTAGCTGCTCAGCTTCCCTTGGTGCCTACCTGTTTGTGGAGTCTCATCTGGAAGCCCTAGTATTAACTTTGTGTGCTACCCAGCATCTCTCCATTTTATGTTTGTGGGAGGAAAGCAGGGAGGAGTCTTTTTTCTTGTTTTTAATTTGCCAGAGCTAATTTCTGCTGTTTACAAGGAGAGCCCTGACTGACCTTAGTTAGTATAGGTGGAAGGAATCACTCCAAAATCTTCCATCCAAATCTTTCTTCTTACTTCTCTTATCTCAGCAGACATTTGTCTAGCACCTACTGCATATGTGATATTATATTAAGAATTAGGAATACAAAGGGGTTTGAGCTGCAGTCCTTATACTCGAGATAAAAATCCAGTTGGGACATTGACAAATGGTAGCTGAGGGAAATTATGTTGAACACATCTAGCAAACAAAGGGTTAATTCCCTTTGTTCACAGAGAAAAGACAATGCAGTTTTTTAAATGGGCAAAAGGCACAGATAAGACAGATCACAGAAGAGAAAATATTGACTTTTAAACATATGAAAAGGTGCTCAATCTCATTCATAACAAGAGAATTATAAAGGAAAGCTGCAATAAAATACTTTGTTTCACTTATCAGATGATTGACAAAGGTCAAAAAGTTGTACATTGTATGGGCAAGGCTGTGGGCATAGGCATGCAAGTACAATGGTAGTGGGAGAGCAATATAGCACATATCAGAGTTAAAGGTGAATAGCTTTTGACCCAGCAATTCTGATTCTAAGAACTTATGGTTGTACATATGTGCAAAGAAGTATGTACAAGAGTTCCAGCATTTGTTTCCAAATCAAAGGACTGGAAACAACCTAAATGCTCATTCATAGCAGACTGGTTAAATAAGCAACGGTGGGGCACCTGGGTGGCTCAGCCGGTTAGGTGTCCGACTTTGGCTCAGGTTATGATCTCATGGTTCACGGGTTCAAGCCCCGCGTCGGGCTCTGTGCTGACAGCTCAGAGCCTGGAGCCTGCTTCGGATTCTGTGTCTCCCTCTCTCTCTGCCCCTCCCCTTGCTTGCACTCTGTCTCTCCCTCTGTCTCAAAAATAAATAAACATTAAAAATAATAATAATAAAAATAAACAATGGTACACTATACAGTGAATACTACGTTGTTACCAAAAAGAGTGAGGCATATCTGTATGTACTGAAATGGACCATCTTCCAGGTTTTTTGTTAAATGAAAAAACAAGGGTAAAACAAAGCGTGTCTAAGTGTGCGTACATTAGTCCCCCTTGTCCACGGTTTCACTTTCTGTGGTTTCAGTTACCCACGGTCAACTGCAGTCTGGAAGCAGATGATCCTCCTGATACATCATCAGAAGTCAAAATTAGCCTAACACTACATTATAATGTCTACGCTATTCACCTCACTTTATCTCATCCTGTAGGCATTTTATCATCTCACATCATCACAAGGAGGCTAAGTACAAGATATTTTGAAAGAGACCATATTCACATAACTTTCATTAGAGTATATTGTTATACATGTTTTATTTTATTATTATTTTTAATCTCTTACTGTGCCTAATTTCTAAATTAAACTTTATCATAGGGATGCATCTAGAGCAAAAGACATAATATATATGGGGTCTGGTACTATCCATGGTTTCAGGCATCCGTTGGGGTCTTAAGCATGTCCCCCATGGATAAAGGGGGGCTACTATATACACATTAATAGGGGTGACTGGGTGGCTCAATCCGTTGAGTGTCCGACTTTGGCTAAGTCATGACCTCATGGTTCCTGGGTTCAAGCCTTGCATAGGACTCTGTGCTGACAGCTCGGAGCCTGGAGCCTGCTTCAGATTCTGTGTCTCCCTCTCCCTCTGCCCTCCCCCACTCACTCTGACTCTCTCTCTCAAAAATAAATAAACATGAAAAACAATATATATATATATATATATATATATATATATATATATATATATGTAGATGTCTCTGGAAGGAAACACTAACAAAAAAGTTAATAACGGAGGCTGTCAAGAGGGAAACAAAAGAAGAGGACTTATTTCCACTTAGAGACTTATTCTTGCTGTTTGTTTGGTTTATTATTATTTTTTTAATGTTTATTCTTGAGGGAGAGAGAGAGAGAGACAGAGCACGAGCAGGGGAGGGGCCACCCAGGTGCCCCTATTGTTGCTGTTTGTAAATCTTTTTTGAACCTTTTCAATTTAGAAGCATGTTCACATAATAACCGTTCAAATATACACATATTTTTTTTTAATCTAGGAGAAGTAGGATATTGGCAAGAAGCTGGGTGCCACCATACAAGGCAGTCCATGCCAAGTGCCAGATGAGTGATAGAGACAGACAGTAGGTGCTGGGAGAATCTAGAGAAGGGGGAGCTTCCCAGGGCTGGCTGGTTCTGGGTGACCGTGACCTAAGCTGGAAGGAATGGCAACACAGAGACAAGCAGGGGGAGGTGGTGGCATTCCAAAAGGAGGGGATGGTGAGAAAGCAGCTTTGGAGGCAGGCATATTCCTGACACACCAGAGATGAAGGAATAAATGCATTGGGTGGAATTCAAGTTGGGAATCTGTCTTTGTGTCTGCCTGCAGGAGGTAATTGCACCCTGCCTTTAGAAGCATCAGGGATGAAAGCATTCCCTGTACTGAGGGAGTCCCCAGGAGCCTGGGTGGCGCTCCCAGCTGCCCCATGGAGGTCTGGGTTGCCACCTCCCTGCACCCACGCCCAGTCCAACCTAGGCCTGCCAGTGCCTGCCAGCAGAGTTACTAGCTGGGAGGCCTTGCAGGGTTTGAGAGGAGACAGCCACACAGCTGCCCAGGGCGGGCAGGCTGCTACAGCAGACAAGAGGGGCGCCTGGCCCCTTCTCTGGACGCCCAGCAATCCTGGCTGGTGAACACCTCACATCCTTCTGGCCTCTCCCAAGCCCTCACCTCACACCCTACGAAATGTTGGAAGCAGGAGCCCTTTCCAGATGGCATTGACAGCCTCCAAACCTGGCTCCGAAGTTGCTTCTGCCCTTGTTCAGCCCCAGAAGCTGTGTCTCTGCCACCCCCCTCCATGCCCTCCACCACAGCGCCTGGGCAAGGGAGTATCAAGCGTCACCCCCTCCTTGCCTTTGAGGTGCCTGAGTCACTGTCTGGGCATTAGAGGCCTGGCAGGCCCAGAAGAGGTGGCTTCTGGGGAGGTGCCTGGAACTCCTGTGGAGAGGAGCAGGGAGGGCACCCGAGGAAGGAGAGGACAGCAGCATAAGCTTCTGTCCAGGCTGACCTGGATTCGAATCCCAACTCCTCCATTTACAGCTGAGTACCCTCGGGCAGGTCCCATAACCTCTCTGAGCCTTAGTCTCCACATCTGTAAGACAGGCATTCACTTAGCAAGTCAATTCAACACATATGTCACCTAATATGTCCACCCAGAAATATTCTGGGTGCTGAGAATAGAACAAGCCTTGTTCTCATGAAGCATCCAGTCCAGTGTATATAACTGTATTTACCTCAGTATTAAACAAGGTAATATGGGTACGGGGCCTGGTACATGGTAGGTGCTCGATAAATGACAAATGTTTCTTGGGATTTGAAGGGCTCCCGAAATAACCCCTCTTCTCTTCCCAGGTTTGAAACCAGCTGAGAGAAGGAAAGACACGGGAGTCAGGTAGAGATTTGAAGTCAGCCCTTTGAGGGAAAAAAGTGGACTTAAAGAAAAAGAAAAAGAAAGTGGATTTGAGGGTATAGCTGAGCTACTCAGCCAAAATGGGCTTCTAAATGCTCCCACTGAATTAAATTACTCCCACCACGACTAACACACACACACACACACACACACACACACACACCCCTTTAGGCCTCTTTCTTCCCAGGACAGAGCTGCCCCTATATGCTTAAATCCTCAGAGAGGAATTGAGAATACATGCTCTCCCTGGGCAAATCATCGTAAAATGGAAGGAAAACACTGCTGCCCTGGGCATGCCCCTTGGCTTCTCTAAACTCCTCCCCACCCTGTTGCTTTCACTCCATCCTCCACTCACTACAGAGTAGTCATCGGGACAAGAGTGACAAGGACAGGTGAGGGGTGCCAGGAGTCACTCCATTTTAATCCACCACAGGCCCTGAATGCTGGACCTGGGGTGGGTATAGGCATGGTTTGCCTGTTTTCTCTGAAACGCACTTCCCCCACCTTCCCCGGCCCTCCTCTGTACCTCACAGGCTGCACCCCCTTGGACCCAGGCCCCCTTGCCAACTAGCTCCTGTCTAGTTTCAGACAGGGGGAGATTTCTAGCCAGAAATTGAGGGCGGGAGGAAGGAAAAGCCAGGGTATTTCTCCCCCTCTCTCTAAATCAGGGGGCACCCCAGGCAGTGGTTGTGTCTCCTCCATGGCTCTAGTCCAAATGTCCCTCCCTCCTTGGTCCCTCCTGCCACCTCTGGGCAGCCCTGCCGTGGCTCTAGCTCCCACCTGGCATCCCAGCTCCAAGGCTCTGACACCATCATCTCATCCCTTGGCTCCTCCAGCCCTAGGATTGCTAGCAGTTTCCTGGGGCTACTGATCTTTCAGTTGCCTTCCCAGCATCCAATCCTGGGAAAGGGAGGCTGCAGGAAGGACAGAGCTGAGGCCAACGCTAAGCAGTGAATCTCTTGGGGGTGGGGGTGGGGATGGGGGGTGGGGATTGCCCTAGTTTCAATCCCTCCAATGGTTCAATCATTCCTCTAGCCCAGCAGAGGCTACAGAAAATCCATATATAAAGATTTTACAGCCAGCCATCTGGTTGGAAGTGCGGGCTTGCCTAGCACGAGGCATGGGATTGAAATAAAGGTCACTTGTCATTATCAAAAAGTGGTGAGTATTGACGGAGATTACAGGGAGGTCAGCCCCCCCACCCCCCACCAACACACACACACACACACACACACACACACACAATCATTTCCCCACTGGTGCTGCCACCATGCCACTGTTCGGCCCTAATGCCACCTTCTGGATCTTCTGGACCCAAACCTCCTGCCTGAAAGAGACAAACCTTCAATCTGCAGGGAGGCCTAGTGAGCCCCAGCTGCATCAGACTCCTCCAAGTCACCACTTCGGACCCTCCTGGTCTCACCAGGCTCTGGTTGCAGCCCTGTGTGCCTGGGACCAACTTCAATTACCTCCTGACCAGGGTTTCCCTGGTGACGCTACAGACCAAGTGTGTGCAACCTCACAAGTGCAGGGGAGTTCATGCCTGATGGGGTGGAGGCTTGACCAATGGAGGAAGGGAGCAGGTGCATGAATTTCCCCACCCACACCCCCTCTCCTGCCCCCCCCACCCACCCAAGGAATGATTCTGAGATGCCATTTATTCGGCTGCATCTTCTCTAGGATGAATTCTGCCTCCTTCTCTGCTTTACTCTCCTTGGCCCCCAATCTGCTTCCTGGAATTGCCTCTTTAATAAAATCTGGAACCAGGTCTGCTTTCTGGGGAACCCAGGCAGAGATCCCAGCCTTCTTACCTCTCTCTTTTTTCCCCGAGAGAAAAAAGACCCTCGTGCGACAGTAAGCCCACGGTCCTTTAATTACGGCAGACACACAGGAATCCCCTAGTATTCATGCCCCTCCTCTTCCCCTCCCTCCCCTTCCACACTATCATGCCCACCTCCTCGTAATCCTTCTCCAGGGCAGCCATATCCTCCCGGGCCTCAGAGAACTCCCCCTCCTCCATGCCCTCGCCCACGTACCAGTGCACAAAGGCCCTCTTGGCATACATCAGGTCGAACTTGTGGTCCAGGCGGGCCCAGGCCTCCGCGATGGCGGTCGTGTTGCTCAGCATGCACACGGCGCGCTGCACCTTGGCCAGGTCACCCCCGGGCACCACGGTGGGTGGCTGGTAGTTGATACCAACCTTGAAGCCCGTGGGGCACCAGTCCACGAACTGAATGCTGCGCTTGGTCTTGATGGCGGCGATGGCGGCGTTGACGTCCTTGGGCACCACGTCTCCGCGGTACAGCAGGCAGCAGGCCATGTACTTGCCGTGACGGGGATCGCACTTCACCATCTGGTTGGCAGGCTCGAAGCAGGCATTGGTGATCTCTGCCACGGACAGCTGCTCGTGGTAGGCCTTCTCTGCAGAGATGACCGGCGCATAGGTGGCCAGGGGGAAGTGGATGCGAGGGTAGGGCACCAGGTTGGTCTGGAACTCCGTCAGGTCCACGTTGAGGGCCCCGTCGAAGCGCAGGGAAGCCGTGATGGACGAGACGATCTGGCTGATGAGCCGGTTGAGGTTGGTGTAGGTGGGGCGCTCGATGTCCAGGTTGCGGCGGCAGATGTCATAGATGGCCTCGTTGTCCACCATGAAGGCACAGTCCGAGTGCTCCAGGGTGGTGTGGGTGGTCAGGATGGAGTTGTAGGGCTCCACCACGGCCGTGGACACCTGGGGGGCGGGGTAGATGGAGAACTCCAGCTTGGATTTCTTGCCGTAGTCAACCGAGAGCCGCTCCATCAGGAGTGAGGTGAAGCCCGAGCCGGTGCCCCCTCCGAAGCTGTGGAACACCAGGAAGCCCTGAAGTCCTGTGCACTGGTCAGACTGAAAGGACAAGGGGAAGAGAAATGTGGGCCAGGAAGCTGATGGAAAGGAAAGAGCCAAGTCATTGCCGTTTCAAATTCCCCCCCAAAATGCATTAAATCCTTGGAAGATTTTTCCAAATGCGCAAAATAGATCCTCATAGGGAGGGCCCCCTCTCTCTCTTGCTCTTCTTTCTTTCTACAACCTCCCAAGGTGCCCGCACACAGCTCTCTTGAATCTCATGACATAGTCACTTTTGTGATCATAACTTGCCAACCCCGCCCAGCTTCATACCTGTTTACCCCTGACTTAATTTCACATGTTTCTGGAGGGCTTCCTTACTGAGATCAATAATCTAGGAACCCGATCCCCATCCTCTGTGGAGGCCAAAGTCATTCTCAGAGCCTTGGGCCAAGATTATTTGGATCCCTGTTTTTCACAGGGCCTTCTGCCCACATCCCTGCCATACAAGGTGATATTCTGGGAATGCCCGTGGACCTCCATAGCTTGGCCAGGCAGCCCGTGGACATGTTTGCCTTTGGTGGCCACTCTGCCCAGCCTGGACCAGTTGCCATAGGAGGTAAAGAGGACATCTGGCTTTAGTCTGGAGCCTACACCCTGTTTCCCCTGATCAGAGTGGAATGCCCCTCCTCACTGGTCCTGATCCTGCATCTTTAAAACTCATGGAGGAAGCTCTCTCAAGGGCTGAAGCTCCTCTTCCTGTCTGGTGTTCAGATCCCTTCACTACAGAAATCCAGCCCTAAGCCCTTCACTCACTGGCTTCCGAATTCGGTCCGGTACCAGGTCAATGAGCTCTTTTCCAGTGGTGTTAGTGACCTCGGGCATAGCTATTGGCAGCGTCTTCCTTGCAGGTGATGAGCTTCTCTGGATGGAAGAGCTGGCGGTATGTGCCCATCTGAACCTTGTCTGTAATGGGCAGAGTTTTAGACACCCCTCCTTCCCTTGCAGCCTGGCTCCCCAAAGTTCCCAGAAGGGGCCGGGTCACTAGGCCCCAAGGCCTACCCTAGAGGAGCCCCATTCAGGCTGCTGCTATTGCCCTTGACTTTTAGTATTCCTCAATAAAAAGGAAAGGGATGTGAGGGATGTGGAGCGACCTTGAGACTCTGGAGCTGAGTGGCAGCAGATCTGTAGTTTAATTGGCTGCTGCAGCTGGGAACTACAAATTCTAGTGCTCCAGTTTTGGAGGACTCGCTGTGGTACCCAGGACAAGGTGACATATGTGGCAGGGACTGATCATCACTCACCAATCACACTGGGCTCCAGATCCACGAACACTTCCCTGGGGCACGTGCTTTCCAGCCCCAGTTTCACTAAAGAAGGCGTTGAAGGAGTCAGCCCCTCCACCGATGGTCTTGTCACTGGGCGTCTGCCCATCTGGTTGGATCCCATGCTCCAGGCAGTAGAGCTCCCAGCAGGCATTGCCAATCTGCACGCCAGCCTGCCCCCACATGGACTGAAATGCACTCACGCTGAACGGGCAAAGGGCAGAGAACACTCTTAGCAGAGAGAAACCTGCCATGCCTGGATACAGTTCCCACCTGCAATCCTTTCTTGAGTGGTTCTCTGGCTGAGAACAAAGGTTCCTGGACTCTGCTCTCCTTGCCCCACCTCCCGTGTCTAAGCCTTTACTGATGGCTTTGAGGATCAACAGGCTCAGGGGGCTGGGGGCCAAAACCCACAAAGGAAGCAGATGTGGGCAGTTCCAAGATTACATAGTCTTTCTTGCTCAGTGACTAAGCATCGTGAGGAGTGTTGAGGGGGGTCAGATGAGTCTGGCAGAGCATGATAGTCAATCCACCCATGCTCAGAAAGAAATTAAGGACCCTTGGTGAGAGAAACAAGATCAGAGGTTTCAGGGATCAGAGGCCAGGGGGAGGTGTTGAAAGCAGGAAGAACTCTAGAATCGTGTTACAGCTAGAAAGGCCAGCAAGGAAGGGAAAAGTGGTCCTGAAACGGAAGGGGGTGTGCTGTCCTTTCCTCTCTTGGGTGTGCACAGTTCTGGAGTGGAGTGGGGCTGGGGAAAAGGTCTTTCCCACATGACTCTAGGCTGGTGGTCAAAGAACTCTTGGCCCCCAAAGCAGGACTGGGATAAAGTGCTTGGTCCCGGAAATCCAAAAGGTCACTGCCCTTCCTGGGGAGCCTCATGAGAATCAAGAGGGTTTGACCCTCTCACTCCATCAAACATTTGAGCCTCTAGTATGTTCCTGACGCTGGGCTGACACTGGAGACGCATGGCATCTAATACACTGGCCCTCAGTAGCCCACTGTCCAGGGAAGGGAGAGTTTCATACACTAACAGATATATAACAGTGTGGCAGGTGGGATACCAGAGTATGCCTTCATGCTCTGCTTGAGAAGTAATTACCACAGGCCTTAAAAACAAAATGAGGGGGTGCCTGGGTGGCTCAGTCGGTTAGGCGGCCGACTTTGGCTCAGGTCATGATCTTGCGGTCCGTGAGTTCGAGCCCCGCATCGGGCTCTGTGCTGACGGCTCGGAGCCTGGAGCCTGTTTCAGATTCTGTGTCTCCCTCTCTCTGACCCTCCCCCGTTCATGCTCTGTCTCTCTCTGTAAAAAAAAAAAAACAAACCAAAATGAGCACATCCATCAGATTCACCGAAGCTTTAAGGCCGAACCATGTGGAGGATGTGGAGAAATGGGAACCCTTAAACTGTTGGTAGAAGCCTAACGTGCCACATCTCTTTTGGAGAAAAATTTGGCAATATCTAGGAAAGCGGATGATGCTCTTGCTCTAGAGAAATTCTCACACAGGTTAACAAAAACAGGTACGAGAACAATCACGGCACCACAGCAACAGAGGCCAATTAAATGTCCTTCCACAGCAGAAAATGGATAAAGAATGATTCAGAAGTGAAAATGGATGAACTACCAGAAAGAATCTTATCAAAAAATTTCTTACCGGAAAAGAAAAGCAGGGTAAGGAAGAATCATACAAGCGGATACTATTGATAAAAACCTTTAATGCGTAAAACAATACCGTGCATCATTTACAGATAAATGTACACTTTGCTGTATATTCTCGTAGTGTGTGTGTATTACAAAAATAAAGAAAGCAAGGGAAATATTAACACTAAATTTGGAATAATGGTTCTCTCTCTTAGAAGAGGGAGGTGAATGCAGTTTGGAGAGAGATTCTATTTCTTAGGCCGGGTTACAGGTATTTATTATTTTTTCTGCCTTCCTGAGTATCTGGAATATTTCATAATTTTTTTTTTTTTTAATTTTTTTTTTTCAACGTTTTTTTATTTATTTTTGGGACAGAGAGAGACAGAGCATGAACGGGGGAGGGGCAGAGAGAGAGGGAGACACAGAATCGGAAACAGGCTCCAGGCTCCGAGCCATCAGCCCAGAGCCTGACGCGGGGCTCGAACTCACAGACCGCGAGATCGTGACCTGGCTGAAGTCGGACGCTTAACCGACTGCGCCACCCAGGCGCCCTGGAATATTTCATAATTTTTAAGGAGGATGCTTTATCCATAAATTTAATACTTTTCTGACTTTTAAAAAATTCATTTTTGAGAGAGAGAGACAGCGTGAGCAGGGGAGGGGCAGAGAGAGAGGGAGACACGGAATCTGAAGCAGACTCCAGGCGCTGAGCTGTCAGCACAGAGCCTGACGCAGGGCTCGAATTCACAAACTATGAGATCATGACCTGAGCCGAAGTCGGACATTTAACCGACGGAGCCACCCAGGTGCCCGTTCTCTGACTTTTTAAATATGATTTAACTTTTGATGATTTTTAAGATGACTGGGATTAATCCAAACATCATCACTACTTCTCTACCTGCCTTGAGCAAGAATCTTCACCTCTCTGTGGGTGTCCCCCTATCTCATGAATTGGGACAGTAATAAGAGCCCCCTCCTAGAATTACTATGGGGATTAAATGAAAGAATGCATACAAGTTGCTGGCTCATTTCATGACACATACGGGGGGGGGCGGGGGGCGGGCACCATACATGTTGGGTCCCCTACCAACTCCCACCCTCCAGTCCCTGCTGTCTAGTAAGAGAAGGTAATGAATTAAGCTGGGATGTAGGGATTTAGGGACACAGGACTCACAGAAATCCGCACATCCAGGAGGGGGTGCTGACAGGGTTTACCAATTCCCTGGCAAGGCCAGCACCGGCTGCTGCAACTTTGAGCCTGCCCAGGCTCTGTCTACAAAGTCAGACACCATCTTGGCTCCCTTGACTGCTGGCCCACGCAAAGCAACTCTGACCTTTACTTGAGATGCTGGGAACGACGCCCCTTACTGTGGGGCAACAGGTTTGGGACAAAAAACTCAATCCCTGGAATCCCATAGACTTTGTGTCAAACCCCCTTCCCTCTATGAGCTCAGACAAGTTACTTCTCTTCAGCTGCTCTAAGCCCTTTCCTTGAATGTAAAAATAGTATGATCTCTTACCCGGCAGCCTTTTCATTATGTCATTTAGTCCCCCTACGCTAAGCATTAATTATGTGCCAGGCACTGTGCTAAGCGCTCAACATACACTATCTCATTTAATTTGCACAACAACCGCTGTAGGTAGGTACTATCTTTATGCCATTTTGCACATAAGGAAACTGACTCTCGGGGAGGTTAAGCGACTAGCTCTAGGTCATGAGCAAAACCCCTAACATTCAGAGTGGGGACAGTTTCATTCCAACCATGCTCTTAACTGTTCTTCTACCCTTCCTGCTGGGGACCCTGGCAAAAGATATCAAAGAAGCCCCATGTACAGCCAGCTCTCCGTAAGTGGGAGCACCCTCCCTTTCCCCCCTCCTCCTCACTCTCTCTACTGAAATGAGGGGTCAGGTCAGATGCATCAGATGAACAGGGCCATGAGGATGTGTCCCAAGAGCTGCGAGGTGGGATTAGAGGCCAACAGTGAATCTGCTGTGATGCTTCAGGTTTCTGGAAAAGTGCCTACACTTTCTGCTCCAGTCTTGCTTACCCCACACTCCCTACCCCTAAATTTGGAGCCCCGCAGCAGCCCAGCTCCTGAATAGAGGCTTAGAGACATGTCCTCCACCCTTCATGTGCTCTCACATACCGACACACCTGGGGGACCACACTCACATCTGGAAGTCTCTTTCCCTCTCTCCATCTCACCTGCCCCCACACTGTGGCCAGGCAAACCTGGCCTCACCAAGGGAACCTCACATCACCCACCTGGGTCCACTAGGACCCTCACTTGCATGCCCAGCCCCCTACCCCTGCTCACCATGCTGCCTGGCTGGGGGCTGGCTAGGGTTGTCTGTCTGTCTGCTGCTTGATGGGAAGCAGATGTGGGTCTGTGAGAGATCCACTGCCAGACCCACCGGCTTCTTTATGGTCTCTGGTCGGCTCTCAGGGGGTATGTTACAAACGGCCCCAGGAGGGCAGGTCCGTTGACTTGGTTACCAAGCGCTGGGCATGGGCTCAAACAGGGCAGCAAGGTGAGGGGGTGAGCAGAGGAGGGGTTCAGCTGGTCACCCCACACAGGTACCCAGGCCCCCGGGTACACAGTGTCTGCTGCTCAGTCACACAATCCCATTTCCTGGTGGCTCAGCTGGCTGGCACAGGTGGGAGAGGATTCGGAAATCAACCCCCCTGAGCTCTAGCAGCACTGCCACCCCTGGGGTGGGTGAAGGCAGGAAGTGGAATGTGGGTGGGGCTAAAAAGAGTGCACTGAACCAGAAATAATGAGTCCTAGGGCCAGAGATCAAGCCTCAGGGCCTTCTGGTGGAAACTTGGAATGTTTTAGGACAGAGGGAAGGAGAGCTCAGTCTTAGGGCCATCTCTAGCATTTAACATCTTCTTCCGCCTCAGTTTTCCCATCTGTAGAATGGGGAGAGGTAGTGTTGTAAGGATGAAACAAGACAAACTTTCTTAAGTGCTTAGTCTAGAAATGCTGTTGTTCTCCCCAGGGAAAGCAAAAGGAGGAAGGAGCAGGGGCTCAGGGCTACTTGTCAGGCTCTCTCCCTATTCCAGACAAGTTGCTGCAGGCCTTGCCTGGCCTCATTCCGCCCCCCCCCCCCCTCCGCTGGAGTCTCCCTGTGGCCTCAGGCAGAACTTACGAAATACACATGCTAATCTCTCACCTTTGTATGCTGCTTTGTGGCTCTTAAGGTAGCTTCACCCCTTATCTCCTTTGAGTCCCTCCACAGCTCTATGAGGTAAGGGAGGTGGGGCCCCCATTCCCCTGATGAAGAAAAGGAAATGGAAGCCTCTTCCCTCTTGCCCAAGGTCACATGGGGGTTATTAGTGGTGGAATTAAAACTCATCTGTGACTCAGGCTCAGTGCTTCTTCCCTTTCCACAAGGCAGAGTTTTCACTGTCCCTCATCCCCCTCCTGTGTCTTTATTGCCTTCCTTTCCATCTTAAGTTCCACAGTCAGTCAGGAGCACTCCCTTACCTCCCCCAGCTTCAGCATCCTCGTTGGACTAAACCACAACCCTGGTTCTTCACCAACTCTGTGCCTGTACTGACCCAGCTAAACAGCGGCTGCAGAAAAACCCAGAACCAGACTTCAAACGTATGACCACTAACCTCAAATGGACTCTAATGCTGCCTGGAAACCACACTGTGTCTCTGCAGTCATTCTTTCAATTAGCAACCATGGCCAAGAATAGGAATGCCAGATTTCGCGAATTAAAGAATTTTATCTTGCAACTTTATCCACGAAGCAGTTGCCAGTGTGAAATTTCAGTCACTGTGGCAAACGGTGGGGGAGTTATTTTGAGGTGGGGGCTTTTTCAGAGTCCTTCTCACCACCGTATGCCAGGGAGTGACACAATATCAAGATAGCTAACTCTGGTTTTGGCTGTGGACTGCAGTCTTCTCTCTGCCACCTGGAATTAAGAGGCCAAGATCCCCAGAAAGAAGACGCAGCCAGCCAACACTGCAAATGTAAGCAAGCTCTGCCTACTCTGGGTTGATCCATGAAGCCATAGACCTCAGGAATTATTATCCAGAAGGAGGGATTTGGGGCCCAGAGGGCCCACTGGGCCCCAAATTCTCTTGTCGAACACTTCAGCTTCCCAACTGGCTTTCAAAGTCGGGCATCTCAAGAGTCAACATAAGTGTCACCAACTCTGGAAAGAAAACTGTCCTAAAGGTAGGCCGGGGAAAAGGGTCTTAGGTACAACAGACTGAAGAGACAGAGATTTTTAATTATACTAATGTATCTGAGTTATAAAATGAGAAGCAATCCCTATCTTAATTTCTTCAACAAGTATTTAGGTTTTTAACTTAAGCATGTGGGTAGAAGACTTGAAAACCTAGGACAGAAGCAGGTTTGGCAGGGAGCAGGGTGAGGGTAGGACATCGAGAGTTCTACTTTGAATGTGTTCCGTTGGAGATGTCTAACAGGCTTTCAAGTGGTAATGTAAAAAAAATAAAATAAAATAAAACAAATAAGCACCTGAGTCTGAAATTCAACGTAAGTTACGTTGGAGATGTCTAACAGGCTTTCAAGTGGTAATGTAAAAAATAAATAAATAAATAAATAAATAAATAAATAAAATAAATAAGCACCTGAGTCTGAAATTCAGAGTCTGAAATGAATGTATAAATTTGAGAATTATCAGCTCATGGGTGGTATTTCTTTCTATTCTATTCTTTCTCTATGGTTTGGGAATGTATATACTCTAGTTCTATTCCTTTTTGAATAGCCTTAAAATGTTACAGTAACTTTTTATTAAGGACACTCAAATACACCTGAAAGTTGAGATAATATAATAAAAGCCCATATTCTCATCATCTACCTTCAATAATTGCTCCTTCAGGAAGAAAAACAAATGAAGAAAAGAGAGAGCCTGGGACTGAGCTGTGGGAAACACCTGTTAGGGGTAAGCCATCAGAGGCCATCAAGAAGGACAGGCCAGGGAAAAATCAGGAGAGGGGCATGTCACTGAAGCCAAGAAGAAAGTGCGTCAAGGAGAAAGGAAGGATCGATGGTCTCGAACGCCGGTGAGAGGCTGAGAAAGATGTAGAAACATGACCTTTGGCTTTGGTCAGTTGGAAGTTACTAGGGATTTTGGCAAGAACATCCCAGTAAAGCACGTGAACCAGTGGACAGTGAAAAGGAGAGAAGACATGGAGATATCCCCTTTGGAAAGATTGTGCTGTGGGCAGCCAATAGATGCTCCAGTGTGAAGAAAATGGAAGGATGTGCACTAAGGCTCAGTTCCATCTTTTCCAGATGGAATTGGCGGAGATATTTTAAACTTTGAGGACCTTGCTGCACTGCTCCAAGATGGAGGTGAGACTCCGGGAAGGGGTTAGAAAAGATGGACCTAACAATGGGCAGGGGAAGAGGAAGAGAGATCCAAAGAGAGAGTGGTCTGCTGGACACCTTTGTAGGGTAGATGGACAAAGCGGTGATTCAACTGGAAAAATGAAGTGCCTGGTATCATCTGTTGGATTCTGTACATGTATGTGAATGTCTAAGTTTTCAATCTAGTAATACGGATTATTACCTGTACACCCACCCAGACATTATGGCCCTAATTCAGGAGATACATACACACTCACAGTCATGTGCACATGTGCATGAACGTCTACACACACACACACACACACAGAGTCAGAAGCAGAATCTATATTCCACTAACATGCCTTGGACATTTCTCCCAGCAGCCTTGTCTTCTCCATTTTCCCTGCCAGAAGGCCTACTCAGGGGTTGTAAACTCCTTGCTACAAGAGCCAGGATAACATAAATATGTTACAGTTGAGCATATGATGGTAAACGGTGGACTGGGTGATTTGAAGCAGCTTGCTGTCCATCCTAAGAAGGTGGCCACCGCCCAGCTCCATTTGTTGCCCTACTTGTTTCCTACTGCTGTTGTAACAAATTGCTACAAACTTAGTGGCTTAACATAATACAAATGTATTATCTTACAGTTCTGGAGATCAGAAGTCCAAAATAGGTCTTATGGGGATTGCAATATTGTGATTTATAAAAATATATATTTGGTTATTCAGATGACCAAAATATATTCCTCATATATGTTTGGTCTTTGTCTAGGATTCCTGACTCACAGCTCCTAAAACCCTTGGAATTTCTTAAGTGTTCAGAGGGATAAAGGTGTCTTTTGTTATGGTAATGAGATGACTTTGGGGAAAGCACCTAAGGTTGGGGGGCTGGTTGCCAGGGATCCAACCACTTGTTAAAGAGCTGGAACTTTCAGTCCCCTTTCCACCTCCCCAGAGGGGAGAGGGGCTGGAGATTGAGTGCAAACACTAATGGTCAATGATTCCATCAACCATGCTTATGTAATGAAGCCTCCATACAAATCCAAAGGGATGGGGTTTGGAGAGCTTCCAGGTTGGTGAACACATGGAAGTCCTGGGAGAGTGGCACGCCTGGAAAGGGCATGGAAACTCCTGGTCTTTTCCCCATACCTTGCCTTATGCATCTCCTTCATTTGGCCATTCCTGATTTATATCCTTTTATAACAGACGAATGATACAGTAAGTGAAATGTCTCTCTGAGCTCTGTTAGCCATTCTAGAAAATTAATTGAACCCAAGAGGAGCTCATGGAAACCTCTGATTTATAGCCAGTGGGTCAGAAGCCCAGCTAACAACAAGGGTGCTGGAGGTGCAGTCGTGTAGGACCAAACCCTCTACATGTAGAATCTGATGCTATCTCTGGGTAGATGGTGCCAGAATGAGTTGAATTCTTAAGGCACCCTGCTGGTGTCTGAGAATTGTTTGGTGCTGTATGGGGAAGCCCTCCCCATCCCCACCCCCACTGGAATTAATACCAGAACCTATTTAGGTATAAAAAGGTGTTGGCAGAGTTGCCCTCCTTCTAGAGATTCTAGAGGAGAATCTGTTCCTTGCTTTTTCCTTGTTCTACAGGCTGCCATATTCCTTGACTCATGGCTTCCTTCCATCTTGAAAGCCAACAATCACATCACTTTGACCTCTGATCCTGACCTCTCCTTCCCTGACTCTGACCCCCCTCTTCCACTTATAAAGAGCTTTGTGACAGGGCGTCTGGGTGGCTCAGTTGGTTAAGTGTCTGACTTCAGCTCAGGTCATGATGTCACAGTCTGTGAGTTCAAGCCCTGCGCGGGGCTCTGTGCTGACAGCTCAGTTCTGGAGCCTGCCTCTGATTCTATCTCTCCCTCTCTCTCTGCCCCTCCCCCACTCATTCTCTGCCTCTCTCTGTCTCTCAAAAATGAATAAACATTAAAAAAAATTTTTTTAAGATCTTTGTGATTATATTGGGCCCACCCAGAAAATCTAGAATAATCTCAAGATCTTTACCTGAATCACATTTGCAGTTCTTTGCTACATAAGGTAATATAGTCACAGGTTCCAGGTATTACAATGTGGACATCTTTGGGGGACTATTATTCTGCCTATCTCAGTTGCTATATAGGAATGCAGGCCTGATACAGCCAGATCTTCCAATTCTTTTCAAGATAAGCTAGACATCTGGATTTTTATATGACTGTGCAGAAAGAGTTAACACAGCAGGTTGAGACTGCTCCTTAGAAAGGTCTGCTTGTGGGGCATCTGAGTGGCTCAGTGGGTTAAGCCTCCTACTCTCAATTTTGGCTCAGGTCATCAGGTCATGATTTCACGGTTCATGAGTTCGAGCCCTGCGTCAGCAAGGAGCCTGCTTGGGATTCTTGCTTTCCCTCTCTCTCTCTGTACACTCCCCGCCCCAGTAAGTAAGTAAGTAATAAACAAATAAGTAACTTGTAAACTTGGCTTTGGCTGGTGTCTGGGAACTTGGCTCTTTAGAGTGCTCCCAGTCGATGATGGTCTGATCAGGATGGTTCGCTGAGCCTAGACAGTGTGTAAAGAACATGGCTGATACTGAACAACTGCTTTCCTTCTAGGAGTCTGGAATTTTGGTACGTGCAAAGCAGAGGCGTCTCTGTGACCAGCCCTCACCATAAACCTTGATTGCTGAGTCTCTAACAGGCTTCCTTGGGCAGAAACACTGCAGGAAAATGTTGCTCCGTTTTCATCTTGGAGAAAGAACATGCTGCGTGAGCCCTCCTGGGAGGGAGAGGGTATAGGTTCCTTCAGATTCCACTTGTGTCTTTTCCTCTCCTAATCCAGCTGTGTAGCCTTCCTACATCACTGTCATTGGTTGACCTTAGCTGGGAGTACAACTTGATGTCCTGAGTCCTGTGAGTCCTTCTAGTAAATCTCCTGACACGGGGATGGTCTTGGGGATGCTCCAACACAAAGACAATTCCTGATTTTTCTCATATTCTAAATGCTACGAGGATTAACACCGTGAGGACCAGACAAAACAATTCTGAGAGGGAACTTGGCCTCCAGACTGCTAGTTTGAAACTTCTGGCTTCTTAAGAATTCTACCCTAGTTTCACTCCCATCTCTGAAGTGAAGCAACTCCTCTGACACACATTTAACAAATGCTTACCCCCATGACATCCTAGGAACCAGGGACACAAAGATGAATAAAGAAGATACAATCCTTACCTGGAATGGGTTTACAACCTGGAAGACAGACATGTACACGAATAACTGCAGCATGATATGCTATGCGCACTAAAGTAAATGAATAAGATGCTCTAAGAATCCAGACAGCCGTTTCCACTGCACTTTGCTGTGTGTGTACACATCCCTAAATTCATCTGGTCGGTCCTCACGATCTGAAGTTGTTATCCCTGTTTCACAAAGGAAGAACCTGAACGTGAAGGTCAAAGAAGTTTAGGGTGTTGCCTAAGAGAGCTCAGGTCTTTCACAATACTCACTCTGCTGGGGTGGGGGTGCACAAGAGAAAAGGAGGGTCAGGGAAGGTCTGAAGGAGACCATACGTTCTGTAATCACCAAGGGTCTCCGTAGAGACAATGAGCCGGTTTCTCAAAGCAGCCTCACTATATCCCCTTGCCACTTTTCACTTTTATGAATGAGTCTTGGTGGCAAGTCTATTGGGAAAAGAAACCTGGTCATACTTCACTGTGTTCCCTTCCATGCTTTTCCTAAGTAAGGTGCCAATTAGCTATTTTGTAGGTAGGAAGTTGTCATTGCTAGTTTTTTATCCTACTGTGCTGTCCTGTCAGACAGCTCTGGCCCTAAGGAAACACTGTGGTAGGTGAGGCAGGTCAATCTCTTCCAAACGACTAGCCTGAGAGGCAGGTTCCTTCTGGACATTCCAATGGGCACAGGGGACATTTCCTGATGATTTCCCCAGTGAAGGGAGACAGCTAGAGAATGTATGGCATGTAAGGGAAAGCAGAAGTAGATCGAAAAGCCCATTCCCACAAGAAATGGAGATGGAATGGGGGAAGAAGGAATAGCTTCCGTGGAGGCCTCTGCCTGAGCGTTAAAGGCGTTAAGACGCAGGTCACAGATCCTGGCCATGGCCTAGGAACAGGAGAAGATGGGAAAGTCGAAATCAGGCACCATATCAAAATCTCCATTTTCTTTTTTCCTCTTCAGAGTCAACAAACATTTTGATTCCTCACAATAACGCCGTCAGCGCGGAATCAGCGTCTCCTTTTCGCCAATGAATACGCCAAGGACTCGGTGAGGTGAGGTCACCTGCCCAAGGTCACACAGGGCAGTCAGGACAGGAATCCACGTCCTGAAGGCTTCAGTCCAGAGCTCCGGCGGTTCTGGCCGCAGGGAAGCGGGCAGGTGGCGGTGGAGAGGGCTCACTAATAGTGACGGCGCTGATGACGGGGCCACAGACCGGAGGCCAGCCGGCCAGCCGCGGCAGATTCCTGGGGTCGGCCCTCGCAGGCAGGCTGCGGGGGTTGGCTCCGTGGGGTACTCTAAGGGATCCGCACCCTGGGGCTCAGGCTGTGCAGCTCTTGGTCCTCGGCCGCCCACGGGCGTTGGCGAAGGCCAGCCGTCCAGGCCGAGGACCAGCAGGCCGTGTGCAGCTGCAAAGGGTTCCCCCGGGACTGGCCGGAGCCTCCGGGGAGGCGGGGCGGGGAGGGCACGGGCGAAGTCTGGCTGCAGCCACCTCGCAAGGACAGCCTGTACAGCACCCGGCCTAAGTCAGGACACCTGGGCGATGGGCGCCCGCATGACTCAGGTGCTGGCGAGATGCGCCCTGGCACCATGCCCTGCGTCCCTGCAGCGGAGATCCGGAGCCCAGAGTGTCGGCTCAAGACCTGGAGCGAAGGGTTAAAGCCCGGGTCGCCACTCCTAACCCTGGCGAGACAGGTGAGACCAAGACGGGGAAGGGGGAGGGGACCCTCCCTGGCCCCACCCCTCGAGGCCGCCTACCCTTCGGGGGCGTGGCCTCCGGGCCGCACAGCCCCAGTGGGTGAGCGCAGTGCGCGGGCCCCGCCCCCCGCCTATAAGAGCGGTGCGGCACTGCAGCTAGCGCAGTTCTCACCGAGACCCGTCACCCGGACTCTACGTGAGACCCACCGCCCGGACTCACCATGGTGAGTGCGGCCCCGCCGGGATCGCGCCAGTCCCCTTATTGCCCTTCTCCTCCTTGGGGGCCCCCCCTCCCGGGATGCTCCGGACCCTCCATCCGGCGTTCCGGGGCTCGAGGAGGTGCGAGGGTTTGTGCATTCCCCCACCCCCACTGTCTTGGTGACTTTGACCGAGTCGTGCTGTCCACTTTTGGAGGCTGGGGAAGAGGGGTGGAGTGGAGTGGAATTCTTCGCTAGCCGAGAGGCTGAGAGGAGCCCTTCTGGAAATCGCCTTCTGCTCCACCAAGCATTTGTGCCCTAACCCTCCTGGGGGGAGTCGCAGTCCCGCTCCCTGTCCTTTCCGCGGATGAGAGAGACCCCCTGGGCTGCCCTCCGCCCCTGGCCTCCCCCCACCGCGACCCCCGCTCCCCGGAACTGAGCGAACACGTGCTTAGCACAAGAAGGTGGTAGGGGGTCAGATTACTTGGTTCAGCATCCCCTTTTCCTCCGACTGTGTGTGCATCCCTCCTACCCACAGCCCTCCCCCCCCCCCCCCCGTGACTCAGCACCCCGCTTCTGAGCCAGGAGGGGTGGCAGGAATGGGGTTCGGCCTCATGAGGCGAGTCGGCCCCTCTCCTGCCCGAGCCCAGTGAACGGACGGGCAGAGACAGCTGGCGCTGAGCGAGAGCGCGGGCCCAGGCCAGGTTGGGGGGAGGGGAAAGAGGTGTGTGTAGGGGGGTGGTATTTATAGTCCGGGAACGGGGGCCGAAATCCAATCTTCGCTTTCGGCTGGGATGTAACTGGAAAGAATCTAGAAGGGGGGCGATTGCGGGACCGGGGGTGCAGGATGGCGCTCACCCTGCGCAGGGCAAGGCGGGTTACCTCTGGGGCCTCACCGCAGGTTCCGCTTCCTTTTCTGGGTGTTTGGAAACCGTCACCCCGCCATTTCGGTGTTGGGAAGGGAGGCTGCGCGGGCCCTGCGCCGCACCACTTTGGCTCTTTAGGGGTTAATTTCAGACTGGCAGGGATGAGCCTAAGGCAGCCGGTGCCCCAGTGCCCACAACCCTTATTGCCCGCGCCTGCCATCTGCACCCTCTGCTATTTCCGTGAGGGCTGCGCGGTGGATGAAGGTGGTGAAGACACCCAGAGTGTGGGGGTGGAGGTGGGGAGAGGAGCCAGCTGGGATTGATCTCCAGAGCCAGATGGGATCTAAAGGTGTTGGAGAGGATACCCTGACGGTCAGTGTGGTCAGTTGATGCCAGACTCGAGGTCTGAGACACCTCTGCAGCCCACAGGAAAGAAAGGGGGAGAGGGTTATATGAAATTCTAGCTGCTCATCTTCAAAGAATTAGTCAAGTTGGGGGGCTTCTAGCTATAAACTCATGGCCCTGGAAAACCTGTCCTTTCTCAGGTTCTTGAGAAAGGTAGCTTTGGGAGTATAAATCTGAAAATGGCTGAAAAGTCGCTTGTCCTTGTCTCAGAGTCATTGCAGTATCTGCCTGCTTTTCATGTGCACTTACCCTCTCTGTCCTCCCTGAGGGTCTTCTGAGTGTGGCGGGGTCATGTGGAGCCACAGCTCTTACTTGACAAGGTCCTCACAGGGAAGTAGACTGAAGGGATTGGTTTGCCCTACTGGGTGCCCCCAGTTGTTAAGTCCTATGTGGGGCAGCCTGGGCAGGCTGCCAGCCTCTTCCCACCTCTGCTCAGCCCCAGGCGTCCACTTTGGCCAACCGAAGCATCCTGGCTGGTAGGTGATAGGGTGGGAGAGAAGCTCATGAGGTGAGGGCTGTAGATGTGGGGCTTATGCTGTGTTCCCTCTCTTTATACCTCAGCGTGAATGCATCTCAGTTCATGTGGGGCAAGCAGGTGTCCAGATGGGCAATGCCTGTTGGGAGCTCTACTGCCTGGAACATGGGATTCAGCCTGATGGGCAGATGCCCAGTGATAAGACCATCGGTGGAGGGGACGACTCCTTTACCACCTTCTTCTGTGAAACCGGTGCTGGAAAGCATGTGCCACGGGCAGTGTTTGTGGATCTGGAGCCCACTGTGATTGGTGAGAGGAAGATGGGGTGGAATTGAGGGGAGCAGAGAGGGACTCTAAGCTTCTCTCTGGCGAGATGGTATCTAGACCTGGCTTTCCTGGCCCTGCAAACTCTTTGTGCCATCTTTGAAGCTGAAGAAGGCGGGCTGATTGCAGGCCAGGCTGGGTGGTGGGTGTGGGTTTCTCTCACAGGCTGGTATCACAGGCTTACAGAAGGATGAGCTTTTCCATACATCTGACCGCAGCTACCACGCTGGGGGAGGGAGGTCCCTGCTGAGCACAGCCTTGTGGTTTGTGCCCTAACGATGTGTTTGTGCCCTTCCAGATGAGATCCGAAATGGCCCATACCGGCAGCTCTTCCACCCAGAGCAGCTCATCACTGGGAAGGAGGATGCCGCCAACAACTATGCCCGTGGTCACTATACCATTGGCAAGGAGATCATTGACCCCGTACTGGACCGGATCCGCAAGCTGGTGAGAATTTGGGATGGAAGGGAGGGAGCTTTCAGACGATGCTAATGGTCAGGAACGTCTTTTTTCAGGATCCATTTCAGGGGGTCGTCTCTAATTGCATGTGTTCCAGAGCATGTTCCAGACTCTGGGTCTCTGCCCTGACTCCTGAGAGATTTTAGGCTTTTGTGGAGCCAGAAGGTAGAGTTTCTCAGGCCCCTCGCCCACCTACATTGCTGTTTCTCTTTCCTGCCTTTCAGTCTGACCAGTGCACAGGACTTCAGGGCTTCCTGGTGTTCCACAGCTTCGGAGGGGGCACCGGCTCGGGCTTCACCTCACTCCTGATGGAGCGGCTCTCGGTTGACTACGGCAAGAAATCCAAGCTGGAGTTCTCCATCTACCCCGCCCCCCAGGTGTCCACGGCCGTGGTGGAGCCCTACAACTCCATCCTGACCACCCACACCACCCTGGAGCACTCGGACTGTGCCTTCATGGTGGACAACGAGGCCATCTATGACATCTGCCGCCGCAACCTGGACATCGAGCGCCCCACCTACACCAACCTCAACCGGCTCATCAGCCAGATCGTCTCGTCCATCACGGCTTCCCTGCGCTTCGACGGGGCCCTCAACGTGGACCTGACGGAGTTCCAGACCAACCTGGTGCCCTACCCTCGCATCCACTTCCCCCTGGCCACCTATGCGCCGGTCATCTCTGCAGAGAAGGCCTACCACGAGCAGCTGTCCGTGGCAGAGATCACCAATGCCTGCTTCGAGCCTGCCAACCAGATGGTGAAGTGCGATCCCCGTCACGGCAAGTACATGGCCTGCTGCCTGCTGTACCGCGGAGACGTGGTGCCCAAGGACGTCAACGCCGCCATCGCCGCCATCAAGACCAAGCGCAGCATTCAGTTCGTGGACTGGTGCCCCACGGGCTTCAAGGTTGGTATCAACTACCAGCCACCCACCGTGGTGCCCGGGGGTGACCTGGCCAAGGTGCAGCGCGCCGTGTGCATGCTGAGCAACACGACCGCCATCGCGGAGGCCTGGGCCCGCCTGGACCACAAGTTCGACCTGATGTATGCCAAGAGGGCCTTTGTGCACTGGTACGTGGGCGAGGGCATGGAGGAGGGGGAGTTCTCTGAGGCCCGGGAGGATATGGCTGCCCTGGAGAAGGATTACGAGGAGGTGGGCATCGACTCCTATGAGGACGAGGATGAGGGAGAAGAATAGAACAGCTGCCTGGAGCCCATTCACTATGTTTATTGCAAAATCCTTTCGAAATAAACAGTCTCCTTGCACGGTTTCTTGTCCCCTCTGTGAGTGCTTGAGCTTCTGCTGCCTTCCTCTCTGTGCTGCTGCCGCTGCCACTGCTTCACTGCTTCTGCTGCCGCCCTCATTCTTTGCTGCCCATGACCCCTTTCCCTTCCATGGCTGAAGGTGAGATCTGCCAAGGGGTCCTTGCCAGGCCCAGGAAACGTGACCTCAGGGACCTTGATGTAAGATCCCAGGGGCGCCCAGGAGAGTAGAGAGGAAAGGAGGACTGAATCCCGGACCTGTCTGTCCAGCCACAAGCTGTTGAAAAGATACGAGTTCTCACTTCCTTTCCAAGTAGAAGTTTAAATCCAGCAGTTTCTGTATTTGAGTTAGACTGCTACCCTATTCTTCCTGCTGCTTCTGCATTCACTGACTCTGGAAGCTTGGCCCAGGCACCTCTGTGCGTGATGAGGGCTTGGGAGCGGGGCCGGGCTGGCCCACAATTCCTGGGCACAGAGCCTAGTCATAAGCTTGGGGGATGGGAGGGGACAAGGGCGATCTCCTTGAGTTGTGTCACTGCACCTCCGAGCAGCTTTGCACAGCTGAGTGTCTCTCTTGCTGCATTGCTGGGGCCTAGGGCTGTGCCATTAAAAGTCAGGTCATCTCTTCTCTGTTTGTGCTCTCTTTCTGGCCTCAGCCTCTATGCTAGCTGGGGGGAGCCTCCTGCAAGGGCCCTGGAGAAAATTCCAGCATTGCTAATAGGCACCCCAGGACCCACATCGACGTCAGCACATGGGGGTGAGCATGGGGCGGGGGGGGAGGGAGAAAAGAAGCTTCAATCTCAGGAGCAGGAGATGCCAGCCCTGCCCTTGCCTTCCCCTCCCTGGTGATTCAGGGACGCAGTGCCCTTCCCTAGGGAACAGTTCAGCCTAGCAAAGGCAGGGCCCCTGTTTACTCAGCAGAGTAGACAGGAAGTGGCAGCTGGATACTGCCACACCAAGTGGCCTCATTAATCATTAACCATGTGTGAGCTAGAACCATCTGGGAGAAACTGTGGGCCACAAGGCTGCCACCTCCACTCCCCTTGCCCCCAGGCTGAGGCTGGGAGACCTGTTATGTTGTTGTCCCAAAGCTTCCTCAGGTGTCTCCACCCAGGAGCCCTTGCCTGGCAAACCGGCTGGGCTGCTTTGACTCAGCTACCCACTCCTGGGAATGAAGGAAAGAATTGAGTGTGCTTCTAGGGAGCCCTGGTCCCAGTTCTTAGCACAGAGGCCAGCTCAATCCAGAACAGCTTTAAGTGTTTGACCAAGGCAAGCTAGGAGAACTGCCCGCTCCTGGCTAGCCAGATGTAAGGTAAGGATACCTGCCTCCTCACATGGAATGACGAAGTCCCACCACCCTTCGCTACACCAGTGTCTCTTCCCAGTCTGTTCCCTTGGAAACGTCAACCAGACCTTGGGCCCCTGGCACCTCTTCTCACTCCAGGAACAATGAGACTAAGATCCACACCAAGCTGCTTTCACTTTATTCTTCTATTTATACATTCTCTTGCTTCCAGATGTGGAGGCAGACCATGATGTAAGCTCAGTAGTCCTGCTCAGAACCTGTCTCGATTCTATCAGTTTCCCTTTCCCCATTCCCCAACCCTGTCCACCCCAACTCAGTCTGTCCCCCTGTTCAGTTGTTGCTCTTTGAGATAAGCGAGCAGAAGCAGAGACAGGAGACTGAGTTGACTGTCCCCACCCACCTGCCCCCAACTGCAAGACAGCAGTCCTGGAGAGAACACGTGGAGATTCTAATAAGGGGATGGGATCCTCCTTCCAAGGCCCGGGGGCCACCTCAACATGGCCACTGGTTTGTTCAGATTTGGGTGGTGTGCTGGCCCAAAGCCGGGGGTTGCAGTGCCTCCAGCTGACTGAGAAGGAGATGAATGGGAGGACGCTGCTGGGGGTCTACAGTCATCATGGAGGCCAAGAGCTGCCGCAGTGCTGAAGAATGCCTGTGGAAGGAGGCAGACAGGGTGACCAGACAGTCCTCGTTCCCTGTGCGAAGGTTCCAACTCCACTAATGTCTGGGAGCAGTCTGAAAAGTTTGGTGGCCCTTTTATTGCTTACCTGGGACTGTGCGGGATGCTTAGTTGGTTCTGCACGGCAAGGGCCACACTGTCACCCTTCTGGAACACCATGTCATATGGGCCCTCCCCAAACATCATGGCATATAGCACACAGCCTAGGGACTGAGCACAACTTGGTTATTCTTTGACAGGGGACCAATGGGGGGGGATACCTCTCCTCTTAATTCTGTAGTGAAATGTGACTGCATAAGCTAAAAAGGTTATGCTGACCTCAGCCACATGACACCAAACCAGGGTCCAGAGAAATCACCAGGTAGCTGGAGGCTTCTGTACCCCTCGTTTAGCCACTGCCTTCAGGCCTGACACTTAGCTGTACTCACTCTGTTCAAAGAGCGGGATTATACCACTTCCTGAGCAACTGAGTACGGTGTCAGTGACAGCTCCCAGGAAGGAAGTCGAGGGGGATGGGGACACATGCAGTTCCTGGGGCCCCATGCACTCGAAAACAAAGACCTGCCTCTCTACTTCACGGCAGGTACAGAGTAGCATTCCTCTCCCCGCCATACTCCCGCCCACATGTTCCTCACCCAGACATCGGTCCGCTCATCGATGACACAGTGGCTCTGCACAGAGAAGAGCTCCGGGGCCCGGTAGGAGATGGTGCATCTCTGGGCTGCCCAGTCCTGGAACAGTGGCCCCACAACTCAAAAGTGGGGCACAGGTCATAGTCATGTGACCAAATTGGGGCACACACCGGAAGAAGTTGCGGATGGGGAACAGGAGGGCAAAGGAGCCGGACGCTCTGTTACCTGCAGGGCCAGAGCCTGGCGGGAGCCCTCCACATGGATGCAAGCTTGATTCATGGAGCCCAAGTCCATTAAAACCGGTTGCCCCTCATCTCCAAGCAAGATATTGGTAGGCTTCAGGTCCCTGTAGGGAAGTAGAAATGGCCCATGAGCATCCCTGGACAGGGAGGCTGGAATCCCTGAGGGCAATAGAATCATGGGGATTGTTCCTTGGGAGGAGAGCAGAGACCTCTTGATCCTCTTGGTGAGGCTCTTCCTTTCTGCCCCGTAAATACGCACGGCCCTCCCACTGACCTGTGGGCATAACCTCTGGCATGAATGGCCTCAAGGCCTCTGCAGATACCGAGCAGCAGCTGAAGGATTTGATCTTCAGTCAAGAAGTTGCCTTTGTCCTTCAGCCTTTCTATCTCATTCCACAGCGTACCCCTCTGCAACACAAGTTTTCCCACAGTTGGAGATGTTTTCTGAGCCTCTGATCCCGGACCCTGATCCCTTCCCTGTGTCACAGCCTATCAACTCTTTCACTGCACGCACTATATACCTCACATTCCCACCTGGGTTCCTCTAAACCCCAAATCTGAAGTGGTCAAACCCAGGACATGGCGTCTGCTTCCTAACATGCTTGACTACTCACACAGCCCTTGGTAGATGGCTTTGTTGCAAGCCCCTCCATTGCCAGGAGACTTTCTGACCTTGAAGAAGGGTAGCAGCAGCCAGGCTTCATGTTTGGTGCCCCGCTCTCTCAGACAATAAGCCACAAGGCGAAGGATGTTGGGGTGATGGAAGAGGCGATGCATGTCTGCTTCTCGTTGGGCCTCCTCCCGATCCTGCTGCTCGTGACACAGGATCCGCTTCAGGGCGTAGAAGTGTCCATCATGTAACCCTTCCACTAGGTCCACATAGCTGAACCCACTGTGGGCCAAAGGGGTCAGTGAAGGACCACGGTCATCTCCCATACTGCTAGGGATTCCCTGGAGGGAAGAGGTGGGGGGGGGGGGGTATCTTTCCCAGTTGGCAAAAACCCTCCCAAGATGTGGCTTCAAGAGGAGTGTGACAATTTTACACTTTGGGCTCAAGAGCAGGAACACAGTAATCTCTGAGGTGCTGTGATCATAAGGCAGTGCTCTGCACATGACAAACGCTCCATAAGTATTAAATGAGTAACACTCAACATTTATCAAGTGCTGTGAACCAGTCACTGGGTGAGATGTTTTATATGCATTATCTCATTTAATTCTTACAACTCCATCAGTGACAAAAAAAAAAAAAAAAAAAATCATCTCCATTAAGCAGATGAAGAAACCATGGGCTTTCAAGGTCACACAAGGCGGATCCAGGAGGCCTGGCTCCAGAATCCACTGTTTTGACTACCGTGTCGCTAGCCTCTGACAGGTGAGCTAAAGGATATGTTAAGAGGATACTTCTATGCCCCTATCTTGTGCAGACTGCTGTCCTTCAATCGCCATAACGCTGGGGACTACTAGCTAAGTGATTGCCAAACACTCACCCCTCCCCCAGTTTCTGGATGAAGAGGTAGCGCTTATTGTCAATGATGACAGTTCCCCGAGAGCAGACACACAGCGCGTGGCCCATAGTGTCTCAGTCATCCTCCTCAAGGGCGGTCTGAGGCTGCCGAAGGCTTCGTCCAGGTTGAGTGGGCTCTTCCAGGGGATGCGCTGGGGGCCCAGCGGATCATGCTGGAAGGAAAAAAACGGCAGAGTCGTGGGTCAGGGACAATCCAGACGACCCTTGAAGTACCAGGAGAGCTGGGGCCCAGGTCCCTGAACGTAGAGAAAACGGGCCCTGGCGACGCCAACTCCAAGAAGGTTGGAGTCAGGTGCCTTAAAGCCTCCGGCCACACAGCGACTACCAGGCCGCTTCTTCCAACCCCAGCCCACCTTGGAGAGGCCCCCGCTCCCACGGCCATCGGGCCGCCACGGCAGGGCAGAGGGTAGTTCCGGGGGGTGCGAGGCCCCAGCCCACCTCCAGAAGGGCCCACCCCCGGCCTCGGCGCGCAGAGCCCGGGGAGAGTCAGCCCCGGATCCCCACTGACCTGGCTCGGGCTGGAGAGAGACGCGGGAGACCGGAAGAACTGAGTACGTCATCATTCCGCGCCGGCGTAACGGCCCGCGGTAGCCTAGCAACCGCTGGGCGTATGGATGATGTGGGGGCCAGAAGCAGAGAGGCCGGGGGCGGGCTAAGCCTGGGGTAGGACGGGTCCCAGGACCCGGGTGAAGGTTCCACACCTGGCCTTCAGTAGTGGTCAAGACGCAGGCACTTACGCCAAAGGGGAGCAAAGCCGGGCTCGGCCCGAGGCCCCCAGGACTTCCATCTCCCAATGCCGGAGGTAGGAGGCTGACTACAGTCCAGCCGAGAGGGGCGGTTCTGGGGTGGGTGCTGGCGGCCTGGACCTCTACGTCTCTGATCAGTACAACCTTGGGGCTCTGGCCTGTATCCCACCACTCTAATTTCAGTGGTTAAGAGCTTAGGCTTTTGAACCAGACTAGGTTCTAAATCTTGTCTTAACAGCTTAGTTACTAGCTGTGTGTCCTCGGACGACTTATAACCTCTCAGAGCCTCGGTTTCCCTAAATGGTAACAAGGTATAATAGTACCCAAAGTTAAGTGCACGTACTGTGGGGCCAGAATGCCTAGTTCAAATCCCATCTCTGCTAAACTAGTTATGTGACCTTAAACAGGCTATTTAAATTTTCTCTCAATTTCTTCATCTGTAAAATGGAAATGAGAATTATCTACTGCCCGGAGTTTTTTGAAGATTAAATGAGATGTAAAGTGCTGAGCACAATATCTGACACACAGCCCTTAGTGTCAGTAAACAGAAATTACTATTATTTTTATCATCATTTTATTTATTTTATCCTGGTCCTTACATCCCAGGCTTGGGACTGTGAAGGCAGGAGTCATGAAAATTCACAAATCCCCAAGTCTTGGCCCCAAGTTGTCCTTGGCATCTCTCGCACAGGCAGGCAGGGATAAATTGGAGAGCAGTGCACATCCAAAGAAGACGGGATGGCCGAGATGGTCTCTTACTGAAACAGGGCCACCAGGAAAAGAGATCCCTCTTATAATCTGTTCCCCACTTTCACACCACTGGGAAGATCTGGTTTCTCTTGGTTCTGAACCTATTTTTGCCCCCCGGTTCTGACATTCATTCATCTAGATTTAACCTGCTATGTGCCGGGCCTTGTACTCGAAGCTGAGGATTCAAGGTGGACAAGGTACTCTTCCCCCTCAGGGAGCTCAGTTTAGTAGAACAGTGCTTCTCAATCTTGGATGTCTTTAGAATCGCCTGGGAATCTTGTTAAAGTACAAATTCTGATTCTGTAGGTCTGAGGTAGGATCTGAGACTCTGCATTTCTAACAAGCTCCCAGGTGACGCTGATGAAGCTGATTCAAGATGTAGAGGATTTTACAAACTAGTAGAGTAGCGGGTGGACAAGGCCAGGCTGATCGCCTGGCAACTAGAGGTGGTCTCCGCCCCCTTGCTCGCTGAGGTTCCCTCCCAGGAATCCGCCACGTGACAGTCGGACCGCCCTCTCTGACTAGAGGAGCCGTGTTAGCGCCATGGCTCCCAAGAAGCCGCCCTGCCTTCCTTCCCTGCTGTTGCCACTTCTGACGCTGCTGCTGCCCCAGGTAAAATGACAGGATTGAATCAGCAGGCTGGGTGCGGTGAAACGGGATCAGATCTAGCCCAGGAGAGAAAGAAAGTGAAAAGTAACGCAACAATGGTCAGGGCTAGTTCCATCTCCAATGCAGACACCGGTCCCCCTGCCAACTCGACCTCTGCTGAGCATAATCTCTCCCTTTGCAGGCAGACACTCGGTCGTTCATAGTGGATCGGGAAAATGACAGATTCCTCCTGGATGGGGCCCCATTCCGCTTCGTGTCCGGCAGCCTGCACTACTTTCGGGTACCACGGGTGCTTTGGGCAGACCGGCTCTTGAAGATGCGAATGAGTGGCCTCAACGCTGTACAGTTGTAAGAAGTGCTCAGGAGAGCCATGGAGGGTGGCTCCTACCACCCACTTAAGAAGGGTGTTGGGACAGATAGACTGGCTGGGTATGAGAGCTCCAGGGCTTCCAGGCCTAGGGTGGGAAAGGGTGGGCCAGGACCTCCTACCAACCGCTTCCTGGAGATTCCCTGCAAGGCCTGATCCCTTAGGACTCTCCAGCACCGCCCTGCGTCGGGCCCTGTTAACCTCTTTCTTTCTCAGTTATGTGCCCTGGAACTACCATGAGCCAGAGCCTGGGGTCTATAACTTTAATGGCAGCCGGGACCTCACTGCATTTCTGAATGAGGCATCTATAGCAGACCTGTTGGTCATACTCAGACCAGGACCTTACATCTGTGCAGAGTGGGAGATGGTGAGTTAGGAGAAGGGCCACTCGTGCTCTTCTTGGACTCCTCCCATCTGCCCACACTGCAGTGCTATACACAACATCCTCCCTTCTTACCTCTGCTACTTCACTCCCAAACAACAAAACCTGTTGTCTTTATGTTTGTCTCAGGGGGGTCTCCCAGCCTGGTTGCTTCAAAAGCCTGAAATCCAACTGAGAACCTCAGATCCAGGTGAGTTGAGACAAGATTTTTAGCACAAAAAAAAGCAAACAACAGCAACAAAACGGGTCGTTGGGTGCCCAAAACAGAAGAGACCATCCCCAAACTGGAGATCATCCATGCAGATATTTGAGTGTTTCCTTCATGCCCAACAAGATGCTAGAAACTGGGGAACCAGACAGACCCAGTCCCTGTGCAATGGAGCTTATGGTGAAAGAAACAGATTGTTAAAAAACCAAAACCTGTAAGATTATTGCAAGCTGTATAAATACTACACAAGAAAACAGACAAGGAATCGCGATTGTGAATAACAGAGAAGGCCTGTTGGGGCACCTGGGGGGCTCAGTCGGTTAAACTTCGACTTCGGCTCAGGTCATGATCTCACAGTTTGTGAGTTCAAGCCCAGTGTCAGGCTCTGTGCTGACAGTTCAGAGCCTGGAACCTGCTTCAGATTCTGTGTCTCTCTCTCTCTGCCCCTCCCCTGCTCATGCTCTTTCTCTCTCTCTCAAAAGTAAACATTAAAAAAAATTAAAAACCGGGAACACCTGTTTTTGGTAGGGAAGTCTGAAGTTCTGAAGGCTCTTCTGAAATGATGACATTTCACTTGACTCCAGGGAAGGGAAAGCTCTGGTCATATAAAGAGTGAGGTGAGAATGACCAGGTAGAAGAAACAGTATATTCAAATGCACAGAGATGGGAAAGAACGTGGCATGGTTGAGGCCAGCTTGGCTGGGGCATAGGGAGAGAGGAATGTGCTGTGAAATTGGAGATAGATAGGGAATGTTAATACAGGACCTTGTAGGCCATTGTAAGGGGTTTGCATTTTATCCTAAGCAGAGTAGAAAGCCACTGAAAGAGCTTAACGAGACATAAACCATTGAAAGAGCTTCTTAAAGAGACATATTGATTTGTTTTCAGATTACTTGAGCCTGAGTGTGGAGAATGGAGGGAGGGGAGCAAGGATAGAGGTGGAAAAACTAATTGGGAGACTCTGGCTGTAGTTGAGGAGGCAGGTGTTGGCTCCTGGACTCAGGTGACGGTGGCGGAGATGGGAAGAGGGCAGAATTGAGATACAAGTTGGGGATCAAAATCACCAGGACTGATTGATAGATTTTGTTGGGAAGGGGAAGAGTAGGGGCAGGGGGTAGGGTCCAGAAAGAAAGGAATCCAGCTTTCTGGCTAGTCAAGATGGCGGTGCCATTACTGACATAGGAAAGGTGGAAGAGACTAGGGGTGGCAAAGGACCACCTTTTTGGAGGAAAAGCAGTTCTTCTGATCATGTTAAATTTTTATCATATCACACTCAAGTGAGGATGTTAAGCCACGGGCTGCGTGAGTGTGGAGCTCACGGGGAGGTCTGAGCTAGAGATAAATTTAGGATTCACCAGTCTAAAGATGGCACTTAGATCCACAGATACTGGGCCATTGCCTGGGGAAAGAACATAGGGAGAGACAAGATAAGAACTCATGATCAACTCTGAAATGCCCACTATTTCAAGGAGTTTGGATTTTACTTCAGGTGTAAATAGGAATTCCATCATCAGAGCAAGGGAGTGATTTTATCTGATTTATATCTTTTAAAAAGATCACTCTGGGAGCACGAGTGGTTCAGTTCAGTTGGTTAAGCTTCTGACTTCGGCTCAGAGTTCATGAGTTTGAGCCCCGTGTCGGGCTCTGTGCTAACAGCTCAGAGCCTGGAGCCTTCTTCAGGTTCTGTGTCTCCCTCTCTCTCTGCCCCTTCCCTGCTCATGCTCTCCCTCTCTCCCTCTCTCTCTCTCTCAAAAATAAACATTAAAAAAAAAAAAAGGATCACTCTGGTAAAATTGCTTCGTATCTGCTGGGGACCTTCCAGGCACTTCACTTCATAGGGTGCTGAAGAGCTTTGCGCCCCTTCTAGCAATTCCTCTGACTTCAGCTGACTATGAAATGCATCTGAAATGGCAAAGTAGTGATGGGACACCAACATGCAATGTCCATTGTTCTCAAGAAAGCTAGCAACCTCTTCACTGCTGAATCCACGGTCCCTCTCTAGGCCTCCGTTCTTTGAAATGCATTCTTCTTTCAGCTTCCAAAATACCACCTTTATCTGGTCCCCCCCCTTTCCCCCACATCCCAGCCTTGCTGACCCTTCCTTCTTAGTCTCTTGCTGGTTCTTCTCCCTTTCTGTTTCCTCTAAATGCTGGGGTGTTTCAGGGTTCAGTCCTGGGATGCTTCTCTTTTCTATGTGTTTCCTTAGACAATCTCATCCATTCTCATGGCTTTTGATCCCATCTAATAGTTAATGACTCTGAAATATGTATCTCCAGTTCCAGGACTCTCCCTTGGCCTCTGAAAACATATATCTGGTTGCAGGTTTGGAGATCCAAGGCATAATGATACAATTAAGCTTCTGGTATGGCCTCTCCAACGAGCTGTTCCTACCATCTCGCCTCAGTTCATAGCAACTCCATTTTCCAACTGACCAGGCTAAACACTATGGTATTTGTTACACCTTTTTCTCATATTCAACCTATCAGAAAGTCCTGCAAATATATTGAATATACTGACTTCAACTACTTTTCATCACCCCCACTGGTCCAAGCTGCCTCTCCCACCTGGACTACTTGAATAGGTTCCTTATTGCTTCCCCTTCTTTGCCCTCACCCCTTATAGTCTGTTCTCAATGCAAATAGAAGTTTAAACATATATCTCAGATCATGTCATTTCTCTACTTAAATCTCTCTAATAGGTTCTCATCTCATTCAGAATATGAACCATGGACTCCTTAAAATGGCCTATTAGGTCCTACCTAATTGGCCCAGTCACCTACCTGACATCTACTCTTTCCCTCATTGTTCACACTGGCTTCACTGGCTGTTTTTCAGACTCACCAGGCACATTCCTGCCTTGAGGCCTTTGCACTCGGTGCTCCCTCAGTCTTCCTGCAGAATCACCTTCTCCGTGATGCCTTCCCTGGGCTACGCTCTAAAATTTAAGCTCCCCTTCTTCCATATATATTTTTCTTCCTTCTTCCATATATATCCTTCTTCCATATATATTTTTTTGTTGTTGGCATTAACACACGATACATTTTAGCTATTTATTTATTGTCTGCCTTCCTCACTGGAAAGGAAATTCGACAAGGACAGAGATTTTGGTCTATTTTGTTGTCCTCTGTATCCCTAACACCTAGAGCATTGTTTGGTGTATAGTAAGCACCCGTAAATACTTGTTGGATGAGATTTAATATGCGCTTGGATTAAAGGAGGCGGTCAAACCTGGGCACCCTTTATACAGGAAACAAAATGTAAAGGGGTTCAGTGTCTTAATGCAAAAATATCCTCCAACACATCTTTTGTTGACTCCACCTTTGAGAGTCTGCTGTCTGCTAGGCATTGTCCCCAGCGATAGGATGCAGCAAATGAACCTGACAGACTAGGTTCCTGCTCACGGTGGGGGAGAGAGACGGTCGGGAAACAATTATAGAAGTAAATGCTTAATTATAATTTGTTACATGCTTGAAAAAGAAGTACGAGGTGATGTGAGAGTGTGTAACAGACATCTGCGCTCATCTGGGATAGCCGAAGTTTTCCTGAGGAAGCGAAATAAGTTAAGATCTTAAGCTTGCATTGGAGTTGGCTGGATAAAGGACGGTGGGGAGAAAGTGTCCGGCAGAGGGAAGTGAAGTGAAGACCCTGAGGGTGAATCAACAAAAATCACAAACAGGAGTTGAGGATGATACCTAAGGCGTGATACCTAATACAGCGATGTTTCAATTAATGACTCAAATCACTTGGATCGTCAGTTACATTAGGGTGCAGGTCAGAGAGTCTGCATTTCTGTGAATTCCCATGCTACTTCACAGCCCTCGCAAGTATACACTGATTACATAATAATAGCTCCATATGATGCATTTAACATTTTTCTTACGTTTAAAAACTAAATTTACAAGAAACACTGCTTCAGGGGTTCCTATGCCCAGATGTCCTTGCCATACAAGTACATAAGAGGGTTTCAGACTCACTGCTTCTCAGATTTATTTGCAGACAAGTGGGATGCCAACTGCAGCCCAGGGTTCAGGCATCACTGAAGTTGCTGGCATAGATACTAAGGGTGGGGGCTATGGAGGCGGTGGTGTCCTAATGAGCAGAGCACTGCTCCTTCCTTTAGACTTTCTTGCCGCAGTGGACTCCTGGTTCAAGGTCTTGCTGCCCAAGTTATATCCATGGCTCTACCACAATGGGGGCAACATCATTAGCATTCAGGTACAAGTGACTGGGTACAAATTGACTGGGTAAGGGGAAGGAGGAGCCAGGGGTCCTAACCCCCACCGCATGGCCAAGCTCCACTTTTCCTTTTCCTTGGCAGGTGGAGAACGAATATGGTAGCTACAAAGCCTGTGACTTCACCTACATGAGACACTTGGCTGGGCTCTTCCGTGCGCTATTAGGAGACAGGATCTTGCTCTTCACCACAGATGGGCCTGAAGGACTCAAATGTGGCTCCCTCCAGGGACTCTATAGCACTGTAGATTTTGGCCCAGGTCTCCTGAGCAAGGGTTAGGAGTGGAGTCTGGGGAAGGGGCACCTCTTCTATGTTTATCGTTCACCTTTTGCCTCCTCTCTGCAGCTGACAACATGACCGAAATCTTTGCCCTGCTTCGGAAATATGAACCCCATGGGCCATTGGTGAGGAGCTGGAGGGGATGACAGTCAAAACAAGAGTCAGGGTTTGGAATGGGTCAAGCTCAGTTTCCCATTTCATTTATGGTATCTTCCACTTCACCTTCTAGGTGAACTCTGAATACTACACAGGCTGGCTGGATTACTGGGGCCAGAATCACTCCACACGATCCATTTCAGCTGTAACCAAAGGTCTAGAGGCCATGCTGAAGTTGGGAGCCAGCGTGAACATGTAACTGGAGACACGGGGGCCAACATGAAGCTGTAACTGGGTATTGGGGATGAAAATGAAGATTCAGTGGGTCAGCTTTTGCCTTTCCCCCACCTTCCCCCCCTCTTCAGGTACATGTTCCATGGAGGTACCAACTTCGGATACTGGAATGGTGAGTCCAGATGGTCCCTGGGGTAGAAGCAGGGACGTATCAAGGAATTAGATTATGAGGTCTAGAAGCTGGATATGGCCACCCCTGTCCCCTCTGATGGCAAACTTCTCGGCATGAATTTTGTTGCTTAGTGCCTATTATTTGAGAGATATTGAATTAATGAAATTGATTTGACCCCAGGTGCTGATGAGAAGGGACGCTTTCTTCCAATTACTACCAGCTATGACTATGATGCACCAATATCTGAAGCCGGGGACCCTACACCTAAGCTTTTTGCTCTTCGAAATGTCATCAGCAAGGTGCCCTACCACTTCATTGAGTGCCAAAGGCTTTTATTAATTTGGGGAAAGGGAGTACTTAAATTGTTTGTAATGGGATCCCATAAATCACTGGTTGTTGTCTGGGCCACATAGCCTCACAGAGGCATTTCCCACCCACCCAAATGGGAACTATTTGGGAAGATACACACAAGTGTGTGCAAAATTACAGGATCTTCATGACCCCATGAAGCCCTTCCCTGGACCCCAGGTTAAGATCCCTGTGCGGGGTTTTGGAATAGGGGTTGTGTGGTTTTCCTATGGCTCCTGAGAGAATTTGGGCTCAGTTCCAGGAAATTCCCTTGGGACCTTTACCTCCCCCCAGCCCTAAGATGATGCTCGGACCTTTGACCCTGCACCTGGTAAGCTCTTCCCCATCTTTTCTCTGATCCTACCTCTTTATTCTCTATAAATGGCCTAGCCTATCCTGCCCTCTATTCTGAAACTTCCCCTTTGTTCTAATACCTTTCCCTTTTTCTAATAGGATGGGTATCTGCTGTCTTTCCTGGACATCCTGTGTCCCCACGGGCCCATCCGTTCCATCTTGCCAATGACCTTTGAGGCTGTCAAACAGGTAAGGCATAATCCCACATCCAGTAGGAATGGCAACCTTCCTCAACAGCTGTAGCCAAAGGTTCTCTGAGCTGCACATCTTCCCCACAGTGTCCTCTCTTACCTCTCAGTTCATCTTAAGTGCTTAACTCTTCCACACCCAGGACCACGGCTTTATGTTGTACCGGACCTATCTGACCCATACTGTTTCTGAGCCAACACAATTGTGGGTGCCTAACAATGGAGTCCATGACCGTGCCTATGTGATGGTAGATGGGGTAAGAAACTTGTGAGCCCATCTCCTCTCTCCTTCCCAGCACCTTTAGCCTTAAGGTCCCCTTATCTACCTTTTCCCATTGTCTGCCCACATTTGCAGGGGGCCCAGGGATAAGCTGGGATGAGGAAGAATTTGGCTGAGGCTAAGGTTCCAGAATGGATGGGTAACTGACAGGCCACATTCTCTTTGCTCCCCAGATACAGGTGCTAACGTAGCTTCCTGTGTCATGGCCACGAGCTGGATGTGGAGCCCTTCCGCTCACAGGTCTTTTTATCCACAGGTGTTTCAGGGTGTCTTGGAACGAAACATGAAACACCAACTATTTTTGATAGGGAAAATGGGGGCCAAACTGGACATCCTGCTGGAGAACATGGGGAGGCTCAGTTTTGGGTCCAACAGCAGTGACTTCAAGGTGAGCTAGCTTTGCCCACCCCCTTCTCCTCCATGCTCTTACTGACCAAAGTCCCTTGGAAAGATAGGGGCCTAATGAAAGATAGACAAGAGCCATGTGCTTAGGAGTTAGGCAGCAAAGTAGTCACTTGTGGGGCTCTAGACATGGCCAACAGTTATATCCCAGGGCTTGATTAGGGACAGTTTGGCCTTAAGAGCTTAACGAATGATGAATTTTCATTTGTCTTCTTCACAGGGCCTATTAGAGCCACCAGTTCTGGGACAAACAGCCCTTACCCAGTGGCTGATGTTCCCTCTGAAAGTTGATAAGCTTGTAAAGTGGTGGTTTCCCCTCCCGTTGCTGAGAAGTTCACACCTGCAAGCTCCCTCTGGCCCCACCTTCTACTCCACAACATTTTCAATTTTAGGAGAAGGCGGGGACACTTTCCTCTTTCTACCTGGATGGACCAAGGTACTGCTGACAGTGGGGTTGGGGTCAAGGTGATGAGAGGAAAATCATGGAAGAAGGGGCAGCAGAAATTCCTCTGATTAGAAACCCCAAAGGGCATGATGCTACGCCCTTGATAGCTGACCCTTTATTTTCTTCTCTCTTTGCCAGGGCCAAGTCTGGATCAATGGGTTTAACTTGGGCCGGTACTGGACAAGGCAGGGGCCACAACAGACCCTCTATGTGCCAAGACCCCTGCTGTTTTCTAGGGGAGCCCTCAACAAAATCACATTGCTAGAGCTAGAAAACGTGCCTCCTGAGCCCCAAATCCAGTTTCTGGATAGGCCTATCCTCAATAGCACCTTGCATAAGACATACATCTATTCGCTCTCAGCTGATACACAAAGTCCCTCTGAACCAATGGAGTTAAGTGGGCACTGAAAGAAAGGTAACCCTTGGGCCTGGGACACGGAGTGGGTAGGATCCCTTGGTGCTGGCCCTGGTGACCACGTGGAACCAAAGGTCACAAGGCCCGAATGCGAGTACGAGTGCAGTTTCCTTGCCAAACTTTATTATGATTAAAGTTCCAGAGACGGTACCAGCTCCACACACCTCTGTGGCCCTGTCTTTGCCCTGGTTCCTGAGTGTCCTCCCTATTATTCCAAACACTCTGGTTTCATGGGAAAGAAGAAGCCTAAGGCTAGCATGAATGCACCCTCTCAAGGCCCAGAGTCAGCCCCAGGCACAGCCCTAAGAGATCAGGAAGAGGGCTTTCCAGCCTGGCAGCGATGATCCCGGAGGCAGCGTGTGGAGCAGAAAGAGAAGTCGAGATAGTGAAAGGGAATGAGGCCTTGGAGGGATGTCCCACAACTCCAGCAGCGTCTGGACAAGAGGAACACAAAGGGCTCAACAGGTACCCCAGAAACTTTCCGATCCAAGCTCTCCCCATTCCCTCCTGCCATTTCTGGTTTGGCTCCAGAGGGTTCCCAGAACATCTCAAGTCCCCTCAACAGCCCGAGTTCTCTGCAAGCACTCATTCTGCGTGCCCCAACACAGCCCACCCATCACGCCTGCCCCTGCAGGCTGAGCACTTACTGAGCACTGACGGCTGCAGAGCCTGGGGCCTGAGGGGTGGGGGCTCCCAGCTGGGCAGCCAGCCTGCGCTCTGCAGCCAGGGCTCTCTGCGGGGAAGAGAAGTCTGGTTAAGGACAAGGCCCCAGTGGTGGATGGGATGCTCCAGAAGTGACAGCGGCACACTGGGAAGGGGTCGGACCTCTCAGGAGGTCTCAGCTGTGGAAGAGAGAACCACCGGCCTCACCTTCTCCCGATCGCTGAGGGCGGCAAAGCGCCGCCGCTCTTCTTGCTCCCGCGCCTCCTGCTCCCGCTGCTGCAGCTGCTGTTTTTCCCGTTGCCGCCGGGCAGCCTTCTGCTCCCTTTTCCGCAGAGCCTGCTGTGCCTCCATTTCTGGCGTCAGGGGCCCTGGCACCTGGAGAATTTCCAGGGAGGGGTAAGGTAAGACCCATACACGCTATCTTTGGGGAAACTAGAAGAAAGTGGAAAAGATCTAGCCAGAGTCTGTGATGGCTTCCTACTCTGCTGCTGCTTCTTTTCCAGCTCACCTGAGCCTTGCTGTAATCATAAGCATCTGGATTCTTCTCCATGAACCTTCGGAACTCATTACGTGTTGACTTGTCAGCTGCGACTGTATATGGCGGCCGGGCCCTCGAGTCCCTAGGTGCAAACCGCCCCCACAAAAAAAATGGGTTCAGCTCGCTTCCTACATCTCCCAACCTCACCCAGACAGATGAAGGGGATACTGTGAAGTAGCCAGTGCCACCATTAGCCTCCAGATGATCCTCTCTATACCCTAAAGGGCTCGGCTTGGGGACCCTTACTTACTGCACAGTAGGGTCAGCACCCGCCTCCAGCAGCAGGCGAACCACTGAGCCTCTCCCAGCTGCAGCTGCCGCATGCAGGAGCGTGAAGCCGCTGGAGCCCAAGGGGGCACTGAGCAGAGACAGAACTCCAGGGTCTATGGGGCCGGCAGCTAGCTGGAGTTTCAACATCCCAACGTCTCCGGCTCGGCAAGCAGCTAGAAGCATGTCCCAGAGCTCTGACTGATCGGGGGTCTTGGCCTCATCCAGAGAAGGCCCCACAGGGGCTGCCCGTCCCTGGGTGGACTGTGAGAAGGCCTCATCTCCTTGAGTTTGCTGGGGAAGAGCCTCCAGGTCTCGGCTTCTCTCCTTCTTATTCCTTTTCCTCCTCCTCCGCTTTGGCAATACCTCAAACTCCCGAAGATCCAGGGTCCCCACTGCCAACTCTACTAGCTCCAACTCCACCTGGAAGCTGTCCTCTCCCTCCGACCCTGAACCTGGGGACAAATAGGACATGTTAGGTCCGTCCAAAGAGATATACAGAGGGTGGCAGTATGTGGGCTGGCCCAGATGCTATAAGTGTACATAAAAAGGTAATTCAGATGATCTTGAAATTAAATTAAGTATTTGTAGTTTGTCAGCCAAGACCAAGTAGCACATCAAAAGCTGAGTCTGTTAGTATCACATGCAGAAATGGAACTCTCAGCTCAGACAAGGACAGACCCAGCAGGAGCTATGCAGGAACAAGTGTCCTTAGACTCTCCCCTTGAGCAGCCTTAGGATGGTACATAACAGAGTAGAGCATGGGAGCAGTGACAGCCACACAGACTAAGAGTCTGCAGCCGGGAAAGCAGGCCTTAGCTCCAAACCACACCATCCGGTAAGACAGGTCAATTATGTAAGGTTTATGCAACACAAGCATCTATTTCATGTACTATTTCGTGTTTTCTAAGTACTGAGGATACATCCATGAACAAAAGAGAACAGGAAATTTGGAAAGGTCACAAAACACGTCTCTGTAACTGCTACCACATACCCCTTATCATAACAGACTTATGTGTGTGTATAACGGTGTGTGTGTGTTGTGTAAGGGCTCATCTATAAAGAAGGAAGTGGGGCGCCTGGGTGGCTCAGTCGGTTAAGCATCCGACTCTTGATATCAGCTCAGGTCTTGATCTCAGGGTGGTGAGTTCAAGCCCTGCATCGGGCTCTGTACTGGGCACGGAGCCTACTTAAAAAAAAAAAAAAGAAGAAGGAAGTGACAGTAGGAGATCTGACTGCATTTCCAGGATAGACACCCAGATAGAGATTGGACAGTTGCCAGATGGTGCTCAAACCCTGTTTGGGAGACTCCTCGTTCTGCCCAAGTGCCTCATTTTCATCACTGGAGACCTTTCTTTCTGCCTCGATAGCCTTCTTCTCTCTCATGGTCTTCCAGTGTGTCCGAGGTGAGTCCAACCTGACTGTCTCCCGGGGGTCTTCTTCTGCCATAAAACAAAAGATGTTACTCAAGTTTAGTTGAGGAGAAGCCATTCCAGGTTTCTCTCAATGAAGATGCTGTCTGGATGTACAAATGAGAACCAAAGCTTGGGCTGGAAAGTACAGGAAGATCTAGGGAGTCTGGGGATCTAGAAAAAAGGCTCACCGTGGACATGCAAAGTGGTCAGCTTATGGAGCACACGCTGTAGCTCCCGGAAAGTGGGTCTGCGGGTAGCGAGGGGGATATCCCAAAGCCGGGGATCCTCCCGTTGCAGGGGTGCGCCAGGGCCTCCGAAGAACAAGGACCGGCCAGAGCGGGGGGCACGTAGCAGTATTGTCCCAGCCTCCCCCAGTGCTTTAGCCCAGCCCGGCCCTGCCAGCAGGTCACGAACATCCTAGAAAAAAGAGTAAGTCAGGCCAGTGTATCTTCACTTGCTGTTTTCAAATCTCCAACCAAAAAATGGCCCACAGATGACGTGTAAGGGATGGGAAATAGAAGGTAACATAGCGGAAGGAAGAATGAGAAGGCTGAGGTTCTTGGGGATCCATCCCTAGTCTACCTTCGCCTACTCAGAAATAACGAAGACTGGGAGGACACGGGAGTCCCACCCCCACTGGAGTATCTGCCAAGTTGAGAGGGGTAAACAGTAGATTAGCGGACCACCAGATCTGGGACGCCTAACTCACCTTATATAACGTGGCTTCATTATAGCGCCTCAGGTTGGCTCCGGCAGAACGAGAAGCCGCACCCCGGGCATCCCGAACTCCCTGGGCCGTGCCCCGCTTGGCCCGCACCGTGTAGCGGTGAAAGGTCTTGTGTGTCACCACGTCTCTTCTGTAGACAACACGGACTCAGTACTGGAAACTAGCCCGTACTCCCAGGCTAACCGGGTCCATTCCATCCTTACACCCACACAGCACCCTCTCACCCTTGAAAAATGGCACCAGCAAAGTGCCCAGCCGCAGCCATGAGCACCACACAGCATCTGGGACCTCCATTTTGCAGGTTCTGTAGCAGCAGTTCTGGTTCTTCTGGGGACACCTGGATGACAGAGGGACAGCACAAACCTATCTGTTGCATTCACTGAGAGTAAGAAACTAAGTGCCAGGGCTAAGTGTTTCACCTGCACTATCTCATTTCATATAACCATCCTGAGGCTTGTTTCCATTTTACAAGTCAGGAAATTTGAAGCTTGTAGAGGTAGTCAAGATCAAGTGGCAGAATGACAATTCAAACCTAGATTGGTCTGTTTCCAAACTTAACTCCATTACACCCGACCCCAGATTCAGGCCAATTCAGTCCAAGACTGTGCTGTCAATTGTGACCCCACATGCAACAGGAAGAAAGAGAAAGAAGTAAGAAATGGACTGGGTTCAGGGGAAATCTAGGCTGAGTGTCCAAAAGGCTGCAGTTGACCACACAACCTGCGCTGCCACTTGCCTGGTGAGGGCCCAGGACACAGCGGTAGGCATCAAGGAACTGGCCCCGGGCATTCTGGAAAAGAACCCGATGGGGGCGGAAGCCTTGGGCTCTGCTGGGCTTCTCATACTCTGCCCTCTCCTCATCCAGAATCTGCAAGCCCTCTTCACTGGCTGAGTCTGAGTCTTCTGATCCTGAGATGCTGGAAAGATCTCCTGAAAACATGAGGTGCACAAGTTTGGCGTTCCATCTTTGACCTTTCCACAGGCTCCTAAACTAGAGCCTTCCTCCACCCCCACGTCCTACTCAACACAGGTCTACCAGCCATCACCTGTGGAACTCTGCTTTTCAAAGTCCAGGGCAGACAGGAGAGGCTTGTCCTTGAGACGTTGCTTTAGGTTAAACCGATGCCAGTCAAGCTTATAATGTTCCCTCTGGTAGGAAGCAAAGGGGGAGGCTGAATGTGGAAATATGCCCCCCTCTGGCCCTTTATGGTACCCATCACCAGTAACAGAACTCCAGGAAGTGTGTTGGATAACACCAACAGCCTTACTCAAAACGTGAACCTTTATTAAAGATAAATCATACGTCTACCTCTCCTCACCCACCATTATACTTTTGCTTCCACCATTTACCTCCGCACCTGGCCTTACCTGTTCCTGGTGGTTGTGGAAGGTCTGGTCACAAGTTGAACAAAATAACTTTTCTGAAATATCAAGCAGACCCTGGAGTTTTCTTTCTGGGCTTGCGCTCTCCCCTGAACCTAAATAAGGGGAGGGTAATTAGAGGTGGAAAGGGAGCCCAAATCTGCACCTGGAATCACATTCACTGTCTAATATACAAAGGGGGATACAAAAGAAAAGGATGACATCTTTTCCTCCAAAGAATTTATAATCTAGTAATAATGAAATAAATGGCACAGTAATCACCTTATACAATATGTTTCTGAAAAAATGTATGTAAGGTGAATATATATCAAACACTAAATTAACTAAAGGGATTACCTAGAGGAATCCTGTAGAAAATAATTTTTGGCAACATTAAAATCATGTTTGCAAAAACCACTTCTCAGATGCCCTTTAAATAGATTAACGTTTCCAATTACAGTCCGGTTTTTAAAAAACATGCTCAAGAAAAAAAGCCAAAGACAAACTAATGTTGTAAAAAAAAAAAAAAAAAAAAAAGTTTTACATTGGGGCGCCTGGGTGGCTCAGTCAGTTAAAATTTGACTCCTGATTTTGGCTCAGGTCATGATCTCATGGTTGGTGAGTTCCAGCCCTGCCTTGGGCTCTATGCTTCCAGCCCCACCTCTGCTTGGGGGTCTTTGTCTCCCAATCTCTCTGCCCTTCCCCCATTCACTCTCTCTCTCAAAAATAAACATTTAAAAAATTTTTGTTCTATATTCAACAAGAACGAGTAATTTAATTGGGATCCAGTTAAATTTGAACTCTAGGAATTCTGAAGTGATTTTGCAGGCAGTGCTTGTAAACGTGACCTGATACAAACAATGGCAAGAGGTTGGTTTGGAGACAATCCAGGCGTCTGTGTTGGAAACAACCCAGAGATTGAGTGAATCTAAGATAAATTTTATCCATAGAAAGACGTCAACAAGGGCTCTTAAACTGGGGAATATCAATAAGAACGTGCTCCCTGGAGGAGCAATAAGCTCTAAAGAGCGTGTCACGTACCTCATGGATCCTCCCCAAACCTTCCCAGATACCTGGACAGGAAGTCCGCAGAGCTTGGGCCAGAGCCTCCCCAGAAGGGTGGCTCACCAAGTTCAGGCCCTGAAGGACCGGAGCATCCGCGTTGAGGTCAAACAGGGAGACCAACGTAGGAACCTGGGCTGCAGCTGAAACTGGCGACATAGCTGAGCAGAAATTATTTAGGAGCGGCTCTTGGAGCAGAAAGCGGGGAACAGAAACAGAGCTCCCCAGAGAGAGAGAGATCCTACCGCCCCGTCTCCTGCCTACCTGACTTGGTCTCCCCAACGCCGCAAGGCACTTCGGGCCTCACTCTGGTACCAGCAGTCCGCTCTGCAGGTTAATACGTGACCCCAACCCGTTTTCTCAAACCCCCAGTCCCGGACCACACAGAGTGAAAGGGGAGTATGCAGCTCCCAAATCGAGTCCAAAAGAGCTACAATCCCTAATCGACCGCTCCTCGTTACCCGTGCGATGAACTCCAGCAATGACTAAACCGCGTGTACTCGCCCCCGCCCTCAGCAGCTGCACCAAAGGTCCTGGGAACCGAGCCGCATGTTCGTCTTCAATTCCAAGCCCGGATTTCTGCAACATCACAACAATCTCGTCACTACGGAGCAGCGAAGGGGACAAATGGCGTCGCCCGCAACTCAGCCCCGCCCCACATAGGGCGCACTATTGGTCCTTGTACTGTCCAAGACCCACCTCGATCCTTTAGTCCCGCCTGCGAAGCCGAGAATTGGCCGTCATATCTCCGCCCCCCACACTCATTGGTCAGATTGGCTGCGGGTGACAGTGAGTGACAGGCGCCGGGCCTAGAGCTCTGGGTCCGGACGAGCCCAGCGGAGCCGACCGAGCCCCTGGAATCACTCGGGTCACGGTTCCTGAAGTGAAACGCGAGATCGGTTACTGGAATCTCGGGGCCCGGGTTGGGCCTGACCGAGGGTGCCTGCGGAGCCCTAAGTGAGCTCATAGCGGGTAACGGGGGGAAGGGGCTCCGCGGGCGGGGCGGAGGCGCGCAGCCGGAATGTTTTGATGGCGGGGGCGCGCGGACGGGGGCGCGCGCGGGCGGCGGGGCCGCGCGCGAGGTTGTCCGCTGTTGGGAGCCGAGCCCTTGGCCTGGCGCCGGGCGACCCTGGGGCGCACTGGGCTCGGGTCTTGGCGGCTGGGTGTGGGGAGGCAACCCAGCCCACTGGGGCGATCTGCTGTCGGACTGGCTCGATTCTTCCAACATCCGCAGGAACCTCTGAGCCCAGGCCCGGCCAGCCGGGGCTCCATGACCCTGGGTCCACACTGACCTGGTCAGTGGTGAGTTCCCTGAGGGCTTGGTCAGCTCCTTCTGACCTAGGGCTCTCACTAACCCAGGGAATCCCACTGGGGCCAGGCTGGGCCGTGTTCCAGGGCCCCAGGGTCTGCACCGACTGGGTGAGTGCCATCTAAACATGCCTGGCTCCAGGGACCTAGGGAACCCACACTTTGCCCAGGATCTGTGTCTACAGTGACCCAGTCAGGATTTCCCCTCCAGGAACTATGCCTGTCTGCTGGACCTTTGCTGCTAGGGAACCAGGGGAAGGGGGTGATCAGAAAGGTCTTGTTCAGAAAGACCCTGTTCTTGGGTTTTGGATTTGGGGCTTTGAGGACCCTGAGAGGCCTATAGAATATTCTGAGCCCGAGGTGGGGCGATGGAAAAACAGTCCGGAGGGGCTGCCTGACCTCAGGTCTGTACTGATCCAGTCTTTACAGGTTCAACAAGCCACTTCTTGGGATGAGTTGGATGAGTGGCCCTGTATAGTACAACCAGAGGAAGGGCACATAGCCGTAGTGCCTCTTCCCCACTGCAGCCTCCCTGCCCCATGCTTGGCCTCCTCTTAGTTGAGGGTGGGTGGGCAGGGGGGTTGGGTTTCTTTCTGTCCCCAATCCCCACTCTCTGGGGCCTGACACCTTCTCCTCCAGCAGCTGCAGAGCCAGGGCATCAAGGGCTGGAGTGGAGCAGATGCTGTCCATGGAGCTGGTAGGGCCATGTGCTTATCTCAACCTTTGTTTACAAAATGCTTCCAAACTTCTAGTCTCTTGGGAGACCCGGGTTTCTCCTGGAGGGCAGAGGGAAGTCCCCTTATCTCCACTGAATAGAAGATGAAACAGCCCCTGCCCTCCAGCAAAGGGGCAGAGCCTGGCTTCAGACCGGCAAGACCTCAGTAGACATTCAGTAGAGGCTCTGGGAATGACTGACCTCCCAGGCCCTGAGCTTGCTGCTCTCCTTTGGTAGCAACTCCACTGCCTTTGAGCCAAGAAGACTGGTAGTGGAGACCAAGCCCAAGGATTCTTTCTCACTCTTTCTGGCCTACTAGGCAGGACAGGAGACAAGCAGCACCAAAGTCTGAACCTGGATCTCTTTTCATTACCGGCAGGTGGACAAAGTGGACAGGGGGCGGTGGTGATGGCGCAGTTTGACACTGAATACCAGCGCCTTGAGGCCTCCTACAGTGATTCACCCCCTGGGGAGGAGGACCTATTGGTGCACGTCCCTGAGGGGAGTAAATGTGAGTGCTTGGACACAACAAGGGCGCCAGGGCAGGGGGAGAGAGTTGGTGGAGGAACACGGAGGGAACAAGGGGCCCATGTTCCTTCGGGGCTCTGACATCTCTGCTCCTATGCCCACAGCACCTTGGCACCACATCGAAAACCTTGACCTCTTCTTCTCTCGAATATCCTTTGTGTCTCTGTGTTGGAGCTCTGGGAACTTTATCCCCTCCCTAAGCCAGGCCCCTCTTGGGCAGTTGGGGTGGGTCTGATTCTAGTCTCTGGAAGGGAGGTGGAAGTTTTCTTAACACTGAAAGAGGCTGAGGAAATAACGATTGTTATAGATAATGATACCCCAGGTTTACCAAGAACTACGTGCCTTTCACTTTGTGGTGTCAGTTTATAAGGAACCTCTTTAAAGGTGATCTTTCTTTTTGATGGGACGCTAATAACTATAATAATATCTTTTGACTTATTCTGTGTCAGCTCTGTGTTAAATACTTTATGCATATTGTTTCATATCTAATAATTCTATGAGACAGGTGCTATAAGACAGGTGCTATTATCTATGGGACAGGTACCACTGCAGACAAAAGTTTAGAGAGGGTAAGTAATTTTGGCCAAAGTCACACAGCTTGAAAGTCATGGAGCCAGGAGTTAAGTTCAGGTATGTGACACCAAAGTCTGTGCTCTTAACTGCTGTCTCTATCAACCACATTTTTCTTGACAATTCTACGTTTATAATCTACACCAGAAGAATGGCTTCACTTGCATGCTCATCGGGGAGATCTTTGAGCTCATGTAAGTCTAAGAAGGGATGGTGATGTGGTGAAGGACTACATGTCAGTCTTTCCTTGAGCTCAGCCCTGGCCATTCCTGCCAAGGCGGTTCAGTCCTAGGCTCAAAACTCTGCAGACTCTCAGAATTCAGGGACTGGGTGTGGCACCAAAATTTCCAATCTCATTTTTTTTTTTTTAATCTCCCCTATAAGGAATGCTTTCCAAGTCCTATCTCTTCCATGAAGAGAACTCAGACTTGATCATTTCATTAGAGCTCCAATGGAATGGGCATAGTTCAGTCTGGAGGTCTTAGAGATGGCTTTAGAAGGCAAAGAGCTTTCTAAAAGGGAGGAGCCATATGGTTTTGCCAAAGGGAATGGGATTGGGAAACCTTCCTTCAATAAGAAAAGACTGTAAACCCCCTAAGGGCTTCTAAATACTATCTCAAAAGGAAATCAGGGATTGGGAAGAAGAAACCACAATCAGAAGATCTTTGAGAGTCTAGTAAGTGGTGGCAGAGATTACTACTGGTGAGAAAAACTGGCTGATTGTGTGATGCCCTGAGGCTAAAAGGAAAAAGTAGTAGCTGGTTTGGGTCTTAGAAGGTCCCTGGGGCTGGGCAGTAAGGAGAGCCCCCTGGGAGTTCTCCAGCGCCTGCGTGTCCCTAGAGGCTGTAGTCTATAATCTCCTTCTGCTGCTTCCAGACCCTTCTCTTTCCCCACACTGTTTCACTGGTGCTTCTCTGACTCCTGGACTGTGGCCCCTCTTCCCAACTCCCCAGGCAGTTCCTCTTTGTGGTTGCCTTCACCACCTTCCTGGTTAGCTGTGTGGATTATGACATCCTATTTGCCAACAAGATGGTGAACCATAGTCTTCACCCTACCGAGCCTGTCAAGGTCACTCTGCCAGATGCCTTTTTGCCTGCCCAGGTCTGTAGTGCAAGGTAAGGGCTGCAGAGTTCTGCTAACAGGTGGGGAATGGAATGGAATGTGAGGTAGTCACACATCCCCTAGAACACAGACTCGGCCTCGCCACATCCTTCAGGATAGCATCGTGTCTCCCAAGACTCCGCAAGGGCCACCCCTCCTTCCTTCCTTTTTCCTCCCCACTAGGATTCAGGAAAATGGCTCCCTTATCACCATCCTGGTCATCGCTGCTGTATTCTGGATCCATCGGCTTATCAAGTTCATCTATAACATTTGCTGCTACTGGGAGATCCACTCCTTCTACCTGCATGCTCTGCGTATCCCCATGGTGAGACTGGGAAGTTGAGCGGTTAGCACCACAGCCCAAGATGCCTTCTGTGGCTAGGGAAGCGTGGGGTGTATTCCTGGGCCTCGGGCATCCTCATCCGTCACTGGTAGGTCAGGGAGTTTCTGCTTAAAGGCTCCGCGCGGCTAAGCACAGGACCTCACAGCTAATGCGGGGAAGGAGTCGGGGCAAAAGCCCACCTTCCCTGCCTTGTCTCTCTCCCACCCTACAGTCTGCCCTTCCATACTGCACGTGGCAGGAAGTGCAGGCCCGAATCGTGCAGACCCAGAAAGAGCACCAGATCTGCATCCACAAGCGCGAGCTGACCGAGCTGGACATCTACCACCGCATCCTCCGTTTCCAGAACTACATGGTCGCGCTGGTTAACAAATCCCTCCTGCCTCTGCGCTTCCGCCTGCCCGGCCTGGGGGAGGCCGTCTTCTTCACCCGTGGCCTCAAGTACAACTTCGAGCTGATCCTCTTCTGGGGACCCGGCTCTCTGTTTCTCAATGAATGGAGCCTCAAGGCTGAGTACAAACGTGGGGGGCAACGGCTAGAGCTGGCCCAGCGCCTCAGCAACCGCATCCTGTGGATCGGCATCGCCAACTTCCTGCTGTGCCCCCTTATCCTCATCTGGCAGATCCTGTACGCCTTCTTCAGCTACGCCGAGGTGCTGAAGCGGGAGCCCGGGGCCCTGGGAGCACGTTGCTGGTCACTCTACGGCCGCTGCTACCTCCGCCACTTCAACGAGTTGGAGCACGAGCTGCAGTCCCGCCTCAACCGAGGCTACAAGCCCGCCTCCAAGTACATGAATTGCTTCTTGTCACCTCTGCTGACGCTGCTGGCCAAGAACGGCGCCTTCTTCGCTGGCTCCATCCTGGCCGTGCTTATTGCCCTCACCATCTACGACGAAGATGTGCTGGCTGTGGAACACGTCCTCACCACCGTCACACTCCTGGGGGTCACCGTGACCGTGTGCAGGTGGGCCAGGGGCAGCAGGCGGGAGCAAGCAGGCTAGCGTTCCTGGGAAAGGCTTGCCTCTCACGGGGACCCTGATGCCCCTAGGTCCTTTATTCCGGACCAGCACATGGTGTTCTGCCCTGAGCAGCTGCTCCGCGTGATCCTCGCTCACATCCACTACATGCCTGACCACTGGCAGGGTAATGCCCACCGCTCGCAGACCCGGGACGAGTTTGCCCAGCTCTTCCAGTACAAGGCAGTGAGTGGAGTTGGAGTTAGGGCCTGCTAGAGACTGGCTAATAGCTCGGTGGTAAGGGCTGGGATCCCTCCTCCTCTCTTATGATCTGGGTCCCCTCCCTTTTAGGTGTTCATCTTGGAGGAATTACTGAGCCCCATTGTCACACCCCTGATCCTCATCTTCTGCCTGCGTCCACGGGCCCTGGAGATTATAGACTTCTTCCGCAATTTCACCGTAGAGGTCGTTGGTGTTGGAGATACCTGCTCCTTTGCTCAGATGGATGTTCGCCAGCATGGGCATCCCCAGGTACCGGGAGAGGACGGGCAGGTGGCCAGAGGCGATGCCGGCATTGTCTTTGGGCAAACTGAGCCAACGAATCACCACAAAAAGGCAGCCCTGCCTCTGGGCAGCCACGTGCCAGGGTGCACACTGCTTGGTAAACCGGAGCTAGGGCTGGATTTTAGCCTTAAACTTGCACCTTTGGCCACGTTCCCTTGAGAAAGGCACAAACCGAGCAACTAGTCCAGCATGTGACTACTCCTGGGGTGGGGCACCGGGGCCCCTGGACAAGATACAGCAGCGCGTTGTGGTCCGTCCTCCAGGGGCACAGCCTCCCCTCTAGCAGGAAAGGTACAAAAAGGGTTCCCGTCAGAGGACAGTCCTGCTCACTGTAGCCTCCCTTGTGCAGTGGCTGTCCGGTGGGCAGACAGAGGCCTCAGTGTACCAGCAAGCTGAGGATGGGAAGACAGAGTTGTCCCTCATGCACTTTGCCATCACCAACCCTGGCTGGCAGCCACCACGTGAGAGCACGGCCTTCCTCGGCTTCCTCAAAGAGCAGGTTCAGCGGGACGGAGCAGCGGCTGGCCTTGCCCAAGGGGGTCTGCTCCCTGAAAATGCTCTCTTTACGTCCATCCAGTCCTTACAATCTGAGTCTGAGGTGTGTTCCTGGGGCCTGGGCGGTGACGGGCAGCGTGTGCTCCAGGTGCTGGGAGTTGAGGACTGGACGTGGGGTGGAAGGGCCTACCTACCCTATCGGTTTCCTTCTGTCTGTTACGTCTATTCCACTGAGTCCTGACACCCAGGATACTGGGGGACCCCGCAGCCTCCCTCCTGCCCTGGGAAGTCTACCCACCCGTTTTCTTTCACAGCCACTGAGCCTTATTGCAAATGTGGTAGCCGGCTCCTCCTGCCGGGGCCCCCCACTGCCCAGAGACCTTCAAGGCTCCAGGCACAGGGCTGAGGTCGCCTCTGCCCTGCGCTCCTTCTCCCCTCTGCACCCGGGTCAGGTCCCCACGGGCCGAGCCGCCAGCACCATGACAGGCTCTGGGTGAGTAGAGGTGGGCCGCGATGGGAGGACTTGGGAATAGGCCCCAGCAACTTCTGTGGGTCAGAAATGTTGACGGCTGCTGTCTGTCTGTGCTGGGAGGGACAGGGTGGATGCCAGGACAGCCAGCTCCGGGAGCAGCGTGTGGGAAGGACAGCTGCAGAGCCTGGTGCTGTCGGAATACGCGTCCACCGAGATGAGCCTGCATGCCCTCTATATGCACCAGGTGAGTGGGCAGGAAGGGGCCGAGCCACGGCATCCAGGTGGCCGCTGACAAAGAGAGGGTTTGGGGTGTGGAAAAGCAAGACCTGGGCTCAGAACCCTTCTCTGCCTTTTACCCACTCTGTAATCTCCATTCCCGCATATACCCTTTTACTATCCTTTTTAGCCAAGCTTACTTTCATCCAGCGCCTTTACCCGTTTGTTTCCCTTGCCAAGAATCCACTTCCCTGAGATATGCGTATGGCTCCCCCGTTGTCTTTATTCACATATCTGTTCTTACCTCCTCTGTGAGACCATCTCTGGCCACCCTGACTAAAAGTCTCCCTTGGCCACCCTCCTAAATCTTCCTGCTCTGTTTTTCTCCATAGCTTCTATCTGACATATTGTATTTTTCCCCCCTCTTTATTTTATTGTCTATAACCCCACCCCATCCCCCAGTATATAAGCCATACAGGGCTGGGATTTTTGTCTATTTTGTTCACCGCTGTAGTCCCATCACCTAAAAAAGTGCCTGGCACTTAGATGCGCAACCAATCTGTTCTTGACTTACATGACTACACAAAGCGAGGGTCATTACAGCTCTTACATTACACACAGATTTGTTCCAGGGACCTGCAGAGAATTTAACCTGTAAGATGTCATATGTGTGTTAACATGATGGTTACTCTGGGTTAGTGACTCTGGGTGAGGTGGTAAAAATGGGAACTGGGGGATACCATGGTGGGGGGCAGCTGTTTCAGACATCCTGTCCCCAACTAATGAGCCCCCCCACTTTTCAGCTCCACAAGCAGCAGGCCCAGGCCGAACCCGAGCGGCACGTGTGGCACCGCCGGGAGAGCGATGAGAGTGGGGAGAGTGCCCCTGAAGAGGGGGGAGAGGGCTCCCGGGCCCCCCAGCCTATCCCCCGCTCTGCCAGCTATCCCTGTGCTACACCCCGGCCTGGAGCACCTGAGACCACCGCCCTGCAGGGGGGCTTCCAGAGGCGTTACGGGGGCATCACAGGTATCCAATGGCGGTTAGGGAGGACACAGAGCCTTGGGGGAAGGGTGGCTCTTTCCGAAGCCTCTTGGGGAGGAAAGAGGTCAGAGCAATCAGGCCCAAAGAGACTAACCCTCATCTCCACCCCGCATAGAACCTTTCTCCACATTTCTGTTTGGGTTAATTCTAAGGGTATGTTTACTTTTGTCTCTAGATCCTGGCACAGTACCCCGGGCTCCCTCTCACTTCTCTCGGCTGCCCCTTGGAGGGTGGGCTGAAGATGGACAGTCAGCATCAAGGCACCCAGAGCCTGTGCCCGAGGAGGGCTCGGAGGACGAGCTTCCCCCACAGGTGCACAAGGTAAGGGCTCCAGGACCCGAGAACAACTACCAGAAGTAGTAACTTCCAGGCTGAGGTCCAAGTCCCATGTGAGAGAAGGCAGCCCTGTCGTACAGAGATGCTGCTTCTCCCCTCCAACATACACTCCCGTTTTCTTCCCTCACCTACTCTGAAATCAATTTCTGAAGGAATCAAGCTTTCCTTTTCCTTTATCTCCAGGCTTTATTTGGGTCAGCAGCTAGCTAAAGACTATATCCACTACTAACCCTTTTCTCTCCACAGGTGTAGGCAAGGCTGAGGAAGGTCCCTATGTCCCAGGATGGAGGCCACTGTTGCCCTTCCATCCCATCCTCCCGCCACGGAGGGCTTCTCTGAGTGTCGCCCAGCTCCACGTGTGTGGTGTTTGTGTGTCCGTGCCCGGCCAAGGGAGGTGCCAACGCTGGGCTTGCCACAGCCCCAGGAGAGAAACTGGGGGCCTAGGAACCAAGGCACACAGGACTCTAGCCTCATTCCCAGGACCCCCCCCCCCCCTTGGCTCAGAGTGTGGTGCTAGAAACTGGTCCCCAGCCCAGCCCCAGTACTGCCACCTTTGCACCTGCCCCTGCAAGTCTCCAGAGGACTGCCCATCACAGAAGCTGCCAAGCAGGGAGCACCTGTGCCAACTGTGGAGTGGGGAGGTTGGGTCTGGACCCTCAACGTCTGCAGCCTCCCTCCCTCCACCCTGAACAGATGAGCAGCTCAGGCTGTGGCCCTTACCTCACTCCCACTTCTCTCCCAGTGCTGCAGCCTGCTCACTTCTCTCCTGCTTCCCGCACATTACTGGCGTGTATGCCGCTTGCTCCCGTTCTGTTCGCTTGCTCCCGTTCAGTTCAGCTTTTGCTTTGCACTGGTGTGGAAGCCCTAGCTCCCAGCTATCTTTTGACACTAAGAAGGAAGGTTTCTAAATTGCAGGAGCAGGATAGAAATTATTTGCTGCCCTCTCCCACTTTTAGGATGGGCCCCTGGGAGACTGAGGCCATCCTGGCCCCCATTGCTGCTTATTGTACCCCTTACCGCCTGCACTTGGGACGGACTGGGCTGGAGTGTGCCCTTGGCTGTCTACCTCCCAGCAAGAGAGCTCTGGCCTGTCTCCCGCTGACCCCTAGAGGGGGATGGAGGCGCGACAGGAGGCCTTCGCCCTAGGCTTTGAGCTGCCGCGTTGCATGCTGGGATTCAGCTCCTACTCTCCGCCCCGCGCCTCGCCCAGGTCTGGTCCGCTGCGGGTGTGGTGAACCGCGCTGCCTGAGCTCGCAGCGGAAGGAGTAGGAACTGTGTACAGCTTGATAACCCTTAATAAAAAAAAAAAAAGGGACTTTGACCAGGTCTTGGCCTGTTTTCTCGCGCGGCTAGGATTCTGAGAACGAGTGGGTTGCGTCTGATCCCCCAGGTGGCTGGGGCCCTATAGGAAAGTGGGCCTATGCCGTCACTCAGCTAAACCGAGCCAGCGTGCTAGCAAAAGGTCTATTTCCTAGCCACGGTTCCGTGGAGGTCAAGGTCTCCCGCTGTACGTGCGGTCAGATTTCGCGCCCTGCGCACGTGACCAGCCCGACTCCGCCCCTGTATTTTGCCTTTCCCGCGTGCACCTTAACTCCCGGCCCCTTCAGGGAGCTTGGCCAATGGGGACCCTAGGTAGGGGCTGAGGCCGCCCCCCGGTGGGCAGGGCTGCTGCGCCAGACCCGCTCCAGTCAGATGCTCAACATTCCTTTGGGCCCGGACTTGGCAGGAGGGTCCTGCCTGGGCTGCGAGCGAGGGGCGGACGGACTGCCGAAGACGGCGTACGTGCCCTGCGTGAGTGCGTGTCGGCGGCGCGTGCGCGAAGAGAGTGGGTAGTGTGGCCGGACCCACGTGTGTCCCTGCCCGAGAGGCCCGCGGCTTGGCGCCCCTTGTCTCCATGACCCGAGACACCCTGGCATTCGCGTCCCGCCCTGAGCAGCCGGTCCCGTTCTCCCTTCCCGCAGTCCCCGCAGCCTCGGCCGGCGGCCACGCATTACCATGGTGACTGTGGGCAATTACTGCGAGGCCGAAGGGCCCGTGGGTCCGGCCTGGGAGAAGGGTGGCCTTAGTCCCTGCTTCTTCTTCACGGTTGTGCCCTCGATACTGATGGCCCTGGGGGCTCTGGCCTTGGTGCTAGCCCTTACCTGCAAGCGTCGGGAGTGGCCAGCTGGCTCCCGTGAGCTGTCTTGGAGCGCCGGCCCCCTTGTCCTTCCTTATGGGCTGCAGCTACTTCTGGCTACACTCCAGGTGGCGCTGCCCCTAGCTACCCTGGTTGGCCGGGTGGGCACTACTGGGGGAGCCCCGCTGCCAGGCTACCTACTGCTGGCTTCCATATTTGGGACTCTGGCCAGCGCCTGTGGCCTGGGGCTGCTCGTGGTGGAACGCAATCAGGCCTGGCAAAGGCTAGCAATGGGCATCTGGATCGAGTTCAGGCACAGCTTGGGTCTCCTGCTCCTCTGGACTGTGGCGTTTGCAGCTGAGAACTTGGCCCTTGTGTCTTGGAACAGCCCACAGTGGTGGTGGGCAAGGGCAGACTTGAGCCAGAAGGTAAGGGACTTTGTGGGGAATGGAGAATCATGAGTGGCAAGGGCTGGGGAGAAAGACAGAATGTCTAGTCACACTGGCTCCACACTTTGGGATGCCTCTAAGAGAAAAAGGAGGAGGCCTGCTTGGCAGGTTGCTGATAGCCAGCTGGTGGGGTGTGTCTGTGCTGAGTCACTCTACGTTTTTTTTAAAGCCTGTTTGATGCTGGGCCCCTGAGCTGGGTGTGTGCCCTGCCCCATTCCCCAGCCCTGTTCTAAGTGGTAACAATGGCATTTTGGCCTTCCTTGATGCTCTCCCTACGCGTTTCATTCTAGGTCCAATTTAGCCTATGGGTGCTGCGGTATGTGGTCTCTGGAGGGCTTTTTATCCTGGGACTCTGGGCCCCTGGACTTCGTCCCCAGTCCTACGCCTTGAAGGTTAATGAAGAAGATCAAGATGTAGAGAGGTCCCAGGTACACCTGAATTTCTGAACCTTAGAGCCTGTCTTAATTTCATTGCCTGTCATCCTTTTTCGCCACCATAATAATTCTTTCTCAAATCTCAGTTTATGCCACACAAGGCTTTCTGACCTCATCAGGAATCATTTGGGGTCTAAGATAACTGGAAACTGCAGTCCCATACATTTTCCCTAGAGGGGTTTGGCTAGGGCACTTCCTTTTTTTTTTTTTTTTTTTTTTATTAATGTTGACTTATTTATTTTGAGAGAGTGTGTGTGCGAATGGGGAAGGAGCAGAGAGAGAGAGAGAGAGAGAGAGAGAGAGAGAGAATCCTAAGCAGGCTCCAGGCTCTGTGCTGTGAGTACAGAGCCCAATGTGGGGTTTGATCTTATGAACTGTGAGATCATGACCTGAGCCGAAATCAAGAATCTAGTCACTTAACCGACTGAGCCACTCAGGTGCCTCTAGGGCACTTCTCTCTGATTTCTGAGCTCTCCTCTCCTATGTGTTTTACATTCCTAGGTTCAGTCAACAGAGGAAGCACCAGGCTCTACCTGGCGAGACCTTGGCAGGAAGCTCCGCCTACTGAGTGGCTACCTGTGGCCTCGAGGGAGTCCAGCTCTGCAGCTTGTTGTGCTCATCTGCCTGGGACTCATGGGATTGGAACGGGGGCTGAACGTATTGGTCCCCATCTTCTACAGGAACATAGGTGAGGGGGGAAGGAGTGCCAGCTCAGCTCTTTCTGGTCCTTTATTCGGCCTGGTGAGGGGTGGGGGCCCAAACCTAGGAAGGTGGGACAGTGTTAGGAGCTGGATAATCAGAAAGAGGCTGTGGCTGGTGCCCGGATCGGTTTCTTCTGAAGAGTGTCCTGGGGGCCATAAGTGGCCTCTGACTTATTTTCTCCACCATAGTGAACTTGTTGACTGAGAAGGCGCCTTGGAGTTCCCTGGCCTGGACTGTTATCACCTATGTCTTCCTCAAGTTCCTCCAGGGCGGTGGCACTGGCAGCACAGGTATGAGGGATTCTGCTATCCCCCTGGCTGGTATTGGTCCCTCCCTGCCTTCCTCCCCCAAGCATCCCTCCCCTGGCCCCTTGGGGTTCTCAGACTTTTCATGTCTGGGTACTGGGCCGATGTCATTTGGCCCCTAAGCTCTACTGAGGCCTCCCCTGGCTCCCCCCAGGCTTTGTGAGCAACTTGCGCACGTTCCTGTGGATCCGGGTACAGCAGTTCACATCGCGGCAGGTGCAGCTGCACCTCTTCTCCCACCTGCATGAGCTCTCGCTGCGCTGGCACCTGGGGCGCCGAACGGGGGAAGTGCTGCGGATTGTAGACCGGGGCACGTCCAGCGTCACAGGGCTGCTCAGGTGCCAGGCCAGTGGAAATGGAGTGTGGGAGGGTGGGGCTGGAGACACAGGAATGAAGGGGCTGTCCAGAGAAAGCACCCAGCTTCAGCTGCCTCTCCATCCTTTTTTTTTTTTTTTTAACTTCAAGATTAGCATGCACCTGCTCTCATAATAAGACAAATAAAATGGAGCAAATATCTTATGTGATATCTTATAAATTTTACTTCTCCAAAGGTTCCCACTCCATCTAGTATGTTGAGTTCTGCTTTTTACGTGTTCACATGTATACGTGGAGACTCACAGCACTAATATGATATTGGGGAGGGTTCTCATAAAACAAGCAGTATCATGGCATAGGTGTCATTCTTAGAGTTGCTTTATTAATAAGACATTAGGGAGATATATTCTTACTATGCATGAAGCTCCCTCTCATTCATTCTAATTGACACGGCATTCTGTGCTTGGGGCAGGTACAGTTTACTTAGCCACCCACCTCTTGAGGGTTAGTTAGCTTGATTCTGGTCTGTTGCTATTGAAAAACAAAACACTAGGGTGCCTGGGTGGCTCGGTTGGTTGAGCATCTGACGTTGCTCGGGTCATGATAACTTGGTTCGTGAGTTTGAGCCCCACGTCAGGCTTTGCACGGATAGTGCGAAGCCTGCTTTGAATTCTCTGTCTCCCTCTCCCTCTGCCCCATCCCAACTCATGCACAAATGTGCGCGCGTGCACTCTCTCTCTCTCTCTGTCTCGAAGATAAATAAACGTTTAAAAGAAAAAGAAAACACCACGCTGAAATTCCTGGAGGCAGAGTTGCTGGCTCTAAGCCCCTAAACCTTTCTTTGTCGCTTGACTTGCCCTCCTAGCTACCTGGTATTCAACGTCCTCCCCACCCTGGCTGACATCACCATTGGCATCATCTACTTCAGCATGTTCTTCAACGCCTGGTTTGGCCTCATTGTGTTCCTGTGCATGAGTCTTTACCTCAGTGAGTGCTGCTTGGTGAAGGTGTCTCCCGGAACTATGCCAGGGACTCCCTTGGGCATGAGTCCCGCCCCCACTCAGGTGGCCCACCACGGGGAGGTTGTAGATTAGTGGACTTGAATAAGCTCCTGCTGCTCCCCAACATGATGGGTTGGCCTCCTCCTCTGCCAGGGGAACCTCAGCTCAGCCTGGATGGAGGGCCAGGGAAGGGCATCCTGGTCACATTAGGGGCCTGCTGTGGGTACAGGGCAAGGAGAAACCTCATTTGTGTAACCAGATGCAGCTTGGCTTCACTTGGCCACCAACGAAGCATTTTCACACGCAAGGCTTTGCACAGGCTGCAAAGGTGTCTCTGTCACAGCCCCTTCCCTCAGGGAGCTTAGTGCTCTTTCCCTTTGGGAATCTGGGTCCCTGGCCTGTAGTACAGGGTTCACGTGTATGTGGCAGATAGCAGACATCCTCTTGTGGTCTCTGGTTTGGGGTGATGTCTTGATCGCTTCTCCCTCCTCCTCCTGTCCCTCGCAGTCCTGACCATTGTGGTCACTGAGTGGAGAACAAAGTTTCGACGTGCTATGAACCTCCAGGAAAATGCCACCCGGGCACGAGCCGTGGACTCTTTACTAAACTTTGAGACGGTAATGAAGGCCTCGGTGGCAGTAGCGTGAGGCACAGTGGCTGGTGGAGCAGCGTGTCTGGGACCGGCGGGGCTGCTAGGGAGCTGGGGGGGGTGGGGTGCTGTTTAAAATGAGGAAGGGGGGATTGGGGACCTGGAGGAAATAATCCAGGTGTAAATGCTGCAGCCACGTCTCACAACCGTGGTTTGAATTCATCAGGTGAAGTATTATAACGCGGAAGGTTACGAAGTGGACCGCTACCGAGAGGCCATTATCAACTATCAGGTGAGGATGCTAGTTTGAGGCCTGCCGAGAGCAATGGCCTAGCCTCGCGGAATTGCCAGGGCCAAGAGGAGTACGGTTCTGGCTGAAAATTTGAGGTTGAAGATGCCTGGGCCCAGGTTTGGATTTGGTGAGAGTGTATATGTGACATCCTCCCCCACCCCCGCTAACCCCTGCCCCGTATTATTGCCCCAGGATTTGGAGTGGAAGTCAAATGCTTCACTGGTTTTACTAAATCAGACCCAGAATCTGGTGACTGGACTTGGGCTCCTTGCTGGCTCCCTGCTTTGTGCATACTTTGTCAGTGAGCAGAAGCTACAGGTCAGAGAATTGTGCTGGGGACAGGGCAGAGGGCCTATGTCTGGGCTCCCAGGTTCCTGGGTGGGAAGCGGGAAGGTGACAGCCTGAAGGCCTTCTGTGACTCTGCACTTCTCTGTGGATCTTCACAAGGTTGGGGACTTTGTGCTGTTTGGCACCTACATCATCCAGCTGTACATGCCCCTCAACTGGTTTGGCACCTACTACAGGTAACTGATCTCCCACCCTCACCTGTTGAGGATGCACAGTTCTTTCCCCAACTCCTCAGAGGAGCCCCAGCCAGCACTGTTTTTGCAGGATGATCCAGACAAACTTCATCGACATGGAGAACATGTTTGACCTGCTGAAAGAGAAGACAGAAGTGAGTGAAGCAGGGGGGGGGGGGGGAGTGGGAGCCCACACGGTGCTCCTGGTGTCTGGAGAGTACCAGACCTGTAATGGCAACATGCCTGGGTCCCACTCTCCCAGGTGAAGGACCTTCCTGGAGCAGGGCCCCTGCGTTTCCAGAAGGGCCAGATAGAATTTGAGAATGTGCACTTCAGCTATACCAGTGGGTGAGCCCCCCTTTTGCCATCTCACAGCCCCCTTTCCCACTGTCCATATGCAATCTTGCCCCCATTCCCCACCCTCCCCATCCCCACCCCCACGCCATCCCTGCTTCTCAGCCCACCACTGCCTGGAAAGAGAGCCTGAGCAGGGGAGGGGCAGGGCCCGGTAGCAGCTCTGCTGATGGAAGGGGGCACTGGGAGTACAGCAGGCCTGCTGACCATGCCCACCCTTCCTTGCAGGCGAGAAACCCTGCAGGATGTGTCCTTCACTGTCATGCCTGGACAGACACTGGCCCTGGTGAGAGGAGACCCAGCCCCTTGGCCCAGACTCCTTGAGTTTCCCTATTGCGGTGCTCATGGAAATTTGTGACCCAGGCTGTGGAGTCAGAATCCTGTCACAGTGGGCCACAGGATTGAATGTAGCAGCCTCCACGGACATTGGTGGCTTCTTGGAGAGCAAGCCTTAAAAGCCAGTGGGCCTGAAAATATTTTCCTTCTGTTTCCAATGCAACAGGTGGGCCCATCTGGAGCAGGGAAGAGCACAGTATTGCGCCTGCTGTTCCGCTTCTATGACCTCAGCTCTGGCTGCATCCGAATAGATGGGCAGGACATTTCCCAGGTAAGGTTGCTCGGGAGGAGTTTGTGACTTAGGGGCCTGTGTGTGAAAGAATAGCGTTCTGTGAAGTGCTGGCCACTCTCCAGGGAGAGAAGGAGATGTCACCCCTGCAGAAAGCTGCAGCAAGAGACCTCAGCCTTCTTGGCATTCTGTGGCCTATCCAAGTAAAGTAGTCATGAGCGTAAAAAGCGTATTTTCTCTTTGTAGACAGGGAAACAGACTCGGGAAGGTCGAGTGATTTGCCCCCACAGCTAGAATTATTTGGGGGGCTGGTGACAGGGTTCCTGTACCTCATCCCATGTGCTTCCCTCCAGTCCATCCTATCTCCCGGGCCTGGGGCAGTCTCACAGGCTGAGGCATATGGTCTCTTGGCCCCAGGTGACCCAGATCTCCCTCCGGTCTCACATTGGAGTCGTGCCCCAGGACACCGTCCTCTTCAATGACACCGTCGCCAACAATATCCGCTATGGCTGCATCACAGCCGGGGACGAGGAGGTGGTGGCTGCTGCTCAGGCCGCGGGCATCCATGACACCATCCTGGCTTTCCCTGAAGGTGAACTTCCCTGCAGAGTCCGTGCCCTGCCTGATTGAGTCCTGCTGTCCCCACCCCCCCCCCCGGCCTCTGTTCCATCCCTTCCTGCCCATCTGGTCACAGAAACCAAGTTTATTATGTGTGACTAGAGGGAGGTGGGCGATATTCACAGGATACGAGACACAGGTGGGCGAGCGGGGACTGAAGCTGAGTGGTGGGGAGAAGCAGCGTGTGGCCATTGCTCGTACCATTCTCAAGGCTCCAGACATCATTCTGCTGGATGAGGTGAGAACCCTGGGCAGCCCAGTCTCCTCCTTCCTCCTTTGCCTGTGGCCAGGCCATTCCTGGTGGGCAGTTTTCCCTCACGGATAGATATCATGAATCCTGGCTTCATAAAAACACCTTACGGTTCTCAAGTGCAGACAGATTCTTTTTGATTCCCGAGGCCTCCCTCAGCTAGCAGCTGGCATCCTCCTTCCATGGGGATTTGGGGTGGCAGGGGCAGGTTTACACAGATCCTCTCTGTAGGCAACATCGGCGCTGGATACGTCTAATGAGAGGGCCATCCAGGCTTCTCTGGCCAAAGTCTGTGCCAACCGCACCACGATCGTAGTAGCACACAGGTACAGGACCGGGGCAGCAGGCAGCGGGGGGCCCACTCGTGTTGTGTGGTGCATAACCCAGTTCTGATTTCTCAGGCTCTCAACTGTGGTTGATGCCGACCAGATCCTCGTCTTCAAGGATGGCTGCATTGTGGAGAGAGGACGGTAAGGAACACAGCAGGATGAATGAGGCAGGGCCTCTGAATTGGGGGCCCCAGGAAAAGGTGAAATCCCAGGAGTTTCTGGAAGGGATCTCCCTTGCCAATCGCACTCATCTCTGTGGGCTGCTGGTGAGGACTCTTGGGGTTGAACTGATAGCTGGGACCTACACTTTCCACTTTGCCCCAGGCACGAGGCTCTGTTATCCCGAGGTGGGGTGTATGCGGAGATGTGGCAGCTGCAGCAGCGGGGACAGGAAGAAGTCTCTGAAGACACCAAATCCCAGACTGAGACACAGTGACAAGAGTTGTGGCCACTTCCCTCCAAGAGGAAAACTCAGAAGGGAATGAGATGTATTCCTTTTCCCAGTATATTTCATGCTGGGGTTGGGGTATGGTGCTAGCTATAGTGAGAGCAAAGAACCTTTCAGAAAAGCACTTTTTGGGGAAATAAAAGTGTGGACTATGCCAGGATCCTTGTGACTTTGATGTGGGGTACTGCCGTGGGCCTCTACACTTAAGTCAGGGGAGCATTCTTGACAGGACCCCCCTGGTTTCGGTTGTAGAGGAGAAAGAAACACAGCACTTGGAGGTCTTATTGACTGCCAAGATCCTTTATTCTTTGCAGGCCCCTCCTTGTCCCCTCGGCATGAGGCAGCCCCAGTGTAAGGGGGATTACATGATGCAGGGAGCTGAACGGGGCCTGGCCGGCATCCCCCGAGGCCCAGCCGCCGGATGGTTCTAGCCGCTCTCTCCTATGCAGCTGGAGAGGCCAGCAGGGCCTTCTGTGGGCTGGGCTCCACAGCTGTTCCTCCTGACGCTCCCTGGAGGGGGCCTCCGTTTCTTCTCCTTCTCCTCAGTCTTCCAGGCTGCTCCCAGCCTCCTCTCCCTCTGTACCCTAGAGGTGTGAGGGCCACAGTCCTCCTCAGCCGAGCCTCCCTCCCCAAGCCCAAGGCCCTAGCACAGGCTGCAGTTGGACGGCTTCAAGGTGCGACTTTGCGCCTGGAGCAAGGAAGGGGGAAGGAAGGGAAGGAAGACAGGGTGCGACGTCAAGGAAATGAGGGACAGTCCTCACTTCAGAGCCCAGCGTGGGCTAGAGTCACACCAAAAGCAAAAGGATAACCACCATTCCACACTCTCTACCACTTGAAGAAAGCCCCCCAAACTCCCAACGCAGGACCTCAACTCCCCCCACCCAGTCCTCATACCTGCTGCCGTTGGTATTCTGCCTCACTTGCTGATAGTGCTTGTGCTAAAGCTAAGTCTTCTTCCTCCTGAGAACTGAGAGGGAGGAACAGCTTAAACTAGATGACAATAATATCTGAAACATGAATGTCTTATCTGTTAGGCATCACCGTGCTAAGCACTTCTGAGTATTATCTCAATCTCCACACAACCCTATAAGTAGGTAGGTATTAGTACTGTTCCATTTTAGAGGAAACTAAGAACTTTATAACCTTATAGGTTAAAAGAACTTGTCAGAGATCATATAGTTAATAAGCTTCATTTTGAGCCCAAGTGCCTAACCATCATCCTACATGGGGTTGGAGTGGTCCCACGTACCTCCCTCCAATCTGAGCTTTTGCCCGCATCCCATCGTCTTTCACCAGAGTAGGTACCTTGGGACCTGGGGTTTGGTCTCTGCCAGGGACAGTTCTAGGGCTCGTTGCAGAGCCTCATCCTCACTCTGTAAAAAGGAGAAAGACCAGTTGCCTTGGACTTTATTCTCTGTGTGGGTTTCCTTCTGTCCATCCAACCTCCACCCAACTCACCAAGCCATTCTGCAGAGCAATCACTGGAGGGGCTGTCCGGGATGGAGACTGGGTTGTGGCTCTATGGCAGACATTCAAGAGGCTGAGGTCAGAGATGCAAAGGGGAAAAAGGGAGAGGAGAAACAGGCAGGCCTACCTGCTGGGAGAGGTAGATGAAGGCAATGTCCGACTCGGGCTGGGGATGGTGCTTGTAGAAGAAGCTTGTGCTCTGGAGATGGCAGCAAGTCTGTAGAGAAGAGACACTCTTGGCATGCTTCCAAGGATAGCTTGCAGGCTCCTCCCAGGCCTTACCCAGGAAGTCAGGAGGGGAGTTCCTCCAAACAGTCTAGAAAAATAGGCACTTGAAAATGAAGCTAAAAGACTCCCCTAGCCAAAGGCAACAGGTTTGAAGCTCCCCAACTTGTAATGAAAGAGGCTGAGTAAGTTCCAAAAGGATGGGGAGATCCTAAAGGCACAAGTACTGGACTTGGTTGCAATTACCCTGCCCGGCTGGTTGGGTGACCCTCCCCAGAGCAATCATGGTCCAGTGGGTGACGGTGCTTGATGCAGAAGTTTCGGCCACAGCGTTCACAGGTCAGTTTCATCATTTCTCGCTGCCGGCAGCCAGAGCGTTCACACTTATTGGTGAAGATCTGAGGTGGAGTGGGAAGGTTTGCCTCTGCTGAGACTCTGACCCCCACTTCTCGAACCCCATCATAACAGCTGTTCCAGTTTGCAAGCATCCATGGTCCCAGCTAGGTCATGGCTAACCCCTCCAATGCTTACCTTACGTTTTTGCTGTGCTGGATCTGAGCGACAGTCTCGGTCAATATGCTCCCCCACAGCACGGTCAGGGGGCTCCCCTCTGGCCACAGGTACAGGCACATTACAGAGTGGGCATACAGGTACCTGGATATCCTAGAGTTAAGGAGCAGGGTTCAGTCTGTGGCCCGCTCCCAGTCCAACCAAATATCAGGTCCTGAAACAGCCTCCCTGAAAGAACCTGGATATGCCCCCTATAACGCACAAGGAAACAATGTTTGCACCGCTGAGCCTCAAAGCAATAAAGCAGAGGAAAAGAGAGGCAGAGGGATTCCGGAGATGCTGCATGCTTTCTCCACCCGCCCCCTCTCACCCTCAGACCGCCCCCTCACCTTTTGGTAAGCAGACCCACAGTGATGCTGGGCGTAGGCCACATGGTCTGCGCAGAAGATGCCCGAGCAGGCGTCGCACTTCAGCGGCAGAAAATCTGCAAGAAGTGGGTCGGATTGCAGGCCCAGCGGGACCTCGACGTCGTTCCCACTCACTCAAGCCTTCCACTCGGTAAGGAAAAACGGCCACCGGGTTTGCAGCAAACTATACCCGTTCCTAGGCTCCATCTCCTTAGCCACGCCCCCTTAGCCACCCACCCCAACTTCGATCCCCGCCCTCCTCTGACACTTCCAGCCCCGGAGCCCACCCTTCGCCCCACCTTCAGCTCCAAGCCCCGCGGGCCCGGCCCCGCCCCCCGCGCGCTCCGCCCCTCACCCAAGCGCTGACAGCTCGGCTCGGAACAGTGAGCCCCGAGGTCCGGAAACTCCATCGCCGGACCGGGCGGGGCCGGCTGGCCGAAGAAGCGGCGCTGATCGTGTCTAGGGCTCCCGCGCCGGGTCCAGGCCACGACCCCGCACTCTGGGGGGCTCCCAGCTCCGCCCTTTCCTCTCCCCCGCCCAGCCCGAGTTACCGGAGCCTGAGCCCTTCCCGACCAGCGGGGTCCCACTCCTCCCTCGGCGCGCGCGGGCGCACTGACGTCATCGCGCAGGGCGGGCACGTCCCGCGCAGTCTCGGGGCGGCGGGAGGAACGCCCTTGCAGAGGAGAGCCCAGCCCTTCCCTGCTGGGTGAGGCGAGGGCGTGGCCGCGCGCGGCGCGCCGGCTTTGCTCCCAGAAGAGCGAAAGGACCGGCGAGGACGAGGGTAGATATCTTGGGGAAGGCGGGCTGGGGTAGCTTGGGGTCTTTTACAGTTGGGTCCCTTGCCCGCTTCTCGCTCTCACACTTTCCTCCTCGCCCTTTCGTCCGCTGCCACGGCTGCACTTCCTGTCCACGAGCTGAAGATTCCCATATTTCCTCGAAGTGCAGAATTTTCTCCGGATCTGTGGATCCTTCCTCCAGGTTTAGCTCTGATGCCCTTTCCGTAAGACTTCCCTGACCCTCCCCAGTACCTGCTCTGTGATCTCCCTGGTTCTGTGCTAGCACCCACATCACCTTATTGTAATCAGCGGGTCACACAGGCGCACATAAATGTACTGGGAAATCAGGGACCACGTCTCCCTAGTTCTGGGTCCCTAGCACCCAGCGCAGTGCCTAGAATTGTGTGGTTTTGTTTATGTGGGTTTGATAGTATTTCAAAAATTGTTTTTAGAAGTAAAGTCGTTTTGCTGTAAGAATGAAGTAAGTTGTGTCAGGCTGTCATGGTCTCCTCTGTTCTGACAGGTAGGAACTCAGCCCCTCAGCTGCTGAGGCGCCCCTGGGAGCTTATTAATAAAAACATATGGGCGCCTGGGGGGCTCAGTCGGTTAAGCATCCGACTCTTGATTTCGGCTCAGGTTATGATCTCACGGGTTGGTGAGATCAAGCCCCGAGTCAAGCTCTGTGCTGACAGTGCAGAGTCTGCTTGGGATTCTCTTTCTCTCTTTCTCTCTCTCTCTCCCCCTTCCCCTCTGCTCCTATCCAGCTCACTCTCTCTGAAAATAAAAATAAAATAAACTTAAAAAAAAAAAAAGCTTAATAGGGGCGCCTGGGTGGCTCAGGCAGTTAAGCGTCCGACTTAGCTCAGGTCATGATCTCGCAGTTTGTGAGCTCGAGCCCCACATTGGGCTCTGTGCTGACAGCTCTGAGCCTGGAGCCTGCTTCGGATTCTGTGTCTCCCTCTCTCTCCCTGCCCCTCCCCTGCTCGTAGTCTGTCTCTCTTTCAGAAATAAATAAACATTAAAAAATATTTTTAAAAATGAAATAAAAAATTTAAAAAGCTTAATCAAAACATATGAAGAAGCAACTGGATGATATATGCAAAGACATGTCATACAGGGCAAATATATACATTTCAGGAACCCCCAGTCTGGGGTGGACAAGTATCTTTTTAAGTCAAAACCTGAAGGATGAGTGCATGATAGCTAAGTGAAGGCTAAGGGAGAGAGGAGTAGAGTGGAAGGAGATGGTATTCCAGGCAGAGGAATCAGCAGGGACAAAGACCCGGAGATAAGAGAGGGAACGAGGTCTTTACATCAACTTTAAAAAAGCTTGGGGGGGCGCCTGGGTGGCTCAGTCGGTTGGGCGGCCGACTTCGGCTCAGGTCATGATCTCACGGTCCGTGAGTTCGAGCCCCGCGTCGGGCTCTGTGCTGACAGCTCAGAGCCTGGAGCCTGTTTCAGATTCTGTGTCTCCCTCTCTCTGACCCTCCCTCGTTCATGCTCTGTTTCTCTCTGTCTCAAAAGTGAATAAACGTTAAAAAAAAAAAAAAAAAAAAAAAAGCTTGGGGCATCTGGATCTTAGGGTATAAAAAGCAATCTGGAGGGGAAGCTGGAGAGCTAGCAGGGGTCATATTAGCTCAGATAGTGGAGGCCACAGTAGTATTGAGAACTTCAGCATAAATATAACAAGAGACTACAGATAGCTTTAAGTAGGGGAGGAACATGATCAGGTTTGTATTTGGGGAAGATCACCCTGGCTTCAGAGTGGAGAACAGATCAGAGGAGCTAGGAGATCGGAAGAAGGGAGACCAGATAGGATACCAGCTGCTACAATCCAAGCAAGAGATGATGATGGCTTGAACTGGAGTGGGGGCAGTGTTTAGAATTAGAGTTCAGTAAGGAGTTTAGGTATGAGATAGATATTTTAAAATAAGTAAATTATCTGGGGTGCATGGGTGGCTTAGTTAAGTGTCCAACTTCGGCTCAGGTCATGAGCTTAAGGTTCATAGGTTTGAGCCCCGCGTTGGGCTCAGTGCTTATAGTGTGGAGCCTGCGTGGAATACTCTCCCTTTCCTTCTCTTTGCTCCTCCCCTACTCGCACATGTGCACAGTCTTTCTCTTTCTCTCAAAAAAATAAAAGTAACTTTCCAATATATCACTGAAAGGATAAAATGAAAGGGGGGAATTCTATTTTCCCAGAGCAATTATGAAGTACTTAGAAAAAAACATTTTAAGAAAAATCCCAACCTTATCTGCAGGAAACACCTTGACTTACCTCTATGCAAAAGCTCAGCCAAATGGGGTTAGTGTATGGGGTACACTTTGGCCATTCCTTCAGGGAAATTCTGGCTGCTGCTTCCCTCAACCCACCCTCACACCCTGGGGTGGCTCAGGACAACCATGTTTCTGCCCTCCCAGCGATGATTGGTCTGGGGGTAATCATCTGACACATACTAGGTATCTAGGCTTGTGTTGCCCCAAAAGCATAGCCTGAGATAAGGATCTGGGTGCAGGTGGTTCATGTGGGAGGTAATCCCAGCCAAAGTAGGAGACGGAGACAAGGAAGGAAAGAAAACCAATAGAGAATGTTATTGAGGGGCACCTGGGTGACTCAGTCGGTTGAGCATCCAACTTTGGCTCAGGTCATGATCTGGCGGTCTGTGAGTTCGAGCCCCGTGTTGGGCTCTGGTGACAGCTCAGAGCCTGGAGGTTGCTTCAGATTCTGTCCTGTCTCCCTCTCTTTCTCTGCCCCTCCCCCACTCTCTGTCTCTCTGTCTCTGAAAAATGAATAAATGTGAAAAAAAAAAAAAGGAATGTTACTGAGGGGTGCCTGGGTGGCTCAGTGACTCATGATCTCACGGTTCATGGGTTCAAGACCCACGTCAGACTCTGCACTGGCAGTACGGAGCCTGCTTTGGATTCTCTCTCCTCTCTCTCTGCCCCTCCCCTACTCACACACAGTCTCTCTCTCAAAAATAAATAAACATTAAAAAGAAAAAGAATGTTATCGAGCTGATTACCACTGTGGTAATAGGAGCTCAGTTCCACTGGGATATAGAATGCACCTCAGAATTGTCTTTCTAAAGGACAGAAGGCTGGGCGGACTCCTGTCTACCGTAAGTTGGGGATTGTTGCTGGGGGTGATAACTCTCCCACACTCACTTGGTACAGCCAATCTGCACCTGTGTGTGAGCTGACTGAGCTATGGAGGCTTTGCCCCGGGGGCAGAAATGGTGAGGCTGGGTTTTGAGGTGGGAAGCCAGTAAGGCTTATAGGAACTGTCCCCAGCAGTAGCTGAAGTCATAGATGGACCAAGCAAATGTGGCCCGGGGCACCAGGAGCATCTGCTGTATTTGGCTATACGGCCAATCAGATTCTTTCCCAAGAATTTGGAATTGAGGCCGAGAGAATCAGTATTCATAATATATAAGCTATAGGATGGCCATCTGCCATAGTACCATACTGTCATACTGACTGGGGGACGGGAGAGGAGATTGCTATCTGCAGTCCTCTGTTATCTGCAGTGGGACACAGTGAGCTCCATAAAAAGAGGTTAATCTTGTGGCTCACACATTTGGGCTTAAGTCATATCATGACCTAAGTCTTTTGCCTCCTCCCAAAGTCTACACCCCGATGAAACTATGGCTAACTGCTATTATTTCATTGAGTTCATTTTGTCTGTTTTAAGATAGTTAGGAGTCATCCCAGTAGATTCAGGGTATTTCTCAAGGCTTTGTCAGAATCTCTGATCACAACCGGATGTCAGGCTGATGACATTGTGGAGGCTCTTGATGCAGGTGTGCATGTGAGGGCCCTCTGCCATGGGGGTCCAGCTTTTGACGTAGGTCCCTAAGAAAGAACAGTTGTTGAAGAACCTGCCATTTGTGAACTCCAGAACTCCGTATCTGTGAAATCCACCATCAGTTCCGTTAGATTTAAACTTACGAAATTGCTAATATTTGACTATTTTTTTTAACTTAAAATGTTTCCATATGATTTAATCTAATCTAAGCAGCATATATCATGGGCAAGAATTGTGTTTCTCTGACCTTCTATCTAATCCTCAGCCTGCTGGGATTTTGACCCCAGACATGAAAGCAAACAGTTACTGTCTGAGAGTATGGTTTAAAGTCCACACACCTTAAAAACAGATGTGTCCAATGTCTATTTTCCTCTGCCCTTCAAGCTTCTGCCATTTGCTACTAATAATACATAGGAAGAAAGTATTAGATAGGATTCAGGCAAAGCTGCCATAACAGAGACTCAAAAACAGTGGCACAAATGAGAAAGAAGCTTAATTTCTCGTTTGTGTAATAATCCAGGGCTTGGACACCTCCTATTTTGTGTCTCCACCATCCTAAGCTGTTGCCTTTGTCATACGGTCCCAAATGAGTCCTTGCTCCAGGCAGCAGAGTGAGGGGGAAGAAAAGGAGAGCGCCCCCTACAACTTAAGGGCATGACCCTGAATTTGCATACATCACTTCTGTGCACTTCGCATAGTCACATGATCTCCGTCATGCTCATTCGCTAGCTGGGAAATGTAGTCCTTAGCTGGATAGCCATGTGCCCAGATAAAATTTCAATTATTTTGTCAGTGAAAGAAAACAGATATTTGGGAGAAAGCTAGTGTCACAAGGGGAGATAAAGGATACATTTTGTGGTATGTGGACCATCTTGAGTTTGAAGTAGTAAAGAAGGTGCTGGGTCACTTAATGTAGCATAGCAGCCAAGATTGTAGAAGGCTTCTTAGCTCATGGGGTTTGAAGATGAGAACAATGGGATTGAGCAGTACTTGGCCACTCTTCTGCTGTAGCCCACTCTGTTGATTGTCTACCCAACAGCCTTTCCCCAGCTCCCTCCTTGAGGACAAAACCATGATTTTAATCACCCTTTTCCAAGCAGTCGTGTTTTACATGGATCCCTTTGCAGCCACCAGGATGAGTCTTAAAAGGCCTAAGTCAGTGTTTTTCAAACTTTCTAACCACTACTCATATGTTATACCCATTAAAAAATTTTTTTTAAGTTCATTTATTTTGAGAAAGAGAGCAATCAGGGGAGGGACAGAGAGAGAGAGAGAGACAGAGACAGAGACAGAGAATCCCAAGCAGGTTCTGCACTGCCAGCGCAGAGCCTGGAGTGGAGCTCAAACTCAGGAACTACAAGATCATGACCTGAGCCAAAATCAAGAGTGAGATGCTTAACCGATTGCGCCACGCAGGCACCCTCATTTTATACCCATTTTATAACTACATTGATACTCAACACACACACACACACACACACACACACACACACACACACACACACACACACCCCAGAGGCCAAAACTGATAGTTGACGTCATTATGTTTATGTTTGATGCACTCTGATATTCTATTTCATTCTTTTTAAATGCTGGTTGCCATACTGTATTATTTCCATCCCACCATCCCATAAATGGGTTGCAAACTTTAGTTCAAATTAAAAAAATCCCCGCAAAAAAAAAAAAAAAAAAAAGGAAAGAAAAGAAAGCCCTACTGCTCTAAGCCAATTAAACTGCCCTCATTCACCTTGGTTAAGGCATATAATACAATTTGTACCTGAAAGAAAAGTTGGTCCTAAACCTTAAAAAAGACAAAATGATGATTGTTGTTTTAAAAATATAATGATGGAGTTTTTCTAATAAGCCTGCTTGACCTTCATCTGGCACTGTTGGAAATATAGCTGTTGTTATAGTATATTTGGCTAACAATCCACTGCTGATAAAAGTACAGTTTACAGTTTTGTACCATTAACCTGTGGAAATTGATACGGTGTTGTTCTTACATAGCCTTGAAGAAACACTAACCACAAAGACGTTATTTTTTTGCCTGTGGAACATTCATTGGTTTGTACCTAACCTAATAATTATGTTCATTTATTGATATACATATTTCTTCCTTGAAAGCAGGGAACCAACTTTTTGTATTTAAAACATTTTTTTAAATGTTTACTCATTTTTGAGAGAGAGAGAGTGAGCGAGCTTGCGGTTGTGAGAGTGGGGGAGGGACAGAGATGGGGGGACAGAGGATCTGAAGTGGGCTCTGTGCTGACAGCAGATTTGGGGCTTGAACCCACGAACCACAAGATCATGCCTGAGCTGAAGTTGAACACTTAACCAACTGAGCCACCCAGGCGCCCCAACTTTTTGTATTCTTTTAAAAAAACTTTTTTTAATGTTTATTTATTTTTGAGAGACAGAGACAGAGCACGAACGGGGGAGGGGCAGAGAGAGAGGGAGACACAGAATTCAAAGCTCTGAGCTGTCAGCACAGAGCCCAAAGCGGGGCTCAAACCCATGAACTGTGAGACCATGACCCGAGCTGAAGTCAGACGCCCAACCGACTGAGCCACCCAGGCACCTCCACTTTTTGTATTCTTTACCAGTTCCTTCATTTATGATTTAAATGAAACCTTTATATGCACTTACTGTCTACTTAGATGAGAATTTATTTCTGCTCTAAACATTACCTGTGACAGGTAGCTTTCAGGCAGCCATTTTGTGACCATGAATGGAGCCAAGCAGAGAGGACAAGTCAACATGTTGAAGGTGGCAGAGAAGAGAGATGGGAAAGATCCAGAGTTGTTGATAAATTAACCTACCCTGAGCACCACATCTGGCCTTTTGTTATATGACAGAATAAGTGTCTTTGTTAGTGAAGTTTTCTGTGTTTTGCAACCCAAACTTCCTTTATGATATACCTGTTATGGCAACTCACATTAATAAAAATGAACATGTGATTCATCCAGTTGGAACTTTTTGCTGGTGGATTGTCTACACATGGTGTTGGGTGTGGTGGTAGCAGTAGAATGATTTCTGAGCTCCCAACCAACCTTACAGACCCTCCCTTCACAGCTCTGGCAAGATTCCTGATATACTAATATTATAATCTGTGCATTAATATTATGTTTAGGGGCACCTGGGTGGCTCAGTCGGTTAAGCATCTGACCAGCTCAAGTCATGATCTCATGGCTCGTGAGTTCAAGCCCCACGTTGGGCTCTGTACTGACAGCTCAGAGCCTGGAGCCCACTTATTCTCTGTCTCCCTCTCTCTCTGCCCCTCCCCTGTTCACGCGCTGTCTCTCTCTCCTTCAAAATAAACATTAAATTTTTTTTAAAATATTCTGTTTACTAGTATTTTATTTTATTTTATTTTATTTTATTTTATTTTATTTTATTTTATTTTATTTTATTTATTTTATTTAACATACATTTATCCTTGAGAGACAGATAGAGTATGAACAGGAGAGGGGCAGAAAGAGAGACACACACACACAGAATCGGAAGGTGTCAGCACAGAGCCCTATGTGGGGCTCAAACTCACGGACTGTGAGATCATGACCTGAGCCAAAGTCGGACGCTTAACCGACCAAGCCACCCAGACACCCCTCTGATTACTTATTGTTAATCTTAAATAATTTCCAAGGCTTAGGGGTGCCTGGGTGGCTCAGTCAGTTAAGCACCTGACTCTTGATGTTGGCTCAGGTCATGATCTCATTGTAGGATCAAGCCCCGGATCAGGCTCCATGCTGAGTGTGGAGGCTGCTTGGGATTCTCTCCCTCCCTCTCTCTGTCCCTCCCCTGCTCGTGCTTGCTCTCTCTCAAAATAAATAAATAAACTTAAAAAAATAATAAATATTTCCCAGGGCTTTATAAATGCTTTTATTTTGCTTTAATATACAACTATCAGATTTTGAATCATCCTCTTCATATTAAACTATAGTCATTTGGTTTCAAGATTTTTTTTTCCTGTCTACATTCATCAGTGGCTTTAGAATTGTAGGCTTTCAGTTTCTGGAACCTTGTTTGGAGCAGACTAAACAAAGATAAACACTGTCTTTCTCTCTGCTCCCACTCCATGGATGCTCAGATAACCGAAGGCTTAGAGGACCCTAAAAATAAAATCTTTGGAGCTCTCTCTTGAGCATGAGCCAGAATGTTTTAACCACCACAAGACTTACTTCAGACACCGCAGAGACCACAAGAGAGAGCGAAGCTCTGACAGTCTCTCTTTTCTCAGGCAAAACTCCTCCTAACCTGATGGGTTATAGCTATTTGTGCGGATCAGTAGCCCAGGAGCTTTCCACAAGTTAAAAAGGGTGGTGAACCAACCCAAGTCACCACCCCCTAATGCATAGATTGAATGTAGGTTCCTCGCTCCCTGAATAAAGGAATAAAGGAGAGAAATCCAGTAACATTTCTACCTTGAACAAGGTGTGTCAGAAGTTATCAGTTAACAGTTGAATACTGCGCAAGTCTCTTTGTAGACCCACAAAGCATACGCAGACCTGAGAAGCAGCTTTGTGCTTCAGCTGTGGGTAACTGAGCCTCAGCCTCCTCCCTGAAACAGCAGAAATCGGCTCTACAACTTAGCAGGTGGGGTGATGGCCAGGCACCTCTTGTTTCAGGGCCAGCAGGTTTAAAGCAGACAAGGTCAAAGTGAGGATGCCAGTCAAGGTGCCCAATTTGACTCAAATGTTAGCCTGATGGTATCCGTTTAGTGGTTTTCCTCCTCTTCAAACAACTCTTAGAGAACACATACAGAAAAGGAAAGGAAAGCTGTTTTGTTCACTGTCCAGTCCTGGTCTTATTCACGTGTTACCTTTCGAAGTAGATATTATGTATTCCCATTTTGCAGATGAGAAAAGTGAATTTGAGGGGCGCCTGGGTGGCTCAGTGGGTTGAGCGTCCGATTTTGGCTCCAGTCATGGGTCATGATCTCGCGGTTCATGAGTTCGAGCCCTGAGCTCGGCTTTGTGCTGAGTGCAGAGTCGGCTTGGGATTCTCCGGCTCCCTCTCTCTCTGCCCCTCCCCCGCTCACACTCCTTCCCTCTCAAAAATAAATAAACATTAAAATTCTTTTTTAAAAAGAAAGAAAACTGAATTTGAGAGATAAGTTACTTTCTCAAGGAGATAGCATCTGGAGCCAGATTTTTGTATGGCCATAAGTTGCTTGTATGATGAAATCATTATACAACATTGCCTCCCCCAAATCTACTTTATAACCTTTTTAACAACTGAAAAGAGGAATCTTAAGTGGCAGGTTTCTCAGAGTGTTTGTAGGGAATCCCAGATCTATTCAAGGGTTATCAATAACCAAACACCCTAGCAGAGCAAGATGTTTAAATATCTAAGTGAGATAACCAGGATGGGGAAGCTCTTGGAGCTGGCTTCAGATCCCAGGAATTAGTAGAGCAGCATAGGTCCACCTTCACTGAGGTCTGCCTTGCTGCCTCAAGTATGTGATACACAACCTTTGTGACAATATTGTCACTTGTTCTCAAGTGCCCTAGCTGTCCTGTGAGCTAATTAGACTCCTAGTTTAGGTATATAGTTCAAGTTCATATGACTTTATGGGTTACACAGTGATCTCATATATATTTGATTCAACCCACTAAATATTGACCAAGCCTTGTTGGATTTCATAATACCCCGGGCATAGAGAAAGTGAATAACTCATGGTCTCTACCCCCTAGTTGCTCAATGTCTAGTAGTAAAGACATATAAACAACCAATTCAAAGTGAAAAATGCCCTAATACAGTGGCTTTCAAACTTATTCAACCTTGACCCACACCAAGAAATATATTTTATGTCTCATCCCAATATATTTAAATGTAACATAAATACTATCTAAGGGTCCCTAAGTTGATTTCATGACCCACTAATCCATGACTCGTAGTTGGAAAACTGTGCTCTAATGAATGTACATAAGCTATAGAACACAGAAAAGGGGGCCGGTAATGCCCAGGAGTGGGATTGGGGAGGGACAGTGGGAATTCTCCAGGCAGACAAGATGCCAGAGGTATTCCAGCCCCAGGAAGGGCATGGGAAGAACACTGCAAATGTTATAGATTACCCTAACAAGTAGGGCATGGAGGAGATTGAGTGCACAAGAGGCTAGGAGAGTGGAAAAGGAACTTTCTGTTAAATAAAGTAGATTGAACACACACATTTTATGTTTGTTCCCTTCTCAAACTCGCCTCAAATAAGAGAATAAAGAGAGCAGAAGAAAGAACACATGATTTAAAAATGACTAGATATTATTTAGATATGATTTTTTAAAAATCTTGGAAAATGGAAAGCTAATAGAGGAGGGATGATTGGGGGCATAAGTCAATTTGGGCTGCAGGGCCTTGGAAAGGCTTGGGATGGGAAGAAACAGTTATATCTGAAGGTGAAATGGGAGATTGGGGCTGAAAACAGAGGGATGAGTTGAAGATCCACATAAGGAGCAGTTAGATTCCCAGATTCCCTCCTCTGATCTGAGCGGCCAGATGATTGCTTCTCTTACCTCAACAGAAGGCAGGAGGTATATCCTCCTGAGAACAGACCAGAGGGACTCTGGGCTTAGGGCCATCAGATGCAGCTGATGGGGGAGAAGAGAAACCACACCCTTACTTCAGCTGGCTTCTAGAGCGCTGGCAGTCAAGTTTATACTCCTCATGCTGGAAAGTGCAGCCTTCTTCTCTAGGGGAACTGACCGGCCTAAGCAAAAAGATCCACAGATACTGGCATTGGGGGGTTCCCAACAAAATGTTTGTCTCTGCCAAATCACCCTACAGGAAAGATGCCAAGCACTGGGTCCTACTTGTGCCTGGAGAGTATTCATTTGGCTTTTAGGAGCCTCTACTCAAATATGAAGGAGCAAACCAGGATTTGGGAAATCTCTATCATGAAAGAGGCCAAAATAAAGAAAAAAATGTGGGGGGTGGGGGGCACCAGTGACAACGCAGGGAGCATAAAAATATAATTAATAGAACTATTATTAGGTATTATATATAATAATATTTTATTATGTGTGATTATATAATATATAGTTATATGACATATTAATAATGATTAATGCAATTACCCTCAAAGAACAGATTTTTCATCTAACGCACAAGAGCAAGAAATTCTAAAAAGGGATATTCAGAAAACAAAGAAAGTTCTTCGAAATAAAAAATATAATCACAGGATAAACAATTCAGAAGAATGGTTGCAATGTAAAATTGGGAAGATATTTTAGAAAGAAGAACAAAAAAGAAAACAAAATGGAAAAATAGGAAAGCAAAGGTAAGAAAATCTCAGTCTTTTTTTCTAAAAAATTTTTAAAGGTTTATTCATTTTTGAGAGACAGAGAGCGAGCAGGGGAGGGGCAGAGAGAGAGGGAGACACAGAATCAGAAGCAGGCTCCAGGCTCTGAGCTGTCAGCACAGAGCCCGATGCGGGGCTCAAGCCCATGAACCTAGAGATCATGACCTGAGCCGAAATCGGACCCCCAACCGACTGAGCCACCCAGGCACCCCAGACATGAAGCTGAAAAGCCAGGTAACTTTTGTATTATTTTGAAAGGTGTGCTTCTAAACATGTATAGCTGGGAAAACTAGCATTCAAATTCACACCTTGATTCCAAGTTTAGTATTCTTTCCATATAGCCAGAGCAGTATAATTTAGATCAATAGTTCTCAACAGGGGGCAATTTTGCCCTGAGGGAACATTTGTGAGGGTGGAGGGGATTTGGGGAGGGTGCTACTGGCATCCAATGGACAGAGACCAAGGATGCTGCTCTTCATTCTACAATGAACAGGATGATCCTTATCACCACCAACAAAGAATTATCTGGCTCAGAAGGTCAATAGTACCTTTAGTCAACAGCTGAGAAGCCCTGATTTTTTTTTTTTTTTTTTTTTTTTTTTACTGTTTATTTATTTGTTCTGAGAGAGAGAGATAGAGAGCCAGCAGGGGATGGGCAGAGAGAGAGGGAGACAGAGAATCCCAAGGAGGCTGTCAGCACAGAGCCCAACATAGGGCTCGAACTCACGAACCATGAGATCATTACCTGAGCTGAAATCAAGAGTCTGATGCTTACCGAACTGAGCCACCCAGGTGCCCGGAAAACCCCTGATTGAGATGAAATGTAAAATTGGAGCTATTCTGAGCAGTTCAAATCACAGTGTCAATAATTACTAGCCGTTAGAGGTTGACAGATCAGACCAAAATGACTTCACTGATGTTTCGAGTATTTATTTTAAACAAAGGAATCATTTATTTTTACAGCAAAATGTTCAACATTTAAAAAAGTAGTTTCTGGGGGTGTCTGGGTGGCTCAGTCAGTTGAGCGGCAGACCCTTGATTTCCACTCAGGTCATGATCCTAGGGTCTTAGAATCCAGGTCTTAGATGCTAGATTCTAGACCTTAGATCCTTAGATCCTAGACCTTAGATCCCAGATCCTAGGGTCTTAGAATCCTGCATCGGGCTCCTCTCTGAGGGTGGAGCCTGCTTAAGAGTCTCGCTGTCTCCTTCTTCCTTCCCCCTGATGGAAGGAGGAGGGAGGGGGATGGGCTAGATGGGTATTAAAGGAGGGCACTTGTGATGACCACTGGGTGTTGTGGGTAAGTGATGACTCACTAAATTCTACTCCTGAAACCAATATGGTAACTAACTAGAATTTAAATACAAAAATTTTTAAAAAGCATGAATGTTAAATATATATTGTTTTACTATAGATTACCAGAATATAAAATTAATCAAATATTATTTTAAAGCATAAACTAAACACCAGTAAAAATTAAAATATAATCATAAGTAATTGAAAATAAAATTATTTGCTTTTTTTAAAGTAATAATTTCTTAAAATATGTAAAGATTTCACCATTAAGTTTTAAGTGTATTTTTTTTTTTTTTTTTTTTTTTTAAAGTTTATTTATTTTTGAGACAGGGAGAGACAGCATGAACGGGGGAGGGGCAGAGAGAGAGGGAGACACAGAATCTGAAACAGGCTCCAGGCTCCGAGCTGTCAGCACAGAGCCCGACGTGGGGCTCAAACTCACGGAGTGTGAGATCATGACCTGAGCTGAAGTCGGCCACCTAACCGACTGAGCCACCCAGGCGCCCCTTAAGTGTATTTTTTGTGCAAATTTTCCTAGCTGCTGGAAAGGCTTTCTGGTGTTTTACTACTCAAGAGAATGTGAGGAGATGAAGTTGTAAATCTAACTTCAAATATAGTTCTCTGATTCCTCCTTATTCAAATAATCTCATCTCTTGTTCGCGAACTTATTTTTTTAATTAATTAATTAATTTTTGAAAGAGAGCGCGCGAGTGGGGGAGGGGCAGAGAAAGAGGGAGACGGAATCGGAAGCAGGCTCCAGGCTCTGAGCCGTCAGCACAGAGCCTGAAGTGGGGCTCGAACTCATGATTGGTGAGATCATGACCTGGGCAGGACGCTTAACCGACTAAGCCACCCAGGCACCCCGTGTGTGTCAACTATACTTTTTAAAAAAGTTCTCAGGGCACCTGGGTGGCCCAATGGGTTAAGTAAGCATCGGACTTCGGCTCAGGTCATGATCTTACAGTTTGTGAGTTCGAGCCCCGTGTCGGGCTATGTGCTACAGCTCAGAGCCTGGAGCCTGCTTTGTATTCTGTGTCTCCCTCTCTCTCTGTTCCTCCCCCACGTGCACTGTCTCTCTCTTTCTCAAAAATAAATAAACATTAAAATAAATAACTAAATAAATAAGTAAATAAAAGTATGGTTGACACACAACGTTACATTAGTTTGAGGTGTACAACATAGCAATTTGACAAGTCTATATGTTATGTATGCTCACCCTAAGTGTAACAAGGAGATCTTTTTGAACCAATGTTTTGTTTCTTGAGGTAGATGTGATCCTTTTGATCTCTGGCAAACTCAAGTGTTTGTTTCAAATGAAAAGTTTCTGATTTGTATCCATCTTCTTTAATTTCATTGACTAGAGATTGAGATTCTGATGCAGAGAATCTATATTAATCTTCATATTGTCCTGTTATTAATTCTAGTTGTTTAAAGTGTCCTTGAACTAGTAAAAGTATTTTTGTAATAGAAGCTCATTTTGTCTGTTGACATATTTTTCTCCTCCTGAAGTCTGTGGAGTGCAATAGTGCTTTTTAAACAAGTAACACTTTGTGTGTTCAAATTTTTAATTCAGCTATACCTCATTTATAAATGACCCAGAATTCAGATTTCTTTTTCTAATGTTGAAAGAATCATTTTACCTCACCTATAATTCTATGTTGGTGCTTTAAAATAGGAGGATGTATGGGACAACCAGAATACTGAAAAACAGTGCTATAACCACAACTAGCTGTGTAACTTTGGGCAAGCCATTTACCTCATTCGGCCTCAATTTCATCATCTGTAAAGTAGGAGGTGAGGGAGTCCTACGTCAAAATGCAGTGGTGAGGAGTACATAAAAGGATACATGTAAAGCACTTAGATCTATGTGTATCATAGTATCATGTGTACTAAATAACTTAGCAAACGTATATAATTAGCTATTACCGTATTGTCCACTTCCCACGTGTTAATACGTGGTCTTTATTTATTTATTTATTTATTTATTTATTTTTAAATTTTTTTTCAACGTTTTTTATTTATTTTTGGGACAGAGAGAGACAGAGCATGAACGGGGGAGGGTCAGAGAGAGAGGGAGACACAGAATCGGAAACAGGCTCCAGGCTCCGAGCCATCAGCCCAGAGCCTGACGCGGGGCTCGAACTCACGGACCGTGAGATCGTGACCTGGCTGAAGTCGGACGCTTAACCGACTGCGCCACCCAGGCGCCCCTATTTATTTATTTTTAATATGTAGATAAGCCAAATCTTTTAATGAAATTTCCAGGTAAGCTTGGTGTGGTTGTTTTAAAATATGTCCCCGAATTCTTTGCTTCTTCTCCCTTCAAAAGTGTGAGCTGGACTCAGTGACCGGTTTCTAACAAATTGAATATGGTGGAGGTGATAGAGTGTGACTTTTGACACTAGGTCATAAAAAGCATTGAGGCTTCCTGCTTGCTCTCTCTTGGATCACTTGCTCTGGGGAAGGTAGCTGTCATGTGAAGACACTTGAATGGCCATAGGAAGAGGTTAGCATGATAAGGAACTGAGGCCTCTTGCCAGTGAGTAACGGAGGCTTCTAGCCAACAGCTGTGTTCAGTGTGCCATTGTGGAAGCAGATCTGTCGGCCCCAGTCCAGCCTTCAGATGACTGCAGCCGGCCCTAGCTGACATCTTCACTGCAGCCCTGTGGGAGACTTTGAACCAGAACCACCCAACTAAGCTGCTCCCAGATCCCGATCCTCAGAAATAGTGTGAGATAATGTTGTTTTAGGTTGCTAAGTTTTGGAGTAATTTGTTATGCAGAAATAGATAATCAATACACTTGGTATTGACACTTCTTGTTGATGTATAACTAATACATACAGAAATGTATATAGGTGATTGGATTTTCACAAGTTCAACACTTCCGTATAACCAGCACCCAGATCAAGAAATGAGATATCACCACCCTTAAGAAGATTCCTCCAAATGCTGCTCCCCCACCCCAAGGGTAGCCACTATCTTGACTTCTAACAATATAAATGTACTTTATATAAATGGAATCATATGTATTTTTTTGTGTCTAGTTTCTTTTATTCAATATTTTGTTTGAGATTCATGCATATTTTTGTTCTTACACTTTGTTCATTCTATTTAGTTGTCTGAAATATACAACATTTATCCACTGAATAACAAACTTCCATATGTTGTATTTATCATACGTATTTCTTCCCAACATTGTGCCACGTTTGCTTTATCATTATGTCCATCTGTCCCTCTCTCTCCCTTCCTCCCTCTCTCTACACACACACACCATACATTCACATACTCATGTATTTATTTACTTTTCCAAATCATTTGATATACTTTGCAGAGAACATGACCCTTCATCTCTGAAATCTTCAGGATGTATATCCTAAAATAAGGATATCCTCTTATAGAAACAAAGTGAAATTCAGGAAGTTTGATCTTGATACAATCTTTTATGTAGTATACAATCCATATTCAAATTTTACCGGTTGTCCCAATAATGACCTTTATAGGAACTTTTTTTCTCCCACCCAGATCCAAGATCATCCCTTGCATTTACTGTCATTTCTCTTTGGTCTCCTTTTCTTTTTTAATATTTTTTTCTTAAGTTTATTTATTTATGTTTGAGAGAGACAGAGACAGCATGAGCAGTGGAGTAGAGAGAGAGGGAGAGAGAATTCTAAGTAGGTTCTGCACTAGCCAGCACGGAGCCCGATGCAGGGCTTGAACTCATGAAACTCTGAGATTATGACCTGAGCCGAAACCAAGAGTCAGACACTTAAACGACTGAGCCACCCAGGCACCCCACTTTGGTCTCCTTTTCAATCTTGAATAGTTCCTCAGATTTTCATTATGTTTTATGAAATAGACATTTTGAAGGGGAGTCCACTCACTTTTCATACTTAAAAAGAAAATGAGATTTCTTTTAACCTTATTCCATTTCTGCAGAGTCACTTTTTTTTCAAGCATTCACTAATACATATAACTGGATTTTTGATGAAAATATTTAGCTGAGGGGCGCCTGGGTGGCTCAGTCAGTTGAGCGTCTGACTTCAGCTCAGGTCATTATCTCATGGCTCGTGGGTTCAAGCCCCACATTGGGCTCTGGGCTGACAGCTCAGCACCTGGAGTCTGCTTCAGATTCTGTGTCCCCCTCTCTCTCTGCCCCTATCCTGCCCTGTGTCTCTCTCCCTCAAATATAAATAAACATTTAAAAAATTTTTAAAAGATTTTAAAGGAAAATATTTAGCTGAGTCTAAATAGTTTGGTCAAAACTGTTTTGGAAACATGACACTTTGATACAATCACGGAAGATCAAGCTGGTTGGGCACTCTTACTTTAAACTCAGAAAAGCCTTTAGCTCCAAAACCAACAAATACGAAATTCCAAATCTAGATCATTTTCACTGCCTTTAGCCTAGCAGAGGAACAAAGAGCTCACAAGTCTATGTGCGGGTTATGTTAGCTTAGCTACCATCCACTCTAAAACAATAGCAAACAAAGGCAAGATATTTACTATCAATAGGTATGTACCACACAAAAATCTATTTACATTGGCTGCTTCAAAAGTTCAAACACTGGTTTAGTATAGTTTGACATATGTTTACTGAACATCTACTATGTGCCAGGCACTGTGTTAGGCTCTTGGAATATTCAGATGATTAAAACATAGTCCCTGCCTTCCAGAATAAGCAGTATAGTGGAGGTTATACATACACACATATACCTATATCTCCCCCCCCCATATCATGCTTGTATAGAGAGAATGAAGATTCCACGTGATACATGGAAAAACAGAAGGACATTGAGGGAACACCAGGAGAGCAGGTCTGATGTGGGGGGCAAGTGATGTGAGACATCAAGGGAGTCTTTGTAGATGGAGAGTGTCCTAAAGTACATGTTCAAAGACAAGTGAAGTGTTTGCCAAACAGAAGGATGGGGTGTGTGTGTGCAAAGCAAGGGTGGGGGAGGACAAGCTGTGTGGGGTTTGGTGCTGTAGTGTAAAAAGCAAGACAGGGCACTCCCAGTGTTGGCCCACTGAAATAAATTCCCTTCTAGTTTCACCACCAAAAAAAAAAAAAAAAAAAAAAAGGCAAGACAGGGCAGGGACAGATCTCAGAGGCTTTTAAGCCATACCAGGGAGCTTGAATGAAAGTTTGTAGGAGAGCCTTTGATCAATATTAAATGGCAGAAAGGCTTACCAAATTTGCATTTTAAAATAATCTAGCCATATTTCGGGGCACGAATTTCAGTGGGGGACAGGAGTGTGGGCAGGGAAACTGTCACACTGTGCCAGATGAGTGATGAGAGAGATGTGGATCAGGGCGGTGATAAAAGTGACAGAATCAAGAAGTAATTAGGACATCAAAATAGCAGCAACTGGTGACTGGGTGTGGGATGAGGCAGATAGTAGGGCTTCATGGTTGGTGATGGCAGCAAGCAGGATGGAAAATAGAGAAAAAGCCCATCTATTTAGGGGAGGTGGGGGTGGAGGGCAGAGCGGAAAGAGGGTGTGTTGAGCTTTCAGTATGCTGAGCAGTAAGTACCTAAGAGAGGTTCAGGTGGAGATGCCTCGTTGGAAGTTCTGGGCAAGGAATCGCGTTAAGATGCAGAAGTCATCAGCACGTGAGTAGAAACTAAATGGGTAAACGTGTGAAATTGCCCTGGCAGTGGGAAGAAAGATGAACCAGTGACAGACTTGACGATCACCAACATTTAAGGGAGCAGGAAGGAGTCCAAGGAAACTTCAGTCAGACGTTAAAAGCAAAGCAACATGGTGGTATGTTATTGTCCTTCCACGATGGAATGGACGGTTCTTGATCTGTTAATCCTTGATCTCTGTACTTTTAAAGATCATTTAAATCTACTCCATTTTGCAATATCCTTTGACCAGAAAAACAAATTCTGCCAAGCACTATTATTAATCAAATTCTTGTCAAAGATTTAATCTCTGCCCTCTGAAGTCCTACAGATAACCCTTCAAAGTTTGAAGGCAGCTAATGTGACTCAGCTCAGCTCTCTCTTTTCTTGGGACAACATTCTCTGTTCCCTCACCGGTTCCCCAGATGACGATTTTCAGCCTTCATCTCTGGTGATCCTCTACTGGGCACACTGCACTGTGTCAGCTTGTCTATGAGTGTAGGAAGCCATCCCCTGTCAGTATTCTAACTTGTGCACAGCACACTACAGGTATTATCTTCCTTGCTTGGGAAACTCTATTTCTAGCAATGCAGCCTAAAATTAAGTTTATGACCAGACACCTTACACTGTCAGCTGTTTGAATGTATAGTTGACTAAAGCGCACTGCCCTTCCTCCAACATAAATGTAATCGACTCTTGTGGCCCCAGCCTGTACTACTACTGGTGATTTTTGTTTAGCCTAAATTGTAGGTTTCACATCTCTGCCCATTTTTCTTTCACTCAGGAAAAGCTTTCTTCTTGTCTCTTTCATCATGGGCAGGAAATAGCCAGGACACCTGATAATGAAAAAAATTGTAGACAAACATGTAGCAACCATCAGACCAAGGTGAATGTCAAGAATTGACCCTCATGAACTTCAAATCTATGGCGAATGTTTTGATCCAAGGCTTTTGGCTCTGTCTTCAGACTGTAAGTGTAAGAAGGAAATGGGGGTGTCTGGGTGGCTCAGTCAGTTAAGCATCTGACTCTTAATTTCAGCTCAGATCATGATCCCGGGGTCATGGGACCAAGCCCTGCATCCGGCTCAGCACTGGACACGGTGCCTGCTTGAGATTCTCTCTCCCTTTCTCTGCCCCTCCCTCCTCTCAAAATAAGTAAACAAAAAATTCAGTTAAAAAAAATGGATTCAAGGTGACGCATATGGCAGCTATTGTCTTTCTGATCAGTTAATTCTATTTTTCTTGAATCTCCTGTTTGTTGATTAGAACTCTATTTTTTCCCTTCTGAGACCGCCAGATGATTAGAAGTGCATGGTCCTTTGGAGGCAGAGGACAGGGCCTCAATCAACCCTAAAGGATGGTCTCTCAGGAAAAGATGAAATAAATGGAGGAAAATATTCTCACGTGCTTAGGAGAGACATGGCATGGGAGTCAACCCCCCAAAATCAGGCAGCCTTGCAGTACAGGATGCTTCCAGCTGAAGGCAGAGAACGTGAATTTCTCAAAGAGGCCATCTGCTCAGTTCAGGGCTTTCTCTAATGTTGTTCTTCCCCCTAAAGAGCAAGGATTCCGGAGTCCACTCTACGAAGCTATTAGATTGGTTCTCTATAGTTCCTACATCCTCCAACACCTCCCCATTTGCGCCCTTTTAATGAACAGGGGCTTCCTGTTCCAGGGCGTTCGCTGGAGCCAAACTGCTTAAGTTTGGATCCAGACTCCATCATTTACTAGGACTGTGGTCTTCAGGAAAGTTAGCCCACCTGTAAAATTGGAGTTGCTATGTGTCTCAGGATTAGGAGGGGAAACTGAGTTAATAAATATAATAAACCTCTTGGAAGAGTGCCACGCACATATTCTGCTTTTGATTCGTACTATTTCTTCAGTGTTCCTTGGACTCAAAGCAGTTTTGATATGGGTATAGGTCTTGTTTGGGTCCCCAGTATAAACAAGTCACGGTTGAGCGAGCTAGTTGTGAATATGCGCACGGGACAGGACTTGTGGGGACACTGAGGTTGTAGGCAACATGGCAGAAAACGATCGTTCTGGTCCTCGATTTGTACTGACTAGGAAGACGAGGCAGTTTCCTCCTGCGTACACTTTATTCACACATGCTAAATCTCACTGTACAGATCACTCTGTCAGGGAAGATGACTAAGGGCAAGTTAGGGCTGTTGGGGTAATCCTTGCTTCTGGCCTTGTTTTGCACCAAGGTAAATAAATAGCCAGGAACAAGTCTGAGGGCACAAGAGTGAGGGGTGAGGGGTGAGGGAGGAACAGAGCAGTGTGGGAGGCAGCTCACAGCGAGGCAGGCAGGCAGGCAGCAGTTCTAGCCAATCAACACTTTATTTTTCCACTCAACACCTGCACAGATGTTACTGTCCACTTCCTGACCCTAGTTGGGGTCCCACCACACCAGGACCATTCACGGCCCAGAGAGCGGTCGCTTTATTCCTTCCTAGAGTAAGAGGACCCTTCATCCCAACAAGACGGAGCTCCTGCTCACTAATGCAGTGCTGGTGCACATGCTGTGGGATTCCCGCTCTCCTCCCTCATCACGAAAGGCTGGGATGATCTAGGGCGAGGGCGCGGTGCAGGTTATGTGGGCTATAGTGACGTTAAGTGCATAACCACCGGCCTGACCCACCACCCCAGGTTTAGTCTGTACCACCCAGACAGGAGCCTCCCTAAAGCTTAGCCACCACCTGCTGGGAAGGAGCCGGCAAAGAGCGGGGATGGAGCTGCTAAGGACAGGACACAGGCAGGATATAAAAAGCAGAGAGGAACACGGGACAGGAAAGACAAATGGTCAAGTGCCCAAACTAAACAACCAGTGGGACACGAGGACAGAGCAGCACAGGTCCCTGAGGATAGGAGGAAAAAGAAAGGGAACGACCACCAGGGCTGGAGGCATAGTGGAATGAGAGTAGAGATGAGGCAGGGAGGCAAGTGCAGGCTGTGGGAAGGACTTCCCTAGCCCTGTTCACATCCACTAACCCAAGTGTAAAATTATTTACAAACTTAAAACCAATCCCAGGCACGGGCACTGTTCCAGGCCTGGGACAGCAGGCAGGCAGGCAGGCAGGCAGGCAGAGGGTGGACTGGCTACCATCTGACAGCCAGCTCCCCCATGTACGACCCCTCCCTAGAGTAGGGAAAAGAGGAAACGGTGACGTCCCTGGCCAGGAAACCCTACTGTGCCTGCAACTCCTTCCCCTGTGGCTCATGGCTCTGCCACGGCCTGAGCCTCTTGGTCTGACTGTACCAGAGAGAGGGTGTCGGGCCCTAGGGATGGAGGGGGTGGAGCATCAGGGAGCTCTGAGGGTGTCTCTGGCCCCAACCCCAGCTCAGCATTCAGCTGCTCCAGCTCCCCCTGATCCAGCAACTCGAAGTCCTCAGTGGTAAGTGCCTCTTCTTCCTCAGGGACAGACAGGGGCTGGGGCAAGTCCTGGGGAGGAGGTGGGAGCACTGAGGGGGAGGGGACCGGGTCACTTTCGGCCAGGCAAAGTAGGGGTGACAGGGTGTTCGGTGGAGTGGGGAGGTCACCACTCACTGCCTCCGGGCTCAGTGTCTCCGCTGGTCCTCCAGGGGAGAGCTTCCCTCCATGTGTGGGAGAGCCTGCCCCGTTGAAGTGCGTGTTCACAAAGTGAAGAGGGGACGAGAGCCGAAGCAAGGTTTCCTTGGCTACCACATCTTCCTCCTCTTCTTCCGAGTCCAGGTCTTGCCTTGAGAGGGCCTGAGGAGGGCCCAGCAGGTCTTCAGGAGGGACTGGCTCCGTCTCCTCTCCCTCCCCCAGCTCCCGGCTCAGGGCTTCCTCTGGCTCACTTGGCAGGCTCTGCTGGTCCAAATCTATGCAGAAAACAAAGAGTCAGGAATGGGCGGATGGGCCTGCTGTTCTGAACTCTCACAACAGGCAGTCAATTCAAGGATGAGAACTCAGGACATGGAATACTGGACCAGGCCTTAGGCGTTAAGGTCTTTCAGAGCTTGAAGTCGAATTACAGGATCAGTTCCCAGAAAAAACATTTCTGGGGGTGATAGAGAACATGGCCAGCATCCACAACAGGGAACAGGAAGACTGGGAGGACAAAGAGCTTCTCATACCCTCTGAGACATCAGTTAGCTGTGGAGTTGTGGCCCGGGATACAGAGAAGCCACCACTCTCCAAGATAGAAGCCTCCTCGTCTGACAGCTCTGAGTCTGTTATGGCCAAGGCCAATGCGGTTTTCTTCACATCCACCTGCAGGAGAACCCAGATAACAGAACAGATGAGAAAATAAGAGAACCGATTTTTCAAAAGCACCCCCACCCACTGCCTCCCACCCTCTTGAGAAGTAGCTGCTCTGAAGCAGATTCTCCTCCAGCCTCTACTTGGCATCCCATCTCCCTTGGACCTCACCACCGGGGAGAAGCCAGCCAGTTCTGCTTCGCTTTCACTCTCTGTCTCCGCCAGTGGCTCATCACCTCCAGGGGGTGCATTCTTCCCCTGCCGCTCTAGAGAAATAACAGCAGGGCAGTGACCAAGCAGAGACGGTGGTGGGGGACAAACGTGGTCAAGAGACTAGAGAGTATCTAAGTTCCAGGGCACTTCATGAGCCATAAACCGATGCCTTCCCCCATACCCCCCTCCTGGGCATGGGAGCCCCTTACTCTTCTTGTCGTGTTTGTGATGCAAGGCATCAGCTTCTGCCTTCATGCTGTAGTCCAGCTGCATGAGCAGGGGCTCGAGGCGAGTATACATCCTCTGGATCAGTTCATGATAAACCACCAGGGGCCACAACAGGATGCTCAGCACTGGAGGTTAGAGAGTCCACTCAGGGCTTCCTATGCCTATTTCCTGAGGGCCCTCATGCAACTGGTCCCTAAAGAGAAATTGCTGAAGGCTTTCTGGAGGCTGGACAAACCTTCTCCCTCCACATCTACCACTCTCCTGCCCAGATGACTCTTCCACCATCACTAACACTCCAGCATCCCCTGGAGATCTCCATAAACAGATCATCAAAAAAAAAAAAAAAAAAAAAAAAAAAAAAAAGAGAGAGTGCACCATCCTCCCTTAGGGCTAGCCAGTCCCTTTGACCCAGTCCAAGGAAAGAGAAGGAACCAGCTTTGGGAAAGGCAGGGGTTAAAGTCTACTCACAGACAATGTAAGAAATCATAATCCCCGGAACGTAGTGTCCCAGCACAGCCAGTACAGCACAGCCAGAACAAACTCGAGCACAGAACTGCAGAGAAGAGAACAGGGTCTGAGAGGTATATGCCCCACTCATCTGGGCAAGAAATTGCTGTTCAGCTGGTGGAAGGAGGGGTATGCCTTCTGGGGATGCAGCGATCTAGTCTAGTCAAGAGAATGCCCAAGACAACCAATTCAGTAAGCTTACAATAGACATCATCAAATGCCTACAACTCAGACTGATATCCCTTAACAGGAAACAGTGTCAAAACATCACAAACTTACTCTCTGAAATGAGACTACTCCTGTACCAGGCTACTCGCTGCATGTGTTGCCTCAAAAAGGCCCCCAACCCTCTTCCTTCAGTGTCCAGCCAGGGATTTCACGTTACTACTCCCCATTCCCCTACCTCTATTTCCCCACAGTGCGGGAAACTGTTATATGACATGAAAGAGGTTACCTGAGCTGGATTCTGCCTCTTGTACTGCAGCAGCTCCTGCAGGTGAATCTGGAAGGTGAGCCAGCTCTCAGCCAGGTATCTGCACAACTCGGGCACACTCAGCAGGTGCGGCCGGGCGCCTGACCCCGCACCCTCACTGGGGAGACATGACATGACCCCTGGAGGCCTCAGACACCAGCTTCCTAGGCACTCAAATCCCTCTGAGAATGCCAATGCGATCTTCAGTCTAAAAAACTGGACAACCCCACCTCCCAAAAGGAGGCTGTCCTCATCTTGGGAAGCAAAGCCCAGAGTTCCCAACCCTTTGCCCCCAAAGCATCAGGCACCCAAACACCTAAATAGGAACCCAGGACCGAACTTGTTGCCAGTCCATTTGCTATGCTGGGGTCTCTGCAGACCCTGCAGTGTCGCCCTGCACTGTGGGGACACTGGCACCAAAGCAAAACAGGGTTTGGGCATTTGTCTTCAAGAGCTGGCCTGCACTCACCTGTCAGAGTGGGGCTCCTCTGGGGATGATGCTATAGAGAGAGGTGGGGAACAAGTTATTGAGTGGTAGGGCTCTGGGAGACACTTCCCAGGGCAGAAACAGTTGCCCCTCCTCTGCATTCCCAGAGCACCTTCAGACACCAAGGTACGAAAAGTTACATTGTCATAATTGCTTCTATTTACACAACTGTCTCCCTCTTTAATCACTTTCTTTTAAAGATTTCTTTATTATTTCTAAGTAACCTCTACACTCAACCTGAAGCTTGATCTTACAACCCCGATATCAAGAATGCTCTGAGCCAGCCAGGTACCCCACACTTTAATTTTTTTTTAAATTAATTTATTTATTTTGAGAGAGAGAGCACACAAGATGCGTGCATGGGGGAGGGGCAGCAAAAGAGAGGGAGAGAGAGAAAGTCTCACGTAGCCTGACTTGGGGCCCGATCTCACTGCCCTCGGGATCATGACCCGAGCAGAAATCAAGAGTCAGACACTTAGCTGACTGAGACCCTCAGGTGCCCCTAAACTTCACTCTTTTCAAACACACCTTATTCGTGTTTACATCCCAAGTAGCTCACACACAGGTGACATCTAATTGCTCCAAAATACCCATTCAGTAAATACAGGCATAACAACAACAAAAACAGAACCTAATATTCCCATGATTCCTGTGCTATCTGAACCTCTACCACGAGCACAGAACAGGTATTAATTCATTTAGTCTTCAGTTGCTTACCGACTAAATTCTATCATTCTTGTTTTATAGAAGAGAAAACCGAGGGAAATAGAAATTGAGTGGCTCTTACAAGGTCACACGCACAGCAAACGGCAGAGCAAGCAATGGAACCCAGGCAATGTGGCTGTAGAGTCTGCACTCTTAACTACTACGCTCACAGTAACACTAATTTTAAGGTGGTGCCTGGGACCCGGGGGCCTGCTGTACATTTGCCCTCACCATTCAACCCACCCAGCGGGCTCAGGCACAAAGCAAGTGCACAACGGGGCTTACTGAATGAATACTCACCTGCGATGTCAGGGAATAAGCGAGGCTGCCAGAGATCCAGCAGAAAATAGGCCAAAAGTGAGACGCTGAGTAGGAAGAAGGGCCGGAGGGACGACGAAGAGAGCAACCTTAGGGAGAGACAGGCACCTCAGCGATGAGTGGGTGAGAGGCCCCCGCATCCATCGCGAAAGGCGGAAAAGCGCCCACTGATGGGGGAACCGGAACCTCCAGGCCTACCATGAGACCCGAGACAGAGGTATGGGACAACCCCGACCGACAACAGACGGGGGAAGGGGGCCACTCCCCCGAGGCAAGTGTCAACCCCAGGAACGGGAAAGGTGCTCCCGGCCCCTCCCGCCCCCGCCCGCCCGCGCAGCCCGGCCCCGCCCCCTCCTCCGTGGCCGTTACCAGAAGAGGCCGTTGAGTGCGGCCGCCGTGACCAGGCTGTGCAGCGGTTTCTCCCACACCAGCAGCCGCTGCGCTGCCGCCAGCACTGCCTCCCAGCCGCGGAGCCGCAGCCACAGCGTCGTGGCCAGGCGTCCCACCGCCTCGGCCGTGGCCGCCTCCTCCTCCGCCTCGCCGGTGGCCTCCCCCATGCCTAGGCTCAGACCCAGGCCCAGGCCGAGGCTCAGGCCTGCCCCCGAGCCCCCACCCGCGCCGGTGTTACCACCGCCGCCGCCGCCGCTCGCCATAGCCCCGTCGCAGCCGCCGCCCGAGCCCGCGAGGAGCCAGGGCTGCGCGGCCGCCGCCGGGGGCGCGTCAGGCGGAAGGGGGCGCACGCCGCGGAGAGCGCAGCCGAGGCCGCCCAGGGGCCGTCACGTGACGGAGGAAAGACGAGCCCGTCACGTGACGCACCCCAACCGCCGGGATAGGGCGGCCCGCGCCTGCGCACAGGCGGCTGCCAGGGCTCCTATGCTGCGCAGGTTCGTATTGTGGTTGCTGGAGTCGTGATCTCCGGTCGTGACTGTGCGCTGTCCGGCTCCACGGGACCGAAGGACTGTGTATCCGTGTCTTCGCACTCCAGCCGTCTTCCTCTGCCTGTGTAGGCAGGGCGGCTAGGGAGACCCGTGCTGGCCCGGTTTTCCCAGTGTGATGCGGGCCGAAGGGGCAGGAAGTGGGCTGCCAAATGCCCAGTGTCCGGAGTAGGATCTGCTTCAGCACGGGAAGGGCGGCGGCTGTCCCATTAGTCAGTTCTTGACTTACTGGTCCTCCCAGTTCCCTCCTCTCGGGGATAAACAAACACCAGCGCGTGACTCGACTGACTCGAAAACAGCTTCACTTACTCAGTAAAGTTGTTTCCTCCCCAAACGTAAACTTTACTGCCGGCACGTATCGGAGCTTTTTCCATTCCCTTGCTCAAACGGGAGATTGGGGTCGCGGGTTTAAAAATAGAATCCTGGGGCGCCTGGGTGGCTCAGTCGGTTGAGTGTCCGACTTCGGCTCAGGTCATGATCTCGCAGTCCGTGAGTTCGAGCCCCGCGTCGGGCTCTGGGCTGACAGCTCAGAGCCTGGAGCCTGTTTCAGATTCTGTGTCTCCTTCTCTCTGTGACCCTCCCCCGTTCATGCTCTGTCTCTCTCTGTCTCAAAAATAAATAAACGTTAAAAAAAAAAAAAAAATAGAATCCTGTTTAGCTGTTGACTCTTGGGGGGGGGGATTAATTCCATTTACTGAGGCTTACAGCGTACTAGTCGCTTTGTATTTCTTTGTGACCATTTAATTTCTGCAGTGACCCTACAAAATACGTAATTAGGTTTAGAGTTCAAGCTACCGAAAGTAAGGTATACAGCAAAAAGTAAGTTTCCCTGCTACGTTTCCACAGTGTACCCACTGTTGTTTCTTCTGCGTTTTTTCCGACGCATTTTATACATGTATATTGTTCTATGTGCGTATCTTTTAAAAACATATTTGGGAGCGACTCGTCCTGCATCTTTGTTCTACTCATATTAACATCCACATTGATACGAAAAGGTCAGCCGGGCTCGTTCATCTTCAGTGTGGCGTGGTCCCCGGGGAATTGTCCCCATTACCCACCCAGACAAGGGCACGCTGGGGCTTAGTTCTGGGACTCGCCCGGGCTCAGGGCTACCAGGATTGCGAGCTTGGCTCCTCCGTGGCTGTTGGGGCTGGCGGCTGGGCCCCTCGGGCGGCAGGAAGTGCCGCGCGCTGACTCGCCGGCGACACCCCTGCGGCTACTAAACGCGGGACAGAGGCACAACACGCGCTTCGCAGCCGGGTCTCCTCTCCACTGGGTGAGGTGAGCGCCCTGGCCTCCGAGGCCCACACCCGGAGCCCGGATCGCGGAGCCCGGAGCCCGGAGCCCCGAGCCCCGCCCGGGGCGGAACAGGAAGAGGCGCCCGCCAACCCGGCCCCGCCTGCTGCCGCCGGCGCGAGGACAGGGGGCTGCGCTGGCGAAGGCGGCCGTCCGCGCGGGGGAGGACGGCGCTCAGGCGAGGGCTCCGCGGCTCCCTTACCATTCGTTCCCTTCCACTTTCTCAGGGCGGCAGGTGGCGGCGCGATGGACTTGGCCGGGCTCCTGCTGGACGAAGAAGGCACCTTCTCCCTCACGGGCTTCCAGGACTTCTCGGTGAGAGCGCGGCCCGCCCCCTCCCTGGCCTTCCTGTGCTTTAGCTCGGGATCCCCGGCGCTCCTCTCGCGGCCCGGGCGGCGCCGCGAACTCGCCTGACGGCTTGGTGCGGAAGCCGGGCGGCAGCCACTCGATCTTTGACTACTCGAGGCCCCGGCTCCTTGGGCCCTGAGGGAGAGTCGCGGGGTAGGGGACTGGAGGTAGGGGTGGCTGCCCGGGACCTTCTCCGAGAACCTCTGCTGGGGAGTAGTCAGTGGTGGAGGATTCCTCCTCCCCCCCCACCCCCACCCCCACCCCCACCCCCACGCTCAGTGTAGATAAACTACCATTGGCAAATAATCTAGAGAACGGGGCTGGGTGGGGCATGGGTCCCACCAGCAGTGAGGTGAACCTGCCGCCCCGCACCCCACTCCCAGCCTGGAGCCAGGATCTCCATCGTAGCCTTCCCTGCCTTTCACCCTCCACCACCTGCCATTTCAGTTCCTCCCTGGACACCAGAAGCTCAGCGCCCGGATCCGAAGGAGACTCTACTATGGCTGGGACTGGGAAGCTGACTGCAGCTTGGAGGAACTCTCCAGCCCCGTGGCAGGTTAGTGTTTTGTACCTGGGCAAGTAAGAAGCATGAAAATGGGGTTGTCAGCAGTCACCAAAATAACTCGGTGTACCCCATGAGCTACACCGTCTTTTCATAGCTAACTTATCGACGTCTGGTGTAAGGACTGGGTTTCCATTCCACATTTTTGTAGCCTGAGTGAGTAAAAAAACATTGCTATCTTACAGATCTGTGCCACTCTTTTTTTTTTAAGTTATTTATTTTGAGGGGGTGTGTTAGAGTGCGTGTGTGTAGGCCGGGGGGTAAGACAGCGACAGAGAGAGAGAGAGAGAGAGAGAGAGAGAATTCCAAGCAGGCTCCTCGCTGTCAGCTCAGAACCTGACAGGGGGCTCCACCTCACTAACTGTAAGATCATGAGCCTGAGCTAAACTCAAGAGTCTGGATGCTTAACTGAGCCACCCAGGCGCCCCCACTGTTGATTTGTATACGAGAAACACATCATATGTATCCCAAATTCACAAGGCACGTTTATTTTCTCAAATGAGCAAGGTGAAAGACAAATCTAGATAATTTCGGGTGACAGGGAAATAAGCCTTCCTGTTGGAAGGAGCTGAAATCCAAATGTAGAATGGGTTTTTTTGTCTCAACGTGGGAGAATTTGATACATTTTGTGACTGTGGTTCTGTCCCCAAGGCTTCAGATAATACAGATCTGGGTCTTCTGCTGATAGCACTGGGGATGGGGGTGCATGGGGGAGTTGGGGTGGTGGTGGCAAGGGAGGAGTTGTTTGCTTACTCTGCCTTCCCTTTGCCTTCTGCAGACATTGCTGTGGAACTGCTCCAGAAGGCAGCCCCCAGCCCTATTCGCCGGCTCCAGAAGAAATACGTAGCTCATGTGTCCCGGTGAGCTTGGAATTGAGGGGGACAGGGCGGTAGTATTTGGGCCCTAGAGAAAGGGGGAAATGGTTGTCTCTAAAGAGAAGGTATAAAGACACAGGGATGAGCATCATAAGAGTTATAAGTGCTGAAAGACCCTGGGGGTTAATTACTGATCCTTCCTGCCCCCCAGGGAGGCGTGCATCTCCCCGTGTGCTATGATGCTCGCTCTGGTGTACATTGAACGGCTCCGCCATCGAAACCCAGACTACCTACAGCACGTGTCGTCCTCTGACTTGTTCCTGATCTCCATGGTAAGACGCCCCCTCCCCTTCTGGGTCCTGGTGACCCAGGAGCCGGGTGTGAGCGCTTCTGATACCACCTCTGGCTGCCCTGCAGATGGTGGCCAGTAAGTACCTCTATGATGAAGGGGAGGAGGAGGAGGTCTTCAATGATGAATGGGGAGCTGCAGGGGGTGTGGCCGTGCCCACTCTCAATGCCCTGGAGAGGGGCTTCCTGAATGCCATGGTGAGTAGCTGTTCTATTTCTCACTTTGTTTCTTTGACCGCTTGTCATGTTCCCTTCATCCTTTGCTTTTCTCAGTCAGCATTCTGTAGTTTCTTTTTGCCTCTTCTCCTCGTGTCTTTCCTTATTAGTGTCTTCCCTTCCCAGCCTTTCTGGACCAACCACAGCCTTTGGAGGTTCCTGGCATGGTGAGGCCAGAAATGGAACCCCCCCCCCCCCCCGCCCCCCCCCCGCCCCACACCATTCCCTAATTCCTTCAAGCCCAACATGTTACACTCTGAGTCAGAGCTTATCTCACTGGGTTCTGATTATTTGCTTCCAGAGTTTCTCTGCCTCATGACTGTGAGCTCCCTATGAGTGTGGACCGTTCTTAGGATTATTTTCTTTCTTTGCCCTTAACTGAGGGTATAATGTGAAACCAGATAATGTGGTATCAAATGAGTTAATATATAAAAGCTCCTGGAACAGTATCTGGCACGTAGTAAGTGCCAAGAAAAGTGTCTGCCGTAGTGGCGGTTGTAGCTGCTGCCGTGGTCTTGGTTGGTTATTAAATGGCTGTGGCTCCTATCTGAACTTGGCCTGGTGCCCTTCTCTTCTTACCCATAGGATTGGCGTCTTTACACTGACCCTCGGGAGATCTTTGAGGTGCTGAGCTGGCTGGAGAGCTGGTAGGTTCTAGGAGTTGGGAAGAGGGGCTTACGGAATTTGGGGGCTTAGATCTAAACCGTTAGGGTTAGGGTGTAACTGGGGGGAGGGAGGAGACGACAAGGCGAATCTCCCAAGGTAATTGTTCCTAAACCTATCTGCCCTCTTTGTAATCTTCTTTGGAAGGGTGGTAGAACCTTATTTAAAACACAGATCTTGGGCTCGCTCTCCGTTTCTGGGCCAACAGGTAGTTTAGGAACCTGTGTGTATAACAGGTTCCCCAGTGTGGGTCCCCAGGGGAGTGAGGGTGCCACTGGGCCAGCAGCAGGAGTGTTGAAGGTGTCCTCTGTCTCTCTCCCCTTCCAACAGCGTGGCTGAGCAGCAGGGACGGCGGCGGGGCTGGTACACCTACACAGACCTGTGTGTGCTGCTGGAGCAGCCGGCCTGGCAGTTGGCCCTGGGCTCCCTCTGCCAGCGGCTGGCAAAGGTGAGGAGGGTTGGGAAAGATAGGGGCCTTAACTGGGCTGGTGTGTAGGGTGGGGTGAGCAAATGCTGAGAGTCTCAGGAGATGGGGTTTGAGAGTAGATGGCGACAGAGAGCTCTGACTTGAGCACAAGTTTCCAGACAAGGGATGGATGTGTTGAAGGCAGTCAGAAGCAGGTTTTGGGGGAAGGGTATTTGGGCACTGACTTTTCTTATCTTCGCTCCCGCAGCTGTCTTGCCTGTTAGCTATGGCATATGTGAGCAGTGTGGCCTTGGCTGTGGCGTCACTGGCTGTAATTCACCAGTCCTTGGGGCTGCCCTGCAGCCCCTCGCCCGGCCCCCCGGACCTTGGACTGGCCTCCAGGTGCCTCTTGGAACCCTGCATACCTTCTCCCGTGCCACAGTGCCTGCCATGTCCTGTTAACGTCTCCAGCTGCCTGGATGGTGACACAGGGCTGCGTTCACTCTGGGGCAGTCTTCTGGCTTCACTGACTCCTCCACCATTGCCTCCCCCAGACCCTCCTGCCCCTCCCACTCTTTTCCATAACTGTCCCCTTTGCCAGAAGCTCCAGAGAGACTCCCCAAGCTGCCACGCCTGCCATCACTCCAACCAGACTGTCTCCACTGGGTCTCCCAGCCCTGGGTACCACTCCCGTGGCCTGGCTCCACCCTGGCTCTGGAGTCCAATGCCCCCCCTGCTCCCCCCGCCCCAGCAGTGTTCCCTTTTCAGTGTCATGGAGCTAGCCCGTCTCAAGTCTTTCATTTTCCCGGGCTAGGCAGGCATTCAACAAATGCATTAAGAGGATTTGGGAATCCCTGAGAACCTAGAGGGGGAAAGCTTGATTTAGATCCTCTCTACCTCTCTGGGTCCTTGGCTGGTCCCCGTCCTCCTAGGTAATGGAGCTTAAGGGGTTGTGGGGTAGAAGGACTGAAGGTCACTCACTCTCCTAGACCTCAGTGGCTGGCTGCTTGGCCAGAGCAGCGATGGTACCAGGGAAAGCTCCAGCTTGGTGACCAGGGCCACATCACAGCCAGACAGAGGAGAAGCCCCTGTCTCTCCACCTCCCTGGGTTCTAGACTTTTGCTTTTGAGTTCCCTATGATGGAAGGGGAAAAATGGGGTGAGGGAGGGAGGAAATGTTGATTGGGGGCCTGAGTGATGTCCCTGAAGCAGGAGAGCGAGGGACTGATAGGGCCAAGGTGGGATCTGCCGAGGGAAGGCGGGGTCAGGTGGGAAACCCTCTCCACACCCCATCCCTTGGGTGTAGCCTAAAGGAGCCAGGGACTGCTGCCGCCTTCAGCCCTGCCCTTTCCAACCTCTTCTTAGTACCCTGCTCCTGGGCTTCCCTCTCTTCCAGTTCTTCTCCTGGGTGTTCTCTTCACAGGCCTCTCTGGCCACTGCTTTGTATTTGGGTTTTTCACGCTTTTGTAGAACTGAGGTTTCAATAAACAGTTTCAGTTGCATGGCTGGGATTCTTTCTTCCGCGGCAGCCCTTGAAGAATTTCCTCCCCATATCTAGATTCTAAGCTTTTCTACTTCCTGAGCCCATCATCTGGCAACTCATTTGCTCTGAGCCCCATTTTAGAACTTCCCTGTTGTTTGATGGTTACAGGATTCCATCTCAAACTTACACTCATCCCTGCTCCCAGCACTCAGGGGCCTGTAGCACTGCTTTGACTTGGGTGCTCTGGGTCACAGATGGTGACTCTATCATGCCTGAGGTTGGCCCTGTCACAAGTTCTGGGTGAGCTCCATCCTTGTGGATCCCGAGAAGCCAGGGCGAGTGTCCTGACTTCCAGTCTGGTCTGACACATGGTGGTAGTTGGTGTTAAGTCTAAAGCTGGGTTATCACTGGAAGAAAGTGAACTGTTCTGGCACCTGGACTGAGAGTATTTGGGTGGGACTCCTTCTTAAGAGGATCCACAACACAGGTAGTACTGTCCCCTAGGGGGCAGTCTGGAAACTTATGGGGCATTTTTTGATTGCAGCAAAAAATTGAAGGGATGATACTGGCATTTAGCTGGTGTGGTCCAGATGCTAGGCATCCTGGAATGCTTGAGACCCCTCCCTTATGAAGAGTTCCCAAGATAACTTTCGAATGCCCTGCTGGACATCATGTATACGAAAAGCCTGTTTATCTGAGCATAGAACTATTTTTAACATGTAAACACGAAATCGTTTTTCTACATTTTGGAAAAGACTCAAAGTTTGCCAGGAACGTACCTACGTGTAAATTAAAACTGGACTTTGCTTTGTTCTGCACTTGGCCAAGAACTTGTTCACTACTTTGGAACATCAGGTCACCAATGGCAACACTGCTTGTGATACATGAGTCGCCAGGAAAGCACTAGTATCCGTTGATGTTGTAGTTACCACATCCATGGTTATTCTCTATATGGGGTAGGCAGTGGATGACATTGTCTTCTCCTTTAGTTGGGCCCAAGTTTCACATATGAAATACTTTATTTATTTATTTATTTATTTATTTGTTTGTTTGTTTGTTTATTCATTTTTTTAAATTTTTTTTTTAATGTTTATTTATTTGTGAGACAGAGAGGGACAGAGCATGAACAGGGGAGGGTCAGAGAGAGAGGGAGACACAGAATCGGAAATAGGCTCCAGGCTCTGAGCTGTCAGCACAGAGCCCGACGTGGAGCTCGAACTCACGGACCGTGAGATCATGACCTGAGCCGAAGTCGGACGCTTAACCGACTGAGCCACCCAGGCGCCCCTATGTTTATTCATTTTTGAAAGATAGAGACAGAGCACAAGCAGGGGTGGGACAGAGAGAAAGGGGGACACAGAATCTGAAGCAGGCTCCAAGCTCCGAGCTCTCAGCACCAGAGCCCGATGCGGGGCTCAAACTCACGAACCACGAGATCATGACCTGAGCCGAAGTCGGACACTCAGCCGACTGAGCCACCCAGGCGCCCCACAAAATACTTTTTATTATCACCTACCTTTATTTCTCCTTTCTGTTACAGTGAGAAAATTATATAGAGTTGTGGTCACTTTTGCCATGCATGATGTAGGGACATTACCCATGCATTTCCTTCCCAGGTAATCCTGGGGGCTTGACCCTGAAAGGGTTGAGAACTGGTGTAACCATGATCGTTTCAAATGCTGGTGGTGAGGAGGGAACACTAAAACCTCCCCAGGATATTTTTTAAGTCTCCTCCCCACCTCTCCTATCCTACTTTCCAAAGCATGAAACAGGGGATCTGCATGGGAGTTTCTTGCGGGGGAGGGGTCCAGAACGTGGCTCCCCAGTTAATGGGTGATGGAATTTGCACAAGAGCTGGGCAAAGGTGAAAGGGCCTGTCCTGCCCCAAATCCCTCATCCCTTCGCTCCGCTTCACTGATGCCTCCACCCCCTCCCCACTCCAGGCAGCTAACTTCCTCCAAACTCCGACCTCTTACTCTCTCTACTTAACTCTGGCCCAGGGCAGCCAAGACAAGAAGAAAGGCAGTCAGCATGAGCCGATCACACCCCCATCCCGTCCAACTCCAGTCTATGGGCCCCCAGGATGCCCTGGCCACACTGCCGCCACCACCACTCCCACCGCAGCCTGCTGTCCAAAATCCCTCCTCTCACCCTTGGGCCTCTCAGTGTGGGCCTCCTCCCTGGGGCCTCAGCTGTCTTCTGGCTCTGCAGGTAGGAGGCAGAGGTGTAGGAGTTAGTCCTAGCTGAAGGGGTGATGGCGGGGCGGGGGGTAGGGGGGGGTGGGGGGGGGGAGGGGAGAGTAGGCGTGGCATGAGAAACCCTCAGGAAACAGGCATTTCCACCTGTTTCTGAAGACTCTCCTTCCCATTTCTTCTCCTGCAGCATATCTTGGTGCTGGCTTCTCTGCTCTGTGTCTCCCACTTGCTCCTGCTTCAAAATCTCCCCCAAGGAGAGCTCTCATATTCCCCTGCCCAACTCCTGGCCTCCAGCCTCTTTTCGTGTGGTGTGTCTACCACCCTGCAAATTTGGATAGGCAGCAGGTGAGGGGGACTCCCTGGAGAGAATGGGGCGGGTTCCTGCAAGCGTGTGTGTGTGTGTGTGTGTGTGTGTGTGTGTGTGTGTGTGTGTGTGTGTAGGAGTGGCCTGAGGAGTCCTTTTGGCTGCCACTTGTCTCTAGTAGCCAGGGCTGCTATTCCTACAGGCTGCCTCTTGTCCAGGCTCCGTCCTTAGAGTTCCTCGTCCCTGCTCTGGTGCTGACCAGCCAGAAGCTACCTCTGGCCATCCGGACACCTGGAAACTGTGAGCACAGAGCAAGGGCACAGGGTGAGGGTGGAGTGGAGTGCCAGTCTGAGCCTCCAGACCTGGGCGGGCACAGGATTGAGAGTGGGCAGTGGTGGGAACTGCTAGGCTATGGGGTCTTGGAGCTGTGCCCCGGACCAGCAAGGACTGTAGAACAATGGGGCTCTGTCCCACTTACCTCTCTCCTCTCCACGCCCCCAACTTTCCCCAGCCTCCCTTGTGCTGCGCCTGTGTGGGGGGCCTGGCTGCCACGGCCTGGCGCTCCGGAACACTTCTCTCCGAGAGGTGAGTGCCTGGGGATGGCGAGCAGGAGGGCTGAAGGTGGTGCCGGGATGGAGGAGTTTCCTGTTTCCATTTGCTGGGGCCTGAGATGATCTGGGGGAAGGAGTTGGGACAGAGACCCACCCCCTGGGATTAGTTGAGAAGTCCAGACTGAGGTCAACTTGATGGAGCAGAATGCATCCTCTTTGTCTTTTTCTCGGCTTCTCCAGGTGTCCGGGGCTGTGGTGGTATCCGGGGTGCTGCAGGGCACGCTGGGGCTGTTGGGGAGTCCCGGCCATTTGTTCTCCCACTGTGGGCCCCTGGTGCTGGCCCCCAGCCTGGTGGTGGCAGGGTTCTCTGCCCACAGGGAGGTGTCCCTTTTCTGCTCTACCCACTGGGGACTGGCCTTGCTGTACGTAAGTCCTGAGGGGCATGGGGTGGTGACCAGTGGGCTGTGCGGGACTGGGGGAGGGCAGAGCAGCTGGCCCTACCCGATTCAGCAGCCATCTGAGCAGGGACAATGCTTTGTGGATTTGGAATCCAGGACTTTTGCTGGGTTCATGTGGTCTCCCTGGCTTTTACACCGTGCCCTGCTGCCCCTCCAAGGTGTCCTCCTCCTTCTCTTCTCTGGGATCCCTGTTAGGGAATTCTGCCCCTCCTCTACCTCCCTTACCCCCCTCAGGATGCCTGCTTCCTTTTGCTCCTAAAGCTCTTTCTCTCCCCTAGGCTTATCCTGGTCATGGTGATCTGTTCTCAGCACCTGGGCTCCTGCCAGTTACCTCGGTGCCCCTGGAGGCCAGCTTCAGCCTCCTCGCCTCACACTCACATTCCTGTCTTCCGGCTCCTCTCGGTATGTTGGGGTCTGGGCAGGGCGAGTTGATGTGAGAAGGGCTGGCATGGAATGCTTGATTGGCCCGCTACCTTTTTGGTTTCTGTCTACCCCTCGAAGGCTGGCTCGGAAGGTTCTGGGGGAGAGGTTCTTTCCGGTCTCAATCTCGCCCCTCAGGTGCTGATACCAGTGGCCTGTGTGTGGATCATCTCTGCCCTTCTGGGGCTGAGCTTCATCCCCCCGGAGCTGTCTGCCTCCCCCAAGGCACCATGGATTTGGCTGCCTCACCCAGGTAGGTCTGCTCTTCATCCTTCAGCCTCTTACTCAAATCAAAGGTCTATTTCTTTGAATTCAAGATTTAGCGAATTTCATTTCTGAGTTAAATCCTGTGCTTTCTCAAAACACCCAGGGGGGAGAAATTGCCAGTCCGAAGGGCAATACCAGCCCCTCACCACAGGAGTTTTATTTAGTGTTAAGAGACATCTGCAAGCCCATCACTCCCTGTTAATAATCCTCATCCGATTTACACACTTATGCTACCTACCCTCACAAGCATTGGAGTTGGTGGCCCTACATATGAAGTTTGCTTTTGAGGCATTGTGTACAAAAGTTGTTCATTCGTCAACTTAATAGAGGTCTGTTGAGTGCTGATTATGTGCTGGGCATGTGATAGGGGACGTGGTGTTAAATATGACAGACGCAGTACCTATACTCAGGAAGGTTACATCTGCTAGGGAATGCAGATACTAATTAAACAGTCACCCAAGTAAATTGAAAATTACATGTGGTAAGTGTAACAACGGGAAGATGCACTGTGTAATGACAGCTTATAACGGAGAATCTGACTTTACCAGAGAGATCAGGAAAACTGTTCTTGAGAAAGTAATCTTTGAGCTGAGATGTGAGAGGTGAGGAGGTGCTAACAAGGTGAAGGCGAGGGAGAAGAGCATTCTAGGTGGGGAGAGCAGCATGTGCAAAGGCCCTGTGGTAGCCAGCAACACAGCAAGGACAAGGGCCTAAAACAAGTCCAGTGTTATCTGGAGTAAAGAGAGTAGGGCAGAGTGTGGTGGAAGATGAAGCCTTGTAGACCATGATAAAGGGATAGAGTCCTTATCCTGAGTTTGTTGGTTCTGTCAGAAGACATTATCTTCAAAGACAATGGGGTCTCGAGGATTCTTGTGGTGCAGGCCTTTGGAAGCAGGGGGATGCTCCAGACTTGAGTCTGGCCCCAAGGTGGCTTTTTCTCCCTCCCCAGGTGAGTGGGACTGGCCCTTGCTGACACCCAGGGCTGTGGCTGCAGGCATCTCCATGGCTTTGGCAGCCTCCACCAGCTCCCTGGGCTGCTATGCCCTGTGTGGCCGGCTCCTGCAATTGCCTTCCCCACCTCCACATGCCTGCAATCGAGGGCTGAGCCTGGAGGGTCTGGGCAGTGTGCTGGCCGGGCTGTTGGGGAGCCCTCTGGGCACTGCATCCAGCTTCCCCAACGTGGGCACAGTGAGTCTTATCCAGGTATGTGGACAGGGGTGGGGGCAGGGGAGTGGAAGTACACGAGAGGGAAGGGAACTCACGCTGACCGGTTGCCATCTGTGTCCAGCATTCCGCCAGGCACGCCACCTCAATGATCTCATTTAGGGAGGTGCCTAGAAGTGGTAACGGCTAGGACCGTGAGGAAGACACTAAGTCACTACTAAACTCCCATACCTCCGACACGGTACCCTTGCTGGGGCGTCTGGTGAGATCAAGTCACACAAAGTCCTTGCTCTCTTGGGCACTTCAGAGAGGGAGAGGCAGACAATTAAAAAAAAAAAAAAAGTAAGATAGGTACAGAGTGTTAAGTGCTATCAAGAAAACAAAGCAGGTAAAAATTGAAAATAAACTCTTAAAAAAAAAAAAGAAAAAGAAAATGAAGCAGGGTAGTAGGGGGATAGTGGTTGAGAAAAGGAGTGTCCTTTAAGTAGAGTGCTTCTCGGAAGGATCACATTTGAGTTGAGATCCAAATGATGAGAAGGGGCCAGCCAGGCAAAACTCTTGAAGAGGCGATCAAGGAGGTGGCTGTGTTTTCTAGCATCTCTGCTTCGCATAGGCTGGATCTCGGCGAGTGGCCCATCTGGTGGGACTGCTCTGCGTGGGGCTTGGGCTCTCCCCGAGGCTGGCCCAACTCCTCACCACCATCCCGCTGCCTGTACTTGGTGAGTGGATGTATCAGCAGGACTGGCATTGAACCAGTACCCCCCACCCCCATCCCAGGATGGCCAACTGGTTGCTTGTGGCTGGCCCCCTCTCTTTCTGAACAGCACCCCTGACCTACGGGGTGTCAGCTGTGGGTCAGCTGCCCTCATTTTCTCAGCCCAACATCTTGGCCTCTTGACTGGGCTTCCGACATAATGGGAAAATGAGCCTTTGGTTGTCTCTCTCCATCACAACCTGCCCCACCCTGCAATACTCTCTCCTTGCCAGCCCTTCCCAACCCCTTTGATTACTTCCCTACGAGACAGGTGGGGTGCTTGGGGTGACCCAGGCCGTGGTTCTGTCTACTGGATTCTCCAGCTTCCACCTGGCTGACATTGACTCTGGGCGGAACGTCTTCATTGTTGGCTTCTCCGTCTTCATGGCCCTGCTGCTTCCGAGATGGCTTCAGGAAGCCCCTGTGCTGAGCACAGGTGGGGGTGGGGATGGGAAGAGGAGTTGGACAGTACTGGGAAAGCAAGGGCTGGAGGCTGGAGGCTCTCTAGACTCCAGGTCCCACACCCTTTTCTGTGATTTGGTGTAAATAGTTCACCCATTCGTTTAGCAAATATTTATTGAGCACCAGGCTAGCCCCTTCGGATATAAAGGGGCCTCCAGATGTTACGGTCTAACAAAAGAGATGACATGTGTAGGAACGTAACAGGGAAAGGCTTAGATAAGGAGCTGGCTGGGGTGCTTGGCAGTGAGAAATGGTTTCTGCTTAAGATGATCCAAGTAAGTTTTACAGAAAAAGTTAACACTGAGCTGGTCTAAAGGATGGTAAGATTTGAACATATTTAGTGGGAGGAAGGTCATTTCTGGCGGGGGAACCATCATAAACAAGGACATAGAAACAGGGTCATAGGGTATGTCTGAGGAGTAGCAAATACATTAGTTAGTGGAGCTTAGCAACTAGCAGTGGTACTCAATTGAGGATGATTTTGCCCCACAGGGAATATTTGACAATATCCAGAGATATTTTTGGCCATTACAAACGGAAGAGGGGATTGTTATTGGCATTTAGTGGATAGAGGGATGATGCTAAATATCCTACAATGCACAGGACAGCCCCCCTCCATCAAAGAATTATCTGGCCCAAAATGTCAGTAGTACTGAGGCTGAGACAACCAGGGTACAGCATAGAATATAAGAAGTGGGAAGTAAGGTTGGGACTTTTAATACCAAGCTTTCCAGAGCCTGGAACTACCAAAGCATATTCAGAGGGCATGTGGATGCTCAGAAGACAGGATGATAGGCAGGGACCTTGTGCGAAGGGCCTGGGTGGGGAACTAGAGAGTAGGGGTAAAAGGTGGGAGAGATGGGAAAAGATCTGTCCTTAGCCCAAGACTTAGATTTAGGTCTAGAAGTATGACCCATTGGCCTTGCATAGGATCAGAGTTCCCCTCCTGCCTGGCCCCAACTTTCTGTAGGCTGGAGCCCCTTGGATGTATTACTGCGCTCGCTGCTCACAGAGCCCATCTTCCTGGCAGGACTCTTGGGTTTCCTCTTAGAGAACACCATTCCTGGTAAGCTGAGGCCAAGCCCCAGCACTGGGGAGCAGCCCGGATGTTATCACTCCCTGGGTGGGGCAATAGCCTGACCAACCTTTCTTTTGCAGGCACAAGGCTTGAGCGAGGCCTAGGTCAAGGGCTGCCATCTCCTTTCTCTACCCAAGAGGCTCAGGTGCCTCAGAAATCCAGGGAGAAGGCTGCTAAAGAGTACCAACTTCCTTTCCCCACCCAAAATTGGTCTCCCTGTATCCCCCAGCCCTTCCGTTGCCTCTGCCCTCTGCCTGAAGACCCTAGGAATGAGGAAGGAGGGGCCTGTGAGCCAGGAGAGACAGCAGACTTGTTGCTTGGCTTTGGGGAGCAGTGTCCTGAGTCTAGCAGAGAACTTAGGTCCCAGTGATTACCAGGACTCCTGCCCCTGTCCTGGTTAGTTTAGCCCTATCTCCCAGCTTGCTGTGAGAGTCAGCTCACAGGCTCTAATTTCTCCTAGGAAGAAGGGGTGTGTGTGTGTGTGTGTGTGTGTGTGTGTGTGTGTGTGTGTGTGAGAAATGGACCCACCTAAAGGTCTCACTTCCCAATAGATGTGTTGCCTTTCCTTCTCTTAATTAGGCCTAACTGTTCCCGGCAGGGGCCATGGTTTAGTGGACCATGAATGAATGAATGAGATTTTGTATGTGAACTATCTATAGTCGAACCCCAGCATTCACTTAACAAATATTTATTGAGGGCCTCCCATGTGCAAGGTCTTGGAACTACAGATATGGAGAACACAGGGTCCCTGCCTTCTTAAGGTACCTACCATTTAAAAAGCCTTATGTAGGGGCACCTGGGTGGCTCAGTCGGATAAGTGTCCAACTCTTGACTTTGGCTCAGGCACCGTGTAGGGCTCCGTGCTGAGCGTGGAGCCTGCTTGGGATTCTCTCTCTCTGCCTCTCCCCCTGCTTGTGTGCTCTCTCTAAATAAATAAACATTAAAAAAAAAAAAGACCTATGTAATTATTAATTAAAATCCAAGCCAGAAGGCAGTCTGTATTAAAGATTAAAACAATGCTATGGGAGCAAAAGAGAAGAAACAGTTAATTCTGATTGTGGATCGTGGCAAAGGCCTTATGGAAGATGCAGCACTGAGGCTGGCCTTGACGAGAAGACTCTGGTTGTGGAAAGCGGATGGGGAGAATATGTCAGGCTCAGGCATGCAGCTGAAGCAAAACCGTAAACTGTACAAAGTACAAGATGAGTTGAGGGATTTCAAGTTTCTCCGTGGTGATGGAGCAGAAGTATGGGGGTAAAAATGGAAGGAGAAATGAGACAGGAGAGGTAAAGGATGAGGTCAGACCATGGGATTTATGCATGGAAGAATCATCTCTGAAACAACTTGAGTGCTGGTGAGGATCAGAGAAATTAGTGAAGTTCAATTTCCTCATTTTATTAAAACAAAAAAGGGGGGGGGCTGGAAAGGTAGGGGAGGGAAGTGACCTGAGTTTATTGAAGGGTCCAAATCCTGGGACCCCTCTCCCGCACCTCATCTGCCACTCTTCCTACTCGGCCAGCGCGATTCCGAGGGGCGCCACTACTACTCCACTTTCCCAGCAGCGGGTCCAGCGGCCCTTTTCCCGCTCTCCCCGAGCGGCGGCCCCCCAGCTCGCTTTCTTCTGCCGCGAGGACCCAGATGCCCCGCCCACATCGGGCCTCGGCCCCGCCCCTAGGTCCCGAAAGGCCTGTACTCTAGGCCTTTCGGTTTGCGCGGTCTGCAGAGAGGACGGTGGGAGCTCTCGCGGCCGCTCACGGTAGGTGGTGTCGGGTTCGAATCAGGGCCGAGGCCTCAGCCGGAGCCAGGCGGCGAGGGGCCCCCCGAGATTCCGCCGGCGTGCCGGGAGCCGCGCGCGGCCCGAGTGCTGCGGCAGGCCTCCGTGGGTGGGCGGGGCGCGTGAGCAGCGCGTGCGCAGCCCGCCTTCCGGTGGCGAGGCGGGTTTGTGTGGCTACTGGTTGGCGGGCTCCTCGGAGCTGCAAAGCGGCCGGTGGTCGGTTTTGTTACCCCCGAGGAGTCCCGAGCCGCGCCTCGGTGCAGCCACAGCTGTCAAAGTGGAGAGGCAGACGGCGAAGTCCCTTGCGGCGAGGGCGGATGGAAACTACGTCAGGCGACTCCTGGGGTGGGGCTGTGGTAAAGGGAGCCAGGGTTGGTCCCCACGGAGGGACGGGGCGTGGCCCAACCCGGACGGTGGCTGGGGCCTTGCTGCCCTCTGCAGGATGGCGGGGGAGCTGCGCCGAGAGAGAGGCTGGGCCGAGGGGCGGGACTCGGTGCGGACCCGGGTTCTCAGACTACCTACCGCACCTGACTGTCGGCGCTCCTAAGCGTCATTCAAGAATAATAAATGGATGAATCTTGTTAACATGAAGGTTAAAGAGGGCTTTGAAGGGGGGGTTGGGGAGGTGGGGAAAGATAAGATTCAGAGGCCTTGAACTCAATAGGACGCGCGTGGTGGGAGCATTGCCAATCCCAGGTCTGGTGCTGAATGTCTCAGACCTTCCTATGGGGCCTCTTGATCCTGAGCACGTTTTTTTTTTTTTTTAATTAAAAAAAATGTTTATTTATTTTTGAGAGAGAGGGAGAAAGTGACAGAGCGCGAGCAGGGGAGGGGCAGAGAGAGAGGGAGACAGAAAATCCGAAGCAGGCTCAGGCTCTGAGCTGAGCTCTCAGCGTAGACCCCAGTATGGGGCTGGAACCTATGAACTGTGAGATCCTGACCTGAGCGAAGTCTGTGGCTTTAACCAACTGAGCCACCCGTGTGCCCCATACCCTGAGCGCATTTTAGACTCCTCTCCCACCCCCAAACAAGACAGAAAACAACTATACAGTTTGAGGGTTTTGAGCTTCCAGGCTTTCTGAAGTGTTAGGCGAGGAGAATCAACCCAATTTTGGCACTTTTAGAGGGTTCACTGAAGGGCTTGGTGACTTCACTTGTTCACTTGACTTTGTGACCTTTGGCAATGTGGAACTCTGGTCTAGTGAGGGCTAGCTTAATCATTCCAAGATCTCCTCCCTGTGGGAGCGGCAGATGGGAAGTGACTGCAGTCCCATCCTCCAAACACAAGGCTGCTGCAAATAAAAATCACAAAATATATTTACTTTTCACCTAACTATTGACTGTACAAATTAAGTTTTGTTACAAGACCCCTCTTCAAAAGCGAGGTTATGGTTGTAAGAATAACGGTTTAGACTGTGATGGAAATGACAGGAGGAATAGAGCCATGTTAATCATGTTAATGAAATCCAAGGAATTTCATTATTTCCTTTATATTCTAAGATGACTCCCTCACTTCACTTTGTATTTATAGACTGAAATAATGAAGGAAATTGTATCACTTTTTTTTTTTTTTTTTTTTTACCCACAGGAAAAATGACCAGACTTCCTGTAAAGTAACCATAGTTACAGAACATCTACTAAGTTAAGACTACAAATTTAGTTGTTGAACTAGAAAAGTTGGTTTCCAGGAGTTCCAGGATATACAGCAGGGCATGACAGTGCCTTGGGTTGGGGATCTGGGGGGATGAGTGAAATGGAAGTTAATGAATTGTCTCTACCTCTGCGAAATGCTGTGCCTTGTGTTTATGACTTCTTAGTCACCCACATTCTTCTCGAAATGGGATTTGGGGCTTTTTTGTTTGCTTCTGGACAAACAAAAGAGTTTATTAGGTCTGTATATGTGTGTCATTGATCCCTTTGAGAATTTGACGTAGCTGTGGACTTCTTCCTCCCAAATGGCTATACGCATGTTTGCATAGATTATGCATATAATTTCAGAGGATTCACAAGCACAGACGCTAGATTAAGAATCCCTGTGTTGAGGAATGTTTGTATGTGTATATAAATGTGTATGTATGTATATGTATATGTTTATATGTATGTATATATGTATTTAGAGAATATAAATATATATTTGAAATTCTGAGAGTTTCTAGAGTTTTATTTCTAGATAATGATCAAATAATTTGAACTTCCTGCTCATGACACTTATGATTTATGATGTTTTATAAGACAAGAACTACTTCTCTTCTAGAAGTTCTGGGACAGGGTAGCATTGATGTTTTTATTAGGAATGTGATAAAGATGCAACAAGAGGGGCGCCCGGGTGGCTCAGTCGGTTGGGCGTCCGACTTCAGCTCAGGTCACGATCTCGCGGTCCGTGAGTTCAAGCCCCGCGTCGGGCTCTGTGCTGACAGCTCGGAGCCTGGAACCTGCTTCGGATTCTGTGTCTCTCTCCCTCTCTGCCCCTCCCCTGCTCAAGCTCTGTCTCTGTCTCTCTCAAAAATAAATAAACATTAAAAAAAGAAAAAAGATGTAACAAGAATGGTTCAGGTTTCCACATTAAGTTATATTGTTAGCAAGCAGAAATACTCATACCAATATGCCAAGGCTTGAACACTATAGAAGAAAGATATTTTATGCTCTTTAGGAACTTAATTTAAAAAAAAATTCTAAATAGATTTTAGAATTAAATTTAGATTTAGTGGCCAGGAGGTAGTAAGGTTGTCCAGCTGGTTACATGTGGGGCAGGGGATGGGAGTGGGGGGTTGTGTGTGGGGAGGGGAGGGGGAGGATTTAAATCCGTGCCGTCTGTCTTATGAGGGAGGAGTCTTTCACAAGGCTTATTTGATATAGAGCTTTTGAGTGGTGCCCCCACCCCCAGGCCTGCAGTACCCCGGGGCACTTTCCTAAATTAAGACTTTCCCGCAGATGGAGGAACTGGAGCAAGGTCTGTTGATGCAGCCATGGGCGTGGCTGCCACTCGCCGAGAACTCCCTCGTGGTCAAGGCTTATATCACCAAGCAGGGCTATGCCTTGCTGGTTTCAGATCTGCAACAGGTGTGGCACGAACAGGTGGACGCTAGCGTGGTCAGCCAGAGAGCCAAGGTAAGTGTGACAAGAAGTCCTGCGGTGGGGCGGTCGTGGGTATGATTTCTGTCTCAGTGGAGGTCAGGGTACATTCACACCAACCAGCGTACTGGCCTGTAGGTTGCCAAGGGAGGTCGGGTCAGGTTGAGACAGTTCCAATGAGTGTCCTGCACTTCTACCCAAAGCCCTGGGATCTTTCCATTTGGTTGTACGTGTGTTAGTTTCTGCACGGCATGCAGTACACGCACGATCGTGAAGGAGGCCAGTTGCTCTCTCTTTTTGTTTTCTTCTTTCCTGTTCCTGTGTCTTTTTTCCCTCCCTTCTTCTCATGCCCACTGTCTTCATGTTAACGAGCTTTCTTCCTTTGCTGTTACGGAGTGGGGAGTCACTTTCCTTTTAGTAGTCTCACTCTGTACGACCCCTGCTGTCTTTTTAGGAGCTGAACAAGCGCCTGACTGCCCCCCCTGCAGCTTTTCTCTGTCATTTGGATGATCTGCTTCGCCCATTGTTGAAGGACACTGCTTGCCCTGGCAAAGCTACCTTTTCCTGTGATCGTGTGGACGAGGCAGTGATACTACGGGTGCAGAGTGAGCTCTCTGGTCTCCCCTTTTATTGGAATTTCCACTGCATCCTAGCTAACCCTTCCCTGGTGAGTGCAATTCAGATACGGGGTGGGGAAGGGGAATGCCAGCTGCTTTGAAATGAATCTTTAGGTGCTTTTATTTTTTTTTGTGGACTCCATTTGAAATTCTTCTCCAGTTGGAAAACTTTCCTTGACTAGACAGAAGGCAAAATGAATTCTTGACTGGTGTATCCTTTACTTGCAGAGTTTGGGTTTACCTGCTTTATTGTGTGTCTTTATTCATTGCTTTATTTATTCAACATTTATTAGGTGTTTACTATGGGCTAAAGAGCCCATAGTTGGGTGTCTAGATCTAACACAATATAGCCTATTCCTGGAGTTCATAATCTAGTGAGAAGACAGACAGAAAATGGGATAAAGTATGGCAAATTCTCTGACTGAGGTAAGCTCAGGATGATCAAAGGTCCGAAAAACCTTTTTTGGAGAGATAGTTTCTGAGCTGATTTTGAAGGTGAGCAGGAAGTAATTGGGAGAAGATCAGGAGGTCATTCTAGGCCAGAGTGTATTTTGAGAAACAGGGAGATATAGAAGTGTGGGCAAATGGGGGAACTTCATGACTGCCGGGAGTTGTGGGAAATGAGGTGGGCAGTGACCAGATTTTGAAGGATTCTAATGAGTTTGGATTTTATCCTAAATGCAACAGGGATACACTGAAAAACTTTAAGCAGGGGTTTAACGTGATCCAATTTGTAATTTATCAAGATCAGCTTGGCAACAGGGCAGAGTATGTAGTGTCATGTACCTTTCTGAACCCTTCTTGTCACTTAATCCTCACCGCTGCCCTGCAAGGTAAGTATTCTTATCCCTGTTTTCAGAGTAGGAAGCTGAGATCGAAGGCAGTCCAGAGTCATCCAGCTTATAAATGAATGAGCTGGAATTTTACTCCCAGGTAGGTCTGATTCAAGAGCCCATTTTCAGCTACTAGGAAGGTAATGTTCTTTGCTCACTTGTAGCTTTCTAGGCCCCAAGAGCTTTTATTAGGAATTAGCTTGAGAGTAAACACTAAACTTGTTTGCAGGAATTACTGCCACTGGTCCCTTCTATCCTTTTATATAAACGGCTTGTTTCAGTCAGTAGCATTAGAGGCCTGCGTCTTCTAAGGGAGGTCTCAGGGTGTAGGCTTATCAGCAGAAGGACCTGAAGACAAGTGGGCATCATTTCCTATAGCCCCTCTTTAGTTTTCCAGAGATGATGTGATGCATTGGCATCAACAGAGTGGATGTGACAAAGTGCTTTTTGAGAAGCTCTTCTCTCATGTGTTAAAAAAAATTTTTTTTTAATGTTTATTTATTTTTGAGAGAGAGAGAGAGAGATAGAACGTGATCAGGGGAGGGGAGAGAGATGGAGACACAGAATCCGAAGCAGGCTCCAGGCTCTGAGCTGACAGCACAGAGCCCAAGACAGAGCTCCAACTCACAAACCGCAAGTAGGTCATGACGTGAGCCGAAGTCAGATGCTTAACTGTGTGAGCCACCCAGGCGCCCCATTGATCTAGAATCCAGTAAAGCTGGGCTTGGGTGCTGCGGAGAACTACTTCTCATTCACCTCAGACTTTCTTAAAAATTTTTTAATGTTTATTTATTTTTGAGAGGGAGAGACAGAGTGCGAGTCGGGGGAGGGGCAGAGAGAGGGGGAGACACAGAATCTGAAGCAGGTTCCAGGCTCTGAGCTGTCAGCCCAGAGCCCGACGACGGGCTCGAACTCATGAACTGTGGGATCATGATCTGATCTGAAGTCACTCGCTTAACCGACTGAGCCACTCAGGCGCCTCTCATCTCAGACTTTCTAAGGTCCATCAGCAGTGCTTAGCAGGTAGCAGTCATTGATATGTGTTGTTTTTAATTGAAATTTTTGATGAAAATTTCCATCCTTCTTTAGACGTCGCTCTTTTGTTCAAAACCCTGTTAACTTTTTCTAAGTAACACCAGGGGGCACTGTTCCCTTGATAATGCCTGTTCCGGGACCAGAACATTAAGGCTGCCTTTGGGAAGCGCCAGCTCTTGCTAGTCTCATTTTGCATCACACAGCCCTAGAAATTCAGAATAGTGAGATTTCGGAGGCAGGTCTCCTAGGAGGCTGGTGGGCTCAAATGTTTTTGTTTTTTGTTTTTTCTCCCTGAAAGAATAAAGAGCACTTACATAATGATATTAGAATGGAAAATACTATGTAAAGGGAAAACTAGCTGTTGTAGGCAAATTTCTCTAATTGGGCAGCTGCAATAAGGAAAGAAGCATTAGTGTTTGGAGTGGAATCAGTCCTGACTGGCCACAGGGAGACGTGACTATGGATCAGTTGGTGAACAATAGTGCTTTAAGGTAAAATGATATATTTATTATTAAAAAAAGAAGAAGCATGCCATCCCAGGGAAACCCCTGAACCCGAGGAGGCTTTACAGGGAAAAAGTTAGAGCCAGTGGACACCGTCAAGGGTGTAGGCGGATACTATTTCAGGCTCGTGTGTGTGTCTGTGAGGTCACACAGTCATAATTTTTGTTTGTTACTCATTGTTGTGATAGTTTTTATTTCATTTTTTTTCAATGAGTAATTCATGCAAAAGACAAACATTTCAAATAGCATTTAAAGGTCTAGTGTGAAAAAATAGGTCTTTCTACTCCTTTTTCTAGTCGCTCCTTTTCCTTCTTTAAAGCAGCTACGGATGCCATCTTGTGAATTCTTAAAGCTATACGTAGGTTTGCATATATGTAAGTATGTACATACTCAGTCAAATACGTATCTGTGTGTGTGTGCATTTTCACAAATGGCAGCGTGCTATCCACATAATCCATCACTTAATTCTAGAATTTAGAAATCATTCATAGCAATATATTGAGAAGATCTGCCTTAATATTCTTTAATGGTAACAGAGTTTTATTTAATGAATATATCAACATGTATTTAATTGATATGCTACTAGTAGACTCTTAAGTTGTTTCCATTCTTTTGTTGTTATGCCTGGTGACTGTCCTTGTATTTACTTTTCCTATGTGTAAACGTATGAGTAAACTAGCAGTGGAATAGCTAAATCGAGGAATATTTGTAATTTTACTCTTGCTCACATAATGCCAAATTGTCTTCCAGAGAGATTACGCAGCTTAACTCCTACTAGTCATGCAGGAGAACAGGAGGGTACAACACAGGATGTTCACACTAATGACTTAATAGTTCTCAAGTCTCTGCGGGATATCATGGAATATGTAGAGCTTTGGGTCACCGCTTTCTAGCCCCTTTCTGCTTCCAGCCAACTCCCTTTATCCCTTCTTCCTTCGTTCTTCCTAGTATCTAATGTAACTTTTTAATTTTTATTTTTACTTATTTTGAGAGAGAGACAGAGAGAGCAAGCAGGGGAAAGGCAAAGAGAGAGAGGGGGAGAGGGAGAGAGAATATCCCAAGCAGACTCTGCCCTGACGGAGCCTGCACTCCAACTCATGAACCCTGAGATCACGACCTGAGCTGAAATCAAGAGTCAGATGCTTAATTGACTGAGCCACCCAGTTGCCCCAATAATTGAATTTTTATGAGACTTGGTTTCTTCATCTCTAAAGGGGAGATGCCAGTCACAGCCTTACTATGGAATCGTGAAGAGTAAATCGAGAACATATGTAGTATTACTGAACTTTTAGCATTATAGCGGACCTGTGAGAGGAAATACTCTGACTCCGTAATTTTCCCTTGAAAAAGATAAGGACCTTGAAGGTGCTTGGGATTAAGCCATTTTCACATCTAGGTGCTCTCAGAACCAGAGCTGGAATCTAGATGTCATTCCCAGTGTGTTGCGCTCTTCACTATATCCAAACCTGATAGAATTCATCTCGGGATTGATAACTGCCATTCTGCTCTCCTGCCTCTGACTTGTAAATATTTCAATGGGAAATATGAAGACATCGGGGGAAGTTATAAGTAGCTTTTCCTCTGGAAAAGATCGGCAGCTCCTGCCTCTATATCCACCACACTTCCTGACCTCCTTAACTGTTGTGAGCTCTTTGAGGGCAGAAGCCTCAAAGGGTCAGAGTATGTATGAGGCACACAGTAGTTATTTGTTGAATTGACTCATTGAACTCCTTCTCTTCATATATTGTTGTCTGTAAATGAAGAGGTGGGGTGTTCCTGACCTCCTGAAGTACTTCAAGATTTTTCCTTGTAGTATCTGTGGATTTGCTCTGAAATCTGTTACTTCAGCCACATGCCTTGTCATAGTTATCTATATTAGTGTTCATCTAACTTTGAAATGAGTTATACCCTGATAATCCAGAGTGGTGTAACCCAATCTTAGGAAATTGTTGGAAAAATTGAAATATTTACTGATAAAAAGCTTAATTTTTTTTTTTTTTTTTTTTTGCTATGTAGACATTAGAGTCTGATAGATCATTTCAGGTGCTTGGTATGGTATTACCATATTTAATTAGAACATGGCATTGGTTAAAAACAGTTTCTCATTGTGTTTCATGTTGTTATACTTACTACCACTCAAAGAAATTGCTATTAAGGTGGATTCCCAGAGAGAGGCTGGTTATTACGTTAGGAGTTTCTGTTATTTATTTATTTTCTAATTAATTAATTAAAAATTTTTTATTTAATTTTTTTTAATGTTTATTTATTTTTGAGAGAGAGAAACAGAGACAGAACGTGAGTAGAGGAGGGGCAGAGAGAGAGGGAGACACAGAATCTGAAGCAGGTTCCAGGTTCTGAGCTGTCAGCACAGAGCCCGACACGGGACTCAAACCCGCGAACCATGAGATCATGGCCTGAGCCGAAGTCAGATACTTAACTGACTGAGCCACCCAGGCACCCCAGGAGTTTCTGTTATTTGAAGGCTGTTACCAGATGGACGGTGACACTGTTTGGTTACCAGTTGTAATTACTTTCACTTCAACCCCTGCAAACATTGACTTACTTTCATACAAGTATTCACCTATTTTTCCTCCTAATCTACCTTGAACAGGACCAAACCTAAGAAAATAATTCTTAGGAAAGAGGGTTGGGTCTAGAGCAGATTAATTTTCCCGAGGCAGAACTTCTGCCACATTTTGAACAGTACTTCCTGGAGGCTTAAGTTTATCCGAAGGACCTGAACTGAGAAACAGGACCAGGTTGGGATGTACTGTGTGATGGAAAGAAGTGACTGGTATTTACAGCTAGACTTGATTTCTGGCCTTCCACTCTGTGTCAGTACCCTGCACTTCTTGGGTCCTGGTGCTGGTACAAAAGCTGCTGCCACTAACCCTTGTTACCTATGCCTCCCCACCCCACCCCCCCATCTCTTCTCCTAATTTGTCCTTAGAGAAAGGTGGGAGTTGGTGTACTATGGCCAGTGGGCCACCTCTGGCTTGCTGCCTATTTTTCAGAAGTTACACTGGAACCCCAGCACCCTGATGTATTACACGTTGTCTGTGGGTGCTTTCCTGCTACAATAGCAGAATTGACTATTGTGACAGGGACTGTATGAGCCACAGAGCTGAAAATACTGACTACCTGGCTCATACAGAAAATGTTGCTGACCTCTGATCTAGGGCATTTCTTCTTAGTGCCTGCTTTAGCTCATCTGCTTGGGGGTAGGGAGAGGAACTCGGATAGCATGCACCAGCCACAGAGAGATGATCGATTTTAGCTTTTTTCTTTGGCTATGGCTTTCTCCTTTCTAAAGCTACTGAATACCTTGCGTAGGTGAATTAAATGATTTTTCTATATAGCTGTATGTTATCATGTGAGAATACCATCTTAGCTGCTCGGTGGCGTGGCTGTGCTCACATCCTTCTTATCTCTTGTTAAGAGCAAGGTGTGCTAGTCGGTTTATTCCTTCCCAGGCTGGCCTCTTGGTGACTGGCTGGCTTCTGTTACTATGACCTGAGACTTTGGTGCCTTTGTGGGAGCAAATTGAAACTCTGGGCTCATTCTGGGCTATTGGCAGCCCTGAAATGGCTCGTAATCAGTGTCTGGGTTTAATCTGAGACTGACCCAAGGCTCTCTACTCTCTGTTGGTTTTTGTCTTCTGTTATACGCCAGCTAGCTCACTCTGTTTAAGCCACACCTACTTTCCTGAAGGTTACTTGGGTTTCAGCTTTTGTCCCTCAGTCTCTGAGGAGAATTGAGGCAACACTTACCTCTTCCTCTGTCACATCCTTCTCTTTATTTTCTTCTTTTTTAAACAAATTTTAAGTTTATTTATTTTGAGAGAGAGAAAGAGAGAGAGACAAAAAGAGAGAGAGCGTGAGTGGAGGAGGGACAGATAGGGAGAGAAAGAGAATCCTAAGCAGGCTCAGTGCTGTAAGCATGGAGCCCAATGTGGGGCTTGAACTCACAAACCGTGAGATTATGAGCTAAGCTGAAATCAAGAGATGATGCTTAACTGACTGAGCCACCCAGGCACCCCACGTCCTTCTCTTTAAATTGCCACTCCAGGTTATCTGTCCCTGTGTTCTCCTCTATTCTTCCCATCCTTTTATCCGTGCTGCGAAGAAAACCCTTGAACTTCTTTCACATACCTATTTAATTATTTTATTACTGTATTTGTGTAGATGGATTGCTTGCCTATGAAACTGTAAGTCCCTGTGAAAACATTTATTTTTCAATATTTTTTTCTAGTTCCTAATATAGTGTTAGGGAGTACTCTGTAAGTGTCTGTTGGCTGATGGACGTCTCTTCTATGAAAGGTCTCCCAGCATTTGATTCGTCCTCTCATGGGCATGAGCCTGGCCTTGCAGTGCCAAGGGAGGGAGCTAGCGACCTTGCTTCGAATGAAAGATCTGGAGATCCAGGACTACCAGGAGAGTGGGGCTGTGCTGAGCCGAGGTGAGAGGGTATTCTTTGGGGGTGTTGTGAGGGGAATGGTTCAGATGGTCAAAGGGCCTCAGAAAAGGGGAGAGTCGTTTGCATTAGAGATGGATTTCCCAGGGGAGATGCTGACCAGATGCTGGGTGACACTTCTCTCTGCCTTGAGGACTTGGCTGGTGTCCAGTAGCCATAGAAGCTGTAACTGAGTCCAGCCATGGCCTAGGTTATGGCAAGGGGGGACTTTGGAAAAGGCCAACAGCTCTATACAAAATTGTACGAGGGCAACACAGACTTGGGACCTTGGGAAGTGCTAGAGTTTCAGCTTCAGAATAAAAACTCAGTTTGACCTTTGTCTTCATGGCAGGAAAAACTCCTAAGAGCACATGCTGCCACCGAACATGTCCTGTGTGGCTAATCACCCTTTCCTCCTCCTGTTTGCTCACACACTCTCATCCCTTCTCCTGCTGGACTCTGGGTGTTGCATGTTTATGCTCGTTCCCAAGAAATCTTGGGCTCTGTTTCTTTTCCTTCTCACAGTCAAGAAGCTCATCCTAAGACTAATATTTCTTTTCTGTATCCCTTCTTATTACAGATCGGCTGAAGACAGAGCCATTTGAAGAAAATTCCTTCTTGGAACAATTTATGGTAGAGGTAGTGTATGCAACAATAAGAACTTTCTTTTTCCTTGCGCAACTTTGCTTTATTTTCTCACGCATTTTGGGTGTTAGCTCGCTTGCATGGTTGGGAAGTCCTTTCTCTGAAAAAGGTGCCTAGAGAAAATCTGATAAAACTTGAGACGCACATTGGGGAAGATAGGGTGAAATAGGGGGCAAGAATATAAAAGGCGAAAGTGGGCTGGTTAACATTTGTAAAACATCTCTGTTAACGTAGGGATTTCATTTGGAATTCTCTAACCTTGGAAAGTTTGGTTGACCAGTTGATAAATTATTGCTTGTTGAGATCAGATCGCAGGTCTGGATTATAGGGTGGGGGGCTAATTATTATTACTTGTCCAGGCCCCTTCAACATCCCGCAGCAGGGGAAGGTGAAAAGCACAGGGCTACCATTTGGGAACTGTCTTGTGGGCACAGTAGGCTGTGGAAAATCACAGTGTTTATACAAGGGGACTGGCAAAGGAATGAATGGGGAGTAGATAATTGTGGCCTGTCAGAAGCTCCTGCCTAGGTTTCCCTTCTAAGGATTGAGCTTGGCCAAAAGAAACATCTATTAAATGCCAAACAGGGGGAGTATTAATAATAGTGACCTTTGATAATAACAGTCAATATTGATCTTCTCCTTCTCTAACTCTTTTGGGACTGGTTAGTTGTACAGTGAGTACCTTAGTATTATTGCCCTGTTTTCTAATTATATGTGTTACCCAAGTTGGTACTTTACTATGTAAGCAAATAATGCTATTATAATATTGCGTTCTGTATAGATTATTCATATTTTTGTCTTGTCATCTAGGCTAATTTGTAAACTCTTTGTGGACAGGGACGGTGACTCATATTTCTTTTGAACATGAAATTAATGTTTTTCACAGGGCTAGGCCTAAAGCAGGTGTTCTTGACTTGGAACCTTCTGTTCTGCCTCTGTGCATTGGCCAAGCCAAGACGCCATGATGCTTGGGGTCTTAACACTAAGAGCAAAAAATGCAAGTTGAGTGCTCAGTCCACCGACTGAAGCAATTTAACTCTGGAGAAGAAGGAAAGCATGTACTGTTAAGTCCTGAAGCAGAGGAGATTTCAAGTCTTTATGGGGAAAGAGAGACCATTACACTTGCCACAGAGAGATTTCCTAGGCCATTTTTCTGCCAGATAGCTTCCTCTGCCCATAAGTGTAGGTATTAAGGAGGTTAACACAGGCCGGGGGTGACATGCTAATTCCCTGCTTCAGCCCCTTAGTTAAACAATACAAAGCTTCGTCTTAGCCCAGCAGAGAGGTCCCTTCCTGATCTAGTGCCCACATACTTATCCATCTTGATTTCTTAACGTTTTTCTTTATGAACCTTATACTTCAGTGACAGACAATGACTTTGAATTGCCAAAGTGCCTTTCTTCAGCCTTTATGTCTTGGCATACATTGTTCCCTTAATCTATAATGCCCAACGCCCTGGCCTTATCTACCTTGTAAACTTCTATTAATCTTTGAAGTGTCAGCTTTGGCTTCTTTGGGAGACCTTTCCAGACTCTCCTTGTAAAGATAGTCCTTCTTCCTGCCACCATAGTACCTTGGTTCCTACCTCTGTTTTACCACTTACAGCTTTGTGATATTACCGTTTATATGTCTGCAAGACTATGCCTTTCTCCTCCATTGATCTGTGGACAATTTGAGGACAAGGACTGTGTTGTATGCTTTTCTGTATCCCCAGCACTGAACAGAGTGCCTAGGAGTCGTAGGTTCTCACTAAGTTTGTGGATGAAGATGTTGGAAAATCCGTGCTAGGGGAATTTCATGAAAAGTGTGGCGGTGTGGCCTGTGCATACAGTGCTGCTTGTGAGACCTGTATTTGGGGTATTCAGTTATTCTCTTGGTTTATTTTGCAGCTTCGGATAAATCAGTACTCAGAGCCTCCATTTACTCATTTGTAAAATTGGAAGCTCCTCTCTTCCATGCTTTGGGGTGGGGGCAATCCTGCAGAATCGAATGAGAAAGCATGGAGAGTCCTGGTGCCAACCCAGGAAGAATATTGGTGTTTTGGAACCAATTACTTCAGGAATACTGGTCTTCTAAGTACTGGGTGGATCACACCCAAACCACATAGACTTACGGAATTTTATATATCTGCAAAGGAGCTGAGAGACAAGTGGCTGTAGCTTTCCATTTCATAGATTAAGAAATTGGGCCCCAGAGAGGTTAAATGACTTGCCTAAGGTCCTGTAGCTGTAGCTGTATGTTTAGGACCGCCTACATTTCTTATCTGGGATCATCCCTATTTTGTTTTGCCACGCTAACTGGCTGTATACACCAATTAGAGGAGAGTTAAGGGCTAGGACAATGTGGAATTCTTGTGACCTCTGGGATCACTGAATGTCCTGCATAGCCGCTAGAACCCGTTTCCTAACGGGACTGCAGAATTTCTTAGGGCCACTGTACCTTTTCAGTTACTCTTCTTGCCTGGGGTCCTACAAACAGGACACAGAAGGGTCATGGGGTCACCCAAGACAGCTGAAAGGATGTGCCATCAAAATAAGCAACATAGGAAGATAAACAAACCGGGGACAGAGAGCTCGGGATGAAGGTAGAGGGGGGCCACGGCTGATGTCAGAGGGCCATGCGGTCAGTGGCTAGGGTCTGTTTTTCCTAGTTCTAGGCTAGAGGCCATAGAGATAGAGCACAGAGGGCAGTAGGGCAGGGAAGTTTCTAGGAGACTAAGGCCAGGAAAAATATTTAAGGGTTGAACAGGGGTTACATCTTCATATTTAGTTCTTTTGTTTTTCCTCTCCCGCCAAGAGCCTTCGATTTCGCATTTCCAGGGAGCCCCAGGGGGCCAATCGATGGTGGCCTGATCGGAGGGGGAGTACTGGCAGTGTTCCTCAAGTTGGCTGGATGGAGTGGCTGCTGGTATGATCTTCATAGAGGGAAGATCCCCATAAAGAGCATTTCCTAGGACTGGGGGCTGGGAGGCACCATCAGGAATGGAAGATGAGTCCAGGAATTGGGGACTATTACCACATGGCAGTAGGCACTGTGTTAAAGAAGTTTAGGAGGATGGGGCTGGCATGGCCCTCTCTCACTCTAGTCCACTGGAGGGAGTTCCTTCCCCTGGCCCTGTCCATGCCTCCCTCTCTCCATCTGGTTGCCATCAGGCTGTGCGGCTGCTGGCGGGCTCTTTATTTATTTATCCCAGTGTAATGGGGTGAGGAGGGAGCTGGCCTGAGGCTGGCATTCCGAGGCCGTGCCACTGAGCCACAGGCGGTTTGCATGGGTGTGTGAGTCACTGGGGCTGCATGCTGCTCAAACCAGACGCGGCCAGGCTCAGGGACAGCAGGCAGCCCAAAATAGAGCCCCGCCCTCTGCAGCTGGCAACCCCTGGCGGGGAATCAGCCCTTAACACCAAAACCCGAGCGGTTGCGTGAAGTTGGCTTCCTTAGGGAGGGGGCCTTAACGGATTCTCTCCTTCCCTATCTTCAGAGGAGAGTATTCAGCATAGCCAGTCATTCCCGTTGCAGCAGGCTGCATGCCTTGTAAGATTTAAATTAATCCGTTCGGTATAGTGCCTTCACCAATGTCTATTATATGGTTATAGTTATGTACCTATAGGTAGCATTGATTTGACTCAGCGTCCTAAATGTAGCCTTGTGTCCTGTCTAGTTTTAAGCTACTGTCTTCATTCTTTGCCTGGTTGCAGCCTGATGCTAGAGCAGATGCTTCAAGTTGTGAAGATACTCACTGCTGCTCTTAGAAAGCTAGAGGTTATATCAGTGATCCCTGGGGAAGATGATCTTTTAACCTGGAATCTGCTGTCCTGTTGAGTTCATTCACAGATAGCCTCTGCTTGGTTTCCTTGGCCAGCGTTCCATTCTTTACCTGCCCCTTAAATGTTAGTGTTACTCAAGATCCTGTCCTTATCCACTCACCCTTCCCTCTCTGGGGCATCTCATCCAGACCCCAGTTTCAACTGTCACAAGTACACCAGCGAGTGCCAATCTTATGTCTCTACTATGCTGCAGCCCATATTTTTTTCTGCACATTTGACATGTCCACCTGGATGCCCCACATGCAATGCCCTAAACTTGTCCAAAAGAAACCATCTACTCCCCTAAACCCATTTCTCTTCCTATATTCCTTATCTTGGGGAATTGTACCAGTATCCGTTCAGCTTTCTAAGCTAGAAGCTTGAGAGTTACCCATTTTTCTCTTTGTCCTTACTTTCAAAGCCTAACTTGTCAACTCTCTTTTGAATCTGCTCTACTCTATTCCGGTGTTCATTGCCTTAGATTAGCGCCCCCACCCCCGTCCCCCTTTTATTGGTTTGACCTTCCAGTAGCGTCCTAGCTTGTCACTCAGTCAGTCCTTATTCCCCTCCAGTTGAATTTGCGTTCTGTCAGAGTGATCTCTTTGAAACGGAAACAGAAAACCAGATTGCTTAGAGTCATTTAGGGGTTCCCGGTTGCCTACAGGATAAAGTTCAAACTCCTTGCATGGCACACAAGGTCATTCACACAAGGTCATGGCATATGATTTGGTCCTCTTGACCTCTGTAGTCTGATCCTCTGTCACTCTCCCACACTGAAGTCTTTATTTTATTTTTTTTATTTAGAAAATTTTAAAAATATTTATTTAGTTTTGGAAGAGTGCAAGCAGGGGAGGGGCAGAGAAAGGGGGACAGGATCCAAAGCGGGCTCTGCACTGACAAGCTGACAGCAGCCAGCCCAATGTGGAGCTTGAACTTACGAACAGTGAGATCATGACCTGAGCCGAAGCCGAAGTCAGACACTCAATGGACGAAGCCACTCAGGGGCCCCTACCACACTGAAGTCTTAATGCCCATACATCTCTTGACCAACTTGCCTGGTATTCTTTTCCGTCTCGTCCTCGTGGCAGATTCCTATTTAGCTTTCCTGACTCTGCACAGACATCATCTCTTTTGTGTTTTCCATGACAGTTTTTCCTTTCCACAGTCTGCTCTCCTTTCAGGCACAGGGACACTATCCTGCTATTCCCACAGCCTCTTGTACATATCTCTGCCATGGCATTTGGCATAAGGGAGGATATGGAAATGAAAAAGAAGGATGGGGGGGCAGGGAAAATTGAGTTCGCTGATCTTTTCTCATTTAGGCTTTTCCTTTATAATGCTTGTTAATTCTGCGGCACCTGGGTGGCTCAGTTGGTTACATGTCCAACTTTGGCTCAGGTCATAATCTCGTGGTTCATGGGGATGAGCCCCACGTCAGGCTCTGTGCTGACAGCTCAGAGCCTGGAGCCTTCGGATTCTGTGTCTCCCTCTTTCTCTGCCCCTCCCCCAATTACGCATTCATTCTCTCTCTCTCTCTCAAAACTAAATAGACATTAAAAAAATTTAAATATAATGCTGGTTAATTCCTTCTCAAGATTTTCTTCACATGGCTTCCGTAGTATGATACTGTCCTGTCCTTCATCCTACTTCATTGGTTGCTCCATCTCCAAACCGCTTGCTGGTTCTTCTCCCTTATTACCTCTTCATGTTGGAGTGCCCAGCATTCAGTCCTTGGTGCTCTTATATTTTTTCACTCGCTCCTTTAGTGATCTCATGTAGTCCGTGGCTTTGACCACCTTGTTGATGAATCCCGAATTTAATTTTTATTCTTAGACTTTCCCCCCAGACTCTGGGCTGCCTGCTCAACATATCCGCGTGGAAGTCCCCCAGAGTGTCAAACTCAATGTGTCCAAAACTGAACTCCTCATCTTACCCCCAAATTTGCTTTTCCAACAGCCCCCTCACATCTTAGTTGATGGAAACATCATTCTTTCACTTGCTAGGGCCATAAACTTTGGAGTCATCCTTGACTTCTTTCTCTCACATCCTGCCTCTAGTCCATCAGGATCTCCTGTTGGCTCTTCCTTCAAAACACATGCATACTTTCACCTCTGCTGCTACCCTTCTGGTCTGAGCCACGTTTGTCTCTTTCTTGCATTATTGCAGTAACCTCCTTACTGGTATCCCTGCTGCTACCTATGCCTCCTTCTGGCCCATTACCAACAAAGCGATCTTATTAAAACACAGATCACATCATGATACTCCCCTGCTCAAAGTCCTTCATATTGGCTTCACATTACACTTATAGAGCAAAATCCTACATGATCTGGACCTTGTTACGTTTCTTTTTTTTTTTTTTAATGTTTATTTATTTTTGAGAGAGAGAGAGACAGAGCATGAGCAAGGGAGGGGCAGAGAGAGGAGACACAGAATTGGAAGCAGGCTCCAGGCTCTGAGCTGTCAGCACAGAGCCCGATGTGGGGCTCGGACTCACGAACCACAAGATCATGACCTGAGCCGAAGTTGGATGCTTAACCGACTGAGCCACCCAGGTGCCCCATGGACTTTGCTTGTTACCTTTCTGACCTCATCTCCTACCACTTTCTCCTTCTTTTACTCCACTGCATCCACACTGGCCTTGTGCTGTTTTTCTAACTCTCTCTGACTACCACCTGCTTTTAGTCCTCTTTGCAGCCTGTTTCCTCTGCCTGGAATGCTCTTTCTTCAGATACTTGTGTGGCCAACTCCCTCACTTCCTTTTTGTCTATATTAATTATCTACTGGGGCGCCTGGGCGGCCCAGTTGGTTAGGCGACCGACTTCGGCTCAGGTCATGATCTCACGGTTCATGGGTTCGAGCCCTGCGTTGAGCTCTGTGTTGACGACTCAGAGCCTGGAGCCTGCTTCGGATTCTGTGTCTCCCTTTCTCACTGCCCCTCCTCCGCTTGTACTCTGTCTCTCTCTGTCTCTCAAAAATAAATAAATGTAAAAAAAAAAATTTAGTGATCTACTTCTTTATAACACATTACTCCAAAATATCATAGTTTAAAACAACAAACAGTGTTGAGGGTCAGGGATTTGGAAGCAGCTTAAGCTGGGTGATTTCTGGCTCAGGGTCTCCCATGAAGTGGCAGTCAAGGTGTTGGCTGGGAATGCCATTATCATAAGGGGCTGGAGATTTCACTTCCAAGCTCTCTCATGTGGCTGTTGGCAGGAGGTGCCATTGCCTTGTCATATGGCCTCTCCATAGGGCTGCTCACATTACATGGTCCTGGCTTCCTCCAGAGCAAGTGATCCAAGAGACAGACTAAGACCAAAATGGAAGCTGCAGTCTTTTTACAACCTAATCTCAGAAGTGACAGCCCATCACTATCTTACTGTAATCCCTTCATTAGAAGTGAGTCACTAAGTTCAGGCCACACTCAATGGGAGGGTAATTAAGTTCCACCTCTTAAGGGGAGGTGTCTCAAAAATATAATACATGGTTTTGTTCAAATGTCACCTTCACAATGGAGTTTACCCTGAGTATCCTATTTAAAATTGTAAGCCACATCCTTGCCACTCTGTACATGGCACTCCCATTTCATTTTTACCAAGCTCTACTTTTAATTTTTTCCATAGCACTCACTTTCAACATATTATAAAATTTCCTTATTTCATTATATTCATCATTTATGGTATCTTCCCCCTGTTAGAATGTGTAAGCTCAGCAAAGACAAGTATATATGTTTTGTGCACTGGTTTATCCAAAGTGCATAGAACAGTGCCTCTACACACAGTAGGCATGAGATAAATATTTGTTGAATGGATGAATGAATCTTATCTTCCCACTCCTCTTTATTTTCCCTACCTTATGAATAGGCCGTGAAATGATCACCTGTTGGTAGCCCGAGATCTAGATAGCCCTACTATAAATAGATGAGGAGCCTAAGGAAAGAATTGCTGTCTGATTGCCATTCTCTCACCTGCCTGTTTATTGGGAGATAGTCCCAACTTTGGGATGAACTATCAACCTTGAATCTTTTCTTACTGAGTGACCCCAGAACCTCTTTTTTAGACCAGTTAAGAAATTAAATATCACAAAAACCAAAAGAATAAGAACCTACCAAAATCCTGGAAAGAACATTAGTCATACAGCCAAAAGTAAGTTCTTAAGTTTCCTCTTTCCTCAAATTTTCCTCTCTCTGGGCTCTCCCTCCGCAGTTAGAAGGGCTGCCCTGCTACCATATGCCTGGTATTTAGTATGTGGAGGAAGGCACAGGACCCGGTATGCCTTCATGGGCATCGTAAAGAAGGATAAGTCTAGATGCAGGAGACTGTCCTCCCTATCAGCATGCATGTCAGTTCTCTGATTGAGAGAACCCTGTGGTTAATTCATTCTCCCAGTATTCTCCGTGATGTATATGCACCGTGCCAGGTTCTGTGAGCGGGCAGGGTATGAGAATATTATCGTCAAAGAGCTTTTGCACGTCAAAGTGCTTAATGAATGGTGATAGGGGCCACGGTAGTGGAGTGATCGGAAGAAGCTTCCTGCAAAAGGCAGGACTTGATCTGGACTTCCATGTTTGTTTTCGGTTTCGGTTTTGCTAGGGAACTCAGTGGAAGACATTTTAGCTGGGAAGCACATGGGTGAAGGCTGTAAAATAATAATGAGTGGGAGAGGATTAGTAGAAAAAAAGGTTAGCAAGATAATAACTTCAGGCTAGGTTGTTGGGGGGCCTTAAATGCTGCTCTGGAAGATTGGTACTTCATTCTGAAGGTAAATGTGTTTCAGCTTTTTTTTTTCTGCCGGCATTCCATTTATTTGCCGGTTTGTGTTCAGTTATTAACATCTATCATTACAGGCAGTGATTCTCAAACCGGCACATCTCCTAGGAAGGAGATGAGCACTTCCTTCTTGTAGTTACTCATTTCTGTCGTAGATAGTGGGAAGCTGTGGAAAGTTTTGGCTGGAGAATTGACATAGGAAAGTGATCTTTGGGAAGATTAGTCTGTCCGTGGTATGCCTATGTGAGCTCAAGAATAGTGGTACTGTTGACAGACTAGGAAAATCATGGGTGGGGCTCAATTAAATCTAATCTTGGGCATACAAAGGAATGGTTTTCCTTATTTAAAACACAAATCCACCAGTATTTGAGCTCTGCAATGAAAATCTCCAGAGAGGAAGGAATGGCTGCATATGTTTCTCAGCTACATTTCTTCGGAATTTTGCCTCCTCTGGGGTTTTCCCAATGTGGTTCCCGTAGTCACTCTTGAGCCCTGCTGCCACCGGCCACCACCTCTTTTGTTTTGGGCCCAAGGATGTATTAAAAGGCCTGTTTCTTTATTTTCCTTTTACAAAGCATTATAGGGGTTGATACTTTCCAAAGAAAATTTATCAAAAACCTGAGGGAAAGCAAAAAGGAAATCAACATAACAAATACAAGTGGAATAAAATCACTCATTTCCAAGAGAAGATTTCTGATTGTGGCAATCCTAATAGTGAACGACTTCATCAGCCTCTAAATTCTCATATCCAAAAGCCTTATAATCAAGTGTTACTAACTCAGATGACTACAGGGGACCGGCGTGCAACATAAATACGCATATCAGGCTGGAGAGAAGACAACAGAGATTTGTAGGGGTCTGTGGAAAACTGAATTGCACATGCCCCCTGTGTCTAGACCCAGATAGGCTAGCACAGTTGAACAGACACTGCTCTGGGGGATTGTGTATCGTACTTCATTCAGAGGACGTTACCAACTCTTCTAAAATGAAAACTGTTTTTGTTTGTTTGTTTAGCTCCACTGAATCCACCATTAGCCTCTTAATTTGGTTTCATTCTTATTTCCAGTCTGCGAAATCCACTTAGTTGAGAATTGAGTTGTGAGGCAGTGATGATGGATATCTTATTTCTGGCAAACATCTAGCCTTCTTAGGCCTAAACTCTAAGCTTCTCATACCTCTGGGACATTTGGCAATGATTCACACAGCTGAGTCTCTCTCCTCTTTCCCCAGTAGAGGAAAGGTTTCATCAGAGTCCATTCATTACATTATGGCCATTAAACAGTGCTTTGGTCTATAAAAAATGACGACTTACATATGATCAGAGTTAATGAAAAAATATAAGATGAAAGTCTTTTTCACATACGTGTTGGATTTAAATTGACTGTAGGACCTATAAGTGGTAATGCTCAGGAAAGCACTGACAAAGTGGGTTTGAAGCTTAGGTTGAAAAGATCTATAGAAATAGGTCTGGGAGTCTGCTGCAGAGGAGAGATACCTGAAGTCATGAGAGTGGATGCCTGTTTTGCTGGGAAGAGCATGAAGAAAAGAACAAAAGTCCAATGATTGAGATTTGGAGAAGAGTCATAGTTGGAAGGAGTAGTAGGAGCCAGTGAAGGAAGTGCGAGCAGATAGGAGGAGAATCTGAACACAGTAGTTAATTAACCCAGAAAGGGGAACAGACAGTTATCAAGTACATACGTACATGTGCCAAACACAGTGCCAGGTGGTTTATCTAACTTACAATCCTTAAACAAACCTATGAGGTTGGTGATATTATTTTCATTTGAAAGAGAAAGAAGCAGAGGCTCAAGGGCTAAGTAATTTGTTTCAAGTCAACTCACCTGATTTTCTCATATTTGTCTTTACTCAAATCCCGTGCTCTTCCCATCACCCCAGAGGGTGATCCAGAGCGCCGTCTGCGGGAGAGAGACCAAACTGAACGAGTGCCTGCCTGCCTGCCTGCCCGCCCGCCCGCCAGAGGAAAGTCCATTAGGCAATTTGTGATCTTGGGCAATATCAGCAGATTGCAGGCAGCTAAAGAAGGATCAGTTGATAAGGCAATGGACACAATGGGTATAGAACTCTCATTATTTCATTTCACAATGAAAAGGAATTGAGAGCTGGCTGCTGAGTTAGCTGTGGCTTAGCAGAACCCCTTCTGAAGGTGAGAAGATGCACGTGTGTTTGAAAGCAAAGGAGGAGCCACTGGAACAGCAGCAACGTAAGCTGATAAAGGGAAAATGATAGAGGGAAGCAAGGACCTGTGGAGTTGAGCAGAGTGGGAGAATTAGTCCTTCCTCTGAGACTTGCGGATGGCCTGAAGGCGCAGGTGATGTTTTGAGCAGATGACTTGATCTCGGCCTATTTCCATCCTCTTTCCCCAGGAGATGTTGCCTGTTCATTCAGGAATTTTAAAGTCCTTCCCAAGGACTTTTAGCATCAGATGGTTCCATGACTTTTCTGTTAATGACCAAAATAGTGAAACAGACAGCAGTGAAAGTATCAGCTGTATTCTTTCCCTCTTCTGAACTCCTGTGTCACTTTGTGTCTTTTCTGTGTCACTCATCACCGTAGTGCCTTGTATATAGGAGGCACACAGTGATGAGTGGTTATAGCTTAAAGGCCGTGGCATTGGAAGATCCTCTCACGTGGGTAAATGTTGTCTCCGGTTATAGAAATGTGGAGGAAAAACAAAAGAATCAAATGACTTACCTTTAAACTTTCTTGATGTGTTGGCTTCCTAAGTTTAATTTTTTTTTAATGTTTTTTTGTTTCTGAGAGAGAGAGAGAGAGATAGAGATAGCACACGAGCAGGGGAGGGGCAGAGAGAGAGGGAGACACAGAATCCGAAGCAGGCTCCAGGCTCTGAGCTGTCACTACAGAGCCCAACACGCTGCTTGAACCCACGAACCATGAGATCATGACCTGAGCCGAAGTCGGACGCTTAACCGATTGAGCCACCCAGGCACCCCGGCTTCCTACCTTTAGCCTTATGCCTAAAGTGTTCTTTTATTATAGCCTTTACTCATGGGTGATATTTCTTTTGGATAGTGAGCCACATTGAAAAGTGAGAGACTGAGTCCTGTAGGTTAGCAGTTGAGCAGTCCAGTACGTAGGGAGCAAGATGTTAGGATTCATGGGTATCTTTGCTTTCTCCCATAAAGGAATTGTCAAGGGAGAGATTGCCGTTAAAAACCTCAAGAAACAGTTTTTTCATTTTGTATGGGAAATCTTTAGTCTATTTTTTAAAATTTTATTTGAGAGAGAGTGTGTGTGTGTGAGTGGGGCACAGGAAAAGAGAGAGAACCTCAAGTAGGCTCCACACTCAGTGCAGAGCCCAATGAGGGGTTCGATCCCATGACCCCGGGATCATGACCTGAGCTGAAATCAAGAGTCAGACACTCAACCAACTGAGCGACCCAGGTGCCCCTAGTCTATTTGTTTTTATATTTAGAGGTTTAAACTCTATGTAGATGGTACATTTTAAGCACCATTGGAAATATTAAACATTGTGGAATCATGCGGAAAAGTGAAAACGTGGTTTCTGCCCTTGAAAGGTGGACTTTTGAGGGAGATCAGACCACTGGAATTTGCATATATACAAAGGATATTCTAAATACTTAAAATATATGTCACCTCAGAGACAGAAGAAACAGATTCATTTGCATAGCAAGCTAGTTTGGAAGAGGTATTTCCGGAGAGGTAAATCTTTTATTTATTTATTTATTTATTTATTTATTTATTTATTTATTTATTTATTTATATTTTATTTATTTATTTTTCAATATATGAAATTTATTGTCAAATTGGTTTCCATACAACTCCCAGTGCTCATCCCAAAAGGTGCCCTCCTCAATGCCCCTCACCCACCCTCCCCTCCCTCCCACCCCCCATCAACCCTCAGTTTGTTCTCAGTTTTTAAGAGTCTCTTATGCTTTGGCTCTCTCCCACTCTAACCTCTTTCGGAGAGGTAAATCTTGAGCTAAGAGAATGTAGGGATTTCGTGCGGTGAATGGCTACTGAAGGAAAGACACAACTAGGTATTTTATTCAGTTACACAATCTGAGAGGCTCTCCCTAGGTGTGGTGGTTTGAGGGAATCCTTCAAAAACACTTTGGCTTCTGTTACTCTTATCCTTGAAGCTTGAGCAGCTCTGAAACCGTACACTGTCCTCTTAGGATCTTTTACTCCACAGAACCCCTTCCAATTTGGTGTGAGTGAAGCTAGGAATGGGGAGGATCTTTGAGATATGAAATGGGTGAGGTTAGCTATCTACAGAAATGATTTACCCTACTGTTTGTAAATATATTGCCTATGAGACTAGGTTACAAGTCTCAACAAGGGCGTACGTAGGCTAGTAACTTAATGAAGGAAATCATGGCGTTTCCAGTATGTGCAGAGAAGATTAGAGCCATAGAATTTGGGGGGCTGGAAGGGTCTTTATCGATCTAAGAATATATCAAATCTCTTTGTTTTACTTTTGGGGAAATTAGGGCCTGCAAAGATAAAAGAACTTTATCTTTACCCCTGTAGACCGACTTTACCCCTGTAGACCAGCAGGGGTAGGTTTTGGCACCAGGACCCATGGCTCTGAACTTCAGGTCCGGTATTATTCCATCATATTCTATTGCCTTGCCACGTGTTACACAGCGACACTTGGAACTTTATGTGGGCAGTAGGCAGGACTGAGACCCATTTGTGAGCATTATGGAGACCTAGCTTACGTAAGAGATGGGAAAGTGGTCCGTGGCTGGAGTCCTCTGCCTGAGTACGCCTCTCTTCCTCCACATCTTTCTTGTAGCCCTTGGTCTTGCACACCTCTGGGCTCTCGTAAGCAATTAGAGAAAAACTTATATAATTTATTCATGAGGTCCGAGAAGATGTTCTAGCAGAGGAGCAGAGTTGTATAGAATTTGAAAAAAGAGAAACTAAGGAGTAACAATTTATTAATTTATCTACCACAGTGCCAAAGCAGTGAAATAGAATGGGGACAAATGTCTAGTTTTTTTCCACAGTGTATACGAAGTCTCCCATAAAGTCATTTGCTGTCTTCTGCCTTTTTTTCTGTGTTTGACAAATAGCACTCAGTGTTTATTTGGCTTCCCAGGAAAAATCAGCTGAAGATAGTTCAGTCACTGGAATGGTATAGCCCCCACCTTATAAACTAATACACTGGCATTTTAATTTCTAAAGTAGTGTTCTATGATTTTAGTTAGCACTTGTCAGTCCTCTGGAATCTGATTATCCCTAAATGAACTAATGAAAACCAAGTTGGGGACTCTGGACTTTTGGTGACCCCTACAAAGTATAGACTTCCCATGAGATGCTGCTTCAACAGCTTCTCAGGGTCTCTCAATCTGTGTATCTGGCTGTTTACCTCCCCTAACATTTCTTACTGCAAACGCTGAATCCTGGGGCTCCTCTAACCATCTTAGAGGATCGCGCTGGGTTTAAAAGCACCCAGCTAAGTCCTCAGGTAGTGCTTATTGGACGCTGACCCTCTTGGTCATTGCAGTAGGTGGGCCCGGCCATGCCGCCCCTTTCATCAAACTCAGCGTGTACTTCCAGAAAACGTGCCATCCATTTTGGGGCTTTGCCCAGCTAGAGAAGCCCTTTTGGGTGGTGAGTGAAAGTGTGGAAGTTCTGCCTTGGAGGGGGACTCTCTCAGAGCTCTCTAATTTAAACTTTCTCTGACTTCATCTGCCCGTGGTGCAGAGGAAGATTGGCCCTTTTGCTCTCTTTGTTTTCTCACAGCCGTTTTGAGGAAATTTAGTGTCAGAGGACTTCCCAGAGTTTTGTTCCCCGGGTCTAGAGAGTCCTAATTCTTCACAGTCCAAGGGTTGGTTCTAGTGGCCCTGAACTGGTCAGACCCTCTTGGATCAACCAGCAGTGATATTCAGACCAGTAACCTGTCTCACCTGAAACTGCTTCTCAGGCCTCCAAAGCCTGAATCAAGTGACCATTGTACCAATCTTGTATCGGGGCTCAGAATGTCAGTTTGCCGCTTGTCCTCGTATATAAGTATAGGTCTCTCTAGATATAAAAAGTGAGAGAGTCTGTAAGTTGCTTTTTTTTTTTTTTCTATACCCCCTTTCATGGGGCAAGCTAATGAGATGCATATCATTAAAGACCCGATGTTTTGTGGGACGGAGTCTTTTAAACTGGATGTGCCTGGCTTAGTCATGGCAAATATTTACCAAAAAAAAAAAAAAAAAAAAAGAAAAAAGAAAAGAAAAAAAAAGGGACATACCATATAAAATTAGAGTTCTGAAAATAGTACTCAGAGAGGGAGAAAGAAAAAAAAAAAAAAAAAACCAGGACAGAAAATACAGGCCAGTCTGTTTGGGGAAAAGGGAAAAAGAGATAAAATGAGAGAAACCTCGGCAGTAAAAACAGCATCTTGGTAAACAGACTATAAAAAAAAATTGTGACCTGCTTTCTGGCAGCCCTGGCGGCTGTCGAGCGGGTGAAGGTGGCAGAGCTGGCGTCTGTGTGGACACACGGTGCCCGGGGCGCACGGCTCCCCTGGCCGCGCAGGGCGTTAAATTTAGCCACATAATGATGGGCCTGAGGACAGCCTCTTGTTGACCACACCATAATTACTGCTTCGCTTTATGAATTTTATTTTGCTTATTCTGTTTCCTCCTTCTCTGGCATGAAGGGGGCCTGGAGTGGGGGGAGTCCCGCCCCCACACCCCTCCCCTTTCTGGACAAATGAGTCTTCATAGAAACCTGGGCTCTTGGGCCATTAGGGTAAAGACTAAGCTCTCTTGATTAATCGGAAAGGGAGGAAGGTTTCTGGTCGCGAAGGCTCTTGATTTAACACAGTAAAGTCAGAAGTGGAACTCACTAGCCCTGCTTCTCAGAGCTCTCAGAGAAAATACCCTGAAGTCTTTAGTCTTAGAAGGCACTTTCGTGTGAATCTGAGAGGTTGACACTCTTACTCTGTTTATAAAACCCCAAGAGCTGGCTCCCAAGTGTTGTTGGATTTTTTGGTCTTTGGTCCTAAGCTCCCTAGCTAGCTACTTAGACATTTACTTTTGACAACATTCTGCCTCACAAAGAGGTACATTGTTTTATATATATCTTAGTCTTGGTGATAACTGGGTTCTTGAAGCTGAGGATCTAACGTAACTCAACTCTGTTCAGGTAACATATTCTGTTTAGAATGTGTTTAGAATATTCTGTTCAAACCTCAAATATTGTTCTTTTGGGGCACTTGAGTTGATGCTGATCTTCTCAGTTTTGGAGTTAAGACAGCACAGTTCATTAGAGCACACCCTGGTCTGTGTGAGAACAGTGCTCTTCCTAGCTTTATCTGTTAACTCTAGGGAAGGGGCCAGGAGCCTGTGGCCTCAGACCAAAAGCACCATACTGGGGAGAGAAAGTAAGCTGTGGAAAGAGCATCAGAAGACTTGCATGGCGTAGATACTGGGTCATTGGGGGTGAAGTTCTTGAATGGTGACCTAGGCTGGCAGCTACCTATGGCCCCACAGTGGCCCTCCAACTGAGGAAGTGGTGGAAAAGGAAAAGCAAACAGGGGTTGTGGTCAGGGTACTGGCTTGTCTGTCATTGGCCAGGACTGTCCTGTTTGTGTGTGAGGGGTGGTTGGGCTCCTCCCGAAGCCAGGCAAGAACGTGTCAAGGAGAGGCTTCTTGCGGCTCTTGTTTTCCCCAAACAAAGGAAACTCCTTGCATTGCTGGAAGTCGCGTGCTTGGATGCTGAGTTTGTTATTGCCTGATAACCTGGCCACCAACTCCTGCCCTCCTCTTCACCCCATGCAGCCAGTGGCTTAGTGGGAGCAGCTTCCTGTTCCTCATCCCAGGCAGCAGATTCACTCCCTATTGTACCCAGAAAGGGTTTGAGAAAAGGAAGAGTTAGCCCTCCTGTCCCCAGACCTATCCTCTTCTCTTCCCATGGAACCTTCTAGAACAGTGCTTTTCAAAGTGATCTGACCCATGGTCTTACTGTGCATAGCTAATATGCAGCATGTGTCCCATGTGATGATAAGTTCAACAGTACTCAAACCATTTTATACCCTGTTCATTGAGATGAGTCCTCTGAACTAGTGTGTGGATATCATGGCAATGTCAGATGGCTATGAAAATTTTTAAATGCTTATACTTGATTTCTATTCTTACCCCATCATGGGCTAGTTACAAGGAGTTCATGGGCCAGCACCAGTTTGCTGATCACACTTTGAATAGCATTGTCCTAAAACTGTAAGACCTAGTGAGTTTGAGCTATTTCCTATTGGTCATAGAGGTCCTACCCTTATGTTCAGTAGGGGTTCAGTAGGGGATGGATAGAAAAAGAAATTCTTAAGGAAATTTCAGCAGTAAGAAGCAATCTGATCTCAGTTGCCAGGTCATGCCAAAGAGCTCTGGTACTGAGCTGGAAGCTTGAACTTAGCTGATTAAAGGTTTCTTTTCCCGGTGCCAAGGTTCTGTGATTCTAATGCTAAATGGTAAGGCCAAGAGGTAAAGTTAATGGTCTTGATGAATCTTAAAAGAGTAGCTTTCGATGACTTACCAAGGTAAAGAAAGAAAAGGAGGGGGATGTTTTTCATAGGGTTCATTTACTAGTCTGTCATTTTCATCTAGATATGAGGTCTTTCTTATACAGATCGATCATGTGTTTGGTCAGCATTATCTTTGTCTTCTGTTAGGAGGCCACCAAATTGTTTCCAGAGGTTGAGAGATCTAGGATTGAGGAGAAAAGTAAATATTGGCAGAGTTGGTGGAATTCAAGTAAGAGATAAGAACTGGGCCTTGGATTAGAACTGTGGCTTACTGGCAGGGTTACTTAACATCCCTAGTTGGAGGGTGGGGGTTCACAGCCCAGGTCTGCAGGACGGCTGGGTAGAGGGGACTGGCCACACAGTGAAAGGTTTGTCTTTGCCAGAGAAAGAGGAATAGGGCACTGAGAGAGAAGACTGGAAAGTAAGCCAGGAATTTAAAGGACTGGAGAGTTCCATGAGGGAGGGAGTGGGAACCTGCTGGGTTCCACCCTTGTTAAGGGAAGAAGGAAGAGAGAAGTCGGCCCAGACTCACCTCTGTGTCTTTTCTCTTTTTAACACCCCACTAACCCTAGGGATCTGCAATCAGGAAGAGAAACCAGATGGAAGCTCCTGATTAAATCTGGTCACATGTCCCTGCTTAAAACTCCTCAGTGGCTCCCTATTGACCTTAGGATAAAGTCCAAACTCCTTAATAAAACCATTAAGGCCCTTTATGATCTGGCCTCTGTTTACCTCCCCAGCTTCTTCTCCCACTCTCCTGCTAGGCCACACTTACGCTCCCCACCCACACTTCTACCTTCCATCCCAAATCTACACTTCAGGCACAGTGACCTGCTGTCAGCTCCCAGAGCCCATTATTTTCTCTCTTATCTCTTAGACTTTGGCATGTGTTGTTCTCCCTGGAAAATCCCTGCCACCACAGACCTTTTCACCTGGATAACTCCTGTTCATTGTTTGGATTTCAGTGAAGATGTCACTTCCTTGAGGGAATTTTCCTTGGCCCTCTGAGTTCAGTTTAGTTGCCTTTCTTTAGAAAGCCTGTATCATAGGCCCTATCACACTGCATTGTAATTGCTATTTTTTTCTGGCTCCCCGCCCCCGATGGTAAGTTCCCCAAGGGCAGGGGTATGATCTGCCTTGTTTAACTTGTCTGATCCATTGTAGGTACTCAGAGAAATTTTGCCTTTATTATTTAATTTGATTCACTTACTTTTCTTTTTAAGTCATGTTTTTATTTATCTTTGAGAGAGAAAGTGTGAGTGTGGGAGGGGCAGAGAGAGCAACGGATAGAGGATCTGAAGCAGGCTCTGCACTGACAGCAGAGAGCCCAGTGCGAGGCCTGGACTCACAAACCGTGAGATCATGACCTGAGCCAAAGTTGGAGGCTCAACTGACTGAGCCACCCAGGTGCCCCTAATTTGATTCACTTGTAACTAGCAGGTGAAATGAGCAGGCTTTGCTGAATAAAATTCAACACAAATCTATTGATCACCTACTCACATAAAAAGAAGAAACAAATGCACATAAATGTTTTTAACCCCACAAGGGCCACTTCAGGATGAGGAGATACGATGGCTTCATTTGGAGAAATTATGTGGCCCTGAGTCCCACAGGTAATTGCAGTCGAAACCAGAACCTCGTCTTGCAACTTTCTAGCACAGAGCTTCCCACCCCCTGTCCCCTTCTCCCCTGGTTTCTCACCCTGTCTCAGAGGCTCTGTTCTAATGAAATATATTTGAGAAGGGAGGATACCCAGAGAATAAAAAAAGCATTCCTGTAACTCTTCTTAAATCTTCCCATTGAAACATAGGTCTGAAATTCTCGAAAAATGGCTGAGCACCAAATTAGATTATCATCACATAGGAGGTCGAGGAAAAATGTCAACACCATGAGACATGAAAATGAGCTGAGACACACACAGTTGGAGGGGAATCCTCAATCTTGGAGAAGGATCTGAGAAACACTGACATTTTCGGCTGCCAGCATGTTTTCTTTGGGGCTGCCCTGAGAACAGGACAGCCAAGTGGGATGAGGACAGAACTGAGGGGCTCGGGGGGACACTTGCTGGCCCTCTTCCATCTCCACCAGTTTCTCAGCCACTGAACAAGTAAAGTAGATGAGCTAGAGCGTTTAAGGCTGCCTCTCAGCCCTTTTTATTCTTCAGCTCTTGGCAGCTGGAAGGAATTGGTATCACCCAGATCAACGGAAACCTAGTCTGTAGGCAGAGCTGGCCACAAGGCCAGATTCAAAGTTACTCCTGAGCCCCGGCCTTCGGGCAGGGAAGAGCGTGGCCTGGCTTCTCTCACCAGCAGGGATCAGTAAAATCGAGCCACGCGGGACCCAGACGCTCTTTGTCCGTCAGTGTTTTCCCAGTGTCTCCTGGGGAGTGATTCAGGGCCAAGGTGACAGTGGGTTTGGAGCCCAGATGAAAGGATCGCAGGGACCACAAGACAAGATCCCTTGTGTGGTGGCCGGCTGGAAAGAGGAGGGAGTGAGTGTGTGTGGAGGTCAGTGACGCAACTCCCCTGGCTCGCAGGGATGGAGGAGGAGAAGGCTCGCCGTGTGTCTCCTTATAAAGAGGCCCTTACCACATGAAGCAGGGGGTGAAGGTGATCCCGCAGTGAGTCACCCAGGAAGGGACGCCGTGTGCCCAGAGCCCAGAAGAGAGGACTTGTGGATTTCCCACTCTTTCCTTCTATGATTTTAGGCGTAATACGAGTTGCTTTAGTCACTCAGACTGCCGCGCTGCTTCTCCTTCTGTCTTCTAACCCATTTTTCCTCCTCGATCTTCACTATCCCTGACGTGCGTGGATTTTAATCTATCAATTTGTTCTAGATTTCTGTAGTTGGTTTTTTTTTTTAATCTAAAGCTTGAAATCTTTTGAGTTCAAGAAACTCTAACCGTACTTCTAATTGTATTTGCCTTTGAGAAGATGGCCTGGTGGCTCTTTGCCAAGCACGGTTGTTCTCAGATTGTGTCTGCTTTCTTCTTATCTTCGAGGCAGGTATCATATCCTGGACTGGAATCTGAAGAGATTCTAGGGGGCCCCTGGATCCAGTTGCCCCCTCAGTTTGAACGCAGCTCTAGTCTGGCCTTTATTGAGGTCTGGGACTGCAGAGAGCTCTGGGGAGTGTCCCTGTAATCAGCCAGCCACCAGCCCCACACTGCCTTGTAATAAAGCAGCTCTATATTTGTTCTGTTTATAGTCTCCTCTGTAATAATGCCACAGCCCTCATTGCTCTCTCTCTTTGGGGAGAATTTTCTGGGTAATAGAAAATTTTGAAATGTTAAAGAGGGTTGTAGACTCAGAAAATGTTTTTATCTAGGATGTGTCTGAGGTTGGGAAGATCCCCAGGAAATCCAGGCAGCCAGTGAGCGCCCTCGGGGAAGAGCGTGTTGTGGTGAGCGTGTTGTGTGTGTGTGTGTGTGTGACACTGTGGCTGCAGGGCCCATGTGTGCGGAGGGGAGGTGTGGGAAGCTGCGGGTACGCGCTGTGTGGTCACGGTAGGTGTGGCCTGAACTTCTCTCGTGGTGGTGGCGAGTGGAGAGCATGGTTGGAAGTGGGGTGAAAGGTGTGCGGAAGGGGCTAGCGCAATGATGGAAAACCCGATTTGGGCAACTTTCAAAACTCTCAGGTATGTAGGATGGTGAGATGGAGAAGTTTAGCCTCAGAATGGAACCTTTTAGCGCTCACGTGCCATTCATTCTTTCAACTGTGTCCCCTTTGCTCTGGTCCCCAGCCTTTTCGGGCCTAGGCGCCACACAGTTCTGCCTTCCTCGTTCTGCCTTCTTTTCTCCCCAGCTCTTCATTTCTTTCTTTGTCAAGCGGGAAGAAGTCAGAGACAGACTGTTTGTTACGGAGAGGGGGTGAGCAGTCAGCCACCTTGATCTAGGTTAGTGAGCGCGAGCCTGATGTCCCAGGCTGACGGCTTTGAAGTTTACCTGTGTGATAAGTCCCGGGAGTTATCTTCGCCAGGGCTCCTGCTAACAATTCTGATTCCTCCTTTTCCCTCCCGGTCTCTACCTCTGCCTACCCCCACCCCCCGGATTCTATAAATACTTTATTATATGGCACTAGTAAAACTTCAAGTATTTCTTTTTATTAGAGCTACATAATATGGTAATTGTGTGACAGAACACAGCTCCCGTGAGCGGCCCCCACCCTCTTCCTAGGTGTGGCCTCTCACCGCCTCGGCTTGGGCTAGGCCCACAGGCCTCTCTGTTCCTCTTGAGTGTATGCAGAGGGGGCTGGGGACAGCTTTTCAGACAGAAGTAAGGGGTCAAGGCCTTTGGGTAGGATTAGGCCAGAGGAGTAAAGAGGTGCTTTTCTAGTTTTCAGCTGTATCTTGGTGTGTGAGTTCAGCAGGGGTCTTATTATTAGCATTGATTCCAGTCGCCGCACGAGGCCACTCAGCCTGCCTTTCCTTTTAGTTATTTATTATTATTTTTTTATTAAAATTTTTTTTAAATGTTTATTTTTGAGACATAGAGACAGAGCATGAGCAGGCAAGGGGCAGAGAGAGAGGGAGACACGGAATCCGAAGCAGGCTCCAGGCTTCGAGCTGTCAGCACAGAGCCCGACGCAGGGCTCGAACTCATGAACCACGAGATCATGACCTGAGCCGAAGTCGGATGCTCAACCGACTGAGCCACCCAGGCGCTCCATCCTTTTATTTTTAATTTGATTTAATTTTTATTACATAGGCTCCATGCCCAGCATGGAGCCCAGTGTAGGGTTTGAACTCACAACCCTAAGATCAAGACCTGAGCTGAGATCAAGAGCTGGACACTTAACTGACTGAGCCACCCAGGCACCTCAACTTGCCTTTCCTTTTAATAGCGTTGTCATGTGCCCATCCATAGAAGTAGGTTTTGAACTGAGACTCGGGGCCAAGGGTGCATGGGTTTCTTTGGTCGGCTCTGGTTCACAGTACTTTTTTTTTATTTACATTTTTTTTTAAGTTTATTATTTTGAGAGAGACAATGCAAGTGGGGGAGGGGCAGAGAGAGAGAGAGAGAGAGAGAGAGAGAGAGAGAGAATCCTAAGCAGGCTCTGAGCTGACAGCTGCAGAGCCCGACGCAGGGCTCCAACCCATAAACTGAGATCATGACCTGAGCTGAAACCAAGAGTTGGATGCTTAAGTGACTGAGCCACCCAGGTACCCTTATTTACTTTTTTTTTTTTTAATATTTATTTATTTTTGAGAGAGCATGAGAGGGAGACACAGAATCTGAAGCAGGCTCCAGGCTCTGAGCTGTCAGCACAGAGCCCAATACAGGGCTCGAACCCATGATGTCACCCATGATGTGAGCCGAAGTCAGACGCTTAACCAACTGAGCCGCCCAGGCGCCCCATATTTACTTTTCATAACACCCATCATTCTTTCTGATGTCTCTTGGTTCCAGAATATGTAAGTGCTAAAAGAACCTGATCCCTCCCATCTCTTGCTGCTTCAACCTTAGGACACCTCTCCTCTTAAACCCGAGTCACTGGTCTCTGTGTCTGCTAGCCTCATGGGAGGTGTGGGGCTGGAAACGCTACACTCCGTAGTTCTTTCATTACTGTCAACATGTGATCTGTTAACTGTGTATTTTATTGTCTGATTGAGTCTTATTATTTGATTCTGGTTTTTGTCCACTGAGAACTGATTTTGAACCTTCCCTTACCCCCCTGTAGGATGTAGTTTCGGCATCCTTTCTTCTGCAAAGCTTGAGAAGTGGGGATTTCTGCCCAGGTAGCAGCTACAAGAGCCCTCGGTGCCAGGGACAGGGGGCACAATGTTTAGTCCTTTCTTCACTGCCTCTGTGCCCAGTGTTTGCCTAGGGGCCAACCCCCAAACTAGGCTCTGCCATGCACTCTTTACTCCCCATGGAGACCTATGGGTATATGCTCTTCCCACATTTTGGGCCTAGCCAAGGTTAATATTAGGCCTTCTAGCCGGGCTGCTGTTCCCGAAAGCCACAGGGTGTTGTTAATATTCATGTGACCGCAGAGGCTCATTAATATTCATGAGGTATCTACAGTCTTCCTTTAGGCCCTTAGCTCGGAGAAAACAGGAATAATTAGAGTTTCTAGAACTTTAAAACTAACCCTATTTCCTGAAGTCTCTTGAGGAGGAGACAAACCTTAAGAGTAAATGTCTGGGCCAAGAGAAAAAGGAGTTTTCATGCCAATATCCTAAACTGGTCTGACAACTTAGTGGAGTTGGGCTGGATGGCTGTTAATGTTATCATCCTTATCCAGTGTTTATTGAATACCAGTGGGTTTGGGTTCTTGTATGAGGCACTGTGGGGAGTAGGAAGCTAGCACTGCTAAGTTTTCAGTGATACCTGACATGATTCCTGCCCCAAGAAGCATATGGAAGAGAAGGGGACACAGGTGTGTATATACCTCTAATCCCAGGTGAGAATGCCATGCTAAATAGAGATGTACACCAGGTACTTAGGTGGGGGTGGATGAGGAAGTCCTTCTCTGTGGGGAAGGCAGTGAAGGATTCCCAGGGAGCTGTTGAAAGAGGGCAAATCTAAGGGAAGTAAAGGAGAATTTTCTGTGATTCTTCATAACCTTCAGTAAGGCATAAAGCTACTTTACACGCCCCTCCGGGGCTTCCTGCTTACCAACCTTGCCTTTGTATCCTTTTATCAGATGCTTTAGCTATTCTGATATCTTATTTAATAGAACTTCTTTCCCATAAAGTATCCTTCTACTTCCTAGATGGACACTTTAACCTTTTTTCTTTTTTTTTTTTCTTCTGAAAAATGTAACTAGTAAGAGCTCCCAACTGTGATATAGTCTTTGGCAAGTTTGGCTATTTTAAAAGATGAACATAATTCCAGATTGTATAATTAAAAGAAGAGCATGAGAGGCCACATCACCCTCCCGTTGTATTTAGCAGTAGTTGGCTTCTTAGGATTTTTGTGTCATGTTTGAAAGATACATGGGGCCTTGGTGCCATAGGAAAATCAGGACAATAACAAAAGGGGTATAACAGAATTTTCAAAAAAGTATCCAAGGAAAATGGGATTATTTAATTCAGAAAGTAGGTTGGTAGCTCATTCGTTTAAATATGAATATTGGTACATGTACGATGGTAAAGAACTTTTCCACATTTCATTTAAGATACTGCAAGAAAGGATGAACTTGAATTATAGTGATAAGGATATAGTTGAAGTAGAGAGAGAGAAAAATATATATATATATTTTTTTTTACTTGAATGTTACCAGGGAAACTTGGAAACTCCCTTCCTAGAATTCTTTGTGTCTTTCCCTCACAACAGGTGTAGTATATTAACAGTTCTTTTTCAGGGTCCCTGGGTGGCTTGGTCAGTTGAGCATCTGACTATTAATTTCGGCTCAGGGTCGTGATATCGAGCCCCACATTGGGCTCTGTGCTGTCAGTGTGGAGCCCACTTAGGATTCTCTCTCTATCTCTCTCTCTGCCCCTCCCCCATGCTTGCTCTCTCTCTCTCTCTCTCTCTCTCTCCCTCTCTCAAATAAATAAAATGAAAAAAATTAAATTAAAAAAAACCTGTTATTTTCCACACTCAGTTGTTACTTCCTCTGTACATCTTTCCTCTTCTGTCCTCTTACATTTCTTCCTTCTGTTTCTTTACAAAGCCTGTTCGTGTTTTTTTGTCTTGATCATTGCTGTTCACACAGGTATTCTTTAAGATGGGTGAGAAATTGCTAGACTACCTTCACGAATCAGGCAGATGATGCTGGGGTGGAGGCTGTGTGAGAATAGGAACCTTGTCTTATTCACCCTCTACTTCCAATTTGCTCCTGGTTCATGGGAGGTGCTACAGAAATATTTGTTAAATGGATGAACAAATGTTTATATTTGTGAGATGAGCTGACTTCTCAATGAGCGTTTTGCTTATTAGAATGTTTGCCCAGACCATATTAAGGACCACAGGAATGGGAGAGCAGTGTAAAATGTCTAAGCCCTTGCTGTTGGGTGACAATGTTTTCATTCTACTGCTTGATGACAAAGGATCATGTCATTTTGGTGCAAAATTAGAATTTCTACCTAAAACCAAGAAAAACCAAAACAGGGTGATATAGAAATAATTTTAAGTTTGTTTGTTTGTTTGTTTGTTTTTAATATTTATTTTTGAGAGAGACAGAGAGACAGCCATAGCAGGGAAGGGGCAGAGTGAGAGGGAGACACGGAATCCAAAGCGGGCTCTAGGCTCTGAGCTGTCAGCACAGAGCCCGACGCGGGGCTGTGAGATCATGACCTGAGCCCAAGTCTGACGCTCAACCAACTGAGCCATGCAGGTACCCCAATATGGAAATAATTTTAAAATATAGGGGGGAAATATAGGGAATCTATTAAATAGAGAAAAGCTTTCTTAAATATTCATGGCTCTCAAGCCAGCAAGATGCTTGGAGAATGAACTTCACAGACTAATGGCTGTTAAGACTGGAACCAGAAACCAGGGACAGGGGTTTGGCTAATTGGATTCTCAAGACATCAGTCCCAGGAAGCCTGGGAAGGGTGGAACACTGGATCTGTCCATTGTGCTACATTGGAATAGTCCCTTTGGTGGGAGTTATGGTTTCTCTTCTCTTGGGTTCCATTCCTTTTAGGCTTATGATGAATTAAAGGTAAATTTGAAGTTCATCTGGTTTTAGGATCTATTCTACTCAACTGTCAGGAAAGGACAGCAGGTGGCGCCAAAACATTGTCATACTTGTGCTGGCTTGGGAAAAGACTCCAGGTGGAGAGGATTCTCTTTTGAACTAGGGGCAGAGAGGGAGACTGGCTATCTTGGCCCTGTTGCTCAGGTAAGAGATCTTTGTGGGCTCGGTGCCTGCCAGTTCCTTATCATCCAGGATCTGTACCTACAGTGTTCTTCTTTGGCAAGAAGATTGTTTGGGGTGGGGGTGGAGAGGTCCCAGCAGATCAGAGTGGAAGAAGAGCCCGTTCACTTTCTGTCTCTGTCACTGTGTCTCCTTTGGGGCCTGATTCTGCCAGGTGCAATGGTTTCTGAGGCTCTTGCCTCATACTGTCAGCCTGTTTTTCCTCTCTGTGAATTTGTTTCTAAATTTTGACAGTTGTCTATCTTGAGATGCTTTTCTTGTTTCAGGACACTCTCCTTACGGGTAGATTTCTTTTTCTCACGTCCCCCCCTTCCCAAGTTTCTCTGTGGGGGGTGGTGCTGGAAGTGGGGATCAGGGAGTAGGGAATGGAGAACACTGGCCCCTAGATGAATTTGAACTAGAGGTGCTGGCCGGGAGAGCGGAGGAGGACAGGGCAAGCCAGTCCATTAGAGGCTCTCTTGTTCTGAGAAGGAAGCAGAGCACTGTCCAGACTGCAGGACACCGAAGCAGTGTTAAAAGTCACGTCAGGATGGACTAGAACTCAGAGGCTCTTTTGCAGCCGCGCTGGGCAGGCACAGCTCCCTCAACCCTGACTGATTCCCACCACCGCGGAGCCATTAGCTCTCTTCCAGTATTGTCCCTGACGCCCCCAATTTCCCCACTCCCTTCGTAAACCCGCCGGGCTGTCTCCAACCTTCATTCCTTGAGCTTGTTCCTTGGGCCTCCCCCCTTCCCTAGGGCGGGTTTAAGGGCTGGGCGGAGCTGTCCGCCTGAATCCCCTGTGGCCCCTTTGGTTCCTGGTTCTATATATATCCCTGTCCTTCTCTGCACAGGGTTTGATACGGCTTTATGGGCATTTCCATCCGCTTCACAGGCACAGCCATCACAGAGGCGTGTTTCACCCGAGAAACCTCAGCGGAGCCTGGCCTGTGGCGGACTCAGTCTGGCCCCTGAATCAAGGCTCTCTTCTCTTCCTGCCCTCCCCCGTCCCTCCCCCTCCATCTCCCACTACCTACCCCCAAGTGAATAACAGAGCTCTGGGGAGCACTCAGCCTCGTTGGCAGAGCATTTTGGAACTCCAGAGACTCGTGGAGAATTCTTTAGTGTCCGTTTCTCCACTAAGCTAGGCGGGGAAGGTATGAACCCTGACTTCTGGCTGTCAGAGGGCATGCAGGCATTTCTCAAAAAGAATGGAACCCAGTGGGTGCTGGCTGGTTCTCTTGAGGCAAATGAAGAGAAAGAAGAGCCTTTATAAACTGAGGCTGGAGGAGCCAATGGGGGCCTAATGAGGAGGGTCAGGAGCAGAACTGGATTGAATGGTTGAAAGTGGCGAGGGGACAAGTGTACCTAAGACAGTGGGTAGGAAAGAATACTCGCCCCCCTGCCCCCGGGACTCCTTTTGGCTCATTCTCTGGCCAGGAGAGAAAAAGGTGAAATCTGGTCTAGAAAGGGAAAGTTTGCATAGAATAAAGGAGAAACCTGTTAAGTGGGCTAAAATTTGCATAGGGAAGCAATAGACAGCACCCCCCCACCACCAATTTGGGGATGTCTAATATCCCAAGTAATCAATAGCAGCAATAATTTTTTAATACCTATTGAGTGCCAGCCCAGGCCCTCCGGCTGTAAATCTTGTTCTTATTGTTCACAACATTTTTAGGAGTTGGTATTTTCCCCTGGGATGGAGAGCAAGCCTGAGATCCAGAGGATGTAAGTTGCCCAGAGTCATGGAGCTAATCAGCAAACGATGAAGCCAGGCTTCAAAGCCATTGAGCTAAACCCACAGCCCCTGCTCTTTCCACGACACCGTGCTACCTCCCTAAAGAGCCCATAAGAAGGTGACAAAGCTGATTCTGACTTAATTTGTGGTCTGAATAATGTTTAGTCTCTTTCCGTTATTTAAAACGTTCACATTTCCACATGGTCTCTAAACCTGACACCTGTGTTTACTTGTGAGTCTCCCTGACGTTTTGGCTGCTTCTTTGAGCCTGGGAATTCCCAGGGCACCGGATGCTTGGCTGTGCCCCATAAAGGACTGGCACATCTGTGCAGCGTGCGTCTCTTTGTTATTACCCAGCGGAGCTCGGGCAAGAAGGCAGCTCCCTGTTGTTGCCTAGACACCTTCATCCCTGGCTCAGAGACCTCAGTCCGTTTGTGACTCTGCTGTCCAGAGTGGCCTGGCTAGGTATTTTCTTTTCCCTACGATGTTTACTGTTCTTTCGTGGGATTTCAGATTTCCATGATGGCGGAAGGCTTGTAAAATGCAGGGGTGGGGAAGGGTTACTGTGGCAGGAGCCCGGGCCAGGCCAGGTCGAGCCAGCAGCACAGACAGCTTTTATAATGGTATGCAGGGCTAGGAGGCTTGTAAAGGCGATGCAGGCAGATAGGGGGATAAATCATGCAAGCAGTGGGCAGGGTGGTGAGCCGAGGTTAGGAATTAACTTTGTGTTGGATGGAGCCCAGGTTGTGGGATGGGAAAGGAGGCCTCCTCTCTTTTCCTCTCCTCTCAGCTCTCTTCTTTGCCTCTCCTTTCTGTTGGCCCTATTCACTGCAGGCTGTGACATGTTTGCCCTGGCCCTTCCTGTCCCTCCTCCAAGTTGCCTGAACTAAATCAACAAGGGAGAGGGTACCCCAGAGCAAGGGAAGAAAGTCCTTCATGTATCTACCAATCAGACTCCTTTGTTTTATTGCAAATAGGGACTGGAACTAGCTGACCCGTTCCTTCCTCTAGCCAGGTGTAAGGGTGCCCATCCTTAGTGCCTTTCTGCTTGTTCTCAGGGAGTATGGCCTTTACCTAGAAACTGGACCGGAATCCTCTGGGATCATGAAGAAAGCAGAAAAGGCCCTTCCAACTATTCTGAGATTCCCCATCTTGGTGTAGGGTCTCAGTCTATCCACGCCAGGGGGTAGACCTTGACTGGCTTCTTTTGAGGGCTGAGGCAAATCCAGATAGCTTCGTTTGGGGATTATTCTTGATGATGGCTCCTTTTTCTCTAGGGCTTCTGTGTGTCCCATATGGAGATGCGGAAGGAGCTGGGAGAAATGCAGAGAGAGGCCACATGAGTGGTCACACTGGACGTTGTGTATAAAAAGAAGCCGAGATGTGATGTATAAAAAGATGTGTGTATAAAAAGAAGCTGAAGATGTGTGCAATGTGTATATAGCAGCTGAGTGTTAAGAGGTGGGTACTTAGTGCAGGGACAGCGTTTATAAGCCTCTTCAGGTCTGTTAGGATCTCTGTTTCTCCTTTCAGCCCTTCACGTAATGCTTTGCACATTGTGGGGGATCAATAGATGTTTCAGACTCTGCTTTGGCTCGTGACAGGCACGCTGAACCAGCCCTAGGCCCTCTTCTCCTATTCCCTACTCCCCTCCAGCATCTCTCACCATAAATTGTTCCCCTAATCATCACAGCTTTCAAGTGGACGGCTCAGCCCAAACTAAAGTCATTGACTGAATTTCTTCCTCCCCAGATCTGTAATAACAGCACTGCCACTTTCCTTTCTAATTAGGCCCTAATTGAAAACTGGTTGCATTTGGACTTTTCTTCTTCTGTTCTGCTTTTTAGTTCCAGTGGTGGAAAAATATGCAGCTGAGTTTTGGGTTTTTCCTTTCTCCCCCCACCAACCCCTTTCTTTCTCCTCCTTCTCCTCCTCCTCCTTCTTCCTTCTCCTCCTCCTTCTTCTTCCTCCTCCTCCTCCTCTTCCTCCTCCTCCTCTTCTTCTTCTTCTTCTTCTTCTTCTTCTCTTCCTCCCCTCCTCCTCCTCCTTCCTCTTCTTTTTTTTTTTTTTTTTTTTAATATGGTGGGATTCTTTTGGAAAAACTGTCCCCAGCCTGTTGGAGCCCCACTCACAAACCCCAGCCTTCTCCTAGAAGACCGGGTCTTTTCAAGTGGTTTGCGTTGAACACGTTGGAGGCCCCCAATGCCTGTGACAGTTTCTGTTAATTATAGAGGCTCTTTCCCCCTCTCACATTAGTCAAAGGAGTTTTGTGTGTTTTAACAGCGTTTTCCCTTGGCTTGAATAAGACTCTGTTCAGACATTTCCTAGGGCTGGTGAGTCGGCAGCAGTCACTGGTACCCAGTAGCAATGTTTCCTTATTGGCTTCTCTCTGGGCTTTAAAGATTACGGTGGAGGGATGCTTCCTTGTGTGCTTGAAGTTTAGTTGTTTCTGGATTATGGACATAGTTCCTACACCATCAAAAGCTTCTGCAGTGTCTGGGCTGCAGATATAAAATAGGCATGCACTTGTGTGTGGAGATGTTCCCCAGGTCTCTCTGCTGCACTCTGTTCCCTGCCTTAGCCAGTCCCTGTGGAAGAGTCCCCTTCTTGTCCTTGCTGTCCTAGTTGGGACATCAGAGCATTTCTGGGGACCCTGGCTTCCATTCACTGTTTCTCAGGCCTTATAAGCATTACCTCTTTTAGGCCTTAGGAGCAGTTATGTTGCTGTTGTCCAAAATATTAAGGCGCCCTTCTGTCTTGAAGCCCCCAGGAATGACATGTCACTTGCTTGGGCCCAGGCATTCTAAACAGAAATCAGCCCTGTCACATGATCTGCTTAGGGACTTCTCTGAGAGACCAATCTACCAGTTAGGCAAAAAGACAGCAGGAGATTGCTGAAACAAGCAGTATTCAACTAGAAATCCTATGTGGGGCTGCATTTTACTGCATTTTGTTGAACTTAGGCAGCTTGGATTTTGTCTGGGAGGGTATCAGCAGGGTCTCATAGATAGAGTTGTAGGTAGGGGGTCAAGAGAGACTTCATAGGCAAAGCATCCTTGGAAGCATGACTTCTAATTGCTGGGTGATAATTGCTTGTCCTGCTGTGGGCTTTATTGTTTGGTTTTTGTTTTTTTTTGTTTTGTTTTGTTTTTCAGAGATCTACTGAACCCTGTGTGTTTTTCCTTAAGAATATTTTGCCTTTTTTTTTTTTTTTTTAAGATTTTCTTTTTAAGTAATCTCTATACCCAATGTGAGGCCCAAACTCACAACCCCAAGACCAAGAGTTGTATGCTCTACCAACTGAACCAGCCAGCCACCCCAAGAAAGTTTGGCTTTTGAAGGGGCTTGTTTTCAGCTCCTGAGCTATTTTCCTAGCCTAGAAACCTCCCTGTCTGAGGCATTGATTTTATTTGGATAGGAACATGATGGGAGAAAGATCTTGAGGAGTGATTGACTCACTGGTCCTATTCGGGGCTACTCCTGTGAGCTTGGGTGTTTAGAGGGAGAGAATGAACTTTTTTGGAGTATTAAATGGGTGACAGTCTTAATTATGGTAGTTCTCATTTCCCTTTTTCTAGAAGTATGGAATACTTGAAAATACTATCAGCTCTGGCTACAACTTAACAGGTTTGGCAGGGAATCTTAGGCTCATCCAGGGAAGGTCAGCTAGCTCAGGTTCTCTGTTGTTTAAAAAAGATGGAGCTAAGACCTAGGGAGGGGAGTCCCTTGCTCTTGGGGAAGATGGGGGTGGAGTGAGGAGCGGACTGTTATTCATGTTAGAAAAACAAAACCCTCAGAAGCCCTGAGTGGCAGAACCTGGAGGCACAGCACTTCCCTGTACGAGCACAAAGCCATAGAAAGAGAGTTCTAGAAATTCAATGATTACTTTTTAAAAATAAATTCTTGGATCGGAATTCAAGGAAACTGGTTCCCCACATGGAGTATAATTTCCCCATTTTCTTCCCCTTTTCTTTCCTGTCTGTCTCCCCCTCCCCAATTTGTTTGGAGTCTATGCTTCAGCACATATTTGGTGCACCAAATGCAAAACATCTCCCTGCCTTGTGACCGCAGAGACTGCAGCGTTGGGAATTCTTCCTGAATTGCTGACATGGTTGTGCTGTACGTTGCTTATATTTTATGGCACACGTTTAACAATATAAACTGTAATATATTAAGGTAAAACATTGAACAAGCGAAACAGAGTCAAAAGACACTAGCGACGTGTGTTTGGTTAGCAGTGAGGAGGTAGAGGACTTTAACTTCATCACTGCCTGTTTCTTGAGCTGTAAGTGACGCTGGTCTGTACTTTTAAGGTATAGAGTGTAAGCCATGTATCATGTAAAGGCACAGGAGCTTTCCATGCACCCGGGCGAATCATTTTGGCAAAATCTTTTCATACATTTTTTTTGAAGTGTTTTTATTTGAAATACTTTTAGATTATGATTCCTGGTGGCACAACTACAGAGGTGCCCTTCTATATAGAGACTGGATCCAGATTGTTTTATGTCTATTATTATTAATTGTGGAAGTCGTCAGTATAGGGAAAATGCAAAAAGAGAGTGAAGGCATCAGAGGTTTGGAACAGAACTGAGTTGCCCAGCACCTGTGATGTTTGTTCCTGAAAAAACGTGGGTTGCCAGAGATCAGCTTTCAGGGAAATAGTATTGATGAGTCCCTTCTCTACCGTGGTATCTGGACCTTTGAAGCTGGCGGTATGGCTTTGGGGGCCTATTTCAGCAAACCAGCCTCCCTGTTATCCTTCCGCCAGGGAAGGATTTAGTTGTATGCCTGCAGGAGGCTTTTAGCAAGTTTGGGGGAAGCTCAAGTTCCCCTTCTGACCCCTGGCTTTGCTCTCAGAGAGACTGAAGTTTATTGGCCAGTTTGGAGTGTAAAGGTGTACAGTTAGCTGGGATAGGATTAGTAAAAATAACGATCTGTATCTGTGTGGCGTTTATGGTCGGCAAATCGCTTTTGCTTACATTGTCTCCTTTTGGTTCTGTCTTTGCGAATTCAAGCAGTGTTTTTGTGTCGTTGTCCCTATTTTATAAATGAGAAAACTGGGGTCCTGAGTTTCCCAAGGTTACACAGCAAGTAGGCAGCAGAGCCAAGGCTCAAACCAGGTCAGTTTAGACTGTTCCATTAGGTTAAGTTGGTCACCTGGTCTTCTACCTTATGACTCTTGGTTTGACCAAGGGCCAGGGTTCAAAAGGGTAAGCTCCCCAGTGTTCCTTCCATTCTGTTTTAATCTCTGTCGTATTTCTCACTATTTTTAGCAATTCTTTTTCTTTCTGACACTTCCTTTTTCCTCTCTCTCCCTACTTCCCTGAACCCCCGCCCCCCTTTCAGAGACTGCCTTATTTGCTTTCTTAGAAATTCCTCTTGTAAGGCTTTTGGGAACTTTGACCTACCTGTAGTAACTGCATTTCAGAGAGTGTTTAAAATGTCTCCTTCCCCTCTCCTTCATTCCCCCACCCCCAAAGCATGGCCTCGCCCCATCCTGCCATCATGCTGGCCAAGCGCGTGGGGCAGCTGTGGTCAGTCCCATTTATAAAACTGGTAAATATGGGACCGGTTTCTGTCCCCTCCAAAGGTCAATATTTGTGCAGAGTTTAATTTTAACTTAACAAGCAGCTGTTTTCTGCAGCTGCCCTGGTGTGTTGTGTTGTGTGTGCTTTCCTTCCCTCCTTCCCACTGGCTGTGTGCGTCTGTGTGTGTGTGTGTGTGTGTGTGCATCTGGATTCACACTGGAGGCTTGGTTCTGGTCTTCCGAACCTGCAGCCCACTGGCTTGGCCAGCCTCTGTCTCATGGAGGACATTTGGGCTAAAGGGTATTAGATAAAGGGCAGTGGGCCTGGCGTGTGGAAATGGCCCTTTTCCTGGGGCCAGGGGACAGAGAACACTATTCGGTCTTTGGGAATCCTAATATCACCACCATATCTGCCTTTACAGGAGAGAGTCTAGAATGCAGGATTGGAGAGAAATGGTCCCCTCTTGTATAATCTGCACCGTCCCCCTACTTTGCTTTCTAAGGAGTGTTAGCCCCTTATCCAAGAACCCTGGGCTCTAATTTCGCCAGCTGCTTCTCGAGTAAGGTGAGGGGAGTATATAAGATAATCTCTTTAGTGCCTCCTCCAGGTTTTACTGTCCCGTGATTTTATGAAAAAGCATAAAGCATTGGACTGCGTGTCAAGAGGAAATTCTATTCCAGCTTCTAGCTTTAAAAACAGTTAAAAACTGGTCCTTGAGCGAGTCGTTTTTATCCTCAAATGAAGAGACTTTATTTAAAAGAAGTCTGAGCTGTTTAAAGAAAGAGAAGTACTTTAATACTGAGTTCGTCTTACCTACCCGTATCCCCTTGCACCAAGCTATATATGCTTTTTCTGCTTGTGAGCATGTGCCTGGCTTGGACAGTTTAGTCCAGCAGATGATCCGCCTGACTCCTCGGAGCCGTGGGATCTGAAACAGAAGGAGAGGATGTGAGTTCCCGCTATGGTGGCCACCTCCCAGCTCTTCCATGAACATATTAGATGTGAACCCCACCCTAGGACCTTCACACTTGCTCGTCCCTTTGCTAAGAATGCTCTTTCCCCAGATATCCACATGGCTCGTTCTTTCTCTTCCTTCAGGAAGTTGAGGACTTCCTGGCTACCCTATCTAAAATTTCATCCCCACCTCCCTCCCCGCCCCCATCAGCACCGTCTGTCCCTTCCCCCTGGACTCTGTTTTTCTCCTTAGCACGTATCATTACCCAGCATGCCACAGATTTTACTTTTTTATTATGTTGTTTTTCTCCCCTGCGAAGGCATGGATTCTCAATGAGGGCAGGGAATTTTGTCTGTGTGTTCATTGCTGTCTCCCCGGTGCCCGTAGAACAATGTCTGGCACATGTAAGCTCTCAAAACGTATTTGTTGAATACATGGAAGGAAGGAAGGGAGGGAAGGAGAAGTAAGCTCCCTAAACTGATGATTCTTCACAGGGGGTACATAACCCCTAGGGGAGGTGGTCAGAATGATTTGGAGGTCTTTTCAGACTATTCATACCCTTACCAAAAAATTTCTGATATGCACTCCCTCTGCCCCAGGATGGTTAAGAATCACTGCATAATGACCCATAGTTACTGATGAAAATATGTGGTATGCCTCATGTCTGTTGGGTGGAAAAAAAAGTTGAGAACCACTGTCCTCGGCAGCCCGACAGGCCTGTCCCCTCCTGGCTTGTGACTTGCAGAGAGCTGTGCTGGCTAGGAGGAGATTTGTTCTTTCTCACCCCCTACCCACCTTCCCCTGCCTACTCTATACCCCCAGCCCATGCCTCCCTGCCCCTCCCCTTTCCTTCATTCTCAGCCAGACACCCACCCACCTCCACCTCCTGCGCACAGAGGCGGCGTGGCTGTAGTCAGGACACAGAGAGCCCTTGACGGCAGTAAGCGCTTCTTGTGACATCAACTCTGTGGCTTTAGGGGGAAGGCTGTGGCTCCGGGTCCCCAAGGGAGGGGGCTGTTTTTCTCTTCTTGATCGTTCATGTTGGTGCCCGTCTGACTTATAAACTTTAATGGCCAGTTTTAAAGGTTACTGCCATGGGGCACCTTTGTTGCCAGTTTTAGTTTTTTAATTTGGAAACTTTTTTTCCCCTTGTGGTCTTGGGAGGAAAGATTTGGGGCCATTTGGGGCTGGGAATTGGTATTTGTGGGTGATGATGAGATAGCACAGCAGCGTTCTGGCTCTGGCTCCAGTAAACCAGAATCCTTGGCATGTTACCCAGTGGCCCAGATGAACCCCAAAACAAGAAGAAGACTGACACTGGCATGCGTAGTCTTGGGCAGTCGTGGTCAAGGACGTAGGGGCCTATGGGCTTGTTGGACTGTCTGAAAAGAGAGGTAAGCCTAGCTAGGCACTGGGAAAGGAAGGGCACTTCTCCCTTTTGCCATAACCTGTAACTGTCCCCACACCTCCGGTCCCAGCCCTTTGCTCTGAAGACGAACATCCTTGACAGTGGGCGGGCTTCACCAGGATGGAGACAAGGCTTCAGATATAGAATTAATCGTCAAGTATATGGCCTGCTGGGGGTCACCCCGGTGTAGCATAGATACAGAACTGACAGAGAAAGCTTCGCTGGGTCTTTTTGCCGAGCTCCCCACCCCCACCCCCACCCCCACCCGCCATGCCTTTATGAAAAAAAAAGCCTTTCTCTACTCAGAATAACTTCACAAAGTCTCATATGTTAAAAAAAAAAAAAGTCACTGCCCATCTCAGAGTCGTCTGTACGCTTAAGGGGAAAACAATGTTATAGAATAATATGCAAATAATAGCATCTTGGAATCAGAAGCGATTATTTGTAGTGCCCTAATAAAACTATCATATTCAGGGCCTCTATCTGAAACTAAGAATGTGGGGGATTTCAAATGTATTTGGTGGGTGCTAGCAAAGAATTCTGAGAGGTTTAATACTGAGCAAGGCTCCGCCCTGGGTACTTTTCTTGTGGTAGAGTAGTAAAACAAATAAACAGGTAGGTCATCTAGCAAATAGACCCCAAGAAGGGGCAAGATACCAATCTATGGGTGCTTAAGCATTTACTCAAAGACATACGCTCTTGACTAGACTGTTTACTGGTGTCCTTCGTGGCCTAAACCCATACCTCCCCTCTCCAGTATTTGAATGGGTTAGCCTGAAATTAGGATTCAAGTTTGGATGAACTTGAAGAATTCAGGAAAGGATGCTTGCTATAGAAGGAAGGGACAGTGCAGCTCTCCAGGATTTAGAGTGTGAGGGCAGACCTTTCTGGACAGTTTTGATACGTTCTACAAGATATATAATATAGGGTCTTGGATTCAGATCTCACTCCTGGCTGTTCTTCCTGGGCCAGACAAAACTGGATTTGCTTCTTTTTCCCTGTGTTGCCAAGGCGGGGGAGGAGATGGGGGGATTGGCTCGGGGCTGGGCCACAATTAGTGACCTGGAAGCTGGGCTGGGCACCCAGAGGCTATAAATAGCAGGCATGGAGCAGTCGCTGAGCGGACTCGAAGCCCAGCCAGACTAGCCGCGTTTCAAGTGGTCTGGGTGGGATTTTTTCTTTTTTCTCTGTTAACCATTTGTACATCTGGTTTCCTCCGTGTTGGTGGGGGCAAAGGAGGAGGGTGGGGTTGTGAGCAGAACCAGAAGTTCATATGTGGAGCAGCTTCTTGGTTAGTTTGTATCTTGGAGCTTTGGGGGCCCTCAGGACTAGATGGGATCTGGGAGTAGAAATGGTAGCTGCTAGGAGCTGAGTCTAGGAGCAGGGCATGTGGTATGGGTAATGCAGAAGTCCTGCAGGGCCCCTGTCACTAAGGTGTGATGGGTGCTCCTGGAGGGGACAAAAGTGCAGTCTCACATGGAACTACTCAGCTCATTTGGCAGTAGACTGGGACTTACCTCTCAGGACCCAATGAAACAGTCCCTCTGTCACAGCCAGCCCATCTGTGGGAACCTTCTTCCTCACAGGCATTTGCCAACTCTTGCTCCTGTTGTCTGCCCTGGATTTGAATTTTTTTTTTTTAACGTTTATTTCTTTTTGAGAGAGAGAATGTGTGTGTGAGCAAGGGAGAGAGAGGGAGAGACAGAACTCGAAGCAGGTTCCAGGCCCGGCACCATCAGCACGGAGCCTGATGTGGGGCTCGAACTCACGAACAGTGAGATCATGACCTGAGCCAGTCGGATGCTTAACCGACTGAGCCACCCAGATGCCCCTGTCTGCCCTGGATTTGAAGACAGTATACTTTGATCTGCATTCCGTTTCTTCTGCTTATCTCTTTGTCACTGGACATATTACTTAAGCTCCCTGGGCTTCTGTTTCTTCATCTGTCAATGAGCAATTTTGATGGAATACACCCCAGCGTTCCTTCTAGCTTTTATAAACCCATACATCATTTCAGTCAGTCCATTTCAGTTTTTCTTTTCTTTTTTTTTTAAGTTTATTTATTTTGAGAGAGAGAGAGAGAGAGAGAGAGAGAGAGAGAGAGAGAGAGAGAATGAGAATCCCAAGTAGGCTACACACTGTTAGCACAGGACCCGATGCAGGGCTGGAACTCACAAACTGTGAGACCATGACCTGAGCCAAAATCAAGAGTCAGACACTTAACTGACTGAGCCCCCCAAGTGCTCCTCAGTTTTTCTTCTTCAGGAAGAAAATTTACCTCTGCCAGGAAGCCTTCTCTGAATTATTGGGTCTGTCTTATCTTCCTCTTACTTCACAGACCGTTTGCAGTTGTATAGTTTATCCTATTTTTTCTTGCATATATCACATGTTTCTTTGCAATTATTTTCTTGCGATTCGCATACATGTATATTTTGTCTCTTCAAGTAGATTGCGAATTCTTTGAAGCGGGAAACCTTATCTTCTTTGTTCCTACCACTCAGCACTCAGTATTAATGTTGTAGGCACCATTGACCCCCACTAAAACTTCCTGAGAGCGGGCAGCCCGGCTTGGAGTGGAATGGGAAATAGGAAGAAATGAGTATGTTTTCAGCAAACACCACTTTGAGAGGTGTCTTTGTTAGACTAAAATGGAAAGCAGCAAATGAGGACCCAGAAGGGAGATTTCATGTGTTTTACGGAACCGGGGGATGCCAGTCCCGCTGCTGCACTGATTCCTTTCTCTCCCTTCTTTCCTCTTCTCTTGAAGGTGCTTTCTCTTAACGGTGCAGTCTGAATTAGTGGTGCTTTTGGGCACTGCCTAATAACATTGGAGTGTGGGGCTCTATCTTGCAGAATGGTAAAAGGACTTCGTGTTGCAAGCATAGGCTCTTTGTTTTAGGTTTCAGTTGTTCCCATTTCAATAATCCGTCTGTTTGTAGGCCTCCTTCATGCCTGAAGATGAGGATAATAACGCTAGTTGATATCCGTGAAAGTGTATGTCACGTTGTTTTCCGAGTCCAAGGAGAGCAGTGTCTCCCCTGGTTGGCTTTCCTGTCACAGGGCTTTGATCACCCATCCCTTGTTTCATCCTTTCTCCTACTTTTAGCTCTTCAGACCAGGCTAAACAATTCCTCCCTGCTTGGGTGTTTACACTCTCCCAGTGTTAGCAGAAGATTATCGTATGTAGTCCCAGACGTCACTTAGGCCATCTGCCTTGCACCCCTTGTCGCTCGCTCCCTCCTTTTTCATCCTTCCACACCCCCCCCCCCCACCTCACATCAGTTATGGTCCTCTTCCTGGCACTCCCGGAGACTTATCTCTGCAGCTCTGCTGCGGGAGCACCTGATCCTGGGCACGTGAACCAGGCAAGTCTCTCAGAACCAGGGGAAAGAGACCTCTTCTCTATCTTCAAGGTATGCCCTCCAGCGTTGGGATTTGGGGCACAGAACTTAGTTTTGTTGGTATCTTTCTTTCAGTTCATTCATATAATAAACATTTATTGAGCACCTATTATATGCTGGCTTTCTATTAGACACCAAGGATGTCCTTCTGTTCTACGAAACTTAGCAGCCATTTAAGTAATTACGTTAGGCATTATGTTAGGCATTATGTTAGAAGGTGGGGGTTCCAGAATAACCAAATCTCTCAAAAACTTTGCCCTCAAGGAGTTTATAACCCATGCCTGAAGGGTCAGACATGCAAAGACTAAATTACAACACGATGCAGAACAAAATGAAAGCAAATATAGATCCAAGTGATGTGCTTTGGAAGCAAAGAATAAAAAAGGTTTAATTCTGGCTTTTTGAAGAAGGTTGGGTGGTGGGCAGCAGGAATGGATCTCGGGGAAGACCTTAAGAAAGAAAAGAAATTTGAGCTGGACCTTGCAGGATGAGAATTTCTCTAAGTAGAGAATGTGGAAAAGGATATTAGAGTGAATAGCATTCATTCTTTCTTTCCAGAAATATTTTTTTTTTTGTCGGGGCGGGGGAGTGGAGAATGGGAAAGGGCATTAAGCAGGACAACATTTATTCTTCCTTTGAGTATTTTTTGAGTGCCTACTATGTGCCAGTCACTATTCTAGATGCAGGGATAGAGCAGTTACCGAAACAAAGTCTTTGCTCTCATAGAAATACAGTCAAGTGAGTTGTCAGAGTGAACGTGGCATTGTTCTTCTGTGCCCCATTATCGTTCACCATACTTCTAAATGTACTAAGTCCTTTCAACTAAACCCTCTGGGCATATTGTCATCTCCTAATTTGGTGCCATCTTTCTGGATTCTTTCCTCTTAGCCAGATTTTTGGCAGATCAGTAACTGAGACCAGATTCTGTACCAACCTTGGGCAGTAGTGAAATTGATACTTTTGATAAACACCCAACGTCACTGGAAGATGATGAGGTGTCTTGTATTTTAGTGTTATTTTTATTTTACAACATACTTGTAAATTCTTTGAAGATTGATAACCTGTGTAAGTAACAAATGGTAAACATGAAACTACAAAATGCGCTTACCCAGAATATCTCCTTCCCCATCAGGCAAGTGATTGGCACTTGCTCTCATCATGTTTACCTTGGCTGTATCTGCTCTGCCTCTTTCGTTTACTGTGCTGATTCTCAGGGCCCATCTTCTGCCCAGCTGATGTGTGTTTCTGTTTTACCCATGGTCTCCTCATGGCTTTAAGCCATTTTAATTTGGTCAAGTTAAGCCTTTCTTCCCAAGTCTGCAATTGCCTTTGCCTCAATTCTAAGAGAGGCTGACAGTAGGAATGAATCCAAAATTCCATTCATTTTCCATTCACCACATCTGGGTTTCTTTTAGCATCATTTTCCCCCTTGAGAACATTTTCAAGGTTCTCCTAATTTTCTAGTGCTTTTTTGGGGGGGGTGGGGGAGGTGCCTTTTGGAAGATTACTCAGAAGTTTCCAGGACTGATTATCTAGTCTTGAGTCTATTTATGTATATCCCCACCTTCTCCGGTTTAGTAAAATCATTTCCCTTTCCTGTCTTCATTTACTGTGTGGGCATCTTCTTCTCAAGACCCGAGTTCTGGGTGATACTTTTCTTCTGTTCTCCTTTGTTTCCTGGAGGAACCATGGACTCTCCAGAGTAGTCTTGACACATCTTGCATTCACTTGCACACTCCGGATACAGTAGCGATTCGTTTTTCATGTCTCCTGATTTCACTTCCGCAGCCAGCCTCATTCTGTCAGGTCTGGAGATCTCTAGCTAGACGTTTGCAGTTGCCACACTGTTCTCAGCCACTAGGGGGCACTCTGTTTTCCTTAGCTCTTTTGGCCTAATTGTGGGGGGAAATCTGCCATTTCCTTTAGTCAGTCTGTATCTGGCCCAGGGCCACCACATTCAGCCCTGCAGGCTGGGTACCAAGCGGCTCCAGTGAGCATCATTCAGGTCAAGTAGGATGCCTCTGAGTCATGCGATGCAGTGGCCCTGCCTTTAGTCCAGCCAAGGCAATGTCAGTATTTTTTTTTTTTAACCTTAGGCAAAACAGAACCAAAAATACCAAAACCAGAACCAAAAGAAAAAAAAAAGTTTAGATAGGAACAAATTTTTCCCTGCACTGTCATTACATTATTCATATAGATGATGTAAGTTCTGTTAAACAAACAAACACCTTGCACATGGGTGCTCTGGAGTTAGGCAGACCTGGCTTTGAATCCTGATGGCACCATCTACTGGCTACAGGACTTTGCTGAGCAAGTTACTTAACTTGTCTAAATGGGGGCTCCAGAGTCAGGTGGTCTGGGTTCAAAACCTGGTTCTACTCAGTTACTAGATGTGTGACTTCGAGAAAGTTACGTAACCTATCTGGCTCCAGTTTCTTTTTGTGGAAAATAGGCATATACATGTTCTCATGGAGTTGTGAGGGCTCAGTATGATACATACTTGAGTGCATTTCATGGTGTGGAACATAATAAACAGTCAAAAGTATTGGTTATGTGTCTAATTATTGTTATTCTCTTATTTCTTTCCACTTAGGATTCATTGTATTTAACAAAGACACTTCGTTTTTGGTTCAATGTTGATGTATATAAGCGAATTGGAAAACAGTTCTCATTGTTCTCAAATTGATGTATCGTCCCCCACCAAACAGAACAAAATAGAGTTCACGTTAAAACAAGAATGAGATCCTCTTCTATCAGTTGGCAAAAATTGAAATCGATTGTTATATCTTTGGCAAGATTATGGGGAATTGGGCATTCTTTATACAATTTTAGTGGGAATATAGATTGATATATTCTTTTTGGAGGGCAGTCTTTTGGCAGTATCAGATATATCCTTTAAAAACTTTTTTAATGTTTGTTTATTTTTGAGAGAGAGAGAGTGTGAGCAGGGGAAGGGCAGGGGCGGGGGGGGGGGACAGAGGATCCAAAGCAGGCTCTGTGCTGACAGCAGCGAGTCTGGTGTGGGTTTCAAACTCACGGAACTGTGAGATCATGACCTGAGCTGAAGTCAGACGCTCAACTGACTGAGCCACCCAGATATACCCTTTAATCCAGCAGGTAGGAATGTAATCTGTAGGGTTATTAACTTGTGAACACATGTGCATGAGTATGTTCAAAGCAGTGTTGCTTCTAATGGGGAAAATTGGAAACAGTTTAAATGCCTGTTATGTAAATATGAAAAAAATTATGGTTTATCCATAAAACAAAATACAATGAAGCCATTAAAAAGAATGAGGTAGACCTGTATATACCATGAAAAGATGGCCGTCCTATACTAGTAAGTGAAGAAAGCAAAATGCGTACGAATGTATACTATGTGGCTCCTTGTGGAGGGAAATCACCTTTGTGTATGTATGTTTATATATAAGAATAGGAAAGAGTCTGGTTAAGGATACACACCAAATTGTTCTCAGTGGTTACCTCTGAGAATGGGTTTGGGATGAAGAGAGGGGGCCTTTTACTTCTATACTTCTGTAGTGTTTAAAATGAAGTGTTAAATGGGGGCACCTGGGTGGCTCAGTCGGTTAAGTGTCCGACTTCGGCTCAGGTCATGATCTCACAGTTTGTGGGTTCGAGCCCCGCATCAGGCTCTGTGCTGACCACTTGCTCAGAGCCTGGAGCCTGCTTCAGATTCTGTGTCTCCTTCTCTCTCTGCCCCTCCCCTGCTCATGCTTTGTCTCACTCTGTTTCTCAAAAATAAATAAATGTAAAAAAAAATTAAAAAAAAATAAAATGAAGTGTTAAATGTATATCTAAGTGTTAAGTCAGTATATCATTTTGTAATTTTTCTTAGAGGAAGAGAAAGTACTGGATGAGTTTACCCAGTACCAGTTCCTTATCCTGATAGCGTTCTTTGCTATTTCTTAATTTGATTTATTTAGCTTCCCCCTAGTCCAGGTTCCTTTTCTCAACCCTGTCTGGTTTAGGGGGCTTCTCGGTTCATCTGGGAATTCACATTCTGCTTCTCTTCCACAGTGTAATCACTAGGTCAGGTCCTCTGGGTTCTTGGCCATATTCTATTGCTTCTTTAGAGCCACTTGCCCCTCTTAGGTCACCCTAATTTCTAATCCCCTAGTGAGGAAGGCACTTCCCTAACTGACCCCAAGAATGTCACTTAGGGCTTTAGGCCTGTCTGCACTAATCTTACTCAAGCTTTACCCTTCTTGAAGATTTCCTCAGCTCCTAGACTTTTGAAACCCTTGTTCTCATCTCCCGATAGATGTGTGTCTGTCTGGTTGGCCTCCGTGTATTAAAGCTGGTGCTGCTCCTCAGTGAAGCCTAGAAAATTACCTTCTTATTCTAGACCAGGTCTAGCCTAGGGTTGGTAATTATAGTGTCACTCCTAGTGGCACGTGCCATGTTCCCGGCAGATTCTTACCTTAGGTCCACCTTCTTGCTAAAATAACAGGAAGCTTTTTTCTTCTCTTGTTTTGAAGACCTGTGTCTGCCAAACCACCGCTGCCCTTAGTGGACCTCCCACCGGATTCCACCTTCCAGTTGGAGGAGCGTGTCTTGCACTTCTTCACTCTGTCCTCTTTTCCCAGCCTTCCCCGGTTCCTGAACCCCTTCCACTATGCCTTCTGGAATCAATAGTGCATCATCAGCAAAATGTCCTTCCTCTTCAGTCTCTTCTCTAAGCATTCCTTTCTCCTTGCTCAGAAACCTGGCTTTTGCTGAGGATGCTTCTTTATCTGCAGCCCACTCACATGGTGGCTATTTCTTTTCTTACAGTCCTCTTATCACTGAGTATGGTGATGGGATGTGTATCCTTCATGCTTCTAATTGCTGCTCTCTGACCATTCTCCTTTTCCTTCCCTAAAAAGCCCGGTTTTCACGCTCTTGTCAGTTTATATCATCCAGGGGCGCCTGGGTGGCTGAGTCAGTTAAGTGTCCAACTCTTGGTCTCAGCTCTGGTTCTGATCTCAGGGTTGTGAGTTTGAGCCCCACATTGGACTTCACACTGGGCATGGAGCCTACTTAAACAAACAAACAAACAAACAAACAAAAAACCCAAACCAAACCAAAACAAATGATTCTATCATCCAGTACTCTTTATTGCTATAGTGCAGTGACTCTGACTCATTCCTATCTGTTTCTTGAGGACTTGAGCTGCTGATTCACTGCCACTTTCTCCAGTCTTCCTGAATTATTTTGACCTCTGCTATATCTCATTCACTGATTTCTGTGGTCCTACTGTAGAGCAGTGCTTCTTAACAAGGAGGGGTTTTGTCCACAGGGAACATTTGGCAGTGTCTGGAGACATGTTTGGTTGCATAACTTGAGAGGCACTACTGGCATCTGGTAGTAGTGGGTGGTATCCAGGACTCTGTTCAATACCCATAGTGCACAGGATGCCCCCACCCCCCACAACAAAGAAGCTGTCCAGGCCATGGTGCTGCTGTTTAGAAACTCTGCCCTAGAGCCTACTCTAGACCTTGTCATGCCTAATAAATGCAGCCCCTCTATAATCTCAATTTTATACATCTCACTTTCTAGCCACTCATTCCTTTTACTCTTCCAGGTCTCTTTCTCTACCTTGACTCAGCTTTCCTTTAATCCTGCAGGGACTTGCAGTCCATTGATCTTACCCTCCTTTTTATTGTCCTGGCTTCTTTGATGTCCTGCTTCCCTTCTTTACTCAGCTCCTGTGGTCAATCATTATAATCACTTCCTTGCATACGTTTTGATTCTATTGCCCATCTCTTGTCTTGTGTACAGTTAAACCCGACTTTTTGACCTCTTCCATACCTGCATATGTAGCCAAACATGGTCAGAAAAACAAAACAAAAACAAGACATAACATCTGTGCTGACTAGTTTCAATTTAAATTCTTGGCCATGAACTTCAAATGCACCCTAATACTGCCAGGCAGTCATATTGTGTCTCCCTGACCCATTCACTCTCCCGTCATTTTACACCTCCTCTTTCCCCAAGCCACCTCCACTCTGCTTCCTATTTTGCTGGGGAAACAAAAAAGAAGAGTCATCAGAAGTGAACTTAACAGATTTCCACCACCACTTCTACTCACTGCCAACATATATGCTCTCATACACTGCCTTTCTACCTTTTTGCATAGGTAAGTTTGCCATCTGCCCGTCTACAGGCAGTTCCTCCATTTGTGCATTAGATTCCATGTCACGTATCAAGGAAATTGTTCCAGCGATTCTCCTCTCTCTAACCTATTGCTTTCTTTAGGTTTATCACATTAGCATACACATGTGCTATTATTTTTCCCATCTGGAAAATCTTCCCCTTGATATCTTACTTTGCCCACCAGTTACTAGTCTGTTTCTTTGCCCACTCTGTTGCAAAACTCTTTACAAGAGCTGTCTGTTTACATTGTGTTCAGTCCCTCTTTTCCTGTTCTCTCTTTTTAAAACCACTTCATTGGGGTTTTGACTCGTATCACTGTACTGAAGTTGTTCTTGAAAAGATCACTGCTGACTTTCTCATTGCAAAATCCAATAGTTAGTTCTTAGTTCTCATCTTATTTGGTGTACAAGCAGCCTTTCATACAATTAGTCAGCCAGTCCTTCTTGATATACTTTCTTCACTTGACTTCCAGAGCTGTGCACTCTCCTGGCCTTATTTTCTGTTTCTTGGTTACTTCTTCACAATCTCCTTTGATGATTTCTTTTTTCCTGTACTATCTCCAAGGCTTGGTTCTTGGTCCTCTTCTGATCTCTACATACATTTCACTCTGTTGGTAATTACATTCAATCTCATGGGTTTAAATACGATCTTTATTCCTGTATCTCCAGTCCAGATCTTCCCAGACCCTAGACTTGTGTTTCCAGCTGCTTGTCCAACATTTCCCATTGAAAGTCTGTTAGACAGCTCAAACTCAACACATTCAAATTGAACCCCTGATTTCCCTCTGTCTCCACAGCACACATATGCCAAACATGGGCCTCCTATAACCTTTCCTTCTCAGTTGATGGCAACTCTGTCCTTCTGCTTGTTCAATTAAAAATCTTGGAATCATGTTTAACTCTTACCTTTTTTCTCTCATCCAGTCCATCAGGAAATTCTGTTGGCTCCTCTTTCAAAATAGGTACAGAACTTTCCACTGCTTCTTCCACCTTGATCTGAGCCACCTTCAGTTTTTGCTCAGATGACTATAGTAACCTCCTAACTGGACTCTGTGCTTCCACCCTGGCTCTCCTATAGTCTGTTCTCACCTTCGAAGCTGGACGGATCCTTTAACGTTCTAAGTCAATTGATGCCACTTCTTTGCTCAAAACCCATCTCACTTCAAGTAAAAGCAGTCCTTTGAGTGACTGATAAGGTCCTATATTATCTGACCTCCATAACTACTCTCTGACCTCTTCTACAATCTCTTATTCCCTTACTTCACTCTAGACACATTGACCATCTTATTATTCTTTCAATACACTGTACACACTCCCGTCTTAGGCCTTTGCACTAGCTGTTCCCTCTGTTTCCAACACTTGTCCCTCAGATATCCATGAGCTAAATCTCTTAGGTTCTTTAAGTTTTTTGCTCAGATATCACCTCCTCAAAGCCCACCCTGACTACCCTATTTAAAACAGCAATCTGGGGGGCCTGGGTGGTTCAGTTGGTTGAGTGTCCAACTCTTGATTTTGGCTCAGGTCATGATCCCAGAGTCATGACATTGAGCCCCACATTGGGATCTGCGTTGAGCATGGAGCCTGCTTGGGTCTCCCTCTCTCTCTCTCTCTCTCTCTCTCTCTCTCTCTCTCTCTTTCTCTTTCTCTCTCTCTCTCTCTCTCTCTCTCTCCCTCTGCCCCTCCTCGCTCTCTCCCTCACATATAAATAAAATAAAATAATAAATAAAATAAAATAAAATAACATAAAATAAAATAAAATAAAATAAGATAAAATAAAACAGCAATCCACTCCTCCATCCCTACACTCTCAATTCCTTACGCTACTCTTTCTTTTTTTCCCTATAGAATGCAACATCCGCCAACATACTTACTATTTTATATTACCGGTCTTCTACCACTAAAATATAAGTGCCACAAGGGCTGGAATTGTTTTATGTTTTGTTCATTTTTGTGTCTCACTAACCAAGAACAGTACCTGGAACACAGTGGGTCCCAGTAAATATCTGTTGAATTAATGCCCATCTAGTTTTAGGCATGATCACAGAGCACAGGTGACTGCCCAGTTGAGTCCAATGAGCAGTAATTTTGTGTGTCTCTGCAGCACCTTATATTTACAGAATCTTTCCTGGCTTATTACCAACTCTTCTCCCTCATCAGGTGTTCCCCTCCTGGGGGACTAGTCTTGCAAAATTCTACCAACTTTATGCAATACAAAGTTCAAAGTCATAAAAAAAAAAAAAAAAGACCAAAATAGCAAGAAGTTGGCCCTCTCACTTTCCTCCTGCCCTGAATTATTTAGAAAGAAGGAAATCTTAGAACTTCATGTTTCCTTCTTCTCCAAGTGTCCCTCTCTCAATATGGTTCTTTGATTTCTGGGCTTTGGGATCCAGTTTTAGGAAGGGTTTCTGGATGAGGCAAAATGCTTTGCACGAGGTGCCCCTCAGTAAGTGAGTCTCCACCTTTCTCCCCCAATCTACGTTTTGGTTTACTGACCCTCTTACTTTTTGTCAGCTTCTCAAAGCTTCTCTTCTTGGTCCCAACCCAGATATAGTCTAACTGACTATACCTCTGGTTTTTTGTCTTCAGCGCCCTTATGACCTCAGTGAGAATGTTTCTTACTTCCTGTCTGCCTTAAAACCTGCCCCTTTGCTCTTTTAACATTCTTCTGATGATGCTCCCTCTCCAGCTGCATTTATAATAGTGCCCATGCCCCTTCTCTCTGAACTAGATCCCAGGTTATTAAGAATTTGATTGAGAAACTAATTCCTGCTATCAATGGCGCCATTCCTATTCACTCTTGGCTCTTGCTGCTCTGGTAAGGCTCTTCCTGATCAGTCCTGGGCACAAGAAATGGGCACAGGCTAAGGGTCTGCATGAACTAAGGTTTTGATTATGTGGGGAAAGAGCTGGGCAGGGGACAGTTGTTAAGTGACCACCAGGTGTAAAGCATTCTACTGATATAAAAACATGTGCTAAGCACTGGTGGTGAGCTCCTTTAACACTTAGGACTGTTGGCGAAAGATAAGCTCCTCAAGACCTGGAGACCTGGAGACGTCTACACGCTACATGGTCTCTTTTTATCATGGTTGGCTTTTACTTCCTTTCCCTTCTCTGCTTTATTCTCCCAACAGATCTTCCAAAAGCTACCTTGCTTGTTAGAGATAATACAAATGGGAATGGAGGAAAGATGGCTTGGCCAAGTGTCTCCTTAGCCTTTCTCCCATGTCTACTATCTGCTTTCCCTTTATTAGGAAGGGACCCATATGGTCTCTTGACCCTTGGTCAGTCCTTCCTTTAGATTCTCCCTTAGGTGCCCTTGTGCTCTGGCTAGTGGCTTTTAGGGTGGCATTGGGGTGGGAGCTGTTATTCCCTGGGGTGGGAATCAGAGAGAATAAGATTCCTCTCCCACCCTCTTCCTCTGTTTTGGTGGGTTGGAGGGCCAAAGCCTTGACAGAAAATGTTTTATTGTCAGCAGGTGTTCAAGATGCCCTGTAACCAGAGCCTAGGTTTGGTCCTTCTTTCATCCCCTCACCTGGAGATGAACCCTGGAGTAGCTCTTCTGTTCCCTAGGGTCAGCCTGGTGTCAGGGCTGCCTGCTCTTGCCTCCTAAGTGAGCCTGGGTTTAGGGGTTTAGCAAACTCACTGGGAATCTTAAACCCACAAGATTATGGCTTCCTGCAAGGAAGTGAGGAGTATATCAGTAGGAAGCACTAAATTAGGTAACCAGGGCATCCTTCCTCCTCAGTGAAACCTAGATCCAAGAGAGCACGAGATGTACTATACCTAGAAATGATCTTAGAGTACCTGGGCTGCAGCCAGGAGAGAGGACAAGGAGTGTAGAAATCCTGGGCTGAGGGACTGAAGTCTCAGAAAGCAGCTTTTAGCCTCAGGACTGATCACATCCATTTAGGAAAATTTCCTCATCAGACCTGTCTTGACTCCTGTGCAGATTCACGCTTCTCTCTTTCTCCAGCCCCCTTCTCCCACCACCCACCCTCATCACGACCACACTCCTGTTCTGAGTTGAGGTCTAACTTGAAGCATATCTTTTAACCCCCACTTTCGTCTGTCTCTGCTCCATCCTCCTCTGCTATCTCTTTGATGCCTCGTTAGGCCCTGCTCTAACCTAGGTAGGCACTGGATTTTAGTGCATCATTGGACACATTTAGGTCACGTCCCTCCACTGCCACCCCAGCCAGGGGGTTAGCTGGTGCCCTGTTGTGAATGAGTATTTTGAGTTAAACTAGTAGCAGGTAACTGGGGCCTAGCAGTTGACCTTCAAGCACTTCAGCTTCCTAACCCACAAACTGCCAGTCTTCTTGTCTTTCTGGAAAGTGACTTTGTATCCAGAATTTTTATTTCTAGAATCTCAGAATCCTTGGAATCCTTGCCCTTCTTTAAACTCAGAGACCAGAGGGGCCAGGCACTGGCCACAGGTCTGGAGAGCATGTCCCTCAATGGACTTACCACCATGCTTGGACTTTGGTAGTTACTGCAGATATTGTGTTAAATAATTTTCACTTTTTCATGTTTTTGATGTTTGATTTGATCTGGTTTTCACTGTGTCTTTTACAATATTTTCACTATAGGGCACCTGAGTGGCTCAGATAGTTAGTTGAGCATCCAACTCTTGATTTTGGCTCAGGTCGTGATCCCAGGGTCATGAGATTGAGCCCCACGTTGAGCTCCATGCTGGACGTGGAGCCTGCTTGAGATTCTCCTTCTCTCTCCCTCTTTCCCTCATCCCTGCTTGTGTGCATGCACTCTCTCAAATTAAAAAAATAATAATAGGGGCGCCTGGGTGGCGCAGTCGGTTAAGCGTCCGACTTCAGCCAGGTCACGATCTCGCGGTCCGTGAGTTCGAGCCCCGCGTCGGGCTCTGGGCTGATGGCTCGGAGCCTGGAGCCTGTTTCCGATTCTGTGTCTCCCTCTCTCTCTGCCCCTCCCCCGTTCATGCTCTGTCTCTCTCTGTCCCAAAAATAAATAAAAAACGTTGAAAAAAAAATTTAAAAAAATAATAATAAAATAAAGTATTTTCACTATAAAATAGTGGTACATATAAAGGAAAATATATGATGTACATAAGGCATAAAGGATAATAAAGCAAATACCGTGTACCCACCAGTCACTGCATTTTAAAGCAATTAACAGTAATTTTCAGCCCCATTCCCCTCCATCCCCTGTCCCTCTTTCCTGTTTACCCTCAGTGGGTTGAAAACAGTGGGCAGAGCAGCTGGGGAAGCCTGAGGGTCATTCTGTTCCCTTCTCCACAGAAGTGGCCCCAGACGTACATTCGTCTAATGGGAGTTTAGACATTGACCATCAGTGTTATTTTCGTTAACAGGAAGGCTGATCAGGACACAGTTTATCCCTCTCAGTCCCTCCCTGCCCCCAATAAAATGGAATATCTATTTAAGATGCATTTCCCAAGAAGAACTCTGACAGCTTTGGTTTCTTCTTCTGGCTGTTTATGTCTCCCTCTTGCCCTTGCCCTCCCTAAACCTAAACATCTATAATGATCCAGATAGTTCCAGGACTTCATTGATTTTTCATCCTGCTTCATTTTGTCTGGCTCCTACAAGTGAAATATCTAAACTGCCCAGGTTTGCCTGCCAGGGTTGGTCACATAGACAGAGGACAGGCCGCTCTCCCCCTCCCTTTGAGCCCTCGAGCCACTGGACATTATTAGTGTCTTCTACAGCAGGCTCACAGAAACCAGCAGCTACAGGTTTTACAGAATTAAGATTATACATAGTCTCAACTATTAAGGAATTCATAATCCAGTGGAATATTAATATACACAAATATACATAGTGTATTATCAACTCTCAGTAAGCTTATTTGTTTTCCTCTTTAAGTTTATTTATTTATAGAGAGACAGCATGAGCACAAGCAGGGGAGGGACAGAGAGAGAAGGAGAGAGAGAATCCCAAGCAGGCTCCACACTCTCAGCTCAGAGCCTGATGCGGGGCTCAAACTCACAAGCCACAAGATCATGACCTGAGCCAAAATCAAGAGTCAAATGCTTAACCAACTGAGCCACCCAGGTGCCCCTGTTTGTTTAAATATTATCTCAGCAATTAATCGTCAGGAAGAAAATTTCATCAATTAGCTTAAGTGAAAAGGGAATATACTGAAAAGGCACAGAGAGATCTCTTGGTACCTAATTTCAGGGCACTTAACCGTGCCTCACAGGGGCTGGAAAGGTGGCTTCTTTCCCAGAGATCTCAAATCACTTTTTATCCCTCATGCCCACCCCCTGGCCAGTTTGCTTCTGCTCCCACAAACTACTGACTGGCACGGGGCTTTGGTTTGACTTGTTGCTCACTCGGACTAACTCTACGTGGCCGTTCTAACTAAGCATCCACTGTTGTTCAGTGAAAGTCCACAGCAGGGTTTTTTTTTTACCCAAAGGTCCGTGGTTCCCTTGAAAATCCATGCTTAGAATTCAGGGATTCGTGAATCGGGTGGAGGGGAAAATTGCAACCTTATCTTCATTAACCTGTAATTGAAATTTGGCATTTCTTTCTCTTATAAACAGAAACCACTACAGCATTAGCAGCGCCTACAACTTTTGTCACCAATAGATATTACAGATATTTTTATATCATTTTATATATGAAATAATTTATATATGAAATTTTATCAAGAAATATAGTTTATATTCACTGCTGTTTGAAATGACAAGTTATTAGGCCCACGGCTAGATCTTGTAGTTTAATATATTAATAAAGAAGCATACATATTAATGTATTACTCATTTTAAAAAATATTTTAAAAAACACCATTTTAATTCATTGGTTTTCTTTGTAATCTTATATGTCTTATTTTTTATTTTTTTTAAATGTTTATTTATTTTGAGAGAGAGAGAGAGAGAGACTGTGAACAAGGGATGGGCGGAGAGAGTAAGAATCCCAAGCAGGCTCTGCATTGTCGGCACAGAGTCTGATGTGGGGCTCGAACTCACAAACTGGGAGATCATGACCTGAGCTGACATCAAGAGTTGGATGCTTAACCGACTGAGCCATCCAGACACCCCTCTTGTATGTTTTTTTGTACATATTTGGAAGAGTCCTCAGCCTTCACCAGACTTCATAGGAGTCCATGGCACACACAAAAAAGCAAAGAATGCCTGCTCTATGGCTTTTGGGTCACATATTGGATGGAGAGAATCTGATTGGTCTAAGGATTGAGTTCTCTTGGGTCAGATGTCCACCCTTGGTCTAATTAGCTGGGTTCAGGAGATCTGGGTCACATAGTACAGATTTGACCACCTCATCTTGCCCTTTTATGGGGGTATGTGGGTGAATAGAATACACCTCCAGAGAAGGGAGCTTAAGTGACCTGGCCACCTTAACTTACTTTGTAGTCATTTGTATTTGATATAGAGAACAGTTTTCTTCCTACTTGTATTGTATCATCTATCTAGGAAAATGGCTCCATTGGTGCAGTATGCGACTCTTAATCTCTAGATTGTGAGTTCGAGCCTCCCATTAGGTGTAGAGATTACTTAAAAATACAATCTTTAAAAAAAAAAAGAAAAGAAAGTATGTAGTGTTGGTTGTCAAAGGAACCAGTAGAATGTGGATAGATCAATATGAATCCAGAAAGAGATCTACTGATCGTCTAAGTAGTAGCATCATGTTAGTATGGCAAGAAAACACAGTTTGTAATTGGAATTAATAGTAAAGTTTTAATACTGAGTGAAAAAAAAAAATCTCTTCTTCCCCCAGCCAGGATCATGGATCCTGGAAGAGCCATTCTTTCCACATGCATTTTCTCCAAATTATAGCTTCCATGTTTAATCTGTCATAGATGTGCTCAGTGTATTCATCTAGGATATGCAGTCTTTATGCCAGGAAAACAACATGATACTTACTATCTGCTCAAAGAGGAGCAAGGGAGGCTAATGCTGAGGACATGCATTCTTCTAACCTGGGGCTGAGTTAGGAATTTGAGTGCAGAGATTTCCAGAGAATCTCATTTTCCTGTGACAATATCACACAGATGTAGCTGCAAAATCTCATTCCCTACATGACACTGTTTTTCCTTGCTAGCCTTCCTTCAGTCATGCCACTAATTCTGATCAATCTGGCAACAGTGATTTGGGCTGGGGGCTATTAGTTCGCTGGTTCCTGTAGATTTCCCCCCTATTTTCAATTCAGTGTGCTGTTCTGAATTAACGGACATATATCTACCCCAGCTCCACCCTCCAGGTCTACCCCATGGCATTGCTTCCGTTTGTCTCCAGCGTAGGTTAAGAGCAGAGAGTTTGGGGGCAGAGTTTGGAAATCCCTGACAAGGGTGAAAAATCCTGCCTGCTTCCTGCTGTTCTCTCAAGGCAGACTGGGCACAGACCTGTATCATAGAACTGAACATACTTTGCTGAACCCATAATCATTCATTTATTTCTTTGGACCTAGCATAATCTGGCTCACAGAAGGTGCCAAGTAAGTGACTAAATTTATTTGTTTCTGTAGCTTGAGATTTTTTTTCCTTGATCCTGCTTTCGGGAATTATCTCCTGCTATTAAGCAAGATTTATTCTGTGTATGTGTGCGTGTGCGTGCACATGCGTGTATACCCTTGTTTATTTAATAAAGAATTTAAAGCAGCTTTTTCAATAACCCTTTGAATTTTATTATCTCCCAGTCCCCAGACCTGGAAAACAGTGTTCCCTTTACCTATTCCCAGAAAACTTGCAGCAGAATATATTTACTAGAGTCTAATTCAGCATCCCTGGACCTCAGACTGGCTTTAGCAGGAAGCAGACTTTGGGATGAAGTCAGGCTCAGTGATAGAGAAGCTCAGACTGTGGGAAGCTGCCATCAGAAAATCTCAGGGCATTGAATTTGAAAGGTGCTAAGGGCTCAGAACCTCTAGGTCTAGTTATTCCTTCTCCGCAGGACTTAGGGAGACCCTTGCCTCTCTTCCCCCCACCTCCCATCCCATCTCCTATCCCAATTAGTACATCCTTTGCTGATACCAACAGTTTTTGCTCCTAGCAAACTGATATGAATAGCTTTAAATTTTTTTTTAATGTTTATTTATTTTTGAAAGAGACAGAGACAGAATGCAAGTGGGTTAGGGGCAGAGAGAGAGGGAGACACAGAATCCAAAGCAGGACCCAGGCTCCAGGCTCTGAGCTGTCAGCACAGAGCCCGACGCAGGGCTTGGACCCACGAGCCGTGAGATCATGACCTGAGCCGAAGTCGGACACTCAACCAGCTGAGCCACCCAGGCGCCCCTGAATAGCTTTTTTAAATAAGAACTTGCAGAAATGGCTCTGAGGTTGTGCCGTGTGCCCTAACTTAAACTCTACTGGGTTATGGGAATCTAGGACTGCAAAAGGAAGAACTAAGAAGTCCCCAGAGTTCCAGCCTCTTGTTTTTTGGACTGAGTGAGAGATTGGCAGTCAAGGGCCCATATCTAACTGAGCTAGTCAAAAGAAGATCCTCAGCCAGGATTGGGAAAAACTTCCATCCCAAAGCTCAGTGAATATAGGTTGTAGGCTCCATGAGCGAAGTAGTCATGTCTGTACCCCCAAACTGAACGCCCAGCACATACTTCAGAGCCTGGCACATAGTAGACACTTGGTAAATATTTGCAGAATGAACCTGAATTCTAGGAACTCACAGCCTGGTTGGGGAGGCAGGAAATGAGTAAACAAACGAACAGTTGAAAATTATTGTAATTGTTTGGAGGGAAAAGAACAGAGTTCTATAAGGACAAATACTTTAGATGATATGGTCCAGGGGCCTGAAGAAGTGACATTTAAACAGACATCTAAAAGATGAGAAGGGACCAGCTTTGAAGCCAGCAGGGGATAGATATATAAGAGATGCTGTTAAACCCCTAGCCAGTTAGAAGTAATGCCGAGGAGGAAGTCTGCATGCCTATTTATCTAGATTCTTGTAGGCTATTTATAGAAAAAAAAAAAGGAGGGTCTACTGTTGATTCATGGTTAGTGTGTTCGCCGCTGCCCCCACCCCACACCGTTCCTTACATATCCAGCTTTGTTTTATAATACCTTAGACCTGGTGTTATTGACTGGGAATCAAAGGCTCTAGTGTGTGGCTGGCCACGAAGAACAATTATTTGTTTATGGGTCTGACTCCTCAACCAAAATATGAGCTTCTTGAAGGCAGTGAACTCCATCTTATCCTTAGGACATGGCACACTGTGTGGCATATTCAACAATTTCGTTGAATGATTGAATTGCTAATAACAGTTAATATAATATTTATTGAGCGCTTTCTGTGTGCCAGGCAGCGTAGCAAGCATTTCACATGCATTATCTCATCTAATCCTCATGATAACTCTGTAACGCAGGTAGTATTATTATTCCTGGGGTTACAGTTGGAGAAACAAAGGGCTACTAGCAAGATAAAGTGATGGATTGGGGATCCAAGTGTAAGCGTTTCAACTCCAAAGCCCACACTGTTCAGCTGATTGAAGTGCTTCTTCTGGTTGCCTTCAAGGAACACAAATTGCTTGGAACTCTCAAAGGAATGTGATTAATACGTCTCACACATTATCTCATTTAACAATCCTCTCGGCAACCCTCATTGATGGGAATTATTTTTCTCATTTTATGGAGAGAAAATTGAGGCTCGAAGGGATTAAGTCACTTAGCTAAGATCATAAAATGGATATGTAAATGGGGAGGGGCGTATTTTCAGAGTCGGGCACGTGTGACTCTGGATCCTGTGTTCTGTCCCTGTTCTGTGCTAACTCCGGTCACTCAGTCACTAGGCAGGAGTCTGCTCCACTGACTGTATTAAAGCCCTTTAAAAGTTGTCCAAGCCTGTTGAGAGCCTAAGCGTCTATTCCTATTTTAGTATAGGTGCTGCCGAAGCGAGCACAAAGCGTCTGTTCCTAAAAGAGGAAACAGAATGGAGAATGGCAAGAGGAGGGGGGAGAGCAGAGACTTTATCTTTTTTAAAAATCCTTTTAAAAATTGAGTTACAATTTGTATACTTTAACATTTACCAGAAGTGTGCGATTCAGTGGTTTTTAGCATGCTCACAGGGTCGTACAGCCATAGCTGCTATTGTGATTCCAGAACCTTTTTATCACCCTAAAAAAAGAAACTCTGTGCTGATCCGCAGTCACTCTTTATTTCCCCCCCATCCCTCAGCTCCTGGAAATTGCTAAACTACTTTGTCTCTAGGTGGATTCGCCTATTCTGAATATTTTACACAAATGGAATTATACAATATGGGGCATTTTGCATCTGGCTTCTTTCACTTGACTTGATGTTTTCAAGATCCATCTTCTGAAGCAAGTATCAGTACTTTGTTCCTTTTTATGGCAGAATAATTTGCCATTATATGGGTATGGCACATTTTGTTTATCCATTCATCAGTTGGTCGACACTCGTGTTGTTTCCACTTTGGGATTATTATGAATAATGCTGCTATGAACATTCGTGTAAAAGTTTTTGCATGAACATAGTTTTCAGTTCTCCTTGGTATAGACCTAGGAGCACAATTGCTGGGGCATATAGTGACTCTCCATTTAACTCTTTGAGCAACTGCCAGATTGCTTTCCATGGTGGTTTATCTTTTATTAATAAACGTTTTAAATTGAAGTGTAAGATATATACAGAAAAGTGTCCATATGATAAGCAGAGAGCTTGAAGAATCGTTACAAAGTGAGCATGGCCATATAATCAGCACCCAAATCAGGAACCAGAAACTTTCAGTTCTGCTCAGTACATGCCATCTCTAAAGGGTTGCCGCTGTCCCGACTTCTAATACGATAGGTTATTTTTGCCTGTTTTGAACTTCATATACATGGAACTATATACATGATATATACTCTTTTATGCCTGACTTCTTTCACTCAATAAAATGTTTATGAAGTTTGCCCGTGTTGTGGAGAGCAGTGCTTTGTTAATTTTCATTTCTGGATAATATTTCATTGTAAGATCATTCCGCAATTTATCCATTTGCACTGGATACATACATAGAATTGGAATGGTCTCTTCGTCGTTACACATATGTTTAGGTTTAGTAGATGTTGCCAGTCTTCCAAAGTGACTCTCAGTTTGTACTCACACAAGCAGCGTCTGAGAGTTCTGGTTGTACCAAATCCTTGTCAACACATATCATCTGCCCTTTCCCTATTAGCCATTATGTTAAGTATGTAGCGGCACCCTATTGTGGTTTTAACTTCCCTAATAACTAATGGGGTTTTGTACATTTTCATGCAATTATTGGTCATTTAGATTTGACCAAGCCTTTTGTCAATTTTCTCTCGAGTGATTTGTCTTTTTCATATTGATTTTTAAGAGTTTTCCATAGATTCTTCATATATTCTAGAAATGAGTCCGTTATTGCTTGTATGTATTGCAGGTATTTTCTCCCATTCTGTAGCTTGCTGTTTTGCTCTTGGTGGTATCTGTTGGTGAACAGAAGTTCCTAATTTTAGTGTAGTCTAGTTTATCAATCTTTTCCTTTGTGATTTGTATCCTAGTAAATCTTTACCTACCTAAGGTCATGAAGATCAGGCCCCTCTCATGAGTGTGCGTGTGTGTGTGTGTGTGTACTTATGTGTATATGGGGAGGCGGTGCATCACCCTCTAGAGTAAGATTCTGCAGGGTAGACAGGATACTGTGTTACCCTACAGGGAGCAGGCAGAAGGCGCGGTGGTGGTGGGGGCAGGGAGCCCATGAGGTGACAGCCGCCATGGGCTGTGTTCCCAGCTGTCAGGCGTGTAATCTGGAGTGAAAGAGAATCCCTTTAGTGGTAGAGGTCCTACAGAGAATACTAGCGGGTCCTCTAAATCACCTCTGTGTCCTGTAGACCCAGCTGACTGTCCTCTCTTCTCCACTGGAACAAGAAAGAAAATGAAATCTGCACTTCTGAACAGTTGCTCGTGGCACAGGGCAGGGATCCAGAGCTTTCAAAGCCAGGTGCCTGCCTTATAGCTGTGATTTTTGTTGTTATTAAATATGACGCTTTTTCTTTCTGATTTTTACCACATTGTTTCATCTCCGTTTGGGGAAAGGATGGTGAGGCGGCTGAACTTGAGAGAGGTGCTTGATGGTCATTCAGACTGGTTGTCTCCCCAGCACAGGCTGGCCGGAGTCCCCTCCCTGAGCCAGAGCTGACAGGAGCTGCTTGTTCTTGGAGAAGGAGTGGGAGCTGCTGCTGAAGTTTCTGAGGGGCTCCGAGGATTCCTCCCCCCCAGGAAACCACTTTGGTCCCCCAGCCCCTTTGCCGCTTGTGAGGCGCTCCCCAGACTAGAAAGCCGCGGTTTGTGCTGGGGCTGGGTGGGGCTTTGGGACAGTTTAGGCTTGGCCCTGCAAAGGGGAGGGGTGGCTCTGGAGTGAGCAAAGGGTCACAGCTTAGGCTGTACCATTTGCTTGTCACCTTGAGAAGTTCCACCTTGTCTAGCAAAACCTCCTTTCAGAGGCAGCCACCACAAAGGGCTCTTATGAGAGCGGCGGCCCCCACCCCCCCCTTCACTTCCACTCCCTTTACCATTATTTTTCTTTTGGGGCAGAGCTGAGGGGCCTTCCTGCTATGACTTTGAGGGGCTGTACTTATTTTAAAAGGAGATTTAGAGTCTAGAGCCTCCCTGTACCAGAGACTCCTGTTTCTGATTTTCTAGTACCATCGGAGGACATGCCAGGGCTTGAGTAAGGCTTTCCTTCTCTGGAGGGCCTTCTGTCTTTTCCTTCTGTCAGCCTCTTGGGCTATTTGGGGAGTTAAGAAGTAGGTGAGGGCTAGCTTCTAGTACTGGACCTCAGAATGGGGACCAGCTTCCTTGTGGGGAATGGGTTGCGGGGGCAGAAGGGAGACATGCGTGTCTCGTGGGGTGTCTCTAAGAGGTATTAGAGCATAGTGGTTCAGGGGTACGTTCTGGAGTCCGGCTTCCCAGGTCTTCTACTTCCCCACCCTACCACTTTCTAGTTGTGGCCTTGGTTAGGTTACTTAACCTCTCTGGGCCCTTGTTTTCTCATATATAAAATGACAATGATTTTAGTGCCTTGCTGATAGGGTTACTGTGGAGATTAATTGAGATAATGCATTAAAATGCTTAGCCCAGTACCTAGTACATTAAAAGTGTCTCCAAATGTTAATCTTACTAATATTATTTAAGCCATCTACTTGGACATCTCTTTTATAGTCTCTCTTCCCATCTCCCGTCTCTTCTAGCTGTGCAGTTCAGGGAGCTCACTAGGCCTCAAGTGGAACCAGAAAAATCTGAATAATACAAGTAGGACTGGACTTTATCTCGAACTGTTTTGAACTATGCGCGTATCTTATCTCCATTGCATTTCCAGCACCGTGAGAGAGAGGCAGCAAAATTATCCCATTAGAAGGGCAGGCCACAAAGTGATTTACTGATTTGACTAGACGGCATACCTGCGTGCCTGAATGTAAGAACGCATGCACGCAGCCATTCTCCCACCTCGCGTTAACGTGGGGAGGGGCAAGATGGACTGCAGTTGATTTGCAGGGTCCCCAGTGCAAGATTTTTTTTTCCCCCAAACACAAGATTAAGTCCAGACCTGTCTGTGCTCTCTCCTTAGCAGAGCCCAGCGCTGAGTGGGCGGGTGCTCAGGAGCTAGAGGCTGCCGGGAGAGCACGGTGAGGTCAGCAGCGGCGGGCAGAGTGGTCAGGGTAGGCCTGGTGGGGCCCAGACCCAAACAAAGCTAACCCAGACCAAACACAGGAGCGGCCTCAGCCGTCTGGACTTCACATGCCGTCTTCAAGGGCAGCGTGCCTTGTGTGCTCAGGGTACTGTGTTCTCTCCCAAATCAGCAAGATTTGCAATCAGCGAACTGAGAGAACTCACAGGGGTGCTCTGTGAGGGACAAGACAGAGGCTGGATCTTGCTTGAAGCTCCAAAACTGCTCATCCAAGTGAGCTGCTGTGGAGTAACTGAAGTGCGGAGGAGGGAGAGCCAGCGGTTGTATTTGCAAAACCTGGATATTAATGCCATCTCTCTCTTTTTTCTGTCCCATTAATGTTTTTTTTTTTTTTCTCTCAGACTCTGAAGAAACAGAGATCAATCCCATCAAAATACATTTGTCTGTCAACTGTGGATGATGTATCTGCAGGTCATGTTTTATGTTTTTCTACTTTCCAAATAGCCTTTGTTGATTGAGCATGTGTTGGTTTAAAATGGAAATGGCGTGGCAGAGCCTTTTGCACCAGGCACATTAGGGAGCAGGAAGGGGTGGTGGGAAAGGGTTCCTGGCGGAAGCATCGTTGGACAAATTGGGCTGGTTGGAATGATTTTGCTGAAGTTTTTTGGGGAGCAAGCTGCTTGTGCTCTGTGTGCCTCTGGAGAGGGTAGCTTTACTCTCCAGGGTCGCACCTGCCCCACCAGAAAAAAAAAGAGGGTGAGGAGGATGAAAAGCAAGATCTTGACCTCTTGGGTAGGTCCTGAACTTGGGAGATCAAAGTAGATCTTTGAGAAGCAACAGAGCAGTTTGGGGTAGATTGGGAGACATAATATATACCGAGCTGGCAACCTTTACATTATTGCGTGTGACCCTTCTAGCAGTCTCATATGAACAGGTGTCACTAGGTATCCTTGCTTTTCTGGTGAGGGAACAGAGCCAAAAGAGGTTAGGAACATAGATGCTGACTGGCAAAGTGAGGATTTAAAGCCAGGACTTGTTGGTACAGAAGCCATCTGGCCTTGGTCCTGACCAGAGTCTGAGGAGTGGGCTAGTGTGGCAATGGTGGGCAGTGAACTCCCTGAGGGCTACCAACCAGGGTTTCCATGACAGTGTGTCCCTGCTCTGGGCTTTGACTTCTCACTGAACTGTTGGAAGAGCAGTGGGGAAGGGTTAATAATTGAGTCAGACCTGGTTTCTCTGTCTGCACTAGAGCATCAAGACATTTCTTGAGCCTCCTTGGCACTGGACTTTTCCAGGCAAGAGAAGTCTCGGTGTGCCTTGCAAAGGGAAGGGACAGACATTTCTTGGGTTCTTCCTCTACTCTCTCATTTAATCCTTCCATGAACCATGACCATAGTTGTTGTTAGTTACCCCCCCCCCATCCCACCCATCTACCCATCCCTCCATCTCTCTTTCTCTCTCTCTCTCAAGATCAGACATTGATTAAGTATAATAACTTGCCCTAAGTGTTCCTGCTAGCAAATAGACCTAAGGTACAAATCCAAGTCTTTGGACTCTCAAGCCAGACCTTAAAGCTTGCTTCTACTTCTCTTTTTTCTTCTAAGAATTTATTTTTCTAATCCCTGGATAATCTTCCTGCTTCCTCTTTGAGTGAGAAGCCGCTTTGGGCTTTCTCTTTTTATACCGTGATACTTCCCCTGGGCATTGGATTCACCTTTCCTTCTAGTCTCACCCTTTTGCTACCACAGCTGGCTCTGTGTTGCAGACTTAGAGGTCATTTCAGGTTTCCTTTGGTCTGGGGATTTATTTTCGGTTTCTGGATCATCCCTCTGTGACATCCACCTTCTGTTCTGGAATGGGGTGATCCTTGACTCCTTACGAATGCTACACCCACTCCATCGGCAGATCCTGTTGGCCATACCCTCAGACATACCCAGAATCTGGTCACTTCGTTGCCACCTCCCCTCTACCACCCAGGCCCAGGCTCTCCTGGTCATCCTAGCAGCCTTCTACAAGATCTGCCTACTTCTTCTCTGGTCCTTCAACACTCAGAGTGATGCTTTCAAAATGTAAATCAGATCATTTCACTCCTTTGTAAACTCTAATGGCTTCCCATCCTCCAGAACAAAAGCTAATAAACTACATTAACTGCCGATTTCAAAAAAAATACACAAACACACAGGCACATAGCTGCCATGCTCGTCCTCTGGTACAGGGTGACTGTCTAATTTATCGTGCAAACTAGGACTGAATCAGGGAGAAAGGGACCTCTATTAATGAACGGCAACAGGCATAAGCGGGGACTGGACCCAGGCAAACTGGGAATCTAGTCCCTTGACCCAGAGAGCCATGTGGATCATTCTCTCACTTCTGTTTGGGTTGTTAAAAAATATTAACTCTCTCAGTGAGGCCTTCTTTGGCCTCTGATAAAAATTGCAGCACAATCCTGCCCCAATCCCATAACGCCTGTGCTGATTTATTTTTCTCTGTGGTCACCATCTGATAGAGTGTATGTTTTAATTAGCTATATGTTTGTTGTTGATCCCCCTCTCTAGCATGTAGACTTCAGGAGAGCAGGAGATTTTTTTCTTATCTCTTGTGTTCGATCTGTTATATCCCCAGCATCTCAATCATCCCGAATACCGTAGATGGTCAGTAAATATTTGTTGGGTGAATGGATTGAAGGTGGAGAGGAGCACTGGGGAGTTCTGTTTGTTAGAGTCTTTCTAATTAGTCATCTTCCTAAACCGTTTTTCTCCTTCTTCGCTATTTTGGTAACCCTTTGGTAATGTGGGACCCTAGAAGAATTTTCCAATGTGCCCTTAACCCTAAACGGAGCTAATGATGCAAATCACCATGATTTCCTAAACTGGGACTTGCTTTCTCCAGGCGAGGAAGTTTGTGAACATCCCAGCAGAGTTTACCAGGTTGCGTGAGGGAGGAGAGGAACTCCTACCCTTAGGAAATCATGCTTTGGGGGCTCTGCCCTGGTGTGTGACAGTACAGTCTGTGGGGGCCTGGGGGCTGGGCGCTGCACAGGCTTCTGGGCCTGGTGCTGGCACCAAAGACCTGCTCAGGGCTGACACTTGGTCTGTTCCCTTTTCTCCTTTGTCCCCTACACCCAGTCTCCTCGGCTGTGGGCCCCTATTGAGTAGGGTGAGCTACTGTCAGTCAGGGTCCAGCCTTTCTTTACCCAGGACTCTAAAAGTTTCTTTTCTGAAACAGCTTCAGAGGAAAGGAGGGATGGAGTTGGGGCGGGGTGAGGGTGGGTAGGGAGGTGGAGAGTGAGGTTGGGAATCTGACCTTTTATTTCTTTTTTTTTTTTAATGTTTTATTTATTTTTGAGAGAGAGAGAGAGAGAGAAAGAGAGAGAGAGAGAGAGAAAGCTGGGGAGGGGTACAAAGAGAGGGAGACACAGAATCCAAAGCAGGCTCCAGGCTCTGAGCTGTTAGCACAGAGCCTGATTTGGGGCTTGAACTCACTAACCTTGAGATCACGACCTGAGCTGAAGTTGGACGCCCAACCGACTGAGCCACCCAGGCACCCCACCCCTGTCTAACGTCTTATTTCTAATGGAAAGAGACAATTGGGATCTCTCCAGCAGATCCTGCTGGGGTCAGAGAGTAAGAGGGAGCCTTGGAATTTCTGGACCCCTGGGAGTGAGTTTGAGGACTCATAGTGATGGGAGCTACAGACACAGCTCCACGACAGAGGGGAGTTTGGGCACTGGGAACTGAAATGAGCTGCAGTAGGGAAAAGAAGGGGAAATAAAATGCCCTAGAGGATCTGTAGCTTTGGTTTTCCTAAAGCTTCTGATATGGCCAGATGGCAGGGGCCAAAGTCCCAGCAAACTGGAGATGGGAGAGAAGTGTCGCTGTGGGACTCCTGAAGAGTCACAGTGTAATGGTTAGTGAAGAGGTGCTAAATGTTGCCAAAAGCCTGCAGAGGCAAACTTGGAGAATGCTTCTGACCCCTCACTCTTGATTCAGTATTCGTTTGGAGCCAAGCAAGCCTTGGCAAGCACGGGTGTAGTAGAGAAAGCCACTTTGTGAAACAAAAGGAAACTCCCACGGGCATACCCTTAATTCAAAAAACAAAGCCCTTAGCAATCTGGTGGGTATGAACTTCGCCTTCGGGTCCTGTTTCCCATGAGATACATCAACATGTCTTGTCTTTTCACACCTTTGTGCCTCACATAGCTCCCCACCTTCACAGTCTAACCTTGCACGGCTAGCCAGGTGTCACCCTCCCCACCCCAGGCTTTTTGGGAGACTCTCAAATTCCTCCTCTTTCTTCTTCTCTGGGTTCTTAATACTCTTTGTTTATAACTCTGTGATAACACAACACCTGGAAAAAACCCTACACTGCCCGTTCCTTGCACCTGAATATACTCTTTGAGGCAGGGACTCTTATTTTAAATCTTAGACTAGCTCAGTCCTGTTCTGAGGAGGGCAGGGTACACGTCTTTCCCCCTCGCCCCAGTCCTGCAGTGCCTGGCACGTGGGAGAATCTTAATAGCTTTTTGCTGCGTAGCACTGATTCTGGGTTAATCGGATGAACACATTATACAGTAGACTGACCTGTCTCTTCTTCCCCTCCCCACTCTGGGCAGTGACCTGCTTTGTGGCTGGTACACCTTGCTCCTGGCTCCTTTGTACTTATGGCAGGGGGCACTGCTATTTGCTTTTCTTAGTCCTGACCCCAATGTTCTCCCTTTGATCTCTGCCGCCGGCCCTAGCTCGCCCCTGCCATTGTCCTGCATGGAGCTAATGTTCCTCCTTCCCAAGCCGGGGCCTCTCCACCTCCTTCTCCTTGCATATTGTGAGGATGATGCCTGCGGAGTCAGTGATGATGGGAATGGCTGGAATGGAATTGAGGGATGGCCTCAGCCCCCTGAGGGTTCCAGGTGGGGCCAGCTTTTCAGGTAGAACGTCCATTTTCTCTGCTCATTCCTTCCTTGTTCCCTGAGAGAGTGTGTTCCTGAGCTGGATGGGAGTTTAGGCAAGTGAACTGTGATGTGAGGCAAGAGAGCGTTGTGATCCTGGGAAAGGCTGTGTTGCCCTTTTGACTAAAATTCTGCTGTTTCCGGAAGTAAGCAGGGTAGTCATTGTATGCACGGGCACTAAAGCCCACCTCTCTGGGTTCTAATCCTACTCCACTGCTTGCCAGTAGGCACCACCTCGGGAAAACGGGGTCATACCAGTGCCTGCCATGTTCATTCCTTCACAAATAGTTACTTTGTTTTTAATGTTTATTGATTTATTTTGAAAGAGAGAGAATGCCAGCATGGGGATAGGCAGAGAGAGAAGGGGAGAGAAAGAGAATCCGAAGCGGCCTCCATGCTGTCAGTGCAGAGCCCGACACGGGGCTTGATCCCACAACCATGAGATCATGCCCTGAGCTGAAATCAAGAGCCAGAAGCTTAACTGACTGCGCGGCTCAGGCGCCCCAACTCACAAGTCGTTATTGTTGTTCTAGGTACCAGGGAAACAGCAGTGAACAAGGCAAATGGGTTAATACATTGACAGTATCTAGCACATAGTAAATATGCAGCAAATGTACCCATATTCTCTTTGTAGTACTTTTCAGGGAATACTCAGGTGGGGTGACTTTTGACAACAGCTGCGAGACCAGATGTCCCTGAGACAGGGAAGGATGGAAGAGGTTTAAGATACAGATTCTGTATTTGAACTTAGGTTCAGGACAGCACTGGCTTTAGTGGCCTTTCATTTTGACACTAAATGCAGGAGCTGGCTAAAAATCACCCTAGAAAATTTATGAGTCTGCTTAGTTCCATAGAAAGGGCAGGAGGGGGTGACATGGGACTGCCTAGATTCTGCCTAGCCCATTTGTACAGGCAGCACCATGCCTAACAAGCTGTGTGTGGAGGACCCTTAAGAGAGGCCATCTTTCTTTTCTTTTTTTAAAGATTTATTTTGAGAGAGAGAGAGAGAGCACGTGCACACATGTGAGCGGGTGAGGGACAGAGAGAGAGGGAAAGAGAGAATTCCAAGCATGGGACCCTGACACTGGGCTCGATCTCATGAACCTTGAGATCATGACCTGAGCCAAAATCAAGAGTCAGACGCTTAACTGACTGAGCCACCCAGGTGCCCTGAGAGCCCCCATTTCTTGAGCAGTCTGGAAACATGAGACATAAGGAAGGAGAACAGCTGTTGACCTCTCCACTGTCAGGGCTCTCTGGCTGTAGAGTAGAGGACGTTCTGCTGGAGGAGGTGGCTTGGGGAAGCTGACACTAAGAAGGAGAGTGAGGCGAGGTAGAGGTGTGTGGCCTGATAGTTTGCCTTCCCTGTTTCAGTTTGTTCCTCAGGGCTGTTTTACTCCTGGGGTGATTATTGGCTAGAAGCAAAGTTTCAACTTAAGGCTCCTGATTCATTATCTGTGGTTTCCAGTGGAAGTCCAAGCCTGATGTGGTCCTTAGGGAAATGGGATTGGAGTATAAATGTGTGTTACATTTCCTGGGCATCAACAAGTTTTCCAGCCACCACCCTACTCAGGGAAAGATAATCCTGACTGTGGTTCAGCAACTACTTCACTGCTTCTCCCACTTTCTTTCTTCCAGCCTTCTCCCATGGTGGGTTTCAGAAACGAATGCCCTTATAGCACAGAGCAAGTGCCCTTGACACGAGATGTGGGTCGATCCAGGATGCTTGGATTGGTGCCCATGTGAGCTGCTGGCACAGCTTCCCTCAGAGACCTGCTAGCTTGGCTGGGACCATGACTGTTTGCATGCACAGGGACAGGGGAAGTTACTCTGGGTCCTTTCCAAGATTCCGGAGTGCAGCCAGGCTTAGGACCACGGGATACCATGCTCCTTCATCTCGTTTTTATTGCCTTTCTTCCGTCTTCAGCCATTACTTCAACTCAGTTAAGCCAAGTGTACGAAACTTGAACTAGGCAAAGCATTTTCCTGTAGATGTAAATCCATGGTTCATTCACAAGGAAGGAAACAGAGTGTGATGATAGTGGTATTTCTCAACTTTTTTCTCATTATCACCTTGCTAAGGAACCTTTTTTAAATGTTTGTTTATTTATTTTTAAGGTGAGGACAGGGCTGGAGGGGCAGGGAGAGTGAGAGAGAAATAATCCCAAGCAGGCTCCTCGAGTTCAGCACAGAGCCCCATGGGGGGCTCGATCCCAAGAACCGTTAGATCATGACCTGAGCTGAATTCAAGAGTTAGACACTCAACTGACTGAGCCACCCAGGCACCCCATAAGGAGCCTTTTAAGACACTTTTTTCTAATCACTTCCTCTCAAGAAATTTTAATCCACAGACATACCAAAATTCTGTTTATATATGGTATGTGTTATCTTTCATACTTTAAAATTTTTTTAATGTTTACTTATTTATTTTGAGAGAAAGAGTGTGCACACACATGAGCAGGGGAGGGGCAGAAAGAGAGAGAGAGAGAGAGAGAGAGAGAGAGAGAATCACAAGCAGGCTCCATGCTGTCACCATAGAGCCCAACGTGAAGCTAGATCCCAACGAACAGTGAGATCACTACCTGAGCTGAAATTGAGAGTTGGACACGTAATGAACTGAGCCACCTAGGTGCCCTGATCTTTCATACTTGAAAAGAGTAAGATGTTTTTATGCCTCAAGAATCAATTTTCAGGGCACCTGGGTGGCTCAGTCGGTTAAGCATCTGACTTCCACTCAGGTCATGATCTCACATTTCGTGAGTTCAAGGCCCGCGTCGGGCTCTGTGCTGACAGCTCAGAGCCTGGAGCCTGCTTTGGATTCTGTGTCTCCCTCTTTCTCTGCCTCTCTTTCTTTCTCTCTCTCTCTCAAAAATAAATAAACATTAAAAAAAATTTTTTTAAAGAATCAATTTTTCTCCTCTCCTGGGGGAACCCCATTTGTCGGTTCAGGGATTACAGTAAAGCACCATGGGATTGCAGTAAGGAATGTAAAATGGCAGGGAAGCCTCCAAAGCTTTGCAAAATTTAGTTCTCCCATCTCCTCTAACTGAACTTCACAGCTCCATAATTTATAGTCTTATCTCTCAGTCTGTCATTCCCATTCTGCTCTTTCTCCCCTTCCCTGGATTTCATCTTTTTTTCTCTCTCTAGTGTGGAATTGTAGGAGTGAATTTAAGTAAAACAGTCATCTGTACAGCTCAGGGACAATGTAGGGAAGATGATTTCCTAAAACAGTCCTTTAAGAGGTCATCCCTTTGGGAGAAAGACCCCAGAGACCCATGGGTACCCCAGGGGTATTCATGGGAAAACATAATAGACTTTAAGTATTGGGGGAATTAAAGATATACATTTGGAGTTGCCTTTCAGAGGAGAGAGCTCACAAGAGGTCTTATATTGTTCCCAACAATATATAGATATGGATGTCCTATACTGGATCTAACTTCCCTACATAAATTCTTTTGGGTTTGGTGCCATTTCTGCCAGTGGAAATATCAAACTCCTTTTCTCTGGCAATAGAGTACAACCAATGACAACATCTTCTCTCCCCTCTAGAAACTACCAGAGGCATGCCATGTAGGTGACGGAAGACCCTTTGTCATGCATTTACAGAATCTGTATGTGGCAGTCACCAGACAAGAGATCCAAGTGAGACAGGAGCATCAAGGCACTGGTGAGTAGCTCCGTAGCTGTGGAGGTTCTTGGTCTCCCTGGGGTTAGAGTTAAGGTATAGGTCTGTGCTGTCCAATATGGTAGTCATGATTTAAATTTAAATTAAAAATGAATAAATGAAATAAAATGAAAAATACATCTCCTCCTTTGCTGTAGCCACATTTCAAATGCTCAATAGCTACGTGTGGCCACATGTGGCCAGCGGCTACCAAGGCGGACAGTGAAGATGCAGACATTTCCATCACTGCAGAAACTTCTATTGGAACTGGTCTAGGTATTTGGAGAATTAGTGAGAGGACCAGGAGAAAGATTAATCTCTCTACCTGAGACATGGTAGGAAATGTCTATTGAAGAGCAGTTGGCTGTTTTGAGTCAAAGAAGCTCTTGTCCTACCTAGTTAAAGTGGGCCTGGGGAATCTTCAGAGTAGACACAGAGCTTTCCAAAAGTCAGCTGGAAGTTGGATTTGTGGCTACTTCTGTCTGTTTATATCTTAGTACTAAACCCTGGCCTTTATCAGAATGCTTGGTAAATGCTAATGCCTTCCTGGTAAGAAGAAGACATTTATCACTGTCTTCTCTTGATCTTTCTGATTTCAGGAGATCCTCAGCCCTCAAGCAGTACCTCCCCACAAGGAACTGAAAACCAACTTCTGAGCCAGCCAGAAGAGCCGGTCTCCTCAGCACCATCCCTCCCAGTGACTGAGAAAGACCCCACAGTGAGTCATGCACCTGTAGCCCCTGAGCCAGAGGCCCCGTGGCTATCACCTAGTTGATGCTGCCTTAACAAATACTGGAGGGTATTTGTGACCAGGCCTCTAGATTATGGATTTCTATATGGAGAATCATGGTCTTGTGCATCTTACTTTGGTATTTCCTCTCTGCAATTCCTGTACTGACTGAGGGACCTTGGCTCCTTCTCCCCCTTACCCCGCTTCCAGTGATAGTCTATGAGGTTGTTCCCTGCAGGAGAAGGGATGAACACATTGCATAGGGTCTTGTGTCACATTCACGGCCCAGCACAGACTTCAGACCACCTGTGCCAGCCACTCATCCCACCCAGAGTCAGGGGAGCAACCTAACCTAAGTGGAACTGTTCGAAACCTCTATTAACTTGGATTCCTTTTCTTTCTAGGGTCCTTCAGGCCCTGTGAAGAGACCTCAGTTGTCAAAGGTCAAGAGGAAGAAGCTAAGGGGGCTCTTCAGTTAACCTGTCACTGTCTCAACTGCTGAGGATGGACCTGGAGAATAGTGCCCTAATGTCAGCCTAAAAGGCACTCCCATGGCAGGAGTATCTCTGACACAGAGTTATATAGTCTGAGGCCCCACTGTAGGGGCAAGATAACTGAAGTCCATGTTGAAAGGCATGGGTACTGTTGACCAAGGGAATCTTGCCTCTAGCCTGTTGGCCATTGGCCTTCCCTATCCAAGTGGAAGCCAGCTTCTGAGAGTCCCATACCTTCCTCTCTTTTGTTAGAGGTTCTCCAGACCCAGGGTCCTACCGTGGACTTTAGATACATAGGGCAAGCCAGCAAAAAGGCTCAACATGCTCAGGAAGCCTATCTACCTTTCTTAAGAGTCTCTAGCCAGTCCCAGGTGCTCCTCAGAGACGCACTTCTCTCTTAAGCATGGAATAAAAAGCACTCACACCCCCCTGCTTTCGAGATTGCTTATTCTATGTAACATGACCAACCTATTTCACTTTACTGGGCCCCACCCATTGTTGTCTCTAGATGAAGTTTAGGCCCTCAGTCTGCTCCTTCAGATTCTTCTCATGCTTCTCTCATGTGGCCTGTGCTAAGCCTCCATTTGGGAACTTTGATCTTGAGAACTCTTTCCGTGGTGGGCACAGACAGAACAGATTGCTGCTGTTCTCCTTTGCCCAACTTCATATGGGGTGTTGTTTTGTTTTTTGTCCTTGTTTTTTTTTTTTTTTTGTCTGTTTCCAAGGCATAGACAACAGACTGAACCACAATATGGGATTGAAATTATAAAGAGCTTCGAGCACAAGGGCCGAGGTAGTTTCCCACTGGAGTGGGAGAGAAAGGAATTTTATTCTCCCGTCCTTCATGCCACTTCAAATAACATGGTAACTAGAAGAACTCGAGAAGATAGGACAGCAGGGAACAGGAATGGCCACAGAGTTCTCTGGGACAATGGCCTAGGGAATGAATAGTGCTTAGCAGGAAAAAAGGCAAAATTTGTATGAGATAGGAAGAATCTTAGTTAAAAAGTCCACTCTTTGGACAGATCTGGAAAGATTTAGCAGACCAGGATTGGCAAAGTCCCATGGCCTTTTCTGCTAGGTTTTCCTCTATGGGTAAGACCATCTGAAACATTATTTAGGAGAGACAGGAAGGAAAGTAGAACGCCGATGTTTACTGGGAGCTGTTAGGTAGAGGAAGGAAAGGGGGCAGAACCCACGGGGGCCTTTTCGGGCTTATTTACTTATGATGGTCAAATGCCTCCTCATCCCCATGTCTTCTCTGTCTGGGATGGGTGTTTCTGTCCTTATGTCAAGTCATGGGGAAGAGGACAATCCAAGCAATGATAAAGTAATAATAATTATAATAAGAACAGCAATAATAATAGGCAGCTAAAAGTTACTGAGCAGTTAATATATACTAAGTACTCTGATAACTACCTGGCGTTGAATCCTCATAGCATCGTATGATGAAGATACTGTTAATCCATTAAGAAATACAGTCTTGAAGTGATTAAGTGACTTATCAAAGGTCATTCAGCTAATAAGTAACAGCCAGCATTTGAACCCAGACTTTTGAGTTCTTCACTGCATCCGTATGTACATTACAGAAAACGTTTTCCAGGAAGGGTGTTAGGCCTTTTCTATCTTCCACTGTAACTGCCCTTCTCCTATGACCCTGCTTCCTTTCAATAGGATCTTGTAGTTCCCATCACCTCTTCACAGCCGGAGCCTTTCAGGACTTCAGGACCGCCATGCTTTTACTGACTAGCCCAGTCTGAGAGCTCCACCGGGGCTCATTCCCAGTCACCGTTGATAACTCTTCACCTCCAGATAACAGTGCCCCACTGTCGTGACTATCACTGATGCAAATTGGGGACTATGTAAAAACAATCTATCAGATGGCTCACTTTGTTCTTTAGGGATTTTTTTGGCATAATTTAGATAGCCATATTTCAGCATCTGTAAGGTATGAGACCACATGGAAAATGGGAAGATTTGCCCCAGCAAGCTGGGAGAAAATAAGGGTTCTTCACCCTGGATAATCCCTCTGCCCTAAGACCATGGTCTCAAGAGCATGTACTTTTAATCAGAGGGGAATCAGGGGTTTGTGAACCCCCTAAAATTGTAAGAGAAATTCTAAGAGCATAACTTTTCCATGTTCTCAAAAGAATGCATGACTTTTTTAAAAGGTTAAGTAAGAGTATGCCTAATGATCTCCCTGCCACTGCCCCCCTCTACCCCAAAGGTGGCAGCCTCCATGGGGATATTGCCTGAACATATCCTTAGAGAAACATTGCTCCCAGAGGGTCTGCTTCTGGTATTCTTGCCCCGAAGTTCTTGCCCCCCAGAACGAGGGGTGGTGTTTGAGAATCCCTGGGCAATACCAGGGAAATCCCTGCCTGGACAAATTGGCCTAGCCAGGCTGTATTCCAGCCCTGCCCCCTGGCTTGGGCCCCTCCCCGAGGCCCCCAGCCCGGCCCAACCCCCACCCCACATGCACATAAAAGGGTCGAATTCTCGTGGCTGCTCCATAAATTTTATTCCGTAAATATTAGTTTTCCCTGTGTTTAATAAAGCAGTGGCCCACCTCCCCGCCTACCCGCCCGCTCCCCGGGGCCGGGGCTGGGGCCAGGGCTGGCTGGTGGGAGAAGGGACTCTTTCAATTGCTTTGGAGTATTTTTAGAAAAAAAAATAATATAAGGTGGTTTACATGAGCAAGCCAGCAAACCAGGAGCGGGACTAGGGACCTCGAGGAAGTTCCTGCAGCAACTTGACCTAAAAATAGGGAAATAGCGCCACCTAGGCTGCAAGACCTACTTGGCCGGGCTGGCTGGCTCCCCTCCCCCCACAGTCAGCTGGGACAGGCAAGCTCTTTGCTAGAAGGGAAATCATCCCTCAGCACTCCAGCTGGGCAGCATCTCCTTTAGTTAGCCCTTACTGAGGGCTTTCCCAGCAGCCTCTAAGGCAAAGTCCCAGCCGCCTCCTAGAAAAATCCCATGGGGGTCATTCTCTGTTCTGCTATGGGTCAGCCAGTCTCCCAGATCAAGGAGTGCTTCCAAAAGCTAGCAAAGTGATTGAGAAGGAAGGAAGGAAGGAGCTTCTGGTCTTCATGTTCCTACTGAACCCCGAGGAACTTGCCCTGGAATTCCTAGGGTGTAAGGTAGCAAAGAGAGAGGCTTGTGTTCCCACACTCCGGCCCAGGAAAGAATCTGTCCCCGTCAGACCAGGGTCCTTCCACAGGTCTGATGCAGTGCACCTACAGGGAACACTTGGGGGAAGGAATGAGGGTCAACTCTCCTGAATACTCAGTGCTACTGCTTCTTAATCTTATTGGGTGGTACATTTCTTGCCTTCCTATTTCTTGCCTCCTTTTCTTGCCTTCCTATTCATTGAAAACTCCCATTTTCCCAGGCCCTTACCTTCCCTCACCCTGGTCTGCTGGGAGATGAGCAGGAGTCTCGTGTGTCATTCTCTGGGGTTTCCAGAGAATGGGTTTCCAGCTGTACCCAACTGAGATGGCAGGAGGAAGGAGAACAGAAAAGGCAACAACTTAGTCTTGTTCTTGATATTGTCACTAGGGGCATCTCCTTCTCTCTAATCATTCTGTCCTTCATTTTCTCCTACTTACAAAACTAGGAAGACTTGCTCCAAAGAGTATAGGGGAAACCTAAGATCCTCTTGATAACCCTTCCTCATGATGTGATAAAGTCATGTTATCAGTTCTGCCTACTCCCTCACTATTTGTGCTATTAATACTATCTGTGTTATATACACATTTCCTATGTGCTTTTTGTTTTCTCATCCTTTCATTAGATTATACTCTTTGAGAACAGGGTCAGTTTTTAACCCTAACTCAGAAAATATCACCGTGGTGGTATTATATTACCAAAGGTGCAACTTGATGTTAACTGGGTTTTGATAGGATCAGGATGTTTCCTTGCCTTGCCTTGCCTTGCCTTGCATTGCGTTGCCTTGCGTTGCCTTGCGTTGCCTTGCGTTGCGTTGCGTTGCCTTGCCTTGCCTTGCCTTGCCTTGCCTTGCCTTCCCTTGCCTTCCCTTCCCTTCCCTTCCCTTCCCTTCCCTTCCCTTCCCTTCCTTTCCCTCCCCTCTTTTCTTTTTTCAAGTAAACTTCTACACCCAATGTGGAGCTCGAACTCACAACTCCAAGATGAAGAGTTGCATTCTCTATGGACTGAACCAGCCAGGAGCCCCAGGATGTATGCTTTTCTAAGCTCTGTCCTGAAGTATTTTCTCTATTCTAGTTTCCCTGATGCAGAAACTGTTCAAAAGGAGAGGTGACCTTACTATGGGAGGCCTCCAGACTCAGAGCCCACGACCCTGGGTTCCTAGTCCTTGTTACCAACATCAGCAAATGCGTGGGCTCACCGAATTGCAATGGGTTATGCTGGGCACTCAGTTACAGAGAGGAATGCCAGAAGGGAAGGGAGCCCCACTTTGAAGGGAGAGCTTTCCCTAACTGCCATGACCTTCTGGAAACTGCTACCAGTTATTCTTGCTGTGTGTTTCTTATTGCTCTATTTTTCCCCCCTGTTCTGTCGGACAGGGCCTCAGAAGATCCCATCCTGTGGGGAAACCTCCAGACAGGGAGAGTATGAGGTAGCTTGTGTGTGTGTGTGTGTGTGTGTGTGTGTGTGTGTGTGTGTGTGTGTGTGAGGAGACCTGGGAATCCTTCACTACTTGACCTAGAAGCCCATCTATCCTCCGTCTTTCATCCCAGACCCTTGGAGGAATACTTTTCCATCTCCTGAGACTTTGTTTTATGGTGGTCCCTTATGCTTCTCCTCAATTCTGCGGTCACATTACTTTGCCCTGGCACAAGGGGAAGTCATCGGGTGGCACCAAAGCATTCCAGCAAAGGCTCGATCATTCTTCCAAGCTGTTAACTCCTACCTGCCCTCAGTTTCTCTATCCTGAAACCCAGCAGCTTCTGCTGTGCTTTCTACACTCCTGGACCTTTGAATGGCTGTTAGCCTCTCAGCACCTAACTCTCATGGGTTCCTGAGAGTCTGGGCCAGCTTAGGGGAACCCGGAAGAGGCACTGGAAGGACTCCAGGGTGTGGGGAGCACACAGCCATTGACTCACCTGGGAAGATTGTGCCAGGATTACTTGTCCTGCTGGGCCAAGGGCCAGGAGTTAAAGGAGCATACAGCACCACACTCTTCCTCCCCTTACTTGGGGGCCCAAAACAGAAGCAGGGTTAGAATTGGGGAGTATGGCTTGGGGGCTTCTGTGAGTCCCTTCTGAAATCTGGGTGTTATATTTACTTTTTCATATTGGCAGCTGGAAGGGGAAGCCCATCCCAGCTCGGCATTGTTGTCTAACATGGTTAATCAGATCCTATAATCCTGCTGTGGAAATATTGGGCCTCACTCAAAACAATAGAGACCAAGAATATTGTGGTTAAACTTCAACCAACTGCCTCCCTGGCCTGTTTGCCTAACCCCTACCCCCCTCTCCCAGGCCAGAGTCCTCCTCGCTTTATGGACCCCTGATAGGATCGACAGCCAGTCAGAAATCGGTGACAGGAGAAGAGAGAATGGAGTAGGAGAAGGGTAATCCTCCTGACTAGCCCTCCATCCTGTTCTTCCCCTCCCACCCAGGCCTTGAAGGGTGAGCAGGGTGGTGAGCAGAGTTGGAGCTAGGGTGGGGGGGAAGCCCTGCAGGGTCTGGGTCTGGGGTCAGGGGTCAAGAGCAGTACTGTTGGGGGTCCTGGGAGGGGGTAAAGAGATCCCATATTCAAGACAAAAAGACGGCTGCCACATGAGGAGGAAAGACTGCCAGTTTCATTTATGACTGCTGCCTGGCACTACCAGAGCACAGAGCAAAACCAGTGGGTCCTTGTCGTGTATGGAAGGACCAGGGAGGCCCCGGGTGGGGCAAGAGGAATTGGTAACAAGTATGTCTGTTTCACTAGTAACTTGATATAACAGCAATGTAAATAGTAATAGTCTGATGATGTATGGAGGTGACACTGATACCCCAACTTGAGTGGTTTTCTGCCACTCAGAAACGTTGCCCTTCACGTTGCTGTCTTTAATAAGTACCAGTTCAGTGTGGCAGGATAATTTACACGATTAGAAGAGTAGAACAGAGGGAACAGGTAACCCGTACAATGGCATTTGGAATCAAAAAGAAGACGGAGTGTCTGGATTGGGCTAAAGGGAAAACTAGCAGAGTGATACATTCAGCAAAAGGCAGAGGACGTTCCTCTTGCAGACACTAGAGCACCTGGCTGGAGAAACGGCCAACTGCGAGTTCGTACTTGGCCGTCATGCACCCAGGGTGCACTGGGCACGAGTCACAGCCACCCTGGTTACAGAGGTGTCACCAGGGAGGTGAAGTACAGGGAGGCCCCAGCTCCAGCACCTTGGACTATTGAACGGTCAAAGTGTATGTGCATTTTTAGGATTTGAAGAATGAAAACAGAACCGTGCCAAATGAAACTATATTTAATCTACTCACGTAGGGTGAGGGTGAAGCAATACCAGAGAGCATTTGCTGTTTCTCACCGATGGTGCCATGTGATAATTCAGGGATGGCCATGGCTCCTGTGGGTTAGTCACCAAAACCATTTTGGTTTTTTTTATTTTTATTATTTTTTAAGGTTTATTTTTGACAGAGAGAGAGAGAGACAGAGCATGAGTGGGGGAGGGGCAGAGAGAGGGAGACACAGAATCTGAGGCAGGTTCCAGGCTCTGAGTTGTCAGCACAGAGCTCGACGCGGGGCTCAAACTCACAGACCGCAAGATCATGACCTGAGCCGAAGTTGGATGCTCAACCGACTGAGCCACCCAGGCGCCCCTCACCAAAACCATTTTGAAGCAGAAACCACTTGATGGAAGCTGATCTTACCACCAGAAAGACATCTGGAAAATAGTTCTTGGGAGTGAGAATCTAAGACATACGTATGCTTCTGGACAAGAATCTTAAAAACACCTTAACGGCCATCATCAAATGGAGTTGAAGCAGGTTATGAAATGGATGTCAAAATGATCTGAAGATGATGGGAAACATTTCGACAGTTGAGTAACTTGGACAACCAGTGCGGGAAGAATTCAATGGCAAGAAAGATCCCTAATGGAAGCTCCAGAAAATTCTGACCAGGAAGGGGGATGTAAGGAGCCAGGTTGGTGGGTTAAACCTTGTGCTGTACATAGACTTGAACTATAAATGGGGAAGTCCAACAGGGAAGCTTCAGATCATCACAAAGGAATTCAAAGAAAGGCACAGGTTTGTAGGAAATGTGTCAGGAATGAAACAGAAAAACCCATATCCAACAAGAAACAAATACAATTAAACGTGAATTAATTCAAATCCTGTACATACTGAGAGCTTACACATCAGCACCCCCACCAACAGGGCCACGAAGACATATCTTCTGTTTTCAAGAAGTCTGCAATCCCAAGATGATAGTTAAAAGATAGATTTTTTTCCCAACTGTATAAAGTAGAAAGCGAGAGCCATGCCTATGTCTGTTTTAAAAAGTTTAAAAGAATCCTATGTATAAATACTGTTTTGTTCCCTGATTTTATTTTTACTTGACTATGTTGTGTCCATATCTACATGTCAAACACAAATCTCTTTAAAGGGCAAATTATCTTCATTATGAGCTCTGTAAAAAGTTTGAAAATCATACTCGTGGTCAGCAAGCAGAAAGCCAACCTATTCCATTTTCCCCAGCTTCGTCTTCCATCACACTCGTCTCTTTGCTATTTCTTTAATATGCAAGTACATTAGGCCTTTGCTCTATGCCTTTTTCTCTGCCCAGAATGTTCTTCCCCTAGATATCCTCTTGGTTGAAGACCTCACCTCTTTCAGGTCTTGGCTCAAGTCACACCTCAATGAGATCTCCACTCACCGCCCCACTTACCAGAACCTGCCTCCCAACCTCACACCCTCCCCACAAGGTAACTGCCCTCCCAATCCTTTCCTTCCCTTTTTTACAGTTTGTGCTCATAGGGCTTCGGGTCCCCTTCTAACACATTATGCATTTTCCTGATTTTTACATTCTCTTTAATTGTTGGTCTCCCTAATGCCTCCCCACTAGACTAAAGCTCCATCAGGGCAGGAATCTTTTTTTTGTTTTTCGGGTTCTGTCACATCCCACGCATCTTGTGCAGTGTTTGGCACTTAATAGGTGCTCAAAAATATTTGTGAGTGGATATATGAAGAAAGAGGATCACACACACACACACAGACACACACCCTCCACACTGGCAGTATCTTGAAGCGATTTTAGAAATTTGTAGACACAAGTTACTGTAATATTTTTTGTTTACAGCAACCAGTAGTAAGGCAAGAGTGGTGGTTAAATGCCATTTTGTTAGCTAGAACCATAATGGAATGATGTCATTTTGCAGAAACTAAGAATACAAGTTATTAAAAGTAAGGGACAGGATACCTTCTTGCTTTCTTTGGCTATACATCCCCAGCATCCTTAGGATGCTTTACGTACCAAGAGAGACTGGTGAGAGGGTGTGGGTGGACCAATCCAGACCCTGTTACAGAAAGCCGAGGAGCATGGCTTGAGTATTAAAGATTAGTACCCTCCCCTTTACTGACCATTCATTGAACTAATATTTTCCAAGACTCTCTTTAAGCAACTAATTTCTCTCCTAATAGAGATGCTGGGGTGGAAATAAAGCACATTAGTATTAGTAAACATGTTACTAACCATACACAAAAAATATATTTGTATATATGTCTTTTTGTCTATAAGAGTTTCCCACAATCTTTAGTTTCTGATTTGAGGGCAAAAACTCTTCTATGTAACACTCTGGCTACTTTTTCCTACCTTTTCAAAGTCATCAAAACAAGGTCTTTAATGCCCGAATCTCTCTGAAGTGCCTCGTAATGAGCTTATTGTTAGGGCAAAGGTAACTTGACATTCCCATTTCTAATCAATAGCCAGCTTTCAAAGCATTTGAGTGGCTCTAATTGGATCTCCAAATGTGTTCTGGACTAATCTGAGGCTTGAAAGACAGCCTGCTTCCATTTCTGAATATGGGCCAAATTTGGTGGAGTTGCTAACCTCTTAAAAAAAATCAACAGTAGAGGGAAATCTGGCTGGCTCAGTTGGTGGAGTGTGAGACTCTTGATCCTGGGATTGTGAGTTCAACCCCCACATTGAGCACAGAGCCTACTTTAAAAAAATAAATTAAGAATTAAAAAATCAACAGTAGAGAGGCACCTAGGTGGCTCAGTCAGTTGAGCATCCGACTCTTGATTTTGGCTCAGGTCATGATCTCATGGGATCGAGCCCTGTGTCAGGCTCTGTGCTGAGTGTGGAGCCTGCTTGGGACTCTCTCTCTCTCTCTCTCTCTCTCTCTCTCTCTCTCTCTCAAAAATCAACAGAAGTGAGAATGATTGCAATCAGCTGGGGAAATGGTAAATTAAAGAGTATGAGGTCTTAAAAATCCAAGATGAAAGTAACAGGACTCCCCTATATTTGGAGAGAAAATGAGTGACCTGAACAGAGGTCAACAACCCAGCACGCTTGCCCTAGGAATCACTTACAAAGAAATGGGGTCATTATGGAGTCAAAATGGCCTGGATTCCAACTCCAACTCCCTCACTTACAAGCTCTGAACCTCAGTTCCTCATCCATAAAGTGAAAATAATGGTGTCAATTTCATAAGGCTTTTGTGAAGGTTACATCAGATAACACCAGGGTTTCCCCCTTTACTAGATCATCCAGGTTGGGTTTTCATTACCACTGGCGCCATCATCGTTGCTTGGGCCACTGCCCGTCACTGAGAATCCCCTTCATTCTTTTCAGGCATTCCTTTCCCTCCTTCAAAACTGATTTCTTCCAAGAGGTCTAACCCCATCATCAGATGGAATTGAAGCACGTATGAAACAGATGTCAAAATGACCTAAAGATGGGGGCATCTTGGTGGCTTAGTCAGTTAATTGTCCAACTCTTGATTTGGGCCCAGGTCAAGATCTTCCAGGTTCATGAGTTTGAGCCCCATGTTGGGCTCTGCGCTGACTGTCCGGAGACTACTTGGGATTTTCTCTCTCTCTTCCTCTCTCTCTGCCCCTCCCCCTTTCCCTCTGAAGGTAAACCAATAAACTTAAAAAAAATCTAAAGATGATGGAAAATATTTCAACAGTTAAGTAACTTGGACAACTAGTGGGAACAATTCAATGGGAAGAAAGATCCCAGGCTAATCTCTTCTTAATTCCATATCCTTCTAGGCCAAGTTCATCTTATCTACATGATTCTACAGAATTCTACAGAATTATCTACATGATCTACAGAATTCATGCATTATTCTGTACTCACTCATAAATGGCATTCACAGCTTCACAACTGTCTTTTATTTTCATGATTTATTTTTAAGGTTAAATAGTGAATTTCTTGAGGACAACAACTGTGTTTTTTTACTTTCTGTTGTATTCTCTATCCTTACGCACCTATCACACTACTGTTCACAAGATAGATGCTCACTAATAGAAAGGATCCTCCTAATCCCACTACTGTCTTGGGGCACACATGTATGAGCAACCTGTTGTATATTATTCCCCCGAGACGGGTGATAGGAATCATAGAACCACTGCTGCTAGTGAGCCCAGTGGAGGATAAAAAACAAATTACACATAAGCTTTGTACTTCACAGCTTATATTTTTAACCCTCGCAACAACCCTACGAGGTAAGTGATAATATTTTCGCCTTATAGATGAGAAAACTAAAATTTAGAGAAGTCAAGTGACTTGCCCAAGGCCACAAAGGTAGAAGGTATCAAAGACCATGTTCAGGCATAGATCTGACAACTCCAGGCCTAGAGCTCTTTCTATGAGCCAAGGCTGCTGTGTTCCGAGTCATTGGAAGATATTTGGCTAACTGCATTCCAACAACCTGTCTGGTTGTGGCTCAGCACCCATGGATTTAGAGCAGGACTGATCTGGCCAAGTGGCAGGATAAAGAGAAAAAAGATTAGTTGATTACAGAAGTATGGACCAGCACAGTATGTATGCATGTATTTGTCTGTAGATATACACATATCTGTATACACATGCACACACATATGACTATAAGTACATTTTATTTGAACTATGTAGTGTTCAAATCAAGATTGAGTAAATATACTAACATAGTAGTCTACTAAACAGATATTTAATGATCAGGTTCTATGGTATATTTTCTTCCCCCCATTTCCTTTCCACCTATTTTTCCAACGTTTACTCTAGTGTGCAAAAGCTGAATCATATTATCCAAAGAAATAGATCTTACTTTGTTCTCTTCAAAATAGAGATGATTGAGGGTAGAAGGGGTCTAGAGGTGGGAGAAGAAAAGTGATTTTACCAAGAGGCCCAGGACTCAGATGTCAGGTGCCCCCCCCCCCCCCACCAATCAGACTCTATCACTGCTACTCAAACTCCAGGCCATTGGTGCCCCCAGAGTGGCACACCTCAGTTCTCCAGGTTTACTGCCAGCAGGAGCCTGGAAGTGACTAGAAAAAAGAACTAGGCTTTGTTTGATAGGTCTAATGGATTAGCCCAGCTCAAAATCTACCCTACAGCTACTGAACAGCTAAGAATATAGGCAGGCAAGAAATGACCCAAGGTTTCAGGCCCCAATTTGGATTCAAAATGCTCCAGGGTCACTGCCCTGGAAATTATGATGCTTCCAGTTCTGCCCTCTTCTCCCCCTTCCTGCACTGAACGAGACTGGACGCACGCAGATCTAAATTTGAGATTCAGATCTTGAACCATCAGGTGTCCTGAGGGGGGAAAAAAAAGTATACGTTTGGAATGAAAAAGCTCCAGAGTTCAAATCTGGACTGGGGGACCACAGGCAAGTTACTGTACTCGTACAGCCTTGGAGTTGTAGATTTGTAAAATGAGAATAGTAATTGCTGTGTACAGAGTGTTATTGTGAAGATTGTACTAAGTGCTTAAAGTACCTGTTATAGAGGAGAGACTTCATAAGTGTTATGTTCTTCTCCCAGAACACACCCTGATCACTGCTCCAAAGTTAGCCAGGCCCAGGAGGGGCTAGACTTGGTGGAGCGCTATCTAAACCAACGAGGTCACACTGCTGTCGGACCACCCCTGATGCCAAGCGGTCTTAGCGCTGCTCTAATGCTGATTTGACACGGATCAGATCTTTACCAGAGATTTGCATTCAACGGGATCACAGTTTAAGAAGAGAAATGAAAGAATGGCAACGTTAATAAATGGTTTCAAGTTAGAGCCCCTAAAATAATCTTAAATTGTCTTCTACTCGGAGAAAAGAAGATTGAAAGTGAATTTAAAGAACTCTTCAGGACTGTGCACATGGGATAATAAGCAGGATAATTACCCTAATTTCTAAGACCAGAAGAAGAGGAAAGCAGTCGAATTTGCATTCGAGAGGGAGGAAGAAAGACTGAAATTAAGGCAAAACTTCTCTAGAAGATTATTATAACACACTGCAATAGATGACCCTGGGAACCTATGGGATTATCTTCTTTTGAGCTCCCTAAGAAGAGCCCTCCCCTCCCCCGTTTGTCTGGATTGGGAGAGGCACTGACCTGGTCTGCTCCAGAAATCTGAGCAGTAGAGAGGGAGGCCGGTGGGGAATAGTGCCGGAATAGTTTTTGAACCCTGGAAAAGGTACCTTGAAGTTCTTTGAGAGCTCAAGGAAAAGAAACAATGTTGGAGAGACCTGTGACTGGGAGACATAGAATTCAAATACTGAGGAAGGAAGAGACCCAAAGTGGAGAACATGGGGGGCAGGATGGTAGGGGGGCGGGGAGGAAAAAAGAAACAATGCACTGTGTTTCCAAGTGACATGCCACACTCTCCTCCTGGTGGCATCATCCTAACTTCCCTTCTGTGGGCCTCAGTTGCCTTTTCTGGAAACGAAGTGCTTGGATTAAGCCCTATCATAGGTCCCCATCTAATTCCGAACTTATGTTCACAAAATCCATCCAGAGAAAACGTGAGGACATCTGTGAAAAGCCACCACAGCTCAAAACCCAGGAAAGAGGGCCAAGGAACCGATGCATAGGTGAGAGCTGGGGCTCTGGGGTCAGACCCCCGTAGAGGGTAGAGGATTTGAATTTTCTCTCTGCTCCCCAGCCCGAAGCTAGTTGTTTATCTTCTCTGAACTTCAAAATCTCCATTTGTAAAACGGGAATAAGAGCTCAACTGAGGTTGTGAGTTTGAATTAGATAATGCAAGTAGCATACTTAGTATAATCATATGGAAGAGCTCCCATGTACCAGGCACGTAAGAATCAACAAAGTGGTACTTAACTGGGTCAGTATTCTTGGAATGAAAAAAATGTTTAAATCTTTCTATTTCTCATTCTTTTATTTCTATCTCTATTGAATTGGTAGACTATACTGCGACCAAATCACATAATTTGTTGTGATGGCGGCATTTGTTTTCAACATCCTTGCCCTTTCTGGTTTTAGCAGAATAAATCCTAATTCATTCAGCTTTCCTGAGTGGCATATCAAAATAAACACACCGTCCGTGTTTACTTCTCTAGCTGCCTCTACGTATTCTCTATGGTTTTGAATTTGTAAAGCAGAATTAACAGAGGAATTGTGTAGCAGCCCTTGCACGCCAGCAGCTGTGAGTCGTTGTTGCGGTTCTCAGCAAGCCCCTGCCCCCCCCCCCCCCCCCCAACCCCAGACCAGCGCTGCCGGGTCTTTAACGTGGTCAGTTCCTCCAGCTGATGTCATCATTTAGCTGCTCTTCTCCACACCTTGGCCCATCCCTTTGTAACTTCATTTTGCTCTTTTTTAATAGTGTTTCCAACTCAAAAGAAACAGCAAAACCCACCAAAAAGCCCGATTTGACTCTTCATGAGGCTGGGTGCCCCACTCCCAGCTTCACACCCGGTGGCCGTGGGATGTGCACCGGGTTGATACAGAATTCAGTCCACCACGCTGAGAGGGCGCGTCTCCCGGGCCAGGGTGGGGCACCAGGTTAGGGGCGGCCTCCCGTCTTCTGGCTTTACTTCCCCGCAGGGGACACCGTAGGCGGCCGTGCGGTCCGGCCACTGCCCCCCGCCCCTCGCGTCCGGCCGCGCCGTGGGTTGCGGTCTCTGTGGGGGTGGCAGCTCCTGTCCGGGAGGTTTGCGCCTGGCGGGGCACCCCGGAGCCGCGGGGAGCCCAGAGGCGAGGCCCAGGCGGGGTGGGGCGCGTCCGGGCGGGGAGGGCGAACTCAGGCAGTGCAGGGGGCGCCGAGGGCAGCGGGCGGGCGGACGCGGCGGAGGAGCGAGCGGGACGAGGGCTGGCTGGTGCCGGGGCCGCCCGCCCGAGGGGGAGGAGGCTGTGCCGCCCTTGCTGCAGGTTCGCTGTCGAGCGCACAGGAGGCAGGGACATGGGTAGGGTGCGGTCTGCGCGGGGCCCGAGCCCGGATCTCTTCCATTTCCCCTCTCACTCGGCCCCGAGCTGCGCCGCAGACGGCAGCAGCTCCCGCTCCGCCAGAGCCGCCTGACCGCCGGGCCGGGGTGCTAACCGCGGGGCCCGCCAGCCCGCCGGCCCGGCCAGCCCAGCCCAGCCCGGCGGCCCGCAGCCCCGCCGCCCGCCGCCCCCCGCCGCCGCCGCGTTGCCAAAACAAACGGGCCGGCCTATTTATTGGCGGCCGGCGAGCCGGGCAGCTCAGAGTCGAGGCGCCGAGGGGGACAGCGCGCCGCCACCAGCCAGGGCCCCGGGCCCCCGCCCCGCACCTGAGTCCCGCCGGCCCTGCGCCGCGCCGCGCAGCCCATGGCGCCCCCACCTGGAGCCCCCCGGAGCCAGCCGGACGCCTGAGCCCCCGCAGCGCGCCCGTCGACTCGCCCACCCACCAGCCCACCAGGCGCCCTCGCCCGCCCCTCGCCCGGGCTCCCCTGCCATGTCTCCCGCCCGGCTCCGGCCCCGACTGCGGTTCTGCCTGCTCCTGCTGCTGCTGCTGGTGCCGGCGGCGCGGGGCTGCGGGCCGGGCCGGGTGGTGGGCAGCCGGAGGCGGCCGCCGCGCAAGCTCGTGCCGCTCGCCTACAAGCAGTTCAGCCCCAACGTGCCGGAGAAGACGCTGGGCGCCAGCGGGCGCTATGAAGGCAAGATCGCGCGCAGCTCGGAGCGCTTCAAGGAGCTCACCCCCAACTACAATCCCGACATCATCTTCAAGGACGAGGAGAACACGGGCGCCGACCGCCTCATGACCCAGGTGAGCGCGACCCGCCCTCGCAGGGCGCCGCCGCTGAAGCGCCGCCACCTGCCCGGCCCTCCCCGCCCCCCTGGCACCTTTTCTCGACTGGCTGGCACGCCCCCTGGCACCTGCCCCTCTCGCCAAGCCCAGCCGCCTGCTGCCCAAGATGGGCCGGCCAGGGGTCCCGGCGGCAGTGCGGACACCCGCGGACCCGCCGGAGGTGGGAGAAGAGCGCCCCACTGCCAAGCGCCACGGCCGAGCCTGGTGGCGGCAGCCCCACTGCCCCAGAGCGCTGGCAGCTGAGCTCAGACTCGGCACCCGGAGGTACCTCGACCCGGCCGCCTCCCGCGCCTTCGGGACCCACGCAGTCCCTCCTGGCCTAACCTTCCGCACCGCTGCGCCGCTCTCCATTCGGCACCCCTGAGGGCGAAGAAGCTGCGGGCGCAGAGGGCCGTTCCTCCCCGCGCGCTCTTGGTTCGCTGCGCTGCCCTCTCTGGAGCAGCGTTCCCCACCCCACCCCACCCCCCCTCCCGGGTCTGGGGTTAGGGACAGCCGGGAAGAGCTGAGCCGGGAGGCGGAGGTGGGAAAGGGAACTTGCCCGGCGAGCCCACGTGTCTGTCCCGGAGAGCTGAGCCGCGCCGCTGCGGTTAAGGGTGGGGTGCCGAGAACTTCGGGCTCTGGGACCGGACTTGGGGGACCCCTGGGCTTGGTGGCAGGGACGGGGAGTGTTGAAAGAGAAGAGCTAGGATGCCGGGAGAGGGAGGGAGCAGAACTAACGCTAGCTAGTTTCTGCAAGCTCCGAACAGGACCCGCTCAACCCAGGCACTGGGGAGCAGACTTTCTTCCCTGCATCTGGGGTCCCAAGGGATCAGAAACCTACGTCCCCTTCCTCGGTGGTCTCCCGGGGCTTCCCACGCATGCAGGCAGCCTGCTCCCTAGGTGCTTTGGGAAGAACAGCTCCACCACAGCCCTCAGCCTGCGCCCTGGCGCCGGGGCTGGCCGGCCGGTGTCGGGGCCGAAGGTTGGCTGGTGGCCGGGCCGGGCCGGGCGCCGAGGAATGCAGATAAGGATCCGGGCCACGGGCTGGGCAATCATTGACAGCGCTCCCCAGCTCTGGACCCGGGGGAGGGGGAGAGGGGCGGGGAGCAGGGGCCCACGGGGCCGACTTAGCTGGGGGGGGGGGGGCGGCTGGAAGCCTGGAGGCAAGGAGCACACCGAGCTCCCTTCCTGGGCAGTGTGCTCCCCAGCTAGGCTGCTCGCCCAGAGGACGGCCAGGCCTTGGGCTGTAGCCGCTGTTGGCTCCTGGGAGACGGAGTCCAAGGGTCTGTGGGGCCCCCTTTGTGCGGGATGGGGGTAGGTTGAGACATGGGCTGTCCACATTTGGCGGCGCCTCGCACCCGAGTCACGGACTGTGAAAGGGTCGGCTCTCCCGCAGTCCCCTCCCCCCAGCCAACTGCAGGGTCCTTTGGGCTGCAGGCACGCGGGGAGTCATCACAGACCGTCGATCTCTCTCCTTCCCGCAAGGCGCGGCTCTACTCCCACCCCGTGTGAGACAGAGCGTGGAGCCGGCTCGCTGAGATCAGAGGCTCGGTTTCTCCAGCCCTTTCCCTGATAGGGGCGGCGCAGAGGTGCTGAAGGTTCTGGACTGAGGGAGAACCTTGCCTGGGATTATCAGCCTTGCGTGCGCCCCTTGCTGCGGAGGACGCTCCGGGTCGCCCTCCATCTGGCCCGGCTGGGCGCTAGCATTTCCACAGGCTTCTGGTTTCCAGGCTTCTGCATCCTCGGATTGGGTGTGGGTCACTTTTGGATCTTAAGTCCCAGCAGGAATACTCTGTGGCGCTGGAGAGATCCAGGCGGCCCGGGATTCCCCTCCCAACACGCCCCCACGTTGCTGGGGCGCTCTGCACCTGCCGCGCCTCCAGACCGAGTCGGGGGGCCTCAGCCCTGAGGCTACGGTGACACCTACTGGGCACCTCCGGCCTTGCACGCCTAGCAGGCCAGCCGCAGGCAGTCGGCTCCGCTACCACCCCAACCCTGCGGGCAGAGGGGTGGTTTCTGGCCTTCAGGTGCCTTGGTGGGACAGAGGGACTGGGCGCGGGAAAAGTGTAGCCGGGTCTGTGGAGGGATCGGTACCCCGATCTGAGGGGAAAGAGCGTGGGAGGGAGGGGCCACTTATCAGAGGAGGTCGCCCCAAGGGTGCACCTCCCAACGCGCCCTCCAGATTTGTGGCGCCACCGTGCGGTCCAGGTCCCTGGAGCAGCCAGACGCTAGAAGGGAAAGAAGCAAGTTAGGGCTCTCTGTTCCTAAAAGAGAGGGACAGAACAACCTCCCTGGTTTCCTAACTCCAGCGGATGCTCTGGGAGAGGCCGGGGGCGGGGCCACGCCTCCACCCGCATGCAGGCCGGCATCTCCCCCTAACTCTGCTGGCTTTCCTCTCCTAGCGCTGCAAGGACCGCCTGAACTCGCTGGCCATCTCCGTGATGAACCAGTGGCCCGGCGTGAAGCTGAGGGTGACTGAAGGCTGGGATGAGGACGGTCACCACTCTGAGGAGTCGCTGCACTACGAGGGCCGCGCGGTGGACATTACCACTTCGGACCGCGACCGCAATAAGTATGGACTGCTGGCGCGCTTGGCAGTGGAGGCCGGCTTCGACTGGGTGTATTATGAGTCCAAGGCCCACGTGCACTGCTCCGTCAAGTCCGGTGAGCCGCTGCCTGGGGGCTGGGCCCGGGGCCGGGGCCGCAGGGCATGGGCAGGCACAGGGCTCACTGCTGCCCAGAAGGTGAAGAGGCCCGCCAGGGGATGGAGGCGGGGACCCCAGGGAAGAGGACGTCCGCCTCGCTCCCCACTGCTGCTTGTGACCACCTGCTCACCCCCTGCCTGGTAGTGTCATGGCAGGAGCCTAGGGAGACAGGGCCCTGTCCCAGCACTGCTGGGGGCCGACCTCGCGGTCCACAGTCCAGAGCCTGCAGCAGGAGGTGCAAGACAGAGCAAGCTGGAGAGATGGAGGAAGCCAGGCTGGGACAGAGATGGCTTTCCCGCTCAGATGACTCAGAATGGAGGCGGGCGGTGGGGCCAGGGGCCAAGGGCCAGCTTATGCCCAGACACCAGCATGCCTCACCAGGAGCCGGGAGCCCAGAGACTCAGAACCCACAACCCTGCTGCAGGTCAGGCCCTTTAGGGCACTTTGTATGCTCCTCCAGGGGGTGCAGGCATCCCCAACCTCTCCCTCAGGGCCCTGAAGCTGGACAGTTTGGGGCAAAGCCAGCCACGAGGGGCAGAATAAACAGTGGACTCAATAAAATGGATTTTCCCAGATTGGCCGCCTTGTTGATCCGAATGGGCAGGCATTGGGGCCTTGCCCCTCCCTCAGATCTTGTCAGCATCCCTGTCACCTACACTGAACCTGATCACGGATGCTTCAGATGGTTCCCGTGTGACTGCCAGTCTGGCTCCACCTGGCTTCGGGCACAGCCCTCCATGCTGGCACCACGTAGCAGTCACACCCGAAGACCTGACACATGAGACCAGACCCACTGCTTACTATTCCCGAACCCACCTGGGCACACTGTGGTGACCCACCCCCATCCTCCCCTCCAGCACTTTCCTGCCAATTGTATCTACTTCAAGTCACGTCCACCCTTCACCTGCGAACACTGGCCCGACACCAGCTCCCCGAGTGGCCACTTCCATCATTATTCCCACCCACAACACTGCTCACCATCCCGCCCACCAATGCCACCGTGTCCTGTCCCCGCACAAGGACCCAGCACATGAACTGAAGATGGTGACTTTACCCTTGCCACTGAGTCACGCCCTGGCCTGACCACTCACTCTGAGGCTCCCCAGAAGTCTATAGCTGCCCACGGCTGGCCCTCCTCTCGCTTCTATCTGGACTCCAAGGGCCAGCTCTGGGACAGAACTCGGGGTGTCAGCCTGAGAGTGCAATTTTTGGGGAGTGTCTGAGCAAGGAGTGAGAAATGGCAGGACATCCAGACCCCAGAGGAGCTAAGTGCCTTCTCCACGAGACTGTAGCTTTCGAGTTTCAAGTCACAGCTGACCACCACCTGGCTCAGTTCACCCCTGACCTCTCTGATGCTCTACAACATCGCTTCACAGCGAGCAGACAGGGGCTTGGCCGGGGCTTCAGCAGGGTCCTTTCTTTCTCACTCATGGGTCTTGGAGCCGCAATATGCTCCTCTCACTGGCAAAGGATTAGACGGGGGAGGAGGACAGATCACATCGTGGGTTGGGGTGTATTCAAGGCTGCACGGGAAGGGGGGAGCAGAGCCAGAATATGGTGATGGGGGGGGGGCTCTTTGGGAGCGAGAGGAGCTCTGGGGAGGGGTGCTGTGACACAGCAGTAACACCTTCATGTCCCTTCTTCCCACAGAGCACTCTGCTGCGGCCAAGACAGGTGGCTGCTTTCCTGCTGGAGCCCAGGTGCGCCTAGAGAGCGGGGCACGTGTGGCCTTGTCAGCTGTGAGACCCGGAGACCGGGTGCTGGCCATGGGGGAGGATGGGAACCCCACCTTCAGTGACGTGCTCATTTTCCTGGATCGCGAGCCAGACAGGCTGAGGGCCTTCCGGGTCATCGAGACCCAGGACCCCCCACGCCGCCTGGCACTCACGCCTGCCCACCTGCTCTTCACCGCCAATAATCACACAGAACCAGCGGCCCACTTCCGGGCCACATTTGCCAGCCAAGTGCAGCCTGGCCAGTACGTGCTGGTGGCCGGGGTGCCGGGCCTGCAACCTGCCCGAGTGGCAGCCGTCTCCACACACGTGGCCCTGGGGGCCTATGCCCCACTAACAAGGCATGGGACGCTGGTGGTGGAGGATGTGGTGGCCTCCTGCTTCGCGGCCGTGGCTGACCACCGTCTGGCTCAGTTGGCCTTCTGGCCCCTGCGACTGTTTCCCAGCTTGGCGTGGGGCAGCTGGACCCCGGGGGAGGGTGTGCACTGGTACCCCCAGCTGCTCTACCGCCTGGGGCGGCTCTTGTTGGAAGAGGGCAGCTTCCACTCGCTGGGCATGGCTGGGCCGGGGAGCTGAGAAGACCCCTTCACTGCCCTCCTGCAGCTGCCTAACGCGGTCCAAAGGCCTTCCCGCCGAGAGGACACTGGCCCTGAAAGGGACCCGAGTGGGGGGCACTGGTTCCCACCATCTCCTCTTTCCCAGACACACCATGGAGACTTGACTGGGCAATGCCAGTGTTGACCACCCCACCTCGATGTAGAGACAGAGCTACAAGCTAAGCTGGTTGGGAGGGAGTGGTCTATCTTTCTATTCTAGAGACCTCTTGAGGCTGGCACAGTGGATTCCCCCACCTGGCCAGCTCTCACTTCGATTTTTCGTACCTGCCTCCCCCAATGGGGAGGGCCCATTCCATCTGTCTGAGGCCCCTCGTAGGTGGGCTTGCACCTCAGTCGATGCTGCTAGATTCCCTGGGAGCCAGCAGGGAGCTGGCTGGACTCAACACCTGCTGCCCAGAACTGAGAAGGCCGCAGGGTGGGGCAGCCAGTCTGGCCATCCTGAGGCATGACCTTCCTCCCTGGCCACACTCCTCGGGACAGAGACTGTTGCTGTCAGTGAGCAGAGTTCCTTGTTCCAGCCAATGTGATCATAGTGCCCAGGACCAGGGGAGCGGGCTGGATGTCCTTCTGCCCCTGCCCAGGCTACGCTCCCTGTTCTGCTGAACCATGACCCTCACCCCCCTCTCCGGTCAGTCTCCCCCACCTTATTTATTGGCTCGGAGGGGGAAGCCCATGGGAGAATTTTGGGGATGTTTTGGCCTTTTCTTCCTTTTGTAATAAAAATTATTTAAGTTGTTAGAGCCATAGAGTCTAGGATGCTGAGCAGGGCCAACACACAGTCTGGAGCCACGGGTGGGTCGGTTCAGGGGTGTGCTCACCTTCCTCCAAGAACAGAAACTCCCATGCTCCCACCTTTACTACAGGCCCTTCTTCACCCAGAAGCCCAGCAAAGTTGCCACAGAGAACTGGGCTCTGTGCCAGGCAAGGCCTTCCCATGCTGATCTCAAAGTTTGCCCTAAACACTGTTGGACCAGAGAGAGAATGGAGGTAACTAGCCCATGGTCACTTCACTCATCTAGAACAACCTCACTGGGCCTGTCGAGGCACTTTTCCTGCTTACTCAAGTCTGTCTCGGGGCCTGTTTCTCATCCTTCAGTGTGAATAACGGACCATGGTACGAGAAGATTTTGTAGAATTCACATCTGCCTTGTGGCCCCTTCTGACTTCTTGGAGAACTCAGGAGTCCCTAACCTAGCTGTTCTCAAACCTCAGAATCACCTGTGCAGTTTCTTTAAAAGTGATTCCTGGGTCCATTCAAACAATTCTGCTTTAATAGATCCAGAGCGAGGCCCAGGAAATTTTTACAAATACCGAACATGGCGGATGGTCCATGGACCACACTTTGAGAAACATTGCTTAGTCTAGAAAAGGCCCAGTTTATTGCCAAGACAAGGTGACTCCCTTCTTCATTTTTTCTGGGTCTCTCTATGCCAAGGCAGGTTTTTCTGTACTTGCTACAGGTCAGCTGAGAGTCCCAGGTCCAGCGTTATACTTATTAAATTCTCAGAAATTTCATAAGCCAGTTGATATAGGGCATGGTGGGAGTATTCACACCGTCAAAATTGGTGTATGCTACAAAGTAGAGTTCTCCCGACTGTGAACAGCCCGTTGCTAAAACATACAACTACCCAGCTTCTGTCCTCTTACAGAGATTACTATGTTAGGGATGACTGCTCAGACTCTTACCTTCTCCTTCCCCCACCTCCATGGAGGAAAACTCCAGAGAAGTTGCCCTGGAGACTGTGTCATCTGGGAGGAAATAGGCCCCCACAAGCTATAATGACAAGTGCTGTCATTCAATGAAGACCAACTATCACCAGATGTTGTTCTAAGTGCTTTATATTTAGAGCATTATTTCATTCTCATACAACACTATGTGGTGTATGTTTTCATATTGCCATGTTCCAGACGAACACAGAAGCTGGAAGAGGTTAAGTAACTTGCCTGAGATTACACAGCTAGTGAAGAGGCAGGATTCACACCCCTCCATCTGGCTTTTGGGCCCACTGTTTTGACCACAAGGCTTTTTCTTTGGTGAACTTGGGTCCTCTCAGCATTTCAGGCCTGGAAGGCACTCTCAGCATTTCAGGCCTGGAAGTCAGCTTTGTCAGCACATCTAGAATGGACCCATGGCAGAGGTTCATGGACAAGGCTCAAAGGAACCAGAATGTCCGTGAACTCCTTTACAGTAAAAAACAGAAAAATGGAAGATTAAGGTCAAGATACTTTTGTCCATTCATTTTTACATTCTCTCCCTTAATGACATTCTTCATGGGTGTGGGGGAGGGGGTGAAGGGAGGGGAAGGATGACACCGACCCTTGTATGCCACACATTTGGTGAGTGAGAAGACAGAGAGAGATTTTCCCCTATGGGTGTCCAGCTGCTTCTCCTACTGAGCCTGAGTAGTCTCCATCCTGCAGACCCAGAACCATTTGGTGTCCCCAAATCTTTCTGTTCTAGATGGGCCTCCTTCGGAAACACACTTATTCCTCAGATAGAGAAGGCTGCAAAGACTCAGAAAAAAAACCAACACTGATCCAAATTCAGACCCTCAAAAACCAAACTTGGAGTGGAAGTGGGGGGCCAGTGGCTTTTCTGGGAACCCTGGGGCCAGATCGAGTAGACTGTGTGAGCAGGGAGACATGGGGAGACAGCCAGGGAAGTCATGTTGCAGCACTGCAGTATCATAGTCCCAATCCCTCCCACCAGAGCCTACCTCACCCCGATGTCTGTAATGCCAAGGCCCAGAGGAGGGTCAACTGTGCTTCCCAGGCCCAGGCATCTACTGACCCAATGCCTGCCTCTCCTCTCAGGGTCAAGTACAATCCCCAAGGCTGCTGTGTCCACAATTGTGACCTGCATTCACCTGTTCTGTCATTTTTTACTAGACATTCTTGTGTCAGGTCCTGTGCCAGAGTGAGGGAAAGCAGTAGTCCCCCCATCAGTGAATTCTTGGGTGGGAGGAAGAAGCATGGGGAGACATATCCATGCTGTGTGCTGAGTGCTTTGGATGACCTCTCACAGGGGCTATGGGAATGCCACGAAGAGGCTGAGGGCTAGGAAGACTTCCTGGGCAGGTAGGTAGGAGGGTTTGCATGGCAGGCAAGTAAAGGAAGGGATCCAAGCTGAGGACACAGAAAATGCAACAACGTGGGGGCTTGAGTGAGCCTGGGGGCTTGGAGGAACTGCCACCAGGTCAGCCTCACAAAGCTATGTGGGCTTGACAAAACTGAGGTAGAGAGGTAGGCAGGGATCAGATGACACACAGCCTTGTATGTCACACATTTGGACTTCATCCTGAGGGCTTGGGGAGGGCCTGAGGGTTTGAAGCTGGGGAAGCTCACAACTAGATTGTTTCAGAGAGCTCACCCAGGTGCAGTGTGGAGGACGGTCAGAGAAGGCAGCTGTGGAAACAGGGAGTCCATTTACTGGGGAGAGAAGTTGGTGACCTGGGTTGAAGAGGTGGCTCGGGGGTCAGAAAGAAGGTGATGGATTGTAGATTTTAGGAGTAGAATGGCCAGGACTTGAAGCCAGTTTGGGTGAGCCGTGAGGTTGAAGAAAGGGCTTAAGTTAACTTCAGGTGTTTAAACATGAGATCTAGCTTCCCCCGTGCCCAGAGCCCTTGACCGTGGCTCTTCTCTGGCCTCAGTGTCTGCACCTGTAAGGGAGATATCCAGGGCTTTCCCATATAGATATCCTCTCTTCTCAATGCCCCAGTCTGGGCTAACCAGGTTCTAGGAAACCTCCAGGCTCCTGCTGTCTCTGCCTGCCCATCCCCCAATCAGGAGTGCATAGGGAGGAGATTCAGAGTAGCCCTTATAGCCCAGTCTAAGCAAATGCAACACTGGCACCTGAGTCCACAAGTCCTCCGGGAGATGTGGAGATAGGGAGACCTGGAGTGTTGGGGTACAGGAGACAAAGTGGGGGAACCTGGCTGGGAGGCCTGGAGAGCCGCCTGGACAGACTGCCCTCAACACAGAGCCACTGCACCCTGGTCTACTTCTCTGTGCAGATGTGCCCTCTCAGGCACCCATTCCCTAGCTGTCCCTGCAGCCTTCTCTCTCTTGTTTGGAGAGACTCAGTCATCCTGGGCATGGCTCTTCCCAAGCTGCGCAGGACTGCACTCACCTGAAGACACTGCCTTGGGGATGGTTTCTGATAGTCTGCATTGCTGTGCTGTGAAGGCTGGAGCTGAACGCATCAATCCTTTGGGCAACCAGGCCTGTTGCTAGCACTGGTTCCTCTGCAGCCGGTGTGTGTGAACTGGAAATAGGAGCCCCTCCATTAAAAAATTTAGCAAATCCCTCCCTGCCCCCCATAGAGATCCAACTAGAAACAGCAACTCTTCTGGTGTGGTGCCAGCAAGCCCATTTAGGAGACAGCCTAGTGCAGGGGGCAGACTGGGGTACCAACACATCTGGATTTCAGCCCTGGCTTGCCTGCCCAGCCTAGAGCCTGTACGTAATGTACCCCGACAGCCTCTGCCAGGCTCAGCTGATTCCAAGAGTGATTAAAGTTTGGAGAGGAGTTCCCTACAGTGTCACACAGGAGCTCAGAGCAGAGTGCCTAGACGGGGGTGGGGACAGGATGAGTGACAGGATGAGGGCAATGACCGGGGACTTCCTGGAAGTGGTTTTGGGCTTCTGCCTTCTGGACTCGAGTGACTGGGGCAAAAGTAAATGGACGGATTATTGGGAACAGATCGTGGAGAGGTGCAGGACATGCTCAGGAACTGGGAGACGGTGTGGTTTGGACTAAAGGTGCCAGGAAGGGAAACGGGAGCTGGGTGGGGAGTGAAGGGATGGGGTGCGAGGGTAGGGGACACTGTGCCCCATGGAAGGGGCGGAGCTGCGGGCCTGGTGGAAAGTGCTGGAGCAGGAAATACCCCCAAAGAAGTCTGAATGGTGGCTCATGGTGGAGGGTAGAGGCCCCTGCTCCCCACCTCAGAGGGGGCCCTGCCTCCATGGGGAAACCTCTCTGGTAGGGGTTGGCGGCGACTCCCCTACCCCGTGCCCTCTGCCCCCTGAGTGGAATGTGCCTGTTGGGGCTTGGCCCCACGTCCCACACCCCAGCCTGGATCTCAAAGCCTCTTTGTTCCATGGGGCTGAGTTGTGGCCAGCCCGGATCTGATAAGGCCGGTGGGGCAGATAATGGCTCGCCCTGTGTGCTGCACCACCCCAAGCCACACCCCGGCCACCTCGCACGCACGCACATCGCTTGGGGCCCCAGAAGGGAATAGATGCAGGGGGCTTCCTGGCCAGGTTAGAGTCAGGAAATCTCCACCTCTGGGCTGACCCTTCCTGCAGTTCATTTAAGACTCTCTCTCATCCGCATGGGAGATTGGGTTGAGAGAATTATCCCCATTTCAGAAATAATTCTCCAAGAGGGAAAATGCCTTGCCCACAGTTATTTCTTTCATAATTAAAAGCATCAGTTGTGCTAAGTTTTCCATTTACATTATCTTTTAGAATCCTAGCAGCCTGGGGGCACCTGGGTGGCTCAGTCAGTTGAGCATCCAACTCTTGATTTCAGCTCAGGTCATGATCTCACGGCTGGTGGGATCGTGCCCTGCTTGGGATTCTCTCTCCCTCATTCTCTGCCCCTCCCCTGCGCTCTCTCTCTCTCTCTCTCAACTTTTTAAAAAGCTTATAAAAAATAAAATCCTAACAGCCTGTGAAGTGATGTTTCTAATTCCTACTTTACAGAGAAGAAACTGAGGCCCTGAGAAGTGAAGTTACTTACCCAAGGTCACACAGTAGCAGGGTCCAGACCAGAACCCAGATAGCCCTGCAGCAGCAAACTGAAGGAGGTGGGAACTGATGAGTCATCAATCCTAGAGGAATGGGAAGAAGGCATTTCCAGCCTCAACCTAAAAGATTTGATGGGGCTGGGGTGGCCAAGAACCGGCCAGGGAAGAACTGGAGGAATAATGTTCTAGAAGCTGTGAGAGGATCCCATGGTGGGAGTGGCAATGGTTAAAATATGTCCACAAATTGTTTGACACTTCCTCTCCTTTTGAATCTGGCCAGAGGCTAGGTCAGGAAAAGGCCATATAGCTCTGAGATTGCCTAGCTGGAGAAGCTACAGATAGACTAGCTTCCAGACCACAGCCAACATCAACTGTTAGCCATGTGAGTGTGCCATCTTGGGTGTCCAGCCCAATGGAGCCTTCAGGTGGCAGCCCTGGCCAACATCTAAATGTAACTACATGAAAGAGTCCAAGTAAGAACTGCCTGGCCAAGCCCTTCCTGAATTCCTGAAAAAAAAATCATAAGCAAAATAAAATGTGTGATTGGAACTCTGAAGTTTTGGAGTGATTTCTTACACAACAATAGTAACCAGAACAAAGGGCAAAGAGGAACTTACGAAGGCATCTTCTGAGGCCTTAAACACACTTTTACACAAAAGTTTTTAAAAATGGAGTCACCATTGGGCTGGAAGAGGTGTGATGCCTCTTAATTATCATCTCCTCCTCCTCCTCCTCCCTCTTCTCCTCCTCCTCCTTCTTCTTCTTCTTCTTCTTCTTCTTCTTCTTCTTCTTCTTCTTCGTTCTCATTTATTTAAGTAATCTCTACACCCAACATGGGGCTTGAACTCAAGTGTTGGGTAAATAGATCTTTCCACAGTCAATTGACTAGAAGAATGTTATGTATCTGCTTTAGGGGCAGGATCCCCCATGATAGCAAATTCTTGGAGAAGTGAAGAGCCTTCTGGAAGGAAGGAAGCTCATGGATCTGAGCTAGTGGGTAATAAGGAGTCATCCATCGCCAAATAAAAAGCATGCTATTAGAGATTTTTAAAAACCCAAAATGTTAGGTGTTGAATAAAGTGCTCAAGAGCTGAGGCCAGATCTGAGAGATAGTCTGGACATTTCTATGGGCATTTGCTGGTCACATTTTCTCTGAGTGTCCCTGCCCACAGAAACTTGCAGGGTCTCAACAAGAAGGTCCCTGAAGGGGCACCTGGGTGACTCAGTCGGTTAAGTGTCTGACTCTTGGTTTGGACTCAGATCATGATCTCATGGTTCATGAGTTCAAGCCCTGCACTGGGACCTGCACTGACAGTGCAGCCCACTTTGGATCTTCTGTCTCCCTTTCTCTCTGCCCCTCTCCTGCTCACTCTTTCTCTCAAAAATAAACATTAAAAAATCTTTTTTAAAAAAAGTCCCTGAAAATGGACTGGAAGCACCCTGTTATCCTTATAAACTCCAGGTGTGTTTGCATTTGGCTACTGAGCTTGCCTCCAAATGCCCAACTTAAGAAAACGCAGAGGGGACGCCTGGGTGGCTCCGTCAGTTAAGTGTCCGACTTTGGGTCAGGTCATGATCTCATGGTTCGTGAGTTCGAGCCCCACATCAGGCTCTGTGCTGACAGCTCGGAGCCTGGAGCCTACTTTGGACTCTGTGTCTCCCTCTCTCTCTGCCCCTCCCCTGCTCACACTATATTTCTGTCTCTCAAAAATAAATAAATATTGAAAAAAACATTTAAAAAAAAGAAAACTCAGAGGAAAGTGACCAGGCAGATGATAGGGAATGGGTGTGTTTTGGGGAGTGGTTGGGAGTGTAAGGGTAGAAAGTTTACTTGAGGAGAGGCTTCTTGGTTTTTGAACTCTTAATCCTAGCGATGGACATGACCAAAATCTAATAAATAGAGAAAAATAACAAGTTGACAGTGAACAACCCCGACACTACTTTTGTCAAGTAATCAAAGTTACCATCATCAATAATGTATATTGACACCATGTGCCCTCTGATATGATGCACTGAGAAGGGCATATCACCTCTGTATTAGGCTTCCCTATAATACATACCTTATTTGAATCACAAGAAACAAACCCAAGATTGAGAAACATTCTACAAAATAATTGGCAGTACTCTTTAAGAGAGTCAAGGTCATGAAAGACAAGGAAAGACTCAGAAATGCCCCAGGTAAGATCCTGGATTGCATATTAAAATAAGAAAAGGACATTAGTGGACAAACTTATGAAATTAAATAAATAAATTCTCTACTTTCATGAATGCTGTGTGTTGTTCCAAGGCTAATTTCTTAGTTTTGGTAAGTGTTCTACAGTCATGTGAGATGTTAACCTAAGGGGAGGTTGGGTGAAGGGTTTATGAGAACTCTACTATTTTTGTGATGCTTCTATACATCTAAAATTAACTCAAAAATTTAAACATACAAAAAAGTCTAACAAAGTCATAACATCATGGATCAGTCAAAGATGGGCTCCCTTACCATCCTTGAAGTCCCAGGGAGGCCAGCTGTACTGAGCCAGTGATCACGTTATGGCACTTGCACTTGAGAGTGAACCCTGGTCAGAAATGGATTGGAAAAGGGTTTGAGGAATTAAATAGAATGTAAGTCACAAAATAATGTGCTTCCCTTATTTAGAACATATAATAAGGCAAGCACTGTGCTAAGTTCTTTAAATCTTCTATCACACTTATACCTCACAACCTTTCAGGTAGCTGTTAGTTTTCCCTGTTTACAGATGAGCAGACTGGGTTTTGCAGAAGCAAAAGAACAAGATCATACAGCTGAGAGTTGGTGGAGTTGGGATTCAAAGCCAAACTTCTTTACTCCAGAGTTTGTTTTTAATCACTGCACTGTACTGTCTCCTCAGGGATGACCCACTGGGGTGGGGCAGAGAAGCGGGCATAGAAGGCAGGAGGAAGGGGATGGGCTGGTCAGCCAGAGCTGTCCATGGTGCTGGCCAGACAGGCATGTAGCTGGAGAGTAGGAGATGGTCTAGGGGAAGACAGGTGGGAAAGCTAACAGAGAAGGAACACTGCTCAGACTAGAAAGAAAGAGCAGTTAGATGTGGTGACAGATCCTTCACCAATGAGGAGGAACCAGAAGGGGAGACACTTCAAGTTTTGGCTTGAAATAAATAACTGTGTGTACAGTATCCAGTGAGGTAGGATTTTTCCTCAGGTCTCATTTGCAACCAGTGCTATCCAGTATAGTTATACTGGCTGTTAAAATCTGGAAATACTTTTGTACCAGTTGGGAAATAGTCACTGACTGAGTCCTCCACTGCTGTGGCTGCTTTCCCTGCCCCCTCGCCATGTTTCCCCATGACCCAACAACTAAAGGGTTAAAGCCTGGCACAATGTGAGCCACCAGGACCTGTTCAGCTCTAAGGCCAGCTGGTATCCATTCTCATATGTCAGCATCCATACCTTTCCAATTGTTAAGAATTTTGAATACTATCCCTGTTTGCCCCCATTTTACAGATGAGGAAAGTGAGCATCTGGAATATTTAATAATTTGCCTGAAATCACTCAGCTATCAAATGGTAGAGCCCAAGCTTGAACTTGAGTCTTCTGGAAGTAAGCCTCATGTCCTTTTCCCTTCATCCCCCTAATGCTGACTTTTATATCTATCTACCATTTGGTAGGGACAACAGAGGGAGGAAGTTATCTAGGGAGTTTGGGTTGGCACAAAAGAATTAGAAAATCCTATGTGGGAAGTGGGGAGGGGTCCTAGGCAAAATGGAACTCTTTCATTTGAATTCTCTTGTGATATGGTAGTCTTCTCCCAAGTCCCTGCCAGTTTTGTGCTCTGGCAGCTCTTTCAGGCTGGAGGTGCCATCAACCTCTTGACACATGCTCCCCACCCCTAGCAGCTTCAGAGGGCCATGGCACTCTAATACAGAGAGAGCTCCATGCCTGCTCATAGATCCAGCCCCCAAACTACCCCCAATGACCCTCTTAGTTACAGCTTTCTCTCACTCTTCACCCATCAGGCTGGGATTGGAAGACTTACCTCACTAATTTCAGAAGTCAGAAATTTCTGTGGGGGGGACTAACCTCCTCCTCTCCCTCCATAAGTTAAGTATATCTTGGATTCAGACCTTATTTCAGAACCAACACTGGAAGTGGAATCAGAGTTGCAGGAAAGGAAGGTGGAGAGGACTTTGCATGTGCTGGAGTTGGGCTGACTTGCCAGCTGGACAGGAAATCACCCTGGAACCTCCTTTTGTTTTTCTCCATCCCAGGGCACCAGGGCAGCCTCCTTCTGTAGAAAAAAATGAGGGAGATGTGGAGAGGAGAAAAACTTTCTGCCTCTCCAGTATGTAGCAGAGAGGCTGGGAGGTGGTAGGAGGGGAGGGTGCACAGAAAACCAAGTGGCTTAATTATACGGGCCTTCCACTTAGTGTCAGTGACCAACCTCTGTGCATGCATGCACATTTTTTTGTTGATTGCCTACCATCTGTCAAATACTTCTTACATGCCAGATCATTCAATCACTACACCAGCCTTTTGATCATTATCGCCAGGTAACAGTTGAGGAAACAGAGGCTCAGAAAGGTTATGTGACTTGTTCAAAGTCACACAGTCACAGTCAGGATTGATCTCAGCCTGACATTTCTCGGCCCAGAATCTCCTCTATTCTATTCAGCTAGGGAGGGGGTGGTGCTTAGAAAAAATATTTTTCAGTGTGCTAAAGCCAAAATTACTGAGTTTGTGCTTTATCTTTATTACCCCCAACCACAGTTTCCAAACAAAAGGATGCAAGTTTGTCTACTATCCATCCTCCTTCCTCCTTTTCACTTTCATCCTGGTCTTCATCAATTTCCTGAATCATCACTCACCCCCTGTTCAAAGTCTTGAACCAAACAACACCCACCCTTTTGTCTTTCTTGGGTCCCTGGAAGATACAGTAACCAGGACCTAGCACCCATTTTTTCCCATGGGTTCTGAGCTCCTGAAAAGTGGGACTTCCAAAGCAAACCCAGCTTCCTCTTTCCTCCTGAGACTCAATCATTTGTCACACCCCTTTCCATGTCGTTTGCCTCTTGGAGTAAAGTCTGGCTTGGATCCCTCCCTGGGAGTCCACTATGTCAGTCAAGGTCACTCTCCAGCAGAGCTCTCAGGAGGCAGCCACAGCTCCACAGAAGAGGAACCCACAGGAGCCCTACTAAGAATATCCTTTCATTATCCCAAGCCCAGAATCTACCAAGGTTTGGGCACACCAGAGCTCTGGAGGGACACTCCTTCAGTGAAGAAGCATAAGGACACATGGCTCCTAGCGTGAGCTTTCCCACCTTCTTGAGGTTTTATTGCTGGGATTCTTGAGGTCACTACCAAGCCTTGCCCCCAGAGTCACTGCTCCCATTTCTTTTTGGCCTAAGAGTGGAAAAACAGGTCCCTTTCCCTGTCCTTAAGGTCCAGCTGAGTCAGGTTGACCATTTCAAAAAGTGTTTAGAGGAAAACAAAAAGGAAATCATTACAGAAACTACAAATAGCATAGAAGTGGTCGTGTCCAAAGTGCAGGTTTCAGATTCTGACAATAATGTTAAAACTGTTGAAAAACTCACTGAGTTCCACATTCCTTGATCCCAAGAAAATTCCAAATCTAATGGTGCTGACATAAGTTAATGAGCCCTGTGGCCTGCCCCTTCCCTCCAGTTCAGCCAGCTTCTGGCCATGTGATCTCCCAGGCCAACTGGGGCCACATTGTAATCTTAGTCCATTGTTTACTTTCACAAGCAAATGCCAACATTCCCAAATGAGAATTTATTTTCTGGGTTCCCCCCCCAGACTCACTAAAGTCTCTCCCTCTAACACCGCACCCCCCATCACTGTCCTGGATAGTGAAACATCTTTAATTGTCCATGAATGAACTTTGAGGCTTTCAGCTCACCCACCTAAGAAGTCTTCAGCAAATGAGTTCTGTGAAAAAGAAAACCGCAGGACCAAAATGGGTGTCACTTAGGCCAAGTTTCAACCTCCCCCTGAAATGTAGTTCTAACATGTAAGACAGGAACTTTCTGGTCAGCACCAATGAGGTAATATGTCATGCCACATGTGCCTTCCTCAACCCCCAAAGGAAGATGAAGTAATTTGCAATAAGACCCCTTGTCCTTCCCCATAAGGGAAGGTGATCTTGCCTGAAACAGTCCTTTTTTTTTTTTTTTTTTTTTTTGCTAATAACATCTTGTCCCACCCTCCTGTCTTTAAAAACCTTCCATTTTGCACAACTCCTCAGAGCTCCTCTCTATTTGGTCTATGGGATGCTGCCCACTTCTTGAATCGATTAAAAAAGCCAAGTGGATCTTTAAAGTTTACTCCCGGGGCACCTGGGTGGCTCAGTTGGTTACGCGGCCAACTTCGTCTCAGGTCATGATCTCACGGTTCGTGAGTTCGAGCCCCACGTCGAGCTCTGTGCTGACAGCTCAGAGCCTGGAGCCTGCTTTAATTCTGTGTCTCCTTCTCTCTCTGCCCCTCTGCCTCTGGAGCTCTGTCTCTGTCTCTCTCAAAAATAAACATTTTAAAAATTAAAAAAAAAATAAAGTTTACTCCCTTGGCTTTTTGTTATTTAACAGACACTTTCCCCAAAGCAAATGCAGACAAATCAACAAATGGGCTTCCAAAAATCACTTTAGTACAACAATGCTTTCTTCATACATTAACTTCCAGACCCCTAGAAAAGAGTTAGCTTGGTGCTTGGGAGGAGGAAAAACCGGCAGGAAATGGATAGGACACATTCTCTCCCACTGGCAAGAAGAATCCAGTTGTAAAGCAATAGACAAATGAGAAATAACTACGGGGTGTTTTTAAGTTAATAATCGCAATCACAGACTGAAGTTCCGGTTGAGATTCTGACCCTATGTCACCATCGCGCGTCCGGAAAGAACTGGAATTACTCCTACTCCAGGGAGGAGCCAATGGAGTTACCTCCTATGAATTTGGTCGTCGACTAAATCAGGATTGCAGGGATGTCACGACAATTGGAGACTATATATTACATGCTGCGATTGGTAGAAGCGCGGTGACTACTATGCAGGGAAAGTCAGAAAATAAAAAATAAGGTAAACATTAAAATTGGACTGCGCTTTCGCCTTCTTTGAGCCTTGACTCATTCGGCTTGCCGTCGTTGTCCTGGGATACCAAGAAACGCTGTGCCTTGAGCGTCCTGTATCTAGGGAGACGACAACATGGAGGCGGAGTGAGTTCTGAGAGTTGGTCCCAGGACCAGGTGAACAGCGCGAGCGGCCAAAGAGGTATCTGTCCTGGAAGGCCGCCTCCTTTGGGAAGTTGTGGCCAGGGGTCCCCTCCATGTCCCTTAGACACCCCCTGTGGGACCGAGACTGAGGCGAGATCAGCCTGGGATCTCTTAGAGAAAGGAGGAACAGCTTTAAGTATTTTGATCACTTCATTTTACCAATTTCTTTCCCACTCCACACTACACGACGACCCACCACTTTTCCCACTGATCATATTAAGATTGTTTAGGTTGGAAATGAAGCAGATAAAGGAAGCTGAGATTATATATATATGTATATATATATATATATATATATATATATATATATATATATATATATGTATGTATGTAGTTTATGTATATATAGTTTTTAAGTCCTCAAGTTTCAAAAATTGGATTTAAAAACAACCCCTACCTTGGCCCGTGTCTTCACGATGATTGCAGATGTGTGTCTTTTGAAAGAGTAGCTCAAGCTAGTATGGAAGTTATGATTGTTAATTATGATTGTAATTATGATTGTAACATCGGTTTGTCTAGGGCTTTTTCAAATTCCCTATTTCATTCCAGGTTCACATCAACTTTATGAAATAAGATAATCCCCATTAGGTGAGACGACTGAGACTCAAGGAGATTGAGAAACTTGCCCATCTCAACAAACCTGAGCAGGTGCTGGAACCCAGCTCTCCTTGCTTCAAGATCAGCGTTCACTTCCCTAAGCCCTAAGACCTGATCTGGACCAAATTTCTACCCCATTGTCTCTAATTTCTTCTATATGTGATGATTAGAGACTTTTTTCAGAGCCCCAAGGCAGTGACTATCTATAGAATCCCCTGAGGTCACAGACATTAATGAGTCTGGCAGGACTACAAAGCCATCCAGTAGCAGAAAAGTAATGGGACTCTCCTCCCTGTCTCCCCAGCTTGCATTTCTTTGATTCCACCTGAACCGTCCTCCTTACAATTGAAGGTAAGGGTCTTGCCTGTCCATTGCCTAGCACTGACACATAACAGGCACTCAGTAAATGTTTTGTGAGTGAATGAATGAATGAGTGAGTGAGTGAGAGAATGAGATATTCTCCTGCAGAGGTTTGGAGGTGTTGCTGGTTAGGAAAAACTGAGTCAACAGAATCTTTTGCTTTGGATGGTGGTGGGGAGAGTATGGAGAGTGTCTGATGAAATTGTATAAATGTCTAAAGGGTGACCATAACATTGTTTACTAAAGTGTAATATGTTATAATAAGGAGTTGAACCCCCACCTTGAAAAGAAGTAATTTTAGGCCAAATAAAAGACAGTTTACATTTACTCATAAATGACGTAAAGATTAAAATTCATGAGAAGGCCTTACAACACTGCTTGGCGCATAAGTTCTCAGTGAATGTCAGTAGAAGTTGTTACCATTTTTGAGATTGTTATTCAAAGAAGTGGGGAAGGACACTGTGGAGTCTGAAAAAAATATATATATATGCTCAAAAAGATATTAAATTGATGCTGTCCAATATGGGAGCCACACCTGGGTGTGTATGCTGAAGGAGGTCTGCTAAAGGAAGAGGGGATTTGGAGTCTAGGCTCCATATGTGTCTCCTAGAGCAGGGCCAAACACCCTCTGAGTATTCCGTGAAAGCTGTGGATTCTCTCCCTGGAAAAGAGCACTTCTCCAGATACATGACATTTTGCATATGATTTGCATATAACACTCACATATATTTGCATATAATTTCCAGCTGCAGTCTATCCAGGGATCCCTCTGCTCTAGAGGTTGATTCACTTATCCTTGGATTGAGTGATTATTTCAGTGAATGCTTACTTTAAACTTGGACTACAGGTTGCATACTGATGGAGGAAACCCCAAAGACCAAGAACCATCCAGTCTCATTTACCTCTTCTTTGCCCCTCCTCACAGGAGGCAAGTCACGTTCAGAAGCAACAAGCAGAGAGCAAAATCCAGATAAAGGTAATGCGAATGCTTTAGTCATACTCACTGGGGACTGACTGAGAAATGCCAAGTGTGGCCATGGCAGGCAGAGCTGCACGGGCCTCATCCCCAAGTCCCTTTCCTGCATGATGAATTTCTAGGCTCCTGGGCAAAGCGCTGGATCTTGTGTTCAGGCTCATTCCTCATGGTGTCACTCATACCTTGGTTCCAAAGCCGGCAAGCCGGCCCTTCTTCATGATAATGATGGCCACGGCAAGTCTACTCCATCAGCCTCTTTTTGATGTCCCTCCTGTCTCCCCTGTGGTCTTTTCCTAACTCCAAATTGGCAAGAACTCCTGGTTTAGCCAGAGTGCTCCCCTTGGACTTGTGTTCCAGGTGTGTGATGCTCATCCAGGCAGCCCCAAGCCCCCTGACGAGGACCAGGGACAGTGGTGACTACACCATGAACTCCGGGTCCTGCCTGAGTACCAGCACCATGGCCATCCCCACCATCACTGGCAGCAGCGCGGCCCTGAGTGCCTGCAGTAGCAGCAACACCAGTGCCCACGTGAGGACATGTTCTGGGTGGGCGGGGCAGGGGCAGCAGGGCCGGGGAGAGGTGGCAGGGCAGGGGGGTAGGAATCTGCAAGGACCTGACTCTCCTGCATAGATTGGGCACCAAGCCGACTGGAGAGGCGGTTGTGGGGAATGGGAGTGTGTGTGTGAAGAACTCTAGGGAGGTACCCATCAGAGCTGAGAGAGTAGCCAGTGGTTTTCTCTTCCCTCAGAAAGTTCTTCTGGTCCTGATCCCTAGGACCAAGTGTTTGGCCAATATGTGGATGTGGCTGACTTTTTGCAGCTCTCAGGACAGTCTCTGTGTGACATGGCAGGGGTAGGGGGCAATTGTCCCACAGGGTGCCTATGGGGTAGGAGTGTGTTTGGTGCAGCGTGTGTCTGTGTTATGTGTGGATTCTCATGCCTCCTTAGGTGAGATGGTGCTTGCATTTGCCTTCCCGAGGACTGGGAGTCACCTCACCCCTCCACCTGTGCCATTCTGGGCCTATTTGCCCCAAATTCACTCACTGCCCTTCCCCACTCTGCTCTGTGTGGGCAGGAGATTGGAAATGGGGAGGAAGGGAGAAGCCAGGGTATTTCTCTCCCTCCATCTCTACTTTTCTGACAGTATTTCCATCAGAAGCTGCACTTCCCCATGACTCCAGCCCCCACCAGACAGGTCTCAGGGCTCTGAGAAGCCCACCACCTCCCCTAACCTAGTGTGGCAGAGACTTCCTGATGCTGCCAGCTTCTGAGTGACTTCACTATGCCTTGGCTGTGCATTAAATTCCTTGTTTCAAACACCCAAAGTGGCTTCTGTTTTCCTGACCCTGACTGATGCACCAACCAATATTTATAATAAATTGCCCTTGCCCACCCATGTCACCTTTCCCCTGTGGGCGAACCAGGAAAGGAAATACTATATTGGCCATGTGACACTCTCTGTACCTACTTAAACCGAGAGTGTAAGCTCCAACAAAGAAGAGATGTATCCGTCTTGTTCGCTCTTGTCTTGGCACCTAGCATAGTGTCTGGCACATAATATGTCGTCAATAAATATTTGTCAAATGGATGAATATATCTCTACCTTAAGTAACAACATAGAAGCAATGCTTGGCCAAACATAAAATAAAATGGCCATGAGTGGAGTGTTCATAGCCATGGCTGGGGTAGGAAGAGATACTGGTTCATCTTCCCTTCTCCTTGCCTTTCCCCCTGCATCCTCCTCCACCCTCCTAGGGATCAGGTCATGAAGGATTTTCCATTATAGATGGGAAGTGTTGGCACACTGCACCTCTAGCATCATCAGGAGCTGTGCCTGGGAGTGGCCCCCACATCAGGGTGGGGGGTGAGGGCTTGTTTCAGGCAAATTTACTCATTCCCCTGCTCCATCAGCCAGTTGAGGGACAGGAAGAGGGAGTGGTGGCGTATCCTTGTGGTCTCAAAAAGTGCCTGGGATAGACCACCCCAGCTAGGAGAGGCTTCCATAGTGAAAGGGCAGGATGGGAAGGAAGGAAAGGAAAAGGCAGTACCCGAAGGGCGTGGTATCTTTGGGTGCATGGAGGAACAGAACAGACCAGCCAAGATCGCTCAGTGCTGGATGGAATGGTCCAGGGAAGGCTTCAGGGGCAGGGTCACAGAGAATCTAGTTGAAAAAGCATTGTAGTGATTTCAGAAATGGTAATACCTCACTCCAAGGCCTGCCTGCCCCTCACCTTCTGTCTCCAGACCATCCCCCAAGAGCCAGCAGTGGTGTAAGTCCTCACTTTCCAGATATGGGAAATCTTTATCTGTTCTCTGGGTATTTGAATCTTACCTGGTTAATGCATCCTTTTTCTCCCCCTTTTCCCTGCCAACTGCACAGCCTGCCAGCTTCACGGGCACCCAAATATGCATCCCAAAGAAGCAAGACAAAGTGAAGAAGAGGGTCATCTGGGGCATCGAGGTGGCTGAGGAGCTGCAATGGAAAGGCTGGGCACTGGGGAAGGAGGTCACCAAGAACCTGACTCTGAAAAATCTATCCTTGAAAATCCAGAAGATGAAGTACAGGTATCAGAATGAGGGATCAGAGACCCAGCCCCTGAGTCCTCAAGCCCCTCAAACAGTCGCTCTTTTGAAAACAAAAACAAAAACAAAAACCTTTAAAACTATCATATAAAATTAGAAAAGGGTATATAAAACATGCACAGTTTGAATAATTATTGAAAGGGGAACCCATGGGACTAAATCAATAAGAGTAATGTGTCTGAAGCTCACCTCCCATGTCGTGTCACATCCGTACTGGAACACCTTCCCTACCCATAAAGGTGACCATGATTGGACTTAGTGATAATGATTTTCTTGCTTTTCTCAAATGGATTTACCACCTACATTTCCATCCCTAAATGATATCATTTAATTTTGCCTTCTTATGAACTTGACATAAGTGGAATAATAGGGTATATATCTGTCTTTTATATATGTCTTTTATTTTTGTTCTGTTATGTTTTTAAGACTCATGTGCATGCAACTATAGTTCATCTTTTTCACTGCAGGATAATATCCCAATAGATGCTTATATTGTAGTATATTCATCCATTCTTCTGTTTTTTTTAAAAAAATTTTTTTCAAACCTTCATTTATTTTTGAGAGAGAGAGACAGAGCATGAGCAGGGGTGGGGGAGAGAGAGAGAGGGAGACAGAATCTGAAGCAGCCTCCAGGCTCTGAGCTGTTTGTTAGCATAGAGCCTGACGTGGGGCTCGAACTCATGAACCGCGAGACCATAACCTGAGCTGAAGTTGGATGCTCAACCAACTGAGCCACCCAGGTGCCCCTGGGTTGTATTTTTTTTTAATGTTTATTTATTTATTTTTGAGAGAGAGAGCATGTGACCAGGAAAGGGACAGAGAGAGACACACGTAGAATCTGAAGCAGGCTCCAGGCTCTGAGCTGTCAGCACAGAGGCCGATTTGGGGCTGGAACCCACAAACTGTGAGATCGTGACCTGAGCCCAAGTTGGATGCTCAACTGACTGAGCCGCCCAGATGCCCTCATCCGTTCTTCTGTTGAGGGATGTTTGGGTTGTTTTTGGTTTGAGACTGTTGTCAACATTCATGTATAGATCTTCCCTTGCAAGAGTTTTTTCTAGGGTAGATACACAGAAGTAGAATTGCTGTGATCTGGGACATGTACATGTTTGCTTTTATAGATAAGCCAAACTATTCTCCAAAATATATTTCTATTTATATCCATGCCAACCATGCATGAATTCCCATTCCTCCACTTTTCTTACCAACAATTGTTATTGCCAGAGTTTAAAAGTTTTGCTAATAACAGTAATTTTTTGTCGTTCTAATTTGCATGTTCCAGCTTACTGATACAGCTGAGTGTCTTTCATATGCTATCAACCATTTCATTTTTGGAATTCCTGTCAAAGTCTGCGCCTATTTTTCTATCAGATTGCCTTTTTTTTTTTTTTTTTTTTTTTTTTTAGGTAAACTCCACCCCCAGTGTGGAGCTCGAACTTGCAACCCTGAGATCAAGAGTCACATGCTCTATGGACTGAGCCAGCCAGGCACCTCTTTTTTTTTTTTTTTTTTTAATGTTTTTTAAAATGTTTTTTTATTTATTTTTGAGACAGAGAGAGACAGAGCATGAGCAGGAGAGGGGCAGAGAGAGAGGGAGACATAGAATCTGAAGCAGGCTCCAGGCTCTGAGCCGTCAGCACAGAGCCTGATGCGGGGCTCGAACTCATGGACTATGAGATCATGAACTGAGCCAAAGTCGAACGCTTAACCAACTGAGACACCCAGGCGACCCCCCCTTTTTTTTTAAGTTCTTATGGTGGCTACCAATCCTTTGTCAGGTGTTATAGATATCTTTTCCCACCTTGTGACTTGTCTTTTCCTCTTTACCATGGCATTCAAAGAATAGAATTACTTCATTTCAAAGGAATCAAAAGAATCCATCTTTTTCTTTTATGGTTTGTGCTTTTTTTGTATCTTGCTTAAGAAGTCCTTCTCTCCACCTACCTAGGTCATGAAGACAGTCTTCTATAGTATCTTCTAAAGACTATAGCTTTGCCTTCCACATTTGCCTTTTAGCTATACAGAATTAATTTTTGTGAATGGTTGTACGATAACACTTTCCCTCAAACAAATGGCCAAGTATCTCCAAGCCATTTAGTGAAAAGTTCACACTTTCCCTGATGATCTCTTCCACCACTGATGTTTATCCTTGTTTCGTTTGTGATCTCAAAGTGAAAAATTCCAGTGTGTCACTATTTGTTTGGATGTTTCCTGTAGTTTTTTGTTTTGTTTTGGTTTTTGTTTTTTATTTTTTAAGATTTCATCAGGTTAAGGGCGTTCCCTTCTATTCCTAAGTTGCTAAGAGTTTCTCTCATAACACCTTGAAGGCTGTCTATTATTTTCCTTTATTGAAATTATCTTTTTATTTTTTCTCTCTTAATTTGTTAACCTGGTGGGTTACATTAATTGATTTTCTCTGTTAAACCAACTGTGTGTTCCTGGTGTAAGCTCACTTTTGTCATACTTGAGTATTCTTTCTAAACGTTGCTGAATTCGTTTGGTTCTCTCCTTTTGTTTTGGGATAGGCCTGTAATTTTCCATTCTTCTCTTGCCTTTGCCAGGTTTGGGTAATAAAGTTACCAACATACCAAAGTTACATCAAGTCAGATTCATAGACTATGTAGGGGAGTGTGTTGCCACATTTCATATTACTGGGAAGATAAGGCTGGGATTATTTTTTTTAATTTTTTTTAAATTTTTTTTTTAACATTTATTTATTTTTGAGCAGAGAGAGACAGAGCATGAACGGAGGAGGGGCAGAGAGAGAGGGAGACACAGAATCGGAAGCAGACTCCAGGCTCTGAGCCATCAGCCCAGAGCCTGACGCGGGGCTCGAACTCACGGACCGCGAGATCGTGACCTGAGCCGAAGTCGGACACTCAACCGACTGAGCCACCCAGGCGCCCCATTTTTTTAAATTTTTTGATGTTTATTTATTTTCAAGAGAGACAGACAGAGCATGAGCAGGGGAGGGGCAGAGAGAGAGGGAGGCACAGAATTCAAAGCAGGCTCAAGGCTCTGAGCTGTCAGCACAGAGCCCAACACGGAGCTCGAACCCATGAACCGTGAGATCATGACCTGAGCCAAAGTCGGACATTCAACCTACTGAGTCACCCAAGCGTCCCAAAGGCTGGGATTTTTTTTAATCAGATGTTTGGTAGGACTTGCTGTGAAGCCATCCAGCCTAGTGTTTTCTCTGTGGGAAGATTTTTTGCTACTTATTCACTGGTTTTGATGATTTTAGGTAGGGTGGCCATAAAATTTATTGTCTAATTCTTGAGTCAGTTTTGGTAATTTATACTTCCCTAGAAATGGGCTTATTGGCTCTAAACTTTAACATTTATTGGTATAGAGTTATTGGCAGTATCATCTTCCTATGAATAGTTTTGAAGTTTGCAATGTCTGTGGTTTTGCCCCACACTGGAACTCTCCGGCCTTGCCTAGGTCTGTTTGAAAGGCATCCTGATAGGTCTGTTCTCAGCCTTGGTTTCCCCCAGCTCGGTGCTCATGGATTTTTCTTGTTTTCTGGGCCCTGATCCCGAAATGCTTAAGCCCTGGCTCTCTCCTGCAGGTCCCCCAAGACCAAGTTCTTCTTCACAGTCATCCCCCAGCCCATCTTGCTGAGCCCGGGCATAACCTTCACGCTCCCCATTATTTTTCGGCCTCTGGAGGAGGTAAGGTTTGCCACTTGGAGGGCACGGGCAGGGAGGGACACAGGCACGATGACCTTGGAAGAGGGAGCAGGGCAGAGCAGCAAGGAGCACCCCGCCCCCCTTGCACCTGTGCGTGTGTGCGTGCATGTGCGCATACACACACACACACACACACACACACACACACACACACACATCCTGCCAGCTATAGCAAAAACTCCAGCTAGTGAAGCCCTGGAGAGGCTCAGACTATAAACTCACTAAACTGAGGGGGGTTCCCAGTTGGATGTTGGGGGCTAAAATTTGTGCTACTGTATTAGCCACAAGAAAGCCCTAGATTCCTTAGCCCAAAACACTCCCCCAAATACTTTGTTCCTCACCAAAAAGGCCCCATATCTCTGAGACTAGGGCAGTGTTGAAGGACAGGCAACCGGCTTTCCTTCAAGACAAAAAGCGAGGGTCATGGCCCAGCCCACCCCTCAGTGACTGTGTTGGGGGCATGGCCAAGAGCTGGGGCGGGATGTGTGGTCCCTGAATACCATGTAGGTACCACCGATCAGTGACTGCCTGCTCCCCCCACCTCCTCCCACCCCACCTGCAGAAGGAGTACGTGGACCAGCTGTGGTTTGAGAAAGCAGAGGGGATGTTCTGTGTGGACCTGAGGGCCACCCTGCCTTGCCACAGTCTGACCTGCCCACGATCCCTGCAGTTGCCCACTTGTGCCGTGGGGGACATGACTGAGGCCTGGCTCTGCCTGGAAAATGTGGGGTAAGGGGAGCGGCTGAGGCTCCGAGGCAGGGAGTGTGAGTGCTGTGAGGAGGGTCCCAGGGAGCTGATGGGGGAAGGGGGAGGGGGAGAGACGGTGGGGCCCAGCATCACCACCTTTCTGAAGTAGGGGCAGCAGACAGAATGAGCTCAGTGACCCTGATCTACACCCCCTCCAGGGACTTGCCCACCTTCTTCACCTGGGAGTTCCCCAGCCCGTTCCAGATACTGCCCACCACGGGGCTGCTGGAGCCAGGCCAGGCCTCTTGCATCAAGGTGACCTTTCATCCCCTTATGGCCACCATCTATGAAGTTCAGGCCACATGCTGGTATGGAGAAGGCAGCAAGCAGAAAAGAAGCATCCAGCTGCAGGCCGTGGGTGAGGCCCGACTTCCCACCTGTCTCCAGAGCCCATCTGCTGCCCGTCACTGGTCTCAAAGCCTCAGTGTGCCCCCTCCACCTCCCCTGCCGGCCTGTCCTCCACCAGTTTCCCACTCTCCCCCAGCCCTGCAGGCTCTGTCTTTGCTTTGCCTTCCTTGGCGTGGCAGACCAGTGTTTCCCTGGGCACACCTACCTTCTTCGAGGGGCTGTTCAGGTGGGGCCACAGAGGCCCCAGGTGGATTTCTTCCCAAGACTGTCTCATCTCCGTCCCAGCCAAATGTGCCCAGCTGCTGGTGAGCATAAAGCAGAAGCGACCAGAGGACCGGGATGCTGAAGGTTTCCAGAAAGTGTTGCACTTCGGCTCTGTTGCTGTGGGCTGCACTGCTGAGAGACAGATCAAGCTCTATAACCCTTCCATGGTACGCGTGGTAGGCGTCCTGTGTATAAGGGGGAGGAGGGGGCATCCCGTGTATAAGGGACTGGAGGGGGTGTCCTGTGTATAAGGGGCGGAGGGGGTGTCCTGTGTATAAGGGGGGGAGGAAACGTCCTGTGTATAAGGAGGGGGCAGACCACAGGGCTGGCTGCTCCTAAAACCCACCCCCTTTACAAAATGCCCTCTTCCTGTCCATACCTTTGGCCCCAAGCCTCGCGTGAACCACGTCTGTTGATACACACATGTGTCAACAGGTGTCAGCTGGTGTCCTCCTCCCTTCTCAGCTGGGGGTTGGGCTGGAGTATCCCTCGACCACCCCCAGAGCAACTCTAAGAGCAGCCCTAAGATTGTCCTAACCCCAGGACCACAGCCAGCCTTTATGATACCTTTGGGAAAGAAAAGAGTGTCCCCAGGCAGTCCCGGTGCAGGGCACACAGCTTGGTCTCCTCCTTCCTCCTGATGGAGGTGGCTTCATGCTCAAACTGACAAGAGGGGCATAGGCTGGACTTCAACTGCCCTCACCCCCTCAGCTGGGCACCTCCGCAAGGACAACTGCCTCACTCTGTGACCTCACCCTTCCTGCCCCCGCCTGGCCCCACAGGTGAGCGCCCCCTTCAGGATCGAAGTGGCCCCAGACATGCTGGCCAAAGATCACACCTTCTCCTGCCCCACTACCAATGGCATTGTGCCTCCGGGAGAGAAGAAATTCGTGTCGGTGTTCTTTCACCCCGAGACCTTGGACATCAGAACTATTGACTACTTGTCCATCATGCCCTCTGGCTGTGCCTCCCACACATTGCTCAAAGTCGTCGGTTTCTGTAGAGGTACTGGCAACCCTAGAATGCTGCCCGGCCTCTGGGGACCGGAGCAGCCAGCCTTTAGGGCAGAGCAGGGCTCTTTGCCAGCTTTTAAGGGTGTGACGCCTCCTTGCCCTTCAGCCTGGGTGTCTGGTGCCCCCTGGTGGGCTCCATGCGGAATCAGTTTTGGACACCTGGAGATCAGGTTCCCCCTGTCATCCCTGGTGACTTGGAGGTCAGCTCAGGTTGCTGGGGTTCTGGGCCTTTCCAGCCCAGCCTTCTGTCTCCAGGCAGCACTGCCTTCCACCAGAGGGACCCTTTCTGAGACATCCTCCAGGAGGCTGATGCCCCAGCCCCACACAGGTGGCAGGGCCTGCTCACAAGAGCCCCATCTCCTATGCCCAGGCCCTGAGGTGTCCCTGCAGCACTGCTGCGTCAACTTCGGCTGGGTCAACCTCGGGGAGACCTTGGAGCAGACCCTGTGGGTTGAGAACAAGTCAGACTGCACAGCCTACTTCCAGTTTGCCATTGACTGCCAAGAGAGTGTCTTCGACATCAGACCTGCCTTTGGGACCCTGGTGGGCAAGGCCCGCATGACCTTGCACTGTAGCTTCCAGCCCACTCACCCCACCATCTACTCTCGGCGAGTGGCCTGTCTCATCCACCACCAGGTGAGCGGTGGGGGAGGGAGGGAGGAGGGGCTCTGCTGGGAGCTGGAGGAGGCAACCTGAGGCCCAGGGATGAAGACAATGCTTGGTGATCACGGCCCTGTATTCCGGAACTTCTGCTTGGATCATCTCTCCAGGGCCTCAGCCTGGCTTTTGGAGCCAGAGCTTGGCCAGGGTCACACGAAGGCTCACTCGGAGCCAGGCAGGTATGCCAGTCTCGCCCTGACGACTGCCAGGCCGAAGGCTTTGCTGCTGCTGCTGCTGCTGCTGCTGCTAATAGGCTGGGAAGAGAGAGGGGAGACTGGATTCACCCCTCACAGCATGTGCGGGGCAGAGAGCCTTGAAGTGAGGACCCAACTCAGGGCCCTGGGGAAAGTCATACAAATTGTGCCCTGACCAGCTGACTCCTGGCCAAGGTGGTGAGTGGGGGCTGAAATCCAGCCTCACCCAGACACATGTCACAGGACCCACTGTTCCTGGACCTGATTGGGACCTGCCACTCGGACAGCACCAAGCCAGCCATCTTGAGACCTCAGCACCTTGCTTGGTACCGCACACACCTGGCGCGGGGCCTGACGCTCTACCCTCCGGACATCCTGGGCACCATGCTGAGGGAGAAGAAGCTGGAGCAGGATAAGAATGGGGCCCTCCTGATTCCTACTGAGGTTTGATGGACCCTTTGGGGCTCCCCACAGACAGGCTACCCTCCCCAGGTTCATGCCCCCTTCTCTAGAAACTCTTGGGAAACCCTGTGCCCCCAGAGCCCTGTGGGTGCCATCAGTAGTTGGGGATTGTTTGTGTGGAGCCCTTGTAGCCTTTTCCAGGAAGGGGCGTGTGGATGAGGAGCAGTGGCGAGAGGAGTGGCAGTTGGGCCCCTGCTCACCTGTCTCTCCACACACAGGCCCCGGAGAACGTGTCAGCCCCACAGTATCCTCTGATCTCCCCCATGAATGAGTACTTCTTCGATGGTACCAGCGACATAGCCATCTTCCCTCCACCTGTCAGCATAGAGCCCACTGATGTGGATTTCGGTGCCTGCCCTGGGCCCGGGGACCCCAACCCTGTCCCCCTGTGCCTGATGAACCACACCAAAGGCAAGATCACAGTGGTCTGGACACGGAGGTCTGACTGCCCCTTCTGGGTGACCCCAGACACCTGTGATGTGCCCCCACTCAAGTCCATGGCCATGCGCCTGCACTTCCATCCGCCTTACCCTAACTGCCTGTACGCTGTGGAGCTGGAGGCCTTCGCTGTCTATAAGGTGTGTGCAGGGAGACGAGATGGGGGTGGGGAGGGCTGCCTCTCTTCCCTGGAACCTGAACAGCAGGGTAGGGTTGGAGGGGGAGGTGCTGCTGTGAGATCCATCCTCTCTGTGCCAAGCTCCTCCTTGGCTGGATAGTGGTCCTTACTGGTTTGCCTTCTCCCAGGCTCATGGGCTTGCCTTGGCCAAGGGGCTTCTTAGCCCATCTGATTATGTCTCACTTATATGTGGCCTCCCACTCACTCCAGAGGGAGCACCCAGCTGGGGTCAAGCCTCTTGGGAAAATTTGGCATACAAGGAGCATCTCCCTAGGGCTCGTTAGGAGGTGGTCCATCCAAAGACCCATGGGCAGGAGGAACCAGGGTCTGGGGCACTGAGTCAGGGGTGCTGGGTAATTAGGTGTGTGTCAGGGGGAGGGGCTTCTAGCACAACTTCCTTTGGCTGGGGAACTCAGACCACAGGCTGTGCTCAGCCCAGCCTCTTGGTCCCAGATGCTGGTCTCACCCTCTTCATCTCTGGTCCTGCTTTTTCCTTTCCTTGTTGGCTCTGCCCACCCTGCTGTTCTTTCCCAGAGTCCAGGTGCTGGGGCCGAGAGAAAAGTAGAGTCCCTTACCAGCTATGTGACCCTGGGCAAGTCCTTTAATGTCCCCGAGCCCTGGTCTTTTCATCTAAAAATTTGGGGCCATATCCGAACTTTTGAGAAGGACTTCCAAAGCTTAGTCTTTAATTGCCTCCATTCTAATATCTTGGCAGTGGGAAAATGCAGAGTTTTGTAGGCATAAGGCTGTGGACACCTGGCTTTGCCAAGGCTGAGCCCTCCAGATTTTTAGGCTGCTGGCTTTATAGCCTGCACTGTCTGATAGGGCAACCACCAGCCACATGTGGCTACCGAACACCTGAAGTGTGACTAGTCCAAACTGACATGTGTCGTAAGACAGGCCTTCAAAGACTTAGCACGAAAAGAGTGTGAAGTAGCTCACGCGTCACTTAGATATTGACTATATGTTGAAATGATAAGATTTTGGATCTATTAGGGTAAATAAAACATATCCCTGAAATTAATTTCCCGTGTTTCACTTTGTTAACGTGGCTGCTAGAACATGTAACATTACGTTTGCGGCTTGCATTTGTGGCTCATGTTCTATTTTGATTGGCCAGCGCTTCTCCAGGCACATTCCTGCAGGATGAATGCTGTTCTCACATCCCAGCCCCAGCCTTGTCCTTGTGCTGTTGTGGTTATTAAAGAGCATATTTGCTGAGTGCTCAGCATGGGCCTGGCACGCTGCAGTTGGAACTGTCAGGATGGTTGTTCTCTGCACTGCCTTCCCAGGGAACCCCTCTCTCTGTGCCCAATGTGGGACTCCTGCAGTGCAGAGGAGGAGCTAGGGGGCCCCACAGGGTCAGACACAGGAATTCTGAGCTTGTCCTTGGGTCCGCCCCCCTGCAGGTCCTCCAGAACTACCATAACATCGAGGAGGACTGTACCGTGTGCCCCTCCTGGTGCCTGACCCTCCGCACACGAGGCCATAGCTATTTTGCTGCCTTGGAGCCCCACATCCCTCAATATTCTCTGGACGCCCCCAAGGTGAGCGTGGCCCCAGTAGCAGTGGGAGGTGGGACAGGGGAGCTCGGCTTCTGCTTTGGCCATCTCTGCACTCTGATGCCCTGAGAAACATCCCAGCACCCTCCGGGGCCATCTCAACCTCCCCCACCACTAGCCCCTGGGGCTCTGGGCATGGAGGACTGGGGCTTGGACCACTGGTTCCCTCCCTGATCCATCTGAGATACTCCCTGGGCCTCTCATGCTGAGGTTTAAAATTCTCTAGCTCTTTCATTTGTCTGTGCTTGTTTACTGAGCACCTGCTAGGGGTATGGCCACTCACACCATGAGCCCCTGCCTTTGGACATTGGGCAGGCCAGTGAGGGTCACAGAGTTGGTCCCTCAGCTTCCTGAGTCATAATTCCCAGGCCTCTCTGAAGGGCTCTTGGAGGCCCTGTATGACCTGGGCAGCCAGATGACAGATGGTTTAAAAGCACAGACCTTGGAGCCAGACGGCCAAGTTCCTTCGACACCTCTTCCCAGCTTCCCTTACCTTTGTTGCCCTTTTCATCTGTCTCCCCTACCCTCTCACACCTCATATTGTTGGAAGGGTGTTGCTTTGGGGCACTGTGCTAGGGGGTGATCCTGCCCCCCCTCCCCAGCTGCACATTTGCTCTCCAGTCCCCCGACTGACTTCACCTCCGAGGTTCAGCTCAAATCCCTCCCTGACTGCATGAGGTTCCCCTCCCTGACCCCTGTCCCTTTCCCTTGGCCAGTTCATCCCAGCAGTTTGTGGCCTTTACTGCCATCCACCAGATTTTGGGCCTGTGTCACCCCTGCACTGCCTCACATACGTGCACTTTTGCCCCAGCTGGATGGGCCACCCTGGCCAGCAATTTCAGGCCTTGTGTTTTATGTAGACTGGAGCTGGCCACACCCTATGTGCTTAAGAGATGTTTGGAAGCCAGGATTTCTGGGGCCTTCCCTTTCTCAAAGTGGGGTTCCCCTCAGCCACCTAGATGAGAATCATCTATAAAAGCCTATTTAAGTGTGGAGGTTCCTCAAAAAATTAAAAATAGACCTACCCTATGACCCAGCAATAGCACTGCTAGGAATTTACCCAAGGGATACAGGAGTACTGACGCATAGGGGCACTTGTACCCCAATGTTTATAGCAGCACTCTCAACAATGGCCAAATTATGGAAAGAGCCTAAATGTCCATCAACTGATGAATGAATAAAGAAATTGTGGTTTATATACACAATGGAGTACCAATGAGAAAGAATGAAATATGGCCCTTTGTAGCAACATGGATGGAACTGGAGAGTGTTATGCTAAGTGAAATAAGCCATACAGAGAAAGACAGATACCATATGGTTTCACTCTTATGTGGATCCTGAGAAACTTAACAGAATCTCATGGGGGAGAGGAAGGAAAAAAAAAAAAAGAGGTTAGAGTGGAAGAGAACCAAAGCATAAAAGACTCTTAAAAACTGAGAACAAACTGAGGGTTGATGGGGGATGGGAGGGTGGGGAGGGTGGGTGATGGGTATTGAGGAGGGCACCTTTTGGGATGAGCACTGGGTATTGTATGGAAACCAATTTGACAATAAACTTCATATATTGAAAAAAAAGAAAGAAAGAAAGAAAGAAAGAAAAGGCTGTTTATCCCACAGTTTCTGGACCAGGATCTCTGAAAGTGAGTTCTCCAAAGGATGATTTGAGGGCATCTGGGTGGCTCAGTCACTTGAGTGTCCAATTCTTGATTTTGGCTCAGGTCATGATCTCACAGTTCATGGGATCGAGCCCCACATCAGGCTTGGGATTCTCTCTCTTTCAAAAATAGGTAAATAAACATGAAGAAAAAAAAGGTGATTTGAGGGCACCCTAAAATGAAAGACCTACTTAACTTTGAGGAGATCTCAAGCCTGTGTTTCCTGGGCCCACTTCCTACGGCCATTCTATCTCACTGTCCAGAGGTTTCTGGAGGACAGAAGCGTTTTTTGGTGCCAAGCTGTGTCCCTCCATTCCCTGCTCCCAGGGTAGTGATTGGGATGTGTGGAGGTGCCTTGGATCTCCTTGGAGACAGGCCCACATAGACTTCCCTGAGTGTGTATATCGGTGGGGTAAGGGAGGCGGGTGCGTAGATCTGAGCGTGGGTCCCTCTTGTCTCGCACCCCAGCTCTTTCCTGCAGTGTCCCCCAGCGAACCCTCCTACCGCAGCCTGCTCTTGATCAACAAAGGCTCCATGCTGTTGACCTTCAACCTGGCCCCCCAAAGCAGCTCAGACATCTCCTTGCGGCCCAGTTCAGGCCTTGTGGCCCCGGGAGCCCACCAGATCTTCCTCATCTGTACTTACCCGAAGGGCAACGCTTGGAAGCAACACATTTTCTACTTGCAGTTCAATTTTTGTCCCCAGTATCTCAAGGTAAAAGGCAGAGCTAGGGGACTGGGTCCTGAGGAGCGAGCCATAGTCTGGGGCTTCCCTTTTCAAAGCCAAATTCTGAGGTTGACCTCTAAAGCTCCCCTAAAGTAGTCAGGGGGCTGCTCCTCTCCCAGGAAGTGCCATAGCAGGGAGAGGGCACCTTGGCCACATCTGTGAACAGCTCTCCTAACCCCAGGGCCCAGCATATCCACCTCAAGGTGTCTGGAACAAGAAAAGGGGTGCAGATGTCCCAAAGGAATAAGTGGGGGCAATACAAGACTCATATCTGCAGATAGTAGAAGGGTGTTTGGGGCGGGGCCAGGGAAAGGGGTCAGGGTGGTGGCCCCATCTGGCCCATGGAATGGTCTGCACATCCTCTCTTGGTCTCCAAATTCTTTTTAAGAGCCATCTCCTGGGTCAGACACTGCCTACTCGGCTTTGACAGAAGCTGTCTATGCCCAGACTGGAGGAGGGCCTTTTGCTGCCCTCTCCAAGGGGGAAAAGCTGCCCACCCTGGCTTCTTGAACATTTGGGGGAGCCAGGTGAGGTCAGAGCTCTTCTCTCCCTCCTCCGGCCCCAGGAGGTAAGCATGCAGAGCCGGGAGGAGCCCCTACATCTGAAGCTGGACACCTGTAAGAGCGTGTTCTTCAAGCCCACCTGGGTGGGCTCCTCCTCCAGCAGCCTCTTCACCTTCCGCAACCCCTCGCGTCTGCCGCTGGAGTTTGAATGGAGGGTTTCCCAGCAACACCGGAAGATGCTGGCCGTCCATCCCGCTAGGGGACTTATCCAGCCCAGTGAGAGCCTTGTGAGTGCCCTGCCCCACTGCTGGGGGCCCGAGGGAAGGAAATAGCTGGGATTCAAGGGAAGAGGGACCCATGCTCCTATCTACATGCTCCTCCCACCCCCAGCTAACAAACACACTGGGGGAAGTCTATGTGGACTATGGTGGGCCATCTCCAAGGACATCCAAGGTCATCCTTGCTTTCACCACCATCTGTTACTCTTGCCTGTGAGGGGCCAGGCTTACCGTGTGCACCCTCCCATTCAATCTGTAATCACCTCCCCTGCCTTCTAAGTAGGTGTGACAGTTACCCCTGTCATAACTCCCATTTTACAAAGAAGAATTGAGACTTAGAGCAGAAAAAGTCATTTACTAAGATTGTAAATTAGGAGGTGCAGAGCTGGAACTTGAACCAGAGTTTCAAGGGGCAAGTCCACTCTCCCTCCACGGTCCCCAAAGCCGTGAGATGGCTGGGAGGTGGTTTGGAGCAGCTGTATTTGGGGACAAATGGGTGGGGTGTCATTAAGGCATGAGGAAGGGTACTCCTTGAGATCTGAGCAGCAGTCTGGAGGGGGACACAGGCTGGGGCCCAAACTAGCAGAGCCTCATTCCCTGGTCTAGGGCCTTATAGACCATTTGTGGGACCAAATTTGGGCCAAGGCCACCAGCACACAGTGTCTGGAAGAACCCAGGTAGTAGTGAGGTGAGAGACCACACAGGCCCTGGAGTCAGCTTTGAGAGTTCACACCCCAGCTCCCACCAAGCACTCTCACCAGCTGTGTGAGCAAGTTCCCTGCGCCTGGGTGGCTCAGTCAGTTGAGCATCTGACTCTTGATTTAAGCTCAGATCATGATTTCAGGATCATGAGAAATGAGCTCTGAGTCAGGCTCCGAGCTGGGCATGGTTGAGATTTTCTCTCCCTGCCTCCCTCTCCCTTTCCTTTTGCCCCTCCCCCCCTGATGTGCCAGAGTGCTTTCTGTCTCTCTCTCTCAAAAAGAAAGAAAGAAAGAAAGGAAAGGAAAGGACAGGAAGGAAGGAAGGAAAGAAGGAAGAAAATGAGGCACTAAAATAATACCACTTAGCTGGTGGGGATAAAGGATTGAGGGACTGAGGGAGATAACATAACATATGATGTGTGACAAGTGCCTGACATGGGGTAAACACTCAGAAAGGGATACCGTAGCTTGATATTCTCAGATGCCAGGGGCCTGGGCAGGGGGTTCTGGAGAGCCCCATGCAGGGATGATCTTTCTGACCACAGACGGTGACGTGGACCTTCAGCCCGCTGAAGGAGACCAAGTACCTGTTCCGAGTGGGGATGTGGGTCTGGGAAGCTGGTCTGCCCCCAGACACCAAGCCCCCTGCTACCACCCACTACATGCTCCGGCTGGTGGGCATGGGCATCACCAGCAGGCTCTCTGTGAGTAGGGGAACTCTGGCAGGTGGGGCTGGGAGCTGGGGTGCTGGGGGCCAGGGCATAGGTGGCGGGGGCGGGGGGAAGGCCCCGGGGTGCCCAACTCCAAGAGGGCAGGGGATGGGAGCCCTCTGGCCCTGCCCTGCCTTGGAGATTCCCTGAAGCCAGGGGTGGGAAAGCCAGGGCTGTGGCTGGCTGACTCGGGCCCTCAGGCAAAGGAAAAGGAGCTGGATTTCGGGAACCTGCTGGTGAACAGCAAGCAGTCCAGGTTGCTGGTGCTTCTGAACGACGGCAACTGCACCCTATATTATCGCCTGTTCCTGGAGCAGTGTAGCCCTGAGGTCATGGACGACAGCCCACTTGGTACTCAGGCCTCGGCTTGGACTGGGGCAAGGGAGGCAGGCAGTGAGACTGGTTAAGACTGGTTAGGGGCGCCTGGGGGGCTCAGTCGGTTGAGCATCTGACTCCTGATTTTGGCTCAGGTCATGATCCCAGGGTTGTGCATCGAGCACCCTGCAACACACACATCGGGCTCCACAATGAGCAGGGAACCTGCTTAAGATTCTGTCTCTCTCCTTCTGTCCCTCCCCTGTTCGCTCTCATGCATGCACTCGCTCTCTCAAATTAAAAAAAAAAAAAAAGGTTAACCAGATCATGGTTTGGGGGCAGGCAGAGCAGGGCTTAAAACTTGGTGTTTCTACCTTTCGATGTGTGGTATTGGGCAGTTCACTCTCTGAGCCTCAGCTTCCTCATCTGTAAAATGGGACTATTGTTGGCACCTACCTCACAGGGCTGCTGAGTGGAGCAAAGTGCTTAGCAGGTGCCCATGACATGAACACTGGTTGCCTCTGTCTGGTCTGGGAGGAGGGACTCTGCTCCCCGCTTCCCAGCTCTGGGCCTGCTCTCTAGTCGGTTCTCTGCTGGTCCGGGAGAGGGTATCTGGGAAGGAGCAGGAGGAGAGACCGGGACTCTCTGGTCTGCACTGAGTGCCTCTTCTACCCTTGACCCCACCTGGGTCATCCCTGAGCAGCTTTGCAAATGGACCGTACAGAGGGCAGAATGCCACCCCGGTCCCAGGACACCATCTGCTTGTCGGCATGTCCCAACCGCCGGTCCCAGTACTCCTGGATTATCAGCTACTCCCTCCTCTCACACAGAGGTACCTGGGCCATCTGGCAGAATCAGGGTCAGGGAGGAAAGGGGGAGGGCTGTGTGAGCAGGACTTGGGGCGGAAGGGTGCTGAGGTTCCGGACAGGGAAAGCAGAGTGAGTGTTAGCGTGCAAGGGTGTGCCTCTGGGTGAATGGCATGTATGTCTCGTGCCAACCACATGCGTCTGTGTGTATGTGTGCCTGTGTGTGCCTGAGCCGTGAGGGGTTCAGTGTGAAGGGTTTGGAGCTGTGCCTATTTACTGTGGGATCTTAAGACAAATCCCCAACCACGTGGGGGCCTCAGCTTCCTCCTCTACAAAATGGAGCTGTTACCAGCTTGCTCCGGGGCCCGCTGGGAGGAGTCTGGGGCAGCACAGAAGAGGAGCTAAGAGCCTAGATCCGAGCCAGACTGCCTGGGATTGGATCCTGGTCCGAGCATTCACTAGCTGTGTAATTTAGCAAATTGTTTAACCACCCTCTGCCTCAGTTTCCGCATAGTAAAATGGGAATAATAATGGTGCACAAGCAAAAAAAAAAAAAAAAAAAAAAAAAGTACTGATACATGTTACCACATCGATGAACCTTGAAAACATTAGGCCAAGCAAAAGAAGCCAGTCACAAAAAAAGCCACATATTGTATGATTCCATTGATATGAAATGTCCAGAATAGGCAAATCTGTAGAGACAGAAAGCAGATCAGTGGTTGCCAGGGACGGGGGGAGGGGAGAATGGGGACCGACAGCTACTTGGTACCAGGTTTCTTTCTGGGGTGATGAACATGCTCTAATATGGACAGTGGTAATGGTTGCACGACTCTGAATATACGAAAAATCTGAATTGTATGTGTTAAAAGGGTTAATTTTATGGCATATAAATTACATCTCTTTTTTTTTTTTATAAATTATTTTAAGTTTATTTATTTTGAGACAGAGAGAGTATGAGCAGGGGAGGGGCAGAGAGAGAGTCCCAAGCAGGCTGTACAGGGTCAGCGCAGAAAGCCAAAATCAAGAGTCAGATGTTTAACCGACTCAGCCACCCAGGGGCCCCTAAATTATATCTCAATAAAGCTGTTAGTGAAAGTCAGTTTGAAAACAGTAATGAACGGTGCACATTAGATACAGTGATGCATGAAGAGCACTTAAGACAATGCCTGACATGGAGTGCCTGGGTGGCTCAGTGGGTGAAGCCTCCGACTTTGGCTCAGGTCATGATCTCACGGCTCGTGGGTTCGAGCCCCATGTCAGAGCCTGGAACCTGCTTCGAATTCTGTGTCTCCCTCTCTCTCTGCCCCTCCCCTGCTTGAGCTCTGTCTCTCTCAAAGATAAATAAACATTAAAAAAAAAAAAAAAAAGACAATGCTTGACACATAGAAAGTATCTGACAAGGCTTCACTGTTGGCTGGAAACGTCCCAGAGCCTGGGAGACACCTGCTGTTCCTGACAAGGGTCCCAGGCAGGTTGTCCTACACCCTCAGCCTGTGTGCTCTGCTCTGCCCCAGGGCAGCTGGGCGGTGAGGCCACTCCTCTCTCCCACATGTCTTCCGCCTAGATAACAAGGCTGGGGAGAAGCAGGAGCTGTGTCACGTCTTCTTGACGGCTGTGTACCCCTTACTCTCCATCCTGGACGTCTGCTCCATGGGCAGCGCTGAGGGCATCACCCGGAAGCACCTGTGGCGCCTCTTCTCCCTGGACAGGCTCAACAGTTACTTGGAGCGCGACCCTACCCCCGAGGAGCTCACCTATAAGGTGCCTACCCGGCACAGGTGAGGTGGGCAGACAGAAGGGGCAGGGCCCATCTAGGGATGTTCTTGGAGCTTTCTGACCACACTCCCAGCACCAGGCCCTGCCCATGAATACTCTCATCTCCCCCTGAATTCTTGCCCATCCCAGGAGGGGCCAGGAGAAGTCAGGGCTTGGCTCAAGGTCCGAAGCACTAGCCCACCCCTGCCCCTGAGTCCCAGATTCTCCAATTCCACCTGCAGAAAGAGGAGTGCTGAGCTAGCCACCGCCCCACCCCCCACCCCCCGGGAGGGCCCTATACTGTTCCCACCTGTCTCTGAGTCTGTTTCTCTGTTCCACACAGCACAAGCCAGATCCCCACCGTCTTCACCCCTCTGAAGCTCGACTTCAATTTTGGAGCAGCACCGATAGAGGCCCGGCCCTCTGTGGTGCTCCTGGCCCTGAAGAACATTGGAGCAGTACCCCTGGACTGGTATGGTGGGCTTGGAGGGGGCTTCTGAAGGGCTTGGGAGACAGGTGTCGGAGGCCTTCTCTTGGTGGTGGTAGTCCTGGCTGCCTGATCTCTGTGAACAGTGGATCCCCTCATTGATGGGATGGGGAGGCCAGGGTGGGACAGAGCCTCAGTCCAGGGAGGCCAGGCCTGCATGGGGGCGAGTGAAGATCTCTGGTAGGGAAGGACAGGGACAGGCTGTCACCGAGCCAGTGTCTGGGAGGATGACGTGGCTGAGCCAAAACACCTGGGCTGCAGGAAGGCTTGAGGCTGGCGGCGGGGCAGGCTGAAATTCTCCAGGTCACATGGGCACCGGCCTGGGGCCCTGAGCCTGCCAAGCTTGGCCCTTGCTGTGCTCGACTTTCTTCCCACTGGGGGCCCGAACTTGGGTCCAGTAAACATCCTGTGTCCATGCCAAGGCTGTTTCTTGTTCTTCCCCCCTGTCTCTGCCACGCGTCTTGATTTCCTAGTAAACTTCCTTTTGATGACTTCTAACTTTTCTTGGCTAAGCGGAGGTGAGAAAGAAGTGTACCCATCTGGGTCAGGCTTGGGAGAGACAGTCAGGGGCCCAGCCTGGGAAAATATGTTGGGGGGGGGGGGGTCCTCTGTGATCTCGGGAAACTTCCTGCCTGAGCAGAGTCTTGGGGTGTGTGGGGGCAAAGTTGGGGTGGGGTCTGCATCATCAGGGGTGCACTGGCCGTCCTTACTCTCTGGATCATGCTGCCCCTCCCTGTGGTGGGAGCAGCTGGGGAAGATGGCTCCCTAGGTGGCTCCTGTCTGAGAAGGGCCAGGACTATGAGTAGCTGAGGGTTCCTGGCCCTGGTGACTTGAGGAAGCTTGGCAGGCAGGACTGCTGGCCTGGTGGGGAAGGCCCGGGGCCCGCCTGAGCTCCAGATCTGCCATTCACTGGGCTCTTCGAGTGGCCAGAAGCCAGGCCCTACAGGAAAAGTGGCGTTAGTCTGTCCTGGCACGGCACAGGGTATTTTGGTGGGGATTATGCATGCAAGTGTGTTTGTGCAGGAGCAAGCCAGCTCATACTCTCTGTGGAGAGAGTCCAGGTTGCTGGAAACCGAGGTGGGAGGAAATCCAGGCAAGGTGCCCGCTGAGCTGGGCCCATCCGTCAGGAGATCATTTGAGGTCCAGGAAGGCAGTCCGTGCTTCTTCCAGGATTCCAAGCACAGCGGACTTTCCTTGGAAGGCTTGACTCTCCTAGGCTTTTTGTGTTGTTGTGTTTCCTTTCAGTTTCTTAGAAGGCTATTTTTGAAAATTCTAGCTGGTCTCTGCTGAGCTCATAAAGAACAGACTGAAGGTTTTATTCTTGCCAGGACCAGTGAGAAATGGGGAGTGTGGAGTTGGCCTAGAGGTGGCAGCAGGCAGGACAGGGTGAGAACCCCAAGTGGGAGGGGGAGCATCAGAAGAAATAGAAACCCCATAGCAGCCATTCTCCCTCCGGGTCATCTCCTCTGGTGCCTTTGCTCCTGGCCAGGGAGACGGAAGGCCTTAGGGACAGCAGATATGCTGGTTAACATCTTCTGTTCTCTCGTGCACTCATTAAGTCCTGGCTAAATGTTTACGGGGGGCTTCCTAGGTCCAGGCTCCAGACCTGGCCCTCAGAATCCAGGTGCCAACAATTCCAAGCCTGGCCCTCTGGGTGCCATAGGGGTCTGGGGCAGGCCAACTTTTTGATGCAGGGTGATGTGTGCTAAAGAAAGCTATAACTAAGCTAGACCTGCAGCCTAGGGAGGTGAGGCAGAGAGACTGCAAAGAACCTTCCAGACAGAGGGCCTGGAACGTACGTGGCTAAAAGGTCTCAGAGTGGCTGGAGGATTCATAGGGAGGAAGGGGCCCGGGATGTGGCTTGGGAGGCAGGCAAGGGCCAAGGCATCTTTTTTTTTTTTTTTAATTTTTTTTTCAACATTTTTTTTTTTTTTTTTTTTTTTTTTAATTTTTGGGACAGAGAGAGACAGAGCATGAACGGGGGAGGGTCAGAGAGAGAGGGAGACACAGAATCGGAAACAGGCTCCAGGCTCCGAGCCATCAGCCCAGAGCCCGACGCGGGGCTCGAACTCACGGACCGCGAGATCGTGACCTGGCTGAAGTCGGACGCTTAACCGACTGCGCCACCCAGGCGCCCCCCATGGCATCTTTTTAAGAGTTTGAACTTCTTCCTGAGGGCATTGATGGTGATGTAAGCAGGGATGGGGGACAAAGACATGATCTACGTCCATGACCTATCACTCCGGTCTGGGGTGCAGGGTGCAGGGTGCAGGGAGAAAAACGGACTAGCAGCTTGAGGTGGGGGAGCAGGAAGGGAGACCCACACTAGAAGACTGGCAGGGAAAGGGGGGTGGGATTATTGGGATGGGAACTGGGTGCAGGCAGTGAGGGAAACGGAAGTGTCAGAACTATCGAGAGAACCCTAAAGTAGCAAGATCTCCAGTTTTGCAGCTGATCAGTATCCCCCCCACTAATGAAATGACAAAAACAGTTTATTCACCTGTCAAAAATCACAAAGGTGATGGAAGAAAAGTGAGAAACTCCCCAGGTCCCATTCCACGTCCACTGTGCTGGGGTGATGAGGGGTGTGGAGTGGGCTTTCACACTCAGCGCTTGGACAACGTACACACAAACACAGTCCAGGAGTTATTATATTTCTCTTGCTTTTTTTTCACAGTAATGGCACAATACTATACATAATGATTTCTGCTCAGCATTACACCAATAACATTTTCACTCAACATGATGCCAGTAACATTCTGTTAAGCTCAATACAGATCGATGCATACAATTCTAACTCATTCTTTTTAATATATTGCATAATACTCCCCAATATGAATGGCCCTTAAGTTATTAAGCTAATCTCACACTGGATGACATTAGTTGTTCCCAGTGCCTTTTTTTTTTTTTTTGCCACTACAAAGAAAGTTGTAATAAACATCTGTGTATGCGTGCACACGCGTGCACAAGCATGCATTTATTCCTACAGGTTAGTTTCCCAGGAGGGAATTTCTGAGTCAAAGGGCATGAGCTGCTACAATTCTAGTCGGCCCTGTCAAAATCCCTACAACAAAAGTGGTAGCGGTTCCTTCCCTCCCAATGTTTGAAGGTGTCTGTTCTTTCTAAACTTACACAGCATTGAGTGGAACTGGTTTTTTTGTTTGTTTGTTTGTTTGTTTTTGTGTGTATGTGTTTGGTTTTTTAGTTTTATTCATTTATTTTGAGAGAGAACGAGCAGGGAAGGGGCAGAGAGAGAGGGGTGGAGAGAGAGCATCCCAAGAAGGCTTCGTGCTGAACAACCTCAGCCTGGAGCCCAAGGGTGAGCTCAAATTCACCAAACCACGAGATCATGACCTGAGCTGAAGCCAAGAGTTGGATGCTTAACTGACTGAGCCACCCGGATGCCCCGAGTGGAACTGTTTATCATGTTTCTGATGTGAAAATATTTCAGGTTGATTCAAGGGAGTCTTGATTTGCATTTCCTCCACTCTTTGTTGAGCATTTCCCCATCTGGCTGTTCCCTGTCCGTGCCCTCCCTGTCATGGCCCAGGTTGAGCCCAGTTCTGTGCTGTGCCTTTGTGAGTGAAGGGGTCCGTCTTTTCAGATTGTAACCTGGGGACCCATTTGCCACTTGTTTTGTCAGCTAGTGAGAGTGCAATATCTATTTTCCCACAATGTGAGGCATTTGGGGAGGCATCAATTCTATGCCCAGAACTGCTCCAGATTCAAGAGAGCCAGCCCTGCTGGGCCATCGGTTCTCTGCCCCTGTGCCCATGCCATCCTGGACACCCTACCTCTTAGGGGCCTCTGGTTGGTCCTGCCAGCATTTTTAGGTGCTTCAAATGGCCCTTCCTAAGAGCTGTGTCACACCAACCCCTCCAGGGTTAATGGCTAACTAACTCAAAGTTACCTACACAAAGTTACCTACACAGGCACTCCCTCTGGACCCCTGTCACCCACAATGGAAGCCCTGACCTGACACTTTGTGTCACCAGGGACCTGCTGCTGTTCCCAAGTTTGGGGGCTATTATGAAATGAGAATCAACCGTAGCCACGTTTGCTCAGCTGTGCATGGGATGGCTTACCAAATTGGGGGAGGGAGTGGGGGAGACCTCCATCCATCCCATCTGGAGCTCAGAGGTCCCACCTCTCTGTTCTAAGAGGCTTCAGTCCTGCTCTGTACCCCTCTCTCAGGGCGTTCCTCTTCCCAAGTGACCAGCAGATTGACCTGGAGCTGTGGGCAGAGCAAGCAGAGTTTGACTGCACTGAGCTGCACCAAATGCGTGTACAGGACAACTGCATATTCTCCATCAGCCCCAAGGCTGGGAGCCTAGGTCCTGGGCAAGAGCAGATGGTGGAGTTCAAATACAGGTGCTCCTCCCATGCCAGTCCTTACACTTCTTGTCCTGGAGATCCCCCTTTCCCTTGGTTCCTGGAAGAGCTTGGCCTTGCACTCTGTGATTCCAGGGTACCCTAAGTGGCTGCTACCCTGGGAGGACCCTGCCCACCCACCTGGTGGGGAGGTTTGATTTTCCTCTTGCCCCATCACAACTCAGGGGTTTCCACATGTTCCCAGGGGCTGGCTGCCTCAAAGTCACAGGTACTTTGCTCTTCCACTTGTACCAGGGCTCAATAACTCATCCCAGATTTGTCTCCTCCCTTCCAGCCACCTGTTCATCGGCACTGATCGCCTCCCAGTGCTCTTCAAGGTGTCCTATGGCCGTGAGATCCTGGTGAGACCCTAGAGCTCCTCTTGCCCTGGACACCGGAGAGAGGAGCAGGAAACCGTGCTCCCCCCTGGGGAGCTAGGGTCCAGATCTCTCTGTTGGGTGCTTCACTTCCTCCCAGGGAAGGATGCTACTCATGGGCTTTCTATTTCCAGCTAAATTTCATAGGTGTGACAGTGAAGCTGGAGCAAAAGTACGTGCACTTCACCTCCACTAGCCACCTGTTCATCCCTGTCCCCATCGACGACACACTGCCCCCAAGGCAGGTCAGTAGTCTACATTGTCCTGGTTACCAAGAAGCCTAAGCATTGATCTCTATATATCAGCATGTATAGAGGTGACAAAGACCCTACCTTCCGGAACTCCTCACTCTACCAGGTGGGGCTACAAGTTTGAACCCTGAGATTGGGCAATTGGGAGAGAGCCAAATCGAGACGTTTCTGCTTCCTGGTGCCTAGTGCTAAGCCCTTTGCCAGACCTCGTTCCCCTGCAAAAGCAGACGGTTCTCTCCTCTAGCAGAGGATTTTTCAAACTTCTTTGACCATGAATCACATTAACGTGTTTTGGATAATAACCCAGTAAGTACATACATCACATACCAATTGAAACATAGTATCACAAATCCATATGTACCCTACTACATGCAAAGTGTTCTGATGTCTTCCATTTTTATTTTATTGCATTCCATTTCTTACACACTGGACATGACCTGCTAAATTAGTTTCCTGACCTGCTCACTAATAGGTCTCAGCCCCAGTTTGAAAATCACTGCTCCCAAGAAGGACCTCTTTCTGTTAATCCTCAAATAAGTTTTCTAGGTGTGCAGGATGGTTTAGCGTTGGTCTGACTGTATTTCATGGACGTGAGACACACAAAAAACTTCCATGCTGTTCCGCCATCTTGGCTCCCTCTCCTTGAAGGACCTCTTTCTGGAGTGTGAAAAACAAATGTGAATCCTTGCAAAGCTATAGAATTTTCTGTATTAATTGGAAGGAATTGAGTTCCTTTGCTCTGAAAAGGTACATTGGAAATCTCCCAGAGCAGGACATAGTGTTTTCTCAAACATGCCACAGCTGAGAAATTTCTAACCTTTTAGAAGTCCTTGTATTTCTGAGCAGAGGCCTCTGGTCATCCATCCTAGAGTCAGAGGAATGGGCTTTCTGGACCTAAGGGGGGGGCACCCCAAGCCCCAAGCTCTGTTTGATTTCCTATACCACCCTCTACTCTACTGGCTTCCTGGGAGGCAAAGACTCTTGTGCCCCCTGGAGATCTTTCCAGAGAGACTAGACCACTCCCCCATGGCCTTCAACATAGATGATGGAGAATGCTCCCAGATCTGGAGCCAGGAGACCCAATTGTGCCTTCAGCCAATCTCCACAACCATGGCCAAACTTCCTCTGTCATTCATGAGATGGTGACAGATGGTTGTCTGGACCTGCAAGAGGGCAGCGGAGATAGAAATGAACAGATTTAATTTACATTATGGAGGCAGAATCTTTGGGACTTGCTGGGGCCAGACTTGGAAAGTAGGAGAAAGGGAGGGATTGGGATGTATTGAATTCCTAGTCTGAGCATTTACTGAAAGGAGACACACTGCATATAGAAATAGGCTTTGTAGTGAAGACTTTGGTTTTTTACCAAATTGTAGATGCCTATGAGACAATGCGGGGGGAAGGGGCTTGTCTGGAAGAGGTTGGATACCAGGTCTGGAGCTCAGAGGGTGACCCAAGCAAGAAAAATAAAATCAGCATATTCAGGAGCAGTTGCTGATAAAGATGAGGGGGCAAGACCTAGATCCAAATGAACTGTTTATTCTCTCTGGCTTCCATTTTCTTAAAATGAAGGATTGGACCAGAAGATGTCTGGTTTCTTCCAGGACATTCTGTGATTCCCACACTTCGGAGTTAGCCTTGAGGAACCTTATACCTTCCTTACACTCCCTTATCTGCCTTTAAGCAGGACTGCCTCTAATGGTGGACATGAAAAGTGTTAGGTGGTTAGAAAGAGAGCCTAGAAAATTCTAAAGAGTGAAGGGTGCATGCGTGGCCAATTCTATAAATTTTAACACTAGAGACACAAGCATTAGTGTCCCCTTATGCCTTGACAAAGGTAAATTTAGAGGGGAAAAAAGGATTACAGAGTATCCTAAAGTGTCACAGTCTGAAAATACAGTTACATACTTCTTGGGTGATCAAGCCACAAGGGAAACCCAAGGTAGTTAGGGAGCTCTGGGGCTGTAAGGGTGACATCATGGAGATCAACCTGCCCTCCTATAGCGGACACAGAATCCCAGGCTGTCTGCATTGCAGCCCTGAGCTGATGTGTGGAGACTTCACTCTTCCTGCCCCTCCCCTTACAGATTTATGAGCTGTATAACGGTGGCTCAGTGCCTGTGACATATGAGATCCAGACCAACATCCTGTCACAGGTTCAGGAAAAGAATTTTGATCACCCTATCTTCAGCTGCCTCAACCCCCAAGGGGAGATCCAGCCAGGCTCAACGGCTCAGGTCTTGTGGATCTTCTCACCGATTGAGGCCAAGACCTACACAGTGAGCAGCAGCCTGGGCTAATTGAGGGTGGATGTTGGAGTTGGCCTCTTCAGCAAGCCTTGCTCTGACCAGTCCCTTCCCCACCCTCCTAACTTCCCAGGTGGATGTGCCCATACATATCCTAGGATGGAACTCAGCCATCATCCGCTTCCAGGGAGTGGGCTATGACCCCCATGTCATGGGGGACACAGCCCCCTTCCACAACATCTCCTCTTGGGACAACAACTCCATACATTCTAGGCTGATGGTTCCTGGACAGGTAGGGGGAAGGGAGGTAGGAAGGCCTGAGGCCTAGGAGGAGCCTGAGGGCCCTGGGGTGGCCAGTGGAGGGATAGGGAAGCTAGGAAGGAAATGCGATGGAGGTGAGAGGGAGGGTTGCAGAGGTAAAGCCTGGAACCAGCCCTCCTCCAGATTTAGGAGGCAGCACTGGTTCAAAGAGAGGCTTACCCTGCCATCTAGTGCCCATAGGAGTTCCTGCTCAAGCCACTCCACCTGCTGCAGGGCCCTGCATCCTGCCCTCTTCTCTGGACATGGGGATGGGGATTCTGGAAGGGGTTGAAGGAAGCTCTCCCATTTTAGGGCTGTGAGGTGTTATCTTCATACAGAACAGTTCCTCCCCTCGACCTAGATGGATTTTGCTATAAGACAGCTAGGGTCAGTAACACCATCTTTAGTTCAAACACATCTCACTGTTGGGAGGTGTCTGACCCATTCATTCATCCACCCATCCATCCATCTCCTTCCATTGACCCACATGCCCATTTACCCATCCATGTAACCATCCATACTTCCATGCAGCCACCCAGTCATTATCCACCCATACATCTGCCTGTTCACCCTTCCACTTTTTGGACTCTAACTGCATGAGAAGCACTATGAAGGCCCTGAGGACACAAAGAAGAACCAGGCAAAGTCCTAGCCCAGGAGGCACTCAGGCTCCAGACAGAGAAAATGCCCCTTCCATGTGGCCTCAGTTTTTCCAGATACCCTGTTTTGTTCCCAGTGAAGAAGCCAACAGATTGAAGGATTGAAGATCCCCCAATTAATTTACAGCCATCCTTTCTCAGCCCTTCCAAGCCTATTTTAATGGTCAAAATCATAGGCTTTAGAGTGAGACTGGGTTTCTCCCAGCCTGTAAGAGATCTTTGGAAAAATTATTTATGTTTTCTAAACCTTAGCAGGACATCAGTAAAATGGGTACAATAATAATACCTATATCACAGGACCATGGTGAGGATCAGATGCATGTGAACTGCCTACCATGGTACCTGGCCTGTTGAAAGCACTCACTAACTGGTAGTGGTTGCTATGGTTATTATTCCTTCACCTTCCAAGGTGGCTGTTGTGTTGTCTCCACCAACAGAATGTCTTCCTGTCCCGGTCTCATATCTCTCTGGGAAACATTCCTGTGCAGAGCAAGTGCCGCCGCCTTCTGTTCCTCAACAACATCTCTAAGAATGAGACCATTGTCTTTGAGTGGCAGCTGAAGCCTCTAGACTTTGGGGAGGTGAGAGTCCCCTGTTTCCACAGAATCAGAGCCTCTAGCAGGGCTCCAGACCCACCCTATTCTACCTCATCCTATCCCATCTTGTTTCATCTTACCCCATCCCACTCAACTTCCCCTCACCATCCCACCCCAGGCCACCCCACCATCCCATCCCATCCCATCCCATCCTATTCCATCCCACCCCATCCCATCCCATCTTATCCTGTCCCACCATCTCACTCCGTCCAACCTGCTCCACCCCACCTCATCCTACCCACCCCATCCCATCCCTGAAAATCTCCAGAGACCTCCCTTCCCCAAACAAACAGGTGTCTGTGAGTCCCATGAGAGGGAAGGTGGCTCCTGAAGAGACAATCCCATTTGTGGTGACCCTGCAGACCTCAGTGCATGCCAGCTTCTACAGCATAGACCTAGTGTGCAAGGTAGGACTGGCACCAGAGAGAAGCTGGGATGGCAGAGCTCCCAGTCCTCGGGTGTGGGGTGAGCTATGAGATCCCCAGACTTCCAGAGAGAGGCAGGGGCCAGCCACTGGATGAGGGGGGCCCAAAGCACATAGACCCTCCAGACCTTGGCCTTCACTGTCCTCATCCTGGGCTACAGGTGCACCAGCAGGAGCTCCTGAATCAGTACCATAAGGAGCTACAAGAGTGGAAGAGTGAGGAGGTGCGGCAGAAAGTGGAATTCACCATCACAGATAAGAAAGTAAAGGTGAGGAGGCCAGAGTGGGCCTTGAACACCACAGATCTTCTGACCGCCTTACCAGAGGGGTCAGAGGTAGTGATCTGAGGTAGTCTTACATGCAAAACTGGCCAGCTTGCCCTAGATTAGCTTTCTTTCATTAGATGAAACATAGCATCTCCCCAGGAGACTCTCTTCTGGGTACAAAAACCTGGCTGACCATTCCCTGCCTCATGTAGCCCCAGTATTTAATGGGTGCCTGCTAAATGCTGGGACCCAGGGGAAACAAGACAGAGCTCACCCTCTGCTGGAAGACAGTGTGGTATAGTGGGTTCAGGTGCAGACTCTGGAGACAATTTGCTGAGTTTTGATGCTTGGCTTTGATGATTTCTAGCTCTGGCATCTTGGTCAAGCTATTTAATTATCTTAGTTCTCTCAACTGTAAAATGGGGATAATATGACATCTGGGATTGGCTTCAAGACAGCCCAGAGGTGGGGCCCAGACGAGACAAGATTGGCCATGAGCTACTGATTTTTGAAGGTGGGTGGTGGATAATGGAAGACTCTTTGTACATTCTCTCCACTTTCCTGTACATTCGAAAATTTCCATATTAAGAAGGTTAAAAATAAAAGTTTAAAAAATATTTTTGGATGCAAGAAAAATAGTACCTGCTTTGCAGCATTGTTGTAAGGATTAAATGAGGTCATACAAGCAAAGTGCCTCCAACAGTGCCGGGCACCAGGTAAGCATGTGCTAAACATGGCTATTAGTATTTGTAGGAAGAGACTGATAATAAGCATGAGACTAAACATCCATCTTAGTTCTTCCTCTGGTTTCACAGCCCCCCTGTGCTAGTATTTGTGCACCTTGATCACCTCTGTCCTCACCACACTGAACCCCCAGGGAAGCACTGCTCCCCTCTGAAACTGTGGCCCAACTGTGAACGCAAATCATGTCTTGAGGGTATGGGAGAAGGGATTTCTGAATTACATCTTAATGAGGGAGGGTATTTTCTTACCACACCAAACCACAAAGCTCCAAGGCACAAGGACACGCTCCCTTGGGACAGCCTGCACATGTTTGGTGGCATGTTCTTTCTCTTTCCTTCAGTCGGGTTATCTGGTTTTCCTTGTCTGCAGGCAGACCTTCCTTAGGGAAGGTCCTGGAAAAGGGTGTGACTGGGAGTTGGGTGGGATCAAGAGGGCGGCAGATCCTGGCATTGGCTTTAGGCCCTCCATGGGTCAGCAGGAAGGGTAGGAAGAGGGGAGTCCCTCTAGGCGTCTTATATCCTAAGCACAGGTCTCTTTGCTTCCACAGAGAAGGGCATATTGTACAGCCTGTGAACCTGTGAGGAAGTACAAGGTGAGGTCCTAAACCCATCTCCTTGGGATAAATTGAAAGATCCTTCTTTGCTTCCAGAGATACCTCCAACTGCTGGCCCAGCTTCCTGAAAGGAAGGGGTCACAGCCCTATTTGGCCCTAAAGGCCTGGTTGGGAGCTAGGGACCCATCGGTGATGGGAATGGAGTCCCCAAACCCCTGTCATCCACATCTCCCCCTTTTCGAAGACGCTGCCCCCCATCAAGAATCAGCAGCCTCTCAACCGGCCTGCCAGCTGGAACCTTAAGATCTCAAAGGAGGAGCCATCCTGGCTGTGTCCCCAGCTGCCCTCGCCAGGCATACTGTGCTTGGGCCTCACTGCCCGTGCACACGCCACCGACTACTTCCTGGCCAACTTCTTCTCCGACTTTCCCCGCCACTTCTTACACCGGTGAACTCTCAGGGAGGGAGGGGTCTCTGCCCCCTGGGGAACCTCACTAGGCTTCCTGCCCCACCACCTTCTTTCCCTTGCCAACTTGGAGCCTCTTCAGATCCTGTGCCGACTGAGGTTTGGGCTTGGTTCCCCAAATGCAGTAGCACTATATTTGGGCCAAAGCCAGGGCCTGCCCCAAGTTCATCTATGTTCTCATGACTGCATCACCACCACCATTGCTCATGACCCCACCCCCAGCATGGTGGCTTGCCCAGACCACTCAGAATGTCACGGCCTGTTCCAGAGAGCTGCCAAAGAGAAAATGCCCCAGGAAGGAGTTGGCAGCTTCTGAGGAAGAATCCCCTGACAAGTGGGCCCCTGTCTCCAAGCAGGAGAAGCAACTCCTGGTTGACTGTCTCACCGCCATCATCAGGTGACAACCCCCGCCCCCAGACCCTCATCACCCCCCTCATCTCTCTGCACTCATTCAGCCAACTCTGGGTTCCCCCCATGGGCCCTGAAGTCCCTTCCTTTCTTGAAAACTAGAACTTCCTTACAAGGTCCTTCCACTGGTGGCCCCAGGATAGGGCAGCTCTAATGGAGCTGGCTAGAGGAATCCTCAGGGCTGGATCCTAAGTTTTGTCCTGTCCATGGCTGGTAGATAAGGTCCAAGTCAGTTCACTGTTTACCCAGGACTCCTGTCCCTTGTTTGTGTGACTCTGACCTCCTGGCTCTGTCTCTAAGAACCCACGGGGCCCAGAGGTGCCTTCCTCCAAAGAAGGGATAGAGGGGGCAACTAAGAGGTCTCCTTCCCTGCTTAGCACCCATTTGTAGACATAGTAGGCAGGCACTGCCCCTTGGGGAACACGGAAGTCAGAGACCCACAGGGGGCTGCAAGGCCTCTCAGCAAGGACCTTCTCTTCCTCCCTGCCATGCAGGGGTCTGCTAGAAGACAAGATCTTCCATGAGGCCGTGGACCAAAACCTGGTGGAGAAGATACCTTACTTCTGCCAGTTCTGGAGTGAGCAGTCAGCCAAGTTCATGGCCCAGAACAACAGCCTACACTTAGCGCCAGTCCTGTGTCCATCCTCCAGCAGCTGGGAGGAAGACAAAGGCAAGGAGCAGGAGGAGGACGAACTGAGCCTGGGGAAGAAAGAAATGGAAGAAGAGGGGGAGAAGAGCGAAGAGGAGGAGGAAGAGCTGGAGGAGGAAGAAGAGGAACAAGAGGAGCTGGAAGAGGTGAAGGAGACAGGCAAGAAGGAGCTGGAGGCAGAGGAGCTAGAGAAGGAAGAGAAGTTGCCCTGGATGGCGATTGAGCCCACACGGCAGCGCATGTCCCAGGAATCCCTGAAATGGCGGTGGCAGCAGCAGCTGAAGGTCATAGTGAAGGAGGAGCAAGAGCAGGATGAGAAGGAGGCGATCAGCCGGTGAGGAACCAGAGCCAGGCGAGGGTTTGGAGGGCAGCTGTGCACAAAAGGATCCTGGGAGGCAATGGTGTGCTGGGGCCAGCCTCTATCTGCGTGCAAGGCTCTTTCCAGCTCAGCGTGCACTCCCATCTCTCTGAGCTGAAGGCCTTCAGGGGGTATTTACAGAATGGCGATCTGAGATTTACTTTTTCCCTCCAAGACCTGGCTATTAACATTCACTAGCACATCATCTCCAGGGGGTAGTTCTAGTCTCTGAAGTCTCTTAAATGGGTTTCTAGAGGCCAGAGAGAAGCACCACCTCTTCTGGTAGGTCCTTCCCCTGGGGCTGCTCTGGGGGCAGCTTTCTGTCTTTGTTGGGATTCCTTAGGCCCCACCTGGTCCCTTCGGGACCCTCCCACCGCTGGGTGCCTTTTCCCAAGCCTGGCCCTGAGATGAGATGGGGCCTACAGTTGCCTGGGTTCGGATTTCACCACTGGCACCAGCCAGTGTAACGTTTGGCAACTTGGTCCCTTTTAAGCCCCAATTTGGGGGTCTGTAAAATTGGGACAAGGATGCCTTATAGTGTTGGAAGGGCAGGAAGTTAAATGAGAATCCACGTAGAGCACAGGGCACACAGTATACAGCACAGAGGAAGCGGAGAACGCGAGCGCTGTAGAAGGCGGTGCTGACACCCATGTCCCCGCCACTCGCAGTCTCCCGGCGTTCGCCAACCTGCAGGAGGCGCTGCTGGAGAACATGATCCAGAACATCCTGGTGGAAGCGAGCCGCGGGGAGGTGGTGCTCACCTCCCGGCCACGCGTCATCGCCCTGCCCCCGTTCAGCGTTTCCAGGTGGGGGCGCCGACTGCGCCCGAAGGGCGCGAGGGACGGCAGGGGCGGGCAGGCTCGGGCCCGAAGCCTCTCTCCAACGCCTTACTGGGGCTCTCTGCCTTCCAGGATTGTGACTCCAGACTTGCTGGCAGAGCCGCCCCTCGGGCTGCATCAAGCAGAGGTGCCCCGCCCGGTGGCGCCGCCCCCTACCAACACTCTGCAGATGTCAGCGCCTCGCCCCACGGACTTGCTGCTTTAAGGACCCCCATCTCCACCGCCCCGCCAGTAAAGCATATAGCCTTTTTTTTTTCCCCCGTATCTGCCTTGACTTTATTTCCCCGACCTAGGAGGAATTCTCGCACGCGTTCTGGGAGGGACAGATGGTTGGAGTGGCTGAGGTGGACTGCAGCGACTCATTGCAGATTTGGATGCTGGAAAGTTGCGCCTCTCCGCTCCACAGCGCAGCTGGGCGAGAGTTCCCGCCGCTCTCTGCCGGGCGCTGGACCTGGTTTGGCCAGTGGAGGGCGCTTCGAGCGGGGCCTAGCTGGCCTTTGCTTGGTGGACAGGAACTGAGCGCCCGGCCTAGTCCGAGCAGCAGGTGGCCGCGCGGCGAGGTGACCACCCCTCCCCTTTCCCTGTTGCGCCTGCTCCGAGGCTGGGTCCTTCCATCGCCAGCCCTTTATCAGCATCTGCCGGGCTCCTGGGGCTCTGCTAAGAGCTGAGAAAGAAAGGAAACCAAGGCACGTCGCGGAGGGCTGAGCTAGACGCTGGGACGCGGGTGGAGGTCACAGCTAGCGGGCCACAGACCCTACTAAGCGATTCCCATCGTGAATCTGAATCACCAGCCTAGGGAGTGTCCTCGTCCCCCAGGATACCCACCTCCCCTCCCACTCCCCCTAACCTCCTCCCGGCAGCCTCTATCCTCTGCTCCTCCCACCCCCCCAGAGGCAGGTGGGTGGAAAAGTGACATCTGGTGTTGTTCCAGAGGCGCCCAGGTCCCCGACACCCCCCCTCCACCCCCGCGGCCAAGGCCTCCAAAGAGCTCAGGCCCCAGAGCCCTGGCAGGGGTGGGGAGGGGGTGGGGGCGCTCCGCCTCCTCTGAGTCAATATTTGCTTGGAGCAAACGGGCGCCCGGACAGGTGTGTGTGTGTGTGTGTGTGTGTGTGTGTGTGTGTGTGTGACTAGGGGCGGGGACTGAGCAGGCCGTATAAGGGCGCGCTGAGCCCAGAATCCCGCACAAGCTCGGGGGAGTGGGCTGGGGACCAAGCCAAGCACGGCCCGGCCAGGTGAAGGGTGGCCAGGAAGGGAGGGGCGGACCAGGTGCACACCTGCGGTGGCCGCCCCGGCGGGCGACGTGTCAGCCGCAGATGCGCGCAGGTGAGGGCGGCGGCTAGCGGAGCGCTGTGTGGCACTGTGCTCTCGGAAGACCAGGACAGGAGATCACCAAGGGCCACAGCCAGGCCCCGGGCCTTCCGCTCCCGCCCCGCGACGAGCCCCTCGCACAAACCGGACCTGAGCGTTTTGTTCGTTCGGCTCGCGTGAGGCAGGGGTGGCCTCTCAGCACCTGCCCCGGGGCCGGGCCCGACCGCCACGCAGGCACCTGCCGTCGCCGCCGCCGCTGCCGCCATACGGGTCGGAGAGGCTGCGAGCCGCTCCCGGGGAAGATCCGGCTCCCATCCGGCCCCGCCCGCCCTGCCTTATCCTGCCCGCAACTCCGGGGCTGCCCGGCTCGATTCCGGGTAATATGGGCCGGCTGAGCTGGCTCCACCGGGTGGCATAGGGGGCTGTGGCCGAAACAGGAGCCCTTCTGGAGGTGGAAACCCAGCTTCTAGTCCCTCTCTGTCCCAGCGACCTCTCTGGCCTTGGGCAAGTCATTTCCCAGCCTTTCCTCGGTTTTCCTGTATGTTCAGAGGGGTTGGTCTGGCCTTGGGCAAGGGCCTCACCAGTCCCCAGATCCTGGTTTCGGGGCTTCTAGCAATAATGCTGAGCCACTTACCTGGGAAGTTGGAGGCCTTAGAGGGATTCGATCGTTAGCTGTGAGGAGGTGTGGAAAATCAGGGTGGGGGAGCTAGAACCAGATGAAGATCAAGTCTGCTCCTTCACATCTGTTTGGTGCTGACATCCTGAGGGTTCGCCCCCTGCCATCTCCCTGGCCCTTCTTTCAGTCTTCCCATGTCTGAGACAGACAGACAGACAGATGGAAAAGGACAAATGGGGCCTGGTAGCCCTTGCCAGGGGGGGTCCCCAGGCACCACAGCCAACCACCTTTCTTAAACTTCATAATCCCAAGTCTTCCTGTTATATGCAGCTGGGGGTGAGGGTGGGTCTCAGTGTCCCTCATCTTAGGTGGGAGTCCACGGGTCATTAGCCACAACCAAACCTGAGACAGCCGGCCCCTCTTCTGCAGGGAGTCAAAGTGTTAAGATCTGACATGAGGGAGGGGGGTGGAGATTGCCTTAGACCCCTGGCCTCCTGCCCCGGAGAGTCTAGAACTGAGGGTTCCACACACAGCCTGAGGTCAGTGTGAGCCCTTAGCTGAGTCTCTGTCCTTTCACTCCAGGTGTCCGTCATTCCTCCTCTCTCAAAATTGATGGTGATGCTGGTCTAGCCCCAGAGAGAGGGTCGTAGGTGGAGGGAAGCCTCCTTGGATAGCAGTAAGGAGCTACAGTTTCCCCTTAGGGTGAGGAAGCATCATGGGGTAGGAACTGTACTCCCAGACAGAGGTAGCCCCCAGTGAAAGAGGAGAGTGAGGAGTCACTGGTCCCTTCCAGCTCCATTTTGGATGCTTCTGGAGGTGCTGGCTTGTCCCCTCCACTTGTTCCCCCCCCCCCCCCCCCCGTCACCCCCACCCAACTACCCGCAGGGCCTCGGGATCTGCTGAGTCCTCTGCACAGAGAAAGGGAGGGGGAGGGGGAGGGGATGAGATGGCTCTGACAGATTCCAGGCAGTTCTGGGAGGGGGTGGACTGCAGCAGCCCCAGGGAGGAGGCATCCATGGGTCCCCATGCTGGGATATGTGCAGTCCCCATCCTGGCCCCCCGACCAGGCTTCTGTCCTGGGCCCAGCCCTCTGCTCCTTGCCTGGCACTGAATGATTTGCCTGTTAGGGGCCTGACCCGGCACTGGCACATCTTCCCTGTGTCGTTGAGGGCTTCCTCTTCCCCTCCTTAATCATGGAAGGGGGTGAAAACTCCCCACCTTTGGCTGGGATTCCAAATCTTGGGGCTGCACAATGAAGAGCTCTCCCCCTGAAATGACTGCCCCACAGTTAAGGGGGGGTGGGGTGGGAAGAATTAGGCCAGCAGCGGGCAGGCCACCAGAGGCCGTTGTGACTGAGAGCCACTGCCTTTCCCCCCCCAGGGCCTAATTTCCCCCAGAACTCCACTCCCAGTCCCCAAGACCCGCATTTCCAGACCAGGGCCAGGGAACGGGCCTCTCGTCCAGGTCCCTCCTCCCTGCCTGGCCAGGGGCGGAGACTCCAGGCGCCAGGCTGGCCTGCAGGTGCGGGGCTTGGGAGGGGGGGTGCTCAGCAGCTGGCGTTCGAGGGGCCCCCTTACCCCTCCCCCTTCCTGTTCCTAACCAGAGCCTGCTTCCTGTCATCCCTGTCAGCACCCCAGGCGGGGGAGGGGACAGGTAGTGGAGGAAGCGGAAAGAGGGACTGAGCAGTGGGAGTGCAGGTGGCGGTGGGATGGGAAAAGCGTGCAGGAGAAATGTGGAAGGGAGGAGGAGAGCAGAAAACACAAGCAGGACAGAAGGATAGACAGAGGGTGCAGCCCAAAGGGATGGGAGACACAGGGAAGATTTCAGGACGGGGAGGGGGGGAGCTGCAGCCCTCCCATCATCCCCCTGTGAAAGCCAGAGCTAGAGAGAGGGCAGAGACAACCGGAGAGAAACCAGAGAAAATGGACGGAGGCAGAGACACAGAGGCAACGTGACGTAACAAGAGATGCACAATTCAGAGAGATGGAGAGATTCCAAGGTGCCAGGTCAAAGGTCAGGGTATCGAGAGGTGGAAGGCACAGTGTCTGTGGAGGTAGGGGTCCACCATGTGAAAACAGCTTCCAACCCCACATTGCGGGAAATTACCCCCAAGAGGAGAGAGACAAGTGGCTTCTATAGCCAGGGCTGGGGGGTGGGGCTGATACCCCTCTCTTGAGAAACCCAGCTTTCCCCATTAAAGGGCAAAAGATGAAGAGGGGCAAGGCTCTGGCCCTACTGGGCACTGAGCAGCAAGGGGCTTGGGTCTGACTCCGTCTCTGCCCTTTTCTGTCTTGGCCACAGCTGGAGAAACAGACAGCTGTGGCAGCTGACCGGCCCCCTGCCCACCTGCTGGTTGTGACTCAGCCTTGGAACCTCTGGACGCAGAGGGTACCCAGGGTCTATGTGAGAGTCAGGGGACCTGGGAGTGGAGGCACCAGTGGGGGGGGAGGGGGCCTCATACCCAGGTGCTAATCCCCATCCGGCCAAGGCAGAACCAGAGCCTCACTGACCTTCTTAGAGATTAGTCCCCATGGCGACCTTGGCAACTCGCCCCCTCACTCTGGCTAAGTGTGGGGGGTGGTGTGCAGAGGCTGGGTGGGGCAGGGAGAGAGCCTTCCTGAGGCATCACAGGATCACAGCAGTCAGGGTTGGGAGGGCCCTTCCAGGGTCAGCAGTTAGTACAAAACTGGGGCCTCAAGAGAGGGAATGACCTGCCCAAGGGCCCCTATAGAGCCAGAAAAGCCTCAGACCCGAAGTCAGGTCCCCAGTTCCACTCTCAAGTGTTCTTTCCAGAAGAGCAGAGGCCTGAACAAGAACAAAGGACATTAAGATACACCCCCTTGGACCCTCCCCACTCATGATCTCCTAAACTGAGATCAAGGGCAGAGCAACTTGAATGGGGTGAGGCAGGAAGGCTCTCCCTCCTGAGTACTAGGCTGGCTTCCACAAGGCCAATGTGGAAAAGGGGATGCAGATCCCAGAGCTCTGCCTGCTGCCCTGACTCCTCCCTCCAGCCCAGCCCAGCCTGCGGGTGTGGGGGGCGGGGGAAACCATGCCGCAAAGCCAGTTATAACCACAACCACAATGACAGAGCTGCTAACATTTATTGGGTGCATATGGCACGCCAGTTCTGTGCTTTACATGCACCTAAATCTTCACCACATTTTTTAAGACTATTGTCCCCATTTTACAGAGGGAAAAACTGAGAAGTAGAGTGCAGCTTATACGCAGGGGAGCTTGGATTTGAACCCAGGCTTTAGCGCAAGACTCCAGAGCACTCTTAACCCTTCAGTGTCTGTATGATCAGGGGCGGGTGACTGAGACACCTTCTCTCCTCCTCTCCGTGGCCGTGGAATGGGATACGTGCATGTGTAAGCGAAGGGCGTACTTGTACTCCAACACCCAGCACAGAGTGGCACACAGCACATTGTATTAAACGTTTGAGGAATAAGTGAGTGAACAAGTGTGTGCCCATAAATGAGTGTGATTTGGAGGGGTCTACTGAATCCTAGGAGAGTGTTCACATGTGATGCCTGCCGGATCTGTCTGCGTGCCTGCAACTGTGTGAATGCATGTATGCGCGTGCCCTCTCCCTGCCGCCCTGTGTGAGCCCCATCGCTTTGCGTCTGGTGAGTGGGTGGTAGTGGGCGGGGCCTCCCAATTCCCCGGATGGTAGCCAGCTCTTCACCCTACTGAGGGGCAGAGAAGAGGGGCTCTGTTTCTAGCAGGGTAAGACAATGAGTATGTGGGTGGAGCTCCCGCCCCGACAGGACCCCCCCCCCACACACTCTTTTGGGGCCGGCTGTTGGACCCTGCCTGAGTTGAACTGATCTCTCACTCAGTTATCTCTGTCTCCCAGGAGACCAGATCTCACAGCCCCAGGGAAAGTGCCCTTCTGCCAGTTCCAGGCTCTAGAAGGGGGGAGAGGGGGAGGGGGAGGCGAGGCAGAGGGTGGGGGAGTGGGGCTGCAAAGAAGAGGCTGGTGGTGGGACCAGGGGAGGGAGGGCCCCCCAGTCACAGAATTTGCATCTTCAGTCACCAAAGCCCTGACTGATTTCCCAGTGAAATGAGGTGGGAGCAGGCCAACTTGAGGAGAGGACATTGGCCACTGGGTGCTTGCTCTAAGCTGCCCGGCCATACGGAGAAGTCAGGCTGTTCAGGGATGGATGAGGGAGATGTCCCTGGGGATTCTCAGGGCCTTTACATGGAGGGAATAGAGACCTGGGTGGGAGCCCAGGATCAGGTTAAGTGTTTCCTTGTCAGATCTGCATGCACGTCCCCTATGGTATGGGTATCTGACTGGGGTCTGAGGGCCTCACAGGTCCTTAGAACACAGGACTGAGTCTGCTGGTTTCTCTTTGGGATCTTCAGGTGCCTTGTGAGATTTTGAAGAATCGTGAGGAAGGTGACTGAAGATTTCTCTATGGGACTGAAAGTGCTCATAAGAGAGGCAGGGCTGGATAGGGTGCGGGTAGTTCTTTGAGGCTGATGAGATCCCTATGAGATCTTGAGGTCTCCTGGCAGTGTAGATCTGGGGACACCATTTTCTTTTTGTCTAACTTCCCCCTCCATGCCCAAAGGCTGAGGCTGTGGATGCAGAGGAGGTAGGGGTGAGGGTGCTGAGCTGGCAAACAAAGCCACCTGTGCATCCATCCTTCAGGAAGCTCTGAGCGCAACTGAGCTGGGAAAACAAACAGGACCAGCTGCTGGGGAGTGAGAGGGGGCTAGGAAGGGATTGGGACGGGGTGGGGGGAAGCTGGGGGGCTGGAGCTGGACCAGAGAAAGGAGAAAGGAGGCTGGGACAGGGGTCCATAGCACAGAAAAGGGACAGGGATCCCAGAGTCCCATTCCAGCACACGAGGCAGGGCCACCTGACAGCCCCTTCCCCTCAGTAGGTCATTCTTCCCTTTCTCCATGACTTTGAGGCCCAGAGCCAGGGAGGGGTCTGGGGGATGTGGGGACCCTGAGAGAGGACTAGGCAACTGCCTATGGGTGGTCTTGGTGGGTGTGCCCATTTCTGAGAGAGCCGGGCACAGACATCTACAACTAGGGGGAACAATGAATGGGCCCTACACACCATTTTCCTGATGAGGAAACTGAGGTATGCAGGAGCGAAGAGGCTGGCTAGTGCCTCACAGCTTCTTAGAGCAGAGCCAAAAGCCGAATTTAGGACTAGAAAAGGGGCGGTGTCCTTTTTCACCCAAAGGGTCTCCACCCCCAAATCCCAGCCTGATTCCTAATTCTAATTTGGATCTCAGCTGTTATTCCTCCCCACTACTTCCCTGGCCTGTGAACACACACCCCGCGCGCGCGCGCCCCTCCTGTAGAATGTGGTTGTCTGGCCAGCTGAGAAACTGGAAACTGCCCACCTAGGTGGAGCCCCAATCTCAGGGCCGCGCCCAGGACCCCCGCCCCAGCTCCCGCAAACACACTGTCCATCTAAGAGACACCAGCGCACCTTCGAAGCTGACACCCAGCGCCAGCGTCACGGAACAGCGCAGACGCACAGCCTGACGCACTCGCCACCCGCGCGCACCGCCCTTCCGACCTCAGCCCCCGACCAACTCCCTCATCCACCTCACCCCTCTTCGCCAGCTTCCTCCGGCGCGTCCCGCCCGCGCCTCCTGGTGGCCGAATCCAGAATTTCTGATAGAGATGGAGGAAGAGGGAGGAAAAGGGAGGGAAGGAGAGATTCAGGTTCTCACCTCCCACCATGTCCAGGCAAAGTCCAAGGGCCAGGACACGAAGAATCCAGGACTGGCTCTTGCCTCCCTCGATAGTTTGTACTTCTTTATGGATTTGGGGAAAGTATACCCTATTTGTGTTTCTCCAACCACCGCCCACCAAGGGTAGGGAATCAGGGAATTGGCATGGTTCTGACCCCGTCTCCAGTCAACCCCATATGGTCGTCCTTGCTGTGACTCAAATATTACTAACTGTGCTTTACTTCTCAGTTTTAGGGCACTTTATTCTTCGCATTCACCTTCACGCACCTTATGATCCTCAACAGCTATTCCTTACCAATGAAAAGAGAGACCCAAGGGAGGCTCCAGTGGCTCCCAGAGCTTGTTCTCAGCATTCCAGAATTTGTGTATGTGTGCGTGGGGGGGGGGGGGGAGTTGGTAGAGTGCGCAAACCATTACCCTAGCTCTCTCACTGGGTAATTTCCTCTACTCCTCTTCCCCTCCCCCCAGACATATGGCCCAGCCTGACCACTTTGTTGCCTCACTCACTCATGTTTTATTGAGCACCTACTATGTGTCCAGCACCATGCTGGGTTTGAGGATAACAACAGGACTGACACAGCCCCTGCCTCCTTAAACAGAGCTTACACTCTAGCAAGGGAGACACTCGGTACAGCCATAAACACACATAAACAAAAGAGGAAGACAACTTTAGAGTGACAAACACTGTAAAGAAAATAGGGTGAGGGGTGCTTGGGTTACTCTGTTGGTTAAGCCTAGGGCTTCAGACGTCGGCTCAGGTCATGATCTCACGGGTTTGTGGGTTTGAGCCCCGCATCAGGCTCTGTGCTGACAGCTCAGAGCCTGAAGCCTGCTTCAGATTCTGTATCTCCCTTTCTCTCTGCCCCTCTCCCATTCCTGCTCTGTCTTTCTCTGAAAATTAAATAAAACATTTTAAAAAACAGAAGAAGAAAAGAAAACAGGGTGGTATGATGAATAGTAAATGCCAGGAACAGCATCACTCAGGAGGTAATAAGGAAGCCAGCATGTCAAAGTCTTTGACTAAGACACTCCAGGCAACAGGAACAGCAAATGGAAAGGCCCTGAGGTGGAAGTGAGCTTTTGGCAGTTGGGGGAAAAGATGGACGGTCAGCATGGCTAGCCTGCCAGGAGCTGGAGGTGGCTGCATCTGGCCTATGAGTCCTTTTAGTCACAGGGGGCTGAGTGGCAAGAGGACTGGCTTTGGAGTCAAAAGGTTTAAATTCTAATCTTGCTTTGACACCGGTTTTGTGAATCTGGCCAAAGGTCGGCGCACCCCTGACCCTCAGTTCCCACATCTGTATATCCAAGCCTACCGCTCTCCACTGTTGTTGAGTCTATAAAGAAAGCACTTGGCTCATAGGAGCAACAAAATATTATTAGTTCCCTTCTCACTCACCCCTCCACTTCTGCTGGAATAGCCCCTCCATTAAGGAAAACTCACAATTTTGCCAGAAGTCTTTGTGCCTCATTGAGAGCTACGATGGTTGGGACATTCCGCGGTCAATTGTGAGGAAATGTCCTCCCTGGAGCCTCCCTTGGGTCGTCAAGCCTTTCCTTCTCCTTCTCTCCCTCCCACACTTCTCCCCCACACACAGGGCGCTGGGAATGAGGGTAAGAGCCTTGGCCCTTCACTCCCAACCAGAGCTCTCAGACCCTGGAGCTCGGTGTGGCGATTGGGAGAGTCGCGCTGAGGTTGAAATATTCTTTCTACCTACCACAGCGAGCCACTTCCCTAGCTACTATTATTTCTAAGCGCTTCGTAAATCCGCGCCCTCCCTTGGGCGGTTCACTCTCCCTGAGTTCAGCGCCGCCTCGCGGCGAGTCCTGCGGGTGAAAACTCCGGGACCGCAGAGCCGGTTCTGGGAACTCAAGCTTGGGTGGAAAGGAGCCACAACGGGCCGATCCTCCGGGGAAAAGAGGACTGAGGGGCGTGAGGAAAGTCTCTTGCGGAAAGTCGCGTCTACCCTCCCTGCCCAGCGTGGCCCCAAAGAGAGGCCTTGACCTAGGCCTGAGGAAGAGGCGGAGTTTAGACGTTGGGAAGAACTCCCCGCGCCCTCCAGTCAAGAATTGGCGGTCTTAGCCGGGCGGCCCCAGGGTGACCTGGTATCTCCATCCCTAAGTGTCCGGGCCAGGGAGGGCGCGTTCTGCCCAGAGCTCGGGTGCGCCTTGCCTGGCTCAGGCCCCCAATAAAGAAAAAGCGGAGTCAGCCTCAGCTGTGGCGGGCGCGGGACGTGTGCCTCAGCACTTTCTATTGTAATCCCGGAGGGCTGGGGCCAGATTGGTGGCTTTGGGAAAGGCCTCGGCTCCCCAGAGGACACCAGAACTGACCGCAGCCTGCCCGCTGACTCAGCTCCCCCCACCCCAGCGGGAGGGAATGCGGGGAGGGGAAGCGAGGCCGGGTATAAAGCCCCGCACGCCCGGCCCGCGCGCAGCCTCTCCATTTTTCCGTCAGTACCGCGCTCACCCACCCGGTGAATACTCGGTGCTGGGGCAGGGTTTCTCCGGGGCGGGGGAGGGCGAGGTGAGGGAGAGCCTCTAGCGGCCCTGGTCCAGCCCCGCGTTCTTCACCCCCAACCCGGGTTGGGCGAGCCTGGGCCCCGGATGGGGGCTGAGGGACGCTGAGCCTTTGGTCCCACCCTTCTCTCCTCAGCGGCATGAGCAGCGCCCCCGCGCCGGGCCCGCCGCCCGCCAGCCTCACGCTCTGGGACGAGGAGGACTTCCAGGGTCGCCGCTGCAGGCTGCTGAGCGACTGCGCAAACATCGCCGAGCGCGGAGGCCTGCGCAGGGTGCGCTCCGTCAAGGTGGAAAATGGCGCGTGAGTGATGGTACAGGCGCGGCCGGGCTGGGTTGGGGGCCGCCGGGCTCCCCTGGCCTAAGCTCCGAGCCTGGGACCTCAGCTCTCAGCCCTCCGTTCCCCAGACTGTTAGCCTTGCCTGTGACTGACCAACATGGGAAACCCCTTGGCCTCCCAGAACTCCCCCATGTGCCACAAGACAAATCATGTGAACTAAAAGGATAAAGGCAAGAGGCAACCCTTTGTGGGAGCCCCGAGAGATGGGCCTGAACCCTGAAGGGGTTCCCAGTGTAGTTATTTCCTCCCCAGAGTTTTTCTCTGCGCAGCTAGATAGTTCTGCACTTGGTGTAATAAAAGAAGCTAAATCTCTTCCTCTCCCTCCATCCTGGTCTCTGAGAGCCTGGGGCGCTTGGGAGAGCTGAGACCTCTGATTATTGCAGGTTGTTGTTATCACAGATTGCCACCGCAGGTTGGGGGGTTCCTACACCTACCTTTGCAGGCACCTAAATCCTCGAGGTAGGAACCGTTGGTAGGTGATCTTCAGACCTGGAAAATTCCTTTCATCCTGGGGAGGCTAAGCTGGAAGCCTGGATCCCTGAAACCCCAGATAGCAGCTATATACTGTCTTTAGTTTTTCTAGAGGGGCCATATTGCCATGTGCTGTGTATGTCAGGGTAAGGACTTGGGGTTGGAGAAAAATGATGGGGTTCTCAGTCTTTTCGATCACAGTAATCAAGGTGGGGACAGAGGAAGGAGTGAGCCTGGGGCAGATGCCTCCCAGCTTTCTTTGTCTTTCCCCAGTTGGGTGGCCTTTGAGTACCCTGACTTCCAGGGACAGCAGTTCATTCTGGAGAAGGGTGACTATCCTCGCTGGAGTGCCTGGAGTGGCAGTGGCGGCCACCACAGTGACCAGCTGCTCTCCTTCCGGCCAGTGCTCTGCGCAGTAAGCACAGCCTTCCCCTTCGCCTTCTGCTTCCTACCTCCTCACTCCAGACCCTGACCCCACGATGGCACCTCATAAAGGCTGTCCATCCAGTGTATGGGAATGTGTAAACACAGTTCCTAGATGAGTGGTAGTGGCATTACTTCCAGAGCCAGAAGAGTCCCTGAAAGTTGGGACAGTGGACCTCAGTCAGGTGCCCAAAAATCAGCACCACGGACAGCACCAAGCCCATGCCTGTCTTGAGCACCCATGTTCCTCACATCATGTCGTCCACACCTGTTAAAGAGTGCTTCTGCCATCACACAGTCCTGTAAGGTTGGGACGGCTGCTGTTAGCCTCATATACACGTATGGAAATGGGGCTCAGAAGGGCAAAGTGACTTGCCCTCGGACACAAGGGTTAACGTGATGAGACTAGAACTCAATTCAGGGATCATTGTTGAGAAGAGATCAATCTCTGTGTGTATGTATGTGGGGGAAGTGTTGGCAATGAATCAAATGAATCACTGGACAGGAGGATCTCACTTCTCACTTGTGCTGACTTAGGTACCCTACTGTTGAGGCCTGGGGCTGAGAGGTAGAGGGCAAAGAGCAAATGCTGACTCAGCTTAGCTTCTATATTCCAGGAGGGGAAGGCCCTAGGACTATGGAAGCCCAGACTCAGCCAGCACTGATGCCTGGCCTGTCTGTTATGATTCTGCCATCTGGCACCCCTCAGTTGGGCCTTACCCTATGAGAGGCTGTTCCCAAGGTGCTGCACAGGGGATTGAGTAGTCAATGAGGCCCTTAGGAAAACTGCCTTGGTTCATGGGCCAAATTTCTCTCAGGATCCCTGATTTTCCTTCTGCAAAGAGGTCCAGATTACAAGATTATCTCTAGTCCTGACCTGGAAGGGTTTCTGGGAAACCCTCAGTCTCACCATCTCAACCCAAAGCCATAGAAGGGACTAGGCGAGGGACTTCTGAGCCTCCCAGCTTCCTAGCCTGCTATGGACCTGATGGAGTGATCTTTGGGAATGCTTGTGGAGCCAAAGTGTCTGCAGAGCTTGTGTTGGGTGGCAAGGTGGGGAGAGTAGGGCTGAGAATGTACCCATTAATACCTCTTTGGAGGGCCTAACCTGACCACTCCCACCTTCCTGTGCTTCAGAATCACAGTGACAGCCGTGTGACCCTGTTTGAAGGAGATAACTTCCAGGGCTGCAAGTTTGAACTCAGTGATGACTACCCATCCCTGCCCTCCATGGGCTGGGCCAGCAAGGATGTGGGTTCTCTCAAAGTCAGCTCTGGAGCGTGAGTCCCAGGACTGGAACAGGGAAGATGGGAAGAGAATGGAGGCAATGGAGACCAGGGAGGGGGGTTGGGAAAGGTGATGGGGTGCTAAGAGACATAGTAAAGAGATGCTGAGTACTGGGGGACCGGGAGAAGTGAGATGATGGAGACAGACGGGGGGGGGGCAGAGAATAGGAGAATAAGAGTCAGAGAGCCAATGTGGGGATAGAGCAAGGGATTTTTAAAAAGATGGATGAAGAGGCAATGGAGAGTGGGAATAGGGGAGAGAGATCATTGCAGGGAAAATTGAAGCAATGGCATTGGAGCTAGGGGCTGGGGCTGCGAAAGGAGGGCTGCTAATGGGGGACATTGGTGGGGGTGGGGGCAGAGCCTGCTCACCACCCCTGTGATCTCACTGGCCTAGGTGGGTGGCCTACCAGTACCCAGGCTATCGAGGCTACCAGTATGTATTGGAGCGGGACCGGCACAGTGGGGAGTTCCGAAACTACAGTGAATTTGGCACACAGGCCCACACTGGGCTGCTGCAGTCCATTCGAAGAGTCCAGCACTAAGCTCCACAGCCCTGACACCTCCCATGAGGACCCTCAATAAAGGTTCCTGAACCTGTCTGCCCCTCTTGCCTCTTTCTTGGTGTCTTGCGTTGTGATCTTCATCCTAATCCTTCTGAAGGTCCTTCCCTGTCAACCTGACTCTTCCCTCAGGCTTTGGGATTGTTGACTATGAAGCATAAACTGGCTTAGAATGTATGTGGCTAGATCCCGACAGGGCTGAGAAAACGGCTGTTAAGAACCTTGGGCATCCTGTTAAAGACAACCAGTCCCACACCTCTCCCTGATAAAGGCCAATCAGCTTGGTCCAGGTGTACCATAGCACACACATGGTGCCTTTGCCATCCTCTGGTTTGGGTGCACACAGTCCTATCACAGTGCTCATAGCTGAATTCCACCCATCTGGGCCAGGCACCAGCATGCACGGCAGGACCTACTTAACCCTATGTGGAGCTCAGTTGGATTCTTCTCTAACCCCCCAGAGTTTGTCTCCTAGCCTGGCTCCCTATCCAACTGAGTAAAGCCTGCACCCTTTTCCTAGCTTTATAGAATCTCTGTCTGATAGAGAAGCAACACTGTAAAAGGATAAATGAGTGGGAAATTCCACTGCTTCCTGGGGCCTTTGAAAGGGGAGACTTTCTCTCAGTGGAACCCCAGACCCTTTGTCTGAATAACAATCCCTTCGAGACATTGAGCTCCAACATTTACAAAGCATTTTTATGCGCCTCCTCTCAGCTGTTCCCAAGAACCCTCTTCATTCTTCCTCTCTCTCCCTTCTCTTCAGAGGGTTGGTCAGCTGCAAAGTCTACCCCACAGCCACTGACCACAATAAGCCTGGTTTCTGGAGCGGTGGCAGAAAACCATAGCCATGTTGGTGCTGAGTGTGGTAGCAGAGTCCTTGGCACCAAAGCAGTTTCTACCCAGTTCCCTCACTGGCCCAGTTAATGATACCCTTAGTCTCATAAGCAGGGCCTTCAAGGCCCTGGGGACTCCCCTCACTCTGTCATTCAGGGATGCTTGTGTTTTCAAGCCCCTAGTGGACCTATCAATGGGGAGAAGTGGCCCAGATCATCGCCCAAGCCCAGAGAAGGTAGGGAGAACAGTCAGATTTGGACCTGAGCCATTCCCAAGGGCCCAGCTGTGCAGTCAGGCATCTGCTCCTTTAGAAAGAGCCCTGGACCAGAAGTCAGAACACCTGGGACCCAATAATGTAGCATCCGTGAACCTCTACTCCCTCACCTGTAAACTGGGGCTACTGATCCCTGCCTTGTCTATCTCACAGTGTTGTGAGGATTCAAGGAGAACCCACTGAAAATGCTTGTGGTGTTATGGAAAAGCACTGGGGCAGTCAACATAGGGCCCTCATTCCCTTGCACTATCCCCCATCCCACCATCCATGGATCCTAGGGTTAAGTCGGGAGAGCATGGGACAAAATTCTAGGTAGGGTATGAATTCTGCTTTATACCTGGATGAGTTCTAGAGTCCATGGCCCCTGTTACATTTGATTCTCCTAACACCTTCCATACTTCATCCATTTCACCAACGAAGCTGGGCTGTCTGAGAGGGAGAAGGTTTGATGAAGCCATCCACTTAAATGGTGACAAAGTCAGGACTTGAACACAGGGCTCCTGACCCCAAATCCAGGCTGTTAAGGGAAGGCTGACCTGAGCTGTGGCTAAAAGCCTCAGCAGAGCCCCAAACCTCTTTGGGTCCCAGAAGAGCCTGGGGTTCCTTCCTGGTCCTAAATGTCCCCTTGGGGGATGGTAATGGTAACAATAGCTAAATGTATATAGAGCCTGAGTGTTCAGCACAGGTTATATAAGCCTCGTAATTCTGTATGGTAGGTACTGTAATCCCCATTTTACAGTGGAAGGGACTAACTTCCCCAAAGCCATACAAGTAAGAAATGGGGGAATTGGAGTTGAACCCAGAACTCAGACCAACTGGCTTCAGAGCCCAGCAGTCTACCTCTCCACTTCCTGCTTTGCAATGGTAGGCAGTGGACAAAGGGAGATCTAGTATGCACCATCAGCTAAGCTGCCCTCCTTCTAGGAGGGTCTGTGGCTTCTGGGAGGAGTCAGCAAGATGGCTGTAGGGACTGCCAGCGTGAACTTGAATAGGACACTCCGATTTCTAGGTCTTAGTGTCCCCACCTGGGAGTTGAGAGAGCTAATACTTGCTTCAGGCTTTGTCAACACGAACCTTCTAGGTTTTCCTGGACCTAGGGGTCCAACTCCACTTCCCACACTAGAAACTAAGGAGTATGGGATGCAGAGGCCAGGCTAGAACTGAGTGTTTCCACCTTTCCAACCTCCTCCCACTCTAGGCAGGTTGATGGTCAGCAGAACCCTGTGGGACTGGCACCCAGCCAGCTGGAAGGAGGATGCAGGAGAAGCTGCCTGGGACTCATCCATTGGCTGCACTCAGCCAAGGCCAAAGGGGATGAAGGAGGTCTTCTCCTTTCAGATGCAGCCAAGACCCAAGGGCAGGGTCAGGGATGGGGGGGGGGGACACCTCTCAAACTCTTTCCAGAGCTCACCTACCCCTCTAGCACCTGAGTCTTCAGTGAGGTGGAGGCACAGAGCCTGAGCTCTTGATCCCTCACCAGTCTGGAGCTGGGATGTCTGGATAGACCCCCAACTCTGAGCATCTCTCCCTTCTGTCTCAGCCTTCTGCTGAGAGCTTTATGTGGGTGAACCTCACTGCCTCCCCACTCTCTCAGCTCTGACCTCCTGCCCCTCATTTTCTATCTAGGAAAGAAATATGAAGGCATGAATGAAAGAGATTGGGACCTCAACCCCACCCCTAGGCCCTCCCCTCCTGTGAAGCCCTGGGTTTGGTCCCCAGAGAGGATCCTAACCTCTTATCTTTGCTCCCCCCAGATTCTTCATCCACATCCTGAAGCCCCATCTCTCTTCCTTTAGGATCCTCTGGCATCCTGAGATCTCCCATTTCCCCCTGGGCTCTGCCTCCCTCACTCCTCCTTTGCTCCTTCTGACTTTTGCACCCTCCATCAGCAAAGATGAACACTCCAGCAGTTACAGCAAGTGAGGAATGAGCAGGGGCCCACCCTGCTGAGCCCCCGAAGTTGGACTTCTCAGCCATCCTCAATCAGGCACCCCTGGATCATGGATTCTGCAGGAGACTTGCCCACTCCAATCAGTGTAACCTGAAGCCCCAGGTCTCCTCATCTCTTGGGCACAAGCAGTGTCCGTTTGGACAGTAGCCACCAGGTGCTGCATGGCTGCAGCGGGGCTCTTAGTCCAGAGCCTCATCTTCAGCTAGCATCCCTCCTTAGCTAGGCTCTCTTGAGCCAGGAAGCCCTACAGAGACTCCAGGCCACTTGGGAACCACATCTGCTTTGCTAATACACAACCAGCATCTTTGGAATGGATTTCAGCTTCCACAACTCCTCCCGCCCTGGGTTGGGGGCCTTAGACAGTACACAACACTGTTTCCACCCCTTTCCTCCTGCTAGAACAAGGTACCAGTTGTTCAGAGAGAACCAGGATGAGAGTAGTTGTGAGGGTGGATAGTGGGCTGGGGTGAGGGGAAGGGGATGGATGGAAGAGCTATAGTTTGGGGAGGAAGAGGAGCCCACCACATGCCACAAATTAGGAGCAAATGAATGAGAAAAGGAGAGACATAGGAAAGAGAGAGAGAGAGAGAGAGAGAGAGAGAGAGAGAGAGAGGAAACAGGAAGGGGGATGGCATAGAAGAGACGAGATGAGGAACGAGAGACCTAGAAAGGGGGAGAAGGGGCAACCCACTTGAAGTTGTGGGGGGAGACGGCCCCGCGCTGGCCTAAAGGCCCGGGAGATCTGGAAAGGCAGGGAACAGGCCAAAGCAAGAGGGAAACAGGGAAGGAGATCGGGTCTCCAGGGAAGAGTAGAGAGCAGGCGAGGAGGAGTAGGGAGAAGGCGCTGGGAGGAGGAGGGGGCGGAGATAAAGGGAGCAACTGCTGCCCGGCCGGGAGCGGAGCGACAGGCGAGAGGGAGGGAAGCGGAAATTTAAAAGTGAAGATGGAGATAACGCAGCCTGGAGACGGGAACCCGGGCGGGGGTGGGGGGAGGAAGGGGGAGGAGAGCGGAGCCGAGATGGGGGCGGGAATGGGCGGAAGGAGGGGCTGTGGCCCCGGGGGTCCGAGGTGGGCCGGGTACTCTGCCCCTTCGCTGTTTGCTGAGAGTCACGGAGGCGGAAAAGAAATGCGCTCCCGACCCCTATCAGAGCGGGAGGCCCAGGCCCATCCCCCGCGCGTCTCCCGGGTTGCGGGGCGCTGGGGGCTGCTGGGTGCGCTTGGCTGCGGCGCGGCGCGTCGGAGACTTTATTGCGATGGGGCGATAAGAGGGGCGGGGGCGGGGTCCGGGGGGCCGAGGCAGCAGCGCTTTAATTAAAACGGAAATTGCGGCCCCTGCCCGCGCGGGGGGCCGGAGGGTTCCAAGCAGCCTGGTAGCTGGGAGCATCGCTCCAGGACCCCCTCCATCCCCCGCCACACCCGGGCAGCCCCCTCCCGCCAGGCCCTGTCGGACCTGTTCCGTCTTCTTCTCCTTGTCACCCGCGGTTGCCTCCGGCGGGGATCCGTGCCCCGGAGCGCAAAGCCTGACGCTTCCCCCCTTTCTCATCCCCCCCCCCACCTCCCACCACCCAGTCCCTGGCGGCGATGAGACAGAGCGGCGCCTCCCAGCCCCTGCTGATCAACATGTACCTGCCAGGTACCAGGGACCAGCCGGGGGCTGGAGGCACCGGGACCTGGGGCCGGAAGTTTGGGCTAGGGCATGGGAAGGGGTTGCTGGGGTCCAAGGGAACGGGATGCGGTCCAGACACTAGGATTGCTGGGAAGACTGAGCAATCTAGGGCACTGGGGGACCTTAAAGGTAGATGGAGAGGTTTGGGGTTTTAGTGCGAGGTCTAAGGACTCCAAGTGAGCAGATTGGGAACCTGGGAGGCCGAGGGCGGGAGCTCAGGGGCTGAGAAAGCCTGGTACGGGGAGCAGAGGTCTTCGGTGTGGCCGGGGACTGACTCCGTGTGCGTTCAGCGTTGGGAGGCTGTGGTCCGCTGAGCGTCGCCCCTGCGCCCTCGTGGCTCCTCACCTCCGTGCTCCGAGCGTTCCCACCAGCCCAGCCTTCCAGGCGCCCTCCTCTCCTCTCCGATGGGCTCCGGGCGCTCCCGCTCGCCAGGCGCACTGCCTGCTCGGCTTTATAAGGCTCCCGCCGGCCCGTTCGGAAAGCGGATTTCCTTTTTCCTGGACGCGTTTCCTGACTTGGGCGTTATGGAGGGGCTCCGCGCGGCGCGCGCCCAGGCCAGGCTCCGGGAGGAGGAGCTGGCGGCTTGAGCCCCCAGCCTTGCACCCAGGAACCAACCCCCAACACCCCCACCTTCCCGAGCCTTGGCCCGGAGCCCTTTCGGTCAAGCACAACCTCCGCCCCGGTCCTCCTGACTGTTTTTTCCCGCTGCTACAGATCCCGTCGGAGACGGTCTCTTCAAGGATGGGAAGAGCCCGGGGTGGGGGCCCCTGAGCCCGGCGGTACAGAAAGGTGAGCTGGCCCGCGGACTGGGGGCGGGGGTGAGGACAGTGGATGGAGGCCAGGGCATCCTAAAAGGACGGGCGCCACCGGCCACCCGATCGGAGGGTGGAAGCGATGTGTACTGCAGAGCTCTGGAAAGGGAGGGTGCAGGCATACTGTGGAGGCCGAGGAGAGGGGGCATGCACTTGGCTTTTGGCTCCAGCATATTCCAGGTCCCAGGGCTGGACCTGCAGACCAGGGCAGAGGGAGAGGATCCTAGCCCTTGGCCTTTTCTGCTGCAGGGCCAGGACCCAGGTGCTTGGTGTCCTTTCCCTATTGGCAGCAGGAGCACAAGGCTCAGGACCTCTGGGCATGGGGACCCCAATAATTACTCCCTGGCCACTCCAAGCCTCCTCACCACAGCACCGGGCCAGCACCTACCTGCCTCACTGGCCCAGGCTGGCGAGGCTGTGGGAGCCAAGTCTGCTAGGCTTCGTTTCCCCACCCAGTTCCGCATGTCTCTAAATTACTCTAGGTTTTGCCTTGTTGGTCTCAGAGCCTGGCTGGCCCTCCCGCAAAGCCTCCCCAAAGCCCCCCACCTCCCCCCTTCTCTCTCCTCCCCCACCTTCCTCTCCTCTCCCCTTCCCCACCTCAGTACCCTGGATCTCACCAAGTCACGGTAACCACAAAGACAAGGTTGGCAACTGCTTTACCCAAAAGGAAACGTGATTTTCAACAAGAATGGGTTTCCAAGCTTCTGATGTCGGTCTGCATCAGTGCCAGCTGCACGTTTTCACCCAAACCTTTCCTTGTTTCTGACCCTAAAGCTCCTGACCTGAAGTCAGGCAGCTACTGGCTGCGCTGGTGTGGAGGGATTGGGGTTGAAGTGAGGGTGAGTAGCAGGTCTGCGTTTAGAGCGAGGGGTTGAGAAAAGAAGAGAGGTCCCACCAGACTTGATTGGAATCAATCATCAGACTACTCGAAGGAACACTCCCCCCCCTTTTTCCCCTAAAAGAGAGTGCGAGGAAGTAATTGTATCAAGATTTTTCTCCCCTTGTCCGACGGAGCCTCCAAAACAAGGGAGTGGAAATTCTCGGGCAGCCCTCTGTCTCCTCGCCGGCGTATCTGGGAAACACCTACTGGCCGCTTCCAGCAAATCCTGAAATCAGGACTGGGCCGAAGAGCCCGGGAGATGGCCAAAGATAGGGAGGAGGCAGGGAGCCAAGCACGGGTGGCTTCCCAGTCTCATCTCCTCTCCTCAGAGCTGTGCGTCAAGCCCCAGAGAAGTATAACACCTCCACCTGCCAGAATCCCGCCTGTTCCGAAAATGGGGACTCAACCCGAGTAGCTGTGCTGTGCGCACTGGGCAGTTGAGAAGGGTGGGGAGCCTTCAGAGTCTGACCGTCCTGGCGCGCACTGGGGGCCACTGCCCCCATTCCTGTCTGACTGGTACCGCAAGAAAGCCAGCCTCCACCTCTTCTCCACTTTAGGCAGGGCCAGTCCGACTAACTGTACGCCTTTGGGGGCTAGGCCTTGTCTAGAGGCGGGGGTGATCCTGCCGCACTCCTGCCTCTTCCCTCTGGACTTGCGGACAAGGTCCAGCCGGGACGGGGCAGTCTAACGACCTGCAAAGACTGCCCTGTGCGGTTGTGTGGGCTCCTCTCTGCTGAATAGGGGCGCAGGGCCAAGGCGGCAGTAGGGGCTGCTATTCGGCCCCTGCTGGCCTGCGAGAGAGCCGCTGCTGCTCCCACGCAAAGGAGGCTGTGCTTCGCCCTGCCCTCCTCCCCAATTCTCACACACCCAGGCTCCCGCGGAGCTGTGTCCTCCTCGGTGGGAGCCGTATTTCCATTGTGCAAAAGCGCGGTATGCGCTAAGGCCGCTCGGCGGATCAGCCCCTCCCTGGCCAGCCGCTGCAGCTGCGCCCAGCTACCCCGCTGGCCGCGCCCGTTCCCTCCCCGACGCCGGGTCCCACCCGGCCGGGCCGGTCTCCCGCCTCACCTCTTCCCCTACCTCCTGCCTCCCCCATCCCGCCTGCGGCTGACAGCCCCATCCCCACAGGCAGCGGGCAGATCCAGCTGTGGCAGTTTCTGCTGGAGCTACTGGCGGACCGCGCCAACGCCGGCTGCATCGCGTGGGAGGGTGGCCACGGCGAGTTCAAGCTCACGGACCCAGACGAAGTGGCTCGGCGCTGGGGCGAGCGCAAAAGCAAGCCCAACATGAACTACGACAAGCTGAGCCGCGCGCTGCGCTACTACTACGACAAGAACATCATGAGCAAGGTGCACGGCAAGCGCTACGCCTACCGCTTCGACTTCCAGGGCCTGGCCCAGGCCTGCCAGCCGCCGCCCGCGCACGCCCACGCCGCCGCCGCGGCCGCCGCCGCCGCCGCCGCCGCCCAGGACGGCGCGCTCTACAAGCTGCCAGCCGGCCTCGCCCCGCTGCCCTTCCCCGGCCTCTCCAAACTCAACCTCATGGCCGCCTCGGCCGGAGTCGCGCCCGCCGGCTTCTCCTACTGGCCCGGCCCGGGCCCCGCCGCCACCGCCGCCGCCACCGCCGCACTCTACCCCAGCCCCGGCTTGCAGCCCCCGCCCGGGCCCTTCGGCGCGGTGGCCGCCGCCTCGCACTTGGGGGGCCACTACCACTAGACGGGGCGGCCGGGTGCCGCGCGCGCCCTCTCCCAGGCGCCGCGCGGCCTCGCTGGATCCCGTCCACACCCCGGGGCAGGGGCCCGGAGCCTCCCCCCCACACCGTTCCTTTGATCTCAGATTTTACTTCATCGCCGCCCCCAGCCCCGACGGAAGGGACCTGAAGCCTCCTCAGTCTTCTTTTAACACTGGATTTGCCACCACCCCCAGCTGTGACAGTGGCCTGCCCCCACTTCCTTTAACCTCCTTCTTCTAGACCCCAGACCACGAAGGGGGTTCTCGGACCTCCCCGTCTTTTTCTGCCCTCCACCTGTCCTTCGGCCTGGCTCCTGAAAGCCCCCTCCATTATGACCCCTCTCTTTCGAATTCCAAACCTTTTCTCATTTTTTCTCTCCCCCACCAAGCTGCCCCACCCCAGCATGATGGAGGCCTCACACCGTCCACCTGCTCCTCCACCGCCAGGGCTTCACCGGACTTGGTGAGGGCCACTGCCCCTGTGACACATCTAGGTAGCTTCTGGGCCCCTTTCCTCCGCCCCCGCCCCCCACGCGCAGGATGGCCTGGTGTGTTTCTATTCCCTTCCCTTCTATTAAAGCTCCCGAGCTCCCTACTGTCTCCTCTCTGTGTTCTTTGCTGCACCAGAAGGTTTTTTCAGAGGGAAAGGAAATGCCCGGCTCAGGCCTGGCAGAGAAGCGTCAGGAGGAAGAGTTGGAGAGAATGAAGGCAAAGCAGGCTTGGGTGCTACCAGAGGAGAGAGAGGAGCCCCTGGAGGGTGGGCTCAGCCTAAGAGGGAGACTGACCTGCGGCAGCCCCACCCTCCACTGAGCAGGGGACCCCAACGTGCCTCACCCTCCCTTCCACCTGCCCCACCCTCCCTTCCACCTCCACCTGCTCAGTGACCCCACCCCATCTGTCTTTTTTTTTTTAATGTTTATTTATTTTTGAGAGAGAGAGGGAGAGCACGAGTGGGGAAGGGGCAGAGAGAGAGGGAGACACAGAATCCTAAGCAGGCTCCAGACTCCAAGCTGTCAGCACAGAGACCTAGGCACTGCTCCAACTAAGCAACGGGGAGATCATGACCTGAGCCCAAGTCGGAGGCTTAGCCGACTGCATCCCCCCAGGAGCCCCCCGACCTATCTTTTAAAAAAATGTTTATTTCTGAGAGAGAGAGAGAGAGAGAGAGAGAGAGAGAACGAGCAGGGGAGGGGCAGAGAGACAGGGAGACAGAGGATTGGAACCAGGCGCCAAGCAGACAGCAGAGAGCTGGATGCCGGGCTGGAACTCAAAAACGGGGAGATCATGACCTGAACCAAGTCAGACGCTTAACGGACTGAGCCACTCACTCAAGCGCCCCCCACCCTGTGTAATATTTACACCATCTCAACTTTTCCTCAGTCTCTCCAGCTCATCTTCCCCACCTCCCCTCGCCTCCCCAGCCTACACTCACTTTGACTTTCACACTCACTCACAACCGCCCCCCCCCCGCGCCCCTGTATCTCCAACGCCATCTTTCCTCTGGATCAGCCTCCTTATTTTCAGAAAGAGGGACACCCCTTCGAGCCCGCGGTCCGCTCCCGCCCCTCCCAGCGGTGGCTTGCGGCGGCACCCTCCTTCTCGCGGGTGGCGCGCGCCCTCTGCTGGTGGGATCCGGGTAAGCCTGGGCCAGGTTTTGCAGCCAAACCCAAGCTTAGCTTGGTGGAACCTCAGGTGTCTCACCCTAACCGAGAACTGGAGGACTCCGAAGCTTCCAGCCTTCCTTTGACCTTCAGAGAGGAGGGCAAAGGGGGAGCCCTAGCCCTACATCCCTAGGAAGTTCTGGAAGTGGCTCAAGTGGGTCATTCTGGATGAGCCCTTTTCCTCACCACCTGGAGGTGCTCCTGAATGCTGCACCCATGGAACCATGACCCTCCTAATATTTCTGCGCCTTTTACAAAAACTGTTGGCAGGAAAACTTCCTTCGCGTTTCCTTAGATGAAAATGACACCTGGGTAGGTGCGTGAAGTGATGACAGCAGCCTTGGGCTGCACACGAAGGCCAACGTTCCCCTTCCACCTAGTCTTGGTGCTTCTATCCCAAGCTTCCGGCAGGTTGTTGGGAGAACACCCTGGGCTCCCGCCAGGAGGCTGAGACTTCCCTGTGCCCTGTGGGCAGGAAGGGGAAATGCAGGTGGAAGGCAGGACAGCTAAGTGCAGGGAGGGCTGGAATGCTTTCCCCCAAAAAGTGCTGATGAAATCCTCAAAGGCCACCCAGGGAAAGTCTTCATTCTTTTTCATTTTATTGTCACTTGATATTTTCCTGGTTTTCCGAATAACACATACTCAGCATAGAAAATTTGAGAAATACACACATAAGGGCTTCATTAAGCATGTGTTGGATGAAGAGTGTAATGAAACATGGGGGAAAAAATCACCTACAGTCCCACTGCACAGAGGCCACTATTTTTTTTTATTTTTTTAACGTTTATTTATTTTCTTGAGACAGAGAGAGAGACAGAGCATGAACAAGGGAGGGTCGGAGAGACAGAGAGACACAGAATCTGAAACAGGCTCCAGGCTCTGAGCTGTCAGCACAGAGCCCAATGCGGGGCTCAAACTCACGGACCGTGAGATCGTGACCTGAGCCGAAGTCGGGCGTTTAACCGACTGAGCCACCCAGGTGCCCCATAGAGGCCAGTATTCATAACTCTTTGACATAATCTCCTTCTTTTTGCTATGGCTTTTAGAATTTAATGGTATCCTACTGTAGTCGCCTAATATTCTGGCATAAACATGTTCCATCATCATTATGCTTCTATATACTATAAACTTCATGGGTGGAAGGTCAGGCTCGTGTATTCCATGGAGCAGATGAACCAGGGGATGAGTCCCACCACCAGGGGATGAGGGCCTCAGTGACTTGGAGGGACACGCAAAAGGCCTCTTTGCAGGGGGCAGGAAGCTGGGAGGGAGAAAGAATTCATCTGAGAGCCAGACCAGGATCCAGAAAGATCTGGGCTGCTAAGAATTGTGGGCTAAATGCAACAAGGTGAAATTTTTTGGCAAGGAGTGTGAAGTCTTGCTCTTAGATCTTTATTTTATATATATATTAATGTTTATTTTCTTGAGAGAGACAGAGACAGAATGTGAGTGGGTTAGGGGCAGAGACAGAGGGAAACACAGAATCCAAAGCAGGCTCCAGGTTCTGAGCTGTCAGCACAGGGCCCGCCATGGGGCTCCAACTCGCAGATTGCGAGATCAATACCTGAGCCAAAGTCGGCCGCTCAACCGACTGAGCCACACAGGCGCCCCGTTGCTCTTAGATCTTTAAATGAAGACAGGAGGCCAGAGTGTGAGGCATGGCAAGGAAGTGGCTCGGTAGAGCCTGTGTATAAGTTAGTGGCTTCTTAGTCAACACAACATTAAACGGAAGTCTGAAGGATGAAATGCAGAAAGACCATTGTGATCTGAGGATGCATTGATGGAGCTATGGCACCCAGGATGAAGGAAATGACCCACTTGCTCTAATGATTGTGCCCCCAGCATACAGTACACAGTGTTAGAGAACACTTCCAAGAAAACATCAAATGGAGAGTATACAGAATAGTGGGCTCAGGAAGTGAAAAGAAAGAATGTTGGAGAACCAACAACAATGAGAGATGTAGTCTGGAAATCAAACTAGGGAAAGGGACATGAGAGCGTCCTCAATTACTCAAAGAGCTGCCCTGTGGCAGAGAACCTGGATGTGCGCGACAGTATTAGGACAAGTGGTAGGAAGCTACGGGAAGACAGATCCCATCAGTTTGATCTAATGAAGCACCTCTGTCAGTACTCAGCTGCTCCTTCCTTGAGGGGTCGAGGGGGAGGTGAACAAGGTAACTTCTCCAATCTTGAGACTCTTGAAGTCCTGTGAATGACTTGGTAAAGGCAGGATTTTAGGTGCCATTTGGCAGCTGAAGGGAGGTGTTGTTAGATTGGAGGATCTTCTTACCTATGAAATCACATCCTTAAAGCCCACCCTGCCCCTCTGTGTTTTCCTGCACACAGAGCCAGTTTGGGAAGCTAAGATACAGGAGTGGGAGCAAGAAAACCTGAGTTCCAGTCCCAGTCTGGCAACTAATTTGCTATGTGACCTTTGGACAATCACATCTCTTCTCTGGAATTCCATTCTATCTTATTAAATAGAGACTCAGCCAGGGATTTGCAAATTCTACTCTGTGGAACCTCAAAGGTCACCTGGGTTCCTCTCTGTTCCCCCCACCCCCCAAAAGTTGGAAAATGTCTTTCCAAGGTGATTTCTAAGATTGTGTCCAGCCCCAGCAACCCATAGATGGGTATTCTCTTCTCCAGGCCACCTTGGCACTGGCAATATCACTGCCTCCAAGATGTTTCCAAGCCTGGGTTACTATGCTCTTGGGATGACTCTACTCCCACCAGAGCCCCAAAGAAGCCACGCTCTTAACACACTTAGCTTCCTGATGATTCAAGTCTGTCTTCATTAATGATTAACCCCTTGGTTCTTGGCCTTCCCAAGGTACTGATTCCAACATTTCTTCCCTTTCCCAATCCAGGGTCCAGCCCCTCTTGCATTCCCTGAAGTCTTGAGCCTTTTCTCAATCTCCTCATTTGTGTCACTGGTAAAAATATGACTCACTCCCCACCCCGCCCCCTACACCCTATATGATTTTGCTCTCAAGTTTATAAAACACTTCCACATCCATTCTTTTATTGGTCCCCTCAAAGATCAGGGAGGAAGACAGGGTAGGGATTGCTTCACCCACTAGAAGGATATATAAACCAAGGCCCAAGACATTAAGAGACTTTGCCAAAGTCTTGGGCTTGTTCTAAGACCTCTGTCTTCTGGTTTCTCTCTCCCAAGCCTTTTCTCAGTGCTGATAGGTTTCTCCATCATCCTGAGTGGCTTTGATCACCTTGTTTTTAGGGTCCCTCCCACTGCCTGCTTTCCCTCCCACCACCTGCCAGGATTACACAGACCTGTGTCTCCTCTAGTAATGTGTGTTCCATGTCACCAAGCTCCACTTGCAGATGGAATCAGAAGCCCGACTAGCATGCGGCATGAGGACATCTGTGTTCGTGCTGCCTGATACCTGCACGGTCAAGGAGCAACAATGCCACCTAGGGCACCGAGGCTGACAGAGCACTTGCCCATATGTTGGCTCTGTTACCAAACATAGTCATCAAAATGGGATTCTGTGTTGTACTTTTCTTAGAGCCTTCTGCTTTTCTAGCCTTCATCTTTTTTTCAACATGTCTCTAAAATGCACTTAACTTCAGCTTGTTCCTCAACCTATGTGTAATTCATCTCAAGTAGACCTACTGATAATAAAAATGAGCCCTACCACTCACTGAACCTGACTCTGCCAGGCTCTGCCCTATGCTAATGCTTTTCATGTAGTATCCCCTTTGATCAGGCCACCGCCTTGCAGGGTGGGGATGACTATCTCCATTTTCAGATGAGGAAGCTGAAGCTTAGAGAAATCAGGTGACTGTGATCCCAGAGCTCAAGTCCTCAGCATCTCTCTCCTGGAGAGCCTCTTCCTCATGCAGATATGACCTGCTGCTGTGCCCCCTGCAGATACACTTTTGTCTACTTGTCATAGCAGAAGACTATTGGTTATGAAGGGCACATTGATGGCTTGTCTTATGAGGACCCTTATGAGTGCCCTTATGAGTGCCCTTATGAGTTAGGGCCTCTATCTGATAACAAATCAGAGACTGTTTTGTTGCCCCATTGTCTTTTGCAAGACTTCACCTTCCTGCTTATGTTCTTACAAGTTTGGAGTAGATCACGGTATGATGGGTGGGGCTGGGTGTCTGACTGCACCTTGGCTTTGGTGGCATTTCCTACCTCAGTTTTGTCAGTGTTATTTCTCCTTGACTCTCCTCTGTCTTGGGATGGTGGGTTTCATATGCAGAGGCAAGTGACCCACCATCCCATTGACTGTGACTTTCTCTCTCTGAGAATTCTCTCTATTTCCTTCTTTCCTGTCTTTGTAGACAAAGGCAACATAGTGTAATGGTTAGGATCAAGGGCTCTGGGGCTGGGCTTCCTGGTTTGGGGTGCTTGCTCTGTCCCTTGATAGCTGTGTGACCTCAAGCATGTTACTTTGCTACTTTGTGCCTCAATTACCTTATCTGCAAAATGAATATGATAATAACAGAACCTACCTGAGAGGGCTGAAAGATTAAATGATTATATAAGTACCTTGGTACATATATCAGTGTTTTCTATTAAAACAAATAAAAACCACACCAAACAAAGAAAGCACCTGCCTCTTCCCCCTGTAGTCCCAATCAGATGCCCCCATGTGTCCTGGGAGGAACTCGAGTGGCTACATCTACTTTTCTAGGCCAGTCCAGACCTTGTCCTGGACCTACCTGCTGAATTTCATCAAGAACCAGCCTCTTGACTGGTGATGGAGCCACACCGCAGGCACATGGGGTGGCCTCCCATACCCGGTGCATCCTCCATTTATTCTTGGGGTGAGACATAATCTAGAATTATAGGATCTCAGCTAATGTGATTTTGGAAATCCATCTATACTATTTGGAGACTTAGTTTTCTCTTCTAAAATGTGGACAATAGCAGGGCACCTGGGTGGCTCAGTTGGTTAAGCATCCGACTTTGGCTCAGGTCATGATCTCACGACTGGTGAGTTTGAGCCCCATGTCGGGCTCTGTGCTAACAGCTCAGAGCCTGAAGCCTGCCTCGGACTCTATGTCTCCCTCTCTCTCTGCCCTTCCCCTGCTCACACTCTGTCTCTCTGTCTCTCAAAAATAAATAAACATTAGAATATGACTCAAAATGATACTATGTGTTGCTCGCAGGCCAAAGTGTTTAGAAGTGGATGTCCCTTCTTCATACTCTCTTCTTCCCTTCCTGCCGTCTGGATTCAGATGAAGACTAGTTCCTGAAAGAAGGCAGAGCTACCATGTGGATGGATCCTGGTTCCTAAAACACCCATGGAGAGGTCATCCATTCACATGCATTAGACTATTCCTTGAAGTTTGGAAGTTTTCTTGTTACAGCAACTAATATTACCATAGCGAACATTCAAATTGCATTTAGTCTTTACAACAATCTTTTGAAATAGACATTATGATTTCTCCCACTTTATAGATGAGGAAACTGAGGCACAGAGGGGTTAATGAAATCACACAGTGAAAAAGGCCAGAGCAGAATGTGCACCCAGTCTCATTTCAGAAGCAGTGAGTTCTCTTAACCACTAAGGATGCGAAAGAGCTTTATATGCTAAAGCTTCCTAGAAATAATAATAATAAGGGTACTATTTATTGAACACTTATGTGCCAGGCACTATTTAAAAAGCTTTACATTCATTTGGTCCTTACAACCCTCTGGAGTTGGTTCTAGTGTTATTCCCATTCTGTAGATGAGGAAAACTAAGGCACAAAATGTTAAAGAACTTACTTGGGGTCACAGTGCTGCTAAATGGTAGAGACGTGATTCAAACCCTAGCAGCCCAACTCACTCCTTCCCCCACCCTTTACTATCATCTCTGATGGAGGAAGGAGCAGATTCTAAGAGGCCCAGGAAGTGGCAGGATTATATGCCTAAACCCCAGCCCAACCCCAGGACAGGTTCCAATTCCAGCACTCACCATGGATTCCAGACAAATAGAGTGAGACATAAATTACAGAAGTCTTGTGGCCAACTGTGTCCCTTACACTTATCTCAAATGACATGATAGAGTAGAAGGAGACCAAATGGACATGGATTCAAACCCAACCCTTGCCTACTTCCTATAGAATTGAGAAGGCTACTTTCTCTGAGCCTCGGTGACCTCATCTGTAGAATGGAGATACTGATTATACCCACCTTGTTGGTTTGCTGCAAGGGCAGAGACTGTGCCTAAAGAATCTAGCACAGGGAGCTGTTTCATAAGTGTCATCCCCCCAGCATCAACCAGCTCAGAACAGAGACCTGCCCTGTGAGCTCAGTCTTCCACCAGTCTAATCCTCCAACTGTAGCCCAAGTCTCCTTTCATGAGTCAGGAGCTCCTTCCTTAATTTCCATGAGATTAGGGGAGGAAGAAGTAGTTAAAAGGAGGCTGGGAGGCCAGACCCTGAGCGTGAGCATCAGGTTCATTTTTTCTGAAAGAGGAGGACAAGTTGCTTAGCAACACAGCAGGAAGTTGTCAGGGAGGCTTCAGGCAGTGCTGTCCTTTTTTTATTTTGCAGTATGGAGACATCTGAGGGAACACTAGATTGGGAAATGAATGGGACAAGTGGGAAACGGTCTGAGGTCGGATGGCAATCTCTGGGCCTCATCCTTGTTTCCTATAATCACCTTTCCAATACTCCTACCCTTTTCCCTTTTGGCACACAGAGGCAGAAAGACAAGTTCTGGGTCCATCTTGCACACATCTGTGCAATGACCATATCAGCAACCATGTATCTAAAGCTCAGGACCACCTTATATGTGTACTTCACTTTACAGTTTACAAAGCACACCCACAGACATAGTTTCACCTAATATTTACAACAGTTTCTTTAATTCCTATATGACAGACAGGGGAGAAAAGTCTCAAGGTCCCAGTGAGGAAATAGCAGGGCCTAGGTTTGCTGCAAATCTCAGCATATTTCCACTTCATGTTGAAGCATGGATGTTTATACAAGCATCTACACACACATGTGTGCACACAATTCCATATGCTCACAGTCTGAAGGTGCTTCATGCCTAGTGTCCCCTGTGCACCTATCCCCATCCCTGTTCAAAAAGAAGGTGCAATATGGAGGCAGGGTTCAGCTGTTCTTCCTTGCTGACCCCAACCAGCCTGGGGCCAGGGGATCCCTGGAGTATGGAGTTTCAACAGGGACCTGGCCTGCTGGCCCAAAGGCCTCAACTCAAGAATGTTGCTGGACTGGGCCTGGCTGGCACAAGTGTCTACATACCAGCAGCTGAAGCAAATCCCCTGGCTGGCATTCCATAGAGATGCACGTGGGTCCCACTGGACCCTTGCCTGCAGCAAGGAGTAAACACATGTCACCCAGGTTATAGATAGCTCATGGGAGGTCCAGGTCTCCAGAGCTCCCCACTGCCTCAGGGGCCAGCAGAGTTCATCAGAGCAGCTCCAGGCTCCTTTCTGGATTCTGTCTTGGTCCCTTATTCCATCTGTCAATATTTATTAATAGTGCTGACTACCTTAGCAATGGTTGTACCGCAACAACAGTAATATTGTCATTCCTGTTACAGCCATTTGATAGACACAAATTCAGATAGACACCTGAAGTCTTTGTTTCCATCTGATGGTTGAGAAAACTGAAGTTCAGAGAAGTTGAATGACTGACTTAGATCACTAGCTAGTTAATGGTAGAATAGGGACTCAAATCACTGACTTCTGGTATTTTTCTCTGTACATCGCCTCATTCTACCTTCAAATATCTGGGTAGAGGCGGGGAGGGGGAGTTGCAAGGGAATATTCAGCCACTCCATCCTTTATCCCCAAATTGCGCATGCCCAGTACCCTGTAAGTCAACATGCCTCAGAAAAGGCAATTTGAATAATTATTTTGATAAAGGTTTTATCCACTTCCAAAAAATTAGTTGAGAAGACTTACTGTATAGCAATATACACAAAACAGAATATTCAGTTTCAAAAGACAAATAAAAAAAAGCAGTTGGTGAACTATGAGAGGCATTCCCATAAATCAAGGACAAGGTCAATATATCTGTTTTATCCCTTCTAACCTTGTGATCACTGCCATCAGTGAACATTCTATCATCACTTCTCAGCCTTTGGGCTAAGATCAAGTGTAGTGAACATTCTATTAAAGGTCCTAGTCAATGCAATAAGATAAGAAAAGATACATGCTATATGCAAATATTGGAAAGGAAGATATTAAAATGTCCTTGTTTGCAGACAGAACAGCTTCAGACCTAGAAAATCCAACAGACCCAACTGGAACACAATTAGAATTAATGAAACTAGTGTATCCAGTCACATACAAAGATTAACATACAAAAACTTATGGTTATCCTATAACTCTATAAAAATAAGGAAAAGAATTGGGAATAACAGATTTACAACAGCAATAAAAATATGCTCCTAGATAAACCTAATGAAAACCATGGAAACCTCTAAATGAAGAAAATGACAAATCTTCACTAACGAACAAAAAAGAAGACCTGAATAAATGGAACACTTAGCATGATGCTGGGTAGAATGACTCAATATCAGAAAATGTCAAATCTGTCCAAATTGGTCTATAAAAGTAATATAAGCTTGGTTCTAAAGTTCTTCTGGACTATGCTTAAGAGTAGCCTAGACAATGTTAGCCAAATAACAATAAGCTTACTGCAAAGCTGCAGTTATTGAAGGTGTGATTTGGCACAAAAATAGTTAAGTAAACCAGTGGAACTGAGTAGAGCCTTGAAACAGACCCATGCATATGTGGAAATTTCATAAAAGATAAAGATCACATTCACTGTAGGGAAAGGAAGACTGTTGAAAAGTTGGCACAACTTGTTATTCATTTGGGAAAATATAGTTATATCTCTACTTCTCATTACACACAAAAATAAATTCCAAAACAGATTAAAGAATGAAATCTTTCTTTCAACAATGAATAGTTGTATACTTATTGGCAACCAAAGACAAACATGGAAACTGTCACTATTTCACATTTCTTGAGACCCTACTAAATGCCAGGTACTGTGCTAGTTCTCATTGTTTAAAGCAAGAATGTGGGGGCACCTGGGTGGCTCAGTTGGTTAAGCAACCAACTCTTTTTTTTTTTTTAACGTTTATTCATTTTTGAGAGACAGAGTGTGAGCTGGTGAGAGGCAGAGGGAGAGGGAGACACAGAACCAGACGCAGGCTCCAGGCTCTGAGCTGTTAGCACAGAGCCCAATGCAGGGCTCCAATCCACAAACCATGAGATCATGATCTGAGCTGTAGTCGGAAGGATGCTAAACTAACTGAGCCACCCAGGCACCCCAAGCAACCAACTCTTGATCTCAGTTCAGGTCATGATCTCAGGGTCGTGAGTTCAAGCCCCATGTTGGAATCTACGCTAGGTATGAAGCCTACTTAAAAAAATAAGATAAACTGGGGTGCCTGGATGGCTCAGTCAGTTAAGCGTCAGACTTCGGATTAGGTTATGATCTCGTGGTCTGTGAGTTCGAGCCCCGTGTCGGGCTCTGTGCTGACAGCTCAGAGCCTGGAACCCGTTTCAGATTCTGTGTCTCCCTCTCTCTCTGACCCTCCCCTGTTCATGCTCTGTCTCTCTGTCTCAAAAATAAATAAACGTTAAAAAATAAGATAAATTTTAAAAGAAAGGATATCAGTGAGTTAATGTGAAGCAAAAAATTTCCCCTATGTTTATTATTTGAATAAGGGATAATGGGCCTTCTATGGCAGTTATGCCAAAGATAGAAGAGTATTCTTTAAGTGGTCTTTTAAAAGATATTTATTTATTTTTGAGAGAGAGAGAGAGAGAGAGAAAGCAGGGGAGAGGAAGAGAGAGGGAGACAATCTGAAGCAGGCTCCGCGCTGTCAGCACAAAGCCTGATGTGGGGCTTGAGTGAGATCATGACCTGAGCCGAAATCATGACTCAACTGACTGAGTCACCCAGGAGCCCCTAAATGGTCTTCAATGGATCCTTGCAAGAATGTTTATGTGTATGTCCATGCTCTGTGTTCATGTATGAAACATGTGCTGCATGTGTACACACACGTTTGCTGTGTTAGATAGGTATCTGACTTACTTGTCCAGCAAAGGACATTCTTAAATTCTTGGGATTTGGAAAGAGCTTGAGGAAAAGGGAGTGAAGAGACTTTGGAGATGAGTGGGGGTGGGGGGGACTGGGCCAGCCAGACACTACTCAGCCTCAATTTTCCTTTCTTCCTTCTTTCCTTCTTTTCTTCCTTCCTTCCAGCCTGCCTTCCTTCCTTCCTTCCTTCCTTCCCTGTCTCTCTTTTTCTTTCATAATGATTTTCCTTCTTTTTAAGGCAATAATAATAATATTCATTGTAACAAACTAGAAACTCAGAAAAACACTAAGAAGAGAGTAAAACTGATCATTTAAAATTCCACTACTTAGGGAAAGCAATCGTTAATATTTTAGTAAACATCTTAAAAGTCTCTGTTGCTGCACACACACACACACACACACACACACAGAATTATTCAGTATATACCCGTTGACTGCCTACTGTGTGCCCAAGCACTATGCTAGGTGCAGGGAATCTAACAATGAACAAGACAGACCTTTTATTGAGACGATACAAGATAAATAAGCAACAAAAATTTATCAGGGGTGACAAACGCTGTGAAGAAAATAAATCAAGGGTATGTGAAGTAAGGTGACTGTGGGGCAGGCTGAGATGCATTAATCAGGAAGAGGTGGCCATTAAGCCAAGATCTGAATGACATTAAGAGGACAGCTATTTAAAGATTAGTCTCTCTCTCCCACACAAATAGGACTGGACCACATTATATTGTTTTTAACCAGATATTTTCACTTTATCATGGTCATTTTTCATGTCAATGAATATAGATTGATGTATCATTTTAATGGTTCATAATATCCCAATAAATACTGATTTATCACAATATACTTAATCTCCTACTGTTACATCCAATTTATAATTATTATAAACAATATTAGGATAAGCATCCTTGTGTCAGGTCCTTTCCCACTTATTTCCTTAGGGCAAATTTCTGGAAATGTGAAGCTGGGTCAAAGAACATGCTGCCCTTTACATTTTTTTTTTTTTTTTTAAGTAGGCTGTGTGCCCAGCACAGAAGACCTGAGCTGGGATCAAGAGTTGACTTTTAACCAACCGAGCCACTCAGTCACCTCTGCCTTTCACATTTTGATCCGTAGCCACATAGCTCTCCAAAGAGACTGAACTAACGTGTGTGTGTGTGTGTGTGTGTGTATATATATATATATATATATATATATATATAACAATACAAGAAAGTGCATATCTCTTCATGTTTTTACCATGGTTGGCATTTTCCATTTTAAGAATCTCTGTCAGTATAAGACATGCAATCTCCCATTACTGTTTTAATCTGAATTTCATGGTCAACAGTGAAGTCTCTTTTAATGTATTTATTGATTATTTATATTTTTTGTGTAAATGACCTCTTTAAAGTTTTAACTAATTTTCTACTGAAAATATATTTTGCTACAAATATGTTCTCTCAGCTTTTCACTTGCCTTTCAATCTTATTTGTGGTTGTTCTTTTAATTTCTCTATTTCTCTAACATTCAAAATCTAGAATGGAGTCAGATGAATTAATCTTTTCCTTCAATGTCTATGCCTAAAAAGATGTTCTGTACCCAACTCATATGCAATAGTAAAAATACTAATAAATATTCTTCATTTTCTCAAGTTTTTTAAAATTATAATTGGACTATTGCCATATATTAACTACTACTTTCTAATTATGCAAACAATAGGCTAGTACATTTTTATTGTAAAAATTAAACTCCATAGATAAGGTGAATGTCTTTGGACAAAATCAATCCCACTTCTTCCAAGAAGTCATTTATTAAGAGTGATGTATATTTTTCTCAAGCTTCTATTATACACATACACATACACACACAAATTAAGGTTTAGTTTTGTTTTGCTTTTGCATAAATTATACTGTATACATTGTTATGCAATTTTTAATGATACTACATGGTTTGTACATCTTTCATCAGTACATACAGTCCAATCTATTCTTTTTAACTGAATACTGTAGTATTCAGTAATATGGCTGTATCAAAATTTGTTTAACCCCAACTCACTGGTGAATATTTAGGTTGTTTCTAATTTATCTCTCTCCAAACAATAACACAATAAAAATATGTTTGTCATGTCTCTTTGTACACATATTCAAGTATTTCTCTAGGGTCAATACTAGAAATCAGAATTCCTAAATAAAAGTTATGTGCATTTAAATTTTTAGTAGGTACTTTTAAGCTGTCTCCTCTTCTAAGGATTTTATAGCTTTTTTTCTTTACATTAAAAAATCAATTTGGAATTTATTTGGGGATAAAGAATGAGGAAGGACTGGCCTTTTTTCTTAATATAGACAACTACCCAGTTATACAAAACCATATGCTGACTAATCCATCTTTTCCCAGTGGAGTTGAAATGATGCCTGTATCATATATTACATTCCCATGTATGCCAGGGTTTAGCTTTGGGTTATCTATTTTGTTCTGTTGTCTATTCCTATGTCAGTACCATATATTTTAACTACCTTAGCTCTTTAATACATTTAAATATCTGACAGGGCAAGCCCTCCATCATTACTCTTCTTTCTTATGCTTTCTTGATATTCTGTGTTTTTCTGGGATTACATGTAATTTTTTTAAGGAGTTAAATGTAGAAAGATTATAATGGAATACCTCTTTCCCTATTTATATTGTTTATCATCACCTTCCTTTTAGGTAGTCATATATAAAAATGCTTCCTTTTAGGTAGTCATATATAAAAATGCACACAGAGAAACTTTATGATTTATGGACTTGAAGCTAAATATCAGTCACAGGAGACTATGACCAAGAGGTGTAAAGAAATGGAAGTGGAGTAATCTTAAGAGAGGGGGTAACTGCTGTGGGCAATATATCCAAGTAGAAAGAGACCTTAGGAGAAGCTAATTACTAAAGAAATAGCGGGGAAAACTGAGGGGGGGGGGGAACTATGAAAGCCTAAGTTAGATTGGGAAAATGTTAATGCAGGAATTAAGAGGTTAAACTGAAGACACAAGGAAGAAACAAAAAATAGGGGTGGAGGTTGCTGGAGTGAAAAGTTAACTATCCAGCCAGCAAGTGCAACAGAAAGACTGCCTCTAAATCTCAATGTATTAAACTAAGGTCAACTAATGTATTGAATCCTGAGACTATCCCCTACAATTTATCTATCTTGCACCCAATCTTTCATCATTGAACTAGAACAATTTTTCTACCCATTTACACACGTAGTCTGGGGCTATAGGTGACCTTCCTGTAGGGTGTTTAGCAAGGTTCTGAGAAGGAAGGTAATGGTCTTAATAAAGGTCCTTAAACTGTTAACACCTGCTGTCTTGAGGCCACTTACAGCAAATGTTGTCTATCATGTATAAAGGGGTCAGGAGTGCCACTTAAAGTGGGACATGTGAAGATGGTCAGCCCTCCATACCTGGCTGTCAGCTGTCTTTCCTCATGGGGGTGTGGCTAGAAGGGCTGCTGTGGCAGCCTCTGTTGTAGAAATCTTCCAGAGACGCCCATCTGGGTGCCTGAGGCAGGGTATCCATGGGTAGAGGCCACAGGATGTCCCCTTGGATATTGCCAGATGCTCCGGTTGCTGGGCACTCTGTCTGGCAGGCAAAGCAGTTACCATGACAACCAAAACCCCCGCCCCCACGTCTGCAGTTTTTTGTTTTGTTTTGTTTTGTTTTGTTTTGTTTTGCATTTCTCCTTTCCCATTAAGTACCAAGGTATTCCAGGGACAGGCAAGCATATCTCTCAGGACAGAATGTACTCTGCTCCAGGAAGAGGGGCAAGTAAGTGGGCAGTGGAGATGTGTACATGTCATGACTGAAGGAGCCTTCATCAGTGTAAATGCCTATGTATCTCCTTTCTGGGTTAAAATGTACGCTTTTGGTTGTATATCAAAGCAACAAATGGCCAGATCACTGTTTATCCACACATTTGCTTTCCTGCTCCCCTCCCCTCTCTGCTGCTCCTCTTGTGCTGGGAGAGTCACCCCGGTCCTTTGCCAAGGGAAGTGCTGAGTCATGGCTCCATCTGGGTTTTTGTCTTCTACCCTCCATCTCCATTCTTTCCTTAGTCCACCCCTCACACAGGCTGGGCTTTTTCTAGAATTCTGAGCCCTCTTCAGCACTTCTCTCCTCAGCCTGGACTCACTGTCGTGAGGTTCGTTTCTGAGCAGAAAAAGAAGGCATTTGACACTGTTTCTGCACCTTCTCCCTTCTCACCTTGCCTTCTCAGAAGACTGAACCTTTCCCCCATGTGACCACCCCTCCCAGAGAAAACAGGAGTCTGACCAGGTTTGACCCAGGAGGCTAATTCTTCCGTGTATTCATGCTGATCCTCCTCCAGTCGCTTACCGCCTAATCGGATTATGGCAGTGTCTCATGCCTCGGGGGCATGGCAAGGAAAGTGAGATTTAATTTGACACCACGCACTGAGGCTTTTTTTCTCATTCTAAGTCTCCAAGTGCCAGACCACAGGTTCCTGGACGGGTGTGTGTGTGTGTGTGTGTGTGTGTGTGTGCAGTAAAGGGAGGGTGCTGTTTCTATGGGTTCAGGAGCAGTACAGAGAGCAGAATGTTTGGGAGTCTCGGTAGACTATCGTCTCTCTTTCCCACCCACTTTATACTCTTCTAACGCAGAAGTTCCAACCAAGTAGTCTTGCTAACTAGTTCCAAATAAGGCAGACTAGGATGGTTTCCTCCGCTAGAGTGGGGAGAGTGGAAAGTGGCCCCGCCCGCTTAGTCTGGTTGCTATGGCGACAGCCGCGGGGTGACCCGAGTGCTCCTCCCTCCCTCCTCCCAAACCCGGAGAGATGACGGCACCGCGCTGACTGCGCCAAATTCCAGCCAATGGGCGGCTGCTCCCGCCTTCCCTTCCGCCTGCTCTCCCTTTTCTCCCCCCCGGGAATTCGATTCACAAATCTGGACTGGGGATTTCCGGCTCCAGGCCGGGTGCAAGGGCGCTGGGCCGAGGTCGAGGGAGAGTCGCGCTCTGTCCTCTTAGGAGGGTAAATGGAAGCCGGCATCCTAGGTTATCCTGCCAGACTCCTGCAACTCGCCACCAGAAGAGATCACAACCTACTCCCCAAATTATCCGGAAAATCTAGTTGAAGCTGAGCCTGTAACTCCTCCTGCCCCTACAAGCCCCCACCCTGCCCAAGCGCGCCGGTCAGCACCACGGACAGCGAACCCGGGCCTAGTCTTTTCAGGCCTCGCGGGGTTCTGACTCCAGCTGCTTGATGTCTGGGCGACTACTAGGGTCAGAGACGCCAGCGCTCTACTGGAGCCAGGCCTCCTCGGGCCAATGAAACTGAATGGGGCGCTTAGCCACGTGGCTAAGAAGGCAATGGAACAGGAATCTCAGGCTAAAGAGCTTACTTCTGTTCTTTCAACCCCAAAGAATGGCTCCTGTCTCCAAGGCTGCCTGTGTCCTACCTAGCCTCCCTGGGGATAAGGGGCCAGGTTTGAACCTTAAGCAGGGATGGACTTCCCAAGGCTGTCCTGGGTGGGCATGTGACTGAAACGGCCTTGAAACAACCTAGCATGTTGGAAGAAGGGTGTGGAGCTGAGTGTGACAGTCAGGCCCCACCTGAGAGTGGTGAGCACAGACTTAGGCCTGACTGGACTCTAGACAGTATATATAGTGGGGAGAGGTGGAGGAAGAGAAAAGCAGCAATCATAACTAGCTAGTTCTGCTCCAGTGGACTACTTTGTAAAGGGAACCACTTTTGCTGTCCTCATCACGTAATCCCTAAATAGCCTGTGCATTAATGAAGAGCTAGATGAGACAAGATGGAGGTGGAGTGGGTGAGGGGATTCAGCTTTATCACCAGGCCTCAACCTTTGGCTACTTTACTCTCTGTAAAACGGAAGCCAATGCGGGGGGCGAGGGGACAGAAAGAGTAGCACTTCTCAGGTACCCACCTTCCCCACGAGGCCCGTGGGGGTCCTCCTGCCGTGCCTGTGACAGTTTCACTCCTGCTCCCGCTCCCTCCCTCCTGGGGCCCAAAGAAAGGCCGGCGCAAAACCATCTGCAGGCGCTTCCAGCGCTTTATAGTTCTTTCCGGGACAGACGGACAGACAGACAGTGCAGCCCGCGCCGTCGGCCCGCATCATTGGCACCTTGGACACGGCACCAGGCCCAACCCAGTCCCTGGTACCCTCCCGGGAGGATTCCGGTCCGGCCTCAAATCAGCACCTCAGACAGCTCCCAGCCCAACACCCATCCCTCCCCCCTCCCTCTGGAAACAACCAAATAAATTAAAAGGTGGGGGGAACAAAAACACCTAAGGATAAGGAAGAGGAGGTGCCCCTCCCCCAGTGTAAGAAGAGTTTCTGTCTCCTCCCATCCTTCCGCTGAGGCGCCGCCGCCGCCAGGGTGGCCTCCTAGGTTGATTTTGCTCCCAAACCTCAGCCTCTTGAAGCCGGCATCTCCCCCACCCCCCAACTCCCGGCATGCAACACGTTGGAAAAGGTAGGGAGAGGAGGTGAGGGTGGGGCGAAGGACCATCCAGGTGGTTGTCTGGGCTCCTAGGGCTGCAGTTTCTCGCCGCACCTCAGTCAGTTCAAATCAAGAATTAATAGTCCCTTTGGTCTGGGAAGAGGGATATGAGGGCTCAGTCGGGGGAAGAAATGCAAGCTGACATAGGTGGGGGTGGGGGGGAGCAGACAGGAGGGAAGATGGTGACACATGCCAGAAGGGAGGAAAAAAAGAGAACAAGAAGGGGAGCTGGGGACACAGGTGCAGAAAGAGAAACGGGAGCAACGAGAGATAGCCAGGTGGGGGGTAAGATGGAGACGGAAATACACACCCAAGTTACCGAAAATGGAAAGGCAGAGAGGGAGATGGGAAGGCGGACCGGAGGATGAAGGTAGAGGAAGAAGGCCGGGAAATGGTCAAGACCAAGGGACATGGACTTAGAGACGCACACAGAAAGGAAGGAGGAGATCCAGGTAGAATTGAAGACATGGGGCACAGGCAGACAGAAAGGGTGAGGTTGGGGGTTCCCCCTCCCACGCGCATCCCCCACCCTATGCCTAGCATATTCAGAGCCGCGGCCTCTGGCGTCCTGGCCTCCACCTTCCCCTGCGGGACAGGGGCGGCTCCTCCTCCGGCCGCGGCGCGGAGCGGCGATAACAGCGGCGGCGGCTTGATGGTCCCGGGGGCTCCGAGTGCGTGTCAGGGGCTGGGATGGGGGTGGGGGGCGGGCGCGGCCCTGGGAATCCCTTAGCGGTCCAGGTTCATAGTCCAGTGCTTGGCTCCGGTCGCGCAGCTGTCCCTGGCGGCCGAGGAGGAGGAGGGGGCCGCGGGCGCGCCCCCGCTGGGTGGACCCCCGGCGCCGGCGGCGGCCTCGCCCTCGTTCTTGAGGTCTTGAAAGACCTGCGTGAAGAAGTGGGGGTCGGCGTTGAGCCGCAGCATCTGGGGGCTGAGCCGCTGGATGAGGCGCAGGCAGCGTTGCCAGAAGCGCTCCTTGTCGGGCTCCACGAGGAAGGGCTTGAGCGGGTATGAGATCTCGTTGCCCATGTAGGAGTAGGCGAGGTAGAGGCAGGTGAGGAAGGCGGCCTGCAGCTCGGCGGCCGACGCCAGCTCATCCCCGCGCAACGACTCGCGGCACAGCAGGTACACGAACACCAGGTTGGCGGGCGTAATGAAGGCCTGGTCTTGCCAGCCCTGCAGCAGCAGCGAGCGGTCCACTCCGCGGAACCAGCCCACCAGCTCGCCCGGGCTCAGCTCCTTGAGGCGGTAGCAGCGTCGGCACACGAAATCGCCCAGGCAGCGCAGCAGCTCGCCGGTGGACGCCTGCACGATGACCCGCCGCGGCGAGCCGCCAGGCACCGGCGGCGCCGCCTGCGGGGCTGGGGGTGGCGGCGGTGGAGGCTTGCCCCCACCGGAACCCGGCGGCGGGGCGGCCCCGCTGCCCCCCGACGGCGGCTCGCAGGTGGCAGCGGCCGCGGGCACGGTGGGCACCGGCACCGCCAGTGGCTTGGTGGCGCCGCCGCCGTCGGGGGGATCCCGACCCTTGCGGAGAAGGTTCTCGCGGTTGCGTTGCTGGACCAGGGGGTCAGGGCCAGTGGATGCCGGCTTGGGCGTCACCTTCTTGCTGCCTTTCTTCTTCTTGGCAGATGCGGCCACCAGGCGCTTCCAGGTCAGCGCCGAGATGAGCACTGACGGCCGCTTGAGCCGGCTCTCGCCTTTGCCGCCCTTGCCTGCTGGCGGCGCCCCGTAGCCCCCCAGCGCCTCGTCCCCCGCGGGCGGCGCTTTCTTCTTCTCTTCGGGCAGCCCGCCGGGCCTCCGGCCCTTGGCCGAAGAGGCGGGGGATAGAGACAGCACCGTGCCCATCCTGCAGAGCGGGGCCGGCGCCCGGGCCCCGGCGGGAACCGCGGGCGGCGCCGCTGTCGCCGCCGCCGCTACTGCAGCCCCCGGAGACCCGGCGGTTGGGGGCCTAGCCCCGGCCCGGGCGCGGGAACGGGCAGGGGAAGGTGGTTGCTTGGCTGCTCCGCGGCGGTTGCTCGGGGTCTGAGCTGCGCCAGCTGCAGCGTCAGCCCCACCCCTTGGGCCCGGTCTTTAGCAGCGCCGCGCCCCGCCTCACGCAGCCAATCCTCGCCCGAATTGCCCTTGTGACCGGCAGCTCCTCTGACCAATAGAACTCGCATGCCTATCTCAAGTCCCGCCCCACCCCCTACCCTCTGTCTCTGGTCCTTTCCCTTCACCAGAAAGGGGAAAGGAGGAGGAGGTGGCCCTGGTTCCAAGGGCCTCCTCAGGGTCAGAGCTGGGGAGAGGGGACTGGCTGCTCTCCCCCGCCCCAAGTCCTAAGGCCCTGGGTCAGCTTGTTTTAATGCATTGGATCGTGGTAGCAGAGAAGCAGTGGGAAGAGACTCTCCCCGCTGTTGATTATGTGTTGGGGGGGGGCAGGGTGGGCAGTGAGTACCTTCATTAAGGCGCCCGGGCACCTGCTGGGTCGAACTGCTCTGGCTTCCCCAATCTGGCCATAGGTAGATTATCTCTTCGCTGTCCTCCCCTGCCTTTGTCCCATGAAGCCACCACCGGGGAGGTTGTGGAGGAGTGCAGCAGGTGCATTCTTGCTCTGCCTGTGATGGGGTGCTGGCAGGGCCCCGACCTTCCAGCAGGTCACAATCCCCTCCTTGGGGGCCTTTGCTCTGGGGATGGCAAGACCCTCAGATATATATTCCTGAGTCTGCTGTTTGCTGGCCTGAGTGTCTGCAGCTGAGTCTGTGGGGAGAGGCCCTAGGCTTTGGTCCCTGGGTGGCTCCTCTTGTGCTCTTCTCCCTCACCAACACACCCTGATCCCACATTTGGGTAGGTGATGAATGATTGGTTCCTGGGGGAAATGCTAGAAATTGGATGGATTGGTCTCCTCGGGCTCAGACAGCAGACAGCGCCTCCTGTGTAGAGGGAGGCCCAAGCCCAAGGGGTTTGGCCCAACCTTCAGCCCAGCCCTGGGTCCAGGTTGAGATGGGTTTTCGTTGTTAAATTCTTCCTGCCATTCATGTCCGAGCTGTCCCCACTCTCAGCTGAAAGATATTAGGCTAGGTCCTGCCCATTGCTCTCTGGGTCTCTCTGTTTCCTCCTCAGCACCCATAAGGCCTTGCCCTCTGGGCCTTACCTGCACATCCAGGCTGGTTCTGGGTCTGTTCTGTCTGCTTTATGGGACAGTGTCCACTCTTCTCCAGGCTTGCTCCCTGTGGCTTCCCAACACAGAAGTCTTAAGTGGGCCTTGGAGGTAGGTATGATGGGGAGAGAAGCCCTTGCTTAGGTATTCAGCAAAATCCTCAGAATTATCCCTGGAATCACCTCCATGTTCTTCATAGACCACCAAAATGACTTCCAGGGACTACCGCTGTCAGGGTTTGTGTGTATGAGTATGTGTGAATGTGGTTTGTTCCATATAGGCTGTTCCAGAATCCCCTTGGGCTGCAGTTTCTGCCACCAGAGGCACTGGCTTTTCTCTGCTCTCCCACAGCCCCTGCTCACTCACACCTTCCTGGAGGCCTATGGTGTGGCTGTCTTATTTCCCTATCTCTTTACCACCATATGCACACAGACTTGTACCCCCTTCCTGACTCAGCACCCAGTGAGCACTTTCTCAGCAGAGTCTCTCCTGCTCCCTTACATCTGATCATTATACTTTTGCAGCCCAGATGACCTACCCAACCTCTTCTTCTCCCCCTAGTTGCAAAAAAGCGTTCCCTCTTTTCAGCTTCTATAATTGGTCCCACTTCCTCCTATAAGGGCTTCTGAGTCAGCCTTTATCTGGCACCCAAGGAACAGTAGGCTCACCAGTAGTTAAGGACAGGTCCCACTGAGACTGAGTTGCCCTAGCAGAAACACGTGGATCTGAACGGCACGTGGATCCTCCCAGTTCTGCTCCCGGGAGTCCCTCATTGACGCAAGGCCTATTACTGGTGTCACGTAGGACAAGATCTTCTATGCAGCACCCACAGATGTTGCCATCATGGTACCTCCACTCCAGGCCCGGTTGTGACTTCCTATTGTCCTCTGGGTCAGAATCAAGAATTTTCTTCCCTGCTTCAGGGTCCCCAAAACAGATGCTTTAAAAGGTCTTACTCCCTTTCTCATTTTTCACCTTGTCCTGCCTCAGACCCTCTCTCTGGCTCACACACTTTCCACTCTCCTCCTTTGGCTATCCCTCTTGAATCTCTGAGCAACTACCCCTGGGCCAGAACCCTCCCTCAAACTACTACCTTGCCTTCTTCTGACAAACTCTTGAAAATCCACCTCTTTCAAGAAGCCTTTTTGGACTGATCGGAAGGGACCTAATGCTCTTCCTGAGGTCGATCTTTCTAAACTCTTTCCCCAACAGCAACTGCTACATAACGACTTGGTTAATTAAAGGCTGAGCTCTGAGTCCTGAATCAAAGATACGCAAAATGAATATGGATGAAAAAGTTTTTAAGTTTATTTATCTTGAGAGAGAGAGAGAGAGAGAGCAGGGGAGGGGCAGAGAGAGAGGGAGAGAGAGGATCCCAAGCAGGCTCTGGGCTCCCGATGCAGAGCCTGACAGAGAGCTCAATCTCACAACTCAGAGATCAGGACCTGAACCAAAACCAAGAGTCAGATGCTTAACTAACTGAGCCACTCAGGAGTCCCTATGGATGGAATTTTTAAAGGACAAGGAGACAAAATAATCAAAACAGATCCTAAAACAACAGCATTTCTGTTATTAAAAAAAAAACAACAACATTGGGATGCCTCGGTGGCTCAGTCAGTTAACCGTCTGACTCTTGATTTCAGCTCAGGTCCTGATCTTATGGTCATGAGTTTGAGCCCAGAGTCCAGCTCACTGACAGCTCAGAGCCTGGCTGGGATTCCCTCTCTTGCCCTCTCTCTCTCTGCCCCTCCCCACTCTCTCGCTCTCACTCTATCTCAAACTAAATAAATCAACTTAAAAACAAACATTTATGGAGGAGAGAAGGAGATTATGTCTCTACAGGGTGGAGGCCAAGGGGAATAGGTATAGCTAAAATAGAAAAACTTCAGGGAGAAGATGGGCTTTACAGAAGGGTGGTGACTTTCCCACCGCATCTGCAAGTGTACTTTTCTAGTTGGATTATGTTTAGGGTCTATATTCTGTGATTGATTCAATTATCTGTATTAGTATCTGTATGTCACGTCTCCTCTGTCCATTTCTCATGGATGTGGGTGCTCCTCTGGGACAGTGCTGGCTGTATTAGACTCCCAGAGATGAGAACCCCGCCTCCCCCAGACCAGGCTCCTTGTCTGTCTCCATCACTCTGTAGATTTCCTAGAACAGTGCCCTGTCCAGATAAATGGTTATTCCTGCAGGCTCTTTAAGGCAAGAACTGCAGACCTCAAAACAAGAATTGGAGGGCTTAGACCAGGGTATTAGCCTGTGTAGGAACACAGCCTTATTGATGAGGATTACCACCAATTTCACCTGAGAGATGAGCCCTTCACTGACCCCCACCCCCGGGAAGGTGAGCCCCATCTTTAAGGGAACATTTCCAGGCAATGCTGCTCAGACTCTTCTACCCTTTTATCTCCTTTTCTGAGAGGCCATAGTCCAGGAGGCAGGAGGCAGTTCTGGTCATTCAGCTCTCTGGACCTCCTTTCCTTCATATTAAAATGCAGGGATTCTATATATCTTACTTTTATTATTGGACAAAAAAATGAATATTAATGAAAGGAGATAACATCTTGGGGATTGGACTTAAAAATGATTCCTAAATCCTCTTCCAATTCTACAATTCTGACTCTAAATAAAACTCATCCTCTGAATCTGTTTCATTTTCTAGCTCCAGCACTGTCTGGTTCTCCCTAGTCTGTTTCTGCCTGACGGGCTCAGTCTTTGTGTGCACAGCATCCATGTGAGGCCTGCTTTTCTGCAGTTCAGCCCAGGAGATGAAGGGGAGGTGCTCAGGCTCACAGGTCTCCCTCCCCAGATCCCTCCAAACTTCAGTGGGGGCCCCTGAAAGGTTCTGAGACAAAGGGCAGGATGCCAAGGTAGTCCAGGGTCTCCCCAGTGAACATTAAGCCCGGAGGCCCCAGGACCTAAGGTCATTGCAACCTATGTCTCCAGGGGGCCCTTACAGAGAGGCTGATGGCAATAAAGTTTCTTAAAACAGCCAGGGTGGAGACTCAGCCTGGGCATCTGAATGCCTGGATCCTGCTGCCTCTGACTCCTTCACCGATCCAGTGTCCCCACCAGGGTCTCACCTCCTGAGGTGTGCAAAGGGGAAGGATATGCACCCTCCCAGCCCTCCTTCCCTCTCCTGAAGCTCTTAGTCCAGGAGAGCTCGTGTGGGGAGGAGTAAGGTCCGGGGAGGCAGCTGAGGGAGAAGACTTCCCCAGGCAACAGTGGGGAGTGGGAAAGGGGATGAGCAGAGAGGAAAGATGAACCTGACAAAGGAGGTGCTGCCAGCTGTCAGGAGGAAGACCCCACCTTCTCACCTCCTTCCCATTCCAGCAGGCCCCTTGTTAGGATCTAACTGAGGAGGCCCAAAACAGGTGTTTTAAAACAGAGAATAGGGTTGGAAAGCACAGCTGAGGAAGTAGTGCCCTGGGGCAGGGAGAGAAGGGACTGATGTCTAGATACTGGAGGCCCAAGATTGGGGTCAGGGGAGGATGTGGGTGAGCTGGGAGCTCCTTTTCCTTGCCATAAGCTCTGCTTCCTTCTTTCATAAAAGAAGGTTTCCCTTCCAGGTTACTGATGCCAGCCCTCCTCATCCTCTCACCCTCACCCCTCAATCTTCTCTCCCTAGCTCCCTGGCCCCTGCCTTCACCTCCTTTGTTGCCCCCTGAGCACAGCTCTGTGGGCCCAATCCTTCCAGCTCCCTCCAGCTTTCTTTGTCAGCTCACCTTGTCCTGCCTCCACCAAGCCCTTTTCCCCCTCCTCCCTTTCATACCCACCCCAAGCATCACCCCCAACTCTATCTCCTCCCTGCCCCTGCTGGCACCCAGCATAGCACTCCAGATGTAGGAGCAGATCAAGAAGGGCGGGGGTGGTGGCTGTTGCTTTTCTGGGATATTCTTAGCCTGTCTGGGGGCTGGAGCTGGAATCAGTGTTTCCATCTCAACCAGGCAGGTGGCTGCAGGGAAGCTGCTGCTGTGGCTGGGTCTTCATCTAGTTCCATGTCCCTTTCCCTGTCCTTCTATGTCTCAAGTCCACTCTGCGAGCACAAGACCTCTGTGCCCTGGGGTAGGTGCTTCTGTCTGCCCTGGCCTAGCCCCAGTGAGGTCTGAAAACTCTGCTCTTGGAGACTCTTGGGGGAAAAGAGGGCCTTTGGGAACTCCAGATCAGATGTTCCCTTCATCTCTCTGCCCCAAGGTGTGCTTTCTTCTGCCCCAACAACCCCTGCTTGGTACTTGGTCCCTAGACTCTAGTCATGACCATGAAAGCCCTTGTTATCTCAAAACACAGGAAGCATCCAGGGGCCCTGAAGTTCTAGGAGCTGTCTCTTGAGTGAGTCAGAGCCTGGGGTCCAGGTCTCCTTTGGGATTGAATAAGGGGCTCACTGGCCATATTCCTTTGTTAACAGACAGAGGGACCAGGGAGAGATCTGACTTGTTCATAAATAGCACAGAATATATTTGTCACCTTAAAAGAGACAGTGTAGGGATTCCTATGTGGGTTCTAGAGTCATAAAGGTCTGGATTCAAATACAGTCTCTCCACTTATGAGCTGGGAGACTTGGGACAATTTCTTAATTCTTTTGAAATCTATAAAAGTAGACCATCACAGGGTTGTTGTAAGATTTTATTGAATCTCACAATGCTTGTATACTACACGGGCATGGTGGTTGGTGTTCATAAAATGTGAATTATTACAAATTACATTGCCACCATTATTTTTACAGAGCAGGAGAGGTTTACTTGAGTTGTACCATGACCACATTTTGTTTTGTTTTTTCCTCATTAGAACATTCTTCATTGAGGCCAAGGCAGTATCATCATTTCTTTGGTTTGGTTTTTGACATCCAAGTTTACAGCTGTCCTTTCTTTTTGGCTATTGTGCTGGCAGCTACTGCGACTCAGACTGTCCCTGGGGGCTTGTTTGATTTGATTCTTGAGGTAATGAAGACCTGACAGCATATCAGTTCCCCTTCTCTGGTCCAATGCAGGCCTTGCTAATTTTGTGAACCTCTATACACCTGCTATGTTCCAGGCACCATACTGACCCCATAGTTTGACTGTGGCTTTGAGAAAATGTCCTGAAAAATTATAAAATCCAGGGGCATCTGGGTGGTTCAGTCAGTTGAGCATTGGTCTTTGGCTCAGGTCATGATCTCATGGTTTGTGACTTGGAACCCTGCTTCGGGCTTGCTGCTGTCAGCATGGAGCCCACTTTGGATCGATCCCCTGTCCCCCTCTTTCTGCCCCTCCCCCACTCATGCTCTTTGTCTTTATCAAAAATAAAGAAATATTAAAAAAATATAAAATCCATATTAGCAAATACTACTTGAGAAACTATAACCTACAAGATTATAGTATAACCAACTGGGCTGGGTGCTGGGAACAGGAAAAAGTGTGAGTTTGGGTTTCAGCCTTCAAAGAACATACAACAGAGATGATAGAGACGTGAGCATTAATAATAGTGGTAATTGATCAGTGTCCTATGATCGGTTACAGAGGATGGGATTGGATGATTTGGCTAATCCCGCCCATCTCCCTCCACCTTCCACCGTTGCAGCTAATCCAGCTTGTCCTGAATCCTCAAGGTTAAGCAACTACTGGCAGGGAGTTAAAATCAATTTTTAAGTAAGGTCCAGCTCCTCTGTCTTGTCTTGGGTCTCTCCAATCCATGGCCTTCCCTGTCTGACTCTAAGCTGTGATGATGGTATACACCTTTTCCAAGGCAGAGCCAGGCCTCAGCAACTCCCTGGTCGCAGTGACACATTATTGCCCTCGGAGCAGGAGAGTTAATAAGTTACTGCGTGTGTGAAGAGCTCCTATGGGCCTGCTACCTGGTCCAACATCTTAGGAGCCACTTCTATTTATCTCCTGTTTGTCCAGCATTAGGGGCAGGTGGGGGGTGGGCTTTGAAATAGGTTCATTAATTTATACTTTCATCTCCTTGATCTCAAAATATAAAGATAATCCTTTATTTTCACCTCCTCTGAGTAAAAAGGCAATTCTAATGTTATAAGCTTGAGCCCCATATATACTCACTTGTGATTTTTAGTGGGGAGCAGAGTAAGAAGGTTGTCCACTAGATTAATTAGTAGTTCCTAAACTACTCTACTCAGCAGAACCACCTCGGGGAACTTTGTGAAAATACTATTTCTGGACTCTGCTTCAGATCTGTGGAATCATAATTTCTTCAGGGGGGCTTAAGGTGGCATCACTATCAGAAATTATTATGAGGGAAAAGAAAATGCCGGGAGACGACTAGATCCCACCTGTTCTTTCTGTTTTGCTCCCTATGGTTGCTGCTGGCCAAGCATCCTCTGATAAAAAAACAGAAACAACAACAACAAAAGACCTTATTTGCCTTTGGGAAACCTGCTTCTTCCACACTCCTAATCCATGTGGTTTGCCTGCCTAGATCCAAGATAGACTCAAGCAGTTGGTGTCCTGGTCACAATGGATCAGGCACGGGCTGGGGACTAAAACCAGTCCAATGAGACTCAATTCTTGGAGCTTTTCTAGAACTACTGGGAATGAGGTGCTTTTATCCCCCTAAGCTGGTGGAAGGAAAGCCTTGAGGAGCCGGTGACTCTCTGGCCCCCATATGGAGAGAGGTCATCTGAACTAATACACAGGAAAATAGAGTCAACAGATGGAGGGAGACATTCCTGATGTAATTTTAGCTGCTGTATCCAGCTGGGCTTGATGCAGGTCTATGACCCATAAATGTCCCTCCTCCCCACTTTTTTCCTAATCTTAAGGTAATTTGAGTTGCAAATCTAATATCTGCCAGCTAAAAAAATCCTGCCTAACAAGCTTCCTTCTGGAAATGCGTTGGTAACATCAGAGAAATACATGTTTAGTCTTAATGGCTGAGGAGGGTAGTCTCTCACATCCAGCTGCCAGTGAAAGGCTGAATCTGGAAGAGGTACTGTTGACCCAACGTGGATTCTGACCCCAATGCCTATTTCCTGCTACAGTCCTCGGACCTCCATGTCCAAAGCAGAGCTGGTGATTGGAGCTCTTCATCATGGCCCTTCCTCAAAGTAAAAGCCCTGGGACAGGAAAGCCCTTTCCCTACAGCCCACACGACTGTCAAATCTTCTTTCTGGACTGCTGCCAGGTTGCATTCCTTAGGTATCAATTTTCTGCTGAAATAAGAAATTTGATGCTTCACCCTCCATCGTGGTTCTGAATCAAGTTTGCCTCCAACCAGTGTAAGAGGCAGCTGTGGTCACATAGAACCATTTGTTATCATCAGGGCCATTAGCACAGTGTCTCTGGAGGGCCAGGGAAGGGGTGGGCTTGAGCTTTAAGCTGCCCCAGGATTCTTGGCCAGAACTCCAGAACTTTGTCTGTCCTGCCTCTGGGGAGCTCTCTCAGGGGAGGGGCTGGGGCTCCAGTCAAACCAAAATTTTCAGTTACTGTATGATTCACGTCTGTCTTTTTAAAAAATTTTTATTTATTTATTTCAAGAGAGAGAGAGCGTGTGCTAGAGAAAGGGGCAGAGAAAGAGGAAGAGAGAGAATCCCAAGCAGGCTCAGTGCAGAGCCCGACTCGAGACTTGAACTCATGAACCATGAGATAGATCATCACCTGAGCCCAAGAGTCACCTGCTTAACTGACTGAGCCACCCAGGCATCCCTGTCTTTTTTTTTTTAACTCCAAGGTTTTTTACTTTCAAATTGTGGATTATTCTTTAATGGGACAATATTTTCCTATCCCACTCTGTGGTCCAAAAGCACAATCTTGATGGTGATTCTATGAGACTTGGGCATTCATTCATAATTCATCTCTCCATTCATTCATTTATTCATTCACTCAACACAAATTTGAGTACGCAAAATTTTTCTTCCTCTTCTTCTTCTTCTTCTTCTTCTTCTTCTTCTTCTTCTTCTTCTTTTTGTTAAATTAAATCCAACTTGTAGCATGATCCTATTGGGTGGAAGGAAATTCAGTCTTAGTTGTCATGGGGACTCCATCCTACTCCCAAAGTTTATAAACCTTTCCAGAAAACAAAAGGTGTCTAGCACAGTCCTTTGGGGGAACACATTGTCCAAGCCCAAAGAGCATCTCAAAGTCTGTCATTTGTACCATTTCTAGGCTATGACTGAGGGTCAGAAATCTTTAAAATTGTTATGTGATAAGTGACACACAAAAAGTATAAAAAATAGGGAGGACTGGGTGGCTCCGTCGGTTAAGCGCTGGACTCCCGTCATGATCTCACGGTTCATGAATTCAAGCCCCATGTGGGGCTCTGTGCTGACAGCATGGAGCCTGCTTTGGATTCTCCGTCTCCCTCTCTCTCTGCCCCTCCCCCACTCACACACACACACACACACTCTCTCTCTCTCTCGAAAATAAACATTTAAAAGAAATTGTAAGCAAAAAAAAAATTTTTTAGATATAAAAGATAAAATAACATATCTACCCCCTAGTTCAAATAAAGTATTGCCTACACAGTTTAATCCCCTTATCCTCTCCTTCCCAATAGCCTCTTCCCTATCACCAACCACTCAAGAGAATAAACAACATTCTAAATTTGGTGTTTACCCTTTCCATATATTTTATTCTCTTACTACATGTGCAGGTCCTTGATTAAGCAAATGTGTGTGTGTTATTACTACATAACATTTAGCACAAACTTACACATTTAGAGGCTTAAAACAACATCTATTTATTAGCTTACTTCTGTAGGATAGAAGTCCAGGCGGGCTTGGCTTGGTTTTCTACATACAATTTTATAAGGACTGAAATCAAGGGCGGTTTTCTTATCTGGAGTCTCTGGGCAAGAGTCCGCTTCAAGGCTGATTTAGGTTGTCAGCGGTACTTAGTAGTTACAGGACTGAAGTCCTCATTTCTCTGTGGGCTGTTAGCCCGAGGCTGTTCTGAGCTCCTGGAGGCTGCCCACAATCGTGCATCGAATCCTTATCACACCTGGAATGTCTCTTATTTCCACTTCCTTGACCAGCTGGAGAAAACTTCCTGCTTCTGAAGGGTTCGTATGATTAGGTTAGTTCACCCAGATAATCCCCCTATTTTAAAGTCAACTGATTAGTAACTTCTGTTGCATCTGCAAAAAATCCCCTGTGCCATATAACATAGTGTATAATGTACTTACTCATGGGAGTAATGTGGAGAAGGAGGAACATGGAGGCATCTTCGAATCCTATATATCTATGTATCTATGTATTTTTCTATCTCTTGAAGGTCAGTTGTTGATATTTTAACATTATATAAGTGAAACCATACTATATTAATCTGAAACTTGTTTTTTTTTTTTTTTTTGCTTTATGTTAAGTTTGTAAGATTTATCCTTGTCGATGTTGGCCTTTGCCACTGCATAACATTTCACTGCATGAGTAAATTTTATTTATTCTCCTCGTGACTGCTTTTTAGGTTATTTTCAATTGTTTATGATTACGAACAATGTTGTTATATTTTACATGTCTCTGGTGTACATGTGCAGTCATTTCTCTAGGAATATACCCAGTAGTGAAATTGCTGGGGTATTGAGCATGCACATTTTCAACTTTGCTAGACATTATTAAATTGTTCTTTTAAGTAGTTGTAATTACTCACACCACCCCCCACCAGCAAGGTATGCAAGTTCCTGTAGCTCCACATTCTCATCAACTTGTGATATTGGCAGATTATGTGCAATAACTCATTGTGGTAATATATGAACTTTAGATATTCAACAAATACATATTTATGAAGTGGCACTACCTGCCAGGCAGTGAACAAATTAGACAAGATCTTTATCCCATAGAACTGCATCCCATGGAAAAGGCAAATACACACACACACACACACACACACACACACACACACACACACAGCTCAGTTGAGATCTCCACTTGGATGTATAGCATCTTGATGCGTCAAAAACCAGCTCCTGATACCCTCTCCCAAGCTACTCCTGCTGTCACCCGTATCTCTGTTAACAGCCTTTCTAGTCTACTAATTGCTTAGGGCAAAAGTTTTGGGATTATCCTTGATTCCTCTTTTTATTTCATGCCCATATGTAATCCCCTAGCAAATCTTAATAGTTCCGTCTTCAAAATATCCAGAATTCCACTTCTCACAATCCCTCTGTCTCCACTTTGGCCCAAGCCACCATCATCTCTTGTTTGGTTTATCGCAACAGACTCCTTCCTAACTGGTCTTTACTTCTTCCTTCCCTACAGTTTGTTCTCAAAATGACAGCTACGGTGCTCCTGTTAAATGGAGGCCAGATCATATTACTCCTCTGCTTAAAACCCTCTAATAATGGCTCCCTGCTTGTTCAGAGTAAAAGCCAAAGTCCTTGCTATGACCTACAAGGGCCTATGTTAAAGATGGCCACAAATTCCTTGCCACTCCTCTCATCGAGAGGTGTATTGGTGCCCACCACCACCCCTTGAATCTAGGTGGGCTCCATTACTACTCTATTAGAACATGGCAGAAAGTGCCACTATACCCATTTCGGGGGCCAGGCCTTAAAAGACTGGCAAGTTCTATTTCCTGTCTCTCAAAACATTTGCTCTTGGCACTTTGAGCCACTATGCAGGAAATCCAACTACTCTGCTGGAGACACCACATGGAAAAACCCTGAGACTACAGAGAGAGGAAAAGGGGTCCAGCTTCCAGTCATCCCCACCAAGGCACCAGACATGACAGTGGAAACATTTTGGGACCCTATGGACTGATGCATCTGCTAGCTGAACACTGCTGAGTGACCTCAGTTGATGCCACATGGAACAGAAAAATCACCCAACTGAGTCCTGTCCAAATTCCTGACCTATAAGTTGTGAGATGTTTAAAAAATGGTTGCTGTTTTAAGCAAATTATTTGAGATAATTTCTTATGCAGAAACAGATAACCAAAGGAACCTAACTAACCTTGCCCCTACCATGATCTCTATGACCTCATCTGCTACCTTTCACCTCCTTTACTCCTGTCTAGTTCTAGCTGCCTCCTTGCAGTTCTTCAAATCTTCCAGAAAAGGCCTCTGCCCAGGACATTTGCATGTGCTGTTCCCAATGTTAATTCTTCCGTATACACTTAAATAAAGCTGGATCAAACTGTAACTACTGTTTTGTATGTTTTGTTTGTAATAGATAATACTCACCTTCTTATTAGAGTAAATATCTCACCAAAACACTTTTAATGGATGCACAGTGTTTGATTATGCAGGTATTTGTTTTACCAATGTTTCTTTTATTAAAATTTTCTAATACAGAAAAAATGAAAGAATGCTACAGTGAAAATCCACATATTTGCCATCTACTGTCTATAATTACCCTTTTACTATATTTGCTTTATCACATATTAATCCTCTGTCCAACTTATTTTGTTAAATACACTTCAAAATAAGTAAGGCCAAGGCTTTTTGCTAGCTTTGTTCATTACAGTATTCCCAGCACCTAGAATAGTGCGTGGCAAACAGTAGGCATTCTATAAATATTTGGATCAATAAACTCAGGAAAACTACAAGAATTAACATACCTCAGTAAACCATCCAGTTATACAGACATAATGAGAGTCTCCAGTTAGATGTCACCCTCTCCAGGAAACCTTCCTTGAATGAGCCCTATCCCCTGTCAAGCTAGGCTGAGGATCCTTCCCTGTGCTCCTATAACATCTGGGACACAGAGTGCCCACCTTGTTGCATTTAAAGTATTATAATCATTTTGTACATCTATTTCCTCTACAGATGGTGAGCTTCTTGAAGGCAAGAACCACTTCTCATTTGCCTTTGTGCCCCAATGCCTAGTACAATGCCTTGCCTAGGAAATCATAAAATGGCCAGTACATATTGAATACTTACATTGGGGCATCTACTATTACATGTGTTACATGTATCATGCACTTTATATGTATCATGTTACTTAACTGGGTCAATAACCCTATGAGGTAGATAATGCTTTCATCATTCACATTTTACACAGAGAGAAATTGGGGAACAGAAAGTTTATTTGTCTGAAGTCAACAGCTAGTCATAAAATTGGGATTTGAACCCAGGCCATCTGGTTCTGGTGCTTGTCTTTATAACATTATGCTGCCTCCTACACAGAAGTAGTTCCCCTGTAAAACTTATTAAATGTAAGCCACTGGGGTTCTCACTTGGCCAGATCCTTCCAAAGTCCTGGGAGAGGCCCAATCATGTAGTCAGTTATATACCTTTTCTAACCCAAATTGGTTAAGACTGCTGTCTTGTGGCGCCTGGGTGGCTCAGTTGGTTAATCGTCCAACTTCGGCTCAAGTTATGATCTAGCGGTTTGTGGGTTCGAGCCCCGCATGGGGCTCTGTGCCGACAGTTTGGAGCCTGGAGCCTGCTTCAGATTCTGTGTCTCCCCATCTCTCTACCCCTCCCCCGCTCCTGCTCTCTCTCTCAAAAATAAACATTAAAAATTAAAAAAGACTACTGTTTCTTTCCACTCCAACTTCGCTTCTATGTTCTCTTATGCAGAAGGTATTGAAACTCTCTGTTAGTTTGTGGGATCAAGCTAAATTTGGGACTCAGTGGCTCTGTTAGTTTCTTAGAACCGCTTTAAGAAATTACCACAAACTTGCTGGCTTAAAACAACAGATATTTCTCTTTTAGAGTTCAGAGTCCAGGTGTTGGCAGGTTTGATTCCTTCTGCAGACTCAGAGGGAGCATCCATTCCATGCCTCTTTCCTGGCTTCCAGTAGTTGCTGGCAATACTTGGCATTCCTTGGTTTGTAGACACTTCACTTTAATCTCTGCCTCTGTCTTCACATCAACTTCTCCTCTGGCTCTGAAGTCTCCCTCTACCATTCTCTTGTAAGGACACCTGTTACTGGATTAGGGGCCCATTCAAAATCCAGGATGATCTCATCTCAAGACCCTTAACTTAATTACAACCACAAAGACCCTTTTACTAAGTAAGGTCACATTTACAGGTCTTGGAGGTTTGGATATGGACAAATCGTTTGGTGGGGGAATACTGTTCAACCTATGCTGAACTATAGTTGTGTAATCTAAAGGCATCTCTCTGTATAGTTCATTATTAATTCATTCTGGTGTGAGACTGGCTTCCAGAACGATGATCAGTGCCCATTCACTATGCCAACAAATGCATAGGTCAGATCAGAGCTTACGTTGCAAAAAGGACATGTCCTATAGTACCTAGCACCAGAAGTGTGTAAGGAAGACAAACAAGGTTTGAAATGTGGGGACCCAGAAGTTTGCCTGTGGAAGATTCTTCCAATCAGGTGTGTAAAACTATAAATGGAGAATTCAGTTCTCAGACACCAAAATGGAACTTCCCTTTGTCAGGAATGTATTTGACTGTGTCCTGAAATCATATGGCTCATATATGAAAGAAACGTGGTAGCAGTTTTTCCAAATCAGACAACAATCTTAAAAACTGACGTGACAGTATCAGTTTTGAAGCCAGAGCCAATTCTTTAAAGCTATGAATAATAAAAAAATTATTTTAATCACCCATTCTAGAGGAAAGACTACATTCTTTCCAGTCTTTCTTAGACACTGATACTATAAAATTGTTGTCATGTAAACATGTGATCACAGAGTATCCAATCAAGAAATGTAGAACAAAAATATTATAGGATATTAAAATATTGTTAATTTTTCTAGATTTTGTGATATTTGTGTCAGCTTTCTAGAATTCATAATTTGTTATGATTTTATTCTAAATATTCACTTTCCTGCCTAATATTATACTCATAATTTTATAATCTTTTTCTTAAGAAGGACTCCAAGATTATATAACCTTTAGGCCCCACCAAAATCTATCCTTGCCCCTTTAAATAAGATAATGGCATTTTCACTCCTAGGTTTATACCCAAGAAATGCACATATGTTCATGATAAGACATTTATTAAGCTTAGCAGGGATACTGAAATGGCCTTATACTGGAAACTACCCTAATGCCCATTATATTAGTTATCTCTTGCTGCATTAAAAAAATCACTTTAAAACTTAGTGGCTTAAAATGATAAACATTTATTAGCTCCCAGCCTCTTAGATCAGGAATTTGGGAGTGGCTTAGCTGGATGGTCCTGATTAAGGAAGGGTCTCTTCTAAGGTTACAATGAAGGTTGCAAAGAGGGAAATGCAGTCATTTGGAGACTTGAATAGGGCTGGAAGACCCACAGCCAAGCTCATTTAATGTGGCTGTTGGCAGGAGGCCTCAGTTCTTTGGGGGGTTGGCCTGAGGCCACACTGTAGGGGTGGGTGGGGAAAGGGGACACACGCATCTATCTGTTCTGGCCCTTACCTTGATTTTCCTCCTCAGCGATTTCTATTTACTGTGCATTGAGCCTTACTTGCTTATCTTCAATATTTGTAATTTTCCTTCTTTGAATCCTTTTTCTCTTTAAATTTCATTTCAATATTTGATGTTTTCTTCCTTTTCACCCTTCTTCTCTTAAGGTATTATCTGCTTTGTTAATTCACTCAAGCATTTTTCCAATGCAGCCTTTCCTTCTGAAATTACTTTTTTCTTTCATTTCTAATTCTTTTCTGAGTCCTGTCACCTCATTTTAGAGTGTCTCTAACTTTGATTTAGGTTGCCCTTTTATGTCTTGTATTATTTTTAACGTCTTTTATCTCCTTTCTAAATACCTATGGTTACAGTTTTTATCTGCTCTGTGGGCATGTCTTCCTGGCATGCTTTCTTTGCCTGTAGGTAGTATTGTGGTTCTGCTTCTTATTTTCTTATAACTGTAATTGATTTGGGCCCAATACTTTTGTTGCTTATTTCTATGTGAAATTAATTTTCCTGAGCTTTTAGGGAAGTGGGGGTCAGAACAGCTCTTCTAACTTGACAGAGTTCCCCTTCCTGTTATTTTCATGTAGTAATAAAGAATATGGGGAATGCCCAGATGGCTTGGGTGCCTAGGCGGCTCAGTCGGTTAAACGTCCCAACTTGTGATTTCGGCTCAGATCATGATCTTATGGTTCGTGGGTTCAAGTCCTGCATTGGGCTCTGTGCTGACAGCTCAGAGCCTGGAGACTGCTTCAGATTCTGTGTCTCCCTCTCTCTCTGCCCCTCCCCCATTCGCGCTCTCTCTCTGCCTTTCAAAAATGAATGTTTAAAAAAAAATTTTTTTTAAATAAAGCATAGGAAGCATACTTTCTAAGATTTCTTGGCTCTCCTACCCTCCACATTTTTGTCTGATCCTTATCTTTTTATTTTATTTTAAGGAAAAAAAGAGAGTGCACAAGCTGGGAAGGGCAGAGAGAATCCCAAGCAGGCTCCACACTGTGAGTGCAGAGACCAACACGGGACTCAATCCCATGAGATTCCATGACTGTGACGTCATGATCTGAACCAAAATCAAGAGTTGGACGTTTAACCGACTGAGCCACCTAGGCGCCCCTTTATTTTTATTATATCTATCCTGCTCAGTGTTGCTTCTTCCCCCAGCAGTTTCTTCTTAATGTGGGATCTTATCCTGGCAGAGAGCCCTGATGACCAGTCTTGAGAGTTCACAAGGGCTAGAGTGCCCCAATTATTTCAGACCTTGGCTCAAGCTGCTTGTACTCACCAACTAATAATTAGGCAAAAACCCTCCCAATTTCTGCTTTCTCAATTTGACCCATGAACACCTAGTGCTTATTTTGGTGTCCTCCTCTTCTCAGTTCCATCAGAAGCCCACGACTTTCCTCTGCTTTCTTTTGCATATATGCCAATTCCATGAAGGTCTTATTGCCTTGTCCACACCCACTTGTATTTTGGGCTTCATGAGGATATCTTGCTACCTAATTTTGTTGTATATCTTATCGTTGTGTTTTTAGTTTTACTATCTAATTGTTCTGTTTGGGCTTTTGTTGTTGTTTTGTTTCTTTTTGTTTTGGTGGGTTTTTTGGTAGAGATTTAGAGTAAAACACTATGCCTCTGCTACAGCTATCTTCACAGAATTTCAGTTGTCAATATCTTCTTGTGAATGGTGGTTGAGCATATTATTCAAGTTGTACAAATTTATTGAACTGTACCCTTCATATTTGTGTACTTACCTGTACATGTATTATATATCCATAGAAAGTCTACCCCTGTACTAGGGTTCTCCAGAGAAACAAATCTAATAGGATATGTGTGTATGCATATATACATAGTATGTGTATATAAATATGTATATATACATATGATATACATACACATACATAGAAACAGAGGGAGAGGGGAGAGATTTATCTTAAGGAACTGCTCATTTATCTCAAAGAAGAGTGATTATGAAGACTGGCAAGTACAAAGTCTCCAGGGTAGACCAGCAGGCTGGAGACCTAGAGAAGAGCTGATATTACAGTTGCAGTCTGAAGGCTACCTTAAAATTAACCATACACCCCTTAAAAAGAATCTCAATATGAATTTATAGATGAGACTAAGAGAAGCTAAGTAACTTGCCCAAGATTGCAGCTACAGAAGAGTGGATTCAGAACTTAGCTCTCCCTGAGGCCAGAGTCCATGGTATTTTCCACTATACCAGGAAAAAGGTATTCCAATGGGGTCTAGTCCCATCTTCTCTAATACTTTGCAAATCCAAGATACTATCCGCCTCCATAAGGAGCTGCAATGGCTTCTGAATGTTCTGTTTTTGCTTTCCACGCAGCAGTCAGAGTGATTATTTCAAGATGGAAATCTGATTCCATCATCTAGAACACTTCAATGGTGTGTTACTGTCTTAGTCCATTTGGGTTGCTGTAATAAAAATACTATTGACTAGTGGCTTAAACAACAAACATGTTATTTCTCACAGTTCTGGAGGTCGAAAAGTCCAAGATCAAGGTGCTGACAGATTCAGTGTCTGGTGAGAGCCCATTTCCTTATTCATAGAGGACCAAGTCTTCTCACTGTGTCTTCACATCATGGAAAGGGTGAGAGCTCACTAGAGTCTCTTTTGTAAGGGCACCAATCCTATTCCTGAGGGCTCTACCCTCATGACCTAATCACTTCCCAAAGGCCCTACCTCCTGATACCATTAGGAGTTAGGATTTCAACATATGAATTTTGGGGAAACAAAAAAAATCCAACCATAACAGTCTAAGAATATAGGTAAAACTTCTATATAAAGACCAAAAAGCTGTAAACAAGTTAGAAGTTTACCAGTTTGTCAGATATACTCTAACAGTCCAGGGCTAGTATGGCTACACCATGGTGATGGGGATACAGTTTTCCTCTATCTTGTTGCTTTGCTGTCCTCAGCATATGGTTTCCATCTCATAGTCTAGGATAGCTCCCCCAGTCCTGACCATCATGTCCATAGAGAAGAAAATAGGAGGAAATGGAGGCCTGCCCTTCTGCTCACAACCCATTGGTTAGATGTGGTCACATGGGCAAACCTATATGCAAAGAAATCTGGGAGATGATCTTCAACTGGATAGGCATGTACCAAGCCAAAATTCTGGGGTTCAAATATTAAAGAAATAGAGGGAAAATGGACATTGGGGGACAACTAGGACTTTATGTCATGTATGGTTTTCCATCAATCTTATAATTACATGTCTCTTGGCTTTGCCTTGCCAGGCTATAGTCTCACCTCCCAGCACACCCCCGTCATTCTCCCTCCAACCACAATGACCTTCTAGTTTTTGAGTGTTCTGCCCACCCCCCCCCCCCCCCCACACACACACCATCACCACCCTGGGCCTTTGCAGGAACTGCTCCTTCTGCCTGGACTGCCCTTCTCCCACATTGCCTAGTTAACCCCCACCCATTCTTCAGATGTTAGCTCAAATGTCACTTCCTCAGGCAGGCCTTCCCTGATCTCACTCTAACATAGGTACCCACTCTTACCTACCATGAACCCTTCCTCTATACTACTCAGCTGAGTTGTAATTGTGCACCTATTTGATATAAGTAGTATTCAACTAATTGCCACCCCGTTCTCTAGACTATAAATCAGTGAAGGCAAGGCCATTTCAATTTTGCTCACCATTGTATCCTCAGCACCTGGCAGGATACAGGGGAAAAAATATTTTTCTTGGAAAAAAAAAAAGGACAAGTAAGTTACTGTGAGTCCTTAAAATTGTCTGAATGATACTGACAGGACAATTTCAGTTCTCAGACCACATGGCTTGATCTAGAGACTTATCACCTCTTCAGTCACACCAGCAAGTCTGGATTATCTGGATCCTCCTGTGGGTAGAGAATGGGTTGTTCAAATTCCAGGTCATAGGTTTGATTCTAGCATCCCATGTGTTGCCATCTTGCCCCTCTGACTGCAAATAGATTCTACTAGGCTTTTAACTGTTTTGCTTTGATCAGGTTATATTAAAAAAGTAAACAGACAGGTTGAATCCTGCCAGATTGCATCCCTGTGCAGAAACCCCTACAGCTTTATCATGGGAATGACTGCCTGCTCTGAGGTCCAGAGTTCAGAATACCCAGAGGGAAGAAGCGCCTGGGAGTTCCCACTGAAGTTAAAGTGAAGTAAACTGGAGAATTTCTGCGTATCACAGATTTAACTCCCTCTTCCACATTATTCCAGGTCTAAACACAAAGACCTCTGCAGACCTCAGAATTATGTGTCTGAATACTTTTGGCTACAAGTCACATTAGGTGTCTGAATGCTTGTAGCGTAAATTTGGCTGGCTTAAACTGTAAAGAGTTTCTCATCAAATATCACAAGAAGTCTGGAGGCAGGGAAGTCCAGGGTTCTTTATTCATTGGAACACTCCACAGAGGACTTGAATTCTTTCCATCCCCATTACATAAGAGTGGTTCTGCCCCTTTGCTGTTTTCATTTGACTATCATTCCAAACAGTACATAAACAGCTACCTTATTAGTTTTTAAAGAATGAATAGTATCTCATTTTATTTTATTTTTTGGGGGGGACAGAGAGAGACAGAGCATGAACGGGAGAGGGGCAGAGAGAGAGGGAGACACAGAATCGGAAACAGGCTCCAGGCTCCGAGCCATCAGCCCAGAGCCCGACGCGGGGCTCGAACCCATGGACCGCGAGATCGTGACCTGGCCGGAGTCAGACGCCTAACCGACTGCGCCACCCAGGCGCCCCTAGTATCTCATTTTAAAGAGATATCATAATTTAACCAACCCCCTCTTGATGAACATTTGTTTCCAGTCTTTTGGTATTACCATGATGTGACACATATTTGTGCATAAGTTATTTCATGTGTGAGTGAATGCGTCTGAAGATAAATTCCTAGAAGTGAAATTGCTGGGTCACAAGATATATGCAGCATTTGTAATTTTGATATATGTTGCCAATCTGCCTTCCAAACAGGCTGTGCCAATTTATATCCCTTCGCCTAATGTGCACAGCAGGGCTTTAAGTCTTTCTGACACCATAACTTAGAGTGGAAAAACCATGGTAGATGTCTGAATGGTTTCTGGGTAGAGAAACAGTAGGAGGGTTGCTTATCAACTCAGTCATTTTAACTGGTAGCAACATAAGCCTTGATCCTCCTTTCTAAAAATCGTTAATCCCTGTGGACGCCCCCACCCCACCATTGTGTGTCTAGGCCTAAGTGTCCTTGCGTAGTCCATATTTTAGAACTTAGCCCTGTAACTTGCCTGTTCTATCCACAAATGACTCCTCTCTAGTTGTCTTTTCTCCCCATCTCCACCTGGCCACGTCCTAGCCTTCTCCTCCATTAAACATTATCTGACACCTCCAGGCAGAATTAGTCACTCTACTCCGCTCCTACAGAATTTTGTTCACACCGCAGGCATAGCATGAATCACCTATAACATAATTATTCACTTACCTGTCTGTCTCCCACTATGCTCCTCAAGGATAGAAACTTCACCTTCATCTTTCAACCAGCGCCCTCACACGTGGTGCCTGGCACATAAGTGGCTCACAGTAAAGGTTTGCGGAAATGAAATGAGGCAAGGACACAGACGTGTAGTACCTGGTCACAAATGTAACAGTATTTATCATTTTCTTTTGCTGATCGTGGTGATGAGAGGGTAAAAATATGGATGTTTCTGAATATTTTTATGTTTCTGGACTTCCTCCTTATCCTGGAATCTGTTCTGTTCTCTGCTCAGTGGCTAGAACAGTGCTTGGGAGAAAAGGCCTTTCATAAATAAATTGTGAAGGAACGGATATCTCTGATCAGAAAGAACGTCTACAGTGCAGCTGAGACTTTTTTTTTGCTGTTTAATGTGGCCAGAAGTTTGCTGTTTAATGTGGAAGACTTTCTAAGTCTTTCCAAAAGCCTCAAGCTTGGCCCCTCATGTGTATTTAGGGTTGTGTATCTGGGTTTTCACATCGTTAATGCATGTAAAAGGGCTTAAAAACAGTGTTGGGTAATTAGTACACAATCAGTAAGAGTTGACTATGGTTCTTATTATCCTCACTACCCCAAGCATGCTCTCATCAGTTCACCCCCTGTACTGGTCCCTTCATCTCTCTCCCAGCAGATAATGTGGACTCAATCCCTGGAAAATATTCCATTGAAAGCACAGGCTTCATGTCACCAGCTCTGTGACCTTGAACCAGTTAATGTCCCAGAGGCTCGGTTTCTTCATTTGGACAATAGGCATTATATTAATGTCTACCTCTCAGGTTGTTATGAAGAGGAAATGAGACAATCATGGACCCTGCCTCACTCCATGCAGGCTTGGAGTAAGTGCTCAACTGTCTTCATCATCCTCGTCCCCGTCCTCAGTATTGTGGGCCTTTCATCTCTTCTTTCTGGAGGGACTCATTCCCACAGCTCTTCTGGTTGACTGGAAACCTTTAGCTGGTTCTGGAGTTGGGAGCATCACCAGAAGGCTTGTTTTGACCATGTGTGGATGAAGTTCCTGCTCTTCCCTCAATGCCCTCCTGTCTGAATATTTCTATTTCATTCCCATAAAAATATTTCGTTCGGACCCATTCCTAAGAGCTGGTAGTAGGCTGTAGGAACTTCAAATCAGAAGAATAAAGTTGCCCACTCTCTGTGACCATATCCCTGCCCATGGGCAATATTTGGCTGACACTACTAGGTGCCCCAATTTTGTCCTAATTTTCATAGATTCACTTGTACCTTTGCCCTGTAAACTTCTTCTGTGGACCTTTATCTAAGGCAGCAACTAGGCACTCTCCTTACTGGTCCAACTTGGTGCATGTAACTCAGTTTTATGAAACAAAACAATATATGGGAGAGGAATACAGAGGTGTTACAAATTATAAGGATAATTGTAGATACTAGAAGATAACTAACATAGAAGACTGGTAAAGGTTGTCTCTATGGAAGGGGGAGTGGGAGATAATTGCAGAAGAGCCCACAGGGAGCATATGAGACCCTCATAATATTCTGTTTCTTAACTTGAGTTAGTGGGTACATGGAAGTTCATTGGGCTATTAATCTTTAAACTATACATATTCATGTAATACACTTAAGTGTGCATGATGCATTTCCTAATTTTTTTGATAAAGAAAAACATTGTAAAGGAGAAAGGAAGAAAGAAAGAAAAAAGGAAGGAAAGAAGGAAGGATGGAGGGAGGGAGGGAGGGAGGAAACTGGATCTGTTAATAGGAAAGAACATGTCAATGTCAAATTCCCATTTTTGGCTAACATCATTCAGCATCTAAGAGGATATTCTCAACAATTACTTAGTGAATCCGTTTATTTAATTTATGAACTATACATTAATTCATGCTCAAAAATCAAACATTTCTAAGCTTCTTTCCTCAGAGTATCTTCCAGACCAAAATTATCGATATCATGGTTTTAGGGGATAGAATTTCCTCTGGAATCTTCACCTTCTTGTAGTTGCTCCTACAACCACACATCACAGCAGAATAGAATCACTCTTTAGTTCTCTTGTTAAAATAAACTCTTTTCCCCCTCCCCCTGCCTCCCCCCCCCCCCCCCCCCCCCCCGTTAACTATCACCTTCAATACTCCCATCTCAAACAAAAGATACTCTTGCTGACAAGTAATACAAAATATCACTCTCTCAATACCAGGGTTGTTAATTTTTAATTGTTTTCAACTATATCTGTCAAACGCCTTGCTGAAACAAATTACTATCCCCCCTGAACTGGCCATGGGGTAGAACGCATGGTATGTCCATAGCCCCCAGTTTCTGAAATATGCATCTCCATCCTGGGGTGCCTGGGTGGCTCAGTCGGTTAAGCATCCAACTCTTCATTTCGGCTCAGGTCATGATCTCATGGTTAGTGGGTTCGAGCCCCGCATTTGCCTCTGCCCTGGCAGCTTGAAGCCTGCCTGGGATTCTGTCTCTCTCCCTCTCCCCTGGTCATTCTCTCTCTCTCTCAAAATGAATAAACATAAAAAAATAGATTCCCATCCTCTCACCACTCTATGACCTTGTCCTCCACTCCACACAAACATAGCTATTAGATCACGATTGGGCACCTACCTTATAGACAGACAATCTAGAGGCTGGCTAGTGGCCTATGCATAGTTGTTAAATAAACAAATGAATGGATGACTATGATGTAGTCTGGCACAAGAGCTTTGCCCAAGAGAATCAACCATGTCTGAACTGAATCAATCAGATTCACTCTCCTGTGGAGCTGAAATTGAGATGCAGCAGTTGAAGCTGATGACAGGTTGAGAAACTGAACACACAAAGAGATAACCGGTCACAGAGGTTTTGAAGCCACCGGGAAGCAGAAGACATGAGTAAGCAAAACCAAGAACGAACAAACAATATTCAGAGAAGAGTTTGAAGAGTTTGGCTGCCAGCAGGAGGAGTAGGAGAATCAAAAAACCAAACCACACTAAACCAAACCAAGCTGAGTTTCCATAATGGCAAGAAACTGAAGCCCTTCTGATGTTGAAGGCATTACAATTATAACCCAGTCACAAATTTTACTTAGGGTCCTAAGTCATCTTGTAGTTCTCAAATTATGTCCTAGGCTGTACAAGGATGAGCTGTTCTTGGGGCACCTGGGTGGCTCAGTTGGTTAAGCAACCGACTTCGGCTCAGGTCATGATCTTGCAATCCATGAGTTTGAGCCCCTCATTGGACTCTGTGCTGACAGCTCACAGCCTGGAGTCTGCTTTGGATTCTGTGTCTCCCTCTCTTGGGCCTTCCCTTGCTTGTTCTGTTTCTCTCTCTCAAAAATAAAACATTTGAAAAAAATTTTAAAAAGGATGAGCTGTTCTTGGTTTCTTATGAAATATATGTTCATTGATCTTCCTGCCATATGTAATTTTAGAATAAAATGTCATTGGGGCTCCTAGGTGGCTCAGTTGGTTAAGCATCAGACTCGATTTTGGTTCAGGTCATTATCTTACAGTTCATGAGATGGAGACCCACGTTGGGCTCTGTGCTGACAGCTCAGAACCTGCTTGGGATTCTCTCTCCCCTTCTCTCTCTGCCGTGCTCCCTCTCTCTCTCTCAAAAATAAACTTTAAAAATAAATTTACATATATGTATATGTGTGTGTGTGTGTGTGTGTGTGTGTACATATATCACTCTATTCTCTTCTTGCTTGCATTTGCACGGTTTCCATGCTTGCATGAAAAAGTTGGATGTAATTCTTATCTTTGCTTCTCTATAAGTAAGGGGTTTGTCTGTTCTGGTTTCTTTCAGGATTTTTTCTTTATCTTTGAATTTCTGTAGTTGGAATAAAATATACTTAAATGTGGTTTTCTTTGTTATTCATCCTACTAGGTGTTCTCTGAGTTTCCTGGATCTATGGTTTAGTGTCTGACCTTACTTAATTTGGGGAAAATTCTCAGTCATTTCTTCAAATCTCTTCTGTTCCTTTCTCTTTCTTCTTCTGGTTTCCCCTTATGTGTACATTACACCTCTTGTAGTTGTCCTACAGTTTTGGAAAGTCTGTTCTGGCTTTTGTCAGTCCTTTTCTGTTTCCTTTTTAGTTTTGGAAGTTTGCAATGAAATATCCTTAAACTCAGAGATTCCTTCTTCAGCCATGAATGTCCAGTCTACCTATAAGCCCATCAAAGGCATTCATTTCTTTCTTTTTTTGAATTATTTTTTTAATTGAAGTATAACTAACATGGCATTCTTCATTCCTATTACAATGGTGTTTTGTTGTTTTTTGTTTGTTTTTTTTTTTAACTCTCTAGTATTTCTTTTTGGTTCTTTCTTTGAATTTCCATCTGTTTACATTGTCCCTCTGTTCTTTCATGCTGTCTGTTTTATCCATTAGATGTCTTACCATATTAATCATAGTTGTTTTTAATTCCCAATCTGATAATTCCAACATGCCATATCTGAGTCTGGTTCTGATACTTGCTCTGTGTTTTCCAACTGTGTTTTCTTCTTTCTACTATGTCTTGGGTGCCTGGGTGGCTCAGTCAGTTAAGTGTTCAACTCTTGGTTTCAGGTCAAGTCATGATCTCACTATTGTGGGATCAAGCCCTGCATTGGGCTCTATGCTGAGCATGGAGCCTGACTGGGATTCTCTCTTTCTCTCTCCCTCTCTCTCCCCCACTCACCTGCACATGTGCTCTCTCTCTCCCTCTCTCTCAAAATAAATTAATAAACATTAAAAAGGAGTCACGTTACTGGACTTCAAGCTATCTTACAAAGCTATGATCATCAAGACAGTATGGTACTGGCACAAAAACAGACACTCAGATCAATGGAACAGAATAGAAAACCCAGAAATGGATCCATGAACAAATGGCCAACTAATCTTTGACAAAGCAGGAAAGAATATCCAATGGAATAAAGGGTCTCTTCAGCAAGTGGTGCTGGGAAAACTGGACCACTTTTTCACACCATACACAAAAATAAACTCAAAATAGATGAAAGACCTAAACATAAGACAGGAAGTCATCAAAATCCTCGAGGAGAAAGCAGGCAAAAACCTCTTTGACCCTCAGCCACAGCAACTTCTTACTCAACACATCTCTGGAGGCCAGGGAAACAAGCAAAAATGAACTATTGGGACCTCATCAAAATAAAAAGCTTCTGCACAGCGAAGGAAACAATCAGCACAACTAAAAGGCAACCGATGGAACGGGAGAAGATATTTGCAAACATATCAGATAAAGGGTTAGTATCCAAAATCTATAAAGAACTTATCAATCAACACCCAAAAAACAAATAATCTAGTGAAGAAATGGGCAAAAGATATGAATAGACACTTCTCCAAAGAAGACCTCCAGATGGCCAACCAACGCATGAAAAAATGCTCAACATCACTCATCATCAGGGAAATTAAAATCAAAACCACAATGAGATACCACCTTACACCTGTCAGAATGGCTAACATTAACAACTCAGGCAACAACAGATGTTGGCGAGGATGCAGAGAAAGATCTCTTTTGCACTGCTGGTGGAAATGCAAATTGGTGCAGCCACTCTGGAAAACAGTATGGAGGTTCCTCAAAAAATTAAAAATAGAACTACCCTACAACCCAACAATTGCACTACTAGGTATTTATCCAAGGGGTACATAGGTATGCTGTTTCGAAGGGGCACATGCACATCCAATGTTTATAGCAACACTATCAACAATAGCCAAAGTATGGAAAGAGCCGGCAAACGTCCATTGATGGATGAATGGATAGAGATGTAGCATATACATACAATGGAGTATTACTCAACAATCAGAATGAATGAAATCTTGCCATTCGCAACTACGTGGATGGAACTAGAGGGTATTATGCTAAGGGAAACTAGTCTGTCAGAGAAAGACAAATATCATATGACTTCATTCATATGAGGACTTTAAGATACAAAACAGATGAACATAAGGGAAGGGAAGCAAAAATAATACAAAAGCAGGGAGGGGGACAAAAACATAAGAGACTCTTAAAAATGGAGAACAGACAGAGGGTTACTGGAGGGGCTGTGGGAGGGGGGATGGGCTAAACGGGTAAGGGGCATTAAGGAATCTACTCCTGAAATCATTGTTGCACTATATGCTAACTTGGATGTAAATTAAAACAATAAATTAAATAAAAAATTTTTAAAGAGTCACATTATTAAATATATATATGTCTTATGATTTTTTTTTTTTTAATGGCCAGGCATGATGTACTGGGCTAAAGGAACCATTAAAAACAGTTTTTAGGAATGTGGTAAATTATAGGGGGAGAGAAAGCATTCCACAGTCCTATGGTTAGGTCTCAGTCTTCTGGTGAGCTTACACCTCTGGACTGTGAACTTCACATGTGCTTCTCAGTCCCTCCTACTCCATATTAGGTGGGACAGGATGGCCAGAGGGAGCTGCGGTTAGGTATTTCCCTTCCTCCAGGTCAGTTAAGCTCTGATAAACCCTAGCAAGTTAGACTCCAGTTAAATAGTTTCTCCAGAAGCCAACCTTGCTAAGACAAACAGAATGCTCTAGTGTATTTCAAAATGGTTCCTTTTCCTCCTCCCCCTGCCAGAAGCATGCAGAAATTTTTCTATTTACTCACTGTGAGATCTGGGTTGAATTACAGAAGATAAGGGGCCCCTGGGTGCCTCAGCCAGTTAGGCATGCAACTTCAGCTCAGGTCATGATCTCACGGCTCCTGAGTTTGAGGCCCGCATGGAGCTCTCTGCTGTCAGCACAGAGCTCACTTCAGATCCTCTGTTCCCCTCTCTCTCTGCCTCTCCCCCACTCTCTCCCTCTCCCAAAAATAAATATTTTTTTTAAATAATTTGAAAAAGTAAAGAATTACAGAAGGTAAAACTCACAAAAGCTTGGGGGCCTCTGGATGACTGTGTTCCCCCTGGAGTTTCTAACTCTCAGAATTGGTCATACTCAGCTCTGAGCAAATCATAAGCTATAGCTTATTTGCCCTATGACCTCACTTCTCTTACAAATCAAAGACTTGTTAATTTTTCAGTTTGTTTAGCTTTTTATTTGTTGTTAGGACAGAGTGGTGACTTCTAAGTCCAGAAACCGGAAGTCTAATATTTTATTATTACTGATTTCCAGCTTATTTGTCAAATTTTAATCCTGCAAGATTTGCAAAGATTTCCTTTATGGTCCAATTTAACCAAGACTTGGAAGGATCAAACTGCTACCAAGTAACTTAACTGCATCCCAGAACAAAGTTCAAACATAATTAAAGTTAACAGAAAATAACCCAGCACCCAATAAAGTAAAATTCACAATGTTTGGCACCCAAAGATTACCTGGCTTACAAAGAAGCAGAAAAATGTTATCTAAAAGGAAGAAAAAAAATTAATTAAAACCAACCCAGAACTGATACAGATTTTAGGATTAGCAGACAAGGGCATTAAAACAGTTATAGTAACTATATTATATATGTTCAACAGTTAAGTGAACACATGGAAGAAAGTTTTAAAAGACCTAAATTGGGGTGCCTGCGTGGCTCAGTTGGTTAAGCGTCCAACTTCAGCTCGGGTCATGATCTCATGGCTCATGAGTTCAAGCCCCACATTGGGCTCTGTGCTGATAGCTCAGAGCCTGGAGCCTCCTTCAGATTCTGTGTCTCCCTCTCTCTCTGCCCCTCCCCCACTCACACTCTGTCTCTCTCTCTCTCCCTCAAGAATAAATAAACATTAAAAATTTTTTTTAAATAAGTAAAAATAAAAGAACTAAATTAACCATCTACAAATGAAACTACAATGTGTGAGATAGAAAGAGATTAGGAACAGATTAGACATTGCAAAAGAAAAGATTAGTGGATTTGAAGACACAGAAAGTGATAAGTTTAAGATGTGTACTATAAACCTCACAGCAGCCACTAAATTAAGAACCACAGAGTTATAGCTAATAATCCAATGAAGCAAAGAGTGGACTAACAAAAAGTACTCAATCCAAAAGGCAGAAAAGGAGGAAAAGGGAGCAAAGAACAGATAGGACAAATAGAAAACAAATAGCAAGGTAATAATCAACCTAACCATATTTAAAAACCACATTAAATGTAACTGAATTAATTAGGGGTGCCCGGGCAGCTCAGTCAGTTAAGTGTCCGACTTCAGCTCAGGTCATGAACTCACGGTTTGTGAGTTTGAGCCCCGCGTCGGGCTCTGTGCTGACAGCTCAGAGCCTGATGCCTGCTTCGGATTCTGTGTCTCCCTCTCTCTCTGCCCCTCCCCTGCTCATGCTCTGTCTCTCTCTGCCTTTCAATAATAAATAAACGTTAAAAAAAATTTTTTTTAATGTAACTGAATTAATTAAACGGCAGAGATTGTCAATTTGGATTTTTAAAAAAAGATTCAACTATGTGTCTCCTAAAAAAAAAAAGAAAAAGACACTTTCAACATAAAGACACAGATATTTTGATAAAAACTAAATGGGTAGAAAAAGACATATCCATGCTACACTAAAAAAAAAAAAAAAAAAAAAAAAAAAAAAAAAAAAAAAAAAAAGCCAAAATGGTTACATTAATACCAAAGTAGATTCAGAGAAAAAATATAACCAGGAATATAGAAGGTCATTATATAATGACAAAGGGGTCAGTTCATCAGGAGAACAACAGAATCGTAAGTGTTTATGCACTTGAAAGCAGAGCTCCAAGATTCATGATGCAAAAACTAATAGGACTGCAAGGGGTAATCCGGAATTATATTCAGAGGTTTCAACATCCCCCTGTCAATAAGGGATAAACAAGTAGACAAAATCCATAAGGATACGGAAGGTATAAGCAACACTATCGACCACCTTGACCTAACTGACATTGATAGAACACTCAACAACTGCAGCATACATATTCTTTACAGTCAGATATGCAGGTCTGCAGCTTAGAAGAGCCTTCTATGTAGGAAAGAGACTTGAGAGTCATTAGCTTTAAGATGATAATCAGAGCCTTGAGAGTGGAGGCAAAGAGAGTGTGGAGGGTGAGAAGAGAGGATGAGTAAAGGAAGAAGAACCAGCAGGGCAACCTGAGGAGCAATCCAGACGTAGAAGCAGGAGAGTGGGTGTAATCAAGACCACTGAAGAGTGTTTCATGCAGGTACCAGCCCATACAGTCAAGCCTGTATTTACTCATTCAATAATTCTGAGCACCTGCTACATAGCAGGCACTGTGCCGGGGACACAATGGGGAGAGAAAAAGCAGACTTTGACTCTACTGTCCTGGAGTTCACAATCTAGTGGGGAAGACAATCAAACAAATCTCACCAACAAATCTGTAATAACAAAGATGGCTGTGAGAGCATACACCAAAGGAATGTGAGCTTCCTGAGGAAGTAACATTTGAGCAAGATCAAGACAGGCAGGCACTAGATAAAAAGCACAGGCAACAAAAGAAAAAATAGGTAAAGTGGACTTCATCAAAATTAAAATTGTTTGTGCTGCAAAGGACATCATCAAGAAAGTGTAAACATACCCTGAGCACAGGAGAAAATGTTTGCAAAACATGTATCTGAAAAAGGATTTCTAACTAGAATATATTAAGAACTCCTAAAACTCAATAATAAAAAGACAAATAATCCAATTTATTTATTTATTTATTTTTAAAATTTTTTTTCCAACGTTTTTTATTTATTTTTGGGACAGAGAGAGACAGAGCATGAACGGGGGAGGGGCAGAGAGAGAGGGAGACACAGAAGCGGAAACAGGCTCCAGGCTCCGAGCCATCAGCCCAGAGCCTGACGCGGGGCTCGAACTCACGGACCGCGAGATCGTGACCTGGCTGAAGTCGGACGCTTAACCGACGGCGCCACCCAGGCGCCCCCAAATAATCCAATTTAAAAATGAGCAGAGGATTTGAATAGACATTATCCAAAGTCATACAAATGGCTAATAAGCATGTAAAAGTATGCTCCAGATCATTTGCATTAAGGAAATGCAAATCAAAACCATAACGAGATACCGCTTCACGCCCAAAGGGATAGTCATAATGATAACTTTTAAAGTGGAAAATAACCAGTGTTGGAGAATGTATTAGTTTGCTAAAGCTACCATAACAAAGTACCATAAACTGAGTCCTTAAACAATAGAGATTTACTATCGCATAGTTTTAGACGTGTTAAAATATAAACTAAAGCGCATTAAAATTTTTAAGAGCTGGGGTCCCTGGGTGGCTCAGTTGGTTGAGTGTCAGACTCTTGATTTTGGCCCAGGGTCGTGGGATCAAGCCCCACCTTGCGCTCCGTGCTGAGAGTGGAACCTACTTAAGATTCTCTGTCTCAAATTAAAAAAAAAAAAAAAAAAAAAAGAGTTTATTTGAGCAAAAACTGATTTGAATCAGGCAGTATTCAATCTAGCAGACAGAAAGGACCTCTAAGGAGCTGTACAAAATGAAAGACTTTCATAGGCAGAAGACAGTGGAATAAGGAAGTTACAGCAGCAAAAAAGGAGCTTGGTTATTGCGAGGTTACTTTCCCTTAGGGGACGGCAGAGGTCTATCTAGTGCTGATCAGGTGATTCCTGATTGACTGGTTTAAGATTCCATTTCTGGGACAGTTGAAACTATAATTAAGTTAACTCTCAGTTTGGCGATGTGGGACTTAGTATAAGTGACTCCACTGTGGGTCTGTTGTCTTGCTTTTAACAGAGGCTAGAAGTCCAAGATCAAGGTGTCAGCAGGGCCAGCTCCCTCCAAAGGGGCTAGAGAAGGATCTGTCCCAAGCCTCTGTCCCAGCTTCTGGTAGTTGCTTGGTTTGTGGCAGCCTACCTCCAGTCTTCACAGGGCATTCTCCTTGTGTGTGAGTCTCTGGGTCCAGATTTCTCCTTTTAATACAAGACACCAGTCATTTTGGATTAGAGGCACAACCTGCTCCAATATGACTTCATCTTAGCTAATTACATATGCAATGACCCTATTTCCAAGTAAGTTCACATTCTGAGGGACTCTGGGACATATGAATTTTGGAGGGACATAATTCAACCCATAACAGCAAGGATGTGGAGAAATTGGGACTCTCATACAGTGCTGGTGGGAATGTAAAATGGCGCAGCTACTCTGAAAAACAGTCTGGCGGTTTCTCAACATGTTAAACACAGAATTACCATATGATCTAGCAGTTCCACTCCTAGCTATATATCCAAGAAAATGAAAACATATGTCCATACAAAAAATTATATACAAATATTCACAGCAGCATAACTCATAAAAGGCAAAAAGTGGAAACAAACCAAATGTCCTTCAACTGATGAATGGATGAACAAAATGTAGGATTATCACACCACAGAACATTATTTGGCAATAAAACAAATGAAGTACTTAAACTTACACAATATTATACGTCAATTATATCTCAATAAAAACATAAATGAAGTACTGACACATGACTCAGCATGACAGCATAAATGAACCTTGAAAACGTTATGCTAAGTGAAAGAAGCCAGTCACAAGAGGTCACATAATGTACGATTCCATTTATAAGAAATGCAGGTTTGGCAATTTTGCAGATGCAGAAAGTAGACTGGTTGCCTAGGGCGGGGGAATTTGTGGAAGGTAGGGGGAGCTGGCTATTAATGGGTACAGGTTTCTTTCTAGGGTAATAAAAAGGTTCTGAAATTGATTGTGGTGATGGTTACACACTATGAATATACTAAGTTTAACTGTATACTTCCAGTGGGTGAATTTTATAGTATGTGAATTATAGCTTAACAAAGCTATTACTTAAAACTAATAATAGGGGCACCTGGGTGGCTCCGTCGGTTAAGCATCCAACTTCAGCTCAGGTCATGATCTCACTGTGAGTTCGAGCCCCACGTCAGGCTCTGTGCTAACAGCTCAGAGCCTGGAGCCTGCTTCAGATTCTGTGTCTCCCTCTCTCTCTCTGCCCCTCCCCTGCTCATGATCTGCCTCTCTCTGTCTCAAAAATAAATAAAAACATTAAAATTTTTTAAAAAATAGAAATAAATAGGAATAAATAAACTCCTTACCATGCAAGCAAAAGAGGGAGGGGGAGGAACATTCCAGTAAAAAACAATCACCAGAAGGTGAGCTCCAGAATGGCAGCAATTTTTGCCAGTTTTGTTCACTGCTGTAGTCCCAGCACCAAAACAATGTCTGGTAAATAGTAGGTCTGGTGTGTGTATACACACACACACACACACACACACACACACACATATAGTATATAATATAATGTATTATATAGTAACATGTGCAAAAGCCTTGTGGCTAGCTGTCTGTAGAGCATGTGGCTCTTGATCTTGGGTTATGAGTTCAAGCCCCAAGTTGGGGGTAGAGTTTACTTAAAAAAAAAAAAAAAAAAATTAGAAAAAAAAGTCCTGGTATCTAGAAAAGAGCACTGGCCTCTGGAGAAAAGATTCAGTGTGTATGACTGGACGGAAGAGGATGGGCAGACTGTGCAAGTTAGAGATTTGTATCTTAATCCTAAAAGCAATGGGGAGCCACTGAGGGATTTTTAAGTGGAGATGATCAGATTTGCATTTCAAAAGACCCCACCAATAGCAGGGGACAGTCAATTAAGGTAAGGACTGAAAAGTTGGATTTAGCAACAAAGAAGTTGTTGGTGACCTTGGACAAAATCAGTCCAGGTAGTGAGATGGAGTGACTAATTTTGGGAACTGGAAAGGAAGTAGAGCTAGCAAAATTATCCTACACTTGGTAAGACCTCTCCTTATTCTCAAGTCTCCAAGGAAACCGACCAAAAATATACTTGGCTTGGGAAATAACAAAAGACATGTTCGCATGAATATTCACACACAGCCGGTTCACCAGCTGATTCTGTTTCTGTTCAAGGATTCCACACTTCTCACCCTGACACAGACTGAGGACCTGTGGCCACAGCGCTTGGTTCTCTCTCACCAAATGCTGGCCTTTCGTTGCTGGGAGCGGTGGATGGAAGGCCACAGAGCAGGCTGCCATCATCTGAGATGTGGGGGCGCTTCGGAAACAGAACTTGTCCCCTTTTAGCTTCGCTGCACCTCTCACCTGAACTACGTACAACCCAGAACCCAAGGGCAAGCCAAGTAGATGTACTGAAGCCCTATTCACAGAAAACTAAAGGGAAAAGCTTTTGGAATAGGGCACTTGTCCATAGTGACCAGATGTCTGAACTGAGAACCAAAAAGACTGGGTTCTAATTCTCATTCTGCCAGTCACAGTAGCAACTTAACCTCTCCAGGCTTCCATCTGCTCATCTCCGAAATTACGAGAATAAACACATGCCTTGCCCTGATCAGAGTGATTAGGAGGAAATGACAACTGCACAAGGGTGTATCTAGATTTTGTGGGGCCTGAAGTTTTTATCATTTCATAGGACCCCTTTAAGAAAAAGAATATAAAATTTTAAGAACAAAATTAGGTACAGATGTGAATATTTATGAGAAATTACATCAAACTACAAATTTTAAAAAGGTAATGCAAAAAATTTTTCTATTTTTTTTTAAATTACACATTTGTTATATTAATTGCCTGGCATGCCACTATCCATTTTTTGTCCACTACGTTTTTTGGCTACAAATTCTTTAATGGTTTCCTCAAACAAGTTTGTAATGTTTTCTATGAAGGAAGATGATTCAGTCTTTTTCTCTCACTGTTGATCAAAATTTGCTCTTTATTATTCCTAGTTCAAAAAGGTTCTTCCGTCATCCCCACTTATTATTTTAAAATCATTCTCAAGTTTGGGGAAATCTCCATCAAGTTTCTTTTCTTTATGAGCTATACGATTTCAAGGACTTCCGCATTTTCTTGTGCAGTGATTAATCTTTTATCTCTCTTCATTCTTCTGGTGCTGGACACTCTAGGAACAAAGGACCTCTGGTACCTTCAGGTCACCATGCTTGTGATTCAGCACAGTGGGGGTTAGAAGTATTCTAGAAGCCTCTACTACACTGGGAAGGTGAGCAATAACTTAACTATATACAGGAACCTAATATATGTGTCCTACTTAACTCAAATTAAGTGTATTCCCTACTCCAAAATGCCTAAAAATGCTCATGGCTACTTCAGTGCCCTCCTCCCCCGATAGGGAAGTCATAGGTGAAAAGAGACCACTAGTGGTCTTAACAGAGTTGGGTTAAAATGTCTTAGTTTGGGGACACCTGGGTGGCTCCGTCGGTTAAGCGTCTGACTCTTGATTTCGGCTTAGGTCATGATCTCACGTGTAGTGGGTTCAAGCCCCATGTGGGGCTCTGTGCTGACAGTGCGGAGCCTGCTTGGGATTCTGTCTCCCTCTCTCTCTGCTCCTCCACCACTCGCACTCTCTCTCCCCCGAAATAATAATAATAATAATAATAATAATAATAATAATAATGCCAGGTTTTACTACCTTTATAAAAACACGACCTCTTCCATGGCCATAGAGGGGGCCTGGGAGAGTGAGGATCCAGAAAAAGAAGTTGCGTCAGCATTGCAAATCACCTAAGGCTACAAAGGGCTCTTTATACGGCTGAGTCGAGCCAAGAGGGAGGAAAGGTTACTCACGTTTGGAGGGAGGTTCAGCGGCCTGGCCAGCATGGCTCACAGCTCGTGGCCGGCCCAAAGCGTGCCCAGTGAAAAAAGCTGTGGCCACTGCCAGCCAAACCCCACGCAGAGGTCCCCGCCGACCCACTTGCCCCCTCCTGTGGCCCCCACTCGAGGTCCGGAGTGTCAGATGCGTCCAGCCCACCTTTAAGATCGGTAAATCTCCACCTCCGGTTTCAAAAGGAGCGCGCTCCCTCGGACCCGCCCCTCACTTCCGTCCTGAAAACCCTTTCATCCCACCAGGTCTCGCGATATCACGACTTCTCGCCTGTCCCGGCTAACCCCGGAGAGCAGCCCCCGCGGGACTCCTGGTGGTGACTTTCCCTGGTGGTGACTTTCTTGGGAAGTGTTTGGGATGAGAGCTCTTCACCTGGCACGCTTTCTAGCAGCATGGACCGGGCTGTTAAGGCGCACTTAAGTCCATCAGGCCCGAGGTTCGGATCAGGAGCGGAGGGGTGGGGATCCGCCTTCAACCTGACCCTGGTCCGGTTCTGTCGTATATGGGTGATAAGGACTCAAAAATATTAATGACTGCCGGACAGTGGGCTCTATACACGTCATGTCTTTTAATTCCCACAATAACCCCAAGAGAAAGGCGTGGTTTTTACCCTGGTTGTACAGATGGGGAAACAGGCTCAAAAATGGAGGAATCTGCTGAGAGTGGGAAAGGATGTGACCAGTATGACTGTAAGGCCTCATTACGTGGTAAAGCAATTTGTCAGCAGACTCCTAGATACCTAGAGGACACTGTAGCTCAATGAAAAGTATTCCATCTTTGGGTTCACAAGACTCATGTTCATATGCAAATACAGACACTTTCTATGCTGTGTGACCTTGAACAACTTGCTTAACCTTTCTGAGACTCAACTGATAGATAAGGATATTAATACTTTCACGGGATTATGAGGATTGGGTGTATATTCAGTGCCTACTCCAAAATAGGCATTCAATAAATGGAAGTTATAGCTATTAATAATCTTTTTAACCCCTTATATGTTGTGCGGTGTTCAGTGTGTAGGAGGTACTTAATTTAATAAACCATAACTGAGTGAGTGAATGAATGGAGGGAGAAATGAAATAAGTCTGGCCAGATACCAGGTGGTCCCTGCCTCCAATCCCCTAATCTCTTACCCCACTTCCCTGATATGGCTACACCTCAGAGGGCTTGAAGTAGAAAATGACTGTTCATCCTCCTTTTCCCAAACAGCTGTGTGTATGTTAACTTGTTACCAAAGTAGCATACAGAAAAGTGCACAAATCTTAAATGCACTTAAGTTCTTATGAAATGAACACACTGAATGGTATAACCAGCTCCATGATGAAGAAGCAAAACATTACCAGCCCCCAGAATGCCCTTCATGTTTCTTTCTAATCATACTCCCACTATGGGATAACCACTATCTTGCCTTCTAATAGCTGAAATTAATTTTGCTTGCTTTTGCACAGGATGCACCTGGAATCACACAGCATGTGCTAATCTGTAACTTCCTGGATTTCCCTGTCTCCTTGATTCTAGTGGGAATCCAAGAAGAAGCCCAGTGGGGTTGCCTCCCAGGTGGTCAGGGCTACTCCCCAATGCCACCCACCTCAACATCATGACTAGCCTGTCTACATGCTCACTGGCCCAGGGATTCCTGTGCCCATGGACTCCTGGCACACCTCTCCCTTTCTGAGGTAAGAAAGAATCTTCTGCTGCTTCTTCTCAGCTTTTCATAAGGGTTCCCATGATAGAGGTGTATGTCCCTGGTGACCCCTGCCTGTGCTCTTATACCCCAGATCTTTCCTTCTCCACCAGGAAGGCCCTGGGAGAGTAGAGGATGGGGATGTGCTGATTCACAAGGTGGTCATGCCCAGCTTCACACCATTCCAAGTAACACCTCTCCCCCTGCTTTGTTCAGTGTGCCCCTTCCCGCTCCATCGAAAACTCTTTCTCTCTCTGGGTGATGAACTCTCGGGGCCTCTGCTGTTCCTCCGTGCAGCCTAGCACCTGCCACATTCTCTCTCCCCACTAGACATGTTTGTTCATTCCTGAACCCCAATTGCGGGCATAGTTTTTGTCTTCTTCCAGAGGATTCCTGATGCCTTGCAGATTGAGGGATGTGGCTTAAGGGTCTTGGGCGTTCTGCCTCGAGGGGGCAGTGTCTCCTCACACCACAAGACAGCCTAGGCTTTAGCCCCGTCAAGAAGCCCCATTATACAGATATTATCATCAAACCCATGTTACATATGAGGAGGGTAAGGCTCAGAGAAGTTTAAGGGATTTGTCCAAAACTATTTCGTTCATAAGTGACAACAGGTAGACCTCAGGAATGCCAGTGATGCAGGCCTAGAAGGCTTGGTATCTGCTAAAGGCTACCGTTCACTGAAACTAAAATGAGACACATGGATATTTTACAGATTTCATATCTTGTCCTCAAACAAATCCAGGAGAAAGGTTTTCTAATTTCCAGATGGCAGATACAGAAACTGAGGTCCAGAGAAATTAATTATTCTGCCTGAGGTCACAGGGATAGAGAAAGGCTAAACTAGATTCAGCCCCTCCCATCCCACACATGGACCCGAAAGCCTGGCTCTTTCCTCTGTGCTCTGCCACACTCATCAAAAGGATTCTGACAAGTGCAGATATGAGTGGCTACATGGGTAATATAGGACAGTGGGGACTAGGCATTTACCCAAAGAATACAAAAATACTAATTCAAAGGGATACATGCACCCTGATGTTTATAACAGCATTATCGACAATAGCCAAACTATGAGAATAGCCCACGTGTTCATTGACTGATGAATGGATAAAGAAGATGCGTGTATATACACAACAGAATATTACTGAGCTATAAAAAGGAATGAAATCTTGCCATTTGGAACAACATGGAAGGGGCTGGAGAATTATTACGCTAAGTGAAATAAGTCAGTCAGAGAAAGACAAATACCATACGGTTTCACTCATATGTGGAATTTAAGGAAAAAAAATGAGCAAAGGGGAAAAAAAGAAAGAGAGGGGCAAACCAAGAAACAGGCTCTTAACTGTAGGGAGCAAACTGATGGTTACCAAAGGGGAGGTGGGGGAGAGGGTGGGGGAAATTGGTGGGGATTAAGGAGTGCACTTGCTGTGGTGAAACTAATATTACACTGTATGTTACCTAACTGGAATTTAAATAAAAATAATTAAAAAAAAAAAGACAGTGGGGAAGCATTCCAGAGAGAGCAGAATACGGACCACCAAGGGACAAGTTTTGGTTCTCTATTAATGTGTAACAAACAGCCCGCCCCCAATTTAGTGGCTTAAAATAAAATTTTATTTTTATCTTTCACAGTCTTATGGGTTGACTCCACTCAGCTGGGCACTTCTCACTGGGGTCTGTCATGCATTTGCAGTCAGACTGAAGCTGGGGCTGGAGTCATCGGAAGGCTCATCTGGGCTGGATGTCCAAGACGGCTTTTTATTTTATTTTTTTTTTCTTTTCAAATTTGTTGCAATTCTAGTTAGTTAACGTATAGTGCAATATTGGTTTCAGGAGTAGAATTCAGTGATTCATCCCTTACATACAATACCCAGGGTTCATCACAGCAAGTGCCCTCCTTAGTACCCATCACCCATCTAGCCCATCCCCCACCCACCTCCCTCCATCAACCCTCTGTTTGTTCTCTATTTTTAAGAGTCTCTTATGATTTGTTTCCCTGAAGCCCTCCATGATATGCCACAAGCCATCACCTCCAGTTTTTCTCCTTTGCACCCCATGTTACACTGAAACAGCAGAGTCCCCTAATCAAGTTGATCCTAAGGCAAGACCTGACTGAGGTTCTGGTTCCTTAGCCTCTCTTGGTTCCTGACTATTTCCCGAACCTGATTCTGGAGGCTTCATGTCAATTTTGTGTGTTTCCGGATATTATTCCAGGAAATTTCTCTTCTACTTAAGTGAACCAGAGTCCATTTCTGTTGTCTGCAATTAAGAACCCTAGTCGGCACAAAGACCCATTGAAATCTTCAGCCAGAGGAAGTGACATGATCAGAGCAATTTATGGGCGAGAAAAATAGAAAAATCTGATAAAGATAGATTGAAGAGAGAAAAACAGGAATGAGAGAGGCCAGTTGGGAGGTCTTCATGACGTTTGGGGTGTATGATGAAGCACAATATTGCCAGTGCCAAAGAAGTGGGAGAAACAGCAGCTTTTGGCCACTGACTGAATATGGAAAAAAGAAGAGAAGGGAAAGTCCACGTTGACAGAGTTTTGAGTCTTAGCAACTAGGAAAACAATAATGTTACAAAGAGAAACAAGCAAGTCAGGGAAAACAGTTTGGAGGAGGAAATCTTCCATTCATTTATTCAACAACTATTAATTGCCTGCTCTATGCCAGGCACTGTTCTAGGCATTGGGAAGACAGCAGTGGGGAAAACAAAGTCTCAGTTCTAAATTAATAAATACATACGTGAGATAATGAACCTGCTTTAATAAAGCTTCAGTTTGTGGTGCCACAGACCCACATCAGAACATATCTAACTGGCAGCCAGAACTTCAAGAAAAGTCCTAGGCTGGGCCTGAAGACAAATTGGTAGTCATTGTCATAGACGTTCATTCATTTATTCATTCACTTGTTAGAGTACCTACTATGTTCTCAGTACCATTCTTGCCATAGACATACAACAAAAAAAATAAAAGAGGGGCTCAGCTCTCGTGGAGTTTCCATTATAGAGTACAGAGGCAGACAGTAAACAAATACACAAATATGTCAGATATGTGATGTGTACTATGAAGAGAAATAAAGCAAGGGAAAAGGAAGAGGAAGTTTGCTGTTTTAGATAAGATAGGTTGTTCTGCAAAGTCCCCTCTTGTAAGGAGATATCTGAGTGAAGTCCTGAATGAAGAGAGGCAACATCCACATGGTTACTAGGGGAAACCTATTTCAGGCAGAGGGAATAGTAAGTGCAAAGGCCCTGAGGCAGGACAATTTGGTTTCCGCAAAGAACAGCCAGGAGAACAGTGTGGCTAAAGTAAATGGGTAAGGGCAAGAGTAGGAAAAGAGGTAAAGGTGGGAGTGGGAGTGGGAGCCAGATCCTGTAGGGCCTTGCAAGTCATTGCAAGTACTTTGGCTCTTGTTCTGAATGAGATAGAAAGACTTTGGAGAATTTTGAGCAGAGGAAGCACACGACATGACTAACACTTTAAAAGGATTGTTCTGGCTGCTATATATAGAGTAGACTGGGGGTGTGCAAGGGCAGAAGCAGGGAGACCAACTAGCAGACAACTGCAGTCATTCAAGGCAAGAGACCCGGGGTGGCTTGGACCAGGATGGTGATGAGGGAGGACATGACATGTGATCAGACTCTAGAAATAAACAGAAGGAGAACCGACAGGATTTTCTGATAGATTGCATGTGAGGTGTCAGAGAAATAAAGGAGTCCAATGTCTCCAGAGCTTTTAATAGGAGCAGCTAGGAGAGCAGTTGCCATTTACTGAATAGAGAGAATTGAGAATTATATTCAGAGCTTCAAGAAAGAGTAAAACTGGGGGCGCCTGGCTGGCTCAGTCGGTTGAGCGTCCGGCTTCGGCTCAGGTCATGATCTTGCGGTCTGTGAGTTCAAGCCCCGCGTCAGGCTCGTGCTGACAGTTCAGAGCCTGGAGCCTGTTTCGGATTCTGTGTCTCCCTCTCTCTCTCTGACCCTCCCCCGTTCATGCTGTCTCTCCCTGCCTCAAAAATAAATAAACGTTAAAAAAATTAAAAAAAAAAAAAAAAAGAAAGAAAGAAAGAGTAAAACTGTCCCCAGCTTTCCTGCCTGGAAGGAATAATTTGGCTCCCAAGCCATGATGGGGGCCCAAAGTAAAGCACTCCTGTGGGGGCAAGGGGCAGGGGTGCATTAGCCTAGCATAGGCTATCAAGGCTGAGATGGGAGAAGCTGAAGTCTGCAAGGGGAGTGGAGGGAGCAGCAGCAATGGCAGCGATTTACAAAGGGATTGAATAACCCTTCTAACAAGGGAGGAGGACATCACAGAAATAGAAAGGGAGAAAATGAAAATATTTAAATGTTTGTTTATTTTTGAGAGAGAGAGAGAGTAAGGGAGGGGCAGAGACAGAGGGAGACATAGAATTTGAAGCAGGCTCCAGGCTCTGAGCTGTCAGCACAGAGCCTGACGTGGGGTTTGAACCCATGAGACGTGAGATCATGACCTGGGCCGAAGTCAGATAACCAACCGAGCCCCCCAGGCACCCCAGAAAGGGAGAAAATTAGAATAAACCTTGTGGTGTTGGACTGGAATTGAAGGTATGGTGTGCACTCTTGGCTTTCTGCATAGAGAGATTGATTGATCTATCAATAAATAGAAATGTGTGTGTGTGTGTGTGTGGTGTGTGTGTATATATATATACATATATGTGTGTGTGTGTGTGTGTATATATATATATATATATATATATATATGTATATATATATATATATATATATGTATATATATATATATATATATTTCCTAGCACTGTCCACTGAGAGGCCCAAAAGCAGTGACACTCCAAGAACAATGAACACACCTAGCACCCAGATCGTGATTTCTAAATATCACTCTCCATTAAAAAAGAACAAAGGTGCCTTGGATAAATGGCTGGTTGCAGGGCTGGAGCAGAGAAAGTACAAGATGAGCCTGGAAGTAAGGAAGTGCTCAAAGAATTATGATAGAAGCCAGCTTGGCAGGTGGCCAAATCTGGGAAATTTTTGAGCATCAAAATAAATAACGATTCAACAAGTAGAACACTCATGCCTATAATAATGGGGCCAAAGATGCATACCCCTGATGTAATCATGAGGAAACAACAGATAAACCCAAATTGAGAGACATTCTGCAATATAATAGGTCTGCAGTCTTTTGAATTGTCCTGATCATGAAAGCAAAAGAAACCTTAGACACTGTCTCAGACTGAAGGAGTCTGGAAAGACATGATAACTGAACGTAATGAATAATTCTGGACCTGGATCCTTTCATCATTAGGCCAATTGATGAAAGTGCAATAAGGTCTGGGTATTAGACAATATGAATGTATCAATGTTAATTTCCTGATCATGAGCATTGCATTGTTATGTAGGAGAATGTCCTTTAAAAAAATCTATTCATTTTTTGAGAGAGAGAGCGTGGGTGGGCAAGGGACAGAGAGAGAGGGAGACACAGAATCTGAAGCAGATTCCAGGCTCTGAGCTGTCAGCACAGAGCCCTACGGGAGGTGTGAATTCATGAACCTGTGAGATCATGACCTGAGCTGAAGTCAGACGCTCAACCACTCAACCGACTGAGCCACCCAGGTGCCCCAAGAACGTCCTTTTTTTGTGAGACATATACACCAAGGTATATGGAGTGATGGGACATCATGTAAGCAACTTACTCCCAAGTGGTTCAAGGAAGGGGAAAGTTCTTTGTATATTGTAATTTTTCTTTTACATCAAATAAAAAGAAAAAAGACAAGGAAGGAGTGAATGAAATCCCTGAGGCAGTGGGGAGTGAGGGGGCGTGGTCAGCCAGTGCACAAAATAGTAGAATATTTCTAAGGAGAGGGCAGTTAAAGATGTTTCATGTTGCAAAGAGATGGAAGAGGAGCAAGACTGAGAAAAAAAAAAGTATTAAACTTACAAAATTGTTTCTATGTTATCAATCAGGGCAACAGCTGTTTACATATGCAGCATAATGGGAGCTAAATCAGTTATTCACGAGAATGCTGGCTGTGCCTATGGATTTCTACAACTTCTTGGCATCCTGGGCCTTGGGATTCAGAGGCTGGAAACCTGCTTTCACTACAAACCATCATGATTTTAAGAAGAAAATCCTAATGACATAATCATATTAGCTCTTGTCAGGAGAGCAGATCTCCTTAATTCCTAGTTTTAGAAGGTTCCTTTCTTAAGTTTAGTACATTCTCATTATATGCAATGCTCACATTTGGGGCCAAAAACATTCTGAATCTGGAATTATTATTGTGCCCAAGTAATACATGTTCATTATAAACAAAAATGTAGATAGAACAAATTTTAAACCACCTATAATCCCATCATCCAGAAATAGTTTCCATTAGCAATTTGCTGCTTATTTTAGACTTTTAAAATTCAAATCACATCTATAAATTTTTGTTGCACTAAAGGAAGGATCCTGCCCTGTGCTATTTTGTATCTTGCGCGCGCGCACACACACACACACACACACACACACACACACCATATAGAGCAAACACTGTCTCAGTCACTAAATATGCTTCAACCACCTCACTTTTAAGGACGCTGTGAAGAATTCCATTGAGCAGATGGGCGTTGATTTATGTAATCATGTTCCTATTTGAGGACTTTTGCATTGGGCGCAGAGAGACCGCGCCTCAGAACTTGCCCACGAAGCAGGGACGACTAGGGAGGATGAGAGGTTGGGGGATAGCTAAGTCACAGGGAACAAGGTTTCAAGTACACAGAGGAAAGGTCATCGAGGCCACGGCCGGCAGAATTCGAAGAGCTGAAGGAGTCAGGTTGTACCCCAGGACACGGGGCGCCGAATGGGTGGACCTCGAGACCCGAAGAACTGAAGCGAGACCCGTGGTGGTGGCGGCGGCTGCGGGCGGCCCAGGCTCGAAAGCTAGTGCACCGCCGCTCCTCACCAACAGAGGGCGCTGGGGCCACAGCAGTACGCAGTGGGCGGGTGCCAGCTGCCGGCCAGATGTGGGGAGCTGGACCGCGGGAGACGCTAGCTCAACCCCAGCCCCTCCAGGCCTGCAGGCAGGAGAGAGCGAAGACGAGATGCAGGGGGCAAGGGTGATGGCAGAATACGCCACCATCGCTGCTCTGCAGGGTCCTAGTTTGCCTTCCCTTGTAGGGCAGAAGTGAGGAGAGAGAAGCCTCCTGCCCAGAAGGGACTCTGATTCGCACAAAAGCAAAGTATGGGCTGGCAGCCACCCTGAGGCTGGCTCAGCAAAACAGAGCCAGGTCCACCGGGTGGGGCTCCGGGCCAGGGGAGACCCACGCGACTGTCTGCGGCGGGAAAGAGAGCCGGCCTTGAGGGCTTTGAGCTTCTGGAGTACCCAGCCCTCGAGTCCAGACGTCCAACACACACACCACACCACACCACACCACACCACACCACACCACACCACACACAACCTCCCTGCACTCTTTCTGCCCGGGTGCGGTGTGCATTCAAGAAGAGAGAAATTGAGGCACAGCCGGACAGAGCACTAACTAGACCTGTCCCCCCCATGTTGCCTGCAGGGGAGAAGTTGGGCTAGAGGGCCACAGTTCGAAGTTCCAATTAAGGATCCTGGGCCGGGGACAACCCCAGGGACCCCGCCCCCTTGGCCTGCCAGCTGTCCCCACCCCGGCTGCTTCCCTGACTCCGGAGTAATCAGCTGCTGCGCACGGCTGTAATTGACGGTGCAGGCCCGGTCTGGCAGAGGGCCGGCGGGCGGCGCAGGGGCGGGCGAGGGGCTTAATTGCAGGGCTTCAGGTCGCAGTCTGGGCTGCAGCTTCGCTTGGGGTGGGGGGAGGAAAGGGACAAACACTAAGCTCGCAGAGCCTGGTCTCAGGGGGGAGCTAAAAGACCTTCCATTCGGTAGTAGGGGATTCCTTCCCCGGAAAGTGGGGATGGAGGGGCTTGAACCCTAGCGAGAGTTTCGGAGGAGGAGCTGGACGTCTCTGGAGAGCTAGGCAGAGGGGGGTAGATTCCAAACTCCCCACCCCAACCCCAAGGAGCCCTGGTTCATCCTGTCCGAGACTCCTCCCCTCGTTATGACCCTCCCTCCACCACCACACGCCGCTTCCCTTTCTGCCGCCCCCGTCACCCCCCCTTCTCGTATCCCCAGGGCGCTCCCACCCTGGGGAAGAATGTGCCCTCCTAGCGCACCCTTGCCATGGTAACGGCACACCCCCACCCCCGCGCACCGCAGCGGCCGGGCCTGGCCCGCAGGGCGGCGAGAAAAGGGGGAGTGGGCGCCTCCCAGCCCCGCGGACACACCTCGACTGCCCTGGTTGCCACAGTAACCGGGGAAGTTTCGAAGTGCGCAGGCGCAAAGTGGCACAGGGCTCTACTCCTGATCCTTCACCCCTCTAATCCACCAGCAGAGAACCCTGGCTCCTAGGAGAGACTGCCACTCATCCCCCTCCACCCCCGCGCAACTTCAAGGACAAAGTCTGGAGAGGGATCATGGGGGCGTCCCAGCTTCCACGCACTTCAAGCCTAGGGAGCAAACGTGGCCAGAGGGCCCAAAGAGTCTGAAACCTGAAAAGGGATCCCCCTGTCCCCAGCCCGTCCACCTCCCCAACAGAGCCTGAGGGGGGCGCTGGCAGCAGGAAGCCCGGAATGGCCCCGGAGGCGCACAGGCCCCACAGTGGAGCGGTGATTACAGGGACCTGTCCCTCCCGCCCCCGGCTCCCACTCTCATTAAGTCATTTTTTCCCCTGTTGGAAAGTCCCCGTGCCTTGAGCGCAGGGGTTGGGGCGACCGCAGGCAGCTGCCGGCAACCACATGAGAAGGGGGGGGGGGGGGGGGTGGAGGGGAGGAAGGGGGCCGCGACTAGAGCCTGGCCAAACTCCAACGTGGAAGGTCCCCTGCCGGGGGCTAGCTGGGGGCGCATTGATCTGGGAGGAGGAGGGCTTGGAGAAGCTGACCTAGCTTCTCATCCTGGGTCTTCCTAGAGTTGTTAGGGCCTCTACTCTGCCTCTTTCCTCTTATTTCAGCCCTGGGACCTTGGGTGACTGGAAAGCAGGATGCCTGGGTTCTGATCCCCACCCCGGTCTGGCTGCCTCTCCCTGACCCTTAGCCTGACCACTGCCTGCTGATCTGTCCACCACCCTCATTCTCTGTTAGTTCTCCCCCTCCCTCCAGCTGGAGCCATCCAGGCTCTATTAAACCATACTAGTTTTTCCTCCTGCAAGGAGGTGACCCAGGGTCCATCAAGGTGAAAGGTATTGGGGACCAGGTCAGTTCCCTTCCCCTCTAATCTATGGTCCACCATTTGTTCTTATTCCAAAATTGCAACCCTGGTCCTCCCCCCCCCCCAAGCTATTTGGCAAATTCTTCCTCCCATCTACCTCCATCACCCCCAATTTCCAGTCAGCACATTGATTTCTGTCTCGCCCTTCAGCCAGGATGCCTAAGCCCAGTGCCCCTTGGGCCCTATTTTCCCCTTCATCACCTCCACATCTCCCTTTAGGACCATTGCCAGATCCTACATCCCCCTTTTCAGTTGTGGGGTCCAGCTTTTGCCCTGAGACCCTAGCCAGCTTCTGGCCCAGAGGGACGATATGGAGTGGGTAACACCTTGTTTGTTCCTTCCCCAACTTTCACTCTCTTCCTTTACAGATCCTGCCAGCATATATCAGCTCACCAGGACTTGACTGGAACACGTCCTTCCCCCCACAACGTGGTGTCCAGCCCCTGCCCCACCCCACCACTCACTCCTCTCTGGAGGCAACAGGCTCTGCAGTATTCCTGCTCCTACCTCATTACCCCAGCCCTGATCCTGTATCTCTCCAGTCTCTCCTCCCCCTGGCTCTGTGCTCCTTAAGCCTGGAAGGCACCGGAGGGTGAGGTCAAAGCTAATACAGCAGCAGGGGACACTAATTAGCAGGGGACAGCTAATACAGCAGTGGACACTGCTGGGGGTGGGAGTGCTCCCCACTCAGGCCTCTCTTCCTCACCCCCCCCACCTCTTTTCTCCTCCTCCCTGGGATGGGAGGGAGCAAGGGGGCGGGGAACCCAGCCCCCACAGCTCCCTCCTGGGTGAACAAGAGGAAAGGAATGAGGCAGGTGTGTCGGGCTGCTCCCGCTTACCCCTCCTCTCCGGGGGACTCTAACCCGCCTGCCTGTGGGGCTGTCTTTTGGGGGTTGGGGAGAGAAACTCTGTCCTCCCCAGAAGCAGCGGAGCTGAGCATGTGTAAGGCCTGGCTGTCGTGGGCATGTCCAGGAGCTGCCGGGATGCAGGCAGTTGGAGGAGAGGAAGCTGAAGGCAAGCTAGTTGGGGCAAAACTCTCAACAGGGATACACCACCATAAGAGCGTCCTTTCCTTCTCACCCCTACCCTGAGGTAGGGAGACATGGGCTAAGGAAATATGGGGATTCGTGTAGGCTGGCAATCGGGAAAAGGAACAAGACTTCATCCTTGTCTGGTTCATCCAGAAGGGTGCCATTCTGGGTAAAATGAGGCAGGAAGCAGGATCCTCAACTTGGAGCAGCAGGAGGTCTGGATGAAGTAGGTGAAGTGTTCTTTCTCTGAGATCCCGACCACTCTACCTCCATCTCTACCACCCTCCTCCTTGAGGGTTTGGGACAAAGGAGGCCAAGGAAGGATGTCTCTTCGCCTCTGGCCTTACTTACATACCCCATCTCCCCTGCATGCACTCAGAGAGACCAGCATCCAGACAGTGAGTCTCCTGGCCCTCCCCCACCACCCTCCTCCCTGCCGCACCTTCTAGCCCCACCTGCTCCCTGGGGCGCTGGGCTGGCTGGGTTGAGCTGGGTCTTGCCCAGGATTACTCCTCGCAGAGTGCCTGTCTCTGCCGAAGGGTGCTGCTGGGCACCGCCACTCGTCCTGGCTTGTGGCAGAGGGCTCAGGCACAAGGTGGACAGCTAGAGCTCTGGAATTAAGAGCTCCGGATCCAGCTTCTTGTCAACATCCCCCTGGCCTCCATTCAGGCAGGTCCCATCTGGTTTGGAAGATGGCTGTAGTTTCCTAACTGGCCCCCTGTTGTTAACTCCTCCCCTCTTCATTCAGTTCCCCAGCACAGTGAGCCAGGTGGGAATCAGACCATGACACTCGCCTGTTCAAGACCCTCTGAAAGTTTCTCATTCCTCTGAAAATCCCAACTCCTTACGATGGCCCAGAGGGACATGTGATGTGACTCTTGCCTGCCCTCCCAGCTCCTCTCCTGCTAACCTGCCCTTGACTGCTTCATCCGATCACACTGGCCTCTTGGCTGTTCCTCCTGAGGAGATCTCTCTCACCACCGACCTTTGGCATTCACATGGCCTCGGCCTGGAAAGCCCTTTCCCTCAATCTGTGCGGGGCTATCTTCGGCACACAGGTCTCAGCATGAGTAACAACTCAGAGAGGCCTTCTCAGACCAATGACTTTATCTAAAGAGGCCACACTCCTACCTATGTGTCTTATTCATCAATACCTTGTACCTTATTCATCAATAAATGAATCAATGAAAAAGATGTGGGGTGTGAGTGTGTGTATACATGCAGCCATAACGAAGGAGGAGATCTTGCCATGTGCAACCATATGGATGGACCTTGTGGGTATTATGCTAAGTGTAATAAGTCTGACTAGAAAGACAAATACCCCATGAGTTCACTCTTATGCGGACTCTAAAACACAAAACGAATGAACAAACAAAAAGCAGGATCAGACCTATAAACACAGAGAACAAACTGATGGTTGCCTGAGGGGAGGTGGGTGAGGGGATGAACAAAATGGGTGAAGGGGAGTGGGAGATAATGGGCTTCCAGCTAATGAATGAATTAGTCACAGCACTACAAGGCACGGCATAGGGAATAGAGTCAATGGTATTGTAATAGCATTATATGGTGACAGAGGTATAGAGATGTTGAATCACTAACGTTGTACACCTGAAAAGAACATAACATTGCGTGTCAACTGTACTCAAATAAAAACAGGCTTTTAAAATGCAAACATAAAAAATAAAAACTAAAGGGACCCCACTCCCCACGCATCACTCTACATCCAGCACCGTGCTTTATTTGCTTCATGGTACAGAGCATTGTCTGAGATGACCTGGTTTGTATATTTACTTGTTTATTGTCCCTCTCTCCCAACCAGAATGTAAACTCCAAGAGGCCGGGTGCTGTGTCTCTCTTATTCACATCTGTCTCCCCAGCACCCATCATCCCCTGCAGAGTGCCAGGCCACAAAGAGTGCAAAATAAATATTTGTTAAATGAATGATGAGGGACAGAGGCCCTTGGGGGAGGGCATCCTAGGTCTCTACAGAATCACTTCAGCTCAGTTACGTCCATTTCTTCTTTTCTAATCATCTTTCCCTGTCCTTCAGCTTCCAGGGTTAGAGGTGAAGGCACGAAAGGAGACAGGCCCAGAGGCTGCCTGGCTGACACTTGCCCTCCGGTGTGGGTGTCGGGCAATCCCCAGCCCAGCTGAGCCGTCTAAGCTTAGGGCAAGAAGCAGGGAGGCAAATCTGTCCTGGAGCCCCCAGAAGTGAGTGGTGGGGTCCAGGCAGGCCTGGACTCTCCCCTGATTGCAGACTTGACCCTCAGAGCCGGGAGGTTCCTATCGGATCAGATGGTCCAAACTCCTCTCCCAGGAGCCAGGGCGACGCTGCTGCCAGGCCAAGACGGCAAGCCGCAGAGGGCCGGGCTCAGGGAGGGGAAGGAAGCCTTCCGCTCACTTGCAGACGCTGACCCACTCGGTGATGCGGCACTCCTCACAGACCACGAAGCAGCACCAGTGGAAGCGGCAGTGGCAGCGCTCGCTGCGCGTCTGGCGCAGGATGTTGTGGCCGCGGCCGCAGCACATGCTACCGCAGCCGTCGGGGCCCGCACTGCTCTTGTTGCACAGGCGGCCCACGGTGCCCGCCGAGTCCAGGCGCGGCTCGTGCTCGCAGAAGTCGGGCGACTTCTCGAAGTAGACCAGGTCGGCGGGGCTGGCGCGGCGCCGCGGCCCCGGGACGCCCGGGGCCGGCGAGGGGGCCCCCGCGGGGCCGGGCTCCAGCTGGCCACCGTTGCGGTTGTGCGGCCGGATGAGCGTGGCGCGGTGGAAGCGGCTGCGCAGCAGCGCCCCCACGGCGCGGAACTCCGGCGTCACCTGCCAGCACGTCTTGAGCTGGCAGCTGCCTGACGTGCCGTGGCACTTGCACTTCCGCCGCATGTTCTCCATCACCGCCTGCAGAGGGAGGCACGGCGAGGGGTGACGCCCGCGGTCGGCCCCACGGCCCTCCTCCCAGCGCAGGCACTGGCCTGCGAGAATCTCCTCGGAGACTTCTGAAACCGACTCCCATTGAACAGATGCAAAAGCTGAGGCCCCAAGCGGGGCAGAGTGGGGAGGCGGGCGCACAGCTCCTGAGCTAGGCAGTCGGGAGAAGAACTCCGCCTGCTCTTCTGCTGTTCTCCCATCCGCCTCCCACAAGGCCAGGTCCTGGGGGAATTCCCTCCTTCCTCCCCTCTTCTCCTTTCCCACCAGCTGCAGGGGGCCCTTGGGGCTGGAGGCTCTTGCTTCCTGAGGGGGGATCCCAGATCCTCAGGGAAATTCCCTCTCCTTCCATCCCTCAGGTGGGGGCCAGAAGCAGGGGGTTGCTGGCCCCACTGTATCCTATCCCCAAAGCCTCTGGCCTCGATCCAGGCTGTGAGTGGGGGCTGCGGGGAGGCTGAGAAAGCCCCTTTCCTTCTCTGGGCCCTGCAGCCCTTTGCAGGGAGCCTAAGGAGGGGACAGGAGCTGAGGAGTCTCCCCTTCATCCCATTATACCGGCTGGAGCTTATTCTGCCCACTGCTGAATGTCACAGTTCCTCCTAGGGAACAGTGAACACCAAGCGGGGCCAAAAGCTCTACCTGAATACAGAATGGGAGCAGCCCCCAGAGAGCCAGACCCTCAGCCCAATGAAAGCGAGAAGTTCCCAAGCATCCAAGGGAGGTAGTTACAGGGGTGTGGTATACCGACCCCCTGCCCAACTCTCAACCTGCCCTAGAATCTCCTCCCAAAGGACCCCTTGACATTATCCTCATTAGAGACACCGGAGACATCTTCCTTTCCCGGGACTCCATTCCAAAACACAGCTGCAGACAGGGAGACCAGTGATCTGGGGCCCTCACACCTGGGCGGTTAGGGCCAGAAGAGAGAGACCCTGCCCTCTGAGTGTTAAAGGGCTCCGCAGCTTGTAGGTGCAGCCTGTGGTGGCAACACCATGGAGGAACGAGCCCAGGGCCTCGGCTGGCCAACGGCTCCAGAACATTCGCTTCCCACAGACAGCAGCCATTAATTAACCAGTTTAACGAGGAGTAGGAGGCACTGTTGGTATGGGCTGGGACAGCATGGGAGCTTGGGAAAAGAGCTGCACTAATAGGGCAGGGCTGGGTGGAAGCTGGATGTGACCTAAGGGTGGATATGCCTCAGTTTACTTCACCTCTAAGTCAGGACGGGAAGAGCTGAATCAGCTCTGAGTCTTTGTGGAAGGAGCTGGTGAAGCACAGGGCCGAGAGGACAGGAGAAAGGGGAGTCAGGAGGCGCAGGTGCCAGGCCGGGTGAGGGGAAGCCAGAAACGAGGCCTGAGCAGGCCAGGCAGAACCGAGAGAAGGCATAGGGGCTGAACAGCCAGAAAAGGAGGGTGCTGGGCTACCACGAAGGCTAAGGAGGCATCTTAGTGGAGGCACGCACCCAGCGCAGACGACCCTGCGGAGCAAAAGGCTCAGCTGCCTGGCGATGAATCTGCCTCTATCCCTTCCTTACCAGCTGCACCACCTTGGGCAAGCTTCTTCATCTCTCTGTACCTCACTTCCCATATCTGAACACGAGGCTGCTACTAGCACCCTCATAGGTAGTTGTAAAGATTAAAAAGGCTAATATGTGGTGTGGAGCTCCAGACGGTACCTAACACATAGTAAGCACTCAATAAATGCAAGCGATTGATTATTCCTTTCTTTCCTTTCTTCTTCTTCTTCTTCTTCTTCTTCTTCTTCTTCTTCTTCTTCTTTTTCTTTTTTTTTTTAATTTATGACCTTTGAGGGAGTACGAACATTCAAGGATAGGGAGAAAAAGGAGGAAGGTAACCATAACACAGGACCTCAGTGGCCCCGAGGAACCTCCCCTTGCAGGAATCCCTCATTCTGCACAGAAAGGCTGGGAGAACAGGTAGAGGGTCACAGCATAGGATAGCACAGAATCATGGAACGTTAGAGCTGGGCCAGGGCAGGGGAGACTAGGGAGCTGGATGACCCAGTTCAACCTTCTTGCTTTATAGGGGAGGCCACAGAGAGGCAGAGCAAGGCCAAGGCCCCGGAGGCCCTGTCTGCAGCCCTGTCCCCCCCTCCATCCAGTGCTCACCACAAAAAAAAAAAAAAAAAGGAGCAGGCTGATCCAGGACAGGGTTTTTCTCATCCCTGGATCCCAGACTAGTCCAGTGCCTGGCACACAGTAGGTATCCAATGCATGTTTGATGACTGGATTAGGCAGGGACAATGAGAGAGTTGCTGAGTAAGGGGGGAGCTCTGGGTCCCAGAGCAAGGCCTGGGGGGAAGGGAGGAGCCCTAGGCAGAGGGATCTGGAGCAGGCCCAGGCGGATGTGGGGCTCTCACCTGCCTCCCAACTCGGTTGTTGTGGAGCCTCATGCGCGCGTGGATGTCTCTGTGAGGCTCCCGGGAGTCCAGAAAGTCCTTGGAGAAGCGCTCCCCGAAGCCCACGTCGGGGCTACAGCCGCCCCACTCCCAGGAGTCCTGCAGGCCCGGGCTGGCAGGGGGCAGGGCTGGGTGTTCCGGGACCCCGTGGCTCAGGCCCTTACCGCGCTGCAGCGCGTCCAGCTGCAGGCGGTGCAGCTTCCGACGGAAGGCCTCCTCGTCCCCGCGCCGAGAGGCGTCGCAGCCACAGGCCCTCAGTTTGCCCAGGGCGCAGGCATTGGACACCGCGTGCACTACGCCCGCTGCAGCGATGGCGTAGGCGAAGGCACTCTCTCGGAAACCTGAGGGTGGAGATCCAGGGAAAGGACTCTCAGGGGCCTCCACATTCATCCCTCTGCCCTCCCTGCCCAACCTTCTTACCACACAAAGGGGAAATGGAGGCGCAGTGTTGGGGGAAGGTCTGGGACAAGGACACAGATTCAAAGAGGGGCAGAAATCACATCAGAAGTTCTCCATGCAGGGTGGAGTGTGGGAGGTCTCCCCAGAGTCTTCTTTTGTACTTCACTCCCTGTTCCACTAACATCACCCTTAGCAAGCTCAGAATTCGTGTCTACCTCTCTCCTGTTGGGCATAAAGTATCTGGGAAACATTTCTTTTTCAGATCAGGGACTTCATCTGTTACCTCTCATGTGATATTTGCAATTTAAAAATAAGCCTGCGGAAAGAAGGCAAAATTTAAGCTAAAAAATAAATGACTAGAGATAGAATTCCAGGCCCCAGAAGATGTTCATGGGCAGAAGGGTAACTAAGAGGAGGGTGTCCTCTGACAGCTCCCGGCCCCAAGATTGCCTGCCTGGTGCCACCCCCTTAGGCTGACTGCCAGATTCAAGAGGCAGAGGAAAGAGCCAGCAGAGTTTCCCCTTTTCCTGTCCACAGGACATCCCAGAAAATCTGCTCGGAGACGGGCGTTGCCCAGCCACGCTGCCTGCAGTGGGTCTAGGTCATCTGAAGAGGTTGTTTGAGGAATGCTGGAAATAAGCCCATTGCCCTGCAGGAGTGTTGAAAATTGAGAGGGAAGGGTGAGTTAAGGCAGACACCTTCTTTTTGATGCTCTGGGGCACAAAGCCCCTGATGACCACTTGCAGGGGCCCAGGACTTGTCTACACTACTTTTCTCCTCGGTGTTCTCAGCCTGAGCCATCCTCTGGGAAGGTCTGGGCCTGTGGCAGGGGGAGGCCTACTTACAGAGGACGGTCTGCCTCCTGGCCCCACAGGCTGCTTCTTCCTTATTCTGCATCTGAGAGGGGACCAGCTAGCAGCGTTTTACAAGTTTCTGACCAGCCTCTGGAACCCAGAGAGTGTGGGCAGTGGGAGAAGAAGCCAAGAGCAATGAGAGCCTCCATATGAAAAGGAGAACTCACCTGTGCCATAGGCACCTGTTGTGGAAGCCCAGACCTGGCTGGAGATTGATGGCTTGCGGGAGGCCAGAGATTCAGAGGAAAAAAAACTCTAGATCCTTCCACCCTAGTGCTGAAGCCTGGAAGGACATGCTCTGGGAGTTCCCGTAGTCCTCAGAGAGCCAACCAGGACTGAACAGAGACCCTAGCCCAAACCTGCCCCTCACACTCACCCTCTGCATCATAGGGTCCTGTCCTCCTTTTCTTGTCTAGCCAAAACGACGAAGACGACGACGACGACAACAACAACAACAACAACAAAACTTGACAAAACGTGTAGTAGTTAAAAGTATGAACTCTCAAGCAGCCAGATTGTCTGGGTTCAAATCCTGGCTCTTCCACTTACTAAACTGTTAATAGCTACCCAACTTTGACCAAGTGACTTGACCTCTGTGCTTCGGTTTTCTCATCTGCAAGACAAGATTGTTTTTATCTGCTTCATTTTTGTCCCAAGGATTAAATTAGTTAGTAAATTTAAAGTACTTAGAAGAGCACCTTATTCATAGTAAGTACCGCACAAACATTAGCCATTATTGAGAAGTTCTTCCTGTTGTCTGACTTCACTCACTACTGCCGTAATTTTAGGCCATTGCTTCTTGTTTTCCCCAGTCGGGACAGAGCCCAGAAGCTCAAGACCCATTTTAGAATAAATCACATGGGCCACTAGAAGCCCATGAAGCAGGCTGTCCCTGTCTATCTTCTCTCTCCAGCTTGTGGCATCTCCAGACCTTTTCCGTAAGGAGCCCAGCTATGAACAGACAGGAGGGGATGAGGATTGGGCTGGAGCCTTTTAAAGGGATGTTGGGAATTGGTGGGAGCCAAAGAGGAGTAGACACTGACATGGGATGTAGGGCCCAAGAGAAATGGCAGACCTAAGTCCCTGGGGAGCACACTCTGTGTTTATCCCTTGCCTTGTAGCTGTGGAACTCTGAGCGCTTCCCTTATTGCTAGGGGAGTCATTAGCCCACTCCTAGGACAAATGGCAATACTCAGACTTCCAGAAGCAGCCCAAGCCTCAGAAATCATCTCCCCCTCCAACACACACACACACACACACACACACACACACACACACACACACACACTGTGCAAAAGGGGGATGCCCAAGGTCACAGGGGTTACAGAGCAGAACCAGAGCAGGACCCAGGCCCAGCTCTCTCAGCTCCCAGGCCTGGGAACTGGCTGCTAAAGGACATTTGGCTCTAGGGAAGACATGTTCCTGAGTAAGAAACCCAGCCAGCCCAATTTCCAGTTTCCATGGCCCTATCTATGCACAGCACCAAGAAAGAGCAAGAGGCTGGTCTAGGGGGATGTGCTGGGCCAACCACCATCTTCCAGGCTCTTTACATTCAGAGGCAGGCCTGGAGGAATCTGGAAAAATGTAGTCTACAGTCTACATAGAACACCCCTACCTACTCAAGGCAGCTAAAGACACCATCCCATGGCCTCTGGCAGCTGTCACAGCCACGTTTAGTGGTGACCAAGCAGGGCTTGTGTGACCACCCTCTGCTCCAACATCCAAGATTCAGAGAAGTCCAGACTGCTGGGCCTCTGCCCCCAGCTCCCACTCAGGGCCCCAGTTTCGGTCCTGGCCCCGGCTGTCTGGGGCAGACGCAGGCACTGTGCCATCTGGCCAGCTGGAGGGGGAGAGGGGTGGGGCCATGGCCAGCTGGGCTGCCTGGAGCATGGAGGGAGGGGGGGGTGCTTGTTAAGACGCACAATTAGCCGTCCTGCCTTTGATCTGGGACAGGGACTGCCAGCATCTAAGTGGAGTCAGCTGCTCCTTCAGGCTGCAGCCAACGGCCAGGAAGGGGCTGGGGGAGGAGGTTTGGAGGGCAGGGGAGCATGGAGGAGAGAGGATTCAGGAGCCAGTGGGAACCAGGAGGGGTCAGAGAAGCTTGAGCCCCGCCTATTTGAGTCAAAGAGGGAGGGAAGGGGAGAGATCTGGTCACCATTCCCTCCATGCATATAATCTGTGCATGCTCATGTGCCTGGCCTGAGAGAGAGGAAGAGGTTGTGTGCATGTGGGAACACTTAGGGGTGACACTGAATGTGGCTACACGTTTGTACAGACAAAGGTAGGTATCTGTGTGTGTGTGTGTGTGTGTGTGTACATGTGAGTTTCATTTCTTGGACTACTCCATTGTGCCACTCACCTCTGGACACATGGTGGGAGCTTGGGAGGCAGTATGGTAGGGGGTTGAGTGCAATCTCTAAAGACAGCTGGCCTGCATTTGAGTCCTGGCTCTATAGCTCACTTACAAGCTGTGTGACTAATGGCAAGCTACCCAACCTCTCTTAGCTTCATTTGTAAAATGAAGATACTAATAAGACCTATCGCATGGGGATTGTTCGAGGATGTTAAAGTACAGATAAAGTGCTTTAGAACAGTGCCAGACAAACAGCAAGTACTTAATAAGTATTAGCAAATTCACCGGGTGCTATTAGAATAATGGAACTTTAGGTGATCCTGGAATATAATTGCCTGTGCCTCTTCTCCTCATCTGAGTGCCACCACACACCCCACGCCTGGAGGCCTAGCCATAAAACCAAGACTCCTCAAGGATGAATGTAAAAGAGAGGTGGGAGAAGAAAGAACCAGAGCCTTGGAGAACAGAGGCCAGACTCTCAAACTGTGGGCTTCCATTGGGCTGAGAACCCTGCTTGCTATAGAGCCTCATGCCCCCTCTTTCCACCCATTCCAGATGGGTCTGGGCCCTGCCTTCCCAAGCTTGTCCACTCCAGGTGCTCAAGCACTCTTCTCTCCTTCACTGGAATTCCATCCCTTCAGCCCAACCCATTTTCAGGGAGATGTCAGGACAATTAGATGGCAGTAACAGTATTAAGGTGGCAGGTCCCAGGGACCACCTCCTCCCTGCAGTCTCTGAATTTTAAACATGGCAGAGTGCACCTTGAAGAGAATCCCACTGGCAGTCTGGGTTGGAAGAGCGGTCAGCAACCAGTACTCCACTTGGGGGAAACAGGTCACCTGACCCCACATGGGACAATTCATAACTTGAAAAGAAGGGGAACTGGGGGAAGGACCCCATCCAGGGGAATGGCTGCCACCAAGAGTGGCCCCGTGGAATTCAAATTTAGGTAGTCCTCGAAGTGATGGGCCAAGATGGACAGCGACATAACCCCAGAGGAGGGTGAACACAGATACCGAGAGAGGGCTGTAATGGTGGCCCCTGGAAAGAGAAAGTGGCAATTTCTTCCAGAAGCCTAGAGTCCCCTCCGAGGAGGGACAGGTAGAAAATGGGATGTCTCAATGCAGGAGCAAAAGCCACATAGGTAGGACCGTGTTCCAAGGCCAAAGGAAAGAGCCCAGCCCCCCAGCCAGAGCCCGGCCGGCCGCAGCTGTCCCGCCCCTCCCCACGCGCTGGGCGCTGCCCCGCCCTGGCTAGCCCCGGCAAGTCTCCCCCCCTCCACCCCTAACCTCTCCCCCTACCAGTCCCCCCAGCTCACCTCCCGCTTATTAAACTGCAGGTGAACCCGGGAGCGCCTGGCACCGCGCCAACCCCGCGTGCTTCCACCGCTCTGAACTCACCCTTGAGCTTCAAAGACCCCACGTCCTCCACCAGGCCACAGGGGCCTCAAGCGGGCGAAGTAATCAGGACGCGTGGGCGCGCTCTATCTAGAGGGGGAAGGAGGCCCAGAGGGGAACTGGGGACACCGTGGCCGGGAAGAGGGATGAAGAGCTTGTCTTGCCTTGCCTCATCTGGAGCGGCAGGGGTGAGAACCTCAGCGCCTATTCAAACCCCCGCGAGCAAAACCCAAAGCAAGGCCTCCGGTGTCCTCACCTCCCGGGCCCGGGTGCTGGAGGGAAAACGGGGCGTCGGGGAGCGCATGGGTGACCTAGAAACCCGGAGTGGGAGCAGGCGCGCGGCGGCGGCGAGCGCCGGCCGGGCCCAGCCCGGGCAGGAGAGAGGCACGGGTCTGTCACTTGGCGTGGGCGAGCGCTGGCCGACCGGGGAGGGGCGCCCCGCCGGGGGTCCCGGGCAGCCGCAGACTGACGGCTGGCGGGGCTCGGGTGCGGCAGGGCGGGCGGGGCGGGAGCGCGGGGCAGGGGCGGGGGGGGGGGGGTGCCCCTTGGAGAGCCGCGCGGCCCGGGCCGGGAGCCGTCTGCCGCGGCCCGCGGGGATTAGTTCGCGGCTGCATGCCGCCACACGCGTCGGGCTGGGCTCGGCCGGGTAGAAACAGCGCCCCGGGCGCGCGGGGGAGGGAGGTGGGGAGGGCGCGCGGGGGCGGGGCGGGCGGCCTGGGGCTGGGCTGGAGGAGGTGGCGGTGGCCCCTGACTTGGGGGCCAAGGGGATGCAAGCAGGGGTCCTGGTGAAAAGGGAAAGGCCCCGGCTTGCCGAGTTCTTTCCGGAATAGGGTGCTTTAGAGTCTGACTCTCCTAGAAGCTTCTGGACCCCAAGGGCACAGAATATAGGGGTACAACTCCTCCTCCACTGGGCAAGAAAATTGGACAAGTCTCACAGTGCCAGGTCCCCACACTGTCCCACTCAAGCAGCTGAGAGGAGAGATGGATAACGCCTGTCTTCCCCCAAAAGGCCTGAGGCAAGGCCTAAGGTACCAGGGCAGGAGACGGGTGGGAACAGAAATGAGTGACAAGGCCTCCTGCCATCTCCAACCCTAAGGGTTGTCAGGGTAGGCCCTGGGTCACTCAGAAGTCACAGAGGGAGGACAGGGAGAAGCTGTGGCTTCTCTGGGCTGTGAGAGGAAGAGGGATTGGCAGGGCGGTCGGGCCTGCTGGGCAGGAGGCGGGCACACACCCAGTGCCTCTGATTCAGAGAAGGTTTTCGGGGGCGGTGAGAATGACACAGAGGCTGGTGGTGTACCTTGCCGGAAGAGCTTCTGCAGAAGTACAGACATTTTACCTGCCCCAGCTTCCCTCACCTACCCCATTTGGCAAAAGTCCTCCCTACTGACTCTGGGTACTTTATCACGGGCTCTCCATCCCAAGTGCTGTTTACTAGAGGGTAGAGGGTAAACTGAGGAAGGTAACAGATACGGATATTTCCCAGGCTTGAGATATACAGTGTCAGTGACCAGGCAGGATAACCCAGGAGTCAACTCTCGGGCACGGAACCTGCTAAGGTCAGCCCACCCAGTGCAGGCTGGAGACACATCTTCCCCGTTTGGCTGGCCCCCACGGACTGTCCAAGACCAGAAAGAAGCAGAAGAGCAGCATGGTTGGTAGATGGGCACCTGGGGAGGTTGCCAGCTTGAGGCAGTGGGGATGGTTGGCAGATAGCTTTGGGGGTGGGGTGCTGAATGGGGTGGGCAGAAGGGCAAGGGCGAGGGGCAGCTACCTCTGCTGAAGATGGGACTCTCATAGGGGATCTTGTTTCGAGTCTCGAGACTAGAGCAGTTCCAGCGCTGGTCCCGGAACTGGTGCTGGCACTCGTGGATGGCGATCTGGATGCCCTGGATGGCTGAGGCGGCCACGTCGGGGTGCCGCACACACACTTCCATCTGCCGCCTACTCAGGCCCGGCAACGTTAGGCACACCGTGTTGGCATTGAGCACAGGCTCCGGGGGGAGGCGGAGGCCCAGAATGTCGTTGGGTGCAGACCTGCAGGTGTGGGGGTTGGGTGTGGGTGAGTGTTTTGGGGAGCTAGGAGGGCCCCATTCAACAAGTTACACTCAGTCCCAAAGGCCACAGTTCCTCTTCTCCAACGCCTGCTTCTGAAGGTTTGGCCCATCATGTATATTCCTAAAGCACTCTCCTGTCCTTGATCCTCTCATTTCCTCCAACACCACCCAGCCAACCGCACACCCACACAGGTTCACGTGTAAATGGACACACATCCGAAATGCCTGCGTACACGGTATTTCATAAGTACATCCCCAGGCATAGATGCTCACATATGTAGCGATCCCCAGGAGACCACTCCCAAGACATGTTTCAGACAGTCACATTCACACAGACACACTGCTGCACACATGGAGATGGCCACCCAGACCCAGGAACACTTCCACGCATGCACGCTTCAGTCAGGCATAGTTATACACACGTACACAAAGACACTCACAAGCATACACACGTGTTCATCTTAACATACACTGATCCAGAAGCTCGCACATTCACACATATGTGGACACACAGACTGCTATTTAACAACATAGCTTGCAGGGCTCACAATATCACACACACACACACACACACACACACACACACACACACACACACTGAGAACCCTTCCAGCTGCAGTGTCACAGTGACCCCCACCTGAACTACTCCCTTCCAGCCCCCAACCCGTGCCCCTGTCTGGGAGCGATCTCCAAGGAGGAGCAACGCAGTCTGAGCTTACTCCTGGGGTAGGGGTGCATTGCCCTGGCCTGGCATGGACTCCAGGTTGGCACTTGCTCCCCTCCACACACACACACACACCTCCTCTTCCAGTAGCCATCACTTTCCTGGGCACTGCCTTGCCTCCCTGGACTGCCCATACTCTGTCACCAGTTCAGCCCCCTCCTGTGAGGGCACTGTCTTTCATTGGGCACCAGCTCTTTCCTGAGACACTGTCCCTCCCTCCTTCCAGGGTCCCCTGCCCCAGCGGGAACGCCGGAGGCCCCCGTGGCTGGGGGTCCCAGCTCTCCAGGAGGGCGGGGCGTAAGGTGAGGGCTCACCTGGGCACGGCGGCAGCCAGCAGCAGTAAGAACAGGAGCGCGCAGAGCGCGGGCCGCGGCTGGGGCCGAGGTCGGAGCCGCAGCCAGGGGCAAGGGTGGGTGCTGCCCATGGCGCGCGGGCCGTGACGGGCCAGGAGTGGGGGGCTCACAGCCCGGCGGGACCGGCGAGCCAGGGGCGACGGCGCATGATCCGCGGGGGTCGGGGCGGCTGCGACACGGAGCTCCGACTCGGGTCACGGCTCCGAGAGCAGACGGCGCCCGCCTCCCCGCTCCATGGGGCAGCGCCCCCGGGCACCGCCCTCGGGGTGGGGGGGCGGGCGGGCGCACCGGGCACCTCCTGGCACAGGGGTCCGGGGAATTTCCCGAGGCCCCCCTGCGACAACTCCCGGTGCCTCTCGAGGGTAAGGGGGGCCCGGAGGTGCTGCGGGCTGGGGATGAGAGGCTGGGTGCCGGGGAGCCCCCCAGAGCAGCGCCACGAGCCTGTGCTTCCGAGGGCGTGCGAGGAGGGCGGGGGGGGGGGGGCGGGTGGTGTTGAAGGGGGGACGGCGCTGTTTGTGCCCGGCCCCACCGCCCAGAGAGTGAGTGACTGTCCCGGCTCAGGGAACTCTACCGCCTCCCCTTTCCTCCCCCCCCCCCCCCCCCCCCCGCAGAGTGTCTCAGGGCTCTACCCCAGGTGACGTCACTACGGGGGGTGGAGGCGTGTATGGGTCCTGAGGCCACAGCGCCCTTCGGCTCCGGACTCGGGGTGGAAGCGGCGGGTGCAGAGGGCTGGGGAAGGAGAGGTGTTGGGGTCTGTGCGCGCGTGCACGTGGAGATGCCAGTGCCGGGCGCGCTGGTTTGTGTGAGAAGGTGTGTGTTACTGCGAAGTGTGTGTGTCTGGCTGAGACACAGCTGTCGGGGAGCGGTCCTCCCCAATATACACACCTGCAGGGACTGGAGGGGAGGGGCTGCCCCCCCCCCCCTTGCCCGCCTCTCCCACCTCAGGAGGGACTTCCCAGGCTTGGCTGGTGTAGCAGGTGGGGGGGGGGGTGTCCTGTAAAGGGGTTTGGCAGCCTCCGGATTTTGCTCTTCTTCCTTGTGTGACCTTAAACAGGTGCCTCGTGCTCACTGAGCCACCCTCTGCCCTTTCGTGAAATGAGGTTACTGAGGCTCACCTCATCTGATCAGTGAGCCAATGAAGGTCAAAGTGCTGGGACTCCAGTAAATGTCTGGGAGCAGAACTCCCTGGGGTGACACACCCTGGGAGAGGTATTAGAGAGCCTTCTAATCCCAAAAGTGTGTATTTTGTCCCCTTTTATTTCTTAAGAAAATGAGGCTCAGAGAGGGCCATGACTTACTCAAGGTCACACAGCAAATGAAGAGCTGGAATCCAACCCAGTCCTCTTGACTCTGAGCACAGCAGCAGTGGCCCCAACACTGAGCGCTGCTTGCCTGGGCCTTCCTGCAGATGCTCCAGATCTTGCCTGGCCCTTGCTACCTGTACTTGGTTCTCTGGGAGCCACCCAAAACCGGACTCCTGACCCAGGCCCACTCCTCTCTGGGATTCCTTCATGTCCTCTCGCCCCAGCTGAACACTACAGCCAGGCAAGGACCTGAGGAAACATCAGGCTGGGGACAGAGGCTCCAGCTTCTGTTTCTGGTTCTAACCTGGGCCCCGATAGTGAATCCTATTCCCACTGTGGCCTTAGCATCCTCCTCTGTACAATGGGCACAAGCCTCTCACTCTACTACACACATACCTCCCTCCCAACCTCATTGCCCTCTCCCGGTTTAAGGACAAACTACCGGGAGACTCTGGGCTCTGAGACCAAAGGGGCCCGTTCCTGGAATTGCCCATCCCTGGGGAATTGGAGGAGAGGGGTGGGGCTTTCCCTGTCCCCAGACTGTCAGGTGGTGGGGGCAGCCCGAGCAACAGCAGGCTGACGGCATCCTCCCCCCTCCTTTCCCCCCCATCTCTGCCGGCAGCCACCGCAGCTGTCAGGAATTAAGGGCTTGAGGCTGCTGGGGGTGGGGGTGGGGCAATGGGGGGAGCAGTCTGGCTGGACAGCAGGAAAACAGCCGGGGGCAGGAAGCAGTCTGCGTCAGCCAGAGCCTTGTTTGACCCCAGCCGCCCCCTGCCCTCCCCACTCTCCTTCACCATGCTGCAGGACAGGGACAGCTTGGGACTAGAGTTTGGGGAGGGTTTGGGGTATGGGGAAGGTTAGGGCAGGACCAGACTTAGCACAGGAAGGTAGGCAGGAGCCTGAGGTGGGAGAGGGCACCACAGGGACAAGCCAGGCTGTTGGGGAAACTGAGACCCAGAAACGATTAGGAAGAGGCCCAACCTGGGACAGGGAATGGCTTCATAATCCAGCTTGCAGACCTCCTTACTCCCCAGATACAGCTCACACTAGCCTTTCCAGGCTTGATGCCTCATCATAGGTATCCTCTGGGGTATGCCATTGTGGGGAATACTGATTCCCGGTCCAATGCAGCTGAATCAGCCTGTCGGGGGGGAAGGCCTGGGGGTCTGCATTTCTAGCAGTATCCCAAGTGATTTTCATGAGGACCACATTTGGGAAATTCTGCTGACCTGCTTGAGGGGCTGATTTCTTTTTCCTTTGACCTGCCTCTGCCAACGGGAGGTCTCTTTGCTCCCCCACCCTCTAACAGCTCAAGAAATACAGAGGTGTAAAAGAGAGGGAGAAGTCCCTTTCTCTGAAAATCCCAGGAGGCAAGTAATGATTCTCAAGCCTTGTTTGCACTGGGACGTAGTTCTGGCCTGATGTCATGAGGGTCTAAAAGTGCCCAAGCCTGGGGCACTTCTCAGTGCAGAGAGGAGCGGGCATATGTAGGTACAGGGGCCTTGGCATATGCGGAGATGAGGCCCAGAAAGAGTGTGTGACTGGAGCCCCAGTCCCAAATGACCCCTGCCATGGGCAAGCCCCTATCAGCAACCCCCAGACCCCACCCTGGCCCTGCCCTTGGCTCTGGCCCTCAGCCCAGCCCCAGCCCCCGCAGCCGCCAGCTGAGACCACAATTACAGGGGCCACTGGGGGTGGGGGGGGGCACCAGAGATGAAAGGCAGCTCAGAGAATGGTTCCAGCTGTGGCAACCCTGGAGGAGGTTACAGGGAAGGGAGGGCTAGAGGAGGCACCAGGGTGAGAACAGGTGGGACTCTCACAGCCCCAACCCGGACCAGGCCAAGCTCAGTCCTGATGTTCTGCAAGAGAACATCTTGGTGAAGAGGAGGGGAAAGCAGCCCCAGACCGAGAAAAGAGCTTTTTATCCCATCCTTCAGGCCTCAGGGACCAGTGCCCCTCAGCAAGATAAGGGGGGATAACTGGCTGCTTTAGTCCCCCAAACTCCTAGTGTATTTGGTCATTGGAAGGAAGGGGAAATGAGCCCTTGGCCTTAGGCTGATCCTGGGCCTTCCAGCAGCTTCCCCACCCATCTGCCTGCATTCTCGCTGTCCCTGATGTGGTCATGCACACATCTGGGGCGCCTCTGTGCTCTTCCCCCATGTCCCTGGTACCACATGTCCCCCACCACTCAGCCAGCAGGGAACCTTCATGGCTCAGACTGTGCCTGGGGCTGAGCAGCTGGGTAAGCAAGGGGGTTGGGGGGGGGGCGTATTTCTGAGCTCTGCTTCCAGCCTTCTTCCCAGGCAGCAGTGCAAGAGCACAGAGCCATCTCTGAGCTTAAAGATGACCAAAATAATGTTCAAAATGGTGCCTCTCAGGCCAAGGCTCTCACCCTTCACAGAAGGCGGTTCCCAGACTCCTGCTGAGCTTGGTCAGGGAAAATGGACCACCAACATGAGACCATCGGTTTGAAGATTGCAGTGCTCTCTTCCAGTGTACTAAAAAGCTATCAGGCACCCTCATTCCATGACGGGAGAACTGAGGCTTGGAGAAATTAATTGACTTGATCAAGGTCAAGCTGGCAAACTAGGCCTTTCCTCACTGTTATCATGTTACTTCCTCTGAATTCCTTTTCACCTGCTTGGGGTGGTGTCAGTTCATGCCACTGTCTTAGTTTCCTTCTCTGGCTCATGGGGGAGTCTAGCATCACCTACTCCACACCACGCACCAAGACCTGGCAATAGACACTGGGACGCAGGCGTCCGCCCCTAGGTCTGGGTCAGCCCAGAGGTCTGAGACAGTCTGGAACCCTAGAAGCTTGGCCCAAGCTGGTCTGTGGGTCTCCTTGCTTCCTTTCATCCTACCCTCTCCTGTCCAAGGCTCTCTGAGTTCCCCAGATGCTTGCAGGTCCTGTCTCTTGGTCCCTGTTAATAGGGAAGCTGGGCTCTGTGCACCCTCTTGTGGTCCCTGAGAGAAGTGCAGGAGATTTTTTTTTTTTTTTTTTTTTTTTTTTTTTTTTTTTAGTATTGAACCCAGCTCTGGGGGAAGGCAGAGCCCTGAAGATAACTGTAATTTAGGAAGCTTCATTTCTCCTCCATGCTGCCCATGATGCCAGTTCCACTCTCACCCTTGGTAAGTTGTCAAACCCCCTTGAGTAGAAGAGGTTCTGAGTCCAGATTCTCTGAAGTTTGGGCATTTGAAGGTTCCGAGTCCAACTTCCCTGAAGCTCGGGCGTTTGACCTAAAGGAGTCAAGATGAGGCAGGAAGGAAAATTTAGATGCCCTTTCCTTCCCACTGCAGCCTGATACCCCTCTCCATATATGCCTCACTCTGGGATCCCAAACGTGATTCTTGAGGGCTGAACCAGGCTAGGTCAAGAGGCAGATGCAGAGGCATTGTGGGGAGGGAGGACAGATACACTGAAAGCCATGGTTAAGGTCTGTTACATCCAGGGTGAGTTCCCCTTCCTTCTGTTTCACTGAAAAACTCTACTCTCCTCCCTGTGCCCCCAATACCTGTGGTCTTAGCTCAGGCTGCCAGTCCCAATCACTGTAGTACATCTTCCTGGACAGTTATTGCTTTGGGGGTGGGCAAGTGACCCCAGCTGACCAGATCAGGGTCTTCCTTAGGACTTTGGCTAGGAAAGCCATTCTTTTTTAGATCACCAGCTCTAAGAATGTGGGCATAGGGCTGACATATAGAGAAGGTCTATCTGCAGCAGGAGATAATGAAGGCAGTGTGAAAAGAAGGGCAGAGATAAGCTAGAAACCATAGATGTTGGGGGGGCGGGTAGTGAGGGAAGAAGACAAGGGAGAAAGACCTATGACATCGTCTGGCCCTCTGGGTTCAGTTGTGCTTGAATTCAGTCTCACCCCTGCACTTCCCAGGTAATTAATTCCCTTTTAATTGTTTTTCATAGTTAATTCCCTTGACCTAAGCTAGTTTGAGTTGAGTATCTTCATTTGCAATCAAGGTCTGCCCAATACCTGCAAGGCATCAGTTCTCTATTCCCACTCTCACAGAAACTACCATTTATTAAATATAAGCCTGACATAAACTATTGTGCTACATGCTATGCTAAGTGCTTTTCATGTCTCAGAAGAATCCTCCCCATGGTTCTATGAGGATGTGAATGGTCCTGATAATGGTGCCACTCTCCCAGTGAGAGATGGTGTCCCTTTCCCCTTCCCTTGAATTTTCACTGGTTCTATGACTTGTGTCAACCAACAGGGAGTGACAGCAATGCTGTGTCACTTCCAAGGCTGGACTGTAAGGAGCTTCTGCCTTCACACTCAGCATGTCCATTTTGAAAGCCAGCCTAGGTAAGAAGTGTAATTAAACCAAGGCCCCCATGCTGTAAGGAAGCCCAAGCTAGCCACATGGAGAGGAGGAGACCCTGGAGGAGCTCTGAGGCACTACTTAGACATATGAGTCAAGCCTCTTAGACTGTTCAGCCTGGCCCAGCCACTGCAGAAGGCAGCCAGGTGAATGACCACAACCATTGGTCCCTGCCCTAAGGAGCAGAGCCACCAAGCTGAACTCTGAAAAAAATCCTAACCTAAAGGATCAGGAGAAGTAGTTATTTGGGGGTCCTTTGTTATGCAGCCATGGATAACTGAAACATGATGGTATTCCATTATATAGGCAAAGAAACTGAGGCTAACATGCCTATATTGTAAACTTCTTAACAGCAGCAGCAGCAGCTTCAAACACAGAGTGCCTGAATCCAAAGCTCATGCTTTGCCTACACACCTAGGCAGTCATTCTCTCCTGCAGTATTTGGACTGTGGGAAAATTGGGGCTCTGAATCCTAGCCATTTGCCTATGCCCCCGCCCCATTCTCTCTGTGGGAAGATGGAGGCATGAGATCCAGATCTGGAGAACCCAGAACCTCCAACCTTTCCTCCCTGTCCCTGCAGCCTCGACATCAGCTTTCTGAGAAAGAACCAGAAGGGAGGAAATGTGGTTGGGTGCCCGGAGAAACTTGGGACAACTTTGCATCCTCCCCCACTGAGTGTGACTAGAAATGCTGATCGGGGCAGTCTTTTCAATGAAGTTAGTTTTGGTGGTTAAAAAGCCTGATGTTACTAATAACATAATCTCATCACATTCTACAGTTTACAAAGTGCTTTAATCCTATGGGCTTGGGTGGCCCTAGAAGTCTACCCTCAAAGTCCCCAAGAATCACAGAAACAGAAGGGCAGATAAGGGTGTCACCCTCCCCAGAGAAGATGAGGGCTTGACTGAGAGCTGAGTACACTACCAGAGGCTTTGGTCTTCTTTTCCTAGACCTTTTCAGTCTGTCCCTTTAAAGAAGGACAGCTAGGTTTTTCCCAGCTTGCAGATCCAGGCCAGAGATGTTTGACAAGGGTGAACCAGAAGAATCGGCACTCTTCTCCACGGTTGCCAGGAGAACCTAATTCAGTAGGGGAGATAGGGACCTAAGGTGATAACCCCTGAGATGCTAGTTCTATCAAAACCATCTTCCTTTACACACTCCTTCGGAAGCCTGGCCCCATGGTGGCCCCCAGGAGGCCAGCTCCCTCCCAAACTGTGGGCCCAGTCCTATTGGTTTAAATATTTTTATTGATACTAAACTCACCCACCCACCCCATAGCCAGCAGTTCTAAGGCGTCCTGCGTCCAGAGGCCTCGAGTTTGGCTCCCCCATATGGGGGCCAAAGAGCGAGAGGGACTACATAGCCTCCCCCGGGGGCCCTCCAGAGCGCTCCCCCGGGGTGGATGGCCTTCAGCGTCCCTCGCTTTCGTGGGCGGGCGTGTATCTCAAGCCCCGCCGCCTCACAGTTGGCGGAGGCCTGGGAGATGGACCTTCGCTGCGAGCAGCGGGGCAGCGCCCCCGCCGGAGTCCAGAGGTCCCGCAGATGCCGAGGGGCGCGCGGTTTGGAGGTTTGGAGAGCCGGACGGCGCGTCAGAGGCAGAGGCTGAGCTCCTTGCGCACGCGGCAGCGGTGGCACTGCACCACGCAGCACCAGTGGAAGCGACACAGGCAGTTCTCCTCGAGCTGCACGCTCTCCTGGCGGTGCCCGCGACCGCAGCACAGCAGGTCACAGCCGCTGAGGTCCAGGGCACTGCTGTTGCAGGCGCGGCCGCGCGTGCCCGGCGAGCCGGTGCGCCGGTTGGGAGCGCAGAAGTCGGGCGAGTCGGCGGCGTAGAGCAGGTCGGCGCGGCCCGGCGGCTTAAGAGTGCGGACCGCGGGCAGCAGAGCCTTGCCGTCGTTGGTTCCCATGACACGCGAGGCGCCGTGGAAGCGCTCGAGCAGCCGCGCGCCCACCTCCCGGAACGGGGGCAGCTTCTGCCAGCAGGTTCGCAGCGCGCACGAGCCCGACAGCCCATGGCACTTGCACTCGGTGCGCGTGTGGCTCCGTACGGCCTGCAGGGAGCAAAGGAGCCGGCGGATGCGGACAGATTGGGGGTACCGGGTGGGGAAAGGCCCAGAGGACCGACAAAAAATTAGATGGGGAGGGTGAGGTGGCCGGAAGAGTGAAAAGAGCAGACCAAAACCAAAAAGGAGAGCGCAAGGTGGAGAGGAGGAAACCCAGGGAGCAACAGCTCCGAGAGAAGGAAAAATTACAAAGTCGGAAGAGTGAGAGGAGTTGGGGGGAGTGGGGCGCAGTGTGCAGCAGAGATCGCAGGACGCAAAGTCAGGGAATGGGAGAGAGAGAAAGCAGAACTGACGGCTGGGGTGAGAGTCTCCCTAGAGGCAGGGAGGGGTTGCAGCTGTCGTGCTCTATTCCTCCTGCCAACCTCCTTCTGCCAACAGGGCCCCCTCGTTGCTGCCCCTCTCGGCCCCAGACAGGGCTGAGCAGAGCCAGCCTCCTGGGCGTCTGACAGGTATGTGGGCCTGTCTGGACATTCCTCTCTGGGCCCCCTCTTACTCCCTGCCTGATGCCTCAGGGCTGAACCCTAGAGGACACAGGATGTGTGTGTGTGTGTGGGGGGGGGGGTCTCTAGAGCATCTTAGAACTAAGGCATAGGTTTCAGGATGGCCGACGGTGAATGCATTACTGAGAACCAGAATCCAGAACCCCTGCCCCTTATTTGCAATTTGTGCCTGAAGCTGGGGTCTAAGAGTCACAACCCCACTAAGATTTATGGTGTCAGATGACTCAGCAATATCATCTGTGGAAGCTCAGAGTCCAGAGGCCAACCTGAAATGCAGACTTGTGCGCCCCCCTCCCCTTCCCAGGTTTCTTTCCTTCCTCACCCTCCCTCCTGGAAACATCTGACGGAGAGCTAGGGGGCGGGGGTGGGGTGGGGGGTGGGGACTCCTCGTTGAAGAGGGAAGGGGAGAGGCAGGGCCCAGTCTGGAGTTGGTGGGCAGCCAGTTGGCAAATGCCCAGGTTCAGTCACAGCTTTCCTGGCCTTTAGCTGACTCCCTCCTACCTTCACCAGCCTTGTCTTTCACACCTTTCCAAGCCTTCCTTGGCCACGTTCTGGCCCTTTTCCCTGGCCTCCCTCACTTCTCCCAACTCCTCCACCTCCAGACCTTTGCCCCAGCTTCTATCTTCTCTTTCATCCCCAGCTTTTGTCACCCTCCTCTGTCCCTGTGCTGGTAGCCAGATCTCTACCTATCCCAGCCTTTGCCTCACCTGTCGGGTCTCAGAGGTTTGTCTTCCCTACCTGAGGTCCTGAGTCCTCTTCTCTGGGTGTCCCCTCCCCATCCTGCCCACTAGACCACCAGCTCTAGGCCTTCCTAGGCCTCCCAAGGGACTCCCTCTTCTAGGCTGGCCACCTTGCCTCCCACATGCCCATCCACATGCCCCCAGCCAATCTTCCCAAGTGCGCCCTTTCTGCCCCGCTTCCCACACACATTAACATACTCCTGCACATACACGCCCTCATTCGCACCCCCATTTCCTCACACGTCTACAAACACGCTCCCGCACACCCCACCGTCACCCACGTCCACTCACACCTACCCACACCCACACATTCATACCCACACACTCTCTTACACACCCCTGCCCATACTCACCAGCCGGCCGGCCTCGTTGTTGTGCAGTTGCACCAACGCACGGATGTCTCCGCGTCCCCGCTTGTGCCGCGCGTCCATAAAGAGCCTCGACTTCTCGTCCCCGAAGTCCACGTCGTCGCCGCAGCCCCCCCACTCCCAGGCGGCGCTGCCGTCGGGGGAGCCGGCGGGGCCGGGGGGCCCAGGGGTGCCGGGCAGGCCCGGGGGACGCGGCGGGGCCCGCCCTCGGGGCGCCTGGCAGCCGCACTGCAGCAGCTCGCCCATGGAGCAGGCCTGCGTGACGGCGTGGCTGGCGCCCGCGGCCGTTATAGCGAACACGAAGGCCGTCTCCCGGATGTCTGCGGGCCGGGCGCAGGGTGGGGGAAGTCAGCCGGCAGGGCCGAGGCTGGGTCCCCGGGGGTGGCGGGGAGGGGGGAGGCGCTACGGTGGGCGAGGCAGCATGGCTGGGAGGCAGGGTCGGGACAGGGTACCCGCAGACAGGCGGGAGAGGTGGGGCTCCCGCAGCCGCCCCCCCCCAACCGCCCCCCCTCTGATCCCCGAAAAGAAAAAGCAGCCCCCCAGGTGCTCTTCCCACACTGACCCTGCTGCAGGATGCGCCCGAAGGCCTTGCTGTGGCTGGAGCAGTTCCAGCGGCGGAATCGGAACTGGAACTGGCACTCCCGCACCCCCAGCCGGGCGCCCCGGGCTAGCTCTGCCACCACCTCTGGCTCGGCCTGGCACAACTCAGCCTGCCGCCCTGCCAGCCGCCGCGCTTTCCTGCAGATGCTGGTAGGATCCATGACCAAGGGGCTGCCCACCGCCCTAGAAAGCAAAGAACAGCACGTCCAAGATATGACTCAAAGGGCTGGGGCGGGGGCGGGGAGGGAGGCCAGTCCCGCTCTGCCCACAGCTAGCCGCTGGGACGCGCCTCTTCTCTCCCCCCACCCCAACTGAGTGTGAGATTGTCCCATCTGGTTCTCTTACTGTCCCATGTCCCCTTTCACTAGAGTTGGGACCGAAATTGCTATAGAGCAAGGATTCAGCGTTATCCTTCTGTGCACATCTTCATTAATAAGTCCTTCTAGGAATTTGACTCAAGGTGAGGGCACCCAGCACCAGGTGAGCCAAAAGGGAGACAAAGAACAGGCCTGACCCCAAAGGGTGATGAAGCTCACACCCCCTCTCTAGCTCAGTTTCTCCTTCTGTAAAATGGGAAGGTTGGGCTTTGATCCCTAAGGTGGGCCCTTGCACGAGGATATCCTCTATCTCTCTGAACTGGAGAGCAGGAGGAAGTAGCTGGGGGACTGAGTCTCTGAAGCATTATGGTGAAGTAAGTGACACTACCCTTCTGTTCCAGGGTCTGTGACTTTTTCAGAGCAGGATGGCCGGCAAGGCAGGCCAGGCCCTGACGTCACTGGTTGTGACCTAACTGGTTTGGGGAAGGGGAGTGCCTGTTTGGCTTGGTGTGGGTAAAGACCGAATGGGAAGTTCCACACACTTCCAGAAATCCTTCCGTTCCCAGCCTTCATTCCACCTAAGGAGAGAGCTGTTATTTGGTTTCCATAGACCAGACCCCTGAAGGTTAAGGTTACTCGCAGCTGAGTGGAACTCCTTGAATCAGATCGCTCTTATTTGATGAACGCTTAGCTGTGGTCCCTGTGCTGCAGGAATGAGTGGGCAGAGCACTTGGACCTGAGAGTAATTTGAGATCACACAAAAACCCTTCAGCAGAGGACAGAAAAAGACGCCGGGTGGGGAGAAGTAGCACCAGGAGACAGAAAATGTCGAGGAAAATGGTGGGAGATAGGTGCCAAAGGTCAAGGTGGCCTACTTTTCATTTTAGCCTTCATGCCCATCAGCCCCCCTGTCCCCATTTGCTCCACAAGAACAGGCTGCCCAGGCATGTTCTGGCCCCACAACAATGAGATGTAATGGGCTTGAACAGCAGCAAGAAGAATTTAGGTCTTAAGGTAGAACTTCTCAACTCTGGGGAGCGAGATGCTTAAAGAGGCCGTTGTAAGAAGATGTGTAAGTTCAGTTCTTTCTAAGGTAACCTACTCCCCCCCCCCCAACACACACACCCCACCCCATCAGATCATTGTCAGCCTCCCCACCCAAGTAGTCCTGGAGCCAAGATTCTTTTCTCAGTGAAGAGTTATAGTCCAGACTCCTTCCTCCATGCTTAGGACCTGACCATCACTGCATTCCAACTGCAGCCTGGAAAGGTCCAGCCCCAGCCCATTCCCAATCCTAGAAAAGTGGTGGATGGAGCAGTGGATAGTGTGTGCCATGGATAGGGCAGCACAAGGTGGTTCCCAGTGGCCCAGTGACCACCAAGAGTTTATCAGTCTCTTTCTCTCTCTCCGTGTATCATCGATCCTCCCCTCCCCCCATCCACTTATCCACCTCATTACAAAAAGGATTTGAGATGGCTTCCAGCCTGGTTATATAGGGTCAGTAGATAAGACTATGAGCACCTTGGGAGTTAGAACTGACGTTTTCTTTTGTTTCCTGTGGCAGATTTTTAGGTGCTTAATTCGTATTTCCCCCAATTTTTGTTATGAAAATGTGCAAATGATTACTATAATACTACAATATTACAAATGATTATTCTAATACTACAACGAACACCATTTAATCCATGTTTTTGAATGAATGAATGAATGAATGAATGAGCCTTCTAAGGAGAATGTCCTCATTTGGAGTCCAGGCCCTTGTCCACATGAGATTCCATGACTGCTAATCAGCTTCCTCTCTCTCCACCCCTCCTCTGCCCACCCCCCACTGGATGCAGAGGCAGGGAAGCAGGCCTCCCCATGACTGTCCAGCTCCTTTCCTGCCACCTGATTGTCCAGGCCTCCACCTGGGAGTCTGGGGCTCTGCAAACTCTTCTTCCCCAAATCACCCCACCCCCCATGCCACTAAGCTCCCCAGTCTCTCTTCCCAGCCCTGCCCTCTGCTAACTCCCTAATTTCCCAAGGTTGACTGGTTTTATCCTCTCAAGGTTACTCTGACCCCATCCCTCTCCTCTCCCTCCTCCTGCCCTAGGGAAGCAAGAGAGGGTGGGGGTATGCAGGGAGAAAAGCAAAAACCTCCTGACCTTGTCTGCTTGCCAGGGGCTAGAGATAGGAGAGAAATCGGGAGGAGCAGGAAGGGTAGGGCCCTCCCAGAGGTGGGGCCAGCCCTTTGCAGGGTTGAGGGGCTGCCCCAGAGTCAGTTGCTGGTCCGGGTCTGGCTCCCCAGGCTGGCTTGCTGCCTGGGAACAAGGCTTGTTTACAAGCTGGTCAGGAGGAGGGATGGGCAGTAGTAGCAGCTAGAATCCCAAGGGACCAGCTTGCTCCCTGCCCTCCTGTCCTCGCTCCCATCCCCAAGTCACAGGAAAGGAAAGTCCAGAAGAGGAGTGGGGGGTGGGGGGCAGGGCATCGGGCAAAACATCAAGCGTCACTTCTGCACCCTGGTCTCTGTCAACTCTGGGTGAGCTGAGCCACTGTGGGCAAGTCAGCTCTCTCTCCGCGCTTCAGAAACAGGAGAAGTTGCCCGAGAAGCTCCCTTGTCCCCTCCAAGTTAACACTGGACATAACATCAAGAAATAACTCCCCCATCTCCCCTCTTTCTTTACCCTCCTTTCTTCCCTTCTGCTTCCTTAGGGAATCAACTCTGCTTTTTTGGCCTCTGAGTCAGCATTGGCCTGGGGTCAGCCCAGAGAAGATGTACCCTTTTGGGAGCATCTGCTTGTTTGGGGGGCTAAGCACAGTGGTGTAGGAGTTATATAATACATAGCAGGTAGGATCTGAGATCCTAATCAAATAGCCATTCCTGGGCATAGAAAAAATGAGGCTAGTCCTAAAGGAAATCTTGCAGACAAGAAGGGACAGGCCTAAGGTTGGCCATTCTAACTGGCTTGGCAGATGCCAAAATCTCCCTCCCAGGGACCTTGGTTGGTAGAATCGATAGCCAAGTGGGGTGGCGTTAGGGACAGCCAGCTCCTACTGGCAACAACTGTAGCTCTAAGCCCTGGGGGCCCCAGGTTCTGCCCTAACCTACCTTTCCATCTCCAGATTCAGAGGGCCAAAGGGAATGCCAGAAACCATCTACTCCTACTCTACCCACTTCACCCCCATTATACAGACGAAATCTGAGGAAAGAGGTGGCTGACCTTGGCCACTCAATGGAGGAATCCGTTCTTCAAGAAGTTTAGGTGAATGTTATTTTTTAAGTTTATTTGTTTATTTTGAGAAAGAGAGGGAGCATGTGTGTGTGCGGGGGAGGGGCTCTCAGCTCAGGGCCCCACAGAGGGCTCGAACTCATGAACCAAACCTTGTGATCGTGACCAGAGCCGAAATCGAGAATCAGACGCTCAACCAACTGAGCCACCCAGGCGCCTCTGGGTGAATCTCTTTAAAACCAAAGGGACTGGAGGGAATGACCACGTGGGGTTTCGGAAGAGCTGAGATGCCCTCGCATACCATCCTCCACACAGCCCTTCTGCCAAGCAGGGTTGGCTCACTGCATCCATCCCAGATTACACCTCCAGCTTTCTGGACTCAGAGCTACCCCCTCCCAATTCCTAAGTCATCAAAATCACACCCGGCATCTTTCCGAGCTCACCTCAGATCCCTGTCGCCCCTGAGCCCAGCCCTCACTGACCACCCCTCCCCCCCATCACCTCAGGTGTCGCTCATCTGGGGGTGCTCATTATCCTGCCAGTGGCATAACTATTTTGTCGTGTCGCTCTGTCTTCTCTCTCCACTTAGGTGAAAGACACACTAAAGACAAAGATCTCACGCGGAAGCACGATGTCATTCGTGGCACACGTGCAGAGTCTGGGGAGTCTGTGACTTGGGTTTCGATCTGGGCTCCGCCATTTGCTTCTCCTAAGACGTCAGCAAGTCCCTTGCATGTGAAGTGGGCACTTAATATTTGTTGAATGAATGAGACCTGACCTTCGCAACCTCAGTGTCCATGACTGTCAAATGGGAATCATGATACCTGACACCTTCCCTGGTACACATGAGAAGAGCCTGCCCAGACGGTGAGCTCTAGCAAAGTGCTTTTTGTCCTCCCATTCACACCCCCATTCATGTCTTGGGCCTGCACAGAGCAGGGCAAATGGTAGGAGTGCAGGCAGCTGTTTGTGGATTCACGAGAACACCCTTTCCTCCAGCTGTCTGCCTTGACTTCTCAGCTGGGATCCCTGTGTTCCTTCCTCCCTCACCGGCCCTGCCTGTGAACCAGAAGCACCCTCTGGGACCCTCCCCTTCCCCAGAGAGCACTCGAGTGGATTATCCAGGCCAAGGAGATCACAGACCCTTTTGGTGCCCAACTTCCTCTGAAGGGCCTCCTGGCCAGCCACCCTCTATTTCCTCACACTCCCCACCCCCAGGGTCCTTAGTCTGACCCCCACCTCTTAGGAGCCAGCAGAGGGAGCCCTGAGCCCTGGGGCTGTGGGTGGGGGCTGTATGGGGGTGGGGAGGTGGGTGGTGGAGAAGGGGCAGAAAAATGTTGCCTGACGGCTGCTGAGGCGGCTGGGCCCGGGCCTGTGCCCGCCCGCCTGTCCTGTCCTGCTCTGTCTAACTCGATAATTACTGCTCCCCATCCCCCAGCCACTACCCCCACCCCAAACACCACATCAAAGCCAGTGATGCCCCAGCTCCATTAACCCCTGCCTCCCCACCGCCCACCAGATACCCCATTCCACCCCTCTCCCACGCTGGCCCAATTTGGTTCCCTCTGCCCCGTCCTGGACACTGTCCTTCCCACCTCCTCACGCTGCTCTCCTTCTCATGGCTCTTGGAAGAGGCAGGGGCTTTCCCTTCCCTGATGAACGTCACCAGTCAAGAGGGCTTCCTACTGGTCAGGGCTGTGGGAGGCAAAGGAGTGGACACATTGACCGACCCCCCCCCCCAAACACACACTGGATTCTCTGAGGAGAATCTGTCATGTGTCTTCTGCTCTCCCATAGTGAGGTGGGGAGCACCCATGTGAAGGTGGGGGTGGGGGGCAGAAAGGGCCTGTGGAAGGCCCTGTACCCCTTTCCTGACTGCACCCCCCCCACCCCTCACTGCACGCAGGGATGAGGTACTCGGCAGGAGGTAGACTCCCAGCCCTAGTGCTCACTGCCTGCATTCTGGATGGCCCGAGGCAAGTCCCCTCCAGTTCCTGGACTTTGCTGGACTTCTAACCATAAGTGAAATGATTGGCCTAGATGATCTCCAAGTCCTTTCTAGATCTAATTTCTAATTTCTGGCTTAAATGGAGGGCTTGGAGCTGGAGGAACCAGCTTTGGAGGCCAGGTGGAATACCGGAGCTCCCTCCCAGCGACCTTTTCCCTCCCTCAGCTCCTCCTCAGGTGGATCAGGGGAAGCACCCAAGGTCTCGCCCCACCCCGCCTCCCGCAGGAAGGAGGATATAGGCTAGAGGGCGCTCTGCCCAGTCCCTAGGGACAGGCTTCTGTGTTCCCTAGCACCTCCGGCTCCGGCTGGCCAGGCGCCCTGCTGCTGCCAGCCTGACCCCGGCCCCGGCTTCCCCACCCCGCCCTCGCCTCATCCCCTCCACAGCTGCATTTCTCCATCAAAGTACACATTCTGGAATCCCCCTCGCTGGGCCCTGGTGATCAAACTTCCCACTGACCTCCCCCCACCAACTCCTGGCTTCCGATGAGAACAGGGCAGGAGGGGGCTGCCCCCCCCCTCCAGGAAATGTCACAGTGCCAGGGCTCTGGTGGGCTTGGGGCATGCTCTGGCCCAGATAGAGCCAGCCTCCTTTTGCCCCTGCCCTTTTCTGCTCACAGCCCCATTGTCTCCCTCCAGGGGAAGCTGCCAAGGCGGGAGGCCTGGAGGGGGGTACTGGGTGGCCACCCCCCCCAGTCCCCACCCCGCCGGGAGCTTGGTGGGGGCCAGGAACAGGACTGCCCACAAAGGGTCAGATAAAGACAGGATGGAGGAGGATAGCCAAGCCCAGCCTGGGGTGGAGGGGGGATTCCAGCTGGAAAACCTGGGTGTCATGAAGAAGCCTGGGTCCTTTCCCTGACTCCCTGTGGGGCCAGAGATGAGGTTGTCCTAGGCCTCTGGTTCCTGTTTCCTTTCCATAATGGGTGAGGGGGAGTGGGGAGGGGGGGGGCGGAGAAAGGCAAGATGAGATGGGGGAAGGGAGTGAGACTGGGTGGTATTTTTGCTAGTGGAACAAGGGGGGAGGGTTGGTTTCTTTCATAGAAAATATAAAACAGAAAGAGGAAAGAGGAAGAGAGAAGGGAGATTGATTTGATCTATTCTGTGAGAGTGAGCTATTTTCCACATGCACTGATTGAGAGCATAAATAAAGATGGGTCAGACATTGAGGAGAACTTCCTGGGGGAGGGTGGGAGGGGCTCGGAGAGCAGGCTGGTGGGGTGGGTGCTGGTGACCAGGAAGCCACAGACTTTCTCTCTCTGCCTCGGTCTCAAAATGGGATCTGTCGGGGCCAGGGCACATGCTGGATGGCCTGCAGGCAGTGGGCTGGACAAGATGACCTCAAGAGAGCCTGGCCAATGTCCTGGAATCTGGGATTCTGTGATTTACAAAGATATGGTTACAGATGGGAGAGAGACAGACAGAGAGGCCGGAGGCAGAGTTTAGAAAGCATGCATTGCATGGAGGGGGAATGAGGGGGAGGGGGAAAGGAAGTGGAAGGGAGACTTTTCTGGAACCTGGAGCCAGGTACCTGAGCCTATTCCAGGCCCTGGATCATTCCCCTACAGGAGCCTCCTTTCCTAATCAGGACCATCCAGTCACTCAGCGTTCCTGGGGTCCTCTCTGTTCCCACCCTGGAGGCTATTAGCATGTCGGGATGGCGTGCAGGGCTGCTGCTTCCCTGCCTACTGCTAGAGCTCCAGCCCGGCTAGCATTCTCTGAGAAGCAGGGAAAAGAGGGCCAGCAAGCAGGTCAAAGAACGACCTGGAAGCCCCTAGCCTGATAAAGTTACTAGCCTAAGTGAAGCTGGGGTAAAGGGCAGTGTGGGGGTGGGGGGTGGGCAAAGAGTGACGGGAGCCTTAGGCCACCAGGGATGCTGGGTCCAGCCCACCAGCCCAAGCCTGATCTCAGAGAGCAATGGTAGGATGGGGTGGGGACAAGAGTGTCAGCAAGTAGAGTCAAAGATCCCAAGAAAGGAATCTGGACTGAGACCAAAGGAATGAAGTGTCGGAAACAGACAGAGGAGAGTGAGGGGGCCGGTGCAGGTGGGAGAGGCAGGTTCTCTGTGGGAAGCATCTGAGCGAGGCAGTTGCTGGACACCTTATCACCCCAGCCTCTCACTCTTCACCCAGCTTGCTCTGCAGCTGCAGCCATGAAGGCCCCTGTGTTCTCCTACACCTGCCCTCCTCACCTCCTCCCCCACTCCCTGCTTCCCAGCTTCAGGGTCAGTCTCCAAGGGACCAGACTCTCTCTCCCTCTGGCTTGTCACCCACCCACCAACCCCTCTTGAACAAAAGAACCCCCACAATACAAGCCCCAGGAAGGTGAATCAACCAATTCAGCAACATTCCACAATACTTCCCCAGCACCTTTAGCCTCCAGGGCCCAAAGACAAAGGCTCTGACTTCCCGGAGCAGGGAAGAGAGACCACAGAGGGGATGGTTGTCAGTAAAACGCAGTAACTGGCATGGTTGTCCCATGCATGGGGTGCAGTAGGAACACACAGAAGGCAAGGGAGGAAAGACAAAAAGACAGTGTCGTGGAAGATGTGCTGTTCTAACTGGAAGGATGAGAATGAGCTGGATAAATGGAAAAGGAGAGGCGGGAGGGTGGCTACCATCTGGGAGAGACCTCTGACCCCATACCTTGAGAAAAGGCAAAATTAGAAATGTGTGTCTGGGAAACAAGACAGAGATTCTTTTACGAAGTTTTGCTTGGGACTCTTGGAATTTTAAATTTAAATTAATCCTTTTCACCCCTACAAACTCTAGCTGGAAAACCCGCAGCGTGGAGGAGGAGACTTACACTTATGGATGGAGCACCTCCCAGTGTCAAATCATTTTGTAGATCCTCCCATCTAATCTTCCTATCTAGCTTACCAGGTAGGGGGACTGCTTCCCAGTTTTAAAGTTGAGACGTTGAGGCGCGGGGAGAAGTGAGTTGCCTAAGGTCACAGACTTATTGTCGGCCGAGATTAGATCTCAGGTCTGTCTATTTCAAAACTGACACAGCATTATACCAAGCCAGGATCGAAGGACGCATGTTCCCTGGCCGGGACCTGGGTCATCCTCGATTTGCTCCCTCACTGACACCCCCAAGGGACATCTCTCCCGCATCACGAAAGAGGGATAGCAGCCAGCAGCTCCCTGTGTGGGCATCCAGCTCTCTATCTCCCGGGGGGAGAAGGATCTGCCTGCCCCACCCCTCCATCCAAAGGTGGGGGGGGGGAGGGTGGAAGAGGAGCGGAGGATAGGGAATCCAGCCAATGACATGGCCCTATGCAAATAGACCAGACCCTGCTTTCTTAGGATTGGCTGACGCATCAGCGGTATTGTCCAAGTCCCTCCTCTTTAAACTCTGATCTATTCCAGGCGGGTCTTTGCAGCTCCAGAGAGACTAGGAAGGAAAAGAAAGTCTCCGGGATCCGGATCTCTGAGAGGTCTCGACCCGGCACCCACCTTTCCAGTTGCTGTCCATCCCCAAGGCTCAAAGTTCCCGCGACCTTAGCTGCGTAGGTGTCTGCTCTAGCTAGGGCCCGGTCTGGAGGCCAGGTCTGGGAAGACGTCCCCATCTCCTGGCTGGCCAGGCCTCCCTCTCTTCCACCACGACCCTTCACGATTCTCAGTACCTCCCGAGCTGCATTTTTTTCATTTCTGACCCCCCACATCTGGAAGGGTCGGAGCCTAGGTCCCTTTCCTGTCTTTCCTCCTCTTCTTTGCTCTGAGGGAAGGATGTAGAGAAAACCGCGGTCCTGACTCAGTTTCCCTTTACGTTTTTTCCCCGCCACTACCATCCACTTTGAAGTAGCACTCAGCTTCTCAGCGAGAAGCTGGTGGGTTGTTGAGCAAAGTAAGGCGGGGAAGAGACAGCTGTTGGACCTTCCTTGCTTTGTGGCTTACCACCTTGTTCTTCTCCTTCCCACAAATCCAGTCCTCCTCCCCTAAATCCAGGGCCCTCCTCACACACTCTTTTCTTTGGATCTCTCACAGCAGATCCTCCCGCTGTCTACCCGGTAGCTCTTTCCTACCCGCGTGCCAGTTCCTTGAGGACCTGGATTGAGCGCATAACCGGAGGGGGTTGAAAGAGAGTGGGGAGGGTGTGTGGCACAAGGTAGGAGGAAATACAATAGAATGTGCGGGGTGTGGGTTTAGGAACATCTGAATGGCAGTTTAGAAGTGGCCCAGTCGGTGTCTGGCAGGAGAGCGGCACGCACCTCCCGGCACCTCCCCAGCTGCCCTAGGGCTCGGTTCCCGCTCGCTCGCAGGTACTGCCCAGAGGCAGCGGGACCGCGTTTCTGAGCCACCCGCCACCCCTCCCCGCCAGTCAGTCCCGAAGTCCCCACCCTTGAGCTTCAGGAGCCACACGGGGACAGCCAGCCCGACACAGCACTCACCACCACAGTCCGCCGACGTGCGCGGGACACAGGAGCAGCAGCAGCAGCAGCCCGAGGAGGGCGGGCGCGGGCGGCAGCATCGTGAGCGCTCTACCGCGGGCCGGTGCGGTCAGCGGGCGAGGCTGCGGGGCCAGCCGGTGCGCGCGGCGGCGCGGGCTTCAGGGCGAGCGCGGCTACGGCGGCGGCGGCGGCCGGGAGGCGATGGCTCCGGCGGCGGCGGGGGGGCCCATCGCGGGCGAGGAGGGCGCGGCGGAGGCGGAGAGCGGACGGGGCAGCCAGCGCCTGTGTCTCCCGCCGAGCTCGCTCGGGAGAAGAAATCAGAGCCGGGGGCGGGGGTGGGAGGGGAGCCGGGCCCGGGCGGGGGCGGGGGCCAGGGGGGCCGTGGGGTGGCAGTTGCGACAGTCAGGCGGCGGGACTCTCGGGAGGGAGCCGTGCGCCCCGGGGCTGGAGGCGCGGAGCTCCGCGGAGGGCGGGTGCGAGGTCCCGGGGCGGGGCCCGAGCGCGCCGGTGGCTGCGGGACCCGCCTGCCTCGCCCCTTCGCTTTGCCTCTCTCGGACTGGGAGACCCCTCCGCCTCCCAGAGTCGGGGGCAACGAGGGGCGGGGAAGTAGGGTGGAGAGGGGTAAGGGGGGGTGAAGAGGAGCTGGGGAATGGGGGACGGGCTGGAAGGGAGACGTTTGACAGGTTTGTTGACTGTAAAGAGAGAAAACTTCCCAGGAATGAGGGAGTTGGGGGGGTGGGGGCGGTGGTTCGGAGGGAGATGCTGGTGAGAGAGCCGGGAGAGGAAGTCTGCCTGGGGCGCTGGGTGCTCCGGGAAGGGGTGTCGAACTCTACCGTCTGCCGGGCGGACTCTGGAGGGGTCACCCCTTACCGGCCCCACCTCCGCGCCGCACGCCCCTTTCTCAGCCTTTCCCCAGGAAAGGAGGAAGCCCCAGGCCTCCGCTCTCGCTCCCCCAGCCACCCCGCCTCTTCGAGCCCGCGTTCGGGGAGGGGGGTGGAGGGCTGCGAAGGGGAGATTAGACAGCAAGAGGAACCTCTTGATGGCCTGCGCTCAAGCGCTCGCACGTGTAAGCGAGCGATAGAGCTGAGGTTGCAGTCTTGCGAGAGATTAGTGGAGGCAGAACTCGGGGCAGCCGGGCCTCGCGTGTCCGCGGGTGCCTGCCTCTCGTGGCTTCCCCAACTTGGCCCGGGCCAGAAGGGGTGGAAGAGCCAGCTGCAGGTGAGATGGCGTTTATCCGATTCTCTAATGCCACAAAAATGTCTTTGATGCCCCTGCCACCCCCCAGGTGGGGGGGGGGGGGAGATCAAAGGCTCCGTGGGGAGGAGGGACAGCTCCATTCATCAAGCCTAGCGTACTGGCTGTGGCTGCAGTCCCTGCTCCGCCCCCGCGTGCCCCAGGAGTGCCGAAGGACAGGTGGTGCAGGACATTCCTCAGCAAGGGCCAGTCTCCCTGTCACCACCAGCTAGAGTGGCATCAACCGTTGGGGGGGGGGGGTGTCTCCCTAGTGGTAGAAACTTCAGGCACTCAGAGGAAAGCTCCTGGTCTTTTAGGATGGAGATAGCACCTGAACTCTGGGAGGGAGGGAAGCCACTGCCTAAAGAGATAAACATCCTTGGTGAGCAGAGACAAGGCAAGATTGAGTCCCCAAGAGAGTGAGGACAAGTGGATAGAGACGAAGCTGAGGGACTAAGGGGATGCGACAGAAGACCATAGATGCCTAACCCCGGAGAGGAGGCAGATCTGGGGAAGGCCAGAGGAGCCAGTGGAGAACCGAAATGGAGAAACATTGCCCTAGGCGCAAAGGGAAGTTTTGCTTCCTTAGGTTTGCTGCAAACCCAACTCCATGGCTGTGGTGTCTAAGCTGTGTCAATCTAATTCCCTGTACTGGGTACAGAGAATTTTGGTGGTGGTGGTGGGGGTGGTGGTGGTGGTGGCTGGGGCACTCTAGAGAAGAGGTAGGGCCCCTAGTGGCTGAGGGAGAGTGAGGGGCACAAGGCCCAAATGTTGCCCCCTCCCATTTTAGCCTTTAATAGCATCCAGCTGCCGCCCATGGCCCCTGCACCTATTAATTTTGTACACAGTTGCTGTTTTTCCAGGGCAATGCCAACTGTGGACACTATACACTCAAAGACATACCCAGATTGGGCACACACTCAGGCCAGATGGTGCTAAACAGGCATCTGGAGAGCTCTGAGGGTTCCTAAAGGCTGCAGGTGGCCAGTGACCAGACCCCTGGGAATCACTGCCTGGGTTCTAAGTCCCCTACCCACCCCTGCCCCCACCCAGCTACTGTTATTGCAGATTATGAAATGCTCTCCCTATCCTGCATTCTTCTCCGAGGCAAGAATTTTAATGTATTTGTCTTTGTCATCAGGGGACCAGGGCTCTGGGACCGCCCTGCCTCTGCCTGAGGAGGGAGCGCCCCAAATCTAGTCCCTGCTGTCTCCAGACCCCAGCCTCTTTCCATTACCACCCCCTCATGTCCTAGCCCTGCCCCTCGCCTCCCTCTCCTAAGACACAGTCTCTCTGTGGGGTGGATAAAAATGATGTTATTGAAACAACAGAATTGGGAGCAGTGGCAGGGAGCAGGGATCAGCGCAGGAAACTGGGGCGTTTGCCAAGAAGCCTTCTCCCCCGCAGGCGGCCTTTCTGCCCCCACCCCCCACCTTTCCTACAAACACACACAGATCGCCCCACCCCTCCTGCAGCACTCTCTCTGGCCAGATCGTACAGAATATTTGGCCATCCCTGGATTCCCTAAGCCCTCATCTCCCCACAACCCCCCCCCCCCCCACACCCAGAGTCCCATTGCAGAATCTATTGGCCCAGTAGTGCCTGCAAAAGCACTGGGGCAGAGAAGGGGTCTGCTGGAGTCTGTGATGGGCAATCCTCGGCTCCCAGGGCCACTGTGTCTCTGCTCACTCTCTTTTGCCTTCTCTGCACCCCCCTCTAGGGGTTGGCTGGCATATGGGCAGAACCAGAGCAAATGCTCTTATGGCCTCCGAACCTTTAGAGAGATGAGTTCAGATGCTCCTGAGGCTTCAGTCCCCCACTATTAGCTTAGAAAACTTTTCATGGAGCAGGGCTGGGGATAGAGACGGAAGTACACAAAGACAGATCAAGATGCATGCACACACACGTGCACACTCGCACATACCCACAGCTGGGCACAGGCGTCCAGATAACCCACAGACACCACAGGACACCCTTGCCTCCCTTCGACAGTGTTGGGTAACTTTCACTTACAGGTACAGATGGACACACAGATGGGCTGACTCAGACTGAGACACATGCCTGCCTCTCTGGAGATTACATGCACATGCAACCCCATCTCCCCCCTCCCCCCTCCCCCACCTCTGCACACGCATGAATGTGGAGGAACGTTCACAGGAGACCGGAATGGGAACACAGCAGCCCAGAAGGGGGCAGCATGGAGGGGGGTGGTGCCTCTCTGATCCCCCTCTGCCTGTCCTCTGGGCACTGGGCCCCCTCCACCTCTTCCTCCGTGGCTCTGCCTTCAGTCCTGAAAACCTTTTAACTCCACATCTAGGCCCTGATGCAAAAGAGAGAGGCGGAAGGAGCACAAGGATGTCTGGCTGCGGAGTGGGAGCGGGAGGAGGGGCAGAGGTGGGGACTGGGGAGGGGGAGAGAGGCAGCTGGAGACAGATAACATCAGAGTCGCTGCAGGGAAAGCAGAGCTCTCTGTCTGTTAGATCCTCTCTCCCCATCTTTCCGTGTGTCTTTTCCGTGTGTCTCTCCCATCTCCAGAATTTGGTTTCCATTTGTGTCTGTCTCTAAATCACTTTCTCTGCCCCTTTGTTTCTCAGAATGACTGAAGCTGCAGGAGCCCAGGAATTTGGGCCTGTGACCCTTCCCCTCCCAGGGACCTCCCTCTCTCCCTCCCTCTGCATTGCCCTCCCTCTTCCCCAGCAAGGGGACCCAACTGCCATTCCTTTAGGGTGGTGACAGGACTTGAGAATTCCTAAGGGCCCTGGGTGTCTAGGTCCCTGGAGAATATAGAGAGGAAAGGCTAGCCCTCCTCTCTAAAGAGATGGAGGGAAGGAAAAATAAAAAGGGTCACTTTCTTCTCCCTTCCAAACCCCCACATGGCCCTACCCCAGCTTTTCCAGCCCACCTGAAGTTAGGATGGTGCGACTTTCCAGCCCAGGGTGGGAGCTTGGATCCCTGATTCCCAGCATTAGCTCTTTGAATCCCTGCCTTGCAGACCTAGTTTCCTGAGACCCCCTCTGGGCCTTTGTCCAAGGTGACCCCAGGCTCCAGTTCCCCACAGGGCCCACCTGCCCCCACATCTTCCGTATCTCTCACCCTTACCTATGCCCCAACCTTTCAATCACCCCATCAGTCAAAGGGAGAAGGAACTGGAGGGGGTTGGGAAGGGGCTCTGAGGAGGGGAAGGGGAGCAGGGGCTGAGAGGGAGGGGCTGCTTGCCCACCAGGACTGGGCTAGGAAATCCAGGGAACATTTGTTTCCACTTAGCTCAGCCCCAGTGGCCCCGGGTGGGAGTGGTCAGACCCAGGAGCCTCTCCGGCCATCCCAGTCCAGACCTGGCTCCTGCATTAGGGCCTGGGGGTGGGCAGAAGGACCCTGGCATGGCCTCAGGTATTCTGAGGGGAGCCTCCACCCTCCTCTCCATTCTTCTCCAGGAGACACCCCCTCTCCACACTGCTTCAGGTCCCACCTCTGAGGGAATCAGGATGTTTCAGTCTCGGTGTCTCTCCTAATCGTCCTGGTATCTGCTGGCTATCCCTGGGCAGTAGCCAGCACATTTTTAATTGAACACCTACTAGGTGCCAGGCACCCAGCTACGTAGCGGAGAAACAATGGTGAAGAAAAGCAGACCTCAAGGAACTCGTGGTGATTAATCATATCATCTTACAAACAAATGGAAAAACGCAACCTTGACCTGTGTTGTTGAGTAGGGAAGGGCTGTGAGGCTCTGGTGGTGGGGATTGGCCAAGTCATAAGGAGAGAATGCTCCCACTGAGATACAAAAATAAGGTGGGGTTAACCGGGAGACACAAGAGAAGGAAGAGCATTTCAAGCTGAAGGAACAGCCTTGGTAAAGGCCCTGCAGGGGGATGGAGAAGGCGTGGGGGCACTGAATCAAGGTTGGCATGAGTTGAAAGAGAGTGAAAAGCAGCCTGGTGGGAGATGAGGCTAGAGAGATTTAGGGGGATCAAACCAAGTAAAGCCTTACAAGCATGGAAGGGAATGTTTTTCTAATTTTAAACGCAATGGGAATTCTACAAGACAAATACATTGCAAGAGGGAAGAAAAAGAGATTGGGGGAGGGGTGGTCTCTAGATTAAAGGAGAACTAACATATAAACAAAAAGCCAAACAGGCAAAGTTGAACTACAGTAGTTAGTGACACGTGGTCAGATGACAGAAATAAGTAAATGCTTACCATAGAAGTCAGGCTAGGTAGTTGCTCAGGGGTGGGGGGAGGTGGTCGTTCTACTTTGAGGAGCACACGGAACGGGATGTCTGGCAACGTTCTGTCTCCCTTCATGGCAGTTGGTTTCAGGGTGTTCAATTGTACATTTGTTCTATGCTCTTTTCTGTATCCACGATCTTAACAGGGTTAAGGGCTTAAGAAAAAGGGCGAAGAAGAAAACCACTCCCTTGGGCCTTTGCAGGAAGCCACTGTAGAGATTTCCCCGGGACAGTGAGTGGCATGGCCAGTTCTACATTTTGAAGAGATGGTCGTGGTGTGGAGGGGGGTTGGCAGGGGAGCCCGAGGTGAAGTCAGAAGGCCAGCTCGGGGGCCCTGCAGTGGCCAGGGGGAAAAGCCAGGGTAAATGGCAGGGGTGATAAAAAAGAGTGGACAGTTCTGGTCAGTGTCAAGAAAGTAGGGTCAAGTGGGCTTGGGGAGAGGCTGGAAAAGGGGACGAGGAAGAGGGAGGCGTCAAGGGTGCCTCTGAGATGTTTCCCTGGCCTGGCCGGATGAATGGTGGTGGGTCCGCTCAGCTAAGGAACACCGGAAGAAGGCCAGCATTAGGCAAGGTTGGGTGGGAGTTTGGGACCTGGGTTAAAGACGCTTCCAAAACATTCCCTGTCGGGAGTAGGCAGTTGGATATATGGCTCTGGAGCTCAGAGGGGAGGCCTGGGCTGAGTCATCCTGGTGCAGGGTGTAATTAAGCCAAGCACAGGGCCAGGATCTCCCAGGAGACAATACAGAGGGAGAGGAGCCCCCGTGAGTATTTAACGGCCAGATGAAGGGGGAAGAGGCTGCAGAGGAGAATGAGGAGGGCCTCCAGAATGTAAGAGGAAAACGCATCGTGGTTTCATGGAAGCCGAGGAAAGAGCACCACCAGATGAGGGAAGGGGACAATGGTTGCAACCATTTCTGAGCTGTCAGTGAGATGAGGAGGAAAATGTGTCCATTGAACACGGAAGGAAAACCACTGAATCAGCTCAACCTCAGGCTGATTTTGCCAAAGCACAAATACGACCTTGCCATTTTCTTGCTGTAAAAACGTGCATAACTTCACCTCCCGAATCAAGTCCGGACTCCTTAGCTTGGCATTCAGGTCCCACCACGGTTTGTCTCTTTGCGGGCTCCCCGCCTCACCTTCCTTTTCGTCTCCACCAGAGCTCCAGGCTTACTGTGGCTCTTGGTCAGGCCCCAAACCCCGGCCTCCTCCACACTCCGCTCCCCCGCCTCCCCACCCCAGCAGGCCCAGCTGTGCCTTTCCTCCCGGATCCCACACACCTATCCACACACTGTGGAAGGTGGCCTCTCCAATTCTCATTAACTCATAGCACTTTGAACCTTTTTTATAGGAAGCACTGCACTTAGAGTTGATTTTGTCTGTATATTTTTCCTCCACTTGCTTATGAGGTGTTTTTTGTTTTGGTTTGTTTTTGTTCGGTTTTGCAGGGTGTGAACTATCTGGCCTGCTGTGAACCTTCATAAACTTGGGTTCTTTTGAACTTTGAAAGCACGGAAGGTACACTGCAGGGCCGGGCATAGCAGCCCCAGCACGTGAGGTGTCACCGCCTCACCAAAAACCAGGTCTCTGAACTCAGGTGGGGAACTGGGGCTCCAGGGGAGACCAGGGGATTTCTTAACATCCTCTCTGCTGATGCATGCACACGGCCCACTCCCCGGCCGACCACTAATACCACGGTGCCTAAGGACAGGGTCACAGCGCCACCTCCTGGCAAGATAACACACTGTCCCTCAGGAGCAAATGCTTTCTGGAAGGTCTGTGTAGTAGAGACATGCAGATTAAAAATGCGAACCAGAGGGGCGCCTGGGTGGCTCAGTCGGTTGGGCTTCCGACTTCGGCCCAGGTCATGATCTCGTGGTCCGTGAGTTCGAGCCCCGCGTCAGGCTATGTGCCTCCGTGAGTTCGAGCCCCGCGTCAGGCTATGTGCCGGCAGCTCAGAGCCTGCTTTGGATTCTGTGTCTCCCTCTCTCTCTGCCCCTCCCCTGTTCATGCTCTGTCTCTCTCTCTCTCTCTCTCTCTCTCTCTCTCTCTCTCTCTCTGTCTCAAAAACAAATAAAAATACTAAAAGAAAATAAAAATGCAAACCAGGATGAACACCAACCTGTTAAGCCAGAAGATATAATTTCTGAGTTTTCTGGAGAGCATGCTTCAACACTGATCATATCCCTTGTGTGATGTCACTGTGGACTAATACCCAGTGTAGTTTACTTAAGAGAAAAACAAAGAAACTATGCATGCGAAAACAGCTGCCTTTTCCATGTTAGTGGAGACCCCAAGGCTTATGCAATGCCTAGCTAGCTGTGGGGTATGTTGGCCACACTATAAATATTGTTCAGGCATTAAACTGACAAAAATGTTCGTGTCATTGACGCAAGAAACAGTCTCTACAAAATAATGCTGAATTACAAAAAGAGCACCCGAACTGTTATTTTCATTTACAAAGACTACAAAGTAGAAACAGTTCACGCAGCTATAAGGATCAGAAGAGAATTAAAAGTCTTATGATTAGTTGATTTTATTCAACGGCGAAGAAGCATTTTGAGTTATTTCGCTTATGTATTGGCTCTCTGGTGGAAGCTTGTTTTCAGTTTTTGTTTTTGTCGTTGTTTTAAGTTTATTTTGAGAGATTGCATGAGTGGGGGAGGGGCAGGGGGAGAGAGAGAGAGAGAGAGAGAGAGAGAGAGAGAGAGAGAGAATCCCAGGCAGGCTCCGCGCTGTCAGCTCAGAGCCCAACGTGGGGCTTGAACTCATGAAACCATGAGGTCATGACCTGAACCAAAACCAAGAGTTGGATACTTAACTGACTGAGCCATGCCAGGCACCACAGAAACTTTTTTTTTTCTTATAGAGACTTCAGCTATTCAATGAAAAGAAATCAAATAAGGAGGGAACTGGTTAGGAAGATGTCCAAAGCTCATGGGGCTGGGGAATGCCCCTTGGGACAATCAAGGTCAGAGACCTTCCCTGAAGCTTTCCCCCCAAATTTTCCACCTGCTAGCACAGGATCTTGTATATAATATATGTTCAGTAAATGTCTGTGAAGCCACTAAACGAAAATGATGTCATGCTTGAAATACCAGCCATCTTCCTCAGTGCCATTCTTTCAAGAAGCTTCTCTCGATTGCCCTTCAGCCCTTATGTCTTTAAGTCATTTGCCCTGATTCCATAAGGGCCAGATCATGCCTTGAGGCTGGCATTGAACCCCACAGCCTGACCTTCCTACTGCCTTCCATGCCTCTACCCAAAATGGATCTAGGACTGGCCAGGAAGGAGGTCCTGGATTTGGATTCATATCTAGCATCATTTCATCAAACCTAGCATCATGCCTCCTTTGTCCTGGGCATGTAAAATAAGTATGTCACAGATTGGGTCTTCCAGATGCCAAGATGGCTTTTGGGATGCAAAGGGTGTTTTTGAAAAATGAAGGAGGCTGAAGCAGGATTGGGCAGAGGGAGGAGTGGGGCTGTGATGAGGCTCAGCTAAGCCTCCATCAGCACAGGCACTGCCTGCTCTGGGGGGAGTTTTGCCACTAGAGTGTCCCTCATGGCTTGAAATGGCCAGGCCCTGATACCCCTATCTCACTTGGTCACCAGATATGCGCGCAGCCCCGGGAAAGGAAGAGTACGTCCTCTGCAGCTGACCCTGAAGGAGCTGACAGCCAGACACTGTCTGTTGACCCCACTCCTCATGGGTGGGCAGCAGCTCCTTCTGTGAAAGGAAACCTGGGTGGTGCATCTCTGTGTTTACTAGAGGGACATTCGGCAGATGGGGAAACTGAGGCCAAGATCATAGCCATCGAGTGGTAGAGGAGGGAGTCCAGATTGTGCTTCTGCTGCACCTTACCGCCGCCTGTTTCCACCCAGCCCACCGCGGCCCAGCACCGTTGCCCATTGAAAGGGGTTCCCATGGAGAAAATGTTACTGAATGACCCGTAAGTGATCAGAAGGGGCCACAGGATATCTAACAGTGTCAATGGCATTCCCTAGGACATCAGGAAGATAGAACCTGGAATGCCCCTCTTAGCTACTTGCATCTCCTCCCTCTGCCCCCACCCCCTTGGATTTACACCACACAGGTCCTCTGGTGCTCCCTATGCCTATAAGCCAGGATACCATACTTTGCCCCGTCACAACATGGCCCCGCCCACTGCCCTCTCATGTCCTCTGTCTGCCTCCCCTGCATTCGGAGTCCCTCCTGTCATCATCTTTTCACTATAGCTTTGCATCATTTTACTTTTAATTTCAAAAGACAACAAGGTCACATCGGTTGGCTTTAGAAAGAGTGTGATCAAATTCAGCTCAGCCATCTGCCAGCTGTTGGGCAACTAATGATCCTGCCTGTGCCTCACCTTCCCCTGAGATAAGAATACCCACTGGAGCACATGGGTGGCTCAGTCGGTTAAGCGTCTGACCTCAGCTGAGGTTGTGATCTCACGGTCTGTGAGTTCGAGCCCTGCATGGGGTTCTGTGTTCAGAGCCTGGAGCTTGCTTTGGGTTCTGTCTCTCTCCCTCTCTCTCTCTCTCTGCCCCTCCCCTGCTCTCTCTCTCTCTTTCAAAAATAAAAAATAAACATCAAAAAGTTTTCTTAAAAAGAATACCCACCCCATAGAGATGTAATGAGGATTCAATAATATAGTGAAGACACAGAAGTCAGTACCTGAAATAAACCGAGCTCTCATTCACTCGCTAGTAATGGTTTTTATTTTTATTTTTAATTCTTTAAAACTAACTTGTTTGCTTATTTATTTATTTATTTATTTATTTATTTATTTATTTTTGGGAAAGAGAGAGCGTGCAAGCACGGGAGGAGCAGAGAGAGACTGAGGATCCGAAGCAGGCTCCGCGCTGATGGCAGAGAGCCCGATGCAGGGTTCGAACTCACAAACAGTGAGATCGTGACCTGAGCCGAAGCCGGACACTCAACCGACTGAGCCACCCAGGTGCCCCTAATGGTTACTTTCTAAATAAAGAATTCAGGTTGAAGATCAGGCCTGCTTGCAGTCAATGAAGACAGCAAAGACTCGAAGACAATTCCTAGGGAACCAGAGGTATCTATGGATCGTCATCCGCAGGAAGGGTGATGTATGTCCTTTTAAGTTTAAGATGAGGCAATTCAAAGAAAAGTATTAAGTAAAAGTATAGTCTAGGTGATCTGTGGATATGGCAAAATCCACGAAAGGGCCTACAAATAATGGTGTACGGGGAAGCACAGTCTATACCTTGGGCTTTATTAAATCTACTCCGTGCTTTGAGGGGGAATAATGACATGTCCCAGAGAGGGCAGGAGGGTCACTGCCTCAGAACACAGCGGAGGGCAAGCTGAGCAGAGGGTTCCCTCCCCTGATGAGAGTTCCTTAGAGCTGCCAGGGATGTGTGGCCGGTGGACTCTCCCAGTCTTGGAGTCCAGTCTGGCATCTCCTATGTCTTCATTCCTTCCAACAACGGTGTGCTGGAAACAGTGCTGGAAGATGGGTCAGGAGGCATAAGTTCTGGTCCTAGGAGCTGGTTTGCTTTGTGTCCTTGAGCCAATCGCCTCCCCACTTGCTGCTTCGGTTTCCCCATATGACAGTGGGGGCTGGGAATGAATGAGCTCTAAGCCAAGGTGCACGTTTGACCGTCCTTTGCCAATTGTGGTGAATCCTCTATGCCAGCAGAGGGCGCCAGACCCTGAGGCGCAGATTCGAGGCTCCCTTCGCACCATCCAGTAGAGGGCCGAAAGAGCCATAGTGAGACTGGAAAAGTGCAAGCTTCGATCGGGAGTTGGGGTACCCAGGAGACTGACTAGAGGGCAGGCTCCTCAGAAGAAAGAGCTCTGGGTAAGGACAGGGAGAGCGGTGTCCCAGTCTGGTTCTGGACTAACGGTAATTAGAGACCAGCTGGCATTCAAAAGCAACTTTCCTGGGCGCCTGGGTGGCTCAGCTGAGTGGGTTAAGCCTCCGACTCTTGATTTCCGCTCAAGTCCTGATCTCCAGGTTCCTGGGCTCAAGCCCCGCATCCAGCACTCTGTGCTGACAGCTGGGAGCCCGCTTGGGATTCTCTCTCTCCCTCTCTCTCTGCCCCACCCCCGCTCGCACTGGTGCTCTCTCCCTCCCTCTCTCAAAATAAATAAATAAATAACTTAAAAAAAAAAAAAAAAAAAAGGCAACTTTCCATTCCAGCACAACCCTCCCTTGACGGCCTCTGTTGTTGGGTGGGGTTTGGAGATCTCTCCCCAATCCCTCTCCTGACACAAATATTGTTAAATATTTGGAGAAAAGTAATGCAGCATCATGGGAAAGTATTGTATTCTACAGAAGATTCAAAATTCATCATTCTTACTTCATCTAAGTTCAAAATGTATTTGCTATCTCAGGATTTTTGTTTTGTTTTAGAGAGAGAAAGAGCATGCAAGCAGGGGAGAGGCGCAGAGGAAGAGAGAGAGAGAGAGAGAATCTTACGCAGGCTCCATGCTCTGCTCAGTGCAGAACCAGACTCGGGGATGGATCCCATAATCCTGGGATCATCACCTGAGCGGAAATCAAGGGTTTGTGCTCAACCAACTGAGCCATTGAGGCACCCTCAGGATGTTTAAACAAGACAGCTCATTAGCACATTACTGGTAATGGGGGGTGGGGGAGGGAGGGGGGAGAAACAACTAGAAACAACCTAAAATGTCCATCAGTAGGAAAATAATTATCTATATTACAGCAAATACCATAAAATACAAGCTCTGTGCATGTACTGACGGGGTCAAGACATACGGTTCACGAAGCAGACAAGAAACAGTATGCCAGGATAAATTCTATAAATGGGTAAACTTCTGGAAAGAAACCCAAGGAACTGTTCACAGGGGCTACCTTTGGGAAAACAGAAAAAGGGAGATTTACTTTTCAATTTTATACCTCTGTATATAAAACTGGGAATTCTCAAACATCGTGGATTGTGTGTATTGTTGTTTTTGTTTTGTTTTTTTAACGTCAACAGAGATTCTCTGATGGTAACATTATGGGCCAACTGTGTATCTTTTTATTTTTATGCTTTCCATTTTTTAAGACAAAAATGTTTTGCTGAAACTAATATCACACTGTATGTTAACTAACAGGAATTTAAACAAAAATTTGAAAAGAAAAAAAATTTGTTATTTTGAATGGGTGACATAAGGTTCAAAAAACCAGGACAATATAACAAAGTATGCATGGAGAAATCTTATTCCCACCCTGTTCTCATCTACCCCATCCCCCTGCCCATCTTCTGCCAAATCCCATAGGCAACCACTTTTCTTTTTTACCTTTTGACCCCCTTCACCCATTTGTCCCACCCCAGCCCCGTCTCTGGCAGGCACCGATCTGTTCTCTGTATCTATGAATTTGGTTCTGGTTTGTTTTAGGTTCCACATACAAAAGAGGTTATATGGTATTTGTTTTTTCTCTGTCTGACTTATGTCACGTAGCACAGTGCCCGCAGAGTCCATCCATATTGTTGTAAATGGCAAGAATTCATTTTTCAAAGACCGAATAATATTCCATTTACGTAAATACCACATTTCTTTATCTGTTTATCCATCGACAGACACTTAAGTTGTTTCCACATCTTGGCCATTGTGAGTAATGTTGCATTGAACATGGGGATACATCTATCTTTTTTGCGTGAGTGTTTTTGTTTTCTTCAGATAAATATCGAGAAGTGTGATTGCTGGATCATAGGGTAATTCCATTAAAACATTTTTTTTTAATGTCTTATTGTTTATTTTTGAGAAAGAGAGACAGGGAGTGAGTGGGGGAGGGGCAGAGAGAGAGACACACACAGAATACAAAGCATAGAGCCTGATGCCGGGCTTGAACCCATGAACCATGAGATCATAACCAGAGCCGAAGTCAGATGCTTGACCGACTGAGCCACCCAGGCGGCCTGGGTAATTTCACTTTTGACTCCATAGTGTTGTCCATAGTGACAGCACCAATTTACATTCCCACCAACAGTGCACAAAGGTTCTTTTTCTCCACAACCTCACCAACACCTGTTATTTCTTGTGTTTTTGAGGATAGCTATTCTAACAGGTGTGAGGTGATCTCTCAATGTGGTTTCGATTTGCATTTCTCTGATGATTAGTGATATTGAGCATCTTTTCATGTTGGGCATCTGTATATCTTCTTTGGAAAAATGTCCATTCAGATCTCCCGCCCACTTTTAAAAATTTGATTGTATTTTTGCTATTGAGTTGCGTGAATTCTTTATATATTTTAGACATCAGCACCTTATTGGATATATAGTTTGCAAATATTTTCTCCCATTTGTTAGGTTGCCTTTTATTTCGTTGATGGTTTCCTTTGCTGCACAGAAGAGTTTGAATTTACTTTAGTCCCACTTACTTATTTTTGCTTTTGCTTTTGATGTCAGGATAAAAAAATCACCAATGAAAACGAAGTGGTATATATATACAATGGAGTATTACTTGACAATCAAAAAGAATGCAATCTTGCCATTTGCGACGATGTGGATGGAACTGGAGGGTATTATGCTAAGTGAAGTAAGTCAGAGAAAGACAGATATCATATGTTTTCACTCATCTGTGGAACTCGAGAAACTTAACAGATGACCACAGGGGAAGGGAAGGAAAAATAAGATACAAACAGAAAGGGAGGAAAACCATAAGAGACTCTTAAATACAGAGAACAAGCTGAGGATTGATGGGGTGGGGAGTTAGAGGGTGGGTTAAATGGGTGATAGGCATTGAGGAGGGCACTTTTTGGGATGAGCACTGGGTGTTGTAAGTAAGTGATGAATCACGGGAATCTACTCCTGAAGCCAAGACTATACTCTATGTTAGCTAACTTGACAGTAAAAAAAAAAAAAAAAAAAAAAAAAAATCATCACCAAGACCCATGTCAAAGAGCTTACCACCTGTTTTCTCCTAGGATCTTTATGATTTCAGGTCTAACATTCAAATCTGTAATCCACTTTAATTTCTATGTATGGTGTGAAACAGGGGTCCATTTTCATTCTTTTGCATGTGGCTCTCCACTTTTCCCTACACCGTTTGTTGTTGAAGACACTGTTCTTTCTCCATTGTACATTCTTGGCCCCTTTTTTGTAAATGTGTTGACCCTATATATGTGAGTTTATTTCTGGGCTTTCTGGTTTGTTCCATAGATATACATGTCTGTTTTTATACCAATACCAAACTGATTTAGTTACTGTAGTTTTGTAATATTGTTTGGAATCAGGTAGTGTGTTGCCTCCAGCTTTACTTCTCAATTGCTTTGGCTGTTTAGGATCTTTTGTGATTTCATACAAAATTTAAGGTTATTTGTTCTATTTCTGTAAGAAAGGCCATTAGGGTTTTGGTAGAGATTTCATTGAATCTGTAGACTGTTTTTAAGTGGTATAGACAGTTTAGCAATATTGATTCTCCCAATCCATGGATATGGATATCTTTCTACTTATATATGTCTTCAATTTCTTTCATTAGTATCATTAGTTTTCAGTATACAGGTCCTTCACCTTCTTGGTTTAAATTTATTTCTAAGTATTTTATTCTTTTGTATGCAATTGTAAATGAGATTGTTTTCTTAATCTCTCTTTCTGATAGCTTATTATTAGTGTATAGAAATACAACAGATTTTTGTGTATTGATTTGGTATACTGCAATGTTACTGAATCCATTTATTAGTTCTAATGGTTTTTTGATGATGTCTTTAGGGTCTTCTCTATATAGTATCATGTCATCTGCAAATAGTGACAGTTATACTTCTTCCTTTCCAGTTTGGAAGCCTTTTATTTCTTCTTCTTGTCAAATTGCTCTGGCAAGACTTCCAATACTATGTTGAGTAAAGCAAGTGAGAGAGGCATCCTTGTCTTGTTCCTGACCTTTGAAGAAAAGGGTTTTTTTTTAGCTTTTCACTACTGAGTATGTTTGTTGTGGACTTGTCACATATGGCCTCTATTATGTTAATGTATGCTCTCTCCATACCAGCTTTGTTGAGAATTTTTATCATAAATGGATGTTGAATTTTGTCAAGTGGTTTTTCTGCATCTACTAAAATGATCATGCGATTTCTATCCTTCATTTTGTTAATGTGATTTATATCATTGCCTGATTTGTGGATGTTGAACCATCCTTTCATCCTTGGGATAAATTCCACTTGATCATGATGTGTGATCCATTTAATGTATTATTTTTGGATGATCACTTTTGTTGTTTCATGTAATCCTACTATTGCTTCTTTGTGCAGAATCAAGCACATAAATGTATAGTCTAATCCCTCTTTCATATACAAAAGGTAGTACATATTATTATGTACATGATTGCATCTTGCTTTTTCCATTTAGCAATGTGTCCCGGATATCTTTCTATTACTAAAATATGTTTCCCATCTTTCTCCTTCCCCCTTTTCTGCAAAAATACTCTGCAAAATACTTTTGCAGAGTATTTAGTGCTATATATTCCCCTTTCAGCCCTGCTTTAGTCATTACAGGGATGTGGAAATCAAGCCTCAAAGAAAGCAAGTGATTTGCTGATAGTCACACGGCTAGTGTGGTAACATTTCTTGGCTGGGCAGAGCAGGAGCTCTGTTGAGACCCAGACTCTTCTCAAAGGTTCTCTGTGGCCTCTAGGTAAACCAGGGCATTTTAGGAAAGATACCCACTCAAGTGTGCATACTACTCAGGGGCTATGTAGGAGAGAACTTGAACCTGGCTTATTATTGTTATTTAAACATGTACAGTTGTTGGACTGGGATTTTATGAAGAACATAACACTGAGGGAGGAAACGAAAGAGAGAATGAGATCATTAATAGGTCCCCAAGATAAATTACTGTGTGAAAGAAATCTGGGAGAGGGCAGTAGGGTCAAGATGTTGGAGGATGCTGTGAATCCAGGCGGGAAGTGAGGCTACACATGACCATCATCCATATCCCCCTCCACACTCTGAGATTCTGATAATGGGGAAGCTGTGGTGCAAGGGAATGAAGGGTATTACTTGAGGCCAGCAGCTTGGGTTTTGAAATAGCTAATCTGAAGAAGTAGATGGAAAGTTTCTGTGGCCAAAGAGAGGGACAGAAGCCACAGAGGTCTGTGGTCAGAGGAATAAGGAAATGGCACAGGCAGTGGTGTGGACAGTAGGGTGGCCTCAGTCAACAAAGAGAAGGATGGCAAGAGCAGGGGGCAGCATAGCAGTGAGACTGCAGCCCAGCATAACGGATCTCACAATGTGCAGAACGTGTTCAACCTCCTAGAAGGAATTGGTAAGGAAGAGGGTTAGTCCCAGGGGAAAAGAGCAGAGATTTTTTTTTTTTTTTTTTTGCTAATCAAAAGGGAATCACTTTGAGCTGCAGAACTTTGGCACATTAGCTGCAAACGTGACACCTTTATTATGGATCAGCAGCCGGGATATAAATATACACAGCTCTCCTTGGTTTATTTTTGTCACGATTTCAATTTAAACCAGCCTCACAACCTGCATAGCAGACATTATTATTCTCATTTAATACATGAGGGCACCAGAGTCAGAGTTTTCCAAGCTCACACAACCAGAAGTGGTCACTTCATCCCCCTACCCATTTTCTTTTACATCTAGGTGCACATTACTGATGTGATGGAGAGGTCTGCACGTCTCCCAGAGATCCTGGATTTGCCACTGGATACATAACTAGATGAAGTGTAGGTGGTACTATTTCAGAAGGGCACGAGTGCATGTCATTTAGACACAGGGATGTCTGAAGTGGTCTGTAACGTGGCATGAAGTATGTATATGCTTATTGGGCAGCTTCAGGGGAAGACTGTGGTTCTGGTGGTTCTGTAATAGCCATTCTATTCCTCCTTGTTTGGGCTAGCCATGCAACTGGGAGAATTGACTTCAGTTGAGGATGACCCCTGATTAATCTCAGTCAAATCTATTCTCTCAATGATGGAGACTGGTTCTGGAATGCGCACATGGCTCAGCTTGGGCTAATGAGAAACAAACAGGGGCACCTGGGTGGGTCCGTTGGTTAAGCGTCCTATTCTTGATTTCAGCTCAGGTCATGATCTCACAGTTTGTGAGTTCGAGCCCCACAGGGGGTTCTGTGCTGACAGAGCAGAGCCTGCTTGGGATACTCTGTCTCCCTCTCTCTCTCTGCCCCCCAACTCTCTCTCAAAGATAAATATATAAATAAACATTTAAAAAAAGAAACAAGTTTTCCAAGGGCTTTTGGAAGATGTTTCCATCTCTTAGAAGAAAGGACAGGAAAAAATGAAAAATGCTGTCTTTTCTTCTGGATGTTGTCGGCCATGGATAAGGGACCCAGAATTGCTTCCACTCCCTTAGTACCTGCAGCTGGCACCAGAGGAAGGGAGAGGTAAGAGAATCAAAAGAAAAATATTTCAGAGCCATTGGATTAAATCAACCAGAATCAATCAACTTGTTAAGTGAATCAATAAGTCTCCATCTTGTTTAAACCAACTTGAATTGAGTTTTCTATTACTTGTGTCTGAAGCCATCCCGACTGATACAGCTTACCCTCTGAGACATTTAATCTCAATTCAGTCTCCTCAGCTCCCCTGGGGTTATGTCTAAATTCCCATGCACTTCTGTAAAGGCTGAGCTTTGGGGAGTGAGAATAGGTACTTGGTCCCCAGACATCATCTTTCCACCCAGCATCCACTGAGGCACCCATCAAAGCCATCTGGTCCTTAGTTGGCGGGGTGTACAGGTCACTGTTGTGCTGTCCCTCATTCCCAACAGCAATCTCTCTCTCTCTCTCCCTCCCTCTCTCTCTCTCTCTCTCTCTCTCAACTTCTGTCCCACTCTTGGGCACACAATAAACATTCTTGCTGTGTGGATGCTATGCTGGGTCATAGGAAATGTTATATAATTTTCAAAAGCTTGGTCCCCTCCTGCATTGCTCTTGGGTGCTAGGATCATTTTGCCGCCCCTTTACTGTGCTGGGTCTGGGGGAGCACTGTAAGGTCCTGTGTCCCCACATACACCATGTATCCCTTTCTACTCTGGATTCTGTCAGGAGGCACAGACCACATCTGCTCTCAGATCCCAAAAAACCAAATGGGGGTGAGGGTATAGAGGGCAGAGCTCTCCTTCCTTAAGAGCCCACCTCTGCTCACCCTTGTTTCCCATATGATTCTTGTCTTCCTGCCAAATCAAGACATCTCTGTCTCCTCTTGGGGCCAGGAAAGTCTCACTCTTATTTATATTTATTCTCCTAAATGTTTTGTGCTTTCTGTTTGTCCTGCCTGTTCTGTTGTTTCTTTTCTCTCTCTCTCTCTCTCTCTCTCTCTCTCTCCCAATCTTTCAGTTTCTTCTTCTTTTACTTATTAATCCTATTTGTATTCTTTTTCTAGACATTAAAACATTCATGATTAATATATCAAAATCGAAAGCTAATCAAAACCCAAAACATTTCCTCTTCCCGGATAATACAAGGATTTTCAAATGCTTCAGGTACTCCATTTTTCACCACTTTTAATTCTAACCCCACAGGACATTATAATCCTTATCCCTCTCTCTCTCTTCTTTTTTTGCAGTTATGATTAATTTACATTTATCTACATTTTTACCACTTTCCTTAATGTTTATACCTTCTGAAGTCTCAGATCTACTCTGTAGGATCATTTTCTTTCTGACGCATGTTCCCTAAAAATTTCCTTTACTGAGGTGATGAGCCCCCTGTTTTTGTCCGTCATACAAGACATTTTTCATTTTCTTTGTAAATTTTCTTTTTGTGTAACATTGTAAGTTGGAAGTTTCTTTCAGCACACTGAAGATATTCTACCGTCCTCTGGGTTTCCACTTTCTATTGAGAAGTTAGGTATTAGACTGTTATTTCTTTGAAAGTATATTTGTGGGAATGCAAGCTGGTGCAGCCACTCTGGAAAACACTAGGGAGGTTCCTCAAAAAACTAAAAATAGGACTACCCTACGACCCAGCAATTGCACTACTAGGCATTTATCCAAGGGATACAGGTGTGCTGTTTCGAAGGGACACATGCACCCCCATGTTTATAGCAGCAGTATCGACAATAGCCAAAGTATGGCAAGAGCCCAAATGTCCATCAATGGATGAATGGATAAAGAAGATGTGGTATATATATATACAATGGAATATTACTCAGCAATCAAAAAGAATGAAATCTTGCCATTTGTAACTACGTGGGTGGAACTGGAGGGTATTATGCTAAGTGAAATTAGTCGGAGAAAGACAAATATCATATGACTTCACTCATATGAGGACGTTAAGAGACAAAACAGATGAACATAGGGAAGGGAAACAAAAATAATATAAAACCAGGGAGGGGGACAAAACATAAGAGACTCTTAAATATGGAGAACAGACAGGATTACTGGAGGGGTTGTGGGAGGGGAATGGGCTAAATGGATAAGGGGCACTAAGGAATCTACTGCTGAAATCATTGTTGCACTATATGCTAACCAATTTGGATGTAAATTTTTAAAAAATAAAAAATAAAACAAGTTAAAAAAAAAAAGAAAGTATATTTGACCCTTGAACAACATAGGTTTGAACTGTGTGGGTTTGATTATTTGTGAATTTTTTTCAATAGATATATTGGAAAATTTTTTGGAGATTTATGCAATTTGAAAAAACTCACAAACCACATAGCATAGAAATATTGAAAAAATTAAGAAAATTTGGGTATTATTGTAAGGATACAGTATATATTAAGGGGCGCCCAGGTGGCTCAGTCAGTTGAGCATCCAACTTCAGCTCAGGTCATGATCTCACAGTTCATGAGTTCAAGCCCGGCGTCAGGCTCTGCACTGACAAGTCAGAGCCTGGAGCCTGCTTTGGATTCTGTGTCTCCCTCTCTCTCTGCCCCTTCTTCTCTCACACTCTGTCTCTCTCAAAAATAAATAAACATTTTAAAAAACTATATAATAAAAATAACATACAAAATATGTGTTAATTGACTGTTTGTGTTATTGGTAAGGCTTCCAGTCAACAGGAGGGTATTAGTAAACTTTTGGAGCAGTCAAAAGTTACACTCGGATTTTCAACTGCACAGGAAGTCAAAGCCCCTCACCCCATGTGTTCAAGGCTCAATTGTAATCTTTTTTTTTTTTTTTCTTTTTGCCTTTGGTTTTCTGCGATTTTCACTATGATGTTTCTATGTGTGAGTTTCTTTCATGTATCCTCCTGGGGATGCATAGGCTTCTTGAATCTGGGGATTGTTATTATGTATCGGTTCCAGAACACATCAAGCAATCTCTTCAAATAGCACTTGTACCCCATTCTCTCTCCACTCTCCTTCTGAGACTCCATTTAAATGTGCTTTTCTGCTTTAACCTCTATGTTTCTTACTCTCTTTCATATGCATTTTAGTTTTTTTTTACTTTCTGTATTATTATACTCTAGGCAACATCTTTTGATCTTACATTCAGTTTTCTCTTCAGCTGCACTTAATCTGTTGTTAAGTTCATTTATTTTTTACTTTCACTTAGGTCTTTTTCGTTTCCAGAAGTTCTGTTTGCTTTTTCAAAAAGTCTGGGAGCACCTGGCTGGCTCAGCTGATAGAGCATGCGACTTTTGATCTCAGGGTTGTGAGTTCGAGCCCCATGTTGGGTGCAGAGATTACTTAAAAATCAAATCTTAAAAAAAATGAGGGGTGCCTGGGTGGCTCAGTGGGTTGGGTGCCTGGCTCTTGATTTCAGCTCAGGTCATAATCTCACAGTTCGTGAGTTTGAGCCCCACATGGGGCTCTGTGCTGATGATGTTGAGCCTACTTGGGATTCTCTCTCTCCTTCTCTCTCTGACCCTCCCTCCCTCTCTCTCTCTCAAAATAAATAAGCATTTTTTGAATGAAAAAAAAAAACCCACAAAAACAAAAAGAATCCATTATGCTGTTTTTCTTAGTTTCCTATTTGCTCCGTACTTTTTCAAACTCGTATTTCATTTCTCGTATTTCATTAAACGTAATAAGCATGTTGTCAAAATATGATGTGTCTGATAATTCCAGTTTCTGAAATTTTTATGGGTTTATTCCTGCTCTGTCTTTTCTGCTGGCTCTTACTCACAATTCTTACGGTATCTCATTATTTTCAACTATGTGCTGGATATTGTTGGAATAATTTGTTGCTTTGAAGAAGCTTTGTCCAGAGGGCATTTGTGTTTGCTTCCTCCAGGCAACTGGAGTCATGACTGATTTAGTACCACCTTAAACCAAGTTCAAGGTTTGACACTCTCTGAACCACTCAGATGAGGAAACCCTTGTCTGTATATTTCTGTAAGAGCTAGTTTGCTTCTGGATTACACTTACTCTGAGGGTGTGGTCCTTTGAGATCCCAGTTTTTTTATAGATCCCAATTTTTCATACTCCCAGCTTGTGTGCGTCCTGGGCCCCCATTACATGGATGGCTCTTGCTAGAATCGTCAGATGCCCTAGAGCAGAGCCACGTCTCTTTTCACTAACTCTGTTGTGTGCTCATTTTCCTTTCAGTTGAGCCTAGGAAGTTCTTTTCTATCTTGTCTTTTCAGGGCTTTTAGGAAGATGCCCTTTATATTTTATCCAGCAATTTTAGTTGCTTTTAGTGGGATATATTTTCTGAATAAGTTAGCCTGCCAAAATTCCCAAATCTTTTGTTTAAGCCAACGGTATTCCCTTTCCTCCCAGAAGACTTCACTTTTGAAACTTAAAAGCCAGAGGATGCTTTTCTTTGCACTGTATCATTTATTCCCTGAAGCAATAAATAAGGAAACTCCGTGTTTGAGGGAGAAAAGGGCTACAGAGTAGAAGAAAGTACCCCTCGACTGGGCTACTATTTCAACATATTGTTCTGCCACATATGTAAACTGCTTAGCCTGGTGTCAAACACATAGGGCTCAGTAAATAGTTGCTGTTATCATTATTATTTCTGTATCCAAACTCACCTTCTTTAGGAAACCTTCTTTCACTAATCATTAACCTGTCCCATTCCAATTCTTCCTTTACTGTATTTTCTCCAAGTACCTTTTTACCCTATTGATTTGCTCTAATAGCTTTTTCAAATGTGCAGTTTTTCTTGGGAAAGTTCAGTGACTGAAGATCATCCCCAGAAGCCTTTGAAAGTATAGAGATATTGTTTCTTTGTTAACTCTTGTATCAGAAATCTTTCAGCTACAGGTAACAGAAGGCTCAATTTAAACTGCCTTAAAAAAAAAGATTCTACTGGTTAACGTAACTGAAAAACCCAGTGGTAGGTCTTCAGGTATAGCTTGATCCAGGGGTTCAGTAATTATCGGGAGGACTTGGTCTTTCTCATCATGTCACGGTTCTTTCGCCCTTCATTTTCCCTTCATTCTCAGGCAGTTATAGTCTGCGTGGTAGCAAAATCTTCACATTCACATCCTCACAGCTCCAAATCCAGTGGGAAAGTGCTCCTATTCACTCTAACAAAAGTCCCAAGATTCACCCGTATCGGAACTAGTTCGGTCAACACTTCTTTCGCTATGGCTAGGGGAATGTGATGTGCTGATTGGCCAAGTTTGAATCAGAGGTATACCTCCTGGAGCTCACAGTTAAGCCCCTCTGCAAACCATGTGTTTTGAGATCGGAGAAATTGTGGTTCCCTGAAGGAGAACTTGGGGGTTTGCCAAAAGAGGGGTAAGTGGATACTGAGTGGACAAAAGCACCATCTGTCCACTTCAGTCTCCAACAGCTCACAGAAAAAAAGCTCAGCAATGAGGCCTTTGAGGCAGAATAAAGTGCATTAACTAGGTGCTGGTTCTCACTAGGTCTCTGGAACATTGACATAGATTTCAGCCACATACAGATAGGACGAGAGCCGGAACACTTGGATGACGGACATGAAGGGGGCTCTCACAGCCTCCCAACCACTCTGGCACAGCGGACCCCATTTGTAATTCATCAGGCTACTCCCCTTGGCCTCCTCAAGCTGTTTTTCTCCCTCTGATATAAAAATAACGCTTAAACAGGATCCCGACCCCATGTCCCAGGCAAATCAGCTATCCAGATATGGCAGCCAAATTCACCCTAGGGTCAGGGTGCAAGTCCTTATTACACCCAGTTTTGAGAGTGAACCAAGAAATAGGGTTTCAAGAAATATGATACCATGACCAGAGACTAAAAGCAAACATCCAAGGAGTATTTATTTCCCAGCCAAAGCCAGTATCTTCTGCTGATTCGTCCTGCCGATAATGTGTAGGGCTCGCCTGGCCACAGGAGCAGGTGTGGGAGCTCTGAGAGGCAAAGGGCAGGGGCAGGGCAAGGCAGGGCAGGGAGCTCTTTTTTTTTTCCAACTGGAAGATCGCTACGGTTGTAGTGTTGAGCAGTGCTGGGTCTGCCCCAGCTGAAGCCCTCCTCCTTGATCAAGCCATCCTTGATGACACCATCCCATGGTGATGGTCAGAGCGCCCCGTGCCTGCCTGCCTTCAGAGCCTTGTAGCTGAAGGTCTAGGGGGACGGAAAGCAGGTGGCGAGGCAATAATTATAGTAACTACTTACTGAGCATCTACTACATGACAGGCCTGTGCTTTATTTACAGTAAGCTTGGTGCTTAAGAGTGTGGGTCCAGAGCCCAGAAACGCTGGTTTTGACTTTGACTCTCAGCTCCATCTCACCTGCTTTGAGGTTTCGGTCAAGTTAACCTCCTTATGTCTCAATTCTCCCCATCTGTAAATGTTTTTGTAAAAACTTTCTTTCTTTTAGTGTTTATTTATTTTTGAGAGAGAGAGACAGAGACAGAGCATGAGCAGGGGAGGAAGAGAGAGAGAGAGAGAGGGAGACAGAGGATCTGAAGCGGGCTCCGTGCCGACAGCAGAGAGCCTGACACAGGAGCTCGAACCCACGAACCATGAGATCACGACCTGAGCCAAATTTGGATGCTCAACCGGCTGAGCCACCCAGGAGCCCCTCTCATCTGTAGAATTTTAATAAGTAGTATATAACAACATTCATAGATATTAAATATTTACCACTTAAGTAAAAATACATAATAATATTTACCACACAGGGTTGCGAGCGATTACAAGAGATACTGCGCCCAACGTGGTTTGCTGCGTAATTGTGAAGGATCATTACTTATATTGGAATTTCTAACCCTACCCTGATCCTGCAGTGTAATGCATTAGTTAGGGAGAGGCTTGGTTGCTCTCCCTAGCTAAGAGAGCAAAGGTTTGACATGTTAGTGGTTTAAGCAAGACGGAAGTTAATTTCTCTTTATAACATAACAGTCCAGAAGAAGGTCGCACGGGGATGGGAGAGGTTCTACCATTTCCAACTTGCATCTTCCACCATGGGGTTCAAATAGCTGCTCCAGCTCTGACTTTCTTATCAGAATTCCAGTCAATAGGAAGGAGAAAATCTGCCCCTTCTTTCTAAGGTCATTCTGAAAGTTTGCATACAATGCTGATGCTCAGATCCCATAGCCAAGCTTTGTAATGTGGCCATACTATCTGCAAAGGAAGCTGGGAAATATAACGTTACACTTAGCTAAAATTGTGGGGATCACTCATAGAGGAAAAAGAAGGAGAGAATAGATATTGCTCTGCCAGAGCCCACCATCTGGCCACCCTGAGCAGAGAACACATTCAGCAGCCTTCAAAGGGAGGCATCCGGGCACCACACCAGCTCTGAAAAATGAGGCGTGGATGGGATCCCATGGTCCCGTGACTTGTAAACTAAAAGGCAAGTAATCTGCTCCTCCCACTCCCCACAGACAACAGCGGAGGAGGAACAGGATAAACCCAATTAAAACATCCCCTCAGAACAGGAGTCCCCGGATCTTATCAATTACCAAATCTAGTTGGGCTGGAATTGCAAAGCGGCTCCCCCACAGAGGAGTAAGTTCTTGGGCAATGCAACTGGCTGCCACTCGTTCTGCTCTCTGAGAAGACCTCCCCTTTCTCTTGTCCTGTGTGGCCTCCGGTGTTGCATCCTGGGAAGTTCTCCCTTACACAGTACCCTCCACGGCTGCACTGGAAAACATGTCTCTGCAGACCTTACAGCTTCCACAGACCTCTTCCTGCTGGCGCAGGTCTGAGGGGGGCTGGGGGTCACCGGAGGGGGGTCAAACCAGCTTTTGGTGACCAGGCTTATCGTTTCTCGGCCAATGCAACACCCTCGAAATCTTAAAAGCCTTCTGACTGGTTCCATATTTGAGTAACCACAGCCAATGCTCTCATAGAGACACAATTCCTGTGGTATACTTTCTATTCTCTCTCAAACTGCTGGTGGCTATCTTGAGGTCATCTGAAAAAAAGATGTCTGGCTGTAAAGAGGGCCTCCCTTGTTCTGCCTACGAGGCCAGCTCCCCCTGTTTGCTGAACAGAGTGCTTGAGAGAGGTTTGGAACTCCCGGCACAACCTTTGTTAAGTCTGCCTCCTCCCAACCACCTCTTACAACCAGCCTGAGCTCATCCCTCTTGTAGGTCTTCGCTGACAACAGCCAACAACAGCCAATACTCACCAGCAGTCTGTTTCCATCCAGTTTCTGTGACTTATAGGCTCTGTTAGCACGTGATTGACCTTCCAAAGCATTATAGATGACTGCCACACCACAGGGTTTGCTGTCACATAACAATGGTCACCACCTTACCGGCAAACAATACTTTTCTTTGCTATCTGCTCCCCAGTCTTGAAACCAACGCCACTCGTTTTGGACTGTTAGAGCAGTGCCACCTACAGACGCCAAATTCTGCATTCCTTAGGATGCCTGTTTGGTTGCTTTACCAAAGACACGATTTAAGAATGACTTAAATAGGAAAATTTATTTCTCTCTCATATCATAGTCTGTAAGACGGTCTACAGCTGGTAGGGTGACTTTGAAACCCTTAACAAGCATCTTCCATTTTGGGTGCAAGATAGCTGCTCTAGCTCCTGCCATCTCAGGAGCATTCCAGCCAGCAGAAGGGGAAAAGGAAAAGGAGAACCCACCCCTCTTTTGTTGAAGGCCTGACCTGGAAGTTGCCCACATCCCCTCCGCTCACATCCCTTTGGTCAAATTTAGTCACAAGGCCTTATTTGGCTTCGATTAGAAGATTGGGAATCTGAGTATTTATTATATGCAGCCGCTTCAGCTGAAATTCAAGTGATTCTACTACTAAAATAAGAAGAGAAAAATAGATATTGGGAGGCGACTGGCAGTTTGCCCCAGAATGTTTTCATCCTTATTTTACATCGGTAGAAATCAGCCTCGGAGAAAACAAGCAGTGCTTTTTAAGGTCATGTGGCAAACTAACAGCAGAGTGTGAATTTTAATCAGGTCCATCTGACCATAAAACACGCCTTCCATGACACACAGCCAACATATTTTGGTCATCAAAGTGCCCACTGTTTACTTGGAGATAAAGGATATTCACACGTGAATAGTTAGGTAAATGTCCGCTCTGTGCACACTGAGATATGCACACAGATCCTGAGCTATAAGGACACCAGTGCAAGGGACAATGATGCCATCAGGGAAGACTTTTCTTTTTTTAACCATTTTTAAGCTTATTTATTTATTTTGAGGCGGGGGCAGAAAAGGGGAGGGGAGAGGGAGAATCCCAAGTAGGCTCCTCACTGTCAGCGGGGAGCCTTATGCAGAGCTTGAACTAACAAACCATGAGATCATGACCTGAGCAGAAATCAAGAGTCAGATACTTAACCAACCGAGCCCCTCAGACCCCCCAGGGAAGACTTTCTTGAACAAGAGGCCCTCCTACTGGCCCTGTAGGTGGAACAGGCCTGAGGTAGAGGGGAGAATGGAGTATGGCAGGAGAAGGCAATGGTGCGAGCTGCACCTGTTCTGTATCTGGCCTGCTTGTGAAGGTGGCCCAGAGCTTAAGGGTGGGGGAGGTAGACACATCACATATCTCCAAAGATGGTCCACTTGACCTTTCCACCAGGTGAAGTGTCCCACTAGCTGTACCTTAGACGTTCCATCAGCTGGGACAAGACAAGGACATCCCACTGAAGAAGAGCTGTGCTCACCCCTGGTACTACGCAAGACACATGGAAAGGCAGAGTCTCTTCCCCGATCTGTTCTCTTCCACCCTCCCTGTAGGCAGTGCAGGGGCTTTGAGGGGTGATGAGAAATGTGTTCAATACATTCAGCAAAAAATCCAGTAACCCATTACTGAGTGTCCACTCCAGGGCCAGAGACTGGGATGGAAGAGGCTGGAAGGAGGGGCAGAGAGAGGGGAGCTAGAGCAGCTGGGTCAGCATTCCCGATTTGGACACTGACTCAGGCCCCAGGAATGCCAAGGAAGGGGGGTGGGCAGCCACCAGAGCCGGGCTGGGATCCTGTTGGCACCGGGAGATGTAGGGACAGCGGGCACAGAGGGATGTTGGGACGGGGGCTCCCACACACTGGGACCCACCTCCAAACCACTGGTAGAAACAGAGGTCTCTCACTCTGGGCCCTCCAGCCCACCGCACACCTTCACGGTGATTCTAGCTCCCCACCTGCCCCGCCCATCCCACTCCAGCTCCCCCAGCAGAGAGAGGGACAGGCTCCTGGGACTCAGATGAGGACGTTTGGGCATACAATGCCCGCTCTCCCGCGACCGCCCACAAACCCCTTGTCCCCAGCCTCCCTGCTGGCTCCAACTTGCCCTTTCTAACTTCAGCACCTCCCACGACTGAAGTGTGTACAAGGAAGACAGTCAAGCTCTACCTGCGTCCATTTTCCCTCCTTTGGCGCCTGACAACGATGAGAAGGAACCCAGGACTCTGAGAGCCCACTTCCTCCCACCTGGCGCCCCCGCAGCGCTCCAAGCCACCTCCCTCCATCGCAAAGTCCTTCGAGCTTGTCCTTGGAGACCCAGGAGGGAGCCCGGGCCCAGGCCTCCAGATTCCAGGTGAGCCCCTTCCCTCCCCACCCTGCCCCAGGCGGCTGGGCGAGAGCAGCTGAGCCCGAGGAGCCCTCCCTCCCGCTGCCTGACACCCAGAGAGAAACCGATCCGGGGAGGGCAGGGCGCCAGGGGCCGGGCCCAGAATAGTGCTGCCCAGCCTGTGTTGCGCACTTGCTCTGGGTTGGTCCGGGGTTGGCCGCATGGAGCACGCACTGAGCCGGGTACAGGGGTCCCGGGGGACGGGAGCTGGGGCAGCCGAGGCCAGGGGATTGCGAGCACACCACACCCTGTGAACGAGTGTGAATGAGTGTGTGTGCGTGTGCGCATGAGCCTGTGGGTGCCTGTGAACTCGTGTGCGCGCGCGCGTGTGTGTTCTTTGTGTCAGCGACGTATGTGGTGCCCTGCATGTCTGGGAATGGTTGGATGTGTTTTTCCGAGTGTGTCTAAGTGTTGGTGTATGGGTGTGTTTGCGGGGGTGCACCTGTGCGTGCATGCGTGTGCGTGCTTGCACGCGCACACGTGGTGGGAAAGGAAGCTACCCGTGGGTTCGGGGATGCAGGGCGTTTCTCCACCCCTTCAGACATTCTTCTCCTCACAGAACCCATCCTGGAGCAGCCTTGGGGGACCTGAGCGTCAAGGTAGGCGGGGCTGCCTTCTCAAGGGCGTAGCCTCTCTTCCTACTTCGTTTGTCTCCCACCTCTCTGGGCCCCCAGTCTCCACTCTGCTAGCCTGGCTTTTCTGTCTCTCCTTTTTCCTTCTTTGTTCCTCTGTTTCTTTTTTCCCTCATCCCCTCTTTCCTCTTTCAGAGGAAGTAGGGGGAATCTAGAGTCGGAAGACTCCGAACCTAGTTCTGTTAGCACTTAGGAAATAGCTGTGTGAATTGTGGTGAATTGCCCCACCTCTCTGATCTCAGGTCCCGCTTTAGTAAAATAAGGATGATGATAACATCTCCCTTATAAGATTGCTATGAGGTTTGAGTGAGAAATATATTGGAGGAGAACCCTTGGGAAGCTTGCAAATGTGAAATATTATTATTAATAACATTTTAATTGATTTTGTTGTGTTACTCCCCATTAACCAAACAGGCCCCATTCCCCCTTCCAGAGATGAGCTGTCTAGAACAAGGAGAGAACACTTCATGGCCATCGCCGGCCATGACCACAGGCTCAGAAAGAAGCCATGAGAAACAGGGGGCCAAGGCCTCGAGGTGGACAAGGCAGGAGGCTGTGGCGGAAGGGGAGCTGCCGGGTCTGGGGGAAGGTGAGGCCAAGGCCAGTTCTGGGGAGATGGGAGCGGGGGCAGTGGGACATCCCGGAGCCTGGGGCTGGGGCTCTGCTCTGGATCCTTCCAGAGCACAGAGTTGGCCCCACCCTCATCTTGTAGTCTGTCTCTCCACATGGGAAAAGTCACCTGCACAGCAGAGCCAGGGGCCTGACGCGGCCAACTCAGGACAGAGCCACTGTCTTGTGTGACTCTGAGACTCAGCTTTCTCACCTGCAAAATGGGGCCACAGCACCCAGGCTTCCCAAGGCTGCTGTGAGGATGAACAGAGCCAGCGGATGAGAAAGGTCTCTAGAAGACAGACTTACTGTCCTCTCCCCACCAACAGATCCCCAGGCCAAGCCACCTGCTGAGTACGCCGGGCTGGAGGCCACGTTCCCCAAGGCCACACACTTGTCCCAGGCTGCTCCTTTGGCCAAAGTGGGCGCCCCACCAACAGAGTGGGACATCTTCCCCCCTAACCACAAAGCCTCGGCCGCTGGCTCCAGCACAGACGAGCTGGAGCTGGACATAGGGTTCCCAGCCACAGCATCGTGGGGGTATGAGCTCGGCCTGGTGGAAGAGAGGCCTGCCCTGTGCCCATCCCCACGGGCCCTGTTACCCAGGCTGGGCTGGGACGACGAACTGCAGAAGCCGGGGGCCCTGGTTTACATGCACTTCATGCAGGAGCACACCTGCTACGACGCCATGGCAACCAGTTCCAAGCTGGTCATCTTCGACACCACGCTGGAGGTGAGGCTGTGGCTCTGCCCCACCTCCGTTCTCATGGGGCTGCAGCCTCCACTCACCCGCTCCAGGGCCCCCCGCGAGTCCCTTTCCAGAGCTCCTTCTTAGCACCACGGAGACCAGTGCTGGGGAGGACCCCTACTCCCCAGTTGTCATCCCAGCTCTGCCATTGAGTATGTGTAGGCTTTGGCATCAGTCACCGCTCTCATCTCCAAAATGGGAATGGGGGCCCCTGGCTGGTTCAGTCAGATGAGCATACAGCTCTTGATCTTGGGGTCATAAGTTTGAGCCCCATGTTCGGTGTAGAGATTACTAAAAAAAAAAAAAAAAAAGTAAAAAATGACATAAAATGGGGACAGGAAATGCCTGCTTTGCCCTCCAAGTTTCGGAGGACTCCTGGAATAACCCGGGTCAAGTGGGAGCACTTTGTGAACCCCTAAGTATGGGGATGACCTTGCAGGCTGGCTTAGGACAAACAGCAGGGAGCTCTCAGTAAGAGAAAAATAGGATGGGTTCTAGCCCCTGCTCTTCCCTTCGGCTAAGCTATAGAACGCCTGCTTCCATTTTTACCATCACGTATAGCGGAGCAGTGTTTCCAGAAGCATGGCGATAGTATTACTTAGGGTGAAGCCAAATGAGTCAACGTCAGATTTATTTAGAGAAATCTATTTTGCAGATGCAACGTGAATAAGCGTACCTCCAGCACGTAGGTTAGCGAAAACCATAGTGTGTGTGACTGTACGCATGTAGCACCCGAGTAGAAACCCCGAGTGAGTTCGTCACACCCTGATGTGCCAGGTGAAGGCGTCACCACAGTGCCTCCGGCCACCAGCAGCCTCATCTCTGTAGCAAGCGTGCCTGGCAAAGAGCGTGCCAGTGTGTGCCATGGCCTAGGACGGGCAGTCAAGCTCATGCAGAGGAGATCTCGGGAGAAGGCCCCGGGGGAGGACCCTGGTTGGGACAGGGTGCCGCTGAGGGGCAGTGAGAGACTCACCCCTCAGTGTTCTCTCTGGCCCTCAGATCAAGAAGGCCTTCTTTGCCCTAGTGGCCAACGGCATCCGGGCGGCACCGCTGTGGGACAGCAAGAAGCAGAGCTTCGTGGGTGAGGAGGGGCTGGGAGGCAGAGGGAAGAGAGAGATCTTCGAGGGGATTCTGGGACTGAGCTCTGACACGCCACGGGTTCGGGCAGACCCTTGGAGTGAGCCAAGCCGGGGGCTGGCGTGGGGGAACATCCGATCCCGGCCTCGTGGTGGCCAGCTGGGAGACCCCATGAGTGGAGGAGGTGTGACCAGCTGACCACTCCAGCTCTACTCACCCATGGTCCCGTGTCGTAGGTGCTAGATAGGAAAAGAGGAAAGGGAGAGGAAGGAATTTGGAGAATAGAAAAGGGTGCAGCGGGGGCGGGGAGAGAAATTACAGGGGAGGCACAAAAGGCGGGGGAGGGGCTGCCCCGCTTCCCTCTGTCCACAGTTCCCACAGCTGTCTCTGACCTAGGACTCTGGCAGAGCCCGGAGGGGGGTCTGACCCCTCAACCTGCCTCCCACCACGGGGCCCCAGGCTGACCTCCCGCCCTTCCCTCCTAACCCCGCAGGGATGCTGACCATCACAGACTTCATCCTGGTGCTGCATCGCTATTACAGGTCCCCGCTGGTGAGGAGTGGGCTGGGGACCCCAGGGGCTCCCATCTGGGCTGGGGCGGAGGGTGGCTCAGGGAGCCTGGTGCCCGAGGGGCCCGTGTCCGACTTCCGGAGTCCTGTCAACGTCTCTAGGTCCAGATCTATGAGATTGAAGAACATAAGATTGAGACCTGGAGAGGTGAGCTGGCGGAAGGGACCCGGAAGGGGCTGAGGGTGTGTGGGTGAGCATGGGGCCAAGGACCCGAGGTGGAGGATGGGCAGTGGGGATTTCTTGGAGGGCGCAGGGGAAGGGTGAGAGGGAGCCCAGAGGGCCTGAGGGAGGAAGACAGAGGGGCTGCCCAGTGAGGCAGGGTGGCCAGCTCCTCAGGCCTGACTCTGGCTTTTTCCTACAGAGATCTACCTTCAAGGCTGCTTCAAGCCTCTGGTCTCCATTTCTCCCAGCAGCAGGTAAGCGTCCCCAGCCACCCACCTGAGCCTCCTTGCCTGAGCAGTCCCCTTCCGGGTCAGCCCCTCAGTTCTGACCTCAGGGGCCCATCCCGTGGCAGACAAGGCAGCCTGGACACCCTGTCCTTCTGCAGGGGCTGGGGTGGGGGTTGTGTCTCCCCCAGACCCACTGCTCCCACCTCTGCAGCCTGTTCGAAGCCGTCTACACCCTCATCAAGAACCGGATCCACCGTCTGCCGGTCCTGGACCCGGTCTCAGGCGCCGTGCTCCACATCCTCACACACAAGCGACTGCTCAAGTTCCTGCACATCTTTGTGAGCCTGGGCACAGCCTCAGGGTGACCCGAGGGGCTGAGAAGTCATTGGCCCAGCAGACCGGGGAGGGAGCCGCTGGGAGCACTCTGGGGGCTGCTCCACCTTGACTGCCACCTGTCCCCAACCCACCCAGGGCTCCCTGCTGCCCCAGCCCTCCTTCCTCTCCCGCACCATCCAAGATCTGGGCATCGGCACATTCCGAGACTTGGCCGTGGTGCTGGACACGGCGCCCATCCTGACGGCCCTGGACATCTTTGTGGACCGGCGCGTGTCTGCGCTGCCTGTGGTCAACGAAGCTGGTACCTGCACCCAGAAGTGGGGCTGGCTGGGGTGGGGCCGTGGCAGGCAGGGGTCTGTGGGCATCTGCTCGGGACCCAGGGTGGAGTTAGAAGTCTGCCTGCTTAAATCTTGGACCCTTACTTAGCCTCTCTGTGCCTCAGTTTCCTCATTTGTGAAATGGGAATCTTAATAACACCCATCCTCTGACTTCACGGGATGATTTGAAAAGATTATGTGCAGTTAAGAAGCATGGTAAGACGAAACCGAAGATGAGGTTTTTAATGGGAATTCACCCTAAAATGGGCCATGGGATCCAGCCAGACCTCACCTTCTTGCCTTGAAGAGAGGGATTAGAGGGACTACATGATCATTTCTTTGGTTGAACTGTGGCTGTAAACTGTTTCAAAGTCAAAATTGCTGTAATGAAGCTAGATATCAAAAAATGTTTTTTTATTTGTTTTTGTGTTTTGAATGTTTATTCGTTTTTTGAGAGACAGAGACAGAGCACAAGCAGGGGAGGGGCAGAGAGAGAGAGAGGGAGACACAGACTCTGAAGCAGGCTCCAGGCTCTGAGCTGTCAGCCCAGAACCCAACGCGGGGCTCGAACCCACGAACGGCGAGATCGTGCTCTGAGCCAAAGTCGGACGCTTAACTGACTGAGCCACCCAGGTGCCCCAAGAAATGTTTTGATTTATTTTTCATTATGAAGAATTGCAAATGTATGAAAATGGTAGGACAAACTGTATAATGAAAGCCACATATCCGTCACCTGGATTAACTATTGTTAACACATTGCCATAACCAGGGTTTTTTTTCCCCCTATTTTTTGCTAAAGTGATTTAAATTACAGAGATCATGTTATTTTATCCTTAACCCTTTAGTCTGCATCTCTTAAAATCAGTATATGTCCTATATCACCTAACAAAACCAGAATAACTTACTAATATCATCGAATATCTGAATCTAATTCTCATTTCCTCGCCTTCCCCGAGAATATCTTTTTTACAGGTGGTTTGTACAAACCAGGATCCAGTTAAGGTCCATGCTTTGCAATGCTTCTTTTGTCTTTAGTTTCTTTAATCCAGAACAGTTCCTTCCTCACTTAATTTTCATAGCACTGTAATGACATTCCTGGGTCAGTTGTCCTATAGAATGATGTCCCCCCATCCAGATTTGTCTCTTTGCTTTCTACGGACGGCCTCAGTGTTGTTCCTCTGTTCCTGAGTTTCCTGTAAACTGGAAATTAGATCTGAAGGCTTGATCAGATTCAGGCTATCCATTTGAGGCTAGGATATTTCAGAGGTGACACTGTGTAGTCGAATTGCATCACATGGGGAGGCATGATTTCAGGCGTCTCCTCTCTGGCTGTGATGCTGTGTGATCTGTGGGTTTAGATAGTGGCCCCTTGATGCCTGTTTTAAAGCCAGTAGCCTGGGGGCGCCTGAGTGGCTCCACCGGTTAAGCTGACTTCAGCTCAGGTCATGATCTCCCGGGTTCATGGGTTTGAGCCCCGTGTCAGGCCCTCTGCTGTCAGCACAGAGCTCGCATCAGATCCTCTGTCCCCCTCTCTCTCTGCCCCTCCCCTGCTTGCACTCCCTCTCTGTCTCTCTCAAAATAAATAACCTAAAAAAAAAAAAAGCCTGCAGCCTGGGGAGGACATGGAGATGTCCAGTAACTCTTTCTGAAAGGCTGCCTCGGGCCCTTGCACAGCATGCTGGTTCTGACGTGAACCTCTTCCTCTTCTCTCACCACCTCGCCCCCCACCACCCCTGCAGGACAAGTCGTGGGCCTCTACTCCCGCTTCGATGTGATTGTAAGTGTCTGCGGGAATAGGGAACTGGGGTGCCACCGGGAGGCTGTGGGTGTGAGAACCGATGGAGGGGTATCTGTAGCCCGGAAGGACCCTTAGAGGTGTGTAGAGGGCAAGTGGATAGGTGGAGCCTGGTTAAGGGGCTGACTGACATGGCACTTGCCTCCCCGCCCCAGCACCTGGCTGCCCAGCAAACCTACAACCACCTGGACATGAGTGTGGGCGAGGCCCTGAAGCAGAGGACACTGTGTCTGGAAGGAGTCCTTTCCTGCCAGCCCCATGAGAGCTTGGGGGAAGTCATCGACCGGATTGCCCGGGAGCAGGTACCTCGTGCCCCTTCATACATGCCCCCGGCACGTATGGCCCAGTCCCCATGAGCAGCTCCAGCTGTCCTTGGACACCGGACACCTGCCCTGTCCTCCCATTTTATGGCCATTTCAAGCTCTCAGTGTCCACACTGGTCTGCAACTGATCCTGCAACTGGAGATCTGTCCACACCGGTCTGCAACTGGTCCTGCTAAGGGCCACAGACAGCCGATCACCCCAGCGTGGTCAGAGCTACTTCTAACTGGTTTCTAGGAGATACTTTTCGGCTCCCCCGCTTACGTCGTTGCCCCTGAGTCTTGGTGACAATCTCGTTGGTTACCATAGCTGCATGGCTCGAACCTCTCACTGATCCTCTGTGGACCCGCAGGTACACCGGCTGGTGCTGGTGGACGAGACCCAGCATCTCCTGGGCGTGGTGTCCCTCTCCGACATCCTTCAGGCACTGGTGCTCAGCCCTGCTGGCATCGATGCCCTCGGTGCCTGAGAATATCTGAGTCCTCACTCCCAGGCCGTCTTCCACACGCAGAAGCCAACGAAGGGAGCCAGGGAACACGGTCTCCATCTTTCCCCACCCCAGTTTGCTGGTTTGGCTGTGGTTCAGGTAGGCTCTGCCCTGGGCCATCGGCCTCAGCACCAGCCCATTGGTCTTCCTAGGCTCTCAGATCTCAGCCTGAGGCCCCCTGAGGATGGGGGTGCCCAGCTCACTGCTGAGCAGCCCCATGAAAACTACAAGTATCAGGACTCCCCGTGGGGTCCCCACTCTGTCCCATTCTCCACTGAGGTCATGAGGGTCGTCACAAGAGGGGTGGACAGGGGCTGGGGTCAAGGCAAGGGCGGTGATGTGATTTCAGATGCTCTGGGGAGTTTGACCTGCCTTCTTGCAACTCAGCTCCCACCTGCTGGGAATCCCACCGGAAGGAAGCAAGTTAATAAACCTTTGTTGAATGGAATTTCCACGCTCAGTCAGAACTACGGCTAAAAGGAGGGGGTTTCTATCTAAGTAATCATCTCAGTAAATCCGACATGATCTCAGACTCTTTCCTGGTACCGTGTTGGCTAGGAGCTGGCTCAGATTCCACCTGTTTGGCAGTGGATGGCAAGACGAGGTTCCCCTACTGGAAACGCAACCTCTCCTGCCCACGTAGTGACTGTCTTGTCTTCTCTTTTCCTCACAGGCTTCACCAGCCCTCTGTCATTGCCCTTGCCCTGCCTGTGCTCCCAGAAGCCCTCAGGAATTCCCAGTCCTCCATGGGGTGATGAAATTAAGAACAGCTGAGTCGAGCCTGGAGATCTATGAACCAGAGGCACTGAGATTACCCCAGGGCTGCCTGCTCCATGCCTACCCATATCACTTTCCCCCCCACTGGCCCCAGTGGAGCAGCGAGCCCTCAGCCAGTTGGGTGTATTCAGGGGCTCTGGATTCCTCAGCTTCTGGACTACCTGGGAGGCCCTGCTATTCTTCCACACTACTAAGGGTGGCTCCCCACAACTTGGCCACTGCCCTTCTTCCCTCCCAGCATTGAAACAGCAGCCATGTGGAGAGCCTGTTGAGTGGGGTCCTCCCTCCATTCTCATCCCGAGCACCAGCAAACGGTGTTCTCAGTCCCCAGTGACAGCCTGTGTTTGGATCACTGAGGATGAACACTGAGAAAACAAAAAGAAAAAGAACAAGCAACCCGTGCACTTAAATTGTATAAGCTTCACTCCGAAAACGCTAGTCATTTGGCCTGAACTTGCAGCAAGAGCCCTGTGCTTTCTGAATTCAAAGACGCGAGGGAGAATCTGTAATTGACAAACGCTACCACTGGCCTTGCTTTTGTGCATAGAGTGTTAGTTTCTTTTTTCATTTTTTATTTATAACAAAACCATAAAGAAGATGTTAATTAGTTAATGACAGAGTAAGTGCAACTCAGTCCACAAACTCTAATCTGCTAGAGACAACTTTTTTTTTTTAAACACTGAATGTAATTCCTATTATGGACCCCATTTCACCAGGTGGTAGAAATTAATCTCCATTTGGGGTTCACCCACCACCTTTTCCTGGGGTTAAATTCAGTGAGAAGGGGAGGCTTTGAGTAGTGGAAGACTTTGTTCCTCACTTATCATCAACCACACTTGTCAGCACCTGCTAAAATATTCCCATTCCCATCTCTCTGTCACTTGGTCGGTCACTGGTGGGCATGGCCCCTGCTAGGTGCTCCCTCAGTCCCTACCACAAAGCCTCCTTGGGCCTGCCTTCTCTTGGGGCATGAAGACATTCTAGCTCCTGGACCTGCACCCCTCTGGGCTTCAGGACGCTGTGTGGTCCCAAGCACATCTGCTCAGGCGGACAGCAAGTGATCTGTTCTGCGCTGAGTTTTGCTCTGTGTGTGTGTGTGTGTGTGTGTGTGTGTTTAGCCCCGACCCTGGAAACATAGGGCACAGGGCTCTTCTTATCATCTCCTTATCGTTTCCAAACCTCTCTGGGGTATTTATCATATTCACCTCCTCCCTTCAGACACAGCTCCCTTCTCAGACACAGGCCCCAGAAATGTCTACAGTCTCTTTGCCTCCCCACCCCCCACCAACCTATGGAATCTTCACCAGCGGGGCCTTTTTCTCTAACCCGTCATCCATTCTTCCAAGTCCACTGCATGTGTCTTGAGTTCTTGCCACCTGCCTTGAGGGTCAGGCTTTGGAAATTCCAAAGCCAAGGCCAGGCTTCGGTTATGTCATCCCTCCCCTGTGGCAGCGGACGCTGTCTGCTATCCAGTGGAGAGAGGAGAGGTTAATATTTCTAAAATATAATCCCACCACATTTACCTCACAGAGCAACAGAGTGGAGACATTTGTGCTTGATGAGTCAGGCAGTAAATGAAGGCATTTTCTCACAGACACGCAGCTTTTTTTCCGACTTTGCCATAACCCATGGGTCAGTGCTGGTTCTGCTCTGGCCCTGCCTGGGAAGGTCCTGGGCCTTGGGCTCAAGTGGGAGGATGGGGGTGCTTCTCTGGGCCTGTCTCAAGCGACAACCTTGGGGAGCCTGGGGCAGGCTGCCTCCTGCTGCAGCTGACTGTAGGGAATGTGTAGCAGGGTCAGTCCTTTGAGGTGGTGTCCCAGGTTGCTCTGCGTGAGCAGACCGTCAGGTCAGCCCAGGCGTTCGGTGGAAAGGGCAGCCCTGAGGAAATCACTCTCTCCCCCTCCTGCTCCCCCCCACCCAAGAGTAGATAGGTCTCCAGCCTCCTGGGCCCACCATCCTGAGGACCCAACAGTTACCCCTTGGGCCCTTCTCCCCAACCCTCAGTTCCTGACAGCCCTCCCACATCATGGCTGCTAGAAAAGAGGCAAAGGGTTGCCATGGGGACTACTCCCGCCCCAACTCTGAATAAAAGTATGAAGGCCAGCCACTCTGCTGGCTCCTCTGTTCATACCTATGAACCCGGGGCTGGCCAAATGGTGCAGGCATCATTGCCTCCATGCCCCCGACTCCTGCCCTGACCCCCGAGGCCCCTCCGAGTTTCTGTGACCTCCAGGCGGGACTCTCATCCACCTCTCTCATCATCTCACATCACCTCAGCAGTTATCAACCCTGGCTATGCCACAGGATCCCCAGGGGAGCTTTATAAGATGGTAATTCCAGGGCTCCGTTCCTAGAGAGATGCTAATTTCCTGACTTGGGGGGTGCGACCAGGGCAACTGTATTTTTTTGTAGAAACTAGAGGCTTGCGATGCATAACACGTGATGGGCACGATAGCTTGCTGAGAAATACAGGCGCCTCATTTCCATAATTAGGAAAATCGTCTGTCGCCCTATGGCATCTATATTATTTGTTATGACCAAGATCTACAAGAAGAGCTGGCTGAAAGCAGGGGCACAAGGTAGAAGATACACGATTTTCTGGCATTCTCACTAGCCTTACAAACATGTGCAAATACAGAAGAATTCAGCACAGGGTTACATTATGTCCATCCCCTGACGACAACTGTCAGAATTTGTATTGGACGTGCACCTTACATCTGGAATCACAAATAATGAGCTAGAACTGAACTAACATTAATGAGCCAAGATACATCAAGAGCTAAAACATCTGTAGAACACGAGCATGTAGACAGCCAGAAAATATTGGGTACTCGGTCTATTTTTACTCCTGGGAGTGCTGCATAAATGTTTAAGAAGACAAGCTGATGTCAAGGGGCACCTGCATGGCTCAGCCAGTTAAGCACCTGACTCGATTTCAGCTCAAGTCACGATCTCATGATCCATGAGATCTGTGCTTACGGCATGGAGCCTGCTTGGGATTCATTCCCTCTCTGTCTCTCTCTCTCTGTCTCTCTCTCTCAAAAATAAATAAATAAACATTAAAAAGAAGAAAAAGAAGAAGAAGAAGAAGAAGAAGAAGACAAGCTGATTCCTTAAAGTCTTACCCAAAAATATGGATTCTAATTGGATCCAACAAGTTCAAATTAGCTGGAAAGGGAGTAATGAGATGTGCACATTGTTTTCGGTCAAGAGCGTATCTCCTGTGCTGAATTAATGTCCACTTATCCGTAATTATCCTAATTCCTATTGTTCTTTCCTCGCAGTCAGGTCAGGGTGGATAATCGGGGAGCCTCACTGTGACAACACTTCCCTGTGACTTATGTGGGCAGCTCAGAGTCCTCGAGACCCCAGCCCCACCGTGGTCTGAAGGAGCAGACATTGGAAAAGGCAGAAGTTGCTGAGTGACTTGGTGACAGAAATCTCGCACCCCACCCCCTGTCCCGAGCCCGGCCCCCATTCTCTGCATTTATAGGGACCGCTCACAGGTGGATCCCTGCACAGGTGGGGGACAGCTATGCCCTCAGAGTCAGGAATTCCTCCCAGTTCTCTCCAGATTGCTCCATACAGAAAGCTCTGTATCCTCCCCTCTTCTTCCTTCCTCTGCCTACCATCCCAGCCTCTTCTCATTTAACAAACATTTTTTAATCGCCTCCTAGGTGCTAGACACAGAGTTGCTCACTGGGCTCCAAACTGAAAGGAACTTGGTTTGTGCCCTCTGGTGGGTGCACAGCTGGTGGGGGAGACCGTGGGGTCTCCAACAAGGTGAACAGGTTGAGCGCTCAGTTCTCTCATGTGGGTGGGGAGGTGGGGAGAGCACAGAGGAAGTGCTTGTGCTCCCCCCCAGAGAGGTCAGGGGAGGCTTTTCAAAGGCAGTGACATTTGAGCTGAGCCCTAAGGAAGGGCAAGTTCTCTGGGATGACATGGCAGTTGGTGAAGAGACTGTTCCAAGAAGAGGGGACACGAAGAACCAAATATTGAGGCCAGAAAGAGCATAACGTGCTCAGGCAAATACAAGGAGTTGGGGTTCAGCTGTGGAAAGGGTGTCTGGGCAGGGAGTGGGGGTGGCGGGCAGGGTGCCAGAGTCTTCTAAGCCATGATAAGGACTTTGGACTTTGCTTCATGCCTGAGGGAAGCCTCTGAAGGATTTTAATAAGGGCAATGATATGATTTTCTTTATCCTCACAAACAGAAGAAATTTGATTTTAGTTTTCTATGACCCAGCAGGAATTTACAACTGGGGCTGGGCCTCATTGCCTTCTCCGGCCCCCGGTACACCGAGTCTCCGTGCCAACCTGCTTTCCCTCTGGTTGGCTTCCTGTACGGAAGAGGCTGGAAAACTAAAAACTACCATCCCCATGTTCTCTTGCAGCTCGAGCTCCAGCCTCTCAGTTGTATGTGAGGCACACGGAAGGTGGGAGCGAGGCGGCGGTCATGGGGGCCAGGAGTGGGGGCGGGGAGGCTACTGCCCACCTCCCCATCCCCCACCCACCCCCACCAGCCCTGACCTGGGAGACGCGGAGTAGCATAGGGCCCGCAGTTGTAGCGATAGCTTCCCAGCACTCGTCCTCCGGAGGGCGGCCAGTGTGACGCATCCCAGGCTGAGTGCCCAAGGGGCGTCCCAGGAGTCATTCCTGGAGATCCAGCCTAGCGTGCCTTCACCCATGTTTGTAGCACCTCATTACCCCTATCAAAGCACTTCTGTTCAAACGACGGTGCTCCTCTTGGTGCCCGGAGGATTGTTCTGCAGATCCTTCTCGGGCAGGGCCTTGGCCAACAGCGCGTGAAGCCAAGGCCTCTGTGCAAGGTCCAGGAAAACACAGGTGTTCTCATTTTCCATGGAGGGAGATGGCTCCACCTCCCACAAGATCCTTAAGTGGGGACATGGTGTTCCCCAAACACAGAAAGGGGGTCAGATGCTGGGTCATCAAAAAGAATGACAAAGGTCTCCAATTATCAATAAAAGTCCTTTTATTCTATATTTTTTCCAAAGATAGCCATGTGACTGCCGGGGGGGGTGGGGGGCGGGGGGGAGAAGTGGCCTTTTATCTGAGAAGGAAACATTCAAAATTATAAAAGTGGCCAAAGCTCAGGGTTCTACAGAAAGTACACTGTCTTGGACCACTGGCGTCTGGGAGCCTCTCGTCTGAGATACAGCAGTGGCCAGAAATTACTGTGCCAGAGAGAGAGAGAGAGAGAAGGGGGCTGCTCCAGGAAGGCCCGGGCCCAGCTCAGCACTGTCTCTGCAGGAAACGCAGGCCCACCTTCTTATTGGGAACCAGGACGATGCGGGCCACGCTCCTCACCTCCCCCGTCTCGGGGGCCAGGACCACCTCATACTTCTGGATCAGCTGGGAGGTAAAACACACATGGGCCTTAGAATCCGCGATCTCCGTCCCCTGCCCTCCGCTACACGCTCCCTCCCTGTGCTGCCCTTCCGCTCCTCCCCACGGCCTCCATCAGCCCTCCCTGGCCCACTCGGCCCTCCAGCCTCTCCCCCACTCACCCTTGACAGCAGCAGCTGCATCTCCAGTTCCGCAATCCTGCGACCCAGGCAAGCCCGGACCCCATAGCCAAAGGGCACAGAGCCAAATGGATGCTGGACCCCAGGGGTAGCAGGCTGGCTCTTCTTCAGCCAGCGGTAGGGCCAGAAGCTCTCTGGCTCAGGGAAGATGTCAGGGTCACGGGACACCACATAGTGACAGAACACAAACTGGGTCTGCGGAGCGAGAAGGGGCAGCCCATCAGCTTAGGGCCGCAGGGCACCCCGGGAGCCCCAGCTCTTCAGCCCCACTCACGTTCTTGGGGAAGAGGAAGCCACCGACTTCGATTTCCTTTTCCGTGATGACCCGGGAGTTCGTGGGGACCACGGGGTAAAGGCTGCAGGGCAAAGAAAGCACAGGTTCGCCTCTGGTGCCCCAGGCCCTTCTTCCCATCTCACCCCTGGCCCTGGCGCCAGCCCAGCAGCCCCCACTTCCGACTCCTGTCTGAGTCCTCCTCTGCACAGACCCTGTGCTCCTGGGAAACGCAACCTACCGCAGGGTCTCCTTAAGCACAGCTTTGAGCAGGGGCGTGTGTGCTAAGTCCTTGTACTTGGGCACGTGCCCGGGGGGTACCACGCCCACCACTTCCTTATGCAAGGCAGCCTGGATCTCTGGGTTCTTTGAAAGATGGTACAGGGCCCACGTCATTGTGTTGGATGTCTGGGAGGCAGAGGGAGAGATAAAGTGAGGAGGGATTTCTAGGAAAAAGGCTAGTTAGGTAGTGGGGGGAGTGTGAGTGAGCGTGCGCGGAAAAATGAATTTGCCGCGAGCATGGCAGAAACAGACACAGGGGCTCATGGGGACCCTCCATGTGACTCCACGGCAGGATGAGGACCCATACGATGGAGAATCACGTTCTAACAACAAGGAAACCGTAACAGAGGGAAACCCCACGTGACAAAAGGAATGCAGAGTCTGACCAAGAAGGCGCTTGTGGTCGAGCTCTCTGCTTAAATTGCATCTCAAATAGATGTGAGATGTGACTTCCTAGCTGGCCAAGAGAGGCTCCAGGAGGCGATGGGATCCCTCTTACAAAAGAACCATTCCCAGAGCACCTGGATCGCTCAGTCGAGTTGGGCGTCCGACTCTTGATTTCTGCTCAGGTTATGATCCCAGAGTTGCGGGATCAAGCCCCACATCAGGCTCTGTGCTGTGTGTGGAGCCTGCTTAAGATTCTCTCTCTCTCTGTCTCCCTCTCTCCCTCTCCACTGCTCACATGCAGGCTCTCTCTCTCTCTCTCAGATAAAAATAATAAATAAAAAACAAACGAAAAAGAACCATTTCCTGCCCACCTCTGCCGGGTTGAAGGACCTCCCTGTTTTCCTTCTAGCTCTACATCTGTGACACAGAAAGAGAAGCAGGTACCTGGAGGAACGAAGGTCAGGCTCAGATGAGGGTAATGGGGAATTGGTTCAGGACAGGAGCTGGGAGCCCCCGGTCTCCTTGCTGGCCCCCCTCACGCACCGTGTCTACGCCAGCCAGGAGCAGCTCGGGCAGGCTGCCCATGACCTCATGAGCACTGAGCTGTCCTCTGGTGAGCAGGAAGTGCAGGTAGCCAGATATCTGCACTTCATCTGGCCCACTTTTCTGCAGCTGGGTCTCTATCTCCTTGAGTTTCTGATCAATCAGCTTCTTCCCTACAGAGACAGTGGAGAACAGAGGAGGACAAGGTCAAAAGCCATGATCTCCCAGGACCAAGAGCCACTCTGATGGCTGGAAGCATGAGGTAGGGGGTCCTGGGACAGACTGCTGATGCACAGACCCTGGAACCCACCCCACAACCTCCCTCCCTGGCCTCCTCACCAAAAGAGAAGATGGTGTTCCAGCCATCCAGATATCGCTTCCAGAAAGGCAGCAAGGAACGGCTCCACTTGGGGAGGAAGGTGACATAGAGTGAGTTCTGGAACATGAGCCCGACAGATCTGACGAAGGCCACGGTGTCCTGGGGGATGGGTCGCTCCAGGCAGCCAATACGTTTCTCAAACAGGATGTAGCAAATAGCTGGCAATGCACAAAGGCCATCACGAGAGGTAGTGTCATGGCACCCAGAATCCAGGGGGCTTGAGGAGGGGGAACACAACCTGCCTTTGGCCCCTGCCCGCCCCAGCCCCTGTCCCCACAAGGGTACCTTCCAAGGCAAAGTAGTAGAAATGGTGAGCCATGTCAGACACGTGGTCCCCTGAGGCACTCTCTGCCAAAAGATGGTTCAGGTGGGCCAGGAAGTCGTCAATCACCTCATTCAGAGCATCGGTGTAGAGCGCAGCCTCACTGGGCTTCAGCATCCGCTGGTTCAGAGCTTGGCGTAGCTGGTACCAGTGGTGTCCTTCCCTGTGGAGGATGGAGGAACCGCACACTTGTAAGCAGCTGATGGAGGTTAGATTAGATGGGGTCTTCCCCCTGCCCCGAGACCTCAACAGGGTCTAGGAAAATCTCAGACTCCTAGACTTAGAATTACAGAATCACCGAATTTCAAATGACAGAATCTTGGAATCACAAAACTTCAGAATCTCACTATACCATCGTGGGAGTAGTCAAGATGGGCATCTGGAACCAGACTCCCTGGGGTCAAGTCACAGGTCTGATGATTACTGGCTGAGTGACCTTAGGCAGGTGACTTAACGCCTCTGTGCCTCAGTTTCCCCTTCCATAAAAAGGGAATAATAAGCGTGCCTATCTTAGTAGGGTTGTTTGGACAACTACAGTGCTTAGATCAGAGCCTGGCACATGGCGAATGCTTAAGGAATGTCGACCCTGATTATCTTAGGATGCTACAACTCCAGAATCTTCTGTATGTGAAATGAGGAGGAACTATGATGGTTCCAGTCCTCTGTGTGGTGGATGAGGAAGAAAGGAGGAACAAATGAGGGTTCCTGGGATGCTCAGATTCTGGACCTTCATGCTCTGCTTGACTTAGTGGGTCTAAGGGACAGGGAGACCCACCAGGCAGGTGCCCCAGCCCCTCTTGCTACGGGCATCCAGTAGGGGGTTGTGTCCCCATCCTGGTTAGACAGGGATGCTCACGAGGATGGGACCATGCTTCCCACAGCGGGGCTTCATGTTCAGGAACTGTCCCCACCCACAGCTGTCCCCCAAACCTGTTACCTCTCCTAAGCAAGCTGGGTATGGGCCAAGTTTTTAAAAGCTAGTTGCAGACTAATAAGTACAATATGGTCCAATTTTACGAGGAGGAAAGGAAATCCTAAATATCCGTATGTGTATCCACATGTTTCCACATAGAGTAGAGAAGAAGGACCCACCAAACTGTCAGGATTACTTGGAAGAATGGGATGGGAGTGGGCGGTAGGCAGACAATATTTCATCATTGGAAATTTTACAGTAAGTATTACTTTTGAATTTTAAAAACCAAGATGGTATTTTAAAAAGATAGCCGCTAAAAAGGCTTATGGCAAGAATCGGGGTTTATTTTTTTAATTTTAGAAAATTATTTATTTAAATGAACCTGAAACCCCAGGAGTTTTCTTTATTATGTTGGGAAACCCTGCAAAAAGATCAACGAAAAGTGTTGCTGACAAAGAAATGACAGCCAGAGTAGACTCATGTATTGGAACTTCAGGCTGTAGGGTTTCTCTGAGAGTAAAAAATTCTCCCAATAGTAGCGATCAGATTTGCGGAACTTAAATGAGAACATTTTTGCGGTTGTTAAAATATTTCTTGGGAAGACAATGTTTCATAGAATGAGATGTAAAAATATATATATTTATGTACTTATGCACATATATACGCTAAAACAAAAAAGAACTTATCGTTGGTTAGTAAAATAGCTTTAAAATACATGTATATGGTACAATATAACTAGGAAACTGGCTTTAGAGTAAAAAATTAAAAACAGGTGACAAAGGGGTGCACATAACATCCGGCTCCAATTCTAGATCCTGAGCCACCAATTCCAGTGGTGGCCTGACCTGGCAAAAACCTAAGACCCAAATCTTATCCTTGGGGTCAGACATCAAGTTAAAGAGCTCTTGAAACACAGGCATTCTCTGTTCTCTTCCCAGAACTTCGAGCAAAGGGCTCAGTAATTGTTGAAGTTCTAAAACTGTCCACCTGTGAAGGAACCAGGAAAAAGGGGTGGGAAAAAACCACATGTGATGGGAGAATGGACGTATGGGCATCAAAGACAGATGAAATGCACCCTCTCACCAGTTCGCTTCCTTTCCAAAAGTATCAAGGCATTAATTTCTTGAATTCCAGAATCGGAGAGATCTCGTTCGCTAGTGGCAAGCAATGTAAAACCTCTCTAGGCTTCAGTTTCTTCATCTGTAAAATGGGGATTATAATACTATCTACTTCATGGGCTTGTTGTGAGGATAAGGCGAGATAATAAATGTAAAGAGACTAGCCTGATACCTGGCATGTCACAAACACATAGTTAGCTACTATCCTTGGTGCCATTACCACAACCACCGCCAGGATCAACTCTCGTCTCTTAAGAAATGTCGAAAGCATGAGATGTCAAGCAACTAGGGAAAATAAAAGTCGTTCATTACTTTGGAGCTCTGTTAACATACCACAGCAAAAAGAAACCTGTCACAGGGTGAAAGAGGTGATGGGGATTAAAGACTACATTTATCATGGTGAGCACTGAGTAATGTATAGAATTGTAGAAGCACTATTTGTACCCCTGAAACTAATATAACACTGTATGTTAACTGTACTGGAATTAAAATAAAAAACGATTTTAAAAAACCCTGTAATATACCCAGTTAGAACCTGTGACACTGGGAATGGTTCATCGCCAATGATTCTCGATTGTTTACTTCAATTGGCACATGCGTATATAACATGTTCAGCCCGTCCTCGAATTTGTCACTGCCAAAATAATCTTAACTTTTCTGGGTGTAATTTCAAGGCTGAAACCCACATCTGTTTCAACGTAGGGAGAGCACCTGTGAAAGTTATATGCAACAACAAACCTATAATACATAATTTAGGAAATATTTTTAAAGTCAAATTCAGCCTTCCTAATTAATATGGTGACAATGTTTTTTCAACTACACATAGATTATGGTTCACGTTGCGATATCTTCAACCATAATGTAGAATAATGGGGCTGGAAAGGTCCTAGAGAGAGCTTGGAGGCATTCTACCCCAAACTTCCCATTTTACATATGAGAAACATATGGCCAAGGAAGGAGAAATTATTCATTTGTCCAAAGTCATAAAATACATTAGTGGAAAAGACAATGAATGGCCGCTGGGCTTCAGCCCATCCCAACCACTGCTTTCTAGACTGAGTATCAGGCTCAGAGGATGAAGGGAGAGCCTACCCTGCCCATCATCCCCTGGCTTCCCAATGCCATTGCCCTTGGGCCTGGCCCTCTGAGGCCTTGTACCAGTCCCTTTAGGCCCCAGCTCACGTGGTGAAGGGCCCATAAGCCAGGCCCTGTTGGTCCCGGTGCTCCTTCCATAGTTCCATGTCGTTCCGTACTGGGTACTTGCTCTCTTGCCGCATCACTTGCTCCAGGAGTGGGGCACTGGCCAGGTTCACATGCATCTGAGGCCCTAGGCGGGTTACCCACATTGGACCATACTTGGTCTTGTTCAGCATCTGTGGGGGTCAATGAAAGCTGAATAACCACGGCCCATCCAGGTAGGCATTTACTAGAGAGGAGATGGGATGGGGGAGTATCTGATAATCACACCAGAGCAAGTGGGATGGGCGAAAGCAAATTTTAAAGGAAGTAGGCACTAGGATGGCCTGTGGTTCTGAAAGAACACTGGGGGAAAAAAATGAGCACACAGGAGTTAGAATATTCAAAGCAATGAGTATCTGGCAGAACTGGGAGAATTGAGGTCCTTGGAGAAGCGAGATTTTAGAAAAATGGGATGTGGTAAACGGGGGTATGTTTTGAGGTATAAACATATGGGATCCAAGGTTTTAGAGAAACTGAACCCTTTAGTGAGGTATAATAGAATACCTATGGCTTCTTCAAAGAAGCATTTAAATCTACTGCAGCTTGCTTTCAATGAGATAAAGATAAATACCTCATGTATTCAGTGAGAAAAAAGAAACACAGTAGAAACTCCAGGAAAAACAAGAAGCTGAGAAAGAAAGTCAAGATTAAAATATGAAGTAAGGTATGTGGTATGAATTTATTTTTAACAAAAAAGTTATTAGCTGCTCAGTAAAATAATGATCAACTATTTTATCTTAGAATTTCTAAAGCACTTGACAATCGGTACCCATTGCATCTGTGAAACTGGCATTGGTGTAATGTTTTTATAGATGCTGGAAATGAGGGGGAAAATAAGTATACTTTGAGTTTTGGAGGTAAAACTTAAAAAGAATCCACAAACACTGAGACTAAATTTACTGGCTAAGTTAACACCCACAAACTTAAAGAATTTGAAACACAGTGGTTTCTTACTGTGTTTTACTATTGGTGTTAAAAACTAGATTCTCCTAGGACCAATGCGACCTAATTGCCCTCAATATATTACCCAGTTGCCCAGAATCCACCCCGAACGAACAGCCGATTCTGTCAGTTCCTAGGAAAACAGCCTTGACAACCCACCCCACCGACATCTATTTAGTTTTGTTTCCACTTTCACCTCCCAGTAATGCCTACCAGCGTGGTATGATTTTGAACAGATGATTGTGTGTAAACTACAGGGATTCCTGGAGAGAAACAGGCATATTTGTACATTGCTGGTGGGAGTCTAAAATTACACAAACCTACATGGAGGACAATTTGCTAACATTTATAGAAATTACAAATACATTTATAAACAAAGTATGGGAAGTCTACATAAGGGAATACTATGTCACCTTAAAAAAGGAGGAATCAGCTCCTTGTGTAGTAATATGAAAAGTTGGATTGTAATACAGAAATATACATAACCAAAGTAGATTGTTAAATGGAAAAGAAATATACATAACCAAAGTAGATTGTTAAATGGAAAAGTATGATATCTTCTGTCTAAGAAAGGGGGGCTAAATTAGAATATACAGCATTTGCACGTGCTTTTATAAAGAAATATTGGGTCACATCAGAAACTAATTAAAGTGACTACCGATGGGGCAGGTGGAGGGGACAGCAGTGAGAGGCAAGATTGCACAATGTATATCCTGTCATATCGTTTTGAGCTTTGAACTATGAGAATGAATTCAAATTTTTGATTTTTTTTTTTTATTTTAGAGAGAGAAAGACAGAAAGCGTGAGTGGGGGAGAGAGGCAGAGGGAGAGAGAGAATCTTGAGCAGGCTCCACAGTGTGGGGCCTGACTCGGGGCTCAAACACATGACTCTGGTATCATGACCTGAGCCGAAATCAAGAGTTGGACGCTCAACCAACTGAGCCACCCAGGTACCCTATGGATTCAAGTATTTTTAATCTAAAGGGAAAAAAAGAAAGTGTCTTGCAAAACAATGAGTCATCTGCCACTGATCAGGTAATTCCAGAAAGCAGGAAAGGCTGGTCAAACCTCTCAATTCATGTATATACTCCTTAGATTTATAAGGTTCCATTTTGTAAAAGTACTTATATGTCTGTTTTTCTCTACTGAATTCTTTAGGAGAATTATCTTAAACCTAAGTTTTAATTTGTGATTCCAGTTGGTTTATTTAAGATATTAATGACAGGGGTGCCTGGGTGGCTCAGTCGGTTCAGCATCCAATTCTTGATCTTGGCTCAGGTCATGATCTCATGGTTCGTGAGATCGAGCCCCGTGATGGGGCTCCGCACTGACAGCACGGAGACTGCTTGGGATTCTCACTCTCCCTCTTTCTCTGCCCTTCCCCCGCTTGTGCACACACTTTTTCTCTCTCTCTCAAAAATAAACTTAAAAAAAGATATTAATCACATAATAATAATGATAATAATAGTAAATATTTCCACGGAGCTTAGCATAAACCAGATGCTATTCCAAACACTTTACTTACGTTAGAAATTCAGTCCTCACTACCGCTGTATGAGGGGGGTGTAACATTACCACAATTTCATAAAAGAGGAAACTCAGGCCCAAAGAGGTTGCCCAAGGTCACTTTACTGGGAAGTAGAAGAGTCTGAATTCAAACTCAGACCACCTAGATGGTTCTCAACCACCTGCTCCATCGAACTACAAACAAACTTAGGCCCTTTAAAAATACATACTATTGGGGCACCTGGGTGGCGCAGTCAGTTAAGCGTTCGATTTTGGCTCAGGTCATGATTTCATAGTTTGTGGGTTCGAGACCTGTGTGCTGACAGCTCAGAGCCTGGCACCTGCTTCGGATTCTGTGTCTCCCTCTCTCTCTGCTGCTCCACCTGTGCGCGCGCTCTCTCTCTCTCTCTCTCAAATAAATAAATAAATAAACAAACATTAAAAATTTTTAATAAAAAATAATAAGTAAAAATATATACTATTTAAAACCAACGGAACTATGCAATAAACCAGGGTTCCTCACGGCACTATTGACATTTGGGGCTGGATGATTCTTTGTTGTAGTGGACTGTCCTGTGCATTTTAGGATTTAGCAGTATCCTTGGCTTTCACCCACTAGCATTTCCCTGCCCTCAAAGCTGTACAACCAAAAACATCTCCAGACGTTGCCAAAATGTCCCGAGGGAGGCAAAATCACCCCAGGTCGAGAACCTCCACAACAACCCCAACTTTTTTGTTGTTGTTTTGTTTTGTTTTGTAACCCCAACCTTTTAATATGAGTCTTAATGCTTTAATTTTAGAGGACTCTTCTTAAGAAACAATACCTTATTTTGAAGAAATACTTATCTACAGTTTGGGTTTTTTCTCTTTGTGTTAAGTTCAAATACAATTACATGTTACAGTTTTATAAAAATGCAAATAGAGGTGGGGCGCCTGGATGGCTCAGTCAGTTAAGCATCCAACTCTTAGTTTTGGCTCAGGTCACGATCTCCCCAGTTTTTGAGTTCAAGCCCCACATCGGGCTCTGCAGTGACAGTGTGGAGCCTGTCTGGGATTTTCTCTCTCTCCCTCTTTCTTTGTCCTTCCTCTGTGCTCTTTCTCTCTCTCTCTCAAAATAAATAAATAAATAAATAAATAAATAAATAAATAAATAAACAAACTTTTTTTAAAATGCAGATACTGGTAACCTCTGCGTCATGGTTTATAGATAGGTTACTTTCTTCTTTATACTGTGATTTTTTTTTTTTTTTCAGATTTTCTACCATGATCTTAGAATCAGAAAAAAAAAAAAAAGTCATGTTTTAAAAGACTAGATCAACAACCATTTACTTGGGGACCAGCTTCTTCTCTGGAATCCAAAGCCTCTGGCACCTCTTCCTGTCTGTCAGCTTGGAAGTTTCTGAGGCATTTCCCCCTTTGCATAGGCCATGCTTTCTTTCCTCTTCCTTCATATTCCTCTTCTCAGTTTACTCGGTGGAACTGAACAAGGATCTATTTATGTAGGAACTTATTTTAGAAAGACACCATAATACTTGCTGAAAGAGTGTGCTATGTCTGTGAACCTACCATTAGGCTGTAACCTGAGCCAGTTAGAGAGCCCCAACGTTCTCAGATAGATCCTGTCCAAGTGCCACTTTGCAGAACAGAGTCCCCTAGGGATCATCTTCCAGGATGAATGGGAGGGGTAGCTTCCACCAAGTGAGACTCCAAAGGGGGAGAGTGATGAATTCACTCAACATTTATTTATTGAGCTCATATCCTGTTCCTCCTATACTTATCTAGGGTCTGGGGATACAGCTGTGTGCACAGCAGGAACAGCTACCCTTAGAGAGTTTACATCTCAGTGTATGAGCCACACAGTTGAGAATTTGACTACATATGCTTATAAGTTGCTCCCTAGTTAAGTCTTGTCTCTTCAACTAGATTGAAAATCTTCTAGGTCAGGAATGATGTCATACTTCTTATAATTGCAGTCTTTTTTTTTTTTAACATCTATTCATTTTTGAAAAGCAGAGAGAGACAGAGCATAAACGGGGGAGGGCTAGAGAGAGAGGGAGACACAGAATCTGAAGCAGGCTCCAGGCTCTGAGCTGTCAGCACAGAGCCTGACGCGGGGCTCGAACTCATGGACCGTGAGATCGTGACCTGAGCTGAAGTCAGCCGCTTAACAGACTGAGCCACCCAGGTGCCCCCATACTTCTTAACTACCTCCCATGTTGCTTGACATGCCACTACACACATTTTAGACAATATTTAGCAGATGTCAATGAATCAGGTGGAGAAAAAAGTTGCAGACAACACGAAGAATATGAAAGACAAACAGTGACAGAGAAGCGAGGCGGAGAAGGAGATTCACAAGAAACCAGTAACAGTGGCTCCAAAGGAGTGGGAATTAGTTGTAAAAGCCTGGAAAAATAATCCAAAAAGGAAATTAAGAAAATAATCCCATTTAGAATTGGATCTGTTTTGGACTGAATGTTTGTGTTTCCCCAAAATTCATACAAAGCCCTAGTCCCCCAGTGTGGCTGTATTTAGAGATGGGGCCTCTAAGGAAGTAAGTAAGACTAAATGAGTAATTAAGATTAAATAAGAGTGAGTCCCTGATCCAATAGGATTAGTGTCCTCATAAGAAGAGACATCAGAGAGCATTCTCTCTCTCTCTCTCTGCAAGTACACACCAAGAAAAGGCCATGCGAGGACACAGGGAAAAGGTGGCTGTCTACAAGCCAGGAAGAAAGCTGTCACCAGAAATCAACCTACTGGCACCCTGATCTCAGACTTCCAGCCTCCAGAAGTTAAAGAAAATAAATTTACATTGTTTAAGACAGCCAGTCTGTCATATTTTGTTACAGCAGCCAGAGAAAACTAATACAAGCATCCAAAAGAATAGAATACTCAAAAATAAATTTAGCCAAGGAAGTGAAACACTTGTACATTGAAAACTACAAAACATTGCTGAAGGAAACCAAAGAACTAAATAAATGGAAAGATAGCCCATGTTCATGGATATGGAGACTTAATATTGTTAAGATGGCAGTAATCCCCAAAGTGGTCTACAGATGCAATCCAATCTTCACCAAAATGCCAATGACCTTTTCTGCAGAAATGGAAAAAATCAATCCTCAAATTCATACGGAATTGCAAAAGGCCCTGAATAGCCAAAAATATTGAAAAAGAAAAACAAAGTTGGAAGAGTTATACTTCCTAATTTTGAAACTTACTACAAAACTACAATAATCAAAACACTGTGGCAGTAGCATAAGGATACATATATAGGCCAATGGACAAGAATTGAGAGTCCACCATCTATGGTGAATTGATTTTTGTAAAGAGTGCCAAGACCATTCAATGTGGGGAAAGAACAGTCTCATCAACAAATGATGCTGGAACGACTAGATAACCAAGTGCAAAAGAATTATGTTGGACTCCTACCTCACTCCATATACAAAAATTAACTCAAAATGGATCAGCAACCTAAATACAAGATCTAAAGCCATAAAACTCTTAGAACAAAACATAGAGGCAAATCTTCATGACCTTGGACTTGGAAATGGATTCTTAAATTTGACACTAAAAGCATGAACAATAAAAGAAAAAAATAGATAAATAAGACTTCATAAAAAATTTAAAATCTTGTACATCATAGGATATTACCAAGAACGTGAAAAGACAATCTATAGAATGGGAGAAAATATTTGCAAATCATACATCTGATGAGAGTTTAATATCCAGAATATACAAGAGGTCTTAAAAAACTCAACAACAAGAAGGCAGCTCAGTTTTAAAATGGTCAAAGGACTTAACATTTCTCCAAAGGAGAATACAAGTGGCCAATAAGCACATGAAAAGATGTTCAACATCATTGGTCATCAAGGAAATGCAAATCAACACCACAATAAGATACCATTTCATACCCAGTAGGATGGCTTTAATCCAAAAAACAGAAAATAACAAGTTGTTGGTAAGCATGTGGAGAAACTGAAACCCTTGTACATTGCTGATGGAATTATAAAAATAGTACAGATGCTACAGAAAACCATTTGGCAGGTCTCCAAAAAATTAAACACTGAATTACCATATGATTCAGCAATTCCACTACTAAGTGTATGCCCAAGAGAAATGAAAACATGCCACACAGAAACTTTTACACCAATATTTATAGCAGCATTATTCATAACAACTGAAAGGTGCAAACAACCCAAATGTCATCAATTGATGAACAGATAAACAAATTGTGGTCTACACATGAAATGGAATATTATTCATCCATACAAAGGAACAAAGTATGATACATGCTATAACTTGGATGAACCTTAAAAACATGTGCTAAGTCAAAGAAGCCAGACACAAAAGGTCATATACTGTATGATCCTTTTTATATGATTTACCTGGATAGGCAAATCCATAGAGACAGAAAGCAGATTAACAATTATTGAGGGGCAGCAGGACAGAGCAAAAAGGAGAGATTAATTGGTGACAGGGTGTTTTTCTAGGGTATTGAAAAAGTTTTGAAATTAGAATTAGTGATTTCATAACATTCAAAATACACTAAATGCCACTGAATGGTACACTTTAAAATGATGAATTGTATTATGTGAATTCCCTCCCCCCACCAAAAAAAAAAAGCCTAGAAGTTTCTGGCATTTAAAACCTCCAGAGCCTCAGCGAGAACCTGATGTGAACAAAAAATAGCCCCTCAGAAAAGAAAGAACGGAAAGAGGCTGAGGAATGTCCAGTTGAGTCAGTTCTTTGGTTCCAAAATTTTTCTCAACTGTAGATCAAGGAGGAAAGAGAACCAGACCAACCTTTCCTTTCCACTGTTAATTCCTAACCCAGGACTAGGGATCAAGCTTTGAGGGTTATTTGCTGGTCTGTTTAACTGTTCAGGGAAGAACACAGGGGCAGTCTCTGAGAATGCCCTCTGTTATGCAAAACTACTGTGTTTACAACTTTCCTAGAGGGCAATTTGGCAGGCAATACATGTCAAAGCCCAGAACAAAATCTTTTACCCAATAATTCCATTTTAGGGGTTTATTCTAAAGATGGGCATGATATTTAGTGATATATATATCAAAGCTTTTACACATAAAAAAATCTAAATATACAACAATAAAGTTCAGCAAATTCTGGTGAAGCCATACAAAAGAACACTAGTCAGCCATTTAAAACTGCTATAGGTGTACTTGTTGATATAGAAAGGTATGCATATTTATTAATTAATTTATTTTCAAATACTTGAGTGGTTTTTTGTTTAATGTTCATTTATTTTTGAGAGAGACAGAGAGACAGAACTCAAGCAGGGGAGGGGCAGAGGGAGAGGGAGACACAGAATCTGAAGCAGGCTCCAGGTTCTGAGCTGTCAGCACTGAGCCCGACGCGGAGCTCGAACTCACGAACCACGAGATCCTTACCCGTCTGTATTACTAAGGAAAGGAAAACTGTTTCCATTAGACAGGTGGCTGTGGCTACAGATAAAATACTCCCTGGTCATCAGTTCGTCAAAGCTATACTGAATGTATTGTGGGAATAAATGTGTTAAATACATGTAATATTTCTCTAAACTGTAAGGGATGTTTTCGGTGGGGAAACGCCATGATTAGAGCAGTGGTAGTGGGTTGAGTGGACCACCAGGAGTCCACCTTGTTCTCTCGGTTCAGTCATCCGGTATAAGTAAAGTAGTATGGGATTCCAAGGAAAGGGAAGGGGTGGAAAGGAAGATCACTGTCTTGATCAAAGAACTAGTACAGACAAACATGCTTAAGGAAACAATCCAGGGGTGTCTGGCTGGTTCAGTTGGAAGAGGTGCAACTTTGGGCGTAGAGATTACTAAGATAGATAGATCGATAGATCGATAGATAGACAATCCAACGGTACAAACTGCTCTTCCACTGCGGCCAGTCAGTCCTCATGAGACATGTGAGCTACACGTGTCAGTGACTGACATTACACAGACTGAGACCAGTGGTAAAATTATGTGGCCACTAGGCAATGGTTCCTTAGGGTTTTGGACATGGCACTTGCCTGACCTCACCACCCAGAATACCCCAACTGAGAGACAATTACTGGCTTGATATTGAGCACTAATGCACACTGAGACGGACACGGCAAAGTGCTGTTCTACCTGATGTCCCGTGGGAAACGAGAACATCAAGTGGGTACTGCCTGACAAGCATCCCTGATTATGTGGCTGCAGTACATCCAGAAAATAGCACACCAGCCATTAAGTGGTTAGTCGCCCTCTAGATGTGTTGACTCAGATGCAGGGTCTATGCCAACACCTCAGATTTCTTGGGGGCTTACCTTCACTGAAGTTACTGACAATGCCTGGGCCTGGTTCATGGATAGATCAGCTCAGTTGGGGGCCATGGGGTGTCCTGGGGTGATGCTGCCATGTACCCCCCAAAGAAAATAGTCTAAAACTATGCACGGAAAGGAGAACGCTCGCTGTTGTGAGCTGTGCTACTTGCTCTGGAAAAGACCTCCCCAAATACACCCTGTTACATTTTCACTGACTCATGAGCATGTGGGCTGATGCCTGGCAGTGGAATGCCTGGATGAACAAGTCTCAGCCTCTTTGGCAATGATCATGATGGCAGCAGATCACACAAGACCCATACCCTCTGTTCATGACCCGGAGTGACGCCCGTGGCAAAGGTTTCCTTGGATCAACATGGGTGAAATCAGCAAGCTGAAGAGACCTGTGATACAAATGTAAGGACCATAGCCATCCAGACAGACTGCTGCACAGGGCATGGTACTCCATCCACGGGAGCCCCCAAACAAGGCATAGTGACCGCAGTATGTGAAGCCAAAGAAGGTGGCAGATATGCCCAGACCGCCAGCTAGACATTCCAGTGGTAAAAGAAATTTGGGGGCTCATAGTGAGGGGTACTGGACCTGGCCTGTCCTACCAAACAGACTGTACAGGTCCCCTACCATCCTCTTGAGGGTACCATCGGACATCGATTGTAGCAGACACCTCTTCAAGGTATGACACTACCGTCTCCATCTGCACAGCACGAGGGGCACACTATTCAAAGACCCTTCGATGGACAGTGCTATACATTTGGTTTCCCAAGGGCATCCATTCAAACAACGGTTCCCACTTGAAGTAAAAAGGACCCAGCAGTGGCAGCTGCGTGGAACATTCACTGAACCTTCCATGCCTCGTATCATCCCCAGGAAGCCAGTGCCACTGAAACATGGAGTGGACTCTTAAAGGGGAAACTGAAAAAGATAACTGGATAACCCAGCCTCAGCTCCCAGTGGATGACACACCTAAGAAAGTCAGTTTGGAATATCTATGTGACAATTCACCAGGAGGGTATCTGCCATTTCAACAGAATTCTTCATTGTGAGATTGGAGAGCCAGGAAGAGGCCCGAGATAGGCTGTAAGAGACCCGAGCCGCATAATTAACTCTTCTCATTCCCCCATTTTTCTTCCCACACCTACCCCCTTGGAAAACTAACAGCTACTTTGCAAGTAGCGAGAAGAGTCATGGAGTAAGCTATCCTAACCTGGTGCTTCTTTCGCCATCAGTTCTGCTTGCCGCTCTTGGGCAGTAATAGATATGGATGGTAATGGCCATGAATATAAGGTTTCAGCCCCAAGATGGCCCCGATGTGGGGATGGGAGATGTTCTAGAATGCTAGGAAGTATACAAGGAAGAAATCACTGAGGCACCTCAGCAGGGCTCATGTGAGGGTTAGGACACACAGGAGGATTGGGACAAAAAAGTGAAGGGACTGCTAGGAGGTTGTCACATTGTACACATGGCTGTGGGGAGAGGAATACCTCTGGCTTGTGGGAGATAAGGGGTCATCCCCGGGAGGTTGGAGGTGCAGGGAGGGACTATTAATCTCTCTCTCTCTCTCTCTCTCTCTCTCTCTCTCAGCCCCTATCTACAGACAAGGTGGCATCTGACATGTGGCCAAGTTAACTCAGACCACCACCGCCCTCAACTTGACCACTGGCCAAATAGAATCTCAATCTAAAAACTCTTAGAAACCTCCCAAGGGCCAGTGATTTCAGAAATGGTCAGCCTCCAATAAAGACAACAGGACAAGATTAACCTTCTGGACACTGATCTGGTCTTTTTAGCTTCATCCTGTTACTGTTGGCCTCTTGTTCATTTGTCACAGGCTGCTCCAAACCCTTCAGCACGGGTGGTAATAGGCAACCGTAGTGCCCGGCACTTCCGCGGGGTTGGCTGAGGTGGGGTGTGCGTGGTTGCAACTCCGGTTGCCCTTGGATGGGGCGCCTGGCTGCAGTATATACTCCAAACAGGCCTAATCAACCTACAGGGAGTCACGGTTGTGGTGACTCATCCAATATTGCCAAAGACAGATTTGGTAGGCGCTCCCGTCAGTAGAACTGGAATATTTATCTGATGGGGTATTTACATCCCTGCAAATTCTGGGATATGTGAAGGGTCGGGGTCGAACGGTGGAGCAGCCCAGTACCTATCTATGCACACAGAGACTTGAGCCATAGCTTATGAGTTTTGGCAGAACACTTTGCCATCTTCCTGGGACATGGAAGAACGTCTGTGAGGAGTTGCAATAAGGCCCGCACCCACTCACCTCCTTATCTCACTAGGGAGGTTGTCATGAAACAGTTTCTCATCACCTCCCAGGTTCCGATGAAGTGTGGGGTTTCTGCCCACCCCCACTCAGACAAGAGCTGCAGAACATAAAACCCTTTGGCTGCAGTCTAGAAGGAACGCCTCAGCAACGGGATACCCCATAACTCACGCTGCACTCCTCTGGTGGGAAAAGTTTCAGTGTCGTCTTTTTGAATATGCGGGACAAGGTTCATGGGGAGCCGGCACCTTTGCCTTACTCTTCCTTTCACTATTTGGCAATAAAATGTCTAAATCTAACAGTGGCTTGTTGTATCTTTGCTGATTAAATCAGTCCGGCCTTGGCTTTGCCTTTTCTTGCTTGACATTTCCTCATCAGTCAAATAAGAGAATTCTATTAGTAGTTGATCTCAAAGAGGTGCCCTGTGGCTACACACATGTTAAGGTGAATAACCCGAGGCAGGCCATAATGGCAATTACCAATTCACAGATACAATGCCTAAAATGTACTAACCCACCTCAAGGCAAAGGCTGGTAACCTGGGGTGTGCAGACAGGCTCAGGGGTGGGGGATGGAAAACTGAAATTCTATGCAATACGTGGTAAACAGACTCATTTTTTGTTGTTGCAAAGTGCCATAGCTTTCAGATGTTTAAAAGGTTGTGATAGAGATTCTCTCCTTACCAGATTCTGCTCAGGCTCTTCCCAGCCCTCTTCTTAACTGGGCCTCGGCTGGGGCCTAGAAAGACTTGAACTCACGGACATAGTTTCTAACAGCTCAGAGTAGCCTCCATAGGATGACCTTCATTCCGAGGATAAAGGCCCCTTAAAGTGCCGCCCTGAGGGGTGCCTGAGTGGCTCAGTCGGTGAAGCGTCTGCTTTTGGCTCAGGTCACGATCTCACAGTTTGTGAGTTCCAGCCCTGCATCGGGCTCTGTACTGACAGCCCAGAGCTTGAAGCCTGCTCGGATTCTGTGTCTCCCTCTCTCTCTGTCCCTCCCCTGCTTGCACTCTAAAGAACTTCCTGTTTGTTCCGGCTGACACCTAAAGATAAGGCCTCTGTCCAGTCTCTGAGGAAGTATAGGAGTCCTGCTGAGAAGCACCAGTTAACTAACCATATGAGTTTCACATGGACCAGCTGCCCCCCTTCCTGCCTTTTGTAATTTTTCATTTCCCTGACTCTGATCAAGGGCCTGCCATCCTGCTCCCCGCTCTCTCCCTCTTTTAAAAGACATAGTCACCCCTGCCCACACCAGAATGGAGTTTATCTCCTTCCCCTCCTGACAGCCACTACTGAATAAAACCTGTTTTCACCACTCTAACTCATGTCCGCTATGCTTACCTTTGACAGCTGTGGGCACCTTGAAAACTCGAAAGCAACACTGAGCCGAAAAGCGGAAACTACAAAAACCTCCCTCAACCGAGGAGTGGAGGAACACATTGTGGCATATCCCCACCGTGGAATATTAGTCAGCCATAAAAAGGAACAAAGTACTGATGCTCACGTGCTACAACATGGATGAACCGTGAAGACGTCACGCTAACTGGAGAAAGCTTTTCACAGTAGAGCACGTATTCAATGAGCCCATTTATACGAAGTATCCAGAACAGGCAAATCCACAGAGGCAGAGGATAGATTAATGGTTGCCAGGGGCTGATGAGGGAATGAGGCCCCGGCGGTGCTAAAGAGCACGAGGTTTCCTTCCGGGGCAACGGAAACATTTGAAAATTGATGTGGTAATGGTTGCACAAGTCTGCGAATATACTAAAAGCCGTTTAGTTGTTCATCAGGGTGGATTCTATGGCATGCGATTATATCTCAAAAAAGCTGTTACAAGAAAAAAACAAAACAAAACACTAAAATCTCCCCTGGAAAAAAGTGATACCGCAATGCAAGGTTCTATTTTCCTACTTAGTGGCCTGTTTAGTTTAGTGACTGGTAGACTCCTTAGGGAGGCTCTCAGCACGGCAAAAACTAAAAACAAAAAACAAAACAAGCAAACCAAAAACACAACAAACACTCAAAAAGCAAGTAAATAGCGCCAAGGACAAAAGTAAACTCACAAACCTCACGTACTGTTTTGCCAGCGTCACTAAACCTGCCCCTAAAAGTTGGCAGGCCATCAGTTGGATAAACAGAGGGAGAGAGGTAACTCTAGGCACGGGCCACTCCTTTGCCTACACTGGCAGATGGTCAGAAAGAAGGCCCACTCAGGGTCAAAGGTGAAGAGGAACCCCGCTGGGACCGTCATGTCTCAGTGCTGTCAAAGCGTCATGGAGAATTTAGCCCCAACCCCCTCACACAAGTGGAATTCACATTTCCGGGAGACAGAAGGTGCTAAATAATTAACAGCATTCCCAGGTTCTCCTAGCTCTCAACCTTGCCTTGAATGATCTCCAAGATCAGACCAGCCCAGGGGCACTATTTGGACTTAGGATGAGCAGGATTACTTTATTTGTTATTATGAATATTTTAATGTGGGGAGTTAAAGAAAATAACATTATAAATGCACATGCACCCATGCACTCAAATGAAGAGAACTGTTAATATTTGTCATATTTGCTTCAAATCTTTTTCCAAAAGAAAAATATTTCCAAGTTCCTTTCTTGTCCTTCCCTTTGCCCTCCCTCCCCAGGACAACCACTATCCTGAATCAGAAATGTATCCTTTCTGTCAATGTTTATATAATTTTATTGTATATATAGGTGTCCAATGACAGCTTATAGTATTTTTGTGTGGTTTTTAATTTACAGAAATAGTATTCTACTGTACCTATCATTCTATACTCAACCTTGCTGTTTTGAGACTTTTGGTTTTTTGTTTGTTTTTTAAGTAGGCTTCATGCCCAGTGCAGAGCCCAAGGCGGGGCTCGAACTCACGATCCTGAGATCAAGACCTGAGCTGAGATTAAGAATCAGACGCTTAACCGACTGAGCCACCCAGGTGTCCTTCAACCTTGTTTTTGAGTTCTTTATTGATACATTAAGAGCTTGTGCATTTATTATGACTGTTGTATATTGTTCCATTGTATGACTATATCACAATTTATTTATCCTGCTTATGGGTATTTAACAGGTTTCTGAATTTTTGATTTTACAAACAAAGCCACAAAAAAAATGTTGTGCATGCGTGTAGCCCTTACTTCAATCATCATAAAAATGTCTGGTTTTATGTAAGAAGACAGAACTGTCATAAGTTACTAAAACATGTACCAGACCATAGGACAGTAAGAATTTCCCTCTGATTTTGCACTCGTAGAGAAACAATGGGCTGAGGATACAGGGTGATCCATGAAAAAGCATTGCCTGGGACACCCTCAGAGAGGCCGTCAGGGAAACAGAAACACTGCCCACCCCCCACTTACACCCCTCACACACCCAGAGGAAAACCGCAGTATGTTGAGGGCACTCTGCCCACAAAATGGACGAGTCTCAGGTGAAACAATGAGGGCGTTCAAAGAACAAGGACTGCACGATCAGCAGGTGACGCAGAACTAGAAAGAAGATGTAGGCACACAGGTGGAAATCGAAAGTAAGGACCCAGAGCCAAACAAGGGTACAAGGGAAAAGGCCATCGGAAGACCTCAAAATATCATGCGAGACCAGGAAGCACTTGGTCAGCCTTGCATTTACCTCCTGCTTTCCATTCTTTGGCTCTCGTGGTTTTTTTTAAAAAAATTAATAGGTAATACATACATGCACACTGTTAAAATTCAAAACAGTGAAAAAGTAAACAAAAGGACCCAAAAGTTGGCAAACTGTGCCTGGGCAGGGTGATGCCAGAGAAAACCTGGTGGAGGTCCAGAGCAGTCCTGCAATAAAAGATAAGACTTCCTCCTAACTCTCATCTTCAGACTCCAAGAAACCATCACACAGAGGCAATCATTATTGCCGATTCCTTGTGTGTCCTCCCAGAGATACTTCATGTACCTACTAAACATATATATGCATGTATATCTCACATTCCCCCTTCATCCACAGATGATGGCATATAATACCATTTTGGGTCTCACTTTCTTCCCATCTCTTAGCAAGCAATTATATTAATACCCATAGAGCTGCCCCTGTTCTTTTTGGTGGTTGCATAAATTCCACCAGATGAAGACACTATAATCAATTAGACCCTTAATGGGACATGTAAGTCATTCTAATCTTTCCCAATCAGAGATCCTGCTACTTTGAATATTCGGTATTGTCTTTGACCACAGAATTTTATCTGTAAGATAAAAATTCTAACAGTGCAGTTGCTAAGGTGGTATGATTCACACTTTTGACCTTAATACCCGGTTTCAGTTCCCAACCCTGAGGCTTAAAGGCAGTACATCCAATTTTGCCATAGTCTCAAGGACTACCATAATGTCTTCCAGATGAGACTGAAAGCCAAAAAAAGGTAACTAGAGGACAATCTCCGAAGGGCTGGATGGTAACATGAGTACTGGGGCAGAAAATCCATCTAATCAATGGTATTAGCCAAACTGAAGAAAGAATGTGTTAACAGAATGGGAGGGGTCGTTACAAAACCCAGAAGAGGGAAGTCAAACAGCGAGAATTTGGCAGCATTTATCTTTCAAGAGAGAGATACTTAATCTAATGGACAGGCACCAGAGAAGCACATTCAACCAGGTTTCTCCAAGGCCTAGATGAAATTTCCTTCCGTACAATTCCACTCTTTTAGTTCTGGGGTCTCTGCATACTAAGCAGTCCACTAATGCAGGTACTACTTTTTCTCCCTAGGTACCTGGATCCTAGGAAGAGCGGGCAGTGGATTAAAGACGGCCACAGATTCTTTGACATCCTTCCCATTAAGAGGTGAGGTCTACATCTTCTCCTCTGGAATCTAGGTGGGCTCTGTACCTGCTCTGATGGGTAGAATACAGTAGAAATGATGCTGTGCCAGTTTTCGGGCCGAGGCCTTAAGAAACTGGCAACTTGCACTTTCTTTCCCTTGGAACACTCAGTTTGGGGAAAGCCAGGACCCCATAAGAAGTCTGATCATCCAGAGACCACCATGGTGTAAGGAAGCCCAAACTAGCCACATGGAAAGAGAGAGAGATGCTTAGCTGATCTGGTCAAACCAGGCCAGGCACCAAACATGCGACTGAAGAAGCCATCTTGGAAATTCCAGTCCTAGGAGATGTGACATGGGGAAACACTGAGGAAGCCATGGAAACAAATTTAGTTTCTGAACAGAAACATGGCCCCACTCGAGCCATCCCAGCCATATCCAGCCATTCAAACTGAAGCCCTGCTCCCTTGGGAAGCTGAGATAAGTCACTTCTGATGTGCACTGCCCAAATTCCTGACCCATAAAATCATGAGTGTACCAAAATGTTGTTTTAAGCCATTATATTTTGGGATAGCTTGTTATGCAGCAATAGATCATTAGAATAGGGGGTTTCTATGTGATGGAGTATTATGATTCCCGAGAGGGCTGACTTCTTCAGTAAATAAACCGTGGGCACTCCAGTCCACAATTTGTTTCTGTGGGTTTGGCCAATGTTGGTCAGTCCCTAATAGTCTGCCCATGTTCAATTTGCTGATAAAATATAGTTTCTGAACTCGAAAAGTTGAGACCTGAATAGTGAGGCTGACTCAGTCGGCCCACCGCCCTTACTGTCTTTTCACTCATTCTTATGTCAAACAACCCAGACCAAAGAGCTAAGGAGAGTCTCACAAAGTTTACCACCTGATGGAATCACTGCTTGGTACCACTCACAGCCCTTTGGCCGGTACATGACATTTATTTATTTATTTATTTATTTATTTATTTATTTATTTATTTTATCAAACATTAGTAAGAACCTTCCCTGTACCAAGGACTGTATCTGGCACTGGAGGGCACAGAGGTGGGAAAGACACAGGCCCAGCCCTCAGAACTTACCAGCCCAGCCTCTAAGCCGTATAAACAGGTGATGGCATGAAACATGTGCCATCTAAATATATAAAGCAAATATTAACAGATCTAAAGGGAGAAACAGGGAGCAACACAGTAACAGTAGTGGAAATTGATACCCCACTTTCATCAGTGGACAGACCACCGAGACAGAAAATCAATAAGGAAATATTGGCCTTAAGTGACACAACAGACCGGATGGACTTAAGAGATATATACAGAACATTCCATCCAAATGCAGCAGGATACACATTCTTCTCAAGTGAACATGAAACATTCTCCAGGCTGGATCACATGATAGGCCACAAAACAAGTCTTAACAAATTTAAGAAGAGTAAAATCGTATGGAGGATCTTTTCTCACCATCTTTTACCACCACTTTACTTTATGGTAAAGCCATAAAGTATGAAACTAGAAATCAATTACAAAAAAAGAAAAACCTGGAAAATTCATAAATATGTGGAGATTAAACAACATGCTACTGAATAATCGTGGGGTCAAAGAAGAGATCAGAAGAGAAAATCAAAAAAATATCTAAGGACAAATGAAAATGGAAAATACAGCATATCTAAACGGAAAGGGAGAAGGGGTGCCTGGGAAAAGGAGGCTGGGGCCTTGAACATCCCTGTGAGGAGTTCAATGCTGATTCCCCAGGTCCTGTGGAGATTCCTGAGCAGGGGAACCAAACATGTTTTAGGGACACTGACGCAGCAGCGGTACATGCATAAGACTGAGCTGAAAAAACACCAAGCAGGAGGGGGCGCCCAGACACCATCCCTTCCCACAGTCGCCATGGGGCTGTTCATGCTGCCAGCCAAGCCACAGCCAAGCAGGGAGGCTGACCTGGTGCCGGAGCTGCCAGAGCTGGAAACGATATGTCTTCTGCATTGGGCAGAACAAAGCCTGCCACGTTCAGAAGGTCCCAGGTCATCTGGCCTTTGATGCTGATATCAGTGGAGAGCGGGACTGCAGGCTTCAGGGAAAGGGCGGGGGGGGGGGGGGGGAAGAGTGGTAAAAGCCATAATTTATGGAGTGCAGCAAAAGTAATTCTAAGAGAGAAGTTCGGAGTGATAAATGCCTACATTATGAAACAAGAAAGATCTCAGATAAGCAACCTAACTTTACACCTCAAGAAACTAGGAAAGGAATAACAAACTAACCCCAAAGTTAGTAGAAAGGAGAAAATAACAAAGATCAGGGTGGAAATAAATAGAAACTAAAAAGACAGTAGAAAATATCCATGAAAACAATCTGACTAAAAAATGGGCAGAAAATCCATATACATATTTTTCCACAGAAAACATACAAGTGGCCAACAGGTATGTGAAAAGATGCCCAACGTCAAAAATCATCAGGGAAATGCAAATCAAAACCACAATGAGATATCACCTCATACCTGTTAAGATGGACATCAAAAGAATAAGAAACAACAAGTGTTGGTGAGGATGTGGAGAAAAGGGAAGCTTTGTGCACTCTCAGTGGGAATGCAAACTGGTGCAGCCACTGTGGGAAACAGTGTGGAGGTTCCTCAAAAAATTACAAATAAAACTACTCTTGGGGCAGCTGGGTGGCTCAGTCGATTGAACATCTGACTTTGGCCCAGGTCATGATCTCACGGTTCACCAGTTTGAGCCCCACGTTGGGCTCTGTGCTGACAGCTCAGAGCCTGGAGCCTGCTTCCGATTCTGTGTCTTCCTCTCCCTGCCCCTCCCCTGCTTGCTCTCTCTCTCTCTCTCTCTCTCAAAAATAAATAAAAATATTTTTTAAAAAACAAAAGAACAAACAAACAAAAACAAAACTACCCTATGATCCAGCAATTCTACTGTGGGTATTTATTTAAAGAAAACAAAAACACTAACTCAAAAAGATATAAGCACCCCCAAGTTCGCTGCAGCATTATTTACAATAGCCAAGACCTGGAATCAACCTAAGTGTCCACTGATGAATGAATTGATAAATTGTACTATAGGGGCGCCTGGGTGGCTCAGTGGGTTAAGTGTCGGACTTCGGCTCAGGTCATGGGTTCGTGGGTTCGAGCCCCACATCGGGCTCTGTACTGACAGCTCAGAGCCTGGAGCCTGCTTTGGATTTTGTGTCTCCCTCTCTCTCTGCCCCTCTCTCTCTCAGGCTGTCTGTCTGCCTCTCTCTCAAAAATAAACATTAAAAAAATTTTTAATTAAAAAAAAAAAGAAATTGTGGTATATATATACAGTGGAACATTATTCAGCCACACAAAAGAAGGAAATCTTGCCACTTAGGACAACATGGATTGACCCTGAGGGCATTATGTTAAGTGAAATAAATCAGAGAGAGACAAATTTTGACTGATCCTTCTCTTCCATGTGAAATCTAAAAACAAAACAAACCAAAACCGAACTCATAGATATAGAGAACAGATTGGTGGTTGCCAGAGGAGGCGGGTGGGAGTAGGGAAAATGGGTGAAGGGGGTCAAAAGACAAAAAAGTGCAGACAGAAAATAAGTGAGTCCCAGGGATGTAATGTTCAGCATGGTAGCTATAATTATTAGTACAGTATTGTATATTTAAAAGTTCCTAAGAGAGTAGATCTCTTTTTTATGTTTTTAAAATTTATTTTTGAGGGTGGGGGAGGGGCAGAGAGAATGGGAGAGAGAGAGGATCCGGAGTGGGTTCTGCACTGGTAGTAGCAAGATCATGACCTGAGCTGAAGTTGGATGCTCGACTGAGCCACCCAGGCACCCCTCTTCCGGTTATTATTTGCATCCCTCTAGTGGCTAATGATATAGATCATTTTTCCATGTGCTTTTAAGCCATTTATATACCTTCTTTGGAGAAATGCCTATTCCAATACTGCTTTCATTTAAAAAATTGAGTTAGTTATTTTATTATTGAACTGTATAAGTCCTTATATATTCTGGACCCAAGTTCTTTATCAGATACATGATTTGCAAATATTTCCTCCCATTCTATGGACTGTCTTTTCACTTTCTTTTTTTTTACTATTAATTTATTTTCAATTTAGTTAACATACAGTGTCGTTTTGGCTTCAGGAGTAGAATCCAGTCATTCGTCTCTTACATATGACACCCAGTGCTCATCCTGAAAAATACTCACCTTAATTCCCATCCCCCATTTAATCCACCCCCCACCCCCTCCTTCAGCAACCCTCAGTTTGTCCTCTGTATTTAAGAGTCTCTAAGAGAGATCTTAAGAGTTACCACAAGAGGGGTACCTGGGTGGCTCAGTCGGTTAAGCGTCTGACTCCTGATCTCAGCTCAGGTCATGATCTCACAGTTCATGGATTAGAGCCCCTCATTGGACTCCGAGTTGACAGTGTGGAGCCTGCTTGGGATTCTCTCTCTCCCTCTCTCTCTGCCCCTCCGCCGCTCATGCTCTCTAAATTAATTAATTAAAATAAATAAACTTTTTAAAAAAAGACATCACAAGAAAAAAATTGTAACTATAAAAAAAGAGAGGGGCACCTGAGTGGCTCAGTCAGTTAAGCATCTGACTCTTGATTTCAGCTCAGGTCATGATCCCACATTTCATGAGTTTGAACCTCACGTCAGGTTCTGGGCTGAGAGTGTGGAGCCTGCTTGCGTTTCTCTCTCTCCTTTTCTCTCTGCCCCTACTCCGCTCACTCTCTCTATCTCAAAAATAAATAAATAAACATTAAAAAGAGAGGGAGAGAGAGAGAAGAAACATGACACATGAAATGACAATTATGGGCACAAGGCAAAGTGGGGCACATGAAGGCAGTCTGCAATAAGAGCTACAGAATAGATGACTGATCTCACCAGTCTCTGGGTCCCCATCTTTGAAAGACATCAACTTAACATAAGTTTACATATAAATTTAACATATGTTCACATTTCATTTTGCTAGCACTCTTGATATTATTTTCTTTAAGAAAGAGAAGGGACCTGCATTTATGGACTAGCACGATTTTCACATGTCCCAGTCCCTACTCCACTCCCTTAAGTCCTACAATGCTCTCCGGAGCTGACTTTATTATTTTTGTGTGTGATATGCAGTTTCGACCCGACAGTCGAGGGTGCCGAGGGGATATTATGGTCAGCTGCCTTTATATCAACTTCAACTGCTCTGCTTTGTGCAGCACTCACCTGGTTGAGGTGGGAGGGACCCCAACCCCAGCTTTAGAGGTGAGCCTACATGTGTCTAAGCTAATTAGAGTATGTCAATGGCCACTATGATGGGTTCAGAGACAGGCAATTAACCCAGGCCAGTCAACTAACTTTTGCAAGGCAGCAGAGCCAAGAGAACTGCAGAAAAGCAAAACTATAGCTTTGATGATCTCATCAATCTCTAGACCAGGCTATATAGCTGTAGGGCATCCAACTATTAGACTTTTTGGTTATATGAACCAATAAAGCTACTTTATAGTTTAAGCCACTGTGAGAGCCAACCAAACAAATCTGAACTGATACAAAGTGGGTCACTGAAATGTATCCTCCTTCTCAATAGGGGTATTAACAGGGTTTTATAGATGCGCAGGCTTTCACTCTTTATTAACTCACACCAGTCACATGTAATGGGAAGGGCTAGTATAATTTCCACCAGTGCCCTGGGAAGGTTCATGTGACTCCAGATCTCTGGGATACAGGGCAGGAGCCAGGGGACTCTCCAAAATCCTAGCCCTGGCTGCTCCTTTAAAAGGCTACACATTCCTGGGGTGCCTGGATGGCTTAGTCAGTTAAGCATCCTACTTCTGGCTCAGGTCATGATCTCTCAGTTTGTGAGTTAGAGCCCTGGGAGAATCCTCCCTTCGGATTCTGTGTCTCTCCCGCGCTCTCTCTCTCTCTCTCTCTATCAAAAATAAATAAACATTAAAAAAATAATAATAATAAAAGGCTACACATTCCTGGCTTTCTCCTCTTCCTCCTCCACCTCCTAGGGTGGTCTAGAATTTCTTTGGTAGTTACTGCTCTAGAGATAATCCTCAGCAAAACCTTCCAGTAAACTCTCCCTATGAAATGAGGAGGAATCCTTAGTCGCCACCCTTGGGGCATTCACTGGGCCTCTCCTATTTCTAGAGGTTAAATCAAGCAGGAAAAGTTTACAGAACTCTGGTTTCTCAGCTTACTTGGTATCTTAAAGCTGAGCCCAGAAGGAATGATTTTTTAACCAGCTCTATGAGTCTTGTGACCTGCCCACCAAATCTAAGAAACAAGAGCTAAGCACTGCAAGCACTTCAAGCCCTCATAGCCATTTTCACCCTCATCTTCAACTCCCTGTCCAGCTTTGTCTGGAGGGTGCCTCAGATACCGCCACACCCGATCCTTTGTCCCCAGAGGCCCTCTCTACCAATCCTGTCTAATCCATCCTACTGCACACACCATAACCTCGACAGTGCCCCCTAGAGGCCATCTTCACCCCGTGCCTGCTCAAGAGCCCACCATGGCCCCTCGGAGGAACCAGGGCCCTTTGTCTGACCTTCATGGCCCTCCTCAAAGACCTGTCCTATCCCCAGTGCCCAGAGCTCTTCTGAGTTTCTGACTACTGCCCAGCACAGGGACATGGTAACCAGCCTGTTCACCAGCCCGGCCAAAGGCCTGCCCACTCGTCCTGCCAATCACTGATGACCACACATGTGCCTGGAGAGCAAATAAATGAATCAAAGGTGCCACCCAATCCCCAATCCTGGGCAGGCTTCTCCTCTCAGGGCACTCAAGTTCTCTGCCTCAAATTAGCTGTTTATTGATCTGTTCACTTCCCTCTCTCCCTCTTCCCCCAAAGGAGCACATAAACCCTAGGGTATAAGCTTCCAGCTCAGCACTGAGGGCACTGGTCACCTCTCAATGAATCCCAGCACTTGGAAACATGCCTGGAGCAGAGTGGACGTGTTTATATTTTTTCATAGTCATCAGGAAGACAGATCTGAGGTGAATCTCTTCAGTTCATTTCCTAAAACTCTTCCAACTTAGCCAACATCGGGTTTTCCCATCTCTGTCCATCCAGAGTGGGTTATCTGCCTCCACATGTGCATTTCACTGAATAAACTCTTCTTACTGGATTCCATAATTTAAACAAATGTTCCTTTTCCTTAATGTCTATGATTTTGCTTTCACTCGAGAAGTGACATTTTTCTCTCTGTGGAAAAATCTATCCTGCGAATTGCTTGACGACCATAATCCTCCAGAATCCATTTCCTTTGGAAGAAGTCTGTGGTCGCCAACATCACCACACAATTAAACAGTCATTGTGCCACATCTGGCAGCTTATACCCTTACATTACCAAGTAATGTTACCAAGACAGTTCTCTCCTCTCTCAACCCCTGTTCATTTTATTTAAAAAAAAAAAAAATTTAATGTTTATTTTTAAGAGAGAGAGAGAGGCAGAGTGCAAGCAGGGGAGGGGCAGAGAGAGAGGGAGACACTGAATCCAAAGCAGTCTCCAGGCTCCCAGCTGTCAGTACAGAGCCCAGCAAGGGATTCACACCCATGAACCCAGAGGTCATGACTTGAGCTGAAGTCAGGTGCTTAACTCTCTGAGCCACCCAGGCACCCCTACCCCTGTTCATTCCAAACCTGGCCTCCCAAGTCCCCTCCTTCCTGGTGCCCTCCTGATTCATACCACTCCGGGACCTATTCATTTCGGTTCACAGGGTTCTGTCTACCCTTCGCACGCAATCCCTACAGATTTCCAGTCTATGACCATAGCTCCAGTCGGTCCTGAGCTAAATTCTCGTGTCCTTCACTTTTGGTCCAACGTGTCCCCATCTCCAGCTTCTTTATCCTTGTGCTCACCCCCACCCCCCAGTCGCGAGCCCCCACCCTCTCCCCCGCCCCGCCCCCGCCCCCGCTCGGTTACCTGGAGCTTGTGTAAGTGCAGAACGTAGCCTTGCACTAACAGCTGGAAGAAACTGCGCAGCTGCCCCGGCCCCGGAATCTCCTCCAGGGTCCGCAGCCTCCGGTCGCCAGGCCCGTTTCCAGGAGTCTCGGCGGTGGCCGAGACGGCGGCGGGGATCGCGGACTTGGCTCTGGCCCCGTGCGGGCAAAGGCCAGGGAGGGCCACCCGCGTCCCCAGCAGCGCCCACCGCAGCCTCGCGCCCCTCAACGCAGCCACGCGATCCATGGCCCGCGCCGCCCGCGTCTTTGGACCGCGAGTGAAGAGTGTCTGGAACCCGCTCAGAGATCAATCCCCAGGGGGCGGGGTCAAGGCGCCAGCCGCCGGGTAGGCCGGGCGCAGGCTGGCCAGGCCCCTTACAGCTCACTTTCCCTCGCGGTCCTGAGTCTCTCCAACAGGACCTAACAGACGCACAGAAGCCACCTCCTCCAGCCTTGAGCCTGAGGCCCGGGGGAGGGGTCGGCCCACGCCGCCGCGGAGGCTGTCCCGGGGGATATACGGAGACCGCCCGAGCCCCGACCGTGGCCGCCAATGCCGCGACTCCCCACCTTGTTCTCTCGCGGACTCTCAGCGAGAACTTGAAGTTCTCTGGACCGTACATTGGTTCGCAGTAGAACAAAGTTCTCGGAAGCCCCACCCAGTGAGTGAGACTGGCCGTCGTCTGACCTGCGGGTTGGCCACCCCAGGGCGCCATCGCCCCAGCTGTCCTCCCTTCCCCGGGAGCTGGAACAGGCTGCTGAGATTAAACCGGCCACTGGCTTTTCCTATGCGCCCGCTGGTTGTCCGAGCGCCCAGCCACTAGAGAAAAGAGAAGAAAAGAAAGAAAGAAAAGAAAACCCGTCCCAAATCCAAGGTCATCTGATTCCTGGAGGGTGAAAGCCAAACTGGCAAACAAATTTAAATATTAAGGGGTTGTTAATGCAATTCTACCCCCCCCCCCCCCCAACCCCCAATGCGCACACTCCTAAATCTGCCAAGGCAGGGTTTTTCAAAGTGCAGGTTGAGCCGATTTAGTGACTGCAACCAGAATTATTTTTTTAATAAGATAAAAAAGAATAAAGCAGTATAGAAAATACTGCCAATAAGAAAGATTGTTTCATGAATCCTTTTTTTCACATATATTTCAAAGTATATTGAAAAGTTATTTCTATTTCAAAACGTTAAAAACATGGTTCGTACAAATATAAAATAAACACAGGTCAAAGATTATGCAACCCATTAGTGAGAGAACCAGCAGGATGGGAAGGCTTGTTCTAAGAACACTGGAAGAATTGGGTTGTTTTTTTTTTTTTATAAAGAGCCAGAAGGAGAAAGGGCACATTAGGTTCAAAGGGGCAACAATTAGAGGGTCAGCTAAGGTGGCTACATGGGGATTTATTTTTATTTATCCCTTTAGGGGACATAGAGTTTCTTCAATCTGCGACTGAAAATCTTTCATCAGTTTGGGAGTTTTTCTGACATTATCTGTTCAAACATTTCTTCTACCCTAATCTGTCTTTCCATCTCTCTCCTAGGACTTCAGATTATACATATGTTAGACCTTCTGACTGATCCTTCCTGTCTTTCACCCACTTTTCTGCATTTTTTAAATCCTTTTTTCTCTTCTAGCTCATTAATTCTCTATTCAGCTGTGTCTAACCTACCGTTAAATCTGCCCATTGAATTCTTTTTAATGTTTATTTATTTTTGAGGGATTGAGAGAGAGAGAGAGAGAGACATAGCACGAGCTGGGGAGGGCAGAGAAAGGGAGACACAGAATCCAAAGCAGGCTCCAGGCTCTGATCTGTCAGCACAGAGCCCAAGTCAGGCACCTCACCACTGATTCTTGATTTCGGCTTAGGTCGTGATCTCAAGGTATGTGAGATTGAGCCCCACGCAGGGCTCCACAGTGAGGGTGGAGCCTGCCTGGGATTCTTTCTCTGTGTCTCTTTTTCTGTCCCTCCGCTCCTCAATAAATAAATAAACTTTAAAAAATGTTATTTATTTATTTATTATTATTATTTTTTTAGTGTTTTATTTTGAGAGAGAGCAAGAGAACAAGTAGAAGAGATGTCAGCACAGAGCCTGACTTGGGGCTTGATCCCATGAACTGTGAAATCATGACCTGAGCCAAAATCAAGAATTGATGGTGGGGTATCTTAATGGACTGAGCCACCAGGCACCCCTTAAAATTTTTTTTACTTTATTTCATTTTATTTCATTTCATTTTATTTTATTTTATTTTATTTTATTTTATTTTTTATAATTTACTTATTTATTTTTAAATTTCATCCAAGTTAGCATATAGTGCAACAATGATTTCAGGAGTAGATTCCTTAATGCCCTTTACCCATTTAACCCATCTCTCCCTCCCACAACCCCTCCAGCAACCCTCTGTTTGTTCTCCATATTTAAGAGTCTCTTATGTTTTGTCCCCCTCCCTGTTTTTTATATTATTTTTGCTTCCCTTCCCTTATGTTCATCTGTTTTGTATCTTAAAGTACTCATATGAGTGGAGTCATAAGATATTTGTCTTTCTCTGACTAATTTCTCTTAGCATAATACCTTCTAGTTCCATCCACATAGTTGCAAATGATAAGATTTCATTCTTTTTGATTGCCAAGTAATGCTCCATTGTATATATATACCACATCTTTATCCATTCATTTGTTGATGGGCATTTGGGCTCTTTCCATACTTTGGATATTGTTGATAGGGCTGCTATAAACACTGGGGTGCATGTGCCCCTTTGAAACAGCACACCTGTATCCCTTGGATAAATACCTAATAATGCAATTGCTGGGTCGTAGGGTAGTTCTATTTTTGATTTTTTGAGGACCCTCCATACTGGTTTCCAGAGTGGCTGCACCAGTTTGCATTCCCACCAACAACGCAAAAGAGATCCTCTTTCTCCGCATCCTCGCCAACATCTGTTGTTGCCTGAGTTGTTCATGTTAGCCATTGTGACAAGTGTGAGGTGGATCTCATTGTGGTTTTGATTTGTATTTCCCTGATGATGAGTGATGTTGAGCATTTTTTCATGTGTCGGCTGACCATCTTGATGTCTTCTTTGGAGAAGTGTCTATTCATGTCTTTTGTCCATTTCTTCACTGGATTATTTGTTTTTTGGGTGTTGAGTTTCCTTAATTCTTTATCGATTTTGGATACTAACCCTTTATCTGGTATGTCGTTTGCAAATATCTTCTCCCATTCCATCGGTTGCCTTTTAGTTTTGCTGATTGTTTCCTTCACTGTGCAGAATATTTTTATTTATTTTTATTTTTTTTAATGTTTATTTATTTTTGAGACAGAGACAGGATGCGAGTGGGTTAGGGGCAGAGAGAGAGGGAGACACAGAATCCAAATCAGGCTCCAGGCTCCAAGCTGTCAGCACAGAGCCCGACATGGGGCTCGAACTCACGAGCTGTGAGATCATGACCTAAGCCGAAGTCAGATGCTCAACCGACTGAGCCACCCAAGCACCCCAGAAGCTTTTTATTTTGATGAAGTCCCAATAGTTCATTTTTGCTTTTGTATCCCTTGCCTCTGGAGACATGTTAAGTAAGAAGTTGCTGCGGCCGAGGTAAAAGAGGTTTTTGCCTGCTTTCTACTTGAGGATTTTGATGGCTTCCTATCTTACGTTTAAGTCTTTCATCCATTTTGAGTTTATTTTTGTGTATGGTGTAAGAAAGTGGTCCAGGTTCATTTTGCTGCATGTCTCTGTCCAGTTTTCCCAGCACCACTTGCTGAAGAGACTGTCTTTATTCCATTGGATGTTCTTTCCTGCTTTGTCAAAGATTAGTTGGCCATATGTTCATGGGTCCATTTCTGGGTTCTCTGTTCTGTTCCATTGATCTGAGTGTCTGTTCTTGTGCCAGTACCATACTGTCTTGATGATTACAGCTTTGTAATACAGCTTGAAGTCCGGGATTGTGATGCTTCCAGCTTTGGTTTTCTTTTTCAAGGTTGCATCAGCTATTTGGGGTCTTTTCTGGTTCCATACAAATTTTAGGATTGTTTGTTCTAGCTCTGTGAAGAATGCTGGTGTTATTTTGATAAGTATTGCATTGAATATATAGATTGCTTTGGGCAGTATTGACATAAAAATGCATATTCTTATGGACCCGTTCTATTTCTTCTATGAAGCCCTTAATTATATCCTTTCATCTTTTTCCTGTTGTTGTTGTTTTTTCTTTCTTAATAGTTTGTTGGTCTTCTTTTCCTATTTTGGGAGATTAACCTTTCTCTGTTATATATACTACAAGTATTTTCTCCTGGTCATCTGTTCCCTATATCTTGACTGTATTTAAGATATCTTTTGTTCATTTCTGTGTGGTCCAGTCTGGCAATTTTTCCTTTAATGACTTTTTGGTGTCAAATCTTGCTTGGGACTATCCCAAGATTTTTAGGGGGAAAAACTTTCATATACTTTACCTTATATTTAATAGCTTTGTTTTTTACATGCTGTATTTTTTTTTTTCACAATTAGCAAGTCAATCCATCTGAAATTAATTTTTGTTTCCGGTTTGACCTGGGGTGTTAACATATCTAATTATCCCACTGTTATTAAATTAAATAACATCTAATTATTCCAACATCATTTATTAAATAATAGCTCAGGAATTTGCTGGGGGTGCCCCCATCTCCTATCTGGGGGGAGCAGCATCCTTTAAATTATAAGACTTAGCAGATTTATCTTCCATTTCACTCCAGAACATTCCTTTGGTGCCATGTAGCTTTCAGGAGCTGTCTCTGGATCATCCTCTGATATTACAATTACCACCTGCAGCTCAGAGGTACAGTTTACCCAAGGTTATCCTCCATCCTCACTGGAGGCCAGGAGGATATGGGAAGGGACATACCCATTCATATCACGCCACTCTGCCTCTTTAGTGTTCCCAACACCATACAGCACATGTTTCCAAACTTTTTAGCAAAAAGTTTGGACATTTTCAGAGGGGAATCCCTACATAGGAGAATCCAACGTTCTCCTTCAAGTTGCCCGAAGGTAGGCAGCTGGTGCCCTAGACCTTCATGACCCCGTGCTTCAGATGCTTCTTCCACAGCTTTCTAACTGGGTTCTGCAGCTCTGGGTTTGTTCATTGTCCCTCTTGCATTCTCTTCTTCAAGTCTTGAAGTGGAGAAACTCTACTTTCCCTTCCTTGGGAAAACCCCACCTCTTCCCCAAGGAGCTTGGATTCTTTTCTTCAGAAAAGGTTCTGAGTCTTAGTTTGGTACTTTCATCCAACCCTGAGTTTCAGCCAATGGTCCCAGAGGCACAGGGTGGGTGGGCACCCAGCTCTTGGCCGATGATGAAGGAAGAACCTCCAGTTCCTATTTTATTCACAATATTCCCACCAGCGAACATGGCGCCAGGGTTGCTGACATGGTTCCTCTACCAGCTGACCTGTAAAAGTAAGCATCTCACTCTAGACAAATTACTTTTGTAATTTGTGCAGCCTAAACCATATTGAAGCAAAAATATTTCCTTTTAAATTAAATAGAATGAGTGAGCATCAATTATTCTGCTGAAGAACAAAGCAACTGGTTTCTCTCCTGCCTTTCTTGGGGTCTGGGAGAACTACTGGCATCACAGAAGGTCTACACTAGCTCTTAATGACTGCACTTTCTGACACCTGGTGAAAAGCACTTGCCTTAAACTCAAGTCAACAATTGTCCTCCAAATGGGGCGCCTGGGTGTCTCAGTCAGTTGAGCATCCAGCTTCAGCTCAGGTCATGATCTCATGGTCTGTGGGTTCAAGCCCCACATCAGGCTCTGTGCTGACAGCTCAGAGCCTGAACTCTCTTCGGATTCTGTGTTTCCCTCTCTCTCTGTCCCTCCCCCACTCATGCTCTGTATCTCTCTCTCTCTCTCTCTCTCTCTCTCTCTCTCTCTCTCTTTCTCTCTCTCTCAAAATAAATAAACATTAAAAAAATGTCCTCCGATTGGGGATGGGATGGCATGGTCAATTCTTCCACACAATGTATCCCCATAGGTTTGAAATATCACATACATTTTTTCTTCATTTCTAGTATGCATTTGAATCTATTTCTATTTCTCTGTTCTTCATCCCAGAGGCCAAAAGCCATAACAACTTTAGGTGAAACAGACCAGGCTGGGGATCAGAATAGGCAATGAGGGGGTGGGGGGTGTGCTGGGAATTGGGGCAACTACAGGATTCAGCCCCAGGGCAGCTACCTCCCAGCTTCAGCCAAGTGTTGCCATGTGGGAATACAGGCCTGGTGTGGCTAGAACTCTTAGATTTTATTTTGTTTTTTATTTTTTATTTTTTTTTAATGTTTATTTTTGAGAGAGAGAGAGACAGAGAGACAGAGAGACAGAGTGTGAGCAGGGGAGGGGCACAGAGAGAGGAAGACACAGAATCTGAAGCAGGTTCTGGCCTCCCAGCTCTCAGCACAGAGCTCAACACAGAGCTGGAACTCATGAACCGTGAGCTCATGACCTGAGCCTAGTCAGACGCTTAACCAACTGAGCCACCCAAGCGCCCCTGGAACTCTTAGATTTTAGAAGAGAAGCCCCCAAAATCTGAATTTTTATATGAAAACCTCCTACAGCTTTAATAAACAGATTAATCAGTGCAAACAAAATCTGTGTGTGTGCTGGTTTTCACCCCCTGCTTTATGCCCCACTCTTCTCTCTGCCTGTTCCTGAGCTAATGCAGTCCCATTTGAAATACTGCTTGTGATGGACTGAATCATCGACCCCCCAAATCCACGTGCTGAAGTCTTAACCCCCGGCACCTCAGAACGTGACTATATTTGGAGATAGGGCCTTTGAAGAGGTGATCGAGGTGAGACGAGGTTGAATGGCCCCTAAACTCACAGGACCTTATGGGGAGATTTGGACACAGACACACACACAGAGGAAACCAAGTGAAGACACCTGAGGAGGATGTCTACGAGCCAAAAAGAGAGAGGTCTTAGGAAAACACCAACCCCGCAGACACCTTGATCTCAGACTTCTGGCCTCCAGAACTGTGAGAAAATAAATGTCTGCTGGTCAAGCCACCCTGTCTGTGGTACTTTATAATAGCAGCCTGAGACAACTGATATACTGCCTCTTTTTAAAAAGTATTTATTTTTGAGAGAGAGAGAGAGAGGGAGAGAGGTAGAATGAGCGGGGGAGAGGCAGAGAGAGAGGGAGACACAGAATCTGAAGCAGGCTCTAGGCTCTGAGCTGTCAGCCTAACGCTGGGCTTGAACTTGCCAACTGTGAGATCCTGACCTGAGCTGAAGTCAGACGCTTAACCGACTCAGCCACCCAGGCATCCATAGACTGCCTCTTTTTATTTTATTCTTTTATTCTTTTTTATTTTTTTAAATTTACATCCAAATTAGTTAGCATATGGTGCAACACTGATTTCAGGAGTAGATTCCTTAAAGCCCCTTATCTATTTAGCCCATCCCTCCTCCCACAACCCTTCCAGTAACCCTCAGTTTGTTCTCCATATTTATGAGTCTCTTATATTTTGTCCCCCTCCCTGTTTTTATATTATGAGTGAAGTCATATGAGTGAAGTCATATGATTTTTGTCTTTCTCTGACTGACTAATTTCACTTAGCATAATACCCTCCAGTTCCATCCACGTCGTTGCAAATGGCAAGATTGCATTCTTTTTGATTGCCAAGTAATACTCCATTGTATATATATACCACATCTTCTTTATCCATTCATCCATCGATGGATATTTCGGCTCTTTCCATACTTTGGCTATTGTCGACAGTGCTGCTATAAACATGGGGGTGCATGTGTCCCTTCGAAACAACATACCTGTATCCCTTGGATAAATGCCTAGTAGTGCAATTGCTGGGTCGTAGGGTAGTTCTATTTTTAGTTTTTTGAGGAACCTCCCTAGTGTTTTCCAGAGTGGCTGAACCATCTTGCATTCCCACATACTGCCTCTTTTTAAAAAGACTACTGACATGGGACACCTGGGTGGCTCAGTTGGTTAAGTGTCCGACTCTTGGTTTTGACCCAGGTCAGGATCTCACCATTTGTGAGTTCAAGCCTCACATTGGGCTCTGTGCTGACACTGCGAGGCCTACTTGGGATTCTCTCTCTCTCTCTCTCTCTCTCTCTCTCTCTCTCTCTCTCTCAAAATAAATAAATAAACTTAAAAAAGAAAAAAAAACCTGCCTACTCACAGCTGTTTATTTGAATACCACAGTCTCCTTGAATAGTTAGAGGTCCTTATTCTCCTTCTCCAGGGAAGAAAAACTAAAGTTCAGGGGCACCTGGGTGACTCAGTCCATTGAAAGTCAGGCTTCAGCTTAGGTCATGATCTCATGGTTTGTGAGTTCGAGCCCCATGTCTGGCTCTGTGCTGACAGCTCAGAACCTGGAGCCTGCTTCTGATCCTGTGTCTCCCTCTTTCTCTGCCCCTCCCCTGCTCGCACTCTTCCTCTCTCTCTCAAAATAAATAAGTAAACATTAAAAAAAAAAAAAGGAAAACTAAAGTTCAGAGAGGTAAAGAAAGGTCAGTGGCAGAACTGGACTTTGAACCCAGGAATTGGGCACTGAGTTCAATGTTCTTTCCACTAGATGTGAGGGGAGAGAGGAAGGACGAAGTTGTATGAACATTTCTACTGCAGAAATGGGAGGTGGAGAGGAGCTCACTATTATCCTGATAACCAGAGGCTGGGTGATGGCCCATAGGAAGGTAGGACCCCTTGCCTGGCCCCACATAATTATCTGCCTGGAGCAAACAGTGTCCTCCAGTCCTTGTGACTCGAGCCTTTGTGGGGGGAGCAGCTCACCATTATCCCAACCGGCGCTGCCTCCTGAGGTCTCTAGAAATTGCCCCAAGGATATGTGCTGGCCTTCTGAGGCTGACATGCTCTTATTTGGAATTCCATTTTGTATCAGAAAGTTCTCTTGCGCAAATTTAGGGATGCTTGCTGCTGTGTAATACAGAATTTGTCTGGTATTTGTCCCCGGGTCCCGAGCTGGAACCCCCAAGCTGTTGGAATTACATGAGGGATAGGAGTGTGGCAGCAGATCCCTAGATAGTTTCAGGATGGGGGGTAGTCATGCCAGAGAGCTTGCCCATATGTTAGATCCTGCCTATGTAACGAAACGCCAATAAAAACCCCAGATGCCAAAACCCAGTTGAGTTTCCTGGTTGTCAAATGCAGGAATATTCTAGAACGGTGACACCTCCTGATTCCAAGAAGAGAGGACATGGAAGCTCCATTGCTCAAGATCCTCCTATTGGTCTCTTCTTTTGTCTGGTCCTCTTTCAGATGCTTTTTAATAAAACTGTAATTTTAAGGATAGAACTTTCCCAGGTTCTGTAAGTCATCCTTGTGAATTATCAAGCCTCATAGGGGTGTGGGAATCCCTGAAACTGCAGCCAGTTGGTCAAAAGCATAGGTGGCTTGGGGACCCCCCAATTGCAGGTGGCATCTGAAGTGAGGGCAGTCTTGTTGGGGACTGTTCCCTTAACCTGTAAAGGCAACACTAACTCCCGCTAGTTTGTGTCAGAATTGCAGGTGCAATACTGTGGTTGGGTCTAATTTTAGGGAATTACATTGTGCCCAATACATGTGAGGATTCCAACCTGGTCTTCAGTTGCTATTGGCTCATACTGAAATGCCCTCATTTCTGCCTGACTGCACACTCCAACCCTATTCGTGACCAAAGGGTCTCACCCTCCCCCCGCCCCCCCCCCCCCATCACCGCACACACACAACTCTCTCCTGCCTCTGCATCCTTCATGGGCTCCTGGAAGCATCTGACTCTTCCTGAACTCAGGGCACGAACTTTGAGGTCATCTCAGGCCCATCTGCCTACATATCTCAGATGTCCTCATATTGGGCATGAGGGAATCTCTGGGACTTCCCTTCTGGAAGCTGGTACAGGTCTTTTCTGATCTCTGATTCTCAAAATCATTGGCAGAGGAGAAGTACAGGACACAGAGACACACATTAGCCTAGAGGAAGGAGGAAGAAGAGAGGAAGAAGGGAAAGGGAGGAGGGAGAATTAACATTTGAGGGCTTATTCTGTGCCAAGCACTCTTCTGAGACTTTCCTAATATTAATTCATTTGATTCCTGCATCAACACTGAGGTTTATATTATTCTCCTAGTATTTGAGAAAGCAGAGGGGTGAGATTAAAAATAATTAGCCCAGGGGCGCCTGGGTGGCGCAGTCGGTTAAGCGTCCGACTTCAGCCAGGTCACGATCTCGCGGTCCGTGAGTTCGAGCCCCGCGTCAGGCTCTGGGCTGATGGCTCGGAGCCTGGAGCCTGTTTCCGATTCTGTGTCTCCCTCTCTCTCTGACCCTCCCCCGTTCATGCTCTGTCTCTCTCTGTCCCAAAATAAATAAAAAACGTTGAAAAAAAAAAAAATAATTAGCCCAAGTCGCACAGCTAGTAAAAATCAGAGTCCGGAATTCCAAAGCTGGGAGCCACAGTGATTGTGAATGCTTGTCGTGAGCACACTGTGAAGTTGTGTCTTTCCACAGGCCCATTTCACTCAGTCATAAAGCAGGGTTAGCGTCACTATACAGCAGATTCGGCATTCCAAACACAATGACATTTCACACGTTTAACGTGGCTTCCTAGAAGTCACACAGAGCAGGGCACCTCCTACAAGTCACACAACAAACAAGATCGAACAGGGGTAGGAAGTGAACGAACCCAAAGTGAAGGCGGTCTGATCCCCAGCTGGGATAAGGCCTCAACCCGCTCCTGGTCAGCTCCTGGCACTAGTAAGTGCTTATGCTGTTCAAGCAGAGAAGGGTCTCTGTTCTGTTGGGGATCCACCGGCCAAAGCCTTCAGTGGCAGCTGCCTTTTTGAAGTGGTCAGACACAGAGGGGTCAGTGTCCAGATTCTGATAGTTTGCTTCAAACATCCTCCCTTTCTAAAGGGATTTCATCTGTCTCGGGCCTTTGCAGACCTCGTCTGTTCCTGCTGGTTGTCAGTTCTGAGTGTGGCATCCCCCCGGTGCTGGTCTTTGCTGTGATGCTCTTAGCTGCTTGCATCATTGCTTGACACAGGCCACTGTTTGACGTGAGTGACTCCATCTTGCTCTCTGCAATGCTCTCGACTGACTTCCTTTTGCTAAGCCTCCTCGTCATTGTCTCCCCATCTGCCACCTAAGGTACATCTTAGGCTCTTCAGAGCAGGAAATTCCGGCTGGCGGTCAGTAAGCAAATACGTTTTTCGTAAATATTTCATCATATGTCTGACCTTGAAATTTCGCAAACAAATAAATGACGATTTTCTTCTCTGCTGTGTGGGTCTTTCCCTGAAAAGAATGAGATAAAACACGCCAGCCACTGCTTCCTTGATGGGAGAGGGCCCCTCGATGAAAAGGGAGTGACCAGGAGTGCTGCTGTTCTCCGACACATGAATGCGGCTCCCTATCCTGACACAAAAGAACTTATGGGAACAAGAGGCAGCCAGATATAGTGAAAAGAGCAAGGGTGGTATTAAAATGCTCACGATGTTTCGTTAAGAAACAACAAGTCACAAAACCATTTCAACAATTCATCTGTTTCTCTCTCTCTCTCTCACAAACACACACAGTTGGAAAGACGCATACCAAAATTAATAACGGTGGTGAATTATGTGTGACTTTCATTCTTTATACTTTTTCTGCATGTTGTCTTAACTTTTTAAATCAATTTCTTGATAATTATAAACATAATTATAATATAATAAATATAATATAATACAACTCCAGAAATTAATTTCTTTATAATTTCTTTACAATTATGTTACTTACTAGCTATGAGACTTTGAGCAAATTATATATAACCCCTTGAGTAAGCCTCAGTTCTCCACAATTAAATAAGAATAAAACCTACCCGGGGTGCCGGGGTGGTTCGGTCGGTTAGGTGTCCAACTCTTGAGTCCAGCTCAGGTCATGATCCCACAGTTCGTGAGTTCAACCCTGGCATCATGCTCCTCGCTGATGATGCAGAGCCTGCTTGGGATTCTCTCTCTCTCTCTCTCTCTCTCTCTCTCTCTCTCTCTCTGCCCTTCCCCTGCTCGCACTCTCTCTCTCTCTCAAAAAATTTTTTTTTCTAAAATTCTTTAATAAAAAGAATAAAACATACCTAATTTACAGGGCTGTTGTAAGAATGCAAGATAATATAAGTCAAGTTCATCACTCAATTATCATTATTATAATATAGCAGAGTGTCCTGTTTAATCTCTAACCAAAGCTTCGTTTACTTCTTTTAACAAATGGAGAGAAAGTATTGATTCAGGAGGCCTGGGATAGGGCTTGAATTCTCCATTTCTAACAAGCTCCTGGCCCACAGACCACATTTTGAGTAGCAGGTCGAGAGGGATGAAGACATTGAGGAAGAAGAATGTGTAGCTGATCACTACAGGTATTTTTATACTGGGAGCATTTGGAAATTCTGGAAACAGGCAGGATGTTGAAAGTCCAGGCTTTCATTTCAAGAAGAACCACTCATGGGGGAGAGAAACTAGAAAAAAAATGTTGGCAGAACTCATGGGAGATTTCCAGCACACAGCATTACTCTCTCAGGACATTTGTCAAAGCCTAGGGCTGCAAAGTGAGAGACTGAAAATCTAAGAAGGAAAGCCTCCAGAAAGCCAAGTGTTGCTCTCAGGAGTCTTGCAATATATAGTAGAATTAAAATGTAACTTTAAATAAGGGGTTCGGCTCACGCAATTCCAACGTGTCTGTTGGGGTGGAGAGGCCACACCACCAAGTGATGCTTGGACACCAGCTGGGTGTCCTACAATTCAACTCAGTTCTGACACTGTTCACATCCACATCAGATTCCACAGGTTATGTGCCCAGTCCCACAAGAGTGCCCCCCACCCCTACAGATGCCAATTGCAAGCCCAGGTTGTTACCTGTGCTTCTGACCACCCAGCTACAGATTGGAGGTTCCCATGACTGGTCTTCAGATGCCAGTCACAACAAGTGCAGGCTGTTATCTGTACTTCTGACCGATTAGCTATAATGCAGACGGTCCTAGGTTTTGGGCTTTAATTTGCTAGAGCAGTTCACAAAACTCAGGAAACCCAATTACTCACTGAATTATTAGTTTATTAAAAATAATTAAAAAAAGGGGCGCCTGGGTGGCTGTCGGTTGAGCGTCCGACTTCGGCTCAGGTCACGATCTCACAGTTTGTGGGTTCAAGCCCTGCATCGGGCTCTGTGCTGACAGCTCAGAGCCTAGAGCCCGCTTCGGATTCTGTGTCTCCCCCTCTCTTTGCCCCTCCCCGCTCATGCTCTGTCTCTCTCCGTCTCAAAAATAAATAGAAACATTTAAAAAAATTTTTTTAAAAAGAAAGAAAAAAGAAAAAAACAATTACAATAATATACCGTAATAAAAAAAGAAAAAATAATAATTTAAAAGAAGATAAATCAACAGCCAGATGAAGAGAAACATAGGGCAATACCCAGAACAAAAGCACTTCTGTCCCCAGAAGTTTGGAGTTTGGGCCCAGCACCGTGACATGTGGAAGCGTTCTGGCTCCCCAAACTGGAAGCTTTCCAAACCCTATCCTTTGGGTTTTTTATCGGAGGCTTCATTACAGAGGCATGTTGATTAGATCATTAGCTGTTGGTGATTGATCCAACCTCCAGTCCCTTTCCCCTCCCTGGAAATCAGGGGGAGGGACTGAAAGTTCCATCCCTCTGCTCACTGTTGGTTCCCCTGGCAACCAGCCCACATTCTTAGGTGCTTTCCAAAAGTCACCTTATTGGGGCACCTGGGTGGCTCAGTCAGTTAAGCATCTGACTTTGGCTCAGGTCATGATCTCACTGTTCACGAGTTTGAGCCCTGCATGGGGCTCTGTGCTGACAGCTTAGAGCCTGGAGCCTGCTTCAGATTCTGTGTCTCTCTCCCTCTCTGCTCCTCCCCCATTCATTCTGTCTCTTTCAGGAAATTCCAAGGGTCTTGAAAGCTGTGAGCCACGAACCACGGATGAAGATCAAATTTATATGAGAAATATATTTTGGCCATCTGCATGACTGGCTATACGTAATATTCTAAATCACAACAATAATGCAAAAAGAAGGAAGGAGTGAATGGAGCTAACGTGTTCTAATTATGCATTAAAACCAATAATTTGTATTAGACTTCTGCTATGGCTGCATAACAAACTGTCCAAAGAATTAGCAACTTAAAACAACCTTCACTGCATTATGCGTACAGATTCTGTGAGCCAGGAATCTGGAGCAGGCACAGTGGGAATGACTTGTTTCTGCTCATCTATGATGTCCGAAACCTCAGTCTGAAAGATTCAAAGGCCGAGGGACTGGAAGAATCTGGAAGTGCCTGATGGCTCAGAGCCAAGCACTGTTGTCCAGAGCGTCCTCACATGGCTTTTCTGTGTGGCTTGGCTTCTGCAAAGTACAGCAGCTTCGAGGGAGTAGGATTTACTACGTGACAGCTCAGCGCTGCAAGCATGAATGTTCCAAAGAAGAAGGCAGAAGCTGCGTCATCTTTTATTACCCAGCTTCAAAAGGGACACAGCATCCCTTCTGCCATACTCTTCAGCCAGAGCAGTAACATGCTCTCCTAGATCCAAGAGGCGGGAAATCAGACCCTGATTCCTAACAGAAGAATGGTGAGACCAGTTGTAGATTACACGTGTTTTCAGAGATATTGTTGCAGTAGCTTTGGAAAAAACAGCCTCCCACACTAGCCATCTGTTTGGGGTGATGAAATATTTGGAGTAGGCAGTGATAATGGTTGTGTAACAATGCGCGTGTAATTAATGCTACTGGGTTGTACATTTAAAATGGCTAAAATGGCAAATTTTATGTTACATATATTTTACCACCATAAAAAATTAGAGAGGGAGGAAGAGAAGGAGAGAAAGAAGGAAAGGAAAAAGAGACAGATAGCAGGAGACCCAGACCAGCCCAGGGCTGAAATAGGTAGGAGTTACGTGGGAAATTAGGCATGGCATTCCAGAGAGGAAAGCTGGATTCTGTGTCCATGCCCCTAGCTGTGCATATAATTTGTACCCTGCCCCCTCCAAGATTCCTCAATCTAGAAGCTTGTTAGAGGGTTTGTAGAGAGTTTGAAGGATAGTAGAAGGTTTGGCTGGACCCATGACAAAGTGTACTCACTAGAGTAAATGAGAGGTTAAGAATAAAACCAAAGGGGACGACTGGGTGGCTCAGTCAGTTAAGTGTCTGACTCTTGATTTTGGCTCAGGTCATGATCTCACCGTTCATGAGTTCAAGACTCGCATCAGGCTCAGCGCTGACAGTATGGAGCCTGCTTGGGATTCTCTTTCCCTCTCTCTTGCCTCTTCTCTCTCTTTCTCTCTCTCAGTAAACAAAGTTAAAAAAAAAAAAGAAGAAGAAGAAGAAGAAGAAGAAAACCAAAGGATCAACTTCCATTTTCAAACCCACAAACCCACAATTTTAACAAAAGGCTTATGGGACCAACCTTGGAAGACTAACTTACAATTCTAACAACATTACTGAGTTTCTCGGAACGAAGCTTCAGAGAATAGTGCCATTGAGCTGGGGAGCGAATGTCTTGGGTGGCAGAATCACCAGCATAGTCCCTGGAGAGGTGCGATGCCTGAATGATATTGTGTGGATGGATAATTGTATAACAAGGATGTGTAAGGGTTAAATTGTAGTGTAGGGCTAACGCTCAGCTTGAAAAATAACAACTTTGTTCTGACACTGAAGATCAAAAGATAACAGCCTTGCTTTTACTCTTGTAAATCATACTTCATACTCTTGTGAATCAGGCTTTACCAATGAAGGAAACAAAAGCTCAAAAAAAGAGCATCAGAGACAAGGTCAAGGAGGCCCACTGGTTGCAACTTAGTTGCAGAAAGTCTAAAATAATCACCTCATTTGATAACTGTTTCTGACTCATCTGGCAACTGTTTCTAACTCATCTGGGAACTGTTTCTCTGTTTTGTTCCCAGGTAATGATAAAACGATGTGATCGGCTTTAAAAACTCTGTACCCTGGCTGTTCGGAGCCACACTCTTATCAAGAGTGTTGGTCCAGATCGGTCAGCCTTGCCTCTCATTGTAATAAACTTTGTTGTGACTGTCACTGTTGCCTGCAGCATTCTGTTTCAGGAGTCGTGTGGATGCAACAGATGCAGTAATGCTACCAAACAATAGGTACAATTGTCTGTTCAAAATGAGGGGCTAAACAGTTTCCAGTATTGCTAGCACATGCTCTTTTTTTTTTTTTTTTGAGATTTGATGTCTGATCTTATTTATTTGTTACTCTTAGAAAACCTCATTTTTTTTAATGTTTATTTATTTTTGAGAGAGAGAGAGAGACAGAGCATGAGCAAGGCAGGAGGGGGAGGGGGAGGCAGGCAGAAAGAGAAGGAGACACAGAATCCAAAGCAGGCTTCAGGCTCTGAGCTGTCAGTACAGAGCCTGACATGGGACTTGAACTCTTGAACTGCGAGATCATGACCTGAGCCAAAGTCGGACACCCAACCAACTACGCCACCCAGGCATCCCAGAAAATCTCTTTTTTTTATTTTGTTTTTTATATTTTGAGAGAGAGAGAGCTGGGGAGAGGGGGAGAGGGAGAGAAAGAATCCCAAGCAGACTCCACACTCAGCATGGAGCCCAAGTGGGCCTAGATGCCATGACTCTGGGATCATGACATGAGCCGAAATCAAGAGTCAGATGCTCAACTGACTGAGCCACCAAGGCGCCCAGAAAATCTCATTGTTGCCTGGACTCAGAGGTAGAAGCTCGCAGAAAGGGCAGCCTCTGTCTCTTGGCAACCTGTTCCTGGCGCTTTCCTTTGACCTCCTTCATTCTCTTGGCCAAAAGTTTAGTGTCTTCTTGCAGCCTCTTCCTTATTTTTCTTAGAACTCTGTGTCTTCTGAGCAATACGCCGACATTTGCCTTGGAGGTTACGTGGAGTAACAAGACGCTGAATCTTGGGCGCCTTGGTTCTAGGTTTCTTACCTTCTTTGTTTAAGAGCCCCATCACAACACACTGGCGGACATCATCTTCTTTAAAGAGACTGAGAAGTTTGCGGATTCTCCTAGCTCTTTTGGGCCCCAGGCAACAAGGCACAGGAGCATCCGTGAGTCCAGGAATATCCTTCTCCCCATTTTTCACGATGACCAAGTTGAGAACACTGAGGTTGGTATCCACAGCGTAGCCCTGAACAGATCTGCACTTTCTTTCTCCAGTCCACCTAGGTCTGTAGCAGGAATGTCCCTTACTCAGCAGCAGGCGGACGCGGCCATGGGTCAAGACACCATGCTTCATGGGGAAGTCTTGTTTGTCATTGCCACCACAGCTGCGGACTACATAACACTTCCATTCCTCACCCGGAGCATCAGCATCGACTTCTGTGGCCGTACACTTCTCGTAAGAGGTATAAAGTTTCCGGTCATCATCCACGTCAATGAGTCTCTGGCAGCCAGCAGCTTGGAAGGACGTGTTCAGTTTCATCCTAAAGCTGCTTACCACCTCCAAGGCACTACGAAAAAGAGTTTTGTCATCACATGTTCTAAGCACTGATGGGGACATTAGATTTTATAGTTTTACCCAGAGAGTTGGATTCACCTGCTGCTAAATGGGACACGAGCAAGACAGAGGAGAAAATATAGAAATGGAATGTGTAGGGGCCCAGGGCAGGCTGCCCCAAGATGGGCCACTTTGGCATGAAGATGATTTCAAGCTGAGGGCAATTAAAGCCCTGTGGGCTCAATAAAAGTTTTGCCCCTCCCTTAACTACTTAGAAGAATTTAAATTGGGGATCTTTCCCAAAACAATGGTTATTACCAGATAAATTCTATCTGAGTGACCCATCTGTATGGCAGGGAAAACAGCTACCAAACACCTGCTCTTGTTATCACCCTGTGATGTGCATTCCTTCCCTCTGAAGTCCCAGATCCCTGTCCGCTTCTCCTTAGTTCAGGATGACATATATCCCTCATTTTGCCTGACATGAGAATTTCCATGTTTGTTTGGATTGCTTGTACATATACTCTTAAATTTTATTTTCTCTGTTAATTTGTCTCATGTCAATTTTTTTTCTTTTTTTAAAATGTTTATTTATTTTTGAGAGACAGCAAGAGACAGAGAGAGAGCATGAGCAGGGGAGGGGCAGAGAAAGAGAGAGGGAAACACAGAATCGGAAGCAGGCTCCAGGCTCTGAGCTGTCAGCACAGAGCCCGACACAGGGCTTAAACTCACGAACCGTGAGATCATGACCTGAGCCAAAGTTGGATGCTTAACTGACTGAGCCACCCCGGCGCTCCTCAATTTTTTCTTAGTCCAGCTAGAAGGACCTTGAAGGGGACAGGATATTCTGACCCCTCGATACATTTATTGATACACCTCATTTTACTTCTGTGATGTTCTCACCCATGTCTTCCTTTGCACTTGTTTAACTGGAGAGTCGGATGCTGAAATCTGGACAAAGTAAAAATCTCTATTCAACTTTACAAAATATTTATTGAGGGGCCAGATGGAAAGACAACCGTCTCCAAAGATGGGAAATAAATTATTTCAACCATGTGGATTTTAAATTCTGTTAGGCCTGAGTGGCTCAGTCGGTTAAGTGTCCGACTTTCGCTCAGATCATGATCTTACGGTTTATGGGTTCAAGCCCTGCATCAGGCTCTGTGCTGAAAGCTCAGGGCCTGGAGCCTGTTTAGGATTCTGTGTTTTTCTCTCTGTCCCTCCTCCGCTCACACTCTCTGTCTCTCTCAAAATAAAGAAATAAACATAAAAAAATATTTTTTAAAGATTTAAATTCTGTTAGGTGGGATTAGAACAGACTTTATTTAGTCTGGGACTAATTTTTCCCCATTATTGAGGCTATATACCTCTGAATGTTCAATCTGATGTCCCGTGAATTATTGGGGGAACCAATCTATTTGGGGGGGGGGCATAATCTATTCCCGTCCCTATATGAGTTCTGAGGACTGTTCCCTTAGGTGGGTTTCCCCTCAGGTGTGGGTGGTGTTTTCTCAAGCATGCGCTGGTCAGAATTCAGCTGAAGACAGAAAAGTTTCCTCTGTAGATCTCCTGAACACTTTCCCTGTCCCTTCTCTGGGTGTAGCTCTCTTCTTTGAGAATCTGCCTATGAATTCCTGGTCTCCCCAACTCCTAGTTCCCCTTCTTCAACTCAGGGGCTCTAAGAAGCTCCCCCTGGCCTCCAACTCCCTGAGCTTTGGCCTAGAAACTCTCTCCAGGCAGTAAGCTGGGGCAACCACAAGGTCACATGCTTTGTTTCCCATCTCTCAGGTTTGCTGCCTGTTGTCCAGGGTCTGAAACTCATTGTTTCATATTTTGTCCAATTTTTTTACCTGTTTCCTGGGAGAAGTATAAATCCAATCCCTTTTACTTCATCTTGTCTCGAAACAATCATGTAGATTTTAAATTAGAAAATGTTATTGCTGTCTCTCTTAAAAACTGTTCATGACTCCAAACATATGTTTTCTTTCATACTGAGGAGTTGGTTTACCATCTGCAATATTAGGGGAGGGTTTTTGTCAAGAAAGGTGACAGATGGCAGTGGGGGAGGCGCCTGGGTGGCTCAGTCAGTTAAGTGTCTGACTCTTGGTTTCAGCTCAGGTCATGATCTCATGGTTCAGGAGTTCAAGTCCCACATCAGGCTCTGTGCTGACGGCTGGGGATTCTCTCTCTGCCCCTGCCCTGTTCATGCTCTCAGATTAAATAAATAAACTTAAAAAAAAAAAAAAAGATAGGTGACAGGTGAGAGTTGGCAAAACTCTTTAATGACACTACAAGTGTCTCTGTAGAATTAATTAGCTGCCGGTTGTTCGCTATGATGGATATAGCACTGGTCTTGAATTTGACTTCTCATAGAAATAAAATACAATGTAATTTGCAGTTTGAACTTCTCGATTCCATTTTATGAGGTCTTTTTTTTTTTTTTTTTTTTACAGCTGCATCTCTGAGGTATACAGTGAGGTAACGTTTAGGGTATGTAATCACTAGGAGATCTGTGAGTGTAAATGCAGGTCATTTTATTCTAGAGTCAACACAGGCCACTTAATTTAGCGTAGTATGAGTAAAGTAAATCTTGAGACAAAAGAAAAGAAAAGGAAAGGTAAAGAAGAAAACCAAACCTCCATTTCCAAACCCACAGTTTGGGAATGTGCCATAGATATTAGAATAATGGTGCTGGAAACTCCTTTTGACAACTGGCATAAGTTTTTATATGGCCATATACTGTCTATTTCATCATTTTCAGTAGATGAAAATGTATAAGAAACACTATATGGGGCAAAAACACACTAAACATCATTTATAAATCATTTAATTATTACTTTTTAACAGTTAGGGCACCTTTGATCGTATGATTAATTCACTGTCACATTTGTCAATCTTCTAACATTTTTTGACTCTTTTTTGGTTTCACAGGCCATCCTTCCTTCAGCCTAGATCTTCCCATTGATTTCTGAGGTTGGTAACTGCTACAAAGTACTAGGAAACTGGGTGGTACATACATTCACTAATTCATTCAATAACCTTGGCCAAGTCATCTAAACTCTCTGAACCTCATTCTTCTTATCTAAAAAAGAGATAATAATACCAATATTGAAAGAAGTTTTTAGTGTGTGTGTGTGTGTGTGTGTGTGTGTACGCACATGTGTGTCTACACCAAGAACAATGCCTGAATCATAAGGGAAACTCACTAATTTGTTTGGCTTAAGCATCCATTATAAGGAGAGAAGTACACAAATTAACAAAATGTCTAGAATACCTCCTCCAGGAACTATGATTTACTTCCCTTCTGAAATACATCATGATGAGATTTTCAATGTCAAAGACTTCATCTTTTAATATCACAACCCATAAGAAGGGCAATTTGTCTAGGCTAGAGAGGGAATGCAAAAAAAAAATTCTTTCATCTCTAGGGATTTGAGACTTTTCCTGTCTGACAGAGGCAACAGAATCAGTGATATTTGTATCAGCTATAGTCTCAGATATGATTGCTGAGATGGCTGTACTTACCAAGCCCATGGATCCTGGTTTTGAATTAGTTTCCCAACAAGAGAGATGTCTAAAATTTGTATTCCTCTGCCAAAGAACATTCAGATTTGGGATGTCTGGTTTCAATTGGACTATCTTTCAAATTTTAAATATATCATGCACTCAAGGACTATCATAATTATTCTAGAGAGCTGCATACCGAGACTGATCCTGTCATTGTCACAGCATTATCAGTAGCCGATCTGAGCCAGGAACTCCACTCCCAGGTATATACTTCTGATGCATTGAATTGTGTGCCCCCAGATTAATATATTGAAGTCCTGACCCTCAGTGCCTCATACTGTGATCTTATTTGGGGATAAGGTCATTGAAGGATGTAACTCGTTGAGGTTATACTAGAATAGGGTGAGCCCCTATTTCAATCTGGTGTCCTTATGGAAAGGAGACATTTAGACACAGATATGCACACAGAGATAATGCCATGTGGACATGAGGGCAGAGATTGGGGTGATATGTCTACAAGCCAAGGAATGCCAAAGATTGTCAGCAAACCACCAGAAGCTAGGAGAGAGGCATGGAACACATTTTCCCTCACATCCTCAGAAAGAACAAACTCTACAGACAGCTTGATCTCAGGCTTCAATCCTCCAGAACCATGAGACAATGTATTTCTATTGTTCTAGCCACCCAAGTTGTGGTGCTTTGTCACAGCAGCCCTAGCAAACTAATACGATATCCAAAAGAATTGAAAACAGGCAAACAAATACATATACACACATGTTCACAATCGCACTATTCACAATAGCCCAGAAATAGAAACCATCCAATGCCCATCAACGGATGAATGGATAAATAAATTGTGGTATATATTGCTGGAGGACTGATTAAAAAAAGACAGGACCACTCACTGACCTGTGAGCTGGACCCAGGCCCTTGAAAGCTCTTCCCTCCCTCCCCAGTCCCTTGCCTTTCTGCTCCCAGAGACTGTTCCAAGGACAGAACCTTGAGATGGTGATGTGATGCTGAAAACACCTGCCTGGTATATGTGGCTGAGCCCAGTTAGGGCCTCTTTATAAGCTTTTAAGATTTGGCGGGGTAGGTGTGGGGATCCATTCATCTTGCAGCCAACCAAGATAAGCCTTGTATTTAAGTTCCCTTTGCTATTATTAAAATTGCCACCTACCAATACAGAGTGGCCTGCCTCTTTCCTCAGTCTGTCCCTGCCCACTGCCTATGGGGAGTGGTTTCAGACTACACCAGGAACTCCCGAGAGGGTTGTGACCCTACATATACATGCAATGGAATATTATTAAGCCATAAAAAGGAATGATGTGCTGATACATGCTACAAAGTGGATGAACCTTGAATATATACAAAGTGAAAGAAGACCGACACAAAAGGTCACAAATTGTATGATTCCATTTATATTAAATGTCTACAATAGATAAACTATAGAACTAGCAAGCAGAAAGTGGGGGTTGGAGGTAGGGGTGCTGGGGTTTCCTCTTAGTTTGAGGAAAATGTTTTGGAACTAGATAGTGGTGGTTGTTACACAACATTGTGAATATATTAAGTGTTACTGAATTGTTCATTTTAAAATGCTTAATTTTATGTTATTTCAGTGTCACCTCAATTTCTTAAAAGTGCTATCTTAAAATTAATGCGCAGGGTAGGGGCACCTGGGTGGCTCAGTCAGTTAAGCAACTGACTTGGGCTCAGGTCATGATCTCGCGGTTTGTGGGTTTGAGCCCCAACATCAGGCTCTGCACTGACAGTGTGGCGCCTGCTTGGGATTCTCTCTCTCTCTCTCTCTCTCTCTCTCGCTCGCTCTCTCTCCGCTGCTCCCAGACTCGTGCTTTCTCTTTCTCTGAAAATAAGTAAACTAAAAAAAATTAACACACAGGTCTTAAGTGCACAACTTGACATTACCTATGTAAACAACACCCCCCTCAAGAATAGAGCATTACTATCACTCCAGAAAGTTCCCTAGTGCCCCTTACTACACTATTGACTCCCAGAAGGAAACATTGTTAGGATTTTTTTTTTCCAAAAAAAAAATTTTTTTTAAGTAGGCTACATGGCTGGGCATGAAGCCCAATGTGGGGGTCAAACTCACAATCCTGAGATCAAGACCTGAGCTGAGATCAAAGTCAGATGCTTAACTGACTGAGCCACCCAGGCACCCCAACATTGTTCAGATTTTAATCCCCAGAGGTTATTTTCCTCTGTTGTTGAACTCCACCAAAGTAGAGTTATACATCATGCACTCTTTTGCATCGCCTTCTTTTACTCAACATAATTTTTTTGAGATTCATCCATGTTGTTGAATAGATTAGTAGTTTTGTTTCTTTTTATTGCTGAGTAGTAGTATTTCAGACCATTTTATCTGATCTTCTATTGAATTGGGTTGTTTCCAACTCTGTTATTATGAATGAGGCTGCAATAAGCATTTTTGGTGGGCAGGGTGCCTGGGTGGCTCAGTCAGTTAAGCATCCGTCTTTGGCTCAGGTCTTGAGCTCACGGTTCATGAGTTCCAGTCCCACGTCGGGCTCTGGCAGCTCTGAGCCTGGAGACTGCTTCAGATTCTGTGTCTCCCTCTCTGCCTCTCCCCTGCTCATGCTCTGTCTCTCAAAAATAAATAAAATATTCTAAAAAGTTAAAAACAAAAACCATTTTTGTTGGGCATCTTATTTTATTGGGAGGAGGACTATCTAGGGGTGGGATTGCGGACTCATAAGTAGATAAATGTTAACTCACAAGTAACTCCTGGTGTTCCAACATGGTCGCACCATTTTACACTCCGTATGTGAAAGCCCCAGTTGTAGCACCTCTCCAACATTTGTTCTTGATTGCCTTTTAATTTTTTTAACATTTATTTTTGAAAGACAGAGAGAGAACACTAGTGGAGGAGGGGCAGAGAGAGAGGGAGACACAGAACCGGAAGCAGGTTCCAGACTCTGAGTTGTCAGCACAGAGCCTGAGGCAGGGCTTGAACCCATGAACCATGAGATCATGACCTAAGCCAAAGTCAGAACCTTAACTGACTAAGCCACCCAGGTGCCCCTTGATTGCCTTTTAAATTTTAATTATTCTAGTTTTATCTCATTGTCCCTTTAATTTGCATATGCATCAGGAAATGGTATCTTTGCCTTGTTCTTTTTAAAAAGTTAGCTTTATTTACTTACATACTACACAGCTCACCCATCTGAAGTGTAGAATTTGACTACTTTCAACAAATGTACAGTCATGTAACCACTACCACAATCAAGATACAGAATATTTCCAACGTGCCCCTAAACAGTCAATCCCCTCCCTCATCTACAGCCTCTGGCAACCACTGATATGCTGTTGCTGCAATTTGCCTTTTCTAGAATGTTTTCTAGAATGTTACGTAAGTGGAATCACAAAGTATGTAGTCCTTTGTTTTTGGCTTGAGTACAAGGCTCTCGTGATTCATCCACATTGGTGCATGTATCAGTTTATCCCTAAGTCGTATTGAGTAGATACATCACAGTTTGTTCTTTCAGTAGTTGTTGGATATTTGGGTTGTTTCCAAGTGTTTGCTATTATGAATAAAGCTGCTATGAACATTTGCATGCAGAGTGAATTGCTGGGTGATATGTTAGGGGTACGTTTCATTTTACAAGAAACTACCAAGCTGGTTTCCAATGGACCATTCTGCGCTCCCACCAGCAATGCATGTTCCACTTGCTGCGCATCCTCACTGACACGTGGGATTTGCAAGCTTTTTCCTTTGAGCCATCCTGCTTTGAAAGTGGGCATCCTTGTAGTTTGTCTCTTATTTTGGTTTTCTTTTGTTTTGTCCCCTCCCCCCCCCCCCCCCCCCCCCCGCCCCAACCCCTTAGACCCCAGTGAGGGAACTGCTCTGCTACGCAGCAACCCAGACCCAGAAGCGAGTGCTCTACAAACAGCTTAACACCAGGTTCTCTATAAATGTGCCTTGCGTGCTAGGACTCGGCTGCCTTTCCAGACGCATCCGTGTCTCAGGAGGAGCGGCTCTCGCTCAGGATGCCGCCCGGTGTGCCCCTGTAGCAGGCACCTGGGAGAATGGGTGAACGGAGGCCCAGCCACACACTGCCCTATCATTTGGCCTTGACAGAATTCTGACTTAGAGATTCAGTCATAATCTACAGATGGTAGCTTCGCCCTCATTCAAGCATATACACAAATCTGAATCTGCATCATTCTAGTTTTAAATGTACTTCCCTGACAACTAATGTTAGGGGGTCCAATCTTTCCAAGCTAATTATCTTGATTAAGTAATCAGGTTTGGTATCCCACGGATAGAATCAAACTATATTTTAATCAGTTTTGTAATAGACACACACTATTGTAATAGTATTGTAAAATATTGAAATAGTAACATGCTAGATTACTCTTACTTTATGGAAGGAATTTTTTTGGTGGTGTTATTTTAGAATCCATTTTATTACTTTTTAATGTTCATATTTGAGAGAGAGAGTGCAAGCAGGGAAGGGACAGAGATCCAGGCTCTCCACTGAGAGCAGCAAGCCTGATGTGGGGCCCGAACTCATGAATAGCGAGATCATGACCTGAGCCAAAGTCAGACACTCAACTGAGCTACCCAGGTGCCCCTAGAATCCATTTGAAATCTGCACTATATATGTTATCACTTTGCCAAGTGTTTTACATACATTTTCCCCTCATTTAAACCTCGTAACTACTATATGAGGTATGCTTTGGTCTCCTCACTTCACTGATTGAAACTTGTATCTTTTCAAAATTAGTCCCTAGCATTGTGTCCTAGTCCATTACAATAAAGGCACAAATGGGCTTTAGAAGATAACTATTGATCCTTCTTGTATTCTTTCATTTACGTGAGAAATCTGTCAAGAGCAATGTAAGATCGCTTGCAGCTTTCATTGCTCCAAAACTGATGAAAGGTCAGGTCAAAAGAGCATCTATCGGGGTGCTTGGGTGGCTCAGACGGTTGAGTGTCTGGCTTCGGCTCAGGTCATGATCTCACAGTTTGTGGGTTCAAGCCCCCCATCGGGCTCTGTGCTGACAGCTTAGAGCCTGGAGCCTGCTTCGAATTCTGTGTCTCCCTCTCTCTCTGCTCCTCCCCCACTCATGCTCTCTCTCTCTCTCCTTCAAAAGTAAATAAGAACATTAAAAAAAAATTTTAAAAAGAGCATCTGTTGATCCCTGGACATTAATGAAGGTGCAAACTCTGTGGTGGAGAGGGTTGTCTAAAAGGCCAAGGCTTGAGAGGCTGGATCAGAATCACAAGTGGCAGGAAATGGGGTCCCTCAGCTATACATCTCTGAAACTGCCAATGTTTCTAAGTCTCAAAACAGTTGGGGGATTCACCAAGTACACAGCTAAAACTTAAAACTCTTAAAGGACAATTCTAAAGAAAACAAGGAGGGGAGGTCCCCCAGTTGTCTGTGGTGACCACCTTTGTTGTACAACTAATTCAGCTGAGAGGGGCATGGCAATACCATGTGCCGGATTATCCCCTGCCTCCACTGGCCCAGTGGATGGATGGCCCCAGAGGGCAACTGAGTGTGTTGTTAGGCTATCATGACAGGGACAATCACCATCAACAAGTAAATAGCATAAAAGCAGAAGAATGCACCTGTAACAACAGTCTCTTGGCACAGCTGTTGGGTTGGTGCACCTGCTCTTTGGCTCCAGTTCAAGGTCTCCTACTCTCTGTACCCTGCTCCTTCCCCTTTCCATCCACCAGGTCCCCATTGCTCCCTTGCTCTTTTTAAAAATAGGCTTCATGCTCAGGGCAAAGCCCAACGTGGGGCTTTGAACTCATGATGCTGAGATCAAGACCTGAGCTGAGATCAAGAGATGGACGCTTAACCAACTGAGCCACCCAGGCACCCTTTGCTGTCCCTTTTTAATTAGTTTCTCTTGGGATAGGACTGAATACTTCACATATTTGTAATGCTTAATGTAGGTATTATTTTCATATTATTTATTTTCTAATGTTTATTTTTGAGAGACAGAACGTGAGCGGGGAGGGGCAGAGAGAGGGAGACACAGAATCTGAAGTGGGCTGAAGTGAAGCATCTGGCTTCGGCTCAGGTCATGATCTCACGGTTTGTGGGTTCGAGCCCCGCATTGGGCTCTGTGCTGACAGATCAGAGCCTGGAGCCTGCTTAGGATTGTCTCCCTCTCTGCCCCTCCCCCACTTGTGCTCCCTCTCTCAAAAATAAATGTAAAAAAAGTAAACATGAAAAAAATTATTTAAAAAACCCTGACTTTAAAAGGTTAGATGACATGCCCAAGGTCACACAGCAGAACTGAAATTAGAACCCAACGTCAGGGGTGCCTGGATAGCTCAGTTGGTTAAGTGTCCAACTCAATTTCAGCTCAGGTCATGATCTCACAGTTCATGAGTTTGAGCCCTGCAATGGGCTCCGTGCTGACAGTGCATAGCCTGCTTGGTATTCTCTCTCTGCCCCTCCCCTGCTCGTGCTCCCTCTCAAAAATAAACTTAAGAAAAAAAAAAAAAAAAGAACCCAAGGTCAGATTACAAGGTCCATGCTCTCTTCCTATCACAACACCACTATTCTTCACTGGTATTCATTCTAAATCAGTTTCTGATCAATCCTGAGTGAATCTGAAGTAAACAGGAATAGTGACTACCTTCTATGCCCCCACCCCAAATCCCTACTCCACTGATCCAGAAATATCTTGTACTTCATTTCTTGACTACGGAACATTCCATTCCGTCTCCAAACAGGGACTTATCAATTTAAAAAAAGCAGCGGACATGTTCTGACATTTATCCTACTACACCTCCAGATTTAAGCGTTCAACAAATCTTACTTCTCCCAAAGTCCTTATTGAGCTGAATACCTTAACACAGGTGTTCATTGCTAAACATGTATGCTGAATGCTTAAGCAAGATTTTTTTTCTCTCAAGGGTGATGGGGGATTATAATCCCCGTTCCTTTGTCCCATGTGGCAAAACACCACACCTTCAGAGATTGTAATAGGATGGAAACTAAAAATAATGTATGTATAAGGGTGCCTGTGTGGCTCAGTCAGTTAAGCATCCGACTTCGGTTCGGTCATGATCTTACTGTTCATGAGGTGGAGCTCTGCGTTGGGCTCCGTGCTGACAGCTCAGAGCCGGGAGCCGGCTTCAGATTCTGTGTCTCCCTCTCTCTCGGCCTCTCCCCCACTCATGCTTTCTCTCTCTCCCTCAAAAGTAAAAACATTAAAAAAAAATAATGTATGCATAAACACGTTTTAAACTATTACGGACACTTATTTTCATTACCTATTTAACTTAGTAAGCTCCCCTCCCACTCCTTATCCCATGATGCTGCAATGCTGGTCCCCTCTCCAGTTACAGGGATGTCAGTGCATTGGTTATGCCTTCTGGGGATTCTCAGCTGGCAGGCCACAGAACTGAAGCTAGTTTCCAAAGAATAAACCAGCTCAGCCAGGTCTCCACAGCCAAGCCCTTGCACCAGACCAGCCACCACAAAAGTACTTACGCAGGTGGCCAGTTTTCTTAGGAAGGCCGCTGACTGCCCTCATCACAAGGTTTTGACACTGCAGTGGAGTACTGCACTAAGGTGGCACAGGACAGAGCTGGCTTCAATTCTATCAGAACAGATTTAAGGACCGCCAGGGCCTCTCCTGCTGGGCCTGACTTTGAAGTCCTTGCTACTGAGCAGCAGGTAATATCTCAGGACTTTGTCACAAAGCTTTCTTCACAATTGTCAACATGGCCTTCAGACTGACCAGCGCAGCCATCTATTGCATGGCCTTGAACCCAGTCAGGCCTCTCAGTGACTTTTCCATGGCTCCATCCCAACTGACCACTTAGAACTCCGTAAGCCACGAAGCAGGGTAATCATCCTTATGAAATTCAGAGAGAATAAAGGCAAAGAGCCTGGGGCCAGGTGGATTCATGTTGGGCACAGCTGCTAGACAACTGAAGTGAAGAGACCACAGGGCCCAGGAAGGAGTGAGCAGCTACCAGTAAGTGCTGGGTTGAGTTGAGGAGAAACCATAGTTCAAGTGAAAACCACCTTTCTGATCCACTATCCCACCGCGTGCTTCCCCTGGGCATCACTGGGCCCCAGCACAGAGAGGAGAACTTCTGGTTCAGGTGTTCGTGTTCTTTGTATTCACAGTTCGCTCAGTCAACGTTTATTGAACACTCGCTGTTTACGGAGTCTTGGGGAGGGAGGTAGATTCAGTGAAGAGTACAAGAGTTTCGTCAGCGGTCTGACTAGAAGGCCATTCTACAATGGTGACTGCTCCTGCAACCCACCGGCCATGCCCCCAGACTCTGCTTGCCTGGTGGCCTGTGAGCTAGACCCCGCTAATCAGTGAAGGAGGTAAGAACCCACAACTTCCTGTGTGTTGTGGGGAAATCGCAGCTCCTTCCGCCCGGCCCCTGGGTTGTGTCTTTTGATGTGTAGACACAGACAACAGCAACTGGGATTACCTGGGCTCCTTCACTGGGGCCACAGGAAATTCACAAAGCTCAAGACCTCTCACCTCACAGATAGCGAAGAGCTAACATTCATGACAAAGAAGTCTAGAAGGTTGAACAGGTAGTGATGTGAGGTCAGAACAGACTCAGGGCTATTGGCTGGTGGGTATATGAAAGGAAATATGAAGCCCCTAAAGACTAGGATGACAGGAAATGGGTTCATCACGTATGGCCTCTCCCTGCCTGTCTACTGAGGAGGTCAGAAGGTTTCTCAAAGTGGCTCCTCGGGGCACAGTGTGGGGAAGAGGGTGGTGGGGAGACCTGAGGAGATAAGGACCTTCGGAGGGACCTCCTCAATTACAGGCAAAGGACTTCAGGCCCAAATATGTTCGATGTGTTTTTTCCTCCAGAGCTGTAACTCATTCACAGCACCAAGGCCTCACACAAACCACACGTGGCTCTCTGAAGTTAGAAACCAAACCCTGCTTTATAAGGCTGAGTGGCCATCAGTGGCTTCTCTGCTGGGATATGAGGTACCAGCCAGTGAACCTTCCTCACCTTCTCCCCATTCCCACCACCCCTCCAGCCCTTCAGAAACCCATTTCTGCAATTCAACCACTTCAAAAAAATACTTTGAGGAAGGGGCCGGGGCTCAGGCTGGCTGGCCAGCCAGCCATTTCCCATGAGGTAGCTAACACCGGTGCTCCTAGGCAGGGGCTAATGGAGAGAGGCCAGTCATGGGCTCACAGCAGCCAGGAGTGAGTCACCGGTTGACTGGGAGGTGGGGGAAGCAGAGAGTCTCAAAGTCTGCCCAGAGTACTTGATCAGAGGCAACATCTGGGTGGAGAGGCTGGGCTCTTTGCTGGTATCCTCACTGTCCCTGGAAGAACTGGGTTTTCTGGGAAGAGAAGAATGGCCAGCTTGGGTCTTCTTGGGCTTGGGCATGGTCCCATCTTCAGAGAGTGGTATGCTTCCCTCAGAGAAGCTGTGTTTTCTGAAGAAGCAGGTGGGAAAAGAAAGAGATGGCTATGTGGCTGAGACTTCAGCCTACGATTTGTCTTTAGAGTCTGGACCAGACATTCACAACACTATGGCGCTACAGACCATGATTATACGAAGATACAAATAATGGTAAAATACACCTTCTTTATCTGAAGGCTAGAGAGCTTGGTGCAAACATGAACGTGTGAGAGAAGGAAGGTTCAAGGAGCCCACAGCTAGTGAGCACGGCTAAGAGGGGCTGTGTCTGCAGGTAACCCCATGCTCCAGCTCAGCTTTGCTGGGCAGAAAGGGAGTCACCAGGCAGAGGACACTGGCTGCCTATTGTGATACGCATATCCCATATGTGGCTGCATATCCCACCAACCCCCAGTTGGAGAATGCTGATCTTCTCATAATCTGGGAAGGGAGGAAGAAGAAAACTCCTTGAACTCACATCCAACACCGTTCCCTTGCTCAGACAGCACTCACCCCAGCTTGCCAGTCTCTGATTTGTTGAAAGCACTGAGCGCCACATCACCCTTTGGGACAGTCAGAAGTGATGTTGGGAGAGACCACTAAAAGCAAAGGAAGCAGTGAGGTCAAAAGGGCTAGGCAGAAGTCAGGAGGGAGTGTTTGGGGTCTTGGGACTCTTTCCCAGCTCTATGGAGCACTGAGTGACCATGGGGCTCTCCTCTTCCCTACCCTTCAAGCATGGGCCCATCTGGGACAAAAATCTCTGTTCTTTCCAGATTCAGGCAAGAAGTTGACGCTACAAAGCACTCTTGGCCCTTGAAAGAAAGGCATCCAGGGAGTCCCGGAGGCCATTACTCCCTTGGAAGGAAGAGTCATGAGACACAGAGACAAGGCCTAGGGGAGAAGTGAGAAGGTCTAGATCTCCATCCAACTCTCGCTGCACTCTTCAGGTGGAGTGAGGGACTGACTGAATTTGTCTCCTCCCCCCGAACGGTGTCACTCACCATTGGAGCAGAATCAGAGACAACTCCTGTGTGGAACCCTTTGTAGCACCAACTCCGAAGCAGATCTACTCCTAGGACAAGATTAGCAGGGGTGGGACTTAAGAGGGTGGAATCAACTGGTCAATTCTTGCCAGGGAGGCCCATTTCTTGGTCTACTGAGATTTAATCACTCACTAAACATGGCCTCCTGTGGGTAGGGAGGACACATCACCTTTGAGCTTGTTGCCATGGTACTTCTGTTCCCACTGGGTGGTGAGAATGTTGAAATATCGTGGCTGCTCAAAAAAGCGGAGATAGCGAGAGGAGATTCGAGAAGGAAAAATTCGTTCAAATTGACCGCGGCGAGAAAACTCATCTTCCATCTCAACCAGAACCCGAACATCATCTGGTGTCAGGACATCCAGCACAGACGCATAAAAGTCCTAAGGCCCAAAGAACAGAGAGGAAGAGGGTGTGACAGAGAGTGTGAGCTGGAGGCAAAGAATCCAGAAGCTGGGGACAGTGAGCACAGTTCTGAGGTCCTAGGCTCCAGGACTCCCAAGGCAGCACCAAGACCGACTAGTGGGTCATCTCTGGAACTCGTCTATTCCCAAGCCTACTGAGCTTTGCTGTCTGGGGAAGACGCCATTGGTCCAGGTAGGGGAGCCTCTGGGACACAGAGATTTTAAGAGGTTTGCTGGCTGGAGTCAGGAGCAGAATCCAACAACTCTGATTTGGTAGCAGCCTTTTGTCTGCTACTGTCATATTTGGCTCCCTCATCTGCTCTGAGAAGATGTCAACCCTCCTAGGGGCTCAACGCACCTCAAGGAAAGAAACCCAAAGGATCTATGGCTCTGACAACAAGGGATGGCTAGTATAGCATTTTGCTAAGAGCAGTGGTTCTTGACCATGTGATAGAGGCCATCAACTCTCTCCTGGGACGACACATAAGCCAGCAGATCTCTGCACACCAAGGGATCATGGACCAGGGTTAGGAAACCCTGTCCTAGGGAAAGGGAAAACCGGTCGCCTTAGGGTCCCAAATATTTGACTGAGGAAACTTTCTGTTGGCACTCGGTGTGTGTGTGTGTGTGTGTGTGTGTGTGTGTGTAATCTCCTACCTGATCAGGAATTTTCTGGGTCAGATAATAGGCTTTCTTCATCTTCTGTGCAGTGAAATGTTCTGGGGTCATTCGACATTTGTCCCTGGGGGAGCTGGGCAGGCTAAGGCAATGGATGGAAAAGAAGCAAAGGGTAAGGTCAGCAGCTTCACATCCTGAAGACATGAGGAGAGAGGGTCCATCCCAGGACCCTTAGCTTAACTGGAGAAGGAAGATACTCTTGGTCAGGGTCAGGGGACTCACTAGGGCACCAAGGTTAAGTGGTTTGTTGGATGGAGTCACACCCTTCTCAAGAGAAGACAAAGAAGTTTAGAGAAATATTTGTTACTTGAATAGATCACACCACAATACCCTGTCTGGGCGTCCAAAGATCAATTACCATGGAAAACTGAAAGAGTATAAGGTACCTCATTAGGTTGCATTTCAGTAGTTAAACAAAAAAAAAAAAAAAAAAGGACCCCCCCCCCCCCCCCCCCACCAAATAATTATTGGATACTTCAGTTTCATTTGGTGGACACTTCCTAAGTACCCAGCTCAGCCCTACTGGCTGTGTTATCCTGGGCAAATCACATGACCTCCCTGTACCACAGTTTCCTCATCCACATTACTATGATTACTGCTGAGAGACACAAAGATAGCCTCCAAAATACTCACAAGACGGCAGGTGTCAAATGACAACCACAGCACAGAGCCAAACAGGAGTCTGCAAGGCATGGTGGGGGAAGCAAGTTTTGTTCCTAGCAAATCAGGATTGGAATCCCAGCTCTACCACTTTGTAGCTGAATAACCATGGGTGGGCTACTTAACCCCAGTGATTTTCAGTTTCCTCATCTGTAAACTGAGGATACTTAATACCAACCTCATGGGGTTGTTGTGGAGATAAGTTACAGGATTCTCCTTACACACAGCAGGTACCAACTAAATACTGGCTCCCTTTCCTCAAGAGTGGTTCCAAGTGGTGTGGGGCTATGGTGGAGAAAGCCCATGTAGGGCTGGCTTCATGAAGATTCTGTCTTCAGCTAGGCTCTCATGGATGGCTGAGGTCACAACAGGGAGGTCTGACTGAGGGGAACTTCAGGAGGAAGAATCCCAATGAGCGGAGGAGGGGATACTATGGGAGGACAGCGAGAAGCCATATACATTGCAGGGGGGAGACTCAATTCACTGATCCTTAAGGATCCTTCCAACTTTGAGGTCCTATGAGCGATTGATTTGTCAGAGCACAGGAGCCAGGGGGAGGAGTAGAGGGAGGGGCACCTGGGAAAAGGAGGCTGTGGCCTCCAATGTGCCTGTGAGGAGTTCAAAGCTGATTCCCCACACCCTGTTGGAGATTCCTGAGCTGGGAACAAGATAACCAGACATGCTTTTGAGGGGCACTGACGTGGGAAAGGTGTGTGGATAGACTGTGGGGGCAGACTGAGTCGCAAAGGAGACCGTCAGGAGGGGGCGCCCAGACATCATCCCTTCCCACAGTCACCATGGGGCTGTTCATGCTGCCAGGCAAGCCACAGCCAAGCAGGGAGGCTGACCTGGTGCTGGAGCTGCTAGAGCTGCTGGAGCTGGAAACCATATCCTCTGTGTTGGGCAGAACAAAGCCTGCCAGGTTCAGAAGGTCACGGATCATCTGGCCTTTGATGCTGATGTCCAATGGAGAGTTGGAGTGGAGGCTTTGGGAAAGGGTACAAAGAGCAGTAAAACTGTTTCTGGTTATGCACCCAAGTTAGGGCTAGCCCCATTTACTCACTGCCTCCCCAACTCATGTGCATCATCATGGGGGACTTCTTGCCCCACAGATAGTGAATAACCTCACTCGGGGGGGTTCCTGGCCATGACCTTCATCCGCTAGGGCAAAAGCATGCAGTAGGGATCAAGTTGAAAAGAGTAACTTTTAACAATCTCTCTCCATCCTCAAAGACTCTTGAGATAATGGCAAAGAATGAGTGAATGAGAAAAACAGACCATGAAGGGAAAACACAAATTCTAGTGAAGGAGAGGTCTTCCCAAAGTCAGCAAGGCATGGGGGCAAAGGGGTAGAGGATCACGGAGCTACAGAAGAGTTCTACTCAGGGCCCTGAGAATCCCACTTACCTTGGGGAAATGTTGACCTCTAGGACCCAGGGCTTGAGGTTTTCATCCAGCATGATGTCAAAACCAAAGAGCTCGTGGCAGCTATAGGGCCGCCGCACGTACATCTTCAGCAGGCTGGTCACATAGGGTTCTGACCTGGTCACAGGGAAGGGCAAGTATTCAGCCCAGCTCTTCCCAGAGGGCCCTACACAGGCCGCCCTGCCAGGGGAGTTGCCCAGAGATGGGAGAACAGAAGTAACCCAGGAAAAGCAGCTCCCAAGAGACGCCTCTGATCCAGCGCCAGCTTCTGGAGAGGAAGTTCAGTAGAAGAGCAGAACTCTATCCACTCCCTCCTACTGCCCGTCCTCAGAAACTGACACACAGCGTGGTCAATGTCTAGGACACAGCAGCGTGGAGGCCCATAAGAAAAGGGGATCCAGTGGCAGGCCTTGCACCCAGGGTGGCAGTGTGACTCACGAGATGATGGTTTTGACAACAACATCCTTTATCTTCTCCCAGATGGCATCGCTATTGATTCCCTTCTGGCTCAGGTAGTTCCATAAGGCCTTCAGTGCCCTGCAAGGGTGGGACGGGGGTAGTATTTGGGGTTATATTCGATGAATGAGTGATCAAGGAAAGAGAAAGAAAAAGGAGTAAGAGGTCCAAAGGTGTTTTCTCCACATCTCTTCTTTTGAGGTTTTCAATTAAGAAAGAAAGGAGCGTAGATGCAAACAGACCAATTCTGAACTGCCCAGTGTTTAAGTAACCTTTGGGCTTTACATCAATACTCCGCTCACCATCCCCTTGAACCTCCCCAAAGGCTAGAACCTTGTGCCCCTCTAGGCCTCCACTTCATGGGGGCCCAGCCTGGGTACCATTTGTGGCCCTGGCAGGCCGTTTCATCTGCATTGGCCTGGTACTCGGCATTCTTCTTATTGACACTGTAGTTGGTCAGGTGCATGAACTTGTTGCCAAGGCTCTTCATGGAAGGGGAATACCTGGGAGTGAGGAAAAAGGCAGAGGTAAGATAGAGAGATGGCAGGCAGACAAGGGTCCAAACATTTCCCAAATCCTGAGGAGGTAAAGGACAAGTGGACAGATCTTTTCAGATGCACGAGAGTCTGAGAAGTATATCCGTCAGTAAGGTTTCTAAAATACCACAGCTCTTTTATCATGAGCAGCTCACAAAACTCAGGAAAACTTTTACTTATGTTGACTAGTTTCTTATAAAAGGAGATGACAAGGGATACAGATGAACAGCCAAGTGGAAGAGAAGTATAGGGCAAGGGATGTGGGACTCCTCTCCTTCATCCCCACCTTGGTCCTGCAGGAAGACCCAACCCACATTCAATGAGGTAGAGAACTTTCTCATTTCCTAGTCCCCAAGTGACAACACGATTTATAAGAAACTGACCTCTGTGTCCCTGCCCCTGGTTCCTGGCACAGAGCTACCAAAACCCTTAAGAATTCCTCAGTAATAAGAGCACTAGAAGCATCTTTTGTTCTCATATATGGTCTTTGACCCCAGTTCCTGACACATACCTCCTGAAACCCTTGTAATTTCCTAGGCGACAAAAGGGTCTTTTGTTCTAATGAGGTGACTTTGGGTGGGTTCCTGGATAGGGTCTGATCACCAGACAGACCAAAGCTTGAAATCTTCGACCCCGCCCCCCATTCTCTTAAGAGGGAGAAAGGCTAAAAACAGAACTGATGATCAATCATGTGTATGTGATGAAGCCCCCATAAAAACTCTATAAGTAAGGGGTTCAGGTTCTGGGTGGGTAAGCACGTGGGGCGTGCTGGGAGATTGGTATCCAGAGAGGCAGGGAAGCTCTGTGCCTTGTCTCCTCTGACACCTTGCTTTGTCTGGATATTAATCTATAATCAAACTTTACCATCTCCTTTTATGGTAAGCTTCTCTGGCAAATTAATGGAACCTGAGAAGGGGGTCCAGGAACCTCTGACTAATAGCACACCGGTTGTCAGATGCATAGGTGGCACATGGACTTATGACTGGTGTCTGAAGCAGGAGGAAGAGGCAACCTTGTGAGAATGAGCCCCAACCTGGAGGACTGGATGCTCTGGGGGCTGGACAGTGGCAAGAGTTAAATTGCAGGTACCCAGCCAGTGTCTCAGAGAACTGCCTCATGTGGTTTAGAAAAAGCCCCAATGCATTTCGTGACCAGAAGTGTCAGAAATGAAGCATTCCATGGGGCGCCTGGGTGGCTCCGTCGGTAAAGCATCTGACTTCAGCTCAGGTCATGATCTCACAGTTTGTGAGTTCAAGCCCCATGTTGGGCTCTGTGCTGACCGCTCGGAGCCTGGAGCCTGATTCAGATTCTGTGTCCCCTCTCTCTGCCTGCCCCTCCCCTGCTCATGCTCTGTCTCTCTCTCTCCCTCTCTTGAAAATAAACATTAAAATTTTAAAAAAAAGAAATGAAGCATTCCATGTAAAAGGAGACACAAGGAAGGAAAAGAAGACTGGGTTTTCCAAATACCCTCCTCCTTCTCTCTTGTTAACCCAAACTACCAAAGTGTGTTTTTTCTGCTCAGCATCCTCCAGTTTTTCCTCTCTTTCAGGAAAACAAACCCCCTAGAGGAGTCAGGATGCGGCCTCACCACTACCACATACTTGCAACTGGCGAAGCGGACGAGTCCATCTGAAAAGAGGTAAATCCGCAGAGGATCGTAGGAGGTGACGTAAACATAGATTCGCAGATCAAACTTGCTGCCGCTGATGAGGTAGGGTTTGTGTAGATACCTACATGAGGAAAGGCCAGCTTCAGGGACATGACCAATGAGACAGGGCTCAGGATAAAATGGCAAAAGCCAGCGAACAGTCCCTGGGATAAAGACCTTAAAACATTTGGCGAAGGAGGTCTTTGGCTGGGAGGACACAGGACAGAAGAACACTATAAACAGGGAATCTCCAGGTTGAGGAGATGGGAGAATGGGGAGCCAGATGTGAGCTAGAGACAGGCTCACCTCTGTACCAGGAGAGGCCTTCGCTTGGGGAGCTGACTCCACTTGTGAATGACCTGGATGCCGATGCCTCGAGCTGACGCTGGCTAGAAATCAAGTGGAAAGGAGACGAGATGTGCTCCCGGCCCAATACACCACTGTTCCCCATTTTTTCCTACCACCCACTGTGATCCACTCACCGGCTTAACAATCCACTTTTGGCGGCTGCTGCTCTCCCAAGCTTTGCGCAGGAGCTTGGCATCCTGAGGCAGGATGAAGGACTGGGGGAAGAAGCTGAACTCCTTCTTGCCAAAGCGGCTCTGCATGCGAGACAGGTTCCGCCACAGTCGGTCCTTTCGCCCAATCTGGAATGAACCTGGGAAGTGGTTTAGCTACAGAAGGGACAAAGGGTGAGAGCAGGGGGATGGCCCTGGTGAGGCCACGAGGAAGAGAGCAAGACTCATGGTACCGTTCCAATTTCCTTAAATGACAGCATGAGCCCTTGATCCATCTTACCATCACCATCTAATGGTAAGTACTCAGTTACATAAGTACCAAAAGATGACGAAAGCACACACAAAACACACCAAAATGTAGTGCTCTCAAGGAGTTGATAGTTCACGAACGGCCGCACAATAGTGATTAAGTCAGATAAGTGCAAAGAAAAAGGTGTTTTAAGTCTTTTGCCATGACAGCCTGTAGGACAAAGACAGGAAAGCACATGGCCTTCATTAAGTCTGGGGGCAAGGGACTCCTTTGTTTCAACATTAGACCAGCACCCTCTTTATGCATATTCAGCTTGGGGGAGTGGAGGTGACGCGCAGCAGTTACAGGAGAAACATGATCAATGGAAACAGGTGCCGCACCTCCAGACACATTAGAGGGAAAAGTGTCTCGGGCAGTCTAAAACTGCCTGGAACACCGCCCCTGCACCGCTAGAGGTGCGCGGTCTGTGAGGGTCCCACCGCACCCTCCTCCAGCACTGCCTCTGCTCCTCTAGACACCTTCCTGGCTTCTCCACGGCCACCCCCCTCTTTCCTTGTTCCCAACACTGACCTCCTCCCGCCTGCTCCCCAGAAAGGACCCCTACCTTCTGATGCTCCCGAATGGATCGGAAACTAGGAGACTTCATGTGATGACCCCAGCAGCCCAGCCAGTCATCGTTTCCTACAGAGGGCACATCGGGGAGTCAGTTCTGTTAGCAGCTCAGTCCTTGGGATGGAGAGGCTCAGAGGCCCCAGAAATACCACTGGGCCTGGGCACAGCTCCCAGACCCAGTTTTCTGAGAGTCGCCATGGAGCTGTCCTACACGAGGCTCTGGGGTCAGGAATAGAACGGCTCCTTGTCTTCTAATTTTGAGGAACAGGCTCCAGCCCAGAAGGAGTTCAGAGCTAGGTCTTCCTCTGAGGTTGGAAACTTCAGGACAGGGTCCCCACATATCAGGAGGTAACTAGGGCTCTCCTCCTACCTAAGACCATCTGTTGGGGCAAAGAACAGGCTTGCATTAAGGCAGGTGACTCACTTTTGCTGATTTTGAAGTGGGACCGTCCAATGGTCTGCTTGACAATGTTGGGGGTCACTGTGCTCATCTTCCACCGGAGCAGCTTCCTCTGCTCCCAGGGAAGTTTCTCCACTGGGGAAAAGGGATGGGGGTGAGGAAGAACACGAGTCAGGATGAGAAGAGGAAAAAGGTGGCACTGTTGCTCAATTTCACCTAGGTAGACAAGCCACTAAGTATTGTTCCAGGCCAAAGTTTCAAAGGAGAAGTCCTTTGTGGAGTAAGGGGGGCTGCACAGGGTTGAGGAACACAGAAAGGAGGGAGATTGCAAGGGAGAAGAAACAAGGCTAGAGGGCAAGAATGGGGCATGAGATTATGGGGCTGACAAGGGTCAGCTCAGGACAGACAAGGAAAAGTTCCCCATATCAGACTGGTGAACCAGGTGAGGTACCGAGCGCCAAAAAAAGCCACTCTGGAAAACCCTTGCTACCTTATTGCCACCTCCTCCTAACTTTGCTAGCATCCTTCTCCTGGGGGTACTTATGGACTTAGCCACTTGGCCAGGTTTACCTCTCTCATCCCGGGTGCCAAAATAGATGGTAGGGGGCACATTGGGAAAGAGACTGTAGATGAGAGCTGGTCGGACAACTTTCTCATTGGAAAGGGGTTTGGTCAGAATCTCTGCACAGCTCCTAGGATGAAAAACAGACACATGGTAGAGAAAGGGAAGTCCACAACCGTGGAGTGCTGTTACGATGACATATACTTTCTTTCGGGGTGCTGTCTTTATTAATTTTGAGAGAGTGAGAGAGTGCACAGGCAGAGGAGGGGCAGAGAGAGAGAGAGAGAGAGAGAGAGAGAGAATCCCAAGCAGACTCTGTGCTTGAGGCATGCAGCCCAATGCAGGTCTCGATCTCACCAACTGTGAGATCATGACCTGAGCCAAAATCAAGAGTCAGATGCTTAACCAACTGAGCCACCCAGGAGCCCTGGGGATGCTGTCTTTTAAATTGTGATTCTACAAAGACAAGTGCTCAGTAATTATTTTGCAAATAGTAATCCATAAAGTGCTAGGGCTAACCCATAAGCCACACTATTAAATGTCACCTAAAGACCAAATTTTCCAATACTTCCTTCTGTGATTCAGCTCCAAAATTTCTAGTGACAGGTCACAGGCAGGGGAAGCCCCTGAAGAGTGGCTCTGCAAGTGGGTAATGGGTCTGGGTGCGTGCAAGAGGAATATGCTACACAGAGACAAAGAAGAGAGAAAAAAATTGATAATAATTAAAAAGGAGGAAGAGCAGAAAAGACCTAAGAGGAACAGAGTTTTAAAAAGAAAAAGGAAAAAAAAAGCGAAAGAAAAGAGTGATACTTCTAGCACATTTTATATGTAGGTTAAATCTGAAGATACACAGATAATTAATGCTTTTCTCCATTTTGGGAATGATTTGTGGTATCAGATTTTTATGTAACAGTATGGTAACACAGGTCTGGGAATCTGGGGCAGTGGGCTGTTGAGTCCCTACTGTTGTTCCAACAGTGGCTAGCCAAGATAGCCAAGGCTATCTCAAGGGATCTCAAATAAATGAACACCTCAACTATGTATTGGGTACAAGCTGACACACGCAGACCATTTCTTTAAATAGCATTGGGGGTGGAAAAAATAGTTATTACTCTCTCTGCTGAGTTGGTATGATCCACAAACATTACTATTTAAGATTAACCTTTACATTCTAAACAGCCATTCTATCTGTTATTTTACAGCACACCAGAAATCGGCACTATACGTAAAACACTTTAGCGTTTTAAATTTTTTTTTTTTTCAACGTTTTTTATTTATTTTTGGGACAGAGAGAGACAGAGCATGAACGGGGGAGGGGCAGAGAGAGAGGGAGACACAGAATCGGAAACAGGCTCCAGGCTCCGAGCCATCAGCCCAGAGCCTGACGCGGGGCTCGAACTCACGGACCGCGAGATCGTGACCTGGCTGAAGTCGGACGCTTAACCGACTGCGCCACCCAGGCGCCCCCACTTCAGCGTTTTAAATCAAGAATTTTTAAAGAATGTTATTGGGTCACGTTAAATACTAATTCTCAAGGAAATAATGTCACTGAACTCAACTCTTAATTCCCCATTTCCAAAACAGTCTACTTGAAAGGCTTTGAATTTACTGAGTATCAGAATTTAGGATTGTTGAAAACCCAGGTGCCCCAACAAATAAACGTTTTTAAAATAAATAAATAATTTAAAAAATAGATGTATGTGATGGTTTACAGAAGCTTTATTCCCAATAGCCCAAACTGGAAATAACCCAAGTACAAATATCCTTCAGCAGGTAAATGTACTGTGGCATATCCTCACCATGGAACACTACTCAGCAATAAAAAGGAATGAACAACCTCGATGCATGCAACAACCTGGATAAATCTGCAGAGAATATGCGGAGTTAAAAAAAAAAAAAAAAAGCCCATCCCAAAAAGTTACATATGGCAATCATCTTATTTTTATGATACTCTTGATGAAATCAAGATGAAATCAACTTGTGAAAAAGTTATAGAACAAATTAGTGGTTGCCAAGCATTAAGGAGGAAACAGGCACAGGAGGGAGGGAGGTTTGGCTATTAGGGCAACAGGAGGGATTTCTGCAGTGATGGAAATACTTGTATCTTCACTAAGGTTAATATCTTGATTGTACTCTATGGTACTAGCTTTGCCAAATATTACCACTGGGGAAAACTGAGTAAAGAGTTCAGGGGATCTCTCTGTATTATTTCTTACAACTGCATGTGCATCTATTAATTGTCCCCAAATCAAAAGTTTAATTAAAAAAAAAAAAAGGTAGAAAATCTTTGTTAGCTGCCTCCTCAAGAGGCCTGGCTTCTGAGCTAGCAGTAAACTATGCCGCTGCAACAGTTACTTCTCTGTCCTCAATATTCACATCTGAAAAAAAAACCGGAGGGGTTCAGTAGGTTAAGCATCCGACTTCGGCTCAGGTTATGATCTCACACTTTGCGGGTTCGAGCCCCGTGTCGGGCTCTGTGCTGACAGCTCAGAGCCTGGAGCCTGCTTCAGATTCTGTGTCTCCCCCTTTCTGCTCCTCTCCTGCTTCCACTGTCTCTCCCTCTCTCAAAAATAAATAAACATTAAAAAGAGAGAGAGAGAGAGAGAGAGACACATACACACACTGGACTCTTAATGACCTCCAGCTCTAAAATTAAGTGATTCTTGGAGAGCCTGGGTGGCTCAATCAGTTAAGCATCCGTCTTCGGCTCAGGTCATGATCTTGCAGTTTGTGGGTTCGAGCCCCACATCAGGCTCTGTGCTGACAGCTCAAAGCCTGAAGCCTGCTTCCGATTGTGTCTTTCCCTTTCTGCTCCTCCCCCATTTGCAGTCTGCCTCTCTCTCTCAAAAATAAATACACGTTAAAAAAACAAATTAAAAAAAAATTTTTTTTTAACATGTACTCATTTTTTTTGAAAGAGAGAGCGAGCTAGCAAGTGAGCTCTCAGCACAGAGCCTGACGTGGGGCTCAAACTCACTAGCTGTGGATCATGACCTGAGCTGAAGTTGGATACTTAACCGACTGAGCCACCCGGGTGCCCCCCCAATTTTTTTTTTTTTAATTAAGTGATTCTTGTGGCACCTGAGTGGCTCAGTCAGTTGGGTGTCTGTCTCTTGATTACAGCTCAGGTCATGGTCTTGTAGTTTGTGGGATTGGGCCCCATGTTGGGCTCTACACTGAGAGTGCAAAGCCTGCTTGGGATTCTCTCTTTCTCCTCTCTCTGCTCTTCCCCCCACTCACGCTCTCTTGCTCTCAAAATAAATAAATGGACATTAAAAAAATATTAAATTAAGTGATTCTTCAAAAAAGAATATGAAACAGAAAAGGCAATAAACTAACTATTGCTAGGTAGAGAAACAGAGACAGCGTCTTCAATGACCTTTCTATGACTGTCAACTTTTCTATAAGATAAAATATATAAATCTCTCACAATTCAGAAAAAATGATTTTAGCTAGTCCCAAAGTATTTCTGATTTTAGTCATCCTTAAAATGCAAAGTGGTTTGGAATTCATCAACCTCCATGTGTTTGAAAATCTATGTTTTAAGCCTGTATAGATAAGAAGGTCTGTACATCTTGTAGAAGTTAAATTAACCAGTGAACAAATTATGAGCAAACTGTTTTTGTGAATTTTACAGTATATGATTCAGAAAGGTTAAGTAAAGGGCTGTGCAGCTGTCTCAAAGTAGGCCTGAAGACAAACCCAGGTCACCCTTAAGTACGGAAAAGGTGGGACTCCAAGTCAATTATCCTCCTCTTATGGAGAGCAGAGGTCCTCAAGTCAACATCCAGATGTGGCTTTGTTTTTCTGGAAGGAGGACCAGTTAGGCTTTGAGTAACACTAGACTCAGGGTTACCTAGGACAGGATTTCTATCCGTCTTCACAGAAAGTTCTAGTTCTGTGTCTTCTCTTTCCAAACAGTTCTCTCCCCTTGCTAGTTTGGGGCTTCAAAACTGGTGCTGGCGTTGCCACCATCGCACTCACAGAGCTGCAGCCTGCCTGGTCTGCACCAACCAAGGCATGGAAGGCTCCTTGTCTTCTTTGCTTCATTTGAGGCACAGCTGACACAGACAAAAGCAAGCTGAGTGTGGGCGCTCTGTACAGTAGGTATATGTTAGCCTTGACACGTGGCTTGATTTTCATTAAAATTAGCAGAGAAATTTTACACAAAAAACAAAACACCAACTGTCAATACTTGTATTTTGTTCCTTTTACATTTTCAGTAGAAGTTATTTTTCTAAAAAAATTTTTTTAATGTTTGTTTATTTTTGGGAGAGAGAGAGAGAGTGCATGAGCAGGGGAGGGGCAGAGAGAGCGGAAGACAGAATCCGGAGCAGACTCAGGCTCTGAACTGTCAGCGCAGTGCCGGATGCGGGACTCGAACTCCTGAACTGCAAGATCACAACCCGAGGCGAAGTCAGACGCTTAACCAGCTGAGCCACCCAGGCGCCCCAGAAGTTATTTTTAAAAAGAAAAACACTCTAGGGGCGCCTGGGTGGCTCGATCAGTTAAGTGTCCGACTTTGGCTAAGGTCACAATCTTCCATTTAGTGAGTTCGAGCCCTGCACTGGGCTCTGTGTTGACAGAGCCTGGAGCCTGCTTTGGATTGTGTCTCCCTCTTTCTCTGCCCCTCCCCCTCTCGCACTCTGTCTCTCTCAAAAATAAACATTAAAAAAAAAAAAGAAATTAGTACTTTGGGGCGGGGGGGGGTCTTTATAATATTTTTTAAATAATATTTAATAAAACAATGTAATAAGGCAAAGTTTTAAGTGGTGAGGGGAACAAGTAAGGTTATGTTGAAGGTGTTAACTTTCTACCCAGAAAGGCAGCATATGTGACCCTTCAGCAAGTCCTTGAAAGACCTTCAGCAGAATGACTGCCCTCATTTATAATAACTTCCTCACAGTCCTGCGTTCCTTCCTTCCCCTGGGTTCCCCATCTCAGTTACGCAGCATCCTCCAACAACCTGTTTTGTAAAAGAAGAGCCTACATGAAGAGACTGACTTTTTGGTTCCCTGGTTAGACATGGATATTTCTCAGACTCTACCAAGGGTAGTCAATAAAATAACCTAGATTTAAGCTAGAAGATTTTTTTCCTTTTGGGGGGGAAAGAGAGCATGCGCATATGCAAGTGGGGGAGGGGCAGAGGGAGAAAGAGAATCTTAAGCAGGCTCCATGAGCCAAACTTGGGGCTTGATCCCACGACCATCAGATCATGACCTGAGCTGAAATCAAGAGTCAGACACTTGACTAAGACACCCAGGTAGCCCAATTTTCTAAGCACTTCTTGAAATCATTTTTTTACTTGAACAATTTCTTGGAAATTAAGACCAAACTGTAGGCTAAGAAACATGGTACTATTTTTAAGCCTAAATGATACAATATGCTTCTGGTCCTTGTTTGAAAACTAAAATCGCAAATGTAAAACTCTGGTAAAAATGAGTTACAGTTAACGGGGCCATTAATGACGTAGGTAATTAATCTCCTTATAATCTTAAAGAGACAGCAAATGAGCCTCTGCCAATGATCAACATAATACTCACCTAGAGATCACTGCTACCGACTCGCTGGTGGAGACAGCACTGAATGAGGAGCACTCTGAGTCTCCTGGGGGGGGGGGGCAAAGAGAGAAGTTCCACTAGGAGAGGCTGCTACACAAACTCACCAAGCCTAGGCAGCTCTTCCTTGGACACGTTGGCTCAGCCTTCCCGCAGAGCCACGAACACCACCCTGCTGCCTTGCACGGCCTTTTGTGAGCTGGGCAGCAGCACAGAGAAAGCAAGACTGGTGGGATGGGAGGGCTAGGAAACCCATTCCCCAGAAGCCACTACAACCCTTAGACCCACGAAGCAAATGATTACTGTAGGTGATAAAGGGAGTCAAGGAGCCAGCATACAGCTGTCAGCCCCCTTCCCTTGCAGGTGGTGACCACTTCCCAGTGGGAGGTAAGAGGGTCCTTTACCCTCCTCTTCTTCATTCTCATCATGGCTGCAGCAGTCTTCCAAACCATCTACCAGCTCTTCTTCTAGATCTTCAGCCTCACCCAGGTCTACCTGGAGGTGTGTAGCTGAACTGTAAGAAAGAATCATGCCCCAGCCCAGTCAGTAAGACAGGTCACAGTTAGATCCTCATTCCTTGATCATGTCCCAGTGTTTCTCTCCACTCACCAACCTGCTGTCTCTTGCTCATTTCTCTTGCCCTCAGAGCTTAGGTCTAGCCACAGTTCCTCAAGCCCACAGCCCCTGTGGTGTAGACAGCTACCCTGTCTCCTATCTTCTCTGAAGTCCCTCATAGCACGTAAGTACACAATTCTGCACACAAAAACACCATCAACGAATGCCTGGTGACTGACTTCAAAGGTCGCTAGGCTTCTGGGAATTCAGAACAAGGATTTGGTAGACCAAGATTCCAGAGAGGTAACAAAGCACAAGAGAAGAAGCCAAGCATGTGTATACCCTAACTCTAAAATGGCTGCATTGGGGCGCATGGGTGGCTCAGCTGGTTGAGCGTCTGACTTCGGCTCAGGTCATGATCTCACGGTTTGTGAGTTCGAGCCCCACATCAGGCTATGTGCTGAGAGCTCAGAGCCTGGAGCCTGTTTCTGATTCTGTGTCTCCCTCTCTCTCTGTCCCTCCCCCACACATGCTCTGTCTCTCTCTGTCTCAGAAATAAACAAACATTAAAAAAAATTTTTTTTAATGGCTATCATACCAGGAATGACAAAGAGCCTGATCTGGTTTGGAATTAAGTAGAAAAGTCACAGGCCCCAACACAAGATGTTTGGTATTATTCTCCCTGGTTTTAATCTAAAACAAACGCTTCCTCTGAAGGACCAGAGAGTAAATCTTTTCAGTTTTGTGGGCCATACAGTTTGTTGCAACTACTCAAACCTACCATTGTAACAGGAAAGCAGCCATACACAGCAGTTAATGAATGGGGAAGGCTGTGTTCCAATAAAGCTTTATTTATAAAAGCAGACAGTGGGCAAGATTTGGCGCACCTACTGGTCTAGTTTGCCAACCTCTGCCCTAAAGTGAAAACCAAAATTCTGGGGCAGCCAAAAAATAAAACCACCTTCAAAGACATAAGGTCAGTGTCATTAAATTATGCTGTATACATTCTCCTGCTCTAAATCAATCAAAAACGTCCCCCAACTTACCCGATATCCCTAGCAGGTGAGTCCAGCTCCCTGGCTTCCTTAGGCCCCTCCGTCCCAAGCTGGCCCAGATGGATGGAAGAGAGACGGGTGGCCACATCAGCTACGCCAAGGGGCTGAGAGGGAGAAGGCAGAATGGGAGTTTTGTCTTCTCCCAGTGGTGGGGAGTCGATCGTAGACCCACAGGCAGGGCTGTGGCTGAGCGCATTGGCATGTGAGGCAAGGAGGTGAATGCTGATGCGTTTGGTACAGAAGACTGTGCTGTCCAACTCCAACGTGTCCCGGGCTCTAGGGAGGATCCTGCTGTTTGCTCCAGCATCCTCCTGAGGGAACTGCTGGCCTACTGAGGGAGGTTTCCACAGCCTGTTCTTGTTGAGGAGATCGCACTGCAAGCTGGAGTTCATGAAACAAGACTGTTCAAACCGGCAGCCTTGCCTTGGCTTCTTCTCAAAGCCTCTTGCAGTCAACTTCCTCACGGCCTCAGTGAACCGAACCTCCTTAGTCAGAGCCTGAGAAACAAAGTCGCCATCCAGGCCACAGGGATGTGGCTCTGCTCTTGTGGTTAAGTTACTCCGGTTATACTGGGGAGAGGCAACACTGGTGGTGGACATGTCTAAGGAGCTGGGGGCAGACAGGGTGCTAGAGGCAGGGGCATCATCTAGGACAGTGCCGGTACTCTTGGGGACCTTGTGTTCAATAGGCTGCACTGCACAGTCTCCAGTACCCCCCGAATGATGCCAGGAGACAAGATGGATCTTGGGTGAGGATACTGGCTTCAGGCCCTCTGTGGCCTGCGATAAAGGCACTTTAGTGCTATTTGGCCGCATGAAGGAGTTGTTATTCAGCGTGGGCTTGGAGGGGGAGGAGGGGGAGGACGGGGAGGACGGGGAGGACGGGGAGGAGGGGGAGGAGGGGGAGGGGGAGGAGAATGGAGAAGGGATCTTCCCTGAGATGGCAGAGGCCAGGCTCTTCCCCGAAGGATTGTCCCCAGCCGCTCCCAGTGAGAGGTATGGATCTGTAGATGAGGATGCCATGGGCTGAGCCATGGGGGAGACTGTGTAAGAAGGGGCCTTGTTGGCAGTGAGTCTGACAGGGAGGCTCTTCTGAGGGAGAGAAAAAGGTGTTTTTCCGGGCAGGCTCGAGCGCAAGCAGAAAGACTCCAGTTGCTGGTACGGTTTGTGCCTGCAGCCGGAGCGGCGGTACAGGAGGGTGCCGCCGAACAGGTCTGGGAGGGTGTGCAGGTAACAGGAGGTGCTGTGGCCTGCAATGACGGCCGTGCGCCCTGAGCTACATAAAGTGCTGGGGCAAAAGAAGTATGCTGGCGGGGGTGGGACCCCCAAGAGGCCTGGGCCCAACCCTGCTGAAAGTGTCCCCACGTGCTTCCTCTCCAGTTTCCAGATTGGCTTCACCTGCTGATGGGCCTGAGCCCAGGCTTTGCCCTCGGAGGGTTTCTCCGGTGGCGGGGCGGGCACTGTGCCCGAGGGGCCACTCTGCTTGAAGCTGTTTCTCTGGCGGAGGCCAATGCTGTAGTGCTCTGTTCCTGCTGAGGCCATGAGGGGCCCACATCATGGCCACGTGGCCTCATGGCCCAACTCGGAAAAGGTGCCACACACCTCCAGTAGTAGTGGCTGCATCCTTGAAGTCCGTCAGCCTGAAGGGGAGAGAAGCCATAGGGAACGTCACAGTCCCAGAAGGACAGACCCCGGGCAACAGAGCCCCCCTTCGGTTCTTCCTGGGCACCCGGCCGTGGCTGTCATTTAGAACCCTGAGAGAAGAGCACGAGAGTCCTAGGGTGCTTCCAGTGGTCTTCCTGCTACCCTCATGCAATCAAAGCCGGCTTCATCAAGGACACGGACTTTAAGACTCCACCAGTGAGTCTGCTCACGTGTTCCCACACCCTCAGGGAGATCTTTCCTCTCTCTCCAAAGCAAAATACATCTCTCTGTGTCACCATCCACTTCACTGAGTGGCTTCCTTCCCTCGCCTAACCCCCAGTGTGGCAAGGAATAAGGCAAGTCTGGGGGTGGCAGAGAAACCAGCCAGTATCTTCCTCTTCACCAACCAATTCTGAAAGATCAAAGGTCACTTGAGAAACAGATTTTACATCTAGGAGTCCCTGACCAACGTTCAGTCACCCCTGGCGTGGCCTGCATTTTATAGTTAAGTGTGACAAGTTGAGATATAAGCAGAGAATTCCCGGGCTGACCTCTGCAGTTCGCTCAGAAGCTGAGACAGTGATTTCATCTCTTCAAGCGTCTTGCCAACTATATAGACTTAAATCCCATGCCAGCTGTTGGTGGGAAAAAGTAGAAACAAAATGGAACTGGACACCAACGGTATTTTTACTTCAAGTGACCTCATTTCCAGCAGCCACAGTGGGACAGGAGAGTTCAGGGGGCAGAATATAGAGGAAGAAGTAGGAGAGCTTTCCTTACATCAAACCCCAGGAATCAGTTGGGGATTGATCTCAGGGAGGGAGGGCCTGTCTCAGACGTTCCCTCATTCAATGTTTCCTCTAAGGCAAAACCTCTGAACCAGCCAGTAATTCTCAGTTCCAAACAGTCTGTTAAGCATGGTCACTTACTTTCTAAATCAAAGTCACAAAATAATCTCCAATTTTCACAAATGACAGCATCCAAAGGGGAAAAAAATAAGACCCTTCTATAAGAAGTCATTCATCTGGGATAATTCTGAATGGAATCCTGGCATCCTTACCAAGGAAGTGTTTTTGCAATGGCAAGAGGGAAAGAATTAGCAGAGAATTTTTTGGCTCAAGTTACTTCTAAAACACAAACTTCAACGGGGAGAGGTCCTTGTATTTTGATAAGAGACTAATGGCCAAGGAAGACCCACTATTCCTATCTACATCTATAGGAACTGTTGGTGTTGTCTAACAACAGAAAGCCTGCAGAAGCCACATGACATCGCCCTCTTTTCCTGCAAAGGCTGACCTATGTGAATTCTTTCTCAAGGAGAGAGAGTACAAAAACCACAACTCATTACCGCCAACATTCAAAATGGCAGTGGGCTAAAAACAGCCTAAGTTCTAAAACTAGATTTTGATGCCAGTAGCCTCATATTAAGGAGACAGAAAATGGACCTCCACCAAGTCCAAACTATGGAAATACTGCCGGGGACAATCACACAGTATGCACTTATGGTACAGAAGCAGACACGAGGGAATATCAAAGCCTGCTGTGGACTTTACAAGACCACACACGTGTGCGTTGTGTACACTCAACAGATTCACAGTCCCAACTCACGTAGTCCTCACGTCTTGCCCTACCAATGCGACCCGACAGACACACCAAAGTGACTGGAGAAAAGGGCTAAGGAAATGAAATGTCACTGGTATGCCTGAAAAATGCCCCACTTGTGGCTCCTCGTGGGCACTGCACTATCTCAGACCTTCACGGCTTTGCAAGTGCCACTCCCTGGAGCCTTTTCCTTCTTTTCACCAGACTGAAAAGTAATCAGCTCGAATACCCCCTTCTCCTGGGAGCCTTCCTGGACTCTCCGCTTTGCAAAGGATGCCTCATCTGTGTGCATGCCACCGTCACTGTTTCTATTATGCTGAACTTTAATGACGGTCTACTGGACCACTCATCTGACCAGAAGCGACAAGTATGTTTTCCTTTAGCCCATGTCCTCAGTTGTGTCTGGAACATAGTTAAGTGCTCAATATTCTGCTGAATGAATGAATACACTGAAAAAGTTCAGTAAATGAAGGGGAACACGCTAGCAGTGATGAAGACTAATTTGGGCATCTAACAAATGCCAGGTAGTGTGCTAGGCATTTTACCTCTATTATCTTATTTAATCCTCACAAAAACCTTATATTCAATTTACTGGTGATGAATCTGAAAATCAGAAAAGCTAAGTAACTCTTCTATAATTAAACAACCGATAATGAGTGGTGCCTAGATTAAAACTAGAGTTTGTCTGACTCTAAATGGCTCTTAAACAGGAATGAAACACACACTCATTCCCTGTCCCCTCAATTATCCTTAAGCTTCAGGTTCAAGAGAAAACCCAGGTTGGAAACACTCTCCCACCGTTTATATTGAGTCCGTTCGTGGACGAAGCTTGTAAAAGCATGTGCTCGTCTCAGAACCGCGGCCAATCCCACTTTCCCCCTGTAGCCATGGATGCCCACTGCCTGCTGCCTCAGGGCTGGGTGAAGAGAACCCTTCTTCCTCCCTTCTGCCCACACCACGCAATGTTTGCCTCTCTGCATCGTGTCACATGAATCCTCAGTGCCAGGAATACTGAACCAAGTGGCCTGGCATCTGGCTGACTTGACTTCGAATCCGAATGAGGAAGAAGGAGCAAAGAATATACTTCTGCCCTCTTCAGAGGCTGCGGGTGGCCTGCTCCCAGGCACAGTGTGAAGCAGGCCAGCTGGGCATGCGCCAGAGTAAAGTGGGTTCTCCTCTAACAGGATTCCAGATCTCCTATGTCTTTGCAATGGCTGTTTCCCACTCCTTGTTTCCTCTCGTAGTCCCCATGATGTGTAGGATGGCAACTTAGAAATGAGCCACCTGTCTTTGTAAGGACACATTATCCGGACACAGGGGTCAAACAGATGAGAAGATGGTTCCGCACATCCCTTTCTGGGAAACAGCTCCAGAGCTAGTAAGAGATAACCAGGGTTGGCGAAGATGACGGTGTCAGGAACTGCCAAGCAAAACCGATCTGGCATGTCAGATAACCTACACAGAGTAGCTTCAAGAACATGAAGTAAACAGTATCACTCATAACAGTACCACATACAAATGTTCTGACCTGGTATCATAGTTTTTGGTTCAGAAGTAGTGTCTGGTTTAGACCAGGAAATAATGGTTGCTAAAAGCAACCTTCTTTCTCTTTAGAGATCATTAATGAAATCAAAACCCCATGTGATGGGGAATAGAGACCTAGCTAGAAAATTCAGGCAACCTGGGTCCCAGGGATCTTTGACTCCTGGCCATGGGTCACCTTTTCCATATGCTACCCTCAGTAGCACTGCCACTCTAGTACCAAAGAATGACTTCATCTGACTATAGGAATGAGAAGTGACAAACTTTAAAAAACCTTCCAGGGGCTTCAGGGTAGCTCAGTCAGTTAAATGGCCAACTTTAGCTCAGGTCATGATATCGCAGTTTGTGAGTTTAAGTCCCGCATTAGGCTCTGTGCTGACGGCTCCTGGAGCCTGGTTCAGATTCTGTGTCTCCCTCTCTCTCTGCTCCTTCTCCACTCTGTCTCTCAAAATAAATAAACATAAAACAAACAAAAAATAGAAAAACGCCTTTGAAGGCTTAAATATAAGTACAGGAAGTAAGGGGCTCCTGGGTGGCTCAGTCGGTTGAGCGTCCGACTTCGGCTCAGGTCATGGATCTCGTGGCTCATGAGTTCAAGCCCTGCGTCGGGCTCTGTGCTGACAGCTCAGAGCCTGGAGCCTGCTTCGGATTCTGTGTCTCCCTCTCTCTCTCTGCCCCTCCCCTGCTTGTTCTCTCTCTCCCTCTCTCTCAAAAATAAATAAAAACATTAAAAAAAAAAAGTAGAGGAAGTGAGGAAATAGTTTCAAAATCTAACACATTGCAATAGTGGTTTCTGCCATAAAGTCAAAGCCTAGATGGACAAATAGTGTCTGGTACCCAGACCCCAGAGAAAGTATATACTCAGAAGGCCATTTTCCCACGAGGTCATAAAACCTGTCCCTTGTAGTATACCCTGGGCTCCTGACACAATGTACACCACCCACCCCGCCCCAACTCCCTCAGATTCCTAAGCACACTGTGATGATACACACTGGTGTGTCTATGTGTGTCTTTAGAATCTCAGAAACAGGCTGCCCATCTCCCAGGAAACGTTATAGGATGAGACATCGAAGGCAAGAATAAGAAGGAAAGGTATTTATACACGTAGGAAGCCTCACAAAGGCTACTGATGAAAGCCTTGTTTCAAAAACGCCCAACTGGTGGCGCCTGGGTGGCTCAGTCGGCTAAGCATCCGACTCTTGCTTTCGGCTCAGGTCATGATCTCACAGTTCCTGAGATGAAACCCCCCCCCCACCCCCCCCCCAGCATCAGAGCCTGCTTGGGATTCTCTCTCCCTCTCTCTCTGTCCCTCGTGTGCTCTCGTGTGTGTGCTCTCTCTCAGAATAAACAAACATTAAAAGAAAAAGAGTCTGTTTCTACAACAACAACAAAACACAAGAACACCCAACCCAAGCAAGTCTAAACTTAGAGTAATTGGTGATTATATAAATTAAAAGGATTCACAAGTCCCATTATTTTCATTCAATTTACATACATTTTTTTAGCCACATATATATCCACTACTTAAAGACAAGTAAAGGCACTCATACTTACTCTCTCTCAAGGGTCCGCCATTAGTTGACCCTCCAACCAAGAGCTTGTGAGGAACTTACTTTAGGAACCAATAAACTGACCTCATCTGTTAGATTTTGAACAATCTAACACATTTCACAGAGCTACTAATCTTACACCTTTCTTGCTCCTACAGATTATCCCTGGGGAAGAGGAGAACTCAAGGGGTGAACAGGGGATATAAACACTATGCTATTGCCAGAAGCGTTCAAGTTTAGAAGCAAACAAGCCTGTTTCTGATTAAGTTGCTCAGTCAAGATCCAAACAGGAACACGCCCAGCTGAAAAGAAAGGTTAGTTTAGGGCAGATCAGCTGAGGAGCGTGTTCTTGGGAATAAAAGCCCCTTTGAAACAGCTCTCAGGACATTTGAATGTGTTTAAGCAAAAACAAAGGGCTGGAAGAATATACACTAAACTATCATGGTAAGTATCTTGGGGAGAAGAGTGGAATGAAGGATGGGGCAAGGGAGGGGAAGGGAGGGGGACATTTTTCCAGTTTACTTCATGGGCATCTGTATTGTCTAATCCTTCAAAACAACAACAACCAACCACATGTTACTTGTGGGAAGTATTCCAAGAGTCTCCAGGGCACTATGATCCCTCACAGACATGCTGGGTCAGCAGTTACCATCCCTTCATAACTCACATCAAACAGAGCTCTGATGAATAGTGAATTCACACAACTGGAATGTTTGAGAAAAGACAAGAGAAGAAGTATCATAACCCCCACTGGGTAGCAGTGAGATCAAATTGGAAAATTCACATAAAGCACAGTCCACACTAAACATTCAAGGGGTGGGTGGCAGTTATCATGCTCATTACTGGCACCGTATGGTCAAACCTTCTTCCCTCAGCTCTTTTCTCAAGTATCAATGAAGGGGGGGGGGGGGGGGGGGGGAGGGGTCGGAAGGGGGAAACACACATGGAGAAGGCAGCACAACAAGTATTCCGTTGCAAAATTTCAGCTAGTACAAATAATGTTTGTATAAAAAGACATAGTAGTCTGGTCATTTGGGAAACTTCTGTGCAATTTATTATATTACTGGTAACTAGGTTCTTCACCTGCAGGTGTGACTTGGCACTAAAAAACAATTGAAAAGTGCTTTTGTCGGGGGGGGGGGGGGGGGGAAGGGCGGTGCCTGGGTGGCTCAGCCAGTTAAGCTTCTGACTCTCGATTTTGTCTCTGGTCATGATCTCATAGTTCGTGAGTTTGACCCGTGTCGGACTCCACACTCAGTGTGGAGCCTGCTTAGGATTCTCTCTCTCCTCTCTCTCTCAAAATAAATAAATAAGCTTAAAAAAAAAAAAAATGCTTTGGGATATACCCTTACAGTTTTTATATAACTAGATGGTTGGGATTTCTGAAAACACTGGGTGAAGAGTTAAAAAGTGATTGATCACTACATACCATTTGTCAATAAAAAGAACAAAGGAACTAGAGCTCCTTGGAAAATAGTTGGGACAGGAAAAGCATCAGATGAGCCCAGACTATCTCTTATGCTGCAAAAACTAAGGAAACATTCAAAATTTGATAGAGGCATCGTAAGATCACAGAAACAGCTCATATCACACTTAATAGTAAAACACTAGATGCTTTCCCTCTAAGATTGAGAATAAGACAAGGATGTCTACTTTCCTCATTTCTAGTCAACACTGCATTGGAAATTCTAACCAGTGCAATAAGGCAAGAAAAAAAAATTAAGCGTACGTAGATTGCAAAGGAAGAAATAAAACTATACTTATTTGCAGGAGACATAATCTTGTACATTGAAAATGCTAAGAAATCTACAAAAAAAAACTTCTAAATAAGCAAATTTAGTAAGATAATAGGATACAAGATCAAATATAACAATTGATTTACTTCTATATACTAACAAGAAAAAATGAAATAAAAGAAACACATCCATTCACAATAGCATTAGAAAAAATAAAATCCTTAAGAATAAACTTAACAACAGGTGCCTGGGTGGCTCACTCAGTTAAGCATCCAGCTCTTGGTTTCGGTTCAGGTCACGATCTCAGTCATGAGATCCAGCCCCACATTGTGCTCTGTGCTGAACGTGGAGCATGCTTGGTATTCACTCTCCCTCTCTCTCTGCCCCTCCCCAACTTGTGCATGCACATGTGTGTGCTCTCTCTCTCAACATAAATGAATATTAAAAAAAATAATAATAAACTTAGGACACCTGGGTGGCTCAGTCAGTTAAATGTCCGACTTCAGCTCAGGTCTTAAGCTCACAGTTCATGAGTTCTGGCCCACGTCAGACTCTGTGCTGACAGCTCAGAGCCTGAGCCTGTTTCGGATTCTTTGTCTCCCTCTTTCTCTGCCCCTCCCCTGCTCATGGTGTCTCTCTCCCTCTCAAAAATAAACATTAAAAAAAAAATTTTTTTTAAATAAACTTAACAAAAGAAGTACATTGAAAACTACAAAACACTGCCAAGAGATATTTAAAATTAAATAAATGGAGACATATAACATGTTCATAAACTGGAAGACTCAGCATTGTTAAGATGGCGATTCTTCCCAAACTGATCTATGGAGTAAACGCAATTCCTATCAAAATCCCAGCAGGCTTTCCTGGAGAAACTGACAAGCTGATCCTAAAATTTATACAGAAATGAAAAAGACCCAGAACAGCCAAAAACAATTAAAAGAGGGGAAAAAAAAAAAGTTGAACTTACACTACCTGATTTAGAAACTTAGTATAAAATTACAGTAATCAAGGCAATGTAAGTATTGGCATAATAAACATACAGATGAACGGAACCAAACAGAGTCCAGACATAAACCCTTACATTTACGGTCAATTAATTTTCAATAAGGTTGCCTATGCAACTTAATGAGGAAAAGGATAATCTTTAACAAATGACTTTGGAACAGTGGGTATCCATGTACAAAACATGAACTCAGACTCTTACTTTAGACCATAATTGACTCAAAATGGATCATAGAGCTAAATGTAAGAACCAAAACTATAACACTTCTGGTAAAAAAAAACAAGAGAAAATGTTTATGACCTTGGGCAAGGCAAAGATTTATTAGATATGATACAAAAATCGTGACTGAAAAATTTTAAAGGAAAGTATGGTTAACAGTCCAGCTGTTAGCTGGATTATATCATAATTAAGAACTTAGAAAGGGGCACCTGGGTGGCTCAGTTAAGTGTCCAACTCTTGGTTTTGACTCAGGTCATGATCTCACAATTTGTGAGATCGAGCCCCATGTTGGGCTGTGTGCTGACAGCACAGAGCCTGCCTGGGATTCTCTCTCTCCCTTTCTCGGTCACCCACACTCTCTCTCAAAATAAACACATAAAGTTAAAAAAAAAAAAAAAAAAGCTACACACACATATATAAAAAAAAGAACTTAGAAAAACACTACTGAGAGAATGAAAAATAAAAATCTATGAACAGGGAGGAAATAGCTGCAATTATAAAGGACTTGTATTCAGAATATACTAAGAATTCTCACAAGATGAAGGGCACCTGGGTGGCTCAGTTGGTTAAGCTTCCGACTCTTGATTTCAGCTCAGATCATGATCTCACAGTTTATAGGATAAAGTCCTGAGTGGGGCTCTGAGCTGACAGGATGGAACCCGTTTGGGATTCTCCCTGTCCCTCCGCCCCTCCTTTGCTCGCTCATGCGTGTGTGCATATGCACTCTTCCTTCCTGTCTCTCAAAATAAATAATAAAAAAAAAAGATGAAAACGAACCCAATTTAAAATTTTTTAAATAGGCAATTTTAAAAATAGGCAAAACATCTGGGGGCACCTGGGTAGCTCAACTGGTTGAGTGTCTGGCTCTTTTTTTTTTTAATTCTTTTAATGTTTATTTTTGAGACAGAGACAGAGCACGAGTTGGGGAGGGGCGGAGAGAGAGAGGGAGACACAGAATCTGAAACAGGCTGCAGGCTCTGAGCTGTCAGCACAGAGCCAAACGCGGGGCTTGGAGCCACGAACTGTGAGATCATGACCTGAGCCGAAGTCGGATGCTCAACCGACTGAGCCACCCAGGCGCCCCTAGTGTCTGACTCTTGATTTCAACTCAGGTCATGATCTCATGGCGAGTTCAAACCCCACATTACACATCAGACTCCAAGCTGAGAGCACGGAGCTTGCTTAGGATTCTCTCTCTCCCCTTCTCTCTGCCCCTGCTTGCACACACGCGCACGCGCGCGCGCACACACACACACACACACACACACACTCTCTCTCTCTCTCTCTCTCTCTCTGTCTCTCAAAATAAATAAACTTAAAAAAAAAAAAGGTTATTACTACTTAAAGGGAAGCTTGGTTGTCCTCAGACCAGGAGGTAGGCAGTGCACAATCAACTTCAATTTTTGTTTGAAATTAGACTGGCAGGAATGAATTTTACCAGTGAATGATTCCAGCCAATGAAGTAAGACTCACTCATTGCTCCATTACCTGAAGCAGGCTTGACTGGGGATCCATCACTAAGGTGCAAGAACTGAGGTTACATGCCTTAAAGAAGGGCCTCCCCAGTATATAAGTCTTTTCAGTGTAGCCACTGGTAGCCACCTTAATATGAACTAGTCACCCAGCATACTCTGCTCTAACCTGCCAGGGAATTTGCCAACCCTGGCTTAAAGGGGAGTAAGAGGAAGAAGGCAAACACGGGAGCCTGGCAGATAAAGTTCAACAGCACTTTCTCTGGGGCCCATCAACACACCATGTAGGGGGAGGTCTCTGATTTTTAGGGGAGAAATGCTGTTTAAACCTGATTCTAAGCAAAACCTCATTGTCCAACAAAACACAAGGCCTGGTCCCGACTTCAACTGAAAAGCAGCTGCTGTCAGCACCAGTTGAGAAACAAGAACCTAGAGGCTGAGATAAGGGCTGGCTAGGGTCGAAGGACCACGGGGACAATGGGAAGCTTAAGGTTTTTTGTTCTTGTTTTTTCCTATAACCACTGTTACTCAAGAAGGGAACATGTTTTCTGTTAATCTTCTTGAAACTAGATGGGAATGTCAGATTTCAGTGAAGTCGTGCTAAGGACAATGGGAGCGGGGCTGAGATAAGAATGTATCAATCAGGGGTGCCTGGGTGGCTCAGTCTGCTAAGCATCCAACATCGGCTCAGGTCAGGATCTTGCAGTTGTGAGTTCCAGCACCAGGCTCTATGTCGGGCTCTATGCTGACAGCTCAGAGCCTGGAGCCTGCTTTGGATTCTTTGTCTCCCTCTCTCTCTGCCCCGCCCCTGCTCATGATGCGCGCTCGCTCTCTCTCTCTCTCTCTCTCTCTCTCTCAAAAATAAACATTCAAAAAAAAAAAAAACAACCAGAATGCCATCAATCATTTCAATCCTATTCCTCACTTAACCGACTCACCTTTAGAGACCTTATAGAATCAGAGGCAGTAAATAAGCTTCAAATGCACAAAAAGACTTCAGTAAAAAAAACATCCAGGCAGAAGGGGCTAAGTCCCTTTGGTATTCATGCAACACCAACACTCCCAACGTGCCCTGTGGCAATGATTTCACCCTGACCTCAGATCTTCACTCCCACTCACTCAATCCACCATCAAGTCTTTCCAGCTTCAAATGTATGCCCTTGGAGCCATCTATTCTCCAATTCTACCATTACCTTAGTCCACACCACTATCACTTCTCACCTGCTGGTTTTCCTGCTTCTAACTCTTATGCCTTCTTTATAATCAATTCTCCAGACTGTGGTCATGGTGCCCTTTTTAAAATGTAGCTTAGGGGCGCCTGTGTGGCTCGGTCGGTTAAGCGTCCGACCTTGGCTCAGGTCATGATCTCACGGTCCGTGAGTTCGAGCCCCGTGTCAGGCTCTGTGCTGACCGCTCAGAGCCTGGAGCCTGTTTCAGATTCTGTGTCTCCCTCTCTCTCTGCCCCTCCCCTGTTCATGCTCTGTCTCTCTCTGTCTCAAAAATAAATAAACGTTAAAAAAAATTTTTTTAAATAAAAATAAAAAAATAAAATGTAGCTTAAAGCCATCTGGTGGTTCCAAGGCCTACATGATCTGACTCCTGTATCTCTGACCCTATGAGAGCCATTCTTCCTCCTCACTAGATGTGTTCCCACCTGTGTTCCCAGAGGCTCCACTGTTCTCTCTGAAACACTCAGATCTTTAGAGGTCAGCAAATATCACCACCTCAAAAAGCCTGTCTACGCTGATGCAGTACCCCCGATCCTTCCCTATCACACTACCTCGTTTTAGTCTCACTCCTCCACTAACTGAAATAATTGGATGTTAATATTTCCTTGTAACTGCCTAAAGAAATAGTGGAAAAATAAATAGGAACTGATTTCTTTTTTTTAAAGTTTACCAATGGGGTGTGAGACTTACCTATCTTTTCCATCATTTTAATTTCTGGCTATAAAAATGAATCACGTAGTCAAAAACCATATTCCTTATTTTTAAAACAAAAACTTCAATTATTTATGCATTCCTTTGTTGTCTATTTTCCCTTCCAGAATGAAAGCTCTTTGAGAACTGGGACCTTGTTTACATAGTGTTATGACGAGCCCTGGAAATGTAATCGGGGCTCATTTAATATTTGCTGAATATTCAAATGTGTCTACAACAGCTAAAACCAGCACAGCCACGAGTGTACTCTCTTCAGGTCACACAGGTGCTCCTACCACCATCTCCTTGTGGCTACTTCTTTACTCAGTGCAGGAACCAGGCCACAGCCACACCCAACTCCTTCCCAGTGCCTTTTCTCCCCATGAAGCCCCCTCCAAAGTCCTCCAAGTTCCTCTTTTATCCCCTCCCTCACATCCAACCAATCTGCTCTTGCAATTTCAACTATTAGTTACAGAAGAGCCACTCTTCAGACCTGACCTCTCTCAAGCTTCATGTCCTCGTCACCAACTGTCCGTTCTACCTTTTCATCATGCGTCTCCAATCACTTCAATCCAGCTTGTTAAGCCAGCCCTGCTCACTTGTCCTTCAATTTCTTTCAGTGGAACTTTCTTTCTCTCAGTCACCTAAGAATATGTCAGTCACCTCGGACTTCATCCTTTCCCTTATTCTCCATGGCCAAACCAGTGATAAAATTTAAGAGATTCTCTTCCTTAGCAGGCTTCATTTCCCCACCCCTACCCCAGTTCTGGACCATTGCAATAACATCCAGACTGAAGTCTGTGTTTCCAGGGCCTGCCCTTCTGAATTCCATCCTCCAGGCAGCCTCCAGATTCACTTTGCTTGATTTTACTTCAATGGGTTACTCCTGATTCAAACATTTTCTAGGAGTCCTCATTAAATACCACAGTAGCCCAACAACCATCCGCATCAGAATAACATGGGGTGCAGATTCCCGAATCCCATCTTCAGAGAGGATTCGGTAGGACCAGGAATCTGTGCTTTTTTTTTTTTTTTTTTTTAAAGTAGGCTTCACATCCAGCCCAACACAGGGCTTGAACTCACGACCCCGAGATCAAATCCTTGAGCTGAGAGCACAAGTCAGAGGCTTAACCAACTGAGCCACCCAGGAATCTGCATTTTTAACATTCCAGATGATTCTCACATGAGTCAATAAATAAAATCCAGATTTCTCAGCTTGGATTTGAAAGGCTTATTTCCATTTCCTTCTACCTTGAACTGCCGTATGAACTGTGCTGGTCTTAACACTAAACTCCTGGAATAAACCTTCCAAACTTGTCTGCAGGCCTTTACTCCACTAAGCCTCTTCCTTCTGAATCCTTATATTTTATTTACCTTTTCCAGGCACAACTCAAGCCCCACTCTCTCCATAAATATCTCTTGCGTATTTATTCCTCTAACGTGATACTTTGCAAAGGCTACTCTCAACACTATTCTCTTTTCACCTGGATATACCTCACAAGCTCCATGATGGTCTTCATAGGGAATCCCGGTGTACCTATAACAAATGCAAATGCAAATGCAAAGCTAATCTGGCAGAAGGGGGCAGATCACTGCCCTAGTTTGACCTCCTCCTCAGCAATGCCTCCCACATCTCCTCCCCAAACAACCTCACCGGCACCAGGCTCCCTAGAACAAGGTTTCGAAAACCATGGACTTGGGGGTGATGGGTACATTCAATGTCACTCATACATCCACAAAGCTGTTAAAAATAGGTGAGCCTCAGGGGCGCCTGGGTGGCTCAGTCAGTTGAGCAGCCAGCTTCTGCTCAGGTCATGATCTCGCAGTCCGTATGTTCGAGCCCCGCGTCGGGGCTGGACAGCTCAGAGCCTGGAGCCTGCTTCGGATTCTGTGTCTCCCTCTCTCTCTGCCCCTCCCCCACTCATGCTCTGTCTCTGTCTCAGAAATAAATAAACATTAAAAAAATTAAAAAAAAATAGGTGAGCCTCAGTGGCTCAGTAGGTTACGCATCCAGCTCTTGATTTTGGCTCAGTTCATGATCTCACAGTTGATGTCCCCAGCCTGTCTGGGATTCTTTCTCTCCCTCCCTCTCTGCCCTTCCCCTGCACTCTCTCAAAATAAATAAACAAACATTAAAAAAAAAAAAAAGCTGTTAAAAATAAAACAAAAAAACTTGACTAAACGGATAAGAAAGGAGGATACGGGGCGCCTGCATGGCTCAGCCGGTTAAGCAACCGACTTCGGCTCAGATCATGATCTCATAGCTAGTGAGTTCTAGCCCCACGTCAGGCCCTGTGCTGACAGCTCAGAGCCTGGAGCCTGCTTCGGATTCTGTGTCTCCCTCTCTCTCCGCCCCTCCCCTGATCACACTCTGTCTCTCTCTCTCAAAAATAAATAAAAACATTAATTAATTTAAAAAATAAAAAGGATAAAGAACTGCAAAACATTCTTAAACAAAATGACTTCAAACATCCCTTTCTTTCTGTTTACAGAGCTAGCTTAGCCCAATATCTACCCCCTCCACCCACCCACCTCACCAAACGCAGGGCTCTTGCAGTAGATCCCCAACTGCCATCCAGGGCTGCAGCCTCTGCTCTTCTAGAGCAAGCAGTCTCAGGAAGCACACCAATCTGCTTTGTCATCTTTATCCGGCATCCACAAACTGCCCGTTTCATTCCGCCTTCCACGCTTTGAGATGTAATTTTGCCTCAAGTTTTCTCCTTAGTTGAGAGTGAGTGATGAGCAACCTACGCTAGAAAATCTATGGCTGTTGTTTCAAACCATCAAGTCTCCAGGGGCCAGGGCCAGGGCCAGACCAACTTGGACAAGGTATCAATTTCTACAGAAAGCAATTATTCATTACCCACTGATCAAATCACTCTCCTGTATTACAGAAGTGGGTGTGGCCCTTGGGACCTGCACTTCCCTTTTCCTCCTCCACCTAGGTTGTCTCTCACCGTCACCAGGGGGAACTCACGACATCAGAAATGGCTCAGAGTCTACAATTCGAAAGCTCTCTAATGAGACTGCTTTAATCGCTCAGTAGATATGTTAGAAGATAGAACTGTCTTATCTGGAACCAAGCTGAATGGGGAGGAATATAGGAATCAGACTCAATTTCTCTTATGAGATAAATCCCAAGCTATGTCTCCCTCAAAAAATGTGGAGGAGCAATGAACTTCCTGAAGGCCTCCTGAGAAAGGAAGGTCAATACCGTAGCCCTATGAGAAGGGAGGGCCAATACCACAAGTTAAGAAAGCCAGCTTTTACAGAACACAGTTCAGTAATGCAAAAGGAGTTGGCCAACCTGAGAGAAAAATCTAGCTTACAGCACCTAGAGCTGAGGGAGGTAAATCTACAAATTACTGAAGAGTGAAAACTGCTGGAGGCTTAACATAATTGGGTGACTAGCTCTCCTAAAGCCTTCGCTTTTATCACCAGAAAGCAACCTCTTTCCTCCTCCTGAGGGTGGACGGTGGTCCTCTGGGGATAGTCCACAGGTTCTGCTGCCGAAACTATTTTCCTAACAAAACTAAGATGGGATTCGCCTTTTTAACTGTGCTGGCCTTCCCACTGATGGTACAAAAGCAATGGTGGGTCAACATTTGGTGCCGAAGCAAGAAGGGAGACAATGGCACGCCAAGTTAGATCCTTCGCCACCACACGCTTCCTCACCACACAGTGAAAGAATGCCAGCTTTACCCAAGAATGTCCTTGATGGCAGAGTCAAAATTCTATTAAAGCTCAATTCTGGAGGGCATCTTTTTAATATTCTGTGTGACAAAACAAGAAGCACATATAAAACACCTATGTGGCATACAGAAGGTGATGGCTACCTCTAAGGAAAGCACTGTGCGTATGAATTGCAAAATTTTTCTGTGGAACATCATGCTCACTTGGAAGAATAAATGACACAAAAGCGATGGGTTATTCAGACTTTGGCATTTGGCAAACATTTTCTAGAAAATACAACAAAGTGAGACTGGCAACTCAAGAAAAAAACTGACAGTATTTGTTGCCAATGATAAAATTTGAGCTTCCAAGAGAAAATTAGAATTTTGGCAAAACTGTATCTGCCGCCATGAGCTTGACAGCTTCCCAACACTTAACCCTTTTTCTGATGAGAGTGTGGTGATATGATTTTTCTGACACTGTTAATAAAATGTGTCAACGTTTGGAAGAGCCACGTAACTCAGTGAAACCAGTATTTTCCAGATACCTATCACACAATGCTACAGAATCCTCTCTGGGTAAAAGACGCAGTCAAAATGAGAGACCAATGGATTTTAATGTAACAAAGTATGAAAAGTTCACTGGTATCATTTCAGATACCACACTGTAATAACTTTCATAAAACCATCCCTTGTTAACTTGTGTGTAACACCAAAGAAGAATATCCACAATTATCTGAAAAGGCTATTAAAAATACTCTTCCAACTAAATGTCCGTTTGAGGCTGGGTTTTCTTAATAATTCAACCAAAACAACAAATCTGACTGAACACAGAAAGAGATATGAAAATCCAGCTGTCTTCTATTAAGCCAGACATTAAAGAGATTTGAAAAAATGTCACTCTTCTAATCTTTTTGAAACAATATCATTTTTCATTTTAAAAATTCTACATTAACTTGTAATGGCTTTTTTATTTCTAAATGAATTAATATATATTTCAATTTCTAATACGGTAACTATCAAGATTATGTATCCCAATTAAAAAATATATTGAAGATCCCAAAGAGCTTTTGAAGTGTATAAAGAAGTCCTAAGAGTAGTAAGTCTGAGCACTCTGGTCTAGAATACCACTGTCTGTCCAGAACACCCCCGAGGGCTCCCAAGGACAAAGTTCTTTGTGGCACCTGGGTGGCTCAGTCGGTTAAGCATTCATTTCAGCTGAGGTCATGAACTCACGGCTGTGAGTTTAAGCCCCACATCGGGCTCTGGGCTGACAGCTCAGAGCCCGGAGCCTGCTTTGGATTCTGTCTCCCTCTTCTTCCCCTCCCCTGCTCGTGCTCTGTCTCTCTTAAAAATACATAAATAGGGGCGCCTGGGTGGCTCAGTCGGTTGAGCGGCCGACTTCAGCTCGGGTCATGATCTCATGGTCCGTGAGTTCGAGCCCCGCGTCGGGCTCTGTGCTGACCGCTCGGAGCCTGGAGCCTGTTTCAGATTCTGTGTCTCCCTCTCTCTGACCCTCCCCTGTTCATGCTCTGTCTCTCCCTGTCTCAAAAATAAATAAAAAAAAAAAAGGTTAAAAAAAAAAAACATAAATAAACATTTAAAAAATAAATAAAGTTTAATTCTAAAATTTTTCATCACAAGTTTAAACAAGTTTATTCTTCTGTTAAAAGGAGACAGAGGGGCACCTGGGTGGCTCAGTAGGTTAGCCTTCCAATTCTTGGCATAGCCTCGGGTCATGACCTCGCAGTTCATGGAATAGAGCTGGGTGCATCGGGCTCTGCGCTGACAGTAAGAAGACTGCTTGGGATTCTCTCTCAAAATAAATAACTAAACTTAAAAAAAAAAAAAAGGAGGTAGAAACTACTAAACATTTTATAAAAAGAACTAAGTTAACCGTAATTGGAATAAGCATTTCATGATTTAATAAAATAATTTTTAGCTATCTTATTGAATAACACACACCTAAATTAAAAGAAATCTCTTTAAAAGCTTTTCATCCAAGTTTGATCCTATAGCTTGAAAAACCCGTGGTCCCAAAAAACATTCTAATCACATTTAACTGTGGCGTTCTTCTGAATTCAGCATATCACAGACTTCACCCTAACACAAATCTGTATTAGGGGGAGAGGAAGCCTTCTGGGTTTTCAAAGTAATTTAATCACCAAAGGAGGCCTTCCTGAAATCAGTATTTCCAAATGCTTTGTTTGGCAACCCGAGGTTTTTACACTTGGGATAATACAGGGAAGTGCGAAGGATATAACATCCCTCCCCAGGCCCCCCTCCACCTGCCTTTTCTTGTAAAGTCAGTTTCAGAAGAGTTCATTTGAAAGCTGAGGATCTGGAAATGGAAGCCTTCTAAAGCTATATACGCAGGTGTATCCCTTGGTAGTCTTGGGCCCCAATTACCCTGCTTGAAAAACCACTGCTCTTGAGGATACTGTTCTCTTTAACAAAACATCCAAAGCCCTTTGTGATCTAACCCCTATTAATTTTCCTTTTCCTATTTGTCACTGGATAGCTACCTCCAAATGCACCTCAGGCGTGTCAAACTGCTTCCAGTTCTCTTTTTAGGCCTTGCTGTATTTTCTCTAAAGTTACTTTGTACCTGGAATGTGTTCTCACTTCTTTATTCCCAGAAAACACTTGATAACTTTTCAAGGTTCCATTCCACCAATCAATAAGCAGCTGGTTGCCTTCCGGGCACTAAGGGGGTGGGTTTTATGCAAACAGTGGCTCAATATTTACTGCAAGAAATGAAGGACGGGGGGAACACTGTCCCAAAGGGTCCCCCAGCTATTTGTTGATTAGCTAAACCAACAGATGATGAAGTTGTGATCTGCAGTATCTGGGGGAGCAAGGATTACTCAATAAAGGAGGAAGGATTCAAACATTTCCAACATCCAGAAAGAGAATGTGAAGACCAGGGAACGGGGATGGTATAATTTTCCGAGCAAGGCTGGGTTAAATATCTAACGTTCTATCGGAGCACACACCACACAGTATGGCAAATGCTAGTTTACTTGATGAAAATCTCTAGACTACAAGCTCCGCGAAGACATGCCTGCCTTGTTCACCATTCCCCCTTCCAGCGCCTTCCACAGTCCCTGGCTCATTAAATCTTTGTCGATATTTGTAAAACACTGTTGAATGAATGATTAAATAAAGGGATGGACAAATGAAGAGTTAACGTTTACAGGATCTCAAACCCTATTTGAAACTACAGTTTGGGAATAGTATCTCTCTACACCTACTGAAGGTGGGGAACTAAAAAAGTGGATATCCGTGTTCACTTCACCTATGAAGCCTGAGAGGTAGCTTGGGCTCACACACAGGCGAGGAGAATTTAAACCGCAGCGCGGCGGGAAAGAGGAGGCACGGAGGCCCAGGGTGAGGGGATGCTGCAGGGTCCGGGCGCCCAGAGGCGGGGCTGACTAAGTTCACGGGGCGTGGCGGAGGGGGAGAAGGGTCCCCAGGACGCGCGAAGACCCGGCCCGGTGGAAGGCCGCAGCCCCCTCGCCTACCCGGAGATGGAGAGCTGGCGGGCAGGAAGCAGGGCTGGGGCGGGAGCCGCCGGAGAGCTTGGGGACCCGCGCGAAAGAACCGGGGCAGAGGGAGGGGCAAGAGAGTCGGGCCGGCGGCGGGTCGTTCCCCCGGCTTCACCGCCACACTCACCTAGCAGACCGAGCTTCGCCCCGGCTCGGCGCCGGCTCCGCGCTGCTTCCTCCCTCGGCCTGCTGGGGCGAGCGGGCGGCCTCGGACGCCCCTAGCAACCACACACCACCACGCGACCCGCGCTCCCAGCCGCCGGCGCCGCGGCCGCCTGCCACGCACTGCGCGCGCCCCCAGCGGACGGACAGAGGGCCTGGAAGGGGCTATCTCGGCAGGGAGGGAGGAGGGCTGGCGCGCGGAATCTCGGGGGTTGTGGGACCTGGGAAGGCCGTCCGTCACCAGCCTCGCGCAAGCGCAGTCGCTTCAGTGCGCGTGAGACCCGGAGAGCAGAATTCTGGGAGTTGTAGTCCCGAGATTGAGTCCCTGAGAGACTATATTCTGGGATTCCAGGATTCTCCCCTTTTCTGGGCCCTGATTCCACCTCACCTCTATGGACTCACTTGGGCCGTGCCTTAATTCGCTCCTCTAAAATCAAGGAATTAAGGCTTTATTGAAGAATTTTCTTATTTCTCAGCAAAAGCCTTTTGAGTTTGACTCCAGTAAAGGACACGCGGCCACATCCCTTGTTTCCCTCCAACCCACTTTCCCCTAACTCCAGTCCACTCGGAGTACTATTACAACCTCCTGCTTTATGAGCTTCAGGTATGAACTTTAGGAAACACTGACTCCAATTCATTATCTCCCTAGGCAAGACAGACGGTGCCGGAGATGTCCTCAGTCCCAGATGACCCTAGACTTAATGGATTTGAAAATCGAAAGAGAGCTGGAGGGTGAAAAGATCTTTTCTAAACAGTAGGCTACAGAAATAAAGGGAACAATAAAAGGTGAGACTAACCTAATGAAAACAATCTGGACCAGAGCAAGGATGCGTAGTAAATCATTGATTTCAGCAACAGTATGACAGATGCTAAAACCATTAGAGGACTGATTGGGGGATCCCCTATAGATTTTAACCAATCTTAGATCGTGTATTGTGGGACAGCTATAATTATGTTTCCTAATGTGATGCAATTTAAACTACACAATATTTAGGAAGTAGTGAATTTTTGTCAAAAAATTGTTGAATCTGGGGTGCCTGGGTGGCTCAGTCGGTTGAGCATCAGACTCTCAATTTTGGCTCAGGTCATGATCTCATGTGTCATGAGATCAAGCCCAAGTCAGCACGGAGCCCACTTGGGATTCTCTTTCTCTGCCCCTCCCCTGCTCATGCTCTCTCTCTCAAAATAAATAAACATTTTTTAAAAAGTTAAATCTGAATCTAATCAAGCTTTTGTCTCCAACTTCCAGTAAAGAGAAATAATGACACTGCAAGAAAGCAATCCGACAAATCCAGAAGGTGGGCCAATGTACAGACAAATGACCTCATTTCTTCAACGACTTCAGAGTATTAAAAAAAGGTGTTCTAGATTGTAGGAGACTTAAGAGACATTATCAAATGCAATGAGTGGACCTTGTTTGGATCCTGAGTCAAACAAACCAACTGTAAAAGATATTTTTGAGACAGTGGAGAAATCTGAATATGGGCTGGAGACATTAAGAACAAAGACAGATGTTAGGAAACCATTATTGGGGTGCCTGGGTGGCTCTGTTGGTTAAGTGTCCTGCTTCAGATTCTGTGTGTGTCTCTCTCTCTCTGCCCCTCCCTGGCTTGTGCTTTCTCTCACTCTCTCTCTAAATAAACGTAAAAAAAAATTTTTTTAATGGAATGGGTAGAACCAGTGTGGCAAAATGTTTATAATAGCTGAATCTGTGAGATTAGAGTTTGGGAGCTTATTATGCTATTCTATTTTTATGTTTGAAAACGTTAACTTGCCTCTCCCACCAAAAGAGTTAAAGCAGACATGCACTCATACATACGCAAAATGAAACATGGGCACAAGCGCTCAAACCTTCCAGACGTTCTGTGAATTCCAGACACTTCTCACAGCACTCACTTCTAATCCTCTCAGCACTTTGTGCAATGATATAAAATGGTGTAAGATTGTTTATAGATTTTTAATCCCCTAGATTGTATGCTCACAAGGATGGAAATATGTTTTCTTATTATGCTTCCTCATAAAATGATTAACTATTGCTTTATGTGATAACCTAAAAAGTCTGTATATTTAATTTCTCTACATCAAGTGTTTTATATGCCAGACAAGCATGATATCTCTAGCTAGTATTTAATGAATTATTTGGGGCAGGGGGGAAGGAATAATTGTTTCCTAAAGAATACTTCTTTCCTGGGCGCCTGGGTGGCTCAGTCGGTTAAGCGTCCGACTTCAGTTTAGGTCATGATCTCACGGTTTGTGAGTTTGAGCTCTGTGTTGGGCTCTGTGCTAACAACTCAGAGCCTGGAACCTGCTCTGGATTCTGTGTCTCCCTCTTTCTCTGACCCTTCTCCGCTAGCACTCTGTGTGTGTCTCTCTCTCAAAAATAAATAAACATTAAAAAAATAAAAAGAATAATTCTTTCCCAAGGTAATTCTTCCTAGTTTATCTTTTAGGGGGGAAAAAAATCTAGATTTTAAAACACAATACTTATTTGTCTAAATCCAGACAAGTCTTAGTGAAGTATACTGTGGCTTTGTGTGTTTCTGTTTTTGTTTTTTAATTTTTTTTTCTTTTTTTTTTTTTGGAGAGAGCTCAAGTTGGGGAGAGGGGCAGAAGGAGAGAGAATCTCTCCCGCTCAGCACGGAGCCTGACAAGGGGCTCCATCCCATGACCCTGGGATCATGACCTAAGCCGACATCAGGTGCCCCAGCTGTGGCTTTGTTAAAAACAAAAACAGAAGTTCTGATCTGTTAAAGATAAACACCAAGGTAATATGGGTTACATTATATATTTCCCAAGATGTGTTTTAAAATACTTGAATAGAAAAAGAATAGATATGGTAGCTGTTGGAACAGTAATGGAATTCACTGAACTAACCACTCCACTAATAGCCTCCCCCATTTGAGTTAATGGCAATTCCATTCTTCCAATTGCTTAGGCCAAAAACCTTGGAGTAATATCCTTGTCTGCTTTCCTTCGTTCACACCCTCACATCCAATCAGGTAAGAAATGTTACTTGCTTCATGTGCAAAATATATTCAGAATCTGACTACTTTTCACCATTCCATTGGTACCACCACAGCCTCCTAAGCCCTCACCCTGCTTCCCAGCCTCCCCCACTCCTCACAGTCCATGCACAACACCAGAATGGAGAGTAATCTTTCAGAACATAAGTAGATTACATCACTTCTCTGTCAAAACTCTCCAATATATCCCTACTTTACTCGAAGTACAAGGTCTACTACAGGCTTACATCTGGTCCTCACTACCTTCCTGTCCTCATTTCCTACTATTCTCCCCCTTCTTCACTTCCGCCATCCAAACTGGCCTCATCATAGCTCCTCAAGCTCACCAGGCAAGCTTCCATCTCTGGACCTTTGAAGTGATTATTCTCTCTGCCTCACTTTGCCCTCAGATAGCTACACTGCTCATTTCCCTCATCTCCATCAAGTCTTCGCTCGAAGGTCATCCCAGTGAGGCCTACCTTAACCATCCAACTCAGCACTCCTCATCCTCTTTCTCTGCTTCATTGTTCTCCAGAGCTTTATCACCTCTCTACATCCTGCACAGAATTCACTTATTTTGGTAAGTTCATTGACTCCGCAGCTAGAATGGAAACTCTACGACAAACAAGCACTGCTTTATCTCCAGTGCCTACAACAGTATCTCGCACAGAGAAAGAACTCAATGTTGAACTGAACTGCCATAATCTGGACAGGAGGAAATTCCAGTGGTCTCTAGAAAAAAATGTTATTTTTGCTAAAATATAAACACAGACAATGAAGATGAATGCTAAATAAAATTCCTTATAAAACTAAGGCACTTTATTCATCTTTCATTTCAAAAAACAATTGGAATTTAAGGAAGGACAAAAAGTAATACCCCCATTTTATGGATAGAGAAACCAAGGAAGGCTCCGGGAAGCTTGTCGCAAGCCATCCGGTGAGTCAGGGTTGAAACTTTGTAGTATGTTTCCAGCTGGATCTCAACTCTAATGGGTCTGCCAAACATCTCTTTCTGGTGAAATGCACGATGTCCTAAACAGCTGCCCTTCTCAAGCAATTGGGCTTCCCTATACATTGAAACTCCATCAAACATCAAAACTCATCACTAAGCCTGAGATCACAAAGCAATCCAATGTACGGCTCTGTTTAATCCTATCTCTCCCTATTTCAGCTCCACTGGTCTTGGCTTGGAAGTAGGTGACCACATGTAGCTCAGCTGAGATGCAGGAAGCTGGAAGGCAGGAACAGATATAAATAAATAGGGTCCCAAACCATGGTCTTGTGTGAACGGGACACAAGAGCTGCAGCACCAACCAGCAGCCAAGAGAGGAGCTGACCCCCCACCCAAGCTCTTACCCTGGCATCTCCAAGTAAGGTGAGGTATACCTTTTACTACAGGAGTTTACATAGAAAAGATGGGTGGATAGGAGGAAGGAAGGAAGGAAGGAAGGAAGGAAGGAAGGAAGGAGAGAAAAGAAAGAAAGGAAAAACAAGAAAGAAAAAGAAAGAAAGAAAGAAAGAAAGAAAGAAAAAGAAAAAGAAAGAAAGGAAGGAGAAAGTTAAAGAAATAAAGGAAAGGAGAGGAAAGGGGAGGGGAGAAAGGGGAAAGTAAAAAGAAAAAAGAAAAGACTCTCTACCATAACCCATGGATGGGAATGTGGGCTATGGGTCAGGAAACCATCCACAGCAGCATTTATCCCCATAGCCTAGAGCTGAGATGGGCTCAGTCTTCATCACTGTCCTAGGGCCAGTGCACAAAAGCAAGAACCTGTTGGGAGGATTATACAAGCTCTAGAAAGGAAGCGGCCTCTCAGGTAGAAGGTACCTCCCTGAGGTCTGGGAGGTATGCTCCTGGGGTTAAAGGCACATTATTGGAGAAAGACCCCTGCATGTAGAAAAGGAAGGAATCTTCTCTGGCACCAACAGCAATGAAGTTTACTGATTGAAATCATCCTGAATCTGGGGAAAGGAGGGAGCTTTATACATAAATCTCTTCTAGTTTCTTGTTCTTAAATCATTTGACTTGTAGCTTATCTCTTTTTTTAGTCTCTTTTTAGTTCTTGGTTGAGTTGGTGGCTTGAATAGTAGAAAAAGGTTGGCAATAGAGGGGTAACGAAAGTGGGTGGATGGACCGTAGGAATCTGAGATCACGAGCTGTGGGTTGGCCTCAGGAGGTGAATGAGTTTCCTGCAGTGTTTGGCAGAGGCAGGCCTGGGGCTGCTATGCGGCAGGAGCTGATTCCCCAGAGATAGCATGGCTAATCGCTCACTGGCCCCCAGAGACACCAGCACCTGTGAGACAGACAGCAGATGACAGAATAGGACATGCAGAGGACTCTCATTTGGCCCGGCAATTCCCACTCTAGTAAAGAAAGAAAAAGACAGTGGGCCCCTGGGGAATCAATATACATTCTGCGGGGAAAGAGAAACTTTGGAGAGAGGGCTCATCGAGACCGGAGGTCTACTGCCATTCTCTTCGGTTACACACCATGAAACTGAGGCACCGAGGGATCCATGCATTTGTCCCAGGAAGGGGTCATAAATGCAGCAGTGACAGTAAGTCAAAAAGTGTGATTCCTAGTCATGAATCTTGACCAGTGGGTCTTAACCTCAGTACCACCAAGAGTCTCTTATATTATTTCCCCATATGGATTGCCAGAAAATCCCATAATTTACATCATCACCATCCCGTCAAAATTTCTGTTCTGCATGAACCAGCCAATGTTCCCACACTGCTTTATTATAATTTGGAGGTTTAGCCTTATCATAGGTAGATGTGTGATTCCCATTAGGCTACTTATGTCACAAGCACAAAAAGCAGAATAAAGCAGTGGTTAAGGTATGGGCTCAGGACTCAGACCCTTGAACTCAGAAGTCCAGTCCCCCAAACTAGCTTTGTAACTTGGGCACGTTATTAAATCCTTAGTGCCTCAGTTTCCTCACCTGCAAAATGAGGAATATAATAGCTTAAACCAGGTAATAAAGGTAAAATGCTTAGCATGGTGCTTTTCACGTGGTAAGTGCTAAAAAGAAAAAAAAGAAAAAAGATAGCCCCTTCCCAGCCCCCAGAATGAAATCCCTCTAGACCTCAACATCACCTCATCTGGCCTCACCTCCTTCCCACATAGCCTCAAGAAGAGAGAACCCCTGGGCTTGGAGATCCTGGGAATTTGCCACTCATCAGAGCCCTCTCCCACATTCCTTCCCTTTGCCGGGGTGGGAGATGGTAGATGGCACACCCATCTCCAAGACACCGCCCATGGGTTTCGCAGCATCCCAATTCCTTAAAGCTATCTCAGAAAAATGTCATGAAATACAACCCCATCGTCATGGTCCGGAAGTCCCCAGGGGTGTACCTGATGGATGCAGGGCTCCTGTCGAAGGCTCCGGAGGGCAATGAGGGCGGCCTCCTTCACGTTTAGCTGGGGGTCTCCACAGGCCATCTCTAGGAGCCGCTGGGGTACTTGGCACTGTAACAGCTCCTCCCCCAACCCCTCAGGGCCCAAGTTGCCCAGAGCTGACGCGGCATTGCGCCGGACACCAGCCTGAGGATCTCCAAGTAGCTGGGTCACACTGGGTATCGCGGCTGCCAAGGCAGGTCCCAGGGGACCAGCTTGGTAGGCTGCGTTGCCCACAGCAAAGCTGGCACCGCGCCGCACGGCAGGGTCCTTGTCTCTAAGCCCCAGCAGCAGAAGGTTGAGCAGCCCAGCCTGGCTCTGCAGTGCCCCACGCACAGCCATGCTGTATTGCAGCAGGTGGCCCAGGAGCCCGTAAGTGCGGGCCCGCACAGAATTCTCTGGGTGGCCCAGGAGGCTGCGCAGGGGCCGATAGGATTCATCAGAGCCAGCCAGGAGTTCTTGGATGAAGGACAAGTGGCTGGGGGACAGTACTCGGGCTGTGTGGGCCAGCAAGGAGAGAATATCAGAGGTCAGCAGCGGCTGGTCACCCAAGAGGGCAACTGAGAGGAAGGAGATGATGGTTCTAGGGGAGGCAGCCACTGTGTTCACAAACTGGTTGAGAGAGGTGGAATCCGTGAGGGCCAGGTGTGTGAGGAGGCTGACCGGCAACTCAACTTGCGTCAACGGAAGATGGTGGCAGCAGACCTGGGAGAAGGGATAGAGGAGCAGGCAAAGTGGTTCAGGGAGAGGAAGAATTCACCGCAGCGAGGTAGCTAGAAGGGGCCCAAGCTCTGGCCAAGAGAAAAGCCAAGCTATGCTGAGAAATACCACAGAGAGCTGGAAGACCTGACCCGAGCCCTCCACGTGAGACTGTGGAGCCCAAGAGAACAGGTGCAGGATCATTCCTTGCTCTGCAAGGACTCAGGCTCTCTGCCTTCAAAAACCCACTGCTGAATGCCAAGGATTGCACAGAAGTGACTCCTGGCTGAGGAGCTGAGTCTCCCTGCCCAGACTGGGATGTCCTCCCCGCAGAGCTTCAACAGATCCAGATGAGGGACAGATGGAGACGGGAGGCGCCAGCCCCAGCTCCAACCAGTGCTTCTGCTCAGGCCTGAATGCTTTCTCCACTCCAACGCTTACATCAAGCCAGATGCTCCACTCTTCCAGGGGCTCAAGGGAGCCCTGGAGCTGTTGGGAAGTGAATTACAATACACGTGGTCGGCCATCTTCCTCCTCCACCTTCACGCCTGGTGGCTTTCCCAAATACCTGCAGCAGGCGGGCTGTGACTTCTGAGTCCACGAAGTCAGCTAACACACCTCCAAGGAGGTCGGCATCCACATCCAGGGCGAAGGGGAAGCAGAGGAGCTGGCAGACAGAGAGCACCACGACGGGCAGAAACCCAGACCCGTGAGGCCTAAGGAGGGCAGCGTGGAAGGATTTACTCGGTTTTACTCACCCACCCTTTATTATTCTCTGCCCCCTTCTCAAATCCCCGAGTCCAGCGCCCCTTCTCCAACCTCACCAGTCCTATTTCTGGCTTCATAGCTCAAGCTGTCAGCTACGGCTCTCCTGCCCACCCCTCCCCACCGCCACACTGCAGACTGTCTGGACAGTCTGGTCTCCCTCCTCTAGCTCGAACTCACGCCCGGCCCAGCTGACGCAGGAAGCTGGGGGAAAGCAGGTGCTTCAGGGTGGTCATGAGGATACTTCCACGTTGAGACAGGTGGCTCAGGCATAACTGGGGCTCCTGGGTGAAGGTGGCCACGGCCAGGCTCAGCAGAGCTGCCATGCCTGGAAACACCGAGAATGGAGACCCAGTGGTGCAGGAAGGGCCCCGGATGCTCCAGCTTCTCCAGGGCCCCCACCTATTTAGTCCCCTTCCCATCCAGCGCAGTCTGTGCCATCCTCTCCCCAGGGGGCAGCGGCTGCAATCTCTGTGGGCTAACCCAGTTCTAGGCTGCCTCCTCTTGAAAAGGATCAAAGGAGGCCATGCTTATGGAAAGATACCTTGGGGTGAGATCAGCGTCCAGTCTGGCTCTGGGCTTTGTGATGGCTGTGATTCCTGTGGAGACACCTCCTCGGGGAGCCTTAGAGCCATGGAGAAGCGGTGCCATAGAATGGTCCACATTTCTGAGCTAGCCATGTCCCTTATCGGGCTACCCTTCCCTGGCTGGAGATGAAATTGAAGGAGGGTGGGTAGGGAAGTCAAAGTCAGGTATCAAAATGCCTTTTTCTTTTCTTTTCTTTTTTTTCACTCTTATCCCTGACCTCTAAGGAAAGGGAGTCCCAGAAATAATTCCTCCATTTTCCCAACAATGTGGGATTTCCCTGTTGTCTTAGTTGCCTTTCTTATCACATCTTAACCCAAGTGTCTGCTAGAAACCAGGGAATTACAGCTCTTCTCCCCACTGAATCCTGGGATGCAGCTGGGATTCCCCAGAAAGGGTCCACGATGAGGGCAGGGGGGGCCCTTTTGAACGTAATCACAGCCACCTTATTTGACAGAAGAGGCAAGTGTGGGTTGCTTCTTCATTCCTATCGTCTAGCGGTTCATCAAAATGCCTAGTTTGTCTCTCCTGCCTTCCCATCCAACCTAGGATGCACCTGTACCTGGGTGAGAAGCTGCAGCAGCAGGATGAGGAGGCCGTCATAGAATCCACAGCCACCTGGTGGAGTCAGCCGGACCTGACAGAGAGAGGCAGGAAGAATGCAGATCCCCAAGAGAGATGAAGGGGCCTCACAAACCCATGCCTGCAACTCCTGGTCAGGCAGAAAGAGCTTGTCCTCTGCCTGGTGTAGTGGGGAAAGCTCTCCTGGACTTACACAAGTCCTGGTTCCTGACTATTCATTCAATGACTACCTCTGCTCTAAAGACACATCATCTGGTAGGGTCGGAAGACACTTGCCACACAAGAGGCTGGGGTTGGGGTGGGGGTGGAGACACAGTTGAGAGTGCCTAACTCTGCCTTCTGGAGGTAGAACACCGATGAATTAAAAGTTCAAAAAGCAGTCAAGAGAAGGAGGTGGCAGGAAGGGACAGCATTCCTTGTAGCATAAATAAAGGCAGGTCATGAAAAATGATAGTGAATTTTGGAAGTGGTAACTCCTGGTATAGCAGGATTATAGAGCCCAGAGGTAACAGATGAGCTTTGAGGAGAAGGTAAAGGAGTCTGGACTTTATCCCGGAAGCAATGGGAAGCCACTGAGCTCCACAAGCTCCACGTGGGCAAGATTTTCATCTCTGTTATTCACTGCTGTAGTCTCAGAACCCAGAATAGTGTTCGGTACTCAATAGATACTTCTGTGCTAAATACTTGAACAAATGACTAGACTTTTAAGAAAGCTCACCCTGGTGGCAGTGAAGAGAATAGACTGGAGAGGAGAGAGCCTAGAATAGAGATCCTTCAGCGGGCAAGTGCCACAGTGCAAGATAGATGGTGTGCACACAAACTAAGGCAGGGCAGTGATGGTGCCAGGTAAAAAAAGATCTGACACAACAGGAAGGCGGAACACATGGGACCTGGGGGAACCATCTAGATGGGGGAATAATGGAGCAGAGAACACAGTCTATGATGACTCCCAGATTTCTGACTGGGGCTCCTGGATGAATGTGAGTGTCATCACAACTGGTACCACCTCTCTGAAGTTCAACTTTATCTAGAAAAAGCAGGTGAGTCTCATTACATTTCATGCGTCTCTCTTTCAAGTGTGTTGTAAGATAAGATGTGAGGTGCTTTCCAAATTATAAAGAATTCTGCATCTATAAGGATGATGATCATTTGAATATGAAGTCTATCCTTATTTCAAAATGAAAGAAATAGGGGTTCCAAAGTACCTAAAAAGGAGAGGGAGGGGGCGGGGGGAAGGCCCGGAAAAGGAGAAAGCAGAAAGGAGGCTACCCAATGGACTGGATTCCTCAAGAGTTCTCAGGATGCCAGCCACCTTTTCCATTTCAGTTAAGGAGAAGGAGGGGGGACAGGGAAGCCAAACTGTAGTCAGAGGGGAAGAGATTAAGCTTTTGAAATGACCCTAACAACAGGAGCAGGAGCTTCTGCGGGAGGAGACTAAAGTAGGCAGGAAGATCTCATCCTCCAGTAGGTAACTCAGGTCCCCCCTCCCTCTGTCCCTCTTTGGAAGTGCCAGCCCAGTCTGGGCTCAGAGAAGCTGTCATCTGGGGGCAGACAGGGAGGAAAGGAACGACTGCTTAGTTTGCCCCAGCCATGCTGGCGCTTCAGTCTTGCCCCCAAGTGGAGTCCTGGGTCTGACTCAGTGAAAATGTTGTCTGTGCCCTCTCCGGTATACCTCACCTCTGCAGGGGCAGACAGAGCGTGTGAGGCTGCGGCAATCCACTCCACAGGCTGGAGGTCAAAGGTCACCCCTTGCTGACCAAGTTGACCCAACAGGCAGGCTGCTGCACTCTGGGGAATTAGAGGAAGAGAAGGAATGTCTGAATCTGCACAGTAGTCACGACAGGCAGAGAAGATTTATGTCTCTGGCCCAGAAGAATGCCTCATAACCACCTCTTGATGAGAGTGATGCCCGTGCACCCCGCAGGCCTGGGTGGCAGGGTGAAAAGGGGAAGAAGGGGAAAACTGAAAACTCACCACGAGAGAGACAACGTGTGAATGGGTAAAGAGAGTAGCAATCTCATTGCCTAGCTTCTCCATTCTGGAAAAAGAAGATTCATCAAAGGATGCACCAAATGAAAGGAGGCTAGGGAGTGGCCTCCCTCCCCGCTGGATGGCACTCTCCACACGGCTGCATGACCATTGCCCCAAGGCACAAAGTTGGTAGGAATCTAGGTCTGTTCTGTGTAGAGAACATCCCCATCCCTTCTATCCCCATCCCTTCTGAGGATAGGCTGTAAGGTGCCATTCCCCATATTCTACATCAGGGTGAGCTATCGGGAGGGAAGATTCCAGATGAGAGACCCTACTTCAGGCTTACCCAGACGGCAGATCTTGCAGCCGAAGGACAAGAAGGGAGAGGAGGTAGAGTGCCACCTCAGTAGACTCTTCCCAATCTACTACCTTTACCTACAAAGGAAACCAAAGATATCAGAGCAACTTCTGATTGAGACAGTAGGGCCACCACGATATACCTGCCTGTGTTCCTGGCCTACCTTGCCCTGGACCAGCATCAACAGTGACTCCAAGGCCAGGGGCTCTTGCCCTAGCAGATGGCACAGGCGCTCACTGACATGGCAGCATGAGTAGAGAACCTAAAGGAGTGGGAAGGAGTCTGTCAGTGAAGCCGAGCAGCCCCTGGGTTCCTGGATCAGAAGGCTCAGCTGAGAAGCAGGCTAGCCTCTCCGCAGATCTAGTGTCCACACCGGGGCAATTCGAGAAGTTTAGGCCAACTTCCGCCTCTTCTTGCTATAAGACGGTGAGATAGGGCTACTGCTCTATTCTAGTGAGGACTGGCTAACAGTGGGGTCATCTCAGGTTGAACAGACTGAAAAGCAGAAAGGGACCCTCTGGGGTTTCTTGTCTCTCTCAGTGTCTTTCTCTCTTGGTCTTGGGGGTTAAAAAGAAATCTGAAGTCCCAAGAGTTCTGGACAGGCAGTACCTTGAGAAGGTGTAGGCACAGGATGGGATGCCGCAAGCCAGAGATAAGGGACGGTCTCAGTTGGTTGTTGTCCTTGGTGAGCTGATTCGCCAAATGCTGAGAGATCTGTAGGGACATACTTGAAGCCTCAACCCCATTCCCATATTCCAATCCTGTTCCTCTCATATCTCCAACTACTCAGGGTTCTCAACCCCTTGCTAGCCACTCTTCCTCAGGTTCACCAGGAACCTCAGATCCCATTCTATTCCCAGTCTTCATGGCCAAAGAAGAACGCCAAAGAAGAACCAAAAGTCATGGCCTAGTTTAGCCCTAGTAGAGACAGGTATAGAGGAAAGTGTTGCTGGCCAAAAGGGAGCAGGAAATCTAAATCCTGAGCCCTTGAGGCAGCATCACAGGTGGCTTCGGGTCAGCTACCCTACCACATGGGCAGTTTGTCAATGAGCTCTCTAGCCAGCTGGCCAAGGGTTTTGGGATTTTGGCGACATCGTGTTCAACAAGTGGCCAGATTACCAGACCCAGGTGGAAGCATCTGTTTCTGGAAGTACAGAGTAAGGGGAAGCAAAAATGCTTGTTTTTCTGCCTTTCTGAGAAGCTGAGGCCAGCCTCATCTCCAGCAACATGGATGAGAGGAAATCAGAAACTGCAGCTCAGACCTGCTCCTTGGCTTCCCAGCAGCTGGGCAGCCCCACAGGAGCAGTGCATATGGCTGCCAGTGCAGAGGACATGGCTCCAGGCAGGTCCTCACTCTGCTCCCGTAGTGGCTGGCTCACTTGGGGGGCTCCTATGGAGAAAAGCAAAGAACGCAGGGTGGGGTCTGATTGTTTGTCTCGGATCCCCATTCATTCTCTCAGTGCATAGTTAGTTGCTGAGCCCTTACTAAATGCCAGGCACTCTTCGAGGCAATGGCAGTCGGGAGGGCACAGCCGGAGTTACTCAGAAGGCAAGAGAACCTCCGCTCCCTACTCTGGTTACCTGGGGGTGTGTGGAAAGGGAGCTGGGGAACTGTCAGGCCATGAAGGAGCCCATCCAGCACAGCCCGCTGGGTAGTCAGCAGGCTGGAGTAAAAGGCTTTGGAGATGGTCCGGCTGTTCCCATCCATGGCTTCACACAGAACAGTAAAGCACTAAGGGAGACAAGGGCGGCATTAACATTAGGGCAGCAGAAAACTGACTGGGTTTAGGGTAAGGAGCAAGAATCCCCCCAGAAAACCTGAGAATAAAGGAGAAAACCCAGGGGGACCAGCTGTGGCATTCTAAGTATTCCTCACACAGAAAATGCATTATAATTAATTGCCTTCACATTTCAAGGATGGCAATTTTAGGTTATCAATCCTATTCTCTGATCAGCTGCTTCCTAGATGATGTTTCTCAAAGTGTTATCTGTAGTCCATGAGTATGAGAATTCCTGGGGATTCCTGGGTCCCTTCCAACCCAGTCTTACTGATTCAGAATTTCAGGAGGTGGGGTGTTTATTCCAAACTTCCTATGCACTCACTGCACAGTGACATATGACAAATGCTGGCCAATAATGTGAGTCACTGATGGTCAAAGTTTAGGTTAGACGCTGAAAGCTTCCTGACTTGAAAGGATGAGGGAGGTTAAAATAGGCTCTCAGACTAGAAGAGTTCGAATGGACTGCTCACTGGAGGCAGAAATGCAGCCCAGATCTGTGTTCCCAATTGCCAGTCTGAACAATGGCTAGGCAACTGTTTATTTCCTTGCTCATGTTCCTCCCTAAGTGTCTCCTTGGAGATCAGTCAGAACTCTGCTATCTTCTCATTCAATCTTCTATTCTCCTGTCCCTCATTTCCAGAGTCCAGGGGCGAGAACACACTAGCTTGCTAGTCGTAGGGCAAATACATTTGGGAAATACTAGTCCATCTGCAAGTCTCTTCAAAAAGAAATACTTCTAGGGGCGCCTGGGTGGCTCAGTCAGTTAAGCATCCGACTTTGGCTCAGGTCATGATCTCACGGTCCGTGGGTTCAAGCCCCTCATTGGGCTCTGTGCTGACGGCTCAGAGCTTGGAGCCTGCTTGAGATTCTGTGTCTCCCTCTCTCTCTCTGCGCCTCCCCCACTCATGCTCTGTCTCTCTGTCTCTCAAAAATGAATTTAAAAAGCATTAAAAAAATTTAAAAAAAAAAGAAGAAATACTTCTATTTGTGGTTCCCTGAAACAGGCCACAGTCCTTAATGCCTCTGGGCCTTTGTAAATGCTGCTCTTTCTGCTTAGAATGTCTTCCCTACTTTCTGTCTCACCCACCCGGCAAACTTCTATGCATTCTTCGAATCCTAGCAAAGATGATTTCCTTTGAGATTTCTTCTATGACTCCCCAAGTAATATTAATCATATCTTCTTCAGTGGTGCTTCTGTACTTTATACAAGTTTTATACAAGTTCTAATGTACTTTTCATGCTGTTGTCCTTGATCATTTTTCATCTCTCCTACTAGACTACTAGTCCCTTGACAATGGGGACCTTCTCGTACTCAAGTGGCATAAGGCACACAGTCGGTATTCAATAAATGTTTGTTCTATTACTTTGATCTAACCCTCTATAGTTATAAGAAAGGGAAAGGGAGAAACATGGAAAGATATCAGAGACAGAAATCTGGACAAGGGAGCAGATTACCATAAGGCTATCCCTCCTTAGAGTCTGCTCAGAGTCATCTGGTTGGGCCAGCAGTTTCCCCAACAGGTCCAAAAAGAGGTTGGCGGCCTCCTGAAACACCTGTAGGCTGGGAAAAAATAGCCCATCTCTCTAAAAGCCCACGTGTGGTAAACGTCAGTTCTGCAGGTAGGAGAATCTGTGCAAAGGAATATATCAGAATGCTCCTTCCCCTCCCCCCACTAAACACACACAGAGTCTTACATACCCTCCAAGACCTTTCTTTGCCATTTTCTCTACGTTATTTAAATTGTGACCCTTCCATTTAGTGTATGGTGACCCTTAGAACCTCAAAGTCTTGGGGTGAACTTAGAGTGGTCTTGGTCCTTAAGAGAATCAGGGGATCCCTAACCTGTTGCTTTCTCCTTACTTAGCCTCTTCCTAACAGAGGAAGGAAGAATTGGGGGTAGAAATTGAAGCCGAAGTGGCCAACAGAGCAAAGCTGGCTCTCATCCCACCTGTCACCTGTCTGGCTCCTCTCCAGATTGAAGGTGCAGGCAAAATAGGCCTGAATCACAGCCATCAGGTGCCGTAAGAAGGTCCCATACCAACATTGCTGCCAGGGAAGAGGACGGAGAATAAGGGCAAGGTAGACGAAGAGAAAAGGCAGTGAAAAAGGTGTCAGATATCCAGTCAGGCTGACCAAACAGGGAGGCTTCTGGACAGAAAGAGGAAACCTAGAGGTAACAAAGGGGCAGCCAGGGGGCTGTAAACAGCCTGTATCTCGCTTGGCCAGAATAGCATTTAGGAGTTCAGGAGGCTCTATTTTTCAAATAGCTCAAATTCCTTTCTAAATTCCTTAGAAACATTCAAGGTTAACACTCACCAGCAGGATGCAGCTTCCCGTTAAACATTTCAGTGTTCTGTCCTCTCAGCTCAGCCACAGCAGAATGCAGCGTGGGGTAGCACAGATCTGGCCTTAGACACCCTGAGCCTCATGCCTACCTCCTCTGTTTATCCTACCTCCTCCATTTATTGTCCCTGTGGCCATTTACAAGCTAATGCTGGTGTATAAGTTGATTAATCCCTGAATTTCAGTACTCTGTTCTATAAAAGCAGGTCAATTAAAACCTAGGATTTAATATTCCAAACCACAGTGCTCTAAATATTGGGAAATTGAGCATAAAAATCTGGATTTCTAGCTTCTCTTGGAAAACTGGAAGATCTGGCAACACGGGGCCCGTGTTCTCATGTGGCAACAGTGAGCTGAAGCTGAGGGCATGTCCCATTCAGACTGGGCACGAGATCTCCGGTCTGTCGTCTTCCCCACTACTCTCATACAGTCACACAGAGTCTACCTCCCTGACTGACGGGATCTGCCTGATATCAGAAGGCAGTGGGGTATGCAACTCGTGGTCTACTAACCAGAGAGGAGGAAAGAAAAGAAAAGGCAGTGGGCCAAATAGATACGGCACTTTGAAGAAGAGAAATCCAAGGAGCAGAAAGTCCTGGAAGTCTTTCAAGGCTCCTGGCCTACTGCTTACCTGCTGGATACTGTTGCTGTCCTGGCTGTGTCTGAGCAGGCTGAGCAGCAGCCCGGGGAGCCCTGCCTCACGACAGAAGGAGTACAAGAGAACAGAGTCGCTGCAGCTGGACAGAAGACTGCTCAAGATCCGGAGTGCAGGAAGGATGTGGGAAGCACCCTCCAGCATGCCTTTCAGGATCTGGGCGACACGAGGGAAAGAGAGAGTAATCGATCTTATCAGAGGGAAAAGGAGTCACAAATACTAATTGTCCCCAAGGAGTTGGCAAAGCAGACCAATGTTCTCATTCCTTTCTTCGGGACTCTAAAACCCAAAGAAGGAGAAGAGAAAAAAAGGGAAGCAGTAACAAGGAAGAAGAATATAGATATAGATGGTCAGGTCACTTGACTTACAACAGTGGTGACCAAGGGACAGGGGACCTCCCTCAGAATCTGTCAGGCCCAGTGCCATTCCTATCTCCTCCCTCCCTTCTCCAGCCTTTAACTTTAAAAAACATATGTACGTGCCCACACGCACTTCCAAAGATTAAAAACAATGGACGCAAAACAGTGTCATTCAACTCCAGACAGATAAAGCAATATCATCCAACTCTAGATCAGGACTTGACTAACTACGTATGACCTACAGGCCAAATCTAGCCTGCCACTTATTTTCATATAGCCTACAAAGTAGGGTCAGTATGATACTTTGAAATGGCTATTCTTTAAAAGGTTACTCTTTAGGGGCGCCTTGGTGGCTCGTCAGTTAAACATCCGATTCTTGATTTCGGCTCAGGGCATGCATGATCTCAGTTTCGTGAGATTGAGCCCCGTGTCGGGTTCTGTGCTGACAGCGCGGAGCTTGCTTGGGATTCTCTCTCTCTCTTGTCTCTCTGTCCCCCCACCTCAAAAATAAATTAAAAATTTCTAAAAAATAAAAGGATACTCTTCAAAAGAGAGTATTGTTTACATCAAGTGCTTTATCATATGCCATTCAGTGTTTCTAAATCTTTTCACTTATTTGCTCATTTACTCTTTACAATAACCCTGTGCAGGAAATGCAATTAACCATTTTGCACTAAAGCTTCTAGATAGGTTAAGTAAGGAGTCAATAATCACACAGCTAAAGAGTAGTTCAGATGGGGGCACCTGGGTGGCTCAGCCGGTTGTGTCTGACTCTCAATTTTGGCTCAGGTCATGATCTCACAGTTCGTGGGATGAAGCCCTGTATCTGCCTCCGTGCTGACAGCACAGCGCAGAGGCTGCTTGGGATTCTCTCTCTCTCCGTCTCTCTGCCCCTCCCCCCACTAGTGCTTTCCCTCTCTCTCTCTCTTTCAAAATAAATAAATAAGCATCAAAAAAGAACTTTTAGAAAAAACATAGGAGGAAATCTTTCTGACTCTGGGTTTGGAAAAGATGTCTTCCACATAACACCAAAAGCATAATACACAAAAAGAAAAAATGGTAATTGAATGTCATCAAAATTCAAAACCTTTGTGCTTCAAAAGACACTCTTATGAAAATAAAAAGACAAATCATAGACTGGAAAAAATTTTTGCAAATCACATATCTGATAAGGGTCTCTTATCCAGAATATACAAAGAATTCTTATAACTCAAGAAGACGGAACCCAATTTAAAAATGAGCGAAAGTACTGAAGAGCTATTTCACCAAAGAAGATACACAAATGGCTAATAAGCACATGAAAAGACACTCCACATTAGTCATTAGCAAAGTGCAAATTAAAATGACAATAAGCCATTATTTCACACTCACTAGAGTGGCAGTGATAAAAAGACAATAATACAAGCTGGCAAGAATGTGGAGAAATGGGGCCCCTCATACATTTGCTGGCGGGAATGTTAAATGATGCAGCCACTTTGGAAAATAGTTTAGTAGTTTCTTAAAATGTTGAATATAAATTACCATCCAACCCGGCAATCCTAGGTATCCACAGAAGAAAAATGAAAACATATATCCACAAAAATACTTCCATATGAATGTTCATTGCATTATTATTCATAAAAGCCAAAAAGTGGAGACAATTCAAATGCCCATCAACTGATGAATGAAGAAACGAAATGTGATATAGCCATATGACAGAATTCTAATGAGAATGAGCAATAAAAAGGAATGAAGTATTGATATGTCACAAGAAGAAGGAACCTCAAAAATGTTCCGCTAAGTGGAAGGAACCAGATGTAAAAATTGGGTGTTGGGGTGCTTGAGTGGCTCAGTCAGTTGAGTGTGCAACTTTGGCCCAGGTTGTGATCTTGTGGTTCCGTGAGTTTGGGCCCCACACTGGGCTCTCTGCAGTCAGTGTGGAGCCCACTTTGGATTCTCTGTCTCCCTCTCCCTGCCCTTCCCCCGCTGGTGCGTGCATGTGCTCTCTCGCTCTCTCTCTCAGAAATAAACATTAAAAAAACAACAAAGAAAAAACAAAACTGTGTACTGTATGATTACATTTATGTGAACTACCTGAAACAGGCAAATATATGAGACAGAAAGTAGATTAGGGGTTGCCTGGGACCAGGGCTTTGGGAATGATAATGACTTGTAAATGGGTATGAGGGATCTTACTGGGGAGATAAAAATGTTCTAAAACTAGATTATAGTGATGGTTTCATAACTTGGTAAATTTCCTAAAAATCATTAAAAAAAAAAACAAAAAAAAAACGGCGCCCGGGTGGCTCAGTCAGTTGAGCGTCCTACTTCAGCTCAGGTCATGATCTCACAGTTTGTGAGTTTGAGCCCCATGTCGGGCTCTGTGCTGATGGCTCAGAGCCTGGAACCTGCTTCAGATTCTGTGTCTCCCTCTATCTCTGCCCCTCCCCCACTCATGCTCTGTCTTAAAAATAAATTAAAAAAAAAAAACATTAAAAAAAACTTTAAAGAAAATAAAAGGAAAGAAATGCAGGCAACATTCTGGCGAGTTCCCAGGAAGGAAGATCATGGTGTTTCAGAAAACGAGAGGCTTAAATTATGGAAAGAGCCTAAATGTCCAACAACTGATGAATGGATAAAGAAATTGTGGTTTATATACACAATGGAATACTACGTGGCAATGAGAAAGAATGAAATATGGCCTTTTGTAGCAACGTGGATGGAACTGGAGAGTGTTATGCTAAGTGAAATAAGTCATACAGAGAAAGACAGATACCATATGTTTTCACTCCTATGTGGATCCTGAGAAACTTAACAGAAGACCATGGGGGAGGGGAAGGAAAAAAAAAAGGTTAGAGACGGAGGGAGCCAAAACATAAGAGACTCTTAAAAAACTGAGAACAAACTGAGGGTTGATGGGGGGGGTGAGAGGGAAGGGAAAGCGGGGGATGGGCATTGAGGAGGGCACCTGTTGGGATGAGCACTGGGTGTTGTATGGAAACCAATTTGACAATAAATTTCATATTAAAAAAAATTAAAATTAAAATTAAAAAAAAGGAAAGGCTTTGTAAGAGAGAACACTATGAATACCAATTAAGCAAAATATTATTCCTTAAAAAAGAATCTCATTCTTCTCATTAGTATACTATACTAGAAAATATTGTATACTTATTTTTAACTTATTTAAACTTTTTTAAATTTTCTGATTTAATTAAGATTTTAAATTTAATCAGGAAAGATTTCGTGGAAAAGCGCTTTCTCTCACTATGGAAGTACTAAATAATACCCTCCATTTTTGCCTCTTGCTCTTCAATGCCTAAAACGTTTACCATCAGTCTGCTGACCCCTGCTCTAGGTGAATGCTCTTCCCTTCCGAAAGAGAACCCAATGGGGCACCCGGGTGGCTCAGCTGGTTAAGCATCTGACTTCCGCTCAGGTCATGACCTCATGGTTCGTGAGTTTGAGCCCCACGTCAGGCTCTGTGTTGATAGCTCAGAGCCTAGAGCCTGCTTCGAGTTCTATATCTCCCTTTCTCTGCCCCTCCCCTACTTGCACTCTCTCTCTCAAAAATAAATAAACATTAAAAAAAAAAAGAAAGAAAGAGAAACCTAAGGCCTGTTCTTTCTGTGTCACTAAAGGAGGTTAGCAAATCTTGAATTAAATAGATGGATGATTGCAAGAGAATTGGAAAGGGACAAGCTTTCTTTTTCTCCTTATGTTTTTTTAATACCTCATCTGTGATTAAAATAGTCTAATCCCATCCACAGTATCCTTCTGCCCGTTACCTGCCCTCCTGCCTCACGCAGCTGACCCTGGATGCGCTGGCAGAAGTCAGGATTGCACAGCAGAGTGAGGGGGGCCTTCAGCTGGACAGGCACAGGGTCAGCGGTCTCTAGCAGGTGCTGCCACTCATCATCATTGTCGGGCTCCTGAGGCATAGGGGAACGAACAAGGTCAGAAGTGTGTAAGGTTCAAGGGTAGTAGCCCTCAACCTGCAGAATCATGGAGTAAATGCAAGAACCAGGGAATCCTTCAACACAGATGTATTTGCTTCAACCGCCGGTTTAAAAAGGTATAGTTTGGCAGTATGTGAGGGGTCTTGAAAAGTCTCTTGGAGAACACTGGCATGTGTTCATAAAGAGGTACCTACAATACGTCCATTTATAATTTAAAATAATTGGCAATGTCATAAAGGCAATCAGTAAGGGAATAATAAATCATGGCACATCCATATTAAGAAATATGATGAAGTTATTAAAAAGATTATAGTACTGGGGCGCCTGGGTGGCTCAGTCGGTTAACTATCCGAGCGTCCGACTTCGGCTCAGGTCATGACCTCATGGTTCGTGGGTTCAAGCCCCATGTCAGGCTCTGTGCTGACAGCTCAGAGCCTGGACCCTGCTTCGGATTCTGTCTCTGTCTCTCTGCCTCTCCCCTCCTCATGCTCTGTCTGTCTCTCTCTCTCAAATATAAAATAAAAAAAACAAAAAAAAAAAAAAGAAAAAAAAAGATTATAGTACTGAGGACACATCACTAATGTAGTATTCTGACCAAAACTGCATAAATGAATTTAATCATGAGAAAGTATCAATTTGAGGAACATTCTCCAAAATTACTGGCCTGTATACCCCAAAACTGTCAGTCATGAAAGACAAAGAAAGACTAGGAACTTTCCAGATTAAAGGAAACTAATGAGCTATAACAATGAAAGCAATGCATAACCCTGGATTGGATCATGGACCAGGAAAAAATTTTTTTTTGCTATAAGGAATAGTACTGGACCAATCGGCAAACTTTGAATATGGATTATAGATCAAGTAGCAGAATTATATCAATGTTAAATTTCTGGCTTCTGTAATTGTACTGTAGTAGTGTAGGTCAAGGATCTTGTTCTTAACCAATGTGCACTAAAGTGCTTAGGGGTAAAGGGACATGATTGCATCTTACCCTAAAAGGACTCAAGAAAGAGGATACACCCTTATATAAGCAGACATATACAGAGAGAAACTCATAAAGCCACTGTGGCAGAATTTGAAGAGTTGGTGAATCTGGATGAAGGGCATACAGGAATTCTTTGTGGTATCCTCACAATTATTCTTGAAGCTTGAAACTATTTCAAAATAAAAAGTTAACTACCCCCCCCCCCCAAAAAAAAAGCCAGAAAAGATTAAGGTAGAATTATATGCTAAGATGTAGAAAGATCTCCAAAATGAATCATCTGGTAAGAGAGGCATGATGTAAAACAGTACATGTAGTGTGAACTCAATAACATTAAAATAGTCAAACTACAGATTTCTATGTATGCGTATACATACATGTAGAAGTGCAAACGTTTGGAAAAAGAAAGACTAAACTAATAATGGCAGACACCTCTGGAACTGGGGTAAGACGCAAGAAGGACTTTCATTTCTACCCATGTGTTCCAATTTTTGATAATTACATGTTTATACTGTGCAATTAAAAATCTACAAATTAATAGTAAGAAAGCAATTTTTAACACCAGGGGAGCTTGTTCTTGGATGGTTGGGAATCACTGTTCTAGAAAAACATGTACCCAGACCCAACATCTGATGGCAAGGTCAAGGCCAAGAGGGGCCCCCACAGCTCACCTCATTTTCTAGGTCCACTGCATCAATGCTCCGCTGGCTCACCACCTCTGGCCTCAGCTCTAGGACAGCTGGTTCAGAATCCTGGCTGATCTGGTTTTCCCTGCCAGAGGAACAGGGAACAGGAAGAGTTCCAGACCTGTGAGGCTTAGGGTTCATCTACATATTCCTCTCTCTAGGCCCAAGATACGAATGAAAAACGAGCCACATAGGACTGGATAAAAGAGAGCTTTCTTCTAGGATATGGCAGGACAGGATGTTGACCACTACACATATCCTTGACTGCCCTTCCACTTTGAACCTTACTCTCAAGCCTACCTTGGCAGTTTTCACCTGTAGTTCTCAACTCAAATATCTTCCCTTTTACATGGAGACAATTCTTTCCTTCTCAGTTAATGTACAACTGAGGCATAAAGAAAGGAAAATTCCCATTACCACTGATGAATCAGGAAAGTATCCAGAATCGGAATTCAAGAACACAGGACCTGGATTCCGAGGGCCCTGTCCATACTTAGGTGGTGGCTAGTGATAGGCACCATTTTGTATTTGTTTTGACTAAAACCAAAGATCTTCAAGGGACCTCCATCTATAAACCCTTGGCTAGCCCCTCCTCACCAAGGTACAGGGGGGGCCTCTCCAGCCCCCCACTCAGCCCAGCTGTTCTTCATTTCTGAGGCCAAGATCCCAGCCAAGAGGCCTGGTTCCTGAGGAGTGGCTCTTGGTCTGGGCAGAGGGGCTGTGCCAGAAGCCATCTTGCTGGTCCTGTCCTCTTGCTCAAGGGCAGGTCCTGTGTTCTGGTGTTTCTGTGGGAAATGGGCAGGAGACACACTGAATCAAAACTATTTGGTTGTGGGGTGGGCTGCCTGGGTGGCTCAGTGGGTTAAGCATCTGACTCTTGGTTTTGGCTCAGGTCATGATCTTGTGGTTCCTGAGTTTGAGCCCTGCATCAGGCTCTGAGCTGACAGTGTGGAGCCGGCTTGGGATTCTCTCTCTCTCTCTCTCTCTCTCTCTCTCTCTGCCCCTCCCCTGCGCATGCCCTTTCTCAAAATGAATAACTTTAAAAACAAAACAAAATCATTCATAGGTATGAATGGTACCTACTCAGAGGGCAGAATGAAACCTATTCATGGCCCTTTCTCAACCTTCCTTCTCCAATTCTCTCAGTCACTAGGCTGGTCATGTCACATATTCCCTTCTGTCCACATACCTTCTGCTTGGCCTCCTCAGCCATGCGTTTACAGGCTTGTCGCAAGATTCGAGAACGATTGCCCTTGGGGGCCAGCTGGTGTGCCTGTTGGTCCTTTAGGACCTGAAGTTCTGGGGGTAGGCGACTGGTGAATGGGGTACCCAAATCTGGGCCTGCTGGTTCAGTTATTACTGTAGGGAAGAAGAGGGAGAATATGTGATCACACTGGGGCTGCACCACCATCTCCACTTGGCCAGAGACAACTTCAGTTGTCCTCAGGCTTCTGTGGAAGGAGGCCATTTTGACAATGTGACAAAGAGGGAGTGGGGTTGCAAGAGAAGTGCCAAAGGTTAGGCTTTGTGGAAGGAGGCTCAGTGTCCTCAGGCTTCTGTGGAAGGAGGCCATTTTGACAATGTGACAAAGAGGGAGTGGGGTTGCAAGAGAAGTGCCAAAGGTTAGGCAAAAGGTTAGGAAGAAAGTTCCAGCTGGTAGGGTAAATCAGACATGTTACATCCAGACACTGGGGGAAGGGGGTAGATTGGAAAGAGTACCAGGGAAGTGTAAAAGCCCTGGGAATCCCAATGACTCACTGGTGACGCGACCAGCTATAAAGGGGTGATGTAAGAGATCTGGCCAGGACAGACGCTGCCTAGGGTCCTTGGTGAGCAGTCCCTGCAGGAAGTTCTGTGGAGAGAAAAAATACCCCATGGGTCATCGCTTTCCTACAGACTCCCTCTAACTCACCAGCAGAACTAGGAAACCAAGACTCCTGAGTCCGTTCCATGAGCAAACTAGCTGGTCTTGATCATGCCCTCTCTAATCCTATCCTTAGGCCTCATTTAGCTGGCTTCAGAGACAGACTTCTCTGCCTCACCTCCTGCAGAGCCCCAATTCCTGTCCAGAGACTTACTGTCACCTTCACAATCATCTTCAGAAAGCAAACATTCAAAAGAGTCCGAATTGCTCACTTTGCCCTCCCTTTGATTGCGGGTTTGTTTGCAGCTGGGTAGGACCAGAAGCATTGGTGGTTAAAAGCACACTCACACACAAGTCATTGTGTAAAGATGTGTTTGGGAGCACAGAAAAACAGAAATCTTTCAGCAAGTCTTGAGATGGTAGAAGGGAAGGGAGACTGCCTCTGAAAACGGTGTATCTGTTATGGTGTATCCTTGGGAAAATCCCCAGTTGGGCCTAAAATAGGGATAGAAGGTACCGGTCGACTATGACCACGGTTCTAAAACAAGGTGATTAGTATATTGTGGCTCTTGCTGAAGATGCCTGCCTGTCTGCTCTAAGGGAGAATGAATATCCTACGTAGATCACCCACTTAAATTTCTTTTGCTTAGATTCTTTTTGATAATTATTTGAGCCTCCCCAACTAAATAGGTTAGGGAGAAACTTGTCCCTTTTCATCTTAGACAGGCCAAGGGAAAGTTATAATGAGACTGCACTCTGGGAAAAGGTTGCACTTAAATTCCATTGAGGGCCCAAATTTTGCCCTAGATAAGAAATAAAAAGGGTCAACTCTTTATTCTCCCTCCCTCCCTCACCTCCTGAGACTTAGCTGCAATCAACAGATACCACTTCTATCATCTGCCCCTAATCGCTGATCTAGCCCCACTAGCTCTGGCCATTTGGATTTCTGAAGATTCCTTCTTTCAGGAAGAAGACTAAGAAGTCTGTGGGCAAATCTAGATATCATGAGGACTTTGCATCTGATAGGAAGTAAGTGGAAGAGAGGATGTGTAAAAGGACAGTTTCTGTCTCTGGTGGCTTGAAACTACCTTACCATTGTGATAAAGAATAGCCTGCCCCGGGGGCACCTGGGTGGCTAGGTGGGGTAAGCATCTAACTCTTGATTTCAGCTCAGGTCATGATCTCACAGGTTCGTGAGTTCAAGCCCCACATTGGGCTCTGCACTAGAGCAGAGCCTGCTTGGGATTCTCTCTCTCCCCTCTCTCTCTGTCCCTCCCCACCGCGCGTACGTGCTTTCTCTTAAAACAAATAAATAGACTTAAAAAAACACACACATATATACACACATACATACATACGAATATATATACACATATATACACACACACATACATATGAATAGCCCACTATGTATATGAATAGCCCGCCCCAAGGAGGGGCTGGCTGGTATTCCCAAATTCTGCAGAGTTTAGAACAGCCTCCCAGAATAAGCCCCTGCAGCAGAAAAGCAACGCAGCTTGGCCCAGCTCCCACATTAGTTCAGTAACTGCAGTCTTGCCCCAGATTTTGGAAAAGGGAACCAGGGCAGAGGAAGACAGGTTTCTAATGCAAAAGTAATCTCCCTTTCGACGTTCATTACCTTGAAGCAAGGACTAATGGTGGTCGGCCAGCGCACAGGGTCCTTGAGAATGAGGCTGACCAACTGAAAGATGCTGGTAGTGTAGAAGGGAGGGGTGCCCACAGCCAGCTCATACAGTATGCAGCCCACAGACCAGAGGTCTGCAGTGTGGTCGTACGGTCGCTCTTCCACCAGCTCTGGAGACATATAAAGTGGTGTGCCTTTGATGGATGTCAGCACCATTGTGTTGGTGCTCATTGCCCGGGCAAATCTGCAGGAGATGAGGGAACAGAGTTGGGAAGAGAAAAAACATATTCAGTAAAAACAAGGCCTATCATGGTGTGAGATATCCCAAACTCAAACAGAGAACACCTTCCAAAGACCCAACAGGAACCCCCAGTCTTTTAGCTCGGGTTGTAAAATGAGGTCCAGGTAAGTTAGGCATATGGTCGAAGACTCCTTGCAGAACTGGAAGCTGAGACAGAAGGTCAGGGTCCTCACCCAAAGTCACAGAGCTTGATGCCACCACCCTTGGCAAGGAGGATGTTCTGAGGTTTCATGTCACGGTGGAGAATGCGGTGGGAATGCAGATAGTACAGAGCGGACACCAACTGGGCAGCAATGGCCTGAACCTAGGGGTCAAACAGGCAGGGGAAGGAAAGGAGAGGCCAGAGGAAGGAGCCTACTGACGAGCCCAAAGACATTTCCCTAAATTACTGATGAGATCTTCTCTTCTCGCTCTTTCTTCCAGAGCTTCCCACATCTTCCTTAGCTCTTGACTCCCATTCACTCATTCTTTCATTTGTTCATTCACTCGTTCAAGGAAAATGTATCGAGTCTCACTAGCTGTGACCTGGGATGAGCAAATTATCTCGTGCCTCTCATACGCATCATCTGTAAGCTCATGATAATAATACCACCTCCTTTATAGGACTATTGTGAGGATTAAACAAGTCAAAGCATGCCATGCTCAGAATGGTGCCTGGCATTTAGTAAGCCTTCAATATACATTAGTTGTTACTAAAAAAAAAAAAAATTTTTTTTTTTGTTTATTTAGTTTTTGAGAGAGACAGACGGAGCACAAGTGGTGGAGGGGCAGAGAGAGGGGGAGACACAGAATCAGAAACAGACTCCAGGCTCTGAGCCATCAGCACAGATCCTGACGTAAGGCTCGAACTCACAGACCGGGAGATCATGACCTGAGCAAAAGTCGGATGCTCAACTGACTGAGCCACCCAGGTGCCTCTATATTAGCTGTTATTAAACAAGACAAAGTCTTTTTTCTCAAGACAAGTAATCAGACAACAAATAAGACAGACAAAATAAGTATGATGATGACTTACAAATGACAATGCTTAGAAAGAAATGGATTGCTACAACAGGAAGTCCTGGGGAGGGGGGCTACTTGTTAGAGTACAGAGAAATCCCTAGAATGAGTGTGGCTGGAGAATGTGTTCCACCAAATCCCACTGCCAACCAGCAGATCTTGGTGGTGAATCCTGCCTTAACAACAACTCTTATTCCCTTCCTGCCCTCTCTGGTACCACCACACGTGCTATCTGGTGACAGCAAAAGCATTAATAACAGCAATGTTGAATACTGTGCATCAGGCACTCTTTTAAATGCTTTATATGAGGGGTGCCTGGGTGTTTCAGTCAGTTAAGCATCCAACTTTGGCTCAGGGCATGATCTCACAGTTCATGGGTTTGAGCCCCACATCGGGGTCCATGCTGATGGTGCAGAGCCTACTTGGGATTCTGTCTCTCTCCTTCTCTCTCTGCCTCTCCCATGCTCAAGCTTTCTCTCTCAAAAATTAAAAAAAAAAATTTTAAAGATTTAAATGCTTTACATGAGTTCATTAATCTTCACAATAGTCTCATGAGACAGACATTAAAATGACATCCATTTTTATTTTATTTTTTTTAATTTTTTTTATTTTTTAAATTTTTTTTAACGTTTATTTATTTTTGAGACAGAGAGAGACAGAGCATGAATGGGGGAGGGGCAGAGAGAGAAGGAGACACAGAATGGGAAGCAGGCTCCAGGCTCTGAGCCATCAGCCCAGAGCCCGACGCGGGGCTCGAACTCACGGACCGCGAGATCGTGAGCTGAGCTGAAGTCGGACGCTTAACCGACTGAGCCACCCAGGTGCCCCGATGACATCCATTTTTAAATGAGGAAACTGAGTGCTAAGAAGTTAAGGTAACTCGCCCAAAAGGATCCAGCTAGAAAGTGGCAGAGACAACTTTGTACTCAGAGATTTTGGCTCCAGTGTTCACCTACTTTACTGACATGCCACACTGTCTCTATATATACCTAGGCTCTTATAGTTTCCTCAGGAGTTTTCAAAATGGAGAATCTCAGTGCCCTCAGCTTTTGCTACCAGTCCTTAATCTGAAAAGAGGTCAGGGTAGGGGACAAGTTTGAGCCAGGAAACATACCTGGTCTTCTGGAAGTTTTCCATCATCTTCCAAGATCTGAAAGAGCTCTCCCTCAGCATAGTCTGTCACCACCACCACCTGCAGGGAGAAGGCAATGGTACTGATGGCTCCAGATTTATGCATTCTGAGGCTGGGAAATTTGGGGGACCTTTCTTCCTGGGGAGAGGTGACCCAAAACTGAAGTGCACCTCTTTGTCAGTTTCAAAGCTGTCAAGCATATGCACAATGTTGGGATGCCGCAGACCCCGCATGATTTCAATCTCTCGTTGCAGATTCCTCAGCTCCTTCTCTGAACGTCCCAGTTTTGGAATGAACTTCAGGGCCACCACCTGTCAGTGGTAAGAAGAAGAGTCAAGGCCTAACCATGCTATTGAAACATTCACCTCAGAGCTCCAGAACTCAGCCTTCAGATTGTTTGGGCAAATTCTCATTACCTGCTAGTCTCCTACTCCTCTTCCTTACAGTACCCTGGCCTTATCCAGACTCCCCCCACCTCTTGCCCTAGGAGAAAACAGCCTCTGCCAGACAGATCCCTTTGGTGGAATCTGGGAGAGGTGTTCTGATCTGGGTAAAGAACTCTGGGTAAAAATTTAAGAGATTTAGGGGAAAGAGAAGGAAGAAAAAATGAGGAAGGAAGAATAAAGTTAAGGTGGTTTATCTCTTCCTGCGTGGTATGATAGATAATAACAATAATAAAAATAAAATTTATTGTTTACTAGGTGCCAGACACTATACTAATGTAGTGATTCAGCATGAATCATATTTAATCCTCAAGCCCCATCAATCAGATACTGTTCTTATCTTCATTCTACAGATGAGGAAACTGAGACATTGAGAGTTTAAGTAACTTATCCACAGTTCTAAGGCTAGAAATGGTGGATCTAGGGTCTGAACCTAGTAATCCAATATTAGAGCACACACTCCACAAGAGGAATGACCGAGTCAGTGCCTTTGGAATACAGGTCCGTATTCTGGTCCCTGTAGAATCCCACCCAAGAGATATCCCTCCTTGTTCACCACCTGAGCACTGTATTTTCTTCGACCCTTGTACACCCTCCCAAAAGAGCCTTCTCCGATCATCTCCAACACGTGGTACTTCTCCATGACAGAGGTTTCAGGATCCTTCAGATGGAAGGAGGTAGAGATGGTGGTGAAGGGCTACAGCTCCAGGGACAGCTCCACACATCTAGGAGGCCTGGGTTGGACATAAAAGAAAGGTTTATGTTAGCCACCTTGCCTTTTCCTTTTTCATAATAATCCAGGCCTCAAAAACATGGTAGGGTGGAGTGGATGGAAAGATGAGATCTTGGGAACAAACAGAGCGCCTCTTGTTCTCCCTCCTTTTCAACCTCCTCCTGGCCCCCAACCCAACCTCGTTCCCACCGAAACCCGTGCCCCACGCCCCTCTCCACGCAGCTCCGCCCACTCGACCGCTCCCCCTCTTCTTCAATCCAGCTTCTCCCCTCGGCCCCGCCCCCTCCGTCCCGTCTCGCCCACCCGACCCCGCCCCTTCCATCCAGCCTCGCCTACCGACCCCGCCCCTTCCAGTCTCCCCAGGTTCCTGCCACCGCCAACCTCCTCAATACCCCCGCCAGTGCCACCTGCCCGCGCGCTTCGCAGACCGGAGCCCCACTCTCACCCCCAGCCTAGGAGCTTCAAGCTCCTCAGGCCGAGGGATGCAGGCCCTGGCCTTCAGCCCCGCCCCTTCCGGCTGCCTGTGGATTTTGCCTGACTTATAATTCTTCTCCACCCCCGCTGCCTTTCTCTTTAGACTCCCATTGTTACCACATGTGCTCGCTGGAACTGGTCAGAGAGGTTCAGAGGACAAAGGCGTTCAGAAGTATTGGAGAGTCGTCGGACCACCCATAGGCACTTTCTAGGGCACTTCCGATCCCTCTCTTGGCCATCAGGACCCACTAAGGACCTGGAGTCTATGGTTGCCTAGAAACGGCCCGTAGCCACCCTCCCTCGTTCCCTCCCTTAACTTGCCGCCTCCGACTTCCCCGAGAGTATTTCCGGTTCCGGCTGTGGGCCGGAGAAGACATGGCGGCGTCTGCGTCGGCAGCTGCCGGGGAGGAGGACTGGTAACTTTGGGGGCATGGGCTTTGGCTGGCCGCCTGGATCCGGTCCGGGGGACTGGCAGTGGCCGCGGACGGTCCGTATGGCGGGCGCGTGGGGCGGAGCGAGGGATAAGGGATGGCAGAGACGCTGACATGTCTCAGAGAGCTTCTGCACTGGGGAGCGGGAGGGTGGAGGGGCGCTGATCTGATGGAGAGGAGACAGGATCTGCGCCGCCCAGGCCAGCTCGGGCTGCGCCTTGTCTGGCTCGATCCCCTCTTCTCCCCTGAAGTGGATTTGCCCAGGGTCCCGGAGGATGCCTGTTTATCAGCACACACACACACACACACACACACACACACCGCCGCCTTTTACTTCCCAGAATGATGTCCTCCAGCTCACGTCCCTCTTTCCCCTTGGATCAGCCTAGTTCCGCCGAGGCTTTCCTCGACCTTCTCCCTCCCCGCCAGCACTAATGAGGACTATTGTCTGAATAAAGCTTTACACCTCACAAAATGCTCTCCTAGTCCTTCTCTCTCTCAAACGTTCTCAACAAGAGACCAAAACCTGGAAGGACTCTGGGATTTGGAAATAAGATAAATGTGGGTTCACTCCACATTTTATTAGCTGGGTGATGCTAACCAGGCCACCTAGCTTCTGTGAGTCAGTGTCCTCAGATGTAAAAAAAGTGGGTGTGGCATCTACCTCAGAATAGTTGAGAGGATCACGATGGATTTGTAACCTATATAAAAGCCTTCTTTTCATTAATAACTGAGGTGTGGGCACTAGATGGGGCATCTAGTGGGACTAGATGAGGCCTGAAGAGGCAAATCGATTTGCTAAAAAGGTACATAGTTATGACTAGGAATCCAAGTTATCTGACTCCAAATCTTATGTTTTTAGGACTAGCACTCTTATAATCTCCCTGCCCTTTTTTTGGCCACCACCTTACCACCATCCCATCCCATCCCTCACATCCAGGGCAAGTCACAGCTATGGTGGGGTGAAGTATTGAAGGGCCTCTTAATGGAGGTTACACGTCAGTGTTTCATTGGTTCAGGGAGCCCAGCCTGTGTTGGCCTTTATTGAGACCATCTAGGCTCATGGTTTTTCAACCCTCTTCAGGAGAACTTTAAGATTTGGAGGAGACACTTTGAGCCATGGAAAGGGTAGCAGTGGTTGCACAGCTGGCTTGTGATGCTCTGAGACTCCCACACTCATGTCAACCAAAGTACTCCACTGTTACCTATTTTGTATTTTGAGGCCTCTAAGACTTAAAAAGAAAGTTTGAGAGCCAGTAATATATAGGTCATGCTAGGGCAGACCTGCTCTTGATGAAGAGGGAACAATAACTATAGAAAGGAAACCAAGAATGCATTTTTACATGCATTGCCTGGGTAGAGCTACGGACTCAACCCAGCCACTCATCTTCAATGGCATTTCAACTGCTGTTTCTAGGATTAAATATGTATGTCCTCTCATTTACATTTGACCACCAGATCCTGACCTAAACAGGTTGATCTAGATCAGCCAAACAACAAGGGTCATGAATACATTGAATATTAACTACATCCTTCCTTCTTTCCTTTTAAGGGAGAAAGTTATATACCAATAGGAGAAAAGAGGACATAGACTAGCTACTGTGGCCAAGATATTATTACATACTTTACATAAATAACCTTTTATTCTCTAACCCTAGAGAGTAGGTGGTATTATATATGGTAGGTTGACTCAAGCTTACAGAGATAATTACTCAGATCATGTAACTGGTAAGTGACTGGTACCTGTTACTCCAAAGTTGGTGGCTCTTTTGTATCATGGCCTTTATCTCTTTTTCTTGGTATCTCTTTTTGAATAGGCTTAGGGTGACTGATACTGGCAGTATGTGTAGACACTGGGACCCATGTGAACAGTGGTGTAGGGAAATCCAGGAGCGGTATTGGTAATCAATGGATGTGATATTTCTGGGTCAGATAGATGGCCAATCAACAGTGCGATGGAACTTAAAAAGGAGGTCAGGGAACCTGGCTCTGGTTCTAGTTCTGCCTCTGTTAAACTTTGATATCTGAGCTAGTTATTTCACCTTCCTGGGAATCCATTTCCTCAACTGTTGACAGGATAACTTCCATGCTTCCTTTCTGGCCACTTGACAGCTTAAAATATATTTCCCCCATTTTTATGGAGGTTAGCAAGAGAATGCACTCAGGTAGAGTGCCAGTTTTCTACAAAGCCAGCCTTCATTGGCTTTAGCAGGCTTTAACAGGGAGAGCTGTAATGGTGAGTCAATCTCCCCCTGTCTCTCTAGGGTACTTCCCTCTGAAGTCGAGGTGTTAGAGTCTATCTATCTGGATGAACTACAGGTGGTTAAAGGAAATGGAAGGTACGTATTCAACTAGAGGTGGGCAGGAGTCCCCTTAGTAGTGAGAGGATTCCGTGGAGAATCCGTGAGCCTTGATCCAGAGAAAATGTTGCTCTCCTGGAGACAAAGACTATTCCTTTAATCTCCAAAAGAAAGAGCCCAGTGCTCACTTCCTCCACCCACTTTACTGTCTCACCTCCATTTTCCCCAGTCCTCAAACTCCTGCCTAGTCACATCCCAGGTCCCCACTTTATCCATTTGCAGATCTTCACCATGGGAAATCTACATTACCCTGCACCCTGCCACGGCAGAAGATCAGGATTCACAGTATGTCTGCTTCACTCTGGTGCTTCAGGTCCCAGCACAGGTGAGGCCCCTACTTTATGGTAGCAAAGAGAGGAAGGGGAGAGACCCTGAGGTGGAGTGCTTTAGCAGTAACTTGTTATTCTCTCCCACTAGTACCCCAATGAGGTGCCACAGATCTCTATCCGTAACCCCCGAGGACTCTCAGATGAACAGATCCACAAGTAAGTTGGACAGTTCAGAGGAGGGAAGAGGAGATACAGCTCAGTCTGGTGAGGGGAAGGGGCAGGCCTAATGTTTGCTTTGCCCTTTTTAGGATTTCGCAGGCACTGAGCCATGTGGCCAATGCTGGGCTGGGTACTGCTATGCTCTATGAACTCATCGAGGTAAGAGGTGTGCTGGCTTGGGAAACTGCTAGAGCAGTTTCTCTCAAGGGAGGTAACGGGCCTAGAATCTTAAATATGTCTGGAGTCATTAATTTAGTCCTTGTTTAGGTAAGGCCTAAATCCAGAAAAATAAGGTTTTCTTCTGTTTCTGAGAATACCCCCCCCCCAAAAAAAAACGACAGTTCTGTAGCTTCCCCAAGTTGCCTATGTCAGTATCTTGAAAATTACTTTTTCTCTTTAACTTGGATTTTTTTATTCCATTTCAGTGCATTCGCTTGGCATTGGTGGCTGAAAGTAGCAAGAGATAGGGGCCTTGCTTAGAGGATCTAGCCACAAATGAACATTTGAAGGCTCACCTACCCTTGGAACTGACTGAGTAAATCATGGTTCAGAGTTTCTACCCCGATGAAATTAACAACACACAGGGAACACACAGAGCTACACGTTCACATACACAGATAATTTCTGTTGCTTGAGATTAAAAACACACAATAAGTACAGTCTTGTTTTCCTTAACTTCGAGTTTTGAGAAAAAATGTTTAGAAGAGAATGAAGGTGGGCGGCCCAGAGTCAGAGAGTGGGCTTAGACCATTGTAGCGCTCCTGAGCCCGGCCTCCACAATGCCACTTTGAACTTTGCAGAATTCCAGAGTATTAGCTATTCAGACAGCAGTGCAGATGTGTTAGTTCATTGCCTAACTTGATGCCTGAGTTCTCTGTCTGTTTGGGTTGTCCATGCTTTGACTTTCTTTCCGAAGGCTGACTCCAGAACAGACTTTTGGGTGGGAGTGATACTCAGAGGGGTTTAACCTAGGAACACCTCCCAGAAGATACGTTTTAATTGAACATTTTGTTCTCTGAAGGTGTATTACTTTCATCCCCGAGACATATTAAAAGTGATTTAATGAGTGGAAAAATAATGAAATTGGATTTTGCAGCTGGGTAGATTCTGGGGGATGGGCGGGGCCACGGAGGATTGATTCCTCCCTTGGTGAATCCTCCCTTCCTCACCAAGACAGAAACGCATGAACACAAAGTAACATTGACTTGGTAGGAGACAGTCCCTCCAGTCACTCCTGGGAATAATAGACAGGCTTTGTTCACAGTTCTTGCCCCTGCCTCCCTGTTTGAACAGTGTCTTCTCTCCTTTCAGAAAGGGAAGGAAATTCTCACAGATAACAACATCCCCCATGGCCAGTGTGTCATCTGCCTGTACGGTTTCCAGGTGGGTTTCTCTCTTGGGACCTGGGGTCTGCTTGGGACGGGCAGTGGAGGGCTCATGAGAGCTCTGATGTCATGCTGGATGTCTGTCCTGCCTTCAGGAGAAGGAGGCCTTTACCAAAACCCCCTGTTACCACTACTTCCACTGCCACTGCCTTGCTCGGTATATCCAGCACATGGAGCATGAGCTCCAGGCACAAGGACAAGAGCAGGAACGACAGCATGCCGCAACCAAGCAGGTCAGCTCCCCAGCCCCTGCTCCCACCTGACCCCCCACGTCACACCCTTTCTGTCTCTCCACTCCAGGGGCTCTTCACCTTTTTAGGGTCACAGATACCTTTGAGATTAATGAAAGCTCACCTCTGTCCAGAAAAAAAGGGCATTCTTTTAAACATATCAATGTACTGCTATAGTTTCAGAGAGTTCCCACATCTCCATCTGGGGAGACGACTCCTGTCCTATCCTTCTCTACTGAACGGTGTACCTCTGCCCTTGGTCCCAGCCCCGTGTGGATTAGGCTGGCTGACTGGGTTAGGCAGCTGGCGAGCACCATGGGCTGTGAAGCAGGGCTCTGATTGCTCCTCTGTTTTTAGAAGGCAGTCGGTGTGCAGTGTCCGGTGTGCAGGGAGCCCCTCGTGTATGATCTTGCCTCACTGAAAGCAGCCCCTGAACCTCAACAGCCCATGGTAAGGGAACCCCCTTCTTATCTGAGCCAGAAATAATGGCATTCTCCAAGGAGGGAGGGATGGCATCTTGTCTGCTTCGAATGGGATCTTGGGAATTGGGCTTGACCAGCCTGGGACCTCTCTGCAGAGCCGTAGCCCCCACTAGGCTAAGACTTTGGGAGCCCCATCTGAGCGACAAGCCCAAGAACCTTCTACAGGGGGTGCAACAGGCTCAGCCGGTTGAGCACCTGGCTCCTGATTTCAGCTCAGGTCACGGTCCCAGGGTCATGGGATTGAGCCCTTAATCAGGGCACTGCATTGTGTGGAGCCTGCTTGGGATCCTCTCTGCCTCTCTCTAGCTCGCATCCCCTCTATCTCTCAGAGAAAAAAGGAACCTTGTGCAGATTTCCTAAGGCAATCCTGAAAGAGCAGGGGTTCAAGTCTGCCTTCTACTGTTTATTTTTTCCTCCTTGTCATTCTGCTCGCTTCCATCTAGGAGCTGTACCAGCCTAACGCAGAGAGCTTGCGCCAGCAAGAAGAGCGCAAGCGGCTCTACCAAAGGCAGCAGGAGCGGGGGGGTATCATCGACCTTGAGGCTGAGCGTAATCGGTACTTCATCAGCCTCCAGCAGGTGAGGAAAGGCTTTCTCATTCCTCACTTAATGCCACCTACCTTCCCACCAGCACGCGTCTGCCACAGTGGCCCTGAGGGTGAGCTCTCTTCTACCCTGATGGTGGTCAGCTCCAGTAGTGAGCAAGGGGCCTGCAGTTCCCTGCTTTGGGGAACTGCATCTCCCTCACTGTATCTGCTCACTTCTTTCTAGCCTCCTGCCCCTTTGGAACCAGAGTCAGCTGTAGATGCCTCCAGAGGATCCCACCCACCCAGTGCTCTTGACACAGAACTGTCCACCTCATCAACTGCCCAACCCAACCTATCAGCTCCTCTGCCTGTGGCCTCCCAGCACACGTGTGAGAAGATTCCAGGGGCTGGGCCAAATCAGCAAAGGTTGGGCGAGACCCCAAAAACTATGCTAGATCCTCCCCGGGCCGGTCGAGGCCCCTGGAGACAGCCTGAACGGAGGCACCTAAAGGGAGGGGAGTGCAATGCCCACAAAGGTACCAATGACACCCAGGAACTGCCACCTCCCGAGGGGCCCCTCAAGGAGCCCATGGACCTAAAGCCAGAACCCTGTAGCCAAGGGGTTGAAGGTCCTCCCCAAGAGAAGGGGCCTGGCACTTGGCAGGGTCCCCCACCCCGCAGGACTCGGGACTGTGCTCGCTGGGAGCGCTCCAAGGGTCGGACTCCGGGCTCTTCCTACCCCCGCCTGCCTCGGGGTCGGGGAGCCTATCGTCCTGGTACTCGAAGGGAGCCCCTGAGCCTGGAGTCTGAGGATGGTTCCTAGCAGTACTGTGGGGGGACAGGGATTTGGGGCGGCAGGGGGCAATAAAGAGATCTGGCCTTGTTTGGCTTCTTTGTTTAGTAGCGCCTAGCTTGTGCAGTATGGCTTTTTCTGACTTCCTGGCAAGACTGGAGTGTGACAGAATAGCCCTAACTTTGCTCTAAAGTCTGTTTTCCCAAGAGATCAGGGTCTGAGTAAAGGCAGGTCTGACGTCTCCGCTAGTGTGAGCTTCAGGAAAACTAGTAGAGGCCAGCCAGCATTTAAGCAGAATATATGGGAACATAACATATATATACTACGTACGTACACACACACACACACACACACACACACACACACACACACATTTTTATGCATATGCATTCTTTTTAATTGAATGCCTTTTAAATGGAAGACTCTACTTCCCTGATTGCCATAGTATCTTTTCTTTCTGCTTTGCTCTAGCTTATGCCCCAACACTTGTGTATGCTGGATGCCTGAAGGTCCTTGCTTTTTATTCAAGTACCAATACAGGGAGGTAGGAAGGGGGTCAGAGACCAGAGCGGTGTGGCAGGTGTTTATTGAGCTAGAGAAGAGCTGAGCATGGCCAGCCTGTCACGTCCTCAGAGACTCGGCATTATGAACTGCCCCTGCAGGGTCATTTTTATACAGCATGAAGTAGCCCTGGACCTGGGCAGGACTGATCTGAGTTGTAACTTGAAGGACGCGTTCTGCAAACGCCTCGGCCAGGGAAGGTGCTTGCCCTGGATAGAACCTCTGGAACATCTGAGTCAGCTGCCAGTGTGAGCAGTAGCCCACGTACTCCTTCATGTCTACTCGTCCAGGGCGGATCAGTGCAGGGTCCAGCCTAAGAGCAGCAAAAGCAGGATCACAGGCACAAGTACCACTGCTACCCCCTAAAATGATGGTTTCTCCGAACCTCCTGATCTCCCAAGGCACCGAGGGGGCAGGGAGTCCTGCCTCACAGTCTCAGATTGCCTCATCCCTTCTTACCTGTCAACATGGTTGGTGGTCATGAACACAATGCGTGCCTCAGTGGAAGCCACACCATCCAAGGCATTGAGTAGTCCACTGAAGGTGAGACGACCTAGACCTTGGTACTTGACTGGGTCTAGAGGAAGGCAGAGATAAAGAGGCGTGGATGATCATAACCCTACTCAAACCTTCTACTCCCCACCACGTTCCCCTACTTATCAGTGACTCTTGTGAACTCGTTGCCAACTCAGGCGTCCTCCATCAGCCCTCTGGATTTCCACTTTCTTCCACTGCTCCTCACTCCTGTACCTCATTTACCGTCCCTTAGAAATGCTCCCCGTTTCCTCAGCTCCCCTCACTTACTCTCTGCAGCTAGGTCCCGGCTAAGAAAGGCTGCATCCACATCTTCCAGGAGCACCAGGCTCTGCTGCGGGGCCACGCTCAGCAGGTGGTTGAGCCGGTCATCGGAGAGGCTGGAGTCCGTGAGACTCAGCAGGCAGATGCTGTGCTCCAGTTCCCCGGCCAGGGCTGTGCTATGGAGGACAGGATGACAGCAGGCAGGCAACCTGGAATCAGTCCTTGGGCCCAAATACTTGTCCTCCCCATAACGGGTGGGGTCTCAGAGACCTAACCCTTCTATCACCCCATCTTAAGGCATCTCATGTCCCACGTGTATCATGTTCCCGGGTCTCCACATTTAATTCCCTTTCCAACCCCACAGCTCAGTTTTTCTCCAGTTTAAGGATTAAGAGAAAATGTGACCCTACTCACATAAAACTGCTTTTTCCGCAACCAGGGGGCCCATAAAGCAGGTAGCCACGTCTGTAGGGAATGCCTAGGAATACAGCCAAGATGATCAGGACCTAAAATGAATTCAAGTACTCTACTTCAAATGTCCACATTCATTACCAACCCTGCCCCCTAGTGGCCTGATGACCTCAGTACTGGAAGAAATTAACCCTAGGGGCCAACTTTCATCTCTGGGAATTAAGCTAGAGCTTCATAGTCACCCCATATGACCACAGAGACCAGCCTGTTTTCCCTTACTATAGCACCACATCAAAAACAGCCTGGCCAAGACCCCAGCGGCTTCTCACCTCTGTCAGTGTACCACTTGGGGTTATCGATGAATTCCCGGATGTCTCGGACGATTCGGTTAGCCAGACCCTGTTCTAGAACCACAGAACTCAGTGGCCGCCGTCGGCGTGGATAGCCAAAAGGGCGCCATTCGGAGCCCATGGCTGTGTACATCACCGTCTTCCCTTCCTCCTGCTGCAAGGCTAGCTCTCGAGCTAAGAGGGGGAAATAAGACGAAGCCAGTAATTCGTCTTTGCCATGCTATTAGGCAGACCTGTGCCAAAACAGCTTCCCTCTGGTCCCATGGGCTAAGATCCTCCTCTCCAAGCTTCTCTTCCTCTGACGTCATATGCCCCTATTCTTGCAACTTGCCCCCCCACCCCCCTCGCCATAAAGGCAGCCCGTGCTATCCCACACCTTCCTCCAGGATGTTGAAGAAAACCTTTCGGTCAGTGCCCAGAGCTGTGAAGGTGACAGATTCCCAAGGAGTCCCTGTCTGCAGGTCTATCATCTGCATCTCTCGGCTTCGTTCCACTCGGATCCATTTCCCTTGGTACCTGAATAAAAATGGTCACAATGAGGTGAATGAATGGGGGGTCAAATCCAGCTCCCCTCATTCTCCTTTTCTACTCTTAGAGCCCTCCCTGGCTCCCAACCTTACCAGATAAAGTGGTTTCCAGGGCTGGGGACAAATTCAAACTTAGTGGAGATGCGCCCACTCTCATGCTGAAGGTATGAAGTCTCAACACTGAGATGCTGAGTACGGGTACTGTGGCGGGTGAGCCAGCTAAGCAACCAGGCATAGCTTCGGTCTCGAGCAGGGACTTCCAGTGTGATCATGTAATGGCGCCGGAATGCCACCAAGCCCAGCTGGGCACCCTTCCGGGCCAGGGCCAGGGCTGTGCCCACACCCACAAGCCCAAATCCAGCCCCAAAGTAGGGATTGTCCTTCAGGGCCAGAATAAAGTCTGAAAGGGGCATCTTGAGAGGGAAACACTGAACCTTACAGGCTCTGACGCATTTTCAAACCTGGGGGTGGAGAGCAGTGGAGATGGGACAAAGCAGATTAGTTTAGAAAGGACTCTGCAATTCCTCGTCACCCTCATCCCTTCTTCCCACAGAGGCCAGGTGCAGGAAGGACAGGTCAGTTCTACTGTGTGTTTCCATATCCTCCCTTTGTGGGATGGAGGTCCTGCTGGAATGCAAGGGCTGAGACTTCAGGCCCCTCTTCCCATTTTGCCCTTCATTATCCTGTTCATAGTTCAATTTCCTGCCAGAGGATGAGGTCTAAAGATTCCTTAAACATGAGAGAACAATGTAACCATCTTCTCATCAGGATAATGGGCAGAATTTTTGTGGTCCCTGGGACTAGCTGAGATAGAAAGGGGCCCACTGCCCAGAGTTAACAGAGGATGAAGCTACTCTCTTCCACTGACCTGTCAGTAACCCCATGCCTTACCACCATGAGTAATACCCTTCAAATATCCTCTCCTTTACACGCTCAGTTCCTAATGTCCTGTTTAGTTAGCCTTTATTACCTCACGACTAAACTGTCTCTTTAAAATTAATTTTAGTTCTTAAAACGTCATCTTAATGGGCCTCCACCTCTGGCTTTGGCGTACCAAATTGCTACACAGGGATCCAGATCTTTCTTCATACAGTCTGCTTCAATCCAATGGCTTGTTCTGAACAGATCTCTGAATTAGGTAAAAACTCCTCTGCCTGGTACTCAAAACCCTTCACAACACAGGGCCTACCTATCTTTCATTGCTTAGCGCCTAATAATCTCTGTTGTATAATTCTGCTCAGGCAGGTCTTCTCTACTCGGAATGCCCATTCTAATTGACTCTTCCTTCTCCCCCAATTTAACACCTGTCCATTTGCTGCTTCCTCCACGGACATTTTCCCCGAATTCTCCCCCAATAAAACGTGACCCAGTCTAATTTTAGTTTGTAAGGTCCCGAGGGATTGGAAGTCACATCGTTTCTAGCACACCTTCCCGACCCCTGCCACTTTGCTGTGCGCGAGGCACGCGGGACGGTGAACTGACAGCCGAGACCACGGCTGAGGCTCAGAGTAGAATCCAGAATGCCAAAATACTTATGCATGGAAGGCCACAGACAAAGCCCTTCCCCCTCCCGGCCCTTGTCTGACGCCCAGGAGCCCCTTCCCGAACCCTTTCCACACCCCAGCTCGCGCCTCCAGCAGCGTGGCTCGGAGTAACCCCTCACTCCGCCCCCTTACCGCCATGACTCTCTGGCCCTCCCTCTCGATGGTTTCAGCCCCCGGCACTCCAGGGACGCGCCGCTCGGCCCCGCCCCGGCGTTCCTTCACCTACTTCCCGCCACACCCACCTAGCGGGCCGTGCCACTCTGCCCCACAACTCTCGATGGTACTCCTTGGGCCGCTCGGCTGGGAAAAGGGGCAAAGGGAAAACGCCGGAGAAAACCATAGAGTACACCGCCAGCCGACGAGAGGAAGAGAGAGCGGCCTCCATCGGCCCGAAGTCCTAGAGGCGGCTGGGCCGGAGGCGGTCGCACAAAAGGAGTCCCGGGAGGCCGCTCCAGCAGCTGGTGGACCATAGAGAGACACAGCTCCTGCCGGCCTTGGCCCGGGAGGTGAGTTAGTGGCTGCAGGGCGGAAACTAGTAGGGAGTGTTTGTGGAGCGGGCCGGAGGCAAAAGTTTCTCGAACCCCAGGATGAGGGTGGGCCTGGGCGGTGGGAATCCCCGGGAGGAGGTGCTGAAAGAAGCACGCCGACGGTCGGGGCCCCGGCGCATCACAGCAGCCGTCCCGGTGCCTCAGCCGCGTCACTGCTTTGGATCCCACCCGGTTGCCCGCTGCCTCTCCTCAGGACCATAATCATGACGATGCTCCATCCCAAGCTTTGCAGGTCACAAAACGGCTTTCCCATTTGCTGGCTCTTGTGATTGCCGCTCCCGCCCAACGATGTGGACGCTGTCATCACCTCCACTTTACAGATAGGAAAGCTGAGGCCCTGGGAAGCGAGGTGACTGTATCTGTCAGAGGCCACGCGGTGAGTCAGAGCCCAAAGAAACATGGAAACCCGGGTGCCTTTGTCCCCACGCCGGGTCACATTCTTTCCCCAGCCCTTCTCTCTGCATTAATTTGTCCCTTTTCTTGCTCACTGCCTCTGCCCCAAAGATGTGCTCATTTCTCCTCTTGTGCCCGCCTCTCTCCCACCTCACCCGCTTTCCAGCCGCTGAAGGTTCAGGTTTTCAGGTTCTTGATCTAGAAGGCACTGTGTCCTCCTTGGCTCCCCGCAGAGCAGCGATAAAATTCTGTGAGCGGAGGCTGTGGTTTCCAGAGAATCCTCTGACCGTGGAAATGCACTTCCCAGCTACCTTCCGAATCCCCCGATCTGAGGTTTTGAGTTGCAGGATTCACACCTGCAACCTGATTTCCTATCCCTAAGGCCCTTACTTGACCTCCATGACTCAATTTCATGGAGTAATTACTGTCATACATTACTTATTCTTCACCTTACGCTAATTTTAGCCATGTGTAACAGGATATGCAATTTAGTTGGTATTCATTTCTCAGTTGTGTTCTAGTGTTTTCAATATGAGGCCATAGTCAATGAGTTTGAAATTTCTCCAGGTGTGTTCCTTCATATGTAAGGAACCACTGGTTTATCTTTGTAGCAGACCTAGCTTCCCTCTGATGCATCTCCATGTCTGCGGTTCTCCACTAGAATCTCATTTGTCTTACTTGCATAGATTGTTGTGGTTTGTGTTCAGTGAAGTGATAAGTCAGTCAGTTGCACTCAGAAAGCTCTAAGTCTAGGGAGGGAGACTGATAGCTAAACAACAGTGCAGTGTGACAGTTTCTGATAGAGTTAGGTACAAGGTACAAGGCCCTGAGGACCCCAGAGAGAGTAACTTACATAAACAGTGTCAGGAAGTCTTCACAGCAGAAGTGACATTTGTGCAGATTCTTAAGGACAGTGAAGAGTTGGTTAGCCAGACGAGAGATGGAGAAGGGGAAATGGCCCATCAAGCCCAGAGAGAGAGAGAGAGAGAGAAGCATGTGTGAGGGTATGGGAGCAAAAGAGAAGTTGTTGAGCCTGGAGAATGGCAACTCATTGGTATGACTGGATCAGAGATCTGTTGAGGGGAGAGGTGGTAGATGAGTCTGGAGAGGTCAGCAGGGGCCAGGTCATGAAGGAAGGGCCTTATACCCATACAGAGGAGTAGTGAGATCATAACATGTTAAGCGGGGAAGGGACATCTGAGATCCCTTGGCCCAAGTTTTGTTGCAGATAAGAAAACTGGGACCCAGATTGCTTTATGATTTCACCAGGGTTACTTAGATCCAAGAAACTTAACCTTCAGTCTTTAGTATATTGGCCAAAACTTGTTGGCTCTCTTCTAATATTGATCCCTATTAACATTTGTATACTTCTCGTTCTGAACATTGTTGTAAAAACTTCTAGGTTAACTAGGTGTGGCATGCTGCCATGCAAGGAAATGCCTAAGTGGGCAGGCACTGGGCCGTGCACCCACATCAGCTGGGAAGAAAGTGAGTGAGATCTCTAACTATATTTTGTTTGGGTTCTCTTCTGATTGGCTTATCAGCACATAAAAACCACAGGACACCGGTCAGTGGTGATGACAGACCCCGTGTTGGACCCACAGCCAACCGACAGCACTGGGGAGATGGATGGACTGTGCCCTGAGCTATTGCTGATCCCCCCATCTCTGTCTAACCGTGGAATCCTGGAGCCTGTCCAGAGCCCCTGTCCTGCTGGTAATCCCACACCTTTGCCTGCTGACCCAGGCTGCCTGCTGGTAGAGTCCACAGCAACTGAAGAGGACACAGGGAACATGGAGATCATTGTGGAAGCAGTAGCTGGAAACCTGTCCCCAGGTGCTCCTGGAGAGCCCCCAGGTACAAACATAGTTGCTACCAGGCCAGTGGGACAGTCAGCCCTGAGGTTTTGTCTGTGCTATTTTTGACCCTTCTATATAAATGTGATGAGAACACAAGGTAACATTTTTATTCTTAGAGATGTTGTAATTTGATTTGCAGTTGGTGAATGTTGATTGAAGGCTGGCAGGGTGGTTCACAACCTGGTACTGAGCTCTTGGCAGAGTCTATCCCTGTGAGGGCTTCAAGTCTGCTAGGCAGCAGTCCAGAAGGGAAGACCTTTCTGACACCTCTGCCCAATCCTTACTCCTATAGCCCTCGGGGAGTTTTTCCCCCATATTGACCCTCCCACTCGGGAACTGCAGCCAGGGATTAGGCAACAGGCCCAGCGCCTCCACCACCCTGGGCTTGGCAGGGCTTCCCAGAGGTAATCTGGTATTTCCTTGCCCTAGTTTCTTGTGTATAACATACTTAACTCATCCGAGGCATGTTGTCAAGAGTGGGAGTTGAACGTTTATATTTATTCTAGAAAAAAGACTCTCCCCTCTATTCTTCCCATATCTACAACTTCTTATTTTTAGGTAACTTCCCTGCTGTTAACTGCCGTCCTCCAGCTATGGCTGTCACAACTTCCCTTGGCAGTGTAGTATAGTGACAGCAACTACTGGGAAAGATTAGCTAATTTGATCGTAGAGTATTTCTAACCTTCTGTGTAATGAAACAAGTAATAGGCAAAGAACAAACCTGGGAAAAACATTTGCAATACATGAGGAAGAGTTAATATCTTTAAAATTCAAAGAGCTATGAAATAAGAAAAAGAAACGGTGTTTTTTGGGTTTTTTTTGGTTTTTTTTTTTTTTTTTTAGAAAGGGAAAAAGAAACCTACAGGCACTTCAATAAGGAAGAGTAAAAATAGTCAATAACCATAAGGATGCATAATCTCACTAACACACAAATAAGTTCCAGTTAAAAATAATTATGAGGGGTGCCTGGCTGGCTCAGTCAGAAGAGCAGATGACTTTTTTTTTTCTTTTTAAGTGTATTTATTTATTGAGAGGGAGAGAGCGATCCTCTGGGGGGAAGGGCAGAGAGGGAGGGAAAGAATCCCAAGCAGGCTCTGTGCAGAGACTGATGTGGGGTTTGAACCCACAAACAGTGAGATCATGACCTGAGCCTAAATCAAGAATCAGACGTTCAACTGATTGAGCCACCTGGTGCCCCAGAGCATGTGACTCTTGATATCGGGGTCATGAGTTTGAGCCCCACGTCGGGTGTAGAAATTACTAAAAAACAAAAAAAAAAAAAAAAAAAAAAAAAACAAAAAAAACTTAAAAAAAAATAATAACATTTATGAAATGCCCATATTGCTTCTCAACTATGGCAAAAATTAAATGTTTTTTATAATACTTAGTGTTGGTAGGAAAACAGGTAACTGCCTTATAGCTTATAGAGTGTATAAATTAGCATAATCTTTTGAAGGTCATTTTATATAATGAACTTTAATTTTTTTTAATGTGTATTTACTTTAAATAAATGTTATTTAAAGATGCTTAACCGACTGAGCCACCCAGGCACCCCTATGTAACAAACTTTAAACTGACCCAGTCATTCCCATTTCTAGGCCTCTGTCCTATAGAAAACTCACACACATGCACAAGGAGACAGGGGTAAAAGGATGTCCCGAGCAGCTTTATTTATAATGATTGCAAATAACCCAAATGTCCATCAGTAAGGGCAAGACTTCATTTTGACTTGTTCATGCCAGGAAGTACTCTGGACTGGACAAAAAAAAAAAAATGCAAGGTAGAGCTAAAGGTACTCAGAAAAAAAAGTATCTGATATATATAGCAAGCGGTGGGGCGGGGGCGGGGAGGGAAGCAAATTGCAGAGAAATGACTGAAAAAGGCCTGAAAGAATAAGAATATACACCAAATTTTGTGTGAGAGTGTGAGGGGGTTATTTTTTCTTTATATACATCTATGTTATTTGAGTTGTCACACTGAACTTTTATTTAAAGAAATGATAAAAAAAAAAAAAAAAGGATTCCCAGGGTAGACGTGGCACAGACCTGGGCTTGAGTCCTGGTTCCACCATTAACAGGCACCATGGCCTTAACCTTAGAACTCCAGGCCCCTCTTCTCGTAGGGCAACTGGAGCACCAAGTGAGTGTTTCCTACACCTTTGTCAAGGTCCTGCCCGTTGCTTAAGAAATGGCAGTGATTACTGTGAACGTGATTTGGGTCTTTTGGAAACAGCTATTTTCCATTTTGTAAATTACTGTGCCTTTGAAAAATCTCTTTACAGAATGTGAAAGTAATACTTTGTCATTTATACTGTACATGTTATCCGCAGATTGTCGTTTACTTCGCTTGGAAGTTCGTAATTTTTCATTTGGGCAAAATGTATTGCCTTTTCCTATGCTTTCCTTATTGGTTAATGCTTGTTGTATTTATTTAGCAAATATTAAATACCTATTTTGTGCCAAATATTGGGCCAGATACTCGGAATCCAACTTTAGTATATGTGCTGCCGAAGCGAGCACTTGATAGTGGGAATCCAAATGTATGTGCAAATAAATAGACTGTCCCTGACCTTATGGAGCTTACTGTCCAGGGATAGAACCAGACTTAAGGTCCATCTCCACTCTACTAATATTAAAAGATTCACCTACATTTTCTACTAGTAGCTAACTCCTGTGAGTCTCATTCCATCTGATTCTGTGCCTTTCTCTGTCGGTCCTCTGCCTGCAGGTGTCCTGGTAAAGGTGGTGGAGGTGTACTTCTGTGAGCGCTGTGAGCAGAGCTTCGCAGAGCCCACTCTGCTGGCCCTGCACCAGTGTACTGAGACCCTTATACAGCCTATGCAGGGCCTCTCTAGCCTTCCATGCTCTGTAGAGCTGACCCCCGGCAACCTCATTCTCTCTGGCCCTCTGCAGGGCCAGGGCCCACCAGATAGCCCCCTGCCATGCCCTGTGTGTAGACAGGAGTTTGCCCAACCCCAGGCCCTGAAGAGCCACTTCAAGATTCACCGGGCCACTCCCGACATCTTCTCCTGTCCAGAGTCTGGCTGTGTGTTCTCCGCTGAAGATCGCAAGGGTCTGCAGCACCACCTGAGGCAGGCCCACGCCACGGTTCCCGTGCCCTGTTCTTTCCGGGGCTGCCCCCTGCTCTTTGGGAGCCAGCAGGGCATGGAGCTGCACCGGCAGGCCCACTACCCTTTCCACTGCAACCATTGCAGCTTCGTGGGCTCCAACGTCAAACTCTTCCGGCAGCATCAGCGGAGCCATGGGGCCGGGACACAGGGAGAACTGTCTGCCCTTCAGGGTCTTCCATCCCAGGAGCTGCTGCCAGGTATGAGGCCAAAGGCCCAGCAGTGCCTTGCCTGGAATGCAGCCACGGTCAGTCTTACGGGACAGGCCGTTGATTCCAGTGCCATGAATGCATATGTGAATGCAAGGGATCGTGGAGCAGTGGCTCAGGAGGCCAGTATTACTGACTGACAGTGGAAGGCATCTAGAAACCCTGGACCAGTCAGAATATATAAGACAAGGAGCAAGTCTTTGTCCATGACAGTGAGTGATATTTGGCTTTAGCTGTGCTGTGGCCTTGAAGTTACTTAACCAGTATCCTTTTCTTGATCCATTTCAGGCTTGCTAAGACCTGTTGGTGCTTTGTTCCCAAAGAGAAGACCCCTTTTTCCTGGGAAATAGTCTTGTATCTTTGCCTTCCTGAGGCATCTCCCTTTGTTGAGGGATAGAAGGGCTGGATTGGTGTGACCCTGTCTTGCTGATTAGGCTTCTCAGTAGAGCAGTTAAGAGGACAGACTATGTTACCCTGCGTTGAGCCACCAGCCGTTAGCCCTGGGAACCCAAGCCAGGGAAGGGCTCTGTACCCATTCTGTCCCTCTCAGTCCCCTACCCCCACTGCAGTGATCTCAAAGCTCTTACCTTTCAGGGGTCTGAGGATGGTGTTATCTGAGGTTTGATTTACTCTAGGTTGGAGCATTAATGACAGCTTAGCTCTTGGTCTTCCTATCCTTGTCTTGAGTGATAATAAATGTATAGACTTAGAATCCGAGATCTCTTACACTAAATGGGGAGGGGGTGATTCTGCCAGCCAGTAAGAGGAGCAGTCCAAGCCTTCACTGCTGGCATTGGCTTCTATAGACATCATCGAATGTTATGTGTCTCCAGCTCCGAAACTGCCCAGTAGAGAGGGAGAGCCTTCAGAACAAGCAGATACGCCCTTGCCCAGGCGAGAGTCAGCTGACGAGGAGGACGTAGAGGAAGAAGAGGGGAATGGCACCTTAAAGGACTCCCAGAAAGCCCCAGAGAAAGCCCAGGGGGCTCAGCAGTTAGAAGGTAATGACATGGTTAGGCTTGAACCTCCTGGTGGTGGGGCGGAATGGATTGAGGGGAGCCTGGCATTGAGGCTCTGGGGTTTGGTTTCCTGGGCTTTGACTCATATCCCTTTGTTCCTACCCTTCCACTTTGACATGTCTAGTGGGAAAATGATAAATGAGTAAAGACTGTAGAAACAGAGCCGGGGTAAATAGAGTTTGCTCTCCTGGGCTGGTTTTCCTTGGGCAGAAAGCTTTTTTGCAGGGAAGGAGAGGGTGATGTTCATCATACAAAGATGCTAGAGGTTATTGATCAGCAGCCTGACATGTCTGGCATTGGGCCCACTGAGATTTTGTTTCCGAAACCCTACTTCCCAGTTTTCTAACTCACTAGAACATTTGAAACCCATCCAGCCCACAGGGAGCACATTTATTGTCAAGGGAATAGAAAAGATCTGGTTGTATTTATGACCAGTTCTCTATGATCTAGAACTCAGTGAACCAGTGTTAGGAAGTGGGAGTGCTTTACCTTCTTCACTTCCCTTCTCCACACTCCATGGGGTTTTTTTCCTTCCAACCAACCCTGCTGATCCCACTGCCTACCTCCATGAACGAGGACAAGGAAGAACAAGAATGGTCCATCCGGATTGTTCTCTCGAGCAGCTCTAGACAAAGGCTTAGGAACAGTAGGTGGCTGGGTGAAGCACTTCAAATAGGTTTGCCACAAGGCTTGAGAAATCCTTGTGATATTGCTTCTTTCAATACTTGAATTTCTCGTCTCTTCTTTGAGACCACAGTGTTTGAAGTGCTACTGTTTCGGTTTCCTGGAGAGAAACGGGAAAGGCCACACGATGTTTGTGTCTGGGCAGATTGTGGTTCTCCCATTATCTGGCCAGCCGCTGAGCTACCTTCTGTGCCTTTCCCTCTCCCAGGGGATGTGGCTTCTGGCACCGAGTCCCTCTTCAAGACCCACATGTGTCCAGAATGCAAGCGCTGCTTTAAGAAGCGGACCCATCTGGTGGAGCACCTGCATCTCCACTTCCCGGACCCCAGCCTCCAGTGCCCCAACTGCCAGAAGTTCTTCACCAGCAAGAGCAAGCTCAAGACCCATCTGCTGCGGGAGCTGGGCCAGAAAGCCCACCGCTGCCCGCTGTGCCACTACAGTGCGGTGGAGAGGAACGCGCTCAACCGCCACATGGCCAGCATGCACGAGGACATCTCCAACTTCTACTCAGACACCTACACCTGTCCCGTGTGCCGCGAGGAGTTCCGCCTCAGCCAGGCCCTCAAAGAGCACCTCAAGAGCCACACGGCGGCAGCGGCGGCAGAGCCGCTGCCCCTCCGCTGCTTTCAGGAAGGCTGTGGCTACACGGCCCCTGACCGCAAGGCCTTCATAAAGCACCTGAAGGAGACCCATGGTGTGCGGGCCGTGGAGTGCCGCCATCACTCTTGTCCCATGCTCTTCGCCACGGCCGAAGCCATGGAGGCCCATCACAAAAGCCACTATGCCTTCCACTGCCCACACTGCGACTTTGCCTGCTCCAATAAGCACCTGTTCCGCAAACACAAGAAGCAGGGCCACCCCGGCAGTGAAGAGCTGCGCTGCACCTTCTGCCCCTTTGCCACCTTCAACCCGGTGGCCTACCAGGACCACGTGGGCAAGATGCACGCCCACGAGAAGATCCACCAGTGCCCTGAGTGCAGCTTTGCCACCGCCCACAAGAGGGTGCTCATCCGCCACATGCTGCTGCACACCGGTGAGCTGGCTTCCCTGCTTCCCATAACGTAAGGGTGGCGATGAGGAGGGGGCGGCAGAAGTGAGCTTTTACTGTGTACAAGACACAGGAAGGGCCTTGCGTGCATTGTCTTGTTGGACCCAGTCTTCCTAGATATAAATCAAGCCTTAAGCCGAGTGTCACTCAGCTAGTACGGTGGTTAAGCCACTGAGCCAAAGACTGTGCTCTCACTGCTGTGCTGCTGTGTCTCACCGTTAAGGCCCCGTCCAGTTCTGCTTGCCCTTCGTCAGGCTTGCCTGGGTCAGTACCCAGCCTATTAGAGCGAAGAAACCCAGACGGGGGGGAGATACCTTCCTTTGCAATTTGAGTTTTGAGGTGTGCTATGAGAGATGGGGCGAGGGGACTGAACCATCTACATATGTTGTAGCCTTGGCAGCCGACTCAGAGTCTAAATTGGTTACCAGCATTGCTGATGCTTTGAGTGACACAGCCACATCAGGCTTCCTCCTACAGCATCACCCCATTTGTGCTCTCTAGGCAAGCATCAGTGGGTTGACAAGATATTAAAAAAATCTCATCAAAGATTTTTGGGAGGCCAGCTTTTAGGTAGCTTGGGGTAAAGCCATTGTTTCCTTGGAACAGGTCATTTCTACGCATGCTTTGGTCACCAAGCCTCGTTTTTCTGCGGCCTTTCCTAAAATCTTCATCTCTACGGTGCTTTATAGTTTAGAGTTCTTTTAGATAGATTACTTCATTTAACTCATAACAATCTTGTAAGGAAGACAGGTGAAAAAGAGAAACTGAACACTTAAATGGCCTGTTTCAGGATCACACAGCTAGTATCAGAACCAGAGCCAGACCACCACGTTGCTTGCTTTTGTCCGCGGGGAAATGGGCTGAGCGGGTAGGCAGGGATCACAGGGAAGGGTCCCGAAGGACCTGGTCTTGACCAACTACACAGACAGCTCTTCCTTGAGTCCTTGCTGGGCACTGCTGAGGACTTTGGGACATCTCATTTAATCTTCTGTCAACCATGAGCAGTCAGTATTTTTGTTGCTCCCTCTTTGGAGCCAAGGAAACTGAAACTTGGAGGGGTTAAATGACCTCTCCAAAGCCATACGGTAGTAAGCTGGGATCTGAACCACCACTTGATAGCTCTGTGGTTTCTCTCTGCCTTGGCTTCTTTTTCTGTAAAATGGGGCAGTCCTCCTCCGGGGGCTGTTGGGAGGAGTCAGTACGAGGGGACCTGGTACATAATGAGCATTCTATACATGTTGGCTATTGACGTCTTTGTTACTGTGTCGGATTTCAGAGTTCAAATTCTTAACTACTTCTTGTATTGCCTGATTTTTTTCTCCTCTTCCACAAAACTGGAAGGAACTAGGGTAAGTGGAGCCAGTGCCAACAAGCTCCACAACAAATCAAGGGTAGACTTCCAAGCTGGTTTTGGAAAGCATGGTCTTCACTTTCCTCCGGGGCTTGCTCCGTGTCAGAGTGGAGAAATCGTCTGCGAGGGCTGGGGAGCAGCACTGACTTGTGAGCCACGCCGCGGGCCGCGCGTGAAGCTTTCGTTCTGCTTGGCATCAGGGCAAGCTTGCTGGGGAAGATGGTCTGTGCTCGCTCGGTCCATGTCTGACCTGTGTCCTCTCCCCTCTCCCACCCCCACTCCCCCATAAGGCGAGAAACCTCACAAGTGTGAGCTGTGTGACTTCACGTGCCGAGACGTGAGCTACCTGTCCAAGCACATGCTGACCCACTCCAACACCAAGGATTATATGTGCACCGAGTGTGGCTATGTCACCAAGTGGAAGCACTACCTCAGTGTGCACATGCGGAAACATGCAGGGGACCTCAGGTATGAGCACACGCATGCCTCCGTCCCTGTTCCCGAGGACCTTATGCCAGGCTAGCCTCCTCTTGAACTCACCTTGCTCTCCTGGCCCCAGAGCGACTCCTCCTATTGTCCCTCTCTGCTCCTCTCGCCTCAGCTCCATTGCCTGTAGCTGGCCTCTGTGCCTGTGGCCCAGTGTGCATGGTGAGAGCTGTCTGGGCTCAGGGGAGGGAGCGCAGGCCTACACACGAAAGTGTCCCTTGGGTTCTGAGTCCGGTCCTGGGAAAGTAGGGAGGCTGCACCTGTGACCCCAACCCAGGCATGTTTCCCGCTGAGCTGTGGCACAGATGGCCAGGGGGTTTCTCCTAGCTTCCATGCCTCCACGGGCGAATGGGACCTAGGCACAGAAACCTGCCCCATGAGGCTGTAGCCCTGTCAGCTCCTTCGGAGTCCACGGCGGGTTGCTGATTTATGCTCTCTTCCCTTTGGGAAGCGATACAGAGGAGGGGTTGGAACACAGGCCCTGAAGCTAGGCTGTCCCTGCCCTTCACTTCCTTTTTAACCTTAGGCAAGTTATTAATTTCCGTGCTTTAGTGACCTCACTTGCAAATAGATACCTACGTCACAGGGCAGTGGAAAAAAAGAATAAATGATGCGTGTACAGTACCGAGTGTAGAGCCTTGTCCACAGTAAGTGCTCGTTTACCTGTCAAGGGAGATCGATAATTGTGATTTTGCCCCCCACCCCCACCCCTGTCCTCCTCGCCAGATACCAGTGCAACCAGTGCTCGTACCGCTGCCACCGGGCTGACCAGCTGAGCAGCCACAAGCTGCGCCACCAGGGCAAGTCCCTGATGTGTGAGGTGTGTGCTTTCGCTTGCAAGCGGAAGTATGAGCTGCAGAAGCACATGGCCTCCCAGCACCACCCGGGCGCGCCGGCCCCGCTCTATCCCTGCCGCTACTGCAGCTACCAGAGCCGCCACAAGCAGGCCCTGCTGAGCCACGAGAACTGCAAGCACACCCGCCTCCGGGAGTTCCGCTGTGCCCTCTGCGACTACCGCACCTTCAGCAACACCACCCTCTTCTTCCACAAGCGCAAGGCCCACGGCTACGTGCCCGGGGACCAGGTGTGGCAGCTCCGCTCTGCCAGCCAGGAGCCGGAGGGGGCCAGGCAGTGCCCGACACCCCCGCCAGACTCAGAGCCCTCGAGCCAGCTGTCTGCCCAGCCTGAGGCGCCAGACCGTGACCCCGGGACTGTGGTGGACCCCAACGTGGACCGGGCCCCACCGGAGCCCGGTGAGGAGGACCGCGCCGGGAGACCGGCTGGCAGCGAGGTTCCGCGGGGGGACGACCTGGGTAGCAGCCCCAGTCCGGCCGAGGCAGATGAAGGTGGCTGCACGCTGCACCTCGAGGCCCTGGGGGTAGAGCTGGAGCCCGTGGCTGAGCCGCCCCTTGAGGAGATCACTGAACCCGCCCCTGCGGAGTTCAGGCCCCTGGACCCCTCGGGGCCCCTGAGACTGGAAGGGCCAGGTGCAACTTTGACAGAGCTGTCTACCTTTGAAGGTGCTGGGACGTCTGGTTTGGATGCTGAAGAAGAGCCCGTTCTGGAAAAGCCAGCCCCTGAAAGCCCCAGAAACCCCCCTTCCTCAGAGGAGCCCCCTGACAGCTGGGTGGGAACCTTCAAGGCAGCTCTGCCTGCTGAGACCGCTCCCCTCCCCCAGTTCCCGGAGTCAGAGTCCTTACTCAAGGCCCTGCGGAGACAGGACAAAGAGCAAGCAGAGGCTCTGGTGCTGGAGGGGCGGGTTCAGATGGTTGTGATACAGGGAGAGGGGCGGGCCTTCCGCTGCCCGCACTGCCCTTTTATCACCCGCCGGGAGAAGGCCCTGAGTGTGCACTCCAGGACTGGGTGCCAGGGCCGCCGAGAGCCCCTGCTGTGCCCTGAGTGTGGGGCTAGCTTCAAGCAACAGCGTGGCCTCAGCACCCACCTGCTGAAGAAGTGCCCTGTTCTGCTCAGAAAGAACAAGGGCTTACCCAGACCAAGTTCACCCGTCCCTCTGCGTCCTCCGCCCCCGGGCACCCAGGACTCAGGGGATGCGGAAGGTGGGAAGCCCCCACCTGCGCCATTAGAAGTAGAGCTGGTGCTCCCAAAAGATGCTCCCTCTGTGCCTCCCAGGGAGCCGGAAGTAGAGGAGCCTCCTGGCACACTGTGTGTCCCTGCAGTCCCTCCTGCAGGAAACCCCTCACCCGCAGAGACGCCTGAGAAGTTCCACTTCGAGCAGGGCAAGTTTCACTGCAACTCCTGCACGTTCCTCTGTTCTCGGCTCTCCTCCATTACCTCTCACGTGGCCGAAGGCTGCCGGGGGGGACGTGGCGGGGGAGGAAAGCGGGGGGCCGCCCAGACCCAGCCCGTTGCATCCCTCCTGAGCGATGGAGGCTCCGCTCCCCTAAACAGCGGCAGCACAGAGCGCAGCCCTGGGAATGGGGACACGACTGCGGTGCCAAAGCAGAAGGGGGCGCGCTTCTCCTGCCCCACGTGTCCCTTCAGCTGCCAGCAGGAGCGGGCTCTGAGGACTCACCAGACCCGGGGCTGCCCCCTCGAGGGGTCCGGCGAGCTGCACTGCGGCCTCTGCACGTTCACCACTGCCGCCGCTGCCGCCCTGAGGCTACACCAGAAGCGGAGGCACCCTAGCACGGCTCCCGCCCGCGGGCCCCGGCCCCCTCTGCAGTGCGGGGACTGTGGCTTCACCTGCAAGCAGGGCCGGTGCCTACAGCAGCACCGGCGGCTCAAGCACGAGGGAGTGAAGCCGCACCAGTGCCCCTTCTGTGACTTTTCCACCACCAGACGGTACCGGTTGGAGGCGCACCAGTCGCGACACACAGGTGTTGGCCGCATCCCCTGCAGCTCCTGTCCCCAGACATTTGGTACCAACTCAAAACTGCGCTTGCACCGGCTAAGGGTACATGACAAAACACCCACCCACTTCTGTCCCCTCTGTGACTACAGTGGCTACCTCCGCCATGATATCACTCGCCACGTCAACAGTTGCCACCGGGGCACTCCTGCCTTTGCCTGCCCCCGGTGTGAGGCCCAGTTCAGTTCCGAGACGGCACTCAAGCAGCATGCCCTGCGCCGACATCCTGAACCTGCGCCCCCCGCCCCCGGCTCTCCTGCGGAGGCCACCGAGGGCCCCCTGCACTGCTCCCGCTGTGGGTTGCTGTGCCCCAGCCCCGCCAGCCTGCGAGGACACACCCGGAAACAGCATCCGCGGCTGGAGTGCGGGGCCTGCCAGGAGGCCTTCCCCAGCCGGCCGGCACTGGATGAGCACCGGAGACAGCAGCATTTCAGCCACCGCTGCCAGCTCTGTGACTTCGCTGCCCGGGAGCGGGCGGGCCTGGTGAAGCACTACTTGGAACAGCATGAGGCGGCAGCGGCCTCGGAGGGCGGTGCAGGTGCCAGCCAGCCCCCGCTGCGCTGCCCCTTTTGTGACTTTACGTGCCGCCATCAGCTCGTGCTGGACCACCACGTGAAAGGCCACGGGGGCACCCGGCTCTACAAGTGCACCGACTGTGCTTACAGCACCAAGAACCGGCAGAAGATCACCTGGCACAGCCGCATCCACACCGGGGAAAAGCCCTACCGCTGTCACCTCTGTCCCTATGCCTGTGCTGACCCTTCTCGACTCAAGGTAAGGTTGGGGCCCTGGGGACTTCCCTGATCCCAACTCGCAGCTATGAGCTCTGGGACTTTCGTGAAGCCCCCTAACTTCTCCAAGCCTGAGATTCCTCGGGTGTAAAAGGAAGAGAATACTTCACAGAGTTGTTACAGAGATAAAATTCCGTCACACGTGCTTGGTATGTGATGAAGGCAGGTAATAGTTGGGTGGTAATCTCCGTGATAATGGCTAACATTTATTGAGCACTTATTGTATGCTGGATACTAATTTTAGTCCTTCCAAAACACAAGATAGAGTTGCTTTTGCTATTTCTTCTGCAGTTTATCTCACAGGTTAATAAACTGTGAGGTAGAGGTTAAGCCCCCAAAGACACAGGTAGCAAGTGGCAGAGCTGAGATAGGGCAGACCAAGAGGTAGGCCCAGTGGGTTAGGTTGGTGTCCACATGGCCAGACTGGGGAGCCTGCTTGGTAACAGAAGTATGGCCGGGATGGGAGCACATCCTTTGAGTGTCAAGGGTACGCATTTTCTGGGCACACTCTGCTCTTCCCTCCTCCAGTACCATATGCGGATCCACAAGGAAGAACGCAAGTATCTGTGCCCTGACTGTGGCTACAAGTGCAAGTGGGTCAACCAGCTCAAGTACCACATGACCAAGCACACAGGTGAGTCTGTGCGGTTTCCACAGGCCCAAGGGGTTCCCCCATTCTCTGGCACACCCAGCCTCCTTGAGGTTGTGGGTGTCTTTAGTCAGGTTCAGGGCGCACATCAGTTTTTCACATTGGTGGTAGGAGGGAAGGAGGCTGAATGGCCAGAATAGCTTCCCTGCCCACTGAAGACCTATCAGAATCGGAAGAGAGGTGAACCTGGGAGCCTATGCGTCTGCACTGTGTAAAAGCTTCATGGCCCTAGGTTACCCACCTCCCATTGAGAACTCAAACATGTGACTGAAGGAGGTCTCCTTGGTTCCTGCAGACACGATGGGCTGTCATGGGTAACAAAGAGAATGTGAAGGGTTCACTTGTTTTAACTTCTTTTTTTTCTTCTGGGTACGGAGTCCATGAACTATGGCTTCTCAGGAAAGACTTAATGATGCCGTGCTTGTGATTACTGTGTATGATCCCCTCATGTAAAGGAAGTAACCAGATGCATTTCAAGGCACTCTGCATCTATGAATGACACTTCTTTTGCCTCTAGCTCTTCCTTCTTAAACATTTTATTTTCCTGTTTGGGTTGGGCAAGGAGTTGTATTTAAATGGATTTCCAAGTTGCATGAGGACCCCATGATCAAAAGGGGGTTAGAATCTCCCATTTGGAAACCCTGTCATATTTGAGTGAATATTCGTTGCTGTCAGGTGGCTACTTGGGAATCAGTTATCAGCATCCATTGAGCACCCGCTGTATACAAGGGGCTGTTTTGGGAGAAGGGCATAGAAATGTCAGAGGAGACTGGAACATTCCAAAGATGCAGTCGTTAGTCACCATGCTGCTTGTGTTCTTTGTGTCCCGGGATCACGGCGACTCTTCCGGCGCACTGAGCATTGTTCGACTCCCTTCAGCAGTAATTTGTTCCTTGTCCTCGCCCTGTCCCCCAGGACTGAAGCCATACCAGTGTCCCGAGTGTGAATACTGTACCAACCGGGCTGATGCGCTGCGTGTGCACCAGGAGACGCGACACCGGGAAGCCCGGGCCTTCATGTGCGAGCAGTGTGGCAAGGCCTTCAAGACCCGCTTCCTACTGCGCACCCACCTCCGCAAGCACAGCGAGGCCAAACCCTATGTGTGCAACGTGTGCCACCGTGCTTTCCGCTGGGCTGCCGGCCTGCGCCATCACGCCCTCACCCACACCGACCGCCACCCCTTCTTCTGCCGCCTCTGCAGCTACAAGGCCAAGCAGAAGTTCCAGGTGGTTAAGCATGTGCGCAGGCACCACCCCGACCAGGCCGACCCAAACCAAGGAGTGGGCAAAGACCCCACCACCCCCACAGTGCACCTGCATGACGTGCAGTTGGAGGACCCCAGCCCCCCTGCTCCTGCTGCTCCTCCAACTGGACCAGAGGGCTGAGAGCCTACCTCACCTCTTGGAGGGTGTGGTCCAAGACGTGCAGTGCAGACTGACTGGAGGCAGAGCGAGCCTGGAGCTCAGGGCCAGAGGAGGGCCTAGCTTCGAGGCGCCCGGGGAGGGGGCTGCAGGCCTCCTGGGACTCAGGCTCTAATACTTTGAAGTTGATGGCCATATATATAAAAGAGCAACATGGACCACAAATTGATTTCCTGTTGCGGCACACTGTGTTTTTAACCCATGAGTTCCTGCTTTCTTCACCATCCCTCCCCCAAAGTCCCTGGCTCTAAGATGCTGGTTTTACCCATTCTGTCATCCCCTTTCTTCTTGCTGTCAAGTCTGTTTTCTTTCAATGCCCTCAAAACAGTTGTATCTACCTGCATGTGCTGTTGTGCCTGATGCTCTCTAAAGCATGTTAAACAGAGTGATTACTAGCTTATAGACTCGTCCACGTCCCTGACTTACCATTTCCAGGTTGTCCTCTTGATCTGCCCTGTTCCCTCTCAGACCTCTGCCTCTCCTTTGTCTCCTTCCATTTTCACTGTGTGATTCTGAAATGGGCCAGGTCTGTTTTCTCTCTGTCCTTGAACCTGTCTTGGCCTCTACCTTGCTCCTTCTTGCCAAGTCCCTTGGTCTACCTATAGAGGGAGGACTGCCCCCCACTAAGCCTGTTCCTAGAAGCAGGTTTATTTCAGCATCTGTCCTCAGCCTGGCTCAGCAGCGACACTAGAGTTAAAGTACAAGGTAGTGTGAAATGCAGATGACTTGGGGGAATGGGGGCTGGTGTGAATCTCTAATCCAGACCTTACAATGACTGGATGATTAATCATCTACACTGGGACACACTGGGAAAATGAAAGGGTACTTTTAGTAATTATGCTGGGACAACAGATGTAAACCAGGATGATTCCAGTTATAAACCTCGGCAGGGTTGGGATCACATACCCTTTGTCTCCTCCTTTTGCCCTTAGAAGCTATACTAATGAACCTTTCTACATTATGTAGCACATGCAGGGGCCCCTGGAAATTTCTTATTTTCCTACCCTTTCCCTAGCCCACCTGTCTACCTGAATGTCTCCCAACCTTCATACTTCCTCTTGCCCGACAGTGACAGACCATACTCAAGCACAACTGGGGAGAAAAGCTCTGTTTATACAAGTGGGACTAGGGAAGAGCAGTCCAGTGGGGACTCGGCTGTGCAGTGTTCTCTTAAGAGTCCGTGTAGTCTTGGGGTCAGGTCTCCATACCCAGCCTTTGCCTGGGGAATCTGGAGGATTGGTCTATCCTTTCCTTGGCTCTGAGCTTTAAGGAAGTTAGTGTGGAGGGGATAATGCCTCTTGGTGTTTCTCTGCTCCAAGCCCCTCTCTGGGTTTCTGGTGGCAACCATCGTTTGAGCCAGGGTTGATGAAAGAGATTCATCCTTTGGGACTGAGGTATGGGATTGAGGCTGTGGCAAGAGGAAGGAAGTCCAGTGGAGACTATGCGAAGAAAGGGGCAGAAAAGATACCACAGGTGGAAAAACGAAGAAAGGGAAGAGAGAGAGAGTGAAAGATCAGGTCCTAGATTTGCTTGTTAGGAAAGGTGAGGTAATTTTGTGCTTAGGAATGCACAACCCAAAACCTGGTTTTTACCACCTCTGTTTGCCTTCTGGAGCATCCTTCCAGGTTTTTCTTACCGTCTCAAGCCAGCGCACCCACCCTTCCCAAGAAGTGCCCGCCTTAGGATTCATCCCCCTCTAGTCCTTCCCGGATGCAGATATGCACAAAGATGGAGGCTGGATGGAGGCTGGTGCCGTCCTTGGAGAGTAGGTGTATGTGGCGGTAGCCTGGAAAGGGGCAGGAGGACAGCATTAGGAAGGGAGCCGGAGCTGGACCGCTGGCCAGGGCTTGGGGGACCGGCCCACCTTGTTGCATGCAGGTCCAAGGAAGTGTGTACTGCCCAATAAAGTCGTGTCGGGTTTTCCAGTTGTAATCATTTACCACAAAACGCAGCAGGGCCAGTTCAGGCACCAGGACCTGGAAGCATAGTGTCTGCCCCCAGTATGGATTAAAACCTGAAGAGGGGGTGAAAGACGGTGGGAGTGAAGGGACAGATCATTGGCAGTTTTCTTTAACCCCATCCCGGGCCACTGTGATTTTCAGAGCGATCAGTGTGAGGGAGTCGAGGTGAGGCAATGGAGGCCCAGAGTGGGTGAGCAATTTGCCCACACTGTCGGAGCTTATAAGTAAGGGGCCAGGACTCAGACCCAAGATGTCCGAGCCCTTCTTTGTCCCGTTCTACACTGCTCCTCTTGGGGGTGGGAGAGGGGTGGTGACCAGGACTGTGCTTCATGGAGGGCAGCATGGTAGGAAAACGGCCATGTTCCTCCTCTCCCCCCAGCACTGCCCAGTCTCACCATTGTTCTCCACATAGTTCGTCTCTTGCCGGGTTGTGTCTGGGCGGACACCGAAGATTTCAACTCTCACCAGTGGATCCACAATGGACCTCTCTTTAGTCATGTCCTCCTTGGGGAGTTGCTGACCACTGATCACCTGTAAGCAGGACTTGGAACCTCAATAGTTCCTGTTCCCAGCCCCGCTCCAGCTCACTCTTACACCCAGGGGAGGGGGGCGGGGATACACAGGACCTTGCGCTACGGCTTCTGGATTTGGGTAATACATTCTCTTCTAGTAATCTACCTGCAATTTAAAATGCATCCAAGTAGAAATTTAACAAGGTTTGGAAGCAGGTATGTTAACGTCAGCAACCCCTTTCCTGCATTTACTCTGCACCAGACATTGTTGTAGGCACTTTATGTTAATCACAACAACCCTGTGAGGTGGGTGGTATCATACCCCCATTCTGCAGGTGAGGAGCCAGAGGTTAAGGAACCTGCCCAGAGGTACACAGCCCGTGAACGGACTTGAACCGAGGCAACTGGCCCCAAAGACCACACTGTTCACAGTTGGGCTGTGCCGCCTCGTGAGGAATTCACCCATCACGCTCCCACCAGGCCCAGCCATCTCCTCCCCCTGCTTCTATCCCAGCTACCCTAGGCTCTGCCTGACAGTTTCTCCTCTCCAAGGTACCTGGATTAGGAGGGTCTGGGCTTTGAAAGGGCTGATGGGCCTCTCTGGGTGGAAGGAACTCTGGGTGTCACGCAGGAAGTCTGGCTTCAGCACATAGCCACAGCCACCGTTCTGGCGGAAGAGCCCATCACAGATGTCCATCTCCAGCCCCGCAGTCTGCACATTCATAGCCACTGAGAGCCCCAGGAGAATAGGAAGGAAGGATGTATCTCAGGAACCATCTAGGCCCTCTTTCAGGGGAGTAAGGAAATGTGTTGGGTAGAAGAGGGCCTGCTGGGAACACCCCCTTAGCATCTTTCTCAGCCTAGCACACTTCAAGCATTCCCCGGCCCTCTTGCCACCTGTGGCCCTTCCCCTCCCTCCTCCTTGTCCCTGCTGCCCCCTCACCCATCTGGCAACCCGCATTCCAGAGTTCCTGGGGGTTGTAGTTGGACGAATCTGTCCTCAGGCCACTGGGATACACACGGCTTAACTGCCAGGCGTTGTGCTGCACAAACGCATTGCCTGCAAAAGGGATATAGTAGGGAGATGGCAATGGAGTGGATTCCACCACTTCCCTGGCCCCAGGTACTTCACTCTTGTGCCCAGCACCTCGCAAGGCCAGCTCCGGAAGGCTTCACCATGACTCTCTGTTCCATCCTGACCCGTCTCCCCAGGTTCCCTATCCCTGGAGCCATGAGCCCACTACTCATAACTCCTGTCCCTGTGCCTACTCTGAGGAGTTTCGTAGCTCCCTCGTCTCTCCTTTGTCCCTTTGTCCTCTTTCTTGGGACTCATCTGCCTGCCCAGCAGCCTGACCCTACTCATCCCAATTCCCTCCCTGGCCCTTCCTTTCGGTCCTGACCAGCCTCTTTGATGAGGCTCTTGGCCTTGGTTTCAGAGAAAGATGATGTCTCATAGAAGCGGTAGTGCTCCCTCGAGTGAGTGAAGCTGTGGAATGAGACGGCCTTCAAGTAGACAACCAGGGCAGAGAGGGATGGACACATGATGGGTTTGCATTTCTGGAAAAGGAGAAAATAGGAAGATGAAATTGAACCCTCAGCGATCTGAGAGGAAGGGGCCGGTGGCCAGGATCTGAATTTTCCCACCCAGCCTGAGCCTCTGCCCACTGCCTCCCCATTGCATTCCCCCTCCTGCCTCACCTGCTTGGGAAAGAGAAGGGACTCATGCTTGGAACTAGGAGCCTGAACCATAATCTGACAACAGATAGGCGTACAAAACGGCGGACACATCACAACCTGGGGATGGGAATGGGAATAAAGGCAGTCTACATACACTGATGGGACTGGTTTCAGCTTCTGGGCTTAAAGGGTCTGCTCTACTGTTACTTTCTGGGCAACAGGTTTGTAATGATTTTTAAGCAGAGGGGTGTCATCCTCCCTACCTCTCATCTTTTAAAACAATAGTAAATTTTGGTCAAACCCAGACAGATGCAAGGTATGCAAATGGGCATGGAAGTCACACCTGGAAGGATGTGAGGGTCCCAGAGTAATAGCGTTACATTTGTCTCCTGAATTCCCATTTCCTTCCCTGGACATGGTAGCAGGTTAGACACCACAGCCCCAGAGAGGACAGGGTAAGCCAGCAGTTAGTCAGCTAAGTCAAGGAAGCGCATGAGAAGGAAATGCAGGCTTCAAACCAGGATCTTGGCGGACCCACCAATGGCACCCCTTCCCCACAGGGAGTTGGACCACCTTGGCACAGCCTTCTTGAAGCTTTTGCCTTCCCTGACTTTCTGTTCCTTCTTTTTGGTCATTTCCGGCCCCTTCTCAGAGTCACCTTTTCCAAGAAGCTTTCTCTAAGCTCATTTTAGATGAGGCCACAGGAGTCCCTCCACTAAGCCCTACTTACCCAATACAGTAGAGCGTGTTTTTGTCCTCTTTCTCTCCCTCCCTCCCTCCTTTCCTCCCTCCCTCCTTCTCCTCTCCCTGCTCTCCCCACACCAGTGGTTTTCAATCTGGCCTTTAAGAAGATTGAGAATTAGTACAAAGATGTCTCAGGAGGGGCGCCTGGATGACTCGGTCAAGCATCTGACTTCAGCTCAAGTCATGATTTCTTGGTTCGTGGGGTCAAGCCCCATGTCAGGCTCTGTTCTGATGGCTCAAAGCCTGAAGCCTGCTTTGGATTCTGTGTCTTTCTCTTTTGCCCCTCCCCGACCTGAGCTTGCTTGCTCTCAAAAAATGAACATTAAAAAATGGTTATTTTAAAAAGATATCTCAGGAGTCAGCGGGGGGACCCAGGAGAGAGCCAAATAGGTGCTCCACCTAGGACAGCTCCACATTTATCTCTTTTGTATACGGAGCACCCGTATAAGATTTCATTCGAAAAAGATTTCATGGCCCAAAGAAGTTGGAAAGCCACTGCAATCTCTCTCTCTCTCTCTCTCTCTCTCTCTCTCTCTCTGACCATATATAGTGGTGCCATCCCTACACCTCGTTTTCTGGGGGTAAGGGGCGTTTTGCTCCTTGGCTCTCCACCTTGCTTGGCTCTAGTCTCTCCACACACGAACTCAGCTTATGGTACAGACCGACCCAGTGCTAGAGCGGAAAGACCACCCTCCTGGCCCACCTTGTCCTTCTTTTTGTCCTTACTGCGGGGGCTCAGCTCCTGGGGCTCAGACTCAAACTGGGCCTCCAGCTCTGGCTTAGCCTCCTGCTCTCCCTCCAGTTGAGACTCCAGCACTTCCTCCTCTTCCTCTTCCTCAAGGTCCTCCTCAAGGGTCTGTAGCTTCTTCCCCTTCACCAGGATCTTCCTCCTAAGTTCCTGGGGGTGGAAATGAAGGGACTTGTTTACTTGTCTGCTCTGGGCCCCTCCTGGGGACCATGCAGTGCCCACTGCTCTGATGGGACCACCTCAAAGACAGGGGAAGTGGGTGGTCAGGAGTGCCCATGGTGGGGGGTGGGGCGCTGCATGATACATACAGTAGGGATTCCCTATCCTTAAGCCAACTTGTAACATCCCTATCCATTTGGAAAACAATACATGGGACCCCTACCTCACATTTGAAGATTTCTCCCAGATTAAAGATTTAAATGTAAAGAACTAAGAGTATCAGAAAAAAATAGAGAATCTTTTTGAATAATCTTTCAGTGGGAAAGCCTTTAGAAACAGGAAGTGGAAAAAAGAAGAAAAAAAAACAGGAGATGAAAACTCAGAAGACATAAAAAAGACTGGCAGATTTGACTACATAAAGCTTCAAATCCCCAATAGGGCATGGGGCGCCTGGGTGGCTCAGTCGGTTGAGCGTCGGACTTCGGCTCAGGTCATGATCACACAATTTGTGGGTTCGAGCCCTGCGTCGGGCTGACAGCTCAGAGCCTGGAGCCTGCTTCGGATTCTGTGTCTCCCTCTCTCTCTGCCCCTCCCCCACTTGTGCTCTGTCTCTCTCTCTCTCTCTGTCAAAAATAAATAAACATTAAAAACAAAATCCCCAATAAGGCAGAAGATGCAATAGTCCAAAAGCAAAGACTGCAAAAACAGATATTTTCCAAAGCATTTATATCTTTAACATTTAAAAACTTGTTATAGGGGCACCTGACCGGCTCTGTTGGGAGAGCAGGGGACTCTTCATCTCAGGGTCGTGAGTTCAAGCCCCACATTGGGCATGGAGCCTACTTAAAAATAATAAAACAAACAAACAAACAGGGACGCCTGGGTGGCTCAGTCAGTTAAGCATCAGACTTTGGCTCAGGTCATGATCTCATGGTTCAAGTGTTCGAGCCCCACATTGGGCTCTGTGCTGACAGCTCAGAGCCTGCAGCTCACTTCGGATTCTGTGACTCCCTCTCTCTCTGCCCCTCCCCTGCTGATGCTCTCTCTCCCTCTGTCTCTCCTAAATAAATAAATAAATAAATAGTAAGTAAATAAATAAATAAATAAAACCGCAACTACAGTTTCTTGCTTAGGAATCATCTCTGTAAAACAAACAAATTTGTTATGTATCAACAAAGATTACAAACCCAGGGTGACCTGGGGTTCCTGGGTAGCTCAGTCAGTTGAGTGTCTAACTCTTGATTTTGGCTTGGGTCATGGGATTGAGCCCCAAGTCAGACTCCATGCTGAGCATGAGTCTGCTTAAGATTCTCTCTCTCTCTCTCTCTCTCTCTCTCTCTCTCTCTCTCCCTCTGCCCCTCCCTACCCTGTATGAGCTCTATCTAAAATAAAATTTAAAAAAAGATTATAAACCCCAATAAAAGTGGGTAAATAATATAAATTAATCCAAAAGAAGAAAATATAGACCTTTCTTTTTTAAAAACTTGAACTTTTCTTTCTTTCTTTTTTTTTTTTTCCACATTTGCCACTCTGAATCATCTCACTACTGGAGTTGTTTGTAGTCATTATCTTACACTGTTGGTTGGAATGCAATTTGGTTTTTTTCCTCCGGGGGCAACTTGGTAATAATTACCAAAATATCAACATGCAAACTCTCCAACCCAGCAATTTTACTTCTAGAAACCCATCTCACAGAAAGAATAAATGGACAAAGCTGTATGTAAAAATGAAAACTTAGCAACAACCTGAATGATTACCATTTACTGGTTGAATAAACGATGGTTCATAACAGAAAATAGAATACCACATAGGAAATAGAATAGCTATTAGAAGGAGCAAAATTATACATGAAAAGACATCCATGATATATACGGTATGTGAAATATAAAAGGGATATAGAAAAGGACCCCATGCACGTTTTTAAAAACATAAATATATATACACACACATGTTTATATAAGCATTAAAAAAAAACTATTGACAGGGCACCTGGGTGGCTTAGTCGGCTAAGCTTTCCAGCTCTTGATTTCAGCTCAGGTCATGATCTCAGGGTCGTGAGATCGACCTCGGATCAGGCTTACTGTGGAGCGTAGAGTCTGCTTGGGATTTTCTCTCCCTCTTTCTCTGTCCCTCCTCCACTCATATTCACTCTCTCTCTCTCTCTCTCTCTCTATCTCTCTCAAAATAAATGAACCTTAAAAATCTATTGACAGCTGTTTTGGGAGAGGCTGAGATTATGGTGGGGGACTTCCCTTTCTGTATATTATTTGTATAGTCTACAATAATTATGAACTATCAGGAAAAAAAAGATATTTCCATTGAAAAAAGAAATAAGTAAATGATTTAAAATTTAGAGAACTATAAACAATTCTGTATTCAATTGTATTTTTTAAAAATTAAAATTGTTGGGACATCGGGTCATGGTATTGAGCCCCACACTGGGCTCCACGTGAGTGTGGAGACTGCTTGGGATTCTCTCTCTCTCTCTCTCTCTCTCTCTCTCTCTCTCTCCTTCTGTCCCTCTCCCCTGCTCATGTTCTTTCCCTCTCTAAAATAAAAATTTTTTAATTAAAAAAAAGTTGTCTCCAAGATATTAAAGAGAAGGATAATCCATCTGAGGGTGAGGAGAAGGGAAAGGAGGGGCATGGAGGAAGGAGCCGAGATGGGGAGGGTATGGAAGCCACGGTAGAGCCCGGGCTCGGGGAACAGGGCGCCTACCTCAGGCGAGGGCAGTTGAGTGGGCAGCAGCCCGTCCAAGGTTGTGCTCAGCAATTGCTCCCCCAAGATCTCAGTCAGATGAAGCGCCATGACCTGCTGCTGCTCCCACGTGCAGTGGTTCTCCAGGGACAAGATGACTGGGTAGTCTGATGTCTGATAGGGAAGGGAGGGGACGCTGGAGCCAGAGTTCTATAGCCTGTAACTTCCTTGCATCTCCAGGCCTCCCCTGGTGACTCACTCAGCGGAGTACCCTGATGGCTAAACTCCTCTGACCCGATTCCAGGTGTCAAGGAGGTCTTTCTGGGTCTGGGGCCCACCCCATGTTTAAAAGTCACTGTTGGGGGAGCGCCTGGGTGGCAGAGTCGGTTAAGTGCCCGACTCTTAATTTCGGCTCAGGTCATGATCTCACGGTTGGTGAGTTCAAGCCCAGTGTCAGGCTCCAGGCTAATAGTCTGGAACCTGCTTGGAATTCTCTCCCCGCCCCTCTTCTGCCTCCCTGCTACTTGTGCATGCTCTTTCTCTCTCTCAAAAAAATAAAAATAAAAATAAAAATAAATAAATAAATAAATAAGAAGAAAAATTAAAAAGTCATTCTTGGGATCCCAAATCTGAGACTTGTACCAGGTCTGACCCAGGTCCCTCTGGGACCTTTGAGTGTTTAGCCTCAGAGTGGGAAGGCTAGGCCATTCCCCTAACTATGTGCTCATGTGACACTCTCATCTCCCGATTCCTCTTGTCCCCCAGCTCTACCCACCATCTTCTCTGCTTCCTTATCCACCCTCTCCCAAATAGGTGACAGTTATTCAAGGTACTAGTTACTAATCTCTAGCAATAGCCTCTCTGACTACTAATTACTGATGACATACCCAACCCTTATTCATAATCCCTTAATATTCGCCTGATGTTTCAGTTACACATATATGCTATTTGATATGACCTCCCCTGGATCCCTCTACCCTCTGCAGATCCAGAGCCAGCCGCTCCTCCCTCAGATCATCTTCCCTCACCAGTATGCTCATCCCGGGGCTCCTACCTGGAAGGCGTACTGTGCTACAGTGGCCACGACATCTTTGAACGGGATGCGGGAGGTCAGGGTGTGTCCATGGTAAACGATAGGCTCCCCACTAGGTCCGTCCCATATATCCACCTCCACACAGCGGCACCCCCTCTTCAGGGCCCTGCAAAAAACCCCAAACACCAAGAGACAGAGAGGTCAAGGTCTCCTCTTCCGACTAGGGACCCTTACCCACTCTGGAGAGAACAGTGCTCGGTGGCACTTATCTGTTAAGACCCTTTCATGCTACATCTCCGTGGGCCTTTCTCTGTCCACTGGAACACTGTTACAGCTCTCACCACCTCCACCCCCACCCCCCACCCCCAGCCCACCTAACTTACAGGCTGCCTTCAGCAAGTCATCACATATTGCCTCATGATGCTTCTGGTGTTCTGGTTGTGTACCGTTCTGCAGCCCCTGAGTTATTTAAACTCTTAGGAAATTTGTTTGTTTGTTTTTACATTTATTTATTTTTGAGAGACAGAGAGAGACAGAGCACAGGTGGGGGAGGGGCAGAGAGAGAAGGAGACACAGAATCCAAAGCAGGCTCTAGGCTCTGAGCTGTCAGCACAGAGCCTGACGTGGGGCTGGAACTCACAAACTGCGAGATCATGACGTGAGCCAAAGTCGGATGTTTAACCCAACTGAGCCACCCAGGCACCCCTATTTGTTTGTTTTTAAAGTAAGCTCTATGCCCAACATAGGGCTTGAACTCATGACCCCAAGATCAAGAGTTGCATGTTCTACCAACTGTGCCAGCCAAGCACCCCTCAAACTCTCAGTAAATTTATACTTTATTTTCTCTACTGAATGTCCTGGGGCAGAAACAATATATTTCACTAATCTTTGTATACCCTGAAGCTGCTAGTTCAGTTGCTGGCACTGTAAGTCAAGATATCTTGACTATTCAATCTAACCACAGATAATCACAATAAAAGCAGATACCACTTATTAGCTATTAACACATGGATTATCTCATTTAATCCTCACAACTCAGGGGGAGCCGGGGTGGCTCAGTCGGTTAAGTGTCCAACTCTTGATTTCAGCTCAGGTCATGCATGATCTGAGGTTCGTGAGATCGAGCCCCACATCGGGCTCTGTGCTGACAACGTGGAGCATGCTTGGGATTCTCTGTCTTCTTCTCTCTGCCCTGCCCCTGCCCCTGCCCCACTCAAAAATAAATAAATAAACATTTTTAAAAGTCCTCACAACTCAGAATAGGCATTGTTATCATCCCTATTTCATAGAAGGGGAAACTGAAGTACAGAGGGGTTAAGTACTTAGAATCAGAGTACCAAGCTCTGAGAGAGCTAGGATTTGACCTCAAATGGTCCGACTCCAGAACATACGTTTCTAACTTCTATGCACTACTGCTTTTGTGTAACATTTACTTTATTTGTTCAAAATAAACCTGTCAGGACCTCTGGGTTCCAGGAGCATTTCACAGCTTATGAAAAAGAAAGCAGCTCTATATACCCATAGAGTTTCAATACTAGTCTCCTGTCAGTCTTCAACATGTCCTTCAAGTCTCCCAGGGATCCATGGATCCTCAGCCCCAAGCACCCCCCCCCCACCCCCAGGACATCTTCTCAATCCCTGTTAGCTACTGAGAGCACAGATGGCCCCTTCTCATGAGCTGGAGCCCTTCCCGCTGCACCGTATATATCCTTCGACGCTGCTCTGGCCACAAAGCTGGTCCCCCACTAGGTAGGTGTTGTGAGAGGAGTTGATATAATAGTGGTTCAGGGGTTGAGTCATATCCTGGTAGATGGGGAGGCAGGCTGGGTTGAAGACATCGCCATCCTTCGAGCAGAGGTAGCTGAGGAAGCCATCCAAGCTCAGCACATGTCGCACTTTGCCTAAGGTGGGGAGCAGGGGAATGCCAGAGTGAGAAGCTCTGAGTGAGAGCATCCCAGCACAACCCCAGCCCGTCTTTCACCCCACCCCCTCTTCCAGAGTCCTGACTTATAGATGGTGTCCACTCCCAGCCTCTAGATCCCAAAATGTGCCCCACCCACTGTCACTTCGATCATCGCCACCCTCAGAGAAAGTTAAAGCTACAAGGAGAAACATTAAGATCATTCTAGTCCAGCAGTGCCTGGGTGGCTCAGGTGGTTGAGCATCCAACTCCTAATTTCGGCTCCGATCACAATCTCACAGTTGTGGGATTGAGCCCCACGTCGGGCTCTGTGCTGAGCTGGGAGCCTGCTTGGGATTCTCTCTCCTTCTCTCTCTGCCCCTCCCCCACTCATGGTCTCTCTGTCTCTCTCAAAAATATATAAGCTTAAAAAAAAAAGTATTAGTTAAAAACAAATCATTTTAATCATTCTAATCCAGTGCTATCCAATAGAACTTTCTGCAATGATGGAAATGTTCTATTCTGTGCCATCCAGTATGGTAGCTTCTAAACACATATGGCTACCGAGCACCTGAAATGTGGTTGTGTGACTGAAGAACTGAATTTAAAATTTTGATTTTAGCTAATTATTATTTTTTAAGTTTTAATTTATTTATTCTTTTAAGTAATGTCTACACCCAGTGTGGGGCTTGAACTCATGACCCCGAGATTAAGAGTCCCATGCTCTTCCAACTGAGCCAGCCAGGCACCCTGATTTTAGTTAATCTAAATGTAAATAGTCACACAGAGCTCATGGTTACCATAATGGACAGCATAGTATTCAGTGCAAAGGGTTAATTTTATAGATGGGGAAGCTGAGGACCAGAGAGAAACAAAGTCAAAGACTCAGTGGCATGACCGAGGTACCTGTGGTTTATTCCCTGGGCTGCGTAGCTGCTGCCGACCATGACCTGAGGGTTTCTTCCTATCATCAATTCTTAGATGGTATTTTGAAAAGTATTTGTCCAATATCACCTTACACTACACTTTCTTTGATGGTAGGGTCCTGTCACTCCTTCCATAGCCCTCACCCATCTCAGCATGGGCTTCATACAATACCAACAATGACAACTAATACTGAGCACTTATACCTGGGACGTTCCATGCAGCATCTCTCTTAATGCTCTCACCGACATGATGAGGCAGATATAATATAACCCGCCCTGAGAGGTTAGGTAACATAACTAGTAAGTGAAGGAGCTGGGATTTGAACCCAGGCAGCCAGGTGTCTGAGCCACACCCATATCACTGGGCTATGCCATCTCACTGAGGTTAACAACACTGCAGGGGGGGTTCTCTTGGGAGGCCAAACAACTTGACTCTAATGCCCAGCTTCCTTGCTCCAGCTTTGACAAGGCCTAGAGATGGAGAAAAGCAGTGGCAGGAAGTCAGGCAGGAAGTTTTCTTCTTGACAGTAATAACTTAAATCACGAGGGTAAATCCACAGTTGCCAGATACTTCTCATGTTCATCATTTCATTCGGTAACCAATTATTTTACAAATGAGCAAACCATGTCTCACTTTGCCCAGGGCTACTCAGTTAGTAAGAAGTACGGTGGGGAAGAGGAGAAAGCAGGCAAAAACCTCTCTGACCTCGGCTGCAGCAACTTCTAACTCAACATGTCTCTGGAGGCAAGGGAAACAAAAGCAAAAATGAACTATTGGGACCTCATTAAGATAAAAAGCTTCTACATGGTGAGAGAAACAATCAGCAAAACTCAAAGGCAACTGACAGAATGGGAGAAGATATTTGCTAACAACATATCAGATAAAGGGTTAGTATCCAAAATCTAAAAAGAACTTATCAAACAATCCAGTGAAGAAATGGGCAAAAGACATGAATAGACACTTGTCCAAAGAAGACATCCAGATGGCCAACTGACACATGAAAAATGCTCCACATCACTCATCATCAGGGAAATACAAATCAAAACCACAATGAGATACCACCTCACACCTGTCAGAATGGCTAAAATTAACTCAGATGATGACAGATATTGGCGAGGATGTGGATCTCTTTTACATTGTTGGTGGGAATGCAAGCTGGTGCAGCCACTCTGGAAAACAGTATGGAGGTTCCTCAAAAAACTAAAAATAGAACTACCCTATGACCCAGCAATTGCACTACTAGGCATTTATCCAAGGGATACAGGTGTGCTGTTTCGAAGGGACACATGCACCCCCATGTTTATAGCAGCAGTATCGACAATAGCCAAAGTATGGCAAGAGCCCAAATGTCCATCAATGGATGAATGGACAAAGAAGATGTGGTTTATATATCCAATGGAGTATTACTCAGCAATCAAAAAGAATGCAATCTTGCCATTTGTAACAACGTGGATGGAACCAGAGGGTACTATGCTAAGTGAAACAAGTCAGTCAGAGAAAGACAAATATCATATCACTCATATGTAGAATTTAAGATACAAAACAGATGAACATAAGGGAAGGAAAGCAAAAATAATATAAAAACAGGGAGGGGGACAAAACATAAGAGGTTCTTAAATATAGAGAACAAACTGAGGGTTGCTGGAGGGGCTGTGGGTGGGGGCATGGGCTAAACAGGCAAGGGGCATTAAGGAGGACACTTGTTGGGATGAGCACTGGATGTTATATGTAGGGGATGAATCACTGGATTCTACTCCTGAAATTATTATTGTACTATATGCTAACTAACTTGAATGTAAATTTAAAAATAAATAAATAATTTTTAAAAAGGAAAAAGAAAAAAAAAAAGAAGTACAGTGGGGAATTGAGCCCAGGTCTCCTGGCTGATACGATGCTCTGCAGCCAGAGTATAGTAACTGCCAGGTGAATGCAGGGGAGGGAACATCCAGAAGGACCGGCAGTAGAATAAATGTAACTGATGTCTACCAGATCCTGCACTGGAAAGGGAAGATCCCACTTCTAAAGCCTCGGCATTCTTCTTCTGTTTAGTTTTCTGAAATGATTTCTTTATAGCCCCCTTTCTTCTCTGAGCATGAACAGGTATCTGGAATCAGCGATTCCAGCCCTTTCTGTTTGACTCTAAGTTCCATGAGGGCAGTGTCCTTGTCCAACCTCCTCCTGCTGTATTTCTGGTCCTGAGCCTAGGTCCTGGCCCATGACAGGTGCTCAATAAGCATTGGCTGACGTAGTGAGTGAACGAATGAATGAAAGGGCGTTGGGAGTTGAGACCTGGAAATGTGGGTCCCTTGTCCAGCTCTCGTTCATCTCGTCTCTAATCCTCACGTTCCACAGAGGTATGAGGAAAGGGTCAAGTGACTCGGGTTTGAATCCTGATTCTTCCTCTCATTAGCTGTTGGCTTTGAGCAGCTCATTTGATCTTTCTAAACTCTAGTTCTCTTCTTTCGCACAACTGACTTAGTAACAGAACCCACTTCAACAGGCCATTGGAAGGATGAGGAGAGAAAAGGCATGTAGCAATGTTGGCACATGACGGGATACTTAGCAGAAGCTGAATAAAGATTATGCTTTTGATTTACAAGGTTGTAGGGAGGACTAAATGAAGCAAGTGATGTGAAAGTGCCTTGTAAATCACCTATTATTAATGTCAGTTCCTGCTATTCTGAAGGGCATGGAGGGCAGGGAGATGTCCACTGAAGGGGCAGGGAGAAAGGTCTGAAGGCAGAGAGGGCGTATGTTAGTGGTGCTTACTAAAAGCTAGGTGACTGGCCTCCTCATCACGCCCCCTCAGCCAGGGACTGGCTAGCTTCCTTCCCCAGGGGCTTAGCGACTCAAGAACCGCTCGGAGAATTTGGAGAGCTCAGGAAAGGGCAGAGACCCAGCACTTAAAGAAACAACAAACAGGGACCATGAAGGAGCTAGAGGAAGAGGAATCATATGTGCTAGAGGAGAAGCCAAGGCAAGAGGACCAAGGATCTCCCTTTTCCCCTGGGGACAAACGTTGATACCAGGAAGAACTTATTCTGAAAGTGAAGCAGGAGCAGAGTGGAAGAGAGGGGACTTAAGGAAGGGTCTTCCTCTGGAGAGATCCAGCACGATGGGAGACTCCTGTCTTACTTGGGAAGGAAATCGCTGCTCTCCTTCCCAGGGAGTGGTTGAATGAGAGGAAAATGATAGCACAGGGACTGGCATACGGGTAGACTCAGCCTTCCCTGAGCTAGGCAGAAGGCAGCTTGGCTCTGGACCTTTGTAATCCTGGTCCCCCTCCCCGCCCCATGACCGGTGCCTCTCCACCCTCTGGCCCTCTTACCGCTATCTGAAGGCTCATAGCGGTCGATGAGTTCCAGAGCAAGATCTGAAGCTCTTTCTCCTTCTTTCTGCTCCTCTCGGAGGAAATCCACAAATTCCAACAGGGTCAGCTTCTGCCCATCAGCTGAAAAGTTTTCAAACACTTCCTGCACCTCAGGGCGCTTAGTCAACGCCTTATAGAACTCTACAAATTCTTCTCCTTCCAGAGTCCCAGACTGGGATGTGTCTGCTGCCTGCAAGAGAGGGTTTAGAGGACTGTGGACAAATCCTTTTAAGAGCAAATTTTATGGCTTCAACTTGCCTTGTAAGGGCAATCTTCCTGACAGATGGATACAAACACATTTCCACAGTATGCCCACAGAACTCCTGACATTTAGTGTTCATAGAAGACACTTTGGTAAGTAAAAAGCAAAATGGCAGCCACACCATTTGCTACTAGAGAAAAACTTCAATTAGAAAGAGTGAAATGCCCCCCAACAAGGTCAAAAGATCCCTCCTCCTATTTGCTCACATTCCAGTTGGAGTTTTCCATTGATACCAGGCACCTGTGAAATTCTGGCTATGGACAGAGAGGTCCTTGAGCTACGACATAGTAATGTATTGTTTGCCTTTCATAAGATTATGAATCATCTTTCCTTTTTTAAATTAATTTATTAAAAAAGATTTTTTAAGTTTATTTATTGTGAGAGACAGAGTGTGAGCAGGGAAAGGGCAGAGAGAGAAAGAGAGAGAGGGAGAGAGAGAATCCCAAGCAGGCTCTACACTGTCAGTGTGGAGCCCAATGCAGGCCTCGAACTCACAAACTGTGAGATCATGACCTGAGCTGAAACCAAGAGACAGATGCTTAACTGACTGAGCCACCCAGGTGCCCCATGAATCATCTTTCTAAGAAGACCGAAGGGTAAGAAGCATGCCCGACACTTTCCATCGAGCCTGGCATAGTGGTAGGGTGCATAGGAGAGATTCAACAAAGAGCGATGCTGGATGGGGCCAGAGTACTTCTGGCCAACTGAGAATGTGGCCTTGCCTGGCTTCTGAAAACCCTTCCCCAAAAGACTCACTTGGAAAAGCTGCAAGGCATATTCCTGGTCCATTTCCACATTCATCAGGTGTAGTAACCGCTGGACCTCTGGGAAACTCATGCGACCATCCTGGTTCTTGTCTCCACGCTGGAACCAGTCACTCAGCCACCCAGGTGTGAGTCAAGGCAAAAGCACCATGTGTGTGTCTGTGTGTGCAGATGAGTGTGCATGTTCATCCACTGACACCTTCTCCCCTATCATCTTCCCAGTCTCTCCTCCATGGCCAATGCATTTTCCACATTAGCTTCCAGAATAATCTCCCCAGAGATCTATCTTGTCCTTGCATGGCTTAGGTGCCTGCAGGGGCCTCCCTGTTGCCTGCAGAAAGGAGCCCAAGTTTCTTAACATAGATGAAGGTCTTCACCCCCATGAGCTGGCCCCCACCCATCTTCTCGCCACACCTCTATCCTCCCTGTACTTTGGCCAGACTTAGCAACCCCCCCACTCTCTGATGTCCCACTCTCCCTCCTGCTCTTCAATGTTCTATGTCTGGGCCTTTACTCATGCTATTCCCTCAGGCAGGAGAGCCTTTCCCTCCTTCTTTATGTTCAAATTCTACTCCTTTTCAAGGCTCGGCTCAAATGCAACTTCCTGCCTAACGTTTTCTTAGAACTCTCTTAGCTAGAATTAAGTATTTCTCCTTCCTTTGAACACCCACAAATAATCTAAGTCCCCTAACACTTCTTTAAAAAAATTTTTTTTTTCAACGTTTATTTATTTTTGGGACAGAGAGAGACAGAGCATGAACGGGGGAGGGACAGAGAGAGAGGGAGACACAGAATCGGAAACAGGCTCCAGGCTCCGAGCCATCAGCCCAGAGCCTGACGCGGGGCTCGAACTCACGGACCGTGAGATCGTGACCTGGCTGAAGTCGGACGCTTAACCGACTGCGCCACCCAGGCGCCCCATACACTTCTAAGATACTTAGGTTACTTACACAATTCCATTTTTTTTCCAACGACCAAAACAATGCCTGAGTCTCACTGATCTTTGTACTTCTAAAGTGTGGTATAGTGACTGACACCTTCTGCTTAATAAATGGCAAATGAATGAATGAATGAATGAATGAGCAAATGAATGAACGAACTGGCATGGAAGGTGAATACAATCTAGGAAACCTGAATCAGTCAACACCACTAAAGCTGCTTCCCAGTCCTATGCCAGCTAATGCCACTGGGATCTTCTGTTCAGCTCTCAAGATCAGTACCTTGTTTGGCCTTTTGCCTCTCACTGTCCCAATCCTGAAGGGCCTAACTTCTGCCCACTCTCTGCCTGGCTGTTTTTTGCTGTCCCAAGCCTCCATTACTCCTCCAATATCCTCTGCCTCATATTGGCCTGAGCTGCCCTTGCCCACCCCAACTGGACTCTTAGACCCCCCTATCCCTACATGCCCCGCACCCACCCCCCCATCCTTAGCCCTGCAGCTCCTTCAGTGACCCCTGGTCCCCACTCTGACTCCATCCTGCTGATACTGGTCCAGCCGCTCCTTTTGGTCCATGCTGGTGACAAAGTCCACCAAATGCTGGAGCCCCTGCATCCATATCTGGGCCTCCTCAACGCTGTTGGCCACCAGGTCCAGGTTGGAACGGCGGCCATGGAAGACGATGGTGAAGCCCTGCTCCAGGGGGAACTCCTCTGCCAGGCTGCGCAACAGCTCAGACTCATGGCCCTCACGCACTGTCTCCACATCAGAGATTGAGACTGCCGGAGAAGAAACGAGTGGGGCACTGAGGAAGAGAATCCACCAAATTGCAGGGGCTAAGGGTCAAGGACCACTACTCCCTTCCTCTCTGTGAAGCCATAGGGAAGAGGAACTCCAACCTCCACAGGATGAAACCCCTGAATCCTTAGTACAGGGAGATGCAGACCCCTGGGATTCAAGATTCCCCATGAGTCACGGCCATTTTCATAGGCAGCATGGTAAGGGGCCTGTGTTGGGAGTGGCAAGACCTGGCTTTTGGCCACCAGCTGGCAGTGTGACACAGACCAAAATGACTTAACCCCTCTGTGCTCTCATCTGAAATAAGGGGTGGTCCCTTCCGTGGCCCGGCCACAGAATGTCTCAGGTCCTTAGACTCTAGGGGACAGGGCTCTAAACCCCCTTTACCAACATCCTGCCTTATCTCCTGTCTGAATTTCAGCTCCCATGTAGAGGCATCACAGGAGGACTGTCAGGGCTGACAGAAGGAAACACTCTTGAAGTATACATAGTAGCAGTTACACCGAATTGTGATGTGCCCAAATTCAATTCCCCTGTTCCAGGTTTGAGGTCTTCCTCTTTCCAGATGTCTAGGGGAGAGCCAGAGAAATTCTTCCACCCCCTTTCCTCAGCTGGAGGTGGTGTGGCTGGTGAATTTTGATTATATCTCTAAAGCAGACTCTCTTAGATGTGTCCTGTGATCAGATTTTTAGAGGGTTCATAAGGCATCTCTGGCCAATAGGATGCACACTGCTATGTTGCATTTATGATTTTTAAAAATATTCATCATTGTGGCTAATGCATTAAATGCATCCTGGCTTTAGGTCCCATGCTAGGTGCTTTATACATGAACTCATTTAGTCCCTGTAACCATCTAGGCAGGTAGTGTTTAATCCCTATTTTGCAGATGAGGAAACTGAAGCTTAATTTAAGTAACTTGTCCACTCAGCTAGAAAGCTGCAGAGCAAGGGTTTTAATCCAAGCAGCCCGATGCCTGAGATCATGCCTTAATTTAATAGTAATAAAATATAACCTGTGATTTATTGAGCCTTATTATATGCTAGGGCTCTCCTAAGCCCTTTACATGCAATAACTGGTTGAATCCTCATAAATAGCCTTACGAGGCAAGTGCTGTTATAATTTCCACTTTGTAGGCTAGGAGAGAGACACAAGAGGGACAGCACAAGGACACATTGTAGGATCCCGGTCCCTCCCCTGCTCTCTAGCTGCTGGCCTCTTCAGAGTCCTGTCTACCCAGCACACCCACCCCTAGCTATCCACGTGACTCACAGCTGGGCTTGGCCTTGCCTCCCGCCTGCCGGGCATGCCAGACTGTCATGCCATCATCCTGAAGTCTGAAGTATCTTAGTTTCTTCCAGCTTTTGGACCTCACCTTGCGCGCCAGCATGCCTTTCTGCATCAGCAGCACATCTTGATTGATGGGCAGCCCTGGGCCAGGAGAAGAAGGGGCTGGGTGGGTAGCTGGCAGGGAGGGTGGAGGGCCCAGGAGGAGCTCTTGGGACAGGGGTCCAGACTCCTCCCCTTCCCTGGGCTGTGTCCCCAAGCCCTCCTCTCCTGCTGGGGTACTCACGGCCTTGCATCAAGGACACCATCACCTACTGCTCCACAAGCTGGTGCCAGTCACCTAAAGGAGAAAGGAGGAACAAAAAGCTTTGGGTTAATACTGGTGGTCTTAGAATAATAGATCCAAGGAGGAAGAGAAGGAAACCAGTGTGCCCTGACTGGCCACTATGTGCTAGGTACCTCGTCTACAGACCCTTCAGCTCTTTTTACTTCCAGTTCGAGTTTGTTAGACTCTGAGGCTTAGAGAGGCTAAGAAACCTGCATCAGATCACATAAGATTCAGAATTTAAAGCCAAATATGTCTGATTCCAAAGCCTCTGCTGTTTCCCATAGCCAGCTCCAGAGAGGGCTACACCAGAGCTTTCTGCCCAATACCCCACATTCCGCTGGGTAACCTGCATCATCCTTCTTAGCTCCTGATTATTAGGGACTACCATCAAGCTGGCTGCCCCCTTTAAGAACCTGGAATCTCTCTAGATCCTAGTCTTCTCTTCTCCAGATGGAATCACCCCAGCTTCTCTATCTTGGGAGCCCTCTCCACGCTCCTGTACAGATCAACCAGCTCCTGGGGACCAGGGCAGAGCATCTCTTTTGTCTCTTCTGTGACACTTAGTGCCATACTTGCAAAATAAGCCATCTCCTTCTGCCTTCACACAGTAAAGCATATTTTATACTCCTTGGCCTAACAGTTATTCTCAGTTTAATGGACCAGGTAAGTTATGTAGTCTCAGAACTGCATTTTGTTACATTTTTTTAATGTTTATTTATTTTTGAGAGAGAGAGAGAGAGACAGACAGACAGACAGAACATGAGTGGGGAAGGGGCAAAGAGAGACAGAGATAGAATCTGAAGCAGGCTCCGGGCTCTGAGCTGTTGGCACAAATCCCGACATGGGGCTCGAACTCACGGACTGTGAGATCATGACCTGAGCTGAAGTCAGACGCCTAACCGACTGAGCCACCCAGATGTCCTAGAACTGCGTTTTCAAGTCCTCTCTACCTACTAAAAAAGATAACCTTCTTTAAGATCTATGCTAATTTAGGACCTGGGTAGGGAACAACAAACTTCCCTTGAAAAGAACTAGAAGACTTGATACGTAGCCCCTATAAGAAATTATCAACTCTTGACGAAATCTTTCTGGAACTGGCAAAGTTCATGAAGCATAAAGCTCTATGCTTTGTATAAGCAAAGGAGCTGCACTTGAATAGAATTGTTGTGTTTTTTAATTGATAAGTTAAAAGTTTTGACAATGGTGAGTATCTAAAACCTGAAAAGCATCTCTAAAATCAGTCAGGTAGTGCTCCATTAAAACATCGTGAAGTTCAACTCCCTATATTTCATAAATGAAAAGCAGAAGTCCAGAAATGTGATGTGACTTGTCTCAGGTCACATGGCCTATCAGTGCCGTATCTTTGTTTAGTTGGAAGAGCCTATAAATCTTTAGGGAAAATGTGGGGGGGTCACTGAAAATACAGTTTCCCTGACTGTAGGACCCAAAGCTGAAGTCCAGGAATGTGATAGACACAATGAAGGCTTCTTTCCTTCCTTCCTTTCTAAAAAAAAATTTTTTAATGTTTATTTATTTTTGAGAGTGACAGAGAGAGCACGAGCTGGGGAGGGACAGAGAGAGGGAGACACAGAATCCGAAGCAGGCTCCAGCCTCCGAGCTGTCAGCACAGAGCCCGACACGGGGCTGGAACTCACGAACTGCAAGATCATGATCTGAGCCAAAGTTGGACACTCAACCGACTGAGCCACCCAGGAGCCCCTCTTTCTTTTTTAAAGTAGACTCCACACCCAGTGTGGAGCCCAACATGGGGCTTGAACTCACAACCATAAGACCAAGACCTGAGCTGAGATCAAGAGTCTGATGCTTAACCGACTGAGCCACCCAGGCGCCCCTACAGAAGACTTTCTAAAGGACTAGCGAACATGCAGGGGCCCAGAGGGAGAGGAGAAGGTTGGCAACCAATCCATATCTAAGTGGGAAGGACAACTTGAGGCAGCTCTCAGGAGAGACAGAACCCGAGACAGTTCCAAAAAGCAAAGGTTTTGCTGGCTGAAGCTGAATATGTGAGCCTGGATGAGACCAGAAGAAGCCTCTGGATGGACAAAGGGGCCCAGAGTGCTTCATGAGAGGCAGAAAAACAGCTCTGCTCTTTTGGGTGGTGATGCAGTCTGGAATCTGAGGCTTGCAAAAGCCGAGCGAAGACTGAAGTAATAGGTGCTCTCCTAAATGTCTCAGGTCCTCCCTCAGACTCTAGGGGACAGGGATCTAATTCCCCTTTGCCAACATCCTGCCTTCTCTCCTCACTGAATTTCAGCTTCCATGTCTGGGGCATAGGAACTCTGGGATGGGGTGGGTCTCAGCCCTGGGAAAAGACAGAATTACCTTCCCTTACACCTGTGTCCAGAAGCCTCACCAGAATGTCCTGAAACATGGGAAGCCCACATGAAGCCTAAGCTCCAGTGCTGGGACACTCCTAGTTTTGAGCCTATCTCCTCTCAAATGAGCCTTAGGAAAAAAAAAAAAAAAAAATTCTTTTTAAGTAGTCCAACACAAGGCTCGAACTCACAACCCTGAAATCAAGACCTGAGCTGAGATCAAGAGTCAGAAGCTTAACTGACTGAGCCATCCAGGTGTCCCTCTTTGGAAATTTATCCAAGGCTTTTTGTCAGACTCCTCCAACCCCAGGGCTTGCCTTGCTCTTCCAATTCTGCTCCCATTCCTGACTCGCTATTTGAAACCTAGATCCAGGCAACATGTGGCCATACGAGGGCCAATTCCAACTCTGGGAGCCCCAGGATATCAGAACTGGGCTTCATTTTATACAGAAGGGGACTGAGGACTAGAAAGATTAACTGAACTGCCAGAGTCATTGAATGAATTAACTAAATAGCATAAGTGGGACTAGAACCATGGTTCCATATGTCCAGCTTGGAGATTTCACCAAGGCTCTGCCCTTAGGAAGGGTTTTGTCTCAGAAGCAGGTTAGGGCAGGGCTACGAATCCATGGGGGACATGGGCGTTTTGTCTTTCCTCTCTGTCATCTTCTGCCCCCACCATGTCCCACTTAGTAGCCTTTCTTTTCTTTCTTCCAGTTTCTCTCCTCCCCCATCCTGACACCTTCATTTTCCCTTCCCTCAGCTCACCCTTCTCTCCTGTTCCTGTCTGCCTCCCTACTTGCCTCCTTGTCAGCCTCTCTGTGCTCTCCTTTCCTCCTCCTTCTCCCCGCCTCCCCCCTGCGTCCCCCCTCCCCCCAGGCTCACCTCTTCCTCTCTTTCTTTCTCTTCTAATTCCCAATACCTCTGGTTCTTGTCCCCTGTGGAGATTTTGAGACTGGGGTCCAGGAGGGAGGAGGACACTCAGGAGTGCACCCCCTCCACTCAGGCTCACTTTCTCCGTATCCTAGGAGACGGACTGAACACACTGCCCAGAGAACGCGACTTAGAACCCAGGTGTTCTAGGTGTTGCTGCTTCCTCTGGTGTTTGAAGGTAGGATGGGAAGGAAGGTCACAGCTGATGCAGGTGCAGTGAGGAAAGAAGGGACAAAGGATCGGAAGTGGGAGCAAGAGAAGGTAAGGAACAGTGGAGGAAGCCCGAGAGGAGAGTAGGTCTTGACTGTTCACTCCTAGAGGTGAATGTAGAGATCCTCGAGGCTGCAGATAATTACCTCTACAATACAGAGGAGAGAGCAGAGATGCAAAATAAGGTCGGAAGTGGCCAGGGCTACAGAGTAACATTTGGTCCTCAACCTACAGGTGGCTTATGTCACCTAGAGATGGACTTTGCCAGGGTTGCCGATAGTGCCAAAGGCATGACAGTGAAATTCAGGGTGTCTCAGGGCCCTCTGAGGGGCAGGAAGGAAGAGAATCATTTGTCCACTCTCTTGCTTCTGAGCAGAACTATTGCCTGAACTCATTCATATAAAGAGGACAGAATGGCTCTGGTCATAGGTCATAGCTCGCAGAATGTTAGAGCTCGAAGACTTTCATAACTCATCTAACCCACAGGTTCCTGGCTATATCACTATCCCTAGGAGTGTCTTAAAATAGAGACTCCTGAGCCCCACCCCAAATCGGCCAGATCAGAATTCGAAAGGATGGGGCTCAGGAATATTTATTGTTAAAAAGAACCCCCAATACACAAGCAAGTCTGGGAAACCCTGAATTCCTATCCCAGCTCAGGAAGCTGCTGTCCAAAGTCACAGAGCTAGTTAAAGGCAGAGTTGGGACTAGAAGCAGGTGCGTTTCCTAGCACAGCACTTGGGCATGCCAACAAACTGCCCTGGCCCATCGAGCAGGCTAAGGACAGGTACGGACTCAAACCTGGGTTCTTTCTAAGGAAATCTCCTAACTCTATAGTTTCTATACTCTTCCCTGGGTCTTTGGTAATCCTCAACATTCTGTTAATGCATATATGCTAAAGCATGGTTACTCCAGTTCTCTCTTCCCTTACAAGGGTGGGGCTCAACCCTGAGTGTCAGTCCTGGGTGGCTAAGAGGTCCCCATATAAAGGGCTGACTGCCACAGCCAAGGAGGAAAATTGTAAATCAAAGGGGATGAGCTAGGGAGAACCAGGAGGTGGGAGCCTTGGAGATCTGTTAGGGCTAAGGAGTCCGGGGTACAATTTAATCAGGGTGGATAAGCATGTGGGGGGCAGAGGCTGGGACTCAGGCAGTGCACAGCTTGGAGCAGAGGCTAGTTAGAGCCTTGGGGCCCCTTACCGCAAGCAGGAGAGCAGTCCTGTCTGTGAGCTCTGCGACGCCCTCTCCTGTGGGACGAGGAAACCCAGCTGGGTTCTTGTGCTCCTCTCGCTGCTCCGCTGGCTTCCTCCCCTTTTCTACTGCAGTTTGCTGTTGTGACTGGCAGACTTGCAGCCAAAGAGAAGGAGTAGGGTGGGGAGAGGTATGAGCTCTCTCCTTGGTCCAGCCCTTCCAACTCTTAAAGGCCCAGGACACAGGTCATCAGGAGGGAATATTGGGGGAGGGGTGGGTAGAGAGGGATTAGGGAGGAGGAGCCTGGCTGCCCTTCATCTAGATGCCAGCCCTCACTGACCCCAATCCTGCAGTAGCTCTCAAAGTGAAACCCAAGGAGTGTCTGCGTGGCGGTGCTCCATGAATCGCTGCTTTTCATTCCGCACAGTTTCTCCCTGCATGGTGAACGGCTGTCTCTGCCCTCATTTCATCTGGCTCCTTTCCAGGGTGTCTGCTCCACCGGCCTGCTTCTGTGTCTCTGCATCCCGCCTTGTGGGGCGCGCAGCCTAGCTCTGTGGCACTGGGAAAGGCAAAAAGAAATAGGATGGGAAAGGAGGAAGATGAGGAGAAAGGGAGGAGAGGAAAAGAGTGTCGAGGGACAGGTTAATATCTCTGACTATGTTTAGCCCTTGCTAAACATTGAAGGAATTGCACGCATAAATGCATCGAACAGTTCATTTGTTCTTCCTTTCCATGCTTTCCATGCTATGAACACTTGTTCAGTGCCTCCAATGTGCAAGGACATGCATGTGCGTTTATAAAGATGTGTGTAGAGATGGCATGGACCTGTGGTATGTACGAATCAAGGGCAAAAAAGTGGAGCACAAGATTGGAGAGACACCCACAGGGAAAAGAAAGGTAATGAGCTTCTTGCAAGGTGAATGACTAGGTGGCTGAAATAGAAACCAACACTGAGGCAAGGGGACCAATTTAGGAATTGTAAAAGGCTTTATTAAAATGCGTTTTTAAAAAAAAATTTTTAATGTTTATTTTTGAGAGAGAGAGAGAGAGACGAAGACAGAGCACAAGTGGGGGGAGGGGCAGAGAGAGAGAGAGTGAGGCACAGAATCTGAAGCAGGCTCCAGGCTCCAAGCTGTCAGCACAGAGACCGACACGGGTCTCGAACCCACACACCACAAGATCATGATCTGAGCCCAACTTGGACACTTAATCGACTGAGCCACCCAGGTGCCCCTAAATTTCAAAAGGTTTTATTATGGCTCCATACTTCACACGGAGAGACTGAGGCCCAGAGAAGTTGAGGCCATGTCCTGGACTCACACATCAGCGTCAGAGACAAACAGGTCCTGGCACTCTCCCAAGCACTGTGAGCTGGGACCTACTTCTGCTCTGCCTTGGAAAGACTATGGGATATGGAGTTTTCTGGACCGGTGGATGGGAATCAGGCAGCTAAAGGCACAGGGCACAGCGTTGAACTTAGGCTTCTGGGGATCCTTTTCCAGGGAGGTGTGTTTTAATCATAGGCACAAAGGGAACTAACTGTATGAAATGATGTGATTTTAAGTGTGCTGAGATCTGGCTACCTCTCATGGCTCCCCTAAACACCCCTCAAGTGCCTAATATTCTACCATTAGTGATTATTTATAGCTAAAACTTTAGTCCCATTAAAATAAAATCCTCCTAAGTGATTACCATAAATGTCAGGATCGTGGTTACTTCTGGGAGGAGGGAGTTGTGATGGGATCATGCTCATAGCTGGCTTCTGAAATGATTGGCCGAGTTCTAGTTCTAGTCCTGGGAGCTAACAACAGTCTTCTCTTTCTAACTTATTCAACTATACATTTTTTTTTTCTTTTCTGAGAGAGAGAGAAAGGGCGCAAGTGAGGGAGGGCAGAGAGACAGAGAATGCCAGGAGGGGCAGATAGAGAGAAGCAGGGCTTACCTGATACAGCGCTGGAGCTCACCCAATGTGGGGCTGGAGCTCACCTGATGTGGGACTCAAACTCACGAACCATGAGATCATGACCTGAGCCGAAGTCAGATGCTTAGTACCTGAGTCACCCAGGTACCCTTTTTTCTTTTCTTTTCTTTTTTTTAAGTAATTTTATTATTAAATTTTTAAAAAATGTTTATTTTTGAGAGACAGAGCACGAGCGGGGGAGGGGCAGAGAGAGAGGGAGACACAGAATCTGAAAGCAGGTTCCAGGCTCTGAGCTGTCAGCACAGAGCCCGACGACCGCGTAGGGCTCAAACTCACAAACTTCAAGATCATGACCTAAGCTGAAGTCAGATGCTTAACCGACTGAGCCACCCAGGCGCCCCAGTAATTTTATTTTTTTAAAGCAACCTCGGCACCCAATGTGAGGCTCGAACTCACAACCCTGAGATCAAGAGTCACCTGCTCTACTGACTGAGCCAGCCAGGCACCCCTAATTATACGTTTTCTTTATTTAGTTTTCTATATCTGTTACAATAACAGGGTTTCCAGTTTGGGCAGGTGTTAATTTCTGACGTTTTATTGTTTTTCCACAATTTATAAGCTGTTTCCATATTCTCCAGTGAGCAGGTTTTTTGTTTTTGATTTTGAAAGTTTGTTTATGTAATTTCTACATCCAATGTGGGGCTTGAACTCAGGGCCCTGAGATCAAGAGTCACATGCTCTTCCAACTGAGCTAGACTGGCACCCCTGAGAGCAGGTTTTGATAAAGGAAGAGTATACAGGCTAGGAAGGCTGAAGATGGAGGCCATTTAAGGGAAACAGAGAGATTAAGAGAGCACCACAAATTAAGTGGTGCAGGCTTCAGGTTTTACTTAATAGAGCACCTGTCTTATGTGCTTATCTTCCTCCCCCATTTTTACTCCCCTAACATCATCACGTCCTTAGTTTTCCACACTTCTGCCTCACATTCCTCACTTCTACACTCCTGGGTTATATATGGTTTGCCTGTTTCTATTTGCCTTACCTAGTTGCTGCCCAATTTCTTCCTTTCTGGGGGTTTGGTCAGGGGTATTATCATTCCTCCTGTATTTTCTGGGAGAGTTCAGATCTCAGATTTTTTTTTTTTCATGCTAATGTTCCTCAGATCATGTGTTCTCATTTTTGGGGCAGGCACATGGAAGACCTTCACAAGGTTAGAATGCTCCAAACAGTGGCTTAGAAGACATGCCCGCTACAGGATGCTCTATATAGACCCAGGGAGGGAGCAGACAGACGGGGCCCTGGTACAGGAACTGTCCCTGTGGTTTGATCGTTCCTATTTCCATAATGATCCTGGCCCTTCCCCCCCTGTTGTCTATTATTAACAGATCCAGAAACTTGATCAGGGCAGCAGCAGCAGAGGGATTTTCTGGGAATCATGCCCAGGAAAGGCCCAGAAGCCCTAAATTGAAATGAAGGGGCAGCTGGCAAAGAGGGAGACGTAAACACTGTCCTCTCCTGCTGCCACACAGACAAATCCAGACCCTTCTAACACACAGGGGAGATGCCCTAAACATCTTGCTTCTCAGGACTAGAGTCAGTTCCCCAGTCCTTCCAGCCTAACTAAAACTTCTGAAATGAAGCCCATCTTCTTCGTGGTCAAAAACGCTTCTCAAAATATTAAATTCCACTTTAAAAATCATCAATATGAGACCACTTAATTAAAAGCCAGGATACATAACGTCAAAAGCTGGAGGATATGTAGCCATTCCTCTATTCTGACACTAAAAACGAAAAACCAAGGGGAAGGGGAACAAGGAGGTATAAAATGAACCAGAGGACAAAATGAGGGAAGTTAGAATAAAAAATACAAATGGTGTCTCCATGACCTGAGCCAAACTTGGACACTTAATTGACTGACCCACCGAGGTGCCCTTTTTTAAAAAATTTTCTTAAATGTTTATTCATTTTGGGCAAGCCCCAAAAGTGTAAGCCGCATGTTGGGTGTAGAGATTACTCAAAAATTAATAAACTTAAAAAGTCACATACTCTTCTGATTGAGCCAGCCAGACACCCCTATTATATTTTTGAAATTCCACTTTTTTCTTATATTTAGAAATATGTAATTGATTTATTTTTATTTTTGCATATTGACTTTGTATTCTTTTTTTTTTTTAAATTTTTTTTTTTTTTAACGTTTTATTTATTTTTGAGACAGAGAGAGACACAGCATGAACTGGGGAGGGGCAGAGAGAGAGGGAGACACAGAATCGGAAGCAGGCTCCAGGCTCTGAGCCATCAGCCCAGAGCCCGACGCGGGGCTCGAACTCACGGACCGTGAGATCGTGACCTGAGCCGAAGTCGGAAGCCCAACCGACTGAGCCACCCAGGCGCCCCTTGACTTTGTATTCTAGGACCTTGCTAAATCCATTCAATTCTGAGTTTGGAGATTCTTTTGGGTTATCAATGTATACAGTTGTGCTGTCAGCAGATTTTTTCCACTTTCCTATCCTTTTATTTTCTTGGCTTAGCACACAGGCTTGGGAGGCGTGAGAGTAGATATCTTTGTCTCAATCATGTCAGGAGGAGGACTTCAGTATTTTTTTCATTGAGTAGTTTACTGTAGGATTTTTGTTGATACCTTTTATTAAGTTAAGGATGTTCCCTTCTGTTACTGGTTTTCAGTTTGTTATTTTAACCATGAATAGGTATTGAATTTCATAGTATTCTTTTGTTCATCTGTCTAGACAATTGTGTGGGTTTTCTCCTTATACAGTTGTTGATTATGTGAATTGCATTTAGTTTTCAAGTGTTAAATCAGTCTTCTATAGTAAACCCAGATTAGGTATGGTGCACTACCATTTGTATGCATATATATATATATATATATATATATATATATATATATATATATGGAGAGAGATATATATATATATATATGGAGAGAGAGAGAGAGAGAGAGAGAGAGAGAGAGAGCTAGACCTATTTTTTCCTAGGAATTTTCCTTCTACATTCATAGTAGAGTTCAGTCCCTGGTTTTCCTTTGTGGTATCCTTGATAGATTTTGGTGGCTTCAAAAGTGAATGGGAACCTGTTCCCTTATTCTATAGTCTCTGGAACTTTATGGAAGATTCGTGAGTGTGGATCGGAGTGATGTCCTTTTTCCTTTCTTAAAAGCCAAAATGTAATTTGTAAGTTTTTTTTTTTTTTTTTTTTAAATGTTTACTTTGAGAGAGCGTGTGTACACGAGTTAGGGAGGGATGGAGAGGAAGAATCCCAAGCAGGCTCCACTTGCTCAGTGCAGAGCCTGACTGGGGACTTGACCTCATGACCACAAGATCATGACCTGAGCCAAAATCAAGTCGGATATTTGAGCCACCCTGGTGCTCCCCCCACCCTGACTTTTTCTAACATTTTCCCCCCCGATCTAAGGTCTATTAAGGGTTTATCAATTACACTGACGTTTTCAAGGGAATGACTTCCCACTTCATTTTCTTTATTGCACGTTTTCTATTTCATTGACTTTTGCTCTTTGTATCTTACTGTTTTTTGAATTTGCTATCCTTTCCCAGTTTGACATAAAACTTAGATCACTTCATCCTTTCTTTTGGAACATGTGAATTTAAAGTAGTATTTATTTAAGTATTACTTTACCTGCATGTCACAGGTTTTGATACGGCTATCTTTTTTTCTAATTACGTTTGTGATTTCTTCTGTGCCATTTAGAACTGCACTGCTTGCTTTTTAAAGTTAGGAACTTTCCAGTTTTCTTTTTCCTAACTTAATTCCACTGTGTTCAGAGAACATTATTCTAATTTTTCTTGAAAAACTTTTGAGGCTTGGTGGTCTGCTATGACCAGTTTTGGTAAATGCTTCTGGTGTAGTTGAAGAGAGTATGTATAATGTCGGTTTAGAGTGCAGTGTTCTGTATGTCATTAGGTTTGTTAATGTTGTTGTTCAACTTAGCTGTTAGATCAGCTTTAAAAAAATGTATTTAAATAGTTTAAAAATTCCACAGCATTCAGGAATCTCATTTCATTCTATTCTTCCCTATTCCAAATGTTCTATTTGGACTTTTGACAGCAAGAACCTTATCTGCTCCGCCTCTCAGCCTTTGAGCAGCAGGGGTAGTGAGCAGGAGAATGCTATGCAGACAGTAAGGAAAGAGTGCTCTCAAGGCAGCCAGTGCGTCTCCTTGCCCTGTTCCACCACTCGGTCACAGGTCCCCCAGTGCCTTGGAAAAAAGCTGGAAGCAGAGGCTGGCTCCGTCTTGCTGAGAGCCAGAAACAGGCATGGAAACTAAGGAGATGTGTGCTAAGTCTCGAGCCTCATTAGGAAATGAATATCAAAGTCTGTGATAAAATGTTTCAAGCACTACCTCTTTACTTATAGAAGTCTCTCCCATATTAAGTTCTGGCCACTACAGGCAGGAGTGAGGTTCTGTTTCAGGAAGATATTTTACCAGATAAAGGGCACCACCCCAGCCTCCCAAACAGCTTTGATACATCCGCAGGACTTTTCCCAAGGGACCTATCCACAAAGGAACCATCAATGCTCTCTTGGCACAACAGTGTGTTTGTGTAGATGAACAGATGGTAGGGGCAAGGGTGACAAGGATCATGTGACCAGAGTGCCTAGATATCTAGATATTGACAAAATCAAGTCTCCAGTTTAAAGGAAAAATTATTTTTATAAAATCAGAAACAGGTTTTATTTCAATCCTGTTAGGGTGTGAGAGGGATGGAAAACAAAAAATGGAGGGGTCTCTTTATACACATAAGGCATCAGGATCAACTACAAGGAATAATACCCATTTCCACCCCTCCCCCAACTCCTGTGTGCGGTCCAAGACCAGCTGAGAATAGATGGAACAGGAATTAAGACACTGTTGGCACAGTAACATGGCCAACGCACCAAAAGATGGAGAGAGAAGAGAATCTCCCAGGGAGCAAGGCCCTGGGCCTCAGCTGCTTCCTCAGTGGAGGGGGAATGAAACTTTGGCTCAGCAGGAAGGCAGTTGGCAAAAATAAGGGATATCTTAGCTGGACTCTCCAGATCACAAACTAAGGGCTGAAGGAGGTCCAGACGTCTATCTGGTCCATGTTGTTCTCTGCTTTCTCCAAGACCTCTTCTCTTCAGGCTTGAGACTGAGAGCTGACCTGATTCTCCTCTTCATTTTTGGAAGGCAGGGGAATAAGTGCTTATTCTACCCTTTCTACATCTAGGCTACTCAATTACTACTTTCTCAGTTCTAAAGAGACAGAAGCCAACTAACAAGGCCGGCTCTCTTGGTGAAAGTCGGCTTGAAAGAGCCCTCATGTTGGCAAAACTGTCTCTGCAAAGGTTTCTCTGAGCTTGCTGCTTGCAGACAGCCCCCCGCCTCCTGGCCCAACTTGTTTGGAGGCACCTTCATTTGTGTAAGATGTGGACAGAAAATACTTTGTCTCTCTCTAGACTTGACTAGTAATCCCATCTGTGATTGGAGATGGGGATGAGAGAGAGCAAGCAGGTGTTGGCAGGGGGAAGGACTAGAGGAAAGCAAGACAGTTTACACCACGTTACAGATTCAAGCCAATGGAGTGTGAAGAGTTATCTAGAGCTCCAAAGATAGAAGGGGGACTCTCTGACACAATATGAACAAGCTGGAAATATTTTAGTGTCAACCCTGTAATTCCCATAGACCAATAGGGAATGTGTCCAAAAAAAAAAAGGAGACTTAAGTGAAGAAGCAGAGTCCAGTCCTCCATCTTAAATCTGAATAACATGAGTTCATTCAGCTAATACCACTTCAAGTACAATTATGAAGACAGATGGAGCTACAGGAACTCATACTAAAGCAAAGAACGGGATTGAGTAGCCTATCATCTTGATCCCAGGCACCTCCCCTTTAAGTCACCCAGAAAATCTCTCCAAGGACTGGAATTCAAGGTGAGGTCCACTGCTGTCTCTCCTCCCCCAGTACAATACCCTCCCAGGACAGCCTGATGAATTAAGACGTCTGTTAAAGTTTTAATACGAGGGATGTAAAAAAGAGAAAAGCACTGAGATTTGGAAAAGCTAGCAGCTGGAGCCAGAAACAAGGTTAGGGTCCTTGTGGCATCTGGAACTGGGGGTGGAAGAACAGAAAGGGAACAGAAAGAGGAGGTGGGGTCCTGTTGTCCTTTGGCTTTCTCTATCCCCTGCTTCCCATTCCTCCCCACAGTTCATGCAGCTATTGGCCTGCTAGAGGGGATGTAATGCCCAGACCAACTTTTTATTAAGCTTATGCAGCTAACAGACTTGTAAACAGTGCCAATTGACAAAGTTTTGCTGAGTATTACAGCTTGTGTCCACTAAACACACCTCTCTCTGACATTAAAAACAAAAGACCAAAGTAAACAAATACTGAGAGAGAGGATGAAGAGACACATCTTGAGTCTTCCAGGAAGGCAAAATAAAAAACCGCCACCTGGCTTGGTCCCAGGCGCTCAGCATGCCTACAGTGCTGCTGCCACCACCCTGCCTCCCCTCCCCGCCAGTGGCTGGTGGAGGTGGGGGAGAAGGGCCATCTCGGGCATGCTGCAGACACAGCATTTGCTGGTGTGGACACCCTCCTGGAGCTGTGGTGGCAGACTGCTGTGTCAGGAGCCCATCTCCTGGGAGGAGTGGAGGGAGCCCAGGTCCTGGAGGCGGCCTGAGATGGCAGCCCACACTCCTCAAGCGGGGTCACCTTGCCCCTCTTCTCCAGTGCAGTTCAGCGTTGAGGTTGTCTATTCCCGGTCGGCGGTAAAACCTGAGCTGTTTTCCTCGCAGGTTCCCCCTCCTGTCCCCAACTTGGGGGAGCAGTGGAAGGGGGCGGGGGAGGATCACTGAGGGGGCAGGGGGATACCCCGGGGATCGGTGACCTGGCCCTCTTGCAGGTTCTTCACCAGTTGTGCAAGCCAGCGTTTCGTGGTGGTGTCGTCTTTTAGCACCTGGGCGAAGGTCGTGTCCTTCAGCTGGTCAGGGAGGCACTGCCTGAGCGCTTCACGTGCCCTACATCAGAGACAAACAAGCCAACCGGGGAGACCAGCAAATAAACCCACATTTGGGGGACAGAGAAGAAGTTCTGTCTTAGATACACACATAATGAATCCTGGGAATATGCAGTTCAGTCAAGGTATCTTAATCCATTAAAATTCCTTAAAACTTGTATTAGGCATGGGCTCAGAGGTCTCCAGGATCTGTCGTCTGTGAATATTTTCAGAATGATGCCTCAATGTGGAATTTCATGACAAAGCAAAATGGAATGAAGTGGTGCAAGAGTTCACCTGAATTCCAACTGCTTTCGGATTCATTACAGTAAATACTGTCAATACGCTCATGACAGAAATAGATGGGTTATGGTAAATGAAACATTTCTAAAGTCAGTGCATGAACAGGGGAGATAACTTGACTCATTATGATAAATGAATGAACTTTAATTCTGAACAGTATAAACTTGTGTCTTTCCAAAAACTGCTTCAGTTTCTTTATTTCTCCCCCCCCCTTTTTTTTTAAAGTAAGCTCTACACCCAATGTGGGGCTTGAATGCAGGACTCTGAGACCGAGAGTTGCATGCTCTACTGACCAAGCCAGCCAGGCGCCCCTGCTTCAGCTTCATAGTTAAAAGGTTTAATAAAAGGTGAGAAGTAAAAACAAAACAATGGTGGCAACATTATCAGATGAACTTTTAAATGTATCATTTTCTTTAAAAGATAATCAGAGAAAAAGCAAATCTGAAAACCTTAAACAGGTAAACGGTAATGATTTATAAAGCTGTTTTAAATAAAGTTACGGCTTTTGTTCAGTCTGGTTTCTTTGTACAAGTAGAATTTTAAATAAACATATTTTCAAACTGATGGGAACAGGAACCACTGAAGAACAGGACAAAATGGTTGAAGAAATAGCTAGGGCTTGAATAACCTCAGTGGGAGAAGGCTGCGTTCACATTAAATCGAGTTATCCCCATTCCTAGGAACACAGAAATTGCCCCATTATGTGGTTTAGCAGAACCTGAGCAAGTGGCTTTCAGCATGAATTATGGATTTACAAAGCAAAAGGTCAAACATTTCTAAAATGCATCATATCTACAATGTATGATTTCTGACAGAACGATTATGAACACAGGCAGATAAAATAATTAGTTCAAGGACTTTACAGGAATCAAAGAGAAAACTGAAAATGTAATTCAAGAGTCCTCTGGGCTCCATTCCTTTCTTAAGAGATCTTTGAAAATATACTTCTCTTTCTGACCACCTGAAGCAGCAATAGAAAGCTCAAACCACAGGAATAATGTATCGTAAGGTTTGCTGGAAACTGACTAGATTCTCTGCAATTTTAGAGGAGGGTACAGAGTTACAGTGGGGAGACAAAACGGATTTTTTTTTTCCCAAAGTAAGCTCTACGCCCAACGTGGGGCTTGAACTCGTGACCCTGAGATCAAGAGCTGCATACTTTACCAACTGAGCCAGCCAAGCACCCCCAAAACTCTGATGAATTTTTAAGTTTTTATTTATTTATTCTGAGAGTGAGCGAGCATACAAGCAGGTGAGAGGCAGAGAGGAGAGACAGAATCTCAAGCAGGCTCCCCACCATCAGCGTAGAGCCTGATGTGAAGCTTGAACTCATGAACTGTGAGATCATGACCTGAGCTGAGATCAAGAGTCGGACGTTTAACCGATTGAGCCACCCAGGCGCCCCTATTTTATTTCAAAGTTTATTTATTTTTATGAGACAGAGAGACAGAGAGAGAGAAAGAGAAAGAGAGAGAGAGAGAGAGAGAGAGAGAGAGAGAGATGGGGGGAGGGACAGAGAGAGAGAGAGAGAGAGAGAGAGAGAGAATGAATCCCAATCCCAAGCAGGCTCCGCACAGTCAGTGCTGAGCCTGACGTGGGGCTCAAACTCATGAACCGTGAGATCATGACCTGAGCTGAAACCAAGAATCAGATGCTTAACTGACTTAGTCACCCAGGCACCCCCTCTGATGGATTTTTAAATTCAGCACTTCAGATTTGAAAAGGATTTAATTAAGTTCTGTCTGACTTAAAGTTATAGCCCTTGCCTACCTTAAAGATATTAAGAGCTATGCCATGAGACAGGGCAACCATTCACCAGAGTATTTCCCCAAAGTCCCATAAATCCTGTAAATGTTTAGTTACCTGGGATTATCTGAGAGTCGAAGGTAACATCTCACTACATGCTTCAGCAGACGGGCAGAAGGCTCTTTGGATAGCTGCAGGACCATCTTACCCTATTTTCCCCCCAAAATGGTGTGGGGTAGGAAAAAACACACAAAATACAAAATAATTCTAGTTGACATCAGAGATCAGATATTTCAAGAATCATTATATAAGGTTCCAGGATGCTGTTCAATGTCTACTGCAAAAGGGACTAAGCTGTGTAATCAGAAGTAACCGTAAGGGGGATAGAGATAGATGAAAGAACTCACCAAAATCATGGCAACGTGGGAGAAACGCTCATATGTCTGACATATATATGCCAAACCTGTGTCATCTAAAAGGATCTTCTGGAGGATGAACGTGGCAACCTGGAGTAAAACAAAATTAAAGAGTCTAAAACGTTGCTCAGATTTGTCTTCCAAATGTTGATTCATCTCCCGGGAATAATTGTGAATCAGAAAATTAAGCAGAGACCCTGACATTATGTACAACTTACTCCCCAAGATAGGCATAGTTAAAAAGATTCGTAATAAACATTACCATATTGAATACTATGTGCCAGAGTTTGTCCTATAGGCATAACGTGCCTCGTCTTACTTTCACAATAAACCTGTGAGGTAGGTCCTACTGTTATTCACATTTTATATAAAAGGGCAGGTCTGGGTAACTAACAATTTCTTAAAAATATAGATATATGGGGGCACCTGAGTGGCTCAGTCAGTTAAGTATCTGAACTCTTGGTTTGGGCCAAGGTCATGATCTCACAATTTGGGAGTTTGAGCCCTGTATCGGGCTCTGCACTGGCAGTGCAGAGCCTGCTTAGGATCCTCTCTCTCCCTCTCTCTGCCCCTCCCCTGCTCATGCACACTCTCTCTCAAAATAAATAAATTTTAAAAAATGTAGATACTTTTCCAGTTATTTAACATATACTATGTGCCAGGCATAACTGCTAATCAATAACTTGTCAGGTTAAGGTCCCAAGTGACAAAGCCACTAAGTTGTAGAGTTGAGATCCAAACCTAGTTTGAAAACCTAGTTTTCTTTTTTCCATGGGCCAAGAGGAATTTAGAAATTTAGCTGTGCCTTATCTCTTCTAAATGAGGTAAGTAAAACTTTTCCTACTACTTCTTAAAAAAAGTTTATTTTGAGAGAGAGCGAGAAAGAGCGTGCACACAAAAGGGAAAGGCAGAGAGAGAGGGAAAGAGAGAATCCCAAGTAGGCTCCATGCCTTCAGCACAGAGCCTGACTCGGGGCTCAAACTCACAACTGTTGAGACCATGACATGAGCCTAAATCAGATGTTTAATGACTGAGCCATGTAGGCATCCTATTTACTTATTTTTTAAAGTAATCTCTACCCATAATGTGGGGTCTGAACCCATGACCCTGAGATCAAGAGCTGCATGCTCTTCCAACTGAGCCAGCCAAGCGCCCCTGTATTGCATGTTTAAAATAAAAAAAATTTAAAACCATTACATCTGCTTGCATCCAACCCAGCAATAAAATATTCATTGAATTAAATTAATTCGATGTGACTAAGCATACTTTAGGAGCTGAGGTTTGATGTTGCTAAAAATAGCAACATGGAAAAGTAGCCTTGAGAAAAATCACGACATGAAATTTAAAAAGTAGTACATTATTGGGGTACCTGGGTGGCTCAGTCGGTTAAGCGGCCGACTTCAGCTCAGGTCATGATCTCGCGGTCCGTGAGTTCAAGCCCCGCATCAGGCTCTGTGCTGACAGCTCAGAGCCTGGAGCCTGTTTCAGATTCTGTGTCTCCCTCTCTCTGACCCTCCCCCGTTCATGCTCTGTCTCTCTCTGTGTCAAAAATAAACGTTAAAAAAAAAATTAAAAAAACTAACAAGAAACACGAGGAGTATGTTCTTCCAGAAAAAGATTGATACAGAATCATCAAATGAAGTTAAAAATAATAAAAGAAGCTTACAGACATCCACACAGAAAAGGCAAGTTCACCAACAAAAGGATTAACTTACGCTGCTGGCCCAAGATTTCACTGTACATTCAATATCAGAAGACAACAGGGCTATGGCAACATACTTCTGATAGGGAGAGATAAGAATTTTCTACCCAATCGGGGGCTGTCATTCATAGTTAAAGTGCAAAGTAAGCAAAAGCCCAAGGCATATATACACTTGAGTATGCGTAAAAAAATGTGTGGAATATACACTTAAAAAAAAATTTTTTTATGTTTATTTATTTTTGAGGGGTGGGGAGGGGCAGAAAGAGATGGAGACACAGAATCTGAAGCAGGTTCCAGGCTCCGAGCATAGCTCACTCATGAGCCGCAAGATCATGACCTGAACTGAAGCCGAATGCTTAACTGACCGAGCCACCCAGGTGCCCCTGGAATTATATACATTTGTGGTGAGAAGTGGGTTCAGAGAAAACTGAAAAATTCAGTGTTTATATTCTTCTGAAGGGCTTGATAAAAAAAAAAAAATACACACACATATATATATATATATATGTATATATATATGGTTTTTTTTGTTTGTTTTGTTTTTTTTTTTTTTTGAGAGAGTGCACACACACAAGAGAGCAAGTTGGGGAGAGGGGCAGAGGGAGAGAGGGAGAGAGAAAGAGAGAGAGAATCCTAAACAGGCTCTACGCTGAGCATGGAGCCCAACTTGGGAGCTTGATCCCATGACCCTGGGATCATGACCTGAGCTGAAATCAAGAATCTGATGCTCAATTGGCTGAGCCACCCAGGTGCCCCAGGTCTGGATTTTTAAATGATCATTTTATAACAATTTTTATCCAAAAGAGAAAATATATTCATATAAGTTTCAAAAAGCCTGAAGGGAGGCAGAAAATGATCCCAGAACCATAAAGTAGTCCAAGAGCCAACAAAATATAAAATCTAAGTTGAAAAACATACCGTTTTAGAAAGTTCACTTCCAGATTCCATAATGCGCAAACACAAAGGGATGATTTCTGTTGTCAATAAAAAGTTGATTACTTCCTGCTCATCTGTTTTCACTAGGGCCCCTAAAGAAAATATGGACAAAATTATTTCAGAGTGAATGTTTTTAATTAAAATTAACTTTGGAGTGAGTGTTCATTCAACTAGTTGTGGAACTTAAATAACAGAGAGAAGATACATTGTGGTTCATTCACGTCAGAGAATCAGATTCATACTGATGTTTAAAAAAAAAAAAAAAAAGGGAAGAGAAAGCAGAGGTTGACTGTTATCAGGCAGCATCTGAAAGATCAGGTACCAGGTTTGGTCCATCACATAGTGAGCAGCAGTTCAGCCATCTAAATCATTTTTCTATCATTCTTGGCTACACAATGACATCACCATCTACTTTCCATTTATTTTAGGGAGGAGAGAAGAGTTCTGTATCAGTACTAAAGGATATCCCCAGGTAGCAAAGAAATGGTGTCAATTTGAATCCTATTTCACATTGGACATAAACAAACATTACCTCTTGGTTACTTAATTGTTACTCTTTCCCCAAAGAGCACAATCATGGAAGGGTGTACCCAAACCAGAAACACACACACACCTGAACTTTAATCCTAGTCCCGCAACTAGTTTACCAAAATTTGGTAGAGTTACCCTCTCTTTAGAGGTCTCTGTTTCTTTATCTATAGAAAAAAGAGTCGGAACAAACGATTTTTGAAATTCATCCCAATTAAATTCTGTTGAGTTCTAAACTGACACCACGGACCAGGTAACAGACACAGTTCAGTGATATCTTCTCTATTCTGTACATAGGGAAGCAGAGCCTCATTAAACAAATGACTGGTCCCTGAGCTGTCCAACGCATCAACCAGTTTTTGTATGAAAGGCCTCAGTTAATTAGATCTATAATAACTTAATCACTTTTGATTAGAAAGTAATATCATTTACTTAAATAAAAGCTGGCAATCTACAAATGCTACAATCTCTAAACCCCATACCAAACAGCACATAGAAGAATTTACTAATGTGGCCTATAGCAGATATCAAATTACTATTTAATTTTCACTTTACACGTAGGTTTAAAATCCATTCTGAGTTAATTTTTACATAGAGTACAAGGTATAGATTGTGCTTCATGGTTTTACATATGGATATCTTAATTGTCCTACCACCATTTATTGAAAAGACTATTATCCTTAGTTCATGAAATTATCTTTGCACCTTTGCAAAAATCAATTAACCATATCTGTATGGGTCAATTTCTAGACTCCCCATTTTGCTCCATTGACTTACAAGTCTAGCTTTTCTCCAATACCACACTGTCTTTACAACCACAGTTTTCCAGTAGATCTTGAAATCAGGTAGTGCAGGCCTTCCAACTTTGTCCTTCTTTTTAAAATCTGCATATTCTAGCTCATTTGCCTTTCCATATAAATTTCAGAAACAGCTTGTCGTTTCTATATTAAAAAAAAAATCCTGCTGGCATTTTGTTGTAATTGCTCTAAGTCCATATACATCAGTTTGGGGAGAACTCACATCTCAACAACATTGAATCATTTATATACCTATCAATGAACATGGTATATCTCTGCTTTATTTAGGACTTCTTTGATTTCAGCATTGTTTTGTAGTTTTTTACCTACAGATCTTGCACATTTTGTAAGACTTACACCCAAATTTTTCATGTTTTGGTGCTATTATAAATGGTAGGTTTTTAAAATTTCAATTTGACTGTTTTTGCTACCACATAAAATGATTCATTTTCGAATACTGACCTCATATCCTGAAACCTTGCTAAATTCACTAGTTCTAGTAGCTTTTTTTGGGTAGGTTCTTCAAGATTTTTCTATGTAGTTAACCTTGTTGTCTGTGAATAAACAGTCTTACTTTTTTATTTCTAATTTGTATGCCCTTTATTCTTTTCTCTTGCCTTATTGCACCAGGTAGGATTTCCAGAATGATACTGAATAGGAGTGGTGAGAATAAACATCCTTGCCTTGTTCTCAATCTTAGGGGACAATGCCTGGTTTTTCATATTAACTATGATCTTAATGGTAGGATTCTTTTTTTTTAACTTTATCAGGTTGAGAAAGTTCTCTCCATTTCTACTTTGCTGGAGTTTTTATCATAAAGGGAGGCTGAATTCTGTCCGCTATTTTTTTTTTTTTTTTTAATGAAAGAAACAACCAATATTTCTTCTTTAGTCTGTTGATATGGTCAATTAATATTGACTGTTCTTTAAAAAAGATTTGTTTGTTTATTTATGAGAGAAAAAGCAACAGCACATGTGAGCAGGGAGGGGGCAGAGGGGGAGAGAGAGAGAATCCCAAGCAGACCCCAAGCTTAGTGCGGAGCCCCACGTGGGGCTCAACCCCACTACCCTGGGATATGACCTAAGCTGAAATCAAGACTCTGATGCTCAACCGAGCCACCCAGGTATCCCTAAGATTCTATTTTTAAGTGATCTCTACACCCAATGTGGGACTTGAACTCACAACCCTGAGATCAAGAGTTGCATGCTCTACCAACTGAGCCAGCCAAGCGCCCCTATATTGACTGATTTTTGAAAGTTAAACCATCATGCACTCCTGGGATAAACCCACTTGGTCATGACGATCCTTTTTATATATTGTTGGACTTGCTTTGTTAACATTTTGTTGAGAATTTCTTCATCTATGTTCTTGAGGGCTCCTGGCCTAAAGTTTTCTTACAATGTCTTTTTCTGGTTTATTATCAGAGTAATGCTGGCCTTACTAAGAATTTAGAAGCCTTCTATATTCTGGAAAAGTTTCATAAAATTTGGCCATTTCACCCAAGTTATCAAATTTATGGGCACAGAGTTACTAGCAGTATTCTCTTATTATTCTTTTAGTGTCTATGGTCTGTTGTAACATACACCCTTTCATTCCTGGTACTTATAATTTGTGTTTTCTCTTTTTCTCCCAGTCTATCCAGTTACAGGTTTATTAATTCCACTGAATTTTTTTCAGTAAAAAATTGGGGGTGGGTGAAATAGGTGAAGGTGGTCAAAAGGTACAAACCTCCAATTATAAGTAAGTACTGGGACTGCAATGTGCAATGACTATAATAACAGTATCGTATTGCATATTTCAAAGTTGTTAAGAGAGATCTTAAAGGTTCTCCTCACGAGAAAAATTTTTATAACTGTGTGTCGTGATGGATTTTAACTTATTGTGGTAATCATTCTGCAATACATACATGTATCAAATTGTTATGCTGTACATTTAAAACTAACACGATGTTTGTTATGAGTCAATTATATCTCAAAAAAAGTCAGCTTTTGGTTTCATTGATTTTATCTATTGTTGTCCTGTTCTCATTTTCAATGATGTCTGTTCTTTATTATTTCCTTCCTTCTGTTCAATTTAGCTTAATTTGCTCCTTTTTCTATTTTCTTAAAGTGGAAAGGTTTGAACATTGAAGACCTTTCCTCCTTTCTAGTATTAGCATTTCATGCTACAAATTTCCCTGTAAGCCCTGCTTTAGCTGCACCCTGTAAGCTTTGATATGCTGTTTTTATTTTATTCACTTTCAAGTATTTTCTAATTTTTCATGTATCATTTCATTTATATTCAAATTTTTGTGATAACCTTTGAACTGTAAGCAAAAAGTCTAGGCCCAACATTTACCTTCTGCTTGTACTCTCAACTGACTTGGAGAAATTAAGTTTCAGAAAATATATGCAAGGGCAAACAACTAGCCTTATACTGTCTGAGTATTTTTTTTTTTATCCCCCTACAGGTAAGTTTATCCCAAGATCCCAAATGCATCATCTAACTGTAGTGGTTTAAAAACCAGCAGAAGTAGGGTGTAATTTAAATCAGAATTAAGGATATAAATGTTTTCTTTTGGCTGGTACCTTGTTCATGTTTTAAATCCTCCATGGGAAATTTTTGTAACTTAAAAGTAGAAAACAATATATTGGGGGGAAAAGTTTCTAATTAGAGTACCACTTGAGAGGGGATGTAAAAAAGAGTAACATTCACTTGTATATGAGATTAACAGCTACTCCTTAAACGTACAATAAAATGTCTCTGAGAAATATGTCTCAGAAGTACCAAACTTTTTGTTTTTTATCTTTTTACAGTTTATTTATTTGAGAGACAAAGAGAGAAAGCATGAGTTGGGGAGGGGCAGAGAGAGAGGTGGGGAGAGAAAGAATCCCAAGCAGGCTCCGCACTGTCAGTGCAGAGCCTGATGTGCAGGCTCGAACTTAGGAACCATGAGATCGTGACCTAAGCCAAAGTTGGATGCTTAACCAACTGAGCCACCCAGGTGCCTTAAAAGTACCAAACTTTTGAAGTATACTTCCTGTTCCATGGTTTATAATTGTAGGGATATGAACACAAATTGAAGATAAAAACAGTAACAAACAAAACAAAGTCTGTACAACCAATGTTCTTATTGGGGAGCCTAGGTGGCTCAGTCAGTTAAGTGTCTGACTCTCGGTTTCATGAGTTCAAGCCCCTCATTGGGCTCTGTGCTACCAGTGTGGAGCATGCTTGGGGTTGTCTCTCCCTCCCTCTGCCCCTCCCCCCCTCAAAATAAATAAATAAACTTAAAACAAAAAAGTTTATTAAAAAAATCAATGTTCTTACTGTTTGGTCAGTACATGAGCAAAAACTATGAGAAAAAGATACTGAAGGGTGAGTTTGGAAAGAAATAATTTTCTTCTTCTTCTTTTAGTAGGCTCCATGCCCAACGTGGGGCATGGGGATTGAACTCACGACCCTGAGATCAAGAGTTGCATGCTTTACTGACTGAACCAGCCAGGCACCCCTGGAAAGAAACCTTGAATGTATTTACTTTTCACAAATCCAAAGATAGTTCTTTATTATCTGGGAGTCTGAGATCTGAAACAGCTAATGTATTATTTTCCTGAGCAAAACATATTTTAGACACATCTTCCATAGTAAATATATGTGGAAACATTAACTGTAGCATGCAAAAATTCAACTAGGTGAAGCAGAAGACAAACATCTGCAGTTATGGGAGAACAGCTCAAAAGTTAGAAAAGAGAAACAAACAAAACACAACACCAGCTCAAATTCTTATCCCTGTAATAATACTCTTTGTTGACTGCAGTTCTTGTTCTTTACTCTCCCTACAATTCCAATAAATGTTTCTACATATATGCTAAATTTAATCCCAAATGTTGGGCTTCATACCCTTATTAACAACACACAGAATGGTACTTGATAAGAACCATTATATGACTTATTTACTTATTATTTAACAAATATTTATTATTATTTGTTATTATATCCTCATTTATTAGTGAAAACAGACTCAACCTCAAAGACAAAAAACAAACAACTGGTGAACAAAAGTTATAAAAGACAAAACAAAACACCGAAGTTAAGATTGCTATTATGAATGAGCATTTCAGGCTTGTAAGACAACCCTAATAACTTACCAATAACTCCAAGACTGGTTAGCCGAAGATACTCAAAGGGACGCGTTTTGCTGACAGTGTGCAAAAAGGGGTACAAAAAAAGTGGGATGTGTGCTGCAAGAAATGCTGACCTGAAAGAAAAAGATAATCACATTCAGAGCCCAGACTCAATTTCTAAGGATTGTGAACATTCAATTTCCAGGCAGTTCATTCTGTAAGGTCTATAACATTGCCTAACCAAGAAACCTCTAGAAAAGGGTCAACGGTCATTAGTCTAGACCAATGGTTCTCAGTTGGGATGATTTTGCCCACCAGAGCACATGCGGCAATGTCTGGAGATAATTTTGGTTGTCACAACTGAGGGGGGTGCTACTGGCATACAGTGGGCAGAGGCCAGGGATGCTGCCAAACATCCAACAGAGCACAGGACAGCCCCCTTTCACTCCCCTCCTCCCACCACAAAACCTAGCTCAAAATGGCAATGTCAAGGTTAAAAAAAAACCTAGTCTAGATCAATGGTTAAGAGAATACACCATTTTCCCTGTAATCAGTATCAAGTACCTGAAAAACTGATAAAATATCCAATTGCAGATTTAAAAAAGTAGGTCATAAAATGCTATTAAGTGCCCGAGAAATTCTCCTAGATGCCTTCCCTCACCTATTCACAGGTACAGTCACACAAAACCTTATAAACCGAGACAGGAAAACAAAGGAGCCATTATCAGGTTTATCTGCTATGTTTAAATGCACACTGTTCTTTTTTTTGTTAGAGCATTTCAGATACACTAGATATTCTAAAAACACTGTAATCTGAAGCTAATATGTCAGGCAACTAATGTGGAACCAATCCATTACTTTGTATTATTTATAGTTACACCTTATGGGAGAGCAAACACTCTAAATTTTTAACACAGTACTCTTGCATTTTTCTTAAGTGCTTAAAAATAATTTTCATAGTAACTTCTCTAGAGTTCTAAAACGTCAGTGTCAACCTAGCACTCAGATTTCATAAGGAAACTTGAGAAAAAGAGGAAAGACTTCAATAAGATGTCATTAAGTGCCTCAGAGCCATAAAAGTCACAAAGCAGATACCTGAACAGGATTTTCCTTTTCCTGTCAGATGTAGCAGGCCAACTTGCATGCCAATTCTAATCTTTTACAAGGCTGCCTAGAATCCTTGGTTAAGAAAGATTCTGAAGCCAAATCTAGGTTCAGTGGGGAAAAATGCTGGGTTCAAATATTTACTGAGCTCCTGCTAAATGCCATGCACTGTGCCTCATATATGGCACAGTGATGTCTACCATGGGTTAAGGGGGGAGAAGTATCTACATACCTGACTTTTCTTGAGATGTGAACGCCACTCCTTTATTTTTATTTTTTTATTTGAGAGAGAGAGAGAGAGAGAGAGAGAGCATGCATGCACTCGAGTGGGGGTGAGGGGCAGTGGGAGAGAGAATCTTAAGCAGGCTCCACACTCAGCACAGAGCCTGATGTGGGGCTTGATCCCACAACCTTGGGATCATGACCTTAGCCGATATCAAGAGTTGGACACTCAACCGACTAAGCCACCCAGGCGCCCCTATTTTATTTTTAAATAAACTTTACCTCTAACGTGGGGTTCAAACTTACGACCCTGAGATCAAGAGCCACATGTTCTACCAGGCGCCCCGTGAATGTCATTCCTTTAAAGTTCAGTGTTATAAATGAGTAAAAAGTAAATGAGACAACGGATTATTATTCAGCCTTAAAAAGGAAGAAAATTCTGACATATACTACAATGTAGACGTTATGCTAAATGAAGTAAGCCAATTACAAAAAGACTAATACTGAATGATTCCACTTAAATGAGATACTCAGAGTAGTTAAAATCATACAGACAGAAAGTAGAAAGATGGTTCCCAGAGGCTATGGGAATGGGGAGTCATGGTTTAGTGGGTAAAGTTTCAGTTTTACAAGATGAAAAGAGTAATGGAGATGGATGGTGGTGGTGGTTGCAAATTATAAAGGTATTCTTATTACTGAACTCTATGCTTATAAATAGTTGAAATGGTAAGCTTATATTATGTATACTTTACTGTAATTTTAAAAAGGCAAAAAAAATTATAAAAGAACATATTAAACAATACTATGCTGTTACTACATGAAAACTTGGTGAATTAGAGACCAGAAATTCTTCAGGAAAAGCAAAGCAAATGAGAATCCTGGAGATCCACACCCACACACATGCACCCCACTGCATGCCTCTTCCTCTCATTCATAAAAAGACCATATTCAATACAACCTCCATCAACAGACGCATCAAAGGACTGACCTGGTTTCTGGGTGTGATGCCACACATTGCAGTAATGCCAGAGCATTGCAAACTCTGTTAGATTGGTGTGCTGTCAAGGTGGGTGGGTTGATGGATGGATAAATATTTACAATTTCCTAAAAAATGGAAACCAGCAGCAGATGAATAAAGAACTTATTACAAAATGAATTCCCATGGTATTAAAGCAAAAACCCTAAAAACTCCCACAACTTAAAAAAAAATTTTTTTTTAACATTTATTTATTTTTGAGAGACAGAGCATGAGCGGGAAAGGGGCAGACAGAGAGGGAGACACAGAATCCAAAGCAGGCTCCAGGCTCTCAGCTGCCAGCACAGAGCCCGATGCAGGGCTCGAACTCACGAACTGTGATATCATGACCTGAGCCGAAGTTGGACACTTAACCGACTGAGCCACCCAGGCCCCCCAAAACTCCCACAACTTTTGATTCCACATATCCTATAAGAACTGAACTATCAAAGTGGGAGCAGAAATAAACAATGCTATCTTTTCATCCCAAAGATACCTGAGACTATGAGAAATTTCTACATAGGTTTCTAGAAGATTTGTCTGGAGGCAACTGTGGTCACCTACACTTCCCTCTTTATATCCAGCATCTGTTGAGGCCTTCACTTGAGGGGCTCTTATATTTATAATCCTCCATTTTGTCAGTACCCTGCTTTAAGTTATAGTGATAACTGGCCAGATAGCAAGTGTCAGTAGATCAGCCACAGTGACTCATTAAGAAGTCTAAATTTGGTCAGGTAGCAACTGCAAAAAAGGAGAGATAAGAACGTGGGATGGGGCACCTGGGTGGCTCAGTTGGTTAATCGACCAACTTCAGCTCGGGTCATGATCTCGCAGTTTGTGAGTTCGAGCCCTGCATCCGGCTCTGGGCTGACAACTCTGAGCCTGGAGCCTACTTCAGATTCTATGTCTCCCCCTCTCTCTACTCCTCCCCTGCTCATGCTCTGTGTCTCTCTGTCTCTCAGTAATAAATAAACGTTAAAAAAAAAAAAAAAAAGAACGTGGGTATACACATATAGATATGTTCAAACAGCAGTGAACATATGTACTCTGTCAAAAGGTGATGATATGCTGTATACAATTCCTTTTTTTTTTTTTTTTAAATTGTAAAACTTTTATAGGAAAAGTTCCTGAAAGAAAGATTAGTTTTGGGGATTAAGAACACACTTATTGTGGGGCACCTGGGTGGCTCAATTGGTTGAGCATCTGACTTTGGCTCAAGTCATGACATCTTGTGGTTTGTGAGTTCGAGTTCCACGTTCGGCTCTGTGCTGACAGTTCGGAGCCTGGAGCCTGCTTGGAATTCTGTGTGTGTGTGTCTCTCTCTCTGCCCCCCCCCCCCCCCCCCCCCCCCCCGCTTGCAATCTGTCTCTCTCAAAAATGAATAAACATTAAAAAAAAAAAAAAAAGAATACACTTATTGTGATAAGCAATGAGTAATGTACAGAATTGTTGAATCACTGAATTGTAATACTGTATACCCGAAACTAATATAACACTGTATGTATGTTAATTATACATTAAAAAAAGGAAAGATTAGTTTCTTGCTTACATGATATAGGAAATGAATGCAAATTTACTTAACAGGCTTGAAAAACTAATTTAATTATTAGGAATTTTGGACAATACTTTAAAGGATGATTATTCCATTATCTTGGTATTGTAAGATTATACCATATCAATTTATTTCCCACCAATGATCATTATAGTCAGAACCAAATTTTGGTTACTTACCCTTTAATGTACAAGTGTACCTACCTCTAATCCTATAGCTATCATATCTTTATCTTAATATTTCCTTTTGCCAGAATATACCCTGCAGTTCTTATACTTTACTTTCTACCTTTTTTCTTCTGTCATGTAGAAGTGTCTTGTAGTATTCCTAAAGCTGTGTTTTTCAAAGTGTAGTTCTCAGACTACCTGCATCAGAATCACCTGAGAGCAGGGCAGGTGCTTTCTAAAAAAAGATTTTTAATCTGAGACCAAATAAATCTTTTGGGTAAGACCCAAGAATCTGCATTTTAACAAGCACCTTAGACTTTTCTAAAACAGATTCTTACAAATGCTAACATTTAAAGAACTATTCTACCAAAGTCTTCGAAATCAATTGAGCAGACAGAGAGAGACATGATAAACAGGAATGACCTGCAACTCACTGGTATGTACCCACCTGTAAAAGTGCTGCAATAGTACCAAATGAATGCCACAGCATGGGTGCAAGGTCAGGAACAGATTCTCGCTTCTTACTCAGCTCCAGCAAAGCATTTTCCCTTGTCTCAGGACTGGACAGCTCATTGATCCACTGATAGATTTTTTCTCTGTCTACTTGAGCCAGTGCAGTAGGCACAGGCTTCAAGTGGAAAAAAGAAAGTAAACATGTTTTGTTAGAGTCAAACCAAGTTTTACTCTGCTTTAGAGGGAATGTGTTTTTTATAAATACCAGGGGAGCTTTTCTATATCCGTACACTTGATGTAAATAAATTCAATCTCTCAAAATCTAAAACACACACACACCTTTCAATAATTTCATGTTTAGAAATTTATCCAAGAGGTATACCTGGGCTGTACTGAGGACATACAACGATGTTTACTGTTGCACTGTTATAAAAGCAGAAAACTTGAAATTGTAAAAATCTATCAACTAGGAACTGTTAGCTACCTATGGGTACATCTTTATTTGTAATACTATGTAGGTCTTTAAATAAATAGCTTTACATGTGTTGATACTAAATAAAACCAAAAAACAAAGCATACAGAATAGTATAGACCCTTCCACTTATATACGTAAATATACTTATATATTTACATACAACATTTCTAGAATGACACATAAGAAACTTAACAGTAACAATAAAAAAAAAAAAAAAAGAAGCTTAACAGTAATTACTGCCAAGGTTGGAATCTACATGGGAAATTTACTTTTCCTTGTAAACAATAAAATCTTCTGCATAGTTTACTTTTCTTAAGCATATATCTATAATAGTTTATTTGATTTTATTATTTTGATATATTTTTAAAATGCTGATTTATTTGGAGAGAGAGAGAGAAGGACGAGGAAAGAGAGAATCCCAAGCAGGCTCCGCGCTGTCAGTGTAGAGTCTGATGCGGGGCTCAATCTCATGAACCACAAGATCGTGACCTGAGCTGAAATCAAGAGTTGGGGCACTTAACCAACTGAGCCACTCAGGTGCCCCTGTAAGTTTTTGAAAGGAAAAAAGTTACACCCTCCCCACCCACTTCTGGTCCTTCCCCCATTAATTCTGGCATCCCCTTCCACGGAGCAGAAAACATATGTAATTTGGAAAAGCCCCCCTTCTAATGATTCTTATACATACTCTACCTCTACCCCTTTGAGAATCATCCATTACTTACTCACATAGGGGCAAGACGGACAACATTCTTTTATTATTGCACTAAAGCATCACAATGTTCAAAAAAATTTGAGCATTTCTATAATTCTCCACACCTGTCAAACAGCCTGTGTCCTCGGTTAACTCCCTTAATTATTCTTCTTTGGAAAATATGATAGAGTAGAAAAATGATTACCATTGCTATTTTTAGCTCTAAAGTCCTAACAGATTCAAGATTTCGATCCCTATGCCCAGTATTTTTTTACTTAGTTACCCCAACCAGGGGAATTATTGGGTAGATGGGGGGCAGGAAGGGTAGGCAAAAAAAAAGAAAAAGAAAAAGAAAAAGAACTATACTTACAGATGAGATCACTATCACTCAGAGGATTAACCTGCTCAATTCACCCAAGTATGAACTTGCATATTCCAGTGCCTTCCTGAACTGCATTACACAGCTTCCCATGGTATTTATATGTTCCCACTACAGCTTAGTGTGATAGAATGACCTACCCATCGTACAGATGGAAAGATGAGGCACAGAAAGGACAACTGTCTTTGTTGAAGAACAAAAGTCTAAGATAGACTTTGAGGTGCACTCACAATCACTGTACCCAAGCTGAACAGTCTTCTATAAATGGAAGCTTGATTATAAGCTTTTAGCTTAATGTTTATCATTTCACTTGCTTGACAGAATGAACCACAAAGTGTTCTGCTAAATGGACTGAAATACCATGCAGCTTAAGTCTTCTTTAAGTGCCTCAATCTGTTGAAAGGTATTTTGTAACTCCCATCAGTGGTGTCCTCAAGGAAGCCCAGGCTCCCACAGCAGCAATATGAAGAAGTAACAGGGTAGTCCTACCTCCCCACCCCCCAATAGCAAAAGCAGTATTGTCCAAGCACTTGCCCTTTCCAGGCTACTACAGATAGGCCCTCAACTTAAAAAAAATTATTTTTGGAAATGTAATTCCCACCAGGAAGACAGGGTATGTTTATTTATAGAGTATTATATCACCTTAAAAAGCTCTGCGGAAACAAGGGCTAAAATTTTAGCTTTGAGTTTCCTGCCCACAGTCTCCTGGATGACCCACAATCCAATAACTAAAGGGGTCTCAGAGATACTCATTGCTCCATTAATAGAGTATCTATACTGATTAGTCTTTACTCATTCAACTCCCCCTAAAGTCCTGTTGCCCCAAACCACTAAGCTCCATTGCCCCCAGTACAGCCAGTTTGCAACCTGTATCTGGAACTCCTACGCCTCATGCTGCCCCAGGGAGCCCTGGGTGTATAACAGCAGGATGCACTTGTAGCCACCGATCAGCATATCATGGCTTCTGAACACCAGGCCCCACCCCCACATATTCTATTTCCAGAGCTGGCCTAACTTCAGCAAGGAGATGGTGTCCTTGGAGCGATGCTAACACTCTAGAGGGCCTGGTGCCTAGTTGGGTATCTAACGTCATGGCCACCTGCTGCCAGCAATACTCCAACTTTTAAGGCTACTTGTGGGAGCTGCAGCCTCTGTGGGGCTTTGGTTCTAAGAGAGCTAGGGATGTCAGGTGGGTGGTAATGTCCTCTCAGGCACTAGCTTGGACCTATGGGCTCTGTAGCCATTCTAGCAAAGGGAAGGCAGTGAGGGCAGTTTGGTGCCAGGAAATACTTGGGATAAGAACCCTCTTTTTCATCACCCCCAGTGAATTTTGCCTACAATTTAACAGGAGTTAGTTTAACCCTACTGAATATCTATTTGTTATGGGATGAATACAATTATTTAAAACAAAAATTTTTTTAAACATTTATTTATTATTGAGAGACAGAGAGAGAGAGAGCGTGAGCAGGGGAGAGGCAGAGAGAGAGGGAGACACAGAACCTGAAGCAGGCTCCAGGCTCCGAGCTGTCTGCACAGAGCCCGAGGCGGGGCTTGAACTCACAAACTGCGAGATCATGACCTGAGCTGACGTCAGACGCTTAACCAACTGAGCCACCCGGGCGCCCCTGAATACAATTATTTCTTAAAACAAAAATGGGAGCTAACACACATAGTGCTTACTCTGTCAGGCACTGTCCTAAACAAATACTTGTCACTACTCTCATTTTATAGAGGAGGAAACACTGTTATTTTGCCAAAGCCAAAATCTGAATCCAGGCAGCCTTGGCAACAGAGTCCATACTCTTTGCTTTGCTAATGCTGTTTCTCACCTGACTGAAAGATTAGGTCTGATCTAAAGATGACGTTCAAAGGGCACCTGAGTGGCTCAGTCGGTTAGGTGTCTGACTTTGGCTCAGGTTATAATCTCACGGCTCCTGAGTTCAAGGCCCGCGTCAGGTTCTATGCTGATACCTCGGAGCCTGGAGCGAACTTCGGATTCCATGTCTCCCTCTCTCTCTGCCCCTCCCCTGCTCGCGCGCGCTCTCTCTCGCTCAAAAATAGATAAACATTAAAAAAATAATAAAGATGATGCTCAAAACAGCTTTGTCCTGTGACCTGGACAATAGAGACAGGGAACATATATATAAAAAGCTCAGACAAAAACTTAAAATGTTACTGCTGTTAGTTCAGCCGAATCTGAAAAACAATCAGCACCATGAACAATACCCAATACTGTCGATGTGAAGGGATATTCTCGACTTAATTGAGACTACAAAGCACATGATAATCATCAACAAAATATTTTTTTTAAATGTTATTTAAGTAAGCTCTATGCAATGTGAGGCTTGAACTCACATCCCCAGAGGTCAAGAGTCTCACATTCTACCAACTGAGCCAGGCAGGCACCTCAATAATCATCATTTTAATGAGAAAGTCAGTGAGATAGTTGGACCTAATTCCCTATGTCAAATCATGGTTCTCATAGGAATAATCTAGCTAGGGATAGCTACTTCACTCTCACACACACACCTCCACCACACACATCAACAGGTAATTTTATAACACATGCAGAAGTTTAGTTATTGTGGAGAATAAAAGGGAAAATATTTTTACATTTTGATTTACATATTGATATATGTACAGGTGACTTGAACGTGGGTTTGAACTACACAGGTCACTCATACATGGACTCTTTTCAGTAACTACAGTACTGTAAATGTATTTTTCCTTCCTTATGACTGTCTTAACATTTTCTTTTTTCTATTATAAGAATGTAGTATATAATATACATAACATACAAAATATGTGTGGATCAACTGTTATCAGTAAGGCTAACAGTTAAGAGCAGACTATTAAGAATTCAGTTTTGGGGGAATCAAAAGTTTTATGCAGATTTCCAACTGTGCATGGGGGAGGTTGGCACCCCTAACCCCTACCCTGTTCAAGGGTCATCCGTATTAATATTATCAGATGACTGACAAAATCCTCTGGACATTATCCTTGAATAAAACTCCAAACCACAATTCTAGCATTTTAGTAGATCTTGATGGAAATAAAACCCCAATATGTATCTTACCCTCTTTCTAAATCCCAAGGATCATTTAGGCACACCTTTCACAAAAATATTAGAATCTGAAAAGTCATGTCTTCCTAAGAGTGTGGGAAGTGAAAGAGGGGTGGGGTAGATAAGGAAAGAGACAGAACCGTACTGAACATTAAAAAAATTTTTTTCAATGTTTATTTTTAAGAGACAGAGTGTGAGTGGGGAAGGGTACGGGGAGACATGGAATCCAAAGCAGTCTCCAGGCTCTGAGCCGTCAGCACAGAGCCCAATGAGGGACTGGAACTCAAGAGCTGTGAGATCATGACCTGAGCCCAAGTCTGATGCTCAACCGACTGAGCCACCCAGGTGCCCCTGTACTGGACATTTTCTAAAAGATGGTTTCATTTACTGAACAGAACACGGTTATTATCCTCAATTTACAACTGATGAAAGTATGAGTAAAGGATGGTAGGTTTCCTCTTCCTGCCATTCTCTATTTAAACATCACCGCTAAAGATTCCTAAAGCAATTGCTACAATTCTTTTATAATTCACTAATCCATTTCGGAGGCTGTGGATGATATAGAACTCAATCTAGGAGCATACACTGTCCAGTGGTAGATAAGCACATTCATCCATAACTTCTCTACTGTAGACTACTTTAAACACATTAAAAATAATAGCAGAATACTGCCACAAGAATTGAAGTTAACACTTTTTTTTTTAAAGTTTATGTATTTTTGAGTGGGGGGAGAGGAAGAGAGAGTGGGGGGCACAGAGGCACGGCATGGGGGGCAGAGGATCAGAAGCAGGCTCTGTGCTGACAGCAGTGAGCCCAATGTGGGGCTTGAACTCACAAACCGTGAGATCATGACCTGAGCTGAAGGACCTGAACTGAAGCCAGCTACTTAACCAGGTCAACACTTCTTGGATCACGTGAAATCTATGGATCTTTTCCTCAGGAAAACATGCAATTGCAAATTGTTTTGCACATAATTTCTTCTACACAAAATTTACACACAATTTAAAAGAATTCATAGACCCCATGTAACCTATGCATGGATCCAGAATTAAGAACTTGTTTATCAAGTGAAAGAATAGAAAAGACCCCAATTTACATGTAACTACACAAGCACAATAAGTGGAATGCACACTGCACTGGAAGCCAGAAATGGCTTCAAAATACAGTTTCGCCATTTCTATAATTGTGTGACCTAGTATAAGTCATTTACTTTGGCAAGCCTTAATTTTATCATTGGCAAAATAAGGGAACAATTACCATAAAGTCCCAGGCAGCTCTCAAATCTTGGAAATTACTTTATTTAGCTCTTAGTTATTGCTGAGAGACTAATCTAAGAGCTCTTTTAAAAAGTTAATTTGCATAAAATTTTAAGTGGACCCATTTTTAAGTGTATGTTTCAATGACTTTTTTTTTTTGGTTTTTTTTTTTTTTAACGTTTATTTATTTTTGAGACAGAGAGAGACAGAGCATGAACGGGGGAGGGTCAGAGAGAGGGAGACACAGAATCTGAAACAGGCTCCAGGCTCTGAGCTGTCAGCACAGAGCCCGACGTGGGGCTTCAACCCACGGACCGCGAGACCAGGACCTGAGCCGAAGTCAGCCGCTTAACCGACTGAGCCACCCAGGCACCCCATGTTTCAGTGACTTTTGAGAACTTTATACACCTGAGTAACCACCACCACAATCAAGATCTAGACCTCTTCTTTAGGAGTACCTGGGTGGCTCTGACAGCTCAGAGCCTGGAGACTGCTTTGGATTCTGTGTCTCCATCTCTCTCTGCCCTCCCCTGCTCATGCTCTGTCTCTGTCTCAAAAATAAACACTATATATATACATATAGACAGACTTCTTCCACCATCCCCAAAAGTTCTCTGGTACTTCTTTCAGTAAACCACACACCCAGTCTTAGGCAATCACAGATAGGCATTCTGCCACTATAGAATAGGTTTGCCTTTTCTAGAAATTATAGAGAGGAGGTAACATATATTGAACATAAACCTACTTTGTTTTTTTTAAAGTTTATTTATTTTGAGAGAGAGAGAGAGAAAGAGAGCGCGCGTGCGCACACACACACACACACACACACACACACACACGAGCAGGGGAGGGGCAGAGAGAGAATCCCAAGCAGGCTCTGCATTGTCAGCACAGAGCCCAACAGGGGCTCGAACTCACAAACGGAGAGATCATGACCTGAGATGAAATCCAGAGTTGGCCGTTTAACTGCCTGAGCCACCCAGGCACCCCAAAACATAGTATGTTTATACCAATGTACCAGTCACTGAGGATTACCTCAGAATTCAAAGAGGAAACAGGTTCAGGGAGGTTTAGCAGACTCAAATTCACATTGTGAGTGTATGCTGGAATTAAACTCAAACTGTAGTCTACTTCTTTATACAATCAGTAAGCCCTACCCTAGTCTGTAGGATTGAAATCACAATGATCCTTCCAAGTTGAAGAAATTATTTTTTAAGAACTCAATACAGAACTTTGAGTTTAACATTCTATTCTAATACAGGTCATTAATAGTTGGACTTGGATAAACAGTGGGTTCAATTACAGAAACCAGAAAGTCATTTATGAGAAGTATGATTTGGACTATTAGTTATCATCCTCAACACTTACTTCCAAGATTAGAAATCATATAGAACTGTACATTTTTAGGTATAACCTCCTTAAAGTTAGTGGTCCTTTCAACAGATTAGTTTAAAAAATGTTTATATTACCAAAATTTAGGAGAGAATCACCCTCCTCTCTTCTGTTTAATGGTTTGGATATGAAAAATGTATTTCAAGTAAATTTTTCCTTTCAACAAAGCTTAACAAGGCAAGACACTTACCAAAGTCAGTCATCAAAGGCTAAACTCTTAAGTGTCACACAGGGTACTGATAGTTCGTCATCTATCTCTGAAAGATCTTAACTCCACGTGAAAAGGAGAAAGAGATTTCAGACTTCAAAAAAAAAAAAAAAAAAAAAAAAAAAAGACCCACGTTATCCTTAAGTGGGAGCAAAATAAGACTTTCCCCCCTCATCAGTTAAAAAATTGGTATTGATGGCTTTTTAAAACAGAAAATAACCAAACCTCTCAATGTAACTTTATATTCAAGAGCCAAAGTACCTGTTGGTTTTGCTACCAATAACTATGGGACAGTGAATAAAGAAAAATGTCACAAGATTAAAAGAGATTACTTTCCTAAATCTGGAGATGACTTAACATGTGGCTTTGGTGTCTGCATAATGATGATACTCCAAGAAAACACACTTTCTAAACAGTGCCAAAGGAAATATTAAATTAGCTTAATTATCTTCATATTTTTAGAAGGGCCAGGATGTTCTTCAAAACACCCCTTTAAAAATTGAAGTGAATAAGCAAAGAGATGTTAGGCAATTTGCTTAAAACTTCAACAGGAGACATGGGAGGAGACAGCATTTAAATCAGATCCCTCAGAGTGCACAATGTTCCTTTTACTGGCCAAACAGGAGAGCACCTGGGAATCCAGCACAGCTTCAACAAAAAGATGTAAACTGACTGATGATGCTACTGGTTATGTGGAAAGTGAGGGGAAAAACATGGGTTTAAGGATACTAAGACCACCGGTGGAAATTAGTGGAGAAATTTTTTAAAAAATTCATACCCAATGCATCTCTCAAATAAAGGCTTACCTTTGGCTATTTTATTTTAGATCACTAGCGGAACAGTCATCAAAGACCCACAATATGTGAAAATCTGTAGTTCTACTAATCTGAAACAACCTCCAAGGTCCACAACAAGGTGGTTTGTTACTTTGCTGAGGCAGGAATTATAGTCCCAAGGCTGAAGTCTGGGAGCAAGTCACTTAACCAATGAGTGTATCTGGCCAACAACTGAGCACTTTGTTATTCGCATTTCATCTTTAGAATAATCCTGTGTGGCATTTCTGTCCCTATTTCACAGATGTGAGAAAGAAATTATATTTTATGGTGGCAATAATGACAATGTTAAAATGTATTCTGTAAAGTATGACAAGAATATACCATACTGTACATCTCTAGCATAATACACTACTGAAGACTCAAAATTTAAGATACTTTCCAAATTATCTCAATTCTTCCCTCTAGTGAATAAAATCCTGCATTCACATGTGATCACATTCTCCTTTGATAGTACTATCTCCCTAGCTGAACTAATGCTTTACCTGTTATTTTAAAAAAGAGATAAAGGCATACACAGGTATAGGTTTTGATCATTCAGCAAAAAAAAAATTTCTCAGTGGGCTTAGATTAAAGGTAGTGTTGCATTAAACTCTTCTCAATTTCCAGTAATATACACCATGACTATTCCTTTACGCATATCAGAATAATACAGGCAGTTTAGTCTAATAGAAGGCATGAAAGATTGGGAAAGAGGTGGTTGAACTTTTCTATGCTTCAGTTTCCTCAGTAATCAAACAGTCTAGTGAATGAGTGGTACAAAGCAACTTGTCAGATCTTTTGTGTGATTCCCAATAGCATAACAGATGAAAATGTATCTAAAAGCTCAGATTTTTTTTAATTAAAAAATTTTAAATTAAATTTAAATTTATTAACTTATTTAAAAATTTTATCTTTTGACTGAGCACGAGCAGTGGAGGGGCAGAGAGGGAGACACAGAATCGAAACAGGCTTCAGGCTCCAAGCTGTCAGCACAGAGCCCAATGTGTGGCTCAAACTCACAAAAATATGGGGTTCAGACCCACAAACGTGAGATCATGACCTGAGCCGAAGTCGGATGCTCAACCAACTGAGCCACCCAGGAGCCCCTAAAAGCTCAGATTTTAAATCAATGTAAAGCAATGTAACTTATTTGAAGAAACATATATTTAGTGTCTATTATAAGTAATGAATCACAACCTTAGTCATTGTTCAAAAGATGCATTAGGGGATAAGTGAAAATAAAAGGAACTGAATAGGTACAGAGTTTGGATAGTCATAGAGAAAAGAGCAGTTTGGTACCAAAGCCTGGAGAAGACACAATCAGATTGTGGGAAATGGACAAGCCAAACTTACAAGAATCCCTTGGGTAACCTGTCCCTCCCCTACTAGCAGCAACCTTATCTTCTGACTTGCTTCTTCCCAAATTACATGTGTAATTTAGGAGAAGAAACAAAAAAGCTGGGGAAATTGCAATCACTTAATAGAAAGATGTAACGCAGAGAGTGGATACTCTGAGTAGTTACAAATGCTTAGAAACACAGTGAGAGGAGGCAGAGATGTCACTGGCCCCAGAAGTGACAATGTTTACTATAGCTGAGTCACATTCAGCATACTTTTTCACTTTTTATATTTATTTATTTAAAAAAATTTTTTTAATGTTTATTTTTGAGACAGAGCATGAATGGGGGAGGGTCAGAGAGAGGGAGACACAGAATCTGAAACAGGCTCCAGGCTCTGAGCTGTCAGCACAGAGCCCCACGCAGGGCTCGAACTCACGGACCGCGAGATCATGACCTGAGCTGAAGTTGGCCGCTCACCCGACTGAGCCACCCAGGCACCCCTCACTTTTTATATTTAAAGTTAAAGCAATTTTTTTTTTTTTTGCTCTCTATTTAGTACTTATGTCATTTTGCCTGATAATGCACTTCCAGTGTATTATCATCTTAAGTCACTTCACCCTAGTGGAACAAAAAAAGTACAACTGGTATTCAGAAGAGTGTGCTCAAATCATATGATCTCATTTCCCCATTATGGCTATGTGCTCTCAGTAGTCACCTCCCTCATCTATACTCTTTCATTCATTTAAGTATTTGAGACCAAACTTTGTGCTAGGAACTGTCTTGGCACTTGGGGTAACCATGTAAACAAGATCCATAGGATCTCTGTCCTTGCCCTCAAGAAGTAGACAGTCAACAAACAGGTAAGTTAATACAAAAATTACAAATTGAGATAAACGCTGAGAAGGATATTTTAAGAGAGAAAAGTTAGGGGTTACAAAACCTCTTTAAAAAGAGTGATCAAGAGAAGGCTACTCTGGGGAGATTTAGGCAGAGACCCAAGGAAGACGAGCCAGTTACACCCACCGGCTCTGTGTGTGTGTGTGTGTGTGTGTGTGTGTGTGCGCGCGCAATGGGGGGTGGTACGTGGTAAGAGCATCCCAAGAACAGAGAATCAGAAACTGCAAGTGAAGTAGAAAAGCGCAGGTATAAGAAGGGGCAGGCGGCCAACGCAGCTGGAGCCTACGGAGCAAATGACATAAGACCAGACCGCAAACGTAAGGACCGTATCGTATAGGCAGGGCCTCATAGGCCACAGCAAAGAGTCTGGATTTTATCTAAACGCAATGGAAAGTCCAAGAACTACTTCAGACAGGTGAATTACACGATCCGTTTTTCTTATTAAAAGATCGCCCTGGTTAAATGAGATGTGTGAAAAAGGTTTTAAGGGCAGAGAGCCGTAAGTCAGAGGTAATAGGTGTTCACTTCTCCCGGTCCCAGATTTTCCACCTGTAAAACAAGTGGTGTGAGCTAGAAGCCATGTCTTTCCCGCTGCGAAGTGCCCAGGCAGCGAGCGAGTTCCGAGAGCAAGGGCCGTGTCAGATTGACCACGGAATTCCCCCTCATCCCCGCCGACGCCCAGCACGCAACCGGCACCCTGAGACTGTTGGTCAGCGCAATGAATCAATGAATGGCCTGCCCCGGCCGCGAGGGAGGCGCTCCGGCGCGGGACCAGGCCCCGGGGCCGGAAAAGAACGCGATACGCGGCGCAGGAGGCTGCGAGAGCCGACCGGAGAGGAAAGTGGGGGCCGGCTCCACCAGAGTGAAGGCGCCAAGAGGGAAGGGCCCGGGCCTCGCAGACTGAGGGCAGGAGGAGCTGGGACACCGGGCCCGACACGGGGACCTGGGAGAGGAGGCCGAAAAGCCGGGCTAAGGACGGGGTCTGGGCCCAGGCCGGAACGCCCAGCCACTCACCGCAGCCGTCGCCAGGCTGTGCATGTTGAGAGCGGCCGCCGCTCTTCTCCCACTGCCGGACGCTCCTGACCCGCGTCCCCGCTTCAGTGACTCTGCCGCCAAAGATGAAGAGCCGCCGCAGCCGCCATCCGCCTCCGGCTCGCTCCGCCCCCTTCGCAGCCCTGTGACCCTTCACCCCTGACCCCGCCCACACACCTCTTCCCGCCTCCTGGCTCTTGGTGGAGTTAATAGTCCCAAAGTCTGTCCTTTGCCCCTTAAGATTCTTGGCCAGAAGGACGTCCGCCACCTACTAGTCCCCGCATCCTCTGGCTTCGAGCAGGTAGCCCCAGAGAGGAGCGTGAACTCTGACTCTCCTCCGGAGGCCAGGGAAGGGCGGGAAAAGCCTGGCCGTCTCGGAGGACAAGCAGTGCGCATGCCCAACTGGGCTGTGTAGGAGGGGAAATGACGGAAAGTCCGAAGTGCTTGAAGTGGAAAGTGCGCACGCGTACTACTTCAGGCGGGGGCGGGACTGTCTCGGCGAGACTTCGCTCCGTGCTAGGGCGGGGCGAAGGCGTAGGGAAGGCGGAGTTTGCAGGGTTGCACGCACGCGCCTCGTCCGGTCGCGTCGAGTGTGCGTGCGTGCGTGCGTGTTTGCGTGTGGTCACAGTTCCCGCCATCAGCCGCTCTCCCTGAGTAGGGGGAGCGAGCGGCCCCTCTCCTTCGTGCCTGGTGTCCCTTCCTTCCTTCCCCCCGGCTCCTCCCCCTCCGCGCGGACTCTGTGCTTCCGGCAGGCTACTGCAGGGCTCCGGACCCGCAAGCACAGGTAAGGCGGGCCCGGCGGCGAGCTTCTCAACTGAGCCGTTTTCCCCAGGTTCCTCCTCCCCCCGCCCCCTGCGGTCCGCCCACTCGGCGTTCACTCTTCTGGAGTTCGCCCCGCTGCTGTTTAGCTCACCCCCACCCCCAGGACGCTCCCTGGGCCTCACAGGTACTCCTCTTGGGTTCCCCCCCAGGCTTTTCCTCTCCTTTGACCTGGTCTTTACTGTCACGCTCTTCCTCCGCAATCCAAACCTGGCCCCTTTTCGCTGGGGGCTGTCGTCGTCCGCCACTCGCCCCTTAGCAGGGCCTGCTGTCTCTTCAGGTGACTTCCGTTGCCGTACACCCATCAGGCCTTGGACGTTCACTCTTGACCATTCTTCATCTTCTTCTCTCTGCTAACCATCTCTCGCTAAAAGACATGAATTGTATTTTTGTCGTGCATTTGGTTGCTCTCCATCTTCTAGCTATCAGATCAGGTTGTCAGGTTTACCTGCTTTAGGTCTTGATCCGTGAAAGGAAATGATCATTGATAACAAAATCCTGTGTTCTGGAGAGTTGGCCTGTAGTGGTTTTGTGGTAATCCTTTTCAAAATGTTGGCTCTGGGTAAATGCCTTTTTGGGGTGGCAGTATGTGACAAGTCTACAAGTCTCTAACTGTACAAGATGTCTAAGACAGGGTGTCAAGGAGGCAGTTGGATGTACTGGGTTGGAGCTCAGAGGAGAGTTCTGGGCAGAATATGTGAATTAATGTATATATGTCACCTGGCGTGTTGATAGTTAACTGGAGCTATGGATATGGATGAAATTGCCTATGGAGAGTGTAGTACTGGAAAAAAAAATGCATCTAGGGTAGAGCACTGAGGGATTCTTGGTGTTTAATAACTGTATAGAGGAGGACAAGTCTTTTGTAAACGAGATGAAAGAAGCAATCAGTAGTGTTGAATTCTGTTGAATTCAACAGAATGAGGACTAAAAAGCCTGGTGACATCAGAGTAATCTATGATTAGTGAGAGATGTTCGATGGAGTGAAATGGAATATCTGGGTTTAGTGCTAGGGTCTTATTCACCTCTTCTGCCCTAAGCTTTAAATTCCATCTATATATTGATGATTAAGAATTTTAACTTCTAGGCTTTTCCCTTTATTTTCAGTTCAAGATCTAAATAACCAATTGTCTGCTTGATATGTCCACTGGATTTTTTTCTTAGGAATTTCAAATATAATATATCTAAAACCAAAGTCTTGATCTCCATTCCCCAAATTCTTTGTCTTTCAGTATGCCATTTCATTAACGGCATATTCACTTATTCACTTACATAAGCTGGAAACTTGAGATCCATTCTTGACTTTCATCCCATGAATCTTTAAGTTCTATTTATTCTATATCCAATACAGTTGACCCTTGGACAATGCAAGGGTGGAGGGCACTGACTCCTTCCAGCTGGAAATCCATGTGTAACTTTTGACTTCTCCAAAACCTAACTACTCATAGCTTACTGTTGAGTGGAATGCTAAGAGCATAAAGTTAGTACATATTCTGTATGCTGTGTTTATTACATACTGTATTCTTGGAATAAAGTTAGACAAAAGAAATGTTATTAAGAAAACCGTAAGAAAGAGAAAATACACTTACAGTACCGTGCTTATCAAAAAAATCCACGTATACATAGGTCCGTGCATTTCAAACCTATGTTCAAGGGTCATCTGTATGTCCGAATCTATTTCTGTACATCTTCAGTATCACTTTTCCAGTTCAAGGCACGATCTTAACATTTTTTTTTTTAACATTTATTATTTTTGAGAGAGAGAGAGACAGAGACAGAATATGAGTGGGGGAGGGGCAGAGAGAGAGGGAGACTCAGAATCCAAATCAGGCTCCAGGCTCTGAGCTGTCAGCACAGAGCCCAACACGGGGCTCGAACCCACCAGCTGCAAGATGATGATCTGAGCCAAAGTCATAGGCTCAACCGTCTGAGCCACCCAGGCACCCCTCAAGCCACAATCTTCTTTCACTTGGACTTAATGTCACTGGTTCCCTGTATTCTCATCTGTAAAATAGGAATAATAATCACCTTATTGTATTGTTCTGAAAATTAAATGGCACATGACACACGATAAATAGCTAATAAGTATTGTTATTGTAATTGTTATAAGCTGAATCATTTCAGTATTCTCTTGTCTGCCCTATTTTCTTTCATTCTTCCTTCTTTTGCTCTCCTCTCTGAACCCAAATAAACCATATCACTTCTGCATTCAACAGTGACATGTTGTTTCTCTGTTTAAAACTCTTCTGTGGATTTCCTGTCACTAAACGTTTATTAAATTTAGGGTAAAATTAAAAATCCCTGTGGTCTACAGGATTCTGTATAATTTGATTTTTTCCAGCTTCACCAGCTTCATCTTGCTCTAGCCTCCTCTTTCTCACTAAACTCTAGCTACATTACTTTTCATTTCCTTAGTCACACCAAGTTGTTTTCCACTACAGGGCCCTTGCACATGCTGTTGTAGTTGCCTGGTTTGTTCGAGCATGACCATCCCCAATTAAGTCGTTCTTCAGTATTAGCCTAACTTTTGCTCGATGCTTTCTACCCTCTACCCCCAAGTCTTAAATCAGGTACTCTATTATAATGTCTCATCATGCCTTGTGCTTTATATTTGTATCACTTTTTAGAACTTGTAATTATATATTGTGTGATTATTTAAAGCCTGTCTTTTATTAGAACATATGCTAGGAGGTATTTCATTTCTATTTCTCAAGAATTTGAGTGAATAAGTAAACTGGAGCTTGTTTTAGGAACATCTTGTCTTTCAGAAACACCAGCTTACTTATACCTTGTCATCTGATGACAAGCACCTTTTCACTCTTCAGGCAAATTCAAGGACACAAAAGAAAAAAAAAACCCAAGAGTTTTCCAGCTGTGGATGATTTTACTCATTCTTAAGTTATAAAATCATTCAGATTTTAGACTGAGTTGGAGATAAACTTTAGGTCAACTCCTGTCTTTTAGTCACACATTAATTTTATCTCTGTGCATTTGTTTTATAGATCTTTTTAGGAAAGAAAGCTCTTAGAAGTGGTTTATATATTTTAACAGTAGGTTAAACTACGAGACTGGAGGGTATGAGGTTTCCAAAAACTAAAGGAAAATTCCATATTTAAGTAAGTTGGTGGTGGATGTGGGAGAAAATACTAAAATTTAATAATTTGTGTGTGTAGAACAGTATTTGTGTTGAAAAAGAGGAAATAAATACAGGAAGCATATGAGTACCAGATACAGAAAAACATTTGGATTTGTTTTATACTTAGTGATGAGCCGTTAATGTTTGGGAGAAAGTTTCAGTTAAGCAAGATGAAGACAAGCCGTTCTAGAGATACGCTGTGCAATGTTGTACCCATAGTTAACAATATCATATTGTACACTTCGTTTTACCATATTAAGTATTCTTACCATGGTAGAATAAAATTTACAAAAAATGTATGATAGGGAATTGGCATCAATAGTAAATATTTAGCACTTACTAAGTGCTTGTATTTGTTCTAGTACAAAAGAAGGTAAGACAGGTTCCTTGCACATCTCCCCCCCTCCCCCCCCACCCCCCCCCAGGAGAAAGTTAAGGAGACAAATAGTGCATGCTTTACTTGTTAAGAAATAAAGAGTAGTTCTTTACAAAAGGTATTTATAGAGTAGAGGATTCATTGGATGGAGAAATCCTGAGACAATGGAGACTGAAAAGTGATTGTTGCTGCAAATCATTGATGAGGATGCATTGTGATAGTGGTTAAAAACATGGGTTTTGGGGCGCCTGGGTGGCTCAGTCGGTTAAGCGTCCGACTTCGGCTCAGGTCATGATCTCACGGTCTGTGGGTTCGAGCCCCGCGTCGGGCTCTGTGCTGACAGCTCAGAGCCTGGAGCCTGTTTCGGATTCTGTGTCTCCCTCTCTCTGTGACACTCCCCCGTTCATGCTCTCTCTCTGTCTCAAAAATAAATAAACGTTAAAAAAAATTAAAAAAAAAAAACAAAACAAAACATGGGTTTTGGTGTTAGACTTTGTTTTGTCTCTTAATGAATCTGTATCCTTGGATAAATTCTCTAAGCCTCAGTTTCCTCATCTGTAAAATAGAGATAATAGTCCTTGCCTTTAAGATTATTGTGAAAATTAAATAAGATAATTCATGCGTGGCACTTAGCACTATGGTTAGTAAGTGTTGCATAATAAATATTAGGTGAGAGTGATGGTAGAATGAGGAGTTTCTGAATTAGGATAGCAGCTATGAAAAGGCTGGGTTTTAGATGAGTGAGATTGAGGGTAAAGCTGATTCTAAATTTTTTTGCCTAAATGACTATAGAAGGAATATGTAGAGAAGTCTGGGAGCCTCTTAATGAGGGCATGAATGGTATCATCTTCATTTTGTATTCTTACCACGGTGCCATCAAATTAAAGTGGCTCAATCATTTTTTAGTAAGGGAACAAATGAATTTACAGTTGGTACTGTAGCTAGCGTTCAAGGAGATCGTGAAAGATGTTTGGGTAGAACTTCAGGGAAAGTTGAGGCTTAGCCTAAATTTGAGAAACAAACCCATGAAGTTAGTTTTGTAAGAAAAGTAAAAACTCCAGATTTACTCACCTTTCAAAATGTATATCAACACATCATGGAAATGGTATTTTGAGACTTCGGACATCATTATGTAACAATGTTTATAAAGTAAACAAAGAATATACTCTTTTTCACTGCCTTCTTAGTTTCAAAATGTAGCAGAGAGAAATATCCCAAGACAAAAATTGATAAGGTGTAGGCCTTGAAGTCCCTCATTTTGATTGTGTGTATATGTGTGTATCTTGAGCGTTACATTTTAAATGTTTTCAGTAAGATACGTTGTGGTTTTTAAATAATCAAAAAGAGTTTATCTTTTTGTATAAATGATTGCTTTCTTTTTTTAATTTTAACTTCGTAAATTGGATTCTTTTAAAAAGGCACACTTATATTTTCTTTAGCTGAGGTGATGGCTTCCGGAGAACGGGCATAGCTGCAGAATATGAGTAGTTCCCCAAGAAGAGTGCATTGCCTTTGGCACAAGGATCAGAATAAAGGTGAATTGTTATTACATAGGGTTTTTCAGTAAAAGTCACTGAAAAGTAAGTAATGTTTTTATTTTGGATGTGTGTTTCCAAGAGTATGCAAATTGGCAGGAATTAACAGTTTTCTTTCTTTTATTTTATAGTAGTGGTTTTATGTTTTAGCATGCTTTCTTTACCACAGAACACCCTCTAGATAAAGATGTTTTTAAAGCAGGGGTGCCTGGGTGGCTCAGTCGGTTAAGCATCCGACTTCAGCTCGGTCATGATCTCACCGTTCGTGGGTTCGAGCCCCACGTTGGTCTCTGTGCTGACGGCTCAGAGCCTAGAACCTCCTTCAGATTCTGTTGTCTCCGCCCCTCCCCGCCCCTCCCTCACTCTCTCTCTCTCTCAAAAATAAATAAACATTAAAAAAATTTTAAAGAGAAGATGTTTTCAAAGCAGTACCTAAAATATGTGCATGTAAATAAGTGTACAGGGTACAGAAACATTTTTACCAGTATTATTGATTGAGTTTCATAGAATTCTCAAAGTTGAACCAGTAATTTTAATAATTGTGAAAAAAGTTAGGGAAAGAGAAATCTCTTTGGACATGCTTAAAGAATAATTTGGTTTTGTTGTACCTTGTCTTACCAATATTCCTTTGATAGGGAATTAGCATTATAGAGTTCAAAGAAACCTCATTGTCCTACATTCATAGAAAGTTTAACTGTTACTGATTAGTGCTACATACTGAAAAAGAAACTTAGTTTTTTTCCTCTTAACAGAATAGGGCAAACCTTGATACTATGATGAATGTACAAAAGTAGATATTGTTAATTTGTTTAGTGCAAGACCTGGGAAAGGACTAAATTGAGGGATTAAAGAAAAGTTTTGTTGGTTCTGCAAATTTTACATCCTGTACTTTGTCAGGGTGTTGTTTTTTTGTTTTGTTTTTTTTTTCCTTAGAGGAAAGAGAGATGGCTAGTAGAAATGGTTAAGGAAATGTTCAATATCTGAAGTAAAATTTCATGTACTTAATCCAAACTGCATCAAAATGTTTTAGAATTGTATAGGGAGAAATTGTATAGAGAGAAACAGAAATAACACTAAAGTTTTTTTTTTTTTTAATTTTTCATATGCTTTAGTGAACTTTGAAATCTATACTTCCAATTTTGTTAAATAATGTTAATTTTTAAAAATTTGTTGGAGGAATTCAGGGTCATTGACCTTACTTTTGGTCTGTGAAGAAAACGCTAAGATAATGGGGTTTTGTATTATTCTCTTTCAATTTGGTATCCTGATCCATAATGACATATAAGGAAAGGTAAGGGAATTTGACAGAACTCTGAAAATGGAGTTTCTCCATTGAGCAATGAACAATATGAATCCTAGTTTAGGCAAGTTTACTAATGTTTTTGTTTTAATGTATTCTGTAATTGCATATTAATTTTGTTCTTCCACAAATGATTTTTTGTCTTTGAATCTTGGTAAGATGTGAGGACAGCTTTGCATTTAGTGAAGTTCAGGTGCCCGTAGAAAAGACTTACATGCAGTGTTCAAAAGATGACTTGTATGTCGTCCACTGCATAGTGATACTTATAAAGAGCTTAGTAAATATAATCCTATATTGGTCACATAAGAGGGATTTATGGTTCCAGTATCTGCTGTTGTGTGTATATATGTATGTACACATCTATGTGTATATATATTCTTAATGTTTATTTTTGAGAGAGCACACATGTGTGTGCCAGTGGGGGAGGGGCAGAGAGGAAAACAGAGGATCTGAAGAAGTCTCTGTGCTGAGAGCAGTGAGCCCAGTGTGGGACTTGAACTCACAAAACATGAGATCATGACTTGAGCCAAAGTGGGAAGCTCAACCGACTGAGCCACCTGGGTGCCCCTCTTTTTTTGTATATATTAACAGCAAATCGAATAAAATTGTTAGTGCTGATTTGTTCATTCTTAATCATTTTGTTTCTTGTGTGTCAGACACTGTCAAAATGGGGATGCTGAGATTAAAGAATATATTCCTTATCTTCAAATAGCAAAATCTAGATAGAGACAAAGAAGTGAACAATTTGTGATACAATGTGACAAATGTTACACTAGTGGTAAGCACAACATATGTAACAGGAAAATACAGAAGCATGAAACTGTCTCTGTGGATGTGAGCTGAGAGAAAAAGTGAAAGGTAGCTGGGAAAGGCTTCTTAAACAGGATAACATCTAAGCTAAGCCTTGATTTTATAGCCAAGAGAAATTAAGTGGGGTTGTGGGGGCATGGAGAGAATACATGAAAATCTTCCAGAGATAGACCACAGTGTATGCAGAAGTATACTGGCATAGTTTTTGGGGGGAAATTATAAATTCAGATGGATGGATTTGGTGGGCTTGTGGGGATAGAGGTAAATAGGGCTTGGATCATGAAGAGTGTTTATGTCATGTTAATGAGTCTAGATTTTATTGTGAGGGCAATGGGGAGCTGTTGAATGATATTAAGGAGAAGAGTGATGTGATTTGATCTACAGTTCATCATAAAGATGTCTGGAAGGTGTATGGTGATAGACTTGACAGGACTCTACTGTGATCTTCCATTTCCAATCCAATACCAATAATCATCAAGAGAGAAGTCAAAGATAACTCTCATGTTTCTAGCAAGGGCAACTGGGGTAGGAGAGGGGTCATGTATTCTTGGCAGTGTTGAGAGCCTAGTGGAAGAAAGTCTCAAGGACCTGTCCAAACAATGAAGCACCAAATTATTAATTGCAAAAGAAAAAAAAAAAGTATTACAAACACACATTGCTGGTCCAAAATTCTGTAGTTACTACTTTGAGCAGTGCCATGTTAATAGGTCTATAAACAGTAGCAGGACTCTGTTACTCTGATGGATTCATGTACCTACCAAATTACACTATCTAAATCTGACCACAGTAGGCATTCAAAAATTTTGATGAGGTGAGTGAATAATAATGGAGGACTTAAAATGCATTACACCTTTTAACTATTCAAAGTGTTTTCACATCTCTTTTGAAATTTTGTTCTGTTATTTGATATATACTACCTAGAAGCCTTAAACTAGAGGCCCTCCAGGGTCTATCTTGCCTGTATCCTACCTATAGGTGGGTTTTGCTTGATTTGTAGCTTTTAAAAATAAATTTTAATTCATTGCCCACAATTTACAATGGGCAGTTTTACATAAACATTTGGAGCTCGTTTTCTTGAAAAGTTAGATGATCAGGCAAGTAGCTGGGTTCACTAATTGTATATGGTAAAAATGGCTAGATTTCAGTAGCAGTTTTCAGAGTTTGCCTGCCTAAGTCATGTCACCTGCATGACTCCTATAGGCGGTTGACTTTGACCCCTTTTAACAGCTTATTTATCTGAAGTCTTTCAAGAAAGAGGTGTTGTGGGCAGGGAATAAATACAGAAAGTACACACTAATTCCATTCATATTAAAGCTTTTGTCTGTTCAGTGCCTAATGTATGTTATTTCATTTAGTTTTGCAAAGCTATAGCATTTGCTATTCCTATTTACAGTTGAGAAAACTAATGGTTAGAAAGGTAAGTTATAAATTAGTGACAGCTGGCTCCTGATAATCTAGGCCTCCTGTGTTTTTCCTTTGTATACTGCCTTTTTTTTTTTTTTTAAGCTTTTCCAGTTGAGTTGTTTAGGCAAAGTATGATGATTTTTAATTTCTTAAATTATAAGCAAGAATCTGTATTAGCAATGTTTTTAGAGATTTGAAAACAGTATACAGAAAATTTGTTTTAATTTTAGATGATTGTGTGTATGTGTGTACATACATGTAGATAATACATAACACTAACATTCTTTACTATTACAGTTGTGTTTACTTGCTGACATTTGGTAAGCTAGTTTGAAAGTTTTAGATATTCTGTTATTGCTGTAAGCAATTTTTAAGTAGAAGTTCTTTCAGAAATTTGAGTATTTGTCAAAGATAAAATTGGTAAAGATTCTTTCCGCTTTATGGTAATATTAAACAAATGGTAGGTGGTTCTTAGGAAGAGAGGTTTTTAGTGTGTGTTTCTTTTGCCTAAAGAATAAATTATTTTCTCAATATAATTCTGAAGGTTAAACTCATTTGATTATTCTTACAATTTTTTTATTCATCTAATGTCTATACATGTGGATATGCTTAGACTACTGATTGGTAGAAGGAATTGTTTTATGATATGATTTGATATTTTCAGAGGAACTCCATTCTAAGAAATGGAGTCAGCTGACTGAAAATATTTTTTTTACTTACATTTGAAATTCAAGACCCTTTCACATTCATGAAGGATGATAAAAGTTGGTCATATTGCTGTGAGCAGTCACATTGACAATTTAGTATTCCTGATTGACATGCCTTTAGTGGCAGCAATATGGTTGTTACTGGTGCCAGATGCAAAATTCAGGCACTGCTAGGGCACAGATACCGGACACATGGCAAAGAAGGGAATGTGGTAGAGAAGAAATAAAATGTAGGTAGACTCAGTCACTGAACTCAGTGACTGCTTTAGTTGTCTTTCTTCTGCTTACCAGCTAGCTAATCAAGGCCTTTGAGGTTGCTTAATAAAAAGTGGTTTACTGAAACAGAGAAAAGGACGTACAAGATGGTTTATTAAATGCTCTCTTTTAAGTGACTCTTATTTTAATCACTCTTAATAAATTGTAACTTACTATTTTATTTTTCTTCCTTAGAATCTGTCAGGTGTATTTTTGCTTTTTAATTTGGCTAGAAGCAATTTATTTTTAAAGAAAGTATGTCTCCTCTGAAGATTCACGGTCCTATCAGAATTCGAAGTATGCAGACTGGAATTACAAAATGGAAAGAAGGATCCTTTGAAATTGTGGAAAAAGAGAATAAAGTCAGCCTGGTAGTTCACTACAATACTGGAGGAATTCCAAGGATATTTCAGGTATTACCAGATTTTGATGTGGAATAGATCTTGACTCACACCCTGTAGTGAGTAGCTTCCCTGTACAATAGTAAGTATAGTGGTAGCCCTCCTCCTAGGTTAATATTTCTTTTTTATTTCTAGGACACTGATAGTTCTGTGTATATCTTTTATCAGTTATTCAACAGCATTGTTGATGGTGTAGAATAAGGAGCGGGAAGTAGTCACCATTACTGAAAAGAAAACTGGGAGGAAGCTGAGAGGAACTGGGTTTGGATACTATTTCTAAGCTATTCTGAAAACCACATTAGGATAACTTTAGTTATTCCTTTTTTTTCCTTAGCATAAAATGATAGATTCATCACTATTTAGTATTAGCTTCTAAGAGAACTTATTAGTATCTTCTAAAACCAAATGTCTACTTCCCAAATAGTCTTACCAAAGGTTATAGTATGGACCATTCAAGGATGATTATTCGAAGTCATATTTACAGCTGTTTTCTTCTAGCTGTAAACTTTTGAAGAATTTCACTATTTCATCACCGCAGAAAATAGTAAATTTTGTTTTCACTTCTATACTATTTATCCTGAATTACTCATCTTGTTATGATTTAAATTTAAGAAAATAATGTCTTAACATTTTCTGCACTTTAAAATTCTGTATTTGTTAATTACATAATACAAAAGTATAATATTCGTTTAAGCTGAAGTACTCTATTGAATAATAATTTATGAAATATTATGCTTGAGAACCCTAGACCTGGGATAAAATTTCCATTCCTGTTTGGTTTTGAACTGTGAAAATAAATTGCTTATGATTTAGTGTATTAAAGATATTCTTAAATAGATTGGAGGTGGTAACATGAGTAATAGAAACAGTGGTAGTTTCTCCCACAAATGTATATCTACTAATTGTTCATCTCAATGAAATGATTCCTTTTCAAATGGAGATTCAGTTTTTCAGCCCAAATTAGCAGTGAGTAAATACTTAAATGTTTAAGCAAACTTACGTCTTTAGGAGCATGAAGATTCTGCTTGTTATTCCGGCCTCATCTCAGTTCTAGATCAATTTGCATTCAGCATTCATTTGTTAACCACCTACAGATTAATGTGGTGGATACTGTATTAAGGGCTATTAATACAGAGCTGAACGAGTTGTTTTTCTTCTCAAACTTAAGCATAATCAAATGCATTTTCAGATGTAAAAATATTCCAGACACACTGAAGTAACACAAAGAAGAGAATGGTTTGTGCTCTGAGCATTTAGATGGTAAATAGGAGTTTGCCAAACAAGTGGAGGTAGGGCGGAGGTGATTTCTATACATGGACAAACACATGCAAATGTGAATCGACACTCAGGGAACCAGAAAAGTATTTTAAAATAAACAGACAGTAAGGAATGAGTAGCAGAAGTAGAGGCTGAAGAGCTAGATAGAAACCAGATCTTGAAGTATCTTGTTTGTCATACTAAGAGGAGCTTAGATTCTAAGAAGCCAAGAATCTCAAGTTCAAATTCATTTAGGGGCTAGGCAGATGAGTTTATTACAAGAGATAGTGGGAGAATAAAGACATATGGGAGGTCATTGTGGGAGTTTAAGTGAGGAATGAAGGTCCTAATCAAAGGAAAAGTCAATAGAAGCAAGAAAAGACCCTGGGGAGATTCCCAGATTTCTGAGTGGATGGTAGTCCCTTTCATGTCTTGGTAGGGAGCAGAGGGGAAGAACTGGGGTGGGGAGGGGAGAGATGAGTTGTTGTAGGCGTCAGACGTTCAGATATTGGTATCTAGTAGGCATTAGGTAAACAGGACTGGAGCTCCAGCAGAGAGGTCTGGAAGGCCTCAATAGAGTACTGGAAGGCTTCAATAGAGTACTTCAGCTTAAAGCTGGAAGGCCTCACCATATGGGTAATAACAAAAATTGCGGGGCTAATAGGATTTTCACTTGTTAGAGACATCAAATTCAGATTATTCTCATCCTGTTTGTTAGTGAACAAACTTTTCCCTTTTGTAGTTAACTTTGATTTTTAAAAAGTAGTATGTGGACTGAAATAATGGTTTTAGGTGATCTCTTTTTTTGCATGTTAAACTCCTTGTTTAAATATTTCAGAGTTAAAGCCTCTGAAACTGTTTATTGTGTTCTATGATAGAATTGTTTTTATTTATTTTGAGAGAGAGAGGGTGTGCGAGTGTGAGCAGGTGGGGGGTGGGCAGAGAGAGAGAGAGAGAGAGAGAGAGAGAGAGAGAATGAATATCCCAAGCAGGCTATGCGTTGTTAGCAAGGAGTCTGATGCAGGGCTCGATGCCACGAACCCTGAGATGATGACCTGAGCTGAAATCAAGAGTCGGACACTAAGCGACTGATCCACTTAGGTGCCCCTTATGATAGGATTTTTACTGAAGGACATGAGTTTAATAAGACCTATTAGGAAGCTTTTATGTGTATATATTTGTGTGTGTGTGTGTGTATATATATTATTTAAAATTTGAATATAAATGAAGTCTGGTAAAATTATATTTTTAATCTTATGTAAAAATTGACAAAGATCAATTCTAGTTTTAAAAAATTATGAAATACTATTACATTTTTCTGCTATTCAAAGGGTATATCTTCAGCAAAAGGCAGCTTTTGAAACCTTTGTATGTGCCTGCTGAGGGAGAACATTAGAGAATAAGGATGCCTATTTGGCAAGAATTACTTAGGTAATAAACTGGAAGACTTATTAATTTAGTCTTGGAAAAATTTCAGCCAAGAGAAAATAAATGTTATCACTTCATAGCACATATCCAGAGTCTGGAAAATTATAGGACAAATTACTGGACCATTCTGGGGAGTGGAAGAAGTAAGCTACGAGGGTTTCCAGAGTACTCATGATCTTCATGATTGAAAGAAAGTTAAATGAACCTGCTTAGATAATTAGAAAAGAAAGATGGGGGTGTCTGGCTGGTTCAGTAGTAGAGCATGCAACTCTTGATCTTAGGATTGTAAGTTTGAGCCCCATGTTGGTGTAGAGATTACTTAAAAATAAAATCTTAAAATATATATTTGAAAGAAAAAAAAGACGTCTCAAATTGGTAAATTTTATTTTGCCATGTTTTTGAGAGGTGGAATTCTTTTGAAGATTATAGTTTGGATTAATGTATCCTTTTACATTACAGCTACCTAAACCAATTGTCAGATATTTTATAAGCTTTTATTTAAGAAAAGGAAGAGAGAAAAAGAAAGCCTCTAACATAATGTGGCTTTCTAGAGTAGTGCTGGTATATCCACCTAGGCTCTGTTAATTGTTAACTCACTAGCTTTTATAGCTTTATAACTATATGTGAAAATATTCAATTCCCTGTCATAAAATCAAGAATGCTAGGATTACTTTGTAAAATAAGTTTTAATAGTAGGTGTTTGCCTCTCCTGAAAGTGAAATCTTTAAGTGTATCAAGAAATGGGAACTCTTTTCGGTTGGTGGGAAAAAAACCCTAAAATTAATATGGGAAAGACTTAAGAAATCTAACTTAGAAAGTATGAAGTAAAGTGCTCCTTATACAATTTATTTTACTTTATTGTGCATTTTTAATAATAATGTAATTTTCCTTTTGTGTTGGTTAGCTAAGTCATAACATTAAAAATGTGGTGCTTCGACCAAGTGGAGCGAAACAAAGCCGCTTAATGTTAACTCTACAAGATAATAGCTTCTTGTCTATTGACAAAGTACCAAGTAAGGATGCAGAGGAAATGAGGTTGTTTCTAGATGCAGTCCATCAAAACAGACTTCATACAGGTGAGCACTAAATCTTCCCAGGGTTTGCCATTAACAATTAAAAAAGAATATTACTAGATGGTATACTAGTATCTCTGACGAATATTGATATAAAAATCCCCAGCAGAATACTGCCAGACTGAATTTTACAGCACAATAAAAGGGTTATATACCATGACCAAGTGGGATTTATTTCTGGAATGCAAGGATGGTTTGGGATATGAAAAATCAATGTAATACACCAAGAGTGAATGAAGGAAAAAAAAAAAACATGATCTTTTCCATGCAGAAAAAGGCTTTGATAAAATTCAAAACCCTTTCATGACAAAAACACTCAACAAACTAAGAGTAGAAACTACCTCAACCTAAAAGGCCATGTATGAAAAACACACAATTCACATACTTGGCAGTGAGAAACTGAAAGGTTTTCCTTTAAGATAAGGAACAAGGCAAGGATGCCTTCTCTCACCACTTCTGCCCAACATAATACTAGAAGTTCTAGCAAAAGAACTTGGGCAAGAAAAAGAAATGAAATGCATACAAATTAGAAAGGAAGAAGTAGGGGTGCCTGGCTGGCTCAGACTGTAGCGTGTATGAGTCTTGATCTCTGGGTCATGAGTTCCAAGCCCCATGTTGGGTGTAGAGCTTACTTTAAAAGAAAAAAAAAAAAGTTTTTTTAAAAAGAAAAGAAAATTATATCTGTTCTCAGATGATATGAAGCTATATGTAGAAAACCTTAAAGATTCTACAAAAGACTATGGCTAGCAAAGGAGGAGAGAAACTATTGGGAAGAGTTACCTTGTCATTCAAATCTTAGGTATTTGTGTTTCTCTACATGAGACTTATTCTGAGGTTTTACTCTTGCTATGAAGATAGCAAGTACTATACAAAAATCATACAATATGATTAGGTTCCCCTGCCCTTTCCTAATCCCTTTCATTTAAAATATTTTGATTTAAAAAATGTATTTATACACATTTTTTTTCTTCAACGTTTTTTTTTTTTTTTATTTATTTTTGGGACAGAGAGAGACAGAGCATGAACAGGGGAGGGGCAGAGAGAGAGGGAGACACAGAATTGGAAACAGGCTCCAGGCTCCGAGCCATCAGCCCAGAGCCTGACGCGGGGCTCGAACTCACAGACCGCGAGATCGTGACCTGGCTGAAGTCGGACGCTTAACCGACTGCGCCACCCAGGCGCCCCGATACACATTTTTAAAGGAATAATCTAGTGCTTAAAATGAGTTTTCCACTATTACAATTAGTGTTCAACTATATTCTCATCAAAACTTCATTACTAATATTTTATAGTTGACAAATTTTGGGGTTTTTTTTAACTCAAATATGACACATAAAAATGTTAGAAGGTGAAGATGTAGGAGTGCTACTTTGCTTGTGTTTAATTAATATCTATTTGATACACTATATTCCTTGTAAAATTAAAAAATTGATTGCTATGTAGTACCTACTCATATGTTCATGTTACCAAATCTGAGCTATGTCAATTTACTAAATAACTGTTGAATTTTAGAATCAAGGAATTGAATACTGTTTAAAATTTTTAGAATATGTCAGGGACTATGTCTATATACCTTTCTGTTTTTGTTTTATTTCATTGTACCCATCATGTTAATTGACCCACTGTTTTAAAAGTTGACACGTGTAAGAAAAGCATGTCTCTAAATAAATTGGAATGGAAAGCACAATAGACTCTCTGGAAATCCATATTTAAATCTGAACAACATGATATAGTGGAGAAATGTGAATTTTGGACCTAAACAGATTTGGGTTTGAATCCTACCTCTGTTTACTTCCTGTGTGTTTTTCAATATGTCACTTAACGACTGAGTTTCAGTTTCTCATCTCTAAAATGAAGGTTATATTACCTTAAGTTCAGGTCTTAAAGAATAAAATCTCATAAATAGAAAGCATGACTGGTATAAGAGAGACACTTAGTAATTAGGTCAAAAGGAGCAGGCTGTGGAGTTGAATTGTCTTGTGCTGCTCTTGGACAAGTTATTTTAATCTTTTGACTTTAGTTGCCTTTGCTGCCCAAAAGGAATATGTACTTTACAGAGACTAGAGTAGGATAATGAGTGTAAAGATACTTTGAAAAGTATAGCACATTTAATATATAATGTGTGGCAATTCAGATCAGTGGAAAAAAGACTAAATTTGATAGACGTGTTATCTATAAATGAGATAACTAACCATTTAAGAAGAATAAAGCTGGCTCCCTATCTCACTTCATTCATCTAAATAGATTTTACATTGATCAAGGATTTGAATATAAAAAAGTAAAATGATAAAAGTGTTATTAAAGGGGAACACTGGATTTTAACATAATATCTAGATGGAAAAGACCTTTCTGACTATGATACAAAAACAGAATCAGTAAAGGAAAAGATTAATAATGGACTGTAAAAAACTTAAATGATCTCTGAGGCAAGAGTAAAAAAAAAAAAAAAAAAAAAAACAATGAAAATATTAGCCACAGTGACAGAGTTAATGTTGCTAATAAACAAAGACCTATTTTCCAAATCAGTATGAGAAGGACAATTCAGTAGAGTAGTAGAAACTGCATATAGGAAATTCAGGAAGATAAACAGATGGCTCTTATACATGAAAAAATCTCAACTTCACCAATAATTGAATTCAAGTTCTTAGTATCACATCAGCAATAGTATGAGGAGAACAAGATAGTTTCATATATTTGGTAGGAACTTAGAGATATTTTTTGGAGGAATAACTGGTAATACCAATTTAGTTTAAAACCACTTCCCTGGGGCCCCTAGGTAGCTCAGTTGGTTATGTGTCCAACTCTTTTTTTGTTTTTTAATATTTTTTTTTGACGTTTATTTACTTTTGAGAGAGAGAGACAGAGAGACAGAGAGACAGAGTACAAGCGAGGGAGGGGCGGAGAGAGAGAGACACAGAATCCGAAACAGGCTCCAGGCTCTGAGCTGTCAGCACAGAGCCGTGTGTGGGATTCAAACCCATGAGCCGTGAGATCATGACCTGAGCCAAAGTCGGATACTTAACTGACTGAGCCACCCAATGCCCCATTAAGGGTCCGACTCTTGATTTCAGCTCAGGTCATGATACCAGGGTTGTGGGATCGAGCCCCACGTTGGGCTCTGTGCTAAGGAAAGAGCCTGCTTGGGATTTTCTCTCTCCCTCTCCCTCTCTCTCCCTCTCTCTCCCTCTCTCTCCTTCTCTCTCCCTCTCTCTCCCTCTCTCTCCTTCTCTCTCCCTCTCTCTCCTTCTCTCTCCCTCTCTCTCCCTCTGTCTCCCTCTGTCTCCCTCTGTCTCCCTCTCTCTCCCTCTCTCTCCCTCTCTCTCCCTCTCTTTCTCTCTCCCTCTCTTTCTCTTTCCCTCTTACAAAAAATAACAAAACAAAAACTGTACATCCTTTACTCCAGCAATTCTTATTCTAACAAGTTCTTAGAATTCCTTTTCTACAAAAACAATTTTATTCATGCAAGAAGATATGCAAATGCTCAGTATTTGCATTTTTTAAAAGTTAAAACATTTCAAAGGATTGTCTGTGGGAAATTGAAGTATAAACTACTTCTAAAGTATATACAAATTCACACTTCTGCAGTACCTTCATGGTTTTTTTTTTTTTAAGTTTGTTTTGAGAGAGAGCAAGCACAAGTGGGGAGGGGCAGAGAGAGAGAGGGAGAGAGAGAGAATCCCAAGCAGGCTCCACACTGCCAGGGCAGAGCCCAGTGCAGGGCTCAAACTCACAAGCTGTGAGATCATGACCTGAGCCAAAGTCAGATGCTTAACCAGCTGAGCCACCCAGGTGCCCCAGTACCATATGTATTTTAAGCTAGTACTGATTTCTTTGGAATAGAAACCATTTATGCTGCTTGCTGAACTTAATAGAGTATATAGGTTATTGGAAGTATATCTGTCACTGGTTCTAACATGTTTCCTTAGCATCCAGTGTCAGTGTTCATGCCATTGACACATAGTGACTAATTTTTCTGTAGTGTTAATTACCAAATATTTATAGAGGAGACTTTATAGCACTTTGATTTTGCATTTAAAATTTTATTTTTTGGGGCACCTGGGTAGCTCAGTCAGTTAAACATCCGACTGTCGCTCAGGTCATGATCTCATGGTTCGTGAGTTCAAGCCCCTTGTCAGGCTGTATGCAGACAGCTCAGAGCCGGGAGCCTGTTTCAGATTCTGTGTCTCCCTCTCTCTCTGCCTTCCCCCACTCACACTCTGTCTTTCTCTCTCTCTCAAAAATAAACGTTAAAAAAGATTTTTTTAAAATTTATTTTTCTATTACATCTTCCCAGATTTTTGCATGTTATTTCATTTTTTCCTTGAGACTCTAGCTTGGAATTTCAATTACTATATATAGCAGATATATTTTCAGAAAGAATCGGTTGATAAGCTCTTTGATTTTTTTTTTAAGTTTATTTGAGAGAGAAAAAGTATGCTGAAGGGGCAGAGAGAGAGGGGGAGAGACAGAGAAAATCCCAAGTAGGCCCCACACTCTCAGTGGGCAGAGCCTGTATTGGGGCTCAAACCCACAAACTCATGAGATCATGACCTGAGCTGAAATCAAGAGTCAGAGGCTGAACCCACTGAGCCACCCAGGCACCCCAGCACTTTGATTTTTTAATGTTTCTTCTGTTTTTTTTTTTTTTTTTTTTTCCAGTATTCTGTAATAATGGTAAATCTCTTTATTAAAGTAAATGACTTGGGATTTATTCATTTATTTTTCCCCCACCAGCCATGAAACCTCAGGGGTCTGGTAGTTTTGGAGCTATTCTGGGCAGCAGGACCTCACAGAAGGAAACCAACAGGCAGCTTTCTTACTCAGACAATCAGGTATGTTCATTTGACTTTTCTAGCTTTTAAAAAAAGTTAAAATCAACTATTATTATGCAAGTTTTTTCCATAATTTATCACAAATTCCCCTTCTTACATGTAGTTTTACTGAACCCAATGTGACCTATGCTCTGTGTCTCATGGTCATCGTGAACCACAGTAAAGTGTGTGTGTTTTTTTTTAATATATATGTATTTTTTTTAAGTAGGCTGGGTCCAGCGTGGAGCCCAATGTGGGGCTCAAACTCATGACCTTGAGACCAAGACCTGAGCTGAGATCAAGAATTGGACACTCAACCAGTTGAGCCACCCAGGTGTCCCAAAGAGTAGTTTTTACAAACATAGCTTTGGTATTAGATGTAGGTTTGAGATTTGGTGCTGCTGCTTACTAGTCCTGGGTCATTGGAGAAGTTCCTTGAGTATCCTGAACCTTACTCCCCATCGGTAAAATTGAGACAGAAGTAGTATTTTAAGGGTTGCTGTGAGATAGTCCTGTAAAAGTGCTTAGCTCATGGTACCATATACTAACAATCCTATAAATATTTGTTGCTATTACTTCTGTGACGTCTTTTGAGTTTGTTCTGCATTATGAACTTTTCCCCTATACTATATGATACCAACCTGCTTTGTTGAGGTTCTCTATTTACTTTTTAAGTAGTTTTTGTTTCATAAACATTCAGATAGCCATGAGTCTTGCTGTGTACTATTACAACTTAGGAGTCCTATGTCTTTTAAAATTTATCTCATAAATGGAAACCAGACATAAAGAAAAGCTTTGAACTATTCTGTAAGTAAATTGATGAGTTCTGTTTGGCTGGGAGAGGTGATTACTTAGTCCATTTGCTGGACTAAGCAGTGAGATTTTATTTTTGTTAGTTTTTTTAATAGGTTATGGGTGGTTTTTTTTCTTTACATTTTAACTGAAATATGATTGACATGCTATAAATGCACATATTTGAGGTGTACAACTTGACACGTTTTGACTTAGGTATATACCTATAAAATCATCACCATAATCAACCAAGTGAACATAAGCCATAACCCTTAAAAGTTTCCTCATCCCTCTTGGTAATCCTTCCTTCCTGATTTCTCTCTGGCATCTATCCCCTAAACCATAACTGGTTTGTTTTTTGTTGCTGTAGATTAGTTTGCATTTTCTAGAGTTTTATATAAGTGGAATCAGTGTATATATTTTTTGTCTTTTTCATTTAGCATAATTATTTGGAGATTCACATATAGATAGAAATTCAAACTGTTAGAATACTTAAATATGTAAATGTTAACATACGTAGCAGAAACAAATATTTATACTCTCACAAGTAATGATTCCTGTCAGTGGGATTGTAAAATCAATTTTATGGGTCATAACTAGCATTAAATAAAAAAGGAACAAAATAGAAAATAATAGAGGAAGTATTATACATAGTAAGGATAAGTATTGATTTCTGAAATTTCTATTGTCATTTTATGTATGTATAATAGTTTATGATGTAAAATATTTCTAAGTAGAGATCATGGTCAAAAGGGTTAAAAAATGCAAAACAGTATACATATGTATACTGTATAGTATACTACCATTTGTGTAACAAAAAGAATGAAGTTGGTTTGCATTTACATAAAGAAGAATACTTATAGAGGATAAGAGAATGGCAAGCGGAAGAACTGGATGGATGGCAGTGGATGATAAGGAGACTTCTTAGTGTATGGCTTTTATATTAGTATTTTGATTTTTGAGTCTTAAGAATGTATCACCCATTTGAAAATAAATTCTAACTTTTTAAAATTGTTCATTCAGATGATCTCAGAGATTTTTTTCTTTCCTATCCTAAGATTGTATGTAATTCTGTAGAAAGAAAAAAATTAGAAATTTCTTCCATAGAGAAATTACATTGCTTTTAATCTAGTTGTAAAACTTATCTGGCAGAATGCTGGCCAAAAGCACTACTTCCCAACTAAGATGTTTAAATTGTTGTATTCACTTTGAATGTTCTTGCTATATTTTTAGGGTAGACTCTTCGAGTGATCTTCTGCCAGTGGACTCTTGTCTCACTCTCATTCTCCCCATCATGATGTATTTGTTTCATTGATTCCTCCAGACTAGAACCCCTCAAAAGTCATATGAGGCATTTGTGACTTGGTATTTAAGTTATGGCAACGAAATATCATCATTGCTTCTTTTTCTCATACTTATGTCACATGATCATAATCATTGAATGTTTTTCTCTGAAGATTTATTTTCATGCTAATCACTAGAATCACATCTTATGTATCTGAGTCTTTTTTTTTTAAGTCTGGTATTCAAAGCAAATTCCTTTCTGCCTCCAGTTATAGTGTGGAAATTTTAAGTTGATGGGAGTGCTAGAAGAAAATGAGTGTCAAGTTCAATTTCTGATGCAGACTCCACATTAGAATCAGCTAGAGTGCTTCAAAAAAGCCTACTGGTGAATGCGCCTCACTCCAAGCCAATTAGGCTCGACTCTCTGGAGATGGGTTTCTAGTTGTGAATTATTTTCATAAAAATTTTCCATATGAGGGGTGCCTGGGTGGCTCATTGGTTAAGCGTTTGACTTCAGCTCAGGTCATGATCTCACGCTTTGTAAGTTCAAGCCCCGCATAGGGCTCTGTGCTGACCACTCAGAGCCTGGAGCCTGCTTCAGATTCTGTCTCTCTCTTTCTCTGCTCCTCCGCCACTTGTGCGACACTCCCCCTCCCCCCCCAAAAGAAATAAACTTTAAAAAAATTTAAAAAGTTTTCCATGTGAGAATATGATCTAAAAGCATGCCAATTAATTTGAATACTTAGCTATGTTAAACTTTATTCCTACAGACACCTTCAAAAAGAGGAAGTTTGGAAACTAAAGATGATATTCCATTTCGAAAAGTTCTTGGTAATCCAGGTAGAGGATCAATTAAGACTGCAGCAGGAAGTGGAATAGCTGTCACCCGAACAATTCCCTCTTTGACATCTACATCAACACCTCTTAGATCAGGGTCATTAGAAAATCGGTATGAAAGACTTTTTTTCTTAGTCATTAGCTGTGCCTGTTTATAAATGTCTTTTAGGCCTTTTAGAAAGACAGGGACTTTGAGAAAAAAGAGATTGTCCAGTGAGTAAAATATGTTAGAAAAAGAACATATAGAGCATATATTTATTTTAGTAGGTAATTAGTGTTGGCTTTTTATGATTTACATCAGTGACACATACTGAGCATGCAGATGTACAGTATATTAATTAAAATGTGGTTTAGAGAATTAAGCAGTAGTAGTCATAGTTCCTGTCCTTGAATATGTTGGTTTATATTTCCTAATGGTATGAATTATGACTTTTTTAAATAACTTTTTTTCTTTGTCCTCTACAGGACTGAAAAGAGGAAAAGAATGCTATCATCTGGCTCAGAGTTGAATGAAGATTACCCTAAGGAAAATGATTCATCATCGTAAGTTGCTTAAAGAACACTTAAGGCACTAGATCAGTGTTTCTTATATATTGGTAATTACGGTCGCTAAGGAAGATTGGGGGAGAGGTGTTCAGTTTATGAGAATTCTAAAGATAGAACAGAATTTAAAGTATTTTGGTGACAGTAGATTATAGACTCCATAGAGTATTTGGCCATTGCTGTTGCTTTGATCATTGCCCTTCTCCCATCCTAGCCTTTTTTATTATCTGCAATACTTAGAGGAAGAATAAGATTGAAGAACTCTAAACAGATGTTTCTTGTTGGCTGCTTTTTTTGGTGTGAATTCTTTCCTTCCCTTTATCTGTGATTTTTTTTTTTTTTTTTTTAATCCTATTCATGTGAAAAGTTAGCCTGGGAGTAAAAGGATGTGAACCTGACATAGGGTCTAGGCAAGGAGCTTCAGTTTTTTAGAGGTATTTTCTGGCTTCAACAAAAGAGAATAGACCTGCAACAGGACAGTCACCAGCTCACAGTCTCTTCCTCATCATGGAGGGTTTTTGTTTAGTTTTTGTTGTTTGGGGGAGAATAGTTATTACACAATTAATGAAATACTTCAATTAGTGCCTTTTTAAAAAGTTTTTATTTAAATTCCAGTTAGTTAACATACAGTGTAATGTCAGTTTCAGGTGTACAATTTAGCAGTACAACACCCGGCGCTTATCACAAGTGCACTCCTTAATCCCTATCACCTGTTTAATCCATCGACCTACCTCTCCTCTGGTAACCATCAGTTTGTTCTCTATAGTTAAGAATGGGTGCCTGGGTGGCTCAGTCGGTTAAGTGGCCGACTTTGGCTCAGGTCATGATCTTGCAGTTTGTGAGTTCGAGCCCCGCGTCAGGCTCTGTGCTGACGGCTCAGAACCTGGAGCCTCTTCAGATTCTGTGTCTTTCTCTCTCTCTCTGCCCCTCCCCTACTCACACTCTGTCTCTATCTCAAAAATAAACATTAAAAAAAAAATTTTTTTTTGAAGTTTGTTTTTTGTTTTCTCTCTTTTTTTCCCCCTAGATCATTTGTTTTGTTTCTTAAATTCCACATACAAGTAAAATCATATGGTATTTGTCTTTCTTTGACTGACTTATTTTGCTTAGCGTAATAGTGTCTAGCTCCGTCCACATCATTGCAAATGGCCAATTAATACCTTGACAGAAATCAGTTGATAATCAATTAACTGATACTCAAGGTCAAGGGTCAGCAGAAGAGAGTTGAGAAAAAGCTAAAGAAACTTTATATATTTATTGGGGTCTTGGTTCTGTTGCTATAACAGATGGAAAACTGGGTAGGTGATATAGGACTGGTGTGGCATCTGAAACTACAATCACCATAGACTCAGCTTCCTTCTATCTTGTTGGTCTACAATTCTTAATAAATAGCTTTCTTTTTGTGAACCAAGATAGATGCTTCAGCCTCCACTCTCATGTCTGCATGCCTGTTGATGGGAATGGAGAAAAGAACAAAGGGAAGGCATACTGCTTTCCTTTAGGCCGGAAATCGCACACACCACTTCTGTGCACATTGGCCAGAATTTGGTCATATGGTTATACCAAATTATGAGGAACTCTGGGAAATATGCTTAGCCTAGCCCAAATTATACTATTATGGCAGAAGTGTACAATGATTATTTGGGGACAGTTAATAGTCTGCTGTAGTTTACCTCTCTAGCCATAGAAATATACCTATTCATCATTCTTCGCATACATTTAGTCATTGTATCCAGTTCAGAGCCCAGGATCTCTGGGTGATGTGCATTTCTCTCCATAATGTCTAAGTGTGCCTTGGACCATGTGCCTCATGATCTGATACCTAAAAAAATAAAAGGCAAGTTAACCTGTATTCCCCACTCCCAAGTCTATACATGTATTATCATACATTGCTGGCATAGTTATAACCACAATAAAAATTTCTATTTAGAAAAGACAAGAATAGGAAACTGAAGGAGTCACTGCTCTACAGCAGCAAAAAAATCTTGGTAGGCTGAAGGTATGAAGACAGTGAAGGCAGTTTAGCCCATGTAGCAAGCAGTCTGTGTTCTGTCCTTTGGGAGAAACTCCCTCATTGTACTTCATTTGACTCCTGATTTTGCCCCCTAATAGATTTCCTTTGTCTTTTATCTTTCAAGGCCATAGCTGAAATGGGTTTTGAAGACTGTGTTCTTTCTTGGGGCTGTGCAGCTTTTGTAGCCTGCTTCATGCTGATAAAAGTTCTGGGAGTTAGAAGTATCCAGAAATCATTGCTTCTCAGCCTTTTGGTGAAGATCAAGTGTAGAAGTGTCCAGAAACCTAGGAGTTTTAGAAGTCCAAAAGTTTATTTAAATATAGAACAAGGATTTTATAGACTTGAGAAAGAATTTGGGCCAATATTTTTGTTGTTTGGTTTTGTTGTTGTTGTTTTTTAATGTTTATTAGAGAGAGAGCATCCTCAAGGAAGGGAGGGACAGAGAGAGAATCCCAAATAGGCTCACATCAGCAGCACAGAGTCCAGCGTGGGACTCGAATCCATGAACCATGAGATCATGACCTGAGCTGAAATCAAGAGTTGTGGGGTGCCTGGGTGGCTCAGTCAGTTGAGCATTTGACTTTGGCTCAGGTCATGATCTCGTGGTTCATAGGGTCAAGCCCCGCGTTGGGCTCTGTGCTGACAGCTCAGAGCCTGGAGCCTGCCTGCTTCAGATTCTGTGTCTCCCTCTCTCTGCCCCTGTCCTGCCTCTCTCTCCCTCTCTCAAAAATAAATAAACATTAAAAAAAAAAAAGTGAAGGGGCACCTGGGTGGCTCAGTCGGTTAAGTGTCCGACTTTGGCTCAGGTCATGATGTCACAGTTCGTGGGTTCGAGCCCCGTGTCTGGCTCTGTGCTGACAACTCAGAGCCTGGAGCCTGCTTCCGATTCTGTGTCTCCCTCTCTGTCTTTGTCCCTGCCCTGCTCAACTTACTCTCTTTCTCTCTCAAAAATAAATAAAACATTAAAAATTTTTTTTTAGGTTTTGAAATAATTTTAGATTTACAGAAAAGTTGCAAAAGCAATATAGAATGTTCCTGTATACCCTTCACCCAGTTTCTCCTAATAGTAACATCAAGTTGTTTTTTTCATAAATTTATTTCCTTAGTTAACCTTCTATCATTGCCTCAGTTTGACAATCAAAAGCAATTGGATTTTTTTGGTTCCATATGGTCTCAAATTACTAGACGATTTCAATTCTAGGCCATTGGCACAGAGGGCTATATTCCTTTTCATCCCTGATTATAAGCTGGCTAGCCCCTTGCCTGGTTTAACCTGTCTTGAATAGGACCATGCTGAAACACAGACCAGTATTCTTATCGTCTCAGTCTTTTGGCTTAGAGTTATAGGTTTGATACGAAGACATTACAGTAACAGTTTTATGAACATTTTGCTGAGATGTAGCAGTAGTATTCACCAGCTTTCCAGTCTGTAATACCTGTGTCCTGACCCTCCACCTTCCAACTGTAGCTAGTGCTATATATTTTAGGTTTGTTAGGGTAGTACCACACTTCTAGTAACAAAATTTGTGTATTCAGTGTCTAGTTGTAGGGAACAAAATTCATTTCAGCTAGTTTATATACACAAAGGTATTTGCCTTCAGAGAGTATTAACAGACTTACAGAATCGTTAGGAGAGCTGAAAAGATAGGCTTTAGGTTAAGCTTTCAGAATGATTTTAAGAGCTATGCCCCCGGATCAGGTTACCAAAGATGCCCCTGGCTGTTGCTGAAGCTAATAGCTGCACTGGAAGCTGTCACCTCTGGGACCATGCTGCCATTGCCACGATTAGAAATCTCTACAGAAAAACCGGATGCCTCTAAAATGATGTTTGTCATCACAAGGAGCAGAACACATTACCTCTGCCTTACTTCCACTTTTCAGATCTTACACAATTACATGTAATTTATCTTAATTCCCATCCTGAACACTAACTAGGAAATGTAGTTTTTTTGTTTTTTGGCTTTTACAGGACAGATACACCAAAAGGTGGTTTTAATGGACTGTTGCATGTCAGTTCACCATATTCACTGTACTTGTGGGACATCTCACTTTTTCTACTTAGAATTCTGTGTAGTGAGCCCTAAATTTCTGATCTTTGTTTTGGGCTAATAATACTTTTAAACACATCACAGTCAGATTGTATGGAGTTTGGGTTTCCTAGGAGACTCTAGGTTACTACACTTGTATAAGTGACTTGTTAAGAAGGTGCTTATAGGACAGACCAGAGTGAGGAAATAGGACAGGGAAGGAGAGGAAGCCACCCAGGGGTGTGATCTTAGCGAAAAGTCCCACAGAGAGTAGACTTTATCTTGATCCAGCAGGGTCTCTGGGCCTGTTCCAACTTGAAGCAAGGAAGATGGGCTTTCATGTTCCCATACTGCACAGCCTTTGGTTCTGTGGCTCTGCCCCGATGGGCAAAATATTTTAAGTAGCCCAAAGGCAGTTCTCTGAAAAAGAACTGCAGGTGCTGGCTGTTGAAAACACACAACTGGGATGTGTGAAAAGTATAAAAAGGGATCTGAGGGGCTCTGATGGAGCAGAACTATTAAGTTCATTCCATGGTATCACAGATTCTTCACATTGATGCTACTCAATTTCTGGGTGAAAATCTTACAAAAGAGGGTTAGAGGGACGAGCTGCTATTTGTCCTTATTGCTATAAATAGCCTTGAGGCTATAACTGGTATTGTCATCTTTTTCTTCTGCTATCCATTCTAGACTTGCTGCATTCTCCACTAATACTTCTGCTGGTCTTGGTGATTTGCCTAGTGGTATGACTAAAGTCCTCATCCCTCTGGGGATGAGCCCCTGGTCACTATGTACTTGTGCAGTCCATGGGTGCAAAAATTGCCCATTCGTAGTTAAAACTGAACGTGACAGCATTAAGAAATTCCCTAGTAAATCCCCTTTATTCCAAAGATATTCTTCATGTCCTCATTGTATAGTATCAACCCTGCCTCCTTATAGTAATCAGAGTCGGGGCATTTGGGTGGCTCAGTCGGTCAAGCGTCAAACTCTTGATTTCAGCTCAGGTCGTGATCTCACCGTTGATGAGTTTGAGCCCCACATCGGGCTCTGCACTGATAGTGTGGAGCTAGCTTGAGATTCTCTCTCCCTCTCTCTGCCCCTCCCCCGTTCATTCATGTGTGTACCCGCTCTCGCGCACTCTCCCTCTCAAAAAACAAAACAAAACAAAACAAAACAAAACCAAAGTCAGTTACCCCTGTTAGTATAGCAGTTCTTTTCTTTGCCTGATCCTCTGCCAACATGAGGAGCCCAAGATGAGTAGCAACCATAGCTTTAGATTAAATGGGACTCTTACTGTCCCCACGGTTGAAAAAGTTCCCCTTCTGGGAACCAGGACTTGATTGTTTAATGTCTCTTTAGTGGAGCTCTCTGGTGTGCATTAATAAACAGATCCCCACTGTTTGTACACACTTCTGTATGGCTGTTCGTATACTTCTTCCATAAATCATTCTCCCTGATCTTCCAGGCTTGCTACTTGCTGGCTTCTTACTATCCATCCAAACTATTTGCTGCTGTCCCGGAAATCATGGCCCACTTTTTTTTCCACACACAGTGGATAAAGAAGTGTGCCTCTCAAACTCTGCACCATGGAGGATTTCCTCTCACCACTCTGTTTTGGGGCAGTACCCTAATGGGTCTATAGTGCAGCAACAGTTCATTTTTATCCTGTACCAAGATAGCAGATGATCTGTCTGTGAATCAGGCCAGGTTGGTTATAGAGAGTACTCATAGGCCTATTCCTCTTATCTATTCCTGCTTGCTTAGAACTCATCCTAGATAAATTACTTCCACTTTATGATGGATTGCTGCTGTAACTTTCTGGTCTGATGACTTCAAGGGTCTCTTCCAGGCATTAGTAACATGCCAGGAGTAGTGTGTGATACTTTATAAGTAATGTATACTTTTTTTTGCTGCAGACAGCATGGTCTTGCTCTCAAATCCTAAAGATGCAGGCTGCAATTCTCTTTGGGTGAGCAATTCTACATGGTGTCTTAAGTTGGTAATTGGCTCAATGGCTCAACTGACTCTATTGTTTTTTCTCTTGAGCAGATCAGTACTCATAGCAACAGCCAACCAATTCCATAGTCTTTATGATTACTATTCCATATCACTTGGATCAGTTATCTGTTGCTATATAGCAAACCACTCCAAAACTTAGTGACTTAAAATAGTAACTATTATTGCCTGTGAGTTGATGGTGACTTAAGTGATTCTACTTTATCTGGGCCAGAATTGGCCGATTGTCTCTGGGTACTCTCATTTTCTCATGCATCCATGGTCACTTGCTGAGGCAGCTAGTGGTTAGTTGGTCCAGAATGGCCTCGCTCATGATTGCCATTGGCTTCCTACTGGTTGGGTAAAGAGGGTGATTGGGCCATGTGTCTTTCATCATCTAGCAAGTTAGTCTGGAGTCATTCACATAGCAGTGTCAGGATTCCAAGAGAGTGAGTGTAAATTTGCAAGGTGCCTTTAGCCTTAGGACTTATACACTGTTGTGTCTGTTGCATTCTTTTAGGAAAAGGAAATCGCAAAGCCAGCCCCATTAAGGCATGGGAAAATAGACTGCATTTCTTGATGGGGGATTTGGGTACAAGGAAAGGAATGATTTGGGACACATTTTTAAAAACTATTGAAATACAATTTGCATATTCTAAAATTCACTTATTTTAAATGTGCAATTCAATAATTTTGGGTGATTGTATTGAGTTGTGCAACCATCACCTTAATCTAGTTTTAGAATGTTTCTATAACCCCAGTAAGATCCATTGTGTAATCTACCATATTTCTCAAATGCTAGAGATATTGCATGAGCCATATTCTTTTCTAGTTTATCCCATCCCAATTCACTACAAATGAAAATCTTAATAATTATAATTGATAGGGTCCCAGAGGTATTATCACCAGCAGTGGGATTTCTGTTGCCATTGCCAAACAAGTGGTTCAGTTCCAGAATGTTGGCCTTAGGGGTGTGCTTCCTAGGCCCATTTCTAGAACTAGCTGTTGTTGATCAAGTTCTCCAGAAGCAGACGCTGAAATGGAGATTTGTGCTCAAGTTATTTATTAAGAAAGTACTCCCAGGGGATACCAGGAGGGGAGTAGGGAAAGCAAGTCAGTGAGTGCAGGAAATGAAGCTTGAGTGTGGTCTCATACAAAAATCAAGCAGAGGTTAGGCTTCATCCTAATTCCAGAGAGAAAACCTGTTACATAAAATTCACCTTAAAGTTGTTCTCTCATCCAAGCAAGGGAGCTTGGCTTCTTGACCTTACTTGTGTCTCTCAAAGTGCAAGCAAATTATCTCTAGTAGCTTGAGGTTAACCTGTGAAAAAGAACCCTAGGTACTGGCTGTCAAAAACATAACCTAAATTGGTGTGGAAGAGAAGACACAAAAACCGGGTCAGAGGGAATCTGGGTAGAGCCATCTGTGTTATGTGCTACAGGCTTTATGCATGATGGATCTCCTAAAATTAGTACTTTTAATCAAAGCATGAGCATATCTCCAACTGAACCCACTCCACTGGAAAGGTTTAGGTATTTGGGAATAATAGATGGGGGAAATGCCACTTAAGAAATTTTGACCTGTGTGTGAAATGTAAATTTTCTGAAATGATAAGTATTTAAAATTAAGAAGTATGTTTTTATATCTATATGGATATATATGGATATATATATATATACACACACTGAATTAAATTATTAACTGTAGGAACAACAAGGCTATGACAGATCCCTCCAGAAAGTATTTAACCAGCAGTAGAGAGAAGCAGCTGAGTTTGAAACAGTCGGAAGAGAATAGAACATCAGGTAAGTATTTGGTCTTCATATAAAATGCTAATTTATTATATGACATACCGTATTATACTAGAAATAAAAACCTATACTGGGACGTATCTCTACATTATTCGGTGCATGATTCAGTGCTAGTTATCAGGTGCCAATTTGTATCCAGTACTTGGCGAAAGTATTAGATATAAGGGATTTTTATTCTTTTAAGAAAGACTCTAACCTTTACCTTCTTCCCTATTTCACTGCCTACAGTTAAGCTTTTTCGTTGTCAAAGTACCTGAACCATAGAATGAATTCAAGGAGTTAAAGTGGTTGAAACTGAATTTTATCAGTGTTGCTGCTTGTTACAAGTTCCAGAAGGTCTTGGAATTATTGCCTGAAGCAGTTGTTTAAGCTCAGCTTGTACCCCATTTTACAAAAACTAAAAGTTACGCTGTCCACGAATTGTTGTCAGTGTTTCCCACATTTAATATCTCTCTGATCCTCTCAACTCCTTAGAGAATCAGCTATGTGGTATTGATTTGAATATTATGTCAACTGGAAATTAAATTGAAGCAAGCTAAAATATGGCCAGGTGTTGAGTTTAAGAGAATTCATTTGATCAGGACTTCAGGAATGTTCTTTTTTTTTTTAGTGGTTCAGGGTTATGACATTGGACTCCTACAGAAAGAAGTATCTCCAATATAATTCTTACCTCTGAAATAATAATATATTTTGTAACATCCACTTACTGGTTTTCAGCTTTTATAATCAACCTATAGTTAGGAAACAATGCTTAAAGATGTAATAAACCTTGACAATGTTGAAGTTAAGGTGTGTCTTAGAAAAGTTGATGGGGAAGAGGAGGAGAGAGAAGGAATGAAGTAGTCAAGTGATAAGGTTCATGGAACAAAATGTAGAAGTTTTAAGTGTGTTAAAGTTACAGAGTTAATCAGTAAAAGTAAAGTTAACACAACCAATACTTGGAGAGAAGAGAACAAGAACGAGTGATGTAAAGGAGAAATTGCTAATTTTTCATAACAGGGAGATATTACTTATAATGAATAAAGCAAGAAATAGTAGAAACATTATCTAGCATTATGAAGGAAATGAGGAAAACTAAGTTTTAAAACTGGTCAGAAATTAGAAGCAAAATTTTAGGGCAGGAGAGAATTCTTGGTATTATAACCTTTCTGCAGTGTTTGATCTTTTAACATGCATATATACTACTTCGATGCAAAGAAAGGGGGAGAAACAGTTAAATATAAACAGGCCTAATGCGTAATTTTATTATTAAATGAATTTGGCTGATTTAGGAATTAACATTTCCCTGTTTTTTTCATTTTTTTAGGGCTTTTACCTTTACAGTCATCATCGTTTTATGGCAGCAGAGCTGGATCCAAGGACTACTCTTCTGGTAGCACTAACCTAGACAGGTATGCGTTGGCTCTTTGCTTCGTGAAGAACTTGAAGAGCTCTCATTTTCAGAATACTGAATGATGGTTTAGGCTGTGAGGTCTTAAGTGAATATCCTAATTTAAAATAACAAAATTGCTGAGAATCATGACTCACGATATTTTAGTTAGAAAGTATTCTGGAGGGGCGCCTGTGTGGCTCAGTTGGTTGAGCATCTGACTCTTGATTTTGGCTCGGGTCATGATCTCATGGTTCATGAGCTCCAGCCCCACATCAGACTCTGTGCTGACCGCATGGAGCCTGCTTGGGTTCTCTCTCCCTCTCATGCATGTGTGTGCACTTGCATACTCTCTCTCTGTCTCTCTCTCAAAATAAATAAATAAATTTTTAAAAAATTATTTTAAAAACTGGAAATGTTTTAGTTTTCAGATGCTTTTTTTTTTTTTTTTTTTTATGTTTTCAACAAATGAATAAATGTGCTGAGGCCACAGGTGGTGACTATGTGATCAGATTCTTGACCAGTGTATTTTCCATCATCCCTAGTGATGAACATATCAAGATCTCTCCTTAGGCTTTTTACTTATTTATTTATGAAAGAGAGAGCACACATGCAGGGGAGGGGCAGAGAGAGGGAGAGAGAATCCTAAGCAGGCTCTGCGCTGTCAGCACAGAGGCAGAGCCTGACAGGGGGCTTGAACTCACTAGTAAGCAGTGAGATCATGACCTCAGGCGAAATCAAGAGTCACCCAGGTGCCTCCTCAGACGTTTTTAAATTGCCTTCGTTGCCTGTGTATTAAGCTACTACCAAAAGTTAGGACATTTTTTTTAAAAAACAAGTTGCACGTTAGTATTTTTTATTGGGAAAGACTAGTCAGAAACTTAATTGCTGATCCTATACAGATTGAAAATTTTTTTTTTTTTTGAGATTTACTGAACATAAATATATTAGACAACTGGTAAGTGCTTGTCAAGAAAGCACTATCTTGGAATGTAGCCTGGAGGGGCAGTGGTAAATGTAAAAGGTAAGGGTAGTGGGTAATGGTGGTATATAATAGACATGCTATATGATGACCTATTAAGTGACATTTTGGGTTTTTTTAGTAGAATTTAATTCAAAGTGGTAAAAAATTTTTTTGATTATTTGATAAAATGAGGTGAAGTAAAGAATTTGATCCTGTATCTTTAGGTATATTCAGCCTTGGGTGGTTATTTCAGACACTTTATAACTACAGTGATAACTAAGTTATTTGAATTTAAAAGAGAGACATATTTTTGCTTATTAGAAGAATCCTAAAAGAATCCAAGTTTTTAAAAATCCTAAATTAATTATAGTACAAGTTTCTTCTCAAGATAATAGAATGTGTATATTTACTACACATAGGAATGACTGAAGGAAAAAACATTTTTAAGGCAAAGCTGCAATTCAACGATGAGGTAAAAATTTCCAAATCATTGAGAAAAAAACTAATACTGAGTAAATAGGCTGAAGCCATGGGCACATGGAAAACACAGATTAGAGTCAAGTATTTAGGTCTGGGTCTTCAAAACCAGCATGGGATTGGGAATTGAACATAATTCCAGGCCAGAACTTGGTTTGTTATATGAAGCTACATATCTAGAACTGCTTTCTGTGCTAATAAACCAAGGCAAAACACTTTTGTAGCACTACCTGGGTTTGGAACCAAAAATGTGCTGCTTGCCTGATGCTCTCTGAGCAGAGATCAAATACACAGAAATGGGAATTTTAGTGATTGGTGTCTGTTTTAGTGTTGCTTGCACTGGGGCAAGAATTCTGAATCTCTAACATAAAGTCCCATGCAGATTAAAAGCCCACAGTGAGGCACCTGTTAAACATGTCAAGAATGTGGGATTGTGGAATGCAGCACAGAAAGAAGGTGGTAAATGTAAATCAAATGAAGAGACTTGTGTTGGGCTCCATTGGTCTATCCTCCACATCTCAGTAGCATTTTGGAGAAAAAAAGACTGAGGAAAATAAAGACAAGGAACTTGCCAAAGAAGTATGGATGAAAGTGATGAAAGTCCACATGTTGAAAAGCTTCAACAAATGCCAAACAGCAGACACTGAAAAAAAAAAATCTACATTGTAGATGAAATTTTAAACGCTACTTGAAGGAATTACATCATTTATAAAAGGAAAGGAGATGGACATTAGTAACAATAGAAACAGAAGACACTGGAGTAATAGCATCAAAGAATTCTCTACCCAGCTAAATTATAATTCAAGAATGCAGGTGGGGCAACTGGGTGGCTTGGCTGGTTAAGAGCCCAACTCTTGATTTCGCCTCAGGTCATGATGTCACAGTTTGTGAGATTGAGCTCCGTGTTGGGCTCTGCACTAACAGTGCAGAGCCTGTTTGGGATTCTCTCTACCTCTCTCTCTCTGCCCCTCCCCGACTTGTGCACACTCGCACTCTCTCTCAAAATAAATACAATTTAAAAACATTAAAAAAAAATGCAGACAAGTAATGCTGTTTTTAGATATACAGAGACAATTCAGCAAGAAGCAAATTGAAGGAGTGAAAATAAATACCTGAGCAAAAAATTATAAAACCATATTTAAAAATCTAAATACTTTTAAAATTTATTCATTTGTATGCTAAATGTATATAGAAACTCCAGAAGTTACAGGGTGCAAACAGTGAAAAGTAAATCTCCCTTTCTTTTCTAATTCCTAGTTGTTTATTTTATCTTTCCAGAGGCAAATACTATTGCTAATATCCTTTCAGGGTTATTCTGTACATCTAAATACAGTTCGGTAGTTTTTATAAAATGAGGCGACAATAGGATTGAAAGCAAAAAATTAATAAAATTTTAGACACTAAAGAGAAATAGAGTGGGGAAGAATATAGGGAAATTAAAACATTTTAAGTTCCTTTTGAGAACTTAAGTTATACATAATAAAAAGTTAAAGATGACTTCTGCTTCTGGCCAAGATGGAGTTATAGGGACCAGATTTGCCTTCTGTCATGAAACAACTGAGAACCTGGGCAAAATATATGAAACAGTATGGACATGACATTGGACATGAGGCAGTGAAAGACAGTGATCCATGAAAGTTGGGAAACAAATGAAGTTAGCCTTATGACTGCCCTACCTTGCTTCGTGGAGAAAGTTCTCAGGCTGCCACACAAGGAGGGGGAACCAGTCAGAGCCCTGTGCTCTTCCTCAGTTGAGGAAATGAAGCTAGGAGTCCTGGGAAGTCAAGACATCAGGAATTCACAGAGCAGACGAGCAGAGAAGATAGCTGCACAGAGAAAGAATTGCAGAGATCTGCAGAGGGTTCCCCTTGAGTATTCAGTTGACTGCTGATCAATTTTTCAGGTGAGGAAACTAGCCAAGGCCTAGGAAAGAATCACCCCAAGCATCTAAGGGAATAATACTTGGAGTTCATCTAAAGTTAGAGGTAGTTCCTGTTTCTGATAGCAGCAGTGTGCGTGCTAAGAAAGGCCTTGCCTCATTTGTGAGGAAAACCATCCCTGGACTAATTGCTGCTCTGTTCACACATAACAAACCTTAAAAACAAGACCCAAAAAGATCTTACTGTTTCCAGGTAACCTAATTACATCCCAGAGCAAAATTCAAGAATGTTTATAAAAACCAAAAATATCCAGGGGCACCTGGGTGACATTCTGATTCTTGATTTTGGCTTGGGTCATGATCTCAGGGTCGTGAGATCGAGCCCCATATTGGGCTCTGCACTGGGCACAGAGCCTCCTTAAGAGTCTCTCCCTCTCTCCCTACCAAGCCCCGCTTACCCCACTCACACATGCTCTTTCTCTCTTAAAAAATTCTTAGTGTCTGGCACCAAAGATAACTTACTAGGCATACAAAAAAGCAGGAAAATTCAGCCTTTATGGAGGAGAAAAGTTAATAAATACTGACACAGGTGATAGAATTAGCATATGGAAATTAAAAGTTATTAGTCCGAATCAGTCATGACATTAAATATAAATACAAACTGTTTTAACTGTTGTTAAAAAAGACTGGATAGGGGCGCCTGGGTGGCGCAGTCGGTTAAGCGTCCGACTTCAGCCAGGTCACGATCTCGCGGTCCGTGAGTTCGAGCCCCGCGTCAGGCTCTGGGCTGATGGCTCGGAGCCTGGAGCCTGTTTCCGATTCTGTGTCTCCCTCTCTCTCTGCCCCTCCCCCGTTCATGCTCTGTCTCTCTCTGTCCCAAAAATAAATAAAAAACGTTGAAAAAAAATTAAAAAAAAAAAAACAAAAAACTGGATATTAAAGGAAGAAAAATAATCTATATACTATTTAAAAGAAACAACTACAACATAAAGATGAAAAAAGGTTGAGAGCCAAAGGATGGAAACAAATACACCTTGCATTATTCAAACTACAGTGTTTAGGAATGCATCGTAAGAGATACAACTGATGGAAAGGTAATGATAGATTTTAGGGTAGGGGCACCTTGCTGGCTCAGTCAGTAGAGCATGTGACCCTTGATCTTGGAGTCTGTGAGTTAAAGTCCCACATTGGGTGTAGAGATTACTTAAAATCCTTAAAAAAAAAAAAGAAAAAAAAAAGTCTAGGCAGATTAAAGACCTAAATAGGAAGAAAATAAGAGTTAAGACTTTTCGGAGAAAATAATAGGAAAATATTTCTGTGACCTTAAATTATAGACTTATAAAATTAATAGCACAGTGGCCAGGCAGCCCAGCTTCACGAAGGCTCTCGGTGTGCCATGGCCCACTGCCATGATGCGCAGAGGAAGGTCAGCTTCACACTGGGGGCAGCAAAGGAGGAGAAACCTGCTTCTGCAAAAGTGGAAACGAAGCCAAAGAGGGAGGAAAGGATAAGTCTTCAGACAAAAGTGCAGCAAAGGGAAAACAGGCTGAAGTGGCTAACCAAGAAACAAAAGACTTACCTGCAGAAAATGGAGAAAATAAAAATGAGAGTCCAGCCTCTGATGAAGCAGGAGAGAAAGAAGCCAAGTCTGTATTAGTATCATTACCATGTCTTATCAGTGGTCCCTGTCTCCCTTCTTGTACAATCCAGAGGAATATTTTTATCAACTGTTTTGTAAATGTAAGTTTTTTAGTACCTCTAGAAATATTTTTAAGAAGGAGGGAATCCCATCTCAACCCATTTTTAAAGTATAAATGCTTTTTTGTAAGAGGTAAAATAATTTGCTGGTTGTTTATTTTTTGGTATAACCAGAAAATAATAGGATATTAAATTTGAGAGGCTTTGATTGTCTTGGGTGTCAGTTTAACATTCCATAGGTGGGGTAGTTTTTATATACTATGATACCAAGCATACTAAATAGCAGTTTGGAGTCAGATATGCCTTTAATAGATCTTGAACATTTTTTTTAATGTTTATTTTGAGAGAGAGAATGAGAGTGTGCAAATAGAGGAGGGGCAGAGAGAGAGAGAGAGCGGGAGAGAGGGAATCCTAAGCAGGCTCCAGTGCTCTCAGTGCAGAGCCTGATGTGGGACTCAATCTCACAAACCGTGAGATCATGACCTGAGCCAAAATCAAGAGTTGGTCCCTTAACCAACTGAGCCACCCAGGCACCCCTGTCTTGACCATTTTATTTATTTATTTAAATTTTTTTTTAACATTTATTTTTGAGAGAGAGAGAGGGAGACAGAGTGCGAGCAGGGGAGGGGCAGGGAGACAGAGGGAAACACAGAATCTGAAGCAGGCTCCAGGCTCTGAGCTGTCAGCACAGAGCCCGACGCGGGGCTCAAACGCAGGAACCGCAAGATCATGACCTGAACTGAAGTTGGACACTTAATCAACTGAGCCATCCAGGCACTGCTTGAACATTTTAAAATTACTTTTATTCCCATGTTGTCTTTGGTAGAATTATTTCCTAAAGAAAACCACTCCTTGATCTTGGCTCTCCCTGTCAGAATTGTGTACTCTGTAACTTCTTGGTCATAGTAGTCTAGTTTTCTTAGTAACTTTGTTAATGAGCTTTTATAGGATTCAAAATTTAAGTATGTAGTGTATATGATATTGTGAGTTAATAGGACTTAATGTAACAGCATATCAACATTTTGAAGATATTGGTGCTTGATATACTGTTAAGGGAAATTTGCCTCCAGATTTTAAGCTGGAAGGTCACTGGAATAACTTTTAGAAAAGAATCACAGCTACATGATTTTTTAGATTTTTGGTATATACATTAAGAATTGTATACAAATTGAAGTGTCTGTACTGATCCTCAGAACAACCAATAAAAACTCAGTTATGAAAGAAAAAAATATGAAACTACAAAAGATTGATAAATTTGATTATGTCAAAGCTTGACACTTAGAATATATAATAAAGAATTAGAGGGGCGCCTGGGTGGCTCAGTCGGTTAAGCGGCTGACTTCGGCTCAGGTAATGATTTCGCGGTCCGTGAGTTCGAGCCCCGCATCGGGCTCTGTGCTGACAGCTCAGAGGCTGGAGCCTGTTTCAGATTCTGTGTCTCCGTCTCTCTGACCCTCCCCTGTTCATGCTGTCTCTCTCTGTCTCAAAAATAAATAAACGTTTAAAAAAAAAAAAAGGAATTAGAATGTGGAATATTTAAAAAACTGCAAATCATTAAGAACCCCATATAAAACAAAGGGTACGCAAAAGCAGTTCAGAGAAGAACAATTATAAAAATACGTTCAACCTCAGTAGTAATCAGAAAGATGTGAAAAATAACGATGAGATCATGTTTCACTCGTTAATGTGATGGAGACCATGTGAAGAAATAGAAATTCACTATTAGTGAAAATAGAAATTGGTACAGCCTTTTGGGAAAACAGTGACAAGATTTCAGAAGACTAAAAATTAAAAATTGAAAATACTTATTCCTAACATTTTTGCTTCTAAGCATATAAACTAAAGGAAGTTCTCCAGGAAACTGGGTAAGAATATTTGTTGTGTCATTATTTGCAGTAGTGGAAAAAGTTAACTGCCTAAATGTTTTCAAGACTGGGTAAATTAATATATCTATTAAGTGAATAAAAGTAAATAGTAAAGTAAAACTGTATTATAGTTTTTTTCAAGCCATTAACTTGGATTATTTTGATTATAGGTTAAGTAGGTACAGTGTCACAGGCTTCTTCAGCTATTGACAGACTTGCTAATTTACATTTGTGGAATTTTTTCTAAGTGATCATCATTATGGATATTTCCCCAAATTTAGGATTTTTTTTTTTCAGACATTGACTGCTCTGAATCTACTAGGGGGGAAAATAATATTCAAAATTGTTTTGCTTTCCTCATTGTCTGTTCTTTTTTATAGGACTAATGTTTCAAGCCAAACTCCCTCTGCCAAAAGAAGTTTGGGGTTTCTTCCACAGCCAGCTCCTCTTTCTGTCAAAAAGCTGAGGTGTAATCAGGATTATGCTGGCTGGAACAAACCAAGAGTGCCCCTTTCCTCTCACCAACAGCAGCAACTGCAGGGGTAAGTAAATTCCTTGTATTTTACTTTCTTTTTGTAAAGTGATTAAAGTATATATTGCTTGGTGTAAAAAAGAATGAAAGGAGTCATATTAATTACAGTTTTAAAATATATACTCCCTTATTAAAGATTTATCATATCCATTAGTAATGATATATCAGGCCATTATCTGATCTCCCGTTTTTGAACTTTGAAAAAAATTCATACGTATAACATACTAATCATAAGGCAAAAAAAGTGTATTTTCTAATCACGTGCACTTCATCCTTCTCCTGAGATATTTCAGCACTAAATTTTATTTATATGCTCCCCAGCCTCTTTATGCTTAGAGTTTTATTAAACACATAAAAAGGAGATCATAGGGGCGCCTGGGTGGCTCAGTTGGTTGAGCGTCCAACTCTTGCTTTTGGCTCAGGTCATGATTACCATGGTCGTGAGATCGAGCTCTGTGTCAGGCTCTGCCTCTGTGCTGACAGCTCCCAGAGCCAGCTTGGGATTCTTTCTCCCTCTCTCTCTGCCCCTCCCCTGCTTGCACATGCACTCTCTCTCAAAATAAACTTAAAAGGAGAGAGAGATCACAATGTAATAACTAATAATAATTGTAGCGCTCTTACCTAAAGTATTTGTTACATGCCAAATACTGTGTACTAAGTGTTTAAATAGATTTTTTTTCTTTAAATTCTCATAGCAGCTCTGTGAGATAGATGTATGAAATATCTGCATTTAGAGGTGCCTGGATGGCTCATTTGGTTAAGTATCTGACTCTTTCTTGATTTCGGCTCAGATCATAATCTCATGCATGGTTTGTGGGATCGAGCCCCTCATTGGGCTCTGCACTGACAGCACAGAGCTTGCTTAGGATTCTTCGATCTTCCCTCCCCCCCCCCCCCCCCCCGCCCCCACTGGCACAGGTGGTCTCACACTCTCTCAAAATAAATAAACTTAGGGGCGCCTGGGTGGCGCAGTCGGTTAAGCGTCCGACTTCAGCCAGGTCACGATCTCGCGGCCCGTGAGTTCGAGCCCCGCGTCAGGCTCTGGGCTGATGGCTCGGAGCCTGGAGCCTGTTTCCGATTCTGTGTCTCCCTCTCTCTCTGCCCCTCCCCCGTTCATGCTCTGTCTCTCTCTGTCCCAAAAATAAATAAAAAACGTTGAAAAAAAAAAAATTTAAAAAAAAAAAATAAATAAATAAATAAACTTAAAAAAAAATTGGTTTTTACAAATGAAGTAACTAAGGCTTAGATAAGGTAACTAACTTTCTCAAGGTGATATAGTCAGTGGTACAGCAGTAGTAAACTTCGTCAGTTGGGCTCCACTTGCATTCTTAACCCCTGTGCTCTATTACTTCTCTGTTCCTTGATTTTTTTTCACTCCATACTAATCATGGGCTTCCTCCTATATTATGACATAACCTTTAACCATGTTAGTGTACATTTAGATTTCCCTTTTTGCCATTACCATCTAGGCTAGAATGAAGATTCTCATGCGTATCTTTTTAATATTTATTGGAACTTTAGTATAAATTTTTGGAAGTGTATTTTTGTTAAGACTACAATTTTGAAGTTTTGAAATTTTTTTATTATTCTTACCAAACTGCTCTCCTCACATCTACCAGTTTGTTTTCAGTGTTGCTCAAATTATTGCTTTTGTACTCGCTTTAAGGTAATCTTTTTACTTGAATGAGTGGCATCTCCCAATTTGGCTTATCCATAGTGATTTATATGCTTCATGTCATAGCAGATAATAATATAGAATTTACAGTGAAGACATTTCACTTTCTTCTCTGTTTTCCTGTTCCTTTTCTCTGAGCTTTTTTTCCCCTGTGCTTTTTTCACCAAATTTTTGGTCTGCCTCAAATTATTACCCTGCTTTCTCCTTACTAGACAACATTCTTGTTATATTAGTCATACCTGTCCCCTCTTGTGACCATTTTTTATCCAGATCTTGTCTCTATCTTCATCATATTTGTCTCATTTTCTTATTGTCTTCTCTTATGCAGTCTTTGTTTTCTGGTCTTTGTTTCCATTTCTGGTCTCTGTCATTTGCTTCCTGCAGAGTCCTTTGAAATTCTCATGAGTTACCCACTGTTGATGCTCCAGACTTCCTGTCTACTTCTAGTGTTTCTTTAATTTTGGTATATACCTATACCCATCTCTAGGAATATAGCTTTCTTTTTTTCAGACTTGTTTCATGAATTAGACTGTAGGGTTTCAAGTAGGCTAAGTACTCAGGACTAAGGACTCCTTAAAAACAACAACAACAGCGGTGCCTGGGTGGCTCAGTCGGTTAAGTGTCTGACATCGGCTCGGGTCATGATCTCACAGTTGGTGAGTTCAAGCCCCACGTCGGGCTCTGTGCTGACAGCTCAGAGCTTGGATCCTGCTTCAGATTCTGTGTCTCCCTGTTTCTCTGCCCTTCCCCCATTCACGCTCTGTCTCTCTGTGTCTCTCAAAAATGAATAAATGTTAAAAAATTAAAAAACAACAACAAACAGTGGAAAACTGCCAGATCTAGAGGTTAAAGGAGGCCACCTAATTCCATTGTTCCTTACAAATCCTCAAAAAAATATAAAATGAATGAGTAGTGCAAAGAAAAGCACACATAACCATTAGCATTACTAGGAGAGAAAGAATACTATCACCTGCAAACTACCTTCTGGGTAGAGAAGCAAACCAAATGCCAGTAGTGTTATTTTCTACTGCTTTAAGCCTGTGAGTGCTGAGTTGGGGATAGGAGGCTTTAGAGATTCCGTGAAACAAAAATATATAGGCAGTAGAAGGCTTAGATGAAGCATAGGAAAAAAGAAAAATCACTGTCAGAGAAATTCAGATACCATCTGCTGAAATACTGAATGTAAGTCTGGATCTTGGTAGTTCACAGCTCTGGTTACAGGAAAGGAACTTGCAAGTAATTGGTGTCAGAAGTAACAGTCTCAAAGAAGCATTACTTGTGGGGAAGGAATCATCCAAACCTGGAGACTTGGTTTAGAAGCAAAAGAAAAAAATGAGAGAAAAATTATGAGTTGTGCTGAAATAAAGGGCAAACAAGACATGCCAACCCTGCCTTGTCTTCTACCACCACTACCATCTTCCATTAAAGAAACGGCTTTTTCCTAAACTAACAGAAGAAGGTATACTTAGGAACCCTGTCCATGAAATGAACAGGAATGTAAAAAGCAGGCCACTGCCATACAAAATTATAAGGAAAAAAACCATGATTCAAAATATTTAGACCAAAAAAAATTGTACCCCTGCAATCACCATGAACCATGAGGAAACTGTTGTATAGCACCCAAAACTGAATTAAATGTCCTTAGACAAGCATTTGAAGGTATGAAAAAAACACCATGGATCAGGAATTCAAACCCTAAATCAAAATGGGCAAACAGGAAGAAATGGCAGTTGCTTATGCTCCGAAAAAAGAAGAAAGACATCATATCAAAAGGCTAAATTAAAGGTCCCCAAGGGAAAATAAGTTTACATGAAAATTTAATAAGGGGCTTTGAAGGAAAACAGAAGAACCACCCAAGGGGGAGTGGAGATGAGATGGAGAAGTATGAACAATCAGAGATAAATAAGTAAGTAAATAATAAACAATCAGGGAGAAAGAGTTGAACTCGGAAACAGGCAAGGAAGGTCCCATTAGAGTCTAACAGTCTAGACTTTAAAGATAAGAAAACTGTTAGACTTTAGATTAAGTTTTATTAGACTTCAAAGATACGGAGAAATCCTCAGTGCTTGAGTCAAAAGGATGAAATTATTTGCAAGGGCAAGAGAAGACCGATACCAGACTTCTCAAGTCATCATTCAAAGCAAGACAAGAAAAGAACAAAATTTTGAAGAAACTTGAGGAAAGAAAGGATGCACAAAGATTGTGCCAATCCAAGCGGCCAAGTATGCAGGCTAGAGAAAATAAGCTTTGAAGTGGAAGAACTCCAAAAACTGTATACATATGCTCTTCATGAGGAATCTGCAGAGTGTGAGCTTCGCCCAACCAAGAGGTGACAAGGGAGACATTGACAAGACATAGGTGATGAACTTTCATGTATTTGGTTGTAGAGCTAAGACTAAAACAATGGTGGGAACACATGGAAAGATGGTATATAAACATTACGTCTTCTGTCAAAGGAGTATGATTGCATCTGAAAGGAAATGGAAAGGGAGAGAAAAGAAGTAGAATAAAATAATTGTGTCAGAGGTAATAGGTATGAGTCAAAGGTTGCCTTTTAAAATGGACAGACTAGATAGTAAAAGAAAAAGCTTAAGAAGTAAGAGTTAATGGCACCATAAAAAAGTATAAATAGGGGCACCTGAGTGGCTCAGTTGGTTACGTGCCCGACTTTGATTTCAACTCAGGTCATGATCTCATGGTTCGTGAGTTCAATCCCCACATCAGACTCCGTGCTGACAGAGCCTGCTTGGGATTCTCACTCTCTCCCTCTTTTTCCCTGCCCCTACCCCACCCATGATTTCCGTTATCTCGCAAAATAAATGAGTAAACTTAAAAAAATGATTACTGTAATACAAAATAATAAAGAAAATACAAAATATAAAGAAAAATAAATTAACCTGCACTTATCTTTGAAAACCTTTGTGGCTGGTGTGAGGGAGATAAGAGAGAGGAGGACTGTTGTGTAGGACAACTTTCAGTAACAGATGTTGACTGCAGTACAGTATTAATAAACTCTTGTCATATACTGTATTTAATATAACTGGCAATAAGGCTGCAGAGGAAAGGATCTATATCCGCAGACAGCCTGACCTAGAATGAAGCAAAGCATTCCTGAGCTTACTCTTGTATGGAAAAGCAAAGGACTGTCCATAGGTGCTTTGATGTGACAAAAAATACACGAGTGCCAGTTGTGGGCACCTTCCAACATCCTGAAAAATCACTGAAATCACTGATTTCTGCCGAACACCAGGGCCTGGACCTGAGCATCTGAGCATGGGGGACGATCATCCACAATCCTGCGGTGTGAGAGAGAGAGAGAGAGAAAGAGAGAGAGAACCATTAGCTCAATTGTGATCATGTGAGATTCGGCATCACATACCACTCATATTGCAAGACATCGTTCATTTATCAAGTTAAAATTTATCAGAAATGTTCACTCTTCTGGAACACTTGCAGAACAAGTTACTCACAATCCAAGGTTTTACTGTATGTGTTTGTTCAAGTAGTACACACAAAAAGTTACAAACCAGTATCATTTATGAATACTGATGCAAGAAACCTTAAGTTAAATACTGATATATTTCTATTCCAGTATCACATTAAGAAAATATAATAATAAATAATAAATAATAAATAATAATATTATATATTATTATATATTATATAATTAATAATAATAATAAAATATAAATATATATTTTATTTATAATATACATAAAATATAATATAAATAATATAATAAATATTATATTATATTATATTATATATTATATATAATGTATATTATATATTATATAATTATATATAATATATAATATACATTATATATAATATATTAAATATATATACTATATATTTATAGTATATTATATTATATATATTATATATAATATATAATTATATATAATTATATTAATTATATATTATATTATAATAAAATATAATATAAATAAAATAATAAAATATAATAAAATGTATAATAAAAATATAGAAAATCTATAAACTGTGACCGAACAAGTTCATACCAAGATTGCAAGATAGTTCGATATTAGGAAACCTATTATTATAATTTACTGTACTACTAGGCCAAAGAAAAAATCATATGACTTTCTTTGTTGATACCGAAAAAATCTTTGACAAAATATAACACTCATTTCTGATAAAAACACTTGAAAACATAAGAATCAGTGAATACTTCCTTAACCTGATTAAATATATACCTCACTTTTGGGGCGCCTGGGTGGCTCAGTGGGTTGGGTGTCCAACTTCAGCTCAGGTCATGATCTCCTGGTTTGTGGGTTCGAGCCCCGCGTCAGGCTCTGTGCTGACAGCTCAGAGCCTGGAGCCTGCTTCAGATTCTGTGTCTTCCTCTCTCTCTGCCCCTCCCCTGCTCATGCTCTGTCTCTCTCTGTCTCAAAAATAAATAAAAACTTTAAAAATAAAATTAAAAATAAATAAATATATACCTCACTTTTAAAACCAGTGTTTAGTAAGGAAGAAATCAAGGATGCCTGCTATTTATATTTCTATTTAATTTTGTATTGGAAGTACTAACCAATGCAGTTACACAAGAGAAAGGAAATAGAAACATAAGCATTGGAAAAGAAAGACCTATAAACCATGGTGAAACTAACTTAAAGCCTTAGGCAGAGAACAGGATTGGAAATTAACATACAGAACAATTTGGTATATTAATACAGATAATCAGATGGAAGATAATGGAACAGAAGGCCCCATGTACAGTAGCAACAAAAAAAGGTTTTGTGTGTGTGTGTGTGTGTATACATGGAAAGAAACTTAGCAAGAGTTACTTAAAATTGAATGAAGGAAACTATAAAATGCTTCAAAAAGATATAAAATAAACTTAAATACATGTGAAACATCCATGTTCTTGGGGTGGGGGACATCCTAGCATGATCAAGATATGGTTCTCCCTAAAATGATTTGTAAGTTTAATGTGATCCAAATAAAAAGACTGAAAAGCTTTTTTATGGAGCTAGGCTAGTTGATGTTTTTGTGTGCACAGGTTCATATGGAGAGGCGCTTGGGTGCCTCAGCTGGTTGAGTCTGACTCTTGATCTCCACTCAGGTCTTGATCTCAGAGTCATGAGTTCAAGCCCCACATTGGGCTCCACACTGGGTATGAAGCCTACTTTTAAAAAAAAGGTTGATATGGAAAAACACAGCAAGTTAGGAAAATACTGGGAAGAAATAAAGGGGGAAATAGTCTTACTATATTTGTAATATTATAAAGTCCTTATGATTAAAATAGCTCAGTATTGGGGCACCTGGGTGGCTCAGTCGGTTAAGTGTCCTACATCAGCTCGGGTCATGATCTTACAGTTTGTGAGTTTGGGCCCCGCGTTGGGTGCTTGCTGACAGTGCGGATCCTGGAGCCTGCTTCGGATTCTGTGCCTCCCTCTTTCTCTGCCCTTCCCCTGCTCAGACTCTGTCTCTCTCTCTCTCTCTCTCAGAAATAAATAAACATTAAAAAAAGTGGTTTTTTAGACTAAAATAAAATAGCTTAGTACTGATACATGAATAGACAGGTCAGTGGAACAGAATAGAAAGTCCAGGGACAAGAAGTATTTTTCTTTTAATAAATGGGGTTGACATATCTATATGGCTATTTTGAAAAATATAGTTAGATTCATCTCAACTGTATGCAAGAATAAATTCAAAATTAGAGTCCTCAATTTTAAAAATGGAACTTTTTAAAAACTTTTTAATGTTTGAGAGGGCTAGGGCACAAGCTGGGGAAGGACAGAGAGAGAGGCAGAGAATCTGAAGCAGGCTCTATGCTGTCAGTGCAAAGCCCAACATGGGGCTCAAACCCACTAACTGTGAGATTATGACCTGAGCCGAGTCAGATGTTCAACCGACTGAGCCACCCAGGCACCCTTAAAAATGAAACTTTAAATACTAAAAGAAACTGGGAGTGAATTTCTTTATAATTTTAGTGTAGGGAAAGGCTTGTAACTGTGACTCAAAATCAAGATTCAGTAGAAGATTGATAAATTTGTGTACATAAAAATTACATTTGGGGCCCCTGGGTGGCTCAGTCCATTAAGCATCTGACTTCAGCTCAAGTCACCATCTGTGGTTCGTGAGTTCAAGCTCCCACATTAGGCTCTCTGCTATCAGCACGGAGCCCACTTCAGATCTTCTGTCTCCCTCTCTCTGCTCCTTCCCTGCTTAAATCTCTCTCCCTCTCTCTCACTCAAAAATAAACATTAAAAAAATTAGAATTTTCATGGCCAAAAGCATAAACTAAGAAAAATTAGGAGCAAATATTTGCAACATGTATCATAAATATCATGCTGATCTTTCTGAAATACAAAGAATTTAAAAACTTGACAGGGGAAGAAGATCTCAATAAAGTGGTAGAGGTCCTGCGTTCTGTTGCTTCACAAAGCCATTGAAAAATCAAGCAAAACTGTCAGAATCAACTTTGTCAGAACTCTGTGGAAAACAGAGGTTTACAGCAATCAAGCAAACACTAAATCAAGAAAAAGGCAATTTAAAAAATGATCGGGGCGGGGTGCCTGGGTGGCTCAGTCAGTTAAGCATCCAACTTCAGCTTAGGTCATGATCTCACGGTTTGTGACTTCGAGCCCCATGTTGGGCTCTGTGCTGGCAGCTCGGAGCCTAGAGTCTGCTTCAGATTCTCTCTCTCTCTCTCTCTCTCTCTCTCTCTCTCTCAAAAATAAATAAACATTAAAAAAAAAAATGATAGGGGGCACCTGGGTGGCTCAATCAGTTGAGCTTCTGACTTCGGCTCAGGTCATGATCTCAAGGTTAGTGATTTCAAGCCCCGCATGAGGCCCCACACTGACAGTGCAGAGCCTGCTTGGAATTCTCTCTCTCTCTGCCCCTCTTCTGCTTGTGCTCTCTCTGTCAAAGTAAATAAACTTAAAAAAATTTTTTTATTAAAAAATTAATTAAAAATAAAAACGATAGGAAATTGGGACTTTTTAAAACTCCTGTGTATGCTGAGGAATTTTGAAAAACATGCACATGCCCAAGACTCATGCTCAGAAAAGACCTAGGAAGACATGAAGCTTTCACTTCTGGCCAGTCTGTAAGATCAGTGCAAGCTGGCAGTGAGGCTGAGACAGAGTTTATAAATGACCCAGAGAAGCACTCAAAGTGTGCCCCAGCATAATGCCAATCTTCAAAGCCTGGGAGAAGTTTTTTCATTTTGTTGTTTCTTCTACTTCTTTTCCTTCTTCCCTCTTTCTCCTTTTTTTCTTCACTTTCTCTCATCCAGATTTCAAGGAAATCTGTCAGAACATTAGCTGGACACAAGCCAAAGGAACAGCGACTTCAGGGACCACACATGACAAATAATTACAGACTTTACAAAAAGAGTTTAGAAAACTGACTAAACATGTAACTACAGTAAATAACAAAAACAAATTCTGAGGAGAGTTAAGAATCCAGTTTCCATAATTATTATAATATTCAAAATGTTCAGCATAAAACTTAAAAACATGCAAAGAAATAAGAAAGTATGGCCCATTGGTAGAAGAAATTAATGGAAACTATTGCTAAGGAAACATAGACATTGGACTTAATAGACAAAATTTTTAAATAAACTTTAGAGAGGGGCGCCTGGGTGGCTCAGTCGGTTGAGCTACCAGCTTCGACTCAGGTCATGATCACATGGTTTGTGGGTTTTAGCCCCGCATGGTGCTCTGTGCTGACAGCTCAGAGCCTGGAGCCTTCTTAAGATTCTGTGTATCCCTCTATCTTTGCCCCTCCCCTGCTCACTCTCTCTCAAAAATAAGCATTAAAAATTTTTTTAAATAAATAATAAACCAGAGAGAATAAACATTATAAAATAATAGCTAAGTATCATCAATACTCCAGTTTCAGTAATGGATAGGGCATATAGACAGAAAAATCACCAAGGAAAACATGTGATTTGACCAACACTATAAACTGCCTAGATGTATGGGACATATATAGAACATTCTGCCCATCAACGACAGAATATATTTTCTTTTCAAATGCACATGAAACATTCTCTGGGACAGACCATATGTTACACCACAAAGTAAGTCTCCATTTTAAAAGTTTGAAATCGTGTAAAGTATCTTCTTCAACCACAGTAGAATGAAGCTGGAAATCAGTTACAGATGGAAAACCCGAAATATGTGGAAATTAAACAACACACTCTTAACTAATGAAGTCAAAGAAGAAATCACAAGGGAAATTTAAAAATACTTAAAGATGAATGAAAGCCCTAGCAGCATACCAAAATTAACGGGATGCAGCAAAAGCAGTACCCAGAGGGAAATTTATAGCAGGAAACACTTACATTAAAAAAGAAACATTGGTGAGGCTGTAGAAAAATTAGAACCCATTATACATTGCTGGTGGGAATGTAAAATAGTGCAGCTACTGTGGAAAACAGTATAGTTCTGGAGATAGATGGTGGTAATAGTTGCACCACAGCACGAGCGTACTTAAGGCATCTGAACTGTACACCTTCAGATGGTTAAATGGTGGGGTGCCTGGCTGGCCCAGTCGGCAAAGCCTGCAACTCTTGATTTCTGGGTCGTGAGTTTGAGCCCTACGTTCAGCATAGAGTTTGCTTTTTAAAAAAATGTATAAAATGGTTAAATGGTAAGTTTTATGTATATTTTCTCATGATATTTTTAAAAATGACCTCAAATCAATGATCTAACTTTACACCTTAAAGAACTAGCGCAAGACGAGCAAACTAAACCCAAAGCTAGCAGGAGGAAGAGAATAATAAAGATTAGAGAAGAGATGAATAAAGAATAGAAAAACAAGAGACAGTCGTCCAAACCGAAAGTTGTTTCTTTGAGAAGATCAACAAAATCAACAAACCTTTAAACTGACGAAAATAGAAGACTCACATAACTAAAATCGGAAACACAAGTGGGTACATTACTACCAATCTTACCAAAATAAAAAGGATTTTAAGACCGTTCTATGATTACATCAATAAATTAGGTGACTAGATGAAATGGATAGATTTCTAGAAACAAAGGAGAATTGTGCAGCTATGAAAAAAAAGTGTAAAAAGTTGAAGAAGGTATATAAACTCATAGCCAAAATGAAATACTGTTTCACACCTAGTAGTGGTAAACAAGAAACCCGGGGTGGCTGGGTGGCTCAATTGGTTGAGCATCTGACTCCATTTCAGCCCAGGTCATGATCCCAGCATTGTGGGGATTGAGCCCCCAAGTCAGGCTCCCTGCTGAGGGTGGAGTCTGTTTAAGATTCCCTCCTTCTATCCTTCTTCCCTACTCACTCACTCTGTCTCTAAAAATGAAAAATAATAATAATAATAAATTTAAAAAAGAAACATGAAAATAACGAAGTATGTGTTGGTAAATTAAAAAAACAAGTTACTAAGTATATACCATATAGCATTCCATCTATCTTCTGTTTTTACAAAAGAAATAAAAATATACATGTTTGCTTATATGTATACATAAAATATTTTTAAAATATATAAAATAGAATGTGTAAAATTATATTTTATTTAAATTGGAATATAATACTATATTTAAATATGTTTTAAGTTGGTGTGTCTTCAGGTTCAGTGGTATTTCCTTTAGTGTCTAATCTGCTATTAATCTCATTCAATAATATTTTCATTTATTGTGTTTTTTATCTCTAAAATTAGTTTGGGGCTTATTTATATTTTTCATTTCTTTCCTCTTATATTTATGTTTTTCTCTGCACCTGTGATCACACGAAGTATTTTTTTTTAAGTTTATTTAACTTGAGAAAGACAGCATGAAAGGGGAAGGACAGAGAGAGAGGGAGAGGGAGAGAATCACAGGTAGGCTCCATGCTGTCAGCACAGAGCCCGATGTGGGGCTTGAACCCACAAACCGTGAAGTCAAGACCTGAGCCAAGATCAAGGGTCAGACGCTTAACCGACCAAGCCACCCAGGCACCTCTAAAGCATATTTATAATAGCAGGGCACCTGGGTGGCTCAGTTGGTTAAGCATCCAACTTCGGCTCAGGTCATGATCTCGCAGTTTGTGAGCTCGAGCCCTGCTTGAGGCTCTGCTGAGAGCTCAGAGCCTAGAATCTGCTTTGGATTCTGTGACTCCCTCTCTCTGCCCCTCCCCTACTTGCACTCTATCTGTCTGTCTGTCTCTCTCTGTCTCTCAAAAAAATTTTTAAAAATGTGAAAAAAAAGTATATTTATAATAGCTATTTTAATATCTGCAACTTGGGTTTGATTATTCTGAGACTTTTGTTTAAGCTCTTTGGTGTTAAACCTAGAGTAGACTTTATTCTAAGGCTAATGTAATTCATTTCCTAAAGCATGGGTCTTCTGGTATTTCTGCTAATGCCCTCTGAGTTCATCTAGATCTCTCTCCTCTGGTTGGAATTCAACCAATTTTGGGTCCTGCAAGAGCTCTGGAAATTATTCTGCTAATAGTTCCCCATGGGGCGCCTGGGTGGCTCAGTCGGTTGAGCGTCGACATCGGGCCCAGGTCAAGATCTCGTGGTCTGTGGGTTTGAGCCCTGCGTCGGGCTCTGTGCTGCCAGCTCAGAGCCTGGAGCCTGCTTCAGATTCTGTGTCTCCCTCTCTCTCTGCCCCTCCCCCGCTCATGCTCTGTCTCTCTCTCTGTCTCTCTCTCTCTCTTCTCTGTGTCAAAAGTAAACATTAGAAAAAAAAATCCCCAATAATCATTCTTTTCCTTGAAGTTCTTGCCTGGTGTCACAGGGTTTCACCCTAAACATGCACAGGTTGGTATTTAGCTGAATACTCAACAGACTGTGCCTATTTCTGGAGCTTTTCCTTTGCACAGCTCCCTCCCCTCAGGTACTCTGTCCCAGACATCTAAGCAATCTCAGCCTATCAAACTCTGATTTGTTTCAACTCAGTTCAGCTTAATTCCTGGGCTGTTTGGGTATGCCTCCCTGGACTGCAGTTCACAAATTGCCTGCAGCCAGAAACCCTGCATAATGGTAGGATTCACACTGCTTCCCTTCTCATAAGAGTCACAGTCCTGCGCTGCCTGTTGTCCAATGTTTTGTCCTTTTTCCCCCCCATTGTTTATGGTGGTAGGATAATTCCAGACCCTGATACTTTCTCATAGTCTGAAGTGGAAGTTCTTCAGGGTATTCAAAATTGACATCACCAATGAATAGTACAGTAATATCATGTACCTCTGAATGTGATACCCTTGGAAGGAGACAGTATCACTATATGTCACTGTGTTTTTCCAGCCTGGGCTGAATCTCATGAAGAAATAACAAACCCAGCATGAAGAACAGTCCATTAAAAAATAGTGATGGGGGGGAGGATGTATTCTTCACAAATGTCAATGTCGTGAAAGAGAAAGCTGAAGAAGTACTCTGGATTTAAAAAAAAAAACAAAAAACTGAAGAGACACGAGTACTAAATGCATCATCCTATTCTGGACTGAATCTTGTGCTTAGCCCAGGGGTCAGGGGGCGGATGCTATAAACATATTGGGCCAGTTGGCAAAATTGGATTGAAGTATGTTAGATAAGAGTATATCGGCATTAAATTTTATAATGCTGGTAACTCTGCCTTGGTTATATAAGAGAATGTTCTTATGAAATACACCCTGAAGTATATAGGGCTTAAGAGTTACGATTTATGCAACTTACTCTCACACGCGTCATAAGAAATACAGAGAGAGATGCATTAAATGGCAAAGCATATAGTGCAAAAGGTTAACAGTTGATGAATCTGGACAAAGAATATTCTTGTGCAACTTTTCTGACAGTTTGGGAATATTTTCAAATAGAAGTTTTTTTAAAAATATGTGCTTTAGAATATGTTTGGCAATGCCCATTAAAGCCAAATACATATATCCTGTGATCCAGCAGTTCTACTTCTGGGCATATCCTGAAGAGTAATGAGTAAGTTATATCTCAATGAAAAATTAAAATTATAAATAAGAACAGATTACTCTTTGAATAAGTCCCCAGTTCTTTTTAACATTCATTTGAAAATGTACAGCTTTACTTGTTATAATCTTATAATGCAGTGGTTCTCAGAGTATAGTCCTCAGACCAGCAGCATCAGCATCAACTGGAATCTTGTTAGAAATGCAGTTTTGCACCCTCTCTGTTTAGACCTACAGGGCTTAGCAATATGTATTTTAACAAGCCCTCTATGTGATTCTGAAGCATGCTGTAGTGGAGAACCCCTGCTTTAATGAACATATGTCAGGAACTACTATTGTCTTCAAAAGCATTATATTATTATTTTTTTTTTTTTTCATTTTCAGCTTCTCCAATTTGGGAAATACCTGCTACATGAATGCTATTTTACAATCTCTGTTTTCACTCCAATCATTTGCAAATGACTTGCTTAAGCAAGGTATCCCATGGAAGAAAATTCCACTCAATGCACTTATCAGGTAATTGTTACATATTTACTAAATAAACTTTTACCTTATTAATTATAGAATAACAGTTGCGGACACTTAAAATTTTATGTGCCTTAGACACTTAAAGCTTAAAGTTTTAGGGGCACCTGGATTGCTGTCAGTTGAGCATCTGACTTCGACTCAGGTCATGATCTCACAGTTTGTGGGTTTGAGCTCCCCGTGTCGGGCTCTGGCTGACAGCTCAAAGCCTGGAGCCTGCTTTGGATTCTGTGTCTCCCTCTCTGCCCCTCCCCCACTCACGCTCTGTCTCTCAAAAATAAATGTTAAAGTTCAAAGTTTTATTGGTAATAGTCTTTCAGATATCATGCTATCCAAACTTTTGTAAAACTTCACTAAATTTGTCTCTTGTTTTAACAGACGCTTTGCACACTTGCTTGTTAAAAAAGATATCTGTAATTCAGAGACCAAAAAAGATTTACTCAAGAAGGTTAAAAATGCCATTTCAGCCACAGCAGAGAGATTCTCTGGTTATATGCAGAATGTGAGTACTCATTGTTTTTAAACACTTTAGAGATAAGGGAAATTGAAATGATTTCAGTGTGTTACCTGATTTTTATTTTAAAATGAGATTTGTGTACATGTGTTCATCACAGGTTGTAAAACCTGAGGACTTAGGGTAAGGTTTAATATGACTCTTCTGTGTATTTTATCGTATTTTAATAATACAGATATCGTTTGCCATTACGGGAACTTGGGCTATTTTAGCTACAAAAGCTAACATACTTTTTCTTAAAGTAGGAGTGATTCATTTATTTATTCATGCTAGTCCCCCTGGTAGTTAAAAATATAAAATCCGTCATTTATTCTTATTCACAAAATATGTACCCCCAAATTGTTAGAATAAATCTGACCTTTTTTGTGTTAATTAACCTCCAAATGCTTTAGTTGTATAGATCACAATGTTAGCAAGCTATTTTTGTGACAAGAAAGGCTTTGATCTTATAATTAAAGATATTGTGCCTTCTTAGGATGCTCATGAATTTTTAAGTCAGTGCTTAGACCAGCTGAAAGAGGACATGGAAAAGTTAAATAAAACTTGGAAGACTGAACCTGTTCCTGGAGAAGAAACTTCATCAGATATTTCAGCTACCAGGGTATACACTTGCCCTGTTATTACTAACTTGGAATTTGAGGTTCAGCACTCCATCATCTGTAAAGCGTAAGTAGTCTAGGAAAACTCTTTGCCTTTTTCTTTTTTTTTTTTTTTTTATTTAAAAATTTTTTTTAACGTTTATTTATTTTTGAGACAGAGAGACAGAGCATGAACGGGGGAGGGTCAGAGAGAGGGAGACACAGAATCTGAAACAGGCTCCAGGCTCTGAGCTGTCAGCACAGAGCCCGACGCGGGGCTCAAACTCACGGACCGCAAGATCATGACCTGAGCCGAAGTCGGCCGCTTAACCGACTGAGCCACCCAGGCGCCCCGCCTTTTTAATTCTTTATGGCAGGTGATTAAAATTCTTTGAGAAGGTTTTAATTCTTCCTTTCTATGTCATAAGGACACATAAATGCATAGATTCTACCAAACATCTCTTTTCAGTGTCTTTATCTTCTGTAAAAATGCTTTGTAGGGTGAGAACTAAGGAGAACTGGACTATTTTGTCATGTGCTTTAGTGCTGACTAAGCACTTAATTTTGATCTGTAAGTTTGGTTTTGGTTGTTTTTTTTTTTTAATCTTTGCGTGGAATACTGAGTACTCTGGGAGTACTTGTTCTTTTTCCCTGGAAAGACTCCCTCTTATTAGTTGCTTATTTTATTAAACCAAATTGTTTATATTAAAAATGGGATTTTTTTTACAGGATCAGAATTTGAATTATTTTAACTTTTGCAGTGGTTTTTAACCATTTTCCATTCATTATTCAGACTTTCTACATTTAATTAATTTCCATGCTCACTGTCAGGACTTCTGTACCTTGCACTTCACATCAAAAGGTTCTATTTTGATTAGTTTCCTAGTTATTGATAGTACATCTCTGAATGTTTTTCAGAGAGAGTGGAATTCTTCTATATAGGTAAGAATTAGTTTTGTGGCTTTCGCACATGACTTAATACAGAACTATTGAATCACACATAACCTTTCCCCCTTAATATCTTATATACACTTTCCCATCATATCCTATTACTCTGTGACATTTGGGAGAAACCTGATTTTGTGGGTAATGTTTTTCTTCTGAAAACCCGTGGTGTTCTTTATTTTTGAAATTCAGTTTCACAAGTTTACATCTAAATATTTTGTTTAATTTTCCCTTAAACGTGATACAGCTTTTTCATCTGAAGATTTGGGATTTTCTTCGACTCAAGGAAACTATTCTTTAAATAGTGCTTCTCTTCCATCTGTTTTGGAGTTTTCTTTAGAAATAGTCAATACCTGGGGCACCTAGGTGGCTCAGTGAGTTAAAGCATCTGACTTGATTTCAGCTCAGGTCATGATCTCACTCATGATCTCGTGAGTGAGCCCTGCATCGAGCTCTGCACTGACAGTGCAGAGCCTGCTTGGGATTCTCTCTTTTCCCCGCTCTCGGCCCCTCCACTGCTCATGCACGTGCATGCATGCGCACAAGTGCTCTCTCCCTCCCTTTCTCTCTGTCTCTCTCAAAAGTAAATAAATAAACATTAAAAAAAAAAAAAAGAAATACTCAACACCCATATATTGGCTGTCCATTATCCATTCTGTCTTCCATATCTCTGTTTTTCATAGACTGTTCATGAGGTCTCTTCCAGCTATAACATTCCAGTAATTTGGATTAGAATTTTGAACATTCAGATGGACACTATACAGATAATTTATATTACTAGTATGTGTGACATTTCTTGCCATCGTAATTTCTTCAATCTTTTTCCCCCAGTGGATAAATTATTTTAAAAGAAAAAGTCCAGGTCTTATAAATACAGCCCATCTCTTTTTACAAACTGGAAGCCCCACCAGCAGTTAATAATATGGTAGCCAGTCATCTTTCTCTTTCTTCTAATGCACTTCCATACAAAATCTGTTCAAGTTAAAGAAATAAAATTTTGATGATTATTTGTGATTGTATCATTTAATTGTGAGGGTGCCAACCAAACTTCTTTTCATAGGTGAATTTCAGTTGCCTCTGATAGAAATGGCTCCAGGTAGCACAAGAAGAAAGAAGTCATATCAGAGCAGTGGCTACTGCACTGTGCCAATGGCAGCAGTCAGGCACTTCGCTTGTGCAGCATCCAGATGTTGGGTGTACACTTGGGGTGTGTGCACCATGCATGAAGTGACATATTTCATGGGATGTAGACATGCCAGGTGGCCAGGCTGAACAGTGGCCCAAGAATGTGGCAAGTCTGGGAGGCAGAAAGGCTCTATGAGGCCACAACAGCTGTGGTACTACTTCCTTGAAGGCCTTGCTGTAGTTGCTTTATTAGGATTTTTTCTTTAAGACTTCTTTTTTTTTTTTTTTTCCAGTTTTTTTAATGTTTATTTTTTGAAGAGAGGGAGATGGAGTGCAAGCAGGAGAGGGGCAGAGAGAGAGGGAGACAGAATCCGAAGCAGGCTCCAAGCTCTGAGCTGTCAGCACAGAGCCTGAAGCGGGGCTCGAACCCACAAACCGTGAGATCATGACCTGAGCTGAAGTTGGAGGCTTAACTGACTGAGCCACCCAGGTGCCCCAAGAGCATTCTTTAAACACAAAATAGTTTTTGGCTGAAGGAAGACTGCATGCACCTCAGATTGTAATTATCATTGTTTAGCCTCTGATACATCTTTGCTGTAAGTTAGTGTGGCCAGTTTACCAAAAGTACTTATTTTTTTAAGCCGTTGTAGTTTAATTTGACTTGTTTTCAGTTATAAGGTATTTCAATATAGTAATATTGAATATGAAGAATTCTGCATTCAAAGAACTTAAATTATATAAAACTAAGTACTTAATATTCTCTATAAAACCTTCTGTGGTCTTCCCTATCTCAGTAGTAACAGTTCCATACGTAGGGTTTATCAGCCCAAAAGGGTGGTGTATTTCTTAACTCTTCTCTTTCTCTTGCACCCCTGCATCTCATGTGTCAGGAAATCCTTTCAGCTCTTCCTTCAGAGTACATCCAGGATCTGACCTGTTGCCACCAGCTGATCAGAGCCACCATCATCTCTTGCCGGGATTGTTGGAGTACCTTCTAAACTGGTCTCTATGTTTCTGTCCTGTCTCCCTGTAGTCTAGTTTAAACACATTAGCCAAAGTGATCCATATGAAGTAGAAGTAAGTTAGTTCATGTTAGGCTTTTCCTCATAACCTATAAAATAAAAGCTGAAATTCTCACCGTGATCTGCAGAATCCCATATGATCTGTCAGCAGCCCCTTTTCCCCCAGTTAACTGTGGCTTTGTCTCCTACCAGTCTTTCCCCTTGCTTATTCTGTTCCAACCAAACTAGCTTCCTTGTTTGTTTGTTTGTTTGTTTGTTTGTTTGTTGTCCCCAAAACCAGGATCCTGGGACCTAAGGGCCTTTTTCACTTACCTTTATCTCAAATTCTCTTTCCCCATATTTTCCTCTATATCTTTATGTAAAGGCCACTTGCTCAGTAAGGCGTTTTCTAGGAATTTACCCTATTTAAATTCTAACCATCTACTCTGATCGCTACTTTTTTTTTTTTCCCTTAGCATTTATCACTAACATACTATACATATTACTTACATATTTTTTATTGCCCTTTTCCTCCAGTATAGCTTTGTGCAGGAGGTATTCTATCTTGGGTTTGTTCATTGCTGCAACTTCAGTGCTACTAGAACAGTTTCTGGCAGATAGGAGGCATATTTAGTGATGCATAAGAAATTGCCCAAATTTATCAGCTTTTAAACAATATTTGCTAATTAATTCACAGCTCCATAGGTCAGAAGTCTAGGCAAGGTGTGGCCATGTTCTCTGCCCATGGTATCAGAGGCTGAAATCAAGGTGTTCCATGTTCTCATCTGGATCCCCCTCTAAGCTCTTTAAGGTTGTGGGCAGAATTTAGTTCTTTATGATTGTAGCAGTGAAGTCCCCATTTTCTTGCTGGCTGTTGGCTGGAACTACTAATTTCCTAAAGGCTGCCTGTAGTTTCATGCTCTGTGGCTTTCTTAGGCAGTTCATAGCAGTTGCTTTCTTTCGGGTCAGCAGTAGTGTCTCTGACTTTGAATCCCTGACTTCCTCTATTTCATATCTCTAGATCCAGATTTAAAGAGCTCATGTGATTAGATCCGAGCTACTCAGATAATCTCCTTTTTTATCAACTCAACATTAGGATTAGTAACAATCATATTTGTAAAATCCCTTTGTCATGTAAAGTAACATCATCTTGGGAGTGATAGCTCATCACAGTCTCACATTCTCTTAAAGGGGATGGAGTTATACAAAGGCAAGGGTCGTCTTAGAATTCTGCCTATTAGAGAGGGACTCAAATATTTGTTGAATGAACAAATATATTCTGATGATCTCCAGTCTTCAACTATGGCAGTAGAGAACTAGGGCAGGAGATTGAATATTACTAAAAATGCTGATATGCAGATAGAAGGAAAAACATCAGCTAAAACTATTTAAAGGAAGTGAATTTACTTCCAGATAAATTAGATACAGAGTTTTGATCTCTGAGCCCATTTTTAAAAATTCTTAGAAATACATCCAATAATAGCGGCACCTAGGGTAGCTCAGTTGGTTGAGCATCCAACTTTGGCTCAGGTCATAATCTCGCAGTTCACAAGTTCGAGCCCCACATCAGGCTCTCTGCTGTCTGTGCAGAGCCCACTTGGGATCCTCTGCCCCTCCCCTCTCTCTCTGCTCCCCCCGCAAATAAAATAAAAACATTAATATATATATATATATATATATATACACACATATATATACACACATATATATATGTGTGTATATATATGTGTGTGTGTATATATATATATATATATATACACACACACATATATATCCAATAATCAAACAGGTCTGACAGAAGTTTACCAAAAACACATAGAATTTTTATTTATTGTATTTATTTTTTTCAGTGCAAAAAGGTATTTTTGTTAAAGCACAGGGACAGGACCTGTGGGCAGAAAGTGTATCCGAACACATAGAATTTTTGAAGCATCACTGCTTGTGTAGTCAAAAGCTGGAAACAATCCAAATGTCCATCAGTAGTATTGTGGATAAATAGTGGCATGCTCAAAACAGGTGAATGTGAGCCAGCAATAAAGATGGGTTATAACCACATGCAGTAAGCATGATTGAACTTACAATCATGTTGAACAAGAGAGACTACAGAAAACGTACTGTATGGTTCCATTTAGATAAGGTTCAAAAACAGGCGAGACTCATCTGTTGTGTTGGAAGTTAGGATAATAGTTACCTTTTGGGAGAAAGGGATAGTGATTGGGAAGGAGCATGTGAGGGGGCTTCTAGGGACCTTATAATATTTTATTTCTTGATTTGAGTGGTGTTAACTGATCATTCATGAAACTGTACACCTTTGGTTCACTTTTCTATATGTTATACTTCAGTTTTTTGGTTTTTTTTTTTAACTTTTGGGGCTTTTAAAAAAAAAATAAAATGTAAAAACTTAGCGTTCTAATGGAGTATTTAAACACTTGCAGTTGAGGTTCTTCCTGTGTTGATTTCCTAAAGGTGAAGTCCACTGTGTTGTACATTGCTTATGCCTAGTCCTAGTCTATTGGTACCTGATGAGGGAAACAGTGTTTCTGAAGTCTAGTTGTATTTATTTTGTATTGCATAGTTAGACTTCTAAATGCTTCCATTTGTCTTTTATTCATACAGATGTGGAGAGATTATTCCCAAAAGAGAACAGTTTAATGACCTCTCCATTGACCTTCCTCGAAGGAAAAAGCCACTCCCTCCTCGTTCAATTCAAGATTCTCTTGATCTTTTCTTTAGGGTAAGTAATATCTTTTGGTATTTTCACATAACTAAATTTTATATATCATAGATAATAGTATTTGAAATTGGTTTCTTTAAGGCAGAGTTTCAACAAATATGAAGGGAAAACAAATAAGAAATATTTATAAAAAGTATTTTTAAAAGCTTGATAAACCTAGTTGTTAATTTGTTGAAGACTGTTGATTGCTTAAGTAGATTATACATTTAACTCAATAGCAGGTGTTTTAGATCACCTTACAAGCAGTTACTTGTAAACAAGTACTAACTTGAAGCATATGCTAAAATTTGGTAGTAGCGGTAAAAATTGGAGACACGATGTAAGTTTGTATCTAAGATCTGAGGAATGAAAAAATACTCTTTGCTTTTCCTTAGGTGGTATGTACCCTATTAGAAACAAAAGGGAAAAGTCATATATATCCAAGGCTATAGATAAATATGTTTCTGTGATTTACTCTTAGAGATATTCAGCAAGTTTTGGGGGCATAATTGGACCTATTGTGTAGCTGTCCTTATAACTGATGGAAATTTGCCAGGATCACCCTTTGTCTATTTAATAGTGGTTCTTGTTTTGTTGTAGCAAATGGGCAGCGTTGTCTTCCTAAGGTTAAAAAAAAAAAATTCTATTCTTTAAATGATGAACATTCAGCTCCACCCAAAGATAAATACTCTGCTTTTTTTGTTTTATCATTCCTTACTATTCCTGTTATTATCATAGAATTTGAAGCTTTTCCTGTGTATCTTTTACCCCCGTTTTTTAAGGATTTCTTGTTTCAGTTTTCTCTAGGTAATGATATCCACCCCAAACTTTGGTCCTTTTAGAGCAGTTGTTCTTAGTGGGCTGTCACCAGAAGATTGAGTTCCATTATAAGAAAGGGGTAGAGTTACACCTAACAGACCAGGAACTCCGCCTAACCTGAAGGTGATCTTATCTCTGCTATGGCCAAATGTTAAAATCTGGATATACTCTTGGCAGTGGTTCTTGTGCATCCATGGGGAAAAGGTTGAGAATCTGCTACTGTAGAGTCTAGTTGCTATCATAAATTGAGATGTTTCCATGGTAAAAAAGGAAATTAGGAATTCTGAAATAGGGCATGATATTATAAGATGACTGTTTTGAGGATTAGGTCTTAATTTAGTAAGGCTTGTGGCTCTAGACACAAAATTTAAACTGGTCGGAGTTGTCATTGCACTGAACTAGTAGTATGACTAGAGAAGAGTATTAGCATTGAATGGGGTAATGCTGATTCAACTTCATGCTTCTTTATTTTTCCCTCTCGTCTTTTTACAGGCAGAAGAACTTGAGTATTCCTGTGAGAAGTGTGGTGGGAAGTGTGCTCTTGTCAGGCACAAATTTAACAGGCTACCCAGGTAAAATTAATTGCTCTTCAGTTTTTCTTCTTTGAAGTATTTACAGATATTACTGAATAAGCGAGGCTCACCAGAATGGATTGGTAAAGCAAAGCGGAGATGTGAGAGGGTAGGGGGAGGGAAGTTAGAATGCTCTTCCATTATAAAGGAAGAATATTTGGAATGCTGAAGAAGGGAAGTCACTTGAGAGTCCCCAGAAGATGGCAGGAAGAGGATGTGGCTGGTGAGACTTTGGACCAGTGGTAGGGATCAGCTAGTACATTTTTAATTTGGTAATGTATAACATTCAGTTGTAATTTGTTGTTTGGTTATGTGCTAGTCTCCCTCTCTTATCCTGAGCCTTCAGTGAAAATCTGCCACAAACATATGATAGGGTGTGCATGAACATAAAACAAGAAGAGTAATTTTCTACAAAGGATCTTGTAAGTTAGTAAGTTTCCTATGATCTAAACAGTTCTGAATTAGGAACGAAATTAACTTGTATCAGCTGTATGTAAACATACATAAAACCAAACTAGTTAGACACAATGTGATGTGATGATAGTGCAGCTTTTAGTTCTTTCCAAGAATAGATCTCAACCACAAACAAGGTTATTATTAAGTATTTATGTGGCACTTTTCCTGCAGAGTGCATTACTTTCTTTTATTAGCTTCTCTTTTCTGTAAGCATAGGATTTCTGGAACCTAGCCCCTAGAGACTAGAGATTAGTTCTTTTACATTCCATAATCTTCTTGTTAGAAAATGAATTTCTTTTAAAGGAATGACTTTCTAAATCAGCAGTATTGTTATGTTGACCATTTTTTACTCAAGAGATTTAGTCTTTTCCTATTTGTGAGTGTTTTGAGGCAGGAGGTGGGAGGGAGCAAACCTTAAGGCAAGGGATTGATTGTTATCAGTTATCATTAACTAAGGAAAGCAGTGTATAGTTTTAAATACTCATTTGACCTGGCAAGCTGAATGTCTGTTCCCTTTTCCAGTGGCTAGCTGTTTGGTCTTTTAAGGGGAAAAAAAATACGGGAATTATTTTCCTTGGTTTTCTATTTTTTCTGGTAGGTCACTTATGTTACAGGATAATTTATTCTGAACTTTAGAAGCCTTTGTATCATAAATCCAGATTATTGGACTTGCTCTGTTTTTGTTCATTTCAGTATTAAATCCAGTCTACTTTTATTCTTTTTTTTTTTTTTTAATTTTTTTTTAACGTTTATTTATTTTTGAGACAGAGAGAGACAGAGCATGAACGGGGGAGGAGCAGAGAGAGAGGGAGACACAGAATCGGAAGCAGGCTCCAGGCTCTGGGCCATCAGCCCAGAGCCCGATGCGGGGCTCGAACTCACGGACCGTGAGATCGTGACCTGCGCTGAAGTCGGACACTCAACCGACTGAGCCACCCAGGCGCCCCAGTCTACTTTTATTCTTGATGTGCCTGGTGTCTTTATCAAATATGTTCAGTTTTAGTCTACTTTATAGATCAGTGATTTTGACTATCATCTATCTATCTGTTTCATAGTACCTTTTTTTGGTAGGATTATATGAAACTTTAGTCAAAATATTTGACATATGACATGAGTTTTAATTTCTTCGTATCATTTGGATCCTTATGTTCTCTTAGGTTATGAATTTGAAGATTATGAGTTCTAGCATACTTTTTAAAGAGGAATGCAGTCAGTAACTTCAGTTTATAATTTTTTTTAGTTTGTGGCTTCCGTGAAAAACTATGTACGGGAAGAAAGAAAACAGATTTCCATAAATCAGACATTTTGCCTAAAATTGAGGTTTATTCCCATAAGAGTTCTGAAATTCAAATTTTAAAGTGTTCTTGTGGGCTGTGAGATATATTTAGTCCATCTAGCAGAGATTATGGTCTGTATCACAGGTGAAAAGGTTGGCACAATAGTAACTAAAAAGAAGTGCTTCTACAGAGCTAAAAAGCCTTTTCAGACCCACAAGCCAGATTTGGCATGTACGTTTTGTAGAACTTTTTGCAGAGAAAAAAGTGGAGAAAACTTTTTCTCTCTTAGCTCTCTCCAGAGAAGGTGCTACACTGAAGTAAGAGTAGTTCTTGTCAAAAATCATTTTGAAAAACTTAATGTTCACCCTCAAACATAAGGGCTGTTTAACACTTTAATTAAATTACCAGTAATGGTTATATAACACCTATTTTTTTTTGTAAACTACATCACATTGAAGTAAATAAGGATTTAACCCAGTACCACATTTTAAAATAAAATGCGTTTTATTTGGTGTTTTTGTTTTCTTTTTTTCTGGGAACATTATAAATATTTTACCCAAACCTCACTTATCCACCTTATGCCCATGTTTTATTTTTACTTATATAGTAGTGCCTGGCACATGGCAGATATTCAGTAAATGTTTTTTGAAGGATCTTTAGTTTAGCCAAATGTATTCTTTAAGTCAAAAGCTATGTCACATGATTAGTTACAGTGATCTCTTTTCACCTATAAGAGAGCTAGCTAGTATCTGTTAGGTGTCAGCTAGTAATGTCATCATGTCCTGTTTTTCAGGATTCTCATTCTTCATTTGAAACGATACAGCTTCAACGTCACTCTCTCACTTAACAACAAGATTGGGCAGCAAGTCTTCATTCCAAGATACCTGACCCTGTCCTCTCATTGCACTGAAAGTACAAAACCGCCTTTCACCCTTGGTTGGAGTGCACATACGGCAATGTAAGTCCTTGAGAGAGAATTTCTTTCTCTTCCCTTTTGAAGTTAAAGGGCTTTAATATCTGATCAAAACAGTGACTGAACTAGATAACATGACTCCCCGGTAAAATCAGACCAAGAAGGAGATTTTAATTTTGCTTTATTTTAGGATTTTGTGTTAAGTTACTTCCTTATGGAAGTAATTAAATAAAATGCTTAAACAAAATTTTTCCAAGTGCATTAATTGCCTTTCATAAAAAGTTACCTTTTTAGAGAGTACACTTACTCTCTTAGATTACTAGAAGATAAGCTTGATACATTTTAGGAATATAAATTGGAATTTGCATGTTCATAAAAGTCACCTGAACACTAAAAAAAAAATAAAAAATAACCAATTCCTGTGTTCTTTCCCTAGAAGTTCTGTTTCAGTAGATCTGAGAAAATCAGTATTTTTAACAATGCCTTTGCTGACTGTCTGGAATATGCAAGTTTGAGAAACAGTATACTAAATGTTATGCCAGGGCCCCCCAGATTGATTGGTCTTCATAAATGTATCGTCACCAGTGTGAGTGAAGAACTTTTGTGGCTCCTAGAAGTTTTTCCATGAGAAAAGTAGTAACCTTTACTTTTGATCTTGCTTCATCACATATGCTGGGAAAACCATAGGACTTCTCTGAATGTAGCTCTTCCTTCTGCATACTTGGATTACTTTGGAGCCATGTACTGTAGTTCTTTTTTATACTTGAACTCTAATTTGGTAGAATCATAAAGTTCTCAATCTTTAGAGGTGAAAAAGGATCGTAGAGATTTTGTCTAAATTTTTAATTTTACAGAGAAGATCCAAGAAGATTAAGTGATTTTCTTAAGGTTATGCAGTTAGCAACTGGAAGAACCAGGTCTCTTGGCTAAAGTGGAATAGACCTTTCAGAAAGTGAATGAACGTTTGCTAACATGAATTGATGCCTTTTTATAAAATGTATTTCCCTTGGATTAGAAATGGACATATATACCACATCATATAAGTTTATCCTAAAGGCCTCAATGGGTCTACTTACTAATAAAGACATTTTCCCAGAGTCTTAGTGTTTCTGGATTTTCTCTTACGGCCTTTCTTCAGAATTTGTTTCTGCTTCATGCAAAGTGCCCACTGCTGGTAGAACTGTTACTCTTTCTGGCCATTAGTATAGGCGGTTTATTTCACAGGCTGAAACCAGGCTGCATGACTGACTCCACAATTGAATAGCTTTAAGACTGGACACATTCTTTGACCTGTCTGTAGGGAATATAACAGGATGGTTGTGAACATTAAATGAGGTAATACACGTGAGCTCTTACTACAGTGTCTGATAGCCAGTAAGTCCTCAATAAATGAGAGCTATTATTATTTTATTGCTTAAAAGTAAAGAACTGAGACAAGATAATTTTTCCAAAGTTGTCCTCTTCATATGCATTCCCTTTGACTTCATTTCCAATGCTGTTTATTTAGATCATTGGATCAGGAAGAGCCTAGAGATGGTATCTTGTTTTCTCTTTTGGCTTCTATTGCTAGTAGAAGTATTATAGTTTTTTGCTTTTCAAAAGGATACATAAGGGACTATAGTATAGAATAATTCGTTTTGTAAGTTAAATATATATTTTAGTAATGTAATTATATACATTATATATTTTCTAATTTTCTGATAGTTCTAGACCATTGAAAGCCTCTCAAATGGTGAATTCCTGCATCACCAGCCCTTCTACACCTTCAAAGTGAGTTATATTTCTTGTGTACCCAAAATTTGTATTTTTAAGGATTTGGCTTGCCCTAATTTCTGAGATTATCCCTTCCCCTTTTCTTTGTTTCTCTTTGCATGATAACTGCTCTGTATTACTATACTTTGTAATTTTCCTGAATCTGCCTTAAACTGTAATGTAGGGTATAACAAAGTCTTTAATAGTGAAGCACATTCAGATGATCCTCTCAAAATTTTGTTTTTAAACTTAAGTCATCTGTTAATATGTAATATTTTCATCCCACAACTGTAGAAATTAACTGATGACAAGGAATTTTAAGGATTGAAGAGATAAAATAACCCCTGTTGGTGTAAAGCACTATTCCTCAAAAATACACCTGGAAATCCCAAATTATCTTTTGCCTGTTGCTAGCCAGTCTGGGACTTCCTTGTTTTAGACACTTAACTGGCGCAGTTCTGATAGGGAGCAAGAAAACAAACACACAGTGAAATGTAGCTATTCTACAAATGTTTTATATTTTTTACTTACAATGGAAAAGTTTGTCCAAGAAGAGAAGAAAATACTTTTTTTAAATATATCTCCTCTGTGATTTAACTAGAACCACAGTTCCTGATTAGACAATTCTAAATGACTTGGTTGTCATTTATCTTTAAAATTAAACACTTTGTTGTTTAAGGGCTTTGGGGGGCTAATATAACCATAAAATGACATTTGGGAACTGCTATTTTCTTTTCCTCCTGTTAATTATTTTTCAGTGCAATTAAAACCAGATGACTAACATGACTAGAAATCTGAAATGGTACCGATATGAATACTCTTGCCCGTTCTCAAGATACAAATGAGCAATACCACTTGGCTGCTTAGAAAGTGAGCAAGTGATGCATTTACAAGATGAATATTTTTCCTTACTACAGGCAAGCTGCCTTCTGTGAATATAGTAATTATTAATGGAATGCACTCTTTATGTACCAAATCACTATAGTTTCAAGAAAGAGATGGTTTCATTGGGCATCATTATATTTGGCATGGTCATCTGTTCTCCAGGGTCTACTGGTATGAGAATTTGAGAGCTGATCAATAAAGGATAATTAATTAGGCCCTAGAAGACCTGTCATGCCGATCAAACTTAAAAGAGGCTGAGTTATGAATAAGAATACCATTGGTTCCTCTACAATGTCCTTTGTCACATTTGACCCTGGTATTTTAGTGGCCAGGTGTCACCCTCCTTCAGCAAAGTATTTACATGCATAAACAAATTAATACATTCAGTTTTGCTTGGTGAGCATGAAATCAGAAATGAGGAATTAAGACGGCTGATTGGCTATTTCTAAGTTACGCTAAAAACCCTTTTGAACACCTAATGGGAGGCTATTCAAGTGTGTAGGCTGGAGTGCAGTGATATCCTGGGTGCTCTCAGCCACAGACTATGTTTGGGTTTATCACTGACCACTTGCCTCTTTTCTTTGATCTACATTGCTATGCGATCCTCCTGGTTTCCATTGTGGCCTCTTATTTCTTGGTGCCATCATTCTATATGTTTATTTACAATTTTTACATTTAGATGAATTGCATTTTTCCAATTTCCATTTTACTTTTTTTTTTTTTTTTTAGTATAGTATACAAATTTACGTTAACCTTCATCAAAGAAAATTCGTGCTCTTTGACCTTTTCCACTTTTTCTTTTAGTTTATTTTCAGCTCACTTAGAAGACAATGCAGTAACACCTTACTTATCTGGTATCATTGAAGAATGATATTTTACGTAGCCAAAGCTTGCCTTTTTAAGCATCGATCTTTAAAATGCTTAGCCATTTTAGATGGTTCTGTACTCTGTAACCTTACAGAATTCTTTATATTCTTAAATAAAATAAACTGAAGGTAATTTAAATATATTTTAATGACTTAGAATCAGCATTATGAGTATCACCTATTACACTGTGTTTTAATATGATCATGCCCTCAGAGGCTTTTAATTCTTACAAAACAGTTTATATTAAATGACTTTATAGTTCTTTATTGCCCTTTTTGTGGTTATTCTCTCTCATTTCCTAGCTCTCATTTCTTGATGAACTTGCTACCTTATTTTATGCACCATTTCCTGGGAAAGAAAGGGTCCCTGTCTAAAGAGTAAAGTGCATGGGCTTTGAAACTACTGCTTTCCTGAGAAGCCTTTTTTCTTAGTTTTGAATCCCTGCGTTCTGGAAACTAGAGGTTGCCGGAAGTCTGACTTACATATAATTGGATAAGTGGAATGTTACTGTTAATTTTAGAATACATGGATCATAATTAAAAAGATCAAAAATTAGTCCTCATGCACAAAGTTGTCAAAAACATTTATTCATTGCCATGTCTGCATGCATTCAGTAGAGTACTTGCTTTATAAAAACAAAAACTACTTTGGGGTTGATCATTAAAAGAAAAAAGGCACAAAGTGATTGGTTTACGGATGATATATAATAGCATAAGAATTGTCTAATTTTCAAAGCATGGCTGTTTTGGAGTGGGGCAAAGGTAATGCTTAAATATATCTCTTCTGTATCCTTTTTTCTCTGTAAATCATTCCATAATGGAAAAGTTTTTTGTTTTATTTTGGTATTATATGCATCAAGGAAATAACAAGGACAAGTATTTATTTATCAGACTCATATAGGTTTTTATTTTCTTAAATTACAGGAATTTCACCTTCAAATCCAAGAGTTCCTTGGCTTTATGCCTTGATTCCGACAGTGAGGATGAGCTAAAACGCTCTGTGGCCCTTAGCCAGAGACTTTGTGAAGTGTCAGGCTGTGAACAACAGCAGGAAGACTTAGAAAAAGTAAGTAATTTCTCATCAAAATACTTGGCAAATATTTGTATAGCTCTTACTGTCCAAACACATGCCTTTATAACCAGCATCAGCAAACATAATAAATACACAGGGTAGATCATAAACTTAATGGATCTGTTGAAACACTAGTTTTAAAGAGTGTACTTTCTATAACTATAAAACCAGTCTGTTTAAAAATGGATTGGGATTTAAGTTATTCTTTTTTTTTTTTTTTTTAATGTTTATTTATTTATTGAGAGAGAGCGCGCAGGGGAGGGGCAGACAGAGAGGAAGACAGAGAATCCAAAGGAGGCTCCAGGCTCTGAGCTGACAGCACTGAGCCTGACACGACACTCAAACTCACAAACTGAGATCATGACCTGAGCTGAAGTCAGACGCTTAACCGACTGAGCCATCCAGATGCCCCTGGGATTTTTTTTTATTTGAAGTATAATTGACATATTTGTTTCAAGCATACAGCATAATAATTCAATATTTGTATGTATTGCAATAATATCACCACAGTAAGTCTAGTTAACATCTGTTACCATACACAGTTACCTCCCCCCAATTTTTTTTCTTATGAGGACTTCTAAGATCTGTTTTCTTATGCAGCTTTCAAATATGCATATAATATATATATTTTTTAATGTTTATCTGTTTTTGAGACAGAGAGAGAGAGAGACAGAGTGTGAGTACGCAAGGGGCAGAGACTAGTGAAGACACAGATTCTGAAAGCAGGCTCCAGGCTCTGGGCTGTCAGCACAGAGCCCAACACGGGGCTCAAACTCACGAACTGTGAGATCATGACCAGAGTTGAAGTCAGACACTCAACTGACTGAGCCACCCAGGTGCCCCACAACAGGTTATTAACAATAGCCTAATTCTGTACGTTACATCCTCATGACTTATTTATTTTATAACTGGACGTTTGTACCTTTTGGCCTGCTTTACCCACTTCACACCAGCACCCGCGCGTGCATACACACACACACACACACACACACACACACACTCTCTCTCTCTCTCTCACACCACCTCTGGTCCCTAGCAACCACTAGTCTGTTTCTACATCTATGAGCTTGGTGGGAAGTTTTTTGTGTTTTTCAGATTCCACGTGTAAGTGAGATCATATGGTACTTGTCTTTTTCTGACTTATTTCATTTAGTGTAATAACTTCAAGATCTATCCATGTTGTTACAAATGGCAAGATTTCATTTCTTGTTTGTGGTGGAATAGTATTCCATTGTATATGCCACATTTTTACTTATCTATTGATGGACACTTAAGTTGTTTCCAGGATTGAGACTTAAGAAATGAAAGTTGTTACAGGTTCAGAGCTACTTTCACATATTGGTCCCAAAATAATTACTCATTTTTTTTTTAATACTAATTTTTAATATATGGGAGACTCTAGTAAACATTTTACATCAACAGGCCAATCAGGTCATCTAAAGGTTTAAATAATTGAGGTGCCCGGGTGGCTCAGTCGGTTAGGCGTCCAACTTCGGCTCAGGTCATGATCTCACAGTTCGTGAATTCGAGCCCCGCATTGTGCTCTGTGCTGACAGCTCGGAGCTTGGAGCCTGCTTCAGATTCTGTGTCTCCCTCTCTCTCTCTGCCCCTCCCCACTCACACTCTGTCTCCCTCTGTCTCAAAAATAAACATTAAAAAAATTTTTTTTGTTTTAATTTAAAGGTTTAAATAATGGATGTGAGAAGGTGTAACTTCATCATTTTCGATCTTGACACATAATAATAGTTAATACCTTGAAGATACAAGCTTCTCTAGGAGTTTGCATCATCTCGTGTGACTGTTTGATTTTAAATCTCCCTTTTGGTTAGGTAACAATTTAATAGTTATTTTTTATTGACTTGTTTCCCATCTAATTTCAAAGCTAAAGATAGTTTGTGGTTGCTCACCCTGAATGAGAAATGAAAGTCAGAATGAGAAATGAAAGCCTTTGATTTTTGCTCACATCATGATCTCATGATTCATGGGATCGAACCCCACCTTGGGCTCTGCTCTGACAGCGTGGAGCCTGATTGGGTTTCTTTCTCTCCCTCTCTCCCTCTGCCCCTCCTCTACTTGTGCATGCGCACATGCTTACACTCTCTCTCGAACGTGAAAAAAAGTTTTTAATTATAATAAGAATAAAAGTAAATATGAGGTGTAGTGAAAACATTTCTAGTGTAGTACACGTGTAACTGAAAGAAAATACACCAAAGATACCTGTAGGAATTATCCCTGAGTGATGAATTTTGAGTGAATTTGTTTTATTATTTTTAGGTATTTTCTAAATTTCTACAAATAGCATACTTAATAAAATAAACCTGTATCCCCGTGTATTTATTTAAAAGAAAATTAGGCTTGCCAGTGAGTTTATATATTGGTTATTGATTGTTAAATAACCTAAAACTTCAAAGAAAGGAAACTTTTTAGAAATAAACTTCTCACTTTAAACTCTAAGACTGCTATATTCATAGGCATTCTGGTTTCCTCTAAAAGTAACTCTCTTCTTCAGGATTCCAAATCATGCAGAATAGAGCCTGATAAGTCTGAATTGGAAAACTCTGGATTTGATGGGATGAGTGAAGAAGAGCTTCTAGCAGCCGTTTTAGAGATAAGTAAGAGAGAAGCTTCACCATCCCTGAGTCATGAAGATGATGATAAACCAACCAGCAGCCCAGATACTGGATTTGCAGAAGATGATATTCAAGAAATGCCTGAAAATCAAGACCCTGTGGAAACGGAGAAGCCCAAAACACTTGCAGAGCCTGGTAGGTTTAATGAAAAGAATCATCTGTTAAGGCACAGCGGTGTTCTGTAGCCTTATCGGGACAAGCAGCTTCTCAATAATGGGAGGTGAAATGAATCTGTGTAACAAGGCTAATAATATTTTCATGCTTTCCCCCCACCCCCCAAAGCAGTTTAAAAAACAAGGAGTAAATATTTTGAGTAGTATCCAGAGGCTGCTGGTAAAGTATGCCTTATCCCTTTAAGTGTACATCAAAAGAAAAGTTAGGATTCCTTTGTGCACATAAGTAAATGTGTCATTTTTTGGCCACTTTTTTCCTCACCACTGCTCTCTCAGAAATTTGTATAATTCTTTCCTCATTTTTCTGTATTTGAATTTGTACTGAGTTTTAGTGTATAGATTGAGTTCTCCATTCTTTGGGTTCATCCCTTTATAATGATAGAAACACCACTGAACTAAGAGGTCAAGTTTTGAGCCTCTAATATTTTTTTTTTTTTTTTAAGCTTATTTATTTTGAAGGAGAGCACCTATGAGCAGCAGAAGGCCGGGGCGGGGGCGGGGGGGGTGGCGGTGGGGAGAGAATCCCAAGCAGGCTCAAACTCATGACCTTGAGATCGTGACCTGAGTCAGATGCTTAACCCACTGAGCCACCCAGGCACCCCTGAGCCTCTAATCTTGGCTGTACCACTGACTAGCTATGAATTTCTAAATAGGAGATTTAACCACTTTGACAGTCAGCTTTCTGATCACTGTATGGGGATACACCAGGCATGCTTTGGAAAGTTGTGATTAGAATGTTAGATCAAATATACATATATTGTAAAGGGCTATATGGATAGAAAATTATTTTGTACTAATTATTTCTATTTTGTTATTTCTCAAATCTGTCAATGATAACAACAGAGCTGAGCCTCCTTGCCTTGTACTGTGGGTATTTTAACAGTTATAGGTGTAAAAACTTTTACTGTCTCTTCCTGTAACAATCTAATATTTTTCTCCTGATATCCACATTATCTATATCTGTGTAGCTGATGTGTTTCAGTACATCAAGCCTGAAATTTTGGAGATGAAGAGAACAGTAGTACATCATAATTATTTTCTGTATTCTTTGGGGTTAAGTCTCATCAACTGAGTTTATGTGCAAGTGAAAATAAGAATTAGTATATTCTCAGTTTAAATGGAAACAAAAAGCTGATGGTTTTTGGATCTGAGTGTTCCCTTTTTTTCCCTTTCTTGATGCAAGTATCCTTAGGAAATCCCTTTCTTTTCTTAAACTCATAGTCACCACCCTTACATATTATTGGTTAATATCAGTGCTTTTACCTTTCACCAGTAATTCCTGCATTCACCTCTTCCTTCCACTTCTTTGCTCCGTCTTACATCTCCCTAAAATTAACAAAGGAAGTTATTCTTCTATACAATTAGTTCTACCTTATTATCTGTGCCAATGAGGGAGAACACTGAGTTATCAAAATCATTAATAACCACAGGTGGCTTGCAACTGTATAAGAGCTTTGGGGAGAGCAAACTTGTTAGTAAGTACTTTATATCCTTTTTGTAAAACTGTCTGTTCTCTAGCTCCTGTCTTCCCCAATTGGAGGCAAGCCTTTGTTGTGTTTCCCGTTTCTTTAATGTCATGGTTCCATTCACCTTCTTACTATAACCGAAACCCAAAGACCTTGCTTTTCCTGCAGACTTTTTTTTTTTTTTTTTTTTTTAATTTCTGGAAAATATAGACCAAGGACAGAAGTAGAGAGATGAGTATAATGAATCTTCACCCTTGTACCCATTATCAACAGTAATTATCAAAAAGTCAATCTTGTTTCATCTATACCCTATCTTCCTTCTCTACCCCATCCCCTAGATTATTTTTCTTAATGTTTATTTTGAGAGAGAGAGCGCGAGCAGAGGGAGAGAGAATCCCAGGCAGGCTCTGCGCTGTTTGCATGGAGCCTGACATGGGGCTCAGTTTCACAAACCGTGAGATCATGATCTCAGCTGAAATCAAGAGTCAGACGCTCAACCGACTGAGACACCCAGGCACCCCTAGATCTAAATCCAAGATATTAGATCATTTCATCAGTAAAGATTTCAATGTCTCTAAAAGAGCTCCTTTTTAAGAAAACATATCCTCAATCCCATTATCATACTTTTAAAAATTAGCAGTATCAAATATCATATTCTCCATAAGTTTTTTACTTTAAAAATGTTCAAATCTAGAGAGAAATTGAATAGATACATTATTTAACATTTCGTCACATTTGCTTTCTTCCCTCACAGTGTGTGTGTGTGTCTGTGTGTGTCTGTGTGTCATTGTGTCATTGTGTCATTGTGTCATTGTGTGTGTCTGTGTGTGTATGGTTGTGCAGCAGTTACCCGAAATTAGTATCTTAAAACAGCAATAACATTATCTCTCATAACTCTTGGATTGACTGGTCTTAGCTAGTAGCTCCTCTGCTTCCTGTGATGTTGGCTGGGGTTTGACTAGGTTGTAACATCCTAGATGGCTCATCTAGGCACCTTGGTGATGTTGGTTAGAAGAGTCTGCTGGGATGGCTAGATATCCTCTCCATTCTTTTTTCCCCTCCCCCTCTTCATCTTTTCATCTCTTCATGTAATCTCAGGGCGTCTCCTTCTCCTTGTGTTCTCTCTAGCAAGATAGCTAAGCTTCTTACATTACAGTTCAGGGCTCCCAAAAGCACAGAAGGGGAAGAAGCTACCAGGTCTCCTTTATTTAAGCTTAAAATCAGCACAGAATCAATTCCACCACATTTTGTTGCTTAAAGCACTCCCATGTTCACTGTGGGGGTGCCTACACCAGAGTAAAGAATACTGGTAGTAAGAGTACTGCGTAGTTCATTGGAGGCCATCTTTGCAGACTACATACATGTATGTATGCACTTTTTTTTCTTTCTTCCTTTTTTTTTTTAAGTTTTTTGTTTTTTATTTTTGAGAGAGAGAGTACGAATCCCAAGCAGGCTCTGCACTGTCATCACAGAGCCTAATGTGAGGCTCAAACCCACAACCGTGAAATCATGACCTGAGCCAAAACCAAGAGCTGGACGTTCAGCTGAGCCACCCAGATGCCCTGTGCACTTTTCCTTTTTAAAGCAACTGTTTGGAATTGCAGGTATCATGATTCTTCACCCTAAAACACTTCAGCCTCAGTCTCCTAAATATATGGAAATTATTTTACATAACAGTTATCTCAGCAATATTAACGCTGTGTCCATATATAATTCCAGTGTAGAGGCCACACACATTTCTCCAGTTGTTCTCCAAAATATTTTTTATACTTTTTTTCCCCACCTAGAACCCAGAGTTTACCCACTGCATTTGATTGTTAGGTGTCTTTAGTATGTATTCACGGCCAGTTTTTCCTTTGAAAGGCTCCCGTTGTGGATTGCCCTATTGTTCTTTAAGCATAAGTTGTTTTTTCCCATACCATAAAACTTCAGACCTTGGAGATGGGATGAGTTTTTTTCTTGTTACTCACTGCCATCACCAGACCTCTGCCTCTTTTTATTCTACAAAAATCCAGCTTCTCGAAGTGTAAGACATTAAACTTTGCCACCTATCTATCTCTTCCTATAGCTGTCTTTTACCTTTCAGGTTCTCTCATCAACATCGTAGAGCCCTCAGCATCTTCATAAATGATCCTTTCAAAATCCTGGTTTCTCAGTTCCTGATCTTAATTCCAAAGATCTTTTTTCCTACCCCATCTTGATCACTGACAGTAGTCCTGTTTTAGACCAGTGGTTCTCAGAGTATTTTCACAGATCATCAGTATCACGTGGGAAATTGCTGGAAATGCCATTAATGGCCCCACCCCAGACTTACTGAATAAGAAACTCTGGATGTAGGAGTTGGCATTCTGTGTTTTGACTCCCAAGTCATTCTGATGCATGCTAATGTTTGAGAAACCCTTCCCTTGACTTTGTCATCATCAGTAACTGTGCCACCTTTGAAATCTTGATTTCAGATACCTTCTCTCCGTCCAGCTTAACCTAGTGTCCTGTTCTGTTGTCAGTGATGACTTGATCTCATTACGGTTTCCAGTCATGGGCACCTGGGTGGCTCAGTTGGTTAAGTGTCTTGATTTCGGTTCAGGTTATGATTTCACAGTTCATGGGGTCAAGTCCCGCCTTGGGCTCTGCACTGCAGTGCAGACCTGCTTGGGATTCTCTCCCTCCCTCTCTGTCTCTCCACGCCTCCCCGCTCAGGCTTGTTCTCTCTCTCAAAAATAAATAAACTTAAAAAAAAAAAAAAAGAAAGAAAGAAAATAGATGTAATCAGATGAACATTCTGCCTTCACTTTTGTTATGGAGGAAATATCCCTGCTCTTTAAGGCCAGTCCCTCCATTCATACTCAGAATTTCATCCACTTGTTTCTTGACCTTCTGTCTTGAAATTATACCTTCTCTTCTGCATCAAGTCTTCCCTCTCTTGTAAATTACTCTCGTGTGCCTTAATCTCTAAAATGATTAAAAACCCATCTTTTTTTTTTTAATGTTTATTTTTGAGAGAGAGAGGGAGGGAGGAAGGGAGAGGGGGAGGGGCAAAGAGAGGAAAACAGAGTATCTAAAGTGAGCTCTGTGCTGACAGCAGAGAGCTGAGAACCTCATGTGGGACTCAAACTCATGAACCACTCACAAACCTCGAGATCATGACCTGAGCCGAAGGCGATGCTTAACCGACTGAGCCATCCAAGTGCCCCTAAAAATCCATTTTTATTTTTATTTTTTAAAAATGTACATCCAAATTAGTTAGCATATAGTGCAACTATTTCAGGAGTAGATTCCTTAGTGCCCCTTCCCCATTTAGCCCATTCCCCTCCCACAACCCCTCCAGTAACCCTCAATTTGTTCTCCATATTTATGAGTCTCTTATGTTTTGTCCCCCTCCCTGTTTTTATATTATTTTTGTTTCCCTTCCCTTATGTTCATCTGTTTTGTCTCTTAACGACCTCATATGAGTGAAGTCATATGATATTTGTCTTTCTCTGACTAATTTCATTTAGCATAATACCCTCCAGTTCCATCCACGTAGTTGCAAATGGCAAGATTTCATTCTTTTTGATTGCCGAGTAATACTCCATTGTATATATATACCACATCTTCTTTTTCCATTCATCCATTGATGAGCATTTGGGCTCTTTCCATACTTTGACTGTTGTTGATAGTGCTGCTATAAACATTGGGGTGCCATGTGTCCCTTCGAAACAGCACACCTGTATCCCTTGGATAAATACCTAGTAGTGCAATTGCTGGGTCATAGGGTGATTTTATTTTTAGTTTTCTGAGGAACCTCTGTTTTCCAGAGTGGCTGCACCAGCTTGCATTCCCACCAACAATGCAAAAGAGATCCTCTTTCTCCACATCCTCGCCAACATCTGTTGTTGCCTGAGTTGTTAATGTTAGCCATTCTGACAGGTGTAAGGTAGTATCTCATTGTGGTTTTGATTTGTATTTCCCTGATGATAAGTGAAGTTGAGCAATTTTTCATGTGTCGGTTGGCCATCTGGATGTCTTCTTTGGAGAAGTGTCTATTCCTGTTTTTTGCTCATTTCTTCACTGTATTATTATTTGTTTCTTGGGTGTTGACTTTGATAAGTTCTTTATAGATTTTGGATACTAACCCTTTATCTGATAATGTCGTTTGCAAATACCTTCTCCCATTCTGTCGGTTGCCTTTAGTTTTGCCGATTGTTTCCTTTGCTGTGCAGAAGCTTTTTAGTTTGTTGAGGTCCCAGTAGTTAGTTTTTGCTTTTGTTTCCCTTGCCTCCGAAGATGCATTGAGTAAGAACTTGCTGCGGCCAAGATCAAAGAGGTTTTTGCCTGCTTTCTCCTCATGGGTTTTGATGGCTTCCTGTCTTACATTGAGGTCTTTCATCCATTTTGAGTTTATTTTTGTGTATGGTGTAAGAAAGTGGTCCAGGTTCATTCTTCTGCATGTTGCTGTCCAGTTTTCCCAGCACCACTTGCTGAAGAGACTGTCTTTATTCCACTGGATATTCTTTCCTGCTTTGTCAAAGATTAGTTGGCCATACGTTTGTGGGTCCATTTCTGGGTTCTCTGTTCTGTTCCATTGATCTGAGTGTCTGTTCTTGTGCCAGTAACATACTTTCTTGATGATTACAGCTTTGTAGTATAGCTTGAAGTCCAGGATTGTGATGCCTCCTGCTTTGGTTTTCTTTTTCAAGATTGCTTGGTCTTTTCTGGTTCCACACAAGTTTTAGGATTACTTGTTCTAGCTCTGTGAAGAATGCTGGTGTTATTTTGATAGGGATTGCATTGCATATGTAGATTGCTTTGGGTAGTATCGATGTTTTAGCAATATTTGTTCTTCCTATCCAGGAGCATGGAATCTTTTTCCATTTTTTTTGTGTCTTCTTCAATTTCTTCCAGAAGTTTTCTATAGTTTTAAGTGTGTAAATTTTTCACCTCTTTGGTTAGATTCATTCCTAAGTATTTTATGGCTTTTGGTGCAATTGTAAATGGGATCAATTCCTTGATTTCTCTTTTTGTTGCTTCATTGTTGGTGTATAGGAATGCAACCGATTTCTGTGTGTTGATTTTATATCCTGCAACTTTGCTTAATTCATGAATCAGTTCGAGCAGTTTTTTGGTGGAATCTTTAGGGTCTTCCATATAGAGTATCATGTCTTCTGCGAAGAGTGAAAATTTGACCTCCTCCTGGCCGATTTGGATGCCTTTTATTTCGTTGTGTCGTCTGATTGCAGAGACTAAGACTTCTAATACTATGTTGAATAACAGGGGCAAGAGTGGACATCCCTGTCTTGTTCCTGACCTTAGGGGGAAAGCTCTCAGTTTTTCCCCATTGAGGATGATATTAGCGTTGGGTTGTTCATATATGGCTTTTATGATCTCGAGGTATGCTCCTTCTATCCCTATTTTCTTGAGAGTTTTTATCAAGAAAGGATGCTGTATTTTGTCAAATGCTTTCTCTGCAGCTATTGAGAGGATCATATGGTTCTTGTCCTTTCTTTTATTGATGTGATGAATCATGTTAATTGTTTTGCAGATACTGAACCAGCCCTGCATCCCAGGTATAAATCCCACTTGGTCGTGGTGAATAATTTTTTGAATGTATTGTTGGATCCGGTTGGCTAATATCTTGTTGAGGATTTTTGCATCCATGTTCATCAGGGAAATTTGTCTGTAGTTCTCCTTTTTAGTGGGGTCTCTGTCTGGTTTTGGAATCAAGGTAATGCTGGCTTCATAGAAAGAGTTTGGAAGTTTTCCTTCCATTTTTATTTTTTGGAACAGCTTCAAGAGAATAGGTGTTAACTCTTCCTTAAGTGTTTGTAAAATTCCCCTGGAAAGCCATCTGGCCCTGGACTCTTGTTTTTTGGGAGACTTTTGATTACAAATTTGATTTCCTTACTGGTTATGGGGTAAAAATCCATTTTTAAAAAACTCTCTTGTTACCATACATTCCCCTACTGCTACTGCTCTCTTTCTTTGCTCCACTCACAACAGAATTCTCTGAAAGTGTTTTATTCATTCTCTCTACTTTCTTACCACCACCCATTCTCTCACCAGCTCTCTGCAAGTGGGCTTTCTTCCCCATCACTCCCCTGAAATGGTTTATCAAGTTTACATTAGCAGTATTTCACATAATTCACCACTCCTTCCTTAACATTCAAAACTTTTATACATTTTTTTTTTTCTCTGAGCTTCCATGACACCATGCTTGTCAGGGAGTTTTCTTCCTACTAAACCAAGTCACTTTAGTTTCCCTCCCCTCATCAGAACTCTGATTGTCGGAGTATTCCCAGAATACCATCCTTAGCTGTCTTTTTGCTACTGAAGCTCTCTCCCTGAGTGATCTCATATTTTACCACAGCCTCACAGACCGATGAACTACCAAATTCATACCTCTAGCTTGGATCTCTCAGCTGAGCTTTAAATTTTGGTATTGAGATGCCTACGTAAAACGTCCACTTGGCAGGGCGCCTGGGTGGCTAGCTCTGTTAGTTAAGCACCCAGCTCTTGATTTGGGCTCAGGTCATGATCTCATGGTTTATGGGATTGAGCCCTACCTTGGGCTCTGCCCTGGTAGGGTGGAACCTGCTTGGGATGCTCTCTCCTTCCCTCTCTCTGCCCCTCCCCCCCTCCCTTGCGTCTCAAAATAAATAAGTAAACATTTAAAACTTATTATGATTTGCCATTACACTTCATCCAAGCTTCTTTTTCCTTTCTTTCTTTCTCCCCACAAGCTGGGGAGGGGCACAGAGAGAGGGAGACAGAGGATCCGAAACAGGCTGTGTTAACAGCAGGGAGCTGGATATAGGTCTCGAACTCACGAACCATGAAATCATGACCTGAGCCAAAGTCAGACACTTAACTGACTGAGCCATCCACGCTTCTTACTATGGCCTGTCTCCACTCTCCCCTCTTTCACTCCACTTAGCTATACTGGCTTTGTCTCTCTTTGTTCCTACAAATATGCTAAGTTCATTCTCGTCTCAGAGTCTTTGCACTTAAGCTACTTGAGGACAAGGGCCATCTTGCTTTAATTGTTGCTGTAGTCCCACCTTCCACAACAATTCCTGGTGCATAGTAGATTCTCAGTAATTATTTGGGGCCCAGCACATTGTCTCATGAATCAACTGAGGAGGGGCAAGAAGACTGCCAAGTAAGGTTTCACTGTCTCCGGACACCAGCCAGAGGGAAGAGTATGTGCAGAGGTTGAGATGTGAGAGAGGCCATGGCAAGTTAGTAGGCAACAAAAAAGTTCAGAATGATCTGCATGACTGGAGCATAGTGTTGAGGAAGAAAAGCAAAAGAGAAAAAGCTATGCATCTCTAGTTTTTACATGGCCTAAACCCATTTTTAGAAGTTTGGACTTTTATTTCAGAACCATTAGGAAGTTATTGAATAGTTATAAGCAAACAAGTGTTTGATAAAGATTTATATTTGAAAAAGATCATTCTCAAAGCACCTGGGTGGCTCAATTGGTTAAGCATCCACCTTTGACTCAGGTCATGATCTAATGGTTCATGAGTTTGAGCACCATATCAGACTCTGCACTGGGATTCCCTCTCTCCCACTCTCTCTGCCCTCCCCCACTTGCATATGCATGTGACCGCGCGCACGCTCTCTCTCTCTCTCTCTCTCTCTCTCTCTCTCTCTCTCTGTCGCTCTCACTCGCTCTCACTCCCTCTCAAAATAAATAAATAAACTTTTTAAAAAAATTTTAAAAAGGGTGCCTGGGTGGCTCAGTTGGTTAAGTGTCCTGGTCATGATCTCGCAGTTCATGGGTTCGAGCCCCATGTCAGGCTCTGTTCCTGTCCCGCTCAGTTTCTCTCTCTCTCTCAAAAATAAATAAACATTAAAAATTAAAAAAAAAAAAAAAAGTTTAAAAAAATAAAAAGACCATTCTGGCTGCACTATAGCACATTTATGAGAGAAGAAATTCAAAGTAATCCTGTGAGACCTGTTAAGAAGTTACTTCAGTTGTCTAGGTCAAAAACTAATGATGCCTTAGGCCAAGGTTTTGGCATTTGAAGGAAAAGTCGATGGATTGAAGAGATAGTTAGGAAATAATGACTTACCTGATATGAGGGATAAGTAAAAAATGACACCAGCTTTCTGTCTTTAAAAAAGGCACATAAGGTGCAGGGGTGGCTCAGTCGGTTAAGCTTCTGACTTCGGCTCAGGTCACGATCTCAGTTTGTGAGTTTGAGCCCCACATTGGGCTCTTTGCTCTCAGTGTAGAGCCTGCTTCAGATCCTCATCTCCCTCTCTCTCTGCCCCTCCCCCACTCACTCTCAAAAAATAAAAATAAACCTTAAAAAAAAAAAAACTGTGTATAGTGATCCCTTTCACTGAAACATAGACTATAGGAAAGGAGCAGGTTTCATTTGGTGTAGGGGAAGAAGCAGAAGATATGTGTTCAGTGTAAAAATGTTAAATTCTGACATGTGGCTTTCCTTCTATCCATTGATCAAGTTCCTTACAAGAGTGTTATTATTCCATGATCATATTTGTTCCCATAGATCTTAAGTAATGTTTGTATCCATCTGATAATCTTGTCCTGATAACAAATCTATCTTGATTTTAGCATCTCAAAGTAATGCTTTGGTTTTCTATCACGTGGATTAATTGGTAGTATGATTTTAGGATTTGTGGGGCACATCAGTACCTGGAATGCAGAAAATTATTGGTTAAGAAAAATTACCTTTTTTTAATGAGTATATTTTGGTAATAAAAGTAATAATATTTATCTTAGGTCTAAAATAGCAGCCTCAACTCCCAAATCTTTCTTCCACTTAAAATGTTCAACATCAGCTAATTTTGAATGTCTCAGTTCCACATTTCCAGCAGTAATCAGATTGGTTGACTCAAATATCCATTCCTGGTCCAATAAGCTAAGGCCAGAGGGACAGGCAGGGTCAGAGAGACTTCAGAGCTCCCCCTTCCAGCTTGTGGAAATGACTTTCTCCAAGAATAGAGGAAAGGAAGAAGTTATATCTTTTAATGTTTGTTTATTTTTGAGAGAGAGAGAGAGAGAGACAGAATGTGAGCGAGGAAGGGGCAGAGAGAATCCGAAGCAGGCTCCAGACTCTGAGCTGTCAGCACAGAGCCTGACACAGGACTCAAACTCACAGACCACGAGATTGTGACCTAGCTGAAGTCGGACACTTAACTGACTGAGCCACCCAGGCGCCCCAGAAATTACATCTTTTATATAATTTTTTAATTGGGATCATATTGCTTTTGCACTTAATATATTCGAAGAGTTTTTCTCTTTTAATGAGTATTCAGAGTTTTAATGGTAAGTATTCAGTCAACAATTTGATACAATTAAAAAATGATGACAACTTACTGATTTAGAGTCTAAAGTCAAGATGTTGTAAACCTTAGATTAATTGGTAGTGCTGTGGAAAATCTATCGTTTAAGTGGTTAAGATACAGTATTAGGGCAGATAAAGAGCATATGCTAATTTTAACACAATCTATATAAAATGAATCTGTAAAGGTAATTCTTGTTTGCCAGTTAAATTCTTTTTATGAGACTTTCCCTAACTTGTTAAGATGATAATATTTGCTTTTGTAGTGTTTGAGAAAAAGAAAGCATTGAACTCTGTCTACCCACTCTTACCTATATTAAAAATCATAATGAGGGCGCCTGGGTGGCGCAGTCGGTTAAGCGTCCGACTTCAGCCAGGTCACGATCTCGCGGTCCGTGAGTTCGAGCCCCGCGTCAGGCTCTGGGCTGATGGCTCGGAGCCTGGAGCCTGTTTCCGACTCTGTGTCTCCCTCTCTCTCTGCCCCTCCCCCGTTCATGCTCTGTCTCTCTCTGTCCCAAAAATAAATAAAAAACGTTGGGAAAAAAAAAAATAAAAAAAAAAAAATCATAATGAGATGTTTTTGTTCTCACAGTTCAAATAACCAGAACGAAATCATGACCATACTGTTTATCCCAGCTAGCTGTGGTCTAGAGATTGAGAAGGAACAGAAAGAAATGAAAGATTTTTTCTTCTTCTCTCCTTGTGTGGATGTTTTAAACATATATAGTCATATACTTGTGCAGTACATGAAGTGTTTACGTATTTCATGTAGCTCTTTTGATTTAGGATATGTACAAGGTTTATTTGATTATTAATGAAAACACACACTCATTTGACCTAATTTAATAATGAGAAAAAATCTCAATGTTAGCTTAATCATTCTAGCCTAATTCTTCATTTACTCTAAACAATGCTTTATTCCTAATACTTGGCTATGTGACATTGTGACCGGCTATGAATATGGCTGTTCATTTTTCTCCATCCTCAGCCATAGTGCTTCCTGATTGGTTACGTTTCAGAACATTGCTGTAGATCAGTGGTTCCCAACCAAGGACAGTTTTGGCCCCCCAGGGGACATTGACAATGTCTGTCATTTTTGGTGGTCACATCTGGGGAAGGGGGTTGCTATTGACATCTAGTAGGTAGAGACCAAGGATGTTGCTGAACATTCTGCAGTGCATAGGACAGCCCCCTCAAACAACAAAAAATTATCCCACCCAGAATGTCAGTAGTGCTGAGATTGAGAAACCATGATCTAAATGTAGCAAGATGAAATTGTGTGTCCCAAGCAAGTCATATATGAGGTTCGGGTCAGTTACTCTCTGAACAGTAGGTGTCACTCTAGTCCAGAGATTTCAGTTTATTAGAGAGGATTTCCCAGTTACGTCTTGTTCTGCTTCCTCAGATCCTGCCAGTTTTACTGAGATAACTAAAGACTGTGATGAGAATAAAGAAAATAAAACTCCAGAGGGATCTCAAGGAGAGGTTGATTGGCTCCAGCAGTATGATATGGAACGTGAAAGGGAAGAGCAAGAACTTCAGCAGGCATTGGCTCAGAGCCTTCAGGAACAAGTAAGAGATACTTCTATTGCTGTTTTCTCCTTACCTGTCTTCCCCAGTAACAACAACTAACATGCATTAAGCACTTACTGTGTGCCAAGCATTGTTCCAGGTGATTTACATACACTAAGGCATTGGTCCAGCAAAACACACAAACTTGTTTGGAACTTTGCCTTGGTTCTGAAACAGAAACAGTGATAGTTTTTCTTTTTTTGAAATTCCAAATGCAACAAAATGTATTGTTGATTACTTCCCATTAGTGTAATTCGTTGCATGCTAAGGCAGGATGGGTTATTACACATCATCCCCTGTCCAACTTTATTTTACAAGCTTTAGAAATAGCCAGCATACCACCATGATTTTTTAATATTTTAAGGCATTGTTCTGGTCACTTTCTCACAATATGAATTCTTTCCTGTGAATTATTTGAGCATAAAATTCTCAGGGCTATTATCTGAATAATATCTGAAATTTCAGCTTTCAGTCATAGACTGGAAAAGATGAACATTTATCCGCTCTTTTCTTATATAGTAATCTAATCTTAAATTTCTAATTCTTCATACTTATATTTGCCAAAGCTGTTGCTTTTGCCTGAGGTATTGCAGTTGCCTAAGGTATCTTGACTAAAAGGTGATGTTTTCATGGTTGTGTGATCCTATGCAATCCACGTCATGTTAGTAATAAAAATTTACCAAAACTCCCTAGAATGAGCACACCATTTTAGTGTTTACAAATAATCAGATTAATAAATCTAATTTGTCTGAGGGCACCTGGCTGGTCAGTCAGTAAAGCATGTGACTCTTGATCTCCGGGTTGTAAGTTCACGCCCCTCATAGGGTGTAGTGATTACTTAAAAATAAAATCTTAAAATCTGATTTCTCTAGAACAGTGGGGTTCATTCTTAACTGCACATTACTATCATCTGGGGAGCTTTAAAAAATACTGATACTTGCATTGTTCTTCCCCTCAGGAATTCTGATATAATGGATCCTGGGGTATGGTCTGGGCATCTAGATATCTTTCCTTTTCTCTCTCTCCCTCCCTCCCTCTCTCTCCCTCCCCCCTCCCCCTCCTCCCTCTCTCTCCCCCTTCCCCCTTCTCTCAGCCTCCCTTCTCTCCTTCCTTCCTCCTTGCTTCCTTCCTCCTCCTTACTTCTTCCTCCATTTTTTAAAACCTCCCAGTGATTCTGGTGTTCAGTCAAGGCTGAGAACTGCTGCTTTAAAATGCTTTCAGAACCAGCTGTTCTGTATCCTTTTATTTGTGAGAAGTATCTCCCTAGCTGCCTCATCATCAAGATGTATTTATGTCAGCTATTTTGCAAATAATGGATAGTAATCATTTGTTTTAGAAAACTTATTTTTCATCTAAAAGACCAAGGTCTGATTTCTTAACAATAGTTCCTTATAGTGCAGAGAAAGAAAAAATTCAGCATACCTCTTTTTCATGCACAAAGGACATATATCCTCTTTCTTGTCAGCTACCCAGTTAAAACTATCTTAAGAACCTATCTTCACATCTGAGAATAGAATATGAGGTCTCTTCAGTTTGGTATACCTGCATCATTCTATTAATAGCTAAAAGAGTATCTTTTACCATCTGGGTTTCAGCACAGACTTTATATGCTGGATGAGTTTAAGTAATCATATTTCCTCTTAGAGAATATCTGTTTCTTTCCTGAATACAGTATTATTGCTCCCAGAACTGTAATGCAGAATAGCTCATTCTAAGCTTCTTATATACTTTAGTAACTAAAAACAAGTCTAGACTTGGGAAAAGTATAAAACGGTTCTGCTTAAATTACATCTTTTCTTCATTTATGCATGAAGTTTATAAATTTCTCTGCAGGTGAGAGGGAAAAATTTTTAGAGTCAACATTTCCCTATTTTTATAATTAGTCATCAGGTTGACATTTTCACAGGTTCTTGTCTTTCTAAGAGAACCTCAGATGTATTAGAAAAGTAACAGCAGCATTCATTTAGTATTCACCAAGTATCTGTTACGTGTGTCGGGGTTTTTTTTAAGCAAGAAAAAAATAGAAAAAAGAATAAAATAGAAATGTTTGAATAATGATCTTGTGGAAATTGTTTCTGTTGCTGTCATAGACTTAGGGACAGCAATACACTAGGACCCGCTCACCGTCAGCTCAGGCGTGCCCACCTCTTCCCAGCCGTGCACTCAGTATCACATTGGTAGCTTAAACTTTGCCACAGTGGGAGTATTTATACCACGGAAATGGGCAGATGCTGTAAATCAGAGGAAAGAAAACAGAGCAACTTGCTAAGTAGGTTCTGCTGTGTGCCAGGCATTTCATACATACAAGAAGAAAGGGAATTAATTAGATCACACTGTCACAGTGAATGGCTTTTGGTTAGCAAGCCAAATGTGACTGACTAGAAGAGATAACATGTAAGCCCTTTTAACCCCCGAGGTTGTGTTTTAGGAAAACAGGGTTGAAAAAAGTAAAGGATTTCTCCACATCCCTCGAAAGGTCATACTCCATACATTTGTAAGATTATGGAAAACATTGTGAGCAAATGCTTCTAGCGCGGCTGATCTCATCCTTGGTAAATAAGTTTAATCAGTACCTTTTTAAATACCTTAGTTTTGTTTTTGTCCCTTTAGGAAGCTTGGGAACAGAAAGAAGATGATGACCTCAAAAGAGCAACAGAGTTAAGTCTTCAAGGTGTGGAGATTATTTTAATTACATTGTTTTTATGGTGAACTGTATTGCACACAGAAAAACATGTAAAGTATTATTTTAATGACAATAACAAATTTTAACACCTTCAAGGTAAAGAAATAGAACCTTAGAAATTGTGTACCCATTTCTTCCCTCCACCCCAAGAGAAAACCACTGTTCTAATGTTTGTATCCATCAGTAGCTTTTTTTTAATATTTTTATTAAAAAAACATTTTTTTTTAATGTTTTTACTTATTTTTGAGAGAGAGAGAGACAGAGAACTAGACAGAGGGAGGGGCAGCGAGACAGGGAGACACAGAATCTGAAGCAGGCTCCAGGCTCTGAGTTGTTAACACAGAGCCCGACGCGGGGCTTGAACTCATGAATTGTGAGATTGTGACCTGAGCCGAAGTCGGACGCTTAACCAACTGAGTGACTCAGGCGCACCCCGGTAGCTTTTTTAAAAAAAATAATTTGTCATCTCTATCCATATCACCCCTCCTTTTTTTTTTTTTTTTTTTTTTTGAAAAATTACATAACAAGGACATGTGAAAGAGCATTTTGCCATGATTAGAACTACTAGAAGATAATGTGGCCTCAGTTTCCCTGTGAATTTACAAGAGTTCGCTCTTGGCAAATCAGTGGGCAAAATCATGAGTATTTAGAAACATAATGCTCACCATAGTTGTGGCATGTGGCAGAACTAATATATGGACCAGATACTAGAGGTCCATAGGGACATGTAGTCATGGGAAGCAGGCTCACTTTTATTTTCCAAGATCACTAGTCTTTCTCTGGTTCTCAGAAATAGATCAAAACAGAACACTTTGGTACAAATTGAGTGCTCTAGGCTGATCTAGACACCAGGGCATAGAGCAGAGAGCCTGAATTTTGCTGGCACATAGTTGAGGCAATTACAAATAAGAATTGAAGCTAGATTTCACCCAGGCATTCTGTGCTCTATTAGAAAGATGGTATAGTGGTGGCATTAATGGCTGTCACAAGTCACATTGCTCCAGTCTGGACGGGTTGCCCTTTACATCCATGCACAGATACCCTGAGAGCTCCCTAACCATTCTCCTGGGGATTCCCTCTGATTCTCTCCTTTGTTTGAATCTCTCATTTCCTGTATCTCACCCTTCCTCATTCTTGGTCTACTTGTGTACTTGTGCTTTTTTTTTTTTTTTTTTTTTTTAACGTTTATTGTTGAGAGAGAACACACGTGAAGCGGGGGAGGGGCAGAGAGAGACAGGGACAGAGGATCCAAAGTGCGCTCTGCACTGACAGCACAGAACTTGATGTGGGACTCAAACTCATGAACCATGAGATTATGACCCAAGCCGAAGTCAGTTGCTTAACCAACTGAGCCACCCAGGCACCCCTCTACTTGTGCTTTGATGGAGAACGTCCTAGTAGTTTTCTTAGAAAAGAGGGGTTGTGACTCAGGTTTTTTTGGAAGCTTTGCAAGTTTCACTGTACCTAGTATTTGATGGTTTGGCTGTATAGAATTCTGGGTTTGCAGTCATTGTGAAAGCATTGTTTCCCTCCAACTTCATGCTGCTGAGCAGTGATAGAAGTCTTGTTTGCAGAGTTGCCGTATGAAAGCCATTCTTTATCCTGATATGACCCCGTTTTTGTCTGAAAGCTTGTAGGATCTTTTTATTTCTACTATGATGAAGTTTCATACCGATGTGCTTTGATGTGGGTCTTTTTCATCCATTTTACTGGGCACTTAAAAGATCATTTTAATAGAGAAACTTGTGTCCTTCAATTATAAGAAATTTTCACTGACTTCCTCCCTTTCACTCTCCTTTCTCTTTTTGAAACTTCTGTTATCCAGACTTTCTGGTCTGATTCTTAAAATTTTCTCATCTCTTCTTTCTAGTTTTCCATCTTTTGGTAATTTTGTTCTGCTTCCTGGGAAAGTTCTCTAACCTTATCTCTAGCTCCAAACCTTCTTTTGAGTGTTTTATTTCTATCATATTTCTACTTTTCAAGAACTGATTTGTGTATGTTCTCTTTTTCGTAAGCTTTTGGGGGGTGGTCATGGAAGTAATACCATCTCAAATCTCTGAGGATATTAAATATAGTTGATTTGTTTATTTGAAGGTTTCTTCTCCCTGAATAGATTGTTTCCTCCAACTGCCCTGTCCTGTGTGGTTCTTATGGTCTTTATATTACTTATTAGAGGCTTTCCTCAGTGTTTAGTAATCTTTGGTTGTTGGTTCATTGTTAAGAAAAGGAGACTAAAAAGATAGTTGGGGGCACCTGGGTGGCTGTCAGTTAGGTGTCCGACTCTTGGTTTTGGTTCAGGTCATGATCTCACAGTTCTTGAGTCCAAGCCCTGCATAGGGCTCTGCTGACAGCCTGACAGCATGGAGCCTGCTTAAGATTCTCTCCCCCTCTTTCTCTACCCCTTGCCCACTCACATGCTCACTCAAGCGTGCAGTCTCTCTCTCTCTCTCACAAAAATAAATAAATAAACTTAAAAAAAAAAAAAAAGATGGTTGGAAGCTCTGAGCACATGAATAGTTAGGGCTCATCAACTCTGAGTTTTAGAGTGTGGGACTGTTTTGAAGATGATGTTAATATTTTAGGACTTTGTCATGGGCTGGTCAGATTCCTAAAAAAAAAAGAGTTTTCTCTGGGGCCTGGGTGGTTCAGTTGGTTGAGCGGCTGACTCTTGATCTCACAGTTCGTGGGTTCAAGCCCCACATCAGGCTCTGCACTGACAGTGTGGAACCTACTTGGAATTCTCTGTCTCCCTCTCAGTCCCTCCACCACTTGTGCACTTGCTCTCTCTCTGTCTCAAAATAAGTAAATAAACTTAAAAAAAAAAAAAAAGAGTTTTCTCATTTATTGCCTTTGCCTAAAGGTAAAAGATGAGGCTGTCAGAGTTCTGAGAGCCAAGTATAGGAATAGGGCTGGGGTAGAGGGGTTTGCTCTGCAAATCGTGGCCTGCCATTTGCTGTGTGTGCCTGGCGTTCCCCCAGTCCAGAGAGTGTTTTACCCCCTCCAGAGGATGAAACTCCAGATTTCTGTCACTGCTTAGCAGCATAAAGTGGAGGGGAGGGGATCCTGGGGGTCTGTTTCTCAAAACACTTTTCACCAAATCCTTATTTTTTTTTATCCCCTCCTTAGCCTCCAATTTCAGGGGTACATGATATTTGCAAGTTGTATGTCTTTTGAACAAGAGTCTGTGATTTAAATTGGATTGGTTCTCAACTTTTCTGTTACTGGCTTAAGATTTGGTTTTGGCTTTCCTAGGTCTGCTAAGTCAGTCACCATCTACTTTGTAGTTTTCAGGATTCTGATTCTATAGTCTCTTTCTCTGTTCTTCCCATTCATAAGTGTTCGTGTCTTTTAAATAACTCTATACTATGATTTTAAGTGGGATTAATTGTATTTTAAAGCAAAGAGACACCTACGAATGCTTCTGGGACTCTTTAAGTCATTACTAAAGATGGAGTCTTTCAGTAGAAACTCATCATTAAAGAAAAAAGTAGATCTTGGATTTAATTATTAGTGTAGTATATTTTAAGTGAACCTTAAATTCAAGGTTAGATACCATTATATTAAATTTCAAAAGAGTTAATGTTGAAGAATGTGAAAGGATACTAATTTTTTATGGTCTCTTTTCTGTGAGGTGGTTTGTATTTGCTGGGGCATCCACAATATGCACCAAGTACTTCAAACCTAACATACAGTTTATAGAATGTGGAATGTAGTGAAATTGGGTTATCTGTAAAATCATATTCTCTTTTTCAGGTTTATTCCTTTCTTATTAGAGTCCTATCCCTTTCATATAAATATATTTAAAAGAAAAAGGGACATTTCTTTTATAGATACCTGGTACCTGAATTGTTATTCCTCAGAGTGGGCTGGGTAAATTGAACCCTAATGATAATATGTTGTATGTTTCCATAGGATGATAAAATGTGTACCCCAAGCTGTTTTTTTACTTTTCTAATCCTATCTCTTTGTGTCTGTTCTAAGAACTTTTACAACATTTTTGTATTCTTCAGAGTTTAACAACTCTTTTCTGGACTCATTGGGTTCTGATGAGGACTCTGGAAATGAGGATGTTTTAGATATGGAGTACACGGAAGCTGAGGCTGAGGAGCTGAAAAGAAATGCTGAGGTAGGTGACCTTCTTCCGTGAGTAGAACTGGTCACATTGTCAGGATTACTCCTCCTGCTGTTTGTCTTCAAAGGCCTCCCTGTCCATGTCCCTTGCGGGTTCATCTGTGCCCTGTGGCAGCTGTCCGATGGCCTTCACTTTCTCTTGCCTTTGCTCCTCGTTTCTTACACACAAGCTTCAGAACAGACTGAAACAAAACTGACTCCCTCGTGTACATGTTAGGTAGTAAATGAGTAACATGGCTCTTGATGTCATATATTAATATTAACTCACCTTTAGTTCTGCCAAAACTATATTGTCTTAAAAAATTTTTTTTAACATTTTTATTTATTTTTGAGAGACAGAGAGACAGAGCACGAGTGGGGAAGGGGCAGAGAGAGAGGGAGACACAGATTCCGAAGCAGGCTCCAGGCTCCGAGCTGTCAGCACAGAGCCCGACATGGGGCTCGAACCACTGAGATCATGACCCGAGCCGAAGTCGGACGCTCAACCGACTGAGCCACCTAGGCGCCCCAAAACTATATTGTGTTTAAAGTTATATACCAAAACTAGCTGGTTGTTACTCAGTAAAAACTATTGCACTACTAAACTAGAGCACATTGTAACCTTTTCTTACCCTTCTTTTTTTCTGAAATAATTTTTTTTTCCATTTTCCAATTTTGTAATTTTAATTGCCTAGGAGTCCACTGTCCTAACACAACTACTGTTAGCATTTTGACATACTTTGTCATCTCTGCCTCCAAGTGTGCTTTAAAAAAAAGTAGGGGCACCTGGGTGGCTCAGTTGGTTAGGCGTCCGACTTCAGCTCAGGTCATGATCTCGTGGTTTGTGGGTTCGAGCCCCACGTTGGGCTCTGTGCTGACAGCTCAGAGCCTGGAGCCTGCTTCGGATTCTGTGTCTCTCCATCTCTCTGCCCCTCCCCTGTTCATGCTCTGTGACTCTCTCTCTCAATAATAAATAAACGTTAAAAAAAATTTTTTTTTTAAGTCATAAGTACAGTTTTTATCCTGCTTGCTTATTAAAGATTAGTTATAAGCATTTTATTTTTAATTGTTGTATGTACTGTATTCCCTCAAATCAACATACTGTTCATTTCATTTAGGTTTTAACCATGAGCACTAAGTTTCTGTTGTTCACTGTGATAAATAATACACTGAGGAATTGTGTATGATTGAGTGTTTTCTATATTTAGAATTTTCTTCTTTAAATCCCCAGAAGTAAATTACTGCCTCAAAGTTTATGAACATTTTAATGGTTCTGGTTTACATACAGCTGTATTCCTTCCCCACATTGTACCTTATGGTGCTCCCTGCAGTGCATGAATGTCACTTTTCAGGGTTTTTAAAATTTTTTTCTATTAATAATATTTTAAGGGCATTTAAAAAAATATTTAAAAATGTAAAAGTTTACCCATGATCCCAGCAGCACCACTGCAACTGTTTTCATTTTGTTCATTTTGTTTTCCAGTACTTAATCATTAACATGCTTGTTTTTATAGAGCTGTAATTATTGTGTGCATTCATGTGGGTTGGGAAAACAAGTTAACGTATTGCTGACCCACTGAATAATATTGCACTGAGTTGGTATACCACTGATCATTTAACTATTTTTGAGTCTTTCGTTAATTCCAACTTTTCATTATTATAGGTGATGCTACAGTAAATAATTTTACACACGTATTCTTTTTTCCTTTTGAATTATTTTCCTAGAATAAATTTTAGCTGGGAGTAGAATTCTTGGGTCAAAAGATGTGAACAATAGCAACCACTGGATTTTTTTTATTGAATTTGACTACACACACTGAAACTGTCATGTCGGCTTTGATAGTACATTTAAATTTAGTGTTTCACTTTTATTCAAATGAAGAGTTAAAAATCACGCCCACTTCTGTTTTCCAGACAGGGAATCTTCCTCATTCTTACCGGCTCATTAGTGTTGTCAGCCACATTGGTAGCACCTCATCTTCAGGTAAATGAACATTGTGATTTCAGTTTTTTATAAATGAAGTTGCCAGCATTTACTCCCTGTTAGTTGACTCTGTGCCCAGTATCATGAGCTGTAGGTTGAATGCATCAAGAAAAGGTTTTAAATCTTTTCTTTGATCACACTAAATATGAATTGTGTTAAAGGTACAACTTTTTAATTTCTCTATAAATGACCCAAATTTCCATATACATACATATATCTATATCCAAAAAGTTGTCCTGCTGTACTATATTACTCCCTTGAGTTTCTGTACATGTTTTCGGAATGGTTTTTAGAAACATTGCTGGGGGTAGGGTCGATGGGAAGGCTGTTTCTCTCTCTCCAAAACTTCCTGTACCTGAGAAAAATGCAGTGTGTTCTAAAAACCACAATTTTAAGGGGCACATGCGTGGCTCGGTCAGTTAAGTGTCTGACTCTTGACCTTGATCTCAAGATTGTGAGTTCAAGCCCCGCGTTGGGCTTTAAAAAAAACAAACCATGTTAAGATTTTATTTATTTTAGGTCATTACATTAGTGATGTGTACGACATTAAGAAGCAGGCATGGTTTACTTACAATGATCTCGAGGTATCTAAAATCCAAGAGGCTTCCGTGCAGAGTGATCGGGACCGGAGTGGTTACATCTTCTTTTATATGCACAAGTAAGAAACTGCCAGGTCTGGAGCTGTGGGCTACAAATCTCTGAAACTATTTTTTCCCCCTGTAAGGACAAAGTATTCCCATCACTTGTTGGTTGACAGTTTTTGATTTTTGTTTTCTTTGCTTAGGGCTTATATCTTGATATCTTAACTTCATGTTAATTATCTCACAGTAGCATCTAAGTATGGAACTTAAGACTTCTATATGATAAAGTTGTCCTATCGTAAACCTTGGTCTGTCTTCCAGTTATATCAGCTGGAAGATCTGAATTACAGATGGGAATCACATGGCTTTGTTGTCAAGGCTAGCTAGTGCCATTGCTGCCCCCCGCCCCCACCGCCACCCAGCTTTCTCAAAAATTGGCACATGGGGTTAAGATAGTGATCAAATGAATGAGCTGCTTGTTCAATAAAATTTAGGCACCAAATGGGATTGTGCAGGCTCTGTCGGTATCTGTCTTCTATCCTTTGGCTTTACTTACTAAATGTCCTGTTTTATTTCTTGTTTGTTTTATTTTAAGGGAGATCTTCGATGAGCTGCTGGAAACGGAAAAGAACTCTCAGGCAGTTAGCATGGAAGTGGGGAAGACCGCTCGTCAGGCCTTGTGAGGAACAAACTCGTGGGTTGGCAGTGCGCACTGAGTATTATTCCCTCTCACTGCCGCCCGCCTCACCTTTCCTCTGCCCGAGGAGAATTCGGAATTCTACTTGATGCGGGAGCAACAAACAGCTCAGGGCCAAACCAAAAGATGAAAATTGCAATTATGTGGAACGCTCCATTGCTAATTGTTTTATGGAAACTTTGGTCTCACATCTGTAGCTGATTATCCTCTTTTTCTCCTACAGTAGTGGCGCTTCCTTTTGTCTTAGGGATACGTGTTGTAAATATATACATATGTACATACACATCCACACACACATATATGTGGAGTGAATGGAGCCTTAAAGAGTTAGGATGAGTCACCAGAGTATGCCTGCTCAAAGTTAATAGCACAGCAGTCTGAGAAGAAATGAAGGCGTCAAAGAGTCCATTCACCTGAGAAATGTGTAAAGATATACATATCAGTTGGCATTTAGCTTTTCTGTTCCTTGAGTAGTTTCACTCGAGTCTACACTCTTTCATGTTTGTTTCTTATTAGTAAAGTTCACTGGAAAGCCAGCTCTCCATGTTACACTAATGACAGTGTGTCCTCCTTGGGAAGGAGAGGCATTTCTGCCACCTGACATGAGGAGCTTTTTTAAAAAAATTATTTCATGGATTTGTAATGCTTTTGCTGTTTACATGCAGTCCCAAGAAATGGATTGTTGGTGCTTTGGAATGTGTTGTGGTCCCCCATTTGGTATTCATTCTACACTTTGCATTTTCTTTAAAGAAATTTCCTTCTCAAGGTATATTCTTTGTATATCATCTATATTATTGTAGTGAAGATAGAATCTTTTCTTTTTCTTACGTGTCATTCTTCTGTGGAGCAAACGTTACTCTAAAAGATTGCAACCAAAACTTTAGGAGGTTGGGATTCCCCAGCAAGGATACTTAGGGATAAGAAAGAACGCTAGCATCTGTCCCTCATCCATAGGTCAAGATGAGGATTCTTGCGTGAAATCTAAAAACTCTGGACCCCTAGAAGCCCTGCTGCAAATGGGAAATTAAGTACATGAGCTATTGGGTAAAGAACATTTAAATCATTTGCTGCCTGGCTTTGCCCTTAAAACCAGGTGAGAGTTAGAATGAGATTGGTTTAGGTGATCCCAAGAGCTAACAAATAACAAAGGTGTGTAATGGATTTATCTTTTTAGGTGCTTTGAGTTGAGGCTGAATGGGATTGCAGTATTAAGTGCTGCATTAGTCGCTCGGCTGCCACAACCAGCTTGGTTAGTAAGCAGCTTGTGAAACCATGTGAAGAATGAGTTTCAGAGGAGAATTCTGTCCACAGAATAATTTTTGTAAGCCCAGGAATCATTAGGTTCACACAGTTAAGTATAGCAAAATGAAACTTTCAGTATTTTCTTTCATGTTTTTCTTTTATTATAAACAAGGAGGTAACTCTTAGCTCTCAGGTAGGGACAAAACATCAGTTTTTCAAGGGAAGTAAACATGTTAAAGTCCGCCATCACAGAAGGTGCAACATCTTTTCTGGAAGATGGCCTTATGAGAGCTGCAGCCCCATGCTTGGACGTGTTCTGACGTAGTAACCTGTTTCTAAAATGTTCAGTTTCCAAATTGTAAACGGCCCCAGCACTTTTGGTTAACTACCAATGAAAGCTTTGCCTCCTGCCATTTACCTATGCATTACCATAGTGAACGTTCCAAAATGGTATGCCAGTAAGTTGTGCAAGAGTAATATAGAGCAGAGGAAAATATTTGTTTTAAAAATTATAGCTTTTGCTGGGAAATAACTGGTTTTCTCAAAAATGAGTGAAGTGGTGATCAAATTCTGTAGCTATTTAGGACTTCTCTTCCATGTGTTTGTATTTGAGAGCTTTGAGAGGTACTGTTAAAAATGGTTGGAAATGATTTGAAATGGGGGATGGATGCATTAGGGCATAAAAAAAATAGAAATGCCATAAGCCTGATTGCCCATGAAGTGCCCTCATTTGACTTGTTTTGGTAGTGTGTGTGTGTGTGTGTGTGTGTGTGTGTGTGTGTGTGTGTGTGGTTTAGAAGTACACGTGGCTCAGAAACCTGATTTGATTTGATCTTCATTTCTTGGGCTGAACTTGTTAGTTGGAAATAGGTTACTGAGGTAGATGACTTCTCTCACCGCTTGTACACTTGCAAGTTTTGGACTTGAATTTTCTTTGGTAGCTGTGCGTTGTTATGGCCTGTTCGGCCTTCCCCTCCCCCTGCGCTCCTTATCCATCCCCCCTTTCACTACGTGTTCTCATTCAGGTTCAGTGAAGGGTTCATGACTACAGATGGAGATTTCAGCTGGACCACGTTGAAAGGGTTTATTGGTTTTTTGAGCTGGCTGTATATATTTAAAAATTATAATAATATATTATATATATATATATATATATTTTTTGCACAGTCTGATCAGTTTGCTCACAATCAGGGGGATGGGGCATTGGGGTGTTGGGGCCGGAAGGGACAAGTTAGATAGGGACAGAGTGCTTCAGTCCCAGGCAGCCTACACAGTAACCTTTCTGTTGAAAATTACCAAATAGGGTTACACTACTTTAAACGACATTGAATTAGAACTCGACAGCACTTAGTTCTGCAGACAACTGATCTTAATTGAAATTTTTTTGAATAGAAAACTAACCTAAAATCCAGACTTACTGACTCTTATCACCTAATATTATGGAGAATTGGAAGTTGCATGTGGCCAGATGGCTGCTGTCCCTTTAGTAGCCATGACTGTAATTTAGGCCTATGAGGAGATAGCCTCTGTTTTGTGGGGGTATTTATATGTGTGTGCACACTCAAATCTAAGTTTTGTCTCAGCAGGATAGAGTAGGAGGCAAGTCCATGAATTGTTCTTCTATTTATATTTTGATTCCAAAAGCTATGTTTACTCGAGGTGATCTGTTAATTTCAGGCCTAATTTAATGGCTCAGTAACAGATGTAACAAATGTAAATGTGTTTACATTTTTTAAAGTATACAGTGATACTTACAAATCAGCTGATTAACTCTGGGAGGCAAATACTAGACTATACATTTCTTTACTTCTCTCCTTGTTCAAGTGTAGAATTCTTCCAAAAGAGAAACTTTAAGAATTAAAACCTCAGCAGGTGAATTTGTGAGTTTACTTATTCCTCCATATTGCAGTTACCATTATGTAACTATGTAAACATAGCTTGACGCATGTACAGCTACAGATACGGTTGTATAATGAAAATTATTTGGAAACACCTAAAGTGAAGATCTCTTGGCCATGTCACTATATTTGAGTGTTAGGAGTGTAGAGAGAGCATGGGAGTGGGGATTGGAAACCTACAGGAGAAAAGTAGTTTGTTTTTTTGTGATCTGAAAAGAGTTTGTGATCTGAAAAGAGTTTATATTAAAACGAATAAATATGACTCTTCTCCCTCTTTCTTTGTCCTCTGAAGTGACTGCAGTGGACGCTCTCAGTCATCCACACTTTATTTTTTTTCTCTCTGATTTAACTGACCTCTCTCAGGAGGTCTTTTGTTTTAAATCAGAGAAACAGCTACATCTCCCAAGTATATTTGAATCTTGTATATATATGAGATTTTTGGAAAAATCAAAACCCAGTACCAGATGCAAGTCACATAAGTGTCCCCCCAAAACAGGTGTGTCCTTTTCCTCCTCTCCGTCTTGCTTTAACACTGAGTAATGCTCTCGTTAAGTGTGTACCAAACCTGAACAGATTTCTGCCATCTAACATCTTCCTCATGTATCACTGCAAAATTCTGTCTCTATTGGTATGTCTTATTAACATCTGAAAAACATATATATGATTGGAAACTAGAGTTTGTTAGGCCTTGAGAGTTTTGTGACAATTCTTTTGCTGTGTGTCACCACAATCCTTGACTCCTTTACGGCATGCTTTGATTACTAGACTTCAGGCAGTCTTTTCCGTTGTATCATATTTATACACAGTAAATTTTTCTTTCCATGTGTGCTATATGTCTGAGGTTTTGAAGTTTTTAATTAAAACAGTGTGCCAGTATGAATATAAGCAGTTGATTTTAGTAACATTGAACTTTTCTTGAAGTACCTTAAGAGATTCAAAGTATAGGCATGTTTACTGGCAAAACAATAGAGGGGAATGAGGGTCTGGATCAGGACCCAAGTTCAGTAGGTCAAATGCCAAAACAGTAAGAGCAATCAACTGACTGGCCTATTTCAAAAGCAGAGGGGCTGCGGGGACTGAGCCCACACACACATCCCCTCCCCAGGTCTCCCGCCCTCTCTTGAGTTTTTGTCCTTGCATCCCAACTCCTCTGGCCTGTTGTCAGTGTTGCTTACTTACGCTGTAGAGAGGAAGACAGAAAAGGAAAGGTCCTACACTTTGCCTAATTGAGCCACTACCAGATTTGCTGGCAGCTTTGGCCACATTATTTGTGAGGTGATTTTCTTTGTGCTCAGAGTGACTTGATTCTGATTTCTTTATGTTGTTTTGTATGGAGCGGCACTTTATCTGTGTTTTAGCAGAACTGTTCCTCTGTATCCTTTACGGTTTTTCCTTGTTTTTGTTTCCTTTTTAAATTATGCATAGAGTTTTTTGTGTGTGTGAAATTAAAGCCTTTATTAACCTTCTGTTGGTTCGACTGTTATTTCTAAAAAGGACATATTCTTGCAGACACTTGCATTCTTAACCGATCACGTGTTGAGGTTCTGAGATCCCTTTCTGTTGGCCTTCTGACTTGGATTTCCGTGCAGCCCCATTACAACTTAAAGGAAACGGAAGGGCAAACCCAACCAGTGGCTGTGGTCGGCACGGAGTTCTCGTTTTCATTTGAGGAGCCGGTGAAGCTTTACAGAGGTTCTGGATAACCGTTTGTAAACTCAGCATTGGCCTTTGCTAAGCTCTTTTGCCTTATTAGTACCAAAGAAGGGGATGAAATAGCCTGCATTTAAAACCCAGTGGATATGTTGCTCTCACTGGGTACCCGTTAGTGTTGTGAGATTGCCTAACAGGTCCTTTTCCCAGGCCATTCAACTCCTACAGAGGAGGAGTCCCCTTTAACGTCTCGCCTAAATCAGGAAAGTGAAGAGGAAAAGCCATTACGCTGGGAAAGGTCTTCAGCCCACTTCCTGTAGATAAAAGTGTCACAAGAGAGGAAAAGCTAGCAACGGCTCCTCAGAATTCTGATGTCCCGTGGAGTGCCTGCTCTTCTCAGGAGGGAAAGCTCTAGAACAGGATACTAAAAGTGATGCAATACCTGAGGATAGAAACAACGTGACCCCCCACCCTCATGTCTCAAATTGGGATCACAGTGTCTTTACGGAGGTATCATTCTGGAAGAATAGGTAGGTTACTCGATAAAAGTGGCAGTGCCACAGAAGGCCGCTCACCGGTAACTAAAATTTCACCTCAATTAGTGTAGGACTCCCATCCCGGTCATGAAAAACCAAGCAGGGTAGGGTACTGCCCTCCAGCTAGCAGCTACCCCTGCTTCTCAAAACAGGCCTTTTTGTTTCTTGAGGTTTTGTTGCTTCCATTGAGGGAGGGCAGAGAAGGCAGTGGGCGTCATCCCCAAGGCCTTGGTGAAATCCTCGGGGGACAGGTGCTCCTAGAAGGAGAGAGGAAGCAGAGGACAAAGGTCACACTCTTCCCCAGGGTTTACTTTGATGAGTCTTATGGGTGTGGGGTGGCGATCACATGAAAAGCAAATACAGGCAACGTCAGGAGAACCAAGAAAGAAATGGGAGGAGTCAGGTGGCATTTTGAGATGCAAGAGGTTTGATCCCTGAATTTGGAACGAGTTCAAGATGAAGTAGATTGAGCTCCTTTCTTTTGACCCTAGATCTGAAATAAGAACTTGGCTTAGCTTGGTTAAGAATTTGCTAACTTGGGGGAACATCTTAGTTTTCCTCTCTGTAGAATGGGGGAAATTTTTTAAAGGCCAATATTTGCTTCTCTGTAATGTTTTTATGGGGATGAAAGTGACATTACATGTGAAAGGGCATATGTTTCCCTAAGAAAGTATCTTGTTCATCTGTCTCACTAAGCAGTGAACCTAAGCCAGGGGACCCTTCTTTCTGTGAGTCTGGCCCATGGAGGAAGCAGATGAGCTGCAGAAGGGAATCTACCCGGGTCTGATCTAGACCAAGTTGTCTTTACCACAGGAGGCACAGCTCTTCTGGCAGAAGCCCCTAGCCCTTGAGGGCTTGCCCTCCTGGGCCCTGACTTGCTCAGGCTCAAGTTCACCCGGCAGCCGCCCCACCCCAATGGGCAAAGTGAGCAAGCGTGTACAGCCGTGGCACTTACAAAACAGCTGGCTAATTTGAGCAGGAGACAAAACATTTGGATGACTTACCCTATATTCTCCAGTCCTATGAAGGGTCTAGAAGGTTAGCACAATTCTACCTTTTTACTCTCAGCTTGGAGATCATGACTGGGAGACACCTTTCTAGGCCTGGAGTATGTATCTTTCTCCATTAGATGAGGAGATTGCCTGAAATGACTGTTGCTCCCAGCTGATACAATATAATAGTGGTGCTGCTTAAGGCAAGCTAAGTGCTATCAAGGCACACTCAATGTGAGAACCCCAAATTGAAGCTGCTATAAAACAGCATCTCCCAACATCTCTGCTCCCCAGGCACCCAGAGGGGAGGGGTGGTGAGAGCAAGGTTTTTGTTTTTTGTTTTTCAATCTTAGCCCACCCTGCCACCCCAGAAGAGTGTTTTATCCACTCCTTCAGAGAGCCCTTAATTGAACCGCTTGGCAAACATCCGCAGATGGACCTCAAGCTCAGGTAGGTCTGATGCCTCAGTTCTCTAACCTGTCTTTAGATTTGCCTCCCACCCCTGGGCATTCTGTCCTCAAGGATCCTGAGAGCACTGCCCACTCCCCCAGGCAGGGAGGAAGGGAGTAAAGGTGGGCGGTTTGGGCATCAGTGGATGGGGAAGAGCTGCCTACCCCAAACTGGTTTGTAGCAAACGCCCGCTCCAGGTCCCTCACAGCTGTGGATGCAGGTGCCCTCTCAGCCCCAGTCAGGCTGGCTCCGCTGCTTGGTGGAGACTTCTGGACTCTGACCCCTAGGCTAGATAGCAGGAACTGCCCATCCCAGTGGCCTTGTATCTTTCCCTAGTCCTGTTCTTGGACTCTGTGGTCCTGCCAGCTGATTACTGGCCTCACCCATACCCACATCCGCCTCTCTGTGGTTTACTCACTTGCGCTCAAACACTTGGATTATCCTCTTGCTACTGCCTGCAGCCAGACCCACCACACCACTGTTCATTGTCTCTGGCTCCCCTTCCGACTTCGGAGCAGCCAGCGAGGCCTCAAGGTCCCCACTTGACCATGAACCTATACCTCTCCCACAAGAATGTATGTTACTCCCATGATTAAAAACATCGGCAGCAGACAACTGAGTTTTTAAAAAGGATCTTAGATTTTGTAGACTGTGTCTACCGTGGTAGGGTTGTTTTGATGCTGTTTGTCCCATTCAAAACCTGCAATCCCTCCAGCCTCCCACTGATCACCTCGTTCAATAACACTGGCTGCCCCTCCTGTTAGAGATACTTGGTGCCACATGATGATACGAGGGTAACAGCAGGGCTCCAAAGACCTGGTTCTTGCTCTGACTTGGCTACTAAGTAGCTTTGCCAGTCACATAAGGCAAGTCACTTCCCCACTCTTCAGTTTTCTCAGGTGTAGAGCAGGCAGTGAAAATAGCAGGTTACATTTGCAGAGTGCTTTCTATGTACCAGGTGCTGGGCAAATAATAATTTGTAGTATTACTATTACAGAAAATATATTAGGATCATCCCACTATTACAGTGAGGACACGGATGGTGGGCAGATCTGGGAGAGAATGCACGGACATGGTCTCCAAGGTGAAGGGCAGGATACAAATGCTTTGGGAACAATATACTTAAACGTATATCGGGCCCAGATCGCTAACAGACTTCTTGGAGAAATCAGGCATCTCTCTTCTGTAGAGTCCTTAATTCATGTGTAAGACTTTATTATTATTATACCCAGAGTACATTTTCTCTCAATACCCCCATCAGGCTAGATTTGCCATGTCTTTTGGATCTTCCTGTAGTGGGAATAAATATTGAAAATGTATTTTTAACAAGCTCTTCTTGCCATACTCCCTCCCTGCAGGTGACAGCGCGGGCCTACAGCTGCAGCCACCAGAGGCACCGAGCGCTGGTGAGTCTCTCCCTGGCGCTCCTCTGAATTGCCTGCCCACCAAACGTGCATCTGTTCGTATGTCTCACGGCGGGGGCGGAGGGGGCCTCAAATGGCATGGCTACCACCCAATTCATGCTTGTCCCCTCTAAGCTCAGTCTGACCCAGGGTTTTGTGTGTTTTTTTTTTTTATCTCAGAAAATGACACAATTCCTACCCTCCCCCCACCGCCGCTCTCTCACCCCCTTCATCCAGTAATTACCTAGTGTCCTTGACTTTACCTCCTAAATATTTCTCTAAACCATTTCCTTCCCTTACTTCCCCAGCCACCACCTATTGTAGACTCCCCCCCCACACACACTCAGTCTGCCCAGGGCTGCTGCTTCTGCACCTTCCATTCTTCACTTTTCTTTTTTAAAGGTTTTATTTTATTTTTTTAATATTTATTTTTGAAAGAGAGAGAGGGAGAGAGAGCGCGCGTGCACACATGAGTGGGGGAGGGGCAGAAAGGAGGACTGAGGATCTGAAGCAGGCTCTGAGCTGATAGCAGAGAGCCCGATGTGGGGCTTGAACTCACGAGTCATGAGATCATGGCCTGAGCCAAAGTCAGACGCTTAACCGACTGAGCCATCCAGGTGTCCCTAAAAATTTTATTTTTAAGTAATCTCTATACTCAACATGGGGCTCGAATTTACAACCCCAAGATCAAGAGTCACATGCTCTACCAACGGAGCCAGCCAGGTGGCCCTATAGTGATCTTTCTTTTTAAAATTTTTTTGAGAATAAATCCTTTATTTTGAGAAAGAGAGAGAGAAAAAGAGAGAGAGAGAGAATTCCAAGCAGGATCCATGCTGACATAGCATGGAACCCTATGCAGGGATCGAACTCACAAATCATCAGATCCTGACCTGAGCCGAAAACATTAGTTGTACGTATGCTTAACTGACTAAGCCACCCAGGTGCCCCTACAGTAATCTTTTAAAAGCATAAATCTAACTGCTACTCCCCTGCTTCAGCCATAATGGTTTCTGTCCACTTTTTTTTTTAAATTTTTTTTTAATGTTTATTTATTTTTGAGACAGAGAGAGACAGAGCATGAATGGGGGAGGGGCAGAGAGAGAGGGAGACACAGAATCGGAAGCAGGCTCCAGGCTCTGAGCCATCAGCCCAGAGCCCGACGTGGGGCTCGAACTCATGGACCACGAGATCGTGACCTGAGCTGAAGTCGGACGCTTAACCGACTGAGCCACCCAGGCGCCCCGGTTCCTGTCCACTTTTTTTTTTTTTTTTTTTTTAATTTTTTTTTTTTCAACGTTTTTTATTTATTTTTGGGACAGAGAGAGACAGAGCATGAACGGGGGAGGGGCAGAGAGAGAGGGAGACACAGAATCGGAAACAGGCTCCAGGCTCCGAGCCATCAGCCCAGAGCCTGACGCGGGGCTCGAACTCACAGACCGCGAGATCGTGACCTGGCTGAAGTCGGACGCCCAACCGACTGCGCCACCCAGGCGCCCCTCCTGTCCACTTTTTAAAAAGACACCACATTCCCAGGGCACCTGGGTGGCTCAGTGGGTTGAGCATCCGACTTTGGCTTAGGTCATGATCTCACAGTTCGTGAGTTCGAGCCCCACATCGGGCTCACTGCTGTCAGCCTGTCGGCACAGAGCCCACTTCAGATCCTCTGTCCCCCTCTCTCTGCCCTTCCCCACTTGTGCTCTCCCCCCCCCCCCAAAAAAAACACACCACATTCCCTAAGGTGACGTAGCATGCACTGCTCAGTTAGGCCCCTGGCCCCCTGGCCTGCCACTCCCCAGCTCTGCACACCACAGCCACTCTGGCCACCTTGCAGTTTCACCCCCATGCTACACTTATTCCCTGCCTCTGGGCTTCATGTATGCTGTTCCCTTCTCCAGGAATAACCCATTTTGCCTGAATAATTCCTGTCCACCTTTCAGAAGGAACTCTGCTCTGACTATAACAGGTTTCCTTTGGGAATACTTTTCATGGCACCTGTACTTCACCTGTGTGGTACTTATCATCACTGAAATGAAATAACAGTGTAATCAGGGTCCTTTGAGCCCTCTCTCCCCACTGAGATGTCACCTCACATGAAGGCAGAGACCAGGTCTGCTTTTGTTCTCTGGCATCCCCCCAGCACCTAATCACTTGCAGGGCACAATCTGGGCTTCAATTAGTGTTGTCCAGCAATCGGCAAGCCGTATCTCTTCATCCTCCTCTTCCAGTCTGACCTACCTCCTTCCTACTGGGGTCCACACCCTCAGGGAGCTCCTCCACAGTCTTGTTCACCAACTGTTCCAGGGGAAAGATGGGTAGAGGCCCAACAATGAGGTTGGTGTTAGCATTGAACACATCCGGTTTGAGGTTTGTGATCTCCTAGGGAAGAAAAGGAAACCACCGGTTAATTCTGCTGGCTTGTGGCTACCTCCCAGGCTGCTTATCTCTCTGGAGTCAACATTGATTCTAGGGCACCTCCTTCCTGAAGCCTTCCATGACCCCACCACCCACACACACTCCTCATAAGAACACAACGTTTGATCGGACCCATGAGCTAAAACTTGGTGGATTGTGTCCAACCAAAGCCAATTGGTCCGAGATGATTATTTTGTTCTTTGACTTACAAACTTCTTCATGGCTTCTCATGGTGGATGCTTAAGGTCCGCCTTGGACATTTATGATCCTCTTTCTCTTATCGGTTATGAAATTGTGATCAGTAAATTCACTTAGCCTTGACCTATATATGCCTTCCAACGTACACCATCAGTCCACCGAGAAGGGCTTAATGAGTGTCACGAGGTACTCAGCCTGAGGGTGGGGCCAAGGGGCCAAGGAGCCAGGTGCATTATCTGATTACCCCAGCATGCTTGTGGAATTGCTCTCATGTTCTGGATACATTTTTGCAGAGTCTGCTTGGACTCAGTTCCCCTGCAAGCCTGGGAACTTCTTGAAGGAAAGGTTTCGCTTTCAGATTTCCTTATCAACCAGGCCGACAGGCTAAATGAGTTTCTGTTAACTAACTCAGAGACTGCAGTTTGTATCTGGAGAAGGCTATCCCAGGATGACCACGGCAGAGAAATCATTCTTTCTCAAAGTGTCGTCCATGGCCTAATTGCATCAAATCACCTGGGCTCTTCGTTTAGAACGGGCAAATATTCCTGGGTCTCAACCCAATTCCACAAGCCAGAATTTGGGGCAGTGAGTGGGACTTTGGGATCTGCATTCTAATCAGCTGCCCCCGCCCCTCACTCCCAGCTCCCATCAGATTCATGTATGATCAGATGGGGGAACCATACACTAGGAAATGGAGGAGAAAAAAAAAAAAAAAAAAACAGCCAGAGGCCTTGAAGTTAAACAGCAAGGACTTCCAGTGGGGGGCGGGGGGGGGGGGGTGGCGGTTCATGGTGGAAAGTAAAGCCCAGGATGCTGGTGTCCTCTCTGGAGCTTTCTCAGCTCCCGCAGGGCTGGCCATCGTCAGCCGGCCACCTGCCCTGTACTCACATCAGTAATCTGGCTCCAGTCCCTGGAGTTTCCAAGCTCCACCTTCAGGTCCTCATAGGATTTGGCGTTCTGCACAGAAAGTAAATAACAAGTTAGACCCGGTTCTCAGCAGAGGAAATGGAAGAACTTTTTCCTTCAGGAGTTGGAAGAAGGTTGGTCTAAGGCTTGGGCGTGGGAAGGGGGAAGAGGGGGCTCAGGGGCTGGAGGGGGGGGGACCCTGAAAAAGGAGGCTGGATGGCGAGGATGGGCACCCAAAGGGCTGACAGTCAGAAGAGGCCCTGCTCAGCCCCACGTGGGGCTGGAGGCCACACTCAGAGGCAGTGCAAGCAGCCACATGCAGCCTTGAGAACCTGCCTACACCCTGCAGGCTCTGGGGAACATGGGGGCCCTGGAGAGCGGGGGGTGCTCCTCCCAGAGCCTGGTGGGGGGGACCCTGCCGCCAAAGAGCAAAGGGAGTTAGAAGGGACCTTAGCTCCACGAGGAGCCCCGTCTCCATATCCCCAGGGCCTGGCACCAAGCATCGCGCACCCTACTGGAGTTATGCTGAGTGAAGGAGTGAGCCCACGCGTGAGCCTGAGAGAAGCCCCCCAGACTGGGGCGAGGGGAGGGCCGTCAGAGGTGTTGACTCAGGACACTGATAGGAATTTTAGAAGTTCTGGCATCTACCCCCTCAGGCATAAGTTTCCTCTTAAGAGTGTATCAGACACCATGTGCTCCCCCTCAGGTTCCCCTCAGGAATTTGACGGAAGACCTGACAAAAATAAGTAGTAGACCATAAAACAGACGACCCACAAGGAATGATATGGCCATAGACCACCCCTCACACAATGGAATCGGGCCAATCAGGACTGGACAACGCAGAGTTATCCAGCCAATAAGGGTAGGACCTGAGAAGGAACAAGGCGGAAGGGAGGGGGGCTGACCAGAACCTTATAAAACAAGGACCCTCGCCTAGAGTCGGGGCATTCACTTTCGAATGTCCCCTCTCTGTAAAAGAGAGCTTTCCTACTATTCTTACTTTCTGATCTTATACTCTCATAAACTTTTGCCTGCTGCTCATAAAAAAAAAAAAAAAAAAAAAAAAAAAAAAAAAAAGAAAGAAAGAAAAGAAAGAAAGAAAGAAAAGTTCTGGCATCTAAATTTGCAGCCTTGAGATTTGTTTATCCTCAAAACTAAATTCAGCCCATCAGCCACTGAAAGAATGCTTTCAAAAAATGTATTTGAGGAAATGTATTTGAGGAAATTAAGCTCTGGTTCCCTAAACTCATCTGTTTTGCCACTTTAGTGCACCCAAAGCCATTGGGCTGGCACTCTCTACTTTAGCCTTCCTCCTTCCTGCAGAAAACCTTCCATTTTGAGGACCTGCCCTCTGCTTCTATGTGCGACCAGTTCCAGAGAATCCTGTGGAAGTCTGACTCCCTGTCCCTCAGGTAAGGACCACGTGTATGACCCATTTTGCTTAGAATTCAGTGCCGGGAAGATATTTATCTGTCCTTGAGAACTGACATGTTTCATTTCACCTGGCTTACGGATCCACCAACACCGCCTCAGAGAAGTTTCTGCGATGATAGAAATGTTCTTTTTCTGTGCTGTCCGATAGGGCTACAGAGCACTTAGCTTGTGGCTAGTGAGCAACTGAATGTTTAATTTTGTTTAACTGCAGTTAAGTTTAAATAGTACGGTTCTAACCAATAATGTCCAACAGCCTTCAGCTACATTGGATCCATAAGGCAAGGCACTGAACTGAGTGAGCCTGGGTTTTTGATAGCCTTCTTTCCTCTCCCTCACCAGGGGGGTTAATGGTTTTATGCAGCCTTACTTTTTATTCTAGGCCCCCTCAGACCCCTTTACAAATATATCACTGGTCATCTATCGCAGTAAACAGAAAAGCCTGGGAGTCTGCCCTGCCCTTGTGGTGTACCACGAGCGGCCACCTGGAGGAGGATGTGAAGGGCTATAAGGATCAGGGTGGGCTGGCCACTTACACTCCACTTGAAGGGATCCCAAGCCAGGAACCAGCCTGTGAAGGTAGGGGGCTCGTATCCCTGCTTCACCACAATGATGGGGGTCTCGGGGTCACGGCCGCTGGGGTGGGTCTTGAGGTATTCCTGCACCGTGACGGCTGCGGCTTTCTTCTCGTCCTCATTGGCACGCTTCCCGATCCAGAAGAAGACCTGTGGAGAATCCAGGGTTCAGGCGGTCCTTCCCGTCCTCCCTGGCCCACAGGGCTCTGCCTCGGTTCACCCAGGCTCCGATGACCAACAGTGGTGCTAAGTGACCTTGGGCAGGTCCCGTCTGGTCTTGACTTTGCATCTGGGAAATGAAGAGGTTGGACAGATGTCCTGTACTGGGATATTCTGCCAATGTGTGACTCCCAGCCTCTCCAGAGCTATAGACATGCCGCGTGGAAAAAAAAAAAAAAATTGGACTTTGGGAAAATACATCCTGCCCTGCAGCCCCATTGGGCACATTCCTCTCTACCTGCCTCCTTCTTCCGTAGGCTCTTGTTGTTCATAATACTACTCCCAGGAAGAATCTATAAGGGAGCCTGTCCATTAAGCCACTATTTCTTGGCTTTGGAGATGGAGATGGTGGGAAGGGAGGTTCCCCAGGCCTCTGTCCTACCTGGTCCCAGACATCTAGCAGGAACACATCATCCTCATCCAAGTCATCCTGATTGAAGTCAGGGATTTCTGTGGCCAGGAAACACCCGGTCTTGTTGGAACATTCAAAGAGCCGGGGGGTGATGGCCAGGGTTTCCTCCTGCAATCTGCAGGATGGAGAGAAAATTGTGTTGCCAAGAAGAAGGTAGGGGGACAGAAGAATAGAGGATACAGAACTCTGGCATGGAAAGCCTAACTTCTAGGAAAATACTCTTTTTTTTTTCTGCTCACACATAAAGTCCCCCCCTCCTCCCAAGAGTCTAAGAGTGCTCCGAGGGAGAAATCCCCACTGCCTTTCTAGGACATCCATTCCAGTGGCTCTTCTATGGGCCCACTGGGAAATTCTTTCTGCTGTCTTCCCTCCGTGCCCTCCTACGGCTACTGCAATATATGCCCTTTTGCTTCTGAACTGGGGAATTGTGGATCACGGGTATTCTTCAGAAAAACCATTTGAAAGAGTGTGTACAGCTGGGGCTTCTCAGCATCCAGGTCCTGTGTCAGCGCTAAAGGTCAGGGCTCTGGCATCTTCTTCCCAAAGGGCAAGCCTGCCCCTCTCATTGAGTTGTTTCTTATGGCTGTGAACTCCCTTTGCCACGAAGACACTCCCACCAGGCCCGAGGCACACCCACACAGACACTGCACTGCTCAAGAGGCTCTGAGGGTACGGGCTGCCCTTGACCCATCTTGTAGCCCTGGGGACCTGGTATACAGAGTCCTCAATTCATGCTTGCTGCAGGCTCTGGGCCATGGGATGGAGATGCTGGGAGGCTCTCCAACCTCAGAAGGTGAGCTAGAGGCAGAGGGACCCTGTAGTTACCTCTTGCTGCTGGCATAGGGCGCCTTTCCACCTAGGGCCATCCAGAAGTTGGCCGGCTCCTGTCCTTCCACCACCACTTGCTTGTCCGTCCGGGAGATGATGTTAGCAACCATCTTGGCCATCTCCCGCTCATCCCCGCTACAGCCCTGGGGAAAGAGGGGTCAGCTGTGTTGGGGGAGAACATCTCTAGTGTCACATTCACTGGCACAGAGCTCCTGCATCTGAGAGGGCTCTTCTGCCTAGATCAGGACCCCATGTGCACCCCTCCTCTGTCTGACACTCCAAAGAATGGCAGAGGGGACAGGAGTCTGCACAATCCTTACAGGGCAGGAAAAGGAATCCAAGAGGCTGAGATAAATGGAGAGGCAGCGACAGGCACAGGGATAGTGAGAGAGAGCCTGGACACAAAGACAGACCAACACTGAGACAGCCAGGGGTAGCCAGAGACAAACAGAATGAGAGAGACTGACCCAGACATAGAGGCAGAAAATGTGAGGGTGGCCAGACCCAGAGCTGCAGGGGAAGGAGACCAACTAGGAAATTAACAAGAAGGACCTACTTGGCCAGAGGCTCCCTGAGGCGGGGGGATCCCGAAGACCCACTTGAAGAGCGGGGGAGGCCACTAGGCCCTGCACGCACCTTCCCACACCACAGGTAGCAGCAGGACTGGGTCTTAAGGATGAAGACATCATTGGAGTTGAGGGAGCTGGCCTGGGCTGGGACCTCAAAGGCCTTGGTGTTGTTGGCTCTGTTTCCCTGGACCTGGAACAGCTGTGTGGAGGCCACCGACTCTACTTTGTTGCCTCGGGAGGTGCCTCCCTGCAGGGTGTGGGGAGACAGCAGAGAGAAAGAGGTGGGAGCAACTTAGTAGAGACCATGGAAGATTCTCGAAGGGCACAGAAAATAGAGAGGAAGAGAGGCTGGGGGCGGGGGTGGCGGTTGCCCGCCCCCAGGTCCTCTGATGCACCATCACCAGAGTAGCCTTTCCAAAACGTTGCTTGGGTCATGGCACTCCGCTGCTCAGAAATCCTCAGTGGCTCCCCACTGCTTACAGACTAGAACCAGCTCCTCATCCCAGCCTTTGAAGGCCCCACATGACTCAGGCGCAAACTACCCTTCCAGACCCACTCTGCTCTCTCCAAACCCTCCCATGTAGCTCGCCAGGCTTCTCACTGTCCCATGTGGGTCCCCTCCTCTGGGCCTTTGTCTTTGCTGTGCCTCCTGCCCTACAGTTTACCTCTGCTGAGCCCTTTTGCTCCGACCCTGATGTCAAGGGCTCCTCCAAACCCCCTTTCTACCGTGAACTCCCTGCCTATCCCAGATTACTGTATTCACACTCTCCTGTGAACTCAGCTTGAGTTTCTGGCATTTAAGCACACAGGGCCTCGGGCCGTGAGTTCACTGCTCTCCTAACAGGACCGTAAACAGTAATGCGTGGCCTTCTCCAGCCTTGGCCCTTTGCAGAGGGCCGCAGACTTCATAGGTGCTCAACAAACAGGAGGTGTCTATTCCGTTACGTTGGAAGGCACCAGTGCAGTTTGGACAGGCTCATCATTTGGGCGAATCTAGGCGCAAGAACTGCCTTTCTCATGTAGAGGATCCAGGGAGATGGGTGGGCAGAGAAACAGCACTTGCACATGTCACATACTCATTATGTATTCTTAAAGTACTGGGTGGTTGTTTCTATCGCCGGTTCCACATGGCTGATGGGGCCTCAAACAGTCCTCCCCCATGAAGACTGCCCTTCACCTCCAGGCCGGCCCCCCCCACGTCCCCTCCTCCATCTCCTGACGCCCACCCCACCGCAAATGTGGGGACTGCCAGGTGCCTCAGGTCGGCAACCACACCTGGTAGACCACCATTCGTCCCTTGAAGATGGCCATGAGGTGTGGTGGCTCCTTGCCCATCGGGACCCGGATCTGGACCGGTTCATTGTTGTACTTCTGGTCCAGGATGACGGCTTGATAGGCAGAGGCTGCTATTTCATCCTTGCTGGCCTGGCTACCCTGGGGACGAGCACGATGGAAGGGGTGGGATGAAGTCAGCTCCAATTCTGACCCCGTCTCCGGCTGCAGCAACAACTCCATCCCTGCTTCTCACCCGGCCCCAAACCCAACTGTCCTCCCCACCAAACCCTACCCTGGACACAGCCCAAACCCAATCTGCCCCAGACCTCTTCTGGTCTCATCCCCATACCTTATCCTTTCCCAGCAACCCCCTACCCGTAGTTCCCCTGCAACCCCGGCCTTAACCCCAGACCTCCTCTCCTTCTTACTGGGGAAACAGCATGGCTACCATACCACTACCCCAGCACCCAAGCATCTCCCTGCTCACTCACATCTGGACACAGAAGCCCAGATGAAGGGAATGTGCTGGAAGCCATGGAAATCGGAGGCTCTGAGAACTCAGAGAAGGGGAAAGGGTTGTATATGGGGGTACTCTGTGCCACTGGGGTCTCATAGCCAAAGCAGTCCCAGGATGGAAAACGGGTGAGTTCCTCATCACCAGAGGTATTCAACTCAGGGGCGATGGCCACTTGGAAGGGGTAGAGCAGGGTGGGAACTGAGCTGGCTGTGCTCTGGGCAGGGAGGGGTGGGGCCTGACCTGCCAGATGTAGAGCAGGTAGTGCTGCTTCTCGCCAATGAGGTAGGTGTAGAGCAGCAGGTAGCAGTCACCCCCGTAGAAGTGGCCCAGCCACTTGGAATCCACCGGCACCAGCTCTAGGTTCTCAATGCGCCACACCTGGGACCAGCACCAGGCCGGCGTGAGGTCCAGGACGGGCTCCGCCGCCCCCGCCACCTCCCCAGCACCCACTTTCCACCCTCACCATACCTGCACCTCCCCACTGCCATCATCTACCATCTTCTTCTGGGCGGCCACCTGAGGTTGGATGTGCATGGACATGGCATCAAACTTCACCTGCTCCACTTTGGCTGGAGGGAGGGGGGAATCGTGACACCGGCCGTCACCAACTGAGATCCCCAGGTCCTCCCAACAACCCCGATAGCTAGAATTCTTAGATCCATTTCACAGGTGAGGAAACCGAGGCCAGAGAGGTCACAGAGCTAGAGAGTGGCAGTTATAATGTGAAACCCTATCTCCCACCCCTAAGACTCCGGCTTCGCCAGGGCCTCCCAGAGGAGCCAGGAGAGGGACAACACTTTTTCCCTCCTGCAGGTGCCTGGCACTGAGCTTGCCTTCAGCAACTATTGTCTGGCGAGAGACTGAAGCCGTCTGGTTCCCAGGGAGACTCGACCCCATTCCAAAGGAGAGACAGGTGCTTCTCAGCTCCCCTTTTGTGACAGCTCCGAAGTTTACCCGTGTGCCTCATGTCCCCACCCCAGTCAGGAGCCCAGAGCCAGGGTAAAAGCGCGCACGGCAGAGGCGTGTCTGGGAAGGAGGACAGGAGGCACCCTGCCTCGGGCGGGCCCTCACCCACGGAGCCCACATTGTGGATTTTGCCCAGGCCTGACGTCTGATTAGGTAGCGTCCACTTCTGGAAGAGCTGCTGAAAGACAGCTGACTCGGCCCCATCGTTCTGCACCTCCACCTGTGTGTTCGGGGGGTACTGCTTCGCTTTGATAAAGTTCTGGGAAGAGAAAGCGGTGGCTGGGTCTGTGTCCCTCTCTGAACCCCCATAGCCCTCCAATGCAAGTGACAGCCTGGCTCTAACCCCAACCAGACCCAACCACAAACCTACCCCAGGTCCCAAGCACAAACTAGAACCCAACCGCAGTCCCAGGGCTGACCCAAAGCTAAGGCCTGCTCTGGCCTCAACCCCAAAACCAAATGAGACCTCAGTTCTGACCCTGACCCCTAGCTGCCATCTCCAACCTTGAGCCCAATCCCCATTCTCACTCTGACCCCAAGCCAGCTAGGGTTATTGACTCCAACCCCAGTAATGACCCCAAAGTCTGACTTAGCCCCAGCCTCCTGCTGACCCGATCCCCTCTTGTAAAAAGGTCAGCTTCCATTTCTCCCTCCTTTCTCTGAACTGAGCTTGAGGTGGGAGCTCACATCCTGAGGAGGCCCCCAGGTTGCCTGTTGGTGGGCCCCTGGTGGCAGGCAGCGACCCCCGCAGGGGGCTACAGAGCAGACCCTCAGCACCCCCAGCTGAGCTGGGCCCAGAGCTTTGGAGGCCTCTGCCTGGTGGGACGCCCAGTCTGATCCCCCTTCTCTCTCCCTGCTATATCTGTTTCTCTCCCCTTCCCCCCGCCGATCCCCATGCCCACCAGTGCCTGATTCATGGCCCCCATCTTCTCCTGGGTGTTGGAGTTCTTCCCCTTCCACACATAGATCTTCAGGCCCCCCTGGTCCAGGATATAACAGTCCTACAGGTGGGAGAGAAAGACCCAGGGTGGGAGCCTGAGGGTGCGGGCGGGGCGGGGCGGGGCTACAGAGTCTCAGGCACAAAACTGACTCCTTCCCTCCAGGCCAGCCCCAGGCCCCCAGCGCTTCACCTGCTTGCGGGAGAGCAGGCTGGGTGCAGGGGGACAGGCGGTGGGGCTGGGGGTCTCCAGACCCTCTCACCTCGTGACTGAGCAGGTTTTGGGTGAGTGGCCTCGTGGCAACTTCTGTAACCACCAGCTTTCCCTCTGAGTTAGACACGCTGCAGGACGAAGGGCACAGCATAGACGAGCGGGGTTCTCACAGCTGTCACCCAGGTGCCCTGCCCCCAGGGAGCCCCCGCACCCACGAAGAGCCCAGCTGGACACTCACTGGTACAACTTGAGGGCGGCCTTGAGTGCCGGCTCCACCACCTTGTCGGGCACCGCGGCCTTCAGCTCCCTCCGCTGGCCCAGCACGTGGTTCATGATCTCCATCAGCTTCGGGGTCTCCTTCTCGTTCTCCCCGTCCACCACGCCCACGTAACTGCGCCCGCCCCGCTCCTGGTCTCGGATCCCCTTGGCCAGGTTCATGCCCTGCAGGGAGACCCCGGTGACCCATGAAGGCTGGTGGGGGACAGGGCCGTGTCCGCCACCCCACACCATGCCGGGAGAGCCCAGCCCACCCTGCCATGGCCCCAAGGGGTGAGGTGCCTGCCTGCCTTTACCCTGGTGACCAGGGGCGGGGGGGACCAGGCTTTTAAGGTACATGTGAGGAGACCAAGTGAACGCCATGGGGAAAGCAGGTTTCTCGTTGGCAAGAGGGGGTTTGGGGTGCGTTTGAAACTTGTGATTTTCCTTCATAGTTTTGGATGAGAGCTGAGCCCTGGCTCTCATAGCACTCGGTCTTTTTGCCCCAAAGCGAGCTCGCATGTGCACCCATGCACACGTGCACGCATGGCCTCACGTGTGCTCACACACACACGGAGACAACCGTCCTCACACGGAGACACACACACCCCCAGGATGGACAGTCCACATGTGCTCACGAAGAGACACACACGTGCACACACTTCCTCATGTGCCCACATGTGCGCGCACACTCACACACACCCTGGCTCCCCCTCCTCAGCCCAATGTCTGTGTACCTCTGGGTACCGGCATTTCAGCCCCAGGCCCTGGGCTTCTGCAGACTGCGGAGGCCGTATTTCTGTCTCCAGCCCAGCTCCCTGCTGTCATCTCACGTTATCCACGAAGATGCCCCAAACTGAACTTGAGCTCCTCCCCCAATCTGTTGCTCCTGGTCTTGCTCCTTTCGGGCAACGGGACCCCATCCGCTCAAGCGCAACGCCCCTCTCTCCTCAGCCCCATCGCCACCCACATAATGTGTGTGGATCCCTCCTTCCTGTCCAAGGGGCCAGGGCGCTTCCTCCCATCCTCACCCAGATGGCCACAGGGCGCCCTGCGTCCCCGCAGCCCCCACACCCCTTCTCCACTCAGAAGTCAGAATAACCTTCGGTGGCCTCCTGGGCACCGAGAACAAAACCCGAGCCTTACTCAGCCTTCTGGCCGTGTAACATGCCCTGCGAGCGAGGCTTTCTCCAAGGTCTCTGTTCTCCAAACTCCCTGTAATCCCCATCTTGTGCTCTGGCTCTGCTGGCAGACCCCTAACCAGCCACTTTCTTCCGGCCCCACCCCACCTCCTCTCAGAAGTCTTTCCAGAACCCCCACTGCCACCCCCACCCCTCACCTCTCAATTACCCTCTTCCTGTCGGTCTCCCCCACTTGACGGCCAGACCCAGGGAGGTGCTCTGCCCATTTCCTTCACCACTGGCTCCCTGACGTTTGGCACAGGGTCTACCGCACAGCAGGGATGTATTAAACCTCAGTGGATCAGCCATGAGAACACACACACCCATATCCCAACATGCATGCCTCTCCACATACACAAGGAGACTCAGATCTACCTTCCAACACACCATCCAGGGCAGTCAGCTGAGACCTGGAGACTGGGCTGGTTTGGGGGTGGGGGGTGTGGTACTGGCAACAGAGGTCTGGCGAGTTCAATTGGTAGGAGAGGGGCAGGTGTGCAGGGGCAGGTGAGGGCAGGGTGGGATGGGGAGTGGGGCGGTGCATGGGCAGGGCTTACCTTGAGTCTTTCCATGCAGTTACTCTCCGGCCCGTTCCACTGGATGATAAGCTTCCCCAGGTCCAGGAGAAAAACATCCCCACGGTTGAAACTCTTCCAAGACACCTCCACCTGGAGCGCCAGAGGGCAGGTGTGGCCTCTACTCAGATACTTTCCACAGTCCATCATGTCTTCCCCGCCTCACCCCTCCTGGGCCTCTGCCCGGCACCCGGGGGCGGGGGGGGCGGGGAGGAGCGGGTAGGGAGGACAGGAGGCCACACCCAGGGCCCTGGCTGATGCCCACCTCTCCGGCCACCACGTTCCTCTTGCCCTTGACATGCAGCAGCCGCTGGACCTGGTAGGAGTTGGTCTCTACTTGCTTCATGCCAGAAGCCACGCCTCCCTTCTGGATCCTGAGAAGAGAGGGAGCTGACCCAAGGGAGTGGGCTGGGAGGTGTGACAGAGCCCGGGTGCCCGCTGCCACTGGGGCCACCTGAGGGCTGGGCCTGGGACTAGGCTGAGGTGCGCGAGGTATCTCAGGAGCCCACAGTTTGCACCCTAGATGCCTCACTCACTGCCTCCCTGCCCTGCTGAGAGGCCCACTAAGACGGGTGCGTGGTAATGTGGAAATGTGGAAGGACAGAACAGGACTCCAAGGATGGGGACCACAGTGGAGGGGAAGAGGAGAGAGGCTGTGGACTGAATTGTGTCCTCTCCCAAACTCATGTATGGAAGACTTAACCCCACTGTGATGGTATTTGGAGAGGGGCCTTTGAGAGGCAGTAGATTTTGATACAGTTTAATTTTGTTTAATGCTTATTTTTGAGAGAGAGAGAGAGAGAGAGAGAGAGGGAGGGAGAGCGCAAGTGGGGGAGGGGCAGAGAGAGAGGGAGACACAGAATCCAAAGCAGGCTCCAGGCTCTGAGCTGTCAGCACAGAACCTGATAGAGGGCTCAAACCCATGAGCCATGATATCATGACCTGAGCTGAAGTCAGAGGCTTAACGGACTGAGCCATCCAGGTGCCCCATGATACAGTTTAGATGAGGTTCTGAGGGTGGGGCCCCCGTGATGAGGTTAGTGTCCTCATAGGAAGAGACACCAGAGAGCTTGCTCACTCTCTTCACCATGCGAGGACATAGTGAGGAGGTGGCTGTCTGCAAGCCAGGAAGTGGGCTCTCACCAGCAACCAAATCAGCTGGCACCTTGATCTTAGACTTCCCAACCTCCAGAACTGTGAGAACATTAATTTCTGTTGTTTAAGCTACTCACTCTACGGTATTTTGTTAGGGCAGCCCAAGGACACTAAGACAGGAGAGGTGGCAGCTCAAATGCCAAAGGGGCGGACTGTTGCTAGAAGTGTAGGAAGAAGAGGAACAAGACCAAAGGGAGGGGTGGGGACTGTGGCTAACCGGAGAGCTTCTGGCCTATCCTACTGGTCAGTAGCAACATGGCTCTTGACCGTGTTTCCATGGGAAAAGCCCAAAGGCCAGAGCTTCAGACTTTTCAAGAAAAGCTAGATACCTGGGTTTTCAGTGGGAAAGTCCTGCTTTAGAGAATGGAGGAGCAGTTATTTGCCCGTTGGCCAGAGGGAAGACTTGACCGTGAGGCCCTGGAAGGCCTCCTTTGGCACTGAGCTCTCCAGGACATTCAAACAGGGGTTGATTTATGAAAATTCATGGTGCACCTAATTGCCGAACGGCCCCTAGGGCAGCCAAAGACACTCAGAGGGGTGAAGACCAAGGACAGGGCAGAAACAGAAATGGGGGTGGGGAAGTGGAAAGAACGAAAATCACCAAAAGCCCATGGTGGGTCCCCCTCACAAGCTCCCCGACAGCCTCAGGCTCCCTCCCCAGCCCAGGCCCCACTCCCCGCCAGCAGTGCACCCCTCCATACACGAGGCCCTGCTTGAAGTAGCCTCGGAAGGCCTCACTCTCGTTGCCCTGGATCTCGCGGTGCTGGACGGCCCGGCCCTTGAGGAAGTCGTCCATCTGTGTGGTGTAGATGGCAGCCGCCCCTTGCTCGTCCTGGGACGAGGCCAGGCCAATCCAGTAGTGGATGTCATAGGACAGACTGCTGCCCGTCTTGTGGATCTAGGGAGAGGGGAGGTGCGGTGTGCCCGAGGCCCTGGGCTCCCACAGCCCTCTCCCCGCCTCCCTGCTTTGCATGGTCTGTCACACACAAGGGGCCTGGGCCACAGGTGAGCTTGGTATCCAGGAAGCGCACGGCACTGGTGGTCAGGAACCGTGAGTAATGGCCCCAGCTCTGCCACAGACTCGCTGAGACATCGGGCGAGTGGCTTTCCCTCTGGGTCTTGGAAATAAGTGGGTTGCACATAGCAGCATCGTCCCAAGTGATGTGTATGGACCATCACAGGTCTATGAGGTGATGAACTGGGGTGTACAAATGTACATAGGAAATGATTATGTAAAAACTGTATAGCTACTTTCTGCTTTTGACATGGGACACCGCTTTCCACTTATGGTACTGATGTAGAGTTATGTTTTTAGTCAATAGATTTAAATTTCAAAAGCGAGTCAGTGTAAGGAAAGATAAAAATGCATTCATCGTACAGGATGTGGCAAAAACCAAGGTGGCAACATGAAGGGGACTATGGATTCCGGAAATGTGCACCTGAGGTCGGGTGACATCCCGCTGGCTCAGAGCGTCCCCAAGACTGTACATTCAAAGACGTTCACCTTGGAGCTCAGTGACCAAGGGCAGGGAGAGCTTCTTATATCTCTGACCCTGCAGAGCTACCAAAGGCTGGGCACCTGGGCCCACCCAGTGAATACTGTCTAGGGGTGAAGCCCGGCCAGCCCTCCTTATTGCCCCCAGCCTCAGGTTTCCTCCCTAATGCCACAGTGGGCTTTGCTGTCTGCTCGGGCCCCTCTGGCACCCGCCCGCACTCACAGCCAGGACTATGTAGCAGTCACCATCGAAGAAGCTGCCGAAGGTGCTGGAAGGAACAGGCACCATCTTCATGGCCTAGGGAGAGGAAGGAGCTCAGAAGGGCTGCCCCGGACCACCCAGAACCCCCAGCTGCCCCGCCTCCCTTGACCCCAGGGAGAGCTGGGAGAGGCGGAGAACCAGCAGGAGGAGGGCCTGAGGAAGTGGACCAGAAGAAGGGATGTGACCATAGGAGGAGGAATAGGAACAGGAGGAGGGTGGCCTTGGGGACAGGCAGCAGGGGCTCGCACATCAGAGGGCAGGATTTGAGGACAGAGTAATCTCAGGCTCCCTCCTTCCCTCCCTCCATCCCAGCCTGCAGGCCCCCCGCCCCCCTTGCCCACACACACACCCAGGCAGGCCTCACCTCGATCCTCCATATCTGCACCCCTGGGGTGGTGATGTTGAGGGAGCCTTTGACTTGGGCGCTCAGTGTGGTCATGGTGAGGAACCTAGGGGAGGGAGACGCGGGAACAAGGGTTGAGGAGCTGGGAGCGCCCTGGGTTTCAGGAGCTGCTCTTCCAGCGCAGCCGCAGAGAGCTCCCAACACCACCAGGAGGCCAGGGCTCAGGAACTTGGGGAGGGGAGGGGTTGGCGCTCCACCCTGGGCCCTGATTGGCCAAGGGCCCAGCGTCCAGTCTTCCCACCCAACTCTGATCTTGTCACTCTCTTGCTCAAACCCCTACCCTGACTCCCTATTACCTACTGAATAAAGCCCTCACTCTTTAGCTTTCCATTCAAGGCCCTTTGTTTAGCCCCAAACAATTTTTCTTTTTAAGAATTTTTTTTATCAAAGCCATGCTGACTGAAAAAAATTCATACGGACTTAAAAAAAAAAAAAAAAGGGAAAGCAGGGACACCTGGGTGATTCAGTCAGTTGAGAGTCAGTTCTTGATTTCGGCTTAGGTCATGATCCCAGAGTCTTGGGATCAATCTCCATGTTGGGCTCCAGGCTCAGCAGAGAGCCTGCTTAACATTCACTCTCTCTCCCTCTGCCCTCTCTCCCCTGCTTGTGCTCTCTCTCTAAACTAAAAATTAAAAAAAAATTTTTAACATTTATTTTTATTCTTGAGATTGAGAACATGAGCTGGGGAGGTGCAGAAAGAGAGGGAGACAGAGGATCCAAAGCAGGCTCTGAGCTGACAGCAGAGAGCCCAATGTGGGCTCACGAACTGACCTGAGCTGAACCCGAGTTTAACTGACTGAGCCACCAGGGCGCCCCCAATTTTAAAAAAAAATTTTTAAAAGAAAGCAAAGAATAAATGAGGGCCCAAAAGGGTATGTACCCCAAGAAAAAACAGGTGTTCAAACAAAAACTGGAACTTGAAATTCATAGCAGCTCTACTCACAATAACCAAAAGGTACAAACAGTCCAAATGTCCATCAACAAAAGGCGGTCTATATCCCCACAATGGAATATTATTCAGCCATGAAAAGAAATGAAGGGCTAACACACATTGCAACACAAATGGCCCTTGAATACATTACGCTTGGTGAAAGGAACCACACACAAAAGGCCATGTATTGATGAGTCCATTTTTATGAACCATCCAGAACCGGCCAATCCATACACATAGCAAGTGGAGCAGTGGTTGTCAGGGGCTGGAGGGAGGGGTAAGGGGGGATGCCTACTAGAGTTTCCATCTGGATGATGAAAGAATTCTGGAACTAGACCATGGTGATGGCTGGACAATGTTGTGAATGTACTGAATGCCACTGACTTGTATAAAGTGGTTAAAATGGTAAATCTTATGTGTATTTTACCACAATAGAAAAAGTCTGTGCAGCGGCTTCCTGTTCCTTCCTGGCTGCCCCCAAACACCCCTCAGTCACTGTTCTGGTGGTGCCCAAGGAGATCCTACAAGGAGAGGGACCATGTTTGTTGGTTCAGTACTAAATCCCTAGCGTCTAAAACCATGTGGGCATTTTGCTGAGTGAATGGATGGATGGATGGATGGGTGGATGGATGAGTGAGTGAATGACAGAGTGAACTCTCCAGTGTGAACCAGGCTCCAGCCACCGAACTGAAAGAAACCTCCCCTTGCCAAGCTTCTTTTATGGTATCTTTTATGGCTCTTTCCATTTTCACCCGTAGCTCTGTTCTCCACTCCAGCTGCTCATCAGAATCACCTAGGGAGCTTTTAAATGATACCAATGCTTTGCTGCTCCTCAGGTCTATCCCCAGGGATTCTGATTTAATTAGGCTGGGTGCAGGCCCAGGCATGGGTACTTTATTTTCTGACTTTTGGGAGCACAGCATGGGTGCTTTTAAAACTTCCCAGAGATTCTGATATGAGTGAGGGCAGAGAACGGCTTGCCTCCAGTGATTCTCCTCCCTGGTTTCCTGCCTCTCCCTATCAGGCTGGAGGCCACCCCCATTCCCCACTGAGCCTACCACCCAACCTGGCACAGATTTGCCCTCCAGGAATGCTCCTTGAACTGATGAACAATAAATGAAAGGTCGTGTGGCTTAGAGGGTCAGGCCTCACAAGCTGTCAGCCTGAAACCTCGCTATCTAATCTCTCATGGCACCTTGACTCTGAATCACCTCTTGGAACAATGACCTGGCATTTTACTGTTGGGAAACTCCCTCTTCTGAGTCCTGAGGGGTGACCTCTCTCCCGGGCATTCTGGAGTTTGGGGCAAGGTCTCTCTGCCCAGCCTCTGATTAGCGGCCCTTCTGGCAGATCATGGCTATGTCAGGTCACCTTCCATGTGCCTTTAGGAGCCCCTTGTGCCTGGGCCCTGTCTGATGCCCTGTTGGCCATGGCCCCCCCCTTCGTGAGATATTTCTCAACCGACAGAGACCCCAGGGCTCCCAGGACACCTGGGTCAGTAGGACCAGTTTTGGTACAAAGGAGAAAAATGTTTTCTGTGTTATTTCATTTGCCACCTTGGCCTACATCTTCCTTTCTCTGAGACGGACTCTTTGACACCCACTAGCTGTATGAACATGAGCCCTGTTTCTTCATCTATGATGTGGGAGGCGGTCAATTAGATGACCTCTAGGGACAGGCTCTGATTTTTAGGGGTGAACAGCAAGAGGATGGAGGGTAGACAGGAAGAGACACTTCCTGCCCATCAGATGAGTGGACATTTGGGGGAGCAGGGACTTGAAAAGGCCAGCATGCTCCTCCCCCTAGATTTGGAACTTCCAGCAGCCTGAACTGGGGAGGGGGAACCTCCACTGGGCCAGGGATCGGGGGAAAGGGGATGGCCCTGAGCGGTATACTCATACCGCAAGGGTATCCCCACAGATACTGCCCTGCTCCTGCTCCTATCCATGTTGGTCAGAGCAGATGCCTCTGCCCCCCCCAACCCTGGTGGGCTCTCCCCAGAGAGGCTGTCTCTCCCTTCCTGGTGGGAGGGATGTGGGCTCCTCACTACCCACGACACGCACAGCATGGCCCCAGGTCTGGATGTGTGCCTCCTTCTCCCTCAACTTGAGTTCTCTGGCTGCCCCCCTCATTCCTGATCCCCAGTATTTTCTGCCCCCAATTTGAGGAAGGGCACCACTACTCCCAGACCCCAGATACGGCTATGTGTGCAACACCCTGGACCCCTCCCTCTCCTGCCCCTCTGTTCCACCAGAATCTCTCTCCTATCTGCCCCCTGCCACACCCCCCTCCCTCTCTGCTCACAGCTGCCTTCTAGTGATGCCCTGCCCCCCAGGCGCCTTCTCCCCCTCCCCGCCATGTCCTTGTGCTCCTGTTCTTCCCTTTACCCAATGGCCTCCCCACTTGTCTTCACAAGGCTCACACTTAGATGCTCCTCTAGACTCAGTTTAGGTCTCATTTCTTCCAGGAGACCTTCCCAGAATCCTCAGGCTAGATGAGGCCCTTCCTCGAGGGCACCAGAGCATCCTGGACCTGTGCCTCTCTTGGCGCCCTGACCACGTGGCAATGAAAGGATCTGTTTATAAAACCCAGGTCTCCGAGGTCAAAGACCTAGACAGTTGGTCTGCGTAGCCCCCATAGTAGATGCTCAATAAATATTCATAAAACTTAAAGACGAAATTGTAGGATGGAAGGGGTAGACCATGTTGGAGCCCTGGCGGGAGTTAGGGCTCCTGCTCCATCCAGGTCCCACCTTTCATTTTCTAATTGCTGTCCTGTCCTCAGGGTTCCAGCTCCAGAGAGCTGCGGGATGCTGTCATCCCGGCTCTCAGTCCCCAGTCATGCGGGTCTGAGCTGGACAGGGGTATGGCCGTTCCTGAAACCCAGGACACCCTCCTGCTTCCCCAGGCCCATGAGAGCAGGGAGAGAGGACACAACCCAGCATCCCATCCTACAGACTCTGTCTCTCGAAGCCCTGAGAATGTCTTTGCAGGCTTTGTGGGAAGAGGTGGTCAGTACATCCCAAGACCCTGGTCTGGACTTGGCTCCCACTTCTTTTCCTCCCCATTTCAGCTGAATGGGGCCACAGTGGCTGGTAAGGCCAGAGGACTGGACCTGGGGACAGAAGGGCATGCTAGGGTGGCCGGGGAGCATGGACTGGGGCCAAAAGGGCCCTGCCTCACCAGCCCCCTGCCTCTCTCTGCCTTTGCCCATTCAATTCCTGATGGCTGTTGCTCACGCCCTAGGATGCAGGAGCCCCGAGGCCCCAGGAGTGTCAGGGGGAATGACCGCACAAAGAAAGAAACCATTTCATATGAGGAACAAATATGCAAAGAGATGGGGTGAGGTGCAGGAAGGGGGTGGCAGAATGAGATTAGAGCGACCAGCTAGTCCCAGTTTGCCCAGGAGTATCCAAGTTTTAAATCTAAAAGCCCAGTGTCTCCAGAATCTCCCCATTGAGGGCAATCCGGGATGGCTGACACTTGAAGTCAGGTGGGTGCTAACGGCAGGTGCGAGTCTGAAAGAGCAGCTGCCTGGAGTGGAGCCTGTACAGTTCTTTCCTTGGAGGCCCAGGAAGCCACACTGGGCTCCCTGCTCTTTCCAGACGCTCCAGAGTGCCAAGCCTCTCCCTCACGTCCGCTCCAAGGTGCTACAGGAAGCCCCAGGCTGCCAGCAAGAAGCAGGGGCCCTTGTCCCGTCCTCTCCTGCACCTACCGTCCCGTCCGAGCGTGTCCGTCTGGTGTGTCCGGCAGGGTTGCCTTACCTGTCAGGGGGAGGCAGCTGCCACCTGGGAGGTCTCAGGGAGTTGTGGCAAGCTGGCTGCAGGAGAGCGACCTTTGTCCCCACCACCCCCCCCCCCTTAGGAACTGCCTTCACCATATAAGGGAAGATAGGGCCCCAGAGAGAGTGAGAATGGGTGAGGGGGTGGGGACGCAGGTGCCCGCCAGGGACGCTGGTCCCTGGGAGCCAGCGGAGCCAGCGACAGCCTGACAGCAGGAGCCAATGTGCCCCACCCCTGACACCCAGTGAGCACACTCCCAGGGATAGGGTACGTTTCTGCCCAAGGCCCAGGCCTTCACTGCAGGTGGACAGCACCAGCCAGGAAAGGCAGGGGAGCCTGGACCCTTCCTCCCACCAACCCAAACGACGAGGCTCAGCTGTCCTCCCTCCTTCCCCGGGAGAATGGCTCACAGTGCAGTGGGGCGGGGGGTGGGGGTTCACACTTGCGGCCCCTCCTGGACAGATGGGCACCCTGGCACCCCTAGAGGTCTCTTTCACTGGGCATGACACTTCTTAGAGGGGGCACAGGTGCTCTCCCTATCTGCCCCCCCCCCCCCACCCGCCCTGTTTCAAGGGCACTGGCTCCACCTGGACTTTTTATTAGCTGCCATAAACCAGTGCCTTTGGACTCTGCTCTGCCACTTTCTCCCAGATGCCAAAGGCTTCGATTTCCGACCCCTGATCCTAGGGGGCCCATCTCCTTGAGGACTGGAAAGAAGCACGGCCCTTTCGGTTGTGGGTCTTGCTCTGAAGTTGGCTTTGCCTGCAAACTCAGCACCTCGGGCAGCTGCCCCCGAGCCTCCCGCCCCTGCGGAAACTCTCCGGCCTTCTGAACCTGGTCCTCTGGAGGGCGAGATGAAGCAGGCTGGGTGAGGGCAGCCCCTCCTCCTGACCACACCTTCCCAGGAGTTCTGGAGACCCGCTGTCTGTGTGTGTGCACGCACATGAGCACGTGTGAGCATGCTCGTGCCCAGTCTGGGAAAAGGAGTAAAGACACGGCAGGTTCTACTTTGGTTTTTTATTTATATATTTTTAACCTTTTTTGGGGAGTACTTTGTTTTTAAAGAATATCTTTTGTGCCTAAAAAGGAGTCTATGTTCATTCAGTTGTACAGACGAGCGAGAAGGGAAGAAAAAACTCGTTTATAATTTCACTACAGAAATAATCTACAAATAAATCAGTTAGTGATTTATTTTGAAGTCGGTCTTTCATTTTTCAGTACATAATGTGTGTGTACACTCTATGTGTATAATATCTACATGTATCTATTTTTCCATCTATCCTTACTGTGACAGGTTATATGTCATTTTATGACTGTATGTGTGTGTGTGTATATATACATATATATAATATATATATATTTTTTTAATGTTTATTTCTTGAGAGAGAGAGTGGGGGAGGGGCAGAGAGAGAGGGAGACACAGAATCCAAAGCAGGCTCCAGGCTCAGAACTGTCCCCACAGAGCCTGACGCAGGGCTCGGACCCACGAACCGTGAGATAGTGAACTGAGCCAAAGTTGGACGCTTAACTGACTGAGCCATCCAGGCCCCCCATGACTGCATTTGAATCATCTCACGGCAATCCATGAAGTAGATAGCATAGTTTATATAACCGATAGTTCTTTGTTGGACTTCCAAATTACATCCATTTATTTTATACTACAAAGAATGCTGTGGTGAGTATCTTTACCATTCGATTATATCCCTTATTCTTTCTTTCTTAAAACTGGGACTGCTGGATCGAAGATGAGAACAGGCAAATCGGCCTCCAGAAAAGTCCCATTAATTTCTAGTACCACCTGCAGCACAGAAGAGTGTCTGTTCCTCCACGTCCTCTCCAGCACTGGGCTCCGGCTTTTTAAGAAAATCTCTTGTCGGTCTGATTGCCAAAAAGAAAAATCATTGTGTGCGTTGATTTATGTTATTTTGATTACCAGTGAAATAGACCGCTTAAAAATATACCTATTGGCTATGTCTTCTTTTGCGAATTTTTTATTAATTTGTTGAGTTCGTTGTTTACATGTATGATGTATTAAGTTTGGTAACCTGCCTGTCATTAATGCTGTATTTTTCTCCAGTTTGCTTCTTGCCTTTTAATTTAACCTCAAGATTTTGGGGAGAATATATGTTTTGTTTGTTTGTTTTTTAATTTTAATTCCAGTGTGGTTAACATACAGTGTTATATTAGTTTCAAGTGTATAATATAGTGATTCAACAATTCTATAGCCTACTTGGTGCTCACCAAGGATAAGGATAAGTGGATAAGTGGATTCTTACTCCCCTTCACCAATCTCACCCATCGACCCACCCACCTCTCCTCTGGTAATCATCAGTTTGTTCTCTATAGGTGAGAGTCTGTTTCTTGGTTTGTCTCCTTTTTTCTTCCTTTTGTTCATTTGTTTTGTTTCTTAAATTCTACATGTGAGTGAAATCATGGTATTTGTCTTTCTCTGATTGGCTTACTTCACATTTGTACTTTCTAGCTCCATCCATGTGGTTGCATATGGCAAGATTTCATTCTTTTTATGGCTGAATAGTATTCCATTGTATAGATATACCACATCTTCTTGACCCATTCATCTATTGATGGACACTTAGGTTGCTTCTATAATTTGGCTATTGTAAGTAATGCTGCAATAAACATAGGGATCCCTTTGAATTAGTGTTTTCATATTCTTTGGGTAAATACCCAGCAGCGTGATTACTGGATCATAGGGTAGTTCAATGTTTCATTTTTTGAGGAACCTCCATACTGTTTCCCACAATGGCTATACCAGTTTCCATTCCCACCAACAATGCACGAGGGTTCCTATTGGGAGAACATATGTTTTTTTTTTTTTTTTTAATTAAAAAAATTTTTTGAAATTTATTTTTGAGAGAGAGAGAGAGAAACTGAGCATGAGCAGGGATGGGGCAGAGAAAGAGAGAGACAGAGAATTGAAAACAGGCTCCAGGCTCTGAGCTGGCAGCACAGAGCCTGTTGCGGAACTGGAACTCATGAGCTGTGAGATCATGACCTGAGCCGAAGTCGGATGCTTAACCGACTGAGTCACCCAGGTGCCCCTTTAAAAAAAATCATTTCCAATTTCTTTATTATGGCAAATGTCAAACAAATAGAAACACATAAATAATAGTACAATAGTACAATAATAAACACTCATGGATTCAAGAATTAGTGAAAGTAATTATACTTGGAAGTAATTTGTAGATCATGATACTTGAGCCCAAAATATTTATCACACATATCCTAAGAATGAGGACATTCTCCAAAACTGTAATATGATTTTCACATCTGAGAATAATTTCTAATATCGTCTATCTAGTCCACAGTTAAAATTTCACCAATTGTCCCCACAACGACTCTGACGGCTGGTTTTACTGACGCATGATCAAATTAAGATCATGCATTTCCTTTGAGTGTTATGACTCTTCAGTATTTTGTAAATCTAGAACAGTCTTCCAATTTTTTTTTTTATATTGACCTACCTGAGTCCAGGACAGATGCCCTGTTGTGTGTTCACACTGTGGATTTGTCTGAATCTTTCTTTGTGTGTTACTTAATTTGTTCCTCTTTCCCCTGTATTTCCCACAAACCGAAAGTACATCTAAAGTCTTGACTGGGTTCTGGTTAAACACTCTTTTCAAGGATACTTGAAAAAGGTCAGTGCTTCTCAAACTGTAATATTATAAGAATCACCTGGGAATCTATTTAAAGTGCAGACTCTGATTCAATAGGTCTAGGACCTGAGACTCTGAATTCCTAACAGGTTCCTCAGTGATGTCGCCACGCCGGTCCACAGACCCCATTTTGAGTAGCACGGGCAAAGGTGTTGCTGTTTCACATTGCGTGGCATTAGGAGGTATAAAACGTCACGTTGTCCTAGCATGAGTGGTGTGAAGTTTGACCCCTTGGTGACAATGATGACTGCCAGATATCCCCACTGTAAAGGCACGTTCCCTCCTTTGCAATGAGAAGTCATCTTGGGGTGACAGTTTGGTATTAGAAGCACAAACATTTTTATTTCTTTATTTACCACTTTTTATTTCTTTTATTATTATTATTATTATTATTATTATTATTATTATTTTGAGAGAGAGTGGGGTAGAGGGGCAGAGGGAGAGAGAGAATCCTGAGCAGTCTCTACTCAGGGGATCGATCCTACAACCGTGGGATCCTGAGCTGAAATCAAAAGTCGGACGCTCGACCGACTGAGCCACCCAGGCACCCCTTTTTCTTCTTTTGTAATATTACTTCTGTACATTTTTAATGTCTGATTTCCCCACAGTGTCTGTTGTGCTCGCTGTTGAATCCTAGTGCCTGGTACACTGTAGGCATGTGATGAATGTTGAAGGAAAGAAATGGAATTTATGATTTCTATCTTTGACATTATATTTAGGAAGCTGTGTTTTAAGTTTTAAACTGAGTTTTATTTTTTAATTTTTAAAATAATTTTTTAAAGTTTATTTTTGAGAGAGAGAGAGAGACCTTGCATGAGTGGGGGAGGAGAAGAGAGAGGGGGACAGAGGATTCGGATTCGAAGCAGGGTCTGCACTGACAGCAGAGAGCCTGATGTGGGGGTTGAACTCACCAACAGCAAGATCATGACCTGAGCCAAAATCAGACAGTTAGCCAACTGGGCCACCCAGGCACCCCTAAAATAATTTATTTTTTAAAGTTAATAAATATACCTGGTAAAATAATTCAAATCAGATGTATAATAAAATGTGTCCTTCTCCTCTTAGATGACTTCCACCCAGTCCCCCAGCCCTGCTCCCCAGGACTAGCAGCAGCTCTCATTTCTTGTGTACCCGACTTGAGGATAAGAAAGTGCAAGAAAGTATGCATATTTTTTTTAAAATTTTTTTTTAACGTTTATTTATTTTTGAGACAGAGAGAGACAAAGCATGAACGGGGGAGGGTTAGAGAGAGAGGGAGACACAGAATCTGAAACAGGCTCCGGGCTCTGAGCTGAGCGGTCAGCACAGAGCCCGACACGGGCTCGAACTCACGGACCGCGAGATCATGACCTGAGCCGAAGTCGGCCGCTTAACCGACTGAGCCACCCAGGCGCCCCTGCATATATTTTTTTTAAGGCTCAAAATGGTTTATTTAAAAAAAGAACTTTTATTTATTTATTTTATGAAAAATTTTTTTTATTATTTTTAAAAATTTACATCCAAATTAGCACATAGTGCAACAATGATTTCAGGAGTAGATTCCTTAATGCCCCTTATCCATTTAGCCCACCCACCCCCACAACCCTTCCAGCAACCCTCAGTTTGTTCTCCATATTTATGAGTCTCTTCTGTTTTGTCCCCCTCCCTGTTTTTATATTACTTTTGTTTCCCTTCCCTTATGTTCATCTATTTTGTCTCTTAAAGTCCTCATATGAGTGAAGTCATATCGTTTTTGTCTTTCTCTAATTTCACTTAGCATAATACCCTCCAGTTCCATCCATGTAGTTGTAAATGGCAAGAATTCATTCTTTTTGATTGCCAGGTAATACTCCATTGTGTGTGTGTGTGTGTGTGTGTGTGTGTGTGTGTGTATACCCAACACATATATACTCCATTGTGTGTGTATATATATATATATATATATTTGTGTGTGTGTGTATATATATATATACACAACACATATATACTCCATTGTGTATGTGTGTGTGTGCATACCACATTTTTTTTTTAACTTTTTTAATTCTTTATTTTTAAGACAGAGAGAGATAGAGCATGAGCAGGGGAGGGGCAGAGAGAGGGGGAGACACAGAATCTGAAGCAGGGACCAGGCTCTGAACTGGCAGCACAGAGCCCAACGTGGGGCCTGAACTCATGGACCGTGAGATCATGACCTGAGCTGAAGTCGGACGCTTAACCAACTAAGCCACCCAGGTGCCCTACCACATTTTCTTTCTCCATTCATCCATCGATGGACATTTGGGCTCTTTCCATTCTTTGGCTATTGTTGATAGTGCTGCTATAAACATGGGGGTGCATGTGTCCCTTCGAAAAGGACACCTGTATCCCATGGATAAATGCCTAGTAGTGCAATTGCTGGGTCATAGGGTGGTTCTATTTTTAGTTTTTTAAGAACCACCATACTGTTTTCCAGAGCGGCTGCACCAGCTAGCATTCCCAAAGTACGCATATGTTTGTGTCTGTTTTTATACATCTGCTTTGTGGGAATACACGATCACCATTGTTAGAACTCGATTTTAATAGTTTCATTTACCGGCTGTCTGTCTTGGAGATCATCCTATATCTGCTTGAGTAGTTCCAACTTATTGTTTTTCAAGGCTGCATGGTGTTCTTTGTGATAGAGCAATATGTAACCAGTCCCTCACTGATGGACACTTAGGTTATTTCAAGTGTTTTGCTATTACAAACAAGGATGCAATTAACACCCTTATGTTCATGTATTCTATATACAGCATAAATTCCTAAAAGTGGAATTGCTGGATCAGAGTATCTGCATTTAAAAAATAATTTTAAGGGGCGCCTGGTGGCTCATTTGGTTGAGTGATCGACTTTGGTGCAAGTCATGATCTCATGGTTTGTGAGTTCGAGCTCTTCATGGAGCTCTCTGCTGACAGTGAGGAGCCTGCTTCAGATCCTCTGCCCCCTCTCTCTCTGCTCCTCCCCTTCTTGTGCTCTGTCTCTCAAAAACATAAAACATAAAAACATTTAAAAAATAATGTTGACCGTCGAATCACTCTCTGAGTGGGTTGCACCAGCTCACACCCCTGCCAGCAGCGTTTTATCTGGTGCCTGTTGCCCTACACCCTCTACTCCTGTGTGTGTAACAAGCAAATAGTGAATATCTGCCCATACCAGGCTCCGTTAGATACATTTTCACAGCTGACATCCCCAAAGCCTTCTTCCCTCCAGGCCATCCTTGCCCCCACCCCCAAAGCCAGCCAGCCATAGCTTCCCACCAAGTTTCTCTCTTCTCTCACATCCATCCCTTCTACCCTCTTCTTGCTTTGTTCCGCCTCTGCCTCAGTTCAGGCTTTCACCCTCCATGTTCAGGACCATGACTGTGATCTCCCTGTCCGTTCTCCTCTGTATCCCTGGTTTAGGTTCTAAAGTACACCTGCTGGCTTTGAGCACTGTGCCCTCCCGTTCAGTGTTCCTCAATGACACCCACGGCCTGCAAGAAGAAAGCCACTCCCTTGGACTGCCCAAAGACCTGCAATATGTGACCTCTTCTGCTTTCTGCGGCTTCGTTTCCTGTCCTTCCTCCCTTGTGGGCCATTCCAAATGGTCATTTCCCACACTCCCTACCGTGGCAGGCCCCTGATGCTTCTGCTTCCTTCCCGGGTGCACCTCCTTGCTTAGGCCACCTTTACCTGACTTGCTCCTCCTTCCCAAACTCCTCTGAGATGCAAGCCAGCAGGAAGCATTTTCCAAACCTCCCAGACCAACCCAGGAGGGGTGAAGTGTCCACTGTGCTCCCCGCCTTCCGTGTTCTGTCTCTGTCTCTCTGTCTCAGTGTACCTGCAGGCTTTCAGGTTTTAGCCTGCTCAGGTGTCTTTGCACTAGGGTGTGAGTTCCTTGAGAGCAGAAGCATGGCCCAGTCATGGGGTGTCCCTGGGCCCTGGCACCGTGCCTGGCACCCTGGAAATGCGGATATATGTGGTTGAGTTGAACTCTATGTGGGTGAAGCTGTGTAGGTGGTGGTGGTGGGGAGAGGCTGACTGTGGTCTCATTCAAAGCTGGGAACCTGGGTGACTCTCTGGCTGTCAAGGCCCCTGGGATGCAAATCTTGGGGGTGGGGGTGGGGCACCCGGTGCTTACTGGGAGAGCAGGAAATCAGGCAGTGCCCTGGGGAGGAGGAAGGCAGAGGCAGGGAGGGCTGGGTATTTACCCTGCCAGAGTGGGCTCCAGCTCAGAGTGGAGCCGGTGTTGCTGATGGAGCTCTGGGCTTCGCTTCCTGCGCCATCTGGGAAGAGGATGGGAGGGAGCTATCTCACATACTGCAGGTCCCCCTGAGACTTCGGGGACAGATCAGCATCTGGGGTTGGAGGAGGTCCACTTGAGGCTGGATTCACAAGGTATGGGGATGAGTGGGGTGAGGGGATAGGGTAGGCAGAGCTGGGGGGCCAGGGACCAACTGTGGGAGGGACAGTGTGTCTGTGTGTGTTAGGGGGAAGGCTGCCCCACCCCAGGGAGATGGGTGGCCCCCACCCTTTCAGGCCCCGGGGTGGGGGAGGGGGCAGGTTGGCGTCCGCGAGGCCAGAGAGGCCTCTAGTGGCCGCCGTGGGAAGCAGGAGAGGGCGGGGCGGGAGGGCACTTCCTGCCAGGGCCTGGGGCTGCCCAGTTTTGCAAAGGAAGTGCTGCCAAGGCCGGAGGGGCGGAGGCAGGAAGTGGGCCGGAGGCTCGTGCAAGGGTGCGGCTAGTAGGTGCTGAGAGGCCGCCGAGGGGCGGGTAGGGGAAGGCGGTGCGGAGGTCCAAGAGACCGAGTGCCAGGCCCACCGTCCCTCCAGAGACCTTGACGCCTCCGCCCGCCCGCCCGCCCCTGCCTCCCGACGCCTCGGAGGCCCGCCTCAGCCAAGGCCAAAGTTCTTCCGTTTGGAGATGAACTTGGCTTACCAGGAACTCGCCCCGCCCCCCTCTCCCCCCCCCCCCCCCCCCCCCCCCCCCGCTCTGGGGCCGCAGGAACCCCTCCCATCTGCCCCGAGACGGAGACCACACCCCTCCCGCCTCCAAATACCTTCCAGGGGCCTCCCCTAAGGACGCTGCTCAGCTTTACCGCTAATACTACCGAGTCCTCCGCGTGCAGGCATTTACCACCTTGCAAAGAGGGCATTTCTCCATTATGCAGGTCAGGAAACTGAGACTAAGAGAGGTAGAATAATTAAACAGTACAGCGAGGCGCTCGGATCCGCCCACCGCTGTGCACTAACCTTGCACTTGCACTCTTGAAGCCCCGAAACCTAGGGCAGCCCCTCCCTCCACCCACTCCACCGCCAAAAGATACACCGAATTGAGTGTGGCTTCACGGGACACAACCACTCCCAGCTTCAACGTCCCCCCAAAGACCACAGAAGCGGGATGGGGGTCTGGCGTTCTCTTTAGTTCTTGTCACAGTGTGGGGCTTTCAGTCAGAGAAGGCACTTAAATGGGAAGGCCACCCGATTCAGGCCAACCTTGTCCTCCCTCCCACCCCCAGTTCTGAGGGGAGGGGGGCAATGACATCTCCATTTGACATCCCCCTTGGCACTGCTTCGTGGGTCCCCTTAACCGTTAGGCCTTGGGGAGAGCCCAAGGCCTTGACCTCCACACTCAGCATTTAGGGGGAAGGGGTTCCAGATAGAGAAGTCAGAGCTGGAAGTCAGGATGTCCTGGGAGCTGCCCCCAGCCAGCAGGGGGTGAGGCTGGGGTCGACAGGGGATGGGTTGGCACTGGGGAGGGGAGACAGCTTGGCCAGGCTTCCTGGAGACCCCCAAACCCCACAAGAAGGGTCCCACCTCCTACAGCTCCCCTAAAGGCACCGGTGAAGTATGGAGTGGGTGGAGAGGCACTGATTAGGTGCAGGGACCCCACACACTCAGCTGGTGGGCCTAGCACAGAGCTGGGCACAGAGAAGGTGCTAATAATGTGTTTTGAATGAATAATTGGAGCAAAGAGGGTGTGAGGGACAGAAGACAGGGCTTGGGACTTCTTGGCCCAGCCTGTTTCATTCAGAAAATAGCAGTTTAAAAAATGTAAAAATCCTTTCCCTCCCTCCCCCCAGTTTATGGGTCCAGGAAAGGGGTGAAGGAGGGGTATCTCTACCCCAGCCCTTCCCTCTCCCCTTCCCCTAAAACTATATACACATATACATATTTATATGGCACCACAAAGGGGTCTTGCCTATGCCCCCACACTAGGAGCTGGGGGAGCCAAGCCCCAGGGCCTTGGGGTGGTCAAGGCAGATGTGAGGGGTCAGGTCTTGGCGTGGAGAGCAGCCTTCAGCTGCTGCTGAGCCTAGAGAAGCTGGACTCCGGGGTCCCGTAGGACGCACCCTGCTCCCTTCACAAGTGGTAACAGATCTTCCCTCCCTGCTCTCCTAGGCAGAGATTGGTGGGGGTCTGTGTCAGTCCCAAGGGAGGAGGTGCGGAGACTGGTTCCTCCCCTGCCAGGCTAGACTGCAGCAATCTGGAGACTGTTCCGGGCAAGAGCTGACCTGATCGTGGCCCTGGGAAAACAGGGCAGGGAAAAGGGCTCTATGCAAGGCACTTGGTGTCCACTGTTCCCAGGCTGGGGGCCCAAGGCATGGGGCAGCAAGAAGCCTGCCCCTCCCCCAAGCAGAACCAGAAAGAGCCAAGGGGCCCGATTTGGCAGCAGAGAAACATGGCAGCAGAGAGAGAGAAAAAGGGGGAGCTGCACGCAGGGTCCCACAGGTCCCCCAAGAAGAAGGAGGAGGTTCTAAGGCACTGACACAGGGACCCAGGGGCTCATCGCCCTTGGTGCAGCCCGCTGCCCCTTTCACAGCCTGGCCAGGCAGGTGGGGAGGGCCCACTTCCCCATGACGCTGAGGTGGCGGCAGCGGCCGCTGGGTTTTCTTAAGGAACAGTCCACGTGTGAGGGGCGTGGGCACCGGTCAGGGGCAGGTCCTGGCCCCCGGGGCGCCTCACTAGCTGCCGGGCCTTGGCTGCCTGAGCACTGAGTACACGTCATCCACGCGGCTGAGCTGCTCGAAGAAGGGCAGGAGGTCGTGGAGCTCTGTGTCACTCATGTTGTCAAACCAGGAAGCCACTGGTACCTGGGCAGATGGATGTGGGGCAGTGAGGGGGGGCCGGGGCCTCTGGGCACAGGATGTCCACCCAGAAGCCCCTTACCCGAGGTTTTCAAACATTTCTGGCAACACCACAGTAAATCACATCTATGCGTGCAATACAAGTCTTACGAAATGATACTTAATCTTACTGTTTGCAAAACACTCCAATATTTTCTATTCTATTTTGTTTTTTAAAAATTCCCAGCTAGGACCCACCGCAGCACCTCTGTGACCCACTCACAGGTCACAGCCAGCAGTGTGAAACTGCTCCAGCCTGCAGCGGGGGCCTCAGGCCCGGCCAGGCACTCTCTTCGCACAAGCAAACGGATCAAATGGTCACTAAGGGATGCAGTAGCGGGTGGATGAGGTGAGTGGGTGGCAGGCACAGGTCATCAAGGGCAGGAAGGAGGAATGGAAGGGCACCAGGCCCCGGACAGCACCCAGCATGGGAATGGGGAGGCCCCGGTGGTCCTGATGGCTGACCCTTTCCTTGGCTCTCAGCCCCTAACCCGGTCCTGCCCGGCACTCACGGCGTTGTCTGGATGGAAGACGTAGGAGGCGGGCGAGTTGTCTAGGATGAGCACCCGCCGCAGGTCTCGGCCCAGCCGGCTCAGGTCCTTCACGTAATTGCCCCGGTGGAAGACGCAGGACTCACGAAACAGCCGCGCCCGGAAGGCCCCCCACTTGTCCAGTAGATCAGCTACTGGGTCTGCATACTACGGAGTGGAAGATGGGTCATCCGGGGCCAATGGTGAGTGACCCAGAGGTCAATCCAGCTGCAGGCTGGAGGCTCATGGGAGGCCGGTGGCCCCAGGAGCCCTTCAGTGTGGGGGGGACAGGACTCACCTTGGCAAGGCTGGCGGTGAACAGCACACACTCAAAGAGCTCGCCCATTCGCTGCAGGAACTCATCCACATGGGGCCGCTTCAGCACGTAGACCTAGGGGGTGGGCCAGTAAGGGAACTGCAGGCCTGCAAGGCCGGGGGGTGGGGGTGGGAGGGTGGCTGAGGGCCGTGAGGGAGCAAACGGAAGAGTAGAGGTGCACAGGAGGGAGGCCGGTCCCAGGGTCTGCGGGCTCCATTTGGCCAGCCAGCCACTCCAGCTATCCTTCCAGAAGAGGATCAAAATGAACCTCCAACTTCTGGCTTCACGTCCTACCTCACGGGGCATCACTAATGCCCAGCCCTTCCCCAACTATGGCTTCAGCCAAATGTAGGGGCCTGGGGGCAGCCCCCTCACCCCAAGGCTGCAGGGCACCGACCCCCGAGCCAAGTAATGGAGAACAGGCTGGACAGCACACAACCTATCCTGAATTACTTGAACTGGGTCCCGGGCAAGGTGGGGCAAGGGGGAGCCGAGGAGGAACCCCACTCCCTGCAGGCCTTGGAGTTGGGCAAGTCCCTCAGGGTCCGTGCGACCTCGGGCAAGTCTCACACCCTCTGGGGCCTCACATCGCACATCTATCAAAGTCCCACCTGGGGTTCTCAGGATTGGTGAGAGGAGCCTAGGGTCTGGAAGGCAGATGCCAAGCCCCCCACCTCCCCCCCACACCCAGCCCCTCACCTGGTGGACCACCCCATCAATCTCCACAGGGATGATGAAGTCGGCGTTGTTCACTGGCTGTGGGGGGAAAAGGAGCTGCTGGGGCGGGGCCCGCAGAGACCATACCCCCAGCCCAGGGCAGGCCCCCTCAGAGACCCGGGGCTGAGGGCTGCTGGGCAGGGCCTACCTTGAAGGAGCTATGCACCAGGGTCTCATCCAGGTCGATGACCACACAGATCTTGTCCACGTCCTGGGCCTTGGCCTCTGGGAGCAGGTACTGGACTGGGGTCTGCTGCAGGGACAGATGAGGTCATCGGGGGCACTTCTTTTAAATTCTCTTAAAACCCAGTCATTTCTCCTAAGCACGTCTTCCCTCTCCCAGCCCTCTACCTGGGGAAGCACAGGGATAGTGGGGAGAGACCCTCCCCTTCCCAGCTTTGCCCCTGCCAACTGGAGCCTGGGGCAGGCCACCTGGCTCTGGACCTCACTTCCCCACGTGGAACACCAAGGTAGAGAAAGCTCCCACCTTATAGAGTTCCCTTGGGTGGCAGTCTTGGGGCATTCAGGGACCGGCTGGGAGGGACCTGAGAGGGAGGGTGGCGGGCCTGGTGGGGGGCTCCACCCTCTTCCATACCTTCCAAGGCCTGCAGATGGGTCATGAAAAGCCCCTTTTCCTAAACATCCTCCAGGCTGAGCCCAGGCTGCCCCGGCAGCTCCCACCCAGCCACCACGCACCTTGGGGACAGCGCCGTTCTCCTCCACCAGCAGGGGCGCCCCACTGTGGGCAGGCAGGGCGTCCCCATCGTCCCGGCAGACGCAGCAGAAGAGCGAGTGGAGGATGCCCCGGCTCCGGGGCTTCTGAGAAGCTGCTGACTTCTGGTCACCTGCAGCAGGGAGGCCCAAGGTGGGGGTGTGCACTCTAGCCTGCAGAGTTGGGTGTAGGTGCCCAGGTGCGATCCCCTGGGTGAGAGGGTCTGGCCACGCCCCCTTCGTTGAAGGAGATACACTCCAGGCCCTCCTGACAGCCTTGACTCCACGTCACCCTGTGGTACCCAGAAATCCTCCTAGTGTGGGCACAAAGTTACCCTCATTAGGAAGTGGGCTGGCTGGAAGGGGACTACGGAGAGTGCTTTCTCTTTTCCTCCCAGCCTTCATCACTACTGAGGATTCGGCCCCAGTGGGGGGCTTCCTGACACCCACCTTACCCGAGCAGCCCCTGCTCCGTCGGCCCCTAACCAAGGAGGGCTGGGACTTGAGGCCCTGCCATCCACTCCCGCCTTCCTCCCATCCTTTCCGCCCACGTGGGTCCAAAGTCCTCACTAAGGCTAGGCCCCGAGGCTGGGAGTGGGAGCCTGGCTGGAACCAGTGTCCCGCAGCCATCTGCCGGCCCCGCCTCCTCCGCCCTCGCCCCGCCCAGACCTCCGACCTAGAGCTGGGCATCCGCCGCCTGATTGACGGGCCCACCCTCCACCGCCCCTCTACCGGGCCCCCTGCCTTCGGGCTGAGCTAGGACCAGGCCAGAGCTGGGCAGACCTGGAGGGACTTCCTAGTCTCTAAGGTCAACACCCGGACAGGGAGGGGCAGACCCCCAGCCTAGAGCCTCCAGTTCCTGGGCGCCCGGTGGAGGCGGGCGGCACGGCTTACCGGGTCGGTGCGTGTGTGCACAGGCCCGGCGCCAAAGGGCCTGCAGCCCGGGCTCCTTGTGCCCCGCCCGTCGTACGGGACACCCCGCGGGCGCGCTAGCGACCCTTAGAAGTGGCTGCCCCACTCTGTGCCTCTGAGAGGCTTAGTGCTTCCACGCATGACGCGGAAGTTTGTTGGGATCGTAGCTGTGTATTGGCGGGAGATCCTTCCAACCCTCCCGAGCCCGCTGTCACCTCGGCACCCCCTCCGGCGACCCGACCCGGGCGATCGCGGCCCGGGGCGGAGCCTCAGAGGGTGGCCTGAAGGCGCCCTCTTCAACCCCCCCATCTCCCAGCTTCATTGGCGCCAATGGGGGGGGAGGGGGCGACTGTCGGGCAACCCGCTACGCCAGCCCAGGAAACTAGGAAGGAATCCACTCTCTACCTCTGCCTCAGTTTCCCCACCTCGAGCACTCGGCTCGAGTTTCCCCACCTCGAGCGCCCCAATGGCTCCAGGCCCCGCCCCGCGTCTCTGAGCCTCGGCTAGTTCAAACTCTTTCCCCGCTCCCTCTCCGGTTAGGAGCTCAGAGCTCCGCAGAGGCGGGCGCCCGGGGCAGCGGCGGCGACTGCCCCGGGTAGGGTCTCGGCCTCCTTCTCCTCCCCTCCCGCGGCTCCCGGGCTGCAGCCCCCTCCGCGCGGCCCCAGTACCTTTGCCCCGTAGCGGGCCCCGCGCCTCCTCCTTGGTGATCTGAGTAATGACGGCCGAGCTGTCCATGGGGCCGGGCGCGCTCCGCTCCGGCCGGACTCTGGCCCGAGCGCCCGGCCTCCCCCCCGGCTCGGGCCGGAATCGGGGCGCGGGGGGGAGGGGAGGGGTGGGAGGGAGGGATCCCCGCGAGCTTCGGAGGGGAGGGGAGCCAGGTTCTAAGGGGGAGGGGGAGGGAGGGGGCGCGGAGGAAACTTTGTTACAACATGGAGTTTCCTCCCCGCGAGGCGGATGCAAACATGGAACCCGGGCGCTGTTTCAAGGCTCCCCCTTAAAAGGGCAACGGCTTCGGCGTGACCTGGACTCGGCCGCCGCTTTCATCACCGCTGGGGCCGGCGCGGCTCTGCTGGCTGGGAGGCGGGCCCGGCCGGGTTCCTGCCGCGCTCCAGGGGGCGTCGCCTCTCTTCCTGCCGCCCGCCCGCGGGCCCGAGCCTCTGCGGCTGCGTGGCAGGACCGGCACCCGGCCCACTGTTCCAGACAGCCGAGCGCCCCGGGCCAGGGCCCGCCCCACCAGCCCCGAGCGCCCACGCCGGGGAGTGCCCGAGGGCGGCGCGGCTCCACCTCGGCGCTTTTCGAGGGCCAGACGCTAGCCGCTTCTTGATTTCCTCATCTGGGAAACGGGAATAACGCTATCTGGTCTGCAAAATGGGTCTTCAGTGGTTGCGGGGGCCCCCTCGCGGTAAAGTTCTGAGCGAGTGAAGGCTCTCTCAGCTCCAAACGGCTGTGTACATCCGTAGAATTGTGCTCTTGACCGGACTGTGACTGTCAACACTCATCGCAGTTGCAGGCCAGGTATCCGGATCCGTAGGGCGTGAAAATTACTACTCCCAGCCCCAGAATGCCCCCTGCCGATCTCGCCCGGTAGCCCCATCTGGTGCCCTCGGCAGGGCACCAAGTGCCTCAGGGCTCTCGACTGCGCTGCTCCCTCTGCCTGGAAGAGTTTCCAGCTCCTTTTTGGAGCCAAATCCCACTGACCTCGATGAAATGCCACCTTCTCCAAGAGGCCTTCCTAGACCCTTCCTCTACTCTCCACGCCGGCCACTCTGTGATTATTGGGGCGGGGGGGCTCACGCGGTGCCCGGACACAGTGGGCGCTCAATCCCTGCGGGCCAAACTTCTGACCGTGGGAGTCCACAGGCACCAACTGGACGATTGTAAACACCCGTTTCATTTGGGGTGTACAGAGACACCAGCTGGCCGGGAGCCGCGTTTCCGCGCGGATTCTTCACGAGGGAAACTCCCGTGTTCTGCGCCGTGAGGTCTACGGTTGTGTGTGTGTGTGTGTGTGTGTGTGTGTGTGTATGTGTGTTTCCTGTTTATGAAGTTCTTTCCATTCGTCCTTGCTATTTTGCGTTCACTATTTTAAAAATAATAATAACGCCAAGCCTTGACAAACACGCCTCAGCACTTCCTTCCCCCGCGGGCCTCGGTGGCGGGGCGGAGCGGGCGCGTCCTGTCCCGTCCAGCCGCGTGGTGCGAGCACGGCGCACGTCCTCCAGGCCCAGGGCGGGGTAGGTTGGAGGGGGGAGGCGGGGAGGGGAGAGGCCCCGCGCCGGGGAGGCCGGGCAGTAGAGCGGCGCCGGCCCGGAGGCGCGCCAGCTGTGTGCCCCGCGCCAGGGGAGACAGGAGGTGGCCCCGGGCTGGGACTCCCTCCACCACGACCTCTACCACCACCACCACCACCCTGTCCCGGGCTGGACCCCACGGCCCCCCTCCTTCCCTTTCGCCGCCCACACCGCCGCCATCGTTGCATTTAATACTAATAGCCAACGTGTAGCTAGCGCTTCGTCCTGCTCTGGCTGCGCCCCTTAGTCTCGCTCACTCCTCAGAACGACCCTCTTCCTCTCCCACTTTACAGATAAGGACATTGAGCTCCGAGAAGTGAAGCGACCAGACCCAGCCTTCCAGCGAGGGTAGAGGTGGGATCCTGGCCACCGAGCGGAGACCCCTCCCCTTCGGCTGAGCCCCGGGGCGGGATGTCAGCTTTCGTCTCCGGATCCCGGCTTGCACTGACCCCAAAAGGAAATGTGTGGTGGAGGACTGAGTGACCCCCTGGCCTGAGCAGGGCGGCTCGCCTTCCTGTCCTTTCGTTTCTCCCTCTCTGAAGGCTGGAAGCTGGCCGGCTGAACTCTTGAGAGTCAGAGTGGCTGAAAAAGGGGTAGGGCACCGGGCAGGGTCGCTGCCCACCGCGGTCACTGTTCCCCTCACCTCCCATCCCTAACACTAGCCCCGGCCAAGGCCTCTTCCCCTGGGAGACCTTCCCAGGCTCTGATGCAGTGCCAGGCTCCTTCCCCCCCGCCCCCCCCCCCAGGGAGGGGTGGAGGCCCCCTGCAGCAGCGCAGGGTCTTGGGGGTCTATGGGGACAGAGGAGCCGGTGGAAGTATTGTGCAGGGTCTGGTGGGTTCTTTGGGTTTCCTCCCTTGTGTGTGTGTGTGTGTGTGTCACACCCAGCTGCTATCCCTTAACTGCACTGCCCCAGCAGCGGGAGGTCATCTTATCCCCAATTTATTTTTCTCCTTGCACCCCAGGAGGAAATCAGATCATAAGTGCTGTGGGTCCAGAAACACCAGGACTCAGCTGGGTTTCTTTCTGGCAGCTGTGGGCAAGTGACCTCTCTATTCAGCACCTCGGCTTCTTCAACTGCCAAATGGGGTTGGTAAGAGCCCAACCCAGGCAAGTGAAGTAGGGGGTCCGTGTAGAAAGGCAGGGTGCCCACCGCAGGTCCTTCCCACCTGAGGGGCTGAGGAAACATCCCCTCCTTCCCCCTAGGAAGACCAAAGCTACTATGGGGGTGGAGGGAAGCCCTTTGTAGGGACCTCCCTGCCCAGAAATGACTGACCTTGGCCTGACCTCATTGCTAACACCTTGCTCAGGCCCAGGGTAGCCCTGTAGCTGACCCTTTGGTTTCCTCCCCTTCCTGCTTTCCTTGCCCCCAAGTTGTCAATGCCAGGCGTAAGTATGCAGGTGACCAGCTTGCTCATTTTTCTGGAGCACCCCCCACCCCCGGCCTGCTCCACAAGATCCAAGAACACCCCACCCCACAAGGTCGCACACACCTGTCCTCGCTCCTGGCAAGTTCATTTTTCCTTGGCTGTCCCCCCCCCCCCCCATTCAACTTTATAAATCCTGTCCAGGAGTTACCTTCTCTGGCCCTTGCCTCTCCTTTTTGTCTTTTGCAGGTGCGCCTGACACGCACTTGGTTCCCCCCCCCCACCCCCAGTGGTTTGTTATCATCTACCTAGCTGTCTCCCCCTACTGGAGTGTGAACTCTTGGAGGGCTGACATCTTTAATTCGGGACTTTGCTTCCCTCCCCCATGTCTAGCGCAGGGATGACACCCAATTAATACCTAGTGAATTGACTAGAGAGTGTGTGCAGAGGTATAGCTGGGGACAGTTCCAGGACGCTGGGCAGGAGTATGGAAGACGCCTTTCTCCATTATCTTGCCCCCATCCACCCTCCTCTTCCGCTAGCCCGGGTCCCATCTTCTCCAGGACCAAGCCCAGAGAGGGATTCAGCGGCCTTCTAGCTCAGGTACCCTCTCCCACCGTTTCTCTGATTGGGCCAGACCTGTCCCATCCCGTCACTCCTTAAGGGCCCCACTCGCATCGTTGCCCTTTTAAGAAAGAGGAAATTCTTCTCATAAACAAGCGCCTCAACCTGAGCGCGGAGCTTGCCCCGCCGGATCCCTAGGCAATCGAGGATGCTTCCAGGCACAAAGCCCGCTCCAGGCTCACCCCAGGGCAAAGGCCTGGGGGCCCCTTCTGGTCACCTCTCTCCGCAGCTCCAGGGCAGTGGTCCGTGGGACCCGACGAGGCCGGAGGAGGGACTTGGGGGAGCCTAGAAACAGCCCAGGGAGCGTCTGTAAAGTGCAACCCTTGCACCGGGCGAAGGGGTGCCGGGCGGCTCCCAGCGGCCAAGGGGGTTCCCCGCCCACACAGCTCCCCTCCACCCTCCGCCCCCCCACCTTCCGAAGCCCCGGGGCGCGAGGTCGGAGCGCTTGCCAACTGCTCTTTGGCGGGGAGGGAGTGAGGGCGCTCGGGACCGTCCCTGCCCCTAGGGGGAGCTGGGAGTCAGCACCCAGGGAGCGTTAAGTGCGTGGCGTGGGAGTCCCGGCCGCCCAGTCCCCTGGGGAAATGGCAAATGAATTGGGCCTCGGAGGCACGACTCTTGGGTTCCATGACCTGGCGCCTGAAGAGGAGAAGTCTGCGCCTTGGTTTTACTGCCTGGAAAGTGGGTTAGTTTGAAGCTACTCTAGGAACTGACATTCGAATGGGAGGGGGGCCGGGGAGGACTCTTCTACTGGTCCAAGGATTTTGTCCTTTCCCTGTTTCTACTTTCCTGTGCCTTTGGATGAGAAGTAGACTAGCATTTATTGAGCATTCATCAAGCTAATCAGACCATCGTAACTGCCAGTTTGATGCCTGTGTTCCGCTCCCAAATGGGTCCATTTGTCAGGTCACTCCTATAGGCCCACAATAAATATTTTTGGAGTTACTATTATTATTAAGTCCCACGTGCCAGGCATTGTGTTAAAGTGCTTTACATCCATCACACGGTTGGCGTTGTCCTCATTCTACAGATGAGAACACTGAGACTGGAGATAAATCACTTGTCCAAGCTGGGAAACAGCAAGTCTCTATGGAAGCCTGGTTGGCCTGCCTCCAAAACTCCCACTCCATCTTGTTGCCTCCACACACACACACACACACCCGGGCAGGCCAGTCTGCCCCACTCATTCCACGCCCAAGCCAGGCCCTGTGTGGGAGATCATCCAGAGATCCTCTCCTTCTCCTCCTCTTCAGGAAGCCCATACAAGAAGTGTTGATGGGAGCTGTGGGCCAGAACGGTGACTCCTTGGGCAAGGAAACAGGTCCAGACCTGGAGGAAGGGAGACCATGAGTCTGGGAGAGAACAAGACCTCTGGGAAGCCTCCCCTCCCTGTGCATCCCCTTCCCCCAATGCCTTCCATCTGTTGCCCCCTTTCTTCGCCTCCCCCATCCCCAAGGCACCCTCTGGCCCTACAGTACCAGGTAGGTGGTGAGGCCCAGGTAAACCGCAGCCAGCAGGGCTACAAGGACGAAGTAGGCAGGGTGGGGGAGGCTGGGCAGGTAGATGATCACGAAGTAGAGGTTGATGGCACAGATCAGCGCCATGATGGAGGATGTGATGGCCTTGCTCAGCCTGGGGGAAGGGAGGGAAGCTCAGGCCTGGTCCCATCTCCTCCTCCTTGTCTCCACTGCCCAAAGCCAGCCTGGAGCTGGGGTGGGGAGAGTGAGGGGATACACAAAGCTACTTTCTCTGGGCTGTGGGGCCTGGAGCAGACCCCTTGCCCACTACTGTCTCCTGGGCCCTTCAGGCTCCACACTGGCAGGATCTGGCAAGAGCAGAGTCTGAGGTGAGAGTGAGGAGCTCAGGGTCTAGAAGCAGCCCCCGACCCCAGATTCCAGATTCCAGCCCTATTGCCCTACACTTGCTAGCTGTGTGGGCCTGCACAGCTTCCTTAACCTGTATGAGCTTATGGATAATGGTAATTCCCACTTCAAGGTGGTTGTGAGGATCAAATGCAGAATTGCAAGCATGGTGTTTGGGGTGGGGAGTACTCACCGGCCGTTGGCAAACTCCTGCATGAGGGCTGGCATGCTGGTGAATGTAAGGATAGGCAGCACAGCAAAGGGAAGCTGGGGAGAAGCAGGAGGATGGGGCTGAGGATCATGGCCCTCAGAGTACAGTAAGGAAGGGAGGAGTGGAGCAGGGCTCCATTCGTCCTCTGTCTGTGTGCCCTTGGACAAGTCTCCTTATCCATAATCACTCAGAGACTTCTCCACCTCTGAGCATTCCAGAGTTGTGAGGCTCCAAAGCAGGAGAAACATTTGGGGGCTCTGGTCCCAGGCTGCCTGAGTTTGCATCTCAACTCTGCCACTGATCACTTAACTGTGTACATTTGTTTTCCAATCTGCACAACGGGGACAATGGTGGTTCCTAGCCCTGGGATGTCCATGGGGATTATGTGAGCCTTACAAGCAAACGTGTGTTTGGAATAGTGGGAAGGCGCTGGGGGACTGGGAGGGAGGGTGTGTGTGAAGGGTCCCTCTGAAGGATTGCTGCGGTTCCTCTTTAGCTCTGCAGGGGGGTGGGGGGGGGGGTGGCTAGGGACCACGGGCTCACCAGCAGGCTCTGCAGCACATTAAGCAGGTCGTTGAGCCCTGACAGGTCTTTCAAGTCCCTGAAGACTGCCACGAGCACGGTGGGCAGGATGGCGCAGGAGCGAGTGAGGAGCACGCGGGCAAAGCGTGACCAGCGCAGCTTCAGGAAGCCCTGGGGTGTGGAGTGGGCATTTTGGTGGTGGGTGCAGGACTAGGGATTCCAAGGGAGGGATCCTCTGTCGTCCCTCAGCCCATCAGGCATCAGGGGGAACGCTCTGTTTTTCCATCTCTGAAATGGGGGAGGCTCTGACCCTAGTTGGTGGAGAGAATGGATGAGGAGAAATAGGGGGGTCCCCCCCCCCCGGGTTAATGCTTAAGACTAAACTTTTGGGGAGGAGGCGTCTGCTAGTTTTGGGTCTGCTGCCTTGAGCCAGTCGCTTCACCTCTCCGCATTTCAGTTTTCTCATCTGTAAAGCGGGGCTTATAATAGTGACCTCTGGGCTGCTTTAAGGATCAGTGAGGCTGGTATCCGAGCCCACGTGGTGTGCCTGTTGACCTCGGACCCCTGGGACTCCCGGCCCGCTCCCCAGGCCCCACCACCTCCATCACAAACTGTCCCGCGTAGGTGCCGGTCATGGTGGAGCTCTGTCCGGCCGCTAGGAGGCCCACCGCCCAGATGTAGAGAGCAGCCGGGCCGAAAAGACAGCCCAGGATCACGCCCTGCAGGGAGGGGTGTGGTTAGAGCCGTGGTACCGCCCCGGAGCAGGCTCCGCCCCCTGGTGGGCGTGGCGACGAAGCCTGCGGGATCCTTACATTCCATGCCCGCCTCCGCCTGTCGCTTACTCCTTGGTAAATGTCCACCTCCACTGTAAGGTTGTTTTGGGGGAAGATCTTGGCGTAGTCGTGGAGGCTGCTGTTGGCACAGACGTCGAACTGTGGGCACCGGGACAGTAGGAGGGAGATGTGAAGTTTCAGAAAATCAGACTGCCAGGCCTTGACCAGGGGTTGAAAACTGGTGACCCCCAGGCCGAATCCGGCCAGATATATTTTGCTTGATTAACAGATGTTTTTTCTCTTTAATGTGAATTTGTTGCCGACATCTAAAATTGAGAAGAATTCACACGGGAACCCAGTTTCCAGGGTTCTGTTGCATTTGTAGGGAATGGCATTACCACAAAGAGACAATTGGCTGGCAGTGAGTCCAGCTGCTCCACGGTCCCCTCTCCCTTACACGGGACCCACTTCCCACAACTCTGAGGCTGGCCTGGCCTTCAAGGCCACATAGCAAGGCAGTGGCCGTGCCCAAATCCCAGGAGACTTGGTCAGTCGTCCCCTGCAGTGCTCAGCCTTCAGTAAGCACCCCACCGCTGGCTAGCAGCTGTTAGAGCCACGTGAGAGAGACCCACTCAGAGAGGAGACAGGCACAGGTCCCAAACCCCAGAGAGCCAGGGAGAAGCTTTTTATCATTGACTGCTCTACCCACCCCCCCCCCCCCCCCCCGCCTCCGTGTCTAGGCACTGCCTGATAACATAACAAATCCTCAGTAACTATTTGCTGAATGAATAAAGATTGTCAAGAGAGAGGACTCAGAGAAGAATTCCCAACTCCCTGCTCATGCTCAGGCAAGCGCCTACTCCCAGAATGCCCTGCCTGCAGTTTGCTGGACAAATCCTGTCCATCCTCTGGGGAGCACCTGGGATGCGGGGTCCTCTAAGACTCAGCTCCACCCTCCCAGGCTCCTCCTTTGATTGTCTGTGCCTTGCAGGCCCTGGGGTGGGTCTGACTCTCTAAGAGCCTGCCCCCCCGGGCCGGGGAGAGCTGTGACTCTCCAGCAGAGTGGGGAAGGGGTCTCAGCCAAAGGCCAGATCGCAGACTCCCTCCCCTACCAGTGCTGGAAGTGCAGACAGACACTCAGGGGCTTAGATGCATTGCCTGGAGTCCCCAGCAAAGCCTGCAGGGCTTGTGTGTGGGGGGGGGGGCCTGCCCTGGCTGTGTGGGGAGGTGTCTCTCACCGCAGCCTGGTTGGTTTGCTGGTAGAAGGCCTGTCCAAAGACTGCCACAACAAAGAGATTGATGAAGAAGGAGACAGACAGGGCGATGGTGGCCTCAATCAGGAAGTACATGTTGGCCTCTCGGATGTCTGCCCGGCGAGACCGGTCTATCTCTCTAGACTGCAAAGGTCAGAGGGGAAAGAAAAGCCAAATTTCCTCAGAGCTACCCCGACATTCTCCACCCTCACACGTCTACCGATGTTCCCTCCAAACCCCAGTTCTTTCTAAAGCCCTCTCCATGGCAGTTTGGTCATGGCCTTGATCAGCTGACACCCTTCCTGCATGCCCAATTAATTTCCGCCTCAGGGCCTTTGCACTTACCATTCCCTCTGCTTGGAATATCTTCTCCTCTGATCCTCCTTCCCATCCTTCAAGTCTCAAAGATTACCTCCTTAGCAAGGCCTTTCCCAACTACCTTTTCTAAAGGAGCCCCTCTTTAGTCTTTCTCTGCCATACTTCTCTGTTTTGTTTCCTTCAAAGCACCTTTCACAATCCATAATTTTCCTTTTTTTAATTCTTAAATTTTTTAGTTTTAAATTCTTTTTCTTTTTTTGAGAGAGAGAGAGAGAGAGAGAGAGAGAGAGAGAGAGAGAGACAGCAAGCCCACAAGTGGGGGGGGGGGGTAGGGAGGCCAAGGGACAGGGAGAGAGAATCCCAAGCAGGCTCGGGTCTGTCAGGACAGAGCCGGAGGTGCGGCCGGAATTCACAAACCGTGACATCACGACCCCAGCGGAGATCAAGAGTCAGACTTTTAACGGACCAAGCCACCCAGGGCCCCCGTAATTCTTTCCTTTATCTGTTTACTTGCTCATGATCTGTCCCCCCCCCACCCCCGCCCCGACTAGAAATGCAAGCCCTAGAAAGGCAGATGGCTTGTCTGCCTTTTCATCATTGACCCCCTTTTCCCACGCATAGTAGATGCTCTATTACTACATACTGAATACATAAAGAATGATTCCCTTCCCGCCTGAATCCGGAAGGCAGGAGCCAAAGGGGCGGGGCTCCAAGTTTGGAGGCCACCAGAGCGTGGCTGAAGGGAGCAGACATCCCTCCCCTTCCCTCTGCTCACCTTGACTAGGGCCGAGTGCAGGTAGATGTTGTGGGGCATGATGATGGCCCCAACGATGCCCACGGCCTGCAGCAGCTCAGGACTGCCGCAGCCGGAGCACGAGGGCAGGAGCAGGTCCCGGAGGAGAGCTACCTGGGCTGGACGGGCCACCACGTACTGTGGGGAGGAGCCTCCTTAGGCCAGGCCACGCCACGTGCAGCCATTCCCACCATCCACCCTGACCCTGGCCGATAGGGGGCTCCTCGAGGAGCCCGGAGGAACAGCCTTGGTGGAGGGTATGGAGGCTTTGGCTTCCCACCTCATAGCCGAAGGTCAAGGCCATAACTGTAATAAGGAATCCAAAAAAGGCTTCCAGCTTGCGCAACCCTAGGGGGAAAGCAAAGGGGAACAACAAGAGCGAGAAAAATGACAAAAATTGTAACAGAAGCAATTATTAATGGCTACTATCTTGAGCAAGTTTCAGGCACTGTGCCAAGTGCTTAACGTATATTGCCTCAGTGAGTTCTCACCACAGCCGGTGAGGTCTGAGCTATTATCGTCCCCGCGTTATAGGCGAAGAAACAGAAGTCTCAGTAACTTGCTCAGGGCCACACAGCCAGAGTGAGGGAGCTGGGAGCCCTTCTCTCAGTACAGCGGAGCTTGGTTTCTTCATTCACTTGTTCCCCCAACCCAGTCCCTTGGGAGATTGAGGGGCACACCCACCGTAGTTGTCAAGGAAGAGGAAGAAGAAAGTGTCCACGATGGTGATGAGGACGCCACCCCAGAGTGGGATTCTGAAACCAGAGTGGCCGGGGTCAGCCCAGCCTCAGGGCAGGACACTGTGGAATCTGGACTCCTGGGAGCGGGGACCCAAGTGGCCCCAGGCAGCTAAGGCAGAGGGGGGTGGGAGTGTGCTGGAGGTGGGAAAATGGCACTAGGCGCTGGTGGGGGACCAGCATGGCAGGGAGCTCGGGGCTGCAGTCCTGAAGTCTGCGGGGTGACTGACATCACTTTACGTTTCTGGGTCCCTGTTCCCCATCGGGCAAATTGAGCAACAGCTCTAAAGTCAGAGGGGACTGGGGGTGAGGGGGATGGGGGGAAGGACGAGGCCTGGGGAAGAAGGAGCACAAGTCCCCAGCGCTGGACTGAAGAGCTGGGGCCCCTGGTGGCAGTACCGTCCAGCTGACAGCAGACTGAATGCGATAGCCGTGCCGATGACCTCCTGCATGTCCGAGCCCACGATGGCTAGCTCGATGGTCAGCCAGAGGAGAGTGCGGGGCGCCTGGGGGGAGGAGGGAGCATTGCATCAAGGCTGGGCCAGATATTGTTATTTGTTGATGTCCTGGACCTTTCCATACCCGGCACAAACTATGTTTGTCGGCCTTGCCAGCTGGCCTCCAGTTAGGTTTTGTAGGAAACAATTAAGGGAGATTAAAAGGCAGGGAGGGATCACTCTTTCCCCCTACTTCTAGTGGTGTTTCTGGCACAGGCATCATCAAGGGCACCAGGCTTCCTGGGCTCCAGCAGCGTTGGTGGCTGTTTTGACAGTAGCGGCCAAGCTTCCTGAAGGCAGCAAATGATGGCTCTTGGGCTGCTGCCCAGCAGCTTCCTGATCTTGGATGAACACCTCCTTCCCTTGTTCCTTCAGTCCTTCCATCACCTTTGTGACCACACCTCTGCATTGAATACCTTTGAAAGATCTCATGGCCAGGTCTCTGTTTTCCTGCTTGGACACCGACAACGACCAAGTCCCCAGTGTCTACCCCAGCCGGTGACCATCCCAAGCCAATGCCTACCTATTTTGCACCCTGGGCAGGTCACTTCCCCAGGTTTCAATTTCCTCTCCTGTAAAATGAGCAGATGATGTCTAACAGCCCTCTTAGTCTGGGTACTATTCGTTCGAGCCTCAGTCTTCTCATCTATCAAATGGGCTTGTGATGCCCGACTTGAGATGATTTATTTACTTGATCACAGAAGCTGTAAATGGCTGTTTGGGGTTTGGGATCTGTGGATGCTCCCTGTCCAGGCCCACCAGGCTCACCTTATGGTAGTAGAGATGGCAGACCTCGCCCAAGTCCTTGCCTGTCACCACACCCAGTCGGGCAGCAAGCCGTTGGCAGAGCAAACCCAACACCGTGGCCCACAGCAGCACCCAGAGCAGCTGAGAGAAGGAAGGGAGAGGCCTTCAGCTTGGTGTGTGTGTCCGGGGGGTGGGGGGTGGGGTGGGGTGGGTAGTCTGACAAGTCCAGACTGCTGGTACCCTCTAACCAAGGACGCTCCTTGGGGACAGAGTGGAGGAGGTGAAGTGAGAAGACCAACACCCCCCCCCCCATACACCCCCCATTCTGGCAGGGCTGCCCTGGGACCCTTCTCTGGCCCATTTGAACGTAATACCCGCTCCCCCAAACACCAGTCATGTAGGCCACTCTGGGGAGATGTGGCAAGCTGGGGGGGTCTCCTCCCACTTAGCTTGGTCACCCCTCCTCCCCGTGGTGCCCCGACTCAATCACTTTGAATCCAGCCACGGCACCAGCCTGAAGATCTGACTCGATGTTTCCCGGGTCCAGGAAAGCGATGCTCATGAGGAAGCCAGGCCCCGTGAAGGCCCACAGCTTCCTCAGGCTGAATGTGCCCTGCGGGTGGGAGTGAAGTGACGAGGTCTTGGGTGGTAGCTCCTGACCTTGGCCAGCCCCCAGCTGAACCCCTCTGGGTTCATCAGCCCGCGCTGGCCAGCCCTGCCCACCACTCCCCCATTGCTGGATCTGCCACCCTAGGGGTTAGTGGAGGGCGTGGGGGTGGGAGGAAGCAGCAGGATTTACTGAGTCATGGTGGATTTACTTTCTGCATCAGTCAGATTCGGCAACCCACAGGCGCCTCAGCAGCCTGCCTCACGCTCGCCCTGACTCAGCAGATCCTCAGAGCCCAAAGGGGTTCTTTCCTCGGGCCAAGCCTGCCGGGTCTTGTTGCTCGTTCCCCAGTCCTCCTCAAACCATGGTCCCTCCTCTCTGTTGTCCACTGAGCCTAGGGTCTCCCCACCCCTAGGAGGCTTGGCCTGGCAGCCTGAGAATCTGCTAAAGATTCTGGAAATGCGAGGGGCGCCTGGGTGGCGCAGTCGGTTAAGCGTCCGACTTCAGCCAGGTCACGATCTCGCGGTCTGTGAGTTCGAGCCCCGCGTCAGGCTCTGGGCTGATGGCTCGGAGCCTGGAGCCTGTTTCCGATTCTGTGTCTCCCTCTCTCTCTGCCCCTCCCCCGTTCATGCTCTGTCTCTCTCTGTCCCAAAAATAAATAAAAAACGTTGAAAAAAAAAAAAAAAAAAAAAAAGATTCTGGAAATGCGAGGTGACAGCATCCCAGAAGATAGCCTCGAGCCTCCTTCACTTCCCTACATGCCCTCCTCCGGGTCCTTTCCTTTAAGTACTGCAACAAACGCTCAAGACATTCAACCTGAACTCATCGTAGCCCCTTTCTCTCCATAAGAAAGCTGGGATTCATTCAGAAAGCCGCTTGGTAATTTTTACACACAAAAAAATGATCCCCTGCCCCCCGGCCCCCGGCTAAGAGCTAAGGACAGAAACAGAAAGGGTACAGTATCCACTGTCAATCACTGATGCTCAGAGCTAGAAGGGGCTTCCCACAGTCTTCAGGAGAGCCCTTTGCCCCAGCCTGTGGGATCCCATAGCATCCTGCCAATCCTGAAAGACCCCAGGAAGTTTCCAGCATTCCCACCGGTTCTGTGTCCGGGATGAGGATCTTCTCGCTCAGGTAGGTTGCTCTGAGAGGCTCTTTCTGTGGCTCTGAGCTGGGTGGGCTGGAGATGGAGCCATAGCTGCTCCTGCTTAGACTTTGAGGGCTGCTGTCACCTGCAAAGGGCCCCAGTGAGCCATGGTGAGTGATTGGCTTCTTTCTGGAGGCCCAGGGCTAAAGCCACGTGTCCTCCTTCCCTACGTCCTTCTGGCAAAGTGGAGTAATTGAGGCCCAGTGAACAGTGACTCCCAGCGTGGGTCCATCACATCCACCCCTCGACCAAACATTTCAGAAGATGCGTGGGAAGTAGAGCTTCCAGAATTACTCTCCTTCCATGTGAGCACATTGGTTCCCGAACCAGAGCTCTCTTGCCCCAGAAGATGCAGAGGAGGACCCTGGGCTCTGAGGAGGGCATACTGATGCTAATATGGATGTCCCTTGCCCTCACTCCTGCCTCCTCCTTCTGCCAAGTAAGCTCCAGGAACTCCAAACACACAAAGGACGGACAAAAGGGATGCTGTGCCCGTGGGGATGCGAAGAGCCCAACCCCAGGCTGGGGTCCGGAATTGGGTCGAGACTGGGACATCCATGGGGGATGGATGCAAAGGGGCTTCCTTTGCCTCCCTGACTCTCCCTACTCCCAACCCCCTTTGGAGCCTCTGACCCCAGAGGGGGCTACTCACCTGTCATGAGGACGGCAGGCGCAGGCACTCTCCGCGCGTGAATGGGATGCTGAGCCTATACTCAGCTCATGCCTCCTCTCTGAGTGCCAGTGCGTGTCACTATGTAAGCCCACGCCCTCCTCTCCATCCTCAGCTGATCTAGGCTGTCCTCACACACAGGAGGCATTGTGAAACACGTTCCAAAGGCAGAAGTGGCCAGCTGTGGCGGAAGAGTCTAGGCCAAAATGCAGGAACTTTCGTTCTCCTCCTGGCCCGAGGCCCACAACACTTTTGGCCCCCTTCCAGGCACCCTGAATTCTGTGCCTCCCCAGTTAGCTGTAATTTCAGGACATTTCCTGCTACATGGGCATTCACATCCAGATCACGGGACTGCCTTCTCCAACCACCCCCCAGCCCAGACACAAGCAGTCAGGCCCTTTTCTTCAGTCTGGAGTCCCCAGCCACGAAAGTCCCGATGACCACCCAGGCTTCTGTTTACCATTGAGTGCCTCAGAGGAGAGGACCTTGAGGTCTTCTGTCACAGGGACATGCGTTGACGATTCAGGCCAAGGAGAGCCTTGGAAGAAAGGGGCACCAGAAATTCTGGACCTGAGTCTGCCACCGATTCACTTGAGATGGTCACCAGACCCATCCCTTTCTCTGAGCTCGTTTCTTCTGTAAAATGAAAGGCTCAGACTAGCTAAGAGGTCAAAACATTAGGTGCCCAAGGAGGCCAGGCAGGTAAGATAAACCATGAGACGCGCTGGGAGTAAGAAAAACAGTGTCGGATGACAAACGACACTGAGCCTCAGTGTTGGGACGGATCAGTAGGGACTGGTGGAGACTGTAGTAAAACGAAGGTCATATGCTCTGTCTGAAGAGGGCAGTGCCTACAGACTTCTAGCCAATTGTCATCTGGGATGTGTGTCCAGCCAGTGTCACCATATCTTCTGATTTGTCAAGGATGCTGGACAATTTGGACTTTTACACAACATAGGCTTTTTGAATCCTGGGCTCAAAAAGTGGAAAATATTGTGTAATCTAAACAAAATATTCCTTCACGGTAGCTTCCGCTTGAGGGTTATGAGTCTGTAACCTCTGGGTGAGTGGTGGGCAAGATTTTTCCAGCTCCCGATCGCTTCTCCTTGCCAGTCCCTGTGCCCACACCACCACTTACCTCCCTTAGGCCCTTCTTCCATGCCCACTCCTGCCCTCTATCTTGTGGTCTTCCTTTTCTGCCAAGGAGATTCAAGACCAATCTTTGGGGTTTCCAACTCCAAAGTCTGAGACCTCAGGATCCGGAGAAAACAGGTGCAAGCTCTCAGGCCCAAACCTGAACCAGGATATCGCCACGTTGAGTCAAACACGTTAGCCAAAGCTTGGGAGTCGGATGGGGGCATTGGCATCCAATTTCCTGGCTGCTCGTGGATTGGGGAGTTTGGAGGAGCTGGAGAAGTGGGGGTGTGGTAAGAAGGGCGACTAATAGGTCATAGGGGAGAGAGCAACGTCAGGTTTGTCACTGTGCAATCCTATTGCTTAAGATATCACCATCTCACGTTTCCCAATCACTACCTTGGGCTCATGTGGGGATGGCTGGGGTTGGGGCTGGGGTAGGATATTGTAATGGTTAATTTTATGTGCCAACCTGACAGGGCCACAGGGTGCCTGGATACTTGGTCAAACTTTCAGGGTGTGGTCTTGGGGGTATTTTCAGAGAAGATTAACTTTGGAATCCATAGGCTGAGTCAAGCAGATTTCTCTCCTTAATGAGCATGGGCCTCATCCAACCAATTGAACAGAACAAAAGGCTGAGTAAGGAAGAGTTTGCTTTCTCTGTCTTTGAACTGGGATATTGGTCTTCTCCTGCCTTCAGGCTTGGCTTGAACAGGAACTGAGACCATTGGCTCTCCTCCTTCTCAGTCCTTCAGACTCAGAACAGAATTACATATATCATCGGCTCTCTTGGGTCTCCAGCTTATAGATCTTGGGACTCCTCAGCCTCTATACTCATGTGAACCAATTCCTTATTATCTATCTATCTATCTATCTATCTGTCTATCATCTATCTATCCATCTATATTTTCTATTGGTTCTGTTTCTTTGAAGAGCCCTAAAACACATATCTTCCTCTTTGTATCTTTTGCAGGGTTTTACCTATAGTTAGGACTCAGTGAATATAACTGGTTAATGACCAATCAGTACTGTGCACAACCACCACCTTACAGAAGGGTAGTATCGTGTAACGGTTAAGAGCAGAGCTTCTACACAGGTTATCAGCAAGTGGGAAGCTACTGAGCTAAGGCTCCAGAAATCCACATAGCGATCCCCTTGGATTTGGAGCTGTTGCTGAATACTAAACCCTGCATGAGAAGGGTCAGATTTCATGAAGCCCAATTCACTCAAAATGGACCACAGACTTAAAAGTAAATATTAAACTATAAAATTTTTAGAAAGAAAGTAGGAGAAAGTCTTCAGGCTCTAAGATGAGACAAAGACTTGTTAGACTCAACACCAAAAGCATGACCCATAAAGGGAAAAATTGATAAATGAGACCTCATCAAAATTACCAATGTTTGCTCCATGGAAGGACCCTTTTAAGAGGATAAAAAGACAAGCTAGAGACTCAGAGAAAATATTTGCAAATCACATATCTGACAGAGGACCAGTATCTAGAAATAAAATCTCTTAAAACTCAATAGTGAGGGCCACCTGGGTGGCTCAGTTGGTTCAGTGTCTGACTCTTGATTTCTGCTCAGGTCATGATCTCACAATTTGTGAGATCAAGCTCCATGTTGAGCTCTGGGCTGAGAGTGTGGAGCCTGGGATTCTCTCTCTCCCTCTCTGTATCTGTTCCTCTCCCACTCGTTCTCTCTCTCTCTCTCTCTCTCTCAAAACAAACAAACAAATGAACATTAAAAAAAATCTCAACAGTGAAAAGCCAAGCAATCCAAGTAGAAATGGGCAAAAATCATGAACAGACATTTCACCAAATAGGATGGATATACAGATGGCAAACAAACCCATGGAAAGATGTTCAGCATCATTAGCCATTAGGGAAAGGCAAATTAGAATCATAATGAGATATCACTATGCTCCTATCAGAGTGGTTAAAATAAACAATCACAACACCAAATATTGCCAGGGATGTGGAGAAACTATACCACTCATAGATTTCTGGCTGGAATGTAAAATGGTACAGCCACTCTGGAAGTAGTTTGGGACTCTCTTAAAAAACTAAAGATGTGGGGTGCCTAGGTGACTCAGTTGGTTAAGCGTCTGACTCTTGATCTCGGCGCAGGTCACGATCTCACGGTTGGTGAGTTCGAGTCCCATGACGGGCTCTGCACTGACAGCATGGAGCTTGCTTAGGATTCTCTCTCTCCCTCTCTCTCTCTGCCCCTCTACCTCTCTCTCTCTCTCTCTCTCTCAAAAATAAATAAACTTAAAAAAAAACTAAAGATATAACTGTCATATGATCTAGAAATTGCACTCCTGGATGTTTTTCCCCAGAGAAATGATTTATGTTCACACTTAAATCTGCACACAAATTTTTATAGCAGCTTTATTTTATAATAGCCCAAACTGGAAGTAACCCACATTGTTCTTCAACAGGTGAATGGTTGACCAAACTATGGTATATCTATAGGATAGAATATACCCTTGGGCATTTTTCCCAGCGAAACTAAAACTTATGTTCATACAAAAACTGGCATATGAATTGTAGCTTTATTTGTAACAGTCAGAAACTAGAATTAGCCCAGATGTCCTTCAACAGGAGAATAGTTAAACTAACTTCAGGACAAACTGTGGATTACAATTTAACAATAAAAGAAACAAACTATTGATACAATTACTTGGATGGATTTCCAGGAAATCAAATCAGTGAAAGAGGTCTATCTCAAAAGGTTACATACTGTATTGTTCCATTTATAAACCAGTTTTGCAATAAGAGTTTTGGAAGTGAATGTCAGATTAGGGGCCGCCAGTGGGTGTGGTGGAGGGTAGAGAGGGAAGTGGATGTGATTATGGAAGGGTAATTTGAAGGATACTTTCCATGGTGGGACTGTTCAAGTATCGTGACCTTGGTGGTGGTTATACAAACCCACACACGTATAAAATTGTATAGAACTTAACCACACACACACACACACACACACACATGCACAAATGAGTAAAAATGAGTAAAAACAAAACAGGAAATCTGACAAAGATCAGTGGATTGTGTCAATGTCAATATCCTGGTTGTATTGAAAACCCAGGTTTAAACAGATATTTGGCAAACGTTCATAGCAACATTTTCCACAATAGTCAAAAGGCAGCAATAACCCAAATGCCCATCAACAGATGAATAAACAAAATGTGACATATCCACACAATGGAATATTATTCAGCCTTAAAAAGGAATGAAATTCTGGTACAAGCTATAATATGGATGAGGCTTGAAAACATCATGCTAAGTGAAGTAAGTCAGACCCAAAAGGACAAATATTGTAGGATTCCACTTATATGAGTTACTCAGAATAGACACATTTATAGAAACAAAAAGTAGAATGATAATTTCCAGGAGCTAGGGGAAGGGGAAAAGGGAAGTTATTATCGTTCATTGGGTACAGAGTTTTGTCCATGGTGATTAAATGTTCCGGAAATGGATGGTGGTGATGGTTACACAACAGTGTGAATATACTTAAAGTCACTGAATTGTACACCTATAAATGGTTAAAAGGGTAAATTTTATGTCTATTTTGGTACCCCCCCCCCAAAAAAAAAAGTGGGAAGAAATTCCTGGTTGTAACATTGTGTAAGAATTTTTGCAAGCTGTTACCACTGGGGGAAAGTGGGTAGAGTATCCATAAGATCTCTCTGAATTATTTCTTACAGCTACATGTGAATATGCAATGATCTAAGTTTTTTTTTTTTTTTTTTTTTTTTTTTTTTTTTTTTAAATTTTTTATTTTTGGGACAGAGAGAGACAGAGCATGAACGGGGGAGGGGCAGAGAGAGAGGGAGACACAGAATCGGAAACAGGCTCCAGGCTCCGAGCCGTCAGCCCAGAGCCTGACGCGGGGCTCGAACTCACGGACCGCGAGATCATGACCTGGCTGAAGTCGGACGCTTAACCGACTGCGCCACCCAGGCGCCCCAACAATGATCTAAGTTTTTAAAATAGAGGAAAAGGATGGGGCTTAGTGAATGAATATTATACTTCAATAAAATGGATTAAAAAAAAAACAAACAAAAAAACCACCAGAGCCTCTGGAATCAAATGGCCTGCGTTTGCATTACTTACTAGCTCTGTGACTTAGGCAAGTTTCTTAGGCCCTCAGTTTCCTCGCCTGGAGAGGGGGGGATAATAAAAGTACTTACCCTTTAGAGTTTTTGTGAAGCCCAAGAAATGCACTGAGGACTCTAGTTAGTTGCTTTTGTAAATTGGGTTCCAACATGGCATTGGTTACTCTCAGTTCTTTGGAACTCCAAATGCTTCTTTTGGAGCATTTGCTACAAATATTGCTACAAATATTGCTGCCTGTGATGGTTTGATTCTCAGTCTTGCCCACCAAAGCCTTTGGATGCAGTGGGACTCAACCATGGGACATTTGTGATGATTGAATAACAGAGGACAATTCCATGCACTATATCATAAAACAAAATGAGAAAACCATCAAACTGAACAAGAACAGGTTTTATCATGAATGCCGGTGTTGGGGGAACAGCAGATTTAACCAAAGGAAAGGAGGCACATGACAGAGATTCGGAAGGCCATAGCTACACCTTCCAAAGACATTTCCAGCCCTGGGGTTATATTCTATCATCAAATGTTAAAATGTAAGACTTTCCTTTTTTTTTTTTTTTTTTTTTAATTTTTTAAATGTTTGTTTATTTTTGAGGGGTGGGGGAAGGGGCAGAGAGAGGGAGACACAGAATCCCAAGCAGGCTCCAGGCTCCAAGCTGTCAGCACAGAGCCCGACGTGGGGCCTGAACCCATGAACCAGGAGATCGTGACCTGAGCCAAAAGACCTTAGTTTAAGACCTGAGCTTAACCGACTGAACCACCCAGGCGCCCCAAGACTTTTCTTATAGGGCTCCATCTATCTGTAGCATGGTCTTAGTTTATCCACTCCCTACGGCTTCTGGTAGGAGGAAAGAAAACACAGAAACAGGCAGGCATGCAGGCATTTGCTTAACCCACTTCGAGGGTCTCTCAGTTTCCTGGACAGCAGTGTTTTTGCTGGGTTCCAGACCCTTCACCGTCTCATCCTGAACCCCCTGCAGAGGCTCAAACATTCAGTGCTCCCTCCCTCTCACCTCCAGGACGCTGCCTGTCCTCAAACATCCTCCACACCCTTTGCCTGGCAAACAGCCTTTTGTCTTCCAGGACTCAACTCTGGTGTGACCTCTTTCAGGAAGCCTTCTTTGATTTCTCCAGGACCAGGCTGTGTGCTCCCTCAGCACAATGCCTTTCCCACATACTCAGGCAACTCAGCAGTGAGGCTGCTGTCAGGGATAGTGCGGGAGGGAATGCGCAGCTTCTGGATGCCTGGGAAAGGAGAGAGACAGTGTATGGTTCAAGCCTATTCGGGGAGTTTCTAAAGCGAGAAGGTGCCTCTTCTCTGTTCTGGGATCTGTTTCCAGAGCCACATCTGATCTGTTTATCAGAGTGAATTTATACATGGACTCGAGCCAACCCCCTGGGTCCAAATCATGGCTCTTCCACTGGCCAGCTGCATGATCTTGGCTTTAACCTTTCCCTCTTCTGTAAAATGGGTACAATAATAGAACCTACCTCACAGGGGTGCTGTGAGAATCACATGAATTACCGTGTGGAGAGGGATTAGAATACAAAGCGCTATATAGTACTTGTTCTTACTATTATCACTATTCATTTCCCTCTGCCTCCCTGGGCTCCCTTTACCAGGTCAGGTGCACATGAAACGTTCCCCTGCTGCACGTATACATTTCCTTCTTAGCACCTTCTATGGTCCGCACTCACATGTTCATCTATGGGATCCTGACTGATTTCTCTTCTAGGCTGCGTGTCATGCGGGTAGGGCCTGGCCCTAATCCTCCCATAGCGTCCCCAGATCTTAGTCAAGGGCTTGTTGCTTCAGAAGTGCTCAATGTTTGTTTCTTCTTTGTTCAGAGACACATATGTCCTGGTATTATGGAGCAAGAGAAAGGGGTCATAGAAGTTCAGGGGACAAATGATAAGATCTAAAAGCAGACCCGTTTTGAAATGGATGTCACAGAGCAGGCAGGGAGAGGTGGGCTTCTTTGTAAGTTGCTTGATACAAGGGAGCTCAGCAGAGGAAGGATCTCTGTGGGTCAGATGTCGCTGACCCTCCCCCTCCCCTGCTGCGGCAGAACATCAAGGACCGGAGGGGACTCTGAAGATCTCTGTGGGAATGTTCTGGGTGCACTGAGCGACCTTAGTTTCAGTTCTCCACAGATGAAGTGAACTTGCCAGGGCCTGGGGTGTGGGGGGGGCCTTGTCGACACAGCCGTGCCTATGTCACCATGACTGAGCACTCTGGAACCCCAGCCTCTCCTGCCATATTGTGTTCCAGCCGTCCTGGCCTTCTGACTGCAGCATGCTGTGCTCAAGCGCCCTTGCATTTGCTGTTCTGTCTGCCCACGATGCTTTTCCCACAACTCTTCACGGGTCTGATCCCTTGTCATTCCTTCAGGTTCCAGCTCAAGTGAGACGTCAGGAAGGCCCTCCCTGAAGTCTCAGCCCTCATTCCTCCAACGTTAAGTCACTTTCTACCCACGACTTGGCTTGATTATTATTTTTAAAAATATGCTCTTTTTAAAACATTGATTCACTTATTTTGATGGGGCAGGGAGGAGCAGAGAGGGAGAGAGAGAATCCCAAGCGGGCTCTGCACTGTCAGCGTGGAGCTGGACGTGGGGCTCAATCTCACGAACTGTGAGATTATGACCAGAGCAGAAATCAAGAGTTGGACGCTCAACTGACTGAGCGACCCAGGTGCCCCTATTTTTTTTTTCATAAATGTCCGGAATTGCACATATGAAATTACTTCTTGTGTTTGTTACCTATCTCCCCATGCAACCTGTAAGCATCATGAGGGCAGTGACTTTGTCTTGTCGTTGCTGATTTCCCACTGCCCAGAACAATCCTGGCACGTGGAAGGGACCCAATATTTGTTGAGCTTAGTACCTGGTTGAATGAAGAGATGTTACCCTCCAGAGCTGTTGCTGTCCAATATGGTAGCCACGAGCCACACGTGGCTAAATTGAAATTAAAATTAAAGTAGGGGCGCTTGGCCGGCTCAGTCAGTAGAGCGTGCAACTCTTAATCTCAGGGGCGTGAGTTCAAGCCCCATGTTGGGGCATGGAGCCTACTGAAAATAAAAAATAATAGTAACAAACTTAAGGTAAAACTCCAGTTCCTCAGTCATATTAGTCACATTTCTAGTACTCCATGGCCACATATGCCTAGTGGCTACCACAACAGACATTGCAGATACAGAACATTTCCATCAGTGCGGAAAGTTCTGTCACACAATGCTGCTCTAGACCATAAACACGCATTACACTTTTCTACTTTAACTCTTCACTCATGTCTTTTTCTCTGCCTGGAATGCTTTATCTGATCCTTAATAAAAATCCTACACATGTAGAATTTGGGAATGTTAAAACAAATAATCAAACCAACGAACCTTAAGATCAATTCAACAAGCACAGTGCATGTATCCTTCAGGATTGTTGATTCATGCTAAGATTTAACTACAGAGATGTTCAGTGCAACACTGTTTGTAGTAGCCCCTCCCAAACCCTGAAAACAAAACTCAAAAGCAGGCTGTGGGGGGCCCGGGGGCAGGGGGAGGTTGGTCAAATTATGGTAGAGGCATCAAAAATAGATGACCGTGCTGGGGCACCTGGGTGGCTCAGTCGTTTAAGCCACCGACTTCGGTTCAGGTCATGATCTCAGGGCTCATGAGTTTGAGCCCCGCATCTGGTTCTTTGCAGACAGCTCAGAGCCTGGAACCTGCTTTGGATTCTGTGTCTTCCTCTCTCTGCCCTTCCCCTGCTCACACCCTGTCTCTCTCCCCTTCAAAAATTTTAAACATTAAAAAAATAGATGACTGTGTAATGCCATGGAACTCTTTTCAAAATATAAAGCCACTTATAATGCAGGGAAAAAGTTACAAAACACAAGGAGATTGGGGTCAGAAGTTTCCAGCTTTATCTGTAATGTTTTACACTTGTAAAAAATATTTACACATGGAACTCTTTTCAAAATATAAAGCCACTTATAATGCAGGAAAAAAGTTACAAAACACAAGGAGATTGGGGTCAGAAGTTTCCAGCTTTATCTGTAATGTTTTAAACTTGTAAAAAATATATAATTAAGAATGTAATTATCAGTCAATGGGCATTTATTGCTGTATGATTTCATTTTTGTTAAAAAAAAAAAAAAGTCCCATGAAGTTGTAAAGACCAGATCAAACATTCTATATAAGTGCTTGACATGGGGGCTCCTGGCTGGCTCAGTCAGAAGAGCATGAGATTTCGATCTCGGGGTTGTGAGTTCGAGCCCCACGTTGGGTATAGAGATCACTTTAAAAAAAAAAAAAAGTGCTTGATGTGATGATAATTAACCCTGTATTGCAACTATACTGCAATAAAAAAAAAAAATCGTGTTAAATCAGTAACCAAACAAAAAGCTGCTTGTCAGAGTAAATGGTGAACAAACGCTGGCCACTTTTATGCATAGAAAAATGAGTTAAAGAGGGTATTTGCCAGAATGTTAAGAGTGACTGCCTCTAGGTTGAGAAACTGGGGTGAATTCATTTTCTTCTATTGGTTTGTCATGCTTTTCCCAGTTTTCTCTAGTGAACATGTATTTCTTTTGAAATAAGGGATGGGGGCAATAAAAGATATTTTTAGAAATTCTTCGAGGCTCAACTCGTGATTGTTCTCCACGAAGCCTCGATTCCCTGAGTCCTGGGTCACGGCCATCCTCACCATAGTACAGAGCTTCTCCGGCCTCCCTCGTCTGGAAGAGGCAGGCCCACGAGTGAATAGATGGACAGATGGAGCCTGCACCCCCATTGCCAGCTGCCCGTGAGAAGCTTGCCTAACATTTGCTAAGGAGCCGCGCCCAGCCCTGGGCAGGAACGAGCCATTGGCCAGACCGACATTGCGCCAGGGGCCTAAAGGAGTCGATGATCGCCGACCTATCCTTTTTCTCAGAGAGTCGGGGACGGGTGACCCTGCACACAGTTTGGGGGTTCCTGTGTGTCAGCGGAAAAAGAGGCGGAGTGCGAGAGCCGGCGGCCAGTGGGTTTTGGGAGGCTTCAGAGGTGATGAGCGAGGCCAGTGGTGATCCAGGTTAGCCGCCCCCCCCCTCCCCCCCCCCCCCCCCCCGGCTGCATTTTTCTTGGTTGGGGGGGTGGGGAGGAGGGCAGTTTGGTTTATGCTTAGTGACTTCCAGAAAGATTCTGAGGGCCAGGAAGCCCCGCCCCTTTATCGCCACTAAGCTAGTGACTAAGGGTGTGGGTTTTGGCTCCCGACGTCCAGGGTTGAATCCTGCTTCCTACGTACTACCTCTAGGAGTTACTTAACCTTTCTGCGCCTTTATTTTCTTCTCTGTAAAACAGGGATATTGATCATAGCCTCTCGGAAAAAGACTGAAATTCGCGGACAAACTTTGTGAACAGTTCCTGTTTTTAGCCAAAACACAATAGTCTGGCCAGGGAAGGTTCCGGCGCTCACAGCGGAACCGCGGAGGCGCCCCGTTTATTTCCCCCCAAAACCGCAGTCCAAAAGGCGCGCTTCCGGAGTGAGTCCCTCCGGATCCCCTCCGGGGACAGGGATGCTCCGCTCCCTGCGCATCCCCGCACGCGGCGCCGGGCCAGCCCTAGTCGGTGGGGCGCTCCGGGTCCAGCGAGCGGAAGGGGCTGGGCCGGTTGGAGGAGCGCAAGGCGGGGGTCGGCGGGTTGCGCTTCGCGAACGGCCCGAAGTACTCGGCGGCGAAGGTGACCACGTCGGCCGGCCGGCGCAGAAGGAGGAAGAGCAGGAAGTCCGAGATGAGCGCCTGGGCCTCGGGGTGCTGCCGCAGGTAGCTGTGGTGGCTGACACGCAGCTCCTCCTGGCGGGGGGCCGAGCGTGAGCGCGACCCGCGGACCCCGCGCCCCAGGAGCGCACCCCTCCCTTCACTCCCTCGGGGTGTGCGTTTCCAGCCGGCACCGAGGGACATCAGTAATGGCGGGGTTTATGCTGGGTGAGGGGGGAGAGGAACGGGGACCCCAGGCTGACCGCAGCCTCTCTCACCTTCCGGCCCAGGAATCTCGAGTAGAGCTCCATATCCTCCTCCCACACCAGGGACTTCTTCTCAAACACCGGGGCAGGCTCGATCTCATCTGGGTGGGGAGGGAGGAAGGCTGCACACCCCCAGCCCCGGAACCTTCCCCACATACAGAGGGATGCCCAAGGACACCCAAATGGCAGGCTCGGGGAAAAGCCCAGGGTTCTGCTCACCTGGCCAGAGTTGCCAGAAGGGGTTCCCTGCAAAATGATCCTCCCCTAATTGCCTTGGGGTCAGGGGCTAGAGGGCAAAACTTCTCCATCTGATTTCAGGTTCTGATCCCACACTCAGTCCAGCCCCTGCACCCTGGAAGGCCCCAGGTGTTCCCACCTCTCCTTCACTCTTCCACCGGCCAGAGGCTTCACTCACCCTTGTCCCTCAAAATAGGCATCTTGGTGATCATGCAGCACCCGGGGGAACCCACCTGGATCCTCTTGGCCAGGTGCCTGGGGTACAACACAGACATGAGTGGGGGGCTTCCCAGACCAGCGCACTCCCTTGAGAGCCGTCCTGGGGGTCTCCCTTCACTGCTCCCCAACACCCTGCTTGAGTTCCAGGGTTGTGTTCATTTCTAGATCCCCAGATGATGGCCCTGCTTTTCCTGTTCATGCCCTTTTTGCCGCGTGCTGGTCTGCTAGGTCTGGCATGAGACCTTTAGCACTAAAAATGATGAGCCTCCGGGCTATGTGATGCTCAAAATAAAAACAACACCCTAAGTTATCAAATAAGGAAAGCCAGCAATGTTCTGATTACTTTTTTTCCAGTGTAACAAATGATGATATCAATACCTCTTTGGAAATTTCAAGAAACAAATTCTTTCCTCCCTCCCCACCAATTTTCTTCTGATTTGGTGCCTGGGCCGTGCTGGTGCCAGCTTGGCAGTGAGGGCGCCAGGATGCTTTCCCCAGCACTTTGATTCTATCCTATCGGGTATCAAGTTGTTCAAACCTTGGTGTTCTTCAGTATCACACCCACCACCCGTGGCAGCTGCTTTAGCTACTATGCCTTAGGCCTTGTGGGGTCAGCAGTGACCTCCTCAGCTGCTCAGAGCTCTTTGGTGAGGGTTTGGGAGGCACGGCAGGCATCAGGAGAATGAGTAAATATGTGAAGGGAGAGTGAATGGTGGGGATAAAGCCGGCCCCCAAGATGGAGCACCCATGCTTGTGCTCAGCACTGCCCCCTTGGCCCCACTGTCAGTAGCTCACCCATCAGAGAGCAGGTAGAACTGGCAGGAACCAGGGATGCCTTCATCGGAGTGGACAGTCTGCTCCACGATGAACACATCCACCTCCTGGTGGCCCACCTGGATCGTCTGGATGCCCAGGGCTTGCTGGCAGCAGCCAAGATGGAGGGAAGTGAGGTAGATACCCAACAGGGTCTCCCCACATCTCACCCTGGCCCTCTTCACTTTGCCGCTTCATTTCTTGTCAGTGATTAGCAACCCTTGACTGTCCAGACCCTCAGGCACCACAGGATTTGAGATGCACCCCCAAGTTAAGTGGGGACCCCCTCCTAGGGATCCAGTTCCATGCTGCTTGTGCCCCAACCCTACCTGTACCATCTGGATGACCAAGGGCTTCTAGTTGGCAGAGTCAGTTACAGGGATGAGGCTCAACCGATTAGGTGGGAGCATGTGGGGCGGGGAGTGAGGAACAATGGGCAATTTGAGGGAGGGGCCGGTGATGCTCTGAGGAGGGGGCTAGATTGAGGTCTGTGGCCGCCTTGGGCCCATGCTGCAGGCAGACTGCCCTGTTGTAGCTAAAACTTAAACCCCTGTACTGGCTGCGGCCATGGAGAGAAAGTGCTAGCATAAAACGTGTGTTTCAAAGAAGATGGGGGGATGTGAGGTGTGCCTGTTTGTGCCAGACACACTGCTGTTTGTTGTTTGTGATAGAAAAGACTAGAATGTCCTTTACCAAGCTGGTCAAATCAGCCTCCAAAATGTGTGTTTATGTTTTTATTTTTAAAAACTGTTTATTTACTTATTTTGATTGAGAGAGAGAGAGAGAGAGAGAGAGAGAGAATCTCAAGCAGGCTCTGCACTGTCAGGGCAGAGCCCCACTCGGGGCTCCATCCCACGAACCATGAGATCATGACCTGAGCTGAAATCAAGAGCCGGACACGTAACCGACGGAGTCACGCAGGCGGCCCCCAAAATGTGTGTTGAGAGGCACAGCTTTAAAATCTCCCATTGCAGGAAGTCCTAGGTGTGTTGATTAGTTTTAGCCACAATAAAAGAGAAAAAACGCCCTTCCCGTCTGAGACACAATAAAAGAGCATTTAAGTGCAGTTGGAAATGGTGTATTTCCTGATATTTAAGAAATGCGTCTCTAAAAGCAGCCCTCCACTATATTTACTTTTCCTGGATGGACCGTGGGGCAAAAAGCATTGCTTCTCTCAACTGCGCACAGCTTCGGTGCCTCTCATTCACTCTACTGTGTCAAACGTGATCTTCTAACGAAGGCTGTCTTGTTGGGGCTCTGCCCCGGAAGTCCCACCCCCGTGGCCCCAGCCCACTCCTTCTTTCACCCCCAAGCTGGCTTTTCTCCCATCTCAGCGATCTCTGTGCCCCTTCTGGTTTCCCCCAGGCCAAGTCCCCCCCCCCCCCGCAGGGAGACCCCTTACATAAGTGGAATAGCAGAGTTTGCCCTCTGTGTCCAAGGCCAGGAAACGGGCATTGCTGGGCACCAGCTGACGCCAAGCCATCACCCTCAGCAACAGCAGGTTGGCAGCCTCGGAGACGAAGCCCACAGTTGAGCTCCAGGGGAAAAAAGTCACTTCGGTCTTCACTTCCTGTTCAGGAAAAATCCGGGTCAGGGATGCTGATCTGGGAAGGGGTGAGGAGGACGGGAAAGCCAGTTATTGGGCATATGGTCCTTGTTGAGTCCCCATGCCAGGCTTCTGGTCTGACACAATCTGGCCCCTTCTCTCGGCTTCCAAGAGGACGTGGGGTACGGCTCCCACCTGTCTCTCACCCTTACCTCACCCTCCTTGACACTTCTGGTCATGACCAGCTGGTCATCCTGCCTCACCAGACTCATCTTCCTCTCCGTGGGGAGGATGTGCAACTAAGGGCCAGAGCACAGAGAGGGGAATCAGGAGCTCACCCGACTGTACACGAACAGGACGCCCCCCAGAAGCCACCTGGCCCGTTCTCCTTTATAAATGAGAAAACTGAGGGAAATTTGGATAGAAAATCTTCCATATGTAGTAAAGTTCAAGAGCAGAAGGCAGGAGTGCCTGGGTGGCTCAGTCAGTTAAGCATCTGACTTTGGCTCAGATCACGATCTTGTGGTTGGTGAGTCTAAGCCCCGAGTCGGGCTCTGTGCTGACAGCTCAGAGCCTGGAGCCTGCTTCAGATTCTGTGTCTCCCCCTTTCTCTGACCCTCCCCCATTTGTGTTTTCTCTCTCTCAAGGATAAATAAATAAACATTTTTAAAAACTTTAACAAAAAAGAACAGAAGGCATGTTATGGTGTAATACGAAGTTCAAAAGCATATGCACTTTAGAATATAGGTTTTAAAAGATGGGAATGGTTTCTGTGGGAAGGTTGTTAGGCATGAGTGGTTTCCAACGTGTAAAATGGTTCATGTTCCAGAAGTCAGTGAGGTGGCCGGGGCAGGGTGTGGGAGGCACAGAGCAGGAGAATTTGGAGGCGAGGAAGTGACAGGCCCTTGGGAAAGGCCAGGCTCTGGGAAAGGCCAGCCCGCGTGACCCCCCGGAAGATGCTGGGCTTCCAAGGTTTTGTATTAGGAGAAGGTCATGAGAAGCCACCTGCTGCCCCCGATAGACTGGCTTCCAGGTTGTGTGTGGTGGGGATTGCAGGGTAACTCGGGGACAGTTGGGGTAACATTCCACTGAGCCCCCCCCCCACTTCTTCCCTCCCTCTCTCCCAGGGAGAGACACCTATTCTGACACCTGGTTTGGAACCAAAGCTGGGGGCCCCAGGAGGTACCTTGATAAACTCCTGGGTATGTTGTTCCATGATATGCAGGTCCCACGAAAGATAGCCTGGGGTAAGAGGAGAACGTCGCCATCACCGGGGACAGGACTGGAGATTGCAGGGAGGCAGGGTGGTGGCCCAGGCTGGAGGACTCAGGTGCAGTGTGACCGTGGGGAAAAACTAGGTGGTGCTCTTGTCTTAAGTCTGTGGCTGTGATGAACCTCCCCGTCACCCCCACCTCCCATACCCCTCTTTGCCTCATTCTGCTCCCAAGGTGAAGTGGAGGGTTGGTCCTGAGCAAAGGTCCTAGGCATGGGGGGAGGGGTGGGAGGAAGGATGGAGGTGAAGCCAGTCAGGCAGCAAGAGCTCTACCCAGGAGGGAGATTCCGCAGAGCATTTTGTCCACGAAGCCCTGGCTAAAGGCGTGCACGAGGAGGCAGTGCGACATAACACCAAATTCATCCTTGTAGTTCCCTCTTTGCACTTCGATGGTCAGCTCTCCCTGAGGCTCCCCCGTGTCTGAGACCATGGCCAGGGTCTCGGAGAACAGCAGCATCTGCAGCTCCTCCTGCTCTGGGGGTGAGGGTCCCATGGGGGCAGATAAAGCCCCAGCCACCCCCCCACCCCGGCCCCGACTCTCTGACCCTCTAGCCACCCTCTCCGCATCCCACGTGTCTCAGGCAGCTCCTGCCTCGCTCCCTTGGCCTCTGCGACAGCCAGCAGATGAAGACCCCTCCCCACCCCCAGTCCCCATGTCCTTGGGGTCCTTCCTTGATGGTTATTGACAAATAGGTCCCCCCCCCCCCCCCGTTGCTTTCTGAGTCTCAGGCCAATCAAGGCTGAGAGAGCCGGGGGCCAGGGCTGTGTCTTCTCTCTTCCTGCCGCCCCCCCCACCCCCACCCCCTGCACTGTCCAGGCTCACGGAGGTTGTTGAGGAAGTGGATGGCTTCGGCATTGGCCTCTAGGGTTGGCAGACTCTCCCGGGTTGAGGGCTGGTGGTCCTTGGCTCTGGGGCCTAGGGACAGAGGAAAGGCTGAGATGGCATTCTTGGGGAGAAGGACAGGCATGGGACAGGGGTCCTCAAAGCAGAATCCTCCAAGGCCACCCCAAGGAGGATTGTGAGGGAGAAGATGCCCCTTCAGCTTCTAGTCCTGCCAGCCCTCTTCCCACCTGTGGATTGATGTTTGGAGGACATCCTGCTTTCTGCTACCCGATCTGTGTTCAGCTGTCTCCATGGCAACCGGAAGCCAGCTATCGCCTCTTAAAGGGCCACTAACACACCTCACTAAACCACCAGACCTTGAAAGCAGTGGTAGGAACTGTGGTCTGGGGCTCAGGCCATGTCTGAAGTATTGTCCTGCAGAGGGAGCATTTGACACGGCAGGGGGATGACAGGGGTCACTAGAATGACCTTAGGGAGCCCTGGCTGGCTCAGTCAGAAGAGCATGCAAACCTTTATCTCCGGGTCGTGAGTTTGAGCCCCCCTTTTGATGTGGAGAGTACTTAAAAAAAAAAAAAAAAAAAGGAATCTGAAAAAAGAAAAAAAGAATGACCTTAGAAGTTGTGGCCCTGAGTCAGACATGGCCTCACGTGCATAGAACCCAGTCAGATGCCACGTGAATAGTGCTACATGTAAGAGTGATGGCGATAACAACGACAGTGACCACAAACCCTTAAACCATGCTCACGGCAGGCCAGATACTGTTCTGGAGGCTGCACATACGTGATCTCATTTAATACTCAGACTAACCCTGTGGGTAGATGCTTTCCCCCCTGCACTGTATGGCTAAGAAAACTGAGGCCCCGAGAAGTTAAATGTCTTCCAGGTTGACCCAGTCAATACAGTTGACCCTTGAGCAGCACGGGTTTGAACTGCCACTTATATGTGGATATTTTTCAAGAAGTATAGTACAGTACTGTAAATGTATTTTCTCTTCCTTATGATTTCTTAATAACATTTTCTCTAGCTTACTTTGTTGGAAGAGTACTGTATTTAATACATATAACATACAAAATATGTGTTAATCAACCGTTTGCGTTATCTGTAAGGCTTCGGGTCGATAGTAGGCTGTTAGTAATTTTACCCGGATTTTCTTTTTTTCTTTAAACAAAATGTTAAGGCTTTTTCCCTCCCCTTTTAGCTTTATTAGTTTATTTCGAGAGAGTGAGAGAGAGCATGAGTGGGGAGGAGGAGCAGAGAGAGAGGTAGAGAGAGAGAGACTCCCAAGCAGGCTTCGCATGGTCAGTGCAGAGCCTGACTTGGGGCTCAAACTCATGAAACTGTGAGATCATGACCTAAGCTGGATTCAAGAGTCAGATGTTTACCCGACTGAGTCACCCAGGTGCCCTGAGAGAGAAAGAAATTAAAAAAAAATTTTTTTAAGTTTATTTATTTATTTTGAGAACGAGGGTACCAGTGGGGGAGGGGCTGAGAGAAGGAGACAGAATCCCAAGCAGGCTCGGCACCCTCAGCACAGAACCCAGTGCGGGGCTCCAACCCACGCACTGCGAGATCATTACATGAACCAAGATCAAGAGTTGGATGCTTAACCGACTGCTCCACCCAGGCACCCCGAGAGAGAGAGATAGAGAGATAGAGAGAGAGAGAGAGAGAGAGAGAGAATCTTAAACAGACTCCACACCCAGTGAGGAGCCCAACGTGGGGCTCGATTCCATGCCCCTAGGATCATGAGCCAAAATCAATAGGTGCTCAACCGACTGATTCACCCAGGTGCCCCTTATGCAATGTTAAATTTTATTTACTTTTTTTAAGTTTATTTATTTATTTTTATCTTAAAAAATTTAATTTTTATTTTTTTTATTATTATTTTTTTAATTTTTTTTTTCAACGTTTTTTATTTATTTTTGGGACAGAGAAAGACAGCATGAACGGGGGAGGGGCAGAGAGAGAGGGAGACACAGAATCTGAAACAGGCTCCAGGCTCCGAGCCATCAGCCCAGAGCCTGACGCGGGGCTGGAACTCACAGACCGCGAGATCGTGACCTGGCTGAAGTCGGACGCTTAACCGACTGCGCCACCCAGGCGCCCCTTAATTTTTATTTTTGAGAGAGACAGAGAGAGAGAGACAGAGCACGAGTCGGGGAAGGGCAGAGAGAGAGAGGGAGACATAGAATCTGAAACAGGCTCCAGGCTCTGAGCTGTCAGCACAGAGCCCAACGTGGGGCTCGAACTCCAGAACAGTGAGATCATGACCTAGGCCGAAGTCAGACACTCTACTGACTGAGCCATCCAGGTGCCCCCATTTTTTTATTTTTAGAGAGAGTGCAAGAGTGGGGGAGAGGGGCAGAGGGAGAGAGGATCTTTTTTTAAAAATCTCTCTCTATTTTTGTTTAAAGTTTTTTTAATTTTTATTTTGAGGAAGAGAGCGAGAGAGAGAGAGAGCACGCGTGTGAGCAGGGGAGAGGCAGAGGGAGAGAGAATCCCAAGCAAGCTCTGCACTATCAGTGTAGAGCCTGATGTGGGGCTTGAACTCATGAACTGAACTGTGAGATCACAACCTCAGCTGAAGTCAGGCCCTTAATCCAACTGAGCCACCCCGGTGCCCTGACAATCTTAAACAGACTCCATGCTCAATGAGGAGCCTGATGTGGGGCTCAATCCCATGCCCCTGGGATCATGACCTGAGCCAAAATCAAGAGTCAGGTGCTCAACTGAGCCACCCAGGCGCCCCTTAAGTTTATTTATTTATTTAAGTAATATCTACACCCAACATGGGGCTTGACCTCATGACCCTGAGATCAAGAGTCACATGCCCCACCAACTGAACCAGCCAGGAGCTACTACTGTACCAGACTTTCAACTGTGCAGGAAAAGGGGGGAGTGTCAGCCCCTCTAACCCCCACATTGTTCAAGGGTCAACTCTAATTGAAAGAGTCAGGGCTCAACTGGAGGCAGTCTGGCTCCAGGGTTAGAGAGAATTCAAAGAAAACTGAAACTGTAAATAGATGATACACTGAATTCAAATGAGAGGCCCTACAACATGGGTAGTGAGTAGTGACAAAGACGGTAATTGAGGTCTGATATGACTCAAACCCCAGCTGTGGGCTATCTGGTCCCGACCCTGGAAGTGTTAGAATCTGCATCATAGCAGCTCTAGGAGGTTCAGCCCGATAGAGTCACAAAAAAAAGAAAAATCTTGTTGAGAAACTTCAGTCACTTAAGAAGTTGTTCCCCCGACCCCCACCATAGCACTTGAGAAGGTAATCTTCAAATGTCTTCTCATAGATTATCTATTCCGTTCCACTTTGGGGAGATCTATCTATCATCTCTATTTATGAGAGAGAGAGAGGGCATGTATGAGGCCATATGAGGACGGGAGAGGGGCAGAGAGAGAGAATCTTTTTTTTTTTAATGTTTATTTATTAGAGAGAGAGAGAGAGACAGAGTGTGAGCAGGGGAGGGGCAGAGAGAGAGAAGGACACAGAATCCAAGGCAGGCTCCAGGCTCTGAACTGTTAGCATGGAGCCCCATGCGGGGCTCAAGCTCACCAACTGTGAGATCATGACCTGAGCCCAAGTCGGACGCTTAACCGACTGAGCCACCCAGGTGCCCTGGGAGAGAGAGAGAGAATCTTAAGCAAGCTCCATGCTCAGTGCAGAGCCTGATGTGGGGCTTGATCTCATGACCCTGGGATCATGACCTAAGCTGAAATCAAGAGTCTGATGCTTGACCAACCGAGTGACCCAGGCACCCCATCTTCAGGAAGATTCAGAATTATGTGTGGAACTGCTTAAGAAAATCGAACTCACAATATTAATTTTTGTGTGTGTTATATTGTGCATCTTTAGTATTTCAAGTTCTTTAAAAGAATTTGGCATGGAAGGGTGCTTAAAAGATGTCTTGAGATGCTGATTTAAATCAGGCAGTTGAATGGCAACTGGCTGGCTTGGTCGGTGGAGTGTGTGACTCTTGATCTTGGGGTTGTAGGTTTGAGTCCCACGTTGGGTGTAGAGATTTCTTAAAAACAAATAAACACAACATCTTAAAATAAATAAATAAATTGAGCCATTGAATAGTTGATTTAGACTGAACGTTGAAGGTAAATTCTTACTGGGATTGTAAGTACAACCAAAACATTTTTTAAAAAACCTGAAAATTTACTATGTTTCTGTCTTTACTTCTAATCAGACTGCAATTAAAGTACTTGGGGGCTCGTTTCTCTTTTTTTAAGAGCATGGAATTCTTTCCATTTTACTTTACCTTTTTCCAGCTTTATGAGATATAATCGACATATATGATCAATTGCTTTTAAAAAAGAAATGGAATATCTGGAATGAATAAATACAACATAAACTGCTTAAAGCAGTTTTAATTTTGAAAAGAGGACCGATTGTTTTAAAGTTTTTAAAATGTTTTTATTTATTTTTGAGAGAGTGAGAAAGCGTGCGTGAGCTGGGGAGGGGCAGAGAGAGAGGGAGACACAGAATCCGAAGCAGGCTCCAGGCTCTGAGCTGTCAGCACAGAGCCCGACATGGGACTCAAACTCATGAACTGCGAGATCATGACCTGAGCCTAAGTTGGATGCCCAACTGATTGAGCCACCCAGGCCTGAAAAGAGGACCAATTATTAATTAAAGCCCCCCTTAAAAGTTATTATTAACATTTACTGGATGTATAATTAAAATATGGCTGATAAGTTGAACTTAAAAGTTTTAAAAATGCTTATGTTTAAAATTTTGCAATTTAAGAAATTGAGTATCTTTTAAAATTTTATTTATTATTATTATTTTTTAAGTAAGCTCCATGCCCAATGTGGGGCTTGAACTCACGACCCTGAGGTCAAGAGTTGCATGCTTCTGGGTGCCTGGGTGGCTCAGTCAGTTAAGCAGCTCTCATTCTCTCTCTGTCCCTCAACAATAAATAAATAAACTTAAAAAAAAAAAAAGAGTTGCCTGCTCTACCAACTGAACTAGCCAGGTGCCTCTAATTTTATTATTTTTTTAATTTTATTTTGAGTGAATTCTGAATAAGCGTTTCTCTGCACATGGAGACTGCCAGGGCATTAAGAGAACACACAACTACTTTAGGAAGTAGTTTGTTAGTTCCTCAAAAAGTTAAATGTAGAGTTACCGTATGACTTAGCAATTACACTCCTAGGTCTATACCCGAGAGAACTGAAAACATCTGTCTACGCAAAAAAACCTGTACCCCAGATGTTCATAGCATCGAGATTCATAACAGGCAAAAAGTGGAAACGAGTCAACTGTCTGTCAACTGACAGGTGGATAAACAAAACATGGTGCGTATATACACAATGCAGTATTATTCAGCCATTAAAAGAGTCAAGTTGTGATGCGTGCTGCAACATGAGCCTTGAGGAAATGCCACGTGAGAGGAGCAAGTCACAAGAGACCACAAAGTGTCTGATCCTATTTATGTGAACCGTCCAGAAGAGGCAACTCTGGAGACACAAAGTAGATCGGTGGTTGCCGAGTGTGGGTGCGGGGAGGCACGGAGTGACATCAAACAGGCACACGGTTTCTTTGGGGGACGAATGAAAATGTTCTAAAATTAGATGGTGATGGTCACAAAACAGTGAACACAAAGCCGCTGAATTGTACTCTTTGAAAGGATGGATTTTGTGGTATGTAAATTATATCTCAATAAAGTTGTTGGTAAAAAATAGAAGATTTAAATAAAATCCAAAAAAAGGCGAACCCTATTGCTTTCATATGTAAATTACACAAAGTTTGATTATTAGGACAAAGAGAAAAAAAAGAAGCAGATTGTGGTCTCCAGGCTCTTGGAGGAGGGGTGCCCAGGCAGTTCCCCTCCTTACTGCACTTCACCTCCCTCAACTCCTGACCGGAGGAGAGATTTCCTCCCAGAGCCCTCTACCCTTTCTGGAGTTTTCCCCCTACCCCCTCGCCTCTCCTTGGTCAGGCCCCTCTAGCTGCCCAGGACTCCCGCCTGCCTGTCCGCAAAGGCTCCCGCTCCTGGGAGCCCAGGTTCTCTCTCACCCCCCCCCCCCCCCAAATCCCTCCCCACTGGTGCTGGCTGTTTCCTGCCAGCTGCTAGGAGAGAAAGAAATTTGACAAAGTGGTTCACGGAAGGATCAACATCCAGTTTTTTGGTTTTTTTTTTAATTTTTTTTTAACGTTTTATTTATTTTTGAGACAGAGAGAGACAGAGCATGAATGGGGGAGGGGCAGAGAGAGAGGGAGACACAGAATTGGAAGCAGGCTCCAGGCTCTGAGCCATCAGCCCAGAGCCTGACGCGGGGCTCGAACTCGCGGACCACGAGATCGTGACCTGAGCTGAAGTCGGCCGCTTAACCGACTGAGCCACCCAGGCGCCCCAACATCCAGTTTGTTAATCTAATTTTTTGAGAGGGAGAGAGAGGGCACGAGTGAGTGAGGGGCAGAGAGAGAGAAGTGGGGCTCCCCCGAAGCAGGACTCAGGTTTACCCGAAGTGGGGCTTGAGCTCACAAACCGTGAGATCATGACCTGAGGCGAAGTCAGATGCTTCACAGCCGAGCCACCCAGGTGCGCTGTTAATCTTATTTTTAAACCTCTGGAAGAGATGTGCTACAGGCCCTTGTTACCATCCCCCCTTAGGGCCTGCTAGGCCAGTGGAAGGCCACATGGTTCCAGGTTGACACACCAGCTGTGGAGCCGTGTTGGACAGTTGGCCGCTCTGAACCTGTGACAGGGACAGCCTGTGTCCTCCAGCCGCTGGGATGGGCTCTGTTAGCCGGTAACAGAGAGAGGGCTCACTCTGTGCTCAGCCCTGCAGGTGTTAACCCGTTTAATCCTCACAATCAGCTTCCAAGCCGCATCCTCATTGGACGTATGACAAGCAGAGGCCCAGAAAAGCTAAGTAACTTGCCCAAGGTCACCCGGTTAATAAATCGAGAGCGTGGACCCCGATCCGGATGGGCTGTCTCCAGAGTCTGGGTTCTTAATCAGTTTGTCCTACTGTACCCGATGGACTGGCCCTAAGTTTGTTAATAACAGTAAGAGGAGAGAGAGGCTGTTCACTGAACACCATTCATGTCATTTAGTTTTCCAGCGGCTCCAGAATGAGGCTCGGTGACATGAGATGCCTGTCTCACCCAGGTATGCCCAACTTTTCATGTTCATATCGACAGCTTCCTTGGTCTCCGTTCTTCCCTCGAACCCCTAAGTCTGCCCATTTGGTGTTCCCTCTCTTTTTCCTTTTCTGCCCCTAGAGACAGCCTGTGATTCAGGAAAAAATGCTATTTTTATTTTTTCAGTATTTTTTATTTTTTTATTTTTTATTTATTAAAAAAAAATTTGGGGGGCGGAGCCTGGGTGGTTCAGTCGGTTGAGCGTCCAACTTCGGCTCAGGTCATGATCTCGTGGTTTGTGAGTTCAAGCCCCGCGTCGGGCTCCGTGCTGACAGCTCAGAGCCTGGAGTGTGCTTCGGATTCTGTGTCCCCCTCCCTCTCACCCCACCCTGGCTTGTGTTCTGTCTCTCTCTGTCATTCAAAAATGAATACACGTTAAAAAATTTTTTTTAAATGTTAATTTATTTTTGACAGAGAGAGACACAACATGAGCGGGGGAGGGGCAGAGAGAGGGAGACACAGAATCCGAAGTAGGCTCCAGGCTCTGCAATGTCAGCACGGAGCCTGATGCGGGGCTCGAACTCACAAACCACGAGATCATGACCTGAGCCAAAGTTGGACGCTCAACCGACTGAGCCACCCAGGCAGCCCATATTTTTTTCAGTATTTTTTAAAGTTTATTTATTTATTTTGAGAGAGAGAGCGCAGGGGAGGGACAGAGAGAGAGGGAGAGAGAGAATCCCAAGCAGGCTCTGCATTGTCAGCACAGAGCTTAATGTGGGGCCTGAACCGCTGAACCGTGAGATCATGACCTGAACTGAAACAGAGAGTCAGACACTTACTGAGCCATCCAGGTGCCCTAACTTGCTGGTTATTTTTAAAACTACATATTCAAATACCTTTGTGGCCACATACCTATGCTCTTCTTTACAAGTAATTATCGCACCAGGAATCTGATGTACCATTTTCCAAAGTGACTTCATATACCTTTTCTCATCTGACTCTCCTAATAGCCTCTAGTAAGTGGGATTGTCGGTGAAGATTTATGATTATGCTGCCTTGCCTCATTTCTGGTACCAGAGTCCCTATTACTTTGGGGGACATTTTCCACACACGGCACTTTTCAGTTGGGTCTGACACTGCCCTTCCGAGTGTGGTCATGTGACCTAACCTGGCAGTGAGAGGGGCCCTTTCCCCTGACTCCTATGATTGGTTCAGGGTCGGGCACATGATTCAAGCTGAACCAATGAAACTCGGTCTCTGGGATTACTGGAGGTTCTGCTAAATTTGATGAATTAGTGGTCTGGAAGCCTAGCACTTAGAGATGATCTTTCCACTGCAGGGAGAAAGCCTGGCAGAGAAGGGTACCAATACAGAAGAAAACTGAGCTGAATGATAAAACTGCCCTTTGACTCTGTGGATCCAGCCGTGCCTGAAGTCACCGTGACATAATCCCACACTTCTTAATTTCACCAGCTGATAAATTTTCCTCTTAGTTTTAAGCTTCTAAGTGTTGAGTATGTCCCTCGCACCTGAAAGGGTTCTGACTCCTTCAAGGTTGTCATCTCTATGGAAAGTGGAGAAACCGAGGTCATGGAAGGGAAATTTGCCCAAGGTCACTTGGATGTTGAATGACAGAACTGGGAATGGAGCCGGAGTCCCTAAGGCTGGTGGCACCCGCTCTCTTGCAAGCAAAGGGCAGGCAGCATGGTTGTTGCCGGTCAGTTCCAGCACCTTGAAAAGCACGTGCCATCTGTCATTCGGGGTGATGCCCCAGTGGGAGGGTCACCCAAGGCTCTACAGAAATGTTTTGCCAGCCCCAGAGAACTGTCGCCAAGTGCCCCTGAAGCTGGGCTTCCCCAAAGAGACCTGGCCCTGGGGGCTTGCCCGTTCAAGACAGGAGTGATCCAGAGACAACCACAGAACACAGAGAACTTCCCTTCTTCAGGAAGGTGAGGACCATGGCCCCTTCCTCCCCGCCCACCCTAAGCGCAGTCCTGGTCCAGGATAGGGAGGCCAGTGCCAAAGTCCCTAGCTTGGGGTGAGGGGCGCCTAAGAGGGGAGGCCGAATTGTGGCCAGGTGTGGGAAAACCATGCCTTGGTCCGGCCCCGAGGAAATGTGGAACTAAGCTGGTACTTCCCAGTCGTCAGGCATGTCAGGGCCACCTCGCAGAGTTCTGCCATGCCCACAATGCCACCTGGACTTTGTTCCTCTTTCGTGAGTTGAAAACTGTGGTCACTTTGTGGAAAAAAAATAAAAGAAATTAAAAAAAGAAAAGAAAAGAAAACTGCTATCACTTGCCAAAAACATTGGCCTCAAAGGTAAATACGATGAAAACACAACCATGGTGTTAACGTTTAACTCAAGATGGTTGACGGACGGTGCTGACCTGGAGTCTGACTCTGCTAGAACGCGTCAAGAGGGGCCGGCACCAAGGCCTTGCCCCTCAGTGCTATTCCTCTCCCTCGCTGCCAGTGGTGCACCTGTGCCTCTCAAGCTCTGGAAAACGCTAAGGGAAGCACACTGTAATCCCGAACAAGTGCACACGAGCCACGGGAGCATGTATTTATAGCACTGTTTCCGGCCAAGGCTCTTGGAGAGCAGTAACTCCAAGTTAGCAGACCTGTGACGGAGACGGGAAAGTGGGACCAGCCCTAAAGACGATCTCACTGAGTGACCAAGCCCCGGTTAAATTATTCATTCATTCAAGATTTATTGAGCGCCTACTGTGTGCTAGGCACCGTGCTAGGCGCAGAAATACAGAGATGCATTAAGATACAGTCCATGCCCTGAAAGGTTCACAGTCTAGAAGGGGAGACAAACATGTAAACAAGTAAAATACAGTGTGATAACTGCCACAAGAGAAGCATTTACAAAGAGCGAGGTAGCCTGGAGGGCGAGGGGCATGGGGGATGTCTTCCCGGAGGAGGGGGCCTTTGAGGGGGGATTGTGAGAGATGAATGGGTGTTTGCCAGGCAGACAAGGCCGGAGGGGCAGGGGAAAGGCATTCCAGTCTGAAGAAAGAGCATGAGCGAAGGCACAGAGGCAGGAAACTGCATGTCTTGGGGGACAGGGAACTCTATTCTGGTGGTATTGCTAGAGTTGGTACCAGAGGCTGTGGCTGGGGAGGGAGGCAGAGGCGGGACGATGGGGGGAAGCTGAAGGGAGGGGTCGTCTCCGAGTCTCAGCAGAGGTGAGCGGAGCCCAGCCCGAGGGAAGGCTTGCACACAGGAAGCCAAGGCTCCTGGCTGACCCGAGGCATGCCCGCTCGAGGACCTTATGGTTCCTCTCTTTGGCTCCAGGAGGACTTGGACTAGAGACCAGAGGAGAGGCTGAGCTGGGGGAAAGGCCCAGGCCTGGGGTCCTGGAAGCCGCCACTCTGACAGCAGTCTGCTCCCGGACTTCTGACTTCTGCGCTCTGCTGCGCAGACCCCCCACCCCCAGCCAGGGTGGGACCAAGGATCAAATGAGAAATGACATGGGGGTGTTCTTGGCAAACTGCAGAGGGCCAGATGAATAATGTCTTTATAACTAAAAGCAGAGCGGGACTGAGAGGATAAAGAAGGAGTTAGAGCAAGGCAGAAGTTCCTAAGAACAAGGACCGTCAGGAGAAAACTGCCGTGGCGGCCGGGGCGGAAGATGGCTTTCTCTCCCCTGGAAAGGGGAGTCCTTTGGGCCCCAGGCAGGGGCGGAGGCCTGCTGCACGAGGAGACTGTGGGGCTGCAATCCCAGCTTCCTGTGTCTCCTCAGCCTGAGGTCGCAGTTTCCAGTTTCCGTGGCAACCAGGACCCTCCCTTTTCCAGGCTGTAGGGGAGTCACTGAGGCCGAGATTGTCCAGACAGCCAGACTTCCAGCCCTTTCATCTTTCCCAGAAATGGCTGTTTGAAAAATGCTTTTGTGGAGTGGGGGGGGGGGGGGGGGGGGGGGGGGGGGAGGCTTGGGGAGGAGGGCCAGTGTCTCAGGACACCAGAGCCCAGCTCCCCCTCTGAGTGACCGCTTTTCCAAGGCACCACACCTCAGGCCACTTTGGGGGACCATCTTTCCCAACCCTGGATGGGAGAAGGGGGAAGATGACCCCTCACTGCCCGGGCAGGAACAGGGCAGGAGAGGAGGCACCCTCGCAGCTGGCTCTGGAGATGTCCCAAGGCTCCGCCTTTCCTCTCGCCCCGGATAACTCAGCCTCACCCGGTGGGGTCTCCAAGCCTTCCACCAGCCTCCTCCTCCTCGGTCTCACGTCCTCATCACCTCGACCCTCCTCCCCTGACAGTGCTGGGACTGATGCCCGCCGTGGGCGCCGGTGGAGGTGGCGGGTGGTAGCGATGAGAGGGATGGTGTGGTGCGGGCGACGGGTGGCCTCCCCGCCGCGGGGGGGAGGGCTGGGATGGGGTGGGGGCTGTCACTTGCTCTTGTGCAGGTCCTTCAGCCGGCGGAGCTTCTCCAGGAGCTCGGCCCGGGAGTAGCTGTCGTCCCCAGTGGGGCCCGGGCCTGGCCCCAGGGCCTCCTGCAGCACCAGGCAGTGGGTCCTCAGGAATGGGTTGTAGGAGCGCTCTTCTCCCAGGGTGGACGGGCACTGTGGGACGAGAGGCACCAGGTTGAGCGGAGAGAATCTGGAAAATAGACCCAGTCAGGGAAGCCTCCCCACCCCCTACCCTGTCTCAGGGTCCAGGAGGCCTCGCTTGAAGGCCTGTGAACGGAGCCCCCCCCTCCCCCGTCAGAGCTCTGGGGAGGGGCCTGCAGGCCCCAGCTCAGCAGAGAGGGGCTCCTGCTGGGGAGTGCCTTCGGGCCCCTCCTGGACCCAAGCCCCCACCGTGCTCTTGCGCTCCATCCGCTGCCTCTGCACCCACTGCATCTTCCTCTCCCGGGCCAGGTTCTCGGGCTCGACCACACCCGCAAAGCCCAGGTTCTCCTCCGCGTACTCGTGACCTGAGGACCACCACGGGGGCAGAGAGCAGGACACACAGAGATTGGTGGTGGGGTCAGAGAATGTCCTCCCTACCCACTGGCCTCTGGGTACCTGACAACCAGGGGGAGGCGTGGCCCTTCCAGGAAAGCCCCAGCCACACGGAGCTGCTTCTCTGAATGTGGGCACAGGTCAGCCATGAGTGAAGGGGCAGAAGCAGTTCAGGGGGGAAAACCACCAGACCTGGAGCCGGGGGACCTGCATCCTAGCCCTGACTCTGCCCCTGCCCAGCTGTGCAACCTCAGCCAAATCGTGGCACCTCTCTGAGCCACAATTTTCTCATTTGGCAAGTGGAGAAAACAAACTATAATGCTACTAGAACACAGATGTGTCCCTGGTGCCTAGAACAGAGCCTGGCACATGTTAGGTGTTCAATAAAGCACTTGTCAAATGAATGGATGGATAAATATATGGTTTGAGGATTAATTGACATATTAGTGATGCGTTTTAGAAACTATGGATATCCAATGTGTGTGCGTGTGCGTGTGTGTGTGTGTGTGTGTAGGGACACGCGGTGTCTGTATGGATGGACAAACGGACACTCAACGTACATGCATGGGGAGTATAGATCTGGATGCGTGCAGAGTAGATTCACTGACTTCTCTGATAAGCAAAGGCTATTTTCTGTTCTAGGCTCTAGCTATAAAATATCAGCCATGTCTCTGAGATGCACCAGGGCCTACAGGGCTCCCAGGAGGCAGAGGGCTGGCTGTCAGGGGCAGTTAGTGTGAGAAGCAGAGGCATTCAGAGCCAGTGCTCCAAAATGAAGGGCGCTCTGCCCTGACTGCTAGAATTGGCTCCCCGGAGCCATCAGAGGTGGAGTTGCGTCACCTCCGGGCCCGAAGCTGGGTGGGCTGGGACTCTAGGGGGAGTGAGGGAGGGGTGGAGGGGCACCTCACCGGGCCACAGCAGAGTGTCATCCCCCAGACCCAGCACCGTGTCCAGGGAGCTCAGCATGGTCTCTGCAGTGCCCTCAAAGGTCCGTCCTGGTGAGGGTCGGCGGGTATGTTACAAGATACAAGGAGAACACAGCTTGGCGTAAGTAAGAGGGGTGGGGACCAGCTTGCAGAGCTGGGACTGGCCAGCAGCCCTAGCCTCGCCCCTGCCATACCCACTCCCCCAGGCTTCCGTGCCGTCCTTCCCACTGGATGCTGAGCCCACATATTCACTCCCCAACCAGACCTGTTTGAAGCCTCTGTTGCATATACTGACATGTGGGTGGGGAGGGGGTACAGAACCTTCAGGCTGAGTTCTAAGGGCCCCAAGCACAGCTGGTGTGGGGTTGCTCTTTTCCACGGAGCACTTTTTTCTTTGCCAGTGCTGCCCTTTGAGACTCCGTGCAGCCTGGGACTGTGGTCCTCCCCCACCCATGGTTTACCCTCTCATTTGGAGGTTCTCCACTTTTTGTAACCAGTCTCTCCAGTGACTGTATCAGAGAACTAGGCTTCACGGTGGAAACAAATACCCTGTGAGGTCTGTACTCAGTTACCGGTGTTGTCTCATTCTGTCCATCCCCTGTGGGAAGTTGTGAAGGTATTAAAAAAAAGGGGGGGGGGGCTAATACAGATGGGAGTAACTGTCAAGGCAATATCTGTGCTAAAACCAAAGTTTTAATGCACTGCATGGGACTGTGGCTGTCCTTGGGTCCCTGTCCTGACCTCTCCCCCTCCTTTCTGGCCCCTCCTCCTGCTTCCCTTTTGGGGGAACTCACCACAGCCAGAGAGGAAGAGCAGGTCCCCTGAGAAGAGGCAGGAGGGACCCTTGTAGGGCTCCCCATCCAGCAGGTAGACCAGATGGCCTTGCGTGTGGCCAGGGGTGGCCAGGGCCCGGATCTGGAGCCGTCCCACGCTAACTACATCTTGATGACACAGGGGACTGAGAAGCAAGGCAATAGCGGAGAGAAAGTACTAGAGCTTGGGATGTGCTGCTCCTTGTCCCACCCTAAGCCCAAGGAGCTTCCACACCAAAGAGGGAAGGCACCCACGATGCCCAGGGCTTCAGATCCAAACCCTCGCCTCTTCCTCTTTTGGGGACCATGGCTGGATGAGTTGGGGGGTGGGTAGTGCCAGTCTTCAGATGGGCTCTGATCTGCCCTCTAAGGGTCAGGAAGGGCATCAGCAAAGACCCAACTGCTGGCAATCCTGCGATCCTCGACTGAAGGGTGGGGTGCGGGAAAGGGCCCACGGAAGGACCATCCACCCTGGGGTCAGGGACTTACTGGGTGAGGTAGGGGATGCCGTCCTGAGGGCTCCCATACACCCGACAGTCCTGGTGCCGCCGGCTGAGGTCACGGTTCCCTCCACTGTGGTCCCTGTGGGATGGCAGAGACAGGCAGGGACCCTGAGGGGCAATGGTACTAGGCCTCCTTGCCTTCCTCTTTCCCAGATCTCCAGGCCTTTGGGCACTGAGCCCCGGGCTTCTGAAGTGAGCCAAGCTGTCCACACCTCTAGGCCTTTGCTCAAGCTGTTCCCCTGCTCAGAAGGTCATCCCCGCGACTTGCCACCCCTCCCTTCTGTCACCCAGCCAATGCCAACCGATCTTTCTGGCCTCTCTCAGCTCCAGGGTCATCAGCCTCTAGTCTCTCCAAGTGGACCTGGTCACACTTCACCAAGTGCCCCCCACCTCCTGCACCTTGTGCCAAGTGCCGCTTAAATGTTTGTCATCGTTGTACACTGTCATGCGGGGCTGTCTCCCCCACTGGACTATAATCTCCTTGAGGAAAGAACTCACGAGGTCTGCCCACGTCCCAAGCACAGCAGGCATCTACTACGTGCCCACGGAATGAGAGATAAATGCCTGCCCTGCCCTCCTCTAGGGCTTTAGGAGTCTGATAAGTGCAGGGTGGGAGACCCGCCCCTTCCCTCCTTCTCTGCTGATGCCCTGGTGGCTTTAGGAAGAAGGTGGGTGCCCGCTCATCCTGACTCCCGGCCCCCCAGCCCAGCCTGTCCTCCCTAGGTCCAGTCCCAACAAGCCCGCCGGGGCCAGGGTCGGCCAGGGAAGGTCATCCATACCCAGATGCCACCCCAGTCCCTTACCAGTGCTTGTGAGTGCAGAGGATGGCAACCAAATCAACGCCCTCCTTTTCAATGGAAGCCTGGGGGAGAGAGAGGAGGTACTGAGACTGAGGAGTGGTGTGCAGAGAGGGACAGGGGTGCAGGTGCTGGCTGCAGAGGGGGCAGCAGGGAGGATGAGGGACAGGGAGGTGATGGAGCTAGAGGATGAGAGAGCTAGAGGATGGAGCTAGGGGGGAGGGGGGAAGCTGAGACTGAGCAAGGGCAATGGGGGAAGGGTGGGGAGGTGGAGACCCGAGGTGCGTAAACACACAGATACAGCCACATACAGCGAAATCGGAAATGGGAAGGAAAGATGGAGAGATCCAGAGACTGACAGACACAGATGAGGAGAGAAGAAAGACGGTCAGAAAGGCGCCACAGAGAGTGAGAGACAGAAGAAACCTCAGACCATGGTCCTGAGTCAGCATCCCTCTCCCTGTGGCTCAGATCCCCCACGGCTGTCCTCCCCCCATCCCAGCCATGCCCTGGACACTGGCCCTTAACCCCGCTGTGGTTGTGGGGGTCTATGTGTGAGGGCATGTGCAAGGGGACACATTCCACTGGCAGAGGGATCAGGGTCAGCCCCTCTCTGGTGACACCAGGTACCCCTGCCCCCCCCCCCCGCCCCTCCCCTCACCTGTACAGCCTGAGGGTCAGAGGGGTCCACAACCACAGCCAGCCGGGCCTGGGTGTCGATGATGAGGTAGCTGTAGTTGTCTGAGAGGACGGGGATGGGAAGCACCTTCACTCCTGGGGGACAGAGATGGGCTGTGGACAGGGTGACGCGTAGGGAGCCCAGCAGCCAGGGGTGTGTGATGGGGCATAGGCAGGGAGGGTGGGTGGGCACAGCCTGGGGCGATGGTGGCCCCGGGGCAGCCAGAGCTCACCGTTGAAGAGACGGGGCTGGGTTCTAGAGTGGCCTTTGGGGTAGCGATTCCGAGCCCTGCGCAGCTGCTGGCGGTAGAAGAGGTACCCGAGCCAGGTGCGGGTGTACAGGCTGTACCTGCGGGGCGGGATGTCTGTGCTCAGCCCCGCCCCTGCACGTGGGCGTGGGTCCCTCAGAGATGCCCAGGTCCCACGTGTCCACTCCCTTGGCCAGGCCCCCCCCCCCCCCCCCCAGTCAGCGCACCGCTACCATTATCTTGTGCCTACTGTTTGCCCTGCTCAGTACACTGCCGTGATGGACACACCCCGAGCCCCAGGCCCATCAGGGCGGATGTGAGCTGAGGGATTCACAGAGGGGACTCAGAGGGGACTCAGAGGGGAGGGGGTTATTCCACGAGAAGGGTGGACGCGTTAGGAAGCTGAAATGAGGTGTAAAAAGTGTTTCCGGAGAGCAGTGATGCATCACAATCACGCCTGGGAGTTAAAACAGATTCTTTGCCCCATCCCCAGCTTCAGCAGGTCTGGGGCGGGGCCTGGGAATTTGCATTTCTAACGAGCTCCAGGTGATGCTTGTTGCTGCTGGTCCAGGGACCAAACTTTGAGAGCCACTGGGGTAGAGGAAACAACAGGCCAGGCCCAGAGGCGGCAGACAGCAGCGCGCTCTCCTTTGCGGAACTATAGAAAGTTCTGTCTGGCTGTCTGGTGGAGGAAGCAGGGAGAGGTAGGCTGGACGGTCTGACCACACTCACTCCTCCCTCCCGCCACGATTTCAGGCCATCCCACGCGCTGCACAGAGAAAGGAAAAGGCGACAAGTCAGCACAAACAACAGAGGGGACTTGTGAGTGACAGAGGCCTCCAAACACAGGACACGGGCAGGCAGGGCAAGCTTCACGGGCGTGTGACCTGTGCGGTCACGTAAGGCCCCTGTGCTCGGCTTAGCGCTCCGTGGTCACCATCTTGAAGCTCTTCATGATTTTTTCTTAGAACTTGTGTCCTGCAAGTGAAGCCTGACAAGGGAACAGGCGGTGGGTGGAGGAGATGACAGAGCACGTGTGCGCTCTGTCCCGACTGCCCCGCACCCATACCGCGTGCGCGGTGCCCACAGCCGGGGCTTCTGGTGCATCCGTCATGGTGGGCATTCGGACTCCAAGTGGTTACAAGGTGAGTACACACCTATGACTAAGGGGCACACCGGCTGCCCGAGAGGCCACACCTTGGCCCAAACCAGAATTGGCTTTAAATGCAGAAGGAAGTTAGTGGCATTCTAAGAAACACCAATGACCAAGAAACCCTGTCCATCCTTTCTCACTCGTGTTATTACCCTGTATGATCCGATCACTTACGCTGTAAAAGATGCTACAGAGGGAAAAGGAAAGAGGGTAACCTATCTGTCCCATCTTTTCTGTCCTCCCTCGCTCCTGAGTGAGCTGAAGGCCGACAGAGCTGGCAGAATGTGTGTGTGTCAAAAGGGATAGAAACAGGTAACTTCGTTTTGTGCGGCATTTTCCACTGCTCAGGTAAGAACAAAACACATTATCTGCGTACATGCTAAGAAATGTGAATTACGTAGTTTCAATGATTTCATATGTGACTTAAATGTCATTTAAGACTAAGGCAGAAGGCAAAATTCATGTTAATGACTCAGATTTTTAATTTTTCTTTACTTAGAATGACATTAAGTAGCAAACTAAAAATATGAGGACAGGTCAAAAGAGAAATTGTAGAAGAAAGGAAAAGCTTATTATATTTTAGTACCTTTCATGGCACCTTTTTCCTGCTCTTTGAACAAAAGGCTCCAAATTCCATTTTACATCAGGCCCTGCAAATAATGTGAGCAGCCCAGCTGGCTCAGATCGAGCCACCTGGAGCTGTCCCACATGCTGGCCTCTCTGAAGGGAAAATGGAAGTAGGCTGGGGTGGTCAGGTGCTGGGAGGGCGGGTGGGGGCTTCCAAAAGCCTCTGTGCCAATGTTTAGGGTTGTACAGCAAGTCAGAAGAGGGGCAGAGATTCTGGCTGATTAAGCCTGGGACAGAGAGTTCGAGGTACAGGGTGGGGGGTCGATAATGCACCCTAAATCTCTACAGAGATTTGCTGTGTTTCTGTTGGGGTGGTGGGGGCAGGGGCAGCCGCTCTTCAGGCCCCCCTTTGGGAAGAGCTGGCTGATTTGCATACACGTGCTTCAAAAACCAAGCAGGTTTCCTCGATTTTGCCAGAGTTTGATCATTGCGATCCCTGCTCTGGGTACCCACACACGTGTGCAGGTTGGGATTTGGATACACCACGGGAGGGTCTGGCCATGCTTTCTGTGTTTGGATGTGCAGTTTTCATAGGCCCCCCTCTGTTGTGCTTTCAAATCAGCTCCAGCCGCTTCACACTTTTATGCATTTAAACCATGTTTAGTGAGGCCTTTGCTCTTAGCCTGCTTTGGGCGCACAGTGAGTAAGGCAGAGTCACCGCCCTCTAGCAGCTTATATTCTAGTGGGACAGACAGGAGAATAAAGACATGTCAAGTCAAAGTGACAAAATAAAACCGGGCAACAGAACAGAGAATGATGACATCAAGGGAAGGCCTCTCTGGAGGGTAACGTTTCCAAGAAGTGAGGGAGCATGCTGTGTCAGAATGTGGGGAAGGCTCACCCAGAACTGGACAGACCAGAAGTGTAAAAGTCCCCAGAGGGAGGAAGGGAGCCAGCTGGCAGGGGCTGCTGATTTTCTGTGCCTCTGAGAGAGGATTGGTTGGGACAACGTAAATAGAAAAAGAATGTCAGTGAGACAACTGGAAAGATTTCAGTAAGGTCTGGAGGGTAGTTAAAGAGTTTCTATGGGTGTCAATTTCTTGGTTCCGCTAATTGTCTGTGGTTATGGAAGACGTCACATTCAGGGGAGCAGGGTGAGAGGTGTATAGGAATCCCGTGAGCTATTTTTGCAAGTCTGAAATTATTTCAAAGTGAAAACTTACAAAATAATAAATCAGGGATTAAAATCACCCTTTCCTCTGTGCCCCGACACCACCTCGCATCTGTGCTTGGAGTCCTGTTCCTGATTTCATTTCTTCCTACTAAGGCTTATGGAAAGCGTGGGGGCCCTGGGTTCCAGTCATGGCTTGGCTCCCCCAGCCCAGTGTCCTTGGGCAAGTTATTGGTCTCTTAGATTGGGCTCCTCATCTATAAAGTGGTGATACCATGACTTATTTAGTTCTGCGGGCCTGCGTGAAAATTCAGTGACATAAGACGAGATAACAAATGTTAACAGTCAGTTGAGGGCCTGGTGGGGGGAAGGCTCAGCAACTGTCGCTTCCTTCCCGAATTCAGCCGGGCACCCCTCACAGCTGTTAGAACGTGGTTGTCCACATTTGGGAGGGACCTGATAAATGTTCCCTTGTCTTCCTTATTGGATGCTTATTATATGTGCTTGATTTCCCAGCGAAGGTCAAGATCCACAAAGGGAGGGACTGTGCCCTGAGAGGCTGCCGTGAACAAGGCCGCTTTCTTTCATTTACTCTTTTCAGCAACTATTTCCTGCACGTGCTGGACATGGTGCAGACAGCGGAGAGCAAGGCAGGGCCCTGCCAACATAGGGAGGGGAGTGGCCAACTGACACCAACCCAGGAAACAAATCAATCGCAAGCAAGCGAGCTAACTGCAGCTGGTGGTGGAAGAGGGCAGCAGAGGGGAGCCCGTCTTACTGGAGACAGGGTGCTCCGGGAAGGCCTGTCTCTTCTCTGAGGGTCACAAACGAGCTGGGAATGGAAATCAGAGAGGGAGTGCGGACTGTCTGGGCGATGCAGCAGCACTAAGGCCCCGAAGCAAGCAGGAGTGGGGCATGTTCTGGGAGTTGCCAGGAGGTCTCGGGAGTCTCTAGGCAGGGCCAGAGGGATGGAGAGTGCCAGGGGAGGGGTCAGAGGGGTGGGCAGGGCCAGGCAGTGGAAGGGGGCAGGAAACTGCTGGTGGTTTTTATTTTTTTTTAATGTTTATTTATTTATTTTGAGAGACAGCGAGTGGGGAGAGGGGCAGAGAGAGAGGGAGACAGAATCCCAAACGGGGGGGGGGGGTGCTGAGGGGGGAGGGCTCTGCACCATCAGCAGGGAGGCCTATGCAGAGCTCGAACCCACAAACTGTGAGATCATGACCTGAACCGAAATCAAGAGTTGGACGCTTAACCGATTGAGCCACCCAGGTACCCCAGTTGCTGGTGGTTCTTAAAGCGGGGAGGCACACGCTCTGACTTCCCTTTCTGGGAGCTTACCGGCCTGCAGTGTTGGAGGGAGCCGTTTAAGGGAGCAGGGTGGAGGAGTGGGGAGATGGAGAAAGTTGGGAATGGACGCCAGGCCTGAGATCTGTGCCCTGCTTGGCTGTGGGAGAGAGGGACAAGGTGGCCTTTATGGGCCCGAGTCTAGATCACTGTCCAGAGCAGGGGAAGGACCTGGGGTGGGGGCAAGGACCTAGTGACTGCTGGGATCCTGTCCTCAGGCCTGCTCTTCCCCTGACAGTGACCCCCACGTGACTCTCTCCAGTCCCAGAGCTGTGGCTTCTTCTTCATCTGCCTCCTGTGCTGGCTGGGTGTCATGATCACTGGGGTCTGAAACCATGCTCGTCAGCCCCTCCCACCATGTCTTCTCTCTCTGGGAAAGGCCCCGTCATCCTCCCAGTGGCACAGCTTAGGCCACCATTTCACCCTGTCCCTGACACATGCTACCAAAACAGAACCCTCTCAGTTTTGCTCCCCCCAACCCCAAGACGGGCTGCCCCAGGGAAGAGGCCCCAGAAGCTCTTCACGAGGCCCGTACAAAAGCCTCCTTTCCTCAGCTCTCTGCCTCTGAACCAAACCGTAAACCACTGGAAAAATGTAAGTTCCTAAAACGCCACCTTTGAATGAGTCCTGCTCCTGCTCAAAAGCCTTCGCTGGCTCCCCACTGGTGACAGGAGAGTGTCACCACACGATCATCCAGAGCACCAGGTCTCACTCAACGTGCACAAAGCTCAAACACACAGCATTAAACTAACAGGCAAACTGTAGGGAAAACAGACAATCTGACAATAGTTATTAAAAATGCCGAAGCACACCAAACCATTATCTGTACTGTTTGGGGATACAGATGTATGTAGTCAGAGAATAAAGGCATCTGAGCGTATGGTCAACGTGCAGGTTAGCAGGCTTCCTTCGGAGGCAGGAAGGAAGTAGGCTGCGGGGGTGGCCACAGGGACTTCACAGTGTCAGTAATATTTTGTTCCTTAAGCTGGGCGGTGGGGGTGGAGGTTGTTATATTATCCATCTTCTTTCGAATGCCTGAAATAACTCATTAAATTTTCAAGCTACCTTCCTGCCTCAGCTCCTGCAGGTCTCTTGGCCTCGAATACCCTCCAGGCCTTCTCCTCTTACTGGAATCCTAAGTATCCTTCAGGACTCTGCTCAAACCCACCCTGATTACCCCAGCAGAAAGCCACTTTCCTCTGCTCCATCTAGAACATTCAGCTTCACCCCCCATCACCCCACCCCCACCCCTGGGGGTGGCAGGAGCTGAGCCCCTCAGTGGCAGGGAACTTATCGACTTCTATCCGGTGTCTAATCAGTGAGTGCCATGCATGGGGGAGGCAGACTTGGCTGGTGACCCAGCCTGCTCCTCGTGGCTCCTCCGGATCCCCCTGGGAGGCCCCCTGCACTAGTAGAGCACAGAACTGGCACTCAGAAAATGCTGGCTGAATGCCCAGGAAAGGCTGGGGCGGGGGGGGGGGGGGGGGGGGGCAAACATCCAGGTGTTAAAGTGACTGGAATGGAAGGTGTTCCTTCAGCTCAGTGGGCCCCAGGCCTGGCTGTGGACCCTGTGAAGCCCAGTGGGGGCTTGTGGGGCCCCAGTTTCAACCACCTCTGCCCCTCCCCCACTCCCCCACCTGCCTCTCAAGTCCCCCCCCACCCCTGCTGCACCCACGCACCTGGCCAAGCAAGGTGCTCTGAGAAGCGGGTCACTAGACTCAAAGACATGGGTGGGCTGTGTTACAAGGCACAAAATCCCAGCTGCCCAGACCCTGGGGTCTGGACCCAGGGCCCCTGAATGGAGGAGCTGGAGGAAGCACTGGATGGGGGTCTGCACAGGCAGGTTAACTATTGTCAGATCATCTGTTTTCCCCACAGTGTGTCTGTCAGTTTAACTATGTGTGTTTGAGCTCTGGAGCTCACTGGTCCATTCTTCCCCAACGTCACCTCAGGGCAGCCCAAGCTGAGCGAAGTGCCTCCCATCAATCGCCTCCAGTCGGCCTCCAAGTGACCTGGAGGCAGCTGCTACCAATCTTCCATTTCATAGACAAGGACACTGAAGCCCGGAAAGGTGGGGAGGGGGCCGCCCATGATCACACCAAGGCCAGCGGTGGGGCACAGATTCATCCCCGGCAGCCTGATCCTGGAGTACACACCCTTGACCGCTAGAATCCGCATCCCCCCCCCCCCAAACCCAAATCAGGGGGAAGAATGACATGAGTGGGCCTGAACTATTTGGGGGCAGACCCAACGCCTCTGAGGGCCTCTGCTGACAAAAAATGCCATGTTGGGGTCACTTTCAGTGACCCAGACACACAACCCAGGATCTGGCCACTGGAACCTCTTGGATCCCTGGTTTTAGCCTTTTTGAGACTCAGACTTGGGCCGAACTTATTACATGTGTGGCATTTTACCGATGAATGCAGAGGGTCCGAGACCCCATAGGCCTCAGGGTAAGACACCCTAAACTGGAGAATCCTGAAGGCCCCTTTCAAATCTTGACTGATTCCCAATCCTGGATGTATGACTGGGTTGATGGTTCCATGGGTAGCATCATGCACCAGATGCAGAAGAGTGGGAAGGCAGAACAGACCCTGGCCAGGAAATGTGAAGCACTTACTGGGAAGAACCAGTCCTATCTCCTAGCCTCCCACCTAGCCGGAAGTCACTGCCCCATATAATGGGCCCCTACAGCTTCCTTTCTTCTGTTGCCAGAGGCAAGAAGCAGGAACTCACTCCCCAAGCCTCAGTTTCCTTCTCAATGAAACCGGGTGCTCCTCCTCCTTGAAAGAGCAGCTCAGCCCCGAAAGGTCACATGATGTCACATGATTTACAAGATGATGTAGACACCCCAGGGCCGATGTGGGATTCAAATTCTCTGCCATGGGGTTCCCAGGCATTGTCAGGAAGCTGGGATGTATGCGTGCCTTGGGCAGCTGCATCAGAGTGATCTGGGGTTGCTGGTTAAACAAGAAGATTCTTACCTTTTCCTTTTCTGCCTGCACCCCCACCCCCACCCCCACCCAGATTCTCATCCAGCAGTTCTGGGGCCCAGAACTACTCACTGTCACCTCACCAAAAAGAAAAGAAAGTTCCTGGGGCGCCTGGGTGGCTCAGTCGGTTGGGCGTCCGACTTCAGCTCAGGTTACGATCTCACGGTCCGTGATTTCGAGCCCCACGTCGGGCCGGGCCGTCGGGCTCTGGGCTGATGGCTCAGAGCCTGGAGCCTGCTTTGGATTCTGTGTCTCCCTCTCTCTCTGCTCTCCCCCATTCATGCTCTGTCTCTCTCTGTCTCAAAAATAAATAAACGTAAAAAAAAAAAAAAATTAAAAAAAAAAGAAAAGAAAGTTCCTTAATTGGTCCTCTGGGACTTAGAAAAACCGCTGTGCAGATTGGGGAGGGGGGAGGGGGAAGGGGGAGAGGGGAGAGGGGGACAGCCTGCCTCAGGTGATTCCCTGCAGTTGCCCTGAGGGGTCAGGGGGGTCAGGGCTGGGACACAGCAACAGCCACCCCAGTGAGGGCTCACTGGCACACCTTTCACTCCCAGCCGCACTGAACAGAGTGTGGCTTCTCTGGCTTCTGAGTCTGCACTTCCAGCCCTTGGGAGGCCCCATGGGGCCTCAGCTGGGGACTGAGACACAACCCCTTCCCCCCCCTCCCTCAGACACCCAGGGAGAACACACAATGGAGTTCTTCTTCCCCTCCTCCCTCGGGCAGTCTCCCTATCCCTGGCGAGAGAGGCCTGAGGGCTCTCGTTAGCTCTCCCATCTAGCCTGGGCCCCAGACTCCACTGGGACCCGATGGGCAAGCCCAGGTGGCTGAGGCCTCTGGTCAAGAGGTCCTTTGGGCATCTGCCCTCCGATCCCCCAGGACCCAGCTTGCCCCAGGCTTTGCGTCTGACCTGACGCTCTTTATGAAACCAAACCCAGAAACGCTGTCTGAGGGCCGAGGGGCCTGGAAGGCGACCAGGGCACAGAGCTGTGCTGGAACAGGCCCTTAGGAACAGAAAGAGGCTCAATGTTTTACGCTTTCTCAAAACTGAGGAAACTGAAGTTAATGAGACAGCTAAAATGGCCCTAGAGAGTGAGTTTCCTGAAGCTGCCAGCATGCCTGGTGGGGGGGTGGGGCGGGGGGAGAGTTCTCCATGCCCAGGAGAGGGGCAGTACCTGCACGTGGTCAAAACAGGCCTGCCCTGGGGTGCCTGGGTGGCTCAGTCAGTTAAGCGTTTGACGGGCTCAGGTCGTGATCTCACAGTTTACGGGTTCGAGCCCCGCATCGGGCTCTGTGCTGACAGCTCAGAGCCTGGAACCTGCTTTGGATTCTGTCTCTCTCTCTCTCTCTCTCTCTCTCTCTCTCTCTGCCTTTCCCCACCTTGTGCACTCTCTCTTTCAATAATAAATACATAAACTTAAAAAAACAAACAAACAATGGGGCGCCTGGGTGGCTCAGTCGGTTAAGCGTCCGACTTCAGCTCAGGTCACGATCTCGCGGCCCACGAGTTCGAGCCCCGCATCGGGCTCTGGGCTGATGGCTCAGAGCCTGGAGCTTGCTTCTGATTCTGTGTCTCCCTCTCTCTCTGCCCCTCCCCCATTCATGCTGTGTCTCTGTCTCAAAAATAAATAAACGTTAAAAAAAATTTAAAACAAACAAACAAACAAACAAAAAACAAGCCTGCCTGGGAGACCACGGGGCCTATCTCCAGTCTCTATGCCTGTCCCGGGTTGGGCTTCTGCAGCCTTCACAGCCCTCTCAGGACTCCATCCATCCCCCCCAGAGGGAGGAGAAGTCACTGCTGAGGGCTCTCAGGGAGGACCAGAGGCACAGCCATTGCTGGAGGCCTCTTGGCCATGTCTCCCTGCCTATAATCCCTGCCAAGAACCCTGGGTTTTGTGTGATTTGGATTCTGGTCTGTTTCAGCTTTCCCCTGCTGGATGAGGGAGACCTCATCCCAATGCCAGGCCCTCTTGATTCAGTCCTGCTCCCTGGGCTTGGAGTCCAGTGGGGGAATCAGATCTGGGAACACCTAATGCAAGAACAAGCAAGAGTGTGTAATGAAAGCTCTAAGGGGGATGCCAGTGCCAAGGATCACGACAGAGGCAGAGATGAATTTTGACTGGGGAGCAAGGGCAGGCTTCATGGAAAAGATGGCACCGGGGCCAAGCTTTTCATTCATTCCAAAAACTTGTAACAAGGGCCACCTCTGTGCCAGGCACTGTTCTGGGAGCTGAGATACAGGAGTGAAAGGAGATTCTTCCCTCGTGTGGCTCATATTCTGGTTGGGGGAGAAAACCAATAAACATATAGACATGTCAATATATAGGATGTCATATGGTGATACGTACTATGGAGAACAATAAAGCAGGGCAGAGGGGATAGAGTACAGGGGTGTGAGTGCTGCTATTTTTACAGGGGGTGGTCAGGGCAGGACTCCCCAGTAAGGTGAAGTTTGGGCAGAGAGCTGAAGGGAGTGGGGCAGCAAACCATGTGGCCATCAGGGGGAAGAAGGTTCTAGTGAGAGAGAACAGCAGTGGCAGGGCACAGAGGTAACCCTGTCTTGGAATGTTCCGGGAAGAGTGAAGTGGCTGACTGGGCAGAATGAGCAAGGTGAACAGCATACCAGGTGAGGTGGGGGATGGGCTGCTCTCAGAGGGCCTTTAAGCCATTCTGGAGGGATCTGAGCAGAGAAGCGGCACATTTCTAACGTAAATCTTAACGGTTTTGTCCCATTTGCTGTGCTGAGAATACTTTGGGGGTACAGATGCCAAAGGAAGGAGTCAATTGAGGAGGCCTGGGAAGAGACTGTGGGTTGGCCCAGGGTGTTAACAGTGGAAGTGGGGATAAGTGTTTTCAGAGTTTGGATATATTTTTTCTTTTATTTTTTTTTAAGCTAAACTCTACACTCAACATGGGGCTTGAACTCAAGACCCCAAGATCAAGAGTCATATGCTCTACTGACGGAGCCAGCCAGGCACCCCTGGGTACATTTTAACGGTGAGCTTTGAGGATGCAACAAAACTCGACAGGTAGAGATGTAGGGAGGAAGGAAGGTCTGACAGGCCCAGACAGAAGTATAGAAAGAGCTCAGGGCTTGGGGAAGATGGCACTGGGCCAGATGTGGAGGGGGTGTACCAGGGTCCCAAAGGCCTGGGTGAGGGGTGCGGACTCCATTCTGGAGGCAATGTGGCTTGGGGAAGGAAACACTCACTCAGGGCCATGCTTTGGAAACTACCCTGCAGCAAAGAGGCCACTGTGGATGCTGGAGCTGTAGCTCTCCAGGGTCCCAGAGGCCTGCAGAAAGGAAAAGGACCCTCTGCTCCCCTCATGCAGGGGCTGGCCCAGCCCACTGCCTCTACCCCAGCCTTCGTTCAGGTCACAAGCAGGTGGGTCATTTACTGAAGAATCATCAGCCCAGGATTCTTGCCACTCCTTGAAATCAAGTCAGTGGACCTTACTGGCCCCAGAGGAGGGCGTTCCTCTTGCAGAAGTGGAGCAAGCAAGGTTTGTCCCAGGGCCAGTTGGTCTTACTTAGGTTGGGAGAGTCAAGAAAGACCCTCTATGCCTAGGAATGAAGAGGGGGTTTGGTCAGGGAGGGTAGAAGGGCTTTGCCACCTAGGACTGTCTAGCCCCAAAGGCTGGCTACCATCTACTTTCTCAGTTCTGTGAGACATTCCCAGCCCTGGATGAGCCCAGCCTTGCTCCCCATTCACCCCTGCCCCCTGAGGCTCTGCTCAGGGCCCCATTCTGCAACACCCCCTCAACTACCACTGAGAAGGCAAAGGGGCAAAAGGGAAACTGAGGCACGAAGTAGGTGGCACACATGGGAGAGTCCCACACCCTTGACCCCAGCCTCCGTAGGCATAACCTGCCACTCCCTGGGGAACTTGTCATGCCCTGTCTCCCGCCCCAGATTGGGTCCCTTTCACATGTTCCTTTCCCCTCTTCCTGGAAAGCAGCAACCAGACTCTGTTCATATCTGTGATCCCACAATCCCAACCCAGAAGAGTTAGGATTTCAATGAATAAAGGGATGTGGGATTTCCTGAGGGGTGGGTGGACAGGATAGGCTTGGAAAACAGGAGAAGGAAGAAAGCTCCAGAAAGATCCTAGCTGGTGCCACCTTCGCATCCATTCTCCATGCTACAGAATGAGCGATTGCTAACATTTCCCAAGCACTTACTATGAGCCAGACCTTTTGCACTTAATATGCAAATTTCATTTGATCCTCAAAGGATCCCCACGAAGTAGGTACTATCACCAGGCGCATTTTACAGACGCCAACAACTGAGGCATAGAGAGGCTGAGTTATCTGTCCAGGGCCCCATGGTTACTAAGCAACAAACCTAGGATTCAAAAGCAGATTTGTTGAACCCGCATGCCATGTGCTTCACTGTCTCCCATGCCCTTCAGAGTCTCGAATGTGTGTGTCTATCTCAGGTTAGCCTGGATCTACCCTCCGCGGTACCCAGTCATCCCCATCCCAAGGCAGCTGTGGTTATGTTTGAGGAAACCCCTTTATAAAATTGTCAAACACCAGTGATTACTGTTATTAATGATAATAATTACTCTCCTCTTAGTATTTCCATCACTTGCTTTCCAGCCCCCAATGGAACCTTCTATTTGTGTTCCTCTCAGCCACACATTTAGGGTGGAGTGTGCCCGTGAACTCTGCCCCTTCGCATCATGGCCTGTCCCGTCACCCCCCCTCCATCCTTCCTGGAGGCAACCCCACAGCAGCAACACCTGCCCATTTCCCCCAGACCATTTCCTGCTAACACCCCCTGTCCCTCCCAGCAGCAAGCGGCCTCTCCCCCAAGGGACTGGACTAATTGTTTCCCAGACCATGGAGGGGCAGGGTCTGGAATTCTGATTCCAGGCACGCCCTTCTGCCCTGCAAATTTTGGGAGGTGATTCCAAGGCAATGGTGAAATCCAGACACAGGAAAGCCCAACAGGAATACTGAATTCCAAAGAAGTTCTCCGAGAATTCCAAGTTTTGGGATTTGGAAACTCCCAGGTCCTAAGTTCTACGAATATCCAAGACCTCAGGATTCTGGGACAGCAATCTTGGGAATTCTTATTTCAGGACTTCTGATTTCCAGTTCTTTGTGGAAACATCTATTTTTCACTTCCTCAGGCTGTTTGTATGACTTCAGCATTACTGATTTTGAAAGCCAGAAGTAAATTTTAAAAATCCTTCCCCAAATAGAGCTGTACAATTCCTAGAAGTTTTGTGGGTCCCAGATATGAAATTATTTAAATGCTTGTAAAGTTCATTATTTTAACACTATTTGCAGAGCAATGGTGACTCGGTTGGAGCATGATCAAGAATGTGACCAATGTTGGGTGCCTGTCTGGCTCAGTGTTAGAGCATGTGACTCTTGATCTTGGGGCTGTGAGTTTGAGCCCCGAGCTCCATGTTGGGTTTAGAGATTACTCAAAAATAAATAAATAAATAAATAAATAAATAAATAGGAAAAAAAAAAAAAAAAGAATACGACCAATGTTTGGGCCATTAGAGATGTGAATGCCCCAAAGGCACCCATGATTCTCTCTCCCCCCATGTTTTTCTGGTTTTCCCCCCACCAGGCCTTTAGATCTCTCCTCCTTAGACTGAGTTTGAGTAGAATCCTAGGGCTGAAGCTTTTTGGAAGACCTGGGGTGGTCTGGGGAGGAGGGATAATCATACAATGTCCTCTCTGAAGCTCAGGAAATTCCCGGGCTTGCACCCTCCCCCAAACCTGGCCAGTGGCCAGGGCTCCCACAGTTCCTGTCCCCATCAGAGCTGCCCTCAAGCTTGAGGTCCTGCCCCCTTGCCCTGCTGGCTGTGGGTACGGATTAGGGGCCCTAAGAAGCCTTTTTGGGGCCCTAGGAAGGCTTCTTGTGGTTTTTTCCCAGGCTCTTAGTGTCTCCGTGGCAGATCAGAGGTGGTTACCGCCCTGGTCTGGCCCAAGAAAGGGTAAAAGTAGGGGGAAGGAAAGAGTGAGGACTCAGGAAAGGGGGTCTGACAGGAAAAAGTCATTGGAGGTCAGTGAACCTTGATAGATCTGAGTGAGTAGAGTCGGGTTTTGGACACGGGCCAGGGTCGGGGAATAGAAGGAAAGAGACAGAGTCCCTACACAGCTGGGACTCTAGCTTGAGACAGAAGCGCTTACACTGTGTGGTGGGGAGCTGGGTGATGGGGAGAAGGACAGGGACACATGGAAGGAGCCCGCCGTTCCCGGTGACACTCTGATGGTCTGAGGCATTCCTTCTGTTCTGCACCTGCCCTCTTTTTCCAGTTCCCTTGTCGCCAGCCCCTCATCTGGCTCTTTTCTTCAGCTGTCCTCTCATGCCTCCTTTCCCTGGCCATCCTAGTCTGCCGCTCCAATCCTTCCCCAACGCATCCCATTTTTCCAGCCCCCCTCAACTCCTTCTCTTCCTCAGTCCCCCTAAATCAGAGGTTTCTCTAGCCCGCCTCTTCGATCGCTCTTCTCTGGCTCTGGATCCCCCAGCCCCCTCCCCACCCGAACCCTCAAGTCCTTCCCCCGGCCCCCGCCTCTCAGTCCCCTTTCCCCCCGCGCCCGCCTTCCCGAGCCCCGCATCCCGCTGGAGCCCGACACTAACCCGATTCGGAAGAGCAGCCGCTTGCTGCGCGCCATGAGCAGGCCGCGGAGGGTCCGCCGCGCTCGGCAGCTGCGGGGGCTCGCGAGCAGGACCAGGACGAGGAGCAGCAGCCCGCAGCCGGCGACCCACAGCCACGGCGCGGACCAGCCTGGCCAGGCCATGCTGGGGGCAGGCGCCCGCGGCGGATCGGGGGCGGGAGGGGCGGGGCGTTGCTAGGCGACGGCTCTGCCCTGGCCCCTTGGCAGGGAACCCTTCTGGGATGGGGCCCCGCCCCCTGCACTGCCGGGCTGGGGGGCGTGGGGGGCATTCTGGCCCCGCCCCGCCCGGCGACTCGCGTTCGAACCCGCCCCCTCGCCACCGTCGGCCGGGCGCACGCCCCGAATGCCACCGGGCTGGAGGCGGCCTGGCCCCGCCCCCTCTGGCCGACCGGGAGGCGGGGCCGGTGTGGGCTTCGGACCTGCGCTAATCCGGGTCCAAGATCTCCAGTGGCCTGGGAGGGGACCGAAGCTCGAAGGTCCCCCCGCCCCCTCCCCCGCCCGGCTTTCCTCCCACCTTCCCCCAACAGGGGACTCTGGGAGAGTCCCTGGAATGGTCCTCTTGGCAGGAAACCTTAGACAAACTTTTTCAGCTGGAAGGAACCTGGAAGATCACTTGGGCCAACTGCCATGCATTCATTTATTCATTCATTCAATTAGCATTCTCTGGCCTCCTATGTGCCAAGCACTATGCTGGACTCTGAGAGTGCAAGGGTCAAAGACACACAGCCTCTACGTTCCCGGAGCCTACAACCTAGAATCTGCTGGCAAGGAAACAAACCAAATAAGCAAATAAATATAATTGCACATGCATTTATTTATGTTTATATACACACACATACATACATACATACATACATACTTGTGTGTGATTACAAAGTGTGCTGTTAGAAAGGGAGTGAGCAGAGGGGGCAATGATATGAAGGACAGAGAGGACCAATTTAGATGGCAGAGGGCCTCCCTAAGCAGGTGACATGCAAACCATGCCCTGAAGGATAAAAGGTCGCAGAGGCTCAGAGGGTGTGACTCAACCAGGATTATGCAACAATGGGTGGCAGAGACAGGACTAGGACCCTGGTATCCTGCCCCCCCAGCCCAGTGGGATTTCCACATCATTCCCCCCACCCCCTGCCTCCCACTCCCTGCACTGCTGCCTTCCTGATGGGTTCCAGAAGTTGTTGAGGTCGGTGGGAGGGAAGTAGAGGGCAGGCGTGGTGACACCTGCAAATTTGGGCAAACCTTCTGGCTCCAGCCCTGGCCCTGGCCCAGAACAAGGGAAGGAAATGCTGTCAACAGTCCAGTAAGCTCTCTGTCCTGCTGGGAGATGGTTGGGGAGGGTAGCAGGAGAGGCAATGCTCCTGTTTTCTTCCCTGCTGCCTGTGCTCTGGCCTCAGAGGCTAGATAAACTGACCCATGTACTCTCCTTCTCACGGACTCTGATTAGACAGCTGGATCTAAAGGCTGGGGCCCCAGTGTGGAGAGCATGGAAGTGTAGGATCAATACGGACAATGAGTCGGAGGCCTCATCCCCACCCTTGAAAAAAGCCAAGAGATGGGTTGATTTATCCCCAGACTGGAGTGTAATCCCAACGCCTAATCCTGGTTTCATTCAGAAACCCCAGACATGGACTTTCTCTTATGTGGATGCATCTTGAGGAACAGAGCCTATGGCCTGCTCCCTCCCTGCCCCCTTGCCCAGCAATTCAGCTCCTTCTCCATGCCTGGCACACCAAGGGCTGTCAGAAAAAAAAAAATGTGTATATATATTATATATATATATATATATAATATACACACACACACACACACACATATATACATACGTATATATACACGTATATATACATATATATGTATATATACATATATACATACGTACATATACATATATATGTATATATACATATATACATACGTATATATACATATATATGTGTGTGTGTGTGTGTATATATATATATGTATATATATATATATATATATATATATATATATATATATATATATGAGATAGAATGGAATTAAGCCCCTGCCGTTAGCTTCCCACCTATGAGTGCCATGCTGGAGGCGGAGGGGAGAGAAGACTGACAGGCTACTTTGCAGAAAGCCCTTCTAGGCCAAGGGACTTTGTGTGTCTCTAAATCTGTGTCTCTACATGTAAAGGGAAGAATTACGAAACCTCATCAAAAGCCATCATGAACACACCTTTCTGCTGGTAGGGCTGTGCCAGGCATTACATTGAGAAATCAAAACACAGTCTCTGTCATCTGAAACAGGAAATGCAGGCTCAGGGCATGAATGATTGAGTCCTAAATCTTCAGCCACACACACATTGACAAGATGACAGATAATCATCCAAGATGCATTTTATGAAATACATGAAGCCAGGACGGGTAGGGATAAGGAGTGAGAGTGGGTGTTTTAGGGGACTCACGTAGGCTCAGGAAGCCCTCTTCTCCTTCCCTAGACTGCTCTGGAAGACTTCCAACATCTGCTCCAAGTCTGCTTTAAAGATTTTATTTTTTAAGTAATCTCTGCACACAACGTGGAGCTCGAATGTATGACCCCAAGATCAAGCGTCTCATGCTCCACTGACTGAGCCAGCCAGGTACCCCAGAATCTGCTTTAGTTTCATCTCGTCTCCCATGAGAATCTTCTGTCCCAGCCAGACTGATGCCTCATTACCCCCTCCTGCACTTTGTACCTTATGATACCCAACTGCTTGTGTGTCCCTGAACCCATCACATTGCTTCACACCCTTGTGACTTTGTACATGCTGTGCCTTCTGCCTGGAGCGTCGTTCATCCTTCGTTCCCCAAAGACTCAGGTCAGATGCACTCTCTTCAAGAAAGCTTTTCTCAGGGCACCTGGGGGGTAGCTGGGTTGGTTGAGCGTCCGACTCTTGATTTCGACTCAGGTCATGATCTCGCGGTTTGTGTGTTCGAGTCCTGAGTCGGGCTCTGTACTGACAGCAAGGAACCTGCTTGGGATTCTTTGTCTCCCTCTCTCTCTCTCTGCCCCTCCCCTGCTTGCACACGCGCTGGCTCTTTCTCAAAATAAATAAGTATACATTTAAAAAAAGAAAAAAAGAAAGCTCTTCTCGAACCCTCCCACTCCAGCATGGGCTTATGCATGTCCCCCCTTGTGCCACTAGGTCTTGTACATAATTCTATCTTTCAATGCAATACCTCATGCTGTATATTTTTTTGTACGTGTCTGTCTATCTCAGACTCTATAGTCTTGAAGACTTTACTGTCTTCCTGAAGAGTAGGGACTAAGGTTTAATTTATTCATCTTTGATGTGAATCTCCAGTGTCTGGGGTGGTACCAGACACATAGCAAATACTCACAAATGTTCTTTTGGAGACCGAAAGAGAGAGAGAGAGAGACCACGAGCAAGTGGGGGAGGGGCAGAGGGCTCCACTCCCAGAATGGAGGGCTCAATCCCACAACCGTGGGATCATGACCTGAGTCAAAATAAGAGTTGGATGCTTCACAGACTGAGCCACCCAGGTGCCTCACACAAATGTTCTTTGAAATGGCCGACTCCATCGCTTCTCGGCCTTTTGGCTAAGGTCAAGTGAAATGGCCAACTCCAAGGCTCCTGCTTGATGGGACCAAGCCTGTGTCTTCCACCTTCTCAGATGCCATTCTTACCCTTGTTTCTACGGACCAGGCACACTGTTCCTCAAATGTGCAAGGTCATCCTCACCGCAGGGCCTTTGCTCATGCTCCCTCTTGGAACACTCTTCCCTCAGTTCTTTGAATAGGTAGCAGCTTCTCATCCATTGGGTCGCAGCTCAAATGCCAACCCCTCTGGGATGGAAATAGCCTGTATCTTGAGCTGACTGGTGACTGCATGGCTTATACCAGGAGCTCCCCAGAGGGGTGAAATTGCCTCCCGGAAGACATTTAGCAAAGTCTGGAGACATTTCTGATTGTCACAAAAGGGAGAGGGAGGCATGCTACCGCCATCTGGTAAGTAGGGGCCAGGGATACTGCTAAAACATCCTGTGATGAACAGGACGGCTCCCACAACAAAGATTTATCCAGCCCTAAATGTCAATAGTACAGACATTGAGAAATCCTTGCATATGCAAATGTGAAAAATTCACCAGACCGTGCCCTAAAAATGCGTGCATTTACCATATTTAGGTTATATGTCAAATTAAAGAAAAAACGTTACCCTCTGAGAGGCCTTCGTTGCCTACCCCATCACTCTCGATTATACTGCTCTGCTCACCTCCTTTGTCACACTTTGCACAACATGACATGATTTTGTGATTCTTGTCTGCCACCCTGCTACATTCCATTCCTGCTACATGGAATGTAAGGCCCATGAAGTCAGGGAAGGATCTGTCTGTCTTTGCACCACTGTATTCCCGGCGGTGTGCACAATGCCTGGCTCAGAGCAGGTGTCCAGTTCAGTGTCTGTTGAACGAATGAGCGAATGATAGAAACAAAGAATGAATGAATGATAATTTGGTTATTGCCACTGAGTGCCGTGACTGTTGCAAGACTGGAGTTCTGAGCATAGGTTCCGTCCGTGCAGGACGGCTGTGCAGAAGCCATGCCCTACGCAGGAGGAAAGCTGGTGAACGGGGAGTCAGACCCAGCCTGGTGACTACCCATGTTTCATACCATTAGGGCAGGCTGCAGAAGAGCCAAGTCTGAGGAACTCCTCTTTTCCCATGACCTCCTCCCTTGAGCAGCCTGGGGTGCGCTGGCAAGGCTAAGGTTTGCTTCTGTGACTCTCCTAGGAGAGACTCACTTAATGACCTGAGTCAGGTGGCTGGAAGCCGTGCCATTCTGGCCTGTGATGTGATGGTTTTAGAGCTCAATTCCCAAAGAGTAAGCCTCCTTCCAGGTTCCTGGGGTGGGCCAGGGGTTCTGGAATCTGCCCCTTATCCACTTGCCATCTCAGGTCGTCTGTCCAGGGTGTCTGAATCCTGTCTTCCCAACTGGCCTGGGACCTTCCATTAGGATCGAGAGCCTGCCTTCATCTCGTATCATGGCTCAGGCTTAATGCCGGGTGCTTGGCTGGCATTCAGGAGATCATGGTATTGATGGTGATGATGATGATGATGATGATGGCAATGCCAGTGACAATGAGCGATCATGAAGGAGCTGATATGGAAGAACTGTTTGAATATTAGAGAAAAGAGACATCTTGTTGGACCAGGGTGGAACAGTGAGTTCAGTGTAGAAAAATTAGCCAGATGCAGCAGTGGTGGCTAGCATAATCTGGCCCCCACACAGCCCAGCCCCATTCACATCAGTCTGTACCCTCATCTGCTGCCCCCACGCCGAGCTCACCTTCCCATTGTGGACCTCCCTCCAAGGCGTGTGCCATACACCCTGCAACCCTGGTTTGCATAGCAACAATGCCTCTGACATCTTCTGCCTCCTCACAGCCTGCCCTGTCCTGACGGACCATGACCCCTCTCTTCTATTCCCTTCCTCCCTCCTGCTGCCCTGCCTTCTGGAGGAGAAACCTTCAGCCTCCCACATTTGTCATGTGCCGTTCCAGGTCAAGATCATTGTTCCTCCTGCCTCATTTGAAAGCTTCTCTCCACTCTTCCTCATCAGTCCGACCACTGACCCAGCCCAGACTCTGAGGAGTTAGACACCTGTTTTGGTCTTCCTGTCTACTTCCTGCCATCGGGGAATTGCAACAATCATGGCTCATTGAAACTTGCAGCTCAGCAGTTCTCAAACTTTAGGGAATCTAAGAACTACTTGGGGAGCCCCACGTCGTCAGCCCCACGACCTGTACTCCTTTATCTCCAACCCCTAAAACCATGTGCTTTCTCCCAGCCCCTCAGCCCCTCCTGCCCACATTTCTTCCCTCCCAGTGAGAACTTGGATTCAGTCCCTTGAACCACTCACCGCCTGTCAGCTTCCTCACCCACCTTGTCCCTCCATCGTTAGCCTACCAATCTCCAGAGACCTACCTGTACCAACCTGACAGTCACTCACCTTTTCAAACCTCATGGACAAAGCTGGAGAAGATGGCCATCCAATGTGAATTAGAGCCTCTACAATTCAGGGACCCCCGACACCCCTCTGGGACCCCTAACACCTATACTTGACAGTGCTTTGACTTTGCCGAGATGCCCTCTCATTACCTCCAGTTGCTATTGGAGACCTCAGGCACACCTCCACTTCCTTTACTTTCAGCCAATATCCTTAGAGGAGATAAGGTCTGTGCCCACCCACCATCTACAAATTTTGCTTCTTCCATGTGAATTTTTAGAGGAAATGCTGTTAGCCTTGTTCATATCTTCAACTGGTGTTCCTCCTGGCCGCTGCTTTTCCTCACCCTACGAGCAAAGTTGAGTATCTCACTGCCTTACAAACGTCCCTTGACTGTGGGTCCCTTTCTAGATTCTATTCTGCCTTTATCTCAACTTTCCTGAAAGTTAGTCTCCATGGGTTTGGTGGATTGTATTTCAGTTCTCAATTCTTTCTTTCTTTTTTTTTTTGTTTTCCTTCGGTTCTGAAATTCTTCATCTCTCCCCGTAAACACATCCTTTGTTATGTGACTATGCGCATTTCCATAAAGGCAAAATAGACTCCCCCATGCCATTGATGTTGGGCTTGGTTTTGTGATTTGTTTTGGTCAGTGGAATGTTAGCAGACATGATATAAGCAGAGGTCTTAAACATGCAATTGTGGTTGAACCCGGTCTCTGTATATGGATACATGTACATGCCTTTTGCTGTAAGAACATCCCTCGGGTCTTTGCTGGTCTAAGGAGGATGAAAAACATGAAGCCAACTTGACCCCACTCCAGCTTAGAAGCCAGCCCAGCCCTGCAGAGTTCAGCCTAGATCAGCTGAAACTCAGCCTGCCCACAGATGCCTGAGAGAATAATGCTTATTGTTGTATACATCTCAGTTTCAGATTTGCTTGTTATGCAGCATTATTGCAACAATCGCTGATGGAGACGGGGGAAGCAAAAATGTTTAGCTATTAATGGTGCTGGAAACGATGCTTGGACAACTGATTAGCTATTCGGAAAAGAGCACTTTAGACCTGTGCCTGGCAGAGTATACCGAAATAAATTCCAAGTGAATTAAAGTGTTAAGGACATAAAATTAAACCATACAAAATTAGGGGTGCCTGGGTGGTCCAGTCAGTTAAGCAGCCACCTTTGGCTCAAGTCATAATTTCATGGTCCATGTGTTCAAGCCCGCATTGGGCTCTCTGCCATCAGCACAGAGCCTGCTTCAGATCTTCTGTCTCCTTCTCTCTCTGTCCCTCTCCCACTAGCTCTCGTGCTCTCTCTCTCAAAAATAAATAAAAATTAAAATAAAACATACAAAATTAGAAGAAAATTAAATGCATGTTCAACCTCTGGATAGTGGAAGACTTTCTAGGGCTAAAAGCAATAAAAGCATTTTTCTAATTTTTTAATAGGCATATATTACCATTAAACTCAGAGAAAAAGCAACTAGAGACCTAACAAGGGAAACAATTACCCTTTCAGCTACTTAAAAATTTTTAAACCTTTTGTATATTAAAAGAAAACATGCACATACACACAAACAAGAGAAAAAGCCAAAAACAAAAAATGTAGAAAATATTTGCCCCAAATTTGTCAGAGTTAATCTACTTAGTAAATAAATAAAGACCTTTTTTAAAAAATATTTTTTTGGGGGGCGACTGGGTGGCTCAGTCGGTTAAGCGTCTGACTTCGGCTCAAGTCATGATCTTGTGGTCCGTGAGTTTGAGCCCCACGTCGGGCTCTGTGCTGACAGCTCAGAGCCTGGAGCCTGTTTCAGATTCTGTGTCTCCTTCTCTCTCTGACCCTCCCCCATTCATGCTCTCTCTCTCTGTCTCAAAAATAAATAAATGTTAAGAAAAAAAATTTTTTTAAATATTTTTTTGAAAGTTTATTTATTTTTTTTTTGAGAGAGAGGACATGAGCAGGGGAGGCACAGAGAGAGAGAGAGAGAGAGAGAGAGAGAGAATCCCAAGCAGGCTCCACACTGTCAGCAGGGAGCTCGACACAGGGCTTGATCCCATGAACCCTGAGATCATGACCAGAGCCAAAGCCAAAAGTCAGAGGCTTAACTGACTGAGACACCCAGGTGCCCAAATAAGGATGTTTCAAATATAAGGACTCTAATAAATGAGAAAACCTGAAGAGCCCAATTAACAAAGGGATAAATGGCTAATATACATGAAAAAATTTTAAACTCTTAACATCTATAGTGAAATTAAATTTCTTAAATTAAAAAAATCCAGAAAATGTCAGCTAAATAATGAGATATGATTTTCATCTATCAAAATGGAAAAGAATAAGACTAATAAAATAAAGACTAAGGTTTTACAGACTATGGGAAGATGGGTATTCATATGCTGCTTGTGATGATTATTAATTGGTACCATTTTCTAGAAAGCAATTACCATTCATATGTGTGTTGTTGTTTTTTTTATCAATACATGTGTGGCAGATCCTGCTGGTTGATTAATACCCATTCTCCATCCCCCACCCCATTTCCCTTGCTAACCCCTATTTTGCTAGCTCTCTTATGAACTGCCATAGCCTCCAAGTGAGCCCCTTCCCAGCCCCGGTGGGTGGATCTTGATTGGTCCAAGCCACTTGGTGCACTCACTGCCCCGCCATGTAATTGGTTAGACCCAGGAATGTGATGCAATTCTTGCCATTAGATAATAATAGCAAATATTTATATAGCACAAATCACATGCCAGGCACTGTTCTAAGTGCCTTTATGCAGAAAACTCTCAGCTCCCACGACAGCCCTATAAGTCAAATAGCTATAATTCCCATTGCACAGATAAGAACATCGAGGCACCGAGAGATCAAGTCAATTGCTCCACGTTGCACAGCTGTGAGGTGGGGCAGGAAATAGGCTGCAGGCCTTCTAGGGGAGGTTTTCCTTGTGATCGAAAAGGGATACAATAGGACTGTGCGCTTCTTTTGCTCCAGGATGCTGTCATCTACCTGTGATGCCTGGAACGGCAGCTGCCAATTTTAGGACTTTGAGGAAGGAGCCTAAGAGGGTATTGCAATACACTGGAGATGGCAGAGCACAAGTGAGGATGGAACCAGCGTCCTTAAGACATAACCAAGTCCCTGTATTAACCAGTCTGGATTACCTTGCCCTTGGACTTCTCATTATGTGAAAGAAAAATTGTCCTCATTGTTTAAGCCACCTTTAGCCATTGTTTTTGTTTCTATTTTTTGATACTTGCAGCCCCAAACACTCAAATACTGTGGGTAGAATTTCCATTTCAATATAAAGGGGGGAAACATGATGCCAAAGTGTATATATTTTATATAATTGATATGATTTCTGTAAACAAAAATGCATGGAAAAACCTCTAAGATGCTACCAGTGATGACTGTTGACTGATGAACTTATGGGGTACCCCTTGTTTTCTTTTTTTATATTTTAAAAATATTTTCTGCCCTTCTAGAATGAGATTGTATTATTATTTTAACCAAAAAAATTATTTTAGGGGTGCCTGGCTGGCTCAGTCAGTAGAGCATGCGACTCCCCATCTCAGGGTCATGAGTTCAAGCCCCACGATGGGGATAGGGTTTACTTAAAAATTTTTTTTATATTGTTTTATTAAAATAAATAAAGCACTCCTCCTTCCTGCCTTTCTTTCTCACTCCCCACTCATTCTCAGGCCACTCAGCTGAGCTTCTGCCCCCACCGGTCCATCCTGATTTGGCTCTTGACTCCTACAACGTCAACCCCCTTTGTCACTGTTCAGTCCTGGTCACCTAACCTCTGGGCAGAGCCTTCTTTTTGCTTTGCCTTCCTGTCAATGGTCTCTTCCGACTGTTCTCCCATACGCATCCCGTTCTGCTGCTGCCACTCATGTGTCCAGTTCCCCAGAGTTCATGACGTAGCCCTTAAATTTCCAGAGCCATGTTCACTGCTTTCTTTCCCTGCCTCAGTCTGACGTGGAACACATCACTCCCAAAGAGGAAAGTACACCTTGGCTTCCCTCTCGAGTTCCAAATCGAAATGCCCATCCTCTTTCCGGTCATCTCCAGGTGTGGCAGAGCAGGTGTAGAGGGGCCTCAGTCTATTTCGTGGCAAAAGGGACTGAGGATCCATACAGAGCTATTCTGATGATTAACTGTGATTACCCAGGGAACGTACATGGTGCCTGGCTCATCGGAGGTGTTCTTTCAATGATGTTATTGAATCTTGTATCATTCTTGCAGCATCAACGTCTGGTCCTCATATGTGCTCAAATACACATTTTAATGAATGGATGCAAACAAAGGGTGTGATCCTTCCCTCTCCATTCCCCACTGCCATCACCCAAACTTGGGCCCTGGAGTCCTAACACCCAGTCCACCGCAGACACCTGTAGCCCCCGCCTGGCTTACGCGGACTATCAGACAAAGCCTTTGGAAGCCCAGCTCTCAATCAGGTCTGACCCCCTGCTCAAAGCCAGTGTCTACACCATTAAATTCACATTGCTTGACTTAGCAATATGGCCTCAACCCAGTTTTCCAGCATTTTATGCTCCCACTGCTCCCTTCCACGTGCCCCCCACCCCTCCAGTCAGCCTGCCCTGGTCACTGTCCTGGGGTTTTTGCCCCCTACATCTGCCCCACCACACCTGGAGAAATCCTCTGAGGCACACTTCTGCCTCCGCACAGCCTAGGCAATCTAATACACTCCCAGAAATAGCTGTAATTAATTAAGGCCGATTCTCAGTTCAGGGAGTTCTGAAGGCTCTCCCACAGGGAGGAAGGGAGGAGTGTGAGGGCAGTCCCCAGGGAGACTGGTATGTCTTCTCTGGGAGTACAGCTATTTTATTTTATTTTATTTTATTTTATTTTATTTTATTTTTGAGAGAGAGACAGAGAGACAGAGCTCAAGCGGGGGGGGGGGGGGGGGGTGCGGACAGAGAGAGGGAGACACAGAATCCGAAGCAGGCTCCTGGCCCTGGGCTGTCAGCACTGAGCCCGATGCGGGGCTTGAACTCACAAACTACGAGATCATGACCTGAGCTGAAGTCTGACCCTTAACTGACTGAGTCACCCAGGTGCCCCGTATACAGCTCCTTTAAAACTGAAAGTAAATGCAACCTCCTTTCCAAAGCCCCTTCTGATCATAACTGGTCACTACTCTATCTCCAGACTCTAGTAAAATGCATGCCGCATAGTTGTCAAAAGGAAATGAAATGAATAGTTTGAAACGTAACCCTCAATATTTCTGACCTTGAACTGTCGGGGGGGGGGGGGTCCACTGGGGGAGCCACTGTATGTGGTTTCCAGGACCATGGCCTCCCCTGTCTCCTCCCTCATCCCAGCGCCTAGCACGGTGCTGGAGTCAGTGCAGAGTGATACGTGCGTGCTCGGGTGCGGGGAAAGGAAGACCAGAACTAGGGTGAGCGATGCTCTAGTCTGCACTAGGCATGGGCCGTGCCTTGTGTGTGTTATTTCATCATCCTAACAATTGTATAAGGCTGGCGATGACGTCCTCACGTTAGAGATGGACAAACTGAGGCTCGGGTAGGCTAAGTGACACACCCCATCCCAGAGCTAGTAAGTGACAGAGCCAGAATTCAGTCCTAGTTTTGTGTGACCCCAAATCCCAGGCTCATCCCCCTGACACTGTGTTGCCCGCCGGGGTAGAAGATGGTTCGGTCAGAGTCTTCCAGGAAACACGCCAACTAACGACTCGAGGAGAGCTTTGTGAACGGTTTACAAGGCGAAGCGTGGTGTAGGAAACACAAGGGATAGTGCAACTCCCTAGGGCTAGTGACAGGGAGGCCCTGGCACCACCTCTAGGCCCGACAGGCGAGGGGATGGAGCAGGAATGGAACCTGGAGGGACAGAGATGTGTGGACAGGGGCACCTGACCTTGGGTTGAGGGATACTGGGAACTTTGGTTGAGGACTGAGCCAGTCTGTGGTGACCCTTCAGGAGGGGGAAGGAGAACAAATACCCTGACTTTGCTCGCTCCTTGCCTCCCCTCTCTCCATTGGCCAAACCCAACCGAAGCTGGAGGACTGAAGTCCCACCTACGTGTCCGCACAGGCCAGCTCTGCGCACAGCCGAGCAGGGTAGAGATGAATGTGGGGGCACGTGGAAGACGGCCGGCCAAATGAGGCCCAAGAAGATATGTGGGTTTGGGGGGTCTGTGACGGAAGTGCACTGATTCTTCAGAGGTGGAGGCCCACCACCGCCTTGGACCCGTGCGGAGAACCGCTCCTAACTAGCCTCCCTGCTCTCACGCTCCGCCCTCCCCTCCCCTCCCCTCCCCTCCCCCGCCCCCAGCCCATTCTCGCTCGGAGCCAGGGCATGGTCTTAAAATACGAACCAAATCATGCCTCTCCCCAGCTCGGAACCATTCAGTGACTTCTCTTTGAAGTAAAATTCAAAATCTTTAAGGAGGACCAAGAGGTCCTGTAGATCTGGGCCCCGCCCACTTCCCAGTCTCCTCTTAGGCCACGCCCCAGGGCTCACCCTCACCTCAAAGTTCCCCGAGGACCCCCCCCCCCCACCCACTCCCCCGCACTATCGGCTTCCGGGTAGCCTCCACCGCCTCCTCACAGCTTGTTCCTTCGGTGGAGAATGACCACAGCATGCCTGCCACCGCCCCACACACGTGCGCACACACACATCCACACACCCCACACACATCGCATAGCATGTACATACACACAGATACACATACCACACACCGTACGCCACGCGCGCGCGCGCGCACACACACACACACACACACACACACACACACACGGCCCATCTGACTCAGGCTACTCTTCAATTCTTCAAAGCCACCCTGTCGGGCAGCTGCCTTGGCCTCTCCAGTTGCCACGAGGTCCCATGTACTGCTCTCTTAGGGCACCACGCCCATTTCTCTTCAGCGTAGGTGTTACTGTTTGTCGTGATATATTCACCAGTGAGAGCGCTTGCTCCTGTCTGTCTTCCCCACTGGAGGTTCCAAGAGGGCAGGAGCTGTATTTACGGTTTCCCTCCCGTCTAGCCGCCCCGTAGTGCAGGGCTGAGGGCACGGTTCACCCCTCAGCCCCCCAGCAGCACTTGCCGAGTTAGTACAACAGGACCGGGCGTCAGGCCTGACTCCGCAGCTCCTCGCCACCGCCACCGTGAGCCCGCGTGTGCGTTCTACTGCTCTGAGCTCAGTTCCTTTTCAAATTGACTTATGGAGAATTTAGAGCCACTAAACGAAAGAGAAAATAGTAGAAGGCGCTCTCCTATCCCCGTTTTCTAACTTCAACACTGGTCAACTTGTGGGTTTGGTTTCTTTATCCATAGGTAAGGAAGATTAGGGTGATCTTCAACCTTTTTTTGACCATGACTCACAATAAGGACATTTTTCATGAAGACTCATACACACTAGACGAGTCAACAAAACTAAAGCAAAGTTACACGTAATAATAGTGCTTGTATCCTCATTGTTTTCTGGTCTATTTTTTCACTGTCGGTATGACCCACTTAATTGAATTCACTAATGGGTCATGATCAGCAATAAAAGGACACCGCACTGGATGATCTTCCACCTACCTAGAAAAAATTCTTGCCAAACAATGATAGTCCGATCCTGCCCCCTAGTGGTCATATTTGGAACTGAGCTTGTCTTCCTAGAGGTCAATTTTTTCAGTAAATACATTCATTTCAGTAAAAAGTGCCGAGTTCAGGACCTATGCAAGGCATCTGGGGAGAAGCCGGGGGGGGGGGGGTGTCTGCGATGAATTACAGCATAGACCTTGACCCCGAGTCTTCCTCCAGTTGATGACCAGCATAACTGCTATAGATCTGTGCTGGCCAGTATGGTAGCCACCAGCCCCATGTGGCTATTGAATACTTGAACTATGTCTAGTGCAACTGAGAAATTGAATTTTAATTTTGTCTGATTTCAATTCATTTAAACTTAAATATAAAAATCAACACTTATTTCAGTTACTCAAATATGTATGGAACAATACTTTTTCAACTGTACGTTTTTTTATAACATCTAGATGAAGAGTCAATATTTCTGATGAAAATTTAACGTCCAAATTGAGATGTGCTATAAATGTAAACGAGATTTCAAAGTCCTAGCATGGAAAAAATCCTGCCAACTTAATTTTTTATACTTGGTTAAATGTTGGAATAATGTTTTTGGATATGTTGGGTTAAATAAATAAATAATTAAAATTCATTTCACGTGTTTACTTTTACTTTTTACCTTATTTTTAAATTTTATTTATTCATTTTGAGAGAGAGAGTGAACAGGGGAGAGGCAGAGAGAGGGGGAAAGAGACAGAATCCTAAGCAGGCTCCATACCACCAGTGCAGAGCCTGATGTGGGGCTCGAACTTACAATCACGACCTGAGCTGAAACCAAGAGTCAGATGCCCAACTGACTGAGTCACCTAGGCGCCCCTATTTTTACTTTTTAAATGGGCCTAATGGAAAATTTTTAACTACTTATGTGGCTTAAATCATATTTCTAATGAATAACACTCTCAAGGCTGGAGTTCTTCTGACATCTCTCCTTCCAGCCCCTCTTGTGTATCTTGCATCTTTGATGGAGGTGAAGGAAGATGCTAGAATCCTCAATCAGACTGGGTAGGGATGGGGACAGGGATTAGGAATTAAGTGTTGGCCAGGGGCACCTGGGTGGCTCAGTCGGGTAAGTGTCCAACTTTGGCTTGGGTCATGATCTTGTGGTTCATGAGTTTGAGCCCCAAATCGGGCTCCACGCTGGCAGTGAGGAGACTGCTTGGGATTCTCTCTCTCTCTCTCTCTCTCTCTCTCTGCCCCTTTTCCACCTGTGCTCGCTCTCTCTCTCTCTCTCTCTCTCTCTCAAAATTAATTAATTAATTTTTAAAAAGGAGTTAAACATTGGCCAAATTAAGGTTGGGATGCCTATGGCCTCATCTAGAAGAGTGCGGTCCACCAGGCAGCAGTGACTTGCCTGGAGCTCCTTAGCAATGCAGATTCTCAGGTCCCACCCTGAGAAGCAGAATCTGCATTTAGACAAGATCCCCACATCACTTGTTTGCACATCAAAGTTTGGGAGAGCCAAGTGGAGATACAGGGGGCAGTTCTCTGCATTTCTTTCCTCAGGGACATAGGAAGCAAGGCCAAGGCTGAGAGTGAGGCTTTGGAGAAGGTGTTGGAGCGCTGAAGAGATTGAGGGAAATGTGGAGGAATCATCTAGGGTGGGGATGTCAAGATGAATGACGAGAAAAAAACCCAAGTCTTCATGAACTCTGTGAGATCAGCCAGCACCTTCCTTCTCCCCTTCAGCCGTGTGCGTGCAGGGCAGTATCTGCCCGCTGAGTTCCCCCAGGCAGAGAGGGGCAGAGCAGTGCGGTGATTCTCACGAGGGACCAGGGATGGAAGCTGGTTAAGGAGGGGAGAGAAGCGGGGAGGGACAGGAGGAGGATGGGAGACGCATGAGTTGTCAGTCCTGGTGTGGTCACAATGGCAGTTGGGGTTGTTGAGCTGGAGAGACAGATGATGGTCAGGGCGTGGGCACTTGAAATTGAGATGATAGAGGGGGTGCAGTTACGGGTAACGAGAGGTTGCAGGGCAGCTATTATCTTGGGCTGGGAATAAGAGAAGAGGAAATGGCTGTTGGCTTTTTGGAGCGCGCAGTTGTTTAGGCAAATGAGGAAGGCCTTTCCGCCCACGAGAGACCTGCAGAAGCTGGGAATCCCCAACGGGTCAGGGTGACAGAGGAGATCAAGGTCCGCAGCCGTGGAGGGCAGCGTGTGAGGGCAGGATTGAGCTACACAAAGGCGAATTCACCTATCACGTCCTGTTAAGTCTTCCTGAATGCAATCACGCCATCACGCCGCTGGCCGACTGAGTCACTGGGCTTCTCTTTCAACTGACCACAGCAATTCACAGAGTTTCCTAGGCTCCAAGTATTTGAAAACTGCCATTTTTAATCCTTATACCCTATTGTTACCTCCCTTAAAAATTTTTTTTTAATGTTTATTTATATTTGAGAGAGACAGAGACAGAGCATGAGTGGGGGAGGGGCAGAGAGAGAGGGAGACACAGAATTCAAAGCAGGTGCCAGGCTCCAAGCTGTCAGCATAGAGCCCGACACAGGGTTCAAACTCATGAACCCTGAGATCATGACCTGAGCCGAAGTTGGATGCTTAACCGACTGAGCCGCCCAGGCACCCCCTAATCTCCCTTTTTTATAGATAAGGATATCAAGGCTCAGAGAAGTTAAGTAATATGCCCAATGTCACACAGCCACTAAAGTGATCTGAACAGAGCCCAAGTCTGTCTAGCACCAAAGCTGGCTGATATTCGGATTCACCAGGGGGCCTTCGTTTCAGCCTCCACTAAGATGCTGATTCACATTTCTGAGTCTAGGAAGAGGTATCCCCAAGGGAACTGACCTATTTTCACAAGCCCCTTAGGTGATTCTGATAGTCAGGGAAGATTGGAAAGCATTGCCCGGTGCCCTGGCTGCAGCACAGTGGATGCCAGGCGGGTTCTGTGGCCCAGCCTTTGTCACAAGGTGACGCATCCAGGGAAGGAGCTCTTACCCAACCTGTCTCCAGTTCTATTGAGCTGCTAAGATCGCTAGCAACAGTGCCACGTGCGTGCCATTTTCAGTGCTTTTCACGTAGATGATTTCATCCGAGGCCTCAAAAGTGCAGGAGGTAGGAAAAAACAATATGATTAGACTCATTCATAAGTAAAGAGATGGGCCCCAGGCCTGACAGCCATTCAGGGGCAAAGCTAGGACAAACTTCTTGTTTCTGGGACATCCACATCCACCCTTCTTTCTACTCCCAATTTCTTTATGACAGTGCTGACTAGGGGCACCTACCTGAGTGGCTCAATCAGCTCAGGTCATGATCTCACCGGTTTGTGGATTCAAGCCCTGCATGGGGCTCTATCCTGATGGCGCAGAGCCTGCTTGGGATTCTGTCTCTTCCTGTCTCTGCCCCTCCCCCACTCGTGAACACTCTCTCAATCTCTCTCTCAAAATATATAAATAAACTTAAAAAAAAAGAAGAAGAAAGTGCTGACTTAATGTTTATGGATAATAAGACTAATTTTTAGGGGAAAGAGTTCTAATTTTTTAATGTTAGAATCCCTTTAATTCAACAGATGATGGGGCAGGGCTGTCTGAAGCTAGGGATGAATGAGACTTTGTCCTAGCCCTCCAGTGGGGAGAAAGAGGCATATTTACCCCAGGCTGGGTTAAATGCCTTGAGTCAGTAAACACAGAGTCCTCTGGAAAAAAAAGGGGGGGACCGGCAGCTTTTTGGAGAAAGTGATAAATGAAAAGACCTTTCTTGGGTGGAGTAATGCATAAACTCTAAGTAATCAGGCACACTGCAGGAGGAATTTGTAGGACAGATGATTGGAGCCCTGGGGCTAGGTGCAAAGCTGAACTTTCCCTGCCCACTCCCTTCTGGTTCCACCTGGGCTCCCGGGACACCACCCAGGGGTCCACTCCTCCCGGACCTCCCTTTGCCTCTCCTCTCATCAATCACTAAGCTTTGGCTACCCCGTCCCTAAAACAAACAGCAGCCTGATTCCTTTCATTCCCTCTACGCTGCCTCCAGCTGCCTCTGACTTGACTGAACTTGACTTGACTTTCCTCCCAGGGCAGGGTTGACAGAAAGATACAAGACGCCCAGTTAAATTTGAACTTCAGATAAGCAAGGAATAGTTTTTAGTGTAAGTATTTCCAAATATTATATGGGGCAATGACACATACTTAGGGGAAAAATTATTTGTTGTATGTCTGAAGTTCAAATAAAACTGGTCATCCTGCATCTTTATTTGCTGAAGCCAGCGACTTTACTCTAGGGGCGCCAGCGGGCCTCCCGCGACCTTCCCAACCTCCTTCTAGGTGGCTGCTGATAGTCACATGCCTCCCATTGCCCTGGAGGTAAAATCTCAATTCTGACTCCCTGTCTCCGAGCTCAGCCCAACTTCTTGCCACTCCTACCCCACTCTATCCGCCCAATCCTAGATTGCTGGGACCAGGGGGCCCTAAACCCCATGCTTAAGATAAGATGCTGTTCCCAAGTAAGCATTTCTTCATCCCAGCACTTGCCAAACTGTCAAAATTATAATTAGGTGGTCTTTAACCATCTCCCCTAGACTGTGAGTTTCTTGAGGACAGGGGCTACGTCCTTCAGTTTTGTCACCTCCAGAACCAGAAATTGCTGTCTGCTTGACAGACAATAGGGGCTTAATTAATGATCTGCTAAGAGTCTTATGAATAACACGTTTATCCCTTTTATCCAGGGATAAAAAGGGGTCAAGAGAAGGGTACTGAATGCCTCTGGTGTGCCCTGGGCTAGATGCTTCGTTTCAGATTCTTTTAGGATTATAATCTTGATTCCATGATCAGCAAATTGGCCCAGGGAAAAGCAAGCAGCAAGGCTTGCATGGGGCTTGGTGGTGTGTGTCCCCACATTCCACTTGCCCATGGGGCAGATGTGACTGCTGGCTGGGAAACAAATCTCCTTGGAGACTGTTCTAGCAGTTCCCAGAAAGTAGAGAGGTACTTTCTGGGGAACGGGCCCAAGGGTAGAGAACATGAAGGGGTGTCTGGAGATCTTTCCAGATTCTGCAAGGCTTTGCATCTCACCTATGGCTCTATTCTGATATCAGGGGACTTGCTCCGGTGAGCTCACGCTTTGGGAGGGGACTTCTTAAAATGAGGTCTGTGGCCCCCTAAGAACTGAATTTACATTGGGAGTTGGGGTGGCTGGGGGAGTTAGCCTGCCATAATGTCTACCAGTCCCCCTAAGTAACTCCTTTTTAAATGGTAGATATACGAATATACATAGTATGTGTGTGTGGGCGGGGGGGGGGGTGTAATTTTAAAAACATCTGTATTTTAATTGGTTTGAAATATATAATCTATGTGGCAATTTTGCTTACTATGCTTACTAGTAAGTACACTGTTTTCACTTATGTTTGGTATGCATATAAGCTTCCAGATAAGTCCATGGGCCCCTCCTTCCTAAGTCTGCTCTATGACAGAGCTGGACAGACCACCAGAGATAATCATGTAAAGAAAACTGCTTAGTGATGCGTTTGGAATCAGGAGGGCTTCAGGTGGTCTTGGTGGTCTACCTGCATTCATTTCTAGCTGTGTTTTGTCAAGTTTACCTGCCTCACCCCCGCCATTCAGAAAGTTAGCGCCCATGGGCTGTGAAAGACATTCAGCAGTACGTTGATCTGTAGCTTATTAGCACTAGATAAGCACTAGATAAACACCTGAAATAAGGCTGTTCCTCTACCGGCAGCTTTGGCGTAATGGAAAAAACATGGACTTTGCAACAATACAAACCCCGGCAATGTTTCAAAACTTGCCAGAACTCACTTCCTGGTTTGGGAAATGGTACGAGGAGGGCATCCTTGCATTAGTGACCGGGAGGGTTGACACGACAGGCACACTAATACTAGTAACCTACATCCCAAGTCAGGCCTTCTGACTCTCAAACACCTGCTTTCCTGGTTGAAGTAACTTCAATCTGGGAATGTCTCAGTTCCCAGGATCAGAGATTCCCGGTTCCCTCTACATTTGGACGTTTGAAGTTTTAAACTTGCAAAGGGCGTTCGGCTTAAAAGAAGAGAATTGTCAAGGGTGTTCAGGGATTTATGTCTAATAATGAAAAATGGGAAACAGTTTAAATGTCCTCCAGCAGGAAACTGATTTAATAAATCACCACAGCTATGTGATAGAATACTTTGCGGCATTAAAATTACGCTTTTGAAGAATTATCTAGTGTCAAGAAAAAATGTTCTTGATAAAATGTTAAGTAAAATAAAAGCAATATTTAAAACATCATATAATATGACCCCACTCCAGAAAGACAAGTGAAACACATGGACGTATAAGGCAAAGAAGCACAAACGCAAGCGCTTTCCGAAGGGAGTCGGGAGGCGTGGAAAGACGTGATTTTCCTCCTCTATTTTTGTGTTTTGTCAGTTTCCATCAGTGATCACGTATTGCCTTTAAATGTGAGAACACTAGAATCACGTCGGGGCCTCGGCAGCCGCGCGCGCGCGCACGCGCGCGCAGCTGGCGGACGCGGGCGAGACCACCCCGGGCGGACCCCAGCGCCCCCTGGCGGCGCCCCGAGGCCCCGCCCCACGGGGTTGGGACGACGGGGCGGGGCGCGGAGCCCCAGCCCAGCCCAGGCCTGGTCAGCGCGCTGGGTGCCGGACTCGCCGCGCAGGGAGGGAGGCCGGGAGCGCACCGTCGGAGCGGTCAGGCAAGCCAGGGGGCCGGGGCCGGCGGGAGTTGGGGACCCCGTGTCGGCGGGGACGGAGCCAGAGCTGGGACGACGCCCCAAACTTTTTCCGAGTGCTCGGCCCGGGGAGGCGGTGCCGGAATGGGAATCTGTTGCCTTCGCCCTTGGAGTTTCGCTTTCCCGCTGCTCCCCGGGAGGCCGGGTGGCGCCTGTTTGGCGTTGGGAGCCGAGCAGTGGGTGGTGGGCACCAGCGAGCGGGCCAGGGTCTGTGGGTGTCGCGTCCCCCTCTTTCTGGCGCGTGCGTCGCAGGGCGTGTCCCCCGTACGAGCCCCCAGAGTGGCCAGTTGCGCGTGGGATGAGGCTGTCAGGTCCCTCGGCTGGTGGGAGGGGGAGGGGAGCGGCCGGGGAGCCTGGTGCCAGCCTCGGTGTAGACAGGTGAATGAGTCTGTGAGTGAGTGGGGGGAGGGGTCAGCAGCCCTCTATGCTTGGCGTGGGGAAGTGCCACCCCTGTCACCGTGACTTTGCCTCAGCCTGCCTGCTTCCAGCCACTGTGCCCAGGCTGGATTCAGAAAGCTACAAGGAAGTACTGTCCTCCTCGTGGCCTCTTTGGGTCAGCATAAAAACCCAACGGGAACATGGGAAAGGGGAAAACAAGTGGAGCTGGGGAAGGAGCCAGGAGCCAGTGGGAGTGCCAGCAGGGGAAGGCTGCTGGGAGGCTTGGCCCTGATCTGTGGGTCCTGCATCAGCTTGTCCTCCAGGGTGTCCATCCCCTCTCACCCCACTGTGGCCTGGGTGTGGTATCCAGGGGGTGGCATTCTACCTGAGGAACCTGGACATGGGATTAAGTGGGGGTCAGGGAACCAGGGTCAGGGCCAGATGTCATGGCAGGTCCTTCAGGTGTCCAGTTCTCTGGGGCTCTGAAATATTCATCTCACCAGTGAGCTTTGGTTTCAAAGCTGGCGCCTTTGGCCTGGCCAGTGGTGGCAGGGGGAGCCAGGTGCTGCCTTGGGGCTGCTTTGTCGGGGGCCGAGGGGCAGCCTTACTTTCTCCTCCCCTGCCTGCTGTCCCTGCCTCTCTAGCCACGGGACCCAAACAGAGGACCCAGTTTGTAACTTAGAAAGAAGTGGCGGGACCACACAAATGTCAAGGGCATTGACTTCTTCTGTCTTCTGGTGCCATGACCTCAGGGCCTCGCTTGTAAAAATGGGCACGTCAGAGACGTAATGATGGGTTACACCATAAGTGTGGGGAGAGCTTCATGTCATGAGCTGGGGTAATAGCCACCTCAGCTCAGACTCCTCCCATGGGAACAGGGGCCTCAGCTGGAAGCTGTCTACCTCAGAGCACTTCCATCCACCCCCCAAACTTCTCACCCAGGGTCCTTCAGAAAGCGCAGAGGCCCCAGAGAAGGGACATACACTTGTGTCTTCGGAGGGCTGCAGGGGCAGGGTCAGAGAGGGGAAGCCGAGACAGCTCTGGGAAGAAGGTCTCCGCTAACAACACGGTTAATGCTGATGTGGGCTTTCTTGAGCATTCTGTTGGGACTGCTGTACAGGGGAGGGCCTTGACCTCCAACCCTAAGAGTTGAGATTCTGAGCCAAAACTTGGGTCTTGTTTTGAAGTAGAGATGATATTCAGAAGTCTACAGGCCACAGTGCCGGTACTGAGGGTACTCCATACACCGGTCAGGGAGGAAGATAAGAATGAGTCCTTCTTCTTGTGTTTAATGATTTGTATTTTTTCCCATGACAGCAAGGGGATGGTAGGCGATGCCAGTCTCCTGGTTCTATGCTAGTTGAAGATGTCCCCCCAGCCCTTGGCAGTAGATCAGTAAATTCCACCGTGGAGAATATAATAGCAGCTGTCTGGGAGGTGGGGGGTAGAGAGGAGAAGGACCCTTGCCGTGGACGCTGGCTGGCAGTGAACTGACTCAGAGTGAGGGGGCATGCCTGTACTTCATGTGACTGCTCTGAGGGCTGGGTAGAAGGACAGGGATTTTAAGATATGAGGAGTTGGGACATGAATCATTCTCAGGGTTGGGTCTATCTGTAAAACAAAGGTGGCCTGGTCAGGATCCCACAGGATATTAATTAGGTGTGCTCTGATAAAAATGTTTCAGGCTTGAGCAAGTTTGGAGGAAAACTGGGTGAAACAAAGTTGAACAGCTTTTGCTCACGGCAGGGCTGCTCAGAAGCTAAAAATGCCCTTGTGCCTTGGGAATTTCCAAAAGGGGTATGGATTGTTTTTCAAACTTATCTGTTTCAGAGCTCATTTGTTAACATCTCCCGGGGTAGTGTTCTTTAGAGCAGTCTGGGAAATGCCTGGCTGGATGAATTTAGCTTTCAATGCCATGGTTCTGGGTAATGAGTCCCTCCCCTTTGCCCCCATGGGGGCTGATTTGGGGGAAAAGGAAGCCGAGAGAGGGCATTTGCCTGGTGGCAGGGTTAAAACTTTTGAGCCCGGGTCTCTCGCCTTCCTGCCTGGTAATCTTTCTTGTCTACGGTGTCACGTTCTTTCTTTGCAGACTCTGGGGTAAGTGAGCACCCAGGAAATGCTGGCTGCAGGGTCCAGAGGGCAGTATGGGGCAGTTTGGGAGGAGAGGGCATTAGGGCCAGTCCCAAACCCGGAATGTGTCAGGTGCCTCTGCCTCTGCGGACATTTTACATCAGTAGTGACCCCAGCGTAGATTCCTTAGGAAATGTGTCACTCTGCCCTGAAACCCGTGGGTCATTCTGCCCTGAAACCCGCTGCTCATTCAGAAGCAGAGACTCTTGGAGTCAGAATGGACTTGATCTTTTGGTTCCATGTACATGTTTTATGGAGGAGAAAAGTGAGTCCAGAGATGTGGAGTGGCCCACCATGACTCACAGTGGGGTTAAGACCAGGACGAGAACTCTGCTCCCTGCCTTCTAACCCAGGGCTCTGGCGTTGGACTGACTTTGTGCAAGGGAAAAGGTCTTTGCTACCTCAGCCCGCCCCAGGTGCTGGCCTGGGCACACAGGTGGCTGGTGGGCGTGCCTCAGGGGCTTCTGTTCCAAGCAGGTGTCAAAGCAAAGGGCATGAACTGTAAAATCAGACCTCAAATCTGGGTTCAAACACATCTCTGCTGTTTGCCTGCTGTGGGACCCTAGATCTGTTTTTGTCTGAATTTCAGTTTTATCTGTAGAGTGAGGGTAAGAACATGCACCCCAGAGGGCCGTTGTGAGGCTCAGACCTGCCTGAGTAGCCAATGACAGGTACGTTACTTACTGCTGTGAGCGGTTCTCTTCCTTCCCTGCCTATCACAGGGAAGGGTTCGTTCCTTTCTGCATGGTGGGTTGTTAATTCTGCCTGCCTCTGCTCCCTCCTAGTCTTGAAGTCCAACTGAGAGGCAGAGAGGAAACCAAAGGAGGAGGTGGATAGGGGCTGTGTCTCTGAATTCTCCTCCCTCATCTGCATGGCCCGGCCTTTGGGACCATAGATGTGGCTGGGGTCGCTGAGCTCACCCACACTGCCGGCACAATTCTATCACCCACTGACGGGGGCTGAAGCTGTGGGGCCTGGCTTACTTCTGCTCTCCAGGGCATCTTCCTCACCCCTCTTAGCCTCAGATCTGAGAGAGGCCACCCTGGCTCGGGGCTGGGGCTGGGACGGAAGTCATGGGTTGGCAGTCTTATCTACTTCTGAGCAGGAAGGCATGATGGGGGCGGGGGGCGAGGATAGGGGGGAAAGGGTATCTTGTTCTGGCCCCGCCTCACTGGGCAGGGCTGGGGATGGAAGTTCCAAACCCATGACCAAGAGGCCCTTTTGTGGGCTGGGACAGGAACTTTCTTGGCATTGGGGTTTCCTTGTCTGTTAGATAACCGGATGATTTCTAAAGGCCACTCCGTCTCTTACGTCAGGTTTTAGATCCCCTCAGAGTCATCCTGTTATTCCCAGAAGCCAGGCAGACTGAAGGATAAGTTGATTCTGGGCCTCTTGGTCCGTGTGCAGCAGGCCTGGTGACTGCCCAGACACTCCTGGGTGTATCTTTTTTAGTCCTCTGCCCTGGTGGCTCTGTGCTGGGGGTGGGGGTGTTGTTCTTGGGGGTTGGGGAGAGCTGCAGGAGTTGGGGTAGGTAGAGGAAAAGGGAGGGAAGGAGACCGTCCTACGAGGCCAGGGGCTGTGTTCCTGTGCCTGCCGGGTGGGGTTTCCTGAGATGCACACTCTGAGCTATTCTTTCCATTCTGACTCTGGGCATCGGTTCCTGGCAGCGAGGAGGGCAGGCTGCCTGGACCAGTCAGCTGCTCCTTTCCGCCCCTCCCTCCAACACACACCCGCTTGCTTGCTTGCTTGCTTGCTGTGACTTCAGTAGCTCAGGCCTCCTCTCTGCAGATTCCAGAGCCTTAACCCTTCAGGTGCGCCCAGGGGAGCCTGAGCCTGGGCCTCAGCTGGCCAGAGCTGTGGTGGCCACACCGAGGTGGCTCCGGGGGAAGGGGCTGTTTCCCCAAGGCTGTACCTGAAAACCTTGACAGCCAACAAGTCCTGTGTTTGAGCCCGCCCACTGCTGCTGCTGGGACGGCTGGGTCTGGAGGAGAAAGGAGAGCTTCTGGCTCCTTCTGGTGGGGGATTGGGGTCTTGACGATGGGGGAGCAGACTTAGATCTGTAACATGGCAAGGATGGGGCAGTTAGAACGTCTTGATAACAGGCATGGTGGGGAAGAATGTTCTAATGATTCAGGCTGCCTGCAAGTGGCACAGCCTTGCTCCCTGTTGTTGGAGTGTGTTCAGGAGAAACTGAATGCCTACTGTGTTTTAGGAAAATTCATGCTTCCAGTGGGGACCCTTCAAGGTCCCTTTAGCCCATGGAGACTGTGAGCTCCTCTACTAGCTACTGGCAGAACCCAGATGACCTGACTCCTGGTTTCTAGTCTTTGGGCATCAGTCATCCTCCCCATCTCTGGATCATCTCCCTCCTCTTTCCCCTCCTTCTCTTTCAACTCCACATTCTCCAGCGCCTACCATTACTCACAGCTCTGAAAGTAAACACTGACCACTTCCCCCTTTCCCTACTGCCTAGGCAGAGGCGGGCCCCAAACCTCATCCTTCTCCGAGGTCTCCATGACACAGAGTGACCAGGGCCCTCATGTAGGCTGGGCAGCTGTCAGGGGGCAGGCCAGGCTGTGGGCCAAGGCTCCTGCCCGCCTGGCACTGCTCAGAGGTGGGTGTGGCTGTGTTCTGCCACTCCTCTGACTCGCCTGAATGCTCTCCCCTTCTCCTGTGCCCAGGACTGCACATCAGAGAGCGGGGATGTAGGCCCCGCCTCAGGTCCGGCAACATGACCCTGACCATGGAGAGGTCACTCGACTTCCCCGTCTGGCTGGTAAAGCGAGTGGGCTGGCTCACCTTAGATGAGAGAGTTTGCTTTTAGCTCTGTCATTTAAGAATCTCTAGCTCTGAATACCCTCTTAACCTCCTGGCGGTGTTTGGGAACCGGGAGATGGGGAATTACGGAGGGGCCTGAGTGGTTCCATGTCCTTTGCTATGTGAGCCTTCTGTTGTCATTAGAGGGTCTTAAACGGGTAGCCGTGAGTGGTGACGAGAGGCTTAGATAGATGGGGCATCAAAATGAGAGATGAGAGCATGGGGCTCTGCAGTCCGTCTTGGCGCTCAGGTGTTGACTTCATCACACCCTAGCTAAGTAACTTTGGGCAAGTGACTTAATTCTTCTAAGCCTCTATTTCTTCATTTGTAAATAGGGATAACATTATCTACCCTGTTGGACTACTGTAAGGACTAATAAAATAATAACTATAAAGAGCCAGCATTTACTGTTTTTATCAGGGGTCAGGTACCCTTCTAAGTGCTTTATGCATATTTTTACAACTCTGAGAACGGTATTGTTAAGAGTGTTAAACCCATTCTCCAGGTGGAGACAGTGAGTCATAGTGAGGTGACATGGTCAGTGCCAGTCTCTGGTGAGCATGGGCTGGTGGCTGAGCCCTTGGAGAACTGGACTGTGAGCTGCTGCGTCTCCAGCAGGCGGGTCTACTGGTGAATTCCTCAGAAGAGTCAAAGGGAGGGGTGAGAACGTGCAGAGGGAGTCCTCGTGAGTCAGCGGCCTCCTGAGCTGGACCAGGCCCCTGGAGACCTGGTGGCCAATCCGAGGCTGACCTTCCTCTCCATGATTTACCCTGGGGCCACAGCCCCTGTGGTCTGGAAAGGAGCCTGTTTGCCCAGCTTGGCTTAGAGGGAGGAGGGAGGGGTCACTGCTGGCCAGGCAAAGGGGAAGCCCCATGTCGCTGGGTGCCTCAGATAGTTCACAATCTGTTAGAGCAGGAAATGAGCTCACAGATCATCTGACCCATAACACCTCATTTTATAGAGGAGCACCCCCAGCAGGAGACAGGGCCAGGTCATGGTGTCATCACCTGTGGTGGCCCAGCTGGGGCTTCAAACCACAGGGCCTTTTCTGCCAGTGCCTCTTGGGCCATGCTCAGCCTATTCATCTGTGTGCCATCACCCAGATGGGTGGGCATCACAGGAACCCCGGGCTGAGATGGCTGTAATAATAACACATAGCCCTACTCCATAGTAAGTTTTTTTTTTTTTTTAATATTTTGTGTTTTTTTATGTAATCCCTACACCCAACATGGGGCTTGAACTTACAACCCTGAGATCAAGAGTTGTATGCTCCACTGACTGAGCCCGCCAGGCACCCCTTTCTTTTTTTTAATAAGTTTTAGATATAGCCCTACTCCAAAGTGACCTGTTTGCACCTCTTCCTATAGACAGGATGCCATTCTCTTGGTGGAGTTAAAAGGGGATTCTTGGAGAGGGACGGGCAGAGGGGTGTAGGGAGAAGGAGCCTTTTGCCTCAGGGGAGGAGAGCCAGTTCATGTTTCTTCCTTTTTCAAAATCTATTAAGATTCACATATTTATACTTATTACCCTATCCTTACGGAAGACCGGGACATTTCCAAAGCAGTTAATATCTGTTTCTTATGCTCACAACACTCCGTGTTTGGTCTTCTCTCGTTCTCTTTCACTCCTTATTTCCTCAGGTCGCCCTACTCCACTGTGCAGGACCTTCACCATGACCCTGCTTTTGAAGCCTTGGTTTGCTGTCACACCCTCACTGTCAGAAAGGTCTTTCTTATTTCTGACCTGACACATTCTTGTTGTGCTGGCCCATCTACTCTGAGAAGACGGAGAACAGCTTTCCTCAAAGTAACCCATTTAGAGCCCTGGCCTGATATCCGATCCCTCCTCCCTGCCCCTCCCCACCACTTTCCTCTCTGAATTATCCCAGTTCTCCTAAGAGAGAAGAGATAAGACAATTCTTTATCTGATCCCTGGACTGTGCGGGGTGCCCTAAAAAGAGAAGCCGGTTCTCTCTTCCTTCCAGCAGAGGTTCTGAGCACGTCTGCCTGCCTGGATCCGGGGGTGCTTCCTCCCTGGGGGGTCCTAAAGGTCTGCCCCTTGGGAGATGCTGTAGGAGGAGGTCATGGCCCTGTCAAGGCTTTTCAGGGACCCCCTTCTTAGCTTCTCCCAAGCCCCCATCTTTGCCATCTCAGAGGGGAACACCAGGCCTGGAGGACATTTATTTGGCCTAAGAGGCAGAAAGAACACAGCCTAATATAGAGGATGCAGACCCAGGACCCTGAAGGCCTCAGTTCCGGTTGTACCATTAACCTGCTCGTTCTGTGGCCCTGGGGAGTCAAGAGTCGCTTCACTGTTCTGCGCCTTGTTCCTCTTCTCTAAATTGAGCATTTGGGGCCATAAGACCTGGAGGTCCCTCTCAGCTGTGTTTTTGGGGTTCCCTCCTCGTTCCTCAGCCCTCCCCTGGCCATGGGACTCCTCCTGCCACAGAGAAGACACCTGCTGGGTCTTGAGGCATGACTCATCAGTGCATTCTCCTCCCCACTTAGCCACAGCTCCTGCTGGGGAACAGGCAGGAATCACGGGGATACCAGAGGCTCCAGAGCCCAAAACATGGGTCTCTCCCTCCCAGGGGGTTTCGGGGCCCTGTACGCACTATCTACTACCTGGCAAGGCTGTGAAGAGAACAGTAGCAGCCATATGCTGCGACACCCGTCGGATGCACCTTAGCTGTTATTTGAAGGAACCAGAAAGTCCTGTCTCTGGCCTCACCTTTTTTGTGCAGCTCCCCAGCCCTGAGTGGCCAGCCCCAGGCAGCTACTCGCCCAGGCCTCTCAGGCGTCCCCTGACTCAGCCACTGGCCACGGAGCCACTGGCCACGGGCCCCCTGCCCTCCCACTTGGGCCTGGTGGCTCGGCCCTGGGGCTAGCTTGTCCTCCCCCTCCACTTAGAGCCCTGGCTCCTCCCCAGCTCTGCCTTTCAGGCCTGAGGCTCCTGCCAGCTGCTGTGGGGGCTGGGCTGACCCCTTCAATGGGTCCCGGCTGGCCCCGTGACTCACCCCCAGGCTTGGCTGGGGCCATCAAGCTTCTTCTGTGGTCACTGAAAACTTTTCTTAAATGAGCACAGGGGAGTTCCCGGGCTTCCGTCCCTTGTCTCTCACACCACTGATGCCCAGTGACTGCTCTGGGCTCCTGCACAAATCCCCCCTTCTGCTTTCCTGGGGGCACGAAGCGGCACAGGAGGGAGGGCCGTAGACAGAAAGCTGGCATGAAGGCAGAGGGACAGGGGCTGAGCTGGTGGGGATGGGGAGGATGGCCTGTGGGCAGAGGATGACACTGTGATCACGATCAAGAGAGAAAATGTGAGGGTCCCCTCTCTATAGAGGCAGCCTGGACTAGGGCCCCGTGAGCTGGGTCCGGGCACTCCTGACTGATTTTCTCATCTCCATTTCAGGTGCCCTCAGCCCTTGAGCGGCCATGTCCAGCCCCAGTGCCCCCCCTCCGTATGAGGACCGCAACCCTCTGTACCCTGGCCCTCCGCCCCAGGGGGGCTACGGGCAGCCGTCTGTCCTGCCTGGTGGCTACCCGGCCTACCCGGCCTACCCACAGCCTGGCTACGGTCACCCTGCTGGCTATCCACAGCCTATGCCCCCCATCCACCCGATGCCCATGAACTACGGTGAGTCCCCGAGGGGCAGCTGGCGGGGGGGGGGGGGACGAGGCAGCACTTGTACCACATGAGGCCACCTCTTTTCCTTCCATCTCAGCTTCCTGTCCCATCCCTTTTTTCATCTTCTCCTTAGATCTCTCCTGTTTCACCATCTTTGTTACCTGCCCCCACCCACCCCGTCCCCTTAGTACCTGGCCCTGAGCCACCCACTAGCCCCTTTATTCAGCAAGGAGACTGAGTCCATAGACACACACCAGAACTTCCATATCAGATGAGAAAGTGGCGGGGTAAGGCAACTGGTTCCTGGAGGCCATTTCCGTGTCCTAGCTAGACAGTTGCCACCCCCTGGACTCCTCTCTTCTAGTAACTGCCTTTGGTACCTGAGGCACTTTTTTTTTTTCTCCCTTAAATATTCTCGATGCTGACAAGTCCTCATCCTTTAAGGTAACATCTGAGTCTTACAGACATCCAGAAGTCATTTGGATGTCTGATAAATGTCATGGCAGGTAAATGCTCTGTTTGGTCAGAAATGAGAGATTAGAATGCAGGGATTTTTCCTGAATGGCTCACATGCGGATTTTGAAAGCAGTGTCCAAGGAAGCATTGAAGGAATGTTTTGAGTCCTGTAGCCTCTGGAATTCTGGGGCACGGCCAGCTCTCAGCTGGCCATCTGTGTTCTGTTGGGAATACTAGCACATCAGTCACGGTCACAGTCATGCTTTGTCCTGTGCATGCAGGCCGCTGGCATCCCCGAGTGCTGATGTTTGCCGGATGCAGATTATGCTCCTCACTCTGTTCTCCACCCTCCACACATGCGCTGTGTTTCTATCTTCCTCTTCCTCCTTCCATCCGTGACGCCCCTGCTCCGGCCCTGCCAGCTCCTCTGGCTGATGCCCCAAGCCCTGCCCCTGCCTGGCTTCCTCACTAGATCATGACCCCTAGTTGAAGATCATGAGTGTTCATTCCCCAGAGCACCCAGGTGTGGGCCGGGCACCCCCATACAGGAGCCATCAGTGAATGCGCACCGATGGAGTGGCTTACACCAAAGTCCCCTTGTGACAGGGACGCTCGGCTCCGCATGGTGCCCAGGCCATCCCTGGGTTACTCTGAGGGCATCCAGAGGACCTGATTTGGGTGAGGAGTTCCTGAGTTATACCCTTGTCTTTTGGCTGGAGATCCCTGAGACTCTGAGATAATGTCATGCAGGCTTTGGGATTGAGGCCACATGTCCCAGGCCCCCAGTTGGTCATATTTGATCTGTTCCCAGGCCCAGGCCAGGGCTATGATGCGGAGGAGAGAGCAGTGAGTGAAAGCTTCGGGCCTGGAGAATGGGATGACAGGAAAGTCCGACACACCTTCATCCGAAAGGTGAGATATGGGCGGGGAGGCCACTGTACGTAGGCTGTGGGAATGGGGTGGGGCCGGGGGTGGAGATGGCCAGACACTATTAGTTCCGGGGCACTTGTTCCCATGCAGATACGCTGTTGCCTTCCGAATTCTCTTTAGTCCTGCCCTGCCCTCAGAGGGGCCCCCAGCTCCGCTGACCTACGTTCCCCGCCTTTCACTCTTCTCTTCCTTGACCTTGTGGTGGGGGACAGATTGAATCTGGGAAAATCTAGGCGGGCTTCGCCAAAGTGTTCTGTCCTCCCCAAACGTCTTTCTCCTGTTAGACTGTGAGCAACTTGAAGTCAGAATGATCAAACTCTTTTATACTCCATCCCTCCCCCATCTCACATCTGCACGGTGCCCTGCTCCGAGTAGGTGGATACCCGAGGAGGTAGATACCTGACAGACGTCACACTGAACTCCCAGAAGTGTGGAGGCCACACCCGGTAGTGCAGCGAGGCAGGGGGAGTAAGTGGGGAACTGAGGCTAGGTGTTGGACAGGGGGTGGGGGAGATGTCAGGGAGCAGCTGGAGGTGGGGGTCAGCTCTGAGGGTGCGTCTAGTATCTGAGCCAGACTCCTCAAGGGTGGGGGGCCTTCGGGCCAGGCTGCAGCCGAGGAGGGCCCTAGTGGAAATGAAGTAAGAAGGAGATCCTTCACCATTAAGAAGGGGCCCCCTCGCCCCCCGTGAAAGACGTGGGCAGGGTAGTAGGGTCTTTGGGGCTCTTGGGGGGGACTGGCTGCTTCCCGGGGGGACACGGGGGATGGTGACACATGCTGCCCCCACCCTGGCCTGTGTTCCAGGTTTACAGCATCATCTCCATCCAGCTGCTCATCACGGTGGCCATCATCGCTATCTTCACCTTTGTGTGAGTCTGAGGACTCGGGGGCCCTGCGGGTGGGGCCGGGCCCTGTGCTCAGATGCACTGGAAGGGGAGTTTGCATGCGGTGGCCAGGGTGGGCGGCGGGAACGCAGGCTGCTGGGAGGGCCTGGGCAGGGAGGCAGCCGGGCTGAGGTGTGACGGAGTGTGAGGTGTGTGACTCCCCTCCCTTGTCCTCCCCTGCTCCACAGGAAACCAGTTGGCGATTTCGTGAGGAGAAACCTGTTTGTCTACTATGTGTCCTAGTGAGTCTCTGCGCCTGTCTGCTGTGTGTGTGTGTGTGTGTGTGTGTGTGTGTGTGTGTGTGTGTGTTGGGGGTGGGGCAGCGAGATGAGCGGGAGACAACTGACCAGCTTTTCTCAGGGCAGCGATCAAAATGCTTTTTGAGGGGCCCTCCAGGCTGCCGGCTGTGCTGGCAAGGGTGGGTGTGTGTGAGCCACCAAGTGAGGAGTAACAGCACCGCAGAGCTCCTGGGAGCAGGGGGTGGGGGGCTGGTGGCTGCATGCACACTGCCAAATGGTCCCCGGATTCTCCTAGTCTGTCTGCCACGGTCTCCTTCAGCCTCCTTCCTGGCCAAGCCCCCTGTCTCAGAGGTTCTTGGTGTCCTTGGCGGGGGTACTTGTCCTGGGCGGCTTCCCCTCAGACTTCCCAACGGCTCCCAGCCTGCCGGCCTGGTGAGTGCCACCAGGCGGGGCCCAGATGGGGCTGAGGGGCAGGCTGGGCCTGTCGTCCATTTCCTCATCTCTCTCTCCCCAGTGCTGTCTTCCTGGGCACCTATCTGACCCTCGCCTGCTGCCAGGGACCCAGGTGAGTCCTGGACAGACGATGAGAAGGGATGGTGGGGGGCCCGAGGGAGGGGCAAGTGTTTGGGGAAGCAAGGGGATCCCTAGAGCAGCTGCGTGGTCATGGGCGCAGTTGAAGTTGAGGTGCGTACAAAGTCCCCTGGGTGGGTGGGATCTATTCAGCCACGCGGCTGTAATTTTTACAGTACATCTGCAAGGTATGTAACGTTTTAACCATTTAACACATATGGAAAACCAAAGGCTCAGAGGTTGAGTAACTTTCTCACGGTCACGCAGTCATTGTAAGAACTGCAACTGGACCCAGGTGTTTGTGGCTCCATTGCCCAGGTCTGTCCCACTGCCCCATGTTGTCCCTGCATAGAACCCCCGAGCAGGTACCAAAGGCCATGCCCGCCTCCCCACCCCCAAGTCAAGGCCTAATTCTCTACGCACCTGAGCCAAGAACTTCCTTCTGCTAAAGGAGCCTCTGATACCGGGCTAGACCCAAGTCGCTTAATCACACACGGTCTCTTTCCCTTCAGACGCCGTTTCCCATGGAATATCATCCTGCTGACCCTCTTTGTAAGTCTAGAAGGGTTGAGGGAGGGTGTGGAGATGGTGTGAGAGAGAGAGAGAGTTGGTCCCAGGGAAGGGGCTGGGGACACCACTGTGGAAGATGTCCCTGGCTCTCTCCCCGACCCTAACCTGACCCATGGCATTGGTCTCATCACTGCCTCTTTCCTACTCAGTCACATTTGCCCCCCCAGCTCTGGCAATCTACTGTGGCCATGCCTCCATGCCACCCTTCTCATGTGTTTCACTCTTGTCTCTGTCCTTCCCTCAGACTCTTGCCATGGGCTTCATGACGGGCACCATTTCCAGGTATATTCCAGGACAAACCACCGCACTCTTGTGAAGTGTCTGTTATGTGGGAGCGGGGCATCCCTGGGCTGGCAGTCATCTGCGTGGGTGGATGCTGGGCAAGATCCTTCTAGAAGGGATGGTTTTGAAGGCATTCATACATGACTTATCTATCCCTTTGGCCTCTCTGAACTCCTTCTCCTCAGTGTGTATGAAACCAAAGCCGTCATCATTGCAATGATCATCACTGCCGTGGTGTCCATTTCGGTCACCATCTTCTGCTTCCAGACCAAGGTGAGGGTATGGAGGGCCCTTCCCTGGCCACCCCACCTCCTTTCTTCTATAAACCTGGCCCTCCAGGCTTGGCAGTTGAGCAGGCCTGTGAGGGCCCAGACTCCTCTACACCAGGGATTTCCCTTGGAGAGTCTAGTCCCCTTCCCCTCCTGTCTGCAGCTATAAAACTGCTTCTTGTGTCTGTCCTTAGAACGTCATGGTTACGCCCAGGCCTTCCAAGAAGCAGCACTGGGACTCCCTGGGGGGGGAGGCAGGGCAGTCTAGCTGGGCTGCTAGTTGTGACACTTGTCTGACAGGTGCTTCCTCCTCCCTTCCTGGCAGGTGGACTTCACCTCGTGCACAGGCCTCTTCTGTGTCCTGGGAATTGTGATGATGGTGACTGGGATTGTCACCGCCATTGTGCTGTCCTTCAAATATGTGAGTGTCCTGGGAGAGCTGCGGTCCGCAAACCTAACATTCACAGGAGACTTTCCGTGTGAAGTGTTGCAGCACGCCCACGCCCCACGCCCCAGGCATCCGGGCAGGCTCTGACTTCTGGAAGCTCTCAGCTGGCTAGAAAAGGCACCAATGCTGGAGTACCATCCTTTGGTTAGGGTCGTCTCTGTTAGGAGATGGAAGGCCCTGGGCACCGTAGAACCTGAAGCCCTGGATGACATTACGGAATTCCTATGGGAAACAGTGGGTGAGATGTGTCTGGCAGCTGAAGTCAGGTTTGAGGAGGGAGATGGCAGATGGGCTTCGATGGAGGGGACCCCCGAGGAGGGGAGTGTGGTGCTGGGAAGGGAGGCGTACAATCAGGAGGGCCACCTGCCTACTTGACCATGGCTGGCCCTACCCTTCTGTGGACAGGCACCTGGAGGGCTGTTGAGCAGGCTGCCTTGGGGGTCCATGATTCTGACAGTCGTCAGGGTGGTAGTGGGGCTTCCCTCCCACACCAGGCTGCAGGAACCACTCTACTGAATGCTGACTATGTCTAGGGCTCTTCAAGCTGTACCTGCCTGGCTCCTGCCCCTCCCAGAGCTATAGCTCAACCACCTGCTTTTTTCCAGAAGTACAGTGGACACTTCTGTAACCTAACTAACTTTGGAGATTGGTTTTATATGATCCCTGGAGGATGGCCTCTGTTTTCTCTGCCAAATGTTACTGTTCTTTTTTTTAAGTAATCTCTACCCAACGTGAGGCTCGAACTCACAACCCTGAAGTCAACACTCACAAGCTCTACCAGATGAGCCAGCCAGGCACCCCAAATATGTTACTATTCCTAATTTCTTTCAGGATGTGGAAGGCAGAAGTAGTCCTTTCACATAGCTACCTTCCTGGGTCTCCCCACTCAGATGCCAGAATTCTGGGGGAAATGGCCCTGAGGGACTGCCTGGGTCTGTGCTTTGCTAAGATCTCTAACACTGTCCCTGTCCCCTCTCCCCAGATTTACTGGCTCCACATGGTCTATGCTGCTCTGGGGGCCATTTGCTTCACCTTGGTGAGTAAGGCCCTGCTGTCTCTAGGAAGGGGAGTGGGGGCTGGAGAAGAGGAACTATACAGGTGGAGCAGGAGTTTAGGCTGCTTGGGAGCCAGGGAGTGGGGCCACAGCTGCCCTTTCCTCTTTCCACGGTCAAGAGGTGACCGATTTCCTGGGCATTCCTGCCATCGCTCGTTCATTCGCCTGCTGTGAATACCCAGCAGGCTGTATTATAGATGATGGCGTGTCTTTCTGCCTTCCTAGACTGAACCATTTGAGGGGAGAGACCATGGGTTGTTCTGGTCATTAAAGAGTCCCTAAGTACACTGCATGGCACGGAGGCTCCTAGGACAGATGTGCTTATGAAACGAGAACCAGACAGGAGCTCTGGCCCCTGAGCCCTCACTCGAGCCTTCCCTGTTCCTGCAGTTCCTGGCTTACGACACGCAGCTGGTCCTGGGAAACCGAAAGCACACCATCAGCCCGGAGGACTACATCACTGGCGCCCTGCAGATCTACACTGACATCATCTACATTTTCACCTTTGTGCTGCAGCTGGTGGGGGACCGCAATTAAGGAGCACCTTCCACCCCACTGTGCGCCCACTGTGGGCTCTCCCTTCCCTAGAGGGCTGGGCCCTGTGACTGGAGTCCGGACCTCAGACCCCCTTCCTTCCCCTCCAGTAATATGTCCAGTTTCCTTTCTGTCCTGGGACGGGTGGCCTCTGTGGTGGTGGATGTGCAGGGACCTGGCGGGGCTGGAGGAACCGGGGACTAACTCTTGCCTCTGGTAGACTCGGCAGGGACCAGGCAGAAGACGTGCCTCCTCCCTCCACCCACTCCGTGGCACCAAATTCTTCTCGACTGCTGGGGTTGCAGGGAGGACAGAAAAAGCCTATTCTACAGCCAAAAGGGAATATGAAAAGTAGAAGTAACTTTGGGGTGATGAGGTGTCCCCTCCCACCTCTGCCATAGGCTTCTGGGCTTGGTAGCTGAAGCTGTTTCCTCCCTCAACCCCCAACAAAGCCAGAAAGCTTTGTCCCCAGCCTCCTGGACTCACTGGCCATTATCCTGTACTCCTCTGACAACCCTTAGTGCCTTCCGGCTCACAAAGGTAGAAGAGATCTGTGCCCATGGGTCTCCCCTGCTTCAGTCCCTCTTCTTTCGATGGCATGTACATACTGTTCATTTGGAATAGGGGAGGACGAGGAGAGTAAGCAAAGCCAAGGATGGGCCAAGACAGAACAGCATCTACCCTGGGCTTCCTCACGGCTTGTGGTGGTGGAGAGGGCAGGCCTGTCCACAGCCATCTGGTCCCCATTCTCCAAAGCTCCCTGGGGCCTCCTTGGGGGCTTCTGAGATCTCTGGTCAGAGAGACCTCTTGCTTCCTGTGCTCAAGCTGCTCAGAAAAGAAAGTGAGGAGCAAAGCTCAGGAGATGGGGTGGTTTGTAGGATTATAAGTGGGGCCAGGAAGTACCAGGGTGAAGAAAGGCCAGGGTGGGGGGCAGGAAAATGCTCTGGGGTCCTCTCCCTGATCTGAGGGGTATGAAAGCCTACTGTGGTGTCCATGGAAATTTCTGTGTTCTTTCCTTGTGCTAACCTGGGAAGGATCCTGAGCAAAAGAAGACTTCCCCTCTCAGTTTGTTCTTAACTTGTGCTGGGGGATTTTAGACTTGAGCCTCATCTCTCCAGCCAGCTGCCACTTTCTTCGTGACACCAAGTGCCTCAAGCTGGAATGGGGAAGGAGGACAAGAGTCCTTCTGTCAGTGGGGGTAGAAACCAAATCAGCCCAAGGGTATACTTAGGACTTCTCTTAAGTACTTGGTCCTAAATATATCACACAAAAGGACATAAGTAGAAACGTAATAAAGTTTTGTGTTTCGGAGTTAAAACCCTACTTGGCTCTGGTTTCTTTAAGGTGTCCACTCTGGCTGGTCTGGCTCTGCCCAAACCGTCCACTTCCTACCTCTGCATTTTGGTTTGGTTTCCTCTACCTTGTCTAAGATCACAAAACATATTTTGCCCCAGTGCTTCCTGGTGATGGACGCAGTAGATCGATAAAGGTTCAACCTTAGCAATACCGGGTCTGGCGCGGACGAATGGTCTCTCTCTGAATGAGAGTGGTAACGTGACCTTTTCTGCATCATGGACCCTTCACAAAAGCACACGAGAGCTAGGAACTCTCTTACTCACAAAGCTGTATGTGTACACGTGATTTTCACACTGATGGGGGGAGATGCACCACAGGTTCAAGTTTAGAACTCATGTCTTAGAAACCACTAGTCCAAACCCTCTCACAAACAAGGAAACTGAGGCCCAGAGAGGCTGAGTCACTTGGACTAGACCAAGAGGAGTCGTGTTTTTTCCCCCACACCCTGAATGCCCTTTTTGATTCTCTTTATTTTTTGTTAGAGGCTCAGTAGGACTCCACCCTCCGGGCCAACAGCTCTGAGGGCCTGGTCCCCAGGGCCTGAGCCTAGGCTTGTTGTACTTAAGTCTCTGTGGTTTCCCCAACCAGCCAGCCGGGAACACTGAGTGCTTCTGTGAGAGGGAGCATATGTGAGTAACCAAGCCCTCCCTCTGCCCCTCCCATCCCAAGGGAATCACAAGCCCAGTCCTGGTTCCTTTCGGCTCCAAACACTTAGTAACTTTATTTGCCTTTGGCTGGCTTCTCCGGAGGGGTGGGGTAGGGGCTGGCAGCAGCCTGGGCATCAGGCGCCCTCTGGTGGACCTCACAGGCAAGGACCAGAATCACGGCCAAACCCAAAGGACTTTGCGCTCTGGAGGCCACAGTCAATACGGTCTAGGGGAGGGTTGCAGTGTTCCTCAGGCTTGCACCCCCGACCCGGCTTCAGGAGACGGGGCATGTTGGGAGGAGGCCCTGAACCTCTGGCTCTCATACTCGCCCGTGTTGGATGCCCGCATGTTCTGCCGAGCCTTCATCTGCTTCAAACGGTCCTTGTCCACTTCCCGCTTGGTGAGGATGAAGAGGAGGACACCACAGGGGAAGCCGATGGCCCTAGGGGTGGGGAGATGTGCATGGGGTTTGGGGAGGGGCCAGGCCTGAGCCAGTGGAGCTGGGGGAATCTCATTCCAGCTTCATCGATGACACGCACACTGCAATACCTCTTGTGTCTATGCAGCCTCTGCACCGGCTGCTGGAGGGTCCCAAGCAAATCAGAGCCTGCTGCTGCACTGCTTAAGACTCTGTAACAGCGCTCCGTCACTTTCTGGCCAAATCCAAACTCCTAGGCACAGCACCAAAAGCCCAGTGTGGTTGGGTCTCTGTCCACCTTTCCATTCCTCTCCCCTCTAGCTTGACACTCCTCAACACGAGTCCCGCAATCCTGCCATACTGACTCTGCAAGGTTCTCCAGACAGCCCATCCTCTTTCCTTCTCCAAGTGTTGGCAAAGTTTCCCTCTACCTTAACTGCCCCACATCCCCTCCCAGGCTCCCCCTCCTAATCTCAGTAACCGCTACTTGGGAGGCACTTTGGTGTGGGGGAAAGGGCATGGAGTCACAAGACCTGGTGAGAATCCCACCTCTGAGCCTCAGTTCCCTCCTGTGAAACGAGACGTAATTTTTGTAATGCTTTTTGTTTTTTGTATTTAGGGGATGTACTATTTATCTCAGAAAAGCTAAAACGTTACACTGTAAAGTACCGGCACACCTGAGGTGTGGAAAAATATGTTAATTTCCCTCTCCTTTCTTTTTAATATTGACCAACAACACATATTAAGGCCAGAGTCAGATCCAAATAATGATGTATTGAACACCTTGTAGATGCTACTTATACACCTAATGTAATCTCACACGATCTCAATGAAAGATCTCAACTGGGTTTCACCCCAAGCTCCCAAAAGAGAGAATGAGGCCAGGGGCCCAAATTCACATCAGATTAGCTCAGCTTACTACACAGAAAGCCCACTGTCTCTCCAATTCCACATACTTTCCCAACTCCCCTGCCCCATTCCTCTGAGATTCCGGTCCTCACACCAAGCAATTCTGTCCCCACAACCTTGGATTCAACTCACCACCTGAAACTTAAGAGAAGTTTCTGGGTCCCGCCCTCCCCTGTGCCACTCCCCATTGGTGGGCAAAGAGTTAACTGAAACTCACCAGGCTAGTCCCACAGCTTTCATGGGGTTCTTGCCCCTCTTTCTGGGAATGTATTCCAGCTCAGGGGATAGGGGCTCAGGCTCCTCCTTGCACTCTGGGGAGCTGTGGCTTTGCAGCGCCCGGGTCCTGTTCTGGGACGCCTTGTTAGCTGTGGCTCCTGAGAGGATCCCTGTGGATGGAAGGAAGAAAGGTCAGTAAGAGAGTATGAGAAGAAAGCCCGCGGGAGGAAGGGGAGTGACTGCAGTTTGGAGTAACAAGTGCCAGGGAGAATCCAAAGGGAAATGGGAAAATTGCCATCGAGGTGGCACCTTTGGAAGCCACTTCCACGTCACTGCGGGCTCATCACCCTGGTGCCAGGAGAACGAGCTTCGTTGTTCTTCATCTGCTCAGACGACAGGATGTGAAGGACTGCAGTGGGACTCACATAAGACGTATGAAGGAAATCCGAGAAAAAGGTTTTCAAACTGCAGAATGTTAGCACTGGGAGCTTAAAGGTAGTCTACTCCATCCCCTCATTTTATAGAAGAGGAAACCGAAGCCCCGAAAGATGAACTGCTTCGCCCAAGGTCAAACTGCTAATTGGGGCTAGAACCCAAGCCTCCTGAATTCCAGGGCTCTTTCCTCTGCACTGCGGTGAGTGTGAAACACCTGGAGCGCGGGAGTCTAAAAGGCTTCCTCGGAGCTCCCTCTCGCAGCATGACCCTAGAGGTGTCGTGTAACTTGAAGGCAGGGGGATGGACTGGGTGACCTCTAGAGAGCATCTTTTAGCCCCCAGACTCTTTATGATCCTGCAGAGGGGTGCGGGCAGGAACCGACAGCCATGACCTCCTGCTATCGTTGGTCGGGATGTATAAAAAGGGGGACCCCCTGCAGTCCTGCCCTCCCCGGGGTCCCTCTCCTTACCCCGGAGGACGCGGGCATTTCTCGCCCCCCGGCCCTTCAGCGCCGTAGCAGCTACCACCGCCGCCATGTTCAGATCCCACCCCCCTTCACCGCGCTCCCCGCCGGGAATTGTAGTTTGCGTAAGGGGCCTCCCCCGCTCCTTCCGTCCTGCCTACAGACCAGAAACTACAACTCCCAGAAGCCCACGAGGGGACCCAGGAGAACTACTCTTCCCAGGAGACCCCGGAGGCGCGCACGCTCGCTTGTTTCCCTCCTGTTGGAGGCGGAGCCAGGCCGGGCGGAGTTTGGATTCTCCCTGCCACGCCCCGTCCCCGTCTCCCAACTCTGCCCTGTGATTGGTGAGTCAGCCAGTCAGCCCCCTTCGCTATTGGCCGAACGGCCGCCGCTCTTCCTGCCGGAGAGTCGCTTACGCCTACTTCCTCCCGGGAGGAGGGGCTCGAGTTCCGCGTCGTCGCGCAGAGCTGACTCTGGGAGGCGTTTGGGCCCAAAGAAGTGGATCGGCCGCTTGCGCCGCATGGAGTCCGAATCCGAGAGCGGGGCCGCTGCTGACACCCCTCCACTGGAGACCCTAAGCTTCCATGGTGATGAGGAGATTATCGAGGTGGTAGAACTGGATCCTGGTCCGCCGGACCCAGGTGAGAACTGCCGCTCCTCAGGCCGTGGGACAGGAGGCGCTCACCCCTGGCCTCTGACCCCTGCTTCCCCCCTCTCCCTTCCCCTCCCCACCGGTCATTCCTACCGACCTCCTTCGCCCTTCCCCCCGGCCCTACCCCCACACTTAGTTCTCAGGCCTGGCAGGGGTGGGGGTTCCCCTGACGCCTCCTCTGGCCCTTCCCCTCACACACCCCCTTCCCATCATCCCCTCGGTCCTCCCTTCTTACACTGTCTCTGGCCAACCCCAGGTCCTCAGACCTCTCCTGTCTTCCGTCCCAGATGCCCCCTCCTCCCTGCCGCTTCTCGCCCCCGCTTCACCCTGGCTGCCTGACCTCAGCCGACCCTCTTGCTGCACGCCAGCGTCAGGCCTCCCCACACCTCTCCCCTGCCCTCTTTCGTACTGCCTGCCGAGCCCCATCTTTTAACCCTCTCCCCGAAGCAGATGATCTGGCCCAAGAGATGGAAGATGTGGACTTTGAAGAAGAGGAAGAAGAGGAAGAGGGCAATGAGGAGGGCTGGGTTCTGGAACCCCAGGAAGGGGTGGTCGGCAGCATGGAGGGCCCAGATGATAGCGAAGTCACCTTTGCATTGCACTCAGGTAGGTCTCTGAGGAGATCCGTCAGAAACTCAGTGCAGGTGGGCATTTGAACATCAGACACCTGCTGTGTACGGAGCATTAGAAGGGACGTGGAGATGGGGAAACAGACGGGCCTGGAGCTCACCCTGTGATGGAGTGGGAGAGAGCGTGGCTCCTGAGCCAGCCGAGACACCTGGGTTCCCATCCTCCTGTGGCTGCTTACTGACTTACGATCTTTATTAATCTCTCCGGGTCTTAGTTTCTTTTCAGAAAATTACCCTGTTGTAAATTAGGGATGATAGTACCTTTTTGAGCGCATTTTATATAATCTTTTCCAATATTAGCTCTTAATAAGGTAAGTCACACGGTGCTGTCCCACTCTGTGCTCAGCCTGGTGGCAGCCCGTGCAGAGAACTGGAAGCCTTGCACGTGTACACTCCTCTTGTCTATGCACGAGTCTGGGGTAGTGAAGGGGTCAGCCCTGGGGAGGGACTTGGGGCTTGGCAAGCTTTTGGAGGGATTTCTCCAACAACCTGATGTTTGAAACTTCGAAGCACTTGGATGCGCCCTTCATTTCCAGGAGGAAATACATGCTGCTTTGGGTGGAACGGGGTGGGCTTCCTGAAGGTTCTGAAGGACAGAACCTTAGCGGGGAGCCCTGTCCATTTACGGAATATCTCTTGGGACAGCATCTGTGTTTTGCGTGAGCCTGGACCCCAAGACCAACACCTTGGCGGTGACAGGGGGTGAAGATGACAAAGCTTTCGTGTGGAGGCTCAGTGATGGGGAGCTTCTCTTTGAGTGTGCAGGTGAGGGGCGCGCGTGAGGTCGTGTTCCTGTAGCGGTCTTAGGGGGCTAGCCTGCAGTGGTTGTGCACCCAGTAGCTATTTAGTGAGTCCCACTTTGTGCCAGCTCTGTGCTGGGCCTGAGGCTCTCAAAGCAGAGTAACTTTGTCTGTCTTGGGCACTGGGGAGGGAGCCACTGTTGGTCAGAGGAGGGTGGGAAAGGTCTGGGAGGAGGTAGCACTGGTGTGGGAATATTTATTTCTTTATCTGTTTTATTTAAGAACTTTTTTATTTATTTATTTTAAGAGAGAGACAGAGACAGTGTGCACAGCAGAGGGACAGAGAGATTGGGAGAGAGAGAATCCTGAGCAGGCTCTGTGCTGCCTGCGCAGAGTCAGACACGGGGCTCGAACCCACGAAACTGTGAGATCATGACCTGAGCTGAAACCAAGAATCAGACGCTCAACCGACTGAGCCACCCAGGCGCCCTGGTGTGAGAATAGTTAGGCAGAGAGGAGGAGTGGGTATTTTGGGCAGAGGTGTGGAGTGGACAGTGTGGGCAGGACATAGGCCGGGCTAGGCATGGTTGAGTAGGAAGCCAGCATTCGCCCCTGAGATCTGGGGGTATCGACTCCTGGAGTGGCAGTGAGTTTGATCACCCGTTATGGTGGGGTGGTGAGACTCACTCTTCTTTTCTACCGAGCTGGTCCTTTCTGGGGGCGAGACAACTGGGAACCCTGATGTTTTCCTCTCTTTCTGTCTACTTTCCCTTGCAGGCCATAAAGACTCGGTTACTTGTGCTGGTTTCAGCCACGACTCTACCCTAGTGGCCACAGGGGACATGAGTGGCCTCTTGAAAGTGTGGCAGGTGGACACCAAGGAGGAGGTCTGGTCCTTTGAAGCAGGAGATCTGGAGGTGAGATCATCAGAGTGGTGTTCAGCTACGTGGGGCCTCGGGTAGAGAGTGAGAACTTGGGGATCTGGTCTGGCCTTTACCAGACCAAGCCAGCTATAAGCCAGTGCGCTCCCAGGGTGCCTTGAGCAAGGGCGTCTGTGTCTGTTCCCTGTGCCGTCCGTGCTGACCTTGGAAGCAGGGGCAGCTTGGGTGGAGCTTATAGGACAGGCTCCTGGGTGGGATGGGGCGACAGGGTGATTTCCTCTCTGTCCAGTGGATGGAATGGCACCCTCGGGCACCTGTCCTACTGGCGGGCACGGCTGATGGCAACGCCTGGATGTGGAAGGTCCCAAACGGTGACTGCAAGACCTTCCAAGGTCCCAACTGCCCAGCTACCTGTGGCCGAGTCCTCCCTGATGGTGAGTCTTGAGTGCGGAGAGGTGGGATCCAGGTTTACTCACCTTCCTGGGCTCCCTCCCAAGCCGTGGCCTGCAGACTCCAAGGCCTGCTGTCTGGAACAGGGACCCAGGCCCCAGAGCAGGACCGCTCCCTTTTCCTACCCCGAACTCGGTTTTCTCCACTAGTCCCTGGGGCACCGTCTTTTCCCTTACTTTCTCATCTCCCCGCCCCCGCCTTTGCTGGGTGTGCCTGAGGGTGCTTTCTCTCTCCGTTTGTGCCTGTGGCCCTCCAGGGAAGAGAGCTGTGGTCGGCTATGAGGATGGCACCATCAGGATCTGGGACCTGAAGCAGGGAAGCCCAATCCATGTATTAAAAGGTATCCAAGGGGCGCCTGGGTGGCTCAGTCGGTTAAGCGTCCAGCTTTGTCTCAGGTCACGATCTCACGGTCTGTGAGCTCGAGCTGCACGTCGGGCTCTATGCAGACAGCTCAGAGCCTGGAGCCTGCTTCGGATTCTGTGTCTCCTTCTCTCTCTGCCCCTCCTTCCACTTGCGCTGTCTCTGTCGCTCTCAAAAATGAATAAATATTAAAATAAATAAGTAAATAAAAGCATCCGAGGCAGGGGAAGGGTTAACTGGGCCTCTGTGGAGAAGGCCTGGGGCAGGACTCAGGGGCCGGGAGGAAGCCTGACTTAGCCATCTGCTCCATCCTAGGGACTGAGGGTCACCAGGGCCCTCTGACCTGTGTCGCCACCAACCAGGACGGCAGCCTGATCCTAACTGGCTCTGTGGACTGTCAGGCCAAGCTGGTCAGTGCCACCACCGGCAAGGTGAGCGCGACCTGGAGCCTGGCTGTTAGGCTCTGCTTTCTGTGTCTTCCTCTTCCTCTCTGATTATTCTCTCGGCCCCTTTCCCGTTGCCTTTCCGCCTTCCAGTCAGCCTTCCTCCGATCCTCTGATTCTCTCCCGTGGCTTACAGGTAGTGGGTGTTTTCAGACCTGAAACCGTGGCCTCCCAGCCCAGCGTGGGAGAAGGGGAGGAGAGCGAGTCCAATTCCGTGGAGTCCTTGGGCTTCTGCAGCGTGTGAGTGAGAGAAAGGCCTCGGCCTGGAGCCAAAGGCAGCTGGGGAGAAGGGGGCTTGGCGAGAGGTGCCTGGGCCGGGGAACCGGGGAGGAGTGAAGAGTGCGCGAGTCCAGGTCCCTCTGCGAGCCTTCGTGGTTCTCTTCTCTGCCCAGGATGCCTCTTGCAGCTGTTGGCTACCTGGACGGGACCTTGGCCATCTATGACTTGTCTACACAGACTCTCAGGCACCAGTGTCAGCACCAGGTACAGGCCGCCCGCAGCTATGGCTGTGGCTCTCTCCTCCCCTCCTCCCTCCGTGAGGCGGGTGGGGGCACACGCCTGTCAGCTGTCCCGCCCCTGACTTCCGCTGTGTCTCTGTCGTACCCTGGCGTAGTCGGGCATCGTGCAACTGCTGTGGGAGGCAGGCACCGCCGTGGTTTACACTTGCAGCCTGGACGGCATCGTGCGCCTCTGGGACGCTCGGACCGGCCGCTTGCTTACTGACTACCGGGGCCACACGGCCGAAATCCTGGACTTTGCCCTCAGCAAGTAAGTGAATTGGGCAAGGGCTAGAGTCTCCTTGTGTACTTGGAAGGTGGGACTAGCACATGGGGGGCCATAGGGTCCTTGGGGTGCGGGAGGGGATTCCTGAGGGAAGCTGGGAGCCAAGGCCTGGTGGTGGCTTGTGAGGCAGAAGTTCTGGGCAGCCTGAGGGAGTTGTCACTTCGGGTTGACAGTGACGTACCCGGGGCCTCACGTCTCGGTTCAGGGGCTGAGGGGCGGGGATCGTCTCCCTCGCTGCTGCGGCTCTTTTCTGATCCCCTTACTGATGGCTGATCCAAGTGTGTTCAGTCAGTGTGGGCCCAGCAACCCGGCGCCAGGCACTACTGATCTGGAATTGAGGATGCGCTGGAGGAGACCAGCCGAGGGCCTCTGGGTAGCGGGCTTGGGGCCGGGCCCCAGGTCATTCCGTGCCATCGACCTGTGCTTTCTGTCTACAGAGATGCCTCTCTGGTGGTGACTACGTCAGGAGACCACAAAGCAAAAGTATTTTGTGTCCAGAGACCTGACCGCTAATGGCTGCAGCCTCTGCTCTGTGTCTGGTGTTGAGGGGTGAAGGGAGAACCCCACCAGCAGAGGTGGTAGGGTACGAGGGAAGAGGAGGGGGGGCCTCGGACTACTTTCCAACCCCTTCAAACTGACTTGCCCCCCTGTCCCCTCTCTTAAGAGACCCACCCCTTGGCCCCCCCTACCCTCGCCCAGACCTGCGGACCCTTCAGAGGGGGGTCAGGCCTCTTTCTCTTTCACTTTCATTTGCTGGTGTGAGCCACGGGGGTGTGTGTTTGGACGTGGGGAGTAGGTCTCTGAGGTCCCCGTTCTTTCCCTTCCCAAGTCTCGGGGGGTGGAAAGGAGGAAGAGATATTAGTTACAGATTTTAAAAATGTAAATAAAATATACTTCCCAGAGATGGCGTGTGTGTGTGGATTTTGTGGCGCCTGGAAATGAGGAACCAGTCGGGGGCCTGTCAGGGTGAGATTCGCTGCACAATCTGCTAGATTTCGAGGTATCTCAGCCCAGCCTCTCAGGCGGTGGCACGTCCTCCCCTCCGGGTGACTCGGTTGCAGTCTCCCTCGATGCACGTATGTCTTCAGTTTTTCTGCTGCTGTCCCACCTGCCTCCTTTTCTGAGATGTGGAATGAGATAACCATAAACCGGGTGGAAGGAGCTTTATTCCATCAGGGTGGGGTCAGATCCAGAGGCATGGGGACAGAGAGGAGATGAGAAGATAGGTGCGGTGGCCGAGATGGACGGCTGCTTCTCGTAGGAGCGAGCAGAGGCCCTTCCCCTAGTTCAAGTCAAGGTCCACGCTGCTTTGGCTGCTGGTGTGGTAGGCAGTGCCGGGGCCGGGGCTGCCCTGGGAGGCTCTTCCCCGCAGCACCCGAAGCCACCTCTGGGCGGCCGCCCTCCAGGGGGCCGTGTAGCGCTGGTCACCCAGCCCCATGGCCACGGGCACGGCCGCCGCACTGGCGCTGCCCAGCGAGATGAGGGACAACAGAGTTCCGGGCCCCAGTGGCGGGCGCTGCTCATAGGCCAGGACCGAGAGGAGCAGGGTGGCCACGTAGGGCCCCCAGCACAGCCCGAAGAGCAGCGTGGCCCCGGCCTGCGCCCTCGCCTGCCTCCAGGTAAGGGCCCGGGCCAGGGCTGAGGGCGCGCCGCGGCACACTGCCCGCTCCAGGCGGCGGATGTCCTGCAGCTGGCGGTGGGCGGTGGCCAACACGCGGGCGCAGAGAAGGGCGGCAGCCCCCACGGCAGGCAGCAGGAGCCCGTAGACTTCGAGGTAGAGGTAGGGGGCTGGGAAGACAGCCTGGGAGCTGCAGTTGGTGCCGGGGGCCCAGTGGTTCCAGCCCAGAGCAGGCAGGCTGGCAAAGAGCAGGGGGCCAGCCCAGGTGAGGAGCAGGGCCAGCCGCGTGCTCCCGCGGGGCCGCAGGGGCCGCAGCACCGCCATGTAGCGTTCGCCGTGCACCAGCAGGAGGTTGGCGAGCAGGGAGAGGAAGGAGAAGTTGGGCGCCAAGTAGAGGAAGAGGCACGACCAGTAGCCCCGGCGGCTCTGGCTCCAGAGGCCAGGCAGCGCGGGCAGCGCCAGCCCGGTGAGCAGCCCGGCCAGCAGCAGGCTCAGGAAGAAGCAGCCAGAGGGTGGGCTGCGCAGGTGCCGGTCCCTGGCGATGCCCAAGGCCAGGAGCAGGTTAGCAGCGACGATGAGGCTTGCCAGGGCCAGGGAGAGCCCCAGGGCCCCCACGGGGATGGGGCTGGGCACCTCCCTGGTGCTGTTGGGTGTCATCTTGGGCCTGGGGACGGGGGAGGCCTGGAGCAGCCGCCAGCATGCCTGGATGGAAGACGGCAGCCAAAATTAGGGGGCGCTGCACATGCAACCAGAGGTTGCACACCCACAGACTGCGGGCCTTATCTTGTTTGCTGATACACATTTTTTTTTTTTTTCCATCAGTGGCTGATTAAAAAGTTACATAAAAATTCTTACTTCTGGCTTCTCTTCAAAAGTCCTGTCCAGCAACAAGTATGTCCTGCAGGGTAGCACCAGCTGGAGCTGACCAGCTCCCCATCCTGCCGTGTTGGCCATGGCTACTTTCTGTCTGACCCTCTCGGGGCAGCTGTGTCTATGCCTCCGGTTAGACTGAAAAGCCAACCCACCCAGCCCCAGAGCCCCGAAGCATCTCTGGATCCACAAGGCAAGACCTCTAAATCAGCCAACAGGGAGGTCTGGCTGGCGTGTAGTGGTCTTCTGGCCGGCCAACAGTTGAGAGCCCCTTTCAGGCTGGGCTGGGGCCAGTGCTAGGGGTGGGTGCTAAGATAAAGGAGAGGGGTCCCCGTCCCTAGATGCTCACAGCCTGGTTGGCACCAGAGTATTAGGAGAGGGTGGGTTGCTGAGGGTTGCGGGGCGGGGGCAGGAGTGAGGCAGAGGCGGAGGCAAAGGCAGGGCTCGCTGAACGCTGGAGTTAGTGACAGGCCAGGGCCACGGGTGGCAGCAGCAAGCGGGGTGCTCTGTCCGTTGCATCGCCTGCCCTGCCCCTCGGCCATCTTTGTAGCTGGTTACAGCTCAATGAGCGGCCTCCGGGTAGGACTTCCAGCCCATAAACTTGACTCATCTGCACCACACTAGCAACAGGGCCCTTCCTGGAACTGGAGGAGGAGAGGAGGGAGAGTGAAGATGCCAGCAGCAAGGAGGACACCCCGCCACGCCTTGGGGAGCTGAAGCTGAGCCCAGAGGAGGGGCAGGGGGAGCCGCGGGGCAGGGCCTGGCCGTTCTGTGACTCTGATCTGTCCCTCTCCTTCCCTTTCTTGGCTCTGTGTTCTCGGCCCCCCTCCGACACCCCGGCTGCTGGGGCCACATCGTGGGGAGGAAGAAGGGTCCTGGCCCCGGGGGAGCTCCTGCTGCTGTCAACCGGGGAGCAGCTGCTGTTGCTAGGATTAAGTCAACACGGAAAGGATTCCCAGCTGCCCCCACCCCCAGGTCATAGGAACCGAGGGCACCACCACCACCTTGAGCTCAGGAGATGCTGCCTTACTCCTCTTCCCAGTCCCCCTAGGCCTGCCAAGCCCCACCAGGCTGCTGCCCCTTTCCCCTCCCTTCAGCCTGTTTCCTCTTCCTCAACCTCCCCCACCCCTACCCCCTTTCTCTACCCAGGACATCCTTCCCTCTCTAGCAGGCCCTTTGGTTTCTGTTCCCTTTGTCCCCACGCCACCAACTCTATGAAACTCCACAAGACCTCAGGGTCCGGTCCTTCCAAGCTGGACTCTGGAGCTCCAGCTCCCAAGGACTCCCCTGGCGTGAGTCCCCACCCCTCCTCCACCAGTGCAGCGAGAAAGGCAGGGACAGCCCCAGGGCCACCTTCCCAGCAGAGTGCTGGCCCCGTGACTTGCACCCCCTGGAGGCTCTGGTGGCTTTGGCCAAGTGCAATGGCCTCTGAGGATCGGGGGCTGAGGTGTCCAGAAGAGGCTGGGTGCTGGGTAGGGGCAGGGGGAGGGGAGGGGAGCAGCTACTCACATGGCTGTTGGGGACAGGTGTTGCTGGCCCGGTCTGGGCTTTCCTCAGAGTGTCAGGGAGCTGCTGCAGGCAGGCCCGCAGGGCTTCTGTCGCTGTCTGGTGTCCCGGCCGGTGAGGGCATGGTGCCTCCACAACCTGGGTACAGCAGGGCCCCGGGCTCTCTGCTGCCCGGGCTCTGCCCCTGCCTGGGTTCTGGAGGGATGGAGCCGGGGCTGGTGGGGCTCAGCCCGGCCCCGCCCCTGGGGGTGGGACCCGGCACACCCAGAGCTGCTGACTGCGAGGCCTTCCCCTCTGAGTCCAGTGCCCTCTCCCTGTCCTGTGCCAGCATGCCCCCTCTCCAGCCGCCAGCCATCTTCTACCTCAGGTCACCCAACTTGGAGCCATCATCCGCTAGCCTGGCTAATCTGAGAAATGCATCCCAGTTAATGAATAAAAATGGCTTTGTCCATCCCCCACTTCCTGTCCCAGCTAATACATTTACATTTTTATTTTATTTTTTAAACGTTTATTTGTGGAGAAAGAACGTGAGTGGGGGAGGGGCAGAGAGGGAGGGAGACACAGAATCCGAAGCAGGCTCCAGGCTCTGAGCTGTCAGCACAGAACCCAACTCACGAACTGTGAGATCATGACCTGAACTGGAGCTGGACACTTAACCGACCGAGCCACCCAGGAGCCCCAATACGTTTACATTTTTAACCCTCTGGAGTGGCCGTCTGGCTGACAGCACTTCCAGCTCCATGTCTGATGGTGGCAGTGGCAGGGGTGTTTGGAACTTTGCTCTCATCCGATCCCTTTCAGCTTATAAAAGCCAGCCTTGCCTTCTAGAACCTGGTGTCAGTCTACACTTTTCTTAACTACTTTGAGTCAAGTTCTGGGCTATGAGGTAAAAATGGCTCTGGGGGTGTGACCTACCCTGGGGCCTCAATTTTCCCATCTGTAAAATGGGAACAAAGTAAAACCACCTCTCTGGGCTGCTGTGAGGAATATCACAGAGCAACGTGTGTGGCTGCATATATTACAGTGCCTGACACTTAATGTGGGGTGGGGGTGGGGGTCTCAATAAATGATTCATTTCCTTCCACTTCCACGATGATTAAGAGGCATGAGCTAGTGTTGGCATCAGAAAGCCTGGGTTTGAATCCCAGAATCCTGGCTGGGATCCTTTTTTTTTTTTTTTTTTTTTTTTTCTTAATTTGTGTGAACTTGGGCAAAGTACTAAAGCTCTTTTGTCTTAGTTTCCTCATCTGTAGAATATATTGTGCTCACCTATTGTGAGACTAACCGAGATAATGTGTGATGAGGACGAAGCGCTAGGCACACGAGCACACAATGAAAAGCAGCTGCTATTAACATCTTAGGATTTCTGCCCTTCTCTGCATGTCCCTTCCTCCAGCCACCTGTATCCTCTAAGAAAGAACTCTGTAGAGAAAGGCAGAAAGACAGCTCGCAAAAAGCAAGAGGGGAAGGGTGCTTTTGCTCCAGAGAGACACTGGGGAAACCAGGTACAGGAGAGGAAGGGCAAGTTCAAGGCTAGGAAGACAAGAGGCATGATGCTCCAATTTTCACTTGTATCAGGTGAGGTCTTGGGGTGCTGGAGAGAGGCCAGTTACACCCCCTTGAGGCCTGAAGTGGGAGGGAGCAGAATGAAACTGCGAGAAAGCTGGAGATGAGCCATGAGGACAAAGACTTCCCTGCTCAAGAGCACAGGTAGACTGAGCCAGGGGACTTCTGTGCCCTCGGTGGGGGTGGTGGTGGGGTAGACCTGGGCTGAAGGCTGGGGGCCGAGGGGTCTAGCTCTGCCAATCCTGCACAGTGGTTGGGGCAACCTGGGGAGCAGAACTTCTGTTGGGACAAAGAGTGGGAGGAGGAAGGCATCCAGCCTCAAACCCATCCTCAAGGGAGCTGGCTGCCGGAGACTGGCTTACAGCAGCTGGCCCTCAGACCCACGCTATCTGGTCAAGCAGAAGTCAGAGGCTCTGGGAGAGTTCAGCCTGGGGCCTGGGCAGCAGTGGGTGTGGGGCCCCTCAAATACAGGATTGCCAGGAATAAACAGACGTCTTTCTGTTCCCAGCCATGGCCTCCTCCCTACGAGATCCAGGATGTCTGTGTTTCTTCTCTGCTGCTTTGTCTAAACATTGTGTGTGGGATGACGTATGAAGGGGACATCTTAGGCCATGGGAGCTGGGAAGCCTGGGTTCTGTCCCCACTCAGCCCTCTCTCTTCCTTACTGGACCATCCAGTCCTTCTCTGCTTCCCCGGCAATCTCTGGCCCGGACTCATCTCCAGCCTCCCCTAGGCCCACAGGAGGGCTCTGGTACAGGTGGTTTCCAGATGCTTCATTCCAGCTGCAGGCTGGAGAGCCCTCTTCGTGGTCCTCATTCTTTTCCTCAGGTAGAGCCTAGGTCAAGGGGCCAAATCCCACCAGGGAATCCTCCTGGGCCTCCTCCGTTCACTCTAACCCTTGGGATATTTGAAGCTCTTGGCTGACCCTCGGTGCCTGGGACTGGGTGGATGCGGTATGCGAGGGCTGGGGGTACTCACTAACTGGATGAATGGAAGAGACAGGGCACTGGGGTTTCCTGGACCCTGGCTGGCCTCCAGAAGCCACTGTCAAAACTCCACTCCCTGTAGATAAAGAGCAGACGAGCCCTTGGGAGCCACCGGGCATAATCCTGGCCAGGATCTTGGCCTCAGAAAACCCTAAGTCAGGTCTACGGGCAGAAGAAACCCTGGTCCTTCCTGTTAGGGTTAAACCAGATTCTCCATGGCTCCCTAAAAGCCACAGACACTGGTGATTTTAGGTGATCTCCAGAAGGGGGTAGCATTGCTTGAACTCAAAACAGCCCCCAGAGCAGACCCAGGCTTGGGTCTTTAGCCTCACTGTTGAGACGGTCTTAACTTCCAATGAGACCAAAGGGAACTGAAATGGCAACTAAGTGCCAGTTCCCTGTAAGAGGGCTGCTGCTGCAGTCAATAGGTGTTCCGCCCACCAGAAACAGGTGACAAGGGCCCAGTCCCACCAGGGCCAGCACTCCGCAGGGCCCACATTTGTTGGGATGGGCACTTAGCTACGTCCTGAGCTAAGAGTCCTGATTCAGTGAAGTCCAGATGACTGAATGACACGTAGCTTTCAGATTTCTTGACTGTGACCACAGTTAAGAGGACGTTTTTCATGTATACAACTAAAACACAACCCAAAGTCAGTACTTACCCTTAAGAAATGTCGTGCACTCCGATCCATGCCATCCCATTAAAAACGCTGGTGATGAAGTTACACACATAAGAGGCACACACAGAAACACACAAGGCACACATATGCACACGTGTGCATGTGCATGAGAATGGCCAGGACTGTGTCTATGACCTCGTCCTGGTGGTGACACCGTGCTACAGTCCTACGAGATGTTGCCGCTAGGGGGAGCTGGGTGAAGTGTATACAGGATTTCTGTATTGCTTCTTGTAACTGCGTATGAACCTACAATGATCTCAAACCCGTCTAGGAAATAAAAAAGTCAGGAGTTCACAATTCATTAATGGGTCTCAAACCAGTTTGGAACGTACCGCACTAGGTGGAGACAAGTTAGAAGGGAAAGCAAAAAGCTAGAAACCATTTGGCTGGCCCTCAGATCATTTCAGGTACTCAGAAAATTCTCCTGATAATTCTTTACCAAGCAAGCTTTCTGAACTGATTTTATTTTGGGGATCAGCATACTTTGCTAGGCTCTCTACTGTTAGGTGAGTATCTCCCAAAGTGAATTTTGTGGAGGGCCCGTCTTTTGGGTTGTTGTGTGAGAAGAGAAACGGTGGCCAGTTGGTCTGCATTAGGTCCACACCTTGATACCCATCAATGTCCTGCAGAAGAACACAGGCCATGGAACACATTCTGGGAATGCTGTGCATTACTCATGATAAGAGTAAGCCAGAAACACTTTAATGTAACTGTCCCTGGCCCAGTAGCTTCTTGGCCACAGCCAGACAGACTTAGTAACAAAGCTTACAGGAAACAGGTTCAAGTTTATTCAGAAACGCCAACCAAGAGCTCACTAGCCAGCCATTCTCTCTCTCCTCTAAGGCGGGCCGAGGCACTCCTGAAAGTAAGGTTTTCCAGATTGGGTTTGTAGGCTCAAGGGTAGTGCCACGTGTACCCTCCTCTCTCTTTTGGACTCAGTCTAGAAACCCAGCAAATTCTCACGTAAGATAGAAAGATTTTCTTTATTAATGACCCCAACCGTATTTCTTTAGATACAGGAGTTTTGAACTCAAATACTTAGGAGAAAACAAGTTAAGATTGCATTATCCTGCAACTCATTACCAGTAACATATTGCAAAGCGAAACAGCTTGGAAAACAGGGGGGGAAGGCAAGGAGAGTGAGGGAGGGAAGATAAAGAAAAGGAATTAAGTTGATCAAGTGGAATTCTTTTTTTTTTTCTTTTTTTAATTCTTGAGAACTATGAAGTCCTTGCAAGCACAGCTCGTTTCTGCAGATTATTTTCCAAACGTGTACAAAATGGAACCGAAACGGAGAATCCCTTAAGAACCTGAAGAGGTGCAACGGTAAAAGCTACGATTATCCAGTAGCAAGTGTTCCAGCCTTCAGTTGCCAGCCGCCTCCTCTTCCCGTTCCCAAGAGTTAGCGGGATGAAAACGTCTTCCCCCTTCAAAAGCAGAGAAAAGCGTGAGGGTTTCTGGGTCCCCTTTCCTGCCACCCCACACTCCTGGACTAGGGATGACATCCCAGAGAGAGGACGTAGGACCTCTAGGCCCGGAACAAGACCCAGCTCAGAGAGTTTCGTCAGCTCCTCGTGCTGAATACTCTGGGGTCCCGGGTAGCACCTGCGCCAAGACCACAAGGGCATTAAATGTACCAAGTGAGATGGGAGGATCCCTTGCCCACAATTTCTGGACGGCCTAGACCAACCTGAATCTCAGACTGGGCTCAACCCTCTTCTTGGTCGAGAGCTCAGGCTCCTCCTGCACAGCTTGTACCTTTTTGGGCTCGCGGACAGCAGTCCCTTACATTTTTCACCACGGGAGCAAGATGCTCAAACTTTGCAAGTACAGGCACTTTATGTTGCCATGTGGGGCCATACGCCAGGGTTACAGAACACTCGCCTGACGTTAGGCTCCTGAGTCCTGGTGCTCTGTTCTGTCCCACTTGGTATTTCTCTGAAGGGCCAGCTTTGGGAACAGGCTGGTTCCCAAAGACAGAAGTTATTTGGTAAAGCAGCCTGGAAGCTGGGGTTGAGAACGATGGAAAACTGGGGCAAAGATATGGGGGCTAAAATCTCCTGCCTTGAACATCTTACCCCAAAACGAAACCATGCTTTATCAGCCCCCGTCTCCCCCCGCCGTGCAAAGCTCATGAGTGTTCGATTCTGGCAGAGAGCACCGTGGGGCATGGACACGTACAGTTGGCTTCTGAGCCAGGCCTGCCATCCTGTTCCATGCAAACCCTCCTTCTCTGCTGTGTGTGAGGGTCCTGGCTTCTTCTACTCATCCTTAGTAACACAATCCGGTTTTCAGCCTGGATGCGGTCGTTAGCCTCCCCCTCCCCTTTCTGAGGCCCGTCTCTGCTAGACAGAGATCACAGGACAGAAAAAGGCAAAGCTGCTCTTCGTGTCTCCCAGGAAGGAGACTCACAGATAACTTGGAGCTGCTCCTGCCCCAGCCCAAGACAGGTGCACTTGCTCTGTGGCAACCGCAAGGCCACCTGCCAGTGGGGCCAGAGGGGAGGGGAGGGGAGAAGCCCTGTGGGGAGACACTGGGCGGTGGCTGCTTTGGTGGGCTCTTCTGACCAGATAAGACGTTACTGGGCCGAAGATGGCGCAGGCAGCCCCATGACTAACTAGTTACAGAGCCCAGCCTCCCCTCCGCTGTGCCTAGCTGCCGGCTGAGTCTCTCCACTGGCCCTGAAAACGGCACAGAATCAGCTGCCTCACACTTGAGGTCACCAAAGTGGTGCCTGGTGAGAAGAGTAGTCCCATGGAAGGGGGGGGGGGGGGGGGGGGGGAGGTGGAGCGGGCAGGGGAACTTGTAAACCCCAGGAGGGAGGCAGGGTTCTGGAGGGGCAGCAAGAGTATGTGTGTTCCAGGACACATACCCTCCTCACTGGATTTGTTTTGCCCATTTTAGGCCCTGCCGTGAAGCTGCAGGGTAGAAGGCATAATGCTGCCATTTTGTAACCAGAGCATTTGGACGCCTCTCTGGAAGCAGAGGATCCAGCTATAGGTTGAACACCCCTCCTTAGGCTCTGGGCAGGAGGTACAGAGCTACTACAGAAGAGAGGCCTTTGGTACCAATTTCATGAGACGGGCAGCCCCTAAGCCTTTGCCTAAAGAAGTCAGGAGTGACTTCAACTGCCTGTATTGGAGACTGGAAATCTTCTGCTCAGGTACCAAGAGTCAGGCACCTCTCTCATCCTGTCAAGTGGCAGCAGAAACTAGTCTGGCAGGAGAGGCCTCACATGTCAGGGGAGGGGACCTGGGGTCCTATGCACACCACACCTGCCAAAGGTCACCCCCAAGAGAACCAGGTGGCGGCAAATGCACTGGCTGTGAGGGGTACGCGGAAGCTTCGTTCGCCTCCAGACTTGCGTTGAACGGGCACAAAGGTTGGCAGATGAGCACCTGTTACCTTATCTTGAGAACAGGATCACCTAAGCTTCAGCAGAAGGGGAACTAAGACCTGACATTTTGCCCAGAGACCTCAATCTCTAGCTAGGCTCTAGGGCACACTGACTCTCCTGCACGCAGGGCCAACACTGGAGCGCCAGTCCACATTTCCATCTCAGAGACAACTTCGTCTTCATGCAAAATTCCTGCTGAGAAGCAGACCAGGGGATCAAAACACTGAGTGGGCGGCTCCAGACCTATTCACTCAACTCAACGTCCTTAAGCAAATCTCTCCATTTCTCCAGGCAGACCTTGACAGGACAAGACTGCCCAAGGAGAACACAGCTATCTCAGTAAAAAGGTCCCTCTGTGCGTCCCCTAGCTGCCATTCTCCTGGCTCACAAAGATGTGGAAACAAGGGAACGCAGCCCAGCCCCGTCAGAAGTGAAAACCTGTCCACTGCATCTTTAGTCAGTCAGGTGGCTACAGGCCCCCATCCTGCCTGCTTCACATGTAGCTGCTGCCCAGACACCTGGAGCACCAGGTCTCCAACACCATTTCCCTCTCGGTGAGATTAGGAGAGGATGGCGGTCCTGCTGCGAGGCTGCCCTACTCACGTGATTGTTTTCATTTCTTTTTTCTCGGCATCTGGGCGTGCACGGTTCAGCACCTTGAGGAAGTCAGATGTTTTTGCCCGCATACGTGTGTGAATATAGGCCTGGAAACAAACACAATGGATACTGAAGCAGTCGTGTTCTACAAAGACAGCTTTGCTTTCAGCAGAAGTTATCAGGAAGGTTTGGGAACATATGCCTTACGAGCGACATAAGGTCATGCAGGGAAGCAGGAGGGCAACCCTTCCTGGAGACAGAGATTCATCTCTTTACTACGGGGAAGAGATGGAAGAAAGGCCATGATATCTTAAAGTCTCTAGAACCATCAGGGTTCATAGCAACAGGCTGGACTCCAGGAATGACTTTTTTTTTTTTTTAAGTAAACTCTACACCCAGCATGGTGCTCGAACTCACGACCTCAAGATCAAGAGTCACGTATTCTGCCGACTGAGCCAGCCAGGTGTGCCCCACACAGAAATGATTTTTTTATGTTATTAACTCTGGTGGAGAGGACGACCCGGTGCATAGGAGCCAAGGTGCCGTGGTCCCTTCTCACCTTAGAGCACTTGATGTGGTAGTGCAGATAGTCCCGGAACGTGTGGATCAGGTTGATGGTGTTGTCTCGAGCATTGGCATTGGTGTGGCGAGGGAACAGCACTGTGGGTGGGGGCACAAACAAGGCGTCCGGGTGTAACAGCAAGGCCAAAGAGATGGAAGGTCAGAGCCTACAGCTGGCTCCAGCCTCTCCCTGCCTAGTGCAATGCACTTGTATCCTCCTCCTTCAGACGAGGAAAGGATAAATACCACAACCAGGACTGGTACCAGTGAGTGCAAATGCCGGAAGTCAAGAAAAATGGAGGAGGTCAATGATAGAAAACTAGGGCTCCCCAGAAAAGGGCTTGGTCCCGGGCATCACTCCAGGTCTGGATCCTATCCTGTGGCTGTGCATTCTGGAATCTGTCCCCATCTGTCTCCACCTGCTGGCTCCTGCCTCTGCAGCACGGCAGCCTCTTTAGGTGATACTACAGGCAATCTGGGGGGTACTTTAGAGAAAACATTTCACCTTAAGCGATCATGACTAGCAAACAAAGCCTTCCTGTTCTACGTCCCCGGGTGCTGCAGCACAGTGAGCCCAAAGGAACTCGTTTCCAGAGAAGATTCTGTGGTCCTGTGGTGAAAACTAGACACGAAGCCCTAAGGGCCTCAACCCTCTCGATGGGCACGGCAGAAGTTGTTTCGGCTAGGAGATGAGGAAAGCCCCTCCCTCGGCACTATAAGCTGAAGCCTCGCCCTCTGCACCCCTCCCTTTGGCTTCCCAGAATCCTCTCCACCTCTTCCACCTACTCTACTCCGTGGTCTTGGGAGCAATAAAATCCTCCAAGTATGAGGTTTTGGTAGAATGCAAAGGAATGCCTCATAAGAAAGGGTAGGCCCTCTGTGTCAATTTACCTTGAAAAGAAACAAATAGCAAAACAAGAGGTAGTAACACTACAGGCCACAGAATCTAAGATGCCAACAATTTTAAGTCTACCCTCAGTTTATACACCATAAAGAGAAAGGCTGCCAACTAAACTGTGTGGCATGCATGAACTCCAAGCTGCATCCCAACCTCAAAGACAGTAACATGAAAAAAAGCGGAGCTCAGTTTTAATGAAATATGGTACATGAGTGGGCTCATCACCAATAAACGGGTACACCTTCAGTACAGAGGGGACTTAAACTTCATAAAAGGCAACATTTTAGTGGCATCAGGCGCAGTGAATGAGCTGTTATTCCGCACTATCAGCTACAATAATGAGCCGGCTCACTGGTCTAGAGCGACTGTAAGAAGGGAAGACTTAAATTTCTTCAGTGGAGTAAGTGAATCACGGCTGGAGTTCTGGCTTAGAAATGCCAAACAACTGAGAACTCCCAGTCGGCTACTCAGCAATGCTTGCGTGGTCCCAACTCACAACACTTGACACCAACAGGAAGAAAAGAAAATGATTACGGTACACCTTCCTGCAGCCACAGCAATGGCCAAGAACGACGTGGTACGCCTGCTTTCGCCCCTTTTACATTTTAACAAAGGTCCGTCTGGGTTTTGGCATCCTGCAGTGTGAATGCATCAAAGGCTCCCAACCTCAGCAATCCCACCCTGCTTACCGAAGGTAATATAGCCAATGTTGTCACCCACGGCAGCGTCGGTATCTTTCAGCTCCAGAGGTGGTTCCCTGTGGCTAAAGAGGACCTGTGGGGCTGTGTGGCTGGCTCTGCGTCCTTCTTTGAACTCCTGCAGGGAAGAAGCACAAAGCAACCAGAAGAGAATCTGATGTAAGATGAGTGGCGACTCATGCGATGAGGTTGGCCCCGTGGGGTGTGACTGGCAGATAGCTAAAAATAAACACCTAATATGAAATATTACAAGTGCTGGCTGCTATCGATGCGATTTGGACTCAAAAAGGAGAGATCGCAGAGTATTTAACAAGTCGGATCTTCAAAATGTGATGAGAGCATTCTTAATCCCTTTTCCTTTCTCTTGTTTTGGAACCACATATGCGATAAAAGTGTATCTGAGACTAAACAGACAACAAACTGCAAAGCATGAGAGAACCAGATTACATTTTAGGATTAAGGACTAATGCATATTAGTTTCTTTAGATTTAATGTGAAGAGCTTATATTTTTCAGGAAATCTTTAAAATTTCAGGGTGCATGGAACCTAGGCTCTAGCTTGGTTAAGACCCAACATGAAATCTTAACTCCTTTCATCTCTGTGTGAAAGCCTCTTATGGGCTGACCCATTTCTCACCCCTCCTTACCCCATCTCCACTTCTTCCAGTTTCATGACTATCATGCTTTCTCAGGGCTCTGGGCCTTTGCACAAGTCCTATTTCATGGAGGCATCTTAGACTGTTACTATTTAGAATCCAGAAATCAGCACTTCAGATTAAATGTAAGCCCTTCTTGGGGGCAGAAGACAATGGAGTTAAAGAAGCTGAGTTGTTTTAGGGTATACTGACAGGAGGAGGCTGTGCGACATGAGAAATGAAAGCCTGATTGTTAATTCTGGTCTTGAATGGCTATGGACTCGCCCACCACCACTGTGCATAAGGACTTATTCCCCTTAACAAAATGTACCCATCCTCATCAAACGACAGGAAAATGACTGAGGATGTAAAAACCAGGCCATTCCCCCTATGTTCTAATCTCCATAATCTCCAAACCTCAAGCTTCTCTGACACACACATTCCCGTGTACACAGGAAAACGACACAAGGCATTCCTGTCTCAACCCAGATGTGCAAGAACAGAACCAGATTTTCCAGCCATGCCAGTAAAACAGGGTGATCCAAATCCAGAGTGATAACAGAAGAATGGAACCAAGGGCTATGTAAATCCACAGTTCTAGGAGTACTGAAAGCATGTTTATACAGCTGTTTGGTCTGCAACACTCTCCTACCGCTGCTCAGATATGGTCTCTTCTCACACGCCATCTCTAACACACGTGGGGAGCTGGCTGCTATCTTGTTGGGAGGTCCCATGTCTTCTCTCTAAGCCTCGACTCTCACACTTTACTAGTCACTAATGCGTCTGGCTTCCCTAAGGGGCTGTAAGCTCCACAAGCCAGGGATCTTTATTACTCTGTACCCATTTCTCTTCCTTCAAAGAGGCTGGACAGCACATGGCTTGCTGAGTGAAAAAGCAAGCACTTCTACTCTAGCTGACTTAGTGCTGTCACACTGGAAAGGAAGAGACGGGGACTAATACAGCAAGCCCGCAGCAAATTAATGGCAAAAGAAGGGTAACACCTGAGGAGTTTTAATGCCCAGTCTGGGATCTCGCCTGTTCCACCACCCTGCCTCCTGAGCTGGCACTGCTTGGCTTCTAAAGGTTGGTGGAAAATAAACTAACATAGCCAGATTAGCTTACTCTCTTGTAAATTTTGTTCCTCAAAGGAAAAATATTTGGAGAGGTAGGGAAGGAGTCAAGATCATTCAAATGGTAATTCCTAAAGCAAAGCTTCTGAGGTTACCCTTCTCTAGAAAACACTTTTCATTCTGCAAAGGGTTTGGGAGGTTTTCTAACTTCTACTATTTTTACTCTTTAGCTCCAGGGGAAAAAATAGAACAGGTAATAGCTGCTGGCATTTTCTTGTGTTCAGTAAGCTTCTTGAAGGCTCCAATTCACTGGTACCTGTGGCATTCATAACCCAATGGGGCGTGTGTAAACCTGAGGTGACTTATTAGCATTTCATCAGTTCTGTATAGGTAAAGCAATACATTCAAGATTTGGGTGAGGATACTCCCATGTGGGGAACTACCCTTTGGCCAACTTTGTGTCTTTGTTGCTCCTCTGTGCTCTCTCTTAAATAATACCTAAGAAACAATCAACCGACCCACCCAGTTCTCCTTTTTCTTTTCTAAATGCTTATTTATTTTGAGAGAGAGAGAGAAAGAGACAGACAGAGAGGGAAGGAGAAAATTCCAAGCAGGCTCCAGGCTGTCAGTGCAGAGCCTGACCACCATGAGATCATGACCTGAGCCGCAATCAAGAGTCAGATGCTTAACTGACTGAATCACTTTCCTTTTTCATTAGGGTCTTTGTTAAGTGCACGTCAGCAATGATGCCTCTTTTTTTCCCCCTCCAACTAGAATGTCTTTTGAATATCACAGTATCATTTCTCTCTTCCATCAAAGCATGATTTATCATAGCAAGTTCAGAGTAAATCCAAATATATACAGAAATTGAGTCCTGTAAATGATAAAAAGCAGCATCTTAAATCGGTAGTATAAACATGGGCCTTTAAACAACTGCTGAGACCAGTGGGTGGCCATTTAGAAAAAGAAGATGGACCCATCTTTCATACCATATGCCAGGAGAAACTCCAAACAGATAATCAAAAGATCATGTGTAAAATATGAAACTGTAAAAATACTAGGAAAATAATACAGGTAAACTTTACAATCTTAGAGTAGGAAAAGTGTTTCTAACAAGGACTCAAAATCTAAAAGCCACAGAAGAGATTTAACTCTGTGAAAATAAACTTCTGTGTGAGGGAAGAAAAACCCATACACTCTAATGACAAACTGGAAAAAATATTTGTAACTCTTACCATAGATAAAAAGGCTAATCTCTCTAGCATATAAAGAAATGGGGATTAATAACCCAATACAAAAATGGGTAAGGGCATAGAGACACCTCAAAGGAAAGAAAAACAGACTTCAACAGAAGAAAAGATATTGGACCTCGTTTGCAAGAGAATATAGATACCATTTTTAAACCGATCAGATTGGCAGAAATCCAAAAGTCTGACAACATACTCTGGGAAAATATGCATCGTAGGTGGGAGGGAAAAGGGTACAACCTCCGTGGAGGTTGGCAAGATCTACCAAAATTACTGACTTTGACTCAGTGCTCCCAGTACAGGAAAATATCCTACAGCTATCACCACACAGGTATCCAGGTAGAAAGGGTCCTCAACATAGTATCTTCACTACTGCTTAAGAGGCAGATTGCTTGTGTCTTGTCCCTGAACATAGAGAAACCAGTGGTTTCCACTTAACTTTTCTCAGTTACTGGGCTGACGTTAAGATCTAGAAATATGTGGGCGCCTGGGTGGCGCAGTCGGTTAAGCGTCCGACTTCAGCCAGGTCACGATCTCGCGGTCCGTGAGTTCGAGCCCCGCGTCAGGCTCTGGGCTGATGGCTCGGAGCCTGGAGCCTGTTTCCGATTCTGTGTCTCCCTCTCTCTCTGCCCCTCCCCTGTTCATGCTCTGTCTCTCTCTGTCCCAAAAATAAAAAAAAAAAAAAAAAAAAAAAAAAAGATCTAGAAATATGAAAGATATTCTAGTTCACCATACTCTTATCTCCAAAATTCTGTATCGTTCTTAATGCTTCCCATGGAATAAGCAGTGAAATGATATCAGACTTTAGTGCTCAGCTTGCACATCTACAGAGATAATGCACCAAAGGCAAATACTAGAATATCCATGTGAGTATGCAATGGAAATTCTGTCTTTTTCCCAAGGGCATTAAGCATCCCTCAGAGTCTGCTGAATGACAAAAGCAGGAAACGTGTTCTGCCCAGGCTGGAGGTCCACTCCAGGATCCGGAAACCCACAAAGATACGCAGCAAGCAGGTCAGTGACCAGGGGGAACTTTTAATAGTGTCCCTGGTCACAGCATTCTGTGCTAGGCAGGTGCTATTCTCCATTCTCCTAGAAATTTAAAATAACCAGGCCCAGGAAAATTCTCAGATGATTTACTTGGGGTAAAATCCAGCAAAATAAGCCCAGGATTCTAAAGGTGAATTCAAATAAATTGCCCAGCCTTTGACTTTGGAGAGGGAGGCAGAGCAGATGGCTTCCCGAGCACAGCCTTTTCACATTCTTGGACACCAGATGGGTCTGCATGGTGCCAGTCCAGTCACTAACTAGAGATACTGTCAGTGTAAAAATGCAGACTTTCTTTTCCCTTTTAGACCAGTGCCCCTACCACATGTACTTTGAGGGAGGAGTTTAAATTCATGTGCAAAAAATACACAAAATTTTCCTAAGGAACAAATCTCCTGTAAGCTCTCCAAGATAAGATCTGTTTAAAGCATAAAAATAAGATGTCGCCAGGAATAAAATGGAACAAGACTGGTAAAAAACCAGCTAAATCTAAATATATACTTCATAGCTTTTAAAATTAGTATGTCAGTCTGGATTCAGCCCAATTTCTAAGCTACTGCATTTAATTCCCCTGTCAATTCTGCGTAAAAACGCATGAAATGCCTGTCTGGAAGCTTACATTTAGGACCCACGATATAGGTCTATATAGCTGTGCGCGCGCGCGCGCGCGCACACACACACACACACACACACACACACACACACACACAACACTCGTTTTCTCTCTCTCTCTCATAAAGTTTAGTACTCTCAAATGCTCAAAGTGTCAATATTCCAATTTTTCCGCCTAGGGACTCTAAAATCAGCATTTCTGATTAATTAGACTAAACACAAAAAGTCACTAGAGACGGATCAAATTCGGGCTATCACTTTTGAATAGTTCCCTAGTCACTTTAGAGAGGCTACATGTAAAATATCCTCACTATATTAAGCACAACTCTTATGTAGCAAAAAAGGTTTGCTGTCCAGAGTCCTTAAATCTCCTCACCCTGCCCAGGGACAGGACGAATGCACAAAAGGTGCTTGAAAACGTAAGCACTGAGCTAGATTTTGAATGCTGAGCCACCTCGGAAGAAATCAGCCTGGATACCACTTCACCAACGAGCTCTCCTGTCCTAGAGTCAGCAACTGGTTAGCAGACAGCATGACAGAGCCACAATGCGGTACTGTACCAGACCAGAGTCCAATTGTACCAGAAATCCAATTACACAATGTCCCGCTGAGCCCCATTACTCTCTTCTTGGTAGGCGAGCTGCTTCTGAGGAAAGAGCTCTACAGTGACCTCAGGCAAACTCGGGTCAATTTGCTTCACGGTCCACTCAAGGACTCTAGCCTATTAATGTACTGTCTACTACTTAGGAATTTTCTAGGGATTCTGTTCTGAAAAGACTTTAGGACTAAACCAAGAGCAGACCTTGCCAGAAACCTCAGGAAACTTGACAAGAGGGTAGGAAACCCGACCAAGCTTTAAATCAAAGACTCAGTGGCAGCAAGGGTGCTTAATATTCAGTCGTAGCATTAGTATGTTTGGTACTCCATTCACTCTTTCAGTCTAGTCCTGCAGAGGCTAAAACCACTAAGGAACAACTACATGCAGTGGGTTGGGTGGGAGCTGTTTAATTACACCTTCAACAAGTTCTGGCATCGGCAGAGCCGCCAGCTCTCCTCTTCTATGCTTCACAGTATAAACCGCCACGCTGCGGCATCCCTCCCCCAAAACACGTCCATTCCATACCTGCATGAACACTTTTCCAATGACCACATCGTCGTCATCCTTAAACACTGTGCTGAAGACTACTGTGACTCTGTCCTTTTTAGACTCAACATACCTGAGGGGAACACAACCCATGAAGTAGTAAGTACAGAATCAGAATGGGGTTTTGTCAAGAACTTGATCTCGAAGCGGAACAGGCGGGTACAGTCATAAATCTTTTAATTCATAAAACAAGGCATGCCAAAGGAGACTAAGTATGTATGACCAGCAAAGTCTATATAATGCACACATGCCCTGAGAGGGGTAGGAGATGAAGATCACCCAAAGTAGATGGTACTAATCTGTCTACGTGGTAAGATGTGGAATCTACTAGTGTTAGTGATTCTCAGAACTTCACTCCTAAACATCTTTTTAAAAAAAAATTTTTTTTTTTTTTTTTTACATTTATTTATTTCTGAGACATAGAGAGAGGCAGAGCATGAGCAGGGGAGGGGCAGAGAGAGAGGGAGACACAGAATCTGAAGCAGGCGCCAGCTCTGATCTGTCAGCACAGAGCCCGATGTGGGGCTCGAACCCACGAGAACCGTGAGATCACGACCTGAGCTGAAGTCGGATGCTTAACCGACTGAGCCACCCAGGCGCCCCTTTTATTTCTTTATATACTATGAGATTCCTAGTATGTAGATGATTCAAGAGTTGCAAAAACACAGACTCCATGGTCACCCTCTACCTCTTCATTACCTAGGCTATATTACTGAAGGAAACCTTCAACAGTGGTGTCTTAAAGGAAAGCAGTGGATTCGCTTTTCTTCTTTAGCCAACTTTTGATATCTGGAGACTAGCAGAAGTGGCCCCCCCGCCCCCCATCATCTATACCTTGGCTTTGAGAATTTTATGAGAAAGACATGTTAGGGATATTCACCCAATAGAGTTTAAGGTCTGATCTAACCATGTGTCTTTCAGTAAGGGCATATAACAGACACACCCAGGCTTTAGGGCCAAGTCCTATACTCACATGGTCTCATCATCCCTATAATGGATAACTGCCCTGTTCTCTCCTTCCTTGCCTTCTTCTTGGAATTGGAAGTATTTCTCAAAGACAGAGGCAAAACAATTTCGTTTCAACATGCCAGCCTGATGCACAATAGAATCCTTGGATGCAGGCAGATTTTCAAGGTCATATAGCAAGGAGACATTATATCCTGGAAGGGGAGGAAAAACCCAGAGGTTATATTAAAAAAAAAACAACACATAAAAACCAAAAAACTTTGCAGGTTCTAATGACATTTTATTTTGTTTCAATGCCTTTTAAGCCAGGTAGATTGCTGTGCATTCCCATACGCCTCATATGGCAAATGAGGTAAGGCAAATAAAACCCCAATTCTTGTAAAATCACTGTAAGTATACACAGCTAATTAACAAATTCTCTGCAAAAATTTGAATCAATATCAAAGATGACAGATTACAAATAAGGAACAGGAAGAACCCATAATCCAGGAACTCTCATTAGAAATGTAGTGTTCTAGACACTGTTGGGAAGGGGGCTTGCATTATAGCTATCAAGCTATAATGAGTTACATATTTTTCTTCGATGGTTTAACCTGCCAAGTGCTAACACAGTCAACAGCTGGGGAGCTTTCTGATAAAAACACAATACAACTTCTTGCATGCCATCACAAACCCTTTGTGGAAGGAGGGAAGGTACGGAAAAACCTTAAGAGTGTGTATGTCTATATATATAACGTGTGTGTGTGTGTGTGTGTGTGTGTATACCTCTCCAATAGCTTTCCCTTGTATACACTAAAAATTTCAAAGTGTTTTAAAATATCTTACTTCATTTAATTTCTGTAAAAATTCTTTGAAGTAAGCAGGCCAGATACGGTTATTCTCATCTTAGAGGGAAAAGGAAGTTCAAAGGAGCAAAGTGCCATGCTAAATGCAGCAGGATATAGAGGTGTCAGCAACTCTATTTTGAGTTGAATAGAATGGGATCCAAATTCTGGCCTTGCCACTTTGTGATCTTGGACAAACTACATAACCTCTATAATTCTGGCATCTGTTTAAAAAGGGTGGTAGGATGGGAGAGGCACCTGGGAAAATTAAAATAGCATTTTAAAGCGGCTGGAACACAGTAGGTCATCAATAAATGGGCCCCAAAGCTAAGTCTGCGACCACCACACACTATTTTGCCTCTTTACAGCATGTCGAGTACGAGTTCCAGCAAACAAGGCGGGGGACAACTGATTATCTGATCAAATGATGAATACACCCCAAAAAGTATACAGACAGTTTTGTAAGAGTATCTGTACATCACTGAGTATCACTTCACATGCTAGGTAAGTGCTGGAAATAATTTTACCAGAACTGTAAGGAATATCTTAAACATTTATACTTTGTTACTATTTAATCTTTTTCCAAGAGCATTCCTCAGGTCTGTGTTTTTTGTTGGATCTATCCTCCCTGAGAACATGAGCTATCTAAATCTCTGTTCTAGACTGTACTTAGCACATTTTTGATACTCCAATATTAAATAATATCAACCACCATTCCATTTTGGGTACCAGAAAACAAACCAGATAAGCAAACAGACTGTAAGATTAGATAGAAAAATAAAATATTTAAAGTTGAGGTTTGTTAGTTTCAAGAAGCCAAATAAAACAAATTAAGTAAATTACAGCTGAAGTCAGACTTAAAGAAGGCTTTGATATGATGAAGAGAACATCCTGAGAACAGATTAAAAGTAAAGACCTAGTACGGCCTGGTGAGTTCCCCAAACTTGCCTAGATAAACTCACAGAGAAACAGGAGACACACTACTTCCACAAGTTTTTATATTTTGCACTTGTATGAACACAAGGTCTGCAGTCTGGCATTGCCTGTGCTTTAGCGGGAAGTGTAAGAAAAGGCTCAGGGACAGAAACCTAACCTCTGTGTTACACCCCAGTGGTTCCGACACACTGCTTGATCTGAGCTGTGACAAGCATGCCCAAGAGTTCCTATATGATTTTTTTCTGTTCTAGTTCTGCTTCTTCCCTTCCTCCCTCCCTTTCCTCACTCTCTTTCTGAAATTCCTTGATTCCTCTTAAAGCCTATAATGTTATTTATTTTTTGGTTTTTATTTCTGCGATACACTTTTACATCAATTTGGGGATGAACACATTTTAGTATTCTTTCTGGACTGCAGTCAATGCTCCCACGCGCAGTACTCCTAGTAACAAGTTATATCCCAAAGGCTTCTGTATTTGCTATTTTTGTTTCCAGAGTAGCATACAGAAGACAGGAGAAGGTATTCTACTGGGAGTGGTGAAGCATGTCATATTATAAACATGAAAACAAAGAAAAATGCCACGAAGGTTGGGGAAGGAAATATGCTAGCAAAAGTAGTAACTGCTGTTAAAAGACACAGACACACCTTCCTTCTTAGAACAATTTGCAAAGCACCACGGGTAAAATTTGCAAAGTACCACAGGAACAACATTTGAGTAACACTGTGTTACTTGGTCCTCATCGGGGGGTCCAGCTAAACGCCTCAGAATTTGAGACTACCACCTATTCACAAGGAGGAAAAAATTGTTCAGTTTTTTTGCTTTGTCTCTCCTATAAAGCAGTATAACATAGCTCTTGTAATTAAGGAAGGCCATGGTGGGCCATGGTGCTTTTCAATTCCCGCGGCTGCAAAGAGGCGATTTATTCTTTATTAGAAGAACAGATTAAAAGAAGGGGTTGAAATTTTTGTTACTTGAATATGTGAGAACAGTTGTGTTTCCTTCTCCACATGTGCAGAGCACAGAAAATGGTGTTAATAGGGGGCTGGGGTGAAAACCAAGGTTTGCTTAATCTCAAAAGACATTTTCATCACCATGAGCAAGCAAATAAAAATGGCCCGCTGGTTGAAAGATTAAGGAAGAGTCATTTGGCCCCACCAAGTAAAATGTTAAAAATGACAACATATAGCAGTTCTGCACACCACACTGTGAACCATTCCTGGACAGTGCAAAGCCCCTTAGCTTTTGGAAACAGCTTTATTTTTGTGGAGAGGACTGAAGTGGGAACTGGGCTCAGGCAGAAATATTTGTAAAATGAAAACTATTTAAATGAAATGCTTTGTTTAAAAAAAAAAAGGCAGAGTACAAACAGGACAGGTCTCTTTCCAGGTCATTCCACAGTTGCTTACGGGACTACATACCTGATTCGGGATTTACCAAGAAGCTCCCATACACCCTCTTTAGTAACTAGAAAATACAAAAAAAAATGTTAATCCAAAGGTCATGATAATGTCTTTTTTTTTTTTTTTTTTTTTTTTTTTTTTAAAGCACTGTATTTCCCAAGCTTCTTCTAAGCCAGATTTCTTAACTTTCATTTGGTGGATGGGACACTGGATACACAAGGAGAAGCACATGTATCTGAGTTACCAAGCAAATCACTCACAGAACTGAGACTGAATACAAAAGGTTAATTAATCTAGGATCTGTTTTTCAGTCAAGGCTCATCTTTTACTCTTTCAGGATTCAGTCACATCCTTTATATGTTCTCTGTTCTCCTCCAGACCATATACTGCACACCATCATGTTTTTAAGAATGCAGAAGAATGGCAAACCTGAGTGACAGATTACGTCAGTTATCAACTAAGTACAGGCCAAACCAGTAACCGAGGTGAGTGAAGAGAGAAAAACCAGAATTGCTGGGATCGGATTCCAGTTCGCCTGCTTATCTTGTAAGCTTTCAAATTATTTAGTTCATCACCAGTTTTATGCAAAAGACAACAGATAATTGCACCTTAGCCAGTTGTTTCTACTGGAGGGCCCACAGAAGGTTGTACTCTCTAAATGGTTTTTTCCCCAAAACCAATACTTACTGCTGGCTACTCTCCAGGTTTGGGGAGTAAATGATAAAACAAGAGCCCTTTTTACACCTTCCTATTTCTTCTCTGTCAGTACGACTGTTTCACCTGGTGGTAATTTCTCCTAGACTGACAGTTTAGGAAACAAACCTTTTATTCTGGAAGGCCTAGTTCAGACTTAAATGTTATATAGAATACAATAAGCAGTAGAAAGGCAGCTATCTGAAGACAGAAAAAAGTAAATATTAGAATCGTCAGAACTTGGTAACCTTTTTGGTATTTAGTAGTCTTTATATGACTAACAGACTAAACACAGACATGACTTATTCTTAACCCTCATTAAAAACATACTTAGGGAGGGAAAGTGTCACCACTATTTCACAAGAAGGGAAAACTGAGGCCAGTATACTTAACAGCGTATGTAACAGTAATATAAAAGGCTGCATGGTTTTGTCTCTTGACATTCAGTCAATTTCTTAACACTATCTCACCACAAACACATTAATGATCCTCTGAAATTTTCTGGGATGCCAAAAAAAAAAAAAAAAGGATACTTAATCCTTGACAAGTTACCAATTAAAAGTAAACAAAAGCCGTCAACTTTTAATTGTAGGAGTTATACATGCATCTTCAACAGAATTCCATCAGCTAAGAAAAGGACTGCAGACACAGGAGCACTAGAGGGGAGCTCTGTGCAAGCAAGCACTCAGCCCTGCTCACTGCTGTGGTCTCTGCATCCACACGCGCCCACATATGGGGACTTTCAATAAACAGAGCTGAGTGAATACTGTTGTTTTCTTTGACTCTTACTTTCAATGTACACTTCAGAGATTAAAAAAAAAAATCAGCAGCAAACCATATATTTAAGTCATATTTGAAAAATTTTTCACATGGTGAAGTTCTTTCCTTCTGTTCTTAAATATTCTTTAAGATTCCACATATTTATGTAACCATTTTTATACAGCTGGAAGAAATTCTCTATCTGTAAATGTGGATAATGGAATGGACCTCAAAGCATGGATCAGCGATCACATCTGTTTGTACAAAGGCAAAAGACAAGTAATGCCACATGCAGTTGTGATCTGGTGACCATATAGCCACTGTGAGGTTATCTTTTTTACAGAAGAGGAACTGAAGGGAGAAGTTCAAGGTCACAGAGTTTTTTGGTGGCACAGGGAGACCTGATCTTCAGGTGTCCTATATACCACTTCTCCTAAAGAGTCCTGGAGATGGGGTGAAGGGGTGGGGGTAGGGAAGTAACAGGCACATCCCTTAAGAATTTTCACTGGCATCCCACCTCTGAGCTACAATTCTGTACTGTGAGCACTATGGGTACCAGGAGAAAGGGAAAGTTAGATGTGGGAGAAAAAAAACCATAGCTCCTAATTCTTAGTTTAATTCCAAGCAAAGTTAAAATTCTGAGATCTGAGAGGTTCTTACAGCCAAATTTCAGCCACATTCAACTCCTCTGCTCCCTCCCCCTTGGTGAAACCAACGGATGCCTCCCTGTTTATTTCACTTGCACTTTTAACCCTGTATGATTCCCTTTTTCAATGAGCACCATCTTCCAACCTGACACCAGGAGATGGGTGGAGGCAACCCACTGATGCTCACCATCAGACCTTCCCACCCTAGCAGCAGAGGCTTTCAAAGTAACAAGCTGCCTCCGGTTATCACAGGCTGGTCACTGTTTAACCAACTCAGGGAGCCATTTACTGTGCCCTCTGCTCCCGAACTGTGAATGTTATTTGCTCCACCCACTTGAGCGGGTGGAGCTGGCTCTTTGGCCCTGTGGGAGCTACAAGAATAGTGCTGTTATGGAGCTCCAGTGCCTGGAGAGCAGTCTGGAAAGGAGATTTAAGAAATCTAGCTGTTACACTTTCTTCCCCTCCCAAGGATTATTGTTATCACCACACCTGCATCTTTACACAGAGAGGACTGTCTAGGGAAAACGATTACACGATTTTGAGCTGTCTGTTCAAAGGTTTAACAATTCTTTACAGCTAGTTATTTTATGGTTAATCAAAAGCAGGGCCACCTTAACAGCCACTTGTTTCTTTTTACTCTGAATGTGGTAAAGGGAAGAGTTGGCCACTAGCTTTTATAGAATGATCCTTCTTATGCTTTATAAGGCTAGGTCTTCTTGCTGAAGATTTTGTTTCATGTAAAACAACCCTGAACACAAATTCTGTAAACGTTTCTTCTACCGTTGAACTTATGAGGCAAATCAGAAAAGGTTTTGGCTCTCCCCTTGAAATGCTGGGACAGATCAACTGCATATGAATATCTAAGTGACTGCCTATGGCTCTTGGTATTCTATTTGGTTAACATTAATTTTAGTTTTTATACCAAAATATTATTGAGATTTTGATCTTTTTTTTTCTTTTGCCAACAGCCTTTTCACTGCATAAATTTTAAATAACTAAAAAACTACTACCCTTAATCACAAAGAAAACAGAAATGGACATATCTTCATTCACCAGATTAAGGAGAACCTAGCTTGTTAAAACTAAAAGATATTTGAAAACTGATTCAGGAACTGAGTCATACTTCCTGCTTTGAGACCCAACCACAACGTGTGCACACTGGTGTAACAGCATTTTCTTTCTTCCATAAATGGCTCTCCCCAGAGCAAATACAGTTCAACAGGAACCAAACCTGCTACTTTAGCTATAGAAAGAAGCCAGTGAATGAGGCATGGCCATCAAGAATTTCATAATGCATAGACATCTTTTTATTTCCCGTACAGTAGTCAAAAGGAAGAAGAGATACTTAAAGAGGCCAGCTCTAAAGAAGTTTAAACCAAAAAACTAAAAGGGTAGATTTGTGCCTAAATTTCTACAGTATGAAATTAAGATCATAAACCTTTAAGGCCAGAGTTACATACCTGCTTCACGATATCATAGAAACAGAACGGAACTTATCTCAGTCTTGCAGTAGCTATTTTTATGTTGGTCAAAGAAATATTCTTCAGTGCATTTTTTGGAGAACAAAAGTTTTCATTTCATTAGTTAGGGACCATCTTTATTTTCCCCGAGTAATAAACAGCCAAAGCCTTTTCTAAAAAACACCCTTTCTATCATTATGGACAATGGAGTCAAGAGCCCCTGGTTAGGTGGGCAAGCTGTCCAAAGTGGCCAGTGCCGGTAGGGGTGGTCAGTGCCATGGACCTTCTATGAGTGGCAAGCTGCCAGTTAAAGGTGACAAGGAAATAAGAGTCCTGAGGAAAATGATGTGGAACATACCTCATCAGCACCATGTGCCTGAAGTTCCTTGTAGAATTTCAAAGAAATACTGACCATCACTTTTGTTTTGTCTCCATTAGGATTTGAAATATGATAGAGGACTCCATCGAAATCTGTGAAGAAAGCAAATAAAACTGCTTAACTTGGGAATGGGGAATAAGACCTTAAGGCACCTGGCTACCTCGTTACAGGCCACAAGGAGGTCTCCCTTGTAAGTAGGCATATAAGCAAAATATGTGCAGATAAGCAAAAGTTTAAATCCATGCAGAAAGTATAAACACTGAGATAGAACTGTCAAGTACTTATCTGTCCCCCTTTAAAAAAAAATATTTAAAAAAAATTAAAAAAAATGTTTACTTTTGAGACAAGGGCAGAAAAGCGGCAGAGAGAGGCGACAGAATCTAAAGCAGCCTCAGCACTGTCCGTGCAGAGCCTGACGTGGGGCTCGAACCCACAAACCGTGAGATCATGACTTAAGCTGAAACTGAGAGTCAGACATTTTAACCAACTGAGCCACCCAGATGCCCCACTTTGCTCTTTTTAAGGAAAAAAAAAATTATTTATTTATTTCGGGAGAGAGACAGAAGGGGCAGGGGAGTGGCAGGGACAGAGGGAAAGAGAGAGAGAATCCTAAGCAAGCTCCTCCCTGTCAGTGCAGAGCCCAAGACAGGGCTCACGAGGGCTCAAGCTTACGAACTGTGAGATCATGACGTGAGCCAAAATCAAGTTTCAGATGCTTAACTGACTGGGCCACCGAGGTGCCCCTCTTTGCTCTTTACTAAAATTACAAAGCTATTCTTACCTTCATCACAGCTTGGTGCTGAAAGTTATTTCTTAAAAAGCTTTTGTTGTGATGTATGTTAAATATGCATACGAGATAATGTATAATGAACTCCTAGTTCCCACCATGTGGCTTCACCAATGATCAACACGGCCCAATCTTATTGGGATACCCCCCTCGCAATGATTTATTCTGAAGCAAATCTGAGACATCACATCATTTCATTCATAATTATCTCAGAATGTATCTCTAAATGATAAAGAAGAAATTTCAGAAAACACAGCCACAATACTGTTGCCATGCCTATATTTTTAAAAACAACTACTTAATATCAAATATCCAGTCAAGTCTTCAAATATTTGGTCTCAAAAAAACCCCCCAAAATAGTTTTATTTTATTTTTTTTTATTTTTTATTTTTTAAATGTTTATTTGTTTTTGAGACAGAGAGAGACAGAGCATGAATGGGGGAGGGTCAGAGAGAGAGGGAGACACAGAATCTGAAACAGGCTCCAGGCTCTGAGCTGTCAGCACAGGGCCCGACGCGGGGCTCGAACTCACAGACCGTGAGATCATGACCTGAGCCGAAGTCAGACGCCCAACCGACTGAGCCACCCAGGCGCCCCCAAAAAAACAGTTTTAAAATACTGTTGTCTTATTTGAATTAGGATCTACACTGCATTTGGTTATCTCTTAAGTTTCTTCTAATCTCTATATAGGTCTCCCCTCTCTTTGGCTATTTTCCTGCAGTACAGAGAGAACTCACCCTGTGTAGTTCCTGAAACCAGGGGCTGAGTGCCACCACTTTAGGGAGACCTGGCATTGCCAGTTAGTAGGAGGGGACGGGGATGGTAGCCGGACTCCTGTCATAGCACTAGAGCTGAAGTGTTCCAAGACCATCTAGTCAAGTACCCTCATTTTATGGAGGGTGACTGTTTAACTCCTTGAAGTTCACACAGCAAGTGAGTAGTATCAATATCTAATTCTTTACAGGAAATAGAAAGCAATAACCTCTGACTTGCTGAACAGGTCACTAGCATTTTCCATGTTTCCCCACTACTCTAGTGCTAGGCAAACTGAGAGGAAGGCTACTTGAAGATAATTTAGTATTTCCAAATTAAACAAACTTTGGTTCGTACCACAAAAGTAAACACAACCTTCTAAGGTACCAGCAGGTTAACTTTACACAGTCCAATAAATCCATAAAATAGTCATCTGAAACAATGACCTCAAAAAAGCCTTCACGATCAAGGGATTGTACCCCGAATGTCAAAATTTATTTTAGAAGCTATTTTGTTTTTCTATTTTTATATTAGCTTTACAAGGTTGAAGTAAGGACACTTACCTGCAAATGTTACTTCTACTGCTTCTGGTTTGTTACTGCAAAACAAAAGAAGAGTCCCTTAGTTAAGACGGTTGTTTTGCAGCTTGCCTTCCAGGGGCCTTGCAAAGGCTCCTGAGCTTTACTTCAGATCACAGCATTCAGTACCAATTTTATGCTGACTGCTGATCTGAGTACACAATTCATTTTCTCATGTACCCGAACCTTTGGGCTCACTTAAGGTGGAGGATACAAAAAGGAAGCAGGACAGGTGCTGCTTTTGTTTTCCAGCTGCTGTCGAATCTCTGCCGTGGTTGGCGCTTAACTTCAATTTAGAATTCCTTAACATTATGATATACACCTTTGCATACGTGAACTACAAAATGCTATCTTTTGATCAGTGTCTCCCTCCACAGGACTGTAGTGATGGAGACAGAGGTAGTACACTCAGCAGGAAAACTGCTAAACAGAATGTAGAATGGTTTTTAATATACTTAAGATGAAAGGATGATCTCAGGCCATAAAACAAAACAGAAAGTCTGTATCAGTTCGAAGACAACTTGTAAGTCTTCCTACACATCTTTTCCTCTCCCTTTATGTCACCAAAGTACTCACCACTCTCCTCCATGAAGTCCTCTCTGACTGGTTCTACCCTAGTTTTGTTTTGTTTTGAAATTACAGTGTGACATTTCCACAGAAAGCGCAGCACAAAGTAACACTGTGAAACCACTGGGAACAGTCAGGACTCCGATTTTTCAACTTTAGCTTTTCATCAAGACCATGTTTTTCAGATGAGTTAAATCCACACACCTTTATTTTCTCACCTATTCACCTATAAAATGGGAGAACACGATGACCCTACTGACCTCACAGAACTGCTAAAGATAAAGCAAGAGAACGGACACGAAACAACTTATCCTGGAAGGTAATGACGACAGCCTGATACTTTCTGTGCAGCTGCCAGCTCAGCCTGGTATGTAAACTTCTATTTGATAAATGTTGCTGAGTTCTTACCTAGAAAGCATGACATACATCCTAGCTATAAACAATAATGGCCAATTAACCTCCTGTGAAAAGCTACCTTACGTGATAGCCCCACTTCTCCAAGCCCAATGGTAGGAAACAAAGGAAGACGCCACAGTTTTATCACTAGCTACCTATGACTCAAATGACTCTACTTTGTTTTATGGACCAGAAGACAAGACATACACATTTTCACATTTATCCTTGCCTAATTTGCTCAAGACCTCATAATCAAGAACATATCTTTTATACTATCTCTGCTCCCTCACCTGTAAAGGGAACCAAGACTGAGTTGCCCTCCAGGGTTGCTGGGAAATAATGGAATATAGAGTGTGGTTTATGACTGTTAAAAAGCTGCTACAGATGCTAAACAATACCTTTCCAGGAAACTGGCTTCTACTAAACATATGCTAGTCCCGTTGAAAAATCAACCTATACAGGTCACATATGAAGTTCCACCCTACTCCTTCAAAGCCATCCATATGTGACTCAGGAAAAACACTTCGGGAGTCTCTAAGAATGGAAGCATCAGGTGTGTTTATGGGGAAGCAGTGAGTTCAGAATATGATGGAAAAAAAAAAAAAAAAAGAAATGAAAATTTAAGTTGCTTCTGATCTTTCATTTGAAACTGCACCCCAGGAGACAAAGGCAATGAATGGCCAACCACCATTCCTCATCGCTAAAAAACAAGGACAAAGGAAGAAGCACAAACATTAATCTATGGCTCATTTAGACGAAATATTAAGAAGCTGCACAATGGGAGGAAGCACCAAAGTGTATTTTCCTGGGGAAGGGTGGCTGTGCCAAAAAGTCAGGGTGGAGGCTTGTAAAAGTCCATATTGGATCACTTAGTAGGTGGTTGGGTCTTTTTTTTTTTTTTAATCTTTAGGCTTTAACTCAGCCAACGGAGGACTGAATTCCCCCCCACTCTCCTACTTCACCAACAGACCAAGAAAAATTAGGTATAAATAAAAAACATTAAGGTTCTAAGCGATAAACATTTTAAGGCTGAAACTCTGAATTTCTCTAGACTGTGAAGTTCCCTAACCACAGGGAGAAGTTGCTTACCAAGAGCTATCCTAAGTGGTTTGCTGCCTGACTTGGGAATATCTGTCAAATAACCACCATTAATATTTTAGTTTACTATTTATGGCTGCACAAAAGGTTGTAGAGGAGACAGGCTGTAGAGGAGAACACTGGGCCAAAGGAGTCTTCCTGAGAAGTTATATGGGAGTTACAACTCTGTGCCCCAACAAGGAGACCATACCAAGCGTGACACAGACCAAACAGGATGGTGTCAATTCCAAGACCAGGTGTTTGTTATTTACTTTTGTGGCTTAAAACCAAGGAGCTAGAGGGGAGTAAGATATGTTTTATCTTACTGGGGGAAAGCATACCACTTAATAGACCAAAAGATAAATGGGTAAGTTGTTTTTTGTTTTACCATCTGCCAAAGTTTCAGATGCTGAGGGTGAGTTTAATCACAATAAAAGCAAATCCTTCCGAGTTGACTGTTCAACACAGTCCTGTCACTTACTGGCTACGTAACCACATTCGATGTTACTCAATGTTGCTGAGCTTCAGGATCCTTTTCTAGAAAATGGAGATTAAAAGGTTGTTGTGAAGACTAATTGAGATGACATGTGTGCAAGTTTCCCAACCAGTGTCTTGTGACTAAGTTACAGACCTGCTGAGATAATAATGATCCTTGCAGCCCTTAGGGCAGTCCAGTGGAAGGATCTCTAGGCTAGGCCATTTGCCCAACGTGCCTTATGAATATCATGTTCTGTTTGTGACATATCATAAACAAGGTCAGAAGTCACCAGTGAAAGGTAGCTGGTTAATACCTATGTGCATAATACCTATGTCTACTCCCTCCACAATTCCCATCAGCCCTACTTTTCTCAACTGTAAATGGGAACTGCTGTCACACAGGCCCATTTTGAAATCAAATGAAATTATGTTAAAGCTTATAGCAAAGTGTCTAATTCATAGATGATAATCAATGAATTAGTGTTTCTTCTAGGTGGAGTCAGAAGAGACCACACTTTGAAGCCATGGTTGGGAGAAGTTGTGGGATTGTGCTAAATCCCAGAATCAGAAATTGGTCAGCAGTACCAGGAGAAACAGAACCCTATTAGTATCAGAGTGCTTAATGTCCAGAATCCTGGAACAAATCAGCTAGATAAGCCCTCAGGGTTACTGACTAGATAGCACAAGATACTAAAACATATTCAATTCATTAAGATGGGTTTCAAACACTATTTTTAAAATCCTTAGAAAAAAACTGTTATCCTTTTCCATTAAAAAAAAACTCATTTATTTTTGAGAGAGAGAAAGAGACAGAATATGAGCGGGGGGTGGGGAGAGAGACAGACTCTGAAGCAGGCTCCAGGTTCTGAGTTGTCAGCACAGAGCCCGATGTGGGGCTCAAACTCACAACTGTGAGATCATGACTTGAGGTGAAATTGGACACTTAACCGACTGAGCCACCCAGGCACTCCTACTCTTATCTTTCTTCTAAGGAAGTTCCTAGAATGTTACTAGTTCATCAGTTAAGAACTCCTGACAACTTCATTTTCCAATCCTCTTTTCTCATTAAGGATTTTGGAGCCTTTACTCCTGAATGCATCCAATTCCCCATTTGGGCATTTATGTCCCTCTTCTACTTATCCCTTCACTGAGCTGAATGAGACGAATTACTGACTTCTGCTATCTCACTGTAAGGTTTCTGATCTCTCTTCTGTAATTCTCCTAGAAGGCTCCCATCATCCCATTTGAGCAAAGACTAGAGAAATGCGGTCCTTACTCTCTACTAAGCTGTATCTCAAGATATGGAGAACAAAGATGATCTAAAAGTCGATTCACACAATGTCAGAAAAGTGATAAAATCAGCACCTAAAGAAACTAAGATCCATCCTATCTGGGCTCATCCCTTCCTTCAAGAAAATATTTACTGAGCTAACTCTATATACAGTGAGGATGCTGGGAAAGAATGATGACCAGGGACAGGCTCTGCCCTTAAGGAGTCATCAGTTTGAGGGAGTGTAGCTCTGGGGCTTCACGCCCAAAGCACTGCTACAGAGGTCGGAAGTCAGGCAGCAGTGTGCAACTGTAACGACCTGTTAACAGACCCATCAGACCATTCCATTTCTTCTGAATGCTTAACCAATGTCCTAATTCCAAATCATTTCAAACCAGTCTGTCTCTCTGAGTACAGATGCAGCACATTTAGGAACGAGAACAGGGTATCAGCAAGATTTAATTTATTCCTTTCTCAAATTTCTCCTCCCACAGTCCTTGCCCACCCCAACTGGCACCGCTTGCTCCCTGAGCGTCACTCCCCCTCACAGAACCACAGAGCCCCGCAACATGCACAGCTGTGGCAAGGAGCCAGCATGCACTTAAAATCAACAGCGATTCGCATCTGACAGCATTTCCTCAATTCTGGCCTCCAGACTCTAGCTAAGTTGGTAGGCCTAGCTTCTGAGGCTGAAAAGGTTCTTGGTTGTATATACAGCAACAAAAAAATTAAATTAATCTGCCAGATTACTTCTGCTTTAATTGGGCATCTGGGTAAGAATTCCTAAATGAAAAGGCAACGCTGTTGACAAGACCTGTGTATGAGGTTACCTGCAGTGTTGAGCATGGCTCTTTAATCAGCATGTTCTCTTAGTCTGTAGGCTGTCAGGGAGACAATTTACCAATAATTATCATTTTGTGAGGACATATGAATCATTCCAAGAAGCCATTTTCACAGGAGTGTGGTAGGAAAAAAATAAAAAGCAATTTGTTGGAATGAATCTTAGGCTTCGTCAGTACTGCCTCCAAATAAATTAAAAGGTGATTACGACCCAATGTTAAACAGTTCAGATAAAAGAACTGCTTTACCCAAAGGAAGTTGAGACACTTAGTAGGATGTCACATGCAAGAAGATCTAGCAGGATGACCTGAGGCATGATTTAAAGAAAAAAGAAAAAAAAAAATCAACCTGAAGAGGAAAATCACCGAACTGTATTCTGCAGCATGCACCACAGAACGATTTTAAGACTACCTCATGCTTGTATTTTCAGCAGCTGCAACAGTGCTAGTGCTGTCCAATAGAACTTTCTGCAATGATGGAAATGTTCTGCATCTGTGCGGTCCAAATAAGGCTGCTACTAGCCACATGTGGCAACTGAGCACTACAACTGTGGCTGGAGCGAGGAACTTAATTTTAGTTCTATTTCACTCTAATTCTTATTTAACCTTAACTAGCCACATGTAGCTTCTGGCTATTGTACTGGGCATCACAGAACTATGAGATTCGTTCTGGAAAAGGCTGCTCAGAAGTATAATTTCCCCAACTGGTCTGAGAAGTGCACTCTCTGCTCTCTGTGTACTCTGAGAAGTGTAAAGTAGGGTGAAGCTGACCTCTCCCAGCAAGTTCTCACGCTGGTAAAACCTCTCAAATTTCCAGGGTTTCTCCTCCCAGCTACTCCCCTTCTTTAATGCCTTTCTCCCATCTCCACCCTAACACATCTCACCCTTTGGCTCCTCTATAACTTTTGCCAATAGGTTTTCTCAGAAAGGCGTCCTTCCTCTGTTCCTGCTTGGGGCACTGGAAGAATCCCATAAATATTTATGATGATCACACTACTCATTTTTTGCTAGAAGTTCTGGAGTAGTAGCCATGTGCCTTGATAAATACGTTAACTACTTCAATGCTGCCTCACCGTGTATGCCTGGAAACTCACAGTGGGCTTAGATGCCAGCTTCTGCTGGGTGTTACATCTACAATCCCAGGAAAGCCCCACTTCCTAGGCCTGATATCAGGGTCTCTTTTCAAAGATTTTCAAAGTGCTGTTTTGGGCCTACCTATTTAAAGTCACTTATCAAACGGAAGACAGGCCATAGTAAAGCCTAAACTTGCTGCCCTGCCCTAATATGCAACACTGCTAGAACATATGCTTTGTTAAGAAATGTCCTAGAAATTCCAACTTACGCTTCCAGACTTGAGTGCCTATTTTAATTCCTCTGAAAGAGTATTTGTAAGAGTTAATTTTCTAAAAGGAAAAGAGCTGACGTTCTGGATAATGGGCTTCAATTTGGAATCACAAATACACAAACAGATATGAATGTACTTCTACACTACAAGGCATGCTTCTACTTGAAAATGAACAGGCATTTATCTTGTCAATCGGCTTATAACCACCCAGATCTCATTCTTTGCTAGTCTGGACTCGAAAACGCATTTAACAGGTTCAGCTGTGAAAATGCAGAAGTTAATTCAACTTCCTCCTCTGTGCTACACTGCTCAAAAAAGTACACAGCAATCACCCAAAATAAGACTCTGATCTGATTGACTTGAACCCTTAAAATGCAAAGAATCTGACCTAAAATATAAGCAACTGCAGCCCGTGGCAGGAAACAGTAGCTACTGCTTACTGTATGCGTTACTTCATGGAAAGCCATGCTTTATTTTACAAATAAAATCTGTAACCTTACTAAAAGGGACAGAAGACACAATATGTTCCATTTAAGTAGTGAGTTAGAAGTCTTTTTTTTTAATGCCAAGCCACAAGTTCATTATGACTACTTAGAATTTCCCCTCTACCAATCCTCTCCCGTCTGCAGATCTCCAAGCACTTACTTTCCCATCACTAGTTCCCAGTTCACCAGAAAGTTTGCACTTATTTCCTCAACTGTGCAACCAAGATGTGAAGCCCCATCCTCACAATGGAGAAGTGAGGCAAAGGGACTGACTATGTACAGGCCACCAAAAATTCAAAGCTAAAACCAAATCTTCGGCTCACGTTTTAAACATTAGAAAGCAAAGCAGCTTTGGAGGAGGAGGTTGTTTTCTACAGGTTCCCGTGTTTCACAGAGAAGACTGCCTTGGAAACATGTGCTAAGCCCACCTTTAAAAAGGCCAGTGGTAAAAAAAGTGATCTAAGAATCACCTTTATAGACTTTGGATTCTTATTAAGTGTGTACCTGGGCCAGGATTACCACGGAAGAAATCACAGACCAGGGATCTTGTATAAGCGTTTAAAAGATAAATGGGTGGGGAAAGTTGAGTTAGAACCTCAGAAGAGAGATAAGGAAGGGGTGTGGATTGGGAGACTATAAGCTTTGCTTGAGAAAGATGTAACAAAATGGCCAAAGTGTCTTACAGCACTGTTCCAAGAAGGGAAACCAGAGAAGTCGCATTTGTCGGGCTGCAAGACTGAATCTGCTTTCAGTCTTGCCTCCTGCTCCTTTAGACGAAGGGGGGGGGGGGGGGGGGGAGGGGAGCAAGAAGGCTGGTGGTGATCTGGGCCTGAATCTTCTTCCCTCCTCCAGTCCTGGGAATTCCTGGAAACTCCTTTCAATCCAATCCCAAAGGAGCTTTCTTCGGGTTCAGAACAATGACGGGGACTACAGAAGGAAGGGGTCCACTGCTCGCTCCAGAAGGCAATGGGATACCCCGGCCAGAGTTCCGGGCCCGGCAGTCCTCACGTCCTACAGGTCTCCTGCCCTTTGGCACTCACGCTCCTGTCCACTCGCCGCTTCCGCATCCCTCCACGGAGCCTCTCCCCACGTATCTCTGCCCCTCACCCCACCGCGCCCAGTCGCCTCCCACGTCTACCCCGCCGGGGCCGTCCCCACACCCGGCCAGGTCTCCCACCTCGTGCCTCCAAGACTGGGGGACTGAGCGATACTAGGGACTAGCGTGGGTCAACTCTGCCTCCCCCGCCACCCCCCGGCCCCGGGCGCGCGCTCACCCGGCGGCCGCGTTCTCGAACTTGAGCGCGAGCGTCTCCTCGATGATGCGGTTGTTCACCTCCAGCAGGATCATGGCGGCGGCTGCCCCGGGCAGGGGAAGGAGAAACAAGGGACGGTGAGGGTGGGTAAGGGAGAAAAGGACGGAGGGAGCGGCCCTGCTGCCCCCTGAGGAGGGGGGTTGGGTGGGGTAGGAGGTTAGGGGAAAAGGGGAGAGGGATCAGGGTGGGGGGAAGGGGAAGACGCGAGCACTCGCCCGCGCACGCACTGGCTGTGGAGACACCCACCCACCCGACCGACCTGGCCCCCGAAGCCTGAACCCGCCTGCCGAGCCGCCGCCGCCGCCGCCGCCGCCGCCGCCGCTGCCGCCTCACCGACAAGCCCGGTCCCCGCCCAGCCCACGGCTCTAGCCGGCCACTTCCGCTCTCACACCCACTTCCGCTCGCTGCCCGGACGCGCGGCCCCGCGGCGCCATTTCCGCTTCGACCCCTCGTGCACGCGCACGCAGGGTCGCCGCGGAGGCTGGGGTGGCGTGGCGCATGCGCGACCCCCACCCGGTCCCCCGGTCGCCTCCGCCTTCCCACAGTTCCCCCTCACTTACAGCCTTTGCGAGTTTGTTTCCGAGCGGGCTGTCATTCCCCAAAGCCTGCTTCACTGTCCAGCGCCTCCCAACCGCTCGTCCCAGAGGTCCAGCTCCACCCTTCCGGTCTTGTCATTTCAAAGACCCCGGCGTCTTCTCCCAGGCGGTTCCTTTGCTCTCAGTTGTGTGTCCCTTACTCATGCCGCACTAATGGCTGTCCAGCGGCACTACCACGAATTCACGAATTCATTTCTCCAACAAATATTTAGTGGGCTTGTGCTCTGTGCTGGGGGCGCAGTGGTGAACGATACGACGTCCTGCCCTCGTGGAGCTTATAGTCTGGTAAAGGAAGCATAATAAATTCTCAATTATAGAACTACAAATTGTTAAACGTGTAGTGGAGGAAAAGAATGAGAAGTCACCGTGGTGAATATGTCTCTCCGGGGTCTTGTCATGTCTCCGTTTGTGTGCCTGGGGAGCTGCCCCTTGCCAAGAACATGATTTCTGTCTTTGAGACCCTTAACCTAACTACCTCTTCCAGAGACCTACCTACCTTCATACTCATCTGTATCCAGAATCTGCACCTTCTGTCTGTGTGTCTTGTTCTGTATTTTCCATCCTCTGGGGGAATCTAACAAACTTAGTTAAATCTCTTCTACCTGCACTGACTTATTTTCTGCTATGTACTCTTGGGGTAAGAGTGGGAAAATCCAAAAAATGAACAAAAACTAGTCCTTGTCATCAAGGCCCACACAGCTCTTTAAAACATTTCTTATAGGCTAACATTTTAGCATTAATGTTTATTGAATTAAAATACTACATATACATAGTGTAAAAATACATACATAAACTAAAAGTCTTGTAATGAAAAAAGCAGTTCCCTGGCCTACTTTTTAAAGGCAATATCTTTAACTCTTACATATTCATCCTGATTCCATCCATATATCGAAACAATTGCTTTTACTATTCTTGATTTGTTAATTTTAAGCATTATCTGTTGACTTCCTGCTATGATAGATAAGAACATGACCTTTCACTTCTGCCCCTGCCCCCCACAAAGTTATGTAACAATTTTGGGTGAAACCAATAATCAGCATTTAAATTATTATGTATGCAAATATTATTTGCCAATGAGCTCCAAAGTACATTACAACCATGCCTTCTAGCTTATACAGCCCTTCATTTTTCTTAGAGTTAACTATTGCCTTTTTTCTCTCTTGTCAATTTCCCATATTATCTACAGTTGCCTGCCCATCCCCTCTGTAAGTACTCTAAGACTTTGTCAAAGTCTAGCAATATTTTCCATATACTCAAATACATAAGTTCCACTTTTTCTCTGGGGTCTTTGTCCCAGAGCCCTCCTGTCTCTTATTTCAATCTGGATTGACTGCTCTCCAGACTTTCTGTACAGTTGTCATTCTGGGATTTTCCTTCACTGCTGTTCTGGGCTGTTTTGCCCATTTCCTGGATCCCATGTCTTCCTCTTTCTTGGTTTACTTCCTTGTTTTGCTAAAGTACCTTCTTTAGTAACTTCCTAAGGAAGGGACTTAATTAAGGGCTATGTTGTTGGAATCTTTGCATATTTGAAAATAGCTTTTTTTTTGTTTTTAAGTGATCTCTATGCCTAAAGTACAGCGCTAACTCAGGACCCCAAGATCAAGAGTCACATGCTCTACCAACTAGCCAACCAGGTGCCCCCATATTTGAAAATATCTTTGTTCTAACACTTGAATTGTAGTTTGACTGTGTTAAAAAGAAACCCCAAAATGGGACACCTGGGTGGCTCAGTTGGTTAAGCGTCCAACTTTGGCTCAGGTCATGATCTCGCGGTTCACAATTTCGAGCCCTGCGTAGGGCTCTGTGCTGACAGCTCAGAACCTGGAGCCTGCTTCAGATTCTGTGTCTCCCTCTTGCTCTGTCCCTCCCCCACTCAAGCTCTTCCTCTCTCTATCTCATGAAAATAAATGAACATTAAAAAAAAAAAAACTAAAAAAAAGAAAAAAGAAACCCAAATTCGTGTTACTTAGGCCAACTCTGCAAAGAAGGGCTTAATACCAAACCAAATTACACTTTCAACCTCCCTCAGAAATTTAGTCTTTAGTCAGGAATTTTCTGATCAGCACCAATCAGGTTAGTGTCATGGACCTTCTTGATCCCCTAAAGGAAGATGAGGTAATGCACCTACTAAGACCCTTTTGTTCCCAAGTGAAGGTGAGACTTCACCTGAAATAATCCTCTTTTCTCTTCAGGGCTTCCTTGTCCTGCCTTTTGAAACCTGTCCTTTTCTATAGCCCCTCAGAGCTCCCCTCTACTTGCTGGGTGGGATGTTGCCTGATTCATGAATTGTTTAATAAAGCCAATTAAATCTTCAAATTTACTCGGTTAAATTTTGTTTTCTTAACAGCTGGTTATTGATTTCAAATTTGAAAATAATTTTTCCTCATAATTTTGAGTATTATTTCATGTTATTCGACCTTTCAGGGCTGCTATATACAAAGTCTGATTCCTGGGGCGCCTAGCTCAGTCAGTTAAGTGTCTGACTTCGGCTCAGGTCATGATCTTGCAGTCTGTGGGTTCTGTGGGTTCAAGTCCTGCATCGGGCTCTGTATTGACAGCTCAGAGCCTGGAGCCTGCTTCAGATTCTGTGTCCCCCTCTCTCTCTGCCCCTTCCGTGCTGTGCTCTCTCTCTCTCTCTCTTTCAAAAAAAAAAAAAAAAATGTAAAAAAAATTTTTTTAAAAAGTCTGATTCCTACTTGTATTCCTGATCCTTTGTATCTTCCCCATCTCTAGAAGCATTCAAATTTTCTCTTTAAGCTATTGTTTGGAAATTGTATAATGATGCATTTTGCTATGACTCTTAATGTTTCTGTGCTGAGCACTCATTCAAAAGGGAAACTCAGGGGTGCCTGGGTGGCTCAGTCGTTTGAGCGACTGACTTCGGCCCAGGTCATGATCTCACGGTTTGTGAGTTCGAGCCCCGCATTGGGCTCTGTGCTGCCAGCTCAGAGCCTGGAGCCTGCTTCAGATTCTGTGTCTCCCTCTCTCTCTGACCCTCCCCCACTCATGCTCTGTCTCTCTCTGCCTCAGAAATAAATATACATTAAAAAAATTTTTTTAAAACAAAAGGGAAACTCATGTACTTCAGTTTGGGAGGAAACTTTCTTTAATTATTTCCTTGATCATTTCTTCTCTATTTTCTTTGTTCTCTTTCTGGAATGCCTGTTACTTAGAAATTTGATTTCTGGACTGATCCTTTAATTTTCTTTTCTATTTCCTATTTCTTTGGGTTTTGTTTGTTTGTTTGATTGACTTTTATTTTTAATAGTAGTAAAATACACATAACATGAAATTTGACATCTTAGCCATTAAAAATTTTTCTTTAATCTTTATTTTTGAGAGAGAGAGAGAGCAGGGGAGGGGCAGAGAGAGAGGGAGACACAGAATCTGAAGCAGGCTCCAGGCTCTGAGCTGTCAACACAGAGCCCGATGCGGGGCTCGAACCCACAGAACCCACAGACTGCGAGATCATGACCTGAGCTGAAATTGGACACTTAACCAACAGAGCTACCCAGGTGCCCCAACATCTTAGCCATTTTTAAGTGTAAAGTTCAGTAGCATTAAAAATATTCACATTGTTATACAATTACTTGTTTTGTCTTGCAAAACTGAAAACTCTCTACCCATTGTTTGTTTGTTTTTGTTGTCCTACTTTTCTGGGATATTGCCTAGTCATTATCTTCAACCATTTTAAGTTTCAGTTTTCCTATCTTTATTTCCCAAGACCTTTTTAATGAATGACCTCACCCCATATTATTCTCTCTTTGTTTTATGGACAGGAATACAGGAATATCTTCTATCTCTCTGGATGCTACAGCGTGTTTGTTTTTATTTTTTCTTCTGCTCTCTGCTATGATCTGTTTCTTTGGGTCCTTTTTAATGCTAATTTATTTAGGTATTTTTCTTTTATGTTAATGGCCATCCTCTAAAGTCTGGCCACTTTAGCAGTCTGTTTGACTGCTAAAGAATGAGACTAAAAAAACTGAGTGGAGACTTGAGTATATGGGCAGGATGAGTTCCTTGATGCCTTGCTACTCAAGAGGGACCAGCGGCATTGGCTTCATCTGAGAACTTTTTGGACATGCACAATTTCAGTCTCCATTAGAAACTACAGATTTAGAATATGCATTTTAACAAAATTATCAGGGGATTTAAATGTACATTATGTTGTGAGAAGCACTGGATTAATGGGCTTCACCATAAGGTGCATCAATGATGTGCTAGATTTCATTGGGGGCCCATAAAGGTCAATATTGGGAGGTCTTTTCTCTGGAGAAGAATCTTCAAGTTGCATTGGGAGCTTATAAATTTGGCATTCCCAGACTATATGTGGGGTAGGGAAGAGTGCTTTGAATTCCAGCTGACTTCCACTTAATCCCATTATTAGCCCTGTGTCTCCCCACTGCCTTCCACTGGGCTAGAGTCTATAGAAAATAAATCTTTAGTGGTGGAGGGGGTGGAAGGAGGGTGGGTGGGGTGGGAAAGGGTATAATCCCTTGACTACTAGTGGACTTAGAATTCCAAAACTTTTGATACAGATTTTCTTCCCATTTTCTTTATCTTGCTTTTGGTTTATTTAAATTTATGACTAATAGAAGATATATCTTTGTACTACCACCCACTTTTCTTGAATCTTAACATATTATAATTAAACTTACTGCAGAGCTTCATGAAAAGAAATACAGTTGAAACTTCCTGAGAATCCCACCCAATTCCATTCCTTTCGCTCCTTCCTCCTCCACTCCATAAAGGCACACCCTGCATGTGGTGTTTATCCTTCTCATGCATGTTTTTACACTTTCACTGCATAAATATGTATCCATAAACAATGTATAGCATTTTTGCATATTTTAAGCTTTTAATAGTTTTATACTGTACATCTCCTTTGAAACTTGTTTCTTTTAGTCAACAATATATTTTTGAGATTTACCTATGTTGTTACATGTAGGTGTTTTAACTGTGAGATAGCTTTCCAATGTACAATTATACATTATGATATTAAAGATATTCATCCATTATCCTATTGAAGGACACTAACGTTTTTTTCCAGTATTTCTGCTATTACAAGCAATGCTGCTTTGAACATTTTTGTACCTATTTCCTATGTATAGATGTGACAATTTCTTTAGAGTATGTTCCTTGGAATGTAACTGCTAATATGTAGGCTACAGATATCTTGAACTTTGCCAGATGTTGCCAAATTGCTACTAAGTAGTTGTACTGATTTATACTTCTACTGGCAATGTATGAGGGTTCTCATTGCTCCCTGTCCTCACTAGCACTTGGTATTGTCAGCCTTTGAAGTGGATGGATATGAAAAAGCATCTGATTGTTTTAAAAATAAGAATTAGTTAGGCAGAAAGAGAGGGATGTATGAAGGCCTAAAAGCAAGAGAATGTGATATCTTGCAGAAAGTGAAAATAGACCAATAATTGTGGGGTCTGGAGGGGGCATGTGCCAAGTAATGAACAGCTGGAGGCACAATAATAGCTAACATATATTGCAGTTGAGGATTTATTCTGTGGTAGGCTGTTTGAAGAGCTTTACATGTATTATCTCATTAAATCCCTGGGACAACTCTAAGAAGTAGGTACTCCTATTACCTCATTTTTTAGATAAGGAAACAGATGCTGAGAGGCTGAAGAATGGTATCCAAAGTCATATATGTGGCTGGTCACTGTGCTGAGATATAGACCCCAAATGTCATGCTCTTGACCACTATGTAATATTGGTATCCATTGCTGAACTCGATAGTTCTGTATCTTAGTTCAAGTGTGATAAAATCAAAGTATAAAAAAACTAGACCTAACACTCCATTAAAAATGATGATAACAGATTCTTGACTGAACCTTCATCCTGCTGAACACTGATGGCCAAAGTAGGGAAATTGACTGTTCTAAAATAGCCAGAAATATGGTGCTTTTGGTCTTAAAGTTAGAGACTGGAGCTCATCCTGGGATTGGGGACCTGTCTGGCTATCTTGGGATCTACTCTTCAACCTTCTTTACTCTCACATCAGCTGGACCCCCTTGCACTCAGACTTTGGTGGCTAATAGGGAAGCCCAGAAGGAGGAGAAAGGAGAGAGGGAGAGAAAGAGACAGAGGTGGAGGGGGGAGAGACAGAGGGAGAGAGAGAAATCAAGGTATTTAATCCTCTGCTTTCTCCTCCTTGTGAGGTTTCCTCAGGCTGGCTGTGTCCTTCAACCAAATGTCATTCCTCCTCTCAAGGTGACCACCTTAGCACAACTCTTCCCTTCCTTCAGTGCCTGGTAACCACCTCTTTTCCTCAACCCTTAGGGCCTAGAGGTGGTACCAGCTTGGTTGCTGTTAGTCCTTGGTTACTGCACTCTCTCTTGTGGTTCCCATACATCCACACTTTGTAAATAGTCCTTTGTTAATACACCCTCTTTGAGTTATCCTGTCTTAAGTCTCCCATCTGTTTCCTGTGGGATCAAGACTAATATGGGGTGGAGAGTGATACTTCCATGATATCACTGTGAAGTGAAGTTATCCAGTGAAGTTAGGAAGCTCCAGGAATTGGTCCCTTTACTGAAACAACTACTGAGCTGGCAAGAGCTCTCAGAATCAATTATTTGGAACTTTGGAGCCTAGTTGAACACTTGCAGTATCTAAGGGAGTGATTGATGAAGGAAGATGCTTTTGTTGAGTATGCTCACCACCCCCCACACCCACAGCAGGTAGTCAGATGGATCATTCCACATTCATGGTGTGGCTACTTGATTCAAGTGTGGGCAACAGCGACTTGTCCTCCAAAAAAATCAGAGTTCTGTGTTTTGATCTGCTTGGCAGTTTGCTAATAGGTATGCACTGAGGCTGCTCATCATTTCAACTCCCATAGGCCTTGCAGAAGTGTCTTCCCCAGTTGTGTCAATTGAGAAGTTTTAAAGAAACAGGACACCCCTTTCCTTTATTTTCCTTTCCATTCCTTTCCTTTCTGGATCCAGGCATTTGAGAAAATCTCTGTCAGGTCACTGGCTGACTACAGAGATAAAAAATGAGGCTTCAATGACTACACAAAATAAATATTATAATTTTTATAAAAATAGTTTGGGAAAGGCACTAAATAAACAGATGACTGCAACCTTCCTGAAGCAATAACAACAATTCCTTTGTAGGGGAGGATCTGATTTCCATAGTTACCACTTTAACATTCAAAATTCCCAATTCTCATCTAAAATTACAAAGTATACAAAGAAACCAGAAAGTATGTCCTATTCATAGTAAAGAAGAGGAGAAATTGATAGAAACCATCCCTGAGGAAACTTAGACATTAGACTTCCTAGAAAAATACTTAAACTGTCTTAAATATACTCAAAGAGCTGAAGGAAACCATGCACAAATAACTAAATGAAATCAGGAGAATGATGTATGAATAAGAATATAATATCAATAAAGAGATAAACAATTATAAACAGGAACCAAATAGAAATTCTGGACCTGAAAAGCATAAGAGTAGTTTATCAGAAGACCTGAGTAGGTTGAAGAAAGAATCAGTAAACTTGAAGATAGGGCACATTAAAATTACCTACTATGAGGAACAGAAAGCAAAGAGAATGAATAATGAACAGGGACTAAGGGAGATATAGGACACCATCAAGAATATCAGCATATACATTATGGGAATCCCAGAAGGAAAAGAGATAAAGGGGGAAAATATTTGAAGAAATAATGGTGACAAACTTTATAAATTTGTTGGAAGTCATGAATATACACCATCCAGTAAGCTCTGAGAACTCAAAGCAGGATAAACTCAGAGAGCCATACTGAAATACGTTATAAACAAATGGTTGAAAGCTAAAAACAGAGAAAATCCTGAAAGTAGCAACAGAGAAGTGGCTTGTCATTTACAAGAGATTGTCAATTAGACTTAATGCTGTTTTCTCATCTGAAAACATAGGGGTCAGAAGGCAGTGGAATGATGTCTTTAAAGTGTTGAAAGAAAAAAACTACCAATCAAGAATTTCATATCCAGCAAAACTATCCTTAAAAAAAAGTGAAGGGGAAATTAAGACAATCCCAGATAAACAAAAACAAATGGAATTCATTATTTGTAGACCTGCACACGGGGAATGCTAACAAGAGTCTTTTCAGGCTGAAACAAAAATATCCTAGATAAGATTATTGGTAAAGGTAACAACATAGATAAACATAAAAGCTACTGTTACTGTATTTTTAATGTAACTTTTTATTTTTATTTAATATTTTTATTTAATGTAACTTTATTTATTTCCTATATGATGTAAAAGCCAAATGCATAAAATAATAATTATACGTCTATGTTAACAGGCACACAATAAAGATGTCACCTGTGACAATGACAAAATAAAGAGGGGATAGAGCTGGACAGAAGTAGAGTAAATGTATGCTATTGAAGTAAGTTGATATTAATTTAAACTAGATTTTTAAAATTTAGGGTGTCATTTGTAATCTCCATGGTAACCACCAAGATAATAACTGAAAAAATGTATGGAAAAGGAAATGAAGAAGGAATCAAAATTGTACACTAGAAAAATCAGTCAAACATAAAATTAGGCAGTATTGGAGGAAATAAAGACCAAAACAGATATAAGACATAGAGGAAACAAACAGCACATAGTAGAAGTAAGTCCTTCATTATCAGCAATCATTAACATTTTTTTATTTTTAAAGTTTATTTATATATATATTTAAAAAATTTTTAAATCTTTATTTTTGAGAGAGAGAGAAAGAGAGAGACAGACAGAGAGACAGAGCATGAGCAGGGGAGGGGCTGAGAGAGAGGGAGACACAGAATCTGAAGCAGGCTCCAGGCTCTGAGCTGTCAGCACAGAACCCCGTGTGGGGCTTAAACCCACAAGCTGTGAGACCATGACCTGAGCTGAAGTTGGATGCTTAACTGACAAAGCCACCCAGGTGCCCCTAAAGTTTATTTATATTGAGAGAGAGAGCATGCATGACGTAGGGGCAGAGAGAGAGAGGGAGAAAGAATCCCAAGTAGGATCTGCGCTGACACAGCATAGAGCCCGATGTGAGGCTCAAACCCATGAACCGTAAGATCATGACCTGAGCCAAAATCAAGAGTCAGGCACTTAACTGACTGAGCCAGCCAGGCACACCCCCCCACCCCAACTTCCCGCAGTAATCATTTTTAAAAAATGCTTATTTCTGAGAGACAGAGAGACAGAGAGAGCGGGGAGGGGCAGAAAGAGAGGGAGAGAGAGGATCCAAAGTGGGCTCTGTGCTACAGCAGAGAGCCTCATGTGCAGCTCGAACTCCCAAAGGCTGGATCATGACCTGAGCTGAAGTCAGATGCTTAACTGACTGAGCCACCCAAGTGCCCTTCAGTAATCATTTTAAATGTAAATTGGAGGGGCGCCTGGGTGGCGCAGTCGGTTAAGCGTCCGACTTCAGCCAGGTCACGATCTCGCGGTCTGTGAGTTCGAGCCCCGCGTCAGGCTCTGGGCTGATGGCTCGGAGCCTGGAGCCTGTTTCCGATTCTGTGTCTCCCTCTCTCTCTCTGCCCCTCCCCCGTTCATGCTCTGTCTCTCTCTGTCCCAAAAATAAATAAAAAAACGTTGAAAAAAAAAAAAAATTAAATGTAAATTGGATAAACTCACTTATTTTTTTTTTATTTTTATTTCAAAAGACTCATTTTAGATACAAAGACACAAAGAAGCTAAGAGTGAAGGGATGGAAAAAGATAGTCCATGTGAATACTAACCAAAAGAGAGCTGGGTGGTTATATTACTACCAGAAAAGTAGATTTTGTCAGGGGGGAAGAAAAGTAGATTTTAAGTTAAAAGTTGTTACAAGACAAAAAGAAGGACATTATATATAGATAGAAGGGTCAATTCATAAAGAAGATGTAACAATTATAAACATAAACACTAAACAACAGACCCCCCCCCCAATATCTGAAACAAATATTGACAGAATTGAAGAGAGAAATAGTTCTACAATAACAGATAGAGTTGGATTTTAGTATACCACTTTCAATAATGGGTTGAACCTCTGGACAGAAGATCAATAGGGAAATAGAGGACTTGAAGAACACTATAAACCAACTAAATTTGACAAATATATACAGAATGCTCCACTCTACAACAGCAAATATACATTCTTCTCAACTGTACATGGCACATTCTCCAGGATAGATCATGTGTCAGGTCATAAAAACATCTTAATAAATTAAAAAAGATCGATATCATACAAAATATTTTCTCCAACCACTAAAGAATGGATCTAGAAATCGGTAGCGGATGGAAAACTGGAAAAATCACAAATGCACAGAAATTAAACAACACACTCTTTAACAACCAACATATCAAAGAAGAAATCACTGGAGAAATTAGAAAATACTTTGAGATGCATAAAAACAAAAGCACAGTATACCAAAATGGATAGAATGCGGTAAAAGCAGTGCTCGACAGGAAATTTATAATTGCAAATGTCGACATTAAGAAGGAAGATCTCAAAACAACACCTGAACTTTACACCGTAAGGAACTGGAACAAGAAGAGCACACTGAATATGAAACTGGCAAAAGGAAGGAAATGATAAAGGTTAGAGCATAGATAAATAGAGAATAGAAAGACAATAAAGAAAAACAATGACACCAAAAGAAAAGTTTTCTTTGAAGAGATAATAAAATGGACAAACATTTTAGCTTAACTAAGAAAAAAAAGAGACAAGATGCAAATTACTAAAGCTAGATATGAAAATGGGGACCTTACAGAAATTAAAAGTATTTTTAAAAAACTTTTTTAAACATTTATTTTTGAGAGACAGAGACAGAGCATGAGCAGGGGAGGAACAGAGAGAGAGGAAGACACAGAATCCAAAGCAGGCCCCAGGCTCTGAGCTGTCAGCACAGAGCCGGATGCAGGGTTCGAACTCATGAACTGCGAGATCATGACCTGAGCTGAAATAGAGCTGGACGCTTAACTGACTGAGCCACCCAGGCGCCCCAGAAATTAAAAGTATTTTTAGGATTATTATGGATAATTGTATGCCAACAAGTTAGACAATGCAGATGAAATGAACAAATTCTTAGAGACACACAAGTTACCCAAGAACCAGTAGGAAATATTGATAGACCTATAACAAGATGTTGAAGTAGTAATAAAAAAACCTCACCAAAAAGAAAAGTCATTAATTAATTAAGGTGTAATTAACAAACAGTATTATTACTAATTTCAAGAGTACTATATAATGATTCAACAATCACTCAGTGCTCACCCCAGTAAGTGTAATCACCATCTGTCACCAAACAGTGTTATTACCATCTTAGTGACTATATTCCCTATGCCATATGTTTCATCTCTCTCACTTATTTATTTTGTAACTGGAAGTTTGTACTTCTTAATGTCCTTTATCTATTTCAGCCACCCCCAGCCCAGCTCCCCTCTGAAAGACCAGAAAAATTTGCTAATTTTTTTAAATGTTTATTTATTCATTTTTGAGAGAGAGAGCGAGCGAGCAAGAGGGAGCACATATGCACATGCAAGCAGGGGAGGGGCAGAGAGAGAGAGGGAGACTGAATCTGAAGCAGGCTTTGCACTGTCGTTGCAGAGCCCATCGTGGGGTTCGAACTCACAAATGAACTGTGAGAGCCTGAGCCAAAGTCGGATGTTTAGCCAATTGAGCCCCCCAGGCGCCCCTAACAGAAAAAATTTAAAGAAGAATTGATACCAATTCTATTCGAACTCTTCCAAGAAACAGAAGAGGAAGGAAAACTTCCTAGCAGATTCTATGAAGCCAGCATCACCCTGACAGAGATACCACAAGAAAAGCAAACTACAGAGTGATATCTTTTATGAATATAGATACAATGATCCTCAATAAAATACTAGCAAACCAAATCCAACAGCACACTGAAAAGGTTATATACCATGACCAAGTGACATTTATCCCAGAAATATGACAATGGTTCATCATAGGAAGATCAATCAATGTAATAACCACATTAACAGAGTGAAGAAAAAGAAAAAAGAACATCTCGTAGATGCAGAAAAGGCATTTGACAAAATTCAGCACCCTTTCATGATAACAATACTCAGAATACTAGGGATAGAAGGGACTTCTAGCATGATAATGGACATTTATGAAAAAACCCACAACCACAATATCCTTGATGGTGAAAGACTGAAAGCTATCCTTTTCAGATTGGGAACAAGACAAAGACATCTCTCTCATTATTGCTATTTAACATTGTCTGGAAGCCATAGCCATGCAATTAAGCAATAGAAATAAATAAAAGACATCGAAATTAGAAATCAAGAATTAGACTATTTCTACATGCAGAACATGAGTCCATGTAATGAAAATTGCATACAATCCACACAAAAAAATGTAGGGCTAATAAATGAATTCAGCAAAGTTTTAGGGTATAACATCAATTCACAAAAATCAGTTGTATTTCTATACACCAGCAATGAACAATCCAAAAAGGAAATGAAGAGGGGCACCTGTCTGGTTCAGTTGGTGGAACGTGCGACTCTTGATCTTGGCGTTGTGAGTTCAAGCCCCACGATGGGTGTGGGGATTACTTAAAAAAAAAAACAAAAAACTTTCAAAACAACTACCCCTCCCCATGCCAAAAACAGACAAAAAACCCAAAAAGGAAATGAAGAAAACAATTCCATTTACAGTAGCCTCTAAAATAATGAATTACGGAGGTGCCTGGGTGGCTTCGTCGTTTAAGTGTCTGACTTTGGCTCGGGTCAAGATCTTGAGGTTTGTGAGTTCAAGCCTCACATTGGGCTCTCTAAGAGCCCGCTTTGGAACCTCTTTCCCCTCACTCTCTGCCCCTCCCCCCGCCCCACACACTCTCTCTCAAAATAAATAAACGTTAAAAAAGTAAAATAATAAATCACCTAGGAATAAGTATAACCAAGGAGATAGAAGACTTGTACTCTAAAAACTACAGAACATATTTAAAAGAAATTGAAGACAAATCAGTGGAAAGATTCCATGGTTACGAATTGGAAGACTGAATATTGTTTTTTTTTTTTTTTTTGACTGAATATTGTTAAGATGGTAGTATTCCCACCCTGCCCCCCCCCCCCCCCCCGAAGTAATCTACAGCTTCAGTGCACTCCCTATTACAATTCCAGTGGGCTTTTTTTTTTTTTTTTTTTTTTTTTATAAATGGAAAAGCCAGTCTTCAAGTTTATAGGGAAACGCAAGGGGCCCCAGACAGCCAAAACAACTTTTAAAGAAAGAAAAGCAAAATCGGAGGACTCACCCTTCCTGATTTCCAAACTTACTACAAAACAACAGCAATAAAACTAGTGTGGTACTAGCATAAAGACAGACATTTGGAGACCAATGGAATAGATTTGAGAGTCCAAGCAATAAACCCAGCATTTATGGCCAGTTGATTGTTTTTAGTGTATTTTTAATTTATTTGAGAGAGAGAGAGAGAGGGCAAGGGGCAGAGAGAGAGGGAGACACAGAATCCGAAGCAGGTTCCAGGCTCTGAGCTGCCAGCACAGAGCCCAATGCAGGGCTCAAACACATGAACTGTGAGATCATGACCTGAGCCGAAATCAAGAGTCAGACACTCAACTGACTGAGCCACCCAGGCACCCCAGAAGAGTGTCTTTTAAACAAATTGTGCTGGAACAATTCATTAACCGCATGGAAAAGAATGAAGTTATACCCTTACCTCATTCCAGATACAAAAATTAATTCAATGTGGATCAACAACCCAAATATAAATGCTTAAACTGTAAATGTATTAGAAGAAAAAAACCTAGGGGCAAAATCTTCATTACCTCAGATTTGAAAATGGATTCTTGGACCTGCCACTAAAAACATAAGTAACAAAAGGAAAAACTGGTAAACTGTTCCTCAAAATTAAAAACTTGTAGGGGGGGGCGCCTGGGTGGCTCAGTCGGTTAAGCGTCCGACTTCAGCTCAGGTCACGATCTCACGGTTCGTGAGTTCGAGCCCCGCGTCAGGCTCTGGGCTGATGGCTCAGAGCCTGGAGCCTGCTTCCGATTCTGTGTCTCCCTCTCTCTCTGCCCCTCCCCCATTCATGCTCTGTCTCTCTCTGTCTCAAAAATAAATAAACATTAAAAAAAAATTAAAAAAAAAAATAAAAACTTGTAGGGGGCACCTGGGTGGCTCAGCTGGTTAAGCATCTGGCTTCGGCCCAGGTCATGATCTCACGGCTCATGAGTTCAAACCCCACATCAGGCTCTCTGCTGTCAGCACAGAGCCCACTTCAGATCCTCTCTCCCTCTCTCTCTCCATTTCTCTCTCTCTCTCCCCCTTCCCTGTTCATGTGCTTTGTCTCTCTCAAAAATAATAAATAAAAACAATTTAAAAAAATTAAAAACTTGTGGTAGACGCATACAAACTGAACCTCCAAACCTCACATGAGTCAGCCAAGAACTGTCATTAAGTATAATCAGTTGAAAGTTTGAATATGAATAATGCAATGGGTTGTGCTATTTACAGGAAATTAGTGATTTATCTTATTCAAATTTTATGTGGTTTAATGTTCCTCCTGAAGAGTTAATCTGCTTTGGAAAATCACATGTGTCGAATGTCCCATTTTGGCATAAGAAGAGAGGCATACCACTTTTATTAATAGACAATTTCTCCTCGTATCTGCTGAATAAACGCTGAGCTGAAGGAATGCCAAATTATTTGCTTGCCGGGGATGTTCTCATGTCTTGGCCCAGTGCGGAGATGAGGGGGGCAGAAGTGACAGGGGAGATCAGGAGGCTTTTCTATTTGTCTGCATAGGAGCTGGTGACAGTTTGCTCTGGGTGGAGTAGTAGAGATGGAAAGAATTGAATGTTTTTGAGAATTATTTCAGTGAAGAAATCAAGAAGTTCTGGTGGATTGGAGAGACGCTCAATATTTTTCTATATTGAGCAACAAATTACCACAAACTCAGCAACCTAAACAACACTCGCTTATGATCTCGTGGTTTCCATGGGTCAGGAGTCCACACTCAGCTTGGCTGGGTCTTCTGCTCAGGCCCTTATCAGGCTTCAGTCAGGTGCTGACCGGGGCTGTGTTCTCACCAGAGGATCAACTGGGAAAAGATTCACCTCCAAACTCCCTCAGGTGGTTGGCAGAATTCATCTCCTTGCAGTCGTAGCACTGAGATCTCTGTTTTCGCTCTGGCTGTCAGGGGATCCCCCCCAGTTCCTTGACAAGCATGACATCTTTCTTCTTTAAAGCTATCGACGGAGTCTCTCTCGCTTCAGCCTGCAAGATGGAGTCTTATGTAACATAATCATGGGCGTGACATCCTGTCATCCTTGCAATAGAACACAATCTAAACAAGGGGCTGACATCCAACACCTTGGCCGTATTCTACCGATTAGAAGCAAGTCACAGGTTCTGCCTCAAGGGGAAGGAATTATATAAAAGCATGACTCATTGGAGGTGGGGGGTGGATCCCCTTAGAGTGTGTCTCTCACAGGTAGGATAAAGGAAAGCAAAGTGCCTGCTATAAAGTTAAGATTTCTGGCTTGAGCAGGTGGGTGGAGATGTTGCCGTTTACAGAGATAGAGAACATGGGGGAGCACGTTGGTTGAGGGGAGATCTTGAGTTCAGTTGTGGATGTGTCAGGTCAAACTGCTCAAGGGTATGAGCCATGACCCTTTTGTTCTTCCCTCTTTATCTGGTACCTAGGGTAGTTCCTGACACAGAGTAGGTGCTTGATAGAATGAGTGAGTGAATGAATGAATGAATGAATGAATGAAATCTGTGAGGCACCCTAGTGGAGACAGGGATGAGGCCAATATCTCCTGGAGGTCACTGGTGTTTGTACAGTGATTAACACACTGCCTTGGATGGAATCGCCTAGGAAGGAGGATAGAGGGAGAGCAAGGATCTCAAGACTGAGTGCCAGAGGCCCCAAAACTGAAGAGTCAGGCTGGAGAGGAAACACTGGCAAAGGCTACCAAGACAAGATAGACACGAGAGTGTCGGACTGAATGCTGCTGAGAAGTTGAGACAGGGCTGAGGTGTCCTTGGGGAGAGGTGGTTTTGGTGGAGTGATGGGGCTCAGCAGCCAACTCCATGGGCTGAGGAATGTTCAGGAGGTGAGGAAAGGGAGGGCAAGCAGACAGTTCTTTCTAGAAGTCTGGCTGTAGGGGAGGAGAGATCGAATAACTGGAAGGAGATGAATCATCCACTGTTGGGACCATCCACGTTCTAACATCAAGAGAGGGACCCTCAAGGCAGGGGCTAGGGCATGCAGGTGGGTGGTGCTCTTGGTCAGAGCACATTTTTGGCCTGTCTCATGTTCTTGCTTTTATACTGCTTTCTCTATCATGTTTCTATTATGGTCAGGTCACCATCGTTCTTTGAGATTGGAAAATATGCTCAAAGAGCCTCTTTTCTCTCCCCTTGTCTCCTCCTGTTTCCTTCCTTCTTCCTCATCCCAAATACTTCTGTCCAGAATTTTTCCCCCTTCTTCCTTCCTTCCTTCCTTCCTTCCTTCCTTCCTTCCTTCCTTCCTTCCTTCCTCTCTTCCTCCCTCATGCTTTCTTTTCTTCCTTTCATTAGTATGGAAGAGACTTGAGCAGTTCTCATTGTAGCCAAGTAGGCTGCAAGAAAGGAGGAGCGATTGAAGATAAAGAGAGCAAAAAAGATAATTAATGGTGGGAGGCTTCTGAGAAAGTGGCTGGGAGATGAGTTCTAGGGCACAAGATTGGCTTTGGGGTGATCACATAGCGACTCCGCCATGGCGGAGGAAAGGCGGAAGTAAAGGAGGAAGGCGAGGCGTGGGCCCAGCGATGTATTGATCTGGTGTTAGGAAGTAGGGGGCGGTTCCCAGAACTCAGGTCCGATTATCTTTTATGTCCATCTCAATCCCCGAGACAACCGTCTTTCACATAATAAACTGATAGAACTTGTTGAATGAAAGAACACGCGCAGAAACCCTCTAAAAGACAGCATACATAGTGATTTTTTTCCTTACTTTTTCAAGATGAAATCCTTATTGACTTTAGTTATCATGCATGTAACACAGGTTCCTTGTAAAAAATTTAAATAATATAGAAAGTTTCCCTTGAAGCTCTACCCCACAAAGATAACCATTGTTAATGGTGAGTGTCTACCTTGCCGGTGGGTTACATATTAAACAGAAGACAATACGTGGAACTGTGCGAGCTGTTTTTCTCACTTTAACATTATATCCTTTGTGTCAATATGTAAAGATCGTCCTTGTCTTTCATTACACCTGCCTGGTCTCCACAACACCTCTGAGTCTCATACATCTATTCAACGAGGACCATTTGATAAGCATTTAGGTTGTTTCTGATTCTTCAATACAAGGATCATTCTTGCCCACAGCACTTTGCACACCTGCACCATTGTTTCATTAAAATAAATTTCTATAAGAGAAAAATACATGTGCACATTTGAAACGTTGGTACTTATCTCTAAATTGCCCTCCCGAAGGCTATGCCAGCTTGGGCTTTCATTAGCAGAATCGAAGGCTGCCTGTTTCTCCACACTCTCACCAACAACTGGCTATTACAAATCTTTGTAACCTTGTCATTCTAAGTGAAACATGACGTCCCATTTTTCACTCATCTGTAATTATTTTGCTCATCTGTAATTATTAGTGACGTAGAACATCTTGAACATGAGTTTTGGCCATTTGCATGTTTTCTTTTTTTAAAAAAAATGTTTCTTTATTTTGAGAGAGTGCACATACATGGGGAGAGGAAGAGGGGAAGAGAGAGAATCCCAAGTGGGATCTGTGCTGTTCATGTCTTCTTTTATGGAGTGCTTCTTTTTTTTAACGTTTATTTATTTTTGAGAGAGAGAGAGTGAGAACGAGTGGAGGAGGGACAGAGAGAGAAGGAGGCACAGAGTCCGAAGCAGGCTCCAGGCTCTGAGCTGTCAGCACAGAGCCTGACACAGGGCTTGAACCCACAAACCATGAGATCATGACCTGAGCTGAAGTTGGACGCTTAACTGACTGAGCCACCGAGGCTCAGGTGCCCTTATGGAGTGTTTCTTAGTGCCTTTCATTCATTTTCTATTAGGCTTGTAATGCTCTTATTTATTTCTACATCATCATCATCATCATCATCATCATCATCATCCATAGTTTTCTCTATCATGTTGCAAATATTTTTTTCATTTGTTATGCCATTGGTTTGCTTTGTGATATAGAGATTTTACATTTTCATGTCAAATTTCTCAATCTTTCCCTTTCTGTTTTTTGTCATTTTACTTTATTTTTATTTAAAGTAGGCTCTGCATCCAATGTGGGGCTTGAACTTCCAACCCTAAGATCAAAAGTCACATGCTCTACTGACTGAGCTAGACAGATGACCCCCCCTGCCTCATTTCATTTCATTTCATTTCATTTCATTTCATTTCATTTCATTTCATTTCATTTCATTGACACAGTCCTAAGAAAGCTGATTATCACATCAAAATTCTAAAAAATTTCTCCTATTGTTTCTCTATTTCTTTGTAGTTTTTTCATAAAAATTTTCTCCTTTATCCTCCTCCTCCTCTTGTCCTACTCCCCCTCTTCCTCCTCCTTCTTCATCATCATCAGCCTTTACAAAGCTGTCATAGACCCGCCTATTATCTCCATCTTCCCTGAATTCCTTGAGGTGTGTATGGCCTTATGTGCCATGTGGCCCAGGAGAAGACCCTACCACTCCCTCCTGGGAATCTGGAACAAGAGTATCAGAGACAGACACAAAGCTGGTTTTGCTTTTGCAAAGTGCTCCCCTGGTAAAAATGAGGTGATTTGGGGTGGCCTGTGGTGAATCGTTTTCATTTAGTTTAATTAAAAATTTAAAATTATTATCATTTTCGGGACGCCTGGGTGGCTCAAGTCGTTAAGCCTCTGACTTTGGCTCAGGTCATGATCTCATGGTTTGTGAGTTCGAGTCCTGCGTGGGGCTCTGTGCTGACAGCTCAGAGCCTGGAGCCTGGAGCCTGCTTCGGATTCTGTGTCCCCCTCTCTCTCTGTCCCTCCAACACTTGCAGTCTGTCTCTCTCACAAAAATAAATAAACGTTAAAAAAAGAATCTTTTAAAATTATTATCATTTTTCCTTACATTTACCAGTTTATTATTATTATTTTTTAAATGTTTATTTTTTTGAGAGAGAGAGAGAGACAGAGATGTAAGCACAGTAGGGGCAGAGAGAGAGGGAGACACAGAATCTGAAGTAGTCTCCAGGCTCTGAGCTGTCAGCACAGGGCCCGAAGCAGGGCTGGAACTTGTGAACCATGAGATTATGACCTGAGCTGGAGTCAGACACTTAACCACCTGAGCCACCAGGCATCCCCTTACCAGTTTATTATAAAGGATGCAAATGAACAGCCAGGTGAACAGGCAAGGTCTGGAAGGGTCCTGAGGGCAGGAACTTCTCCGTGGGGTTGGGGTGCACCACCCTTGTGGTGGGTGGATGTGTTTACCAATTTGGAAACCTGTTTTCGTTTCAACTGGTACATGTTTATTGTAAAGGTATTGGAAAAAAATAAAACTCACACGTGAGAGTCACAAGGCTAACATAGGTATTTAAGTTACTTTGATAAAAGTGGAGCAATTTATTTTTTTAATGTTTACTTATTTTTGAGAGAGAGAAAGAGAGAGACAGAGCACGAGCAGGGAGGGTCGGAGAGAGGGAGACACAGCATCCGAAGCAGGCTCCAGGCTCCGAGCTGTCAGCACAGAGCCTGATGCGGGGCTTGAACTCACGAGCTGTGAGATCATGACCTGAGCCGAAGTTGGACGCCCGACTGACTGAGTCACCCAGGCACCCCAAGTGTGAATCAATTTAAAGAAGAACATGGCCCTTGAGTAAACATGACACACGGCTGCAGACGGTTTGAGGGTGATTGAGGTTTGGAAAATCCCAAATTAGATGATAATCTAATCACTCTCAGTCAGTCAAGAGTGCCCTCCGCTGCAAGAAACAAGAACCTGACTCATAATAGCTAAAACACGTTGTGGTATTTTTGTTTGTGATTTTACGCATCATGTCCGTTAATGTTGAGTCAGGGGTTCGATGGTGTCCAAGGGGGAACCACCTCTTCGTGATTCTTCTGACCTTTCTTCATGGTCCCCTGATGACTGTTAGAGCTCTCTAGCTATCACAACCAAAAGGAAGAAAAGGAAGACGTGGTACCAAGCAGCATCTTTCCTTTTTTGTCAGGAAAAGTAAGAGCTTTCCTGGAGTTTTCAGCAGTCTTTTCCTCAAGCGTCATTTGCCAGAACCACATACTTGGCCACTGCTAGGTGTAAAGGAGGCTGGGAACGTGGACAACAGACTGCCGTCATTGGCTTTAACCATCCTCATTAAGCTGGGGTCCTGATAGTGAGGAAGGGAGGACAAGTGCTGTGTCTGTCAGGTGGGAATGCTTGGTTGGACCTGCAGACAGAAGCAGAGATGGGAGGCCACATGGCCCCAGAGAGAATGGCCCAGCAAGGAATAACGTTGGGCTTTCAGCCCCAATCTCTAAGTGACAAACTCTACTTCATTTCCTGCTCTTGTGAGTTGGCGAGATTGCCCATTGTATCATTGCCAAAAACTGTCCTTCTGACTTGAGCTGGTGGGAGTGAGTTTCTATTCCTTGTAGCCCTGAGCAGAGTTTGTGACACATCTTTCTAGGTGCTTCCTCATTTGTTCCTTACAGCAGTTGCTATTGTCCTTATTTGACACCAGAGGAACAAGAGGCTCTGAGAGGTGAGGTTGCCCACTTTCATGCGACTGTGGCCCAGGTTTTCTGACAACGAATATATTCTTTATGCCATCAATGTAGTTTTAGAAGGATCATTTACAGGGGGAGTGTTTATTCCGTAAATAGCATCAAGGGCACAGAGGGACAAATATATGAGAGATGGAGTTTCATCTGGGGCCTGTCAGGGTCACCCATCAGCTCTGTCCCTGGCTTAAGTCAAAAGGCAGGAGGCAGCTTGTCATGCGTCTGGGTTTTGGAAACCCAGGGAATGTTTATTTTCTGCTTGTCTATTTTCAAACTTCACGCATGTAATTTACTGTCCTGATTACACAGTTTAACATGGTTGGAAGATGTGAGTTATTCAAGTTACAGATTTGTATGAGAAGCACAAGAAAAAAAAACCACATCTGGGCGCTATCGCGCTCCCCTTCTCACGCCACTGTCTCTCCTTGGGTGACCTTAGCCGGCCAGAGCCTCTACTGCCCCCAGACAGTGCCGGCTATCAAGATGGTGATTCATCCTGGTCAAGCAGAAGTCATTATCTCCTCTCCCTAAACTTGACCTTTCTCTTGCATTCCCTATCTCGGTAAATGGCACAGCCGTGGTACACAGCCATGCCCGGAAGTCATCACCCCCGCGTGCTTGCCACGTTATTTAAGATTAATCCCACTTTAATATGCCTCCTCTCCTCTTACCTCAATGCCTCAGTTCCGGCCTTAATCTCCTTTTGGAAGATAGTGGACATCATCTCCTGGACTCATTGTTTTCTAAGCTTGTTAGAAACGTGCCCTGCTCGTTAATCATCTAGATTCTCAGGCCCTTCTCCTAGACTCGATTCAATAGGCCTGGGGTGGAGCCCTGGGATCCCTGTGCTTAACAATGATCCCAATCCATTCTTCTGAGCCGGTTTCCTGGCCTCAGGGCTCTCTGCTGCCACTCTAGCCCTCCTCTGCTATAGAACCATCCTCCTAAAATGGGCCCATAGCTCTTTGTCTGTGGCACAAAACCCAACCTTGCAGCATAACAAACAGGGTGTGATTTCGTCACTACCTCCCTCTCTGGTCTTACCTCCTGCCTTCCCTGGGCTCTAACAGCAAAAACCGTTGGTCAGATCTGAGGACCCCATTGCTTTTTCATTGCTCAATGCCTCTGCATGTGCCTTTCTTTCTGCCTGGACAGCCCTCCATCCCCACAACTACCTGGAAAATTCCTATCCATCCTGCAAGACCCCACTCAAGTGTCCCTCTTCCCTGAAGCTTTCCTTGCCATCCCTGGGACTCAAGTGTATGTTTATTATTGTAGTTGTCTCACTGACTTCTCTATTGAAGAGACTATGTTTAGCGCACAGGGTACTTTTCCCACGTGAGATGAAATTTAGGGAAAGCACATAAGGCAGTTTCCAGGAAAAAATGCTCCCATTCTTTCCCATGAGCGTAAACTCTATCGAGTTTCTTACTGTGAAAATAAAACACTATCCATTTACATTTACAAAGTCGGCGTACTAATAGTTTAATAGTCAATAATAGTCAGTAGTAGTCAACATGTATCTGGTGCCCACTGTGTGCTAGAAACTTTGCATTCACCGTTTTACCCCATCTTACAGATGGGAAAAGTGAGGCTCAGAGGTGAGTTAATTTGCCTAAGATCACAAAACTGGTAAGTGGTGAGATTGACGCTATGCTAATTCTACCTCTCCCAGAGATTTCTCTAACAACCATTAGGATCTTCAGTATATGTCTAGGACAAACATCCCTGTACCAGGGGGCGCAGGAAGTATAAGTGAGTGAAGCGGTGTGGGCTTTGGGCAATAAGATAGGGTAGGGAGTGTGGCCGACTGGAGGACATACACCCCATTTAAAAGAGCCTGCCAAGACTGAGTGCTGACTGAGGCCCCTCCCCAACATTTTATTGTGAAAAATTTCAAACATATAGCAATGTTGAGGGAATTTTACAGTATATGCCCGTATACCTACCACCTAGATTCTCCCATTAATATTTGACTGGCCTTATCCTGTGTCTGTGCATCTAGCCATCCTTATATATCCAGTCCTTTTGGATATGTTTCAAAGTAAATTGCAGACGGCAGGACACTTCTCCCTAAATACTTTAGGCCGTAAGGCATTAACTACAGATGAATATTTATAGTTTTTCTTTTATTATTATTAGTTCATGTTTATTTATTTTTGACAGAGAGACAGATGATTAATGGGGACACTTTTTTTATTTGTGAGACAGAGCAGGGGAGGGGCAGAGAGAGAGGAAGACACAGAGTCCGAAGCAGGCTCCAGGCTCTGAGCTGTCAGCACAGAGCCTGATGCAGGGATCGAACTCATGAGCCATGAGATCATGACCTGAACCAAAGTCCGACGCTTAACCCACTGAGCCTACCCAGGTGCCCCTAGAGTTTTTCTTTTGATGTAAAATTTATATGTAGTTAAATGCATAAGTCTATAGTGTCCATTCACTAAGTTTTGATAAATATGTGCTCCTCTATCATCCCAACCTCCATCAATATGGAAAACATTGCCATTATCCCCCCCAAAATCCCCTCATGTCCCTCCCAGTTTGTCTCTGCTTCCGTCCCCCCAAGGTAGCTGCTGTCCCGATTAGTTTCTTCTTCTTTTTCTTCTTCTTTTTTTCCTACTTCAAAAAACTTTTTGTAACTTGTTTTATTTACAATGCCGACTTTTTAAAACTTAAAAAAAAAAAAATCTAGACAACAAACTAGGCAGAAATCGCTTTCCAAAAAGAGGGAAAGCCCAAAATAGCACCTTCTATAAAAACCCCTGGTTCAGTTTTGTTCAGAGCAAAGAGAAAAGGAGGTTTTGATCAGACTGGAAGAAACCCAGCCTCAAGTTTGGAATCTGTACTTCACCTGTGCCAGCAAGGAGGACAATATTCCGCCAAAATAACTGATTTGTCGCTGCATTTGTCTCTGTTTGCCTAATATTAACAGTTATAAACAGAATCGTGTGGCTGGTCACAACAGCCCTTATGGTGTTACAGGGTCAGGCATAGCATTTCACTTCTCTTCACACCAATGCTTAATTTTGCGTACCTGGGCTTCCCCTTCTCCAGAAAAGTCATTAAAAAAAGTTTTCTTTAAGTTTATTTAATAATTTTGAGAGGCAGAGAGAGGGGTAGGGGCGTAGGCAGCTCAAATGGGGAGGAGCAGAGAGAGAGGGAGAGAGACTCCCAAGCAGGCTCCATACCATCGGTGTGGAGCCCAATGCAGCGCTTGAACCCACAAAACCACAAGATCGTGAGCTGAGCTGAAGCCAAGAGTCAGGTGCTTAACCAACTGAACCACCCAGGCACCCCTAAAGTCCTGTTTTAAAAAGTTTATTTATTTTTTATAAGTTTTTAAACTTTATTTATTTATTTTGAGAGAGAGAGAGAGAGAGAGAGAGAGTGCAGGAGGAGCAGAGAGAGAATCCCAAGCAGGCTCCACACTGTCAGCTCAGAGCCTGACACAGGGCTTGATCTCATGAGCCATGAGATCATTACCTGAGCCCAAATCAAGCGTCGGATGCTTAACCAACTGAGCCACCCAGGCACCCCTATCCCTTTTCTTAATGATATCTTTTTGATAAGCAGAAAATTTTGATTTTGATGAAGTATAACTTAGCAAAAACATTTTTAAGATAATTTAAAAAAAATTTTATTTATTTTGAAAGAAAGGGAGAGAGAGAGAGGGAAAGAGAGAGAATCCCAAGCAGGCTCTGCACTGTCAGCGTGGAGCCCGATGTGGGGCTCTAACCCACGAACTATGAGATCATGACCTGAGCTGAAACCAAGAGTCAGACATTCAACCCACGAAACCACCCAGGAGCTCCTAACTTAGCAAAAACATTTTTTAATGGTTATTCTATTCTTTGACTTGTCTGAGAAACTTTTTGCTTATGGAGTCATGGAGGTATTCATCCACATTTTCTTCTAGAAGCTGTACAGTTTTAGCTTTCACATTTAGGCCTGTGATTCATCTCAAAATAATGTTTGTGTACGATGCAGGAGTAAAGGCTTGCATTTTCCCCATACCTCAGTATTCCAACATCATCTTATTGATAAAACTGTCCTTTCCCCATTCGACTGCTTTGGCATTTCCGTTGAAAATCAAACGATGGTATGAGTGTGGTTCTGTTTCTAGGGTCTCTTTCTTGTACCAGCTTCAGCTGATTTGTGCCATGGGCTCAGTATTGCCAGACCCCCAAATTTTAGAGGACAGCTTAGAAACTCAGATTGTTGTTTTTTTTTTTAATTTTTTTTAACGTTTTTTTATTCTTATTTTTGAGACAGAGAGAGACAGAGCATGAACGGGGGAGGGGCAGAGAGAGAGGGAGACACAGAATCCGAAACAGGCTCCAGGATCTGAGCTGTCAGCACAGAGCCCGACGCGGGGCTCATCACGGACCGTGAGAACATGACCTGAGCCGAAGTCGGCCGCTTAACCGACTGAGCCACCCAGGCGCCCCTGCAACTCAGATTGTTTTTAATGTAAATGAGTCTAATTTTTTTAATGTATTATTTATTTTTGAGAGAGAGATAGAGAGAGAGAGACAGAGCACGAGTGGGGGAGGAGCAGAGAGAGAGGGAGACACAGAATCTGAAACAGGCTCCAGGCTCTGAGCTGTCAGCAGAGAGCCCAAAGCGGGGCTCGAACTCACAAATCGTGAGATCATGACCTGAGCCGGATGCTCAACCGACTGAGCCACCCGGGAGCCCCAACGAGTCTAAATTTTTAAACGTTGAACACCAGTTCTAGTTTCAATGCACAAACAAAGGAAGAAACTGATTCCGTGCAGCCCAAGAAACTCATGGGGTCTGTGGCCGTGGGACTAGGGGGAGGTAATTTCAACAGGAAGCTGGATATACATACATTCATTATAAATCAAAGGCCTTATTTTAAGTGGAAGAAAATGGGAATGGCCCGAGGGCAGGCAGGTTGATTTCCATAGTCAGTGCAAGTTAATGAGAATTCACTGCCAGGGTGAGATAAAAAACCCCGGCCTGAGGTTTCTTTGGCGCCCAGGAGACTGGGGAGTCCATCTGTGGAGAGATTTGGAGTTGTATCTAGAAACAATACAGGCAGAGAGGGCCGGGTGGGAGATGAGGAGAGGCCACGATACCCTCGGTTGCAGAGGGGGTGGGGACTGAGAGCGTAGGCATCTAGACAGATCAGTGAGGGAGAGAGACGAGGACCAAGAGAGTCCAGGGTGAGCTGATTCCGAGTCAAGGATCTGGAGTGGAGGTAACTAAGAAGGCACAGTTTTCTAAGCCCAGGCCCAGAAAGGCGCCTCCTGGAATTGGCTGGAGGCCTCTTGGCTCTCTCGGTGGAGGTTGAGACATAGCATTCACGAGACATACAACCTCAGATGCCAGAGCTTCAAGGATGGTTCGCAGCAGCACCACTTACCTGTTACCCTCAAGTTAAAGTTCCTAGTTTTTACCATTTCAAGGTTACATTTTACAATTAAAATTTGTAACAAGAACCACTTCCCATGTTTCAAAAAAAAAACACTAAAAATGATTAATGAGAAGTCTTTTCCCCACCTGTCTCCCATCTGCCCAGTTCCCATCTTCAACCCCTCCACCCCCAGGTAACCATTTGTGCAATTTATTTTTACCGCCACCAAGGACACTATTTTGGCAGCCACGGCTGCCAGACAGAATGTCGAGTATGCTGGTTGGGCCGCATAGGGTAGAGCTTGGTGCAGTTGGCTGCATGTAAGAGAAAATAAGGAAGGCTGCGTTAAAGCCAGACAGAAATTTGCTAGAACTTGCTAGAACCTTGCCTCACGAATAGGTAAGAGAGCACCATCAGGAAGGGACATCAATCATTCTCCTTACAGGGTGACAGGGTGCTTGCTATGGACTCAATTGTGTCTCCTCAAGATTCATATGTTGAAGTCCTAACCCTGCATGTCATGGTATTTGGAGGTGGGGCCTTTGGGAGGCAATTAGGTTTGGATGAAGTTATGGGGGTGAGGCCTCTGGGACGGGCTCGGGGTCCTTAGGAGAGGAGGAAGAGACCAGAGTTCTTTCTCTGTCGCCCCCGTGTGCGACCCCGCGAGAAGGCAGCTGTCTGCAAGCCAGCAAGGGAGAACCCGACCGGGCTGGCCCCACCGAGTCCACGCTGTTTTATGATGGCAGCCCGAGCTGCCCATGACGCTGTTCAGGGACCAACAAGTGAGCTCTGAGAAAACAGTGAAAAGATTTTCGGTGCTTTGAAAGATACCTTTCAATTGTCTTGTCGAGAGCGTCCCACTGTGCTGTATTTGAAAGGGCACGAGAGACTGAGAACCACTGGTCTGGACGAAAGGGACGACCACAGAGACAGGACTCTTGCGTGCTTGAAGCCGGAGACAGATAATTGGATGGCACACGAGCACACAGGTGATTAACTTCCCGGCCCCTCCCAAGCTGTGCTCACACTCTGGCAAGTGCTAAATTCTCCTCGGGGAGGACTTTGAGGGAGAATGAATGCATGCGAAAGGATTTGCGAACCTTCAAGAGTGGCGTTAGGTTCTAGAGGCTGGCTGCCTGACCCAACTTCTATGGGGTACCGAGTTATTTTCACTGGGATGATTTCATTTTCCCTCCCCATCCCGTTTGTTTGGATTTGAAGATAATGCTGCCCTCTGCTGGACTGATATTGCAACTACAGCCCCTGGCCACCCAGGGCGAACCCCACCCACGCCCCCGCCCCCCCCCCCCCCCCCCCCCCCCCCCCCCCCCCGCCCAGTCGTTTGCTTGATCTCAGTTGTTGTCTGTATAGCTAGGGGTCTCAGGCTTTGCTAAGTCATGTCTTACAGCCATGGTGAAGTCCGCTGTCCCTTCAGTGCTATATCCCAGAGGCTGGAGGTGAGATAAACAGGAGGCAAATTACTTCTGGGTCTCCCAGTCTCCAGAAACAAAACCCATCTCTCTTTTTTTTTTTCTTCTTTTCCTTCTTCAACCATTTTTGTTTCTTTTAAACGTTTATTTATTTTTGAGAGAGACAGAGTGCGAGTGGGGGAGGGTCAGAGAGCGAGGGAGACACAGAATCTGAAGCAGGCTCCAGGCTCTGAGCTGGCAGCACAGAGCCCCACGTGGGCTGGAACCCATGGACTGTGAGATCGTGACCTGAGCCAAAGTTGGACACTTAACCGACGGAGCCACCCAGGCGCCCCCTTCTTCAACCACTTTTTATCACATCCTAATCACTAAGCTGTCTCTTAGGCACTTGGGATACGGTGATCAAGATAGATAAGGATTTCTACCTTCCTGAAGCTTACAGTTTAGAGAGGAGAGAGAATAAACAACGGTATATGTAATAAACAAGCAGATATACAATATGTTAGGAAGTGGTAAGTGCTGTGAGAGAAGAAAAATGTTTAGAATACAGCATAGCCAGGGACATCAGAAATGCTAGGGGAGGGGCAATTGTGAATAGGTGGACAGGGCGGGCCTCGAGCATTTGAGCAAAGTCTCAGAGCAGGTGGGGGAGTTTCCCCTGAGGGAGGTCTGCCGGTGAATTATGTCCTCCTCTCCCCAAATTCATATGTGTTGGAGTTCTAACCAGAAGTATGTCTGAATGGGACCCTGTTTGGAAATAGGGCTGTTGCAGATGTAATTAGTTAAGACAAGGCCATGAGAGGGCGCCCTAATCCAACATGACTGGTGTCCTTACAAGAAAAGGGGAAATTTGGGGACACCTGGGTGGCTCAGTCCGTTGGGCTCAGGTCATGATCTCTCAGCTCGTGAGCTCGAGCTCGCTTCAGATCCTCGGTCTCCCTCTCTTTGCCCCTCCCCTGCTTGAGCCGCCCCCCCCCCCCCCAAATAAATACATGTTTTTTTTTTAAAAGGGGGACATTTGAACACAGACACCTGCCCACGAGGAGAGCACCATGTGATGATGAAGGCAGAGATCAAGGCGATGCATCTACAAGCCAAGGAATGCCAGAGGTGGCTAGCACACCAGCAGGCGCTATGAGAGAGGCCTGCAACGGATTCTCCCTTGCAGACCCTCCCTCAGGAGGAAGCAGCCCTGTGGGCGCCCTTATCCTGGAGGTCCGGCCTCCAGAACTGGAAGACAATACGTTTCTGCTGTCTAAGCCACCCGGTCTGTGCTACTTTGCTGTGGCGGTCCTAGCACACCTAAGGCACAGGGATGATGAGGAGGGATGGGGATGCGGGGGGCGGGGCATGGAATGATGGAGGAAGGCCTTAAAGGACTCTGGCTTTATTCAAATTCATTTTTTTTCATGATTAAGTGGGATATACCCCCCCCCCCATGCAAACTAAATGAAAACCATTAATATAATTCACTTGCTAATATATCTAAGAAGGAAAAAAAAAGTCATAGGACTATCTACATAGGCCTTTGACAAGATTCAACACCTAGTCCTGATTTAAAAAATAAAACTCAGTATAACGCTGTGTGTTAACTACACTGGAATGAAAAATTTTAAAAAGTCATTAAAATCATCTAGACCTGTATGCAGAAAGCATTTTCAAAAATAGAAGAATGGAATTGTATTCATAAATAAGATTGAAATGAATCTTTCAATAATAAAAATCAGTGTTAAGACAAAAAAATGAAGTCAATAACATCACATAGGTGATGACTTTAAACACAATTATGAACTGAACTCTAGCTTTTATTTGGATTTTGCCAGTTTTTCCATTATCACTGTTTTCTGTAGCAGGCTCCAGTCCAGGGGTCACATTGCCTCTGGTTGTCATGTCTCCCCAATCTCCTGTGACCTATGGCAGTTTCACTCAGTCATTCCTTGTTTTTCATGACCTTGATAGTCATGAGGAGTATTGACCAGGTATAGAAGGCCTCCCCAGTCTGGGTCTGTCCGATATTTTCCTCCCGATTAGATGGGGGTTATGGGTTTTTGGAGAGAACACTACAGATGTAGATGCCTTTCTCATCACATCCTATTGGGCATGTAGGAGCCCACACGGCATCCCTGGTGATACCAGCCTTCCTTATCTGGGTAAGGTAGTGTTCTCCAGGTTCCTCCATTGTGAAGTTGCTTAAAATGCATTTACAAAAATCAAAGCAGTGAAGGGCGCTTGGGTGGCTCAGTCGGTGGTTAAGCATCTGACTTCGGCTCAGGTCATGATCTTGCGGTTTGTGAGTTGGAACCCCACGTCGGGCTCTGTGCTGACAGCTCAGAGCCTGGGGCCTGCTTTGGATTCTGTGTTGCCCTCTCTCTTTGCCCCTCCCCTGCTCACTGTCTGTCTCTCTGGAAAATAAACCTAAAAAAATAAAAAAAATTAAAGCAGTGAAATTCATTCTTTGCAGCCATTGTAGGGCAGTAAGAAAGTATGACTGTGGTCTGACTTAGAATGTCAAAGGACCTGGCTGGCGTGATGAGAACAGACTAGAAGAGCAGGGGCAACACAAGGGGGACTGGGTTGTCGCTTCAGTGATCCAGGTGAGAAGGGAAGGTGGCAGGGGTCAGGGCACCAACAGGAGAGGGGGTGAAAAAATAGGAGTTAGAATCAATTTTGGTCAAGTCAGCAGAATTTTCTGGTAGATCAAGCGTCGCATGTCAGGTGTAAGAGATAAAGAGGTGTCAATGAAGAGTCTACAGATGGCAGCCCGAGCTGCTGGAAGGACGGAGTTGCCACTGACCGAGCTAAGATAAAGATTCCAATCTGCCATTTCGCTCCTCTCCACTACTGCGTCCATTTAACCAATATTTATTTGGTGGCAGGGCTGGCTGCAGGACCCAGTCAAAAGGAAAATGTGGGGCTCCTTGTTCCAAAAGCAAGAGAAAAGCTTGTTTGTTTCTTTTGCAATCTTTCTCTGAACTGGACTCCGTGTTTTTTATTTGCTATTTGATGCTGTGCTCCCTGAAGCATGGGGTGCTTGTGGGCTGGGAGAGTGGGTGGCCGAGCCCAAGGAGGCAGTAAGAGGCAGGACTGCACATGAGCTGAGCCCCAAGCTCCAGCGTGTGCTCCACTGTCCTGCCGGACTTCACGCGAAGGCACGGATTCCAAGATAAAGTTATTAAGAATTTCAAGGCAGTGACTGCAGGGCATCAGGCCCCAAGCTCGGGGTTCTTCTGAGCACGGGGCTTCCTGTGGCTGCACGGGTCATACACCGACTTCCTGTCTGGCATCTGCTAGTATGTGTCACACACTTTGCGGGGCACCAAGAATGCAAAACGGAATCCTTTCTAGTTCCTGCCTTTAAGGAGGAGCCAGGAAAGAAGGGATGCTTCATGAATCCCTACTTTGTGCCAGAGCCTCGCCGGTTCACAGCCCAGTGGGAGGGACAGGCTCCTAAGAATGATACAGTAATACAGTCTGAAAACTACAACAGTGGAGGACCTGGGCGGGTGACACGGGAGCCCCAAGGGGAGGGGCAGGAGGATGCAGGGCATTTAGGGCTCGAGGAGTTGGCACTTAAGTTTTTGTTTGTTTGTTTTTTAGATAGAAAGAACAAGTGGCGGAGGGGTGGAAAGAGAGGGAGAGAGAGAGAATCCCAAGCAGGCTCTGCACTGTCAGCACAGAGCCCGATGTGGGGCTCGAACCCATGAGTCGTGAGATCGTGGCCTGAGCTGAGGTTGGATGCTTAACCGACTGAGCCACTCAGGCGCCCCTAGGGCTTGAGGAGTTGGGAGTTCAATGGACAGGAGGCTCAGAGTCCTGGACGTCTGCTCACAAACCTAGCTGGACCAGCTAGGTGAGGAGAGGGGGATATGACCATTAGAGTGTTATATATTCTTTTTTAGTGAAAATGGCTAAATACATATTTCTTCATTGCAAAAGTAAGGCTCATCGTAGAAATGGGGCAACTTCAAAAGATATAAACAAGAAAGCAGCTATCTGTAATCCCACCACCCAAAGATAACCACTGTTAACATTTTTTCATTTTTGAGAGACAGAGAGAGATAGAATGTGAGTGGAGGGGGGTCAGAGAGAGAGGGAGACACAGACTCGGAAGCAGGCTCCAGGCTCTGAGCTGTCAACACAGAGCCTGACACAGGGCTCAGACTCAGGAACCGTGAGATCATGACCTGAGCTGAAATCAAGAGTCAGACACTTAACTGACTGAGCCACCCGGGTGCCCCAAGGAAGGCCAGTATTTGAATGATGGTCTGTCTGACTCCAAAGCAGAGCTTTCTGGGTCGTTCGTGAGGATTTTTGAATTCATTCCAGAGTGTGTTCTCAGATGGGTTCTTATGTGCTTACTTTTTAAGGTTCCTCTTTGACTTCTGCCAGAGTTTGGCAGGCAGGGCTAGGAGGTCTGCACCTGCCCAGGTCATACCTCTGTTAAGTCCTCTGTTACCCTGACTGTCACAGCCTGGACCCTGTGATTCGCTGACATCCCTCCCCTCTCCTTTCATTCCAGATCACTTTTGTTTTCCAGAACTCTTTCAGTTGGTCATCGTTTTGGTTGCAAGCAACGGAAAACTCAGCCTGAGCTGGTCTGAACAATAAAGAGAATTTATTGGCTCACGGAACGGAAAAGTACCAAGGGAAGATTGCCTCTGGGTGTGGTTTGTTCAGGACTCTGGCTCTGATTCTCTCAGTTCTGTCTTCCTCTGTGTGTTAGGTTTTGTCTCTGGACGGGTTTGCCGTTCATGACGGTAAAATGGCATCCAGCCGTAACAATACCACATCCTTGCTTTTCCACAGTCACCAAACAGCCATGCTGAACTTGGCTCTGTGTGGTTCATCTTAGGTCACATATGTACCCTGCTCCTGGCACTGTGGCAACGGGGGTGATCACTGGAGAGAGGGGAGAATCCTCTCCTCCACCTCCCTTGCCTGTATTTTGGTCCCCAGGTCCAAGCGGGTCCTTCTGCAGGAATGTAAAGAGATGCTGACGCTGACATCAAAGCTGACACAGGGACGGAATAGATATACTTACAGCCATATTGTGCTGTTCACAGGCTCTCGCCTAGAAGCTTTCATTTTTAGAACGGAGTGGCGAGAAGAGGCCCCCGCACTTTGCCAGAGGACTGGCATTCAGGCTACACATGTCACAACAGTCTTTGTGGCACTGGATGTTCTGCACAGAATAGAAAGACGCTTTCCCGTTAGGAACATTATAGATCCGCCGAAGAGGGAGCAGTTCTAAGCGGGAAGGTGCAGTACAGCAGATATGCTGGGTGGGCAGATTGCTGGAACATTTTCAAGTGGATAACATTTTATTCCAAGCTCATCTATGTGTGCCTTTCCCCTCCTTCAGTGCAATGCTCTTTCCTTCCACGAAAGGGAACTTCTTTTAATTAAAACAATTAAGAGGAAATTAAAATACAACTCATTGGCAAGTTCGCTAACATACAGCGTATACAATGTGCTCTTGGCTTCGGGAGTAGATTCTCATGATTCATCGCTTACGTACAACACCCAGCGCTCATCCCAAGAGGTGCCCTCCTCATTGCCCATCATCCATTTCCCCTGCCCGCCACCCCCCCCCCCCCCATCAACCCTCAGTTTGTTCTCTGATTTTAAGAGTCTCTTATGGTTTGCCTCCCTCTCTGCTTGAAACTATTTTTCCCCCTTCCCCCATGGTCTTCTGTTAAGTTTCTTAAATTCCACATATGAGTGAAAACATATGTTATCTGTCTTTCTCTGCCTGACTTCTTTCACTTAGCGTAATACCCTCCAGTTCCATCCATGTTGTTGCAAATGGCAAGAATTTATTCTTTCTCACTGGCAAGTAGTATTCCATTGTATATATAAGCCACATCTTCTTTATCTATTCATCAGTTAATGGCCATTTGGGCTCTTTCCATAATTTGGCTACGGTTGATAGCACCGCTATAAACAGTGGGGTGCACGTGCCCCTATGAATCAGCACTCCTGTATCCTTTGGATACATTCCTAGTAGTGCAATTTCTGGGTTGTAGGTTAATTCTATTTTTGATTTTTGAGGAACCTCCACACTGTTTTCCAGAGCGGCTGCACCAGTTTGCATTCCCACCAGCAGTGCAAAAGAGATCCTCTTTCTCCGCATCCTCGCCAACGTCTGTCATGTCTGAGTTGTTAATTTTAGCCATCGTGACAGGTGTGAGGTGGTATCTCAGTGTGGTTTTGATGTGTATTTCCCTGGTGAGGAGTGATGTGGGGCATCTTCTAATGTGTCTGTTGGCCATCTAGACGTTTAACTCTTGTCCTCCAGATCAGCTTCCCCCTGGAGACCTAAGCTACCAGTGTTGCTACCCCTGCACTCATCCAGAGGACTGCTTGTCTTTTGCTCCTTGGGCTTGAGGATGGACCAGACCCTTCCCCTCCATACCTCAGTCACTCATTGGTTTAGATGGGAATGCTGTACTGACCGGACTGAGGGCGTAAGAAAGGCAGAAGGGAGTTTTATACAAAGAGTATAAATACAATAGGTATTCACTGGGGCTGCTCCTGCCCTGGTCTTTCTCACTGGTCCCTTGCAAGGACTTCCCCATCCCGCAACTGCCGCCCCCTTGTGGCAAACACTCTCTTCCCCCCTGGCCTCCGCTTGCACTTGAGGATGCGTGGGCGGTCTGCAGACAGGCCCCAGACAGTCTGTTCTCTTGTGTGTTACCAGTCACTGTTTACTGCCCCAGGATTACTTTTCCCCTAGATGATTAATAGTGGAATGTCTGTTCCCTTCAGGGACTACCCCATCTTCCAGTGCTTTCTGATGGAGGCATCAGATCAGGATAGTAAGACATGAGTGAAAGCATGGGTGGCCCGGGGACAATTATCTCCTTATACTTCCTGCTACTGTTCGTGAATGATAAGAGCACCCAGGAGGAGTGCCAGTGGCAGAATTGTAGGCACTGGGGGCATGATTAATTGGCACTTATGGTAGGGGGTAGATTTTACGCTTGAACAGGTTGGTGCTGTGAACCATAGAGGATGATTGGGAGAGCACAATCCCAGACAGAACAGCCTGGCTGTGTGGAAGTGAAGTTTTCAGGCACACCTTATATATGACTGTGTGGCCGAAAGCAATAGACGCTCTGAATCATGGTGGTGATCCGATCCATGAATCACAGGAGGTATGTCTCATTTTTTCTACAACCATCAATTGAGCACCTGCTTTGTTCCCTGGTAGAGGATCAGAAGGTGGATCAGAGAGGGTCTTTATTCTCTAGGAGCTCACGGTCTCCTGGGGAAGGCTGACTTGTAAACATATCATTACAATACGGTAGGGTTCATGTTGTATCAGAGAAGTGGTTACAGTACCAGAAGAATGAAGCCAGGGACAGACATTAGCTGCTGGGAGAAGCTGAGGCAGGTTGCAAGAAGTCACCCTTCATTCTGGGAGAGAAGCAAGATGACGTTAACTCCAACCCCTCTGTTCAGGGATTGCCCCAGGTCCAGTGGTCTCCCTGTGGTCCAGCCAGACTGCAGGAGTGCCCCCCACTCCCCCCAACCCCGCCCCTGCCCCGCCCCCCGCCTCAGGCCATTCCAATCATCCAATTGTGGATAGTGATTGCCCCCCCACCCCCGCCAGGCCCTCCTAAGTGGGGGGGCTCCTACAAGGCTCACCTACAGTGGGTTCCTGAAGTCTCTGTCAGAAGCAAAGTCCTCTCCCCTTTATTCATACTCAAGCAAGTTGGAAGCTTTCAAAGGTGATCTGCTAGGGAATTTAAGGGATCAACAAATGGAAACAAATGCCAGAAAAGGAAGAGAATAAAAATAGTCATCCATGCGGAGAATTCAGATAGTGGACCCTTGACTCCACCTTCATGTCTGGTAACCCTGAGTGGACATACAGATCCTGGAAGTCTCTAACGCCCTGTGGTCTCTTGACTTCATCTGTTCTCCAAATACGGTTGTGGGCAGGGCTCAGAGAGGAGGTGTGCTAGGAAGAGGCTTGTCTATTTCCCTTTATTCATCAAGTTTCCTCTAACTGTTAAGTCACTCTGATCTCTGAGTCCCAGGCTCTTACAGTTGGACACACCTTGCCAGTGCCTCAGGTAGGAAGCAACCTCTACTGCCAGGACTTTCTTTGGGGAGGGAGATTTAGTTTGATTGTGTTTTACAAAATGCATCCATTTCTGTGGGACCTGAAGATTTCTGCTCACTTGGCTTCTTGCCTCTTCCCTTGTGACTGTGTATTCAGTTCTGACCTCATATGTGGTTGTAGGTGGTAACAAGGGGGCCACGGTCTTGTCACCTCCTCCTTTCACACCTCCCCCTTTTTGGGGGGAAGAGGCTTGCTTTGCCCTAAAATGTTGTCTTCTGTACAAAAAAGAAGTATTGGCAAGGGGAGACCCTCCTAAAGTGTGTGGATCTGAATGAATTTCTAGAACCTCAGGCTTGGAAGCAGCTCAGGGGTTAAATACGCTGCCCGCTTCAAGTTTGCAGATGACAAAACTGAAATCTATAAAGGTAAAATCACCCACTCAAGGTCACACAGCTTATTAATGATAAATCAGGATGGAATGAAGACTGGATAGCAGGTATTCTTATTTCTTGGTAATTTTCCAAAGGTTTTCAGACTGTTTTCTGGAGAGCTTGGGAGTTTTGGGGGAACCATCTTAGCAGGTGTCTGGGTAGAGATGGAGCCTCCCTCCTTCCCAGCAGCTGACTTTAAAAATAAAATTTTAAAAAATGATTATTTATTCTTGAGGGAGAGAGACAGACAGAAAGAGGATGAGCAAGGGAGGGACAGAAAGAGAGAGACAGAGACAGAGACAGAATCCAAAGCTGGTTCCAGGCTCTGAGCTGTCAGCACAGAGCCTGATGAGGGGCTCGAATTCACAAACCGTGAGATCATGACCTGAGCCGAAGTCAGATGCTTAACCGACTGAGCCACCCAGGCGCCCCGCAGCAGATGACCTTTGATCGGTTTTACACATTGGTCTTCTGGTATGATTTTGCTTCAGCAAAATGTTTCACAATTTAGGAAGATAATTGAAAACTGCTGATGGTTCTGTGGATATTTAGGGAGTGCTATGAGGGAACAAGATGGGGACTTCTCTCAAATGCTGATGCTGTGAAACTGACCTCTAAAGAAGTCCAAAATAGGGGCAAAGGAAGGGATCTCCTGTTGCCAAACCAACAGAAAAGCAAAAGATATTTGAGTAACTGTTCTCACATCCTTGATGAGTGATTTTAATTTGAGTTACTAAATCACATTTTTTTCTTTCTATCTTTCAACTAGAAAGATTCCATGATTGTCTTAATGGAAAATATTGGGAATGAGACTGATTGGTGGGAGTTGATGGACGAGTTTGCAAATTTCACTGGCACACCACCGACAGAAGAATATAGTCCCTGTAGGATAGAGATTGAAACACTCAACAAATATGCCGTACTGGTCATCTATGCCCTGGTCTTCATGCTGAGCCTGCTGGGAAACTCCCTGGTGATACTGGTTGTCTTATACAGTCAGGTCAGCCGATCTGTCACTGATGTCTATCTGCTGAACCTGGCCATAGCTGACTTGCTCTTCGCCCTAACCTTACCTATCTGGGCTGCCTCCAAGGCAAAGGGCTGGATCTTTGGCACAGCCGTGTGCAAGGTGGTCTCTTTTCTGAAGGAAGTCAATTTCTACAGTGGTATTTTACTACTGGCCTGCATCAGTGTGGACCGCTACCTGGCCATTGTCCATGCCACACGCACGCTGACTCGGAAGCGGCACTGGGTCAAGTTCATATGCTTAGGCATCTGGGCCCTGTCCTTGCTCTTGGCCCTGCCCATCTTCATATTCCGTGAGGCCATCGAGCCCCCCTATTCCAGGCCAGTCTGCTATGAGGACATGGGTGCCAATACTGCAAAATGGCGGATGGTGTTGCGGGTCCTGCCCCAGATTTTTGGCTTCCTCCTGCCCTTGATGGTCATGCTGTTTTGCTATGGACTCACCCTGCGCACGCTGTTTGAGGCCCACATGGGGCAGAAACACCGGGCCATGAAGGTCATCTTTGCTGTCGTGCTCATCTTCCTGCTCTGCTGGCTGCCCTACAACCTGGTCCTGGTCGCAGACACCCTCATGAGGCTCCGGGCGATCAAAGAGACCTGTGAGCGCCGCAATGACATTGGCCGGGCCCTGGATGCCACCGAGATTCTGGGCTTCTTCCACAGCTGCCTCAATCCCATCATCTACGCCTTCATTGGCCAGAAGTTTCGCCATGGACTCATCAAGATCATGGCCATCCGTGGCCTCATCAGCAAAGAGCACTTGTCCAAGGACAGCAGGCCTTCCTTTGTTGGCTCTTCTTCAGGGAACACTTCTACTACCTTCTAGGCCCCTGCCCCTGTTGCAGCCCCTCGGGGCTCCTCCCTTGCCATCAACACCCCATTCTAAGCCTCACGCCCACTGGCTGTCCACAGTCTCTATGTCAAGGCAGCCCCTGTTGTGGTTACAGGAAGTTACTGGGGTCACGTCCTTATCAGGCCCTCCTTGTATGGTTGAGAAAGCCTACCCTGCTGCCCCTCCCCTTACTGTAGTTGCTATGTCAGCTGCTAGAGCTCAGTCCATCCTACCACTGAGCCCATAGCACCCTGTCCCCTGAGACACTTAAAGACATTTAACAGACATTCTTTTAAGTGACTACAGAAAGTTCCCACCTTTGGGAGCCATTAGTGGCAAATAGCATTTGTTGCTGCCCCAACTCTCTCTTTCTTGCCTGTCAGCAAAGTCCACTTCCCTTGAGAGAGGCCAAAAAGGACAGGTACTCCTTTCTAAGACTCCTTTTTGCTAGGAGTGGCCTTATCATTCACTTCTGACTAATAAGATTTAAGGGCAATAGTGTGCTGGTCAACCACTGTCCTGGGGAAAAAAAAGTCCTGATTTGTAGCATTTGCCAAGTTGCCTGGTGTAAATGCTCCCACCGTGGTGATGTCATGGGTGGTGGTGTTTAGTAACCAGCTCACAAAAATCTAGGAAATGTAATGATCTGCTTTCACAAGCAGGTACAAACTGGCTTCAGTGCACCATTGCTTAAGAGGAAGTCTGCTGGGACCGGAGGACTCCTGGGAAGTACTCCTGATTGAACAAAGAAAGAGAGGGGCACCTGGGCCACCTCAGTTAAGCATTTGACTTTTGATTTGGTCTCAAGTAATGATCCCAGGGTATGCTGGACTCATGTCATGGATTATTCGGTTAAGAAATGATCCCAAGGTCATGGGATCAAGCCTCATCTTGGGCTCTGCACTGAGTGTGGAGCTTGCTTAAGATTCTCTCTTTCTCTGTCTCTGCCCTTCTCCCTCACTCACACACACTCTCCTAAAATAAAATGAAAACAATTTAAAAGAAAGAATAAAGAGACACACACACACATCCTTGGTTCTTGCCTTTAAATATGGTTGTAGGATATGATGTGACAAAGAGTCAAAAAGTGTGCCCAACATACTTAAGCAGATGAAGGCAATGGATAAAGAGGACCTAGAATAAAGAGTCCAGAAAGAAACCTAAGTCAGCATAAATGGTCAAATGGTTTTCGATAAGGGCACCAAGACTCTTCAATGGGGAAAGGATAGATAGTCTTTCAACAAATGGTGCTGGGAAAACTAGATATCTACATGCACAAGAATGAACTTGATCTCTTCCCTTACACCTCATACAGAAGTTAATTCAAAATGAATCAAAGACCTGATAACAAAAGCTGAAACTATAAAACTCTTGGAAGAAAACATAAAGGAAAAGCTTCATTTTGTTTGAGGTTGGGGATGGAGAGATGTTCAGAGATGGGGTTTAGATCAAGGTTGAGATTGGGATCAGGGATGAGGTTGGAGTTGGAGGTGATGTGGTGGGGAGCCAGGGATGGGATGGCAGCTTGGAACAAGGCAGAAGATCAGAGAAGGATGAAAATTAAGGATGGGGGAAATCCAGAACAGGGAGAAATTGGGGATGAGATTGAGGGAGGTTCAGATGGGCTTGGGAGCAGGTACAGAATGAGGTGTAGGAATGGGATGAGTGTGGGGGGGGTGTGGTGAGTCTCAGGGAGAGAAGTCAGAACTGGAGTGAATGCTCAGGGGCTACTAGTGTAGTCCAATTAGTGGTTGGAGCAAAAAGACATCCTTGGGAGAGTGACCATTTTCTGGGGATCATTGTCTACAATACTTTTCTGGGGGCCAGGATGGAGGTGACTTGGCCTATCCAGCTGCGGTTCTCCAAGGCGGTTGATGAGAAAGGAGTTAGGGCTCAAGCCTTAGGGGATACATTTGGTGCAGAGAGAAGCCAGACGAATGCAGAAACCCAGGGAGGAAGGCTGGATACTGGGCATGGGAACCTTCCCTTCCTCTCCCTCCCTCCCTCCATCCCTCCTTCCCTCCCTCCCCTAATGCCCTTCTGCCTTCTCCTCCTGCCTGATTAAATGCTTATCTTCCTTCATTCTCTGCTATTCCAAAGACAGCTCCATCAGGGCTTTAGTAAGTAAATATGGATCCATATTGGGCCTGAGAAAATACAAATGACTAATACATATCTGAAAACATGCCTGGCCTCGCTAGTAACCTGGGAAATGGGAATCAAACAGCAATGAAATAATTTGGAAGTGTCTTAAATAGGAAAGGATATACAGTGGACTCTCCAACAACACTGGTTTGAATTGTATGCGTCCGCTTATATGAGGATTTTAAAAAATAAATACAATACTATAAATGTATTTTCCTCCTTATTTTTAAAAATTTTTAAATACAATCCACATGAGGCTCACACTCATGATCCTAAGACTAAGAGTCCCATGCTCTACTGACTGAGCAAGCCAGGCACCCCTTCATGATTTTGCTTTTTAATGTTTATTTATTTATTTTGAGAGAGAGAGAGAGAAAGAGTGAAGGCAAGTGGGGGAGGGCCAGACAGAGAAGGAGAGAGAGAATCCCAAGCAGGCTCTGCACTGTCAATGCAGAGCTCGATGCGGGGCTCAGTCTCACAAACCGTGAGATCATGACCTGAGCTGAAATCAAGAGTCGGACGCTTAACCGACTGAGCCACCCAGGCACCCCCTCCATGATTTTCTTAATAACATTTTCTCTAGCTTATTTTATTGTAAGAATACAATATGTAATACATATAACATACAAAATATGTGCTAATCTACTATTTATGTTATTGGTAAGGCTTCCAGTCAACAGTGCGCTGTTAGCAGTTAAGATTTTGGGGAGTCAAAAGTTGCATATAGATTTTTGAGTGCAAGGTGTGGGGGTGGGGTCAGTGTCCCTAACCCTGTGTCGTCTAAGGGGCAACTGTAGTCAGAACTCCTTCCAAACAAGGGCAACATTGTTCAATTAGATTTTCAATGCAGTGTAATTCTCTGGGTTATACCTCAAGACATAAATAATTTGCATTTCAGATCTGTAGCAATGTCAGATGTGGGTACTAAAATAACACAGTATACTGAAATATCAAAAATGAGTGTTTAAACCACTAGGTAGGATAAGGATTAGATACCTGGTCAAGGTCAGGGAGATGGTTCACCTCAGAAAGGGCTTAGTGTCCAGGGTGAGGCTGGGATCAGAGACGGGGTGCATCTTAGGAGGGGACTGGGGTGTCAGAGACGGTAGAGAGCCAGGGATGGGGCTAGGTTAGGGTTGAGGGGAACATCAGGATAGAGTGGGGGACAGGGATTGGGATGTGAATGTATGTTCTGCTCAATGCTTGCTAATTTTAAGTTTTGAAAATTTGTCTTGGGGCACCTGGCTGGCTCAGTGGGAAGAGCGTGTGACTCTTGATCTCAGGGTCATGAGTTCAAGTCCCACACTGGGTGTAGAGATTACTAAAAATGAATGAGTGAATGAATGAACTTAAATAAATAAAGAATATCAAGTTTAAAAAAAATAAAGAGAATTTGTTTTGTAGGCTTGGTTAAAATTTTCCAGACTCCATGTAATTATGTTGAAATACAGTATTTTTCCCTACCGTAGTTACACTTCTGACCAACCATGGCCCCATCACCATCTCTTGCCCTCAGTTCAGTGGCCCGTTCTTACTAGTTCCAGCAAAAACATTAATTGATAGTCTGGGTTTTATTCGAAAGGGGTTTAAGATGACCCTTTTCTGTGCAACTTGCATTCGAACTAGCGTCTTTCAGAGGCTGAAAATTCTCGTAGATGCAGTCAAAATAAAAGGGCTGCCTCCTCTTTGGTCTAAGGGTCTTTCCTGAGATGTGTCTTTTCTTTTTTTTTTTAATTAAAAAAAAAATTTTTTTTAAGTTTATTTATTTTTGAGAGAAAGAGAGAGAGAGAGTGACAAAGCACAAGCGGGGGAGGGGCAGAGAGCAAGGGAGACACAGAATCCGAAACAGGCTCCAGAATCTGAGCTGTCATCACAGAGCCCGACTCAGGACTTGAAACCCAAAGCTGTGAGATCACGACCTGAGCTGAAGTCGGACGCTCAACCAACTGAGCTACTCAGGTGCCCCCTGAGATGTGTCTTTTCTGAGGTGACCACTAACCAAGAAATCATGATGGACTACAGCCTTTTGCTGCAGAGGTTGGAGAGGCCAAAGATCTGCGGGTTTGTCCCTTCTAGAAAATCCTAAGTGGCTAACACCTATGTTCTTAACACTGTTGTTTGTATCCATCCTGGTATTCTGCGTTTAAACTCAAGATCCTTCTTCCAACCTTGAGGGTAAACATGAATTAAAGAATTAGAAATATATAAAATAAACAGAACATGTTTCAGACTTTCTAAAATTAGTTTTTTAAGAAATAAAAGTATTTCATGTACATTGTTTCAAAAAAGTGAAATAGCTTTATAAAGCTTATAATGAACATTAGCGGCAACCCTCCTACACTACTCCTTGCAGGGAAAGGCAACAACTTTCAACTCTCATAGCTGTTTCATTTAATGGTGCTGTACATATTTCTTTTTTAAAAATTTTTATTTATTTATTTTGAGGCAGAGAGGGGCAGAGAAAGAGGGAGAGTGAGTATCCCAAGCAGGCTCTGCTCTGTCAGCACAGAGCCCAACTTGGGGCTCGAACTCACAAACCGTGAGATCATGACCTGAGCCAAAGTCAAGAGTTGGTCATTTAACCGAATGAGCCACTCAGGCACCCCAATAGTGATATACATGTATCTGAATATCATGCTTATTCAGCTGGTTCTTGATTCCTGTCCCCTGCACCCTCCCCCCAGTTTTAGATATCATTTATTGACCTTCTCCTTTGGCTTCTGAGGATTTAACGCTTTTTCAAACTCTCTCCAGCATTTACCACTGTCCAAGCAAACGTAAATACTGTCTCTCCCATTCTCCCAGGAAAGATAATCACACTTTCTGGTTAAACCAACATTCAATGTTTTTGCTATAATGACTATGTAAAAAATTATTCATAGTTGGGTACAATGTTTACATTTCCTTTCTTTGTACAAGTTCTATTTTCTCTGGAATTAACAATAGGATTTTCCATTACTTTTTATTACATCATTCTCAAATGTCTCCCTCAATACATCAATATTCATCAGATAATCTATATATATATATTTTCTTTCTTGGAGACTTCATTCATGGGGCCCTTCATAGTCCTGTTTTCGATCTGGACAGGTTAACTCTCCAGGCCTGCCTCCCCCCCCCCCCCCAAATGGTTTTTTTTTTTTTTTTTTTTTTTTAAATTTTTTTTTCAACGTTTTTATTTATTTTTGGGACAGAGAGAGACAGAGCATGAACGGGGGAGGGGCAGAGAGAGAGGGAGACACAGAATCGGAAACAGGCTCCAGGCTCCGAGCCATCAGCCCAGAGCCTGACGCGGGGCTCGAACTCACGGACCGCGAGATCGTGACCTGGCTGAAGTCGGACGCTTAACCGACTGCGCCACCCAGGCGCCCCCCCAAATGGTTTTAACTACATTTCCAGATAGATTTTAGAGTCTGATAGCCAATTTCTACAAAATTATCCTACTGGGATTTTGATATGGATTATTTTGAATCTGCAGATCAATTTGGAGAAAGTTGATATCTTAACAATATTGAGTTTTCCAATCCATAGCATGGTATCTTTCTCCAGTTTTTTATGTCTTTTTTTAAAAAAAATTTTAAAAAAATGTTTATTTTTCAGAGAGAGAGAGAGAGAGAGAGAGAGAGAGAGAGTGTGTGTGTGTGTGTGAGCAGGGGAGGGGCAGAAAGATATGGAGACACAGAATCCAAAGCACAGAGCTGTCAGCACAGAGCCCAATGAGGGGTTTGAACTCACAAGTGGTGAGATCATGACCTAAGCAGAAGTCAGACGCTTAACTGACTGAGCCACTCAGGTGCACCCGTTTCTTTTCTTTTTTTAAAAAATATTTGTTTGTTTCTTTATTTGAGAGAGACAGAGAGAGTGTGAGCAGGGGAGGGGCAGAGAGAGAGGGAGAGAGAATCCCAAGCAGGCTCTGCTCTTAGTATGGAGCTGGAATCAGGGCTTGATCCCGTGACCCTGGGATCGTGACCTGAGCTGAAATCAAGAGTCAGATGCTTAAATGATCCACCCAGGTGCCCCAACCAGTTTTTTTTTTTTTTTTATGTATTTCCTAATTTATCTATGCAATGTTCTGTAGTTTTCAGTACATAAATCTTGTACCTATTTTGTTAAATTTGTCCCTAGGTATTTTGTGGTTATTTTGATGCTTTTATAAATGGTATTCAAATTTTTTTCCAGTTTCTTTTTCTTACCAGTATATAGAAATATAACTGCATTATGTAACTTGACCTTGTATCCTGGGACTTCAGTAAATTCTCTTATTGGTTTTAGTGGCTTTATTTTTTTAAAGATTCTTTTGGATTTTATAGGCACATAATCATGTCATCTGAGAATAAAGACAGTTTTATTTCTTCGTTTTATTTTTTATTTATTTATTTTTAAATTTTTTTTAACGTTTATTTATTTTTGAGACGGAGAGAGACAGAGCATGGACAGGGGAGGGGCAGAGAGAGAGGGAGACACAGAATCTGAAACAGGCTCCAGGCTCTGAGCTGTCAGCACAGAGCCCGATGCGGGGCTCGAACTCACGGACCGCGAGATCATGACCTGAGCCGAAGTCGCACGCTTAACCAACCGAGCCACCCAGGCGCCCCTATTTCTTCGTTTTAAAAATTTCTTTTAGTGGGGCACCTGGGTGGCTCAGTTGGTTGAGCAACCAACATCAGCTCAGGCCATGATCTCATGGTTTGTGAGTTTGAGCCCCTCATCCGGCTTGCTTCTGTCAGTGCAGAGTCCACTTCAGATCTTCTGTTCTTCTCTCTCTCTGTCCCTCCCCCTCTCCTCTCACTCTCAAAAGTAAATAAAGTGTTAAAAAATTTTAAAATAAACAAATAAAATAAAATGTCTTTTATTCATTTTTCTTGCCTTAATTCATTGTCTAGGACCTCCAATATGATGCTGAAGAGAAGTTGTGAGAGTGGACATTCTTGCCCTGTTCCCAGTCTTAGGGGTAAAGCATTCAACCTTTCTCTATTAAATGGGATGTTAAGTGACGATTTTTCACAGAGGATCTTTATCAGGTTGAGGAAGTTCCTTTCATGAATGGGTGTTAAATCTTCCTCTTTCTTTGAGCGCATGGCTCTGGTGCTTTAATGCTTACTATAACTACTGCTTTGTGACCAAGGGCAGATTTCTCAGCTTTCTTCGACTACCTTGTAAAATGTGTATAATAACAATGCTCAGCTAAAATCTATGAGGATTAAATTAAATGAGCACACAGCCACCAATATAGCATTTAGAAGAATGCCTAGTATACAATAGGTACTATATAAATATCATCTATCGTCATTATTTTGGTTTATCCTTTATTTTGCTAGATTAGTGGGTCTTGATAAGGAAGGATATAAGGGAAATAACTTTTTGAAGACCTTAAGTTTCCAAAAAAGCTTTTATTCAGCTCCTGACTGGTATTTGGGCTGAGTATTGAATTCTAGGTTGCAATTCATTTTCCTTCAGAATTTTTCAGGCTCTTAGTTTCATCTAGCTTCTAGGGTTGCTGTTGACACTGCTCGTGCTATTCTGATTCTTGACCTGTTGTATGAGACTGACTTTTCTCTTAGAAAGTTTTAGAATATTCTCTTTATCTTCTTAGTGTTATTTTAAATTTATTTTTAATTTTTATTTGAGAGAGAGAGAGAGAGAGCATGATGAAGGGAGAGACGTAGAGAGGGGGAGAGAGAGAGAGAGAGAGAGAGAGAGAGAGAGAGAGAATCTCCAGCAGGCTTCATGCCCAATGTGGAGCCCAATGTGGGGCTCAATCCCACAACTCTGGGATCATGACCTGAGCTAAATCAAGAGTCAAGCTCAACTGACTGAGCCACCCAGGCACCCCAATCTTAGTTATAGAATGCACAATGATGTGCCTTGGCGGGAGCTCTTTTCTCATTCATTTTGCTGGTGAATCCGTTTAATCTAGAAACTCAGATTCTGTGAAATTTTCTTGTAGTATTTATTTGGTACTTTTCTACCCTTCATTTTCTCTATTCTCTTCTTTCTGGGATTCCTTTTACTTGTGTGTTGAATTCCCCAAGGTTGATTCTCTAATATATATTTTTAAATCACTCTTTGTTTTTCAATGTCTTCATCTTTCCACGTCTCATGAAGTTACCCTTAACTTTATCTTCCAGCCTGTTAATTGGCATTTAAAATTTCTAATATCATATTTTGAATTTCTAATAGGCTTTTTTCCTGTTCCTTAAGGTTCCCTTTTAGAGCACCTCTTTCTTGCCTCACCAATGCAATATTTCCTCTTATCTTTCTGAGGTTATTATGGTTTTTGTGAAGATTTCTTTAGCTCCCTTCATTGTCTTTGTGTCTTTTCTTCTGGTCTAATAACATCTACTTTTTGATTTCTATTAAAAAATATCTCATATATTCTTTCACATTTTCTTTGTTGTTTACCTTGTGGGATTATACCTTTAGTGTCATTTTTAGTGGATTTTTAAAAATATAATTTATTGTCAAATTGGTTTCCATTCAACACCCAGTGCTCATCCCAACAGGTGCCCTCCTCAATGGCCATCACCCAATTTCCCCTCTCTCCCACCCCCTATAAACCCTCTGTTTGTTCTCAATATTTAAGAGTCTCTTATGGTTTGCCTCTCTCTCTCTCTGTAACTTTTTTCCCCCTTCCCCTCCCTCATGGTCTTCTGTTAAGTTTCTCAAGATCCACATATGAGTGAAATTTAGTGGATTTTTGAGAGGGAGAAGAGATAAAAACATTCCTTCAATCTTGCACTTTTTTAGATAAAACTCTCCTGGATTTAAAAAATATACTTATTGTTTTTATTTTATTTTATTAAAATTTTTTAATGTTTATTTATTTTTGAGAGAGACAGAGCATGAGTGGGGGAGGGGCAGAGAGAGAGGGAGACACAGAATCAGAAGCAGGCTCCGGGCTCTGAGCTGTCAACACACAGCCTCACATGGGGCTTGAACCTACGAACTGTGAGATCGTGACCTGAGCTGAAGTCGGACGCTTTGCCGACCGACCCACCCAGGCGCCCCCCAAAATATGCTTATTATAAAGGCACATTCAGATGCTCTGTTATCTCCAGTCCCTCAGGTATAAATTCTCCCAATTGTTATGTTGGCTGAGTGTTGATGGTAGAGGTATTAATTCTATGGAATATTGATTGTGAGCTCATATGTTGAAGAGCATTTTGTTTCATGGGCATCTTGCATATGTTTTGGATTATGAAGAAGTCTACCCAGGGGACGTGTCATGGCTATCTTTACTGGAGCTCTACTGGGTCACATGGTTCAGAGCATTTGTTGTTGTTGTTGTTGTTGTTTTTCTTAGTCCTGGGTTTCCACACCATTTCAAAGGGCAGATTTGTGTCCTCACCATTTGTCACTCAGGCTTGGGATTTGGGACTGTCCCCCAGGTGGCTCTCTTTTCCCTAGGGCCTAGGGAAGGTAGTTCACTTACAAGACACGTCTCAGAGCTAACTGGTATTTTTCTATCTCCAGACAAGTGTGGGCCAACTCTTTCTTGGTTCTTAGCCTTTTTCTGGGAAACCAGTTCCAGTTCCCTGCTGCGGGGTCTGTCAAACCTACTGTAGACCTTCTGTTGTCACTATTCCCATCATTAAGATACATGACCAGTTCTAGCATCCTTCTGGGTTCCTGTGGTTTTAGGTCCTTCCTAATAAGTCCAAACCTCTTTATGTTCCTCTTCTCTCTCTCTTTCTCTCCTTTTGCTTTTGATCTCACATATTTACTTAAAAACTTAAAAATACATGTTATCTAACACTTCTCTGTAGATTGTGTGTGTGTGTGTGTGTGGTTGTTGGTGTTTCCCATGCCTCCTCAGCCCAACATCATGATGATGGGATATCAGTAAAAATTGAAATATCTCATGAAATAAAAACAAAGTTTCCCTTCCTGTACTCTACTTCTTCTTTTCAATGAAGATAAGCATTGTTAAAACCTTCTTCCAATACATTTTAAATTTCAACCTGGAAGTCACATTGACCAGATTTCTAGTTAACTCACAGTGTGATGTGTATGTGTGTGTTGGAGGTACATGGCACTGGGTTATCCCAGAATTATCACCCTCTTCTTTCGGCCAGGTTCAGATTGGGGGTGTGGGAGAAGTAAGATATAAAGGTAAGTAGGAAGGTGCTTGTGAAGAAATCCAGTCATTTCCGACGTTGTATTGCCCAACAGAAATGTGAGGCCACATCCGTACCTCTTTTGGTTCCCATGTTGTAAACAAGGCTATCTTCCTGAAAGGGTTGGCTTTGCTCCAACTTTGAAAGTGTTGAGGGTGGAGGGAGATTAAGGATGCAGTGCAGGGCTCCCCACTTTGACAGTGTACTGTGCACTCCTCTTAGCTGGGATCCTGATGATACTTAGCATGTACTATGCCCTGTGCACATTGATTGAGGTGTTCTAGAAAACATACGTTCATAAGTTAGGATCAAATAACCAGTTATTGGATTATGTATCAAATGCCTACTATGCACCCAACTTCGTGTTAGTTCCTTAAGACAAGGGCACATACTATAGAAATGAAACTTAGGGGACAAAGGAAACTTGTGAATGGAGGATATGTGAAGAGTTATGAAATTTCCTGTCGCATCATGGTGGCCAGAACAAAGAGATCTAGCTGGGGGTCCTATTGTACTACAAGCGGACTATGAAGATTTGGGAAAATGCTTCTAATTAAATAAAAGAGAGAGAAAAGAAAGACTTAGCAGCTGTGTGACCTTGAATATTCACTTAAACTTTCTGAACCTCAGTTTCCTCTTCATTGAATAGAAGTTTGATTAGGGAAGCTCCCTTCCAGTTCTAAGAGGTGATCTAAATCTAAGAGTCTACTGAGAAGTACACATGCATCTATATTTGTGCAGATGTATAGCTCCATGTAAACTTGATAAGAAACTTTTATCTTTGCTCAGATCATGATCATTAGTGATTAGGTACGTCACAGAAGGCCACTTTGTGCTTTCCAGGCAGATGCTGACCAGGCCTAACATGAAGGGTTCCAGAGAGGCCTCCCTTCTCTCCCTTGCTCTCCCCTCTTTCCTCCTTTCTTCCTCCTTCCCTTCCAATATCTCCTTTTCTCATCTATCAGCAATTAATTCCTTTGGGTTAGGCAGGTCATCTGGAAAAAGGGAAAATGCTCCTGGGTGAGGGAAATACTTGTCTTTCAGTCATTAAGCCTAGAACAAAAATGGCTGGAATCATTCCCTTGCACAGAAGACTCTCTCCTTCTGAGCCTTCAAGGTCATGAGAGACTTGCATGCTGCGATCTGACATGTCAGCTTAGCCTGTCACTAACAGATGTGTCTGCTAATTGAAAACCTACTCTGTGCCAGGCACTGCGAAAAGCACTTCTTACATTCATTATTTCATTTAATGCTCGCCGAGACCTTATGTTAGGAATTATTACTATCCCCATTTTACAGATGAGAGAAATAAGGCCCAAGGAGATTAAGTACCTTGCTCAAGGTAACACAGCAACAGAGAAGTGGCAAAACTGGAGGTTAAATCAAGGACTAAGTGCTTTCAGAGTCTGAGCTCTCAACTGCTCATGGTAGGTGGAGAAGCACTATGGTAGAGCGAGACCCATGTGGGGCTTTGAGTCAGGATCGGTCTCCCTCTATCCTGACTTCTTTAATCCCGAGCAAGTAACTTAACTTGTCTGAACTCCTGTCTCCTTGAAGGGATGATAGCATGAGATGCTTGGCAATATACGGCAGACTCTTGGAATAGACCAGGGCCTTGACAAATGGCAGACATTATTATCATAGCAGAGCCTTGGAAGGACGACTCAGTTGAAGAGCTGGCAAGTATCCTGAAACCTTCTAACTTTAATGGCAGTGCTTCCTGCATGATATTACAGGGGTTGGGGGCTAATAGGAGACAGTTGGTATACATTACTTTCAAAGGCATCAGGCCACTCTGAGATGAAAGGACAGAGCCTGGAAAGGGGATCAATTGTCTTGCTTCATGTTCCTACAACCATTTTTTTTTTCTCCTGAATCATTCCCATTAGCATCTAAGCTCCCTTCTTATAATAATCATCCCTTCACCCCACATCCCTGTCAGCTACGGTCCTATTTCTCTGCTCCACTTTGCAGCTAAGATCTGAGTCTTATGGCTCAAGGGATGCTTCAAACCCATGAAGGGAGATGAGGGACATTGAGCAGAGTCTCAGTTGGAACCTGACCTGGGCCATTCTGGGGGTTCATGTAAGCCTGAGCACACCTGAAAGGAACAAGAGGTCAGGAGCTTTTTAGGAAGTGAGCTCATTTCTATGGGACTAGAGTAAAGTCCATGGGCCTGCAGAGGGTAATGAGTCAGAACTAGGGGCAATGGGAGTGGGCGTTGTGGTTAAGACCATGGACTCTGGCCCATGGATTCTCACCTGTCAGGGAGATGGGGCTGGGAGAGAAAATGAAAAACACTGGGAGATTTTGCCAGTGCAAGCAACATGCTCAGGGAGACTGGGCCTGTTCTTTCTAGGTGGCCAGGCTGGAATTGGCAGAGGAATGAGGGGCAGCTTGACGAAAAGGCCAAGGGGCTTCAAAGGGGCTGGTGGGAGGCAGTCCCAGAGAGGTTCCCTGAGGTGACAAATCACAGCTTGCTCACTGGGTGTCTACATACAGGTTGTAAGCAAAGAAAGAGCTCAAGAAGGAAATGGCGGGCAGATTTCCGGGACCACCAGTAGCAGAGGAGGGCATTACTTCTCCACAAACCTCACTTCCTCCTTCTTAAAGATCTATTCTCCCTGGTCTCCTGCTTTCCTTCTGCATGTTCGTCTTCTTTTCAGTCTCTTTGGAAGGCTCCTCTTCCTCTCCCAGACTCTTAAATGCTGACATTCTTCCAGATCCAGTTGTTCCCCTTTTCCTGCTCTTTATCTATTATCATCTTTCCCTGGGTGATGTGATCTACCCCTGTGGCTTTAATGATCTGCCACCTCTGTGAAAATGATGTTCAAAAATGTGTTTCTAGGGTAGCCATTTTTCCTGGGCTTCCCGAACTAAATTTTCCAAAGCACATCGACATGCCTACTTGGACCCTCACCATAAATCCAAAATGAAAGCTGGTGTCTTCGCTCCAAAACCTGCTTCCTTCAGGCTGTTTGTCCAAGCTACGGGTGGAAGAAAACTTTTTGACCCATTCCCTCTTTTTCGCTTCCTCACTCCTATCCTTGATGGCCGAGTCCTGTTGTCTTGCCCTTAAAGGTCTCTTAAACTCCACCCACATTGTCCTTACTTTGCCCAGACTTTCATCATTTCTGCTATAGCTTACTGACTGGACTCCTGCCTGAGCCTCTAGATCTCTGGGTCCATTCACACACTACTCATGGAACAGTCTGATTTCATTATTTATCAGCTGAAAGCTTTCCCAGAGCTTCTATTTCTTGTGGGATAAAGCTCCAACATTTTGGCACAGCACTCAAGGCCTCCTGAGGTTTGGACTTGCCCAGTCTTATCTTTCTTATCCTCACATCTGTTATGACCTTTGCTTTGGCCAGACTGTTTTCCTTAAATTTCCCCTGATACATAATGCTGTCTGCTTTGGCCTAGATTTCTTTGCTTGTAAGTAACAGAAACTTGCTTTAAAGAGACCGAAGCCTGAAAGGAATTTAGTGGAAGGGTCATCTGATGGAACCCAAGGGTGAGGAGGTTCTAGGAGGGACAAGAACAAGGAGGAGGAAGGTAACTCTTTTCTTGGGCTCTCTTTCTTTGGGGGCTACTGATTTTTCACCTCTACTTCATTTAGCAAGTCTGTTTCACTCCTCTTTCTAGGCATACCAGCTTTCTCTGCTTCTTCCTGCTCACAGCTACTCCATAAGTGAATTTATATCACCCTAAATCAATTGAAAATTCCAGGAAACATCCCAGGCTTCCATTTCCAGGCAAGCAACTCTTGTTGGCCCAGCTTTGGCCATGGAGGCAGCTTCTGGGCAGAACATACATAGCTTCATAAGGGAGGCTTGGATGATACCTTCAAAGAAGTCTCTAAACTCTCATTGCTGAGCTTTTGCATATACTATTCCCTTTCACTGGATGCCCTTTCTTGCATCTCCAGCTGTTAAATTCTACTCATATCTCAAAAGTTGGCTCAAAATTTAGACTGTTTTGAAAACCTCCCTACACAGAGTTATGAGTCCCTCCATGTGTTCCCATAAAACTATTGTATATCTTGACTCGAATGCTTATTGCGTTTGGGTTATGTCAATTAATTTTCTCCATCTTTCCTTTAGACCTTAAGATCTCGGGAGTAGACACTGAATCTTTTCACCTCTTTTTCTTTAGAGTTGGGGGAAGAGTGAGGCCTAAAATGGGGGTAGATCACCTTTTAGACGAATGAAGAGAAAGGTGATTAATCTCCATCTACCGCATGTAGGTATTTTTCAGGGCAGGATTCAGGCATATGGTGGGAAAAGAGAAAATACCACACTGACTTCTTCTTTTTTTTTTAAAAATTTTTTTTCAACGTTTTTTATTTATTTTTGGGACAGAGAGAGACAGAGCATTAACGGGGGAGGGGCAGAGAGAGAGGGAGACACAGAATCGGAAACAGGCTCCAGGCTCCGAGCCATCAGCCCAGAACCTGACGCGGGGCTCGAACTCACGGACCGCGAGATCGTGACCTGGCTGAAGTCGGACGCTTAACCGACTGCGCCACCCAGGCGCCCCTCACACTGACTTCTTCTAATGGCAGCATGTTCTTTCACTGTTCGTCAGAGTCCTATGAGTGTCAGCCCCGAGGAAGCTGTGTAATTTAGGATTAGTGTTCTGCAGGTTTACAGGGTTCTGACTTCCTCGATAAAAAGGGCCTAATCTGATTTATAAGCTGATACAAGAAAATGAATGGCTAAACGAAGAACAGACTGGGTTGCAGAACACGTTTTAAAAATGTTACCACCTTCTTAGGACAGGCAAGTTGATAGTGGCTGTGTTCATTTTATATTAAAACTATAGTTGGGAACTCATTTGAACTTTATTATCAATGTTGCTGTGCATAAAGTTTAGCCCAAATTATGACTGACCTCTGTAAAGTCAGAGCAAAATTAAAATTTTGAATAAAAATTAATAGCTAACATTTATCAGAGTTTACAATGCTCTATTACTGGGCTAAGTGCTTTTTTAAAATATGTTTTTTAAAAAGTTTATTTAGTTTGAGAGAGAGAGAGAGGGAGAGAGAGACAGAGAGAGAGAGAGAGAACACGCGTGCGCACGCGCACAAGCAGAGGTGAGGCAGAGAGAAGGAGAGACAGAATCCTAAGCAGGCTCCACGCCTTCAGCACGGAGCCCGATGCAGGGCTCAGACTCAGGAACTGTGAGATCATGACCTGAGCCAAGATCAAGAGTCGGACGCTTAACTGACTGCACCACTCAGGTGCTCCTGAGCTAAGAACTTTAAAAAAATTTTTTTAATTTTAATTCCAATTAGTTAACATACAGGGTTGTATTAGTTTTGGATGTACAATATAGTGATTCCATACATCATCTGGTGCTTATCATGACACGTGCATTCCTTAACCCCCATCACTAGTTCCCCCATCCCCCCTTGCTCCTCCCTCAGGTAACCATCAGTTTGTTCTCTATGATTAAGAATCTGTTCCCCAAGTGCCTGGGTGGCTTAGTCGGTTACAGCTCAGATCATCATTCCGCGGTTTGTGAGCTCGAGCCCCGCATCGGCCTCTGTGCTGGGGCTCGGTGCTGACAGCTTGGAGCCTGGAGCCTGTTTCAGAGTCTGTGGACCCCTGTCTCTCCGCTCCTCCCCCACTCATGCGCTGCCTCTCAAAAATAAACTTAAAAAAATCTGTTTCCTGGTTTGGTTCTCTCTCTTGTTTTTTTCCCTTTGCTTGTTTGCTAAGTGCTTTAGATGTGTTCACTAACTACTCTGATCCTTACAACTACCCTATGAGGCTGGTTTTATAATTAGTCCGTTTTGCAGAAGAGGAAGGCGAGGCACAAGAGTTTAACTAGAGTCGGGATGTGCCTGTAGGGATCTGGCCCCGAAGCTAAACCTACTTACAGGTGGTAGACCCTGGGGCCAGACCCTTAAGTAGCTAAATCTACCACCTAAACCAGCTCCAAATGTTTACCTGCTTCTCACGATGGGTGGGAATACATGAAGAAGTGTTGGGGACAGCCCTCTAAGTCTCTAATTTTGGGTTTTCTTACCCCTTGAATCTTTATCTATAGGTGCTGGAAGAAAAAGGTCATGGGCACAATCTCATGAGTCTTGCTGTCAGTCCTATGCGAATTAGTTTCCCCGGCGACTTGACTGGAGGCTTCCTGGTCTAGTGAAGAGGGTAACGGATGGGGAATCTGGAGACCAGGGTCCAGCTCTGCCTCTGTCACTTGTAGTTCAAGACCTTCGGCAAGGGTCCATCTGCTCTCGGTCTTGAGTCACTCACCTGTCAAAAGGGGAGTTCAGACTGGAAGGGGATATTTTTAAGCTCCCTTCCAACCAGTCTAGATTTGGGTAAAGCAGTTCAGGGCCACCACTCGTAGATGGGCAGGTTTGACACTGCACAGTCTAAGGGGGGTGCCATTTGCAGAGTATGAGGTGAATAACACACACACACACACACACACACACACACACACACACATATATATATATACACATGTATGCCCTAAGCTGAATTAGCAGGGCCTCCCCAAAACGGAGGGTTTTTGTGCAACCCTGACCCTGGTCCCCGGGAGCTACTATGACGTTGAGAGTCCTGAGCCTTTCAGAAGCTCCCTGGAAGTCACGCTCCTGCATTTTGACAACTGAGTGAGACCCTCGGCAAGCGTAGACTTATGGGACAGCAGAGTTGCCCAAAGTGCCAGCTATGCAGTCTCGTGTAGTAAATCCCGTAGCATAATGCTGGACATCCGACAAAGTCCCCTAGAAATGCTAGTTGGTATTATTACTGTAGTGGAATAGAGAAGAAACATGGGTCAGATCACCTCATGGGATTCAAGACCCAATCTCTGAGGTGGCTTGGCACAGAGCCAGCTTCGATAGGAAGCTGACCTTGCCATTTATGGCCGGGGGAACATGTCTGACATCAGACCTTGCAAGGCTCTGTTGAGAAATCAGTTGTGTGTCTGTCTTCTCCGGGAAGGTGACTTCTCCGGGAAGAATGTCTTTGAAGGGCTGGGGGAGGGGCCTTGAGTTGGGGATGTGATCTCTGTTTTCCCCGCTCTCCCTCCCCATCCCCACATCTGTTCTATTTTGAGCGGATGGAATGGTCAGGAGGAGGCTGAAATGCAAGGCCACCTTGCTTTGGGCTAGGGGTCAGCAGGAGTTGGAGGGTCTTAGAAACTGGAAGCATACACGGAGAGAGAGAGAGAGAGAGAGAAAGTAGAATACATACCTTGTGCAAGGGAAAGCCTCACCTTCACACACAATTCTAATTGCAACGGGGCATTTCTCATCTCTGGTTTGGGCAGCTCGGCCATCACTGCTTCTGGGTCAGTGGGCTTTACGCTTGAGTCTTGATGATACTCCTCTGGGACTCCAGATTTCCAGGACCCCACCCTCAGCTATTCAGATTCGGTAGGACTGGGACCCTCCCCTTACATCAACCTCGGGTTGGAGCGGTGAGTTGGATGCCTTCCATGCATCCACTCTCTGCCTTTCTTACCCTGCTCTATGCCGTGGGATGCTGACCGATAGGGACTACCTAAATGGATTCCCCTGTCCTCTGGATTCTGAGCTCAGCCAGCGGGAACCCTAGTAGGAGATGGGTGGGCTGAAACTTCAAGTCAGGGCATTTATTCCCCCCCCCCCCCCCACCAGCTCTGTCCCTGCTAGTTGCTGGGATTGGCTCCTGCTGGGCGGCCATCATCATACAGCTTCCTCCCTGGGCTCCCGTAATGTCTCCTTGCTTCACTCCTCAGACCTAGGGGCAGTGACAGCTCCCAACTGTTACTGGCCTTGGGGTGCTGCACCATCACTCATTTTCTTTTCCCCGAGCCATTTCCACATGTTATTACACTCTCACCAGTCTGATAAAACTCTCTCTCCTTGCCCAGCTTCAGTACGCCACCTGGTCCTGCCAGGGCTCTGATCCATTCAGGGATTGTCCATAAAGCTGCCTTTTAAGCAAGGGGTCCATCTTAAACATGGAGAACTTTTAGAAATACTGCTTTATGGCCTTTTATGCTCTCTAGTTCTTTTTCAGTCCCTTGGTTCTTAACTCATTTGAGACTAAGGTGATGTTTTGCAAAGGCAACTTTACCAGAAAATGAAGTTAAAAAAAAAAAAAAAAGACTGTTCAATGGGAAAATATAAAAGCATAGGAACATATCCATAAAGCCTAGCCTCCTTGTCTGTAAGGAGACCGATATGCGTGCAGCCTGGCATGCCCCCTCCCCAGACAATAGGCCTCCATTCCCCCCCATTTTTGAGAAAATCCCACCCCAATCAAATACGTGAAACAATGCAAAACTGTATGAATTAATCCTAAATATTATTCCGCTGTCCAATTCTCTTTAACTCTAACGCCTTTCGATAACTTTGTGTATATCCTCCCAGATATTTTTCTGAACATTTATAAACCCATATATATTATGTTTTTTTTTTTTTTTTACAAAAATAAGCCATTTACTGTTTTACTTTCCTTTTTCATTCAGCATGATTTCTTAAAGATCTTTCTGTGTCCATGCATATAACCACCTCATTATTCTTTAAGGATTTTTAAAACAGCTTTATTGACTATAATTTACTTACAATAAAATTCACCTGCTTTAAGTATATACCATCCAATGACTTTTGGCAATTTTCCAGAGTCGTATGACTATTACCACAATCCAGATGTAGAATATTTCCATTGCCCCTAAAAGTAGTCTTGTGCCTGTCTTCAATCATTCCCTGCTCCCATCCCGAGCCCTACGGCTCACCTGATCTCTGTCTCTGTAGATACGCCTTTTTCAGACATTTTATGTCGATGGAATCATACAATGTGTGATTTTCTGTTCTGACTTTTTCCACTGAACACCATGTTTTTACCTTGTGTTTAAACCACTGCATTCAATGCATTCCATGGTGTGGATGTTCCTTCGAGCCTTATTGCATCTTTCCCTCCTGTTGAACATTTAGGTTGTCTCGAAGCTTTGAGTTTTAACAGCAACGCAGTGACAAATATCCTTTGTCTACCTACGTGGGTATTTGTATAGGGTAGATTTCTAGAAGAGTAATTCCCGAGTCAGAAGGTATATACACTAAAATAATACGATCAAATTACCTTCTCTAAAGGGTGTCCCTATTTACTCTGCTACCAAGTATGGGTGATGATATTGTCTTCTAATCTGGTGGCTTCTGACCCCCAAAACTATAGGATGTGGCAGCCTCCCCTTGACTCCCTGCAGTGGCTGCTCCAAGTGACCAGAGTTGTCCTTTGTTCTTCTGGTAACTTCCTTCATATTCTTTCCCTTAATTTTAGTGATTAAAATCACTTTTGTGGTGAGTAGAACACATACTACAGGTTGTCGAAAACTAATGTTTTTAGCTTTAAGAATAATGATACATCAGGGGCGCCTGGGTGGCTCAGTTAGTTAAGCGTCCGACTTCGGCTCAGGTTATGCTTTCACAGTTTGTGAGTTCGAGCCCCCGGTGGAACTCAGCACAGAGCTGGCTTCGGATCCTCGGTCTCCCTGGCTTTATGTGCCCCTCCCCCACTCGCACGCACGCTCGTTCTCTCAAATATAAATAAATGTTTTAAAAAAAGAATAGTGACACAACAAATCCCAGGTATCCATATCCTAGGTAAAGAAAGGGAATATTACCAGGAAGCCCCTAAGTAAACATTATCCAGATTTCGGTGGTAACCATTCTTCTTCTTTCGAGTCTGCACCTAGTTTGTGTGGAAGATTTGTAATGAGTTGATGTAGTTAAACTGGAATCACGTTTCCTCAAGCTCCCTTTCTTGCCTAGTTCCGCCTTAGCCGTCGGCCAGGAGAGACTTCTGTGTGAGCTTTACCAGCAGAAGCTGCATTCTTTTTATGCTCTGGAAGGTCAGCGCGAGGCAGCAGATGCTGATCTATGTTGTGCCTCATTTGCTGGCTCCTCTTGTCAGTGTGGGGCGGCTGCTGAATCTGCAGCACTTCCTGCTCCAGAGCCAGGTGTGCTCTGACCTTCATGACGCAGGCATTGGCGTGTCCTGCAGGCCATCACACGTTGAACTTGAAGGCCATGAGAGGCCAGTGCAGGTCTCAGTCTGTCGTTGCACGGTCCAGCTTGTCCTATTCTCTGCTTCACGTGATCTCTCCTTCTCAGCCACCTGTCCTGCCACTTCCGGGTCCCAGCACCAGAAGCAAAGACCGCAGCCTGACCTAGACTGTCTAGCCAGCTCCCACAACTGCATACAGTCAGATCCCTATAACCCATCTCTCCTCCAAGGGGTCCCGCTTTCCTAATTGAACCCTGCGTGACAGCGCGTGTGTCCTCGATAGAGGGTTTAGGGCTGCCTGTCTTTGCACTTTGTACTGGGTTCCAATTGTCTCTTTAACTGGCTTGCGTACCAGCTCAGAATACGGTAACCCTGTTCTGAGCCTGCTCCCAACCCTGGGCCCCAAGCCTCAGTTGGCCCTTACCTCTATCATATGAGTGTAGGCAGTGAAGTAGAGACTGGCCCTACCTGTATGAGCAGAATGCTCTGAGACATTCATGTATATATTTCCCCCATCTGTTTGTAAGGGGCCTGAAGTCTCACCACTAGAAAAGCAAAATATCTGGGGCGCCTGGGTGGCTCAGTCGGTTGAGCGCCGACTTCAGCTCAGGTCACGATCTCGCGGTCCGTGAGTTCGAGCCCCGCATCGGGCCCCTGTGCTGACAGCTCAGAGCCCGGAGCCTGTTTCAGATTCTGTGTCTCCCTCTCTCTGACCCTCCCCCATTCATGCTCTGTCTCTCTCTGTCTCAAAAATAAATAAACGTTAAAAAAAAAAAAAAAAAAGAAAAGCAAAATATCTGAAAAAACGAACCACACTAGGAATTTTTATTGCAGCTCTACTCTGACCCAGCCATGAGATTTTGATGAAGTTGCTTTGTTCAGGCCTCAGTTTCCTCATTTATGTACTGCAAGGGTTGGCGGGGAGGGAGGGGGGCTCCAGGTTGCCTCCGGCTCCACTATGGCAGTGGTGGCATGGTTTTCCACGTGGGTCTGCATGCGATGAATTTCAATGTGATATGCAAACTGGAGGTACTTCTTTATGTCACCCAAGAGAGACTGGAGGCTGTCCTGATCTCATGAACAGAGGGAGCCCATCCCGCAGAGAATGGGGAGGGGTTGCTGTGGAGGAAGGCGGTATAAACTTGGGCCACAGAGAAAAAAGGGTGTTTGTGCAAGTAGGGGAATATATCTCCAGAAGCAAGAGCCCCCCTCTCCCCTCTTGCCCCCCTGCTTAGATGGAGCAGGCAGATCTAGACAGAAAGGAGCTGGGCCCTAGGGACGCCTGGGTGGCTCAGTCAGTTAAGCGTCTGACTTCGGCTCAGGTCATGAGCTCACGGTTCTGTTTGTTCTGTTTGTGAGTTTGAGCCCCGTGTTGGGCTCTGTGCTGACAGCTCCGAGCCTGGAGCCTGCTTCGGATTCTGTGTCTCCCTCTCTCTCTGTGCCCCGCCCCGCACCCCCTGCTCACGCTCTGTCTCTCTCTCTCTCTCTCTCTCTCAAAAATAAATAAACCTTAAAAAAAAAAAAAAAAAAAAAAAAAAAGGAGCTGGGCCCTGCCAGTGGGACTCAGGCCTGGAAACTTGGGAGGGAAGGAAGAAATCAACAACTCAAAGGCAGGCCCGGGATTTGCCTCCTCCTAGTGATGGCTTGGTCGGTCAGTCCCTTGTGCCAAGGGAGGAGGGAGGGAGAGAGTGAGAAAGAGAAACATTAACAGACACCTAATTGCAACTGAGTCTCTGCCTGATTGCTTCTGGGCTTGTTTAATCCTCTTATTTTCCTTGGAGAAACATGCTTCCTCGAGCCCTTGTTATAGGAGGAAAGAGCAGAGCCCCGGAACCAGAGTGAAACTTCCCACTGACAATGATCTCAGGGAGCCATCTGGCCCATCCACTGTGCCAGGTCAGAACACCACCGGCCCCTCTGGCAACTCGGGTGTTCCCTCTAGTAAATACATGCTCACCTGCCTTTCCCACCTGCTGAATCAGAAGCTGCTCTGGAGGCTTGGCCAGAGCGGTGGGTCATGCCTGAACCTGAGCTTAGCACAGTGCCTGGCACAGAATGAGCTCAGAACAAGGGATAAATCGTTGCCTGGATTAATCCTGTTTGCACTTTCCTGAGTTGGGAGTGCTAGTTACGTGCCCTTCGAACACTCCAGCTCAAGAGATTTGCTCCTGCCTCCCTGGTGAGGCCTGTTTTCAGGCCTCCGATTTAGTGGTCAGAGAGCTGGTAACAGGAAGGGGATCAGAACCTGGTAAAGTTTGGGGACTGCGCACTTCAACTCCCCTTGACGTCTTATTTCCTTAGCAGGCTGCTCAGAGCTCTCTTGTCCCCTGCAGAGACAAGGCATGTGAACAGGAGGGCTGCCGGGGAAGGCTCTGCCTTATTCCAGAGCCCTGGGCTGGCAGGCCCTTAATAAATACTGCTAAAGCAGTGAGTTGAAGCCTTTGTTTTGTGCGGAAATCAGTTCCCCATGCTGCAAGAGTGTGCTTTTGCCAGTCTGGACGATGGACATATGTGTGCACGTGTGTGTGTGAGTGTACGTTTTGTGTGAGACTCGAAGTAGGTGTTGCTGACTGGGCTCAGGAGAGCTCTCTGACTTCCTGCTCCCCCGTCTAGCTGATCTGGTCAACACACTTGGCTTTTCTAATCCCATCCTTGACACTCTTGACTATGGTTTCACCCAAAGTCACGAGAAGCACTAGATGACCCCGGGACACATTTCCTAACATAACACATGACCAGCAACAACAGGCTTGGGCTCAGGATGAAGGAGATAGAAAGGCTGGCCTCGATCTCTATTTCAATCCTTCTCTCTGTGTGTCCAATAAACAGCAAAGGGGTTTATTTATTGTAAATAAATTTACACTCGGGACCTCTGCTCACCCTTATCTGACTTTCCAGTTTGGATGCTTTTTGTTGCAAGTCATTAAATACTCGACTAAAAGTGGTTTATATATAAAAAAAGACATTTAATTATCTCCCTTAACAAGAAATTATTGGTAGATGGTTCCATGGCTGGTTCAGTGGCTACAATTTGTCTTTTGGGAACTAGTTTTTTTTTTTTTTTTCATTGTAGTAAAATACACATAACATAGAATTTACCATTTTTACCATTTTTAAGCGTACAGTTTAGGGGCATTAAGCACATCCACACCTTTGTACAACTATCACCACAAGCCATCTTCAGAACCTTTCATCTTCCTCGAATGAATTCTGTACTCATTAAACAATAACTTCCCATTTTCTCCTCTCCCCATTTCCTGGTAACTGTTATTTTACTTTTTGTCCATGAACTTGACTCTTCTCGGTACTTCCAATAAGTAGAATCATACGCTATTTCTGTCTGGCTTATTTCGCTTAGTGTAATGTTTTCAAGGTTCATCCATGTTGTAGCCTGTATCAGAACTTCATTCATTTTTAAGACTGAAGACAAAATTCCATTGTACGTATATCCAACATTTTGTTTGTCCATCATCCACTGAAGGACATTTGGGTTGTTTTCCCCTCTTGGCTATCGTGAATAATGCTGCTATGAACACTGGTGTACCAATATCGGAGTCTCTGCTTTCAGTTTTTTGGGTATACACTTAGACATGGAATTGCCAGATTGTATAGTAATTCTAGGTGTCATCTTTTGAGGCACTGTTTCTCACGGCAACTGCACCATTTCACATTCCCACCAACAGTGCACTAGGGTTCCACCAGTTTTTCCATATCCTTGCCAACACTTGTTGTTGTCTGTTGTTGTTGAATTGTAGGAATTCTTTATATATCGTGGAAAGTAACCTGTATAAGATATACGATTTGCAAATATTTTCTTCCATTCCGTGGTTTCCCTTTCCACTCTGTTGATGGTACCCTTTGACGTACATAAGGTTTCACCTTTGATGAAATCTAATTTATCTATTTATTCTTTTGTTGCCTGTGCTTTTGGTGTCATATCCAAGGAATCATTGTCGAATCCAATGTTATAAAATTTTTCCTCTATGTTTCTACTAAGAGTTTTATCATTGAAACTCTCATGTTGAGGTCTTTGATCCATTTTCAGTTAACTTTTGTGTATAGTGTAAGAGAAGAGACCAAGTTCATTCTTGTGCACGTGAATAGTTTTCCCAGCACCATTTGTTGAAAGACTATCCTTTCCCCACTGAAGAGTCTTGACGCCCTTGTTGAAAACAATTTGACCATTTATGCTTAGGTTTCTTTCTGGGCTCTTCATTCTCGGGTCCTTTTTATACTTTGACTCCATCTGCCTAAGTATGTTGGGCATACTTAGTTTTTGCCACTTTGTCACATTATATCCTACAACCATATTTAAAGGCAAGAACCAAGGGTGTGTGCGTGTGTGTGTGTGTGTGTGTGTGTGTGTGTGTTTAATCAGGAGTACTTCCCAGGAGTCCTCCAGTCCCAGCAGACTTCCTCTTAAGCAATGGTGCACTGAAGCCAGTTTGTACCTGCTTGTGAAAGCAGATCATTACATTTCCTAGATTTTTGTGAGCTGGTTACTAAACACCACCACCCCTGACATCGCCACGGTGGAGCATTTACACCAGGCAACTTGGCAAATGCTACAAATCAGGACTTCCCCCCCCCCCCCCCCCCCCCCCCGGGACAGTGGTTGACCAGCACACTAATGCCCTTAAATCTTATTAGTCAGAAGTGAATGATAAGGCCACTCCTAGCAAAAAGGAGTCTTAGAAAGGAGTACCTGTCCTTTTTGGCCTCTCTCAAGGGAAGTGGACTTTGCTGACAGGCAAGAAAGAGAGAGTTGGGGCAGCAACAAATGCTCTTTGCCACTAATGGCTCCCAATGGTGGGAACTTTCTGTAGTCACTTAAAAGAATGTCTGTTAAATGTCTTTAAGTGTCTCAGGGGACAGGGTGCTATGGGCTCAGTGGTAGGATGGACTGAGCTCTAGCAGCTGACATAGCAACTACAGTAAGGGGAGGGGCAGCAGGGCAGGCTTTCTCAACCATACAAGGAGGGCCTGATGAGGATGTGACCCCAGTAACTTCCTGTAACCACAACGGGGGCTGCCTTGACATAGAGACTGTGGACAGCCAGTGGGCGTGAGGCTTAGAATGGGGTGTTGATGGCAAGGGAGGAGCCCCGAGGGGCTGCAACAGGGGCAGGGGCCTAGAAGGTAGTAGAAGTGTTCCCTGAAGAAGAGCCAACAAAGGAAGGCCTGCTGTCCTTGGACAAGTGCTCCTTGCTGATGAGGCCATGGATGGCCATGATCTTGATGAGTCCATGGCGAAACTTCTGGCCAATGAAGGCGTAGATGATGGGATTGAGGCAGCTGTGGAAGAAGCCCAGAATCTCGGTGGCATCCAGGGCCCGGCCAATGTCATTGCGGCGCTCACAGGTCTCTTTGATCGCCCGGAGCCTCATGAGGGTGTCTGCGACCAGGACCAGGTTGTAGGGCAGCCAGCAGAGCAGGAAGATGAGCACGACAGCAAAGATGACCCTCATGGCCCGGTGTTTCTGCCCCATGTGGGCCTCAAACAGCGTGCGCAGGGTGAGTCCATAGCAAAACAGCATGACCATCAAGGGCAGGAGGAAGCCAAAGGTCTGGGGCAGGACCCGCATCACTATCCGCCATTTTGTAGTATTGGCACCCATGTCCTCATAGCAGACTGGGCTGGAATAGGGGGGATAGATGGCCCTGCGGAAGATGAAGATGGGCAGGGACAGGATCAGGGACAGGGCCCAGATGCCTAAGCAGATGAACTTGACCCAGTGCCGCTTCTGAGTCAGCGTGCGTGTGGCATGGACAATGGCCAGGTAGCGGTCCACGCTGATGCAGGCCAGCAGCAGGATGCTGCTGTAGAAGTTGATTTCTTTCAGGAGCGAGACCAACTTGCACAGGGCTGTGCCAAAGATCCAGCCCTTTGCCTTGGAGGCAGCCCACATAGGCAAGGTCAGGGCAAAGAGCAAGTCGGCTATGGCCAGATTCAGCAGGTAGACGTCAGTGACAGAACGACTCACCCGACTATATAAGACAACCAGTATCACCAGGGAGTTTCCCAGCAGGCTGAGCACGAAGACCAGGGCATAGATGACCACCATGGCATACTGATTGATTTCCAGAGATTCTGGCCTGCATGGGGCAGAGTCTGACAGAATAGTGGGCAGGTCAGGGAGGTAACTATAATTTTCCATGTCGAAGAGATCTTCCAAGCTGTAATTATCCCAGTCTACTTCCATATTTGAGGCAAACTTAAATCCTGGCCTAGAGAAGAGAGGTGAGAGTTACTGCACAGGAACATCTCCCCAGACTCTAGCCTGTTTGCCCATAAACCTCCGACAGGACTCTTCGCTTTGGCTTGTATATTACATGCAAGCAAGTTTCACGTTAGGAAATAGTGGCTCTAGGGTTTTGAGACTCATTTACTTAGTGATAAGTGGTACATTGCATGAAGAGTGTAGTTCCCTTCAAAGCCAGAGAGGTTCTGAGCACTTTCCACGACACCACCATCACCCAAAACATTGTTGAAACTTCCCTTCAAATAATCCCTATAGAGCATGTCTTGGATTCTTCAGTGGTGAGCATGTCTGGCTGTTGAGGCTGAATTTAATGTCAGAAACATGAGGTACCATTTAGTTCTTGATCTGGGGGATGAAGCAGGCAATCCAGTTGGATTTGACCACTAGAAAAAGATCAAGGTTTGACTATAAAGCTGAGGGAGGAAGCCCTTTGTCCAACTTTTTGAAAGTTATTTAAAAGAAGTGTGCGGGGAAACAGATTTAGTGGTAACAGCATACAGTTGCAAGATACTTGAGCTAGAAGAAGGAGAGTTTACTCAGTACAGCCCAGTATTTTCCTTTCAGGATGCAGGAGACCTGCAGTGGGAGTATTTGTGTAGTTTGGAAAAAAGTATATTAAAAATCCTAAGCAGGTGGCTGATTGATTCTCCAAGTGGGTGGCAATGAAACAGGGTGTCTCGGGAGCTCTGAGGAGCCATATTCTGTCATGCTGAGGTGAGCAGAGAAAGCCAGCGTGCTCCCAGCATGAGGAGCAGAGGCAGCAGGAAGCAGAGAAGACAGGTGGAGACACACTATCCTTGTTTTGGTGGCTTTCCAGTTCTGGTGGGGATACTCTCTGTCCTGCTAGGGAGTGCCTTCATCCGTCATTGACTCCCCAGCACCCCCAGACTCTCCCCAGGTAAACCTACTTCTGTTGGCTCTGCCCTTGTTACGGGGATAGCCCAAAGCCTGCCTCTGGAGGAAGCTGCAGTCACTCTGAAATATGAACCCAGTTTTCAAACAGGAAGTAAATTAAAATAGACTAGCTACCAAATTAGTTCCTTTTGAACCACAAAATATGTCACCATTGTGCCATTTCTTTATACCGAGGTATGACCATCCTGTGACCACATGCAAGTCTGTGACCCACCTCAAAATGGAACCGGTGTCAAAGAGAAAAAACATAAAGTAAATGGTTCTGGGATTACTTCAATACTAACTAGGATCACCATAATAGAACAAGATGGACAGCAACGATGTTGACAAGGATGTGGAGAAATTGGACCCCACATACGTTGTAAGTGGGAACGTAACATGGTGCAGCTACCTTGGAAAACAGCCTGGCAGTTGTTCAAAAAGTTAAACACAGTTACCAATGGCCCAGCAATTTTACTTCTAGATATGTACGCAAGGGAATTGAAAACGTATGTCCGCACAAAAACTTGTACACAGATGTTCATAGCAGCATAATAGCCAAAAAGTGGAAACAATCCAAATGTCCATCATCCAATTAAAGGATAAACAAATTGTGGTCTATACAAACAAGGCAATATTATTCAACCACAAAAAGTACTGATCTATGCTACAACGTGAGTGAATCTTGAAAACATTATTCCAAGTGAAAAAAGCCAGACATAAAAGGCTTCATACTGGATGAGTCCATGTATGAAGGAATAGGCAAATCAGTAAAGACAGAAAGCAGATCTGTGGTTGCCAGGGGCTGGAGGGAGGGGGATATTAATGAGTACGGGCTCTCTTTTCAAGGTGATGAAAGTCTTCAGGAATCAGACAGTGGTGATGATTGTATAACTTTGTGCGTATATTAAGAACCACTGGTTGTACTTTGGAAGTGGGTGACTTTGACAGTGTGTGAATTACATCTCAACCAGAAAAAAAATAACCAAAGGGCAAATACATTGAAAAGCAAATACAAATAGTAAAACAATAGCATCAACAACGAAACTCCCAGGGAGCTTTTCTCTTTAACGGAAGAAAGTCTGTTATTGTCAATCACACATAGTAAAGAAGAAAGCTGGGTAGGGATAAGAGACACCAGAAAGGTAATGCCTTTTCCCCTAGAGTGACAGAATTCTTAGCCTTCACTTTCCTGAGAGGTTATTACTTTTTTGCCTAGATGATGGAGGTCAGTTAAGTTAGCCTCTTAGCCCATGGAGACCACGCACAGAGCAGATTCGATCAGTCTGTGCTGGTGGTGGTGCCCTGTCTGGCCAGAAGGATAAGGTGGTTGTGGGATAGGCAGATGGTACAGCTGGCTCAGCCATGGTTGTTGGCAAGACCTGCAAGTCATTGGCTCCACAGTCCCATAGTCAAGAGCATGTTTATCCCAGGGTCACATCCAAGGAAGTCACAAGGTCAAGGGTAGGTCGCCTCTGGGAACTGATGATCAAAGGTGCTCTCAAGGGAAACAAGTGACCTAAGAGAAGGCCCACTTTTGAAAGTGGATGCAGAACTTGTGCCCACAGAGGAGACCCCTCCCTCCCCCCAGTTATGAGCATTGGCTGTGAGAAGACAGGGCTAAGGCGGCCACAGAAACTTCCCCATCAGGACAGGACAGGCAGCAGTCAAGTATATTTCACAGATATGCCCTCATTCTGGATAATCCAGTGCTCAGCTGTACTTCCACAAAGTGTCAGTTGGAGGGTCCAGAGGGAGGCCCCGCAAATCAGGATAGAAGGTAGAGAACTTGGGAAAGAGAACCAGGCCAGGGCAATGACCCCCAGCCACTGGGGGATGGGGGGGATGAGGTTTGTTGTTGCTTGTTGGGTTTTCAATTTACCAGTCTCTAGGGAGGATGTTTTGACAGTTAAAGGGAGAAACTAAGGGAAGGGAGTTAACATATCTGAGATCTGCTTTGTGCCTCATAGGTACGTGATCTCCCTTGATGGTTACAAATAGATATGATTAGCCCCTGTTTACAGATGAGAAGAGAGGCCCAGAGAGGCACAAAAACCAGCCCAGGGTCACAGAGCCTACAAGTGCTGCAGCCAGGATTCCAAGTAGGTGTGGACATCTCCACATGCTACTTACAGTCTATAGACCTGCTTCATGAAAAAAAAAAACAAAAACAAAAACAAAACATACCTCATATATTAAATATACTTCTAAGCTAAGTTCTCAAGATCTCATGAAGTCAGACTGTATACGGTGGACTCCCATCATTTGCTGTTTTGTGCAGTGCTTTCTTAGCTATTCTGTAGACCCAGAATGAAATCTACAGCCCTTGCAGGAATGATAAACCAAACGCCTTTGAACTGACTAGCTGCTACTGACCACCCAGTCCTGTTCTCGGTGAACGAGCAGGAGACTCCTTCATTGAGTGAGATGGCCATACCCTTGATGACTCATGGCCGTTCAGAAACTCCACAGATGGGATGAGTCCAATTTATTTTATGAAAATGCTATAAAACGGAGACATTTATAAGATCCCAAACATTGAAGGCAATCTTTTCAACAGCAATGGAAAATTCAATCATCTCAATACAATTTTAGCATTCTTTCTCTCTATAAATATAATCCACACATATTTGCAATTTAATATAGTGGACGGGGTGGCGGGGGGGGGGGAACTCAGCAATGTCTGTCCCTTCCTCAGACCCAATCCTAGCCAAAGCAGGAGAGCTCACTGAGTTAGGAAGGGAAGGGGGTGTGAAGAGAGTTGCCCTAAGTGGTTGTTGGAGAGAGGTGTAGGGATGAAGGGCAGAAGCTCTCCCTTTGGGGGCAGGGAGGCCTAAAAATGGATAAAGCCCACCCAGGGTGGGGAGAGGTGTCTGGGATAAACAGAGGCTGGGTGTTAAGAAGAATAGAGAACAGAAACATTCTGGAAGGTGAGAGGGTAGGTGTTCCAAGACTTACCAGGAGTCTGGGACTTTCACCTGTACAATGCGATGCGTCCAGGAGGGCAGATGTGCCTGACTGACAGGGCGGCTGTGGTGAGAACACAGTGGAGGAAGTGAGCAGAGGATTTAGGTTGCTCAATTCTAGGGTGGAGTCCTCAGGGTGCTGGATGCTTTTGATAACTTGAATAATTAATTCCCAGGTCAGCTCTTGGATCACAAGTAATTTTCTGGACCGGTAGAGTTCCATACTGGTAAGGGACATATGGTGTTTTCTAGACAATCTTTTCCATTTCACAGATGAGGCAATTGAGGCCCACACAAAGGCAGCGGTTTGCCCAGGACAGCATGGGTTTATCTCACCTTTGCCCTGGTCTCAGCAGCCCCTGGTTCTTTCAGCTGCCTTGTCTGACTCTCTCCACGCTGCAGCTGCCTCGGGCAGCTCCCGGCTCATAAACCTCTTTCACATCTCAAAGGAGAGTGACTCATGAAGACGACGACAGAGATCGTTTCCTCCTGCCTCCTGTCCCATCCCATTCACCCCAGGAACCCTTAAAGCCTCACAGATTCCTTCTCCATGTCACATCCCTGTGAGAACTCCCACCCCCAAATGGGGGCCCCACTCTCTTGTCTTCCACCTCCCTGCCCAACCATCTGCCCTGACCAGGGGCTCCTCTAAGGGCATTGCGATTCTTTCTCGGCTTGTACACTTGGGATTGGCTCTGCTGTAGCTACCGTCTTTGGAGCCAAGACCATCGGATTTGGAAAGAAAGCCTTTCGGGAAAAATTAACAACGTATCCAAGTCCAAACAGTTTTGAAAGCAGTGTTGGGTGGCACTAGGAATGGATTTTGTCACATTGGCTATCGATTACAATGGAAAGGCAGAGCAGTGAACACGAATTCACGGCTCCCTCCCAAGCCCCCACCCCAGCAAACGATACCTCCATCCCCTCCACTACGCCTTACCCTAGCCTGTCAGTCCGTGTGTCCCTGCAGAATATTCTCAAAGCCTGCAGCAGACTCACCCAGGCTGCCTGCCCCTACAAAAGAACCTCTGAGTCCAACTGTTTAGCACCCATTCTTCGTCACCCTTCTCTTTCCCATGCCGGAGAAGAACGCAGTGACTCCTGACCGGGTGATGCCAAAACCAGACAGAAACTCGTTATACACGGAGAGAGGAACATGAAAGCAGGATAAGGATTCTGCTAGCCGAGCAGCTCTAGGCAAGTGACTTTTCCTTTCCAAGTCTCAGTTTACTCATCTGTCAGATGAGACCAATGATAGCATCTAACTCGTCAGGTTGTCCTGAGGATTGACTGAAGAATTACCCGTAAAATTCTTAAGACACACAGAAAGCGTGATGTTAGCCTTTGTCCTCGTGATCTTTAAAAAAAATTTTTTTTCATGTTTATTTATTTTTGAGAGAGAGAGAGACAGAGCGTGAGTAAGGGAGGGGCAGAGAGAGAGGGAGACACAGAATCCGAAGCAGGCTCCAGGCTCTGAGCTGTCAGCACAGAGCACAAAGCGGGGCTCGAACTCACAGACTGTGAGATCATGACCTGAGCCGAAGTCGGACGCTTAACCGAGTGAGCCACCCAGGCGCCCCTATCATTGTGATCTTTATTACTGAAATAGTGTATCAACTATACGATGACGTCTCTCCACTATACCCCCAAGCAAGGAAAAGCAGTGGGTATGCTTTCCAGGCTGACTTTTCACTTCACTTCACATGTACATCTTCACTTTTTCTGACCTGGATAACAATAGTCACATTAGCTATAATGTTGAGTGCCTACCAGGGTCCAGCTCCTGGGAAAAGTGCTTTCCAGAATTTGTATTTTAGGGGCGCCTGGCTGGCTCAGACAGTGGAGTAAACAACTCTTGATCTCAGGGTCGTGAGTTTGAACCCCATGTTGGGTGTGAAGAGTACTTAAACATAAAATCTTAAAAAAAAAAAAAAAAGAATCTGTACATTTAATCCTCTCAACAAACCCATGAAGTACACATTTGGTGAATGAGGAAACTGGACTCTGGGAGTTAAGCAACTTCGTCAGAGTGACGCAGGGAACTGGGTTTTAAACAATTTTTTTAAAAAAATGTATTTATTTTTGGGAGAGTGCAAGTGGGGAAGGACAGAGAGAGGGGGACAGAGGATCTAAAGTGGGCTCTGTGCTGACAGGCTGACAGCAGTGAGCCCGATGTGGGGCTTGGACTCACGAACTGCGAGATCATGACCTGAGCTGAAGTTGGACGCTCATCTGACTGAGCCACCCAGGTGACCCTTAAACAATTTTTAAGCAATGCTTTTTACCGGACCTTAAATCCTGTATTCTTTCCACTGTTAACAAGGGGCCGGATCCTAGCCTCAGGTTTCTGAGCTCTGTTAGGTACCTCTCTGTCCCAGGCAACTAAATGAAAAGGTGTCGAAAGGGGAGCCCAGATTTTTTTAAAATTTTTTTTTAATGTTTATTTATTTTTGAGACAGAGAGAGACAAAGCATGAACGGGGGAGGGTCAGAGAGAGAGGGAGACACAGAATCTGAAACAGGCTCCAGGCTCTGAGCTGGCAGCACAGAGTCCAATGCGGGGCTCAAACTCACGGACCGTGACATCATGACCTGAGCCGAAGTCGGACGCTTAACCGACTGAGCCACCCAGGCGCCCCGTAGGGGGAGCCCAGATTTGACATTTCCCCACCTGCCAGCTTCTTGACGTCCACCGGGTTGATTTCATTTCCCCTGAACCCACCACCTGCATATGGATGTTGGGGTGAATAAAGAACAGGCTGGTTCTGCTGCTGATGGTCATGAACTAGGACAAGTCAATTCTCTCTGGGCCTTGACGTGGCCCGTTGGAAAATGAGGCGATTGTTCTAGATCTGCATTGTCCAGTACGATAGCCACTAGACACATGGAGCTACTTAACATGAGTTAAAGTGAAACAAAACATTTAGTTCCTCAGTCACAGCAACCATCTTTCAAGGGTTCAAGAGCCACGCGTGGCTATCACGTTGGACGGTGCAGATACAGAGTCTCTCACACTTGCAGTAAGTTCTTTTGTACCATATGCTGTCCGGGTGAAGATTTTGTTAGCTTTAGCTCGAAAACTCATCACCCCGGTTCTCGGGGGCTCAGTGGAGGAGACTGAAGTTTCAAAGTCACGTCCATCAGAAAAATGCCCCCGGCGGCCCTCAGCCCGAACACTCACTTACCTGCTGTCGCCGCTACAGCTGCTGTTGTAATTGGAGTGGTCACTGGTACCTCCTCTGTGACTCAGGGCTGGAAGCAGTCAGGGCTGTCGGACAGGAAAAAGAGTGAAGTGGACTTTATGGGGAAACCTCGAACCTGGAGTTGCCCAGGGTGAATTCCAGGAGGCCCGCCAGGGGGAGAGTTCCCTCGGAGGAATGAGGTCTGTCCGGAGACTCTGACTCCAGGCCCAGGATCCGCCTGGAGATTCTGTGATGAGCGCTGGGGATTTTCATGCCTACCTGAAAGTCTAATGGCTGCTGGAGGAGCCTGCCAGTCTGAAGGTGGAAGTATGCCTAGTCTACCTCTGTCCCCGAGCTTGCGGAAACTGCACCTCCTTCTTTACAAGGAAGATGCGGGCGACCCCGGTCCCCGTGAACAGGCTTGCGTGCCCTTGTTGCACACCTTCTTCCTTCCTTGTAGAGTCAGCGTAAGAAGTGTCCCTCCTTCTCTTTCTGGTAAATTCCTGCACTGTCTGTGGAACACACTGCCTCTCACATCCTGGAGGGTCCTGCCTCCCGGCCTCTCTGCCCCATCCCCCATCCCTTTCCCTGAGCTCACCCTCCCTCTGTCGGAGGACCCCTCCAGCTACCACTCCCCTAGTGCCCTCCTCGCAGGCAGACTTCTGGAGAAAGCGGGGACTGTCTTCACCTCGCCACCTCTTGTTCACCGCTCAGCCCGCTGTAGCTAGCTCCCTTCCCACCGCTCTGCTGACGCAGCTCTTGCCAACATTACCAATGACCTCAGGCCACGGCCTCCAATAAGCCCTTTTCTGAAATCAAGCCACTTAAATATTGGAAAAACAAAGCAGGACTATGGTAAAGAATAGAGGCACCACAGAAGCATCTGAAGTCAAACAGGAAGGACTCTTTCCATCCTTAGATTCACATATACCTTGTGTCCATCTTTCCAGACTTTTCCCCATGCATATACAAGCGTGTTTTCCTTCCTTCCCTAAAACAAGTGATAGTTAACTAGATGTACCATCCTGCACCTTAATACGCTGTCGCGGACCTATTAACCCATCAGTGCATGTAGATCCGTCTTTCTCTTTTCAGTGACACATACTGGCCCGTGGTGCGGATGTATCACGATTTATTCGATAATTACCTTATGGACGAATATTTAAATTTTGCTACGAGCATCTTTGGGCGCAGGTCTTTGGGAACTTGTATGATTGTATGTGTGACTTAATTATAATTTTTCTGGGTCATATCTGTGCATGTTTAAATTTTGATAAGGCTATACCAGCTTACGGGGGCTCTACTTACCGTGATGAGCAGGGCGTGATGTGCAGAATTGTCCACACCACCGTGTTGTACGCCTGAAAGTAATATAACATTATATGTCAACCATACTTCAAGAAAAAGACTGTATCAATTTATTCTCCCGTTGTCAGTTTACAAAAGGGCCCCTTACCCCATCTACTCATGTCTGCCAATTATGTTAAAATATTCCCCCCCCCCGCCCCCGTTGCATGCCCTGTAACTGTATTTATAGTGAAATGGTTATTGTTCAAGTGTTATTTAACCTCTGTAGCACTTAATCCCCCTGACCTCATTCTTTTTTTTATTTCTCCTGCACCTCTCTTCATCTCACTTTGGGGCATTATTTCTCAATTCATTCCTCAAATCTGGATGTTCCTCCGGGCTCTGCCTGGGTCCTCCTCTCTCCCTGCCCTCCCCAGGCCAGCCCACCTGCCCCCTGTTGGCTTCAACGGCCACCCAGTAAGGGCCAGGATCTCCCATACCTTTTGCTCCTGACTCGCCTCCTGCACTTCTCGCCTAAGCTCCAACTCCTCACGGGGCCACCTCTTGAAATTTCTGCTGAGGCTCCACAGGTGCTGCAAGCTGAGCAGGTAGAAAACCAGTCTTGTGGAATTCTGACCCCACCCTCCCAGCTGGGCATCTGCCCAACCGGAACGGCCCGCCCCTCGCACACCCCTGTCTCAGAGGCTATCTCTTTAGCATCTCTTGATTATCGCCATCTTCACTGACAGTGTTAGGCAACACCGCAGTCCTCATGCAACAGCTGTGGATTCTGGAGCTGGACTGTAGACCTTGGGGAGGTTATTTAGTCTCACTGGGTCTCAGTCTCATCGTCTGGAAAATGGGGCTGTTGAAAACACCCACTGCATGTTAGAGTGTTGTCATGCAGATTAAATGAGTCTATATTTATAAAGCACTTGGAATGGTGCTTGGCACCATTTGCTACTGCTGTTCCTACTACTACTAATCACCAATACCACTAGATCATCGTCCCCACCACCACGACAGCTACAACTATTCTCCTAAGTGATCTCGGCCTCAAATCTTTCCCCTTTAAACCATCCTCTACTCTGCTCTCAGAACCATCTTCCAAAAGTGTGAATTTGATCGTGTTCTTTTCTTTTTAAAACCCTTGGAGGACCCCCATTGAGCTCAGGTAGAGCCCATCTCCCGATTATGGGCAACTGGTGCCCCTGCATGTGACCTTGTGTACTTCTCCAGCCTTGCTGCTGGCCACATCCCCCTGACCCCTTAACTACAGCCACAGGGAACTACTTGCAGTTCCCCAAAGAGCTGTTTGGTTCCCCCACAGAGCCTGGCATGCATTTCCCTTCCCCTTGGAAGGTTCTTCCTTACCCTCTTGGTCTGGTCAACTCTCCATTTTCCTTTAAAAATTTTTTTAAGTTTGGGGTGCCTGGGTGAGCCAGTCAGTTAAGCATCCAACTTCGGCTCAGGTCATGATCTCGCAGTTTGCGAGTTTGAGCCCCATGTTGGGCTCTGTGCCTACAGCTCAGAGCCTGGAGCCCACTTCATAATCTGCGTGTCCCTCTCTCTCTCTCTCTCTCTCTCTGCTCCTCCCCCTCTTGCTCTGTCTGTCTCTCTCTTTTTCTCTCTCAAAAGTAAACATTACAAAATTAAAATTTTTTTAAAAGTTTACTTATTTTGAGAGAGAGTGCACACAAGTAGGGTGGGGACAGAGAGAGAATCCCAAGCAGGCTCCACACCATCAGCACAGAGCCTGACGCAGGGCTCGAACTCACAAAACTCGAGATCGTGACCTGAGTGGAAATCAAGAGTCAGATGCTTAACTAACTGAGCCACCCAGGCACCTCTCTTTTTTCCTTTTAGATTCAGCCCAGTCATGACCTGTATGGAATGCAGCCCTTTCTCTCTGTGTTGTCCACACCCTTAGGCTTACCTCTATCATGGCTTCAGTTAGGGGTTTTGTAATCTCTGGCTGCTCCCTCCTCCCCACTGTGAGGTTCTTCAAAGCAGGGATTTTATATATAATAAGTAATATACATATAAAAATATAAACATAAATAAATATATACAGACTATATATATATATATATATATATATATATATATATATATACATAAAATCTCTATCCCCAAACCAATCACAGTTGTTTGGCACATCCTGGGTGCTTCCTATAATTTTGTTGAGCACTGAATGAGTTGACAAAGTAGGGGGATTGATGTACATTGGAGGATCTGAATGACATCTAATTGAAAGACATAATTATGTTGCCAAAATTTCCCATCACATCAATAGCAGTAATAGTCAATAGTCACATCAATAGCAGTAAACCCAAACAGCACTGGCTTAAACCCTCTGTGCTCATTCAGGGCTTCATCCCCCTGTAAGGTGCTCTCCAGGAATTTTGAGGGGGTCTGTTGGGAGTGTCCTGGGTGCTCCTGTGCGTGCTGCTGCGCTAGACATGTGTGCTGGAGTCACTGCTGAAGGACTGGTACTCTTGGTGACCCTTGTGGAACCTTCTGCCAGAGGATTCCCCAAGGTCTAACAAGCTCTTCTAATGTCTTTGTGGAGCTTTTGTGCTCTTCGTTGGAGTTGGTGTGGACTCTTTGGGGGGCAGTGTTGAGCTAGAGACTGGTCCTCATCATAGCCCTTCCATCCCACCTAAACGGGGAGAAGGTCAAGCTCCCCCATTTCTGGCCCCTGATTTCCTTCTAATGAGTTCTTGTCCAGGAGCATCTTGCCTTCTCTTTGAACATTGGCTTCTGCTACCTCTCTTCTCTCCCATCAGTTCATCAGGCAGGCCTGAACTCGACACTGGAGTTCAACTAGAACATGATGCCGTCCACTATAGTAAGAACCTAATAAAAGTATCTGAGCAAATCTAATCCTTAACAAGGGATCGCTGTCCTTTAGGGTAGGGGTGATTCTATTGCCCTGATTGCTCCAGAGCCCCAGCCCTGCCCCCCTCCACTCCCTCCATTCCGTGCCCCTCACCTTGTTGTAGCTTTTGCTAAGGAGAAGTTCTTACCAGCTCTCCAGGGCAGGAACTGCTATTGCAAAACTCTTGCTCCATGCTATGGTAATGGGATGCAACTCTGCGTGTCCCTGACCCCAAGAGGCGGTCCACAGGGGCTGGTCAGAGCCACAAGGTTGCCCAACTACTGCAGAGGCTCTGGCAGTCTGTGTGAGGCAGAGGGGATGGGGATAATAGCACGTATGCCTATTTGGGGCCACAGAGTCTGCCCTGGAGCCCAGATAGGGCAGCTAATCCCTATCTGGTACAGAGTGGGGCCTGTGCTTCTTCTGAAACAGTATTCTCAGAAGCACCACAATTGGGAGTCCAGTGAATGACACAGAATTTGTGTAAGACTTCTTGGGCAGTCAGGGGATATGATCTTGTACCATGAAGGTACACAAATCCTCATAACTATCTTTACTAAAGTTTAGTTGAGTGAGCACTGCATAGAGAGTTACCTAGTCTCAGCTCCTCCGTCCAGGCACTCACAACTGGGGACTGACCAAGTCACCACAGTGGTTGGAAGGGCAGGACAGAGAGGCCCAAGCCTCATGTCTGAGCCTCCTCTCCTGCCCACTAAACCAGATGCTCTGCGAAGCGGCCGGCCCTCCCACACACTGCTGGTGGGAGGGGCCAACACACAACTCTTTTGGGAACAACTCAGCAGTTTCTTAAAAGTTAAACATATACTTATCATATGACCTGGCAAGTTCATTCCTAGGTATTTACCCAAGAGAAATAAAAGCAAAGGTCTAGGGGCACCTGGCTGGCTCAGTGGACAGAGCATGCAACTCTTGATCTTGGAATTGTGAATTTAAGCCCCACATTGGGTGTACAGATTACTTTAAAAAACAAAAATCTTAAAAAAAAAAAAGTAAACGTCTATGCAAAGATTTGTACACAGATGGTTATAGGAAATGTATTTGTAACAGTCTCAAACTGGAAATAATCCAAATGTCAGGCAACAGTTGCATGTGTAAACAAATTGTGGTATATCCATGCAGTGGAATACTACTCAATAGTAAAAAGGGACTATTGAAGGCAGACAATAGAGAGTGTAAAATTAGGATTCCATTTATATAAAATTCTGGAAAACTAGTCTCCAGTGATAGAAAGCAAGTAAGTGGGTGCCGGGGAGAGAGGAGGAGGAGGGAGAGGTTACAAAGGGCATGAAGAAATTTGGGGAATGATGGGAATGATGTCCATTATTTTGAGTATGGCGATGGTGTCATGGGTATATATTAAAGTGAAAACTCATCAAATTGTACAATTTATGTGAAGTGTGTTAAATGTCAATAGTAACTCAGGAAAGATGTTAAAGACGAAAACACAACAAAAGCAGACCTTCAAAGCAGACAGGATGCTCCTGAGTGTGGTGAGCGGTGGGCTGGGTGAGGTGGGAGTGTGGGAAATGTCAGGGTCTCTGGGTCTTCTTCTTGGTCAAGGACATTCTGGGCCTGGAGGAACTTTAGAGAGGATGGTGCCCGGCTCCCTCACTTACAGAAGAAGCCCAGACAGCTGTGAGCTCTCTCAAGTCGCCCAGCTCATGGATGGTGGATGCAGGGCTTCAACCTGCCTCCTGCCTCCTGCCTGCCAGCCTGGGTCCTTCCACTCCCACACTACAGAATGCGCACACAAGTGTTGTCCGCCTTAGGTCACCAACTTCCAGAAGGCAGGATAGGTCAGACCAGAGGGGTGGGAAGGGCGGAGGGGAGGGAGCTGACGGGATGGGGTGGGTGGCCATTCCTGGGTGATCTCATTGGTCGAACTGAGCTGCTCCCTTCTGGGAGCAGGGTGGGCAGTGGCGCCCTCTCTTCTTGTAATCCACAGAGCAGGCATGGCAAACCAGGCCTCCGCAGAGCCTAGGAGCAGAGGTGGGAAGAGTGGGGAGCTCAGGGATGTGTTTGGGGGAGGGAAGCATGTTTCTCATCTCCCATCAGAGCAGTGTGTCTCAGGAGGCCTCCCCTTTCCTAAAGGGCGTCCCAGTGCCCCACCCCCTCCAGAGTCCTCTAAATGGCAATGACAGGTTCTCCTGCTGGCCCCCCTCCCTCTCTCTCATGGCTGGTCCTGCCACCATGTTCCTGGAGGAAGATGAGGGGAGCAGCTTCCTCTGTATAGGAGATCTCTCCCAGACCAGGAGCCTGTTAATCAGTCTCTTCTTGGAAGGCTGGCACAGTCCCATCCTCCAGACACTGTTGCTCGTCTGACTCCTTTCCACTGTTCTAGCTCATGTCTATGCTAAGTGTTGTGTAAAGTGAATGGCCAGCTTTAAGTGGCTCTCATAAAAGCCCAGTTCCTGTGACACCTCCCTTCCCAGAGAGGGCAGAGTGCTGTGGGCTGGTGGAAGCAGGGCTGTCCCAGAGGAAAAATTCTGTGCTCTCCCATTACCTGCATGGGTACCGCCGAGACAGCCGGCCAAAGACCTTGCTGCAGTCAACACAGCATCCGGGGGCCATGGAAGAGAGATGCTGGACCTTCTGCCACAGGTCATCCTTCTCTCTGATGAGTGGATGGAGGTGGGGACACACACACACACACACACACACACACACACACACACACACACCAGGAGGATGGAGATGACACAGGTAGAGATACCGAGACCGGGAGAAAGAGAAACACAGAGACCAAAGGAAGAGCAAGAAAGAGAGAGAGAGACAGAGAGAGAGAGAGTCATACAGAGATACACACACACAGAAACAAGAAAAGGAAGTCAGGGGGTTGGAGAGGGAGACAGAGACAGAGTGGTAGATAGGGAGATAAATGTAGAGAGAGAGGGAAAGGCCAGGAGAAAAAGATGTGGAGACAGTCAGGGACAGAGACACAGAGAAGGAGAGAAAAATACAGAGAAAGACGGAGAGAGAGACATAGTGACAGAGAAGGAAAGAAATGAAGAGATCATGAGAGACACACACACACATAAGAGGTGAATGAGTCTGCAGTCTTTGGGAAGATGGATGGTGACACCCCAGTCCCCTCCCCCAATACAACCTTGATCCATTATTTAAGAACCTTCATATCCCACCTCCTCCAAGGAGTGTTCCCTGATCATAGAAGCCCCCATAAGTTTCTTACGATGCCCTTATCTTTTATTTGGCACTTGATACAACCCCCCTTGTATTTATGTATGTTATACTCCTGCAAAACTATCTTTACTGTTGTTTTTTTTAAAGGATGTTTAGGAATGTGGGTTTAAAGTCTTTTTTTTTTATCAAGATGATATATACACACGATTTAAAAATCCAACAGTGCAGAAGAACTTATATCAAAAGGAAATAGACACCCTCCCTACTCCTTCCATTCTCAATGGCAAACCACCTCTTACACTTGTCGCTTTTTCTCTTTGATATTACTTCCACACTTAAGTAATATGCTCATATCCTCTTTTTTTTGATATGTCAAGAGAGAACATCTACAGAGCTCCTTACCTTGATGTCAGAGGACTTAGCTTGTTTATTACCATCCCCACTAACTCCACCTCCTTCCTCCCCATGCGGCTATATCCCTATTTTTGGTTCCTCTATTACTACTGTAGTTTTACAGAATATACTCACACATTTATTTCTCACTCATTCTGTGAAGCACAGATAGCATCCTGACTGCCATTCTGTAGTATGATGATACCAGCATCACTTCCTCTTCGGTTGGCCTCCTTCATCCACCTCCTACTCGTTATCTATTCCTGCTATGTCCAATATGGTAGCCACTAGCCACATGGGGCTACTTAACTTTATATTTCATTTAACTAAAATTAACTAAAATTAGAACTTCAGTTCCTCAGTCACATCAGACACATTTGAGGTACTCGGTCACTACATGTGACTGGTAGCTGCTGTATTGGACAGGGCGAGTATAGAACATTTCCATCTTCACAGAAATTTCTATTGGCTTCTATTTTGTGTACTTAATGTTGTTTAGGTAATAACATTTACATTTGTTCTATAATTACAATTGTTTACTGTGCTTTGTCTTTAGGTTGATTCTAACATTGAAAAAACCAATAAATAGTATTTATATTATTAGAAAATATATAAGCATATTGCTTCAAGGAGAGCTAAGATGTGTTCTAAACATTTCCTTGGAAATTTTTTGTTTTTCCAGGACTTTTTAATTGCCTTTCTTTGCTCCTTGCAAAGTCCTTGCATGACTTGCCTTTAACACAGTCTAATTGTTCCCTCTCCTCAACAAATTCTTCATCATATCAGGTATGGCATTGATTCTCTTTTTGCCCTGAGACCTGCCTCCTCAGTACTTCTGTTTCAGCCTGGATGTACTGCTCCTTGGGTTTGACAGCCACTTGTCATCTTGGAAATTCCCTTTTCTTCTCTCCCGGGCTAGAGCTACTGTTTCCTGAATTCCACATCTTCTCCTTTCTTGGTAAGCCAAGCTTACTTCCTTGTTTTTCCGAAGCACATCCTTAATTAACTTCCCAAGAAGGGCCCTGTGGGAGGTAAATTTTCTATAACCTGTCTTTCTGAAAAATGTCTTTTCCCATATCACCTTCTCTAGTTGTTTTATAGTTTGGCTGGATCTAGAATTCTAGGGCAAAAGTTAGCTTTCCTCAGAACTTGAAAGTATTGCACCATTGATTCTTAACATGTTTTTCTGTGTCCTACTTCCTTTATAGGTGACGTGTCTTTGAGTATATTGTCCTCATCTTTGTTTTATGGCGATTTCACAACAGTGTATCTCAATGTGGGTTTTGCTCCCTTTCACTTATTGTGCTGGTCACTCAGTGAAATCTTTACATCTGAAGATCTGCAACCATTAGAGCCTGGAAAGTCTCGCATACTTTTATCTTATATTCTCTCTCTCTCTCTCTCTCTTTTTTTTTTTTTTTTGAATTCTTATCAGTTGGAGAAGAGATAGTGAGATAGTGAATCTCCTGGAATGATTCTTTATGTTTCTAACTATCTCTTTCATGTATTCCATCTTTTTATGCCTTTTATTCTACATTTTGAGAGATAGCCTCCTCTTCCTTTTCCCATCCTCGAGTTAAAATTTCAGAGATATTTTTAATTTCCAAGAACATTTCTCATCTTTTGTAGGTCACTTTTCACATTATCCTGTTTCATAGGAGACCGATCTTTTTTGTTTACCTTTGTCTCTGCTTCTATGTTCTAGACTCTTCTCAAACATCTGAGGATCCATGGTCATGATTTCATGTTTAAGCTGCTGGAGCTTCAACAGTGGACAGGGGTGGTTGACTTGTGGCTTCTCTTTAGGAAGGATGGGGCAGGAAGCTAACTGCCACATCAGACTGTCAAATGCCAGAACACACTGTTGTTTATTTGGGACATTTAACTTTGCTTAGAGAAGGAAGTTTTAATTATTTGCCTGGGAGATAGACCCCTCAGGGTTGATATTCTGAAGTTGGGGAAGCAGGCTGAAAGCAGGGGATATACACTGATCTTTCCAATGACTTTATCGGTCAATATTCCTGATTACTGTCCCTTATCTCATTTCTGCCGTCTGTTTTCCTAGTGTCTCTGGTCCCTGAAGTTCTAACTTGGGCTAAATCCAGTCTCTACTTCTTCATCCATTTTCTGGCTTCTGGAAATTAGCTGAAATCTCTTATCTGTGGTTGGCTCCTCTACCTTTCTCTCTATTAGAAGTTTTATTTATTTATTTATTTATTTATTTATTTATTTATTTTGACAATCATTCTACTGAGATCTCAGGATGGAAAGCAGATGATGTGTTGTCTACCACCTTGATGTAGAAATCAGCCTCTATAGCTTGCCTGCCCACTTTGTGCTTAGGGCCATATTTTCCATGATGCTTCTGCAAGGGACATTATATTATGTATCTTGGGATCTCGTGATGAGTTTCTTTAACACAGGAAAAAAAATTTCCTTTCCTGATGAACTGGTATATTTCCTTGGAATGCATAGTGACATTTAGGCAATTTACTGTGTTTCCATTTTTGATTCTGCCAAGATGCTCAGAGCTAAGTTTTAACCCTAATCCTAATCCCTCAAAAGTATGAATGTTTCCTCTTCCATTTCATCTATTTTTCTTAACAATCATATGTATATGTCTTTTATTGTTGGCTACCTTAAATTCTTTTGTGAGATACATGGCTAATTTTTTATATCTCCCTTTCTCCCCATTGACAGCTCTGTAGAGGAGGTCATTCTTAAATTCTTTGTTTGTTCTTTCCAGGTTGACTTCTCCCTTCTCTCATCTTTAATATCACTTGGATTTTTTTGCAAGAGGATTTAGTCCTGGATGATCCCTCAGTGACCCTCCAATTCTAATGAAACCCAAGTCCAATGCTGTCCTGTTTCCTGAACTGGGTCAAAGTATAGCATTAGTTCCCTACTAGACTGAAGGGCGGAAACCAGGCTTTACACACCTCCTCCATTGCTCAGTGGTTTAGTGGTTTGGAATCCATCCTGGTGAGCTCTCTGGTACCTAGGGCAGCTGACCTGGGATGGCCCACAGGCCCAGTGGTCTCAGGAAGTCGACCAGGCAGTCAGGGGTAGCACATATGATTACCTCTTGGTTAACCTCCTTTTTTCTTCTCTCAAATCCTTCTCCATCTATGGGCTCTTTTCCCTTCCCCTAACCTTAGTAGGTATGTGTGTATGTGGGGGTGTGTTGGAGTGGTGGCGTGCCTTAGAGCTAGAGGAATCCATGCAATTTATATGCAGTGTGTCCTTGGTGTCCAAGTCAGCATCTCTGACCCTCAGTTTCCTCATCTGTGATATGAGGAGAACAGCTGGGGCGGCTAAAAGAAGATGAGTTAGCATATATTAAAGTTCTGCTCGATAGTTCTCAGCGGAGTAGAATTTTCATTACCCAGTCTCTACATCCCATATCATCCCCTCTTCTGCAGTCCTGCCCTGCTGTGTCCACCCTTACTGAATCAGTTCCAGCACCCTCATCTTCATGGCGTGGACCAGGTCCCGCTGCCCTCCAAGCTCCTTCTCATACATGGCGTCCCTCCTCTCAGCCTCCTGCTGATTCTGCTCCAGCTCTGTCTGCAGCCGGGCCCTCTCTTCCTGACACCTGGGCACAGAAGGAAGACTCAGTTCCCAGCATCTGTGACCAAGCTAGGCTGGGCCTCTACCTGACAGGGAGCTCCTGGGGGAAGCTGGTGGTACCTCCTATAGCTGATGCGCACACACACACACACACACACACACTCCCTTCCACACACACACACTGCATACATTCTCCATACCCCCGTGCCCTCCCACGCCACACATACTCACACACACATAAAACACGCCATACCACACACCAAGCTGAACACCACGGATAGCATGCCATCTATAGGCTGACTCCTTACCAACCGTCCAGAGGAATGAAAACAGGGTATAGCCTCCTGTGTTTCTTTAGAGAAGGTGAGCCAACATCTCCATTGGTTGTATTTCTTTTCTTTTCTTTTTTAACATTTCCATCTTAAAATGTAATTTTCTTGAAAGGCATGCCCACAATTGCAGCAGCTCTCTGGAGGGAAGGGGGGTATCTGGCAACCCAGGCTGGATGGGCTTTGCCCAGCTGAGAACAACAGTTGGTTTGGGAGTGGGGTAACTGGTGTAGGACTTAGGGGGATATTTTTAGGTTTTAAAATATTTTGAAAAATTATGGTACATTGTCTTTTCAATTAAGAAAATAATGTTAAACATATGGCTTCCTTAAATTTTTGTTTCAGTTTGGGCTTAGAATCTCCTCAGCTCTATTCTTGCCTCTTTTTTTTGTCTTTGGTGGCTTCTTAGAAGGTTCCAAGAAGTCTACTGCACTAGAAATAAGAAAGTCCCAGCCCCGCCCTCCATCACTCAGATGAGGAGGGTGTTGCAAAGGTGGGTGCACATCCCGTGACCTCAGGGTGTGTGTGTGGGGGGGGTGTGTGTGCGCACGCACACGCATGCACGGCCACACCCCTGGCTTTCAGTGTGTTTGAGGCTCGCAGGAGGCTTGCCAATGAACTGAATTATGAATTTTTACAACACTGCCGTGTAGCACACCTCAGAGAAGAAAGCTGGGTAGGCTGTAAAGTCAAACTGACAACAGAGATCCACCATAATTCCAAAAAGACCAGTCCCTGCAGCTTTAAGGAAGGGTGTTCTTGTGTTTGGGCACTGGACCAGGGCTGTATTTATTTTAATGAACATCTTGGCCTTCAGTGTCCTTGTTTCTTAATATTGGTATTTGATTTTCCTGAGCTAGTTTACTTGCACACTGATCCCAGGGCCTTTGGTGTGGCCAGTGCAGGTCCCAATGTGAAACCCGTGGTTAGTGTGTGTCTTTGAGGTGGGAGGGAACACTTATTAAGCACCATCTGTGTGCCAATGGCTGTTTGAGGTGCCAGGAATACAGCAGTGCCTACGGCTCCTGGTGGAGCTTATAGTGTGTTGGGGACAGTGCTCAAAAGAAGTGATAAACCAATAGCATAATTAAGCTAAGTGTGTGACGGAGATAAATGAGGGGCGGATAGAGGCTTGAGAGGGTGTTCACGAAAGGCTTCTTAGACAAGGTGACCTTTAAGCAGATGTAAGAGATGAGAAGTCAGCCAAGCAGAGCCAGCGAAGGTCACATGGAAAGGTCTGCAAGTTGGCAAGAACTTGCTTGTTTGAGGAACTGAAAGAAGACTAGGGAAGCTGGGATACCATGAAGTTGCAGGAGGTGGGGGTAGGCAAGAGATGAGGTGGAAAGGGGCAGGGCTCTCTCCCTCACTGGCCCCAGGAGGAGTGGACTTGAACCTCAGTGCAATGGGAAGCCACTGAAGTATTTCCAGCAGGGGCTGACAGACACTCCTGGTGCAGGAGAGGACACGGGAGGAATTAAAGTCTAGAGCACCTGTTACACGCCAGCCCCCGAGCTTAGTGCTTTATGCCCTATTTCATTTAATTTTCACAAATATGGCAGACAGGTGATATGGTCATAATTTTACAGGAAAGAAAATAGAGCTTCAGAGAGGAAATAACACTTGCCCAGGGTCACACTGTTTGATATGTGGAGGGAGAAGAAATCTGGACGCAGGCCTGTTGAGCCATAAGCTCTATTGGCCTCCCCAACTGGCCTCCCCATACTTTTGTCCGTGCAGGGCCCGGTCACCAGTGGTTTATGGCACAAGTGCTGAGTAGGCAGCAGGTGGGAGCAAGGGATAGATCCTCATGAGCCCCTGGTGTGCCCCAAAGGAGCTCAATGGGGGGCGGCGTGGGGAGAAGTGTGATGTCTGCCTAATTCTGTCTGAGGACCTTCCACTTACACTTGCCCTAATCACTTTTGCTTTGAGGTCTTATCCAGGGGCAGAGGAAACCTACCTACTTGGAAAGATGGTCCCACAGCGCATCTGAGCTGGAAGGAGGAACTTTAGAGATCCAACTGTCTCCTTTTGCAAATCAAGGACCAGAGGCCAGAGAGGGAAGGCCAATTTCTCAAGGTGCCACAGCCAGAAAGCTAGGAAGTGGGTACTAGGTGCCCCATAGCTCGGTTCTAACTGTGTTTTCATAGCCCCTGGTTGGTCTGCTAAGGCCTGAGGCCAGGCTTAGCTGGCCCACTGTGTCTTCCCTATGTGTCCAGCCTGGGGCTCTGTGCCCAACTGGCTCTATGCTGCCCACCTTCTGTCTATTCTCCACACCAACAGACATAGTAGTCCTGAAACCCACGGGGCTCTCCACTTCCTGCTCAAGACTGTTCCAGCCTTCCATAGCACAGGGAGTCTGTCCACTCCAGCCACATGGGCTTGCTTGATTACAAGTGCACTTCTGGGATTTTGCCTTTGCTGGCGTTCCTGCCTGGAGCACTCCTCCCACGGTCTTTGCACAGTCATTTTCCCAGTGGCTGGGGTTTCTCCTCAACTGTCACCTCCTCAGAGAGGAACCCCGTGACTCTAAATCTAGGTGAATCTCCTGTCTCTGTCCCCTTTCCTGGACTGATTTTTTTTTTAACAGCGCCCATGACTACCTGACATCCTATTCCTATTTGTTGATCTAGTGTCTGTGTCCCCAGGTCTGTGAGAGCAGACACTGACTGTTCTATTCACTGCTGTCACCATGCTCATGGCCGCAGGAGAGTCATAATATACTATCTGCTGACCGAGTGGGCTCCCTGGCACTTCAATCCGGCGGTAGTGAAACAGTCGCCCCCAGCTTGATGCCCGTGGCCCCTTTTCCCTGGAGTGATGTGTTCCTCCTGAGTCCCTGGATGCCAGGAGGATCCCTCCTGGCCACGGGAGCTTCCGTCCTGCTATCTGCATTCTGACGACTCTCCCGCAGATCCCCAGCCCAGGCTTCTCTGAGCTCCACACTCAGCTGTCTGCTCAACAGCTCCACTGGCATGCCTAAGGGGTGTCTCACACTTGGCATGCTCTCCCCTCAACTCCTGAACTTTCCCCACAAGCGAGCCCTGCCACAGCACACTGTCAGCTGTGACTCTAGCTTTCCAGCTGGTCAGGCTGGAAAATGAGTCACTCCTGACTCTGTCTTTCCCTCTCCCCCCAGGAAGCCCCGGTGAATCCAGAATCTCGCAGCTTCTCTGCACCTCCACGACCGGAGAGCATTCAGAGGCACTCCCCTGCCCTCCCCTTCCTCATCGCTCTCCCTGCTTCCACCTTGGTTCCTTACAGACTAGCTCCACAGAGCAGCGGGCTCGAGCCCTTGAAAGCACAGATCAGTCCAGAATAGGCACATCTATGGGGACAAATCAGCAGTTGCCTAGGGCTGGGGGGGGGGGGTTGGGAGGAAGTGGGCAGTGGATGCTAATGGTACAGGGTTTCTCTTTGGGCTGATTAAAATGTCCTAAAACTGATTGTGGTGATCGATGCACAATTTCATGAATACACTAAAACCCACTGAACTGTTAAAAAAAATGCAAACCTACTTAACCTTAAAGCACATAGTCACATCTCCCCCTCTGCTGTGAACTCTCAGTGGCTCCTATCTCACTCTGAGTCAATGCCAAGGTCCTTTTGATGACCTGTGAGGGTCTCCTATTACCCAACTGACCTCCCCCTACCTCCTCTCCCTCCTCTACTCCCCTGAACCTCCATGATGTTCCTAGGACCTGCCATGCCCATTTCTGCCTCAGGGCCCTTGCTCTTGCTCTTCCTCTGCCTGGAATGTTCTACCACATGCCCAAACAGCCCATTCCTCATTTGCTTCAAGTTTTTAACTCAAATATTACTTTTTCAGGGAGGCCTTCCCTGGCTGTGTCGCCTCATTTAATATCACCCCTGACGCTCCCATTTGCTGCTTTATTTTAATCTTCCTAGAACTCGTCACCTCTGACATTCTACGTAATTAACCTGCTTATCGTGTTTACAGATTGCTTTCTGCACTAGAAGGTAAGCTCCACAAGGACAGGCGTTTGGTCTGTTTTGTCCGCAAGAGGATTTCTGGCACACAGAACAGGCCTGGAGCAGCTCTGAGGGTCTGTGGATAACGGACTGGATGACAAGTGAAGAATAATCGGCTGTGAGACAGGGGCTCCCCCAGATGAGGGAGCAGCCTGGGCCTGGTTGTCTCCTTGGAGCCTCCCAGCTGCTTCCCCCAGCCTGTCTTGATTCCCAGAGAAGGCCCCTGGGTGGGCAAGGCCTCTGCATTCACCTAGGGCCTGAATCATGGGAATCCTTGCTGACCAAACTGCCAGGCTCAGCTGAGTGTCTGGTGGGAGGAGCCCCTGGGGGCCTTTTTGGGTTGGTTTCTGGGCCTGTAGTGTCTCTCAGCCTTTGAAACAGAGACTCAGTAAACCACTCCATGATTCAGTCTGAATCACAGCTACCCAGGCTCTGATGGGGTTCAGGCTGGTGCCTCTGGCCCTGGGGCAGGTGTCAGCCATGTGCAAGAGTCAGGGGCAGGTGAACTGACTGGGGCACACAGAGCTAAGGGAGAGAGGGACAGAGAGACCAAGTCAGACCAAGGAAGATCTTTGCATAGCAGAGGTATTTTTTAAAATGATGAAAGAGAAACTCGGACACTGAGAAAGTGTTCTCTGGGCCCTTGCGGTTAATGTAATGACAGGAAGTTGGAGAAGGTGGAGGTGAGAGTAGCTGAGGGGGAGGCAGAATGAAATAAATACAGGCACACAAAATATTGGCGGAGGGCCCGTGTTTAAGCCCACAGGTTCTGGAATCATCTACCAGGGTGTAGACCTCAGCTTCTCCACTAGTGACACTGGGTGAATTGTGTGGCACCTTTGAGCCTCAGTTTTCCTATCTATACAATGGAAATTCTTAGAGAACTTATCTTATAAGTGTGTTGGGAGGAAATGCCTAGAACAGTGCCAGGGACATAGTAAACGCTCAGTACATGATAGTTATGATGATGATTATGCATTAAGAGAGTGAAAGAAGACTGTGCAACAGGGAACAGGAAAATGAGAGACAGAGGACCAGAGGAAAGGTGGACACTGAAGGGGCAGGAGTGTGGAGGGGCAGGGAGGGAGACTGGGAGAGAGGGGAATGGCAGTGGAAGAGGCAGCAGAGAGATAAAGGTGAGTGTGGGAGGGGAGGGAGGGACAGGAGGCATGCACCCCTCCTGCAGGCTGTTGGGAAGGCCAGTGAGGGAGGGTCTGCCAAGGGGAGGGGAGGGGTTGGTGGGAGCTCCTCCAGGAGCCCCAGGAGTAGTGCCCTGAATGCCTCAGTGTCCCAAAGCTGTGCCCAGCACAGGGCCTGATGTACCAGAGACGCTCAGAAGCCTCTTGCTGGTGTGACCATGAAGGTGAGCGGGCGCCGGGGGGGTGCCTCCTGTCCTGCTGGCCTCTGCTGCCCACCTGGCAGCAGTTGCCAAGGTTGCCAAGGTTACCTGCTGAGCCGCTCCTGTAGTGTCCGCAGCTCCCCTTCCTTCTCCTTCAGCAGCTGCTCCTGGTGCTGCGCCCGCTCCTCGGTCTTCCGGAGCCCACGTCTCAGGCTCTTGGGGGTGGGAGGTAAAGGAAAGGAAAGGGAAGCTGGAGGAGGAGGGCAGAGATCCCAGCCCCGGGTGTGACCTGACAAACATCCCCATGAGACCCCAGGGCCATGCGAGATAGCCCTTGGGTGGAGGGCTGGACTGAGGACAGCACTGGGAGCTGAGAAGCCCGGCTCTGACTGCCCCTGGGAGAGGATGATGATCACAATTCAAGAGAGTGAGAGGGGACTGTGCAACAGGAACAGGAAAATGAGAGACAGAGGAACAGGTGAAAGATTTCTTCCTTTGCTGAAGGATGAAAGTTACAGAGCTCAAGGATACAAAGAAGGCGGAAGGAAGGCTTGAAATTGATCTTGGGGATCTCCAGGAGAAACATCTACAACCAGAGCTGCTTGGTGGGATGTGCAACAGCAGAACTTAGACATTGGTGGGAAATCCGCCAATAATGAGGGCTACCGAACTTGAGAACCTGTCATTGCCCCCAAAGAACTGTTGGGGGAGGGGGGGGTCTTAGACTCCAGGGCCTGCAGGAGCCAGGCAGGTAGTACTGGTGAATAAAGTGGGCTTGCAGTGAGGCCGTAGGGAGAGGCAGGGACTGTGGTGACCTGAAGAAGACCTTCTCAGAGAATAATAACCCTGTGCAGACCAGTCAGAATTTTCTGTGGGCTGGAACGCACCCCTCCCCCCGGACCACTGAAGACTCCCACCTGGGGGCCAGGTTAGAGAGGGGAAAGGAGACAGGTACAGAGCTCAACTGCTCTCACCTTGACCACATCCTGCAAGGCCACTTCTGCTTGCTCCTTCCTCCTGGTCACACTGGTCTCTCCTGTTTCCTCTTGTGGTTTCTCTGGGGTGAAGTCTTCCTTTGTTCCCAGGCCCCAAAGGACCCGGGGCTCCCCTGGAATGCTAGGCACCTCCCACTCCTGCTGGTTCCCTGACATTGTGTCCTCTATTGTCCCTGTAGGGCTGGAGGCCAGTAGCCCACGGACATGACCCCGCTCTGCTCCCCTTTCATGAGTCCCCTCCGCACTGGGAAGAATCCTTCTGCCCTTGGCCTCTGTGCCTGTCACCTCCTTTGGAGCCCCCTCAGACCCCTCTCCCTGTCCCTGGATGCTGGGTGTTGAAATCTCCAGGCAGATCCCAGTTCTTGGGGCTCCTTTCTCCTGGGCTTGCTGAAGTTCCTCCCCTGCTGGTTCCCACATGCCCTGGGAGGACCCGAGGCTCCTGGGATCTTCTCTTTTCTTTTCCAAAAAGGGAGGAAGGTGCCTTTGTTGCTGGGACCTGGGGAGTCCGGCTAACCAGTCTTCCCTGGGTGCATCTTGCAGACAGCTGGTTTGGCTAGTGTCTAGCTCCTCTGGCTGGACTGCTGTGGGGTTTCCACGTGTGGCTGAGATCTGCAGAGAAGCCCCAAAGCCATCACTGCTCTCAGCACCAATTTGCCAACCAGGTGGGTGAGAGAGGCCACAGACCTAATCCAAGGAACTTACTAAATCTAAAGGAATATTGATTCAGGGCCCAGGAATCAGAATGTTAACATCGCCCCAGGTGGAGGGGAGGCCCCAGCTTTGATCCTGGTCAGGGAGCAGTAGTGCTCCTCAGTGCTCTTTTCTGTCCCCCCCTCCCTGCCTCCCCTGCGTCTTCTGCAGTGATCTGGTTTCTACTTCCCACCCTCTCCTCTGACCCTGCCCCCTGAAATTCTCTGGGTTTCAGTTTTCTTGTCTGTAAAATGGGAATAATAACGCCTGCCTTGTAGAGTTGTGGTGAAAGCTTAAACAGACCGACAGCAGCTAAGGGTCACCTCTCCTGAGAAGCCGTCTCCAGGCTCCCCTGTTCCTCGGTGCATGGCTGCATCACCGCACTTAACAGGTGGTGTTGCAGTGTGTTCCCCCTTCTGGGCACAGGCTGAGTCCTCACGATATCCGTACCTGGTGCTAGGAGGCTGGTGGAGTGGAGAGTGAGATTGGGGAATGACAATGGCCATGAGCTACCACTTACGGAGCACGTGGCCAGGGGCCTTGCTCTGTGCTACACGCAGGCTGTCTCTACACTTCCTCACAATCACCCTGCAAGGCAGGGCAAGTACCTTGCCAAGGGCCTTGGTTATTAGGGCCAGAGCTGGGATTTGAACCCAGAAACCTGACTCTTCAATGTCTCCAACTGAATGAACTGAGACGTTTGCAAACTGTCCAACGGTGGTTGTTTCCTTGATGTGCATCCTACACGCTTCCGGTTACCCTCCCCACCGCTGCCTCCTCTCCTGGGCCCCATGGCTCCCGCAGATGGTGCCAGTGGCCCTCCTCTCTCCCTGATATCCTCACCACCGTAGGACTACGAGCCCTTTCTTGTCCTGTGGCTACCCAGTCCCCAGGTCTACATGCCGGCCTCTCTGTCTGTCTCCTCAGCTACTACCCATCCTGTGGGGCCCAGCAGAGACGGAGAAGAGGCAAATCAGAATGAAGTTGGGCAGAGGCACCTGCTTTGGGGAGTCTTTGGTCTTTCTGGGTCTTCTTCCCTGGGTCCGGCTGGGGCAGCAGGACCTGCAAGGGAAGGTGGCAGGGGGACCACGGGCCTCTCTCCAGCAGTGGTCGTGGTGCTCAGCGGCAGGACATCCCATCTTTCCACCCACCCACTCATTTCACTTCCGCTCCCGCCTTCCCACCTTCCCACCCTTCCATCCTCATGTGTGCATCCCCCTCTCCATCCATCCACGAGCCTTGCCCACCACTCGTCCTAACAGCCACCATGCGCTCGTCCTTCTAACCCTCCACCCCAACCATCCAACGACTCTTTAGTGAGTGTGCAGTCTATGCAGCATCATGTGACAGGACAGATCGTGCCGGGAAAATAGAAGTCTGGGGAGGTGGAGAATCAGAGGCTCAGACAGCAAGGAGGGAAGAACTGATGGGACCGGAGGCTGAGTTTGGAGCTTGCTTGGGATGCGTGGTGGTAAAATGGCAGGAAGGCACTGAAGAGAGGCTTCCCTTCAAGCTAGACGCACTCACTCTGAGAACATGGGCCAGGCTTCATCTAGGTCCGGCCACCGCAGGTTCAAGTCGAAGGTCACTCCATTGAGAGCATAGAGAGAATCCAAGAGGTCTTCCCGGAGTTCAGGGCACACCAGAGGGCTCCGGGGGCCATACCATTCCCTGTGTTATCGGTAATCAGCAGACTTGGCCTTTGGTACTTGGCCTTGGTGCTGTGGCCGCCCCCGCCCCCAGGGGATCTTCCTCTGCTATACACCACCATGGGATGGTTCCCCAAGCAGTGCTGTGGCCCTTGGGGAGCAAGAGGCTTAAGCATCATGGTGCTACCAGGACTCCTGGGTTCTGACGCCCCCTCTGCCCTTTCTTCCTGGACTTTTCCCTCATGGCTGTCATTTTAGTTGTCCTTGATATTAATCCATCCATCTGGGGGGCAAAGAGGCATCTTTCACAAGGGACAGACAGTAGACTCAGAGGGTGTCAGTAGGATCATGTCCCAACAGCCCCACCTGGTGAGCTCGGGGTTCAGAAGGCAGAGCTGCAGGGACTCGGCCAGCTGTCCGTGGGCTAGGCAGAAGCGGATGAAGGCACGGCCTTTTGCTAGAGAAGTCTTCAACTGCAGAGTGCATAGGGGGCGAAATGGTGGGGAAGAGGTGGGGAGGTGGGGGCGTGGTGTGGTATTAGATCAGAGGGAACTCGGCCAGGACAGAGAGACAGGATGGGGACTTGTGTTGTTTGGGAATGAAAGGGGTGGCTGGAGGGCTGCTGAGGGCAGGGCTAATGAGACATGAGGGCCGGGTGAGGGGTCTGTGGTCAGTGGAGTGGGGATGGGTGAGAAAGGGGCTCCCGGAGGCCATCCCCATCAAGGGCCTGGTGGCGGGACCCCCTCATGCTGAGGCCAGTCTCCCTGCCAGCTGGCTCTGGATACCTTGTCCTGTGAGCAGACGAAGCGGGCCGGCTCCGTGCTGCCCCGCTGTTGCCGTAGGCCAGAGCAGAGGAAGTCCCAGTAATCCTTCCGAGGCCTCAGGAGGCTCTTCTGCTCTTTCTGGTCAAACTGGGAGCAAGACCAGGGAAAGGAAAGCATGGAAATGTTTCCTCCTGGAACCCACCTTGCATTCCAGCACGCTGAGAATGGAGGGGAAGGGGCTACTGCAGACAGACCTGGCTTCAGGGGCTGGCTCTGCCCTCAAAGGCTGTGTGACCACGCTCAAGGTGCAGGACCTCTCTGAGCCTTTGGTATTCTCATTCATTCATTCCAGTAATACTTACTGAGCACTTACTATGCGTCAGGGTTTGCTCTGTGCCCTGGGAATACAGCAGTGAGCAAACTGACCTCATGAGCTTATACCTTGGTAGTGGAGACAGACAATGTGCAGAGTAAGTAGAACATATAGGATGTTAGATGGTGCTGACTGCTAAGGAGAAAAATAGAGCAGGGAAAGAGAATAGAAAGCACGTGGTATGTGCACCCGTGTGTGTATGTGGTGTGTGTGTGAGATGTGTGCGGGGTGTGTGATGTCTGTGAGCGCGTGGTGTGTACGTGTGTGTAAGTTTTAAAAAATTGTATTAGGGTGGCTAGAGAGAGCCTCACTGAGGCGATACTATTCAAAGTCCAAATCCAAAGGAAATGAGAAATTGTGCCATTCAGATTTCTGGGGGAGAGCATTCCAGGCAGAGGGCAAGTGCAAAGGCCCTGAGGTAGGTGCATGCTTTCGGAAGATCAAGGAGGTCAGTGTGAATGGAATGCAGCAAATGATGGGGGTAGACTGGCAGAAGATTCACACATGCATCCTACCAACCTCACATGTACACTCACACCACACACATGGGCATAACACGCAGAGAAGTAGGAAGGGTATGTGTGCGTATGTGGGGCTGGTAAGGTCATTCAGCACCTCAGGGGGTTAGAATGAGAATTTAAGGGGCACCTGGGTGGCCCAGTCGGTTAAGCATCCTCCTTCGGCTCAGGTCATGATCTCACAGTTTGTGGGTTCAAGCCCCGCGTCGGGCTCTGCGCTGACAGCTCAGAGCCTGGAGCCTGCTTCGGATTCTGTCTCCCTCTCTCTCTCTCTGCCCCTCCCCTACTTGTGTGCATGTGGTCTCTCTCCCTCTCTCTCTCTCTCTCAAAAATAAGTAAATAAACATTTAAAAAGAAAAGAATGAGAATTTAATAAGTGGGGCAAGAGAAGGGCTTTGCCCGGCCCTTGGTAAGTGCTCAACAAAAGCGCCAGCAGCAGAAGGGTCCAGCCCTAGGACATCTCAGCTCTGAGACTTCAGTCCTCAGAGAAAGGTGGCTGCCCTACCCCTGCCCCAGCCTCCTGTCCACCTCGTGCCCCCGCCTGCAATGTCAACCTCCAAGGGTGAGATTAGATGTCGGGAAGGGCTTGCTGACTCTGAGGGTGCTGAGGCGGCCAGTGGCTCTTCCTGAGTATCTGGGAAATCCCTGCTGGTGACCTGGGCCTGGAGAGAGCGGGGTGGGAAGGGGGCGGGGCGGGGGGTCACCTGTAGCAGCAGCTCCAGGCAGCCACAGAGTCTGTGCAGCTCAGCGCTGGCATCTGTCACTGGAGGCTGCCCGCCAGGGTAGCCCTGGAGGATGGCGGAGACAGCAGCTGCAGGGGCGGGGGCGGGGGGATGGTGGACATCAGGCACTAGGTAGTGAGGGCTCTGACGGAGGGGCTCCCAAGAGCCCTCACCTCTCTCCCAACTCAATCCCAGAAAATCTCTCAGGACACACTCACCTTTCAGGTTCCTGGTGAGGATGGCCCCTTCCTCTGCCATGAGTATTTCAAAATGATGTGATTCTTTGTGGCTCTGCAGGGTCAGTCCAGGCAGGAGCCTCCGGGCTCAGCTGCCCAGTGGTCTCCTTATACAGAGGAAGAATCAGAGCCTAGGCCAGGAATGGGAAATATCTTGAGTCACACAGTGAGTCAACTGGTAGGATAGACACTTCGGCTCTTCCTCGTAGGCCAGCATGGGAAGGGGATGGTATGGGCCCCACAACACCAGGGGAGCAGTTCCTGGGTGCTAGGCCCTATGTTCTGTGCCTGACATCTTTGTCTTGTTCAGTCCCCATAATAACCTAGGAGGTCATTAACTCCATGAAAAATTTTTTTAATGTTTATTTTGAGAGAGAGAGAGAGAGAGAGAGAAATGGAGGGAGAGAAAGCGTGAGTGGAGGAGGGGCAGAGGGAGAGAATCTCAAGCAGCCTCTATGCCCAGCTCGGAGCTGGACTCGGGGCTCGATCTCATGACTGTGAGATCACAACTGCGAGATCATGACCTGAGCCGCTATCAAGAGTTGGAAGCTTAACTGACTGAGCTACCCAGGCCCTAAGTGGAGAAGCTAGAGTTTGAACTCAGGTCTGAGTGTCCACACACAGGGCAACCTGATGTGAGCGGCCCTGCGAGGGCTCACGCCATGAGGACACTGGGCTGAGGGAAGGTCACCCCTCTCTGCCACAGGGAGTCTTGCCAGAGCAGTCATCATCCTTGAGGCGCACATTCATCCTTTCCTGGCCCCCAGCTGAGTGGAAAATGTGTGTTGTTTGAGGAAAGGGAGGCGGAAGTAAAATGAGGCCCTAGAGCTGGGACTGGGCCAGGATGCTGGGTGTGTGTGGGGGGCAGGGCACCTGGTTTTAATCCTGTGGTTCTCCCCCGCCGGGGGATCACAGCCTTTCTTCCCCCGTGGGTCCTGGGGCTCAGAGAGGAATACTGTGGCCGCTGGGGGCCAGTGGCTTATCCTGATGTCACCTGGAATAAAGACCAGTCATGGGAAACCCCAGGGGTCCTGTCTCTCAGACCACAGTTGCTGGAATTCGGGGGTGTGGGTAGGAGTAAAGAAACAGGGGACACAGTGGAGGGAGAAGGGGAGGGAAACAAAGGTAGACGAGGGTGGAGGGTGGAGATGGTGCTCAGGAAACACTGAGCTGGACGTTGAGAGCCCCGGGTCTTCATCCTGACCCTGCTACTAACTCACTGTGTGGCCTTAGGCTCATCATTTGCTTTCCCTGGGCCTCGGTTTCCCCATCTATAGACCAAGGGGGTGGACTGAGGGTTTCTGCACCCCCTTCCACTTTGGAAGATCCACTTTGGAAGATCAAAGATCCACTTTGAACTCCATGAACACCTAGATGTGCCTCATCGTCTCTCATTTCTATCCAAGTGTCCCTGCCTCTCGCTCCTAGCATTGCCCCATTTCTCCAGCCACCCCTAGACCCCTTCCCTGCTACTCACCTGGGAAGGCCTGGCTGGCTGGGAGACGGAGAGCCGGCACTGCAGCCCGAGCCTGTCACTTGTGACCGTGGGTCCCGCGCAGCCTTTCCCAGAGTGCCGCCTGGGAAGTGACTCAGGCCCAGCCCAGCAGGAGCAGGAGGAGCAGAAAATCATGGGGGACATGTGGGAGAGGCGGGATCCAAGGCACCAGGGCAGAATGGGTGAGCTGGGGGATGGTACCCTTCGGGCAGATGGGGTGGTAGATTCACTTGTTGGCCAGACACCAACTCACCCAGAGCCACAGCGACAATTGCCCCTATATGCGAGTTTCCTTCCCTTTCTCAACAGGGTCACTGGCTCTTGCCTTTCTTCCTTGTGGCCACCAGGCGGCACAGAGAGGCTGTGATTGCTGCTCTACCAGATATTCTGTCTTTTCGAGCCTCGGTTGAATTGCGGAGCAGGTGGGGAGGAGGAGGACAGGGTCCCACCACGTATCTCCCTCCCCTTCCCCACTTCAGTCTCCGGGTCACCAGCGCCATCCTGCTCCGCCCCTCACTCACCCCTAAAAGAATGGAAGTGAAGCCACTGTGAACCCGGGTTCACAGCTGGGTTGCCCTGGTGGGCCGTGTTCTCGCACCCTGGCTGTGCCCCGCCTCCTCGAGGCCGGGGTCTTTCCACCTCCGGGTCCTCATTTTTCCAGGCTGGGATGCCCCGAGGGCTAGTATTGGGGGCCGAGAACAGAGGGGCAGGCACCTGCGAAGACTACTGTTTCACAGACCTCAGGAACCGCCTGGAAACAGTGGCACTCGAGGTGGCCGAGCCCGGGTCCGCCGTTTCGCCGCGGACTTCCTGCCCGTCTCTCCCTCTCTGGGAGTCGGTCTCCCCGCACAGAGGCTCCGGCCCCCCTCTCTGTCCCCCGTGTCCCCGTGTCCCCGGTCTCTCTCTCACTGCTTCCTGCCTCCCCTTCGCGCCGTCGGTCTTCTTCTCGCCCTCCCCAGACTCGGCCGGCCGCCGCCCGGGCCCCCGAGACCCCGCCGCCGCCCCTCCCCGCGCCCTCGCGTCCCCCTCCGCCCCTGGCTGCGTCCGGGCGCCCGTGTCGCCGCCCCTCTCCCGGCCCGCACTCCCCGGCCGCCAGGCGGTGCGGGCCCAGAAGGCTCCGGGCGGAGACGCGCCGCCCCCCCCCCCTCCCGACGTGCGAGGCTCCCCGGGCGGCGCGGTCTCCAGGGCGGGGGGGAGGGGGCCCGGCTGCCCCCGCGCCCGCGTCCCCGCCCCCTCCCCCCAGCCGGGCGCCCGGCCGGATGGGCTGCACCGTGAGCCTGGTGTGCTGCGAGGCGCTGGAGCCCGGGCCCCCCTGCGGCCCCCAGCCCCCGGGGAGCCCCCCGGCCCCGGCGCGGGCCGAGGGCTGGGAGCCGGGGGCCTCCGGCCGCGCCGAGAGCCGGCGGCTGCTGCTTCAGGTAGGGCGCTGCGGGGCGGCTGCGGGGGAGCGGGTGGCGGTGGCGGGCAGAGCCCCGCTCACCTGACACAGGTAGGGAGCCACGCCAGGGGAGCGCCTGTCAGTCGCCTGCCAGAGCCAGCTGCCCCCGGGGGCGCCGGTCGGGGCCGGGACCGGGAGCCGGCCTGAGGTCCCTCCTGGGTCTGTTGTGTCCTTGGGAGGAGGCGGATGTCGGACGTGACCCCCTTAAAAGGGCAAATGGTTCAGGTGAGGTTTAGGAGCCACCCAAGTTGGGCAGGGCTGGGAGTGCTGGGGAAAGGCACCGAAAGAGTTTGATTTCCCCGGAGCCGATGCAGAGTTCACTGTGTCCCGAGGTAGCCAGGTAGCCGTCGCTGTTGTCCCTGACTTCTGTAGGCAGGAGGGAGGGGGCCTTCTGAACCAGGGAAGGCCCCGGCAGAGCAAGGACTGACCTGAAGATGATATGGGCAGCTGGACCCTCACCCCTGCGTTCTCTGTTTCTGGTAAGTCTTGGAGCCTCTCAAGTGGGCAGCTGACCCAGAGGGATGGGGATAGGCTGGTGCGGAAGGCAGGTGTTTGTTCCGGACGAGGCGTCTGTCTGGGAACCACCAGGCCCCGCGTAGGTGTGGGCGCTAGATTTCTCCAAGGAGGAAGTGAAGGACAAGGAGATATTTGGGGTCACTAGGGACTAGATAACCCTGCTCTAGGCTCCCTGCTTAAGCCCAGCCTACTTCCCTGTTTGGGAAAGGTTGCAGCCTCCTAAGATTTGTTTACTGGGCAGGGTTTGGCTTATGCTGGTGTCTTATCTCCCTCCACCTGGGGCACATGGTGTTTGGGCAACTCAAAACGTATGCTGTGGCCATATCCCAGCCCTTCTTCCCCTTCACTGAGGCAGCCAGTGAAGTCCAGTGTGTGTGTGTGTGTGTGTGTGTGTGTGTGCGCACGCGCGCACGCATGTGCTGGTGACCTTTCTGTCTCGCTTGACCGGATGCCCCTCCAAGGCAGGATTATAGCATATTCATGGTTATACTCCACTGTGCAAAACATGGGGCTGCATTTACTGACTGAGCTCTGTCTTCCCCAAGCCCTAGCCCTGATCATCTCCGTGATGACCCATCATGGTGAGGAACAGGCTTGGTGGGGCAGAGTGTTGCCCTAGCCCTTATAGTGGCTGGTGGCCCAGGTGTGATTCTGATGGGAGCCTTAGTGCTCCGGGGTGGGGTGAGGCCTCAGCGTGTCAGCTTGGCATCCCATAGTATTGCTTCTCAGTCCTGGCAAAAGGGCAGAGGGTCTGGAGAGTGGAAATGACATGGCACAACCCCTGGACTGCTGGGCCCTTCTAGAGGTCATCAGGACTCCTCTCTGCCTCAGAGTCTCATGAACTCTCCACTCTCTTCGAAGGTTTCAGGGGGAAGTGTGCTCACAGCGCTTCCCCTTTATCTGTTCTGTCTCAGACCCTTCTGGACTTCACTTTCTCTGTTGGTGCTTCTTCTTGACTCCCCCTGTCTCCCTCCATTCTGCACTTGCAATGCAGGCAGCTGTGGGGTGGCTTCCAGGGGGGCCACCTGAGGGTGGGCAGGGACAGGGTCAGGCAGTCGGTGCTGAGAAGGAGGAAGAAGCCAGGGGCACTGGAGGTGGGTGATCAAGGAGAAGGAGGGGAAGGGAGTGAGTGCGTGGGTGTGTGACAGCCACAGGGACAGGGATGGGGACAAGTGTCTGTCTGCATTCGGATGAGCTGGTTTCTGAGCGGCCTCTTGAGAGTGCCTGGCGCTCGCTCATGACTCACCGGCTCCTTTATCTGCAGGACAAAACTCCATCCCAGTCCCAGCCCCTGCCCATTGCTACCCTAGCCCTGGCTCCAGCGGGGCATGCTGTTGCCCGCTGCTTTCTCCTCTCACCAGCACCCCCCCACCCCCATTTATACTGCAACTCTCAGGAGACCGGTGACCCAGGAAAGAACAGCCAGGCTGCTTATCGCTTCACTAGAGGGGGCGTTTACCACGTTCTTGCAGTGGATAAACATCTCTTGGGCTCTGAGCTCCCCCCCGGAGTCAGGGCTTAGAAGTTACTCAAGCATCTGGGCTCCCAGCCAGGGCTCTCCCACTGACAGACCTGCCACTGACATGCCACCATTGCTGCCACTGACCATGTTCCCCCTGTCCCCCTCCAATACATATGCTAAGCTTCTTTCCTTGGGCCACAGGCTCCTATCACTTCCTCCACCCACAGCCTTGCTCTCCTCCTCTCCCCTCTGGGCAGCCCCGTCCCACCCAGGCCATATTGCCCTCTCCCCCGCTGCATGCTGCCCCCAACTCGTTCCCCTAAGCAGGCTGTCCTCTGCTCATACCACACTGCCCTCCTCCCTCTGGCGGCCTACTTTGTCCACCCCTCCCCCGCCGCCCCCACCAGGCCCCATTATCCACAGCACTCTCCTCCCTCCCGAATTTGTGGCCTGCTCCTCTTCTTTGCTCTGGGGAGGTCTGTCCACTTTGGTTCCCAGGCCTCAGAGCCCTAGGCCTGGGTTTTTGGAGCCTGGAGGTGTAGGCCCTCTACCCCTTAGGTGGCCTCCTGAGGGTCCCACGATTACCCTATGCTCTAAGCTCTCCTTTGGTTCCACATGTCAGCCTGCCAACTTCAGGAGAAGGGAAGGTGGGGTTTGGCACCCCTCCTGAGCATTCCCGCCAAACCTTCTCTGACCTGGGTGCCAAGGGGCCTGGAGGGCATCTCCAGGTGCCAGCCTCGCCTCCTCACTTTCTGCTGTATCCCAAGGCAAGTGGGTGCTTGTCAGATGGGGGCAGGAGCAGAGGGAGGAGACTCTGGATCGTTTCAGCCTCCTCTCTCAAAAAACCAGCCCCTCGGGTCAGTTGGTCTGGCTTTTGCCCAACTGCCCAGAGCTCTGCTGAGTTTAGGGGTTCCCCAGGAGGCCAAGTCCTACAGCCTCCCCTGTGTTCCTGTTGTGCGGTCCTCACCTCTGATGGGAGTTCTTTAGCTCCGTCTACTGTAGGCTGGATTACTTCCTCTTTCTCTCTAGTTACATATAATCATAACCGCCACCCCCCACCACTGCCCCAAGCTGAAAAGGATCTTGGTTAGTGGATCTGAACTTCTTGAGGCCACAGATCCCTTTAAGAATCTGGTAAAAGCTATGGGTGTTCTTGCTAGGAAAATGTGCACGGGCATGTGTACACACGCGTGTATACACACATCATATACCCCTTCCCGTATACCCACCACCACCACCACCGTCTGTGGTCCTGATACAGCTAACCCCTGCATTTCACAGAGAAGCAGGCTTAAGCCCAGAGAGGAGACATGACTTGCCCAAGGCCATAAAACAAGTGGGTGGCAAAGTCAGGACCACAGCCCAGGTGTCCTGACCCCCAACGAGTGGAAGTTTTGTTCCCAGAGGCAACTTTGCCTTCCCCAAAGGCTGCCTTCAATGGCCTGGCCATTCATTTATTCAACAAGAGGGTTTTTGGTGGGGAGTTTTAGGGTATTTATTAGCTTAGCTTTTAATAGGGTTTATTTCACTGTATGTTGATGTATTTTACAAAACGTATTTTTATTGAGATGTAATTGACATATAACATCGTAGAAGTTCAAGGCGTACGATGGGTTGGTTTGATTCATGTGTATGTTGCCATATGAACGCCACTGCAACTTCAGCTAACACTTCTATCGATGCTTCTACTGAGTCACGTAATTATCGTTTCTTTATGTTTTTGGTGGGAGCAATTAAGATTTAGTCTCTTAGTCCACAAGCAGTTTTGAGCACCAGCTATAAGCCAGGCATTGAGCTGGGGGCTGGGGAGAGAGCAGGAAATCAGGCAACCCCTATCCTTGCCTTCAGAGGTGGTGCTGATGCAGTGGGACAGGCAGAACAGAGCGCAAACATGACTGGAAACAGAGCCGTGGAAGAGAAATAAGGATGTGATGGGGGCTAATAGAGGGATCAGATTTAGGTTGGCAAGGTGGAGGAAGTCATCTTTAGCGAGCAGAAGGTAGGGAAGAGAAGCATTCTAGGTGAAGGGAACGGCATACTTGAAGGTCCTGAGGTGAAGAGGTGGGAGCCCTCATGGGATTTGACAGAGGCTTTTTCTGGCTGCGCCTGGCTCCCCATGGGCCCTGCCATCCACGTGGTGTGGATATTGATTGGATGGTGGATTGGAAGCGGGAAAGGGGGCCGAGCAGGGAGACCTGGGGGGGGGGAGATGGGTCCCCCCCCAGTCATCTGGGTGACATGCAGGCGTGTGGGTGAGAGCTGGTGGTGGTTGAGGTTAGCGAAGTGGCTGGTCATGGGGAGGGATTAGGGGGTGAGGGTGAGACTGATTCAGGCAGAGAAGGGACAAGATATGGAGATGGGTTGGAAATGGGCTGCGATGAGGCAGAGGTGTGTGTGAACCTGACCTCCTCATTTTACAGAAGTGGTAGCTGATAAAGCCTCATCAGGCACTCCTCGATTTCAGTTTACTTTTTCATAAATATAAAGTGTTTCATAAATACAGAAAAGCGCACAAACTTTTCCCAAGCTGAATATACCCACATACCCATGACCCAGAACACAGCCAACAATGGAGTGTTACCAGCATCCAGAAGTCTCTCCCCCTGCCCCTTTCCGGTCACTAAGTCCCCTCTGAGGGTTATTCGCTATCCTGACTTCTAACAACATAGATTTTCCCGTTTCAGAGCTTCTTATCCGTGAGCACTTACAGGGGTTATTTTGTAGCTGATTTCTTTTGCTTAACATTATGGTTGTGAATTTCATCAGGAGTCTTGCATTCGTTTGTAGATGGTGCCTTCCCATTGCTGGGTAGTGTTCCATCTGGTGAAAATACACTATCAATCCTGCTATTCACAGGCATTTGGGTTGTTTCCAGTTTGGGGTCATTGTGAAAAGCACTGCTATGAACATTTTTGGGCCTACCTTTTGGTTCTAATTTCTTTTTCTTCTTCTTTTTTTAATGTTTATTTTTGAGAGAGAGAGAGAGAGAGAGAGAGTGCGAGTGGTGGAGGGGCAGAGAGAGAGAGGGAGACACAGAATCTGAAGCAGGATCCAGGCTCTGAGCTGTTAGCACAGAGCCCAACATGAGGCTTGAACTCACGAGCCATGAGATCATGTCCTGAGCCAAAGTCAGACGCTCAATGGACAGAGCCACTCAGGTGCCCCTGGTTCTAATTTCCGTTAGGTAAATCCATCCCTCTGTTTTGATGGGTGTCTCTGGAAGACCCCAGCACCTCAAGAATCAGAGGCATCATTCTATAAGGGGAGCACTTCAGGCATTTGTGGGTGATGAGAGACATTTTGGGGAAGTGGAGAAGATTTTCTAGCCCCCTAGTATGTCTCTTTGTAGTAACTCTTCTCATCTTTCCCTCCCTCTTACAGTGGGTGGGAGGGGAAGGAAGAAGAAGCTTTAGAGGCCTGCATTGAAGTAGGGGTGGGTGGGAGCTGACCACCTCTGACTTGCATACTCTCTAGGGGCAGATCTGGGTCCCTGGTGGATCAAGGGGGTGTGAGGCTGAGGATGTGGCCACGCCTCCAACCTTTCCTCCTTCCCCAAGGGCAGGAAGCCAGCCGCTGCCTCCTTGTTTGATGTATGAACTTGCCAAGGGCCCCTGGCACCAGGACAGAGTGTGATGCCAAGGGCAGGCAAGCTGCGGCAGCCCCTGGAGGGGCAGCGGCCTGTGGGTGGGAAACAGAGGCTGCCATCTGCAAAGAAGCCAAGTGGTGGGGAGCAGAGCGAACCCAGGCAATGTCCAGGGTTCAGTCCCCTTGCTGATCGTCCCAGTTTTGCTCCCTAAGTTGACTCCCTTCCCACCAGAGACAGCAGCCCTGGTGCTTCTGGCCAGCCCCTCCCTCTCTCAGCCTGAGTGGCCTGAGGGCCCAGAGCAGGGGCAGGGATGAGGGATTTCAGCTTTAGTGTTTGTTGCTGGCCAAAGATGTGAGAGTGTTGGGGTGCTTCTGGTGATTTCTGTCTCCCTAGTAGGTCTGGGAGCTGGTATTTTTAGACCAGAGCCCAGTTTTTGAGAGCTTGGTATCCTAGGAATTTAGCAGAAGGCAGGCTCCTTATGGGTCGCCCAGTGGAAGGATGACCGCCTGTGAGACTGGGACAGGTAGAGACCCCAGAAGAGGCGAGGGAATCCCCAGGGAGGCCAGGCCTAGGGGATGGCGATGGGCAGGTGTGGCCTGCTTCGCTGGGTGGAGCTATTCTGCCTGGGAGGCTGTGATCCCCACTCCGTCTTGGGCCCAAGCTCCTCTGGGCAGCCCGTGGGTGGGTGTGGGTGTGGGGATGGGACGGGAGGTAGGAGGAGACTCCCCTGGTCAAGCTCAGCCATGGTTGGAAATCTGCTGATAGAGGCCTTTCCGAGGTTTGGAGAGAACAGAGAGGAGAAAGACCCTGGTGATCTCCCGGGGTTAGCAGTGGGCGGCAGTCACCAGGGGGCCCAGGGGCTTGTTCTGTGGCCTCAGCACGAGTTTTGCCTCTGTCCAGCTCCTCTTGGCATTCTTGCCAGCCACCCCCTCTCAGGAACTTCTCAGTGTCCCCGTCAAACCCTACTTCAGCCCACTCCCCGTGCCACGGCTGAAGCCAAGGAGTCAAGGATGGCCTGGTGCGTCCTTGGGCCCAATCCTCAAAGCCGCCTGGCAAAGCTTTCTGTGGGATGTCCCGTGGGCCCCGGTGCCCCGTGTGGCATGTGCCTTCCGCACCTAGTAGAAGCTCCCCGGTTCTCCCTTGTCTGCTCCCCTCTCAGTTCACCTGTCTTCTCAACCGTCCGTTCCTCCTTCTCTTTTCCCTGTGCACCCTTCCTCCTTGCGCCCATCGCCTTTCCTCTCTCCCACTCACCCGCCCTCTGCCAGGTCCTGAGCACACATACTGGTCTTCCCCAGTAAGTCCTCACCCTCCATTCGGAGGCCCAGTTTGGGGGCTGGCGGGAAAGATGTCTCAACACATCATCTGGAGGCAGTGTGCAAGAAGGTCTGTATAAGCCGTCCCCTGGTTCTAGAACTGGGGTGGCCTACTTTGCCTGGGGCAGTCTGGAAAGCCTTCCCAGAGGAGGTGACATTTTGACCTGGGTCTTACAAGGTGAGTAGGAGTTCACTGACACAGAGGGGAGGAGAACCCAGGGGCGTGAAGGTGTGTGGTACCCTCAGGGTGGTAGGGAGAGGAGAGGCTGGATCAGAAGCTGGAAAAGAGGTAGGTCAGTGTGGGCAGGGCCTTGAATGGCAAGCGAAAGAGTCTGGACTTCAGTCTTATGTGGGTCATGGAGAACCCCTGGAAGGTTCAGCCGGATGTGTGGAGAGGGGGTGGAGTCTTCATTTTAAACAGTCCCCGGCACAGGGTGGAAGATGGATGATAGGTGTGTGGGGCGTACCTGGAGCCAGTGATGGGTCTTTCTTATGCGACTAGACCAATCGGGGATGGGTGTGTGTATGCGAGCATACGTGCATGTGTGTGTGGGTGCGTAGAGGTTTTCCTTCTTTGTCCCTGAGTTCACTTCCGCCGACCCCTTCGTCCCCTAACCAGCAGCCCCAAGAACTCTGGTCTGGCAGGTCAAGAGTTAAGCTGGGAACTCACCTGGAGGAACTCACCTGGTTCTCTGCCATGTCCCTTTGGCTCAGTTTTACCTGCTGCCCAGCCCAGACATCACTCCCACGGAGGCTGGGCAGGGGACAGGCCTGGCTTTGTTGGGACCCTGAGACCCGGCTGGGCTAGCCCTGTTGGCTCTGCCCTGGAAGGGATAGAGGACTAGGAATGGCGGGGGCGGGGAGGGATGGAGATTCCAGGGACTGGGCACTGCGAGGAGTCCCTTGGCTGACACCCTCATCACATGCCCAAGGGGGGCGAGTTGGGGGTGGTTGGCCAAGGATGGCAAGAAGTGGGTGGGGTCGGAAAGTGCTCCAGGGCCACCTTCTCCTTCCTCTTTTCCTCCCTGTGGTCCAAGAGCTCAGCCCGTCCCTGCCCTGGGGAGGTGAGGTGCTCTTGCTTGTAGGATCAGGACTCTTTGGGGGCCAGAGCTGGCTCTCCTCCTAGTCTCTTCTGGCTCTCATTTGTGCCTTCATTCTGTCTCTAAATTTCAGCTCAGTTCTTTCTGCGTGTCTGTCTTGCCCAATCCTCAAGAGTTTCAATTCCCTTTTCTACCCTCTTTCTCTCCCCAGATGGGTGGGCTCTCTCTTATAAAGGAGGCAGTATGGAGTAGTGGTTACACAGAGGCCTTTGTGGTCAAAATGTTGCCAACTTTGGGCTTGGCCGCTTCAGGTCTGTGCATCACTGGGCACCTTATGTAACCTCTCTGTGCCTTGATATCCTCTGCTGCCTTTAAAAGCACTTAGAACAGTGTGGCGCATTTCAATAACATTCAATGAACGGTAACTATTGTTGCTGTTGTTATGGTTACTGAGTCATTGCATTAGTCCAAGTTCTCCAAGAAACAAGATGGGATTAAATGTGTAAAGATTTTATTAGGGGAAATGCCTGAGTGAAAGGAAGGAGCCAGGGTAGGCTGAGAGAGCCTTCAGATGGCCATATAAGACTGACCCTGAGTGAAGGAGAGGCAGAGGGAGCCAGGATTGGATGGAAGTGTCCTAGGCCTCTGTGCACTCCCGAGCAAAGCCCATAGGAAATCCATGAACCAAAGTTGGCCAAAAGTCTCGTGTCTGCCGGGAACAAGGCTGCCTTGGAATTGTCCCTGCGCTCTGAGTGCGTGACCTCAGCAAGCATGGTGGTGATTTCAAGTGGGGCCTTGGTCAGTCCCGTTCCTTCTGCAGGTCTGTAAGGTGCATTCTCGTGGCCTGCCCCAGGGCCTGGAGACAGGGGGGGAGGACAAGGTCTTTGATTCTGGGGGTGTGGGGTGGGTTGGTGTGGAGGCGAGTGATGTGGAGGGAGGCAGCAGACTGGGCCCCAGGCTGTCCTGTCCCCTTCCAGGCCTGGGCCTGCTTGGCCTGGCTTCAGGCTGGGTCCTGGCTGTCAAGTTAATATCATTTGTCCTAGTCAGGTTGGGGCACCTGGGTGGCTCAGTCGGTTAAGCGTCCAACTTCGGCTCAGGTCATGATCTCATGGCTTGTGAGTTCAAGCCCCGCTTTGGGCTCTGTGCTGACAGTTCAGAGCCTGAAGCCTGCTTTGGATTCTGTGTCCCTGTCTCTCTCTGCCCCTTCCCTGCTCAAGCTCTGTCTCTCTCTCTCTCAAGAATAAATAACACATTAAAAAAAAAAAATCTTTTGTCCTAGTCAGGCTAAATAGAGTGATCCTGCTTGAGGCAGACAGATGACCCACCTGGCCTTTGATACGGCTCTCTGTTCCCCTCCCCATCTTTCCTTTGTGCTCAGGGTGCCTCAGTGCTGAGGGGGAAACTGAGGCATGGGTGCGTGAGGCCAGTGAGGGTCCTGTAGGTGCATGCAGGATTCTGCGTCATGCTGTTCTCTTCTTCCCCCCTGAACAGAGCCATCCACTTCAAAGTTTGTCCTGGGGAAGGAGGGGCAGCTTGAGACTACCCGTGACACCACCCTTAGGTGTCCTCTGGGGCTGGCCCAGGTTTGGCGGGAGCATGGGGCAGGGGTGCGGAGAGCAGGTGCCAAGCTGCGACACCATTAAGGGAATGAAGTTGGAGCAGGAGCAAGTGCTTCTGGGCACTGAGCTGAGGCCATCCGTGGGAGGTCGGAGCAAGCCCAGCCTGGCCAGACTGCACCCCCCACTCCCTCCACTGCCCGGATCGCCTCTCCGCCATTGCAGCTGCTGGCAGACTGCATTGAGATGTGCGAGCCACCCAGACGGCCTCTTGAACCCCAGCCACTCAATATGCTAAGCAGGGCTAATTTATTCCTTTGCTTCTTAATGGAATTGCACAAAGCCAGTAGGGGGTGAGCGTGTGGGAAGTAGCACTGGGGTGGGGGGTTCTCCGTGGTTCTTCTGCATTCTGAAGCAATTCTCCTGGCCTCCCTGTGGGACTCAACACTGCCTCTTCCAAGGCTTCCACTCAGAGAGGAAGCCGGGTAGTGGAGAGAGCAGGGACTGGGGGACAGGCAGCTGGATAAGTCCTTGCTAACTCTTTCTTAGCTGGGTGCCCCTGAAAAGCTACTTTTAGTGCCTCTGAGCCTTGGCTTCCTCCGACCTGCAAAGTGCGGGACTCAGGGCCCACCTCGCCAGGCTGTTGAGCGAGCCAGCTTCATAGTATGTGCCAAGCCCTGGGACCAGTGGACAGGCAGCACTGTTCGAGTTGGTCCACACTGTTCTGGTTGGCATCTCCTTTCCCTCTTTTGTCACCCTCTGCAGTCTCGAGACCTGAATCCTGAGGTCAGCTGGGGATGGTGTTCAGGGAGGAGGTTGTTCTGGGAGCTCTGCTCTGAGGAACTGGGATTGGGGGTGAGGGGCAGGGACGGGTGAGCTTAAAGCTCTATGGCAATGAAATGAGGGGGGGTTTGTGGTAGAAAAGCATGGGCCCAGGGCTTGGGCTGCTCTGGGCTCTGCCACTGATAAGTTTGTAAGCCTCAGTTTCCTCATCTGGGAAATGGGAATGATAGCACCTACCTTGCAGGGTTAGTGAGGAAATTGAGATGGCTAATGTATATAAAGCTCCTAGTACGTGGTAGGCCCCCAATAAACATTAGTTTCCTTCTTCCCCTTGAAGGAGGCTTTGAGATCATCTGGCTGACCCCTTCACTTGCTGGCCAGAAGCCTCACCTGAGAATTCCTCCCAGAAAGTAGAAATTGGGGGTAGGAAAAGGGGAGAGCCCTGGGCTTGGGATCTCTGATTTGTCTGGCAAGTCAGAGGTCGCTTATCAATAATGATAATAAATAAAAATAAAAAGAGCCTCCCATGATCTCACAACAACCCTGAAAACTGATGTGGGCAGTCATCGTTGCCCTATTTCACAGATGGGGAGGTTGAGGCCCTGGGAGGTGACCTGTCAACAGCCTCACTGCTGTTAGTGTCTTTGGGACGCGAGCCAGGTCTTAGGATTCCTGGCTCACTGCACTTGGCCTCTCTCCTGCTTCTTACCCATTCTTCTGAGCAGGATACCACCCCCTCTTCCCCCCACCCCCAGACAGTACAGGTTGGGGGTGTGCAGTAGGAGCAAAAGGAGAGGTTCCTCTCGTTCCCAGTGGCCTCTTTGGAGCAAGAGGCCATTGTCTTGCTTGACTGGTTGGTCCTTCTCCTGGGACCCCTCAGTCTCACCCCAGCCTGGCCTTCAGCCCTGAAGAAGGTACTCACCCTTCTCCCAGCTAGACCCAAGGCAGCATAGGGAAGGGGGGTGGGGAATGGGAGGGTCTGTGGTTTCCCTGCCTTCTTTGGGGATAGTGTAGGGTTGGGCCTGTTGCTCCCTCACTCAGGCTGGGCAAGGAAGCCCAGCTCTCTCTCTCTCAATGCCTCCAGCAGGTTAGTACTTCTGACTGCCTCCTCCAGGAAGCAACTTCTGGTCCTCGCTTTCTCCCTGCCTCCTGAGCCCATGAGCCCCCCACCCCCCACTTCCCCCTCCCACTAAACGCTTCTGTGGCCTCTGTGGCTGTGAGAACAGCCCCTATCTTGCTTCCCAGACCCACCGATGGGTATTTCCAGCTCTGGGGTCTCCCCCCGCCGCCCCATTTATCTCCTCCTCTGGGAGCCAGAGGCCTTTTGTGAAGCTCTTTGTGTGGATTTGAGCTCCTAAGCCTGGGCAGGGGGACGAAGGGACACCCCTCTCTCCCCTCTCTATTGTCCCATCTCTTCCCAGGAGTCTGTGTGTGCATGTGTGTGCGTGTGGGTACGTGTGTGTGCCTGTGCACGTGCCGTGCTCACGTCCATGTCTGAGCCTGGTGACTTTTACATGTAACTTGGGAGTAGGGAGGAATCTTAAAAGGATTCAGGGATGCCAAGCGGTGTCGGGGCCTCTACTCCAAGGCTGAGAGGCCCTGGTGGGTGAAAGGAGACTAGGTGCTTTTGAGGAGGTGAGCAGGCCTGGGGGTGTGTGAAGTGAGGACCAGACTGTCCCCACGAGTGGGTGCTGTCCCCCTCACCACCTCTACCCAGCTCTCACATTCCCTTGTTTTTCTATCTCTTTGTCTGTCTGTCTGTCTTCTCCCTGCCCTTCCCCTTATCTGTCCTCCAACTCACTCTGTCCATGCCCAGCCCTCTTTCTTAGCCTGGCATCTATCTCCTTTGGTACTGCCCCCTCTCATGGAGGAGAAACAAGGCGGACTCCCTTTCCTGCCCCTCGATGCCAGTTCCAGGGGGGTCTTGTCACCCACTGCCATCCCAGTATCCTAGCCTTTTCTGGATGTCTGCCCCTGACTCAGCCCTCCCTGGCCCTGACTCCTTGCCCTGGGCTCTGCTCTTCCTGCCCTCCCTTATTCTGTGGGTGTCTCCTCCCAGGGGTGCCATTTCCGCAGCCTCAGCCCTGGCTCTCCTTTATCCTGGCCAGCCTGCTGACCCCATGGTCTAGAATAACACCAGGTGGCCGGCTGCCCTCTGAGACCTGGCTAAAAATAGACCCATGCTTGGGGGAGCTTTCAGGGCAGTCTGGGGCAGAGGCAGGGTCCACCCCACAGGTCCCTCATGGTCTCCTTGGGGCACATATTCTGCTGGGGCCTTGGGGCCTCCCCACCACCCTGTTGCGGCCAGAAGCCTGGTTGGAGGGCCGTGGGCCCGAGCGACACCTGGGAGGGACTTTCTGGTGCTGGCGGGTGACACGTGGTCAGAGAGAAGTGAACTGAGTGCTGGGATCAACCCAGGATTCCTAGCTGGTAAGTGTCAATGGCCTGGATTTGAACCCATGTCGAGCCTCTCAGATTGGAGGTATAGACACTGCAGCCTTAGATGGTTTTGTGGCACGAAGGTTGAGTTAAGGCAAGAGTTCACATTCCTTCCCTGCACCGCGCTTGTCTTGCTTTAGACCCCGAGCAGTGACTCAACTTCTCTGAACATCCGCTTTCCCTGCCTGTAGGAGGGGCCTTCCACATCTGGGGGCTATTGCTAGGTGCGTGGCTGCTAGGTCAGTGGTTGCCAGGGCTCCAGGGGGACCATCTACAAGCTTACCAAGCTGGCAGCCTCTGTCCCTTTCCAGCCCCAGGCCTTGGACCCTCGTCTCTTCCTGGCCTCTTGGATCCTTCTATGTGTCTGTGTCTCTGTTTCACCAGGTCTCCAGGTCACTCCCATCGTGGACTCTGGGGCCCTGAGGGGTGTGCAGAGCTTCTAGGAGAGGAGGGCCTGGCCTTCTGCCAGTGTGTGGGGGGTGGGTAAAGGGGAAGGTATGCACCAGTGCCTAGTGAGGGACTCAGTCTGGGCTCTGCTTTTTTAAGTTAATTCCCAAGAACTTTTTTGTTTGTTTTTCCTTCCTATTCTTGTTTCATAGATACACTTTCCTCTCTGGCCTCTGTGAATGTTAATAACTTTATCTTGAAGTTTTCTTCTCCCTGCACCCCACCTGTTTCCTCCAAGTGTTCTCTTCTAAGCTTTCCTTAGATGGCTATAGCCTGAGTTTTTGGCTTATATTTCAAATGGGACCCTAACAGGCTGATGGTTTGCTCTTGGAAATGGATCCACCAAGGGCTTCACTCCTGGGGACCTGGCTGGGCTACTGCATTGGGGAAGCTTTTGTCTTTATCTGGGTTTCTCCTCCTGGGCTTGTCAGATCCCCAGAGAAGTTTTCACTTCTCTGCCTGGGGGGCAGGTACAGGCCTGGCTGCCTCATTCTCAGGAAACACTTAAACCCCCTTTTTCCTATCAATACTCACACTGTCGGCTGGGCCTGGTGGCCTCTGGGGAGGGCCTGCTGTTTTACCCTCTCCAGGGAATAAAACCTCCTGCCTTCTGCTGGGGGTCAGAGACAGGATCTCGAAACCAATTGCTTCTCCAATGTTCTACATATCTTCTAGTTTAAGTTCACATTCATCCCCACCCCCAAAGGTATCTGCCTCCACTAATTTGGAGTCTTTGGAGGGTTCTGTGCCCGAGGGTCTGGCGGCTTCTTCTTAGCCTTGGCTTTTCCTGCAGGCAGTTCTGGGTGCAGCTTTCTCAGGCTCCCAGGTCCTGTTCATCCATCTGCCCTCCAGCTCCCAGATTTTTGACAGTGTTGTCAGGGGTGATAATCAAAATATTTAACAAGCGATTCTAGTGACTGGGCTGGGAGGCTAGAGCAGTCCTCCTGAGGCCCCTCCTGGGCCAGGAATTAGCCCTTTCAGGTCCAGGGGAGGGCCAGAGCACTGGGAGGGTGGGGGCACAGGAGCTATTTACCAACTGGAACAGAAGGAATTGACTATTCCAGTAGTGGTTGTGTTGTGCTGAATGGCACTCCATGGTTGTGTCTTCTTTTTTTGTTTTTTGTTTATTTGTCTTCCGGACTTTTTGCTTTAATTAAAAAAAAAAAATATTTTTGCTGTTGTTTTAGAGGAGTTTCGAGAGGGAGCAAAAGTAAATGTGTGTCTTCAATTGGCCAATGTCACCGGAAGTATCCTTGCTGTTTCTTGGGGCTTTGGCTGCTGTCACCTGCAGAAAAGCAAAGTTGGGGGGCTGCCTGGCTGACTCAGTTGGTGGGGCATGTGACTCTTGGTCTCAGGGTTGTGAGTTCGAGCCCCATGTTGGGTGTAGAGATTACTTAAATATAAAATCTTAAAAAAAAAAAAAGGTCCTAGTTGGCAAGCAGGGAGGCTATGTGACTAGTCAGAAGGGCTTGAAGACACAGCCTTTCCTGGGACCCAGAGGCAGAGTCTCCTCTCCCTTCTTGTCTTAGGTATCACCTATGGTAAGCATGGCCTGGAGGCCACTGACGGGACAGTGAAGTGTGAATCCAGCTTGAAAACAGCAGCAGGTCAGACAACTGGAAGCACTTCCCAGCCAACCAGGGCTGTGAGGCCAGAAAACAGGATGGGGTTTCCCTTTCAGAAGCACTTTCAGCCGAAGGGGACCTGGTGGGCTGGGGCTATATAGAGAGATCTCCAGAAAGGCAGAGGGCTGCCTGGGGTGATCCCTCAGTGAGCCCAGGGGGCTTTGCAGCCTGACCTGCCCCTATGATTGTTGATGAACTGATCTCCCTTTTCGGGCCTCTCTTCCTCTTTTTATCAAAAGAAAGCTTCTCTCCGTGGGAGGCAGGGTCCCTCTCCTGTGGGCAAAGGGGCAAGCCCCTCGTGGAAGGAGGCAATTTGGGGTGTGAGGGGCAGAGACAGGAGAAGCTTTGGGGACCTAGAAAGAGACCCAAGGGTGGGGAGAGGCCCTGTGTGGCCCTCTCTCTGGGGCCCAAGGCTGGAGGGAGAGAGGGACCTCCTGCAGGGAGGTGAGGGGTTTGAGGTGGAGCCCTGGGGGTGGTTCTTACCCCAACACTGACCTCTCATGATGGTCAAGCATAGACAAAGAATTCCCTGTCAGGCAACCTTATTTGCATACTGGCTTGTGTGTCCTTTGGGGTCCATAATGGTCAAAAGGTTCCTTTAGCACCTACTTTTCTCTTCCTGGGGGGATACTCAGCTCCACCCCCTTCCACTCTTTCCTGTCTTGTCTACGGGGTACCAGGCCTGGACCTGACCCTCTAGGATGCTTACTTTGTCCTGCAGGGGCATGTGTCGTATGTATGTGTGTGTATGTGCTATAGTCTTCCTCTATTTCCAGGCGCATGTTTGCTTCCTTTCTAACCAAGTCCCAGGCCTTTCTTACAAACTTTTAGGAGCAATAATGGGGTTCCATCAACCTTTCCCTATGAAGGGCTCCTCCCTGCCCCCCCATCCCTACTTCCCGCATCCCCTGCTTCCACCGGCAGCCTGTGCCCCCTTCACTCTGCCTCCCAGACAGAAAACTTAAGGAAGGGGACAGTCGGTGCTATACAGAGCCAGGTCTGAGTGGTCCAGGCAAGGCCTGGTTGAGGCAGAAGAAGGGGTTTCTGAGGGGTTAGGAGTAGATGTCTCTGTGGGAATTGGTCCCCCATTCCAGGCATCTGAGATGGCCACGGATGGTGGGACTGAGTTTTGGTTTCTGCAAGAGAATCCATACGGAGATGGCTGGGCTGAATGAGTCTGGAGATCTGGGGACCAGGGAATCAGGGCTGGCCTATTTTCTTGCTAAGGAGAGCAGGGACTTCTAATACTGAGGTTTTATGCCGAGCAACAGAAAGTTGAAGACTCAGACCTCATTTGGGGTTTAGAGGAGAGTGGGGGAGTAATGGGGCTAAAACGGGGGTCTCTCCGTAGGTGTGGTGCTTCATTGGAAGTTCTGCCTGTTGTCTAACTTGAGTATCTCCTGCTTCAGTCTGGGCCCATTTCCTCATGTTTATCTTCAGTGTGGGTGGGGAGCTCAGGAACTCACTGTTTGCTTTTTTCTTCTGTTTTCTCTGCCTGAGAAAATCCCTCAATCCCTCTTTCTTCTTGAGTTCTGGCCTCTTCTGGGCTCCTGTGCCCCCATTCTACCTCTCCTTTGGCCTGCTTCCAACATCTCCTAACAATACTGTTTTGGCTCATCCTGGCTCCTCTTCCTTGGGTGTCCATTCCCCAGATGGCGGTGTGAACTGTGTGTTCCAGACAGGGTGCTCTTGCCGAGGGTTCTGGTGGGGAGCGTCTGTCTGGTGGGGGGGGGTCTGAACTTGCTTTGACAGTCACCCCAGGGCGTTTTCACATTTAATGTAATCCTCACAACTATCCCATGAGGTTAGGATCCTAGTCTCCGTTATACAGAAGAGGAAACAGGCTCAGAATAGGGAAATAATCTCTTCAAGGTCATACAGGATTTGGACCCCGGGCTCTGCTACCTTTGTACCTGTATCCTTTCCTTTGGGAGGTGACTCTTCCTGTACATTTTCCCCTGGCATGCTCTGAAGTGCACTGGGAGGTAAGAAAGGCAAAGGCAGCAGTACCCGTTCTCCAGACCATGCTGAGCTCCCAGAAGCGCTGTGCTCAAGCTGTGTCTGGGATGTTGTCTTCTGTCCTTCAGTCTGACTCCTCACCCCTCAAGGCCTCATGACTTTGCTTATCCTTCCATGGGGCTGCATCAGTAACTTCCTCTTCTCTGGTCTGCCGGGGTCCTGCGCCTGCCCTGCTCTGCCCTGAAGCTATCAGAGTGAGAATAGAACATGCCAGGAGTTGGGCTTCAGTGGATCACAGAGAGGGTCTGGGACCCTTTGGGGAGTGGGAAGAGGAAGCTGTATTGTACCATTCTGGTCAGGGGAGCAAATGGAAGTCCGCAGGGCCTTGGAGGGCCTCTAGCCTCGAGAGGGTGCAGGATCCAGCCAGGGTGCGTTGAGATGCCACCCCTCCTGGCATCTGTGGAGTAGTGAAGAATTTGCATCTGGTGGGGCTTGGGTCCCCTCAGGAGCTTGTTTTGGGCCTGGCCCCTGGGCCAGCTGGGGCCTCCTCCTAGTCAGGAATCAAGTGCCCTGAGAGCTTTGGCCCAGATCTGGCTCCTGACCACAGGGGCTGCAGCTGGGCCCTGGCGGGAGTCCCTTGCTTGCTTCTGGAGCCTGGGTATAAGGCCATGTGACCTTGTTTTGTGCCTTGGTTTCCCTGGGTAGCTGGCAGGTGGCACCCTGTGCTTTCTCTCCTCTTTGGTCTATTCCTTGCCTCTCCTCCCCTCCCCTAATGCCGGACCTTTGCTGCGGCCCTTTGTGAGTTGGTCACCTGCCTCCCTGCCTCCCTGTCCTCCTGCTGGCCTCCTGCCTTTCAATTTGGCTTACCTCCTTCTCCCTACTCACAGGGGCTTTCTCTCACTTCCTGTGTTTGACATATTAGCCCCAGTGCCTTTCTTGTCTTTGCATGTCTCTCTTGGAGGCTCTGTTTCCCCCTCCTGTCTTCAGCTTGGTCTTGGGGTCCACCTGGGATCTGTCTCAGTGACCTGGCTCCTCCCTGACCTACTCACTTCCCTGGAGTGCAAGGTGTAGGCCGAGGGCCCTGGGCACAGTGGGGAGCCTGAGAGTCCTGGGGTCCCTTTTCTTGGACTCCCTCCCATTTCTTCACTCTGTTGTCAGGGGTGGGCCAGGGAAAGGAGCCCAATGATGAAGTGGCACTGTGTGTGTGTGTGTGTTTGCATGGTGAGGGGTGCCAGGAGTGGGATGGGAGGGAGATTGTTGGTGAATAGGGGGTAGACAGGGATCTGCTTATCTGTCTGTATCTGACTCTGTTTGCCTGTCTCTGGATGTCTCTAGCTGTCTGCCAGTCTCTGTCCCTGTCTTTGCCTTTCCGTGTCATCTTGGTTCTGGGACTGGGGGACTTAACCCAGCTCCTCCCCTCTGTGCCTCCCCCACGCACCACCCTCTCTGTCCACTTCAAGGGCGGGCCAGTCAGTGGGCTGGTTTCCCAGGAAGGGAAAGGGGCCGTGTGGGGGGTGGGTGGGGGTGGAGGTGAATGGTAATTGTATTAGCTAGTTCTGATGCAATTGGGCTTCCCAGACTGGGCCCCCCCCCCCTGCCAACCCCCTTTCCCTCCCCTGTCCCCCGCACCCCTCCTCTGTCTCTCCTCCTGTGCTCTCCATTCATCTCCCTCCCTCTCCCAGTTCCATCAGAATCAATTAGACAGTCCCTGCTTTAATCTCATGCAGGAGCCTGGGCTCAGACCCAGCTGCCCAGCTCCTGGTCTGCAGTTTCCACATGGGGCCCTGCAACCCAAACCCCAGGGGCAGAGGGATAACCAGGATGACCTTAGGGCCCCTGTTCTTCCTTCTCCACCCGCCCCCCTCCCCACCATGCTCTAGCCTGCCTTGGGAGGGAGACCAGGCCTTAGGCTCCCCAAGGGATCAATACTCTTCATGGCTCTGGGTCTGTCCCACCCCTCCCCCACGCACCACCGTTTATCATGTCAGCTGCTGGGTGGTGATGGAAGTCGTTTGGAAAGGGGCCCAGAGGACCCAGGAATCTCATCCAGCAGAATAGAGAGGGGTGGGGGTGGGGTGGGGATGGGGGCTTGAATAATGAGCTGCCAGAGCCTGAAGGCATTCATTGTGCAGAAGAGAGTGACCAAGTCCTTCTCCTTCCCAGGCAAGGCAGTACAAGAGGAAACGGTTTGGAATTTGAGAGGGGGATGGAGGCTAGGTATCAGGAGGAACTTCCTGCCTGTCAGGGGTCAGAGACCTGGATTAGGGGGTGAAAGGGAGAGAGAGAATTTAGGGACTCACCTCCTTGGGATATCTGTAAGAGGAGGAGCATTTCCTGCCTCTCCTCTCCCCCTCTCCCTTCTCTCTCCTCTCCTCCTGTCTGCAATGCTGTGCTATGGAAAAGCAATGAACCAAGAATGGGGGGCCTCGATCCACTTCCAGCACCGCTACTGTCTAGCTGAGTGACCCCTGACAAGTTACTTTACCTCTCTGGGCCTTGGTGTCCTCAAGTGTAAACTGAGTGTGTGTTGGGGCAGGGGGCAGGAGAAGGTAGTAGGTCTTTTTCAAGTGTACCTCGAATCAGGACTGGATATTGGGGATCTGTTTCAGAATAGGAACAGGGTCCCCTAGTTAGGGGTGAGATGCATAATGGAGATGCATAAAGACATCACTGTCCTGGCTGTAGAGCTGCAACAACCCTGAAAGTGACACTTCCCCCTGGCCCATAATCCAGGGCTGGGGGAGGGATCTAGTGGATCTGGAAGTAGGAATGGTCTTCCTCCCTCCCTCCCTCCCTCCCTCCTTCCCTCTCTCCCTCCCTCCCTCCCTCCCTCTCTCCCTCTCTCCCTCCCTCCCTCCCTCCCTCTCTCCCTTCCTCCTTCCCTCCCTCCCTCCCTCCCTCCCTCCCTTCCCTCCCTTCCTCCCTCCTTCCTTTCTTCCTTTTATTCATGCAACCAACCAATCTACCAAGTAATGTATGTCCATCGACCACGTGCCAGGCCATGCTGGGTGCTGGGGGGGGGGGGGGCGGGGAGTGCAGTGGCTGAAAAGGTGTTCTGGAAGCTGGCATTCTGGTGGGGAAGAGATGAATTAGTAAAGTGAGCAAATCTGTCAACAAGAGGCACTAAGTGCTATGAAGAAATGCTGGGTTGAGGGTGGGGGAGGGCAGGCAAGGACTTTAACGAGGCTGTCCGAGGAGGTGGGAACCTAGGAGGTGACGTTGGAGCCCACATGAGATGGGACCCCATCTCTGCAGGGACCCCTATTCTGTCGCATGGCGGGAGAACTGTTGGAGTTCTGGATCTTGTAGATGGTTGTGCAGTGTAGCTATGGGTGCAGCCCATGAAGTCCCTGTAAGTGGTGCTGGAACCTGGGGAAACCAGCCTGGGAGGTGAGACCAAGTGAGAGCCCCCTGGGGGCCACAAGAGGACTCCTTGAAGCTGGGAGGGTGTTGAAACTAACTGGTAGTGAGAAAGCCAGGTCTGCCAGAGCCGTCCCCATCTGATGGGGGAGAAAGGCTGGGAGGTCCCTGGGGAGCGGCCTCTGTGCATCTCTCTCTGAGTGTGAAAAGAAGACCCGGAGCCTCCGATCTGATGCCCAAGCCATTCTCCCCAGACAGGAGACGCCATTGTCCCCCCACAGACAAAACCAGCTGGGGGCACTGTGACCCTGGGGCCTGAGACAGAGGAGGCTCTGTGCCTGCCCTGAGCCAGTGGGCCCTCCTCCCAAGGCCTGTCCCCAGGGGGCTACTGGCTATGACCTGCTCTCTTATTTCCTTGACACCTTTGCTGGCTGCCTGTGGGAAGTTTCCCATTCTTCTCCTACTCAAGGGAAAAGTAGGCCCTCCTGGCTCTGACCCAGGGAAAACTTGGGGAGAAAAGCCCAGAGTGGCCCCCTCTCTGTGCACGTGGCTTCCGTCTCACCTAGTCTCTGGAATTTCCTCCCTGGCCTGCACTCAGAATCTGGGTCTCTGGGTTGTGTGAACAAGAGTGGGGTGAGGAGAGATTCCTCCTCCTTCAAGTCCTGGCCAGACCCACAACACAGCTTGGTTTGCTAGTCTGGAATCTAGCTGAGGAGAGGAGGAAGAGGGAGGAATAGTGGAGGTTCCGGAGGGTGGCAGGGCTGGGAGTCAGGCCCAGGGACCACTGAGGCCTGGGCAGGGCCACGTCACATGAGTTGGGGGGCGGGGGGTGGAAGCAGTCATTGGAAGGTTGGTTAATCCTCTGAGGATGCTGGCTAGCTTTACAAAAGCTCCAATGGGGAGGGAGAGTTAGGAGTCTGGGGGCTCTTGTCCGGCACCCTCATGGGCACCGTAGAAAGGTTGGGGTTCTGATATGAGGCCCTCTGATGGACCAAACTCCACCCAGGCTCATCCTGGCTCCTCATTCACTCCATGCCTTGGCTCTAATGTGTGGTCCACTGTGTTTGAGCATCCGTGTCTGGTCCATTCTGTGGAGCCTTGCATCTGTCCCCAGTATTCAGGGGACTGGAAGAAGAAGGAGGGAAGATTTACTAAACACCACCGGGTACTGGATGCAGTTTCTGGTGCTTTGACTACTTTGCGGGAGAAGGGGATTGAGATTAAGAGACCTTTTGGGATTCGGCTCCTCCCCCCCCCCCAAAACCACAAGAGCCTTGGTGGAAGAGGAAGCAAAGGGGTCCCTACTAAAACCTTCTGGGAGATTCTGGGGATTCTGCGGCTGCTATTCTCAGGATTCTGCCCTCCTCTGGTGGTGAATGCCAAACAGAGGCCTTGTGGTTTCCCACGAGGCATCACACTCCCAGGGCCACATTTCTGGGTCCCACCAAGGCAGCATCCACGGGGGCAGGGTTAATCTTCAGGAACTGAGGTGTGGGGCATGAAGCTAGGCCAGGAGCTGGGGGAGAGGGGAGAGCTGGGAAGCAGCTGGAGGCAGTGATGGGCTTGACTGCCTGACTCTGTCAGCTGCACAGACTCTTCCGTTCCTCTCTGGAGGGTCCCTTGGTTTAAGGACACCTCCTGCTGGGCAGTGGATGAAGTGAAGGACTCTGTCCTTTTGAGCCTTTTTCATCGGATCTCCTTGTTCCGAAGAGCTAGGTCTAGCCATCAGTTTCTACTCTTTCTTCCCACCCTCCCTCTTTCCTTTCAGTGTCCTTGATGAGTGCCTTTCATGTCCTAAGTGCCAGGAAGACTTAAGGATGCTGTTAAGAGAAAGTCATCTTGTCCTCTTTTCTGCCAAGCAGGGCCACCCTTCAGCAGCCAACCCTATCTGAAGGACTTCCTCCTATTTAAAAAATGCAACAAGTGATTTCTTTGATTAAACTTTGTTCCACTCCCTATGGATTAAGCCCCATTTCCTCACGTCTCACGTTTTATCCATTTCCTCTGGTGCCCCGGTGGGGAGGCTGTGGAGACTGCCGGACCCCCAGAGAAGAGGAACGCCCCTCTGCAGCCCTGGAAGAGGCTTGAGCAGTGCCAGGGCCTTCGCTGGAGGTCACGGGCATGAGCGAAGGCCTGCTAGGGGGATGGGCTCACTTTAGTGGGAGGTGTAGAGTGTCCCCCTGAGGCCCCCTCCAGCTTTCACCTAGAGCCTTCTGTGTGTGTGTAGGGTGATGGTGGTCCCCTTGCTTGGGGGATTGTTAGGGGCTGAGGGCCCTGATGTCTGTCTTCCCCTCTCTTACTAGCCATGCACTGGCTGGGATCTTTTCCTTCTCTTTCACTGTGTCCCTGCCCAATCTCCCCCAAAGCACTGTACCCCACTGCCTTGTCTCCTGGTGGGGATCTGAAGTGGGGAGGGGGCAGGGCCTGAGAAGTCAGCTGGAGAAGGGAAGAGCTTGGGACAGGGGTGAGAGGAAAGGGATAGGGAGACCGCATTGGCAAGAAAAATGGCCCTGAGATGGTCCACAGGGAAGCCTGGCTGGGCAGTGCAGGCCATGGGGGCCCTGGGGGCGGGGTCCCTAGCTGGCTCTGGTGGCCTGTGGCTGCGGAAGAGGCCCTGGCAGGGTCCTGCAAGCGCACAGCTCCCCCGCCCCTTTTCTCTCTGGGCTTGGCTGGCTGGCTGCCTTCCCGTTTCTCTGCAGCAACAGAAAGAGGGGCAAAGCTCATGGCTGCCTGTCCACCTCTCTGTGGTCTGGCAGTGGGTCTCCAGTGTGTCTGTCTTTGCCTTTGTGTCTCTGTTTCTCTCTCCCTCTCTCCTGCACCTCCCCCTCACTTCTCTCTTCTTCCCTCTTCCTCGTTCCACGGTCACAGTATGGTTACCCCAAACAATATTCTTTCGAGGACCCATCCTTGGTTCACATCATCTGAGCACAGCAGAGGCAGAGGTGGGTCCCGGCTCTAGTGGCAGCTACGGGGCAGGACAGAAAGTGAAGATGGGGAGTGGAGTGCCCTGAACCCTGAGCAGGAGGCTCGGCCATAGCCAGAGGCAGCCTGTCCAACTCTCATTCATCTGAGCTGGTTCAGCCTCCCAGGTAGGGTTCCTTCCAACCTGTGCGGGTTCTGGATGCTCAGAGCTCCCTCCCTCCCTGACTTGGCTGGAGAGAGATCCAGGTAGAGGAGTCTGGGTGTGGCCAGGGTCAGGGGTTGGTGGTGAGTTGGGACAGGTGGTTCAGGTTGTGTTCAGCGTCCCCATGTGCATGCCCCAGCTCGAGGATGTTTCTGCTTGTGCTGGAAGCCGGTGGCCTCCGTTTAAGTTAATCACATTATGCTCTGGGGAGCAATATGGGAATTGAGTGAGGTCTGGAGGGAATCCACACACGCACGCTGGCTCGCACACTCACTGCAGCTCGGAGCACAATGCCGCCGCCGCCGCTCAGCCTCCCAGCGCCGCTGTGCCTTCCTCGCAGGTGGACGCCGGGCGCCTGGCACCGCCTCTGCCGGGTCCCGACCCGCCTCTCCCGCGCGGCCCCGCGAGCCTCCCAAGTTGCCGGGGTGCTTGCGCCCGCCCCCCAGCCCGCCCGAGAAGCAGGCGGGCCGAGGCCGTCTCGCCGAGGGGAGGAGAGAGGGAGCCGCCGGAGGAAGTCCCCGAGGGTGGAAGCGCCCAGCAGCGGCCGGCGCCTCCCGCAGGGGCTTCCGGGGAGATGGAGCCACGTCGGGGCCGCTCCTCCCGCTAGAGGGGGCGGGACACTCGCGCGGCTCCTGCGGGGCTCAGGTTCCGGGAGACCCCGGGGCAGGGCTCTCGCCTTCCTCCTCGCCCCACCCCAACTCGGCGCCCCGAGCGGCGGGTCCACGTGCCCAGACCCTCTCGCCCGCCCGTGGCGCCCACCCTCGGGGTCATCATGACTCGGCTGAGCTGGTGCTTCTCCTGCGTGATCCGATGGGGCAAGTACCTCTTCTCCTGCCTCCTGCCCCTGCGCTTCTGCCTCCGCAGCCAGGTAAAAGTCCTCTGCCTCACCTGGCACCTGTCCCCTCCCTGCACCCCTCCCTCAGACAGGCACTCCGGGCAAGCGGTCTGCGGTCTGCCTGGGGGCCAGTGTATCACCCTCCCACCCTCAGGGACACCACCGTCTTGACCATTGTCAGCCTGGCTTTCGTCAGAGTTTGGGGACTCCTGGGGGGCCCCTACCCATGCAATAGGGATACATGAAGGAGGAGTGGCTGCCCCTCCCCAAGCACACCTTAAGTTTGGTCAGAAGTCTGGAGGATAGTCTTTGGGAAGGCAGTGGGGATTTGGGCACGGAGGAACCTATCTAAGGGTTTAAGCATCCCTAAGTTTCTGTGGGAAGGGAGGACTAGTTCCTGGAAACGTCTCTTTTCCCCCACCGGACTGAGGAGGGGCCAGAGTTAAGGCCGGGGGAGAGCAGAGTGACATGGAAGTGGGGTGTGAGGGGCTGGTGGACTCAGAGGGGCTATCCCAGTAGATGGAAGGACCGGGGAACGGGACAGGGAGAGGATGGGGGCGGGAGGCAGTAGCTGGGTTAGTGAGGGTGGAAGGGTCTGCAGGGACGCAGTGCTATGGGTGGGTGTGTCCTAGTTGAGCATCCTGGGATCCTCCCCGAGGAGAGAAGATCCTTGACAATGTCTTCAGGGTGTGTTTGCCTGTGTGTGTGTGTGTGTGTGTGTGTGTGTGTGTGTGCGCGTGTGCGCGCGCGCATGTGTAAGGGGGAGGGTGGGGAAAGGGTGGAGGTGGGGGCATAGGTGGCCAGCAGAGTAGGGAACTGGAAAAACCGCTTGTAACCTCACATTCTCCCCTGGAGGGGCAGAGAGAATCCCCAGGGCATGACTTGAGCCCTTGGAAGCTTCCAGTGAGGGGAAGGAATTTAGGGACTCGGGGTCCTATGGCAGGAAACTGACCTTCTGATCTGTTCTGCATTCCTTTGAGAAACTGGAAGGGCCCGTGTCACACTGGGGAAGAAGGGTGCAGTACCCCACTCTGGTTAATTAAGAGTGCCAGCTGCAGAGCCCGTCTGCCTAGCTCTGAATTCTGGCTCTTCCATTTACTAGCTGTGGACCTTGGGCAAGGTGCTTAATCTGGCTGGACCTGAGTTTTCACACGTGTCACATGGGCATGATGAAACTACCTACCCCAGTGAGTCGTTGTGAAGGTTAAATGGGGCAGTACGTTTAAAGTGTTTACCAAAGTGCCCACTACATAGTAGTGTTCCATAAAAATTACGGATATTGTCTTTATTATTAGTGTGCCTTTCCAAGCAGGGGTCTCCTTCCTTGTAGACCTCCAGACAGGCCAGAACTGGGGTATGTGGGGATGGAGGGATTTCTCCCAGTATCTATTCTCCCCCTCATATGGAATTGAATGTTCAGCTCCTCCTCCCAGGTGCTGCCTCTGGGCCTCAGTTTCCCTCTCTGCCACTCCGCAGTGGGGAAAGGTGCCAGCAGGCTTCCGCCCCAGTCACCCAAGGTGTGCTTTGAAATCTTCTAGCAAAATGCATTGTCCCCAGTGATTGGCTGGGAGGCAGCCGCTGCAGCTGTGGAGCACGGGACCAGAGCACCATCCACGGTCCAGTGGGCTCTGAGTTCAGATGCTGCGGAGTCGGGTTTTCACATTTGGGAAAAGGCAGCCTGCAGCGGGCAATGGCCACCCAGGACCAGGTCAGTCAGACCCCAGGCTGCTTAGCAATTCCCCCTCCTCATTTGCAGAGGTAGAGAGTGACCTGAACTCCTCCTGGGCCAGGATTAGAACTGGGCACTGGTGGTGGGGGTGGGGGGGTGAGGGGCTGGCTGAGCAGGTGCAGTCACCTCCCTCCAGCCAGCCTTTGAGGGCCTGAGTCAGGCAGGAAATTAGAGCTGGGGGAGAGATCAAGATCATTGAGTAGAGCTCTGGGAGAGATTTTATTAAAAATTGTTGGGATTGGGCCCAGACTCTGTCCCCACCTAGGGTGCTGGTGGAGGGGAGGTTAGGGGAAGGGGATGTGAATGATGCCCTTTCCTATGTCAGCTGGGGAAACTGAGGCCCAGGCAGGGCCGGGTTGGAACCTCACCTTTTGTCTCAGGGAGCATCCAGATTTCTGGAATGCAAGGGGGCCACCTCCATCTCGTACTAGAGGGGTGGTAGTCATGGGGGCAAGAGGCAAGACCTCCCCTAGCCCACAGGGTGCCTTGGTGGGCTTTGGGATGGATGCCCCATGCTCCGGACTGATGCGGCCCATGCCAGGCTTGGTGACTGGAGTATGGATGGGACTTCAGCCCCCACCTCGCCCCTTGGCTGCACCCTTGTGTGATGAACATCCCACGTAGTGGTACATGGAGGCATGCTGGGGCTCCAGCACCCTAGAACTCGAAGGCCAAGTGTGTGTGTGCTGGTGGGAAGCAGGGTGAGGAATCATGGCTTACCCGAAAGGAGGCTCTCTGGGCAGCGGGGGCCAGACCCTGTGCTCACCCAGGTCTCGGCCCCAGGGCTTGCTGGTACTGTGGCCTTTCTCTTCCTGTTGCCTCTTCTAGAGCCATAAGGGAGCCCAGCCTGTCAGTCTCACCCTGAACTGTGCGGCAGCACTCTTTCCTGCCCCCTGCTCCTCCCACCCAAGTCAGACCTGGGCAGCTGACCCCCTTTGTGGAGCTGCAGCACCAGCCCTTTGATAGGGGGTGGCAAGAGAGCTCACATGTCACCACAACATGGGACCTCAACCCCTCGTCCCTGGGTGACCGTACTGCTTGCTACAGGAGCGGCAGGAAAGTTCTCAATTCTCATGAGATGTTGAGTCAGACGCCCTGGTCTCCATTCTCACATACACTAGCTGTGTGACTCTGAACCTTTCTGTGCCTCAGCTTCTGCATCTGTAAAATGAGAGCTGGTAGGAGTCTTAAATACCACAGTGAAGGGCCGAGTTAGTTACTAGTGATCTTTCCCGGGGCCAGAGGTGGCATGGCAGAGGCTGAGGGGACGAAAGCCGACAGATACAGTTGCCGAGTGCTTTGGTGTTAGGATCTGCAGTTGGACATCGGACAGGAATTCCAGAGCCGGCAGTGCACCTGCCTATTTGATGGGAGGCCTCTGGGACCGGCTGGGAAGAAGGCCATGATTTGAGCGGCCCCTGCGTGGAAGGCGGTGGGCTGTGGCATTGGTAGGAAGCTGAAAGCTGGACTCTGGTCTGATAGTGACCGGAAGGCAGGCTGCTTAGGAGAACGTGTGGGGCCTGGGACGCACGGGTTGGGGGCTCTGTTCCTGACCCGCTGGCTCTGTGACCTCCCTCCACTGCAGGGCTGTCATCTGATAACCAAGGAAGCTGGATGAGGTCAGCTGTGCCCCAAGGCCAGACTCTCCCAGTGGATATGTTTGACTGACAGAGTGGTTTCTTTAAAAAAGCCAGCGTGGTGAAATTTGCTTTTTTGTTCATATTTGGTATAAAAGACTTTATACGATAATATAGATTTGGGGCCTCTCTCGGCAGATCAAAAGATCTGATGGTATGGGCTCACGTCCCTGATGCCACAGTGGCTGTCACTGAGAAGCGTGTGTCCCCTTTAGCTGGGGCTGCCGTCTCGAGGTCACCAGAGACCCCTCTTCTTTGCCTTCTCTAGTGCCCCTGAGAGCTCTGGCCTGTGACCCTTCCAGTCACCCTGACTGTGGCTGCTAGCTGAGCCAGAGGGTCTTTCCGCCTCCGATGGTCTATGACTTTCACGTCTGTGCTGGTGGTGACAGAGGAAAGGCTCAGTGCCACCATCGGAGATGGGCTGGACAACAGGAAGAACTTTTTGATGGATGAGTGTCGAGAGATAGGAGGAATGCATTGGAGGGAACTTGGTGGCATCAAAGAAGGTGCAGCTGGAAGGGGCCTTGGAGGCCATCAGCTCGGCCATTTTGCAGGTGAGGAAACTGAGGCTGGGAGAATGTCAGGCTTACAAAGCCCTTTTTAGCTTCATTCCTGCCCTCACTCACCCATCCCTCCGCGTCAGCTCAGTTCACCTCCGACCGGCGCCGGCCCTAGAACCTGCAGAACTGTTTCTTCCGTTGACTGCTGGGTCTGGATCTGGATCTGGAGACCCGCTAGCAGGAAGTGCTCTGCGTGCAGGTGGGGGAGACGAGTGGAACACAAACCAGGCCACAGCAGTGGGGAGGCAGTGGGGTGGTGTGGCACAGGGCGGTGGCAGGTTCTGAGGCTTCTGGGATCCCAGTCTGGAAAATCCAGCCGGCCCGCTGGCGTGTACCTGATGTCTGCTGCAGACAAGACCCTGGTGCAAGCGCGAGGCGGGGAACCCCAGACTGAGCACGAGTGTTCTGGCCTCCTGAGAGTCTGCAGCCTGAGAGAGCTCAGAGGCAAGGGAGGGGGTGGCAGGAAGAGACAGTACTGAAGATGGGTGGGTATCGTGGGCATGTGCAAAGGTGTGCAGGCTGGACTGCCCAAGGCCTTTTCAAGGGGGCCAGAGGGGGAGAGAGGGAAGGATTGGGAAGTTAGATGCTAACTGTAGGAAAATAGGTTAAGACCCATTGATTGACAGATTGACTCATTCATTCTTTAATCAGGTCTGGTACCTGCTGTATGCCAGGCTCTGGGGATAAGCACAGGACGTGTCCTTGCCCAAGGAGCTCTCCCCTTGCGTGGGTGGGGGAGGGAGCGCCAGGCTGTGCAGGATGAATAATGGGTAACGAGCCCCAAACAGGGGGTCGTTGCAGAGTTAAAGACACCTCAGGTGGCAGAGCTTAACATTAAACCGGCTGGATGGTGGTTAGGTAGCAGGAAGGACTTCCCAACAGTGAGAGGTTAAGATACAGGAACAGACCCCCAGAGGCTTGGAAAAGAGAGATGGGAGCCTTCTGGGGGAGGGTTCTTCCAAGGGGACCTGCGGCACTAGGGCCCTTCCCACCTGTTTTTAGTCCCAGCTGGGGGGGACTGGGGAAGGCACTGGCCTAGAGGCTGCAGGGCCCCTTTGGGCTTTGTGGGAGGCAGACAAGTTGCTGTCACTGTGACTTGGTCCTCAGTTTTGTTTTCCAGCATTTCTGGGAAGCTGCAAGGTAATTTCTCAGAACTTCTGTGATAGCTGCTGGGAGGCACATTTCCTAGTGACGCCAGCAGGAGAGGGCGGTGGGAGCAGGCAGGGAGGACGGGTGGGCGTGGGTACTGGGGTGTCAGGACGTGGCCGCCTGAGCCCTTGAAGCGGTGGGAAGGCTGGCAGGGCTGGTGGTGGTGGTTGGGGGGGTGAGTGGGCTCCAGGCGCTCAGAGAGGCCTCCTGAAAAACCACTCCTCCTTGCTTGTCCCTACGCTTGGGTCCAGCAGAGGGTGGGAGGGTCTGCAGGAGTGTCTGTCTGTGGACGCCCCCAACGGGCTTGGTAGGGAGGTGGCTGGGGTGAGGGGGCTGAAGGGTATTATGACGCTGCAGGGCATGCAGTGTGGGGGCAAAACCCTTTGCAGCTCAGTAGCTCTGCAGAAGCACTTGGAGCAGGAGGAGCAGGGAGTCCTGATTCCTCACCCCACCCCCCTGAGCAGAACAAAGACTTAGGCACCTGCTCCAGGAAGGACCAGAATCAGACACCTTGCTTCAGTGTCCTCCCCTGACTTCTTAGAACACCAAACGATAAGAATGTCAGTCCCTTGTGCAGTGCACAACCCGTGTTTCTGTGTGTGGCAGCCTTTCCCCAGAGGAAATGTGAATGTTTCCCTCTCTTTTTGGAGTTTCTCAGGTAAATGTCTTGGCTGGACTGTGGGCTGGGAGTCAACATACCTGCTGGGCAGGTCCGGCTGAGGGGAGAGGCCGGTTGTAGAGACTGACCCCTGGGGATGCACTGTGTGTGTGGTGCTGACAGAGAGTGGCAAGGGCATGCTCTTGGGTGACGGGGGTGGGGGGAGCGAGGCTGGGAATTTGTAACCCTTTGTACATGTGGCCGGGGGTGTATACAGCACACTCGTGCATGTGCGTAGGAGCTCAAGCGAGAGGACTTTTTTGCCAGGTTACTCAATCCAGGAAAATGGTCTCAGAGTGCTCTGGGTGGGGCCCTGTGCTCGGCATTTTGAGTGTTTATGTGAGTTGGACTCTGTGTCCTGATGTGTGTGTCTTCAGAAGGGGGTGGGGCTGAGCCCTCTTTCCCTCCCCTGAAAGGCTCCAAAAAGCAGAATGGGTGATTCACCAGCCCCACCCACTCTCACTTGGTCCAGCCTCGGCCAGAGCTCAAAGAGGAAAGTCTTTGGGGGAAAGGTGGGGGGTGGGGGTGGGGGGTGGATCCAGACAATGAGAGCCTGAGCAGATTTTGCTGGATTCGCCTGCAGTGCTCCCTGGGAATACACTTAGATTCTGTACCCTACTTTTTACCCCTCTCTGGACCCCAAACTATTGCCCCGAGCTAAGGTGGGGGGAGGGGAGGGCTGGCCAGGAAGGGGGACACTGTGGGGGAGAAGTAGGCGGGTGGAATGGTGGGAGGTGAAAACCGGGCCCAGGGAGGGGGAGCCAGGGAGGTGGAGGAGGAAGTGGGGAAATGCAAACCAAATGTTGGCCCAGGGTACAGTCAAGAAAAACAGACTCTTGCAGGAGCCTGGAGCGGGGCTCCCTTTAGGAAGGGCAGGAAGGGCTGGGACAGATGTTTGGAGAAAAGAAAGAAAGAAGGAAAAAAAAAGAAGTAGGAAAAAAATTGGAATGAAATCCACAGCCTGGAGGCAGGGCCATTCTCCCACAGTCTCTGGCCTGGTTTCTCTTGTGTTAAGGCCTGTGTTAAGGCTGAGTGTGTGCGAATAAATGTGCGTTCCCAGGGCGGGAGAACGTGCATCTGTACTCAGAGATGGGATGGGGCCAGGGAACCCCAGGATATACAGACTGTGTCTGTCTGTCTGTTCATCAGTGGTCTGGGGGTGGGGAGGGGGGCTCCGCAGTGAGGACAGCAGACTCCAGGCCACCGGCATCAGATCAGAAGGTGGAGGAAGTTTTGGTGGCTCACCGGGGTTGTATGTCTGGAGGTGTGTGTGTGGGGAGTGCAGGGTGGACGGTGATGGCTTGTGGGGGGGCTGTCTCCGGTAGCTGTCCCTTTGCCCCGTCTCCTTCACACCCCCTGCAAAGCAGGGCTTCTGACCCCCAACGCCACCAGCCACCAGCCACCAGCGGAGCCTGGAAGGAGGGAGGAGACTGGAGGCTGGGACAAGGGGGTGGAGTGGGGGGAGGAGGAGGAAGGGAGGGAGGGCGAGAGGCCCGACAGATGCTGGCTGGAGGAGCAGCGGCCTCATTCTCAGAGCTGCCTTCTGCCTGCTCCGCGAAGGCTGTGAGCTCAGGGGGGCCGTGTGCAGGCTCCGGGCTTGGCCCGAGCGACGGGACCCACCAAAGATGACGTGGATCTGTCTGTCCTGCATGCTCTGGGTAGGTCTGGCTGCTTTAGCTAGGAGGTTGTACCCCCCACCCCCGGTCTTATCCTTAGGCTGAGAGCCAGTGGTGGTCGGGTCTTTGGGGGGGAATGGAGGTTGGTGGTGAAGGCGGAGGGCCTCTCTGCCTCTAACTGACAGAAGGACAGACTGACTTGGGCAGGCCCTCAGCCGTAGTCCTTCCCCATCAACAGGGCCTAGGCCCTGGTTCTCGTGGTCGGCACATCCCCCCTCTCTACCTCTCTGGCCTCCGCTTGAGTGCAGGGGCTGCAAGTAGAAGAAAGAACCAGAAGTTTGTTTCTTTTTGGGGCCTCTCCTGCCTGCCGCCCCCACCCCCTGCCATCTTGGGGAGGGGTGGGGGGGGGGAATTCCTCCCCCCCTGGGTTGCTCAGCCCAAACTGGAGAAGGTGGCTGTGCTAGGGGCCCAGGGAATGGGAGACACTGACCTAGCAAATGTAACCTGGGAAAGCCTGGCTGCAAAGAATTCTGCTGGGATTCCATCACTTCTGTCCCTTCTCCACTCACTTTCAGCCTCTACCCACTGCCATCCCTTCCTCTCTAGGCCTCCCATCCTTACGGACACCCCTGCCGCCCCTCCCCTCCTGCCCAGGGGAGGAAACCCCTGCCTCGTCCTCCTCCTCGGTTGAGGGAGGTGTGGGTTGAGGTGAGGGTGCTGAGGTGTGGCCAGGCAGGGCTTGGCGGGGGGGGGGGGGGGGGGGGCACATGATGAGGTTAAAAGCCTCGTGGGAGAGGTGGGGGCTGGGAGAGTCCCGGCTGTTGCAAGAGGGGTGAGGGCAGGGGCAGGAGACCCCTTCCCTAGAGGGGCTACTTGGCTGTCTGGGCTGGGCGAAGGCATGCACAGGGGTCAGGAGGGCGGGGAAGCCATCCCCGGCTGAGGTTCATGTCGTCTCAAAGAGAGTGATGACTGGTTTTGGGGGAGGGAGCTTTAGACCCGGATCCAGATGTGGCCTTTCCTGCCCCTTTCCCTGTTCTGGCCAGGCCCTAGGCAAGCTCAGTCTGAGGACAACCGTGGGACATCAGACTTGGGTAGCCAGGTGTACTTGGGACAGAGGGGGGAAGGGTGGGAGACGGGGCTGGGATGAGGGGCTTTGGGTGGAGTGTGGGGCTCTGGGGCAGGCGTGGGTCTGAATAGTAGACTGAGGGTGCCTGGAACATCCTGCACACGGGATGCATCAGTGGTTTGCCGGGCTGATGTTGACATCTGTAAAATGGGAGCTTTGACCAAGTTCATCTCTCTAAGGTCTTCCGGCTTCCCTCAGATGAGCTTACCGTGCTGAGGACTGAGGTGGGCAGTGGGGGAGCCCTGCAGGGGGAACAGAGGGCAGTTAGACTTCCAGGGATGATAGGCTGCTGTGGATGGAGGAAGGGCCACCCCTGCTCAGAGGTCGTGGGGAAAGTCCTTCATCCTGACAAGCCTCAGTTTCCCCGTGGGTGAAATGAAGATGGTAAAGGGGCATTGCAGAGAGGTAGGCGTGTGTGCCCTATGGATCTTACTGTCCTTTCTAAGAGTTGGGAGAAGGTGCTGTTGACCAAAGGGAGGTATGGGCGCTGCGACTTTGGTGCCTCTAAGCCCCTCCCCTACCCCCTCTCCTGGTGCCTTCCCAGCCCTGTCCCTCCTGGCCCTGTGGGACAGCCCAATGGGCACTCGTCTACAGGATGGGGAAGAGCTGAGGGAGTGGGCTGGGCAGAGGGGGTGGCCGTTGCCAGGGTGGGCTGCAGTCTGGGGAAGTGTGGACTGGACCGAGGGCCCCGTTCTGCCCGTGTCCAGGCTGTTGTCTCCCCCTCCCCCACAGCTGCACGGGTAGTTGTACCGGCAAACTTCCTCTCTTCTGGGTGGGCCTTGGTGGGACTGGGGTGTGTGTTTGTGGCAGGGAATGGAGGGGTAGATGGCACCAGTTATGGAGATGGGGCACAGAAGCCCTGGAGACCTTGCCAGGGGGGCTGCTTCTGCCTCGAAAGGCACCTGGCGGTGGGAAATGCGTGGACTCTGATACTAGACAGGCCTCAGTTAAAATCTTAGTTCTATTACTTGCTAGATGGGCAGCCTTGGGTAAAACAGTCCCCTTTGTGAGTCTCAGTTTCCTGATCTGTAAAGTGGGAATAATAAAACACACCTTGTATAGCTGGGATGAGCACAGAGGTAATGTATGTCAAAAGATCAGGTACCCAGTCACACAGTAGGTGCTCAGTAGATGCTGGTCCTTCCCCCTCTCGGAAACCTTGGCTCGTGGGATCCCCTGTATCCCAGATCTCATGTGCGGGGAGGATCTACCTGGGATGGCTGTTGTGGGCCGGGACCCCACCTCTGAGGCTCCCGACTGCCCAGGGCCTGGGGCCAAGAACTAGCTGGGTCTGCAGTTATTCTGGAGCCAAGAACTAGCTGGGTCTGCAGCTTAGGAAGGTAAACTGAGGCATGGTCTGGAAGAGATGTCTTATGCCCTAGTGTGAGTGCATGATTGTCTATGTGTGCACATGTTCCCGGACAGGGATAGCTACAGATGTTTCATCCAAGAAGCAACGTATCTGCAGGGTATAGTTTTCACAAGCTCTAGGAATGAAACAAATATCACTTTATTAGCTGAGGGGTAGAGCTACATATTCTGCATGACTTGATTCTCTCATCAAATGCTCCCGTTTGTTTCTACATATCCGAGTATGGTTTATTTAGAGAATAATACATGCCCATTAATTGAGGCTTTTTGATGTTACGCCGATTGAGTTAGAGCCACTCTGTCCTCTGGAACTGGAAGGAATGCCTCAAGGGTGGTGGGGCTGAAAGAGACACAAGGCCGTGGCGGGGAGTGGCGAAGGCGCCCAGGCCCTGCCCTGAGTAAGCCACGTGGCCTCTGGCTGGCCACTCGACTTTTCTGGACCTCGCAGAAGTGTGGATAGTATTTTCTGAGGCCATTTCCAGCTGCAGACAACGAAGTGTTCTCTGTTCTGGAGTTCATGCTCTTCCCAGTGCTAAGCACATATTTTTTTCAGAAGGGTCCTCACGAGCCCTCAGGTTCTCAGTGTGCAGTTTCTGCCACATAGATCCCAGTCTGACCTCCTGGTCCTGAATTTGCTGTCTCTGGAGTTTTGTTTGCCCGTGAGGGCTGTGCCCACCCGGGGCCTCCTGATAAGCAGGGTTTGGGACCTAGGCTGGGCTGGATGAGACTGACCAGGGTCTGAAACAAACCCCTCCTTGGGCAAAGCTTTTCAGAATGACTTTTGAGGCACAAAGTCAGAGACAAGTACCTCACTGTCTTTCTGCAGTGTTCAAAGGAAGTGCTGTGTGCTCGCTGACAGTGCCGTGCCTGGCCTTGATCCCGGCCTCGCTACTTGCTGGCTGTGTGCCCTTAGACAAGTAGCTTTACATCTCTGTGCCTCAGTTTCCCCACCTACCTATAGGGTTGTTAGATTTCAAATGAGCTAATAGACCCACACATTTGGAACAGTGTCTCTCACACAGTCAGGGCTCAAGAAATGTCAGCTCTTATCGTATGATGGCATGTTTTCAAAGCCACCCAGCAAGCTAGACTCAGGACTAGAACCTGGGTCTCCTGGTCCCCCATCAAGGGCTTTCCACTCTGGGACTCCTTCAGGGTAGGGTGTGTGGAGTCGATGTGAATGGGGCCAGGAGAACGATGTGAAGGCAGAGAACAATCAAGGCCTTCCCCTGCAGACAGCACACACAATGCTCAGAACACGGCCTCTGGAGCCAGCCTGCCTGGGTCCAAATCCTGACTCTGCCACTGGATAGCTGTGGTGGTCAGACAAGTTATTTTGCCTCTCTCTGCCTTTCTTGTGTACAGTTCCTTGACTTAAACAATTTCGTTTGAACCTCAGTGTGATTCCGTAAGGCACGAAGGGCAGGGACGACAAGTACCAGTTTCCAGCCATGGCGAAGGGGACCCACAGAGGGTAGGTGGCTTGCCCAAGGCCACATGGCCGCTGGGTTCAGTGTTCCTGGACAGGGAAGGTGAGGGCCGGTGCGGGGTGAGGGGTGTTGGAGCTCTGGTTAAAGGGGGTTGGGGGCGAGCAGCGAGGGGTACGGGCTGGTGTTGGGGAAGTACCGTGTGTGATGGAGAAACCGTCCGGCCATTGGGCCATGTTGGCACCCGCCTGCCCACCCACTGCCTGTCCATCCATTTCATGGATGATGATGGGGTTCTACTTTCTTCAAGAAGCTTGCAGATCTTGGGCTGATGATTACAATAAGATGGGTGTTGCCAAGAGGGAAGCTGTGGGTGTAGGTTAGGGGGTACCTAACCTGGATTGGCAGAGGCAGAGGTGTTAGGAAAGGCCTCTTGGGAGGCCTTTAATGCAGAGGTGAAGCTGAGAGCTCGGAAGTCCAAGTACAGCAAATGAAGATAGTTGTGGATGGATAGGACAGGGTCAACTAGCCAGGATATGGCCTTTGGGTAGAGGGGCACTGACGATGTGACTGTCAGGGCTCCTAGAGATGGCCAGGACGGGCCACTTCCGGCATACTGTTACAGATGATGGCAGTGAGGTGGCTAGGGACTTGGGACCTTGCCTCAGTCAGACCTGGATTCGAATCTTTGTTCCATCCTGCCCTACCTGTGTGTCTGGAGTAAGCTCCTCACCTCATCGTCACTGTGAGGGGTCCGTGAGGGACTCCGTGGCAGCCTCTTGCCGTGGCACCAGCCCATGAATGTGGCTCAGACTATCCCGTCCCTGTGTCCTTCCACCCCGGGAAGGGTGGGCACAAAAAGGGACCTGGGACTTGTTGATCAGGAGCGTTGGGATGTGGTTTGTGAAGGAGCCGAGTGGCGCAGAGAGAGGCCAGCTGAGGGGAGAGATCATTCAGCTCAGGGGACCGAGTCAGGGGCTGAGTCCTGGGCTCCCACACCTCCCATGCTCCTCTGTCACCTGGGAGGAACTCAGTCAGTGCCGCCCCCTGCCCTCCTCCCTCCGCAGAGATGCAGGGCTACTCACAGTCAGAGAGCTTTCTTCTGAGCTTGGATCGGTGGCTGGTGAAGGGGGTGACCTGTGTCCTCTCCCCGAGGGCAGGTCAGTGGGGTACAATTACACGGGGAACTGAGGCCAGGCATCAACTCCATTCAATTCGCTCCTTCTTTAGGGATCACACTGTTCCAGCACCTGAGGGACATGGAGCAGAAGTACCGGCAGACACGTGTACCTGGGGAGCTAGTCTAGCGTGCATGCGCACGTGCGCGCACACACACACACACACGCATACACACGCAGGAGTGACAGACAAGGTGAAACGTAGCCCATAGCTAGGGAGCTTTTACTATGTGCCAGGTGCTGTTCCCTTGGCTTTTGAGGCATTGTCTCACAAGCTATGGGTGGTTACTTTTATCAGCCCATTTAACTAAAGTGAGGCAGACAGGGGTTCAAACACTTGCCTGGGGCCACCCAGCTAACAAGGGAGGGGAGGGACAGTCACATTGCACAGAGTCCTATGATGCAGCCCCAGGAAAACACAACCAGGAGAGGAAGGGATACCTGGGTTGCGGGTGGGGGGCGGTGCTTAGCCTGAATTGAATCCTGAGGAACCTGAGGGACCTCCTGCCAAAGAGCCTAGAGTCTTCGAAACAGGGAAATCAAAAGGAGGAGTAATGGGTCCAGATGAAAGAAGATGAAAGAAACCTAGCAACGAAATGTAATACAGGCCTCTGCCTGAATCCTGAGTGCAAAAGAAAAACAAAACCAACGGCCCAGCTCTGAGGGATGTTAATGGGGCAAAAGGGGAAATGAGAATATGAATTCAATATTAGATAATAGTACCACATTGGTGTGGAACTTCCTGCGCTTGAGACTCAGTGGAGCTTGTGTAGGGGCAGAGACGGAGAGGGAGCGCGGACCCAAGTGGCACATCATTAACAAACGGTGAATCACGGCCACGGAACAAGCATGCTCGTCTTTTCCAGCGCTTTTACGCTTTTCAAAACACCAAAAGAAGGCAGCAGTGGAGAGACTGAATCTGAGCCGGTGGTGTGTGGGGGAGGGTATGGGGAAAATCTCCCTGAGGGGGTGAGGTTTGGATGAAGCCTTCCAGGATGAGGACAGAAGCCTAGAAGCTTGGCCAGCTGAGAAGGGAGGACGGGCATTTTGGGAGGAGGCAAGAGCAGAGCAGAGGCTCAGAGGTGGACGCAGGGCAGGGAGTCGGGGAGTGGGGTGTGGGGATTGAGATGGCGGGGTGGGCTGCTTACGGACCAAGGCTGCTTCCCCGGCTGGCTTGAGGGAGTCCGGGTTTCATCTTGGATTCATGGGTAGGCATGGAAGCATTCTGGGGGGAGTGGGGGCATCAGTGACCTCATAGAGCTGTGCTCCTTAGAGGCTGCATGGAGGCTATGTGGGGAGTAGGGGCCCGGTGTCAGGGGACCAGAAGGCTGTTGCGGTAGCCGTAGGTTGAAGTGACAAGGCCTTCGATAGGGCAACGGCCCTGGAATCAAAAAGTACAGGAGGGCTGAGAGTGTTCAGGAAGCAAAATTCAGAGTCTGGCAGCTGGTTGGATTGGAGGGTGGAGGGCCAGGAGTTGGGGGGTGACTCAGAGTTTTCCACCCTGGCGACCAAGAACACTGTCAGGCCATTAGCTGGCTAGCAGATTGCAGGTGGTGGTGGTGGGTAAGGAACTTTGGTGTGTATGTGACAGGAAGTGGGGTTGGGGGAAGTTTGCTCTTGAGGTGACCGGGGTCTCCCAGATGCTCCTTGGGGAGTCTGAGTCTCCTCCACAGAAATGACAGCTGATGCCAGCCTGGCAGCCTAGCACAAGACTGCCAGACGTGGACTGGTGGGTGGCCAGCAAGCAGGGCAAGGCCTGCCCTAGGCCTGCTTTTTGGTGACTCTCTTCCCTGAAGCTCACTGGCCGCGTAGACTTCTGCCCTCTGGCCACATCCTCCAGGGCTCCTAGCCTCAGGGCATAGGGAACCTAGTGGGGATAGGGCTGGGGAAGTTTCTCTGGAGGGGGCGGGAACTCCTGAGCTGGAGGACCCCTAGGGCTGCCAATCCCCTTTCACTCCCCACCCCCACGCCATCACACTCTGCCCCCACGGGGCAGGGAGGAACCAACAATCAGCCTTTCCCACCCCAGGGCCCAGGACTCCTGCCAAATCTGTCGCAGCCAGATGTGCCCCGCCCCTCTGGCTGGGATGTATCTGGCAGGCAGGCTTGGCTGAATGGAGGGTGGGAAAGAGAGGATCCCCCTGAGGCCCAGGAAAGCCCTCTGATGCTGGGTGGGCTTGTCACAGGGGCAGGGGACTCTGGGCTCGGAGGGTGGGGAAGTATGACTTCTGGGCTGGGACCCCTTCCCTTTTCCGGGCTCTGGCTCTTGAGGGAAGTGGGTGTTGGAGAGATCGGGGAGCTCCTGTTGTGTCTTCTGTGTCCCCCTAGTTTCCCCCAGGCCCTCCAGGAGCTAATCCAGCTAGGAAGGGTGGGGAGTGCTTTGTGAGGCTGTCTGCCACCTGTCAGGAAAAATGATGAGCACTGTCACAACAAGTGGTTACCCCTGCACAGAGATTTGCACTTCACGGGCTCGTTCACATCCTCTGCCTGTATCTGCAGAGTAACTCTGGGGGAAGGCAGTGAAGGTACCCGACCCCCATGTTTTTTCTTTGTCTGGATTTTAACATGTGGTCGTCGGGAAGTTCTCGTACCCCCTCGAGTCTAATCTTGTGTCCTTGTGACTTCTGCCCGCCCCCCACTGAGTTTTGTTTTGTTTTCAGTAACTTCATAGATCACGTCTGGTTCATTCTTACCGTGACACCTCCTTCAGATATTTGAAGACATAAGGTTCACCCACCCTAGACTTTCTCCTCCAGCAAACTGGGAAATCTTCATACCTCTGTGGGTGACCCTTTCAATGAAACTGCCAGATACCCATTGGATAGCCGGTGAGCCGATACTGTAAAGTGGAGGTCACAGCCTGGAACCACTTGCCTGGGGTTGGCCAAGCTGGCCTCCTCACTCCCACCTGGGTTCCCTAGACTCTCACAGAGGGGTGATATCTCATGAGACATCTCTCTGTGTCACCATGAGCATGTCCTGCCCTCCGTTCCTCCAATCCCTTCATCTCAAACGGGCCCATTGTTTCCCCTGCTCTGTCTATACTCAGAGGATCTTGTCCAAACCCGTCACTTCTGTCTGGGGACTGTGAGAACCAGAGAAGGTCACTGATGTTCTCAAGGTCACCAGCCTAGACAGCAGGTCTCTAGATTCCCATCCCAGCACTCCTTGAGCCAGAGAGCCAGAATGGGGTGGGGGTGAGGGGCAGGAGTGTGCTGGGCCGTCGCCCACAGGCTGCTTAGAGAGGCCGCGAGTGAGGCCCCGAGTGTATCTGAAACCCTGTTCCTGTTCTCCAAGCCTGTGTGGGGAGAGATTTTGTAAACTCACATTTATGAGTTTGGGCAGGCAGAGCAGGCAAGCCCAGGGCCCACGGGAGAAGTCTGGGCGGTTGCTTGTCAGTCTGGAAGGCTCCGCCTGCTCCCCATCTGTTCACTGGGCAGCCAGGACCCTCTTTTGGGAGATTCCACTGCTCCAAGTATACTTTGGGGAGAAGGTCTCTTTCTGCCGGCTTTGGGGGAAGGGCTGAATTTGGGGTATAGGTGGAGAAGTCTGGGGGATAAATCGGAATGGGGGGCCCTGCTTGACTCAGTGGGGTGGGAGAGGCAGGTTTAGGGGGTGGCTAGAGTAGGCCTGAAAAGACTGGGCTTAAGGGCTTCCTGCCTGCCTCCCCAGACAGGCCTTAAATTGAACTCCGGGTCCCCTTCCTGCTCCTCCCCCCAGCCCAGGGGGTGCTGTTGCGTCTGACATTGGGCTGGGCCCCCTCCCTGGAATGTCTATGACAGAGATTGTCTGGAAGGCTGCCAGCCAGGGGCTCAGATGGGAAAACAGGGGAGGTGAGACCTCAGAATGGAGGGAGCTCACCTACCCTCCTTGCGGGCTGGGGGACAACTGAATGAGGTCCAGAGCAGGACAGTGCCCTGTCATGTCCTGCCCCCATCCTCAGAAGCTGGAAGCACAGCTCCTAGGACCCAGCACGCTGGAGTATCAGAACCCAGGCCCTGCTGCTGGTCTTAACCACTAGGGGGCACTGCTGGGCTTCTGGCACCACTCTGGCTCCATTGCCCCCTGCCCTTGCCGCTTCTGCCCTGGGCTTTGTCTCTGATCCATCCTGCCTCCCTGCCATCTCTAGCTGCCTGTCTCTTTGAATTTTGAGACAGTCTCAAACTTGAGATAGTTGCAGATACAGTGCAAAGAACTTTTTTTCTTGAGCTATTTGAGAGTAAGTTGCTGACACAATGCCCTGCCACCCTTTAATGCTTTCCTGGTTTTCCTACAGGGACTTTCTCCTACCTAACCCAACACAGCCATCAACGTCCGGGACCTGACATCAATACATGACTACTGTGTCCTCCTCAGACCCCACCGAAGTGTGGCCAGTTGTCCCACTGACGTCCTTTATGGGCATGGGAAAAATCCAGTTCAGAATCAGCCACTGCTTTTGGCAATCATTATCTCTTTAGACTCCATCAGTCTGGAAATCTCCTCCATCTTCCCTTGACTTTTGTGACCTTGTCACTTTTGATGATTATAAGCCATTTAATTGGTAGACTGTGCCTCGATTTGCGTTGGCCTGATGTTTCTTCACGATTAGATTCAGCTTGTGTCTCTTCGGCAGGGAAGTGGCAGAAGTGATGTTCTGTTCTCAGTGTGTGTCCGCCATGGTGCGCGATTTCCAGTCTTCCCATTACTGGTGATGTTCGCTTTGATCATTTGATTAACGTGGAGTCTGCCGGGAAAAGTGACTTTTTTCCCTTTGTAATTTATAAAAGTGTGGTGTGGTGAGGTGCTTTGAGATTTGTAAGTATTCCGTTTCTCATCACACTGTGAATTTTTTCACGTATTTTGCATATCAGCATGGGCTCATTTAGGCCACTGCTATCGTTCTGTATTGTGATGCTCAAGTCTTCCCAGAGTTAGCGTTTGGGGGCCCATTCAAGCTGGCTCCTGTGTCCCTTTGTCTGTCTGCCCCTTTGATTCTCTGGTTCCCTTTACAGTCTCTGTGTGTTTCTATCTAATTTCTCTTATTCTCCATGTGTGCTTGTTCATCTCTGCCTTTGTCTCTGCCTTATCTCTGTCTTCTTCCTCTCTCTCTGTTGTCTTTCTCTGTCTTTCTCTGTTTCTCTGTCTTTATCTTTGTCTCTCGGTCTCTCCAACTCTGAGTTTCTGTCTCTGTCTCTCTCTTTCCCTCTCTATCTCTCTGCCTCTTTGTCTCTCTGGCTTTCTGTGTCTCTCTCATTTTGTCTGTTTTTTTCTCTCTGCATCTCTCGCGGCTCAGACTCACTCTGCCCCCCAGGACTCACCACTGCAGTGTCTTCAGAGAGGAGTCCTGGACCTGCTAGCTTTCGGGATGCTCTGAACACACAAGTCGCCCCCTCTGGCCCCTGTGTCAGCGCTTGGAGGCTCTGGAGCAGGGCACAAGGAGGGGGACCTTGAAGAGAAGAACCCTCCCCTGGGACTTCAGGGTCTGCTATAGGTTGTGTCTCTGTGTGTGGCCATGTGTGTGCAGAGGGGTGTCAGGGAGCCCTGCGCAGGGTGAGGGAGCTGCCGATGTCTGTGTTCTGCCGGCCCCTGCTGCCAAAGCCGGGAAATGCATCACGTTGGACACCAGGGTGAGGGGCCTTGGAGAGGCATGGCACCCGTGGGCAGGGATGGCTTCCCGGGGCATCCACGGGAAGCTCCCTGAGCCTGGGCCTGGGCTGAGGGCTGCAGATGGGAGGAGGGGGTCCTAGGCAGTGTGGGTGCAGGGTTTTGTGGCTTAGAGTGTGTTCCCATATGTGGTTATGAAGGACAGACTGTCAGAGTTTGAGGGTGTGGTGCCCAACCTCATGCCATCCAGAGCAGGAAACCGAGGCCTGTGGCTGCGGCGGCTGGTGACTGGCTCGGGGCTCACGGCCAGTCGGACACAGAGAAGGCTGGACTGTCAGCCTGCCTCTCATCGCATGTGTGTGGTGCTGTCATTTTAAAAAGGAGGTTTAAGGGGCGCCTGCCTGGGTGGCTCAGTTGGTTAAACATCCAACTCTTGATTTTAGCTCTGGTCTTGATCTCAGGGTTGTGAGTTAAAGCCCCGTGTTGGGCTCCGTGCTGGGTGTGGAACCTACTTAAAAATAAATAAATAAATAAATAAATAAATAAATAAATAAATAAATAGATAAATAAATAAAGGGGCACCTGGGTGGTTCACTCGGTTAAGTGTCCGACTTCGGCTCAGGTTATGATCTAGCCGTTTGTGAGTTTGAGCCCCGCGTTGGGCTCTGTGCTGACAGCTCAGAGCCTGGAGCCTGCTTCGGATTCTGGGTCTCCCTCTCCCTCTGCCCCTTCCCCACTCACACTCTGTCTCTCTCTCTCAAAAATAAATAAATGTGAAAAAAAATAAAAAAAATAAATAAAAAGGAGATTTAACATGCCAATATTTTCATAGTGCAAAGAACCAAAAATAAAGATGGAAGAAGCCCGGGCTGGGGCAGGAGGTGGTAGGGATGGGGTTGAGAGAGAATGGAGGGACGTGTCACATTGGCGACATGGGGACATGGACAGGGAAAGGAATTAGCTGTGTTCACACACGGTGATGAAAACGAGGTGCTGCTGCTCCGTGCGACTGTGTGGATAAACCCCACGGATTAATCCTGAGTGACAGAAACCTCACAGTGAAGCTTAGAGCTCCGGCAAAATGCATCTTTGGTGAAAGGAGTCGCCACAGTACTTACCTTAGGGGGCTATTGACCGGGTCGGCCATGAGACAGCCTCCCGGGGTGTGGTTGTGCGGTGTGCGCGTGTAAAACCGTATTGAGCAATCCATTTAAAATCAGTGTCCCGGTAGGCTGACCCAGCTAATTGTGGGAGTCTGGGTCACACTCAGCTTTCTCTCTCCTGGGGCACCTCCTCCCAGAAATGGGCCCAGGCCTGTCACCCCTGACGGGGCTCTCACTTCTCCTTTTCCCCAGTCCTTGCCCACTTGTCCCCTAGTCCCCTCCGCCTCCTTCCCCGGTCTTCTGCCCAGGCCTGATCACTGTGCCTCTCCCCCCACCCCCCACAGCCGGAGGATCTGGAGGCCCCCAAGACTCACCACTTCAAGGTGAAGACCTTCAAGAAGGTGAAGCCCTGTGGTATCTGCCGACAGGCCATCACCCGGGAGGGTTGCACCTGCAAAGGTGAGCAGCTGGTCAGGCTCTGGCTGGGGGGGGGGGGGGGGTAGAGCACTGTCATGGGAACGAGGTGGCCTGGGGCCGGGGCAGATGTCCTCGGGGTCCTAGCCTGGTGCCTGGTTCTCCTGTGGGGAGATGTGCTACGCACACCAGATGGCAAGCTTGTGGGTGTGTGTGGATGGTACCTGGCAGGTGTGGGTGGCACGGGCATGACCTGTGGCTTGTGAGCGAATGGCCGGGATGCGTGTGGATGATATGAAGAAGGCACGTGGAAGGGGTGTCGCATGTGGATGGCGTGTGGATGGTGTGGGGGAGGTGTGTGGAAGTGTGCCTGGCACTGAGGAAGACGCCAAAGCTAGGGAGGAGTGCAAGAGGCTCTGAATCCGACTTGGGGGAGAGCCTGGCGGCTGCTGGGCTTTTTCAATCACTGTTCTCATGTGCTTCTGACACGGCCTGGGATTTGGCTGTGACTGTTGCCAGAGAGGTCAGTGTCTTGCCCCAGATCACACAGTAAAATCAGCAGGGGGGCCCCGCGCACAGTCTCAGTGATGGTGACTGACACCCCCTGCCCAGCGGCCCTACCAGATGCCTCCTTCTCCTGCCCACCACCCCCCCACCTCCCATCAGTCGCCAGGGCCCCCAGTGTAGTTTGAATCACTGAGCCTCTCCAATTCAGGCTGGCAGCACCTGTCATCCGGAGGGCTGACTTCAGCTCTTGGCGTCCTGGCCCGCCCTCTCCAATCTACCGTCCTCACCAGCTCCGAGAGGGACTCCACGTAGATCTGGTTATGTCAGCTCCCTGGGTAAAGGTTCGGGAGCCCCCACTACGCTCAAGACAAAGCACTGACTCCTTCCTGTGCCTCCAAGGCCCAGCAGGACCCACCCCGTGCCAGCTCTCTGACCCATCCGCCCTGTCCCCCAAGCCCATACTCACCCCGGCTGCACCTCGCTCAGTTCTGGAATACGCCAAGTATATCAAACATGCCATAGGGGCCAGGCTCCTTCTTGCCCGAGGGTCTTCACTCAGGTGGCTCTACCCGGACTCTCCCCTCCCTCCCTGCCAGTCTCGGCGGGGCTGGGAAGCTGGGCATCAGAGCCTAGGGAGCAAGCACGAAAGCACTTAGTATGAAAGCACTCACATGGATCTCCTGCAGGGCTCGCAGCCTCCGGAAAGTGCTAGTGTCGCCCTCAGTTTACAGATGAGGAAACCAAGGCTCAGAGTAGTTAAGTCTCTTGCCAAGGCACACAGCTGGCTGGGTCCGAGTGGGGTTGTCGAGGGTGTGCTCTCTGGGGGAGGGAAGTCCTCCTAGACAAGGAGTTTCAGCAGTATGTTGGAGGGGGGAGTGGGTGGATGGGAATGTGTGAGTGTGTGTGAATGTGCACGTGGAGGCATTCTAGGCACGTCCTGCTATGTGCAAAGGGCAGAGGTTAATGGTCCTTGACTGAAGAGCTGGGACGCCCGGAAGGAATTTAGGAGGCACAGGGACTTTTGCAGTACCAAAGTAAGCCGCATGGTGTCACCCTCCTCCCAAGAGGTCCGGCTGGGACGGTGTCGGGTTAGGGTGGGAGCCGGGAGAGTCAGGAGGAGATTGCTGGGGGCGCCGTTTTCCATTTTGCTTGCGTCACCGCCCCCACCCGACCCGCTGAAGTTAGCCCCTGAGCCTCCATCCCCTCCACCTCCCACCAGTTCCTTCCTTCCTTCCCTGGTGTGCCTTCCCTTCACCCCAGACCGCCAGCACTCCTCTGATAGGAGGCAGAACAGGGGTGGGGTAGAAGGAAGTCTGGCACTCAATGTCTGACCTTGGCACATCTCTGGCTGCAAATTCTGTAATAGTCTGTAGTCCTAAGTTCCCCAGTTGACCTGGCTTGAAGGCCTGGGTTGAGGAGGGGATGTGAACCTGTGGGAAGGGAAGGCCGCCAAGGTGAGACCTGGGTTTTACCTGGTTCGGAGCCTGGCCCTGCCAGTGTGAACCAGAGTGGAGGGCAGGTGGCCAGTGAGCTGCCAGGCTGGTTTGGCAGCTCTGAATGAGTTATTGAGAAGTGGGAAGAAAGCCAGGACTGCAGCCCAGAGGCACCACCAGGTGTCAGGACTGGGCCATGGAAGGGCTGGGGCTGGGCCCAGCAAGGGAGGATTGAAGACTCCCAGCTCTACAGGAGACTACGATGTGCATTCTCAGCAGAGGGTTGGGGTCACCAGGCCTGGGGATGGGGTTGGAGCCACTGGGCTTGCTGGTGAGAGATACAGGAGTGGGCCAACTCTCTGTGTTTTGGAAGCAGAAGGTGGCACAAGATGGACAGACCCCCTTATCCACCCACCCACCCATCCATCCACGGCCACCAGCTATGGTTGTACAGGTTGTTCCCCGGCTAAGGGGGTGATTGTGGACTAAAACCCAGGTCATGTTTTGTTCACCAAGCCCAAACCGAAGGGTTTGTGGTGCTCTCTGGTTCCTTTTTTGGTCTTCGAGTCTGGGGTCACAACATGGTCATTCTCTGGATTAGTGGCTGAGGGTGATGAATGTGGAGGGGTGCATGGAACATCAAGGCTCTGAATTCAGTCTCCTTGCAGTGCTGAGGGCACTCCAAGTGCAGGCATGGAAAGTGAGGGCACTTTCCTAGATCTAGAGAAATGGGGGCGTTTGTCCTGTCTCCCTCTGGCTGACCTGCTCTATAGCTTGGACCAGTCTTCTGCTCCCTGCCTTCCGCATTTCACTGTTTAATGTACTATGGCTGAAGGGGTTGGGGTCGATGATGGGGTTGGGGAAAGGAGTCAGGGAACCTAGGGTCTAGTTCTGGACGGGGAGACTCAAAGATGGACAATGCAGGAAAAGAACGAAGGTGGCAGGACATTTGGGCATAAGTATGACTGATATACAGGCAGAGAGGTCACTGTGAGACTGTCACCAGTCTTTTCCTTCCCTGAGCCTGTTTCCTCCTGTGTACCATGGGATTAGTAATAAACCCTGTCCTGCGTCTCTGGGGGGGTGGTTACTGCGAGGAACACTGAGGTTCTGTGTGTGGCTGTAAAATGAATACCAGTGTTCTGGACTAAGGCTCCCTGTGAGGGAGACAGATGGATGAGACAATGGGAGGAGAAGAGGCCCCAGGCCTTTGTTAGCGGTCCAGGCACTCTGTCTGGCCCTGCCACTCACAGGCTGTATGACCTCAGATAGATCACGTCACCACTCAGGACTCAGTTTCCTCAACTGTAGAGAAGGGGCTGGACCAAGAATGTTCCCTGAGCCCCGGCCAGTGGGAGGGCCTGGAAAACTCCTCTGTTGGAGTCTGTAAAGGCTAGATAAGTCTCCCAGTGTAGGTTGCCACCTCACCTCCTGCACACACAAGGACATCCACCTGGCAGTCGTGAACTAAGGGCCCTCTGGGCTGGACGCTGTACCAGGTACTGGTGCCGAAACCCAGCCCCTGACCTGGGAAGACAGACATGCCATGAGACAATCACAGAACATGTGGCCAAGCTGACACAGAGGTGTATGAGAAAGGTTGTCTCTGACTTAGCAGAGATTTTCCTGTTAGGCTTCATCAGGGAAGGCAGAAGGAGGCTGGGTCTGGAGGGATGTTTATGAGTTCCTCAGGTCAAACGGTGGGTTTCCCCCAGGTCCTTGGGGGCAGTGCTTTAGGGAGTCTAGGGCCTTGCTAAAGGGCTCTAGCCTTCTGTTAGGCTGAAAGCTGAGAGGAGAGACCAAAATGCCGGCTCCAGAGCCCAAGGATTGCCATCTGGGCCTCGGTGTGGGCCTAGTTTTAGACTACCTCCTTTCTCAATGCCACTGACCAGCCTGGAAGGCAGGGGAGGTGCCTGCTGCCTCCCCAGAGTGGGATGTACCCGGGGAAGACAATTCACCTCTCAGTGGGACAGGCCTACTCAGAAGCCCTTACTGGTTGGATTTGGGGAAAACTTGTTTCAGGGAGCTCGTTCTCCTCTGTTATTTCACTGACAATGACAGCTTTCACCCTGTTTCTGAGGACCTCTTTGGAATCATTGGAGGCAGCCTGGTAGGGTGGAAAGACCCCAGGTTCTTGTCGTGGCTTGCTATGCTCTGGCTGTGTGAGCTTGGGTGAGACACTTAACCTCTCTGGGCCTGACTTTCCCCTTTCTCTAAAAGAGGGATTGGACTGGATTAGAGGTTCTAAACTGTTCTCCAAAGGAACTGGATTTTTTTTTTTTTTTTTTTTTTTGAGATACTTTAGGGGCCTGAGAAGGTAGGAAAAAGGAGAAATCCAAGGGAAGGCTTGAGGGGCTGAGACTCTGGAGCCCCTGCCCATTTGAATCAGAAAAGCTCTGGTTGTGGGAGTTAAATATATCAGGAGGCAGAATGGATGGTGGTTTTGTACTTAGCCCAGGCATCCTGAATTCATATCCCAGCTCTGCCACTTACGAGTGAGAACTTAGGCAGGTCGCATAACCCCTCTGAGCCTCAGTTACCTCTCCTTTCAAATGACACACATCACACACCTCTCTCCTTGACTTACTTTGGGGATGAAATGAGATAATATGTACACATAAAGGGCTCAGAACAGAGCCTGGTACAGAATGAGCATTCCTGAATGGTAACCAATATCAAAGGAGTCCATGCGTATGAAAGTTTCAAAAGCACTGGACGGGATGATCTAGAAGTTTCTTCTCGCTCAACTTCAAAGTCTCATGGCGCCCGTACCTCTGACCATCCCTTGCATTAGTTGGGGTTCTCCAGAGAAACAGAACCAACAGGATGTGTGTATAGATGGATGGATGGGTAGGTAGGTAGTTGATGGATGGATAGAGATAGGTAGGTAATTTGTTTTAAGAAATTGGCTCATGCAGTTACAGAGACTTGGCAAGTCCAAAATCTGCAGAGTAGGTCATCAGGCTGGAGACCCAGGGAATTGCAGTTCAAGTTCTAAACTAGTCTGTTGGCAGAATTTCTTCCTGCTTGGGGAGGTCTTTGTTTTATTCAGGCCTTCAACTGATTGGATGAGGCCCACCCACATTATGGAAGTTAATGTGCTTTACTCAAAGTCTCCTGATTTAAATGTTACTCTTATCCATAAAAAAACCCCTTCATAGAAACAACTAGAATAATGTTGAACAACTGTTTGAGTACCATGGCCTGCCCAAGGCCATGGAGATCAGCAGAGCAGGGAAGGGCTGTTAGGCTGGGTGGGCAGGTGGGTGGCTGGGCTAGTCACTCTGTCAGCTGGGGAAGAAGCTGAGGCCCACTGGGGGTGTGGGCGGTTATTGCTGGGGTCAGGTGCACACTGAGGCTATGTGCTCATTTTCCAAGCCGAGGCCAGGAGGAAAAGGCCATTTAGATCCCAACAATGTTGGCTTCCTGTGTTCCTGAGAGGCAGGAAGCCACCTCAGGACAGAGTCCTGGCAGCCCAGTGAGCCAGTGAGGCGGGAGCTGGCTGAGGGCTGGAGTTGGGGGTGCATTTTTCCACCCCAGAAGGTAACCTATGGACCCCTCTACACTATGGGGCTCTCAGCTCCCTCTTAGGCCACCAGCTGGTGTATCAGGAGCCTGGAAGGCAGGGGAGGTGCCCTGCTGTGTGGGGGTCACTGTTGACACCCATGGGCAGAGATGGGACTCTCGGGGCTGCACGGAGCTTTGGTTTGATGGGATCACTCCCCAGGGGGCTTCATCTTGCAGAGTCACTGGCTTCAGAGGCCACTGTCTTCTGTGGGAGCTGGGGAGGGCCACGGTTCGCTCAGGTGGGGTTGATCCTGAGATGTGCATCTGGGAAGGACTCAAGCGTAGAGGACATCAGGCCGGGAAGGGTGGCGTATTCCTGCCCTTGACCCTCAGTGAGGTGTGGTACAGTGTGGAGTGGGCATCCATGTCAATCACAGGCTGGGTGTTTCCTCCAGTGTGTGGGATGTGCGCAGGGTTGGAACCTGGGCTTCCCCCGCTTTCTTTGCTGTTCGCTGGAGGGAGGAAGAGACAGGTGGTGACTGGTGGGGAGACCGGTGGGTAACCCAGACTGTCACAGCTGGAAGAGGGCTTGAGGACCATCTGTTCCAGGGCTCAGTGACGTAGGGAACTTCAGGGGTAATGTAGGCAAATGAGTGTGAGTCAGCAGGGCGTGGTGGGGACCAGAGAGTGGGAATGACTTACTTGCCTCACGTCACACAACTATATGATGGCAGTTGGGACCGGAAGCCGGGCCTCCTGACTAGGAGTTGGGGGCTCTCCAGTATAATAACAGCAGGGATGAAAAGCTGCTATGCTGTGGGTCGCCCACATATAGGGAGTCAGTTAATTCCCATAACAACCCTGTAAAGTAGATACGGTTATTGCCCCCATTTTATAGATGAGGAAATTAAGGCTCAGAGTGGTTAAGTAACTTGTCCCAGGTCACAGAGCATGACCTACATCTGAGCTGAGAGCCAGTCTACACGCAGCCAGGTAGGTAAGTGGGCAGATGGAGAGCTGGACCAGGTTGGATCGTAGGTAGTATTTGTACTGACACACTCGGAAAGCACTGACCACGGTCCCTATTTGCCCTTTCCCAGCAGGAACTGAGCTGAAAAGTAGGGCTCACCTACCCTCTCTTGTGTCTGCCTCATTGCCCTGGAACATCAGCCCCAGTCCCAGTGGTTTGGGCTGGGGAGAATCTTTCCAGTTTTAAGTGTACTCCACGTGTGTTGAGCCCCATCTGTATGTCAGACCCTGTGCTAGGAGAAGGGGCAGGATACCAAGCTGCCAAGTTGAACAGGACCTGCCTGGGAGCACAGAGGAGGCTTTGAGTGCCTGATCATCTAGGGAGGGGCGTTTTGAACTGGGCCTCAGAGGCTGTATATGAGTTCACCATTTCAGGCCTACTAGCCTCAATGTCCTTTGGGGGAGTTCACTGTGGCAGCAACAGATCTCTTTTGGGGCAGTGGCTGGAGGCCAAGACAAGACCTGCCTGTGCGGGGCCTTATAAGCGTGCTGAGGTGCTGGACCAGGTGTTTCTAAGAAGGAGTATAAATGCGATTGGTTTGCACTTGAGAATGGCCTGTGGTTCTGTGGATTGAAGGGGGACAAGGCTGGAGGGGAGACGGGGCCCAGGGAAGGATAATTGGCCCGAACTGGTGCAGTGGTGGGGGGCTGGCAGGAAAAGGGTGACCCAACTGCCTCTTTGGAGTTACTTTCTGGGACAGGATGACTAATCGTATTGTAGGGTAAGGAGAGGGGAGAAGGGGTCACGGGGAGGAGCATGCTGGTCCCAGGATGCAAGGCAGGACTGAGAAGATGGCCTCTGGCCTCAATTCCCAGCAACAGCCTTTAGCCTCTTGCTTTCTGAGGGATCCTGTGCCCTGGTTTCTGTGTTGTTTATCTGTAGCTACTTAACACATCATCCCCCGACTTAGCAATTTACAATAAATATGCAATTATTATGTCACAGAGTTTCTGAGGGTCAGGGGTTCCCGTGTGACTTAGCTGGGTGGTTTGGACCCTGGGTCCCTCATGAAGCTGCGGCCAGGGCGGTAGTCATCGGAGGGCCTGACAGACAGGGCCTGGAGGATCCACTTGCCAGGTGGCCCGGGCCTGTGCCTGACAAATGGGCGCAGGCCGGTGGCAGGGGGCCGCGGCCGTTCCTCGCGTGGCCCTGTCTATAGCGCCTCGTGGCATCGGGACTCGCTTCTGCCCCAGCAAGTGATCCAAGAGACCAGGGCTGAAGCCACAGTGCCTTTGATGACTGAGCCCCAGAGGTCACACAGCAGCCTTTCGATGATATTCAGTTGGGTGTATAAAGCAGCCCTGTTCGTTGTGGGAGAGGGTTCCGGGAGGTGCCATTGATCTGGGAAGTGAGAAGCCAGCAGAATGTCATGCTCAAGTTTCAAATTACAGCAGAGGGGATGTGCAAGTCAGAGTAGGAAATACTGCCCCGGGTGTGTGGGGGGTTGCTGAGAAGGGGTGACAAATTTGTGAGTGCACAGTCCCTGGAGGGCACTCAGGGCAAGAGGGCCTCCTTGGGGAGTGGTGGGCAGGTGCTCCTAAGGTGTCAAAAGCTCTCAGCAGAGCTGCTTGGAACCTGCCACTTGAGTTGAGTTTGCCGAGCTTTTGTCTTCTGGGCTCTGGGGGGTTGGGGGAGGTCTTCCCTTGCTCCCCACTGTAGAGCTTTCAAGGGCAAGTTCTCTGCATTCCAGCATGCAGGGAGCCCTCAGAACACTGTACTGCAGTTGCCCGATGATTTCTCCATCTGCCCTCCATTCAAGGGCATTTGTGGAGTGTCTGCCCACTGTGTGATAGGCGGGGCTGCCCTGTATGGTCATGCAGGCTGTTCATTGCCAAGGGCGCCTACCCGAGGGAGCCCTGGAAGCAGCCACTCTTTGCTCTCCAAACCACACACTCAGGTACAGAGTGGGGTCTGCCTGGAGAGGGGGCACCTCCTTGCCATTTCCACAAAGATACTCTACTCAGCTGTGTGTCCAAGGGGTTGGTTTGCTCAGAGGGTAAGCCTTTTTCTAATTTGCACAAAGCTGCTGTTTGCTGTTGTGGGCTGGAGCAGATACCGTTCTAGCTACTGGGGATATGGTGCGAATGAGACAGGCATGCTCCTTGTCCTGGTGAGTCTAGTGTAGGGAGATGCACTATTCATAAATGAGCAGGAATTGCCCACGTTGACTTCAGACTGTGAACTGTATTAAGAAGGAAATTATCAGGGTACCACTGAGAAAGAATATTGGAAGTACCTAATGTAATTTGGGTGGTCAGAAAAGCCTCTTTGGGGAGATAGATGGCTTTCGGTGGATTCTAGAAGTAGGAGAAGGATTTGGCTTGGGGAACAATAGATGGCTGGGGTGAGGGAGAGTGTTCCAGGCAGCCAGAACAGCAAGTGCAAAGGTCCTGAGGCAGGCAAGAGTTTGGTGCATTCTGTGAACTGTCAGGTATGCAGTATGATACTGGAGGAAGATGGAATCCTGGCTGTTGGTATCTAGACTGGGATCAGGAGGCCCAGATTGGATACTTAGGGATCCATTTTAATGGATAGTTAACTGTTGGGGGCAGAGTATGGCTCAGGGAAAGGCTGAGAGTGGGGTGGGAATGATTAAATGGGGGTGTACATAGATTCCAGGGGAGATCTTCAGTCAGGTCCAACTCATCAATCATTTGTTAAACCTCTGCTGTATACCAGGCACTGTGTAGTGTGCGTGTGTGTGTGTGTGTGTGTGTGAGAGAGAGAGAGAGAGAGAGAGAGAGAGAGAGGGAGAAAGAGAGAGAGAGAGAGAGATCCTTCCTTTGAAGGAGCCCACAGCTGTAGGAACCAAGGAAGTGATGGGAAACATGCTCTCTCTGGTGATACCTGCAAGGAGGTAGGGAACAGTGAGGGAGGCCTCCAGATGAGGGGCCCAGGACTTTTTCCTGAAGGCCTGGGATTTGATTAGCAGAGGAAGGGGAAAGCTCCTTCAGGCTGGAGGTAGTGGCCCAGTGGGGGGCCGGTCTGGCTGGAAAGGCCTTCAGAGCTCAGGCCACACTCAGCCTGAGGCTTTCTCAATTCCATATTCTGAGGCCAGAAAAGAAGGTGTGGAGGTGGGGCTGGGGAGTCTGAAGGGGAGTTGCCACGCTGGGGTAGTGAGAGTGGGGAGACAGAGAAGCAGAAAGGCTAGCAGATGGGCATGACTTGTTTTGGGTGGCCAGGGGTGGATACGTCTTGGTGTGGCCAGGGGCGGAGAAGTCCCTGAGCTGGGCTGGGTGGCTGGTGGGGTCAGGAAAGCCTTGTGCAGCAGCAGCTGAGTCACACGCCTGAGCTGGGGCCAGGACTAGGTTCTGGGAGAACAAGGTCCCAGGTGAGGAGGGCCAATAGCCAAGGTTGAATCCTAGGCTCCACCCATTGTGCCTCTGGACTTCCACTCCCACGGACCAATCAGAAGCCTTGGTATGGAGAGCCCCAGAGCCTCTTTTGGCAACTCTGGGCCTTCCTCTGTGCCTCAGTCTCCCCTTTTGCATTCTGCTGAGAATCAAGTTGGCTCAAAGACAGAAAAGGATTAGAGGAACTGTGGATCCAAGAGGTCAGGGCAGTTGGCTGTGGCTACCAAGGATTTGGGGTTGCAGCAGCTCCCCTGCCTCCCTGACCCCTGTTCTCTAACCAGTGCTGCTAACCCACTGTCTCAGCAGGTCGTGGGTAGCAAATAAGGTCAAGTCCGTGTAGGAGCTCAGCTCAGGAGACCCCTCACTCTATCTGTGGGACTTGGTGGGAGGGGACCAGCAAACCCCAGGGCGAAGGGCCCTGTGGGTGGGGCAGGCAGGGCTGGGACATTCCAGACGGAGGGAACCCCAGAGGAAATTTGATTCCAGCTTCTGGTAGTGGGAGGGCAGAATTAAGTCCTTTGTGTGTGTGTGTGTGTGTGTGTGTGTGTGTGTGTGTGTGTGTTTCAAATGATGGACAAGAAGTTTGTGAGCCTGTATGAGCATCTGTCCATATGTCTGTGTCTACACGTCCGTGTCAGGCTGTGTGTTGGTGTCCCCGAGTCAGAGGTTTCCCTTGGGCATGAGTGTGAGTGTGTGTGAGGCTATATGTGTACATATGGTTACGTTTGCAAGTCTGGCTGAGTGTACGGGTATAAGTGGTTATGGGTGAGTCTGTGTGTGTATGGGTGTAAATGCGAATGTATGTGTGCACCGGTCTTCTCCTGGACTGTAAATCGGGTCCGTGTGTCCCTCTCTGGGGGAGAGTGAGTGCGATTGTGGTTCCTGGGGTGCCGACTGCCTTCCTGGCGCGCGCGCGCACGTGTGTGTGTGTGTGTGTGTGTGTGTGTGTGTGTGTGTGTGTGTGTATGTGTGTGTAAGGGGAGAAGGCCCCCGTTATTCCTTGGCGCGGCTGGCATGGGGCCTGGGTCCGGGCCACCTCTGCCCCTGGCAGGGATCCAGCGGGGGAGTCTGTCCCCCCCTCCCCTCCTCCTGTTCCTCCCACCTTCGCAGGCCTGCCCCAGGGGCTCTGGTGATGGGGGCTCGGTGCCTCCCGGCCGGAGGGTCCGCAGTCCCCGGCGTTCCCACCCCGCGGGCCCCGGGGAGCTGCGGCAGCGGCCCCCCTCCGCCGCCTCCTCCCTGCGTCCCTCCTTCCCTCCTTCCCTCCGTCCCTCCTTCCCTCCTTCCCTCCTTCCCTCCCAAGCGCGGAGTGCGGGCGGGGGTGGGAGGAGATTCGCCGGAGTTTCCATTTCATACCTCGCGGCTAAACTTTCTTTCTGTGTCTCGCCCTCTCACAGTCTGCAGCTTCTCCTGTCATCGGAAATGCCAGGCCAAGGTAAGGGGCCGCGGGCCGCCTGGATCTGCGGGGGGCTCGGGGACGGGACTGGTTCGGGTTCTGGGACGGGAGCGGGGGCACGGGGGGCGCCCGGGGCGCCGGCGGGCCGGGGGCGGTGCGCGGGTCGTCCCCTGCCCTGCTCTTTGTTTATGCTAAGCTTTGGGGCCGGGAGCGGCCCGGGTCAAGGTGAAGGCGAGGGCCGGGACTGGCGGGAGGGGGGCGGGGGAGGGGGAGGGGGCTCTGGATGGGGGCCGCGCGCGGGGTCTCCGCAGCTCCTGAACGTGGCTGGCGGGGACCAAGCTCCGAGGGAGGGGCTTCTGAAGGCATTTCCCTTGGTTGGGGGGGGGGGTGTGCTTGTGGGAGTGGAGGAGGAGGAGGAGGACGACGCGTTTCAGTTATCCCATGGGCCGCGCAGAGCCCTGGTTGGCCCAATTGGGGCAATCTGGAAAAACTCGGGATGGGGGCCACAGTCAAAAGAGCCCGAGGGCGGGAAAACGGGGTAGGTAGAAGTGGGGATGAGGTTGGAGGTCAGGGTTTCCCTGGGCCTGGAATCTCCTGCGAGACTATCCCACTCTCTTTATTGGCCAGGTGGCACTTTGGCCCTCAGTTTCCCCATCAGTGTTTCAGGGCTGGTCTTGGTGGGAGAGGAAAACTGAGGCAAGAAGGTCAGAGGGACTGCTGGGTCCTGGTTGGCCAGGTTGGCTGGAGCCCTGCTGCATCCTCTCGGGCCTGGACCGAGGAGTGATGGATCACGAGTTGGCTTCTTGGAGTAATGGATTATGATGGAATACTTGGGAGAGCAGCTGTTCTGTCAGATGGGCTCAGCTCTCTGGAGGTGGAAATGCCCTGCCTTACCTGTTACACAGCCCATCTCTGCATTGTCCCCCATCATTACTTACATCCTCCCTGCCCTCTCACCCCACCTTTGCCGTTCACACCTGATCTTTCAGGAAGGAGTTCCTTGAATGGAAGCAGGAGGGAGGATGTCTCAAAAAGAAGTACTGGGCAGTTGAGGCCCAGGATCCAGTACATCTCGTGCTCTGCTTCTTTATTTACTGAGTGACCTTGGGCAAGGCATCTAACCTCCCGGAGCCTCTGTTTTATTCTCAAGGGTATGGGGTAAGAAAAGGTTGTTATGAGGATAAAATGGGATAATGCGTGTGAAGCACGCAGTCCAGTGCCTGACATAAGGCAGGTGCTCAAGAGCAGAGTAATTGATTATTATCAGTTGGTAGCTCCAAGAGCCAACTGTTGTTTTGGGGAAGGGTGCCCCTGGAGCAGGCAGGTCTGCAAGGGAATCCACTTCTTCCGGAGTGACCTTGCTCAAGCAGGGTACATGGCCTTGCTGGGGGCATCTCCCCATCTGTGTGTGAACTCCGGGGGTGGGGGTGGGGGTGGGGGAGGGGGAGTGCCCTCGTAGCAGAGGTGCCAACGGCCCGGCTCGCAATGGGCACAGGTGGACGGTCCTGCCCCTCCAGGTGCCTTCTGCTTTTCTGACTCTCCCAGCCTTGCCTTCTTCAGGTGGGGGCAGTGGGTTTCTGCTCCTCCCTCCATCTCCCTTCCTTGTTCTCTTCGTCCAGAGCAGAGCTTTTCCACCCTTAACTCCAGAACCTTTGTTTCCTCCCTCCTCCCTGTCTACTCCCTTTCTCTCCTGCTTTCTGCACCTGCTTCTCTTAATAACAATGGATGTTTGTACAGTGCTTCAGGCTTTAGAAAGCACTTCAGTGGATTGTCTGATTTTATTCTTTTAATTCCATCACCGCATAAAGCAGGCTGAAAGATCTCCTTGTTTTACACATAAGCAAACTGAGGCATCCAGAGGTTGGATGACTTTGCCAAGGTCTCACAGTGTAACTCGTCACCCATCTTTGTCCCTGGACCTTTGTGCTTCCTTCTAAATATCTGATCTTGCTGACGTTCCTTAATCCTTACCTGCCCCTCCGTCTTTGCTTTCCATCTCTTATGGCAGCGGATTCCTTCAACTAGGATAAGGGGACGAACATACTGGCAATGAAGGGTCTGAGTCTGGGTGAACAGGGGCTGAAAGAGGTCCGGAGGTGTGACAGAAGAGGGTTCCCTATTATGCAGCAGCCTCCTGTGGGGTGACAGAGGGATGCCAAAGATGACTTCTGGGGGGTGTAGCCTGCCTGGTAATTCTTGAAAATACTGGAAGCTCAGAATCCACCAGACTGCGGCAGTCCTGCTCTGCCCAGCCAAGGACGACAACTGAGAGGGTAGAGGTGGCCCGGCAGGGCAGTGGCCAGGCAGACAGAAGGAGCTTTTTGGAGGATTTTCCTCTGTAGGAAATGGGACCCACCGGTGGTGTGAGCTCCACCCAGCTGGCAAGTCTTTCCCCTAAAACCACAGCTCTTACTACCGCCCTGCCTTTTCCTCTGCTGGGAAGGGCGATGTGAGCCCCAGAGCACACAGCAGAGCTCTGTCCTCTGGATTTTACAGCCAGATCAACTTGGAGGTCATTTCATCCACCCCCTTACCTCTAGACAGGATTCATTAAACAAATGTTTATTGAACTCTTTCCATATGACACTGTTTTTTTTTTTTTTTTTGTAAGAAACACATTTATTTTAAGACACTGTTTTTTTAAAATGTTTATTTATTTTGGGGGGGGAGAGAGAGAGAGACAGACCAACTATGAGTGGGGGAGGGGCAGAGAGAGAGGGAGAGAGAGAGACAATCCCAAGCAGGCTTGACACACAGCATGGAGCCTGATGTGGGGCTCAATCTCGTGACTGTGAGATCATGACCTGAGCTGACATCAAGAGACAGACACTGGTTTTGAAGTGAATAAGATAGATAAGGTGTTTGCCCTTATGGGACTGACACTTTTCTGGGGGAGACAGGCAGTAAATAGGTAAACATGTTATGAAGGAAATGAGCTAAAGCAGTGGGTTAGAGAGTGATTATGTTAGTGTGGCCCCGGAAAATTCAGAGGAAGTATTGCATGAGGTGAGACCCAAATGATGATGTTACATGATGATCTGGAAGATTGAACGAGCAAGTGCAAAGGCCCTGAGGTGAGATGAGCTTATTATGCTTGAAAGAAGGCCATGCCTTGCTGGAGAATAGTAGCCCTGGAGTGTTCTGAGCACATGCCACATGATCTGATCTCTATTCTGAGAAGACTCCTCTGGCCTTGAACAGGCACAAGAGTAGGGTAGGGAGATGGGTCAACAGGCTGCGGATGTTGGCCAGGTGAAGGGGGCTGGTGGTTTAGGCCGTGGTGCTTGCAGGAAAAGCAGTGAGAAGGGGCCAGGTCTGGGATACATTCTGGGGTAGAGCCCAGAGCTTGGCTGATGGATGAGATGTTGGGTATGTGAGAGAGAATGGGCTCAAGGATGACACCCAGGTTTTTGGCCAGAGTAACTGGCCACGTGGTTCCATTTACTGAGATAGATGGAGTGTGTAAGAAATTTCTAGGTAGGAAGGTGCCAGGATTTCTGCTTTGCCTGATTTCTTATTTCACAGTCCTTCTCGCACATGCTGGGGATTTCTTGTTGATGTGTGTCCTCTCCGGTCCTCTCAAATTCAGCCCGTGCTGGCTACCCCTCTGGTGAGTGGATCATTCTGGACCCCTTAACATGCCACCTTCCGGACTGTTCCTGCAGCATGAACCCATGGCTCTGAGCTGAGAGGGACTATATTATTTATATGAAGCAATATGATATAACAAACAGCCCCCAAATCTAGTAGCTTAAAGCAGCAACAAACATTTATTATCTCATACAGCTTCCATGGGTCAGAAAGTTTGGAGTGGCTTGGCTGGCTGATTCTGGCCTGGAGTCTCTCATGGGGTGGCAGTCAAGATGTCAGCTAGGGCCGCAGTTATCTGAAAGTCCGACTGAGGCTAGAGGAGCTGCTTCCAAGGTGGTTCATTCATGTGGCTGGCAATTTGGGGCTGGCTGTTGGCAGGAGGTCTCAATTTCTCACCACATGGCACTCTCCCTAGGCTGCTTGAGTGTCCTTACAACATGGCGGCTGGCTTCCACAAAGTGGGTAATTCAAGGCAGAGCAAGGTGGAAGTCACAGTGTCTTTTATATCCTAGCCTTGGAAGACAAATACTGTTATTTGTACAATATCCTGTTGGTTGCATAGGTCATCTTCATTGTGGGGGGGGGAGCGATATAAAGACACGAATACTTGGAGGCAAGAATCAGTGGGGGCCACCTTGGAGGCTGACTGTACAGATGCCCAGAGAGAAGGCACGGTGGATCTGGCTCCTGGGGGGCTGTGAGAGCGTTGGGAAGGGCAGAGATGTAGGAGTCAGACATACCTGGGTTTCAACTCTACCCCTGCTGCCTTCCAGCTATGTGAGCTCTGTTGTAGAGGAATAAATGGATACCAGCACCTAGTAGACAGCTTTCTCCTTTCTTGAACCACAGGTGGAGAAGGGTTATCTATTCCAGATATTCTTTGCCAGCTCTTTACCACTTGGACCTGCTTGAGAGAAAATGCTTAGTGTTGGTAGAGGAGGGGCCTCAAAGTATATGTTAAATACCTGTTTACTGCACAAAGGAGGGCTGAGAGTTAGGTTGCACCCTCAAGTTTCTAGAATGGTGCCTGACCCCACTATTCTAGAGGTAGGGGTTCCAATGAAGGAGTAAAGGAATAGAATCAAGGAATGTTGAGGGACAAGAAGTTCCCATTTAGAGAGAGGCTATGGAGGGGGGTGGTGAGGGGAGGGTGTGAGAGCAGGAAAGAAGGAGTAGCAAAGGGGTTCATAATTTCCCTCCAAAAGCCCTCTTACCTTCCAACAGAGACTGACTCCACATAGTAATTTTAGTCATTTACATTTTCTAGCTGAGGTATAAGTTATGTACCATCAAGTATACATTGATAAGTCTGTACCTATATATGAACCAGATCAAGATCCAGAACATTTCCAGCACCCAGAAGTGCCCTTATGCGCCCCTCCAAGTCAGTATCCCTCAAAGGTAATTTCTAGTCTTACTTGCACCATCCCAGATTACTTGCCTCTGTTTGAACTGCATACGAATTGACTCCTACAGTATGTTGACTCTTGCTCCTGACTTATTTCACTCACCATTAGGTCTGGGAGGCTCATCTGTGTGCGTGCACACTGTAGCGGTTCATTCTTCTTGATTGCTGTGTTGTATTCCAGCACATGAATAAACCACAACCTGTTTATCCATGCCACTGTTGATTGCCATTTGGGTGATTTCCAGTTTGGGGCTATTATGAACAGACGTGCTATGAACATTGAATCATCTGGATTTACACAGATCTTTGCAACACACAAAACGTTTCCACTCATCTTCTCGGTTCTGTGATGTGGGCTGGACTCCTGGTAGTCCTATTTTATAGATCCCAAATTGAGGCCTGGGGAGGGTAACCAACTTGGCTAAGGGCCAGTGGTCTTCTACATGATTCTGGCCCTGCCCTTGGACCCATGGGTGGGAAGCAGGTGAGAAGGGAAGAGAATGAGAGAGAGAGAGAGAGAGAGAGAGAGAGAGAGAGAGAAGCACCAGCACGAGCAGGGGAGGGGCAGAGAGAGAGGGCGACAGAAGATCCGAAGCAGGCTCTGCACTGAGAGCAGAAAGCCTGATGTGGGCTCGTACTCACGAACCATTGAGATCACCACCTGAGCTGAAGTCAGACACTCAACTGACTGAGCCACCCAGGCGCCCCATTTATCTATCACTTTAAAGGCAACTTGTAATTTTAGAGTTGTTTTAGATTTATGGAATAGTTGCCGTGATAATACAGAGTACCTGCATAGCCCACACGGTTTCCCTAATCCCCAGATACATTTTTGAGAAATGCTTTTCTCACTCCTGGTTTGCTCCTTGTTTTGAAATAGCCGTCCCCGCTGAAGAGAGCGGCTCCTTCCAGCAAAGTGCTCCTCACCCGTTCCCAGGCCAGAGAAGAGTTAAATGAAAGGACCAGGCAGCCGGGCAGGCAAACTGCCCACTCCTCAGCCTTCAGGCAGCTCCCACTCACCTCCTGCTTCTTTATCTCTCTCCTTCCCTCTTCCCAGACCCTGGCTCTTCCCTGTCCCGAGCACCAGCAATGACTTGGTCTCCTCCCCTGTCCCAAAGGGGTTTAAATCCCGTCCTTTAAGCTTGAAAGGAAAGGAAATCCCATAATTAACCCCCACCTTTCAGTCATATTATACACCACCTTTACCACTCTCTCATAAACACACCTGCGGCTTTCCTTCACAATTGTGTTGGAGGCTTGGAGAATTCTCCTGCTGTCCCGGGTATAGTTGGACTGAGGGTTGTGGGGGGTGGGTGTGTTTCATGCCTTGGGACCCATTGAGTCTTCTCTGGCCCTGGAGGCAGAATATTGAGTTTAAATCCTGACTGCGTGGATAATTGGTTGCGTGATCTTGGGCAAGTTGCTTTACCTCTGTGAGCTCCATTTGCTCATCTGTATCGTGGGGATTATAGTAGGGCCTATCCTGTAGGACTCTTGTGAGCACTGAGAGTGATGACCCAACTGTAATGCCAAGCTCAAAATCAAGTGGTCAAAAAGTTGCTAATATTTATTATTATTATTATGTTTAATGTTTTATTTATTTTTGAGAGGGAGAGAGACACAGACAGACAGAATGTAAGCTGGGGAGGGGCACAGAGAGAGGAAGACACAGAACCCAAAGCAGGCTCCAGACTCTGAGCCGTCAGCACAGAGCCTGACGTAGGGCTCGAACTCAGGAACCATGAGATCATGACCTGAGCTGAAGTCAGGTGCTTAACCGACTGAACCACGCAGGTGCCCCAATATTTATTATTTTACATTCCTTCCGCCTTCTCCTAACTCATGAAAGGTGGGGAGAATCTGGAAGACCAACATAGCTGACTCGAGACTAGATGCTTGCCTATGTTTTCTTCTCTTCTTTCCATTATCAAGGAGGCATCAGGAAATGGTGCAGGTGAATATAATGTGTCTTTTGCTTGGTTGCTGGCCCCAAGGCACCTGAGATTGTAGCACTGGCTTTCAAGACCTTGTCTGTGCATTAGAATCACCTAGGGGCAATGATGATGCCTGGGTCCTTCTCCCCAGAGAGTCTGATTTAATTGGCTTGCGACATGACCCGGGCATTGGGATTTTTAAAAGTGGCAACTAGCAGTGGGAGTGTAAATGGTACAACCATTTTGGAAAACAGACCGTTCCTTATTAAGTTAACATACACGGTTGCTCCCTGACACAGCAATTCCACTCCAAGGTATTTACCCAAGAGAAATGGAAACATGTCCACAAAAATGCGTGCATATCCATAGCAGCTTTATTCACAGTAGCCCCTACCTGGGGAAACCCCAATATTCAATAAGAGGTGAATGCAGAAATTGTGATATAATGGCCCAATGGAATACTACTTAGCAACGAAAAGGAGTGAACCATTGTTCCGCATAGCACTGGAGGTGAATGTCAAAAACACTGTTGAGTGAAAGAAGCCAGACACAAAAGTACACACTGGCTGATTCCATTTTTATGAAATTCTGGAAAGTATGAAGCTGTCGTGGCAAAAAGCAGATTAGTAGTTTTCTGGCCCCGGGGGTGGTAGGAAGACTGACTGCAAAAGGGTGTGAGGGAACTTTTTTTGGGTGATAGAAATGTTCTTTATCTTTGTTGTGGTGGTAGTTATGCACATGTATCCATCTGTCAAACTCATTGGACTATATGCTTAAAAGGGATGTGTTTACCGTATGTAAATTCTGTCTCAATAAAGTTGATTTAAGTAAAAGCCTGCCAGGCGAGTCCTCTTTGCGACCAGATTTGAAAACCAGTGGTCTGCAGCTTCTGGAGACCTCTCTCCATCCTTTCCCTCTTGGTCATTCTCTCTCTCTCTCTTTGGTAACAAGTATATTGAGGTATAATTCACATACCATACAATTCACCCATTTAAAGTGATAGTTTTTTGTTTTTTGCATATTCAGTGTTCTGTGACCATCAACATCAGAACCTTTTTGTCCCCTTGAAAAGAAACCTGTACATTATAGCTGTCACTTCTCAGTCTCTCTATCCTTTCCCCCCACCCCTGCCCCAGCCCTTAGCAACCACTGATCTACTTTCGGTCTCTACATAGTTCCCTGTTCTGGAGATTTCATATGAATGGAATAATAGAATGTATGGTGTTCATTTAATGATTGGCTTTTTTCGTTTCACATAATGTTTTCAAGGCACATCCTTTCTATGTCTGAATAACATTCCATTATGTGAGGTTATCCGTTCATCAGTTGATGGATATTTGGGTTGTTTCCATCTTTTGATTATTATGAATAATGCTGTCATGAATATTCACGTACAAGTCTTTTTGTGACCATATGTTTTCATTTCTCATGGGTATACGGTTGGCCCTTGAATAGCACAGGTTTGAACTGCACGGGTCCACTTATAGATTTTTATAGTACAGTACTGTAAATGTATTTTCTTCTCCTTATGATTTTTTAATTAACATTTTCTTTCCTCTAGCTTACTTTATTGTAAGACTACAGTATATAATACATATGCTATATAAAATGTGTGCTAACTTTGAGTAAAAAACGTGTTAGTTGGGGCGCCTGGGTGGCGCAGTCGGTTAAGCGTCCGACTTCAGCCAGGTCACGATCTCGCGGTCCGTGAGTTCGAGCCCCGCGTCGGGCTCTGGGCTGATGGCTCGGAGCCTGGAGCCTGTTTCCGATTCTGTGTCTCCCTCTCTCTCTGCCCCTCCCCTGTTCATGCTCTGTCTCTCTCTGTCCCAAAAATAAATAAAAAACGTTGAAAAAAAAATTAAAAAAAAAAAAAACGTGTTAGTTGACTATGTTATTGGTAAGGCTTCTAGTCAACAGTAGGTTATTAGTAGTTAAGTTGTTTTGGAATCAAAAGTTATATGGGGATTTTCATGTGCCGGCTATTGGTGCCTCTAACCCCCTCATTCAAAGGTCAACTGTATATACCTAGGAGTGGAATTGCAGGGTCATATGGTGACCCTGTTTAACTTTTTGAGGAACTGCTAGGCTGTTTTTCAAAGTAGCTTATATTAGTTTTCGAGATCTGCTATACCAAAGTACCAAAACCCGTGACCTAAAACAACAGAGATTTATTGTCTCATGGTTCTAGGGGCTGGAAGTCCAAAGTCAAGGTGTTGACGGGGCCATGTTCCTCTGAAAGCTGTAGAGGAAATCCTTTTCCTCTTCCCAGCTTCTGGTGGTTTGCTGGCAATCTCTGGCATTTCTTGTCTTATAGATCCATCACTCCAATCCTGTCTTCATGTGGTATTTTCCCTGTATGTCTCCACATTATCTTCCCTCTGTGTCTATCTCTGTGTCCAAATTTTTATAAAGACACCAATCATGTTAGATTAAGACCTATAACAATATCCTCATCCTAACTTGATTATCTCTATAAAGAACCTACTTCCAAATAAGGTCCCCATTCTCAAGTATTGGGGATTAGGACCTCAGCATATCTTTTTAGAGGGACACAATTCAACCTGTAACATTGCTATACCATTTTACATTCTCACCAGTAACGTACGAAGGTTATGATTTCTCCATGTCCTTGTCACTGCTTATCTTTTTGATTATAGCCAGCCTAGTGGATATGAAGTGACATCTCATTGTGGTTTTGATTTGATTTCCCTGATGACTAGTGATGTTGAGCATCTTTTCATGTACTTATTGGTCATTTGCTTTATCATCTTTGGAGAAATGTCTGTTCAGATTCCTTGACCATTTAAAAATTGGATTATCTGTCTTTATTATTGAGTTGTAAGTGTTGTTTATAGGTTCTTTTTTTTTAAATTTTTTTTTAACGTTTATTTATTTTTGAGACAGAGAGTGACAAAGCATGAACGGGGGAGGGTCAGAGAGAGGGAGACACAGAATCTGAAACAGGCTCCAGGCTCTGAGCCATCAGCACAGAGCCCGATGCGGGGCCCGAACCCACGGACCGCGAGATCATAACCTGGGCCGAAGTCGGCCGCGTAACCACTGAGCCACCCAGGCGCCCCTATAGGTTCTTGATATTTGGGTTGTCAGATATCTGATCTCAGATATGATTTGAGATATTTTTCCCGTTCTGTGGGTTGTCCTCTCATTTTGCACAAAAGTGTAAAATTTTGATACAGTCTAATTTATTTATTTTTTCTTTTATGACTTTTGCTTTTGTGTCGTACCTAATAATTCATGGCCGAATCCAAGGTCATAAAGATTTGCCCCTATGTTTCGTCTAAGAGTCTAATAGCGTTGGCTCTTTCAGGTAGGTCTTTCATCCATGTTGAGTTAATTTCTATATTGGGTATGAGGTAAGGGTCCAACTACATTCCTTTGCATGTGGCTATCCAATTGTCCCAGAAGCATTTGTTGAAAGGACTGTTCTTTCCCCACCGAATGATCTTGGCAACTCTATCAAAACTCACTTGACCATAGATGTGTGGGTTTATTTCTGGATTCTTAATTCTATTTCACTGATACATATGACTGTCTTTATGCTAGTACCACACTATTCTGATTACTGTTGCTTTGTGTTGTAAATATTAAAATTGGGAAGTGTGAGTCTTCTGTGTTGTTCTTTTTCAAGATTACTTTGGCTATTCTGGGTCCCTGGGTTTTAGGATCAGTCTATCAATTTCTAAAAAGCAATCTGCTGGGATTCTAATAGGGGTTGCATTGAATTTATAGATTGATTTGGGGAGTATTACTATCCTAATGATATTGGGTCTTCTGATCCATGAGCATGGAATGTCTTTCTGTTTATTTAGATCTTCTTTAATTTCTTTCAACATGGTTTTGTAGTTTTCTGAGTGTGTTTTGTAAAATTTATTCCTAAGTATTTTAATCTTTTCTATGGAAGAAATGGATTTCTTTAAATGAAATTGTTTTCTTAACTTCATTTTTAGATTATTCATTGCCAGTGTATAGAAATACAATTATTTTTGTATATTGGAGATTTATCCTGCAACATGATGAACTCATTAGTTCTAATAGTTTTTTAAGGGATTCTTTAGGATTTTCTATACAAAATCATATAACCTGTGAATATAGTTTCACTTCTTCCTCTCCAACCTGAGTGTTTTTTTTTAATCCCCCCTCCCCCCAAATTGTCCTGGCCGGAACCTCCAGTATAATGTTGATTTGAAGTAGCCAGAGCAGAAATCCTAATCTTGTTCTTGACCTTAGGGGAGGCATTCAGTCTTTTACCACTAAGCATGATGTTAGCTGTGGGGTTTTTTGGTGATACTCTTTGTCAGGGGCATTTTCTTTTATTTCTAATTTGTTGAGTGTTTTTTAAATCATGAGATATGGCTGGAGTTTGTTAAATCTTTTTCTGCATCTATAGAGATGATTATGTGGTTTTTGTATTTTTGTTCTTTGATATGGATTGTATTATAGAATGGATTAAACTAATTGATTTTCAGGTGTGAAAACAGCATTCCTGGGGAGAATCCCATTTGGTCATGGTGCATAATTATTAGTACATGTAGCTGGGTTTATTTTTTAGTATTTTGTCAAAGGTTTTTGCATCTCTATTCATAAGAGATATTGGTCTTTAGTTTTTTTTTTCTCTTGTAATGTCTTTGTCTGGTTTTGGTATCAAGGTAATAAGGATCTCATACAATGAGTTGGGAAGTGTTTGTTCTTCTTCCAGTTTTTTAAAGAGTTTGTGAAGAATTGGTATTGGTTCTTCTTTAAATGTTTGGTAGAATTCACATGTGAAGCACTTTGGGTCTGGGTTTTCCCTTGTGCATAGTTTTTTGATTGCAACTTTGAGCTCTTCAACTTGGATTTTCTGTTTCCTCTTGACTCAGTTTTGGAAGTTTGGTTTAAAAAAATTTTTTTTTACATTTATTTATTTTTGAGAGACAGAGAGAGACAGAGCACAAGTGGGGGAGGGGCAGAGAGAGGGAGACACAGAAGCCAAAGCTGAGGTCCAGGCCCCGAGCTGTCAGCACAGAGCCCAATGTGGGCTCAAACTCACGAACTGCCGAGATCATGACCTGAGCCGAAGTCAGATGCTCAACCGACTGAGCCATCCAGGCGCCCCTGTTTTGTTTTCGTTTTTTTTTTTTTTTTTTTTTTAAGGATTTTGTCCATTTCCTCTTGGCTATCTAATCTATTGGCATATGTTTGTTTATAGTCTTCCTTCATGATTCTTTTTATTTCTGTGAGGTCAGCAGGAATGTCTCCTGTTCCATTTCTTTTTCTTTTTTTTTTTTTTTTAATTTTTAAGCATTTACTCATTTTTGAGAGAGAGAGAGAGACAGCGTGCAAGTGGGGTTTGGGACAGAGAGAGAGAGAGGGAAACACAGAACCTGAAGCAGTTTCCAGGCTCTGAGCTTTCCGCACAAAGCCTGACGTGAGGCTCGAACTCACGAACCGTGAGATCATGACCTGAGCCAAAGTCAGACACTTAACCGACTGAGCCACCCAGGCACCCCAAACTCCTGTTCCATTTCTGATTCTAGTAATTTGAGTTTTCTCTCTTTTTTTCTTGGTCAGTCTACCTGGATGTTTTGCCAACTCTGTTGGCTTTTTCAAAGAATCTGCTTTTTCTCTTACTCTTACAGGATTTTTTGTTGCAATCACTTTGGTTAAAGCCACTGTTTATTGAGTGTCCTCTGCAGGGTGGCTACTTGACCCTCAACTCATTTAATCCCTGAAAAAACACACATAAAGCAGGTGCAATTGGCCCCACTCTCAAATAAGAACACTGAGGTGAAATACTTTGTGCCAGTCATGAAGCTGGCAGGCAGTGGACCTGGGGCTCCAAAGCCTGATCACTTTTCACTGCAGCAGGGGACCTCCCCTGTTCTGCTCTCAGCCTCTACTCTCTGCTGCCGAGGTTTGTTTTCTGATTTCTAAGGGGAAGAGCCATGGGTCACGGTTCCCTCACATCACCTGTCAGTGGAACTCAGCATCATCTGGGGAGCCTGTTAAGCATATTCCTGCCACCCTCAGCTTTGATTCAGTGAGACTGGGCTCGGGTCCAGGGATATGCATTATTATCTACCATTCCTAACAATTCCGATGCTGGGGTTCTCTGACAACACCTGAGTAACCCATGTTTGCCCCTGGAAACTCCTCCTCAATTTTCCTGGGGGCAAGCCCCCTAGGAGCAAGCCACTGGTTCCTCTGGGCTCTGTGTTCTCCTGGCTTCTGCTTCTCCTGGGGTGCCAGTCAAAGCCAAGGTAGGTCTGGGGTGGGAAGCTGTTTTCTCTCTGCTTTATAAAAATTTGCCAGAAGTTGTAACAACCCACGCACCCCTACTTCATCTTCCTAAAGTTCTCTCTGAGGTAATAGAGTATAGGACCTTCAGGAGTTAATAAGTTAGCTTGGAGTGTGTCATAAGCAGTTAGTGCACACACACATACACACACGTACACCGGCAGGGAGGGGGTGAGGCGAGGGGGTGGGGGGGGCAGAAAGTGACACTGAGCTGTGACTGGCTTCTCATTTTCCTGGAATGTGGCTCCCAAAAGGTCTCATGGGTTTCAGCGTTTCTGACTCTGAGGCTGTGTAAACATCACACAGGGGGTTGCTGCCTCTGAGAGAACAGAGGAGTTAGAAAGGGGGAGGGTGGGAGCCCAGAGCAGGGAGAGAGGGCAAATTGGAGCCAGAGAGGGAGAAAGGAGAGGGAAATCCTGGGGGTCTTGTTGAAACAGGACACGTGGTGAGGTATGTGGGAGGGAACAGAGGCCAGCAGCTTCCCACTACGAGCAAGCATGAGGGATCTGGTGAGGGCTGGGGTCCGTGGTGTGAGGGTAGAGGGCAGAGGGCCCTGTGAAGATTAGGAGGCTTGTCAGTGGTGTGGGAGAGAACGGGGTGACTCCTGGACCCCTGGCCCACACTAGCCTCCCCTACTCCTTCCAGTTTTTAGCTTGGGAGTTAGTCTTTCCTGGAGCTGGCTAAGCACACAGGGTGAGGAAGGGCTGGGCTCCCCGCTCCTGGGGCATGGTGAGCCCGGTAGCTAGGAACTACAGCTCCTGCCTCCTGGCATCCTGAGTTGCCTCTGGAGAACCCGGCATTCACTCCTGCATTGCTCTTTCTAGGGGCCAAGACTGTCTTAGCCTTCTGAGCCTCCCAAGCCGTTGACCTAGAACGGCTTCCGGAGCCCGCATGGCCCGAGAGGGGGCCCAGTGGAGTTGGAGCTTCTCTGGCCTTGGGCCCAGGTGGATCTTGACTCTGCCACTTACATGAACTGTGTTATGTCTGACAAGTCACATAACCTCCGAAATCTGATTTCCTCACCAGTATAAAAATGGCGACATCGATACCAGCCAACCTTGCAAGGTCGCTGTAAGGATCAGAGAAAGTGTGGGTAAAATCCTGGCATGTGATAGGCTCTTTATCGATAGATGATAACTCTTAGTCATTCTATTATTCTGAGACCCAAGGATAACAAACATCTAAGTGCCCCAGAAATCCACCAGCCAGCAGGCCTCACCAGCTCCAGAAGAATGACAGTGACCCACACCCTGTTATTCTGCCCCCACGTTGGTTCCTCTGCCTGAGGCTACCTGCTGGCCCCCTGTCCTGCGCCCTGCTTTTTGCTCTGCCCAGGAGCTGTGAGGCCCCGCTCCCTCTCTCTGAGAGTTCTGCGCTCTGGCTGATGAGTGACATGAGTGACTTGGTCATTTGTCCCCTGGAGCCAGCAAGCAGGGTGGGATGTTAGCAGGGGGCCATTAGGAAAAGGGGGGTATATATATCCTGAGGCACAAGAAAGCACAGAGTGAGTCACAGATTAACCCCCTGGCCTGTTTCCACCTGCTGGGCTGAGGCACCCGAGCGAGGGTGTTCAGAGGTGTCTGGGTTCAAACTGGGTTCTGTTTAAGGAAGCCAGGGAGGAAGGTCACTCATGGGTCATACATGATTGGAGGAACAGCTTAAAAGCTCCAGTGCCCTCTCCTGCACTCGGAAAATCACACTGGCTTGAATTCCACCATCAGTGCCTGGCTTACAAAGATCCTCTCTCCTTGCGTGGTCAGGATCCATTTAATCTAATCCTTGCAACAACACGGAAAGGTAGGCATTAATGTAATCCCTTAGGGCACAGAGGAGGAAACAGGCTGAGATGGTGAGCAGTGGGTTCACACAGCCAGGAAGGTGATAGAACCGGGACCCAGGAATTGAACCCAGACTTAGGGAGATCCTTGAGGAGAGGGTCTGATCTGGAGACGTGGGTCTGACCTGCATCTGACTTATCTTCTTCAACAGTGGGCAAGTTGCTTAGCCTCATTGTGACTTGGGTTTCTGATCTGCCCCTGCCTCATCAGGTAATTGTGCGGGTTACACGAGTCAATGCGTAGAAAGTACTAGAGCAATAGTGAATACCAGCGATTAGTGTCATTGCCACTGCTTTGTGACTGGGGTCCCAGGACAGAGTCTGCAGTCAGGTTGGGTGGAGGAAATTCTGTCTTACCAAGCCAACCTTAATCTCCAGGGAAGAAAGTTAGATCGGTCCCCCCTGGACTCGGCTGTCTTGTGAGATGGTGAGCTCTCAGCAGCCATCTTGTGCTGTGGTGAGGGAGGTTGGACTGGAGACAGTCAAGGTCTCTTTTGTTGTAAGATTTGGGAGTTCGGGAGTCAGAGCTGGGTTTGTTCTCTGCTTCCCCGCTTATAGCTGAGTGGCCTTGGATCATTTTCTGAGGTGTGCTGATTCTCAGCTTCCTCATCTTTTTTTTTTTTTTTAAGTTTGATTTATTTTGAGAGAGAGAGAAAGTGGAAGTTGGGAGGTGCAGAGAGAGACAGAGAGAGAGAGAGAGAGAGAGAGAGAGAGAGAGAGAGAGAGAATCCCAAGCAGGCCCAATGCTGTTGGAGGGGGCGGGAGATGATGTGGGGCTTGAACCCATGAACTGTGAGATCATGACCTGAGCCGAAGTCAGAGGTTTAAGTGACTGAGCCACCCAAATGTCCCTTTCAATTTTCTCATCTATGATCTGGGGTCATAAAGGCCTTTCTGCAGGGTGGTAGTGAGAATGAAATTAGTAGATAATGGAGAGTGCTTTCAGCTCCTGGTGCTCAGTGGCTAGCAATTTGTGACAGCTGTGGTGGCGGTGGCAGCATCATGGCTATGAGCACTAGATGCCGACTGTCTCTGGGCGATTATCCCAGAGCTGAAGGCCCGGGGACTCTGCCTGTGTCACCTTGTGTCTAGGCCGGATCCGTTTCCTTGGCACCCGGAGCAGTCTGCCTTCTCCCTCCTCTCGTCTGAGGGCCCCCTCCTCGGGTTCCCTGAGGCTGGGGACCTTCCCGAGTTGAATCCCTCTTCCCTCCCAAAGGCCCAGTCCTTTAACTGCCCTCTGGCTCTCATTCTGAACCCTAATCTGTGTCTTTTTTAGAACCTACTTACATTTTTTTTTTTTAAATTTTGAAATGATTCTAGACTTACGGAAAGTTTGCCAAAATAGGACAAAGAGTTCCCATATACCCTTCTCTCAGCTTCCCCAAATGTTGACAACTTTACAGAACTATTGCACAATGATGGAAACCAGGAAATTAACACTCATCTGATGCTTTTACTAATCCACAGACCTTAGTCGAATTTGGCCGGTTTTTCCACTACTGCCCCTCTTTGGATCCTGGATCCACTTCAGGATCCTACATTGCATTTAGTCTGTGTCTCCTTGGCCTCCACCAAGCTGGGATAATTCTGCAGTCCTCTGTCCCTCGTGACTCTGGCACTTCTGAAGAGTGCTCGTCATGTATTTTATAGAATGTCTCTTAGTTTGAGTTCATTTGATTTTGTATTTGTATCATTCCTCCTACGTTTATAAATGGAATTCGTCTGTTCTTCAACATTCTCCTGTCTCTATTTGTTCTACTGTCTCTTATGTCTTATTTATTTATACAGTTATTTGTTTATGTCAGTGCGGAACCTGGATATTCATTTTTTAAAGGTTATAATCCACTGCTATTGTTATTATTATTATTATTTGGATTGAATTGACCCCACTGTGGCCATTGGGAGTTCATTTAAGTTGGTAGGATCCATAGTTTTTGACCTCTCTTATTTACTCCCTATATCAGTCAGGTTCTTCACAGAAACAGCAGTAGGAGGTATAAACGGACACACCTCATTTTATTGTGCTTTGCAGGTATTGTTGTTGTTGTCGTTGTTGTGTTTTACAGTGGGAGGGGAGATAGTAGCTACTGATGTCGTGGAAATAGAAAGAGAACTAGAATGAGAAGTGGAGCCTGAGAATGGGACTGAATCTCTACAATCCCAGGATCAAACTTTAATGGGGGAGGAGTTGCTTCTCGGGGATGAGCAAACCAAGTGATTTCTGGAGATGGAATCTATTCCTGTTGGAGATGCCGTGAAGATTGTTGAAAAGACACCAAAGGGGGCGCCTGGGTGGCGCAGTCGGTTAAGCGTCCGACTTCAGCCAGGTCACAATCTCGCGGTCTGTGAGTTCGAGCCCCGCGTCAGGCTCTGGGCTGATGGCTCGGAGCCTGGAGCCTGTTTCCGATTCTGTGTCTCCCTCTCTCTCTGCCCCTCCCCCGTTCATGCTCTGTCTCTCTCTGTCCCAAAAATAAATAAAAAACGTTGAAAAAAAAAATTAAAAAAAAAAAAAAAAAGAAAAGACACCAAAGGATTTAGAGCATTGCATACACGTAGTTGATAACACAGTGGCAGGTTTGAGAGCATTGACTCCAGTGATAAGAAAAGTTCTACAGTTGGTAAACGCTATCAAACAGCATCACGTGCTACAGAGAATTGGTTCGTGAAAGGAAGAGTCAACTTCTGTGGTGGCACCCTTTATTGTCTTACTTTAAGAAATTGCCACAGCCACCCCAGCCTTCAGTAACCACTACCCTGATCAGTCAGCTGCCATCAACATTGAGGCCAGACCCTCCACCAGCAAAAAGATTATGATCTGCTGAAAGCTCAGATGATTAGCATTTTTAGAAATAAAATATTTTTTAATTATGTAAATGTTTGGAGATAATGCTATCACACACCTAATAGATTATAGTGTAAACATAACTTTTATCTTTTATATGCCCTGGGAAACCAAAAAATTCATTTGGCTAGCTTTATTTCGATATTCACTTTGTTTTCATTTTTTTTTTAACATTCATTTTGAGAGACAGACTGTGAGTGGGGGAGGGGCAGAGAGAGAGGGAGACACAGAATCCAAATTAGGTTCCAGGGCTCGGAGCTGTTAACATAGAGCCCGATGTGGGGCTCGAACTCATGGACCGTGAGCTCATGACCTGAGCTGAAGCTGGACACTTAACTGACAGAGCCACCCAGGTGCCCCAGAAGGAGGATCTTAAATGCTTGCTTCAGAAGCCTGAGTGGGAACACCCCCTCCACAGGGCTTGGCTTCCGGTTCCTTCCAGGACTTGCAGCCAGTTTTACGGGGAAACACGCAGTACCTTGTCTTCTGGGAGAGGCTAAGGTGGCCCTGGCAGAGTAGCGGTTCCTCTGTCTGATCTGATCGGTATGGGAGATGGTAATCAGAGAGACCACAGTGGGTAACCACAGAGCCCAGGCAGGAATTGTGGCTACAGGGCGTGTGTGCACGTGCACACATGTGTATGTGTTTGTGCATGTGTGCGCGTGCGTGTGTGTGAAATATCCTAGGGCGTGGGTGGGGAATGCTTGGAGATTCAGAGAGGCCTGGGATTTGAACCAGCAAGGAGGCTAGAGCCACTGAGCAAGTCTCTCTAACAGGGCTGCGTTCACTGAAGTTTTGTAGGTGGCAGAGAGGGGGAGGGAGAGAGGTCCGGCTTTCACCGAATTGGGGAAGATGTGGAAACTAGGGAGAAGGGTGCCTTCATGCAAGAGGAACGCTCTAAATATATCCCCAAGGCTCTCCCCTGCCCTTGGGGTCTTGGCATCCCCCCTCCCTCCCTGTGGGCCACTTGTCCTTTCCGTAAGGGGAAACTGAGGCCCAGGGTGGCTGCAGCTTCAGTAGAGGGGTGGGTACGACCACAACCACGGAGGGTAACCAGGGAGTTGTCTTGGTCTTTGTGGAGGACAATCTAGGAGGAAGCAGGTTGAAGCAGCAGCTGGAGTGAGGTGGGTTGGTTCCGGGGGGTGCCTTCTGGTGGTGGGGAGCCAGAAAAGGGGCAGCAGGGAACGAAGGAGCAGTTGGGGCCCCTTAACTGGAATCTCAAGAATAGAAGAGGTTGTGTTGGGCCAGGGCAGGGCCGAACAGGTGGAGTGTGTGTCTGGAGGGGCAGGGTGATGGGTCAGCGAGCGACTGGTGTCAGCAGGCACCCTTCGGCAGGGAGCCTCAGCAGCCCCGGCCTCAGTTTCCTCATGTGTGAGACAAGGATGATGAGCTCTAGCTTGCTGGGTTGTGGTGATGAGCTTTGGAAACGATGCCCGTTGTGGGGTGGACGTCCTGTTCCGGGCTGAGGCAGCGAGTGGGGGGTGGCTGATGTGTGCAGCCGGTACCCCTGCTGCCCCACCCCCCTCGCGGAGCGAGCGGAGGGGCCTGTGGTCTTTCCCGGGACCCCGGCAAAGGTGAAGGTCCTTTCCGCTCAGGGAGGCCTCCCCCTCCTCCCGGCAGCCGCCTCCCCTCCTCTCCCTCTCCAATCCCCACTGCCCCCCCTCCCCTCACACGTGAGGGTGATAAACACTCTGCCAGCTCCAAATAGGGCCTGACCTCAGCGGCGAGGCATCTCCCCTCGCCCCCCACCCTCCCAGCCGCCAGCCGCATTCCTGGAGAGGATGAGGTTGGCCTGCTCTCCCCTCTCGGCCTCCTTTGTCCTGCGGGCTGCTGCCCACCCTGCCGCTTCCTGTGGTCCAGGCTCATCAGGGCCTTGAGTGCCAAAGGGCCCAACTGTGGATCTCAGACAGGATAGTTAATGATCATAATTACAGTGGTTACCACTTATTAAGCAATTAGGACCAGGTTCCATGCTAAGCACATTACACGGATCATGCCAATGAATTTTCAAAACAGCCCTGTGAGGAAGTTGCTATTATTATTATTATTCCAGTTTTAGCACGGACAGCAGGGGAAGGTGGGAAGGAGAGGGAAACAGGGGAGAGGTCAAACGGCTTGCCCAACCTCACATAGTTAATGAACGGAGCCAGAAGCCCTATGTTGCTGCTGACCAGAACCTGCTCCTCCCGGCCAGCCAGCATTAGGCTCCGGTCAACGTGTCCAGCCCAGGACTCAGGACCTAGTCCTGAGAGCAGACGCAAGATTGGGAGGTGAGACTTGCTTAGGAGGCCTCCCTGGGGGCATCTCAGCTGCCAGGAAAGATGGATGGGGATCTCCTGGGTGCTGAGAGCTTTGTAGAAGTTTTGTGTCCCTCGATGTTCCTTCGCCTGTTTTCCTAGCCTTGAAAAGTTAGAACTTGGGCATGCAGATAGCCCTTCTAGGGCACCACCTTAACCCCTTTGTCATCAAGAGTGTTCCAGGCTTTGATGCACAATGGAAGGACTCTTTCATTAATATTTCCCCCGTGAGCCTCACGTTTTGAGAAGTTACATGCATTTTCCTATTTTTGTTAATCAAACACATTTTGACTACCAACTAGAACTCCCAGGAGGTGTGGAATAGCATATATTCCCATGCTGAGTTGGTGTAATCCCAGCCCCAAAGCTCCGAAGGGTGACGTTTTGAAATGTTGACCAAGGCTCACAGCCCTCTGTTTCTACCTTCCAGTTCTCCCAGCTGTCTGACCTTCATTCATCTTGCTGCAGTCTTTCCCTTTCTGCCACTTCTGTGTAACAACTGTTCAGACACCCAAACCCATTGTGCAGCCCGGGCCCTACCAGCCCTCCTCTCCTACCTCTCCCTCCCACAGATCATGTCGTTCTTGTCTTCCTCTCCATGTCTTTCAGGGCTGTAGCTCTCTGCTGGGCCCAGGCTCCTGCTGGGCTGGTTCCCTGGCTGCCTTCTTGGTTCCACTAGCAAGTGCGGGCATCAGAAGCATGTGGGTTCAAACCCTGACTGCCACCTGCTGGCCTTGGGACCTTGAGAAGGTCACATCTGCTCTCTGAGCCACAGTTCCCCCATCTGTAAAATGGGTATGATGTTGTCTACCTCTGAAGGCTGTGTAGGGATCAGAGCCAGTGCAAGTACAGAGCCGGGGTGGGGGGCTGCCCTCGATAAACAGCCGCAGTTGTTCTCCACTATTGTCTCTGCATTCCAGCTGTTCAGCTGTGCGGCCAGCCTAGGACCATCCCCTGTGGCCAATGTCTCAGGTAAGGCTGCATAGCTGCATATTCAGGATGCCTCCATCGTGGATCTGTGTATGGTTTCCCCGGCCGTGGGGAGTTTGGGTGAGCTTGGTGGTCTCTCGGCTGCCCTCAGGTGTATTCTCCCTTCCCATTGTACAATTCCATTCTCACCAGCCTATTCTCTCTCACCTAGTCACTAAAAAAAAAAAAAAAAAAAAAAAAAAAAAAAAAAAAAAAAGACTTGTAGGCATCTGGGTGGTTCAGTCAGTTAAGCATCCAACCCTTGATTCTGGCTCAGGTCATGATCTCCCAGTCTCGAGACCGAGTCCCGTGTCAGCCTCTGCACTGAGCACCGAGCCTGCTTGGGATTCCCTCTCCTTCTCTCTCTGCCCCTCTCCCCCGACTCACTCGCATGCTTGCTCTCTCTCTCTCTCTCTCTCAAAATAGATAAATAAACATTAAAAATAAAAAGACTTGCTTTTATAACCTTTTACTCATTTAAGTGCTAGAATGTACAGGCTTACTCTGCAATTATATACTTTTGGTTTCTTTTAATATACAAAAGTATTAAAGTAAAATGGTTGGGCCATGCTTCCGGCTAACAGCATCTTGAATACCACACTTCATAGAATGTGGATCAGCTGACTCCCCCCTCCCCCGCCACGTGTGTGCGCATGTGCGTGTGTTTGTCAATTCTTTATTGTGGGAGATTTGAAACTTGTACAGAAGTAGCAAGAATAGCATAATGAACTCCTTTGTACCCGTGTTTGACAACCATCAGTTTTTGGTGTTTTTGTTTCATCTGCCCCCCTCACTCCCTTATTTTTGCTGGAGTGTTTTTAAAGCAAATCCCAGACATTATATCATTCCACTGTAAATACTTCACTCTGTATCATTAACAGATAAGGCCTTTTAATTTTAACATTACCATAGTACCATTATCACAGTCAGCATAATTAATAATAATTTCTTAGGAGCAGCTAATACCTAGTATGTGTCCCGTTTTCCCTCATCCTGTTTTAGTTGCTTTGTGTGTATCAGGCAAATAAACTTGGAAACTGTGCTCTCATCTATTTCTGTAATGATCACGTATCTACATATATTGTTGCCTCTGTCCCTTCGCCGATCAGCTGGTGCCATGTGATCACATTTCTGATGGGTCCTCATTCCATAGTTTCTGTCCCTGGCCTCTCCCTTCCAGGTTTCCCTACGGGCTCCCAACTGGAGGGTCTCTGTCCAGCTACATGTGAAATCTGGAGCTCAGTTATCCTTCCCTTCTCAGCTTCCCCTCTCTGGCCTTGGCCTGCGGGTCTGTTGCCCTGTCCCCGGAAAAGAGGGGGCTCTGGAAGGAGGGGCTGTGGGGAGAGAGCAGCACCCCAGAGTGCCTAATCTGCTAAACACTGCCTCCCTGAGCTGTCCGTGTAAGGCTGCCTGGCTTGCTCAGAGTGGGGGTGGGGGGTGGGGGGTCAAGTGTGGAGTGGGGGGCCGGAAGGGGGTGGCCAGCAGGGTCCCGCGGCTCTGGGAAGCACAGCTGCCTTACTTACCAAGCCGGTGGCTGGGATGGCCGAGTCTTCGTGGGAACGCTCTCCCCTCTCTCAGCTGCAGTCCCCACCATGACCCCACCTCCTGTGCCTCTGTGCCCTCTGCCTTCATCTCCAGCCAAGGTCCTGTGCTCTTGGAGCCTGGTCGGCTGGTGTCAGGCTAGGGAGGCTGCTCTGATCCTGCCCGGTCCCATCTTCCCGGGGCTGGGAAAGTCACACCCCAGAGTCCCCCGGGCCTGCTTCCTTCCATTCTCCCTTTGCTTCTGGGGCCTCTTGCCTCGGCTCTGCTGGTTGGCAGTGCTGCCTCCTGGGGAATTGAGGGGATGGGGATACTTGGGGCCTCTTCTTGGCTTGTGTTTTTTTCAGTGAAAAGGAAACCTGGCGCCTTTGGGAAGCCACAGTCTCTCGCTGGCCCTCACTGTTCTCATGTGAGACATGTCCAGAACAGCTCTTGACCTCATTGACTGAGTTGCCCAGAAGGGCACTTGAGATTTAGGTGAGCGTGTGTGTGTGTGTGTACGCGCGCGCACACACAGACTTTAAAACTGCTGCCCTGGAACATGGTCAGGCTACAAGGTGAGATAAGACTTAGGGGCGCCTGGGTGTCTCAGTCGGTTAAGCGTCCGACTTCGGCTCGGGTCATACACGGATCCGTGTGTATGAGTGCCTGTGGATGCCAGTGTGTGTGTGTCAATGTGGATCTTTGTGAGTTCGAGCCCCATGTCGGGCCCTGTGCTGACGGCTTGGAACCTGGAGCCTGCATCGGATTCTGTGTCTCGCCCTCTCTTTGTCCCTCCCCCGCTCGCGCTCTGTCTCTGTCTCTCAATAATAAATAAATGTTAAAAAAATTTAATTCTTTAAAAAGACTCAGATGAGGACTGCTCCACATCACCAAAGTGCAGCGGAACTTTCTAGTTCCCAGTCTCTGTTGCAACCACATCTCTCCTTCTCTCCTGTTGCCTCTTTCCTTTAGGGACCTCAGGTTCCTTGGCTTTGTTCCTTCTCTTTCCTGTCTGTTCTATGTCCCTTCTTCTGGGGCCCTGAGGGCTCTGTGTGTTCATGTCATCCCCTGGATTCTCCCTTGTTCCCCTTCGTCCTGACTCTCCAGCCCTAAAATCCAAAGACCTCTCCCTCTTGACTTCATGGGTGGAGGAAGCCCCTTTCTCAGTCTTCACACCTCCATTTCCCAAACCCTTGGTGACTTGGAGGTTTGAGGGCTCATGTCCTCCTGTCCCCTGTTATGGGGACTGTCATCACGCCTCTGGCAGCTGCAGATGCCCCAGAACAGCCCCTAACGTCTGACACTTTCGTGGGGGTACTGCCCTTGCGTGTGTGTTACTCACAGTCCCCCTCCTGGGTCTGTAATGAACACGATTTTTTTCCCTGAGAAAGGTGATGATCCCTAAGATGTCCCTGATCTACCTGGTGGCACTGAAAATATGTGATTTAAGAGTCAGCCAGGAGGGGGATGGTTTGAGGTCCTAGGAGGAGCCCTGGCTTAGGAGCTGGGAGACCTGGGTTCAAATTCTGGGTCTCTCACTTCCTGGCAGCGGGGTCTCAGTGGACCCCAGTCCCTTCACCTGCATGATACAATGATATCATTGAGTTGTAGTGAGCACGGGTGTGATGAGGCGCTCCCCTGGCGGGAGAGGCTCCGCCAGGCTGGTGTGTACTTAGTACGGGAGGCGCATGGGGCGTGTGTTTGCCCAGCTTGGGGCTGGAATGCAGAGAGGTCTTATAGTTTAGCCTGCGTCTCAGGATGGACACAGACCTCTTTTCCTTCCCTGCGTGCATGTCCCTGGGGGGGAAACTGAGGCCTGCAGCGGGCCCGGGGTCCCTGGAGAGGGGAGAGTGGCAGGCTCCTGGCCAAGGTGTCTGTGCTGGCGGTGTCGGCCTCTGGGGCTCCTCCAGGATGGCGCTGCGGGTGGGTGGAATCCACAGGGGTGAGACAGCGAGTCCGGAACGTGCCGAGGATGCTTGGGGCCGCTTATCTCGGGCCAGGAATGCGCTGCAGTATTATTAGCCGACGGCCTTCTCGCCTTTGGAATAACCACCCGGGTGGCGTGGCAGACATCTGTCCAGTTCTGCCTGCCCAGACAGTCCACAGGTGCCTACGCCAAGCCTCCCGTGGCTGGAGCTCACACGTGTGCCTGTGTGCAAGTGTGTGTGTGTGTGTGTGTGTGTGTGTGTGTGTGTGTACGTGTGCATCCTTGGAAGTATGTACACGGATCCGTGTGTGTGTGTGCATGTGGATGCCAGTGTGTGTGTGTGTCAGTGTGGATCTTTGGGGGCCTTTAGGCACGGGAATGTGTGTGCAAAGAGTGTGCATGTGTATTCTGTAGACATAGTTCCTTGCCTGTGTGTGCAGACAGGTGTGTGTGCATGAGTTTAAGTACATGTGCTTGTGCGTAGTGCTTGGGTACCTGTGCATACATGCACAAATGTGTGTGTATGTGAGTGTGCGAGCATACATGGTTGTGTGGCTGTGTCTGTGTGAGCGCTGCTACCCTGGGGGAAGCAGGAGGCCCCAAGGGGGCCTGGGGGACAGGAGGCGGGTAAAGGACAGAGGGGAGGCTGATGAGTCCACCAGGGCATGATGAGAGGCTGGGAGGCTGGATGGCGAACCACGGCCAGACATGCAGGGCAGAGAGCAGAGGCTGCTGGGCTCTTGGCACCTGGGGTCTGGGCCGTTCCCCTCTATTGGACTCTCCAAGGCAGCATGAGCCCTGAGGTCAGCCGGCCTGGGTCCAAGTCCTGCCTCCATCGCCCACTGGCCATCACTTGGGCAAGTGGCTCCTCAGCTTCTCCAAGCCTCAGTTTTCTCATCTGTATGGTGATGGGAATAATAGTGTCTGCCCAGTAGAATTCATGAGAGAGAAAAAAAATGCAGTGCCTGGGACATAGTGAGAGCTTGATAACTGAGAACATATCACCATCATCATCATGTTTATGGACTCCTCTGTCTGCCCCACATCTAGCCTTGGCAATCCCTCTGTGGTCGGGACCCCAGGCAGGATGGGGGACCCCCAGTTCATTCTTGCCCGATAGTAAGCTGGAGGCCAGAGAGGGCACAGATCGGCCACGGGTCACCAGGACCCAGACCCTGGCTCCTGGGGACTCTTCCCTCCTGCTACACTGCCTTGTTCCTATTTCTGGGTTACCAGGCTGGAGAGGGAAGGAGAGTCTGGCAGGCTTTCTCACCTGGGCCAACCGCTGCAGACAGCCCAGGGCCAATCTGTTTATCATTCAGCTTCTTAAAGGAAAGAAGTTTCCACTCTCGGTCTTAACTGCTCTCCTGTGAGTCTCCTGCTTTGCAGCTCCCCTGATCCTGCTGCAAATCTTGAATTTCAGATGGAGATGAGTCAGCCCCAACGAAGGCAGGCCCCAGGGTCCTCACCCCCTTGCCCAGTCCTGCGCAGGAGAGCTGGCCATCTGGCAACGTCCTCGCACCTGCTTGGGATACCGCAGCTCCACCTTCTGCTCCTGACTGTGGCCAGATGGGGTGGGATTCCTAGGGAGTGCTGGGCCCATTTAGAGCTGAGCCCCCACCTGGCCTTCCTCTGCCCCTGCCAGCACATCCCACATCCTCTGCCTTGGCCCTGCTGGGCCTCTCTGGACCTCCCAGGTGCCAGGACAGCTGCCCGCCCCCGGGAAGCGAGCCCAGAGTGTCGCCAGGACTGTGGAGGTGGGAGCGGGCACTTTGGCGCCTGGGCATGGTGGGCGGGGTGGGCAGAGGCAGGTGGGGTCTGCCAGGATCTCTCAGCCTGGACAGGCGGTGGTTGCCCTGGACACCAGCTAGAAGAGACTTGTTCCTCATAACCATCACCAACTACCTGGAAGGAAAAGAAAAAACCAACAACAACAGCAAAAACAGCCATCAAACTTTTTTTTTTTTTTTTTGAACCTGCTGTTAATGGCCGATTGGCTGTACATTATTAAACAGGCAGCTGGAGATCTGCCAGGGTAGGGTGCTTGAGCCAAGACTCCCAGCTTGAACACAATGTTCCTAGGAAAACAGTCACCCGCGGGGTCCCTGGGGAGGAGCAGCCAGAGGGAGGGGCTCCAGCGGCTGCCCCTTGCCCTGCTCACCCTTCCTTCCCTGGCCTCTGTTCTGGTCATCGGTGGGGAGCAGGACTGGCCTGCACCTGGAGCCCAAGCATCCTTTATCTGGCCCTGTGGGTCCCTCACCACCCCAGGGGCCTGAGCCCCTCTTTCCTTCCTCATGGTTAAGTGGACACAGTCCTCCTTCCATCCCCGCATGGCTAAGCCCAGCACCGGCTCTCCTGGGGGCTAGTGTGATGCAGGTTGGGAGCTGGACACATGGCTCTAGGGTTGACTACATTGAGTTCCTCCCTATGGTGACATCGGGACTCCCTACTTGTCCTTTCTGGGCTTTAGCTTCCATATAACTATGATGAGAGGATTGGGTTAGTCAACTCTAAATTCTTGTCAACGTTTGTGAGCCCAGAATTGGGTGGCCCCGGGGAGAGCCGGGGGTGATTGTTTTCCAGAGTTTGGAGCCCTTCTTGCCCTATCCCTGGTCCCATCGGTGTCACCAGGAGCCATGTCTCAAGCTAAGCCCTGACAGGAGGGGCTGACCACTGGCCCCATTCACATCGTTTTGGACAGCCCCTCCAGCCCCCTTGGAGCCAACCAGGGGAAAGGTCAAATGTCTGAAGGTGATAGCAAGTGGGAGAGTAAGCCGGGGCTCTGGTGTTTGGGTGACTTCCATCTTGGTGAAGCCAATGTGGCAGAAGGGAACATGGATAAAAAGCACAGAATGGGGTCAAGGTCACCACCAGCGTGGGCCTGCCACCTTCTGCATGGTCAGGCTGCTGCTGGCATGTGTGTGTGGGTCATCGGCTTGGGCACTGAGTCCTAAGGAGCCCTCCATGAACCTCCTGGACATAATATGACATGGTGCTTCGGAGACCGCTGGGGTTCAGGCCTATCGCCCCGCCTCTCTGCTCTTGTCTTGCGGACTTTGGGCAGGCGACTTTGCCTCTCGGGTCTGAGCTCTCTCCACTGTTCGAAGGGGGTTAGAAGGACATCTACTCCCAGGCCTATGGTGGGGAGGGAATGAGCTAATAAGGCATGTGTGGGGTTTATAATGGGGCCTGGCACATGTTACGGGCACATTAGCCATTAGGATTTAAGTGATCCCTCCCTCTGGCTTTCCGGTCTTTCCCCTTGCACCACTCAGCACTGTTCCTGATACGTGTTTGTGCTTCTGTTTGTTCGGCGTCTCGTCCTCTAGACCAAGTGTCCCTGCGGGCAGGTGCTCCATCTGGCTTTGCGTGTGATCCACCTGTGGTGCTGGCCTGACCCTCTGTGGGCACTCCAAAGCATTTGTTGAATGGATGGGTGAATGTATGAATGAATGAAGGCCAACTGGGACAGGATCAGAAGCAGGGAAACGACCGAGTACCTGGAAGGTGGAAAGATCCAGAAACTGTGGAAGAGCTGGGAATGCCCAGCCTGTGAAACAAGTATTTGGGGAGAGTGTGAACAGGTGTGTGTGTATGTGTGTGTGTGTGTGTGTGTGTGTGTGTGTGTGTGTGTGTGAGAGAGAGAGAGAGAGAGAGAGAGAGAGAGGGGTGGGGCGGAGAAAGAGAGAGAGAGAGATTTCTGAAAGCTTTAAAGGGACTTGTTCTCTGCAGTGGAACCAGGAGCCACAGGAAGCAGGTTGCCACTCATTGGAGCCTTCCAGCCTCAGCTGGGTGTGGAGCGGGCTCTAAGGGCCTGGTGTGTGAAAGCAGAGGCTGGCGAGCGAGCATCTGTCAGGCACAGGAGAGCCCGGCACCCGAACAGGATGTCGATGGGCAAAGGCCCTGAGGTCCCTGCTGACATACCGTGGCTGCTTCAGTTAGGAGAGTAGTAGCAATCGTAGCTGATGTCTCTGAGCGTCAGTTTCCTTATCTACAAAATGGGGTTCATAATGGTCAATACCCATAGGGTTGTTGGGAGGATTGAAGTTAATATCCACGAGCTCTAGGAATAGTGCCTGGCACATGTGAAGCCCTCAATAAGTGTGAGTGTTTATTAAACAGGGCCTAAGACATCCGTGAGAAGGAGAGATGAACTGGGACTCTGGGGTGGAGGTGGTGAAGGCTTCTTTGAACGAGGAGGATGTGGGGGATGCTCTGTGTCAGACTCTGTAATCATTTGTCAGAGTGGTTCATAACTTGCCTGAGGTCACACAGCTGGTGAGTGGGGTGGCCAGGCTTCAGTGATGGTCTGGGTGGCACCAAAGCCTAGACTCTTTCCCTTCCCATCCCTGGGCCTTAGTGAGATAGGGCCAGCTTTCCCTGGCTCTCATACTCCAGGAGGGACAGCCCTCATTTCAAGGTGAAGCAAAGAGATTATTATTACCTGTAGGGTAAAAGTCCTCTGGAGGGAGTCTCCAGCTCTGTTCAGCCCTGAAAGTGCTATATAATTAAGAAAATATGGCGGGCGGGAGGGGAGGTGAGGGCTGAAATTTTCAGCAGCCCATTGCCACGGAGCACAGAGCAAAAAGTAGTCATCCGAAGAACGTTGGAGGCCTGAGATTCAATGTTAAGGAGAGGGAATGGTGGGGTGAGGGTCGGTTAGGGGGTGAGAGAAAGGAAGATGCACGGAAGATGAGGAGGTGGGAAGGCCATGCAGGTGATGAGGGGCTGGAGGGGAGGAATCCAGCTTTGGCAGGATCTGGGCTGCTGGGGAGCTCCAGACTTTGGGCAAGGGTGCCCATCTGGGGCCAGACCCCACGGAGCAGTGGCAAAGGGTGAGTCTTGGTGGGGGTGGGGGTGGGGGTGGGAGGCCAGTCGGCCAGCCTGGGACAGCATGTGCGAGCCAAACGTTCAGCCACAAGCCTGGCTCCTCGCCTTCTCCAGCTCAGCAGCCGGCTTGGCTAAAGGTCAGCTCCCAGGCTGGGGCCAACACGCTCCCTACTGATCGGCGCCCGCAGGCCTGGCCTTGTCAGGATGCCTTTGCATCCTTAGCAGCTGCTCAGCTCCTGACTGATGCTGCCTTTTGGATATTCAGAGATGAATGGGAAATGGTCCCAGGCTTCAAGGAATTCACAGATGAAGAGGCAGGGAGACAAAGGAGGAGTATGTAGGCAGTACAGTTTGCCCTGGCTCACTTTCTCAAGACAGTTTTTCAAATATCGGACGATGTATGTTTTGTCCTCTCTTTATCGTCTGAAATAAAAATTGGGCTCAATCTCTTTAGCCTTTCTTGCACTTTTATTCAATAAATGCTTATGGAGTGTCTTCTGCTGTCCTCTTCTGGATGCTGTTTGGTTTACAGAGTATAGGAGAGAACTCAACACGTCTGATGATGTCTGAGAGGCATGGAATAGAGTAGAACTCTCATCTCCTTTGGTCTAGATTCTATACCTCTATTAATGCAATCCAAAGAGCATGTGCCTTTTGGTGGCAGCCATATCCTCCTGAGAGCAGAATTCTGAATTTTCTGTTTTCTGTTGCTGCTAAATCTTAGACTTTTCCTTGCACGAACTATTATTAATTCAGCGTCTTTATTTTATGACTTTTTAACCTTAGTTTAGGACTTGACCTCAAGAGAAATGTTCCCTTACTAATTCTGGTCTGTTTGTAGTGTCAATTTTGTATTTTGGTTCAGTTCAACATCTTTCTTTTGCTTTTTTACCTTTGTGTGCTTGGTAAGCCTTGGTTCTAAGTCTTCATCCAAGTTACTGATAAGTATGTTGGACAAGCCAGGGCAGAGGACAGAGCCCTTTGGCAAGTCAGGAAGTTGACATTGATCTATTAATCAACACCCCTTGGCTTGCTGGCTCGGAATCCACTCGGCTTTCTATCTCGTCTCCAAGCATTTCATCACGGCTCCTGCCAACACCTTCCTGAAATCCAGATAACCTGGGTGTGGGGGATTCCCCGACTGTCCAGTCTAGGGACCTTGTAATAATGGGGTTAGGGTGGTGGGTGTGTGTGTGAGGGAGGGCTGTGGGTTCTCTGAAAGGATCCAGGCTGAAGCCGGTGACCATCGCTGGTTTAGGCTTGAGAGGAATCCTGTCCCAGAGGCGATTAACTCCCAGAGTCCTTACAGCTTTAAAATTGGCTTTCTCAGGGGAGACAGGGATTTGTGTGCAGTGAACTGGCACCAGCAATGATTTTCTGCCAAGGACCAATGTCTGCCTAGAAACATATTCCAGCAATCTTCCGAGGGATCTTCGAGGTTGTCAGATGGGGGGATGGAAGCCAAGAGGGACCAAGAGCGTCCTCTGGTCACCAGGGCATTGGTGGCCGAGTGGGGCTGGACCCCAAGACCCTGACTTCCAGTCTGAGGTTCTTGGGGCTGGATCCGAGTGCCTTTCCTGGGTGGAAACTGAGGCAGGCTCAGGAGGGAGGGGCGGCCAGCATGTGTCTTGGGGACAAGCTGTTGGCAGGCCATTTTTCTCATGCTTCTCCTGTTCTTTTGATCCTCTGTCCTCAGACCACAGGCGCAAACCAGAGAGGAGGAAACCAGAATGCGGAAGGCCTGGAGCTTCTCCCTCCCTGGGGCAGTGTGTGGCAAAGGGCCCAAGGCTCTGCCCAGCTCTGTACTCTGAGAGATGCTGGGAATGCATGCAAATGAGATGCAAATAAGGGACAGTGGTGAGGAGGGGGTGCCCCTGCTGCTGCCTCAGTCTGGCCTGAATGTCGAGGATGACAAACAGAAAAGGAAGAGACCTGTGACCTGGGCTGTGGAGCCCAGCATCAGGAAGGAAAGGAGAGGGGCTCTGTGGGGCAGCAGGGTGGGGTGTGGCTTCTGGAGCCAGCTCTGGGGAGGGGGGCACGTGGAAGGGGGAGGACCAGAGAATGGCCCTGAGATGAAAGTATCCTGGAGAAAGCCCAAGCTCATCTCTAGCTGCAGGGGCGGGGGGGATGTGGTCAGAAGGGAGAGGGTGCAACTCAATGCACAGACACTGACCAAATGCCTATGGTGTCCCCCACGGCCTGGCTCCCAGCCAGCTGTGTTATGGGCCCAGCAGGATTCTGAGGCCCAAGGCCTCTCCCCTGGGGACCTGGGCATGTGGCCCTCCCTGCCTTCTCTGTGGTAGAGAGGGAGGAAAAGAGTGGGGGCCAAGGGCGCTAGAGGGGAGTAGCTCCAGCATCTCCCTGCCCCCTGTGCTAGGAAGATTGGGAAGCCAATTCCTGCCTGCTGGATGTTGGTCTACTCATAGCCCAGCTCAGAGGAACTTGCCCCTAGCTCCAGAAGGATCTGGGAACCTGGCCCTGCAAGAGTGGGGGTTACGTGACACATGACACGATGACCTCCAGAGGGAGCGCTGGCACCCAGCATTCCCAGTTGTATTGGGGAGTGAGACAGCCTTGAGTTGCAAGACCTGGATTCAGACTCTGTTTCATCAGCTGCCCTGTGGTCTTGGGTTAACTGCTCTGAGCCCAGCTCTAAGACTGGGATAAGAATGACAGCTTATAGCCATTTCTCAGATTTGAATGGGGGCCTGCACGGAAACACACACGGGAAAGTTTTGGTGCAGGGTAGGTCCTCAAGTATTGATGCAAATGGAATGAAGGAAAACATGGGAGCAACTCTGTGCTGGCCCATGGGGCCACGAGGCCAGGGGGAGTCTGGATTCAACATTCGCTGGCAGTATTTCCCTTGACTTTATCTTTGCCCTTTCTTCTCTGTCTCTGTGTGTCCCTTTGTCCTCCTTTCTGTCACATCCCCTCCTGTTCCATTGAAAGTGCCTAACTCAGCACCTGGCCCCGACATGCACGATTCATTTCGCTGCTCTTCTCAATGGCTACTCTGTGGCTCAGTGGCCCTGTCCCAGCGCCCCCAGCTTTGTCTCCTTGCTCCTTCTGGGTCTCTGTTTCTGACCCCCTCTTTGTCCTGCTCTCTCTCCTCCTGACTTTCCTTGCTCTCTGTTTCTCCTGCTTCTATCTTCCATCAACAAGCATCCATTGACTCCTTGCTAGATGCCAGGCACAGCCCTGCTACTTTCTGGGTTCTGTGTCTCTCTCTGCCTCCTTGCTGCCGGCCTCTCTCCCTCCCACCCCTTCAGCCTCCTGCCCTCCCTTCCCCCAGCTCCACAGTCTCCAACACTGGTATTATTCAGTTTTATGAGAAACCCCCAGGCCTACCCCTGAATGGACCAACCACAACTGGAACCAGATGTGCAGTCCAGCACGTGGGGATGGGAGGGAGGGAGGGAGGGAGGGAGGGAGGAGGGAAAGGGGCATGGGCTGGCTTAGGAGGCAGGGAGGGGATGGGGGTTGGGAGATGGAAAACCCTGGGAATCCCTTGTCTGCTCTGGCTCAGGGGAGGAGGGCTTTGTGGAGGGGAGGGAATAGGGGCTAAGCAGTCTCCTGTAGAAAGCAGCTCTCACTCTGTGTGTGTGTGTGTGTGTGTGTGTGTGTGTGTGTGTGTGTGTGTGTGACTATGCATGTGCATGTGTGAGAGGCTGAGACTGATACTGGTGAAAGTCCAGGGAGGGACTGGGGGTGGATGGTCAGCTATGGGACAGCTCTTAGAAATAAAGGGGAAGACTACTCAATTTCTTTGGAATCTCCCAGCTCCTTGGAACCCCCTCCCTCCCATCCCATCTATCCTTGACCTTCTGTCTGTGCAGTTTCTAGAGGCTTACTGAATTCATGCCTCCTTGCCCCAGGAGGGCTGGGAAAGAGAGGTGGTATTGGGGTGGAGGATGAGAGTGTCACCTCCAGTGGCTCCTTGCTAGCAACTGAAGCAGACATCTCTCAGAGCCTCCTGATCTGCTGCAGATGATGCGTGAGGGACATGGTGTAAATGATCCTCAAGTCCTAGCAAGGTCAGTTTTTCTGATGGTCAGTTTTTTATATAGCTTTGAAGATAAAAGTCTGCCAACAGTTATCTTGGTACAGCTTTGTGCAGAATCAAACATTAAAAAGTGTTCGTTTATTCAGTCTGTAGCCAACCATCCATCTATCCATCACTCCACCATTTATTTATTCAGTCTGCATTCACTGAGAATCTATGCGGCCACCTTGCACTGGGTACCCAGCATGCGAGGAAAGGGGAAGGAAATGAGGAATGAATCTTTGCTCAACTCACTGGGACATAGACAAGTGCACCCAACCAGTGAGTGTCCCGGCATTAATGTATGAGCAAGAGCCCTCAGTGTTCAGAGGAGGGGCCAGTGCCTACGGGAGGGGCAGTTGCAGAAGGCCCCAGGGAGGATGTGGCTTTTGAATTGAGGCCTGATCATGGAGAAGGAAAAGGGGGAATGGTGCCTTGAAAAGGCTCAGAGGTGGGGCTGTGTCACAGAGGGTCCTTCTGCAGTGCTGGGACTGGATCTGGTAGGCAGTGGGGAGCCTGGGATAGTTTGGTGTCAGTCAGGGTGATGGTGGGGTGTGGGTTGGAAGGAGGAGATGGGGAGGAGGCGTGTCTGCCCTTCGTGACCCAAGACAGGGAGGGGGTTTCCGCTTCTGTGGCAGACTCCCCATCTACCTTTAGGGGAACCCAGATTGCTGACGTGGAATCTCTCACTTCCCTCCCCTGACCAAGGCTGAACCAAGCCCCTGAGTCGATGTTGGTCTGCAGGGATGTGGGAGTTAGTAGGACAGGCTATTAGTATTCATCTTTGTCCCAGAGTTGGGACGAGGGAGGGCTAGACTCTTTCCTCACACGGTCCACAGTCTCAGAGGCACATTCTGTGGGGCCACGTCTCTCCTATCTCTGTCTCTGGCTGCACCTACACACTCACAGAGGGAGGCCACTGGCAAGGGCTGGTAGGTTTAGAGATACTGGGATTTGGGACTCTGGGAATCTAGACTCTCCACCTGGGAAGGGGTGAAGTCATCTTGTTCTGGAGGCAGGGGGTGGGTGCAGTGATGCTTCCGTCTCCACCCTGCCCACATTAGGGTCCTGGGAAGGTGCCCTGCTCCCACCCCCCCAATCGTCAAGGCTTCACTGTCACTGAAGCAGGGGAGCAGTCCTCCAAAGTGCTGATCGTTGCCCTGTGACACTGGCCCTAGATGCCCCCAGATCTTTCCCGAGACTGTTGGTCCCTCCTCTGGGTCTTCCCTGTCACTTTCCTGGGGAAGCGTTTGGATGAATTAATAAAATTAGTGAGTGTTAGAACTGGAAGACATCTTGAAGACCTTTGGATCCAAACTCATCATACAGCAGGGGAAACTGAGGCTCAGAAATGCAGGTCACTGGCCCAGATGGGGAAGAGAAGGGCTTTTCAGTGTCTGGAGAGCTGAGCGGTGGGGAGCTTGGCTCTGGAGTGAGCCTATCCAAGGTTGACTTTCTGCTCAACACCATCCTGTGTGGTCTTGGACAAGTCACCGAACCACTCCAGGATCGCTTTCTTCAGCTAGAATAACAGGGGAGATTTGAAGATTAAGTGAGAGAGAGAATATTCTTTAAGTGTCCGGCATGCAACAGGTGTGTAGCAAATAAATGACTTTTCCCTTCCCCTCAAAATAATCCTGTCCACTTATCTTCAAACTTTTCAAATCACGTTTCCCCTGATATTTTTAATTATAAATAAATTTTGTCCATATAGGAAAGTTGAAAGGATTAAATGGTAAACTCCGTAGGTTCTATAATGAATCCTTTGGTATATTTGCTTTATCACATTTCTGTTTATCTCTCCATCCATCAGTCCATGTTATTGTTTGATGCTTTTCAAAGACAGCTGAAGCATGCAATTCATTAACCGGAGTTCCTCTTCGCATCACTTTTGCATATAAAACCACAAATGCCTTCACTCAGCCGGGAGAAAAAAAGCAGAGGTGAAGAAAAAAACGGGCTCAGAAGTGAGATTCTGGGTCTCCTGTCACAAAATGAGTTGGGATTGGCATAGAGCAGGGTGCTCTCCAAAAAATTGGGAGTTGCCAGTTATTCCGATTATTATCATCGTTACTGCCATGTGACCAAACATCCTTCTCCGCCCCGCAGCCCTTTGGCCATTTCTCTGCCGCTCTGTTTCTTCCGTGGGGTCCTGGACCTCTTGCCACCTGTCCTCCCGCTTCTGCCCCCAAGCCCTCTGACGCCTCCCTGCAGGTCCTTGGCTGGCTGCTGAAGGAGGTGGGGGCTGCGTTGCGGGGCCCCAGGCGCCCGCCCTGCCCTGCCGGGAGCTGCCCGGAGCGGCTGAGCGCTTCAGGGGTTAAAGGCGGCGGCGGCGGCGGCGGCGGCGGCGGGCGGGCTGCTGGCCGGCTCGGGGAAGGAGGCGGTGCGCCGCTGGCCCGCCCGCCGCCGGGGGAGGGAGCCGGGCGAGCGGCGCCCTGGCTCAGTTGCTCCCAGCAGTGGCCCTGGGACCAGCTCCGCTCCTGCTCCCGCTCCCGCCCCGGACACAAGGCTTACTCACGCCCTCCTCCCGGCAGCCAGCTTACCAGCTTCTTGCCAGCCACAGCTGCTGCCCCGTCATTGCCCACTGCCTCTGTCCCAGACAGAGGGGGACCCAGGCACCCACCCACCCGGTGGCTCTTCTGTCAGAAAGGTGAGTGTGGGGTGTGTGTGTGTGTGTGTGTGTGTGTGTGTGTGTGTGTGCGCGCGCGCGCACGCGCGCGCGCGCGCGTGCTCGCGTGCTGGCCTGTCCTACTGATGCTGTCAGGACCTCCCATCACATAAATTAGGGGAGGGGGAGGTCAGCCCACCTGGTCACCTGTCCCGGGGCTAGGCCAGCCCCCAGCCCCCAGCCCGACCTGTCAGTCCCCTGCCCTCATTGTCTGGTTCTGGCAGGGTGTCTGGGGTGTGGTTGTCCCCCGCCAGGAGAGACCAGTCAGAAGGAGTTTTGTTTGCCGGGGAAGTTGCCGGTGTCAGTGGCTGCTTGAGACTGAGGCCAGCAGGGCGAGAGGGGGCAGTCGGGAGTGTGGGTCTGCGGGGCTCTCCTCCCCTCCCTGCTCTCCATACCAGGGGTGCCTCAGGAGGGGACCAGGAGATGGGCGTGGGCATTTTTCCTCTTCATTTCTTTCCCCACCACCGCTGGAGCTGCTGCCGGGCCCTGTTCTCGGGCCTCCCCTTGCTCCCACCTCTCATCTCCCAGAGGGCTGCCCAAGGCTTCCAGGGAGGGTCTAGTGGGCCTGGAAGGGCTTCCCCGCTGCGCTCACCTCCCCGCAGCTTGGGTCCCTGGGTCCCTGGGCACAGCCTGGCATAAGTGCCCCCTGCTGCCCTCCCCCAGCCGGCAGCTCTCATTCCCTCCTCACCCCTCTGGGCAGAAATGGCTAATCCAGGTGGTTAATGAACAGACACACGCAGCTGCTTTCCACCCCCCTCTCCTTCCTCTCTTCCCACCCCTGTCTCCTCCTCTGACCCTCTGATGCCCTGCCTGCCACCCTTTCCCAAGTGGGGGAGTCTATGCAGAGCTAAACCTCAGTGTCTGGCCCCCACCCCCCAATTCAGGACCAGGGCCAGGACTGCCTGCCCAGATGTTTCTCTGCTGGCCACTGTCTTAGAAGAGGAAACTGGGAGGGGGTGACCGAGTAGTGACCAGGAGAAGCCTGCTGTGCCCCCCAGCCGGGCTCCCTGCAGGGGATGGGGTTAGGGGACAGGATGGGTGCTGGGTAGGGGAGGGCAGGACAAGCAGTTGTGGGGTGAGGCTCAGAGGAGGAACTGGAAACCAGGGTTTCAGAATCTTTGGGGACAGGGGTTTTTCTTCTGGAAGCTGCAGAACTTCTTCCATGTGGCAGAATCAAAGCAGGGGGGTCAGGAGGGCGTGGGGGAGCACTCTCTTTCCTTGAGTCTCTGCTGGGCCCCTTCCTGAAGCTGCCTGGGTGGGGTGGGGACCATTGTGGCTCAGACTTGGCCTTAAGTAGCTTCTAACCCTGCCAGCTGGCGGCTTCTCCTGTCTCCCTCACCCTCGCTGTCCCCCAGGACCTCAGAGCTGGTTATAGCCGAGCCCCCCCTCTGCCCCGACCCCTTTGGCCCAGGTCTGGTGGGGACCTGTGTCTGCATGAGGAGCTGGGTGGGAGAGCTCTCAATAGGACCAGTGCTGGGATCCCCGCTTGGGGAAGGTCTCCCGGAACCCCGAGGTTTGGGAGCCAGGACTTTGATTCAGAGCTGAGAATTATCAGGTGGTGGAGGAGGGGGCGTGGGAATCTCTGCTTCCAGACCCCTGCCTCTCCTTCCCTATCCCTTTCTCAGTACTTCTCATTCTTCACTTCCCACAGAGCCCCAGCCGAGAATCTCCCATGGGGGCCACAGCCTCCGGAATCACAAACACCCTGGGGGTTGGTGGCCGGGTGTGGGGGGCTGCTGGGTGGGGTGCAGGGGAGTTCAGGGCCAACCTTGCCGTTGGATGACCATCTTCTCACCTCTGATGGACTGTAGCAGAAGACCTGGAGTTTGAGAATTCTCAGTGCCCTGTTAGTACTGAGGTGGGAACAGGAAGCAAAAAGGGAGAATGGATTTTTGCTTGGTGAAGGAAGCTTGGCTCAGGTCTGTTGAAGGGTTTCTTAACAAGCCTGCTGGTCAGCAGGAGAATGGGCTGCCTTGTGAGGTAGCGAGCCTCCCGTCCTGGGGAGAGTTCGGACAGCGGCTTGAAAACAGCTTGGAAGGATTCCTGAGCTGGGATGCGGTTAGGAGAAATGACCCTGGAGGTCTCTTGGGATGCTGAGGTCCTGGGATTCTTGAAGTCAGGAATTCTCGGACACCCGGAATGGGAGAGCAGGAAGGCGGTGGCCTTTGGCCTGGGGCAGGGGCACTGTCTTCTCCTCCCTGCCAGTGTTTGGGGAACAGAGAGCCCGATGCTCTCCCCTCGCACCCATTGCGCACTCTCCTGCCAGGTCTGCCCCAGCTGCTTCCTGCAAGGATTCTGAGTTTCTTCCGATTCTTCCTGTCTTATTCTGAGCCTTGCCCCGTGGGTTAACCCCACAAGGGCCAGCACAGACCTGTGTATGGTATGGAATGGAAGGGATGCCATAGACCTCACCCCCTGCCCCCTCCAGTTAGAGCCCATGCTCCCAGCTAAGGGGGCTAACTGGGGGCCAGTGTGTGAGGATTAGGGATAGGAGTGTGCTTTGAGGTTTGGCAGCTTAAACCCCTGCCCAGTTCGTACCCCCTGACCCTGGCCCTCCCCCCATCCCCCCCACAAGCCCATGAGAAGGGGCCTCCCCAGCCTGCTAGGGCATAGTAGGCAGAGGAGCAGTGCCAAGGTCTGAGATGCAGAAAATCCCCGCGTTGGCTCTTACCTGAGCCTCAGTTTCCAAATTTGTGAAATAACACAGGGTGGTCAGGGGCAGCTTGCAGTGGTTTGTGCAAGTCGCAGGGGGATTTCACGGGAGGAGTGTGGGAGGAGCAGATCACTCGCTGTGTCCACGCCACCTCTCCAGACCTGTGTCTCTGTGGTGTGGGTGCCAGGCTGCCAGAGGAGAGGCATTGTGGGGTTGGAGATACAGGGTCTGGAACCCCAAACCCTGGGAGGCTGGCGCTTTTCATGATGGGAATGTCAAGGTGGGCTTCTGGGAGAGGCTCAGGAACCCACCCGGGCTCCATCCTTCCCGTCCCAGCCTGCCTCTCCACACAACCCCCGTGACTCCTTTTCTCCTTAGTGGAGAGAGTGAAGGAGTAGGGTCTGAGGTCCCCCTGGCCAACCCTCTGCCTCCAGTCAGTCAGTCCTGGCTTCGTCTGAAGATGAAGTCCTTTCCAAGTGTCTAACTGTAGTCCCTCGTCTCAAGCCAGGACTAGATGAGGCAGCTTAATTAGGACACTCTTTGCTCTGGTCTGACCGAGACCCAATAGAAGAGCAGGAAGGTGAGATGCTGGGTGTGCCCTTGAGCCTAGAGAAGTCAGGGTTAGAGCTGGGGACAGCAAAGGCTCTCAGCTGCAGGTCATTTGGCTTCTTGGCTTCTTTCTGGGGCCATGAGTCTTACCCCAGAAAGGGAAACTGAGGTCCAGCTGGGGGATGTGTGTTGGAGGGGGGCAGAGGAAAGCCCTCCCAGTTACTGGACTCTGAAAAAAGCAAGTGGGTGTGGTGCTGGGGGGAGGGGGAGAGAGGTTTTCAGAGACTGGAGGGACTCTTGTCCCCAGTGCTGTATCCTCATGGCCCTGGCTCTTAGCTTTCAAAGCCATTAGGCACACAGAGGCGTGGGCACCAGTGAGCCGGAACGAGAGGAGTGGGGTGGAAGGGTTGCCAGCCTTGCGGGCCATGCCCACCTCCCTGGGTGCCCTACTCCATTATGCAAGGTCACACCTGGCCCTCCTCTCCTTCCTTTTCTCAAATTGCCTGAAGCACTTTCCCAAGAGGGGAGGTGGCAGGAGGTGCAGCTGGGTCCCTTGCCTGCCTCTACCCTGGTTAGTGACCTTGGCCATCTTCCTATTTGTCCACACTTTGGTTTCCCTCTGGGAGATGGTTAGTCTCCACAGAGTTGGAGCTTTGTGGGGTGGGGTGGTAGGTGGGCCCCAGCCAGTCCTTGGTGCTGCCTCCTCCAGGGCTAGTCTGGACTCTGTAATCCCTGCCTTTTTAGGGCTGGAGGCTTGTAGCTCAGGCCTGGGTGTTTCGGGAGGCAGCAGGGACTAGCCGAGGAGGGTGTGGTCCCCGGGAGCCTGCAAGCAACGAGGGGTGACAGCGGTGTCTGAGCAGAGTCCTGTCCTGCTCCCGTGGTGAGAGGGAGTCCCAGTTAGAGGTCCGGGTTCCCCAGAAACCTTCCTAAGCCTTCTCTGGCAGAGAACATGGGACCCCTTAGTTTTCCCCGTCCTTCAAACTTCCCGTGTGCTCGTCTGTCTTCTAGCTGGATTACGAGCTCCTTGAGGCCAGGCCTGTGCCTTTTGCCTCTCTGGCGGTCCTTGCTGGGCCTGGCAGAGTGTTGCTCAGCACTAACTGGCTGCCTGATGAGGGGCAGAGGAGTGATGGTTTTAGATGGGGCCTGGGAGGACTTGCTAGGCCCGGAAACAGGGCTGAGTTTACTCAGAGGTCTAGAGTGAGGCAGAAAAGGTGACTCTGAAGGCCAGACTGCTGGGGCTCAACTGAAGACAACCCTATTTATTGACTGTGTGGCTTTGGCAAGTGACTGAACCTCTCTGAGCCTCAGTTTCCTCATCTGCAATAGGGGAGAATAACTGTACCTGTTTCATGCTGTGGTTGTGAATATCAAATGGGTTAGTTTATTGGAAATACTTCGAGCAGTGTTTGAGCCCGGCACATAGCAAGTGATCAGCAAATGCGAGTAATTGTTATTATTGGTTCTGGTGGTGGTCCTGGTGTTTCTCTAGGGGCTCAGTTCACTCTTTTCTCTCTCTTGGGGTTGTTCCGTCCCTAAGACGGGAGCATTATGGGATCAGAGGGTGGAGGAGATGGTGGCGTCATTTTCCCTTGAGGGGGTCCTAGCATCCGAGCCTAGAGAAGAGATTCCCCCTGACCTCTGTCTCTCTCTCTCTGTGAGTGTGGGGAGGCGGGGAGCTAAGGGGACCTCCCGAGGCCCTGTCTGCCCAGGGGAGCCGATGCAGAGCTGTGTTTATGGAGGACGCTGAGAAAATTGCCATCACTGTAAACAAGATGCATTATTATAAACCAGGCCAAGCTCCCCTCCTTGGATCCTATCCCATCCCTTGATGAGAGTCACTGAATCAGAGACTCCCAGGCCTGGCAAGAATGTGGCTGGCCTGGCCTCCAGGCAGGCTTCTCTTGACCGTGGACCATACCCATGGGGGTGGTGTCTGTATTGTAAGGTGGGATCCCCAAGCAACTGCAAGTTGCTGTATCTTATGTCCCCTAGGTCTCTCTGAAGTCTAACCTCCATCCCTCTTGCTGCAACTGTAGTTCAGTCCCTTGCTGGCGGGAGGTGGGGGAGAACCAGGCCCAGCCTTTCCTGCATGCCACATAGCTGGGGGCTTTGAACCTGTGGTAGGGGCGGGTCCTGGCCACACTGCCTCTTCCTCCCAGGGCTCTCGCCTCTCTGGGGTCCTCCACCTTCTGGTTCCTCATTAGCAGGGGTCAGCCCTAAAGGCCTGCCAAGCCGCACTCTCCACCTAGCCCGGGTTCCCACCCAGGGAGGCTGGGGGTGCTCCAGGTCAGGGGTGTGAGCTCTATTTCCGGACCCCTGGCCCGCCCAGTTGCAGCTGCAAAAGGCATTAAGCTTTTTTTTGGAGAAAGAATGGGCTTGGGTTGATGATGATGACAGCTGGGGAGGGTTCCTGAGCTCAACCCGCCCCTATCTCGCTTCCCCTCCTCAACCCTTGCTCACCTCTGCTCCATTTCTAGGCCATTGCTCCTCTGGAGGAGGGGCTTGCCTTTGGCTCTTGACCTTGACCAGATCTGAGCAATCAACTGGTCTACAACAGCCCTTTATGGGGAGCAGTCTGTGGGTAAGGTCCTGGGTTTGGGGCTTGGTTGGGGGTCAAGGGGTGGGCAGAAGGTTCAAGGGAAGTGTAAGACAGGCCCAGGGCATGGGGAGAGCAGTGTTCTTGCTCTGTCCCTGGACTCTGGAAGTGTCCCTTCCCTTGCTGGGCCTGGTATCCTCACCTGTCATATGAAGGGCTAGGGAGGTGCAGGGCTGGAAGCGTCCGGGAGTCCATCCCAGGCTGCAGACTTCACCTTGGATTGACCTTGCTTCCCTTCTGCCCCGCCCCCACCTCTGGCAATCGCAGGCAGGAAGTCCTGCTGATTAGGGCCCTAATCACTGGCTGAGACTCCTAGAAACAGCAGAGCTGGTTGAGCAGAGAGGGGTAGGCGGACAAGCACAGGGAGAAGCCCTCACCGAGGGATATGAGCTGGGTGTTCAACTGTCATGGGGGGCGCTTGATGCCTGCTTGAGGCTGGGGGTCAGCTTCTGGGGTGGGGGCAGTGCCCAGGCATCCACCGTGGAGGCTGTGTGGCCGTGGCTGAATCTGGCCAGGCACACGAGGCCCCTGATTATTCACTTAAAAGCTGTTTTTGGGCACTGACCCTATGCCAGGCAAGGTGCCAGTGGTATGGGGCTGGAAAGGCCAGGGGGACAGGGTCTAGTAGGAGACAAAGGGGAGTAGATGGACAGTTTCTGCCAAATGCAGAGGGCGTATCAAGCAGGAAGCGGTGTGTATGACCTGGTGGAGTGGAGAGAGCTTTGGAGAAGAGGTGCCATTTGAAATGTTTTGTAAAAGAAAAATTTTAAATGTTTTTATTGATTTTTGAGAGAGAGACAGAGAGAGAGCACAAGCAGGGGAGGGGCGGAGAGAGAGGGAGACACAGAATCCGAAGCAGGCTCCAGGCTCCGAGCTGTCAGCACAGAGCCCGGCGTGGGGTTTGAACCAACGAACAGTGAGATCATGACCTGGGCCGGTCAGACGCTTAACCGACTGAGCCTCGCAGGCACCGCGAGATGGGTTTTGAAGGTTGAGAAGAAGGAGTTGTGCAGGAAGCAGAAGGGATGAAGACTTCTTCAGGCACAGGGGAAAGGCACGCACGAAGGCACAGTAGCACACGTGTAATGGATAAAATAGTGGCTCCAGTCCTGTGGTAGAGTCACACGGGGCTGTCCCTCCCGGCTCTGCTGCTTATTAGCTGGGTGACCTTGGGTCAAACCTCAGTATCTACATCTGTCAAATGGGGTTACTATTCCAACCTCTTAGAATCATAGTAGCGATAAAGTGAGATCATGTCTAGGAAGCAGTCAGCTCAGTGCCTGGCACAGGATAAGCCCTCAGTGAGTGTTGTGTGTAGGAAAGCCTGGCTTTGGGGAGAGCTTGTAGGTGTTGCTTGGGGTCCGGCCATGGGGGACTTTCTGAGCCAGGTTAACAAGGGAGCAGCCGAGGGCTTTAATGTGGGAGAAATGTGATGAGACTGTTATTTAGGAAGGTGATTTGGGCAGCTGTGAAGACTGTCCTGGCCGGGGAGATCTGGGGACAGGCCATAAGCCAAGGCCCTTGGACTCCTCTGTTCAACTTTCTCAACCCCAAGCTGGGAAGTCCTCTCCTGAATCACTTCGTCTCTCTGGGCTCCCTTCCCACGTATTGCCCTCCTCTCCTGAATCAGGAGGCCGAGGAGGCACTGAAACCTTCCTGGGAGATCTTTCAGGTCAGAAGAGAGCCCTCCTGGGCGAGGCTTCACACACAAGACCGGCACGGACGGATCGTAGCGGGTAGGGGTGAGGATGGACCGCAGGCAGCTCACGTTTCTGAGGAATCCAGAGGCTCCTTTTGGGGGCACCCTTCACCGTCCACCTGGCACACAGTAGGCCCTCACTATTGGCCGAATGAATGAACAAACAGGAGTGTCCCCGAGTCAGGCGGAGGATTCTGCCCGCTTGGAGGCGGAGGCTTCCCTGCCTGACTGTAAGCGGCCTGGTAAGTGTCTGGACAGGGGCTGCCCGTTCAGAGGCACGAGGACCGTTGAGCGTCGCCAAGGCCAGTGTGACCGCAGGAGTTCAGTGACTGTGTGTGGATGAGGAAGCAGGGATTTCAGGAGCTTTAACTTGGAGCCAGGTGCTATCATGAGGCAATGTGGCAATGTGGGGGCGGGGAGGGGGTCAAGGTCAGATGCTGCAGTCACACCGTCTGAGTTTCAGTCTTGACCCCATCTTTTGCAGGCTGTGTGACTGTGGTCGGTGCTTTAATTTACTCTTCTGTCAAAAGTGGGAAATAAATAGAAGCATGTCCAGCATGTAGGCCATGTTATGTGACCCTTGATTATCATTACTGTTATCATTATTACTTGTGTTGGTGTAGAGGGAGAGAGGCAGGCAGGGGCTTCTCGGCAGGCATAAGTGCCCAGAGTGGGTGGAGAGCACAAGAGACAGACGAGGCTCCCCAGTGCCTCGTGAGCTTCGAAGGCTCTTCAGTGCCTTTGTGAGCTGCCTCGAACGTCACACATGGGGCTGTGTCTGATGTGGCCAGCTGGGCTGAGCTGGGCGTGGGAGCGGAGGCCGCGTCCAGCCTGGATTCCAGGCTGGAGCCCTGGGAGAGCAGGGGGAGTTGGGGCGAGGGCCAGGGGGAGGAGAGGTGAGCAGAGAGGAGGCCAGGACTCTCCCAAGTCCCCAGCTGGGACCCTAGGAATTCCTCCCATCGTCTGCTGCCAGAGGGCCTGGCCTCTTAGCTGCATGGCCTCCGGAAGGCCTGTGGTCTTTCTCCCCGTCTGCTGGGAAGACTGTTCCTCCTGCCCCTTCACCGTTAGGCGGTGATTGCTCCCCACCAACCACTGTTTGGGGCACCCCCTTCCTTCCTTCTCTCCTCATCTCGGCTTCAGCTCTCCCAGTTCCAGTGCTTTTCTGGATGAGCAGCTGCTTTGCAGTGGGCAGGGGTGAGGGTGGGCTTTCAGGGCCTGGCCCAGGACTTGCGGTGCAGTGGAGGGACTGGTGGCAGGTGTGGGGGGTCAGGTGGCCTATTTCCCGTCCCTTTTTGGCAACATGTGACCTTGGGCAAATTGCATCCCCTCTCTGGCTTGTTTCCTCATTTGTAAGGTGACAGATTGGCCTTAGGAGAGTTCTCTAACCAGTGCTGAAATCCTGCAAGTCTGTGGATCTTTCTGAGCAGAGAGGCTCTTCCTCTTGGGGCTGCTAGAGGAGCCATCCAGCATGGGAGTGGGTGTCCTGGAAGGTCTTCAGGCATCTGCTGGGAAACCAGCTGAGATGCTGGGAAGGTCCCTTCCAGCCCTGGGATTGGAAGGTTCTTTGCCCAGTTGACCACTCTTCCAGGCAGCTCTGTTTCTTGGAACAGAGTGGAGGGTAACAGCTGTCAGGGTTGAGTGGACCAGAGTCTCCAGGGCTCTGTCCCAGTGACTCAGGTGGAGATGCACTGGCAGGATTGGAGCTAGTGAAGCGGGGGAGGGAACCAGCCAGATCTGCTGGCTCCCCTCGGCCACTCTCAGAGAACAGAGTGGGAGTAAGTGATGTGCTGGGGGGGGCAGGGTGCAGAGAAGAGTGAGTAACAGTTGTGAGTGAGTAATGACCCCGTGTCTCTGCTGGGCAGGTGGCTCCTAGTCTGCAGGGCTGTCTGGGGCTCCGGAAATGCTCCCGGGAGGCCCAGCCACTGAGTCACTTAGGAGCTGGGGGTCTAAGGTGGCATGCCCCCCGCCACCCTCCCGGTCCCTTTGCTTCTTTCTCTGTGCTCCTCTGCATCAGCCACTCCTTCCAGCTCTGCCACCACACCCTCTAGGCCCCATAGTTGCCCTGTCTTGTCTTCGAAGCACCCAGGTGACTTGGGTTGCCTATAGGAGTATAGATTTTGCAGTCTGGCTATCCTGGGTTCAACTGTTCATAGCTGTGTGACCTTGGGCAGCTTACTTTTCTCACTGAGCTTCTGTGGCCTCATATGGGAAAAGGAAGATGTGTCTATTGTACGCACTGTGGAAAGAATTAAATGTGGCATCATGTCTGCAGTACCCCGTGCATTCTATGTATTCAGATATTGGGGCTGTCAGTCAAGGCCCCAAGCTCTGTTTTGCTCCTCCTCACCACCTCCACCCCTAAAATTCCAGCTCCCATGCCTTTATTCCATGATTTTTAGGATGTTTATTCTCCTATCAGATCTGCCCCATGGTTTGTACACTCGCCCTCCTGTTTCTGACCCTTCCTACCCAGCTTCCATCAGTGTGCCTTGCCCCTCACCTGCTCTTTCAGAAGGACGGGCAGGAAGCAGGTAGGGGGGAGAGTCCAGGGGGAATCTGCTGCTGGTCCTGCCTCAGTGGATGGGCTGGTTCCTGCGGGCACTTTGAAACAACAACAATCTCTGAGATCTGGGTGAGTGTTCAGACTTGAACCCTCCCCACCCCACCTCTGCTGGTTATGCTCTCCCCTCCTGCCGTCTGCCCACATGGGTCATTCTGCCCCTGGCTTCCTCAGATCCTCTGTGCTCCAGGACCCGGTCCCCTGCCTGTGGGTGTGCTGGTGGGGCTGCTGTGTTCCTGTTGGTGCAGCTCTGCTCCGGGTGGGGCCGGGAGCGCTAGGGAGTGACTTTGCATCTGGACCTGGCAGTGGGCCGCAGGACTGTGTGTGCAGTGTGTATGTGCCTTAGGGCGTGTGAACTGTGTGTACATACATCAGCAGTGTCTCTGGGCCACCGGGTCTGTGGCCCATGTGAGCCCCCTCTCCTGCCTGTTTAAAATCTGCCTGCGTTTTCTGAACCCAGTGGAGAGAGGCAGGCCTTCCGCTGCCCCTCCCTGCAGCGCCCCTTCCCCCGGACCTGGTTTCAGATGTGTGCATCTCCGAGGCTCTCCTGGAGAACAAGGAAGCAGGGGGGTGGATATGCGTCAGATGGAGCCAAACAATGCCCGTGACAGCCAGGCCTCCGCCGGCCTCCAGTGCTGGCTTCACTTCAAGTCTCCGCTGCCTGCCTGCTAATTGGGAGTGAGAGGGGGCTTCTTGCGCTTCGGCCACAGATGGATTTAAAGGAGCAACATGAGGCTGGGCTGCCTGACCCTTGGGATTCCTGCTTCCGGGGCTCCTGGTGCCGTTCATCAGAGCAGATGGGGTTCCAGCACACCAGCCCTTGACAGGTGCCAACTGTGCAGAACCAACACACGAACTCCTCCTGCCGCTGCCTTCTGGGGCCTAGGAGTTTCCTAAATGAGTGCATTTTCAGATACCTGAAGCCTAGCCGGAGTTGAAATCTCAGGGGAAAAAGGTGGATTATTATTATTATTACTTTTTTTGGATGGGAATCTTGCATTATATTCTACTGTCCCGATCTCTGACTTAACGGTGGATGGGCGGGACCTTGTAAGTCAACAACCTCATCTCATCTGTTGTTGTTCCTCAGTTTCTTCTTTCAAGAGGGCATGAGAGCAGAACCTACCTCACGGGGTTGAAGTGACGATTCGAAGAAGTCGGGACACATGCAGTGCTCAGAATGGGGCACCGTGCAGTTTACTGCTCTGTAAATGAAGACGTTGAGGGGCAGACAGGAGCAATAATACAATAGCAACCGACTCGGTAGAAGGGGACTGTGTTTACCCAGTGGGTGCTGTGTTCCAGGAATCTTTAACCGTGTCCACACAGTCAGCTTTATTGAGTTGCACCCTGCAAAGTGGGTCTCCTAACTCCCATCTTACAGATGCAGGGGGCTTCAGGAAGTGGTGGTCTGGGACAAAGTGCCATCGGGAGCACGCCTCACTCCACGTTCAGTGCTTTTTCTGTCCCACTTCTTGCCCTTTGGTTGGAAACCACATGGCCTCCCGATGTGTTGAGGAATTTGGAAATAAGGATCCGCAAACAGAAGGTGTTATGTATGATCTTTGAGATCTGAATCTGCCCCCAGCTACCCATTTCTTGGCTAGATTCAGAGCAGTCTGGAGTCCGGTGATGAGGCAGAATGACCTTTAGCTGTCCAGGGAACGTAAAAGCCACAGATGGGCCTTGAGGATATAGAAGTTTCTCCGGGGTAATATGCGGTTGGGTTTCTTTTCACCTTGTTCTTTCTTTTGGTGTCCCTGAATCTTTCAAAAAGGAAGTACTTTTAGGTTACAACAAAAATTTTCTTCAAATTTGAGATGGTTTTCTTTTCCTTTTTTTTTTTTTTTTTTTACGTTTTGGTGTTTCTGAAATTGGCATGTGCCTTGCAATTGAAGTGTACGTGTTGGGTACATTTTTCCCCCTCAAAAGCTGGTACCCAATTGATGGTGCCCCAGACAAGCAACAGCATCTTGGAAATTAGGAAACGGGGGGAGGGAGGGGGTAAACACCTGCACTTTGCAAGGCACCATGCAGGTGTGGAAGGGAGAGAGGCCAGGAGGCCCCGTCATGGCCTGCGAGCAGATGCTGTGCTGGTTTCAGAAGGCCAAGGGAGCCTCTGGTGTTTGTGTGGGCTCGAGTGTGGCTTCTAGCCCCAGAATTCTCAGCTCGTGGCCTGGCCGAGGCCAGCCTTTCCCCCACTACCCTCCCCTCAGCCTCCTTTGCCATGTCCGAGGGCTGCTGGTGTGCTTCTCAGCAGTTCCCGAGCCCTTTGACTTCTTGGGTTTCCCCCTTGCTCTTAGATATTTTTCCCATGCGTCCTTCCTGCCTTACTGTTCTGGCACAGTTTAGGGTCAAAGGCTTTTGTCCCTTAAAGTTCTCATCTGGGGACAGAAACCCTCAGTGGGGAGTGAGGGGGGTTGGGTGGGCAGTCTCCCTCTGGGCGTAATTTCTGGAAAAACAGATGGGTTTGAATCCCAGTGAGATAATAGGCCTCTTCATACCTTCATTATAGCAGTTACTGGGCTCTTTTATAATTCTCTGTTCACATGTGTGCCTCCTCCAGTGGGCCCCAAGGTCCCCTCCTGGGCCAGGCCATTCTTATTCATCTCTGTCTCCCTCAGCTGGGAAGCTGGCACTGAGGGGCCCTCCTCAGTATTGTTGAGTGAATGCATGGTCTTGCTTCCCATGCCGGTCACCCCCCTGCCCTCCTGCCCCCCATTCCACTGAAACCTTCACCACAGACCACAGCCCTTCCTTGACCAGATTCTTCTAGGAACTTCCTAGAAGCTGCTCTCTGTGCTATAGGCCATGTCACCCCACCCCCTGCTTCAGAACACATGGCCCCTCTCCAGGAGGGGAAGAAGGGCTGGGGTTTTCCCTGGTCTTTGAATCTCAGGAGAAGGCAGCTCTGAAGTCTACATTTCACACTGCCTGTTGACACTTTCACTTGTACAGTAGAGGCCCTGCTTCCTCCAAGTCCTCCAGGCTGGGCCCCTCAGTGGTATCTGGCTTCTCCATCTTCTAATGTCTCCTTGAAGCTCTCTTGGTAGCCTCTCACTCTGCTTCCGGCCCTGGCTCAGCGCCAGACTCCCTTCGGTGGCAGCTGCCTATTTTAGGCTGGACATTTGGCCTCCAGCCCTGCCCCTCACCTGTGCCCTCTCTCACTGGCTCTGGAGGCACTGGGCTACTCCAGAGCCCTGGACATTTGCCTCAGTCCCACCCATCAGGCCTTGCACAGTGTGCCGTCTTTGACCCGCTTCCTCCATTTTGCCGTGTGCTCCCTGGGCCCAGCCGACCGGTCTCTCTTCTCTGTTTTCCCACCTCTGCCGTCTCCCCTGCTCCCTCCACCTCAGAGGCCATGCCCGCCATGAAGCTCTTGCTGTGGCCCTGACTGGGCAAGGTGGTGTGGTGCTGGGCAGAGCGGAGGCTTGGGACCTTGGGTGAAGTGTATGACCTCTTGGAGCCTCATCTGGGAAATGGACTGATAACACCTAGTACCTCAGAGTGTATTAGATGGAACAGAATTAGACCTGAAAGGGGGTTTCTTTGGCTGGAACAAGAGCACTGAGGCAAGGAGGTGGGGAATGGAGACTGAAAGAGAGACCCAGCCAGGTCCCTGAGGACTATGAGGACCATATTAGGGCATTTGGACTCTATCCCATGGACCCGGGAAGGACTTCGGGCAGGAGAGTGACAGGGCTGGATGTGCATTTCCAAAATAGTTCCCTGGCTGCTTAGTGGGGAATAGGTTAGAGGGGCAAGACTGAAGGCAGAGACCTGAGTTAGGAGGCTTTCACAGTAATCTCTGTGGTTAAGGGGACTGGAGGGTAGGGTGGCTTGGAGAGATATTTGGGCAGATGAATTATCCAGGCTTGGTGGGAGGGAAGGGAAGGAGGAGTCAAGGCGGGCACTCAGGTTTCTGGCTTAACAACCTTGGGTGGCTAGGGGTGGGGGAGTAGAGTGGTTGTCAGTGATGAGCAAGGGAGCGGTGGGGCGGAGGCAGGGTGGGGGTAGGGCTGTGAGTCCAGTATGCTGACCAGTGTCAAGCCCTGGGCCGGCCCAGCTGTGCCTTCTTAGCCCTGCCGGTAAATTCCTGTGGCCTCATGTGCCCCACCCTGTCTTGTGGCTATTGCTCAGCCCCTCTTGGACCCTTGGCTTACTCTCTAGTGCTCCCAAGGGCCTGGCACATAGTAGGTGCTCAGTAAAGGTTTGCTGACCTCAACTTTTCCGATTCTCTTGGTCATCATAGGAAGGCTGGCCTGGTTGCAACCTCAGCCCTCCTGGACTCCCTAATTGTGGGTGTGGGTAAGTGGGGCGCTGGAGCTGGGGTCCCAGCTGGGGTTCAAGGGGAGGCAAATCTTCTGAGAAAATGCTCTGCAGACAGCCGGGCTTCCAGCATGGGCTGATCCGGTGCTATCTTATGCCATCTTCCAGAAGGGCTCTGCAGGGGACCAGCTTCAGTAAGCGGGGAGACTGCTGGCTGCACAGCATATGCTCTGCTAGGTCCACTGCAACCCCTTTCCTGTGGCTGGAACCTTCTGGTGGGGCACAAGAAGGGCACACCCAGCTCTCCCCCTTGTGTAGTGTTGGACTTCCCAGGTCAGGCTGCCGCGTGTGGGTGTGGCTAAGAGGTCAGGGAGGTGTTTGCCTGTAGAGAAACTTCCCTGACTGGAGAGCCCTTTCTTGAGTGTGTTACCAGACCTAGAGGCTGGCAGTGGGCTGGGAGGCCAGTGAGTGGGGCCTGAGGAGAAGGTTCCCAGACAAGAGGGTGGACCCAGAAGGGCAGCTGCTGGAGCTTGGGGAGCAGGTTGATTGGGTCAGTGGTTCAAGAGGTGTATGGCTCAGGAGGATTTTGGGGGGAGGACTGGGGGCAGGAGTCCCAGGGGCAATGCCCGGAGTCAGCCCTCTGGGACTCTCCTCTATTTCTTGTCTGAGTTGGAGCCTGTGCTGGGTTTGGGGAAAGGGCTGGTCCCCTGGCTCTGGAGGGGACTCTTGGCTGGGACATTCCCTACCCCCCTCAGCTCGAGGTGTCCCTGGGAACAGGCTCCTTCTTGCCTCCAGGAACTGGATGCACTTCCTTTCCTGATCCTGAGCAGAACTCTATATAAGGGAAGGAAATAGCCGAGTAGGCCGGGAACAAGCTCTGGTGAGGACAGGTGGCCTGGAGGAGGGGGTGCGGGCCTGGGAGGAAATGGAGCCAGGGCAGTGGCCATCTTTCCCCCAGGAACTCCCTGCCTAGGGCCTGGGGCTCAGAAGGGGAGGCCAGTGTCTTGAGTCACCGAGCCATCCTGGCCTTGTTCTTGCTGCCCCCCTCACCACGGCTGTGGTGTTCTGTAGCTGCCTGACTGTTATGTACCCTCAGGTACTGAGGGGTGCACATTTGCCTCCTACGGGGCTTCCGAGCCATCCCTTGGTCCACTTGGCTGGGCTCATAGGGGCTGGCTGTGGTCTTTTTGCTGGAGCCCAGTGGACTCGTAATATGAAGTCTCAGGTGCTGGGCTGTCCACGGCCAAGGGGTCCTCGGGCTCTTTCTTCAGTCACATGGCATGTGGGCTAGATCCTCTGGGGTCAGGGTCTGCATTATTCTTGACCCCCGCCGTGTCGCCCCCGTGACCAGGGCTTAGGTAGCAGCATGCTGGCCACAGGCTCCCTGAGCAGGGCCCAAAGGGTGAACAGCGGCTCCCGTGGGGAGGGTCCACTTGCTTTGTGCAGGGCAGGAAGGGAAGAAGTTGGGGGCAGTGGTATCCTTCCGTGCTGTGACTGAGGGAAGAGCAGTAGAGGCTGGAGGTGGGGGTCTATCCAAGTGTGTGTTTTGTTAGGGTAGGGATGAGGGGCTCTTGGTTTTAGGGTGCCCAATGGCCCCTTGTCTCTGGGCTTTGGAGCTCCTCCTCCTCTCCACCCCTTTCCTCCCCCCCCCCCATTATTAGTAGTATTGCTATTTGCATTATCTTCTGCCTGCCTTAAGTTTCACCATTTACTTCCCCCTGCCTCCTTTCCTACTCAGGCATCTTCAATGGCTCTCCAGTGCCAGCATCTGAAAGTCTTAACTGCTTTGCTGGGCAAAGTTGCCCGTAGGAAGTTCCAGCCTGGAAAGAGTTTGCAGCCAGTCCTCCTTCCCTTGGTCTCCTTCAACGTGTCCTTTAGTGTCCCTCCTCCTTCCTTCCCCCACCCGTGTCCCGGCCAAAGGAGACTTCTAGTGGTTCTTCCTGCTGTGCCTTATTCACGTGATCATTGCCACGTGAAACGCCCGCTCCTCATCTCCACCTGTTAAAACCCTATCCACATAGTGAGCTCCAGGCCCTGAACGAGACACCAGGGCTGCCCACCCTGGGGGGTCTTAGAACAGTAGTGGGTGTGACACCCCATGGACAAAAGCAATGTGTCCTGGAGGCCTGGCCCAGAGACCCCCTGCTCCGTGGACCCTGCTTGTGCCCCCCCCCCCCCCCCCGAGTGCTCTCTGCTCTCACAGCCCCTGGCACCGTGTATGGCTATGGAGGCAGCATGGTGCACTGGGCAAAGTGGGTTTCGGAGTCAGACCGACCCAGGTGGCAGTCCGGGCACTGTCATTTAGCAGCTCTGCCCTCTTGGATCCACAGGATTGCTGAGAAGACTGCTTGAGATCCTGTGAGATGAGGGTACTGCTATCTACCGCCAGAGGGCCACAGGGAGAGGTGCCCAGGTGGCTCAGTAGGTTGGGCGTCTGGCTTGTGGTTTCGGCTCAGGTCATGATCTCACGGTTGTGGGATCAAGCCCCCTGTCAGGCTCTGTGCTGACGGTGCGGAGCCTGCTTGGGATTCTCTCTCTCCCTGTCTCCGCCCCTCCCTTGCTCTCTCTTTCTCTCTCTCTCTCTGCAATAAATGACATTTAAGAAAAGGTCACAGGGCGTGTAAGGGATAACATAGTGTGCCTGGCATGCAGTGAATGTACACAGAAACCTCACTAGATGCTGCTGCTTCTGCTTCTGCCATTACGACTAGCTGTTTGACTTTGGGCAATTGCTTAACCTCTCTGAGCCTATTTGCCACAAAAACTTGTCATGAAGACTGAATAAAATTAATGTACGTAAAGCACCCAGTCAGTGCTACACAGCAGGCCCTTGGCAAACCCACCTTTTCTTCCCTCCCGTGTACCTTTTGGTGTCGTTTGAGATGGGCGCCTGGAGCGGTGGGGGCAGGGATGTGCAGGAGGAGTCCGCGAGAACTTAGGTGGAAACAGCCTGGGTGTCCATCGAGGATGGATGGATAAACACAATGTGCTGTACTTATACGGCGGAATAGTCTTCAGCCCTAAAAAGGAACGCCGCTCTGCTAAGTGCAAGACATGAATGGATGATCCTCATACAGTCCTGGAGGCTGGAGATCCACGATCAAGGCGTTGGCGCGTTTGATTTCCTCCAAGGCCTCTCTCCTTGCCTGTTCCTTGTGTCCTCACGTGGTCCTCTTTTTTTGTATGTGCCTCTAGTGACTCTCTGTGGGTCCTAATCTCTTCTTATAAGGACCCCAGCCACAAGGGATGAGGGTCCACTGATGGCCTCATTGTAACTTCATCACCTCTTTAAAGACCTTTCTCTAAATACAGTCCCATTCTGAGGTACTGGGGAATTAGGACTTCGACATATGAATTTGGGGGGATATAACTCAGCCCATAACACGAAGTGAAAGAAGCCAGATACAAAATGCTGTGTGATTCCCAGTGTATGAGGTGCCTAGAACAGGTAAATTCATAGACATAGAGAGGAGATTAGGGATCTCCAGGGGCTGGGAGGAAAGGGGAAGGGGGTTCTTGTTTAGAGGATGTGGGATTTCTATTTGGGAAGATGAAAACATTCGGGAAATGAATAGGGGTGATGGTTGTACAGCAGTGTGAGTGCACTTGATTGCCATCAAATTGTACTTTTTAGAAAAATGATTAAAATGGTGGGGTGCCTCGGTGGCTCAGTCGGTTAAGCATCTGACTTTGGCTCAGGTCATGCTCTCGCTCTTCGTAAGTTTGAGCTCCACGTTGGGCACTGTGCTGATGCTCAGAGCCTGGAGCCCGTTTCAGTTTCTGTGTCTCCCTCTCTCTCTGCCTCTTCCCTGCTTGCATTCTGTCTCTGTCTCAAAAGTAAACAAACAGTGAAAAAATAAAAAAAAGAAATGGTTAAAATGGTAAATTTTATGTTGTGTGCATTTTACCACACACACAAAAGACTAGCTAGAGATAAGGGGAGTGTATGAAGTGCTTAAGTCAGAGACTCAAGTGGCTCTAATTTTGGCCGGGGGAAGGCGGCCCTGTCCAGCCCCAGGGGCCAGGTGGTCATGGGTGTGGGGAGCTCCTTGGAAGGGTTGGGCAAGTTGAGGAGTCTGGGGTTTTATGTAACCGAGGCTGAGAACCTGAGGCCCTGAGAATGGGAGTTGTCACCCAGCTGGGGACCGGGTCCTACCACTTGGCTCATGACTGAGGTGCTGGGGGCCATGCCAGGCGGGTGCCTGGAGCCCACAGACCAAGATTTCACTTGCAGTGCACCCTTCCCCAGTGGATTGACCGGGGACAAGTGTCATGATCTCTTCGAGTCTCCATTTTTTCATCAGTAAAATGGGAGCAATATTACTGACTCTGCAGGACTGGAAGGTCTCAGAGAGACAGGCATGTGGCAGGATTAGCCCCAGCACCTGGCACACAGGAGGTGCCCAACAAATGGCAGTGATTTTTACCACTAGTGGCTGCAGGTGCCTTCCTTTCTCGGGCCTTGAGTGTCTTTCATCGTTCCACAAGTATTTAGTGTGCAGCTACTATGTGCTGGGACTAGTGTGATGAACAAGATGTATTCCTTGCCCTCATGGCGGTTGTTTTCTAGCAAGGGAAACATAGACAAGAAAACAGACACCTGCATAATTAGAAACCGTAATTAGGTCTGTGAAGGAAGAGATAGGAGTGCAGGAGTGTGTGTGTGTGTGTGTGTGTGCATGCGCGCACGCACATGCTCATATGTGTGTAAATTAAGGGAGTCAGGGAGGGCCTCTCGGGGGTGGTGGCATTTAAGCCTAAGCCAGAAGTGTGGGAAGGACTCAGCTATGCAGACAGCTGGGCTGAGCGTGTCCCAGGCAGAGGGAACAGCATATGCAGAGGCCCTGAGGAGGAGCAGAGCTAGGTGTGTTCAAAGGACTGAGATCAGCCCCCCTCCCCTTTATGGATTTGGGTCCTTGACAAGGGGATGGATATAGAGTGGTGGTGGAGAGGAGGGCAGGGGCCAGGTCATGCAGAGAGCCCTTGTCTGCCTGGCTGGCTGCTGTCTGGTGCTTTAGACCCTCGTGATCCCTGGGGGAATCTCCAAGGGTGTTCCTGTTGTTGGTATTTTGCTCAGGGACATTTGAAACTCAGAAAGCATTAGTGGGGGTGGGGGAGGGGGCTGATGAATGCCCAGCATTGGCCCTGGTCTGGCCCTGGCTCGAAGTCACAAACCGTGAGATCATGACCTGAACTGAAATCAAGAGTTGGATGCTTAACCGACTGAACCACCCAGGCGCCCTGTACATTTTTTTTAGTAGGATCATAATGAGTCCAGGAAAAGAGCTTAGGACAGTAGCAGACAGACAGCCACATTCCATGAGCTTTCCATTACTATTGTTGTTGACTATGGCCATATGGAAGCCAGCGTCTACAGGAGCATCGGCATAGCAGAGAGGGCAGGAGCACATCTCGATCTGGAGCCAGACTGCTGGGTTCGCGTCCTGCCTTCTCTACTGGACAGCTTGTTAACCTCCCTGTGCCTCAGCCTCCTTGTCTATAAAACAGGATGCTGAGGTTTGTTGTAGGAACTAATGAGTTAATTTATGCAGAGTGTGAAGAACAGTGCCTGGCATATAGCGAGTGTGATGGGAGCGTTAGCACCGCTGTTTTTATTGTTGCCTTTCTTAGGGTGGAAAAGTGTGCATCAGGCCTGCTCAGCCCCCGCTGTGTAGATGGGGTTTTGCAGGTATATCAGGGGAGGAGGCTTACCTGAGGCTGACCTCCTGGGGCTGAGCCCTGGAATCCTGCACTGCTGATACCAGGGAAACGAGGATATGACAGGGCTGGGACCCAGAGCCGCTACGGACGCCCCAGAGTCTGCCCCCTCTGCAGAGAGGTTTCTAGCTTCGGTCCCTAAGGGGCGATGGGAGTGGTCAGTGCTGACACCCGGAGTGTGGGGCGGTAGGCACCGGCCACAGAGTGGCAGGGGGCCCTGGCTCTCCCTGGCACATTCCAGGCTCCTGAGAGGGTGGCCAGGGGCCAGGGTGCCGGAGGGAAGGAGAGAGCCTTTTAAGGAAACATTTCTCTACTTACAAAAAAAAAAAAAAAAAAAAAAAAAGGAGAGAGAGAGAGAGAGAGAGACAAGAAACATTGAAACACACAACAAAGTTAGTGGGCTGGCTGGCCGGCTGGCCTGGAATGCACAGCTGTGGGCGGCGGGTGGAGGAGGCTGCTGGGGGGCAGCAGGCCACGAGGGGCACCCAGGCCTCAGGCCCTCTGGCTGGGGGGTCCGCAGATTCCCCTCAGATCTAAATCCTTAGAGGGTGGTTCTGCCTCAGGAGGAGCAGGGAAGGGACCTGGGGTCAGGACACCTGGACCCCCATTATTTCTACCGCCTGAGGATGTTTCTAGGAGAGAGACCCTCCCCCTGTTTCAGAGGATACTGTCCATTCTGCCCCTGCTTTAAATGTACCCATAACCTCTCCCTCAATCCCCGGTCCCTGAATGGGAGACTAGAGATCCCCTGGTGAAATGGCATGGGAGACACTGGCTATGGATGGGACTTGCCCGGGTCTGGGATGCTGTGGCCGGAGCCCGCAGCATCCCTTCTCCCGCAGTATGGTCCTCCATCAGGTTCCCAGCCCCGTCCCAGCCCGGAAGGAAGGAGCAGAGCAGGGCGCTGCCCTGTGGATCACACCCGCTCCCACCCAGGCCCCAAGGGACCCATAAATGGTAGAGCGGTGTGGGAGGAGACACTGGGGGCCTGGCCCCAGAAGGTTGAAGCCTGCAGCCCCTGAATGGGGTTGGGGACGGGAGGAGACAGGGAGGAGGCCACTGCTAGATTCAGGACTCCTGCCCTGAAGGCGCCTGATGGGGACACCCATGTGTCCCTTGTCTGAGACCTTGTCTGGTGGGTGGGGAAGGTAGGGAGCCCCGCAGGCCACAGTCTCCGCTGGGGCCTTCCCTTCCTTCCCACTCCGTTCTCCTGGCATCCTCCACCCCACTCCAGGCCCTGGACTCCCCTCCCTGAAACTTCTAAAACAGTCACTCATGGCTCCATGCTGGTATGTGTCAAGAACCCTGAACTTGTGAGAACATTCCCCCCATGTTTCCTCATTCTCTTGAACATAGGGGATGAGTCCTCCTTCACATTTCATTTCGGGAATCAGAATGCCTGGGTTCAGATCTTGCCCCCTTCTCAGCTGTGTGACCTTGGGCAAGTTGTTTAACCTCTCTGTGACCCCTGTGCCTCAACTGAAGATATAATAGCACCTACCCTTTTGGGTTTCTGGAAGGATTAAATGAGTTAATATGGGTCAAGCACTGATAATAATAATGCCTGTCATTTCTACAGTCCACATTCAGCAGGTGTTAGCTGTTGTTCCCTTTTTTGGCCTCATACATGAGTCTCGCCACAATCTCGGAGTAATGCTGAGTACCAGGCCATAGATACTGAGATTCAACTCAGGCTTCTTTGGTGGAGAATGAGCTGGGCAGCAAGCCTGTAACAGGACTGGGTCAAGAACCTGGGGATGCTAAACCCCTAGTTTCTCCACGCCTTGCAGAGCTCAGGGCACACAGTCATGTGTTGTCCCCTTCCGGGCTGGTGTGTCAAGCCTGGGGATCCCTTGGGCTGCCTGGAGGACAGCCTGGGTCAGGTGGAGGGAGGGCCCGGCTGAGGGTGGCTTCTCGTCAACAGCCAGGTCCAGCAGGGCCTGGGCTGTCACCGTTACCGCTTCACTGGCGTGGTGGCTGGAGCAGGGGTTGCCCACTGTTTGAGGAGGCAGCAACCCCCTCTTTGGTGATCCAGGGCTTGTGCCCAGACACCCTCATGCCCGAGGGAGAGCCTCCCCCTAGTCCCCTCTGTGGGCCCCTTGGGTTGGGAACTGGAGCCAAGATTGAGGTATGAGCTCCAAGAAAAACGTGTCCCGGCTAGAAAAAAAAGAACACACTGCGCCTCTGATAAAGGGCCCTGCTAATTGTCAGCGTAGTGGTTTTGGCTGCCCTGGCTGGGGGGGGGGGGGGTTGTTATCTCAGGGAAGGGAGAAATGCAGCCCTCCCTCCCCAGTCCCTCTGTCTGGAGGCCCAAGTTGCCACCCCCGCCTCCATCGGAGAGGAAGATGAGGATGATGTGGGAGCCAAAACATAAGAGACTCCTAAAAACTGAGAACAAACTGAGAGTTGATGGGGGGGAGGGAGGGGAGGGTGGGTAAGGGGCATTGAGGAGGGCACCTGTCGGGATGAGCACTGGGTGTTGTATGGAAACCAATTTGACAATAAATTTCGTCTTAAAAAAAACCAAACAAACAATAGCTGACCCATACAGGGTGCTTTCGCCCCTCAAGGCTTCCTTGGGAAGAGCTGGCAGGGGCCCTTCGCCAGCCTGCTTCCCACATGCTGAGGGGACCCCAGACACTGCCGTTTTTGGTGAGATGCCCTGGTGCTGGGGAGAACCTCCTTTCCTAGAGGTCTTAAACGTGTTTTTAAAAAAAATTTAAAACAAATCTTAGCCTACTGTAGAACATAGAGCAAAGAAAAAAAAATCCTTATTCTTATTACCTCAACCCATTGTTGTGAAAAATTCTGGTGCACTGACCTCCAGTCTTCTGCGTATTTTTCTACAGAACTGAAAAATTGTGATACACATTTCGTTTTTGCCTCCTGCGGCACCCCCTCTACCAAGCATTATTGCCTGAACGTTTTCCCATGTTATTGCGCGGGCTTCTAGTGGCCTCTCAAGCTGGAGATTGTCATTGTGTTGAGTTGAGGGAAGGGGTGTCTAGTGTGGAGGTGGGACCATTGGAATGATCTCAGGAGGCCCTGGTTTTCTATGGGGATGAAAGATGCTAACCTTGCCCTTTCTCTGTTCCTCCCACAGGTGGCTGCCCCCTGCATTCCTCCATCCAACCATGAACTGGTGGTGAGTGACAGACCCTTCCCTACCCTGCTGGTCTCTCCTCCTCTTTCCCCAGCTCCTTGGTTACAGCTTACTTTAGACCTAAGCATGCTGCAAGCCCCCGAGGGTGCTGGGCAATTCGGGGAGGAGGAGGAGGGGGACCCTTCCCAAGGCTGAAGCCGGACTGGGAGGAAATGAGTCATGAGGTCCCTTCTGATGAGATGCAGGGCCTCCTATTTCAATTTGAGACTTAAGTCCTTGGAAAAACCCATAAAAGGGCATCTTGCATGCCTCCGAGGCCTGGCCAGGTGCCTATTGTTCTGGGGCTTCCAGGACCAGGGGGTGGCATCTCCTTCTACCTGCCTGGTCCCGGGTCAGGTACCCTTCGGCTGGAGGAAGGGGGACGGGAGGCATGACCCACAGAGTTCACCTGCTTGGGCAGGTGCTCACACTCAGGTGGCCCGTTCCACCTCCAAGCTGGAAATGACTCTGCTTTTCTGCCCCGTCTCCCTGTCTCCCACCCTTCCCTCCCCTGTCAGGCTTCCAGAGAAGTATGGACGGGCAGGACTCATGAGTTGTGGGCTGGGGAGAGGGGCCCGTTCCAGACTGATCCCAGCTGGGCTGATTTGGAACACTGGGAACTTTTCTTCCCTGCCCTCTCAGTGCCTTCGCACCCTGTGAAGGCCTCCTGCTCCCCAGCCCAGTGCTGGAGGCAGGCAGGGCCCTGGAGGCTGGAGGGGGAGGGGTCTGCCCCACACGGGGCATGCGTGTGCATGCAGGGTGTGTCACGGAAGGCCCCGGTGGGCACAGTCAGATTTGCTGGTGCAGAGGAGCCTGTGGTGACCCTGGTGTGGGTGGGGGCCGGGGGAGGGAGCAGGGGTGTCCCTGAGGCCCAGGCTGTTCCAGGTATCTACACGCTCGCTCAGCCTGCATACTGCAATCTCCGTCAGGCCACCTGGTCTCTTCTTTCCCTCCAACACCCATTGGCCGGGTGACCGTGGACCAGTCCCCCCCTCTTTCTGGACCCCAGTTTCCCTTTCTGTCAAAGAGAAGGGTTGCTCTAGATGCTCCCCAGGCCTTCTCAGTGCTGAGAAGTGTCCCCTCCACTGAGGGTCATTGATGGAACGAAATCAAGTTTGTGGAAGTGCCTGTGCCTCAGACACCTCGGACCCTCGGTGGCGCCCCTGCCCTCTGCACCCCAGGCCCAGGCCCTGCCAAGCTGTTTCCCTTCTGTGCAGCGGCCGCCCCTTTCCCTCTGGCCTCCCCGGGCTCAAGCCCTCCTGGGCCTCAGCTCTGCCCAGCTGTGCCGCTCCAGATGTGGAGTGTTATTCACGCAGGGCCCAGTCGCACGTCGTCTGACAACAGTGGGGGTGGGGTGCCGCGGGGAGGTGGTGGTGAGGAGGCCAGAGTGCGGGCCTGGTCTGCAGCCACCAGCGAGAAGTCTCTCTGGGATTGCTGAGGGTCACCGTGGCGGGCCGAGAGCAGGGAGGAGGAGCATAAGTCTCATCATTTCAACCCAACTGCCACCACCTTGCCTCTGAGAACAGAATGTCCTTGGCTGGTCTTGGACAGCTGGGGGGTCCGGGCTTTAGGGATCTTGGAGCAGAAGCCAGATTCCTGGCCATTTGGAGTCCTGTGAGCTTTGTTTATGTGAGGAAGGGGTCAGGGGTTGGGACAAAAGGGGACAGGTTGGCACTCCAGCTGGAAGGATGTCAGATACCAGAAGGAACTCCTACCTGTCTTCCCGTCGGGGTGATGTGCCCCACCTGTGCAGGGGACTCTGCCCTTCCCGGAGGTTGGGTCAGCCACCTGGTGGCGAAGCCGTTGTGACACCAGCTTGTGCCCACAGAGGGCCCCCACCTGAGTCAGAACAGCCCCGCCCCCTGCCCCAGCACTGGTGAAGAGTGAGGGGTTAGACTACCCCCTTTGGGTCCTGGCTCCCCAGTCTGTGGTATGCGATCTTGAACACACTGCTTAACTTCTCTGGGCCTCAGTTTCCCCTCTGCAGATTGGGATTTGGTAATAGCAGCCACTGCATGAGATTGTTAAGAGAATAAAAGGAGCAAATGAATGTATTTAATTCATCTGGATTCAGGGCCCTCCAGCAGCTGGCCACTTGATTTGCGTAAAAGTCCAGTTTCTTGCGTTGGCCTGTGCGTGGTCTACGTGACAGGTTTCCTTTCCGACCTTGCCTCCTTCTAGAAGCTCTCTCCTTCACTGACTCTGCTTCAGGTACCTTGTCTTCTCGCTGCCCCTTGAACATAGCAGGCACGATGCTGCTTCAGGGCTGTAGAGCCTGCAAGGCTCTTTCCCTCCCTCGGATCTTCCCACAAGTGTGAGATTTCTCTTCCCCCCGCAACCCTGTCTCCCCTCCCTGCTTTCCGTGTCCCTCCACGTATTGCCGTCTGGTACACTGTGTGTCTTACAAGGTCCCCCTCATACCAACATGTAAGCTCTGTGTCAACAAGGGATTTTTACTGTTGTGTCCATTGTTGTATCCCCACTGTCTGGCACATAGTAGGTGCTCAGTATGTGCTCACTGGGTGGCTAGAAGGAAGGCTTGCAGCCGGATGCCTGGTGCAGATTAGGTGCTCAGTAAGCAGGGCTGCTGTCGCTCCTATTCCCTGGCTTGCTGATGGGTGGGTGGGGGGGTCTATTAGGGGGGCTGAGCTCCAGCCAGAATCTCTCCTGCTGTCCCCAGAGAGTGGGAAAGTGGCCCAGGGGAAAACCGGGAGGAAGTTTGGCTTCCCCCTGCGGGCACTCAGCACCTTTTCCTCAAGGCAGGCAAGGCAAGTGCTTTGAGCAGGTTCACAAGAGGGAGGAAAGGGTGGGATGTATTTTCTCCTTTCTTTTCCATTTGCTGCCTCTCCTTCAGCCTCGGCAGAGCTGGTCTCTGGTCTTCCTGCCCCTTCCCTCGTGCCCCACACCGTGTGTGTCTGCCCGTGGTGTTTTCTCCATGTCTCAGTTGGGCCCCAGCTCTCCCTCTGGCCTTCTCACCCATCCTGCTTAGATCTTACCCCCCTGGGATCGGGGGCCCACATCCTGGGCACAGGATTTCTGCCCAGCCTCTGCCTGCCAGACACATTTTCCAGCCTGTGCCAGGCCAGCCAGGGCAAAGTGGCTTAATCTTCAACCCGTGTTTTCATCTTACTCAACAGATGTTGCCCAAGGCCTTGGGCAGCAGGGTCCTAGGGTCACCTCCCTCCTGTGGGGTCTCTCGGTGGGGGCAGGATGGAGAGGGGAGAGAGAGGGCTTGTTTGCCACGGACACTCCTGATCCTTGCAAGTTGCTGAAGCCGCTTTCTCAGCTTCTGACAAATAAGGGTCAAAAGGAATTTCCCGAGGGTGGTGGCCAAGTGGAGTGGCCACCGAGCTGTGCCAGATGGTGAGCCCTTGTGCACACACAGCCTGGCACCCAGGAGGCCTGGGCTGGCCAAAGATGGGTGTGCACTGCTTCTCCTCATACAGACCAGCCCCCTGGCAGGTGCTCCAAAGGGCCTCGTGGAATGAATTGGAGGTCCGGTGCGGGGTCTGTGTTGGGGGGGAGAAGGAAGAGGTGAATGGGGCAATTGGAACCCCAGGCTGGCTTCACCCATAATAGCAATCAGAGCAGTAGTTCAAAGTTAACCCTCGTATGGGACTTTCCATTTGCTAAATATTGTTCTGAAAGCTTTGCAAAAATAAACTCATTTATTCTTCATGACAACACAGCAAGAGGGATGCTGTTATTATCCCCGTGTTACAGATGAGGAACTGAGGCCTAACGCCACAGAGCTATTCAGAGGGTGGAGCTGGAATATTTAATATTCAGTAGTCAGCACCACAGTGCACCCTCCACTCCTGTCAGTAATGACAGACAGCATTCCCTTGCATGGCACCTGTGGGTTTCAAAGCCCTTCCCCTGACATTGGGCTATTCGGAACCCACAGTGAATTGTGTGGAAGTCTGGGCACTTCCAGACAAGTGTGAGACCAACCTGGGTGGACGGGAGGAACACATTGTGCAGAGGAACAATCTGGGGATCAGAAAGGCTAGGTGACTTGTTCATGGTCACACAGCAGTGCCGGTGGGGGAGAGGGGATGGGTCAGGAGTGTGGTTTTATTTTTTTTATTTTTTAAAGTTTATTTATGTATTTTGAGAGAGAGCCTGTGAGCAGGGGAGGGGCAGAGAGAGAGGGAGAGAGAATCCCAAGCAGGCTCTGAGCTGTCAGCACAGAGCCTGACTTGGGGCTTGAACCCACGCACCATGAGATTATGAGCTGAACTGAAATCAAGAGTCAGACACCCAACCGACTGAGCCACTCAGGTGCCCCTGGAGTGGGGTTTTTGATTCCTGGTTCTGCTTTCTCCCCAGGATACCCTAGATGCTTTCTGCTGATGTAAACACTTAATGCAACCAGGTGGACTTTTCTGGGATTCCCTTCCCTTCCCTCCCCTCCCCTCCCCCCTTCTTTTATTTATATGGTCCCCCCTTCTTTTATTTATATGGTGTCAATGCTGTGAAGTTGATACACAATGTTACATTAGTTTCAGGCGTTGGGATTTCATTTTCTTTTTTTTTTTTTTTAATTTTTTTTTAACGTTTATTTATTTTTGAGACAGAGAGAGACAGAGCATGAACAGGGGAGGGGCAGAGAAAGAGGGAGACACAGAATCTGAAACAGGCTCCAGGCTCTGAGCTGTCAGCACAGAGCCCGACGCGGGGCTCGAACTCACGGACCCTGAGATCATGACCTGAGCCGAAGTCGGACGCTTTACTGACTGAGCCACCCAGGCGCCCCTGGGATTTTATTTTCTAAACAGCACCAACCACCAGTCTACCTATGTAGCCCGTTTGCCAAAGGATCTGAGATTTAAAGGAGGGTCTGTCCCTCCATCTTTCTGTCCATCCATCCTACCAACAGACATTTCCCGAGCACCCGCCTTGTGCCAGGTGCCGTTTTAATGCTGGGGCTGTAAAGTTCTTTTCTGCCACGGTGCCAGGCCTTCTAGAAGGTGGGTGGGGTTGGGTGGCATGGAGTCACAGGAATGAGAGGGCTTTAACACTGTTTGGTCCAGTGAGGCCCTGAAAAAATATTTTTTGACTTTTCTTTTCTTTATTGTGGTAAAACACACGGAGCGTAAGAGTCACCATCTTCACCGTTTTTGAGCGCAGGCAGTGGTGTTAAGTGGGTATTCCACTCCTGTACAACCATCACCCATCTGTCTCCGGAACTCTTGTCGTCTTGTAAGACAAAACTCTACCCATCAAACAGAACGCCCCCTCCGCTTCCCCAGTCCCTGCCAGTCACCATTCTGCTTTGTATCTCTGTGAATTTGACCGCTCAAGTGACTCATGTCAGCGGAATCATGTAATATGTGTCCTTTTGTGACTGACTTGTTTCACTTCGCAGGATGTCCTCAAGGCCGTGCTGTGCTGGCAGAATGTCCTTCCTTTTCAAGGCTGAATAATGTTCCATTGTACGTGCGTCACATTTTGCTTAGCCGTTCCCCCGTCGGACATCTGAGCTTCCTCCGTGTTTCCATGTTTTAACATTCATTATTGCGAATAATGCTGTTTTCTTGATAGCAGCCATCCTCGTGGGCGTGAGGTGGTGGCCCTGAGATTTTCAGATGACTTCCCCAAGGGGCGGATCTGAGGGAAGAAGGCACCATGCCGCCTCACGGAAGAGGAGAGGATGTGATGTTAATCGGTTCCGGAGAAGTGTGCGGAACCCTCAGCCCCCGTGCTGCCGTCTTGCCCTCCGTTAAGGAGAGTGGCTAGGAGTCACTTCAGTTTGGACGCCAGTCTCTTGATGAAATTTCATCTTGTAGCACTGTGTGCCATGAGTGACCATCTTGGGAGATTCTAGAAAACAGAGCAATGTCAGAAGAACCCCATAGAGCCTTGGTTTTTAAAGGAGAGCGCAAACTCAGGACATTGCATTCCAAGGAAGATTCCCAGAGTGGTGAGGGAGGCTGAAGATCTCAATTTGTGCAAAAGGGCTGTGCGGTCTGGAGAGGGGAAGATATGGAGTGGGTGCAGAATGGGAGTAAGAACGTGAGGAAGGGCAGATTGGCTTGTTTTCTGTTGCTCTCCGGAGTAGAACCTAGTAGGTGGAGGTTATTAGAAAGAAGACGAGACTTGGATGTGAAGAGGAGCTTTCTAACACCTCAAATGGCCCAGCGGGGCCATCGGGGGGAGTCTCTGTCTATTGCTGGAACCCATACTCACTGATACCTGTTAGGTATGAGGCCGGTGCTGATGGCAGGTCCCTGCTCTGAGGAGTGTCTGGTGGCAGTCCTGGTGGAGGTCCTGCCCTTAGACTGGGCTGTGAAGGGACATGGTTCCTGGAGGCCAAGGCATCCACTAATGTGCTGACCACCACCCCTGGGACCTCCACCGGGAGGGGCCAAAGTCAGGCCTTTGCCCTCAGGAGCCCTGCCCTCTGGAGCCACGTTTAGTGGGGGCGGGGGAGAGAGAGAGATTTATCAGGTGGAAATGAATTAGTGCCTGCCTGGGGGCGGGGGTCTGACCAGAGGTACTTGGGAGCCAGGGAAAGAAGCAGTCAGGTTGTGCTGTGGTAGTTGAGGAAGTCTGTCTCCTGTTCCAGGTCCAGTTTAAGATGTGAGCAAATGGAAGAGAGGTGGGGAGGAGGAGGGAGAGCTGAGACAGAGAGGGGGTAGGGCCTTGGTGTGAGTTACCGTTGGGAGCCAGGGCAAATCCAGGGTAAATATTTTTGGCCAGTCTGCCCTTGCTGGGTGGGGTTGGGGGGGAGGGGAAGTGGGGCCAGACAATCCTGTCTCATTTTGGTTGGTGGCCCTGGCTGGGCATGCTGGTGGAACTGGTTGAGTGCAGGAATGGAGGCAGAGTGAACCCGGCATGTGTGGCCAGATGAGGGAAGAGTTCACAAGCTGGGCAGGGGAACTTGAACTTGATGAGCCAAGCAGTAGGGGCGTTATGGGTCCGTGAGTGGGGAAGTGACCCAAAGCTGGATCTGAGTCTGCTGCCAGCTGTGGGGTGTGGCGAGGGGGCTGCGGGAGGAGGGCTGGGTGGACCAGAGGCTGGCACAGGTGCTTGGTGGGGGGCAGAGAGGATTTCGACAGGAGTGGCTAGAGGGGCAGGGACGAAGGGCCGAGCGGACTCCCAGCGCCCCGGCTGAGGGGAGAATAGCATCCAGGGTGGAGCAGGGGGTAGGAGGTGTGTTGGGGGGAGTACTCCCCCCTGGCCTGGCCAGGTGTGTGCATGCCACCCCTGCCCTTGCCCCCTCTCAGCCAGGAGCTGTGCTCTGGGTCCCTCGGGGTGAACTGGGGCCGGCCGAGGACAGGAGTGGGCTTGCCCGGGCCCCTCCCTGGGGGGTGCGGGGAAAATCAGGCATCACATTCCATTTAATCACACCCAGCCTGTTCTGTTTCTCTGGTGGCCTAGGCCTGCCCAGGAGAGGATGTCGCCCCTGGAGTGACTTCACTCAAACACTTCAGGGGGAACCAGGCTGCTGGCCTCCCTCCTACCCTGGCCGGGCCTAGCCTTGCTTGTTCCACACCCTCTCTCCAGCCCCCTGCACTCAGTGCTGATGCCCAGCCCCAGTGGCTCCCCGTTCCTAGGATGGCCGTAATTAACACGAAGGGTGGGGGGCAAACACAGGCTTTGAGGCGAAGACCTGCGCTCATGTAGAGCTGGCCAGCCTCCCTGGACGCTCAGTTTCTGCATCTGCCAGAAGGGTTCCAGAGAGCCTCTGCTGCCTCAGCTCGTTTTATCCTGTGTGATGGTCCCGCTCCCACCCCTGGGGCTGTGGGGTCTGTAAAGTGCCATCCCGGCCACGCCCTCTCTAAGTGCCCAGGAAATGGCGCTTCCCTGCTCTTCCCTTATGCTACCAGCCCCTCCTTTCATCTGCTTAGGGTTCTATTTCTGGAACCGGAGCAAGTGAGCCCGGAATAACCTGTCGTGGGTCCTGGGGCTGAGGACGCCCCAGCTCCCCCGCTGGCCCTACCTGCCAGCTCCCACCTGTTCTCCCCACTCCTGAAAGGCAGCACTGCCTGTGACCTCACAGCCCGTTGCCATGGCAGTAGATGTGATGTCATGGGGTCTATTGGGCCTGAAAAACTGCCCGGATTCCAGGCCTCCCAGGGGGCAAGAGTGGGGAGGGCTGAAGGGGTGGAAGGGAGGAGGGTGTGAGGAATTTCTGGACAGAATGTTCCTCCGGAGGCTGAGTCTGCATTCTGCGCCAGACCCCTCCCCCCAGCCCTGGGCTTGGGCATCCACCCGCCTCCCCCCATTGGCCCTTGCCTTGCCTTTTCCTTCCTCCACAACAGCAGCCCACAGATACATTTTTTCCCCAGCCCACCCTCCCTGCAGGCCACCGATATGTACTGCACAAACCCCTGGGCAGCATCCTGGCCACCCAGCCCCTCGGGCCCACACAGTCGGGGTGGGTATGCATGCATGGAGGGGGCGTGCGTGTGTCTTTTTTTGGAAAAAAAAAAAAAAAAAAAACTTGAGGAAAGGATGTGCAGTTTCCCTTATCCGCCCTGTGGTTCACAACCCCTCACATTCAGGAAGTTCTCTCTGATGTCTGATCTCAGTGTCTTCTACTGCAGCCCATTTCCTCCTCTTCCTATGGCAGTGCATTGGAGGAGTCTCTTCCTCCTGAGGGTCCGAGACAATTAGTCGTTAAGTCACAGAAAGCTTGTTCCCAACAGGAGGGCAGTTGATTGAGAGGAACTCTCAATGAGTGAAGATCATTGCCAGGGAGGGGAGCTAGAACCTGAGAGATGGTGAGGGAGCCTGGTTTGAATCCCAGCCCTCCTCCCTACTAGCTGTGCTGTGTTGGGAAAATTACTGAATCTCCTGGACCTTCTGTCTCAACTGTAAAATGGGGTCCTGCTTACCTCACAGGGTGGTGATGCGGATTGATGATCGTGAAAGTCAAGAACCTGATATGACGCCCAGATCATTAGCACTCAATGAACAATTACTGTTATTGTGCTGATGTTATGAAAAGGCATCCCCAGACTAGGGCCAGGAAGAGGTAAGGCAGGTGAGGCACCCATGGTGGAAAATGTGAGAAGGCATGTTGCTCTCAGGGTCGTGTGGGTGCACGTTGAACTGCCTGAGAGTGAATGCCTCCTTACATTTTCTGCCCTAAGCACCTCACCCTAGTCCCTGCCTCGCTGCAGACTTAGAGTTTGGGACCCTAGAGCAGGGTGATCTGTGAAGAGCAAGGCTTGGCCATCAAGTGGCACCAGGTCCAAACCCTGCCACCTGCTTGGCATTGTTCTGGCTGGAGGCAAGGAGGATTCCTGAAGACCCCTGGCGGGGCTGTGAGTTGACCGCCCTCAGCTTCGGAAAGCCTGGGGTCCTTAGATCTGGGTTTTGTGCTGGGATTGGGTAGGGGTGGGGCTAGATGAGGGGTGCCCTCCCTGTCTGGCTTCATCTGCTATATCCTTCTGCAGCTGAGCCTCAGGGGGAAGGTAGGGGAGAGCCTTCCTGCTAACGTGTCCTGCAGGTTGGCTAGAGATTGGGGTGAGGGTCAGCAAGGTGAGCTCAGCGGTGGGGTCTAGAGACCTGGGTGCCAACCCCAGTATTGCTGTAGACCTTCCTGCGAGAGGCTGGGGGACTCAGACCTCTCTGCACCTCAGTTTCCCCATCTGTGAAACAGGGAGGGAGGGAGGAGATGGTGTCTGAGGTCCTTCTCAGAGCTGGTGTTCTTAGGAGTGGTGTGCAAGGATGGTGTGTGTGTGTGTGTGTGTGTGTGTGTGTAGAAAGGTCCTGGCCAAAATCCAAGCAAAGATGGAGGTCAGAGAGCTCGGCTCCAGGAAGTCTGGGGGTACCAGCCTCATGGTCAGGGGTGAGCATGGTCAGGGGGCCAGGGAAGATAGTGAGGGGCTCTCGTGGTTAACTCACTCAGTCGCTATTTGCTGAGGGCCTACAGTGTGCCAGGCCCCGCCCCAGGCTCTGGGGGCTATGGGGACTTACCTTGTAGTGGGGCAGGAAAACCCTAAATGAGATAAGCAAGTAAAATACATAGTGTGTTGGAGAGCAAGGGGTTCGAAGAAGAAAACTAAACCAGGGAATGGGGAAAAAGAATGTTTGAGTGGGTGTGTGTCCACGTCCCGAAGGTGGGCTGACAGCCTAGGCCGAGTGGGTCGCTGTGGCCATCGGAGCTCTGGGTCGGCCAGCTCAGGGCCCACAGGTTGGGGTGCTCTGGGGGCTTCCCTACAGCACAGTCAAGGGGCTGGGGCAGGGGCAGCCTCAGGGAGACCGTGACCTTGTGCTCCCCATCCCTTGCCTTTTTCATTTCCAGAAGCCCCAGGGCTGGCGGTGCCTGGGGGACAGAGAAGCAGGACTTCAAACCTGGGAGGACTGGGATGCAAGACAGAGGGGTGGGGAGCTCAGCGTGCATGCTGGGCTGTATTTGCAAACACCGCAGGGTAACACTAGGTGTCTAGCTCGGGAGGGGTTTTTGGAAATTTTTATCTTCTCAGAAAGCATGTCGACCACTAAGTCGAAGGCATCTGATGGCTGACCCTGTGGCCGCCCTCCAGCTGGCCTGGGGAAGGGGTGGGGGCCGAGGGGCTGGTGCTCAGATGATCGCTGGCCAGGAGGGAAGTTTCTCTTGCAGTGCTGAGGCCTGTGGTTTCTAATATTGACTCGTCTCCCTGGGGAGGGGTGGAGCAGGAGGGTCAAGGCGGGGTAGGGTGGGCCTTGGGAGTGTGCAGGGTGGAAACGGTAAATAACAGCTAACATTTATTGAGAGCTTCCAAGTGCCAGGCCCTATTCTAAGTGCTTAATGTGCTCCGTCTCATTTGGTGCTCACAAAATAGCGCTCCGCAGCCCTGTTGAGGAGCAAGGACAAAGTGACTTGCTTGCGGTCACAAGTTAGTAGCAGAGAGAGTCAGGACAGGGCCCTGGCTGCTAACGCTGTTAGCTTAGACCTGTGGTTTTCAAAGTGGCATCCCCGCACCTGGAAACCTTTGAGAGATGCACGTTCTTGGGTTCTACCATAGGGCCACTGGATTAGACCCTCTGGGCAGGGCCCAGCCACCTGTATGTCCACAGCCCTCCAGGGGATTCTGAGATCCTCCCCTCCTCCCCTCCCGCTGCCTGCCCGGTTCACAGCCTGTTCTGCCCAGAGTCAGGCCTCTCAGGAGGCTTTACCCAGAGCAGGATGAGGGCCTCCTAAAGGCCTGTGATGAGCCTGGGGCAGGTACTTTGTCTCCACCTTTTCTGTCCTACCCAATTTCTGACCTTTCTGACCCCCCCCCCCCCCCCCCCCCCCCCCCCCCATCTAGGCAGGCTGGTTAAGAGTGAGGGCTTTGGAGTTGGGAGATCTGGATTCAAATCTCAGTTCTGTGGTGTAGACTGTGCACACAGAAGGTCCCTGGGATCAGCCTGCCTGGAGTGTTCCTCCTTTCCTGGAGGCTAGAACAGCTCAGAGAGGAGGCAGTTGGGCCTTCCTGCTTAGCCACAGTCTCCACAGGAGTGTTGCAGAGCCCTGGACCAGAAGGGATAGTGGGAGGGTCAGGGCACCACTGCCGAGGACTCCCCTGGTTGGGGCTCGTGGTTGTTGGAGGCTGAGGGGAGAACCTGGCCCCAGTTAGCAGGCAGCTCCTAGAGCTCAGGCTGGGATAGCGGTCCCTGGGGATTTCCAGACTGCCCCTGCCGGGTGGCCTGTGGGCCGGGAGTGGGGGCTGGAAGAGGGTGGCTGAGGACTGGGACTGGGCTCAGAGGGAGTGGAATGTGACATCTTTTCTTCTCCAGAGTCATTCTCAGACTCCAGGCGGGCTGACCTGGGGCCTGGGAGGCGCTGGCTGACTTGCCTCCCCATCTCTTACTCTGTTCCTGGGCCCTGTCCTCCCTCAACAATCCACATTGTCTTGGCCATGAACTACTCAGGAAGTTTCATCTTCTGGAAAGAAGTTTTGGCCTCAGCCTCCCATCTTCCAGGCCATAGGGGTAAAGGGGTCTGGGCCATTTCCAGAAAGAGCAGTGCTACCTTGATCCCAGCTGGCTTTCTTCCTCCATGCCCAGCTCTCCTCCCTGATGCCAGAACCTTTCAGAGGCCATTCTGTCCTTTCCCCTGTCTTCCACAGGGGTGAGCAGCTCACCAGGAATGGGGTCAGGGCAGGCGTTTCCTATTCTGAGACACTGTCCTAAGCTGGTTCCTGCTCATCATGGCAATGGCTTGCTTTCTAACCCTCACGGTCATGCTCACGTCCTTCTGTGTGATTCAGGGGCCCCTGGAACTTTACTGGGTGGGAAACAGAGCCCTCGAGACTGTAGGCAGGAATTGGATCTGGAATGGGAAGTTTCTCTCCTGTATGGGGGAGTCCAAGGAACCCGCTTTTTAGGATCCCTTTAGTAGGAAACACTAATGTTGTCCTGGCAGGGAAAGGGTGGAGCCAACATCAGGGACAGGATCAGTCCAGGATCAGCATCAGGACAGGATCAGCCGGCATGTATTGGTGGCCGGCTACACATATATCCCAGTCCCCGGCGTGAGGGATATGGCAGCTGAGTTGGTAAAAATGCTGCTTTGAATGTTTTTTGGAGGCAGGTGAGTAAGACTCACAAAACAGTATTTGGGGAACAAGACATATTCCCATGATGAGATTATTTATACCCGAAGGACCAGAGACATAGCACAGAGAGCAGGCTTATTGGAGTTCCAAGGTGGGAGGGAGTCCTCCTTACTGAGTGTTCAGGAAGGGCCTCAGGGCGGAGACCTTGTCGGAAAAGAGTGTGGACGCAGGAGCCATTCCGCAAGCAAAGGCCTGAATGTGGGAATAAACCAGGAGATCTAGGGACAGGTCTGGATGGGGCAGAGCTTTGGGGCAGGGCTAATGGTGGGGGGCTTTGAAAGCCCACAGAAGAGTTAAGTCTCTGGAAGACTTCATCCTGGACTGTGGGGGTTTCACACAAAGACCACGAAGCGCGGAGTCCCAAGAGGGGGTTCAGATCCTGTTGTGGCCAGTAGTAGTCCATGACTTTGGGCTACTCATTTACCTTGTCCTTTTCTGTGAAGTGGGGGCTCAAAGGTAATAATGGGACCCACCTCACTGGGTTCTCGTCATGAATAAATGAGCCGGTGCAGGTGAAGACAGCTGGCACGTAGGGATAGGCTTGACCTTGACCCTCTCTGTGTTCCTTTTGGAGGGGTCAACAATTGAATCACAGGCCTTGGTGAGAGGTTCGTCGAGCTGGCTCGTTCTAGTACCAGTCGGATTATTTTACGTTTTCCAAACTCTGCCTCCCAAGCATGGGGCTAGCCAGTTACGTCTGAGCCTTGGGTCGGCGGCATGGGTCCTGCTTCATGAGGCATTCTGCCCCTCAGGGCCACCAGCCCTGGGGAGAGAGCCAGCCTGAGACCCAACCTGTGGCTGTTCGCCCTGAGGCCTCACACTGTTTTCTCCCTGTGTTTTGCAGCCCATCAACCCTGAGAATGCCCCGAAGAATGTAGCCGACAAGGTGAGTGGCAGCAGGTGTGGGAAACAGTCTGGGCATAGTGTGGGAAGCCCAGAAAGCAGAAGGTGGATTTGGGGGAAAGTGAACAGATGTGTTTGGGGACATCTTTCTGGAGTAGACTTGGGGAACTTGGGGGGAAGTGATGGGCTTGTGGGTCACGTGGGGACCTGGGCATCTGACATCACTTACGTGTTCGGAAATGGATTGCTAGGGAATTAGGGAGGCAGGTGGGAGAGGCCAGTGGTTAAATGTGGGTTTCTTTATTAAATATGTAGAATGTGAGAAAGCCGGGCAGATGTTTCCAAACAGAACTTTCTGACTTAGCAGAAAGACAGACAGTTTTCCAATTTCCTCAAGGCTGCATGAGGAGGAAGGGAAGAGAGTGGGTGGGTCCCAGAGTGTGGAAACCGAGATTAGCAGCTGAGGGGGATCTCCTGGCAATGGCCGACACGTAATAATGGGCTTAAGGTTGGAGGGCTTGTGTTCAGATCCTGCCTCATCCAAGCTGCTTCTTTTTTTTAAGTTTATTTATTTACTTTGAGAGAGCAAGCAAGCAAGAGAGCAGGAGTAGGGGAGGGGTGGAGAGAGAGAATCCCAAGCAGGCTCCACACCACCAGCACAGAGCCCGATGCTGGGCTCGAACTCACAGACCGTGAGATCATGACCTGAACTGCAACCATGAATTGGACGGTTAACCAACTGAGCCACCTAGGCACCCCCTTCATTCAGGCTTCTAATTGTGTGGCCATTGGCAATTCATGAGCCTGCCTGTACCTCACTTTTCTTACCTGCAAAATGGGAAGAGGAAAATTATAAAACAAATGAGAGGGTTGGTTGGCTCTGAGGGGCTTTTAGTGGACAAAGAAATGCTAAACACACAACTAAGTTGCCTCCGAGGCCCATCTGCCAGCTCCCTCCTGCCAATCCCAGTAGGTGAAAAACGAGGGTGCCCTTTGATTACTTTCCTTGACTCCCCTCTCTGACTGTGTTTTTTCTCCATCTCCAGGGAGAAGGAGCTTTCCGGGGTGGAAACACACGGAAAAGCCTTGAGGAAGACGTAAGTATGGGGATGGGGAAGGGAAGGGTTTGGCTGGGCTCATGGTGCCCCAGGGGGATTGGAGGTGTGGATGATGTATACTACCTGCCTTGCTGAAGCATCCTTTACCTCCTTTCCAGAAGGACAGGCAGGGGTCTCTGAGTGCTATGGCTGAGCAAGGGAGGAGGGGTTGGAATGGTGAACAAGCCCCATGGACTTACATACTGGACCTCAGTCTTGGCTTTGGCTCCCAGCTCGGCTGGATCCAGAGCTCATTTGCCCATCACTTTGCCAGACCTCAGTGCTCCAGGCTGGGGAGGGAGGCAGCAAGGGTGTGCTGTGAGGTCTGGCTCGGTGATGAGCAGGATACTGGCAGAGCTATAGCAGAGGGACTAAGGACAGAGGCGAAGAAGGACTCCTGGGCTCACAGAGGGTCATCAGACCTTGAGGAATTACAAGCTCTGCTTCTTTGGAAAAAAGGGGTCTTTGCAAACGTCAGGATCTTCTGTGTGGCTTCAGTGCCATTGATTCTGGAGGAAGAAGCTAGAAGCTGGGCCCGTTGACCCCTCTGGGCTCTTCCTGGTGGGCAGTTTTGGTGGAGGTCAATGGGCAAATTGCTTAAATGGAGAGACCCCTGGGAAGGGCAGAAGGGGCTCTCCTGGGACCCTGCTCTGAGCGGTGCTCGTGTCTGGGCTTGTCCTCATGTGCCCGGGGTAGACACCCCACACAGTCGGGCCTTTCTCTTTCTTCCCCACTCTCGTCTGACAATTTGCCCCTATGCTGGCCTCCATCCTTGCTCGCCTTGATCCACAGAGGAACAGGGAGTGGTTTTGGCGGTTGGCACAGGGGGAGCTGTTGATGGCATGAGGCCCTATCATCTGACAGCTGCCTGACCCGCCATGGGGAGGGCCCCAGAGGGAGGTGCTCAGGCTGCGGGAGGCTCCTGCAGGCGGCTGCCCTTGTGTGGTGAGCCCGTGGCCACGGCCACATTGCCCTGGGGCAGCCCTTCATGGCCAGCCCTGAAAGGCGGAGGCGTCCCTGGGGCTGTACGACCTGTCCATGAGGAGCGGGAGCATGCCTCTTAAATTAGTGGGGAAGGCTCTGTTCAAGGTACGCGTGGGTCCTATGGGCACGGAGTGCACATGTTGGGGAGGGACTCTTGTCCAAGTTTGTGGTATTTTGGGGGCTGAGATGTGGGTCAGAAATTAGGCTTTGTGTGTACCTACTGCTGAGGACGAACTCAAGTAGTGCACCGAAAGCATATAATATATGCTCAATAAATATTAGCCATTCTTATTACTGTTATTTTGACCAAGGGCCCGGAGCTGGATTGAGTACTTTGGTGATCCCCAGACACCACCCCTATGGTGGATGCTATGGTCCCATTAAAAATTTTTTTTTTAATGTTTATTTATTTGAGAGAGAGAGAGAGAAAGAGTGAGCAGGGGAGGGGCAGAGAGAGGGGGAGACAGAGGATCCGAAGCAGGTCCCGTGCTGCCAGCATAGAGCCCAGTGCGGGGCTTGAACTCACAAACCATGAGATCATGACCTGAACCAAGGTTGGATGCTTAAGCGACTGAGCCACCCAGGCGCCCTTGGTCCCTCATTTTTCAGATGAGGAGGTAGAGCCCCTTCACTTGAAGGGGCTCAGTGAATTGACGAGTACCTTCCCCACCCCTTCCTGGGTTTGCTGCTCGAATCTGGTTGTACCCTGCTCTCCCAGCCCTTGGCCGGGAGATGATGTGTGAACTAAAGCCTTTACCTGACGGCCTGGGCACACTTACGGCCAGGTCCTGATGCTACTGCTTCCCCAGCCCCAGCCTGGGCCAGACATGGCTTGTCAGGGAAAGCTGCAGCAAGAGGGAGTGAAGTTAGACATCATGAAGAACTTTTTGATGTGATGGTGGGTATGACCTTGGTCCCAGGAAAGAAAGAAGCGGCCCTTTAGTTGGGACGGGAGGTTTTTTTTTTTTAGAAGGAAAGTTTGTTGATTTGGGATGAACGCGCGTGTGTCTAATGTGTGCCAAGGTGGGTAAGGGTTGTGTCCTGTCTGGGTGTGGGAAGAGGGCTGTGACTTCTGGCGTAGCTAGTCTAGTCAAGGGAACGCTAAGCGAGCGAGCGGATTCTAGAATGGCCTGTGTGCTGCAGAGGAGGGAAAACCTAGTGTCTAAAGTTCCCAGACACCTGTCTCAGGTTGGGTGATCCCAGGGTCTTTGGTCCATGCCCTGCTCAGCCATGGGGGACCCCCGCAGTCTGCCCCGTGCGAGGAGACCTGTGCTAGAGGCGGCACGGTTGCGGCCCTCAGCCTAGTGCCGTGCTGTTGGGCCTGTTTGTTGAGCTGTTTTCCTGTCTCTGGCCCGTGGCCCAGGACTCACAGGGCCGGAATGGCTGTTTTCCTCCAGCAGGGCTGGTGTGTAGAGAGGTTTGTGGATGCTGTGCTGTGTCGCACTCTGTTTTGGAAAAATCCAGGCTGGTGGGCAGGAAGGAGAGAGGAAGGGGTGTGGCTGGAGGGGCTGGTGGGGGCGGGAGGGGGTGGCCACGGCCCCCAGAGGAGAGGTAGGAATGGGGACGGGCCCCTGACGTAGATTGGGCACCAATTTCTGGCTGCCTGACGTGGCCCCTGGTGTTTCTTATGGACCCTCCTCCCTACTCTGCCCCCTGGGGACTGGGGCTCAGGAAACGGCTTTTCTTTTGGTCCAGAGCTGTTGTGTTTGGTCTGTGGACCTCAAAGGCAGGCAGGACTCTTCCCACACAGTTGTTGCTCTAAACCAACCCCACCCAGGTCCTGGGGTTCCCGCTCCTTGCTGCATGGTGGAGAAGGTGGTGGCAAATAACAGAGCCTAGGGCCACAGACCTTGAGCCACTCAGAAGTGTCCGAGTGGTCGTTGGCAGTGGGGACCAAGGCAAAAAGAGTTGGCTGGATCTGCAGGAAGAAGGGTGAGGGTTAGATACTAGGAGGAACTTCCTGGTAGAGAAGTAAGACACCGTTTTGGTGGGGGGGCTGTGGAACTTCCTTTCATGCTGTTCTCTTACTGAAAGCGAGACCGTGGTTCGGTGATGACTGTAGGGGAGCATTCTTGGTGCCTAGGGAGTTGGATCAAAGTTGTATTATTGATCTCTGTCCTGGGAGAAGCGGGAGGGGGAGGTAAAGCCGAATGGGCAAAGGGCTTTGAGAGCCCCAGAGAGGAGAAGAATGGGATTACAGGCTGACAGAGAGCTTCTTTTTTCTTTTTAAAATAAAATCTTTGTAGTACTTTTTGTAAAGCCCTCTGGTAGTTTCCCCTGGGGGCTTTAGGTGGAACAGGTGAATCACATAAGATCACACGAGCACTGTGCTATACCCATTTTACAGACTGGCCAGTGAGACCCGGCAGCAGAGTCTCATGCCTGTTCTTGAAGAGAACAGCTCCAGTATAAGCTCTCTGAGGTCAGGGATTTCGCCTCCTCCGGTCCCCAGCGCCTAGCACGTTGCCTGGCACACAGCTGGTGGCACTCAGCGAGGGTTTTTGGAATGAGGGAAGGAGCGTGATGACGGACAGCAGAGATGACTGATCTCTCAGGGGGCTCCCAGCCTCTCAGAGAGGGTGTGTGTGCTGAGGCGTGTGCTGGGGGTGCCCATCTCTGGCCTCATGTGTGAGGTCACCTGTGTGTTTTGGAGCATGAGGCCGTGCTTGCTCATACCCCCTGCCCCCACAACTATGTGTGGTTCTTCACGTCCACGAGACTCAGGCTTGTCACCCGTGTGTCTGCTTTCTGCCAGCGAGTGTCACATGTCCTCGAACTCTGCAGAAAACAGGAAGCCCCGTCAGTTAGAGGACGGCCCAGTGATTCAACAGGGGATGACCATCCAGCTGTTCCCGTCCCTGTCATCTGGTGGGGTCACGGTCCAGGGCAGCTTCCTCCCCTGCTGCCCCTTCCCTGGCTGGCCTGGAGCAGAGCCGGCTTGGACTTTGTCTTATCACCTCTGGAGGCGGCACGGCCAGACTCTGTTGGGGCCAAGTTTTTATTTATCTTCCCTGGCTTTTTTGGGGTGGGGAGGTTAAGGAATGTGGAGTGTTGTAACTTTGGGAAGGGGGTGGAGAAACGGGATCCAGCTCTCCTGCCCCGTTCTTCCTTTTCACCCCTGTGCCCGAGGAGGCTTCTGGCTCCCCTTGGCTCCCCAGTCCCCTCGCCAAGCTGGCCTCAATATCACGTCTCCCTGCAGCTCCGTGAGCCCAGACCCATGGCCCTGACCACACCACAAGCCTCGGCTGCAGCTGTGGCTTCCAGTTGTTCGAGGCAGCTGTGGTGGCCTCCTCCAAAGTGGCTGTGGATCAGCAACAGATGAAACCCGAGGGGCTATTTATAGCAGGGTGGCCCCGGGGCCTGGAGCAGGGCCTGGGGCCTGGGGCGGTCCAGCGACTCCTCATCAGGGACCAGTGAAATCAAGACGGATGAAGTGTTGGGTCTCTGTGTTCCTCTGGGCGGGTAGTTTTGGAACAGCCTGGTTTGGGGCTTGAAAAGCAAACATGATCCCTCTTACCCACGCCCCCCCCCCCCCCCCCCCCGCCATGCCTGACTCATGCAAACCCAAGTTGTCAAGGCCAGGGGGCTGTGGAGACAGACACTTTCCTCCCCAACAGCCCCACTTGGCTCTTCCTGCTGCTACTGCAGAGGCTGAGTGGTTCGGAGCTGAGCTGTAGCCCACGCAGAGGGGGCTCTGGGTGCAGCCTTCTCACGGGTGGCTGGATGGAGACACCTCCTCTTAGTGGGGCTGCCCTGACTTTGGGCACTACCAGGAGCCTGGCCTCCAGGCTTCTCTGCCCCTGCCTTGTTGGCCCTGCAGGGGCCTGGAGGCAGCCGAAAGTGGCTGCTCTCTTCGGGGCCCCAGTGGTTAAACCCAAAGTCTGAGGGTGAGTCCTGCCAGTTGTCAACTTCCCCAGGACTTGGGGGTGAGTCACCGTGCCTCAGTTTCTCCTCTCCCTGGTAGACTGTGGTCCTGTCTCCTCCAAGAGGTGGTTGCAACTTGGTGGTGGGGAAAGGCTGGTTTCGGGGAGGCACAGGGATGTTTGGAAGGTGCCGATGGGCTCGGAGAGCCCTGGCTGGGCCTGGGAATCTAGAAGTTGGGTGGTCGATTATGCATCACGTGAGGTGGCTGACAGGTGGGGGGAGAGGTGATGCAGGGCTCTGTGTCTAGAGGTGAATGTTGGTTGTATGTGTAAGCACCCTTTTAATTGTACTAGATGCAGTAACAGTAACAATAAAGAAGTGCCTTATATGCATACTCCTTTTAATCTTCAAACAACTCCGTAAGGATTGCCCCATCTTACATGTGACGTTACAGAGATCCAGAGCATTGAGTACTCCCAGGTCGGCCGGCAGGGTGACCCTTAGCTTCCATCACGGTGCCATCGGGTCGTCTTGGGCTGTTTGGGACCCGAACTGGGGTCCGTTTGCCTAAATTTGTGCCGGTTGACAACCCTCGAGAGGGGAGCAGGTGAGGGGGTAACCCAGTGGGAGGTGGGTCCGTAGGAGGGTAACTTGCTGCCCAGCACTGGTCTCGGTGGGTACACGCCGCCCCTGGCTGCTCTCAAGCCACAACTTCTGCTCCAATGGCTCCTTGTCGCTGCTGTGAAGGGGAGGATCGCGGGATGGTGGTGGTCAGGGGGTCAAGGTTCAGAGCAGGACAGAGGCTGCTGTCACCGGTCTTTCCTTCTGTCATGCTCGCGGTCGGTATTCTCCCCTGGGGGTTACGGTTACAGCATCCAGGGAATCAAGATGAAATGTGTTTCCGTCCATTTCGAAACTCTTTTATTGAGCGTGTACTCAGTGCAGATGGCACCAGCCCAGACATTTCTCAGCATCTGGGATTTCTTCCTTCCCTGGGGAGGGAGAGCTGGGCCCTCTGGGGGCTCGCATGCACACTCACAAGCGATCGGCCTTGGTCGCTTTTGGCCTTAGGTTGCTGTGTAGCCTGGATGTTAGGGTGCCTGCGCTGCAATGTTGGCCAAGAAATAAGATCATCTGTGTTTGTCCGCAGCCCTGATGCTCCTGGGGACATCTCTCCGCCAGCCTCCTCCATAATGCCGCCTGTCTTTTCTCTGTCCTAGGGCTCCAGCAGAGTCACCCCGAGTGTCCAGCCCCACCCCCAGCCCATCAGGTATGCCTGGCTTGTTGGGGGGGGTGGCTAGGGATAGGGGTGCCGCTGTGAGGTCACTGTGGGTGTTTCCAGCATATCATGCTTTTGGGTGCCTGAGACCGAAGTCATAAAGCCACAGGTAGGGAGTGTGGGCGGATGCGCAAGCCACAGAGAGAGGATGCGGGTAGCTGCATACCCTTGGAAAGGGTCATGTTTTGAGTTCTAGCTCGAAGCTAGGCCTTGAGGTGGATTTTTTTTTTTTTTTTTTTATGTCCCTGCACGATCCCATCTAGTCCTTGCAACAACCCTGCAGGGTAAGTATTTTTATTCCCATTTGGCAGATGGAGAAACTGAGTCTCAGGGAGGTGCGGTGACTTGTTACAGGTCATGAGACCAACAAGAGGCAAGACTTGGGTGTGCCTTCGGGACTGGCTGGCATCATAGTCTATCTAGATCCAAGTCTTCTCTGTGGGCAGGGTTTTTGATGTTGAGGGTCATTTAGAAAAGGAAAGTTCTCTATCTGGCTGGGCCGGCAGGGGCTCGGGGCAGGGATGCACAAGGACTGGGTGCCTTGCTGATCTGTGTGCAGGTTCTGTGGTTTTTCTGGCCTTCCCTCTCTGCCTCACCTTCACCTCTGAGGCTCCTGAGACAAGTGAGAATCTGCCTCCAGGGAAATGCAGCTCCAGCCAGAGAGGGCTGGTGTGTAGCTAAAGCCCCCAGTGGGTTGTGGCCGGGCTGCCAGCTGCCCGCAGACCTGAGCAGCCCCTTAGAGAATCTTCTTCCCTTACAGCTGAGAACCACCTTGGGGTGGGTGGGTGCAGGGTGCGATGCTGAAGTTGTCCAGGTGGTGGCACCGTTCTGCCTTGGACCCATCCCCGCCCGCCCAAGGCTGCAGTGAGAACCTTATCTTAGGGACAAGGAATGGCCCGGCTCAGAGGTCAAATTCAAACTGGGCTCCTTACCACAGCCCACTGGCCCCTCTACCACTTGGCTCCTGCCCTTGTCACCATGGAGAAGCCATACCTCGCCCTCGGCCCCCCCCATCTCCAAGCCCTATATACACAGTTGGGTTCCAAGTTAACCCTGGTGGTATCTCTCTGCTGCCCCTCCCGTCTCACCTTGAGCCTGCTGTAGTGAAAGAGTCTCAGAAGGAAATGTTGCCCACCTTGAATACAAAGAGGAAGTGAGACAATAGGGGGCGGGTGACAGGGTAAGAAGGTATGGTGATAGGGAGGGTGTAAGGTGGGCCTCAGAATGGAATTTCAGTGTCCTGAGACCCATTTCCCCTTCCTGTCAGCTCCCCGGGGGCCACTCTGGGCCCTCCTGCTGGAAGAGAAGCTGGATGAGGTATAAAGGCGTGAGCCCCCGCCTCCCCTCACCCGGTGCAGGGGCTCCCCACTTCCTTTAGGAGCTCAGGTGGCCACCTGCCGCCGCAGCAGTAGGCTCAGCACCCTCTTAGAAATCACGGAGGCTGCAGCCAAGAAATAGCCCTGGAAGGTGGTGGGAGCTGCCAGAGGTGGGGGAGAGCCAGGGAACAAAGGACGGGAGCCGGCCTGCCTCTGGGGAGGGCTGGAATGTGCACCGTGGTCTGGCTTACTGGAGCCCAGGTGAGCTTGTCACCTGAGCTGCCCTTTCCCCTGAGAAGCCTCCCCTCCCATCCCCCTGCCCACTCTATAGCTCAGGAGCAGGGGGAGGGCAGAAGAATGCTCAGCTCCAGGGGCACCCGCCGCTCTCCTCCCTGTACTAGATCCGTCCCAGGATCCTTTGAAAGACTTCTGCCAGACCAGGTGGCCACAGTGTGTTGGAGGGCTGAGCTGGACTCCTGGGCTCCTGGCAGGTTCTGATTCTGACCCCGACCTCTGCGTTTATAGGTTGAAGGCAGTGCCGACAGGATTGATGGCCACCTAGGGTTGCTGTCATCGCTGTTTGGCTTGGAAATGGCCCGAGGTCCTTGCCAGCCTCTGCCCAGCTCCCTTTCCTCTGGTGCTCAGGGAACAGCCAAGCCTCCGGGGTTGGAATTGTGGGCCACATAGAGTGTCTAGGGGGCACAGATCCCTACACCTTGCCCTGAGGACCAGGGTTCTGATCCGAACCCCCTTCTGCCTACTGTGTCTCCAGAAACATGAGTCTGAGCCGGACCACGGAGGACAGCTGTGAGCTGGACCTGGTGTATGTCACAGAGAGGATCATCGCCGTCTCCTTCCCCAGCACAGCCAATGAGGAGAACTTTCGGAGCAACCTCCGAGAGGTGGCCCAGATGCTCAAGTCCAAGCATGGAGGCAGCTACCTGGTGAGGATGGGGCCCAGTACCCCCCGTCCTTTCTGCTCACCACCTCCTCGCTGCTGGTGCCCCTGCCCACCTGCCCTGGGCCAGCTCTTAGCCTCTCTCACGGCCTGAGTCCTCACTCACCCCCCAGCCCAACTTTACTGGGAGGAGTGTGTCTGCGGCTGGAATGCGGCGTCTGGAACCAAGTCACGTGTGCCCATGTGCATGTGTGCGTGTGCGCGTGAGTGTAGGTATATGTGCACGTGGGCATGCGTGTGCTCGTGTGTATGTGTGTGTTGACCAGGAGGACAGAGTAACAAGAATTCATGTTATTGCGTGCTTGCTATGACACAGGCCCCGTTCAATCTGCTCTCCACGTATTAAACTTCATGACAGCGCTAGAAATCAGGTTTTGCTGGAGCACAGAGAGGTGGGGCGTTTGCCTGAGGTCGGGAGGCGGCAGTGCCTCTGAGAAGTCCGAGGGCAGAGTTGTGGAAACGTTGCTATCACGGGGATGGTGCCTGGCCCAGGAGGAACACATCACGAATGTGGATGAGGGGCCCGGGGGTGCTCTTCTCTAATGGCAGAGAGCTGGCATGGGGAATCAGACCTATCCTTGGCCCCAGGGGAGGGCTCAGTTCTACAAGGAGGTGCCTGTGGATTTGGGCCGCACCCACCGACCAGACCGTGCAGCCTCGAGGGGCCGCCCCGATCTGTGAGCAGAGGCCGGCGTAGGGGACTGCATTAGGTCCCTGGGGCTGCTGTAACAGATTGCCACAAAAACGTGGTGTCTTGAAACAGCAGAACTGACTTTCTCACAGTTCTGGAGGCTGGAGGTCCAAATCAAGGTGTTGACCAGGCCATGCTCCCTCTGCAGGCTCTACAGGGGATCCTGCCTTTCCCCTTCCTGGTTTCCAGTGCCCCCCAGCGATCCTTAGTGACCTTGGCTTCTAGCTGCATCGCCGCAGTCTCTGCCTCTGTCCTCACACGGCCTGCCTTCTTTCTTGTGTCTCTCTGTGGGTCTTCTCATCTTATAAGGACACCAGGCATCGGACCTAGGGCCCGCCCTAAATCCAGGATGATCTCATCTTGAGATCCTTAACTACTTACATCAGCAGAGGCCCTATTTCTAAATAAGGTCACATTCTGAAGTTCCAGGTGGATCTGAATTTTTGTGGGACACTGTTGAACCCACCACAGACACGCCTCTCCATCAGCTGTGTTGGGCAGCGTTGAGAGCCCGGCTTCAGACACCAGGGAGTCCTGGGTTTGAGTGTTGGCTCTGCTCTCACTATCTGACCTTGGCCACTTCGCCTCACTAAACCTTAGGTTCTGCATCTGTAATATGGGTCTAATTGTACCGCCTACCTCTTATGGTTGTTGAGAGAACTAAGCCAGCTGCTAGGTGTAAAGTCCTCAGCATTGGGCTGGCAGGTTGGGGACACTCGAGTGGTAGCTGTTGTTAATGTAATAAAGTCTGTACAGTTATAGGGTCCAAGAATGGACTGGAAGCCATCTGGGATCATTCCCAGTTTCAGGAGTCCAGGGTTCTGTGGGTCTCTGCTATGCCACCCTCCCTCTGCTTTCCCATCGCAGGCCGTGTAGTCGCTTTCCTCGGCAGGAGGCGGCACAGTTTTCTTTGAGTTTTTTGGGCAATGAGGTGAAGGTGGAGACAGGAAGTCCAGGGATTGGGGGAGTCTTATGGGACATGGTTAGGTGTCGGAGGGCATCTTCCGGGAAAGGGGTGTCAAGGGTCTGAGAGGCCCCACTCAGGGTGATTTGCACACTCGGAGGGAGGGCGTCCTCCCACAGAGCTGTTGCATTTTTAGGCGGATGAGGTTCTAAAGTTGACACGTGAAGTGGAAACCAGAGATGGCCAAACACTTATCATGTCACACCACCGGATTCCCGTCCAGTGTGGACGGGTGGCACATGGGATGAGACAGGCTGCATCCCCTTCTCACCTGCAGTTTGGGTGTCTGTCTGCTCACTGAGGGTTGGGGCTGAGTGTCCATGTACTTCTTTCTCCTTCTCTTTAATTTTTTTTGTTAATATTTTTATTATTTATTTTTGAGAGAGAGAGAGAGAGAGCGCGCGCGCAAATTGGGGAGGGGAAGAGAGAGAGGGAGACACAGAATCCGAAGCAGGCTCCAGGCTCCGAGCTGTCAACACAGAGCCTGACGCAGGGCTTGAACTCACGAACTGTGAGATCATGACCTGAGCCGAAGTCAGATGCTTAACCGAGTGAGCCACCCCGGCGCCTCCTCTCTCCTCTTTATCCTGAGAACCTGTAGTTGAGTGCCTGTTGGTCAATGTGTGGGTCTGATGGGACTCCATTGTAAGCTTATGCATGGATAGAATTTTCACTGGGTGGTTGGGAGGAGAGAGACAGAGACAGAGACAGATGGACAGACAGCCAGCTAGCACCAATTCATGATCTCTTCCTTTTCCTCCTTGTAGCTTTTCAACCTCTCTGAGCGGAGGCCTGACATCGCAAAGCTCCACGCCAAGGTGAGCTGGTGCGGATTAGGGGTGGGGGCTTCCCTCTGCCTGGAAGAGAAGGAGAACAGCGTGGTTCTCCCCGTGGTTCCTACTTCGGAATCTGGGGGGAAGGGCTGAGACACTTCGCAAAGCCTATTCCCTTTCTATGCCAGCTTCCCTTTGGAACATGGAAAATACTGTATTTATGGTTTCTGTAATACAAATTGCAGACAGCAAAGCTTGATGCAGCGATTTCCTACCCAGGTCTACCCCCCCACCCCCACCCCGGGTGCACATAGCATCTCTGGGGCGAGACTGGAGCTGTGAGAATTTTAGTCTTATTGAAAAGCATTTTGGATTTAAACTGGCTGGGAATTGCCAATGGCTGGTTTTCACTTGTTCACTCGGCGGGCTGAGTGCCGGGCTTTGCGTGGATATCTGCTCTGCCTCCCGGATTCTGGTGCCTGTTGCTGTGGGACCCTGGGCAGGTGACAGTTCTCTGGGCCTCAGCTTGCCCCTCTGAAAGTAGATGGGCTGGATTAGACGTGCTCTCTTGGCTTTTCCAAGCATGGGTTCTCTTTTAGTTTAACAATCTGTGAGTTAAGCAAAGCTTTGAGGAGCCTGAGGACGGCCATTCAGATCTGCCCTCTGTCCCCTTTCGGGTTCTCTTGGTTGGCCGGAAAAATCAATGGCTTGTGTGTCAGGGCCTGGAAAAGAGCTGTGAATGGCTGGGGGCTCTTCACTTTCCTCTCTGGCCCTGAGCCAGCGTCTCTGGGCCACACCCTTGCCCCCCACTCTGGGTTGTTGGGCAGGGAGGGCGGGAAGCGAGGTTGGCTGGTGGCCGCTGCCCTGGAGCCAGCATGTGGCGTAGGTGCAGCTCCCGCTGCCCCGGTTGAGTCTCTGGGGCTTCCGCCACTTCTCACTCATGACTTTGACCACAGGTCCTGGAATTTGGCTGGCCTGACCTCCACACTCCAGCCCTAGAGAAGATCTGCAGCGTCTGCAAGGCCATGGACACTTGGCTCAATGCAGACCCTCACAATGTCGTCGTTCTGCACAATAAGGTCAGAGCAGGGGCTGCTCTGTATGTACGTGTGCGTGTGTGCATGTACACATGTGTGTGTATGTGAGCATGTGCACACATGCATAGACGTGTCCTCGGGTGAGTGTGTGTGCATTCTCCTTTCTAGGGGATGATAGATCCTGTCCTGGGGGGCACCTGAGAAATGGGGGTTAGGAGCTTGTGGGACCCTCACGTGTGGTAGATGATCAACTGCGTTTCTTCTCTTTGGGACTCAGCCCGACCTGCTCCCCTCCCTGGCATCCCACTCCCTCCTTTGAACCACACCCCTCTCTCCAGCTGCTGCTCACTTTTTCTCCAGGCTTCTGGACGGGTTCTGGGGCAGCAGGGCTGGCCTTAGAAATACAGGCTTTGTGTTTGGGGTTCTTTCAGGGAAACCGAGGCAGGATAGGTGTTGTCATCGCGGCTTACATGCACTACAGCAACATTTCTGCCAGGTAAGAGCCTCTCATTCTCTGAATATTGATGGCAGGAACCCCGTCTGCCCATCCCTCCATGGCCTCTCCCTTCCTTGGCTGGGAGAATAATGACAGGGGATGGGGTGGAGGAGCCCACGGAAAGGAGAGGGATCTGCCCACGGCTCTGAGGCAGGTGGCTGTGCACGGAAGGCAGGAGCAAGGAGAGTCCTTTACTGGGGGCACTGGTGGCAGCAGACTCGAGAGGCAGGCCCATCCACGGACACCCCATCCAGCCACCTTCTCGGGACCACTTTTCCTTGGCAAATAGCCCTCTTTTTTCCTGAGTGAGCAGGTGAGAGAGTCAGAAAGAAATGTTGGATCAGATCTGGGTCTGAAAGAACCATCTAGAAGTTATCTCATCCTTGTGGGCCTTAATAAGGACTTTGGGGCTTGGGATGGGATGTTGCTAGAGAGTCAAGAACAGAGGGGCTATATTCTCTCTCTTCAAAATGATCTCTTTGCAGACAGATAGAATGTTCTATGAAGGGTTTAGACGGTGGTTGTGTGACTGTAAGAAACTTAACCCAGCCTAATCTTTCCTTAATGGTGAACATTTCCTGTGCACCTACTGTGTGCCCACATGTGCCAAGCTTGTTATACATGTTATTTCACTCAATTACCGTAACGACCTTCAAGGAAGGCACTTGTCACTCTCATTTGACAGAAAATGAAAATCAGGTTCAGAAGGATTAAGTAAACCTGCCTCAAGGCACAAGGTTAATAAGGAGGCGGCACATTTGGTATGGGAACCCAGGCTGTCTGGCTCCAAAGCCCCAGGGCTGAGTCCTGCAGCATACAGGATGCAGGAATGCCAGGGCACTCTTTTCCTGAAAGCTTCTCAGAGTAGGGTGGCTGGAGGGCTCTACAGGTCTGGGGGAGCAGGGGTGGGGAGACCAGGGAGTTGGCTCCTCTGACCACCTGTCTCTCCCTGCAGCGCCGATCAGGCCCTGGACCGGTTTGCAATGAAGCGATTCTATGAGGATAAGATTGTGCCCATTGGTCAGCCATCCCAGAGAAGGTGGGTCTCCAGGGCTCACTGCCAGTGCATGCACACGTGTGTGTGTGTGTGTGTGTGTGTGTGTGTGTGTGTGTGTGCGCGCGCGCTGTCTTGGGGACTAGCCTCACGTACCCACAGTGGGTGGAACAGCCATGCCTAGGTGGGGGTGTACAGAGCATGCATATTCAGGTGCCAGCCTGGAGTGCTGTAAGCTCAGGGGCATGAGTGAGCAGCTGTGTGTGCCCACAGATGGGCATGGCTGTTGGCTCCTGAGGCCAGCGCTGGAGAGCAGTGGGGCCGCTGGTGGGGGATGCATTGGTCTGGGTGCAAGAAGGCAGCTTGTATGAGAAGGAAATGCCATGTTGGTCCTGGCAGCGGGACCGCGTCCGCGCTTGGGTGAGCCTGTAGGAGGCTGGCGTCATTGCCGCCTGCCCTCGGGAGATCACAGATTCTTACCATAAGGGTCACCTTCTGCTGGGAGAGCTTTAAAAATTTTACCAAGGGCTCTCAAGCACGTGGTCTCATTGGAGTCCACAGCAGCCGAGGGAGGAAGCAGGGCAGAGAGGATTCATTGATTCATTGGATAAGTTTTATGTGCTCTATTACATTTCAAGTGCTGGGGATATCTAGTTGAGCAGGACGAAGTGCTTTGCCCGCAGTGAGCTGATATGCCACTAAGAAAGATGGGCATTGCCCGAGTAGATAGACCAACAGGACAATTTCAGGTAGCGGTTAGTGCTAGGAAGGAAAGAGAACAGAGTGGGATTGACCTGGTGGAGGAGATTGGGGCTATGTAATGAAGGGGGTCAGGGAACGCCTGTCAGAAATGATGGATTTGAGGCCAACCCTGCATAATGGTGAGCTACGGTATGATGATCCAGGGCATCCCCACTTTACAGATGAGAAGCCTGAGCCTAGGGAGGGGACTCAACATGGCCAGGATCCATAGCAAGTATTAGCAGAGCTAGAATGTACTTGGGGACCTGTAAGTCCGGTCAGGGCAGGGCCCTAGGGTTGTGCCGCCCACTGTCCTGAGGGCTGGCCTGGGACTCTGCTCTGTGGATAACGTGCTGTTTAATGATGGCTGAGAGAGCACAGGGCTGGTGGACTGTGGGGAGGCTGCAGGTGAGTGCGAGTCAGAAGCCCAGGCTCAGAGGGGAGAGCTGGAGATGGGGAATAGGGCCCTGCCGCTATGTGGCCAGAGCTGCGGGCCCACCACATGTGGTGATGTGCCACACCACTCTGCACACCGGGGCTGTGGGACTGACCCTCTCAGCAGGGTCTCGTGGAGTTTCCCAAGGACATGAGCCATCAGGGAACTTTCAGGTCGTGAGAAGTACTTGGAAGGGGAACAAAACCCAAACAGAGCGTGATGGGCTAGAGAGTGATAGGGTGAGCGCCAGGGCTGAACTTTCTGAACAGGTGACATGCGGGGTGAGCTCTGAGAGGAAGAAGGGAAGCATCTGAGGGTGGGGCTGGGGTCACCACACAGAGGGGACAGCAAGTACGGTGGCCCAGAAGCCAAAGCATCCCACTGATTTTTCCAGCCCCTCGGAACACTGACCGGGCAGGCAGGACCCCCTCGCCTCTCTATGCTGGGGTTTCCCTTCTTATTCTTCATCATCACCCCCATCTTTCTTGCCTTGTTAGAAGGGTGCTGGCTCCGCTGGGGACTTACTCCCATTGTAGTGGGAAGCCCAAGCAGAAGCGAGTCCTCAGGCCACCTGGTGTCTTGCACCTGGCACAGGACACCCAGGAGCCAATCTCTGGGTCAGCCGTCAGAAACAGGATGGCTTTATGTGCAGAAAATTCTGGCTGGGCTGCCAGATGCAGCAGCTGTGGATCAATGAGAATCTTCCCAGGGAGGAAAGAACGGTCATTCAAGTACCTGCTCGTCGGTCCCTGGCTTTCTACATATGGCTGGTGGCCTTGGTCACGAGCCTGACCTTGAAGGATAAGAGGGACAAACAGAAGAGCATGATGTTACGGTGACGCAGTGTGGCTTGGAGAGAGTGGGCAGAGCAGTCACACCCCTGCAGCAGAGCGCCTGGAGCACGGGGTCGGGGTTACCTCTCAGCCGTAGGAGTGTTCGGGGACTCCACAGCGCACGGCGTATGCTTACACAGCGCGCAGTCGGGCGTATGTTTACATTATCTGTCTGCCTTGCAGCTTATATCTGCAACCGCACCTGCTTATGGGTGGGTGATTCTGTCCGTGCCCGTGTGTGAACATGCAGCTGTTGGCTTCATTATGTATTTGTTGCCACTTTCCCGCCTTCTGGGCAGTGTCGTTTGCAGGGACGGGAGCAGTTGGAGGAGAGGAGGGCAGAGAGAGAGGGAGGGAGGGGCTTTGCCTGCAACTCCCCCATTCATTGTCACCCCACCCCCGGGCGGCTCATTGTCCCCAGCGCACAGACACATCCTGTTGGCACGATCCAGAGATCTGATAGGAACCGCCATTCCAGGTTTCCGGTTTGAGTAATGGGGCTGGGGGCTGGTCAGGGGCTGAATAGGAACCGGCTCTGCCCATCAGATTATCTTTGCTTGGGTAGTCTGAAGTGACCCCACCCGGGCCCAGGGACAGAGGCCCACAGGCCTGGAGGTGGGCCAAGGAGCCAAGAGATAGGAGGGGACCATTGTCACGGTCATGTGGGTTCTGGTTCCACCAGCCTCAAAGAGCCCCCTTGCCTCTCGCCAAGTCTCAGGATTCATTGTGATTGGTGTGGCTGACCCAGCTCACCATTCAGAAAAGGAGGGCGCACTGACCAATCCACAGCAAAAGGATGGGCCTCTCTTTCTGGCAGGTGCATTGAAAGACAGCATTCCTTCTCTCCCCACCCACCCCCGGCTTTGTGTGTTCTTGCTGTGCCAGCAACTCTTTCTGGACCTAGTTTCCTCTTCTAGAAGGAGTGGAGATGCATTCTTCCAACAAGATCCAAAGAGAATTGGGGAGAGGAATACACAGTAGATATTAGATGTGTTTCAATACCAGATATAGAGGGATTTCATACACTTCAGCGTGATATAAAAAAGTGAAGGGCTGTAATTGTTAAGCTCTTACAGTTTGCTGGACTGTCATGTGGCTGGGGGTCTATGGGGACAGAACTGGGGCCTGTGGTTATAAGCACAAGCTTGGTTTAAGCTAGGTTTAGGGGTGTTGGAGTGTTTGATGGTTGATCAGCCTGCCTTGTGCAGTGGTGAGCAGCTAAACGATGCCTGTCAGGGATGTTGTGGAGGGGAATTTTGGTCCAGCTGATTTTTGGGCTGGGAGTGAAGCTGGATAGGGATTTTCATTTTGACCACCAGGGGGCGCCAGAGAACCCCAAAGCAGAGTATTGCCTTGACTCAGCTCCTGCTTGAGTGGTACCTGCTTGTCCTCTCTGCTTGGGGCTCCAGGCAGCAAGAAAGGATGGTGCTGGGAAGGAGACCCCAGCTTCCAGGAGGTCTAGGAGGGTGGTGGTGGTGGGGAGCTAGGTGAGCCCAGAAAAGAAACCAGGATGGCTCTGCTCTAGGGCAGGCCTCCTGGCTGAAGTTGCCCCTCTCCCTGCCCCAGGTACGTGCACTACTTCAGTGGCCTGCTCTCTGGCTCCATCAAAATGAACAACAAGCCCTTGTTTCTGCACCACGTGATCATGCATGGCATCCCCAACTTCGAGTCTAAAGGAGGTACCTGCCTGAGCCCTCTGGCTTCCCCTCTTCCTGTCTCCCATCTTCTTTTCTTAAGAGGCAGCCTTGGGGTGGGGGAGGGGGGGGGAGGGTAGAAACGTATGCTTGGATTGGAGTCCCGACTGCATGACTTCCTGAGCTTTCGTTGAACCTCAGTCTATTCATGGGTTAGATACTGGCATTGCCTGCTGGCACATGATGTCGGATGTGGCAATGTATTTTATAAACTTAAAAATGCCTCTCAAATGAAAAGTTAGTATTTCTTCCTCCTTTCTCTTTCCATTTCTCCTTCTTCTTTTCCTTCTTCCCCTTCTTCCCTCCCCTCTCCCCAGCCCTTCCTTCCTTCACCCTCTCCCCCACCCCTGCACCGTTCCCGCTGTCTTAGCTAACATCACCCTCCCTTACAGGGTGTCGGCCGTTTCTCCGGATCTACCAGGCCATGCAGCCTGTCTACACATCGGGCATCTAGTAGGTCCACAGGACAAAGAGGCCAGGGGTGCCTGGGGCCTGAGGCTGAGGTCCAGGGACAGGGTGTGGGGGGATGGGCCAGGACCTCCTCTAGGAGGATCTCATCTAGCACAGGGCTGAGGGACAGAGGCAGCAAGCCTTCCTAGGAGCCCTCTGGCAGGGGGCGGTAGGGAACAAGCGTGCTGCCTGCCCCCTCAACAGCTCTCTTTCTCTCCGCTCGCCTCTCTCCCATAGCAATGTCCAAGGAGACAGCCAGACCAGCATCTGCATCACCATCGAGCCTGGCCTGCTCTTGAAGGGAGATATCTTGGTGAGTGCTGCCCCTCTGTTTCGAGCCCCCTCCTCCCTGTTTATTTTCTCTCCTTTCTTCTCTCTTCCTGCTCCCCTCCTGCCTCTCCAGACAAGATCACCACTCCTCGTGAGTCACCAGCCTTGGGGCCATAGGCTCTCAGGGCTCCTGCAAAGGCGTTCAGCCTCCAGTAGTCCTTGTGCATTCCCCTGCCTCAGAGTTGGACTCGCTTCTCCTACGCCTGTCTCTTGGTCTGGAATGTCTTCAGGGAAATATCTCTCCGTGTGAGCTGGCTTCCTGTGGTGACAAGGACTCCTTCACTTCTAACTTCAGTCTTTTCTCCTGTAATTTAAATTCACCCCTACTTTTTCCTTTCTGTGTGAAGGAACTTCTTGGGAGGACAGTTTTGTCCCTACAGGGCAAGACTGGCCTCCAACATTCTGCTTTCTAGAAGTTTCCCCAGATAGCTCTGAAATCCTGTTTGGTATTGGTGACCTCTCCCTCAGTGGGCTTGGGTGAGGCCTGCTTCTCAGTCGTGGAGCTAATAAGGAGGCTCCCTGAGACCTGATTTCTCATCCTCAGTCCCCTGATGGGCTCTGCTTTCTTTCCCACCCAGCTGAAGTGCTACCACAAGAAGTTTCGGAGCCCAGCCCGAGATGTCATCTTCCGTGTGCAGTTCCACACCTGTGCCATCCATGACCTCGGGGTTGTTTTTGGGAAGGAAGACCTTGATGATGCCTTCAAAGGTGAGCTCACTGAGTAGAGGGACAGACCTAGCAAGGAATAACTATACCACAGGGTAGAAGAGCAATAATGGGGGAGCTATGGCAGTCAGGAAGGGGGAACCATTTTCTGAGGGAAAGAGAGTTGGTTAGGGAGGTGTCTCCCTTCTCTATCTGTTTGAGGTTTTGTCTATATCACATTGAGACCTGGAACATATCCACATCCATTCACCCATTCACTCATCCACCCATCCACCCATGCATCCACCTACTTATCCAAATCCTCCCTCCCTCCCTCCCTTCCTTCCTTCCTTCCTTCCTTCCTTCCTTCCTTCCTTCCATCCATCCGTCCATCTACCCACTCTTCCAAATCCATCCATCCATCCAACCATCCATCTATCCACCCACCCATCCACCTACCCACTCTTCCAGGTCCATCCATCTATCCATCCATCCATCCATCCATCCAACCATTCACCCATCCATCCACCCGCCCATCCATATCCATGGATCCATCCACCCACTCATCCATATCCATCCATCCAAATCCATCCATCCATCTATCTAATCATCCATCCATCTATCTAACCATCCATCCAAATCTACCCATTCATCCACCCATCCATCCACCTACCCACTCTTCCAAGTCCATCCATATATCCATCCATCCATCCATCCATCCATCCAACCATTCACCCATCCATCCACCCGCCCATCCATATCCATGGATACATCCACCCACTCATCCATATCCATCCATCCAAATCCATCCATCCATCTATCTAACCATCCATCCATCTATCTAACCATCCATCCAAATCTACCCATTCATCCACCCATCCATCCACCTACCCACTCTTCCAAGTCCATCCATCTATCCATCCATCCATCCATCCATCCATCCAACCATTCACCCATCCATCCACCCGCCCATCCATATCCATGGATCCATCCACCCACTCATCCATATCCATCCATCCAAATCCATCCATCCATCTATCTAACCATCCATCCATCTATCTAACCATCCATCCAAATCTACCCATCCATCCACCCATCCATCTGAATCCATCCATCCACCCACCCATCCATCCACCCACCCATACATCTACTCACTTATCCAAATCCATCCATCTATTCATCTGTATGCTTGTCTATCCCTCATCCATCCATATATCCACCAAGAATCATTGTGTGTCTGTATGTGCCAGGCATGCGCTAGACCCTGGGGATACGGAGAGAAAGAAGTCAGGCCCTACCCTCAGGGAACTCACAGTCCCATTGGAGATAGAGACACGCAAGTGTGATACTATGAAGGGACCCCTGCAGTGATGGAGACATGCACTGGCGTGTCCCATCCAGGAAGTGGTCACCATGCCTACTGTAACTTTGCTTTCCACACAGATCACACAGATGGTGATCTGTGTGCAGATTGGGCTCAGGCCAAGGGCAGAGAGTAGGGCTGGGGCTCGGGGGAGGAGGAAACTGATTCCCCCAGTGCAGTAGAAGGATGTTTCTGTGATGAGCTTCCCCTGGACTGAAGCCAGGAGGGGAAAAGCAGAAGATGCCATTATAATTCAGAACAGAATGCAAATGTTATCAGTCTTAACAAGGAAAAATAAAGGAATAACAGACAACATAAAGGTGGAGTTGGTAGAGGCAGAGGCAGGGGGGTGGTGCAAATTTTCTCCTCTTACATGTAGGGGGTCAGGAGACACCGTCGAAAATGAAAAGATCAAGAAATAGAGGTTTAGCTTAGGATCTAAAGTTTCAAAGGCAATTAGAATAAATAATGATGATAATAATAATAATAATAATAGTAAGAATCGACTTAATAAGAAGGGAGATAGGAGTGATATTAGTGGGCCAAATTAATCATTTTCATAATGGTGAATCAGTGGAGATTACTTGAAATCGGTAAATTGAGAGATAGTGGCATAAAAATAGAGTCTATTATTTACAGTCTTAGAGGTAACTGTTAGTGGAACAAGAAATAGAAATGGTTGGGCATGGTTATCTCAGGCAAGTAAGACTAGGGCTAAAGAGGCTCATTTCATTACGTATATATGTGGTATTATCAACCCTGCATATGCACATTATGTTAATCTTGTCTAGAAAGATTAAAATTTGAGTCCTTTTGGGGAATTCACTGCCCCTTTTTGTCTTTTCTTCTCCCTTTTCAGATGATCGATTTCCAGAATATGGCAAAGTGGAATTTGTATTTTCTTATGGACCAGAGAAAATTCAAGGTATTAGCTTGTTAGAATTCATTTTTTCCATGCCCTTGCTTTCATCCTAACCTGTCCTCTCTCCACCCCATCTGCCCTACAATTGTCAAGTTACTATGGCTACAAGGCAGGCCAGCAGTAAAGGATCTGGGTATTAGAGTGGACCCTCAGCTAAACATGAACCAATGACTTAATCTTTGGAGAATAAAAATAAAAAAGCCTACCAAGAGGTGCTGGGTTGGGTAGACTGTTCTTGTCCCATTAGGTCACCATCCTGTTATATTCAGAGGTTGAGGGCTGTGGTGGATGGAGGGAGTGGCTGGGGGCCATGCAGAGGAACTAGATGGACGAGAAGTATTTATGAGGCCCGAGGTGGTTCAACCTGAAGATGAGAAGGCCATTTTAATAATAGCCATTAGGCCTTTAGACTGGTTATATGTGGAGGCCAGTTGTTCTCCATCCTGTTTGAGAACAGAATGAGGACGAGACGAAATTAGGTTACAGACAGTGGGACTCTGGGTAGATTCTAGAAAAGACTGCCAAGAGGAAAGGAAAGGGACTTGCCCTAGGAGGCAGGACTTGGGGCTCGTGCGCTCTTCCCCTTCTGTGGATGTGTGGGAGAGACTGCTTCTCCCCTTGGATTTCTGCCTGGAGTGGAGGGCATCTTAAGTGGGAGGAGGGGGGTTGGCTAGAATGACCTAGTGTCTTCTGAGTATCACGGCTGTGATTTCCCTGATGTACTTGGCCCCATGCTGCTCGGCACAAGCCTCTTCCACACTCCCCTTGAATCCAGGGGCAGGCCTTCTGGCCCCCTGGCACTGACCCAGGGACCCTAGAGACACAGAATAGGACGAGACAGACACCCAGCCAGAGGGCTCTCCAGCTTTCTCCCTGGGAAGGGGGGGATCTTCATTCCTCAGTGTTCCGTCCTGATTTACCCCTACGACCTGGTATGAGCCTTTTCAAGAATGCAAGAAACCAGACTCCTGGGTTCTCTGTCCAATTTAAGCTACTGGTCCCACCCACTATGGTTAAGAAAATAAGAAGTCCCTTAGGGAGCATCCCTGGGGAAGCTGTTGACTTCCTCTGTTTTTCTAGCTGCTGATTTTTTTTTTCTTTCTCTTCACTGCCCTCCCGCCCCGTTTCTCTCAGGCATGGAACACCTGGAGAACGGGCCGAGTGTGTCCGTGGACTATAACACCTCTGACCCCCTCATCCGCTGGGATTCCTATGACAACTTCAATGGGCATCGAGAGGATGGCATGGAGGGTAGGTGATAGCAGTGGCTTCTAGCTCCTCTCCAAACAACACTGCCCCTGCTCACATGGCCTTGGCTCTCTTGGTTGGCTGTGAACGCCATACTGGGTTCAAAGAGGAGGCAGAGGAGAGGTCCAGGGCACCTTGGAGAGCTCACAGTTCAATGGGGGAAGATAAGACAGAGCATAGATAATGAAGACAGAGCTAAAGAATGCAGCCAAACAGCCACACGAGAGTGTATCGCTGTTGTTAAATGAGTCCCATCTACGGTGAGCAGTGAGTGCTCTGAGACTGGCAGGGGAGGGATTCTAGACAGCTGGAGTGGCCTGAGAGGGCTCCTCAGAGGAGGTGGCCTTGAGTGGAGCTTGAGAGAACTCCTGTGCAGCAAACACTGCATTTGTTAGATTTCTTTTCAACCTGCTGTTAGATTTCTCCAGGCTCGTTGCCTGAGTTCCCCGGGGTCAGAGCACTAGGAATGTAGACACAGCATGCAGGACCTACAAGCTTTCATCAACAGCCAACGAAAATGTCGAAGAGCTGGAAATGAAACCGATAGGCTCCAAAATTTGAAAAGTAAGCTGCAGTTGAAATTAATGCATGTCTAATTTAGCTACAAAACCTAACATTATGTCAGACGGTCAACTGCCACTCAAGTTCAGTCCCTGAGAGTTATATATGGACTGTATTTATTTGTGTGGTTCATTTGAATATGTGCGGTGGGTGGGGCCTCCAACAGGGGGCATGCCTGGAGCCCAGGAGCCCTTGAGACGCCTGTCTGGGGGTTGGCATGGACTTGCGTTTCTGATTTGGTCCTGGGACCGCAGCATGGCAGATCTGGAAGCATCCTGAGGACTGCTGGCTCATTCCCCCGTTTTCATTTGGGGATAATTGAGACTCCCTTGAAGGAAGGGTCTCCCGATTTACCTCCACGGCCTGGGATATGTCCTTTCAAAGACACCAGCTCCCAGCCTCTGGGCTTCTCCCAGCTGCAGCCTGTCCTAGGGTGAGACTGTGCCATCTTGGGGACTCTGGGCCCCGTGGCAGAGCTGGGCTGGGGGAGCCAGGCCTGCTGGGCCCCCGACCTGCTCCTGACTCTCTGTACCCCCCTGCCTCCTCCCGCCTTCCCCCTGCCTCCTCCCACCTTTTTCTCCAGGATTTTGGATTTGTTGAATCCACTCTGAAATTCTTTTAGGTCTTTTCTTGAAAACAGATGGTCTCTCTGACCTTAGAGATACCACAGTGAGTGATAGATTTCAGAGCGAGTGGGACGAGGGCGGCCGTGGGGCTAGAACCCAGGGCTTGAGGAGAGCATGTTGTTTACAGGCAACACTGCCAGGTCCATGGCTCCTCCTCTTGCCTCCCTTAGTTCCCGCTCCCTTCCTCCCCCCAGGGGCCCAGACACCCCACTGGGCTGAGGCGGTGCCCAAAGCACGCCTCCCCACTGCCCCAACCCCATCTGCTGTGCCGAGTGGCTGGGGAGAAGGCAGAGGATGAAATGAATTAGTTCTGAGGTACCAAAGGCTGCCAGCCTAATTGTTCATCGTTCTGGAGATGTTTGCATTTTTAACAAGAACACTTGGCAATTTGAAGGTATTTTCAATGTCTCCCTATTTCTCCCTGGTGTGGATTCAATGCAATGGTAAATGTAAAAGCATTTAGTAAAGTGCCAGGCAAACAAAAGGTAAAATAATTACAGAGAAAGAAGGAGAGGCTGTGGAAGGCCAGGGTGGGGACACAGTTGCTGCGAGGGAAGGCGGATGGCCCGGTGGAGGGAGACCGCAGCCGTGAGAGGCAGGGAAGAGGAGGAAGGAGAGGGTGAGGGAGCCAGGGGCTCTTCTCCACCCCTTGCCTCCCTCCTCTCTCCTCATCCGCTCCCCCAGGCAGGGGGATGGAACCAGTGGGACCTTTTGGCCAGTTAAAGGTCAGCTCATCCTGCAGGGACAGAGGGGCTCCTGTCTAGAGGCTGAGAAGCTGGCCCTGTGCCTGGAGGGTGGGAAGGGAAGGCTAGGGAAGCAGTTCGAGGCTCTGCTGTCCTCTCCCCTGGCCTGGCCTGGCCTGGCCTGACTACGGTTGGCCTGGTCCAGGAGCTACACAGTTGGGGTGGTCAGCGGGGCTGACCCTGCCTGTCCAATTGTGTGCTCCCCGCTGCCACTGGGCTGCATCCCCCACAGGGAAAGCAGAGCCAACCGGAACCAGCCATAAGGTGGGAGCGGTCATCATTATTCCTATCCTGCTTTTCTTCCTGGCTGGGGGCACTCCTGGAAGGTTCTAGATTCTGGGGCCCTGAGGTAAAAGCATTTTCTTCTGGCTAATTTTCTTGATCAAGAGGGAGAAGTAGGAGGCCTGTGCCTGTCTCCCTAGTTGGGGGTAGGTCCCTGTGCCTCAGTTTCCCCGTGTACTAGCTGGCGTAAGGACACCTAACCCCCAAGACTCTGGGGTGCCCAAGAGATGGCTCAGGCTGGAGCCTGGGAGGTGTCTGGGTGTCCCCTGGAGTGGTCCTCGGGCTGGGGGGATGGGCTCTGTGGGTTAGGGTGAGTACCAAGGTGGCTTTGCCTGTTCTCTGAGGAAGTCGCGGCCTGGGAGCGGCAGGCAAAGCCCGAGGAGTCGCAGCAGTGTGGGCGAGCCTGTGTGCTTCAGGCCTGACTGCCCGGGTCTGGTCCAGGTCCCAGGTCTGCCCTCTGGAGCTGCCTGCCCTTGGTCGAATTACCTAGCCTTCCTATGGTCTTTGTTTCTTCGTCTACAGACTTGGGATCGTAACAGGACTCGTGCCATTGGCTTCTCCTAGCCATTTTCATGAAAGGCAGTTTAGCGTAGGGGTTCAGAATGTGGCCTCTGGAGACAGACTACCCGGGTTCAAATCCTTTGACAAGATGCCAGGGCCTTGGTTTGCTCTGCTGTAAACGGGGGATTCAGTCGACAAATCATTTTGAGCACCTTTTGGGGAGTAAGAGCTTCGGAGGCTGCCTGTTGTGGCTCCTCACGTGTCTCTGACAGGTCAATGGTGACTGCGGCCCGCACCTGAGACATCTGCAGACAAGCCTAAGGGGGAAGACTCCTTGGCCTTAGGAGCTCGTTCTGGCTTTGCCATGTGACAGTCGTGGTGCCCAGCCCTTGATAGTGACCATTTCATGTCATGGTCACAGCCACCCTGTGAAATGGCACCATAATGGTGCCTGGATAGGGAAACCGGGGCACAGAGGAGTTCAGTAACCTGCCTAAGGTTGCCTCGCCGGTAAAGAGCGGATCTGGGTGTGGAACGCCAACCGCTGTGCTATTTTGGTAGGCACCAGGTCCTGTGGCACTCCCCGTGTCGCCACCGGGCTTGGGGGAATCTGCTCCCTTGGTCCCCACCTCTCACCCCTGTGCAGACCAGATGAGCCCTGTCATGACTCCCAGGATGAGGGAGGGATTGGATGCAGTGGTACATGGGGCACAGCACCTGGGAGACCGTTAGGCACCCCCGGCAGGTGCTTAGCAGGACTTCCATGCAGAGAATAGCTGAGGCATGTCCTAGGATGTCCCTACCCCGCCCTCCAGCAGGGTATGGGGCTACTCACACTGGAATGCCTCTGGTGAGGGGTGGCCTCTCAAAAATAGGTAGAGGGTAGCGTGTCCAAGGTGAGATGAGGCCATTTCTGGAAGTGGCATGCCTCTTCTATTTCAGGCCCAGCGAGGGAGGAAAGGCCAGACCAGTCCCTCTGGAGCCCGCTGGGTGGCTCAGGGGGAAAGGCAGGGGACACTGAGTCAGGTGCTGGGGAACAGAGAGAGATGACCTCTGGCCTGGGCTGTTCCTCGCCCCCTCCCTGCAGTGAAGGCAGTCAGCCCTGCTCCCCCTGCTCCTCCTGCTCCCGTAGGAGACCCTGACTTGACCTTCCATGACCTGCTCTGTGTCCTTGGTGCCGGCACCCCCCACCTCCCCCCTACCAGTTCCCAGTTCCACTTTCCACTCCCTCAGGACATCGCTGATCAATCTCAGCAGCAAAACGAGGGAAGAAAATCCATGGGACTTCTGTTCTCTGTAGGCCGACCTTCCAGGCTGGGGTGGCCCAGGCCAGTCACGGAGCCTATCTGACGCTGTGCTGCCACAGTGAGGAAACTGAGGCTCGAGAAGGGTGGGGACCTGCCAGAGGGGGAGGAAATCCTCACTTGTGGAACCCCCATCTGCGTGACCTCATATCCTGCTGTACTGACTCCGTTGCTCCAAGGAATACACCAATGTGGTCGTGTCGTGGGGCATCATGAGATGGGACACAGGGTTGCTATTCGAATCCAGGGGTCTGACTCCGTCCCTTTCCACCTCCCTTGGAGCTTAGCTTATTCAGCGCCCCGTGCCCCCTAATTCAGGGTGGTCCTTGGGGTGCTTGTCCAACTTCACACACCTTTATTATTTTTTTATATTTACTAAACAATTTTTTAATGTTTATTTTTGAGAGAGAAAGAGAGAGAGAGAATCTGAAACAGGATCTGTCAGCACAGAGCCCGAGGTGGGGTTGGAACCCACAAACTGCGAGATCATGACTTGACCCAAAGTCGGATGCTTAACTGACCGAGCCACCCAAGCGCCACCCCCCGCCAAGGCGCCCTGAATTTCTCACACCTTTAGATGGCAGAGAGCTCACTGCCACCCAGGGAAGCCATTTCACTTTGGACGAGCCCAAAATTGAGGGGACAAGGAGAGTTGCCTTTGTGTGGTGGACCGAGGTCATGGGGACCATGGATACTCAGGGACCGGTAATGCTCTCCTGCGCTTAGGCCAGAAGGAAGGGGAAGGGATAAAAGGTGAAGAATCAAATGGAAGCTTAATATCAAGAACTCTCTGATCAGAGAAGGTCCCAGGCCTCGGGACATGTGGCTGGGGAGCGGGGGAGCCCCTCCGTCTCCAGGACTCCTTACTTTGGGAGTAGCTCCCTCTGGTGAACACAACGGCCTGGTGTCTGAGGCTGCTTGGGCGGCCACAGTGAAATACCACAGACTGTGTGGCTTAAACAACAGACATTTATTTTTTCGCCGTTCTGGAGGCCAGAAGCCTGAGAATAAAGCGTCAACAGCATTGGTTCCTCCTGAGCTCGTAGATGGCTGACTTCTTCCCTCTGTGTCTGTGTCCTGACCTCTTCTTTATAAGGACACCAGTCAGATTGGATTAGGGCCCATTCATAGGACCTCTTTTTAACTCAATTACCTATTTAGAGGCCCTATCTCCAAATACAGCCACGTTCTGAGGTACTGGGGGTTAGGGCTTAAACATAAGAATTTTGGGAGCAAACACTTCAGCCTGTGACACCTAGGAAGGAGTTTTCTGGGTTGCCTGTAGTCAGATGCCTGGAGCCTTGGTCCTGAGTGGGGAGGAAGAGAAGGTCCAGGGTGGTGAAGTGGAGAGTGATCTAACCCCCCACCAGCCTCCTCCTAGCAGGCTGTCTCTGTCTTTCTCTGCTTTGGTCGGAAACCTGCCAGCTCAGCGCTCTGGCTGACACCACGTTTCACAGCCTCCAGAAGCCCCATTAGCTGTTTGGCCCGAGTTCTGAAGCCCCATGCCCAGATCCCAGCTCCCTGTGGGTGGGAGTGGGGCTGTATTTTTGCCTATGCTGCATAGAGCGGTCTCCAAATTCCTCCGGGGTGTTCCAGGGCGAGCCTTCTCGGAAGCGAGTTCCATACCATGCGATGTGGGCTGCCTTCCACCTCCAAGAGGCCCAGAGGTTGGCCAGGCCTGAGCTGCCTCACTGTCTCCATTTACTTCTCCTGTTTCCTAACCCCCTTGGACATTGAGTTGTTTAGAGTCCCTCACAACTTAAGAGGGTATTGGGTAATGGGGGTGCGTGCTGGGCAAGGTAGCAGATGGCTCAGGGCCAAAAGAAAGAATGGAGAACACGATAGGCCCCCTGGCCTGGTGGCAGATGGCAAGGGGGGCTGGTGACCACCCCTCTTCTGGGTTGTTCCTCCATGGTGCCCATTAGTCCCTCTTTTGTTTCTGTGGGCAGTTCCCCCACCCCCCCCTGCCCAGAGCCAGGGGCACTGGGGGTGTGGTTTTGTGCCCAAGCATCTCATCCCTCTGAGGACCTGTGAGGAGAGGCACTCTGTGACTGTAGGACACCCAGAGTCTCTTCAAGCTCTGTTGACTGAGCTGGGGAAGAGCCTCCTGATGGCAGTCATGAGTCCCTAGTCTGTGGTAACTTCACCTGAACTGGGCTTGTCCAAGAATTCTCTGATTTTTTTTTTTTTTTTTTGAGAGAGAGGAAAGAGGGAAAGAGGGAGACATAGCAAACAGAGAGTGAGAAGGAGAGAGCAACAGGCAAGGAACATGGAGAGAGAGACAGACAGACCTGGGTAGACATTGGCCTGGGAGGCAGGGGATTTGTGTTCTGGGTGCCCTTGGTAACTCCTTTTCTTTAGCTCTCTCTTGTTTCCTTTGAAATGAAGGGATTGAAGGAGTGGTTCTTTCTGTTTCTTTGAGCTCAATCATTGTTTCTGTGACTTGTGAGGAGCTAAGATGGACCTGCTGAGCTTCCCTCTCAGACCTTCCCACCTCACGAACTTGGAGTGGGGAGCTCAGCGGTGGTTATGTTAGTCAGGAGAGGCTTGGTTATGCTGGGTAACAAATAGCCCCAAATTCTTACCCCAACAAAAGCATATTTCTTGCCCATGCCGCATGTCCAGTGTGGGATGGCAATCTGTTCATCTATCTTATTTACTGCAGGCTGGTGGTGGCTTCATCCCATAGATGTTTCCAATCATTGCTATACCAGTGGGTAGCGGACACTGTAATGTCCACAGTGCTTCTGCCTGGACATGACACATATTCTTTCTGCTGACATTCATTGGCCAAAGCAAGCCACACACCCAAGCCTGACATTTCACTGGCCAAAGCAAACCACACACCCAAGCCTAACTTCAAAGGGGGCAGAGAAATGGTGCATGGAAGATGGAAAGTGGAAACAACGTTGAAAAGATTAATACCTACTATAGGGATTAAGTCTGTGGGATCTAGAATCAGAAGATCTGGTTCTAAGCTCTGTTTATAATGTTCCTCGGTCAAGATGCTTTACTTCCCTGAGACCCAAATGTCTTACCTATAAAATGGGTACAATAACAGTACTTTCTTTCCTCGTAGGATTGTTGTTAAGATTCAATGAGGTAATATATATTTCACAGCCTCCAGAAGCCCCATTAGTTGTTTGGCCTGGGTCCTGAGGCCCCATGCCCAGTGAAATATGGAGTGCCTAGTATGTTCTATGCTGGCAGTAATTTGTGTCTGTTACTGTTACTATTGTTATCATTGAATTACTGGAGGAGAGAAGGCAGAGAGGTGATTTTGAATATATATGCGCCCTTTCTTCTTGAGAAAATTTCCACATCCCTCTGACTCCTCTACTCTCTGGGAACCATCTGTAGCTGGCTCTGTTCTAGGAATCCCACTCGTGGGAGTCAGGAGACTTGCCTCTGATTTCGAAAAAGTTACTTCTCCTCTCTGGTTCTCAGTTCCCTTATCAGTGAATTGAGGAGGGTGGGTTCTGAAGGGGACTTTAGCTCTGTATCCCTGATGATGATAATGATGCCGTGCAAATGACTGGGTGACGGCTAGCCTTGGTACCTGCCCTGAGCCAGGCATCACCAGCTACATGTTCTCTTGGTTACTCTTCCCCGGCAGGTACTACTGTTCTGGGACTACTATGCAGAACTTGTAGAGTGTGGTTATAAAGCCACCTTGGGTGCCACAGCCCTTAAATCTGTCCTGTGCTTTTCCTGTCCCCGAGTGATATTAGGGCCAGCCTTGTGCCTTTTCTAGCCACTTTCACGGAATGAAAGGTCCTCTGGTCAGCCCTAAATGTGCCCAGCACCAGTGGACTTGGCCTGAGGCCGCCAGTTCTTCCCCCTTGTTGGCTCTTGCCTGGCACCAGCTTTGGGGTGGGGGGAAGATCACTAGGTTTTCCCTGTTTTCCTGACTTATGGGAAGAGAGGAAAGGAGGGAAGGAATCGGGAGGGCGTTTCTGTCCCCCAGGTACCGTTGTGAGGCTGCACACACTCTGTGTTGAGACAGGCACGGATAATGATTCCTGAGCTCTTTGCTGATGGGAGATTCTGGAGGCGTAGATTGCTGTTTCTCTCCTGTAGCACTTTTGTGGGTGTTTTGGGGGCCCCTGTTAAACTCCCCATAAGTCACTCACTCTGTTTCCTTCAGGTGGGCGACCGCAGCTCTGGCAGACTCTCACAACCCTTCTGGACCCACGTGTCCCTTGTCCCTGCAGTCTCCTCCTGGTGCTGATGTCAGTTCAGCCCAACAGGTGGCCCTCTCCGACAGGAGCTGAGGCACCCCCCCCCCCCCCCACCAGGCTAGCCCTCCCTCTCCTGGGCCCACGGGAGCCCTTAAGTGCTGTTGGCCTCAGCCAAGCCTGGGATGGGGGTGGCCAAGGCAGCCCCTCTGTTTCTTCCCCAGCCCTGCCTCTCATCCTCCAGACTTTTGGCCCCAGCCAGGCTCTGCCTCTCACGTTCTCTGTGCTCCGGAAGACTCACCGAAAGGAGGGAAAAGCCCCTGACAGCAAAACAACACTCTCCAAAATTCTTCTTGGAATGTCCCACTTCCTGATCCTTTTCCTCCGTGAAGCGTAGGTGTGGGAGGTAGTTTAGAGCCACAGAAGAGTTCTCAGCCCTCTTTGTCTCTTATAAAAATACGACAGCTAATATATTTCTAATGTAAGATACTGATTGATATAACTTAGTACAGGCACTTCACCTGTTTAAAGTGTGCAGTCCAGTGAGTTTTAGTATATTTGGGGTTGCACGACCATCTCCCTAATCTAATCGTGGAACGTTTGCATCACCCCTTGCCGTTGGCAGTCACCCCCCATGTCTCTCCCCAGCCTTTGCCTCCTTTCCGTCTCTATAGATCTGTCTATACAGCATATTTCCTGGAAATGGAATTATACAGCACTTGGCCTTTCACTCAGCGTAATATTTTCAGGGCTCATCTAGGTTGTAGTGGGGTCATTGCTTTACTTTTATTGCTGAGAGATACCCCATTTATGGCCATACCACATTTTGTTCATACATACCTCAGTTGATGAATATTTTCTTTGTGTCCACTTTTTGGATATTTATTTTTTTTGTAAATTTTTAAATGTTTATTTACTTATTTTTGAGAGAGAGAGAGAGAGAGAGAGAAAGAGAGAGACTGAGAGAGTGTGAGGGTTAGAGAGAGAGGGAGACACAGAATCCAAAGCAGACTCCAGGCCCCAGCTATCAGCACAGAGCCCGATATGGGGCTTGAACTCACTAACCGTAAGATCATGACCTGAGTTGAAGTTGGACACTTAACCGATGAGCCACCCAGGCCTCCACCCACCCCCCCAACACTTTTTGGATATTTTAAAGAACACTGCTGTGGACATTCATAGATAAGCTTTTGCATGGACTTTCACTTTTTCTTGGGTAGATCCCAAGGGGGTGAACTTGCTGGGTCATATGGGCAAAATATGTTTCATCACTGGAGGACCCGTCAGGCTGTTTTCCAAAGTGGCTGCACCATTTTTTATATTCCTCGCAGCCAGTGTCTGAGGATTACCACTTCTCCACCTCGTCAGCAACGCTTGCTATTTTCTTTGGGGTCTTAGCCATCCTAGTGGATGTGAAGTGTTACCTCACTGTGGTTTTGGCTTACCTTTCCCTAATAATTAATGATGTTGAACATCTTTTCACATGTTAACTGGCCACTGTATATCTTATTTTAGAGAGATGTCTAGTCACATACTTTGCACATTTAAAAAAATCATTTTTTTATACATTTGCTATTGAGTTATAAGTTCTTTATATATTCTGAAGACAGGTCCCTTATTAGATATGTGATTTGCAAGTATTTTTCTCCCATTCTGCAGGTTGTCTCTTCACTTTCTCTCTTTCTTTCTTTTTTTTGTTTAATGTTGGTTTATTTTTGAGAGAGAGAGACATAGCGCAAGCAGGGGAGGGGCAGAGAGAGGGAGGGAGACACAGAATCTGAAGCGGGCTCCAGGCTCCCAGCTGTCAGCACAGAGCCCAACATGGGGCTTGAACCCATGAATCGGGCAGTCATGACCCTGAGCCGAAGTCTGACACTTAACTGACTGAGCCACCCAGTTGCCCCGTCTCTTCACTTTCTTGATGTCAGTGATGTGTTCCCGCAATCCTTCTGTGGTGATCTCCTGCTTTACTTTTGGAATGGGGTGTTCATTTTCCTGGGGCCTCTGTCACAGCTGAGATCCCAATACTTCCATGTTAACATCTGGTTGCAACTAGGGTTCCCATTTTCTAGATGAGGAAACTGAGGCTGTCGCAGAGAGGTTGAAGGCCTTGTTCTGGATCATGTCCTGAGTAAATGGTGGAGGCAGGATTCCAACGTGGGGGTCTGGAGCCAGAGTCAGGGATCGATACTGCTTCCTATCACTTAATGATCTTGATCTAAAAGAGAATTCATCGGTAGCCTGAAATACTTTAGGCTGCTTGGTCTGATTTCTTTCCAGCCCTAGAGATGGTGCTTGAACTGGCCTAGAAAATCTGCCCCATTGCATAGAGAGGGAGGCCAAGTCTCAGATCCCTGGATGGCAGAGAGCTCTGCCTCTCAGCTGCCTCAGCCACCCACATGGCCCTGTGTCCGTCCCGTCATCTCCCCGAGGCCAGGCAGGATGAGGGCGGGTGACACTGTCCTCCAGAACGTGGCCCCTTTGAGTTGGGAGGGAGGCAGTTCGGCAGAGGGGGAAATAGCCCCTGCGCCCACCCTGTGCACACACTTATCCGTCATGGTGAATATCTGCCCTTGACATACTTGCATAGGGTTTGGCATCCTTGCTTTCTGAACTTTTGGGTAAGATGTGGGAAGAACCAGGAAGAGAGGAGTGCAAAACTACAGGCGGTCCCAACGGATTCACGAAAAGTTTCCAAGGATCCTGGAGTGATAATCTGCCCCATACCTCTGAGCAGAGGGTTTTAAGGGGGTGATCCTCTAACCGAGAGCCTGCCAGACTGATTTTTGTTGGGAAATGTCAACCTGGCTGCTGGAGAAGGCAGCCCTTCAGGTCTGTGATTTCGGGGGGTGGGGGGCAGGGACGGGCAGAGAGGCAGAAGCCCAAAGCTGCCACAGAAATCTTCTGTCCGTGTTCTGTCATGTCACGTAGGACCAAAAGCTTAGTCTGCAGCAGGAAGGGAATGACTTAGCCACCTGGTGGCGGAGCTTCCCGACTGTGAGAGCACAGATCAGCTATAGTAGGGAGGTCAGGGAGGTCAGGTTCTTGTCCTGTGGGCTCCCTTGGGCAGAGATGTCAAGAAACAAGGGAAATGGGTCTCAGGGTGGGATGGCCTGACATAAGGACAGAGGCAGGATGGGATGGCTTCTTGAGGAGGATCTAGGACCTTCTCTTCTCCCAAGTGAGGGGAGTCCTCTCTCCTGACTTCCTGTCACAGTCAGGGTGCTGAGAATCCAGACGGAAGGTTGGCCTGACCTTGTGGGTAAGAAGATGACACCACTGACCCAGCATCTGCCGGCCACCTGCTTTGTGGGGCGAGGCGGGGCTTGTCCCAATGCCCTTGGACCCTTAGCTGGCCCTGCTCCATGAGGCAGCTGGCAGGCTAGGAGAATAGTGTCTGCCCATGGAACATTCAGTAAACCAATACCCTCCTGAGGGAATGTGATTTTGGCCCTCTGTAATCGCTGCCATCGGGTGGAGGCTGGGAGGCGGCCAGAGCCACACTCAGAGCGGACCGGAGCTCCCGGCCAGTGGCCTGAGCTGCACGTCTGCCCTCCTGTGGTGCTCAAATATCAAGCTCCAGGCAGGGCAAGAAGAGAGCACTCTGCCCCTGTCAGCCACCCTCCCCTCTTCCTCTCCTGCCACACTTGTAGACAAGCGCGAGTTAGCTGGACCTGGCGAGACCCCAAGATGCCGACTCTGACCATGTCCAAGGAAAGAAACTTAAGCTCCCATGAATCAAATATTTTTTCCTACAGCTGCAGCTACTTTTCACCATCATCCCTCTTTCTCTCCCTCCCTTCTTCCTTCTCTCCCTTCCATTTCTGTTTCCTTTCTTTGCCCAGAGACTTATGGATCACCTCCTAGGTGGCAGGTGCTGAGCTGGCCTGGGCATGGAATGTTGTGTCCTGGAATTGCCTGCAGACGAGGGCGGGAGGGGGTGCGGAACCGTCCCCTGTGTCCCACAGCCAGATGGAGAAGGATCTCGGCCGGGGGTCCCGGCTTCTCAGGAGAGCAGCAGCTTCTGGGGGACGGCTCTGTAGAGGGGCTGTGTTTGCCCTGGGTCTGGGAGGGGTATGCGGCATTGAAAGCAGAATCGTTTTCAAATCTAGAAGCGGCATAACAACATTTCTCAAAGTGTAGCTAGTGGAGGGAAAGAAAAGTCGTAGAATCTGACTGACTTCCCTCTCATCACTGCTCTGGTCCTGGGGCGGGTGGGTGGGACGCTAGCGTGATGCTGGAGCTGGTGAAGGAAGGGATGATGGAGAGGGTGGAGGTGGAGGGTTTGGGGGAACACCGAGGGAGCCATATCCTAGAGTCCAGGAGGGGAGAACAGTCCAGGAGATTCAGAGAAAAGACAGCACACAATCCTGCAGCAGATGAGCCCCTCTTGCCTTCTGTTGACCTTGGACAAATCATTTAGCCTTTCTGAGCCTCAGGGTTCTCACCTGTAAAATGGGGACAAGAACAGTACCTCTCCCGTGGGGCTGAGAATTTATTGAGATAACCTTTGGGCGTCTAGCTCTGTGCCTATACGTAGTGAGTTGGCAGTTCATGTCTGTTGTCACCGATACCACTACCTGACCTTGGGTGGTGCTCTGTAAAATGCTTCCCTGAGTGCAAGTCCGTTCATTTTTCAACGATCCCAGTTGTTGAACTGGACCTGGAACCTGGGCCTCTGGCTGCAGTTCCGGCGTTCTTCCCACCACACTGCACCAGGCATGGGTGGCCGGACCTTTTCCCCGGCATCATCCAAACACCAGGCTCCATTCCCGTGGGTGAGTTACACCCTTTGCCCTAGGGTTGGGGGATAGGTGGAGGTCACACTGGTAACTGGGACAGAGCCAGGCCTAGCTCCCAGGGTCTTTTCAGGATCTTCACCTCTACGGGTCCTGCCTCCCTGGCACCAATCCTCAGCAGTGCCCAGGCTGTGGGTCATGGCGACTGCTGGCGTGGCTGTGAACTTGCTTTGTTGTCTTCCGTTTGAGAAAACAGTTCAGGGGAGCGAGAATGACGTGGTTGTAAGGGTAACCTTGAGTCTGCTCCACTGATGAAGAAGAAAAAAAGAAAAAAACCAAATCACGTCTGTTCTTTGGTACATGGACTATCCTCAGTGACATTCACTCATTCAGTCAACAAATATTCACTGAGTGTCTATGTGCCATCACTATTCTAGACGCTGAAGATATAACTGGGCAAAACCAAGATCCTTGCCCTTGTCGTGATTACGTTCTAGTGGGAGAAGACAGACAATGAGAAAGAAAGTTTTAAAGACATTATAAGTAAATGAGAGAGCGTGCTAGAAGGTGATAAACACTCTGGGAGAAAATAGAGCAGAATAACGGTGGTTGAGAATGGGGGTGGAGTTGAGTGGTGAGTTGAAATTTTTTAAAAAGCTGGTCAGCCGAGCCTTCACTGAGGAGGAGACATCTGAACAAAGACTTGAAGGAGGTGACAGAGTTAGTCAACAAAATATCTGAGGAAGAGCATTGCCAGCAGAACACCAGCAAGTGCAAAGGTCCTGAGGCAGCAGCTTGCCTGAGACGTAGGCTTGGGAATTATCAAAGAGGCCAGTGTCATTGCAGTGAAGACTGTAATAGGCAGAGAGGTCAGAGGTAATGGGGACCAGATCATTTGGAGTCTGGTAGCCATTGCAAGGATTTGGCTTGTAGCCTAAGCTTTTTCATCTAGTGATGTGTATGGGGACCCTGCCATAGTAGCACGTAAAGAACCTTTATATCTTTTTTCAGGTGCATATGATTCCACCGTATGCATGTACTATGTTTTACTTAATTGGTATTTTATTTAACTGTATTTAAGTAATGTGGACAGTTGTTTCCAGGCTTTTGCTGTTGTCAAAACTGCTGCAGTGAATAACTTCGTATCTACACCATTTTTATTTGTGCAGTTCTATCTGTAGAACTGGGATTGCTGGGTGAAGATTAGATGCATACATAATTTTGAAAGGGCCAACTTGGCCTCTGTACAGGTTGTGTTAGTTGACGCTCCCCGCCAGCAATTTGCTTAGGGACTAGGAGGAAAGTCCACCTCTCGCTTCTATGCACACCCTCCATGCGTGAGATGCTGTTAGGTGCCCATTATTTCCTTTACTCCTCATGACCCTCCTGTGAGATGCTTATTCTTGTTCCTACTTCTCAGATGAGCAAACAGGCACAGAGAGGTTAAGTAACCTGCCAGTGTTTGCACAACCAGGTAGGGATAGAGCTGGACTCTGATGCCCGCCATTTCTCACCATGGCTTCACAAGGGCAATGGTCTGAGGAGCTGTGCCCCCCCTGCCCCCTACCCCTTGCCTGATGCCAGCGGGTGTGTGGACTTAGCAGCCTGGGGTTTGAGACTCCTGAAAACGAGGGGCTGAGTTAAAATGGAAAGCCTGCTTGCCTGGCTGTGCCATTGCTGCATCTGCATTTTGGAGACCCTTGCAGGCCAGCAGCAGGGTGGGAAGAGGCCAGCCCGAGGGACTGGGAGCCACATTGGCTAAGCTGGCCTCCCCTTCTGTCCCCTCCCATCATCAGCCCCGGTGGCGAGACCTGGCAGGCTGCGGTCCAGCTCATTCTGCTCCAGGTGGGGGGCTCCCCACTGCTGTCTGCTGGGTCGGCTCGCTCCAGGGATTGGGTTTCGGCATTTCGCTGATGAAAATAAATCAGCCTCTTTATTGCCCAGCATGGCCCTCAGCATCTCTGCAGCCTGGCGTGTATTTCTAGATTTCCGGTAAGTCACTGTTTCTGTCCTAGCCCCCAGGGGCTCTGTGGCTGCTGCATAGATAGCCTCGGATGAGCTTGGAGCCCAGAGCTACTCAGGCAGGACCAAGTAGGAGAGGAGAATCAGGCTCAGTATCTGGCCAAGTTGGATCTTTGAGCACCTAGCTTTGGGCCAGGAGTTCAGAGATCATCTGGTTGTGCTTTCCCATTGCATAGAGGAGTACACGGAGGCCCATGTAGGATCGCTCTTTAGTACTCTGGCCCCTTGACTCCCAGTCTACTGCTGTTGCTGCCGGACAGCCTTTCTCTAGGACTGTGTATTGTGCAGTGGCCAGTTACGGATGTGAGGACAGAGTTGGAGAGAGTGGGTTTTAGCTGCAGCACGACAGGTAGAGGTCTGACATCCAGGAGAACTGACTTGCCTTTGAGGGAGATGAGAAAGGGGAACTGGTGGCAGGACTGGATTTTCTCTGAGATTCCTTCCACCCTACACATCTGCCTAGATGGGGTGAGTGACCATGGTGCACGGACATGGGGAAACAAGGCAGGTTCTAGAGTGCTCGGACAGAGCCCCAACAAGGTTCTGAGTGCAAGAGGGACTCTGGAGTCTTGCCCCAAACCCCCTTTACTCCTGCCCCTCCTTTTCTGTGCTCAAGCATTATTTGCAAGTACAGGACTCTCCAGCAGGGACACGGGGCATCCGGCCTCAGATGACAGAGCTGCTGGACTGCTGTCCCACCCTCGAGGGCCAGAGCCTGTCCATCCCCTGGGCACTTTATCCAGGCCGCGGGCGGGGCTCCCTTTTTCTGGGAAGCAGCTGAAGAGCTGTCAGTGGGTGGGCGCCAGGAGCTCTGACTGCCTTTCTTATCCCCGACCGACTGACCAAGTCTTCACATCTTTACAGCTCATCAATGCCCTGGTGCTAGTTGGAGACTTCACCCTGGACTGTGCTGATGGCTTTAAAATTGTCAGCAGCCAAGTGTTCTTTGATGTCTGTTCTCCTCCTTCTCCAGGGGCAGTGAGATCAGATTTTGATATGAAAGCTCAAAGCTGCTCGGATCTTTTCACTTCCCTTCCTGCCTCCCTGCCCCCCTCTGTGCGTACAGGACTTGAGAAATTTCCAGAAGCAGGCAGGTGCTTGTCATGTGACACAAAGAGAGAAAGAAGCCTGGGGGTGGTGCCCTGCCTTCTGTGTCCTGTCCAGGCCTGTGCCCTATGGTGTCGTAGCTTCTGTCGGCTGGTGGCGGGGGCACGTCCAGCTTGTCCCTCTGCAGCAGGGAGTGCTCATTTCTGGCCCACCCCTGCCCAGTGGGTGGAGCTTGCACTCGCTGCCTGGCAGACTGCCATGGAGATGCCTGTATGAGCCTCCTTTCACTTATTTGGAAAAAGAAGCAGAGCCCCAACCAGATTTGCCACCCACACCCATACCCACACCCACACACGCATGGAACTGCATAGACTCCTCTGTGTACACTCACCACTCGTGCAGAGAACCACAAATATCTCCCACTCAGCATACACCCACCACTCATTCATGGACCCACGTAGACCTCTACCCCACGGCACACCGCACAGTGGTGATGGGGGCTCTAATGGTACAACTGCACGGCCAGTCTCATAACCAGTAGTCACGTGTGGTACTTCATGGGCCTGTTTGGTGTTAAGGATGGGGACTGACCCTTAAGTGCAGAGATGGGTTCATTTTTGTGAATTTTGAACCAGTCCTGAAACAGTTGCCTACAAGTTTCCAGAAATGCTTTGAGCCCCGGAAGCATCATTAGGGTAAATGCATAAAAGCCCCAGGGGACCACGTTGATGGCTCTCACTTGGATGTCAGGGTTTAAGCAGGTCGTTCTGAATCAGCATCGCAGTTGTCACTTTCCACTCCTTTCTTCCTGGTGGACCCCCGCAGCCCTCACCCTTTGCCCTTCCCTCTCCTTCCTTCCTCCCCTCCGGGAAGCAGAAAGAACATGAGCCCCGCAGAATCACACTGGCAATGTGATCTTGAGCAAGATACAACTTCCAAACCTCAGTCTCTTTACCGGGAAGATGGGAATGATAGTATCTCCCTTGAAGGGCATTTGTGGAAGCAAATGTGCGAGTATCCATTGAAGGGCGGACACACAGTAAATAAGTTGTGGTCTCCATTCTGTGGCACTCTCCCATTCTTCTTGGCTCCCCTGGTTCCACGGCCCCCTCCCCATTTCCCTCCATCCTTCTCTAGGGAGACTGTAAGAGTGGGGAGAGGCAGGAAAAGGTGTGTGGGTATGTCTCTGACACTTGTCCAATTCAGACATCTGCCTGGGACTTGACGATTCCCTCCCTGAGTGACCCTCTGGCACACCGGCCCCTGCCCTCCTCTCAGGGAATACTATCCTGAGGCTGGCGCTGTCTGCTGCCTTTCTGGGTGGGGGGACTTAGAGACCCTGGAAGGCTGGGGCCGTGTGAGGGGCGCCCAGAGCCTGCCCTGCCCCCGTGCCCCTGAGCTTCCGGTCAGCCCTGCTTTGCATCTCCCCTGGGCTGGCAGGCAGGAGGAGGTGCTGTGGAGGTGTGTGGACATGAGTTCATCCCCCACCCAGGCAGCAGGCCTCTCCCTGTGCTCCTCCGTTGTCCACCTGACCTTCGACAACTTGACGCTTGGCATGCCCGTGCCTTTCTCCTCCCCGTGCCTGTTCCGCGTAGGACGAGAAGCTTTAGAGTTCAGAGGTCATCTTGTTCTTCTCTCTCATTTTACCACTTTGGAAACAGAGGCCCAGGAAAAGGAAATGACTTGCCCAAGGTCAAGTGGCGAGTTAGTGGCCCAGCTGGGACCGGAAACCAGGACTCGTGAGTCACAGTCCTGAGCTCTGTTTCTCACACCCTCAGTCTGGACTGGGTAATTGCTTGTTGCTGGGCCCTGACCCGTGCATTGCAGGTGTTTAGCGGCATCTCTATCCACCAGATGCCAGTGGTATTTCTTCTAGTTGTGACAACCCCACAATATTTCCAGACATTGCTAACTGTTCCCTGGGGGGCACATCCCCTGGGGGAGGACCACTGGCCTAGCTGTCCCCTCAGCCCCTTGTCTCTGGGACCTTACCTCTCCTGCTCGTAGGGTGTGAAGCAGCCCTTCACTGGGGACACTCTTTTCTGCTTCTTGTTTCCGTTCCCGGATTGGCTGCTCGGAAACCCAAACACTCAGCCATTTTGTTCCTTAGGAAAACGAGCAAAAAAACAAAAAACAAAAGAAAAATACCACCCCCCCCCCTCCCAAAATCCAGGTTGGGAAAGATCTTCCACACCTGGCAATGAAAAGAAAGCACGGGGCAGGAAGGGGGCTGCGGGAGGCCCCCTGGAGAACCCTCAGTGTGAGTGAGAGGCCCTACCTTGTCCAGCTGGCCCAGCTGTGCGTCTGCAGGGGATGAAGCATTTGGTAGATTTGCATTTGGATGGAAATGCAATGCAATTTCTCAGCTGTAGAATTGCCCTCGATTATTCCACTCTGTTTGCATGGCGGGACCCAGAGACCTTTGAGGTTCTTTTTTTTTTTTAATTTTGTTTTTAACGTTTATTTATTTTTGAGACAGAGAGAGACAGAACATGAACGGGGGAGGGTCAGAGAGAGAGAGGGAGACACAGAATCTGAAACGGGCTCCAGGCTCTGAACTGTCAGCACAGAGCCTGACGCGGGGCTTGAACTCACGAACCGCAAGATCATGACCTGAGCCGAAGCCGGATGCTTAACCGACTGAGCCATCCAGGCTCCCCGACCTTTGAGGTTCTTACATAACAGGGACCCTAGTGCCCTTTGGGGCATCTCCCTCATCGTGTGTGACTCTTCTCTGGTGGTGGAGAGGATTTCCTTCTGGGGACCGGGAGCCCTGGGTGGTAGTCTCTGCTCCAGCACTGACCCAAAATGCAGCAGTGGGAAACTTCCTTACCCTGAGTCTGGTGGACCACACAGGGGTGTGTGGGGGGGGTGGGGGGGGGTGACGAACTCAGGATGTCCTCTGGGTTGACCACCACTAGGGCTCATCCAGGCTGGCTGCCCTTAGCCGGGCCTCATGTGGCAAATCTGGGGTCTCAAGTACTACTGGGCGTCTGAGGGTCTCCAGAAGGTCACCAGGTCACATCCTTGCTCTAGATCTTATATTTCATGAAGCCGCCCTGCCCAGGACTGTCTCAGGGGGCAGGGGACACGCAGCCTCCTTGGAAGCAGGAACAGTGCTTTCACATCTCAAGCTTAGCTTCCCCCACCCCCTGTCCAGAAAGATTTTTGCTGTAGCTCTATTCTGCAGTTTACATTAAGGAAAAAAAATGTTTGTTTTTTCCTAAATAGAATGCATGGTAACACTGAGTCTATCCTTTTTCAAACCAGATCGACCACACCCCTGCCCAGTTCTCCAGGAAGCACTTTCCTATTTGTGTGAAGGCAGCCGAAGTCTTGCCTGCCCCTCCTTCCTCCTCCTTCCTCATGGTCCTATGGAGAAGCCAGTTCTGGAGGCGGGAGAGGCGCTGTTGGCAGTAACCAAACTGGACGGTCTTGGTACTTAATTAGCTGAACAGCATCACTGTTTCATTTGATGCCATGATTTTGGAGCAGGGAAAGGACAGGCCAAGTGATATGCCCTGAAGCTTAAGCATCGGGCATACTGCATCTGGGCCCGGGGCGCTAGGGTCACTGAGGTGCCGCTCAGGGTGGAGCTGGGTTAGGGAAGGGGGAGGAGGAAGCAGGTGTCATAGTTGTGGTTGTGTATATGGGGTTGCCTCATATAGAGCACCTCTGTGCGTTCTGTGCTGTGCCGAGTGCTGTATGCGCACTGCATCGGTCTTTGCAGTACCTTCTGAGATCAAAATATTAATATACCCATTTTGCAGATAAAATAACCAGTGCTCAGAAAAATTAAGTAATCGGCCCAGGGTTGCACTAAGCTAGTAAGTGGTAGTGTCTGGATTCAAACCAGTGTCTGCTTGACCCCTAAGCCTGTGTTCTTAGCCACTGTTCATGGCAGATGCTGAAGTGACATGAGCAAGAAGGGCTGGGTATAATATTAGGCTTCATTATTAAAGGTGTGGTTTCCAGAACGTGGGAGGTGATAGGCGTATGGGGCCATATAGGTCAGAGAGTTACATGCGTTGTTTGTGGGACCCTTGCTTCCCAGTGATAAAACCACTCACACGGGTGCTCGGATAGTCAAGCAAAGGGAGGTAATGGTACGGCGGGCGCAGGGACTCCAGGTTGGGTTCTGGGGAGAGACTGCCTGTCAAAGGACAGACTTAGGAGGACATGTGCACCACGTTTAGTATCTGAAGAGCTCTCGTGTGGCAGAAATTTGCCATCGGGCACAATAAGGCCAGTTAGTGGAAAAAACAGGGTGCTAAAATCTACCCGTTACAGCCATCTAAAGATGAAGTGGGCATTTTGGGGGGATAGTAAGATTCCCCATAGCTGAAAATAGTTAAGCAGAGCGAGGACCAGTTTTTCCCAAACCTGGTGGCCTAGCGTTCTCAGCTGGGGAGCGTTTCCCAATTCAGATTCCCTAGGCCCCACCTCTCACAATTCTGCCTCTGAAGGTCTGGGGTGGGGCCAGGGGTTCAGGGTTTTTATAAAACTCCCAGGGCTTCTGGTGCAGCCGGTCTCTAGAGGTAGCACAGAACCGTAGGATCCGGTTGTGACTTCTAGGGACTTGTGCGGTGGTTTCCAAAGTGTGGTTATGTTGGCCAGGTTGACAATTATATATGAAACGATTTTAGGTGCATTTATTTTAATGCGTGTTAGGAAAAAAAGGTACAGATTTTATACGGTATGTATCTATGGGTATTGATGCTTAGAACTACTTGAGCTTAAATTAGGTTTTTAATTAATTATTTACTTATTTAATTTGAGAGACAGCGTGCACGTGCACAAGCAAGGGAGAGGGGCAGAGGGAGAGAGAGAGAATCCCAAGTAGGCTTAATGCTCAATGTGGACCCGGATGCGGGACTTGATCCCACAAACCTGGGATCGTGACCTGAGCCGAAATCAAGAGTCAGATGCTCGACCGACTGAGCTGCCCAAGTGCCCCATATGAAGTTTATTTTAAAAGTTGCAAAATTATATAAAAATGATGTTGGTAGGATTCACATGTACAGATAAACAAGAAGATCCTATACAAATAAAATCTAGGTTAACACTGTTGTGGGTGGAGTTTGGGTAGGAACGTCCATGGACTGGGTAACCTTAACCCTTTCAGGAGCTTGGGGTTTGTTGGTTAGTTCTAGAAGGCTCTGTGGAGGTAGGAGGGTAATTGCAGTAGTTTGTCCAGATGGTGGTCTTCCAACAACCCGGCACTGGGAAAATTCCAAGTTGTCCTGCCTCCAGTTTGGAGCCTGAGGCCTGGAAATTCACTTCTCCCCTCTCCATTCGTAATGGTGTCCGTGAAGTCTGTGTTACTGGGCTAAGGGCCTATCCCGTCTCATCCCTGTAGATGCAGTTAGACAGGGCAAGACCAGCGTACAGGGCATTTGGTACCATGTTTGTTCTTCCTCCTATTTTCCTTCTTTAGTCTCAGAAAGAGGCAGCCAGAGAGTGATGCTGGCAATGGGAAGGGGGCCAGGGTTGAGGTATCAGCTCAGGCTCCTGCCTCTTCCCTCCCGAGCCTGCCTGCGGCGCCAGACTTGGCTGTGAAAGGTCTGGGCACGGGGGTGGGGTGATGCAGAAGCATGCTGGGATTGCAAACTAACTGGGGTCTTCAAGGAGACGACAAACCCTGAAGCCCCCATGGCCTGGCGGCAGCCCCCAGGCCATGTCTTGCCAACTCTGAGAGTTGGGACATCCCCTTGATGTGCAAATAAGTCACCAACATGGTGCAAATAAGAGTTAAGGTTTGGTGTCCTACTGTCAGGGACACCAGGACTTTCTGGCACTTTGGGGGGCACGCCAGGATGATGGTGGGGACTTTCGGGCAGCTCTCGTGGTTTTGGCTGAGGGGCCTGCTTCAGGTCTGGGTGCTTGGTGTCGAATGTGGATGTCACTGATGCTCTGAAAAGTTATTCTCTCCACTCTTCATGATCTTTATAGATTGCAACAAGCTGAATATTGAGAGCTAGTCAATTGGAGGCATCTTAGGTGGCCTTGGTGGATCAATATCCTGGGCCAGATGCCCACTGGCCTTCCCAAAGTTGGGCCTCATAAATCGTTCAGTTTGCTGAGCCAGAATCCAAAGCTCTGCACTGAGAATGTAACTTTGGGGCTCCTGTCCCCCTCCCAGAGACCGGCCTGGGTGACACCTCAGTTCCTCTCCTCAGAACTATTGTCACCTCTGGGAAGAACGGGGGCTTGTGTTTTGTTTTGTTTTGTTTTCTCTTCCCCTTTATAAGCCAAGGAAGTGTCCTGGTTCCTAGACTCTGCCCCGCTGGGGGGAAGGAGGGGGAGAGGGAGGGGAAAAAAAAAAAAAAGATTTCCACCTTATTGTTCAGCAGCTGGAAAATTGTTGTCATCTGTTCTGCCTTTCATTTGCTGAGAATGGAAAAAAATGTGGAAAAATTTGGAGAAATAAATCTCAATACCATCGTAGGAGCTCTGGCCCTTCCCTCTCTCCCCCTAGCATCCCGGCTGCTCTGCTCCCGGGCTCGCTCTTCCCACTTTGCTGGGCACTGGGGCCACGATGGGTTTGGGACTGGGGCTGAGCTGGGCCGGGCTGCTGGCCGCCGCTCCTCGCTCCGTGTGGAGGGCTTGGGAAGCCACTGTGATGTCATTCAAGAGCTGCATAGCTACAGGATGATAAGTGAAGCCCTGGGGACCCAGCTGGCTGAAATTACAGACAGAGTTTTATCCCACTGGCTTCCTACAAGCCAGAGCGAGGCAGAGCTGGCCGAGAGGGGGAGAGAGCGAGGGAGCGAGTGGAGGGCGGGGTGGTGCGTGTGGACCGGGCAGGCAGGCGGCACTGGCTCCTCCCACCCCTGACAGTCTGAGGGAGCCCCGAGCAGGACACAGACAGCCTTGGGGCTGCAGCCATGGAGGACTTATTTGAAACTTGAGGCACAAGGAGCAGAGATCAGATCGGAGTGGTTATTTCTCCTCCCCTCTCTCCCTCTCCGTCCAGAGGGTAAGTGTCTGCTGGGCAGTTGTGTGTGTCCCTGCGTGGCGCTCCCTGTAGGACCCGGAGGTGTGTGTGGGGGGGGGGGGCTTCTGTGCTCGTGGACCGGGATCTGCCGTGGACCCGGACCAGGGAAGCGCGTGGGGCGGTGTGGGGCTGTGGCCCGCCGCGCTGCCTTTGGAGGTGGCCACCTCCCTCCTGGACTTGCTGCCCTGGGACGAGTGAAAGCCGCCGCCTCAGGTCTGAGGGGTGGCTGAGTTGGTGGGGGGCAGAGTGTCTGAGCTGGCCTCGCTCACGGAGGATGAGAATGGGGTGGTGGGTGGAGGGAATGTACTGGAGGCATGGCTAGCTCCCGAAACATTCCCAGTGGGATGTTTTATTCAGGACACCCCCGCCCTCATTCTGTGGTCGGGGCTTTGTGGCACCCCCCCCCCCCCCCACCCCGTGCTGACCACTCCCCCGCTGGCCGCCCGTGGGCTCCCATTCATGGCTTTCCCCCAACTTTGGCAGGGCCTGTATTGGCTCGACCATCCTCCTGGCCAGGGATCCCTGAGTGTCCAGGCGGACACCCTGGCCTGGCAGAAGGACTTCGGTTGCTGTGGGCTCGGGTGCTATTTTTACTGTCCCGAGCGCCTGTGATATCTGGTGCCCGGATAGGCCGAGGGCAGGGAGTGGGGGCGCCAGGCTCTGCTTATAGTGCCTGGCGTGGGAGCTGACGGCCAGGCTGGAGTCAAGCGGCTGGCCCTGAGAGTTCACGTTTGCCCCACAGGCGTGGGCCTTCGTGTGACTTCGGCAGGTCACACATCATCCAGGCCCCGGTCCCTCGGGTCTGAAATAAAGGTCACGATTGAGTTTTCTGTCCCTACTCCCTCTCTCTGGAGGAATTCCAGTAAGATGGTATCTGTGAAAGTGCCATGGGTCCTTCCTGAGGAAGGCCTGGGGACACATCTATCATCATCGCTTGATGAAGCCCCATATATTATATTGTGAGGTTCTTGGTGTGCAGCCATGAATGGAGTCCCCCTGCCCTCCCCAGACTTCAGCCATCTTCACCTTGAAGGCCGTTAGGAGAACGAGCGCCGAACTTCTCTGTGCTGGGTGACCTTGGGGGGGAGGGGGAGGGATTCGCTGAGCCTGCTGAGTGTCAATGCCTCCTGAAAACTGAGGGGTGGGCAGTGGAGTAACTGATCCCCTAAGACCCTTTAGCTTAAAACCTCATGACGTTTAAAAAGCTCTCTTGGCTCCGCTAACTTCCTGGAGCAGCCCGTGGGAGGGGCTGTCTTTCCAATTTCTCTTTGACTGCTGACTTTCTCCACCTTCAAGGCCCACAGGGTGAAGTTGAGACCAGGCCTCCACTTGGACATTGGGCCTTCTTTCTTTCTTGTCTCAGTGGAATGACGGAGGTGGCCACCCACCCTCCCTGGGTCCACAGAGGCGGGTTTGTGGGTATCTCTGGTGAGGTCGCTTGTACAGAGCACAGAGCCACCTGTGAAAAGATTGACAGCAGCCTTGAGAGGAATCTTATTGATCTTTTGTTCAGTCTCGGAAAACGTAGTGGGTTCCCTCCAAGTGCTATGAAACAAGAAGAGAGGTGTCTGTTTGCCATGCGTGGACTCGTCTGTCCCTGCCCACGGGGCCTGAGGGCCCGTGCTCCTCCGCGGACGCCTCCCAATGTGGACCTAAGTCTCTCGGGCTGCACCTGTTGCCTGTTCTCTGCCATCTCAGAGGCAGTGTCTCCTCTGTGCGCTTCCCCTCCAGAGAGTTGCGTGCTCCTCTTCAACCCTAATTCTGCTGACCTTCAGAGTCCCCGAGGAAGCCCGTTTCCATCTGGAGATGTTCCAGAGCTCTCTGCAGCTGGGAGGAACAAAGGGCTGCCTCAGTCCCCGGCTGGCTGTAGGATGGGAGGTCAGCATGGGTGGAGGCTAAGGCTGTCACAGACAGGGGCACAGGAGATCCCTGCCACTGTTGCTAGGGTGTCTCAGGAGGACCCCAGGTTGTGCTTGGGCCATGGGGCTGAGGTTCTGCATGCCCCTGTCCATCACCATCCTCTCCTCACCCTTGCCTTCCTCGGGCAGGTCGCAACTCAGTGGGCTGCTCTGGGCTAGACCCCCTCTGCGCTCCCCCAACCAGAAGATTTTCCTTTTGGTGCACTGTCCCATCTCTCGCAGAGCCTGGCATTCTTGGCGGAATCCTGGGTGCCAGAGAGGGATCCCCAGAAGCAGCACCCTGTTCGATGCATACATCTAAATTTAAGAGTCATAGATGGACATGGAGGGGTCTGTTGACCCCCTGAAATTAGGTACGACATTTGTGTTTGTGCAATTTTTTTGGAAATTAGTCTAGGCTTTCATCAGCTATCCCCAAGGGTCCTTACCTAAGAAAACTAACGTCCACTGGACTGGAGTAGGGCCGCGGAGCCCTCTGAGAGACCCCATGGGTCCAGCTCTGGCTCAGCCAGCTTACAGGCACCTCCACCGTGCCCAGCCGGTGCTAATAACCACGTAAACACTCCTCTCTCGTGATGTTCTCTTTCTTCTTCCCTTTGGCAGAAGCTTGGGTCCACCTTGAACCTCTGATTTTTCTCGTCCCCGGGTGGCAGTGGAAGAAGAGTGTCTCAGTAGCTGACAGGACTATATAAAAGTTTTTGGATTATTTAATATAACGCAAGAAGCATTTAGGAAACGTATAATGTGTGCCAGGCACTGCATCCTGTAGAGCTGTCCTGTATAGCCATGCAGGTTATGCCTTAAAGTCCAAGAGGCACTGTTCACGTAGAACATATTGTGAAGGGTACCTTCTGGGAACCAGGCACTGGACCGGGGTGTGTGTCGGGAGAGACAAAGGCTTTTTCTCCAGGAGTCCTCACCTTAGTGGGAGGACAAACATGGATAACAGTAGGGAGGTTGGTGTTAGAGTAGTTGTCTGAAGAAGGCAACAGGAACAGAGAAGAGGTTAATCTCAGTTTGGAGGGCTGTGGGAAAAGGGTTAGGTTGAGGAATGTGTCACAAAGAAGTTCAGACTGAACCTGAAGGAGGAGAAAGGGGTTTTCCAGGGAAGTTGGGAGCTTTGGGGAAGAAAAGCAAGGAAGGATCTTACAGGAGAAGGAACAGCATGTACAAGGCCCAGAGGAGGAAAGAGCATATGAATATTGAGTGCGTTGAAGGGTATTTGGAGTATTGAGGACAGCGAAGGTGAGGCTTCAAAAGGCAGACAAGGGCCAGATGAGAAGAGGTCTGGCAGTCCAGCAGTGGCGGGTTGGGCTTTACTCTGTGGGTGATGGAAGCTGTTAAAATAGGTAAAGAGGAATAGAGAGAGAGGAGAATAGTGTCCGTATGTCCCAGTTCTAGCTTACTAGAGCTCTAGCTACTTAGCTCCTGAGTCTCGTCACTCAGCAAACCTTCAAGTGAGCATCTGAATCTTCACTCACCAGGCTTGGAGGCTGGGCTCTGTGTGGTTAAATGGTTGATGCAAGCTGACTTGCCATTAAGATGGGGACCATCCTTTGGAGTAACGGGGTGTATCTGGCACAAAGGTGGGGTGGGAAGGGGTACATCTCCTCTGCCTTCTCTCCAGAACCGTATCTCTGTGGCCTCCCTGCTACCTAGCCCCCTCCTCTGGCTCTTACACTGTTGCTTCTCAATAGCCCTGGTCCTAGCCCCAGCCTGGCTCCCTCCATGGCTGAGGGAGAGTCTGTGGCTAACAGGTTAACACGTCCAGAGCTTGCTCTCCAGGCTGCTTCTTGGCCTAGCCTCAGCCCTTGTCAGAGCTCACCTACTTCTTATTTATTTATTTATTTATTTATTTATTTATTTATTTAGAGAGCATGCACGCACAAGCAGGGGAAGGGCAGGGAGAGGGAGAGAATCCCAAGAAAACTCTGTACTGCCAGCACAGAACTCAACATGGGGCTCGATCTCACGAACCGTGAGATCATGATCATGACCTGAGCTGAAACCTAGAGTTGGACGCTTAACCAACTGAGCCACCCGGGTGCCCCAAAGCTCACCTGCTTCTTGGACACACATGGCCTTTGATGCTCCACTCCCGTGTGTAAGGAGCTGAGATTCCCTTTGGGTCTGCGGGGGCCCCGGTCTGCCTCTGAGCTACCTGTGTCCACGGTGGGCACGGTGCCTCTTCCTATTGGCACGGCATTGATTTTCTTCCACAAGGGTTCGTCATCACTGCTCTGGGCAATATATTTTAATGAATTGCTATTCTGCTGGATGTGGACCCAAAAGACTTTTTATCATGAAAGGCCCCATCCTGAAAACCTTAATAAATCATTCACTATTCAAAACAGGTCTGCAGGTTACACAAGGAGGGGTCGCTCCTCACTGAATCATCACTAAAGGAAACTTCTTTCTTGCACTCGATCAGCCTGGCACCTTTTGTTATTAAAAAAAAATTTTTTTTTAACGTTTATTTATTTTGGGGACAGAGAGGGACACAGCATGAATGGGGGAGGGTCAGAGAGAGAGAGGGAGACACAGAATCTGAAGCAGGCTCCAGGCTCCGAGCTGTCAGCACAGAGCCCAACGCAGGGCTCGAACTCACGGACTGCGAGATCATGACCCGAGCCGAAGTCGGACGCTTAACCTACTGAGCCACCCCGGTGCCCCTGGCACCTTTTATTCTTTATGGTCAGGCCATCTGTCCTGACATCTAAACAAGAAAATTTCTCCACTAGACATGAGTAAGAGAAGTGAGGATCCTTAATCTCAGAGTCCAAAGTGCTGACCACTGGGATCAGGGTTTCCCAAGATGTTATCCACCTGTGTGAGCCCCAGAACCTTGGGAGAGCTAAAACACTGCTCTTTGGCCTCACCCCAGACCTATGAGTGAAAATCTTTGGGGGTGGGGCCCCAGAATCTACATGTTTTTAACCAATCCCTGGAGGAGATGCTTATGAACATCAAAATTGGGAAACACCTGCCCTAAACCCGTATCACCTTTGCACCCGTGTTTCTTTCATTCTGGTTGAAGCGTACGGGATGGATGCGTCCCTCCTTCCCTGCATCCTGGCCTGTGCCGCGCCTCCTAGCACCGCACACACCTCCGCGGCCTGCTGGCAGGAGCCTAGGGAGTAGGTCCACATCCAAGTCAGCTGGGGATTTTCCTCAGGGCTTTCCAAAAGCGTGACTCACACATCTGGAGTACGGCCGCTGTGGAATAAGGGCCTCTTGGTACAGTCAAGCTCAGCGTCGAGGGTGGAGTGCGGGTTCGGAGCAGCTGCTGGGGAGAGCCAGGAGATGTAGTCAGACAAAGCAAGTGGGGCCTTGAAAGGACTGCAGGCTTCTCGGCTTCCCTAGAGCAATGGCCAGGGAGAAGGCCCATGAGACAGGACGTTCTGGCTGGCTTGGCCTTGGGGCTGAGAGCTCTCCACTCCGGGCTGCTTGTAACTCGCGTTTCCCCTGAAGTTTAGCTTTCTGTTCCACTGTCACCCATGCCGGTGACAGGTTCCTCCTGTCCCCACGGCCCCACCAACCAGGCAGGTTCTTCCTCTGCCCCCTGCTCCCTGCCCCTGGATGCCCAGCAGCCTCTCAACTGAGAGGATTTACGTAAACTGGTCATGCCCCTGGAGGCTTCTGGGACTGTGAGTTGAATCTGGTGGCCCCTCAGGTTTAGAGCCTCAAAGCCATCTCCCCCCACCTTTCTAAAGCCCCTCTTCTCTGGCTCTCTGTTTCACCCTCCTCCTTACTCTGCCTGCCTCTCTTTTGCCCTTCCTGCCTTAATAGATTGAAACCAGCGCTATGTTCCGGCTTCTTGTGGTCCTGCTAAATAGCACTTAACGCGGCCACGGTGGATGGGCAGAAGGGAATGATGGGCATGTGTGTACCTGTGTGGGGTGCGGGGAGCACTTTATCTCCTTTAGAAGGAACGGGGGTGCGTGCCTCCGCTGGGGTCATGCTGACATGCTGGGGTTTCAGCGAACCCTCACGGGGACTAGACATACCCGGGATGGGTCTGGGGTGTCCTCACTGTCTCCCCCTGATGTGAAAAGGAAGACCAGTGAAGGTGCAGAAGAGCCCGGAACATGTAGCCAGCACTGGGTGGTCAGAAGCAGCTGGCTCCTTTTTGGAAGACAGCAATAGACATTTCCGTTTGTTACTTTGCAAAAAAGATTTAGTTCAACAATTTTTACTTCTTCCATTTTCTTACTCAGCCTCAGTGGCCTGGCAGTTACTGTTCCTGATGTTGCTGCAAACAGTGGACCCCTTGGGGGTAGATTACGTGGCAGAATGAGCTTAATTTTGACATTGTCAGAATCAATGAAGGGGCCAAAAGGGACGAGATATCAGGTAGTGGTAATTAGTGTGAATTCTTCCTCCCTGCCTCCGGGAACGCTCTCTTAGCTCTCTTGCCAAAAGCTCTTCTTTTATGAACCCGAGTGAGATGCAGGAGTGGGTCCACTTTCTCCCAGAAGGAAAGGATACTTACAGGTTTGCACTGGTTTGCACCCAGCGGTTCTCATCGACCCTAAGTGCAGATGGGGAGCGTACTGGGCACACCACCCTTTGCTTTGCTGTCCCCGCCACTTCCCAGACCACATGAGCATGGACTTGGGGGGATTAAGGAGGTGCAGGGGATGCAGGAGCTCCCTGGCCCGGAAGGCACCTGGCGTCTCGCAGCGTGAGCTGCAGAGTGGGGCCAGGGCCCCGGAATGGGCCTGTTTCACTGGTGCCAGCAGCTTTCCAGGCACAGAGAGAAGGAAGGACAGCCCTCCAGCCTCCTCTGACTGATGCGAGGGGCCCACTCTCACGGCACCACCCTCGGAAGTCTGAGTGGAGGAGAGCCCTTGTCGGCAATGCTAGGGAAGCAGTCAGCTGGGGTCTCTTATTTGGTGTAGCAAGGAGCCCAGTTCTTTAGAGGACATGGCACGAAGGACAGCCTCTCTCCTTTAGTAGCTTCGACACCTTTAGGAACGGTGACAGGCCACTTAGAAGAGGCAGCCATGCTTGTATCTGCGTCTTAGCAACTATTAGGGGACCTGGCACAGGGAGCAGACCGCTGGAGATTCAGACCTATGTCTGATTCAGACCAGCCCCATCCCTGTGAGCCTAGGGCTGTGGCCACACTCTGGCCCCCTATCGCTTGGGGCCTGCTGCCGGCCGGCATCCCAAAGCCCCAGGGAAAACTGGGGACAGATAGATGGTTCTGGAGAGTTAAGTGAATGGGCAGAGCATCCAGCCCCCGGGGGGTGTGTGTGGACCGTGTGCCTTGCCGGCATCTCTGTGCCTGCTCCCGGTGACGTCATTTGGTTGGCCTGTGGTTTGTGTGTGTGTGTGTGTTGATCAGGATGTTCCTGTTTTGTGGTTGTCTGATCACTTGTTTTTGGCCGTGGGCTTCTGTATGAGTGTTTATTTTTAGAGGCTGCCACTTCTGGCCTGAGGGCTGATCCTTGGGCATGGTAGGAGCTTGTATTTTCTGGAATGATTGTGGCTTTAAATTTAAGTATTTATTTTTGGGTATTGCTGCCTTTTATGTGTTTATTTTACTGTGTGTGTGTGTGTGTGTGTGTGTGTGTGTGTGTGCGTGTGTGTGTGTGAGATACGAGAATGTGGAATAATAGAAATTGCGTGGTCTTTGAAGTTCTGATTTTAATTTTGCTTTTAATTTAGTTGTATTTTAATTGACTTTTAAGTGATTTTAAATCTCTGATTTTAAATCCTCGCTTTACCAGATACTGTGTATCTGCAGATAAATGGTTTCACTTCTGTGAACCTCAGTTTCTCCCATCCTTAAAGTAGGTGTAAAACTCGCTGACTCACAGGATTAGAAATAATGTGTGTGTAAAGTGCCTAGCAAGGTGATTGGCGTCTCGAGGTCACCTGTCTCGTGTACGTCAAGAGCGCACCAGGGCGTTTGATTTGGCCGCTGGGTGTTCGACTTGGGTGATTATGAGCTGGTGTGTGTTTGTGTCTGGATGTCTTTGTGTCTGGTTTTCCCGTGTGTGGTTGGTGTGTGTGACTGTTGGTGTCTGGCTGGAGTTTGTGCAGTTTTTGGGAGGGGACTTTCTTTTCTTGCCAGCTGGGGGCCTGCCTCGGAGTGAGGGGAGGGGAGGTGCTTGTGCGTGTGTGTATGTGTGTGCGTGTGTGTGTGTGTGTGTGTGTGTGTGTGTGTGTGTGTGTCGGGGCTGGAAGCTGGGCTGCTGACTGTACAGGGTGTGAAATCACCGAGTCCCTCTGGGTGGGGAAGTTCTTCGTTCCTGAGTCAGCCCTTTGGCCCTGAGCCACCCAGCGCTCACTCTTTCCTTTCAGAGAAAGTATTGCTCATGGGGTCGCCAGAGCTGTGTGCAGACAAAATGACACAGGGGACACCCTTCCTGGATGAGAACATCTCCTTTTGTGTTCTGGATTCCTAAGATGTTTCCCATGCCACCCTGGCCCCTGAACCCCCTTTCCAGAAGCCCATGAGCCCAGCATTCAGAGGAAAAGCACGGGGAGTGCTGGCTTGGCTGAACTCCATCTTGACCCAGTACCTCCAGGTCTTTGGGAAGCTGAGGAGATACCAGAGCCAGGCTTTGGACTGGGGCACCTTGCTCCCAGAGCACCCCAGCCAGTCTTAGACTTCGCTGTTTGGCCCTGAAGCCGGGTGTTGGGGCCCAAGAGCCTGGGGTAGGGGTCCCTTTGTCCTCTTCCCCTATATCCTCTGACCTCAGCTCTATCTCGGGTGGTGCGAGGAGATTTTAGGGTCTAGGGAACGGAAGCTCTTGGCTCCTTTCCTTGGGGAGGAGATGTCATTGCCTCCCACCGACGTCTGCTGATTGTTGTTCCCCCCGCGGCTCTCTTACAGAGGTGGTGGGACACACTCAGGGGCCTCTGGACGGGAGCCTGTATGCCAAGGTGAAGAAGAAGGACTCCCTGCACGGCAGCACCGGAGCCGTCAATGCCACGCGTCCTGTCCTGTCGGCCACCCCCAACCACGTAGAGCACACCCTCTCCGTGAGCAGTGACTCCGGCAACTCCACAGCCTCCACCAAAACAGACAAGACCGATGAGCCTGCCCCTGGCCCCTCCAGTGCCCCTGCTGCCCTGAGTCCTGAGGAGAAGCGGGAGCTGGACCGTCTGCTCAGCGGCTTCGGCGTAGAGAGAGAGAAGCAAGGCGCCATGTACCATACCCAGCATCTCCGGTCCCGCCCAGCGGGGGGCCCTGCCGTGCCCTCCCCTGGCCGCCATGTTGTCCCGGCCCAGGTTCACGTCAACGGTGGGGCCTTGGCATCTGAGCGGGAGACCGACATCCTGGATGACGAGTTGCCCAACCAGGATGGGCACAGCGTGGGCAGCATGGGCACACTGTCCTCCCTGGATGGGGTCACCAACACCAGCGAGGGGGGCTACCCAGAGGCCCTGTCCTCACTGACCAACGGTCTGGACAAGCCCTATCCCGCGGAACCTATGGTCAACGGTGGGGGCTACGCCTATGAGTCCGCCAGCCGGTCGGTGCCTGCCCACGCTGGCCACACGGCCCCCATGCGGCCCTCCTACTCCGCACAGGAGGGTTTAGCCGGCTACCAGCGGGAGGGGCCCCACCCAGCCTGGCCGCAGCCAATGACCACCTCCCACTATGGCCATGACCCCAGCGGTATGTTCCGCTCTCAGTCCTTTCCAGAAACCGAGCCCCAGTTGCCCCCAGCTCCGGCCCGTGGGGGCAGCAGCCGGGAGGCTGTGCAGAGGGGCCTGAATTCCTGGCAGCAGCAGCAGCAACAGCAGCAGCAGCCACAGCAGCAGCAGCAGCAGCCTCGTCCCCCTCCTCGCCAGCAGGATAGAGCCTACTTGGAGAGTCTCGGGCCCAGCAGGCCCAGCCCCCAGCCGCTGGCAGAGACCCCCATCCCCGGCCTCCCTGAGTTCCCAAGAGCAGCCTCCCAGCAGGAGATCGAGCAGTCCATCGAAACACTCAACATGCTCATGCTGGATTTGGAACCGACGGCCGCCGCCCCCCTGCACAAGTCCCAGAGTGTCCCAGGGGCCTGGCCAGGGGCTTCCCCGCTGTCCTCCCAGCCTCTCTCCGGCTCCTCCTGTCAGCCCCATCCACTGACCCAGTCCAGATCTGGCTACATCCCCAGTGGGCATTCCTTGGGAGCCCCTGAGCCGGCCCCACGGGCTTCCCTGGAGTCCTTCCCTCCTGGCAGGGCTTACTCACCTTACGATTATCAGCCGTGTCCAGGTGGGCCCAACCAGAGTTTCCGTCCAAAGAGCCCAGCCTCCTCCTCCTCGTCTGCCTTCCTGCCAACTACCCATAGCCCTCCAGGGCCTCAGCAGCCCCCAGCCTCTCTCCCTGGCCTCACTGCTCAGCCTCAGCCCCCACCAAAGGAGGTGACTTCAGACCCCTCCCGCACTCCAGAAGAGGAGCCACTGAACCTGGAGGGGCTGGTGGCCCACCGGGTAGCAGGTAAGAGCCATCAGTCTTAGGAATCCCCTCCCCTTCCCTCTTTGGTCTTGGTTGGTCTCGCTGCGGGGAGGAGGTGTAGGCACAGCCGTCGCCCCTTGGCAGGTGCCGCTTGGACCTGGAGGAGAGGCTGTCAGGAGCCTCGTCCTAGCCGTCCCTTCCTGCATTCGTTGTCTGTTAGGCTGTAAGCCAGGCATTGAGATTCAAAGATCAGTGTCTTTCAGTTCCTGCTTTCAGGGAGTTTACCGTCTAGTTAAGGGACAGCTACACAGGAATGTAACGTGTGCTGTGACAGAGGTGGGGACCAAAGCCCCAGAGCTGGAGGGAAAGCAAGGCTTACCACCTAGGGCAATCAGGGAAAGTTTCTTGGAAGTGGTGACTTTGGGGCTGGAGTACAGATTCTCTATGCAGAGAGAAGATGCTTTCTGCAACTGCCTGCTGTCCTCAGACTTCAGTTCCCAGGGGGAAGGTGTGGAGAAGGCTGGAGGGAGACCTCTGTAGACTCAGAGGCATAACAAAGATAGAAAGGGTGTCCTAAAGGCCTTGGGCTCTACCCGAGTGTTCAACCCTGGTGGGTCCTTTCAAGATATGTCTCATTTTGGTGGGGAGGCCAAGGTCCCCTTCTTGTTCAACTGTCCTGCTAGTCCTGGCTTTTGGACCTGCTCTGTATGAGAAGCAGGCACTGAGGAACCAAACTCTGTTTCCTATCAGAGAATGGGCTCATCTTCCTGGAGAGAGGAGAGAGAATGGGGTGACCAGAGAGCTCACTGGGGAGATAAAGGCAAGAAATGGCCGAGTGTGCAGAGTCATGTTGGGAGGGACCAGAAGGTCTCCCTTCCTTCTTAATGGCCTAAGCCTATGACCATTCCATGGTGGCAGCCACACTGGGTGGGAAATCCTGGGGGTGTTTTTCATTGTGGAGGTAAGGCTGGGCGGGGATGGACTAGAGACTGGGGCTAGGGGATCTTGTGCCAAGCCCCTCAGCTGACAGGGTGGTGGGAGTTCAGGGAGAAGAAGAGGAGCCTGGGCGGCTGACTCTGCCCTCCACCCTTTTCCCTAAATTTAGGGGAAGCTGAGTCACCGTGCCAGCTGTAGGAGAGAGGGACACACCCTCCCTGGGGATGGACAGTGGGCTTGGGGAAGTAGCTGAGGGCAGGCCAGCTGGCTATTGGGTTGGGTTCAGGATTGGGGTGTGGAGGCATAGATGCCCTGCTGTACTTCAGAGGAGAGCACAGTCCCAAGTTCCACTGTCAGCAACTTCAAATTGGCCGTCATGAAAGTATTTACACCATGGAAGTTGGTAATCAGGGTCTCACCTCGCCTAGAGAGCTGGCCCACGAGAACATCATTGCTTTTAGTGGGGAGTCAAACACAGGATGAGTAGCTCTATAGCTCTAGACGTGAAATGCTTTATGGAGTGGTCCACAGGGGGCTGCCGTCTTTTGCTTTGTCCCACATCTGGGCCCTGTCTTCCTTGTCACAGATTTTGGTCAAGGGAGAGGGATGTGGCCCTCTTAATATTTTACAGAGTTGAGGTGGCCCGATGAATGGTAACCCTCTAGCCTAATGATAGGGTCTGGGGGGCAGATTCTCTGGGGAAACAGAGTGAATTCCCTACCCCCCCACCAGAAAACCCTTCTGTGTAGTTCTCCTGGAGCTTGCCCTAAAGGAAGCCATACCTGAATGGCTCCAGAAGTGTGTTCATCTTATAGTGCGTCTCCCCTCAGCCTTTTTCTCTCCTGCCGGCTTCTGAGGTTTTGACTGTCACCATCCATATCCTTAGCTGCTCAGGCTTTGGCTGCCAAGGAGTCACAGGAAGGGAGAGACGTCGTTGGTACAGCATCTCTGTCTCCAACCCTAATTTCCTCTTCTCTACCTCAGTCAGAGAAGGGATGAGATGCATAGAGAGGACAGATACGTTTGGTCCCCAGGGCCATGAAGGGACCTCTTTGGTTCATGCCCTGCCATGGAAGTATTTCCTATGTCAGCGGGTCCTGTTTGCCCTGCAGAGTGTCTGACGTGCTTGTGTAGGTACAGATGCACTGTCAGGATCATCGCGTGCAACAGTATGGGAGTCAGGGAATAGACCAGGACCGCTTCTTGCTGCTTCTTGTACATTCTTCTGCCAGAAGCTGGAACGTAAGCTTCAGCGTGAGTAACTCAGGAAGCTTAGACCCGAGGGAGAGCCTCTTCATGGCCACGAACCTGATCTGGTTTCTCCTGGCTTTTCTCCCACAGGTCTGCCTTTTCTTCCCTAGGCTCAATACCTCCTCTGTACCTTAATACTATATCCCTGGCTCATTCCACTTTGATCGGACAGGTCCTCCTATCTTATTTAAGCTTGGATCTCAGAGAACATAGGGGTAGTTTTCTTAACCTGATAAAGGGTAGGCACCAGAAGCCTGTAGCATACATCACACTTTCGTGTGAAAGGTTAGAAGCATTCCTGTTACACTAGGAACAAAATAAACATGCCTAGTATCACTGCTATCATTTAACATTGTATCGGATACCCTAGCCAGTGCAAGAAGGCAGGAAAAAGAGATAGAAGCCAGAGTTGTCGAGTTCATGTTACCGTATGATCCTGATTATGTGACTGGACTGATCTCAGATGTCTCTAGAGGTAGAGATTTCAGTGCATGCTGGAAATCAGGTGTGAATCTTATCCCTAAAGGAGTCTGGAGTTTAGTAAGGGGAAAAAGGACTGGAACTTTAAAATGAAGTCATTCCTAATAAGTGAGACATGGGGAAAGTTCTGTGGGAATGAAGAAAAAGGAAAGATCAGTATCAGCTGGAGAGATTGAGGAGTGAGTTGCGTGTGGGTTTTAGATAGAGCCTTAGAAGATGAGTAGGAGTTTGAAAGTGGGTGGGGTCATAGGAGAGAGAGGGTTTTTAGTGAAGACACGAAGGCAGAAGTGTTTGATGGATATAGGAGGTTGAGAGCAATTTAGGTAGTGTGAGAGGTCAAGAAAGGTAGCCTGGGGCCTGCCTCTGGTTGGTCTTAAAATACCAGACCAAGGAGCTTGAATCTTACCTGGTGGCAATGTAGGAACCCATGACTGTGTTTAGTCGGGAGAAAGCCATGATCAAAGCTGTAATTTAGGAAGATGTAGCTGGTGAATCTGGGCAGGAAGGGTGCAAAAGAGGAGACTTTGTTTGAGTTAAGGAGGTGTAGTTGCTTATTAGGTAGACTGGGTTGGGGGATTGCATTAAGATGCTGACCGTGGAGTTGAAAAAGAAAAGTGTCAAGGACGCCGCGGGAGTAGAACCAATGCATTTACAAGTTGATTGGATGTAGTGGGTGAAGGAGAGGAAGACGTCGACGATTATTCTGAGGCTCCACGAATAGGGGCAGAATGCTAGTTCCACTAACCAGCCCAGAGTTAGGAGGACAAGTGGATTTCGTGTGAGACAGAGATGCCAGTGTTCCCTATGTTGAGTCTGGAGGTGACGGTGAGCCTGCAGGTAGGAGAGATGTATGGAAAACAGCTAAACATTTGGAACTGGAGCTTGAAAGAGTGGAAAAACTACTGATTTTGGAGTCATCCTCGCAAAGATGTAGGTCACACCTTTGGGCATGGATGAGATCTCTGTGTCAGGGGGCATGGAGAGAAAAGTAGGACGAGATGGCCATGAGGAGAAGAGAGAGGAAGGGGACTGAGACGGAATGTTCAGGACAGTGAGAGAAGACAGGGACAGTGGGTCACCGCAGAAGTGAAGACGGTAGAGGGTTTCCAGGGGGAGGGGTGGGGGGTTCGCAGTGTCACTGCAGAGGGATCATGAGGAAGAGGATTGGGAGAAGTTCACTGGGCTTGCCAATTAGGTGGCCCCAGGGATTTTCAAAGGCATATAGAGAGTGACAGAAAGCAGACTGCAGGAGTGAGGAGCGAGTGCAGGGAGAGTACAGACAGGATGTCAACTGTTCTTTCAAGTGGCTGTGTGATAAAAGGGAAGACGACAGTAGCTAAAGAGGGTAGCAAGATATCGAGAGCCTGTTTTTTCCTTTTTTTCTTTTTGTAAATTTAAGAGGCATGAGAATGTTTTTAGAGGAGAAACAGAGGTTGAATATGGAGGGAAAAGAAATAAGAAAAAGAATGTAAGAGAAAGAAAGAAGTTGCTAGAATAAGGTCTCTAAGGAGGTAAGAGGGGATATAGGCCCAGGAGCCCAGGTGGATGATTTAGGCTCAAGCAGGAAGTGAGATACCTCTTTGTGAAGCAAGAATAATGGATGAATACAGATATAGGGAAATATCTGTATCAAGCTTTGGGACCTCAAATTGAGAACCCAACATTTACATTTCATCATGGAAATAGGAGAGGGCATCGAGGCCCATTCAGTCATTCATTCAGCACGAATCCCTAGTCTGTGTTAGTCTAGGCTCTGGGAAAATGGAGGTAAACAAAACAGGTAAAAATCCTTGCCTTCATGGCGGAGATGGACAAAAAACAAATAAGCAAACACATATATAATATGTCAGATTGCTGATAAGTGCCATAGAGATAAGTTAAAGCAGTCAAGCGTCAGTGATTGGTAGAGGGTAGATGGGTGGTTGCACTTTACGTAGGATCAGAGGAGGCTTCACCGGGCCACCAGGGAATGCGCAGATGGGACAGCAGGTGCAAAGGCCCTGAGGTGGGGGTGTGCCTGATGTGAGGAGCCTAGTGGGGCATGAAGTCAGAGAGGTGATGGGAGTGGGGGCCGGCTTGCAGTGGGCCTTTTACATGATCGTGAGAACTTTGGTACTCTGTGTGCTGTGTGCAGAGCAGTGACATCATCCGACTTGCTCTAGAAGGATCGGTGTGGCCAGGATGGAAGGAAGGAGACTGGTGCGGAGGCTGCCGCTATTGATCAGGGAGGTGGCTGTGGAGATGGTGAGAGGTGCTCAGGTTGTAGACAGTTTTGGAGGTGGAGCCATCAAGGCTAGAGGTGGGATGTGAACAAGTCAAGGGCCGCTCTAGGGTTTTGGGTCTGAGCAACTAAAGGGTGGAGTTGCTCTTTCCTGAGATGGATAAGGTGTGGGAAGAGCAGGCTTGGGGGGAATGTCCTAAGTGTGAGTTTGGCCGTGATCGATTTGGGATGCCCTCGAAACCACCAAGGGGAGAGGTTGGAGTTTAAAAATGCGGGTGTTATGATGCCAGTATGTGATGTCACGTGAAGTGTGGCGTAGCATATGGCACCTAGCGGTGAGCACGGATACAGAAGAGGTCCTAGGACTGAGTCCCAGAGCCTCCCACATTTGACGGTGGGAGGCATGAAGACGAAGTGGCCAAGAAACCGGTGTGGAGCAGCTTGTGAAGCAGAGGGTTGGTGAAGGAGCCTGGTTCCCTGTGCGGCCCCTGAGGTGTCAGGAGGTCAGTGACGGTGGATTAAAGGATGGCATAGTAGGTCTTTCTAGTGCATTCAGGTGGGCTCATTTTAACGACTTTTTGGTGGTGCCCAGCAGCTTTGGGCGGCAGTAGAAATGTAAGGGGCTCCGGGGAAGAAGGTTACCTAAGGTACGTGTGAGGGAAAGGTGAAGGGCAGAGGGATGCTAGGAGGCTAGGGAGTGTGGCCCTTGGGCCAGGCTGGTAGGATCACAGCTGAGGCCAGGAAGAGGCAGGTGACCATGAGAGGAGACAGGTCCTGGGATGGGGCCAGGCCGATGGTGAGGGCGGGTGAGGTGTGGGGCGACAGGACTGTAGTCTCCTGGTCTCTGGCTGGCACCTGCTCGCCCCATGCTGGGGTTAGAAAAGAGAGCTGTGGCATCCCTGCCGACAGCGGGAGGTCCGCCTGGCCATTGGAGAAGCAAGACCCTCTCTTCTTGCCTGACACCCTCCCACCTCCCTCCAGCGTGTGGTCAGATCCTAGACTCAGAACACCAACTAATCTTGATTTTCTCTTTGTTTTTGTTTTGTTTCGTCTTGTTTAATGCCTTGTCCCTTGCGTTCTCCGTGTGTCCCGTGTTCACCTGCCCCCTGTGCTATGGGTGTGGTGCCTTCCTTGCCTGGTGTCATCCCCTCCCGCTCACCCCCTCCCTGCCGGCTCCCCGGGGTGGGGGTGGGCAGCATACAACGCCAAGCTGCAGAGCATCGGGCACACGAGCTTCCAGCTGCCTCCTCTCCACCGGCTCCGATCTTCCTCCCTCTCTGGTTGGTCCACCTCTGTCCCTTCCCCCTGATAAGTCTGCCGCCCTCACTATGGCTCTCAGCTTCTCTTCCTCTCTGCTCCATGGGCCGCTTCTTCCAAACTTTTGCCCAGTCTAGTCCTCTGTCCTCATTTTTCCATTCCCCTTTACCTTTCTTCCTTCCCTCTTCTGTTCTGTTCTTTCCATCTCTTCCCATTCTCTTTGCCAGCCCCTTACTGCCCCCCCCCACCCATTTCTCTCTCCTCCCTCTCTCCACACTCTCTCCCCCTCCTTTCTGCATGAGCGAGTGCTCCCACTTCTGCATGGACACAGGCCTGATGCCTTTTGCCTTGGCCTTATCTGCTGGGGACAGGGTCTGGGGTGACTAGATGAACTTACAGGCTCCCGGTGGACACGCAGGCCACCGCGTGAGTGTGCTCAGTAAGGGTGAGGACAGCCCAGCTCTCTGGCTACCCTGGCCAGACCACTCAGGCTGCTGGGCCAGGGTCTCGGTAGGAGCTAGGCTGTGCTTTGCGTGGGCCACCAGGCTCACGACAAAGAGCGAACATCTGTGCTCTGTCCACTCTAGAGCACACTATTCTCTGGGGATACAGCACACCCTCTGACCTCATCCTGAATCTCGGATCCTAGGACCCGTTGCCAAACGTCAGAAGCCCTGGGTGTGGTCCTGGCTCTGCCTGTGACCCATCTCTGTGACCCTGGGCAGGTCTCTTAATTACTCAGGGCTCAATTGCCTAATGAGAAAAATGGAGAGATCATAGCCCTGCCATGTGTATTTTACGTTGGTGGCTTCATGGCCTCCAGTATGGTGGACCCTTTATCAAGGGTCTGTGTCTGCTCGATGATGCCCACTAACGTCTGCCCCTGGCCTCTCGGACGTAAAGGCCCATAGTCTTTTAGCTCTATGGAGGGAATCTTGTTATCAGTGCCCTGAGCCTCGAAGCCCGAAGGCCCAGGTTAAGAAGGCTGCAGTTCCGGGAAAAGGCTTAGGGGACAGTGGGGATTGTTGACTCCCAATGGCGGTATCTGGTGCTTGCACAGCCCCTCCTCTTCCCAGTCCGTGGATAACGGGGAGATGGCTCTAGCAGAATGCCCCCTGTCCGCCTCCTCTCCCCTCCCTTCACCCTTTCTCGGCCCAGTGGTGGGGAGTGTTCAGTTGGGCCTGGGGGATGGGGGCAGTTGTGGGGTGGGGGGGCCTGTCCCGAGGGGAGCTGGCATGGCTTGCCCTGGGGCTGCTAGTGTGATCGCCGTGTGGCTTTCTGGTGCCCTGGCCCAGCAGGTGGCCTCCCGGATACCCTGGCTTTCGGAGCCCCAGGCATGCCGTCGGACACCCAGCCCCGTCACCTGGAGCTGAGGAATCCAGTCTTTTGGAAATCGGAAGGCTGGAAAGAAGAGCTGGGTCTGTGGGGGTGGAAGTGGCCAGTCCGGGGGCTGCAGGGGAGACATGTGATGAAGCCTGACACCAGGGCATTTGTCCGTGGGACTCGGGTGGTGGGTGGCTGTGCTCGGCCAGAGCGGGTGTGTTGATGTGTGTTAGGGCTACAGCGCCCAGACTTGCAGTGTGTGTGTGTGTGTGTGTGTGTGTGTGTCTGTGTGTGTGTGTGTGTGTGTGAGAGAGAGAGAGAGAGAGAGAGTGAGTATGTGTGCGCGCCTGTGTATGTGTAGGGAGACAGAGGCCCTGACAGACCGGGAACAGGCTCAAGAGACTGAGAAAGTCTTGGGGTTGAGGGTGGTGGGGGGAAGGAGGGGAGTGGGGAGCAAGCCTATTTTTATGATGGGTCAGTCTGCGGGACACGAGGGAGGGGTGTTCTCTCTCTGACACTGGCTGTTAGCTTGTGTCCAGCTGTCCCAGCTTGGCTGAGGAACAGTAGGACTCTCTTCCCTCCCCCCGGCCATGCCCTGTCTCCCCTCCCATAGAGAAGGACAAGAGAGAGGGGACACGCTCTCCAGCACTCCGGGGCATATCTGAGCCTGCCAAGGGGGACAACAGTGAGATACTGTGTTCAAAGAATGCGAGAGCCCTGGCCGGCCACTGGTGCCATGGGGCGCACTGCGGGGGGAGGGGCTGTCCCCATGGGAGTGGAATGTGGGGTCTTCCCCTTTCTGCAGACTCCTGGCTCTTTGGAGGTCATCCTGTCCATCCCCCTGCCTTAGGACTTGAGGAGGTGTGATCGTTCTCAGATGTCTGACTGCCTTGTGCCAGGGCCTCATGTCTCCACATTTGGGAAGCCCCTCCAGTAGTCCGGCCTCGCCTCTGCGAGGTGGCCACCATTTGTGGCCACCATCTGGGGCACCTAGACATGGAGGATGCTCTGAGCAAACCGGGAAGATTTTTCTCTGTCCCTCTGGGAGATTCAGGGCCTTGGATTAAAACAGACACACTTTTCAAGGGCAGACATCAGATCCCCAAACAGGCCACCCCTTGCAAAGACACAGGGACCTGCCAGAAAGAGGCTGCCAGGCTGGGTGAGCCGGAACTGAAAACCGGCCCTAATGCATTTCTTTTAACCTTGGGGCTGAACTTCGTTCCAAACCCCTAGAGCCTTTCCCAAATGGGCCTCCTTTGTCACAATTATTATTAGAAAATCAATGGCTATGTCTGTTTCTTTCTAATGTTTTTGCCAGGAATGAAATGAGCAGCAGCTCTAGATGAGGCTGCCCAGGAGGCCTGGGGAGGAAGGGGCTCAGCGGAGGTGGGAGAAGCGGGGTGAAGGCAGGCGCACCCTCAGTTGTGAAGTGGCACTCGATGCTGCTGCTTCTCTGAGGGCTGGGAGCCTGGGGTTTGCTGCGGGGTCCCCGGGCGCTGCTCAGCCCTTTCAGGGCCTGCCTGCACCTTTGACCCGGGCTGATGCTCAGACCCTAGTTAGGGCTATGTGACCCCTATGCTTCTATTCTGAAAATAAGGGCATTTTAAGGTGAGGGCTTTTTTGCTTTAAGGAGAGCCGTTTGGGAGTCTGGATCACTGTCCCCATCAAGGGGCTCTTTTGTCTTGGTGGAGATAACAGGGAGGCTGCCTCTGGGCAATGAGGAGCCCAAAGCGGACCCCACCCCATCTGGGTACCGCTGTGCCTTTGTAAATTATGCCAGTCCTGCTGCTCTCTGGATGGGCCCCCAGTAATGGGACATGAGTGACTGTGTGTGTGTGTGAGAGAGAGAGTGTGTGTCTGGCCCTAGTTTGGCCTCGGCATCTTGCTGCTCATGACAAGTAGGAAGGCTTCCCGGCAAGTGCTTCTCACGGCAGCCTTAGTGGCTGAGCCAGGCCGGAGCTGGGGGTGGGGCACCTGGGGGCACGCCGACCCCACTGTGGATGGTAGACGATTCGCTCTGCAGGAGGGTGATTTCTGCTTGGCTGCGCTGGCACATTTCTAGTGGCCAGCAGTGGGCTGGGCACGCATGCGTGTGTGCGTGTGTGTGTGCGTGAGTGGTGTGCGGTGGGACAGCGTTCCCAGATGCGCTGGCATGAGGTTGGTGCGGCCAGCGTCCTACGTGGCCTTTGGAATATCCCGGCATTTCCTCTCACTTCACCTGCCCTCCCGGGAAGTGGTGAAGGCAGAGCTGAAAGTTCTCTCACACAAGATAATGAAGACAAGAAGCCTGTCCTCAGGCTGGGTCTTGGCCTCCGGGACCTGGGGAGTAAGTTTTCGAGGATTCTGGAGCCAGCTCCATGAGGCAATGGGTTCCGTGCCTCAGCCCAGCTGTGGGAAGACGGAGTGGGAAGGAAGGAGGGCGAGGCTCCCAACGTGCCCGGGCCTGTGGAACGGAGGGGATACAGAAAAGCAGATGGAGCTCATGACTTCAGCCCCTCTGCCTGCTGTTCTGCTGGGAGGGGGAGGGTGGGAAGCTCACCATCTTTGGGGCGAGGAAAGGGGTGAGTAGATGAGGGGCCGGCAGAAGGGAAGTTGGCGAGAGGTTTCAGAGATGCATGGGAGGAAGGGTGGGGAACCCCAGAGAAGACCGGCGATATTCTAGGGGCCAGCTGGGGCTGGGGACTTCACGATAAGACTTGAGTCATTTCTTTGTTTCTCCTCGGGAGCACCATTTGCAAGATGATGCATTATTGGCTCTTTCCAAATTTCTTCCCCACGGGCCTGATGTTGCTTGTCGGTTGACGCGGTCACCTTGGAGACTGTCTCTCCTCCTTCCACCTTCCCTCATTTCCCTGGAAGCTCTGGCCCTCTGCCTCCAGGGTTTGCAAAGAGTTGACATCTGTTTCTTGTATCAGCCCTTGTGCTTTGGGCCCCAGCCCTGTGCAGGGTAGCGATTCCCGGTGAAGGCCAGCCCAACCTTAGCAGCTCCCCCGCCCTGCAGAGAAAGCCTGGGGTGCGGGCGGAGGGAGCTGGTGGGGAGTACTCAGGGGAGACAGGCCCAGCTCCAGTGTGGCCCCTGGCTAAGGTGCACCGCCTTCTCTGGGGGGATTGGGCCTCATCGATCCTTTCTCGCCTAATATGCTCATTGCCTTCTATGCCCTGCATTCTTCCCAGGGGTGCAGGCTCGGGAGAAGCAGCCTGCAGAACCCCCAGCCCCTCTCCGGAGGCGGGCAGCCAGCGACGGACAGTATGAGAACCAGTCTCCAGAACCTGCGTCTCCCCGTAGCCCTGGGGTCCGTTCCCCTGTCCAGTGCGTCTCCCCCGAGCTGGCTCTCACCATCGCCCTCAATCCTGGAGGGCGGCCCAAAGAGGTGAGTCCTTGGGCTGTGTCCTGTGGCCAGAGAGGGTAGTGGAGCCTACCTGAACTATCCAGGGGCCCGATAGTCACCTGAGTGACACTCTCCTGTCAGTAAACTCAGTTCTCACCCTATGTCTCTTCTCTGGCATGTGGAAGCTGGCATTTCCCTCCCTAAATAACTTCTATGCTCCCACTTCTTACATCAACACTGAGGTTGAAGTTCCCCCTTTGACTCCTAAAGGGCGCCCCTCAGTAGGGTGGTAAGGATCCTGGGTATGACACAGATGACCCCAGTCTCTACACTCCGAACCCGATCATAGAGACTGACAAGAGTGTTGTTGAATTCTTTCTAGGTATAGAGTTTTCTTGGGATATCTAATTTCTATGTCAAAATGTTTGCACTTCTGAGCCATTTCAGTAGTTGGAGGCAGTAGATTCCAGTGTATTAAGGCTGGGACAGGGCTGAGGAATATGCATTGTAGACGTGCATCTTGGAAGATCCTGATACGAGTGGCCCATGTCGGATACAATCCAGGCTAGTGAGTTACTCTGGATATAAATGGCTCTTGGACATCTTTTCTCTCCTGACTGCCTTCTGGACCCAAGTCCCCCATCCCAGCCTCTTGTCTTTGGCCCCATTGTGGAGTATTTCCAAGGCAGGTGCCCCTCATTTCCACCCATGCTGGCCCACGGTTTTGCAAAGAGCCGATTTCCACGGTTTTGCAAAGAGCAGTGATAAAGAAATTGGTGGCCATCTCCCTTTGACCTTTGTGCTTGCCTGAGGAGGGGTGGGTGGTCGGGCTGGCGAGGGGACTAGTGGGCCGGTTACTTGGGAAGCCCCTGATTGCAGGGTATGGCCGCCAGTGGGCATCCCCTCTACCCGCCCTGTTCTTCTCTTGCAGCCCCATCTGCACAGCTACAAGGAGGCCTTTGAGGAGATGGAGGGAGCCTCCCCGACCAGCCCACCACCCGGCGGGGGTAAGAGCTCCTCACTGAATCTGTCTTCCCTGGGTCCCCTCAAGCCCCTCTCTCAGCCCTGGCCTGAGTAAGCACCCCGGTGTGGGGGGAGGTGCTGGCAATGCTGGGCATGGCCAGGATCTGCCACTCATTTCACTTCACCATCCTGCCCCACGTCTCTTCCTTCCGTCGTCCACGCGCAGACATGTACGGATGCAGCAGCCACAGGCTTGGGATCCTGCTGACCTTCTGTGGGGTCCCCGGCCTCCCACCGTCTAGATTTTTCCTAACTGTTGAGAGTTTTTGCATCCTGCGTGCAACATCCCCCCCCTACCTCCCCCAATTCCTAAAGCGACTGTGACTTGCCGATGTGTCCCTGAGATACCCTTTGACCTACTTGCTCCTGACACCCATTTCTGTCTACATCCAGGCACCTGTTCTGTTTCAGGCAACCTACTTAGTTTCCATCCAGGAAAGAAAGGCCCAGAACACTCAGCCTGGCAGAGTCCCCATCTCATCCATCCTTGGTCTCCAGGCAGGAGCATTTAGTTTGTACCTCCTGATGCACTCATTGGAGAGGCAAAATCCCCCAAGGACACAGGCATTTCCAACCAAACAGAAGACCCGTCTGAGTGCAGGGGTGGAGTAGAAGAGGCAGGAGGAGCTGGAAGAGGGCAGCTGTGGGACAGCAGTGATGGGACAATACTGAGAAGGACTCAGGGGGGGTCTGTGGCAGGCCCGGGGCAGCAGAGGAGGGAGAGACCGGGGAGGGGAGGAGGGTGATAACAGAACTGCTGACATGTTCTCCTGGTGGCTGGCTATCCTGAGGAGGGGAGGAACGTGGCACCAGTCCCCCGCCACGGTGCCAGCACAACTGGTGTTGGCTGTCATCTGGGACACGCAGGAGGCCCAAGTAGTGAGCAGCAGCTCACGTCCAAGGAAAACAGGACACGAGTCACGTTTGTGATGAGACATTTTCTAGCAGCCGCCTTGAAAGACATAATAGGAAACCGGAGAAGTACATTTTAATATTTTTCTATTTAACCCCAAATATCTAAAATATTATCGTTTCAATAGGTAGATCAAGATAAAAATATTTTTTTTTAATTTTTTTTAACGTTTATTTATTTTTGAGACAGAGAGAGACAGAGCATGAACAGGGGAGGGTCAGAGAGAGGGAGACACAGAATCTGAAACAGGCTCCAGGCTCTGAACTGTCAGCACAGAGCCCGACGCGGGGCTCGAACTCACGGACCGTGAGATCATGACCTGAGCCGAAGTCGGACGCTTAACCGACCGAGCCACCCAGGCGCCCCTCAAGATAAAAATATTAACGGGGTCTGTTACAATCTTTTTTAAAAAATGTAAAAAGAGGCCAATGAAATCCCTTTCAGTAACAGGTTTTATTTAACCCCAAAGACCTGTCATACAAAGAGATGTGTTGCCTTCTTATTTCACAGTAAGTGTTTGAAATCGGGCGTGTGTGTTACACGCGCAGCACATCTCGATTCAGATTGGCCACACCGCGCAGGTGCTCTAAAGCCACGTGTGTGCCTCAGGGCTCCCCTCGTGGACAGTGCGGGCCCAGGGCGGTCTGCTCAAGAGGCAGCTCTGTGGCCTTTTGTGACTCCGTGGAATCGCTCTCCCTGGTCTCAGCCCTCCGCCTTCACCCCTGCTCCAATTCGCGGTTGGTCCAATCAGCCAGGATCTTGGTCATCACCCTGTTTGGGATGGAAGCCATCTGGGCTGAGCTCGAGTTAGGTTTTGTCCCGTGTGCCTGTTCCCATTCTTCTCGCCCTGCCCTCGCCAGCCCTGGTGTCCCAGCGGGGAGAGTAAGTCCGAGGCTTCATCGGTGCACAGGGTTGGGAGAGAGGACAGAGGCGGAGAAATGCGAGGAATTTCTCTGTCGGGAAGCAAAAGCCTTGCCTGGCTTCAGGGCCACCCACTCGTCTGCCTCAGCAGAAGAGCCAGATGCCTGGGGACTGGGGCATGAGTGACGAGGCAGCTGGAGATGCTTGAGGTGGAGCCAGGAGAAACCTCCCCCTGCCTCTTGTCCTCTTCATCTTGGGTCACTGGGCCACCTGTGCCTCTGCTACCAGCTGGGCCCTCACATGCACACCTGTGGGCTGGAGATGCTTCGTGCCCATTCCATGGGCAGTGGTCTCTGAAGCTGGGCTCAATCCTCCATAACTAATCACGTTCAAATTCATTCGTTTGACAAACATTAATAAGTGCTTCATAAATATCTCTTGCAAGACACCATTTTCAGTAAGGGGGGGGCTGGAGGGTGGTGGAAACCAAAAGTGTGTGTGTGTGTGTGTGTGTGTGTGTGTGAGTGTGTGTGCACGTAAGGAGAGAGACCTGCAAACCTGGATCTGCCTCACTACCCAGATGTGTACGTTTGTACACATTTGTCTCCTGTGCTGTATTTGTCTAATCAGCACCTAAGGATGGTGCGAGGATAGACACTGCCCCCCACCTGGACCCCTGCGAGTTCCCACTGTTCCTGTGTGCACCCATGTACACAGCCACCTGTGCACCAGCAACTTATGTATGTCGCTTGCATTGAGAGCGTGTAGCTTTTGTTTCCTGTAGGTCTCTCTGCCTTTTGGGAAAAGGATTGTGGGGGGGGGTCCCAGAGCTGCTGTGGGGGTGCTAGGCATCGGAGGGTGGCCGCTGGTCTGTTGAGGCCAACGGCGTGTGGCAGGCAGGCTTGGGTCCTGGCCGAGGCTGCGTGTCCTCAGGGCCCGTGGCCTCTGCACGCTCCCCGTGGCTGGGCTAGGAGACACAGAGCTTGCTTCTTTGCTTCTTCTCAGAGGTGTGTTAGGAGAGGCAGCTACTGCCACCGAGGAGAGATCTCGTGGCTGGGCATAACCACCGCCCTGCAGTTCAGCTCGGACGCTGGCCACGTCCTTGGCTGATGGGAAAACGGCTGACAGCCCTCTCTGACCTTGTGTGTTCCATGACACTTCTAACCCAGACGGGCAGCTGCGAAGGGCCCTGGGGTTTGCGCAGGGAGTCAGTGCTCTTGGCCAAGGATGGTGGCGATGGGGCTTCTCCCTCTTCCCGGACGCTGGGATTTGGGGGTACAGAGAGCCTCACACTGAGGAATTCTCTCTTCCTGGGGTTTGCAAGTGACGTGGTTGGCTGAGGGCTGCCCTGGGGTCTCAGGGTGGGCACGGCTCTGCCCGGGGTCCCTTTCCTCCCTCTGTCCTTTACAGGATGTGCCGTCTTGATATCCCATTTCCTTTAGTTCTCTAAGTCCGTTGAAATGCGTGGTATAGAAAGACTGTGCATCGGCGGGGAACAAGAGGATGAGGGAAGGGAGAGTATAGTATGGAGGAAGTCAGAGAAAGCCAGAGAAGCCTGTGTGTATGTCGTGAGCCGTGGCGATTCAAGGGGATCACGGCGATGCAACTGAGGTCAAGAAATTACTTCCTTGAGGTTGAGGGCCAGGCTGAGGGGCAGCTCCATGTCTTGACTTTGTCTACCCTTGGAGCTGTGGAGGAACACAGAGACAGGAAAGGGCAGTGGCAGCAACTTCTGGGACTGGGGCTGGTTCTTCTGCACCCCCTCCTGTCGCCCACCCCTCACCGACATGCCCTCACTTATGGGTGTCTGCACTCCTGCCCCTTTTCCTCTCCCCACACCTCTCTCGCCCCGAGGCTCACTCGCCGTGTCTCCTTTCTTCTTTCTGGCACAGTGCGCTCCCCTCCAGGTCTGGCCAAGACACCCCTGTCGGCTCTTGGCCTGAAACCCCACAACCCAGCGGACATCCTGTTGCACCCTACCGGTGGTGAGTGACAGGGCATGGAAGGTGCGGGGGGGGGGGGGGGGGGGGGGGGGCGGGGAGGCCAAAGGAGTGAGTCAGCATCTGAGGACCCCTGTGGTCCTGGGCGGGGCCTCAGGATCTAATCAGAAAATGCCCCGAGGTGATGGGTTCTCAGGACCCTTCTGGAAACAAGATGGCAACCTGGCTTTGTGCCCACACTGTCAGGTCTGAGTGGGGGTTCTCTGCAGGGGTGGAGGCGGGCAGGTCCCTTTATAGTCTTCATGGGGTCAGTGCCACTCCCAGGGTCCTCTGACAGGGGGATTTGGAGGCTTGGCCTCAGTTTCCTTCTCTGCCAGAAGCCTGGCCCTGCCATCCCCCAGTGTTCAGGCACTGTGTACTTGGAAACACATACACACACACACACACACACACACACACACACACACACACACACAGATGTACACACACTCCCAGTTCACACCTCCTACTTCCTTATCACGTGCCCCAGCTCCTTTCTTCCCTGTGGGGAAGGGGAGAGTGGAGGGCCCTGGTCCCTGAGTGGCCATTCTGCGCAGGCAGAGCCCAGAAGGTTGTTCCCTAGACTCTGGCTTTAGGGCTGGGCTGGGGCTCTTGGGGCCAACTTTGCTTTTTCTCCTTAGTCACCAGAAGACTGATCCAGCCAGGTAGGAGGGCAATGACACGCATGTGTGACCCACACGGCCGGCACAGCCTCCCACTTGGAGGTGTCTGCATGGCCAGGGACACTGAGTCACCAGGGAGCAGAGGGGCTGGGGCTGCCTCTCACCGGCCAGCACACTTCTGCTCGAGATGTAAGCCGAGGGGGCAGGGGCCGTGAGAGGGGCCGGCTTTGTCCCTGGGAGCGAGGCTGTCCTTGAACTGTGCGCCCTGAGCCCTCAGGGTCCTGTCAGGGTGGATCTTACCCCTCACCCTGGGCTCTTCCGCCCTGGCCTCACCCCTGCTTTCCTACCACCCCTTTCTCAGTGAATTCTCTTTCAGGAAATAATCCCTGTTAATCGGTCTCTCTCTCTCCTTTCTGCTCTTCCTCACCTCCTCATCATCTGCCTCTCTTTCCTGCCTCTCCTTCCTGCTACCTCTCCTCTCATCTTCCCTCAGAGGAGGATGAGGGGAAGGTGGTGACAGAGCTTCCCAAAGGTAAGTGTGGCTTTGCTGGTGGCCGCTTCACTCTCTCTGAGTCTGGCAGTGGCTGTTCACGAGGGGCTTGGTTGGGCTGGCTCGGGGGCAGTTCTCTTTTCTGATGGGTCTCAGATGACCAGGTACATAGCTTTCTGGTCCCCACCCCCTGGTGATGAGCTGTCCCCCTGGATGCTGCCCCGAGTTCTGACCAGGGAGCTGGGCACAGGTTCAGGCGTAGCCAGCTCTGGGTGCCAGTGTGGTGCCCCCTCGCGATGATCCACCCCCCCTCCACCCCCGCCCCTTCCTCCCCCAGCGACACTTCCGCTAGCTTGCCTGCGGTGCGGCCAGCCCCCTCAGAGGGCGAAGGGACACACGTGATCCCACTTCCTGGGGCGTGCCCCACGTGCATAGCTCAGAGCAGGTTTCTCAGCAGACTTAGAGCCGAGAGTTGCCCCCTTGAAGCCCTTGCTACCACAGATGGTAGGTAGGGAGTCTGCTTTCTGGAATCTTGGATGCCTCTGGGGATTTCATGACAGCTATGGATCTCCTCCCACACAAATGCATCGGGACACCGTGCACATAACTTTGACAGTTTCAAGGGGTTAGCATGTCTGTGTCCCAGCTTAACCCTCAGTTTAGATGAATTCTGTGTTGTACATGAAGCAGAGCAGGGGACATAAGCAGAGGCGGGACACAATCTGGTTGGAGGCCTTTAACTTATTAGGAACAGGATTCAAGTGATGATTCAAGAGCATCAGGTGAAATGAAGGGGGTGCCGGCCGAGGCCGTCTGTGTGTGACTCTGGGCATCAGGGTCCCCGTCTCCACCAGGGGGGCTTGGATGAGGTGGGCACTGAGGTCCCTTCCAGCTCTGACATGTTAGATGTTCTGACTTCCTACTCGGGCCCTGGTTCCATGTGGCCTGCTTTCTTTAAAGGCTCTATCTGCTTTTCCGAATCCCACCTGCCTCGTTCCTTTGCACTCACCGCCTTGATTTCCCACCCCCAAAGTGGGCATGGGCTGTGCCCCTCTGAATCTGCGCACTGGACACCAGCCAGAGTTTGGGCAGCAGCCCCAGGCTGCCTGGGGGTTGCAGAACGAGGTGGCTGCCAGCAACAGGCCCCAAGCAGGGGGAGCCACAGCGTGCTCTTGGCTGCCCTTCTCCCCAGCCTCCTATGGGAGTCGGGGGTGGGGAAGGGCTTTCCCCCAGGCCGGCTGCTGGCTCCTAGCTCCTGACAGGGCAGTGGGGATGGGACAGGAGTCCAGAAATGCTGGGGCCCAGGAGCACCCACAAACCCTCTCCAGTGGGAGGCTCTGAGGGGGGATTATCCCACAGGCTGATAGGTGCTGGGTGTTGTGTTTCCCACTTTGGGGTGACACTTCAGAGAAGTGAGTCTCAGCAGAACTGAACTGCCCATTTTACCGCACGAATGACTCTCGGCCTTCAAGGCCCCGAGTCCTCCGACCCTCCTTCGTGTGTCCGGGAGCCACAGAGTTTGGAGGGGATGGTTCTTGGGGATCACCTCTGCTGGACCCATCGTTTCCACAGATGTGGGATGGAGGCCTGTGTTGTGAGTGAGGGTCTGGGGCTTCAGTCCAAGGCCCCAGTTAGGAGGCAGCAGGGCCCAGACTGGACTTACAGGTCTCCTGTCTCCTAGTCAAGGGGCTATTTCAGAGCCCCCCTCCTGCCTCCAGACACTGAGCCCTGGGATTCCAGCGTGGGGGTCGGAATTTCTGTCATGGCCTGGGGTGCGGGGCGGGAGAGGGCCGGGGAGCGAGGCTCCCGGCCAGTTCCATTTTCCCTGACTCATGTACCACCTCCCTGGTCAGACCAAAGCACATTGTTTGCTGACCCTCCGAAGCTCTGCTTGATCTCCCTGCTGAAACTTTGGTGGGAAATTCAGAGAAAGATGCCTGTGAGGAAAAATGATCAGAGGCAGAATTACTCGGCTAGAGGAAGAGCAGATTTTAGGGGGATCTGCTCTCAAGGCACTGTGCTAAGTGCTTTACATGTATTCTCTCATTCTTTGATTCATTGATTCCATATTTCACGTCCCTATTACGTGCCAGTCACTGTGCCAGGCTCTGGGAATATACTGATACGCAGTACTGTGATTCCTAATCTCATGGAGCATATACTCCATGAGTGATCAGGAGCCAGAATTAGGTTACTTGGAGTTACGCATTGAGATGGCACTCCAAAGGGAAGGGATACAGTTTACGGGACCTTATAGCCAAGAACCTGATGTTGGCTGAAGAAGTAAGATGTGAGGGTGAGTGACATTAACCTGGTGAAACTGGGAGGTGAGAAAAGCATTTGGTGTAGAGAAAAAGCATGTACAAAGGCCCTGGGGTGGGAGGGAACTGCATGTTGTTTCTAGGAACTGCAAAATCAGTGAGGCTGAGAGCAAGAGGGAGCTGGAGGCTGGAGTAAGGGGGAATGGCTTTCTTCCTCTCCTTCCTTCATGAAGAAGAGAACTCAGTCCCCAGCCCCACTGTTTCCATTTGGAGGTTGTACCCTGGGCGAGGGTACACTGTAGGCAAGGGGGTTGGGGGGCGCTGCAAGTGTAGATCAGCAAGGATCCCAGGGTGGCCAGGGAGCGGATGGACGTCCTTGTCTTCCAGTGAGAGAAAAGGGGTGCTGAGGACTGTGGGCACCCGGGGTGAAGCCAGGAGCCTGGAAAGGTACAAGAGGAGTTTTCGGAGAGTGACCCAGAATGGCAAGGGATGGGAGGGGAGAGTGGACTCTGGCTTTGCGTCTCCATTGCCATTTCTGTGGGCTCCTTGTTGCGTGGTTCCTCTGCCCTGATGGGTCACCCCAGGACACAGCTATCCCCCCCACCCCCCAAGAGTAAAGACACATGAAACGACGGGCTTCCGGACTTTAGCTGGCCAGTGTGTGTGCGGTGGGCGGGAGGGCAGCTCCGGGTCAGACCGCCTGTTTTCCTAGGCCAGCTGGGTCCCTCGGTCCCCTGTGACGGGCCGAGGGACTTACATTCTCCTCCTTTGCTCACGGAATTGCCATTGTTATTATTATGAATAGTTCTGGCTGACATGCTGGAGTACTGGGTCACAGCCAGCTCTTGGTGTCCCCATGGGGCTCTGGCCCTTCTCTAGGCTACCGGGAGCCAGCGTTGAGAATCAGGAGACCACAGTGCTAGTACCTATGGCCATTGATTGGCTGTGTGTTCTGGGGCAAATCACCCCACTTCTCTGGGCTGAGGAGACGGGTGAGATCAGGGCTCAGTAAACTATGCCCACATCTGGCCCATTGCCTATTTTTGTAAAGAAAGTTCTATTGTCATACGGCCATGCTGTTTTATTCACGAATTGTCTATGACTTTGTGCTACAAATGCAGAATTGAGTAGTTTGCCACAGAGACCATTTACTAAATGGTCTAAACGATTTACTATCGAACCTTTTACAGAAGCGCGTGCCTGCACTGGGCCAGAGGGTCTCTGTAGCGTCTCCTGGCTCCAGCAGGCCCTCGGGCATGGTCGGCCCAGAACCAATGCCTTTGGAGTGACAGAGGCCTGGGGCTTCTGCGACATGGCTGGGTGGCCTGGCTGGTGGAGGGGGGCTTTTGAGTAGGCCTTGCTTACCTCTGCCTGTATGGACTCCAGCTTCGGACACCAAGGTGGCTGGTTCTGTATCACCCTGTGCTCTGTACCTGGAATACAACACCCCATGCTTGACCCTCTGAAGACATCTTGCCCTCCCCCCATCTGCTGTCACACAGTCCTGGCCTGAGAAAGCTCCAGGGGCCTGGCCGGCCCAGGGCAGCACAGATTCTCTGGTTCTTCACTTTCTCAGGCTGATTTCAGCGGATGCCCCGATTGTGGGTAGTGTGTGAGCCTGTTTTCTGATTATGTCCCTCTTGGGGGAGACGGGATGGTGCCAGGTGTGGAGGTGGAAGGAACATCATCCGTCCCTGCTCATGTCCCTGGAGAGGCCGAGTGCCCTGCTTCTTCTCCCCGCGTAGCACGGAGTTAGTTTCAGGCCTGGCCTCAAAGGGCTGGGAGGAGGGTCAGACAAACGCCGGCTGGGGGTCAGGAGATCTGGCTCCGGGCCGCACCTCCGGACACATTGATCGCTCTCCCCAGGCCTCAGCGCCCTCACCTGTAGAACGGCCTTGCTGGCACTTGTCCCGCAACCCCCCCCGGATTCTGAGACTCTGCTAAACACCAGACAGGGATAGTCATGTCGGTCTCGGGAGGAATGCTAAGTGTGTCAGGCAAGGTGGGTGGGTGTGTCTTGGCAGGGAAGGGGCTGGGCGTGACTCACCAGCGCGGGCCTGTTGCTAGGCCAGCAAGCCTGTTTGTGGATTCTGGGCGTGGGTGGAGCCCATGTGAACCCTGGCTCTGTCCCGAATGTGGGCAAGGCTGGGCTGGAGCTCTGGGTTCACTGTAGAGCCCAGACTCCAGCGGTGCCAGGGGGACCTTGAAGGGCCTGGAGGTTGGGTAGAAGGGTCTTTGAAGGAAAGAAGCCACTAAAAGGGGTGCCAGCCATCGACAGGTGTCCTAGCTCTAGGAGGGAAGATTCTACGATGGCTGTGTCCAGCGGCAAAGCTGGGGTCCGTTTCTGGGAAGCTTCTGTGAGCGAGGCCCTGGTTAAAGGCTCTGTGGGGGCTCTTACAGCTTCTCCAAGACACTGGGAAGAGGGGGAGTGTGGGTAGGCCGGAGCCCGAGGAGTGCCCTTTGCATGCTTGGCTGTCCTTTGGGAGCTGTCCCCACAGACTGGGGAAACGCTGTTGGGTTCCCTGACAGGTTGGGAGGGGTCTACACTGCACCCTCGTGGACCTCAGTGTCTCTTCTGGCCCTTTCCAGAGCCCCGGAGCTACGTGGAGTCAGTGGTGAGGACGGCAGTGGCTGGGCCCCGAACTCAGGACCCGGAGCCCAAGAGCTTTAGCGCCCCACCTGCCCAGGCCTATAGCCACGAGATGCCCCTGAGGAATGGGACCCTAGGAAGCTCCTTTGTCTCCCCGAGCCCCCTCTCCACCAGCAGCCCCATCCTCAGTGCTGACAGGTAAGTGGGGAGGAGGGTCCAGGCCTAGATCTGCCTGGAGCGCGGGCGGGTAGAAATCACGTCCAGATGGCTGCACCTTGGACACCAGCCCCCCAGGGTGCATTGGGAGAGCATCCCAGGTGCCAAATCTCATGGAGCATGAGGATGGGTGAACTATAATTCCCAGGCTGAATTCAATGCCACCATCCAGAAAACTGTGCCGGATGTAAACCACCATGCACTGTGGTAAACCAGTCCTTCCCCCCAACTTTAAAACCTAACGACAGCACCCACTATCTAGTGAGTCTTCCAGTGTGCCAGGCGCTTTGCTAAATGCTACTCTTAGGATCCTACTTTTCAGAAGGGGAAACTGAGGCACAGGGAGGCCAAGTAGCTTGCTCAAGGTCCTGCAGGCTAAACAGTAGCGGAAATACGATTCAGACCAAAGGCGTCTGGCTCTAGAGCCCATGTCTCTCCTGGACCTGCATTTAGGTGCCCGCCTGTCACAGGATGACAGTCGGACATGCCCAAAGCAGACATGTACGTGTCTGGAGCTCCGAGCAGGAGGCTACCGTTTCTGGGTAGGGGTGCAGAGAGGGTTTCTGGGGGCTGGAGGTATTTGTGGTGAGGCCAGGAGGGCGAGCAGGTGTTGAAAGGGGGAGGGGGAGGGAGAGGGCATTCTAGAAGGACAGCACAGCCGGGGCGAAGGACTGGGGTGCGGACGTGTTGGTGCGGGGGGCTGAGGGCACACAGCGGCAGGTGAGGAGGGCCGTGTTGGTGGAGGGCGCCTGGCATTCGAGGTGGGTCAGACAGAGAGGAAAGCCTGGAATCAGGCAGGGGAGGGCTCTGAAGGGGAAGCCCCCTTGTGGGGGGTAAAGTGAGACGCTGCTCAGCTGGGGGAGTGGGTGTGGGCTTGGCGACAGGGAGAGCGTGACCTGACACAGGACAGGGAGCCAGCCGGGGGTGAGCTCGGGCAGGGTGTAGGGTGCCGGGCACGGGGGTTACGGACTAGGCTAGGCTGCCCTGGGACGGGAGACAGCTGCTGGGCGTCCCTTTGCACGTCCACCCCCTTCCCTAGCCTGGGCTCCTAGGAGGCCTTGAAACTCTCCAACCATGTCACCGGCCAGGCCCCGGTGGCTGAGTTTGCCGCAGGCCCTCCACCCTCTGTTGGTCCCGCACGGCGCGCCCCCTCCCAGGTCAGCGTGGGGGTGGCTGGGTGAGCAGAGGTTGCGTTCTTCTGCTCTTCTAAGAATTCTGGAACCTCAAGCCAAGCGTGCACCCTCAGTCCACCTTGCCCCCTCCCCAGCCTCTTGACAGGCAGACGGCTCCACTTCTTGGGAAATCTGCTCCGAGCCAGAAGGTGCATTCTTCCTTTCAAGGAAAGGACATTTCCTAACCTGGCCAGCCCCCCCCCCCCCCAGCTCATGTCCAGGGAGCCCTGACATCAGGAAGTTTTCACTGTTTCTCACTCAAATTCCTCCTGCTGTAGAGTTGGCTCTTTTCAGGGCTCAGGAAGCTAGTGTTTCTCCTGTGGGGTTAATCTTCCAGAACTCCATGTCAGTCCCCCCGACCCCACCCTGCTCAGCCGGACACTCCCTCCATTCCTCAGAGGCCATGTTATTCCGTACCAGGAATGGCATTCCACTCTAGCCACTTCTGGGATCTGAGGTAGACTTTTTCTTGGCCTGGCCCGTGACCTGCTTCTTGCCCTTGGCTCTTGCCGGGCCCCCCACCTCACCTCAGCCGGGGACCTGAGCTTATCCTGGCCTCAGCCTGGCCTCGAGACTCCCTCCAGTCTGTATTTCCAGGTTGGCCCATATTCTTGTGTAAGGACACCCTCCCAACCCCTACCTCACCCCCCACCCAGGGGCTCCTGGAGCAGAGCCTACCTGCCACCTCCCTGCAGCTGCAGCTGATGCAGGGTCCCTGTCAACCTTGGCCTCTCCCGCCATGTCAACAATGGATAGGAGTTTGGGTCTGGAAGGAATCAGGGTTATCTGATCCAGCCCCCTTGCTTCCCACATGAGGAAACTTTAACAAGCACGATCCAGGTTGCCCTTAACCTTGGAGGAGAGCCTGTGATTGTGGCTGTCTGCCAGGTACAGTCCCCTCTGAACTGAACTTTCCAGAGTCTTAGAATTGGGAGCAACCTTTGTGCTCATCTACTGTAACCTCCCGGTGGAGGAAATTCCCACCACAACATTCAAGAGGTTGGTCTTCTGCTTAAATGCTGCTAATGATGGGAGCCTCATTACCATGCAAGGCAGCTTGCTGAATTAGTGGCCAGATCCAACAGCTGGAAAGCAGACCTTACAATAAGCTGAACTGTCCTGCTCTGAGACGTGGTGTCTTTGCCTTTTGCAAAGACAAAATGGGAATGAGAGCCCAGGTCTAGTGGGTCTAGGCAGTGTTCAAAGATGCTAGCAGCATCCTGGGAAAAGTGAGTCAAGGCAGGGATACTCCTGGTAGGAACAGGAGCCGGGTGGTTTGACCCCACCCTGGTGTTCAGTGTCTGTGGTGCTGGAGGTGACATGGGGACAGCCATCTTCAGTTTCCATAAGGGAGACCCCTTGCTTTGCCTTCTGGTTGAGGAGTCAACAGGGGCAGTGGGGAAAACATGGGCTTCAGAATCAGATGCGACTGAGTTGGAAGCCTGGTCTTTTACAAGCTATGTGGTTGTGAGCTTATTGCCTAACCTCTCTGAGCCTCTCTCTTCTTCTGATGGTTCCATAGGGTGATGTGCAAAAGTGGTGACATTCTGGCTCATGCCAGTGGGGCTCCTAGTGTTGCTGCTAGTGGTGGCGGGGGGGGGAGGGCTGAGTGCTCACTGCAAGCCTGGCCTTCATGAAATGCCATCTTGATGTCTCAACCTGCCCCCTCTCTTTCCAGCACTTCAGTGGGGAGTTTCCCCTCAGGGGAAAGCAGCGACCAGGGCCCCCGGACACCTACCCAGCCTTTGCTGGGTTCCGGCTTCCGTTCCGGCAGCCTGGGACAGCCTAGCCCTTCGGCCCAGAGAAGCTCCCAGAGCTCTTCTCCTCTCCCGACCGTGGGCAGCAGCTACAGCAGCCCCGACTACTCACTACAGCAGTTCAGCTCCCCAGAAAGCCAGGCGCGGGCTCAGTTCACCGTGGCCGGCGTCCACACGGTGCCTGGGAGCCCTCAGGCGCGCCACAGGACAGTGGGCACCAACACCCCCCCCAGTCCTGGCTTCGGCCGCCGGGCCATCAACCCCAGCATGGCTGCCCCCAGTAGCCCCAGTTTGAGCCACCGCCAGGTGATGGGTCCAGCGGGAACTGGTTACCATGGTAGTGCAGTCTCCAGCCCCCAGAGCAGTACAGCGACCACTCCAGGAAGCCCCAGCCTGGGCCGGCACCCCGGGGCCCACCAGGTTTCAGGCCTCCACGGCAGTGTGGCCACTACTCCGGGAAGCCCCAGTCTGGGCCGGCACCCCGGGGCCCACCAAGGCAACCTGGCCTCCGGCCTCCACGGCAATGCAGTAGCCAGCCCTGGAAGCCCCAGCCCGGGCCGGCACCTGGGAGGGCCTGGATCCATGATTCCCGGCAGCCCCAGCTTGGACCGGCACGCGGCCTATGGCGGCTATTCCACCCCTGAGGACCGGAGACCCACGCTGTCCCGGCAGAGCAGTGCCTCTGGTTACCAGGCTCCCTCTACGCCCTCCTTCCCTGTGTCCCCTGCCTACTACCCGGGCCTCAGCAGCCCCGTCACCTCCCCGTCGCCGGATCCGGCAGCCTTCCGGCAAGGGAGCCCGACGCCAGCCCTGCCCGAGAAGCGGAGGATGTCCGTGGGAGACCGAGCAGGCAGCCTCCCCAACTATGCCACTGTCAACGGGAAGGTGTCCTCCTCGCCTGTGGCCAGCGGCATGTCCAGCCCCAGCGGGGGCAGCACCGTCTCCTTCTCCCACACTTTGCCCGACTTCTCCAAGTACTCCATGCCAGGTGAGCCCCTCCTTCCGCCCCCGCCTCTGCCGTGGCACATGGCCCACTGGGTAGGATGTCTGTGTCCATCTCTGTGCTGACGGCTCTTTGGCACACAACCAGGGGCGGCTCATTGACTTCTTGGCCTCAGTTTCCTTGTCTGTAAAATGGGAGTTGGAGGTGGCCTCAAAGTAAGTGGGCTAGGTGCGGGGGCAGTGATGAGGATGTGGGTGCCCATGAGGAGGAGGAGGAGGGGGAGGGGGAGGAGGGGGAGGATAATGATAGTGTTACTGTTATGATTATCATCACTATCAGCTTAGCTTCTGCCACTCACTGAGCACGTGCTGTGTGCCAGGCTCTGAGCCATGCGCTAGCTCTTTAATCCTCGTGGCCGCCTGGCAAAGTAGGTATTATTACCCCCATTTTATGCATGAACAAAGTGAGGCTTAGAGAGACTCCGTCATTTGTCCAGGGTCACACAGTTAGTAAATGGCTTCCGATCTAGGCTCATTGGCCATAAAACTCACGCTCTCAAAGCATTATTGGAGTTGTCTTCTCCTGTTTCCACATTTATGATTTAGCAAAACTTTGAGAATCTGCCTTCCTAACCCGGACTGCCATCCCTTTGGCCTGCCCACAGCACTCAGTCCCCACCTTTTGATCCCACTGTGTGCACATCACTGTTAACATATCTGGCGGCCACGTGCACTGGGGGCTGAGGCCGAGGGCTGAGCATTTTCACTGGAGTCTGGTTTCTGCCGACCCGGCTTTGCTGAAGCTCATGCATGTCCGCACACTGATCTCTTTGCTCGTCTCCAGAACTCGGCATCTTTGGCCTCTGCGTAGGGGGCTCAGTGTCTAAACACAAAGGTCAGGGCCTCCGCCAGACCTCGAATGTGCCTGTTGCAGAATGGCCCCAGAACTCTGGGGCATTCGAGGAAGACTGAGAAGGTTTCAGGCAGCCCCGGGGTGGGCCCCTGCTGCCTAGATTCTCAGTGTGTCGCTCCCAGGTCCTGCCCCGAGCCTGCCAGGCAGGGGCATCGACAGTGACCCCGCATGCCCCTGCTTCCTGCTGCCCACCGGAGACGATTGGTTCCCAGCCCCTCTTCTTGGAGGATGGAAAACTTCTAGTAGTTGGGACATTTCCTGTTTCCCACCATCTTCCCTGCTTAAAATAGTCACTGCAGCCACCTCTGACAGCTCGTTAGGCCCCAGCAGCCGCGGGGCCTGGGGCTTCAGAGCAGAGAGACAGGCAGCTTGCCGCAATTGCTTGGCCCGGCTGCTTCGCCCGCCCCTGCCCCGTGCGCAGCTGCCAGGAAAGGGAGCCGGCCTACCCCCTTGCTGTCCTCCAGAGCCGATCCCAGGGGTCTAGCCCAGGGTTACTGACAAGTCAAAATTGACTGAACGCTGGACCCACAGTCTAACCCGGATCTCACCTCTGCACCCTCAGCTTTATAGCGTCGTTAGCACAGGCGTCCTCTGTTCTGGCTTCTTTCTAAAGGGGAGGAAACCTGGGGAATTGGAATGTTCCTTTCTTCCTCTCCCCCCAAACTCCACCACACCCCCCCCCCCCGCCTTTTTGTTTCTTGGGTGCCAAAAGATGAAGGAAAGGCTTGGAGAGCGAGGGCCGCACATCCTAATACCCAGACAAAGATCAGGCAAAGCAGGCACTAAATGGGCACCTGTGTTTTCTTACCTGGGAAGATCTTACAGGAGCCTTTCTGTGAACCACCTGTGTGATTTGGGCAGGTCCCTCTCCCTCTCTCAACCTCACTTCCCTCGTTTGTAAAGTTGAGCGGTTATCCTGGGTGCTCTCTCTGAGCATCTTCCAGAACCTAATGCTCTGTAAAGCATCTCTGGTCTGCAAAGGGTCTGGGTGGGGGTCATTTGCCAGGGAAGTGGGGTATGTGACTCACAGTAGATGGCCTCTAAGCCACCTCCTCCTCTGTTCCAGGGCAGGACTGATTTTTTTGTATGTGAATATGAGGGAGAACACGGGCTCTTCATATAGGGCATGAGGAGGGGCTTGGGGAGAAGTGATGGAAATGTAGCTTTCTTCCCTCAACTGCAAGGTTGCTATGACAAAGTCGGGAAATTCAGCCAGTGGAGAAAGAGGCTAGCAGGTGGGGTGCGTTAGCCTGTGGAAGGGAAGCTTCAGGAAGGGTTTGGTCCAGATCTTCTGGAGAGAGGAGAGGATGGGGTGGAGGGAGGGCTTTCCTCAGCTCAGTGAGAATGCTGTGCCAGGCTTTTCCATCGGAGAGCAGCTCTGCGATGCACAGCGGCTGGCAGGAGACAGGGGAAGGATGGGCAAGCCACTCGAGGCCCCTTCCAGCAGGGCTCTGATGGTGTCGAGGACACTGCCTTTCTGTGTTAGTTTCCTATGGCTGCCGTAACAAAGTGCCACAGACTTGGTGGCTTAAGAGAACAATTTAGTCTGTCATGGGCTGGAGGCTAGGAGTCCAAAATCAAGGTGTTGGCAGGCTCCTTCTGGAGGCTCGTGGGAGAATGTGTTCTAGGCTTACCTCTTAGCTTCTCGTGGTTGCTGGCACATCCTTGGTGTCCCCTGGCTTGTGGATGTGTCCCCCCAGCCTCTGCCTTCATCTTCACAACTGTCCCCATGGTCTCTGTGTCTCTCCTCCTCTTCTGACATGAACACCGGTCATATTGGATTGGGGCCCGCTCTGATCCAGCATGACCTCATCATAACTTGAATCCACCTGCGGAGACCTATTTCCACATAAGGTCACATTCACAGGTACCTGGGGTTAGGGCTCCAACCTACCTTTTTAGGGGACACATTTCAACCCATAACACTGTTTTTCTGTCTCCGTCTCTCTTAGACAACAGCCCCGAGACACGGGCTAAAGTGAAGTTCGTCCAGGACACTTCCAAGTATTGGTACAAGCCTGAGATCTCCAGAGAGCAGGGTGAGTCCTAGGTGGCACCGAGGGTCCTGTGGTCCATCAGAGGTCACAGCTGGCTGCAGCCCACCATGTCTTCCTGGGCAGACTTACTCCTTTTTGCAGTACGGGGTGGACACAGAGGGGGGCTGGGATCAAGTTCAGACGGTAAGAGGCACCTCCTCGCGGTGAACTGTGGGGAGAGGAAGCATGGTTTGTAGACCTACGAAGGGTGCTTAAAAGTAGCAAAGTCTCAGGGTGCCTGGGTGGCTCAATTGGTTGAGCATCTGACTTCAGCTCAGGTCATGATCTCATGGCCCATGAGTTCGAGCCCTGCGTCGGGCTCTGTGCTGACAGCTCAGAGCCTGCAGCCTGCTTCAGATTCTGTGTCTCCCTCTCTCTCTGCCCCTTCTCCGCTCAAGCTCTGTCTCTCTCTGTCTCAAAAATAAAAATAAAACGTTAAAAAAAAAAGGTAGCAAAGTCATGATTTTCCAAGCAAGGTAAAAGGCCAGCCAAGGTCATAGAACAAATCTTAGCTATGTGATGTGGAGAGTTTTGCACATTTTATAGGCAAAACAAAGCTGTGGTTGTGGGGATGGAGTGAGGTCCACCGGGCCCCCAGGGAAGGTCTGTGTGGATGTTAGACAGGTTTTGGAGACTATGGCCCAGGGCCCGGACCTCTTTCTGTAAATGCAGTTTCGGTGGAACACACTGTATCTCTTTGCTTCTGTATTGTTTGTGGCTGCTTTTGTGCTGCAATGGTAGAGACGAGTAGTTTGCAATACAGACAGCATGACCTGTGAAGCCTGAAATAGTTACTACCTGGCTATTTATAGAAGATGTTCGCCAACTTTATCATAGGAGGACCCTTAGGGGTGTTTAAATTCTAACTAAGGAGCGAGATTGGGTAGACCTGATGAGTCTTAAGCAAGGCCCGTGCCATCAATTTCTTAGTTGCTCTGGTCCCCTCATCCCTTCCAATCCCAGCCATCGCTCTCCTTAAGGACCAGGAGCCAGGGGCCTTCATCATCCGCGACAGCCACTCCTTCCGAGGGGCCTACGGGTTGGCCATGAAGGTGTCATCTCCTCCTCCGACCGTCGTGCAGCAGAATAAAAAAGGTAACACCCTCCTCTCGAGCCAGGCTCTGGACCAGCACAGCCTCCTCCAAGCCTGAGGTGCCAGAAGGACTCAGGGCTGGACAGACCTATGGTTCTTGGGGGAGCTGGTGCCTGCTGAGTCAGACTCTTTGGAAGAATGAGTCTTGGGCCTGGTGATGGTTGGGGTCAGAGGACAGGGAAGCAGGATTATTGGAACTCTGGTTGTGTTTCCTTGAGCGGTGGTCTCTCCATTCCTGGGTTCTGGCTGTATTATCTTTCCAACCCTTTCTCCCGCCACAGAGCGGCATGTGGGGAAGGGATGAAGTGATGTTAGCAAGTGGTGGGAGGGCCCCATGAGAAGTGCTCAAACCTCATGTCTTTCTCTTTATTCCAGGGGACATGACCCATGAGCTGGTGAGACATTTCCTGATAGAGACTGGCCCCAGAGGAGTCAAGCTCAAGGGATGCCCCAATGAGCCAAACTTCGGTGAGCTGTTCCCCAACCCCGTCTCCACAGTCCACCTGCCTAGAGTATCTCAGGCTGTCCCAGGTCCCCCTTGTCATAGACGCAGCAGAGGAAATGAACAGTGGCCTCCCGTCCTCTGTACTGTGGCTGATTCACTCTGCCAAATTCCTTTCTGCATTTGTCTCACCCCACTGAAATGCATTATCATTAGAATTTGAATAACAGCTGTAACAACTGCCTTTATCGACCACCTACTATGTGAAAGTCACTGTCTGGGAACCTTACATTACTTCTGGTCTCATAACAATCCTGCATGGGAGGTGTTATGGTTCCATTTACACATGAGGAAACGGAGGTTTGTAGAAGTTAGACTTACCCAAGAACACATAGCTAATAAGTGACTGAGCTGGGATTTGATCCCACGATTTCTCTGATACTTCTGCTGCACTGTCCTGAGAGGGCCTCAGTAGCCAGAGGGACTTAGGAGAAATGTTGGGAGGAACTTTCTAGAAAGGACACCTTATGGCTGCTTAGAGCGAGCTGCTGGAACCTTCTCCCTTAGATATTGCTAACAAGGAGGGAGTGGATTTTCAGTTTCATTGTGGGATGAGGGAGAGGTGGGTAATAAAGAAGCTGAAGATGACGGAAAGTGGGCTGGGTGGTTGGGCTCCTCGGTGCCCGGGCCTGCTCCCAGTGGCACTGCTCCTGACATGCTGTCTCCCCCTGCAGGGTCTCTCTCTGCCCTGGTCTACCAGCATTCCATCATCCCACTGGCTCTGCCCTGTAAGCTGGTCATTCCAAACCGAGGTAGGAACGTGAGACTCCTTGCTCTCCAAGTACATCTTTGAGCTGGGCTGCTGTTTGTGTCTGCTCTGCCAGCCGCTCCAGAACATGGGCCAGCATTGAGGACCTGGGTCATTTTGCCAATCTAGGGAAATTCAAAGCTACTCTCCTTTTTTTTTTTTTTTTTTTTTTTTTTTTTTTTTTTTTTAAATCTCCTATTAAAAAAAGAAGGAAAAGTTCTTAAAAAAAAACTTAACTCCAGGAACACACATAATTGACTTTCCAGATTGTTCTGGAAAATTCTCCGGTGCCTTTGAGAAATTTTTTTGCGAATCGTCAGAATAAGCCCAGGGGGGAGGCACTAGAGGTAGGAGTCAGTTATGGGGAGGACTGTGTCTGGAGGATGAGATGGGCATCGGTGGGCAGGGCTGAAGGAAGGGGGAGGGGAAGGCAGATTTAGGTCATGGGGGTGCCCACGTGTTGGAGGTTGGTGTGAATAAAGAGCAGGGAGCACACACAGAGGAAGAGTGACTGGGTTCCTCATGGTGTGGGAAGAAAACAGGGCCAAGACGTCCTTGGAGTTTTAGTCTGCTTGGCTGACAGGGTGTTCTCTGACTGAGGGGACGTAGAGCTGATGGGAAGAGCAAGGCCTCTTGACTGTGGGAAGTACAAATGGAACCCACGAGCCTCAGGACATATAGGACATTGAGTGAGACACCAGGCCCAGCTTCTCTCAGAGAAGAGCTCCAGCTTTGGAGGCTGGCGGATGGACACCCAAGACTCGTCACCGCACAGGCTTCTGTTGCCCAGCCCCATGAATCAGGGCCCACCCAAGGGAAATTATGCTCAGCCCTGACCTTGAGGTCTAGGAACTGGAAACTGGGTACCTGGTCCCCATCCTCTCTGTTTAGCAATAGGATATTCAGAAGTGTCTCTGGGACTTTCTTCCGGTTTCTCTTGGAGCTCTTGGGGTTGTGCCCATACACAAAACCCCTAATATTATTTCACAATTTCTGTGAATACAACTCATTTCATTGAATTGCTACTAATAATTGGCCGACATTATTAATTTAAAAGTTCAAGTACAACTTAAGTAGCATTATTAAGCACAAAGTTGAGACACTAACTAAATTATAGTTCTATGAAATTTATGAAAGTAGTTTAGCAATTACAAAACTGTTTGACGTTTACATTATATAAACCAGTGCTTCTCAAAGTATGGTTCCCAGACCAGTGGCATCGGCACCCTGAGAACTTGTTAAAAATGCAGATATTCTCAAGCCCTCCAGTGGGGCTCAGCAACCTGTGTTTTAATCAGCCTGCACTCCAAAGCCTGAGAAACACTGGTACGGACAATACTCCGTTCTTAGTAATATCGAAATCATGACTGCGCTGTATTAGTGCTTTAGTGAATTGGGACATTTATCGATCTACACAAAGACACATTAATGCAAAATGACAACAGAGATGTCAGTTGCCACTTGAGGTCCTGCTTTATGCCAAGCACTGGGCTAACACTGTATATGGAACATCTCAAAAACCCAGCACAATGGGACTGTCATCACAATCTCCATTTTATAGGTACTTGGCAGGTGCTGGGGTGAGGGTCTGCACCCCACACTGTTGGATTCCAGAGCTCTCAACCCATGTGCTAACTATCGACAGTCCTCACTGAATGTTCAGACTGGACACACACATGCCTATTGCCAGGGCCTGTTACGAAAAGCGGTATCCATTGCACGAAGTATTTGCAGAGCTTGCCTGAGGCCCAGCCGAACTTGTGCTTCTTTCCAGCTCTAGAGTTTTAATTACCAGCTGAATTAAATTTTTGTCTCAGACCCCACAGATGAATCGAAAGATAGCTCAGGCCCTGCCAACTCAACCACTGACCTGCTGAAGCAAGGGGCAGGTAAGTGGCCACCCCAGACAGGATGCCCGCCCAGCCCTTTCCTTCTGCCTGCCCTGTCCCGTCCTGCAGACCCAGCTATCTCTGGGCAGTCCGTGATTCTCTGTGCGGATGCCTTGGACTGAGGCTGGCCTAACATTCATCTACTCCTCCCCCGAAGAGCTGAGCTGGGAGGTAATCCCCACCCACTCCACTCCCCGTGACTTCTCTTTGGGTGGGTTTATTCCAGCCTGCAACGTGCTCTTCGTCAACTCCGTGGACATGGAATCACTCACTGGGCCACAGGCCATCTCCAAAGCCACTTCTGAGACGCTGGCTGCTGACCCCACACCAGCTGCCACCATCGTTCACTTCAAAGTTTCTGCCCAGGGAATCACACTGACTGACAACCAGAGAAAGTAAGACTCTTCCACTTGCTTCCGTACTGGGCTCTCCCCACTGTGCCCCATCTGTCAATCTACTTACCCACCCACTTACCATTTGTACCTTGTACTCATCTGTCCACCTGTCCACCCGTCCACCTACCAACCTGTGCCTCCATCTGTCCACCTGTCATCCACCCACCTGTCCAGTCTTCCACCCACCCACCAATCCATCCACCCACCCACCCATCCATCTATCCATCCATCCATCCATCCATCCATCCATCCATCCATCTGTCTTCCCTCCTACAAATATGCCTGCATAGGGTATACAGCCAGAAACACAACTCATGAAAGTGCCTGATTTCTAGAGCAGAGCCCTTGCTCTTGTGCTCTTCCTCCAGCTTCTTTCCTTCCTCTGTCACATCCCCTCATTGATCATTCTTCAGTACCAGTTTCTTCCTTCTTTTCCTAGTCACTAGCATTGGGGACATGCTTCAGTGACACATTTATGTCCCTGTGCATTGCTAAGATGAGCAGCCCAGGCCACCTTGCTCATAAGGGAGAGGCTGGGTTAACCCATGACAGCTGCAGAGGGTAGCCTGACGCCTGCAAGTGGAAAGTGGCAAAGGGTGGTCACGTGGATACTCATTCTCTGTGTATCTGGTATCTGTGCCACAGGCTCTTCTTCAGACGACACTACCCCCTCAACACTGTCACCTTCTGTGACCTGGATCCACAGGAGAGAAAGTAAGTCTCTTGTAGTCGCCTTCTCTTGCACCCATCTTCACAGCCCTGAAGTCTGTGTGGGGGCACGTGTGGGCGTGGGTGTGCGTGTGGGTGTGTATTCACAGTTCAACTGGAAGATCCGCCTGTGTCTGTGAGACTGTCAGTAATTGCATTGGGTACTTTTTTGAGTTTTTCCCACCACAAATTTGGAGCCCCTCCCAGGGACTCAAATGCTTGCTTCCATGCCCCGTGCCATATCCTTGACCTTGAATCCGCTTCTCCTCTTCACACTCGGGAGAGCTCTTTGTGAGGCAGGCCACAGTGTTCTCTCCACCCTGAATGCCTCCCCCCGCGTGGTCTTTGGAGGCTCCCACCCCCCTGGAACGGGGTTTCCCTTGCTTTCCCCCTGCAGGTCTGGGCATGCGCAGGGCTGCGTTCTCGGGGGAGGAGTTGTGGTGGTTTACACTGTGGTATCTTTGTCTCCACAGGTGGATGAAGACAGAAGGAGGTGCCCCTGCTAAGTAAGTGTGGCTTCTCCCCCGATGCCAGCTGGCTGCTCCCTGGGCCGGGGGGGTGGGGGGTTGGTGGTTAGAATCTGGGACCAGGGGTAGGCAAAGGGCAACAAAGCCCTTTGTGCTCAGGTTACTCAGCTTTGGAGAAAAGCTTGGCCAGGCAGCCAGGTCTTTTGCCTTCTCTTGCCTCAAGGCCAGAGGCCCAGCCTCCAGTCTCCTCACCTTCCCTCTCCCAGGACCAGACCAGCAGAGATCTGAGAAAGTGGACAGAAAGCTGGGAGTTCTACTGGAGGCAGTGGTCATGGGGCAAGGCTTGTTTAAATGATCTTTCTGCCCCAGTCCTGGCTTCCTTGATTCCTACTCTTGCTCTTTTGGTGGGTTTCTGTGGATCCTGTGGCTGGGCCTCACCTCTTCATCAGAAGTCGGGAGCCCAGAAAGTCCACATTTCTTCTGGGATGGACCTAGGACCTTTTGGCTGATTCTTCCACCCCTTCAGCATTTCCCACATGTCTGCAGGGCACTCGGCCCCAGGATAATTCAGACGGACCAGGAGGCTGACTCTGCCCTCAGGAGGCCTGATATTGGCCCAGTGGATAAGACAAGTGCATAAACAGCCCTGACGTGCTGGAGTGGTTTTCAAACCATGTTCCCAGGAACCCTAGGGTCTTCCGGTTGCAACTGAGCCATTATGAAGGAAGAAGAAACCCTGGCTTGAGAGGCAGTTATTGACCAGTATGGATCAGGGTTTTCTCAGTTTCACAAAACCTAAATAGGGTATAGCAATAATCTGAGTACTGAAGCTGGCCTATGGTCTGCAATTCCACATTTGACTTTGTATGGTTCATGCAAGCAGCCCCAATTTTTCTCCCTCATTGACTTTATAATAGGTAAATGTTTTGCTGTTGAATCGATACATTCATGGCCATAAATCCTGCTGTCACCTTCATGTATTTGGACTTCATGTAAGATTGCTTTAGAAAAGGAAAACTTTTCCTGTTAAAAGAAAATTAAAACTGCTGTTGTAGCGACACATGAAGGGTACCAAGCACGAAGAAGAGCACATCTAGGCAGGGAGAGATTTGGGAAGGTTTGGGGAAAGAACTAATACTTTCTTTTTTTTTTTTTTTAATTTTTTTTTTTTCAACGTTTTTTATTTATTTTTGGGACAGAGAGAGACAGAGCATGAACGGGGAGGGGCAGAGAGAGAGGGAGACACAGAATCGGAAACAGGCTCCAGGCTCCGAGCCATCAGCCCAGAGCCTGACGCGGGGCTCGAACTCACGGACCGCGAGATCGTGACCTGGCTGAAGTCGGACGCTTAACCGACTGCGCCACCCAGGCGCCCCAGAACTAATACTTTCAAATGGGTCTTAAAAGACAGCACATTTTGCACAGGTAGAAATGGGTGTGGGAGTAGGAGACAATTTCCAGGGGACAGGGAGGCAGGGCCACACCGATGGCAAGCTCCTGAGGGCAGGACTGCCTTCGTGGTATGGGAGGGGTGATAAATATTTGCCAAATGAAGAAATTCGAGGATGGAGGCAAGCAGGGGGAGAGTGAGGAGGAAGCACGGTGAGGCCCCCTGGGTCAGGAATGAATGGAGCTGAGCGTAGGCAGTCAGCACCGTGAACGCCCTTGGGAGCATCCAGAGGGGGATGCAGGGCACCTCTCCTTGACCGAGGTTACATAAAGAATTAGCTGAAAGGAGCACGCAGGTGTCCAGCCTTCTTGAAGCTTGCCTTGTACCTACTTCAGCCTTCTTTGAGTTCCCAGGGTCGTTGGGTCTCTCAGTCTCGGACCCCAGCCAGGCAGGCCAGAACTTGGTGTTTAAGGGAGCTCGTGCTCATTCAGCACTGGGCCCCACCGTGGGGAGATGGGTCAGGGACAGAAGTGGGCTGGTCACAGGCCTGGAAGTCATTCTCTTCATTCCGGAGCTGGTTTTGTGCTGAGCTTCCTGCTGACACGGCCTTGCTGGGCCAGGCGGAGCCCCAGGGAGCCTGTCTCAGATGAAGGAGGGGTGCGCAAGGCGCCTCAGGCCCCACGTTTAAGGAGACACTTGTTCTCAGGTTCTTGTAAGTGCCCCTCCCTGCCTCGGGGCTGAGGTTTCCTGCCTGGATCCACTGCCCCCAGCAGAGAAAGGACTTGGCAGTTGTTGAACTGGCCCTGGGAGCTGAAGTAAACAGTAGGGCAGGGCAGGCGGGCCGTGTTTAGGCTGGTGAGGTTGGCTGGCTCTCCACCCCGGCAGAACCGGGCAGCCGGGGCTGGCTCGCTGTCATGCGGCAGCTTGGAGCCGCTCCCTCTGTCCGCCCTTACTGCCTTCCACTGCACCAAGGAGACTGAGCCAGCCTGGAAAGGGGGTCCTGGGGATTGGTCCGTGGACCCAGGCTACCCCTTCACTTGGGCAGGCCATTACCCCAGACTCTGGTCCAGCTGTTCCCAGACCCTGAAACAGAGTTGGGGAGAGCAAAGCTGTAGGACGCCCAGTGTGTGTGTGTGTGTGTGTGTGTGTGTGTGTGTGTGTGTGTGTACATACGTGCGGTCGGTGGCAAGCAGGACCCAACTTTGCTAATTTTAGCTGTTGTGGTCCAGTCCTGGGGAGAGGGGTTTCCATCGGAATCTCCAGCTGTCCCGATTTCCCCATCTCGCTCTAATTAGCAACGTGCCGACTGGGAGGGGACCTGGGCTCACATTCTGTTCTCTGCTCATATTTTTAACTCTGTTTTGCACAGAGAATGCCAGGTCATTCCAGCCCTGGTGCAGGGAGTGGGGGGTAGGGAGGAACAGGTGTGGGGTCCTCTGTCCCCTCCCGTTCTCTGGAGCCCAGGAGAAGTGTGTGTGTGTGGGGGGGTGGTGGTGACCCCTTGTCCTTTTGTCTCCCTGACCCTCTCCTGGTGTCTGAGGCCAAGTGCTTTGACAGGCAGACAGCGTTTTATTCATGTGCTTCTGTGTTGTGTGAACAGTCAGGGAGGGGCGGGGCTGGGAAGGACCGAGAGAAGCTCGCCTAGGAATGTCCCCATTTTATTTTTGGTCTCCTCCCTGCCTTTTAGTGTCCAGTCTTGTCATTTGCCTCCAGCTCCGCCTCCCCCTGCCTCTCAAAGGGGAATCTCTGTCTACCTAAAACCAATGACCCTGTTATCTCCAGGACCTGGCTTTGGGGTGCGGGGTGGAAGGGAGAGAGGAACCCTCTCTCCTGTGCCCTGTGCCCCAGTCCTCATGTGCTGGGAGAGGCGGGAAGAGTGGCGAGAGACTTGAACCTGAGGAGAGCTCGCTCACGGGGGCAGCTCTCCAAGGCCTGGGGTCCGCTTCACGCCCGTCATCCCCTTCTCCTGCCCCTGCAGGCTCTTCGGCTTCGTGGCCCGGAAGCAGGGCAGCACCACCGACAACGCCTGCCACCTCTTCGCTGAGCTTGACCCCAACCAGCCCGCCTCCGCCATCGTCAACTTTGTCTCCAAGGTCATGCTGAGTGCAGGCCAGAAGAGATGAATGCCACCCCTCGCCCGGGGCCATGGCAGTGGGGACGGGGCATGTGGGGCGGGGACTCATGAATCCTGACCACCCTTGAATCCAGAAGGAGGACTTTGGGCCAATTTTGGAGAAGGAGAGAAGAAAGTGCAACGTGGGGAGGGGGAAGTGAATTGCAGAGGGGAAGGGGGGGAGAGAGAGAGAGCTAGAGAAAGAAAAAGATGGGGGAGGATAACTCGGATTCCCCTGGGTGGATGGATACCGCAGAGCCCCCAAAGCCTCCACCGCTAACCAGGTCCACCTGACCCCCCTCCCCCTTCCAAGAGGCTCCTCAGAGGAGACAGACAGACCAACTCCTTGAGGATCTATATTTTGGAAGTAAATGGAAAAGCTGTCTCCCTAACCCGACCGCTTTGCAAGGAGAAATCAAATTGAGAGAATCCTTTTCTGGCCACCTCTGGGGTAGATTGGCAAACCAAAAAGAGCCAGCATGGGCACCAAGTGGCAGAACTTTTGCCTGTGAGAGTACCGTAGACCTGAGGTCCCTGAGGTCTCTGGACTCTGCCTCCGATGTACAGTCTGTGTGGGTGTCTGTATGGGGTATATACTGTGTCCACACCCACATCTTCACGTATTGATTTCCATGTGCCTCTCAGCCAGAGTTATAAATATATAGACTTTTGCGTGCCCCGTGTATTTGCACATGCATGTGCATACTGTCCAAAGAAGGTGAGAGTTGGGCGCGACAGGGCAGCAGGAGTATCCAAGATCATGGGATCGCAGACTCTCTCTCGGTCCCCACGCTTGCTCTCTAGCGGCCCTGGGTGCTGCCAGCACCTTCCCAGCAAAGACCCCCGCAGGAGTGGGGCTGGCCGCCCTGCAGCCTTAGCCCTGATCTGCCCCCACAGGGAGGCTGGACGCTTGGTTCGGGAGGTGCAGATGTACGTGTGCATAGTCTTGGGGAGGAGATCCCTCAAGAGGGTTGCTGGTTGAGCTCTGGGGGTCTTCTCAGAGGCGTGTGGCCCAGCAGCAGGTATGGGCAGGTGGCTCCGGCCAGCTCTGAGCCCTCAGCCCATTCTTGGGTTTTGTGCCCCAGACCAGCCTTTCTTCAGAATTGCTTATCTGTTTGATGCCTTTTTGGGTGTCGGGGATCAAGCCTTCCTGCCCTGGTTTGTCCTTCAGGGTCTCTATGTTGGAGCTCGTCCTGGGGAACCTGCTCCGTGAGGCCCCGGGGGAGACACCCGATGGCCTTTCGTCCCCCCCTCTGCAGGTGATTCTGGGTCTGATTTTTACTGGGCTGCCCGGGCTGTCCTTGGCAGAGCTCCTGGGGCCACTTCCTGTGCATCTACATGGCCTACCTACAATGCCAAAGCCTCGCTGTTCCCCATCCTGCCATGGTTTCCCCAGCAGAGCCAAGCTGCCCGTGGAGCAGAGGGGCAAGGGAATGCATTTAGGTCAGAGGGCTGAGAGTCCATCTGGGCAATTCGAACCCCCCAGACCACCACCCAAGCACTCTAAGCCAGAGTAGAAAATTCACCGGGATTCCATTATTGAATGGCTTCTTAAGCCTATGGGGTTCCCTAGAGAGAGGCATTGTACTGATATATAAATATATATAATATATATGTGAGACATACTGACAGAATCTGTAAGCTAATAAAATATAAGAAAAGGTTAAAAAAAAGAATAGGTAAATTGACAAGAAGTATTTATTGTTTTCCCATATTGCTTTATTGCCTTCCCGGGCATCAACCAATTCCCGTCCCTTTTTTATGTATAAGTGAGGTCTGAACTGTAGGGGGCCTTTATCCTTGGAGCCATCAGGGGTCTCCTGGCCCTACTGTTGGCCTTCCCTAGACTCCGTCTGGGGCTCAGTGAGAAGGGGGTGCACACGTCCATTCCCTTCACCCCCTTGTTTTCTGGCAAGCCCGGGGCACAGCAGTCAGCTCCCAGAGATGAGGGGAGCTGCCCCCCTCACTGTGGGCCTGAACAAGTGGATGAGCCTGCGGGGGACAAGGGTGTGTGTGGCAGATGTGGGTGACAGGTGTGTCTTTTGCATTTTTTCTCCTCCAAGAAGCTGTACCTGTGTGGACGTTCTGTTTCAGGGAGTTGGAGAGTGTCTGAAGGTAGGGAGCAGGCCCTCGCTTCCTAAAGAATACAACCTTGCACTTGGTGGCCAAGGTTCCTCCCAAGTGCTCTTCCTTCTGAGGCATTCAAGCCAGATACCCAGATCTCCCCCCTCCTCATTCCCTACATACCCCGACTCTCTTCCCAGATAGGAGATATCCCTTGCCCACTTCCTTTGTAAATATCTCAATCTCCTGCTGGACCTGGCCCCGGGACTCTCCCCTCCTGGCCTGGATGTCCTCTCTCCGCTTGAGGCCAGGTGGAGTGTAAACCCTTCGGCAGCCAGCCCCGGGCCGTCACACGTGCGTTCCCACTGCCCACCAGCAGCTCCCACCTCCCAGGCATGTCCAGCCCGCCCCACTCAGGCCTGAGCCTAGTGTGACCCTGGGAAGGACCGGGCATCCTGGGAAGCTGATCAGCTCACTCCCTCACGTCCCTCTGGAAGGAGTGGGTTTCCAGAAGAATGATAGGGAAGGGTACCCCCGTCTCCAGGCGGCCCTACCTTTGGGTCAGACACTGCTCGGGAGCACACTGTGGCTCTCCCATGTCTCACAGGTTAGGTCTCTGTACCCATGCGTGCACGCGCACACACACACACACACACACACACACACACCCCCCACACCCCACAGCGCTGCGGTATATTCTTGCCAAAGATTTCCTTTAAGAGAAAGCACTTTTAATAATTATTGTTATTATTGTGTGAATGTCTATCCTTTCCTCTCCTCCTTCCCCCTCAACCCTTTTTGCTGTTATTGTTGAATCTGTGTGCCAGCCAGGAGAATGCTGTCTGGTCTTGAAACAGGCTGGCAGGGCAAGGGTCTGGGGGAAGTTGGCAAGGAAGAACGGGAGAGGCGGTGAAACAGTGACACAGACGCCAGGCGGGCTCAGGCCCCGCCCCCCCGCTCCAGCCAGGCGTCTGAAGCCGGCCTGGGGCCTGGGGCTGGCCTGCACGGTGTCTGGAGGGAAGAGGGCAGGGAGTTGACATCTGTCCGATTCAGGGAGAGGTCCAGGTGGCTCCCCACCCGTGGAACAGGAGGACAGGGCAGGGCATGGGAACAATGGAGAGGTGACCCCAGAGGGGAAATAGGAAGGAAGTGAGCTGTCTGGTCAACCTCCAGGGGTGACTGCAATGCTCCTGCCCTGCAGTCTTGGCACCCTGGTCCCCTTATCTAGCCAGGTGTTTGGGGGCCAATACACTGTGTCCTAGGCTAGGGAAGGGCCTTTTGACCCCTATCTTTGTCGGAGTCTCTCCCTAGCAACTCTAAAAACATGTGGATTCCTTCTCCTGTGGGTTTCGAGGACTCCCTGGGTGTGTCAGAGGCTGGCAGGATAGGGGTGGCGGGGCCTGGTGGCCGTGTGATCTGTAGGAGGCAGCAGCCAGCTGGACAAGCGTGATCCTTATAAAGGGCACTCAGGAGGGGGGGTACTCTGATGCACCACAGCCGAGGTCAGGGAGGCTCCCCTGCCATCCAGGGGGTGTGGAGGTGTCTGTAAGCAGAACAGGGATAGGCCTGGGGCATTTGCTCACCGTCCCTGCCTCCTGGCTCTCCCTTGCTTCTTCGGACTGTCTCAACTTCAGGATTGGGGGAGGTCAAGTGGGTCCATGCCCCATCCAAGGGCTGCCTCCCGCCCCTACATCTCCCCACACTTGGGTTCCTTGGAGAGGTTGGGGGCAGAGTCCCAGAGCCACTCTTCACCCAGGCCCAGGCCCCAGGGTCCTGAGACTGGAGCTCCTGGCTGGTGTTACACGGGGCGGGTGCATACACGTGCGTGTGCAAGTGTGGGTGTATATGTGTACATATTTTGCTGGTCTCTAGGGAACACGGGGTTAGGGTCAAAGGCAGCGAATGAGCTATGGGATGTCAAGGTCAGTATCACCCAGCAGTGAAAGGAATCAGGAGGGCCCCGATCGCTAGATTATCAGTATTGTTGGTGAGGATTGGCTACACGGGGTGCTCCCTCCCGACTCCTCTGTCCTCAGACGCCCAGCATGTTTGAGGACTTCCGTTTATGTCCCACACCTGGGCTCTTCTCAGCAGCGAGGTAATTGCAGAGGAATGTCCCCAGTTTGTTTTCTAATCAGTGTTAAACAGTTTGAGACTCTCCTGTGTGTCCATGTTCGGTTTGTGCGTGAGACTGAGCACATGTGTGTGTGTGCACGCCATGTTTCCCCATTTTCTCTCTTCCCGCCGACACGCCATTCGAAACAAATGTAAGAAATTCCTTGCCACCCCCTCCCCGCCTCCCAGGCCCTCTGCAGGAGAAACAATAACTTGGCATCCTCCCTGTCCCCTGGCTGTGTATTTATATAGATGGAAATATCCTTTCTATTTTGTATCATCGTGCCTATAACCTCCGCCACCTTGTATAAACCCTGACCTGTGCTCCTTGCCCTGGATATGAATGTATTTTACACCAATGCTGGCCCGCTCCTGTACAGCTGCTTTGTTTCTTTGCGACCCATTGTATGGCTTTATAAATGGTAAAGCGAAAGAAAAAGTCTGTGCCTTTATCTAACTGTGTTTTTCGGGAAGGGGTCTGCTGCGTCTTGGTGAGCATGAAGGGGGCCTCACCCAGGCTCCGGGTATGGGGTGGGCTTCAGGGATGCCTCTGGCAGATGCCTCTGCCTCTCCTCTCTTCTCAGTTAGGAGAGAAACTCAAACTGTTTTTTTTTAAATTTTTTAACGTTTATTCATTTTTGAGAGATGGAGAGAGACAGAGCAAGAGTGGGGCAGGGGCAGACAGAGACGGAGACACAGAATTCAAAGCAGGCTCCAGGCTCTGAGCTGTCAGCACAGAGCCCAGACGCGGGGCTCGAACTCATGAACGGTGAGATCACGACCTGAGCCGAAGTCGGACGCTTAACCCACGGAGCCACCCAGGCGCCCCTCAAACTGGTTTAAGAAAAAAAAAAAGAATGTATTGGCCCACGTGACCAAGAAGTGAGGCACCACTGGTCCAGCAGCTCGAACGGTGGAATGGGGAATTCAGCTCCATCACTTGGTTCTGAGTTGGCTTAATTTTTGGACAGCCTCTATCCCTGGGGTGGCCACACGGATGCTCCAGGATACGGCCACTCGGTGCTACCAGTTTGCATCCTTCCAGTGCAGCAGCCCCTGTAGAGAGCTCTTTTCTCCCAATATTTCAAGCAAGTATTAGATGCTGGGATGAATGCTCTTAGGCTCTGATAGACCCTGCTTGGGTCATAATGACTAACTCCGAACCAACCAGTTTATCTGGAGCTGGTTCACAGGACTGCTTCTGGAACATTCTGGTCCACGGGGACAGCAGGGAGGTGTCGTGACATCAAAGTGACAAGGAGAGCAAGGCTGTGAGAGGTCATGTAGCTTCTGACAGGCAGATCACGTAGCAAACCTGCTAAGTGCCAGAGACGACATTGAGCACGTATGCGTATTTTCTCATGCACCTGCACCCAGTGAGATAAGGGCCGTCCTTGTCCTCAGTTTACAGAGAAAGAAACCGAGCTTCAAAAACGTTGAGAGATTGCACAAAATCACAAAGCTGATAATTGGCGGAGCTGGGCTGTGAACCCTGAAGCGTCCATGCGTTTCTTAGCTCACATCTCTCTTCCTCTGCTGTTGGGGTTTTGTTTAGGAGGGAAAGACAGACTCTGATGAGTGATGGGCAGGCAGGAGACCAAACTGCTGGCATCGGTCCGACGGGGAGCTCGGGAGGCTGGGTGGTCTGGCTGGCTTCCCACGGAGGGGACCAGGGCTCCACATGTGTGAGCAGGGAGGGCACCCTCCGATGCCACCCCGCTCTGGAGGGATGTGGATACTTTAGGCTGGGCCTGGGGCAGGGGATGAGAGAGACAGAGGAGAGGGACAGGCTGAGGCTGCCTGGCTTTGAGGGGACCAAACAGGGGGGCAGGGTGGGGGCCGGCCCTGGGGAGGAGGAACTGGACTGGGGCTGCAGCAGGAGGGTCTGGGGTAGGGAGGCGAGCGCTCCTCATGCCCCTTATTACACTGACGACTCTTCATTCCTCATGCGAGTGTGGCCCCTGCACTGTCAGCATCGGCATCACCCGGGAGCTTGTTAGAAAGGCAGAACTTCGGTCACCACCCCAGACCTGCAGATCAGAATCTGCATGCTAACAAGACCCTCAAGAAATCCGCACATGCACCGAAGTCTGAGCAGCCCGGCTGAGTGTCACACAGCTGGGACTCAAACCCAGGGGCCGAGATGCTCCATGCACGGCTTGCCTCAGCACCACCCGAGCCGTTAGGATGGTGACCGCTCTTGTCTGGGTCTCCGGTGGAGACCAGCGGTCCTAGGCATCACCTCACCGTCCCGTCCTGCTGACCGGAGTGTGGAGTCTCTGCAGCCCGGCGCTGGCCGGGGCTAGGAAGGGGCGGCGCCGGGGCCTGGAACTCAGCACCCTGGTTGTTCCAGGTGTTCCGAGCGTTGGCAGAGTCCAGCCGTGGAAGAGGCAGGAACATCAGTGGAAGGGCAGGAGGGGCAGAGGGATGGGGTTAGGGGCCAGAGAAGAGGAGTCTCTCACTTGGCCTCAAACTTGGCTGAAAAGTCCCGAAGCCTGGGTCACACCCTGAGATCCCAAGTGAATCCGTCTGAGGTCCAGCGGGGGCACTGGAATTTTTCACCTCTCTCCAGAACCACTGTGGAAGACCTTTCTTCGTGCAGAATCCTCTGTGGCAGGTGTGTGTGCCCACAGGCAGAAAGACAGACAGAGGCACCTGCCCTGGAGAACGGCCCAGAGGAGGGCCAGAGTAGGAAGAAGTCCTCTCTGGATTGGCTTGGATGGCCCCATGGCCCCCTTCCCCATGTGCCCCCTTGTCCCCTTGGGAGCTGAGCCCAAATGTCCCTCCTCCTGCCCCAGCCCCCAACCAGCCTGAGGCAGAACTCGTTGAAGGAGAAGCTGTCTTAGTCTCTCCAGGGCCATGCCCAGGCCCTCTGGATGTGAGTGGGAAGGGAAGGGCCTGGGAAATCTGGTCCAGCGGCTCTGAAATGTCTCCTCATGGGCATAAAATTCTGCCTTCCTCTTTTAAAGAGCTGGATTGTCCTCATTCGTTGGCGAAAATGACTATTTGTCTCAGGAGTTTCTAAGCAACTCAAAGTATGGAAAGGATCTAGCTGGTTCTAAACAATGGACAGTAGGTGTGGGACCAAATGCACCTGTGTGTGGGGGTGGGGTGGGGTGCATGCACACACTCACATACACGCACACACACGCACACACAGGAGACCTAGCCTGTTGGGCTGCACAGTGTCTCCTTTGTGACCTTCTTCCCGCCCACCTTCTGGTGTGGAGACTCTGTCCCAGGGGTATCAGGCCAGCAAGGGGCAGGGCTGCTCCCACAGCGAGCTGACCCCTGGCTGTGCTAATTAGCAGAGTGGCACAGTCAGAGGAGAGGGACAGCACCCGTAACCCCCTGAGTTCCACAGGTCAGGCCAGGGGCCCGGTGCACAGTGGACACAGGACGTGGGCAAGCAGGAGTGGGTGGAAAGGGCCAGTGGGCTGCAGCCTCGAGGAGCCTCGAGGAGCCTCAGGACTGGCACAGCTTGGCTTGGAGCAGTGGAGACGCGGGGAGGCCGGGATGCTGGCTGGGCTGTGTCCTGTGGCCTCCCGGGGACAAGGGAGCCCGCACCGTCACAGGTGGGGGCTGCTGGGAGCCCAGAGGGGGGAGGAGCTATTGGCAAGTGTGCTCTGGGACCAGTGAGCTCCCGTCTCTGCAAGTGCTGGAGTGTGGACTGCCTCCATCCCGGATGTGGCCGCGGGCACAGCCTAGGAAAGGCCTCTCTTCCAGCCCGATCTGGGCATCTGGGAAAACCAGGCCAGGCCTTGGGACTAGAGATGAGCCTCGTCCAGTGTAACCTGTCAAGGGAGCGCGGGTCTCCGAAGCAGGCATGGCTGGGCGTGGTTCTGGTTTTGCTAGGACTCCGGGAAAGTTTTTTTTTCCCTCTCTGGGCCCCGGTTTCCTCATCTGTAAAATGGGAGAGCGCCTACCCCGAGGGGCGGGTGTGCAGATAAACTAGAGTCTGCTGCCGGGCTGTAGGGCCTTAAGGAATATGCATCTGCGTTCCTCTTCCTGTGCCTCTGGCCTCCTCCACACCATTCCTCAGGCCTCGGGAGACGCTTGGCTGCAGAAAGGACTCGTAGTTGAGAGCCTCCCCAACGATATTGATCTAGCTGGCTCCTGACTCCAGACCACATGCCTGAGGTGGGGGTGGTACGGCCGCCTCCACGGCTCCGGCTTTTATGGGGTTTAAAGATCATCTCTGGCCATCGAGACAGGATGTCCGGGCTCTGGACCCCTCCTCTCAGCCCCCGTTCCATTCCCTGACTCCTGGGTTGGTCCTGAAAAACCAGGGGGTGCTTTGCAAGGTCATCGGCCCCTGGCCTCCCCCAGCCTCGTATCCTGCATGAGTAGAATCTGACCTGGAGCACCATCACCCCTCCCTCAGGGGACTCAGGCTGGTTGGGGACATCAGGAGCAGAGGCTGCGTGGGGCAGGGGTCCTCGAGAAGGGCAGGAGACCACCAGGGGGAGAAGGAGAAAACCTCACAGACACGGAGCTCTAGAGCTGGTGGAGACCTCAGGGTAAGTCAATCAATCCATGAATTCACCAGATATTTATTGAGTACCTACTATGTGCAGGCATTGTGCTTGGCATTGAGCAATACTGGTGTGTTTGCTTCTCTTGCAGCACCTGGGTCTAATGACAGCATGGAAGGGAGAGTGGGGGGAACATAAAGAAGCAGCTAATATATAATTACAGCGTGACAAGTGCCCCAGAGGACAGGCACATCATGCAGTAAGAGTTTGTGAACAGATTCTGATGGTCTGGGGAGAGCACAGAAGGGGTCCCCCAGGAAGTGACGTTAGGGTCCACAGAGTGAGCAGGAGTCGATTGGGTAAAAAGGAGAGAAAAGATATTTCAGGCAGAGGGAACAGCACATGCCAAGGTCCAGGGGCAGGAGGGACATAGTCTGCCCGAACCTCATGTGCCTTCTCTGGGCAGCGTGTTTTGCAGTTTTAATTTCATATTCAGTGGAAGGCCAGATAGAAAAGGGGTTAAGCGCACAGGCTGTGGTGTCACGGTTCAGATTCTGCTCCATTCCTACTAGCTGTGTGACCCTGAGCACGTGGCTTGACCTCGCTATGCCTCTGTTTCCACATCTGCCAGGGCGGGATGACAGTGGTGTTATCCGACTTCGGGGGTTGGTGTAGGAGTTGAGAGTCTCCACCTGTACAAACATTTTAGGACAGCACTCGGCAAACAGTAAATACTCAATAATGTCGGCTCTGTTTATTATCTACTTGATTCCCTCCCCGCTGCCCCCCTCACTAGGCTATGAAGTCCTTAAGAGCAAGGACCCAGCTCCGTACCTGGAGCCCCGGCACAGTGTCGGGCATGTGGGAGGCCGTCTCTTCATGTTTGTGGAAAGAGTGAGGCAACTGCAAGGTCAGCGTAGCCCAAGGGAGCTGATGGGGGGTGGGGAGGGTCAGGAGGTTGGACTAGAAGAGGGTGGGTGAGTTTGGCAGGGCGCATTTGGTCACGTGAAGGGTTTGGTGTTTGTTGTAAGAACAGTAGACGGTTTTGAAAATTCTCCATCATGAGAGTGGTGGGAACAGATCAGCGTTTTGCAGAGATGACTGGGCTGTCTGTTCCAACATCTGTTGAATGCCAGCTATATGTTAGATAACATAGTCGATGTTATCTAACTTATTTATAAAACGACCCCAGGAAACAGGTTATATGTGGGTAAGGACACTAAAGCTTGGGAGATTAGTTTGCCCAAGATCTCAAAGCTGGAAAATGCTACAGAAATGGATTCAAGATCCCTTAGGACATTGACTCAGCTTCTATAACAGATTCCACATTACCAAACACTTAAATGTGCTAGGAGTCCCCCCCACCCCGCCCCGAGGTAAAGGCTCCAACTCATACTGAAGCTCTACTGATGAAGTTGCCGAGGAAATACAGGTCCTTCAGTTTTGTTATATGTGGTCCAGAAAGGTGGCTCCAGCTCCTGCCATTGCAGCTGCATTCCAGTTAGTGGAAAGCAGAGACAGAGGAAGAGCAGATCATGTCCTTCTCTTTAAGGACACAGTCCATTGTTTGCATCGTATACATTGTTTCTGCTCAGATTGCCACCGCCCAGACCATCACCTGACCTCAAGGAGCTGCTGGGAGATATTACTTTGATGCTGTGCCACCAAGAGCCCAATGAGTTCTGGGGACTCATTAGTAAAGGAAGAAGAGGAGAGTGGGTGTTGGGCGTAGCCGCTGGTTTCTGGCTCACACTCCAGGGCCAGTGGGAAGGAGATCCCCTCTGTGGCTCCAGAAGCAGGAGGTGAGGGCCTACACTATGCTTCTTTCTGGGGCCACACTGGGCATGCTCAGTGGCTAGACTTGGAAAACAAACACTGATCCAATGCAGGGGCGGTGAAGTATGGTTAGAAGGATAACACAGAGTTGAGGGACAGGTGAGGAGTTTGGGGCTGGATGAGTTGAGGGAAGTAGCCGAGGGACTTCCGGGTGGAAATGTTCACTGGGCACTTAGAAGTGAAGGGTCAAGGTCTTGAATTTACAGTGATATCATGTGGGGTAGCTGCACGGCTCAGTGGTCCTCTTTCCTGGGAAGGCCATGACATACGGGGGTGACCCCCAGTAGTCATGTCTGTGCATTGGGGTACCCTGACTGCTTCCTCCCAGTTATACAGCAGGCTGGTCCAGGGGCGAGTATGTGACTTAAGGTGGGGCAGTGCAAGCTCCTCCTTGAACCAGAGAAAGGAGAAAAGAAAGGGCCCGGGTCTGGGGTGGGTGACTATGAACTTCTAGACAGTACCTCCAGCGAGGTGACAAGATGCAAGAGGAGGACGGTCCTGCGTCTCAGTACAGAGGACAGGGACCAGGGCAGCAGGACAGAGGTCCCTGTGTCTCAGGTGTGGTTCAGAAACTGCAGAGAGCAGCCTCACTGGGGCCACGCAGCCCAGATGATGCCGCGGCCCTACCTAAGGTTCAAGTACTGGGCGCCCCGAAGTTCCTCGCTACTTTAGCGGACAGGGTTATGTGATGGAGAAAATAATCTGAGTCGTGAAAATCTTGTCATGCATTTGTGGGGTGAGATTCATGCTGATCTAAAGGCATCGTAGAGAGAGGAGGGTCATGAGTGGGACCGGGGCACATGGGTGTGTGGGGAGGAAGCAGAGGAAGAGGGTCCTGTGAAGAGGACGGAGGTCTCAGAACGGGAGGAAGATCTCATGTGTTAATAGGCAAAGGGGAGAGAGTTTCTAGGGAGAAATGGCTGATCAACAGTCCAGCCATCCCCCTTCGGATCAAGTCGCATGAGCCCTGGAAGTTCATTGAATTAGACCGTGAGGCCTTGTTTCTTCCTTTGGGGAAAGAGTGACCGCAGAGCGTGGGGGCACAGGGTTGAGCAAGTGGCTTAGCACGGTGTCTAACTCAAAAGGGCACAGGATAATCCCAGAACTGGTGACTCCATGAATGACCAGGAGGTGGAGAGAGACAGCAGGTGCGGGCAGCTCTTTCAAAAACCCTGACTGCTACCCACCGTAATTCCCTTCTTGTCCTGGGCTTTGCTCTCTGCTCTCAGGTGGTCCACCTGCTTTCAGGTTGGCCTAGCTTCCACCTGCTTAGCACAGGGCAGAGGCCGGGAAAGGAGGTGATTTGTCCCGGAAATCCGAAGCCTCCTTGGGGTGGCCTTGCAGAAGGAGCTGACACCTAATCTCGATCTTTCCCGCAGCAGTATCAGCAGGTGTCAGCTGGGGAGGGAGAAGCCTTCTCTGAATGACGCTCCTTCAGAGGGCTAGAACCAGCCGGACTCTATCCCAAGTGGAGATAAGGGAGGTGAAAATCAGGTGAGAGCCGGCTGCCTTTGTGCCTTGGCTTCGCATTACAGCCTCTCCCCGCACTTCTTCCTCTCCACTCCCTGCTCCCGGAGCGCTGATAACCCAAAGCCTGGATTGGTATTGAGGAGGCTGGCAGCAGGTGCACGAGGCGGACGCCAGAGCAGGGTGTCCGGGCTCTGCAGGGCCAGGCGGGAGGAGGCCTAGGGAGATGTTACGTCTCAAGTTTCCCCCCTCAGGGCCCTCTCTCCCTTCCTTCTTTTCTCGTTCATCCCCTTCCTAGCTGCTCTTTCCCGCTGCCTTCCCGGTTCCCTTCGGTTCAGTCCCCCTCACTGCCCATCTCATTGCTCTTTCTCTGTCCCCCAGGGAGCCTCCCCTCGCCCCCCACCCCTCAAGGGGGCGGGTAGACCGGCTGCAACTACCCGCTGTGGTCTTTCCCGGTGGATGGACCAGGGACCTCAGAAAACAGGAGGGGCCTAGGCATGCGTGGGGGGCGAAGGGGGGCTCTGGAAGTCCAGAAGGGGCTGCGATTCTGTGATCTGAACTTTTCTCCTCCAGCCTTAGGGTCTGACCGTGGCCGGCTTCCCAGTGGAGTCCCTGGCCTGAGGCTCCCTCCAGCGGCCAATAGGGGTACTGCAGGCACTCTTGGCCGCGGTCACTGAGGCCTCAGGCTGAGCCAGCTTCCAAGGGCCTGAGAGGCCCAGTTAACTGAGAGCTGGAAGCCGAGAGTAGTTGGGCACTTAGACGCAGACTGTTTATTAAAAGCTCCAGGGCAGTGGCGGGGACATAGATCTGGAGGCCCCTGGAGGTTTCATCATTAATCACCCTTCCTGGCAGCGCAGAACTGGTCTCGATCTTCTTTTTATTGATTTATTTATTAAAAATTTTTTTAAAAAATATTTATTTATGTTTGACAGAGAGAGAGAGACAGCTCTGTGAGCAGGGGAGGGGCAGAGAGAGAGGGAAACACAGAGTCCGAAGCAGGCTCCTGGCTGTCAGCACAGAGCCTGATGTGGGGCTCGAACTCACCGACTGAGATCATGACCTGAACTGAAGTCGGACGCTTACCCGACTGAGCCACCCAGCTGCCCCTGAGCCATTCAGGTGCCCCCCCAGATCTTCTTAAGGGCCTGCTTGGGGATGGGGCCCGAGGTCCTGCAGGTGGCCCGTGGTGGCAGGAACTGAGGCCCTGAGGCTACTGAGGCCACAGTGTGTAGCTCAGTGGAGGGGCACTGAACTAGCAGCCAGGAGATCTGGGTACACTGGGGCTGGCCAGGAGAATTCCCCTCTGAAATCTCTGTGTCCTTTTCTCTAACATGGGTCTCTGGGCCAGACGATGTCTCTGGGTACCTTATCACAGCCCTGCATGACCCGACTCTCTGGGTCTGCAAGGCTGGTCAGCCCATCGCCCTGCCGCCGGCCTGCTGTTCACCCTCGCCAAGCTGGCAGGCCGGGCCGGGGTCTCTCCTAGGCAAGCAATGAAGAGTTTGGCTCCACTTGTCCTTAGGAATGACCCGACACTCTGTAGCTTCTTTTCTGCTCACGCTTGTGCCTCGGCCTTCAGTGCGAGCAGGTTTCTGCAGGGTCCGGCTCCTACGGAGGTGGAAAACAGCTGCTTCCTGTTCTCAGGGCCCTGGGTCTAGGAACCAGGAATGCAGGTGCCTGCATTCCCTGGACTTGGTAATTCACTTCCCCCCTCTTCAAAGTCAGGGACCCCCCATGAGACTGAGTGTGAACATCCACCTTTCCCTCGAAGACTCCCAGGCCACCGGTCTCACCCACCTGTCCCAGGTCTTTATGAAAGAGAAGCTGAATCTGACAAAAAATAAAAATGAAGAAGTTGAATAGACCTCTTCCCCCCCCCCCTGAAAAGGAGTGATGGGGGCAACTTGGCAGAGGCAGGACTGAAGCTGATACCCCAGCTGAAAAACAAAGATGAGACAACAATTTCGACAACCTGCACGTGGAACAGGGAGGCAAAGCGCATGGTGGGGTAAGGGGGGAGAGGGAGCCCGAAAGTCCTTCCGGTCTGCTCTGCTCCTGCCCAGCCCCCGATTCCAGGCCAGTTATTTGACCAGTCTGTGCTTCAGTTTCCTTGTTTGTAACACAGGACAGTAATGATAAAGCTACATACATATCAGTGGTCCTTTATGTAGGATGTCTAGTTTGATGTTGACATGGAATATTGGGAGGGAAGTTTATTTATTGACTGCCTGCAATGTATGAGGTACATAGGATCTCATTTATAGTAAATCCAGCCAGGTGGCCATTATCGCCCCCGTTTCACAGATAAACAAACCAAGGCTCAGAGAAGTGATAATTCAATTAAGAGCCGATCTAAGGATTTGAACTCACATCTGTCTGTTTCCAAAGACTTATCCAGGAAGGTATAGATGGGGTGGAGGCAGGAGCCTACTGAGGGTAGGGTCCGGAGAAGGCAGAAGTCCTTGTGAGACCAGAGAAGAACAAGACAGGAGAGATGGAGGTAGTGAGGGAAGCAGCAAGGGACAGGCCTAGAGAGAAGAGGGCTCAGGGCTCATGAGAGCTGGTGATCCCTCATTTCAATGTGCCCTTTGTAAGCAAGACAGCTGAGGTCAGAGAGGGGAAGGGACTTTCCGTAGGTCACTTGACCTCTTAGAGCATGGCTGGTCCAAAGGTCCAATGATTGAGAACCTAGAACCATCGCCAAGAGTCTGAGAAGGCCAGACGTAGTCTGCAGGATGCGTTTGGGGGATAATCCAGGGCCTGGCCATGGGTGGCACAGGGAAACAGGACCGCAGAGGGCAGCAGTGACACCCTGGGAGAGGAGGTGGGTGTGGTGAGAAGACTGAGGGTCAATGTGGGGCCTTCCTTTCCAGCCAGAGCTGGGAAGGCCCCGAGACAGGACTGGAGGGGTCACTTGCCCTGACTCTGGAGGGGCTGGGCATGCTCCTAGGCTTAACAGGAGAAAGTCTCAGGGCAATCCAGGGACAGAGGGAGAGAGAAGCCACAGAGAAGTAGCTCACGGCCAAGGACATCATGGTTAGAATCTGAGTCCGTTGGACATCCAGCTGTGGCCACGAGGCCAGTCATCTGGTCCAGAATCCCCTCCCTCCTTTAGGAGGGGAAGTGGGCATTCTGTCTCTTCCTGCCTCCCCTGGTCCTGGGGAAAGGGTTGATTTTAGGCTGTAGAGGCATTGGAAGGGGGATGTTGCCCCCTTGTGGCCATGGTGGTGGTATTATGAGGCCAAGGCTGGAGGAAGGGCTCCAGGCAGCCAGCTGGATGTCAAGGTTGAAACACTTTTGAGTTCCTCCTATGTGGCAGGCTCCCTTTGTGAGAGATGTCCAGGAGTAGGGCTCATGCGAGACGGTGGTGGCTTTCAGGCTTCAGTGCTGTGAGTGGTTTTCTCAAGAGCGAATTTGGGGCTCTAAGGGGCCCAGGCACGTTACAACAGCAGGAGTGGCAAGGATTAGAAGGACAACGGGGCACGTGGTGAGCTGTCTGCATAAACCAGGCCCTGTGTTAGGCTCCAAGGACGCAGACCTGGACCATGGCCTCCATCTATGCAGGACCCAGGCGAGAGACCAGCTGACCATCGCGCAGCCTTCTCCGGGATGGGGGGACACGGGGTTGGGGCATAACCATTTCTCTATGGGGCGGTTTCCGAGTGATATCCTGGCCTCTCTCCTTACCCCTCTGTCTTTTTCATGTCAGGAGGAGGGACTCATCAGGTCGGGGGGTCTGGGAGGAGAAAGGGAGCTCGTCTACCTGTCTCTGCCCCCTCAGGGCTGGCACACTGCTAGGATGTTGACATGTCCCATGTGGCTGGGCATCTGTGTGCGGGGGCCCCGTGGTTGTCCAACACAGCTCAGCTCTGGGATGGGGGGGGGGTCTCATTTCGAGTGACATATGAGCAAGTTACGGCGGCCACGGGCCTGAAGTCACATTCTCCAATCAGCTCTGTCAGTAACGTTTTGATCTTCGTCTTCCTGACTTCGGGTCAGTCGATTGTTTCTGAATTCGGGTGTGGGAAGAGGAGGTTATTTATTATTTCTCTAAAGCCCACGACCAGTGGTTCTCAGCCAGCGGTGACTGCCCAGGTGACTGCTGTCACAGTCGAGGGTGGACCCCTTCTCCTGGTATCCAGTGGGGAGAGGCGAGGGATGCTAAAAAGGAAAAAAATCCTAACACACTCAAGACGGACCCTCAGGACAAAACGTATTCAGCCCAAATGTCAATAGTGCGGGGGTTGATAAGCCCCGACCGAAGGCATAGAAGGTTATGAGAAAGTACAGTAGAGGTGCCCAATGCGGCCTTTTGCAGGGGGAGGCTGTGTGCAGTGGGAGTTGAAAGAAGGCTTCTGGAAGGAGGTACTATCTGACTTGGGTTTGAAATATAAGTTGGAGATTTCCGTGCAGATGAGGGGTGTGCGAGTCAGACATGTGGAGGAATGTCCAGGCAGCGGGAACAGAGTGGATGAAGGCATGGAGGCAGACAGGCCGTGGCGCATCTGTACGGGGAATCAGTGCTTGGTGCATGAGCACAGCTGGGGCAGGCAGATCAGGCTGCGGAGGCGGGTGGGGTGGAGCACGGAAGGCTTTGCACGCCTTGCGGTGGACCGCCTCCTCATAAAGTATAGAGAAACACGAAATACACTTAGAAAAGTGTACCACACACAAGTGTGTGTCAATGTGGAGCTCAATAAATTATCAGTCATAGGGTGCTTTCCCCCCCTTTGGCTACTATAAATAAAGCTCTATAAGCATTTCTGTACTTGTCTCTTGGGGTTCATTCTTATGAATCTCTTTTTGGGTAGAAGCCTATTAACAGAACGGCATGGTCACGGTGTATGCCTATGTTCAGGTTCAGTTGGTATCGTCAGACAATTTCCCTAAGTTCTTGCAGGAATCCACACTCCTAACCGATAGTGCCAGAGAGTTCCCACTGCTCTCCTTCACCAGCATTTCATACGGACACCTTCTTAAATGTCAGCTCCCCTGGGATACCTGTAATGGCAGATGTGTGTGTGTGTGTGCGTGTGTTTAAAATAATGTTTATTGGGGCACCTGGGTGGCTCAGTCGGTTAAGCGGCCGACTTTGGCTCAGGTCATGATCTCGCGCTCCGTGAGTTCAAGCCCCGCATCGGGCTCTGTGCTGACAGCTCGGAGCCTGGAGCCTGTTTCAGATTCTGTGTCTCCCTCTCTCTGACCCTCCCCCGTTCATGCTCTGTCTCTCTCTGTCTCAAAAAATAAATAAACGTTAAAAAAAATTAAAATAATGTTTATTGACACATAATTTGTATATAGCAAAATTCACTATTGTAAGTCTACAGGTCTATGAGTTTTCACTAACCTATACACTTTTGTAAGAAAAACACACACTATTTCCATCACCCCCCACACCCCCCAAAGATCCCTGCTCCTCTTTGCGGTTAATGCCTCTATTACCCCCAGTACCTGGGAATCATGGATCTATTTTCTGTCTTTATAGTTTTGCCTCTTCCAGAATGCTGTGTCAATGGAAGTGTAAGGCAAGTGGCCTTTTGAGTTTGGCTACTGTCACTTAGCAATATGTTTCTGAGATTCATCCAAACTTGTTGCATGGACGAACAGATGGGTAATTTCAAAAGTGAGATGGAAACTATAGGAAAAAATCTAATGGAAATGCCAGGAATAGAAGACACAGTGACAGAAATGAAGAATGCTCTCAATGGTCTCATCTCTCTTTTCTTCTCTATCATAAAATTTTTCAGCATGAACGGTTGGCTTATACAGGAGAGTAACAGGAATGAGAAAGAAATGTGGTCGGTTCCTTGGTTGTGTGTGTTTCTTAGAACACTATTTCCTTTTTTCTGGGTTGAAAGCAAGGTCTGGTTCAAATGGAAGGTGAGGCCTCTCAGGGCTATCAGTGCCCGGCTTACCCAGTGGTACCTACAACAAGCTCGCCTTGTACTCACGTGGAATCCTGCTGAAATCCCGGGCAGAGTGCAGCCACTGGAATCCGGGCCTACTGGGCGTTGCCCACAGCTGTGTGTGTATGGGCAACAAAGGCTAGTGGACAAGTTTATTGCTGCCTCTTCTCTGCTCAAGGGCACGCTCCCTAGGCCCGTTGGACTCCACTTACAAAACACAAGTTCAAAGACAAACTCATCGAGAGTTGAGAATTCATGACATTGATGGCAGAACGTGGAACAAGCATGGGCTCTGCCCCCACTCTGGTTCACACCCCCACGAAGCTGGCCCAGGAGCCCCGCTCCATTCGTCCTAATCCCAAGTCCATTTTCCAGATGGAGCTTTACATTTCTGTTTTATTCTTTATTTTGTTTAAGTTTTTATTTTTAAATTTTACTTTTTTTTGAGAGGGGGGCGGCAGAGAGAGAGGGAGAGAGAGAATCCCAAGTAGGCTCTGCAATGTTAGCACGGAGCCCCACATGGGGCTTGATCCCACGAACCCTGAGATCATGATCTGAGCTGATATCAAGGGTCGGATGCTTAACCAATGGGGCCACCCAGGTGCCCCTACGTTTCTGTCTTAAAATTTTGCTTGTGGTTCCCTCTTCTGTAATATATTCTTGTTTCTTGATTATTGTTTTAGAGATTATCCAGTCATTTTCTGCAGCTGAGAACTAACTCATATAATCCCCTCCCTTTGCCTTGCACCTCTTACCAATATCATTACCTTTAGTCCTTCCTTGGTCTTTTTTGGAACTTTATATAAGATGCCTCTTTACTTCTTGCTCTGTAACTTGTAAACATGTATCTTGATTCCCTCGTTTTGTAAGTTGGGGACTGTCAGGCCCATTTCCTTCGACAAGTTTTCCCCTTTCGCGTTCATCTTTTCTCACGTGTGCTTTTACTTACCACACGTGTTAGGGAAATAGTAGATGCTGAGACAAACATGTCTTGAACTCGGTAAAGGTGTACTTACCGCTCACAGAGCAGCAGCGGGGAGATGACTAGGTTGGCAGGCAATTCATTGATCTGGTCTGATGGAAGCTTTATGGATCCAATGACATGTCACGGGGACTTGCATGCTAATCATCTGCTTCTCAACCTGCTGGACAGAATAACGAGCGAACCCGGGCGATGCCTAGGGGCCAGGCCCGGAGTTTGCGCACGTCAAGTCACGCATGCCATCGGCTGGAACGCAGACCCGGGGACACCCTTTACTGCGGGGAGGAGGGGGGTAGCTGCCCAGGAAGAAGAGGAAAACAAAACAGTGAATCTTGGTCAATAACTTTGTCCCTTGTATATCACCAAGTTTGTAGTCTTCCCATTCTCTCCAGCGGCTTCTTCATTAGCTGGTTCTACAGCTACAAGTCTATGGCCAGGGTTGACATGGACACAACTACACGGTCAGGGTTCCGATGCAGGACCAAAGCCACCCTAGGTAGTTTGAGTGGGGAAGAATTTACTACATGAATTCAACATTTATGAGGAGGGCTGGAAAAACAGATTCTAGCTTAAAATTTCAGGAACCGCTTTAGAAATCGTCCTCAGGGGTTCTGTGACTGTCACAGTCAAGGAGCTATCACCCCCAGAACCACACGGGCCAATTCCCGTTGCCAGGAGGAGGAAGCTGTCTCGGGGAAGCCCCGGCTGCCGGTGGTTCTAGAAGCACGCAGACCTGCTCTGAACCCACCGGCGGCAGGAGGGCGGCTCCCAGACCCGCCTGGGCGCCCCTGAAGCTGGTCGCTGGGCACCTGGCTTCTGCTGATGCTGCGCACAGATATTCCGGCCCTTCCGCTGCCGTGTGCACCAGCCCGAAGCAGCACCAGCGGTAACAACTCCACGTCTGCTTGGAAAAACCTTGAGTGCACCCGGTTGGCAGAGTGTAAGTCGCATGGAAGGCGCTAGCTGCAAGGGACATTGGGAAACACAGCTGTCAGTCTTCCAGCCTCTTCCATCCAGAAATAGTTAACAATATTCAAGCTATATGTGTGCGTATATATATACATGTATATATTCAAACATTATATCTATAGCCAAACACACACACATTTACACGGTGTAAATCCACTTTTGTATCTCCTTACGTTGAAAGCTGAGCTCACGCCAATATATCTACTTCCCCAGCGTTTATTCCCATTTTCTCCTTTTCCATATTTCCTAGTGAGAAACGTGGCTCCCATTATTCTCAGTGTATTCCCTATTTGTCCCCTCTCGCTGCATAACCAATCTGCTTCGCTCCTGCCCTTAACCCGCACCCCTCTTGCCCAGACACCCTCTGCATGGGGCACTAGCTTAAAAATTATTCACCATTTATCTGAAATTCCAGTCCAGACGCTGGTCCCTAGAATGCTCCCCCATAAACTTCCTGCGTGCCCCTCTCCACCTCAGAGTCAGCCTCCTGGGCACCTGACCTGCAGCACCAAGTCTCTGCTTTATTCTTTCTCTGGCTCTGAGACCCCGGACCACACTGGTGCGAGTCCAGTTCGCAGAGCAAACTGGGGCTTTCTTTAGAAGGAGAACCTAAAACGAGCTCAGGATGCCAGCCTGCAGGTTGTGAAATGACTCCGATGCCCACCAGGGGGCAGTCTTTACCCACATGTGAGCAGAACAGCGGCCCTGGGAGGGTGAGGGGTGGGCTCGAGGAGCGGGCCCTGCGTGTGTACGTGCGGGAGGGCACGTGCGCGCTGGGCAGGCCTGCGTGTGTGTGTGTACGCGTGCGTGTGGCCAGATGTGTGCTCAAGTGCCCGACCCCAGGCAGGTCGTTCCTGTCACCTGGACCTCAGTTTTTTCATCTGGACAATGAGGGGCCTTTCCATTTTGACAGTCTGGTCCTTTGTGTCTCAGCACTGTTGGGTCATCTCTTTAGATATTTCTCTGCTCATTTAAGAGAATTAAAAAGTCTAGGCCACGGGGAGGCGGGGGGGGGGGGCCCAGGTGGCTCAGTCAGGTGAGTGTAAAACTCTAGATCTGGGTTCAGGAGCTCTTGATCTTGAACTCGGTCCTGAGATGAGCCAGGGTCAGGCTCTGTGCTGACGGTGCAGAGCCTGCTTGGGATTCTCTCTCTCCCTCTCTCTCTGCCCCTCCCTGGCTCGCTCACGTTCCCTGTCTCAAAAATAAATAAAACTAAACAAACAATCAAAAAGATCCAGGCCAGTGATTTGAGGTGGGGGCCAGGTGGGGCAAAATGGAGAGGTTTTATTTTCTGCTACCAACAGCAATGCTTTAATTGCATTTTTAAAAATCTGAATTTTCATTTCAGCGAAGGTTTCTCTCCAAATAATCTGAGTTTGTGAGTCCTGTGCAAAGGCACCAGGGACCCCGGATGGTGCTTCTCTGCTCACCTGTGGGAATCTGGCCCCATCACTACTTCTCAGAGCCTCTGGGACTTCCCAAGAGGGTGCCCCTGACGCAGTAGAGAAAAATGAAATGGGAAAGAGTGACATCAGGGTCAGCCTTCCTGATCCTCGCTGGTCATTTGATTGCTGTGCCTCAGCATCTCGTCTGTAAAACGGGAGTGGGAACATCCACACAAGTCACACTATTACTATTATTGCTGTTAAATCCTGGTTGAGTGTTCCAGTCTCAGCTGCGTCATACAAACTCTGTGACCTTGACTCTTCTCCCTGTGGGACCTTTGTTTCCTTCTCGTCACCAGGCAGGGACAGCACTCATTTTGTGCAGTTGTATTGAATAGGGAGGATGTTTGTGAGACCACCCGGTACATAGTAGATCCTAAATAAATTCCAAATTCCTTTCCCGGATCCGCGCGGCTTCCCAAACACTTAGTCTGCTGTCACCCTGATGTCCGAGAGGTCACAGCGATAAGCCAACGATCCCACGTGGCAGATCTTTCCAGGACACCTGTGCGTAGGGGACAGCGAGAGTGCAGGCATCAGGAAAGCTCAGGGGAGCACGATTTAGCTTCCTGGAGCGCTCCTTTTGCCCCTGAGGTATCACCACTGTGGCTTGCCTGGGGTAAAGGGGCGGGGCTTGCAGGGGTGCAGAGGGCGTGTCCCCTGGAAGCCACCACTTTGCAGGTGGGGCCATGCCATCTATCTGTGTGAGGAAGGGGGGGTTTGTTTTCTGTTCTTGTATTTTTCCCTGCACTGTCCCCAGCTCCCATGTCAGACAGCCTGCTCCTGTGGGAGCCTCTATTGCAGGGCGAGTGTCGGGAGGGCTTACACATACCAGTCTTTTCCGGCACTTTTTAACTTAATTTAATTTAACTTAATTCTATTCTATTCTATTCTATTCTATTCTATTCTATTCTTTTCTATTCATTCTATTCTATTATTTTTTTCTGGAGGCTAGAGTTCTTTGGGAGGTGATCCCTCTGAGGGCAGAGTCCCTGTGGACCTATGCCCTCTCACCTGGCTGTGCCCAGGGTGGACAGGACCTCGGGTGGACTGCCTGATGTGTTTGGGATCAGGTTTCCCTGGCACTCGGTGGCTCAGAAACCTCAGAGCCCTGGGATCCTGGGGGCAGTGTGGCCCTGGAACGGGGTCTCAGCAGTAACCGTTGGGGACAAGTGGCCAGTGACCCCTCGTGCTTCCCTTCTCATGATGGTGGTGAGAGAGAGGCTGGGCAGGTGTCTCACTGAGACTGAATTCCCTGCCTCCAGGTGGGATGGGAGCTCAGAGACAGCTCGACCTCGATCCAAAGACATTTTTAAAAATGACATATTTTGCATCCCTCAAATTGTAGAAACGATTTATAATTGCTAGTTCTGAGTCTCCCGGATCCCCTACACAACTTGTCCACAGCGAATGCGCACTGAGCCCTTCTCCTTAGCTGCCAGCCTACCTATTGACACCTCCCCATTGCCCGAGGCCCAATCCCACGGGCATGGCGTCAAGAGGCCAAGGCGAGGTCTCCAGACTGCAGATGCCTGGAGAAGGTACTGCTCAGTCCAGCACTGGCACATCGGTCTTCTTGGGAAAGGTGCAGGAATGAAAGACAACACGAATAGCCACCAGTCACTGAGTACTTACAATCTGCTGGGCATGCTTCTAAGCCCTCCGAGCATATTATCTCATTAATCTGTGCAACGGCCACTGCTGTGTTGTCTCATTTCACAGATGAGGTTGGGAGAGGTGAAGTCCCTTACCCAAAGTAAAAAAGCTAGCAAGTGGCAGGGCCCGGACACCAGCCTGGGTGGCTGGAGCCCAGAGCCCCTCCCTTGAATCACCTGGAACTCAATAAATAACGAAGTGCAGAAAGAATCAATTAGGCAGGTGAGGAATGCGAGGCAGGATGAGTTCAGTTCCTGCTTTCCACACTTCTGTGCTGCGAGCCTGTCCCACCCTGTGGGACAGCCCACCCAGCCTGTGGGGGAAGCGAGGGTCACTCGTCCGTCTCTGCCGGACCCTCTGGGGGCTTCTGGTCCTAACTCTGGGCTGGGCAGTGGGAGCTCTGGTGCCTTCTCTATCAAGGATGGACAGAGACGTTCTTTTTCTTTCCCCAGTGCCATTTTGTTAGAGCAGAAAATCCTTGAGGGGTGAAGTCACATTTTCCATGTCCCTGAAAGCTCCAGAGAGCCGACGAGTATTATTGTAACTAGAGGAGGCTGGGGACAAAGGAAGCTTATAATTTTGTGAACAGAGGCTTGGGAGAGGCCTGCCTGAGATGGCTTTCCAGGGGGAGGGAGAGGGGAGAGGCAGAATTTGGAAAAACCCGAAGCTGGGGGAATCACGGGACTGGTCAGCGTGGAGGCCTGGCACCCAGGCAGAGACTTGCTGGGGATCAGGTGAGTGGAGGGGGTGTTCCCCGACCCGTCCTGATTCCTTCTGCAGTCACCATTCCCCAGTGCCCCCCTCTGAGGGATTTATGCTAAACTCGCAAGTTGTTCTGAGGAGGTGGCCAGGTCACTGGGCTTGGGGCTCAGAGCCCAGCTGGTGAAAAGCCTTGGTTCTTTTCCCCAGCTTCTTCATCTGTAAAATGGGATAGTGAGGGATCTGCCCCGATGTGTATCCCGTCAGCCTGGTGACAGGGCCGCGCTCCTCTCTCTCCTGCCTGAAGTTCCCACCATTCCTCACTGTCTTTGCCAGACCACAAAGGCGGGGGGTGTCTGCCCGTGGTACTGCCATTTTTCTAGGGAGCCTGGAGGCCTCCGCTTGCCTCGAATCAGAAGGACATTAAGAGCTAATAGTGAGTGCTCCACGGTAAGTGACTTTCTACGCATCTCACTTAATGTGCGCGACAGACTTGCAACGTCCATTTCACAAGACTAACAACATAAAGGCGCAGAGCAGGGGCGTCAGGAGCCCGGGGCCGCACAGCTTTCTGTCTGCAGAGCCCGCGTGCACGACCACTGAGTGTCTCTGCTCAGCTCCTCTTGGCCCAGAGCCTCCCAAACACCAGGCTGGGACCTGGGACACTTGTCACGAAACACTTATTAACATCCTGGAGCACAGCTTTAGCACCATGGACAAGAAGACCTCTTAGATGCTCGCCTCACCGTGAGAAGGGCGCACTGAATTAAAGGGAGAGAGAGAGAGAGACACTGAGAGACAGAGAGGGAGAGAGAAAGGGGGAGTGCCACCGTTACCAAGGAGACAAGCATCATCACATAAAGTAGTGTTCTGGGAAAGGAAGAGGAAGGTGACAGGAAGGAGGGCTCTCCCACCTGGCGGGGGCAGGCCAGAAACGCCCCTGCATGTGTATTTTGATCCATAAACTGAGGACGGCAGGGGCCCTTGCCTCGCGAAGGAGGAAACAGGTACACCATCATCTCCCTCTTGATTCATGTGAGTGGCTTGGCCTGGGTGAGGACGATGCTGGGATGGGAGCCTGGGAAGTTTCTGCCACCTGCCTGGTGGGGGGTGGGGCAGGCTTCTGGACTTGGAGGCTTCGAAAAGGTTGAATGAGGCCAGAATTGGAGGAGGGAGGGGAGTCCACGCTGCTCACCAAGGAGACCCAGCCTGACCATATATATGCTCATTGACCTCAAGAAACCTTTTCCGCCAAACACTCAGGCACCTGCCGCTTCTGGCCTCTGAGCCCCGCCCCTGGCTGTAGCCCAGACACCTGCCACCGAGACCTATATCGCAGGTGCAGGCAGTCGGGAGTCCCTGAAGGTGAACTCTTTTTTCTCCATCTTTGGATTTGCACCTCCACCCTTGTCTGGGGCATTTGTCTTCGAGGGGGCTTTTTGTGTATTGTCTCCATTATCTGTGCAGCCTTAGTGAGGGTCCCGTGGTGAGCAGGAGGAGGTCACAGTCACCTGCATGAGCCTCATTTGATGGGGATCTTCAAAGCTTCGTGTGCCTGCGAGGGGAAGTGGGAGGCTCCAAGAGAGTTGATACAGTGGGAGCACTTCTGAGGATTATTTGCCCAGAAAAACCTCTTTCCCTGGGGTATCTAATGGGATTAGAGTGCCTGCTAACCAAGCCCCTCACTTTGACAGTCCAAACAGAAATGGAAGCTGTCCTCCCCCAGTCACTGGGGACCGGCTGGGGCTCGTGATCAGGGGCATCTGCTGCTGGAGCAGGCTAAACTTGGCTCCGGGATTGTGTCAAGGGCATCCAGTTGTGCTCCCAAGAGCCTCAGCGGCCAGCGTCTCTCCCGGGTGTCTTGAAAGGCCCTCCTGGCTGGCGGGCACTCCCCTTGTTGGAATGCCCTCAGCTGCCGACACGAGGGACTGGCACCCACACTCACAGATGACGAATGCGTAGGGGAGGGCTAGCCGGCTGACCTTGGAGGAGCTTGGCTCATCAACTTTTGCTTCCAAGACCTGGGGATGCTCAGGAGGGGGCAGCAGAGGGGAGATGGCACACATCAGAGCTGGCAGGGTCTTTGGGCATCACTGGGTCCAGAGATTCGCATTAGCTGTGTTATGTTTTCTTTAAATGAAAGTTGAAATGGAACCCCACTAGAAGAAACAGCAAATAGAGCATCCTAGATGAAATACGCGAGGGGAGGCCAGAAGAATGTGATCTCGGTCCACCCCTCACTGTTACGGATGAGGGAGGTCATCCTGAGACATATCCCCAGATCCTTTCCACTTGCCTCTGCTCTTTATGTAATGGCTCTTATTCTGGGAGGTACCATGGGGGTACCTGTCTCCTGGGGGTTGAGGGCTGCTGAGGCTTAAGACCTGTACTGTATGGGCGAAAGCAGAGGGGCTGGCTGGATCCTCTCTTCTCCTAAGCTAGTCTTCACCCCTTCCTGGCATTTCCATGGTGGAACCTTCTCTGTTCTGGGCAGAATAGGACTCTACCATCCCTGTGCTCTGTCTGCAATCTGGGTGCTGGAGTCACTCTGTCCTCTGTGTGGGTGGTGCCCTCTTTGGCACTGATCTCCAGGAAAGATGATGCGTGCCCACCTGCTCCTCTTAAATCCCGCTCTGTCTCCTTGGGAAACACCTCCCATGCTCTAGCCATCATCATTTACTTGTGATTTCTGCCCCCATAGCTTCGACTCAGAGGCTTCTGGGGTTCCCAAGTTCAATGCAACGTCCCTACTTATCGCTCCCTTTCTCCTCTCAGTGTGACTGGTCTCCTAAAGCCACTGTTCTCACCTTGGCTTCCATTTCTGGATCACCCTGGGCTGGAGCTCAGAGCTGGTTTGCACCGGAGCTAACCCATGTTCCCTTGTTAAAAACTGATCTAACTGGGGAAGGAGATGCTTGGGAAGGATGTTAAAAACTGATCTAACTGGGGAGGGAAGATGCATCCTTCACAGCCTCGCTTGCAAGGGGTCAGGTTTGTTGCCCCAGCATCAGAGGCCCACTGAGATCTTCTTCACCTTGTCCTAATTTGTTCGCTTGCAGGGCGTTCTTGTGACTGACCCAGAGAACCTCTCTTCTCTGCCCAGCCTGTCCTCTCTACCCAAATGGGGTCTCAGCCTCTGCAGAGGGTGGCTAGATGCTGGTGATGGTCCAAAACTAGGTCTGGACGGCCCTGAGCATAGTGCAGAGGACCAAGAAAGTCCAGACTCAGGTGAAGCTGGCCCCAGCTGTCCATTCACCTGGACGGTGGCATCTGCCTGGTTGCTGGCCCATGAGGGTAGATGACTCTTTTTGAGTGTGCATAAGAGGGAGGGGGATGCTGCACAATATCTTCCTGTCCGTGCTGGGCCCATGTGATCCTGACGGGTCAGGCCTTACGGGACAGTCCCCTGCTGGGCAGGGAAGAATCAATGGCACATGTCATCATGATATGTGACATTGTAGCTGCCCTGGGAGTCAGGGGTCCCAAAGGCCGTACATCGGCCCTGGTCAGGCGCGCACCGTGTTCGTACGGCAAGCAGAGGTAAAACGAGTGTACAGGTCCACTCCTACGGGAAGGGCCAGGCCGTACCCTGTGGTCCCCTGTGGAGCCTGCAGGCTGTGGGGACATACACAGTCCTGTTTACCATCCCATATGTCCTTCCAGAAGGTATGCCAGCGGCTTGTGGAGATTGTGGGCTCTCGCTGGAAAGCCAGGGGCTGGGTCCAGGAAAGTTGATTTTTGTCTCCTGAGATGCTTGCACAGGCCCCAGGCCAAGGTCTGCTGAGGGCTGGCAGCAGACTGGGAAAGGCTCTGCTCCCCTGTCATTGCGGACTCCAGAAGCAGCCTCTAGGGAGGAGAAAAGCCTCGTGGAGGGCAGCACAGGCGAGCCATGCCGATGAGACAAAACAAAAGGGGGGGTGGGTTACTGGAGAGGGAACGGACAGCTGTTCCTCTGGGGTAAAAGGGTAGAAGTGCTGACTAGTGAATCTGACCTAGGAAGAGGGGGAGGGGCCAGGAAGGGGGGAAAGAAAAACAATGGAGATATTAGAAAAGCCCAAGGGGGCACAGTTCCCTGGAGGGAAGCCGTGGGGAACGATAGCTAGAACAGGAACTGAACTTGAGACAATAATGGTCAAGATGCTTTGGGATTCACGATGGAAACAAGTGCTCCTGTCTGTTTCCTTCATTGCTTCGACATCATTATATAAAATAGAGGCAACTGCAGATTAGGGTCTCAAAAAAAAAAAAAGAAGTTTGTTGAATGAATAAGTAATTTGAGCACAGGGATATAAGGAAAGGAACATTGCATCCTAGGGAAAGAGCTAAAAATCTCTTCCAAATCTCCTCTGGGGTCCTAGAAATGCTTGCAAGGGGCATTTCAGGGGAGATGTTGGGTCATCCCACCAGAGGGAACACATCGAGGCCTATAACTAGAGAAAGCAGAGAGAATAGTGAAGGTTGATCCCAACTTTAGGGAAGCCTGGGGGTTGGGGCACCAGGAGCTCTAACCTTGAGCAAGCCAGGCAAATATATGCCTTTCCCAGGCACCCGGGGAAGCCAGGGGTGAAAGGCATCATCACTTTCTCAGAGGTGGGGAGATCCGCAGTCCACCCTAGAGTGAGGCGGCCGGGCCCCCTCCTGGTGCTCCCACAAGGGATCCAATATCTGTTTACGCTTACACAGGCTGCAGGCTGTGAGGGGTGGTCCACCCAAGGAGGCAACTCGATGAGTCGGCACCTTCAGGGTGGCCGAGGAAGGATGAAGCAAGCTGTGGAGGGCAGACCCTTTTCTGTCAGCTAGTTGCTGGATCACGGAACCCTCGCTGCAAGTACCTGAGAGAACATTTCAGGTATTGGTTCTACGAACACTGAAAACCACCCCTGTGCCAGGCACTGGCTCGGGAGTCGTGCGAACAGCGGCGAGTCAAGGCAGGGGTGGTCTCTGCTCGAATGGAGCTTAGCGTCCAGCGGGAGAGAGAAGGATGGATGAAGTAATCAGACAGAGAGGTGTGTTCTAAGGGAGCATCAATCTCCACCTCTTGAAGAGAGGAATATGAGAGAATCTGCGGACCAATTTAAAACCACTACACTGTCCAAGAACAGACTTGTGCACTCCTCCCCCAAACCCAGTCCACTGGCCTGGTTCCTTGTAGAGCAACTGGTGCCCACAGAGCGAACCAGGAGCACACGCCTCCCCATTGTGGGCCAGATTCAGTAACCTGCTTCTTCTAAACAGACTACAGTGATGGTGATGTTCTGGGACTTCCAAGGCCAGGTCATAACAAGCATTGTGGCTTCCATGTTGTTACTTTCCCTTGGGTCACTCGCTGTGGGGGAAGTTGCTGCCATGTCATGAAGGTCTATGTGGCAAGGAACCGAGGCCTCCAGCCAACAGCCATGTGAGTGCGCCATATTGGAAGTGGATCTCCCAGCTCCAGTCAGTCTTGAGAGGACTGCAGGCCCCACTGACATCTTGACTGCCACTTCACGAGAGACCCCGAGCCAGAACCTCCCAGCTATGCTGCTCTTGGATTCCTGCCTTGCAGAAACTGTGTGAGATAACATAGCAATAGACAATTAATACCGACAGCCAAGGGTAGGTGTTGGGTAGGCATTTATTGTGGCTTGAAATTAAAATTTGAGAGTTGAGCGGCCCCTGGGTGGCTCAATTGGTTGGGCATCGGACTCTCGATTTTTGGCTCAGGTCATGATCCCGGGGTCCTGGGATCAAGCCTCGTGTTGGGCTCCTTGCTGAGTGTGGAGCCTGCTTGAGATTCTTTCTCTCTCTCCCTCTGCCCCTCTCCCCTGCTCACACACGTGCACGTGCGCTCTCTCTCTAAAATAAAAATAAAAATAATAAAAATAAAAATAAAAATAAAAATAAAAATAAAAATAAAAATAAATTTTGGGAATTGACTGCCATTTGATGGTGGGTGAGCCATTTAGGAAAACATAAGACGAGAGAAGAGATCCAGATTGAGCTTCAAGAAATTCTGTCCCTTAGTGGCTCTGTGGAGAAGGACAAAGTGGGTTTCCAATTGTGCTCTGCATTGTTTTTGGTCCAGTGGAGGGACTCAGTGGATGGATGGGGGTTGATAAGCAGCTAGCCCTGCCAAGGCCTCTGGTCTGACTCATGGTCCTGCCTTTTCTGTTTTTAGGTTGGGGTTTAGAGTAAGATTCATGTGGGGAGAAGCCAAGATCTGACTCTAGAGTATCGCAAACTGCTAACCGGGTGCAATTTCTTTTTTTGTCGATGAGGAAACCGAGGCTCAGGCTGGCGAAATGACTTGCCCACGGGCAGGAAGCCTTGGAGATAGGTTTCTGGGCCCCAGTCAGGTGTTCTTGCCACAGAGTCTCCCATCTCCAGCACCTTCCAGGGGGCCCTGGGGAAGAGTTGGGAGATCCGCAGAGGATACGATGGATCTCTGCCCATGGCATCACACCCCTTGCCACTGTACAATTTGGGACAATGATACCGACCCCCCCCCCCCCAGGCCACCTTTTCTGGGAAGGGGGCAGGAGCCATGGGCCCATTCCTGGCTTTGCTAGGCATGTGGCTGCTCTGAGCCTCAGTTTCCTCATATGGCAAATGGGAATGAGGATTCATCCCTGTGAGGGTCCATTGAGGTAGGAGAGGCAGGGGGCTTGTCATCCATGAAGTGCTTCATAAATGGAGCAGGCAGGTCGCTGCTGGCCGGGGACGCACAAACGTTGAGGCTGCCCCTGGGCGGGATGGAGACCTGGAAACCCCGACACAGTATGACTCCTCTGCTAGACCAAATGCAGGCCGGCCGCTCAGAAGGCTGGAGCCATCAAACTGTCAATAACCCGGACCCCCATCAATCAGCAGGATCCCTCTGGGTCTGACTTGTGGTGCAAATGGACTGTTAGCCGTTCCAAGTTCTCTTGGCTCTCAAGTACCCATCCTCTGGGTCCCCGGTTCTGTAAATCTTGCCCCACTAATTGTCTCCCTGTCAAATTTGGAATTGTACGGAAGGGATGTGAGAAATCGGAGTGTACCCATTGTCTTACTGGGGAGACGGAACGAGGCCCGGGAAAGCGGAGTGACTGTCCGCAGTCAGACTGTCCTCTACCCACCCGTGTCCACCTTCACGGTTTCCACGGAGTGATGCTTGTCATCTCAGCCCCTCACGTAGCTGCCCTTCCTTGGCCCCCCCTGCCCTCCTGAGCCTCCTCTTCCCTGACCATCCAGTCTGTGGCCCCGTGATCCAGCTTTCACCCTAACCCTGCTGCACCTCTGTCGGCGCTCACTGCACTGGACCCCTGGCCCTGGCCCGAAGATTATGCTGTTTGTGGCTCCACGATCCCCCTCTAGCTGCCATGCCCCCTTCCGTGTGGGACATATGGCTCTTGAGTCCTCTGAGGGGAGGCAAGGAGGTCTTAGGAGAGGAGCCAGCAGGCCTCTGGGTCTGGGCGCCTCACCCCCATGTTGGCTGTCCTGTCCCCTTAGCCCTCACGTTCCTCTCCTTCCTTCCCCTTCCTTCCCCAGCCCTCTTCACCCCCATCACCTCCCAGCCCTCCTCACCCCTACCACACCCCAGCCCTCCTCACCCCCACCCCTCCCCACTCCTCCTCATCCCTCCAGCCCCTTCAAGCCTCTGGGCTGTTTCTGAGGTTTGGAACCAGCAGAGCATTTCCCCTGACCCTATATTTTCTCCTGCCACTTCTTCTTGCTTGAAACCATTTGTAAGCAAAAAACCATTTGGGGTGTTGTGTTTATTTTTTCCTAGTTCCACGGGAAATTACTCAGAATGTATAAGTATGTGTTTTCCTTAGAAAATAGATTCCTTTACATTTTGGCTTTGTGGTTCCCGAGGCAAGTGGGGCCCACGGAAACCCGGGCTGCCAAGAAGGCTCCCCTTCCAGGAGTCCCGCTGGCCTCAGAATTACACCCTTTCTCCTCTGGGGGCTAGCCACCCCCTGTGGCCCCCTCGTGGGCCCCTCATCTTCTTGAGTCCAAGACTCCAGCCCGGCGGGCCAGACACCTCTCCACCACATTCTCCCAAATGCTTCGACTCCAGTCCTTCCTCCTCTCTGTTTGGGGAAGATGTTGAGGCAGATCAAGGCATGAGAACATTTTGCCCTGCCTTCCCCCCACACCCGGGGCGGAAGAGCTCCCTGTCGGGGTCTCCAGCACAGACCCAAAGCCAGGATTCCGGGTTCTGATCCTGGCTCTGTCTCTTGCTAGCTGGTGATGCCGGTACACCTCTTCACCACCCCCCACCCCCCCCCAGGCCTTGTTTTCTTTTCCCGTAAATGGGCACGTTAACAGTATTTGTGCGGAAGGCGACCTTGAGGATGCGGGGAGGGCACGTGCGGCTCTGGCAAGAAGCCACACGGCATGTTTTCTCCTGTGCCTGTGCACGTGTCTGACATGTGAGCCATCCCAGCCCCCTCCTCCCGCCTGGCAAAGGGAGACCGAGGCAGCAGGGGGCAGCTGCGGCTTCTCCCCCGCCCCTCCGGGGCCCCTTCCTTAGGCTTGACCCTTGAACCCACAGTCCTTTCTCATCCCCCTCAAAAATCGCCTTTCTAGGGGCGCCTGGGTGGCTCAGTCGGTTGAGCGTCCGACTTAGGTTTGGGTCATGATCTCGTGGTCCGTGAGTTCGAGCCCCGCAGCGGGCTCTCTGCTGACAGCTCGGAGCCTGGAGCCTGTTTCAGATTCTGTGTCTCCCTCTTTCTCATGCTCTGTCTCTCTCTTCTCAAACATAAATAAATGTTAAAAAAAAAAAATCGCCTTTCTATTTGCATGCCCGTGTTCACAGCGACCATCTGTGCTCACCGTGGCGGGAGGCGGGAGCAAGTGTCATCGGCGGATGAACGAAATGTATCATATTGATAAATATTGTCGGGAGCAATCTTCCTGCAATTTTCCATACAAATCGAAGTTATTCAGCCTTAAGAAGAGTGAAATTCTGACACGGGCCACAATGTGGACGACCCTTGAAGGTGCTTTATTTCATGAAACAAGCCAGACACCAAAGGACATACCGTGGGGTCCCATTTAGATGAGGTCCCCAGGGTAGTCAGATTCAGAGACAGAAAGGAGAAGAGTGGTTACCAGGGGCTCAGCGGGGGCAGGGTGAGGGGTTTATTGTTGGAGGCGCAGGGTGTTTTAGTTTGGGATGACGAGAAAGTTCTGGAGACGCATAGTGGTGACAGTTGCACAATATTGTGAATGGACTTGATTCCAAAGAACGCTACACTTACAAGTAGTCAAAATGATAAATTTTATGTTTTCTGTATTTTACCACGGTCAAAAAGGCAGACATAAAAATACATACATCACTAATAATAATAGCAAATTTGCCTTTCCAGACCTTCTGAGGGGCATGAGGGTGGCTTAGTCTTCCTGGAGGGACTTTGGGGCAGGGGATAGATACATAAATGATAACTGTAGTGCGTCCCATTAAGGACTTGTTCTTGTCCTGAGAACCGAGTTTGGGGGGTGGGGGAGCCCAGGGGAATTTAGAAAGTCTACCTGAAGCTGGATGGTGACATTTGAGCTGGGCTTTGCAGGATGTGTACGACTTTTCAACTCAGGCTGATGGGATAGATGGGCGAGGTCAAGGGCTCATGGAGTTGAGGCACATGGGTTCACCCTTACTTGGGTGGCTGGTCCATGGGAAGTTGGGGGAGGCGACGACCATGATGCAGGACAAGCAGGTCGGGGCCCGAGTGCGAGGACTCGGGGGGCCCGGCCGGGGCAGTGGACACCTCTGAAAGTCTGTGGACCAGACTGATGGCTAAGTGCGACCCTCTCCTCTCTTCTCAGATCCCAGGGTACTGGTAAAGGAACGCAAGTTTCTTTTTGCGTTTGTTTTTAAAAGGGATGATTCTAGGCACCAGGACACGCTTGTGAGTGATATTTGGGGGACGTCCTGGTGTTTGTTACCTCTCACCCCAAAGGTGCTCACGGGCTGCCTGATCCCCACTTGGCCACTGTCTCTGAGGGTCCTGGTCTGGGAAGCCCGTTCCTTCCTGAATTGCTTAGTGCCCCTGCCTCTGCTTTCTCAGGACTCATCAGGGCCTGCCTCCTCCAGGACGCCCTCCTGGGCTAAGGCAGTGGCAGACAACTGAATCCATTTAACTCCCAGAGCTAAACTCTCTACCTCTTAGGGCAGAAGAGTGTGGTAATGAGGGTCCTAAACTCTGGGGCCAGAGAGGTGGGGTGGGCTCAAATCCAAACTGCTACCCAGCAGCCATGGGAACTTGGGTAAGTGACTGAACTTGTGTGCCTCAGTTTCCTTGTATGTAAAACGGAGACCGTACTTGTATCCGCGAGCCATACTGATGACAACAACCTCCGCCCGCTGTGTTCTGCCTCGTGCACACACACACCACTTCCTGGCCACAGGACGGGTTGTACCCGCAGTGGCCCCAGAGTCTCTCCCACTGGGGTCTTTATTTCTAAGCTTCTCCTCGTGATGCAAATCAGAGTGTGCCTAGAAGAGAGGCTTCTGACTTCAGCCTGGCTTCTGGAACTGGGCTTGACAGTGAACTCTTAACTGGCACACCTTATTGCTTTTAACCCTCTGCCCTGGCCAGCCTCCCTGGGGGACCCCTCAGTTCACTGGGCTCTCCAGCATTAGTAGGAAGCAGCTTCCGTGTCACAGAGATGCAGTATCTCTCCCACCTTTCAGGAACCAGGGGCCTGGCTGCTGGTGATGCGCGTGTGTGTGTGTGTGGCCCTCCTGGGTCCTGCAGCACTCCACTCGGTCCCAGTGTGTGACTGGCCATCCATCTAGTATTAATTAGGCACCACTGTATGCTTGGTAGAGTGCCGGGCACTGGGGGTGCAGAGCCAGATGGTGCCCTGCTTCAAGGGCTTTCGTTCTGGCGGTCAGTGGTCAATTGGCGGTGTCAGGACCCAGCTGAGAGCTTCACGTGCATTCTTCCCCGTAGCTCTGCCAGCGGCCCTGGCAGGTGGTGTGGGGCCCCCACCTTCAGAGAAGCATTTTGCGACAGGGAGGTGCCTAAGTCTATTCGGAGACATTGCCATCCTGTCTCCACCTTCCCCACTTAGACAGGGGCTTCTTGCCTTGGTCATTTGAGTGCCTCCTCTGGGGCCAGAAGGAGGCCCTGTAGACCCCATGGCACCCTCTCCTGCAGCCTCCGATGACCTCCACGTTAGGTCAGGCGTGGTTAGTCCCCAGAGCAAGTCCCCAGCTCAGAGCTCTCAGGGGTATCTCTGAAAGTAGGGTGCAAGGTGAGGATGCGTTGGCCAGGTACAGGGGACAAAGACCAGAGATCGCCTCCAGTATATTGGCCCCAGGGATAGGAGGCCAGCACCTACCTGCCAAGGCACCATTCCCACGGCAGCTGGATGCCTCACTTGGTGGGGAAATTGCAGGTCGGGCCAGGCGTGGTGCCGGGCCTTGTGGGCTGCATGTGCAGAGGCGGTGATGCCTCTCTCATTACCTCCTCCTTCTGCCCTTCTGTTTTCACTTGCTCTGCTTCCTGCTAAATTCCCTTCCCAGGCTAAAAGTTTCCATCTCTGGGCTTGGCCCCAAAGTGAAATTCTTTGGAAACTTTCAGCTGAGTTCATTTAGCGATTGTGGGGTGGGAGAGGGTGGGTGGGGGAGCCAGTGCGGTTCTGCTGATTTCTGATATTTCACATGGAAGCATGGTGAGCGAGACCCAGAACTTTCCCCTTGGTTGCTTGGGGGTCTCAGCTGGGTGATGGAAGAAAGTAGTGGGGGGGGGGGCTGGACCCCTCAATTCCAGCCCTGGCTAGGGGGAGACTTGCCCTGTTGATCTGCTGGTCAAGGGGTTTTAAGTCTTCAAAATGATTTGCTGATTTCTAAGGCTGGGATCTTTTGATACATGATTTGAAGGTTCTTTACACACAGCCCCGATGCTGGCTGATGGAGGCTTTAATAACCTCATGGCATGATTTTTCTTTGAAATGATTCGGGGCAGCCATCAGAGATTTCTAGCTTCTGCAGATGCCTGTGCTCCCTTGTCAGCCTCCAAGTCATAATCAACCATGGCTGGACCACAAAAGTCTCAGGCTTGGCCTGATGGAAATCAGGCAGCTGGCCCGGAAGGAATGAGCCTTGTTCTGCCCACCCTTCTCTCCTGTTTGTTTGGTTTTACTTGTGTTCTGCGTCAGGGATGAGCTGGTTGGGAAGAAGGGTATGAAACGTAGATCCTAGATCTGCACATGTTGTTTGGTTTGGGAAATTAAAAACAAAGCATTTGGTTGATTTTAGTCCAATAAAGTTTTTTTGTTTTTTTTTTTTTTTTTTTTTAGAAAGACAGGTTGTTGGTCTGGATGTAGCTGGTTTTTGTTTTTACCCTAACATAAAAAGGTAAAAAAAAATCAGCCTTTATTAAAAAAAAAAAAGGTTTGAAAAATGGTCTCTCTGAATTAATTTCCTGCTAAGAGGGTCTTCGGTAGATAGCAGCCTTGCAGTGCAAGTCAGATGAATGAAGAATGGTAGGAAAGGACAGAGGCCAATGTGGGATTTTCAGATCTCCAGAAAGTTCTGTGGCTTCGACACCATTTCTGGGACATATTTGTAAATTGCTTTAATTGTTCAGGGAGAGAGGAAGGGGCTGCCAAGTCCCCTTTCCCTAGAAACCATAAAAGCAAGAAGGTCTCCGGGGTCCCTGGGGTTTCTCACTAGTCTCACCTGGAGATAGGGGGCTCGCAAGCAGGGAGAGGAGCCAACCCATCTGGCCGAGTGCACGGAATTACAACCCCCAGGTTGCTAGAGGGGAGACCTTCACAGGCTCTCTCCGAGTGGGGTCTCAACTGTTTCCTTCTCTTTCCTCTCCAATCCTGGGGTGGAAGCTGTCCAGACGAGTCCAGAGACCCTGACTCTGTGTGTTTTTAAGAAACTGGGATAGAATTGACATACAGCAATGTGTAGCTTAAGGCGTACAATGTATTGATTTGATATAACTCACTGTGTGCTTTTCAGACCTCGTAGATACTGAATTGATGCTGTTGTTACTGTCCTTACACCACTTCCCCCTAAGCCCGCTGTCTTACTTTGCCCTTGAGATTCTTGTCTACCTTTTCACAAACAAGAATTTGAATGGTTGATTGAAGATAGGAGGGAGAGACTTGGTGGGGCGCAGGGAGATATTTCGCTTACCCTCTGGGGACCTGCGTCTCATCAGACCCTGAAAATGTCAGCGTCCATCGTTAGCGCTCACTGAGCAGCTATTATGTGTGGGGCTCTGTAGTCCCCTCTGAAGGTAGTATTCACGTTTGACAGTTTGGGAAACTGAGGTTCTTGCCCAAAGTCACACCTTGGGTGAGATACAAAGCAGGGATTGGCATCTGAACTTGTCATTTCAAGCCTATGATCTTAACCAGCCCAGTCAGCTATCTCTTGGGCGCCAGTGGATGTGAACGGTAGTCAGTAATTCCCAGTAGTAGCTGATTCTTGCTGTGTGCCCGTCTGCTGGCCAAGTATTTTGTACCTCTTCATTCTACCCTCCACGGCTCTGCTCCCAGCTCTGGTGCTGTTGGCCAATGCCGAAGAGGTCCTCAGACCTGAGCCATGTCTCCCCAGGAGCAGCAGCCCCCTCGAGGCCTTTGCTGTCGGGAGCCCCGCTTTGATTTCTAAGGGGCCTGAAGCACCTTGCCCTTGTGGGCTCCTTCCTGTGTAGAAAAACATTACAAATTATATGACCACATTGGTATAAAGACAAATATAATTCAGGCTGAATTCACGATTGCATACTCACTCTTACTATACTGATTTTTGTGTTATGAGTTTTAAGGAAAGGAAAATAAAAGCACTTCTGAGGGGTCCCCCAAACAGCGTGGGCCCCAGGCACAGTGCCCCCTGGAGAAGCCGGCTCCGTGTGTTGTAAGTGCCCTGTCTCCTTGTCTTTCTCTACGGCTCTGAGAACTCCTCTGGACCCAGACACCTCTGCCGTTACCTGACATAGAGCCAAACTCCACTCCTTTGCGCACTGGCTCTAAGGTTCAGGAAAACCCAGATCATCTCTGCTTCTTCCTTCCCCAGCTCTCAAAAGTCTTACGAGCCTTGCAGGGAATCACACTCCAAAGAGCGTAACCTCTCGGGGCCTTTCTAAAGTCCCTACGGTCGTCCTCCCTTCTCCCCACCCAAATTCTCTGATCTAGCCTTCTTCTTTTCCCACTTTGGGAATGGCTGACTTAAGCCCGGTGACCTTGGCAGCTCACCATATTCCCTAGGAAACTCTTTTTCCTTCTGACAGTGGGATGCCGGAAGCTCGAATTCGGGGAAGCCTCTTCTGGGGTGAATCCTGTGGCAATGGGGTTGCTTGTTTGGGATTTGGGCACTGCAATCCCACCCCCAGCCTTTGCAGGCTTTGTACTTCAAAGCTGTGGCCTCAAGAACTCGATGGAGAGAAGTGGCTTCTGATCCAAGCCCAGTCCTAATATCACTGGGGCTTGAAGGAGGAGTCCATCTAGTGTATTCAAAACACTAGTGTATAAAAAACCAACCAACCAACAAAACCCCAAAAAACCAAGTTACAGTGTGTGTTCTTTCCTCCTTCCTCGACCAAAACACACACACACACACAAAAACCCAAAAAACAAAAAAAAACCCAACCTTTTATAACAACCTGGAAGATCAGCTTTTGACTTAGAACTTTAATTTTTTTTTAAATTTTATATTTGAGAGAGAGAGAGAGAGAGAGAGAGAGAGAGACAGAGCACGAGCAAAGGCAGGGTAGAGAGACGGAGACAGAATCTGAAGCAGGCCCCAGGCTCTGAGCTGTCAGCACAGAGCCTGACGCGGGGCTTGAACTCATGAGCAGTGAGATCATGACCCGAGCCCAAGTCAGATGCCTAACCGACCGAGCCACCCAGGTGCCCCTTAACTTAGAACTTCAGACTCTTCGGAGTTCTGTGCCAGAATATACTGGAATGGGGAAAACTCCATGGTTCCTGCCTCCCATACCCACCCCTCTGTTCTCCTGGCTCCCATCTCCAGCCTGAGCCTGGAGCCTCTGTGTGTGTTCATGGGGCCGCCCCACCTCCTAAAGCCAAGTCTGGCTACCCCTCAAGTCTAGGTGTGTGCATGCCAGTAAAGTGGTTTGGGCCGGTCTTGGGAGAAGGACCCCTGGGCAGAGGCCCGCACAGGTGACCAGAGTGTGGTTCGGAGAGGATTGCTGGGCTTTAGGCTGGCATATTCCCTTTGCGTCTCAAGTCCTTGCCCTGTGGAGAACATTAAGGCTGGAGGAAGAGCAGATGAGAACCTTCAGGAATGGCCCAGGAAGGAGGTCTGTCTGGCCTGTGGGTGGTGCTGTCCTCAGTTTCCACTAGGCTATTCACTGTCTGGGTCTATATTTAGATTTGCTGCCTCCGCTTGTAGGAAGTTTGTTCATGTCCTAGAAGAAGTGAACTGCTCTTAGGGCGTGTGGAAATGGCGGTCCTTTGTTACACATGACCTACGCCCACATGCTGGAAGTGAACAGAACTCTTTATTGAAACCATTTATAAGTAAACTGAAGTCTTAAGAAGCAAGTTTAGAAAGAGGCAAACTCTTAAGAACAAGGTAGCTTTCTCGCTAATATTGATGGCAGTTGGAAAATGTCGATAATTTCGTAATTGAAGATTTCGTAGACCAATTCTTGTGACAGACCCGCTTGGGTCGAACTCTACCAGGGTATGAATAATTCCCAGGTTTCGCACCAGCAATTCTTACGCTCTAAATCGAGACAAACATCGTGAGCGCTGAGTGGTGAAGTTGTGTTTTAATCCATTGCCGAAGTTTTGGAGCTGGGGACATCCCTTGGTTTCTCATCCTAACGCTGCCATGGCCAGTCTGAGATTCCTCCCTGCATCTTCCCCACATATGGACGCAAAAAGGAGAAAATGCCCAGCCCTTTTCCTGCAGAGCAATGACTTTCCAGTCTTCCTAACCAATTAAGTGAACCCTAATGACTGTGTCCTCACCATGTGCCAGGCGCCCGGAAAGCAATGTGAATCACACAAGTGTGGTCCCAACCCTCATGATATATGCAAAACCTATTTTTTAAAAACAGTTAGAAAATCCTCTGTCTCCTGACAAATCAGGAGGTTTGCCTTAAATTTAAATATGACGAGGCTTCTTTAATGGCCGCGTTTCCTCTCAGCAGCAGTTGGTGTGAAAGTTTTTCAGTCTTCGTCAGAAAGGAGGCGTGTCCGTAGGACCGAATCCTTCAAGCGACTGAGAGGCCAAGAGGGTCTAAAAATCTGTCACAATGGGCTCGGCCACCAACTTACTTCATCATAAGGAAGAAAAAGTCATTTGCTCTCCCTGAGACTCAGTTTCCTAGGCTCTGCGGCAGGAGAGCTGACCCGGCTGATGCCCAGTCTCCCCTTCTCCCTGACGTTCTGTGACAAGCATTGTTAAGACAGAAATAGGCAATTTTCAGCATAGGCCCCGAGCGGCTTCACTGTGTTTATCCTGACGCCCACCTTGCACTGTCCTGCACCAGAGGTAGTCTGGCCTCTGTTGGGCAGCCTTCTTTGTCTCTGATCACAGTCTTCTATCATCCTTGAACTGTTTTGGAAACGGCGGGCCGGATGTATCCTAGCTGCTGATGGCCTCTGGGACTTCCCAGACCACTCTGGCTGCAGCACCCTGCCCCAGGCCTTCCTGATGGTCACTTGTTCGTCTCTTGTGCCCTCATCACGCACTCATCTATCCCCCACCAGACTGATCCATTCATCACGCAAATATGTATGGAGAACCTATAGTTCCAGGCACGGTTTTTAGCTATGGCAGGAAATATGACAAGCCCCTAAGTGTGTGGGTTGTACATTCCAATGGGGAAGGAGAAGAGATGCGTGCACAGACACACACACACACACACACACACACACATGTTGTGATGTCAGAGAGTGGTAAGTGCGTGAGGCACAGAGAAGAACAAGGCGATGTAGCTTGGGTGATTGGGTGGGGGGACTTTCTGGGAGGGTGACTCAGTGCAGAGACCCAAAAGAGGCGAGGGCACGGGCCACGATGATACCCAGGTGAGGAACGGTTCATGGAGAGAGAACAGCAGGAGCGAAGGCCCTGAGGTTGGGAACACGCAGGCTGGGCTCCAGTATCAGGAAAATGGCCAGGGTGGCTGAGACGGGTAAGTGAGGGGAGACTGAGAGGTAGGAAGCCAGAGGTTTAAAGGCCCGATCCCGTAGGAGCATAGGAGGGTGGCTTTTGTCTGAAATGTGATGGGAAAACTTTGAGGGGGGTGGTTTGGAGAAGGGGACAGAACAAACAAGAGCTGATCTGGGTTTTATTAGGTCCATCTGGCGGCCGTGTGATGCAAAGAAGTCTAGAAAAGCGGGGAGGGGGGACTAGTTAGGGAGCCCAGGGTGGGGAGGAAGATGGCTGGCCAGCATGGAGGCCGCGGGAAGTGCTTGCATTCAGGGCACGTGAGTGTGGGTACAGACCGTGTAACAGTCACCTGAAACGGCATGTGGCCAGAGCAGGTGCTCAGAGAAAGGAAGGAAGAAGAGAGAGAACACAGGCGTGGTGCCAGAAAGCCCAGCTCTGAGCCTCTCTTGGCATTCCCCACATTTCTCTTATGTGCCCCTGCTGTGTGCATAATGGGGAGACCCTGTGTCGCTCCATCCTTATGTCGTTCGGCCTGGCACTGCTTATCCCCTAAAGCTCTTGTTTTGTCCCCATAGGACCCCATCCTTCTGGGACGGCGCTTCCGTCGTTTGCCGCCCTTCCCCCTCACCCCTGTCTCAACAACGTCTTCGTCACCTCAAATTTGCTTGGCCTTTCCTCTCTCGTGGGTGCTCACCACCTGCTCGTGGAGATCCTCGCCTGCCACAGCCACAGCCACAGCTCCTCCTAGGGCTTCCCTCCCCTGGGAAGCATCTGGGCGCCACCGTGGCTTCCATCGCTCCTGCCACGGGGGCTCCTGCCCGACCTGGTCCCCAGAGTCCCTCATTTCTCCCCACCCTGGTCTCTGATGGAGTGCCGTACAGGAGGCACCTGACTTCACAGGTGCTCCCTCGAGGTGCCAGCAGCGTGGGGGAGCTAATTCCTCGTGTGGACCATTTTGACGTAAGATAGACAGCCGACGGGGGGGTCCAGCAGGTCAATGTTTCTCCCTTCGTCCGTATGACAGGATGGTCTCGGGTGCAGTGATAGTGCCCATGGCTGGCTGTGGCCTCTTGGGAAACTGTGCACCACGCCGTAATGCACTGATTGCACCTGTGCCCTTTTCTTCCCACCCAGCTACCCTTGCCCGCACCCTTTCTGCCTTGGGATTGCACCTCCCGACAAGCCCAATCACTTAAGCTGTGACTCTGGCCTCATTTTCTTAGGTGCCCCCCCCCCCCCAAGTCACGTGATTCCAGTGGACTCTGTCAACCAATTCCCAGTTTCTTGGCCATGGAGGTGGGCACATATCCCCAGCTAGTCCTCGCCTGGGGTCTTTTTAATCAGAACTGAAGGAATACCCATTGTTCCCTTTTGGCATTGAACCTGCACACGTGCCTGAGAGCTGCTAGGGGCCACACGGAGGACGGCGGAGGAAACCTATCTGGGGGCAGGAAGCTGGCCTGCAGAGAGAAGCAGAGATGAGCAGTGAGAGAATTCTGGATCCAGTTGTTCCTAAGACCCAGCTGCTTCCCTGTCTTGCCCGCAGCTTCCTTCTGTGAGGCAACACATTCCTCCTCTTTCCTGGCGGGTTTGAATTGGATTTCTGTCATTCGCGGTATTAGTCGGGGCCCAGACAGAAAACAGAAACCACTGGGAGGATTTTACATGCGGAGAGTTGAACGCTAGGGATGCCAGAGCAGAGAAACCAAAGGGTGCGGGAAGATTCCAGCACCTCTGGGGCTGGAGGGATAAGGAAGGGGGTGGCATGACTGGCCACCAGGATGGGGGCTGCCTGGCAGAGGCTGAGACCATGGGCAACCCGTGTGGTGGGGGCCAGAGCCACGAGGCGGAAGCAGCCACTGGTAGAGATGCTGCCCGAAGCAGAAAGGGCAGGGCAGAAATAGCGTAGTCTTTCTTCTGCCCCTCGGCCTCCCATCGTGCCCCCATGTCAACGCTGCCCCCGAGTCAGAGGGCAAGGCGACCTGGGAACTGCAGTTCTCCGCAATGTAGCACAGGGAAGAGAGGAGACACAGAGGGCGGAGCGACCACACGCGGGTGGTCGATGAGTCCATTTATTCTACTGTGTCTGCCTTTGGCCGCGAAGCTTGGAGAGTCCCGGTGTGCAGGTCGAGCACTGTGCCGTCCCCCAGAAGCTCCTCACAAAGGGCTGGTGGTGACAGCAATGATGTGGGCTGTCCCCGAGAAGTCCTGCTCCCTTGGCGAAATGGATGAATTCTCCCCGTGCATGTTTTAGTGCCTTTACACTCACATGGGGGGACCCACAGGAGGCTGAGTTCATTATTTCGGGACAGAGCTGAGCCACAGGGAACCAGGGGCAGCCTCAGACTAAATCCCCCAGCACGGCCTCAGCCAGGGTCTACTGAGCTCCCCCTCAGAGGCTGACCAGAGCTCCCCCTCAGAGGCTGTCTGAGCACATCGGGAAGTTCTCCCCAGGGTCCAATCTAAATCCCTTTCCCTGGACGGTCAGATCAGCCTTGGGAGACGTGGGGCGTGATTGCCCCATGTCATCTAGAAGGTAATTTGAGACATTGGAGGCGAGGAAAAGCATGCTTTTTGAGTATGGACTTGGTGAATTCTGATGATGTGGCAAAGGCAAGGAAGAGGGGATGGGGTCACGTGAGGGATTTTCAGACTCCAGAGTGACCGGAATGACTAGCTACAGCTTGTCCAGGCAGTGGGGTTTGAGGTCCGGCTAGGCTCACAGAGAGGTTCCTGGGAACCCAATGGGGACAATTTGGGGTTTTGCAGATCATCTGAACAGAGGTTGTTTCCCATATGTTGGAGCGCATGCAGTTCTCTATACGTCTGTATTTTAAAGTAAATAAAAGACTCTCTGAGCAAACCACACGATATTGGATGGACTCGGATTCCAGTTCTGAGGCCTCTGCTTTCTGGCTTTACAGGAGCCTGTGGTGACCACTCCAGGCTGGGCGTCCGGGTTGCTGGGTCAGCTTCTGGCTCCTGACACCGATTCCCTGCAGTTCCAATGGACAGGCAGCCTGCTTGTGCCTGTACCTCAGTTTTGCCTTTCTGTGAAACAGGCAGACGGGCTGGAGTCATCGGGTATTGCGAAAACAGATTGTATTGTATTGTATTGTATTGTATTGTATTGTATTGTATTGTAATTTATTGTATTTAATATTATTATTTTATTTTATTTTATTTTATTTTATTTTATTTTTACCACTATAAAGTAAGATTTAATTTAGAGACACAAGGGTGGTTAGATATTCAGAAATCAGTCTGATATATGATCATCTTGATAGATACAGATAAAGCCTTTTACAATGGATACTCTTTGTTTATTCCAAAAACTCTTAGAAGAAATGTACCTCAGTCTATAAAGGCCGTATATAACAAACCCATGCTATCCCTGTATTGACCATACATTTGCATCCCTTACTTTGTAATTGACGGTTTGTATCTCTTGGTCCACTTCGACAACAGATGAGATTTTAGGTCAGTCTTCCGGGTTGAATTGTGTCTCCCCCCGCCCCAGATTAATGTGCTGAAGTCTTAACTCCCAGAACCTCAGAGTATGACCTTATTTGGAGACAGGGTCTTTGCAGAGGTGATGAAGTTAAAGTGAGATCATTAGGGTGAGTCCTAACCACATATGAGTGGTGTCCTTGTAAACATTTGGGCATAGATACGCCAAGAAAAGACGATGTGAAGACAGCTGTCTGCAAGCTGAGAGGAGAGGAAGAATGGATTCTTCCCTCACGGCTCTCAGAAGGAAGCGGCCAGGACAACCTCTTGATTTTAGACTCATGGCCTCCAGCCCAAGTAGATGAATACCTCCCGTGTCTTCTCAGTGTGGACATGTCAGGAGAATCCCTATTCCTCTTCTTCCTACACTCACTCCTATATCACCCTGACACATTCCCTTCAAAGCTTTGTATTACTTCCATCTAAAAAATTTATTGCCGGGGCGCCTGGGTGGCTCAGGTAAGCATCGGACTCTTGGTTTCTGCTCAGATCATGATCTCATAGTTGGCAAGTTTGATCCCCGCGTCTGACTTCATGCTGACAGTGCGGGTTCTCTCTCCGTCTCTCTGCCCCTCCCCCACTCACACTCTCTGTTTCTTTCTAGATAAAGTTAAAACAAAGTATTGTCTCACTTAATATCTTGAACTCTGCAAGCTTCTGTCCCCCTTGAGTGCAAAAGGAAAATGTCTCTTTGTTGGAGTCAAGGGACGCATCCCTCGGATGCATCCGTAGGGATGCAGGTGCGGTCAGTGGGATGGAGGTGTGCCACTGGGAGGGCCATCTGTCGGGGGGTGGGCAACAGGTGAGACAAGGGGGAAGGATGGGAAGGAGGCTGTCACCACCTCTTCCCCAGAGACCTGGGTGGGAAGGCTTGACTAAAAGGCACTTCTGCTTGAAGACAGAGCTGACCAGTGAAATGACTCCCAGGGGCATCGAAGACTCATTCCCCAATCTGGGTATGTCAGGTTACTTGGAGAGCTTTAAATGTTTTTCATCCCCCTTTTGTGTTAACGAAAATGCGAAATACCACCTCGAATATCCTGGTACCTACAGTCATGGCTGAGATTAAACTGTACAGATAGACTTAAATACACCCCTATATGCTTCTCATTTTTAGCTTGGGAACTTTAAAGAAGTCATATAGATTTCCCAGCCCGACCACAGACCCTGAACCAGAATCAGCTGAGGTGGGGCCCAGGACTCCATGTTTCTCAGGCTCTTCAGGCCGGTCTGTGCGGCCGGAGGGACAGGGTGCCCCTGTGGATGGAGCCAACGAGGCTGCAGGGATTGCGTCTAGGAGTCCCCAGATTTTTCTCTTCAGGAGTCAGCTCCACACGTCTCGCTGACCAGCTCACAGGTGCTGCCTGGGGGACACCGGGTGGGGCCAGAGGCACAACCGGAGTTGAGGGGGCTCAGAAATCAGGGGCTGCTGGTGGCCAGATGCTGGGTGAGCATTTGTGGAGAAGAGAGAAGGCAGAGGTCGGAGAGCGTTATCTCCCAGTGGGAAGAAGATGGACGCCCTTGTGTCAGGATCCGGGGAAATGAGAGCCAGCCCTCTCGCACATCGATTTCTAAGACAAGCTTCTCTTCCTGTTACATAGAAACTAACGTCTCACCTCTTTCCCCATCTGTTCTATTTTCAACCCTGTTCTTCCTCTCCTCCTTACATGATCACGGGAAAGTCACCTCGACCCCTAATTTCCACCTCTTGTAAGTGGAGCTAACACTATCTTTCTTGTTCTATTCGATAGCGTGGTTAATACAATCAAATCAACGGATGCTCAGGCAAGTACTTTGAATCCATAAAACATTCGGATTCTACTCATTCTTCAGTGTCAGGATCGAGTATCATCTCCTCAGCCCTCAGCCACACCACCCTAGACCCCACCCTTCCCTTCTAGGCCAGAAATAATCCTGTTATGTTTCCTTCTTCTCTCCAGGAACACATCACAGTCTCCTTTATTATATATATATATGTGTATATATATATATATATACACATATATATATATGTTTTATTTATTTTTGACACAGAGAGAGAGAGAGAGAGAGACAGAGCATGAGTGGGGGAGGGGCAGAGAGAGAAAGAGACACAGAATCCGAAGCAGGCTCCAGGCTCTGAGCTGTCAGCACAGAGCCCGACGCGGGGCTCGAACTCACGGACCTCGAGATCATGACCTGAGCTAAAGTCGGACGCTCAACCGACTGAGCTACCCAGGCGCCCCACAGTCTCCTTTAAATTAGAATTATTTGTTTCTACCTCTATTTCGCTCACCAGACTGTGAGCCCCGTAAGCACAGGATAAACGTTTCATTCAGGTTTGCGTCTTCAATGCCTGCCAAGTGTGTTTTACGTCAATGAATGAAGACTTTAGACAGAGTGGGGCACTGATCAGCCCCCTCAGAGTGGGGCACTGCCCAGTGGCCCAAGCGGCAGAGCAATACTCCGGGGGTGGGGTGTCCAGGCACGGGCTGCAGGGCAGTACCCCGATGGGGGCGGGGAGGTTCAGGCATGCATAGCAATGGCACAAATGCAGGCTTCTGCATTGCAGCTGAATCTGTAGGAGGCCCTGCTTCCGGTTGGGGCTTCACCGGGTACTACGGCTTCTTGTGTATTAGCCAGCGCCCGCCAGCGCCTCCTGCATCCCCGTCTGCTGGGACTCCAGGGCAGCGGGCTTGCCTTGTGTGTCCATTTCAGAAGGCAAACATGTAATTTCAGGTCATGCCCGGTGCCATTTGGAAGGAAGCTCAGGTTTCCCTAAGTGGAAACAGCATGTTCTGCAAGCAATTATGGGTCGGGAGGCATGTTCTGGAGCGAGACCCAGCATTTATAGGCAAAGGTTACCCTTCCTGCCTGGTGACAGGACAACCCAAGGAGGGACACAGTCCAGTTAACCCCCATTTTATCCCAGGAGCGCCTGCATCATCCCTGGGACAGGGATCTGCTTGGTTTTCGATGGTCTCTCTGCGACCACTCTTTTCCACGGGAAGACCTTGGAAACCGAGTAAGACAGGCCTCTCCTTAGGAATGGTGGGACCTTGACCAATCACATCGCCCTCGCTTTTGGTGCCCTGAGGAGGTCGAGCCAGATAGTTTCTGACCAGTCATGTGCTGGTGAGAGTTTAACAGTAGCTGTCTGGAAAAAAAGGCCTGGTCCGTAGTGCCTGCTAATTTCTGCAGTGTAAATACCCCCACCATGCCAGATTGCAAGTTATGATGTTATGTTATCAAATGCAGACTTGGGGCGAGATGCTTGCTGAATGTTGGGAGCTGGCATGAGCCATAAGAACCAGCCCAGCACGTCGCTGCTCCTGAATCTGGGGCCTGCAGAGCTCTGCCACCGTCACCCAGCTGAATGTTGTCTAAGATTCCTCTGCTGTGCACCTGAACAGGTGCACACAGAGCTGGCTACCTAATTTGCGGACCCCCGTACAAAATGAAAATGCAGGTGCCTTGTTCAAGCGTCAGGGGAAAAAGTGCCATCAAAGCTACTAAAACATGAAGCTCTTTCTTTTTCTGCATGGTCTTTCAAGGTGTTTTCATTCTGCTGTTTAATGTAGTTCCAAGTAAATGAAAATTTAGAAATTAAATTATTAGCATGAGTTTTACTGTTACCTTGTGCAATGCTGGCCTTGGATGAAAATATAAGAGCATTTACCTAGAAGAACCACCAGAACGACACAATCGTACGTCACAGTTCACACGTGAATAGTAGGGGCTCTCACAAAACGGATCGCTCTACCGTTTTCATGGCACCTCTTTTTAAAAAAAAATTTTTTTTTTTAACGTTTATTTATTTTTGAGACAGAGAGAGACAGAGCATGAACGGGGGAGGGTCAGAGAGAGAGGGAGACACAGAATCTGAAACAGGCTCCAGGCTCTGAGCGGTCGGCGCAGAGCCGGACGTGGGGCTCGAACTCACGGACCGCGAGATCCTGACCTGAGCCGAAGTCGGACGCCCAACCGACTGAGCCACCCAGGCGCCCCCTTCATGGCACCTCTTGATGCGCACACATCCTACAGCTCTCGCCGCCTTGGCTTACTGGCGAGGAATCAAAGATCGAAAGGAATGAGATCCGTGCATGGCTCCCTTCTCCCCTTCCCTTGGTTGGATATGTTTCCCTAGAAGCCATTTCCTCCTTGCCGTGTTCAAAGAAAGTTCTGGTCTGAATGGAAAACACAGCTTCCTGAGATCGTCAGCTCCCATGTTACTTTCGTCACAGACATAACGTGCTTATCGTGTACCGGATTTGAGTCTTGCTGAGCGGGCGTGCATGGCGAGTCCGCCAGAACTCTGTGCTCAGAGGAATTGCAAATGCTGTCTGCAGATGGGGACGCCCAGCACCGCAGACAAGCTAATAATGCTCGTTTCTGCCCTGCTCATGCGCATGCCGGGTCCCGCTGGACTTCACTGATAAGACACAAACAGGAAATGACTAAGAGTTTCAAGATGGTGACAGCAGAGCCTCACACCCAATATGGGGTGCTTTTGAGCTCAGAGACCCCACGTGCCTGCACAGGCTGCGCGCACAGGAGCTGGCCTTGGAGGAGCCATTACTTGTGTCTGGGGTCCCGGATTTACTGCTGAGATTCTGCTGCCCTATGCGGTGGGAGTGACAGGAATCCTTGGAAGTCCTTGGCTTACAACCGCCTCGTGTCCCTCGTGAACCCACCTCAATTTGAGGAGCGCTGTGGTAAGACAGCAAACTTCGAAAGGAGGGAGAGACCATGGGCTCAATAAATATTGGTTAAGTACATGGATGTGTGAATGAGGTGAGGAATGAAAGGGGATTAGAGAAGCCTGGGGATGTCAGGGACAGGTGACTGTGAGTTTCCCGTCTAGTCCTGTGTGGTCCAACCCTTCTCACCTTTTGAATGGGTTCCCAGCGCTTATCCCAGGGCTGGGAGTAGGGGGTGCAGTTCCTGCTTGTTGAGTGGCTGAGGTCCACCAGGGGCCCCCCGGAACCCAGGGTGAGTTGAGGGCAGAGGAGACGAGATGTCAGAGCTCTCTCTGAAGTCACCCACAGGCCCTGAGCGAGCCCCTTTCTGCATGGAGTTGCAGATACAGCCAGGCTCTTTGGGGAGCCTCAGGTGTGCGTGTGGGGAGGCACGGGAAGTCCGAGGCTGAGGCTGGAGCGGTGTTGGAGGAGTGTGGGGGGCACCTTTTGGCTCTGGCCCCCCTTCAAGGTCTTCAGAGAAGCGCTCCCAGCCACCTCCATCACCTGTTCCCACGTCTCACCAGGGTGAGTCAGGAGCTAAATCCCCATGGATTTGGTTGTCTGGGGCATAGAAATGGCACCTGGGTCAAATGCCTGCTCCCTGCCCTCCAGCTGGAAGGCTCGACTCCCTTCTTGGAACTCCCAGAGCCTTTTATCTGTGCCTGTGTCTCTAAGACACTTGTCGCAGCCAACCTTGTGACTTGGTCGGTGCTTGTTCTCCCGGGAAGCAGGGCCTGAGTGATTTATCTGTGTGCCCCTTTCTGCACTCCCCGCCCCAAGTGCTGATTTAGCACCGAGCCGCCTGGGCCCGGCTTGCAACACGGTAGGTGGAATGAAGGCCGGAAGGTCTGTGTCCTGTGCTCCTAATGCTGGGCAGGTGGGCCGCCGGGCCGGGGGGCTCTCGCTATGGCAGAGTGGGACTCATCAGAGTGTCACGGTGCACCCCCCACGCGTGTCCACAGGTGCCACGGCAGGGAGGCAGGACGGCCCTGAGCAGGTCCGCTGTTCTTTGCGCTGTGCTGGAAGAGGCACATCCTGTCCCCGGTGGCTCTCCAGACGGGAAGGGACCCCGTCCCGACAAAGAGTGGAGGACAGACCACAGGAACGGGGCCCGGCGGTGGAACTGGAGCTGCTGGTGGGAGGGGTCCTGCCGCGCAGCCGGCGGAGTCTCATTTCATCACCTGTCAAGTGAGAACAATATTAGATGACGGAAGAAGGACGCGGAGGATCTGGCGGCCTCCCGTGTCCACTTGGAGCATTAGCGGGCTCTGTCTTGGTTCTCTTTGCCCCGTTTTGCCCCCCTCCTCCACGGATACCCATCTGGCAAACCTTGAACAGGCCAGACGGTCCCCTTCCTTTCCTCTGTGTCTAATCAGAACTATAATAATAACAGTAACTAATATTTAGTGGGCGCTTCCTGTGTCCCCTGCACTTTACTAGACTCTTTCTGTGCACGAACCCATTTAATCCACATGTCAACCCAATGACAGAGGCACTTCCGTCATCCCCGTCCTCTAAATGAAGAAACCCAGGCTCAGAGAGGCAAAGTAACGTGACTGAGGTTGCACAGCTAAGAATTGAAGAGCTGGGGCTGAAAGCAGGTCTGTCTGACATCGCAGTTGGTGATCTTCTCCACCAGCTTCCTGGATTGTTTCTCCATCTCAGGCTGCAGCTCCCTGCTTCTGTCTCGATGGTTGATTTTAAAGCCATTTGGATCCACATAAGAGTGAAAACATATGGTATGTCTTTCTCCGTATGACTTATTTCACTTAGCATAACATTCTCCAGTTCCATCCACGTTGCTACAAAAGGCCAGATTTCATTCTTTCTCATTGCCAAGTAGTATTCCATTGTGTATATAAACCACAATTTCTTTATCCATTCATCAGTTGATGGACATTTAGGCTCTTTCCATCATTTGGCTATTGTTGAAAGTGCTGCTATAGAAGTTGGGGTACAAGTGCCCCTATGCATCGGCACTCCTGTATCCCTTGGGTAAATTCTTAGCAGTGCTATTGGTGGGTCATAGGGTAGATCTATTTTTAATTTTTTGAGGAACCTCCACACTGTTTTCCAGAGTGGCTGCACCAGTTTGCATTCCCACCAACACTACAAGAGGGTTTCTGAGAAACTTAACAGAAGACCATGAGGGAGGGGAGGAAAAAAAAAAAAAGTTAGAGAGGGAGGGAGCCAAACCGTAAGAGACTCTTAAAAACTGAGGATAAACTGAAGGTTGATGGGGGGTGGGAGGGAGTGGAAAGTGGGTGATGGGCATTGAGGAGGGCACCTGTTGGGATGAGCACAGGGTGATGTATGGAAACCAATTTGATGATAAATTTCATTAAAAAAAAAGCCATTTGGGGATAGGGGCCTGGCACTTAATGTGCTGGCCTTTGGCATTTTAACTGGCCTCTTAGTCTTGTGGCATTATGGCAGAGGAGAGAGCTCGTAATGCCAGGCGGGTAATGCAGTTTCCAGGGCTTGGGCTGGAAGTCCAGCCCTCCATTCTCCCACTTTTCTCCTTGGAGAAGCCCGGCCCCTCCTACCTTCTGTCTCTGAGACCCCAGACCCACGCAGTGGGCCTTGTGGTGGAATGTAGGAGGTATGTGTTCTGTGACCTTGGGTTCTTAGCATGGTTGCTGTCTGAGATCTATTTAAACTGCCTGTGGGCTCTAGGGACAGAGCTGAATTGGATAAAAGGCATCCATGCCCATGGAATCTTCTGGCCCCTTCAGTAATCAGATTCATATCCTCTCCCAGCTGATGAGTGAGTAAAGGCAGGAAGGTCCGTCTTTGCAGCAGATAGGACTTGGGACACCTAGGGCCCTGGGGATCCCATAGATGACCTCACAAAACAGCTCCCTCTGACCCCAGAGAACTGGTGAAGGTCACAGCCTTTGAGAGGCATGGGCTGGTGACAGTGCTTTCTTCTCCCCACTTTGCTGGGAGGCCACATGAGCAGCCATGTGGCCTGTCAGGCTGCAGGTTCATTGCTGTGGCATATTGAGCACATCTCCCCACATTCGTGCCTGGGTTTTCTCATCCATGGAGAGAGGATAATGTGTCCACTCTACTTACTCCCACAGGATGCTGTGAAAATCCTTGTAAGATAAGAAACAATTGTCGATGGGGCGCCTGGGTGGCTCAGTTGGTTGAGCGTCGGCTTTGGCTCAGGTCACGATCTCACGGTTCGTGAGTTCGAGCCCCGCGTCAAGCTCTGTGCTGACAGCTCGGAGCCTGGAGCCTGCTTCGGATTCTGTATCTCCCTCTCTCTGCCCCTCCTCTGCTTGCACTCTGTCTCTCTCTCTCTCAAAAATAAACATTAAAGGGGCGCCTGGGTGGCGCAGTCGGTTAAGCCTCCGACTTCAGCCAGGTCACGATCTCGCGGTCCGTGAGTTCGAGCCCCGCGTCAGGCTCTGGGCCGATGGCTCGGAGCCTGGAGCCTGTTTCCGATTCTGTGTCTCCCTCTCTCTCTGCCCCTCCCCCGTTCATGCTCTGTCTCTCTCTGTCCCAAAAATAAATAAAAAACGTTGAAAAAAAAATTAAAAAAAAAAAAAAAAAATAAACATTAAAAAAAAAAAAAGAAACATATGTCAACGAGTGGGAAATGCTTAAAATATAAATGAACATAAATGAAGTAGCCATTGGCTACAGGGTCATCAGTTAGACCCTTCCGTGGTCATTTGAGGGTTCCTAGCTGGAGGAAAAGGCAGTTTAATACACATGTATTGAAACCTCATTATTACGTTTGTAGTAAACACTGGTGAGGGCATGGTGCATGGCAGTTAAAAACAAATGGCCCATTCATATATCATATTCGGCCCATTGTAAAGGGTAAGCACTTTTATTTTAGCCTAAGTAAGGTATTACGCCTTGATAAAAGGCAAAATTTTATATGGATTACATAAAATAAAGAACCAACGCAGCTCTGGCCTTCGGTGGAAATTCACATACATTCTCATTTCCACATGGATATTAATTAAATGACCTTGGAGGAAATGTACTGTCGACTTGATGCTTGTGGAGGCATGTGGAGAGGGCGTGAATGAACCCTGGGACCACCGTGGAGCTGACGTAAGGGTGGCGGTGCCCCCCCCCACCCCCCCACCAAGATGTCCAGGTGGGGAACAGTGTACTCTTTGTACCCATTGCTTTTATTTTTAGTTTTAATTCGACAAATGTTTATTGAGTGCTCATTACCTGTTAGACCCTGGTTTTAAAAAGAGTGTTATTGAAGTATAATTGGCATATCACGGATCGCAATATCAAGCTGTACAATCTGGCGAGTTTCAACATCGGTATACACCTGTGAAACCATCACCACAAGCAAGGTATGGACGTGTCCATAATCCCCAAAAGTTTCTTTGTGGCCCTTTGTAGTCCTCTCTCACTCCTCTCCCCCATGAGATCGTTGATCTGCTTTATGTCTCCATAGGTTCATTTTAATTTCCTAGAATTTTATACAAATGGAAAAATAGGTTTTATATCACCTTGTCTGGCTTCCCATAGTGGGCCATAGCTTGGATATATGACAGTTTATTCGTTCACCTGTTGAAGGGTTGTTTTCAAGTTTTTGGCTGTCATGAGTAAAGCTACTGTGAAAATCCATGTATAAGTCTTTGTATGAACATGGGCTTTTGTTTCTCTAGGGTAGATAGCCAAGAGTGGGTCATATGGTAGGTGTATATTTAATTTTTTAAGAATTTGCCAAAGGCGGTGCCTGGGTGGCTCAGTTGGTTGAGCGTCCAAGTCTTGATCTCGGCTCAGATCATGATCCTAGGGTCGTGGGATCAAGCCCCGTGTTGGGCTCTGTGCTGAGCATGAAGTCTGCTTGGGACTCTCTCTCTCTCTCTCTCTCTCTCTCTCGCTCTCTCTTCTTCTGCCCCTTCTACTTTGCTTGTTCTTTCTCTCTCTCGAATTAAAAAATAAATTGCCAAACTGCTTTCCCAAGTGTTTGTCTTATTTTAAAACCCCACTGTCAGTACATGGAAGTTCCAGGTCCTCCACATCCTCACCAACACATGATACAGTCAATCTCTTAAATTTTAGCCATTCTAATAGTTGCTTAGTGCGTCAAAAGATACACTGAGACATATCACAATTTCCTTGTCTGCTAATTCGAATCTGTGCCAGTTCCAGACTGATTTTCAGAGTGGCCGATTTTCTCATTATGGGTAATATGTTCCTGCTTTTTTGAGTGCCGGTGATTTTTGATGGGACAGCATGTTAGTTGGATGTAGAAGTCACTCCCAACCATTTCTTCCCTGGAGTCCTTGAACCAGCAGATCAGATATTGGAATCTCGTTGCCAGCATGTTGAATGCCGCCTGTGCTTTTGTTGTGTTTGTGCACAGTGTTTTAAAAACGCTCTCAGATATTCCTCACCCTTAAAAAGCAAGAGATCTCATGAAAGCCATGAATTCCTTTAAAGACTAAAAAAAAAAAAATCGGGACATGTTGCAGCAACATGGCTTCCATTTCCTCCAGGAACAAACAGCTGGAGAGTGGCCACCCTCTCAAGATGGTTGGGAGGTGTCCACGGCTCCTTGTGTTTACGCACCCTCATCAGAGGTGTTTGCGTTTGAGTACTTGTTGTCAGAGATCAGTTTTCTGGAAGCAGCCCTGAGATGAGTATTGGGTGTGTCAGCGATTTGTTGATGAAGGACTTCGGGGAGAACCTTGAGAGGGAGCAGGGCATATGCAGGACAGAGGAGGGGAGGGGGTCCTGCATGCACGGAGTTTCAGGCAAAGACGCATGGAGGAGACTTCAGTTTGTTCCCACCAAGGGATGAGGGAGTGAGAGTAACATCCCAACTAGAGGTAAGGGGCCCAAGCTTTCATCCTTCCTCACCAGCTAGTCAGATGGTGTCCCCCACACCTGGCGAGGTGGGCAAAATGGGGAGGGCAAGAGGGTGGCGCATCTGCACATCTGGTTCCATGTCTTTCCAGCTGTGCTGAGGGGTCTGTGTAGGGGTCCCCCGGGAGCCTCCAGGGGTCCTGGCTGGGATGGGGTCCAGAGAGGGTGCTGGGGGCCTGGGATCAAAACCATGAAAGAGTCTGGAACTCCTTTCTCCTGATGCCACAGCTTTCTCATCTCCAGGACTTGACTGATGAGAAGATCATTGAGACTATTAGGGGAGGTTCATTTCATAGACAAGGAAACTTGAGTGCAGCCTGGGAACAGGACTGCCCCAAGGGCTGCTTTCTCCTCGTGTCGGAATGCCTTGTTGATGCTGCTCGCCCATTCCTGTACTTTGTGGAGAGATCTAGATTTGGTATTATTGCGGTCTCCAGGAGTCTCTGGGGAGGGGAACCTAGTAATCTCTCATTCATTCATTCATTCATTCACTAGCTCATAAACATATATTGAGCCAAGGAAAATGTTCTGAAGAACTGTTTGAATGAGGGTACTTTGAGCCCTTTGTAAAATAGAGCTTTGGGGCGCCTGGGTGGCTCAGTCGGTTAAGCGTCCGACTTCGGCTCAGGTCATGATCTCATGGCTGGTGAATTTGAGCCCCTGCGTCGGGCTCTGTGTTGACCGCTCAGAGCCTGGAGCCTGCTTGGGATTGTGTGTGTCTCTCTCTCTCTCTGCCCCTCCCCTGCTCATGCTGTGTCTCTGTCTCTGTCTCTCTCTCTCAAAAATAAACAAACACTAAAAATCCTTCTTAAGACAGAGCCCTCTTCCCTGACCCCCTTCACCCAGGTCTCAGGAGGAAATCAGGTCTGCTGTCATCGCTCCAAAATCCTTCAAATCTCCCTCCAATCTGCGCCCAGGGGGGAGCAGTTTTGCGCCTTAAGTTATGGACCTGGGAGCACCTGTGGCCTTTCCTCTGACTTGCTGGTTCTCTCTGCATCTTCTCTCTGTGTCTGGATCTTCACTTCCCCCCGTGGGAGTGAAAGCTACCAAAGGAGGAATCAAGGGGCTGGGCATTGGCTATCTTCGGCACCAAGGAGGGGGGTGACCAGATGGCAACATGGGAACAAGACAGCCCTTTGCTAAGGCACCCGGCCTCCCCAAAGCCTTGGAAATGAGTATAAATAACAACCCCCCACCGCAGGACCCAGAGCTCTGAAGGAATGGGCTGGGTGAGGACCACGGGGAGGTCCTGGGGGTGGGGGGCAGGCCAGTTGGGGGGCAGAGTCTCTGGTCATTGTCCAGCTTTAAGTGTGCTGCTGTGAACTAAGGACTGGCAGAGAGGCCCAGAGAGAGGACGGGAAAAGAAGAGAGAGAGAGGAACTGAGAAAAGGCGTGGGGAGAGACGCAGAGAAGGAAACTGGAGGAGAGAACAAGAGAGAGAAAGAAAGAGAAAGGGAAAAGAGAGACAGAGAGAAAGGGAAAGAGAAAGCGGGTGTAAGGGGGCGGGGGAGGATGCAGCCGTGGGGGTGTCCTGGTCTGGAGATTCTAGGGGTGTTGCAGTTGGAGAGTGTGGTGAAATGGCCTCAGGATCTCAAGAAGCTACCAGTGGGCCCATGCCAGGCCGTAATAACAGCCTCTGGGTGCCTCCAACCCGCTTTGGCCTCTCAGTTCCCGGGAACACTCAATTCACACAGGCGCAAAATGCAGCCTTCTTCGGCTCGGCTGCCTGCTAGCTACCGTGGTGTTTGCCCTGTGCCCGCAAGCATCACGGGCAATTAAGAAAGTCGTCCGTTGCAATCGTGGGCTGCCTTTTAAGGGCTGGAGCCCAGAGCCCTCTCATGAGACACCAATGAGCAGGGGGAGGAGGGTTGTTTCCCAGGAGAGGGATTCCTGCCATTAGCTGGCAGATCCCAGAGGGAGGCCAACAAAGGCTGCTGTGGGCTCGTGGGAAGGGAGAAGGAGATGGGGCCGGCAAGCGGTCCTGCGTGTGCAAAGGCCACGTGCACGCACGGGCACGCCTCTCAGAGGCCGGCGTGCACTTGCATGCACCGGGGTGCAAACCCATCTCGAGCACAGTCCTGCAGACATGTTGGGGGGAAAATGTGTGTGAAGCACACACACGCTTGCACACACACACACACACACACACACATACGCACACATGCACAACTTCGTGCACATACTGGTGATCAAGTGCACAAACTCACGGGCTCACACAGACATCTGCACCATGTTTCAGTGTTAGGGGGATATGTATTTACATAAACCTGCACTCACACATTGGCAGGCACTCTCACAAGCACAAATGTATATCCATACGCACATGGATAAAAGAGTGGATAAACTCAGGCACACACACACACACACACACTCACATATTCGAATCTTGCAATCTAAAATCCATAAGCAAGACGGCTCCAAGATCTTTAAAACACGCATACTCTAGACTTCAAACCGCTCTCACGGCCACGAGTAAGAAGAGATTTGGGACTGGTGTGTTTGTCTGGTGGAAGAGAGAAAAGAGCTGGAAGAGAGTCGCCCTTTCTTTCTTCTACTTTGAGCCACCGTCAGGGTCAGTTACGTGGTTAAAAAATAATTGCTGGTGGCCGGCATCTTTCCAGAAGCCTGCCACTTGATCTTGTTGCCATTGATGTCACGCTGATGATTTTTAGGCTCTCAGAGGAGGACATTTCAAAATATTCTTTCTAAAATGAAGCATAATCAACACACAATGTCATGTTAATTTCAGGTGTGGAACATGGTGAATCAACAGTTCTGTGTATCACTCAGGGCTCACCACGGTAGGTGTGGTGACCGTACCACGTTATTACAATGTTATTGATTGTTCCCTAGGCTGCACCTTTCATCTCCGTGACCTACTCACACAACATGCCATGAAAGCAGGGTTCACCCTCCTCACTTCCCCCAAGTGTCTCATGGCCCAGGGCAGGGGGCTGGATTGAATGAGTACAGGGTTGTGTACTGTGACTTTCTCATTTTTGAAATAGAATTTAGAAGCGTTTTCATCCTTTTCTGAGGTTTGGGGTTTTTCTCTCTCTCTCTCTCTCTGCCTCCCTCACCCCTATTTCCCGCACTGTTATTAGGGAAAGAAAATTGGAGACCATGTCCATTCTGAGACCGTCTCCCAGAATAATTGTGTTGTGACACACGGGGAGTGCAAACGAAAAACAGGAAGCCAAGCTGCAAGGGCTCGTTTGGAACTGGCAACCCTTGCAGTGAAGTTTTCAGCCAGAAAATCCACAGATGGCAACCATTTCCCCACAACTCCGCTTCCCGCCGTGTCTGGTTAAGCATGGGGGCTGCCATTGGCCTGATCCGTCTCCTGCGGTGGGATGGTGACCTTCCACATCAGACCCCAAGATCAAGTTCAGTGCATTTTGTTGTTGGCTCCATGTGGCAAATTCTGGAAGCCAGCAGACTCTGACCGCCCTGCCCCCCACTGTTGAGGCCCACGGAGCCAAGGCTCTGTTGCAAACCTGCCAAGGACATTGGTTTGGAGGCTTTGGGGCAGTTTAGATTTGGGTCAGAAGTGGCTTCAAGGAGCCTAATTGACTTAAGTGTTTTCATTGTATTTTTAGCACCCGCCTCACCTCCATCTTTCAATTTCTTTTAATTGACAATAGAATGTACTGAAAAGGCCAGGATATTTGAGCGTTGGGGCTCTCAGAGCTCCTGAGTGGACATGATGCTGCTAAAGGGTACAGAGGCAGACACCAATGGCAGAGGAGTTTCCACTGCAGCTCCTGGGGCCGGTACTGGGTGGGAGAGATGTCGGGGGTGTGGTTTTCCTCTAAGGCCGAGGCTGGTGGGTGGGACCTCCCCCAGGAGCCGATTCGGTGTGTAGAGGCAATGATAATTAGCTATTTCAATATTTACAGGGCTGTCCCTCTAGACAAGGAATCACGATTATTCTGTATCTATGGGGGTGCATCAGGTTCCATTTTCTGCATAGCAAAACATCCCAAATCTCAGTGACCTCAAATAATAACTGTTTACTCAGCTCCTAATTCTGAGGGCGTGCAAGTTGGGCTGGGCTCAGCAGGGCAGTTCTGCCGATCTGGGCCAGCTGGGTGGCTCTCAGTTGGGGCTCACTGGTGCATCTGTGGTCAGCTGGCAGGCTGGCTGTGGCCTGGCCGGCCTAGGATTGTTCAAGCTGGCATGACTCAGCTTTCCTCCATGTGTTTGTTCATCCTCCACCAGGCTACCCTGACCTTGTTCTAATGGCAGTGACAGGGTCCCTGTGGAAGTATGCAAGACCCCTCGGAGCCTAGACTCCAAGATGGCCTGGTATCACTTTTGCTGCATTCTAGCGGTCATGAGTTCTATCCTGCAAAGTCACGTGCAAACGACGTAGAAATAAAGGGCAGTGGAGAATGGTTGTCTTTTTTATAGCCTATTGCGTGGGGGACTTGATATTTAAAGCCACCACCTAACGAGTTGGGCGACTTAGAAGTGGGACAGACAGACTAGCCTGACAGGGGCCTGCTCTAGAGGAAGGACCACATCCCTGGTGATCACAATGGAATCGTGTGGCCTCCAAAAGCCCTTCCAATTTCAAATACAGTAAAACTATGGATTGCGAATAACTTGTTCTGTGAGTGTTCCACAAGACAAGCAAACATTTCTTTTTCTTTCTTTATTTTTAACATTTATTCATTTTTGAGAGAGAGAGAGAGCGAGCGAGAGAGAGCAAGTGAGCAGGGGAGGGTCAGAGAGAGAGGGAGACACAGAATCCGAAGCAGGCTCCAGGCTCCGACTCCGAGCTGTCAGCGCAGAGCCCCACACGGGGCTCGAGCTCACGAACCGCGAGATCATGACCTGAGCCGAAGTCAGAGGCTTAACTGACTGAGCCACCCAGGCGCCCCAGGCGCCAGCACTTCTAATACATTTTAATTTGATGAATGAGTGACGTCTCGCAATACGAGTAGTGTGTGACGCTGAATGTCACGTGATCACAACTGAGCCAATGGTTCTTGAAATTCGCTTTGATATACAAGTGCTTTGGATTACAAGCATGTTTCCAGAACAAATTAGGCTTGCAAACCAATGTTTTACTGTATTTATTTACTGAGAACTTATTTTTAACAACCCGGAATAGATGATTTTCATAATCTGAGAAGCAGAAGAACTGGAATAATGTCCCAAATCCTGGAAAGCCCCAATTCACCTGCTGGGGCCCTGTTCGGCTAAGAGGCAGGGAGCAAAAGAGGAAAAGGTAAAGCATGCCCCCAAAGAAAAGGTGGCTGGGCTCCGAATTTACGTTATGGTCTCTAAAGAATGATGTGTGTCGGAAAGGGAAAAAGAAACAGCACATGTGTAGTTTTCAAAGAAATGCACACGTGCGGAGAGTGGAAAAGAAGAGCCAACACCCCAACCTGAAGTCAGTTCTAAAGGAGATGTAAGCTTGAGCCTCAGAATCGGAGCCAGGACAGGAAGTGGGCTTGGCCTGAAGGAGGGTATACGCTGCATGGAAAACCACCGTGCGCCTGGGCTCCCCGTCTTAATTCCCTTCAGCCTCTAGCCCTTTCTGACCCTGGGAACAATGCAGCTCTGTCCTGAAGGGTTTCCAGCCCGAGCAGCCGAGACTGTGCCTTTTGTGATGGCCTGGAGAGGAAGAATGGAGAACTGGTTTGGGCGTCTGCGTGTGTGAATCACTCACGTCACATGGCTGGGCCGGCTGCATGTGGCTCCCCGGGTCTTCACAAGGGCACAGGGGAGCGTGGCCCGAGTCCACGCCTGGAGGCCGGTCAGCCAGCTGTGGAGTGCCCTGCTCTGAACTATAGCAGCAGGGGAGGGACAGAGAATGGGCTGGGGGTGGGGGAAGGTCTGGCCCAGCAAGGGCCACTGAGGACACTCTTACGGTGCCACAGAACAGGCTCTGGGCCCTGGCTGTCTCCCTCCATATGGCAGATCAGCTGTGGGTCCTGTGCCTGAGGTTCCTGAGTAGCTGAATTTCTGGTCCATTCCTGAAACCTACAGGGCCTTGGCTTGTCCCTTTATTTAGGCAGGTCATGATTCCCTCCACTCAAGGGGGTTTTCCCCAAGGACTGGAATATGTCCAGAGTATGGAGAAGCCACCCTATTCTGGGGCAGAGAGGATACAGGGAGCAGGGCAGTTGCTGAGGCTGCTGCTCTGTTTCCCGGAACCAGATAGATCCTGACTTCAGAGAGAGAAATGCTAAGGCTGCCTGCAGGCAGAGGGCAGGTTGGAGAATGGGGAGCATCAGGACAGGGGGAAGATTCGGGCTAGGCAGAACGGAGTGTTGACTCAGACCCCATCGCAACTTGCGGAGGGAGGGCTTGCACCGCGTGCAGGCAGGGGAATGGATCCCACCACCCTGAGCGGTGTGTATTTGCGTGGCTTGGCCCCGCTGAGCTGCCTTCTCCCTGACGGCCTGAAGAGGGCAGTGTGGTACTGCAGGCAGGACTCTGCTGCCTCATCAAATTTTGTTTCCACTCCGCTGGCCCCCTAATCTTTTCAAACCAAAGCTGCTTAGACACACACAACCTGAGCCCTGCTTGAATGACATGGATTTAGCCTTGTGCTCTGGGACCTCTTTGCTGAGAGAGCCCCTGGCCTGGGATCTGCTCAGAGAGCGTGCCTAACTCTTCTCTTTGCCTATTTCCTGGTCCCTACCCCTGACCCAAATCCTAATGGTGGCTTTGTAGACGGGCAGCAGAATTCGGTTGTGCACACACAGATCCTTATGGTTTTCAAGACACATTCTCCTCTACTCCTCACAATAATTCTGAGAGGTGGGTAGGGGGTTCCATTTTATAAAAGAGAACTGAGCGTCACAGAGAGGGGAAGTGACAGTGCAAAGTGGCTCATCTGGTAAGAGGCAGAGACAAGTGGGGGGACACTGGTTTTCTACCCCCCTGGTCTAGTGTTCATTCCACCCCTCTATGATGCCCCTGAAATTCGGCCCTGAACGCTCCTCTTCCCAATGGGCCATCCCCCTCTTTGTGGGTGTACTTTTCTCCCAAGGGAGGAGTGTGAAGGTGTCTCCATTCTTCTCCTAGATTCTTGGGCTACTCTCTGGTCAACTCGTCAATCTTGGCAAAGTCACTCCCCATCTCTGGGATTTGCCTTATCCACCAGGAAGATGAGGGTGTTGGAGCAGGTTGTCTCTAAGATGGCTTGGAAACTTGCCCTTTCAAGGTTCCGTGTTTGGGCCATGTCCCCAGTTACAAGTTAGCTGCTGGAACTAAGGAATCAAACCTCGAAGGGCCATGCGGTAGAGACGCAATGTGAATTTGAATTAGGAGTCTGACCAATCTCTTTACGCTTTGGCTGGTTGTTTCCGTGTGGTAGACGCAACCTTTGTCTCCCAGGGCTTCAGAGAGTCTGATTGAACCACACGGGGCCACCCCTCATGCTGACAAGTGCTGTAGACAACTTGGAGGACAGTCAGCAGCTGCACCCAAGGGAGCCCCACACTCAGAAGCTCACTGTCAGATGCCAGGGGAGGTAACACGTTCCTTGAGGGGTCTCCCTCTTCCTGGTCAGTCTCTCCAGCAGTGACACGTAGCTCCAGCTGTCTGAAGGTAGCAAAGCCACTCCTGTGGCTGCCTTAGGAGACCCGTTCTTTTCCAAGAGGTGGGCATCCGACAAAGCAAGAGGCAAACCGTCCAAGGCACGTCCAGTGGGTAACGTATGAGACATACCTGGGGTGTATGATACCGGGAGGGGTGGAAGGACCGAGCGGCACAGAGAGAGCCCGCAAGTTGGAAGTCCTCACAACGTCACCAGTCACCCTTGTGTGAGGACTAAGTCAACTAGGCAGTGTTGTCAATGTTCTTGTGTTGCAGTTGAAGAAAATTGAGGCCCAGAGAGGCTGAATAACTAGTCAAGGTCCCACACTTCATCACAGGGAGAGTTCAGACTGCAAAGCACATGCCCTTAATCACTCCTTTAGGCTGTGACTCTCTTCCTGAGATTGAATTATCTTCCCTATGCTCTGGACCAGAAATTAGGATATCCATCCATCCATCCATCCTATTCTATCTGTCTATCTACCTGTCTATCTATCATCTATCTATCTCATCATCTCTGTCTCTCAGGATCCCACCAAGTGGAAGTATAAAAAGATCTGAAGTTGGTTATGATTTCTCTACCCACATTCTCATTTGTTCTTCCAGCAGCTGCACAGAATAGGGAGGGCCGGTATCCCAGATATGAGGGAGCTGAGACATGGCAAAGGTCAGAGACTTGTTCAAGGCTCCACAACTGGTTGGTGACTAGCCTGGTGTCAGAACCCTGTTCTCCCGACTCTTGATCATGGTGTCTTATTGACCACAACATGGGAAAAGGGTGCTGGCTTGGCCAGTGGGGTTGGGAGTGCTGGCTTCCCATCCATAAGGATCTGGGCTCCTGGGAGCTCCAAGAAAATCCGTGCCCAGAGTCATATCTGCCTCTGCCAGGGACAACCCAGGGGACACAGGCATGGCATCTCAGTCCAAATGCAGGTTAAGGTAGGGGGTTTTGTGGAATCGATCCTGCCCTTCAGGCCTGGTGTGTGGAGGTTCTGGGCTTTCCCACCGAACCCACAACCATGAACTGTATCACGGCTGAGACTCAAGCAGGAGTGCTGGGCTTAGGCTTCAGATCACAGCTGGCCACCAAGCCACTGCTGCAGCCCAGCTGTCCTGGGGCAGCTGAAGAAGGGGAGCCATGGAAGGGGAAGCCTCAGGGGAGGGTTCAGTGGCATTTGTATGGGGTTTCATAGCTCACAGGCCCGAGAGTCTTAGATTTCTGAGAAATGTTTCCACCTGGTATTTGTGGCTTAAGGGAAATCTTTTCTGGAGGCAGGAGCCTCAACATAATGATTTTCAGAGATTTTTTTCTTCTACTTGATTTTTTTTCTTCCTCTGCCTAGTTTTGCTTTTCTGCTTAAAGACTGCCATGGCTAAATGCTTATATAATGTAAAAGTTCATCTATTTGCCTTAAAAACAAAGCTACCTTTTTAGCTCATCCCTGCTACTCCCTTCCTCAGGCCTCTATCTTCCTCTCATTTCTATTTTTTTAACCCCACCGAACAACTGTGCGACCTTGGGGAGGTCCCTGGTGTGTCGGGCTGTTGTTAGAGCATGTGTCGTACTTTCAACAGATCTGGGTTCAGATCTCGGCAGGCAGGCTCCAGCCAGCTGTGTGAACCTGGGCAAATCACACCATCTTTCTGAACCCCGATTCAACCCCCTGTAAAATGGGGATAATGTTATCTAACTCCTCTAGCTGTTACGGAGACCTAAGGAAGACCTAGGAGTTCTTACAACGTAGGTCTCAGAATCTGCTGGAATGAGGCAGTTTGGTGAGTGAGGAAGAGAGAATCTACTGAATGCAGAGAAAGCAAGATTTCTGAGGTTGATTTTAGTCACAGAGTCATTGCGTTCCTGCAATGTGACGTGTGAGTGTGTGGATTAGCAGATGTGCTTTGGGGCATTTGTGGTCAACGCCTGCCCTGGAATGCAAGCCCGAGTGCACGCATGGTGATGATGGCCACTGGTGTAGGTGTGTGAGATAAAAGGAGGTTCCCCAGAGCCAGGAATCTGGTATGATTCAGGCACCTTAGGAAGTAGGACGCTGGAAGATTCTGCTATGTGGGATGGCCTGAGAAAAGACCGGAAGGCTGGAGAATGGGGTCGTATGGCATTTGTCTTTGTGGGAGTAGAGAGGGAGTTTTATGGTCCCTTAAAAGAGATTGAAGAAGGTGGGGGAGGCCAGGAAATGGAGCGCTTTGAAGCTCCATCAAGCAGAAGGTCTAATTTAGGCTGAAAGAGGTTTTGGCTAGTGGCAGGGAATCGAGCCGAGTATGGGGGTTGGTGAAAGAGGCGGGATGACAGAATTGTACCAGCTTTCGCTCGTGAGAGCTCACCCACCTTGGAGAGCATCTTCAAGTGGCTCATTTGTGCAATTTTTTCATTGCTTTGGTGTTTCCGACAGCGGTTCTCAAACCAACATACCAGACTCGACTCAGCCTTGACAAACACAGCACCAGATGATCCGGTCTCCATGGTGCACCCCCTCTGAGCCCTGGTGCCCAGGCAGATGGGCAATGGGAAGCCCCGGAGAAGCTTCCCTGATGTGAACACTGTGGCGATCGTTGGAAGGAGCTCCATGGTTGTGGCAGGATTGGGGGGTAGGCTTCTGGCAAAGTTCAGGCACCAGCTTTCCTACCCTCAGCAACATCTGGTGGCCATGATCTTCTCAGAGTGTCCTGGAGGAAAGCTGCAATGGAGAGGAGGAAGCCAAATGATTGATGTCTTGCATTCACATCCTGTGTCCCTGCATGATCCCCATGATTCCTTTCTTTCTTTCTTTTTCTTTCTTTCTTTCTTTCTTTCTTTCTTTCTTTCTTCTCTCTCTTTCTCTTTCTTTTCTTTCTTTCTTTCTTTCTTTCTTTCTTTCTCTCTTTCTTTTCTTTTCTTTTTTTGAGAGAAGAGAAAGCACAAGCGAGCAAGGAGCAGAGAGAGAGAGAGAGAGAGAGAGAGAGAGAAGCAGGGCCTTCCTGAAGCAGGGCTCGTGTTTAACCAAAGCAGGGCTTGAACTCACCTGATGTGGGACTCGAACTCATGAACCATGAGATCATGACCTGAGCCAAAGTCAGATGCTTAACTGACTGAGCCACCCAGGCACCTGATCCCCATGATTTCTAAGAAACTCAGCCTAAGCCATGTGGGTGCGGTATGTTTTCTGGGAGAAACAGATTGGGTACCATTCATTTAGATTTACCTTGTCTAAAAGGTCTCGATTTCTAATTTTTTTTTTAACATTTATTTATTGTTGAGAGACAGAGACAGACAGAGCATGAGCAGGGGAGGGGCAGAGAGGGAGGGAGACACAGAATCGGAAGTAGGCTGAGCTGTGCTGAGCTGTCAGCACAGAGCCTGACAGCTCGAACCCATGAACCGCAAGATCATGACCTGAGCCGAAGTTAGACACTCAACTGACTGAGCCACCCAGGTGCCCCCAAAAGGTCTCGATTTCTTAACACCTCTCAGGAATACTGGAAGCCCTGGAGTCTATTCCCCTATGAAGCCAGACAGCCTTTCCTTGTGCCCAGAACTTGAAAGGGACTTTGGGTATTGTCATCCCACTTCTGTTTTCTTTTTCATCTGGTGCAACAACAAGAGATTTGGCCATCTTTGGGCCCTCGTCGGAAGCTCCACTTGAATCGAACTAGAAGCAGGGAACATTCCTGCCAGCCCTGCCAGGAGAGGAGAGCGGAAAGGGCCTGAGCTGGAAATTAGAGCGCCTGGACTCAAGGTCTGGTTTTGCAGCCATGGTTTGTGCTTCAACTTGTTCCCCTGGAAACCCATGAAACCAAAGTGTGACATCTACCTGAAATTTTCATGAGGATTAAAGAGATTATGCACTGCCACGTAAAAGAAAGGCAGTTGTAAGCACAGCAGACGCACTCGGAAAATGTCATTTCTCTCACGTGGGTCCCAACACGTCTTTGGCATTTGGGGGTTGGGCGTCCTAGTTGTGCTGCTAATGAACAGGGATGCTAATGAACAGAAAGGACTCAGCCCAGTTCCATCCCTCTGAGAATCTGCCACTTGTTTCTTCAGTGGTCTTCTCCTGCAGACCAAGCAAACGCAACTCTGCTCAAATGTGCACTCCTTGCAAGCTGGACACACATATCACTTGAACCAGAAGCATCGACTTAAAAATGGCTGTGACAAAACCAACCAGTGGTACAGGGTCTCTTACTATTTTGAATGCCACCAAAAGAGTTCTTAGTCCCACGTGCCAACTGGCAAAGGCACAGGAAATTGTCTGAACCAAGTCACCTTCCACTGCCTCCTTTCTGGGGGCGGATTTTTGGTCTTTCCATGTTACTTCCAATCCTTGCCCATTTACCTAAGTGGACTTCACTTTGTCTCCTTCCCACTTTCTCTTTTTTTCTACTAACTGACAACGATCAAGGTTGATCTCATCTTACAAATGCAACCAAAAGGAAAGACAAAATTCTGATGATATTCTCCTCCAAGCAAAGGAAAGCAGTTACCCAGTAAACTTGGACATGGCCAAGAAATAAGAATGACAATACTCAAAATAGTGACAGTGTGTGTATGTGTGTGTGTGTGGGGGGGGGGGGTAAGCACTCATGACTAAGTGGGAATATAATTGGGTCCAACCATGCCGGAAGACAATTTGGCATATGTATCAAAATTTAACAAAATATTACATGGTAATTTAACATCTAAATATATTCTAAATAAACAACTAGGCAAATTCACATGGCTGTAACGTGCAAGATGGGGAACTTATGCTTACATTATATTATGTTATGTTTATAATACCAAAAATTAGAAATATGATAAATATTCAATAATAATGATTTGTTGAATAGATTATGGAATATGAGGATATGATACAGAGTTATTTAAAATGGTGACCTGGATTAGATGTTACATATTGATAAAATTGAGAGGATAAAGAATTGCAAAGTATGTGTGATTCCATTTTTATAAAAAACAAAACCTTAATGAGTGCATGGAAAAAATCTGGACCTAATGTATATCATAAAGGAGGGGAAAAAAATTAAGGGGGACTTAAAAATCTTTGCTAGTTAACTGAGTTTTGATTTTTTTTTTTTTTGCTACAACAGAGATTGCTTTTTTAATAAAGCAATCACAATAATTTAAATGGAATCAAGACAATGAACACAGACATAAATAGTGGCCAGCTGACATCTCCATCAGAATCTCAAAGTCCCCATCTTTCCTCCTCTTTAGACTAGATTAGCTTCCCAGGATTCTAGAAATGCAAAACACAAACAATTAGTTCTTAAGCAATTCTACCGATTAATCCTGTGCTAAATTACTGATTTGCCCATGATATTATTTTCTGCTATTTTTCATTGACTGCATTTTTACTGCATTGGGTCCGAAGGAAAGCTGAAGAGAGATTCTTAGTCCTGTTTTCATTTTTTGCACGACTGTCCTTTCCAGCTGCAGCTTTGGAGAGGAAACAAACATTGAAACCCCATCAGGGAGGCAGCTGTATGCATCCCAATCAGTCTGGCTGGAAGGAACCTCACTTGGAAACTGACCGAAGGGCAGAAGCTCATTTCCCGTCCTCTGGCTCCTTCCTGGCCCTGCCACCCCGGCCCACTTCTCCTGGCTCTATCTGAGCCCCGCTTCCTGGAGGCCTTTTGGAACTGGGTTTGGGGCACCTGTAGCTTAGTTCTGTCTCCCAAAGGGGGTTTAACTTGTCCATGAGAAATGAGTCAGCACGCAGAGCCTGGGGCTGTGAGACACTTCTGTTCTGAGATCTGGAATCTTCTGGATAGTTTAGAAAGACTTGTTTTTGGCGGGTGAGGTCTCCAGGCCTGGGATGGGGCATTTTGGTTTCCGGCTCGGTTAGGTATGTTCTCCAGAGCAGGCAGAGCTATCCTGGTGAAAACATGAATAGGCACTGATGTGGGGTTTCCAGGTTGGTGAGAACAGATCCTGTCCCCCAGCAGTCCTGGCCCCACACCGTTGTGCGGGAACAGCGGTGGGGTGGAGAGATAGGGGAGACGGAGGTGGCTGATTTGGGAGAAGCAATCCCATTTTGCTGAGCCAGCTTGCTGGCTGGGGTGGTATTTGGGGCGGGGATCTGGTCACAGCTCTGTCTCCCACCCAGATTCTTGCAGCAGGAACAAAGTGACCCAGGCCTTGTGTCTCCAAGCCCCCTACGCAAATGGTTTCCGTCAAGTTTTGTAATGTGAGAGCTTCCCTGGAGGCCGAGGCCTTCACGCTTAGCTGCGAGCTGCTGAGACGCCGTTTCCAATCTTTTTAGCAAGTGGATTGGCTTCCAGATTGACGGCCTTGGAAACCAGACCTCTTTGTTTGTCCCCGAAACAGGTATCACCTGCGAGCTGCACGCGGAGGCAGAACACGCTGTCCGAGGCCAGCTCCTGATTTTCCATGGGTTGGGGTGGGTGCGGGAGGGTGAGGGAGCATTTGGAGAGCCCAGAGAAATGATGTCTATAACCCCAAATTAGTAACGATTATGAAAAGTCAGCCACCTGCGTGAACTTCCCCCATAAGAAGATGTTTCTAAAGTTAAGTAGCTGAAAGTGACATTTGAACAATTTCAGTTCCGACTCATCCATCCCTCTGAGGCTGCCCTCCAAGGATGGAGTCGATGAAAAGCAAATAAACTGTTTCTGCCCCTATTCAGGCCACAAGGAATGGAGACGGGAGAGTCCATGCTCATGAGCCCAATACTTCCCCTCCTTCCCAGTCGTACATCTGAGGATCTGATGAAATCAGTGCTAGAATTTCAAACGGATTGTCTTATTTAATCCTTCCAGCAAGAAGACAACAGTAACAAGAACAGCTGAGGTTTATTGAGTGCCTACTACGCACCAGGTGCTTTATATGTGTTATCTCTAATCCCCAAAATTAATCTTTCAAGAGCAGTGTTATTACCCTCATTTTACAGGCAGAGGGTCTGAACACTGAGTCTGGGGGAAGTTGTCACTTGCCCATATTTGCATGACTCAGAAATGTTGGGATCCTGGTGGTATGCTGTCCCCAAACAGACTCCCTCTCTCCCATCATCCCCTAGATCCAGGACAGGACAGGACCAGGGAGGAGAGATGTCCACTGCTCACCCAGCCCTGTGCTCCTTTACTGCACAGTTCTTGGCTAGAACCCACTGTCATGGTTTACTACATGGCTGGGAGAGGGAAGGGATTCATTTGTCTCCCAAACCTAGGAGATGTAGGGTGGTTGGGATGAAGAGGGACATACGTGGGAGGAACCAGGGTGACCATGGGGGGTGACAAGTCAGCTGCGTTGGTCTAGAGGAGTGTTTATGGACATTTCTCAAGATGAGGGACATATTCCCTTTGTTAGTCCCACGTTCCTGGAGATGACAATGGCCCGGTCTAGGGAAATCTCTTTAAAAACAAAGTTCAGGGGTGCCTGGGTGGCTCTGTTGGTTGAGCGTCCAACTCCTGATCTCGGCTCAGGTCATGATCTCATGGTTCGTGGGTTCGAGCCCCATGTTGGACTCTGTGCTGACTGTGTGGAGCCTGCTTGGGATTCTGTCTCTCCCTCTCTCTGCCCCTCCCCTGTTCGTGCTCTCACTCTCTCTCTCAAAATAAATAAATAAACTTTTAAAAATAAAATAAAAATAAAACAAAATTCGCAGCTATTGTAAGTTTCTGTTTCTCTGTCAAAGGCTGATCCCAGTCAGATCCACCCACTATGTTGGTTGTAGAAGAGAAACATTTCAGAACCGTGTGGCCACCCTCGTGCTCAACACCTGTGGTCCTGGGGTGCCCCTACATAATTTGGGGGAATTCTGCTTCTATAGGCCCAATATGGCTGGGAAGAGTCAAAGAGCCTTGGATGGCACAGAAATGTAAAGCCATTAGCCAGAAAGATGTCCTGAGCCAAGAGCTCAGAGACAGTGATAGAAGATGCTTCCAAATCCAGAAACCGGGGCCAGCTTCACCACTCCTCAATGCTTGCTTCTCCTGAGTCACCAAGGTCACCACCCACCCGGTTCCCCCATCCAGCCCTGCCCACCAACCCCACAGTCTGCTCTGTGTCTAGTGCTACTCTCCAGCCCCAGATTTCCCATTGCACTAACATGAGATGACCACAGTCCCCTTAAATAGTGGTAATGGAGAGAGTAGTTTCAGGGACAGGACAAATAAGAATAATGTTCCCCAGAGGGTGACTCTACCAGGCACTATGCAAGGTATGTTACCTACTAATCTTAGTTGGCAGAATATGCCCAATTTTACCAAGATTCAGAGATGTTAAGTGACGTCCTCGGGATCACATAGCTAGTAATGCAGTCAGAATGCCGCTCAGGCCTGTCAGACTCCAGAACTCACGGCAAAGAGGACAGAGTAAAAGCAGTCTTTCTAGTAATAAATACAAACATCATCACTCAGCCATTCCAATCCTCAGTGAGTTCTACAGAATTCTCTGTGCTGTCAGCCACAGATGGGGAAGCTAAAGTGTCGAGAGGTTGAATGAAATATCTACAGTCTCGAATAGGTCAACAGATGAACCCAAAAGAGAATGTGGGTGGTCCATTAATTGATTGCCTCTTTTGCAAAAACTGCCAAGAGATCCGATTGATTGCATGAAAAATATCGACTCAGGGAAACACATCAGTCAAATGGATAAAAATGTCAAACATCAAGATGCACGTTTGTCTGTGAGCCAAGTGGGTGGCGTCTCAGGATGCTGGCTGGGGTGACGTTTGTGTCATGGTCTCACAGAATGCAGAGCGGGGAGGGATCTGGAAGGTGGGGTCATCTAGCCCTCCACTGCGTCCCTGACAAGTGGTTACCCAGCCCCCGCCGGGATACCCACAGGGACAGAAGAACCACATTTCCAGAAGCTGCAATTACTCCATCTTCCACTTCTTCAGGACACGTCTGACTTCCTGATATTGAATCAGCGGAAGTGGAATGTCAATATTCTTAGCCTGGGATCTGATGAGTGCGAACGAGATCCCTATAAGAGTCCGACACAGTGGGGATGCCAGAGGGTCCAGGCATTTTGGAAAATGGTTTGGCCATTTCTTTGCCCGTTAAGTGTCTATTCATGTTTTCTGCCCATTTCTTCACGGTTTGGCCATTTCTTATAAAGTTAAACATACAGTTGCCATGGGGTCCAGGGGCCCCAATCGTAGATGTTCTTCCAACGACGTGATGTGTCTATGCTAAAAGCTGGATGCAAATGCTTCATTCATAATCATCAAAAACTGGGAAACAACTCCAAGATCAACAATAGTCCATCAACTGGTGGATGGACAAACAAATTGTGGTGTGTCAGTACCTGGAAAACTGCCAGTACAGCAAGAAAAAAAAATATGACTTGATATGTGCAACATCCTGGATATTTATCTAAATGCTTTATCTAAAGCTTTATCTAAAGAATGCTTTATCTAAAGAAACCAGAGTCAAAGGGCTGCATAAAGTAATGATTTATTTTTTCCTTAATTTAAATTCAAGTTAGTTAACATACAGTATAGTCTTGGTTTCAGGAGTAGAACCTAGTGATTTATCTTTTACATATGACACCCAGTGCTCATCCCTAAAAGTGCCCTCGTTAATGCCCATCGTCCATTGAAACCATTCCCCTACCCACCTCTCCTCCAGCAACCCTGTTTGTTCTCTATTATGATTTTTTAAAATTTTTTTAAAAATGTTTATCCATTTTTGAGAGAGAGAGAGAGAGAATGAGAGTGTGCTCAAACAAGGGAGGGGCAGAGAGAGGGGGAGACACAGAATCCAAAGTGGGCTCCAGGCTCTGAGCTGTCAGCACAGAGCCCGATGTGGGGCTTGAACCCATGAATCATGAGATCATGACCTGAGCCAAAGTTGGATGCTTAACTGACTGAGCCACCCAGGCACCCCTATTATTTCTTTTATATGACATTCCAGAAGAAGCAACAAATGGCATATACATATATATAGTTGACCCTTGAACAACATGACTTTGAACTGAGTGGGTCCACTTAAATGCAGATTGTTTTCAATAAATACAGTACGGTAATGTAAATATAGTTTTTCTTTCTTATGATTTTCTTTTTTTTGTTTGTTTAATTTTTTAAATGTTTATTTATTTTTGAGGGAAAGACAGAGCGCATGCAGGGCAGGGGCACAGAGACAGGGAGACACAGAATCCAAAGCAGGCTCCAGGCTCTGAGCTGTCACAGAGCCCGATGCAGGGCTTGAACTCACGAACTGTGAGATCATGACCCGAGCTGAAGTCAGACACTTAACCAACTGAGCCACCCAGACGCCCCGTCTTTCTTATGATTTTTTTAACGCCATTTTCTTTTTCTTTAACTTACTTTGCTGTAAGGAGGTAGCATATAATATATACAACATACAAATATGTGTTAATCAACCATTTATGTTATCTGTAAGGCTGCTAGTCAGCAGTTGGCTATTATTAGGAACTAAGTTTGGGGCAAAGTTATACAGGAATTTTCGACTGTGTGTGGGGTCAGTGGCTTTCACCCCGGCTTGGTCAAGGGTCAATTGTATGTATTAAGAACAAAACAGATTGGTTTTGCTGGAGGCTGGGGAGGAAGGGAGGTATTCACTACAAACAGACAGGCAGGAATGTTTTGGGGTGATAGAAATGTTCTGCATCTTGCGATTTTACAACTGTGTGCACTTGTGAAAATGTGTTCAACCGCCCACTTGAAAAGGGTAAATTTTACTGTAAGAAAATGGTACGTCAATAACTCTGACTTCAGAAAACGATGAAGAGAGATGCAGACACAAAATTTGATAGTTGGATGGTCTCCATCTGTGTAGCTGAGAAGCTTTGGTCCTCATCGTGAGGATGGTAATGGGAGGGTCCTTCTGTCTCTGGAGGTCTACAAAGGCTGCCTCACGTGGGTGTCTGAATCCCTCCAGCTGCCTTGGGGACCTGGGTCATTATCCTCTCTGGGCCAGTAATTCTGACGTTCCTGCCACTCTGTCCCAGCTTTGGTCCCTGTTTCTGTCTCTGAAGCTGCACTTGGTCTGTCGCCTGCGTCAAGGCTTTTCCAGGCTTTTCCCCTCGGGCACTGATTGCTTCCTTGCTGTTCCGAGCTACCTGATAGGTTCTTCTCTGCCAAGACAGAAATGGTTTCCTTGTCTTGATGATCTACTTCTTTGTGGTTTCCTTCAAGAAATTGCTTGGGTCCTTAGATATCATGGCTTTTTTTTTTTGCTTACACAAGACCCTCTCTCTATGCTCATGTCACCATGGTGCCTGGGATTGGGGTCGATTGAAGCAGGGCCACCGCCTTGCTGTTCCTGAAGCCCCCACTCGCACCCTTGAAGTCCAGACCCTGAGGCTAGGTCCAGCACGCTGATGTGTTTCTGCCTCCGTTGCAGATTCCAATTTGCCTCTGCCCTTGAAATTTCTCTTCTCTTGTCATATTCTACTCACACACCCCAAATTCACCCAGTCTATTTCTATGTCTGAACCCCGAGTTTGGTCCTGGTTGAATTTCTTGTCCCAGGACATCCTAACACCCCATGCCAGTCAGTGCTGTAAATAAATTTGGGGTTTGGGGAGTCTGGGGGAGTACCTAACTTCAGACGTTTGAGATAGCTCAGTTCTAGTGTTGGTCTAAAGCCTTCTTTTACATAATGGAGATGTTTTTGGTTTCTAGCGGCTTCTGTCTATTGTCCCCATTCCTTTCTGTTACCAAGTCCGGTAAGTCTAATGCCTCTTCTATGCGACAGGCTTTCGGCTCTTTGAGGACAATGATCATGTCTTTCTGAAATGTTCTATCCAGGCTGCCTTAGCAAAAATTTCCATGTCTGCTGGGAAATTGCATGTGGAATCCTGAATTGAGATGTGGGCTCTGAACGTAAGAAGAACCTCGAAAAAAGGGAGGGGGGAGAGATAACTCAGAGGTGAACAAGCAGAGACTCCCATTCTGTGCTGCAGGGAGAGCACCCTGGACCTACCTTGTGCTCTGGACTTTGCCTTTCCTTCCTATGTGGAAATGTCTGGAGAACAACCTGTCATTGCCTTGTCGTTAGTGAGCAAAATAACTCCTTCCTGTCTGGAAACCTGGAGTGAAATGATACTGCCTGTAAAAGTCCTCTGTGGAGTTATTGGCATGTTTTCGAATACATTATTTCGATTTTTGGCTCAAAAGTGGATTTAGCATCTCTTAGGAGTATTGGCTTGGGCTGGAGTTTGTGTGGAAGCCCAGAGGGAGGAAAAGTCCTGGTTTTAATGGAAGAAACACCCCAGATGCATGGGGAAAAGACCAAAAAACAAAAAACAGAGAAGCATAATGTACCCAGCCCTGCTCAAAGCACATGGGAGTTGGCACCATGTGAAATTCTGCTGTTCAGTCAAGGTTGAAGCATAACCCAAACATTGGCGAGTCCAGGGGCCAACTCCCTACATTTCTGGACTGGCCTACCTGACGATTAGAAATACATTTCATCAACCAGAATACCCTTAGTCTTTACCACATCGGCTGCCTCTTCTGCCTTATACTGGACAAGATGAACCCTATTCTAAGCACAGCTCCATTTTCTGAGCACGGATGGAGATCCCCCTTTCCTCCTCCTCTAAGAACTCTTTTTTGGGAAAGGCCTGTATTTATTTGGAAGAAATATTTTGAGTCACTGTAGGTGGAGGGTGACACCCAAGGCTGTGCTCAAGTAAAAAAGACGCCTTTGGAACTGCATGTGTAAGACAAGGAATTAGCATTGGTCTTGAGAGGTGAGTGAGAAGAGAATAATGGAGACAGAGGTTAGGGGGCAGCCAGGAGATGGGAGAGACCGTGGGAGTGAAGGGAAGGGAGCAATCCTGACTCCCTTTGAAGGTTTTTTTAAAAATTTAATTTAATTTTTTATTAAAAATTTTTAATAAGTTTATTTATTTGAAGAGAGAGAGGGCACAAGTAGGGGAGGAACAGAGAGAGAGGGAGGGAGAGAGAGAGAATCCCAAGCAGGGTCCACGCTGTCAGCACAGAGCCTGATGTGGAGCTCGAACTCACGAACAGTGAGATCATGACCTGAGCCGAAATCAAGAGTTGGATGCTTAACTGACTGAGCCACCCAGATGCCCCTCCCTTTGAAGGTTTATAGTAAGTTACTAAAATCACCCAAAAGGTTGGTGGGAATGAACTTGGGGGTGGGTGCGCTAGAGAGGGGGGTGGGTATTGTGCCTAAATTTGAGTGACAGAGGCCAGAGACTGTCAGTGGTGCAGAAACGGAAGGTCTGAGCCTGAGTTACATTTGTTTCCTTTCTATTCTCTCATTCCACTTGAACTCCCTCTTCTGAGGGTTTCATCTTTGTATTTCCAGTGCCCAGTGCACAGCCCAAAGCATAGAAGGCCCCTAAGACATGTTGCTAAAAGTAAGTAAACATGGAAAGACAGGCAGTAGCCCCTTCTCAGTTTGCAAGTAATAAAATGTAAGAGATAATGGAAATGTCCCAGAAAGATCGAAGTCCAAACATTGATTTTTTTGTGGAGTCTTCTAATTCATTGAAAGGAAAATGGACTCAGTTAAATTTTTCTTTAAACATTGGCTCCCTTACCTTGACACTTTCTCTGCTTAAAGTCTGGCCCAGACACACCTGCTGCTTGAAACCTCTTCTATGCACCTACTAGGCATCATGGTGCATGATCTAGAATCATGGAAAGTTAAATTTGAGAAGGGATGTCAGAAGTCACTTACTGATGGTCTGATCCCTATACGTTTCTTATGTCACTTAATACTTTCTATCTTTATTTGTTTTACAAAATGTCTTTTACTTTAAAATGAGTTCTCTCCGGGCCTGTCAACATAGATGTGTGCTCTACACATGAATAAACCTAAGCCAAAAGCGTGAAACAGGATTGGCAAACGTCAGCGCTGGAAAGTGCTTTGCAAATGTTTTACAAGAAATAGATATTACCATTTCAAACCACAATGGCTTCCTGGTAAATGAAAGACCTTTTTGTTCAGTTGAGCCCCTTGAGTTGGGATATGCAAAGTGGACTTGGAACTCAGTTTTAGAGCAGGGGTTAGGGGAAGCCGAATTGGTGTTCTAGTGGTAAAGGGAAAGGGCAATCTGGGGGGGAGTAGCTAAGGCGAAAATGGCCTGGTGAGATGGAGAGGGGCGGGGGTGAGGGGTGATGAGACCAGGGAAGGCATGATGGCAGTCCCTGAGAGTAATGAAGGTGGACGCCCAAGTCCGGTGTAACCCTACCTCTGTCTCCATGTCCCGCAAACCCGGAGCTGAAGTTTTGAACAAAGTGACCAATTTCCCCAGGAATTCACAGAAATACGGAGGAGGGCATTGGATCTCTAACAGGACGTAGAATAGGCATGTGGGGAATCCTATCTAGAGCTTAAGTGCAGGGAGGCCCCAGATCATGTCTGGGTTATGCAAAGCTATTTGATACCATGGAAACCTGGATATGTACAAACATGCTTTTCTTCCCTACAGTATCACCTTGAAATTAACGTATTTGGAAACAGGAGATAGAGGTGGAGATGAAAGGCGTGCACGAAGAGTCAAATCTCAGCTCTAAAATACACAACACGAATTGAGTGCCTTGCATACAGTTTTTGTCCTGCCCTAGTGTGATTTTGATGATGTTATTATTGCACAAGAGATTGGACATATCACCAATGTGAGGTTGGGAGGCTTGGGAGAAAGGGTGGTCTTACTGATATACGATCCCCACAGCTTCCACAGTAAAGTCTGATGGGAAGTTTTCACCCGTAATTATACACCCAAAGAAGAATGGCAAGTGGCATATCCACAGACCAATCTGTGCCAGAAACACAGTGAAATCTAGGGCTGTGGTACTTCCAAGGCCATAGGAGAGGATTAATGCTATGATAAAGCCTGAGGCAATCCCTACCTCAATGGCTTTATTTCTGGAAAGATCTTGCTGGAAGACGAAACTGCTCGGATCTTCTTCATGATCAGATATACTATGTGCCGGATCTTAATAATGCCAATGAGAGCAGCTGTGTAGCCTGTCCATTCTAGGTATTTCCTCTGACACCTCCAGTCCATTCTTGTACATGACTATCTTAGTCATTCATGTTGTCCTTTCCCCGTTGCCCCAGAGTTGATGAGAGTACTGGATCTAAATCCTACCATGCATACGTAGTGACATTAAACGACAACCGCTCCCAAGTCTTGTATGAGGCCAATGTGTGGGCAGGAGTATATGGCAAGTGGCTTGTTCAGCAGCCTTCCCAGCTTCCTATGGTGAGGCTTCTGGTTCATGATATATCATTTTCAGCTTTCTCATAAGACAAAGCAATGAAGGAAGGACGCCTGTGCCCAAACTGATGGACAAGATGGTAATGATGCCAAGGGGCAGGACGAGCTCAACAATAACGTAAGTCAAAAAAGGGCAAAGCTCAGCAGTGTTCTAGGTCAGAGTATAAGCAATGATCTTCTCTAGGTTGTCAAAGATCAGGTGGCCTTCCTCCACTCTGTGACTATGGGTGCAAAGATTTCATTACCATTTAGTAAGACGGTGTGGCCTGCCATTTTGGCTGCATCAGAATCTGCTACCTCCACGACTATCCCAATATCTGCTTTCTTTAGGCTGGAAAATCATTAGCTGCATCCTTGGTCACAGCAACACCTGCATCCTGTCTCTCACAGCCTACCGCAATGATCAGCTTTTGCTGGGGAGATGTCCGGGCAAAGATGACTTCCAACTGGTTGGTTACGAGCTCATCCAGAGGCGCATGCATGACTTATGTCCTGCAGCTCCGTACTGGCCACCACAGTGGCTTTAGCAGCCTATTCACTAACTCGCTCCATGCCAGGGTTGAGGCATTTTTCAAGGTCTTCCGCCATACCACAGTTGGCTGACGTGATGCCTACACACACTCTTGGTAATACTTCAGCTACGAAGAGACAGTTACCCGTAATCATGACAACCTTGATCCCAGCACTTTGGCATTTGGTAAATGCATCAAGTGCAGTGGACTGAAGGGGATAGATTGTTGACAAGAGCTCACGAAGCAGACGTTGGAGGTGGGAAAGGTCATGGTACCCCTCAACTGAGTAGATTTCTGAGAACTTGTTTGCTGGCAGGTGGAGGTGGTAGAGAGCAAGACTGTGTCTCCTCTAGGCCATCTAGCTCCATACACACTACGTGGAAGGCTTTTGATGCGCCTTGTCTAGAGGCTAATTTAAGACATTAATAATGATGGTGCTGTGCTCTCTAAAACCTTCTCAGGGGCCCCTTCATCATCATGAGGGAGCATTTATAACTGGAGCCATTCATGTTCTCTATGAGGAGCTGAAATTTATTGGTAGAATCCAAAGAGATTTCAGGCACTTTGCAGGTTTAATTTCCTAATTTCCATCACAGCACCCACAGTAACCTCTGAGAATTTCCAAGGGTAGTTTCTGAGGTATCTCCAAGCAAAGCTTGCCTGATGATGGGGACATTTTCCTGTCCTGGTTTGAACCCAACTTTGTGATACAATGTTATTATCTTGAATGAGGAAGCTCAGATTCCAGAGCTTCAGGCAGAAGAGTTAGTGTGTCGGTTCTTCGTTTGTGTCAGCCTTGTAGATCACCTGTGGGTCCTGCTGTGAATCCGAGCATGTCAATTTTGTCAGAACAAATGACAGAGGTGGAAAGAGGGTCTCCACTACTTCCAGATTCTTCAAGAAGTTCTTCTTTGTCATCCATTTTTCTGTCACTAACAAGGTGACAGTGACAATGACCAGGAGGCCCCCGGGTTCATGGGCCACAACGATACCAATGAGGAAGATGACGGACTCCAGGCCGTAGCTCGTGGGCACTCTTCATAATGAAGAAAAGGGTGCCGGTGAAGTGACCTCTCCTGCCTCAATGTAAGCACGGTGCCCAATCTTGGAAGCTACGGGTGTCTTCTCATTTCCAATTCCTGAAGCCAGTGAGGCAATCTGTCCAATGATGGTCCTGTTGCCTGTGTTGGTGACAGTGCCAGTTGCTGTGCCTTTTAACTAGGTTGCAGAAGAGAAGCCAGTGTTCTTTGTTTCAAGGAGATTGCTCTGAGTAAAGTGAGAGGAGCAGGACTGGGACTCAGACTTCTGAGTGAGGGATAAGTCATCTACCCCACCTCCCTGAGAAGTCAGCCACCTGATATCTGTGGGAATTTGGTCTCTTCCTTTAATTTCCACCATGTACATTGTACTGTCGTTGTATCTCAGATGACAAGAGCTCGGAGAGGAATAATTTAGCAAAACTGTCCATGGTGTTGGTGCTTTTCACCTCTTGGTTATAAGCAAAGATCCCCACAACCAGAGCAAGCACATAACCCCAGAACACACTGCCTAGGGATACAGACTCATCATCAGAGTCCTGAATCCCAAGTGTAAGCTCGCACAGGACAGCTCTTTTCTACAGAAGAATGGAAACTCCCTAGACCATCTGTTGAGAAATTTGACCATCTCTGATGTTTCTTTGAGGGTGTTGGGCCTGTCCTGAGCCAGAAGCTCTGCAGCTTTCATGCTGGAATGATTTGAATATCATCTAGACCACAGTTGTCCTTTACTTCCTTATTGTTGAATTTCTGATCACCCAGGTTACTTCTTTCTTGCATGCCTCTTTCTAGTGATTTTTAAAAAAAATGTTTATTTATTATTTATTTCTGAGAGAGAGAGAGAGAGAGAGAGAGAGAGACAGAGAGACCAGGAGAGAGGGAGACAGAGAATCCTAAGCAGGCTCTAGGCTGTTATCACAGAACCTGAAGCTGGGCTCGAACCTATGAACTGTGAGATCATGATGACCTGAGCTGAAATCAAGAGTCAGATGCTTAACCAGCTGAGCCACCCAGGCACCCCTCTAGTGACTTTTTAATGAGTTCCAAGCAGTTGTTCTTCAGGCTCCCTTACTTCTCCCTGCCTCCCTCTTGGGGTGTTTTCTCTTGGTCTTTAGTTCCACTAAGATGCACAAAGTAAATTTTTGGCATAGTCTTGCCCATGATGCTGATAACATGGGTGCTGGTGGAATGAGGTTGGTCATGGGGTCATGGGCCAGAGGAGGGCACAGTTCCAAAGTGTGAGCCATACTAAGGGCCTGGAGCCAAGGGTCCAGTTGTGGGAACTTGAGGTAGGGATGCTGAAGGGCCAATCTCAGCCTGGAACCTCTACTGGCACCCGGCAGTCCAGTGCATTCGATGCCCGCTCCTGGTTGTCTGTCTTATTTCTCTTCCTTTTTTTATCTACTCTTCCAGATTGAAAACCTCCTGAGGGCAGAGCCTGTGTTTCATCACTGTAGTCTCATCACATGGGAATTCAGAATAGGTATTCTTTGAATGACTAAATAATCTCATAATTTGGGGCCCATGGGTTTGTGGCCACCACTTGGAAAATAATGTAGCCACTGACTGGAAGAAATAAAGCCTGAATGAATGGGCTTCATCAAGCGAGAAGCCTGAACCAGGTAGCAGTTCTCAGCTGGAGGGCCTGGAAATCCTTGCAGGGAATGAAATACACAGGTCAATCTCAGCCTTCGTTTCTGCATCTGCAAAGTCAAGAGGAAAACAGGAGAGTGACAGGATTCACCTCTTGAGGTTGTCGGGATTCAACGAGAGAATTCACAGAGAGCACGAATGATATTCCTGGCCCTAAGTAAGCACTCCAATGTAATTATTAATATTAATGCTACAGTTAGTAATCACAATGGAAAAGTAATGTCGTTTTTTACTGTAGAGACTGGAGCTCTATTAACCATAACATTCTATTAATCATTAACTGCCTATGACACACGAGGCATTGTGGAGGAGAAGACACGTTAGCCCAATTTAGCATGATCCAGAAATCCATAGGTAGTTGGCTGGCAGCAGCATCACTGTCCCTGTAGAAGGGGTGCTCGTTAGAGTTCACAATGATATTTTTGGTAGTTATCGATTTTGGAAGCTTCATGTAGAGGTATTTCAGTTGCCTTCTCAAGAGAAGCGAATATGTTTATGTTAATATAAATAAATGTGTCACCCTTCATGGAGACCTTGAAGGATGGGAACATGTCTTATTTAACTCATTGTCCTGCATATCCAGCACAGGGCATGAGGGCAGGAGTTGCTAAATGCACTTTCCAAATGACACATATTCATGGAAGGCATTGACGTTTGACATTGGCTCAAAATAATCCAGCACCAGCGGTGATTGAGTTGTGATGGGACTGAATCCAAGAGCTTTTTTAGGGACCCAGAAGTTCCCATTATCTTATGGCACATTTTGTAACCACGGACCCTGTCCTCACTGAAACCCACCCCAGCTTTGAATCTAGCAGCTGTCTCCACAGAGAAGGGAGAGTAAACCACCAGATTTGTCCTAATTGTAAGTTATTCAATCTGGGCTTTGGAAGGATACAAACTGATGTAACCCTCATCAACTCCATCAGCAACGCCATTAACAATTTTAAGAGTTGGGCTGATGTGGCTTATCAAGGGACCTTGACTGCTATGATGCCATGGCCTGGCTTGATGCCCTTGGCCAAAGCCAAGTGTTGGGTGGGTAGCTCGGCTCTCTCAATGGCCTGCCTGGCCTGTGCTGGTGGTATGTGTCAGGGCAGCAAGAATGTATTGCCTAAGCTAGGAATGTGGACTATCTCCAAGGGCTAGAGGAGGAGAGGAATGGAGGGAGGGAGCTCTGGTTCTGATGGAGGGACAAGAGAACAGGTTGTCCAGAAGGACACGTAAATAGTTTTTGGCTCCAGTGACCTTGCTGTTATCCACAGTTACTCACAGTCAATCATGGGTATTGTTCTGGGGCAGGGTGAGGGTGGAACCAAACGGGAGCAGATGACAGGGCGTGTTCTGGATGGAGTGTGCATGGGTGGCATTGGCATAAAGAGGGTGTGGCTGGGGATGCCATGACCGTAAGGGAAGCCCCTAGTCTGAATCCTTGGAAAGAGGTCTACTCATCCGAGGGATGTCTTCAGAGCCCATCTTTTCAAAGAGACGCATCCTGATGTGATGGTTGGAAGCACACCAGAAGTTCTGTCTTCTCTCCATCCTCACCTTTCCTCCTCCAGGTAAAAAAAGATCACTAATAATCTCATTCCTATTCCTTTGTTTGTTGCTAATTAATTTTAGCACATGAAACATTTTAAATAAGAACAGGTTCATCTCACTGCGTTGGAATTTGAGCTTGCAAGGCAGGGCCTTGGGGCTTTGAAATGTTTTGTAGAAAAGGCAATGCCGTATGGGGATCCTCTGTTACCAAGTGCCTTTCCCACCTCTTTAGAGTGACTCATCCCACAGGCGATAAAGCCGCTACGGTCTAAGTCTCTGGTTCAGGGGACTTAATAGCATGAAGAATATGTTCTTTTCCCTCTCTGCTGGCATCCTAACCTTTTGACATTCCTAGAATATACCCGGTTTTTTCCTGCTTTAGAGACTTTACTTCCCTGGTCTTTGCATGACTGGCTCTTTTTCATTGTTTCCATCTCTGTTCAAGGTCAGCCTCTCAGAGACGACTTCCCTACCTCTCGGTGTCTAAAGTAGATGTTCCAGGGGGCGCCTGGGTGGCTCAGTCGGTTGGGCGTCCGACTTTAGCTCTGGTCATGATCTTACAGTTTGTGGGTTCGAGCCCCGCGTCGGGCTCTGTGCTGACAGCTCAGAGCCTGGAGCCTGCTTTGGATTCGGTGTCTTCCTCTCTCTCTGCCCCTCCCCTGCTCAAGCTCTGTCTCTGTGTCTCTCAAAAATAAATAAACATTAAAAAAATAAAAAAATTAAAAAATGAAGTAGATGTTCCAGCTCTCCTTCTTCCAATATGCTCTAGGACAACCTTCTAGTTCTTTCTTTTATGGTCCTATTCACAACTCTAACTGCATTGATGCACTATTCACTTGCCTTTTTTTTTTTTTTTTAATTTAAATTCAAGTTAGCTAATATACAGTGTAGTCTTGGCTTCAGGAACAGAACCCAGTGATTCAACTCTTACATATGACACCCAGTGCTCATCCTGAAAAGTGCCCTCCTTAATGCCCATCACCCATTGAAACCATTTCCCCACCCACCTCCCCTCCAGCCATCCTCAGTTTGTTCTCTCTATTTAAGAGTCTCTTATAGTTTGCCACTCTCTCTGTTTTTATTTTATTTTTCCTTCCCTTCCCCTATGCTCATCTGTTGAGTCCCTCAAATTCTACGTATGAGTGAAATCATATGCTATTTGTCTTTCTCTGACTGACTTATTTCACTTAGCATAATACCCTCTAGTTCCATCCACATTGTTGCAAATGGCAAGATTTCATTCTTTTTCTTTTCTTTTCTTTTTTTTTTTAACATTTATTGATTTCTGAGAGACAGAGAGAGCGTGAGCAGGGGAGGGGCAGATGGAGAGGGAGACACAGAATCCAAAGCAGGCTCTAGGCGATGAGCTGTCAGCACAGAGCCCGACGCAGGGCTTGAACTCACAAACTGTGAGATCATGACCTGAGCCGAAGTCGGCCACTTAACCGACTGAGCTACTCAGGTGCCCTAGGATTTCATTCTTTTTCATCACCGAGTAGTATTCCATTGTATGTATGTATGTACGATATACATTGACATTGACATTTGGGCTCTTTCCATAATTTGGTTATTGTTGATAGAGCTGCTATAAACATTGGGGTGCATGTGCCCCTTTGAATCAGCATTTTTGTATCCTTTGGATAAATTCCTAGTGGTGCAATTGCTTGTTTCTTATCTTCAAAGGGTTAGGTCTGTGAGGACACGCTTGCTTATTGCTGTATTTTGGGGGGCTCAGGACAGGCCTAGCATACCTAAAACATTTGAGTCTCTATCATGCATACTTCAGTATTTGGGGGAATTTCTAGGGGTGTGAGCTGGACAGTTTCTCAAAGCTTGAGGTCTAGTTGGGAGGACAGAAAGTTTGTCAGTTGGCATTCATGGTAAATGCTTGAGGGAGAACAGGGTGTAGCTTGGGGAAACACCCACACAAGTCTGCAGAAGTTAGGGGAGGCTTTCTCCTGGAAAATAGAAGAACTGAGACCCAGAGAAAGTGGTAAGTAGCTGAAGAAAGAGGAGAAGCGTTTTGGGCAGAGGGCATAGTAAGTGCAACAGCCTGGTGGGAAAGATGTTATTTCTTTGGACCCGAGAGCTGTTTGGTAAGTAAAAGAAGATGGGTGGCAAGAGTTGGGGATGGAGACATAGCAATGGCCTAGGGCACAGCCTGGTGAAGCCATACTAAATTTGATTTTGTTCTGCAAGAAGTGAAGAGCTACCAAAGAGTTGGAAACAAAGATCCAATGTTCACTTTTGAAGGGTCACCCTGACTTACGGGGAGCAAAGTGTTGGCGGGGAAAAGTAAAGAAAGGGTAGACATATGCGGGGTGTACTTGTGGTCCAAGGGAGCAAAAATGACAGCCTGGGCAAGGAAGGAGACCGTGGGGCTGGAAAGGAAGGGAGTGTTCCTTAATATTTAGGGGCAGGGTCCAGCCAGAGGATTGACTATGGGGGAAAGGAGTAAAGGCCTGGAGTGCTTGGTGAGACTTGGACAGAGATAAGGACAGGGCCCATAGGACCCGGGCATGTGTAGGGGTGGGGATAGCATTCATGGAGACAGGAGGGCTAGGGGGAGGAGAGGAACTGTGCACATCACCACCTTTGGGTCATCCCTCTTTTCCTTTTTTCCTTGGGAAGTTCCAGCTGCCCTAGAGGTCCAGCACAAGGGGCATCTCCTCCTCGAAGTTTCTTCTGAATTATTTTCTGAGATATAGCACCAACAACTGGCTTCTGCCACTTGTGCATGATTTCATCCAAGTTAATCCCATCTTTCCAACTAGGTTGCGTACTCCTTGGGAACAGAGCCCTATGCCCCAGGGACTGCCAGGGGGCTGAGTACACGGCAGATGTTCGGTCCTTGGGGACTGCGTTAGTAAGGGTTCTCCAGAGAAACAGAACCAATGGGATGTGTTTGTCTATAGGAAGAGATTTATTATCAGGAGTTGGCTCATGCAGTTATGGAGGCTGGAAAGCTCAAAATCTGCAGTGTGGGCTGGCTGGAGACCCAGAAAGAGCTGATGGTGCAGATGAAGTCTGAAGGCAGTCTTCTGGAGATTTCCCTATTACTTGGGGAGGCTGTTCTTTTTGTTCTATTCAAGCCTTAGGCTATTTGAATGAGGCCCATTCAAATTTTGGAAGGTGATCTTCTTACTCAAAGCCTACTGATTTAAATGTAAATCTCATTCAAAAACACCCTTTATTTATTTTTAAAAGAATTTTTTTTAACATTTATTCATTTTCTGAGAGACAGAGAGAGACAGAGCCTGAGCAGGAAAGGGGCAGAGAGAGGGAGACACAGAATCCAGAGCAGGCTTTAAGCTCTGCGCTGTCAGCACAGAGCCCGATGCGGGGCTCGAACTCATGAACTGCGAGATCATGATCAGAGCCTAAGTTGGATGCTCAACCAACTGAGAGACCCAGGGGCCCCTAAAAGAATTTTTTAATGTTTATTTATTTTTGAGAGAGAGAGACAGAGACAGAGTGTGAGCAGGGGACAGGCAGAGAGAGAGGGAGACGCAGAATTGGAAGCAGGCTCCAGGCTCTGAGCTGTCAGCACAGAGCCTGATGCGGGGCTTGAACTCACAAACTGCGAGATCATGACCAGAGCCAAAGTCAGACCCTTAACCGACTGAGCCACTCAGGCACCCCTCAAAAATGCCCTTTAAATTGACCCCTAAATTCACCATCACAGGGGTGGCATGAGAGATTTTACACAAGTTCTGATCAGGCTTTTAAGCCAAGTCGGTGGTCAGGTTGGCAAGGCTGTGACTTCTTGGATTTCACAGGCACATTTAGAAGCTAAAAGAGAATACCTGATCCCAGAGAAGCGAAGTGATGTTCCCAAGGTCACCTAGCAAGGTAGGGTCAGAGCTGGGAGTAGTGGAACCCGAGTTTCTAGACATCCAGGCCTGTGTCTCTTCTATATCTCACAGTGGACAATTTGCATGTGTGTGTGTGTGTGTGTGTGTGTTTGTGTGAGTGTGTGAGTGTGTATGTCTCCCTGTCAAGAGGCCAAGGTGCCTTGTTGGACGTGTGACTTCTGGGTTTTAATTTGGAGATTATAAAACGAAGAAAGGAGACAAATTTCTCCAGCTGTGTATTCTTTGTTAGTGAGCTTCTAAAAACAACAATTTAGACTGGAATTCAGGAAAGGTATGACACATCTTACTCAGCCCTTCCTCCAAAATAGCTAGTTCCAGGTCACTGAACCAAGGCAACCTTGTTCCTGGGAGCCCTGGACAGTCTGAGATTGTCTAGTGAGTCCTGAGGGCAAGGTAGAAACAAGTTGGAAGGCACAGGCAAGATTTAGGATCCAAACTAGAAGGTGGGGGTCACCCAAGACCAGAGTTGCCCACTTGTCTCCAGGCCTCACACAGGCCCAGAATCCAGAGTTCCAGCTTTGTATGAGTTTGGAAGTTTTGGATGAGCATAGGGAAATTAGGTAAACCATAGAATTTAGGCCAGAATACTCAGGACACATCCTGGATCCTGTTAAACTCTGCTCCAGGGTTACTAGGGTGTGACGACTGAGCCCGGGGTCCAAGTGGCTTGGGTTTAATTTCTCTGTCTCTGTTTCTCCATCTCTCTCTGTCTTTCTCATGGGCTGGAAGGTGCCCGCTAGCCTGTTCTGCTCCACTGCAGGTATCAGAGGTCTGCATGTGAGGCCTGGCTTCTTAGGGGACCCTTACTGCTCTCTTCAAACTCTCTGGGCAGCAACAAGAATTCTAAGCTGGTGGCCTCTTCTTCAAAGTCTTTGATGCAGTAAAATTCAGCATGATATAAGTGGACAGCCCTTTGAGGTTGCAGTAATAAAATTTGGTCTACAGAATTTCAGTATTTGTCAAGGCAACAGAATCAGACACCGGTTAGGTCCACACGATGCCAGCTACCCAGATGGAAAAGAACAATCCATTTGTCACTTTGGCCCACTGACATTCCAGAGAGCAGAAATTCCCCAACTTTCAGAATCTGTGACATGGTAGTGATTGGATTCGTTGTGCTTTCTTTCTCCTAAAACTGCCGTATGGCTGGATTTCATGTGCTTAGCTAAAGGGATTCATATTTAGCTTAGTACAAAGGAACTGGGAGCCCCGTAGGGTGTCACATGGGGGAGATGGGTAGTCAGTGCAGTTTAGCCACCTTTTCACACACCCCCAGAACCACAGGCCTTTCCTTGAGTGCTATAGTTCAGAGAATACCTAATGGGTAAATGCATTTGGCATCAAGACTCTGGAAAGCAGGGAGTATGGCAATTGGGGGGCATCATTAATTTTCAAGAGCATGGTGAATGTTTGGAGCTCTAATCAATCATGATCGCTTCTTTTTTTTTTTTTTAATTTAAATTTTAGTTAGTTACCATACGGTGCAATATTGGTTTCAGAAATAGAATTCAGTGATTCATCACTTACGTACAACAACCAGTGCTCGTCAAGGCAAGTGATCACTTCTGTACGCACCAGAGCGCTTGTGGAAAACCAAACTGGGATCACAACGGGCAAAGAGCAAAGGCCTGGCTGGTAGACCCGTGCCTCAGAAAAACAAAAAGAGAAGACATAGAAACCCTAATGGGTGGATGGAAGATGGGTTGGTCTTCATTTCCACTGTTCTTTTTGCATCCACAGAATTGCTCAATAGTTGGATAAAAGGAGTTCCGTAGATGTTATGGATTTAGAATTTTAGGAAAAAATGTGATAGGACTCCTAGTAAATTTCAACTTAAGCTGTGTGCAGATTATTTTGGGAGGCACTGTGGCCAGTTCTCTGCTGAAGCGAAGGTCAGAGGGAGGGGTGGTAGCGACCACGACATTGGTTGCCAATATTGGTATGTGTTGTGGGGTGGACTGGCTGGATATTTGCAGCCTGAACCATTGAAGAGCAGAGCTTCACCCCTGCCCAACCTCTTCTCCAAGCCACGTGTGGATTCTGGGATAGGAGCTGCTGGTGGACAACGACAAAAATTCCAGGACAGAACTTTCTAGATTTAGAGATCCTTTCTTGGTGGGAAGAGACAGGAACTTAAAGTCCGGCCTGGAACCACACAAACTAATACATCTGGAGGCAGGAATCTCAAATACAAATATCTGAGTATTAAGGAAAAAGCTGGAACAAATTAGCAGTAAGAGAGACCTGGGGCAGGAAGGAGAACTGCAAATTTGTTTTGTACTTGCCCTTGATTTACCACTGGCTGACCCAGGGCTGAGGGATGAGGAGTGGTGGGTGGGAGGTGGGGCAGGGAGGCAGTTGTTTAGAAGGAGAAGCCAGTACTATTTAAAGCTGCAAACAAATACAGCTGCAGGTCATGGGCAAGGGCAGTCAATGACCTTGTGGATGCTGATGAACCACAGCTATAAAGAACTCAGAGACAAGAGTTTGTGTCCCTGGATTGGCAGATTCTGAAGGAGGTTCAAAGAGGAAAGGGTCTGGAAGCCCAGCACGAGGTCAGGTTAGCATCACTACTGAGCTGTTTCTGCTTTGCTAAGGGATAGCATTTTAGGATCTGCTGATGGTCTGCGCAGCGTACCAAGGGACAAGTGCGGAAAAAAGCAAAGCAGAGAACAAGAGACGAATGTTGCCAGAGTAGAGGAGAAAGAAGTGAGAACTGGAAGGATTCCCAGAATCCATCTCATCCACTCTTTGAATGTCCAGAAATAGGGGGACTATGAAGGGTGTCGGGGCAGGGGGGAGGGATTTTGTCCTCTGGGCTTCTCCTGGGTGTTATGATGAAGCAGGAAATGACGAGAGGCTTATGTTAGGTTCACAATAGTCCTCACTGCTGATGGCAGTAGCTTGAGCAACGTGTCTTTGGGGGATGGAGAAAAGGTGACAAGCTACCGCCTGGGTAAATGTTGAATCGAAGCAAACGGCAGAAAAGGTAATTTGGGAACATATTTCGGGGGGTGTCTCTGGAGTGATCCTGAGTGATCTTTCAGTATTTCATTTTTCCCTCATGTCCACAGGAAGCCTGCAGGTGGAAGGACAGTTTGAGAAGGGTGAGGTAGGGGAAGAGGCCGACACTATTGAAAGAAGCAGCATGAGCTGATGCCCACCATGAAGATCTTTCGGGGTCTTCGCTCAAGAAATGTCTTTTCTGAGTCCCTTCCACTCCCCAGGAATGCAGGGTTTCCCTCACCTTATTCTCACAGGTCCTGGGGAGTACTGACTTCAGAGAGATCTGGGGGCTGGCAGATGCTGTTCCATCTAGAAAACCCTGCTAATAATCGCAGCTGCATTTGCTAGGCTGTTGAGTCCCGATTCTGCTACTTGTGTCAGGGCTGAGCTGGTGGCTAAATATCACCAAGGAATGTGGTTAAAAGCAGAGTCTAAGACTCCTTCCTGGGGATCCAGATTCAGAAATTCAGGGGAGGAACCTGCAATCAATATTAAATTTTTTTTTCCTGATGGATCTAATGCATAGCTGGGGTTGAAAACCTCTGTGTCTGGAATTGTTGCTCAGCGTTGGGTTTTTACCTTCTAGAAGATTTTGATGTAAAACAGATAGCATCAGCCTAACATCTGCAGTGCTCTCAGACCATTATAAATAATGGCAGTAAATGTTGAACAAATATGTAAGATTTATATATACATTACATAGGACTCAAAGATAAATGTATTTGTGTTACTGGAATGTCACAATCAATCTAGACAATGACAAAATATGTAGGCACTTAACTGGAACACGACTTCTCTTTTAATCTACACAAGGTGACCTTCCTCCCTTTCACCATCTTTTTGGTTTGCTCAATTTTCAAAGCAGTTTCTCTCAAAGCAGCTTCTGGGGCATAGAAGCATAAGCCCTACGCAGCATGTAAGGGCTTCTTGGGGAGAAGAGGGACTTCAGAATCCTGTGAGGAATGGGATTTTTCAGGTTGTGTTTGTGTGTGTGTATGTGTTTGTGCATAAGCACATGCATGCCTACTTTGCGACATTTGATAGGTTTCTAGATGTTTAACAGAAATGCCTTACGCTCAGCATGTCATCTAAGAAATGCAAGTCAAATGGGTGGGGTTGCTATCAACATGTAGCAAAACTTTCATGATCTAGCGATGGAATTAAGTTGACAACGTGGCCATGACAGCGAGGAGGCCAAGGCGAGTACTGGGAAGGGGATCTCGTCAGTATCGTCCTTCACCTTGGGGAGGGGATGGATGGATTATCCAACAAGGCGAAGAGTGAGGAGCCGGAAGGAACTTGTATGGCTTCTGAGGATTCCTACAGAGAACATGGATTTTGTCAGCTCCTCAAACAGGTTAGCAAGCCAACAGGGCAGCTTCCCCAAGGCTGGAGATAGTCTTCGCTGCAAACCAGTTGTTTGCTTGATAAACAGAACAAACCCCCGGAGAGTGTTGAAAGAGAGGGGTGCGGCCGATGCCTTTGGCTGACAGCACATTCAGAAGAGCTAAGAAAACAAGGGTATAAACTCTAAAAGTCTTTTAGGTTTCGTTTACTCAGGCAAAAAGGAGTCCAGACTACAGCAATTAAGTGAGCTTGATGACTAGAGATGGCTGACCTGGCAAAATCAGAGCTGCAGTCCTTTCTTCCTTGGCAGTAGACTGTGTAGCTTTACCTTCCTTCCCCCATCCTCCCCTCCGCTCCCCTCACACACATGTTCTTTTTCTGCCTGTGAAAGCACAAGTTCACTCTTTCATCTGACTCATTTTTCTTCCAGCGGAGGGAAATATACATATTGAATCTTATCGTTTCCCAATTATTTCATGCAGGAAAGTCTTATCTCTCTGGGACAACCAGGACTGTGTATTATGCTGCTATTTCTTTCCTTTCTTTTTTATCTTTTTTTAGATTCCCCCCCCCCCCCTTATCTCCCTTCCTCCCTCTCTCTTTCCCTTCCTTTCTTCTACCCAAGGTCTGCCTAGCTAGTGGTGGGTCTATGTTGAGCCTTCATTCATTGTTCTGGTCATTCACTAAACCATCTGCGTTAAGCACCTGCTATGGGCCAGACACTGGGCTAGGATCTGCAGGTACAGACATAAAAGCCATGCTCGCATTCTTCAGGGTTCATACTTCAGCAGAGAAGATCTCAGATGCTAGTCAGTCAAGTTACATATATGTGATTTGTTGAATGGAATTGAATCTCTATTGTTGACATTTACAACTTTAGAAATGGGTAAGTTGGAAAGATATTTGAAAACAGATTTTATTTTATTACTTTTTTCTTTTTTTGAGAGAGAGCAAGAGCGCAAGCAGGGGAGAGAGGTAGAGGGAGAAAGAAAGAAAGAATCTTAAGCAGGTTCTACACCCAGTGTGAGTCCACTGTGTGGCCCGATCTCACGACCGTGACATCATGACCTGAGCTGAAGTCAAGGGTCAGACGCTTAACCGACGGAGCCACCCAGCTCCCCCCCACCCCCCCAAAACAGATTTTAAAACCACCCAAAGGACCAAAATGATGAAAACAATCAAACATGGCCAAGGGATGTTGGCCCTATTTGGCTCTGTACGGTGCCTATAAATGATCTGCCTCAGAGAAGGACTGGTTTCCAGAGGGCTCCTGCACTCCTGTGATAGCTCAGGTAACAGAAGTGCAGGCAGGTGAAGCCCACTGACCACGCATTGTAGCCACCTGTGACTCTTACCCTGTGACATTTCTCTCCAATTCTCCCAGTGCTTGGCATACTCTCCAAAGTCCAAAGAACTTTCCTCAAACTGCCTAGTCGCTCTGGCCTTTGAGAATCAGTTTCTCTTTCAGGGCTCGCAGAGAGGTAGAGGGGAGGGGAGGAAACCAAAGAAATAAAAAAATATATATATCAGTTTAATAATCTCTCAAATTGTAAAAATAAACAAAATCTTCAGGGGAAACGCACATGATTCGGAGGAAGGGCTAGGTGTCTGTAAAAGGGCCTTTTCCCATCGAGAAAAATCTGTTCTTGCTGCAGAGAAACTCAGATGAGCTTCGGAATGCACAAAAGATCACTTTGGAGTAAACTTTCATTTGATCTGGGGATGGAATGTACTTAGCACACCTCCTTTTTCAAGAAACTGATATATTTCCAGCTTGTAATTCAGTTTACTTAAGATGAGGACCAAATAGGTCTTGGCATTTCCGGGAAGTCTAGAATGGAAACATTTCCTGTGCGCATGCACAATCTTCACCCTTATGGGTGGGGGCGGCGGGGGGGGGGGTCGTCTTGCACCAAGCTCCAGCAATTTAAATCCCGTATGGCCATTTGGGTGTTATCGCGTGAAGAATATTGGCTGTGGAATATTCCTGCGGAAGTTAATTGGTTGAATTCTTATTTGAAAAAATGTCAAATATTTCAAATACACAATGCTCATGCTTGGTATACAGTGAGTCCTGTCCTTCCTGGACAAGAATGCATACCTTGAGGAAGTGACCTGTACAGATAGACCCCTATTGGTAGAGGAGCCTCTGGGTTCATTACCAACAATAGCAGATTTGAGGTTTTGAGACCTCAGGAATACTTCAACCTCAGGAATACATCAAATGTGGCTTACGACTATAAAAAGGGATTTGGGGGCCTTATCTCTCAAAATATGAGAAAATAAGTAATTGTAGAAGGTTGGGCCTACAGACATTTTACAAGTTACAGGAAATATAGCCTGAGGAATTTTGTATGTTTTTCTGGGCTATGAATTGTTTTAATGGTAGCAGTTTGGATGATTTCTTCTCCGTTCACTAGGGAATCCTCTTTCCTCCCTCAAACGGGGAAAGTGGGCTCATAAAATAGTCAGAAGACTCAAATTAGAAACAAGAGAAAATACTCTAACTCTGTTCTTAAGAAAGGGACAAAAGCACTAGGCAGCTCTGTTAGAAATCTATGCTTGGCTCGGCTGTCTTTGTATCTGTTTGTGCAGGTTAAATCAGACTATGTCTTAACGACTTACGAAATTTTGTTGCACTGATGTGTGCAAACAATCAGCCATCACCTTGAACTTGAAAATCTGTTCCATAAACATTCACATGCCTACATTGTGCCAGGCACTGGAGGTGGGGCTGGATAAGACCTCAGGTCTCCTTGGGTGAGTCAAATTGGTGACCTGGCAATAGAGGGCCCCAAGTCTCAAAGTATGGAGCCGCTCTGCCTTTGGTCCCAACCAACATGTGGCAGCGAGCTTGACCCAAGGAAAGACAGGAACGTTTTCAAGGACGAAAGGGTATCTAAAGGGTGCTTCTTCTGAAATGCTAGTTTAACCTGACCATCCACATCATCATGATCACAGTCACTATGATTACGTTTCATTTGAGCTTCCGCTGCAACCCTCAAGATGGTGGCACGCTTTCTATGGGAAGGGAAGGTCAGGAGGACTTGCCATTTCTAGGGAGTCAACCGAACAAGCCAGTTTTGCTATTTTTCATAAAGGTGATATGGCTTAGGAAGTCACGTGGGCAGCCTAGTCACTAATAAGACTCTTTAAGATGTCACCCCACCATGAAACCATTAACATAAGGCAGGGAAAACACTTAAAGGAACAAGATCAACTTCTTCACCAACTTCTGTTAGGGGATATTCTTGGGCTTTGGTGTTCTCCCAGGGTGTGGTGCCACCAGTGTGTGTGTGTGTGTGTGTGTGTGTGTGTAAGAAAAGGAGAGAGAATATTAGTGCCATATGTGACTCTCAAAGATAATTCTCCTTAATGTGAATACCAAAGATAAAAATTAGCGCTCATCTGGCAAATATTCTGGTTTCCTTTTACTGTGGACTTGCCCTTCTAGAGTCTGCCTAAGACTGTAAGAGGAAATACGCTTTATGTTACTGGCCTTCTGGACATGCAGGGGAGGGCTCCTTTGGCTTTTCTCATCTTTCTCTTTTTTTCTAGAGTGGAGGTATTCTTGGAGGACAAGGCTCCCTTTTGCCAGTCCAGATGAGGAAGTGATGATGGGAACTGGGGTTGAGGCTGGGGAGGGGAAGTGTTAGCCGAGACCCCTGCGGTGCTTCTGAGGCCATCTGTTACTCAGGTTTGGTGGGGGCTGCTGCTGGGCCGGAGACTCACGGAACCCCCTCTTCCCCAGAAACATGCCGCTGAGTCCAGTGTGGGCTCAGTCACCCACCCTGAGAAGCACAAGTGGATATGAGGACAAGTGGGAGAAGCTCTGCGACCAAGAAATTCTTGGTGACCTCAGTGGACTCCCTAATCTCTCAGCAAGTCTTAGGGAACCAGAAAAAAAGCCATCAGTGTTCAGAGGAACTTAGGGGTCACGTGACGGTAGGATCTGGTGGTTGGTGACCCGTGACAATAGGTAAACTGAGGCCAAGGGAATGGAATTGGCTTACCCAAGGTCACTCTGGTTGCTACTGGCTGAAGCAAGGCCTCCTGCATCCCAGCCCAGAGTTCTTCCTCCTGTACCATGAGACCGTGTGCTTGTGAGTGTCCTCTCTGGAGATTTTGGGGTGGGATCATTCTGCTTCTTGGTCTCAGTTGTGACCTATGGGATTTCATCCCACTTTGTTCTTCCCAGTCAGACCTTTTATTCCTTGCTTCCTGTGCTGTATGTAGCCCTCTGCTCACCCACCCTGAAATTCGGAAAAGAAAAAGAAATCTGAGTGACCCAGGGAAAATTTTATTGCAGACAAAACCCGTCCCAGGCCTTCCCGGCTTTGTTCCATCAGCAATCTCGAAATCAATTTTCTTTGGCCTGCCATCTGTAGGATTTGCACAACTCCAGAGATGTCCCGATTCTCAGCAGTCCTGCTGGGTCACCATGCCTCAGTCAGAAGTTGAAATTTGCTACTGTTCCTTAAAATCATTTTTCAAGGAGTTTGCAATATCAGCTTGTCTTATCTTGCACTCAATTAGTTTTTGGCTCTGATTTATTTATTTATTTATTTCCTCTTAGAGTTTGAATTGGCTAACAGACCTGTTGGTTTAGTCCATCACCAACTTGATATAAATTGTTTTTGGGTCTTACGTAGGGCCTGGCCCCAGGTAAAATTGTGAAATAGCTGAAATGTGTTTCTGGCATCCAACCACCTCCCTCTTCAGCCCCCGTTCTATCTTGTGCCCTGTCTTTCCCTGGGTTTGCCGGGTGCTAGCTGTTTCTCTGGAAAGTATTTGAGAACTACGGCCACTTTTTTCTAATTAACCAATTATGTGTGTATAATAACAGCATTTCTAAGACAATTTAGGCATCCTCCCATCCCCACCTTTTTAATTGTGGCTGGAGGTCAGTGGTCTCTAAACTTGGTTGATCATAGAATATCTGGAGGTTTTTCTTTCAAATACAGATTCCCAGGCCTCACCTCGAGAATAAGAATGGAATCCCGGGGTAGTGCCTGGAGATTGGTATTTTCTAATAAGATCTCCAGGCGTTTCTGATAATTAACCATGGACCTCCAGAGGGACGTTTCCTTCCAACCCTGAGATTTTGTGTCCTTACAACTTTATTTTTATCACAGCTCTGGGAAGAATTAACATCATCATCATCACAACAGCTAATTTATTAAGCAATCATGATGTCAAATTCAGAGCTAAGCACTTTATATGAATTATCTCAGGGACGAGGACATTTTTAATTTTTCTTCAACAGTGGAAAAACTTAAGGCTCATGAGGCCCGGTAGAGAACTGACTAGAATGTCTTGAAATTCCTGAAACTACTGGTGGAGTAAAACAAAAAATCCTCCAAATCATATTCTCCATTCTGGGTTCCAGGGTTCTTTGTAGGGCATAGGGTCAATGAAGGTGGTCTCAAGTCATATGATCTGTAGCCCAGCTGTGAAGTCCTTCAGGTCAGGGAATGTGTTTTTTATTCTTTCTCATTCTCCTACCCCAACACACCCAAGCTTCCTGCTTGGCAGAGGGAGGGTCCTCAGTGAATGTTTGCTGAATTGGAACTATCTGTAATCCAGCTCGTCTAACTTCTGGCCCAGGGCATTTCTGCTATCTGGGACTTAATGAAAGCCAGGACCCAAGGTATAAATTGGAACAGGGCTTAATTTGTTGTATCATGGACAGGTATTTGGAACTGTAAAGACTCAAATCATGCAACTTACAAAGAAAGTTGTCTCTAATGCTGGAATTTCAGGCACCTGGACAGATAAATCAGCTTTGGAAAGATATGGACTATAGCCCCATGTATAAATGGTGACTTGTTTTTCAACAAAGGCACCAATGCAGTTCAATGGGGGAAAAGGAGGTTCTTTTCAGTGGATGGTACTGGAGAAACTGGATGTGTGTGTGTGTGTGTGTGTGTATGCATATATATATATATATATATATATATATATATATATATATGATAAAAAGGAACTCTTGGTCCCTAACTCATACCAAAAATAAAAGTTAATTTGAAATGGGTTTATTTATTTATTTGTTTATTTATTTATATTTGTTTTTTTTATTTTTTATTTATATTTATTTATTTTTAAATGTTTGTTTATTTGAGAAAGAATGAGAGAGAGAGAGAGAGAGAGCACGAGTGGAGGAGGAGCAGAGAGAGACGGAGAGAATCCTAATTAGGGTTCGTGCTGTCAGCACAGAGCCTGATGCAGCGCTTGAACTCATGAACTGTGAGTTAAGAGTCAGATGCTTAACCAACTGAGCCACCCAGGAGTCCCTGAAATCAGTATATATTTATATGCGGAAGCTAAAACAATAAGCTTCCAGGAGGCAACAGAAGAGAATACCTTTGAAACCTTGGGGTAGGCTAAGATTTCTTAGGCAGACCACAAAGTTAATAACTACAAAAAATTTGAAAGTTTGGATCTCATCAAAACTAAAAAGCAAATTTCTGCTCATCACAAGATATTAAGAATGTGGGAAGGCAAATTATAGTATGGGAGAAAGCATTTGCCAAGAGCCCAGTATCCAGAAAACCCAAAGCGCTCTTACAACTCAGAATATAGAATCACTATACTGTATACCAGAAACAAAAGAAAATGTTGTACGTTAATTACAATGGAATTAAAACAGACAAATAGATAAACAAGCAAGCACAGGATGAGTGGGCATTTCGCAAACAAAAGTATCCAGGTGGACAATAAGATGCTCAATATTATTAGTCATGAGGGAAAGGCAAATAAATTAATAGAGGTCTTACCGTACACACATTAGAAGGGCTCATCTGAAAATGACAATACTAAGTGTTGGCAAGAGTGTGAAATGCCTGGGACTCCCACAAGCTGCCAGTGGTAATATAGAATGCTGTCACTGGTTTGGAAAATGGACGTCTTCCAATAAATGTCAACATATACCTACTCTACAACCCAGTGATTTTACCCCTAAGAATTTACCGAAGAGAAATGTACATTTATGTCTGAGAAGGACTTGCCCGGGAACGTTCAATAACAGGTTTATTAGTAAAAACCCCAAGCTGGGAACAACCCAGTGTCTCTCCACAAGATATGAGGTCAGCAGGGGCACCTGGGTGGCTCAGTTGGTTGAGCGTCCAGCTTCGGCTCGGGTCATGATCTCTCAGTCTGTGAGTTTGAGCCCCACAATGGGCCCTGTGCTGACAGTTCAGAGCCTGGAGACTGCTTTGGGTTCTGGGTCTCCCTCTCTCTCTGCTCCTCTCTCACTCACACTCTGTCTCTCAAAAATGAATAAATGTTAAAAAAAAAATAAGAAAAGATATGAGGTAAATAAGTTATAGTATATTAATAACATGGAATACTATTTGGCAATAAAAAAGTCACTGACAAAAACAGCATGGATGGTCGTCAGAAACAGTAAACTGAGTGGAGGAAGCCAGTCAGAAAGAGTTTATACTGGAAGATTCTATTTATGTAAAGCTGGAGGGCAGCCAGAGTTAATCTCTGATGATAACATCAGAGTAGGAGGGAAGATGCTTGACTGGGAAGGGCAATTCATAAACTATTCCCAGTTTTCTATTGTTGGGTGACAAATTACCCCAAAACCCAGTGACTTAGAACAACAACCAACTCATTCTTTTTTTTTTTTTTTTTTTTTAAATTTTTTTTTTCAACGTTTTTTATTTATTTTTGGGACAGAGAGAGACAGAGCATGAACGGGGGAGGGTCAGAGAGAGAGGGAGACACAGAATCGGAAACAGGCTCCAGGCTCCGAGCCATCAGCCCAGAGCCTGACGCGGGGCTCGAACTCACGGACCGCGAGATCGTGCCCTGGCTGAAGTCGGACGCTTAACCAACTGCGCCACCCAGGCGCCCCAACAACCAACTCATTCTATCCCCAATTTTGTGGGACAGGAGTTCAGGCTAGGCGAGACTGAGTGAGTCTTCTTTTCTGTGTGGCACTGATGCCCAGGCTGGTCTTAAGAGCCCAAGATGGATTCTTCACATATCTGGTGTCTTGGCAGACCGGTTGGAAGGCTGGGCTCGGCTGGACTGTTGACCGGAGCACCTACGTGTGGCCCTTCCACCATGGCCACCTCAGGTGGTCAGACTTTATCCTTGGTGCTCAGGAAATTGAGAAGGAGTATTCAGAAATAAGACAGAAGCCGCATGGTCCTTACTGGTTTAGCCTTGGCAATGGGACAGTGTCGCTCCCGCTGTAGCTATTGGTCAAGGCAGTCATAGGCCTGCTCAGCTTCAGAGCGAGGGTAAATAGACCTCACCTCTCATTAGTAAGAGAGTCAAAGGCTTTGCAGCCAGGTTCTAAAACTTCCCTAGGAACTTTCTGGACGGAGGGAAATATTCTGTATTTTGATCTGGGTGGTTCCCACGACATGCTGCTGGTGGGTAGCAGAATCTGAATGTAGACTGGCTATTTATTTTGGGGGAGAGCTTGAAAGGTCTTTGATGTTCTTTACTTTTTTTTTTTTTTTTTTTGACTTTTGTGGACTCCTTCGGGCTGTTTGCTTATTGTGTGCTTGCTTCTCTTTATGCTCCCTTCCACCGGTGTCCTGGGGGCGGTTTGTACTGGTTTTGTGGGAGCTGATTGTTAAATTGCTTTCCAGCTCCAGTCCAACCACAGGTATGTGGAGAGCTTGAAATCACCTATGGTGGGAATGTTCATACCATGGAAACCAACAAACGCCACAAATCAGTTTCCTTGGTGGGGAGGGGGATGATAAAGAAAGAGGGGCTTTTCCAGAACACCGCTGCCTTGCTGCCCCAGAGCTAGACCCTGAATGTCTACACTTAGTTACATCTGTAACCATTTGACTTTGTATTTCAGACACGCACTTTATCCAGCGAAACTCTTATATGTAATTTTAATTTGCTTCCATTTTACTCTCTTCAAGACTTTTAAAAAATGTGGGGTTTGATTTGATTTTACCCTTTACTTTCTTATTCCTTCTGCTTTCTGTCATTTTAATCGCAATTGGGATTTAGTCTCGCTTTCAGCCGCCACAGTTTCCTCTTGACCTTGTTCCTGGACCCCATGGGGACTGCTACCCTCTCTCCCCCATGGCCATCTGCTCTGAGACCTCAGTCTCTTTTACTACCATCCAGGGATTCATCTTTTATGTCTTTTTTTTTTCTTCTTGGCATTCAAGGGCTGCTGGAGTTAGTGAGTTTTGACTAACAGGTGTTGATGTGTTGATCTCTTGAAAACAATCTTTTCTTGTTTGTCAGCTCCCGATGTGTCTCAGCGTTGTCACCAGCCACCCTGAAATACGACGGCCTTCACCAGAGATTATAGAGTGTCAGCTCTCTGGAAAGTGTCTGGGGCTCCATCAGTCGGCAGCGGGCTAAGAGGGCTGCGGTGCTGCTCTGGCCTGAGTTTACAGAGACAGACTGCTGACCCGGCTGCTGGGGCCCCGAGGAACCCTGGGTGATTTCTTTCAGGAGTGTGTGGGGTGCGTCTTTGCTGCTTAGGCTCTCCCTGTACTTAAAAGATAACCGTGGGGCGCCTGGGTGGCTTGGTCGGTTAAGCGTCCGACTTCGGCTCAGGTCATGATCTCGCGGTCCGTGAGTTCGGGCCCCGCGTCGGGCTCTGTGCTGACAGCTCAGAGCCTGGAGCCTGTTTCAGATTCTGTGTCTCCCTCTCTCTCTGCCCCTCCCCTGTTCATGCTCTGTCTCTCTCTGTCTCAAAAATAAATAAACGTTAAAAAAATTAAAAAAAAAAAAAAGATAACCGTGAGGCAGCTACTGAGGTGTGAGCATACCGGCTCATCCATGGACCAGCCCATGATACCGGCAGCCTGATCTTACCATCCATCCCATTTATTGAGCGCTTGCTGAATACCAGGGGCTCTGCCAAGTGTTTCAACAGCATTGCCTCATTTCATTCTGACAGCTCAGATGAGGAAGCTAAGCCTCGGAGAGATCAAATAACTTTTGCACGGTCACATAGCAATTAAGTGTGGGAGTCAGAATTTGAACTCAGAATTGCATGATTCCAGGCAACATAATCTTCTAACCCCTCTGCTATGCTCTCCTGCTCCCTGGAGGATAGAACAACGCAGCCATCCATTAAGAAAGCCCATCTTTGCGCCAGACTTGGGGCTGGGAGTGTGGAGATGTATGAGACACGATCCCTGCCTTCGAGAAATTCTCAGTCTAGTGGAGGAGACACAGGTTGAACACAAATAATTGTAATCAGGGAATCATTAGGAGTTTAGGGGGGGTGATATGGAATCGAGAAGGGCACGCCTCCCTGTGTTTGGGGATGGAGTGACTCTGGGGATGCTTCTTGAAAGGGGCTGGGGGGGGGCGGGGCTGGGGTGTCTGATTAGGATCTGAATGTATAGGACCTGCCTTCTTACACTGACACACTGTCTTCGTGGAGACAGAGAAAGCTGATAAGGCATCTTTAACCTCTAGTTCTCTTCCCATGCCCCTTCTCAGGGGGCGATGCCAAGGATGGGCCTCCCTGGAGCCTGTGGTTCACCCCTTCTTTCAGACTCTGAAATTCCCTGCTCGAATGGCCCTGAGCCTTCACTGGGTCTGTCTTCGCAGGGTGGATGGCACAGTCACGGTGCATGTTCCTAGGCCCTGGGGGTAGCAAAGGAGAGGCTATTTGCAGGAGCAAGGGGCTGGCACTTGAGCTTGGGCAAGCAACCAACAGCATCCACATGTGTCTCCTTGTAAGGCAAGGAGCTGGAGGAAGGAAGAGAAGAGAGGTGAGCCATTGGCCAGAGTCCAGAGGCTGGGACCCAGGGACTTACCGCCACTTCTAAATTCAAATCTGGCCTTTGAAATCATGATGAAGGATTTTTTTAAAAAGAATTTTACTGGAATTACAAAAGTAATACAGAAAGGTCTTACGTATCTCTAACTCAGCTTCCCCTAATAATGTCTTACACAACCATAGAACCATCATCAAAATAAATCAACAGTGGCATAATACTATTAACTAAATGACAAGACTGAAAACTGGTAACTAATGCCTGAGCCAGAAAGACCCTCATCTCTGAGGGCCTGATGGGGTTTCCAAAGTTGGAACAGCCCCCTTGGAGTTTGGGATTTCCAGGCACACAAGGGTGGGTCTTGTCAGTGTCCCTACCACCTTGGGAAGCCAGAGGCCTTGAGAGGCTTAGATTCTACCATTTATGATTTGATGAGGGAGCACATAGTGTCCTCAAGGTCTTGGGAACATTTCATGAGAAGCTTCTAGGACCTAACAGTCAGGACACTATGAACATTAGATCACATAAGATTTTGGAATGTTAAATTATATTAGACGATGTGGGTGATGAAGAAGCTGAATGCTGCAGGCAGATATGCACATAGATAGGCTCTCATCTTCTTTTTTTAAAAAGTTTATTTATTTATTTTGAGAGAGAGAGAGAGAGAGAGAGAGAGAGAGGGAGAGGTGGGGAGGCCAGAGAGGGAAGGAGAGAGACAATCCCAAGTAGGCTCCTCACTGTCAGAGCCTGATGCAGGGCTTGAACCCACGAACCATGAGATCATGACCTGAGCCAAAACCAAGAGTTGGATGCTTAACCGACTGAGCCACCCAGGAACCCCTCATGTTTTTCTTCTTAATTCCCCTCTGCTCACCTTGCTCTCTGCCTGCTGAAGGGTGGACAGCATTGGACCGGAGTCAGGAGGGCCTGCTTTTCCCTCTGAGCTCCGTGGCCTTGGGCAAACGCTTCCCTCCCGAGAGGAGACTGAGCTGTACAGTCTTTGAGATCTTTCACGTCTGACTTTGGCATTGTCTGTTCTCTGGCTGTGATTTTCCCTCTACTCACCTTTCCTCACCCACATCCTTCTCATTCTTCTCTGTCCTTCCCCACCTCACTTTGCTGCTTTCTTTGTACTTCCTCCTTCTCCTCCTCATTCTCTTTCCCCCCATTTCCCCCTTGCTCCCCTCATTCCTTTCTTCTCTCACTTCCCGTTGCCATCACCCTTCCTCTTTGCCTGCTTCTCCTCCCCTTCTCTTCCTCATCTCCCGGCACGTCCCTTCCTTCCATTTAGGTACAAGGTGGGTTATTCACAGGGGCTTCACGGCCCACCAAAGGCCTCTGGCAATTGTTTCAAGTGAGAGGGGGGAGAAAAGGGAATTAAATCATAGTATTGGCAGCTGGCAATTTGCTTCAATCGCAGAAAAATGTCCCCGGCTTCCTCAAATATTGAAGCACTGATGGAGAACAGATTTTCTCTGGCAGTGTGAATTCCCCTCCGTCCACGTTTGGCAGAGGGTTGCCTTGCATGATATTATTATAGGCGTTTCGATGCGTTCCCCGTTTAGCGCAGTTGGGATGCATTTCAACCAACCCCTGTATTGATGTAACACTACTTTTATTGGTAATGAGGGTGTATTAAAATATATATACGTTTCCACTGAGTTCTGGCTTTGGGGGAGGCTGGGATCTGATGATGTCCAGGCAGGAAGGCCTGGGTTTTTCCACCCTCTCTCCATGGGGAGAGTGCTGGAATTTAGGCACTCCCCCCGTCTCCACCCCCTTTTTAGATCTCACTGATTTTAATAAACATTTTCCTCTCTTCAGTTTCCTCCGTGACATAGAATCAGATATGTCAGCTGGAAGGGCCTTCCAGAGGTCATCTGCTGTGTCCCCTGCTCACGTGGACAGCGCCTGAGTTGGGCAGGGTCTGGGTGAGGATAGAGAGGGCTCATATGGAGACAAGGCGCAGCGACAGATGGAGAAAATGTACTGCTATAGATCCGTGGCTATTTTGCTGTGATTCTGTCACGCGCAGGGGGACCCAGGAGGGAATGGGTGACAGAGGCGAGGCTGCAGGGCTAGCACAAGAGGCTGAGAAGGAGGGCAGGCCAGTTTGGTGGCAAGGGCCACTGGGACGCCGGGAAGGCCAGAAGCGATGGCTACTAATAGCTTCTCTATTTGGCAGAACATTTAGTATCTCCTGTCGGTGTCGATCTACCTTTCATGGGCAGGCAGCCTCCCCACCCAACACACGTGGATGCAAGCTCTTGGGTTAGGGCCATGGCAGTTACGATCTTAGGAGCCCAGTGTAGGCTGGGCTCTTGGAGGGGAGAGTACGGTCCAGGGATCTGAAACTGGAGCTGCTGAAAGTTCAAGTTCGGGTTTTCTACCTTTGTGACTTCTCACCAGGGACTCTAAGCTCCAGCTCCTACGAACGGTCCTCTCCTGGGAATACAACATGCAGTTCCATGCCCCTCGTGCAAGCTGTTTCTTTCACCCCAAATACCCTCCCCCTGAGGGGCTGGGAAGGAGTGCTGGTGGCCTCTATTGGGCAGAGTTCCGAGATGCCGCTAAACATCCAGTGCCCGGAACAGCCACCTACAACAAAGAATACTGGGGTCACAATATCAATGGTGCCACCATTGAGAAACCTGCCATGGGGAATCAGTAACCTGCGGCTGAATCTCTGGAACGGTCCGCACAAATGTGTGAAGGGCTAACACAGCCTGAGAAAAGCATTAACTGCTTCCATCTCCTGGTGGACAGGACAGAGGTGTGGCCTCAGACAACAAAATTATAAGGGAAGTGGCAAGCACTTGGTTTGTATTCTAAGAACCTTTTGTGAACCTGTGACCCCTTGGATAAGATGGCATTGAAGGTTCCTTCCAGCCCTGGGACTCTAGATTTCAGGCACATCAAACGTCATAGACAGCGGGGAATAAAGGCCACTGGTTCTTTGAATGGAGATCTCATTTAGGAAGATTGCATCTTTTTAAAACCGCTCTCATGCTCTCAAAGGCACTAAATTTCTTTAAATGAGGATTTTTTTTTCCATGTAAGAACCTACTGCAAGATAAGAGACAGGCCACAAATAGTTATTTAGGTATATTCTACCTAATCAGCCATATTCTTGAATGTTTATTTTGGAGCAAACACATGGATGAACTATCCTTGAAGAGACAGCCTATGAACTAAGAAATTTTCTGTAGCTTCCCCCAGCTCATTATTGGCAAAGCATGCTGGTTACGAAGGCCAAGCCAGAGACAGTGACAACGTGAGGGTCCATTCAGGATGAGGCTGGAGCTGGGATGCACAAGTTCATGGCATGGAAAGGAGGGAGAGGGTGGGAGCAATCAAAGAAGATGGCTTAGAGGACTGGGCAGACTAGGGAAAGACAAAGGACAGAGACCGGAGCGTGGGTGCCACAGGGCAATGGGGGATGGGTTTAACAACATGGTCTTGGAAGGGTTGGGTCATTTGCGGAATAGAGTCCAAGGTCACAGGAAAATGTATCATATCTCCAAGAGCAGTGGTCCCCAAACCCAGATACTCATCATAATCACTTAAGCCTCTTTAAAAATATTCAGATCCCAAGGCTTCATTTCTGCAGGTTCTGAGTCTGTGAGTCTCAATGAGACCCAGGAATCTTTAATTCAGAAAAATTCCCCAGGTGATTCTGATATTCACCCAGGTTAGGGAAGATTGAGGAGATGCTGGTGGCCAAGGAGCTGCAAGCATACCAGTCATTTGGCTGAAGCAATTGAACAAATTTGGGACCATCCTGGGGGCTGGGATAGAAGACACAGGGGTCTCTCTCCCTGAGGAGCATGTAAAGGGGATCAGAAAAGGCAACGGGGTACAGACTGAAAGAGAATAGGCTATGTAAAGGATAGACGAAGGTCTTCCAAGTGGCAACAAGGGATCACAGTGGCTGGGGTGGTCAGAGAATGGCAGGGTGGAAGTGAGGGAGATGTGAGCCCCTCTGGAATTATAGGTATGATTTCAGTGGGGAGGGTGAACTCAGCTAAAGGTCTCAGGTCTAGAAAGACAGGGAGACTAAAAGGAACAGGCTGTGGGGTGAAGGTGTGGCATATCTAAAGTTTGGACAAGAGCTTTGGTTCTGGAGTCAGGGAGGATGCACATAGTTGGGGTTTTTTTGGGAAATGCCATGGATGGAGGGCAGGCATTGCTGGGGGCCCTCTCATCCCCTCCTTGCCTCAGGGCTGCCTGATTAGCTTTCTCAAATAAGGGCTTGCTCTAGACCAATGTGTGTGGCTGCAACTCTCCAGAGAATCAGTGGGTACCTCTACAATTGAGGAGGGTTCTTGGACAGGAGAGTTTAGGAGTTCTTGAGGACGCTGCCGGTATCCAGGTTGCAGCCATTCCCCACCTAGGGGTGCGATCACATCTGTCCCTAATTTTTACAGTCCTGTCTACAAGTTGTCCTCTTCTTCATCAAATAAAACTGACTAGATGATATTGCTCTTCAAGAATGGCCTTATTAAAAAAAACCCTTGCATTAACTGAGCAATTATTCTATACTAGATACATAGCAAATGTGCTTCAGGTACATTATCCTGGTTAATCTTAATGTAACCTCTTGAGATACATATTGTATTAGCCAGCTTTCTCTAAAGAAAGAACCAGGAGGATCTCAATCTCTCTTTCTTATCTATCTATCTATCTATCTATCTATCTATCATCTATCTAATATATCTATCATCTATTGAGATTCATTATAAGGGATTGGCTCATGAGATTATGGAATCTGTTAAGTCTCAAGTCTGCAGAGCTGATGTCTCAGTTCAAGTCCCAAGGTCAGCAGGCTGCTATAGAATCAGAAAGAATTGATGTCCAAGTGTAAAGACATCCAGGCAAGAGAATTCTCTCTTCGTAGGGGGAGGGTCAGCCTTTTGTTCTATTTAGGCCTTCAACTGACTGGATGGGGCCCACCCGCATGATGGAGGGCAACTTGCTTTACTCAAGCTACTGATTTAAATGTTAATATCTTCCAAAACACCGTTACACAACCACCCGGAAAAATATTTTTAAAAATATATTTTTTTAATGTTTTATTTATTTTTGAGACCGAGAGAGACAGAGCATGAGCAGGGAAGGGGCAGAGAGAGAGGGAGACACAGAATTTGAAGTAGGCTCCAGGCTCTGAGCTGGCAGCACAGAGCCCGACGCGGGGCTCGAACTCACGAACCGCGAGATCATGACCTGAGCCGAAGTTGGACGCTTAACCGACTGAGCCACCCAGGTGCCCCCCAACACTGGGAATAATATTTGACCAAATGTCTGGGTACCCCGTAGCCCAGCTAAGTTGACACAAGGTTAACCATCACAAGAACCACGAGGATCAACATCCTTATTTTGTAGACGAGACTGGGAGGAGTGGATAGGTGAAGTCATATGCATAAGGTCACACGGTGGTAAGTGACAGAGCTGGGCTTTCAGCTTATGTGCTCTTTGCCGGACCTTCTTAAGCTTTGGCCTTATCTGCCTCATGAGGGGAGAACAGGCAGCCACTCTTAACGTGATGCAGTAGACCAAAGTGGACACCACCACCTTGCTGGATGCCTGGGTTTCCACTAGGGAGTGAAATAATTTTAGAACACTATTAAGCATTTTGCTTTGATTATGGTTCTTTGTTTCCTGGGTGCAGAGGGGTGCGTGCCTTCCAGTGAGTCCATCAGCAAGCCTAATTCTGTGTGATTGAGCTACAACAGTGCATCCTCACTGGGCCAAGGGTTGGAGAGCTGGATAAGTCAGTTCTGCTGGAGCCGGCTTGTTCTCCTGTCCCTGTGTGTTCCCACGGGGGGATGCTGACTGGTCTCAGGGCAGCAAGAAAACACTGAACTAGAAAAAATAATAGGCTTTTGCAAGAAACCGTGTTTCCTTAATATCTTCAGTGGTGGGGACCTCTCTACCACACAAAGTAACCCATCACATTTTTAAGAGCGCTAAAGGAACTTTCTTCTCATATGAAATTTGCTTCTCCTTAGTCTCTTTCTGCCGTGAATACTTTTTAAATGTTTGAAAATAAGGATCATATCCTCATGAGACTTTTTTATTTTTGCCTCCAGGCTAAATGCTTTTAGTTCCTTTTAGCATCCTTTTTGTGATTTGGTTTATAGATGCTTTTTTTGGCCTTGTTGTCCCCTGGCTATGGTCTATGCCCTCCCAAAAAAAAAAAAAAAAAAAAAAAAATCCCAGATGTTGTAGTTCTGGCCCGACTAATGAATTTAGTAGAGTAGAAATATTCCCTCTAATGTTTTGAACATTAGGTATTTATTGATGTATCCAGGTTGCTTTAATTTTCTTAATGACATTATTATTATTATTACTATTATTTTTAACATTTTATTTTATTATTGAAAGACAGACAGAGTCAGAGCGTAAGCAGGGGAGGGGCAGAGGGAGAGAGAGACACAGAATCTGAAGCAGGCTCCAGGCTCTGAGCTGTCAGCACAGAGCCCGATGCGGGGCTCGAACCCATGAACTGTGAGATCATGACTTGAGCCAAAGTCGGATGGTTAACCGACTGAGCCACCCAGGTGCCCCAATAACATGTATTATTTTATATTGAAGTTGTGGTCAACTTAATTCTCACCATGCTATGCTTCTACAGTTAATTTTTTTACTTAAAATTTGGAATCTTATATTAATTCCTATTAATATGTATTTTGGATCAAGATTTCAGCCTGACTCTGCCATCTGACATCTCATTACTGGTTTGTGGCTGAGGGAGAGCATGGAGGGGCACTGAGGAGAAACGTCCTTTTAGTTCGCACCTCCGTCCATTGCTGTTCTGTTGGTGGAAGATGGAAAGATTTGGTGCAAAGGATCCCATTGCTGTTCGAAGATTTATATGTACCCTTTATGCTTCCTCTGGGTCTAATTTCTTTCAGAGCCTTGGGCCCAGAAGCAATGGAAGACGTGGTCTTTGCCTTCAGGGAGAAGTCTACGATTGGTTTGGGGAAAAAGACTTGCATGTGTGAAACCACAGCAAACTGGCCAGGAATGCAGACAAATTTGCGCTAAATGGCATGGAGCTGGCCACAGCCCACATGGGGGTCTATGGTGAAGGAGGTAGGAGAGGGGCGAATCCACCAGGGAATGGCCCAGAGGAAATGGGAATGGAACTGGGTCCTGCAGGCTTTGGACGGGGAAGAAAGAAGGAACGACTTTACAAGGCAGGGAAGGGTGTGAACGAAGTGGGTAGTGGTGACAGGGATTCTGCAGAGACACAGGATGGAAAACAGACTGGCTCCTCTCTAGGCAATGGAAAAACCCGCCGATGGGAAGTATTTTGTGGCAAGGACCTTTCAAAGACCCGGTCCTTGGATCTGGCTCAGCTTCACCATTGCTCTTACCACTAGCCCAGTGGGGCCCTTTCCCTCCTATTTCTAGATTCTTCATGCCTTCTTTGATGATTTTCTTGCTTCTCTATTCCTAACCTCTTACTTGAGCTGCATAGCAAACATTTTTCCCCCCAAACACTGGGGGGTGAGCGAGATACAAAGGCATATTAATGTGGTCCTAATTTCAAATATTCTGTTGCACGGTCCCTGTTTGTTGATCCCTCCTTAATTGATTTTGCATCTTCGCTTTCACTTGGAGTGTATAATAACAGTGTTATTAATAATGAATAATACAGGAGCTGACATCTAGAGTGAACAGATATGCTAGGTTTTACATAGGCTATGAGTTAAATGTGAGGATCGTCCAGGGAGGTAGGTACTGTTAGGATCCCCATTTTGCAGGTGAGAAAGTCAAGGCACATAAAAGGTAAGTAAATTGCCCAAAGACACACAGATAGCGAGCGGCAGTGCTGGGTCATCCTGACTCCAGCTCTGCCCTGTTTGCTATTCACCCCTGCATCATCACGGGAAACACGGGCTCGTAGTCTCCCAGGAAAGGGAAAGTTTTTATCCGCACCTGATACGTGTTGCCTCTTGTGCTAAAGCATTGCACAGCTATCTCAATTAATCCTCACCCCACCCTGAGAGACAGAGATCATTACTCTCATTTGACAGAGGGAGGAGACCAAGGCCAAATGGAGGAGCTGGTTGTGGGCGCGCAGCTGGCACGATGGGTAGTGAGATTTCAGCTGAAGTCTGTCTTGCCCCCAGAGTCCGAGCGTTTCCATTGGAAACGTGAATAGTTCCTGAGCAGCTGGTATGAGGAGGGTCAGACTGGGCCACGTGTGAACAGAGAGAGTTGGGGAGAACTTTCCTAACTATGGAAAAGCACAGCATTGCGGTCCATGTGACACAGCTGGGCACAGCTGGAAGAAAGCAGTTAGACAGTATCCGCGGCCAGCGTGCTGCGGATTCATGCATTTGAGAACAAAGAGTCTGGACTGTGTTTACGTGCAGAGAATCTGAGAGAGTAGCAGGCATGGCGAACCCCAGCTACAGACTGCATCAGAAAGCATCTGGCCCCTTTGCACGGTGGAGCGGAGGGCTGTCCGCTCGCAATGACCTCTTTAGCCCAAGCCACCACCCAGGCAGTAAATGCCACCTCCGTCGTCCTCTTTGATTGATCAAATAGGGCAGGAACCCAATTTCCGTGATTGTAGATGCTCATAGAGAGAGGGAGAGAGAGGGAGAGAGAGAGAGAGAGAGAGAGAGAGATGCTGGCCCCTGGCTCCTTCTCCGTCTTTTCTGTGTGTCAGAGTTTCCCAGAGGGAGCTGCCAAAACTGATGTGCTAAACTAGGTTTAGCAGGGCCTTCTAGAGCTTCTGCGTCACTAGGTCTGTGGCAGGGCCCCCACAAATTTGCATTTGTAACAAGTCACCAGCTGGCTTGGGGACCACACATGACCTCTTCAGGGTTGACAGCTCCCTTCTTTTCCTTTTTACCCTCCACGCCTGCATTCAATATACCGGATGCAGGAGTTGGAGTCTTGGTAAGAAACAGCATTCATCTCGGCTGGTTCAAACAAGACCTTAGTGAAGGGGTTACCTACAAAGCGTGGGGCTGTGTCAAAGGGGCACAAGAGAGAAACTGAGGCACCCAGAGACCAGCAACAGCAGGAACCAGTGACCATCCTAGGCAGAAATGGAAGGAAACAGTGTTTCCAGGCTTGGGGAGGGCTGGGCTCATGGGGGCTGGGCTTTCTGTGAGGTGCGGGGGTGGGGTGGGTGATTAGTTTTGTGGAGGAACATGCCAGAAATGCAGTTCAAGAAGGGACCTCTGCTCTTCTACTCTCCCATTGCCTCCAGGAGTGCCCCATTGGCTGGATCCAGCTGGGTGCTGGGAGGCAATGGGTATAGTTGTTTCGAGGGGTCCCAGGGCACAGGACAGAGCAGAGAGTAGACCTGGGGTGGGGTGATGTGAGGGGGTGCAAATGGAGAATGACCAGCATAGAGGGCAAGACTCCGCTCCTCTTCCTCACTCTGTCCCATCTCTCGACATCTACCTTTGCTTCTTCCAGAAGCTTACTAGAAGCCACTGACCCAAGAGAGTAGAGGGACTACCTAAGGCCTGTAGTCATCCTTAGCCTGGGACCTCGTTCCTATCTCCTCGGTGCACAGAGACATCAGGGCTTCCAGAGAGACTGTTAGCAGAGCTCGCTCTCCCTCCCGTGCAAGCCAACCCCTGTGTCTCAGATAGGGTGGCCGCTGGCCATCTCTGGCTTCTGCATGGTCGGGGCAGGTTGGAGAAAGGCTTGCTGCTTTTGGAGCAGCGTCACGAGATTCCAATAGGAGAGCTCTGAGGGGTTGAGGACACAGTGTGGGATGGTTGGCGGGTAAGGGACAGAGAGTTTCAAGTTATTTCCAAACCAAACCGTAAGGAACACGCAGTGCTTTGGCACTGGCTCAGAAAGACCTCCCATTCCATCTATGGAACAATGAAAATGAAATCTCTTAATCCTTAGGAACGAAAACAAAGAGAGAAGGGGGAGGAAACAAGAGGAAGAGGAGAGGTGTTTACATTTGAGAACTGTCTAGAACTGCCAGGCGAAGGGCCATGTTGCTACTGGCCCCGGCTGGCGCGAGTTTGGCGTCTTGATTTACCTTTTTGTGGCTGTTAGGATATTTTCCTGAGCCGCACGGCAAGATCTCTGTGTCAGATAACCCCCTCCGTGGGAAGATAATCTTTGAGCATGTTTAGGGAAACTGTGGGCTGGCCAGTTTTATGACCCTGACATGAAAGCCAGTGGGCAGCAGACAAACTTGGAGGCTCTCACACCCTCAGAACGAGGACAGGCTTTCTCCCTAGACCAGGAGAGGACTCTTGGCTGTCAGGCTTCAGCAACATTTGTCCAGGCCTTCTCTAGGTGGCTTAAAAGCGTGTCTTCCCAGCTAAGCTTCTAGTTCCTTCTCTTCTTGAGGTAAAAACAAAACAAAAGAAACTGAAGCCAAAGTCAGTCAAAAGTCAAGGAGCTCGTATGAATTAGGGTCATACAGCTCTGGCTGGAGACAGAGAAACAGACTCCTTGGAGTTTTGTGGCTTCCTCCCTCTGCATTTTCCTAGAGCCCTGGATAGAGATCTTGGCTTTACCCATCCTACTACGAGAGCCCGGCTCTATCCTTGAATTCACCCCTCTGCCATTTTGAGCCCTATCTCTCCAGTGCACAGAATCTTCTTTGTCTCCTTTGGCTGAGCTGACACAGAAACAATTGGGAGGAACAGGAGCTTAGGCTGTGCATTTATGATGTTGGTGATCTGGAAGGGAACAGAAATCATTTCTGCCTGGGTTCTATGGCAGGTATGGGAGAAAGCCTGGCAGCATTAGGAAGAGTTAGGGGCAGATTTCTTTCCTAGATATGGGTGAGTGCTTGTCTTTCCTTGTGGAAAGACAGCCATTTCTACTGCCCTCACTGCATGCACCCTTGGGCTGGAAGGACACATGGGATACCTGGTGGAGTGGAACGAGTGCTGGGTGGCAGTTTGGGGGTCTCAGGGTCGAGTTCACCTTCTGCAATTGTCCACCTTGGGGAAGACTCATTACATCTGGTTTCCCAGAGCTGTGATAAGGGGGCCTGGCTAGATGAACGCTGAGATTTTTGTCAAGCCTTGATATTCTGTGATGCTATAGCTTAGCGGTTGCCCCTGTCATGCTTCTTGTGTTCAGAGATCTTTCTAGGATTCACATCATGCTTTAAAGAGGAAAAAAGAGATCTGGGAATTCACCACATTTGGGAAATGCACCTTCCTGACACCACTTTGGTAATTGTGGAAGCTGGGCCCTGGGAACTGCACACTGATTTCCAGAGAAACTTAACTATTAGTGAGTCAGGGCCCTTTCCTACCTTTGAGTTTTGTGCGCCATGGATAATATTCTTAGCCAGATACTTCATCTTCTTCTAGAAGCTTCCACTTCCATAGTCTTGTGCATGAGTCTGATCCAGACCTAAAGCTTGTCTCCTGCCTTCCAACTTGGCTACACCATGCTGTTTTCCATTTATGTTCAGATCTAGGTCAGGTACCCAGATCAATAGCAGGGCTAAAGGGATATGGGGGACATGGGGGTGGGTCAGGGTTGGTTGCAGAGACTCAGAGGTGTTGAAAGGACCATTAAGGACCTGCCCTTGGAGTCCGACAGATGCAGGGCTCAATGAGACAGATGTCACTTACCAGCTCATTTCATTTCTCCAGCCTTAGTTTCCTCATCTGAGAAAAGTTTATCCCCCTTCCATGATAAAATCACATCCACCTTTGGGGGTAGCTAGGAGGCTAAAAATGAAAACATGCATGTAAAATATTGCCCTCACTTCCTTCTTCAAGTTATATTTTCAATTCATGAGTTTCCTTTCCTCCTCCTTCTTTTAAATTTCTGAGGGAAGTGAAAGAGGAGAGAGCCAGTCTGCAGAAAGGAAGGCCAAAGGATGATTTGGAAGTGACCTTGACGTATACAGGAAGGTCACTCACATGCACATACTTTTATGTTGACACGAACATGCAGAACGAAGGAACGGAAGGTGGGTGGCAAAGGTGACCTTTCCTATGGGGTTGTCTTTCAGCCTGTAGATTGTCAGTCTTGGATAAGCACCTGTGAGTTCCTTCCCACTCTTGTCTCCTCTCCTTTCTTCTTCCCCGCTTTTGGGTCTTCTCTCTGCCTCTCTCCCCACCCATCCTGGCTGCTGTGAGCCAGAGGAACCCTTTGGTCTTCTGTAGAAGCAGGCTGCAGTTAAGGTTTCTCAGAATGAAGCACTGATCACACACAGACCTTTCTCTTGTTAGTACTGGTGCAGAGAATTCCTCAGAGAATTATTATGCCAAAGGACTCTTTCCCCAGACAAATCAGGAGGGAGAGTCCGGGGGTGAGGAAACATTGAACCCATTCTAGACATGAAAGGTTGCCTTTTTGAGTCTCCACAGACTCATATCATCAAGCAGCTGGGGGGATTTAGGCTAGACATCACAAAGAACATGCTAACAATGAGACTTAAAACCCTAGATCAGGGGCACCACAAATATTTCTCACTCCCTCTAACACAACGCATTCTCCAAAAACAGAAAAAGAGACCCTGTTTTGAGAGAATGGCCTTCCAGGATCACAGGGACAGGAGAGAGATGCTCTCAAGGCATTTTTTTTTTTCCCTTTCAAGTTCCATGAATTAGTTCAGATATGGCTGGGACTAGTGGGAGCCCAGCGAGAGGGCTGCCTGAGCATTCAGGTGGGGATTTCGTTCCCTCTGAGCCCATCCTCATGCTGCCCAAGCCCCCATGTCCCCGGCCCCCTCCATGCATGAGGCCCAGACCCAGATTCACAGCATGGGTTCTCCCTCACTTGTGTTCTGCAAAGACCTGCCTTTGTTCTGTTGCCCACTCCCAGCTTTCTCTTCGAACAAAGAGGAAGTCCAGTTACAAATGTCCTCTTGCAAAGTAATTAAGCTCATGGCACGGGGGCCAGTGCTCCTCAGGGCTGGCCAACAGGGGAGGGTTAGGGTCCGTAATAGGTCCGCCAGGAGGGACCTGCTGGTTCTCACGTCTTTCCCTCCCCTGCTGGAGGTGATCCCACACGTGGCTGTCCAAGTGGTGACCTTGTGAGCACAGGTGACTTGGGATGTGTCCTGGGTTGTGCTGGCACAGTGCATGGAACCTCTCCTTCCTGGATGCATTGGTCACTGGGATGCTGCAGACTCACCCACATGTGGCAGTACGGGGTGCTTAAGGAAGGCCTCTGTTCACTCAGAACTTATGAATCAGCACATAAAAGAGAAGACCGGGTTGCCAGGAGCATGTGTTGGAGGAGGACGAAAAGAGAGGAATTGGTTAGTCTTTGTATAGTGTACGGGGACAGAAAGTACTCTTTCTTCACGGATGGCATTGACAGAGATTGCAACGAAAAGGATTTAAGTTAGAACTGAGCACTAGAATTTTCCAGCACCCGGACAAACACAGAGAAATGGGCTGGGTTGCTTTCCCGTGGATGTTCTCCAGAAAGGAATAAAGTATACATTTGAGAATCCTAGCTGGAGGCAGGGAGATGAACTCCCTGGCTGTGTACCATGCTTACTGGAAGTGATAGATTGGAGGTGGCCCAGGGCACAGGACTATGGCATCTTCTAGATCTCTGTTATGAGTTAGGAGTACTTCAGAGATGTCTTTTCCGGTGGGTACAACTAGGGCCCACAGAGAGGTTTTCTGGAGGAAGGCCTTGGCCAGAAGGAAGAACGTTTAATGACCAAACCTGTAGAACAGTAGAAGGGGCTGTTTTATTTATTAATTAGAGCTTATAATTCATTTTGGTGAAAAGGTTGTTTCATCAGGCCAGGATTTGTTCCCCAGATTATTTATGTGTCTTTTGAATACCTACTATTTACCAGGCCTGCACATACAACAACGAAAAAGACGTAGGCATTCTGTATTTGGGGAGTTTGTAGTATACTGGGAAGGCAGACACAGAAACAGACCAGTTGCAATTTTGCGTGGTGAGGGTGATGTAGAAGCACTAATAAGAGCTGGAGAAATGCAGAGAAGGGAATAAAAAGTAGGTCTTCCTGGGGCAATAGGGGAAGTCTTCTTAGGAGAGGCAACTTTTCAGCTGGAAGCTGGTTTCCAATCCAATTCCATTCCGATCCAGTCCATCTAGGCTCACTGAACGTCTGCCATGTGCAAGGCGAAGAGAATGAACACAAATATACATGCACCAAAGAGCCATTCAGATGCCAGTTCATATCTGTGCCCTAAGAGCTGTGTGCCTCAGGATGGAGGACACACAGATAAACAAAACCTGGTCTTTAAGGAGCTTCCGTTTTTCTAGCAGCCTCTCTCTTTAGGATGTGTGTCCCTGGATGTGGTGTAGAAGTCGGCTCAGAGAGAGGTGATGAATAGAGGGGAAGGGGTGTCAGAGGGCAGCAGTAGAGAATTCATTTCTGTGGCTCATCTGACCTTTCCTGGGGTGGAGATGGTGTCTGATATGTGGCTGTCCAAGCAATGACATCATGACACAGGGGACAAAACATGGGGTCATCCTATCTCGTGCTCATAGTTCTGGGTGAGGTCTACTGAATGCCAGCAGGAGACATGGACATGTTTCATTGTTTGCTTCTTGTCTGAGTGTGGCTAGGGATAGGGAAGGCAAGAGCGCTGGGTGGAGGAAGACAGAGTCATCTCTTTTGCTCCTCCTGTGTTATTGGTACCACTGAGATAGCTGAAGAGCCCACGCATCTCCCAGAGCATATTGATGTATCAAGCAGGGCCCAGTCATGAGTCAAAACAACTGGCCTGACTTCTACCAGAGGCAATTTAGCCCAAACAATTGTTAGGTTTATTTGGCCTGTTGAGGAGAGGTCAGGCCAAGATATTTGCCAAAAGGAGTCAGATTGGTTTCCGAGTTAATGTAGCACCAGCTACTGAAACAAACACAAAACTCAAAAATGTATTTTAGCTCAAATATAATAAATATAATTTGTCTTTCTAGCTCTCATAAACCCACTATGGGTATTTCTGATCACCAGGTGATTCTCTTCTAGGCAGTGATTCAGGGGCCAAAGTTTCTTCCATTTGGTGGCTCCGTAACCTCAGCATGTGGCATCCAAGTTTGCATACTCAACTGTACCAAGCCAGCAAAAGAAGAAAGACCATGGAGTATGTGAGGTTCTCATGCACCGGGCCTAGAAGTGACACTTGGGCCCCCAGTCCATTGGGCCCCCAGTCCCTGGGTCCATGTGACCCAGGGGGACACATCTCGCTGCCAAGGGAGCAGTTAAGGGAGTATGGTCTAGCTGTGTGCCCGGGAAGAACAAATGAACAGGCAGTTTCAGCCACAGGTTCAGCAAGTCCTAGATGGGTTCGTCTTTCAGCAATCTTTCCAGTGAATGATGGCTGAGCTTAGCTCACCCCACAGGTGTGTACAAGGAAAAGGGGCCAGGGAAGGTAGGGAAGACGCAGGGAGGAAATGCCCTAAGAAATCATGATTTAGTTTTCACTTTAATGAAACAGTCTTGTGTTCCCACGGTGCTTTTGCTTTCAGAGAGCTTCCTCGTTTATTCCAGTCCTGTTCCTGGGAAGAAGAGGATGGTAGAGAAGATTCTTTCCACCTCTTTTCCCTTTTTTGTTTGCAATTAGTGAAGTGGTCCATGCTCACTGAAAGAAGAGAAAAAAAAAAACAGTAACAAAATTCAAAGAGTATGTATATTGGAAATATATTCCTCTCATTTTCTGCTTGTCTTTTGACCTTGCTTATGGCATCTTTTGCAACAAGTGTTTTGTATTTTAATATTGTAAACTATATTAATTTTTCTTGTTTATTTCCCCTTCCCTCCTCCAAAGTCATAAACACATTCTCCCATATTTTCTTCCAGTACTTTCATGTGCATCTTGTTAAGGCTTTTAATCCATCTGGATTTTATTTTTGTGAACGACATGTCCTAAAAAATCTCATTTTATTTATTTATTTATTTATTTATTTATTTATTTATTTATTTTTAACCAAATGATGAGCTAATTGTCTATCTTTTTCCAGTTATTTGAAATGATACTTTTATCATATCCTAATTTCTTCGTATACATGATGTATTAGTTTCTTCTTGTTGTTGTAATGAACGACCCAAACTTGGTGGCTTAAAACAATACAACTTTAGTATCTCACAATTCTAGAGATCAGCATGTGTAATAGCTTCTTGGGGCTGAAGTCAAGTTATTGGCAGGGCGGCATTACCTCTGGAGGTTCTGGGGAGAACCTGTTTCCTTACCTTTTCCAGCTGCCCACATTCCTTGGTTCGTGGCCCCCTTCCATTTTAAAGTCAGCAATGTCCAGTAAAGTCTTCCTCTTGCTGGTTACTCTGAAACTCACTCTCATGATGCCCTCTTTCACTTTTAAGGACACCCGTCATTAGATTGTGCCCCTACCTAGATAATCCAGGATCATCTCCTCCCTTCATTTGAGGTCAGCTGATTGATTCCATTTGCGATCTAAATTTCCGTGTCATGTGTTATGTGCTAAGTCTTGTCTCCCTGTAATTTACCTGTTGATGTCCTCACCCTGAGTGTGGCTCAGGGTGTCAGAATGTGACTGTATCTGGAGACGGGGTCTTTAGAGAAGTGACTAAGGGTATTTAATGAGGTCATTTGGGTGGGCCCTAATATAATATGCCTGGTGTCAAAAGCAGGAAACTTGGCCATAGAATGAAGCATGGGGGATGCATGAGTATGGGAGGAAAGACAACGTGAAAAGGCAGTATGGGGTGGCCATCCATAGGCCAAAGAGAGAGGCCTTAGGAAAGACCTGGCATCTTGATCTTGAACTTTCAGCCCCCAGAACTGTGAGGAAATAGATTTCTGTTTTATAAGCCATCTAGTCTGTGGTGCTTTGTTATGGCCCCCCTGGCAAATGAATACACCATTTAACACAGCATATTCACAGACTCTGGAGATAAAGACACGGCGAGGGTGGGGAAGGCATCTTTGGAAGACCATTATGCTTCCAACCACACAGTTGATTTGTAGTCTTTCTATTCTGTTGAGCTGATCTCTTCATTTATTCCTGAGCTAATACCATACTTTAAAAATGACTGGGGTATTATAATAATTTTATCCAGTGGGGGGAATTTCCTTTGTGTACTCTGTTGTCATTTACTCGATATTTTCTCGATTGTTCTTATGCACTTGTCCTTCCATATCAATTTTAGAATCATCTTGCCAAGTTTCCTGAAAATTGTGACTACATTAAATTTGCAGGTAAATCTGGGACAACTGATATCTTCACACAAACACAATATTTTCCATTTAACTAGATATTCTGTATACTTTTCTTCATAATGTTCTTTCACATTTCCTGGTAGTAAATTTTTCAGCGGTGCTTTATAATTTTCAGTGATATTGGGAATAAGTCAGCTCTTCCTCTTTTACAGAAGGAAAACAGGCCTAGAGAGGGGAAGGACGTATCTAAGACCACACGGGACCAGGAAACAAGCTCTAATGGAATACGAGCCTATGATTCCCAACACCCACTGCCCTATCTTTGGCCTCATGGAGCCTCTAGACCAGCTTCCATTAGATCCAGGGTGCAGTGTTCTGTTTTTGGTCAATGCTCATATGTCCATTCGAAAAGTACTGGGTTGAGCCTGGGAACCGACTGCCTTTGAGCTTGGGATGGTTGAGAGGTCATGTAAGAGTCCCTCCTATTTCACAGATGGAAGCATTATAGGGTAGAGGGTGGGTGAGGAGAAGTTTGAGGAGCAAGCAAGGGACCATCTGTAGAATCACTTACTTCTTAACCCTGGCCCATTAATCAACTATCATCAGGGAAGGAGTGTGAGCTCATAAAAAGTAATAACAAATACAGCTCTTATTCACAATTCATACGAAATAAAAATCCAACTCCTGCTCACTAGGGAGCAGTAAATAGGTCCCAGAACGCCTTGTTAGAATGACTAAAGAGATTAAGGATGATGAAAGAGAAATGTTAGGTTAATTTGACCTTGGAGGAGACTGTGTACTCTGTTCCAGAAATACCAAGGGTCAGGAAAGGCAGAGGGAAGTGATGAAAGACTGTGTCTCTCTCAGGTTGTCGAGGTTACCTCCCCTACACGGCTCCAGCTGCAGAAGCATCAGGTAGCAGAGGTGAGCTTGACCTTGACCTTGACCTTGACCATCTACCTGGACACCCTTGGGATGCCTCTCAGTAGCTACCTGGTTTGGACTCCCCCAGCTTCTCCCATAGCCTTAAGCAGGGGTCATGATCCACTGGCTACACTCAAGGATACTGCATTTGCAAATACTTTGGGGATTTTCCAAGTATTTTTCAGCAGCTGCATTCTCTAAATGGCTGATGTCTAAGAAATTGGGGAATATTGCATATTCCCAAACAAAAAGGGGCTTTTGAGGTCCCAATTCTAATTTGTATCTCAAGGCCTCAATTTCACAAACCAGGAAGTGGAAGTGTGAGAAGGAGGTTACTTGAGTCAACATTGTCCATTAATTCTAGAAGTCTTAGAGCCTGGGGCTTCAGAATAGTTCACATTTCAGGGGGTGGCCCTTTCCCCTGCTCCCTCGAGGTTGATGGGTTGGTTTATGAGCCATAGAAACAATAAAGACTTATATGTCAATAGTAGTAAGGGCGTATGCTTAGGGGAAGGGATGTACAGGAAAAAGGGATAAGATCCTTTGTTTGTCCCAGAGGCAGAAGAGTGCTGCTCCCTCCCTGACAAAGAGGAAGTGTCCTAACAGGAAACTGAGTATTAAATCCATTTGTCCATACATTCATCCGTCCATCCATCCACCCACCCATCCATCCATCCACCCAGGATATCTATGCATGCCGCGCATGAGTAGTGTTCGAAGAGTTGTGAAATGCCCTGAAGATAAATCTGGAATTAATCCTAGGGCCCTTGAGGAACCATGGAAGATTCTGGGACAAGGGAATGGCTGGATGCAGGAAGTTGTTCAGGGACGGTGGGGCAACTTAAAGAGGCCAGATGTGGTCCCCCCTCAGGTATCCCAGGTGAATTTGAATGCATCTCTTTTCTGGTTGGGCTACTGAGCCACCTTTGGGTTAGAAGAGTGTGAAAATTGGCTGGAAGCCTGAGAGAGAAAGTGATCTGATGTGATATGTTCAGTGGACTTGTTCGGGGAATATTCGGTTCAACAGATATTTGCTGTGTACACTCTCCTTAATTTTTCCAGTAACTTTTCTTCCACCTTTCCGCCCAAGGGGCCCTGTGCTCTCTGGCAGGGCTGCTAGAGCAGACAGGGCTGGGTATTTGTGCACGTTTTAAGCCAGTCCGGCAAACTCAGCAATCTGGTCTATGGAATGGGTTTGGAAGTTGAGGTTACATTGTGTATGTAGAGAAGAGGGGACAGTGCAGATAGGGGTCTGCTGGGGAATAGGCACCAAGAACCAACATGAGGGGTGGTGGGAAAAGTGACCTGCTTCCTCTGTCTTCAATGAAACGGTCGCCTGCCCACGCCTCCGTGTGGGGAACCCTACAGAGCACACTGCCGATCTCTGCCTTCCAGAGGATTATGGTAAGGGGTAGAGGAAGGAGCAAGAGATTTAGAGTCACACGGATCTACTTACCAGCTGTGTGACCTGAGCTCAGCTTGCCTCAAGCTCTCTGAGCCTCAGTTTCTTAACTGGAAAACAAGGATCAGCGTATCACCTGACTCGTGGGATTATTTTGAGAACTAAACACAATAACGTATATGAGAATGACTTTGTAGAAGGTCTGTCGCTGCTAAAAGATGGAATCCAAATAGTAACAAGAAGTTTCCAATGTAATTGCCATTGCCCTTGAATGCAAGCGCCCCACTTCTGAAAACCTTCTGCGTTGTTACATCTGGAGGGGCTAAGGTCTGGCGGCTAAAGGATTACCCAGGTCCCCCGGCACTTACCCAGGAGGGCTGTGTTCTCAGCCAGAGCGCAAATCCACAAGCGCATGCGTGAGGCACGCTGCCTTTTCGGGAACGAACACAGGTTTTTGTTTTTGTTGTCGACATTTCATAACCTTGTATCGGTTTGTAAAATATAATTGGTTGTGCCATTGCATCTAACTGACCTTCTCATTTCTGTTTGGTTGTTTGTTGGTATGTGTGGTTTTGTTCTCTTTTGTTTTGTGAATCAAATCTAGAGGCGTAACACACTGCTTCAAATGGTTGGAGGAAGGAGAAACGGGGGAGGGAATGTGGCCCCGAGTTGAACCTAACGAGATGAGGAGCAGAAGCCCACAGCTTTCTGGAAATGTGGTGGCCACCTTCCACTTTCCCCTTGCCTGGAAGGAAAGCCCCGCTGCTCGTCAGTGGTTAGTACTGGCCTTTTAGTTGGCCCTGGGGACAAACTGCCACTTGAAGAGCTGCAGGGCCAGGGACAGAATCATGTCCCAGTGTCCAGACACGGGAACACTGGCGGCTGGGAGGGTAAGCAGGGAGAAGTATTTTTCCTGGCACCAGGTCCTGCTCCTGGGGGAATGAAGCATGTGAAAATTGTCTGTTTAGTTACAGCTTTTCCTGTTCAGCAACTGATAATCTCCCTTTCTGTTGAAGGCATGGACTCAGTTAATGCTGAGGCTTTTTGCCTGTTAAATTGTCAAAATGCAGCACGACAACCCCTTTGCTGGTGAAGGATATTTATTTCAAGTCCTAAATCAGTTTCCGTCTTTCTTTCTCTTTCTCTTACCGCTTTTCCCCTCCTGGTGCACTCCTCCCCTGTGGAACTTGGGAAAATCCAATTTCCTTCCTGCCTTAATCTCTCTCCAGCATTTGCACTGGCTCTGCTCTGCCCGCACCTGCTCCTTCCAGCTGTGAGATTCCTTTTGGTAAAATACTTTGTGTCCTGCCAAGTTGTCGATAGACAAGACCCCCATGGCTGCTTCCTGGCTCTCTTAATGAACACAGTTGTTCTGTTCCCCCAGGTCCCCAGGAGCTCCCTGCTTCCATCTATTAGCCTGCGGTGGTTTCCACATTTAGAGTGAGACCCCTGTCCTGGGCCCCCAAGAGCTTGCTCTTGACTGAGGCAAGAATTTGAAATCTAGCACTCCCTGGGCTGGTACTAAGTGCTTTGAGCTTTACAGCCCTAACTCCTGTATCACAGGAATGTCAGGCTAAGCAGAGAGACTCCAGGGCTGCTGTCTCCCCAGCCTCGGGGCTACACTATCATTATTAATGACAGCAATCACCGTCCAGAACTCAGGTCATAAATAATAAGTGTCTTTCAGCAGTCACAAGAATGGCTGCAAACATTCATCATCTGAACACCTCTCAAAATAGCCATGGGAATCAACAGCAGAACTGTTATGGCCAATTTCTATCTCTATGTCAATGCTAACAACTTAGTTTTATTTAAAAAGAAAAGTCCACAGCAGCGTGAACTTGAGACAGTAACAGACATCCTCCAAAATGAGGATTCTGTAGCTTAATAAGTTTGGAAAACTCTTTGTTAGAACAAAAATAAATAGATTTCTTTATAGAAAGACTTCTAGGAGCCGTTAATATTCTAATGTGCACGGGAAATCTCAAGAGAGGTAAGTTGTGTTTCCCCAAAGTATTGGGCCTTAGCATTTTTTCTCTATCGGCCCATCATGTCACATGTTGCAGAACACTAATGGACAATGTGCCGGAAATACTTAACAACTGGCTTTCCAGGAGTGATGGGGGGAGCCCTGCTTAGCAATGTCTGCTGATTTCTGTGAGCTAAATACTCCCACCAGAGCCGATTTTAAGCTACTGACATGAAACCACGAGTTTGGATGAGGTGCACACAAGCAGCTCTCTGAGCTGGTGCGAGCTGGCTCAAGCAATTCCCCTCTTTCCGCTGAGAATGGGGACGTGTGAAAAAGCCAGTGGATGCGACTGGTGTTGGTCTCCTTGGCAAAGCAGGAAGAGAAGGTGAAAGGAAAGACCCAGTCCACTGAATGTTTGCTCACTTCTCTAATCAATAATCAGAATGGACCTTCTCTGCTTGAGAGCAGCGGATGATGGATGTCCGATTCTCCGGTGTAGTTTCCTGGCCATTTGCACGGACACTAGGAGCCACTCTAGGGCAGATCTATCTTTGCTACAGCTTCACTGGTCTCTTGTCTGCCCCGGGGATAAACGCGTTAGTGCCCGTCCACTCTCTGGACAGCTCTGTGACTTCCTCTTCAGTTGGAGTCAGAAAAACTTTCCTGACCGACTTCCCTGCTGATACGGGGAGAACTTCCTTTGACCTCTCCCAGGAGGTCGGACAGTATTGTTGGACGGTATTCACATAGGTCATCTGATAACACGAAGGCAGTAAATTAGATTTGTGCTAGATTTGTATCTCAGCAGCATTTGGCATAGTGGAGCACTTTCGTCTTTTTAAGTCGTTTTCTTCTCCTAGATTCTAAGATGATGCACTCTCTCCTGGTTCTTCTCCTGCCTCTCCGGCCACTTCTGACTTGTTGGCTTCTTCGCTTGCCATCTAAATGCTTGGGTTCTTCCATCCTGGGTTCTCCTCCCCTCACTCCCCTCCTTTGTCCTCTCTCAGATGATCTTATCCATTCTCATGGATTTAAATAATACCACCATTAATCTGCTAACTCCCCAATTTACAATCTGAAGCCAGACGTTTTCTCTGAGGTCCAGATTTAGATAACCAACAACCTACTTGGCATCTCTATCTGAATGTCTTAGACATTTCTCAACTTTAACTTGTATGAGAAGGAATTCGATGTCCTCTCCACCCTGTTTCTCCCTCAGCCTTCTTTATCTCAATAAATAGCATTTCCTTCCATCTAGTTGCCTGAGCCTGAAATCTAGGAATCATTCTTGATTCAACTTTTGTTCTTTTCCCCTGTATCCAATCTAACAGTCTTGAAGGAATGAATTTCACTCTACTTTTTCCTTTTATCCTGAAGGTCATTGACTTATATTATACTCGAACTCTGAAACCATTTACTGGGTCCATATTCTATTGCTTTGATTTACCAAGAAGAAAGAGCTTGGAGAGGTGTTTCAGCTTAATTACTCTTAATTAGATTTTCTTTCAATCCTTCTCCAGACCAGTAGGCCATCAAGTACCCCAAGGTGTCTCCCTTGTCTATTATATCCCAAATGGGCATCTCCTGGGGCCCCTGGGTGGCTCAGTCGGTTAAGCGTCCGACTTCGGCTCAGGTCACGATCTCATGGTTCGTGAGTTCGAGCCCCGCATCAGGCTCTGTGCTGACAGCTCAGAGCCTGGAGCCTGTTTCGGATTCTGTGTCTCCCTCTCTCTCTGACCCTCCCCCTGCTCATGCTCTGTCTCTCCCTGCCTCAAAAATAAATACACGTTAAAAATAAAATAAAAAATAAAATAAAATAAAACAAATGGGCATCTCCTTGTTCAACAGATACAAGTAAGCTTGTGCTCCCTCCACATTTTCTTTTTTTTTAAAGCTTATTTATTTATTTTGAGATAGAGAGAGAGTATGAGCAGAGGAGTGGCAGAGAGATGAGAGAGAGAGAGAGAGAGAGAGAGAATCCCAAGAAGGCTCCCCGCCACCAGTGCAGAACCTGATGTGGGGCTTGAACTCACGAGCTGTGTAAACATGAACTGAGATGACATCAAGAGTTGCATGCTTAACTGACTGAGTCACTCAGGTGCCCCCACATTTTCTTTGTATTCAGTTATTGTCCTGTGGCTTTTGTCATCCCATGCCAATCCTTACTCCCAAACATAGGTGGGGGGGATCCAGTGGGACAAGGCACCTTGGGGAAATTCAGATAAATGAGGTATACCATTCAAGAAATACTGGTGGCTTATTCTTTCTTTTGTGACTGTATCTCTAGGGTGATTTTGGTTTAATGGTAATTTCCTGTGGATCCTAGTCTTACTTATGGAAAACAGGGAATGCCAAGGAATCTCCCCCCATATTAAGATAGAGAACTAAGACTCAAGTTGTGACTGGACAGACTCAAGACCATACAGGCAAATGACAGAGCCATAGAGTTCCTTTGGCCTCATTTCTAGGAGGTAGAAATATGGACCAAAGCTCAAGTTTCCCGAGATCATTGCTGTGTTGGGGGATGGGCATAAGAAAGGGCATAGCCAGGTTCTATGCTTGTACAGATTGGGGGACCCTCTTTAAGAAAAATAATACAAAATTCCATACACAAGTGAACATTTAGTTGGAATAAGAAAAGACATCACAACACATTACACATCCAAAAATGTTTATAAAATACCATGAGTGCCACAGTATCCAGAAAATAACAATTTGGGGCGCCTGGGTGGCTCAGTCGGTTGAGCGTCCGACTTTGGCTCAGGTCATGATCTCGTGGTCTGTGAGTTCAAGCCCCGCATCAGGCTCTGTGCTGACAGCTCAGAGCCTGGAGCCTGTTTCGGATTCTGTGTCTCCCTCTCTCTCTCTGCCCCTCCCCTGTTCATGCTCTGTCTCTCTCTGTCTCAAAAATAAATAAAACATTAACAAAATTTAAAAAAAAGAAAATAACAATTTAACAAAGATAATGTAGTCTTTTTTTTTTTTTTTACATTGATTACAATTAACTTCTTTATTATTGGTCATTTGTACATTTTCTGTCAGTTTGATAACTTGCTGTTGGTGATGCCATGTAAGTTTTAGGGTTTTCAAATCCTAAATTTGGGAACATCTCAATCACTTTTCTCTCATATATGAGCTGTAAGATTTAAGGTATTTCAAGTTTTCTTTCTTTGTTGAGATTAAAAAATTCTATTTGTGGTAAAACACACATAACATAAAATTTACCATCTTAAACCATTTTTTAAGTGTACCGCTCAAGAATGTTGCATGCAATGACCTTATTGTGCAAACGATTTCAGAACTTATTTCGGCTTGCAAAACTGAAACTCTATATCCGTTAAATAACAACTCTCCTTCCCTGGCCACCCCCGGCCCCAGGTAAGCATTATTCTACTTTCCATCTCTGTGAATCTGACTCTACTCCGTACCTCGTCTACGTGAAATCATATAGTATTTGTCTTTCTGTTACTAGCTTATTTCACTCAGCCTAATGTTCTCAAGGTTCATCCATGTTGTAGCAGGTGTCAGAATTTCTTCCCTCTTTAAGGCTGAATAATATTCCATCGTATGTATATAGCACACGTTGTTTACCCATTCACCCACTGATGGACAGTTGGGTTGCCTCTACCCATTGGCTATTGTGAATGATGCTGCTATGAATCGCTAGATATTATGTTAATTTATTTTAAATTTTTTGAGGAACCACCATTTATAACTTGAAATTTTTCATAGCACCTATTTCCACCAACGGTACACAAGGGTTCCAATTTTTCCACATCCTTGCTGATGATTGTTATCTATCTATCATCTATCTATCTATCTATCATCTGTCTATCATCTATCTGAGAGTAGCCATCCTACGGGTATGAGGTGGTATCTCAGTGTGGTTTACATTTGTTTTTTCCCTCATGATGAGCAAAGTTGAGCCTCTTTTCATGTGCTTATTGGCCATCTGTATTATCTTTTTTTTGGAGAAATGTCTATTCAAGTCTTTGCCCATTTTTCAATCGTGTTGTTTTGTTGTTGGTATTGGTCAAGCTTTCTTGAGCAGTGACTAATTTTAAATGCTTCTTGAATTGATTGCACTCATTGACCAATTTGCCTTTCACGGTGTTTTTGTAGTAGCATCTTATGAGTTTTGTTATTTTTTAATGCCAAGGTAATCAGCAAGAAATGAGACTCTTTTTTCTAATATGTCCATATACTTTTCTTCTCTTTTAAAATTGAACTACCTAACAATAAAAGAGCCTATTCATTACTCCTATTTAAAATGTATCTCTGTTAATGAATGGCTGCTTTGGAAATAATCAAAAACCTTTTGCTATAATTCAGTTGTTGATGTCAGGCTAATCTCTTGATTTCTTATAGAAATCTATGAAAACTAATTTTATTGTGTAAGATGTTTATAGTTGTTTTTTTTTTTTTAATGTTTATTTATTTGGAGAGGTGAAGGGCAAAGAGAGAGGGAGAGAGAATCCCAAGCCTGACGTGGGGCTCTATCCCACGGATCATGAGATTTCATGACCTAAGCTGAAATCAGGAGTGAGTCGTTCAACTGATTGAGCCACCCAGGCACCCCTGAAGATTTTTATAGTTGTAAACATGGAGTTGTTACCAAGTGTACTCCATGTAAGAGAGTACTTCCATTTTGCCTAGGGACTGATGGGAACCGGATCCTCCATTTACAATTCTATGCTTTTGATGACAGAATAATTTTTCATAGCCTAGCTTCTGGCTCCTTATATTTCAAACCTTACTTCTTCAACATTATGCAGATACTTCCAATTCTAGTGCCATAGGATACGTTTATATCATCATAGGCCCTCTGGCCTGGCACCTTTATGCCATGACACTGGGTGAATAAGAGGGTTTCTGGAAGCCATTCCTACAGCAGGACAGGAGAAACTGTGGACCACAAAAATATCCCACTAAACCCCAAACTAAATGTACCCTAAATTCGATTCTCTTTTAGCTAAATCCTCCTAATACCAACACCACCTGTTATCAGAGGATGTGTGACTGCAACGAAGTCAGAAAGGAAAGAGACAGTGGTCTTAAATGATGATGGTTCATACACCCTTCTTTTGCAAATTTTGTTCAAAAAAAAAGAAAAGAAAAGAAAAGTCTACCACGTGAACCATCTCTGGGATTCCTTCCAGGACCTTGAAACTGGCCTGTGTAAGTGAGGGCCCGAGCTTAACCTTCATGAGCGTCAGGGTAATCTGGTCTGGACGGGCGATGCGTGGCCAATCTGCATCTGGAGGACCCAGGGTCCCAGTTCGGGACCCAGCACATTTCCCAGTCTCCCCTCCCTCCCTCTTTAATCACACACCATACGCCCTGCGTTTCTGGAATGGTCCATCTTGGCCGGGGCCTACAGATTTCCTGGTAAGATGTCAGCAAGCTGTGATATTGTTATGTTGCTACCCCGCCATTCTTCACCTGCAACAAATGTCCCCTTAATTGCTTCAGCATGAGCCCCGGCTGACATCCCCCATTCCTAAGGGTCTCTCAGTCCCAACCTCACAGTAAACTCAAGACATCCAAACGGGGCTGCCAGACGTGGCAGCTGGAATCCAGACATCACGGCCTATCGGAGCAATTAGCTGAGCTCCCATCCCGGGCTGGCCTCATTAGGGCTGTCCAGATGTCCACTGCTAGAGCAGTCTTCCGTCCCTGGGGGCGGGCTGTCTCCCCAGGTGAGGCCACACTGGTGTCTGCGGGAGGCATGTCAGAGCTCAGAGAGCCCTTCCTCATCGTCAGGGCTGCTAATCGAAGCTGAGTGGGAATCGCAGAGGCACCGGCCGTGGCTGTCAGTCCCCAAGGCTCTCTGTTTCCCATGCATAATCACCGTCTGCACGGAGCCCTCCCCGTCTGGGGGCAAGCCCAGCTGCCACAGCTCAATCGACGGTGGAGGGTGTTCAGGCCCAGTCATGCTGTTCATCCGCTGCTCGGCTCCCACCATGACTAAATGGGAACATCTGGAAAAGGGCAGGGCAGGGCTGGGGCGAAGAGGCTAAGGGCAGGGGAGGATTAAAACTGCTCCGTCTTTATGGGAAGATTTTCTCTGGTAATGTGGTGCCTTTTCTTTCCCACGTGGTGGGAGGTGGGGAAAAGAGAATTTCATCCTAGAACAACCTGACAGGGGGCCCAGCCAGCATATCTGTTGTTGTAAGGCCAGCAGCGTATCTGCCGGGGAGATGGTTCTCATCGTAGTCAACGTGAATGGCGCCCCCTGGGGTTTTGGGGCGCATGACATGTGTGGTCCTGATGCACTAGCCCTGCCAGTTAGACGCAGACTGAACCGTGAGCCTTGGCTTAGCTTGGCTGTTCTCAGAAGCAGAGCCTGAGAGAAGGATTTGGACACAGGTCCTTTATTTGGGAGGCGATATCAGGAAGCACCGGGGAGGGAGCTTGAAAACGAAGTGGGGAAGGGAAGGAAGAAAGCTGGGTTAGCGAGGAGGTTGGCTCACATGACCAACCATCTTGTTTGCCAAAAACTGAGGGGTTCCCTGGGACATGGCACTTCCAGTGCTAAACAGGGAACGTCTCAGGAAAACTGGGAGAGGTTGGTCACCCTAGTTGTGTTAGTCAGTAGGTTCCTGGTGCAGGCAACTGGGCCCGATCAATTTCATGGGGGATGTGTCTACCTGGATGACTGTGTAGACCATGACTTCAAACTGTTCCACTGAGAAGAGAGAAGGGCAAAGAAGCTGGCGTATTTATCCATTAACTCCTGTCTGTCGTTGGTTGAGGGCTGCTCCCAAAGCTGTGGATCTGTGATAACTCTGGCCTGCTTGCCCTGAAACAGGTATGATGCTATGACCAGAGGAAAAAAAAAAAAAGAAGCCAGAAATGAATACAATACAGATCCTGTCTTCAAACAGCCTGGGTGTAACAAGAAAGTAATATTAGGGGTGAAGAGGTCCTCTCTGAAATGCGCTTTCTCCCATTGACCTTTATTCTCTGCGGGTGTCATTCCATCACAGATCTCCATTCCTGTCCCATCCAGATTCTTCTGCCCTTAACTCCCTACACTCCCGGGAAGCCTGCCTTGAAGGGAACGGATGCAGCATGAGGTGCGCCAGCAGACGGAGAAAGGGGGCCACATGCATAGCCTGTAGAAGCTGGAAAAGGCAAGGAAAAAGATTCTCCCTTAGAGCCTCCGGGAAGCAGCACGGCCCTCTTGACACCTTGATCTTAGCCCGGGGAGACCTGTGTTGGCCTTCTACCTTTGGGAGCTGTAAAACAATAAATCTGCATTGTTTCAAGCTACTAAGTTTGTGGGTGATTTGTTCTAGCAGCCACAGGACATTGGTACAGGCTCTGGCCCTCTTAAAAAGCTCGCTTTGCTCCATTTCACTCACTGGTGCTTCCAAGTAAGATTTCCTTTAAACCTGAAGTTCCGGGGCTCCTGGGTGGCTCAGTCGGTTAAGCGTCCGACTTCGGCTCAGGTCACGATCTCGTGGCCCGTGAGTTTGAGCCCCGCATCGGGCTCTGGGCTGGTGGCTCAGAGCCTGGAGCCTGCTTCCAATTCTGTGTCTCCCTCTCTCTCTGCCCCTCCCCCGTTCATGCTCTATCTCTCTCTGTCTCAAAAATAAATAAAGGTTAAAAAAAAATTAAAAACAAAAACAAAAACAAAAAAACCCTGAAGTTCCAGGGCTAAAAATCTGAAAGCAATGAATCTGGCCAGTGCAGTCCCTTCCTTCTCAGAGTTGACAGTTTTGTGGAGGGGAATTGAGAATCAAAAAGGCATGTGTAGTGGGCTAAAGAAGTTTCTAGGAACAAGATTCCTAGCCTGCATGGGAATAACTATGGCTTTCTGGCATTAAAGACTATCTTCAAGGTTTGAGCTTAGTTTTATGCAGGAATGACTTCACAAGGCTTCCTAATAGGGCCCCAGAAATGTTTGCGGAATGTAATTGAGTGGAGTTGAACTTGGGGAAGGAGGTTCTTAATTTCCATTATGATTTTTCCCCTACACCCCGAGTCAACCCCAGTCTGATTTCATCTGAGGAGGCTTTGTTAACGGAGATGCTGTGAGCACCCCAAGACCTCCTGGCAGGGCAGAGTCACCATTTCTGTTGGGTTTGTCTCTAACTAGTGTGGCTCCTTCCACACATAATTCCCAAGGCCCTTTCTTGTGGTCGCTGATATTTCTTCCGTGGCACTCGGGTCTGAATTAATTTATTTGTTGAGCAAGTGCATCATCTGTCCCAGTGTCCCTTCTACCCCAGCACGATCTTTGCATGTCCCCTAGAGCGATCATTATGTTGTACTGCATTTCTGTTCTTGAATTTTACTGTCCTGTCAGACTGTGAGCCCCCCAAGATGCCACTGTGTCTTAATTTTGTAGAGTGGCAGTTCTCAGCAAAGTGCTGGGGGGTTGGCACCCTTTAGAGGCTCAGTAGATGTTCATGAAGGAATTGCTGAATGAGCCTCTGCCCTGACTTGCTCTCTAAGCTGGTGTTTCCTCCATGGAAATGCAAAGTGGGGGTTGTGAATTCGGAATGCTTTATGGAACACGGCAATTGAGCTGACTGCTTAGAAAGGAGAAGAGCCGATACGTAGTGGTGGTGTTGCTGCTGGTGTAGCCCGTGAGGAGAAGAACGGCATGGGTCCAACTACAGAGTGTGCTTGGGGACTAATGACCAGACTGGCGTGGCTCAGCTCGGGCACGGAGTGCATGAATAGGCTCAGTGAGAACTCAGTTTAGGATTGTAGACTGAGTACAGGTCACGGAGGGCTTTCAGTAGAGTGCCAGGAGTTTAGAATTAATTTCTCTGGGCACTAGGGAGCCAAGGAAGGCTTTGGAGGATATGAGAAAGTGGGTTTTGGTGGCAGTAGAAGTAGAGGGGTTTTGTGTGGACATTTTGGAGACTTTTCCCCAAGGTTAATAAGCCTGAGTTACCAATCTCTTAGGCATTTCAAAAGAACTATAAGTCGACTTCCTGGGGATCTTTTAGTCATGGCTCTTGTTGGGGGCCCTAAGAGAGAATCGAGGCAGTTTCTTGATTGTCTTCAGCCCTAAGAAACTCTGGTTTGTGATTTTTCCTCTTGGAAATAAGCCTGAGTAGATGATCAATCCTGGGAGGGGCTCGGGGGCTGAGTATCTCTGTGGAATCAGCCAGAGGTGTCCAGACCCTCAGAGGGTATTAATTATTGGTCCCATGCGGCCTCTTGGGTCCAAGGGATGATGAATTGCACCTGAGGTGTGTGCAGTCCGTGACAACTTGGCTCTTTCGTGACATTACCCAAGAGGAATTCGCAGTATGTTCTAGAAGGCTTCCAGGAAGTATGTTGAGAAACTGTTGTACAGTTTAGGATTTTCTCTCCCTGGGTCACCACTCTGCCTCAGTACATGCAGAGCAGGCTTCTCTCTGAGGAAGAGGTATCTTAACCTTGGGGGCTGGATCAGAACCCTACATCTGAGTCTCTTCAAAGTTTATTTATTTATTGAGAGAGAGAAAGAGAGAGAGAGAGAGAGAGAGAGAGAGGATGAGTTGGGGAGGGGCAGAGAGAGAGGCAAGAGAGAAAATCCCAAGCAGGCTCTGCACTGTCAGCACGGAGCCTGATGTGGGGCTCAAACTCATAAACCATGAGATCATGACCTGAGCCGAAATCAAGAGTTGGTCGCTTAACAGACTGAGCCACCCAGGCTCCCCATGAGTCTCTCTTGTCTTAGTTTCCTTGCCTAGGGTGGGCTGGGGACTTGGACCTCGAGTCTTGCAGAAAAGGAGAGACATCATGCCCTTTCCTGCTGCGCCAGTTTCCCTTCCCCATTGCACAAATAAGGCCCAGGGGTGGCTGATGAGGGTTTGGTTGAGAGAGGATGGTCTGCCAGTTTCTGGGGGGAATAGAGCCCGAGAAAGCTCAGGTGGGCCAAGGGGAATCTGGAGGTGTCAGAGAGGAAGGATGAAGGTTTAGATCGCCTGTCCCTGCTCACCAGGAAAGGGTTGAGGCAGCCGAGCCTCTGCCCAGTCTGTATGGTCTTCTAGCATTCTCCCAGTTTGTCCCACCTTCCCAGTCCTTCCCTTTCTTGGACAATCTTGACAAAGAAGCACTTGGCAGCTTGTCAGAGAGGTCAAGGGGAGACTTGTTCTGGACCGGGGACACGGGGGGCAAAGTGCCATAACATGGTTGGTGGCTCTTCATCAGAGGCCTTTGTCCAACAGCTTTGCAGAGTCGCATTTGCTGGGTTAAGAAAAGATACTCACAGAGGAACTGTTTGATGTGTTTGAGAGCGTGCATGGATTTTGGTTGACGAAGTACTCTGGGGAATGTTGGTCTGTCCCATTTTGTTTCGCCATCAAATCTTAGATCCTAGAGTCCCTAAGGCACAGAGCTAGAAGGCACACTAGATAAAGATGCCCTTGCTCTCCCCTGATCAAACAAGCAGAGCGTGCGAGGTCCTGAGGGGTGGGGCTTTCTCAGAGTGACATTATGTGTCTCACGTTCCACGCGGGCTGGGAACTGAGTGGAGAGGACGCCGGATTGGCAGGAAGCATTTTTTTTTTTTCTGGCTGTATTTTTCCAAAAGCCGGAGATGAGAAGATCATCTGAATGCCAGCCCTGCAGGAGGACAGGACATAAGAACTGACGTTGAGAAGGAGTCTCCTGGAGCACTCCTTCCCTGTGAGTTCTCACTTCCCCTGGCTCTGGAGCACCCTTCACACATGGCATGCTCATGGAACACGGTGTGCAGAGCCTGTGTGTCTGGGCTTGGAGAGCTGTCAGAAGACAGGGCAAGGCTTCCAGAGTGCTGGAATCTGAGGGACTCCTTGGGACCCCATGGATCTTTCCCATTAGCTAAGGTTTGGGCAGTCTACCCATGGTGCTGTCTTCCCCATGCGCTGCATGGCTAAAGGAGAATTATATTAAATGTAAAGACCACCAAATAGGTGCTCTTCCCTCTTTGGGTGAGAGTCTTTGCTGCCCAGGAGGGGGCTCGACAGGTCCTCGAGTGTTGAAAGGATCGGTGTTCTGTTTAGGTAGACCAGGGAGGAACAGAGCTCAGAGTTCTTATTCTTCCTCCGCGCCTCTCTGTTCTGTATTCCAACAACGAGTCCCTCTAATTAAAGTGTTAAATCAGGTTTAGTTACCAGTCGCGATGGGAAAATCTGGAATACAGATTATCCTTCCAATTTCCTCGTAAGAACGTTAGCATCATTTCTCCATTTCAGTGCCGTGCACCCCCTGCCTTTAGAGAGGAGGAAACAGAGGCGCAGAGATTAAACATCGTCTCCACCTTCCAATTTTCGCTCCATTGCTGATATCACCGGCTCCCCTCCCCAAATTTCGGAGGCACACGTTCATGTCTGCAAGACCCAGAGAGAGGCTTTTATTCAAAACAGCTTGGCTGAGCTGCCCCGGGTTTTGCTTTGGGAAGATTGACCCAGAGCTCTAGCTCCTAGCTCAGCACTAACGTCTGCGGTGGCCTTGGACCAGCAGGTTTACTTCTCCGGACCTCTGTCTCGCCCTGTGCAAAACGAAGGGGTGGGTTTAGGGGGTCTCTGTGGACCGTTCCCAGCTCCATGCTCTGTCCTGGCCCTGCCTCGCCGCCTTCTCCCTGCGTGCCTCTGCCGCTCCAGCAGGCAGGCCCACTAACACGCGGATTTATGTGGGGCGCTGGCTTTCCCCAGCAGCTCGTTTCCGCTGCTTCTTACCAGAGGGCCGGGACTCATTAGCCTGCTTTGCTTACTGAAGCCTTCACTCCCGAGATTTTATGTAGTGATGGCAGCTTTCACCCCCAGGACTAACAGCAGCCAACTTTCTCGTTGCACTGTATTAATCCCAAACTGAAAAGCGACTTTAGGGAGCACTACTGGGTGTGGGGGGTGGGGAGGGCAGAACTCCTTGAACCTTCAGTAACTGCTGACCTCAGTTGAGTCGGGTAGGGGCATGCCTGTGAATATGCAGCTTGGGGGGGAGGCGGTGAGCTGTACCTCAGTTTCTTCTTTCTGTGGGGATTTGAGTAGTCAGGTGGGCAGCGGCTAGAGGAGGGGAAGGAGGAGTAGCTGTAGCGTTATGTGGAAAAGAAGTGGGTGAATCATGAATACAAATCATTCTGTGGATGGAGAATAGGAAGAAGGAAGTAGGCTTTGCCCAAGATTAGTTCTTCGTGGTTAACCTTGGCTTCTATTAGTTCTATGAGGCCTCTAGGTGGTAGGGTAAGACTGACTCTAGACAGCTATAGCGGTATTTTCAGCAGGGACCCAAAGATTCTGTAACTGGAGAGACTTCTTCCCAGGAACTGGTTCGTCTAGAATTTCTGCCACATCGGGAAGCATAGGAACGGAGTATCTTGTGTAGGATCAATCCTATGAGATGCTCAGGGAGAAAAGGGTGTGTTCCAGCAAATTCTGAAAATGGCACAAACTCGTCTCTTGGAGACAAACGCCAGGCGATATTATAGTAAACCCTCGGATAACCCTACAGGGTCAGGGGAACGATTTCGTTTTGTTTAACCCTCAGGCACCCAGCTGTGTTTAAGAATAGAGCTATCTGCTTTTTAATATCTCACTCGACCAGACTTTGGGCAATGCTACTCCAGGGTGAACTCTGGCTTTGGACACCATTATCCTGGGTCTTTTTTGCTGCACAAATGTGGAGCTGGCTTGGGGTGAGCGGTGGGGTCTACGTGAATGAGATTTTCTTTCTTTTTAGATCCTGGGAGAGGCATGTACATGGACTTATATCTTATTTTTGAGAAATCGACCAAGGGCATCCTGAGACTCCAGGTTCAAGGTGTAAAACCAGAAATACCTGAAATGAAGAAAGAGCCACTATCAGTCATTGGCATAACAATCACTTCCTTTTGGGAGGTGTACTGTTTGAAGAGGGAGAAAATAGAAGAGCTAAGTGGGTGGAGGTGAGGGCAGCCTGCCCAAATTAATTCCTCCAGCTGGAGACAGAAGCTCTAATGAGGCTGTTTTGGGCTACATTCTCTAGCACAGAGAGCCTGAGGCGAACAGGCTAATGGTTTTTTCGAGAGTGCGATCTGAGGGCAGCAAGAGTGAGGGATACAGACGAGGAGGCAGGGAAGGAGGGGAAGGAGATCCAAAGTAGTACATTATGGAGTTGGCCACAGTCTTACAAGAAGACACGCAGCAAGTCGCGGGGGCACAGGGGGCATCTCTCGGGAGCGATTGGAAGGGAGAATCTTGGGATATCTTGGAACAGTCCTTCGGAGGCTCTACTCTGGACAGCAGTGAGCAGAACTGATCAGCTGGATCCTCTGTATTGTTTGCCTGTCATTACTCAGAGTTCACCCCTTTAGGCAGCTGCTGGGCTGCCGGGAAAGGCAGAGCATCCACGAATCCAGCCAGATCAGACCTGGGTGCTGGAGTTGCTGAGTCTCGTCCCAAAACAGGCCTGCTCGAGGCCACACCGAAGCCCAGCTCCTGCTCTGGGAGGAGGCTGAGGCAGCCTGCGCTTTTAGAAGATGAGGTGATAGAGTCGTGACAGGGGGGGCTCTCCACTGTGCAAGCAACTGAGGTCTGGGGGCAGACGGGGCCAAGGAAATGCGGAGAGAAAGCAAACTGAGTCCGGTACAGGGACTGGCCTGAGAAATAAAACAGCAGCGGAATAGGGATACAATCTCTATGCAGGGAGAATGCAGTGAGGTTCCTTTTTTTCCATTGTCAGACCTTGGGACTTAGGCATGATGAGATAGGACGGACCAGACCGGCCAGAGAGTCAGAAAGACGTGTCAGCCGTGCCTCATCGTCTTCTGGCATTTTGGCAGAGGCCAGCTCCATGTAGTGGAGAGTGGATATGAGCCATTTTATACTACTTCTCCAAGCACCAGTCTCCAGTCTGGCCCAGGAGACGGGAGGCCTTCTGCACTGGGAGTTAGTTTTTGCCTGTCCTAGCATTCAGACTGTGACAAGTTTATTTTGGTTCACTCTTGAATCATCTGCTCCCGGAGACCCATGCCTCTTTCGTGTGGAAACCCTCCTTCTCCCTGTGGTCTCCAGCTTGACACTTGGCAGGCCGGGCCCAGCTGGGAGGCCGTCTAGAGTTACATCTTTGCAGGGGCTCACAAAGCTTCTTTCCCCCAAGCTTCTCAAGTGTGTTGCAAAAGAAAAACAAAAAGAAAGAAAAAGAAAAAAAAGGAAAACAACCCCTCCCTTTCTACCACATAACTTGGGCAAGGACTCAGTGGCTTCTGAGTCTCTGGCCTGCAAGGACAGAGCATCCTCTCCTTCTGGGAGTTTCTGCACTTAGGGTGCTTTAGAACCATGGGGCAAAGTGAAGTTGAATGCGGATCAGAGGCCTGCGGCTGGGCATGGGTTCTCAGGGCTGGGCCAGGTTGGACCCCGAGCTCCTGTCTAGTTGCCATTTTACACTATAAGCTGCTGGCTGGCTCAGGGTGGTTATGTAACTTGCCTCAGGTCACACAGCAGCATGAAAAGCATTAGATTCAAACTCAGGGATGCCTCAATCCAAAGTGTCTTTGAATCTCTCCCTTATCCTTTAGGCTAACACCTCTTTTCAAGGCTCTCAAGCTTGGCAGGCAATGATGATACTTGGCCCTTTGAGGTCTTAAACTCCCTGAAGATTGATAGCATACTACTGTCCCCAGAGGTGAACATTACTAAGTTAAGATAAATTTAGAATCTAGGAAATGTCAAGGTTTTCCACATTGCTATTCTCTTTCTGTCTCCTTCAGCGACTGGCCCCGCTATGCGTCTAGAAAAAGTTCCTGGGTTGTCCTGCCTGCGGGTTAAGGCTGGGTTTCCCTGTGGCTCGGGGAGTTTCTGATCTGTGGCCTGGCATCCATTTATTACCGTGACCGCACACTGAGGAGGGCATTGTGGTAATCCCCCAGCTTCTGAGCATTAATGGTTCCTAAAGAAAGACCACAGCAGAAGAAAATGGCCTTGCTTGTTTCTGTTCTTGTTAGTAATTGTGAGATTTATCAAAGTGCCATTTATTAATGCATTTGCATATAAATAGAACCCATGAAAAAATGGCTCTAATTTTTCCTTTGCTTTGAAAGACCTTCCCAGACAACTTATGTCATCGCTTGACAGATTTTCAGGCCATTTTTAGCATATTACATCTAAAAGAAAGAAGATCCTAGAACCAAAGTTCTCTAAGGAAGGAACCTCCCCCTCGAAATATGCAACAATTAAGCTTGAAATACCAAGTATGTCCATGGAGTTTCTTAGATGCTGTTTTATTTGAGAGGAGAAAGGAGTTAATTCCTCTTCATAAAGACCAATACAATTCAACAATAATACGTTGGCTCGAGAAAGCATCTTTGAAAGCCTCTAGTCCTGGCCCAGGAATTTTCAAATACGTTTCATAAAGACCTGGGACCTCATAAAGGAGTTTCAGGGGTATGACAAACATTTATTCTTATTCACATTTCATTCTGAAAAACATGTAACTATTACAAAAGCTCCGATTAAAATGACACGTATCGTAGGCCACATCTTAATGCATTTGAGAACCTTAAAAAGTTCATTTGTATTGCCAGGTAATTAGGGTAATGCTAATTACAGCAAAAAAAAAAAAATAATAACATCATGGATTAAGTACATTCAGAGAATAAAGCCTAAGACAGGTGTTTCTGAATGCTGGCCAGCTTTCCTTCAAGCAGAGGTGTGGGAGCCCAGGCTCCTTCCATCTTGTGGCTCTATCATCTCTCACCTAGGACTTCCAGGCATTCTGTGTCCCTCTCTATCAAGCCAGCAGAAGAGCAAAGAACACAGAAAATTGCCTCAGAGATTCTTTGAGGGTGGAGGCTGTGAGCATCTTTCCGCTCATGTGCTATTGGCTGGAAATATGTCACACGGACCCATCTCACTGTGAGGGACTCTGGTAAATGTAGTCTACTGGCTAACCAGTCTCTGCCATCCCTGATTACTCTGTTGGGCACACAGTTGGAAATCAGACAGGGTTATCTGAGGAGTAACCATTTTTCAACTGTTTGTCTGTGTAAACCTGAATTTTGATAGGGTGTAATTCAATTTATCATAAAGTGTCAGCTTTTCTCCATAGCTCTGGATCTGATGTTTTTGTATTCATCGAAGCAACCTCATTAGTCCCATTGTTCATGTGAAAAATCAAGGAAACATTATACATTTGAACTTAAGAAATTTTGTATGCCACTGAAATGCTACTTTGGTCTGCTGTAAAAAAAAAAAAAAATGAAGTCCTGAAACCTTGAAAAAACACTGATCAGGTATAATTTCCTCTTTTTATAGGAGATAGAGACAAAGAATAAGATACTTGCCCAAGGTCATATACTGATAAAGAAACAGCTGGTATTTGAACTCAGACTTCCTGGCTCTTAGTCCAGTGCTTTTCTTTCTATTTCAACTTGTTCCAGGACCTCACGGCCCTCAGAACTTGGATGTTTTTCAGCCCATTTTAATTTTCTCAGTCTGCAAGTGAGAGCACAGCTGAAGCTTGGGGGTTGTTAATTCTGTCATAAGATTTAATGTCTTGTATTTTTGGCCCAGCTGCTTCACGAATCCACATTCCGGAAGCGTTTGTGGAGCATCTATTATATGCTGGGGCTGGGGTGCCGTGGTTCAACGGGTACCTTTCCATGAGGGTCTTACAGTCCGGCTAGATAATAAAACATGGAACAAAAGTGTAAACGGATGTATTTGCAAATAGGTTTTCTTGAAGGAAGAAAACATGAGTCTGAAAGAGAAACACTTGGCGGGGAGTGAGCTCTGTCTTTCCGATGGGGTGATCAGAGGCCAGTGGGTTCCTGGCATGATCCTGGAGACATTCAGGGCTCGGCCATGTCAGTGAGCCTCCATTTTGGAGGCAATGGCTTCCTTCCCCTCTGAACATGACCAGTGAGATTCTTAGCCCATGAATGCAGGCTCTCAGTGTTTTGTACAGCGTCAGCAACAGAAGAGTGTCGGAGGCTGCAGAATGTGCACAGGTGTTAAAATCAGTACAAATAATTATAAGATGAAAGTGTGTCAAAATTCCTCCAAGAACTAAATAAGAAAAGGGTTTTCCCTGATGGCTGATGAAGTCGCTAAGTCAAATAGCTTTTTCAGTTTTTAAAGGGTAGGTTGGGGGAAATTTGTTTTAAATATTCATTGGCATACTTGTTGCCTTTTTCTTGTCCCTGAGCTTTTACATCTGCAGTCCGCTCCAGAACTTTCCTATGCAGATGCCAATGAAGAAAGAAGAGGCAAGGAAGGCCATGTGGGGGCAGGGATACTGGAGTGGACACAGACCATGGAGTCGTGCATATATATGTATGTGGTAGGTGCCGTGTGTGTGTGCATGGTGTTGACTTGAACACATGCTTCTCAGCAGATAAAACGGCCTGAAAGCCAATGCTGAAGAGAAGAGCATCATGGGAATTACCGCAAGCTTCTCTGAAAGGAAGTGACATGCTGGGAGTAAGCATGTGACATCTTAGAATGCTAGATACAAAAGGGACCTTAAGGGGCGGCTGGTTCAACTCGCCCATTTCCTGTGTGAGAAGACTGAGGCCAGGGAAGGGAAGTGACGTACAGGAAGAATCAGTGATTAGAGCCAGGACACGAACTTCATTGTCGCCGTTCCCACCCCTGTCTATGCCAGGATGCTGTGGGGCCAGAGTGAAGAATGTGGCCACTGAGGAGCCTTGGAGTAGGGGTTGATAAAATAAAAAATAATTCTATTCCAGAAGACAAAGCCATGCCTTCCATCTGCTTTGGGGGCTAGAATGATGTGGCCAATATGGAAAAGGGACTAAAAGTCTAGCCTGCTGTAGTGATCACTGTCACTTGGGGGCTGCAGGCAATGGGACTTCATATGGAACAGCAGGGAAAAAAGTGCAATGGTTTTTAAACATCTCGAGTTGAGATTGTGATCCCCCTGATGATGCTCATCCTTTATGGGCACAGTGAGCTTTCATTTATTTTAATGAGATATCCCCCTTTCCCCCTTCTTTCAAAACATTTAAATAAGTTGGTACAAAGCAGTTGAGTTCATTTATTTTGGGTGAAGACCAGGAATCTACCATAATGATTTTTTGAGTCTTTGAAGGATCTATGTCCTATCTCTTTCCCTCTATGCCCCCTCTGGCTTCTAGTACCATTTGCAGATGGGTGACTCCCAAGTCCACATTCCTGATGAAAGAGATCGATTTTAGAGAGCTGGCTCATGACACGATGGAGGCTGGCAAGTTCAAAATCCCAGGGTAGACCTGCAGGCTGGAGACCCAGGAAGAGCTGATACTGCAGTGCAAAGCAGAAGGCCATCTGCTGGCAGGATTCCCTCTTGTTTGGGGGAGGGCAGTCTTTTACACTACGTGACCCTTCAACTGATTAGATGTGGCCCACCTGCATTAGGCACTTTTCTCAAATCCACTGATTTCAATGTTAATCTCCTCCAAAAACACCCTCACGGAAACCCAGAAAAATGTTTTACCACATATCTTGGCACTGTGGCCCAGCCAAGCTGACATATAAAATTAACCATCCCATATGTGAATAGTTTATTTGGGACTCCAAGGAGGAGTGAGAGCAAAGGAGGTTGCAACAGGAGATACAGCACAGGATCCAGTACAAAGATAGTTTGCCAAGTTGGCCATGGCAATGGGGTGACCCTTCTGAGAAGGGGAAGCATTTCCCATCATTCTCATCACCTACTGGGTGCCCCGTGGGCATTAGTTCTCCTGTGCTTCTGGGCTGTATACATGTGGGTGCCCAACAGTTTCATCAGGCATGCACACCACTATAGGCCAGAGAACAGACGTCCCAGGGAAAGAGCCCAGGCCGAGGTGGAGCCAGGGCGCACCGGCTCTGAAGTGGTGGCAGGTGCCCAGAACCGGCAGCTGAAACTTCGGCTGAAGCCGGGGAGGCGGGTGGGGCGGGGTGGGGGAGTGGGGGGAAGGCTGAGAGGCTGGAGCTCGTGCCCAAGACGGGGCAGGTGTCTTCTCCCCAGCAGCTTTCTTCCCCTGAAACCCCTGTTTTGGAGACTGACCACCCTCCAGCCACCAGGTCCTGCAATCATTCTAGAGTCTTCCATTTCCCTCACTCGTCGTATCAGATTAAGGCCATTTTTCTATTTTTCTCTCCCTTTGGTATGCCTTAAATACGTGTGCCTTCTCACCAACCCGTGTTGTCACCACCACCCATCAAATCTCACCAACTCTTCCCTGGGTTCTTAAGAGAAATTTTCCCCTGGTCCCCCTGCAGCCGGCCTTGGACATCTCCCGGAGTGATCTATCTTAAAAGCACTGCTGACTACGGACTGTCGCTTGCTTAAAATCCCCCAGCAACTCCGAAGTTCAAAGACTACATTTCTTCAGACTCCGCAGATTGGCGCGTAAGGGCCTTTCCCACCCGGCCCCCCGTGGACCTCTCACGTCATCTCTCGCAGGACTGCTCCTCCGATGCTCCACTCCTCTGGTGAAGAACCTGGGAGCCTACTTAGGGCGGCATGCTCTGCCATGCTCAGTGCCTTTGGTCGCGCGGCACCCTTGGCCTGGAATGTTCTCCCTCCTCCTGCTTCCCCCATCTCCAGCCCAAGTTTACCTAGCGAACATGTCCTCCCCTTTCAAGACTCGGCTCGTGTGTCACTTTCAATATGACATCGTCCTGAGCCTTCCGGGTATAGAATTGAGGCGCTTGGTGAGACTCCTGCATCTTTGCAGACAACCTTCATTAGGTCCGTATGATATTTAGTGTGCTCGCACTTAACGTCTCTGTCTTCTTCAATCATCCAGTAGGTGCCTTCACAGCAGGGATCTTACTCTGGCCATCTCTCTGTGTCCACACCGTGTTATGCTCAGCCCAACGCAAAAGAAATGCTCAGCGAGGAGGCTGCAGATGAGGTGGGGGCGCTCAGAAGGGACTGTGCCTGTACCCCGGGGGGTGGGGGGGCAAGGACATCCTACCTGAAACGGTGAGGCAGGAGGCTGGGATTACCATCACGTCCTCTGAAAAGGTACGGGAAGGGGTGAGGGCCTTGTGCCTCTGAGGTGTGTTAGGGACAGACCCGGCTCAGGGGAGGGGGGCTACATCTGCCCCCGTGGAGCCCCCTCCCTCTCCATCCGAGTCTTCAGAAGCCAAATGTGGCCTCAGCAGAAGCTGAGTTCTTAAGGTCGAGCCAGAGTAGGCTGTGCTGGCCTGGGGCCCGAGGATCCAGGGCTTCTGGGTTCTGAGAATTTGTTCCCTAATCTCTGCTTACAGGGCTCCAAGCGGCTGGAGTCTGCATGAAAGGGGCCTTTGTCTGATATGGGAATGGCTTTGGGGGCTAATCTCTTCTTGGATGCATTTTAATTCACTTTAATGACTCTGCCTCCTGTCAGGCTTTCCTTCAGTGAGGGGGGTTTGTTAAAGAGATTAGAAGGAGTGAACACGAGCCCCCAAGTCTGGCCTTCCTTGGAGGGTGCTGTTCTAGGGAAACCTGTGTTCTGCAAAATGTATTAGGATGCTCTGGGAGGGAGTGGCGAGGGCGCAGAGTGGAGAGCGGGGAGATTATATATCTAATAAACACATGCACGTACAGACACTCGAGTGCCAGCCTGCCGTGACTTTCACGGCCCACCTCGTCCTGCCCCCGCGGTCGGAGCTGAAGCAGACGGGACAGAGTGATGTCATCCCCAGGACACTGTCCTTTCTCTCCCTCTCTCCCTCTCCCCGCTTTTGTATAAACACAGCTGTTTGCAAGGAATGCTGGCTTGGGAAAACATAAACCATCGGCATTAGTGACCTCTCCTCCCCACCACGCACCTCTTCCTACTGAATGTGGGAGACTGGAATGCTTTCAGCCCGGCAGACCCATCATCCTCCCGTCGGCAACACCAGGCCTTTCAGCTTTCTGGTTGGCCCGGGGTGACTGGGGCTCAGGGACTGCGCAAAGCCCTGCAGGCCAGACGGGAGCTCTGGCTGCGGGTGACACTTGAGACCACCCGGGGGATTTCTGGAGGAACACGGAGAGGAGAAGAGGGCCTATCCCTTAGGCTGGGGGATGCGAAGCGGAGGCCGGAAGGGTGGAGGGGTCCACAGTCGAGGCAGGCTCTTGCTGATCTGGCTTTGCCCACAGAGCCCAGCCTCTGGAAACCAAGGGGAACAAAATGGCAACGGCGGGCTGCGGTCCGGCAGGCCTTAGGATAAAGCTGTTGAAGAGCTGTGTTGGGGTAAGGTCACACTTGTCACAGCAACCCATCCCCGCCTTCCAGGGAAGTCATAGTTGCCACTTGGGTCCAAAAGCCTCTTTTTTCTTTCTTTCTTTCTTTCTTTCTTTCTTTCTTTCTTTCTTTCTTTCTCTATCTAGTTATTTAATGTTTTAAATTCAAGTTAGTTAACATGCCGTGTATATGGGTTCCAGGAGTAGAACCCAGGGATTCATCACTTACATATAACACCCAGTGCTCATCCCAACAAGTGTCCTCCTTAATGCCCATCACCCATTTAACCCATCGCCCCACCCACCTTCCCTCCAGCAACCTTCAGTTTGTCTTCTGTATTTAAGAGTCTTTTATGGTTTGCTTCCTTCTCTCTCTCTCTCTCTTTTTTTAATGTTTATTTATCTTTGAGAGAGAAAAAGAGAGAGAGAGAGAGAGAGAGAGAGAATGAGCGGGGAGGAACAGAGAGAAAGGGAGACACAGAATCCAAAGCAGGCTCCAGTCTCTGAACTGTCAGCACAGAGCCCAATGTGGGGCTCGAACCCACGACCATGAGATCATGACCCAAATTGAAGTCAGACGCTGAACCGACTGAGCCACACAGGCGCCCCTCCCTCTCTGTTTTTATCTTACTTTTCCTTCCCTTCCCTATGTTCGTTCATCTGTTGTGTTTCTTAAATTCCACATGTGAGTGAAATCATCTGATATTTGTCTTTGACTGACTTATGTAGCTTAGCATAATACACCTTAGTTCCGTCCACGTTGTGGCAAATGGCAAGATTTCATTCTTTTTGATTGATGAGTAATATTCCATTCTATATATATATACCACATCTTCTTTATCCATTCATCCGTTGATGGACATTTGGGTTCTTTCCACAGTTTGGTTATGGTTGATAATCCTGCTATGAACATTGGGGTGCACGTGCTCCTTCAAATCAGCATTTTTGTATCCTTCAGACGAATACCTAGTAGTGCAAAAGCTTTTTATCCTCTTAAGGAATGAAAATGGGGGGCAGTGAAAGGGAGCAACTAAGGCCGAACTCAGGCAATCCAGCTTCTTTTGCAATCCAGAGATACTGTGGCTGGCAACAATTTATTGGGGATGGTTTTCCGTTTCTAGATGGTGACCTCTGGGTCTTAGGGGTTAGGATGGTTTTTATTCCAGCTACTGAACTTGGCATCTGGCTGAGAACATGCTTGCTTCCTGGCCCCTGCCCCCATCCCAGTCTGCTAAGCCTCTCTCTGTGCCCACTCTCTTGTGTGATTTTTGTGGCCACGACTGCAAAAGAGCAGAAGCAATGAAGACTCCCTGAGCCTCCCTTTCCGAGGGCCAGGCGCCCTAGCATGTGGTGCAAATGGCTGCCATCGTGGAATGAATGGGATGCGGTGCTAGAGAAATGGGGCTGGCTGGTGAGCCGGTGGCCTTCTTGAGTCTCCTCTCGGGTTGTTGTGAGTTGGGAGGACAAACCTGCACTCACTCTTCCGTGTTAAATGGAAACCTCCGAGGCCACGCTCTGGAGCCACTGAGGCAACATTTGGCTTCTGGTTGCCCTTCGTGCCTGCAGTTTGCCAAGGCAAGTGTCTATCTGCAGCCTAACACTTTCGTGGTGCCTGCTGTGTGTCAGGCAGGGTGCTAGGGACTTTGCACCTGTTCTAGTTTTATTCTCACAACAACGCAGCGTTATCAAACAGTGTTCTTTTGTAATTAGCGATAACGCAACTGAGATAAAAGTCGTTTAAGAAACACTATCCAGTGACTTAGCGATGGAGCCGGGACTCAAATTTCAATGCCCGCCAAGTCCAGGAATTCAGAAGGAGATACGAAGAGGAGAAAGATCCCAACAAACCTGAGAGATAGAGGTGCGATTGCCTGCGTGGAGTGATTTGAAGGATAAAAATAACATCCCTCCCCTCCCCAGATACTCCTCCTGCAGCTCGAAACCCATATTATGGCGCCATTCCTTGGAATTCAGCAAAGCTCTGTTTTTGAATACAACTATTTCTGGGACGGGAAGCCATTTAGCTATTAAAACGTTCTATTCAAAACAAAAACAACAACTCTCGTTTTCTTTTAGAGTATTTTACTTTAAATTACTTGTGTTCCTTGTAAAGCAATCCTTCACAGAAAGTACTTTGTATCGGAATAAATGTCTGGCAGGTGACCTCTTAAGGGAGTTGAGAAGTGTTAATCTTTGACATTTACTATTATAAGCACATTTTAAGCAATTCCTAGAAACTGATAAAATCTGTTAGAAGAAAAAGATTTCTCTCCCTCTTTTTTTAAAGTACTAGAATCTTTCACCCTTCTGATCTGAATAAAAGACATGAGTATTACCTTTCTGAGATACACCTACATAACTGTGATTGCTTGGGGCTCTGTTTCCAAGAAGAAAAAGGAAGAAAATTTGAAAGATAGTTTGAAATCTTCAAATGTTATGATATTTGGTAAAGCACTTGGAAAACCCCAGAGTAAAGTGTAGAGAAGCTCTAATTTCTACAAGGAGGGAAGTGAGGGGAGAGGAATAGTGTCCCGAGGCAGTATTTCCTGAGTTTTCTATGAGCCGCTGTGCCTTAGGTCCTCAATAAGTACTACACGATTGTGGAGTTTTCTGGTGAAATGCATTTGGAAAACACTGGGTTAGGCCAAGTGAAGCATGTTTCTTTACAATAGGAGTTATCAGAAGTCATTTAATAAATAATTGTGCATAGCAGTTCTCCCAGAGGGCGGACGGTATAGAGGGTTTCCTAGAAGCATTTTTTGGGGGAGGTGGGGTGGGAGCATGGGGAAACTGTTATTTTATAAGATCAGCATTCCCTGGAACATAATTTGAGAAACACAACCCAAAGCAGTAGTCTATTTGCGATACAATATGGCACTTCAGATGATCTGGATTTAAGAGAGATGCAAACTTGGGCGAATCATCTAACCTCTCCATGCCTCAGTGCCTTCCATCCGTCAAAAGGGACAAGTAACACTCTCTATCAACATTAGACGTAAAGTGCTTGCTATAGAGTAAGAGCTCAGTAAGTACCAGCTACTATTGCTATTATTTTTGACATTTTGTGCTGGTGCCTTCTGTGTATACAGAGCTCCTAGCAGAAAGGAAAAAACGGACCAGGCATCTCTCCATCTTTGCTCATGTTCTTTCCTCCACTCAGAATGCCCCGCCCACACCATCTATGCCCACACAAATGGCAAGATCTGTCTCAATGCCACTTGTCCTGCAAAGGCTTCCTGGATTCTTCCAGCTTTCCCTCCTCTGGACCCTCAACCTTCCTCTGTAGGCTTCTTAGACTTAACAACGTTTGGCTTTGTATTTTTGTGTAATGTATTTTATCCTTGGAAAGACGTCTTACTTATCTCTGATTTGCTGGTATTTGGTGCAGAAACTTCGCTGGCTGGATCTCCACTTAAGTTTGGCTGAACCGTTCAATTTCAGAGCCCTCTACCTAGGTGCAAACACTCCTTAATGAGGTAAGCCCTTACCTAGGCACGCCTCACCCAACTTTTTATATTTGGCAAGGATTGGTGAAAATAGGCCCTAGGTTAGGCCCAAGGCACAGAAGGAGGGGAAGCCAGGAAGAAGAAAAAGGATTAAGAATGTACTGTGATTATATGTCTTGGCCTTCCCAGCTCCTCCTGCCCCGATGCCCACTGTCGGAATTTTTTTTTAATCTCTATTTATTTTTGGGAGAGAGAGAGAGAGAGAGAGAGAGAGAGAGAGAGAGATTGGGGGAGAGCATGAGCTGGGGAGGGGCAGAAAGGGAGGGAGACACAGAATCTGAAGCAGGCTCCAGGCTCTGAGCTGTCGGCACAGAGCCCGATGCGGGGCTCAAACCCACAAACCACGAGATCACGACCTGAGCCGAAGTCAGGCGCTCAACCAACTGGGCCACCCAGGTGCTGCTCCCGGTAAGAATTTCCAATTAAGGGGCACCTGGCTGGCTCAGTTGGTTGAGTGTCCAATTTCAGCTCAGGTCATGATCTCATGGTTTGTGGGTTCGAGCCCCGTGTCGGGCTCTGTGCTGACAGCTCAGAGCCTGGAGCCTGCTTCAGATTCTGTGTGTGTCTCTCTCTGCCCCTCCCCTGCTCTCACTCTGTCTCTGTCTCTGTGTGTGTCTCTCTCTCAAAAATAAATAAGCATTAAAAAAAATTCTCTCCCAGTTTTGCTAACCATGCCCACCCTACGTGTGGATCTGGGGTGGGTATCATATGCTTGGGGAAGGTAGAAGAAAGGCAGAGACAAGTATTGGCTGAAGTCACAGTTTTACTGGCCTGTCAGTCTTTGTGTCGGTTGCAACATTTTGTTTATTCATTCAACAAACATTTACTGAGAACCTGTGCGTGCTGTGCACAGGTCTGGGGTTAGGGATCAAGTCGGACTTGATCTCTTGCCCTCGTGAAATTATAGTCTGATGGAGCTACAATCAAATAAATAAAACATGCAATTGCCATTGTACGTAGCAGGCATGTAACTGACATTGATTTGTTGACGGCCCGAACAGAAGAAGAAAGACAATGCTGCTCCAAGCCAGCCATCGGGCAGTGCTGCTGTGCGGGGTCACATGGGTCTTGTGTCCTGCATAGCACCAGGGACTCCATTCACAGAGACAAGATGTGAAGCTTGATATTAGGACAAGGCGGAAGATTGTTTGAGAAATCGTGTCTGATTCATTGGTGGGTTCTGCTTCCAGATGGAGAGAGTATTCCTTCCTAATTACCCTGCCTTAGAGTGGCACACACCTCTGAAGCCTTTCTTAGCTCCGGTCACCTCTCTCGGAGCTCACAGCCCCATGCACACACCATGGTTAGGAGCTTTGTCACATCAGTGTGTCTGTCCCCTTGCTCTAGGCTTCACGGGACCCGTCCCGGGATCCCCTGGCCCTTGACACAGAGCCTGGCACGTAGGAGGTACCTAGCAAGTGATTGCTGGGAAAAACGAGAAAATGTCCTATACGATGTCTTTAAACAGAGGGCCCAGATTGGCTCTCAGCTCCTTCTGGGTCTGAAATCTTAGCAGCCCCTTTCCCTGACCCTGACTTGAACTTTGGTCTGCTAAGCTGGAAAGAGAGAAAAGCGTACAAAGCGAAGAAAAGGAGATGTCCCTGCCCCCACGCCCCCCAACCTGTCCATGCATTCCAAGGCCGTCAGGAACCAGGTGGAGCTGGCTGACGGGCGCCTTGATCCTGGGAACCTGCAGCCCATAGGATGCGTGCGGGGCCTGCGTGACCCACAGCTGAACTGCCAGGGTCTGGTGCAAATACCCACAGCCGCTCTGGGGGCAGGAAAGCACCGTGTGAAAGACACAACTCCCAGAGCGCTGGTGGAGACTGCTCTGTGCAGGCGGGGATAATTTCTGAGGCCTGGGTTGTCTTTCCCAACTGGGGAGACCCCACAAGTCCCCGAGAATGCTAAGCTTGGAGGCAGAACATGGAGGGAAGACCAAGGGTGGGAAGTCACCCCCTTCTCACACTCCCCAGAGGCAGAGAGAGAGAGAGAGAGAGACCCAAAGAAATGTTTCCATTCCATTCACATAAGAAAATGAGACAGAATGATTATGCTTCATTCACACATCTACTCACCTCCCGTGATTCTGGGAAGACCCTGGCAGACAGGAAGAGCTCCCCGAACAGTAGAAGATGCTGAGGCCAGAGAGCGGCCTGTTGGCTCCCATCTTACATTCCAGAAGTCTCATGAATTCCTTTCTAGGAGAGGTTATAACAAAGAATATGTGGTCTGAAGCGACTTCAGTGATTTTTTTTCCCCCAACCACCTTGCTTTTCACATAAAGCATGTGAATGCTGTTATGTCTTGTCCCAAGGGAGTAGAAAACCATCTGGGGATGCTGTGCTGGGGGTCAAAGAAAAGCGATTGCCTTACCCACCCTTGGTGAAGAGGAGCCTCACAGGAGAGACTCACAAGGAGCCTCTCAGGCTCCGTTACGCGATGTGGTTGGATCGCTCACTCCCTGCGAGTCTGTCTTCTGTGTTCACTGTTACTCAGGGACCCCGGGCTGAGACATTTAGTGATGGGTGAGGAAAGCAAGAGTTGCATACGGTGCAATTTGGTGTACCTCTCCACTCGGCGGTGGGGCGGGGGGAGGGGGTCCCCTTTCTCAGGACCAGGTCTAGTCTGTACCTGGCCGAAGTTCTCAGAGGAGAAGGGGAAGTGACTGGCTGCATTCCTGCCCCTTCTTGGGCCCTGGGATGGAAATCATGGGGCTCCAAAGGCCAAAAGGACTGGGAGACGGCTACACGGGAAGGCCTGGAGCCCTCGGCCCATTCCACAAGGTGTTGATAGGCGGTGGGTCAGAGGCAGAAGGGTGATGCACTTCCATCTGAATGAATTTTATTATGTCTCAGAGGTTCTGGCCGTCCATGGAGCAAGACCGTGTCTTTGCAGGTGGTGGCCCTAGTGCCATGACTTCCGTCCCGCCCCTTGCCTCCAAACCTGACTCGACTCTAGGTTGAAAGGCTCAGGGGAACAGAGCGGGGATGAGCAGAAGGGAAATGGGTGAGGTTTTGGAAATGGCCAGTGGGCTTAGGTGGACAGTGAAGGTCACGTAGACAAGTAGTATCAACCTAGTTTACATCCGGACACTGAGGACTAGAGAGAATACGTTGGCCAAGCTCCTCAGACGTTTATAAGACCTGACACGTTAGGTCAAATTTCAGTCCTTGGGGTTGTTCCAGAGATACAAAGGAATAAGGAATGTGAGGCAGCATGGAATGTGACCTCTCAGCAGCACGGCACGTGGGACCTGGTGCTTCCAGGAGAGGTATGGGGCTAGAGGCAATCTCTTGACCCCATTTAGGACACACCATGACTTCCGGGAACTTGTCTTCTTTTAGATGTATTTTAATTGACCTCATTTATTGGTGAGGATGTTTCCAACTGCACGAGACCGAGTCTCACACTTCTTTAAATGATAGAGACATATAAAACTCTCACATTGAGGGGCGCCTGGGTGGTTCAGTCGGCTAAGCGTCCGACTTGGGCTCAGGTCATGTCTCGCGGTTTGTGAGTTCGAGCCCCAGGTCGGGCTTTGTGCAGACAGCTCAGAGCCTGAAGCCTGCTTCAGGTTCTGTGTCTCCCTCTCTGCCCCTCCCCTGCTTGCACTCTGTCTGTCTCTCCCCCAAAATAAATAAACATGAAAAAAATGTTATAAAATCTCACATCGAGAAAATCTAGAGGTAGGGAGGACTGCAAGCAAGGGACACTCATCTGGACCCATTTCTTTGTGATGTGCTCAACCATTTTCCCCTCTAAGGGTTGGTCTTGACTCTGGTCATCTGCCCTCACGGTTTCAGGATGGCTGCTTGCGGCACTCGGGGCAATACGCTTTCTTATTTCACATACAGGCAGATAGGGAAAGCATGGAATAGAAGGCCTTCCCCAGCACGGAATAAAAGTTGTTTCCTCCTACATGATCGCCCTACGTAAGTCATGTGCCTATCACTGGACAAATAAAGTAACAGCTGTTAAGGGAACGCTCTGTGCGGAATGGTTTCAACCTGAGCTCTTAAACGAAACACTGGTGAGGGAGATGAGACTGCCATGATCGAGGTAGTGTCTTTGGAAGCCACATCCGAAGGCCCGTGGAACAAGTGAGGGGGAGGAGACACTTGAACAAAACTCGAGCCTCCCAGGGAGGATAAAGGGGTGAGAGATGCTGGATGGATACCTAAGTGAGTTTATGATGCCTAGCATTTAAGCATCCCCAAAGGGAGCTGCCAGTACCCATGCGATTCCTGGATAGATTTCCCAGTTTCATCTCTGAGGTCAGTGGTCTTTCCCACACTCAGCTGGAGCATGGTTGGGGTTGCCGTTGACCATTCTCCTCTCCCTGGCCAGAAAAGTTGTGAGGAGGTGGTTTTTCTCAACTCAAAGCCTGAACTACAGCAATTTTTGGAGGAAATGACTGCATGAAGGGAGTCATCTAACTGGCAGGCTCCTCAGAGCTGTACGGTGGACCTGGTTCAGAAAGTCTAAACCCCTTGGCCAAGGTCATGCACTGCTGAGCGGCAGAGCCTGCACTAGAAACAGGTCTTATGGCTCACATTCCAGTGCTCTTTCCATAACACCAGGGAAATGTCAATGTGGTGAAAATGACGTCAGCCCTTTGGAGGTCAGGATATGCACGAAGAATGCAAATTTTGACCTTGGGCAAGTTCCTTAACTTCTCTAGGTCCCAGTTTACTCACTGCTATAATAAAGGGACCTTATTAGAAGATATTGAAAGTACCTTCCAATTCCAAGAATCTATGAATAGCTTTAGATCATGCTTCTCTTCCAAGAACCTGACAACACTTGTTCTATTAGATCATTTAACTGCAGATTATTTGTTTAAATAGTTTCCCAGGAGTGACCCAGAACATCCTACATAATAAACCAGTTGTTAAATCATAAACAATATGGACAGAATTCATCATCATTGCTCCTCCCAACTGAACATCCCTGGGGCCTTCTGGTTACTCAGACACTCTGGCTAATGGAGTGTTGTCAGGGATTCCCTACGTGGGTGACCACTTTTCCAAGAATTGGAAACAACAGGCTGTACCAAACACTAGAGCTCTCCTGGAAAAAATGTGCCTTTTAGGATGAAATAGAGTTGTAAAGAATCAAAGGCCTTTGTGTTCTTCTTTCACCTTTTATCTTCTTATCTGGGTGTTCTGTTACACACCCCATGCCCTGTTACGAGCAAGTTCTCGGCATGGGCCACGAATCCCCACTTATCTAGTTGAAGTTTAGTGTGTTATATTTCTTGAAATATTTGTAGAAAATGTTAGGGACTCCAGACCCAAAGGAATACATAGCTAATGCTGGCGTTTTGGGTCCAGCAGAAGAGATGTGATGGGGAGAATTATGTCTTTGTAGAACATCTCAAAGCATAGAATCTATTGTTTCCCAAGAGGAATAAGAAAATCCCAATGCTTCAGGCCTCCTTTGGAATATTAGTTGGTCTATAAGGAGGGAATACAGGAGAGGAAGAGGAAAGGGTTACCCGAGTTTCAGAGAATTTATGTTCAGTGCTCCCACTTAATCCCCTCGCAGCGTCTCTATGTTGTCCCTATGAAGACAGGATAAATGATGTGTAGATACATACCGTTAAGAAGAAAAAAATGTGGAAAAGTAGGAACAGTATGATTTTATTTGTATTAGGATAGTCTAGGCTATTCTTCAGTAACATATAAACATCAAATCTGAGAGACTTGCCCCTCCCAAGGCTTATTTCTTGCTCAGGTTGCGTTCCAGGGTGGGTCCGTTGACTCCCTGGTGTGGCTTTCTTCCAAGCAGGGACCAGGAAGCCATGCCACCTCCATCTTGGAATCCCATAATTTCAGAATTCTTTACTTTTGGCCATGAGGATGACAAAGTTGCAACACAGAGAAGGCATTCCCAACATAATTGCCTTGGACCAGAAGTGACATGTGACTTCTGCTCACACTCCCACTGTCTGTAACTTTGTCCCATGTTCCCAACCTAATTGCAAGGGAAGCTGGGAAATATTTTCTGCCATATGCCCAGGGTTAAGTAACATAATGTGACGAATGCATAGTACGATATGGTTTCTGCTCCATCATTTACAAAAAAAAGAAAACTACCTGTGTATATGTGTGTGTGTGTGTGTGTGTGTGTGCGTGTGTGCATTTGTGCAAATACAAAGGAAAACATCTAGAAGGATAGACACTAAAGTTATCTCTAGGAAAGGAAATGGATTTGAGATGGTAACATAAAGTGGGCTTTCAGGATTTAATCTTTTTTTTTTTTTTGGTATTAAGTTGAAATTTTTTACAGTGGTATATCTATCAATGATCTGTGTTATGAAACAAAAGGTGTCCTTCCCAATGTACATCATAATATGTCAATGGTTTCACAGCAAGAGAAGTCTGCCAGACTCCTAAATTCATGCTGTTTCACTCTTAAATCCATTCATTATGTCCTCTCACAGTCTCTGCTTTTTAGGAGGATTTTTCTGTAGTCTGCTGGGGGTTGGTGTTGGTGACTTGGATTTTTAGTGCCCTATTGGGAAAGAAGAATGGAGGGCTTACCTTCCTCACACTTGACAAAGAGGCAAGAGGTTCCAGGAAAGATGTTGGGATCAGTATCAGCCCCTTTCTCTTCTAACCAGAGATCTAAAGCTCAGAGGGAGAGCCATTTAAGCTATGGTTGGCTCCAGATGGACAATGACATTGAGACTCTCTGTCTCTCTATCACTTTGCTCTCTTCTGCAGTGGCCCATTCTCAGGGAGACCTCTCTTTAAGGTAACAGAATGGACACCAAATAAAGTTCTTAGTTTAGGTAATGACGGCCGAGCATCTCCAATGGCAGGTATCTTTTTGCAACAGTTTCACTTAGAAGCTCTTGTCTTGGGTTTGCCTTAGGGCGTGTGCCATCACCTTGACTTTGATTGGTTAGGCCCTGGTCGTGGAAGTAGGAAGGACAGTGGGGTCAGGCATTGGGCCCAAACATAGGACTGGGCATGTAGGGAGGGGTGGTTCCCCAAATTACGTTTAGAAATTGAGGAGAGGACTGTTTATCCCACCGTGACAGGCCAGCAAGGGGGACAGTTCCTGCCAGGAAGGTCTTTCAGAACTCCTAATGTACTCACAGGAAGGCAGCCATGTGCTCATGTGGGACCAGTTGCTACCCCTTCTAAGATGGGGCCTTAGAGAAGGTGGGGGTCCCTCAGCATACATGGTGAGGTAGGTTAAGAGTGCCTGGAAGGCCTGGGGAATTGAGCTGGGAGGGTGATATCTGCATCAAATTTAGTTTGGGCTGCTTAGATGGAAAAACTGTCTTGGCCTGAGTCATTTTTACACTCGCAGCTCAGGAAGGTGGAGGAGGGCCCAGCAGGAGCCAGGATCTGCAAATAAAGCCGCCATCCGGTGAACCATGCCCTCGCGGCATCTTGATGACAGAGCATGGCGCTGTGGTCATGCTGGCCTCCGGGTCACTATGGGGCTTTGGATTTGCCAATCCCTGCTGTCCGCTTTACCATGGCATATGTTGACCCACACAGGCTGATAATGCGCCCCAGCGGGTCTCCAAGGCACTTATAGAGGCTGTCCTCCTTCTGAGCCCTCCTGATAGCAGGCCGCCTGTTGTCTTTGCTACATGCTTCACAGTGCAGAGACCCTGGGATGTCACCCAAGACCCAGTTTTGCTCTTCACATACTTGGAGACCTTCTCAGAAAGTTCTGAGACCACCCCCAACCCCCAGGCCTTGCCTAGATGAGGTGGCGGAGATGGGGCAGTCCTTAATTTCCAGGAAGGAATTCCGTGATTCTCACCCCCTTCCAGTGAGGAGGTAAGAGGATCTATTAGATACCGTGACCCAGAGTCCAAACCCATGGATGGTCACTGGGCGTGAGTCAAGGAATGCCAGAGGGAGAACGTTAACTTGTGAAGGTCACGTGGTTCTTTAGTTCATTTGTTATTTTTGGCAGACTGAGGCGACCAGAACCCAGAATTCGGTTCTGTTTTGGCCATGCTTTTCCTCTATTTACTCCGCCTCCTTGATGACTTTATCTGAGCGTAGTGAGAGGGGAAAAACAAGACAAGCACAGGAGGACGGGAAGAGCATGGGGTTGGGGCCTGTGCCCACTTTTTAGGTTAAAGAAGTGTTTCTTTTTTGTGCTTCTTTATTGTTGGCAAAGTTAGACACCTTAGGGTTCTCCTGGTGGTCATTTCTCTTTGTACTTTTCTCCTGGAGAACTGCCAAGGCCAGTTGCAGGGAAGGGGCCCCAAGTCGTGCCCCAGCTCCCCCAAGTGGTGCCCCAGCCATGGAGCTAAAGGAGGCTGGAGGGAGGTAGTGGTCAGGCAGGCACTTTATTCTATACAATTTTGCTTTATCATCCAGGGCTGTCCCACTGTGAAGCAGAATGCACTGTGAGGTAGTGAGCACCTTGTCAATGGGAGTGGCCAAGCAGAGGCCCAAGGACCAGCAGAAGGGGACACTGTGGAGAAGTTTCTATGCAAGAACGAGCTCTGAGGACTCATGGAACTCCATGAGTCCATGGCTCAGCAGGATGAAATCCCCCCAGGCCCAAGATCTATGGGGCTCCACTGGTGTCCTTTCTCTGGTCTTGGTCTGGCTTGGATGGCCTGGCTGACATCCAGGAAGCTCAGGCGCCAGGCCAGGCCATGAAGTGCCTTGCGGAGTGCGTGACCCTGTGGAGACTTCCTCTCAGGTCCTCATCAATGGCTGCGTGGATTAATCTCCAGGATGCTGAGCGTTGCCAGCCTCTTCTCCACCAAGCTCTCTGTGTCGCTTCTCCCATCACCCTCTCCCCCAAATCCACAGAGCTAGTTTTTGTTTGTGCCATCAGAGAAGACACACAGGAAGAGAGAGAGGTTGTGACACTCTCCCGTGGGCCCTGTAGGGAGCATGCTTGCGGGGGGTAAAGCTGGAGAAAGAAATTTTCACTTTTTTCCCCCGTTGTGTGCCCCATTGGAGTGGACCCCGGGCAGGGAGAGCGTGAAAGCGGGTAGGGAGGGGGCAGGCAGGCACTTGATTCGTCTGGTGCCTGGCTATCTCGTCCCCAATCGACAGTGGAGCCAAGAATGGACAGAGACAGGAGGCCACCAGATAAGAGCAAATGTGTGGAACCGAGTCCCTTGTGGTTGTACCCGGGCTGTGCGGGGCCTGCACTCGAGGGGTGGGGGATGCCCCTGAATGCTGGCTCAGTGGGGCTGGGGTGAACCTCATGCCCTCGTTGGTTAGAAGAAGGAATGGGGGCCTGGGAAGTCCCACAGGAGCTGGAGGCAGAGACTGGGCCAGCCTCCGAGTTTCCTGCAATCTTGTGCTCCTTCTGGCAAGATACCCCTGCTCCTACCTGGCTGTGTGAACGGGATCCCCCGAATGGCTGAGCTGCAAGAGACAAGTTGTCTGCCCCTCCCCACGTTGTATCTGTGAGGAAATTGAGACCAAGGGCAATAAAGTGTCAATAAGATGCTCAGAAAGAGAAAGTAACACGGTGTTGAAGGCAGGCTCGGGTCACCGGGCCACCTCTGGCTTGTCTCCCCTTTGCCAACTTGGAAGACAGCTTCCCCCGGGGCCCCACGGCCCAGGTTCATATCATGCTAACAACACCCCACCTTGCTCAGAACCTTTCCGCTTGTCAAAGCGCTTTCACAAACTCCATGCCATTCCATCCTCCCCTCAGCCCTCCGAGGGAGCGGAGGCTCATCATGGAGGTAACGAAGGGTCCCTTCTTAGACAACTCGCACCGCACACACCCTGTGAGGAGCACGGCGGGCAGGCACTGGGTGTGTTTGCTCACCTGGTGAGCGGGAGGGGCACCTCCACCAGGGCCTGGGCATCGCCGCCTTCTTGGGGCCCCTCGCTCATGCTTCCCTTTGTGGTGAACGTGCTCATTTGTCCGTGTCCCTTGCCCCTCAGCAAGTCATGGCAGGGTTAGCATCCCTCTTCCTGACCTGGAGTCGGTGGGAGACCCCGAGCGATGCCGTAAATCAGTGCAGGATTCTAGAGCCCCTCTGGAGGCCCGGAGAGAACACTGTCTGCTGAGTCGGGAGGGTTCTGCTCCCCGGTGGCTGTGAGCCCCTTAGCACATGTGCTGTGACGTTGACAGATGCTGGGTCGGGCAGGATGGGGTGCACAGGTGAGACCCTCGCTGCACTTTGCATTTTGTTACCCTGGGTGATCGGAAAAGGGTAATCAGGACACCAGCTCCCCACATTCTCCTGCCTATCCCTCCTTGGGGCCCAGAGCTAGAGTCTCAGGGTTGGGAAGGCTCTGGGCAGCTCCACTCTTGTCCCTCATGGCCGAGGCATAGCTGGTGCTCAGCCTGTCCCTTCAGGCAACACCGGGCCCGCTGTCCCTCTGCCCTGGGCTCTGTCCACCGCCTGCCGTCCTCATGAGTCGAACGCCTCTGCCTTCCCATGTGTGCCCTCAAGACCTTGCGTAAATCATCCTGGGCACATGGTAACTGATCCCACGCTCCAGAAAGGCGACCCCTCTCTGCTCCCCGCTTTTCCCGGGCACCTGTTCCACCAGCCTCGCTGCCCTCGCTGTCCGGAAATTCTTTGCCGCTGCCGCAATCCCACGGGCCGAAGGTATTTCCCGTTTCTAGCCACTCAGTGGGCAGCAGCGTCTGTGGTCAACGTGGAGAGGGAGAGACCCCAGACCTGGCTGGGATTCTCATGTCACCCGTGTCTACCTGTCCTCGCTTACGGACGCTCACTTACCAAGCACGTCCCTACCACGGTTTCGTCTGGGCTTTACTCCTGTGAAGGACACTGAGCTGGCGTTCCTAAAGTGCAGACGACCATTCAGTGAAGACAACTCCGTGAAGACAACTCGGGGACCGAGACAAGGTCACGAGGCCAGTGAGGCGCAGGGCCCATCATCTGACCCCCGTCGGCACGTTTGCTTGATAATGTCTTTCGTCACTTCCCGGGCTGTCCTTCCACTTCCCCTGGGGTCTCTCCTAGCCCCACACCTTCGCGGGGGCCTTCCGTCTCCACCTGTGCCCCACCCCCCCCCCCCGCCCAGCCCCCAGCCCCATATCCCCGAGCAGTACTGACACAACAGGCAGTCGTGCAAACACACACCCCACAGACACACACTAGCACACCACACACAAACCACGTGCACATCACGCATATGCACACATGTACACACACCACACTACATATACACGTAGCACACACCGAATGTATACTTTCACACACACACCGCACACTCACATACCACCGCCCCCACACACACATCACACACACTACATACCCAAACGCCACACACACACCACAAAGACTGAGCATGGGAGAGACAAACAACATCATGAAGAACAAAGAGAAAGACCCAGAAGTAGAGAAGCAGAGGAAAGACATGTGAGAGGAGGGCAATGGGAGGACGGATTAGGGAGGGAGGAGAGAAGACAGGTCGGAGCCTGGGTGTCGGGAGCCCAGGGCCCCAGTCTGGTTTCACCGCTTTTACTGACTGAGCTGCTTGCCGAGGTCACTTAACCTCTCCAGGCTTCATTTTCCTCTCTGTAAAATGGGCATTGTTTATTTAATTAATATTCACGAAACGGCACTTTCTAGGTGCCTGGGTACGTCAGTGAACGCAAGAGTTTTTAAAAATCGCGCCTTCTTGTCGGCGGAGATGGCAAATAAAATGAATACAACATGCCAAGCCCTCAGTAGAGAAATGCTAGAGAGTTAGTCTGGGTCTTCTGAGAGGCAGCCTCCAAGTCAGGGTTGAACATGCGAGGAGTTCTTAGAGGAAACGCCTGTGGTGAGGGAAAGTAGGGGGCTGCCGAGAAGGCATGGGCCATCGGACCACCAGGCAAGTCTGATCCTGAGTGACGAGAGGGACAAGACTGGGTGGAGCCATCCTGGGTTGGCCAGGCCATCAAGGAACCCTCAAGCCCCAGCTGGACACGAGGTGTCCCGGTCTCGAGGGTGTAGTCAGTTGCTGGCTGGGGCCAGCCTTCGGAAGGTGTGGTCTCAACTCAGACTCAGCGATGGGTTTCAGGCCAGAGCAGCTGAGGCCCTTGGCCAACTGTGCTGCCTGGAGATGGTCTGTAGGGTGCATTCTTGTGTTACGTACAAGAAAGGAAAATTCTAAATTGGGGAGCGGGGTAAGAAAGGTGACGGTGCTGGGATGTGCACAGATTACAGTTCTCTTTTTTTACAAAAAATTTTTTAAACTTTACTTATTTATTTTGAGAGAGAATGTGCTAATGGGGGAGGGGCAGAGAGAGAGAGAGAGAGAGAGAGAGAAAGGGAGCGAAAGAGAATCCCAAGCAGACTCTGTGCTATCAGCCCAGAGCCCAATGTGGGGCTCAGTCTCACAAACTGTGGGATCTTCACCTGAGCCAGAACCAAAAGTCGGATACTCAGCTGACTGAGCTACCCAGGTGCCCCCAGACTTGAGTTTTTATAGGGTGGTCAGGATAGGCCTTGTCGAGAAGGTCACTTTTCAGCAAAGATTTGGAGGAGGTGAGGGAGAGAGTCATTCAGGTGTCATCGCCACCATCACGTTGACATCGTCGTGGGGTTGGCCATGCGTGAGAAAGCCCTTTGTAAACGGTATAGACTCAGTTGACAGGGAACGAACAAACAAGGCCATTTGTCCTGGCATCTTGGACTGACATGTCCCCAAGAGAGGAGACGCTGGCCTCTCTCCCAGACCATGCTAGACTCCGCTGTTGGGGAGGAACAGCTGGGAGGACCACACTCCCGATGGGAAAGCAAGGTATTCTGTTTCCAGGACATGCCACACCCAGGGGTCCAGAACGCTCTGAAGGGCCAGAACAAATAGCCCCCAAGATCCCCAGAGGACAGAGTCTTATTTTCAGCCTAACAATGGGAAATAAAACAAACTCTTTTCTCAGACAACTAGATGGATATGTTATTATCCCTGACAAGTAGAGTGAACAATAGCTCCTGATAAGAGATCGTTTTTGTCTCTGTGGCATCCTGGCAGACGGCGTGTCATTAGTGAAGTCCAAGGGCAAGAAGCAAAGGGGGTCACCAACTGTCTATTCTGTACCGGGTACAATAATTTGATATTCGTAAGTCTCTGAGTCCCCAATCCCCCTTATAAAAAATAGGAAACTGAGGCCCACAGGAATCCACAGTTTGTACGTAGTAGAGTGGGGGTTCAAACTCTGCTTTCTGTGTTTCCAAAGGCCATACTCCTCATCTCACTGCTTTCCATAATGGCTCATCATATTTACCCATTTCCTAGTGTACCTCTCACCCGAGTTGTATTTCAGTTACTTGTCTGAGGACCTGACTCTGCACTCCCTCATCTCTGGCTATGCACTGCCTGCCCCTGGAGGGAACAGATGGATCATATTGGTCTCTGTCTGGCCCACAGCATGGACAAGGGGCCTCGATGTAGCAGGCTCTCAAGCTGGGTAATGGATGGCCCAGTCACGCTCAACCAGCTGTTTGTACCTTCCAAATGAGAGAAGGATGGCAATAGACCTTGGTATTCTTTGCAGCTAGAGTTCTTAAATAGGACTCTATATCAGAATTGCCCTGTAGGAAGTTGTCCAAACACAGATAGCCAGGTTCTGCATTGGAAATTCTGATTTGGTAGGTTTCAAGTGGGCCCAGGAATCTGCATTTTAATAAGCACCTTTACTCTATGAGGACGTGCAGGTAGGGTGGGCAGCCAGCACGTTGGATTCATTTGGTGGCCTTTCCTAAGAGAAATGGTTCTTCTTCTCGTCCTCTGGAAAATGGGCCACGGAACAGATGGCTCTACTGGCCCTTGGAAAGCACCCAGGGGACCGGTCCCTAGCTCAAAGCAGAAGATCCAGATCAAAGATCTTGAGGGGCTCGTGCACTTCCTTTATGTGGTTCAGCTTCCTGGGCCTGTTCAGAAATGCCGCTGTTATCCCTCAGAGGAAGGTGGGCGAACTTGCCCGGAACTTGACCCTGTCCCAGAGATGTAGTGTGTGAGGGGACAGAAACTTCAGAGACATTTTCATCTCATCCCCCTCATTGGCGTGTGGACAACTAACTGGTGCCCGAGACTGGAAGTGATGGTTTGTGGTCACGTGACTAACAGCTCCTGAGCCAGCTGTGGAGCCCATGCAGTCTGGTTCCCAGGTGAGCCCTTGCTCCCTACTTCTCTTGAAGCCATAAAGGCATGCTGCCCTCATGCCCAGCGTCCAGCTGTCCCGCATGAACCAGCAGGCCTTCTAAGACATGCCAGGGCTCATGCTGGGCCTGACCAGTGGAGAACTCTGGGGGCTGACTCTCCCGTTTTCAAACCCAGACAGTTGCCGCAGGGGTAACGCCTCCTGGTACACATCACAGTTACATGCTAGTCCCACCTCCACTCTTTATACTACATACTTGCTCTCTTCCCTGCCCTCCCTCTTAACGGATTAAAATTCACCCTCAAGTTCACTGTTTTCAGAAGTCTGCTGGTATATGAGGTGATCTTAGAGGGCAGCGGCAGAGCGGTATTTTAATAACATGTATTGTTTGCTATAGGACAGGCGCTGAGCAGGCACTCTGATTGTATTAACTCATTAAATTCTCAATAGTACCTCAAGAGGTAGGTACTAGTATTGTAATGAGGAAACCAAGGCACTGTGAGGTTAAACCTTCCCCAGGGCCACAGAGCGGGTGCGCAGTGGCATTGGGTTTCCAGTCCAGACGCTCTGGGTCCAGAGACTGCATATTTATCTGCTATTCGATGCTTCAGTTTGATTTTTATTCCAAGATGTATTAGAAAACAAAACAATTTATTTCTAAAATTTTTGTAATGTTTGTTTATTTTTGAGAGAGAGAGACAGAGACAGAGCGTGAGTGGGGGTGGGGGTGGGGCAGAGAGAGAGGGAGACACAGACTCCGAAGAAGGCTCCAGGCTCTGAGCTGTCAGCACAGAGCCCCATGCGGGGCTGAAACCCATTAACCCTGAGATCATGACCTGAGCTGAGTTGGACGCTCAACCGACTAAGCCACCCAGGCACCCCGAAAACAAAAAATTTAAGTGCCAGTGGGGGGATATGGACTCCAACTCCTACCTGTTGTTGGTTCTTGGGTAAGTACAGGAGATTTTTGAAAAGAAGAGGAATTTGGGGCACCTGAGTGGCTCAGTCTGTTAAGCGCCTGACTGACTCTTGATTTCGGCTCAGGTCACGATCTCACGGTTCGTGAGTTCAAGCCCCGAGTCAGGCTCGTTCTGACAGGAGGGAGCCTGCTTGGGATGTTCTCTCTCTCTCTGCCCCTCCCCTGCTCTTGTAGAGGTTTTCTCTCAAAATTAATAAATAAACTCAAAAAAAAAAAAAGAAAAAGAAGAGGAACTTCTTTTCAAAGTTCAAAACATTTTAGAAGCTGGTCTGGGATTTTCCAGATGAGGAAACTGAGGCCCTGAGAGCTAAAATCACCATCCCTGCCCCTCACCATGGGGTACTCTGAGTTAGTGGCAAGTTGGAGCTGGAATCCAGTTCCCCCAATGCCAATTCCATGCCCATTACTTTTCCCCTGAATATTCATTTACGTGGACTTGATAGAAGTCAAGTTTTTCCTGATTTAAATCATTTAAACTTTACACACACAGTTTAAGTTTGGAACCGGGTATGCACCATGGTTTGTTTTCATGAGAAAATTTAAGCTCAATGCCCCAAAGCTATTTGGTTAATAACATAGTTCAGAATGTGATGGGGTTCCATTTAAACCACCATGACGAGTCTCAGTTCCCCCCAGTTGATTTCTAAAGCACTGTGATATGTGTTACCTTGAAGTGTTAGCAGACTTTTTTTTCTCCTGTTCATCACTTCTCCCTTCTAAGGGTCCTTTCCCCAAGAGGTTGCTTCCATTTGCCTCTGCCCTCCCCTCCTTCTTCTGCTTGGGCCACTCAAACTCTGAAGCAAAGCCTGCTAGCCTGCCACTTATGACTCTCTTCCCTTTGTTGTGCCTCAGTTTCCTCATCTGTAAAATGCCGATTAGATTTTACTGTCACGAATAGCCTATTACTGACCCAATGGTGTTAGCACTGAAATACTGTTTATTCCCTTCGCCTCTCATTTTATTTCCTCTTCTCAGACTCGGCTGTCACAAGCGTGCTGTGCAATTTCCCATTCCTCAGGAAGTCCTCAAATAAAACTGATTTTTCAATGGGGGTGGGAGGAGCTGCACATTATTCTTTTTCAAAATAATGACAGGAGAAGAAAACGAACCAAAAAAGAAAAAAAAAAAAAAAACAAACAACAACCCACCAAAACACAACAAAAACGGAAGCAGATCAAAACAGGAAAATCCACCCTTGCAGGAGGAGGTGGGGAGAAAGGTCAGCACCCACCGCATTCCGAGGACCCTTCAGCCCCCGGTTTTGGCGTTTTATATATTATTAGAGATTTTACAACAAATAAACGGGAGAAGAGAATCTGGACGGTGTTGACAAGTGGGGCTCTGGTGGGAAGTCACTCCTACCCAACAAAGGCTCTGTCTAAAAATACCCAGCCAGGACCTCGTTGTTTCCATAAACAGATGGACACCACGGGCCTGGTGGAGGGGCAGAGGCAGTGGGAGGAAATTGTATCTGACAATGATAACAATCTGGCATGGCCCAGAGCTTCACATCCTGGTCGCGTCCAGCCGGCTGTCCAGATCCCCCGCTTGTGCAAGTGAGGCGGCTGTAAATAGAATTCTCCTGGCTCCCAGCATGGCCGCCCCTTGTGGGGAAGGGAGAGAGGAGGGCAGAAAGCATATCTCTTGCCGCCCCCCTCCCCGCCCAGTGTCATCCACAAAGAGGAGGCCGATGAGGTGTGGAAGCTGCTGGTGGGAGATGAGACAGGGCCCCCCGGGGACTCCATGGCCACCCTCAGTCCTAGCTGTGGGCCCAAGCAGATCAGACGTGTTGTGTGCCTATGTGTGTGACTTTCAGAAAGTCTTATTTAACTTCTTTGGATCGAACCTTCCGGATCTGTCAAAAGGGAGGGACGTGATTCCAGAAGCGGTGTGTCCAGTTCTGAGAGATGCACTTTGAGAGGGATAATAACCAAGTGGTAGGGTCGGGTGGAGAGGAGACCAGAGATGTAACTGCTCTGTGGGGACCCATCAGGATCTAGGCTCTCATAGGGAAGAAGATGTGATTTACATAGCTTCAGAGGGCATAAAGAGAATCTGATCTCTAATTACAGGAACTTGTTCTCCTCCTTCATGAAATTTGCCTTCAGGATGATTAAGGTGACATGAAGAAACTTAGCATGACTAGGAGAGAAAACCTATTGGTGAAGGTCATTGAATACTGGTTTTAGATACACGAGAAATGAACCACATGACTTGCAAAAGAGGTTATTTGGGTACAGATAAGATGATGAGCATAATGGTTCACTGTTGGGGGTTCAAAGGTGTCAATTACCTCTTTCTGGGATCCCTTCAAGAAAAGAACAATAGAGACAGGGTAGTAGTTAAAGATATAGCTTTGAAGTAAAGCCTTCTTGGCCTGAACTCTGCCTCATTCATTCAGCAGCTGTGCCTCCCTCGGCAAGTTACCTAATCTCTCTGAGCCCTCATTTCTTGATTTAAAGTAGAATAATGAAAACTTCTATTTCCTAAAACTATTGTGAAGATTTAATAAGATAATACATATAAAGTTGCACTTTTTTATTTAATTAAAGTTTTTTTTTTTTTTAACGTTTATTTACTTTTGAGAGACAGAGCAAAGCAGAGCATGAGCAGGGGAGGGCAAAGAGAGCGAGGGAGACACAGAATCCGAAGCAGGCACCAGGCTCTGAGCTGCCGGCACAGAGCCCGATGTGGGGCTTGAACCCATGAATAAGGTTGTGCTTTTTAATCCCTCTTTGCCCCTCTTAGATAATCTACTCTTCTCCCACACTACTTTCTGCCCCACAGGCTAAGCACCAGATCAGTGAGTTCTCATGTCCTCTGGGTTCCTGTGAGCCTGGCTAATGAGGAGGCCAACAGAAGAGCGGAAGGTGAGAAGATGGTGAGCTGGGTATTTATTCCTACAACTTTGTCTCCGAAGGGCTGCCGGGGGTCAACTCTCTCCCTCCAGTGAAGGTCACGACTCCTGACAAATGGTCCTCTCCACATGTTTTCTCTGGGGCTTGATAACGGCTAATTTGCAGACCGTCAGCTCCAAGGATAAAATGGTTCTCCAGTGTTACTTGTCATTTCCTTACCCTCTGCCCACATCTTTGTTAAACAGTCTTTTTATTAAACCCTCCGCAAATAATCCCGGTTTGGTTGTGCCTTTTGTGTCTCATTGGGACCTGGTCTGATGCACTGTGACTGCCACAAAATTAACATTCAGTTTATTTATGCAACAAACGATAATCAAGCACCCACTGTGTTCAAGGTCTGTTCTCCGTACTCGAGGTTTTATGGGGACACCACAAAGATTCTTGTTCTATGTTCTGCTGCTCAGTACGGCGCAAAGAAGACGGTGGGTGTCAGAAAGGTGAACTTCCGCCTCGATGATAAAGACCTTTGTTTCTGCGTCCTGAGAATGAGGGGCAGTGGTGACCAGTTTTCCTAGGGGCTTGTCCTCAGGAGTTGTCTCTGCGTTGGAAGCCCATTTCTATGGACGACTCATACGACCAAAGAACTTTAATTCAATCTAATTAAAATCATTACTTGTTGCACATTTATTATGCATCAGGTTGTATGGGAGCACAAGGTGCTCAGTGGAAGGTTCTTGGCCACTAAATGGTCACCAGCGAAATTGGAAATCAGAGAAACACCTAAGAAAGGCCCAGGGGAGAGTACAATTGCTAGGACTTGGTGAGAAGGGAGCTGGAGGGAAGGCTTCCAAAGGGCAACTGTGTCCTCAGGTAGAGATATTCAGCCACTGCCAGGCCTTGGACAGGAAGAGAGGAATTGGGGACTAGACATCTAGACCTCTCGTTCTTCCTGCCTTTCAATCTCCCCCACTCTCAGCTGCCAGCAGTGGAAACCAAGGAAGCCAGAGGGAACGGAGGGTTGGTGCGTGCATTCCTAGGACATTATCGTCTAGGGCCCCAGAGCGTGGTGTGCGTGGAGAGTGGATGTGAGGGAGCAAGAAGGGAAGATCCCCTTCCTCTCTGACCTGGTCTCACTAATCGTGTCCTCATTCTCATCTCCACAAAGATAATGTACTTCTCGGGAGGCCACCACTGTGTCTCCTTCTGTGATCTTCCCGTTTCTGGTTCAGTGTCTTACACATATTGGAGACCTAAGTCTTGGTTAAGTGAATGAGAGTAATGGACTTGACTGTTGGAGGGGTTGGGTGACATCTGGGGTGGGGTGGCAGTCTTGGACGCCTGAGTGAAGAAGTTTGGTTTCAAGTGGTCCCCAGGAGCCCCAGCCCTGTCTGGGCTCAGGGAGGTTCCCCTGAGGAGTCACGCATATCATGTGGGGATGGTTCTATATGAGGATTCTTGTGTCTGCATCAGCATCAGGACTGTTGGCTTTGCCCTGCGGTCGGGGAGGTGATGGGGCCTCTGTGGGGGGTCTCCTTGGTCAGAGCCAGGACCTCCGTCCCTCACGTCATTAGACCACTGCAAATTCCAGCTGTGGTTCCACTTTTCTGATGTTTAATTTCAGTTCACTTAGTCCAGCTTTTCTTGTCATGGTGATTATTATTTACAGAGGGCTGACACAGGGCGACAAGGGAGATAAAGAGATGCTGTGATACGTGCCTCCCTGCTGTTGCCACCACCACCGCTTCCTCCTTTTGTTCTGGAGGGTTCTGAAAGACATTTCAGCCCCTGTTAAGTCTTGGATGGGACGTCATAAGGCGGTGTTTTCCAAGTGCAAGGGCACGTTCCACTTGTAACAGAATCAGTTTGGGTGCAGAATGCAGATTCTGGGGTGCCACTCCACATCTGAGTCAGAATCTCGGTGTGCCCTGGGGCCCTGTACTTGAGCATGTTCCCCAGGGAATTCTTAGATTCCCAGGAGAAATCCTTGTGGGAAACCCACTGAATAGAAAGCAAAACTGAGGAAAGAGGCAGGGTAGAAACATGGTACCTGCTCCCTTTGCCAGGTAAGTCACAGAGAGAAGCTAGCAAGAAATGTGTCACAAAGAATACTGCCTATCTTTGTTTGAAAGCGTTGATTAATGGAATATAATAGGAGTCAGAAAACTGTGGTTGGTATTGCTTGGTTTTAAACTCCAAACCATGTAAAAGGAAGGGGTTTATATGAGACAGGTCTTAGTAATAAAGTCCCCTAAGCGATCTTTATAAAGCCAATAACAGGAACCATTACTTACTGGGTGTGTAATAATTGGTACACATTCTTCTCAATGCCTTCTACGTGTGAAACTCATTTCATGCTCACTATACCCCGTGGAGGTCTGGGCTAATAGTATCCCATTTTGAAGATGAGGAAACTGAGGCATAGAGAGGTGAAGTACATTGCTCAAGATAAGACAACTGGCGGGTGAAAGCAGGATTCAACATCAGGAATTCTGCCCTCCTCAACATAGTCTATGCTGACTCCCAGTGTGGAAAAATGAGGTTAGATGAAATGTTGAATGCACTATGCATTGAAGAAATTCTGAGTTGCCTCCTGAGGGCTAGGTGCTCTTATTTATATCAGGAATACACAGAAACTCAGAGCCTGGAATCAGAAGACATCCAACGCCATTGCATTTGTTTCTTTAAGTTTCTTTTTTTTTTTTTAATGTAAATGTTTTATTTATTTTTGAGAGAGAGAGAAAGAGAGAGAGAGAGAGAATCAGCAGGGGAAGGGCATAGAGAGAGGGAGACACAGAATCCGAAGCAGGCTCTAGGCTCTGAACTGTCAGCAAAGAGCCCTGTATGGGGCTCAAACTCATGAACCTCGAGATCCCGACCTGAGCCAAAGTCTGCCACTTAACCGACTGAGCCACCCAGGTGCCCTTCTTTATGTTTCAGTGCAGCATTTTGGGCTTCTTCACAAGATGCTAAACTTGCTTAGGTGAGCGGGGAACATGTCACTGGGGAGGTGGCATTGCAGCTGATTTTTAAAAAATGTTCATTTACTTATTTTAAGAGAGAGCGAGAGTGTGAGCAGGGGCGGGGCAGAGAGAGTGGGAGGGAAAGAGAATCCCAAGCAGGCTCCACGCTGCCAGTGCAGAGCCTGACCCGGGGCTCGAACTCACGAAATGTGAGATCGTGACCTGAGCCGAAACTGAGAGTCAGATGCTTAACCGACTGAGCCACCCAGGCACCCCGCAGCTGATTCTTTAAAGATGTGTAGGAGTGCTTTGGGCAAAGAAAAGGGAGAAGTGAATACCAGGGAGAGGAAAATTTATGTGCAAAAACATGGAACAGAGAAAGGAATAGGGTATTTTACATGAACTGTGGCTGTCCTGGGGGTGGTAACACGGGGACTGTGGTGTTCAGGGGACTGGAAGTGAAAGTGGGAAGGTGGGCCGGGGCCCACGTTGTGCCAACCTTGAGAGCCAACTACAGCACTGGAACTTTCTCTGTCCACTGATCCCGATGTTATTAGCATGATGACTATGATTTATGGTATTAATAGTATTGGGGGTCACCGGGAGGGATGCCACAGTCATAAGGTGACTGGTAACAGTGGGAAAGAGTGGAGATTTGACAAAGAGGAGGAAGGAATCCAGAAGACCAGCTTTAGGCTGTGAGAAAAAGCCTAGGCAGACTATTGAGGACCTGAACTCAGCACATTGGAGCTGAGGATGGAGACGTTAGGAAGTGAAGGATATTTACAAAGAAGGGTGAAAAGTTCTTGGAGACCAATTTGGTATCAGGGGCTGATAGAGAAAGAGACAGGCTGACTTTTGGATTTCAGGCTTGGGAGACCGAAAGGAAACTGACACGCAGCTAAAGAATACAGGAGTGGGGGTAGTTTTAGGGGAAGAGGAAAGGATTTGGATTGTGCCATGTTGCCTTCCAAGGGCCAAGAAATTTGATATCAGAACAAGGGCGAGAGATCAGGGATAGCGATAAAGAAACAAGATTTACTTTTAATTACTGAAACTATGTAGCTATCTGATGGTTCTACTTGAAATTTTTGTGGACCCTTACTCCCAGCGGGAAAAGTAGTTAAAAAAAAAAAAAAATTAAGGACACATTTGTACTTTACTAGTTGATAGAGAACATATGTACCAGGTAAAACCATCACTCAACTCAGATTTTAGAAATGCAGCTTAATTTTTTTTTTTCAAAATTGGACTCAACTGCCATTTTTCCTGATGGTTTAACCCACCCCCTCTCTATCTATTTCACTCATGCTCAGACCCACCTCTACTCTGGCAGCCACCTGTTTATTCTCTGTATTTTAAGACTGTTTTTGATGGTTTAAACTTTTAACCCTGCTCCTCAAAGTAAATTAGTTACTTGCAGTTTGAAATCTGGTCTATTTCAGGTTAATTTTTTGGAAGCAGAACTTGATTTTCCTTTTTTTTTTTTTTTTTTTTTTTTGGTCTTTTGTCCTTTCTTTGCTGTGGTATTTGAGCAGCAGTAAGTTTCTAAGGTATGGTGGTGGTCCTGGGAGAGGAGCTAGTAATCCTAGGAAACTTACTTATCATCTTGTGTGGGAAAACAAAGTTTGAAATGTCCGTTTGTGTGTGTTTTAATCTGTTTTTCCCTCCTCTAGTTTCAAGGAGGTAAATTTGTGAGAAGCAGGGTTTATATCATGGATCACAGACTCTAGAGACAGATGGCCTGGGTTCAAATCTCAGTTCTGCCCCTGCCTGGCTGTGTGACCTCAGGTACGTTACTCCGTCTCTTTGTGCCTTACTGTCCTTTTCTGTAAAATGGGATAACAATAGGACCTACCCCATAACATTTTTTTTTTTTTTTGTAAGAATTAAGTGAACTAGCATATACAGAGTGCTTGGAACTTTATGTTTCATCGCTTATGCACTTAACACATAAAAAGGCTGTATATGTTTTATACTTTATTAATTCCTTTTCTTGCAGGATGGAATGTAGAAGCTACATTGAAGTAAAATTCTCTGTCTTTTGTGAATGTCTAAAGCTACCGGGAAGTTTTCTTGGTATCCTAGAGTGGGAGGGGAAAAGGACAGAGGCATATATCTTGGACCTGGAAAAGCAGAGAGTAGATAGCCCCATGGTAGGTTGGTGGTGGTGGTGGTGGTGGGGGGGGGGTTCCTGGTGGTGCCCTGGAGGGGAGGCTTGTCTTGGAGGGTATGGCAGTGTAGAGGTCCTAGGGGGGCTAGACTTGAGGAGCAGTGGCACTGGACCTGAAGGGACTGGACCATTCAGGCCGGCATGAGGACATCCTAGCAGGTACCGGGTAGACCCATTACCTATGGAGGGCCCTCTCCAATGTTGGACCCATCCTGGGGCGACGTCTTTCAGGAGAATGGAAGCTGGTTTGTTTTGTTTTCCCCCTCCTGGTAGGTCAGAGATCTGGAATGAGGTCCAAATGGATTTAAAGAAAACGGAAACGAAGGCCAGTTGCACTTGTGAGGTAGTAGGCTGTTTGAACGGCATGGCTAGCATCAGGGAGAGGCATGGAATGGCTGAGCGAGCACATGTTGCCTGTGTGGCTCCTTATGTTTTTAATGAAAACAGTAAAAAAGCTCTTTCCTCTTCCTTCTTTCACCTCCCCTCAGAGAACTAGAAGCGGAGTCCTTGGTCTCTGAGCTTAAGCAGGCCCTCCCCAGAGTGGCGTCAGGCAGGAGGATTCAGCCCCATTCCCCTCCACTTCCCCCAGACGCTCCCGGAGACTGACTGCCCTTCTGTGTTTCACTTCCTGTCCTAGTCTTAAATGCTCCCCTGTGCAGCTGTTACAGAGCTGCTGGCCCTCCGGTCACCTCCCGCCCCCCGCCCCCCATCACTTCCCTGTTGAAGGGGGCTTGGGGAGAGTCAGAAGGTGCTACATCAATGTACGACATTTCCTCCCCTGTCCCCTCAGCTGCGGGGCTCAGCTGTGTGTCCTCTGGCACCTACAAAATCAAGCACCTGCCATCCAGATGTTTGCGCCTCCAGGCCGGCGAAGCAAGTCCTTTAGAACGGAGACAGGTATTTAGCTGAGGGCAAGATTTAATGGAATTCTTGGCCTGAAAAGCCTTGGGGGTGTGTGGGGGGGTCATCTTTTCTATTTCTCTGCCTTCAGGAAGGATGAAGTGAAACAATCAAGTTCTTTATGCTTTAAAGACATTTAGTGGAAGAGTCCACAACTTCCCCTGGGCTCATTGTCAGGGGTTTTCCTTTATGATCAGCCATATTTCTTTCTAATTTTAAGGGGGGTAGGCTAATACCATCCACGCAGAGCTGAAACATAATAATCATTCTTCCTTTCCCCCAAGGTAATTACTAGGAAAGGTGGGGGGGGAGATTGTGGTGGTGTAGAATGAGCATTGTCTTTGGGGTCCCACAAACTCATTGTCCAAATCCGAGCTTAGCCATGCCTTTACCCCCGATTTCCATTCTGTCCTTTGTAACATTTGGATAGTAGCACTTGTCCAGTTGAGTTTTGAGGATTAAATGGATAATGTAGTGTTGTTGCTGGCTCAGAATAAGCCCCCAGCAAGCTACAGCTATAGGTGTTGTTATTGTTATGGATAGTCTGTTTGTTCATTTAGGCTACACACACACACACACACACACACACACACACACACATACACACACGTGAATTACCAGCATGAATTATCATCCATCCATTTATGCCAAGGGCTTGCTAGTCTAAGTGTTGTGTAAAACAAGGTAACCAACTAATACCTTTTCTTTAGTGCAAAATTTCTTAAGGTATGCTGTGGTCCACATGCATCAGAGCTGTTAAAGCTGCAGAATCCATGCCCTAGCATACTTAGTGATTCAGAATCTGTTAGGCCAGGGAACCAGCATTTTGTTAAGCACCCCAAATAATTCTTATCATCTTAAGATCTGAGAGCTGATTCTTAGGGTACGTTACTAAGGCCAGATATCTCATAGGTCAAAGAAAGAAGGCATATCTCTTGGTGTTTCCTGGTGCACAGACCAGGAGCTTTGCCACACGTCCCTTTGTACTTCCCGAGAGCCAGGAGTCGGCTGGTGCTACCTTCCGGTAATCACAGGGGCACATGATGTTAACATTGACCTCAGGGGTCAGGTCATCCAATCTCTGGCCAGATGTAAGAATCCATTTTATAGAAGCCTAGAGAGTGGACTGCGGGTTCTCCAGGGCAGGTAGGGAAAGTGGGACCAAAAAGCAGGCACCCAGGAACAGAGAAACACTAAGAAAAATTTGGTCAAGGACTAGAACAGCTGGCAGTATTTATGGGATACTGGTTGTATGCAGAGCCCAGCCCTGGCTGTGGCGGGAAGACACAGAGGAAGGAATAGATTGGGCTTGTGATGTCTCCACCACGCTCCACATCCGGACAGGAACTGAGAAATCTAGTCAATCATTCCAGTGTTTTTAAGTGACCAGATGTTGCATGCCAGATTGTTGAGGAGTTCAGGGTCCCTTTGGAGGACAGAGTAAGGAGCAAGGAAAATAAATGGAAATAGACGGGAAAGAAAGGAAAAAACTCCAACAAGATATAGGCTAATGTTAGTTATTAAATTAATGAATTCATTTATGAGGTCCTGCTGAGCGAAAAGCCTTGGATTTCTCTTACAGACAGTAAGCAAACATAAATACTCCCCTCAAGGGGTGCATAACGTGTGGGAAGAATAAAGACGCTCAAACAAGACCCAGATTGGGTGTCACCACTCAGTAGCTCTGGGGACGCGGAAAGTGCCTTCATCTGACCGAGCCTTGGGTTTTCTCAACTAGAGATGATGCTAATAATACCTACCTTTCTGGTTGTGGTGAGGACTAAAGTCAATAATGGGTGAGAAGTATCTGTTACAGTCTCTGCACATAGAAGTACTCGGTAATTGTTACGGTTCCCTTCTGGAAGAGGAAACATTACTGCTACCTAATCACTCAGATGCAGTGGCATCACTAGTATCCAGTTAAGGCTGGTTTTGGTGTTGCAAGGGCAGGGTGGCCTTGACTCTTGGAGACTGGAGCCCAGATGCATGATCATCATGCTTTATTTAACCGCTAAAAACTCACAGAGCCCAGAAGTGACTACATGGTTTATTAGAGCCTTGATGTTCCCCTTAGAGCTTATCTAGAGTCCTTATCAAATAATCTCGAGTCCAGCTATATGGAGTCAGAGACGGCAAAACTACCCATTCCTCTGAAGGACAAATCTAGGTCAGGCAGCTGTTTTGGCTATATCGTCGTCTTCTTCTTTTTTAAAATTTTTAGTTAGAAACATGTGAGAAAAAAATAGAACTCACATGTTATCTCTTCTACTTGAAAGCATTACAGAGGAAGATTCTGGTTTGGGGTAAGGTGAACTAAGCACACTCTAGCCTATCTCTCCTGTTGAATCCAAAGCCTAGACAATGCATGGGGCAGCTAGTTGAGGACTCGGAGAAGTCAACGATATTGTGTGGAGTGGGGGAAAAGGTTAGAATTTGTATTACTACTGAACTGAGGGGGGGGGTTATTATTTCCCCCCACTCTGATATTTCCCTGACTTCAATCAGCCCCAAATCTGAAAGCGGGTAGTAGGATGCAGACAGAAATGTCTAGAAGTCCTTTAGTTCTGGGTTAGGTGGGAAAGAAAACTCCTAATAATCAGAAAGAGTGCAGAAATGCCTCATTTTTCTTTTCCTTTAGTCCTTTCTTCATTTTCTTATGTCCCAGCCCAAGCAATCCCACGGCAGCAGCAGCAGTAGCAGGAGCAGAAATGGAATCCCCAGGAACCTGAAATTCTAGAGAAACCCCTTAACAAGGTTTATGGACTCCTGGGCTAACTCCCTGGGCTGCTCATGTTGTAGGCTTTACCCTAAAGAGCATATATAGATTTTGAGAATTGAACTATGGGATATACCACTACCCAAATCCCAGACTGGCCACTGTGGCACAGATCCAAATAGTACTACAAAGGCTTTGAAAACTGAACTGATTTTGGAACCACAGCCTTTATGAGGCTAATTCGAATTTGTGGCCTAAGCGCATTCTTTGTAGGATTTAAAAACAACCCAGGATCTCTGGAAAAATGATACTCACTATGTCTAGAATACAATCCAAAATTACTTGGCACATAAAGAACCAGAAATACCTAAACCCATACAGAGAAAGAAAATCCACAGAATCAGTGTCTAACTCTGACAAAAACTTTCAAGTAGTTACTATAAAAATGCTGTAACAAGTAAGGGAGTGCATTCTCTAAATGAACAAGAGATAGAAATTCTCAGCAAAGAGATAGAAGATGTAAAATAAATCCTGGAATTTGAGGAAAAGAAATAAAATTTGTGAACCCAGAAATAAAAACAAAACCTCACTGGATGGGTTTAATAGCAGAATGGAGATGGCCAAGGCGAGTCAGAACAGGAAGACAGGTCAACAGAAATGATCTAATGAGGACACAGAAAAAATTAAAAAGAAGAAAAACAACAGACTTCAAGGACCCGTGGGACAATAACAAAAGGTATTCACATAGTCACGGCACCAGAAGGAAAGGAAAAAAAAAAGTATAAGGCTAAGAAAAAGTTGGCTTAAAACTTTTCAAATTTGATGCAAGTCATAAACCTACAGGTTCAACAAACTCAGTGAACCTCAAACCTCACATAAACCCAAAGCAATCCACCCGGATACATCATAATTAAACTGCTGAAAACAAAAGATGGAGAAATCTTGAAAGCAGTCAGCAAGAAATGATACATTCCTTGTAGGAAAACCTGATTCTAGTAACAGTGGATTTCTCTGGTTTCTCGTCAGAAACCAGGGAGCCAGAAGAAATTGGAAAAACATGTTTCAAGTGTGGGAAGGGAAGGGAAGTCTTCCTCTAGAATTCTATATCCGTGAAAACATTTTCAGGGATGAGGGCAAAATAAAAAATTCTCCAATGAAGGAAATGGAAGAGTCTGTTAGCAGCAGACTTGCTCGAAGAGAATTTCTAGAAGAAGTCTGCAGAAAGGAAGTTCTACCAGGAGGAAACTGAGAACATCCAGAGTCAAAGGAAGGGTAACAGAGATAAAAAATGTCTCAGTAAATTTAACAGACTACTTATATCCCATCGAGTTGTTTAAAGTCTGTTTAATAGTTAAAAATAACAACAACAAAAATACAATGTTGTCCGACAGAATTTTCAGTGTATGTAGATTGAACCTATGACAGTTATGACAGAAAGGGGGCAGAAAAGGGCCAACTGGTAGTTTCCACATTCCACCTGGAGTGTAAAATATTGAATCAAACTAGATTGGGAAAGTTAATTTTGTATATTGTAATTTCAAGGGCAACCACTACAAAACCTGTATACAAGAGAGATAGGAAAAAGATGCAGTAGATATACTAAAAAACGTTCCAATAAACCCACAAAAAGCAGAAAAAGAGAAATAGAGAAACGAAACCCAGAGCATACAAATAGAACAAAGAACAAAACGGTAAATCTAAATCCAAGCATATCAATAATTATGTTATAAAAAACTCTCGTCAAACAACAGGTATAGGCTAAAGTAAAAGGATGGACAATGATCTGTCAGGCAGACACTACCCAAAGGAGAGCTGGAATCATCTCAAAAGGAAGACCTACCAATTCTAAATGTTTTTCCTCTAGCAACAGAACACTAAAATGCATAAAGGGAAAAAAAGGCAGCTAGAACAGAAAAGAGAAATAGAAAATTTCTCAATTATAGTTGGAGATGTTAGAAGTCCTCTCTCAGCATTTGTTAGAATGGATAGAAAAAATTGGCAAACATGTGCTAGAAGAACTGACATGAAAACTATGTCCATACAAAACCCTGCACGTGGATCTAATAGGTGCTTTATCCATAATTGTATTTTGTATTTAAGAATTAAAACTTTCATGAAACATTTTTTTTTTCTAATTTGCTTCTGGAGAGTAAAATAAAAAACCATAGGTGATAAACAAAAAAAACAAAAACAAAACAAACAAATAAAACAAAATAAAACAAGACCACACGGAACATTCATCAAGGGAAGCTATAGCCTGGGTTATAAAACAAACCTTAACAGATTTAGAAGAATTGAAATCATACAAAGCATGTTCTCTGATTCTGATGGAGTTACCTAGATAACAGAAAAAAAACTTCAGAACATAGGAGGAAAAGGAAAACATTTGTGACTTTGGGTTAAGTGAGGATTTCTTAGCTACGATACCAAAGCGTGGCCCACAAAAGAGGAAAATGGCTAGAATTCATCAAAATTTAGAACCTCTGCTCTTTCAAAGGTGTTGTTAAGAGAATGAAAAGTTAAGCCATGGACTGGTAGAAAATATTTGCAGCTTACTTCCCTGATAAAGGACTCGTAGACAGAATATATGAAGAACTCTCCAAACTGAATAAAATAAAAAAATAAGCAAATGATTTGAATAGACACATCACCAGAGGAGATGCACAGATGGGAAATAAGCGCAGGAAAAGAGGCTCAACACGATTGGTCGTTAGAAAAATGCGAACTGAGGCTATAGTGAGGTAACTCTTGTCTCCTGTGAGCGAGGCTAGAATTAGCAAAGGCCACGAATAGTCGGGTCCAGCTCGGCTCCGGGTAGGGAGCGGTGAGGAGTGTACAAGGGGACCCCGTGTGGGTGTGATCAGAACACGCGGGCCCGAGTCCACGTCTCATGGCCTCTGAGTTCTTCCGTGGTGTTTGCCAGAGGTAGGCCAGCTTCTGATGCACGAAATCTTACGTTTCTCTCGAGCCAGCAGAGCTCCATTTTGAGATGCCCACTTTTTCCCCTTAGATGTGCCTTAGACCCTTGAGAAGGAGAGGATGCAAGGCTCCATCAGAAGATAAAGGGCTTGTGGGGTGTTGGCCAGATAACATAAGGGAAGTTGGATGTTTTCGTAAAGAGGAAGCCCAGCACGAAAAGTTACGGGGCTTTGCATTTTCTTCTTTCTTCTACAAAGACAAAACCTTTGGCCAACCCACGTGGCCCCTGTGCCTAAGCCCTTACTCCTTCCTTCTCCTTTCTTTTCCCTTTCAGCCCAGTCCCACCCAACCCTGATCCGCCTCTTAAAGCTATCCATTCTGAGTTTGGCTCAGGTACCGGTATAGGAGTGGACCTTACTCTTGGTCCTGGAGGCTTGTGTCTAGATCCCAGATCCTGGGGGTGGTTGGAATTTGGGGGTTGTTTGCCTTTTCTGCCTTGATTTCTCTTCATGCCACAGCCAGTATCACTGAGCACAATTGTAAGCACCTTTGACTCTTGAACAATTATTCCCTGAGCTGGCGTATAGGGCTTCATGGGGAAAAGCTGCGTGCAGAGTTCACAGCCTGAAGTTACGAAGGAAAGTCAGGGCAGTGTGCACACAATGCATTTATTCATTCAGAGAAATGTTTATGTAATACCTACCGTATCCCTGGCACTGTTTAAGGTTAGCAATGAACTCTAAATGAGCTTCTGTTCCAGTCGGGGAAGAGAGGAAAAACGAAAGAAGACAAATCGATCACTATACAGTATGTCAAGTGGCAAAAAACATTATGAAGAAAACCAGAAGACGATAAGGGAGACGGAGAGTGACGGGTGCAAGGGGATGAGGGGAGGTGGCCATTTTACCCAGGGTGGTCAGGAAGTGTATCCCTGATTAGGTGACATCTGAGCAGAGACCTGGAGGTGAGGAAGTGGGCAAAACAGAAATCTGGGAATCGAGTGTTACGGGGAAATGGAAAAGTAGGTGGAGAGACCCCGAGGCAGGGTTCTGCCTGGAGTATTTGTGTCACAGCAAGGAACTGAGTGTGACCTGAGCAGGTGGGATCTAGACGGGAAACAGAACTCACCTTAGCTGGCTCCGTTGGAGACTCTAATGAAGGTGCTGCTTCAGAAAGCGAGGACCCAGTGTTAAAGGATCTAATGGGAATGCTGAGGTCCCCAGAGAGGACTGTTATCGGGAAGCTGCTACTATCTGTGGGGTTGAGGGGACAAGGTGTGGGATGTGGTGTCACTGGAGTCCTGTGAGAGATGGCTCAGGAATGAGGGCTCCTTGGTGGGAACTGTGGAAGGGGAGGGGTGCAGTCAGAACCCCAGAACCAGGCTGAGGCAGGGAGGTAGTGGGGAAGAATGTCCCAGATGTTCCTTCCTCCCGCCCTCTGATCTCCTACCAGCACCTTCCACTGGCTGAATCCAAACACAAGTCAGCTGGAAATGGCATCTTCAAGGCCCAGCATCCTAGGGGATAATGCGGGGCAGGAGGACAGATGGGTCTGGGGGTGGAACAGAGACTGTCTAGCACTGAGAACAAGAGGGAGAATGGCCATTTGGTATTAAGAAAAGGGACAAGTCAGTGTTAGCTCAGAGGCATTGAGGTAAAGTGCCAATCCAGATCATGCAGCTGAAAGCAAATGTCTTTGGTGTTTTGGTGAACAATCTGGGCAGGCGGGCTCTGCAGGGGAGGCTGAGTTTCCTGTCCCCACCGGTCATGTGCACCGGGTTGTAGCATTAAGTTTAATTACACCATTTTCAATCTTCCCTCTTATTTTCCCACCAAAAAATTGAACATAGTTCTCCTTCTGTCTTGTTTGCTTTCAAAAGTCTTTGAGAGGAATATCATCCCATTCAGTTCAAGAGCTAGCGTGGGATTTGCTCTCAAATTTAAGGTAAGTTTGATCATGAGGACAGGAGCTTTTAAAAAGAGTGAGATTTTAGAATAAACAGGCAGTTCTCCAAGCCAGGAGCGTGGCAGGGATGCCATGCAGACGTCCCCATCCACCCAACGAGCTAGTAGCTCTGATTCCCAACCACGATCTCGCCTGACACTGTCCCCAGATACAACGTCTCCTCAAAAGGGGGTGTTGCAGATTAAGAAGAGGCTTCTTGGAAGCTGGCTCTCGGGCTGTCTGGGGAGTCACTCTGGCAGGTCTTCAGGGATCCTCTGCCTCCAGGGCTCACCCTGGGAGTGCCAGCATGCCCTGCAGATCTCACGCAGCACCTCTTCCCTCCTGGCCCGGTGCCCAGTGGGCTGGAGTGGTCTTAGAGGGAAGGGAATCCTGGTGGCCCATCAGGTTGTGCTGTTTGGTTGTAGCGTAAGGACTGAGGTGACATCAGGAACGCAGGAAGGGCAGGAAAGGCAAAGGTGGAATGAAACACTCTCCAAGACGTTCCTTCCCTCAAGAAAGAAAGCAAATGGATAACCTTTGGATAAGGGAAAGTGGGTCATGGAATCATGGGTAACAACTACTTGAGCATTGGTGGGTTATGTGTAGGAAGGTTGGGGCTTAATGCAATAATACTCATGGAGACAACCATCCCTCTCTTACCTACTGAACACTTAGAAAAATGAAAAAGAATTCACTTAACCCTTTCAGTGTTAGTTCCATTTGGAACGGTTAGTTCTGTTTCTTTGTAATAGTCCTATGGGAATGGTTTGGGATATTCCAGAATGGATTTTCTGCTGGGGTTTGGTGAGTTGGACTAGTGTGTGTTAAGAGTGACTTATTCTGGTAATTTCCTACAAGAGAGAATGGATATTCATGGAGGCAACTTGCCAAAGGATTTTTCCAGAAGAAATCCCATATTCAGCCACGGGTTTCTTAAGTGATTTAGGCGTAAAGGGTTGAAGGCTCTCAAAATGAATTTTACAGCCATCAAATGAAGAAATGGGTTCTGAATCTGTTTCTTCAAGAAGAAATTTCTCTTCCGCTTTATCTAGCATAAGCTTTGCAGTCTTCAGTGGAAATCTCTATAAAGTTCAGATTGCTCATCTGTAAAGTAGGGCCAATATTATTACCACAGTGGGTGGTTGTTAGGAATAAATGAGAAAATGGCAACAGAGGGTCCTTAATTAATGCTTATAAAATAAGGATATGCGGTAATCAGGTCCTGTGTCAGGATCTCTCCAAGGAGGACATGGGAAAATATAAGGAAGGAAAGAAGAAAGCTTCTTGGAACAAGCATGCACTCAATTCTAGTATTTTTTTAAGTTTATTTTTATTGTGGGAAGAGATACATATCATGAAATTTACCATTTTAACTATTTTTCAGTGTACATGTTTGCGCATTAAGTACATTCTCAGTGTGCAGTCATCACCACCGTCCATCTCCGGAGCTTTTTATATGATCGCAAACTGAAACTTCAAACCCATCAAACATAACTCGCCATCTCTCCCTTTCCCCGGTCCCTGGCCCCCATTGCCCGACCTTGTCTATGTAAGGTGCCTTCTAGAAGAGGAATCATACAGCATTCGTCCTTTTGTGTCTGGCTGACTTCTGTTAGCATAATGTCAAAATAGCGACTTAGAGGTCAAGGCTAAAGTGAAAGAAAATAAAAAATTTCCACAAGAAAGGCACCACTCTGAAACTTCCACCTACTTTTCCGTGGAATAAGGAAACTGCTGCCTAGAACACTCCAGAAATCTCTACAATTTCTCTTCTGGCTTTGGTACTCCGGGCTGCTGTGACCTAAACGTAACTTCCTAAATATATCTAGACCCCTCTGCTATGATGTTAGGCCAGTCCTCTATTATTTTTTCCCGAGATCGTATGTTCTCCGCACTTCAGGCCGAATTGTTAAAACACAAATCTGGACATGTCAGAACATTTCAGTGCCCAAACCCCTCCCTCACCTTCACCCCTGCTGCTGATGTCAGGGTTAGACCTTAATACTGACATGGCCTTCCCTGCTCTGCATGATCTGGGCCCTGCTTCTCCCTTCACTTTGTCCTAGGCCACTCCACCCTCTGCACTTCAGCCACTCTCGGGGGCTTTTAGTTCCTGATAAGGGCCTGCTGGCCCATTGTAATTCATCATTTAAATGCCCGTCTTCCCTCCCCATGGGGACAGGGTGTCTGGTGTCCAGTGCTATAGCTTACATGGCACAACTGCTATTTATTTAATGAATGGATGAGTTGTATTAATCAGGACCCTTCATTCATTTATTTTTTATTAAATCATCCATACCCCTCCCCCATGAATGGTGTTTTTTTTCTTAAAGGTTTTTTTTTTTAAGTTTATTTATTCATTTATTTTCGAGAGAGAGAGAGAGAGAGAGTAGGGGAAGGACAGAGAGAGAGAAAGAGAGACAGAGAGTGTGAGAGAGAGAGAATCCCAAGCAGGCTCCATACCAATAGTGCTGAGCCCGATGCAGGGCTCGAACTCCCAATGAGATCATGACCTGAGCTGAAACCAAGAGTCAGACGGCTCAACTGACTGAGCCACCCAGGCAGCCCATGAATGGTGGTTTTATTTGAAAGTAACATAAACCCAACTCTACTACCTTAAGTTTTTAAAAAGTAGGGAGCGTACGGGGCAGTGTAACAGAAAGCCCATTGGTGGGAGGGATTTCAGTCCCATCTAGATGCAGGGATTCAAGTAAGGTGTCATCTCCCCGACTTCATTTCTGCTCACACCTCCACATCACCTCTTTTCTAGAATCAGCCTGTATCCTATCCTCTACGAGATAGGTTTCTCTTCCTTCAGTTCTTCCAGAATTCACACCTCTCCTGTTCCATTTCTCCAAAGGTAAATCCCTTCTCCTCTAGCTTCAAATGACAGAACCCTGGGTGGTGAGGTGGTCGGAGGGAATTCTCTCTGACTTGGTTTGAGCCACATGTTTACCCCCCAAACTGTAACTTTGATTAGGGGAGCTGAGGCTCACTGAAGCCCTGCCTCCAGTGGTGGGGAAAATCCAGCTTTAGAAAATAGGGGCTACGCTTTGAGCCAAGTATTTTTATTTTTGTTCTTCCTGGAAGTGGGTTGGGTGAAGGTTGACATCAGGAGACTGGATTTGTTAGTTAAGCCTGGAAATCAAAGGGCATTCTTTGATTGGGGGTCTAACTGAAACAGACCTTTAGCTGCTATATGAGATAGTATTTTCTTCAACAACATATATATGAAGTGGAAATGCATATTGCCTTTTTAATAATAGGTCTGTTTTTCAGTATTCTATCATGAATGCCTTTAAGTTATCGATACAGTACAGAAGTAATGTTACTTTATTAAATGTAAGTGCCATAATGATTTAGGTAAGCATTATCATCATGAAAGTATTTTACAACAATTCCTGTGTCATGTTATGTGATTCTGATTTTTAGTGGGGAAAGATGGCCACCAAATATGCTATATAAGGACACACGACACATGACCCACAGTATTCATGAACGATGTTGTTCCATAGTCGGATCATATTTTCTCTGCCAATCTCCTCCCATTGCCTAAGGGAGACTGGGTTAGGGGAATAACATTCCACTGGATGGAATCTACTAGATTTCATTCTCCAATGAGACAAGCAACTATACTGACTTTGTCTAGTTTTTTTATCCCCATCACCTGATAATGATAGTAGCTAATTTTTACTGAGTACAGAGTGTTGTGAAACACTTTGTGTGTTATTTCATTTAATCTCTTCAACTCTGTAAGGTATGTTCAGTTGTTTCTTTTGTCTTACCTTAGGGGTCTGTGGCTTAGATGGGTTGTTAGCCCCCTGAGTTCATGTACCTTGTAGGTGATGGGGCCAGATTTGAACTCAGGAAGTCCGAGTGGAGAGCCCAAGCTCGGGCCATTGTGCTAGCCTGACATAGCACTGACTGGCAGATGTGCAGAGGTTCAGTATGTGTTGAATAAATAAGTTGCGGAATGGGACGAAACTAAGTGGCTCATCCGGCGACTCAGATCTTCAAACATGCTGTCAAGGGCCCTGGACCTTTATCTGCTAAACTAACCAGGACAGAGTCTCAGACTCTGAAAGATGACCCCAAGTACCTATATTTGGTCGTGACAAGTGTGAGAAGCAGGGACTCTTCCGAACATCTTGACTGCTCACGGGCATGTAGGGAAGCCCTTGTGTTGATCTAGAGCCTGGGGTCAGGGATTACTGTTGCCACCACACACCCTACAGAGACAGCACCTCATACATTCTAACACAGACCCAGGGACAGAGAAGATGAAGGAACTGTTTGACTCCCTGGAGAGGTTGGAGCATGGGGGCTCACAGACAAAGTAAACTTGGCACTCATCCTTTATAATGGGCATGATTACTACTCTCTTGACCTACCAGAGCACCTGCTATGCATCGGTCCTGTTTATTCATCTTTCTTGGCTGACTGTGGTGCTGTTCCCGGATATCTTGCTTTTTCCTATTGGAGTGTGCTTTCGGAGACCAGGTATGATCTCCAGCTCATATGAGATGCCTAAGAAATCGAAACAATTACTTCTTTTTAGATAAACCTTTTATTTTAAGTATATTTTTAGACATAGAAAAGTAGCACAGATAGTGCAGGGTCCTCACATACCCCACCCTTTCCCCTGTTGTTGACATCTTACGTAGTGATGGCACATTTGCCACAACTAATGAATCGATATTAAAACATTATTAACTAAAAGCCACACGTTATGCAGATTTTATTCATTTTTCCTAATGTCATATTTTCTCCCAGTCAGGCTCCCATTCAGAATACCACAGGGCGTTTCATCATCACCTCTCCTGAGGCTTTACTCGGCTGGGGCAGTTTCTCAGACTTTCCTTATTTTTGATGACCTTGACAATGTTGAGGCATACAGGTCAGAGAGTTTGTAGAATGTCCCGCAATTTGAGTTTCACTCCTATTTTTGTCCTGTTTGGACTGAGATTGTGGGTTTTTGAGAGGAAGATTACAGAGCTGAAGTGCCAGTCCCCATATATTGTATCAAGAGCATATGCTATCAACTTGCCTTATCACCGATGACGTTGACCTTGGTCATCTGGCTTGGGTAGTGTTTGCCAGGTTTTTCCACTGCAAAATTATTTTTTAATTTTCCCTCTTTCCATACTGCAATCTTTGTAAGCAAGATACTAAGATGACCCTACACATAAGGGGTAGAGAGTTATACTCCACTCCTTAAGAGGGTAGTATCTACATAAATTATTTGGGATTGTTCTGCATGGGAAATTTATCTATGCCCTCCCATTTATTTATTTATTCGAGCATTTATTTGTGTCAATATGGATTCGTATGTATTTACTTTATACTTTGGGTTATCTAATCTAATATTATGTGTTACTTATTTTATTGCTCAAGTTGTCCCAATTTTAGCCATCGGGAGTTCTGTTGGTTCCTATGTTTTTTTGAAACACTCCCATTACTTTGTTTTTTGAGCACTCCCCGATTTTCGGGCCCTACAAGATGCTCCAGGTTCATCTTACGTTTTCCCTGCTCCAGCCCTGGAATCCTTTATTTCTCCAAAGAGCCCTGGTTCCTTTTGCTGTACAATGGTATTAGAAGCCAAGATCTTGGTGTTGGGGCTGCTTATTGCTACTGGAATGTCGTTGCTTCTAGGTGGTCAGATCAAGAAAATACCTATGTGTATCCTGACATGTATATCTATAATTATTTTCATGTGTAACCATCAGTATCTATGTTAAGCATGAGTTCACACTGATATCTCTGGCTAATCCCGTACCACATGGTTCATCCCCTTCCTTATCTGTAAGCTCCTACTCCAACAGTGAAACATGGCTCCCGGTATCTGACATCCACTTACTCATTTGTTCAATCCCGGGATACACGTACCCCTGTTTCAAACCATTAGCTTCCACCATCATGAGGAGCGACTTACCAACTAGAGTAGGGCACAATGCTCCTGTTCTCTCATACGGACCTGAGTGACAACAGATTCGTTTCTACCCAATGCTAGACATCTACTGGTTCTTTCTTAAAAGTATCGTTTCAATGTGAATGTTCTTAATGCCACCGAACTGTGCACTTAAAAACGGCTAAAAAGCCAAGTTTTAGGTTCTGTATATGTTACCACCACAAAATAATATGTTTTCCCTACCTCCAGATAGCCCAGTGAGTTCTTTTCTAAACCCGGCCTATTACCAGAATCCGGGTCTTTGTAGTGCAAACCAAAACATTTGTGTTTGTAACAAGTTTCCCAAGTGATTGGCAGCCGCTGAACCGATGGGCTTTTTCTTTTAAGAAAAGAAAATGTGCAGCTGGGAGATGTGGGGGCTGGGGTCTCTGGCTGCATTTCCAGCATCATGGCAGCCTCAGAGGTCCTCTGGGACCTGCCAGCAGACTTTGTTGTCCCTCTGCATGATGAGGAGAGGTGTGGCCTTCTCCACGGGCTGGCCCGAGGCCCTCCACCAAGCCCGGCCCGCCTGCAGGCCTGGCTCAGCAGCCCCAGCTATGAGCTGCCTGGGCATCTCCCACAAAGGCTGTGCTGAGTTGCAAAAATTCGGAGCTCTGCCTCCCCGCTCTTCGGCATGATCTCAGCGTGTCAGAGTCGCCACATGAAAGAAAGCTGCTTGTTTCTCAGAGCAGGTTGCCAGTTGGATAATGAAGTTTTGCCTCCCAGCCCGTAATAAAACCTCCATTAAAGCCCTTGATTACATTTCCCAGTCTGCGGAGCAGGCTCGCCTGGGACCCAGGACGGCCGAAGTCGGTTCCAACGTGGGTCCCCTGCCCCTTGCCTGCGGCTGTCTTCTCTGACACCTCTGAGGCCAGTAGCCTGGCAGTGAGCAGGGCTTTGATTCTAGAGCTTGACCTGGCCTGTGTAATTAGATGCTCTGGCTAGACCCTTCTCATGTCTGAGTCACCCGGGGGAGGGTGCCGTCAGTAGGTTCTGTGCGCCAGTCCGTTCCCTTGCGCTGAGAGTGTCTGCCTGCAAGGAAAAGCGTGTCGGGACCCAGGCCGCTGTGTGGTTGGTGACTCTAGGTCCTCTCCAAACCCCTCGCACCTGCACAGGCCAAATATGAAGTAAGAGGACTTCATTTTGCCCGTGCGCAGCGCACTGATGCATCCTCCTTGCTTTCTACGTCGCTTCATGTGTTTAGGTGTTGAATACGTGAATAAAAGACTGTAATCTAAACAGTCGATGCTTCGCTGATGAGAGAGAGCGTGAGAGCGGGCGGGGACGAACCCTTGTGTTCTCACCAGTCAGAGGTCAGGACAGCCACCGTGGCACACTTGAGAGAGAACCTGGGATCGGAAGACAGGTCAGCCACTCATTGATTGGCGCAAGCATCTTGGGAAAGTCATGCGTCCTCTTTGATTTTCTCTTTCTTTGGGGAAAAAAAATGGAGTTGAAAAGATTGGTGCATAAGTGAAATAAGAAGATGACCACAAAAGTGTTTTGTAGACTGTGACCTGAAAGGTCGGTGTGTTATTGGTTAGACCGGATCGGGCGGTAGAAAGTCTCACCGTACTTTGTCTAATGTGCTCTGTGCCAGCCTGATCTTTCCTTGTCCTATGCAATTGCTCGGGATAGTCTTCCCTTCCATTGCTTGTGGCACAACCCCCCCCCCCCACTCCTCCCCTTCTACCGTCTTGAGAACTACCTATTGTTTTAAAGCTGTATCTCAAATCCGTCTCCTTTTTGATTCCACTCTATTAACCACCTCTCCCCAGAATTCAATCAGACGCCACTCTGGTGAAGCTGTCTTCTTACCCCCTCCGTTTAGATGTTCCTGTACTGTGTCCCCCCCCGCCCATGTCTCCCCCACTTAGAATGACTTGCCCCCTCAACTTTCCCCTGGAACAACTTGCTGCAGAGTTCGTGTCCCGTCTTGACCATGACTGTGGCCATTTAGCCATCACGGGATGCAGCCCTCATCCCACACTATTCTTTTCTGTTGTTCACACATAGCGCTGCCTCTCCAACAGAGCCGCGTGGTCCCATTTCCCGGCGTAGTGCGAGACCGAGAGCACTCGCTCACTAAATAATGTGCTGGTCGGATGGCAGCGCCACGACTGTAGGGCTCTGTGCCCTTTGGCACAGGTTCTTTATCCAGTGCCACCTGTGTTTCTCAGTCCTGATTGGTAATTTCACATCATGCTGTAGATCAGGGAAATTCTTCAGGTAGGTAACAAAACCCCTCGCCTCCTGAGGCTCCTCAGCTCATCGCTGGCAATACTTGAGGGGAGTTGTTTCCACCCCCTCCTCCTTTTGCTTCTAGGCTTTTTACCTGCTGTGAGTTCAGGCACCAGGGAGCTGACCCTGCAGGCAGTCCTAGGATTCAGCGTGGGAGGGAGAAGTCAGGACGCAGTAGCGTGGGCAACCTGGAAGACAGCAGAAACATGGTGACACCGATCCGTGTGCCGTTCACATGGATCATCACTATAATTTTACATGGATACGTTGTGTGAAATCCTAGGAATAGTGAAAACAGTTTAGTTTTCAACGAAAACAGAACGGTTTGAAATCCTAGGAACGAATGGCACCGACTGTAGGATGCCTCTGAACCGAGGCCAATGCTCGGTCTCTGAGATATGATTTCTGGAACCTCTCTCTACTCTGCACAGGAGAGTAAGTGAAGCCCCAGAATCAGACTGGCTATTTCCAATCCTATCGCTACCCTTTAACAGCTGTGAGATTTGGGGATATTTGTTTGACCTCTTTACTGTCATTCAGTTTCTTCTGATGGATGACGATGGTATTTGTCTCAAGGTTTAACTAAATTTAACTACATTAGTGCACACAGTCAATGTTAAGAAAGTGAAAGCTATTATTATTATTCGTGATGAATAACTGGGGACTTTTTATAAATAAGCCCGTGTTCTTTACAGTGTTTCCTTGCCTCTGCTTCTGCCTCAGATTCCCTCAATTTTTCTCCTTCCTTCCATGGTTAAATTTTGGAAGAGTGTAACCCAATGCCTTCATTTTATTATCCCCCCAGGTCCCGCCCTTACAACTTGGCTTCCATTTTTGTCATTCATGGAGGCTTTCTATTTTTAACGTATTTGATAACACTCCAGTCTCAAATTCATCAGAGGACTTTGAGGTCTCTTTCTCTCAATGGAATTTAGCATTTGAAGCCCTTCTTTTTCTTGATGTCCTCCTCTCTTTTGTCATTACTTGACTTACACAACTCTTAAAACCCCCTCATTCCCCTTCTCCTGATTCTTCTTTGGCTCTTCCTCCTTTGACCACAGTACTTTAGTCAGCCCTTGGCACTTCCCAGCCTGCTGTCCCCAGCCCTCAATCTTCTCGATCATGGCACAAATAGGTCCATGATGCCCAACTCGATGTAGCATCAACTGCATGTTGAACAGGAAACAATTTGTTCATGCAGGTGCTTCTGGCCACCATTCTACTCGGCAAGTTAGTGATGGGAATTGGGCTTCTGGTGTCTCTTATATAGCAGATCCCAGAACACAAGGCTGCTGCTTCTCTTGGTGCCCCAGTGGCCCCTCCACCCCTGGAGCAATCACTGGCCTTTCAGCAAAATTGGATCCCAGTTCCAGATGTTGCAACTCCCTGAGGGATTTGCAGGGGTCATTTCGCCTGTGCTCAACGTTGACCTTGAGTGTGGCCTTCAGAACCTCACCTCCAGAAGATTCCTTTAGGTAATCTCCAACCCAGGTTCCTGATTTATCTCTTGCTAAGTCGTCTATCTGTGAGATTTCAACTTGTCTAAAAATACTTTGGTCTCCACTTTATTATCCCAGTCTTAGACCTGCTGTGTTCTTTATTGGCACGTTCTGGAAAACTTTGAAATGGTATTTGATCTTTCCCATCTCAATGCTTCTTTATTCTTTAGGGTATTGGTGGTTCCTCTTGTAGACTCTGCTAATAGGTCTCCAAGAAGTCTCCTCCCTCAGTCTTCCACCCTTCCATTCTCTCTCCTCATTCTGGCCAGAAAGCTCTGTATAAAGAGCAGAACCCATCCTACCACACCCTTGCTCAAAAACATTTCTTGTCTCTACATTGAATACAGACTGAGGTCCCAAACCATCAACTTATTCCTTAAACGGAAATGCCACTTTCCTATTGCCAAAACATTGCCCACCTTGTTCATGCAGCTTGGAATATACTTCTCCTTCTCTGAATATCAAAATCATTTTTAGCATTAGGACCTAGTTGAGATGGCCCTTCCTTAGTAAAGCCTTCTTGGATCTGGTAGGTGCAGAATTCATGACTATCAGTTGGGTTTCAGTTGCATTTTGTTTGTACTTTTGTGATGAGACGTAGCACAGTCTGGTTAGTGGTCACTGTGTAAGAGTCTGCCTTCCCCACTAGGTGGAGGGTAGGGCCTCGTGTCTCGGTGCCTCAGTGGTCTTCTAGTTCCTGTCTTCTTTCCACCTCTCAGGGCCCTGCCTAATGGGTTGCACTCAGAGATTTTCCACAAATACTTGCTGTTGAGGCAAATTTATTTTGGGCTCTGAACCCGAGCCACTAAGGATTTGGTTAAATACTGGCTGATGGCCAGCACAGAGATGCTGTGTAAGATGTCCAATGTCACAAAGCAAACCAGCAGGGAGAATGGGCTTGCCCTACAGTTCTCTCCAGCCTTACCACAAATGTTATGTATGTTTCCAGATCACATGTATTCTCTCCTCTCACAGTCATTTTCTGTGCTCTGCCTGACCCCCCCTCCCCCCCACAGTGCTTTGGGGGATACATCGGAGGTAAGGAGAACAAAGCTTAACTTTGTAAGAATCTGTTTGACTCAAATGATTATTTTCTCAGATCTTTGTTCAACTTCTTATGGCTCTGCTAATTCTCACCATTTCCTTTCTGGTTTTCACTTTGGGTTCCTTTTCCTCTACCCACTACTGAACCATTGTGTTCCTGGGGCTCACTTTTCTTCCTCCTCTATCCATTTCCATGACCTGAACATCTCCATGCAGAGAACTCCCACATGGGTTCAGATCCTGGTTCAGGCATAACTTCTTGCTTCCCAGAGTCACTAAACCCCGATAATTCTCTCATCTATTGTTTCCCGAATCTTCTCTCCATTAAAGCATGCTGGGCCAAAAGATCTTTATTTCCTCTTTACAGGAAGAAAAATACTGAGACTCAGACTCAAAAGGCAGACTCAAAATTTCACAGTGTGGTGGCCAACTGTCAGGACCAGAACTTGAACTCCTTGCTCTACATGTAGGGTTGAGGGCTTGTAGCCATGACATGAGGCTTTCACTCTTTCAGGGCCAGGTGTGGGGCTCCACTTCAGACCCAGCACCCACATCTCTCCTCTCTGGTAAGATGAAAGTCTCTCCACACATAGTCCCTTTTCTTTTGTCCTCACAGAAGTTATTTTCTTCTAGACCTTCCTCTTGCCATGTGGAGCCTCTTTACTCATGATAAACTTAGCTTGGATGTACATCTTTTCTCTTGCTTTCTCCTACAAGATTCCCCAGATGAGTTTGCAGATAGGAAGAAGCTGAGGGACTTGTACAGTTGTTATTGTTGTTGGGCTGTTGTTGGTGATGGTGGCAGTGATGTTCATGTGTGAGATACACACACACACACACACACACACACACAGAGAGAGAGAGAGAGAGAGAGAGAGAGAGAGTCAATGAAAGGGTTGCTTACCATTATTACCTGGACCTCTGGACCTTGATTACTCCTAGGTTTTGTTAGACTTGTAAGTCAGGGGTGGTCTCAGCTTCTAGGCATCTCGGGACTCATTCAGAAAGCCAACTGGTCCCCTTGTTTTATTTTGCATTCATTCTCTCTCCTTCTGGGAGGAGGTCTGGAGGGTGGAGGCTTGCTCTTTCCATCACGTTTCCTGAGGGGGAATGATCTTATTCTCCCATCTGCTCCCAGCTCCTACTGGGCCAGGTTTTGGAGCCAGACCCTAATGGGGAGGCTGTCTGTCTTTTCCATGCCTCTTCTCCAATGCTCAGAGCCCTCAAGGGATGTAGACCCTTGTCCTGGCACCACCTCAGTGCTCTGGAATGCTTTTCATCCTCAGCTTGGGTGAACCCAAAGCGTCTTCCTGTTTGAAGCTAGTTGAACGTCTCGCTTGTTTCCTTTGCTTTTTTCCCTGCGCCCTCCAGGGCCTGTGAACGGTTGTCAAAACTGATGCTGTATTAGTCCACATTTGCAGTTAATTGGCAGAACTAGAGCTCAGGCATGGTGCTCAGGGGTATAACAAGATGAGGAGGAAACGACAGGAAATAAATTGTAAGAGAACATGCATGGAATCGAGTTTTGGCGCCTGAGTCCTTTCACAGAATATGGAAAATAATGGTTCCCATCCAGAGGTTCCAAGACCTCTCATGGATTTGCTAGTAACCTATGTTACTACTTACATATGGACGCTTCCAGAAGGAAGAAAGACTTGGAAGAAAGTCTCTTCCCTTGGGGTCAGGTCACTTATCCCAAGTCACTGCCTCTGTGGCTCAGACAACATTACCTTTCTAAGGTTCTGGAGAGGGTACAGCCTCTACTCTGGGAGAATTCAAGATTTTGTTGAGAAGACTGGAATCATAGAAATAAAATTGGTTGGAGCGCCTGGGCTAGCCTTACCAGTCAGCAGAGGAGCCAGCTGGCATTAAAATATAGCCCTTAGAGGGTGAGGTAGTCTTTAGAGGACAAGCTCCCCTTGAAAATAATCTACCTGCCCCAATGCTACTGAGCACTGATGCTGACAATGACCATAGATGAACCACCTCTGTGTCCAGTGACGTGCTTTGTAAGGAATTACAACATTTGGGGGAACTTGAGACCTAAAAGAGAAAGGATGGATGCCTGGGGGGTGGAAGACTGAACCTCCAGGAAAAGGGACTAAACTTGGGGATGAGGGGGGTGCCAGAAACAGTGAGTGCTGGTGCAATGGCTGTGAGTTGCTCTGTCACACTCGAGCGTGGACCGGTGTCTTAGCCCGTTTCAGCTGCTATAACTAAATACAACAGACTGGGTAGTTTATCAACAACACAAATTCATTTCTCACAGCTTTGGAAGCTGGAAGTCCAAGATCAGGGTATCAGCATGGTTGGGTGAAGGCCCTTTTCCAGATTACATACTTCTCATTTACCCCCACAGGGTGGAAGGGGTGAGGGATCTCTCTGGGGACTGCTCTATAAGAGCTCTCATCTCACTCATGAGGGCCTTACCCTCATGACCTAATCACCTCCTGAAGTTCCTGATTCCATCACTTTAAAGCATTAGGTTTCCAACCTATCAGTTCTTGGGGAACACAACATTCACACTATAGCAAATGGGAGTTGCCTGTATTCTTGTGATAAAATTCTTGTATGGGCAACAGAATCCATGTCTAAACCCCAGCTTGGGGGTGGTTTAAAAAGTCCATTTTTGTGTCCCCCACCCCTCATCCTTTTTGGTGGCAGTTTTTGGTCAACAGTCCTCCAGGACATATTCTGAAGATACCCACTGGACAGGCCTGCGGGGCCAATTTAAATTCGGTTTTCTAGGTGCCAAGTTTGGCCATAGGACCTTGTCCCAGCTCCCAGAGCCTCAATACCCAATACTTAGTCACTGGCCACCATGTGAAAGCCCTATCCGAGGCTGATTAAGGGCACAGCTTTGTGATCTCCTAGAACTTTTCATTCCCTATCCTCTCAGTTATGAAAAATACAACTGCACCCCCTCTGAAATGGGGCCAATGTCTTCCCCTGGATAGCAGCCTTCATGTTCTTCTCTGCGACAAACAGCCGGGAAATGTCTCGGTTGACCTTAACCATAACACTAACTAACCTAAGTAAGTTCTTGAGCCACTCGAGATCTGAAAAAGCATTGGTATAAAGGGATATTGGCAGTTGTTAAAATTTAAAGTGTGGGGGCACCTGGGTGGCTCAGTCCGTTAAGCGTCTGACTTCGGTCATGATCTCACAGTTCGTGAGTTTGAGCCCCGGATCGGGCTGTCCACGCAGAGCCTGCTTATGTTCCTTTATCTCTTCTCTCTCTGCCTCTCCCCTGCTCCTGCTCTCTCTCTCTCTCTCTCTCTCTCTCTCTCAAAAATAAACATAAAAAAATTCACAAATACTAAAATGTCTAAAAAAATAAAGAAAAAAAAACGCTGGTGCTGTTCCTACCTTCCCCTTCATTAAAAAAAGAAAAATAATAAACAACAAATAAAAAAGTTCAAGTGCGAACCAGAATATGCTTCATCTTTGTGCTCACTGAGTTCCAGATGACTGGTTACAAATGTTTGTATTCATCAAAGGAACCTCATTATTTTCACCGATGGACTTGACACTAAACACGTCTTAAACATCTGAACTCATCTTAGAACTGATGTTCTGTTTTAACTTGGGATTCTTCGTGGAGTTTCATTAGAATAAAACTCAAACGTGTTTGGAAACCACTGGGGAAGGTGACCAGACAGCTCCCGGCTTAGGATTCTAAGTAGCTGTGCATATGCGGAGGCCACAAACAACTGATAGACACCCCCCCATCCCTTCTTAGCACTGAGCTGTCTTCCCTCAGCCTCCTCAGCCTCCTCGTATCACAGGGAGGAAGAAAGCAAGGGAGAGTGAAGCCAGCAGTGGGCTGCTCCTCTCCCAGGAATTCAGGGTCAGTGAGATAATGTCTGTGGGAAATCTACCCTGCAAATTCAAGGGGCGCTCTTGTTATTTCTGGGCCTCCTGAAGCGGTGCAGGTAACTTGGCTCTTTCATGTTAATGGGCAGTTGATGCTGTGTCTAACTCCTTTCTCCCAGAGTGAAGGTTTTTCTTGAAAGAAATAATTAGCGGGTACTTTTAAACCTTGCCAGTGACTCATTCTTCTTTGAAATGCTAACCTGAGGTTGTCTCCTTCAGAGAATAAAATAATGATGATAGCAATTTATTTCATAGCTAGAGCCAGGCCAATTAGCACATGCCCTATGCCCAGAACATTGGAAAAAAAAAAAGTTCCTAGTCTCTTTCAGCCCCAGTGTGTCCTTGCAAGTCCATTACCAGGGATTTTCTTTAGAATGTTTGGTGTTTCCACAGTAGGAAAGAGGTTGGTGAGAGGGATCAGAGGTGGAGATTCTGTCTCACAACTTGGTCTACTGGGCTTTGAACTCCTACCCGTCTAGCAGACAGGAAAAAGCTCTCTCTCATAGGCCTTAAGAGCTCCATCCAAAAAGAGGATGGGAGACAGTGCTCCAGTTGTCTTTCTGATGTCTCAAGGATGGTTAGGAGGAACATATGGCTGAGTAAGACACTCTGTCCTTTGTACTTGTATAATACAAAACACTATCAATTTTCCTTTTGAAAGCCCTTTCCCCGCCCCCTGCCACCCCATTTTTACCAATTTTGATTCTTGCTGCAGCTCCTCTAAGATTGGTAAGGCCATGATATCACCCCAGACGAGAAGAACTAAAGAAGGCACCTCGGAGATTAGCTGCATCGAATTCTCTCATTTTATAGACAGGACAACTGAAGTCAAGATGAAATAGAGCATCTTTAAAAGGCCATTAGATGGGTGTTGATAAAACAGAGAGTAAGTCCAAAGTCTCCTGACTTCTTTGCCTTTTTTACCTCGTAGCTTCAGATATTAAGGTTTTACTGTGTTTACTGGAACATGGGCCAGGTTTGGGAGTCAGAAAGCTTATGATTTTGGCAAAGGACTTAAATTTCAGGTGAAGTTACGTTCTACTGTAGCATGGGTCTCCAATCCCTATTTCGATCTTTAGTGGGAATGAAGGGCGGTGGTCAAGAACTTTTCAGTTAGACCCCAACTGAGGCAGCTCTTTTTTGGAGGTGTGTTTATCACTGGTTTGTTTCTCCAAGTTTCTTCTTTCTCTTAAAATGGGGGTTGGTATCGACTCAGGAGTCTGAGGAAAGCTGAATCTTAACTTTTGGGCAAAACGTGCTCATGTCCATAAGAAGATTCTGAACTGTTTGGTGAGTGGGAGACCAGACCAAGTTGTCCGGTTGTTCGGCCAAGAGAACTGAGTGCTCAAAAAAAAAAATGGGGGTGGAGTTTCATTGCATGAGGTTTGTGGCCAAAGGTAACCTCATGCTACCTTAACATTTTTCTAGCAACTTTATCTATCTGGGTTCAGGCCTGTGGTGTACGAAGCTTGAAAAAATTGCTTACATTTGCGCATCCATAAATAAGCCTCTCTTTTCTTGAACCCAGAATGCAAATAAAAATAATATCTATCTTCTAGGTCATTATGAGGAACGAAGAGATATTGCATGTACGGCACGTGACACAGAGTAAACAATCCATAACAATAATTTGTATTGCTATTATGTCTTGGCATAGCTATTGACATCTTGATGCTTTTTAGGGAGGAATCCATGATCTATCTAGTGGGCCGGATGGTGTGTGAGTTGGGGGTGGAATGTGGGGTCTGTGATTCTGTGCTCTGTGCCTTTCTTTCTAATGTCTGTTATCCAACCTTCTAGGGCTTTCCCTGGGCCACTCATTGTGTGTTCTCTTGTGTGAAAGGCTGCCAGATTTATCTTCTCTCAGCTCGACAAGGACACAAGACAATTTCTCTCTTTTCATGGCCAAGCCAGAAGAAATCCAATTGGAGGAGGATAGCTCCCCACCTTCCACGCTTGTAAATGAGAGCGACTCTCTTTCCTCAGCCAGGGCTAAGTTATTGAGGCTATAAAAAGATCCCTGTCCACTTCAAAGGACTTTTTATCAGCTCATCCATACAGATCCTGTTCAACTCTTCTCATTTTCAAAGGCAGAACGAAACCCCTTGGCTGAACCCCCAGCTAGGCTCCTACCTTCCTTCAAATATCTTTAACTTCAATTAAACTGATCCCTCTTGGCTCCTTTTAGCCAATAAGTTGTCTTCACAAAGAATTCCCTAACACTCCCTCCCCTCCACGAGTCCATCCCAGACCCAGTCCCCAGTTTGTCATGCTGATCTGCAGACGAATTTGAACAGAGTTGAGTAATGTGGCTCAGCCAGAACCTGATGCCACTGGACTTGTTTAATCTACTCTTGTTTGAGGACATAGCCCACTCTAAACCACTCTTGTGCCTTGGAGAGAGGGGCAATAAATTAAGCACCGACTTGGAAATTCACAGCCTGGCATTTTAGACTTCCTTCCGTCCCAGACTCCCTGTGTGAATTTACCTATAGGGAAAAGGAGGGAGGTGAGTGTAACCACTCACAATGATGTCACTTTGCTGTCGTTGCCATTTTTAAGTCTGTCTCTCCAGTAGACTGTGCTCCTTGAGGGCAGAAAACATTTTTCCACCTCTGTATCCAAATTTCTTAGAAGACATCCATTGAATGAAGGTACCCGAGCTCTCTTCTAGTTCACCTTTCCGTCATAACCATTTTCTGCCTGTCTGTCCCAGAGATGGCTTCTGTGCCTTCTTAACTTCCCTCAGCTTCATGATCTCCCAAACACTTAGCTGCCTGCCTCTGCCAGGTAAGCAGGTTCCAAGTGTAAGAGGCTGAATTCTGAACCCCTCGGCTCTTTTGACCTCTTCCAGGTTGGGTGTAGTGCCACACTTCAGGGTGAAGGAACTGGCTTTCCCAGAGACTTTTGAAGGGGTTCAGGTGATGTAACCTGGAAGAACAGGAGAGATAAGTCACCAGTGGGTAAACTTTGACCAGCGGGAGAGAGGAAGGAAGGAGGTATCTGCAGATAAATCCCTGCTTTTTTTTCTTCTCTCCGAGGCTGTATTATTATTATTATCTTTTTCTGTACAATGTGTGCAGAGATTCCCAGCGTGATTGAATGGCCCTTTGGGTTTCTGTGAAGCACGTAAAGCTGTGGCTAGGTTGATAATTGCTATGGTCTAAACGTGTCTCCCCCGAATTCATATGTTGAAATCCTAACTCTAAAGACGATCGTGTTAAGAGGTGGGGCCTTTGGGAGTTGCTTAAATCATAAGGATGGGGCCCTGATAAATGGGATTAGTGCCTTTTAAAGGCTCCAGAGAAATGCCTTAGCCCCTTCTACCATGTGACAACACAGTAAGAAGGCACGAACCATGAACCAGGAAGAGGATCCTCTTAAGAAGGTGACTATGTTGGCATGCTGATCTCGGACTTCCACTTTCCACAGCTACAGGAAATAAATTTCTGTTGTTTAAAAGCAATACAACCTATGGCGTTTTGTTAGAGCAGTCCAAATGGGCTAAGACAATAATATATCACTTTTGCGTCTCATAATTCCCTGTCTCGTGTCCCTTTTCCCTCATTCTTGATGCCTTGGGACTGTATCTCCCAATCTATGTCTCTGCTCAGATCTTGCTGTCTAGGGGAACCCAAGATAAGATTCTATCTGTTCCAATCAGTCTGCCTGAATCTGATTTATCCTTATAGGTTCATGGAGAGTCAGCCCTAGAAAAGATAGTGCTGTTCGTTTGCTCATCTCAACGGATAATAAAATGAGGTCTAGAGAAAGGAAGTGGCTTGCTCAGAGTTAGTGATTGAACTAATACTAGAATCCAGTGTCCTTAATTCCTACCGCAGCATCTAGGAACAGGAGCGTGGAAAGGGAGGAACAGGTATTTTCTTCTCTCTGCTTTGCAGCTGGTAGTTCAGTAAGGGAGAGGTCTTCATGGTGGTGGCAGCATCCCCGTGGAACTTCTCATTCCTAGTTGGTCCCTGAGCTGAATGATTTGTCAATGATGTGGGACACTGTAAGCAAGACAGGACAAAAAAAATGTTTTGTGCAGAGAGGATCCATTTGTTTTTGATTAGGAAAAACAGAAATATCACCTTTGAGGGGACTGAGAGTCTATATATCTGCGGTACACAGGGGCTCGGGGAGCGATGCAAAATGAAGTGACATCTTCACTTTCTCATTTGGGTTTAACCGTTATTATGGTTAAAAGCAAGGGTCTAGACAAGACCTTTTAAAGGGTCCTTCAGGGCTAACAAGTGAGTCTTTGTGCATTGCACCCTCTGAGCTCTTTCTTCTTTTTCCCAGGGATGAGACTAACAATTGTGAGTATGAGTGCTTATCCACATGACCGTTGTCTGTTTCTAGGATAAGAGAAGCAAAGAGAACAAGGCGCCTATAGAAACACAGAATGGAGGGAAGCCTGGGATCCATAGAGTTAATCATTTTACTTTACAAGGACAAAGAAACCAAAGGTCATGTGACCTGACCAGGGTCAAGCAGCTGATTGGGGTAGATCTGGATTTTGAAATAGCTTAATTTTGTAATTGGTAAAGGGACTTTAGAAAAGGAACTTAAGTGTTCCAGAAGACTGGATAGGGCAAGAGTCACAAAGAGTCACCAAGTGGATTCTCTCTCTCCCTTTCCTAATCCTGGGACTGAAAAGCGTCCTCATGCTAAATTTTAGAATGTTCTATGGTCTCCAATTTGCATGGCTGTTCCTCCTTCTCCTGTTCCTTTGCTGAGCTATGTGGGAAAGGCGAATACTCTGAGAGAGGCGCTAGGGTGCCACAGTGGATCTGAGTCAACTAACAAGGGCCATCTTACTAACCGAGGAGCTTGAGTGAGTCATGCAGCAATTCAGGGTCTGTGCTTTCTTATCTTGTAAGTGGGGCTAAGTAGATCTGATTCAGAGGATGGTAGAGAGGAAGAGGTGAGATAGGATGTGTTTAAAACCATCAGGAGGGCCCTAGAAGGAACCAAATGAGGAAGTTCACTCAGATTAGGATGCTTTAAGGAGGCTTTACTTCGTAAAGAAAGGACTCTACAAAAGCGTGGGCCGTTTAGAGAGTTCACACAGATGGAGCTCTCCCAACATTAGTACCAAGGAGGGTTGGGGTGAGAGGTCTGCTGGAGCACAAGGTAGAAAGGCGAGGGGAGGGGGTGGTTGCCAGAACCGGGAAGGAGAGAATCAATGGTTCGTGAGACGATCTTGGAGGAGGAGCCACTGACCTTCAGCTGGAGGACGTGTCCAATCCAGTGTGATGTTGTAGGGATGGAGCCAGGGCAGGAAGTACACTGACTTCCCCCTCCTCCCTCCCTCTGGTCTTCTCCCAGGGCCCTATGGGCTGAACCCAAGTGGGAGTCAGAGGGCATGGGAGCCTGCTGATAAAGGGCACACAGGTCAGCCTCCCGGGGCAAAGGGCAGGGTGGAGAACGGCAGAGAGTGGATCCAGAAGGTGCAAATGGAACATGCTTGTGAAACTATGAAGTATTGTGTTGTGCCATCCAGAACCACCACAACTGAAGCTTGTATTCACCCAGATGTTGCCAGTGTTTCTGGTTGACTGCTTGCAGCTGAGGCCTGTTCCAGGCCATGCCCTTGCATTTTAGGCCCTTTTTTTCCCCCCCAAAGGTCATACCCCTTTCCCAAGGGCAGCCCACATCCCTGGCTAATCTGTACAGTGTGTATAAAGGTCTAGCCAACTTGTCCAAGTTCTGGACAATTCAGAATGACCATCCCAGCTTCAGAGCCCCCTAGAGGACGGGCTGAAGCTTTTGTTCCAATTGCATCATGGTTCAAGGTCTTCTCTTTCCCCGATTCTGCTTCCTTCCCTCCCCATCATTGTTGACCCTGGGCATGTATCCCTGCACGCAGATATTCAGCTCTGAGTCTGCTTTTTGGGGGGAACCTGACCTGTGACACATAGGAATGCACCACTGTTACTGACATGTAGATTTTGAATAACTGTTGCAAGTCAGGCCTCGTGCTTCAGCTACAGTCCTGCAGGTTGTACAAGATTGTATGGGAGCATCTAGCCAAGTAGGTCAAATGAGGGCTGACATCCATTCTGCAGAACGCTCCTTAAGCTCTCTGCCCTGGCCTGGGCTTGTCTTTTCCTGATTTACACAGTTTCCGTATGGACTCCTGCAGCCTTGGCTTTAGGCACTTTATTTTCAGTGAAGCGTCCCCAAGGATGAGAGAGAAGGGAAGAACACAATGTCTGGGATGAAGTTGCAACATCCTCTAGAAAATTAGGAACAGGTTGTCTCTTCTTATAGACTCTCCTAACATGGCACAGAAGGTGAGAGAAACTTCTTCAGCTGGCCCTCAGGAATTTAGTTTGTGTTTCTTATTGTCTCCCAGCTGGTCTCATTCACCGGAGTGTGGCCACTTAGAAGTGACTTGGAGAAGGAGTGGGGTTCACATTGGATTCTAAATGGAATTCTCTTGCACAAGAGAGCTCTCTCTCTCTCTCTCTTTTTTCTTTTCTGAACTTGAAAAGCCCATTGTGTCTTTCTGTGGCCACTGGAGAAGATCACGAAGGATGCTATTAATTCAGCTTTGACCCTCTCATTTTATAAGACAGCGAACTTAGGGAGGGAAATGACATTCTCCAGACCCTGTAGCTCTTTAGTTGCAGACTTTCAGTCCGGTGTCTTGACTCTATCAGCCTTCAGCCCCATCGAAGCCCTTACATCTTATGTGGACGGCGAAGAAGCGTTAAGGAGGAGAAGCTCGGGAGGGGGCAGTGGCAGCTTTTCCAGCAGTCCCAGCTCATCCTCCTCTTGGCAATCCCAGGAGAGGACTGGCGGTGGGGGTGCTCACTTCCCTCCTTGGCTGCAAGCAAACATTTGAACTCCCAGGGCAAGATCCGCAGAGGCCACAGGGAACAGACAGTGCCGTGCCTTTGATGTAGCTCCAGGGAGAGGCCACTCTCCTTGACCGGTGGCTGGGGTTTTTACTTTAGGTAGACACTTCCCGTCTTTCCTTCTCTTAAAACATCCCTGCAGGAGATAAAGTATTATACACGTATAGCTCTGGCTTGCCAAGAACATGCCCTTAGCTCATCTCATAAATCTCACCAAGCCTCCCTCCAGTAGCAAGTCGTGGTCAGTTCCGTCAAGCTCGGGGTGGAACACCAGTCACGGATGGGCCAGCCCAGGGCCATTAAGCAGAGCCACTCTGCACCCTTGGGAGTGTGAGTCCCCTCGTCCTTCCTGCCCTCTGAACTTTGAGTCACAACATGCCCACAGGCAGTCAGCTCTTACCTCAGAGATAATTTATATGCATTCTCCCTCTCTTTCTCCCTCTCCCCGCCCCACCCACCATTCCACCCTGCTTTGTCATTCTAAGTTTACATTCGGTGCAAGCTCTTTCTAGTCACTGGTTCAGAAGTCTCAGACCAAGCTCATGCCGCCTTACTCAAATCATAGTACTTAACATTTATAGGTGAAAGTGTGTCTTAGCCAGCCACGAGATTCGGGTAGATATTTCGTCCGTGCCAGCCGGGTGTCTCTCCCTGCTTTGGAGAGAGATGGCAGTTCTGGGCCCAGAGCAAGTGGGAAGACGGGAAGGCAGTTCTGTCTTCTCTTTCTAGTCTTTTCTTCTGCCAGCACTGGGCTTCCCTACAGGTTGCCTCTGGTCTTACCTAGTTGCAAGTTGAACCAACACAATCGATTTCTGTGATTTCAAAATATTTTCCTCTTTGGATACTCTTCTTGGCCTCTCTTTTCCAGTTTTTCTTCCTTGTGCCCTACATCCTACTTGGCTGTCTTGTTGCTCTCTTTTGATTCTGAAGCATCACTTGTTTCCATATGCTCTTCATCGTCTTCTGCCTTTTTCTCTTCCCTTCCAATCTCTCCAACTCATAGGACAACAGGTGTAGCACAATGTCATTAACAGAGTAACTTTAAAGGTCAAGCCAGACACTCTCCTGTCATAGGTGAAGGGTCTGAGAGCTGGAGGGTTGAAGCGTCTTGCTGACTGTCATCGGGGTAGTAGACGCCAAAGCTACAAGTAAACCCCACAATGCCTTACTCTGCAACCAATGCTCTTTCGTTTTTTTAAATATAATTTATTGTCATGTTAGCTAACATACGGTGTATACAGTGTGCTTTTGGTTTCAGGGGTAGATTCCCATGATTCATCTCTTACATCCAACACCCAGTGCTCATCCCAACGAGTGCCCTCCTGAATGCCCATCACCCATTTTCCCCTCTCCATCGCCGCCCCCCACCCCCATCGACCCTCAGTTTGTTCTCTGTATTTAAGAGTCTCTTATGGTTTGCCTCCCTCTCTATTTGAAACTATTTTTTCCCCTTCCCTTCCCCCCATGGTCTTCTGTTAAGTTTCTCAAGTTCCACATATGAGTGAAAACATATGATATGTCTTTCTCTGACTGCCTTATTTCACTTAGCATAATACCCCCAGTCCATCAACTGAAATGGATAAAGAAGATGTGGTTTATATATACAATGGAATATTATGTGGCAATGAGAAATAATGAAATCTTGCCATTTGCAAAAACCAGTGTTCTTTCTATGATACTGCACTGCTTTTCTTTTTCCTTTGCTTTAAGGAATTCATCCTTAATGATTGCTTTTTTGCCCAAACTTCTATCTTGGTCCTTTTTAGTCTCTACCTGTATCTGAATTTTTGTGGACCCTGAAGAAGGAGGAGATGGGAGAAATCCAAGGACCCAAGTTGGAAGGCTTTGCCTTGATCACTAAGGTGGTTGGGTTTGGAGCTTATTTCCAAAGCCAAGTTACATTTTTTTAAAGTTTATGTATTTATTTTGAGGGACACAGAGACAGCATGAGACGGGGAGGGCAGAGTGAGAGGGGAGAGAGAATCCCAAGCAGGCTCCGCACTGTCAGTGTGGAGCCAGATGTGGGGCTTGAACTCACGAAACTGTGAGATCATGACCTGAGATGAAGCCAAGAGTTGGACGCTCAACCAAATGGGCCACCCGGGCACCCCCAAATCCAAGCTACATTTAAAAAATCTGTATTTATTTATTTTAAAAGAGAGAGGGAGAGAATGTGGGAGTGGGGGAGGGGCAGAGAGCAATGGAGAGAGAGAATCCCAAGTAGGCTCCATACTGTCAGCGTGGAGCCCGACATGGGGCTTGATCTCACGTACCATAAGATCATGAAATGAGCGATATCAAGAGTTGGAGGCTTCACCGACTGAACCATCCAGGCGTCCCGCCCAATTACATTTTTGATATGAGATACCATAGATATGGGCCTTGGGCTCCTGGGAGGGTGAACAGTGATGAAGTAGCCTTGTCACTCTGATGCTTGAATGGAACAAATGCTGAGATGTTGTCCTTAGATAAAGGAGAAAACAGACATTTTGTTCCTTTCTGAGCCACCCAAGGAACACAGTTGTAACCCTTTCTCTTGGAAAGAGAAATTGAAGATTTCCAAGTAACCAGAGGAGTAATGACTCATTTTCTCTCTGAGAATGACACATACCTTGTCCCTCACTCTTTCTTCTCAAGAAACAACATCTCAGTTCTGGGTCCTACGGTGCACCATGATCTGTCCTGCTTCTAGGGAAGCTGAATTACAGAGGTGAGAGAGAGAGAGAGAGAAAGAGAGAGATACCTTATTGCCCGAGCACATAGGAAACCAGCTGAGTGTTGCAGAAAATTCCCTTTTAGTGGTTCTGTGGACTGGGCAGGGACAAGCTCCTGGCCAGGTAAGAAGTCTCCAGTGAGATAAGAACCGACCTCCTCTGAGGGAAAGGCTGGTTTGGGGATTTCCCATGTCTTTGTCATGTCTTGCTTCGGACCTGACATACTGCAGGCCATTTTACTCCAAAGGTGCTGAATGTCACATTCCTTAGGGTCGAGGGTCCCAAAGAGCCCTTTGGAGACCAGTATCTCCTGGGAATGTGGTAAGCTTTTGAAGGTTCTGCATTTTAAAGCAACCCTAGCCAGTGGTCAAGTTCCCTGAAAGGTAAGGTGATTCCAACAGTGTGAGGGCATCCAACCCTCAGTCTGGGAGACTGTATGGATAACAGAGAAAATGCTGCTTTTGAGCCACATGGACCTGCATTAGAATTTCAGATTTCTTTCTCAAGTCACTTGCTATCTTTGTAGCATCGGGCAAGCTTGCCTGGAGTTATGTCTGGCCCCCAGCAGGTGCACAGTCAATTGTAATTTTGTTGTCCCTAATTCCACTTTGGCTCTCCTACCTAAAACCTCTCTAAAAACGACCTGAGTTACCTGGGATCCAACAATCTCGAAATCTCTAGGAACTTTGTTTTCTGCCTTTGAAGAGTCATAAGTAAAAAGAAAGCAAAATCAGATCACAGCTTTGAAGGACCATCACAGAGTCATAAGCATTTGGGTAAGGGCCCCGATTCTGCCCCGGCTCTTCCCTCCTTCCTGTGTGACCATGGGCTAGCCTGTGCTGATGTGTGGGCAGGGATCGGCTCTCCTCTCCTCCCCAGCTCTGGAACGCTCACTCTTACTTCCAGATAGTAAGTGACTTGAACACAGTTCAAGGAACACAGTTGTAACCCTTTGTATTTCTTCTGCTAGCTGCTTAATCAGCAAAGAAAAATTCGTTGGGGTTTGATCTGTACCAAATAAAATCAGAGGGTGGAATCAGGCATCTTAGACAAGATTTTTAAGTAGTTAGTCCCAAGTGAGCATCCTAGAAAACCCTGAACAAAGGTTTATTATCAATTCCTTGCAGGTGGAATTTTCTGGGTGGCTAGGCTATTTTGTGGTGAACTGATATAATCTCTGTGTTCCAGGGAGTTTACAACCTAAGAAAGATGGTAACAAACAAATCCTTCTAATGCTTTCCATTTTCCTCAAACGTTTTGCACAGCCTACAAGAGCCTCGTCGTGGGCTCTCTCTCTCTCCCTCTCTCTCTGTTCCAGCTCCAGTGGCTTCCTGATAATTCTTGTGTCTCCCTCTCATCTGCTACAGCTTGGAATGCCCTCCTCTGATTCCTGCAGATAACTCTTATTCATTTCCGAGGTCTCACCCTTGACATCCCTTTCTCCGGAAAGTTTCTCACCCTCCAGACTCCTCAGGATCCTCTGAGTTGGCTCTGATCGCCAGCCGCACCTCTCACTCTTGCCATAATTACGATTAGATCACTTACCGTGTACTGTTGTGATTTAATGTCTGTCTCCCCTTCTTGTACTTCCCTTCCATGAGGGTAATACTTGTCTTCGTCATCCTGGCAGCCTCAGTATGCAAGCAAGTGCTTTGCCATTGTAGAAACCTAATGGATATTTATTGTATGAATGAGTGAACACGAACGGTTAAATCTCCCTGCGGGAGCCAAGTTATCGCATTAGGCAACCGTGCCGGGCACCGGGCACCAGGCAATGCCTGATACATTGTCTGACTGGTGAAAACAGTGGTGGCTGAAGAATGCTCTGAGTTCAGAGGTGTGGAGGTCACTGTATATGGGAAGGCTTCCTGGCTGCAGATCATAAACGAGTGTGGGCCCCTTAATTCCTGTCACATTCCAGTCCATCAGGGTTTAAATCTACAGACAACTCTGCCCAGATTCTTCGGATGTTTCCACGGGCCAGAATACCGACATGAGTAAGCTGTGCCACCGTTGTGCTAAGTTTATCCAACAGCAGATGCTGAAGTGTACTGGCTGGAGTTCGTTGAGCTCTTGTCATGGCAAAGTCCGAGTACAGGGTCCAGCAGCTGTTTCCGGTATATTCTTAGGGTCATGCTTCTGGGATGGTGTTAATCCTCCTACTAACTTACAGTGGACAGCTGCAGCTGGTGTGCCATCTCAGTAGCATCCTCCTTCTGGAATAATCCATAACTCCCAGGAGAGCATACCCTTCAATACTTTCCATCTTTCTGTAGATACCCCACGTTAGGGTGGGCACCTGAGCATTGCTGTGTACTGTGGGCAGAGAAGGGGCCAACGGGAGTTAGGGGAACATAAATAGAATGGCAGATATATCCAGTGTCTGCAAGAAGGACAACCTAAAATAGGAAGCAGAACATCTGAGAATTCCTTGCCCTCGTTATCCGCTTAAAGTGTACCAGAGAACCAAGTATTTCACCGGGAACTCTGAGGAATCAGTCTTTTCATTGCCAGTCACTCTTTTATAGCTCTGTGAAGATTGGCACGGTGATTAGGCTGTGTATATTTTTCTTTATTTTAATTGAGATATAATTGACGTACAACGAAGTACATACGTTTAAAGTTACAAACTGATAGGTTTTGACATATGTATGCACCCATGAAACCATCACCACAAACAAGATAATCAACACATCCTTCACCCTCAAAAGTTTCCTCTGGTGCCTTTGTAACTTCACCTCATCCTCGGGCAGCCACCGAGCTGCTTTCTGTCGCTATAGATAAATTTGCACTTTCTAGAATATTATATAAATGGAAACTTGCAATATATACTTTTTGTGGTGTGGCTTCTTTTACTCAGGTTTTCTTCCTTCCTTCCTTTCTTTCTTTCTTATTCATTCATGGTGATGTGGATATCAATAGTTTCTTTTTATTGCTGAGTAGAGTCCATTGTTTGGATATAACATGATTTGTTTCATGGACATTTGGGTTGTTTCTGGTCTGGGGTTATTACAATAAAGCTGCTATGAACATCTGTGTGCAAATCTTTGTATAGATGTAGGCTTTTTTTTTTTTTTTTTTTTTAATTTTTTTTTTCAACTTTTTTTTTTTTTAATTTATTTTTGGGACAGAGAGAGACAGAGCATGAACGGGGGAGGGGCAGAGAGAGAGGGAGACACAGAATCGGAAACAGGCTCGAGGCTCCGAGCCATCAGCCCAGAGCCTGACGCAGGGCTCGAACTCACGGACCGCGAGATCGTGACCTGGCTGAAGTCGGACGCTTAACCGACTGCGCCACCCAGGCGCCCCTAGATGTAGGCTTTAATTTATCTTTTGTAAATATCTAAGGGTGGAATTAGAATGACTGAATCATATGTTTAATTTCTTAAACTGCCAAACTGCTTTCCAAAGTGATTGCACTATTTTGTATTTCCACTAGCAATGAATGAGAGTTCCAGCCACTCTGTGCCCTTGTCAACACTTGATATGATCGGTCTTGAATTTTAGCCATTCTAGAGGGTATGTTAATGAGGTTTTAATTTGCATTAAGTTAATTAGCATTTTAATTTGCACTAATGACTAATGATTCATTGGGCATCTTTTCATGAACCTATTTGCCATTTATATATCTTCTTTGATGAAGTGTCTTTCAATCTTTTGCCCATTTACATTTTCTTTTTCTTATTAATGAGTGTGAGAGTCCTCTACCTAGTCTGGATACAATTCCTTTACAAGGTACATGATTTGGAAATATCTTCTTGCAATCTATCCCTTGTCTCTGTATTCTCTTTACCGTGTCATTCAAAACATAGAAATTTTACACATTGATGAAGTTTAATATATCAAAATTTTTTAATGGGTAATACTTTTGCATTTAGATCTAGGATCCATTTCAAGTTAATTTTTTTTTTCATCTGACATATGGTATGAATCCAAGTAGAGTTCTTGCATATGGATATCCAATTGTTTCAGCATCATTTATTGAAAAGATTGTATTTTCTCTACCAAACTGATATTGCATGTTGTAAAAAAACCAGTTGTTCATACATGTATGGATCTATTTGTGAACTTTCTCTTCCATTTTATTGATCCAAGTGTCTTTTTAAAAAAATTTTTAAAAAATATTTATTTTTGAAGGAGAGAGAGACAGAGCGTGAGTGGGGAGGGGCAGAGAGAGAGAGAGGGAAACACGTAATCCGAAGCAGGCTCCAGGCTCTGAGCTGTCAGCACAGAGCCTGATGTGGGGCTTGAACCCACAAACCATGAGATCATGACCTGAGCTGAAATTGGATGCTTAGCCAACTGAGCCACCCTGCCTGTGCCCCTATCCATGTGTCTCTCATTAGGCTAACATGATACTGTATTGATTACTTTAGCTTTGTATTAAGTCTTAAAGTCAGGTAATGTTTGATCTCCAAGTTTGTTTTCTTTTTCTTTTTTACATTTTCATATGACTTTTAAAATAAACTTGCTGATTTCTACAGAACAGTGTGCCAGGCTTTTGATTTGAAACACATTGAATCTGTAGGCAAATTTGGGAAAGAGTTGATATCTTGACAATATTTACTTTCCTGAACCATGAACAAGGTATATAACTCCATTTATTTAGGTTTTCTTTAATTTCTCTCAGTGATGTTGTATAATACAGGCATTACACATATTTTCTTAGATTTATTCCTTAATATTTGATATTAAAATTTTTTAATGTTTACTTTAGAAAGAGAGAGAGAGAGAGAGCACATGTGAGCAGGAGAGGGGCGGAGAGAGAGGGGGACACAGAATCCCAAGCAGGCTCCAGGCTTTGAGCTGTCAGCACAGAGCCTGGTGTGGGGCTTGAACTCACGAATGGTGAGATCATGACCTGAGCTGAAGTTGGACGCTTAACTGACCGAGCCACCCTCAGTATTTGATATTTTTTGATGATGTTGTAAGTGGCATTATTTTTTAATTTCACTTCTGATTGTATATTGCTGATATATAAGAATACAATATTGTATATTGATCTCATTTCTTGCAGTCTTGCTAAACTCACTTATAAGTTCTATTTGTGTATGTGCATGTGTGTCTAGATTCTAGGGGATTTTCTACACAATCATGTCATCTGCAAATTTTTTACTTCTTCCTTTACAATTCAGATAGAATCTAGGTGCTTTTACTTTATTTTTCTAGCCTTACCGTACTGGCTAGGAAATGCAGTAAAACGTGGAAAAAAAGTGTTGAGAGTAGACATGTTGTTTTGTTTTTGATCTTAGAGACAAAACTTTAATATTTTACCACTAAGAAGTGTCTTAATATGGTTTCAGTATCTGGGTAATGCTTGCCTAATGAAAGGAGTCGAAAAATATTCTCTCTTCTTCAGGTTTTTGCAAGAGATTGAGTAGAATTGGTATTATTTCTTCCTAAAATGTTTAGTAGATTTCAACCAGAAGATGATTATGCTTTGAGTTTCCTCTGGGGGAAAGGTTTTTGGTCACCTTCTTTTTCTTTTATAGATATAAAGCTGTTTAAGCTATTTCTTCGTAAATGAGCTTTGTTAGTTTTGTCTTTCAAGGGATTTGTGCACTTCATCAAATTTGTCAAAATCATTTAAATAAAGTGATTCATACCATTTTCTTATTATTATCCTCTTAATATCTATAGAATCTGAAACGATGTCATATTCCTTATTCCTCATATAGGTAATTGTGTTTTATTGACTTTCTCAAAAAACCAGCTTTTGGTTTCATTTTTTTCTCTATTATTTTTCTGTTTTTTACTTCCTTGAGTTAGGTTATATTCTTTGTTACTTCCTTTACTCTGCTTACTTTGGTCTTAATTTACTTTTCGTTTCTAGTGTCTTAAGGTAAAAGATGAAGAGTACTGGACAGGTATCTTGTTAACATGTCCTTCATTTTGAGTTTGTCTGATGTTTTCTCATGATTAGGGGTTATGGATATTTGGGAAGAATATCACAGAAGTGAAGTGCCTCTTTATCATATCATATTAGCATCTTCATGATATCGATATGATTTACTGCTGGTGAAATTATTCTTGATGACTTGAGTAAGGTCGTATCTACCAGGCGACTGTTTTTCTTTTCTGAAATTCCATTTGCTAGAAATGAGCCACTAGGTTAAATGGACACTCGAGGACAAGGGAATTAAACTCCACCTCCTGGAGAGAAGAGTGTCAAAGAATTTGTGGATGTAGGTTAAAATCACTACATTAATTAATTAATATTCTTTGGAGCTCTCTTAAGACTATGTAAATATTCTGGTTCTCCTTAAAGTTTCCACACTAATTTTGTTATTCATCCATGGATTTTGCCTGCAGCAACTTTCATGTTGGTGATTTTATATTTCTCTGATTCCTTCTACATTCATTATTTGGAATTTTTCTGTTAGAAATATTTGTCCCTTCTCCTTCACTTATTTATTTACTCAGCCATTTATTTAGAGCAGTGTGGGCTCACAGATATTTATTTTATTATTCAGGTTGAAGCCAATTCTATAATTACCTATTTTATTTCCACTTTAACCATTGGGAACTTTTTTTTTTTTTAATTTTTTTTTTAACATTTATTTATTTTTGAGACAGAGAGAGACAGAGCATGAATGGGGGAAGGTCAGAGAGAGAGGGAGACACAGAATCTGAAACAGGCTCCAGGCTCTGAGCTGTCATTGCAGAGCCCGACGCGGGGCTCGAACTCACGGACCGCGAGATCCTGACCTGAGCCGAAGTCGGACGCTTAACCGACTGAGCCACCCAGGCGCCCCAACCATTGGGAACTTTGATTCCGAGGTCCTTTTTATATGCTCTCCACTGGTTGATTTTTTTTTTTTTTTTAATTTTTTTTTTTCAACGTTTTTTATTTATTTTTGGGACAGAGAGAGACAGAGCATGAACGGGGGAGGGGCAGAGAGAGAGGGAGACACAGAATCTGAAACAGGCTCCAGGCTCCGAGCCATCAGCCCAGAGCCTGACGCGGGGCTCGAACTCACAGACCGCGAGATCGTGACCTGGCTGAAGTCGGACGCTTAACCGACTGCGCCACCCAGGCGCCCCTCCACTGGTTGATTTTTGAGTACATTGTACAACATTCTATATAACATTCTCCACACTTCCCGTAAGAGATCTCAGACACTTGATACACCAGACTACGTGACTCGTCCATTCGACATTTCATATATCTGTGTAATACATTGCCATGAGATACAGGACGTCGAAAATACATAATTCTCAGGAAATGAGTTGGCTGTCCAAACTTTACTTATACAGATAAATGCACATAACCACCCCCCCCCTCCAGCTTTTTTTCATTTCACCACTGCTTTTACTCCAAATTCCTAAGGCCAACTCTCATGGTCCCATCTTAACAACTTCCACAGGATTACTATAATCCCGTCTCTGTTGCACGTGGACACACAGCTCTGAAGTTGACTGGTCTTCATTGTGTGTTTTGGGAAGGGTGGGTAGTGGCAGAGTTTGAAGGCAGGAGGAAGGGAAAGAGGGTTTACCTTGACCAGCACAATGGACAACTGCTCTCTATCTAAACGCATACAGTTGAAAATCGTGGATAGCGCATTTTGTGATTGGATCAGAATTCTCATTGTTTTTCCAAGGAAAACACAAAATCAGGCAGAGAAGAATTAACAGAAAGGGTGATTTAGCCTGACATATAAAGCCTCTTACCATTTGATAGCTTTCTACTTTGCTACTTTATATCAAGGATTCTCATGGCTGAGCTTTCTCTTAACGGGACTACGGTGGGTAAATTTTCTGAGCTAACCAGTTCACCTGAACATCTCTCTCCAGCCGAGGCTTCCGGATCCTGGGAACTCTATGAGAAAGTGAAAGCTATTTGGTCTACCATGTGTCGGTATTGCCTACCTGGATTCTTATAACTGCTTTGGCTTAGATTCTTTATCCAGTTGGTTGGCTTTTTTTTTTTGCTAGCCTGTCTGAATTGAAGAGTGCTTTTGGCATCAACTAGACCCCATTGGATGTATTTAGAAGTTGTACATTTATGAAGCAGAAGGGGACCAAGCAGGGCAATCCGGGCTTCTGAATGATCCCATTCATTCCACAGAGGCATTGCTTCCTGCCTCACAGACTCCCCCAAAGAAAGCGCTTTCCATTTCCTCTCCGGTTCTCCATGGTTCTATAACTTTAGCTTTTCATTCCCCTGCCACGTGGGTTATTTCCAGTCTAAGTTTATTTAGGCACAGTGTCTTTCTTCATATGCATGTGTATGTTGGGTTTTTCAATGTGTTCAGTGTCCTCTCTTCGCCAGCTGCCTTTTTCTATAGATTCTACAGTGTTTGTATTCAAAGAGGAAAGAAATACGTCCTCATACTGGGGCAGCCACCTGCCTTCAGCCTCCAGAGCTCTCTTGTTACTTTCTTGATTTTGGGTAAATTGTAGAACTAGATGTGGTGGAACAGAATTCCAGAGTCATTTACCTGAGCAGTTTATATCCTTTGTACCTCTCCTAGTGAGTTCTCTGTATCTCTAGGAGGGTTCAAATTCTTGATTCCGACCTCTCGGGCTCATAAATTTCAACTTATGTGTGAGTTCTGTGTCCACATTTCTTGGTTTTCTTTGATTCACACCAGAGGGGTAGTTACAGCAAATGAGTGGTCCATTATGAGTGTTTTAGAATATATCTACACTTCTATGTATGCACACATTCATTTAAACTTTTTTTTTGTTGGCATTGACGATGCGGAGAGGAAGCACATGTCATGTGCAGATTATCCTAATGTATTCAATTACTCTTGCAGAGGCCATTTCCAGGGTAAGTAGCTTCACTAAGTATACCCTATGGTGACTCTATATGAACTCATTCATGAAGCCGACCATGCAGCAAAGATCGTCTGAGAACCAATTATGTGCCAGTCCCTACTCAAAGTTCCAGGATGACAAGGATGAACAAGACAAGGAAATGTCCCTGCCCTTAAGAACTCATATTCTAGCATATTGATGCAAAGTGTAAAGGAATAAAGCTAACACTTGTGTTGGGTACTTTGCATACTATGTTAAATTCATTAAATTCTCACCAACATCCTATAAGGTATTGTTGATGTTTTTATATATTACCTTCTCAAGATTCTCTGGTTCTTACACCTGGTCCCATGTTCGCTGTCTTATCTATTGTGATATTTATGTGAATGACACAGACATGCAATCAATTATTATGCTGTGAAATATATACCAAATAGAGATATGGTCAAGATGCTAAGGGTCAGGGAAGAGACATTGTTCACTGCCTTGCCAGGTAAGGGTCCTCAAAGTTGATCGTGCGTAAAGATCACTTGGGAGGCTTCTTTAAAATTTTTATGCCTGGGCTCCAGTCTTAGAGATTCAGGATGTTTAGGGTAGGAACCAGGGATCTGTGTTTTAACAAATGCCCTGAGTTATTCTGATGGAGAGAATCTTCAAATCACTTTGACAAAGGGTGGTCTAGGAATAAGCAAGACTCCTACGTCATACAGGTGACTCCTTCAGGAGCCCAATGTAACCAAATTAGTTTCTTACTGATATTCCAATGCATGAAATATCATTACCAGATGGATTTATTTATCCACTTCTTGATTTTTTTTTTTTTGGATATCATTATCATTTAACAATTTGACATGAATTATATCATCAAGCGCACTGATCCCTGACAGAAGAAGTGAAGGCACCATAAAACAGAAAGTAAAGGTAATGAATAGTGCGGGAAAGGCTAAGACTCAAATCCCAGGGCTCAGTTGAGAGACAAAGCATGACACTTTTCTCACAAGTCACTGCTTCGTGGCTACATCCAAACAGGTCAAGTATATGGAGACTAGCTCAGTGCCCCTTGCCCCGTTTCTTCTGCCTGAGACCTACCTCAGGCACAATTCCTTCTGTTCTGAACTCTTTCTTCTCTGATCAGACATCTTGCAGAATTCTGTCTCCTTGGAGCCTTCCTAGACTTTCAGACATAACTTCACCTCTTCACATCATCTCCGGAGATTTCCAGGCCCATCGCGTGCAGGGCTGGGCACGCGCCCCTGAGCGTGCCATTGATTACAGGCGTGACTCTTAGCCCACAAACTCTGGTGTGCAAGAAATACTGAACTTATGTTCTTTAAATCAGCAAAAATACATCTCTGACTCCTCATCTCTTCAGGTTGTTTGGAAATTTAATCTGATATCCTGGCGGTCCCCAGACGGGAAGCTACCTGGGTCTTAGGAGCACCAGAACTCTGGGGAGGCCCTTCTAGTCATGAGCAATGATCTATGTTGGTAGTGATGCTGGTCCAATTCCGGTGGCTCTGCTTGTTTGTGCCACACTGAGAACATGGAAATTTTGTGGAGGCTGGACCCCCACTGCACGTGGACTAAGTTCCTTTGGTGCACTCCCAGCTATCCACTCTGAGGTTTTACACAGTCTCCCCAAATAATGCTATCAAGAAAGAGGGCATGGGGCTTTACTCACTGTGGGGCTAGAACAATCTGGCTAGTTTAGGGTTTGCTGGGAGGTGAAACTGAAAGCCAGCTTTTTTTGTCCTTTTGTAAAAGTCATCGATGGAAGAAGGGTACAGGAAAGTGCCTCCTGCCACTGCAGAGTGACTCTTGAGTCGGAGACCAGTATCTGTTTAGCCACACCACATGGGTCTATCTGCCATTGCATTTGACTAAGAGGAATATTCCTCCAAAACCCCCTTTTTAAGGGAGCATTGTGCATTTAGATTGCTAAACTGTTTTCCCCTTCATGACGACAGCTGTAAAACGTCTTTAATGTTTGGAAAATGAAATTTTAGCAGACGTCCAGGATTTTCATGTAAGAGTTTCTTTGGTCATTTGCCCTTTGCTATAATTAGTATAAGAAAAATCAACTTCCGAACGTTACATCCTAACTTGCCATAATCATTGAGCGTCATCCTCTACCTTTGGCTCCTTTCCCCGAGCTGAAATGCACGATTTATTAGAAAAAAGACAAAAACCGTATCTTCGTGTGCAAAATGATCCTTAACGTTTTGATGGAAATCGTCCAGTGTCTAAAGTCACTTTGGGAGAGTCAGGTCACTGTGCAGTATATGTTCTGTCCTCCCAGTGGCGCATGGCTAAATCAACCCAGACGGATGCATGGCCTCATTCAACTTCAAATTCTCTAGAGGAAGAAATCCTTCAACTTTTCTTCTTCCATTACTTCCCAGTCCTTTATCTTAAGCGTGCTCTTCTACCTGTGCAACTTACATCTTGCCTGCTGTGATTCCAGTGGATTTCCTCTTGATACACCTTCAGAAAAGATGGAGAACATCTGGCTTCTGCTCTGTATATAATAACTCCTCTGAGACCTGAATGCTGTTATTCATTTCCTTACCTTGTGTGGAAGACATTTTTGCTGGACATTTTGGAGGGTCTACCGGATGCAGCTTTTAATAAAATATCCATAAACTGGAGTAAAGCCACCAGATAGGAGATGACCTCTCTTGGAACCAGCATCATCAGGACCATAAAATACAAGGCAGAACCCATCTGGAGGAGTGTAGGCTGCCGGGATAGCTGTTATTTTCGTTTTCTTTTCTTTTTTTACAAGTCAGTGTTTTATTCCAACCAATGTAGTTAGAACCAGCAGCCAATGGCAAGATGTTGGCACCATTAAAGTAATTAAAATCAGAGGGAAATAGGTTTAGACATGAGGAAATCACAGCAAGGAGAACAAAAAAAGATGTAGGAGTTGTCATCATTTGTATTTTTGTTCTTGTTACTTCCAGTGTGCAATCATCTCCCAGTGATTTATTCAGTCCCATGGTGTCCCAGGCACTGCCCTAGGCACTGGGGCTACAGCTATGACAAACAACAAAGTCATCATGATTATTATCTTCTTAGGCTAAATATCAAATTCCTTCAAACAAATCTTGTTAATTACAATCCCCACCATTTAAAACTCTTTAAACCAGGATAGGAACACTGATATAAATTCATAGAAAGAAGGTGGAAAAAATAAAAAATATAAAAGGAATGATGGGCTGCATAATCTCTGAAGAATCTTGGAATAAAACAACAGACTTTTACAATCAGAGGGTATCTTTGACAACTACAAATGCAAAAGCCTGAAGTCCTGGAGTGTTCAAGGAAAAGCAAGGAGGGAAATGTTCCGGGGGCACGTCAGAGAAGAGTAGGAAAGGTCGGAGGAAGCCAGAGGCTGGGCTGCTAGGATCTGGCAGACCATGGTACAAACTTGGGACTCTTTTGGAAGCCACGCATGAGAAGGAGATGTTTAGGGCCCCTGAGAGGGCAGACACTTGGCTGTATCTTCAGCTTATACAACAGTGTCTGACTTGTAAAGGGATCAATACATATTTCTTACACTGATGGGTGGATTTGTTATCATCTGAAGCACACCCTCTCAAACGCCTTCTTCTTTGTCAGGAACCTTCTTTAAACAAGCAGGGGATTGAAAGTACCCCTTTTAAGCTGTCAGGCCACTGGGCAAGACTAGCACCTCCTTCAAGGTACACTTTACATCTGTTCCTACAGTTGTGAGACATTTGCTTCTCAAAGAGCTTCATCCCGTGGCTCACGTGAAAGTGTGTGGAGTTCAAGAGTAACACAAATGTCACACTCCTCCTGCTGAGCCAAAGATGAGGTGAAAATGCACTACCCTCTCCCTTACAGCCCCTTCCCTTGACTAGTCTGAACCAAGTTGCTCTAAAATCTCTCCATATAACTTTTGGTTTGAACTGAAATATGGAACTTTATATTTATCACCATTGAATTTCATCTTCTTGGTTCCTGCTCTTTGCCTTCTGGGGAGGGATGAACACACTTGGAACATGGGCGAGAGGCCATGCAATCTTCAGAGCGAAGGCCCAGGACGTTTTCTTAGGAAATGAGCGTGGTAAGAAGAACGTGTGGTAGGTGAGCTGTGCGATGAGATAGATTAAGAAAGATGTGGGGTTGTGTAACACAGAGTGGACTTGGAAGTCTGGTTGGCTTGAGTTTAAATCCAAGCTCTGCTGCTTACAATTGGGAGTGTTAACTAATCCCTCAGAACATTGACATCTGTAAAGTAGGGACGATAAACTTTGGTATTATTTTGGCCATAAAAAGGCAAAGGTGAGAATTGGCTAATAGCGTAACACACAGCAGACCCTGAATTCATGCAACGGTGACCACTCTGAGCTGTGAGGCAGCGTTCAGATGCGTTTCCAGCACTCCCAGAGTCCTTGCGCAGAAGACATCATTGTTTCCCGTTCCTAGTTGTGAAAACTGCGTAGTTAAGGATTAGTGGCAAGTAATCGCTAATGAGTGATTCAAATCCGGGCTTGTTGCACGGTGTCTGCCCAAAGATCAGAGGCTCTGTGATGCAAGTGGAGGTTAGAGATGCTACAAGAGGTTTTTATAGTGGGATGGTGGCCGAGTCTTCGAGGAGACGCTGTAAGCAGTGTGGCAGCTAGGGCACAGGGCCCCTATAAACAGCAGAGCTGCTGGGAGGTCCCAATGAGATCAGAGAAGCAAAGAGTCAGTGCAGGGCTGGCCATATAAAAATGCCCAGTAGATGTAAGTAATTGAGGATAGGTCAACTCTTAGGCAGTCAGGGTATTAATTTGAGCTTGTAGTGACTTCGGGCTGTTGTATTCCTTTCTGTTCTGTTCACATCTCTTGGAAAAGTTTGATCAGCCCAATTAATCCCTTATATTACCTGGAAATGGCTAAGCTCCCTTTGAGCTAAGGTGGATGTGTTCCGGCGAAGTGAACAAAGGGCGGAAGGAGGTAGTGATGAGAGCAACAATATGATCGCTGTGTTATTTATTGGATGCCTAGGGTGTATAGGGGCCCATCACGTATGGCCACACGTAACCTCCCCAGTCTCCTTGCCCTCAGTACAGGTTGCGTGACCTGTCTTTGACAGGAACGGGCGTGGAAGTCGGACCTTAGACTCTCAGCTTCAGAAGCTCTGGTGAAAATGGCTCAGCAAGGGGGAGGGTTGTGGAGAGGGAGGCGTGGCCAGGTGTCCTGTCATTGGTATACCCTTTGGCATGCAAAGAGCTTTTGCTAGAAGTCACCCTTAAGAAGGGCTAGCCGTCTGTAAGGTCCTGTGGGTCCAGGGTTTTGGGTGAATCCCCTGGCATCATTTTTCCACTCAACATTCGCAGGCCAACTTGGGTGGATTATTCAAATCCTGAATTCAGATTAGTCTGTCTGGACATGACGGGTGAGCATAAAAAGTCTGTGTAGAAAATTAACGATTTTTCAGAGAGAAGATGGATGTTGAACTGTTTTAGGTAACTTCACACATCCTCTTCTTTATATGCTCGAGGGGCTTGAGTTTTATTTTAACCCCAGCATGTTTCACAGGGCTCTCACAGCTGATGTAGTAGCAGGGAATAACTTAGCAGCCCTTGAACAAAGTTATGCAGTGTGGAGGGGGCGGGGGGAGTTTCTCTATTTCCTTGTTTTCAGTTCCAGAAGAATCCAACCTTCTGTGTAGGCTGCCTGACATAGGCCATGGCCTTGTCGGTGGCTCCTTAATTAACAAAGAGGTTTTTATTTGTCCAGGGCAAAGCTTGTCTTACCTCCGTTCCCCATCCGCTAAGCCAGCCATGCAAATCAGCACGCACTGAGGCCTCAAAGAAATCCAACAGTGGACTTAAAAGAATCCACGCAGCTAGCCGAAGGGGAGTTTAATAAGCCTGGTCTCTCCTTTTCTTCTCCTCGCATTCGGTTTTTACAAGACTGTCAGTGTGTTTGCTGGGGAAGAATGCAGAGGCTCCTGGAGGCAGTCAGGGAGTTGGGGTGCTAAGGGGTGCATTGGGAAGGTAAAGAGAAGTGTGGCTTGGACCATAGCCAGTGACTGGATAATTCAGAATTTCCACAGCCTTATGCTTTGGGAAAAAACTTGGCAAAGCCACAGCCTGAAATATACAGTCCTAGATTTTTAGCCTCTAGGGCCTCAAACCGCATATGTTTCTTTCCCCTGGAAGCCTCAGGCTAGCTTTAATCCCTCTTTCAGAGAGTCCTAGGCTGGCTGGTGGAGAGGAACTGGACTTTCACCTGCTGGTCCTAGCCCCCCGAATAGCTACGAAGGCCTCTCAGGCTGCCAGCCTCTCAGGAGCAGTCCCTGCTGCTGGTAGGCACCACCGACTCGAACAGAATTATGTTGTGACTGGCGGCCTCCATACATTCCGGAGAGGGAGGGTATCTGTTCTCCGGGAGAGAGCGAGAGGACAAAGGTGCCAGGTTTGCTGTGATCTCTGCTCTCAGCTGAGTTGCTGGGGAGGGAATCAGCTATAAGGATACCACGATGACTGCCTCAGCCACCCGCTCTGAAACTCACTCATCAGAATGAGAGGGGAAAGCATGAATAATCACCAATAGAGAATGTTTCCCAAGGCCGGGACCCTGGCTCCTGTGTTTGAGTATCTTGCCTAAAAGTCTCCTTTTGCACCTCTAGTTGAAGTGTTAAATGGTAGAGAGAGGGGATCCAGAGCTTCTTGGCTGTCATAGTGGTGAGTCATCATCCACTGGGTCCCCATCAACTGGGTCCCCACGAGGGGTAGAGACGTTCAGTACTCACTTAATATTCATGCGCTCCTTTGTAGTTGGATTGGAGCCACATGAGTAGTTCTGGCCAATGGCTGTCATCAAGAATGATCTGTGCTACTGCTGGGCCAACACAGTAAAGAGGCACTGGGCCAGCTCCATTTCTTTTTCCTCTGCTGGGCAACTTTGAAAGGAATATGCTGCGACGGAGAGGCAATTAGATCTCTGAGTCATTGGTTGGAGGAAGACCCCTATCAAGCCACCTTGGACTCCTCGTCAGTGAGAATTAAATCTTTTGTTGTGTGAAGACACCAAGATTGGTAGTGGGCCTGTGCCAACAACTAGCAATAATTATCCTAATAGGTTGGTGTTGGGCTGGTTGTTTCCAGGGAAAGTATTCTAGCAAGTAATTGCTTCTTCAGAATAGGCTGATGGAAACCTGTCTCCTGTCTAGTCCTGCACAGCCTCCACAAGTTTTTGCAAGATTCTTTAGTAGGAACCTTGAGTATTAACCAGTCCTCAAAGGACATCTCTGGGTTGCTGAAGTCTGTGGAACTTGATGATTGGAAAATACTCCTTTAATGCCCAGAGAGCTCTTCCTGAGTCTATCAGCATTCTGGTTGCACCGGCCACAGCAAATGGATACGACTCCATTGATTCATTCAACAAATACTTAACTAGGTGCCTACAAAGGTCCAGACAGTCTTCTGGGAGCTGGCATTTGTAGTGGCATTTGACCTCCTTCACGGCCCTGCTTCCATCCTCCCAAGATGGTGATTATATAACATGATGGAAGGCTTATATGCAGGAACTGAGCTAGGTGCTGAACCACGTCAAGGATCTCCTCCAATTTCTCAAGAACGCATTAGATAAGAATTCTTCCTCTCTTTGCTCTTACAGATTAGGTGCCTGACCTCCAGAGAGCCTTCAGGTCACAAGTCCAGGAAGTGCAGAGACTTTTTAGCTCCCAGACTCCTTAGCTTCTGTACTCTTTTCACTATACACAGATATTCCAAGATTCCTTCCAAGATTAGTCACATGAGATTCCTGGGACGTTCTTTCCATGGTCAGTTTTGTCCGGTACGCAGAGACCTTTCCTAGTGGTCACAAGAGAGCTGATTCAGATTTTTGCAGAGGAGGTGTTTCCCAAGAATCATGAAGTAAGTATGTTTCTAAGAGACATGGGTATATACCCTATAGAGTCTGACACAGGACAGGGTTTGGAGGAAATCAGGACTGGTCCCTTGTGTTCCTTTGGGACTATAGCATACCTTTCTGCTTCATCCACTCTTCCCCATTAGTGTATTTTTGAAGAGGAGATAGATGCCAGCATCCTTTGGATGTCTGTTTTCCAAGGCTTTCCCTCATTGGCTGGCAGGGAGATTTTGTTTTCCGTTCGAAGTGCATTTTCTTTGATTTAGACTTTAGTAAAGAAGGAGGGCAACTGTGAATTAATCCATCAAAGGGTAGCTATAAAATATGTCTGTGGCCCCAGTGTGAAGTTTTAATGATAATGATTACTGGATCAGGGATGGGGAGAAAAGTGGGAATTAAAAGAAATTTTCTAAAGTCAAAATGCATATTCTTCAAGTCAGAATGCGAGAGAAAGGAACCGACCCAAGATGCAGACGAAGGAGTCATCTTGTTCCAGAGCCAAAGAAATTGCCGACTCAGTAAAACGTTGCCTTTGATGCTTTTGCTGTAGGGACTTTCTCTTTAATGGAGGGTAATTAATTATCATCATCCACTCTTACTTAGTAATAATTCTTTTATAGACACTTGGGCATTCCACATGCATGCCATTGTCTAATATCTAGGCTGGAGGGAAGTGGTTCTTGGGTGGATGAAAATTGCATCCCTGGAGAGCTTCTGCCTTGGGGCACATTCTCCTTAAGACTCTGTGACTCACCAGGTATATGGAGCTTTGAGAGCTAGACATATTTTTGCAAAGCTTGTGGGACCCTGGTTACTCACCTTTGGGATGTCCTGAGGGTGTGGGAAAGAGTGGACTTGACCCTGTTCTTGCTCGGGAGGCAGAAGAACATGTTGAGAAGCTGGTTATTATTGAACAGCCATCCGTGGTCTGCCAGCCTCAGTTCTGTCTCTGCTCCACCTGAACAACATTGGGCAAATCCCATCCTGGGTTGAGCTCCCCAACCTGAGCCGGGCATAACATGTGTTTTTTCTCCTGACCTCACTCAGATGTTCATGAAGGTGACTGAGCTCATCCAGCGGCTGAAGGGGACAGAGCTCTTCAAAGACAGGTGCAAAATAAATAGAGGCTATTAAGGTTGACCTCATGATGATTACACGCCTTGAACCAGTGTTGCAGCAACCTGCCCCTGTGATCGTGGCCTTCTCTCTGGTTACTTTTTAGCTGAGAATTACTTCTCTGTCATGAAGGTGGATGGTGGGAAGGCATAATGGGGAGAGGGGACTAATGTTTGGAGGGTATCTGAACCGGTGCAGTACTTTGCCAAGGCACTTCATCTGTGTTTCCTTACTGAATTGTGTCACTTGATTTACAGACAAAGGGGGGCTCAGAGAAGCTAAGTGATACACTCAAGATCACACGGCCGAAGCTGGTGTCAATGGGGCCCAGTGGCTGGCCTGTTTCTGCTCTGCAAGACTTCCTCTTGGGTAGAAAAGTAAGGGCAAGAATGAGTCAAAGTCAGGAGGAGAATGGAGGCAGCTTCACCATCCCTGCTCTTCCCTTGTGCCTTATTCCATTCCTCCTACCTTCTGACTTAAACTGTGTCCATCCTGAGAGATCAGACATGGCCGGCCCTCTTCAGGCCTGTGCTGCATTCCTGATGGCCACACCCCCCTTCCCCTCACTCCACCCCTCTAACTGCAGCTGAAGTGATGTGTGCTCACCTCCCTACTCCAGGGCCAGAGTGCCCCCCTCCCCTCTCCCTGCTGCTGTCCCAACCGGAACCCCGCCTTGGCTGCTCGACTTGCCAAGCTCCTGGAGACAAGGAAATCAGAGGAAGAACATGGGTGCCAGGTCGTGTCAGGTACCCGAGACCCATCTGGGGAGATAAATGGAGTGCTCTGCCCTTTCTAAGTTTTCTGGACCACTGAGAAGATGGAATGCCAGAGATAACGTTCTCTTCCTCTCCCTACCGTTGGCTCTTACTAATGGACCCTGCTGATTTCCTTCTTTGGAAGGGAGTGGAGGGGGGCCTTCAAGAGAGCAACATGGCAGACGCTCCATGGGGCAGCCCAGAAGCCACACTCGTGGTGCTCAGTTCTGGGAAATGCCTGTTACTCTTTGTTTCTCCTCTTTATCTGTCACTTGTGGCATTTTCCCACCTGAAATGTGGTAAGAGAAAGAGTAGCTAAGGAGCCATTGCCGAACAGAGAAAAAGTGCTTTAATTCTGAGATATTGATGATCTCTGTTCCGGCTTCTCTGGGGATTGAACTGAGATGAGAGATGTGGTGTGTGTGTTTGTGTGTAAGAGAGAGAGATGGATCGCTGGAGTCAGACACCAAAAAGAACTTCCAGCTTGGGAGGGGTATGACACTAGGGCTAGAGGTGGAAGGAAAAGGTCACTTCTGATAGAAGTCTCAGCTCAGGGGAGAAGTCAGAGGAAGGGGGTGCACTCAGGAGATAGCTTCTGGACCAGGTGCTTTAATGGAGATCAAATAGGGCACAGGCCACAGCTGGGACCTCAGAGCCTGAAGGCATCATGTGGAGCAGAGGACATTCTGGACTCAGTGTCTCTTCCTTTTTGATTCTCGTGTTATCACTGTCGTCTAAATAGGCGAGCTGCTTTATCTCGCAGGCCATGGAAGCAAATGCATGCACCAGAGCGGAGCTCCTGATTCAAATGCTTTTCTAACCTCTTAAATTCACATAATTTCAACTCTCCCAAATCCAGACTGCATAGTGGTGATCTCATGAGAAAACATCTTATGCATGCTCTTTGTCCATAGCCGTGTACCTAGGACTAGAACCGCAAAGCTGACTGCATACACAGTCACTGCCTCCCTTCGTGATGCATTCACTGAAGGGTCTTCGTGAGCATTGTCTTGTGTTAATCACCACAAACAGAGTTCCGTCTGGAGGAAGAAGCTGAAGAGGTTAAGAAATCTGCTTATACCCAGAGGATCGCCGAGGAGCAGAGCTGGGGTGGAAACCTGAGCACCCCAGTCCTAAGACCTGTGCTTTGAACCTGACTGTTGGAGAGCCCCTCCTTTTGAGAACCTACCCATCACATGACAGAGTTCCCACCTGGTTACATCCTGTTCTGTTATTTATTACTACAGAGCACGCCATCCCTCAAATATGGTGCCATGGGACTGGCCCTCCCATTCTGAGGGTGAGAAATTCAGAAAGGGCACAGTAAAAACAGCTCTCCCCTTTCCAGGATGTCTCGGGCCTCCGCTGGGACGGCACAGATCACTGCAGGTTGGAATAGCTGGGCTGGGGGATTCACTTCCAAGATGGTCTCTTCACTCTCAGATCTGGTGCCTTGGCTGCGATGGCTGTCACCTGGGGCATGGACTTGTGGCCTTTTGAGATCATGGTTGTGGCACAGAGGGGATTCTTACGTGGAGACTCAAGATTCCAAGAGCAAGTGCCCCCAGTGAAGGGGGAGCTGCATCCCTTTATAACAAGCCTTGGCTCTCACCTAGTCCCTTCTGTTATCCACCATTGGCCAAGATGGCTCAGTCTTGCTCATAGCTAAGGGGAGGGGACAGAGACTCCTCCACTTCTCAACAGAGGATTATCAAAGAATTTGTGGCATCATTTTAAAAACCACTATATGTATTAAAATTCTGTGTCAGTCAGTGGGTTGAACACTTCAGATCTAACAGAACCCAAGGAAAAAGTACATGTCACATTCTTTTACTTCCTTTTAAGTTGACAGAAGAGGTTGAGATGGAGACTATTTGGGCCTTCCTTTGCCTGAAGGCATCTTCTTCCTCTTCACCATGGTGACACAGCAGGAAGGGCATCAGCCCGGGACAGAAGAGCAAGTGGGCACCATCCACCTGTGGGGCGTTGACTGAAAGGAAACCAAAGATCTCTCCACCTTGGCTGTGGTTCAGATTCAGAGTCAGCCCACCTAGTCAAGCTCTTCCATTTTACAGCTGAGAAGGCTGAGCCCCGAAGAGGCGGAAAGACTTGTCCAGAGCTATGTGGTTCAATATGGTAGCCACGAGGCCACACGCAGCTGTTTAAATTGAAATGAATTAAAATGAAAGATTCAGTTCCTTGGTCAAGTGCTCTACAGCCACAGGTGGCTGGTGGCTACCGTACTGGACAGCACGGATATAGGGCATTTCTCTGTTGCAGAAATTTCTCTTCAGTAATGCTGTTCTAGAGTCACACAACCCGTCTAGCCTGGTATAGAGCTGAATCCTAGTCTAGAGCCCTCCTCCTCTGTTGACCAGGCCTGGAAATATTCCGCAGAGAAGCCACGGTGAACTAGGATGTTGTCTCCAGAGGCTCAAAGCACATCTCTTGTTTTTGCCTGTGCACTTGTCTGGCTGACTGCCTGTGGGGTCCTTGCTGGGGATGGGGAGAACATAAGGGATAAACTTTTAGCAGCACCATGGGAGCTCACTTCAGGGTGGGGGTTAGCCCCTGTCAGGGAAGGGAGGCTCCCCATAATCTCACTGTAGTAGAGAAGATTGCATACCTAGTGTTCCTTTGGCTGCAGTCCTGGCCTGTCAGGAGGCCCCCATCTCCCGTTCTTCAGATTGGTAGCTCTATGGTGTTATCATTTATCTCGGACAAGGGTCCGCCCTTCAAGGGCCTCTTAGATATGCCAGCCTCCCCCTACCCTCTTTGGGCCAACATTGCTGCCCTCTTGCCCGCTGCCTCAGGGAGAGAGACTTTGGCACGCCCTTCCCCGTCCCATTGCCAGGTGCCACCTGGGTCTCTAGGGCCCTGTGCCTACTCCAAGGCTGAGTGGCAGATGCCTGAGTCCTGGCTCCTGGCTCCAGCTCTCCTCCCAACCTTGTATGTGACAATGGTCATGTTAATTCATCTCTATGGACTTCAGTTTTTCAGCTGCAAAATGAAGGGGGGTGTGGTTTAGGTCAGTGCTTCTCAAACTTTACCCAAATCTGGGGGTCTGGCTAAAATGCAGACTCTGGTTCCATAGGTTTGGGGTGGGGGCTGAGACTCGGCATTTCTAATAAGCTCCCAGGTGATGCTTCTGCTGCAAGGTTTCAGTGCTGTTGTATAGAACTTTCTGCAGCATTAGGAACGCCTGTTATCTGAGCTCTCTAATACGGTAGCCACTAGCCACAGTGGGTATTGAACACTCCAAATGTGGCTAGTGAGTCCAAGGGGGTGACTTATACATTTTCTTAATTTTAATTAATTGAAACTTCAATGTGTGGCAAGTGGCTACTGTCTTAGACAGCATGGATTAATAATCTCCAAGGTCTGCCACTGACGAGCGATGTGAATTTGAATGGGCCATTTAGTCTCTCAGAACCTGAGCTTTCCCACTATTAAAGAAAAAACGAGGGTGAGGGATAACTCTTTCTGTTTCACAGGGTTATTGGCTTGGGACAGTGGTAGGCTCTAGAATAATTTGTAGGCAGTATAGACGTGGGTTACACAGTAATAACAGCACTGTTGCTATTGTTGTTATTATTATTATTGTTATAGAACAAGGTGGTGAGAAGAAAAAGGGCATTGGAGTCAGACCAACCTGGGTTCAAACTCCACTCCCATCACTTTCTAGCTCTAGTTTGGGCCCTCTTTGAGCCTCATCTCAAAATTGCAAATAATAGTAACTCTTCCCCAGGACTATAGCGAGAACTACATGTCCCTAGACACAGTAGGTGTTCAGTTCATCTTCAAATGTCATGGTGCAGCCTCCCTGGGTCAGCGGACTGGGGTTCCAATACTGGATCCAGTGCTACTTTAGCTCCTGACTTAATCTTGCTTTGCCTCAGCTTTATCCTCTTTCAGATGAAGATCATCATACTTGTCATAAAAGGTTCAATTTTTCATTAATTTTGCCATTCAATGAACATTAATTCCGCTCTTTCTTTACATACTGAATTTTGTGCTAGGTGCTTGAGATTCATGGCAAGTAAACCCTGAAACTGTCCGTATGATCTGCTGTGTGCTGAATCAGTCATCACAGAAAGTACAGTCTGTGAAGCAGAGATCCCGGGCGCTGCACCTGTCTGTAATGGGGGGCTATGGGAAGGCCACCCTGGAGAGAAGGCATTGCATGGGCATGCTCACACATTTGCCGGCTGGACATTGGCGACGTAGGTGCGGAGTAAGGAAGATGGACGATATGAATTCATGAGCTTTCTACTCATAGTTGTCGGAAAGCAAAGGAGACAAGATCTTGAAGGCTATACCTGAAGGGCTTTACATACACAAAGGGGTCAGTATACAACTGTCTCCTGTCCCCGTCCCTCCGTGGAGCTTTGGAGCAGCCCAGCCTCTGTACTGGAACCTCCAGTCATCGTTGCATGTCAGATCTGCCTGAGTCTGGAACGATTCTTTCCTGGTTGAAACAATTCATCAACAAATTTGGATGCAACCAATAAGATGCCATCAGAAATGTACCAGTTGGTGAACATCTTATTTCATTACCAGATTAAAACAAAAAAAAAACCACCCACAAATTCAACCTAGATGGTGAACGAGATCTGAATGGATTCTCTCCCCAGGAGTTCCAGCGGCCTGACTTTGACTTACTGGTCCGCCTGCAGCTCCTCTGAGCTTTGGCTCCAGCGGAGTCTGTACTGATCCTTTGCCACCATGAAAAAACAAGGATCACTTACATCAGCTGGGCTTAGTAGTGTTGAATAATTAAAGCATTAGGTTTCCTTCACAAGGAAGATGCTTGTCTTGAGGGACAGGAACGCGTCTTAAGCCTCTGGAGCTATGCATAGCCACCGGCACTGCAGTGCCCAGAGGATGCTAGTTATTGGGGTGACTCAGCTCCCTGGCCCCTGCCCCCAGGGCAGATTGCAGCCTCTAAAGGTATGTGGGGAACAAAGCCACAGCCTGCCCCACTATCGTGAAGCCCCCTCGCACTGTAAATTACTCCCTTTTCCCACTTTTACATATTCTTGAGTCTGAGGCAAATTCCCTGAAAAGCAATTATCGGAAGGCCAATTTGCCAAATGATCGATTCACCTGTTGACCGATGTACCAAATTTACCAAATTAGATGCTTTGTAATATTTGACTAGACTGTTTAGCCACTTTAACAGGAATGTTTTAAAATTAATGTAAACATCTCATTTTTGTTACCAATGATGCCACATCATTTATCATATTTTATCATTAGTAATACCATTTCAGCATATCACATGGGAAATGTTCAGTTGATGCTAATATTTACGTGCAATTGTTTTAACGGATGGCTACTTTTGATTTTCTTCATATGCTTTGGACTATAAATTTAATTTAGTCTAGTTTAAAACTGACTCACCTCGCATGTTTTCTAATTATAAATTAAATGTTGGCTTTTCTTTTTATTGGAGGTTTAGTTTACATTTGAACTTAATTGGAAAAGTGCTTTTTAATATAAATACAATAATGAATTTAAATGTCAAATTATCAGGGATCCAAAATTAAGGAAGGTATGAACACTGCTGAAAAGTGCCCGATGTTTAGAAAAATGGGAAATGACACTGTGGCCCAATAGAAGTCAGAAGTGGTTAAAAAAAAAACCAAACCTATTACCCACACAATGTTGATATGTAGCACTCCATGAGGAGAAATGGAGGTCTATTGATTTTGTAGCTATTCTCAGAAATAAGCCATATCTTAGGATTAGTAACATTGTCCCTTTTTGGTAAATCAGCTGAGCAACTAGAAAGATATTTTAAATGTTAATTTTCATTTGCACCGATCTTCTCGTATTTTTAATATTTTTAGTCGCTCTGCCTTGATTTATTATTTCAGGTCATTATCAGCCACATTTAAAAATGCAAAGTGCTTACTCTCGCTGTTTCTGAATTGATTCTTCCTTGACTCGTGCCTGGTCCTTGGCACATGACTAGGGTGGCAAATCTCTTCTGGCCATCCTCAAAGTCCCCCCACTGTTTTGCTGTGCCCCTGCCTTTTGCATCTTTCTGTAAACTGCTGGCAAGTTGACGTAAAATTTTAATTAAATTGAAATGAAAACAAGTTAACTTTCAACAGCATGCAAAATAAAGTTGAATTTCAGATGACATTAACTTATAATTTAAAATTTAACTCCACAGCAAAACCATTCAAAAGAAAATCAGAACTAGCTGGAAAAAAAAAGTTCCAGTTGAAAATTATAATATGCTGGAGATGACCTTAGTCCACACGGAAATTTCAGGGGATAAATATTTCCATTAAACTTCACAACATGTGGATCCGGAAAATTTGGTGATTTGGTAATTTGGCAAATTGATCTTTCTAAGAACTGGCTTCCTGGGATTTTGCTTTTAGCAAATTGGTCTTTCAGAGAGTTAGCTTTTACCAATTGGGCGTTCATTGAAATGATGGATTGTACTGAACCCATGAGTTTCTACCCTTTTCCGCCCCTCACCTCTGGATTTTTCTGGAATCCCCTATTCCCCCCACCAAGCCCCTACAAATCTCTAACTAGCTAGACTTCTCAGGGATGCAGATTCATTGAGAGCACTTGATGGCCAAGTCTTTAGGAGGTAGAGGGAATATTTGTGTAATTTCTTTGGGGCCTTTGGCGTGCCAGAAACTCAAGGTTTAAAAGGGTCTGGTGGTATAAGTATGGTATCCTTGTCCCCTCCCTGGCCCTGCCTTGAAAAATGAGGAATTACAGAACTGAATTCCATTTATGCAGCTGGAGGGAAAAATTAAGGCCCCTCATTTAGTTCTGGAGTTGGAAGAGACCCACGATCACTAGTCTAGAGTTTCCTAGACTCCGCACTGCTGACATTTGGGACCAGATAAGTCTGCATTGTGGAGCCCTTCCTGAGCACAGCAGGATGTTTAGCAGAATCTCTGGGCTCTGTCCAGTAGCTGCCAGTATCATTCCCCAAGTGGCGACAATTGAAAATGTCCCCTGATGTTGCTAAATACCTCCTGGGGAGGGGGGGAGTAACATCATCCCTGGCTGAGAACCTCTGATCTACTCTCCCATCCAATCTAGAACTTTCCTTTATGTTTTAAACCATACACCCTCTGAAGGCTACAGGACCCTGAGAACTTACCTTCTCACTTTGGTGTTCCTGGAAGGTAGCTTCACTGATGTCATGAGAAGAGCATGGGCTTTGGGACATATTGCTCTGGAGTCAGATTGAGTCTCTGACACTCATCAGGTGTGACCTTGGGCAAACTTCTTCACACATTTCGGCCTGTTTCCAGACATGTCTTAATTCTTGCTCCATAGATCTGTTGCAAGGACTACATAGCTATGTATATAAGATGTTTGGCCCTTTGGCATGTTTGATGACTATAGTCCCTATATGGGGCCCCAATCCCCTGTCTTTAATTTTACCCTGCTATCATGAATGTTTGTATCCCCCAACATTCATATGTTGAAATCCCGATTCCCAATGTGATGGTACCAGGAGGTGAGGCTTTTGGGAGGTGATTAAGTCATAGGGAGGAGCCCTCATGAATAGGATTAATGCTCTCATAAATAGGTCCCAGAGAGCCTCCTTGCTCCTTCTACCTTGGGAGGCCATCATGAGAAGTCAACAGTCTGCAACCTGGGAAAGGATCTTTACCAGAACCTGACCATGTTGACTCCCTGATGGTGGGCTTCCAGCTTCCAGGCCTGTGAGAAATAAATGTCTGTTGCTTACAAGCCATCCAGTCTGTGCTGTTTTGTTACAGCAGCCTGAATGGACTAAGACACTCTCCCTGGCCGTGTTCCTACACCTCAGTGCTTCGCAGACTATCCGATCTTTGGACCTTGTGGCAGCCCTGAACTCAGCTGTTGAAGGTGCCATCTTGAGCTTGTTCCTTCCTAGCAGACCAAATTGTATAAACCTTGATTCCTTTCCAGACAGTCCAGAGACAACAGCACATTTCATTGAAGAGGAAGTTCATCATTAAGTGTGCGTGAAGCGGGGCTGAAAGGAAAGTTGGGGCCCGGACTGTGATTGAGAGAGGATTCCCGAAGATCTTGTCTGGAAGGTTTGCTTTTCCAGACGCTGCAACAGTCACCACAGAGAGGCTGGACACTCCCTTAGCCTGTGTCCAGAAGAAGTGACAGATGAACCACGGGACAGAAACCGAACACCGCGAGCATTCTTGTCACCAGTGACATCTTAGTGTTGCGTACCCCACGAGGACTCAGGCTAGGTGACTGTGGTCACGGTGCCCTTGGCATCTCTCTTTCCCCACCAGTTGCCTATTTGGAAATAGCTCCCAACACTTTCCAGGAAGTATAAATGAGACATGAACCCTCGAGCCTAGGACTCTGAGAAGCCACATGACCCCTCCAAACCGCCAGCATCTGCTGAGCGGTTTTAAAAAGAGCTTTGGCATCAGGGAGCCACCAGATAGTCCATCCTAGGGGACTTATAAACTCCTGTCCCTTGGGAAGGTCACTGGCTGGGCTCACCTCATCTGCCCCCCTGTGGGACCTGGACTTAATACAGCTCATTTGCTCTTGTCAGTTTCATGTCTGAAAAATACAGGCTCCAGCTTGCTTGCTTGGGTCAGGGGAGGGATTCTGAGTCAAAGTTCTGGGGATCCATCTGGCTGTTGCCAGAAATATCCCCCAGTCAGGGATGGTAGGCCCTTTAAGGGGGCAGTGGATGGAAGGGATTTGCTGCAGTTGATTTTGATCTATTTGAGAACATTTTCTTGGATGCCAGAGCTAGCTTTTGTTTCTCTGGATGAAGGAAGAGGCACTGGCTCTAAGTGACTGCAGTTTAAGAGGCCGGTCTCCCAAAACCCCACTAGAAATAGACTGAAATCGCGGGTGATGTTGGGACTTGCACACAAGGCAGTCTTGCCTACATTCCCTGGAGCGGGAGAGCCAAGGGGATTAGACCAGATGGTTTAAATACGGGGCTGCTGCGTCTGGCCTAAGGCTCTGTGCAATTTACTCCTGGACAGTCTCTCAATTTATGAATCTAAATCACACTGAGCACTATTGTGAATCACCTGTTCAGATCCCTTGCAAGGTTTTGGAGATAAGAGCTTCAGATGGAAGACTTCCCTGCACTGAGGGGAGGAGACCAGAACTGCAATCTCTAGAAAGGACATTAAACTGCTTTCTGGGGGCGCCTGGGTGGCTCAGTCGGGTAAGCGGCCGACTTCAGCTCAGGTCATGATCTCGCGGTCCGTGAGTTCGAGCCCCGCGTTGGGCTCTGTGCTGACAGCTCAGAGCCTGGAGCCTGTTTCGGATTCTGTGTCTCCCTCTCTCTGACCCTCCCCTGTTCATGCTCTGTCTCTCTCTGTCTCAAAAATAAAATAAACATTAAAAAAAATTAAAAAAAAAATAAACTGCTTTCTGGACATCTCTGGGAGGCTTTGGAAATGTGAGGAGGAGGAGAGATGCATTTTTAACCTATTTTCTTCCCTGTGATCTGACTTGGGGGATGAAGAGTGGGGAGGAGGGAGAAGTGGTCGCTCCTGTTGGAGGAACCCCACGAGGGGAGTCTCTACTCTCTATGGAAGGCCTTGACTGTGCTGGACCCTCTTGAAACAGACATGGCTTCAGTCCTTCCAGAAGCATTGAGTCTTGGGATGGAAAGTTGTGTATCTGGATCTAGTTCAGTCTCTAGTTCAGTTCCTGCCTCAACTGTAGGGCTATCACCAAACTTTTCCTTCAGAGCACTTAGGTTGGGTTTCAAGGGTCTTTAGACATGGTCAGCCCCCAAGTCATGACCTCAGAGAAAGTCAGAGCTGAAGCATCTCAGAGGCCAGTCAGTTCAGTATGGCAGTTCTAAAGTTAAAAAACCTGAGGATTGGATTGGGGTGCCTGGGCAACTCAGTCAGTTAAGCGTCCAACTTCAGCTCAGGTCATGATCTCGAGGTCTGTGAGTTCGAGCCCCGCATCGGGTTCTGTGCTGACAGCTCTGAACCCAGAGCCTGCTTCAGATTCTGTGTCTCCTTCTCTCTCTGCCCCTCCCCTGCTCATGCTCTCTCTCTGTCTTTCAAAAATGAATGAACATTAAACAACACTAGAAAACAAAACAAAAACCTGAGGATTGGAGGGGGCATCTGGGTGGTTCAGTTGGTTAAGCTTCCAACTTCGGCTCAGGTCATGATCTCACGGTTTGTGAGTTCGAGCCCCACAGTAGGCTCTCTGCTGTCAGCACAGAGCCCGTTTGGATCCTCTGTCCCCCGCCGGGCTCTGCTCCTCCTCCATTCATCCTGTCTCTCTCAAAAATAAATAAACTTTAAAAAAATCTTTAAAACAAACCCAAATCTGAGGATTGGGGAAATGTTATGGCTTGTCTAAAACTGCACATCGATTCATGTCAGAGTCTGGACCAGGATACACAAGTGTTTCCTCCTAGTCCCAGACCATTCAGTGGAATCCACCCCCACCCCTCGCCTCCTTGCTGTGCTCTCCAGAGAGAGCTCTTGCTTTTTTTTTTTCTTTTCTATACCGCTATCCTTACCCCTGATCGGGATATGAGCCATGGCAGAGTAGTATCCTCTATATGTTCTCCTTTTTCTTTTTTTCTTTCCTTTTTTTCAGCCTTTTACTTTTAATTTTTCTAATTAAGACTTTTTATGGACGTAGAGTTGACATACAGTGTTAATATTAGCTCCATGTGTACAATATAGTGGTTTGACAATGCTATGCATGACCCGGGGCTCACCAGAAGCATGGTCACCATCTGTCACCATACAATGTTATTACAATATTATTGACTACCCCCATGCTGTACTGTTAATCCCCATGACTTACGTTATAACTGGAACTTTGTACTTCTTGATCCTATTCGCTCATTCTATCCACCCCTCTACCCACCTCCCCTCTGGCAGCCAGTTTGTTCTCTGTAATTTATGATTCTGTTTCTGTGTTTGTTTCTTCATTTGTCTTGTTTTTTAGATTGCACATATGAGTGAAATCATACGGTGTTTGTCTTTCTCTGTCTGGTTTATTTCACTTAGCATAATGCCCTCTAGGTCCATACATGCTGTTGCAAATAGCAAGATCTCATTCTTTCTGCTGCTAATATTCCATTCTCTATATATATATCACATCTTATCTATTTATGTGTTGATGGACACTTATTTTTTTAAAGTGGTTTTAGCCTTAGAGCAAAATTGAGAGGTCTAGAGATTTCCCATATACTTCCTGCACCCTGCCTGCCAACATGCACATCCTCCTCCCTTATCAACATCACTCACCGGAATGGCACATTTTTTACCAAGGGTGAACCTACATTGACACATCATAATCATCCAAAAGCCATAGTCCATAGTCCATAGTTTATCTTTGAGTTCACTCTTGATATTGTGCATTCTATGGATTTGGACAAAAGTATGTACCCATCATGACTACAGACTATTTTCACTGCCCTAAAAATCCTCTGTGCTCTGCCTGTTCATGTCTCTCCCTCACCCCTAACAACCACGGATCTTTTATTGTTTTTGTAGTTTTTCCTTTTCTAGAATGTCATGTATGTTGGACATATATACATACATACAGTATGTAGCCTTTTCAGATTGGCTACTTCTTTCACATATTAGTATGCATTTAAGTTGACTCCATATCTTTTCATGGCTTGATAGCTCATTTGTTTTTAGTACGGAATAATATTCCATTGCCTAGATGTACCACAGTTCATTTATCCATTTACCTACTGAAAGACATATTGGTTTCCTTTACGTTTTGCCAATTACGACTAAAGCTTCTGTAAACATCTGTGTGCAGGCTTTTGTGTAGACATGTTTTCAACTCCTTCGGTGAATATGAAGGAATGTGACTGCTGGAATGTATGATAAGAGTATGTCTAGTTTTGTAAGAAACTGCCCCACTGTCTTCCAAAGTGGTTGTACCAGTTTGCATTCCCGCCAGCAATGATGAGGGTTCCTGTCGCCCCACATCCTTGTCAGTGTTTGGTGTTGTCCGTGGCCCAGATTTTGGCCATTCTAATTACGTGTATAATAGTTTCTCATTGTAGTTTTAATTTGCCTTTCCTTGAAGACATACGACATGGAGTATCTTTTCACGTGCTTTCTTACCATCTGTATGTATATCTTTGACGAGGTGTCTGTTAAAGTCTTTGGCCCATTTTTAAAAATCAGGTTGTTCGTTTTCTTATTGTTGAGTTTTAAGAGTTCTTTGCATATTTTGGATGACAGTCTTTTATCAGGTATTGTCTTTGGCAAATGTGTTTTCCAAGTGGGTGGCCTGCCTTCTAATTCTCCTGATATTGTCTTTTGCAGAGCAGAAGTTTTAATTCTCATGAAGTCCAGGTTATCAATTATTTCTTTCATAGATTGTGCCTTAGGTGTTGTGTCTAAAAAGACACTACCATCCCCAAGGCTATCAGGGTCCTTTGCTATATTACTTTCTAGGAATTTTACGGTTTTTCATTTTACATTTAGGTCTATGAACCATTTTGAGTTAATTTTTTGTGAAGGGTGTAAAATCTGTGTCTAGATTCATTTTTCTGCATGGATGTCCGATTGTTTAAATGCCATTTATTGAAGAGACTATCTTTGCTCCATTTTATTGTCTCTGCTCCTTTGTTGAGTATCAGTTGACTGTATTTATGGGGCTTCCTTTTTCCTTACTAATATTTATTGTATATTTATTTGCTCAACAACAATTACTGAATACTAATTGAGCCCTATCTATGTACCAGAATGATGTTAAGAGCTCAGTGTATGTTCTCACATTTAATCCTCAAAGTAACTCTAAAGTAGCTACTCTTCATGTCTCTGTTTTACAGACAAGGACACAGAGACTCGGAGAAATCACCTTACTGCCCAGTTTGCAAAGTTAAACTTTGAGCCCTAATCCTGCCATTTTCTCCCTGGAACTTGAGTTGATGGTATTGACTGTTATGTTATACTAGATCTCCTGTTCATTTCCAACTAATTCCAGTTTTAATTCAAACGAGGTCACAATTGGACTTCAGTGCTTCTACAAGGTGGTCATTTGCAGACTGGCTTGCCACGTTTCACCTTGCCTATATTCTTTGTCTTTTCACAGGGACCTTCCTGCTGTTCCAACCCCACGTGAAAATTAGAATGCCCATTTTCGTTGAGCTAGCTGTGTTTCCTTAGGGCCAGAAAACACCTTGGGCCACATGAAGCTTATGGAATAGCCGACCGCAAGGTTACATAAGACACATCAGCCACCCTACTGCCAAAGGTAAAACTCTCTTTGTTATTTTTATCTTCCAACTCCAAAAAGTATATTCTAAATGGTGTGAATCTCGATGCATCAAACCTTATGAGGTTTGTGGATATCAAGCCTAGAGACATCAGGGGAGGATTGAGGCCAAAAAGTCATGAGAAGTTTGACATTCCAGAAGCTCCCTGACATGGCCCCAGCCCACCTCTCCAACAGCAGATATCTCCTGCTCTCTCCCTGTACTCACGCTTCTTTATAGCCCAATTTAATCACTCATTGTTTTCCAGGTGTGTTTCCTAGAAATTGATCCCAAAGGTCTTTATATCTCTTTGTCAGTGCTTGGTAAAACATCACCTTCTCAGTGGAGCTTCCTCTCCATCCGTAGCTGAAAGAAATGCCCCCATTCCCTGAATTCCACCTTGAACTTCTTATCACACTTGGCACGTTCCACTTGGTAAAGTAGCTGTGTGCCGACCTGTCTTAGCTTAGCCGAGCTTAGAAATGAGAAGCCAATGAAGGATCTAAGCATCAGAATAAGGGTCAGATTCATGTCTGAATGTTGTTCTGTTTTCCTATGCAAGGAGCTTGGCCAGAGAGAGTCAGGCAGAGGGCGAGATCAGAAAGAGACTTCTTGACCTCTAGAATGAATTGGCAGAGACAGTTAAGTAGATGAAGTAACACTGCAATATTTTTGGGTGCTCGGGGGCCTGTGAGCCTATATCCTTTCTGGTCTCTGGTTTCCCAGTCCTTTCCCTGAGGATATGTTCCAATTCAACGTATCTTCCTCTTTTTTCTGACATACCTAACTACACGGGTGCACATGTGTGTACGTATCTTTGTGTGTGTGTATATGTGTACTTGTGTGTGTCTGTGTGCATGTGTGTGTGTGTGTGTGTGTGTGTATGTTTGTGCTGACCTGCTATTGTTGTCACCATTGCAGCCAGTGTCCCGGACACAGATGGAGAGAGATAGAAAGGCTACAAGTGATAGTGGGTATAGTTTGGAATGAATAGGGCTGGAGACTGGATGCTGATAAAGGAAGTCTATTTCTGCTTGGTTTCCTGAATGTCAAAGTGGTGGGAACCCGTGAGCAGGTGACTGAGGGGGCAGACTCACTCTTTGACCTCGACAGCATTAAGAATAGGAGGATCTCTCTACCCACTCGATACTTGCATTTGTTTATAATAGGTGAAGGCCATTTTGATGGGAGGCAAGGGCATTGCCAACATGACCTGGAGGGCTATTCTGGGATGAATCGCCTATGATGTTATCTCTTCAGCTACCATGAGTGGGGAGTATGTATTATTATTGTAGCCATGTGAAACTCGAGAACACTACATAAATTTGTGCTATTGAGCAAGAGTGGTTATGTTGACTTGGTATGTTTTCACACTTACCCCTGCAAGTTCTCTGCTCTTTCCCTACTTTGGTTCCTTTAAGTCGTGGTCTTCTTTAAGATTGGAGGTATTTCAGAGAGTGGGAGCTGGATGGAAGGCAGGACCCTGAGCCCAGAGAAGCATGGAGGAAAGGGAGGGAGGCTGTGGTGGTGGCTTCTCCCTGGATCTGGTGAGGACTGTGTGTGCTTGAGAGGGAACATCCTGACCTTGTAAAAGAAACCCAGCACAGACACGTGGCAGCTCCCAAATGAGCCCTCACCTCTGAGAGGGCTGCAATTTGAATTAACAGAGATCTCAATTCTCTTTAAACCGGCCAGGGAAGTCAATTTATGTTTATATTTTGTCAAGACTCAGTTTACACGGGACTAGTTTTCTTTGTGATGCTGAGGCCTGAGTTGTAACATGCAAGTTAATATCGCTTGCGTGCATAATATGAGGGGGGGAGCCAAGGGTGGTAAGAGGAATGCAGGAGTTTAAAGCTTATTGAATATCAATGGAAAGACACTTACAGATACTCTTTCACTCAAAGAAAACTGGCGTCCAGATTTAAGTGATTTGTCCAAAGCCACATACAGCATTAGTGGTAAAACCGGCCTGGGTGCCAAGGGGCCTGACTTTAGTAAGGTTTTATTGGTAATCCTAAAAATTAGTTTTCTTATGGTCAAAGCAGTTTTAAGAATTCCCTGAGTCCATAAAGACTTCCAGATTCTTTCTCTCTTTGTCTGTCTGTCTGTGCCTCTCCAACACACACACACACACACACACACACACCCCACAACTAAGAGAGAGAATACTGATCTTTAAATTACATTATCAGAGAGTGAGCTCCCAGGTCCAACACAGTCAACTCCAGACCATATCATCTAGAACAAAGAGCCAGGAAGAGTATGGCAAAGAAGAGGGGGGCCTGGGGGCTTTGTTGTAGCAGATCCACAGACAAAATAACCCCCAGAAAGAGAAGTTCGCACTTGAGTGAAAACTAACGAGAGCAACTCTGAGACAGGTAGCAGGGCAGTTGAATGGAAAGACTTGGTGGTACATGGAACGGGGGTTGGCAGCGTGGGGACAGGAGTCACTGCTGGAGGAGAGGAGGCCACCGGGCAGGGGTGCTTTTGGAAGCTTGTTCATGAAGGGAAATAAGGAAAAGAGAATGTTCTGCCAAACAAAAGGGATTCTCAAAAATCAGGAGACTTACCAGTCCCTTCCCGCAGAAAGAAACTACACTTCTCCATACCAACAGAAGAGGGTGCTCTTGAACTAGGAAATGTTGTCAGCCACCCAACCTCTGCAATTGTGCTTACATACAACCGTATGTAAACTCTTAAGAGTGAACAGAAAATGTCAAACAACACCAATACACGGCCAATAAGGAAAAAAAATATGAGAATCCAAACATTTCAACAGATGCAAATGCTCCTATCAAAATCGAACATGAAGCAGAAGAAAACAACATCCAAACTGAATTAAATATCTGAAAACCAGCATTTGAAAAATATAAAATCGACATCCTAAATCAGAAGTTTTGAGGTTTGGAACAGAAATAGTAAAAAAGTCAGGGAATATGTGAAGCAGGGGTTTGAATGGACTCAGGAAAGAATGAGGGAAAAGACGAAATCATTTTAAAAATAAAGGCTAAATTACAAGGTACTCATAGGACACTAGCTTTCCCTGAAAATCTAGGAGACACTGAGGAGAGTGTTGAAAAGTGGATGACACATAAGGAATGAAGCAAAAAAGAACACAGAGAATGTGATTGATAGAAGATAGGCTTGGGAGAGTCTGAAAAAGGAAAAATTCCCATGGTAGAACAATTACTATTTCACACCGAGAGCTAAGACAAATTTCCAGAGTTAAAAGAAGACTTCAATCTGCGTGTTTAAAAGCCCCACTGTGCTCCTAGGAGAATTAACCTGGAATGGTGAAGTTCGGGACATATACCAGGAAAATATCAGACTTTAAAGACAAAGAAAAAAAAATTCCCTAGGCAAAAAGACCAAATCACTTACTTAGGAAAGAAGATCAAGTAAGTATCAGACTTCTCATATAAAACAAGAGAACAATGGAGCTGCATTTTCAAGAAATTAAAGGAAGTGCAGTAGGAACATTTTCTTTCTGGGTGAGCTCATCTCCAAGGATTAAGACTGTGAGAAGCAGTTTTCTATGTGCAAAAACTCAGAGATCACTTGATATTGTTCTGTAACGGATCTACTAGAGGGCGAACGTTATTTGACCCAAACAGGATCAGGACACGGAAACTCTGGCACATGAACGAGAATGGAAATTAAGCATCACACATATTTCCTTGTAAATCTGTAGGTAAGCAAGGATGGGGCAAGAAGAGAAGAACAGTATAAAGGTACATGTTCTGAAAGGAAACAATATAAAAACAATACATTGTTGTGTAGTTACGAGGTGGGAGTGAAGGATATTACTTATAGCAGACAGGTAAGTAGAGGGTAAATGAGAACGAATGGACTGGGGCACCCGGGTAGCTCAGTCGGTTGAGCGTCTGACTTTGGCTCAGGTCATGATCTCAGGGCTTGTGAGTTCGACCCCAGCGGCAGGCTCTGGAGCCTGCTTCGGATTCTGTGTCTCCCTCTCTCTCTGCCCCTCCCCCGCTCATGCTCTCTCTCAAAAATAAATAAACATTACAAAGATTTTTAATTAAAAAAAAAAAGAACAAATGGACTAAGGGCATTATGATAGGTATTGGTGAAGAGCTAACCACCACAGCAAAAATACTAACTATCCTAAACACCAGAAGAAATTTAAAATGGGCACAGGAAACAAACCACATAGAGGAAAAAGCAATACGCACAGTCAGTTTTACACAAAATATGAGCTGAGGCCAAGTACATCAGTCATATTAATACATTATATTTGTTAGATCATTATAGCTTATTATTAAGTTTATTAATAAATTACAAAAAAACCCCATCGATTATGTTCTAATTGACTTACTGCAAAACTTAATTCTATGAGATACATAAGACACATCTATGATAAAGTGGTACAGAAAGGCAAAGAATAGAGGGACTAATAATGATATTCCAGAAAAATGGAAACAGTAAAATAAATAAGGGTATAAAAAGACCTAATCAACTTAATTACTAAAATGAGCATGACAGATAGATTGCAAATCTCATGTCTTCATGGAGAATACACTCTCTTCTCAAAGCGCAAGCAAAGTGTTCATAAAAATTGATCACCTACCGGTTCACAAAGGAAGTCCTAGTAAGTGCCAAGAAGTAGAAGTTAATAACACAACTTAAAAAGGTCCTTTTACCTGGAATTTAAACAACAACAGTAACTATTAAACTACTATTGGGTGAAGGGGATATACGAACTGAAATTGCAGAATTTGAAAGAAACAATCATTAGAATAAAAATATGCACATTAGAGTTTGTGAGACACAATTAAAGCAGTGATCTGAGGAAAATCCATGGTCTTAAATACTTAAATCAATAAAACACTTAAACAAATTTAATTATCAACACAAAAATATAGAAGTCTCAAAAAATAAGTCAAAAGAAAACACAAGGAAGGAAGTAATAAAGATAAAAGAAGAAATTAATGTGGTGGAAAACAGTAAAAAGAGGAGAGCCAACAAATGAATCAAATTCTGGTTATTTGGGGGAAAAAAGTAAAACAGACATACCAATAGCCAAGAAAAGAAGAAAACACAAACAGACAAAATGAGTTAAGACTAGCGGGAAACAACCATTATAAACATGAAAATAAATCATAAGTAGACTACTTTGCAAAACCGTTCGAACACATTCAAAAACTATGAAATTGATTATTTTCTATAAAAATTTAATTTGCCAAAACAGACCCCATTTGATATACAAAGCTCAAACAGACCACTCTCTGGAGTGGAAAAAAGATGGAGAAAGTTATCAACAAATTATATATAGAAACACCAGACCCAGCTGTTTGCACAGGAGAATTCTACAAACCTTCCCAGATCAGATAATCTTAATGCTCTGTAAATTATTCCAGAGTGTAGAAAATGAAGGAGGACTTCCAAATTCCTTCTAAGAAGTAAGTATAACATTGATATTTAAACCTAATAAAGATTAATAATAGCAATAATGATAATAGTGATGTAGTTTATAGGAAACTACAGACTAATTTCCTTTATAAATATAGATACAAAAATTAAGTAAACTTTTAGCAACAAAAAAAATCTCAAACCACCATAAGAAAATAAAACATCAATACCAAATTTCAGGAATGCGAGGAATTTCAATATGAAGAAATCCATTAATATAATTCACCTAATCAATAGATTTAAGGGAAAGAAACCTTATTACTATCTTCATGGCTGTAGAAAGACTTTCAACAATATTTGAAACTGATTCCTGAAAAATGCAATCAGTAAAATAGGAATTAATGGATACTTTCTTGACATAACTTACATATATGTACATGTATATATAGGATTTGTGTATATATATGTATATATATATACATGTGTGTGTATATGTGTGTGTGTATATATATACATACACACACACACACACACATATATATATATACACACACACATACATATGCACACATATGTCCTAAACTTAGTATCTTAATCTTAATTAATTGGGAAGCATGAGAGGCACTCTGGCTAAGACTAGAAATAAGGAAAAGATGCCCCCTCTCTCTATTATTGTTTAACACTGTTTTGGAACTGCTAATCAATACCATGAGATAAAGGTATAAAAATTTGAGAAGCAAAGCTATCTCTACCGTAGGTGAAATGATAATGATCCTTGAAAACCCAAGAATTAGTGATTCAACAAATGGAAATTAGATAAGGAATTTATTAAGATGGTAGGACATAAAATGAACTTATAAAAACCAATAGCCTTCATACACACAAAACATAGCTAATTACAAGGTACAACATGAGAGGAAAAACTCATTTACAGTTGCAACAAGAAGGCAAAACTTAAGAAGAAATATGCATTTTAGATTCCACATATGAATGAAATCATACGGTATTTGTTATTCACAGTCTGACTTATTTCACTTAGCTTTATACTCTCTAGATCCATCCATGTTGTTGTTGCAAATGGCAAGGTATCCTTTTTTATGACTGAGTAATATTCCGTTGTGTGTATATGTGTGTGTGCACATGTATGCATACATATATATGCATACATATAAAATCTTTTTGGGGGTGGGAGGTGGGAAAATGGGTGAAGGGGAGTGGGAGACACGGGCTAATGGTTACAGAATGATAGGTCATGGGGCGGAAAGGTGGAGCATAGGGAGTCTAGCCAATGGTAGTGTGATAGGGTTGTATGGTGACAGATGGTAGCTATAACTGTGCTGAGCATAGCACAATGTATGGAGATGTTGAATCACTGTGTTGTACACCTGAATCTAATGTAGTATCATGTGCCAACTCTGCCCAAATAAGAAAAAAAAAAAAAAGAAATAAAAAATCTCAAGGAGAAAAATTTTAAATGCTTCGGAAAGACATGAAAGTAGATTTGAGCAAATAAAAAAACACCCATTGCTCTTGGAGAGAACTCCTTGGCATCATTCAGCTGTCAGTTCTTCCCCAGTGGATGTATAAATGTAACGCAATGGCAAGAAAAAACACTAACAGGCTTCTTTTTTTTTTTTTTTTGAAATAAATAAGTTGATTCTGAAGTCATGTCGAAAATAGACATACAAGAAAAGCTAGGAAACTTTGGACAGGGAGGAAGGGGAAACAATGAGGGAGAATGATCTTACCTGATAGTAGGATGTGTTATAACTGGTTGATGGTTAATACAGTGAGGCACTGGCACACAAATAGACAGACAAGAGGCTGGAAAGAAAGTCCAGCATTGGATTCAAGTATGCCCAAAAATGTATTATTGGGTAAAGGTGGCATTTCAAATGACCGGAGAAAAGGTGGACTTTTAATAAATGGTGTTGGGACAGCTGGAGAGCCCCTGGAAAAAAGATAAAACTGGATTTATACCTTATGCCACGTGTCACAAGCTAAAAGGATTGAGAAATCTAAATGTAAAACTTACAAAATAAGCAAATCACACAAGTACTAGAAGAAAACACGGATGAATGTTTTTTGTAACTTGAGTGTGGGAAAAAGTTTCCTAAATGTGACTCAAAATCCGTATGCAAAAAAAAAAAAAAAAAGAGATTCATAATTTCTACTACATAAAGTTAAGAAAACAATTGCTTGGCAAAAAAAAAAAATAAGCAAAATCAAGAGAAAAGTGGATCACAGGGAGAAAATGTTTGCAATATGATGTATCAGAGATAAAGACTATCTCCATAATGTCTCAAGTTTTTTTAAAAAAGTTGAGAAAAAACCCCCCAATCACCCATGTCCACAAAGACATAGGAAAATGATCCTTAAATACATGAAAGTGTGCTCGACTGCCCTCATAATGCAAGAAATGCTGATAAAACTGTACTTTTTTCCACAGATCAAAATAGAAAAAAAAAAAAAACCACACAAGTTGGACCGTATGCTGCTGGGTGAGGCAGTGGAGGAAAAGGCTGTATTAGTTTGCTGGGGCCGCCTTAAAAAACCACCACACACTGGCGACTTAAACACAGAAATTTATTTTCTCACGTTCTGAAAACTAGAAGTCCAAGATCAGGTTGTTGGTAAGTTTGATTTCGTCTGAGGTCTCTGTCCTTGGCTTTCAGGTAGCTGTCTTCTCACTGCGTCCTCACATGGTCTTTCCTCTGTGCAGGCCCATCCCTGGTATCACTTTGTGTGTCCAAATTTCCTCTTCTATGACACCAGTCAGATTGGATTAAGGTTTACTTTAATGGCTTTATTTTATTTTATTTTTTAAAATTTGTATTCATATATTTTGAGAGAGACAGAGAGAATGTGAGTGGGGGAGGGGCAGAGAGACAGGGAGAATCTCAAGCAGGCTCCACACCATCAGCACAGAACCCTAGGTGGGGCTTAAACTCACCAACCATGAGATCATGACCCGAGCCGGACTCAAGAGTCAGATGCTTAACCGACTGAGCCACCTACGTGCCCCTAATGGCCTTATTTTAACTTAACCACCTCCTTAATATAGTCACATTCTGAGGTACCAGGGATTAAGGCTTCAACATATGAATTTTATGGGGTAACAATTCAGCTCATATCACAGGCACATACAATGCTGTTTGAAGTTTAAATGGTATAATCCATTGGGAGGAAGTTATGGCAATATCTAAAAAATTATCTACGCAGCATTTACTCTTTGACCCAGCAATCCGACTTCCAGAACTTTGTCCTGAAGCTAACCCTCCAAAACAAACAAGCAAGCCAAAAGCATATGCACAAAGTTATTCATCGATTAACTTTGTAGGTGTAAAATAATGGAAAAAACCTGAGTGCCAATACATGAAATATTGTTTAAATAAGCTGTGGTATATCCACACATTGGACTGACTATTCAACTATAAAAAGAATGGGGAAGAGCTGTAGTGATTATTCGTTATTTCCAGGATAGGTTTCAAATAAAAACTATAGAGTAAAAAAGAGAACATATAGTAGCTACTTTTTATATAAGAAAGGAGAGGAAAGAAGAAAGAAGAATACACACACACACACACACACACACACACCACACCACACTAGTTTTTGCAAAATGAAACTTGGGAAGGATATATCAGAAGCTAATGAAATGGTTGCACACATGACAGGTGTAGGGCAGGAATGAGAAAAGGGTAGAGGGAATGAGGAAGCAGTGACACTTTCCTGAGTTTGTCTTCTCCTATAGCTTTTACTTTTAAATCATCATGACGTGATGCATATTCAAAAGTAAAATTAAATAAACAAGGGCCCAAACCCCTAAGAGGAACAAAAAGAGAAACAAATGAGCCCTGCTGTACAACCAGCTGATAACAGAGCCCCACAGAAAGAAAGGATTAACTCAACTAATTGAACCAAAACTCTGGCTGCACATGCCTCCCGGGATATAGCTGAAGGGCAAAAAAAGAATTGCAAAGAAATTTAGGCTTTACATGGTAGGTTTGCTATTGGTGGTGGTGTAGCAGTTTTCTCACACAGAGAGTCGTGACACCAAGGCTTTCTTTCCAAGAAGCAACTTTATGTATGCCAGCTCTGGCTCAGATGGGTTTGTACCCCAAAAACTGAGCCCTGAACACCACATGGTGTAGTCTTTTATACATCTATTTCTTTGTCTCCCATATGTGGGTAATGTGTAGGCATGCAGTCTGACTGGGTGGTCTCATGTTATGGGGTCATGAGGGAAGTCATGTACACACACTGGCCAGGTTGCCCTCCCTTATCTTGGGGTCCATTCGTCTTAAGGAGGGGACTCTACCACAGTGGTGCTGGCATCACATTTCCCATGCTATATTGTGCAAATCGTAGGATAGAGCAAATGAGTTAACATCGGGTGTTGTTAGAAACCGGATTTTATCAGGAGAGAAGAGAGCTACAGATATGGGACAGGAGAAAATGAAGAGCTCTCTGTATTGGATTTGAAAGTATCAGAACGAACTCACGATTTCACCACATATTTCTTAGCTCTGTTCAATGGAATATGAGGAAAGAAAAGTACCAGTTGGATCTGCAATATCTTATTCCCTGAAATCAAGAAAGTGTTTGAAAACCAGTGGGGACATATCAAATGAACACAGGAGTCAGACTGAAAAAGTTCCCATTGGCCAGATTAGGGAAAAACTGAATATCACAAGACCAATGAAAATAATGTCTTTTATTAAATTGAATTTAAAAATGATATTCAAGCACACAAAACACAATGAGATGAGAGGGTGAAGAGGGGTTCTTTACAGAAGAACGCTAGTGGAATGTAGAAGGAATGACAGAAAAAGACCATTTTGTCACCATTGATATGATGGTTAATTCAGGCAAGTAATAGCAATGGTTGCTAAATTCTTTTGATGAAAATTTCTTGAGTAGCAAGATATTCATACATTTTGAAGTTTAACCTTGCAAGTTACTTACTAATTAAAAAAAAGGTATTTCTACTTTGAAAAATATCTGTTAGACATCATTTTAACCAGTAATCAAACAGCATTACCCATAATGGGATAATCTGACATTATTGCTTCCTGATGCGATTCACTGAGAAAGACCCAATGCCATTTATGTTATGCTAAATATGTCTACTCAGAACTTAAACATGAGAAAACGATCAGAAAAGTCCTAATCTGTGGAACGTTGACTGGGTGTTGCAAAAATCTCATTCTCAATGAAAGACAAGAAAAAAAAAGTGAGTTTTTAATGAAGAATGAATGGACATGACAAATAACGATAACCTATGATAATAGATTTGATCTTTGATTAAAAATAATTAACCATTAAAGGCACTGTCAGGATAATTGGGAAAGTCCAAATACTTGTTGTATATTAGATGATACTAAGGCATCAATGTTAAGGTTCTTGATTGTGATCATGGCATTGTGGATATGGAGGAGAATGTCCTACAAAGAAGAAGCTGGTACTAGAGAGGATATTTACAAGCAGGAATATAAAGTGATGCAATCAGGGGAATTGAAGGCCCAATACCCCTAAATATCTCTAAAGTGTAAGTGGGATTTGAGGTTTGTTTGGACAATGAGAGAGAGTGGACTTAAAGATAATGTGTCTTCATTTGAGTGAGTGGATGGATGGCAACGACATTCGCTGAAATTGGCAAGTGTACATACTGAGTTGAGAGATCTAAAAGACATTCCTGAGGGGGCGCCTGGGTGGCTCGGTCGGTTAAGCGTCCGACTTCAGCTCAGGTCACGATCTCACGGTCTGTGGGTTCGAGCCCCGCGTCGGGCTCTGAGCTGACAGCTCAGAGCCTGGAGCCCGTTTCAGATTCTGTGTCTCCCTCTCTCTGTGACCCTCCCCCGTTCATGCTCTGTCTCTCTCTGTCTCAAAAATAAATAAACATTAAAAAAAATTATAAAAAAATAAAAGACATTCCTGAGGAAATCTTCATCGTACCATTAGAAAGGTTAGTCTAAAAGTCAGGAATCTAGTTAAAGACAGAAATTCCAGACTTAGGTCATAACTGAAGACATTGTGGGAGATAAAATTTCCCAACACAGTAGAGAATGGGATGACAATGGGGCTGAGCAAAGGACACTGGGAAACACGTGTGTTCCTTGAGAATCCTATTGTCCTATCCATTCTCCATAAGGCATATTCCAGCATATCAGAGCTTCAGAGAATATGGTAAATCACGGTCAGTTAGGAATACCTGTGCATCAGTCAAGTTCCACCAGGAAACAAAAGTCAGTGAGATGGTCTGTCTTCTGGTGGTGTCAGAAGAGTTAAGGAAACACAGAATTTGGGGCACCCAGTCCAGAATAGCAAGAGTGGGAAACCATCACCACTTTAAAAAAACGTTTGTTTATTTTGAGAGAGAGAGAGAGCAAGTTGGGGAGAGGCAGAGAGAAACTGAGAGGGAGAGAATCCCAAGCAGGCTCCATGCTGTCAGCACAGAGCCCAATGTGGGGCTTGATCTCACGAACTGTGAGATCGTGACCTGAGCTGAAATCAAGAATCTGACATTTAACTGACTGAGCTACTCAGGCACCCCAGGAATGGGAAACTTTTACCACTTTTATACCAAGGGACAAAGAGAAGAAACCATGCTCCTGACACCTGGTGTGAGTTGGGACTATGGAGGAGGGACTGCCAAGTGGGAAATCTAGGCAAAGAAGACCACGCCTCATGCCAGAGAGGCCTAAATGAAAAGTAGGAGAGGGGAGAAGAAATACCCCAACCTTCCTCACCTTCACATTGAAGAAAATTGAGATGTAATTTACATAAAATGTCATATAACATAGAACTCGTCATTTTAAAGCATATAATTCAGTGGTTTTTTAGTATATTAACAAGGTTGTGTAATCATCATCATTATCCAATTCCAGAACATTTCCATCATCTCAAAAAGAAATCCCATACCCAGTAGCTGCAAATTGTCTCCTCTCCCAGTCCCTGGCAACTACTAATCCATTTTCTGTCTCTGTGTATTTGTCTATTCTGGACATTTCTTCATATGAATGGAATCATACAATATGTGGCCTTTTGTGTCTTTCTTCTTTCACTTAGCATAATATTTTCAAGTTCATCCATGTTGCAGTATGTATCACTACTTCATTCCTTTTTATGGATGAACAATATTCTATTGTATAGATATATCACATTTAATTATCCATCCATCAGCTGGTGGATATTCAGGCTATTTTCACCAATTTTCTGCTTGTACAGAGCCTCAGGTTCAGCTGGGCCAACTCAGGTCTTTCATGAGAAAGTGTTTAATTCTATGCATAGGTGTCACCTTCTAGATTTTCTAAGCCCCTGTAGACAACTCACTGTCTAGTTTTTCTTTCTTTTTCTTTTTTTAAATATGAAATTTATTGTCAAATTGGTTTCCATACAACACCCAGTGCTCATCCCAACAGGTGCCCTCCTCAATGCCCATCACACACCATCCCCTCCCTCCCACCCCCCCAACAACCCTCAGTTTATTCTCAGTTTTTAAGAGTCTCTTATGGTTTGGCTCCCTCTCTCTCTAACTTTTTTTTTTCCTTCCCCTCCTCCATGGTCTTCTGTTATGCTTCTCAGGATCCACATAAGAGTGAAAACATATGGTATCTAGCTTTTTCTTCTAAGCATTTTGTTTGGTCTATTGTTTTCCCTCATTGTCTTGAGCAGTGTCTATATTAAAACACTAGCAGATAAATGATTCCGATAAGTGCCTCTACCCCCAAAGGCTTTCAGCACTACACACATTCTGAGGCAGGAGAATGAAGACTTTGGAGTGAAATGATGCTTCTTGAGTAGCATCTACCAGAGAACCAGGAGACAGGTCAAGTAATTATTGTTCTTTGGGAATGAGTTTCTGAAAGAGCTCCAGCTTCATTCTGCTCTGTCAGGTATGAGGAATGCAGGATATTTCTCAAGGCTACCGCTAAGCTGGGGGAGTCAGGGTAGGACTAGGGTAAGAGTTGCTGCTCTTACTGAGATGTAATTGTTTTTCTTGAATAAAAGTCACTGGGTTGCTACAAGCCTTTGATTAATTTCCAGAGTTCTGAAAAAAAAATAGATTCTGACAGTTTTTGCAACTTTTGTTTCTTGGCTGCTTATATGGATGGAAATTTTTTTGGAAGTCCTTACTATCCCAGTTTGATGACATCATCTTGCACCCCAACTTTTAATATCCTATCAGTGGACAGGGCATAGTTGGCAGAAAATGGAATGGAGGGGGGATGAGTGGTAAATCGTTAGCCCACCCTAGAACAGTAGTCAGTGTTTAACATAATACAAGATCAGTGGTCAGTGGCAACCTATCTAGCCTTCAGTATAAGATATCCAAGCTCTCCTTTGATACTTCTAAGTCAAAGGGAACTATAGAAATAATTTTGGTCAAGAAATCTTTTGAGTCTTTGAGACACCAATATGGCCCTAGTTTCAACATCTTGTAGCCCTCTTACCTGCTGCTTAATCCAACATCCTTACTATATTCTAATGAAATCCTTTTTCAAATCAGCATCCTTTTCAGGAAGATGAAATGAATACTTTTCTTCCCTTCGTCTTCTGTCTCACAAGTGATCAGATTTCATAAGAAAGAGAGAAGAAAAACATACAACCAAAATCTGTATGACAGCACACTATCCCTCTCTTCCAGACCTCTATGCCGGCCATTTAAAATATGTTCATTTTTGTATCCAGTCTCAGAATTCTCCTTTTATCCTCAGTGGCATGGAGGCCATTATGAAATGTGTGGGTCCCCCATCAGACACCTTTCTCATAAAACCAATGTGCCTGTGGGTAGAAAAATTCTGGCTTAGGAGGAGAGGAACTGTAGTGTGGTCTGCAAATTTACCAGGTTCCAGAAAGCAATCACAAAGTTCCCACTTACTCAAACCCTTTAATCACCCTGTGCTGTCAGAATCCTACTGCCTCTTCTCTGCTTCCTGACAAGGCAGGTGTGTGTGTGACAATGTTCATCATTTAGGTTGCGGAATTCAAGAAGTAATTTTATATTCTGTGACCGCTCTAGGGTTTCTGAGTGGGGACTCTACCGCTCTGTATTTGTCACAAAATAACTATACAAAGACCCCACTTGATGAGGGCTGGGAATGTTGTCCATCGATCCATGGATAGGTCTAGAACTCCTGTTGGGGTTTTGGAACATCCAACCACATTCATTCTACTCCTACTATGTGCAATGCCACAAGAGACCTCATGAAGAAACGAGATTCTAGGCAGAATTACACAAGAAGGCAACTGCAGACCTGGAGGAGGTGGTATATTAGTGACATGAGCATAAATTAGTGGTGGCAGGATTTGACCCTGGGCCCTCAAGCAAAACTGAAATTTGTCGCTATGCAGAGTTTCTCACCCCTTTCGCCATTTTCCTTTGCTCTGGGTCCCCACTTGCGATTCTTGAACCACAACAATTAGTACCCACTTGGTTTGCTTTCCCAGTGTTAAATTAATTAAACAAGTAGGCCATTAGACTGAGGTGGCTTTAATGCCTTAGTGGCTCTTGTAAGCTAACCAAAACCTAAGCCTGTAATGCCTCAAGGTTAAAAAATGGAAACGTAAAGACCACCAATCATAAACAGCCAAGTAGGCTTTCCCAAATAATGTTTAACCTATAGCCAATCAAATAATTTCCTTACTTTGCTTCTGTGTCTTCTCTATGAAAGTCTTTTCCTCTCGATCCTGCAGGCGAACTTCCTACTGCCCAGTTAGAATTGAGTTTTGCTCAAATAAACTCTTAGAAATTTAATATTCCTCCATTTATCTTTTAACACCAGCATACGATGTTCCCATTCTCCCCCCCCTCCCTTTTCTTCTCACCATTAAAATCTACCTATCTCATGTCCCTATAGCATCAGAAAGCTAGGCTGACCACTAATATATGTCAAGATGGCAATCACTGAAAAAGAGATTACTGTTATTTTTCCTCGGTAACATATTTGACATTTTTTAAAAGTTTATTTATTTTGAGAGAGGGAAAGTGTGAGTGGCGGAGGGGCAGAGAGAGAGAAGGAGGAGAGAGAATCCCAAGCAGGCTCTGCCCTGTTGGTGTGGAGCCTGTCGCAGGGCTTGGACCCATAAACTGTGAGATCATGACCTGAGCTGAAGTTGGATGCTTCACCCACTGAGCCACCCAGGCGCCCTAACATATTTGACTTTTAACAATAGCTTTCAATCTTTAACTTGAAAGGACAATCAATGAAAATTCCTGGAAAAACAACAAGGTGCGTGTGTTAGATATTTTTCAGCTTCCATTGCACTCTGTTCCCCTCTGTGCCTGCTCTCCACTGGATGCTTTAAATACATGGTCCGTTCAATTTTCATGATAACCCTTTGAAGAAGGTATTATTATTTTATCATTCATAAAGATGGGTGGCACAGGCAGTAAAAGGCAGAGCTGTGATTTGAACCCAAGTCAGTCTGACTTCAAAGCCTTAAGTACTTCTCCCATGACAACTCCCTCAGCTGGAGGCAATTCAGACTGAACAGCTCAAGCCAGGGACCAATGTGGTGGGAATTCGTGTCCTTGGTCTCACTGCATCCACTTTTCATTCTAGTCAGATAGATAGTCTCTTCCAACTCAGAAATTTTCTTCCTTACTCTAATGTTTATTTCTTTTTCCGGATTCCAAAATATTATTTCTTCCCCTTATTTTGGGACTGAACTGACAAGAAAAACCTCAGGCCTTTCTCTTGATGGCACTGAGTTGCTCAGAGACCAGGGAGAAACAATCAAAACCACTGTTCCGTTGGAAACTGTACTTTCACGAGTCTTGAAATTGGTGAAGGTTTAATAGCTAGGTGGCCCAGAGTAGGGTTCTGGATGATATGAAGGGGCATAAATAACACAGTGATCTCAATGGAAAGGTGGAAAAACACCATTATGCCCTTCTTCTCCCTCCATATGTTGTGAGTTGTGGGGCTCAAGGGAAAGACACAGTGTGCCTTGAGGGGTGTGGGGGAAATGCGAGCTCGAGGAATGATGTTTATGAGCACTCTGATCTTAATGAAACACCAGGTTGGGAATGTGGTAGGCATGAGTCAGGAAATTCTAAGGCCAGACTTGCACTACGGGGAGAACAAGTAACTCCTGATTACCTGTGAACAGGTCAGGACCACCTGGCTGGCCTCTTCTCCTACCGTTTATCCAGTTGGGCAAGAGAACAGGGACAGGTGGGCTAGAGATAAATTATTCTCTGTCTCAGTCTCCCACTTGTTGGTGAGATTCAGGCCCAGGCAAAGAAGGGATTATATGTTTGAATTTACTATGATTATTACAGAGAAATCAAAAGCCCAATTTGGGTAATAAGTGCTTGTATATTAGCTATGACTCTTTCTTCATCTACTGCTGACTGAGGTAGGTAATTGAGTTGGCCAAAAGTGATCTTAATTTTCACGTTAGGTTTGAAGTAGTCCAGAGGTACAACAATATGGGTTACCATATGGACTGTGTGAACTTTGGTCCTATTCTGCCAGTGTCCCCATAATCCATGCCCTCTGTGTGTTATGCTCTGTTGGCCTCTCCAGGATTCTCTTTCTCAGCATTCTCCACTCTTCTTTACAAATGAACAGTCTCTCCTATACATTTAGCCTGTAGCAGAGGGAAACAAGCCACTGAGAGATCCAGGGGAGGGTGAGGCTAGGCACTGGTGAGGGCATTGGGACTCAGTGCCCGAGACCCAGGGGGTGCTTAGCGCATAGTTGGAATTGGGTCTCAGTCCATATTTGTTGATTTTTCACAAAATGGTGGTCTCTGGATCTCAGGTTGTTGGCGAGAACTAAATATAAGGCGTGGCGATGTGTTTGACCAAAGTTAGAACTTTTTGGTTGTGGTGAAATCTGAGGGCAAAATTGAAATTCCATCTTGCTCCCCCAACTAAAGCCACCGAAAAGAGCTCCCTCCTCATTGTGGTTTCTGAGACTCAAAGAAAAGACAGCTCCAAGTGGTTTATTACACAAGGTTCAGAAGGCTCCTGGGCATCTGACAGTGCCCACCATGTTGGATTTTGATGGGTTAAGTGTAAGTGACTCAGGAACATAAGGATTAAATTTCCTCTCCAATACACATGGGCTTTAAATGAGGGGAAAAAGGTGCTTGGGGCATAATGCATTTATTTGCCAAACCCAAACATTCAAAAAATAGTTCAAGATGTCTCAGTAAATTCAGCCAGCTGCCCAGTCCCCTCTTTCCCTGGAGTGATTGTCTACATACACATGCTGCTAGGTTCACAGAGGGTGATGCCTAGCCATCTGGATCGCAAGTCTCTGGTACAGATAACTGTAAATTCCCAGATGGCTTAGTGATAGTTTTAGCAGTCTTTTTCCCAAAATATGAGACGAAGCTTCCTCCAGCCATCTCACCTCACCCCATGTCTGCTCAAATACACATCCTCATGAGGTAAAGAGCTTTTGTATTGACCAAGAACTGGTGTCTCAAATATTTAGATCAAAAGTCCTGACTTGGTGTCCTGTTTACATGTGGTAGTGTTGGTTTGAGGTGAGACCGGTAAGTGGTGAATGTATGGCTTAATTTCTCCGGATCTAAATCTAAATATGTCAGGTTACAGAGGTTTAAGGGAGAGAAGCATGGAAGCACAAAGATATAAAGGAGGCTATGCCAGGCGTCTGGTAGTGAAGAAAGGGGAGAGAGGGTAAGAGCTATGGAGCTAGGGGCAAGTTGAGTTCAAGAGCACTTGGCTGAGTCTACATGTCCTGTGGCCACCGGATGGGAACAAAGGGTTCCACCAATCTAATTTGTTTTGGCCAATTTACATGATAAAAAAGCAGGGACGGGGATTTATTGTTTCTTTATGCGGGCGGATTAGATTGTCGCAGGTTAAACTTGTATTGCCAACAGCACACTGACCACATCCACTGTGGTCATGCCCGGCTACGCGCTGTGCTATTGGCAGGGTTTAGATATGGAGCAGATGTGGGGTAGGGAGTGCAGGAGAGCAAAGATGCTTCCAAGTTATAAGCCTGCTACTGGGCAGACTGAGGTGTCAATACTGGAGACAGAGAAAGGGGACAAGGTGATGATAGACAGAGACAGTGCCTTGAAAAACAATATCAACAGTGCATATTTATTTTGGAGTTGTATGCATTCCTGTGCCTGTTTAAAAACTGTCGTAATTTAAATTGTCTAAATAAATGAAGCTGTCCTGAATCCTTATTCCACTTTCTAAGAAAAGCATAACTCCCTTGGTATGGTGGGTATCGTACAGATAAAATCTCAGTGACTTAAATTGTAATGGTCATCTCCATTGCTGCCTTTTTATTTCCCCTGGATTCTTGTTCCTCTTTGTTCCTTGAGATCTCCTTTATCTGTCCACTGAAACATGGAACTATGCTTCTTTAATTTCTCTTTTTTAAATATGAAATTTATTGTCAAATTGGTTTCCATACAACACCCAGTGCTCATCCCAACAGGTGCCCTCCTCAATGCCCATCACCCACTTTCCCCTCCCTCCCACCCCCCATCAACCCTCAGTTTATTCTCAGTTTTTGAGAGTCTCTTATGGTTTGCCTCCTTCCCTCCCTGTAACTTTTTTTCCCTTCCTCCCCCTCCCCCATGGTCTTCTGTTAAGTTTCTCAGGATCCACATAAGAGTGAAAACATATGGTATCTGTCTTTCCCTGTATGACTTATTTTACTTAGCATAACACTCTCCAGTTCCACCCATGTTGCTACAAAAGGCCATATTTCATTCTTTCTCATTGCCAAGTAGTATTCCATTGTATATATAAACCACAACTTCTTTATCCATTCATCAGTTGATGATGTTTATTTATTTTTGGGAGAGAGAGCACAAGCAGGGGAGGGGCAGAGAGAGGGAGACAGAGGATCTGAAGCAGGGTCTGAGCCAATAGCAGCGAGCCTGAAGAAGGGCTTGAACCCACAAACAACGAGATCATGGGGCCAAAGCTGGACGTTCAACCAACTCAGCCACCCAGGTGCCCCTATGCTCCTTTAATTTTAATAGCCATGACAGATGTTCATATTAGACCTTTATCACCCCCCAAATCCATGGATTTCCATAAAATCTTCTAAATACCCAAAGTGTTTGACAATATTTCTGTGTTGTTAATATTCAGCTATAAGCTTTATAGGTCAAAAGACTCAATCATCACTTTACAGTGACTGCTTAAATAAGACTTGATTGAGTTCCTTGATGAGAAGTTCCACTCCAAACATGGAGAAAGGAGTAAGGCTGCCATTGTCCCAGTTGCAGAAATCGAAGCAGAGGGCTATGTATTGAACTCGAGTAACGCGGTGGTTGATGGGTGAAGTTAAGAAGAGGAACCAGAGAAATCAGAGGGTACCAGAGAAAGGAGAGGAGAACTGGAAAGAGAAATATAGAAGAAATATAGATGGTTGATAGATGGAATATCTATCAAGAAGTGAGCCCCAGAACAGCAAACATTTTAACTGATAGTGTATAGAAAACAGGACTCAGGTCTTGGGTAGATGTATAAATGGCCACACAGCTGATGGTACACATTGCTTTCCAATGAACAGGGGTCCACCTGCGAGAGGACAAAGCTGGGGTGTGATAAGTAAACTTCCAGAAAACTCAGAGGTGGAAAGTGACTGTTATTATCTCCTGTATTCTGGATGATAAAGTTACCAAACTAAGAGGTTGGGAAAAGGAAAGGTAACAGGACTAAAAGACACAATTGGAAATGTTGTGAATTAAGAAGAAAGGCAAGAACTTGGTGATCCCTCTGGGGTGAAAAATCAAACTAACTTCCCCAGGAGTCCCCGATTCTCCTCCTCTGATCAAAATGCAATGGCAAAGCATTCATGAAGCCCACAAAGCTTGATGAGTGTGTGCTGGGACCAGAAACTGTGTGAAGTGCTATTTTATCTCAAGTCAGTGAAAAAGGTTTTAGGATCATTTTCAATTGACAGTTGAGGAAGCTGAGGTTTGAAAGGATGGGATTTGCCCAGGATACCACGAGTCCTGAGTCTTAGAGCTGGACCTGGAATGTGGAGCTCATGACCACACATTCCATGTTTTTCTGCCATGCATCACTTCCACGATTTCGTGGGAAGGATAGTTCTGTGTCACTCCTGAAGAAAAATGGGTCTTTAGAAAACAGGGAAAGCCAGGGGCCTGGCTGTGTGACCTTTCCTTTAGCCACTCAGGGCTGTTGATTCTCTCAGGACCCTATTTCTGGGTTTTATTACTGGTTCTGACACTGTCTGGCCGTGTAACCATAGACAGATCGTGTAGCCGCACAAGTCTCAATTTCCTGGTCTGTAAAATCAAAGCATTGAGCTGGATCATGAGCCCTTGACACTCTGACATTCACATCTGCAGCGTTCACTGGAGTTACCGCTCATCTGCCCACTTGGAGTCTGCAGTGTTTCAGAGGCAACAAACCAGAAGGAAAAGGACAAGAGCACAGACGTGTTTCTGGGACAGACAGGAAGTGAGGAAGTGGGGGAACCTGTCTCTGACCTCATCCCCACTCCTTGTGGCCTCTTTAATTCTTTAAATGCCTATTGTGAGTCTCCACCCAGAAGTCCCTGTGTCAGTTACCACTCAGCCGGTTCTCCCAAGAGTTTGTCAACATGATTTTAAAATGTTATCTTGTCCCTGGAGCACTTGCTCTTTCAGAGGTGACTCTAACAAGTAGAAATTAAAGATTTAAAAAAAAAATAAGCCAATGGAGTTTTGAAATGCCAGCTTCACTACCGTGTTTAAGAATGGCATGGAGGAGGGGCACCCGAGTGGCTCACTTGGGTAAGCGTCTGACTTCGGCTCAGGTCGTGATCTCACTGTGCATGAGGTTGAGCCCCGCCTTGGGCTCTGTGCTGGCAGCTCAGAGCCTGGAGCCTGCTTCGGATTCTGTGTCTCCCTCTCCCTCTCTGCCCCTCCGCCATACATTTTCACCACCCCCCTTCTCTCAAAAATAAATAAACATTAAAAAAATTAAAAGAAAAAGAATTGCATGGAGGAGATGGTTGTAGGAAAACACGCAGTAACTGGAAAAAGATTGCTATATTCAAACCCAAGTTTGAATCAGAGGCAGTTGAGGGAGTCTAGGAGCCTGCCCAGAGCTGTTGGATGGAATACAGCTTTACGCCCCATCCACTGTTGCCCATGACCACTTTGTTTGTGCATCTCCTTCTTTGGTTTCTGCACCAGGCAGGTCAGCTGAACCAAAAGTTCCAGATCCTGGCTGTGCTGCTACTGGGGTAACTTCACAAGTCACTTTGCCTCTCTCAACCTTAGTTTTCTCATCTGTCAAATGGGGCTTGTTTCGAGGATTCAGTCAGATGATTTTGTAAAGCCCCCAGGGTGGTAGCTGCCTCCGGTAAGGCACGCAGGGGAGCGGTTAAGAGAATCGAGTCTGGGACTAGACAGGCTGAGGTCGAGTCTGGTTTCTTCCATTTACTAGCTAAGGGAATGTGAGCCGCTTTCGTAACCTTCCCATGACTCAGTTTCTTCAACTGCAAAGCGCTGCCGGTAAAGACGTGCACCCCGTTGAGTTGTCAAGGATAAATGCGTTAAAATGTGGTGGAAAGGTGTCTGGTTCCTCGCAAGCGGTGTAAACTTGTTTACTCTCAACTGCTGTTATTTTGATGGTTTGTCTGCACCATATTCTCCGGTGGAAAAACTGTGCGCTTGTTCTCACTCATGTTGAGCTTACCCTCAAGCTGCTACAGGCAAAGCCCATTTCATTTGTTCAATTCATATGAACAAATCATAGGATCAGACGAGTTCAAGTCTCCCTCGTCGTGACAATAGGAGGAATCAGGAGAAAGCCTCTGAGCTTTTTGCTTCTGGGAGACCATGGGTGACCCAGAGCATGTAGGAGCCCAAAGTTGTCCCCACCCCCGCTCCCCCCTGTACCTGAGCAGCAGAAGGGGAGGCTCCAAGGGTTCCCACCACACTCTGGGTTTGCTGTTTGTCTCCTCAGAGACTCCTTGTTGATTTCAATCATAGCTCTGCAGAGGGGGCCACAGCTCCCAGGGCATCCCTGAGATCCCGGCTGAGCTGGGGTGGGGATTACAGGGTGGGGAGTGGGAGGGTGGGGTTGGGGAGGGGGGTGATTCTGAGCTGGGAGAACCTGCATAAAACCTGCCAGTCAGTAGCTTTGAGAAAGCAGGCAGCACCCACAGGGGATCCTGGTCTAGAGAGCAGAGACCCCCAGGGAGCCCAGCAGCCAAACTGTGAGTTGCTCTTCAATAGGAGTAGGGGGCGGGAGGCAGAAGAAACCACAGTGAAATCTGCAGGCATTCCTCGCCAAGCTCACATCCTCACAGAGGGGGAGGCAGCGCTGCAGGCTCCTTTCGGGGCGAGTGTGGCGCGAGTGTGTGCAGGCGTGCACGCGCATGCACACGCACGCACGCGCACATTCATTCTATAATGACCTCCACACGGAAAACTCCTCCGCCATCCTTCCCATCCGCGGTGTTTGAGCAATTAGGTAGGACTTGGGCAGAATGATTCATGCTTCAATAAATTCAATTTCAACAAAACATAATTATGGTGAGTCACCTAATCGCAGCTGTAATCACGGCCCGCCCCTCCAGAAGTCAAAACAGTTGAGGGCATTCAGCAAGGGCGTCTGTTCCCTCATTATGACTGAAGTTTGCATCTTTTGCCAAGCAGCCATACTTGGGAATACGGTTCCTTTCTCATTTTTGGAAATTACAGAATATTTCAGACCTACATCAAGGTGCAATGCATACCTTAGTGACTACTCTAGTATTCACCAAGCAGTGAAAAAGAAAACCTGAAAATATGTTTGGATCTCTGATCCTGTCCCTCTATTTTCTCAGTAGAGACAACAGTATTTGCTTTGGGTATTCATCATTCCGTGGCTGCCTTTCTCTCTCTCTCTCTCTCTCTCTCTCTATCTCTGTAGCCTTCAAATCATATAGTATAGTTTTTGTGGACTGAGTGTTAAATAAATGGCCTCATTTGTGTATCCTTCTGCAAGTTTCTTTGCTTAATTTTTTGATATTTTTCATATTGAATGTATATCTCTAGTTTTCTCATATTAGCTGCTGATAAGAACTCCATATACAACTATATCAAAATGTATTTTTTTAATCCATTTTCCTCTTGATGAACATTTAATTTCGTTCCCAACCTTTTCTTTTCTTTATAATTTTTTTATATGTTTATTCATTTTTGAAAGACAGAGAGAGAGCACAAGCAGGGGTGGGGCGGAGAGAGAGGGGACCCAGAATCTGAAACAGGCTCCAGGCTCTGAGCTGTCAGCACAGAGCCCGATGCGGGGCTCAAACTCACAAACCGTGAGATCCTGACCTGAGCCGAAGTCGGACACCCAACCGACTGAGCCACCCAAGCGCCCCTGGTTCCCAACATTTTCTAACACAAGTGATACTTGCATGAACATCCTTACACACATTTCCGGTGCCCACGTGTGAGTTTCCCTAGGGGGGTGCCCAGAAGCAGAGTTAATATTTATTGGAAATCTGTGTTGTAAACCTTAGATGCTGCCGAATTGTCCACTAGAGTGCTTGTACCCCTTTGCATATCCCCCAGGAGTTTAGAAGAGTTTCTGTTATTGTGTTCTCGCCAGTACTTGGTACTGTTATGATGGGAAAAGAGGATAAAATAGGCAGAGAGGGAAAGGTTAGGACCTGAGGTCCCTGGGCTGGTGGGGGGGGGGGCAGGTACACATTGGAACGATGTTGGGAGTGGTTGACCACAGCAAACCCCCTGGGGGTAAGGTCCTTCTTAAGAATGTAACAGACCCCACCTACTTTCCCTCAGGTTTCCCCTCAGGAATTTTTCAATCAAAATACCTCACTAAAAAAGTAAACCATAACATTTGTTATAGGAGGGACAGCATGACCAGTGTGACCCCTCACACAATGGAGTCGAGCCAATCAGGAATGGACAACCCGGCACCTAGAGCTATCCAGTAAAGGTAGGACCTGAGAAGGAATGAGGGGGAAGGGAAGGGAAGGGACAGCTGACCAGAACCTTATAAAATAAGGACCTCACCTAGAGTCGGGGCATTCACTTTCGAATGTCCCGTCTCCGTAAAGAGAGCTTTCCTACTATTCTTACTTTCTGATCTTAAACTCTAATAAACTTTGCCTACTGCTCATTTTGTGTCTACCTCTTCAGGCTTTGAAGTTGTGAGACAACAAATTCTGGGTGTCAGGCTCTTAATTTTTGCCTATTTACTAAGTGTGAAACATACAGTTTTAATTTACGTTTTCCTAATTCTTGCTGAGATCAAGCAGTGTTTCATAGGATGAGAAACCATTCAAATGTCGTCTTTTTGTGAATTGTCTGCTCATATATTTTGCCACTTGTCTATTACTTATCTTTTGGAGAGGTTTTGGGTAATACATTAAATCTATTTCAGATATGGCAATTTACAATTTGTTTCTTTCCATATCCATTTGAATAAGTTGCATTTTTCAAGAAATTGTTCCTTTCATCTAAGTTATAAAGTACGATGGTATAAAGTTGTTTCAAAGTTCACTTATTTTTTTTAATGTCTGTAGGATTTGTGCTGATAACCTATGTTTCATTCCTGACACTGATTTCTCTCTCACTCTCCCTCTCTCTCTCTCTCTCTCTGGAGAGTTTAGCTAGAAGTTTGCTGATTTGGTTTTGCTCTGTTTTGTTTTTCAAAAAAACAGCTTTTGGCTTTGTTAATTTTCTTTATAAATTGTTTTCAGTTTCATTGATTTCTATTCTTATCTTTATTTCATTCCTTCTACTTCAGACTTACTTTGCTCTTCTTATTAGAGCTTGCTAAGGTAGATTAGGCTGCCCTCTTTTGCATGAAAACCTATGTTCGCTCTGAGTACTACTTCAGCTACATGGTATAAATTTTCATATTTTATTTTTTTCATCATTCAGCTCAGCATGTTTTCTGATTTCTTTTGTGATTTTGTATTTGACCCATACTTATTTAAAGACAAGCCGTGTAATTTTCAAATAATTGGATTCACCTGGATATCTTATTTGATTTATTCTCTTGTGATCATTGGATACAATCCACATGATTTCAGTGCTTTTAAACGTATTGACCCTTATTTTATAGCACAGAATATAGTCTATCCTGGCAACTGGACTATCTGTGTTTAAAAGGAATGTGTATTTGGATAGAATTCTATAAATGTCAATTAGATTGGGGTGTTAATAGTGACTTTTACATCTTGTAGTTGTTTTTCCTTGATCAGAGAAGGGTATTAATACCTAATATGATTAGGGGATTGTCTGTTTTTTTTTTTCCTATAATTCCATCAAGTATAGATTCATGCAGATTTCTTTTTTTTTATTAAAAAGATTTTTTTAATGTTTATTTATTTTTGAGAGAGAGAGAGAGCATGAGTGAGGGAGGAGCAGAGAGAGAGGGAGACACAGAATCGGAAGCAGGCTCCAGGCTCTGAGCTGTCAGCACAGAGCCCGACATGGGGCTCGAACTCACCAGCCGTGAGATCATGACCTGAGCCAAAGTCAGACGCTTAACCGACTGAGCCACCCAGGCGCCCCATGCAGATTTCTTATTCCGTACAAACACATTTATAATTATAGTCTTACTGGTGAATTGTCCCTTGAAAAAATTTATCCTTGATTATACTCTGTTGTAAAGTCTATCTTAAAAATCTGAACTTAATATAATTATTCCAGTCTTCTTATACTTACTGTTTGCATGGTATATCTTTTCTATCCATTTACTTTCAAACCGCATGTGTCTTCATAGTCAAAGTGGGCCTATTGCAGGCAGTGTACTTGAGTCTTGCTTTTTTTGTTTTTACATTTTTTTTAATTAATTTTTTTTTAACGTTTATTTATTTTTTTGAGACAGAGAGAGACAGAGCATGAACAGGGGAGGGTCAGAGAGAGGGAGACACAGAATCTGAAACAGGCTCCAGGCTCTGAGTGGTCAGCACAGAGCCCGACGCGGGGCTTGAACTCACGGACCGTGAGATCATGACCTGAGCCGAAGTCGGCCGCTTAACCGACTGAGCCACCCAGGCGCCCCTGTTTTTACATTTTTTAAAAAATGTTTATTTATTTTTAAGAGAGAGGGAGAGACAGAGCCTGAGAAGGGAAGGGCCAGAGAGAGAGGGAGACACAGAATCTGAAGCAGGCTCCAGGCTCTGAGCTGTCAGCACAGAGCCAGATGTGGGGCTCGAACTCACGAACCACGAGATCATGACCTGAGCTGAAGCCGGACGCTTAATGGACTGAGCCATCCAGGCACCCCGAGTCTTGTTTTTTATATTGGCTCTGGTAATCTCCCCCTTTTAATGCTCGGACCATTAACGTTTAATGTGATTAGTGGTTTGGTTGAATTTAGGTCTATTATTTGATTATATGACTATTTGTCTCCTATTGCTCTGTTCTCCTTTCCCTGCCTTATTTCAGGTTATTTGAATTTTTTTAGTATTCTATCTTAATTTAAATATTGGCTTAAAGTTATACATTATTGTATATTTCCAGTGGTTGTTTTATATATCTGTAAAATATACAGACCCACAGTCTATTAAGAATTGGGGCGCCTGGTGGCTCAGTCAGTTGAGTGTCTGACTTCCACTCAGGTCATGATCTTGCACTCATGGGTTCAAGCCCTGAATCAGGCTCTGTGCTGACAGCTCAGAGCCTGGAGCCTGCTTTGGATTCTGTGTCTCCCTCTCTCTCGGCTCCTCCCCCACTCATACTCTGTCTCTCTCTCTCTCAAAAATAAATAAACATTAAAAAATAATAAAGAAAACTACTTTAAAAAAGAATTTATATTACCACTCATGTAAAATATAGAAACCAGCAACCCAGTGGGTCCCTTTACTCCACACTCCCCATCCTTTGTATTATAGTTGCCATATATATTATATTTGCACATTGAAAACCCCATCGGTGGGGAGGGGAAGGAAAAAAAAAAAAAGAGGTTAGAGTGGGAGAGAGCCAAAGCATAAGAGACTGTTAAAAACTGAGAACAAACTGAGGGTTGATGGGGGGTGGGAGGGAGGGCAGGGTGGGTGATGGATATTGAGGAGGGCACCTTTTGGGATGAGCACTGGGTGTTGTATGGAAACCAATTTGACAGTAAATTTCATATATTAAAAAAAAAAAAAAAAGAAAACCCCATCGGTATACACATTTTAAGCTTACTATTTTAAAGAGCTTAAGGGGAAAGAAAGTAGTGTTTTGTATTTGCCCAGATGCGATGGCTTTTTAGGCTGTCCACTCGGGTAGGGCTGAACTGCAGCTCTCAGTGTTCAGTCAAACCTGGATCTAGGTGCTGCTGTGAAGGGATTTTGTAAATACAGTTAAAGTCCTTAATTACAACCAGTTGACTTTAAATTAATCAAAAGATATATTATCTTGAGTTGGACCTTTACAAGAGTGCTTAGGTTTCCCCTGAGCTCAGAGACTCCAAACCTTTGAGGTTTTAGCCTTCTAATTATCTTCCTTTCTTGATCGCCTGCCCTAGCCAGACCCATAACTGTATGAGCCAGTTTTTGTAATAATCACCTTTCTTTCTTTCTTTCTTTCTTTCTTTCTTTCTTTCTTTCTTTCTTTCTAAGTTTATTTATTTATTTAGAGAGATTGAGAGAGAGAGAGTAGGGGAGGGGCAGAGAGAGAGGGGAGAGGGAATCTCAAGCAGGCTGTGCATCTCAGTGCAGAGCCTGACACAGGGCTTGATCTCACGAACTGTGAGATCCTGACCTGAGCTAAAATCAAGAGTCGGATGCTCAACCGACTGAGCCACCCAAGTGACCCTCTCTTATTTTTCGAACCTCTACCTCTATCTCTATCCCTATCTATGTACTTCTGTGTTTGAACTATGAGTTGTACACCTGATATTTACCATTTGTCATTTTTGATAGTCTGTTGTTTCCAGAAGATGTGAGTTATACTCTAGCATCATATTCTTGCAGGCTGAAGGACTTCTTTCAGTGTTTTTTTATTTGTTTGTTTGTTTTTGGTTTTGTAGTACAGGTTTGCTAGTAATGATTCCCTTAGATTTTCCTTATGTGAAAATATCTGTATTTTTACTTTCATTTCTGAAGAATATATTGCTGGATATAAAATTCTGAGTTGAGGGGAACCTGGGTGGCCCAGTCGGTTGAGCATCTGACTTCAGTTCAGGTCATGATCTCATGATTCGTGGGTTTGAGCCCCATGTCAGTTTCTATGCTGACAGCTCGGAGCCTAGAGCCTGTGTCGGATTCTGTGAATCCTTCTCTCTCTGCCTTTCCCCCCGGCTCGTGCTCTGTCTCTCTTTCTCAAAAATAAATAAACATTAAATAAATTTAAAATTCTGGGTTGATAATTGTTATTTTTTTCCTTTCCACACTTTAAAGATGTTGTTCCACTATCTTTTCGCCTCCGTGGTTCCTGATAAGACATCCATTATCACTGAAATCATTGCTCTCCTTTATGTGATGTATCACTCTTTCTCTCACTGTTTTCTAGATTTGTTCTTTATTCATGGTTTTCAACAGTTTGATTGTAACATGTGTTGGAGGGGCTTTCTCTGAATTTATCAAACTTACGACTGGGGTTTGTGGAGCTGCTTAAATTTGTCTTTCGCCAAATTTAGGAAGTTTTTTGATCATTATTTCTTCAAATATTTCTTTTGTCCTGATCTCTCTCTTCTTTCCTTCTGAGACTTCCGTGACATGCATGTTAGACATTTTGATGGTTGTTTTACTTTTACTTATTAATTTTTGGGGTCCAATTTATATCCTGGATACTGATCTTTTGTTAGCTTTATGTTTACAAATATCTTCTGCTAGTCATTGTTTACCTTTCCACTTTTTATGGTATCTTTTGTCATATGTAAAGTTTTATGTTTGTTTTAATGGAGGTGAATTTGTCAGGCCTCTTTGAAATTGTTGCTCTAAACATTTTTGCATGTATCGATTAAAAACATTCTGTCTCACTCCAAGGTTTCTTCTAAAAGGCTTTAAGGTTTTCTTTCTCTTATACGCATTTAATCAGCATTAAATACAATTTTGTTTAAGGAGAGATGTAAAGATTTAGTTAAATTTGTTTTGTATATTAATAGCCAGTTATCTCAGCACCCCCTCTTTCCTCCACTGACCTAGTGTCATCCCCGTTTTATGCTGTGTTTGGTAATATGTCATTTCATTAGTTTCTTTAGAAACAATTTTTCTATCATCAGAGACAGAAGAAATTTTCTGTCTAGGGAGCCTTTCTGGTATCTAACCACTACCAAAAAGGAGGACGCGTCAACTCTAAATGGTGTTTATTTTATTTTATTTATTTATTTATTTATTTATTTATTTATTTATTTTTTAATGTTTATTTATTTTTGGGACATAAAGAGACAGAGCATGAACTGGGGAGGGGCAGAGAGAGAGGGAGACACAGAATCGGAAGCAGGCTTCAGGCTCTGAGCCATCAGCCCAGAGCCTGACGCGGGGCTAGAACTCACGGACCGTGAGACCGTGACCTGAGCTGAAGTCGGACGCTTAACCGACTGAGCCACCCAGGCGCCCCTCTAAATGGTGTTTAAAGACGACTAGGTACTGAATTGGTCCTTCCAGAATGCTCTTTAAATTTATTGCTGATTTTCCAGAGGAGAAATTTAGGGGAAGGAGAGGAGGTGGTCAACTGGCAAATGAAGTCTCCCTAGCTGGTGAGCTCTGGGAGGGAATGGCTGTTAATCAATTGTTTCGTAATGCACAAAGACTAAGCTTATTAAAAATCAGTTGATCTTGAGAAAGAACTCTTGGCTGTCTTTTCCCATCACTTTTCCAACCATCAAAAGCTATTCTCCACAGGAACACCAATTGTGAGTGTCTTTGGTGGAAATAGAGGGATTTAGACGCCCTCAAACTCCAACTAAACTCAGATGTCTCAAGCTCAATCATGCCTTTGCTCTTGGGAAGAGGGCTCCTTCTCTCGCCTTTCTTGGTGGTCAGTGAAGAGCTGCAGGAAAGAAATCTGAAAGCCTCTTTTGGCCACTTTGCCCCATGTTGAGCCACATTCACAGCCAGAAACCTTTTCAAAGGACTGGTTTATACTTGGCTAAAAAAACCTGGCGGTTGTGATGTACTTAATCCTTCAGTTCTTTTGATTATGCAATGATAGAAATGATCTATTTAGAGCCTGAACTGACTGCAATGATCAGGTACTCTGGGGCTGCCCGTGTTTTCTTAACGTTTAACCTAATGTTTTCTTTCTTGTTGCAAGGAAGGGTTAACACAGAATTCTTCTGCTAACCATTGATCCCTGAAGGAGGAAAAGATTCAAAAAACTTTTAGCTTATATGTACATTGTCTCAAAAATCTAGTGTGAGAAATCTGAGAAACAGACTATTCGCTGTTTATTTTTGCCAAATTGACCATAGAGTGTAACAGCCTCTCCTAAACATACACTCTGATTGGAGTTTTTGTTTTTATTTTCTTGGCAGGCAGAATCCCCTGCGATACCCTTATAGTGTGTACATCGTCTTTGTCTTCTCCAGACCGTACTCTAGAGCTGGAAATGCACATGTCACTTTGCACCTTGCTTCCTTTCTTTTTATTCTGGAGTCAAAGCACTGAGAACTATCCCTCAGACGCACGCACGCACACACACGTCCGCACGCACAGATGTGCGCGCGCGCGCGCACACACACACACACACACACACACACACACACACTCCTCAACATAAAAACGGGGTGGGGTCTCATAAGCTTTCCATTGGACTTTTCCTTGGCTATTCACTGATAGTCAGCAGTTATTCTCCTTAATGGTGACAGGCATGCCTGTGTCGACATACTGCCGAGCTGGCCCAAGGACCGTAAAAAGTGTTAGGGAATATGAAAACTGTAGGTTTTGACTTCGGTTATGTCACCTCTTTTATCTTCTATAATTATTGTCTTGAGCTGCCCGAGGCCAGCATGGCTGCGGACTGAAAGCAGTCCTCCACCGGAGAAACGGACTGGACCAGAAGCATGAAGTTCCATTTCAGTTCGTGTCACACCGATAGCTGAATACCCCAGTCAAATCATTTTTCTGGTTCTCCGTTTTCTCGCCAGCAACAGTCAGGGGTCACAATGCCGATAAGGGCTAGCCATTTAGAATAAAGGAGATAAGCAGGTCTGGTTGGTTCTTTGATATCCTCAGGTTTATTCCCCCCCACCCCTATAACAGAGGAGTGCCCAAATTTGATTGTTGCCATGGGAATGCGGTCCACAGTGTTTCCAGATCTGATTTTTCTAGAGATGCAGTTATATGATTTTTTTTTTTAAAAGGAAGTATCTCCATATCTAAGCATTGGCAACTAATTCAAAAATTTAAAAATTAAACTTTCTGTGGCCCTAGTAAAATATGCCTCAATCCCCGGGTCACCAGTTGTAACCTCTAGACGAAATGGTATTTAAAGTCTCTTCCAGTTCCGAAATTTTATACTTTAATTATCCAAATGGTCTGAATTGAAGACAGAACTGGTGTTTGAATATGAGGAAGATTTTCCTGGCGCCCAGTTCTTATATTTTGAAACAGGTGACCAAGGGAAATTGTGAAACGTCCTTCAAGTGATCTTGAAGGATAAGAGACACCTCCTTCTGTCTGGGATTAGTTAGGAGCAGTTGCCGGGAGGGGACGGATATGTTCTCTGGCAACTCTTCTCAGTTTGGATGTTGTAAAAACGGCATTTTGTGAGTTTTATTTCAAATGTCCTCAGGTCCTTTTAGGGGAGGGAGGGGGGTGGTAGTTTGGTTTCTGATTCCCAGGGCCTCTCCCCACTCAATTCCTGGAATCATCCTGGGGGACTCTGAACCCTGAAATGTAAAGTTTCAGTGTCTAGCTTCCCTTCTAAGGTTTAGATTCGGTTTCATAACTTGGAACTGAAATCGGGGCAGTAGTTGGAGTGTGGATGAAAATGTCTACAGCTCCGGTTGTCTGCATACTAATGAGAACCAGAGAGGCCAATAAATAAAGGTGGAGATGAGTGAGGACAAAGATAAGAGACTTTTAACCTCACTTCATTTATGCTGTAGTTCAGTACTTAAGAAAATTGATTGTGATGTCCTCCATCCATTTTCCTATGGATTAAAAACACCTAGGACGCCCACGGACATCTTTTATACACTTAGCTTGCTCAAGCCCAGAGCCAGGCATTCAGTAAGCAGATGGAATTCAATGTAGTTGCTGATTGTATCAGGTAAGTGCTGGGTCTCTTATTCCAAAGTAACCGCAGCAAAATAAATACACCACCGCCCTCAGGAAGAGCAGAAGATGGGAGCCAGAAAGAAAGCAAGAACATACACCTATTTGGTTATTAATCAAACCTATCCTGACAGCATAATGCTTATCAACTGGGGAGAGGAGGTTGAGTGAAGCCCAGAGAAGCAAGCTGGGCAAAGGATTCACGTTCACGTATAAATGAGTAACACGGATCATTGACTGAGCCCAAGTGCTTTTGATGGCTAGAGCGGGAGATAGGGCTCTCTGGGGTGGTAACCTTCTCCATCACCGCTATCATCCCCCAAATTTAAGTGCTAATCTTATACCTGCGAAGGGGGGGGGAGCAAAAAGATCTGAGGTAGCGTATGTGGTGGTCGTGCGATGGCTGTCTCTGCAGGCATCGATTCTCTCTTTTCCCATGACAGCATGGTGAATTCCCCCTGGGGTACCACTCCTCCAGAATTTCACACGGTCTTGGTGGGCCTGGCGGTCAACTGGCAACACAGTAAATGGTTCGACCTAAATAGCAACAACCAGATTTGCTCTGAGGACTTCGAATAAGTAGAGTGACAAAAAAGAAGTCCAGAGTTCAGCCTGACAGAGCATCGGAAGAGACAGTTGATTTGTTCCCTGATGTTATTCTGGGTCCTGTCCTTTTCTGAGGTCTGACAGTTCTTTTTTTTTTTTTTTTTTTTTCCAGTGACTCACAGAACTATCCCATAGCCTTAGGAAAATCCTACTTTATATTTAAGTTAGGCAGTTATTTCTGTTGCTTGGGATCCAGGAAACTTAACAAGTATGTCGGTTGAACGTCTTCCTTGTGATCTCACCAGCAGAGAGCTGATGGTGAGGAAAAGACAGACTGGGAATCTTTCGATACATTATTAGAATTAATACGTGATTTGGTCAGGTTACTGTATCCAAAGTCAATATACAAAAAATCAATTGTATTTCTATACACTAGCCACAAATCATTAAAAAATAAAATCAAGAAGCATATACCATTTATAATAGCATAAAAATATCAAATACTTAGAGTAAATGTAATGAATCTATAAGTATATAACCTCTGTATAGACATATATAGAATATTATTGAAACTAAACAAGACTTAAATAAGTAGACTGGTTGTATAAGCCATTAGTTTTGGGGCAACGAGAGATTTCTGAAACGGAATCTCAGAGCTTATGTAGTCAAGGTCATCTTTTTTTTGCAGACTAAGAAAACAAGATTAGAAGGATAAAACAGCCTATTCAAGTTAGCCCAGAAAGACCTCAAGTAGCTCACCACTACCACCAGCTTGCTGCCCTTTGCTACCAATCTGGGCATCCCTGCAGCTGGGGCTGGACCATACTCCTTGTCTCCAAGGGCTAATGCTTGGTAATGGCTTTGAGTTGGTTCTGCCACTTCTCGCAGGGCATTCTAGCAATGAGGTCTCTGTCTTCTTTCGCTCTATCTTTCTCGAAGATACGATTCATGGTATTCATTATTTCATGGTATTCTAGTACCCATGAAAAATAGACGGGCTAGACTCACTGTGAGATTCTCCGGCTGAATTAATCATGGAAGTCCATGTTGATTTCTAGGGTTAGTAATCGGTAGTCGTTCTTCTGATTCTTTGAAAGTAGCAGGTCCTCGCTAGCAGACTCACTTATTACATGTAGCTCAAGGGACCACAACCAATTGCATTTTTCCAGTTTCTGGTCACAGATATTGTATAAACCCCCATTTCTTCAATTCTTTCTGGAATAACCAGACTTTAGTAACCAAACTCAGACTAAGAACTGTAGTTTCCTCCCAACCCCCCATGCTTGACTTTCCCTCTGCTGTTTTTTCCTCTCTCCCATGGGTTATTTTTTCCAACTTGGGAGACAAGGAGAATGTGTATCCCAGGTAAAGTGAGGAGGGAAGGGCGGAGCCATGGCACAGACACATCAAAAGAGCCCTTTGTGCTCAGGGCACATTATTCCTGGAATCCAATCAAGTGCCCAAAAACCCAACCAAGCTTTTCAGACAGCACAGAAACCAGTCATGCAGGCCTCTTGGGCTTTGCTTTTTTAAAGCTTTATAGGGTACACTGAATTATTTGGTTGGGTCTTTTCAACCGTGTGACATTTGGATTTTCAATGGCACAAATGGAGTTGATCATTAATTATTTGGACGCTTTAATTAAAAAAAAAAAACAACTTCACTGTGGATTTATGAGGGTCTGCTGGGGGGCAAGGACAAGGAGGCCTTTAGTGATTCCCTCATTTGAATGAGAGTGAGGGTTGGGAAGGTCTAGAAAGGAAGGCTATAGAATCATCTTCCAGGAAGGTCTTAAACCCAAGTTAGGGTTTATTTGAGGGAGGAGAGGCCTACAATGGAAAGGACATGAGAGAACAGAATTCTGGGACCTGCCAAATGCATTGGGGCAGGGTGTTTAATAAAAATCAATGGTTTAGCAGGGAGCCATCAGGAGCGCTCCTGCATCAATACCTTTCACATGAGAACTAGCGAGTCCAATGGATTGGGGTGGGGGAAGGGCTGGTTTCTGGAATATCTGATCAATTGAAACAGAGAGAAGAGTTTGTACGTGGAATGTTGAACGCCCAGAGGGACAGACAGGGTCAGTGCCTTCTGGTTTCAGAACAGAGAGGTAGTGAAGGCATAACATTTGCTCTCTTCCTTTTGTGGGCACGTGTGCAACCTTAGCCTTCTTCTCTGACATGGATAGGTATGATGTTCTTGAGTCTCACACACTCTTCACTTCCTGAGATCCTGAAAAGGCTCTCGCTCTCCCAGAGGGTTCCACTCTTGGGTGCATCTCCACGAAGGCACCTCATCTCAGTGACAAGTGATCTTGGGTGGGGCTGGGGGACATGGGAAAGGAAATTAGCTCTTCTCCAGAAACACCAGGAACTCCCATTTGTTCAGCCTCTTGCATCCAGGAGCCTTGGGAGAAAGAGACTCAGCACATTTAAAAAATGCGGATGAAAAGTGCTCATCCTTGACATCACAGTGCACAGCCATACCATATGTGGAAAAGAAACACGATGCTGATCCGCGCATCTCTTGGCTGATTTCCCCACTTGGATTTTTAAATCCGGTGCCTCTAGTCGAAATAATTCAATATGAAAAAAAAAAGTCACAAAAAACTTGGATGTCCCTGATGTCTTTCCTTCTACAACGCACAAAACAGTTTTAGGAATTGTTCCTATGGTGCCAGTTGACTAGGCAGTATTATTTATCCCTGTTTGCGAAGGAAAGAAACTGAGTCTGAAGGCGCTCAAGCGACATGCCAAAAGTCATAAAATATTAGTGGGCTGGAATTTTGGCCTCCTGGAAACAGGCATTTCTCACAAAGACGTCACAATCTTATCCCCAGGATTATAGAACTAGGCTCTCCAGATGGTGCTTCAGGAAGAAATCCAGAGCATTTACAAGCGGGTTATTTGTTTCTCCTTACAGCTACCTCCATGCAAAGGTATGTATCCGTGTAGAGAAGAAGAAGATGAAATTGATCCAAATTCTTGCAGCAAGTTTGTCTGAGATGTAGTGGTGATAGTGTTTTTCTGTCCCAAGCCAAGGGCTGGAGGGGTTGCGGAAGACACTGAAGGTAAACGTTGCTGGAGTTGATACTTGAAAGTGAAATAAGAGAACAACTGATGGAGAAGTATGGTATGGTGGACCCACTCAACATGAAAATGAGGTTGAGATTGAATATCTCCTCTCAGCCTCAGAAGATCCAGTTGGAGGGGAAAGCGTTTGGGGGGAGGAGTCCAAAACCCAAGAGGAAGGGTTGGACCACAGCTTTCACCCCTGCGGGGAGATACGGGAGTGGGCCCTTGATCCAGGAACTTGTGTGCTCCCCAGGAGTTATCTACCTCAGTCAACCAGGAAAAACACAGGGACATCACCAGTGGGCTTCAGCAGGTGAAAGTCCAAGGACATGGTCTGGTGGATATGTTGTTTTGCCTTAGTTTTCGTCATAGAGAGAGGCGGAGACTCCATTTGGGTGTGGGTTCGTGGGGTACAGTGACTGGGCGAGGTGAAGTATTCTAGGTGACACTGCTCAGGCTCACGGCACCACTTTTCATCCCAAAACACACGGTAAAAGCCAGTCGTACTCTCATCTTTACACTTAAATTTAAGATACTGTATTGAGACAGAGTTTTATCATCTTGCTTCAGGTAACTTATAGGCTTATAGGTTTCAGCACATCTGGGGGCTGTCCGGTGTTGAAAGATAAGGCCCGCTATATAAGTGGTGTTTATTCGGGACTCAAACCCTGAAACAGAACCAATGCATGTGATGTCCCTCCACCTGGAGGGGATGTCTTTCCCCTGGCCGTTACCTAATCGACTCGTATTCTTCATCCTATCTCAGTGTCGTAGTTCCCCAGAGATGCTTCCCTGTACCTCTCAGCCTAAATTAGGTCTTCATGTAAGATCTACCAAAGTGTCGTGTATTTTCCTTCACAGACCTTATCACACGAAAAAGTAGTTACAAACTGTGGTAAGCTATTTAATCCTTCTTTCTGGCACTGGTTAGTAAGGTCCTTGAAGGTAAGGACCATGTCTGTAATGCATGCTCACAATACTTGCACTGCTGAGCAATATTTATTTGAATGAATGAATGAATGAATGAACGAACGGTCTTGTCAGGAAAGCTGAGATTTAGTCTGGGTTCTACCACTGTCTGCCTGGATGGCTGTGGCCTCTCTTGGCTCAAGTTTCCTCATCTGTTAAATGATGCTTTCGGGATGGAAATTCTGAGAACTCTTGTGACAACACTTCTCTCTGATCCATTGAAACCCACCTGTGGTTGGGTCCTTCTTTGGCAGCTTCTTCTGCGCTTTCATGCATCCCCCCCCAATGATGCCGACTCCCCAACACATTAATGACAAGGAATCTTACACTGTTGATTCCACAGCTCCTTTGGAGGGAACTACAGCTTACAAGTCGCATACCACTTCATACCACTCCACTCCCCAAGTTCCCGTTTGACGTTCTTCATGAGTCACTTGTTGACTCTTTGCTGCTGCTTCTCCCTTCCTAGTCTTCTCTCTACTGTCTGCAGCCTCCCAAAGTTCTCTGTGTTACTTAGAGCGGTTTCACACTTGCTTACACACCCTTCTCGCTCAGCTTCCTTGGTTCATGTCACTGTTGCTTCTCAGATGTCTAGCAAACTGACTGCATCTCAACCTCATTGTGTGCTTCTTTCCAAGTCCGTGTCCGGTGACATTGTGTTAGGAGCTTAGGTCAGCCATGGTGGGAATACTTACCACGGAAATTGGCAAGAATCAAATTGGCCGTAAATCAAGGGTTTTCCCTCTTGGAGAAACCATTGTTACACAGTTACTGGCAGACCACTGTCTGAGCTCCTCCAGCGGGGTTATCACCCAGTTTAGGAAGTTGATTTAACCCCAAGACCCTTCCTCACTGAACTTATATATAGTTTTTAATTCCTCATGGTTTAGGCAGAATAGTAGGAGCTGAGAAAGATTCATATAAAATGGTAGCTGTATTGGTCAAGGTTCCTCCAGGAAAACATAACCAGTGTCAGGTAGATCAAGACAGGAAGCTTAATATGGGAAATTAACTATATATTAAGGTTGATAGAACTAAAAGGCCACAGGGATGAAGCAAGCTCTAGATTAACAGGATGCCACTTCTACCTCTACGGCTGGGGTGACAGGGAGAGGAGGTGGTGTTACTAGATTTTAGAGGCTAGAATTGTAGACAGAGAGGCTTCCCGGTGGAAGAGGGACCCCAAAAGAGAGTAAGCTGTTGCTGGCAGCATGCAATGAGGGGAGTACCTGGGCTTCTTCTTTTCCCTTCCCTTCCCTTCCCTTGGCCAGTGGGAAGTCTTGGCAGGCCTTAAATCCAAGCCAGTTGGAATGGAGTTTGGGAAATGGGGCAAGCGGGGGAGGGGCAGCCCCCTATGATGAAGAACAGGACAGAGCAGGGCTGGCAATGAATCTGACAACAAACAGGCAAATCACCACCCTAATAACTCATCATTTTCTGGATAATAATATCCCTGAAGGGACATCCAGTGCCTTCAAGGGTACAGCCAGTCACATGGCTTTCCTCAAGTCCCCCATCAAGCCTCACTCTACAAACCCAGACAATTCCTTGAGTCTGGCTTCCAAATCCATCCTCCAGCAAGGAGAGACGAAGTTCCAAAAACTCATTGTAAGATACTGACAATTCTAATATGGCTTCCTAAAACTGATCACAAGGACCAGGGACGACCACCTTTATGGAGAGATAGAAGTTTCCCCATCTTTTACTAATGGAGCATAAACCAGAGACATTCTTTTTTCTCCTGTCTTCCTTTTATTCACTTATTTCTTATTTTCTAAGAATCCAGGTGCCATACCAGATACTGAGGTTACAAAGGTGTTTTAGAGCTTGTCCTCGGAGAACTTACAGCACGGAGGGGAAGCAGATTATCACGAGCAGGGGCCAAGGGCCTGGACAATGGGGGATTTACAGACTAATCCTAAAGAAATACCCACTTCTGCTTCTTGGCCTGCCTTCACCTGGGCCAGCAGTAAGGGTAGACCATGGGTCGCTGGGGCTCTTCTTAGAGCTTCTTAGAGCTTCAGTGGCTCCCTGGCACTTGGACACTTTGGGGTTAATCCCTTTCTTACTCATGTGAGGCTCATCTTCCCCTGGGTGTATCTCTCCATTTGCCCTTGAGTAAATACTCATGCTTTTCCACTTGGCTCTTCGCTCGTCTTCCCGTGGGGGAGGGGTAGTTTCAGCATCTCGTCTCTTGTATGGCCAGAGGCTGTAAGTCTAGTGTGCCACCAGCTCCACAAATGTCAGATGTCTCCCCTGCCTGCAACCCGAGTCTCACTTTGAGGCCTAGATGGGGGCTGGTCCTAGTTAGAGAGCCCTGTCTGCGCTCTGGTGTGGACCTGCCGACCCTCTCCCAGAACTGGGGCCCCGTGTGGCGTCTGTCATTCCAGCGTGTCATGGGATGCCAGAGTTAGCCAGGGCTTTCCACTCAGCCGGGATCTCCCGTTTGTGCTGTCCTCGAGATTCAGACACAGAGAGCAAGAAATGAAGAGAAACTGAAAATGAGAGCGTCTGGAGAGTGGCGAGGAGGGGAGACAGAGACACAGACAGAGACAGAGACTCTTTCCTCCTGCCACAGTGTCAGTGGCAAACACTGGGGAGAGGACGTTCCCTGCGTGCTCTGAAATTCCAGGGGAAAACACTTGTGCTGCTGCTTTAAAGAAACTCAAAGAACCACATGTGTAATCCAATTCTGTGATTTGGGGTGCTTTCACTGTCGGAGGCGGGCTTCCAAGAAACTCAGCTTGCCTCAGGATACAGAGGGCCTGGATTTCAATACGTTGTGGAGTTACCTGATGTTCCAATTATGAGCCACCAAGAGCCCCTGCAGGAGCAGGATGCAGGAGGTGACGGCCGGAGCCCTGGATGCAGGGCAGGAGGACATGTTGGCTGCTTCCTGCCTATGTGCGTTCGAGCAAGGCCCTCATCATCTGCTCATCGGTGTCGTCATCTGCACGGGGCCATGAGGAGCATCCTGGCCAGTTTACTCAGGTCTGTTGGGAGGCTCGGCCAAGTGGAAGCACTTTAGAAATTGGAGTGCAGTACAGCCACGCAAGGGGATACCACGTAAATGACATTTCCTGGTAGGGTTCGGCTGCCTTCCCCAAAGTGGGGGTCAGCTTACGAAAGCCACCCTAGTGGATGAAATGGTCCCTCCTCTCTTCTTTTTCTCTTTACTGAATTAGGAACAAAACCCTCGTGGCTCGGGCGTGAAGATTGCTAAACAGTGCGTCGAACTTAGAAATGCCTACAAAAATTCCACTCCACTCTGTTTACATGGCCTGCCTTGTGGGGGGAGGAAGCCATAAAGGTTTCTCCAGAAGGAAGCATGTGACCCGGACCTCGTGGGTTAGGATTTCGACAGACTGGAGGCTCTAGCAGCCACGAAGAGCCCAGGAAGAGAGTTTCTCAGGTTTCCAAGGGTGTGCCGTGCCACCCAGTCGCTGAGCGTTTGTGTGTACGTGTGTCTGCGTGTGCTGGTGCGTTTATTAGAGGATGTGGTGGTGGCTTAGGGCAGGTGGGTTTCCAGGGCCAACAAACTGCTTGCTTTTCGAAAAGAGTAGAGTTTTCCTTGGCTCCGCTGCCAGCTGCTTTATCTGTTTTCGTTTCAAAAGATGTGTTTCCAAAGCACCATTTCCTGAAATCTTTTGGCTGCAGCCAGGTATGAGATTCCCAGTTGCAAGCCCAGAGAGAAGGTGAGCTGCCAGGGAGAAGTTTACAATAGGGCGGGTCGTCCAGAGGAGCGCTGGCTGAGGTCTTGCCAGGGAGTGGAGAGGGAGCCAGAAACAAGGACCCTCCATGGGAAAAGTTCTCCCTCCAGCTCCGACTGCAAAGTCGTGTCTAAGAATTTTAGTGTGAATATCAGACTGGGTTCTTGTAATTGAGGAGGGGATATCGGACTTCAGGTTTAACAGAGGGAGACAAGTTGAAGTGAGTCCTTTCCCATGAAGCCTTTCTGCTCACCTCCCTTATATCCCTATGTTTAGCGTCCGCCCTGTCTTATCTTGACCACGTCTTTGTGCCCTTCCTGCCATTTGAGTAAATATCACAACTACCCTACTGGAACTTGAGCTCTGAGCTCATGTCATATTTGCTTATAAATTCTTCAGTGTCTAGACAACAGTGCCTTGAACACTGTTGGTGCTTAATAAATGCTGGTGGTGTAAATGACCCAATGGTGGAAGCCTAGAGCTATTAACAAGGTTTTGATTAGAAATTTATTTATTTCACATACATTTATTGACATCTAAATATGCCAGGCCCCGTTGCAGGCAGTGGGAAGAGGCTGGGAACAAATGACACATGAAGATAAAAGGAATGATCCTAAAGATAACTTCTCTCTCTCTTTTTTTTTTCCTACTTTTTATCTCCCTGGTTTTTGAGAAATTTTTGGCTCTGCTCAGGTCCCTGTCTTGTCATTCCCATATTCCTGGCCCCTTGGCCCTGTCCAGAGCCTGTCTTAGGCTTTGGGACTTATCTTGTGGGTCCTCCATAGGTCTGTAAATAGCCCAGGCTAGTTAGTAAACTGAGTATCTCTTTCAGGTCCCCTATCTGATCTAAACACTCCAAAATAGGATTTTTTTAAAACCAACTCCCTGGCTATTAAGCTGATAAGAACAGATACTACACTTGAGCTTAGCCAAAAGACCAAGAAGCAATCCTAGTTTCTAGCTATCCAAGCTTACATGCTTGGATCATAGCTAGTCTTGGAGACAAAATCTCCATGTTTCTTAAGATGTTTCTGAATGTTTGCCTCAAGATGAAACTTAGATTAAAATGGAAAGCTGTCTTAGAGGACAACAGAAGTTGCCAAAGAACCATAGGTGGATGTATGTGGCAAGAGAGGAGCAAAGGTAGGACCATTCTACATGGAAGAGTGCTGGCTTCATAGCAGAATCCTCTGTTTCTCCCATGAAGGCTGGTGGTCTGCAGCTCGCAGTGGGGGAGAGTCCTGAAGAATACAGGCTCGGCAGATGGCACGTTATACTTGGTTATATTTGCAGAAGTGGGAGGAGCCTGCGAGTTTATGAAGTTCAAACTCCTTCAAGCTCAGAAAGGAGATACACCCAAGATCATGGCAATCACATGGCCTCCTGATGTCGCAAAGGTTTTAGTGCTTAGAATCAAAATGGGGAGAAGAAAGTACCCTTTGTCTCTAATTCAAACAATCCGAGGAATTCTCCAGAGTTGCAAGAAGTACCAGCCCAGAGTAGATTTGAAACCTGGCTGTATGAAGAACAGTCGAAGAACGCAAGCATGCCTGGTCATGGAAGAGGGGACAGTGGGGACACGGGAGGTGACATCGGGCTGTAAAGGGCTGATACAATGAAGGGGCTTATGTTTTTCTCCTGTGTGGTTCCACAGGACTGAGCTGGGCTTTGTGGGTCCAAGCTACAGAGAGGGAACTTCTTCTTCAGCTCAAGGGAAACCCTTCCTGCTGCCTGACAATGAAGTATACACAAAAGTAATGAGTTCTCTGCCAATGGAAGCTCTCAAGGGGAGACTAGATGGGAACCTGGCGCATTGTCGAGGTGGCGTTTACCTCAAATGCCCCCTTAGAATTTGAGATGAACGTGGTGTGCGTACCCCTCTATCTGACGATGGTTCTGGTAATTAGGTGCCAGGATGGCCATTGATGTTATCATTCTCAGAAGGGCAGAGCTGCTGCACTGCCCTCTTCTGACTTCGGTGTGCCACAGTCTGAAGTTGCTGAGTGTAGCCTCATGGAGGGCGAGTAGGCTCAACCTCCCTCGTCAACTGACCAATGATGGTGGCTCCTGGAGGCTGCATGAGGGGCGACTTGCTACAGCAGGAGACGTTGTGGTCCACGTAGCCACGTCTTGGAGGACTGGCAACCTGCCAGATATATACCTGCCATCCCCCGTCATCTCCATTCTTTTTCTAAACAGAAGCCTTTTGGCTCCATTCCTTCCTCTTGCTACAGTTCCCCCTGGTCTGTCTCTCCTTTCTCTTCTACTTGTTCTAGACAATGGCTCCTTTCCTCTTCTATGAAATAGGCGTCTCTAGGACCATGTCATTCATAAAAGCAGGGCACTGGGACAGGAGGGGTGAGCTAAAGGAGTCCAGGAATCTCCCTTTCCCTTTCACCTTCCCTTCTGCTATTAGCTGGACTGACGCTGAAACCCTGTGGGGCCTTGTTAAAATGCAAAGACCATCCCATCCCCACCCAGGAGGCAGTTACCCAAGTAACAGCTAGACACGGATTATGTAGTACAGATTGTTTCTTCTAATTCTTTTCCTCTGAGAGTATGGGGGCCTGGGTGAGGAAGTTGAGAAGAAAGAGGGAGAAGTCAGGGTCTAAGGCAGGGCAGGGAAGGGAGCCACGAGGGCTGGGAACTTCCAGACCTGTAAACTGTCTTATTTGGAAGGGGCCTTGGTAGTCTGGTCCGACTTCCTCTCTGTGTAGATGCAGAAACCAAGGACCCCAGAGGCAAATAGGTTTGACCAATGTCATGGGTGACAAAGGCACACTCCCATCTTTAGGAGTCCTTGGAGGTTTCTGCCCAAGGGTCTTTCCAGGGTGGAAGTGAGTTTCCTCAAGTTGGAAAACTTGGGTACGTTGTGGTCACTGCAGAATGACAGAAAGCAACATAGGGCTATATCTTGACTTGAAACTGTGCCAGGGCTAATCAGTGCTCCTTCTCTGGTTCATGTATTTTGGAGAAAAACAAATGGATATCCATTTCCTCCTTCATAGCAAGTGTAGGAAACACTAAAGGATGCTCTTGAGTTTCTATCTCTGGATGGCAGATCGTATGTTACACATCTTCTCAGGCCCTTATCTTCAATATTTTTGCCTGTAGGATTCCCGGCACAAAGTAGGTACTTCCCACATGCTTTCAAAGTAGGCTAAAAATCCACCCCTCCCACTTGTGGGGTGTGTGTGGTGGGGAGAGGAGATACAGATATTGAGATCCTGGAAGACATTGCCTACTATTCTATGGATTCATTATGCATCTCATAATAGAACTTCTCAGACAAATGGCAGAGGTTGGGACCATTTACTGCTCATTCCAAGGACTTAGTCGAACAGCAGTGAGGCGTCCTTGCTCGTCTAGGGCTAAAGTTGTCCTGTATAACCATATCACCACCAACCAGGGCAGAGACTCGAAATGGTCCTGTAATCCCTTTCTCCTTTGGGGGAGATTGTCAGTGTGTTTTTTTCTTTTTCAACACTTTCAAAATCGCAATTGTTTATAGTAACTAGAGATGGCAGAACCTGGCTGAAGGGGGAAGGCTGAGTTTTATCTAACCCCTAATTTAGTTCTCTTAAGTTTGTCCAAGTTCCTGAGACGCTTTCCCCCTGTAAGTTAAACCATTGTTTGTCAAGGGAAATATAAATTAAGAGCTCTATTTTCTGAGTTAAATGGAAATTTGGTCCAGGGAAGCAGACTTTTGCTATGCTCCTCTGATCTCCAATATAACATAGGAACTGGAGGCAGTGTGTGACTTAGACCTGATGAATTCTGGAGGAATCCAAAACTCAAGGAATGTGGGAGTTATGCAGAGCCAGGAACCCAGCCTAAATTTGACTCATCAGAGCTTTTAATAATCAGGTCGGAAATTCCATGGCATTATTGAAAGGAGCAAATCTCTTTCCCTTTACACAAAATGGATTCTGAAACTATCCATAGTCTTGAATTGGACTCCTGGATGGATGAGCCAAATGCTATGCCCGGATCAGGAACAGTGACGCCATGGTCATCCCTGTGTTTATTGTAGAAGGGGAGCTAAACTTCTAGGACTACGTGAACTGTCCAATTATGGATTTCTGGATTGTATGATTTGGAAAACACACAATTAAGGGGATAACTCTGGCCAAACCTGAGTTTGTAAAACTGGTATAGAGCCAATAAGAAGTAACACAAACCTTCTTCAATTTCTCTTTGCAGGGCTAGAAATGATTTGCAAGCTTTGAGTCTCTACAGTGAAAGGCAAAGATATTGGAAATCATGTGGTTTAATGGACATTCACAAAGCACTACATTCTAACTTCAGCACCTCCCCAATCTGGTGACCAAGCCAATAAGCCAGTATTTCCCATGGTTACCTTCACAGACCTCAGAAAACATTAAAAACAGATGATGAGCAAAACTACTACAAAGTATTAACAGGCTGAAAACAACAGCCCTATTTAGCTAAATTATTAAAAGCCACCACAGATAATTCGAATAAGTCCCCCTGGGATAGTATTTCTCAAGAGTGGTCAGTGGCTGACCACCATTTAAAAAACACACTTGGGGTTAAAATGCAGATGTCAGGACTCTACTTCCAAATCCACAGGTTTCTGGCAGGATGGGAGGGCTGTACCCAGGGGTCTGCATTTTGAACAAAACGTGGCCACAGACTGGATGGATGGTCAACTTTGCACATACACGTACTAAGATTTTTTACATACAGTAGGTGCCGTTGTGAGTAACCAATACAGCTTGTTTTCAGAGAAGTGCTGACTTGACGTCGCTGTGGGTTTTTGATGTACTCTCTTAATCAATAGATCTTAATCATAAGGCATTGGTTTCTGAAATTTCTTGGCTTTAAAACATGATAGTCACGCTTAGAAAAAGTCGGGAGCCACACCCTAGAAGAAGTAAGTGTTCAGGTGCATAATATTGACAGCAGCATCCTTCTGAGACGACAGATGGGTTCAGAGGAATGGACACTCACTGGAGGCTTCCCACGTGCTCAACACCGAGCTTCCCCGCTATTGACGCGGCTGGGCTCCAGTGCAGGTCGGAGGGTTTGAAGTTCAACTTCTTATCTACAGCTATCTTCTGGGAGAGAGGAGAGCAGGAATGTTCTGACCTTATGGGGAGGATTGATACCACGAGGGCGAGCAGGGAAAGGACTATAGAAGCCAGAGATATTTAGATTTAAGGGGCCTCAATATTTTGCAAAGGCTTGCTCTGCCCATAGATCTCAAATACACGTTACCTGGCTGTGGCCCTCGGCCCACGGCTGTGATGTGCCATCATGCATGTTATGGCAGGAGCTCCGGGCTGGGCTGGAATTAAGGAGGTGGGAGGAGGCCTGGGGCTGGCAGAAGCGCTTCTCCTGAGTGATCCGAGGCCTGGAGAATTATGACTCGGGGATGAGGTGGAAATTGGCACCTCATGGCTTTGTGAGCCTCTTCTGACTCGTGCCTTCCCCTTTCAGGACGCCAAGTTGCAAGATTAGCTCTATTGCTTTGGGGCTGGACTTGGGGTTTGGAAAACTGGTGACTCCTTAGTGTCACAGCCCTACCGCACCCTCTCCCCACTGCCCTCTGTGTTGACCACCCAGCCTGCACATACTACCTCCCACTCCCGGGACAGCCCTGTGGCCTGACCTCTGAAGCAGAGGGCTGGGGAGTCCTGGGGGCAGTCCCGAGGTTACCTCAGGACACATCTCTCCAATGCTGTCCTCTGGGGCTTGTGTGAGGAAGTCAGGGGTCCCTTCCAACTCGGCTCTTCCTCCAGCTCACCGAGCACACGGATGTGTCATAACTCAGCAGGAGCAATTTCGGAGAAACAAAGCATCTATACCGCTCAGATTAATTTGTCACTGTTTTTTTAAGAGCTGAAAATGGCTATTTTCTACAGTCCTTCTCTTAATGCTAGGGGTATTGAAAGTTCATCACCTCTTTTTCTGGATATTTATAAACACAGCAGAAACGTTCCAAGATATTAACTGACTTCTCCCCTCCAATATGTACTCCATCCATCCCCCTGGCCCCTACGTCTGTATGTGCATGTTCGTTCGGGGCGTGCACACACACACGCTCATGCATACACACATGTACAGGCACACACATCCTTTTTGACCCAGTGGAATGTTCTCAGGGCAAGGTAAGGCTAATGCAGTTCCGGAGAACAGAAACAAAGGCTCTCTGTGGCTTTAGTCTTTTTTTTTATTATTGAGCTATAATTGACCTATAACATTCTAGTAGTTTTGGGTGTACAACTCAGTGATTCAATATTTGTATACACTGCAAAATGATCGCCACAATAAGTCTAGTTACCTCCCATCGCCACAAAGCCCACAACCTTAAGGAAATGGAGAAGAGGGGACACAAAGCATTGTAAAAAAATTCCTGGGGGAACCGCCGTCAGAAAATATACCCCCCCCCCAAAGACAGACGTGGAGAAGAAAATGGACAGGAAAGTAATGAGGTTTTTTACCTTTGCTGGATGCCGGAAAGAGAAGCCCTGCTTCTGAGACAGAACCTCAGGTCGGGAATGTCTATGCTGTGAATCTAGCAGCAAGTGCCCTACGGATGCTTCCAGGCCTCAGTATAGCACACAGGCAGCAGAAAGGGGGTACATCCGCAGATTGCAGAATGGGAAGTCTCTGGGCCTGAATAGGCAGGTACTAGGAACAAAAGACAACGCAGAAGCGATGTGCTTGAACTGATGGCCAGTTGTGACCAGGTATGCAAAGAGTATCTCTGTCGACGCTCATATGGATAGATGGTTTGAGGTCTGATGGGCCTCGGTCCTCTGTGAGCCCCAAAGTTAGTCCCTGCCTTAGGGCAAGGATTCTTGACAGGATTGTGTGCAAACACATCAGGATAACACCCGAAACCATAAATTCAGTTGCTATCCCCCCAAAGGAGTCCATGTGCTGTGCTTGGCCCTGAGGTTCAGCAGAGCTGGTGGCCACTCAGTCTGTGTGTCTTTATTGAACACTTGTGATGCTTACTGGAGCCCTTTTCAGGCTTGGAGGAGACTCCATAGTCACTTAGGGTTGAGGCCCCTTTTACTGCAGCAAACTTCAGAGTCAGGGCCAAGGAAAGGGTATGTTAATGTGTCCTAGTCACGATATTTTCTCTTGAATCTGCGTGACTTGGAAAAACGTGAGTGAGGACAGATGAGAAAGGCAGAGAGAAATATAACATCTGAATATTTCTGGGTTCACTCATTCTGCCGTAAAATACTCAGAGCCATAAATGAACGTTTATGCTAATCCTTTCGTCTTTTATTTGATTCCTCAGATGTGTTCCTTCTAAAAAAGCAATTTCGAAGGTGGGGAGGGGTAATCAATTTATGCCATTGTAATGTGGGCATCTTCCCCAGAAGTCTAGGAAATGTCTTGCAGATTTCAAAGGCTTCTTAACCTTTTCTGACATTTAAAAGCAAACAGAAACTCTGCCAGATAAAAGTGAGCTGAAAACAACGGTCAAGTTGATGTCCAACTGGAAGGAGCCTGGTTCCTCCAAATTCCTTCCCTTTTACACACAGTCCATTATGAAATGGCACCCCAGAACACTGATATTTCTCTCTTAAAAACACACACACACACACACACACACACACACACACACACACACACATTAAAATTGTTTATTGTGGCTAAAATAAGCCCAGGGCAGACTGTCAACAGAGCATTGTCCAAATAATGTTTTATCCCTTTTTTTTTATCATTAGGGTTTTAAGGGTGGGATTTCAAAACTGGGAGGATTAGAACAGGGCAGTTGAGAAATTTACAGCTGAGTACAGACTATCTCTCTCTCACGGACTCGCTCGCTACCCCCTCCCTCCCCATGTCTTTAACAAGTTAGCAGCATGTGGCTTGCCCTTGTTCCAGCAGCGATTATTAAAATAGAAAACACCTTTGGCCATAAACACAAGTGAAAATTGAAACACGCTCCTGAAAGTTTATTATTTTTTGCTTCAATAACTTCACCCTACATGGAGAACTTTATTTGCCTCGGGAGGTCTTCGGGTTAGGTAATGAAAAAACATGGGGGGTTAGGGGATCCCAAGCCATCAGGGTTGGGAGGCAGCTGGGGGTGGCCTGCATCTTGGCCTTGGGCCTTGGGTGCTGCTCAGGCGTGGAGGCTTTCACGTGCTGGAGCCCGCTTCCCTGCTCTCTCTCTCCTTGGGGCTACCCTGCCTTTAGGGTCATGTCCGGGGAGCTGGGCACTGAGCTGGTTTGAAGCCAGTCTGCCCCTCTGCTGGCTTTCTGGCCCTGCTTTCGAGTCATCTGGCTGATTCTATAGGCTTCCTGCAGCTTTGCTTTGACTTAAGGCACTGTTAGCCCCTGACTGGAATCTTCCACACTTCCAAACTCAAAAGGGATATGGGAGGGGGTGGGAGAGCAGATATTGAGGGGACGACACAGGAATGAGAGGAGAGGCCCACAATCGAAGAGGAGTAGTTGAATTGGGATAGCTGACTTCTGAGAAGAGACTTGACTATAATACCTGATAATGATCTTTATTTCTACAGAAAGAGAAAAAAATATTTGAAATACAAGAGGTGGACCTTACTTTATGCAAGAGAGAAATAAACTTCTCCATTTACATGACAGTTATTTCAGTTTTCTTGTCACTTGGAGCCAGACCTGGTCCAATATGTGTAGTTGCCCATTCCAGGGTATAGGCTCTCACCCAGAGACCGAACACAAAGTTTGAGGGTAAGCCTTCTAGGAGCAGTGTGATAATTCTACTCCGTAACATTCTTGGGGACCAGGGCTCCAAAGAGCTCATCACTCCACCATCCTTGGAATATGGCCCTTGTCATGATGGCCCAAGATGGCATCGTCTGTATTCAAGGCAACAGATGGAGAAAGGGATGGTAAAGAATGGGCCACAGGGGCAGGCCATCTGTCTCCTAAGGAGTGTTCCAAGGAACTGTTACATGACACTCAGCTTATATTCTACCAGCAAGAAGTTAGCCCCTTGGCCACACTTAATTGTAAAGGAAGCTGGAAAGCTCATCTTTATTATGAGTACCAATATGCTCAGCTAAATGTCTTATTATTAATGAAGAAAGAAAGAAAAGTGACTAGAGAACACAAGCAGCCTCTGCCACCATAGTTAATAGAAGTCCAGTCCTTGCCTGTCTTATTCACCTGTGTTGGGTTCGTCATTGTGTTCTTTCCGTTGTTCTGTGAATCGATGTCTTCATCATTTCCTCATTCGTTTGATCTCTGACTTTTTGTTAGCGTTGCTCCCCTGTGCTTTCACGTGGATTCCTATTCTTTGTCCCATCAAAATCTTCCTTGAGGCAACTTTGCATGAAACCTGCCAACCTTATGCTGGAGACTCAGAACTCAGAGCAAATAATATGAGGAGAAAGATGTCAAGCGTATTGACCCTTTTTGTAGCTTTACCAGTTTTTTTTTTAAGGATCTGAGCACAGGAGTATGTGTCATTTTACATAGCTTATTTTGCACTCATCAGTGTGGTATAAACCCAGCTAGCCTCTCAAAGTCTTCCTGGGAATGGATTGAGACCAGACTCTCCTTTGGATTCTATCTGGCTCAGGAACTGGTGTTTCGTTTCCCTGGGGTGTTGCATGGTCTCAGCCCCTCATCCTGAGTAGCATGACTCATACCCCATCAAATATCCCTTTTACTTGGTCGTACTCTCCTGCTGCTTCTCTCCTGTCCATGTGAGGCGTTTCTGGCTGCCTCCCTTTCCAGCATAATTAAATCCAGTAGGCCTTCCAGTTGACCTCATGAGTGTGAGTTAAGCCCATTTATGAAATATGAAATGATCCCAAATGCTCATGATCCAGCTTTCCCAGGGGGCTGTGGAGGCGGGTCATATGTTAAGAGCTTCCTGCTGGAGATGCTGCAGGGAAGACAGATGTGGCGTCCCTGGAGATGAACAGTGCCTTCCATGGACTGAGTTCTGGTCGTGATGGTTCTCAGTGTTCCCCAAGAGCCCTCTATCATCTCCCTGTCTCACTTCTCTTTCCACTTGAGGGTACGTGCTCTTACTTTGAACAAGTGAGAAAAGCCAAGATCATGTCATGTCATTCTGGGCTAAGTGGTTTGTTACTAAACTCTTCATTTTGATCTGAGGTGATGGGATAGAATTAAACTAACTGATCTAGATACACTTGAAGTCCTTGCTTGCATGCCTTGGTCAAAGGCATGGGCAAATTCTATCCAAGATTCAAGGTTACCTTGGCTTCAAGAAAGAAATGGAAGAAAGAATGAATGACTCAAGGCACATCAGCTCCATTGGGGAAATAGAGTTCAAAGACCCTGGCACATAAGGGATAGTTGGTACACAGAGGCAGTCATGAGGTATATCAGAGACAAGGCCTGGGAAAAGTCAACATCACCCATTACTTGGCTCTTCTTTTGTAGAGAAGAGACTTCTGCTCCCTCCTAGGGGAGGGAGCAGAATTGGAGGGACACTTCTAGCACCTCTTTGCATAACCCTCACCTACTGCTTGTCCCCTCTTCCTGACAAGCAAGGAGGGAGAATGACTCATTGATTAGTGAGATCATATCCAAGGTCACTGCTTTTGGTGGCCCTTCTCTCATGGTAACTGGCTCAAAATTTGTTCTGCCTTCTCTACTATTCCCAAGATAGATCCTTGTATGTATATTATGGGGGGTGGGAGAAGGTTGTAGAAAGGAAATTTCCTATAGAACTTTCTGAACCAAAGAAGGTTTGAGTCACGTCCTCCAACACAGTAAACCAGAACTCCTCTATTTGGGGGCAGGGAAACAAAGCTAATGCTTCCTTTGATCCTCATCTGAGTCCTGGTTTCAATTTTGTAGGAACCTGGGGGTGGGGGAAAGAAGGCATGACAATAATTGGCTGTATGCCTGGCCTGCAGGCCCCACTCCTAAAAAGCCCTCCTGGCATAGGGCTTCTGTTGAATGTTTCTCCTTCACTCCAGGATAATTCTGTCATCTTCTGTTGTACTTATGAGTCGATAGGGAGGGCAGTAAGAGGAGGAGTGAAGGTCAAGAAAGGTAATGTAGACTGGGAAAGTTTTGTGTGACAAAAAAGTGAATGTGAGAGTACACAGAAGTGTGTTGAGAAGTCAACACTTCGTCTTCTGTCAGTCCTGCACTTGAATCCTGATCTCACTTCCTTCTAGCTGTGTGGCCTTACAAAACTTCTCAGACTTCTCTGTGCCCCAATTCTCCAAGCTGTAAAGTGGGTAAATTATGGTGCCTACTCCACGGGATTGTTTTGAGGATGAAGTAAATTATCTAGGGTCAAATGCATAGAAGGTATTGGGTAAGTGTTGGCCATCACCACTGCTGTCATCATAGTCACCCTCCCCACTGTCACAGCCATCATGAACGTGGCATTCCTAGACAAAGGCTTAGGTCTGACTTAGCTGGGAAATAAGACTCAGGTCTTACGCTTTGAAGGAGTTGCAGGGATAGTGTCAAGGTTCAGGACCAAGAAGTGACATACTTGAGTTCCAGTCCCTGGGTTTGACCTTTGGCGGCGATTCCCTCTCCGAGTCTCATTTTACATAGTTGTAAATAAGGAGTTCGGTGTTCAGTGACTCCCAGATGCTTGTCTAGAGACTGGGGCTGGGTTCGGCAACCGAGACTTACCTGGGAGCTTGTTACCAATGCAGATTTCCTGCCCACCCCCCTCATATTCTTATTAGGTGGGTCTGGGTGGCTCCAGAGCCTGGATTCTTACAAAGTTTATGCTGGGATCCTCCTGTACTGCGCTTGCAATTGGGAATCACGGCCCCAGGGCATCATGAGTCCTAAGCTCTTAAGTGCTCTGGTTGTGTTGCAAGATGCATGTGAAGGGATGGAAGGAGGGGGTGATTTGAAAAACAAGTGACGGAGTAGAAGTCAGTTGGCAGAAACTTAGCGAAGGATTATCCTTTACCATTTTGCTCATGCAAAAACCAAGGGTTTCAGCCCAAATGCATAACAGACCTCAATTCTGCATTTTGCCAGAGCCAGCCTGACCCATTATCCTCTGTTCTGACACACAGAGCCAGGAACTGTTGTTACTGCCAACACCAGGTCCCCGGAGGAAGAGGAACTGCCCTAGATAAGCACGAGGAATCATCTTCCCAAGGCCCGTTCCCAACATCTCCCTGTCCCTTGGCCAAACGTTCATTTGATTAACCGGGATCTTTGGCGACCAGGATCAACAAAGAGCATCCATCTTGTCACTCTAACATGGGGTGAGGCTGTTCTCAAACTCTCCCATCTCTGACTCTCTTTCCTTGGCAAACAAGATGGCTTTGCTGTAATCCCACAGTGTCTTTCTCTTTAATCCAAAGAATGAAACAGAAAAACAACAAAACAAAAAAAATGGTTCCTTCCACCATATAAACTGGAACCTCTTTCATCCATTGAATGACATGGTTTCTTGCTTCTTCCCTTCACCATGGGGACAGGGTGGAGCCCACATTCCCTTGAGGAACCCAAGGTCACGACATTCATGGTGAACAAACTGCAGCCTCTAGAATGCATTTCCAATTAACACACACAAAGCGTTTCCTACTGTCTCTTAAATTATGGTTCTATATTTATCACTGCCAGACCCTCCCTCCCTTCCCAGCTCCCCCCCCCCCCCAAGGTCCCCGCTCTCCCTTTAATCATTTGCAGAAGTGTTTCCATTCTTTCTTTCCATTTTCGGAACCGATTTTGTTATAAGTCGAATGTAATTGTTGCTAACATTTTGATTTCCCTGTTCAGTGAGATTTACATGACACTGAGGTTTTGTGATATAATTCCTCATTTGCTTCCAAGTTTTCTGTTGGGCGTTTAATCTGTGCAGAATTTCATTACCGTCTGATTTACTGTGGCCTCAACATAAGGAAAGACTTTTCAAATGTCAACATTTTTCCTCTTTCCCTTCCTTTTTCTCTCTGTCATCCTTCTACACACACGCACACACACACACACACACACACACACACACACACACATGCATGTGCATGTACACTTTTCTCTCTCTCTTCTTCCTCTCCTCTTTTCTCCTGTCCCCTCCCTACCTCTCCCCCTCTGTGTCTCTCCCACGTCTTCTGTCCATATCCCCCCTCCCTCCATTGTTTTTGAGTTTCAAGGTTCACATCTGATGGACTTACATCTTGGCTTTGTCTGCCGTTCCCAATCATTCCTCAGAGAGCTCCTGTGAGCACACGTAGGGGTCTACTCTCTGGGAGACGAGGGAGCCTCTCCTGTTAGGGGAGTTATATGGGAGATCTACACAATTGGCCCCAAAGTCCTGTTGAATCCCAAGACCTAAATTATGGTTCTATATTTATAACAAGGGTCTGGCTCTGAGACTACTGGAAGATGTAGATGGGCCTTGGCTTCCTAAGGGGACAGAATCAGGAAAAACTTAGGGAAATGTTTTTTTTTTTTTGCATAATAGTTACATAATGGTAAACCTATAGCATGTGCACGCATGTGCGTGTGTGTATGTTTGTGTGTGTGTGGAGAGAAAGAGAGAGAGAAAGAATTCCCGTCAGGCAGCAAGACTCTGCCTCTGCTTCTTATCCCCGTCTACCCATCAGACCCTTGGAAGGTAAATGTGGATCTTCACAGAGGTAGGGATTTTCGCAGAGGTAGGGAATTGAGCTCCTCAACCCTACCCAAAGGTTAATTTTTGTCAGCCATGTTTCGTTTCAAGGCCCTTTGTCCTTTTCACTGTTTTCCTAATACTCTTTTCCCTGCTTTTTAGTGACTTTCTCCCCTCATTTAAACCCATTTGCCTTGTCCTTCTTTCTCTTCCTTTTTGCTCCACTTCGACCATTTCTGTTGTGACTTACCTCTACCTGCTCACTTGTCAAAATTTACCCATTCTTTGGGGCTTAACTGTCCTGAGTCCCAGGGCTTCTTTCTTTTCTCGTGGTGTGACTGGGGGACTAAGAAGTTGATGGATTGCATTTTCATGCTTTAATAAATGCAGACAGACCCGGAGAAGCATTCTGGCTGGTGGGAAGTCTGGGCCTGTAGAAAGCCCACCACTAGTTACATTTTGCTCAAAATATTCAGAGGGCATCTTGCCTTATTAAACCAGGGAGGCAAAAATCATTCTTGTGTCTACAAATCTCCAGTGGGTAGCCAGAGAAGGAAAGGCCCACCCAGAATCTCCCAACTGAGTATTTAAAACAATTTTTTAAATTTTTATTTACTTTTTTAGAGACAGAACGAGAGAGAGAGAGAGAGAGAGAGAGAGAGAGAGAAATCAGGCGAGGGGCAGAGAGAGAGGGAGACACAGGATCCAAAGCAGGCTCCAGGCTCTGAGCTGTCAGCACAGAGCCCGACGTGGGGCTTGAACTCATGAACTGTGAGATCACAACCTGGGCCGAAGTTGGACCCTTAACTGCCTGAGCCCCCCCCCCCCCCACCCAGGCAACCCTCCCACATGATTATTAAGAGACCATTTTGCTATAGTTTTCTTTTGCTTTCTTAAGACCTTAGGATTCTTACCTACACCCTTGTTTGTTGAAGTTGGTGGGTGCCTGCTGTGTTCCTCCCTCATTGACGTTCCCACTACCTACTTGATGTATCTGTTGGATTTCACTGAATTCCCGGCTTCAGGGAATGAACATGAGAGAACTCATTTTTTTGTTTTTAACTCTTGGGACACCTGTGTCTTAAGCTACATAGTCTGGGCTAACCTGAATGATTCAGGAATGCCAGAAGCCAGGAGAATTAAAAATCCGGTTCCTCCGTTATGGGGTTACTATTGGCCTGAGGAAGCCCCTACATTTCTAACTTGACCCAGGGCCTACTTGGTAATTAGTTGGGAAGAACCCCCAAATTAGGTCAATTTTCAGTTGACCTATTGTGGTGGTTTTATACTTGTCTGCAAATAGTTACTTGGCATTCCTCCTATCAAAAGTTGGAGCCCTTTTGAAGAGGGGACAGGCTCTGTGACTGCAGTGACAAATACGATATGGCATATGTTATGCTGTTGACTCCTAGGCCAGGGTTATACACAGTGATTTGGCTTGTGTCTGGGTCTCTCCTAGGACACTCACCCTGGAAACCTAGACATCGTGTTCTGAGTAAGCTGCGTGAAGGGGACACATGTAGAGTTTTGGCCCCAGCCTCATCTCATGTCGAGCTGATGGCCAGCATCAACAGCTAGACACAAGAGTAAACAAGTCTTCAGATGATCATAACCTTCCAGCTGCCCCAGCCGATGTCCAGTAGAGCATAAATGAGCTGTCCTCACTGTGACCTATTCACATTTCAGATTCACAAGCAAAATATGTGTGGTTGTTATTTTAAGCCACTAAGTTTTGGGGTGATGTGTCACACATCAGTAACAGGAAAAGTTACCCCCCTGTACCTCTTCCTTCCCAACAGATGTAAGTACTTGCACATTTTCTGAAATCCCTGGCTCTGTCCTAAGACACTCCTTCCCGAGTATTTGAGTTCTAAAATGACACAGTTCCATGAATTGATCCCATGGACTAGGTCCTGATGTGGGAGTGAGTTTACCTGTCCCCACCAGTAATGAGCTTTGCAATTATGCTGCTAGCCCAGGGAATGAGTTTCCTTAAATGCAAAATGAGGGGGTTGAGCTAAATGATCCCGAAAGCTCCTTCCAGTTCAGTTTTCTCTCCTTCCCCGTGGATGGCCTCTGTCACCAAGGGGGAGCTTGTTTTATTGAAGGTCAGCTGCAAATGACTGAAGATGACTTTGCTCACGTGACCTCTCTTTGCAAAACTCATTGGCCATTTAATGGCTGCTTCCAGTGCCTTCCTCCAAAGGAACGAGGGATGGGACAGCTTAGGGAAAGGTGGCTCTGCACTAGACGAGGGCATGAGTCCTGATCTGACTGCTACCAGATGCTTGGGACTACATTTGACGAAATTGGTTTCGTCATTGGCTCCCCTCTTCCTTAGGTACAGCCTGAGATAGGTGACTCCAAGGATTCCCTGTCTAGCACAGAAGGCTGATATTCCTGGGCCACGAATGTCCAATGAGGACCTGGAGGGTAGATGTCATACCTCCATTTAGAGACAGTGCGGATCTCTGAAATGCCCCGGATTCTGGACTTCTTCCTAGTCCCATTGAAAACGAGTAGTGTTTCTCCCCTTCCTGCCGAAGCAGGAGGCAACTTGTCATCAGTGAGGAAACCCCGTGAGAAGAGTTCACGTCCAGAGAGCAGTTGTTCCTTAGTCCGTTTCCCCTGAGAAACAATGAACTGGCTCAAAGAGATGGGGAGTGGGCCAAAGTATGTTGTGAAACCAAAAGCAAAAGGAGAAAAAAAATGCTGGAAAAATAATAAAAAGGGTTGGAACTCTTATAAAAGCCCAGACCAACAGTGGTAATTCTGAAGTGTAGGATTTGATTACATCGGCTCATAAAGGATTTAGTTCTGAGCATGAACTACTAACCACACCCTTCTCCCCTTGCCTCGGTTTGCCCAGGCAGACCACGGGTGCTGCCCTACCACCTCTGGTCCCGCCTTGAATCTGAGGTCTTTCCTTCACAGTGATCCTGAAGGCGATAATTGCTCTGAATTTACTAGCCCCCAAATGCCAGATTCTTAGTCTGGGCCTAGAGACTCCCCTGACTGAACAGCCGGATCTCCAGGTTGTCCTATCATGGACACTCTTGCCGAATCCAGGACCCCTTGCCTCCTCTGTGAAGTCTTGGCTCATGCTTCAACCTGTGGAGGTGTCTGGAATCCTTGAGTTCGTCGGACACTCTATTGTTCTCTGCATCTGTTCTTTAGTGGTCTACATTGTAATAGAAATAATAAATAAATAATAAGCAAATAACTGGAAGAATAAATGCGTGTCTGTGGCTTAAAAAAGGGTACAAATGGATGTGTGTGTGCACGTGTGAGTGTGTGTGTGTGTGTGTGTGTGTGTGAGTCCTTCCAAGGCTATTCCGTGACAATATAAATATATACACAGTGAGACAGAGAGTACGTCTGGGGGAGGGAAGAGAAGTGAATGAGTTCTCTTGTGTCCACATGGTAGCCTACTATATTTACTGTTTTGCACTTTAGCTTTTTTTTTTTTTTATTTAACCATATATTTGGGAGATCATTTGTTATCAGCACGCTTATAGATACCTCAGTCTTAGAATGGTTGCATTTTTCTTAGTGCAAGGAAACACCATCTCCATGATACTACCCCCCCCCCCCCCCCCAGTGCTGGGTTTTCATATCATTTCTGTGTTCTAGTCACAATAAACCATAAAGGCCTTCCTTGCTCTAGTCTAGTCTGTAAGCTCATTGGTGGCCAGGCCCAGAGTTCATTCTTTTCTTCTTATGTCCCCCAAACGTGCAATCCAGCATTTGTCAAAAATGCCATCCTTTTGGAAGTTATTCGTTTATAGCATTTCCATGCTATCTTGTAACCATAAGTCTTTTCTACTCTTTCAATGGTTATATGAATCCTAAAAACCAATAGCCAGTATTTGCAAAATATTATTTACTCCAGAGCTGATAGTGTAGCTGATAGCTGACCTGCACAGAAAGAAGTTGTCTTTGCCACTTAAAAGAAAATTCTTCAAGGATCAAGATCAAAGAGCTGATTAAAAAAAAGGTGGAACCCAAGTAAAGAACCCTGGGTTTTCTCTAAGATAGATAACAAGGGGAGAAGGAATATATAGTGTAGGAAAATGACCAGCCCAAAGGCCACCCTTGTTGGCTGTTCAGAGGACTATGGGAAACAGAAACGAGGACAGAGAAAGGGGAGGGGGGTGCTGAGCAGAAGATGGGGTGGTGGGTGGAGACCAGGACAAAAACATCCAAAGTCTCCAGACAGAATGGAGTTTGAAGGCAGGGAAACATCTCCCCTGCCTCTTGGAGGGGCTCCTTTGAAAATCACCAGCCTGTAGGTGGCCACATCAAAGTGACGTTGCTCGTGCCCCAAGGTTTGGGAGCGGGAAGGCTGGATTCAGTTCTGTCAAACTGCCCTGGTGTCTGTGTGGTACGAGCAGGATGTGAACATCCCAGCCTGCGAGTAGGAGTAAGAAGTTGGCTAAGAGGCGGAAAAGGAGCTCACTGAGGGGACGGGAGTGGAGTTCTGGAGCAGCTTTGGAAAGGGTTGCCTGGGCTAGAACCAGAAAAGTTCCAGTCCCATAGAACAGTGGGAGCACCGACTGAGCAGGTCAACCAGAGAGGGCTCTGGGGCTGAAAGAGAGATTGAACCATGAGTTCTGCCAGCCAAAGCCAGGAGATTGCCCAAGGATAGAATAATCTTCCTAAGTGGTTCTGCTCGGGGGTAATGGTCAACAAGGATCCTGAGGATGCTGTGTGGATCCAGGAAACCCTTCTCTCCCCACTGCTGTGAGGACACAGTAAGCCACTCTCATATGCCAAGAAGCTATGCTGCGAAAGGAAAGGGCAGGAGATTTACAAAGTCAGATTCTGAGAACATGCGCGTTTCACCTAAAAGCACTGTTTAAATTATTGCATTTGACTGAAATTACCCAATTGAATTACATTTACTTTTTTTATTTTCTCAGCACATGTGGGCATCTGGGGAGGATCATATCAGTTATAGAGACACGAAAAAGCCGCACTCTCTCTGCACATCTGGGTGTAGCATGAGACTCCGACCCCGAGAGGTCTGGGCTGTTATTAGATATCTTTTTTTTGTAACCACCCAGAGTAGAAATTTCTGGCAAACATCCTCTGGCCTAAGAAGGCCTGTGCTGTCCTATAACAAATCTGATATTATTCACAGTCATGGGGGACAGGGAGAGGCTGGATCATTGAAGCTTCTAACAATAATTCAAAATTCTCGTTTTTGCTGAGTGTTGACCATTGACCAAATTTTCCAGTTGCTTCGAGGCTGCCAAATGGACTGATTTGAACTGCATCTCTTTATGGATTTCTATCAGAAGAGTAAAGAATTTGTGAAATAATTAAATGTGATCTTAAATCCTTCTGGTTGCTGGGTTTGGGCATGGAGGTGGGGGCTGGGGCTGGGGCTGGGGTGGGTCTCCAGGTCACTCCAGGACAGCCCTAGGGGTTTCTCTCGAGCTGATCTGACCTCCCTCAGGGCTCTTCAATGACTTCCAAGTGCACCTCGCATAAAGCTAAGCTTCTGTCCAGGCTGCCCGCCTTTCTGAGCTCATTGTGCCACTGTCTTCTGCCTCATTCGCTAGCCTCCAGGTGTTCTGTTTTATGTCACCGTAGTTTTTTATACAATTCTTAGAAAACCCCAAGCTCTTTTCTGTCCCTTAAAGTCATTACTGTGCCTTTTTTCTTAAAATCCTCTCCACTCGTGGGATGCCTGGGTGGCTCAGTCAGTTAAGCGTCTGACTCTTGATTTTGGCTCAGGTCATGGTCTCACGGTTCGTGAGTTCGAGCCCCGTGTTGGGCTCTGTGCTGGTGGTGTGGACCCTGCTTGGGATTCTCTCTCTCCCTCTGTCTCTGCCCCCACTTGTGCTTGTTCTCTCTTTCTCTCTCTCTCAAAAATAAACATTAAAAAAAAAATCTCAAAGCAAAACAGGTGTTTCACCTCATATCCACTTTGTTTCCATGAGGAAAAGGGGAAGTGGCCTGCTGGGGAGAGATGATGGGTACTTGCCTGGACTTCACTCCCTCCTGAGTTGTCCAGTCACTGGAGACCTAGGACCCACGGCTCCCTCCTCCCCTTGACTCCTTTCGGCCTCAACAAATGAGTCATGGCCAAAGTGTTTGTATGAAGCACAAACGAGTGGCAGAGAGGAGGGGGCTGGAGAAAAACTCAGGAGCTGGCTTCCGGAAAGTTCTGAAGCTTTTCTGACCCCCAGAAGGCAAGAGTGGCTGTCTTCTAGGTCCTGGAGGGAAACTGGCTCCTTGAGACCCCGTGGAGTCCTGGGAGGATCGGGACAAGTTCTATGAGTGGTAAGGTGTCTGGGACATTGGGACCATGAAGATCCAGAGAGCCTACCCCTAACTTCAGGTGGAATGAAACTGGAGGCGAGAGTCAAAGTACCCGGCCTTTGGCAGACCGATTGGTTATTGGCAGGGAAGGATATTGTGAGGTGTAATGCTGGAGTGACACACAAATGCCCTCTGAGACGGCCACTCGTATTCAAGAAATGGTTATTAGGTACCTCCTGTGTGCCAGGCCCTGATCTTTTCACTGGGAATCGGCAGTGAGCAAACAGCAAAATCTACTTAGGTTCCTGGAGGCTAACGATGTAGGAGGGTTCACGGAATCTACATTCTAAGTCCTTATAGTCTGAGGACACTCTAATGCTGAAAGTAAGCCATTCTGTTTGCAGGTCTCTAAAGATTGTAATATTGGTGGCATTCAGTAGTTTCAGTGACAGGGCAGTGGCAGTTAAGATCTCAGAAGAGGGAAAGTAGAAAAGGCATTAACAGGAGAAATGGCCATTTAAGTCCATCATGACATGGGAGTCATGACAAGCCATGAGGGGCAGGAGCTCAAGAGCTTCTTACAGCGAGGAGGAGGCTGGTCCCGGGAGCACAGGGACACCCTTGGCAGGAAGGGAGCATCCGGTGTCCCTACAGATGGTGGAGTACATTCTCACGGCTCCTCACTGCTGTTTCCAGACCATTTGCCATTTTGCCACCTGAACACCACCTCCCGAGAGGTGCTGACTTTCAGTTGGACCAGCCTCCTCCCCTTCGAAGCTCTATCATCTGCAGGCAGGTTATCCTGTGTTCTGAGTTGTGCTCCTTTATTCTCATTCCTTCCCAACCTTTCTCTCTCAATGTTCTAGATGCGGGTGGTTGGGGAAAGAAGAGAGGGAGAGGGCAGGGCCATCAGCATCTAGGGGGTGCCGTCTCCAGGTTCCTCTTCATCCTCGCTGGCTTTTAGCAATGCCTGTCAAGACCACACTGCGAGTGCTCTCATCTTCCAGACCTTTCCTCTGACATTAAAACCATTCTCCCCTCACTACCCCAACTTGTCTTCCTTTGTGTTTCCTCCACTGCTGGAGCCATGTCTTGGAAGGCACCATGTATCATTCCCCCGGGTGCATTAGTTGATAACCACTCCCCTCTGACTCAACTTAACTTCTTTCCTGCTCGGCAGAGACCCTGTGTTATAACAATGAAGTCTCTTGTTATAAGAGGAACATAAACCCCTTTTAACTTAAGCTATTGTTAGTTACCTTTCTATTACTGGCGGCCAAATATTTTCCTAACCAATGGATTTGATCTCTCTCTTCCATTTGACTTTGGATGCTGCTATGTCGTAGCTGCTACGTATCTCCTCTCATTATAGACCTTCCATGTTTTATGAGACTGCCAGAGCAGGAAGAGCCCTGAGACTCCAATCCCCAGCCTTGTAACCTTAGATATGGTACACTAAAATGCGCCGAGGAAAAGTAATACGGAGAGTTGGTTGGACAGCCAGGACTGGAGCCCAAGAATCTTAGAAATGAGTCCAGCGCTCACTGCCAGCCATCTCCCTAACTCTTTGATTTGCAATAATAACAAAGGTCGAGGGTGTGAAGAGAATCTCCACTCCCTTGCTGGTGACCACAGTGGCCACACTGTGGATATGCGCTGAGCGCAGCCGTGTGCCCTGAGGCTCTGACCATCTTGTGGAAAGACAGACCCTGAGAGCACCATCAGTGATCACCGCCCTGGGAAGTGGGAAGGCCCCAGGCGCTGGCTCACCGTGCTTTTCTCTCTTACACCTCTAAACTGCTTTCCTGGAGACATATTCAGCTTCTGTCCAGGGTCTGGGAAGTCAGTCCCCCAGAGCAGCATTCAGGCGTGGGCTCGGTGGCCACACTCTTGCAGGCTCCATGAGCACACGCTAATTAACCAGGGAAGGTGCACACAGGAGACACGCTGCTCACCGGCTGTCTGCTTCCCTTTGTCTCTCTCTTATCTTGACTTCTGTTAAGTCCCATTTAAACATTCGATATCTTACTTTTCCCTCCTCCGTTTCCATACGTGTGACCTCTTCGAACCCTGAACACTTAGCAGTGACTGTCGTCTTATTCATTTGCTTTTTATAAATCCCAGTTTTTGGTCTTATAAATCCTAAAGCTTATGTCTTTGCCCTTCCTGTTCATTCTTCAGGGACGGCTCTGCCTTTGGTCCTTTGGTTGTCCCTGGCGGAATTTCAGCCTCGGCACAGATACCAACTCCTTGGACAGGTCTCTGCACCCCAGCCCCCACCCCCCTCTGCTGCTTGTCCCTCACCACTTCCTTCCCTGCTCAGCCTAGACATGTTCTTTCCTTCACAGTACCTGGCACCAATGAAAATGATCTTATTTGTATGTCTCCTTGTTTAGTTTCTGTTTTGCTCTTCAGAATGCAGGCACCTCTCTTAGGGCAGAAGCATCTATCCTGGCACAGTACCCAAAACTGTCTGACGTGACCCACACCCACGAGTCATTTGTAGAACTAAAGCAGCCTGGAGAAGATGGGCTTTTGAAAGAGCTCTTCTACATTACAGGTTGCCTGTGCTCTGGGCAGATGCTAAGGACCAGCCCTTATGCCAGCTGTCAGTCTTAGGTGCCCAGTACAATGAAGGACGTTCTCGCAGTGACTTTCCTCCCCTGCCCTCCTTCCTAGTGTTCCTTCCTGCACGCACGCTGGAGGTGTCAGATGTAACTCACAGATGTTAAAGCAAGCCCTTTTGCATGCATCCCCACCCAAAGAGTGGAGCTTTTGTTGCTCTTCTAGGATGGGGGAGAGCTCTCTTAAAAGCTTGGATAGAGGTGCATGCCCGTACTTGCTGGCTGCTAATCCCACCTCCGCCTGACTTTGAGCTCTTATGAGAAAAGATCTCTCTTTCTCCCCTTGATCTGCCTGCACTGGAAGCCCTCAGGCATCAGCAGAGTTCCTGCGATTCTCCTTGAGAGACCACAACGTCTTGCATGCCTCCACAGATATTTGGATGAATTTTCAACTTGGCTGCGTATGTCCCCTTGTATTAAATCCAGTCTCTTCAGTTTGAGCTTTAAGGGCTGCCTCTCCCCAACCTTCTCACTCCCCCAGCCCGGTTTCACCATAACACCCACTTCCCATTCTTTGCAGGCTCCCCTAAACTGCTTCCTGGTCCTGGTCTGCACCTTCAGCCTCCATGCTTCCCATCCCTCGCCCATCACCACCTGCAGAGAACTCTTCTCGACTTTCCTCATTTCGACTTTCCCCTCATTCACAAATCCATCCTCAAAGCTTTGTCTCTTGGGAGAGCTTTCCTGATTTACTACCTCTGGTTTGCCCTACCTGAATAACTACAGCCATCTCTCCAAGGTATTCGTCTGTCTCACAGAACTATCTCAGCAGGGTCCCGATGTGCCCAGATGTGGGTAGCTATCAGATTTGGGGTGCATTTAACCTTTCTGTTTGATGAAATGTTCTTTTAGGTAAGAAATTAGATTTTCTGGGTCTGAGTGGACAGGTGCAATGCAAAGTCCTTTTTTTTTTCTTCCCAAAATAAAGAGACATATCTCTGTCTAACTCTACATTTTTTTTCCACTATCCCTTTTGTCTTCAGTGGGAATCAGAGTAACGTACATATTAGGAACGCTATAAATGAGTAACCGTGATTCCAGGTTTTTTCCTCCTTGTCATTCCCGCCACGCCAAGGCTGATCTGCTCATCTTCTCCATAGCCTGTGGCTGACAAAATGCGACTCGGAGATGTGATCTTGAGTCAAATGGTAACTTTTCTTTTTAAGGCAACCCAGCACAGGCTTGGCAGAAGGAGGTTAGAGCGCAAAGAGCCTCTGCCTTCAGGGGTCTCACAGTTTGTCGGAGAAGGGGAATCAGCAAACAGACAGAAAGGAAAACACATGGCGGGGGGGAGCTGAAGGGAATGGCTTGAAACCCAGAATCTTGGCTCTTGGAACTTTGTTTCACCCACCATTGACTCTCCTGGCAACTGTCTAGGAATATTTCAGAGTCACTTGGGTAGAGCCCGAGAATGAATAAAATGTCTCTTTTCATAGACCCACCGTGCTGGCCGAGAGCTGGGAAGGTCATTCTGCCCATTCCCTTGCCCCAGGCCAGACCACATCAATTCCGCCTGCCCAGTCAGGGGTATCTCCTGTTTCCAAACCTCATCCGAGACAGATCCTACCCTGCTCTCGCTGTCTGCTCTTCCTGCCCGGTGGTTTTGAGCCTGGGTAGTGAATGGCTGAGACAGCTGCATTCCTTGGACAGCCTCGCGGCCATGCATACTTGTCAAGCACTCCTGGGGAGGGACCTCAGGGGATCTAGAGAGAAGGGCCTGTGCGGGTCTGCTGAGCCATACTCAGCTTTTTCCACTGGGCATCTCAACTGCAGTCTGTCTGTGCTCCAAGGTGGGGAGGCGGATCCCCTTTGCAAGGAGATGAATGTCGGCATTTGATTTATTGCTGCATCAGTGCCCAGAAGCCCTGGCAGAGAATATGTCTCTTTAATTTGGAAAAAAAAGGACTTTGAATTCCACCTGCCCGCTCATTCTTCAAGCACCTCTTCTCCTTCCACTCTGCTTCTCTCTTCTCACCTCTCCCACCTGTCAGAGGAACAAAGGGTAACATGGGGTGCCGCCTACCAGGGTAGGACCCAGTGCTGGCCCTGTGTTTGCTTAGGGCTCTGGAGTTCAGATGTCCTGCAAGACGACCGCTGTCAGCCGATCCTGCTAGGTGCTGGTGGCTGAGGCTGTGAAAGGAGGCAGAAGTGGCCTGGGCGAAGAGGTCACGTCAAGTAGAGTGTTGATGGATGGCTGAGATTTGCATACTGTTTTAAACAGATATCTCTATCAAGTTTTCTGTATGTCTCTGCTGCAGAAATGTGCCTTCCTTCCAGATCGCTTCACCTTTTCCCATTCTGAACAGTGACTTTGTAGAGTTCGGTGGCCAACCACACAGCCCCTGATGACGAACAAGAAGAAAACGGCCATCGCACAAGCTATGTCTTTTGCTGACACGTGTCCTCCCCCACACCTCTGGCCGTTGCTGGCCTTGCTCCTTGGAGTCTTCTGGTCACAGGTGCTGCTTCTTTAGCCCAGGGAACTGCTCCTCCTCCGTGTGGTCGCCGCACTCCCGAAAGACAAGGAGCGGAGACAGTGGTCTCAGGCAGAAACCAAGAAGGGAGAGGGCTTTAGGGAAGGAGTGCCTCAAAGAGGTTAGTAAGAACTGAAACGTTTGGACCGGGCTTATAGTTCAGCAGGAAATCAGTAATTTCTCTGAAAGAAACTCCAGGCTTCGCAAAGCTGGGAACTGAGCTTCGGAAGGGAGTGAATGAGAGTAAATCGCAGACAGTTCGTTGAGACAACTCCTTCAAGACCGTTGACAGTAGAAGGGGGGAAAAGGCAGCAGCTAAAGACGAGGACGTGAGAAAGGAAGAAAGTTTTTTGTGTGTTTTTAAGATGGTAGTGACTTGAGAAACGGATAGTCTTGGGACATGCATTATCTTGGACGTTCTCTGTTTGCCACATCCAGATCCACGCTTTTCTGCTTGGGCCCCTGAGAGGCTGACCTTTCACGACTGTGTTAGGGGCCCCCTGCAGTCTGGCTTCCAGGTGGGTCTGGCCCATGGGGAGCACCTACAGGACATCAGAGAGTGGGAGAAGAAGGAGTTTGGGGTATTTGCTCCCTTGTTTCTATTCTTGACCTGGTCGGGGCTTGGCAGTGGACTGCGAGTCTCTATCAAAGGCCATAAGTCCTGCCAGGCAGCCATCTTCTCCAGCCACGGCTCTGACTTTCTGCTGGTTCTGTGAACTGCTTCCTTTATCTTTGCTTCCTTAGGCCGAGGGATGGTGTTGGATTCCTGCTCTTACAGGTCTTGAGAACATGACCCATCCTTCATGATTTCCCTTGACTCTGACCACACCCTGGCGAGTTGTCCCTTTATTAAAGTCTCCTGAATTACCCCATTTGAGTGTGCCGTCTGTTCCCCACTGGGGACTGGGCTGGAAAAGAGAGTGGTGGTTGATTAGAGACCTGTTTTCATTAGAAGGCTCTGTCTCTCCCTCTCTGTCTGTCCGTCCATCTGACGTCGCAGTCTTTATGTTTTCATGAAGCGACACTTGGCTTTGTGCATACCGATTGCTGCTCTTTCACTGGGGTGGGACAGAGTCGAGCTGAACAATGGGAGAGGGCCGAAGGCAGGTAGGGAAACCAGGAGCCAGGAGCAGAGCAGAGAACACCTGGGAGAGGAGTCCTGTGAGTAGGAGGTCAGGTTTGGGGCCCAGGGAGACCTATATGCACAAATATCCTATTGATTCTGTGTCTCTGGAGAACCCTAATACAGTGGGAAAACAAAGCTCAGGGATACAAACAAAACACAGATGGAAAGAGAAATCACACACACACACACACACACACACACACACAGCATGTGATGGACAGGTAAGGGGCGTGGCAAATGGATTGAGAGTCTAGGCATGCATCTGATCAAAAGTTACAGGGGGAAAAGGCAGAGAACAATATAAGTTCTTTGAACTAAAATCATGAATCCTTAGGTTAAAAGTTTACATAAAAGTGCAAACAGAATATCTACTTATGCTGTAGTGAAACTGCAGAACATGAATGGTAAAAAAATAAATATTAAAACCTACCAGGGGTTGCCTGCGTGACTCAGTCAATTCAGCGTCCGGTTGTTGTTTTCGGCTCAAGTCATGAACTCATGGTTTGTGATTTCGAGCCCTGCATCAGGCTCTGCTTGGGATTCTGTCTCCCTTTCTCTCTGCCCCTCCCCTGCTCACACATACGTACACTCTCTCTCCCTCTCTCAAAATAAATAAATAAACATTAAAAAAATATTTTTAAACCAATTGGAAAGAAAACACTGCTTAACTACAAAGGAATAACAATTAGATTGACAAAAGAATTATCTTCAGCCACATAACACCCCCAAAAGACGAATGAGTTAATATCTTCAAAGCACTGAGGGAAAAAAAAAAGTTAACCTAGAGTTTCATACCCACCTAAATTATTATTCTGTTATGAAGGCAAAACAGGGACACATTCAGCTACATAAGGAATACGGGTGCGTACTCCTCCCAGACCCTCAGGCATAGTTTGAGAAGGAGGAAAGTGAAATTAGAGGGAAAGGTTGGAAGGAAGACAAAAGTACTTGTGACGTATTTCAGTCAATGTGTGAATTATTGACAGAGCAAACATACATTTTGTGTTAGAAAAACAGGGACAGCTAGATGCTGAGACGACAGAACGACAAACAATGGTGGTGGGGGAGGTGTTCACAAGTTAAAACATACTGACACCTTTGGCTTTTTTAAGGGGATGCTAAAGATTATAAATTTAGATCTCAGAAAAATGTAAATATGAGTCTGTGTGCTAAAATTTTGCACGGGCACCGGGGTGGTTCAGTTGGTTGGGCATCAGGCTCTTGATTTCTGCTTAGGTCATGATCTTACAGGTATGAAATCGGGCCCCGAGTTGGGTTCTGTGCTGACAGCTCGGAACCTGCTTCAGATTCTCTCTCTCGCCCTCTCTCACAAAACAATGTGCGAGTAACCATTAGAATAGCAGAAATGCAACTGGACTTTGAAACCAGAAGTCATGTGGACAAAAGGTTGTGGGGGCGGTGCTGGGGGAGGGGCAGGAGTGAAGAATACCTATAGGTCTGTTAATACAGCTAAAGACAGGGAAGGAGAAAAAATAAGGATTTAAAAAAAGAAACACAGAAGAATAAACACAAAGCAAGTGAAAATAAACCTTGGTTTAAAAAAAAGCAAATTGTAGAAGCTTACATCCAGTATGAGACCATTTATATTTAAAGTTAACAAACTCACAAAATAATAATAAATATTTAAGAGAGAGAGAGAGAGAGAGAGCAGGGGAGGAGCAGAGAGAGAGGGAGACACAGAATCTGAAGCAGGCTTCAGGCTCTGAGCTGTCAGCACAGAGCTCGACACGGGGCTTGAACTCCTGAACTGTGAGATCATGACCTGAGCTGCAGTTGGATGCTTAACCGATTGAGGCCCCCAGGCCCCCCATATTTAGTTAGCTTTTAAAAAACCAGACACCTATGATCATATTAACATTTAAATGACATCTGTGGTGGTACCTGCGTACATTATGTTGTTCTGTATGATTTTTCTCTACATTTAAAATATCTCGTGATTTTTCAGGAAAAAAACACTGAAAGACAGAACTGTACAGCTGCAGAAACAGGATGAAAACCAGTAGGGCATGGGTTGATGGCAATGCGGGATTTCCTTATATCTGAGGAAAGACTTGGGAAGGGTTCCCAAGGTCACAGCCTAGGTAGAGATACAGGATGAGTCTGTATATCAAGTAGTTTTGTATTCTTGGGAGATTTTGCTGTGGTCTGTCTCGAGCTAAGAAAGTGTAAGGTGTGAGTTGTAAGTAAATCAGACGTTCTAGAAGATGCGGTACAGAGAGTCTTGGCCCAAGGCAAGACCAGTAAGGGGCTGTTTCTTTCTCTCATCCTGCCCCAGATGATCTTTAGACACTTGAAGTGACCATAGAATTTCTACCTAGTATCCAGTGAGCACTTGTTTTGGTCGCACCACTCGGTTAAATGCTTGAGTTGTGTTATCTTGTTTAATTACGTTCAGCTTTGGGGTAGGTAAGCACTGTTTTTATTGACTTGCCATTTCATTAAGAGGCAGGAAAATGAGTGGTTAGGGTCGAGGACTCTATAGAGTTGGGTCTCAGCTTTGTTCCTCACTGGCCGTGTGATTCTGGCAGGTCACTTGACTTCTCTGTGCCTCAGTTTCCTCATTTGAAAATGGGAATGGTAATAGTACCTACCTCACTGCATTATTGTGCAGATAAGATGCACTGATGTATGAGAAGGCTTAGAAGACTGGTTGGCACATAGTAATCCCTATGTAAGTAGTTGCTTTTATTGCCATTTTGGATGAGAAAAGAAAGACACCGAAAGACAGAAGTAACTTACGTAATAAGCTCACAGCTCCTTTGACGTGGTGGGCAAGACTGCAGTAGCTACCTTATAATCAGTAGTTAGCTAGCGTCCGCAGCAAGGGCAGCAGAGCAGAAAGATATTAAGAACCTGGGGCTTGCTGATGTCGTGGAACTCTGAATTTACCAACTCTGGTACTTACCTACCCATAGACTTTTGTTACAGGAAGTAACGTGTTTTCTTAATTGTTCAAACTGGTTAAGACCTACCGATTTCTGTGATTCACAGCTCAAAGCATCGAACCAATTCAACTGCCATGCCAAGCTCTTGCTATTATTAGGGGAGAAAGAGAAATAGTGGCCTGGGATCTTTGACCATTGAAGGGCAGTTCCAGACCTATGGTTTTGTCCCTGAGAGCAGGGGGTGAGTTGTGGCCGCACAGGATGACAGTGGAACCTGGTTTCTCAGATCGAGCTAGAAAAGGTCATTCCATGAACTGGGTCAGGAGCTGCTGAAGAAGAAGAGCTCCCCCCAGCCCTTTAAACTGAGGAGCTCCCAGAGCAGCAACACAAGCACCCGTCCACAGGGAGGGGGTGGTGATGACGCTCCTGGAGCTTCCCCCCTAGTCAGATTAAGATGCATGAAGGTAATAAAAACTACCCAAAAGGAACTGTAAAAAGAGACCTTGGGCAGCGCATCCAAGAGAGTGAAAGGAAGGAGAACAGAAGGAACCCGTGGAAAGAAAATCTTCCAGACCAAATGACGGTCCAAAAATAATGAGACCAAAGTTCAAAGAAGTAATTTAAACCAAATAAGGCAGGGAAGGCTGAGCCAGTAAGGGGCGGGCTCACTCGGCAGGGAGCAGGCTGGCAGCAAGGGTAGCGTTGAGGGGAGTTCAGTTTGGGACAGCCCATGGGTCATCGGCCAGCCTGGAGCTCCCACCGCTCAGAGAAGGGGGCGGGGCCAGATGGGTGCCCTCTTCCCTCCCCTGCAGCAGGGAGCCAGGGAGCCTCTTCTCCACCCCCCACCCCCCACGGGCAGGACTGCTTGCATTTGCAAAACTTATCGCAACTGGGTGGGCTTGCTGTCACTGCAGGGAGAGCCGCTGGGACCAGGCAAGTGAGGGAAACCTTACTTGCTTGGAGCCCAACTTCTTTAGGCCCTATTTTATATTTCGTTTCAGCAAAGAATTACAGGGATGCCAGGGATGATGGATGTTAAGCCCATTAACTGCCTTCTGAATTTTGGACTCAGGCTTTTGCTGATCCTATAGTCCAGGTAATTGCCTAGCGGCTTAGTGTCAGAGCATACATCTGGTTCATTTGTGTACCCTGCGTGTGGATGTGTGTGTGCATGTACACACGAAAAAAAAATTTTCTGTTTACTTTTTCTACTTACTATAGTCCCCATTCTAAACTTAAACTCCATACCTTCCACCACAGCCTTTTAAGCCACAGCACTGACTTAAAACAAACAAAAAGAAATGTTTTCACGAGAATTAAGGACTTAAAGAGGTAATGGAACAAACGTGGAGAATTTAAATTCCTAGACAGCCCTGGAAAGGTCTTCCTTCTATGTGCTTCTCTCGATTATGATCAGTCATATTGACTCTCACGACCGGGGACAAAACCGAGCTATGTACCGATTGATTCACACTGCATTCAAATCTACAAAGAAAATGTGGCTCGTGTAGCTTTTAGAATTTTGTCTATGACTGATCTGCGTCTCTGCAGCACTGGCTGGCGGGAAAACAACCTTGCCACTCAATGATACTTTAGTCTCTTTGGCTAAATGACACCAATCCCAAAGAGAGTCTGAGTGGTGTAGAGCTCCGCTCCTCCCAGACTGCGCCTGGACGTTAAGGGGGACTTCATGGTAGAAGGAGAGAAGGGGGGCACTGAGTCAAATGGTATCCCCTGGATTCCTACCAGTCTCCACAGTCAACAGTGTTTTTGACATTTATTCCTTTTTTTTAAAAAAAAAAAATTAACGTTTATTTCTTATCGAGAGACAGAGAGAGACAGAGCATGAGCATGGGAGGGGCAGAGAGAGGGGGAGACACAGAATCCGAAGCAGGCTCCAGGCTCCGAGCTGTCAGCACAGAGCCAGATGCAGGGCTGGAACTCAAGAACCGCGAGATCATGACCTGAGCCGAAGTCGGATGCTTTACTGACTAAGCCTCCCAGGCGCCCCGAAATTTATTCTTTTTAAGCGTGTAGACCCAGTTCATTCATTTTAAACTGCTTGCAAGCATTTATTTTGTGATTCTGCTGCATAATAATTAGTAATGTTAACTTCTTATTGAAAAAGATCCCGCTTTCTCCATCTTTTCTCCAGGTATCTTATTTTATTTTATTTTATTTTTTATTAAAAAAATTTTTTTTTTACATTTATTTATTTTTTTGAGAGAGTGAGACAAAGAGAGAGTGGGGGAGGGGCAGAGAGAGAGAGGGAGACACAGGATTGGAAGCAGGCTCCAGGCTCTGAGCGGTCAGCACAGAGCCTGACGCGGGGCTCGAACCCACAGACCGTGAGATCATGACCTGAGCTGGAGTCGGACGCTCAACTGACTGAGCCACCCAGGCGCCCCCAGGTATCTTATTTTAAATAATAGGAAGTATTGGCTCATCCTGATATTTTAATTTCAGGCCAAAATTGGCCAGACTTGTTGCCAATAAGGCGACTTAACTGTTCAGCTGACATTGAGCTGCTGTCACCCAGCAGATATTTGAGCATTCACATGTGCCACGCATAGGTACAGAACGTCTATCCCTGGGCCTCTCTCTTTTCTTATCTGGAAAATGGTATAGTTGCTTCTTTCTCCCTAAATTGTGAGGGCTTATGGATTCATATGGTGGAGTATATGCCACAGTGATCAGTAGATAGTAAGTTTCCTGTTAATCATACATGCACACACTCATTAATGCCTAATGGAGAACTAGAGACCCGGCTCCTCACACCCTGCCCGATTTCTTTCGGAGACCTTCTCTGCCGGCATGATCTTGGTTGGTAAGACCCTGTCTCAAGTAGTTTATGGTCTGTGAGGGCACAAGTCCAACCCACGGGAGGCAGGGGGCAACGGGCAGAGGCAGGGGGCTGCAATGTTTAGTGTTGGGCTAGGAAGCCCCATGCCATCAGGACTCACAAGTGCTGTCAGCCAACAGCTGTAGTCTGGATCATTCCGAGCGTGTCTTTGCAGAGCCTGCTTGGGCCTGCCCTAGTTCAGCGGGAGGCAGGAGCACAGCTCAGAGCCCCTGCTACGGGCCTAGTCTCTGCACGGGTCTGGCCAATCAGAGCCCTGTTGCTACGCAGCCCCTGCAGGCAGGGCCTTCCTTTTCTGTTCTGGTCGCCTCGCTGCCAGCATAGCTGTCCGCAGACATCCCTTTGCTATTTTTGTTTGGATTGATTTTTAAAAAAGCACCTGATGCATGCTTTTCTTCTTATTGTTCTCTTCCTTTTCTTTACTCCATTCAATCTGCACCCAAGGCCCCACCGCGCGCGCTCGCGCGCGCACACACACACGCACACACACACACACACACACACAAGAATCAAACTCAGAATCACTAACAAAGAAACCTTGGTCCATGACAGAAAATAACCTTCAAAAAGACCCTTTCTCCACGCTTGCGAGTGCTAGGAAAACCAGCTTTCTCTGATATTGGGGAACACTAATTACAGGGTGGCATCACGTCACATATTTAATTTCCCACTCTTCTCTGCTTCCGGAAGCAGAGAAATCAACCCGAGGCAGATGATAAGGTTGCAAACAATCTGCCACCGGCCTTCTATTACCACCTCTCCCAAGAGCGCAGCCACAAAGCTCGCGTGACTCAACGCCCATCATTAACACCCTGAGGCTCACAGACTCTGCCCTTCTCTTCTTAGGACAGAACGTTTGGATGTCGTCTGCTCATCTTCTCCCCACCTGACACACTCTGGTAAGAGACAGGACGAACGCATTCTTGAGAGAGAGAGAGGAGACTGCATACAGCAGGACCTCATGACATCACCTGAGCACACTGGCATTAGCGCTCAGACGCCAGTGTGCTCAGGTGACTGATGATTGAGACGCAGGACGAGATGGGGGGACAAAATGGCAGGAATGAAAGGGGAAGTTCTATCCCAGCATGCAGGTGTGAGGGGGTCAGGGGGTTTGGGATGCTAAAGACCAGGAGAAGATCAGGATTCCAGAAGCGACCTTGACCTCTATCGTTGAACCTCCTGAAATGTTTAGAGAGAGACGTGAGTAAAGGTTCGAAGACCAGAGTATTCTTGGTGTTTTGAACTCAGTGCCGCTTTGGTACTGAAACATGTCCCACAGCTTGTTAAGCATTACACTGACTTACTCTGATACCTACCTTCTCCCATTTTTAGGCAATTTTATGAGAACATTCACATATACGTAAGTGCCATTAAACTAAGGGTTAATATTTTTTAAGTTACATGGTATAGGGCAGATTTGGGTGGGGAGATGCTTTTCTAGAAACCTGGCTAAAGATAGTTGCTAGACCACCATTGTTAAAAGTAAAAGGGAATTAGGCAGAAAGCCGCACTAGCTTCCTTCAAATGGTTTTTCTGCAGAGATCAGATCCTCTGGATCTCTCCCATCCCTTCCCCCTCGCTGGATAGACGTGCCTGTGCAAGGGCGAGTTTTTGTGCTATTTATACAGCAAGAACAATGCAAAAGTTTGAAGCGGGAGTGTAAAGAATAATTCAAACACTTGGTGAGTTCTGATTTTATTTCTGAAGACTATAGCTTAAAACGACATGCAAAAAGCAAGCGCCGGCCTGAAAAGCCAAAGTCTAAAACAAAAAGAATTTTAAGAAGGAGTGATTTCCAAATCTTAAAGCTTTGCAACTCCTCCCCACCCCCACCCCCCGCCGCCTCCCCACCCCAAACAAAGAGCTCTCTTCTAAGAATTAATATCTCATGTGGTCAGGAAACATTTTTCTGATATTCAACAATTACTTAAGTTTCCTAACAGTCTTTTATTCTTCGTTTACATGCAAGCAAAGTTAGTACTTTTGATTTTAAAAAAGTAGAAAGTAATAAGATCCCATTTTTGTCAAATTATGCCTGTCTCTGTGTATTGAGAAATGCCAGAACTGATTTTTACTTACTATTGGTAAGGTTTATTTTAATGACAGACACTGAGGGGATTTTTTTGTTTTACCTTTTTGGTACTTTTCAGTTTTATGTAATTTAAAACTTTTAAGCTTATTTGTTTGAGAGAGAGAGAGAGAGAAAGAGAGGCGTAGGGGCAGAGAGAGAGGGGAGAGAGAGAATCCCAAGCAGGCTCTGTCTGCATCCTCAGTGCAAAGCATCAACAGGGCTCGAACTCACAAACTGCGAGATCATGACCTAAGCCGGAACCAAGAGTTGGATGCTTAACCGATTGAGCTACTCAGGTGCCCTTCTGTTTTGTACAATTTTAAAAACAAAGACTCTGTGTTGTTTTCTACAGGTGTAAAATTTTCTTTAAAAAGAAGAAGAAATTAAGCAGTGTCTTGAGCAGTAAAGGCCCACTATTTTTCCAAATAGATGTCCTGAGGTTTTGTCTGTGGGGGTTGGGTGGGGTGCAACAGTGTCTCAGTGCATCTGTTCCCAGGAGGCGTTGCTGTGTCTGAGTTCAATGCAATGAGTACCCAACGAAGGGGGGCAGGAGTAGTGAATGAAAGAAAAAATTGGGGACCAGGAAAATTAGACGGGACTCAGCAAAAACACATTATGAAATCTTCAGAAAGATCAAGGTGTCAGAAACAAGTTACCCATCTCCCTTGCTTCTGAGTAGAATGGTTTAAATTAGGGGTGGCTGGGTGGCTCGGTCAGTTAAGCGTGGGACTTTGGCTTAGGTCGTGATCTCGCGGTTCGTGAGTTCGAGCCCCGCGTCAAGCTCTGTGCTGACAGCTTAGAGCCTGGAGCCTGCTTCGGATTCTGTGTCTCCCTCTCTCTCTGTCCCTCCCTGCTTGTGTTCTCCTCTCTCTCTCTCTCAAGAATAAATAAATATTAAAAACGTTTTTTAAGAAAGAATGGTTTAAATTAGGTGGCTGCTCCAGCCTATGTTGAGTAAGTTTCGAGAGGGCGTGGGAGAGGAAAGAGAAGGGAGTGTGCCAGCATGACTTTCCTCCTGGCAAAGCAGGTGAGTGAGCTCCTCGTTGTCAAGGTGCAATCAGGGAATGAATGTCCTTTCTGTAGCTGGATTGAACCGGAGGAGGGCTGGGGGCCTCTTCTCAAAGGCCAGCACTTCTCAGAAACACAGCGGAAGTCTCCCAGACAAAACAGACAGGCTGGCGTCCCCTTCCTGGGAGTCAGAAGGCGGGGAAGGAGTGAGGCACGCCTAGCCAACATACCGGGGACAGTGGTGAAATCTCGAGAATCTGGGGGATCTGCCAGCCATGCTTTCCACAACAGCTCTTCAGAGCCTCACCTGGAGAACCCCCATGACCTTGGCTGCCAGACCATAAAGGGAAGTCCCTGGGCTGAAGGACCGATGGCCTCTTGTAGATTCATTTCCTGATGCCAGCCCCTGACTGTAGGGATCTGTGCAGGTCTGGGCCCCTTAGCATGGGTCCTGGGACCCTGAGGGGGTCCATTCTTGGACTTGTCATCCTATGTTATCCTCTTTCCCCTTTGGCTCCTCTCCTGCCTTGCCTGACACACCATTTCCCGGCCGTCAGTGCCTGGCCACACTCCTATCTGGTGTAGGTAAGTGCTCACACTCAACTGAAATCCAGTTCCCATAGAGATCCTAGATCACTAGGATCTACCCCTCTTTTACCCCAGATCCTCATAACCCACCAAGAAAATAAAGAACACATGCAAACAAAAAAATCAGTAAAGAATAGAAAGAATATTTCTCGGCCTTGCACTGGAGGCCCAGCAGGAAGTGGTACCCACCGTCTATGTTCTCCACATCATGACCCTTAGGCTGAGCACCCGAATGCAACACCAGGGTGCTGAAGGGCTGAAATCTGCTTTTTTGCCCTCTGGGAGGTCGGCCCTTAGCTATAAGCTAACTTTATAGACGGAAAATTCCAGTGACCTGCTCTGTGTTACACAGCCAGGCATAAGTAAAATGAGGAGATGTGACATAGGCCTAGACCCAATTGTTTGACATCCCAAGACCTTTCCTTTACAGTCTGTAGCAACTCAGCTGGATGGATGTCTGGCAAGTGATTAGAATGGGAGGCCAGACTGGCAGCCCTCGTTGTTTTCAACTCTCAGTCACATTAACTTTTCCTACCTCATTACCTGAGTTTGGGATGTAAAGTGGAAAAAACACATTTGCTTGGAACTGGACCAAAGGCAGAAAGTAGAAATCCATACTATGTTCGTGTTTCCCAGGCCTCAGGCTACCTGACCTATTCTGTCTATACCTCGGGATCATTATTCCTTTCCTCTACATCAGACACCGATCCAGACCATTCATATACCTCACCGATAATTTAGTGGACGCTCCAGTCGACTCATTTCGATCCGTGACAAAATGCGCTTGCTACCAAGAGAGAAGAGGCGGTTAGATAAGCAGACATACAGTTACAAAAAGGAAAAGAGTGTACAGAGATGACGTGGCAGCGTCTTCAGGATGGCAGGACTCTCCTCTGGGCCATGGCAGCTTCTGCCCACAGCCCCGACAGAGAGGCCACTCGTAGGCTTGAAAGCAAAAGCATTACCTGGTCTCTTGGTCACCAAGAGACGAGGGTCTTGGGTCACCACTCATTCACTAATGGGTGTTTTTCTTCATTACAGGTGAATGTGGCTCAGAACAAGGAGCTCTAAAAGTTGTCCCCAATTCTTTACTGGTACTATCATACTTTCCTCTGTAGCGTTATACAGAATCGTGGGGCCAGACTCTTGCTGACCAAGAACTGACCAAGAACTCCGGGTGTGGTTAGATACCACTTTCCTCCACTTCAGTTTTGTTTGATGTGCAGTCGCACACTGAAATGTAATGTGTCCTGTAGACACGAGAAAGTTGGGGAAGAGAGACACAGAAGGAATTGCTTTGCACACTTTGGGTCCAACTTGGGCAGAAGTCCTTTGGAGGGAGCACAGTGTCCTACACTCGATGAACAAATCTACCTGTAAATCTCAGTCAAGAGCCTGCTCTTGATCTCTGATCGTGACTGACATCCGTTGTCAGTGCTGCTCACACTTTCACCATTCCTCCCTTGCTTTGGCTTCCCTAGACTGAGGGGAGATGTGTGGGGCTCACCCTCAACGTATCAGTGGGGAAGGGCAGGTTTTGGAGGTTGGATTTTCGACAAGTCCCCAAGTTGGTGACAGATAGAGGCAGAGTAGCATCCGACTTTCCTATCCTCTTTTCCCCTTGACCCCGTTGCCCTGCAGTGAGGTGCCCCCAGAAGCCACAGTCATGTCCTGTTTGTGAGACAAACGTGAATCTATCTTGGCCCAGCATGCTTGAGGAAAGCAAAATATAAAAAGATATTTCCTCTGTCTCGCCAGATGGCTTCAGGATAAAATTCTTCCCCAAACCAAGTGTTAAGAGTCCAGTTGACTATTTCAGGGAGGGCAAGAAGTAACAGAGAGAAGAATTTCATACTCTTCCCAACATGTGACTATACCCAAGCTTGGTGGGAGCACGTCCTGCCAAAACAGGGAAGATTGTTGAGCTGAAATCAAGAGGATGGGTCCCTGGCAGAGCCGGCCCTTTTAAAGATGAAGACTGGATGCTGGGGAAGTCCACTATCCACAGATCTGGGGCTCCAGACTGGATTCAGCTCCTGGGAGCTGGCTGGGCAAGACGTGGAATAGACTGAAGAACACTGAGCCCCATCCAACCCATCTGGGAGCCCACAGTGGAAAATAATGGGGGTAATACATGGGGACAGCCCCAATTTCTTGAGATCAATGCATACCTCTGTGCTCGCCTGCATAACTTTGTACAACTTTTCATTTTGAAAAAAAAAAAAAAAAAAAAAGGGAACAGTTAGCATTAAGAATGGGTACTCATTCCTAAAATGTTTTGGAGAAGCCCGTGCAAAGGAGGGTGGGGATAAACAGGGAAAATAGTCTCCTGAAAGAAACATGAAGGAGCTGGATGTTTGGCCTCACACTCTGTGAGGGCATTTGGGCATTTCGCGCTTTGTTTTTGTGATAGAGCTAGTGTTAGAACCTTCGAGTGCATTCACTCGTGGGGCATGCATGAAGCTCCTACTCAACACCAAGCACTGGCAAGGTGACAAACAGATAAGACATGGCTTCCATACCTAAGGGATGCCAAAAATAATAAGTTAGCCTCTAATCACACGAGACCAAATGATTGAATAATCTTGGGGAACATTCGATTACTTTTTAAAATAACAACACAGGCACACAAACGATCAGTGGCAAATTTCCTCGGGTCACCTCTAGCACCTTTGTGCCGTGTGGCACTCACCTCTCCTGAGAATTGCCTTCTTATTCTCCATTTGCCCGCATCTAATTAAACGTGGAAGCAGAATGTTAGAACAGACTGGAGACCTGGGATACTAGCTTGCCCCCAGTCCTCCCTTGGGTAGATGAGGGCACAGAGGTTCGTGGAAGTCAAGTGACTGAGACAGCTTCCTGAATTGTCTTTCAAGATTCTGTGTCTCCCACTTCATGAGTTAGCGGTACTTAAGGTGACTTGATCTTAATGAGACAAAACTTCAGTTGGAATCTCATAAATAACAGAAGACCTTCAATGCTTCCCCTGCCCCAAGCTGATCAAGTGTGGATTACTCAGGTCCATTCCGCGCCTCCAGCCTTATCTGCCCCTTCCCTCCTGCACGTAGCCATCCTTTAGTGAAAATGGATGCCCAGGGCTCTCTAACAATTCTTTATCCTTTCTCTGCTCTGTGCTTTCGCTCCTAAAACTTCTGTCACATAAACCATTTTATGGTAACTGCAGGCTCTAAAAATCATGTTCATCTTTCAAAACCTACTCTTTCCCTGGGATTCAAACCTTTTCTTCCTGTTTTGGTTCCCAGCAGGACTTGTTTTTGCTTTGTCGTCCAGGAGCTGCTTCTAAGTAGGGACGATGTCTTACACGTTACTCTTGGTTGTGGGACCTGACGTAGAGCCTTGACTGTCTACTTGCTGGGGAGACATTTCTTGAAGAGCGGTACCCCATAGTCACCCAACTCACTGCTGGCAGAACCAAATGTAGCACTGAAGTCTCATGACTCTTACCCTTGTGCTATTTTTCCTACACCGTCTGACTCCTAGTTCACTGATCTGTGAAGCTCATCTGAGGTCCTGATTCACACCATTGTCGTAGAAGCTTATTGTGTATATACTGATGACCCTTCGCCGAATTCAAAGAGAAGCCAAGTCTTTGAAAGCATAGACTTCCATTTACATGTTGATTCCCACTGACTTTTCCTTGCTCTTCCTTTTCCTCTCTTCCCTACCGTTTCTCTTCTCCCCCTTTCCTCTCATCTTTTCTGCAACCCCTTCTCTAAGTCTGCTAACAGGAAACAGTCCAGGTGGTTGCGATTTTGTAGATACGGCTGCAGCGTCTACCTGGCCTGAAGACGCATTTGCACACCAGACCCTCAGTATGTGGGGTCAGTGCCGCCTCCAGGGGACTCTCTGAGTGGAGACTCATCCTGGAGGCACCCACCCTCAGTTACATCTGGAAACCACGCCTTTGTGTGGCCTCTGTACAACTTCATCATACTGGGAGGTCTAGGAGGACCGAAAGGGTAAATAGATTGGAGATTTTCCTGCCTCATCCTGACCACAGAAGGACAGATAGACGGGAAAGAGCAAAAGCTCCGGGAGCTCAGCTATGCACACTGGGGCTCACAATCCCCGGATGCTGGAATCAGCACCTTACGGCTTTCATGCCCCCACCCCCTACCCCTTCCTTAACCCTCTGGCATCTCCTTAGGTTTTGTAGTTCTGCTTCCTGTCCTTGCCTCTCAAGCACCAGTGCCCTTCAAGAGCCCTGTTCTCTGTCCTCTTCTACAGCTGTGTTTTCACAGAGTGCCCCCGAGTCCACTCCCAAGACTGCCATTGTCACCTGCGCACTATCGTCCCTTAGACCTGGCCTCTCTCAGGAGCTCTAAGCCTAATGGATTATTGGACGTTGCACTTGAATTTCCCTCTCAAATGGGAAAAAGTCTCACACCCTCTCCTGTGTCTCCTGTCTCAATAAAGGACACCACTGACGCACCCGGTGTCCCACGCCAACAATTTAGCCACGCCCTCGATCATCCTCCCGAAGAGTCACTAAATACTGTTGATCAGTTTCTAGAGATCATGGAAAACCAGCATCTTTGGTTCTCGCTTGTTGCTTCAGACCCTTTCAGTCCCATCCGCACCTCTAACAATAGCCTCCTGCCCTTCATGTGACCTTCCCACTGACACGACTAGGACAGGAGCCTTTAATCTCTGCCATTTCTTCATCTGAAGTAAAAGGGCATCCGACCCATCCCTGAGAGCAGGCCCAGCCCCAACATGCGTTCACGTTTGTCAGCTTGCATATATCACAGGCCCAGAGTAAAAATCCTCGTTTTCTGCCCTTTTACTCCTGCCCTGCTTCTTGATAACTTTTCTATTCTTCCTCCTCCTCCACTCTGCTAAAAGAGCTTTTGATTGAAATGTGCCAGCCCTAGGACCCAACTCTTTAGCCAGGGTATGTTTTCCCAGACATTCCCCGGGGAGACAGTCCCATGTCCTTTCCTTCTGCGGGGAAGGGAGTGGTCTGGAGTCAGGGCTGACACAGAGTGGCCCTTGTTTTCCTCTTTATCATCATTGTTATTGTTTTGAGGCCGCTGCTCCTCCACTGGGCAGAGGCAGACACACAGATGGAAAATTTTAAAACATTTTCTCCCTGCAAATTAATTGCAAGGTCAGTATCAATTCCTTGACCCCGTCCCACCCTCAGCATCATCCCTTCAGCCAGGACACTGGGCTTATTAAGCCCAAGTCTGTCCTATGGCAGGCTTGATGTTGCCCTGAGGACCAGGGCTCCTTTGGTCTTGATTTAGAAGCTTTCTTGCGGGGACACCAAGGGGAGCAGTGAGACGTGCACCTGCCATGAGCTGGTGAACTCGCCGTCATTCTGCAATAACACCCCCCATCTCCACATTGGAGCGGCTGCCATTCTTCTTGCCCCCACACTGGTTTTTCTTCCCCCCTCTTTCTTCTTTTATAGGGAAGCAGATGCAGGGCACATCACAGGCTGGGAAGCAGTAAGACACCCTACTAGCTCCATTTTCTGTGTGTGTGTGTGTGTGTGTGTGTGAGTGTGTGTGTTTGTGTGTGTGTGTGTGTGTGTGTGTGTGTGTGTGTGTGTGGTGGGGTCCCAGCCTTCTAGACTCTAGAGGCTGCTAGAGAAGGGAGAGAGGAATGCAACTGTATCCCATGCTGACTCTGGTAAGAAGCTGGCAGAGACTATTCAAGAGATATTAAAACATCTCTAAACTTTAGCAAATATTAGAACCTGAATAAGAATGTGAAGTGATGTATGCACTCCCCAACCGCACCTGCCATTTTACGAGTAGGGAAAATAAGGCTTTCACCAAATTAGTGGAGACCTCCCAACCCCCTTACAATCCACTTCCTAACTGGGTGTGGATTTCGCAGAGCCAGGGAACATCAGCATTTGGCTTCAGAAATGCTGCTAAGTCCTGAACAAACATGAACATGAAAGGTAGTGTTCAAGATCTCTTACTCTCAAGCTTAGACGTAAGCTTGTGTTCACTTAGACATAATGCATGTGTTCACCTGGGATCCAGGCTTGCCTCGCTGTTTTCCCAACTTACTCTTCATAAGTAGGGGAGGACACATGGGCCCTGTCGATGAATCCCCAGTCCCACCCCCCTGAGGCCCCCACATTGACTCTTAAAAGACGGGAGGGTTTTTGTTTGTGTGTGTGGAGCAGAGAAAGACTTTCCTCAATTTTGGTCAGCAGTGTTGTCTTGCGTCTGCGAAGAGTGGAGGAGGTCTCGACTGGAGTGACTTCATGGAGAACTGGGAGGGATCCCCTTTTTGCCCCCACCCGAAACCACTGTTTGAGTTACATTCCACCTTTAGAATTGCTCTGAGATAAAATACTGGGAAAATACAAGGTTAGGAGTCATAACTCCTAGCCTGGTTTTGCTCCTGTAACTCATCCATACATCCATATATTTAAGAAACAAATAGTCATTGAGCTACTATACTCCAGGTACGATTCTAGGTGCTGAGTATTTGGTGTGGGATATGGCAAAACTCCTGTCTCCATAGGTCTTGCATTATAGTGGGGAAGTTGGTACTTGCCACATTAAGTAACATTATCGAAGGCTGTGGAGAAAACAAAAATTGAATAAGGCAGTAGGGAGTACCCGACAGGAGGGTATGTTTGTGTGGAGTGTGTTAGGGGGTTTTAAAATAGGTCCATACATTCTTTCATACTTTCTTCAAAAGTCGAAACCTAGGGGTGCCTGGGTGGCTCAGCTGGTTAAGCATCTGACTTTGGCTTAGGTCATGATCTCACGGCTCATAAGTTTGAGCCACGCATCGGGCTCTGTGCTGACAGCTCAGAGACTGGAGCCTGCTTTGGATTTTGTCTCCCTCTCTCTCTGCCCTTCCCCCACTTGTGCTCTGTCTCTCTGTATCTTTCTCTCTCTCTCTCTAAACAGAAATAAACATTAACCAATTTTAAGAAAAAGGTGAAGGCTAATTCCCCTTACCCTGAGTGTGGGCTAGATGTAGTGACTTGATCCTGAAACAAAGACCGAAGTGGAAGTCATGGAGTATGACTTTGGAAGCTGGGTAATGAAAACATTGTATCTTCCTCCACTGAGTTTTGTTGAATTGTCTGCTCTGGGGGAAGATCACAGTCATGTTATAAGGACGCTCAAGCTGCTTAAGAGGCTCACATGGCAGGGAACAGAGGCCTCCTGCCAACAGCCTTGTAAGGGACCATCTAGAAAACTGGTTCTCCAGCCCCAGACAAACCTTCAGATGAGTGCAGGTCCTGCCAATATCCTGACTGTAGGTGAATGAGAGACCCTGAGCCCGAACCTCCCCGATAAGCTGACCCCGGATTCCTGACTGAGGACGACTATGAGATAAATATTTGTTATGTAAAACCAGAGCTTTTGGGAGTCATTTGTTAAATAGTAATAGATAACTAATATATGTATTTTATGGAAGTTCTCTCTGTGAAGGGAATAGTTGAACAAAGACCAGAATGAAAAAGGAAAATCAACCAGGTTAAGATACGTATGAAGATCCTTGAAGCAGAAGGTCATAGAACTGGCAAAGGCTTTTTGGTAGGAACATGCTTGAAATTTTCAAAGGCATGCCAAGGAAAGATCGTCCTAGATTTGGAAATGGGCAGGATATTATCAGCTATCTTTTCAGTGGAGAGCTGGGCATTGTCCAGGGTATTTTCTGGAATTACCTGATTATACTGAGATATTCCTCTTTGAATTTTGATTGCCTAAGTTATGGAATTCAACTTGTAGAAATCTGATAGGAGTGCAAATGATTACTTTCCAAAGCAATATAATTTATTTTGCCTAGTAGATATACAACTGAATTCTACCCTGTAGGAAAGATGGCCCCAGACAATACATTTTAAGCAGCTTTATTGTGATAACATTTTTATACCATACAATTCATCCACTTAAATCCATGCTTTCTCAGTATATTCACAGGGTTATGCAAACATCACCGCAATCCAATTTCTGTCTATTTCATAAAGAAAACCCCTTATCTGTTAGTAGGTTCCCTTCCATTATCCCCTCCCCCATACCAGTCCCAGATAATCACTAATCTATTGTTTGTCATTATAGATTTGACTCTTCTAGAAATCTCATATAGAGGTAATTGTATACTATGTGGCTTTTGGGACTGGCTTCTTTCACTTAGCATAATTTTCAGGGTTCATCCATGTTGCGGCATGTATTAATACTTCATTCTTTATTGCCACATATTATTGAATTGTATAGAAATATCACATTTTGTCTTTCTATTTATTGGTTTGTGGACATTTGGGTTATTTCTATGCTGGGTTAATGTGACTAATGTTTCTATGAGTAGTCAGACCCAGTTTTTGCGTGGATGCATGTTTTAATTTCTTTTGGGTATATACCTAGGAGTGGAATTGCTGGGTCATATGACAGGTCCATGTTTAATATTTTAAGGAACTTCCAAACTGTTTTCCAAAGTGGCTGCATCATTTTACATTCCCTCTAGCAGTGTGTGAGGGTTCCAATTTCTCCACATCCTTGCCAACACTTATTATCATCCATCATTTTGATTACAGCCATTTTAGTGGATATGAGGTGATTTCTTGTGGTTTTAATTTGCATTCCCTAATGACTAATGATGTTGAACATCATTTATGCACTTATTGGCCATATTTATATTTTTCTTGGAGCGATGTCTATTTAAAGCCTCGCCAATTTTTAAACTTGTCTTTTACTGTGCAGTTTTCAGAATTCTGTATATATTCTGTGAACAAGTCTTTTATCAAATATATGAGTTGCAACTGTTTTCTCCCACTATAAGGGGTTATCTTCCCTTTATTGATGGTATTATTGGCAGAAACAAAGCTTTAAGTTTTAAGTCCTATTTATCGTTTTTTTTCTTTTGTTGCTTGTACTTTTGCTATTATATCAAAGAAACCATTTCCTGACCCTAGACCATGAAGATTGGCTTTTATGTTTTCTTCTAAGGGTTTTACTGCCTTCGCTCTTACCTTTAGGTCTATTCATTTTGAGTTAATTTTGTGTGTGCTCGGTGGTAAAGGCCTACATTAATTTTTTTTTTCTCCAAGTTTGTTTGTTTGTTTTAGAGAGAGGGAGGTGGGGAGAGGAAGAGGGAGAGGGAGAGAGAGAGAGAATCTAAAGCAAGCTTCATGCCCAGCATGGAGCCTGATGCGGGACTTGATCTCACAACTGTGAAATCATGACCTGGGCTGAAATCAAGAGTTGGACACTTAACCAGCTGAGCCACCCAAGTGTCCCCCTCTTTTTAATTTTTTTTTAATTTTTAAATAAAGAGAGAGAGGGAGAGAGAGAGATTTTCTTCAAGTTTTAATTTAAATTCCAGTTATTTAACATACAGTACAATACTAGTTTTAGGTGTAGGATTTAGTGATTCATCACTTGCATGCAACATCCAGCACCCTCCTTAGTCCCTATCACCTATTTAACCCATCCCCCTGCCCACTTCCCCTCTGGCAATCATCAGTTTGTTCTCTATAGTTAAGAATCTGTTTCCTGGTTTGCCTTTCTCTTTTCTTTTTCCCCATGTTTATCTGTTTGTTTCTTATCCAGTTGTCCCTGTACCGTTTTCTAAAGACTATTCTATCCCCATGGAATCATCTTTGCATACTTGTTGAACATCAATTGATCATAAATGTGTGGGTTTATTTATGGGCTCTCAATTCTGCTTCATTGACCCACATGTCAGTTTTTGTGCCAGCACTGTGTTTTCTTGGTTAGTGTAGCTTTGTAGTAATTTTCAAATTGGGAAGTCAGTTTTTCAACCTGGTTCTTCTTTTTCAAGGTTGCTTTAACTCTTTGGAGTCCTTTAAATTTCTATAGGAATTTTAAGATTCGCTCATCAGTCTCTGAAAAAAAAGGCAGCTGGTATCTTGATAGGGATAGTTTTGTATCTGGGGAGTAAAGTCATCTTAAAAATCCTAGGTCATTTGATCCATGAGCATGGGGTATCTATCCACTTATTTAAATGTTCTGTCATTTCCTTTGATGACAATTTATAATTATCATTGTATGTCTTGTACTTCTTCTAAAGTGTATTCTTAAGTATTTTACTATTGTAAATATAATTTAATTATTTATTTAACTTTCAAAATGTTTGCTGCTAGAGGGTAGAAATACAAGTGATGTTTTTATATTAATCTTGTATTTTTCACCCTTGCTGAACTCATTTACTAGTTTTAATAGTGTTTTAGTGGATTCCTTAGAAATTTCTATATAAAAAACCATGCCATACACAAATAGATAGTTTTACTTTTTCCTTTTTTTTTTTTTGGATGCCTTTTATTTCCTTTTCTCACCTAATTGTCCTGGCTAGACCCCCTAACAAAGTTAATGAGGTTGTACGAATCGACATTCTTGTCTTGTTCCTGATCTTATGGTGAAAACATTCAGCCTTTCACTGTATTTTTTAAATGTTTTATTTATTTTGGGGGGGGGGAGGGGCAGAGAAAGAGAGAGAGACACACAATCTGAAACAGGCTCCAGGCTCTGAGCTGTGAGCACAGAGCCTGACGCAGGGCTTGAACCCAGGAATGGGACCATGACCTGAGCCAAAGTCAGATGCCCAACCAACTGAGCCACCCAGGTGTCCCCAGCCTTTCACTATTAAGTGTGATAGTGTGTTTCCATATATGGTCTTTACCACAAAGAAAGAAGTTCCTTTCTTCCTGGTTTGATGAGTGTTTTTTATCATAAAGAGTGTTGGATTTTTGTCAATTTTTTTGCCTATGGCTATTGAGATAATCATATGGCATTGTCTTTTATCCAATTAATATGGTGTATTACATTAAGTGATTTTCAGATGTGAAATTAACCCTGCATTTCTGGGTTAAGTCCCACATGGTCTTGGTGTATATTCCTTTTTGTATATTTCTTGATTCACTTTGTTAGTGCTTTGTTGAGTATTTTTGGCGTCTATACTCATATGGGATATTAGTCTGTTCCCATATTATTTTCTTATGGTGTGTTTGTGTGTGAGGATCAAGTAACACTGATCTCACTCACATAAGGAGTTGAAAAGTGTTCTCTGCTTCTAATATTTTCGGGGAGAGTTTTAAGGATTGCTATTCATTTTTCTTGAATGTTTGGTAAGTTTTAAAATGACTAATTCATTTATTTTACTTGTTATAGATGTATTCCTAGTTTTTATATCTCTTGATTAAATTTTTATTATTTGTTTCTTTCTAGGAATGTATCCATTTTGTGTAAGTTTTCCAGTTTGTTGGTATGCAGTTGTTCATAAATCTTTTTATTTTATTTCATAAATCTTTTTATTTCTGTCAGATTGGTAATTGTGTGTCTTCTTTCATTCTTGATTTTAATAATTTGAGTCCTCCCTTTTTCTCTTGATCAGCCTAACCAAATATGTATCAGTTTTATTGATCCAAACATTGGATTTTATTGTCTCGTGTGATATTATCCAGTTTTGCATCTATTAATAAATTCACTTCAATTTTTATTTTTTAAAAAATTTTTTATGTTTTTTTTTTTTTGATAGAAAGAGAGAGACAACATGTGAGCAGGGGAGGGGCAGAGAGAGAGGAAGACACAGAGTCTAAAGCAGGCTCCAGGCTCCGAGCTGTCCGCACAGAGCCTGATGTGGGGCTCGAACTCGTGAACTGCGAGATCATGACCTGAGCTGGCTTCGTATGCTTAACCGACTGAGCCACCCAGGTGCCCCTCGCTTCAACATTTCTGATAGCCTGTGTATACGTATCTGTCTGTTCTTCAGATTCTCTTCTGAGCCTATGTTAACACAGGTGCTCTCATTAATTAATGAGTTGAATGAAATATTTGACATGTGTTGATTTCATATTTTTACGAAAATAATGTTTTAAACTTTTAAAAATTATACTTGAGCAGAAAGCAGGCATATCACTGAAGAGTCAGAAAGTGGTGGAAAATGAGGTCAGAGAGAAAGACACAGAACAGATCATGTAAGTCCTTGTAGGCCATGCTAAGGAGGTTGGTTTTTACTCTGGGTGAGAGAAAAAGCTATTAGCATCATCCAGGCAAGTGACTCCCTTAGCTGGGACCTCAGATACCTGTAACATGTTTCTAGGCCACTTCACAGGATGGCTCTGAGGATGGAATGAGATTATGGAGTTGAAAATGGCATTGTTACTGTTAGAGGTCAGTCAGTGGTGGTAAACCCCAGACAACCTTCAAGGCAAGTGTAAGGGGCTGGGATGGGTGGGCTTTCAGGGAAGGAGAACACTTTCAGGAAATGGTCTGACCACACAACCCTGGTTATTTGAGGTAATAGATACCTAATCACTGTGCTCTCAAGCCTGCCAAGAGGGTTTGGTTTATCAGCATGACCTGAGTACAGGGCTCTATAAAGTGTGTTCTTTGAGGATTTTCTTTCCTTCCTCTTTCTCTCTTTGCAATTAAGAGAAGTCCCCAGGAAAAGAACTATATAAACATAAGGGTAGAATTAAGATAAATGCATTCTTTTAGCTTAGGAAATTTTCCGTGATGAATGAATGCCCCTCCAGCTTTTATTCAGCAAGGTCAAGTGCTGGCTCTTCAACGAAGAGCCACTTTTCCAGAGCTGAGGCTGGGTGTTGGGCTGGGGGCCTTGAGAGAGAAAACGGTTTTCTAGAAAAAGGGAACTAGTGGTCATTGCTGACCTCTCGCAAGAGGTTTGCTGCTCCTTGGTGGTTTCACAGCCGATGGTGGACTTGGGGGTCTCTCTTCCAGTCAGCCTCTGGAGTTGACTTGACTCTTCACAGCTGCAGCCATGAGAGACGAGAACACTTTCAATAGAGGGTACTGTGCTGATCCCAGGTAGAAACGAAGCTTCTACTTCTCATTTGTACCCAAGAGTCAACAAACATCTGGATAATATGATTGGAAATGCTTTATAAAGGTATCAGGAAACCTGGGTCCCCTACTCAGCTCTGTCACTAACACAGCTCAGAGAGTGCACGTGTTGTGTCCAGCTCCCTGACCAACTCCACAGTTGGTGAGATTGGCAGGAGGTGGGCTATCATTTCTAGGTTCCTCCCAAACTCTGACATTCCGTGTCTGAGTTCATAGAGACCCCCGAACATTCCTGAAGGTCCACTTGCTTTTTCTCATTTCCATTCTATATCCTTTCTTCTGTAGTGACTTTTTAGAAGGCTTGGTGAAACACAGTTAGAAAGCTGCTGCTGAACCAACAAGAGAAACATGACCTGAGGAATCATGCTCATGCTCAGTTTTATGTACTCTTAGGTTTTGAGAGGGATGAAAAGACCTAAAACATAGGATGTTTGATATTTAGGAACGTCAGGCCCAAAGGACATACTGGAGTGAAATCTTACTGGACTGAAATTTCCTGGAGGTGAAATACCTAGAGGAAAAGGGATGAGGTCCATCTTTATGGGTGTGCGTATTCCATGCTCACAGAGGGGCTCTGCTTATTAAGGGAAGAGAGACACCAGTGGAAGAATAGATGGACAAGGAGAAAATGGGGTGGGAACACAGGTGGTGAGTTACTTTGTAAATTTGTATGGGTTTTCAGGACCTCTGGTCTTCACCTGAAGAGGTGAGCCTCCATTTGGGCTACACTGTCACCAAGAAGTGGATGGAATCCTGGTCCCATGATGGAGATTTCTCGACCACTTCTCTCTGGAAGGTTAATGGAGTGGACTGCCGTGCCATACTAAAATGAAAATTAAGAAAAGGAAGGAAAAGAAAAAAGAGAGAGGGAGAATAGTTCTTTCAAGACAGTCTAGCCTTCTAGTAACACTTCAGAAACTTAATCTCTTTGTTTCATATTTAAAATAAAGACTTTTACACCCCTTGTCATCTTTCTCCTTAATTCTATAATACTGTTTAATCTCTCTTGAATATAGCTGAGGTCTTAGGAGCAGATTTGTTTAAAATATTCCTTTCCACTCACACTGAACCTCTTTCTTGGAGCCCAACTTCTTAGAAACTTGTCAATTTCCCTGCAACTTGTGACCATATTTCCACAAAAATAATCTCTCAGAAATGTTCAAATATTTGGCAGTGGTAACCCAGAAGGAGTCCAGTGATGGGCAAAGCTGGAGAGGCATGACTAAACTTTCTCAGAACTCTTGGTTTTCAACTAAATAGTCCAGGAAGGCATTAAAGAAGAAGAAGGAGAGAAGGAGGAGAAGGAGGAGAAGGAGAAGGAGAAGGAGAAGGAGAGAAGGGGAAGGGGAAGGGGAAGGGAGGGGGAAGAAAATTAAAGCCAGCATCCTGCATTCTGTCATCACTTCCTCTGTTCTTTTTCTTTTCTTCACCCCTTTCCAATCACTTCCTTCTTCAGTAAGAAGGTGGCACTAACACAGACTATCTAGTGTTTCTGGTTTGTTGGGGGTTAACTCACTCTGAGGTCCCAGTAGACTCTATTCATGCCCTGCTCCCACTCACTCAGGCACGTGGCTCCTGGCCCATCAATTTCTACTCTCACCTTCCCACTCACCATTTAGGACAGGCTGTGATACCATTTAGTTGAATTGGAGGGGAGGTGATAGAGATTGGAGTCTCGGCCTGGGAGACAGATGACCCACCAGTGACAACCCCTTCAGGAATGTGTAACTCTACATGCAGCTGCTTGGTCTGGAAGAGGTAAAAGAATTCCTGTGAGTAAGTTGGTTCTGAGAATTCTCATGGTCCCAGGGGATGTGCAACTGCTGCAGCTCAGATAAACCAGAGAGGGAGTGTGTATAGTGACAAGGGAGGCTCAGGATTGCTGCTGGGTGACTGGGTCACCCTAAGGATGGGACAGATGGGATGGGAGTTGGTGACCGTAGAGGCAGACTGCAGAAGAGATTCCCATGGGATGAATTTATTTGGGGGTTTTAGCAAGAAAACCAGTCATGAATTCTTTAAGTGGATGATTAAAAAATTTAATTAGAAATCAAAGCTTGTGGGGCGCCTGGGTGGCTCAGTCGGTTAAGTGTCCGACTTCGGCTCAGGTCATGATCTCTCAGTCCGTGGGTTCGAGCCCCGCGTCGGGCTCTGTGCTGACAGCTCAGAGCCTGGAGCCTGCTTCTGATTCTGTGTCTCCCTCTCTCTCTGGCCCTCCCCCATTCATACTCTGTCTCTCTCTGTCTCAAAAATAAATAAACATTAAAAAAAAAAAAAGAAATCAAAGCTTGTTTTTAGAGGCTATTAAGAAAAGAAACCACAGGTCAAAATGGAGGCAGAAGGCAGAAGCATAAAGTAGAGACCTAGAGGCCAAGGAGGCGAACCCAGGCTTCACCTGTGGTGCCCCTAACCCCATTTGTTCTCACTCTGGGCAAGAGCAGCTCTCCATGCTTCATGTCCTCAGCAAAGAGTAAGGGATACTTGAATGAGTCAGGTTACAGAACCAGGCTATGTTTCTGGAGAATTTGACTTTAGAGGTTTCTGGCAGGAGTACTCTAGGTAGAGGGAGGAATTTTATCTATTTTGTCGGCCATCTTTAGATGACTCCATTTTCCCCACTCCCAGCTAGAAGCATCAAAGTTGCAACTCAAGTGTTGTGTCATGGAGTGCCTAAACTGCCCAGCGCATAGGTCTGAGAGCTTCCGAGTTCTGGGTCACAGCTCTGGAGATTGCTTTGTGGTAGCATCAGTAGTAGTGGGGAGTAGGTGTCCCGAGAAATGTCAGTCGCATGAGAGATGGCAACTAAGAGGCAATGGTCCCCAAACAGAGAATAAGCTAGTGTCTGAAGGTATAATGAAGTGGCACGGATTCTGACATCTTCTGAGTGCTTCATACCATGGCTATCACTGACAAAGTTCATTTCTAAATCTCGTGGGCTGGTGGGGGCAGAGCACTGGATATTCTGCCCTGTTGTTCCATCTTTTGGTGGGGGTGGGGGGGAGGTGTGAGTTCTTTCAGCATAATTACTTTGAGATTCATCTATACGTTGATTGTATCAGCGCTTGATTCCTTTTTTGTTGCCATCATAGGTACAAAATATAGCACACCTTGTTTAAGCATTCACCTGTTGAAGGATATCTGGGTCATTTCCAGTTTGGGGAAATTATAAATCAAGCTGCTATAAACATCCACGTTTAGGTGTTTTGTATGAAGATAGTTGCTATTTTGTCTACAAGTAGGATTACAGGTCTTATGATTAATGTGTGTTTAACTTTTTAAGAAACTGTATTTCAAAGTGGCTATGCCATTTTGCTTTCCTATAAGTAATGTATGGGAGTTACAATTACTCCACATCCTTGTCAACACTTGGTATGAAATAGTGTATTAAATGTTCACAATTCCAGACGGTGACCAGCTGCCCTAGTCAATAGAGTGTGTGACTCTTGATCTCAGGGTTGTGAATTTAAGCCCCACATTGGGTGTAGAGATTAGTTAAAAATCAAATCTTTAAAAGAAGTTTACTTATAAGTGTTCATGATTCCAATAAATCTGTAGTAACATCTCATTGTAGTTTAATTTGCATTTCCTTAGTAACCTAAGATTCCCTAAATAACTAAAGCATCTTTTCATGTGCTTATTTGCCAAATACACTTTCTTTAGTCTCGGTTTGAATATTTTGCCCATACTTTTTGCTTTCTTATTAATTGAATTTTGAGAGTTCTTTATAAATTCTGGATGTATTAGTTGCAAATATTCCCTGCTTGGCGATGTTTTGTCTTTTAATTCTCTTCACAAGGATGTTTGAAGAGCAGAACTTTTAAATTTTGATCAAGTTCCATGTATGGATTTTTCCCTTTTGTGGATTATGTTTTAGGTGTAGTGCCAGAGAAATCTTTGCCTAGTCCAGGTTCACAAAGGTTTCCTCCTATGTTGTCTTCTAGGAGTTTTACAGAGGTTTCAGGGCATAGGTTTTAGGGCATAGGTTTTTCACATCTTTTGTTAGAATTATCTGTAAGCATTTCATACTTGTATGGTCATTATAAAAATATTGTTTTTTAATTCTTATTTATTTATTTTTAGCTAGAGAGAGACAGAGAGAGACAGAAAAAGAGAAAGGCAGAGAGAGAGGGAGAGAAAGAATCCCAAGCAGGCTCCACACATCAGTGCAGAGCCTGACATGGGGCTCAAACCCACGAATCGTAAGATCATGACCTAAGCCAAAATCAAGGGTTGAACACTTAACTGACTAAGCCACGCAGGCACCCCTAAAAAATATTGTTTTTAATATCAATTTCCAATTGTTCATTGCTAATATACAGAAATCCAACTGATTTTTTTTAAATTCGATCTGATTTGCTACCTAGGCAATCATGTAGTTTATAAATAAAGTAAGTTTTACTTCTTCCTTTTCAATCTGGCTGGTTTTACTTCTTGTTCTTGCTTGACTATCCTGATTAGAATCTGCAATACAATGTTGAATGGGAACAGTGAGAGTAGACATCTTTTTCTTAGGGGAAAAATATTTATTCTTTCACCATTAAGTATGTATGAGGTGGTTCCCTTCTATTTCTAGTTGGCTGAAAGTTGTCTGTGTGTGTGCGTGTGTGTGTGTGTGTATGTGTGTGTTCTTAATTTTAATATTTTGATCAGGAATGGCTCTTGGATTTTGTCAAATGCTTTATTGTATCTATTAGGATGATCTTTGTTGTCCGTATTTTTGTTTTTAGTTTGCTAATACGGTGAATTACATTGATTTACTGTCAAATGTTAATTTAACCTTGAATTCTACTTGGTCATGTGTCATTTTCTTTATACATACAGTTGGATTTGATTTACCACCATCTAAAAGTTTACATGTATGTTCATGATGGCTGTTAGTCTGTAATTTTCTTTTCCTATGATGTTTTTGTATGGTTTTTATATCAGGGTAATGCTGGCTTCATGGAGTTGGAAAATATTCTCTCCTTTTTAACTTTCTGGAATTGTTTATTATACATATTTCTGCCTAAAATATAATCCATTAATGAAGGCATCTAAACCTGGAGTTTTATCTTGGGAAGATTTTTAACTACAAATTCAATTTCTTTCTTTCTTTCTTAGATACTGGGCTACTCATGTTAATGTGATCTATTTCTTCTCTGGTAGTTCGTGTCTTTTAAGAAATGTATCCATGTCATTTAGCTTCTCAAATAATTAGTATGAAGTTGTATATAATATTCTGTAATTATTATCTTCATACCTATAGAATCTGTAGTGATGCCACCTCTCATTCCTGATGTTGGTCATTTCTGCCCTTTCTTCCTCTCTCTCGGATTTTTCCTGATCAGTCTGATTTTAGGTAGATTGGCTTCATTGATTTTCTAAAAGAACTACCTTCTGTTTCATTAGTTTATTTATTTTTCTATTATTTTACACTTTTCTATTTCATTGATTTCTTCTTTGATCTTTATAATTTCATTTTGAAAATTTACTTTGGATTTTATTTGTTTTTCTTTTCCTATTTTCTTAAGGTGGGGACTGGAGTAACTAATCTGAGATGTTTACTTTTCTAATATAAGTATTTGGTGCTATGTATTTCCTCCTAGGTACCACTTTAGTGATGTGCCACACATTTGGAATTTCATCTGGTTAGAAATACTTTCTAATTTCCTTTTGAGCTGCTCTTTTATAATCTGGTAATTACCAAAATGTGATAATTTGATAATTCTAACAATGCAAATAAACACAACAACGGGATAGAAAACAATAGGAGGATTGTCTGTACTTCAGATGAGGCTGTAAGAGAAGATTTTTTGGAGCAGGTGACATTCTATCCAAGACAAGAAGAATGAGAAGGAATCAAGCAGGTAGAGTTGAACCAAGAGTATTCTAGGCATAGGGTCAGCAAATGCAAAATCCCTAAAGCAAGAAAGAGAAGGAAAGAATTTGAAAAGAAGCAAAAGGTTAAAGAAAATATTTCCTAAATTTTATCATCAAAACATGTTTTTCCCAGATCCTACAAAGTACAGGAACAGGTATGAGCCATAAGGACACAGGACTTCCATGTTTGGCCTGACTATAGTTCTCCTTAGTGTCAGGGTAATGGGTAAAATTGCCCCTGGAGAAGGGGTACCACCCTAGGAATTCTATCTGTATTAAGTTGTTGAGGTATGATTTCATCCTGAGAATGTGCTGCTCTACATCCTTAGTAAATTAAATTCTTGATCCTTGAACTTTGCCATGAGTGATCGCTAGATTATTATTCTTTCTTTTTAATGTTTTTTTAATACTCTGAAGAAAGCTTCCAGATTGACCTCAAATAACTGATTCATATCAAATATATTTCTTTGTCTTTTCCTTTGCTGTAGCCTCCCTGAATGGGGCTGTTTGATTCTTGGTGACAAGACTAGAATGACAAATCATGGATACAATCTGGTGCCATCCATTTTCAACTTTATTTTTTTTCACCACAAGGGATCTGTGATGGGAAATGTTCTTCAGTCAGCCACAGCTGGCTCCTGGACCACAGTGAGTTAGTACACATCTGTTAAAGACAGGCTGAAGACGTGCCTTCCTCATTTTTTTCCTCCAAGCTGGCTCACTGAAGAATTGCTATATCTCTGGAAATCTTTTCCTGTGCTCTTTCTCCTCCTTAATTCCCCTGAGCTTTCATTAGCTCTTCCGGTGCTGTCCTCAAGTGAATGATTCATAGCTTGTATATTTCTCCCATGTCTGTCTTGAGAAAGTCTAGAGAGCATTCTATCTTTTCCCTCTCCTGAAAACACTCCTCTTGGGCTCTATGTTACAGTTCCCTTAGACCATCACTTCACTTTCCCATAGAAGAGCAAGGAGAACTTGGGTTTTGTAAGCAGGAGTATTAGTTTTTTGGCCATTCCTATGGACTAACCAGGAAGACTGCAGGGTGGAATCAATCAGGGATAGCTCACCATGAATGCAGTTCCCAGGTCGGAACTATTTCGAGAGGGATAATGAAGAATTCTGTGCCACTTGGGACGTCTTTCTCCTCAAGAGCAGAATGATTGGATTCTCTCCTGGTCTTTACACATTCTAAGGGAAGGTCTTTTTAAAGGTTTTTTTTTTTCCTCAGATGATGTTTTTGTTTCCTCAATTCCCCCAGGTCAGGAAGTCCTTCCTGATAGCTGGGAAAAGGAACAATTATACTCTTCTCTTCACATTTGCTCTTCAGCTTGTAGAGGAGAAATATAAGACTTCAGTCTTATTCCTCCAACTGCTTATTTTCTCTTCCCCAAAGAAGGAGGAGTAACTAAGCTGACTGGAGGGCCTGACCTTCACTAACTGACATTTACTAGGGGACGGAGTGACAGTGTTAAATGTTACACAGAGGTGACACTTGGTATTGTTTCTGTGTTCTCTCAGGGGAATTGGGGGCTCATTGTCTTGGGTAAATTCCATGTGGTGAATTCCCCTGAGCAAGTTGTCCCAGTATGGAAGGGAAAGGAAGGACATCCATTCTTTTTCTGTCTTCTAGCTGTGCCAGACCATGGAGGCAGGCCTGTGGTCCTCCACAGTTAGCTAGGTAGGCAAATTCAGACCCAACTTTACAGATCAGCTATCCAAAGCGGTGGGTGGGTCGTAAGTCCAAAATTTGGGTGGCTGGAATAGAAAGCCCCATTAAGCTTAAGGTTTAAATCCAAGTTTTCTCCAAGTCCTGCTTTTACAGAGTGATCGGGTGCATCCTTCTTCACATAAACAGTCTGAACCTTGTATCTTTTGTCTCAATGGGGCAGAGCCTAGAGGAGGAGACTCCAGCCCCCCTTCCAGCTTCCATCTAAATTTTTATGCCAAATGTAGTCTTTGAAAATGAAAGTAATTTTTAAAGCTGTGCCAACTTATTATCTCCCAGAGCTCCAAAGATTCTTGTTGTGTGTGTATGTATGTCTTACCTCCATTCTCCATTATTACTCATGCTTGAAAAACTCAAAAGCGTCAGATCCATGTATCCAAAGAAATGGCGACTAGAGAGGTCAGCTGCCTTATCTAGAGCCCGGCCCCTCCTCTTCACATCTTTCCTTTGGTTTTCAAATGGAAACATCATATTCACATTGTGTCTCCTTAATGCTGGAAAATGCAGCTGCCATGCTAAAAAGGTCAAAATTACCTCAATTCCTTCTGCATGCCTGGAAACCAGCCTCTTGACTCTACTCAGAGTTTTGCATCTAAAATCTTAGACAATAGTCCCAGGAACAAAATGAGTCCTCCAGGCCCTTGGAGAGACTGGATTAAACCATCAGCTACATCATCAGCCAGTGTTGATCATCCGGTTTTTTCCTTCTATCTGTGTTATCACCATTGATGTATACTCTACAAATGGAACAGTGAGTCTAGTCACTGGAGAAAGCCTTGGATGTGTTTAATTTCCTGCCAAACTCTGTGACAAAGAGCTAATTTCATGTCTTGTGATCAAATAACTGTAACTTTGCAAGGGCAAAATTTGTTGGACTATGGATACTCAGGGTCCTTGTGTGGCTTGGGATGTTGCCAGGGCAGCGATGGGGTCTGAGTGAGTGTTTTCATTTTATTCTTGCTTTATTACCCCTGCCTAATTCTCCCATTTCAAAATGTCGTGGAGTAGGCTGGTGTCATTTGTTTTCATAAATTAATGTCGATTGCAATTTATGGCCAGATGGGCCCTGAAAAATAAGAGGCTTGTGTGTCTCTTGGAAGGTCTAAAGAAAAGCAGTGGGCATGCTTGGGGTGAACTTTTGCACTTCAATGCTTCTTGTGAAAAATCCTGTTTTATAACAGCTGGGGACAAAGGATTCCTTATTAAGATTATTTTTTTGCCACTGCTTCTAATTCCTCTAGCAACTAGAAAAAATGTAAATATTGTAATTCTTCCTACTGGGAAGCCATGTGTCCGTGTCAGGGAACAACTTGGAAATCAGAGGTCTAGCGTCTGAATCCCCTAGATATCTTCACAGCCAACTAATGGGGCTCTGGGGGCAGGAAGGTGCATATTGGATAATAGCATGCAAAAGCTCTGATATATATCTTTTTGCTACTCCTTCATGGGCCAGGGAGAAGAACTGGGTCAGTGAGAAGCACAAATATGAGAGAGAGAGAAAAAAAAAGAACTAGAAAATTTGATGAGTCTGTGAGTCTAAGAAATAATGGCTTGTGGGATGCTGGAATCCAAAGCCAAAGAGGAGGCTGCTTGGCCACTGTAAGCATTAAGAGACCACGTGCAGCTAGATACTCCCTCCCACAAGGGCACTTGCCTCAGGGTATATGAGCTACAGGGTTAGAAGACCCTTTTTCTTAGCCCTCTTGGTATATAGCTATGTGAAAAATCACGTAGATTCTCAGTTGATTGCCTTTCTGGTTAAAACAAAGTATCTGGACAAGACAGTGTCCAGCGTCCCTTCCATCTCGAGTACCTTTTTTGATGATAATCTTTGTTTTATGAAATTATGTTAAGATCAGAGTGTTATTGTATCATCGTCCTCAAGTCATGGGCATTGAGATTCCTCACAGTAAACATGAAGTTGGCCAGTGATCTTTACCCATCCAGAGTCCTGCTCATAGTTCTGTAGATCCTACAACTTAGAAAATCATTTTCATATATAACAACTCCGTGAGGTAGATAACACAGGAACTATGATTTCTCCTAAACCTCATAGCTGTACTGGGATTTAACCTCAGTTTCGTGGAGATGTCACCACTCTATCATTCGACAAAATTGCCCAAATATTTTTTGAGCACATCTTAGATGCAAAGTACTCTGTTGAGCAAAAAAACAAAAAAAACAAAAAACAAACAAAAAAAAAACCCAAAAAACAAAAAATGCATCAGAGAACAGGACAGATGCAATCCACGTTCCCAGGTTGCTCATATCTTGTACAGCAAAAGAGTGCTTAACTCCAACAAACTGTGGTGGTGTGTGTGATGGAAAAGGATAGGGGAGAAGGATGCTCCAGTGGGAGAATTTATCCCAGAGAAGAAGTAAGTAAAGATCTTCCTGGAGAAGTGACATGGAATTCTTCTCAAGAGTGGAGTTGCTTTAGTCAGGACAAAAGGGAGTTAGGGAAGAATGTTCCAGGCCACAGGAATAACATGACCTTTGGATGAAAACAGCATTTCTCTAATACCATGTGTATGGGTTAGAGGAAAGAGTAGAAGGAGAAGGAAAAGAGGGATCCCTGGTAAACAATAGAAAATTGTTTCCCACTGTGTCCACGTATAAAATAACCTCTGGGACTGATGCCCTACCTGAATAATTGCAGCTAGCTCACATAAAAATTGGTAGATTTTGGTTAATTTAGTAAACTATCAAGTCGTTGTGTATGCTGGGCAGTCCATGAAACTCTGAATGTCTATCAAATCCATTCACCCCTTCTGTGGAGAGAGTATGGGACAGATCTTCCTTTGCTTAGATGTCAACAGGGTTATACCATGGGACTCTAAGCACCCTGGGGACATCTGATGGTGAATAGGGAAAGGGTTACATTAGGCGGAGAGAGACAAGGGGCCCTCGGGGAGGCAGGACGCAGCTCCAAGTGGGAGGCTGAAGAAGCAGCCGCGGAGCTTGGGGAAGACGAGGATAAGATAAATGTGTTCCCCACCTGCCCGGACAAGGTGCCCTGCATGAAGTCTCACAGTAAATAGGTCCCAGTAAAAAGCCAGGGACAGAAATCCCCAGCAGCAACCCAGTCGGGATCCCTCTCACTCTTGAGAGCTTTGTGCTTTCTCTCAATAAATTCTATAGCTTTGCTCAGTCTCTGTCGTCCGCGAGATGCATTCTTCGACTCCGTGAGACAAGGACCAGCATCTCTCCCACCCTCCTGTATCAACTGGACCAGGGAAAGGTGTCTAAGCCAATGGCAGTCACAAGAGGTGGCCCGAGGGAAGAATTAGACTCCACAGATGTGCACCAGACTGAGTCATGATTAAGGGACCACCAGTGTATTTGAAGGTGAAATAAGAAGGATAAAGATGCCAAGACACGCTCTTGCTTCAGTTATAGAAACCCGGGAGCCTGGGTGGCTCAGTCAGTTAAGTATCTGACCTTGGCTGAGGTCATGATCTCACGGTTTGTGAGTTTCAGCCCCGCTTTGGGTGAACTCGAGCCCCACTTCTCTCTCTCTCTCTCTCTCTCTCTCTCTCTCTCTCTCTGCCCCTGGTGGGATTCTCTCTCTAATTATATATATAAAAGAAAGTTACAGAAACCAAGAATAGGAAGAGACCACAATATAGCGTGTGGGAGATTAGAGAAAAAACTGAGGGCTGGTTAGCTGTAGTGCAAGGGTGGGTGGGAAATGAAGGAGAAGCAACAGCAGAAATAAGTAGAAAGCTGGAAATAGAGGATGACCAGGCAGCCATAGAAAGCTGCGGACTGCCAATGGCTCGGAGTGGATTTATGCAGTGCTGTTGGGAGTATTGCCAGGAGCAGCCTTTCTGCAGAGCAATCTGATACAATTTAGTCAAATTAAAATGAACCTATGTATATTTCCCAAGAGTTTCTCACACAGGCCCATTAGGGGATGTGCTTGAGGATGTTCACTATAGGGTTGCTTGTGGTGACAGGGAGTTGGCGGTAATCTGGAAATCCATCAGTGGAGATTAGATAAGCACCACAAGGCGGGTTGTGTATCATGGAGAACTAAGCAACACTGAGAATGAGCAGCCTGGATGAACTCATGCGCAGTGATGGGTGAAAGAAGAAACGGATATATGACGAAGGACTGGTTTTTTTAAATTGAAAATACATTTTAAAAATGTACCTGTTATACAAGAATGGATACAGATCTACATTAGACACAAATGAGAGTGGTTGCCTAAGGGGTGAGGGCAGAGAAGAACAGGATGGGTTGGGGATAAACGTAAATAAATAAGAAATAGGATAGTGAAGAGACCATGGCCAGAGATGTGTAATTTATTCAACCCTCTGCAACTGACATGAAACATGAAAATGAGAAAAAATGGAGAACAGGGAGTCTAGGATTCTTACTTTGGAGACAAGCGTATCGTATACATACAACAAGTTATGGCTGCAATAGCCTGAAAGGGAAGGGTATTTTTCTGTATCTCTGGGGTCTGGCCATGCAGCTGGGGACTTTTTATGCCACGTATCTTTATAATAAACCCTAGTCCTCTGAGGTCAGAGGTCATCTGAACAGGTCTCCATTCTTTGAAATCTCGTGGCACCTAACAAAAGTTGTAGGATGGGATATAAATGACAAATCAAACTACTGTTATCAGAAATTTATGAGGTACTAGGCCCTATTCTAGGTTTTTTAAATATATGAAATATTTAATCCTAACAACAACCATAAGGAAACTGAGGCACAGAGAGCTTACATCATGTACCCAAGGTCACACAGCCAGTTACTGGCTTCCACAGTTAACTTTGCAGTTAACTTGCAACTTTGCAGTTACTTGCAACCATAAGGCTGTATTAAAAGAGGCTACCGAGTAAACTCCATGAGTGGCTAGTTTTGCCCAGGGTCAGGCTTGACTAAACCTCTCCAAATTCTCGGGTTGGTTTCCTCAATAACCCCACTCGTTAAAAACACTTAGACGGATGGCCAAGTGCTCAGATTTGGAAAAAAAGTAATTGTTTTCTCTGTGGCGTGCCACATTCTTTTCTAAAACTGTGATCTTCCTGTCTTATTACTGAGATTTCATACCCAAGATGCTAGATTTGGAGTCAATGGCTCTGCCTCTCCCAAGCCAGGAGACCCTGGGTGACTCATCAAGCTTTCTTAGCCTCACTTTCCTCATTTGAAAACCTGGGGCGAATCGCAGTGCTCGTATCTGTCGTTATTGGGATGATACAAACTGCAGAGCTTTGAACTTTGCACAGCCCGTGTTTGGTGACAGACACACCATTTGAGGAGCCCCTTCAAGCTCTTTTGCCCCCACCCTGTGCCTTTCCCTGCACCTCGGTACCAGCCTGGGAGCCTTGGAAGACTATTTATTGCCTTGGGCACCTTGCGTGAGCTTCAACCTGGGGAGGCACCACGTCCACGGTGCTGCTCTGCCTGGTAAAGACGAACACACACGGCGTGGCGACTGAGTTTGGCCTCAGTGTTGTTTCCTCGCCCTGCATGGGGCAGTGTGGCCCTCTTGGGTCTGTTTCCAATTTTCTTGGCAATTTGAGCATCACAGGACAAACGTCCCCACCCTCACTCTCTTGCTTCTGCCACACTCTTGCTTGTTGATGACTGTGCCCATGCCACGTGACAAGATTTCTTGACCAGGCTGTCCCTGAGTCCCCTCTGACACCACAATCTAGTATGTTCTTCCCTGGAAGTCCTTGAAAACTAGGTTTGTCTTTTCCTCATGATGTGCCCAATTAGCACTTTTGTTCCAGGGATGAACGTGCTTGTCTTTTCTGTGCCCTGGTTAGAGTGGGATTCTTGGGTGGGCCCTTGTATGTTTTACCTCTGCGCCCTCCCGAGCCTTTGGCCTGGTGTCTGCCAGGTAGATGCACATAAAAGGTGCCCTGTGAGCCAAAGGGCACAGGTGTGTGCTCCAGCCCGGGCTGGCAAGATCACTTGAGTTCCCCAGGCTGCTCGCCTGTCCTTCAGGTCACCAAGACTGCATGCAGAGGGCTGCCTTTAATGAGCTGCAGATCCTAACGGTGTAAAGAAAGCCCCAGGGTACGAGCAGTGGCACCTGATATAAGCTTTCAAGCTCTCCCTCATTTTTTTTTTTTTTTCTACAATGGTCATAAACTTAACACTGCTTTACGGCGCTGGTTCTAAGGCACAGATCTTTCAATTACTACTATTCATTGTTTATGAATCCATTCAGGAAACATTTATGAAGTGCTTACTTGTATCTGACTGGGAGTGTGGGAATAAGAATACTAAAACATGGCTCTTGCCCATGAGAGGCCATGGTCTGTTGGGAAACAGAAGTGGAGGCAAAGAATTAAAACACAATTAAAAACAAAACAAAAAAGACACGACAATAGGGATAGGGGCGAATGAGAGGGAGTGGAGACAGACTTCCTCAATTCAGACCAGGTCCCAATGTCTATATTTTTTTGCCTTTTTAAAAAATATATTTTAATGTTTATTCATTTTTGAGAGAGAGAGAGAGAGAGAGAGAGAGAGAGCGAGTGGGGCAGGAGCAGAGAGAGAGGGAGACACAGAATTCGAAGCAGGCTCCAGGCTCCAAGCTGTCAGCACAGAGCCCGAGGCGGGGCTCGAGCTCACAAGCTGTGAGATCATGACCTGAGAGGAAGTTGGTCGTTTAACCCACTGAGCCACCCAGGCACCCCTGTCCCAATGTCTCTTAAGCTGTGGGACCTGGCTCTCCAAGTGTCATTTTCCTCATCCGTAATGACGCCTACTTTGCGGGGTTGCTGTTAAGATGAAGTAAGATAGTGCATGAAAGCCCTGGGCATCGTGCGTGGCCCATAGAAAGCACTAAATAACTGCTTGCCAGAGCCCTTGTTCTTCGTGTTCAGTTTTTGTCAACTGTAAAATGAGGGTGGTAATTGCACCCATCTCGTAGGGTTCCTTTGAGACTCGGATCATGAAATGCATAGAAGGCGCTGAACACCGACACCCACTGTGCCTGGCAGAGGAAGCGCTCAGCAATTGTTAGCTCCGGTTCTTACTTTGTATAAAGTAAAAAAGAAGGGAACATAGAAAAGTATACAGGCATAATGTAGTAATGCCTACGGCTGTCTGTGAAGCGCATCAAAAGGTCAGAGGAGTCAGGCAGACGAATAAAGGTCTGCAGAGATGGAAACAAATATAACAAAATCTTAATTGTAGAATCTAGATGGTGGGTACCTACGGGGAGGATCACTGGCCCCTTCTTTTCAACTTTTCTGTATGTTTGACATTTTTCCTAATACAATGCGGGAAGAATAAAAGGGAGTGACTGAATGTTTGGATGATCTTTGATGTGGAATATGAGCAAGGAAATTGTGCAGAAGGAACAAAAGACCTGGGGTGACCTGCTCGTTGCTGGCCCTTCTCTGCCTTGAGGAGACCAGGTGCCAAGGCTCAGAAACAGGAGGAAGAAGATAACCGCTGGGGGACCGCGAGTACTTCTGAGCTGAGCGGAAGGCAGAGGTTGTAGTGGCTAAGAGTATAGACATCTTAGGTTCAAATTCCAGCCCTGTACTCACTAGCTTTGTAACTTGCCAGAAGTAGCTTCTGTGTGCTTTGGTTATTTATCAACAAAAATACAGATAGCTGTCTATTTTATAAGATTGCTTTGAATGTTAGATGAGCCAGTTTCATCATCATCATCATCACCATTTTCTTCATAGGAAAGCTTGTGCTCTCAGAACACTTCAAGGCTTGGAGTCTTTACGGCCCCACCTCAACCCTTGTTGAATGAGACGCTTCTAGAGAGACTGTTGGAGGAAGGAGAGGAGGGGAGGAGGAAGGATCAGAGTAGGTGAAGTTAATCGTAGGAGGAAGAATTCAATGAGAGCCTGGGGTCTAAGGAAGACAGATGCTCAGGTACCAGTCAGATAGATGAACTCAAGAGGCCGGGCTGATTGCTTGATCAGAGTCATGCACTTGGCTTCTAATGATATATTTAAAATGCTAGTGAAATTATAATCCTGTTGTAGTTCCTTTGGAGGCTCGTTCATCAACCTGGGCAGTGCGTGTGGCTGGAAGGTAGCCAGCATCATCCCCTGACTCCCGCCTCCATATGACTCAGCACAAATCAGACACTTTAATAGCTTCGATCCAAGTTTGAACTTGCTCCCAAATGAAAGCTCCCCCCCTCCCCCTCACCATTCTCTCCCTACCTTCACAACCCACTCCCCACTTCCAATTTATCAGCTAGTAAATTCTGAGTTGAATTTGGAGCCAGAGTTTCATTTAGGCTTGGCAAAGGCTCAGCTTCTTCCAAGAAAAGAAAAAAAAAATGAGGGAAGGGTGGGAGAGGTTTAAAAAAAAAGTCCAGCTAAACAAAAAGGACTCATGGAAACAGCCCTGCTACATTAAGTAACTCAGTGCAGAGAGCAGTGCTTTTTGATACATTAAGTGTGAGTGAATTTGAAGGTGTTTGAAATGGTCTGAATATGCAGCTGGGGTTACCAACCAAGCCCAGATGGGTTCCTGGTTGGAAAGGTTATGGGGTCACCGGTCATTAGCTGGTGACTTCAGAACTGGAGAGCAGACTTGAAGGTGACCGTGGCACCCACACTCATTTTTATTCTGGATCGTGTGGCTGCTGGCCATGTGACATCCCTGTGCTTGTGCATCACAGAAGACCTGTTGACCTAACACTCTGCCTTGCTGGATCTACCAGTCCCCCGAAGAGCCAGGAAAATTTCCATCAGTGTATAGCATCCCGAGTTATAGGAAAAGACATGAATAACTCAACCTCACTCATAATGGAAAAATGCAAACCAAATCATCAGACTGGAAAAAGTTCAATGCTGTCCATCAGCTTCGGAAAAAAAATGTTTTTAAAATGCAATAGCATCTACTGCTGGAAATGGTATAGAAAAATGGCTGCTGCCTTACATTATAGGTAGGAACACAAAGGATATTACCTTTGTGGAAGGAAATGTGACAATGTTTTTCTCCACTTCCTACATCCTCCCCCCCTTGATTCACTTATTCATTCCACTTTCTCTCCACGGGGAGTTTCTACTATATTTTACCCAACAATTACTCCAGTTCTGGACTCCCCACTTGCCTCCAATTCCTCACCTTACCCAAAATAGAAAAAAAAAAAAAGGAAGAAGCTGCAGGGATTATGTACCTGTATATATCGCTTTATGGACATGTACGAGGATTCCTTTGCTATGTCTCTCACTTCCCTATCTCTATCTCTGTCATCTCTAAATCATTACTTCTACATCCACATCTACACTTACGTCTATATCTATATCCAGGTAAAGTCATAGTGTGAATGTGTTTAATTTGATTACAAGGTGCAGCAATTTGACAATAAGACCTCAAATTAAAAATTATACATACTCTTTGACTTGGCACTGTTAAAAATGTGCCCTATGGATATATTTCCTTATGTTTACCAAGATTAGCATATAAGGATATTCAGAGAAACACCATTCATATTCACAAGATCTTGGAAAGCGCTGGAGTGCCAGGGGAATATATATTTAGTAGTGTCCCTTTACTCTGTAGAGAGGGAGAATGCTCAGTCTCTGGGGAGCCAATTCATGCATTGAATCCTGATCCCAGCATTTACTGGCTGTGTATCTTGCACAGGTACTTATCTTCCTGTGTCCCAGTTTTCTCAATGGTTTCAGGGGGACAAGGGCACATGTTTGTATCAATCAAAGTCCCAGCAAGAAACAAGCTCGACACTCAGTTGAGTAGTTTAAAGAGAGTTTAATAGATAGGACTATTTTCAAAGGTGTAGAGAGGGTAAAGGAAGCCGTCAAGGACAATTCAGGGCTGGCCAAAGTGGAGAGCCATTGACACCACTCACCCTGAATTAATGAGAGAAGGGGACAGCCTCTGAAATGCATGGAGAGCTCTGTGGCAAAGGCCATCTGACTGGTGCTGTGGCCTGCACTCCGAGAAAGGAGCAATACCAGATGACCATTAGGGGAGACCACATACTAGGGGACTAAGTACCCAAGTGCTCTCTTCACTGTCCCTCCTGTCTCTTCAGATGCCACCCAGTAGCTGAATCCAACTGGAAGTCAGAAGCAAAGGAGCCCTTGATGCTCTTCCTACAGATCAAATCCTTGGTGTAAGGATAAGAATACAGAGAGGGTTGGGGAGGGGGCTGGGCAGACGGAAGAGACTCAGCAAAACACTTAATGTGGGCTTGGGGGAAAATGAAATGAATAAATATAAGCAAGTGCTTAGAACAGTGAGTGGCACATCATAAATGCTTAATGGAGTTGTTATTATTGCTGTTTATTAATGTTAGTATTAATTCCTGATTAAAACCATTGGGTTAGATCCAGACAGGCTGCAATGGGCTTAGACCTCCAAGACATACACCAATGAAAAAGCAGGATGTGGCTATGTGTAAGAAGTAGGTATCCCTTGGGGTGACTGGGTGGTTCGCTCAGTTAGGCTTCACACTCTTTATTTTAGCTCAGGTCATAGTCTCATGGTTGTGAGATGGAGCCTTGCATCAGGCTCTGCAGGGCTGCTTAAGATACTCTGTCTCCCTCTCCTTCTGTTCCTCTTCTGCTTGCGTGCACGTGCACTCTCTCTCTCAAAATAAAAAATAAAAAATGAAGTAGGTATCTTTTTGTGTAAAAGATTCTTAAAAAATTGGTTAATGCTATTCAGAGTCTTTCTGGTTCCCTACAACTTTTAGTATTATTTGTTCTAGTTCTGTGAAAAATGTTGTTGGTATTTTGAGACGGATTGCATTGAATCTGTAGATTGCTTTGGGTAGTATGGACATTTTAACAATATTAATTCTCCCAGTCCATGAGCATGAGATATCTTTCCATTTGTTTATGTTATCTTCAATTTCATCAATGTCTGGTAGTTTTCAGAGTATAGGTCTTTCAATGCCTTGGTTAAGTTTTTTTCCTAGGTATTTTATTCTTTTTGGTACAATTGTAAATGCAGTTGTTTTCTTAACTTCTCTTTCTACGACTTCATTATTAGCATATAGAAACACATATCAAACTCATCACCCAAAAAGCAAATAATCCAGTGAAGAAATGGGCAAAAGACATGAACAGACACTTTTCCAAAGAAGGCATCCATTTGGCTAACAAACACATGAAAAGATGCTCAACATCTCTCATCATCGGGGAAATAACAATCAAAACCACAATGAGGTACCACCTCACACGTGTCAGAATGGCTAAAATTAACAACTCAGGAAATGACAGATGTTGGCAAGGATGCGGAGAAAGACGAACACTTTTGCACTGCTGGTGGGATGCAAACTGGTGCAGCCACTCTGGCAAAAAGTATGGAGGTTCCTCAAAAAATTAAAAATAGACCTACCCTATGATCCAGCAATCTCACTATTAAGTATTTATCTAAGGGATACAAAAATGCTGGTTGGAAGGCCGCATTCACCCCAATGTTTATAGCAGTACTTTAATAATAGCCAAATTATGGAAAGAGCCCAAATGCCCATTGGCTGACAAATGGATGAAGAGAATATATATATATATATATATATATATATATATATATATATATATTCATCTGTATATATCTGTATATCTGTGTGTGTGTATATATATATATATATATAATATATAATATATATATTATACATATATATATGTATTATATATATATATATTATATATTATATATATATACAGATGAACATAGGGGAAGGGAAGGAAAAATAAGATAAAAACAGAGGGAGGCAAACCATAAGAGACTTTTAAGCACAGAGAACAAACTGAAGGTTGCTCGAGGGGTGTTGGGTGGGGGGATGAACTAAATGGGTAATGGGCATTAAGGAGGACACTTATTGGAATGAGCACTGGGTGTTATATGTAAGTGATGAATCACTAAATTATACTCCTGAAAACTTAAAAAAAAGACAAAAATAAAAACAAAACAAAACAAACAGCATACTTCTTTCTAAGTAATCCTTGGGTCAAGGAGAAAGTCTCAAAGGAGATTAAAAAAATTACATGGCAGCCTTGTTCACAGAAGCCAAACCTGGAAATGACTCGTTTGTCCTTCACCGGCTACATGGTTAAATAGACTGAAGTAATCCACACCATAGGCTACTTCTCAGCCATAAAGAAAAGAAAGTATTGATATGCAACTACTTGAATGAACTTCAAGGAATAATGTTAATTAAAAAAAAGCTAATCTCAAAAGTTATGTACTATATTATTGAGTTGAAACACTATTTTTTTGAAATAATAAAATTATAGAGGTGGAGAATAAATTAGTAGTTGCAGGGAAAAAAGGAACACTACCAATTTCTGAGTATCAATTTTGCATCCTGCAACTTTACTGAATTTGCTTATTTCCTCTAGTAGTTCTTTTTTTTCTTTTGGTGGGTTTTCTGTGTGTAGTATCATGTCATCTGCAAATAGTATATAACCAAATATTTGTTTTTTCAAAATTGGTTAATGGCCATCGTCTCTGCAGAGAGGGTCTGAAGATTCCATGGGAGTGGGAAGAGGCTTTCACTTTTCATTTTCTACCTTCTGTCATAATGTTTACGCTTTCAAACCATGCACATGCATTACTTTTATTTTTGAAAATGTCAAAGACGTTATCTGCGTGGCGTGTTCACGGTACCTAGCTTTCTTTTGTCACTGACATTTTTAAGTTTAAGAATGAAGTACTCACTGAGAAGCACATTGTGCTAGAATACTGTAAGTATCAAAATTGGCCTAAAATAGTATTTTTGAGAACGGGAAGCATCTGGTGTGCTCATTATTTATTACTGAAAGGTCACCTTGGCTTCATCTTCCCTCCTTTTTCTTAGTTTTAGAATCTATGCTTGGAATGAATGACTTCCAACAGTCTTAAGTAATACAAAGGGGACTTCATTCCACAAAGCAAGTTCTTGCTGAGTGGGAAGATTATATACATCATATAAGATTTATATATGTGTATACACACACACACACACACACATATATACACATATACATATACACACACATATATATATATATACACATACATAAATCTTAAATGATACCTTATAGTACATACATATATGTACACTTTATAGCTGAATAAATTATTTCTTTGGGATTTTAAGGATGTGTATATGTGTATTTTGTGGATGTGTACAATTTTTTTCTCTCAGTATGGCACAAGTGTGCCATAAAGTGTAAGCAACTTGACTTTGAAATCACACTGCCTTGATGATAATTCTGGCTCTGCACTTACCAGCTCATAACTGTGGGCAAGTTACTTAAGAAAATTTTTTAATGTTTATTTATTTCTGAGAGAGAGAGAGAGAGAGAGAGAGAGAGAGAAAGATTGCACGAGCAGGGGAGGGGCAGAGAGAGAGGGAGGTACAGAATCTGAGGCAGGCTCCAGGCTTTGAGTTGTGAGCACAGAGCCTGACGCGGGGCTTGAACTCATGAACTGTGAGATCATGACCTGAGCTGAAGTCAGACACCCACCCAGGCACCCCGCAAGTCACTTAGATCCTCTACACCTTAGTGTTCTTACTTCTGGAATGGTGATTGCCACCTATTTCACAGAGAGTTTGGAGGATAACATGAGATAATCATGCTTGGCATTTTAGTAATCACTCAATGTATGGTGGAAGTTATTTACTGTTACAAGTGACAGTTCAAACCTGCTTTGTCTAGTGAAGAATTTTGTTTTATTACAATCCAGTTTCTCTAACTCACCTACCAAAAGTTTCCCTGATTGGGAAAGGGATGGACTGTGTAGAAGTCAGTATCTTCAGACACGCAGCCCTACAGACTTCTGAGATCTTTGAGCTCAGCTGTCCTTCTAACGTTGGCCTTTTCATTTACACCAATGAGGAATACAATGTCCATGGAAGTTCACTGATCATCCAAGCTCACAAGGCTGTGACTTTAAAACCAGATGTCCTGGCTTCCAGCGAGGTACCCTTGAAGTATTGCAGCATGCAGAATGGAGCAGACTCCAGCAGGCCATGACTGTGACCCAAATGTCACCTTTCTTGCTCCTCACAAATAAGATAATCCTCTTTGTAGCAGAAACCCAGGTTTTCAACTCAGATGCTTCATGGATTCTTTGAAACTGGCATCACTATTCATTGTCACTCTTTTTAAATCATATTGTCCAAAAGACCGGGCATTTTTAGTGTCTTCTGAGCTGGGCATCAAGCCCCATCACCCTGAAGGGAATTCTGCTGTGGTGTGGTCTCCAGGATAAAGGAAGCGTTATCTGAACCAATGTCACGACTGTAATTGTCACAGAGACTTTGGCAGACCCAAAGCCCTGGGCATCACTTCAAGCTAACTGACTTAAAATAAAAGTCCCTGCCTTCTAGAGCCTGGTATGTTTTTGGTTCAGTTTGAAAGAATTTCTCATCTTTAGAGCTGTCTGAAATGAAATAGCAAGTTTCTCCTCTTTGAAAATATTTAATCAGACCGACATATCCCTTGACATAAATATTGTAGAGGAGTTAGATGATCTCAAAGTCCTTCATTCTAGGGCAAGGCATTATCTTTTCCATTAACCACCAAAGAGGTGACTAAATGAAGGGAACCCTTCATAGAGTTAGGGGAAATTTCATCAAATTTCCCATACTACAAATTGTTTCTGTGACAGGAAACCAATGGGTGAATAGGACTAAACCTTGGACTTGGTGTTAGGACATCTGGCCAGGATCTATCCCTCCACCAAGTAGCTTTCATGCTAGGTGATTCTACTCTCTGGGTCTGTTTCCTCACCTATCTCATCAAAGGATGGGGTCATAGAAGCACTAAATTTCCTTGTGTTGAGGGCTGGGAATTGGTAATCGGTCAGAAAACAAAGTTCAAACATCTGTATGAGATGAACATATGGCAGGTCTATGGGGAAAGAATAGAACCCACCGAACTTTCAGTGGTGAGCATGTCATTATTCACTTATGCTCCTGGCTGAGAGAAGCACAGATTCGGGAATGAAATGGAGGGGGCCTTGAAACCTGCACCAGTACTGCTCAACTCGGTCATGGAGGCCTGTTCACCAAATGAAAGCTCTGGTGTTTGCAGCTTGTGCTTCAGACCACAATAAAGAGAAGGTCCATGTTTTAAATTCCCAGGAGCCTTGGCTTCTGCAGGCTAGGAAGATATTTCAGCTTCCATCTATGCTAGGACTGCCAAAACAAAAGTACCACAGGCTGAGTGGCTTAAATGACAGAGATTGTTTGTCTTACAGTTCTATAGGCCAGGAGTCTGAGGTCAAGGAGTCTTCAGGATTGCTTCCTTCTGAGGGCTATTAGTACAGAATCTCCCCCAAGCCTCTCTCCTTAGCTTGTAGATGGCATCTTCTTTCCATGTCTCTTCACATTGCCTTCCCTCTATATGTGCTTCTGTGTCCAAACTTCCCCTTTTTATAAGGACCCCAGTCATATTGGATTAGGGCCCACCCCAATGACTTCACTTTAACTTGATTACTTCTATAATGACCCTATCTCCAAATGAGGTCACCTACTGAGGTACTGAAAGTTAGGACTTCAACACACGAATGGGAGGAGTACAATTCTCCTCATAACACAATCCTTACAACCCCACTCACTCCACTGCACATCGTAGGTCATGTCACAGTTGGCAGGATGGGGAATTGGTGGTGAGTCATGAAAATGACCACGTTCTCCTTTAGGCCCATCCATCTCATTTAGCCTCATTCCTCCATTCATTCTCCCCGGTTATTTAAACCCGTCTTTGTTTCTTATATCAATATTCCCTTTGATTTGGTGAGTGGTGTGTTTGTGTGTGCGTGTGTTTGTGTGAGAGACACTAGCACATGGCTCCTCTCAGTGCTCCTGCTCAGTAGAAAGGTGGATCATTTGCCGGTAGGCTGTATATGGGTCTAATTCTAACCACATAGCTAGCTTTGGGCTCTTGTCTCAGGGTTTCTCTGGCTGCAATGTTGACATGTGAACAGTAAATCTCTGATTTCCTGGGGTGAAGCAGTAACCTCACATCCACACCAACAGGAAAACAAACTCAGGGTAAATCAAGTCTCATCTCAGTAATTATCTCACCATGCATTTATGTTGGATTGGGTCCCCCCTCCTACCATGATAGCCATCATCTCCATTCTGGACTCCAATGACCCACTTTGCCGTTGGAAAAGTGGGTCCAGTATCTTCTTGACCTTCCTTTGGGTTCATCTGCCAAAATTAATCCATGATCTTATTCACCTTGTGGCTGGCTAAGTATTTAAGCTGACTGGGAAACAGTAATTTATCCCCATACCCCCTAAAACAGTTCCAACTTCATGTGTTGAATCTTTACAAAGTATGTGAATGAAGCAGAAGCAGAAGCAGATGATTTTGAAGAGGCAAGAACTCATGCAGGGAGGGCTAATAGCCTGATTCTCATCTTTAGGGACACACTACATGAAGAGAAAGACTTTAACTCCTAGCTCCCAGTTGAGATCCCATTCCAGGAGACAACCCCACTGTCTAATGTGACTCAACTCTATAAAGCTGCTGGATGAACGTTCTAAAGCTGGTAGATGAATATTCCATTATCCACTCCTCAGATCTGTTAACCACGATAACACTGGACCTTCCCAATTTCCAGGGTTGGAGAGAGCTTTCTCATTCGAATGCGGCGTGGGTGGGTCTGGCTGGGGAATGCTGGTAATTAACAGCATGAGTTTTACCTATGATCTGGAAGCAAGCAAACAACATAAGCAAATATGAGATGGACGCATGGAGGGGTAAGGAAGTGGTCAGAAACTCGGGATTCTCCATCCTCTGAAGATAATTGAGTTGGTAGGAAACGGACCAATTTCAGAGTTAACGCTAATAATAAGTCACATTTATCGGGCATATATTACATGCCATGCATTGTGCTGCGTGCTTGTACTTGGTCCCATTGAATTCTAACAAAAATCTTTGGCAGGGACCATTTCTAGAAGTGGGGAAGATCAAATGTGCTACTGTGTGTAAAAGTGCTTAGAGATGATGAATTGTCATAAAGCCACAAAGATTCAGTACATGGTATTATATTGTTAAATGACCCCTGAAATTCCTTTCAGTCTAAGACTTACGTAGCGAAATAGTAGATTCCTGAAAGATATGTGATACAGCCTTATCATGTACCACAAAGCGTCACCCAAAGAAGTGACATCAGCTTGTTAGAGACGAGAGAAATGCTGTGTGACCTACTCAGGGAACCACAATAATGTAGAACCTTCCTTCTAAAACCATGAGGGCACTCAGGTCAAATAGGTTGGCGACCAACCAAGATATACACAGTGTCACCCATAGCCCTGGTTGAAAAGAAGCCAGGTTTTGCATTGTCTTTTGATGAGTGGCTTTGCTTGGGAGTATAAAATTTCCAAGGTTTGGTCTCTGCTGGACTCTGTTTTCATATCAGTGGAATGGGGATAATGTTTCACATTTATACTGATGCATTAAATGAGTTGATGTATTTGAACACATCTATCAAAGTGCTGACATACAGGAAGTAATAAAAATAATAATTAAACACCCACTGTTCTAGCCTGGCTGGGAAATGAAGACTCAGAATGGGTAGGGTTCATGCAGGCTGACACATTCTATAAAATGGGTGGTGTTTAAAGGAAGTGAGTCCAGAGGCATGGAGTATACATGCCCTTTGGGCAAGAGCCTTGTTTGTTCTTATTCATACAATGCCACCCACCTTGTCAGTCATTTACTCTTTGTTGGCAATTGTTTTTTCTAGAGTGTGGAGGTATGTGAAGGAGTTTGTGTGGGGACACCGTATGGTTGTCTTTAATCCCATTGAGAAATATTCAGCTAGAGAGGCCAGAACTGAAGCTGGGGACATTCAATCAGCTGTATGAATGAACACCTCAAGTAAATAGCTGTGGTGTTAAAACAGAGGCTTAGGAATTTGACAGACCTGTGTGTTTGTGGGCCAACTCCTGAACTTCTCTGATCTTAAGCTTCAATAATTAGGTGTGGTAATTCACGTAAAGCACTAGGCCAGTGCGTAATCGATGTTCCGTATCATTATTTTCAAGGCAGCTTTATATACATCATCCTAAATTATTTCACTTGAAAGTAAGGTGAACAGGGTAGGAACTAGAGACAGAGATTCCCAGGTGAATGGGTTTCTTAATAGCGTCAGCTCTGTATTCTGGTTGTGGCTCTGGCAACAACCCAGTCAAGCCACTGTTGGTTTGCCCTCTGATCTCTGATGGAATGACACTAAATCATCTTCATGCGGTGCAGTCCAAATGACTGCACAATCACATGTGTTTCTGAAGTGGGAGATGAACTCTGTCCATATTTGGAAGTTGAGGTGTGGGGGCAGAAAGAGTGGAGAGGTGAGGTTTAGATAATATGGCCGCCGTTCAGTCACAGGTCCTTTTGAAGGATTGGCTGGTGAGTTCTGGAAGACGGATCATCCCCAGCACTTCGGCTTCAGAGTTGCGGAGGCAGGCTCCCAGATGAAGGAATTCTTGGCTCTTTCCCGTGGCCTGACTTCCCTGCACAAGGTTGGGGGCGAGGGTGGGGGGCGGTTGAGGGGAGGTCTGGCAGGGGCAAGATGAAGGGGATGAATGGAGATATGGAGCTAGGTAGCTTTGGTAACTGCTGGTGACTGAGTTCTTGTTGGCTACGGCTCATCACGGCTAAGACCCCAGACACCCCAGATGGAGGTTGGCTTTGGTCTGAGAAGTTTCCTTATACACAGTTTCCCCCATTTAAACTCAGTGCGAGGGAGCCTGATCCACAATGCCACTGTACTCTGAGGGCTTCTGGTCCCAGCCCCGAGCCTGTCTCGGCAACCTAACTACGGATCAGAGAGAGTGGGCGGGTCACACACTTGGGGGGAGGTAACATCAACAGAAGCACCTGGGATAAACTTGCATGTTCATTGGCTCAAGCTCCCCATTAAACAAGTTCTCAGGCAATGCTGTTTGTCCTGTCCTCCGTGTGCTCAGTGTCCAAACTCCAAAGGTTTGACTGCAGGAAGCCAAATGTAGCCACACTGGCTCAGTACGTAATAGCAGGCTTTTTAATTTTATGTGTATTCAATGTGTCTAGTTGGATGACTTGTTTAAGACAGAGTGCTATACTTTAAAATAACACTCTTCTAACAGCAAGGATCCTGTACCTCAGGGTTATCCTCCAGAACTTGGAATTGTTCCATAGGTACATGTCCTACTCTGCCTATTTGGTGGGTTATTAGGTTATTACTCAAAATCTCTCTCTCTCTCTCTTTTTTTTTTTTTTTTTTTTGGTAGGAGAGGGGGCAGAGAGAACCTGGTCAGAGAGACAAAGCCTGATTTCAGGGGCTCTGACAAACCTTTATTCTTTGTCACAAAACAGTCTGAGATTTTGTCCTAGAAATGGCAACCGGTAGAAATTCTTTTCTTAAGCTTGAGGCTTTGTTCCCGGGAACATGCTAGAAAAGCTCTATAGGAAAGGACACACACTGCTTCTTATCTCTCAGTTTCAGTTGAATAAGGATGAATATCAGCTTTTACAGAAAATTAATTTTTGCCAGGGGAGGGAAGAGGGTTATTTGACTGGGTCGGCAGGGAAAGAGTGGGGGGGTGCAGCTGGGAAGTGGGGCTCCCTTTAAGAAGACAGGGAGGGTCACCTGGCTCAGTCGGTTAAGTGTCCGACTTCAGCTCAGGTCATGATCTCAGGGTTTGTGAGTTCGAGCCCTGCGTCTGGCTCTGTGCTGACAGCTCAGAGCCTGGAGCCTGTTTCGGATTCTGTGTCCCCCTCTTCCTCTCTGCCCCTGCCCCACTCATGCTCTGTCTCTCTCTGTCTCTCAAAAATAAATGTATAAAAACGTTAAAAAATTTTAAAAGGACAGGGGAACAAAAATAACTCTGCAACAACGGGGTGCTTGGGTGGCTCAGTTGCCTGAGCATCCAACTCTTGATTTTGGCGCAGGTCATGATCCCAGGGTCATAGGATCCGGTCCTGCATCAGGCTCCATGCTCAGCATGGAATTCTCTCTCTCTCTCTCTCTCTCTCTCTCTCTCCCTCTGCCCCCTCCTCCATTCACATGTGGTCCCTCTCTAAAAAATAAAAATGAAACAACAAAAGAAAACTCTGCAATGATACAGAAGCAAAACTTTCATTTTTCATAATTTGGAGGAAAATATATCCTGCTGGTGAGGATCTGGGAACACTAAGGTGCACTGTATTCTCTGCTTCTCTTCAGCCGAGTCATTGTGAAAGGGTGAAGCCCCAGTTCTCAGGCATTATAAAACGAACACGTGTCAAAAATTTTATATAGCTCAGTAATTAATGAGGAAACCAGCAAGGTGTTACGACTGGTTTAAAGGAGAAGTCAAAGTACTCCACAAATACAGACCATGCAGAATGCTAAAATCAGTAATAAATGGTGACATTTCCCGAACTTGCCCAATCTTGAATGAAACACCCTATCAACAAAAGCCTCTAGAGCCTTCTCTACTGACTGCAGGGTTTGATGTTATCTCCAACAGTACAGCTTCTAGTTTTTTTTAAAATACTTGTTTATTTTTGAGATAGAGAGAGACAGAGCATGAACAGGGGAGGGCCAGAGAGAGAGGGAGACACAGAATCTGAAACAGGCTCCAGGCTCTGAGCTGTCAGCAGAGAGCCCGACATGGGGCTCGAACTCACGGACCGTGAGATCATGACCTGAGCCGAAGTCGGATGCTTAACCGACTGAGCCACCCAGGCGCCCCAGCTTCTGGTTTTCGAAAGCAGTAATAAAAACTTGATTCTGGTGTGGTTAATTGTAGGGAATTGTTACAAAGAGGGTTTCCCAGGGTTGACTTGCAGTCCTCCATGCTAACTCCTGTAGAGGGGAAGGCCCTGCCTTGGAAATGATTACAGAGATGCAGAGATCTTTCTTCTTCCCTGATGTCCTGTGTGATCTAAGGAGATCCACACCTCCGTTTCCTGTTCCCGTGAAAACGGATGATGATACCAGCTTTGACTTACTTTTCCAAAAAGCTTTGCATCAAAGCCAGGAAAATGACCGTCAAGTGAATTTAAATGACCACCTGCCCCGCACCCCGGCACACAGAAGTTGCTTAATTGAGCTCTGGCTAACGCACCCAAGTAAGGGAGGGGAAGACCTTCCGTGGTCCTGCTCAACCTGATTGGTGGAATCCTCCTCAATGCCCACAAACACCCTTGTCATTTCTCCTGGCAACCCTCTCCATGCTGTTTGTTTGCAGTGACATGACACGCTGGCGCCTGGAGACAGGGCAGGGCGGGGAAGGCTTTGGACTCTACTCAAGCCATTGCCCTCCCCACCCCCGCAAAGCTTTGTCCTCAAGCTCTGTCTCTGGGGTCCGTGGATCAGATTGCTTGCTTCCAGGTGCCAGAGAGACACTTTTCTGTTTGCTCTCCCACCCAGGCTGCCCTCGGTTTGTCCTTCCCCTATGTGGGGGTGGCTAGTGACAGAGGCTGTTTAGAAAGGAACCTTTCTTCTTTCTACTCTCTCTTTCTTCCCCCGACCCCCTCAAATTGCACGAACATTTTGGCTTCTTGCCCTCCCTTGGGGCTCGCGTTGGAGATTTGAATCTGCTCTTGTTCCCTGTAAATAACCCAGAAGTTCAAGTAGAAGTGCAGTCTTAACAGGTGAGCTGTTCATGGTGCATAAGCAGGAATGCATAGAGCTGGCTGTGTTGCTGATAGAGATTCTCTTTTGAGCCTGGCCCAGTGCAGCCTATAGTCTCCCCAATATGTGTAGCCTCATCTATGGAGCTTTGCCACTGGCTTATTTTCTACTCCTCCCAGGCATAAGGTATTACCGAATTTGAGCACCTCTTATGCCCAAACAGCTGGCAAAGATTCCGTGTCTTGCTGTTAACCCCTCTGGCCTATGCCTCCTTCCTAAGGTATGTTCTTTTTGAAAAGGGAACTTACTGGCCATTGAGATGGCAGAACATCTATGATAGTGAGGGAATTTTATGTTGCAAGTGGATAGAAACCCAGCTCAAACCAGTTTCAGCAAAAACAGGAAGGTAATGCCTCACATAGCTGAGAAGTCCAGGGGCGTCGATGAATGCAGAGATTCAAAAGCCAGCATCAAGACCAAGGCTTCCTGCTGCTCAGGTTGCCATATTTAGCAAAGAAAACTACAGGACACTCAGTGGAACTGAATTTCGGAGAATAACAAGCATTTTCTTTCGTATAGGTTTGTCCTCTATTGCTTCCTATATTTGGTCTGGCCACCTCTCCCTGGCACATGATGTCAGCTTTCTCTTCCTGCTCATGTTGGGATTACTCTGAGGCAGGCCCTAGTGATGAGGTGATTGAATAGCTGTTGGAAGCCCTACACTCACATCTCAGAGCTTAGGAACTGTGGAGGAAGGACCCCCTTTCCCCCAAGGTTCTAGCACAAAACCCAGATTTATCTCCTTGATCTAGCTTGGGTCTTGTGTCCATCTCAGAAGTACTCACTCTTTCCAAGGGAATAAAACCCTGGCTAGGTCTGGGGCATGTGTCTACTTCTACTATTGGGGGTATCGATATAGCCACATATGAACCACTTGGACTCAGAGTTGGTAGGAGAGTCCCCCAGAGGAAAACCGGAGGGCTGTTACTAGAAAAAATAAATGTGAGCCAGATATCAACTCTGTGGTCCAGTGGTGGGCATGCTCTTCGTCAAGGCTCCTTGGAACTTCTCACCATCACACTTTGGCTTCTTAGGGTCTGATGCAGATCACAGAGGAGTGGGCCATGGTTCCCCCCCAACAGGATGAGTGGAGAATGGGTGGCAATCTAGGTTGCTTCTGAACCAACAGCAATGACAGTAGAAAAACATTTCTTTAGTACCTTCACTGCATAGCCTGTGATACCCTGAATGCGTCCTACATAAAGATAAAAAGGAAGGTATTGCTGATGTCCATGAACTTACCTTCTAGTGGCAGATATCATCATGTTGTACTTTGTTCTAAAGTCTCAGGGGCGCCTGAATGGCTCAGTCAGTTGAGCGTCCGACTTCGGCGCAGGTCATGATCTCGCAGTTTGTGAGTTCGAGCCCCGTGTCGGGCTCTGTGCTGACAGCTTGGAGCCTGAAACCTGCTTCGGATTCTGTGTCTCCCTCTCTCTGCCCCTTTCCTGCTCATGTTCTGTCTCTCTCTGTCTCTCCAAAAATGAACAAACGTTAAAAAAATTTAAAGTTTCATAATACTTTCTTTGTTTCTATATACAAGTCATTATGAGTATGTAAAGAAGGGATGAATTAATTCCACATAAAGCTTGCTGGAGAAGATGCATTTAGGCTGGGTCTTAGAGAACTGGTAGAGTTTAGACAGGTAGATATGGAAGAAAGAAAGAGGAAAAATTCCAAACAGATGAACTAAGAGAAGCAAACCTGTTAACCTCATGTTGCTGCTAGCCCGCAGGAGATGGCCTTTCCTTTTAGACTTCACTCAGGGACAGACAGACATTAAGGAATCCCAGGAAAATGAGTGATTGGTCACTCTGAGCAAGCTAATAACTTGGTATTCCTTCAAATACTTGTTCATAGTTAATTGAAAAGAGAAGACTGAGTGATGGCACAGGGGGGTGGGGGTGGGTGGTGAGTATTAGGAAAAGAGGGACCCCAGCTGGGGACATTCAGCTCCTTTTCTATTATTCTTGGTAGTTCCATTCTGGCTCCAAACCTGCATAGTCCCCTCAGCAAAGGAAAGACCCGCAGTTAAGCGGACTCACCTTCCTTAATTTGCAAATATTGCACAATATTAAGGTTGCAAATATTAAGGTTACTTAAGTCTAGCCCTGGGAGGAAGGAGGGTTTTAGCTCCTTGGCCCTAGGAGACTTAATAAACCCTCTCCATATACCTTTTCCTTGAGGTATGCTCTGATAATTTTTATTTTCTCACATTGCCCGGATATTTTATTCCCCTGGCGATATTTAGTGTGATGACCTGCCTCTTCTTCCAAATCTGACACGACTCCAGAGGGTTGAAAATTGGAAAACATTTGCCCCTGCAGTCCACAGCCGCCTGAGCGTGCTGCTCAGAGGGATCTGAGTGTATGTTGCTGGCTTCCTAAGGCAAGGACCGCAGAGAGTGTGAGGTTTTCCCATGGAGAGGCCATCGAGGGCAGCAGTAGAGGCTGGGAGCACGGACAGTGTACCAGTCAGGTGAGATGCCCGAATACTCCATTCACCCTACGCTGAGCAGCCTTGGAAATGCCGAAGAATTGAGAGGCCATTGTTCACCTGGCGATGCTTTTCTAAGGACTTCCATCTTCAAGGATGGACATTCCTTTGATGGCAGGACAGGTATGCAGGCCTCGAGCTCCCGGCCTTTTCTACTCGTAGACTGCACTAATCCCTGGCCCCAAAGTCTCTCTTTCACTCATGCCTCCTATTGATATCGGCCTGATCGGGATTCTGACATGAAAAGCTCTGAATTAAATTTTGCCCCCCCAAATGTTCTCGGCTCAAGTGTGTGTCCTTGGGCTATTTTTAGAAGACAGATTCCCCTGTGTTAGAGTGAGGGTCCCCCAAAGAAATAAGCTGGACTATGTGGCTCTAAAAAAAAAAAAAAAAGATAGCAACAACCAACAGCAACAACAACAACAAAAAACCGTCCAGAGAAATAATCAGTTTGACTCCTTGTAGGGCCAAGTTATACTTTCGACACAATGATTAGACATTGAATTAAACTAGGCAAGAAAAAAAAAAAAAAAAACAACGTAATGGAATAATATAGAATGGAATGGAAGAATAGATCGAAATGGTGTTGTATCACAGTCCTGTCCCCAAGAGAAATCGTCCCTACCCTCCTGTGGGAAAATTGAGACATATTCTCCACCAGGGAGGAAATGGACCAAACTTAACTTTATTTTAGGGCTGAACCATCAAGTTAGTCTTTGTGGACAAACTCAAGGTCTTCTTGGCCCCCAAAACCCTATCATCCCATGGAGCGAGTGTTTATTTGTATCCCTGCCCTTCACCACATGGACACATCACTCCTTTTATCTTGGGATTTCCTTCTCCAGAGTGAGTTTGTCCTTTGTCTCTCAGCTACGGGGTGCCAAAAACAATAGCTCAGCCTAAAATTTGTCTTTTATTTGTTCTCTTTCTCCTCGTCTCTCTTGAAAGGCCCTATTTTCTTAACATTTTAAAAAGAAGTGCTCCTCAAGGAGCCTTAAATGCACATTAAGTGAAAGAAGCTGGTCTGAAAAGGCTGCATATGGTATGATTCCAACTATATGACCTTCTGGAAAAGACAAACCTATAGAGAAAGTAAAAAGATCAGTGGTTTGGGGGTAGGGGAGAGGACAGTATAAATCCGTGGAGCATAGGGAATTTTTAGGACACTGAAAATATTCTGTATGCTATCATAATGGTGGGTGCACAACATTACGCGTTTGTCAAAACCCGTAGTCTGTACAATACAAAGAGCAAATCCTAATGTAAACTACGGTCTATAGTCAACAATAATGGATTGCTATCGCCAAATGTACTACATTAATGCAAAGATGTTCAAAACAAGGGAAACCATGCCTGGTAGGGAGGAATTTATGGGAACTCTCGGTACTTTCTGTTCAATTTTTTGACAAACTTAAAACTACTCTTTTAAAAAGTTCATTAATTTAAAAAGGAAAGAAAAAGGTTTTCTTACCCTGTGTATTTTCCCCCTATTTCCCCTATCTCTGAGTCTCCCTTCAGGAATGTTTGAGTTGAAAGGACTTAGATTTACTGAGAGCCAAATTTAGATCTCCAAATACCCCTGCCTCCTCAGCACTTCAAATTATTTCATCAAAACAAAACACAAATTTATGTTTCTGTGCTAATCACAAATAATTGGCACATGTTCGCTCAAAACATGAAGCTGAGTCTTGGGCAAACTTCAAGTTAACAAGATGTTCTTGCTCCCTTTAATTCTGTTCTTTCAGATCATAACGTCTTGGTCCTTCCTTTCCCTGTGCCTTCTCACTGACATAAACACTGCCCCTAAGAAATTAATGCAAGGTGCTTGTGAGCAGGGATCTTGCATGTAACTTTACAAAGGTCCTTTACTCTTGGCCTGATTGGGAAGAACTTTATCACATCCCTTGCTGACCTCTCCTGACCATCTTAACATGACTCATAAGAGCCAACTGGGAAATCCACTGAGTTTGACTTGACAGAGTGGTTCATTATCTTAAAAACTCTGGTCACACGTATCTGGGATGATCCCTGAAGACTCTCCAGATATTTATTTAATGAGAGCAGCAAACCCAAACAGAGAACTCTGTGGTTACAAAAAGAATTTTAAACAAAGTTCTTGAGTAGTGTTTGACCCCTCTCTTCTATAAACAGGCCCTCTCTGTCATCACGCTGGCTATTCCACAGGGGCCGGAGTTATCTGTCTTGAGACACTGAAATCACGGGGTACTGTACTTCCTCAAGACAGAGAAAATAGCCCCAGACCTCAGGGATAGAGGCTCACTGGCAAATATTTAGTGGGGCTGTCCTGGGAGCCAGAATATTGTCATTTCCCCACTTTGAGTCCCAAAGGTAGGGTTCCAGTCTGAGAAGTAGAGAAGGAAGACTCTTTTTGGGCCCAACGATGTGTCAGGCACCATGTTAGGCATTTTATATGAGCCAGTCCATTTAGTCTTGGAGGTGGGTATTAGGTTTCCTCAGTTTATAGATGAGGAGAATGATGGGTGGGGAGAGAAAGGAACACATCCAAGATGAAATGGCAAAATCATCCCTCTAGGGCAATGCTATCCAATGGTAATGGAACACAAGTCACGAATGGGAGCCACAGGTATGATTTTAAATTTTTCAGCAGCCATGTTTTCTTCAAAATTAAAGTAGTTGGGTGAAATTAATTTTAATAATATATTTATTTAACCTGATGCATCCAAAATATCATCTAATATCATTCATATATCATAATTGTTAATGAGGTTATTCCCCCTTTTTTGATTGTATAGAGTCTACAGAATCTGGTGTGTATTTTACTCTTACAGTCATCTCAATTCAGACCAGTCACATTTCAAGTCACCTGAGGATCAGAGCCTCTATATCAGTGCATTCTAGATCTTTTGTTTTTATCTTTGAGTCCAGCAGCAACGCTCTAGGTCTGTTTCGCCCCAGCCCTCCACTGACTTGTGTTTTAACATGATGTCCTTGACTTACAGTGAAGAGCACAGCTGTATGCTCCCTACAGCCTTACGTTACATAAAGGAAATCTTTCATTGTTGTTCTTCTGAGCTGATATGCCTCTTTCTTTTCCATAATGGGCATTTCGTAGCTGATTCTGTGTTTTGTTTTGCATTGGCTACCAGGAGGTTCAGGGCCAAACTGGACACGATTTTAACTATAGATGGATTAGTGATTTAGTCGGGCAAAACAATAACATATAAATATTTTGGACTTCATGAATATGCATAATATGCTCACAGTAAAGTTTTCTTTTTGGTAATGGACTGTATCTGTTTCCCTGCCCAGGCAAAAGGTGTTTTATATAATTTAATATGTGGACAGCCCTGGGGAATCTGCTGCTAAGTTATGAGACATAAGCATGGATAATTTTTTTATTTTAATTTACTTGTGAGGCTTTTAGCAGGCTTTTTCTTTCTTGGAAACTCTTACACTATGCTTCCAAACTTAAGTAAACCATGGAGTACTATTCTCACTTTCCTTTGTGTGATATAAAGAAATACAGAAAAGAGAGAATAAGATTTTTCTGAATGGTAGCGAGACTTTCTTACCTCTGTAGAAGTGATACATAGCTAAAGATCTCTTTCTGCTTCTCCCCAACTTCGGTGAAATTTACAGAGGTCTGGTACCATTCACTCTATTTCATGAAGCCAAGACAGAGAGGTCCTCACAGCTGGTTCTGTTGTGCTGCTGGCTCTCTAGAAGGCATTTGCAAATGACTATCAAGGATAAGATGGGTCTGAGAGGAGCCTTTTAAGTATTTGGGGTCATCCAGTGTAATCTCTTTATTTTACAGATGAGGAAGCCATGGTGGCCACATCCACTCGCAGGGATAGTGACATTTGCAGTGGTATCATCATTCCTATTTTTCAAGGAGTGGGTGCATTAATGGACCTTTCAAGAGGAAAGGAAGGCCATCTCAGAGACACAGGAATTCATGGGATGCTTCTTAGTATCCAGACTCCAAACTTGATCACTTGAGCTTGAGTGCTTTTTAATTCCTTAATGGTGTCACCCTGTCAACTGAAGCCCAAGCCCTCACCGCTTAAAGTAAGTTCGTTTCTGCCTAAGAGTCATTATGCTTTTGGTTTATGCCATCTTCGATGGTTTGGACCACCATCTGGAATTGGAGTGATTGTGTACATATGTATATGTACCAGGCATCCACCAAGGCCATGCTGGTGGGCACACAGACAAATAAGATAAGCTTATATTCCCTACTTTTAAGTATGCAATGAAACTCTTCCTCTATGTCCTTTTCCCACTCGACTACAAAGTCTTTTTCCATCTTATGAAATCTGCCATACTGCAATCAGGGACATTGGCCCAAACCAGGGGGTCATCCTTGATTCCAAACTGTCCCTTGCCAACATCCCAGATTCTCATCTACTTGCCATTCCTGTGTTTCCAGCTCCCAAATACGGCTCACTCTATTTCTCTCCATCTGCACTGCCATCAAGTTGGGCTGACGCCATCACCTCTGTCTGAACTCCTAGGATGTCCTGGTTCCACTCTGTCTCCTCTATAATCCATTCTTCATAAAGCAGCCAGCAAGAACTCGTAAAGACCAAATCGTATTATGTTACCTCTCTGCTGAAAGCCCCTCAACGAAGTTTGGGGTACGTGCAAACTCTTGGGGATGGCCTATGGCGTCTAGCCCCTTCCCACCTCAGCAGCCCCATCTCACTCTACTCCCTTCTTCACTAGCAGAACTCTGGCCACACTGGGCGCCTTTCATCCCCTCAGTTCATTGTCTGTAATTAACCTTACTGCGCTTCTGTATAAACAGTGAGATGTACCTGTTAACTGAGTGTACAGGTCAGCTTCCATCCAGGCTCCAGGGGGAGTTAGAAGATATTTAAGTCACCCTAATAAAGAATCCAAGCTCCAGAAATGGCTTCAGCGAGTGCTTTAAGTATCAATTTCTAAATCTGCGTTAGATGGTATATTAATTAGTGTTACAAATCATTTTTCATTGATGAAATAAGTGATATTCATTTATTTATCCTTTGCATGAATAAAATGTGAGAAGCCGACAGGCCCAGCAACTCAGAACTTTCTGAGTGACATCTGTGGTCTGGAACTCCATTTGGCCTTGTGTGCCTCTACTTGCTGGATGACCTTGACAATACATCCTGCTGTCAGAATATTGTTGCCTCTACCTCAGGTTCACATTACAGACAAGGTACTTGTGGGAGCCCTGAAGAACAGAGAACAGGTTGTATGGCTGTCTTTCTATGTGCTCACTAATAAACATTTGAACATCTGGTGGAATTTGGTCTGAAGCTCGCTTCCATTGCAGTGTGCCACCTGGCACATGGTTGTGGAAGAGCCATGGGGCTAACCTCCTACTCTGATTATCCAAAGATTATGATAGTTAGGAACAGCCAGATTGGCTTAAGATGAGTTCCTGCCACCCCACAAAAGGCAGAGATCTTTAACATCTCAGGAACTTCCATTCCAATTCTCTTTGCCAGGAATGCTCTCCTTCCACGTCTCACTTGATGGTCATCTAATTTAGCTAGTTGAAACAAATTTTGGTTTTTCAGAGTGGCCGTACTTGGCCACTCTTTCTATGTACGTCCCCCTGTGTCAGTCACCCACCTGATTGCTCTGTGCTCCTTTCCATTCCACTGTGAACCATAGGGAGTGGGCTCTGGCTAGATTTGGCCAATGGGGGGCACTAATTGCATACTGGAGGGGGGGATAACGGGAGAACCCAGGGCACTTTTCTCTCTTGCTCTATCTGAGTTGGCATCTCCAGTAGATTGGCCCTCACTTCCAATTCTTACTTCCATGGAGAAATGACCCTTCTATGATTTTAGCTTCTTTCCATTGTGTATACAACCAATTCCTTGTATTGAATCCCCTCTGATTATGATACCTGGATGGCTTCCACTCCCTGATTGAGCTCTCTTCTATTCTACCCTGTAATAGCATATTATGTCACCCTGCTTTGTTTTTTCTCCATGGTGTCTTTCACAAGTTATAATTATTTACTTGTTTATTTGCTTATTACTATCTCATCTATTTCCCACATCAGACTGCTATCTCCGTGAGAAAAGATTCTAAGATGTGGTTACAGCATATCCTCAAAGTCTTCAGAATCCTAGGTGCTCAATAATAATTTATTAAGAGAACAAATAAATCTAGCGCCTGGGTTTTAAATCTTGGATCCATGGGGCGCCTGGGTGGCTCAGTTGGTTAAGAATCTGACTCTTGATTTCAGCTCAGGTCATGATCTCATGGTTCATGAGTTCGAGCCCCACGTTGAGCTCTGCGTTGACAGTGTGGAGTCTGCTTGGGATTCTCTCTCTCCCCTTTCCTGCTCTTGCGTACTCTCACTCTCTGAAAATAATATAATAAATAAATAAATCTTGGATCCATGAGCCACTCAGAGGACCCATAGATGAGTTTCAGGAAATAAGTAAAGCTTTGACACTGAATGCAAATGTCTGCATGAATTTGTTTGTGTGTTCACCCTTCATTGACAAGAGGTCATAACTTTCATTAGAATTTCAGCGTAGTAAGACCTGAAAGTTAAAAGGCAGTGCATCTAGAGGGAGGGATAGAGAAATGTGCCATGGTTATTAGAGTTTTACCATATTGATATTAACAAAAGCACATGGGAGCACAGAGGAGGATTGAGAGCCCCTCTTTCCAGTTGTTGAAGCCAAAAACTTAGGAGTCATCCCTGACATCTTATTTTCCCTTAGTTTTCACATCTAATCCACCGCCATTGTATCAGTTGGCTCTACCTTCAATACACATCCAGATTTCAGCCTCCACCATCATCACTCTGGCCCAAGCCACCATCATCTCTTTCCTGGACAGATCCAAAATGACTCCTGTCTGCTGCTGCAGGCTTTCCCCTTAAATAGCCTATTCTCAACACGGCATCTCGGTCTGACAGAAGGCAGATCATGTTAGAGGTTGCTCCAAATTCTCCAACAGCTCCCATCGCACACAGAATTAAAGCCAAAGGCCTCCCAAAGCCCTCTGTGATGCAGTTTCTCGCTGTCTCTGTCTCTTTCTATCTGTCTGTCTCTCTCTGTCTCTCACTTCCTACCTAACTCCTCCATGGTCCAAACAATCTGCCTAGTTGGTCTTTCTCCTCCTACCATAGGCAAGGCTTTTGCTCTGGCTGTTTCCCCTGATGACATGCTCTTCTCCCATACAAATTCTTTTTTGTTCCTTCATCTCTTTCAGCTTTCTGACCACACGACAAATAATAGCCCTATACCCCCATCTCTCTAGTCTGCTCATTCTGCTTTACTTTTACTCAGAGCATGAATACATACATTCATGGTCATCAAACACATCAGAGATCATCACCTAACTCAGTACAGATCACATCTTGCACAACAGGGATTGCCATCTAACACAGCAGGGATCCCCCTTGAACACACCAGGGACCACCTGCTAACACAACAGGGATTACCTGCTAACACAACACAATAGGAATCACTGTCTAACACAACAGGGAACACCATCTAACACAACAGGGACCATTATCTAACACAGCATGAATCCCCATCTAGCAAAACATACATTATCTCATAAGGCAGCAGGGTCACCATCTTACCCAGCACAGATCCCTATATAACACAACCCAGACACCATCTAATATAGCATGGATCACCGTCTATTTATTTACTTGTTTATTTATCATCAAACTTTCCCAGTGAGATATAAGCTTCTAACAGGGCAAAGACTTTGTTCAATTCAAGCTTGGGACAGCTTGAATGGAACAGTGCCTGGCACATGGTAAGTTCTCCATACATATTTGTTGAATGATTGTGGTGGGTCATAGAACCTTAAAAGATAAGTCTGATGCGGAGGGGCAAAGAACATTGGGTGACTGCGAAGGAGAAAGGTAAGTGACAGGCATCTGTCAAGGCTGGGCTGGGATATGGTTCTCTCTTTGTGAATATGTTTTAGTTTCAGAATTTTTCATTTGCCCATTCATGGGGAAATTCACCGACTTCCCCTCTCCAAAGGTCTGTCCTGGATAAGTTCATAGCTAGAGGGTCTCCCTCATGTGGAGAATTGGCTCCATTTTTGTTTGTTTGTTTATTTATTTATTTATTTATTTATTTATTTATTTATTTATTTTTGCTTAGTCCATGGATATAAGAGGCAGAGGTCAACTACTGGCTTAAAGGAAGTCAGGCTGGAGAGTCCAGTTAGCTATTGCTGTTTCAGGGTGAGTTCTTGACATAACTGACAAATTGGTGAATAATGCAACAGGGGACTGGGTTAGGGGACAGGAATTGATGGCGGAAGTTGAGCACAGTTAAAAGGACATACATGTATCTTACATGTGTAAGAGCGAGAGGGAATGAGAGGGAGACTGAAGGGAAACAAGACCTGACTGAACAGTGGAGGAGTTTCAGGTCATCCAAAAACTTGTCCAACCTCTCCATCTGTCGTCCTGAAATGCCGGTGAGATTGACTTCAAGGAACACAGTCAACTTTTGTTTTTGGAGACTGCAGGGTAAATATTACAGATCTGGAACTGCTGGCTCACGACTTCAAAGCCTTAAATAAAGCTGCTGGACGATTTGGAAGCCACCTGGCAGGAAATTTAACTTTTGCAGTTTGGGGTATTTTTTTCCTTCCCATTCCTTCATTCCTACCTGCCTCCCCCCCTCCTCCCCAGCTCCAAATTAGCTATTTGGATGCCATAGATGCAGTTTATAGCTGGGTGCCAGCCAAGGTCATGTGGCTCACTATAAGAAGTGAATGCCAGCTGTGTTTCAGACAGAATCTTCAAGGCCAGAGGTGGAGGGAGGGGGATCTGGGCTTCCTGATACTTGATTTTCCTCTCTCTTTTGTACACACACACACACACACACACACACACACACACACACATTATTTCTTTCCACTTTTAATTTCCTGCTTTCAGAAAGAATGGTGTGGTAACTTTCTGCCCCTCTTCTCTCTGGATCCAGTCCTTCTCTCTTGGTCCCCTCTCCATGGATGCACTAACTTTATACTTGAAAGAGGAAAACATTGTCAGTCGGGAATCAAAGAAACAACAATAATAAATAGACCAGAGGGGTGTCCAAAATTTAACAAGGGCTTTTGAAACTTAACTTCACACTCTGGACGGAAGCAATAAGTATAATAAACTGTGAGAACCCAATTCAAACAAATATGTGATTACAATGATCAGGAATCATATAAACACGGTTCTGATTCATGAGTTTGCTAATATTGTCACTGTTTTCAATGCTAAAACTAAGTGTGAGTCTTCCCTCTGGAGTATTATGTGTAGCAATAAGCTATGTCTATGTACCCATCTATAGCTATATAAATAAATACATATTTAGTCTATTTCTCTAATGGCTCAATGTTTGCACTCTGTGGTCAGTTTACATTCTACAAGCATGTACCTTGGTGTGACCCACAGTTAGTCATTGTTTCTGCCTTCTAAATGCTTAAAATCAACTCTGTTCTTTATGGTGTTGACCACTGTACCACAAAATTCTGAAGCATCATCCCATTAAAATCTGTCTAATATGAAAAAAAATAAAAGCAAAGAATAGGCTTAAGATATGCATCCTAATTAGCTTAATGGAGACCCTCCTTGTGTATCATCATAAACATCATATTCGACCTGAAGTGCCTGGTCCATATCTTGGCTCCTTTAAAACCTGAAAATAGTCTTTATTCAAGCAGTGGATTTATAAATGTGAAACATTCACTCACCAAGCATTTTTTTGGGGTGTCTGATATGTACCAGGAATGGTCTCAGACTCTCAGGATACAGAGTTAATGAAATGGTCTTTGCCTCAAGGAATTCACAGTGCCACGGGGATTCAGGTAACAATAATCCAAGGCAATAGGTGCTGTGATACAAGGATAAGATGGGAACCACCAGGAAGTATACCTGAGCTCCAAGATATTCTCCAGGAAAGGGATCCTGGGAGAGTTAGCCAGGTGAAGACGAGGCAGTGGGAGGACAGAGAGAGTGTATTCAGAGAGTGGGGTGTGCAAAGGCTCAGTCTGCCTAGAAAGACATTGTGCCATTGGGACTGTGTGCCTACTGTCTGCAGGGTGAGGGTGTGAGGAGATTCAAGGGAAGCTGGCTGACAAGATGCTGAATGAGAAACAACATCTTAATGGGTTAAAAGCAAAGGAACGAAGGAGGAAGGAAGGAAGGAAGGAAGGAAGGAAGGAAGGAAGGAAGGAAAAAATAAAAGAAAGAAAGAAAGAAAGAAAGAAAGAAAGAAAGAAAGAAAGAAAAAGGAAGGAAGGAAGGAAGGAAGGAAGGAAGGAAGGAAAAAATAAAAGAAAGAAAGAAAGAAAGAAAGAAAGAAAGAAAGAAAGAAAGAAAAAGAAAGAAAAAGGAAGGAAGGAAGGAAGGAAGGAAGGAAAAAATAAAAGAAAGAAAGAAAGAAAGAAAGAAAGAAAGAAAGAAAGAAAGAAAGAAAAAGAAAGGAAGGAAGGAAGGAAAAAATAAAGAAAGAAAGAAAGAAAGAAAGAAAGAAAGAAAGAAAAAGAAAGGAAGGAAGGAAGGAAGGAAGGAAGGAAGGAAGGAAAAAAAAGAATTCAGGTACAATGTGATCCAAAGGCCACACTTAAATTTCAGAAAAATCTTTTCTTCCTTAACTCTAGCCCACCATCATTTCAAGAATTGGGCCCATGTTTTACCAGCTATGAATATAGCTCCTGAATAAATCACTTCTTAAATTAGATTCTGTATAATAATAAGCACCAATTAAATGCAGAGCCCAGATCAAAGAGAATAGTTGAGTATAACATACCTTAATTTTCAGAGATATAATCAATGTTGTCACTACCAGATGTTTATTGCTTCATTAGGGTTGGTCAACTTTTAAGGATTGGCAGGTTTTAAAAACTCTTGGCAATGTAATGCTAAGAGATGGTGGTCTTTGGGGACTCCAAGGCAAGCCCTAGAGTGGGAGGTCATCTTGGTTTCTGACCCTTGCAATATTAGATGGAAGAAAACGAAGGAACTCTTTCAGGCATGATCTCTGTGAGAGACCATGTTTCCAGGCTAGGGATGGAGAAGGTAGTTTGGATCCAGTCTGAAGGTTTGACTTGGGGCTGAGCGGACACCTTTGGAGCTGATGGGTGGAATCCCGGCTCCCCTACTTACTCATCTTTTCTGTGTCTCTATCTCCCATCTGTAATATAAGGACATTTAACCACAGTCTACCACTTATGGCAATGTGAGAACCAAATATGAATGCTAGTGTGTGTCCAACACTTAGACCCATGCCTGCAGGGTGAGAGGTATAAAGGAAAGAATACAGTCAGAGAGGCAGGGGGTTGGTTGGTCCCCATGACCTATTGGTGATCCACTCGGCGTGAAACCGTGGCTCTCTAAGCAGAGCCAGGGGCTTGTCCTTGGTACGGGAGTCTTTGGCTGTATCTCTGCTGAGCCCCCTGCCCTGCCCAGGGGAGGCACACGAAGCAAAACTTAGCCTCTGGGAAAACTGCATCCTTGCCAAGGCTGGAAGAGTTCTCTGTGCCACTCTGTTTCCCATTGGTTTTGGATTTTCTTCTCCAGTCCAAATGCATTTGTGTTGTTCTCCAAGTCTGACTGAGGCTTGAGGGGATTCCATGTAACCCCTGGGCTGGTTTCCTGTGTTCCAAACATGTGCACGCACACGCGTGCACATGCACACGCGTGCACACGCATGCTCACACTTCATTCTCACCGGGGTCCCAGGAGGTGAAAAGCCTACTTTAGAAGGTGCCAACTTGAGGCTCCGAGGAGCCCGGAGATTTCTCCATGAGTACAATGGCTCGATTGTGCAGGCTTGTCTCAGTCCTGTGGCAGGTCGGCAGGCCGGCTCAAAGCTCATCTTAAACAGCCACTTCAGACCTTAAACCCAAACACCACGGCTTCACTCCTGGAACCAGGTCTGTTTTCCTAGAATATCTGGTTACAGCATTTTAAAAATGAGCAATCTCATTATCAATAGTGTTTCTGAGAACCCAGCATTCTTTAAGAAAATGTTAGCTCTCCGGGGCTGGCAAGGGCTGTAGGCAGACGGCTCGCCTGCCGCCCCTCCCTCAGGCAGCATCCAGCCAAACCCAACAGCCTGGCTTAGCAAAAATGAACACCAGGACTCCATTGCAGCTGAGGAGCTGGGGTCCTGGGTGACAGGGGGAGGGAGCGGGATCTCCTTCCCCCAGAAGTCTTAAAGAACAAGAGAGACTTTTTACTTGTGCCGAGTCAGCGTCACATTAGCAGCAGGAACATTGGAGTCGAACCTGGGTTTTGTTTGCCATCTATATAGTATGTATAGTCGGGTAACTTCCAACAGAGGTATTGACATTCTCCGAGCCGTAGTTTTTCATCTGTGAGATCATGATTATTATGAGGACCAAATGACATAATGGATGGAAAAGTGCCTTCCAAATTAGAAAGCCTTCTGCATTTAAAATGACCCTATTCCTCCTAATAGGGTCTTTCGTTGCTTTATACATATGTGTATACGTATGTGTATGTGTATACAAGTGTGTATGTGTGTGAACACGTGGAACTTTCTTATCCCCTTCAACTAGGTTACAAACTCTTAAGAGTTTTGAAGGACAAAAATTAATTTGAAAAATGTTTAACATTAAAACTCTTGACATAATGCAGGGCAGAGTGAGCATAAAATAAATGTATGCATCATCTCCTATTTAAGAAGATAAGGAGTTATGCAGTGAGTTTTTTAAAAATCCCTATCTATCTATCTATCTATCTATCTATCTATCTATCATCTATCTATCATCATCATCTATCCGACTGTCATGTCTGTCGATCATGTGTATGTTTCTTTATCTTCAACATCTGAGTATCTTCTTCGAGAAGACGAGCTCCCAAAGGTTCCATGTGTCTGAGTCAGCTCGGTGGCTTGCATAGCGCATGGCATCTTCACTGGGAGATACCACTCAAAAGCCCTGCTCTTTGCTACCTGTGACTTTAGGCACATTACCTAACCTCTCTGGGCTTCAGGTATGATGTCGGTAAATTGGGTCAATGTCACCCTCGCTGAGTTGTGGTGAGGATGGAACGAGATAGTGTATGCAAAGCATCTATCATCATGCCTGGCCCTTATTACCTATTCAATCCAAGTTTGACATCCTACCAACGTGGCTAATGGGGAAGGAGGTGGGAAGGGATGACTCATGCAGCAGAGGTCCGAGGGTGAGAGACAATGCCCCTTGGAGGTCTTCCTAACAGTACAGCCAAGCCCCATGCTGCCATAGGCTTAAGGGTACAAAGAGGATGAAATCAGAGTTTTGAGACTAAGTACATACTCCCATTCCGATGAGAGCCCTATGGTCGCTCAAGACTGACCTCTCAGGAGACACACCCAAGAGGTATCAACGGTCCTGTCCAAGGAAACAGTTGAGGTTCCGACTCTAGGCAGGTGAGGAACAGAGATGAGAAGTGGGGAACTCGTCATGAGCATCCACTCTTTCTCCATTCTCTCCCAAGGTCATCCCACCCACCAAGTCTCAAGGCTTTAGGCATCACGTATGTGCTGACTACTGCCAAATTTGTATTTCCACTCTGGACATGTCTCCCAAACTTGAGGCTTATGAATTTAGTTGTCTACTTCATGTTTCTTCTTGTATGTCTATTTCATATCTGTATCTATATCTGTATCATCTGTACCTAGATAGATATTGATATGGATTATAGGAAAAAAATACAGATAGCAACTTAAAAAGGGCAAAACTCAGCTTCTGCTCTTTCTTCCTCTCTTTCTGTATAATTATCTCCTAATATCCCTTAGATCTCATGATTGAGTCTGTGCATTATTACGTCATTTAAAAAGAAAAAGAAGCATTAATAGGGCAATATATCTGAGGTTTCAGGGGCCGTGGTAAGCAGAGAAAACAGAATAAAACAAAGGATGGTCTCTGCCCTCAAAGTGCTCCCTAAGTAGTAGGGTTAGACAGTACATTGCTCTAAAAGTATTTTGTGTTAAGGCTCCATGTTGCGATACCTGGTGTGGAACAGAAAGGGCAGGGAGACGTTCACACACAGTGATACTGAGGAGATGATCTTTCGGGCTGCTGCTTGAAGGATAATGCAGAGGTTGTTGTTTGTGGGTATTGTCATGTTACTCTTTTCAATTAGTTATTCTCGGGCTATTTGAGAGGATGACACATACCCATCTCGTCGATCAGCTTTGGCCACGTGACTGGCATTTGCCAAATGGAACGTGAGCAGAATTGTTGTCCACGTCCGAGGAGAAGCCTTAAAAGGAATCGCCAGGTTGTGTTGCCCTTTTCCTTCTTTTGCAAGAATAGCATGTTCCTGGGAGGGGCTTCTCCTCAGCCTGGATCTTGGAATGCAGAAGATCCATGGAAAAGAGCTGCAGCCAGCATGAAGGTCAGTGAGAAATAACACTCTGTTGTTGTAAGCCACCGAGATTTTTGTGTAGTTTATTGCTGCCGCGTAAATGACTAAAGCTGACTAATAAAAAATGTTGGTACCAGAACTGGAGTGCAACAGAAAACCCACAGTGTGTGCCATTGGCTTTCGGGTTAAGTGTTCCAGCAGCAAGGAAACTTCTTGGTGTCTGGTGTTATTCACTGGAGAAACATTTGGTAAAATTGTTGCTTGCGGTATCTTGGAAGGCAGATTAGGGAACCTGTATGAGAGCTAACTCTATGTAAAAATTCTGTGTGACAAACCACTGCAAGGCTCAGGGTACGCAGAAGCAAACGTTTATTTATTTTTTTGTTCATGTACTTGCAAGTTGTCTAAAGTTCAGCTGGTCGAAAACTGGGTCTGGCTGGGCCTGCTGCCAGCATTATATAGAGCTTTTCTACTTTCACCTGCTTCTCCAACTCCTTGGAGCAGTGGCTAACAGCCATGTGCTTCTTGGGATGAAAGATAGGAGCAGGGAGATGCATCCCTCCCATGGAGTGGGTCGGAGAGACAGTGGATATTTGCTAAACCATGACCTGAGCTACCATAGTATCCAATGAACTTGTGGCTTTAAGTGAGTAAGTGGGAAAGAACATGGAGATTGTAGTCATGTGTGCTGATTTATTTGTGGTCCAACAGTAAGTAGATGCTTGCCTTGGGCAAGCCACAATTTCTCTAAATCTCATTTAAAAACAGTGAAAAGCAAACCAGTAGTTTTTGCAAGGAATGGAAATTCTAGCTAGCTCAAATAAAGGTAGTGATCGGGTAATGGTGTTTCTCATCAGAAAATTTTGTGGAGTCCAAGGTAAACTTAACTCTGACTGGGACTTAGGACAGAGGAGGAGGCAGCTCAGGGGGCCCTCTGTGCCCTGCAGATCTTCAGGTGATTGTTATACAATTAATTTTTAACTTAGCCGAACCCCAAGTGTCGGTTTCTCTTCTATTGAACCTTAGTTACGTGTTTGTGTATAGACACACATGTATTACAATCTTACATATACGCAACACTCGCAACTCTTTATATGATATAGGAATAAAATTCATTTTGCTCCTTGGAGGGAGGGAGGTATAAAAAGAGAGCTGTTCCACACTCAAGTCTTCAGTAGAGTTAACTAAAAATATGGTGCTTGGTACAAGAATAGTTTTTCCTAAAAAATTGTCAAGTGGTGGCATTTCAAGTTTGGATTGGTGTGAGGCAAAACAGAAGTTGTATTCAGCTGGAGATTAGGGGACCATGAATACATAAACCCTGAGAAAATAACTGATGCTATATAGGAAGCTTTGAGTTTGGGGGGAATTTGAATCAAGCTTGCCGAAATCTGATTAGCTGTATCCCAGATCCAGGTTATCAAGGTCCTTATTCCAGGTCCTTCACTTCAGAAGGCTCCTTTCTGGCTCTCGTCCAGCTGGGACCTTCCATTTGGAGTAAGGAGTTTTCAGAGTCAGTGGTATGCACATCTGGGACACATGCCCTTCATGGGACTCTGGAGTCTCCTGGCCAAATGGTTTCAAGCCAGCTCCCTAGGCCTTCACAGGTCTCTTGCCTGGGACTCTCTCGAGAGTGGATCACCCCACCAGTATGTGTACTTTTAGGCCAAAGGAGTGGCTAAGGAGATTAGTTAACAGGGATGTAGATGTAAGTTGAGTGTTGGACCTCAGGGTGACTACACTCATACACGTGAGCCCCTCTTGGTGCCGGACGGAGCTTGGGATGGGAAGAGAAAGGGCTTAGACAGAAGCCCCCATTGGTGCTCTCACTCCAGACCCTGCAAATCTGAGAGGGAGGCTTATATGTGAAGGACACGGAGGAACCAGATGACATCCCATGTGGTATAATTTGAGGAGCATTGCAAACCCTGGTCTATAATACAGGGTATGCTTTAGGCAAGGCTGCCCTGAGAATTAACCACAAACCTCCTTCCTAACTGGCATGGTAATAAGGCAGCAAGAAAAATCCAGCTACAATTTTAATTTTCAAAAGCTCATTATGCATTATGGTCTTGTAAGAAAAATATTCCATATGCGGCCATCTGTAAAGTGAAATAGGCAAGACTTGGTTCTCAGACAAGGCAGTAATTTCTCCATTTGGAATGCTAGCAATGTTCTCTCCTTGGAAAGTTTATAGAGCTTATATCCTGCCTGTTCGCCTTTAATAAAGAAATGTTAAATATTTTAAAATAAACTTTCTTTAATAGGCTAGAAATACATATCCTCCCAGTCTTTTGCTTCTTTAAACTTCCCGAGGGCTATAAAATCCCCTGGGTTGGGCTGAGTGCCATGCCAGGGTGTGGCCACCTCACTTAGATTTGGGGGTTCTCTCTGGTTTATGGGGCTGCAGCTGGGGTGGGGAGAAGATTCCAGGCATCACTGCTCATTTATTTGAGTCTGTCATCTATCCACATTCTTCCCCCTGCTTGACGGAGTGAGCCGAATGCTTTCCAGCTTCTGTGCTTGCTTTCCTTGGCCTGAAGGGACATAAACTCCCCACTATGTGTCCACCATCCACACAGGACTCTTCCCATAAAATCAGTGTTTAACATCTTATCCCCACTATACATTCTTCTTCAGGATTCCACTGTTGAATGTAGACAGGAAAGGGCACTGGGCTTGGAACCAGATGACCAAAGTTGCAAATCCATGACCCTTCATTGACTAACTGGTGATGTTGGGAAAATCAGTTGAAATGCTCCTATTAGAAAGAAGCCAGGCATTCATTTATTCTTTAAAAATTACTTACCCAGGACTACTATATGTTAGGAGAAGAGGCATCAGAAAAACAAAGATGAAGCACCCAGGTAAACAGAGAGCATTTTCTTGCAATTTCTTGTTAGTAACACCTACCTTGTCTTTCTCCCAGGTGAGTAGTGGGGGTCAAAGGTGGGGCTGTTCTAACTGTTCTACAGAAACAAGCCATCGATTGTGGTGGAATAGGAGAGTGGAAAAAAAAAGACCTTATTTCAAATTTCTTCACATAGTTGGTGTGCAGTAACTGCCTGAGCCAAGTGAATCTACCTTTCCAGTATTTGTAACTGTTGTTTATTTTTGTAATCTCACCCAGAACTTCCTTTAAAAATACATGCAGGAGTACGGAGAGGTTGAAGCGAATTACAATAAAGTTTGTTTTGAGGATTTGAAAATGGGATCCCCTGGGATATTTCAAAACCAGTCTCAGGACCTCGGTCTTGGAATAAGTGGATGGTTTTTCACATTCAGGGGGAGGAAAGCAGTGGGGGATCTCCAGTCTAACAACAGAGATCATTGTCTACGGGTGGGGCAACATCATCAAGACTTAAGATCGGAATAATCTGAATACAAATCATGACATAGAAAAAAGATTTTTCCGTCTCTACAAACTCCATGAGCCATTGATTGGAGTCACAGATACTCTCTTCTCTCAGCAGAGATGTATTAAGACCATATGTGAAGATAAATATTCTGGTTGGAGCAAGATAGGGAAACAAAAAGCGAAGAGCACATCAGTGGGGTACCTCGTGGACTGCGGTGTTTCCACCCACACTAAAGAATACTCAGAACCACAGGAGGTTTCGATCCTGTTCGCCCTTTCATTTGCTCATTTATTCAACAAATATTTATCGAGAGCCTGCTGTGGCTGGGAATTCGGGAGGAAGCAAAATCTGGCGTGGTCCCTGATTTCATGTGTGTTAGGAAAGGACACTGACTTTAGTCAAATAATCACACACACCGTCTTGCATTGTAGCGGTGATGGTTGCTAGGATGATGGAGCCCATGATACAAAGGAGGCCACGCCGAAGAGATTTGACTTCATAAGGGAAGACACAGTAGGCTCGGCAGAGGAAACGATGCTTGACCTCTGTTCCCACTGTCACGTCTCTTTTTCTGTCCCTTCTGCCCTTCCCTTCCATCTTTTAGGGATCCTTGCGACTACACTAGGCCCACTTGGATAACTCAGAATAATCTTCCCGTCTCAAGGTCCTTAACTGAATCACATCGGCAAAGTCCTCTTTGTTACATAAAATAAAAGAGTCATAGGTTTGGGGCATTAGTACGTGGACTAGCTTTGGGGAGTCATTATTCTGCCCACAACACCAGAGCATCTGTATTTACACCCGAGGAGGAATGAGAGAGTAAGTGTATATGAAAAGCCATTTTCAGCTTTAAGTGACTGGGGATCATAGCTTAACTGCATCAGGCTCAGCCAAAGAAAAGTGTAGGGAAGGTAGGCTCTCAGCCGGAATGGTACTAAGCAAATGAGATGCAGAGCCCAGAACTTAATACCTGAATAAAATGTTTATGGTGTATAAGGCGGGTCCGCTCTAAAGGCAAATAAAATTCTTGATAATCCAAGGGATTTGCGAATGGAGTTGAAAGCACGTGGGTTCTGGCACTATGCCTTGCCATGTATATAGCAGGGCTGTCTGTGACAATCCCGAGGTGTTATTTCTCCAAATGCATCAACCCTGCCCTTGAAGGGAGTCTGGTTTCCTGCTCCTTTGAAGATTCCAAGTGTGCACTGTTTATTAACATCCCGATCCACCCCTCACACATACCTCTTTCCAAAGGAATTGACAGTTTAATCATATTGTATGTTTCCCTAGTAGGAGTTTTCCAGTTCTAGTTTCCCAGTTTGCTCTTATGGTAACTTTTTTTCTTCCCTCCTCACCTTCCTCTAGCATAGAACATAAATGCACCCCTGCCATCCCTATGCCTGGTGGAAAACTCAAGGGCCTTTAGGAAGAGAAATCAAGGGAGAGTAGAGAAGAGATTCCACTCCACACCTCCTGTGCCTGGTGGGCTCAGTGGCAGCTTCTGTTGGCCAATACTGACCCAAGGCCACCTTCCCCTGCACTGAGAGAGCCCAGGTCCTCTCCGGTTCGATACAGAACACCTTCCTTAGGGGGCAGGGCTATTTGAAGGTGGGGAGAAGTAGAGGATTCTATAAACAGGCAGGGCCTTCTCTGGAAGTCTTCTCAAATCAGACAGAGACAGCAATGAAGGAGCACAATGAGGGGGTTCAATCCACGGTGGTCAGGGTCTCCCTGAATTCACTGTAGAACCAGAGGTCTAATGACCCTCCCCCTCAAAGACCCTTTCCTCTTCTGTCTCCCTTTGGAGATTCCACATATTAGCATTGACTGACTTATTCCTCAGGGGGAAGGAAAAATTAGGAAGTCTGAATATGAGCTCAAATCCTCTGAGTGTCTGCCTTCTCACTTGCAGAGTTTAGACCCTGGTGGAGGCTGAGGCTTCTTCTCTTTGCCACCCCTTTGCAGGGTATGGGGGAGAGACCCCTCGCATTCTCCTGACCTGCAAGAGGCAGATAATCACGTCCTGTTGCAGGAGAGATGATATGTGATAAGGTATGCGAAGCACTGACAAGAGGCCTGGCATCCAATAAGCTTTTAATAAGTGTTCACCAAGGGGCAGGATGATGATGATGATGATGATGATGATGATGATGGTGATAATGATGATTCCCCAATTGCTCTAACTCTCTCTACCGGTTGGGTTCTCAAGCTTCAAAGGGGGGCACTTAAAAAAAACCTCCCAGTCCTTTTTCCTAACTTTGTTGTATTGATGAATAAAATTCTAGCAACTTATTCTGCCCCTTAATTCATGGGTCTACACATAACATTTTTCTCAAATTTAGCTTTGATTCTTTGCTACTCCTGTCTTGGTTGGTCTCCATCGGCGATCATCTCCAAGTGACTGGCTGCTGTGCGATGCTGCCTGTTGGTTATGATCCTCGAGGGAGTAACTTGGGAGAGAGAATTCTATAGCTTCCAGTTCCTTAGATTGCATTCCGCCCAAAGCGTTCTTTCAAAGTGTGAACTGTGAACCATGTTGCGCAGTTCTGGCTTAAATCATCAGGTACATGTTTCCCTTCTCCTCTTGGGTTAGACAGGTCAAAATGGGTTGTGGAGACGACCTGTTAAATGTTCTCCTTCCCCGCCCCGCAAATAGCCGAGTTGATTAGAGACAGACCAGCATCTCAGATGTTCCTGAAGACCCCTTCATGACCCTTCTGCTTTTTCATGCCTTTCCCCCACAGAGCCCTTTCCTGTCTCCCTCAGAGAGTCTAAAATGCTCATTTACAAGACTCACGGAGGGAAGGGGAAAAAAGAACACCAAGATGATGGTTCATTGCTCATTGCAGCCCCTGACAACAGATCTCCCAGCTTCCCTTCTTTGCAGCCCATAAACTGCTCTGTAAAAATTAAAAAGCGTGAATTTACAGGGCCCAAGAGGAGCTAGGAGGTAAAGACCCATCTTCAACCAATGGGTCAGGCATACTGATGAAGCAGGAATATGAGGTTTTGCCAATTTCTGGCCAATAAAATATCTTCCCTGCCTTCCCAGATCCTTGACCTTCTCTTTCCCACGCAAAACTAAGTGGAGACACAAATGAAGGGGAAAGGTCAACAAAAAAGCAGCAAAACAAAGCAAAATACCCAGCATTCCCTGGCCTTGTAGGGAAATAGTCGGGTCACAATGGCCTGCCTCCTGGGCCCTCCTTTATTCCTCTGTGGATCCATTGGCCATCCTGCCTGCTGAAGTACCTTCTGATTTTCCATTTCAGGGAAGCCTAGGTTGGTCGCTAGCAAAGACTGTTACCCAAATAGGTCCAGCTGAAAATAGAAGCCTAAGGTCCTGGGGAAATAGGGGCGATTGAGCGAATCCTATGGGGTGATAGAAGAGACACAGGAAGAGGCTTGGGACATATGGCTGGACTTATGAATGGCAGGAAACATCTTTGAGTCTCAGCTTCCTCATCCCTAAAAGGAAGACAGTGGGGGCTGGAATAGATCTTGAGATTTCTTCATCTGATATCCTCTAGTCCTTAAGCAGGTCTGGAACCCAGGGAAGATGTAGTAGTAGGGATTGGCATGGTGAACAAATGGGACAATACGGGACTGAATCTCTGAGCTTTTGGCTCAACCTTCTGTATGACACTGTTACCTGCGTGTTGCCCATTTATCTAACTCTGGCCTGGATTACACTGACTTGTGTTCACATGGCTGGAATCCTTCCAATTCTCTGAGTTTGAGACAAAGAGTGAGAGCAAGAGTGGGAAACAGAGAAGGGGAAAGAGATCAAGGAAGAACAAGCTTGGGTTGGGCAAGAGGGATAACTCTTATGGAGGTATCAAATACCGGGACAGACAGAGCTATGATAACATTCCTTGGTTCTCATTTGAGGACGGTAAGTATCTTCTCCGTAATTTAAGGATGCAGCCAGTAACTGACCCCACACAAACTTCCCAAAGAGGCAATGACTTTGAATTACCATCAGTCATCTTGTGGCATGCTGTACATATGGGGCTTAAAGATGGAGGAGATTCAGATGAGTTACTATTTGGGTAATGAGTTGCTGCACAATTGTCTGCCAAAACCTGAAATTGGCAAAAACAATATGTCATATCCTTGACTAGAATCACTGGAACACAGGGAAGTCATCAGTTAAGCCATCGGGTGGGCTCAGGCTGAAACTGGGAGCTAAACGTTCAAGGTTCATCCAGACCAAGATGCAGAGGTAGAACAGGAATAGTTCCAAATGAAATTTTCAGGGAAAGACACAGTCAAGATAGCCTTCTAGAGATGTACAGACTCCAGGACGCTGTGACAATGAGAGACATGCCTGAGCTAGAAAATAGGCTAGTTTCCTCCATTGAACTAGACAATCTCCGAGGTCCAGAAAATAGTAGTTTATTTAAAGACACATAACTGGTTAATTGATGGGTTGAAATTCATACCCAAGTTCCTTCACTCCTTTGTCAATAGGTAACAAGTGTACCCGTTCTGAGTCAATCTCCCAACACCTGCCCAATTCTCTTCCCAGTGGATCATGATAACTTGATTCCTATGGAATGCTCAAAATTGGCAAAACCACACACTTCTTTCCTTGCCAGACCTTTCTTCTTTATGTGAAGATAATGGGATGGAGAAAAAAAGCATAGATGATAGATGTTTTCCATTTGGAATGAGAGTCAGGACCATGAGTTAGGGATGATGTCTTTGTAAGTATTCTACAAATACTCCCAAAGTAGCCTGGGCTGCTTCACCTAGGCCCCCTTTACCAGCAAAGCAGCTTGGCGGGGGGGTGCTCTGCAGGGAATCAGGGTACGTCTCAGAGCCAAGGGGACATACTCAGAGGGGATGAGCAAGTCTGAGCCTTGGAGAAGTGACTCAGAAGAGCAAACCTTTGCTAATGCCCAGTAAGTCAAAGCCCTTCTATAAATAGTATTTATTGCTTCTGTGGTACAGTCTTGAGTTTAGTGGTTATTTTTTTTTTTTCTTGCTCAGCTTCTTCCTTGGTCGTATATGACTTTTGCACTCAAAATGGGCTTTGGAGCTTCCAATATATACATCTGTGTGTATGTGCATGTAAGTCTGTCAACGGAGGGGGTCCTAGCCTTGTTATTTAGGGTAGATGGGGCTCGATGAGGTCAGCTGGGTTTTGGAGAGTTCAGGTCAAGGCTCCAACTGGCAGGGAGCAGTCACATCCTCCAAGCTTACGAGCCAAGTGCGTGCTCTCCTGAAAGTCACTGAGCTGAAGATAAACATATTGTCTGTAACAGCTTTTTCACCCGATGTCCTTTCTTCCACGTTCCACGCTTCAAATTCCTTTGCTTCACTTCTATATTCTTCTGGGTCTTTCAGAACAAATATTGAAGTGGGGGGAAAAAAGCAAACTGTTCTTTTCCCTCCACGTTTCCCATCCTTTCTGAGTGACTCACTTCAACTGGAACAATTAATCTTACTCGGGATGGTATGACAGTAAAACGAAGACATCCACAGCAAAGCCCCTCCGTGCCAGATACCTGATGAAGCAACCAGCTCTTTCCCCTGGGTTGCAGTGGGGGCAACGTGGAACTATTTGGTTGCTTTAAAAATAGCATTTTGCAAAATTAGAGCTGCCCGTATCTGCAGGACGGGCAGCAGGTCCAGGGTTGTGAAATGCCTGTGCTAACCACCAACTGTGAGAAGGCACTTTTAAGAGTGTTGGCTGGAAGGTGATACAGGCCACTGGGCCCAAATGATCAACTCCGCCTTCTCTGGGGGGAGACTGAGGACAAATCATTCCTCATGTTTGCACTCGTGTTTTCCTCTGAAGAACTCAGAGCTTCCGTGCATGTATCTTTAACCATTATCCTCATTTTCTGACAGGTACAATTACTCATCTCCTCTGCTCTCCTCTGTCCAACTCCTGTGTTGTTTTTCTCTGCATGGGTCACACTTTCCAACAAGCCAAGGCTACACCTGGTACCCTAGAAAGGCTGTGGTGAACAGAGAGTACTTCTCACAGACAGCTTAGCGAGTCCCGGAATGACCAGGAGGAATCACTTCTTCACCTGAAGAATGTGGTCACATCTTTTAATTTGCAATTAGCTGGTCAAGGCCTCATTAACAGGGAGACTACTATTCCTCTCTTGAGGTCCAAGAACTCCAGGGACATAGTCCAAAGTGCACAATCTTGTTTCCAGGTACAGGGCTGAGAGAAAACTGGAGTGTACTGTCTACCCAACTATAGATGTCATGCCTTTCTTAAAAGCTCTCCTGGTACAAACTGATTCTCTGCATTCTGTGCCCTTGGGGACCCAGGTATGAACACAGGCCACAAGTAGTGTTGAGGCCACACAGGGGCACGCAGCTTCCAGCCACAGTGACTCATGATGTCGGAAAGGCTGTATTAGAAGTGGTGAGGTGATGGCCATTAGAGTTTCTTTATACCCTTTCCCCAAAGCAGTGGGGAAATATGCCTGCTGGCCTTTATATTCACAAAACTAAGGGAAGTCTAGTTATTGTCCCTATGATCTGCTCTCCAGAGTCTTGCTACCTTCTCTTCCAGAAAGAGTTTGACCTAATGATTTTCTATATTCTGCCTCATCATACACACTCTTGTCCTGGGAAGAAAAAGAAGATAGCCTTTGGTTGAATTGTGCTGTGTTGCATCCAACAGCCTTTGGTTATATTAACAAGTCATTGGCTGGAGAACGGAAGTCGTGATGTAAGATCAAACTCCCCTGCCATCCCTCCATATTGGGATTGTGTCAGTTCAGGACTGAGTTGATACAACATTCTCCAAAGTCTATTTTCATTCATAACACAGATGTTTCTTGAGCACCAACACTGTGCCCGGCACTCACTAGGAATGTTGTGGTATGAGATAGAAAACATCGAAGGTACCTGCAGCGAGTATGTAGTCAAAAAGTTGGGGGTATGTCCATAAGCAACCATGATATACAGTGAAAAGTGATACGTTTGAGTAGCCTTGAAAACACTGTCAGATGCAAAAACTATTGTGCTGCTTTTTTTTCATGGGGAGTGCAAACCCATGAAAGGAGGAAGGAAAAGAGAACAATTCCAAGAGGGTGTTCACCGACCAGGGCACGGCTTGGTAACAACTGTAATTGTTCAGTTGCGTAGGACTGTCTTCCCAGAAGTCTATGAACTACTGGGTCTCAGGAAAGTACATGATGGATTAGGAAAGGAGAATGGAGAGCTTGTTCACAGCTTCTTGTCTCCGATTGGTCAGAACTTTGCTGCAGGAGGCATGAACTCCCCGCACTTACAGTGTGTATGTCTCATGTAACCCGCCATTAGGTTTAATGCCTCAGTAGCGGCAGGGATATACCAAAATGGAAGGCGAGGGGTTCAGAACTTGAAGGACATGAAGGCAGTCACTGTCGGGTTGTGTTCATATGTGGTTGGTCAGAGGCCACACAGGGCTGCTTGCCTCAGTGACAACTAGGGCAACAAGGGCCCCTGAGGCCCCTGAGAACTGGGCAAATCTGAGGTGATGCATGATGGGAACTTGATCCAGTAACAGAAGTAAGGTTTACATAAAGTGCTTTGGGGATTCAGAGAAAGAATTGTTTCTTAGAAGTGAGGTGGGGGACTGGGAGTTGAGGGAAGATTTTGGAAAAGGTGGACTCTGAGTGACTGTAGATGGCTGAGATGGGGGGTTATAGGCATGTGGGATGGGGCTGGGTGGAGACATCCCGGAAAGAGGACACGATGATTACAAGGGCAATAAGGGCAGTACTGAGAATGAGGGGATAACAGGGCCCCACTTAGCCAGGGGATGGGGTATGTGAAGGATGTTAAGGGATAAGACTGAGAATGTAGTTGCAGCCAGCTGGTAGGGCCAGGGGGAGGAGCTTTGATTGGAATCTTCTGACCATGGGGCCCACTGGTGCTGTTGCAATAAAAGTTTTGCTTCAGGAATCTGAGTCCCTCTTCTCCGCTAATTCTGTTCCCTATAGTCAGCCACTTGTGCGCATACTGGCATTTTGAACAAGAACATTATGGACAGGAGTTTTGGAATTCCAAAAATCTATGGGACGTACTTAGAAGCTCAGTATGCTGTCTTTCCCATTTGTCAAAGGAATACATTGAGACTTGCAATGCATCGTAGTCATTGAGATTCTTCCTCTTACTGGTTCTTGTAATTGGAGGCCAACGGGTAGATCTGGCTCAGTCACGGGCTGATGCTGAGCTCAGATACGTGCGCGGCACTCTGTGCACTCCGCTTCTTAACCGTTCATCCACCCTCCTGTCCTGGTGCAGATAAGGGTCATCAGTGGTTCTGGGTTTACCAAGTTCCCAAATTCACAGTGATTGGAGGAATAGAATGTCCCATAAAAATAAAAAATAAAAAAAAATTAAAAGGACAGATTCTAGCTAGAACATGTGGAAATGGAAGACAATGGTTGTCAATCCCCAGGATCAGAAATGTATTGGCTTTGTTGAAATTAGAACCTAATTCTCAACTAAGCTGTCTCTGAGAATCACTGATAGAGAGCTCAGGGGTGGGAAATAGCCGTTACTACTTGTTTTTGTAAAGGTCCGTGGACGAGATAGCTTAGATTAAGGTCTGGACTCACTGAAAGAAGTCCCATTTGTTGTGTTTTTTTTTTTTTTTTTTTTTAAGGAGATCCTAGCTTTTTTAAGGAGATCCAGACACTGTATATGCAGTGTCGCCTACTTCAGCCTTTTTTTCTCCTGGGGAACTGAAGTGGGAAGCTTTCCCTCTGCATATGCCATGAGGGGAACCCGGGACTGGAACGTGGCCTTCACTCCCCAGCCTTCTGAAAGGGAGCTGGGGTCCTTGTATCTGAGGGGATGACTTACAGAAATAATTGTCTTAGACAATGAAAGATGGTGTGTACCCATTCTGGGTTTTTGTTGCTTTCTTTCTCTCCCCTACTTGAATTAACATGAAGTCAAAACCAGATCTTAGAGCAGAATTGGCTGCCACATAATTTAGACATGTTTGCATAACATTCCAAAAATAATTCAATAAGAATAGGTTTTTCTTGGAAGTTATCACTGCCTGGCAAATGAGAGCCCAAACACAACAACTTTGTGCTAAAAAGGCATGAGACCCAGCAAATGGAAACGACAGTGGCAGTGGGAGAGGAAACCCAACAGCCAGTCGACTTTCATTATTCATGATGATGTGAAGCAGAAATAGAAAACATGAGGCAGGAGCAGGGACAGACACAGCCTGCATTTCAGACTCCCTGTTTCATCCACAGCTGATAGGCCAAAGTGGCAAGAGAAGGGCATTTTAGGTCTCCCAGAAATGGTTCTGAGAAATTCCCTCATGCTGTATTTTTCTGAATCTTCTGCTAACGATTTTTTTTTTCCTTTTGGGATCTGATGGAGAAGGTCCACAGTTTCTGAAAATCAGAAAACTGACATGAGCATATAGAAACTATAAATAGTAATTTATGGAGACAGGGACAGACTGTAAACCTAAAACAGAAGATCTGGAATGACTTCAGGCTCTTCCATTCTCATAGGGACAAGCAATGTCTCCCCTTTTATTTTATTTTTTTAAGTTGATTTTAAGTTATTTATTGAGAGAGAGAGACAGAGAGAGAGAGAGAGAGAGAGATCCCAAACAGAATCCACGCTGTCAGCACACAGCGAATATGGGGCCCGAACTCATGAACTGTGAGATCACGACCTGAGCCAAAACCAAGAGTTGGACCTTAACCCACTGAGCCACCCAGGTGCCCCTGTCTCCCCTTTTAAAATGAGGGAGGATGACAGGTAGCTCTGATCCCAGTGAGAATCGTTTTTAGGGTAGTACTTCACAGCTTCAGGGCATTTAAAACATCCACACAATGTATACAGGAGACCTCAGGTGTAACTCCGGTCCCTTCACAGATGTGGGTTCCTTAGGTACTGCCGCTGGTAGACTACAAGTTAAAGTCCTCGTAGGGCAGATGATGTGCTCTGACCACCTGCCTGGGGGTCGGTGTGACCTTTGGACGTTTCCGCACTCGGGACCTTAGTGACTGTGAATGCTGTGGACAAAGCTACTAAGTCTCTGCTACCTTCATGTTCGTGTCCCCAAGCGTCTTCTCTTCACACTCTTCCCCATCTCCCTGGTCACCTCCTACATGCCGTGGTGGTACATGTCTTCCACAGATGCATGGCCTGGAATTCGTATCTTTCACCTAGATTTCTCTTCTGGCTCTCGTTGTCTATTTCAGGTCGCTGTAACAGAATGTCACAGACTGGGTCGCTTCAATGATAGACACGTCTTTCTCACAGTTCTGGAGGCTGAGAGTTTGTGATGATCAGGGTGCAGGCAGATTTGGTGACGGACTTCCACCTGGCTTGCAGATGGCCACCTTGTTACCGTGTCCTCACATGGAAGTGAAAGGAACCTCTGGTGTCTCTTCCTCTTCTTATCTGGGCACTAATCCATATGGGGGCGCCCCATCATGACCTCTTCTAAATCAAATTGCCTCCCAAAGCCCCCCCCCCCCACCCCTGCCGCCCAATACCATCACACTGTGGATCAGGGACTCAACAGATGGATTTGGGGGAACACGAACATTCAGTCCATAACACAGAGTGAATGATTCTCTTATCACTTTAGCTGCCTGCTCAAGCCGGGCCCCCAGAAGGCATCCTTGCCTTCTCTCTCTCCTTCACTGCTTCACTGCTTTAAATATACCAGGGTCATTCTGGCTTCTGTCATTCCTCAAATGCGATGGTGACATCACTGCCACCACCCTAGTCCAGGTTCCTGTTCTCTTGTTCTGGGCTATGGCCACAACCATCGTGTTGGTCTCACTGTCTCCAATCTGTTCCCTTCTAATTCCTTCTCCATGCTGCAGCCAACATGATTTTTCTAAAAGGCAAATCCCAACATGTCTTTTTTTCTACTTCATGCTCTTCAGTGGCTTCCCCTTGCCCTCAGGATAAAGTTTACATTCTTTAACATTATTTACAAGCCTTACCTCCTCAGCTTTCCCCACCCCTACCCTCCCCCTTATTTAGTGCCTTACATGCCCTGTGGTCTCTGCGAGACAACAATCTGAATCTTCATACAGGATGAACAATCTAGTCTGTGCCTTTGCCAGGCACTTGCCCCTCCTTCAGTTAACTTTTACTTCCTACAGGAAGCCTGCCTGGATTCTCAGTCTTGTTTAACTCCAAAGAGGAATCTCCTAGTTTCAAAGTAGAACCAATACCAGGTTCTTTTCTTCCGAGTGGCTTTTCTACAGAGAGGGGAGATGCATCAGGTCTGAACAAAACAAAAAGTGCCATTACTCACCTCTAGTGGACCCAGTGAAGGGGGAGTGAGAATCCCTAGCCCATGGGAGAGGAGATTTAGACTGCTGGACAGAATGCAACCACTCAAGGGTACGGGCATATGAGACCTCAGCGCTTGTAGGTTGCCATAGGGTTTAGGGTCCAACTTGCCTAGTTGGGGGAATTTCAGCAGGCTAACCAGTAGGTTCTGTCAGCTGTAGTAGCAATGACATAAACAATGAGTGCATATGCTCCGTGACAGGAGCAGAGGCCCCTCTCAGATGCTAAACTCTTCCAGAGCAGCTAGGATTCATGAACTAAGTCACCATTTGCAAATAATCACACTGCTAAATATTATACTGCTAAAGCCAATCATGTTCTAATACATTCAAAGGTAGTATTTGGGCTAGTACACTCTAAGAGAGATACATCATCTTGTCTATAACTGAAGGCTATGGTTTTACTTGATTTAGAGAATATTCTGGGGACCAGAAAGGGTCTCATCACAAGGTAGCGTTTTCCTGAGACAAAGGTCCTGAAAGGGAGGATTTTTCTGGAGAGTCCTATGAAGTAACCTCCTTAGGTGGAGTTAAATACACCTTCCTGTTCTGGGCTGCTGTGTATCCCCATACTTCTCCCATCATATCTCTTGACTCCATGCCAAAGTGGCTTATTTCATACTTCTCACTCCCATCGGACTCAAAACTCTGTAAGTGTAGGGACCTCGCGTGACTTTTTCAGTGCTATGTCTCTAGTCCCTGAGACGAACTATGTGCTTAGTAAATTATGGTTGAAGAAGTACATTTTCTTTTGCTGCTGCTCAGGACCCTGGCAGGAATGAGGAACGTGGCCTCTGTAAGTACACCGACTTCTTCTGAATCAAACTGATCCGTGCTTTTATTTCAAGGCAGAGTGTTCTGTTAGGAAGGCTACTCTGTCTTTGGGTTAAGAGTAACAGAAAGAAGCTTGCCATTGTACCAACCATAAAACAAGGGGGGAGGGAAACAGAGAGAGGTGACATTAGAACCCAGTAAAGCAAGGAGAACCTCATGTGTAGGGTCAGAGGGGCTGCAAGTAGGGTGGCAGACAATTGATCAGTTTCTCTCGTGTCACCTCAGGTCTCACCAGCAATTAGACTGATGGAATATGTTCCAAATCCAAATACCTCATGTCCCTGAGACTCTGGTGGTCTTGATGAATAACCTCCATTGTGAGTCAGGCTGAAGGCACTGCCCCGTCTGAATATAAATCATGCCTTCTCTCCCTTCACCCATTCTACCCATCTCACTCCCAGTCCTAACCCTTCCACTCCCTTTCATGCCACAAACTATTAGGAAGACATTAAGTAAATCATCCCAGTATGAGTAGGACTGCAGGAGAAACACCTCATTCATAACCACCTCACCACTCCCTTTGCAAAAAGCAGGGTGAAACGAAGACTCTTGTGTCCTTTGGAAAAATTCAGCATCTGGGAAACATGAGCTTGGAAAGACTATGTTTCTTTATCTCCCAATCTTAAGCAGGATGGATGACCACACTGTGAATGGGCAGGGTGCAGGGTTGGGGAGACCATACATTGCTGTCCTCACTTGGCACTGCTAGGTACCCCTAAGATGGACTATGGTGTTTGGTAAGGGGCAGGAGAAAGACCCACAGTAAACTAAGGCACACCTTAAGATCTTGTGGCTCCAGATCCAGACTACCAAAGTTCGAATCCCGCTTGCACCACAGCCTAGCTGTACGGTCCTGAGCAAGTTTCTCAACTCTTGTGAGCATCATTTTATTTCCTGAAAAATAAGGATAATAATTTCACCTAAGTAAATGTGTGATTAGGTATATCGAGTAAACTGATGTAAGAAGAGGACTTAACAGAAGGCATAGCACCTAAAAGTCCTCAGGAAAAACAATATCATTAATATTGATTCTTCGTAAATCATGTAAGGTAGCATGATTAAATGAAATTAATATGAAGATTTTTTATAGAAATATTGAAAGAAAATGCAGGGGCACCTGGGTGGCTCAGTAGGTTAAGCCTCTGACTTCGGCTCAGGTCATGATCTCACAGTTTATGAGTTCGAGCCCCATGTCAGGCTGACAGCTCAGAGCCTTGGAGCCTGCTTCGGATTCTGTCTCCCTCGCTCTCTGCCCCTCCCCCGCTCGTGCTCTGTCTCTCTCAAAAAATAAATTAAAAACAACAAAAAATTAAAAAAATAAATAAATAAAAGAAAATACAACTTCCAGGAAATTTCCTGATTGTATCAAGATACCTGAGGTTATACTCAAGATACACAGTTTGCTTCTCTTTGTTATGAAAGGGCTTAATTGGAAAGTTTTTGAAGCCTTGAGTCAAATCCTCTCCCAAGTCTATTTATCTGTATGTCTCTCTTTATCTATCCATCCATCCATACATACAACATCCATTTATCCATCCATTCATCCATCCATCCATCCATCCATCCACCTTCTGTCTGTCTATCATCTATCTATCATCCTCTATATGAATAATTTTGTAGCTATAGATAATAAAACTGAAGATCTAAGAGAACACTGTAAGCTGTGGAACCAGAATCAAAACCTAGAACCCAGGGTTTCTGTTCTTTTGTCCTTTGCTGTTTATGCTGATACTCACAGTTCACAGCGAACGTCCGAGGCGCACAGGTGGGGATGGCAATTTCCATTCTGAAACCGAGAAAACAGAAGTTTGGATAAGTAAAGTGAGTTGACTTGACGGTCATGGTGGCACGAGTCTTTCAGCGGTTGAAGAGCTCGGATGTATCAGTTGCCTGACAAAGTGCAAGGAACATTGCATTCTAGCAAGGGGAGGGGGGTTGAAAGCAACGAAAGAGGAGGGACCTGTGATGGTCTGTGCACGGGTATCCTGAACATCCAAGACCAGTGCCTGGCACTGAACAGACAGTCCGTAAGTACTTACCAAACAATTCTATGTAAATAAACAAATATTAAACATAGGAAGAAGCCAATTGAAAAAAACATTTTTTAAAAAATTTTAAAACTCATAAAAAAGCATTTACATTACTGGTTTGTCTCCATTAGCATGTTATACTAGTCCTCTTATCTTCTTCAAAGGTAATATTTATCATTTCTATTATTTATAGAAGTAACAAAAATTGGTAAAACCCAAAAGGCATAAGAAAAATTACACTCCATACCTCAGAGATAATAATATACTCATCTTTTCAATATGAAAAAAAATCTCTTCTCCCCTAGATTCTGTGTTATCAGCCCTCACATGCTTCTGAAATAAAATCAGCCCTACCTTTCTGAGGTTCACCATCAGAGGGTTGATTTACCATCACAATTTCCACTCCATCCTCTGTGGGGAGGATCCTTGAGTACCCAGTTTGAGTTTCACCCTTTCCCTCAAGCTCTGGTTCATCATTTTGGTGCTTGACATGTCAGCCTCGATGTCTTTTTGCTGATGAGAAATGGAAGAAATTCTCTTCTCTTATTCTGGCATGCTTATTTCAGTGAAAGACCTCACCATCTTCCCAGGCACTCCATCCAGAAACTTCCATCATTAGTGACCCTCTCTCCCTTTGACTCAGCACATCCAATCAGTCACCAGATCCTGAGAATTATATCTCCTTGTTTCAGTCCCTATCTGTCCCTTTCTTTCTTTTTGTAATTTGAAAGAGAGAGAGAGAGAGGGAATGAGCAAGGTAGAGGCACAGAGGGAGAGAATCTCAAGCAGGCTCCACTCCTTGCTCAGCATGGAGCCCAATGCACAGCTCGATCCCACGATCCTGGGATCATGACCTGAGCAGAAATCAAGAGTCCGACCCGCAACTAACCGAACATGCAGGCATCCCCCTCTCTGGCCCTGTCTGAGACTAGTGCAATCATCTCCACTTTATACACTGTTGTTTGAGGAACCATCTGGAAGCTCAGCTGACACCACCTTTCTTCACTGTCCATGGTTTCCCGTCACCTGAAAAATAATTGGAGAACATCAAGTCCTCAGTATCTGACCTGAACTGTTTTGCTAATTTCCTCCAACTCTCCTGTACATGACGATACCAGCATTTCCAAGTTTTCAAGACACGCCTAACTCTTCTCTGCCTCTGTGTTTTGCTCATGCTGCTTCCTCAGCCAAGATGCTACCTTTCTGCTCTTTTTCCTCCTGAAATTTCTGAGCTTGGATAGAAAAGAATGGTACAATATACAAACATTGCCTCTATGTCTACTCAAGTATCCAGAACAGGAATTACTGTCTATCCCCTGAGCCCTCAAAACATCATATTTTCATATGCTCCTTTCACATCCAAAGATGTATCACCATTTTATTTTATTTTGTTTTCTGAAGTTTATGTATTTATTTTGAGAAAGAGAGAGAGAGCACATGAGCAAGGGAGGAGCAGAGGGATCGGGACAGAGACAGCATCCCAAGCAGGTTCCATGCTGACCTGACATGTGGCTCGATCCTACGAACTGTGAGATCATGACCTGAGCCAAAATCAAGAATCAGATGCTTAGCTGACTGAGTCGCCCAGACACACGATGTATCACCATTTTAGACGAATATACTTTGTCCAGCCTAATAGCTGTGAGTCCCTTAAGATTTACACCTGGTAGGGGCACCTGGGTGACTCAGTCAGTTGAGCATCTGACTTCAGCTCAGGTCGTGATCTCACAGTTTGTGAGTTTGAGCCCCACATCAGGCTTGCTCCTGTCAGCACAGAGCCCGCTTCAGACCATCTTTCCCCCTGTCTTTCTGCCCCTCCCCCCTTCTCCCTCCCCCCCAAACATACTCTCCCTCTCTCTCTCTCTCTCTCTCTGTATCTCTCTCAAAAATGAATAAACATAAAAAAAAAGATGGGCATGAGGTAAATGTAGAGGAACCAAAGGCCAAATTTTACACCTGTAGCAGAATATTGGTTTTTACCCTGTCTCCTCTTTTCCCTCCGTTTTGTTCCTTCCTGAAGGTGGTCTTTGCAAAGATATAGTAGGTGTTAACATAGCAATTCATCAAAGTTATCCTCTGAGAAGCAAAGTTTATCAGCTTAAGGACTGGTTCTAATAGTTCAGCACTGCGGCAGGGGTGGGGTGGGGGAGTGGGGGCAGAGCATGAACATGGAACTCATGAGAAAATGGAAATCAAGAGGTCCTATGGGAAACAAGGACACTTAAGGTGAGGTCTGGTGACTGTGATGTCATGAATATAGTTTCTAACGCTATGCACTGGTGGGTGTTTCCCCCAAGGATGGGGGAAATCACCTACTGATGGGATATTTCCTCTAATTCTCATGAGCTGTGCATTGGGCAGCCGTTGGAGACTGATTGTCTGCTGGTAAAGCTGGAACTGGGGTTTTTGTTTTCTCTGAACCATTTAGAAATATGTCTACCTAAAAAGTCACAGAAATCCTGTTCAAAGATGTAACGATTTACTTTTCTCACATAGCAAGAAATCCAGAAGTAGGCACACCAAAAGCAGGTGCAGCAAGAAACGCAGAGGTGGGCATACTATGGATCTGAGATCCATCAGGAACACAGGCTCTTTCTCTGTTTCATTCCTCCATTTCCAGCACACAACTTTTGCCTTCCTGGTCACAGGGTGTCTGTCGCATCTCCCAACTCCACATCTGTGTTTTAGGCTTGAAGAAGGCTAAGCGCCAACAGGTTTTACTTGAGGCTTTAACTATTTATTCAGACATTCATTTATACCATGTTGGCTGGATTTGTGTCACGTGGATAAGCCAGGCTGGACGATGACTAAGAAAATCAAGTAGTTAGCTATCTAGCCTCTTTTATAGAGGCCAGCGAGTGAGGAGTTAGTTAGAAATGATTTTTAAGTGAGCCAAACTATTTTGGTTACTATGCCCTCTGACCCTCCTCTACCACACTATTATGGTCTTTGGAAACAGTAACGTGCATCTAGATTACATGTTAAAACTGCATAGTAAAAACTGGATTGTGGGACATGTATGTATGTATGTGTGTATACATGTATGTATATCTTTGCATCCTTTCTGTAACACTAGGTGTTGTGCTTGTGAACCCATTGGTATACACTATGATAATTCTATTTCTATCAACTTTTCTCACACATTAAAAATAAGGACATAACTGGGGCACCTGGGTGGCTCAGTCGGTTGAGCGTCCGACTTTGGCTCAGGTCATGATCTCGCGGTTTGTGAGTTCGAGCCCCACATCGGGCTCTGTGCTGGCGGCTCGGAGCCTGGAGCCTGCTTCAGATTCTGTCTCTCTCTCTGCCCCTCTCCCCTCATACTCTGTCTCTCAAAAATGAATAAACGTTAAAAAAAATAAGGACATAAGAATTTGGCTTTAATCGATCCAGCTCTGGAGACCCTAAAGGAATTATCCCTGGTCCAGCGAGAGACTGTAGAGGCTGAAGGAACACTGTCAAGGAATATGAAAGCCCTGCTGTGTAGACTAAGCACCATCTCTTTTTTGAACAAATGGAGAAGATATTATTTAGGATTTAATTTCTGTAGTCTTTAATTTAAGAATATTGTCCTTTTAAAAAAAAGGATGTTGTCCTTCAGTTTCTTTGAGTTATGAGGTAAAGGGGGATTTGAATTTTTGACTTTAATTGTTCCCTGGGAGTTTAATACTGGGAGGCAGTTCAAATTCAAGTTTGAGTTACTTTTATTCTGCTGTCATCATATTTTGGATTGTATTGCTGTGAACTTTTGTTGTGTTGTATTGGGCATCTTGGCCAGTAACAACCTGAGATGGGACATAGACAGGGAAATGGATTTCAAGTCCTGGGTATTTAATTAAGATGCCATTCATACCCATTTGAGAATGTTCCAGAACGAAAGTAAAACTTTCCTCCATCATCCAGGGAGTCTACACAATGAGGGGAGGGAGGTTGAAACTAGGAGAGACCTCACAAAGCAGGGAATAGAACTTCTCTAAGGGAACTTGAGGGAACAGTCTAACTCCTGGTGGAGCACAAGTTCCATTACAACCAATGGTTTAAAAGAACAAAATCTTGAGAGTGTCGGAGGAAACATGCTCCATTCTTCATGTTTTCAAAAAGGGGAGAACGTTTCCACCTCACTACTCAGAAGGGAAAAGCAGGGGAGCATTCTGCTTTCCTTCTCTACCTTTGTCTTAAGTGATGTGTGATTGGGTTTTAGGATTTAGAAACCTGTGGCCCAGTCCCTTCTGAGTTTTCTTTTTCATGGGATGTTGCCCTTTATTACTGAGCTCATGAAGGCCAGGAGCCAGGCAGGACTAACTACTAGACGTTGTCCAGAGGACAGATTTCTCTGGACTGTTGGGGCCTAGTGGCTATGAGAGAGTGAGTATGAGGAAGGGACTCTTCTCAGCAGACCCTGACAATCCACTAAGAATACGTCCTAAGGTCTAGATCTGAGAACTGAGAAGTATTGAGAAGGTCAGTTGTGGCCATGGATCCAGGCCATAGTTTCCAAAGTAGTTTTATTAGCCACCAGGCTGATGTTTTTCTCTCCCCATAGTCTAAATTCTGTGTCTAAGTTTCAGTTCGTGCCAACGTGAAATGGAAGAGATGACATTAACTATCATCTCTAAATCCCCAACAAATATTAGCAGGAGAAACGTTTGTTGGTTCAGTAGAACATTCTCCCGGAAGGATCTGACCGATCACACTTCCAGGGTGAAGTCTGGGTGAATTCTGTAGGGGATGGATAGAGTTGCACAAAGACGGTCTGGGTCCTTAGGGAAAGGAAGGAGGGACACTCGAGAAAGATGGGATTTCAGGTTGTCCCTGGGGAAAGACTCCGTGTAGACTGACTCAGGAAAAAGCAGAGGAAGGTTTTGTACTGGGTCTGGAGCTACCTGCCATTTGTGAATGTCTCATCATAACATTTCTTTTCTGATGCTGTATTGGACCTTCGTAGCTTTCCAAGTATCATGGGAATTACTAAAGGGATGCATATATGTGAGACATTTAAGAAGTACCTATTGAATACATTAAATGAAGATGAGGCTCTCTATTTCATAGAATTAAATAAGAAATCCGGCACACTAAAGGGATACATGAGGAAAAACAAAAACAAAAATAAAACAAAAAAGACAAAACAAAATCCCGTCTCTCCAATCTAAAGATTATAGATAGGACTCACACGAACACTTAGCAGGAATAAGCAGGTGTGGAAGGAGGAACCACTAGTAGGAAATGATTGGAAGGAAGGAAGAGAGGGAGGAAAGAAAGAAAAGAAAAGATTATGTATGCGTGTACAGTATTCAGTGGCTATATTATGCTATCAAGCTGACCTGACTCCTTTATATTAAATGATACTTTCATATTAAAGTCTTTCTTGCAAATTGATTCACTGTCACTTCAAACTAAGCCTGAGGACAATACCCTAGAATGACCCTAGGTGAGACTGCAAATAAAGGAAAATTGAAAGTATTTTCTCTGTGTTAAATGGAAAATTGTTAGGGTCACAGATGGCAGGATGAAGGATGGAAAACAGAAACAAATCTAATCAGGAAATGCGAAAGCTAAGGTTTTAGCAAATTAACTCACCCTGATGACTCATCCCAGATGTATTACGTTTTCACATTTTACAGCCTCTTCATTGAAAATACTAAATACCATCTGTCTCCAGCAGATGAGTTAATGTTGGTCTTCAAACCATAAAGTTCACATTTCCTAATTCTTTTGTTTGGAAATAAATAACCTTTATGTTGCAGTGGCATGGTCTTGGGAATGTAGTTTCTTTGCCCAGTTGGGAGGAAGAAATACAATTACCAAACTGAGATCTCAGGCTGTGAACTGTGCTGTGGGTCAAAGGTTGGCTCTAGGTACAAGCTGCCTCAACTGGATCTGTCCCTGGGATTCTTTTTAAGAGTATGTTCCTTGCCTTTTCAGCCAAATCTCAAGTCTTCATTAAAGTTGAGCCCACATGCAAAGCAGGAAATGCGAAATACTGGCCCAGTCCAATCATGATCCTTGGAAAGTGCTTTCAAAGGGCAAGCAATGGCCCTTCCATTTATCCCTACCCTTTTCCTCAACAATACTGGTTTTTTTGTTGTTGTTGTTGTTGTTTAAAAGTGGAAAAGTACTATTTGATTTGCATGAGTATATTTGGCTTCGTACATTTTGGGTGCTTCAAGTAGGAATGGGGAAAGGTATAAAGAGCATTCCCCAAAAATCTTTTTCATACAAGTATAAGAAGGATGAGATGCACGTGGGTGGCTCAGTCAGTTAGGCATCTGACTTTGGTTTCGGCTCAGGTCATGATCTCACAGTTCATGAGTTTGAGTCCCAAGTATAGAATCTGCTTCTGATCCTCTGTCTCCTTCTCTCTGCCCCTCCCCTGTTTTCTCTAAATAAATAAGCTTAAAAAAAATAAAGAAGCTGCCCTTAAAAAAAAAAAAAGAAGAAGGATGATAAAACACAATTGAAGGGAAAAGAGGCTGGCTGTGCTCTTGGGATTCCAGAAACCCAACTACAGACACAAAGTGACACCATGAATTTAATGGGGGTAATGACTGGATCTCATTCTAAGATTCAATTCTGGTTCCAGGCTAGTCACTAACTTGCCAGTGACCGTGTGCAGGTACCCTCCTGCCCTGGGCCCCGGGTTTCCCTTCTTCAAGTCCTGGGGTAGGACTAAGATGGCAGAAGGCAATCTACGATCACACTGAAGCAGAATGCTTGAGTCCGAAGGGAATGAATTTATGTACAGACACATGTTTTTGGGTAAGCTGTGTCAGCAGCCCAAAGACAAATGCTCTGAGACCATTTAGGATTCTTCTTTGTCCTAGGCTCTCTGCACTTGAATTCTGGCATTCCAGGCCTCCCCAGATCCGGCCCCAGCTTACCTTTCCAATTTCTGTTGCCACTTTGTTCCTGTGCATGGACTTTTTGTGCAAATACCTGCTGTGTTCCTTTCCCTACTGTTTATGTGGCTCTCTTTACTATTCTCTACCTCTCTCTAAATCCCACTTCATCCCCTAATCACAAATGCATTTTTCAGTATGTCCTTTCTGACATTCCCCTTGCTTAACCTTGTCTAACAATTTGATAAGACTTATCTTCCTATAACCCAGGGTTTCTGAACCTCAGCACCATTGACATTTTGGACCAATACTATTTTGTTGTAGGGGACTGTCCTCTTCATTGTAGGATGTCAGTAGCATTCCTGACCCCTACCCACTAGACGTGAGTAGCGCCCTTTCACCCCATCTCCCAATTGTGACAATTGTTTCCAGAGATTGCCAAATATCTTCTGGGCTTGCAAAATCACCTTTGGTTGAGAATCACTGCTGTAACCCTTCAGCCTCCTTGTGGTATTAATGAGTTCAAAGCCATGCAGAACTGAATTTGAAAGCTGGCTCTGTCACTTCTTACTCTGTGACCTTGGGAAAGTTACTTAACCTCTCTGGACTTCAGTTTTCTTATGTACAATGTGAGGGTAATAGTTTCTGGCTGGCAGAATTATGAGGATTACATGAGTTCTAGGAGTACTTCAGACATGTATGAGAGTTTTCTGGCAATTTGGGAAGCACCCTCCAGAAGTTGGTTTGCGGTGGGTCTCAGGAGTCTTTTGAGAGAGAATTGCTTCTCAAGGAAGGACTTGGACACTTAGCAACAGCAACGACAAGAAAATATTTATGTAGGGCCCACTGTGCATCCATCAAGGGTCTGAGCACGTTGGGTGCATTCTGTAAATTAAAGTAATCCACAACAAAACTTAATCGATGGATGGAAAGTAAGGAGTGATCCGGGGGGCACCTTGGTGATTCACAGGTAACTGCCATCTGGTACAGTCCCTGTCATCCATGCCTGGGTTGCTGACATCACAGAGACTGTTTCTAAACACTAACACGCAAGTTTAACTAAACACCATGTTATTTGTCACACAAGCATCACGAATGTTTAGGGACCCATCTCCTACTCCTTTCCCCCACATGAAGAGAAGGGAGTTAATTCTCTTCCTGGCCAAATTTCTCAGTGTATTTTGAATGAAGAGGGCTCCAGAGAGGGACTGGCTGAGGAGCAGTAGCACTTAGGAGGAGCCGTGTCAGTGGCTGAGTTCCTTGGGGGACCTCTCGTGCACCATGGAGCGGGAAGACCGACTAAAGACGTGGACAGATGGAGGGCAATACCAGCAATGCCTGGGCTGGCATTATGGCCTTCTGAAGGAAAGTGCTAGAACACTTCTAGAACCTTCTAGAACAGAGAAACTGCGGGTTAAGGCCTTGTGGAGACTCTTAGAATTTTTCAGGGGATGGGCAGAGCAGGCGGTCCGGCATCTGCTAAGGGTGCAAGAACCCTGTGAGATAGCCGCGGATATCATGCCTCTGGCTACCACTTTTTGGGCTCTAGGAAACTTATCTGACTCCTAGTATTGAGAGGTTTCTACCCTTTGCCCTAGAGATAGGTGGTGCTCTCCTGGTGCAGTTTATTTATTTAGTTAGTTTTCTTTCCAAGATTTTATTTAAATTCAAGTTAGTCAACATATAGTACTGGCATCGGGAGTAGAATTTAGTGATTCATCTCTCCCCTACGACACCCAGGGCTCATCCCAACAAACGCCCTCCCCAGTGTCCATCACCCATTTAGCCCCCCACCCCCACCAGCCCCTCCGGCAACCTTCCGTTTGTTCTCTACAGTGAAGACTTTCTTGTGGTTTGGGGCACCTGGGTGGCTCAGTCGGTTAAGCGATGGTCTTCGGTTCAAGTCATGATCTCCATGGTTCGTGAGCTCGAGCTCCACTTCGGGTGAGTTCCAGAGCTGCTTTGGGCTCTGTGCTGACAGTTGGGAGCCCGCGCGGGATTCTCTGTCTCTCACCCTCTCTCTCTCTGCCCCTCGCTCACGCACTCCCCCTCTGAAACAACAACAAGACATTTAGAGAAGTCTCTTCCAATTTGCCTCCCTCTCTGTTTTTATCTTATTTTATTTTTCCTTCCCTTCCCTGACGTCCATCTCTTTCTGAAATTCCACCTACGAGTGAAATCATACAGTATTTATCTTTCTCTGACTGACTATCCTGGTGCCATTTAAACCACCTGCCATCTTCACTGGCTACAGGGCCAACCTGGCTTGGGACAGTCTTCTTCACCGTCCCCACTGTAGGGAAGTAATTCTAGCAAGTAGACAGCAAAAACCGTATTTACAGAAATTTTCATTAAGCGTTTCCTCCTCAGCAGGGAGGTGAGTGTGGTAGCCTGAGGGCCATCTCACACTGAGCTTTCTTCTGGTGCAAGATGCTGAGATGATGTCAACGATGACAGCTGGAACTCAGGTACACTCCTGTACTTAAGACCCCCTGCGACCCCCTGCGCCCTCTGGTTTCCCATGTTGATGATTGGGTTTGGGCCATGTTAAGGCAGACTCAGCCACGGGCAATATTGTATCTTTTACTCAAGTAGACTGCTTCGATTTTATTCAAATGCACATAGTATGACAACAAAGAGTCACACTATTATCATTAACACAAGTCACCAGATACTTCAGGCTCTCCACCTTCCGGGGGAATGGTAGGATTGCACTTCCTGGTGCTCTGCGGATTGGGGTGGCGTCACGTGACTAGTGCTGGCCAATGCGTTGTGAGTATAAGTGATGGGCGTCACTTCCATGCTAAAGCATTGAGTGGCTTGTATGTAACCATTCCGGGCTCTTTCCCTCTGCCATAGTGACCGGCAGCGCTCCAGATGGCCATTGCTTCAGGGAGCTGGATCCGGTGGGGAGGAGGAGATGGGACAGAACTTACACCCAAGACACTAGGGAGGTGTAGCATGAATAAGAAATAGACGTTTGTTGTGTTAAGCCACTGATATGGGGGGGTGGGCAGGATTGTAGCACAGCACAACTTTGCCCATATTGAATGATGCATACCATGTAGCTTAAGGTCTAATACTGCCTGAGCACCTTCTATGTGCCATGTGCTATGTTAAACTTTCAGAGAAAGATACGAAATTATCAATCCCAGAACTTAGAACCTAGCCATCTCTCCCATTCCAATGAAATCCCCGAAACAGCTCCAAATTCTGGAAAAGCATAATTCAAAATCTTTTATTTTTACTCTCCCACTTACTTCCAATTTCCGCTGACCACACTGTAGTTGCCTAGATATTAGAGGGTCTGGAAGATCTTCTGTTCTCAGTGTGCATCTACCCTAATGCATCCAGATGCAAGAGACCATGTGTTTAAAGATGACAGGAGCCCTGGGGCACATCCAGACCTCTGGTGTCGGGAACCTCGCATTATACCTCCATTTGCATAATGATACCTTACTAGGACACAGTGATTTTTATTTACTTCAAGGCACTGTCATATAAATTATCTCACTCAATGGGCTGGTAGTTTTAATCTGACTGGCTTGGTTTTCATTACAAAAGGAAAGGTCACACAGCTCACTGGTAGCGAAGAGCTAGAATCCTTCCAGATCTTTTTTTTTTTTTTTTTTTTTTTTTTCACTCGACGCCAGCTACCGTAACCCAGGGCGAATGGAAAATGTGGAAAATATGTACAGGTTTCATGCTTTGACACTTACCACGTACCTCTCAACAGATCATCCTGCTTGACTTGCACAAAGTAAATAGTGTCTTTGAGTGGGAAAAAAAAAAAAGGAAAGGAAAGCGAAGGCCATCATGTCTTAGTATTTGGAGTTTGTTCATCTTAAAGCTGACCTTTAACCCCCATCTTGCAATCAAATGATAGTCCAATCCGATCTCTTATAACATTCATGACCAAAGTGTCCATGTTCATGCTTTTGTTATAAAATTGAAGAGCTCACTTCAGATATTTATAATAATAGAATTTTGACTTACTCTGCTTCAGTCATTTGAAAAACCGGCCCATGGATTGCCAAACAATTTCTTCTTCGTTTTTGCATTCTTCCTTTTTTCCTTGCTCTGTCCCTCTGTTCCTGCTCGTCTGTTTCCTTCCTGCTTCTCTCCTCCTCTTCACTCCTGTTATCCACATCAAGGTCCCTAAATAGTTTTCTGGGCCACAGCAGGATTTGGGTTCGGAAACGTGAGCTGAGCCAATCTCCCACTTAGCAACAGGGTCCCTTTCACAGAATTCTTGACAGAAGTATTTGGCCACTGTTTCAAGTGTGCAGTGCTCCTTCGTTCCCAAAAGAGCTCATTCTAATGATTGATCGTTTTTGTAATTACATAGTTTTCCAGCTTTTAATATTAGCGAGATCAGAAAAAGCATACAGGCTGTTCGGTGTGAGACTTTCAGCTGGCTGGTAAGTTCACCATGTTATTTTCCAGGAGTCCACGGGCAGAGTGAGGAGCTCATGTGTCTCCCCCTCCTAGGCAATGGCTCTCTGATTTTTGGAAGCCACAAAGGCTCAGTGTCTGACACCACTCTTGAGGGCTTTGGTATGCATTCTGAGTTTCAATAAACTAAAGTGATGTGGGCCCTAAATTGAGTGTGGTGTGCAAGAGAGGGCAAGTCTCAAACCCTGGGAAAAGGACAGTTGGCAGCTGTTCTAGGAGATTCCCTGCTTCCCCCAAAAGAGTGCTTTTGATGACCTATGAACTCCATACACTTCTGCTCACCGGCCTGCCAATACGCCTGGTCTCTCCACATCAGTGCTTCTGCTCATGCTGTTCCCTGTGCCTGTAACTTTCCAAAGCTTCTCCTGAACTACCAACCTGAATTGTTCTGCCTTATATCCAAACGGTGATATTTTTTTAAGCTTATTTTTAGTTATTTTGAGAGAGAGTGCAAGCAGGGGAGGGGCACAGAGAGAGGGTGATAGAAACCCAAGCAGGCTTTGTGCTGTCACGGGGCTCGAACTCACAAATCATGAGATCGTGACCTGAGCCGAAATCAAGAGTTGGATGCTTAAGTAACTGAGCCACCTGGGGGAAGGGGGGGGGGGCTGTCGTATAATTGATATTCTTGCCTCCACTCCCTGCCAATCTCTTAGTAATACGAAATTCTTGTCAACATGAGGGCAAGAACTAGATATGACTTATGTTTTTAAATCCTTACCCAGCACCCAACCCAGTGCCTTGGGCTCAGAACGGGTCTGCAGTACCTGGAAAGACAGTCCCTGTGCAATTTATGGCCTGATTTATTCAAGGTGAGGTCGCTCAGATAGGAATTTCACTCCGAAGAAGTAAGTCCAGCCCATCACTCACTGTGACAAAACCACAGCTCATGAATCAGCCCGGACATGTTGTCCTTCCAGAGCAGAAATGTTTAGGCGGGCAAGCCAAGCTGCCTGGCCGAGCAGGTGCCATGCGGGCTGCTGAGGAGGGGCCGGGAGGAAGTCGTTGCTCGAACTTCCCCGAATCGCTTAGGTCACAGACTTGCCAATGCATTGGCTTAAAAGGCAAACTATCAAACAACCAAAAACTAACATGCCCGGGCCTAAATCCGATCCTTCCCCAGACAGACAGGCACACTTGACTGCAAGCCATGCCCAGCCTGTGCCCCTGGGGTGACCTCAGAGGGCAGGGCCAGGGACAAAATCCTGCCTAGGGAAGAAGAGAGCTGTGTAAACAGTCTCCCTCCATTCGCGAGTGACACCGACGTAATGAAAGGGTGACAGTTACCTTCGTCCCTTGGCTCTGGCGACAGCCAGGGAGGAAAGCAGGGCAGGACGGACAGAAATGAGGGTAGGCACGTTGCTGGTGTGCAGGACGTTCTCGGGCGGGTTGGGGTGGGTGTAGTTGCCAGGACAGTCAAGGCAGCCCTGATCTGACAGTTTCCCTGCTCAGTCCCTGAGAAAATGCCACTGGGCCACGTGCAAAGGTGGAGTGCGCAAGACGCTGTCGACATCCCCGCACAATATCATCGTGTCACTGAAGGAGTTTTTGGTTTCGTTTAAAACATTTTTTTGTTATTATTTTTTTTAATATTTCCTTCTGAGAGAGAGCGTGAGCAGGGGAGGGACAGAGAGAGGGGGACGGAGGATCCGAAGCAGGCTCCGCGGCGACAGCAGCAGGCCTCATGTGGGGCTCCAACTTGTGAACCGCGAGATCATGACCTGAGCCCAAGTCGGCCGCTCAACCTACTGGGTCACCCAGGTGCCCTCATGTTTTTGTTTTTGTTTTTGTTTTTGTTTTTGTTTTTGTTTTTGTTTTTGTTTTTTAATGACAGTTGTCTGGTTAAATAATTTCTGGAAAAAGAAAGCTGTGCAAGGACGTGAAGTCTCAGCAGCCCCACCTGACGGTGGGGGGGGCGGGGAAGCTGTGTGCGCGACTCCCGCTCTGCTTCATCATCTCTCATTCTCCCTTGCAGAAAATTCTAAACCCACAAGTAGCACATTATGATATGTTAGCTTATTGTATAACTGTCCGTAATTACACAATTCACATAATAGCTTGATCTTTTCGTAGTTCGAGATAAGCCTTTTTCTCCCTAAACTGTTGCCAATGTCTAGAAGGCTTTCTCTGGTTCTTCAGTGCCCCATCATGGCTGACATAATTCTGGGCACTACCCAGTGGATATTGGGGAACAGGTTCATTAAACAGCTTTATTATCTGACGTTGATAGAATTCTGTAATTTATATTAAACCGTGACGCTAACAAGTCTCCTAAGAGCTGATAGGCAAATTCGGAAGGAGCATTAGCGCATAACTCTCTCTGTACACGTACAGGGACAGGCGCGGTGGTGCCGATACAAAGATGGGCACCAGTGGCTCAGGGCACTGCATTTGTCCAACCCCTGAGGGCATGGCCAGTGGTTGACGTAAGCACAGTATTAATAAGAACTCACGCTTACTGAGCACTTACTACGTGCCAGACGTGTCCTAAGCTTGGTCCTCAGAACAAACCCTGTAATTATCCCTGTGTCAGAGATGAGAAAGTCTGAGGAAAGTTGAGCCTGCTGGCTACCTTGGAATGAGGTCCGTCTTTGAACGCAGGGAGCCTGGATTCTAAACGCAGGCTTTTAATCACTGAGCTGTACAAGAAAAATATGCTCAGTCACATTTATATCATATCTCTTCATCCATTTTTTTTTTTGCTTTTTGAAAGAATTAGTTTTTATTTTAAAGTGATACATACTCATTAAAAATAAAAATAAATTGTAGCCCCATCAGCAATGATAATCAGAACAACACTAATGGCTACTCTATTTTTTTAACGTAATTTATTGTCAAATTGGCTAACATACAGTGTGTAAAGTGTGCTCTTGGTTTTGGGGGTACGTTCCCGTGGTTCATCGCTTACATACAGGACCCAGTGCTTATCCCAACAAGTGCCCTCCTCAAGGCCCATCATCCATTTTTCCCCTCTCTCCCGCCACGCCATCAACCCTCAGTTTGTTCTCTGTATTTAAGAGTCTCTTATGGTTTGCCTCCCTCCCTCTAATCATGCCGTTTGCAGCAACGTGGATGGAACTGGAAGGTATTATGCTGAGTGAAATAAGTCAGTCAGAGAAGGACAGATATCATACGTTTTCACTCATATGTGGATCTTGAGAAACTTAACAGAAGACCATGGGGGAAGGGAAGGGGAAAAATAGTCTTCATCTGTTTTAAAATAGATATGGGAAAAATTGTTTTTATTCCATTGCTGTGCAGGGAGGTTTTCTTATATTTTGTTCTCTAAACATTAATGTTAGGCCAAGCACGGGGCTGTTGTTGGCCCTCAGTTTGGCATATAGAGCTACTGATGGGCAGTTTGGATCCATGCATGCAGAGATCATCCTTGGGAAGGGATATAATGATTCAAGATGAAATGAGGCTAATGTACTGCTCTTGGAAAAACATGACATGTGCTCATGATGAAAGAGTAGACATGACCATGATTAATGAAATAATAATCACCTTTAGGCTTAAAAGTAAGACCTGATCAGTAAGACCTGATTCTTGGAGTACAAGTGTCTTCATCTGAGAAGAGCTGGAAGGACCCTTGGCCTGAGGTACATGATCAGGAAAACGGTTTCATCTTAGGGTTACAGTTATGTTTGATCAATTTATCTGTCATTTCCAGAGAGCTTCTGAGGCTTTCTTCTTTCTGTCTTTGTACTTTCGATTGGTTTTCATCAGAGGCAAGATGCTGATTCAGTTTCTAGTCTGAATTTATTCAGCTGGGGCAAAAAGTCAGGGGTAGGGTTACATTTACATTTTTATCACTGTCTCCTAAGCCTGAATAATTGATCATGTTCTTTCTAGCCCCCTTTCCCTCTTCATTCTACAGAACCAGAGTGAAGTTCTTGCTTTGGGAATCACATTTATTTGATCAACGATATGCCTGCCATTTCTCATGGACTTCATACGCCTTCTCTTCTCCATCAGGGTGAAGTTTGGGGAGTTGCTTCTCAGCCTTTTGGCTAAAATAAACGTAGGGCAAAGTTTGAAGGAAAACTTTTTTTTTTTTTCCTACTGATTGATTCATGTTAGATTTGTCAGAAATTTCTTTGTATGGGTTCCCTTTCGAAGTGTGGGGATTCTGCAATGAATTAACTGGTAACTAAATGAAGGATTGTGGAGTACGAATCTGATATGTTCCTTATAAACCATTTTTTTTTTTAATGAAGAGATCAAAAAATGACAGTAAACTCCAGAAACATAATCTAATAGACTTCTGCATGGGGACTTCTTTCTTGGATAATTTCACTTTTCAAAAGCGGAAATAAAGAGTGCCTGGGCGGCTCCATTCAGGATCCAACTCTTGATTTGGGCTTAGGTTATGATTTCATTGTTCAAGCCCCACATGGGGCTCTGTGCTGACTGTGAGAAGCCTGCTTGGAATTCTCTGACTTCCTTTCTCTCTCTGCCCCTCCCCCACTCTCTCTCTCTCAAAATAAATAAACTGTGTTTTTTTTTTTTTTTGAATGAAATTACTGTATCCTTTGGTCAATTAAGAAACAGGAATGAGTACACATGGGTACACACACACACACACACACACACACACACACATAGCTCAAGCCAAGACATTTAGTGTATGGCATTAGAAACACGTGAAAGGCTTCCTCAAACTACAACAAGAAAATCGCTGTTTAATTTATTATTTTGTGAAAAAATTCACCTTAGGTTCATTAACAAACAATCGCTTTTGAATATTTTAAACGAAGTGTTGAATTACCAAAACCTGGACCTACTTTAGGGTGAAAGTTTATCAGGATTTATGACCCTAAGGGGGTACTAAAATATTCAGCTGAATTTAGCTCCTGTGTTTCCTTCACCACCTCTCCCCCACCCAGGGAACAACTTCTCCAGAGGCACTGAAGCCTGGAGCGCATGTGATGACAGAGATTCTCACTTCCCACCTCTAACAGGTTTCCAGGTGTGAAATTATAATCCTTTCTGGGGGTGATTAATAAATGACCAACAATGGTACGGTGGTTAGTGTAGCAATCAGCTGGGCTAGGCTACGGTGCCTAGAGGTTTGGTCAAACACCAGTATAGATGTGGATGGATGTGATGAACATTTAAATCAGTAGATTTTGAGTGAAGGAGATGACCCTCCATAATGTGGGTGGGCCTCATCCAATCAGTTGAAGGTCTTAAGAGCAAAGACTGAGTTTTCCCAAAAAAGAAACAGGTCTTCCTGAAGACTGCAGAGTAGAAGCTCTGCCTGAGTTTTCCCACCTGCCGTCTGTCTTGAGGAATTCAGGCTCAAGATGGCAATATCAACTTTTTACCTGAACTTCCCGCCTGCCAGCCCCCACTTCAGATTTTGTATATGCCGACCACCATAATTATGTGAGCAATTTTTGAAAATCTCTTTCTCCCTTCCACCTTTCCTCCCTCCGTTCTGATGTCTCCCTCTTTCTCTGTCTGTCTTCTATCTTCTATTAGTTCTGTCTCTTTGGAGGACCTTGACCAAGACAAATGGCAATCAGTCCTCCTACTCACTCCCCAGGGAAGGGACATCCCACCCCGGTATAGTCTGCATTCCCTTTAACAAAAAAACGTTAGTGCATTTTCTGTGGTCAGAACCAAGCTGCAATTTTTGGCAGCTGGTTTGTAATGGTAAATTGTCATTTCCTCGACTCCTGACATCCTTGGACTCAATTCACAGGCCACCTCTTCCATGAAACCTCCCCTGAGTACACTCCCCTCCTCCCCACCTCCTGAGGCTGTGATAGGCTCTGCTCTTGTACATTCCCACGACCCCTTCCATGTATATATCTCTTCCGCCATGGTTAGCACTCTGCGTTGTAATTTTTTTTAACATGTATTTTTTTCTCTCAGTAATCTGAGCTCTGTAAGACTGGGGTTGGATTTCATTTATCTTTGCATCCCTGGTGGATAGAGCATAGCATCTTCATGGTGTGAGTGTGTGTATATGTCGCTAAATAAATGGATGAAAAGACAGCTTTGTATGAATCATTCCACATTATCTCTAGAAGATTCTCTCTATATCCTAGGGTGCCCGGAAAGAGTATAGACATGAAGTCAGACACCTCTCTCCTCTGTTCTAATTCCCTCACCTTCTAATCTTGGGCAAGTCTGCAATGTCTTTGGCATCTTTCCTCATCTGTAAAACAGAAATGATAAGCGACACCTCCTTTGTTGTATTGTCATGAGGACTAGATGAGATTCTAGTAAGGAAGAGGCATCTTTTCTCCCCTGTATCACCAAGCATTTGCTCCAGCACCCTGGCTCTAAGCTCTCTGGAGGTGTATTTTCGGAATGTACCCGTGTCTCTGCTATCCCCCTGACCTCCCTCATCCCCCTTCCCTTGTTAAGAGGAGAGTGCGACCACACTGGGCCCCAACTCAGCTCTTGTTCAGGATAATCTCTCCCTCTCTCGCTCAGTGCAGTCTCACCAGCTCAGTGCAGGCAGTGTCTAATTTTAGAGGCCGGGGAATTATTTGATATTTGCTCTCTGAGATTCCCCCTCAATTAGTGTTTCTCAGCTAGCAGTGATTTTCTTCCTAGGGGACATTTAGCAATGTCTGGAGATATTTTTGATTGCCACAACTGGGGTGGCTGGAAGGATATTGGCGTCTAGTGGGTAGAGGCTGAAGACGCTATTCAACAACCAGTGCGTTGAAGGCAAAGGGCATCCCTTGGCAACAAAGAATTACCTGGTCCTCAGTGTCAACAGTACTAGAGTTGAGAAACCCAATTCTAAGTAACAGAGAATGGACACTTCCCTCTTCAATACATAAAGGAAGACCCAAGTCACAACTGTATGTCGGAAGAAGGTTCTCCTGCCTCTCAACGTTAATACATTTCTCCATCCATCTTCCCACTTCCCTTCCAGACTAGACTACTATTTACTTATTCTCACTCTACACTAACGTGATTTTCTTTAAAACGTCTATTAATATAAATACGAGTTTCAGACGGAGGCTGGGCCACAGCAGAGATTTATTAGCGTCAGGAGGTCACGTAGAATAAGAAATGAAGTGACACGCTCTCCACACCTTCCAGCTCTATTAGGGGATGGAGACTTTCAGCGACACAGCATGTCTCCCCCCAGGCTGCCCTGCTGTCAGTCCCTGCTTTGCCACACACAGGCTATGTGATGTTGCCCCAGTTACCTAACCTCTCTGTGGTTTGGTTTCCTCACTACGCGGTGGGAATAGCACCTGCCTCATAGAGTTGTAGAGAGAAGTGATAGAAAACAAGGAAGCAGCTGTCCTTCCCCCAGCTCGGCAACTTTCCAGTTATGTGATTCTGGACAAGTAATTTACCCTCTTTAGGTCTGAAGTGCTTCACCTATAATATGCAAATGGTAATAGTACCTGTTTCATAGGGATGCTGTAAGCATAACATGGGGTCACCTATGGAGCATGCTCTTGTACGTAGTGAACCGTTGCTAAACTGTGATGGTCCCTCTTCCTCGAACAGCTGCTGCACGGGGGCAGCGAGATGAAGCCTGGTGATTGCTCACTGGGTGAAAGGTATGGATTGGTCCAGGGGGACCCAATGATCATCCATGGAGGTCACTGTCCGGACTTGCTCTCATTCCATCTGGGCCCAACACGGTAAGGAGGAGCCATCCGTAGAAAATGGGGTTGCAGTTAAGTGAGAGTAACTTCAGTAACAGAACTTTCTTTTTAATGTTTTAATGTTTATTTATTTTTGAGAGAGAGAGAGAAATGGAGAGAAAGAGAGAGAGAGAGAGAGAGAGAGAGAGAGAGAATGAGTGGGGGAGGGACAGAGAGAGACAGACACAGAATCGGAAGGAGGCTCCAGGCTCCGAGCTGTCAGCACAGAGCCCAACGTGGGGCTCGAACTCACAAGCCATGAGATTATGACTTGAGCCAAAGTCAGATGCTTAACGGACTGAGCCACCCAGGCGCCCCAGTACTTAAACTTCTTTCTTAAAGCTGAGGAGAAGCACAGGCCATCGAGAAAAGAATTGCTTCTCCCGTTCCCATTACCAGCAACACATTTACATTCCCTTATTCCAGTGATGTTCTGCGAGTTCAGTTTGGGAGACTGGCTTGGTAACAGAGTCAACATGGTGGTAATTTGGGGAATAATTTCTCTTTCAATTGGCAATAATTACTTCTAAGCTAAACCCCTGGGGCCATGGTCCTGTCACAGTGGGGCCGAGGTCCGAGTGACGTTTACCGTGGACTTGTGGGTAAAATCTGAGCTGCAGCCTACCCTAGGGCAGTGATGTGAATTGTGTCTAATTGGTTGGGGGGAACAGCTGGGGGTCATTAATCTGTCTTTGGTTTAGGCTTGCCCCAGGGCAATGCTAGGCAAATTAAAGACTAATTCCGTAGATAAATGACATCAAGAGAATATCCTCCTTGCCTGGTAACTTTTGTCAATAAGACCTGCTCTGTATCAAGGAAGAAAATGAATGGGATGAGCTCCAGAATTATATTTTTATTAAGGGATTATTATTAGTGCTAACAATTCACAGAGAGTCATGCCTTACGTTATGTTGGGGGTATGTGAAATCTGTGGGGTGGTGGAAATTAATCAGAAAGCATCTAAACCGCTAGAAAGAAAAGGAGGTATTACGAGTAGGTCCCATTTCAGAACCAAATTACACCCTCCATAGCGTGCAAAAGCCCAGTGTGCTTCGTGGGACCTCTGGAGCAAAATAAACCAAGACACAATAAAGATGACCAGCCAGATTTGAAAAAGATGCAAATGGAATATGAGAATTAAAAAAAAAATAAAGTTTCTAAAATTAAGTGCCCAATGTATGGGAAAATAGCATATTAAGCGCCAACTTAGAGATTATTACTGAACTGAGAGAATGTATGGGCAAAGTACCCAGAATGCAACACAAGGGAAAGTCTGGAAGGGTGAAGAGAGAAGACAGAATGAGGAAGTGGTGAGGGAGTGGAGGAAAAAAACAGAAGTCTAATACCAACAGAGTCAAAATTAGTGAACAGGGGGATAGTGGAAGTGAGTGCAATTATATCAGTAATCTCAATGCTCTGACTGGACAAGACCCAACATTTAAAAGGCAGAGACTCTGATTACTGGGGTTAAAGAAGTATCCAGTCACACTCTTTACAGGAAACAGAAGGGGATGGAATGCCTGAAAATGAAAGAATGAAAAATGAAAGAATGGGAAAAGACAGGGAAGAAAAAAATACCAGAAGAAAACTCTGGTAACCATCAAAAGCAAAAGGTATTGTAACCATTTGAGAAATAATCATTTAAAAAGTTTGCATTGTTGAATTTGTTGATCTATAGTGTTGTGTGTCTTTTTTAAAACAACTTTATCGAGATGTCTTTAGCATATAAAAAGTGTATAAACTGAAGGTATACAACTGCATAGAGAGAGTTAAAAAATTACCACAATCAAGCTAAATAATGTGCCCATCGTCTCTACACAATTACTACTGTGTGTAGGGGGTGGGGTGGGGGGTGTTGTGAAAACGTAAGGTCTATTCTGTTAACAAATTTCAAATATACAACACTGTTGCTAACTGTCGTCACTTTGCTGTCCATTTGATCTCCAAAAGATACTGTTAAAATTAAGACCAGTCACAGACTTGGAGATGATTTGCCACACATATAACCTCTTCCAAACTGATGGATATTTTCAGCTTGGAGGACACAGTCCATTGGAAGAATAGGAAATATCTTATTTTAATATCTAACTCCATAATATCCATAAGCATAGCTGTATATTTGCAAAATTTATATAAATGACACCATATTTTATTTATTATTTTGCAAATAAAAAGGCCTTATTAATGATAGAAAGGGTTACTTAATTTCATAAGAGTTGTTAAATACTAATTATAAATTTGTAAACAATTAGCTGTGCTCAACATAAAGAAAAGAAATTTGATGTACCTGGAGAAAAGTGCAAATCTCCTGTCTTCACGGGAAATTTCAACACACATTTGTCAATTACTATAAGTCAAGAAATAAAGTAATATTAATAGTGACTATGGTTAGCATATTAATAAATGAATATTGAATCAACAAGCTTGACTTAATAACATATAGAGAAGTCTTATCCAGAAAGGCATAACATAATCCATTTGAAGCACGTTTGGAACATTTATGTTTTTGAAAGTTTAATTATTTATTTTAAAGGAGAGAGAGACAGTGTGTATGGGAAGGGCAGAGACAGGAAGGGAGAGAGAGAACCCCAAGTAGGCTCCTGCTGTCAGTGAAGAGCCTGACACAGGGCTCGAACCCACAAACCATGAGATAATGACCTGGGGCAAAATTAAGAGTCAGATGCTTAACAGATGGAGTCACCCAGGCACCCCTGAATGTGGAACACTTATAGACTGACCATATTCTGGGCTATGTGAGTCTCTACAGATGTCCCACACTTAGATAGTTACAGGGAATGTTCTCTGACAAAGTGAAATTAAAGTAGCAATCATTAACAAAAAGATGAATTAAAATATATCCATATATTTGTTAATTTAAAAAGTTCTAAATATGAAATGGGTCAAAAAAAGTAATGAAAACATTTTAAAAATGTTATTGCTAATGTGTACAATGGAATACTACTTGGCAACGAGAAAGAATGAAATCCTGCCATTTGCCACGATGTGGATGGAACTGGAGGGTATTTTGTTAAGTCGGTCATAGAAAGACCGGTATATGTTTTCACTCATATGTGGAACTTGATCAACTTAACAAAAGACCATGGGGGAAGGGAAGGGGAAAAAATAGTTTCCAATAGAGAGGGAGGGAGGCAAACCGTAAGAGCCTCTTAAATACGGAGAATAAACTGAGGGTTGACGGAGGGGCGGGGGGAGAGGAGAAAATGGGTGATGGGCATTGAGGAGGGCACTTGTTGGGATGAGCACTGGGTGTTGTAAGTAGTGATGAATCACGGGAATCTACCCCCCAAACCAAGAGCACACTGTATACGCTGTGTGTTAGCTAACTTGACAATAAATTATATTAAACAAATATTTACAACTAAATGAGAATATATAACTTTTAAAAGTTCAGTGAAAATAGTACTAAGAAGGAAAGTTATAGCCTCGTCTAATTATATTCGACAATAAGATGAAAAATTACTCTTTAGTAACTGAAAAATAATGAGCTGACAATCCAAATTAAGACATTAGAAAATAAAACAAAATAAATCTCAGGAATTAGAAGTAAGGAAATAATAAGAATATAAATTAACAAGATGGCAAACAAATGAAATGAACAAATGAAATAGACCAACAAAGCGAAACTTGTCTTTCATTAATGTTTTCGGAGAAACAACTTCTGCCAAGATTGACTGAGAAAGAGATAGCACAAATAAAAACACGGGGCATGAAAAAGAAACATAACTGTAAACACAGCAGAGGTATAAAAAAACAAGAAAGTGGCATAAAAATTCTGTGGCAATACATTTGGAAACCTAGATGAAATAACAAATCCCTCCTAAAAAAAAAAAAACCTTCAAAACTGACTCAATAAAAAAATAGAAAACCTCCGGGGTTCTATAAAAATTAATGAAATTCAATCTGTAGTTAACAATAATCCTGTGAAGGCAACAATACGTGCAAATTATTTTATAGGCTAGTGTTTTGCAAGACATAATTTAAAATCATTAACAATGAGTATAGTGTGTGTCCTAAGCAATCATGTTCAACCCTGGTCATGAATAGTCAGAACACCAGGCTACTGTGCTCTTACCTGAATGTCAGCACAAAAGTTCCAAGAAAATGAGCGTTCTAACGTTCCAAAAACTCTTTAGAGATTAGAGAACCTTTTCCTCAAATCACTCTATGAGGTCAATATAATTTTGATTTCAAAATTGGGCGAGGACAGAAAGAAAAAGGAAAAGTACAGGTCTGTCTCACTCACAAACATGCATGTAACATTGTTAAATAAAACATTAGCAAACTAAACTGAATAGTAGGTAAAATTAGGATACATTGTAATGATTTTCAGTGTTTTCTACAAAACAATAGCGGTTTCACACTAGAAATCTATAAATCTCATGAGCTGAAGGTAGAAAGAAAAATTTATGTATATATATCATCTCTATAGATGCCAAAAAATCATTTGATGAAATCCAACACATATTTTATAGATTTGAATATATATTGAAACGTGCATTTTATATATACTTATGTATAGATGTCTATAGATAATTATATGTTATATAAATATCCTTATATAATTTTGTAAATATATTCTTAAACTAAAATGCATATATGATATATACTTATATAAATGTACATTTAGATATAGATAGTGTATATATATGAATATAAATACATATATTTATATACATATATACTTATATGTGAATAGAGGTATAGATACATATCATTATAGCTCCTTCTTCTATCTAAATTTTAGAATAAAGTTGCCAAGTTTCTAAAGAATCAGGACTATTTTAATGGGAATTATCCTGAATGTAAAATCACTAAATATGGAAGTAATTTTAGCTTTATGATACTTAGGCTCTCCATTCATATAGATCTTTTTTTTCTGTTAAAAAACTGAAAATATAATGGAAAATATTTTTATTTTCCCTATCCTTGAGGTAGAGATCACAGAAAGGCTAACCACAAAGAAATGATTGTATATCTAACTACAACAAAAATTAAAATTTCTCAGGGTGCCTGGGTAGCTCAATTGGTTGAGTGTCTTGATTTTGGCTCAGCTCACGATTCACAATTTGTGACATTGAGCCCTGTGTGGTCAGGCTCCACAATCATAGCAGAGCCTGCTTGGGATTCTCTCCCTCTCTCTCCGCCCCTCCCTTGCTCTCTCTGTCTCTTCCAAGGACGTGTGCATGCTCTCATGTGCTCTCTCTCTCTCTCTCAAAATAAATGAATAAAGATTTAAAAAATTAAAATTTCACTGTATTAAAAGATATTATAAAGAAAGCGAAAAACAAGTCATATATTATGAGAAGATATTTTATTGGCCCAAGAATTAACAATGCCCTTACATATATGGGCAGCTCCAGAAGATTAGCAAGAAAACTATAAACAATAGAAAAACAAGCCAATCACTTAAATCAGCATTTCACAGAAGAAAATGTAAGTTGCAAATAAAAATATAAAAATATAAAATGTTTGGTCTTATTCATAAACAAGAAAATACAAATGAAGATCAAAATTAAATACCCTTTAAAGCTTCTCAATGGGCAATATCAAGAAATTTGCAATGCCAAGTTTTGGTAAGGAAGCAGGTCAAAGGTAACTCATAGGTTGAGTCTATGTTAATGCAACTACCCGTGGAAAACAATTTGTCATTCCCTGTAAAATTGGATATTTACATTCCTTCAGACACAGTAATTTTACATTTAGGTGTATATTCCAGAAAAATCCTTGCATATGTGTGTCAGGAGACATGTAATAATATTCACAGCACCATCGTTCATGATGGTAAAAATGGTAGAGAACTTAAGTGTACATTGATCAAAATGGATATTTATTTGTGGCATCTTTGCACAATAGAAGAGCTTGAGTGGAACTGATCGATCTATAGCTACATGAAGAAACAAACACCAATTTCAAAACCGTAAGTTGTGTGGGAAAAGTCAGGTGTGGAAAATTTTGTGGTGTGTGTCTTGCCATTTGTATAAAGTTTCAAATTTAGCAAAAGTACACAACTTTTTAGGGGGAGGGAGCATCGCGATTAAATACAAAAAAGGCAAAAAAACGATCACAGCGGAATTTACGAGAATGAGTAAGGTAAGTGAAACAGAATAGAGAGACAGAATGGAGTGGGTAATGAATGGCCTAGCTCTGAAATTGGAATATAGGTGCATGAGTTCATCTTGTAATCGTGGGTCAACACTTGACAAATATTCTTTGGAATGCATCAGACAGACATATGTAGACAGAGCTATGTATACATAGTATAAACTATGCTCCTGACGGCTGGAATTGTGAGAAGTTCTAACTCCTACTAAATGAGAGAACTGCTCTCCTTTGATGACATTAAACACATTAGGTTTTAATATAATTAAATTTTCCAAATATTTAGAATGAGAGTGGGCGCCAGTCATTTGAGACGAATTATTGAAATGAGGGCTCCTTGAGGTTTCAAAGTGGATGGGCGGTGGAGGACGCACCCTAAGGTGACCCCCATGATCCACCCTATGTGAACAATCCCCTTGAGGGTGGTCAGGGCCAATGACTTGCTTCTAACCAAGAGCATAGCAAAGATGATGGGCTATCAGTCCTGTGATTAGGTTACATTATAAAGTAAAGATGTTGGAATGTCACTCCCTCCATTATGTTTTGTTATATAAGACTTTGCCTTAGAAGATGATAGAACAAAATTCTCCTGTCCTTGAGGAAGCAGCCAACAGTGCCATAAACTGCCCATGGAGAGTGCCATGTCACAGGAAACTGTGGGCGGTGTCTAGGATCCGGGGGCCGGAGCCAGTAAGGAGCTGGTGCCCTCATCCATACAAAGGGAATGAAGTCTTCCAACAACCGACTTGAGCGTGAAGCGGATTCTTCTCTCCAGCCCAGTTTTTGGGTGAGAAAGCAATTGGGCGGATACCTGACACACAGCCTGGAGAAAGCCTGAGCCAGGGACCCAAATATGCTGGGCTGGAACCCGGGACTCCAGAAACTGTGAAGTAATTAATACATGTGTGATGTTTTAAACTGCTAGATTAGTGGGAATTTGTTATGCAACAACAGAAAGCTCATACATCAATGTATCCAATTGTCTTTGTATTCCTGTCACACAACAGAGTGCTTAACTCCTAGAGAGCAGAATGTCAGTTTTATTTTATTTTAGTTTAGTATAGTTTAGTTTAGTTTATTTCATATATTTTTATTTTCATATTTTATTTCATTTCATTTATTTTATTTCATATGTTTTTATTTTATTATATTTTATTTCATTTCACTTATTTTATTTTATATATTTTTATTTTATTTTATTTTATTTTTATTTATTTTATTTCATTTCATTTATTTTATTTTCTATATTATTTTATTATATTTTATTTTATTTTTATTTATTTTATTTCATTTTATTTATTTTATTTTCTATATTATTTTATTATATTTTATTTTATTTTTATTTATTTTATTTCATTTCATTTATTTTATTTTATTTTTATTTATTTTATTTTATTTCATTTATTTTATTTTCTATATTTTAATTTTATTATATTTTATTATATTTTATTTTTATTTATTTTATTTCATTTTATTTATTTTATTACTTCCGTGTGTGTGTGGAAAGATACATGGATGGAAGAAGTAAAACAAACCCCACCTTTCCAAACCCATCTACCAGGATGCTGAGCAAATTCTCCTGGCAACAGGGGAAGGCTCCTGTCTTGGGAGGTGGGTGGCGATGAAGCCAAATCCACGAGTTGGTAGGCAGGGATAAGGGAGGGTCTGGCCCCAGACTGTTTTCTCAAGCTCCTAACACCTGGAGAAACATTTTGAACGGCAAGGACAGCTCTACCAAGAAGCTGCTGAATTTAATAAGCCTCAGGGCCTCTCCCTAACACCAGCTTCTTCCAAAGTCCTGGGAGAATACCAAGCAATTTTGTATTTGTAATTTTGTAATCATTTCATTTAGGAGAACCTCACAGACTACATAAACTGAAGGCGACGCAAAACCTGGATCCACCCCCCGCATAAATCTGTAGGGAACAGGTAGCCTAAGGGTTCACCTTTGAACGTGCAGAATATCAAATAGGATGTTTGCAAACAGAGGTGTTGAGTAAGTAGTTGACGGGAATTGCTAAATTCCCAGAGCAAAAATTTCTTTCATTCATTTGTCATCCATTCATCCATCCATTCATCCATTCGTTCATTCTTCAAACTAGAGTTATTGATTGTATATAGTTGTTTATAAATTGTTACAGTGTATAGTTGTTACTCTTTGTATGCTTTGTCTGTGTGGTTAAGCCCTCTACATCCACTGTGAAATGCTCCTGGTTTCTTGTCTCACCTCTGCCTCTAGGTTTCCTTGAGTTTGGCAATTTCTTTAGTGATCCCATCCGGAGGCAGGGACTTAGACCAAATCATCCAGTGAGGTCTTGTCCAGGCTCAGGATCGTATCATGACCACTCTATCCAATACGTCCCAGTGAGTAAAACAGTGTATCTTTTTTTGGCTCCTATTGGTGTACCATTTGAGGACTTCACACATGATCAAGTGAAAGCCAGGGTAGATATCTGAGTCATGAAAACCAGAAAATGTACGAGGTCCCTCTTTTTCTCAGTGGGTTTCTTCCTTTCCTTTCTGTGATTTACTGGTCATCAGATCTCTACTACTTTGCCAGGGCCTGGGGTCCTATTGTGTGGATGTTCTGGAATTCTCTATAACTGCCTCTCCTCTGAGAAGTGATCTACAAGTAAAGCCATGGTTCTCCAATACTTTAATGAGAGTATTTGAATAATGTTCTTCCACAAAAAAAAAAAAACAAAAAACAAAAAAACAAGCAAACAAAAATAACCAAAACATCCAGCGGTCATCTCCTCCACCCTCTCCTTCAATCTGTCATGACCGGGAGAAAGACTTTCATAGAATCTCTGGAATGTTCTGTCCTCCTTTGTTCACCACATCCTTCCTGCTCTCTTATGTCTAGAAGTGTCATTAAAACTTCATGTCGGGGCAGCGAGTCTATGTAAATGCCCCATTTTCTTCAACATCTCCCAGAGATTCTGACCCCCTCCACTCCCACCCCTACTTCACCACTCCTTTGAGCTTCCCGACTTCCACACAGACTACGTAAGGCCTTGCAGGCTTAACTCTTACTGCCAGACTCCAGGCAAACCCAGGCTCTGTCTTTGTTGAAACCGCTCAGGGCCCTGGATTCTTCTGCGCACGTCCCTAGGCACCTGCCTATTAGTTCCCAGGGCCTCAGGTCGTACCTTTCTCTCCCACGGACTCTTGCTACCATTCACATTTCTGCAACATGCATTGATTGTGCCATTGACATATGGGGGGCGGGGAGTGATGTCAGTATAACATGGAACAACGGGGTGAAGGAGAAAAGTCCCCAGTGTGGCTCCTTCATACCCTCGAGGGACTTTTCAGCTGTATTTTAAGAAAATTAGAGCTCTCTTGTTACGCTCAGGGCTTCGTCCCCAGGACCCCACCTTATGGCAAGTCGCAGGAGCTCTTTGGCCACCTGAAGAGCAACACCAGCGGCTCGGAGCTCCACGGCGGTTAGCCCTGCCCTGCACCCATCAGGCCTGCTTTAAATAAAGCAGGCTGCCCACAGATCCACTGGGCAGTCATTGCACATTTTTAGCATCCAGTGACACCGAAGTTCCAATTATTTTTGTTCGTGCTCTGGTCACTAGGCACGTTGGGGGGAGTGGGTCCTATCCCACTTCTCCATGGCTCCACTGTTTGTAGTGCACAAGGGTTTTGAGACGCCTGTCTCCCGTAGGGCAGAAATGCACCTCCACCGTGCAGCCCCGCCTCTCCAGCGGTGCTGGAAGCCCCTAGCATCCTGGAGACCCCGGGCTGCCCCATCAGCCTTTAGTTTGCCCGTATCCCAATCACGGTGGTATCTCACGTTCCACACCTGGACCTGCACACTGGCCACGCTTGTTCCCATCCTCTGAGCCCAGCGAGCAGAGAACTTCTTTCTCCTAATTGCATCAGCTTCTCACCTGTCGCAGGCTTTCCAGGAATCACACCGTGCCCGAGTGTCTGGGGATCGATGCTGTGTTTGCTTTGCAGGGGGAGGCCGAAAAGCCCAGTGAGACTATATAGTTTAACACTGCCAATTTCCCCCCCAGATCTGTTAATGCACCCTGGAGCTGAAAGTCATAGGCCACAACTGCTGCACGTTGAACGGATAAACAAACCATAAATAACTCCGTGGGCACGTCGTAAACGTGGGGCTGACCTGCCTTTCCTAGCCCATCTGTCTCTGAAGGCTAAAGGGGTAATGCGAGCGAAGGGGCCTCCTTCCCAGAGGCTTCAAGCAACGTGAAGGGATCCAAACTTAAACCAGAAGTTTCCCTCGTGGGAGGGGAGCAGCTGGGCTACACCTTTGCGAAAGCCAGACTGAGAGGAAGGAGGCCGCCGGAACTGAGGGAGAGAGAAAGTCTAGAGTAGGGGAGGAAGTGAAAGACCCGAGACCTGATTCTAAGAGGGATGGACGGTCTTTCTTCGGAAAATACTTAAAAATAAATCCTTTTGCCGATGCATATACATGAACACACACACACACACACACACACACACACACACACACACACATATGCACTTCTGCATGACTGGAAGATGGTTTTATCCTCACCTATAAAAAGAAAATTGTAACCAGGGCTACAATTAGGCAGAAAGCAGGTCGAAACTAGCCTGAATTTTATGCTCTCTTCAGTTCACGAAGGCTTGTAAATATTTGTGCACGAAATGCCTTTAGAAAATGTGTGCATTCTACAACTTGCTGTAGTCTCCACCACTCCCTAATATCACCCCAGACACGTCTCACTGCGTCTGCTACCTCTCTGGCCTCTTGAACAGGGTTTCTCAACTTTGACGCTAACAATTCTTTGCAGCGGGGGCTGCCCTGTCCATCATGATGTGCCTAGCAGCACCCTTGACCTCTGGGGATGCCCTCTAGAAGCCAGGAACACCCTCCCACTCCGCACCAGCCTGTTTTGACAACCAAACATTTCCACTTGTTTCTTAGAGAACAAAATTTCCCCCAGTTGAGAACACTGCTCTGGAAATACATAAATTTACCACCCACAGGCTAGAGGTTTTCTGAGGAGGAGAGAGGCAAAACGACGTATTTGAAGTTCTGTGGCTACTTAGTGCCAGTCCCGGGGGGGACCCTTGGAGTTCACGCTCCTATCACAGTGCGCTCTCTCCCACGGTGTGGACAGCGAATCTCCAAATCCCTTATTTTCCTATTAAATAAGAGTCCCCTGAATCTGAAAAACAGCATTTACTGGAGGCAGGTGACTTGGCATTTTCAAAATATAGTTTGGGGTAAAATGGCCAGTTCTATAACGTTGAAGTAGTTACCGCATCTCTGAACCAAGGTTCTTCACCTGTTGGAGGGAGCCATAAGTGGTCCCTGGCATGAAGCCATTGTGTACTAGCACGGCCAGAGCGGTGGCTGAGGTGGGCATTTTCCGATTGGTTGGTGGTTGTGACATATCTGTCGCTAATTATTTCCAACACCATCCTATCCTATCAGGTTACGGTGAGGATTCAGTAAGAAGATACAAATAGCGACAGACACATTTTAAACTCATGACACTGTTCGCTATTATTTTTATTGCCCAAAGTCACAATCAGGTAGAAGGGGGAAGCCGTCTACCTCTTTGACCTTATGTCCTACCCTGCTCCTCTCCTTAGCCTGCCCCAGCCACAGTGGAGCAGTCCTGTCGTTCCTCGACCTTGGGCTCATTCATGCATCGGGGCCTTTGTACTTCCTGTGCTCTCCTCCTGTTGGTCAAGATCGTTCAACTGCAAACAGGCCTCAGGGATGTGACCTGCTTTAGTCCTTTTATTCCAATGTCAACAACTCACTATTTCTGAGGATTACCCACTTTTTCAGGACCGTCTATAAACTAGCACACAGCCTTCCCTCCTTTTTATTCCTAAAAAAAAAAAAAAAGCAGGGGTGCCTGGGTGGCTCAGTCGGTTAAGCGTCCAACTTCGGCTCAGGTCATGATCTCGCGGTCGGTGAGTTTGAACCCCGTGTCGGGCTCTGTGCTGACAGCTCAGAGCCTGGAGCCTGCTTCCGATTCTGTGTCTCCCTCTCTCTCTGCCCCTCCCCCGTTCATGCTCTGTCTCTCTCTGTCTCAAAAATAAATAAACATTAAAAAAAAATTTAAGTAAAAAAAAGCCAAAAACAAACAAAAATAAAACAAGACAAAAAAAAAAAAAAGAACGCACTCTGTTCATCATAAGGATTTTAAATCTAAACATTATGTGTAAGTCGATAGGAATAATGTAAGCAATAAACACAGGGAATCTTATGGATGTCTGTGGATCCTGACTCATTTTCTTAGGGGGTGCATTCAAGGCCCTTCGTCTTTGAAATCAGTCTTGTTGGCTTTCTCTCCAAGGTGCCAAACAGAGGAGCTCTAACTTTAGGTTAGCAGGTGGCTGTTTTGGTAGGATTCTCAGCCTTCCCAGAGCTCACATTCCGATCAACTCTCCATATACATACACACTCCTGGAGCTGTGGTCTGACTTTTCTTAGGGAGGCAGAGGCTACCCCTTTTTCCAGCCCCAGGAACCCTCCCCCTGCAGTGTGGGCTGCTGTTGAATGGCTCGACAGACACCTCTATCAGTCTCAGTTCTCACCCAAAAGTGCACTTCGTCTTTCCAGATTATCTCCATTGGCTCCACCGCCTGGGCAGGTAACTCAAATTTCTGGAACAGAATTTTGACCAGAGACCTGAAGAATATGTGTGGAAAGATAGCACTCTGTGGAGCATCCAGGCTCCGTGCATGGAGGAAACATTACCCATCCAGGGACCTAAACAGCAGGACAGCCGGACGTTTGCATAGAAATTCAACATCAGAGCAAATCTCTTTATAGCCACTCAGTCTGCCACCTACAAGAATGGCCACTCTTCCCTTGATGGGACATTTTAGAGCCAACTCTGGTTACTTCGCCCCTGCAGTCCAAGCTATTCAGAGTTTAGCAAGGACACACAAGATTCATGGCTTTCAGACTACCAGGAATATAAATGCTAATGGGGCACATGAGTTCGCAGTGATCAGTGCAGTGTCATTATATTATTTTAACACCAATGAACGTTGATATTACTGTGGTCTTGTCTTTTTTAAAGAGAGAATGAGAGGGGCGCCTGGGTGGCTCGGTCGGTTGGGCGTCCGACTTCGGCTCAGGTCACGATCTCACGGTCTGTGAGTTCGAGCCCCGCATCCGGCTCTGTGCTGACAGCTCAGAGCCTGGAGCCTGTTTCGGATTCTGTGTCTCCCTCTCTCTCTGCCCCTCCCCTGTTCACGCTCTGTCTCTCTCTGTCTCAAAAATAAATAAACGTTAAAAAAATTTAAAAAATAAATAAATAAAGAGAGAATGAGAGGGGGCCCGGAGAAAATATTGAAGGTCTTCATTTTTTTTTTTTTTTGCTCAGACTGTAAAAGGGACACAGACCTGCTTTCGCTCCTGCCTGTTCAGACACAACTTCCAGCACCCCAGGTATTTTTGGGGTGCTTCCTGGAATTTGCTCATGTGTTCACCAATCAATCTTTCTGTCAACTGCAAGTCACTATGTACTTTGTTTCTGTGTATTTTCTCTCTCCTGCTCTGGTCCCCTGATCATTGTCTCCAATTTCCAAAACCGCTTAGAGGAGTTTTAATGATGCCAATATTTATACCGAGTGGATCATCACCCCAAGTTGTCTGTCAGGCATAGTCCTATGGACCAGGCCAACGTAGGACAGTGACACAGTTCTCAGATCTCTGTCACATGTTTTTCAAATGAAATATAGTGGTTTTTTTTCGCTAAAACTTTCAATAAACACTCTTTTTTATTCCTTTTCATCTTCCAAAAAAGCATTTTCAGTGAATGATCCCCATTCCTTTCTATAATTATAGTCAGGAGCCTGAAAATCTTGATTTTCCCCTTTCTATGGTCCCCTATTGTGGTTAGAATGAAGATTTTCAGAAATCTGAAGGCTGCAGGGATCTTTGTGATAAAGACACTGGAGGCACACTGGAAGGACTTGTGAAATATGACCTCATAATATTAATAATTATTATATAAAGTGTCCTCAGTAAAGTATTTCTAAAGCATGTGATATGTCCGGTTCAAACTAGGGCTGAGCACATTTAAACATTTATTTTCATTCATTTGTGTATTAATTTACTTACTGTTCACTTTGTTCTCAAACTGGTTTATGACGAGAGATCTAATTTGGATTTGGTTCATGAGATAAAGGCGTTAAAGTTTATTTAACCCACAAATTCAATGTGATCCAAAAGTAATAACCTGTTGGTCTACCCTGGGTAGACTCTGTCTGGAGGGAAGGATTTATCCCTGTATATAGCACCTTTGGAGGGCGAACAGAGATGGAAAAGAGACCAGAGTATATAGGATCAGGTAGGGTTTATATCTTCCACATATGAGGAATTCTCCAAGGGCTCAGAGATATGATATTAGGTCTTAAAAAGACCATTCTTCAATGGGTCTGTGTCTGAGAAATGCCTTCAACTATCAAGAAGTTTTAAATCAGCAGGTGGCCCTGCTTTCTAATGCTAAACCAGGGTGAATACCCCAAAGCTACAGTGATGCAGGGGTGCCTGGGTGGCTCAGTCGGTTGAGTGTCTGACTTTGGCTCAGGTCATGATCTCACGGTTCGTGGGTTCAAGCCCTGCGTCGGGAACTGTGCTGACAGCTCAGAGCCTGGAGCCTGCTTCGGATTCTGTGTCTTCTTCTCTCTCTGCTCCTCCCCTGCTTGCTCTCTGTCTCCCTCTCTCTCAAAAATAATAAAACATTTAAAAAAATAAGCTACAGTGATTCTCGTGCAGTAAAAGGAACAATTTCTCAGCAAAGATTTCTAACAGAGAGGACCCTGTCATGTGAGGCTGCATGTTTCCCTTCGCCAGTGAGGCTCAGGTAGAGGCTCAGTGGCCACCTGCAGTGATGTCATATGGAGAGCTTGTCCTCTCTGGTCCTCCAGGACATGGGTCAGAGAGAAGGTGTGGCCTCGATGCTGAGCCAACCCAGCGGCACCTGCTACTGGGATAGTAGTCCTAATAAGTTCTGTGTCAAGAAAAGGGATTCAGACGGTAAACCCAGGGGTGATGTAGAAGGACAGACAGCCAGGTGTGCCGTGACTAGGTCACCAAACAGGAAGGGCAGAACAATCAGGAAGTAAGATGAATATAGTAGGGGTGGGTGGAGACAAGTGGGATCTGATTTCATGAACTCACTCCATTGGTAGTGGCATTTTACCAACACGGAAGTTGATTTATTTCATTGACCCAGGTGGTATTTTTTAAATTAGACATTCACGCCTGACAAATTTCTGCTTTAGAGGGAGGTCAGATTTCTAAATAATATTCTAGGAGCCAATAAGTCAATATGCTCTTTTGCTTGGCTTTTGTATTTCTACCAACAGAGTCACTACGAATAAGCCTATGACTTCATCCATACCCTCCAGCTTCTTGTATCTTCTCAAAAACTGAGTATTAGGTTAGGAGCTGAATACCTTACCTTAACTATCCTGGTCTTCAGATTCCTTATCTGTAAAAAAAAGAAGGACCTGTAAGAAAAGAGAAGCTGTAATTCAAATTCTAAATACCAGGAAGTGACAGTCATTTGTTAATTCTCTTTTATCATTTGCATATATTTTTCCTTACCCCAGGCATCATATTCCACAACACATATTAGCTAAGACATTTTTTTTTCTTGGCCTCCAAGTACATTCCTCTGGTTCCCAATTGATGTTACAATCTGGTGAACCATTTAAAACATGACTGAATTACTTCTCTAAAAATACTGGCTCTGAACGTCATGGGACTCTGGAATGTGGAGATCAGACAGAGCCCAAACAAGATGGTAGGAAATGGAAGAAAGTCACAAGTACCTACACATGGGAATATGCCTTCAGGGCCTGATTTTAAAGAGTTTTGTAGAATGAGAGCAATGCTTAACTCCATTATTGTGGGTTCTCCCAAAAGCAGAGTCTGAGACAAGGCAGATGTGTGAGTGGTTTATTCAGGAATGTGATCCTAGAATGCGCGTGTGAGTAACAGGAAAAGCGACTTGGGAAGGAGGAAGAGTCCATCCAGAGTGCATCATTGGGTTGGTAACCACTAGGAGTGTCTAGTTACTTGACCCGTAGGACCGTCTGAGAGGCTTTCTAAAACGCCTTTTAGAACTACTTCCCCAGTGGGGGTGGGGGACGGGGGTGGTGGAAGGACATCTATCCATTAGTTCTCATTTCCCATTTTCAAGGGTTACTCCCCAAGTGTTAGCCCTCCAGCTCCTTAGAGCTGTTCATGGAAGTGTTGAGAGATTACCATAGGCCTCCCAAGCTGTGACATTAGTGAAGCTTTGGGTTCACAACACAAGGGTTGCGCAATGTATATGTAAAACCCACATCTCTCTAAATTTCGCCCTTCAGGGCATGCAAATGCAATGACCCTAAATTCACTGCCTCTCACTGCTATCCCAAAACTGTACTTCCCAGCTGATAATTTCACATGTACTCTGGAACAAGTCTGATCAGCTCCCGAGGGGATCCACTGAGCATTCCTACTGCTTCTCCGGAGACCGTTGGTCCCTTTGGGTGCTGCTACCTCTACTGGGCATCACTTTGACTTCTGCAAAGAATCGCCAGATCTGCCCCTAGATGCCATGCTGCACTTAAAATCCGTTCTCCCCTGCAACTAACCTCAGGGCTTGATTCTTTGGCTGGACTTCTTATTCCCAACTCATTCACTTTGATGAGTCCTTTCCCAAGAGACCTCTCAGTCCCTCAAGAAAATAGATTTTACAAGTGGGTCTCTAGGTAGCCCATTGGTCTCTAGATTAAAGTTGGGTGTAAACTTTACCTGAATACTAACTTGAACACTTACTGTAGACATAGAACTGATGTCATTTATGAGACCTATTCTGAGTAGTTCAAAACAGTTGAAGCTAGGAGTGGAGGATAAAGAGAGATGATGGGTGGGGGAGGAAAGGAGGGAGGGAAGGAGGAAGGGACATGGAGAGAGAGAGTTGATGCTCAGCTAGAAAGCAAAAGAAGTGAGCATTCTAAGCCTCCTGTATTTTCCATGTGCTACTATGACAATGTCATGTCACTTGATGCATGAAAAGTGATTAATGGTCTTAGAACAAATGCTTTTCTTGTATAGATTCTGCAAGTTATCTCCTCCATGCCTGTAGGTCATGTTCTCAAGTTTCTAAGATTTTCCAGAGAAGATATTTCAGTAACTTGCATTACCCATCAAATGCTATTAAATTGTGCTCACTATCTACAGTTGCTTGCCAATGATTACTCTAAAACTTACATCATATCCCAAGTTCATTTCCAAATCCATCTCCAATGGAGATGGAGAAAGACTGCTATATTCTATGTGCCCTATGGAGTTTATGAATATACTCTGACCGATTAAACTAGGTGGTTACCCTTCCCTGCATCTCAATGTCTCATATTTTTTTGACAGCCAGGGATCAGTTGCTACTCAGTCATCATAGTTCAGCTAATCCCAGTTCCAACAGAAAATACCAGGAAAAACCATCGATTAATCTTTTAACCTGCAGAGACTTTTCCTCTGGGCGCCCCCTGTTCTCAGTCAGAACGTCCTAAGGGCAAGTGGGGCTGGGTCCCTTTTCAAAGTCCTCTAAATCCTGGTGAGGATTGAGTTAGCTTATCTTCTTATAGTCCTTGTTGGAGGATGTAAGTGAGATAGAGAAAAGGGCAGAGGCAGAGAGCCATGAAGAGTCATCTTCAGGGTCAGGGAAAAAAACTGTCAGGAAAGAGTGACAAGATACAGAACATTGGAGGGTAAGATAAGTTTTCTACATAAACTCTTTTCCTGTTTCTTTGTAAAGGCACTGATTTCAGCTCAGCCATTTTTGTCTTTTCGTCATGGTTTCTGAGCTTAGAGACATTGACACACAGAAATGGACCCATTACCCTCGTTTTATATATGAGAAAATGAAACCAAGGATCTCGATGTTAACCATTTTTTCCAGCATCATGCAACTATTAGGTGGGAGGGTCAGGATTGAAACCTAGGATTTAAACCAGTTTTTAAACAGTTTTAAATCTGGCTTCACACAGGTCTGTCTGACCCCAAAGGCCCAGCTCTTAGCTACAAACTAAACTGACCTGGCATATATACTTTTCCTTGTTTGCTTTGAATTGTAGCAGATAGCACTCTGGTTTTTTTAAGGCACATAGGTAAAGAGCCGGCAGATTCTTTTTGTTTTCTGAGAAGAAAAGACAACAAAATAAATCATTAGAGCATGGAGGAAGAGGTCTAAAGATTCAGATAAACCGCTATTGAAACAGAGCAAATGAACAACGATATAAAGCACTGTAAGCATTGTGGGAATAAAGGATTTAATTAAGAATTAGTCCACTGCTTGAGATTTATGGAAAGGACTGGGCTCCTCATCGGTTCTCATTTGCCAGAAGGATCCTTGATTTATGTCCTATGGGGTTGTGAATCCTTCCTTGGCACTTCTGTTCATATTGGGGACCATCACCTGATTTTTGCGTAACTAGCTATTGGTAGAAATGTCACCAGAGACCGGCTATGGTCACCTAGCCAGACCACCACATGCTTCCTCTCTGGGTGCCCATGGCACTTCTTAGATGTTCCATTTGTATTTGCTTCTCAAACAGCTAGTTTAGCATGCATCCCCTGCCGGTTTGGGCATAAAAACTGGGAAAATGCAGTAACCTGCTTTCCTTCACCATACAAAGGAGGCCTGGGATCATTGCCTGCTTTCACTGAAGCATTCAGTCTTTATGAGGATGAATAGAATTGTTACTTCAAATAACGTTCAATCATTCAATATTGGGAGATTTGAGTGGGAGAGGAGGGGAATTAAAGAGTTAAAGAGTACGGTTAAAATTAACAATTAAAATGCTAAAAAATGATGGTTTTCAGCAAATAATGTAGAAGTGAGTGGATGAATGAAGGAATGCGGTCAGATGTTGAAGAAGCCCTCTGACGTGGTGGCCCCAGGAGAGCATAAGCTCCACTACTAGACGAGAATTTGTCCATTGCTGTTCTCACAGCCAGCGCGCTGTTTCATGGAGACGCTCAGTGGCAAGGCTTATTCAGGGAAGGAGTCAACTGAGTGAGGCTTGGATCTTAGGAACTAAGCAAAATTAAAAGTAAGTAGAGAGAGCGGACTTGCCTCTGAGTACGTTGACGTCCAAGTGCTCTTGGCAAAATGATTCAGCCCCATCAGATTAATGTAGGAAAACGTTGGCATGTGGAAACAGTAGAGCCTCACATCCCGATTACCAGGGCTTTTTCTCTTCTCTGAGCCTCGGTTTCCCCGATCAGTCAATAAGATTGGATTAGATAAGACTTCTTTGAGCCATGCGATTAGACAGAGTTAGGAAAACACAGAAAAAGTTAGTATCCATGTGGGAAGGTGGGAAGGAGGTAGAATGTATCCAGAGATGGGAAGGAAGATGTGGCACCTTTGAAGGGCCCCCATCTTTTGTCTCCATCTTGCCCCACCTTCTTCCCCTCCTCTCCACTCTCAAGGGCATGGGCTCTTTCCCTGGCCTCTACTCTGCCTGGTTGGCATCACGGTTGGCAGGCACCCGTTGGAACAGAACAGAAGAGGCATCTCTGAGCAGAGTGGATGAGGACAGAGGGCACAGACCTTGACACGGTGCAGGGCTGAGCCAGGCTAGAGTCAGAGGGCAATCTGTGTCCCAGGCAGAGCCAGGAAGTGGCCGAGGCAAGCCAAACGAACACCCTAGGTCCCTCTGGACTCCGACCAGCACTGGAAATTTTCACGAATGCTAACTCCACTTGCTACTTTACAGGAAAACTGACCCATGAGCCATCTTTCCTTCAGCAGTTCCAGTTTGTTTTTCCAGTGACCTTCTGCCTTAGCCATCATTGCAATCTGCCCTTGGGCATATGGAGCTAAATTGACCATCTTGTTGAACACCCAGACATTCGCACTCACACGCGGACAGGAGTGAAATCACATGGTCACAAACACCCACACTCTCCCATAGGCCAAAACACATTTGTGTGCTTCCTGGCCTCACCCCCCAAGTAAATTTCTGGTCGTTGAAATTTAAAGAGAACCAAGAAAATTCCAAAGCAGAGTTTTTTTGCCATATGAATACCTAAATTCAAGGCCCATCCTCATTCTATGTCATCCTCATCATGATTAGTTTGTAAACTAATTACAGTGATGATAAACTTATTTTGGCATTGCAGATTTTTATTTTCTAAGAATTTCCATGGAATCCATCCATTTCCGTGACCCAATGAAATCATCTGGCAGAGACTGGAAAGATGTGTACCAGTAAATACTACTTTCTGGATGATCGTTGTTACTGTTATTTGTGTTATCAGTCATGACAAACATAAGGATTGTGCTCCAACACGAGAAGTGGTGGAAGAACACCGGGCTTGGATTCAAGTCCTTAGCTAGCTATGGACTAGATACGTGGTTTTAAACAGATAGCATAACCTTCATTAATCTGAAGGTTTGAAAGCCCATATTTCCCACCTTGGTTCTGTTGATAACCGTTGTTCAAGATGACATCTGTGAAGCATTGCATGATTTTGGTGTGTTCCTCGAGTAAGCGAATCAAGATGAAACCATATGGTTTTTATACTGCAGGGATTACCGATTTTCAAGAAATTAGCAGACAATAAAATAATTGGTGCATGAGGCAATGCTCAGATTTCAGATAACAAATGCAGCCAATTAACCCGAATAATTCAGTCTCACTGACCCAACCATTTCCATGTAAGGAGCCACACCTGCCAAACTCAGAAAAACAGATCCTTTGTGATTTTTTTTTCCTGGAGCTCTAACGTTGAAGAGCTGCCATGGAGAAAGGAAATGCCCTTGAATTCCTTTGACCCGTATTCATCAAGATACTGAACATTTTCGGAATGGCTGGACTTCTTCCCTCATTCTCTACCCTAGCCACTCTGCTACCTAGAGGCTATTGAATGGGGCACAACATGGTTCACTTTTCTCTGAGACACCGACCGAGCTTGCCTTTGAGTTTAATGCCCGACAAGGTTTGTAGCCTTAATTCTTCAGTCTCCCATTTAATGTCTAAGAGAATGTGTTGAGATTTCACGCTGGTTGCAGAAGCTTCTGACCAGACAGTCTGAGAGGTGCTTAAGTGACCCGTATTCTCCCCGCAGCCAGGCTCCTATGTGGGACTGGGCCTCAGCTGGACAGGAACCAAGTTGGCTGGAGGAATATGTGCATGGAGTCTTCGTCATTGTAGGGGCAGCTCACACCTAGAAAACTGGGGTTTCCACACCCTTCTGGATCAGCAGGAGATGTTGAGCCCCCTCTCAACTTCCTGTCTGTGTCTGGGCTCCCTTTGAAAGACAATCCAGTTATTATCCTTTGACTGAGCTGGATGTAATCAGGCAATAATTTTATTTATTTATTTATTTTTATTTTTGAGACAGAGAGACACAGAGCATGAGCAGAGGAGGGGCAGAGAGAGAGGGAGACACAGAATTCGAAGCAGGCTCCAGGCTCTGAGCTGTCAGCACAGAGCCTGATGCGGGGCTCGAACTCACAAACTGTGAGATCATGACCTGAGCCGAAGTCGGACGCCCAACCGACTGAGCCACCCAGGCGCCCCTAGGAAATAATTTTAAAAAGTGACAGATGATGTGCTGTGAGGGACAGAGACATCTCCTTCAAGGAAACTCTTCTGTCTTCCTAGATACAAAGAGAGACAGGAAACCCTACCCTCAGTGAAGTTTTCATTTTTTTTTTTTTTGAGTTGGCACAGACATACCTTTCTTTAATGAACATGCATGGAGTTTAATTTTCTAGAAAAGAGCACAGTTTGCCTTAAATGTTTGAATTTTGCATCAGTTCTTACTGTGTACAAAATGTAATAATACGTTAGATTCAGTGTTTTTTTTTTTTAATTTTTTTTTTTTAACGTTTATTTATTTTTGGGACAGAGAGAGACAGAGCATGAACGGGGGAGGGGCAGAGAGAGAGGGAGACACAGAATCGGAAGCAGGCTCCAGGCTCTGAGCCATCAGCCCAGAGCCCGACGCGGGGCTCGAACTCACGAACTGCGAGATGGTGACCTGAGCCGAAGTCAGACGCTCAACCGACTGAGCCACCCAGGCGCCCCTAGATTCAGTTTTAAGGAGACACAAACAACTAGATATAGTCAGGCATCTCAGAACTTTTAAACATTTATTAAACCATGTCATTCAGATTGATAGCATTTTGGAGGGGTTGAATAGATATATTTCACCTCCCAACTTTGTAATCCTCTATCAACTACCTCAAATGTAAAAGAACCTAGACCCTCTAATGTTGAGATCCAATAACACTTTGGTTTGTAGTTCTTGTAGTTAAAACAAAACAAACAAGAATCCAACTGGAGAATCCACATTGTGTTATCCAGCCTGATAATCTGTGTCCTTTACTTGGAGAATATAGCTTATATTTAATGTAATTACTGATATAATTGATATAATTGAGTTTATATCTGCCTTGTCCAAAATTTCCAAATTTCAGTTGGTTTCTATCAACTTACTGCAAATTGAAGACTACATTATTTAATTTCAGGAGACATATTTAGCAGTTATTTCAACCTAGTAGTTTCCCTAGTAGTCAGAATACCCCAAAGCAGTCATTCCGTGGGAGCATTATTAAAGTTTTATTTATTTATTTTTTCTGAACAGACAGGTTGAGCAACTGTTTGGAATTTTTTCCAATGGTAAGTAATCTTGGCAAAAGCTTCAAAATGAAGCACTTTGAGGAATCAGTTGAGCCCGTTCATGTGCTGAAATCTTACCCAAAGTGCCTGTGAGGAGATGGCAGATGGCAGGCCAAAAGCCTGGGGAAACTACTCAACCTTCCCATCAAGATCTGGAGTATGTGAATCTGCTCTCAGACATGTCTACAAATGCCAACGATTCAGTCCTCATCGAGTACAACCTTGAACTGTCTGCTATTTGACATCTAACAAAAGCTTGGCTGACAAGAGAGATTTTAAAATCTGTTTGGTTCAAATTTGCTTATCTGAAAGAATGGACATTCTGAGGCTTTAAAAAAAATGTTTAGTTAATAATAATTACGTCACTTATGCTTTGTGATGCCAAAAATCTCAGGGGCAAATATGAACTCTTTTGTTATATTTATGCTAGCCGTTATGGTCTGTACATCTGTTTTCTTCCTTGTCATGGTCTGATTTTCTACTTCTCCATTTTTCTTTGTTCTTGTTTAGTCTTTATTATATTGAGCATATTTGTGCTTTAAGCTACCTCAAGTCTTTCTGAGCATGAGTTAGCATATAAACACATATATAAACTGAATGTAAATTTCCTTGAATCTGTGGTATCTTTACATCTCTGTGATGCCCATCAGTTTGGACTGATGTTCATATGGCACAGGTATCTGTTTACCCTAATCCTCGCTCTAGTGGGAACTATCTGGATAAATTCCCCCTTTGAATGATCAAGAAGATTCTACATTTTTTCTGAGCTTCTAGTTCTCTCAATGCTTCTTTGTTTCTGTCAGGATTTGTTGTTATGGACACTATGGTTTTGAGGTTGCCTAGCCCTGTACAATATAGTCACCAAATCTGTATACGTATCAAATACACAGCAAGGATAGACCTGGTGAACCAAGAAGCAGAGACTTGGGGCTAATCATGCCCTCAGGACTTTATTTGCATGAAGTCTCAAAATGACATGAGAAGGGGAATATAGCATAATGGTAAAGCCTGAATGACTCAGTTGGTTGTGTGTGACTTGATTTCTACTCAGTTCATGATCTCACAATTCGTGAGATCAAGCCCTGCGTTGGGCTCTGCATTGACAACCTGGAGCCTGCTTGGGATTCTCTCTCCCTCTCTCTGCCCTTTTCCTGCTCACACTCTCTCTCAAAATAAATAAATATTTAAAATAAAATAAAATAAAATAACCATTAAACTCCAGAATGATTACATACTACTCCCCTGAACACCTATGAGATAAGTTCTGATCCAGATACAGAAAGAAGGTGCCAGTAGGAACTGAAGATGCTGTGTTGGTCGAACCCTCTTGACCATGATGGGCTGTGCAAAGTGATCCTTGAAAGCCAGATGTTAAAATTTACCCCAGAATTAAACATGAGGCCAACTCTTCCATTTCTGTGCAAGGTCCATTGCAGGGTGAAGGAGGGAGCACCACAGTGGCCTAGCAGAGGACCAGGAGAGCAGTGTTTTCACCATGGCACCCACAGCAGCAGAAGTGGGGCAGCACTTCCCTTGAAAGACCTGTGGGTATCACGTTGCCATGAGGAGACCAGAACAGAAAATAATTTTTTTTGAGGACACATCAAAGAACAAATGAAAGCAGCAGGAAATGACTGGGTTCTGAATGCAGAGGAGGGACCTGCAGAGGAGGGATCCCCTGATCCCTCATAGAAACTACTAGGGGAGACTTCAAGAAGAAGCATCCACAGCAGGCGTGAGAAGTCAGTACAAAGCTACTATCGTCACTGGTGAGAGTTAGAAGGCAGGTGCCTGGTGTTCTCCCTGGCCAATCAAAAGTTAACACTGATACTTGAGTCAAATGGGATCAAAACATCAACTTTATTGTCCAGCCTTTAAAAAAGCTTCCTGAAGACAGTTTCGGGGATACAGATTAAGCAGGAGGCCAAAACTGGGCTTCCTATCCTCCCCTTTTGAATTGAACTAATTGGCTTCCACTAGGACACGCCTCTCCCACTTTCTCACCAAGGCATTGGGAGAGAAGAAAAGAGACAGCAAAGATCTTGTCACTTACCTACTTAATGTGCCAAGAAGTGCAAAGCAAGTCCACCACAAATAAAGAAAGTGTGCAAGAGAGAGACAGTTTCTTGGTTTTAAAGCAAAATCACCTTACCTAGTAATGCAGGCACTGTGGTCCACTGCCGATTAGATCCTCACCAGTTAGATAATCACTCCTCTTTTTTAAGAGGAGAGCTGGTAAAGGGTGGAAAGAAAGCCTGAAGAGGTCACAAGCGTCCCTTCTCTGTGGGTCAAGGCAATCATTTGGTGAGAAAAATAGAAGACTTACTTCTTGTATGAATGCTACCTCGTTTGAGCCCATTGGCTGGTGGGACCTGGCAACATCTGGGTTATATGTACACAAAGGCAAGTTTGTCACCAAGTGTCTCTAGGCATATCTATGGGGACAGTGGTTACAAGGTCAAGAAGGCAATGGCTAGCCTGGCTGTAAACAATTGTCCAGTGGTGCTGTAGCTCCGTCTGCTATAACCAAGGCCCTAGTGGCCAGTGTTGAAAAGTGTGATCTATGCCTTTAACCTAATGCTCCCTTTCTGTGAGCTATAGCCTTTTGGGCTCTGAGTCAGTCTTTGTGGTGAAATTCTCTGAGTTCTCAATACAGCCAATTCACAGAGGCAGTTCTTCAAAGTCATCTTATGGGGATGGTAGTGGAGAAAAGGCTTCTGAGGACACCCTGTAAAGGCAAAGGCACAGAGGCATGATGCAATGAGGGTAGGAATGGGGGAGCTATGAGTACGACACAGTGCACTCTGGGTGTTTGTGATACGTAGATGCCTTGAAGAAGTCCCCCCCCGTCTAAGTCAATGACATTGCTTAAAAGCATCTCCATCTGTCTTGTAACAAGGTCCTACTGAGAAGGAAGCACTTCAGATTCAGTTTGAATCACATAAACTAACAGTGTGATACTGGGGAAAGGACAGAGCTTGATAGTGACTCAAATTCCTGCCCCAGAAACGCTACAGGCTACCCTGTGTCTTTCAGGGTCGCTGGCAAATGGACACAACCAGGGACTGCAGGTCTACAAGTGATAAGAGTCATTGGAGATGAGCATTTAGGCTGGGAGGGTAGGACAGCACGTGAGCTCAGCACAGGGGTAGTCACAGAAGGCAGGCATCAGTCCACTCTCTTTCTAGAGGAAGACCTGGTCCTGAGACAACATGGAGTCAGGAGAGACCCTGAAGCAGGGCCCTGCCAGGAGACGGTGGATCACCTGTGAGTTGTGCGAGGTGCGCCCTGAGCCTGGAAGGTGAAGGATGCGTGCAATCCAGGCGAAGCGTTTTAGGCATCCTAATGACCCAAACTACATACTCCACAATACTTCTTTCTTTTACATTATTTACTTCTCTCGTGTAGACTATTTGCACAGCACCATTCACTTGCTAAAATTAGAAGAACACTTGGATAAGGTGGTAAGCGTTGTTTGGCTTACTTGAAACCCCAAAACCAAATCTGGCTAATAGTGCCTCACGATGGCCCAGGTATTTATTTGGTTGTTGCCATCAGCCATTGGTCTTGTTTTCTGTTTATATTTGTTTCTCGCTTGGTTTGGTTTGGCTTAGTTTGATTTGATGTGATGCTGGCCTTCCTGTTGGCAAAGATGTTTCTCTGCCATCCACTGTCTCCACGTGGAACCCATCCAGCCCAGGCCTGTCCCAGCTCAGCAGCCAGTGCGGGCCCAGAGTCCTGTCTTCCGGATCCCACAGAATGTGTCTTCTCTTCTGGAGAGCTAAGTGTTAACAGTGTCTCGAAGGCATTTGCCTTTCAGGAAGATTAATGGAATTCAGTGTGCCGCAGATAAGCTCCTCGGGGAGGAACAGACCAGAGCTAAGCTGTGTCAACAGAGCCTAGGTCAGAGAAGAACCAAATTGATTATGCAGGCTGCATAATTGAAGGGCTGCTTCAAGTGCTAGTCCTTAGGAGATGCTAAGATGTACCTAGAAATGCAGCAGAATAGACAAAATTGGGTTTCCCGGGGAGAACATTCCGAGGAGTTGTCAAGGATGGGGGAGGGGATGCAGGCACAAACAGATGACGTTAGACCTCCAAGGAACCTGCTTGAGGGCGCTTTCCCTCAATTCCTTTCCAAGGAGGGTGGATCTGTTGAGACTTTTCTTTTCCTGAGAGAGGGTTATGCAAATTGTTTTTCTTTTTTTTTTTTTTTTTTTTTTTTTAATTTTTTTTTTTTTTTAACATTTATTTATTTTTGAGACAGAGAGAGACAGAGCATGAACGGGGGAGGGTCAGAGAGAGAGGGAGACACAGAATCTGAAACGGGCTCCAGGCTCTGAGCAGTCAGCACAGAGCCCGATGCGGGGCTCGAACTCACATACCGCGAGATCGTGACCTGAGCCGAAGTCGGACACTTAACCAACTGAGCCACCCAGGCGCCCCGCAAATTGTTTTTCAAGAGGAGAGGCAGAGGGCCTCTCCCCGGGTTTCCTCATTTAGCAATGGCTATCACCTCAAATAAACTATAAAATAAATATTCAAAAGAAGGCATCCAAAGGATTATGCTGCCAAGGACATCTGTAGAGAATTACATCTCCAGTGTCTTTTCAGCTTGGGGGCCTTCTTCTGGCTTCTGAAATAGGTGGGAGCAGCTTTCAGACAGATATGCTTTTACCTTCCTTCCATATAGTAATGATCTCTGCAAGGTTATCATGGCTTTAAAACTCCTCCTTCCCTGAGATGCCCCTAGTTGCTAACATTCGGAAAGCTTCTTCTCAACACTTCCCCTGGGACTTTCTCCTGTCTCTTAAGAGTCTCTGTGTTTAAACGACGCAGCGGTGGGGTAGCCGACTTCAGGGAGGTTTCTGGCTCTCCCTGATTCAATAAAAGTGGGAATAACCATTTCTTAGCTGTGAAATTTGAAACTAGCCACTTCTTGGGCCTCCATGTTTTCTTTACAAATGCATCAGTATCTCAAGCTATCAAATTTAATTCCCTCAATCACCCATCCTTGCAGGATTGTCATATAAGATACGTAACGCTGACCTATTAGATAAACTTAGCTGTTGTTAATACAACTGCCACTGCTAATACCAATAATAATGAGAACAATAGTGGTCATTTTACCAGCATTGTGGGAATTATGAAATACTATAGGGCAATGACTCAGTAGTTCAAGATATACAGTCATATATATATATTTTTTTTTCTATCAGAAAATGGTGTTATCTGCCTCCTTCTTTATGTCTCTTTTCAATATAGCCCTTTATGAATGGTTGCTATGGATTAAATGTTTGTATCCTTCTTATGTTGAAACTCTAATCCCCAGAGGGAAGGTATTTGGAGATGGGGCACTTAGGAGGAAATCAGGTCATGAGGGTGAAGCCCTCATGATGGGTTTAGTGCCCTCATAAGAGACACGAGTGAGTTTGTTTTGCTCTCTGCTCTCCAAACCATGAGGACACATGGAGAAGACAGCCATCTGCAAACTACACATAGTACCTGCACCAGGCACCAGATCTCTAGAGGCTGGCACTTTGATCTTGGACTTCCCAGCCTCTAGAACTGTTAGAAATAAGTGTCTGTTGCCTAAGCTTCCCAGTCTACGGTAATAAGCCAAAGTGACTACAGTCGTTATGTGCCATAAGATATCATGCAGCAAGAGGTTCTGGCTGACTTAAGGCCTGCAGCAAAGATTCCATGGGAAGCCTTTTCTCCGTTCCTCCTTCCTTACTCTCCACTATAGATACAATTTTCTTCTGTGGTTCAGTGATCCTGGAAGGCAGATCCGGGTGCCCTCTTCTCTTTGTGTCCATGCAGCCATGGATATACAAAGGGGTGGGGGTCCTGATTGTTGTCCCACCCTATGTCTGCTGGATCGGGGTGTCCCCAGCTGAGGACAAATCTCAGGATGGGAGAATAGATTCCGAAGTAGAAAATTGCTGTGAGGGACAGGGTAGTCTGAACTTGAAAACTAGACACAGCACCAAGGTCTAAATCATGAGAAAGAAGTAGGAAAAATAGGCACAATGTACTACCTGAGTTGGAACTTCCAGATCCAAATGGGCATGTGTGTCCTGTGATCACAGGCCTGTGCGCCTGATACAGTTATTTCAATGTAAACCCTAACCCTTTCATACTCAAGCAGTGAAATGAAAGACAGTGGGGCACCATCCTTCTCATTGTACGAGGTCTATAAGGGGGACCTCTGGCTTTGGTGTCTCAGGTTCATCATCACTTGACATGGCAGATCACCTGAGTTACTGTCACCTGGGCCTCTAGTTTCAGAGTCTTGTCTTGAAGGGAGCATCCGTGTTCCTTGCTTATAGGAGATTGGATAAGATTGATTTACAGTCATAAGATATTCTCTGTGATAGTAGGCCAGAAGAATCCTGAAATGAGCCAGAAATCCTAACTGGTGAAAAAGATGTAGTTTCAGTGCCTGTTAGCTTGGGGATAAAAACATGTGAGATCTAATGAGTATTTGCTATTTGAAGAATTCTATAACACAAGGTGACCAGTTCCCTAGTTTGCCCAGGACTGAGGGACTGAGGGTTTCCCAGGATGTAAAACTTTCCATTTTAAAACTGGGAATATACAATAACTCCAGCATAAAAAGATGTATGTGTCTCCATGTACATAGATGTAGACACAACAATAAAAATAACTAGACTATATGCGATACTATACAACACTCAGTTTGTCTGGGAAGGTTCGTCTTCCTCTTCTCTTGACATGTCTTGGGCTCTACTTATATTGAGGAAATGCCCACCCAGATCCTCAGGTGGGTTAGTCCATAGAGCTAACCTGGAGGAGGAGGTGGACTGTTTGAGAGCCCATCTGGTGAAAAGATGGGTTCCCAACAGCAAAGAATAGGACTCATTGTGCAAAGTCTCTAGCACCTGGAATTGCCCCCCTCCTTCCCATTTCCCCGGCACAACCTTCCTTCCTCTCACCAGGATATGGCAGAGTGGATTCTTTCCAAAAAGGAGAAAACAGAGCTCCCAAGAGAAACAGGTCTCAATTCAGGGAAATGAATGTGTTCTAAAACTTTCTATATTGCCTATTCAGAAACCCTCCAAAAGGCAGGCCGATTCTCTCCCTTGCAGAAACCATCACTATGAGAGTTTAATGCAGGACCCTAAGAAACTCCCATTTCCAAGTTGAACAGTTTATCTTGTAGGTGGGATTGTGTTTTCTTTTCATGCTGGACCTACATTTGGCATCCTATGGACTTTTTATTGCACAGCATTACTTGAGACCTCAGCCAAATCTCCCAATTCAAGAATGGCAGCTGGGAAAAGTTGAATGAATGGGCTATTTTTTTTCTTTCTTTCTTTCCTTCCCTTAACTCCATATGTGTCTCAATTTCTGGCTCATAAATTTAATTAAATAAATATTTTTAAATGTGGAAGATGGAGAATGTGAGAACTTGATAAATATAAAACAAGCTTCTAAATCTATAGATGCCCATTTGGAGGGCTATGCTATGTGTTTAGGGAGACAGGTATTGCAAAGCCCTCAGAGGGAAGATGGGTTAGAATTTTTCTAAAAAGAAGAAAGATTTTGGTATTGAAACATATAGATAGAGAAGCCATGGGAATGTGGAGAGCCTTAGGAAGTAATGCTCTTACTATAAACTTGCAAATATATTTGCGGGAATGGGGATATTTCTATAATCTATTTGCTGGATTAACTTCAGGGGAGGAGGAGTAAACAAGCATGTATTGTGTATTTACTTGGTGTTTCCTAGAGACATGTGTTGACTCCAGGAGCACTACCAGGGTGTCAGGAAGAGAAGTGCATTTATTTTAGAGATAATTAAAACAAGGTTTCAGGGCAACATCTCAAAGGGATACCCAGGAGAGGAAATAAGCCTGGTGCTCTAACCTGATGCTAAAGGAAGAACTAATTCAAATATTCTTTAACTATATGTGCTTAGGCCAAACAATGAAAGAATTCTGAACAATTGTTGTGCTTGTAGAGCGAGATTTGCTTTTCCCAAGAGGCATGGATTAGCAAGTCTGAAACTAGTCTGTGTGAATTTTAGTAATGATAAAGTAAGTAAATATAGTAAAAATAATGGGATCCAGCATCCTTGTTTCCAGAAAAGGAAGTAACACGATAAGGAGAACGGATGAATGAATCAAGTAGTGTTGGATTGGAATTGGAGCTCTCCGTGGGAACTCATGGCATTCATTACAGAGAGAGAGACAGAAACAAAGACAAAAAAAGAGACAGAGAGATGGACGTGGATATAAAATATAGAGATATACGTGGGTGTAGATATGTGTGTGTGTGTGCATATGTGCGTGTGTGTGTGTGTGTGTGTGTACATACCTCTATTTCATAGCTCTTTTCTCTTAAGGGGCATAAAACCAATAAATCCCAGTAGTATTAAGCACATATGCCTTCCAGATCTTGGTTTCTCAATACCATTCTCTACTAAAAGGAATTAAGACTCTGAAGAAATGGCTGATTCCAGGGCTAGAAGGAACAAGATGAGTCTGAAATATCTTTTTGTTTCATAAAGTAAGAAGGTGCCCAGTGAATGAAGAAGAGAAGTCAAAAAGAATATAGAAACCACCTTGTAAAAGCTTCCATTGGGAAGCTCTGGGACAGTTTGGACATTGAAATAAATTATGATGGTGAAGGAGTAAAGCCTCTTGAGTAAAACAAGAGTCCACTGATGAATTCAATGAGCAGAAGGGAAAGCTCTTCCTTACATTAGGAAGTCAACTAACAAATATAGAAGGGATGATGAAAATAGAAAAACACCACTTGGCAACTATGGCAGACAGAATGGGGAGCATGTCTGTGGACAGTAAGCCCTTTCAAACTTGTTTGCAGGATCTCACTGGGCTTGCTGACTGACCTTGAAGAGGCAAAGAATCTGAATTTTGCAGCATGGATTATATAAACCTTGACAGAGACCCGTCTCACTATTGAATAAGACTGTGTTAAAAGCCTACCATTTAGGATGATGTGTTGGGTGTGGAATAGGGTCCCTCCCCTGCCAGGGACACTGGTGATTTCACCCCATGTTCAGACTGATCTCAAGTTGAAGACAAGTGCAAAAGGCCTTCCATAGCCTAGCCAAGCCCATTGGCTTGGAGGGACACTGCTCCACTCAGAGGGAATAAAACGCATCTTTGTATCTCCTGCGTGGCTTTGAGCAGTGTGGTGCACGTGGAGAGACTTAACAAATGTTTGTTGAGTGAATGAATGAACAAATAAATAGAATGATGGGTGAAGTCAGGGATGGGTCTTAAATTAGTCAGTGACAAACCTTGAAAAAGAAAAAGTTTTAATTTAATTTTACTCCGATAGTAAAATTTACTCGTTTGTAGCCTAGAGAGATTCAAATCTTTGTATCTCTGTTCTTTAATTCTAATTTTCCTTGGATTGATGAATGACAGAGAGCATGCTGTGTGAAATACAGCCTTTGTAAATGCTTCCTGAATTTGAACATTATGTTGCTTTTTGATTCCTTCCACCTGAGGTTCCAAATGAGCCCGAGTGGATTTGCTGGAGTCCTTGGATAGCTGGAGAAGCAGGGCGATAAGGCACACACACACCATACACAAGCACACATAGGCCAACAACGTAAACAGACACTTAACTGGAAGCAGCTGTGCAGAGCTATTGAGGAGCTGGAACCAGCAGGATTGGGTGGGAAGGAGTTCAGACTCCCCCCATGAGGCCTTCCTAAGGCTTTGCAGGAGGGCAAGAACAAGGTCGGGGAAGTGGGGAAATGGAATGGCTCATCCTGTCCTCGGCGTCTCAGTCCCTGCTGACTTCCCAGTACTGCTCATCCTTGCAATATCACACGCTTTTATTTATGTGACATCCAGGCAGAACGCAGCCTGGAGCACTCTGGGGGTATTAACCGAGAAGAAATACAAATCAGATTTGACCAAAGGAAAAAGAAACCTCAGACATCTGAATGGGAATACGAAGGATATCATATACTACTTTACCTAGACTCGTTCTGGCTCAGGAAAGTCAATGGATAAATGATAAAATTTATGGTGTGTGGAGGGTTGAGAAGCAAGACTTTCAACAGTTAAGTCCGAGTTTCTGGCATGAATATAATGTTTCCACTCTCCCTGAATCCCGATTTTCACAGGAATCTGGACCATCCCTAAATAGCATCTCCTCAGTCTCCTCCACACTCTGAAGTGGGGTTGTAGCAAAGTCATGTCTTTATTTTGAAGGTGAGAAATTTGCATTCTTTTTCGGTAAAATTGTGTCTTCCGAGGAACAATATATAGTAGAATCACAGATTTCTCAAATTGGAAGGATCTTGGAAACCACACAGGCTAAGCTTCTTATCACAGAGAAGAAAACTGAAACATGGAAAGAAGAGGGAGTTTTCCCAAAGTTTCAGAGACACTAAGCAGACTTGACATTGTGAGCGAGAGCCAAACATCCCCATTGCAACCCTAAAAAGATTAGGTGGCACGCATTACCTTCCATCCCTGCGACTGAATCCTCTTGCTTTCTCATCTTCAGTTGCCATCCCAAATCACCTGGCTGGATCATTCAACTTAGTCATCTGTTGCTTCAGAGCCAAATAAAATTCCCATCCAGCAGCTACAGGAAGCAATCCCTATTCTGTCCAATTGCCTCGGGGTTGTCAAGGCTCTCGATTTGATGAGAGGGATTTCCAGTAAGGTTTTGAACAATGGTGGTACTGTTGGGAGAGGCGTGTTATTCCCCAAATGCATGAGTTGTAGTGGCGTGTTACGGTGGTTTAAGTTTAGAATTTGGATATTGGCTCTGCCTCTTGATAGCAGGGTGAATTTGCACAAGCTCTGTACTGCCTACCTCATAGGATTAAATGAGAGAATGTGTGTAAAGCACTTAGTATAGTTTCTAATACATTAAAATAACTAGCATTCACTTAAAGTGTAGTCATATTACCTTAGCACTTATGTTTCTGGAATAAATCTAAGTCAATGTTTTGGTAACTTTTAGATACCAATATGTGTGGGAGCTTACCCTCTGCCATCAAAGCCGTGTGAAGAAAGCTGAGCTAGCCTGCTGGAGGACAAGAGACATGTAGGGCCATCGCCCCCATTGGCCTGACTGGCAGCTCAGCAACTGTCAGATTATGTGAGCAGGGCCATCCTCAGTCATCCAGCCCCCAGCTGACCCTCTAGCTGATTATAGACGCATCGGCCAACTCAGGCAAGGTTAACTGACCGGGGCTAGACCAGAAGAACTGTTGACCCAAAGAACTGTGACTTAAATAAATGGTTGTTGATTTAAGCCAATAATTTTTGAGACAGTTTGTTATGCAGCTCAAACTAACTGATACAGGGCCTCGATGTGATCATGCCCCCAAATGAAGGAGGGATGCTATGTGTGAAGAAGATGCCTAGAAGTTTCTATCAAGAAAATTCTTGTTTCAGCAGACAGGACCATTTTACATGGAATTATCCCCACACTCTCTCTCTCTCGGCCCCTCCTTTCCTGGCGAGGAGTAGTCTGTGATCCCAGAATGGAGACTGCTGGCTGGGTGTGGTGGGGGACCAGGGTACGACCTGGCCTCGTTAACACCGTGTTCTAACCAGCTGAGCCAATCAGCCCGTCTCTGTTCTCCTGGAAACTTTTACCACCCACTGTCTCCCAGACCGGAGCACTCCACCCATTAGTCTTCCCTGAGAAACAAAGATGCGTGTGAGCACGTAGTGGAAATGCCAGGCAATGAAACTTGGCAGACTCTTGTTTCCCAGCACTCCGTGTTGGGGTTCCATGAGGGCAGATTTGCCACATTGGAGTCACAGGTGCCAGGAAGGCCTTGCTCCTGGCTACAACAGTCTCCTGTGGGGGTGTCTCTAGAAAGAGAAATTCCACCTACTCGGTAAACTCATTCTTACTGTCCCAGTCCCTTTTGGGAAGAAGGTTCTTAGTAGTGTTGTTATTTTAATCTATTTTCTTTATCTTGATCCCAAGCGATATCAGGCTCCACTTTTATTAGCACTTAATATTTCAAAGAAAAAGCACTGGTGAATTGAGTATGTCTGTCAAACCCTAAGAGCCTGTTCTTTTCACCAGTTATGTCTTCAACTCTCAGATTCTGACTGCCATTTAATGAGCTTGCCAACTGCTCCCATTTTCCTACCTGGTTTTGGTTTCTGATCACTCACATCTCTGATTTTGGCATTCCGTAGTAAGTGAGAAGCCTGTGATCTTGACTTCAGTCTCATGGAGCATCACTCCATCTTGGCCAGGACCCACCCACCACCCACCACAATTTGTGACAATCTGAGGACAGGCCCTACTGTCTTTTCCTCAAATCAGTCCAGCTCTCCAAAATCAATGTCTCTGAACCATTACTAATGCTTGAATGCCCACCATGAGGGAATCTGTGCATTAAGTCGGGAGCCAGAAAACTTTTTCTATTTAGGGCATAATCAATATTTTAGGCTTCTCGTGCCGCATATGATCTCTGTCACATATTTTTTCTTTTTTTCTTTTATTCAGCCGTTTAATAGTATAAACACCATTCTTTCCCTGAGGGTTGTACATAAACAGATGTGAGCTGGGTTTGGCCCATGGTTTACCAACCCCTCCTTTTATTTATTTGTTTAGTTAGTTATTAAAAAATTTTTAATGTGTATTTTATTTGTGAGGGAGAGAGACAGAACACAAGCAGGGGAGGGGGAGAGAGAGAGGGAGACACAGGATCGGAAGCATACTCCAGGCTCTGAGCTGTCAGCACAGACCCCGACATGAGGCTCAAACTCACGAACTGCCATTATGACCTGAGCTGAAGTCAGCACTTAACTGACTGAGTCACCCAGGCGCCCCTGCCAACCCTTCCTTTAAATTAAGACAGAGTCTACTTTTAAAACACACATATAACTGGAAACGGCAAGTGAACAACTAATAACTCAGAGTGAATTAGTTCTTTTTCTTTGTTTCTAGTTCCAACTGGATGAAACAACTTTTGAAGAAGGGAGGAGGGAGGTAAGGATACTTCAGCCAATCCTGTTTTGCAGTTAATGGGAAGAATGGAAACCTTGGAGGCTTGGGCAAGGAGGAAGAAAGAAAAGGACACTGAGTCAAAGTGTTCTATTATGTGTTAATGGGGCAAGGGATGGTATTTAAGGTATGTCACAACTGATAAAGCATGGGCACTGGCCAAAGAAATAAGACATCAGGCAGCCTTTGTGTGGGATCATGAACTGGAGCTTTCTGCGTCACCAAGCATTAATACTTTGGCTGCTAAATCATGCATGGGGAGGGCCAGACTCATCTTGGGACTGAGCCTAGGAGGTGAGAAGGAGTGTATATTGCAAGGCCTAAAATTCTTGTACTGCCTTGATATCTTTTAGCCTCACAGGGTTCCAAAGGCCTAACTATGAGTTATTCTGTTCTTATCCGACGCTCTACACTCCACATAAAGACTCCTCACCTGGCTAGTTACTCTATCAGCTAGATCAACTGAACTGCAACCTAATGAGCTTTAGTTCCCTGCTAGTCCCCAAAAGTATTCAAGCAAACACATTGCATCCTCCTATGGGAACCAGGGGGCACTCCCCATCTTGTTACTGCAAAGCCTGCTGTGCACAGCTCCTGCTTGTTCACCCTTTCCCCAAGTGCAACTCCCATGTGGTCCTGTAAGGCATGTATGTCTTCTGGGCTGTGAGTGTATGTGACTAATAAACTGCTGTGAATCTTATCTCCCCAGTGTTGGGTGTTATGTGTTCAGCCACCTCAGACTACTTTTTGTGTGTTTGGGTGTGTGTGTGTGTGGGGGTAGATCTGTCCCTCACAAGTGGGTGAATAAGAGGTGATCAGAACAGGGTGTCACTCTGGATCCTTGGGATGGTGAGTGTTTACCAACCTGTAAAGAGGCATTTCAATTCTAATAACCAGTTCAGCTGTATTTGAACAACTGGTAGGGTTGTAATGCATTTGGATCCCTGCTACTCCCCTCCTTTAGATTCGCTTATTGGACAATGCCAATCTCTAGTTAAGGAGCCTATGACCTGATCCCAGTACTTTGGAGGTGACCTGGCCAGAATGGATTAGAGAGCCTACCACATCGTGTTCAAAAGTATACTTTTCTAGACGTCTCTTCAAGGAAGAAACTTTTAGGCTTCCAGCACATTGTGAAGACAATTCTTGTGTTATTGGGCATTGGAGAAAATAAGGTGGAAGTAGCATGTAAGGTCATCATGGAATCTCAGGACCAGAAGGGAACTCACAGTCATCCATTGCAGTCCCTTCCTTATACAAATAAGGGCAATGAAATCCAGGGAAGGGAGGTGATCTGCACAAAGTTACCATGGGAAAAGAGGTTGGGAGAGGAACATCCAGGAGAAAACAGAAAGGGAGAGGGCAGGAATGAGAAAGCAAGATGGGAATGTTGTTGTATGTAGTTTTGGGTTGCCCAAGAATGGGGAAGTGAAATGAGAACCCCTCAAAGAAAAACTTTTCAACTGCTTGCTTTCTAGCACCAGCCAGAAGTAATTGTTTCAGTCACAACAAGTAGAAATTTCATTATTAGTCGAATTTCAGATGTACCTATGTTAACTTACTTACTTGCCATTGTTACCTACTCTGTCAGATAGGCAAGATGCAACTCTTTGATTTTTATCAACATCATGCTTCATACTCCAACATCATACATCCTGTGACTTTATCCCAAGTCATGTAGCAAAGAAATTCTGACTCCAGGTCTCTGATTAAGTTAATGCCTTATTTTGGGGAGGGGAAACAATCCTCACTGGATAGATCTCACTCTTTTAGATCAGTTGGTTTCTCTGCTGTACTGAAATCCAGACGCTTACTGAAAGCAAGTGCTAGATTCCAAGTGAAAGCAGGCATCAGGAAGAGCTCTCCCAACTAAGAACTGAAAGAGGTGGATTCTGGTCAAGGCTTTGGCACTGACCAGCGATATGATCTCGAACATGTCATGCCTGTCATTGTAAAACAAGGAGGCTGGGCCAGATGACCTCTGAGATGCCATCCAGCTCTGCCATTCTGAGGTTGTGATGGTCAGATAGACCTTCCTTCCCAGTCAGCTGGTGAATGTACCTGATCCCACAGGGAGATATTCAGAGGAAGGCTCCTGGTGGAGGTCTCTTGTTAAGGCACCTCAGAACACAGAAGAGTCTCACTTCTTCTTAGAAGTTGCAGTGAGTGATCAGAATGAGCCCTGGGGTCTTTTTCTCTAGGGTCATCCAAACTGTAGACCTTTAAAACCTGTGAAAAGTCATGACATTTAATTTTTTAAATTTCATTTAAATTCAAATTTCAGTTAGTTAACATACTGTGTAATATTGGTTTCAGGAGTAGAATTCAGTGATTCCCCCACTTACATACAACACCAGTGCTCATCACAACAAGTGCCCTGCTTAATACCCATCACCCATCTAGCCCATCCCCCACCCACCCACCTCCCTCCTCAACCTGCAGTTTTTTCTCTGTCATTAAGAGTCTCTTGGGGTTTATTTCCCTCTCTCTCCTCTTTTCCCCCTCTTTCCGTAAAGTATCTGTTTGTTAAATTCCACATATGAGTGAAATCATGCAGTATTTGTCTTTCTCTGATTGACTTATTTTGCTTAGTATAATACATTCTAGCTCCATTGATCTTGTTACAAATGGCAAGATTTCATTCTTTTTGATGGCCAAGTAATATTCCATTGTATATTTATACCACATCTTCTCTATCCATTCATCAGTCGTGTGGGTGCTCTCCATAGTTTGGCTACAGTTGATAATGCTGCTATAAGCATTGGGGTGCATGTACCCCTTCAAATGTGTATTTTTGTATCCTTTGGGTAAATAGTAGTGCAACTGCTGGGTTATGGGATAGTTCTATTTTTAGTTTTTCAAGGAATGTCCATACTGTCCTCCAGAGTGGCTGCACCAGTTTGCATTCCCACCAACAAACAAAGGGAGCCCTCTTTCTTTGCATTGCCTTTTCTCTGCATTGCCAACACCTGTTGTTTTTTTTGTGTGTTGTTAATTTTAGTCACTCTGACCAGTGTGAGATAGTATCTCATGGTGGTTTTGATTTGTGTGTCCCTTATGATGAGTGACATTGAGCATCTTTTCATGTGTCTGTTAGCCATCTGGATGTCTTCCTTGGAAAAGTCTTTTCATCTCTTCATTTCTTAACTGGGTTATTTGTTTTTTTTGGTGTTGAGTTTGATAAGTTCTTTATAGATTTTGGATACTAATCCTTTATCAAATATGTCATTTGCAAATATCTTCTCCCATGCCATAAAGAAGCTTTTTATCTTGATGAAGTCCCAATAATTCATTTTGCTTTTGTTTTCCTTGCTTCCGGCTATGTGTCTACTAAGAAGTTGCTCTGGCTGAGGTCGAAGAGGTTCCTGGCTGCATTCTCCTCTAGAATTTTGATGGTTTCCTGTCTTACATTTAGGTGTTTCCTACCTCACATTTAGGTCTTTCATTCATACACCAATAATGAAGCAGCAGAAAAAGAAATCAAGGAATCAATCCCATTTGCAATTAGATACCAAGGAATAAACCTAATTAAAGAAGTAAAAGATCTGTACTCTGAAAACTGTAGAACACTTATGAAAGAAATTCAAGAAGACACAAAAAAATGGAGAAGGATTCCATGTTCATGGATTGGAAGAACAAATATTGTTAAAATGTCTATACTACCCCAAAGCAGTATACACATTTAATGTATCCCTATCAAAATATCACCAACACTTTTCACAGAGCTAGAACAAACAGTCCCAAAATTTGTATAGAGCCACAAAAGACCCCTAATAGCCAAAGCAATTCTGAAACAGGAAAACAAAACTGGAGGCATTACAATTCTGAATTTTAAGCTATATTACAAAGCTGTAGTCAGCAGGACAGTATGGTACTGGCACAACAACAGACACATAGATCAGTGGAACAGAATAGAAAACTCAGAAGGGGGCCCACGACGATATGGTCAACTCATCTTTGACAAAGCAGAAAGAATAGCCAATGGAAAAATGACAGTCTCTTCAACAAATGGTATTGGAAAACTGGACAGGAACATGCAGAAGAATGAACCTGGCCCACTTTCTTATTCCATGCACAAGAATAAATCCAAAATGGTTGAAAAATCATGACATTTAATTACATACTATATGGGCAAAGTTAGAGGGAAAACAGACATTTCCCATCTGTCACTTATGGAAACATACGCTGGTGCCACCTCACTGAAGGACACTTAATGGTGTCCTTCATAGTATCTAAAGCAATATCCATCAAAAGAACAAACACATATCCTTCCAACCCAGCAATTCACATCCAGGAATTTGTCTGATAATATACTAACACACATACTATGTTACTCATCACTGTACTGATTCTAATGACTGAACCAAATATCCATTAACAAGACACTGGTTAGTAAAATGACTGTTCAATAGCATTCTCCATAACTGTAAGTTCAATGAGAAAGATTTTAGTAGAGGATGATTTCTAAAATGGATTATTAAATGAAAAGAGTAAAGGGCAAAGCTAAGAACCCACAATGGTTATGATTGTATTCAAGAAACACAGGCATTAACTGAAAGAGTTCTCAATGGCCCAAACTGGAACAATTTGAGGAACAAAATAAATAAAGTAGTATTAGATTATGCCATGGCCTGAACTGTGTCACTCCTCAATTCGTAATTTGGAGCCCTAATCCTCAGTGTAACTGTATTTGGAAATAGGGTCTTTGGGAAATAATTGAAGTTCAGCGAGGTCATACAGGTAGGGTCTTGATCTGATAGGATTTGTGTCCTTAGAAAAAACCCGAGGAAGCTTGTTCTCTCTCTACTATGAGGATGCAGTGAGAAGGTGGATGTCTACTAGCCAGGAAGGGACCTCTCACCAGAAACCGAACCAACCCACCTTAACCTTGGATGTTCCAGTCCCCAGAATTGTGAGAAAATGAATTTCTGTTGTTCAAGCCCCCCAGTCTATGGTATTTTGTTGTGGCAGACTAATCTGACTAATCCAGATCATAATACAAACTATAAAGCAAATATCCATGGGTCCTTACTACTGTAGATAAATGACTGAATAAATAAATGGAGGAAAGGAGACAACCCTCCCGTACGGAATTCCAAATAATTTATTCACATATTTTGTCCTCAAGGAAGAGGTACGGAGTGACTTTTTTGCAAACAGTGCAGGAAGGAAAGGAAGGAAAATGAGTAAATTTGTGGTGGAGAAATCTGACAAACACTCCATCGACCAGGTGATCAAGGTTAACATCAGGAATGCCAAGTTATGCTGATAGGTTATACTTTTCATATGAAAATGGCAGTTTATTTCTGTGGCCTTCCCCCCCAAATCCATAACCACAGCCTGGACATGAGAAAATCATCAGAGAAATCCCAGCTAAGGGACTTTCTACAAAAATACCTGACAAGTACCCCCTCTATGCTGTCAAGGTCGCCAAAACCAAGGAAGTCTGAGAAACGGGTACAGCCAAGAGGAGCCTAAGAAGACAGGACAACTAAATGCAATGTGGTGTCCTAGATAGGATCCTACAGCAGAAAAGAGGATGTTAGGTGAAAGCTAAGGAAATTTGAATAAGGTATGGACTTTTATTAACACTAATGTATCAGTGTTGGTTCATTAATGGTGACAAAGGTACCTTACTAATATTAAGATGTTAATAGCAGAGTACACTGTGTGTAGGGTTTGTGAGAATTCTCCATACTACTTTTGCAACACATCTATACATTTCGAACTATTCTACAATGTTAGAAATTATTAAGGAAAAAATGCGGAGCAATATATTTTTCTATGTTCCCATTTGTGTGTGTGCGTGTGAGTGTATGCGTGTGTGTTTAAAGGGCAACCAGGAGGCAGAAGATTAGAAAGAAGACGAAAAAGGGGGGGAAAGCAAACATCTCTGAAGAGAAGACACAAAACTAAAAGAAGTTCAGTAGACGAGACTTTTTACTATGTTCGTTTTTGTACATTTTGATTATTGTTTTTAGGAGAATATTTGGATTTATTTTTCAAAAATATTAAATATTTAATGTAATGAAATATCTTGAATATTTAATGTTAAACATCATTAAAATAATAGAAATCCCAGCAGGAATTGCACTCCCTAGTGGCACAAGAAGAGAGGGGATGATCTGCGAACTCAGGGTGGTGACGCTAACTACAGGTGGATGTGTCCATGTGGCAGGTGCTTCATGGGAAAGAAAAACAGCACATGGAACAAGATGGCGTAGAGGTGATTGAGCTGCAGAGACTTAATGAGCTTGGGACATACAGGCGTCAGCATCTGGAGAAGGGAGTTGAGGGACTACAGGGGCAGAAGCAAGGTCAGTGCAGCTCTCCATCTGGTCCTCACTTGTGTTCAAGCTTCTGCACGCTCCTGTCCCCAGGAAGTGATGTGACAAGAGTGCTAACTGGAAATAAGGATGTGGATGCAGGAAAGGAAAACACCTCAAGCCTTTGCCCAACCCTTGACCCAAGGCTCTGGGAGGTGCTAAGAAAGTTTCATGAGCTTCTTTTGTTGTTTGCTTTAGATATACATACATATTTGTGTTGTTTTTGCATTATTATTCCTTTGGTTGAACGAGTGTCCCACCATTTTCTCGGCTCCAGCCCAGAAACCTTAGTTTGGAGAATCCCGTGGACAAAGTCATATTTCTTTCATCATCTGCACCATATATTTGGGCCCTGGTTAATTAAGCACTCAATGCCATCTGTGCACTTCCCTGTATTGTTCTCCAGGGAAAGCAAAGTGTAAGTCTTGTGTCCTATGCATAATCAGCCAACTCCTTGGAGGAATCATGTCTTATATATCTTATACATCTTGTAGCAACTCAGAGTTGGACCCGCTATTTCATGCTTCTAGACCATTCTCTTACTGGTCTGTTCCCCAACTTCTGGGTTAGTGTTGTCTTTCTTAGTGGGGGGGGGGGGGGCATATCATTTATTGTTTCATATCAGGACACTTTTGAGAGTTAAAGTGTGGTGGTATTAATAATACTGAGAGACTCGGTCATAAATTGGGACTGTCCCAGGACAAACTGGCATATAAGTTTAGGCGCACTCATAGTATTTGCTGTGTCAGAGGGGAGAGTACAATGGAGGCCCACATATCACATCTAAATATTTAAAATCTATGCATGAAGCTTAGAAAGTATTAAATAAATATGTACTATCCTTCTATATCAAGAAATAGGCCTTTGTAATGACAATACTCATGTTCACACCCTTATCCTCCTTTCCAATTAATTGAGAAATCCACAGAAAAATATCTGTATTCTGTGTGTGTATATATGGGTAGGTGGAGGGGGTAGAAGGAGATCCTTTTATCTCCTACCAGTGGTTTTCCTGAGCACTTCCCTATTTCCCCTCTCTAATCCCCCCATCTAGATGCTTCCGGAAGGGCCTGAAGGGAGTGATCTCAAGCTTTCTATTTACTCTACTCAGTCCAAACTGGCAAACGCTGTCTGCAAAGCACCCTAACCCACCAGCCCCACCAGTAAAGGCCTTTTAAGTTTTCCAAAGAACACCGAGGCCGGAAGGCCAGGCTCAGGTAGAACTCTCAGACTCCTCAGAGTACCTTGCCATAATATGGTGGCTTGTGGCAAACTGCCCTCAGCCCTCGACCCTGACCCCTGGCTCCTGGTTTACCCACTTTCTGTTTCCTTCCCAGACTCCTTCCCATACCTTGCAGAGACGTGTATGGGCACCCCAGCACAATGGTTCCAAGCTGTGTTTCTGTTCCCCACAAATAGCTGCCCCTTGGCCACTCCCTGAATGAGAGGCATGGCCCTCCCTTGGGAAGGAACTTCTGGGGTCCCAGGTACCCAGAACATGGTCCAGAAGGTGGAATATCAGCTCTGCGTGGGCATGATCCCATGACCTTTCAGATTTCTCATGCTCTGAGGAGGGGCTCAACCCGAGGAAGGCTATCCAGTGTTGCCATCTAGAGTGTGGGACTACAGGGCAGGGCTCCTCTTTCCTGAATTGTGTTGTGGACTGAATTGTGTACCCCCACCCCCACCCAAATTCATTCAAAAATAGGTTGAGGTTCTCATCCTCAGTGTGACCGTATTTGGGGATATGTCCTTTAAGGAGGTCATTAAGGTTAAGTGAAGTCATAAGGGTGGGGCCCTAATCCAATAGGACTGGCATTCTTATAAGAAGAAAAGACACCGGATATATCTCTTTCTGTCTCTGTCTCTGTGTTCACACAGAAAATGGCAGATGAGGACATAGTGAAAGGTGGCTATCTACAAGCCCAGGAGAGAAGTGTCACCAGGACCCAACACCGTTGGCACCTTTATTTTGGACTTTCAGCGTTTGCAACTATCGGAAAATCAATTCTGTTGTTTAAGCCATTCAGCCCATGGTATTTTGTTATGGTGGCCCTCGTAGACCAAAACACCTGGGAATGAGTACAGTCCTGTGCAGAGTCCCCCTATCTTAGACATGCTCTCTGCCTTCCAAGTGTAATGAGGAAGGAGGCTTAGATTAAGGAAAAGGGAGTGAGAGGTGGAAGAAAGACAGCTGATGGATGCAGACCATGAGTGTCACCAGGAAGACTGTGCTCCAAGGGGCACTGTTCTCCTGTTCCCATGTTCCCTTAACAAGTACTGAATTCCCACTTGCGTCAGGCGTGGGCTAGGCAGTCGAAATGCAGTTTGAACAAGATAGAAAAGACCCCTGTTCTTGACGTACCTATTTTATAGTAGCATCACTGGCTAGTAGTATTAGAATGGCCCCTTGAATCCTAAAGAAATGGATGGGCAGCACCCTTTTAGAGATGCTTGCTGGCATAGGGGTCCCTTAACCTCATTCTCCGTATGTTCCTCGTCTGAGAGGGTGACCCAGGAGGTGGGGGAGGGGGTCCCTCCGTTGCCTTGATGATCACCTCTCCCCGACGCCTCTGGAAATTGGAGGGGGATGGGTGTGATAAACCCTTCCAGCCTCTGAACTCAGCTGGACTCCAGATGTGGCTCTGGGGAGATGTGTTGGAAGGGGAGGTCGCAGAGAGGTGAGCTCAAACAGGTGGCCCAGTTCCTGGCTCTGTATGAAAAGGTTTGGTCGATGCAGTGACTTCAGAGTGCTAGTCCCCTACCTGTCAAACAATCATTGGAGTAGAAATGTCCTGATCTCCCTAGGTTCCACCTGGGATTAGCCTCAGATTTCAGCAGCCGAAGAGGGGTGTCTCAACACGTTTTTACTTTTTCACTAAAGGAAACAGGAAAATGGGACTTCCTTTCTCCTCTTCCCCATACTCCTTTCCCCTCCCCAAATAGAGCACGGCCCTGACTTCTCAGGTTCTGGTCAGCATTCTACGGATGGCATAATCACTCTGAGCCAGATAATTTGTGATTTTCCGGGCCTTGAAATAAACTTGATCTGATTGTGACTGATCACCTAAAAAAAAAAAAAAAAAAAAAAAAGAGAGACTTGTTTATTTTCCCAGGGAAGAATTTTCTTTATTTCCTCATCTCCTGTCTGTATTATCAGCTCTTTTCAAAGCTGTCGTAGAAATGGTGGTGCCTGGGCAGGGAAAGAGCCTAAAATTCGTCAGTTATAACTTCCCAGTGAGTGAATGAAAGAATATCAGGTTCCACTCCTACCTTGACCATGAGACTAGCCTTCAGAATGCTCTGAATACTGCTTTGTACTTCTCCAGCTGTCTTTTTGAACACTTTAAAGCAAGAAAATCTTCACATTAAAATGAATTGGAGGGCCACCAAGGTGGCTCAGTTGGTTGTGTCTGACTCTTGATTTCTGCTCAGGTCATGATCTCATGGTTCATGAGTTCAAGCCCCACGTTGGGCTCTGCACTGACAATCCCAATCTGCTTGGGATTGTCTCTCTCCTCTCTCTCTCTTCTTCCCCAGCTCATGTGCACATTGCCGCCCTCTCTCTCAAAATAAATAAATAAGCATTTAAAAAAATAAATAAAATGATTTGGAAAAAAAAAAAAAACAACACTTCCAAAATGCCAAAAGGAGGGTGAAACCTCATTTTTACAGCCAGCTTTACCTGGAGAGGCAAGCAATAGTCTGTGGTTCTGAATGGTGTGGTTAGTCACTTGTGCCCATTTTTATTGAGTCTGTCTGCTTGTCTGTCTTCCTCAATTCTTAGGGTCTCTCAGGTCACCTTTCAGTACTAAAAGGATGCGTGTAAAAGGGGTATGCAAACAGAGAAATTCTGCTTCTGAAATTGAGGAAGAGATTGGCGGGAGTTAATACATGGGTTTGTTAGACTGGAAAGATCTCTTCTTCTTTTCCCAGATGTTCAAACACCTGTGCCTATCACTGCTGCCCCTAGTTAATGCCTGTCACATGGGACCTATTAAATCTCCCACTCATATGTTCCTGGAGCATCTTAGGTTTCAGCATGTAGCCTTGGATCTTCAGAGACCCCCAACCCAGATCCCACCCTCCCATCTAATTCCCCACTCAGTCTCTGGATCTAAAATTATCCCATTACTCAGAGTGCACAGCCTCATCTCCTTGGCTCTTCATTGGGTTGCGTTCCTGGCTAGCAATGCAAGAACAGAGCAGAAGCCACCATACCAAACAGGCTTCCACTCTTCTCTAGGTCCCCAGGAGGCTGTGACGTAGCACAAGTATCCAGCGAGCAGGAGCCGTTATTACCGATGTGTCACCATATCCTGACTTAGCTGGGGGATCCTGGCCCTATGCCCCCTTCCCAACCCTCAACAACTCGTGAGATTTATCTTCCCCACACAGCCCTCCCAGGAGAACCAAAGGGAAAATGAGAATGTGAGACCCTCAGTAGTTAAATGTGCTCACCCTCAAAATACGTGGCATAGGTCTTTATGGGTTATCTACTCAATTGGCGAGACTGAACATGTGCGACAGACATCAACTAAGCATGAAACGGCCAGAAAATAAAAAAGGTTAATCTCTGGTGACCTCTTGAAGAATTTTGCATGCAAAATATCGAAGGGAAAAACTATTTTCATTTCAGTAAAATTTGTAAGTCTTGGCCTTTTTAGTTTGGTGTTATTTTAAACGTCACATGAATTATTTTTCCGTGCCTGGGGTCTCCTAGCGTCTTCTCTGACCCCCCCCCCCCCCCACATATGGTGGAAACAGCACACAATCAGGAGTCCCTGCAGAGGAGGGACCAGCAACCGGGTGGCCTAGCTGGTTGTGTGACCTTGCTCATAGTGTGTAACTTCTCTGCACTTCCGTTTCCTAATGTAACAAAAACTGATCTCAACGTTTAAAATCACTGTCAGTTCTAAAAGTCCACGATGCTACAGCTTTACGGTAATTTAAATTCCTATCCATGAGCCAGTTGAGGTTTACAAAGTATAATCAGTTGATTACTGTCATCATGGCTGGAAACCTTGGAAGACATAGCTGACCGTAGGGCATAGATGGAACATCAGCACGTGCTTTTGAACAGCTGCTTCTTTGGGACATACACATAACCGTGTGCCTCGAAGTATGATGGAGAATGCACCCTTCCTGAAACAAAGGACTCTCTAGGGTCTGGATGTCCAATGCAAACTGCAAACCAGAAGAGATCACCATGTTCCCATGAAAGAGGCTGATGAAAAACAGATCCTGGGCTCACAGTTGCACCGTTCCCAGGGATCGCTCAGCTCCTGGGCAACATAGTGCTGTGCTCTGTCAGTACCTGAGAAAATGGAAAGGGCCTTGTCTGGCCCCATTTCCAGACCCAGTCCGTCCACCCCCCAGCAGAATCCTGATCAGAGTGTCCCCGGGCAGTGACCTCTTGGGGAATGTAGTAAATCCTACCCGGTAGGTAATCTTTAAGGAGCCTTCAGGCTTTGGTGCCTTGTGACTCAAAACCTGGGGTCTGAGGGATAGGAAGTGGATGTCCGGGGAATTAGCCACAGCTAATTCTGCAGCCCAAATGGCTCTAGGTCATCAGCTCTGCCTCGGATGGGGAAGGCCGGCTGCCCAAAGTCGAAGTGACCAACAGGAAAAGAGGAAACTTCACAGCACTGATGTTTCGTGAGCGGTTTGCAAGGAGGTAGGTGCAGCTTCTGCAGAGAGAATCCAAGAAGGCTTCCTAGAGGAGGTGGAAGTCTGGGAGTATTTTAAAAAGGGAGGAGGAAGGCAGCTTGGTAAATTTGAGATTAAAAAGGAGGCCTTCCACAGGCAAACCCAAGCCGATTAGCTGCCTGAGTGCTAAAGGCTGTAAACTCTGGGTACTCACTCGGTGGGTGCTCTGTGCCGTTGTGGGAGTTGCCCACAGACCCCCAGAAAGTTGTGGGCTGTGTGGCCCGGGTTGGGCTGCTGTTACTGCTCCCTTCAGCCTGGGGCAGGAGGCAGCCACCAGCCTCGGCCTGACAAGGACACAGAGCAGAGGCGAAGGGGGGAGAAGTGACGGACGTGGAGGATGGTGGTGGGCCAGTTATCCAGAAGCCTTCACTGTCTACCCATCTGCCCTTCTCGCCTTCCCCTTTCGGGGCCTTCCAGAACAAGCGCTTTTCCCGCCAGATGTTTTGAGTCTCCTTTCCCGTCCTAATTAAAGACAGCTTTTCTTTCTGCTTGAGAAGGAAGGGGAGGAATATGCCCTGCAGCCCTTTCCCTGCTCCCCCCTCTTTCCTCTGGGGTGAGAGGCTCTCCATTTCCAAGCAAAAGGTGGGGTCCAATGGTTCACCCAGCCCCTTCCCAGCAGCAAGCTGGTCTCCGAAGGACTCCAGCTCTTTTCCCGGTAGGAGAAATGTCACCCTCACCACATCTCCGCCCCCCCCTCCCCTACAGCACTCACCTCACTAAGATAGATGCAAAGCCCATTTCCCCCAGAGAAGCTGCGCTTTCCAGCTGTCAGTGGGGGAACAATGCCTCTGCCTCAGAACAGACGTCTTTCCTGGGAGAGAACTGTGGCCAGTTAGAGAAATTATTCACTTTTCTCGCCAAGTACCACTGGAACCACTCAATTAGGGAGAACGGTGGTTCAGCATCGGTTATTCCCGAGGGCGGCCATTTAGCATCAGCAACCCTGTCCAGATGTCCCCGGGGGTCTGCGCGGTCAGCAGGGCCAGCCCCGGTGCTTCTGCCGGTCCAGTTCGATATGCTGTAATTCTGGGCCTCATAAGGCAAGGTGAAAGGACCCAGGCAGAGCACTGTGGGGGAGCCCCCTTTCATTTGATGAGACCCCCCCCAAGCCCGAGGAGGAAAATAGGATCCCAAGAACAAACACCGATCTCTCCAGGCAGCTACACTCGTGTTCTGTAGAACTTCCAGCTCCCTCTCAAGTCTCCTTCAAGCAGCCCTGAGTTTCTGTCTCCCTCGGTGTCTCATCAGTAGCCTCAGAGCAGAGAGGGTCCCTTACAGGCTCTGCAAGACAGTCCTGGGGGCTACCGCATGACATCTGGTGCTTTTGTCTTCTCCCACCCTGGCTCATTTGGGGTAATGGCTCCCACTGTGGCTGAAACTCTGTCACTGATGTCTGCGTTTAATTCCTGCCTGTATCCAATGTCAAAGTCGCCGCTGCGTATGGCAGGGCATCCTCACTGGTGACAACGGTAGATGCTGGCACCGATTCTGCAGGTGCCCTGCGTGCTAGTATCCCAGCCCTTCCATCTTTACTTTGCTCTTTTACCGGCCCCGCAAAATCTCTCAGTGACTGACGTGAAGGAAAGGGAATCTTCTCTTTCCTCTAGAACTGGTGGGCCCCTGTCATAAAAGCACACGCACGTGCCCTGACACTAACTGCACTCCATGATCCCTTGTATAAATAAATACCTGGCACATTTACCCTATCAGCCCTTCACACATCACGTATCTCCTAAATCCCCAGCCCTCGGATAGTTCTAATTCACGCTGAGATGGATTCAGAATTACTGTGATTGTGGTAGTTAAGGGTTTGGGTTGGAATCCTGGCTCCACTGCTTGCTCTCTCTGAGCTTTAGTTTCCTCATCTATAAAAGACGGATGATGATAATTATGTCACAAGGGTGTGTTAAAGGCAATGCACGTTTAAAATGTGGTCAATAAATAATGGCTATTATGATTTCTATCAAATTTTTCTTTTCTTTTAATGTTTATTTATTTTTGAGAGAGACAGAGACAGGACGTGAATGGGTTAGGGGCAGAGAGAGAGGGAGACACAGAATCCTGAGCAGGCTCCGGGCTCTGAGCTATCAGCACAGAGCCCGACGCGGGGCTCGAACTCACGAGCTGTGAGATCATGTCGGACACTCAACTGACTGAGCCACCCAGGCGCATCACATTTTTCTTACTGTAGAAGGAGCTGAGGTCGAGTTGGGTGAGGTGACTTATCTACTACACAACCGATGAGAGGCAAAGGCAAATCAATGTGCCTCCAGGCATCTGACTCAAAGTTCAGTCTTCTGGAATAACATTATCTTTCCATAGCTCCATGGGTGAGTTTCCACCAGAGCTGTATTTGGCTGGCAATATTTTTTTCCCCATTTAATGTCACTGATAAGTCCATGCTGAAAAGACTCAGTAAACAAACGGAGTCATGGGAAGGCAGGAAGGAGACAAAGAGAAAGCAGACTGAAAATTCTGGTAAAGCAAAGGGAAATCATCCATGAGTCACTTGATGGTGACTAGCATCTTCAGCTCCTTGTTTTAGGGGGGAATTTTGGAAGACAAGGCAACTTCAGAGGAAGAACCTGAGGCTTGGAGACTAGTGAAGCTGCGTTTAACTCCTGGCACATTGACCAACTGTTAGTTGGAGTCCTTTGATAACACATTGACTCGCATATATGAGGGAACAAGAAAGGACCTTGATAATGGTTGCCTTATTGAAAGAGCTCAAACTTGGGAATTCTGAAGGGAAAGGAACTTTGCCAAGGAGACACATCCAAGGTGCGGGCAGAGCTGGAACTAAAGCCCAGGTCTCATGAATGTTTTGAGGTGGTCTGAATCTAGAATGTTTTCCCAAAGGCTCCAGACTAGGCCCTGAGAAGGGACACATTTCCCCACATGTCAGTCACATGCAAGGCTGCTTCGGTAGAGCAACCAGACACAGACAGCCAGCAGGAGGCCAGGAGGCCCTTACTCTTGTATTCTTCTTGCTGTTGAATCTCAAGCGCCTAGGCCTTGGTAGAAAGAATGCTCTCTAACAGGCTAGTTTTACCCTTTAGTAAAACAGGTAGCTGTTTTTGTGATGGTAACTTAAGGGAGGAAGGTTAATGCTCTGTACTACCTATCTATTCTTGTATAACAAATTAAACTTAGTGGCTTAAAATGATACACTTTAATCAGAACTTCTGTGTGTCAAGAGTTTGAGAGAGACTTGGCCGAGTCGTTCTGGCTTGGGATCCTTGATGAAGTAGCTGTCAAGATGTCAGCTGGGGCTGCAGTTTTCTGAATGTCTGCCCAGAGCTGGGGGATCTGCTTCCAAGATGGCGCACTCACACAGCTATAGACCGGAGGCCTCAGTTCCTCATCACGGGAAGATTAAGGGCCAGTCCTGGCAGCTGATGTCTCCCAGAAGGAGTTAGCAAGAGAGAGACCAAGGAGGATGCTGTAATGCCATTTATGATGAAGTCTCAGAAGCCACAAACTGTCATTTCTGCCATATTCTAATCCTTAGGAGTGAGGTGCTAACTCCTTTTCACACTAACAGAAGGGGAATTATGCTTCACCTCTTGAAGGATGAAATAGCAAGGATTCATGGACATGCCTTAAAATCATCACATGCTCTCTCAGCCTGAGTATTATCCATTTGCTTCAAATTTCACCACGGGTGAACTCAAGAGAGATTTAAAAAAGAACAACAACAAACCTCATTTTCATTTTGCAAATGATTTAAATTTATGTCGTTGTGAGTGTATGGGATGGCACTGACCAGCAGCAGGAGGCTCAGGTTCTATTTTGCACTCTGCGTCTGGCGTGTCATAGGCCTTGGACACGCTGCTTCTCTGGGCTTCGGTTTCTTCCTTCGTAAAATGATTGACATGGACTATATTTTTACATAGTCCCTTTTGACTCTGATATTCTCTCTCCCAATAGTGTTTTTTATGTGTTAAAGTCCACTTATGACAATATTTCCTGTGTATGCTATCGATTTGTCCATACGTGCATGTATGTGTGTGCGAATACATATGCATATATTTAACATGTGTTTGTGCATATATTTTAACAGGTGTCCTGTGCCTCTATGTGTCAAAAGTCTATTTAAATAAATCTTTTATGGCCCTTTAGTTTAGTTTTAGAAGTAAGGTGAGGCTGTTTATGTTACAAGAACATAGTTTTTTTTTGTTTTTTTTTTTCCCCCACAGCAGCCAAAGCACAGCATGCTATTTCTATAAATGGGGCATGATGATGTTTTGTTATGAAATGCCTTTTGATGTAGGACAGCCACAGTCCAGTGACTTCCAAATATATTTCAGCCTACTGTAAAGAATAAAATGATAGATCTTCTCTTGGCCACAGGGTCTCTGCACACATTTCCAGGAACTTGAGACCATTTACTGAATCCAAACAGAGAAATATTGTTTTAATGGTTATAGATGTGTCCACTCAGCTTTGAACAAGTTCCCCTCCTGCTCCTAGCCCCTCATGTCTGAGGCCCAGCATGAATCGGTCAGCCTGGGTCACAAAAGAAGTGATACGCCCGAGTATGTCTTCCAGACAAGACCCCAGCCCTCCAGTCGTCCACACAGACCACCTGTGACTCTTCCTTGACCCGCCATTCCACATATAAAATATCCATTAATCACGGGGTCTCTTTATTTTCACCAAGGACTACCCACCTATAGAACAAAATGTTTAAGAGGACAAATCTTTTAAAACAATCGAGGAATTGAAGAAACTGAAAATATTGTTTCAAGGGCTTCTGTAGTCTCTGGGTCTTCCCTAGCAGTCCCACTGTGCATATATATCCCAGGGAATTATTCATACAGGTCCGGAAGAGAGTGTTGCTCAGGGTATTCAGAGTGGTGGTATCTGTAGTAGTGGGAGTTAGATTCAGTTGGGTGTCCACCTGCAAGGACTGGACAAGTACATGTAGTAGAAGCATCATATGGATACTCTCCAATGATTAGAAGTGTATCAGTTATCTATTGCCGTGTAACAAATTACCCTAAACTTAGGCCCTTAAAGCAACAAACATTTATTATCTTGCAGTCTCGATGGGTCAAGGGCCAGCATAGCCTAGTTGGATCCTTTGGTTCAGGACCTCTCGTAAGAGGGCGAGCAAGGGTTATCCAGAGCAACAGTCATCCCAAGGCTCGACCGGACTTGGGGGGGAATGTTTACCTCCAAAGTCACTCACAAGCTGTTGGAAGGATTCAGTTTTTTGTACTATTAGATTGAGAGCCTCAATTCCTTGCTGGCTGTTGGTTGCAGGCCTCTCTCCAGCCCCTGCCATTTGGGATCTCAGCATTTCAGCGGGCTTCCATCAGAGTGAGCAAAATAAGAAAGCAAGAGAGAAAGATGGAGGTTTTGTGTAACTGAATCTCCTAAGTGACATCCATCACTTTTGCCACATTCTGTTCATTAGGAGCAGGTCACTAGGTCTGGCCCACGTTCGAGATGAGGTGATTGCACAGGGCATGAATGCCAACAGGCTAGAGCCACTTTAGGAGCTGCCCATCACAAGAAGAGACAAATTCAAGGGCCACACGGCATTAAATACAGTAGTTAAAAGAAAAAGGTAAGAGTGGGGATGAAATCTGCCATGGAATACAACTTGTGTAAATTAAAATGTAGAGGAAGCCATGCTACATGTTTTAAAGGATACAACAAACTCAAGAGCATATGCCAGTTGCATGGTAATGTTTGCCTGCTGGGCATGGAGAGTGGAGGAAAAACGAGAATAAATAACTACATAAATCCAGAATGGGACCTTGCAGACACAGGAGAAAATGGTGGACTAGGAACTCGGGACCAAGTTTAACTCTCTGCATCTGAGACTCAAAAGGGAAGGAAAAGAAAGGAATGAAACAAAACCCCTAGGTCTCCCAGTATTCACGCCCTCATAGAAAGTTCTCACCAAGACCCCACACCCCAGGATAACACTGGATTAAAGTCACCTCAAGGGCTCAGAGACTTCCACCAAGTAAAAGGGGAATCTGTGTCATTGTGACTTAATTTGGAGTAATAGGCTCTAAAAATTTAACATGCAAAAGATGGGCTCACAGGGTAACCAACTGTCCCAGGACCAAACGACGGTCCTGGGAAAACCGGGATGAGTTGGTCACTTTAACAACCTGGGGAGCTTGTGAAAAATGCAAATTGCAGCACTTTCACAGAAAACTATGATTCAGTGTGCCTGAGCTACACCAGAAATCTGCATTTAAAGCAGCACCAGAAGCCCTTCTAATATAGTCGGCCCATGGATGACCCTTCCAGAAACACTACTACGGAAGGGTCCTTTTGAAAGGTACTGCTGGTGGCAGGAAGGCTCTAACAATTCTCAAGTTTGTGATCACAAATCGTATGCAGCCTTCTGAGAACGGTTCTTCATTACCTGCTGATAATTCAAGGGCTCTAATTCTCAGCTCACTGATTTCTAGAATGTGTCTTCCACATAACCCAGACTCCACGATCCAGGAGGCAAAGTTCAGGAAGGGGTCAAGACAGACGTTTAGGGAAGACGATTTCCCTGACTGGCTGTGACCAGAAACCACACCCCCACGGCTGGATTAGGCAGCCACAGAAAAGTCTCCTGAAAGTCACCCACGCCACAGCTGAGGAATGTGCTAATGAGATTAGGGAAAGGACCTATAGGTCTTCAGGAAGCAGCCTGCTTAAAATGTAATCCCTGTAAAATATTTTCCATATTTGGAAGATAAAAATGTCACCCGAGTACATTGAGAGGAGAAAGTGTGATGAGGTAATGAATGCCCAATGGGATGTAGCTGAAGAAGGGTGAGGAGTCCTGCCGTCACAGGGGTGTGGATCTTGAGTGGCTGCTGGTGTACTTAGGTAGATGCATCCTTATGAGGAAGGGTGTGTCAGACCACAGAAGTTTGTCAAATACTTCCAGCGACCGATCGGTTGTTCTCGCTCTATTTTTACGTTCACTAAACAACCTTTTAATTTCCCTTTATTCTTTGTTCTCCAAATGTAGATTGAATAACGTGTGTGAGGGGAGCAGAGAGGTTTAGAGTTGTTTGCATCACGGTCTTAATTTTTTAATTGGATTTTAGGTCTAATGAAGGTAGACTCGAACCACCAGAAGACAAATACAAGTTTATTGGTTTCGAAAGTCATCTCTAAAGTCAAATCTAGGGGCGCCTGTGTGGTTCAGTCTGTTGAGAGCATCTGATTTTGGCTCAGGTCATGATCTCGTGGTTTACGAGTTCAAGCCCCATGCCAGGCTCTGTGCTGACAGTTCAGAGCCTGGAACCTCCTTCGGGTTCTGTGTGTCCCTCTCTCTCTGCCCCTCCCCTGCTTGTGTTCTGTCTCTCCCTCTCTCAAAAATAAATAAATATTAAAAAAAAATAAAGTCAAATCGTAAGTTTTAGATCCCTAGTGAAGGTGACCTTGAAATAAGGATTCAAGTACAATTGGTTTATTCGGGAGGGGATCCCAGGAAACACACGTGGAACACCAGAGAGTAAGACAAGGAAGGAAGGAAACTGTTAAAAGGTACATATCAGGCCAATTACCACTACGGGTAACTGGGGTTAGAGTCTAGTTGGGAATTCTGAGAGACACTATAGACAATATACTGTCCATATATAGAATACACTTCAGAGTTATTCTAAACATGGGGTATTCATCCACTAATTCCCCATCTGTCATCAGTCGAGAGCTGCTTCTTAGGGGATTAAGCCTCAGATACTTCTGCTGTGTCCTATGTGAAAGCTAAGCATGTTCTCATGACTGCACAGAATCACAGATGTTTTCCATAAACAGCCTGGAGACGGCAGAGATGCATACCAGGGGGATATGGGTGGGCTATCAACAACATCTGCTATAATAGCTCAAATTTGCTGCATGCTTACGAGATTCCATGTGCCAGATTAAATATGTATCATCTCATTTAATATCTGATGCATAGTCCCCATTTCCCAGATCAGGAAACAGATGTAGAGTGCAAAGTGACTTGCTCGTGGTCGCACAGTCGGCTAATGGTATAGCTGGGATTTGAACCAGATAGCTGGTCTTTGAAATCCAACCTATTGACCACTTCATTCTACTGGATCCTAGAAAAGTTTATATCTAGTTCAGGGAATAGAAATAGATTTCAAGATGTGGGTGTACAAACCCCTTGCTTCACGAAGTGTGGATTGTATTTTAGTTTTGGGATCCATCACTGGTCTCAGGTTTGGGCATATGGGTCAAGTTCAAGAATCGTCAAGGGTCCTGGTTGGCTGCAAGAGAAATCACAGGTAGTTGAGAGCAAGCAATATTGGGGAGGATTTTGTGGTTTTTGTTTTTGTTTATGGTTTGATATAGAGTGTGAATGGGGGAGGGGCAGAGGAAAGGGGAGAGAGAGACTCTTAAGCAGGCTCCACGCCACAGTGCAGAACACAACAAGGGACTCGATCTCATGACAGTGGGATCATGACCTGAGCCGAAATTAAGAGGCAGAGGCTTAACTGCCTAAGCCTCCCTTGGGGAGGATTTTGAATGGCAAGGTAAGGAGTTTACCTGCAGAGATTGGACAATAAGGAAGTCTTGAGGCTTTTTGAGCAAGGGCATGGCAGGAGGTGGGCTTGAGTAACATTAAAGAGTGCTAATAAGAGTGCCTGTGGCTCAGTCGGTTAAGCCTCCAACTTTTGATCTCAGCTCAGGTCTTGATCTCAGAGTGGTGGGTTCGAGCCCTGCGCTGAACTCCATGCGGGGTTTGAAGCCTGCTTTAAAAAAAAAACAAGAGTGCTAATAATATAAAACAATGTTAATAAAGTGACACTGAGAAGAAAACAATGAATTTACTGGGACCGAAGAGAAGATGGAAAACCAGGTAGGAGCCGTGGCAATAATTTAGCAATTTGAGGATACTTCTTCCAGAGTCAATGTGAATGGGCATGGTAGAAAAGGTGAGAAGAGCAGTTCTGATAAAGACTTCTAGACCAGATCATAGACACTGAATGTTAGAGGACTCTAACCCTAGACATCACGGTCATTAGTGGAGCACAATGGAGAGAGGGACCAGACTAGCCAGCTTGGACCTGAGCATGGTTGGACTTTCTAGTTCTACTTTGGCGTCTGGTCCTAAGCTTTCCTATTTAGAGACAGTTTAATCTTTTCACTCTGTGTTGACCAGACTCCATGTGAATCGATGACTCATTTTACCGAAGAAAAAAGATTGACGAATGCTGGTTTGATAAATCAATGCGCCATGACATTCACAATAGCTCCTGAAATACTTAGGTTGAGAGGTTAGTTGATGCATTGGCTTTCTAGAAAGGGATTCTTGTCTCTCTCCAGACCAGAACCCTAAAGGCACAGCTAGTCCAAGATTCTATATTCACCTTTTGTCTTGATATCTTAATTCAAACTCTCAACTATGCCTTTCTGCTGATGACTTTCAAATTCATATCTCAAAAACTGATCTTTTCCCTTAAATGTAATTTCCAGCTGCCAGTTAGATGTCCCCACCGGGATATTCTGCTAGCACCTCAAACTGAAAATGGTCAAAAATTTTGCTTGTCACGCTCTTCCACAAACAAGTTTGTCTCCCCACATCATACTAATGATCCTATCATTCCTCAACTTGCCATGACTCAACCCTTGGAATGGCCTTTCACTCCTTTTCAGTGGTCCATTCCATCTAATGGATGTCAAAACCTGCTGATTTTATTACTTTAATTTCTCTTAAAATTGGTGGGCCCCTCTCTCTTCATACTATGATAGTAATAGTAATTAGTATAGGATAGCATAGCTATAGTCACAGCATGGTAATTACTATAGTATAGCAGAGCAATTAGCATAATATAGCATAGTAATAGTATAATAATTGGTATAGTATAGTAATTAGCATAATATGCTTATAGAATAGTAATAGAATAGTAATAGTAATAGTATAGTATAATAGTAATAGTATAGTAATTAGTGTAATATAGTAATATTATAGTATATTAATAAGATAATAACTAGTATAGTGTAGTAATAGTATAGTATAGAAATAGTTTAGTTCAGGTGTTCATTGCCTAATACATGTGTATTCCCATTTCTTCTACTGTCCTTCCTCAAAATAAATAGGACCTCATCTTCATAGTACTTTTCTGTATATCATCAATTATCACTGATAGTTAACAATGATCAGCCACATTTCAGATAAGAAAACTGAGCTACAGAGAAGTGAAGTGACTTTCTCGAGATAACTTAGTAAGTGACAGGACGAGAGTTGGAATCCAGATTTCTTCTATAAACAAAGGGCTACATGGAACCGCTTGGCTTCTTTTCTAGATTTTGATCTCCTCAAAGTGGGGATTGTTTTATATAACCCTGTGATTCACGATGCCTTACTGATAGTAGCTACCGCTTGATTTGTTGTTGTTGTTGTTGTTGTTTTGTTTGTTTAATGAATGAAGGTTCTGCCTGATGATAGCATTCAGGGGAACATGGAGCTGGAAATCATCTGGTCCTGCTGTTGTACAAAAGAGAGGTCGTACCTAATCCAGTCTGATGACAGACTTTAGCCATATTAGATCATTTAAGCAACATCCGGCTAGGAGAAGAAGAGACCCAAGAGAAATCAGGCTGCAGACTATGTGAAATCAGACACTGGGCTCAAAAGCATGTGCTAAGCTGGACTTTCTTTGTTGTATACCTGGAAACTCACACTCTTCTTAACCTAACAAAAGAAGAGTCAGAATTGGGGACTTAAAAACACACAGTGCATGCAAGAGAGTGTTTGCAAATGTAGGTGGGGCAGCAGCTCTCTGGGAGCCCCAGTAAAATTACTTTCTGGCTGAATGAGCTTGCAAACCCTTTCTTGAGGCTGAGCAGTACTGTTTCATGCCTCTACCACAGGCATTTCTCTCTGAAAAGTCAACGACCCGAGAAAGCAGTTGGTGGTGGGAGGAGGGGGAGTCCCTGAGCTAATCCGTGAGGTTGAGACAGAAACACGGCTGCTTTGGATTGAGCCTGGGGAGATCAAGGGAAAGCATGACTGCTCTGTTTGGAGAGGCCCGTCTGCAGCTGGCACCATCGTGAGCACTCAAGTTCTCTGTCAATAAGCACTTTACAGGGGAGATAAATGGATTTGAAGCTGAGGATGGGAGGAGGGTGTCTGGGAAAGAATAAACACATTATCTGAGCCCATCCACCAAGCCCCTGCACTGAAATGCTCAAGGACTCAGGCCATGTGCTTAGCAGGGGCTGGGTGGGAGAAAGGGACGCTCTATTCCTGTGGGTGAGGGAAGAGGCAGAGGTCTGGTCCAGTAATCATAGACAGCATTTGAAGACTGGGGTCTGTACTTTGCTTCACCCCCACAGGGGTGCGTGGTACTGTGCTATGGGATCGAATATCAAATGACAACTCAGCCACCATCTTGACAGCAAGACTAGAAATGATTAGCTTCTTGCAAAGACAGAACATAAATATTCATTCTAGATGGGTAGGTGGGGGGCAATATCCAGCAACATGGAAGGTGAAATCAAATGCCTGGGCAAATTCGGGAAAATTGTGACTTTTTTTTTTCTATAATGGCATCCCTCCCTATGTATTTTTAAAGGACCAAGAAAAGTCCTTCCCAAGGAAGTATAGGTTTGGAGAAGGGTAGTTCCAGACACACTTAGGTTTTGAAACACCGAATTAATCACTATTGGCCTTATTTTATTAAACATGACCTCCTCACAGAGTACAGGCCAAAGAATCAGGCACCAATATTCAGTATTGAAGAATATGGTTCTGAAAAATGATATTATGTTGTTCGATTGTCTTACAGTGCAAACCCGGCCATTCCTAAATCCCCTAGGAAATCCTTGTCCTTTTAGTAACATTACTAGTAACGTCATCATGAGATAGAAGTGGCTCCCTAGTTCTAGTACATTCCTTGTCCCAACACATCTGCTAATATGGTGCATTCACATTCTATTTTGTTGCCCTTCATCCTGTGTCACCCAACATACTTTGTGATCTGGCAGCTACATATAGCTCTGGTTTTAATATTTGTTACCTCCTCTAGCACTCCAGAGTAAAGAAATTCTTCTCTTCTCTTGTCTTCCCATTACCTCCTATCTCTCTCTTCTCTTTCCTACTTCTTGTTCCCATCACCTCTGAATTGGACTATGGCTACGACATGCTTCCATCTCTTTTCCACATTACCTCCACAGTAGATGAAATGAAATAGGAACTAGCCCACTTACCCCCAACACCACTCTCTTTCCCCTGCCTGACCCCAGATCCATGTAAGTAGAAGATAGGGAAGGAGTGAAGGGAGGAATCATTTCAGTGACTTGTAGGCTGGATGGGGACTGTAATAAGTTCTTCTTTCCCAAGCCAAGTGAGGGAGCTACCAAGAGAATTACTCTTAGAGACTCTGGATGGTCCAAGAAATAAAGACAGGGATTCTTGTCTCTCGTTAGAAGTTTGCAGCGCTCTCAACAATAGCTAAATTATGGAAAGACCCTAAATGTCCATCAGCTGATGAATGGATAAAGAAATTGTGGTTTCTATACACAATGGAATACTACGTGGCAATGGGAAAGAATGAAATATGGCCTTTTGTAGCAACATGGATGGAACTGGAGAGTGTTACGCTAAGTGAAACAAGTCATACAGAGAAGGACAGACTCCATATGTTTTCACTCCTATGGGGATCCTGAGAAACTTAACAGAAGACCATGAGGGAGGGGAAGAAAAAAAATGGTTAGAGAGGGAGGGAGCCAAAACATAAGAGACTCCTAAAAACTGAGAACAAACTGAGGGTTTATGGGGGGTGGGAGGGAGGGGAGGGTGGGTGAGGGGTATTGAGGAGGGCACCTGTTGGGATGAGCACTGGGTGTTGTATGGAAACCAATTTGACAATAAATTTCATAATAATAAAAAAAAAGAAGTTTGCTTGGGTAGCACACTTGATAAACTCCATGAACTTTCTTGCATGAAGCCTTTTCCAACCCCCACCTTTGCCCCAGCAGGGAAGGAGAAGACTGGATAGAAATGAAAAGAGTCTGCATCCTCTCCTTTTATGTTGCCATGGAGACAGGAGATTTCTTTGGGTCAAATGCCCACCCCAGAATGGAGCTGGGTTCATGCTGTGTGGCTGTCTTTCCTGGTCTCATCTGCCGGGGGAGGGTGACCAATGTGCCCTGGCATCCAACAGCAATAGGTAGTGACACCGAGGAGGTAGGGGAAAGTGCTGTTGGAAATAATAAGCTGGAAGCCAATCTTTCTAAATCAGGCAACTGATATGACTCTCCTTCCTCCAAAGGGGTCAAGGGGAAGCATTTGTGTGTCTGCTGACAGAAGGCATCTACTATCAGCCACATTAGTGAGAAAGGCAGAAACAGCCGCTGGAAAGACTGCTACAACAGAGACTACTCCTCAAGCAAAATGATCTTATTTTTTTCTGTCTCCCAACATCTTGCATGGGCTAGAGCCTTGAATAGGGAGAGGCAGAGGCAGACCTGGGGCAGACCAGTTCTCCATCTCAATCCCTAGGCTGAAGAGGAGAAAATAAGTAAAAGAGTAGGCACCCCCTCTTCTGGTCCCTCCAATCACAAATAGGGAAGAGGAAAACCTTGCTTGGAATATGAGATTGCCGCTTTAAATGGGATCATTTCTAATAACTAAAAAAGACCCCAAAATGGCCACCAGGAAGTTATGTTCAAGATGTCATTACGCGGCCAGAATGGCGTGGCTGAAGGCCCGAGCAAAGCTGGTCCAAACTGCTTCCTGTTTGCAGCCACTGAGTAGACAACATACAATAAATGAGTTCTCATAATGACACGCAATGACATGCATGACGTCTCATCATGTCACCCTGCTGGTGAAGAGCTCCCAATGACTCCTTATTCTTTACCCTACAGGATAAAAACGTATTCTTTGCATGACTCACAAGGCCATTGGTGATCAAGCACCTAATGCCTCCATGGGGTTATTTACCTCTTAATTCCAGGTTTGACACTTACAATCATCCCGGCTCACCAGGCTCTCCCACCCCTCTGTGTCTTCGTGCACACAGCTTCCTCTACCAGGAGAGCCCCTTTCCCAAAGGAAATTCCATCAAGTCTTGGTTTAATCCTGGTCTCTTCTGCAAAGCCTTTGCTAATATGTGGAGGCGGAACTACTTATTTCTTCCACCATTTTCTCTTTGTACATAGAACTCAATTATCTTATTGAGCTCCTCCTCATGGCAGTATCTGTGTGTCTGTTTTCTCCCTAGACTCTAAGTTCCTTGAAGGCATCAGCTGTGTGTTCTCCCTTATAACCCCATGTGTGGGTGGGGAGGGGATGGTTTGAAGAATAAGTTAGAGCCTGTGCCAAGAACATAAAATTGGCTTCAAAGAGACTGCCTCAAGTCTGTGATGATGTGGCCTTTGGGCTGACGGAAAAAAAAAATCTGATTTTATCTGTCAGGGTTCTTTCTATTTGATATATGCTCCTCTTAAAGCCTCTCTATTTGATGATATATCATGTTATTTCTAGTTGTCTCTCCCTGGGTGGAAATCCAATTTTATTTAGATTATGAAATTCTAGAAGGCAGGCCTTATCTTGCTATATATTTTGCATGGCAGAGACATGTTTAATTCTATAAAAGATTTCCTAAAGTCTTATATGTGCCAGACTCTATGCCAAAGTAGCAGATATCAAATAGGGCAGTCATGGCCTCTGCCCTTCAGGGCTCCGCAGAGGCTGGTCCTTCTCTGTCTTGAAATTTTGCCCTCCTTGGCCTTGAAGGAGGTTCCTGAGGGGCCTATAGAGCAGCACAGATAGGGAAGGGTGCCAAAGCAGTTGGGTCAGGCCATTAGGGGATCCACCCCGCAAACACCGAGGTGACAAGTGTCTCGTCCAAATCATCGTCACAGCCTTTCTTGGTTCCAACTCCGATGACCTTTTCATCTATCATACTCAGTGTTGACTGCATAGTAACTGCCACTAGAATGTGAAATAGTGGAAAGAGAGGGGTCTTAGAATCAGAAATGATTGAATTCAGACTCCGCGTAGACCAGACTGAGCTAGTCAGATTTGTCACTTATGTTTCCCATTAAATTTTAGCGAGGTGGACCCACCTTTTGCAATCCTAATATAAATAGAAGAGGGTTGTTGGGATTGAGGTATACTGTTCTGGATCATTTCCTTGCCCTTCCCCATTCCCTCATTGGCTGCTGCCCCATAACAAGTGTGCCCAACACATACATACTTACACACACACACACACACACACACACACACACTCCGAATGGGCCCTTTCTCTCACTTCTCAACTAACCCCTCTCCCTTTCCCCGCAATGATTCCTCCACCATCACCGTCTCTCAAAAATCTTGCCAAATTGCCATAACCATCTTTATTCTGTTCCTGTAAATGAAGTATTTCATGCCTTCGAGGATTTTCACCTCAATAATTAACATATGTTTCTGAAATTCTAAATATAAGTAAGTCTGGCTTTACATTTCTTTGGTCTTGGACATAGACACGTACATATCTAGTGTAAATACAGAGAGACTGGGTGTGCGTGTGTGCGTCATACATGTATGTAGGTATGTAAGCAGACACACTATTCGTGTAACAAATGCAAAGCGGAAGTGTATTTTCTACCTCAAGCCTTTCACTGGCTCTTTAGTCTCATCTCTTGGACGAAAGCTTTGCCTCCCCCACAAGTCCCCAGCCCCACACCCCATTCATTCCTTAAACCTAGTTTTATCTGGATCCCCTCAAGGAGTTGCACTGTTGCAACCCTGAGTGTTGAGGCCCAGCCTCCAGGCTAAACTCCGATGTGTCTTTTAGTTACTAAGGACATAAATCTTCCCCTTAGCTCTCTCCCGGGCATTATTTAAATCGGTCAGATTGAGAATCCATCCATTTCTTTCAAGCCCAACCCATGCAGAGCTGTTAACACAATGCCAGAGTTTGAGGCATTAAGCGTGTACCTGCACGCACTTCGAAGTTCTTCATTTCCTTCCCTCTGGGAGTGCTTTCCAGCAGACAGGGGGAGAGAGAGAGAGAGAGCAGAGCCTAAATAAGCTGATTTATCTGGAAAACCATTCCTCTCCATCTTTGCCATTTTAATAAAGCTCAGCTTGGGGAGAGATTTGGAGCCCTTCAGGAGCAGGCCCGTTAAAACAATCGAGGAGTGTGTAAAACACAGCTCAGGCCCTGCCTGCCGGTCTGCAAACTGACGTCACCTCATAAATCCACCGGCTCTCCAATCTGCGAGGCACAGCCCGGACCCATCAGTGAGCCGCTTTTTCTGGAGATTAATTATATGTTCAGACAGAGGTCAGGTGTGGGGTCTTTAAAAGATTGCTTCAGTGTTTTGCGCCCCCTCCCTCGTTCGGGTAAAAAAAAATTATATATATGGGTGTCCCTGTGCAGCCAAACTGCTGAAAGGAACACAGAGGCCTAGGGGCCAATCCACCGAATCAGAAGGGATGCAGACATCATTTGACCCCCACTGCCCTGACCACAGAGGAGGGCCTGAGAGCCAGGGTAGGGAAGGGGCTGTCCCTTTGGTGCCTCTTACCTTGCTGCCCTAAGGCCATAGGTGTCTGATCTGCCCCCAGGGCAGTCTGTGGTCAGATTGGAAATGCAATGAATTGAGACAGGCACAGGCTTAGGACAAGCCGGCTCACAGAGGGACGTTGTCTGGAAGCGTGTGCATCCAAGGGGCCCGGGATGCTGTCGGGGGCCTCTGAGCTCTCTTGCCGGGATGAGCTGGGGTTCGCACATCATCCACCTGGATGTCTCTCCGGGGAATCACTTACACACGCTGAAGAAAGAACAGCAATCATTTAACAGAATGTGGAAAAGGGAGAAAAAGGTGAGCTGTAGCAGTTGTCAAAGGTGGGAGTGTTTCCAGAAGGGAGACAGTAAATGCTGTATACTCTGAGGGCAGGATATGGGAGAATGGATTTTTTTTTTTTTCCTGAAACAGTGCAGGGACTGACGAAGCTGCGGTCGATCAAAAAGTTTCTTAAATCTTGTTCACAAATTTTAGGAGCGTGGCAAGCAGTGATTTGTTGATAAGTGTTTAACAGTTGTCTCTCCGGGAGACAGAAGTGCTGACTTCTGTGGTGGAAGGACGCTCATCGAGGCTGCTGATTTCAGATCCCAGTGTCAGGCCTCCGAATGTGGACATGGGAATGGACAGCAGTAAGCTTTTCCAAGCTGGTGAGAGCTGGCTCGGGTCCACGGCTGGTTGTAATGACCACAGTCAGGAGTTACTAAGCTGCGTTCTCAATCCTTGTGCTGTAAGAGGCTTCACGGCACAGCTGAAAAGGTCGGAGCCCAGCGGGAGGGTCAGTCCTGGCCCGCCACGCACTCCTGGTTGTATATTTATAAGTGGAAACATTAAAGGGCGAAACCTAAAGAAGTCTCCCCATCCCTTGCAACTGTGAACATGCAAGATTTGGTGCCTCCATTTCTCATCATTGCTCTGATGGTCCCCGCCTTTGGTACGGCAGAGGACTGGATGGCATTGTAGGTGGGTGAAAAGGGTTTCAGTCTGCAGCTGGTGTGTGGTCCCCTTTTTGGGGAATTGGAAAGAGAAAGCCTAGCTTCCTTCCAGGTAAAGGGCCTGATTGACATAGCCTGATGGGAATCATGGAGAGTTCTGGAATGCAGCTCCATTCATAGCCCCTGGCTCCTGTGCATGCCCCAAATAAACACAGACTGTTGATGGTGGTTTCAGATGAATCCCCCTGCAAGTGCTGGCATAGCTGTGTGGCCACGGGGCCTTACCCTCCAGGGAGGGAGCCCTGAGCAGGACTGTGACACACGGGATGCTGTTAGAGGGGGCCGGAGAGGTGAGGGGGGGGGGGTGTCCCTGAAAGCCAATCACTGCGTCCTGTGGTTTGGCAGTTGGCCTAGGAGCCCTGGGGCCTTCTGGGGAAAAGCCAGGGAGAGAGGACAGGGTGAGGCAGAGAGGGAGGAGGACGGGGGAACCTGCTTTCACAAGGCAGGGTGAGCTGTGTGTGCCTGTCAGGCTCAGAATTGCTGGCTCTTTCCTGGAGTGACTTTCTAGAAGGGAGGAAAGGAAACCAACGTGCCCTGGGCAAGGCACGTTCACCGTCTCTTTTCGACCTCGCAACAACCCTGCAAGGCAGATTTCGTCACCGGTTCTCAGATGGGGAAACTGAGGCACGGACGAAAAGGCCTGGCTCTGTGCCCCACAAAGATTAAATGCTAAAGGTGAGATTCGATCCACCCCGATCTGTGCCCAGGGCCCTGCTCTCCTTGGGCTTACGCTCCTTTTTGTCATCTCTGGGTCAAACCTCTGGCTTCACCAAGCAATCTCATCCAGCACATATTTGTATGATTTTCATTTCTTCACACTCTCTCTTCGCAAACAGCCCTTTGGTTGTTGGAGTGAGTGACCAGACTGACGGTGGTGGCCTCTGGCAACAATAGGGAAGGGACGCTTAGCCTGCAGCTTCTCTGTAGGGGCGGGTTCCACGTGCTTCCGGCATCTGCCCCGGAGACTCTCAGCTGGCTTGGCACAGCCAGGGCACCAGCGCAGCCCTCCTGCCAGCAGACCGCTAATCGCACCAATGATTCCTTCGGCTTCTGGCTTTGGAGCTCAGCGACCTGTGTTCAATTGGCCATGTGTCCCCATCAGAGCGTTGACACTTGTCAGCTGCTCGCTCAAGATCCAGGCAGGACTCTCTCTGTCCATCAGTCCTCGTGGCCACGTTCTGCCCTCCAAACCCTCCTTGCGCAAACATAAGACTCACCCTGAACTCCTCCCCACAGGGGCACTCACCCCTTGGCTCTCGTTCAGAATAAACAGGCAAGTCTCTAGACGCTAAAACCCTGCCCCGAAGTGAAACAAAGCCAGCAAGGCCACCTGCCTCCCCTCTCCCTGTTCCCATCGCATCTTCTGTGTCCCTTCTGTGCCCCACTGACGTTTTGTGCTGACTTATCCACTTGAAGGCAAGCACCAAAATCCCTAAATGCTTTCTTTGAAGAACTTTTGTTGAGTTTTTATGGTTTGGATGTTCTCTTTTTCCCCGTTGGTAAGGTGGTGAGTTTTGCTGGCTGGGAATAACAGCAAGAGCTTTTACTGAAGTTTGAGCAAGGCTCACTTACTGTCTTGCAAATAGGAATACACGTAACAGGTCTTCACAGATGGCAGTGATAACACCACCCACAATGATGGTAACGGCAATTAACGTTTATTGAACACGTACTGTGTGCTGGGAAATCTATTAAGTACTTGTGAAGATTGTCTTCAGTACTTACAGCAGCACCACGAAATAGAATCTCTCCATTTTTTTTTTAAATTTTCATATGAAGAAAATGAGGTTCAGACCAAGTAGGTTAAAATTTACTTAAGTTTTCAAATCTGGTAAAAAAAAAAAAAAGTCTGGTGCTAGAATCTGTGTCTTTGCCAAATGTTCTATACCCTAGAATAGGTATGTGTGTGCATCAAGAATATTAAACTTAGCCACGCAAAATGGCCATTTTGTAGACCAGAAACTAATATAGGCAACTTTATAGAGGTTCAACCTACAAGAGCAAACCCAGAATCCCCTTATCGTCATCATCAGACTTGATTATCTTTGCATTTTGGTGCCTTCCACAGAACAAGCCCTGGATCTGTTAATGTTTTCCGAGTATAAGAGTGAGGGATTGAATGTGTGTGTGAGTGGGAGAGAAAGATTAATTACCAGAAGCAAAGGCAGGTTTCAATTTCAGCGGAAGGAGCCTGGGGGCAGGGCAAGGGATGTTTGTGTGTGTGTGTGTGTGCATGTGCACTCCACACACATGCATCTGAGCCACCGATGGGGAGGGTCCACGTCCCCTTACAAAAGCTCCACCTTATCTCTACCTTCTCTGTGAAACTGCCTGACCACTCGTGTTTCTATCCCATATTTCTCACTGCCCTCACTGAGGTCTTTTCATCCAAATGTCAACCTAGTACCTCCAAAAGAAATGACTGAACAGATGTCCTTTTGAAGAATGTGTTACATTTTAATGAACTCCCCCAAACTCCTTTCTAGCATCAATTGTCTGGGGTGAGAAAGTACTGGTTTCAGCTGAATGGAACGGACTTGAGAGAGAATCATCCTGTGGTCCAAGCCCTGGCATCAATCATTTTCTCATGTCACTTGTGACTTCTCTCTCTTCTCATCACAGATCAAAGTGATGTCAAGCCAGTTCTTTGTAACCTTCAAAGCCACAGGAGGACCTCATAGCGAGGGGAGGGTGAGGGAGGTCCATGTGCCTTGGGGTGGGAACTAGACCATCAGAGAGGAAAGTGGGAAAGGTCAGAAGCAGCTTAACCTTGCTAGAGGGAAGGGTCAGGGTACTAGAGGAACAGGGACACCAAACCCTAAGATCCAAGAAACGGGAAGCCAAAGCTTAGGGCATGAAGCCCTTGGACATGATTCAGCACAAAGGAATGGAAGGAAGGACATATGCCCAGGGGAGCACTATAAGGAGAAGTATGAGACGCAGGAAGACAGGGCTTCTGCTTGCCCTGCAAAGCATGGCCTCCGTGTGTTTTAATTTTTCACTGCAATCCACTCAGTGAAAGTGTTTTTACTACCTTCCCAAATAAACATTTGTTGATTGCCAATTATACTCACTTGTTACCGTACCGATGTATCATGTACATTCTGAGACCGACACAAAAATATAAATCAAAACAACGGAGAAGATAAAAATAAGTAAGAACGAAAGTAACATTTTCTTTCTACACCCTTGAGGAATCATTTTGTGTTTCCCTTGGGGTGAACTCGTGCCATTTTGGAGAACTCTGGGTTAGAAAAGCTCTGCCAAGAGAGATATAATGTAAGCTGCATATGTAATTTTTTAGTAGCCTCATTTTTAAAATGTAAAGAGAAATCCATGAAATTAGTTCCAGGAACACATTTTATTTAACCCAGTATATCCAAAATATTATCATTTCAGCGCCTAATGAATATACAACTTAGTAATGAATTGTTTTGTAACTAAGTCTTTGGAATCTGGTGCATATTTAACACTCATAGCACATTCCCCTCTGGACAAACCACATTTTAAATTATCAGCAGCTACATGTGGCTAGTGGCTACTGTATTAGACAGCACGGGGATGGACGAGTGTGACCTCGGGAGGAATGGAAGTCCTAGGGAACATGTGCCTGCAGTCAAGGCTGAGAACGATAGAATAAGTATGCTCATCTGCCAATGTCCACAGTGTGAGCTGTAATCTTCCAGTTGCTTTGACTAGACAGCCTTCATGCATGCATATCTAGTTCAGGGTCATATGTCCCCATGTAAAGAGAATTACACATAAACACATACATGTATGAGTGTAGTAAGAATGTGTACAAATACACAACAAACAGTGAATATTGGACACTATGGAGATATGATATTGAAAAACAGTAGTAGATTATTAAAATTTTCTTTGTATGTGTCTATATAGTTTGAATTGTCAAAATGCATATTTCTTTTAAAAATAACTTTAGGGGAACCTCAATGGCTCAGTTGGTTGAGCGTCCAACTTTGGCTCAGGTCATGATCTCACGGTACATGAGTTCCAGCCCCACATCGGGCTCTCTGCTGTCAGGGTAGAGCCCGCTTCAGATCCTTTCTTTCTCCGCCCCTCCTGCTCACATGCTCTCTCTCTCAAAAATAAAATTAAAACATAATAATAATTTCAAATGACAAAAATTTTTGCAAGGACATGTATTATTTTTTATTAAGTATACAGTCTTAATTCTTATAATATAATATTTATTCCATCATTAAGATCTGGAATTCCCCATAAAGTCACTGTTTCTCTTTATGAAGAATAATTTTGTTTTGTTTTGTTTTGTTTTTGGTGGAGGGAGGGTTGGAAGAGGGAGGTTGAGCTTAGGGTGTCCAGATAAAATATAGGGTGACAAATTAATTTGGATTTCAGATAAACAATGATTAATTTTTAGCATAAGCAGATCCCACCAAATACTTCCTTGGAATTATCCAGGGATAAACTCAACATTTACATGGGACATACACATTTCTACTAAAAAATTATTCATTGTTGATCTGAAAATTCAGATTTAACTAGGTGTCCTCTATTTATATTTACCAAACCTAATAACCCCATTTGGGCTGCCACGAGCACAAAGGAGCATCAGTGGTCTTGAGAGCAGCTTTTCTCTGCACCTGGAGGAAAGTGCTGTTTCCCAGAGGATTATGCCCATCAGTGGCTCCCAACCGAGATCCGGTGGGGAGGTCCTTCTAATTCATCCCGCCTTGATACAACAATTATGAAAGCAGATTCATCTCCCAGTCTCTCTTCTCCTCGCCCTAATTTTCCTCCAGATAAGACCTGAAGTTTTCCTAAATTTGAATTCCTCTTCTAGACGTGTTTTTAGAAACTTGACTGCGCAGAAATGTTACAATTCTTCCATGTCCCAGATAAGCACATTACTCACCAAGGTAGGTAAAGATACCTGTTATAGTTGGGCTCTCAAAGAATTGATAAGCTTTTATGAAGATTCTACTCTATTGTTTTTATTACATATCTATAAGCAGCACACAGTGCTGGGATCATGGTGAGGCGTGTGTGTGTGTGTTTGTGTGTGTGTGTGTGTGCTCATGTGCACACCTACATGTGTAAAGTTAGAAATCCGCACCTTATATCCAGGCCTTTCTACTGCTTGTTAATTTCTGGTATTCAGATGGACATTAGCTTACATCAGGCTAGCAGAAAGCCAAAGCCCGTGAAATTTCGCACAGCCTCTATTCATCAAATTCATGTTATAGATTCACCAACGAAGGTTTTATTCTTTTCCTTAGATGATCCAAGGGTAACCTCAGCCTCAAAATGTTTCTGTAGATCCACCCCAGATACAAATCTTTAAGAAATTAGCCAGGGCACCTGCCTCATGAAGCCACAGTATTCTTCTCCTGGGGTTTTAATGATGCAAGAATCCTTTGATCCAGAACTTTGGTTGTCTAATGTCTAATCCATTAGCAGAATTGCTTTTTCCATCACATCCCTCTTCACCGGATTTAATTGGTTCTGTCTATAGAGTTCATACCACAGATAGGAAGACAGACACTTGCCCTAGTCTCCAAGTATCCCTGTGTGCATCTTGAATGTGAGCCAGGCTAGTGTGACAGTCACATTGGCTTTCCTAAACTCATGCCTTCATCCTACCCTGTCCCTATGTTCTCAAGGGCACAGAAACTGCAGGCCAGAGACTTGGGTGAATGCAATTTCTAGAGATGTGTCACATGGGGAGGAAATCCTAATTCGAAGCCTGCAATGGTACCGCAAAGTCATGTTGCCCATCCTCCTGTTCCTGGAAAACAGCAGCAATCATGGTAAGGGCAAATTCTTGGATGAAAGGAAACATACTAAGAGCGTCTGAGTGAGAGTGTAAAAAAAACTGAAATTGAGATAAAGAAGGTTAATACATCGAAAGGGCAAGAAAAACAGCATATGCACTTCTTGAGAATCTTGGAAGAAAAAGGATGCTGCTATTTTGAATAATTAGTATTAAATGAGACTAACTGCAAACAAGAGACTCTGGATTTCTGGGTCCCAAGGAATACTGTCTCCATCTCCACCATGGGCTGTCTCTCCTGTCCCTGCACCTTCTTCTATTCCCTCTGTTCAACTTCTTATATTAACTCTTTTTCTTCTCTTCTCTTCTCTTTTCTTCTCTCCTCTTCTCTCCTCTCCTCTTTTCCTGTCTTCTTCTCTTTTTCTCTTTTCTTTTCCTCTCTTTTCTTTTCCTCTCTTTTCTTTTCCTCTCTTTTCTTTTCCTCTCTTTTCTTTTTCTTTTCTTTTCTTTTCTTTTCTTTTCTTTTCTTTTCTTTTCTTGGATTAAGTTCTCTGTTGTTCTAGAGACAAGGAGCTGGGCCCCTTGACAGTGCTCGCCCTATGGGCCTGGGTTCCAGAACACCACAAAGGTGAAAGTTCTGCCATGAACTCATTGGACAGAAAATTTTTCATTTGCACACTGGACATTCTTGGTAAAGACAAATGTATCTTCCTTAAAAAAAAAATAGGTCATGAAACCCATGTTGATAATGCATCTCAAACCATATGACACCCCTTCTCTGGAAATTTTAGATATCAGGGAAGGATTTGGCAGAGGTTCCCACCCCCTAATTTCTCTAAAAGACCCAACAGCAACTAAGTCATCTTTTATAAATATATGCAAGACCGTGAGCTAAACTCAGCTGACGATATACCTCAGTCAAGAGCTATTGAAGGATGGATGAAAGAATGAATAATGAATGGATTTGCATATACTTTGTGTTCTGCTAGCAAGAGATTAAATTCACGTCCCAGAATAAGGTGGTGGCAGAAGAGAGACTTTGATCGTTCGAATACATCACAGGGTTTGCCTCATACACATCCTATATCCATACTGTGTAAGTTTTATGGAAGCGACTTCAGATTTCTGAATCACAGTTTCCATTGTTATTAGATAGGGATAGTAACATCTGTTCAGCCGCTTCCCATGGTGATTGTTATCAGTGATACATGAAGAACTCCACAAATGTAAGGGACTCATATTACTAACTCCCTAAATTTGAAAAGCAGACATATATATATATATATATATATATATATATATATATATATAATTTAGAGGAAAAGGAATAAAAAGTATAATTTGAAAAGTTCAACCTCAGGTGTACTCAAGAAATAAGAGTTGCATTGAAATAATGTATTTTAGGGATTCATACATTTGGCTCCAGCCTTGGTATGCTCAACAGCATCAGCTTTTCAGCTCGAGCTTCTTTCTTCTTCAATATCAATACTGCTATTTCTCAACCTGTGTGTGATTAAAATCATGTGGCCTCATAGGTTTCTATCAGAAGTAGTCCACATAAGAACATTAGTAGTATGAATGTTACTTATGCATATGCAAAATCATGGAAGCCTCCTACGTCTAACTTTCAGTGATGATTTCTCTGTGTGTTATGTGTTGAAATTCTTTGTTATTTGAAGTAGACATGTATATAACTTATTGAAAGAGTAAAATGTTGCAATAATTATAATGATCATGAAAGCTGTTGATTTCATGGACATAAAATTATTGCTAAGAATTGCCAATTGGCAAAATAAATAGGAAGCTACATTTCCAGTTAATACTATTGTTAAGAGAATACATTAGCTTGATAAATTTGGAAAGACCATGCTTTTTGAGGTAATACACATAAACATTTCAATAATAATGAGAATAATAAGCTATCTTCCTGTGTGGATAGGCATACGTAGATCATTATTTTGATCTTTGTGAATTTTTTTGCTTACTTGCGTCTGTTTATTTATTTGTTTGTTTGTTTTTGTATGCTTGCATTCATAAGACAAAGTTAATGTGAAGCAAAATACAAAATAAACTTTTAAGCATTACATTCAATTTTTAGTTATTGTATTAGACTTAGGTCGTGAGTCACTCAAAGAGTATATAATTTATTAATTGTCTAAGTAAATAATGAAGCGAGGATAAAGGCAGAATGTTTACTTCATCATCTCAAAATTTATTACGAGCAAAAGATCAAAATCCTTGATACATTCACTACTGGCATAATAAAGAATATTAAATCTGAAGAAAGAAAACGTTACAGAAAACTTAGCGCTCCCCAAATATCTTGTGTCACCATAATCATAAATGGAAGAGAGCCTATTAAATATCACACTCAACCCTCAGTAATGAGGGCAGGAGCAGAATGACACCTGACCGTTCTGGGAAAACGCTCTTCTTGGACTATCATTCCAAGTTCAAAAATTTAACTTAAATGGTTCATAATAAAATTGATCATTATAATTACATTTTTAAACAATTTCAGGATATCCCCACATTTTATTTGATGATAACAATAACATTTGTCTTCACCTTTTATTCCTGACAGATATGATTTTAACATTTCCCATTTCTTATTTGGCCAAAATGTCTTTTCGATGTATGCCTAAACATACTTTTTTAAAAGACCCAAATCAGATCCTTCCACTGGCTGAAGATAGTGAGACAGGCACTCACATATAGTATCGGGGGAACATAGAACAATTTTCCTGGAAAGTTATTTGTCAACATTTTGAAAAAGGAAAAACATCACTGTAATGGCTGCCACATAAATCTGATGTTCCCACTATGCCCCCAAAATACCCAGGAAACAAAGAAACTACACAAAACGCATTCATCAACATAATTACATTTCTGGTAAGAATGTCACGTGGTACAAGCCTTATGAGAGGAATTTGGTAATATTGAATAAAATCACGTACAGGTGTATCTTTTGGCCTGATGATATCACTTCTAGGAATTCCCCTGAGGACTCAAAGGGTTATATGTTGCAGCAATATTTATAATTGCAAACTATGGGAAACAGCCTCTATACCCACACGTAGAAGAGTTGTTTCATAAACTATGTTAGAATCACACAATGGGGTATTTTGTGCAGGCAAAAACAATAAAGAAAGAATTCTATGAACTAAGGTTGAGTGATTCGCAGGATATATTAAGTGGAAAAAAGCAAACTACAAGAGAGTATAAATAGTATGCTGCCTTTTGTTTAAGAAAGAAGGATGAAGAAGCAAATAAGCATGGACTGCTCAGAAAAATAATAATAATACAGTGGGGATAAATTAGAAACAAATGAGACTGGTTACTACATTATTTTCTGTTACAGCAGTGCTTGAAGACAAAACCCGTCTCTTCATTCGCTGTTCTGTAGGTGAGAAGTCCAGGTGGCCTTGACTGGGGTTTTACTAAGAGTTTCACATGGACAAAATCAAGGCGTCAGTCAGTGTGAGTTTTTATCTGAAGCCTCTGGGGAAGAACTCAGTTCCAAGTGTATGCAGGTTACCGGCAGGATTCGGTTTCTTGCAGCTGTAGGACCCGGAGTCCATGTTTCCTTGCTGGCTCTCAGCCGAAGGCTGCTCAGTGCTCAAATCTTCCTGTTCTCCTTGCCATGATCCTCTCTATCTTCAAGACAGCAATGATGTGTCAAATCTTTCGAATTGCTCTGACTTCTGATACCAGCCTGAGAAGACTTTGCTTTCAAAGAACTCATGTTATTAGGCAAATCTCCCTTTTGCCTTATCGTCAGGAAAGGGATACCTCGTCGTACGGACAGATTCCGTGTACCCTTGAGGGGGTGGGCATTTACAACTGGCAAGGTCATTGATGGTCATTTTAGAATTCTGTCCACCACAGTTACTTACAAAGGGTGAGTGAGAAGGAGGTTGACAGAATAGACGGAATGGGGAGAATGACACTTTTTGGCACATATCTATTGTACAGTTCAGACTTTGGGAATTATGTTAACATTTCACATAGCTTAAAAAAAAAAAGTAAGAAAGGAGAGGAGAGAAAAGTCCTCAAATGTGATTCAAACAAATCAAGTGAACCAAGCCAAAAATCAAATAAATTGTATAACCATACTGAAGTGGGAAAGAAAATCTAACCTGAATAACTTCTGGACATAATATTTAAACTATATGCCTTAAGGCTAAAGGAAAAACAACAACAATTTTTAAACAAATATTGAACTCTAGTTAGTAGGCTTCTTTTGTTCAAAGAAGCATGGGTTAGCAATTTTGAAAATGCTTTTTATGTTTTGAACAAAGAAGTACTTATATGGTGGAAAATGGGTGCCGTATTTCTCATTGTTGGATGAGAAATCTCCAAGTATGGATGGGGAAAGAATGGAATGAATCCTGTGCCACTGAATTGAAATGTAGGTATCCATGGAAACTTGTAGTTTCTAGTATATAGATATAGACATAGATGTTATATATGCATACACATAAGCTTGTATGTATGAGTGTACGTGCATGCATACATCTGTTTTCTATATTTGCTGATAGGATAACGCCCATAACGTGGATCTAAATGCCTTTGCCACTAAAAGGAATCAAGACTCTTTTGAGAAATGGCTGAATCTGGGCTGGATCAGGAAAAAATACAAACTGACATGACGTGATGAAAATATCCTTGTGTGCCAAAAGGTAAGAAAGTGCACAAAGAATGATGTAGATATGTCAAATGGACCCAGGAACCAGTCTGAAAGAGCTTGGACTGGTGAAATCTGGGACTGTCTGAACATCCAAATAAATAATCAGAGTCAAGGAATACCATCCACTGAAGAGAACAAAATCCATTAGTCTACACTGAGGTAAATGGATGGATGAATTAATAAACAAATAAAATAGATTAGAAGAGAATATTTTTCTCGCAGTAGAAAGCCAACCAATAACCATAGAAAGAATGATGGAATTAAGACACTACTCTTCAGGCACCATAATAATAATAATTTATTTAAACACAGCCTCTCATGGATGCTAAAACTAATGTGTGAAAATTTAAGGAGTAACAAGATACCTCTATAATCTCAATGTACCTCCCCCACCCCAAGGTACATATTAATTACAAGGAAGAAAATAGTGACTTTATAATGGAGAAACTGGGAAGGCACCACCTTGACCAAATAATCAAGATTACCACATCCAGATAGGAGACAAATAGATGCCATGTGCCTCCTCATATCCTGTACCGACAGCACAGCATCACGTCTGTGGTGTTCTTGCTAACATCACATAGCCTAAATCTAATCGAGAGAAAACATCGGGCAGATCCAACTTGAGTGACCATCTCCCAAATGACTGGGACATTCTTCTCCATTGTCAATTTCATGAATGGCAAAGAAAGACTGAGGGACTTCTAAATTAAAGCAGCTTCGAGGGACTCGGCGACCAAAAGCGAAGCATGATCCAGAATTTTCTTTGGTTCCTAAAAACATCATGGGAACATTTGGCAAAATATAAATAAGGCCTGTGGATTAGATCATATCTGCATTGCATCAGTATTAATTTCCTGATTTTGATCGTTGTTTCGTGTTTATGTAAGAGAATGTCATCATTTTCAGGAAGTACCTGCTGTGGCATCATAGTGTTTAGGGAGAATGGAGCATGTCTGCAACTGACCTTCAAATGAGTCGGCCAAAATATATATATATATATTGCAATAAAAACCCACCTGTAATTCCTCCACATCCATCTCTAGAAGTGGTTGGTTTGGAGGAGGCAAAGCATGTATCCAGAGTGGGGCTTCTATTCCTTTCCTGCTAAATAAAAACATCTCATCTACGCAACAGGGTCAGCTAAAGGCAAAGAAAGTAGAAAGTGGCATTTTTCTCACTGTAGAGAGGCACTGCCCTGGGGAGTCACCACATGAAGTTAAAGTACATTATCAAATTCAATAAGCCTGCTGCACCTGATCACTTGGCGAAGAGGACAAAAGAGGCAAGAGCCTGTGCCATGACTGAGCAGCGAGTGATCTTTAAAACATCAGCACTAACCAACCAAGAAATACAGTCCCCACAATTTCAGGCTCCTACAAATACTCAGGTAAGTCTCCCCTACTGCAATTGACAGAGAGAGTCAGAATTTCCCTTTTCATTGCATTGGGAGAAAGTTCTACCTCTCTGGACTGAGATGGACAAAGTGTGAAGGGTTCCTCCCTACACCCTGAAAAACATGGGCGTTCTTCAGCCCTTGCCACAGAGCAGGATGGAGAACAGGATACGTGCCAATGTCTAGCCATCAAAAATTTCACACTATCAAGACCTGCCCAGGACGACCCAAGCTTCAAAGACTATGACCATGCTTGGGGCACCTGGGTGACTCAGCTGAGCAGCCGACTTTAGCTCAGGCCATGATCTCATTCATGGTTCTTGGATTCGAGTCCCACATCAGGCTTGCTGCTGTCAGCACAGAGCCTGCTTTGGTTTGGTTCCTCTGTCACCCTCTCTCTCTGCCCCTCCCCTGCTTGCATGCTCTTTCAAAAACAAATAAACACTAAAAAAAGAGGCATTGACCATGCTGGAGGCGAGCAGTTTTGAGAGCTGTTCTGTCCTCTCTGGATGCAACTGGAAGCCACAGGGAAGTGAAGCTTCTTCAGGACTCTTGAGGAGACCAAAAAACTCTACTCTGACCCCTTGACTAGAAATCTCCATTCCCATCAACATCAGGTGCATGCTTTCCCAGTTGCCTCTTCCCGGTTGAGTCCCTATTTGTGTTAAACCTGGTGATCACTGTCAATGCTGCTAAAGCCAACAGATACACTTCGCCACTTGAAAACAGCGGGGCCTCATGACTAACATCAGCCTCTACAATCTACCCTGTCAATTCCAGCTGTTCCCTAAATAAATCTCCTTCTTTATAATCTAATTCCAACCTCAGCCACGATACTATCCGCCTCTCCTTGCCTAAGGGCACCAGCCATCTCAGACTGCTAGACCAGCAGCTCAGGCCAACTGTTAAGTACAGTGATCCGGGCTTCCGTATGGTTCTGTGCTTTTTAATATTAGATTTTGTGCAATGATGGTTTCTGGCCCCATTTTTTTGGGGGGGCACATGTATGTTGCTGTACCTAGGTAGGTACTACTATCCTAGGTAGGCTTCTGCTTCTCTCACCGCTAACTAACCTTCAAACTCAGGATGAAGTCTTAGCATTAGTGCTAGAAGGAAAATCCAATCTGCAGCATAGTCAAAAGTGACAGGAGAAAAATAGTGTTGTGAACTATGAGAAAAGCCTCAATTTTTCCTTAGGGTCTGAACTAGCCTAGGCTGTTTGGCCTGTGGTAGATCAGGCTGTGGAGTTTGTTGAGCAACTGGGTAAAATGTGTCTCGATCTCATCCTCCAAATGAAAGTGAAGTTTGAGGTAGGCACAAGGAATGTGGTCTTGAACACCTGTACTATCTGCTACTATACCAACCAATCAGATTAAGAATTCTTCTCCCTTTGGTGAGTGTTTGGGGGTGGTGATGGGTGCCGGGCCATCATCCACCAGTGATCGAGAGCAAGAGATAAGCCATGGTCATATTAAATGGTGCCTAAAAGAAATGACACGGATAAATTTGAGTATCTTCTGCTTCTTCTGCCCAGTAAGTACCTTACAAGTAGAGGCTGGTCTCTTGTCCATTTCAGATCCCCTGACACTTCATTAAACATGGCCAGGAAAACTCCTGGATATAGCTTCGATTCTTTGGATTGTACTAAGAGTATAATTCTATTTGAAAACAATGGCATGTTAGTTATCTATTGTGGCATAGTTAATTATCCCAAAACTCAGAGGCTTATAACAAAAATACTTACTATCTCAAAGTTTCTGTGGGTTGGGAATTCAAGAGAAGTTTAGCGGGGTGACTTTGGCTGTAGTAAAATGTTAGCCAATTAATCACATGAAGGCCTTGACCTGAACTGAAGGATCTGCCTCCAAGATGGCACACTCAGAGGGTTATTGGCAAGAAGCCTTAGTTCCTCACTGGCCATTGGTAGTGGCCTCAGTTGCTCTGCATGTGGAGTTCTCCACGGGGCTATGTCCTCATGTTAAGGCAGCTGGCCTCCCCCAGAGCAAATGGGAGGAAGAGGATGGAAGACTGAAGGTACAATGTCTTTCGTCTACTCTTGGAAGTCATACACCATCATTTTGCCTCCTTATCTTTGTCACAAGTAAGTCACTAAGTACAGTACAGTACTTAAGAGGAAAGGAATTAAGCTCTATCTCCGAAAAATAAATAAATAAATAAATAAATAAATAAATAAATAAATAAATTGTGGGCATACTTTAAAACTACTGACCACATGTAGGATGGGAAGAATAAAGTCTGAAGGGTCCACAGTTATAATTCCTTGAATTCAGCTGGAGTCAATATATCATAGTGGAGTAGAATGAGATTTGTGTTCAAATGGGTTCAAGTGCAAGTCCCAGTCAAGGCTGGATTTATGGGCATTCAGCTAGTGCCCCAGGGCCCTATACTGAGAAGGGCCCCATGCTTGGTTTAATGCTCTGCCATTGTCATGGCAAAATTCTTAGTAATTGATCTTTGTATTCAAGTTTTTTAATTGGAATTCAATGGGACCATGGGGCAGGAGAAAGCCACAGTACGAGTGTTCAGTGCTGCTTCTTGGTACTCCATTTGCATACAATGTTCATGAAATCCTGTGAGCATAGAATTCTGGCAGAACCCCCAACGCACTGGAGTTCAGTGAGACTCCAAGCAAGTACCAGGTAAGCAGGTGATGTCTAAGACTGAGTGAGGCCTCCAGCAGTGGGGAGAGGCCACGTTTTCCTTTCAAGTGCTTTGAATGCAGCTTGCTTCAAAGGCAATGGCATTCCAAGAAACAAGAGTAAGTAAGGAATCTTATCATGTCCTTTATTATTCGTATTACTTCCCTGTTAGTTAACCACTTATAGGAAGAAGGGTGACAGAAAGAAAAGGAAAGTTTGGGTGCCTCACTGTTCCTTTTCTTCTCAGCCTTCTGTACTCACCAGTAGCTCAAGATAGAGAGTGTTTCTATATTAAGAAGTGAGGTAAAAATATCTGAACTCGTTTTGTGTAATTTTTACATTGTCCTGGTAAGAATGAAACATCTGTGCCTGTATGAACTACAAAATATGACTCGTGTGATTTCAGTGATTCCTCATAGCAATGAAACTCTCTTCTATTTGCATTTAAAAGTGTTATTGCACAATGTAAGTGTGAGCAGTAAAATCCATGCTAATAATATAGGATTTTAATTTTTCTTTCTTTACGTTAAATAGCAAAAAACAACATTAAATAGCAAATTAAAAAAAATATTACGACAAAGTAGAAGACATTGTGGAAGAATGGAGATAGCTTTATATTTTACTACCTTTAATGACAATTTTTTCCTGTTTCCTGGACAAGGGATCCCACATTTCCATTTTGCACAGGGCCTGAAAACGAGGTAGCCATGGTGGTCCTGGCTTGTTCTGCCATTCCCTGCTACATAATGACTCTAAAATGACTTATGTCTCCAAACTTCAGTTTCCTCTTCTATAAAATGGGGATCCCAGTAGTATATATCTCATGACATTGTTAAAAGGATAAAATGACAAGCGTCTTGAAAACTATTTAGCATAGTGTCTGGTTGGCATAGGCTCAACAAATCAATGATAAATGCTCAATAAATAGATGATGGTATTGCCGGGTGGTAACCACTGGGGATATGGACCTACCTGGTGTAAAGACCCATCTGGTCCTGAGAATGGAACACTGATTTTTTAAGAACATGGGTGAGACCTTTTCCAGGTAGGCCACGATTAGCGAATGTAGCCTCAGAGAAAATATCCTCACTAGCTTCTTACTCATATGCTGAGCTTAGCCCAAAAGGAATCAACCCACTTGCCCCATGTAATAAAGGCAAGGATTTCTTAGAACCGATGGTTCCAACATTATAATTTTACATACGTAAAACTGAGGTTTATTTATTTATTTATTTATTCATTTTAATATGAAATTTATTGTCAAATTGGTTTTTGTACAACACCTAGTGCTCATCCCAACAGGTGCCCTCCTCAATGCCCATCACCCACTTTCCCCTCCCTCTCACCCCCCATCAACTCTCAGTTTATTCTCAGTTTTTAAGAGTCTCTTATGGTTTGCCTCCTTCCTTCTCTGTAACTTTTTTTTCCCTTCCTCCCCCTCCCCCATGGTCTTCTGTTAAGTTTCTCAGGATCCACATAAGAGTGAAAACATATGGTATCTGTCTTTCTCTGTATGACTTATTTCACTTAGCATAACACTCTCCAGTTCCATCCACCTTGCTACAAAAGGCCATATTTCATTCTTTCTCATTGCCACGTAGTATTCCATTGTGTATATAAACCACAATTTCTTTATCCACTTATGGAAAGAGCCTAAATGTCCATCACCTGAAAACTGAGGTTTAAAGAGAAGAAATAAGGACCCTGGTCACCTGTTTAGAAACGGGCAGGACTGAGTCTTGAGTTGGAAGATTTTTGACTCCTGGTCCTATCCTTGGCCCTTTTACTTCTCAGCCTTCTGACTGACCATGCATACTTCTAGCTGAACATATACTTCGGGAGAATTTTCTCCCATGAAGTTCAGTTAGCTAGCACTGGTGCCAGAGGTCTCCTTTGGAAACCCATAGACCAGAACACCTGTTTCAAGGAGATGGAGAGTTAGGTCCCATTAGTAGAACACTTTGGGGGCCCGGGCTGCTCAGCTCCCAGTGAATTCGATTGAGTGGCAATCACAAGAATAATGCTAAGTTATGTTTTCATAGTTGACTCTGTGCTGAGAGAAGCACTGGGAAGGTGGATAAGCACACTCCTTATGGTGGAGGGGGTGGTGCTGGTGATGAGGGAGGCAATGCCATGCAGTCCGTGGATAAATGATAATATTGCCATTTGGTAACCACTGGAAACGCAAATCTCCTCTGGTGAGTGAAGTGGAGGACTAAAGGAGGGGGTAGTGGAGTTGGATGATCAAGTCTGGCAGGGGGGTGGGGTGGGGATGGAAGAGGTGTAAGGGGGTGTGGTGAGGGAGGTACTGCTAGCGAAGGTTGTGATCGGGGTAGTGGTGAAGGGGATGGCAGTGGTGGTGGGTGGGGAGGTGATGGTGTTAGTTGTGGGGGTGATGGTGGACATGGTAGGGAGGTGTGCTGGGGTGGGTGTATAGGGTTGGACACAGAGGATGGAATGTGGCACAAGAATCAACCCAGAGTTCTGCATGGGTCTGACCATAGCTTTCTCTGTTCAAAGATCTTCTTCCCTTATATGTTGGCAAACTCTGAACTGCTTACTGTGGCACATCACCGCCTCTTGAATTTCCTCTGCCTCCAGACTTTTTACTCCTCTCGCTTTTCTCTCCAGTCAGACCAAACTCCCCTGGCGCACTTTGCAGCTTCGTGCCATCCCAGTGGTGCAGTGATGATTGTCGCCTTTGCAAATGCTGTCTCCACTGCACTTAGAAGAAATGTCCTTCCCTGCCTTCATTTGTCCTTGAAAACTCAGACAACCGTCAAAGTGCTGTCCTCACTTCCCTCCCAGAGCTTCCCCTGGGCTATGTGCTCACGTCATCTCCCCCAGGTCTTACCACTGACTAATATTGTCTAAGCGCTGACTCTGGTTTGCTGGACTGAGTAGAAGCTACTGCTGGTGGTGGAGGGCGAGGATGAAGGACTGGAGCCTCTGAGAGGAATTGATATACAACTTCCAACTAAAGAGGGAAATCTGAAGAGAAAAAAGCAGGAGGGGGGATGGGCAGGACATTTTTTTTTTGTTGGTGGACCTGGGGTAGCAGGAGGGAATGGAAATAAAAGATAAGATGAGACAAAGTCTCCAGGTCAAAAAGTGTCTCAGTCTGGGCAAGATGGAGTCTCCTCTGGAAGTAAGATCCAGGGCAAAGTTTCAATACCTCCAGAAGATGGAATTTTCCCTGTTTGTCTTGAATGTTAAATTTACCCTCTGAGTGTACTGCATCTCAGATGAACTGGCCCTGGGATTCATCTTTGGAAATTTGTGAACTTTGATCACTGCCCACTTTTTCTCCTTAAAGTTGTATCTCACCCCCTGACCTAAGCCATCAATGGAAAAGAAGATGCTACCTCACTGCTAAGTCCTTGAGATCATCTACCTCCAGTGCTGCAACTATTTCGTGCCAATCCCTTCCTGTACTTGATTGGGGGGTGGGGGGGGAAGTTTCCTCCTACCCATGAGCATTCTTGTTTTACCTCAGAGAGGCCACTCCCGGCCCTTCTGTGGCCCTCTTGCCTACCTCTTGCCCCCAGAGCGGTCTGTCTCTCCCACTTTACAAATTATGGCAAGAGAAAAATGCAAAATAAAACAACGACAAAAGGTTTAATGACAGTCTCTTCTGCTGTAATGTGCTAATTGCCTTCTTAAGAAATCCCGTGTTATCAAAAATCATGCCATCAAAACCACTGTTACCTGCGAAAATGCAAGTTATTGACAAAAGAGGTGTAGATTAAAAAGGGTAATTTTTCCCCAAAGAAATATAAAAAACAGAGCTGATTTTAATAGTTTTAAATTATTTTGTTATGCTGAAGTAAGAAAAATACAGCCACTTGATTATCAAGTGACCAAAATAAATTTAAATACCTCTGAGAAAAATTCTCAAGGGGGAAAATGTGCCAAATTAGCAAGTATCTAGGTAAATTTTAAACCAGTTCCCAGCTATCAATGTTAAACAAAAACATAAGCTGCCAAACGAATAGCCAGCTACTCAGACAAAGCAGCTGCGGATTCCTGTAATGTCTTTGAAAAGGGTTTTGTTTTTTTTTTGCCCTGATATATGCCTACGTGCTATACTAGTCACCAATGGCACGAGCATTTTAACCAAAAGTAGCAGGCATGAGGCCAGGTACGCTGAGTGAGGTTATGTAACCTGGAGTAGCAAAAGAAATGACTGAGATACAAAGGAATAATAATTTGTAAGGAGTTGAGTGTAAAAAATAAAAATTAGTATCTCATTTTTACGTTGCTTGTAAAATGGATACCGTAAGTTTTAGAGGAGATATCTTCACAGGAACAAAACATGGTTCAAGCCGAGGGGAGGAGGTGGTACTCATCAGCCAGGTCAGGAGGATTGGTAAAATCCAAGGAGAGAGATTCTGATTTCAAGAAGAAAAGAGCTGAACAGGAAGAGAAGAAGGAACTAAGAAGCCAAGAAGCAGACATACATACGGCAGGCTCAAGGCAGTGGATCTGGACTGCAGAGACAGGGGATGGAGTCAAAGGGAGAAAAGAGCAGGAGGAGAGGCAATTAAATGTCTCAGTTTAGACACATGTTCCTGAGGATTGAGCCCGGACACTGGTAGAATGGCCAAGTGATGTGGCCATGATCTTCGGCTCCAAGAATGCTAGAGTGGGAGCGACCCCAGAACTCATCCAATTTAAATCATTCATTATCAAGAGAGTAAAAAAGAGGGCTGTGACTTACCCAAAGTTATGGAACTGGATGTTCCAATGTTAATTCAGTGCAAAGTCAGTTACAGATCTTATGAGCATGCTCAGGACTTAGGTCAGACTATATCTTTCTCTTCTAGAAACAGAAGGTAGAAAGATGATCAGTTCCACTTGAAATAGCAAATGTGGTGGAAGAACTAGTTCTAAATTCCCTGCCCAAATTAATACCCAATCCTCCACTTCCAAGTTCAAGGCATGTGCCAGATACAAGGCAGGAGCCATGGGCTCAAAGATTGCTTCACTTCTAGACTGTAAGACCTTTAGGGTCAGGGACCAAATTTCATTCACCTTTACATCTCCAACATCTGAGCAATAGTCATCTTTTAGTAAATATCTGTGCCTTTCAACCAGTAATGACTATATCCCTAGAGTCCCTTGTATTCCTATCTTTCGTATTACATACAGATTCACTGAGATCAGAGAAGTAAAGAGAAAAATCTACAGTCACAGAGTGAATTCAGAGCAGAACTCAAGCCTGCCCTTCCCATTGTCCTCACCATTGCTTTGCTACTTTTTCAAGAGGTCTGGGACACAGGTAAGGGCTGAAGCAAAAATGAATCATAACACAGCAGTTGAATCATCTGAAAAGTAGAGTCTAGATGAAAGATCTATAAACTGGAAAATAAAAATCCAGTAAGAGTTTCTTTAAAGTCTAAGGCTGGGACTGTTTATAACCATCTTGGTATTTGTAGCCTCCAACACAGGGCTTGGCAGATAGCCCCACATTGCTACTAAAGGAGGCAGCTCCAATTTTAAAGTAATAAACAGTATATCCTGTCGTTAAACTGCTCCCCAACTTCTATTGAGTGCCAGCTTAGTGCTTCCCACTTGAATTAAGTTGACAGAAGTCTTTGGAACACTATTGTGTGAGATAAACACAATGGCTGCAGTCTCTGGCCTGAAACTCTTTTCCTATGGGAAAGCCAGTTTCAATGATGATTTGAAGGTCGAATGAGGTCAACATCAAACAACGTAATGTGTACTGGACTGTAGGCAGTGAGCAAGGAGAAAGAACAAGCGTTTTGGAGCAGTAGACATTGGGGAACAGTCATGCTCCTTGATAGCATTATCCAAAGATGGCAGCAGTAAGTGGACTTCGACAGTCAAACTATGAAAGAGCACAATCTGAGCTATGGGTAGAGTAGAGAAAGAGAACCATAATCCAGGGTCTCTTGAGGGATTCTCAAATCTTTAAATATTCTCAAAGAAGGGATACCCCACAAACTCCCCAGAGCCATTGTTCCAAGTTATTATACCATCATACTAATGTATGATTAATGACATTTTATCAGCATGAGAAAGCAATTCATATGGGTTGGATTTTGTTTTTTAATTACTAGGGGAAATAAAAAACAAACAAACAAATTCCAGTTACTTTCTTGACCTAGCAGAGTGGTCTTTACAGAAAGGGGGATAAAGCAATGTTGATGAAAAGCAAACACAATTGTCTTGGTGAAGGAACGTCAGATCAGAATGTAATTCCCCTGTTCATGTTTTTCTTAGAAAGCGTTTCCATTCTGCCTGGTTCTGGGAACAAAGCCAAAGCGTGCATTAGAGGAACAGAGATTTCCAGGAAGTTGGGCGACTGAGGATGGCTGGGTGGGTGGGAGCCTGGGGAGGGTCTGATGGTGGGGACAGTTCTGACACCTCTGTGCAAGCCTGGGAAAGATGAGGTGCCCACTCTGCCTTTTATTCTGTAGCTGACAGGGCCCCTGAGAAATGTTTAAGGGTCAGAGAGGGGTAGGATTGAACCAGAAGACAGAGCCCGGACACCTCCCATTCCCTCGCCTTAAGTAATTAACAAAGCACAAAATCAGGGTGGGAAGGAAGGGAGGCAGTGACACCGAGGTGAAGATGGGCACCGTTCCCCACTCTCTCTGCTGGTCACACCTACCAACGTCATGCTAAACAGAGGTTTCACAATGGCTTCAGTTTTGTCCTCCATAGCCTGTCTTAGAAGCAGCCCCTGGAGAGCAAGAGCCACCTTCTTCTCCCTTTCCTTCTCTTCACATCATTCCATGTCATCTATTTTTCCAGCACGGTGAATGAACAAAACAGCAGGGGTCCAGGACCCAGAAAGGAAACGAGGATATAGACTGAGGCCTTCTGAACACAAAATGGCGCGAGGCATTTTGTTAGGTGTTTTATCTATCTCCCTTATTCATATGATCTCCACAGTTCAGAAGGCTCCTGTTCTCACACTGAGAGGTTGAGGGACTGTGGACAAGTGTCAGAACGTCTGTCTCCTTACTAAGGACGGAGTGTGTGTAAAATGGGCATGATCACATTTTCCTGTCAACCCCCGAGAGGTGCTGTAAAAATCAAATGAGACAATATACAAGGAAGCCTTGGTGAACCGTGAAATGCTGAACACACGGATGGGGTTATCATGTAGTTAATAAACTGCTCTCTGCGTTTAAACACCTAGAGCCGGATGTTTCCTCCATGTATCTCAAACACGTATTCTTACCCTAATCCCTGGTCACTTGGAAATCGGCCTTGAAAATCTAACCAAATCTTTTGCACCAGCCAGCATACCAAACCTCACTTCCTGCCCCATCTCCATTGGCCATGTAGCCTATGAAGTGAGAAATCAAATCTCAGGTTCCAGTAATAATGAAACAAGGGGGCTCAAAGAGCTCACATCCTCATCTTGAGGTTGACAGAGGAGAAAGAATCAGGTCACGGTGAGACAGGTGCCAGACATTGCTTGTAAAATGGATACCATAAACTTTAGAGGAGATACAGGTGCAGAGAAAAGGTGGGCGCTGGGCATCGGGAGGGAGAACATTGCCCTGATCATGGCAGCAGGAGCTTAAGGGATGATGCCTTCTGGGAGTCAGCGTTTTCATGGATGGTCTGGCACCAAATGCGAGCCACCAGAGGAAGAAATTAGAAAGGGACACTGTGGGAAACGGGTAAGAAGAAATGTGAAAAGGAAGGAAGAACACAGAAGGCGCTCAGTGCCCGCTATGAGGTTGGATTACACACTTCCACATGGCTATACCATCTTCTGTCCTCTGGCCGCCTCCTACCTCTCTTGCTCCCAATGTGCGACATCACCGGATAGCAGACATCTCCGGGTGGGAATATTCTAGCAGCACAAACTCTTTAGGAATCCAGACAGTACCCACCCAGTGACTGCTGGAATTAAGTCTGGGTCAGAAAGAGAATGGGTGGAGAGAAGGGCAGAGAGGAGCTGGGGGTTGGGGGTAATAGTGACGGTAGAGGTGCATGTAGCTTTATTGGGAAAAATTCCCAAACAGCAACTCAGGCTCCTTCGCAATCAAAGCCCAGTTTAAGGACAGCAACCCTTCCTCTCCTCCCTCCCCAGTTGTTGTCTCTACTGAGCATCTGCCGTCACTGGGCTCAGCCTCTAGACTCCATCATCAGGATTAAAAGCTAAGATACGTTTGGATTCAAATCCCAGTCCCTCCACCCATGAGCTGTGTGGCCCAGCTTTGTCAGTTCAGACGCAGTTCTTCCAGCAGGTGAATAATGCCTGTTAGGTCTTCAGAAACACTGAGCTATGTATCTAACGCCCTGGACCCAAGGCCTAGTTCGATAATTGGAGTGTTTATTATTACTTTATGATTTCTCTTAAGGTTTATTTAGAGAGAGAGAGAGAGAGAGAGAGAGAGAGAGTGCAAGTGCAGAGGGGCAGAGAGGGGGGAGAGAGAGAATCCCAAGGAGGCTCTGCACTGTCGGTGTGGAGCCTGATGGGGGGCTCAAACCCACAAACCGTGAGATCAGGATGTGAGTCGAAATCAAGAGTCGGATGCTTAACTGCCCGAGCCACCTGGTGCCCCTATTACTTTATTATTAATCATCCATCTGTCACCTCCTAGCTACCGCTACTTTCTCAAGTACAAGCACTTACCAGACACTCACTATGTGCCAGGATGTTGTACTAGCTGCTCAGACTGTGAGGATGAGACAGAAAATCCCTGACCTCAAAGGGCAAGCCATCTGATGTCAGTAGATAATGAGAGCTTCAGATCCCAAGGAGACACGCTGGCTGTGGTCCTGCACTTGAAGGAGTGTCGCATGGATGGCGGGGCAGGCCCGTCTGAGGGGCTTTGGAGGACTCTGCAGGGGAGGGAGGGGTCAGAGTCAATTCCCCTGAGGGGGGTCGCATCATCACTCCCCAGGATCTTGCAGAGGAGCCCCTGCCTTGGCTCGTGCTGGGCCCTCAGCAGCTTTCAAGCTCTGTTCCAGCCTGATTAGACCGGGGCTTTGAGGAGACGTTTCAGGGCCCCTGGATGGAGGGGAGCAGGTAGAGATATGGGAGGTTATCAACCCTTTTATTAGGCCCCAACCAGAGCAGTTGTGGCTGTGTCTGTTTTAGAAATTGGTAATCTGAGCTAGATCTGAAGAAAAGGTCAAGCTGATAAACATGTCCAGAAACCCCCAGGCTAAGTGATTTCTAAGATGCTTTCCAAGGATGGGAGGTTAGCAGTCTCTCCAGGCTGTCTCGGGCAGAGGTGCCTGGGGCTCACACGTCCTGGCTTCCTGTTCCTCCAGCCTCAGGGCCTGAAGGCTTTGTGAACAGCAGTGGTGCTCTGTCCAGAGCTCTTTCATTCCACTGGGCTGTTCACAACCTATTTCCCCCCACCTCCTTATCGTTCCGCGCCTTTCCCCCTTCCCCCACCAATATAGCTCATTCTCCCCAATTCAGAAATCGGAGAAGAGGTCAATTGATCCACAGAGAGGTGTAATCTGTTGAGAAGTGTTAGAGAAGCAAGTTTTCTGTTTGCGGAGGGACCCGGTGAAAACATAACAATAGGTCGGACCGCTATTGACTTAAGCTGAACTTTATTTCATCAGCCAAAGTCTTGACCTGCAGGTCAAAAGTCAGGCTGTCAGAAATGGGCAAAAACCAGCCCTCCAGGGAAATAGGAGGCTGAGTGCCCCACTAAGGAGGCTCTCCCCCACTCTGAAGTTCCTGAGAGGCTGGAAAGGGACTCTCAGGCTGAAAGCAGGGCCTGGTATGAATTTTCTCATTATGTGGGGACTTCTCTTAGGTTGAGTTGGCCTCTACATTCCAATACAGCGTGGACGTCAACAGCAATTCAAGGTCACTGTTGACTTCTCTATCACTTTGTGATTAGAAGGCCAAGTCCCTTGTTTAAAAAAGAAAGAAAAGAAACAAGAGAGGGAAGAAGGAGAGGGAGAGAGGGAAGGAAGGGAGAGAGAGAAGGTGGGAGGGAGGGAGAGAGGAAGGGAGAGAGGAAGAAAGAGAGGGAGAAGAAGAATCTTTGGAAAATAGAAATCACATTCAGTAAGTGAATTCCAATGTGCTTCTTCAGAATAATAAATAGCCTCTGGTACAATCATGTATCTTTGTATCTTAAGTTTTAAAATTCTAAATATTTGTGATGGGGTTATAAACTCGAAACAGAATATAAAGCTGTCAAGACCTATTTGCAACCTGATATGAGGAGCAGCTGACCAGACAATTCAGCCACTGTATACAAAGCATACTGTATACACTTTATATATAAACATCTGCATTCCCGGTGGCTCCATCCAAAATCGGCTGATTGTGTCCCATGTCACAGACCCATGTTAAGGGGAGTTCCCATCTTTCTGTGAAGATAGGCAGAAGTAGCAATGTGAAACAATTATACCACAAGCCTTTGTAATTTCAGTGATCTGTCTCTTAGTAAGCAAATGTCAAAATCTAGTTTGAAATATTTTTTAATGTTTATTTTTGAGAGAGAGAGAGAGAGAGAGAGAGAGAGAGAGAAGGGGAGGGGCAGAGAGAGAGGGAGACACAGAATCGGAAGCAGGCTCCAGGCTCTGAGCTGTCAGCACAGAGCCCGATGTGGGGCTCAAACTCACGAATCACGAGATCATGACCTGAGGCGAAGTCGGACGCTCAACCGACTGAGCCACCCGGGCGCCCCCAAAATCTAGTTTCATACATCGGCTCATCCATGTCTTTGAGTAAAATGGGCTGAAATTGTAATGTGATGATGCTCCACATGTTTATAAGTAAGGATCCTAGTGCAAGTTTTAACGTCTCATTCTTCTCTAAGGAAATTTATCTCAGATGCACCATGGCTGTGTTGCCCATAGTTCCAGGAATTCTGCCTGGATACAGAGCTGTTTTGACTCGGGCAGCTCATCTGCTCTAAAGGGTGGAGAAAGGTATGTGGCACTGTGAACATCAACTGGCATGGAGCACTGCTTTATGAGCACAGACGGCAGTCAAGTGAGGCTGCACGGGAGCACCCCTTTTGCTCTTGAGTTATCTACTGCCCTGGTCCTATGCAAACCTTCAGAGAGAAGCCCTCAAATGTCCCTGTCCTGTGCATTGCTAGAGCAGTGTTTTAGTTAGTCGGCTTCTCCAGCATTTATGAAGGTGTGCATCCTCAGCCTCTTAGTGTCGGGTCAGAGGCTCAAGTTTTCATGTCGGATAGCCAAGAGCGTATGCTGAAGAACACTGGGGCGCCTTGCAAATCAAAGTATCCTGTGTTGGAGTTTCAGACCAATCATATTCATGCCCTTCTCTCTTAAGAGTTCTGAACCAATCGAGACCTAGACCCAAGAACTGACCAGAGATCATGGGCTTCGACGTTTGGGGAACTGACCCGGAGAGCACTTTGAGTACGAAGTGAAACAGACTGCCTTCTATTTGCCCTTCTGATGAAACCTTGGGACCCAAGGCCAAATGAACCCATGTTGTTGCACAGCTAATGCTTATTCAGTCAGGCATAAGGAAAACAGGAATTTCCCCGTGAGACAGGAAGTCTTGGGGAGGGGGGTGGATGGAGGGTTGTGGATGGTAAGTTCCTATGTGTTTCTGACCTTTAACTTGGTAACTGCAAATAGGCAGGAACATGGATTGATGGACTGTGGTCTTCCTCTCTTTCATCAGTCACATAAATCTCCTCCCCACAGGGAGAAGCCAGCTGGGTCTAGAAGGAACTTGAGGGGAGTTCTCGGTCGTCATTTCGTGACTACAGAAGTTACTCTGCGTTCAGTCGGGAGCGTGAGGAGAGGAAAACACTGTCTCTATGCCCTTGTTACTGAAAACAGCAGGATAGGAGAGCGAGGACCAGGCACCAGCATGGGGTTTGAACCCGGACTGTCTATGTAAGTCCTTCTGTTGTTGGTTGGGTGACTTCGGAAAGCTTCTTTTAGCTTCTCTAAGCCTCAGTTTTTTCAAAAATAAAATGAAGATGATGAGTGCTTTTTTCATCCTGTTGTGAAGGCTTCAGGAAGCAAAAATTGAAGTCCCTGCCACAATGCACAGGCAGCAAGGAATGTTAAATATATACGGGTTCGCTACTATTAGCTACTGGGGCCCATCTGAATGGCGACTTCTTTTCTCCATTTTTCTTCCATGCTAAAATTTCCTTCCTCATGCCCATGCTTCTGGGCTTCAGTCATGGCACAAAAATAAAAGAAGTCAAATGTGTTGAAGGGGGATGATGCGGGCAAAAAATGAGCAACTGTCTGTCACAGACTCATTTCTCCAAACCTTGAGCGGCCATTTCGTGTAGAAGACATTGTCAGAGTCACATAGCTTTACGTACCCGGCGAACGCACCTCTACCTATGATGGGCCCACATCCACCCAGGGAGCTGAGGAAGACGTTTGTTTCAAAGGAGAGACTTGTTGGTGTATAACTCTTGTCTGAGACCATCCCCACTAAGTCAGAGCTAGACCAAAGGGAAGTTAGGGAAGCTCATTTCCTTTGTAAGCCACTTCCCCCAGTGACCCTCTGGTGGTCAAACCATGGGGCCTCTTTGAAATGCTCTGGTGCCACCGAGCTGAAAAGGAAGACCAGAGTTCCCTGAATTTATCTGAAGGAGAGATAATGAGAACTTTAATGAGTTGTGACGAGCATAATAGAATAATAACCAGGATAGTTGAGAACCACCATTTTAATGGATTTCCAAATTGTGTATGCTAGATTGGTTTTGTTCAAAGAATTAGCTCTAGTCATCAATTTTACTGGATTTGTGTGTTGGTTTTCCAGTTCATTGATTTCTGTACTTGCTGTATTATATCATGCGTCCTGTTTTCTCTTTATTTTTTATAGTAATTAAGATGAATGTTTGATCCAATTATTTTTATTCTCTCTTGTTAATAAAGGAACAGTTAAGAACATGAATTTGTGCGCTCAGTAAGGCTTTGGCTATATCCCATACATTTAGTAATAAATTTTTTTTGTGATAGTTTAGTAGTTTATTAATGCAATATTTTCTTTTTTAAAAAAATTTTTAGTGTTTTATTTATTCTTGAGAGAGAGAGAGAGAGAGAGAGAGAGAGAGCATGAGTGAGGGAGGGGCAGAGAGAGAGCAGGACACAGAATCCGAAGCAGGCTCCAGGCTCTGAGCTGTCAGCACAGAGCCCGATGCCGGGCTCGAACTCACGAGTAGTGAGATCATGACCTGAGCCAAAGTCGGATGCTCAACTCACTGAGCCACCCCGGCACCCCAATATTTTCTTTTTTTTAATGCTTCAGTGAGTTGTTTTAATAAATGATATTTTTTTCATTTTAAGAGTAGTGCTTGTTCAGTACGAAGAGTTTGGGAAAATGTATCTAATCAATAAGCTAACCACCCGGAGATATGGACTCTAACTATTTTGGCATGTTTCTTCACAGTTTTTAAATAGTGCTGCGATGAACATCTTTGATGATGTTGCCCCACCCCTTATCCATGGGGAGTCTGTTCCAAGACCCAGTGGACGCCTGAAACCAGGGAGTGTACTGATCCCTACACAGACTATGTTTTCTCCAAGGAAACATTCGGGCCACTTCCTAGGACACACAGAAGCCTCTCACTTCAGTTCTCCTGTGGTCACCGTGGTCTGGAAGCAGATGACCCTCTTTCTGATGCAATATTATCTAATGAATACTAATTGCAATTTTGATATCTTACCTCCAATATTCACATGGCAAAGTTCCCTTTTTATTATGGGAGTTGTTTGCTTTCTACATTTTTAACTTTAATGTCATTATTAATTGATAGACCAACCATGTATTAGTGAGAAAATGTGGCCATTATTAAGATTTTCTTTCTGGTAGAGTATATTAGCAGTATTTGAGGAAATAGTATGGACAAATGAAAATGAAGTGTGAGATCTGTTTATCAGATTTGAATTTATATATTATATATTTAACATATATATCACATATATGTCATATATCCATATATACACATATATGTCAGATATACATTACATAGGGGCGTGTACATATCTATTAATATATCATTAATTTTGTTGTTTCCACGGTCACCGATTTTATTTTTGATCTATTTCGTCGGTCACACACGGACATGTGTGTTAGAGTCTCTCACAGTAACTGTGTGTTCATTTTCCTTATGTTTTTCCCTTAGGTTGTATTTCTAGCTATTTTTGGTCTTACTTTGGTTTTTATAGTTTTCTGTGAAATTTTCGGTGTCTAAAGATACTCTCACCATGGACATATCATTGACTGACGTATTTTTCAAATCATGTTAATGCCTTTTGCTTTTAATTTTACACTTTGTTTGAAATTTATATTTGAAATAGGACCTCTGCTTTTGTTTTTTGTTCTTTTTATGTTTTTCTGAAAAATTAAATACACGGCACGTTTGTGCATACCTCATGCCATTTTTAAGGCCTATTTGTGGCGCCTGGGTGGCTCCGTCGGTTAAGCGTCCGACTTGGACTCAGGTCATGATCTCACGGCTTGTGAATTCGAGCCCTGAGTTGGGCTCTGTGCTGACAGTTCAGAGCCTGGGGCCTGCTTCCTATTCTGTGTCTCCCTCTCTCTCTGCCCCTCCCCTGCTTGTGCTCTCTCTCTGTCTTTGACTCAGGAATAAATACACATTAAAAAAAAATTAAGGCGTATTTAAAAACAACATGTCATATTTTGCATTGTAATCCAATCTATTGGGTTGGGGAATTCAATTTTAAATTGGGGAATTCACGGTCGATCCATCTGGTCTCCCTCATCCGGCCTTGCTGTACAGATGTGGCACAGAGCAGGGACTGGAAGTAAGTCTGTGAATCAGACAAGCCTGGGTTGAGCTCTTGAATCTGCCTTTTTCGTCCGTGTGACCTCAGGAAAGCCGCTTATCCTCTGCGAGTCCCTGTTGATTCATCCGCAACATTGAAACAATTATATTACTGAGGTTGCTACCAAGAGTCGATAGAAAATAATAGCCAATCACCTAATAGTACCTGACACACCATAGGCAGGCAATAAATGCTGGCCAGCCTTTTATATACAGTGATAAATATAAATATGATGACATTCCATACATAAATCCTATTATTTTAAGTTGTGTGTTTGTCATTCCTTTGATTTTGAATTTTCTATCTTTTGATAGCTGGACTAGGTTTGCTTGCTTTTATTTTCACAAATAACTTGAAAGGCAAACATTTGTTTTTAATCGACTAGTGGTCATCTTTATATTTTCCAAAGACATTATTTGAGTGTCTTTTCCCTGAGGGTCACAACCAACAATCACCTCCCCTTACGTAATACGTGTGATTTACAATGTCTTTCCTTACCATCCTCCTCTGCCTCCCGACCTATAGTAATATAATCTGGGGTTTCCACTGGTAATTCTTTTATAATGAATTAATATTTGTACACTGTATATTTTCTTCATAAAACATAACATTTGCTTTGTTCTATAACCACATTTTTAATTACTTAGAGACAACTCTGTGTTTAAGACTTAATGCCAACCACCCGTCCTAATATGCTATTATATTCAAATTTTATTTATTTAATTTATTTTTTAAGGTTTATTTTTGAGAGACAGATACAGAGTGTGAGCAGGGGAGGTGCAGACAGAGAGAGAGAGAGACAGAGAGAGACAGAGAGAGACAGAGAGAGACACAGAAGCTGAAGCAGCCTCCAGGCTCTGAGCTGTCAGCACAGAGCTTGATGTGGGGCTCCAACTCACCATCTGCAAGATCATGACCTGAGCCGAAGTCAGACGCTTAACCGACTGAACCACCCAAGCGCCCCATTTATATCAAATTTTAAACTTTATCTTTTACATTTATGTTTCGATTGCCTCAAGTATGTCATTAAGAAAAATCTTTGGGGTGCTTGGGTGGGTCAGTCGGTTGAGCATCTGACTCTTGATTTCGGCTCAGGTCATGATCCCAGGGTCACGAGATGGAGACTTGCATTGGGCTCTGTGCTGAAGCCTGCTTAAGGTTCTCTCTCTGTCTCTGTCTCTGTCTCTGTCTCTCTTTCTCCCTCTGCCCCTCCCCCACTCGCAGGTGCTCAGACTCTCTAAAAAAAAAAAAAAGAAAAAAGATAAGTCTTCCAGATGAAAGTGTAAAGGATACCCATTTTTTAAGCTCTGCTCTATCTGGAAATGCTTTTACACCAAAGACAAATGACCAAGTATGACATCCTTACGTTACCACCCTTTGTCCAAAACTCTGATGACCTTGCCCTAGTTAGATCTGGCTTTGCAGTGCTGCAGAGAATTCTGCAGTAGACATAGGTTCTGGCCCTGTGTTTCGTTTTGTTTGTTTGTGAGTGTAGATCAGATGCCTTCCTGCCTTCTCCCTTCCACGCCAAGATGGCAGTGAAGCATGGGAGTCCACTAGAGGGACCAAAGTTGTTGCTGTTTTTGATTTTTCTATCATCTTGGCAAAAGGTGGCTTTGACATCGAAACCCAGTTAAAACTTTAATTTTGACAACTCACTGTGTTTCACCTGAAATTATGTGGAGATATCAAGAGTTGCTAGAGAAACCACATATACACAACTTTAGGGAAGAAAGGGGAATCTTTTCCTGCAGCTGGAGGAAGGATCACAGGAGAAATGTAGGAGTCGGCCCCATAGGGAGGAAACTGAGGGCCCATGAAGAAGTCCAGGTTTGAATCTTTTTCCACGTGTGGTCCAATGTCCTCAAATAGGAGGGTTCAAGGTGTGCTGGGTTTTATTTTCTTGAGTTAATTTAGTAACTCATGTGTTATTTGGGCAGCAAAAATAAATGAAACATAAGCCCTGCCCTCAGGTTGCTTACACTATGACAAAAGGGAAGAGAAGAATTACATAAAGATTGTAGAACACATTGGGCGCCTGGGTGGCTCAGTTGATTGAGCGTCCGACTTCAGCTCAGGTCATGATCTCACAGTTCATGAGTTTGAGCCCCACATCAGGCTCTGTGCTGACAAGCTTGGAGCCTGGAGCTTGTGTCAGATTCTGTGTCTCCCTCTCTCCCTCTCTTCCCCTCCCCTACTTGTACTCTGTCTCTCTCTATCTCTCAAAGATAAACATTAAAAAATAATTAAAAAAAAAAAGATTGTATAAAACATCAAACGTAAAAAGTATTTTAAGAGTCCAGGTGGCTGGTTGACCAGAAGTTGGGGTTGAAGTGGGCTTCTCACAAGAACGCTCTCATCAAGTTGTCTGGACCTAGAAGTCGCTTTGGATGGCCATTAATGTGGACACGTCTGTAATGGGATAGGCTAACGGTCTCAAAGGACCTTCCCAATTCTGAGATTCCTTGAGAATAAACCGAATTTAAATAACAGTGTTTTGGAACATCCTTATCCTGCTTCACTCCCGCAAACTTCTGTGTCTTATTTAGTCTTCCTGGGCACTCCCCAAATCTCCAGCCTGCTCTACAGTGGTCCTATCATGGCGGACACTCAAAAAGCTCTTACGTATGCTGTAATTATTTCTTTATAGATGTGTTCTTTCCTCTAAAAAGAGTAAGTTCCCCCCCAAAACAGGGATAAATCTTAAAGTTTTAGATGACAGAAAGATACCAAAGCATATCTGTCATTCTGTTAGCATTCTGTTAGCATCCTCCATCAGGAGGATGGAATGGGGACATTTTTTTCCTTTATATGTCTCCATATAATTGGACTTGTCTCAAATATATAACATTTTACTTTTGTTATTAAGAAAGTCGGTGAAGGAAAAGGACAGAAAGAGCAAGAAAGAGCAAAGAAAAGAGAAAAGAATAAGGAAGAAAGGCAAGTTCTACGTATCATGCCATAGGGCCCATCCAGTCAGAAACCCTGATGATTTTTTGAACAAATCCAGTCCCTACTTGCTTATCTTACCTTCCACTCTGGGCTCACCTTTGGGTTCTTCTCTCCAGGCCGCTGATTTCACGGAGACAAGGCATCACTACCAACTTAACTTGGTTCTGCTTACTCTGGCCCCACCAGACCAAGGAGACTCCCAAACCCACAGAAGATTATTATTATTATTTCCCTTCCACTTCCAAAGGGAGAAAGAACTAAAAACCACAGATAACAGAGGAGTGTTTCCTCTCAGGCTGAAAGCCCCCTGAAGGGAAGGAAAACAGGGCCTCAGATCCTGCCCACCAGCTCCTGGCCTAGTGCGGAACAGACCCATGTGGTGGTTTGAGGATGAGGACTGAGCTCTTTCTCCAGCTTGGGATCTTGAAGAGCTTCCCAGCTGCCCAAAGCCCCAATTTCCTCCACCGCACGCAGATGCAGCTGAGTCAGGACTGGGCCAGTCACCATGATGAAGGGGTTGCGTTTGCTCTTGGTTCTAGCCCTGCCTCCAGTCACAAGCCCTCTGGCTCTCTCCGGGAGGACCCCGGGCACTCCATCTGCCTGGAGATGCTTCTTCTCTGCCCAGCAGTCCAGAGATTGCTCCCCTTCTACGCCTATTGAACCTGCCCAGAACAGTGGGATGTAGCAGGCATCTTGCTGTATCTGGCCTATAGGCAGAGAGCCGATGAGCTGTGCCAATTTGCACAAGTGACTTTTCTGAGCCTGGATTTCCCCCTCAGAGCAGAGGGGGTGGGGATCATCAGGGACCATCAGGGCGAGTTGCCGGAGGGTACTGGACGTGCCATGGCCCCTTGTCCACTTGGAAAATGAGTGTAAGAATTACTGCTCACAGAGGAGAGGGGAGGGGTCCCGAATCGGTGTGCGGCACACTGTCGAGGCTCTGTATCAGCTCTTCACGGTATTTCGTTTCCAGCAGGGTTTGCTCTCTGATAATTCCTTCGCATTCCTTCACTTGTGCCTCGAGCTCGACCAGAGGCATGGCTTAACAGGAGAGTCGGGTGACAGCTGTGCTTTCTTGCAGTGATAGCCCTTCTGAGACATGACTCTTGCTTTTGTTATCTAACCTATTAGAGGCCATAATGGAGAGAAAGAGGCACATACTTGGGGATTTGTGGAGCCTGCCAGTCACAAGACATTTGATACACAGGAACCTCCAACTCTGCTGGTAGAGGGATCTCTCATCACCTCCTCACAGTCTGATCTTTGTCTCCCGTACCCCAAATGAGTGATATCTTACCTCGCCCTTTCGCCAAGTCCATTAACGGATCTTAAAACCCATCTACCTGAGCACAGGCATTCTTCTGTCACACATCACTTAAGCCAGCGTCTGGCAAGCTACATTCTTCTTGGGAAGAAATGAATTCAAAGGAGAGAAAAAGAGACCAGAGACAACGGAGAAAGCCCCTGGGGAAGTTCAAATCGAGTGAAATGCAAGAATGGGGGGGGGGGGCGGGGTGGGGAGAGGGGTGGATACAGCACGCTGCTTAATAAATGCTAAATAAACCAACTGATTCCTTCTTTTCTCCCTCATGTCTGAAGTTCACAGGCGAAAGTCTCGGTTCCCTCTTTCTCCTGGGAGGAGCATCTCAACAACCCATAAATGGAGTGTTTGGGAGGATAAGGATAAAGGGCAGGAAGAGTAGGCCAAGGTCAGCAGCATGTGTTCCAGGGCTTTCTCCTGAGTCTGGGTTTCACACAAACTGTACCTATGGAGTGCGCGTCATCTGTCAGGCGCTTCGCTCCTTAGAGACATTAACTTGACCAGTCTTCAGAGCAAGCCCATGAGAAAGGTGCTGTAGGGGTGAGGAGCCCATGGGAGAGGGGAGGACTATGGGGCTCCACCAGGCTACGAAATTAACCCCTGGACACACAGCTGAGTCCCAGCAGGGTCGTGCCAGTCACGGGAGTTGGACGGTGCTCTAACCACTGTACCACACTACCTGCCTCCTCCGCCGTCAGCTCAGGGCGACCCCGGACCATCTGCTCCCTGGATCTGCATGTTACCTTCCTTGTCTCCTACGTGACGGGGTGAATGACGTAGTCTGTACATTTCTTTCCGCCTTTATCTCTTTGTAGCTCTCTCAGTTCTCCAATGCAAAGGAAGATTACATAAAGCCCGCTCTTTTCAATTCTCAGCAAAGCTGGTGAGATTCCACCTTCATTAGCGTCCCCAAACCGCCACAGCATCAGAACTTTTACCTACGGGTTGTCGCTCCAACCCACCCACCCACTGCTTGCTGTCCTTTCCCTTTGGTGAAGACCAAGGCTGTATAACGTTACCAGTGGAACAAAGGGATCTCCAAAATGCTTTCGCGGGGTCCTCCTTTTCCGTATTTCCCCCCTTGGCATCGTCCTTGCCCACAGACAGGTTTGGGCAAGACAACACCCAGTCGTCTTTATAGAAATGATATTCGCTTCCCCCTTACATCCAAAGTGGAAGAGGAACTAACTTCATTTAAGCATGGAAAATAAAATTGCACACAGCACATGCGGGTTCCAAACCCAAACCAGTCCCCCACATTCTGTTGTGGTTGTACAGAGTTGAGGAAAGGGGGGGGGGGGAGTACTATTTTCAGTTTCTGTAAAGCAGTGAGGAAAAGTGCAGAAATATACCCAGACTCTCAAGTTTGTGCAGAAGACATCCAGTCCCTTCATTCAGTGGAATAGCAGGCTAATATTAGATTCTCTGCCTTAATAAGCAGCTATTTAAAAAAGAAAAAGAGAGTGAGAGAGAGAGAAAGAGAAAAAGCTACCTTATTATAGGGTGGGAAATTCCCAGGAAGAATATGGGAAAAAGTCTGCAGCCAATATACACAGCCTTAAATGTTATTTTAAATTCAATTTTAAAAGAGAGATTTAGCAGCTGTGATTAAAGTCTCTTGTCTCTGAATCTGCAAACACAGAAATATGCTGCTGAGGAATTTAGACATTTATCATGGGCTTTAGATAGTTGCTAACCTTTCAGCTGCCTTTGAGTATTTTAAAGATGTACATATCTGCTTTTCTTTCCCTAAATATGAGGCATCACACTGATCTAGTGGAGAATGAACATAGTCTGATAGCAGAAAGTTCTTGTATTGAGACAAATGGAAGGAATGGGATCAAAACATAAAATTCTTAGGGCTTCCTTCTTGTTTTTTACTTTTTGACTCAATGAAGATCATAAGTAGAAAAACCTAACTCTAAATGGCTTAAAAATGTTAATTTATCAAGTTCCCTTCTCATCGAACAAGAAGTTCAAATTAGTGTGGTTTCAAAATTGGCCCATTCAGTGGCTCAAAGATATATCATTATGGATCCAGGGCTTGGGTGTTTTTGTTTTTGTTTTTGTTTTGTCCTTCTTTCTGCTCTGTCATCCTCAGTCTATCAGTTATGTCCTCAGGCTCATCTGCCTCATGATCACAAGATGGCTGCTGGAGTTCCAGACATCACATGCAGATGTTACAACTTGAAGAAGAAGGAGCTTCTCTTCCTGTGTAGGAAGTCCCCCACATACTTCCTCCATGATTTACAAGCCAGAATTTCATCATATTTTTCTTATATGGCCAGGATCATGAAACCACCATGGCACACTAATTGTGACTCTCCTGAAACACTTGACCTTATGGTGGAGGATAGAGAAAAAAAGTAGCCAATTCTCTAGGAAGTTGGAAATTAGAAAGAAAAGAATGGATGCTTTCAAGACAACCTACAGTGTCTGGCGTACTCCATAATGGAATACTTTCCTGAGAGTCTGCGTTACTGCACATATTCAGGAAGTTCCAGAGGGAATATTTAGGAAATACGGAGAAATATGTTTTCTTATATCTACAACAACTATTTTTCCAAAATCGTAGATCAGATTAATAGAAGCGTCTTTATGGGAGACAGTTGATGGAAAATAATTTAAAAATGGAGACATCCGGGGCACCTGGGTGGCTCAGTCAGTTAAGCAACTGACTTCGGCTCAAGTCATGATCTCACGGTTTGTGGGTTCCAGCTCTGCGTTGGGGTCTGTGCTGACAGCTTGGAACTTGGAGCCTGCTTCAGATTCTGTGTCTCCTTCTCTCCTCCTCTCCCCCACTCATGCTCTGTCTCTCAAAAATAAATAAATGTTAAAAAATTTTAAAAATATATACAAAAAATAAAAATGGAGACATCTGGACCTAAAAAAAAATCCAGGATATACAGGTCCTGTACATTTCACAGTTAGAATAGGGTAGAGGTTAAGTGCACAGACTCTAAGGCCACGGTGCTAGGGCTTACGTTATGCCTCTACCCTTTAATAACTGCTGACTTCGGGCAAGTTATTTAACCTCATCAAGGGGATGATAGTGGCAGTTAGTTGTTAAGAGGACAAAAGGAGTGAAGACTGGTCCAGGGTTTAAAACAGTGCTTGCCGCACAGAACTTGTTATAAAGGTATTAGCTGTAATTATTATCTGATAAATATCTCTTCATATACAAGCAGATCCTTTGAAATCTTTATCCTCAGGTCCAACGTGTATTCAAAAATATTTGTTGAACCAAGGAATGAATACAAAATCACCCCCTCTCAATCTTTCCCTGTACTGTATTTATCTTGACCGAAAAAAAATAAAATAAAATATCTTCTCTTGTTAATTTCTTAAAGCCACAACCCAACTACTAAATCTTAAACAGATAAATAGACTCTGAATTTCTACTAGAATGAAGATTCCACAGGTAGGGGCCACGTGTGTTTCCTGTACCATTCTGTCTTCTGCTAGCAGATGCGTATCTGGTACACCTAAGAGCTCTGTATATGTTGTATATGCTCATTCAGTAAATGAATGAGCAAATAGCTATAGCAGCTCCTGTCTCCATCTTCAGTCCATCACCATAGGCATGGCCCACATCACAGACCTAAGGGAAAATCGGGTAAGTGGAAATACTTTCCTCTCAATCTTTTATCCCAAAGGTCTACCTTCGGCCCATGCTTTACCAGTTCCCATCCCCATCCTTCCTCCTTTCATAATCCATAAGCCTCTTCCCCACTGACCTTGAAAGTATCTAGCCTGAAAGTATGTAAAGATGAAGAAATTCATAGCAGATTGACAGAGGCAAAGAAGACTGAAAGGGTATCTTCTGCTTCTAGCCATGACAGAAAAAGTCACACTAGACTGACTCTTGGTTATGGATTTAATGGTGCCTTTTTAAAAGATGTTGTATTCCTACTGCCTGGTACCTATGAATGTGACCTTCTTTAGAAGAGAGTCCTTACATGTCAGCAAGATAAGGTGAGATCATTGGGGTGGCCTTGATCCAATATGGCTGTGTTCTTATTAAAAGAGGACAATTGGAACCAGAGGAAGGAACATGTGCAGATACAGGAAGTATTTTGCCTACAAGGCAAGGAGTACTTAAAGCTACCAGAAGCTAGGAGAGAGGGAGAGCCTCCAGAAGGAACTGACCTCCCTGACAACTTAGTTTTGGACTTCTAGCCTCCAAAACTGTGAAACACTAAATTTCTGTTTCTTAATCCACCGAGTTTATGGGGTTTGGCAACCCCAGTACCCTCCTACCGAAAACAACTATGAAACTGAACAAAATATATGAGGGAACTGCTTGTAAACATTTGGACAACAGGCAGTGCGGTCTTGTGATCCTTGAGAGAGGACAAACCCATGAAATAAATAAAACTGGGAAGACTTCATCACCAGCAGATCTGCAATACAAGAGATGTGAAAGGGGGTTCTTCTGGCTTAAGAGAGGCGACATCAGATGAAAACAATCTACAGGAAGGACAAGGAGTACCCGAAATAATAAATGCGTGGGTAAATATAAAGAATACATTATTTTCTTCTCTTTACTTCTGTAAAAAACAGCACACTGTTTATTTTTTTTTTAATTTTTTTTAACGTTTATTTATTTTTGAGACAGAGAGAGACAGAGCATGAACAGGGGAGGGGCAGAGAGAGAGGGAGGCACAGAATCGGAAGCAGGCTCCAGGCTCTGAGCCATCAGCCCAGAGCCCAACGCGGGGCTCGAACTCACGGACCGTGAGATCGTGACCTGAGCTGAAGTTGGATGCTTAACCGACTGAGCCACCCAGGCGCCCCAACAGCACACTGTTTAAATAAAAGTGATAACATTAAGTTATAGGGCTTGCTACATAAGTAGATGCAGAATAGATGTCAAAAGTTGCAGGAAAAAAATGGGGGTAGGATACAAGGAATTTTACAGTGGTAAGACCTTCACATTTTTAAAAATATTTTTTAAAATATTTATTTATTTTTGAGAGAATGACAGACAGAGTGTGAGTGGGAGAGGGGCAGAGAGAGAGGGAGACACAGAATCTGACGCAGGTTCCAGGCTCTGAGCTGTCCGTACAGAGACCAACACGGGGCTCGAACTCACGAACTGTGAGATCATGACCTCAGGCCTCAGGCGAAGTCGGACGCTTAACCGACTGAGCCACGCAGGTGCCCCAAGAGTTTCACGTTTTATTTGAAGTGAAATGGTACCATACCAACTCTAGGTACTCTGTGATAAGTTAACGTCTCATATTCTTGGAGGAAACACTGAATAAAAATACAAAAAGGTAGGGGCCTGGGTGGCTCAGTCGCTTAAGTGTCTGACTCTCGCTTAGGCTCAAGTCATGGACCTCACGGTTTGTGGATTTGAGCTCTGTGTCAAGCTCCATGCTGACAGCTCAGAGCCTGCTAGGGATTCTCTCTCTCCCTCTCTCTCTGCCCCTCCCCTGCTCACACTGTCTCTCTCAAAATAAATAAATAAACTTTAAAAAATCAAAAGAAGTGTAGCTAAAAAACCAATAGAGGAAAAACAAAGAATACCAAAAATATGCTGTTAAGTATGATTATTGAACTTTATAATTGAATATTATTCAATTAATATTCCTCCTCGAAAGAAGGAAAAGAAGAATGGAAGAACAGAAAAAAATGACGAGAGAAATGTTTAACAAATTACAAGAAGGTAGAATTACACTCAAAAAAATATATATTAAATTATAAAGGAACTAAATACTCCAATGAGAAGGCAAGATTGTCAGAAAGCAAGAGATGCGCTTTAAATATAAAGACACAGATAAACTGAAAGTAAAACAATGGGGGGAATTATGTGACGAGTAATCACAAAGAGATGGTTACACTTTAATGCAGGAGGATTGGCAAAGACAAAGGGAGATGTTTCAAGACGAAAGAGCCAGTTCCCCAGAAAGACATAATACCCTCAATGCATAGGTATCTAATATCAGAGCTTTAAAATACAAGAATCAAAAAGTGACAGAATTAAAGGGAGAAGCAGATAAATCAGTAGCTTGAGTTTGAGATTTTAACACACTTCTCTCATTAAGTGATACATCGACTAGACCGAAAGTCAGCATGGATATCACAGGTCTAAATCACACCATCAATGAACATGACCTTCACTGAAGGTTATAAAACGTTTCATCCAACAACAGTAGAGCACATATTCTTTTTAAGTGCACAAGGGCCGTTTAGCAAGATAGGCCAAACATTGGGCAATAATGTCAGTCTCAATAAATTTAGAAAGATTAGAGTCTTGAGTACATGTTCCCTGGGCATGGCGTGATGAGATTAGAGATCGTATGATGCCAAAAAATCCCAAAATATTATAGAGATGAAACAACACATTACTAAATAATCCAGGAATAAAAAAGAAATCATGAGGGTAATTAAAATTTAAAAAAAAATTTTTTTAACATTTATTCATTTTTGAAAGGCAGAGAGAGACGGAGCGTGAATGGTGGAGGGGCAGAGAGAGGGACACACAGAATCCGAAGCAGGCTCCAGGCTCTGAGCTGTCAGCACAGAGCCCGATGCGGGGCTCAAACTCACAGACTGCAAGATCATGACCTAAGCCGAAGTCGGCTGCTTAACTGACTGAGCCTCCCGGGCGCCCCAATTAAAATGTTTTTAATTAAAATACAAAATGTAAAACTGTGTGAGATGTAGCTAAAGCTGCACTTGGCCAGAAATTTACGCCATCAAATGCTTACATTAGGGAAATCAAGTTTTAAAATCAGTGATCTAGCTTTCCATTTAGGAAGCTAGGAACGGCAAACCTCAATAAAATAGAAGAAATAAATTGTCTTTGAAAGTATGAATAAGATTGGTCTAATTGACCTCTAGTGAAACTGACTAGCAAGGGGGCAGGAGCGGAGAAAGGGACAGATGAGTAAATTTCAGGAATGAAAAAGGAGATTCCATTAAAAATCCTACAATATGAAATAGATAACAAAGGAATATTATGAAAGGCAAACATTAGACCAATAAATTCAACAACTTAGAAGAAAGCGGAGAAATTCATTGACACACACAACTTACCCAAACAAACACAAAATGTATTAGAAAAATATGAATGACCTTATATCTATTAAAGAAATTTAATTCATTACCAGAAACTTTCCCAAAGAGATAACTTCGGGCCCAGATCATCTTGCTGGAGAATTTTGTTGAATACTTCTCAAAATTCTGTCAGACATAACAGCAAAACAAAAACAAAAACAACCCCTATGTGTAACATACCCCTATATGTATATATATATGAAGACCCATCTTACAAACAAAATCCACCCAGGGCGCCTGGGTAGCTCAGTCGGTTAGGCGACCGACTTCAGCTCAGGTCATGATCTCACAGTTCATGGGTTCAAGCCCTGCATCGGGCTCTGTGCTGATGGCTCAGAGCCTGGAGCCTGCTTCCAATTCTGTGTCTCCCTTTCTCTCTGCCCCTCCCCCGTTCATGCTCTGTCTCTCTCTGTGTCTCAAAAATAAAATAAAACATTAAAAAAACATTTAAGCAAACAAAACCAGCCCTATCTCCCGGGCTAGGTGGAGAGTAATAACTGGGGCCATAATCCTGGCACCCTTTCCTCCCTCCAGCATTACTCTTTATTTATATCTCCTGTATTTTCCTCTGTAGGCATTTTTGTCCTAGCGTCTGACTTCCAGCAGCAACAAATGATGTTTTGCTGAATTCATCCATTCATTCTTAAAAACTCTTCCCAAATGGCAACTTTGGTTTTGTACCGCTCATTGAGGCCATGCGTAGCTGGTTAATACAAACCCTTTGAAGATGGTGTTAATGACTCCAAGCAACCAGCAGCACGGCAGCAAATAAATGAAATACTCATCCTTCAGCAGATGACTCTGGAACAGAACCTAAACCTTGTTTCTCTCCTGTGAGGGTCTGACCCCTCGCAAACAAACCTCCCATCTACACTCCACCAGTCCTGGGGTAGATAACAGTCTTCCCTTATTAAGGGATTTGTTGCTGAATATTATTTGGTGTTTGATTTTATTTTGGGTCAGAGGCTTCAAAGGTTCACCCCCTTTTTTTTTGGTCTGTAAAACCCCCATTATCTCTCTATATTCATCTGTCATTGATACGGGTCTATAAATACATGCGGCTTGGTTTATAAAGACATACAATATGTGCACCTGATTGCTATCTGTGTGTGCAGCAGGCTTATATTTGGAGAAACCTTTTCAGAGTCAAATCTGATACAGTGCAGAGGCAGCTGGTGGGTTAGAGGGGCCCAGGGGGAGAGTCACTGGTTATCAGTATGGAAAGCCTGGGAGAGGCATGGATGCTCCGAATGCCAAGTGCCAAGGACTCAGTGGGGACAGGGAGACTGAGGATGCAGGGAAGGAAGGGGGGAGAGACAGGCAGGCACGCACCCCTTCAGCCCCTCTTTTGTTTAGCGTTTTCTACCAGTAGGGACATGTTGAAAATCAAAAGTCTTGGTGAAGGGACCTCACAGCCCAGCTCTCCCAGACAACTGTCTCCTGGTGCCTTCAAACTTAGCTGCGTGAATGAGAGAGCCACTTGATCCTAAGCGAAGCCTGAGGACTCAGAGGGAAAAGGAGAATAATTAAAATAAATTAGAGGGTGAGTGGGGGCGGGGTGGGGAGATCATGCCTGGTCCTGCTGCTCAGCCCGAGGCTCCAAGGCTTGAAAGGCAGAGGGCCAGGTAGGATTATTCCCAGGAGACCATCTTCCCCAAACCATGTCTCCATCATGATGATACGCACCTCTCCTCCCGGAGCGACGCTGCTATCCGTTCAGCCTACGGTTCTAGGATCCGGTAGGTCTGCCGATAAATAGCAACGACTGCCAGCTTGCTTGCACATATTTAAAACAGTTCCACATATTTTTCTCAGTCTTTCCTATTTTATAAGTTTTTTTTTTTTTTAAGTACAACAGCGATTCTCAACCAAGGGTGATTCTGCTCCCAAGAAACATTTGGCAATGTTTGGAGACGTTATTGTTTGTTGCAATCGGGGGTGTGGGTGGGTGTGGGTTACTGGCACCTCATGTGGAGTTGACAGATAAAACACAGGACACCCAGTCACATTTAAAGTTGAGATTAAACAGGGGCACCTGGGTGGCGCAGTCGGTTAAGCGTCCGACTCTTGGTTTCGGCTCAGGTCATAATCTCGCAGTTGCGCCAGTTCAAGCCCCACGTCGGGCTCTACGGTGGCAGCTGGGAGCCTGCTTGCGATTCTCCCTCTCCCCGTCTCTCTGCCCTTCCCCAATCATGCTATTTCTGTGTCTCCCAAAATAAGTAATAAACTTAAAAAAAAAATAAAGTTGAGGTAAACAAAGAACTCTGTTTTTTTGGGTTTTTTTTTTTGGTTTCAAAAAAATTTTTTTGGTATTAGAATGCCCCAAATATTGTACACATCATACTCACTCTAAAAAGAAGTAGTCTTTTAGCTGAAATTCGGTTTTAAGTGGGCTTTCTGTATTTTATTTGCTGGATGTTGCTAGACCATGTAAACGCACAGGATAGTGCCCTCTCTCCCCACAAAGAGTTATTCAACCTACATGTCCCTCGTGCTGAGGCTGAGAAGCCTGATGGAAGATAGTAGCAAGAGTACAGTTTGGATGTTACAGAACAGATCATTGGGAATTCTGAACAGATTTACTGAAAGTGACACATGTCACACGAATACGCAGCCCTCCTAAGGGCGTTAACATGCATTTACGTCTGCACGCTTTATCACCTCTGACGTAAACCCTTCCAGAAAGGACATCATCAGCCTGTGCTCCCTCATCGTGCCGCAGAGGTGTTTGCGGTCAGCTGAGTAAAGGTCCCTAAAGATATCAGGTCCTAATCCCGAATCAAGATCACCTTCTAAGGAAAAGTGGTCTTCACAGATGAGGTTACATCAAGGAGATTATTTGGGATTCTCTGTTGGGCCCCAAATGGCATCACAAGTGTCCTCTGTAAGAGAGAGATTTGGCACCCACAGAGGAGAAGGCAATATGGGTGAGAGCAGAGGGAGAAGAGGATATTGGCCTCTGTTGGAACGACGCAGCCGCAGCCAACAGCCAGGGGCCGCCACGAGCCGGGAAAGGCCGAGAACCCGCTCCCCGTAGAGCCTCTGCAGGAAGTGCAACCTTCCCACGCCGTCATTCCAGCTCCGCGAAGCCCATTTCAGACTTCTGGCCTCTAGACCAGTGAGAGAAGGCACTTCTGCTGTTTCAGCCACCAAGTTTGTGATAATTTGCTACAATTGCCACGGGAAATTCACACAGTGCTCTCCCAAGGATCAGGGCCAGATTCGAGTCTTTCCAGGAGGGTGTGTACCCGTGTCAGGACAAACATAACCTACTAGATCCAAGACGGGGAAGCAGAAGCGACATGGCCTTTGTTGACATTCATCTTTGTGTCACAATGCAGGCTATTTCTGGTGACGGATTTTCAGCTCCAAAATGGTCTGTAGTGGAAAAATAGGCAACTCCTCAGGTCTCCCTCCAATTTTAATAGGAAACATGTGTGTATCTCTAGGCACTGTGATGTCCATGTGTATAACTCGGGAAAAAGGGTTGCCTAGATGGAGGCCTCGTTATGCCTGCCTCCTAGCAATGGGAGTCAACTCATCAATGGCTGGTGAGCTGGCTCTTGGGAGACAGGAAACTTAATGCCACGTGTTCCTATCTACAGCTCAGGCCATCGCATTGGGGAAAATACACTTTAGGTTCAGAGGAGGAAGTATCTTATTTGGTGCGGCGTGCGTGTTTTCTGGAAGGTCAGTCATTTGGGGTCCTTGTGAATACATGGAGTCCCAAGGGATGGTTGCACATTTCTTTGAAAGCCTCGGCCATTTGGCCGTGCTCCGGGGATGGGTGGCCAACAACAGAGAAATGCATGCTTCCAAATGAAAAATAGGAAAACATGCATAAGTGCCAAGAGTGATAAGAAGTTCTTATCTCTTGAGTAACAAGAAAACATCCCGTGGCTCTTACAGGGGAACACAAATGCAGACTCTGTGGTCGATCCTGGGTCTGCACCTCTGGCCGGAATCCCTTCTTCTTTTCCTGACTGCCTTCGTTGAACCTGGGACTTGAATAGTTTTTAAACAACCCACAGAGGAGTAATGGGCTTTGCCAATTTGGTATTGGGAGATCAGCGGTCATCTCTCTGTTGTAGTAATTTCTGGAAAGAGATGCCAAGTTACTGACTTTCCTAGAGCACTATGGAAAGAATAGTGGTGGTTGTGTGGGGGGAACCGTAGGTCTAGCCCTGAAGTGGCTTCAGCTTAGACAGCTGGATCCTGCCGGGCCTGAATATTCCTCGAACAACAAGAAGATGGCCAGAGTTCAATGAACGGTCGGCCTTACCTCCAAGGAGCAGACGCTCAGAAGAGAGGCCCACTCCAGATGGCCTCTTGAAATCACTCATTGCTGTTGACCAGAAGAGCACACTCTTGGGGCCAAACTGCATTCCTGGGCTGAAATCTAGACTCTACATTCTCCCAGCTTCTCAACTTAGGACAAATGACTATTAACCTCTCCAAGCCTCAGTGCCCTTAAATGCAACATTGGAAGAAAAGTACCTACTGTACAGGATTGTGACGATCGTGTGAGAAAACACAAGGTGCTTGGCACAGGGTCTGGTGGATGGCAAGTGTTCAATAAATACCAGTTATTATTAGATGTTCCATCAAGCACCAGGAGTGATCAGGGAGGAGGTAGGTAAGAATCACTGTGCTTTCCCCGGTGCAAAGACACTTTCCGTATATATTACAGTGGTCTTCATAATAGATACCCCGAGTCTTTCCAAATTGGTCTGACAATATGGAACACATTATCATGCTAAGCAGCTGTCACTGTCTTCATTTATAGGACCCCACCTGTCACAAAGAATGCAAAACATGCTCCCCAAATACCTAGGATCATGCCCTCTGTGTGTGTATGTGTGTGTGTGTGTGGGGGGGGGGGTGTTGAAAATATCTCAACGCCACCACTTTATGTCAAAGTCAGCTAACACTTTCATCCAGAACCTTTTAGTTTCTATGCCGCGAGCTCGAGGACAACAAAATAGCGAGCTATACAAATGTGCAGACGAAAATAGTTATTTTACTACATTTGCTTGTCAGTTTCCCATCTCTCACTCATCATGGAAGGGTGGTGCCTAAAAACTCCTGTGGTGGCATTTTTATTTTTGCGTCGCAAAGTGAGATGTGTTTCCGTGGCGGGGCCCCTGGCAGAAGGGGCTTTTTCCGCATAACTCGTCTTTTATCAGGAAGCTGCATAAATTATTTCCCCTCATTTGTGCTCTTTGCAGTACGCCCTGACCGCCTCTCTGTGTCTGGAGTGGACGTTACAAAACGTAACTCCAGCGTTGGCCCTCTCTCCTTGGTCACTCCCCCTGCCGTGGAGCGGGGCTTCTCGGCATTATTGACATTTTGGGCCCAATAGGCCATGCATCGTGGCACTGCCCCCTACGCTGAGGAATGTTTAGCAGCATCCCTGGCCTCTACCCGCGAGATGCCAGGAACCCCTCTTGAGTGTGACAACGCAAAATATCTGAAGAGACATTGGCAAATGTCCCCTGGTGAAGAAGAGCCATCGTTCTAGAGCACTGTCATTTTCTCACCTGGCTTGCAAGGTCCTGCTTTGATCTGCCATTTTCTGTGGACTTCTTTCCCAACCCTGCCTCTCTGTTCTGTGCACCAGCCGAGCGGAAGCTGTCTCAGATCCTTGACCAGGGCTCCTTCACCTCTGCTCCATCCAACTCTGAGTTAGAGGCCTTCCTGTTTTCCCAGCCACAGCACTTACTCTCTCCATGATCACTCCCTGCAGGTGCTTCTGTGAGATGTTCCCTTTCCACTGCCCTCCCACGGCTGGTAGCTCGATCGGGACAGGGGCCCCACGCCTCCTACTCACTGCTGTGTCCCAGGAGCCCGCACAGTGCCTGTCATAACATAGATGCTCAATAAATGTTTATTTAATGTGCTCCTTAAAAAATCACTCTCTGGAAGAAAGGAATATTTTCTTTGAAGCCCTTTAATTTGCGGAGACCGTAAGTAGGTCTTGCTGACCTGTTTGTCCATATATTAGTGGATCTTAATTATAGGATAGATGTTCTGGATTTTGAGGCTGATTTCATCAATCCCCCAGACGCGATGCAAGTTTATGCTTGAGCATTCTGGGCAGACGATTGTCATTAGCTCTTAACACACGATCATCCGAACATGTTTAAAAGGCCAAAAGGGGGGGGGGGGCGGGAGCCAGCCCACCCCAGGTCTGGCCCCTGAGCTCCTAAAAGGGGCAGAGCCCGCACAGCATGGAATAAGATGAAAATCCAGCTCCGTGCAAACATAGTTAATAAGGGAGCCCTAGAATATGAAAAGCTGCTGACAAAAATCAAGACTATTTCGTGGCGAGGAGAAGATTGGGAAGCAATCTGATAGTGGCACTTTAAACTACCTGTAGCCTGAGGCCCTTGCAAACAATTCAGAGGGATGGTCTGTTTGAGGTGAGCGGACAGGCCCAAACTTGTGTCTGCTGAGAGGGGATTGCTTGTTAAAGGAATTTAAGTAGGCACTTTCTAGGCTGTAATTTCCACTGAGCTTTTGGAGCAAGTCTGAGAGTAAAAAGCAAAACAAACTTTGCTTAGGGACTGTCCCAAAATTTCCCACTAATAGGCTGTTTACCATGGATTTAAGCTTGGAACTTAAATGAGAATTGCAGGCCATCTGGTTTTTCCCATTGGCTCCAGACAAGACAGTATTCAAACGAAGGCATATGTTGGCTGCTCCTTAAAACGCACACACGCACACACGCACACACACACACACACACACCCCTAACTTTGCACACAAGTACACACTAGTTCTTGCCGTTCCCCATGCTACATAACGCCCCTTTTCTTTCCAGGTCCATGTCATAATTGTTTCCTTGGTGCAAGTGCCCTTTCTCGGCCGAGGTTTATGCAAAACTTAAGCCCTACAGAAACCGACTTCACTGTTTTCTCACTTCTTCCAGGAATGGCACATATCCGGTACCATTCTAGAGGCCTAGAGGAGAATTTTAATCAATTACCCTCATGAGGATATTGGGGTTTTTACTCTAGTGTAGGGGCCGGCAAACTTTTCCTGTAAATATTTTCAACTTTGTGGAACCTATAGTTTCTGTCGCACCCCTCAGCCTTGCCTTTGTAGCATGAAAGCAGCAGGAGACACTACGTAAATGAACGGATGTGGCTGTGCTTCAGTCAAACTTTATATACACTACAGTAGGCAGTGGTTTGACTTGGGCTGCAAGCTGTTCGCCCACTTCTGCTTTGGTGGAATTGTAGCTGAAGAGGGTCGGGTACAAGCAACAGAACGTACTGAAGAAGAAAGAGAATTATTCAAGGTCTCACAGAATGATTCAGAAAAGAAAGGCCCTTGGAAAGTTGCAGGGATCCGTATACCACTTCCCTGGGGTATCCTGATTAGGAAAATCCAGTAAGTTCTAACGGGGAGTCTCATTGGTTTAATTGGGCCATGAACCCATCGCTTCGTAGACAGTCCCGACATGAGTGAACAGAAGGGAGGAGAGACGATTCCCCACACAAAAGCGGAAGAGCTCTAGCAAGAAGGAAAAATGGGGGGCGCCTGGGTGGCTCAGTCGGTTGGGCGTCCGACTTCAGCTCAGGTCATGATCTCACAGTCTTGTGAGTTCGAGCCCCGCGTCGGGCTCTGTGCTGCCAGCTCAGAGCCTGGAGCCTGCTTCCGATTCTGTGTCTCCCTCTCTCTCTGCTCCTCCCCTGCTCATGCTCTGTCTCTGTCTCAAAAATAAAGAAAAACATTTAATTTTTTTTTAAAAAGTTGAAAAAAGAAGGAAAAATGGATATGGAGCCACCAGAAAAAACAAAACAAAAACAAAAACAAAAACATCTCCATCCTTTACAAAATCTTCCTGAATATAAAGGGGCATGTTCTTTCTGAATCCTGGCATCAGTGCCTTATAGTGAATGTCCAAGAACAAATAAAACAACTCTAGACTCAGCTACAGTTTCAACTCCTAACCCAGATCCTGAAATCTCCAGGAGAAGAAGTGTGAAATGGGGTCAGGGAAGAGTCATGGAGAGCTTGTCCAAATTCCAAACAACCACACCCTGACTTTTCAATCTCTTATGCTTAACCAGTACTAGTCTAGAAGCTCCACACTCACAGAAACTGGGTCTGTTTTGCACACCTTTGGAATTCCCAGGACCTAACAAGTCAGACACGTGTCAGTCCATTCATTCAGTCGTTGATTCACACTTCTCCAACTGGGTTCTAGGGGTCCAACCGCATGCAAAGATAGGCACGGTCCTTGCCCTTGTAGAACTTAATATATTAAGGGAGAATACTGTATATTCTAATTTTTACAAGTCAAATAAGTGTAAAATTATAACTGTGATAAAGGCAGCAAAGTAGGAGGAGAGGGATCCATCATATTTGTAAGTACTGGGGCTGTAGATATGGTAAGGGGAGGTCAGGGAAGATGTCCCCAAAGAAATGGTGATTTCACTGAGTCCAGAAAGAAGAGAAAAGGGAGGCAAGTATGGGGCAGAGCATCTTCAGCTGAGGGAAAAGCACGTGCAAGGGACATGTGGCAGAGGGGAACATGAAAGAAAGCTAATGTGGCTAGATTATAGAGATGACACTAAGCAAAGTTCCAAATGAGGCTGGAAAAATAAGAAAGACCCAAATGTGTAGGGCCTTGTAGAGTCAGGTTAAAATGTTGCCTTTTATCCTAAGAGTCTCGGGAAGCAGGGTGGGGAGATACAATTCAGCGGGAGTGGCTACTGGATGAAGAGACCCGTTGGTAAGCTATTGACAAGGTCTTAATTAGGAGTGCCGGTAATGGAGATGGAGAAAAGTGGATGGTTGGAAAGACACTCGAAGGGTAGGAGAGTTCGGATGGGCTGTGGGATTGCATGTGGGGGGTGGTGGTGGTGAGAAAGAGGGACGTGTAAATAGGATTATTGGTATCCAATAAATATTGTTGAGTCATTTAATGAAACTCTGCCCCTCAGTTGGAACACATAGACATCCTTAAGAACGATTCCTTTTAAGGCATGAACTTAAGGCTTACTGATTACTTTTCCAATTTACTGTCAAGGCTCTACTCAAATAGCTCCTCTTCTGAGAAACCCTCATAACTTTCTTTACCCACTCCCTCCTCCGTATCCATGTAACACTGTTCATACAAATAAATTTATGTTTATGAGATGGATGGCTAGTTGTAGATGAAATGGAGAGATTATAAACACTTTTAGGGCAGGGGCTGTATCATATTCACCCGTATTTTACTAGTTTTCTACTCCATGAAAGGAGTACATGAAAAGGGCCAGAAAAGTTGATTAACTTTGTTAACTTGAGTTGGAAGCTTGTCTTTCCCCTGAAAGCTTCCAGTCTAGTTGGGCAAATAAGACAAAAAAGACATTTTTAAAAGTAATTAAAAAAAATTCAACTGAGTAACTGAGCATGATCAAGGGTTGGGGGATGTGCAGAGGCTACGTATGAATCAGGAACATTCTCGGGGGTTCAAAGTTACCTAAGGACGACGCTTTGTGAGCGTCGCATTGGAAAGCTCCCCGCGGATGTTCCCAGCTTTGGAAATGCCTTGTGTAACACTATTTTTAATGATTTTATAAATTCCTCACGTTGGTCTTGAGGATTTCTCAGGGCCTGCATCATGGACAGGAGCGGGGTATGTTGGGGAAGAGCTTCAGCGAAGATAGGGAGAATATAACTAGCACATGCAAGGACAGGCCTTGAGAATTCTGGCCTCCCCAGAGCTGAAAGAGGCTGGGAGGTGAAATGGAAAGAACATCAGGAGGCTGTCAGATCTTGTCTTTCATATTGATTTTGTCTCTTTACTTAGCTGGGTGCCTAAGGCAAGCTGCTAAACTTCTCTCAGCCCCAGCTTCCTCATTTGTTAAATGGAGATAATAATAATTACACCCACCTTGGTGTGTGTGTGTGTGTGTGTGTGCGCGTGCGCTCGCGCAAATCAAATAAGAAAATGCATTTGAAAGTGTGTTTTGGAAACTAAAGCAAGAGTGTATATTTTATTTTTCTGGATCTCTCCCCAGAGAATACCGAATCCGAATCTATGGGAGTGAGGTCACAGAACACTATTTTTTGAAAGTTTCCGGGGTTATTTTGATAGGTTTAAAAAATTTTTTTAATGTTTTTGTTTTTTTTTTTGAAGGAGAGAGAGAGAGACAGAGCATGAGCAGGGGAGGAGCAGAGAGAGAGGGAGACACAGAACCTGAAGCAGGCTCCAGGCTCTGGGCTGTCAGCACAGAGCCCGATGCAGGGCTCGAACTCACGGACCGTGAGATCATGACCTGAGCTGAAGTCGGACGCTCAACCGACTGAGCCACCCAGGCACCCCTGTTTTGATAGGTTTTGAAACCTATGCCTCTAAGTCTCTAGAAAGAAAAGAAAAAGTAACTTATGAGGTTGTTGGCAGGAAGCTAGAGCAAACTGATAGAGGCTCCTTGGGGGTTTACAGATCAGAGGGACGAAATGAAGGTCCCCAGTTACCCCCTTGTCCTCTCACTTTTACATGCTCCATGGTACCTCCAGTGTACAGCCTTCATCATTTTTTAAATGTTTATTTATTTTTGAGAGACAGAGAGACAGAGTGCGAGCAGGGGAGGGGAAGAGAGAGAGAGGCAGACACGGAATCTGAAGCAGGATCCAGGCTCTGAGCTGTCAGCACAGAGCCCGACCCAGGACTGGAACTCATGAACCGCAAGATCATGACCTGAGCCGAAGGCGGAACCGACTGAGTCACCCAGGCGCTCCCAGCCTTCATCATTTAATGCTTACTGATCAGAATCCTGGCTTACAGTCTCCCTGTGCTGCTTACGCCTGCATAGCAGATGTGGTTTCGCAGGAGACAGGCTAAGATGGTGGGGAGGCAGGTCACCCAGGGTCAACATCCGGGGGAGCGAAGGGTGTAGGATGGGGCAGAAGGAGAGCTTAGGCTCTGGTACAGTTGCGACAAAGACCTCAGTGGACCCCATGTGGAGCTCAGGACCTGGGGAGGTCCTGCACACGTGCCCCTCTTGGGGGCAAGGGTACCAGGCCCTTGGGAAGGGTGTGGCCCGGGGTGAAGCAATTCCCAGCGTTTGACTGTGTGCTCTCCGGGGCCAGCACTCTCAGCAACTATGGAATCAGTGCTCAGTTCTGCAAGGGTGTGGGCAACACAGCACAGGCTTCAACGCAGCCTTACTGCTACCTGAGGCTTCAAAGTGAGTCCACCTGCTCCCCAACCACCCACCAAACAGACTGGCATTCGGAATCCAGCGGTCTACACCTGAACTATGCTTTTAGACTGATTTTCTACTGCTTTCTTCTATGTTCCTTTTGGTCCAGCCACACTGGACACCTGTCCTTCGCTCATGACTAACCTCTACTTTTCCCTGCATCTTGGGTCAACTGGCCCTTACCCCGTCTCTCTTTACTCTCTCACCATCCTTCTTACCTTTACTCTCTGCACCAACCTATGCAATGCACAATTTAAAATTTTTTGACTACCTAAAACATCCTCTTTTCTTCTGGTTACAACATATGCTCCCTCCCAACTCCCACTTCTCTCCCTCTCTCTCTCTGTCTCTCTTCCTCTCTCTTCTAGTGTCTCCCTCTCTCTCTCTTCCTCTCTCTCTTTCCCTCCATGTCTCTCTCTCTGTCTCTCTCTCTGTCTCTCTCTCTCTCTCACACACACACACACACACACACACACACACTTATGTTTTGTGCATGGAGTATCTTGGCCAGAGGTGTTAGCATACAATGAGGGTCTAACCAATTGTGAAAAGAGCAAAAGATGTATTTACTTAATATAAACACTTCTAAATTACTCACTAAGTCAAAACCCTGTGAAAATAATCAAAGATTGTGGATATAAGAAGTTAAGTCATTTAGCTAGATTTTCAAAAAGCTTCAAGCACCCAAATTTTAATAGCCCAAGAATGTTCAGTCAAAAGTTTTTATGGTTTCAACTATTCTAAAAAAGGGAAAACAACCAGACCATGACAAGAACACTAGACTTAGAGCAGGGAACTGAAGTCAGGCTTGTGTACTCTTCCAATTTAAAAAATTACACTGTTGAGCAAGTCGGCTTCTTCCTGTGGATTTACATTTGTCCATTTCTAAGAGGACTAGTGCCCTTGTCTATGATGGTAAGAAAAGGAAAGAGGAAATGGAAGGTTACCCATTGGCACCTCTTCCCATTCTCCTGTCCCCTTATCCTTCAGGATACAGGTTTGTTGGGTTTTTTTAATGTACTTCTCCATTTAATCTACTAAATACAAGATCTAACAGCAGTCCAATAACTACCATGATTTTGAAGCAGCAGTGAGCATAAACAATATTTTGATATCTGCAACAAGAGTCATGTGATATAAACGTATTTGTGATTTCTACTGGTGACAAGTCACAGTTCCTGCTAACAGGACTGTGATTTGATGCTTATATTTATAGTTGAAGGAAACGATTTCATTGGAAATCACTGAAAAGGAAGAGGGAATGTTTTTCTCTCACATTCACTGATCTGCTAAACCCCAGGTTGAGAACCCCTGGGTTAGTCCAATCTCTTCACTTTATTTATTTCTTTTTTTTTTTTAAATACAATTTATTGTCAAATTGGCTAACATACAGTGTATAAAGTGTGCTCTTGGTTTTAGGGGTAGATTCCCATGGTTCATTGCTTACATACAACACCTAGTGCTCATCCCAACAAGCGCCCTCCTCAGTGCCCATCACCCATTTTCCCCTCTCCCCCAAGCCCCCATCCACCCTCAGTTTGTTCTCTGTATTTAAGAGTGTTTGCCTCCTTCCCTCTCTGTAACTATTTTTCCCCTTCCCCTCCCCCTTGGTCTTTTGTTAAGTTTCTCAAGATCCACATATGAGTGAAACCATATGATATCTGTCCTTCTCTGACTGACTTATTTCACTCAGCATAACACCTTCCAGTCCCATCCATGTTGCTGTACATGGCACGATTTCATTCTTTCTCATTGCCAAGTAGTATTCCATTGTATGTATAAACCACAACTTCTTTATCCATTCATCAGTTGATAGACATTTAGGCTCCTTCCATGATTTGGCTCTTGTTGAAAGCGCTGCCATAAACATTGGGGTGCGTGCGCCCCCCTGCGTTAGCACTCCTGTATCCCTTGGATAAATTTTATTGAGCTCTTTACACTTTCTCAAGTGACCATGTTCTCTTGCTCCCAGGCCCCAAGTACTCTCCTTTCCCGAGTCACTTTCTCTTGGGCTGAGCCACCCCTATGAAACCTATGAATGTCAACCGGTATGTTACTTTCCCTAAGAAACGTCCCTTGACCACGTGGGTTAGGTTGGGAGTTCCTAGTAGGCACCCCCACAGCATTCTGTTCTGTCAAAGAATACACCTCACTTTACATATTTGCTCATTTAACATCTTCACGATCCATCTTCACTCTCCGGACTATCATTTCCGAAAGAGCAGGAGCACATGGGAGAAACTGAGACAGTGACCCCTGGATGGATGAATTGATGAACAAATGTGACAGAAACCAACCGAGAAACAGTACAAGACTGATGATCGTTTGCTTCTGGTTCTAATTTTTAATTCAGAAACTTATTTATCTCTTTCCCACTGTGGGACAGATGTTCACATCCAACCCATGAATTGTCAGTGAGAAAGGTCATTAACTCCACCAGGGGGAAAATGATGCTGACTGCAGTTTTAACCTCCTTTGACTTTCCAAGAACTGCTTTGAGTACATTCTGTTTTCGAAGATCAGCCTCTCTCCTGCTTCCAAAAGCCTGTCCCAGCCTGTCCAGCTCATCCTGGCCCTGGTTGGGGGGGGGGGGGGGGGCGGGGGATATTGAGTCCTGCAGTTTCTGAGCCAGTTCTAGCAGAGAAGCAGAGCTTGGAGGAAGCCGGATTTGATATTCTTGGCCTCGGGATGCTCCCTGATTATTATTTTTTAATATCCTGAGAACAGATTAGGATGAAGCAGATTAGGGAAAGTCACGAGATATGTCATAACTGAGCTGCTCTCTGCTGCAGGCATTCCCCCGAACAAGGAATCTGGACATATCGTGTAGTATAACTGGGTAGGACTTAGGCCTGCTGACTGGACGAATTAACTTAAATGTGGTCCATGAATCAGTTTTCCTTCTTTTCCCCCCACTTGACTTATTCATAGAAAGTGGGCTAGGTGACACTTGTAAGAAACACCTGGTCACCGAGGGTAATGTTACCTTGTCATTTCTCCTCCCGATAAATACGTGAGTTGCCTTCACATATGTACTTGTTTCTGCACATACGTTCCAGAATCGTAAAGGATCCTGCCTTTCCCCACAACTGGATTATGGCGAACTGTTGAAATCCCAAATTCAAGCTTTTAGTTTGGGGCACTAGAAGTTGAGGTCCCCATTGTGTCAATTCCTTGCACAGGACATTAGGAAAGTCCCTCTGTTGTCCTCACAAGCCTTTGGTGAGTGTTACACATGCTGGCAGAAATGAAAAGGCCTGACACAGCCACTAACACGGAGCGGGTTCTCATTTAAAGTTCATCCATCCAATCGCTTCCATGGGTCACCAGGGCCAGGCCCAGTTGATGTCTGTTGTCTAGAATAATTATGACCAGTGTGTCCACTTTCCTCTATTAAGTGTCCAGTTTCCTCGAATAAGTGTCCCATTTGGGTGATAAGTTTTATAGCCATCCCACTTACGACTCAGGATTCAACATGATTCATTGTTTTAATTGTTCACTACAGGGTTCCTCTGAAGCAATGGCATTTATTATAGACACACTTCCCCAAAAGTGCCCGGCTGCCCCTCATCTTTCTGTCCTTCTATATTCCCTTTTATAAGCCAAAGGCATACTTTCCATTCATTTGTACTGGGAGGAACACTTTTGAGATCAGAAAGAAGTGATATAGAAACCATCCCACCCTGGATCTACTGACAGGGTCCAACTTTTATTTTTTCCCACATTTCGTTCTAAGGAAGTCTTTCCAGAATGCTCTGGGGTAACAGATATGTGGCCAAGAAGGAAAGGTATGACAAATGATAGGTTCTTGAAGAATCCAATATGGCATTTCTTACCCTATGTTGGGCATGAATGATTAACCAGCAAGTGCTAATGGGAGGAATCTCTAACTTAGGGAAATATAGTGGTATCTCTGTCAGTCCACAATGATCAGAAACATATAGAAAATGCCCTGTACATCTATCTGCCTGATGACTCCAGCCTTCTCAAGAGGAGTTTTGGTAGCAGACCGTGTTTTCACTATTTGAATGAAGCCAGGGAACCATTAGGTTGAGCAGGAGGACCAAATGACATATTTTGATGAGGAAGATGGGGGTTATAATCAGTAGAGCATCATTCTAGAATATATAGCTAGCTAACTTCCAATATTAGTCTTCTACACAGTGCTCTCTATACAACTCTGATGCTCCTATGCCACGTGCATACATGCTTCCATTAGGTTCAACGCCTTCCTTTCTCGTCACTTTTTGTTTGAGCTCAGTTTCATGAGCTTCTTAATCTAGTTTATGGACTACAGCGCTTAGTCTCCTTTTCAGTGAGCCGTTCTGCACAAAATCCGGTCAGCACACCTCCGAGACACGGCCTTCCTTCACCTCGGGGCCAGAGTTCTGGAAGTGGAACTCACACTGTCCTGCCATTCCTGAGTTCCTCTTCCTCTGACGCCTCCATAAGGTAGAGCCAACCTGCCTGGATCTCCATATGCTTCTCCAAATGAGCGAAAGGCACCAGAGCCAGCTGTTACCAGAGATTAAAAATAATAATAATAATGATTTATAAAGCCTATGGCATGTCTGCAAACATGTGGTATGTTTTCTAAGCAACTGTGGAGGGAAAAAAGGGAGGAGGAAGAAGAGCAGAAACCAAGAATAACATCCGATTTGGTGCTTCCAGCCCATTCCAGGTCTTGACAAACAGAAGGCGGTATCCAGGCTAGTTTCTGGGAAATAGAGTGGATCTGTGTGTTTGCTTGTAGGTGCAGTAGGAAGCATCTGCCTGCCAGCACAGCAATAAGCCACGTGTTGCCGTTGGATCAGCTGGACTTAATGCGCAGCTGTGCTCTCACCGAGTGGGGAACTAATTACTGCAGAAAGACACGAATTGCAAATTGGGTGACTTCACGTGGAAACTATGAGTAAGGAGTTAAGGTGCACAGGCTGGTAAAACCGACAGAGAGCCAGGCTCCCGTCCAAAGGGCTGCAGGTTGAGCCTCTGCAATTGGAAAGAGGCTCCAGAATTGAACACATAGCCAGGAAATGAGCAGAGGGAAAGAAGAAAGAAAGAAAACACCCACCCCGAGGTGCACAGTGCATGTGGTCTCATGGCAAGTGTAATATTTTTCCTGTAATATTCATCACTCTGAAAGGGTCAACTTTTCCCTCTAAACAGGAGTGAAATTGTCCTCTTTGTTAGGTGACTACTTTCAATATTTATACCTGCCAGCAAGAAAGGTGATTACTATAACTTTGATAATCTGCTTGGAGATTTCTTAATCCTCACTAGTTGAAAGGTTTTCACCTTGGCCTCTGGCTACTTATAATTCAGCAGATAGAGTTCAAAACCTATCATATCTCAAAAATCAGACTATGCTTTGCCACCAGCATGTTGTGACTTATGGGAAGTCAATTAACATCTCAGAAGCTCAGTCTTCCCAGTTACACGGATGGCAAGACTAGTCCCACCAATCTTGAAAACCCAGTATAAATAATATAAAAGGTATTTCCAAATGCAAACCAGGGTTGTGTCTTAAGAATGACAAAGACTGGCCCACAACTGATTTAATCATGAAATTAAAAGGTCCACATTTATAGAAGTTTTTTTAAAAATTCTAAAATTAAAAAAAAAAAATTTAAAGCACATCTTTCTTTACCAGAAAAAAAAAATGCTCCCAGAGCATTTCCTTCAACTCACATTCCATTTTGCAGACTCTTTGAAAATTACAAAAAGAAGTTAAATTTCAGTTGTGGGATAAACATTTTGACTCTATCTGGAAGGGTAAATGTCTGTTTCCATTAAGCGATCCCAATTTCAAAGGCCTCATCTGAGCCATAAGCCATCATTCTCTACTTGGAAGGCAAGAGGAATAAATTCTGACAAGGACGGAAACTCAAGAGGTTGGCAACTCACAAAGATTCTTTATTTTCAAAAAACTGTGGCGAGAATTGTATTGGCAAAAAACAACGCTGTCTGTGTGTGTGCGCGCGTGTGCATGCAAGTGTTTTTTCGTTTTAGGATAACAGTAAATAACAGTGATGTGAACAGTAAATAATAGTGATGTGAAATTTTTACTTTCTGAACACAGTTCCAGAAAAGCATGGCTGGCTTCAGAGAAAGGGACACAGGGAAAATTAAAAGAAAAAAAAAAAAAGAAGAGCATATATAGTTTAGGTTTAGTTGTTGGCTTCAGTGACTGTACATTTCATTGGTTGCCTTTCCGCCATTTCACCGTTTCCTCCTTTTTAATGGAACCCTGCTGTGGGACAGGAATTATGCCCTTCTCCACAAAGCCATATGTGTCACATCACAAGCATGGTGATCCCATTGCCTTGCCAGTGATGGGTTTTGAGTGGGCATGTGTCCCCACATTTGGTTAGACACTGATATATGAAAGGAAGTCTTCTGGCAAGTTTGTGGAAATGATCGCTTCATTTATTTCATGATGTAGACTTTTGTTCTGCTCGAAGGTGTCATGGCTGAAACGAGACAGCCTTCTCATGATCTGAGAGGAGGTGGCCTAAGGATGGAAGATCAGAAGAGTAAACAGACTCCTACGATAAAGCAAAGAGGTTCTCATGACATTATTGGGTGGCTGAACAGCCAACCCTGGCATTACCCTCCCTCTGGATTTCTTGTGTGAGCTAGAAACAGCCCTGTAATATAAATCCGTTGACTTGGGGGTTCCTACAAGTTAGCAGCCAACATTATCCTAACCGATTCATCTGCCACATATGCTTAAAAGTTGATGCTGACTGTGATGGTATAGATATGACACTGAGTGATGGGAGGTAAGTGGGTGGAGTGGGTGCCAGGTAGAGAAACAGAAACAAATCATAGTTGAATCACGTGTCAAATAGATTGCATTCTCTGTCTTAGGCATCATGGGAGGTTCTTGAGTTAAAGACTCAATTTCTGTTCTACAGGAGCCCAAGATCTAGTGCTCCCATAATTTCAAGTACATGGCACTGTATTCTCACAAACCATGAAGTATATACATGTGGCCCTGAGTCATAATTTCTCCCACAAAAGAACCTCTGCTTCTTTGTGTCTCAGATTGCTTATTCACAATTATGTACTCACCGCATGTATATTTTTCTCATTCCATTTAAAGTAAAAAGGAATGTTTTAGAGTATTGCATCTTGGCTCAACTAGGACTTGCTAAACGAATTATTGTTTTCCGTAAAGCACCTGTTACAGACCAGACATAATGTCAGTGGCTTTAAGGGATATAAATTTTTAAAAGGCAATCCTTGTCTTCAAAATGTCTAGAGTTTAAGAGAAAAGACACATAAACAGATAGTTACTGTATAAGTCAATTTGTATTCTACCAATGGCACAAATGAGATACTCATATAGGAGCAGAGAGGGACAAACCACTTTTGGTTGGTGCTATCAGGCAAGGCTCCATGAAAAACATGGAATTCGAGCTATGTCTTAAGAACATGTAAGTTTTCAATAACCAATGGGAGTCCACGTGCAAGCACTATAATGGAAAGAAGAGCATCAACCCAGGGTGGCAGAAGCCATCTGTAAGACATGTTTCACCGTAGGACAGATCAGATATTGAAATGACCCAGGACTGGGAGGGCATGGCTGAATATTTTGATGACAGAAACCAGACCCCAAAATATCTTGACAGGCTGCAATGATAGACCGAATCTAACATGATGGAAATGAACTGGGCTAAATGTACCATTTTGCATTTGATTATTAGAGGAGAAAGTGTTCACTATCACAGTTGCTGGTGGGAAAAAGGTCTCTTGTTTTTGTAGAATGTAAGCTCTGTATGAATCAACATAGCATTTCCAAAAACAAGCTAAGGCACACCTAGGACATACTTCTCTCCAAATATAGAGGATGGCTTTACCTTTTTGTTCAAAAGTGATCATAACAGATTGTATTAGCCTTCCATTGCCACTATAATAAATTGCCACAAATTTAGAGGCTAAGAATGACGCACTATTATTACTATTGTTGTTATCATTTATTTTTACAAAATAATTTTTTTATAGTTCTAGAGGTCAGAACTCCGGTGTAGTTCTCGCCATACTGAAGTCCAGGTGTTAGCAGAGCCCACATTGTTTTCTGGGGCCCTGTGGGAGAATCTACTTCCTATTTGTTCAGACCGTTGGTGGAATTCTGTTTCTTGGGTTTGAAGGACCAATGTCCCTGTTCTTTTGCTGGCTGTAAGCAGAGGGCCATCACCAGCTGGTAGAGGCCACCGCATTCCTTGGCTCATGACCACCTTCCTACATTTTCAGAGCCAGCAATGGCAGGGTGAGTCTTTCTCATGGCACATCTCTCTGACCCTTTTCCCATCACTAAATTTCTCTCTTTACCACCAGGAAAGACTCCCTGCTTTTAAGGACTCATCCTATTAGATTGGGCCTTCCTGGACAACCCAGGAAAATTGCCTCATCTCAAGGTCTATAACCTTAGACACATCTGCAATGTCCCTTTGCCATATAAGGTAACATATTCAGAGTATTGAGGATTAGGGCATGGGCATCTTTAGGGAGTCATTACACTGTCCTCTTATCTGAACCGTTCTGTTCTTTGCAGAGTGCCACCGTTGATTATCTGGGGTGGATCTACGAGAGAGTGACCACAGTGGTTAGAAAATTCAAAACTGTATCATGTGAGGAGTATTGGAAAAAGCTGACAACATTTCCCTGGAAATTTGGGAATGACGGGAAGTATAATCGCTGTTTCCCATCATCTTAATGCCTGTCATATAAAATGGACTTATTCTGTGTTGCACAGAACGTAGAACAGAATCAAAGGAAAAATAAGTTTTAAGTCAATATAGGGAATGTAACTGCTAGTCTCCAAAAATGGCCCTGTTGAGATAAGCCATGCCTCTTGGTGTTCATGCCCTTATGTAGCACCTCCTCCCCTCCCCCACATTGAACTTGGGCTAGCCTGCGATTTGCATTAATCAGTGGGAGTGCAGTAGAAGTGACCATGCAGGATTTCTGACCCAGCCATTAGAAAGCCCTGGCAGCCTTCATTTTCACACTTTGTTGAACCCTGAGCCTTCATGTCAGAAGCCCAACTACCTACTGCTGAGGAGACCATGTGTAAAGACCATGTGGAGAGGCCAGTTGAAGAGGAGAGGACCGAAGAATAGAGGGAGAGAGAGGGAGAATCCTCAGCGTCCCAATTAAACCTCCCTTTGACTGCAACGTCATGAGAGACACCAAGCAAGATCCACAGTACGGCCTAGCTGAGCCCAACTCAAATTACCAAGCCACAGAACCACGAGCTAAATCAATGATTGCTCTTTAAGCCACTGTTTTTTGGGTGATTTTTTTGATGTATCCAAAGCGAACAGATACACTGCTCACCTCATTGTATGTGCGTGTTTGTGCACATGTCCTAACACATTTTGAATTATTCACCTTACAAACCAGAATTTGTTTTTCTTTACTTTTGATTGCAAAATAATACCGCTGGCTTTCACAAATCATTTCAACTTCCTGCCAGCATCATGCGTGATTTAATGTGTTGTTTGTAGACATACGCCTATGTATATTTGCTTTCCCTGACCTGGTGATTTCTATGATTACCCAAATGTATGGAACACTCTTAGTCATTTTGCTATCATAATTCATCTGCCTTTAAAAAATAAAAAAAAATAAGTATATTTCAACTGGAACGTAAATCAGTAATTAAAAACAGATGGTTTAAAGAGTAGGCTTGAAGTAAGTGAAAATACACCAGATAATGAAAAAGAAGCAGAGAAACCAGAAATCTTCCCAAGTTTTGATAGACACAGTGCTGTCACAGAGACTCCTCGTGACAAACTTGACAGAAAAGATGAGAGCACTTTCCCAATAAGAACAGAAGTAAATTGGGAATGTGCATCAATCATCAGTCTAAAGAAACACAGACATCCTTGGGGCGCCTGGGTGGCTCAGTTGGTTGAGCGTCCGACTTCAGCTCAGGTCATGATCTCACAGTTTGTGGGTTCAAACCCCGCATCAGGCTTTGTGCCGACAGCTCGGAGCCTGGAGCCTGCTTCGGATTCTGTGTCTCTCTCGCTCTCAACCCTCCCCCACTCATGCTCTGTCTCTGTCTCTAAAAAATGAATAAACATTAAAAAAAATTAAAGAAACACAGACATCCTTAAGTCTTGGGTTTTAATGTTGTGGCAATTCAAGTGAGCCTAAATCAAGGTGTTTTTCTTCTAAAATAGCCACATAAACTATAAGCTCTCCAGTCACACACACACACACACACACACACACACACACACACACACACATTCCTACCAATGGTGTCCAAGGGGTCCAATTTCTCCATCTCCTTTCTAAAACTTGTTCTCTTTTGTTTTGAAAAAGCCATCCCACGAAGTGTGAGGATAATCTCACTGTGGGTTTGATTTGCATTTCCCCGGTAATTAGCGATGTTGAGCACCTTTTCATATACTGGTTGGCCATTTGTATGTCTTGTTTAGAGACATGTCTATTACAAAGGTTCCTCAAAAAATTAAAACTAGAACTATCATATGATCCTACCATCCCACTTCTGGATATTTATCCAAAGGAATTGAAATCAGGCTCTCAAAGAGGTACACTCCCATGTTCATTGCTGCATTGTTCATAACAGCCAAAATAAATGTTCATCAATTTAGATGAACAGATTAAAAAACCTTGGTATATACATAAAATGGACAATTATTCCCTCTTCAAAAAAGAAGGTCTATATGAGATGATGGATGTTAACTAAACCCATGGTGGTAATCATTTCACAATATATGCAAATCAAATCATCCTGCTATATACCTTAAATTTATCGAGTGATGTATATCAATTGTTTCTCAATAAATCTTGGAAAAAGCACTAAAAGGAGGAAATCCTGCCACATGCAACAACATGCATGAACCTGGAGGGTCGCTCTGCTAAGGGAAGTAAGTCAGTCACAGAAAGACAAATGCTACATAATTCTTCTTATTTGAAGTATTTGAAGGAGTCAAATTCACAGAAGTAGAGAGAAGAACAGTGGTTACCAGGGGCTGAGAGTGGGTAGGAGAAACAGGGAACATTCAATTGGCATCAAGTTTCAGTAATGCAAGACGAGTCAGTTTTAGAGATCTTCCATGCAATGTAGCACCTACGGGTAAAAATACAACATTTTACATTTAAAAAATTTAGGAGAGTAGATCTCAAGTTAAGTGTTCTTAGCAGCAAAAAGGAGGGGACAGGAGGAAACTTTTGGAGGCAATGGGTATTTTATTATCTCAGTTGTGGTGATGCTTTAATGAGTGTATGTGGTATGTTCAAATCTTTCAAATCGTACACGTCAAGGGACCCCTGGGTGGCCCAGTTGGCTAAGCGTCTGACTCTTAATTTTGACTCAGGTCATCATCACATGGTTCGTGGGATTCAGCCTGGTGTAGGACTCTGTGCTGACAGTGCAGAGCCTGCTTGGGATTCTCCCTCTCCCTCTCCCTCCCTGCCACTCCCCGCTCTCTCTCAAAATAAATCAGCATTTTTTAAAAAGAAAAAAAATGGATTGTATACATCAAATGTGCGTAGTCTTTTGTATATTAATTACTTCTCAAGAAAGCTGTTTTAAAAACACGCAATGTTGAATTACAACCTCCAAAGTCTTAGACATCTGAAGAAAGAGAAGACAAAGGAGCAAGATAGCATTAACCACGACTGTTGTCCCTGTTGTCGATGCAAATGCTTCTTATGGGCTGGGTCCTATGCAAATTACTTTATGCCTAGCACAGCTTTTGAAACTGACAACAATCTTACAAGTTAGCTACTACCATTTTCTTTACCTTACAGCTAAGGACATCATCCCAAAAGCAAAAACTTTTATTACTTGTCCAATTGTGCTTTTGTGGGCTTTTTACATATCAGTTCCAGTATCACCTTGGTTAGGAAAGTTCAAAGAATAAGACAAATATGGTGACGTTCTGCACATGCCAAAGTACGTTTCAGATAAGGTAGTTAAGAAGCATCTAAGTTGAAAAAGTGTCCTTATCAAATGCCACTATTAAATATTCTTTTAAAAAAAAACAAACCTTTAACATCTAGTTCAATGAATGCATGGATTTTGGTGATTTGACTGTTTTATTGAGTTTTTATGTTGGTTTATTTATAACGAAGATGTGTGCACACAAATGAGAACAAATCTGGGGTGCGGGAAAAACAGTGGGGAAATAGCTGTAGTAGTAAGAGAAGACAAAAAAAGACAATTCTTAGCTCCTCAAGCATGTTGCCATTCAATATTCAAAAACAGTATTTAATATAGGTGCTAGGTCACCTGCATTTTATGCATTTATGTCATTTATTCCTCATGAGCATTCTGCAAGGAGTGTGGTATTATTTTTACAAATAAATGCAGCGAGCTCCGAGAGGTTAAATGCCACATTCAAGTTCTTGCAGGTAGAATAAAGTGGAGATGGCGTTATTATTTACATCTTCCTGATCCTGCACATTTCGTCACATCCTTGTACCCGGAACCTAATAAGAGACACCGGAAGTGATGGCGGGAAAACAAAAACGGGCATCAGATTACCCTCAGGGCCCCGAACCCACGGGACCTTCAAACATGGACAGCTGTTGGTTTGTAGTTTCCAAGAATAAGGGCAGAGGCTCAGACAGGTTCAGGTTGCAGCTCTGTCATCATCTAGCTAAGGTATCTCCAACTTCCTAGGCCTCAAGTTCATGAAGAGTAAACTGAAACCTCAAATAAGACAACCTCTTCGAACTTTAGATCTGAATGAGTGGGTGGGGTAAAACGAGACACCTTTACCAAATGGCTTACATCAGCTTACATCGCCATCAATAAGAGAAAGAAATGTGGAGGTAAATGTTAGAGCCATTTTTTAAGCCCCATAAACCCCACCTCTAGGGCCTCCGAAGTATCGTGCACAAAGATGTTGATTGCAATGTTTTTTTAAGAGCAAAATATTCAAAACAAATCATCAGTTAACGAATTTCCTTTAGTCAGGCATTTTGGATATACTCAGTTGAGAGAACATTATGTAACATATAGAACACTGCTTATGGGAATGCCCAAGCTGTGTTTCTAAGCGAAAAAAAAAAAAAGTGTAATCATTATATGTAAGAAATGAGGACAACTAAATAAAAGTTCACATAGCAAAAAAAAAAAGGATGTCCCCACTCAAAGGCAGTAATTACTAGCATTTTAATATGTTTCGATCTTTTTCCTTCTACTTTTCTACATGTCACCTGAGATGTCTCAGATCCCATCAGTTCCCACCTGTGGACTCAGGGAATAATTGGAAGTGATACAAAGTCTCGGTCTCACAATCCTGTCTTTCAGGTACTGTGGACAAAAAGAGCTCAACATGTTCTCCACTGCCAGCCTTTTGTTGATGCTTGATATCCATTAGGCCAATAGGTCACTTCTCATCATGGTTGCTCTCCTTTATAAAACAAACGATTGAACCAAGTGTATTTTCACTAATATTCTCCAAATGATCCTCTGTAAAAGTGCCTGAGTGGGGTCGAGTTCCCTGAAGTATAAACATGCCCTTCCTCAGCTTTTGCTGGCTGATTCTCTCTCTAGATTCCAGAACCAAGACCTTGGAGCTTAGGCAAGAGAATAACAGGTGAAAGGGACAATATACCACCCATCCCAGGAGCCTATGTAGCTACACAACAAGTTGAATTCATGATGTAATGTTGCCAACACTCCAGGAATGGTTTCTCTCCAGCAATTCTGGGTTGTCTCCTTTACACCCTTCAGCTGTCTCTTAGACCCTTGCTACTCAAAGTGTAGAGTGTAGACTAGTAGCTTCATTATGACTTGGGAGCTTGTTGGAAATGCGTAAGTTCAGGCCTTACCCTAGACCTACTGAACCAGTAGATTTCTGGTGACTTCTATGTACCTTGATATTTGAGAAACACTGTTTTAGACCATGTTCCTCGAAAGCCTTTCCCCTGAATTTTGGGGGACACGTCTCAAACCAGCCTAGACAAATTATCTCTCCATTCTACTCGATGTCTAAACTACGTATTATCCTGATTCAATACTGGCTCTATTTTTACATTGATTGATAACTCAGCTTCTTTGTAAGTCGTAATGAGAGCTCTGGATGCATACTGACAGATGGCTGTATACTAGGAGAGTAGCCTTGAACAAGTTACTCACTTAACCTCTCCCAGCTTCATTTTTAGAAGTGAGAAAGACAGAGATAACTTGAAAACATGAGGCATTGGAATGTAACCATTCTTTCTTTTTTTTTTATTAGAGAGAGAGCACGAGTGGGGGAGAGGGATCGAGGAAGAGAGAGAAGGAATCATAAACAGGCTCCATGCTTAGCACAGAGCCCGACTCAGGGCTCGATCCCATGACCCTGGGATCATGACCTGAGCTGAAATCAAGATTCCGATGCTCAACTACCTGAGACACCTAGGTGTCCCGGAATTTTATCATTCTTCCCTTCCCAATACAAAACTCCAATAAGGAATTGTCATTATTTCACAAATTAAAGCACCACTGGAGGGACGGCTCAATTACTATCACAACTACAATCTGCTAATAGGAACAACACGGATAGACATCAGCTCCTGAATATACTTTAGCCATGTACCTTCATCTACCAACTGCATCGATAGCTGTGCTCCTCAACACTTGACACGAATGTGGATAAAGAAAAGAAAATTAGAGGTGGGGCACTTGGGTGGTTCAGTCAATTAAGCATCCAACTCTTGATTTTGGCCCAAGTCGTGATCTCACAGTTCATGAGATGAAGCGCACATCCGGCCCTGTGCTGACCTCACGGAGCCTGCTGGGGATTCTTTCTCTCTCTGTCTCTGTGCCCCTCCCCCACTCATGCACACACTCTCTCTCTCTCTCTCTCTCAAAATAAATAAATAAACACACACAAAAAAGAAAAGAAAACTAGAGGTGCCACCTCAAAGGCTGAGCTGAATTTCTCTTTTTCTCTCCTTCTCTGTACTTAACTCTGTCTTTGCCATCATGGGAACATGTAACAGAAAGTGCTGCCTCTTTCAAGATAGATCGATTTATAGAACTAAAGATTCTGTACTTTATCCTCAATGCTTGATCCAGGAACTAATTTTGCTCTCCTGTAGACGATATTCACACCTGGTAGGAGTAGGAGTGAGGAAGAATTTGGTAGTAGAGGTTCTCTGAGATCATAGGCCAAAGCATTTCTGAATAAAATGGAGAGGTAATGGCATTTGGTCATGCTTCCAAATATTGAGCTATGGTTTCATGTTCTGTTCTGCATCCTTAGCCTTTTAATTTTAGATTCCTAATTGACTGGACATATAAGACTTTACATTTGTATTTAACTATTTAACCCTTCCAACTCTTTCTTGAGGCTGAATATGGTCACTAATTCTGGAGGTGATTAATGGATTTAATGGAAGCCAAACATGTTACAATGAAGGAGAAAAAAATGGTTCTAAGAACAAGTTTAAGAAGGGGCAGATGAGAAACACACACATGTACACAGGTACCTATACTCATGTATGTGCAACACACACACACACACACACACACACACACACACTGTCAGTAGGCAGCCCTAATTTTTGTGGGGAATAGTTACCTTTACTGCTATGGTTCTCCTCTGTCTGCCTTCATAGCCTACCTCTCCTTTCTACTAATCTGCTTACAGAAGTTTCTATAGGAGGAGCACCTGAGTGGCTCAGTTGGTTAAGGGTCCGACTCTTGATTTTGGCTCAGGTCATGATCTCATGGTCCGTGGGTTTGAGCCCCATGTTGGGCTCTGTGCTAACAGTGTGGAGTATGTTTGGGATTCTCTCTCTCCATGTCTCTATGCCTCTCTCTCCCTCTCTCTCTCTCTGAAAAATAAATAAACTTAAAAAAAGAAACTTCTATATGATGAGTAAGAATAATTCTAGAGATAATGAACTTTATGGGGCAATTCACTGGCAATCAGCACTCTTTCCCACTAGTCTTATGAGACAATTTGTTTTGGGTCGCTTAGTAAAGAAAACTATCCCAATGAAGCAGTCGCTAAGCTTAGATTACTCTGGAAAGAAGAAAAGGATGATAAATAACAAATTTTGAGCAGTTATTCAGTGCTAATCGTTATATATGTCATATCTTCTTTAATCACAACTACCCTAAGAAGTTGATACTATTATTCTTTTTTTTACAAATGAAGAAGGGCTCAGGGTTTCACACACAGCTCAATAGATTCAAATCAAGAATTTCTATGGTGGATCCATGGGCTGTCTCCTCTGTATAGAGACTGCTTCAAGAGCATGTCCAAATATGGCAGCCTCTGATTCTAAAGGAGAATGCTCAGACTGGTCAGGGACCACACCTGACAGGAAACTTTGGAAAATTCTTTCTTGTTTCCTTGAGAAGGCCATAGCTATGAAGGCCTTGAGTCATTTTGTACTTTTGGCATGGCTTTTGGAAGGATTTAATACTTTCCCACGCATGTAGGACATAAAGAAAAGAACCTAAGGTGTAGCACCCACCTAGGAAATTGGTTCTTTCTGCTGTTAGTCAAAGGATGTGGCTTTCTTATATTATCTGATTCAGAATCTGGAGCCAAGACACAGGTCTTTACTGCTAATGCTGAGGTTTGTCCTATTGTCTTATACTCCTGCTTCATGGTAGTGAGTAAAAATGGCGGTAGCTAAGAAAACAATAGAGGCATCAATACAAATTTTATCATGGAGGGAAAGATAGTAAGGAAATCATAATCCTTTATCCACTGGATTTGTAAGCAAAGGGTGAGAGTCTGGAAAAGAAATAGCAGTAAATTCACTCTAGGGGGTTATCTAGAAGACAGGATGAAGGGAACTACAACATGTGAGAAGAGAATAAAGAGTGAAGGACTTGACCATGAGTCCAGTATGCCACAACACGGCTAAGCAGTCTTACATAAGTCACCTTCCCTCTCTGGGCCTCAGTTCTCACATGGAAAGTGAGGTGGGGGAGAGGGGTTTGATTATCTCTAAGATTTTCCCTGCTCAAAAAGTCTGCATTCTGTAGCTGTGCAGCAAGGGGCAGTTGAACACTGGCTTCGCCCCAGAAAAGCCTTCGGGTATTTTGCTCATTAAAAGGATTAGCTGTCCATTTGCAGGGATGTCTCTCCAATGATGTAGGGACAGAATGGCCCAACACAGTTTTAGTTTTGATTTGCTTTATGAAGTACGTATCCAATTCCCTGGCAAGTTAAGCAAGCACGTCTTCTCATGTGTTTTAGGAATCAAGGCATTTGGCTGAGACAAAGAGCAAATGCCTCTTAGTAATCTGTGACAAATCCATATGGAGAAAAACATGGTTTCTTCTCTCCCATATGGCACAGCTGAGTAAGGCTGGCTTTTCTGGCCTTGAAACGGTTCCATGAACCAGGTGGGTGGTTTATTTCACAGACTAGTGGCAATTCAGTGTGTTCTCTCCCACGGAGATGAAGGGGGAGAGAATTCTTCCCTATAACCTAGGACTGTCAGCGAGGTTTGTGACATGGGCCATTGGCTTTTCTGTCAGGACAAAGGGTGGATAAAGTACTGTGAGGAAGAAGAGAAGAAAGTCTCAAACCAGCTTGAGTCCTGGACCTGAACTTTCCTTGAACCTCAAGATTTTTGAAGTTTTGGCCTAACAAGGGTAGATCAGATTCTCACCCCAGAAAACCCTCAACCCCCTTCCCACCCAATTCCAACCTAGTAAGTGTGATGAGGTCTTTGGGGGAGAGAAGGAACAAGGGGAAGGCAGCTCTGGGACCTAGCTTTAAACTGTGGGCCCAAGGGATTACCACTTGGTGGCTTCTAATGTTAACCTCATTTTGGCAGGATGGGATGGACTAGCTGTTTCCTGTCTCTGATGTTTAGGGTACAGAAAAAAAGCATAGAGAAGATTGCGTTGACTAAATATGAAACATACTCAAAACAACAGCAGCAATAAAAGTCCAAACCAATCAGTACCTCTAAAATAATTCTACTTCTTTAAAAAAGCAAGAAATTATGCTGGAAAGAAACATAAGTCTTCTCTTCCAGCCTCTAGTTTAAACCAGTATGAACTAGAGAAGGATGGTGACTTTCACTGTCCCTGCAATTTGCGGTACCAAAATTAAACTCTTTCATTTCATGAATAATCTTCTCAAGTTAACTTTTTGGCTCCTCCTTTTGTCATACAATGAGCAAGTAACTGCCTTCATATGTATTAGTTAATTAAGACATAATTAATATGTATTAATATACCTGTCATATGCCTCACAACTAGAACCAAGTAAATTTGCATATTTTTCTCTAATATGTAAGTTGCCATCGTATGCAATTAGGCACTAATGTAAAAAGTTTGCTTAAAACAAAAAGAAGTTAAGTGACAGCTTGTCAGGTTTGGAAGCAAAAGACCAAAGGTCTTACTCCATTTTAGATAATCAGAACCAGGTAAGTAGTGAAACAAGATTGGACAAACACATGCATGTGTGAACACAAACTTACATACACATTTTGATTTTCTAGAAATGGTAATGGTACATATGAACTTGCAATGTATTGGGAAGGTTCCACATTGAAATTAGAGAACTTTTACCAATGAGAATTATTCAATTGAGTAGTGGAAAGAAGCTGTGTTCTTTTTTTTTGGATGTATTTATGGACTTTTCAAATTCTAAAAATCTAAGATTTTTATCAAAGTTCAACTAGTCCAGTAGAGAAATTCCCCTGTAAATTTCCATATCAAATTAACTCACCCTGGCTAGACCGTTTCAAGGGATGGAAACATATCCCCAGACATGTTCTGGTGTCATACAATTGCATTCATTAAAAAAAATTCTTCCTTATATTAAACCAATATCTATAATTTTCACTTTTGCTGCACTGGAGCTATCCATAATATCTCATTTGTTCACAGGACAAATCTTCAAAGTTTTCAGGTTCACTTGTTATATCCTTCATAATTCTTCTCTGGATTTCAGATTAAGCATACCAAAATATTCATACCAAATGAATAAGTAAGTGTAAGAGTAAATGGAAAAACTAACAGGCATCATCAGGTTGGTAAAGGGATTTCAATCAATGTTTACTGATCATGTAATATGTGTCCACAGTGTACTAAGTTCTATAGGTCCCTTTAAAAGTCCAACACCCTGAATTAATCTCCACACTTCTAAGGGCTCTTCCAAGATCAGAGTAGAGTGGGTCTACCATTACTTTCTATTCTTTGCAAGAAGAAGGCAGTATTACTGAGACAAAGGACAGATGATAAAAGTTAACTTCACAATGGCCTCAAATCTGTGATTCTCTGGGTTCCTGGGTGGCTCAGACGGTTAAGCGTCCAACTCTTGGTTTCAAATCCGGTCATGTTATCACAGTTTTGCGAGTTCGAGCCCTGAGTTGGGCTTTGTGCTGGCAGCACAGAGGCTGCTTGGGATTCTCTGTCTCCCTCTGTCTCTGCATTTCCCCTCATGGTATCTCTGTCTCTCTCAAAATAAATAAATAAACTTAAAAACAAAACAAAACAAAAACTCGTGATTCTACATATAGCTCTAATTCTATAAAGGAACTTTAAACTCTTGGTTTGAAAGCCACAAGAGGGCACTAGACTACTACATGGACCTCTCTCTACTTCTCACCCAAAGCACAAAGCAAGGGTCAGTATTGACGTTACATTGACTGACAATAGTAGATGGCCACATCGGTTGTGTGTCCTGAGATACAGTATGTAATTATGGGTAATAGACAAAGCTATTGGCTATGAAACATGTATTCAGATGCTAAGCTTGGGTTATGCTAAATACAGTAGAATTCACATGCAATTTGAAAAAATGAAAAGGAGTAAGGTCTGCTTCCCAAGTTTCTAAGAAAAAGTAAGGTGGATCTTTAGGCTCTGAATTCTGAAAACAACATGGGCGACATGATGATTGTCGGGGACAAGCAGCAGGAGTTAGACAGATGGGAGCCTTCTGCATCTACTTTTGGAAAGCCTGACATCTGATGAGCCTCATGTTTGGCCACAAGATTGTCTCTGAACCATGAGATTTACATTGGGCATCACCCAAGGTATTGTCTCTGCTCCTGAAGTGCTCTGTACTTAAGGTTCCAGGAAAACTAATCTCAGGCTAAATAAAATACACTGAGGAAACTCTCACAAATATAAAATGAGTCTACATAATGCCATTACACTTTGAAAAAGACAAAAAAAAATCAGCCAATTAAGTTGTAGGTTATTCTGAATAATATTAACCAACGGATTGTTTGGGTCAATGAGGAAGTGTCTACACAAGGCCAAAACAGTCAATCAAGTTAATTCAGCAAAATGTGAACCCAAAATGGGAAAAATAATCAAAAAGGTTGCTTGGAATCATGGGAATTATACCTTAGACTGAGGGCCTAAGCTTTTCACTTATAACAATTAAGTTGAATATTGTGTTGAAAAGGACTTCTTTGGTATCATAACTATGTATGGAATGTGCTTATCCATAAAAATAAGTAGGTAGATAAATAGAAAGATAGATGATAGATAGATAGATGATAGATAGATAGATGATAGATAATAGAAAGAAGAAAGAAAGAAAGAAAGAAAGAAAGAAAGAAAGAAAGAAAGAAAGAAAGAAAGAAAGAACTCAGTTGCTTGATTGGGTTCATGCTGCAATAGAAAAGATAGGAGACTTTCATTTTTCTGAGGCAGCGTTTAGCTCCTTGGTGGCAATGAACACCCCCCACAGCAACTAGTCCCTGTGAAAGAAGTCTCTAGTCATAGAAGTGGTTTTTTGCAGAGCCAGCTGAATTCACTAAGGAGGATGCTCTCCCGCTCTTAATCTCTAGTTAATTTACCTATATTCTGAATTATGGATCCATGACTTTCATTTTTGTACTGTGTCAGAACCTTCCTGATTTTGATCCTCTGGCTTCCACTATCTTAACATTTGGCCCAGGCATTGCCCTGTGGCTCCCTTCCTCCACTGTGGGCCAAATAGAGCCTTCCCCTTCTGCTTTCTGACTCCATCCCAACTTTTCTCCTCAGAAATCTCGCTTTTCCTGGACGTGCTCTATATACGACGCTGTCTCCATTTTTAGGTCCTTTTTGGTGTCAGAGATACTGAGCCTGATATCTTGACTAATTGACTTGGCTTTGATCAACTTGCTTGCTTGGCTGCTATCTTTTAAGTGACTTTTTTTTTTTCCTCCTCATGATTTTATATTTTGCTAAGTTCTGGCCACCGATTTCTGCATATTCTCTGTTTTTTGACTCTTTCATTAGCTTAACACCACACTTGAACTTCTATCTTGACTCCTTCAGTTCTGTTTTCAGAGCTCTACCTTTAACAGCTGAACCCACCCGAAACTGACGGTGGCCATCCTCTCTGCAAGTTCAGGCTCCCCTCCCAACACAGACCTCACCTTCTGGCATGTTCCCCAGCACTACAGGGGAGGTGAGTTCAGAGGAAAGTGGCCCAGAACCTTCTCTCTGCATTTTTTTCCATATGGTGGGACTTTGAAGTGGCCTTTCTGGCCTGTCTTCCCTCTGTTACCAAACACACACTTTTTAAAATTAGGAAATGAAAATGATAGTTCTACTCCTAGCCAGAAGCTCGTCTAATGTGCTCCAGGAAAAGGATGATTAATGGAGCCAAGGCTTTATGCCTGAGCCAGGGGGCGGCAGCTTGTGGGGAATAGCTGAGACGCGCCAACTCAACCATAGCCTCAGATCAGGTGGACTGAACTGGCTTTGGGCCTCCCAGAGGCCTTAAACTCAGCCAGTAGCTCTGGCAGAAAGGTTGCCCCAGTATGGGCCTGGTGGGCATACAGGGCCCAAAGGAACATGGCAATTGTCCGATTTTTTACTTTATATAGAGAACCAACCTAGTCAATCCTGGCCTACAGAAATTTGTCAGCAGCTGGAATATTCAGACTCGTTGTCCAGACCACCTAAATTATATGGATAATGGCAAACGTTTCCTTTTGCAGAATGTCACGTGGACTCATTCCAAAGTACTTTTTGGGTTTGAGGCCCTATGTGTAATAGTCTTTCACCAGAAGGGGGAAAAAATAAAAATAAGAAAAAAATGTAGGGAATTTGAATCCTGCTTCGTCAAAAATTCAGGACTGAGAGTAGGAAAATTCTGTATGATCTTGGCTGAGCAGTGGTTTTCCACTTCTCTCAATGTTGAAATTAACCTGAATGCATAAAATACTCAAAATGTGCATTCATACGGTTTCATGCCATCTGAGGTTTGGGATGCCAAAGACTTATGGCATAAGCCCTTAGATGAGTCCAGTTTAATGTCAGGTAGTACCTAAGAGTTCATGGACATGGCCTATCCTGCACCATATCCAACCCCAATAGTATTTCTTCCATGAGGTCTCCCCCAGATCCTCTCTTGTTTTCTTGTGGGTCCCTAGTATTTGGTGTGGCTTCCTTTGCTCAACTTGACGAGCCTTCGTTTTAGCACTTAAGTTCATTTATTTCTCTTCATTGAAAAAAAAATTCTTTCCTAGTGACCTCTGGAAAAATAAATAAGTAAAATAAAAAGGAATTTGCAAAACGAAAACCTACCCTGTACTGTCTACTCTCAAAATCGAGAATTGTAGTTCCTGTTCATCACAAGGCAAGTGGGTGGGAGCCCCGAAGAAATGATATGAAGATTTGAATAGCACCCTAAAAATAAAACCAACCATTTAAAAATGCATGATCTCATTTGATCCCTACACGGGGCTCTTTCCTCTTCAATAAAACGGGTATTATAATGATTAGACCTGGAGAGGTAAAAGGCACTCAGCATATAAATGGGAAGATTGGAATCAGACCTGGATTTCGTCTGTTCCTTTTTCTCCACCATGTTGAGTCCCAGTATGCCCCAGCATCCCTAGAGACAAAGGTCTGGAGGAAGCACAAAGGGACCTCTATTTTCATCATTCGGTTCTAACAAGATGAGGATCAGCAGACAGACAGACACATTTGGGAATAATGGCTCTCCTCTCTCAACTGGGCCCCTCCCCCAGTGCCTTTATCCCTACTTGGGGTGACCTCGGCGGAACAAGCTCGCTCTGTAATGATTACTTCGTTAGCAGGGGCTGTGTATTTAGTAGCAGGAAATATAAGCTTTTGTGGTCAGTGTGACGTCACCCGCCCACTAAACAGGCCTTTATAATTTGACCACAAAAAGGCTTGAAAGGGATAGATACATACACACAGAGAAAGAGGCGATAAGACTGTCAACAGTTGTCTGTGCAGTGAAAGGAGCATTGTATCTTCCAAATGTTTCCCAAAAGCCTGATGTTTGGTCTGCCGTAGACAAAACATCTGGATGATATATGGCATTTTCTCTGTGTAGCAAGTGTCCCAAGTCATCCATCTTGCTCTTCCTTTCTCTGTTCAGTCCTCTGTCTCTTTCTCCTTCCGCTTCCCTTTCCTTCTTCTTCCCCGTTTTACTCTCCCTTAATCTGAAATACTCAAATGTATATTTAACATTTTTTTAATTGCTTTCCTGTATTTGGGTGTATGGCTTATACATGCATGCACACACCCACATCCGCACCGACACACGTCAACTTTATTATTCTTTTCCTGGGCACTTCACTGCTAGAAAGAAACAGAGAGACCGCTGCAAAAACACATCAAGGGGGAAGGAGGGCGGAAGAGAGAAAACAGGAAGAGAAACATTTAAAAAGACATAGCTGATACATTAACACAAGTATTTACGTTTGCTTCCCACATGTCTTGGTTTTCCAACTGATTTTGTAGAAAAGTAAATTACCTCTTTTTAGAGCTAAATGGCAAATACACGTTAGTGTCATAGCGTGCAAGTTCAAGGTAACGTGCCACGTGCATATTTTACTGTTTTTAAAATTTTAATGTCGGAGGAAAAATGAAGCATATTAAGCACTAATGCCAACGCTCCCACTAATGAAAGAAAGAAAATCACGATGGATACAGGTAAATAAACAAAAGAGCGGATAAGCTGAGAAAGGAGGGTAGAAAGAATCGTCTATACAATAACCTGTACGAACACGTGTATTAACTTTTCACTAACTTAAAACTAGGGAGACTGTCAGAGATTGAGAGAGACAGGGAGAGGAAGTCTGAGAGGTGACGGCTGATGTGTCTGACCTCTGAATTAAGGCTGATGGAAAAGTATGGCTTCCTCTGGTTCGGGCCACTGTGGAAATCTCCCTCCAAGGGCTCTGAACTTTCCTCTGAGGTACAAGTAGCAGGAAACACCTGCTTCACTTCCCTGATTTTTACCCTTTAGGGAGTCTGGATCTCCTCCCCTCCCCCGTTCTGCAGTGCACAAGTGGACAAGCAGATTTTCCACATGTCCCAATCTTTCTTAAGAGAGGAAGTCTGGAACCATCTATTAGCAAATAATGCACTTCGGTGGCTTCCGTACCCCTTACTCTATTCTTTTCTTTTCCCCCTCCAACTGATCATTATTACTCCTTTCTCAACCCAGCTTTTATGCTCGGTACTAATAATATTCTTCTCCCGGGATAAATGATGCATGAGAAAAATCTGATAGGCAAGTGTTTATTTTACTCATCATGATGAATGATGATGGGGTTCTGCCATTTCCCTCCCCGTAACAAAGGGGGAAGCAAATGGAATTCCATTTTGGAAAGGCATAAAAAACAGATGCAAGTATGCATCCCATCAAGACAGCAGCCCTCAAATATTCTCCCAGCCACGGGCGCCGTGCAGTTAGCAGCTTCTTAGAGGTGCCCTCATCCCCTGTTGAAAAATGGCAGCCAAGAAACCATCTACATAATAGCTGCACAAAGTCAAAACATTTTTTATTAATAAAAAAGAAATTGTGAAATTTAAGCAGTTTTCACCAGTCTTGCAAAGACTACTGAGGGGTTACCATGGCTGTTTTTCTTCTCCAAATAGCAACATTTGAACGCTGGTATCTCCTCCCCAGTGCCTCCTTCTTCTGTTCAAGTAAAAAGAATCCTTGGGTGGAAAAGGGCAAATGGCAGAATAGACCAAAAAATGAGCTAAAATGCTATTGTTTTTATTTTTTTCCCACAGGAAGCTTTCTATGATATCAAACGTTGGTCAATTTAGAAGTATATTTTGTTTTATAAGGAAAGGCTGGGTGGTACAATAGAAATGTAAGTAATGTGAGTCAATAAATCTTACTGAGTCACTGGAAAAATTGGCCATATAATCATGAGACCTCAGTGACTCACCCCCTTTCTCTAGACAGTTTAATCTGTACAATGGGAGGGCTATGCTAAAATACGTCTGAGGTTACTTCTATCCATGTTTTGTAACATATGTGACTGAACAGAGATGACTATTTCATTTAAATTGATCCTAGAAACCAAAAAACAAATGAGAAACACCCAAATGAGAAAATAAACAAGGGAATTAAAAAAAAAAGTAATTCGCAAAAGAAATACTATGTCCGGTCAGTGAACTTATAAACTCAACTTAATGAACTCAACCTCATTAAGGATCAAAGAAAAACAAATTAGAGCCGCCTGGGTGGCTCAGTCAGTTGGGCTTCTGACTTCGGCTCAGGTCGTGATCCCGCGTTTGAGTTCGAGCCCCGCACCGGGCTCTGTGCTGACAGCTCAGAGCCTGGAGCCTTTCTTCGGGTTCCATGTCTCCCTCTCTCTCTGCCCCTCCCATGTTCACGCTCTGTCTCTCTCTCTCTCTGTCTCTCAATAATAAGTAAACGTTAAAAAAATTTAAAAAAAGAAAAAAATACAAATTAAAACATAGGCTCTCATGGTTACTTCTGAGCCTGGCCAAAAGGGAAGAGACAAATTTTCATGATATTTTTATCATAGCAGTAACAGTGGTTTACTCAAGGTGTCGAAATCATTGTAGAGTCTAGTCTTTTTTTTACACATTTCCATTGTTGGGATGTTTTACAGTGAACATGTGTTACCTTTATAATCACGAAATTCATCTCCACTTGGGGAAAAATACAGAATTAAATAAAATGCTGTTAAGTATGCTACTCATGGAACATTGCAAAGAGAACAAAGTGAGACTTATTTGGACAGTACATAGTAAGGGGCGCTATTAACCTGGTGTGTTTACTCAGAGCTCCAGAATCTTGGATAAAATTATAGATTAGTTCCTTGTAGTTCAGTCTGTCTCTTTGATAAGTTGGCTTGCACTTTTTTAAAAGCATTTTTTTCTTCTTCCTCTTCCTCTTCTCCTTCTTCCTCCCCTTCTCCTTCTCCTTCTTCTTTTTCTGAGAGAGAGAGTGCGCACAAGCAGGGGAGAAGAAAAAGAGAGGGAGACACAGAATCTGAAGCAGACTCCAGGCTCTGAGCCTAGTTCAGGGCTTGAACTCACAAACTATGAGATCATGAGCTGAACCAAAGTTGGACGCTTAACTGACTGAGCCACCAGGCCCCCCAAACTGCCTGTACTTCTTAAGCTTTAGTTCCTTTGTCTAGAAAATAAGAGTAATAATTTTTATCTCACAGAGTAGTTGCCATAATTCAATGAAGTCAAACGTACATATTTCCTAGAAAGAGTCTAATAAATATAATTGTTATATAATATAATAAATACATTTGTTATTGTACAAAATTAATTATACTATACCAAACAAGGACTATTGAATTAAATTTGTTAATTGATAGAAACCACATTGGACTGATTTGCCTATATGTCATTTGTAGTTGTTGTGTGTAAACTACTGAAGTTAGTAAATAGAATATTCTTTTTTATATAAATAATTTTTAAGGGGCACCTGGGTGGCTCAGTCAGTTAAGCATCTGTCTTCGGCTCAGGTCATTATCTTGCGATTTGTGAGTTTGAGCCCTGCATTGGGCTCTGTGCTGACAGCTCAGAGCCTGGAGCCTGCTTTGGATTCTGTGTCTCGTTCTCTCTGCCTTACCCTGCTTGTACTCTCTCTCTCTCTCTCAAAAGTAAATAAACATTTTTTAAAAATTTTTAAAAAATAAATAAAAATTAAAAAATATTTTTTAAAATTTATTCATCCATTTTGAGAGAAAGAGGGCACGTGCAAGAGAGTGTGGTAGGGGAAGGGGCAGAGAGGGGGGAAGAGAGAATCCCATGCAGGCCCCACACTACCAGTGCAGAGCCTTGATCTCACAAACTGCAAGATCATGACCAGAGTTGAAATCAAGAGTAAGCCGCTTAACCAGCTGAGCTACCCAGCTGCCCCAATAGAATATTCTTAATAGGATAGGGATGAAAGCGTTGGTTGTGAGTGATTCTACTTCCTTTAAAGGACAGTATCTGAGCGGCGCCTAGATGGCTCAGTTGGTTGAGCGGCCGACTTCAGCTCAGGTCATGATCTCACGGTTCGTGGGTTCGAGCCCTGCTTCGGGCTCTGGGCTGACAGCTCAGAGCTTGGAGCCTGCTTCAGAATCTGTGTGTGTCTCTCTCTCTGCCCCTCCTCTGCTCATGCTCTGTCTCTCTCTGTCTCTCAAAAATAAATACATGTAAACATTTTAAAACAATTAAAAAAAGACAGTGTCTGAAATTCTCTAATGTGCAGCCTCTGTGCCTTGCCCAGCCATAGCAGCACATAAGGAGCTCCTAACGTTAGCACAACCTTGACCTAAACATGGTAGGGGATATAAAGAAGAAAAAAGAAAATTCAAATTCTGCCTTTAATGTGCTTAGATTACAACGAGACAAATAAGCCAACACTCCACAAAACGCAGTATGATTAAATGTTATATGTGCAACAAAAAATATATATACTGAAAAGCTAAAGACATTTACGTGTTTCTCTCTGTAGGCGCAGGCTTCAGAGAAGCTGTGATGCCAGACTAATTTTTAAGGAGGAGTTTTCTATGAAGAAGATATGGAGAAGGACAGTCTAGGTTGAGAAGGAAACGTGCAAAGACACTGGAATATCATACTTAGGATGCAAACACCAGGCATGCTCACAAAGAGGCTGGCAGGGTTGGGGTATAAGCCACACGGTGGGAAATGGAATGAGACGGAGCTAAACAGGCAGGGACAGGAGGGCTTGGGGGCAAGGGTGTCTTGTAAGTCAGGCAGAGAGATGTAAACTTTATCCTGTGGTCCACAGGATGCGTCTCAGAAGTTTGATATGGAATGATCTGTCTTCATCTCAAATGTGATCCAATCACACTTCCCAGTGGAATAGATTCGAAGGAGATAAACCTGGGAGCAAGTAACCTTAGGAGGATTTCACTGAGGTTCTACTGAAAGATGATGAAGAGTCCCTGAACCAAGACAGAGGAGAGGGTGGTGACGGTGGCAGTGAGTACGAGGGGTTCTCTTCTAGCTTAACGATGGAAGGACTGCTAGAACTTGGACAGAAATCCCTGAATCTCCCCAGTCTCTGATACTTCGACTGTAAGATGTTGGGGGAGGTGTGGGGTATGGATCAAGTCAACCTACAAAGTTTATTTGGTTACACAACTGGGACTTGAAGGTACGATGAATAGATAGTCCTGGCTATTCTGCTGAGGCCGAGTATCTAGAAGAGGTGTGTGAGGGGGTGTGTGAAAAGTGCTTGATGGACAGAACTGAGTCTCTTTTTCAGGGGCGGGAGTGGGCACGAACCGGAGAAGAAGCTTCCCTCTCCAGGGAGATGCATCGGCAAGGCGGTATTGGAGTCCCTCGGTGAACTCACTTTCCATGACCTGAGAAAAGGTCAATGAGGACTGAGACGGTCAGGAAGATGAGTTTAAGAACAAGCTGAGAAAATATGATACCACAGGAGAATATTGGGAAAGAGCAGTCACCAGCAGAAAACTCTGGCTCCTGATCCCCACTAGTAGAAAGGGCCAGCTTGGAAGCAGGCAGAATCCTGCGCTGGGCTCAAAGCGAGTGAGCAAGCTGGGACAGAGAGGTCCTGGGATATGGCGCCCGCAGAGCAGGGGTCCCTCCTGGCCAGCAGGAACTCACACTGGAACACGTCCGTATTTTCTCCAGCGTGGCCTACCCACATTCTTCAACCTGCAACTAAGCCCAACCGGGCCTACCCTTCCACCCGCCTGATGACCTGGGCTGGAAATCAGAGAAGAGGCCTCCCATGCCTGCTCATGTCTGAGCCTTGGGATATTCACCTGTGAAATAAAGATAATCCGTGCCCTGCCCAGCTCACAGAGTTTTGGGAAAGGGCAAATGCAGTAATACAAAGATCGCTTCATAATGTAAAGAAATAACCCTGTGTTTGAAGCATGATCATCTAGTTAACTTTAACTTTTCAGGCCAATAAATGTTGGAATTTAAACCAAAACGATCAGGGTGGCTGGTTTTAGGGGCGCCTGGGTGGCGCAGTTGGTTAAGCGTCCAACTTCAGCCAGGTCACGATCTCGCGGTCCGTGAGTTCGAGCCCCGTGTCAGGCTCTGGGCTGATGGCTCGGAGCCTGGAGCCTGTTTCCGATTCTGTGTCTCCCTCTCTCTCTGTCCCTCCCCCGTTCATGCTCTGTCTCTCTCTGTCCCAAAAATAAATAAAAAAAGTTGAAAAAAAAAATTAAACCAAAACGATCAGGGTGGCTGGTTTTAGTTGACTTCCTTACCAATATTCCTTGGACATCTTAACTGGTACTACTTTGTAGTATAATATTAGTATTATAAAAATGTATAAAATAAAAGATCTATTTGCTCAGAGAACGACACCAGCCCACACCTGAAATTAGATGCATCTCTATGCACCTTGGCTTCTGCCATCTGGAAAACTCTGCAGACGAATGTGGTTGTACATAGAGTTCTTTACTGAGAAACGGTAGGCAAGGACCCAAGCCTGGCTTCTCTGGGCCCCTCGGAACTTTGATTTCCAAAGAGAGGAGGTTGGTCTGAAAGACCTCTATCATCCCACCTGATTCTGAGTATGCTCCGTCTTCAGTATTTTTTGAGCACCTCCTGTATCCTTCAAGCCGTCAGGGACTTGTAGGTGGGAGAAGGAGCCCCACGAACGGTTGTAGACATTATGGTATCTAGCTCAAGAATCTTACGGTAGTTGAGGAAGTAAGAGGTGATCGTGCAGACACGTAAACAGAAAAGCAGCAATAATTTCTCTCATTTCTTGTTCCCACCAAACGTTTGATACCTTTGCCCATCGTGGCACATACAGTTCAAAAATAATCTGAGGGTGGGAGGAACTGGAGGTGGAGGGGGTGGTGGGTTTGCATATGCATCTGATAGAGGAAGGCACTGAAAACTTCCGGGATGAGTGGGGCACTGAGCTAGAATAGCGACCCTAGTCTCCTGGCTCCTGGTACGGGTAGGTGGCACGGCGTAGTTGAAAGCCCCTGGGCTATAAAGGCAGATGGGCCCATATCAGAATCTTCTCTCTTGTCTGAGTGACTGTGACCGGGATGAAATCTAATATTTTCATTTCACAGAAGAGTCCGTGGGCTCGGATGGAGTTGTGGTGAGGATTCTGGAAACAGACATTGTGTGTGAAGTGTCTTACATGGTGCCTGACATGCTGTAGCTGACACCTGTCAGCTCCTTCTGAAACCTTAGAACATAGAGTTAAAGCCTGCAGGGGGGGGGGGGGGGGAAGGGTGGCTCTGACACACCCTGGCGTGCTCCGCCCTGCTCCTCTTCTCTTCTTTCAGTCAGATGTATGTCTTGTGCCTCTTGGCTTAGAGTCCAAAAGTATGTTACTGGTACCTTCAGCAAGCCCAGGGCTGCCTGGAAATCTCTCAACCTGAGGTGGCGATGAAAGCCGACCTGGACGCTGAAGACAGCCAGGGAAGGGGGGGAGTGCAGAGCCTGGCCCTTTGAACAGTAATGTGGTTTGTTCCATAAGAGACTCTTAAAAACCGAGAACGAACTGAAGGTTGATGGGGGGTGGGGGGGAGGGGAAAGTGGGTGAGGGACATTGAGGAGGGCACCTGTTGCGATGAGCACTGGGCATGGTATGGAAACCAATTTGACAATAAATTTAATATTAAAAAAATATTAACCATCCTATTAAAAAAAATAAATGTGGTTTGTTTAGGTGTGAGGTTAGGTTGTTCATTTGAGATTTTTACTTGTTTCTTGAAGTAGGCCTGTGTTGCTATAAATATCCCAAAGATTTTGGACCATCATGTTACCATTTTCATTGGTCTCCATGCATTTTTTTTTTTTAATTTCCTCTTTGATCTCTTGGTTGACGCATTCATTGTTTGGTAACATGTTGTTTAGCCTCCATGTATTTGTGTTCTTTCCAGATTTTTTTTCTTATTATTGAGTTCTGGTGTCATACTGCTGTGGGCAGAAAAGATGCTTGATAGTGATTTAAATCTTCTTAAATTTCTGGAGACTTGTTTTGTGGCCTAACACGTGATCTGTCCTGGAGAATGTTCCATGTGCACTTGAAAAGAATGTGTATTTTACTCTCTTTGAATGGAAGGGGATTAAGAGGTACAAAGTTCCCAGTTATAAAATAAATAAGTCACAGAGATGGAAAGTAGAGCATAGGAATATGTCAATAATGTAATGACATTGTATGGTGACAGGTGGTGGCTACACTTGCTATGGCGGACACTGAGTAACGTATAGAATTTGCCAGATTCAAAGCTTGTACACCTGAAGTTAGTATAACATTGTATGTTAATTACACTTCAGTTAAAAAAAAAAAAGAAACAGGTTTGAGTCTGGAGAATACATCTCTCTCTTTTGAGGCTTGAAACAACCTTGACCTCGTTGTTCTGCAGCCATTATCTCCTTTGGTACAGAATAAAGGGAGAGGTGAGGGCAGAAGGAACGTTATTACCTTTTTTTTTTTTACATGAAATGTTCAACGTTTTTTATAAAATAGGCTTTGTGATGACTTTGCCCAATGGTGGGTTAATGTAAGTATTCTGAGCATGTCTGAAGGAGGCTAAGCCAAGCTATAACATCCAGTAGGTTGGGTACATTAAATGCATTTTTTTCTTTTTAGTTTTTTCTAATTTGAGTACAATTAATGGGCACTGTTATCTGAGTTTCAGGTGTACAACATAGTGATGAAACAAGTGTATACATTATGCTGTGCTCACTACAGGTGTAGCTACCATCTGTTACCATACAACACTATTAAAGTATCACTGGCCGTATTCCTTATGCCGTGTCTTTTATTCCCATGACTTATTCATTCCATAACTGGAAGCCTACATCCGCCTCTCTCCTTCGCCCACATTGCCCCATCTCCCTTCAGACAATCATCTTTCTAGTCTCTGTATTATAGGTCTCATTCTGCCTTTTGTTTGTTTATTCATTCATTTTTTTTGTTTGATTTTTAGAGTTCAGATGCGAGCAAAATCATATGGTATTTGTCTTTCTGTATCTGGTGTATTTCACTTAGCATAAGACTCTCTAGGTCCATCCGTGTCGCAAATGGCAAGATCTCATCCTTTGTTATGGCTGTGTAATATCCACTTCTCTTTTTCAGTAGACATCATGCTATTTCCACATCTTGGGTGTTGTAAATAATGCTTCAATGAACATAGGGGTGCCTATATTTTTTCAAATTAGTGTTTTCATTTTCTTTGGGTATTAAATCTCTCAGGAGTGTACCTATATAAGAGGGGGAAAAAAGACATAACGTAACATAGTCAGGTACATTGGAGCTGAATCCTGACTATTATTTACTAACAATATGATTTGGGAGAAACCACTTAACCTCTATGAGTTTTATTTTATTTTTTATTTTTGGTGATTTTATTTTAATTCCAGTATAGTTAACATACAGTACTATATTAGTTTCAGGTAAACAAGATAGTGAATTGTATAAATTACTCAGTGTTCATCATGATAAATGCACTGTTAATCGTCTTAACTTATTTCACTCATCCTCTCACCCACCTCTCCTCTGGTAACCATCATTTTGTTCTCTATAGTTAAGAGTCTGTTTTGTGGTTTCTCTCTTTTGTTCTTTGTTCATTTGATTTGTTTCTTAAATTCCACTTATGAGTGAAATCATGGTATTTGTCTTTCTCTGATTGACTTATTCTCTTAGCATACTCTCTGGATCCATCCATGCTGCAAATGGCAAGATTCCATTCTTTTTTATGGCTGAGTAATATTCCACTGTGTGTGTGTGTGTGTGTGTGTGTGTGTGTGTGTGTGTACCACCTCTCCTTTATCCATCCAGCTATCAATGGATATTTGGGTTGCTTCCATAATTTGGCTGTTGTAAATAATGCTGCAATAAACATAGGAGTGAATATGTCTTTTCAAATTAGTGTTTTTGTATTCTTTGGGAAAATACCCAGTAGTGGAATTGTTGGATCATATGGTAAATCTATTTTCAATTTTTTTGAGGAACCTACATACTGTTTTCCATGGTGAACACACCAGTTTACGTTCCCACCAACAGTGCACAAGAGTTCCTTTTTCTCTATATCTTTGCCAATACTTGTTTCTTGTGTTTTTTATTTCAGCCATTCTGACAGGTGTGAGGTGATATATAGCACTCTAGTTTTTATTTGCATTTCCCTTATGATTAGTGATGTTGAACATCTTTTCATATATATTTTGGCCATATGGATGTCTTCTTTGGAGAAATATCTGTTCATGTCTTTTGCCCATTTTTAAATTAGATTATTTTTGTTTGATTTCGTTTCAAGTTGTATAACTTCTTTATATATTTTGGATACTAACCCTTAATTGAATATGTCACTTGAAAATACCTTCTCCCATTCAGTAGGTTGTCTTTTAGTTTGGTTGATTGTTCCCTTTGCTGTGCAGAAACTTTTTATTTTGGTGCAATCCCAGAAGCTATGAGGTCAAGAACGCAAGGTTCTTAGAAACCAAAGTTGAATGGGCCCTAAAGAGACCTCTAATAAGGGTGTCTGTCTACTCATCAGCTAGAGCTTTCTTCAAAATGCTTCAAGAGCCTTTTTAGATGGTGGGTAGGCGAAGAGAAGCCCTCATTCTGGTTAATTGTTTGCCTAAATCATACAGGGGGTTGATGATTGAGCTTGGCCTGGAGGCCAGATCTTCTGACCTATTATGTTACAGAAAGAGCTTTCGGTGTAGGTACATAAACACAGGCTGTCTATGCTACAGATGAGATCCAGCAATGGGCTGGTGTCCCTCACTAGGCAAAAGGAAGGCTTGTTGTCTAATACAAATCAGAATACCAGTCAACACAGACTAATATCCTCAGGGTAGCTGTCTGACTGTAGTTTCTAAACTAGAGACTCGTTAAGTGGAAATAATTCTTGTTTTAATTTTATATTGAATGGATTGGTGTTGGGTACTGAACAGTCAGTTCAGTTGGAGAAATTCGCTGTTAGTGTGAAAGCACACCCTGCCTGGGGTTTAAGAAGTTTACAGTTGTCCTCCCTTATCTGAGGTTTTACTTCCTGAGGCTTCATTTACCCACCGTCAACCACTGTCCAGAAGTAGATGATCCTCCTTCTGATAAAAGGTCAGAAGATCACTAGTAACGTGATGCTATGTCACAATGTCTATGCCATTCCCCAAAACTTCATCTCATCGTGGAGGCGTATCATCTCACATCATCACAAGGAGGGTGAATATGGAACAATAAGATATTTTGAGAGAGAGAGAGAGGGTGAGAGAGGCCACATTCATATAACTTTTATTAAACTATATTGTTATAGTTGTTGTATTTTATTGTTAGTTATTGTTAACCTCTTACTGTGCCTAGTTTATAAATTAAACTTTATTTTGGATATATAATTTTTTTAATGTTTATTTATTTTTAAAGGGGAGAGAGAGAAAGAGAGAGAGAGAGAGAGCATGAGCCTTTAAGGGGCAGAGAGAGAGGGAGGCACAGAATCCAAAGCAGGATCCAGGCTCTGAGCTGTCAGCACAGAGCCCGACATGGGGCTCGAACTCACGAACTGCAAGATCATGACCTGAGCCAAAGTCGGACGCTTAAGTGACTGAGCCACCCAGGCACCCCTATCATAGATATATATGTATAGAAAAAAACATAGTAGACACAGACCTTCCTTGACTTATTACAATGGGATTACATTCCAATAAGCTCATCATAAGTTGAAAATATTAAGTCGCAAATGCATTTAGTACAGCTAACTTACCAAACATTATAGCTTAGACTAGCCTATCTTAAACATGCTCAGAACACTTGCATTAGCCTACGGTTGGGCAAAATCATCTAGTACAAAGCCTATTTTGTAGTAAAGTGTTGAATATCGCATGTAATTGGTTGAATACTGCAAATGAAAACCAGAATAGTGCCTGGGTACAGAATGGTTGCTGAGTCTATCAGTTGTTTACGCTCATGATCATGTGATTGATCATGTGATTGATCATGTGCCGCTGCCCAACATCATGAGAGAGTATCTACTGCATATTGCTAGCCTGGGAAAAGATCCAAATTCAAAATTCGTAGTACAGTTTCTACTGAAAGCCTATCACTTTTGTATGATTGCAAAATCAAAAAATATATATATGAGTGGAACAATTGTTAAGTTGGGGACCATCTGTGTGGGGTTTGGTACTATCCACAGTTTCAGGTAGCTACTGGGATTCTTGGGATGTGTCCCCTACAGATAAAGGGAACTAGTGTGGCTGTGAAATTTTTGCTCTCATAAAGTTAAAAAAAAAGTGTAAAATAAAATTAGCATAGAAAATCCTCTCGAACGTTTCTACATCAGAGACGACTGTGCCATAACAGTTACTCTCTTACCCCTTGCTTTGGAATTAAATGTGCATGTAATGTAATCACGATCAGTTTCCAAAGAAACAGATGCTGCTTGGGTATGTCTTGACCAAAAGAGATGCTATCTACAAGTTGTAAGTGGCACATGATTTAATTGTTTCTATCACTCCTTCTCTACCCATCTTGCGTCTTTGTTTGGGAAACTATGTCCCCAGTATTTGCAAGTCACTGCCCACTTCTGAAACCATTTATCCCTTCTGTTCCTTAAAAGGCAGTATTTTAACTCTGTAAGACTTCCCCATTGCTCTTCCTCATCCTGAGTAAAAACAGTTAGGTTTCTTCTTTTGTAATGACTTTCCACCAAACGTGAACCATTCTTGTGACCCTCAGTTTATTCCACCTTTCTGTGACTCAGTTTCCTAGCCACCAGAAAAATTTTAAGATGGTTAGTTAGTGGAGCGTGCAACTCTTGATCTTGGGGTTATGAGTTTGAGCTCCATGTTGGGTATAGAGATTACTTAAAAAATAAAACATAAAAAAAAAAAAAAGAGACAGAGAGAGAGAGAGAGATGTCCTCAAGTGTTTGCAGTCTATGATTCTGAGCTAAATATCATTAAATCTGTTTTCTTGGGTTATCATTAAAATGTGTCAAGAGAAAAATCAAAACTCTCCACATCATACACATTTTATAAGGGGAAAGAACAAAGATAGTTGTTCCAGTGTGAATGTTTATGTCTTTAAATACATGGTATTCATGTGAATAGCTGAAATATGAGCCACGTGTCTTTTTCTGTAAATAAATCACACGTTCTTCTCTAAGAAATTCCTTCATTCTTCTCTTTGTCAGGAGAACGAAGTAAAAAGGGAAGCCATCCTCAAAATCATGGTGGGAAATCTAGATCTCCTCCTCAGGACAGAAATGGGATTTAAAATAAATATTGTCATGCTGGAATGCAGGAATCCAGCCATCAACTGTCCATTTTTAACCCTCTGGGAGCACAGCATTTATATTCCGCTAGACAGATGTGTCTGATGGCCTCCAGAGAAGGGCATTTCACCCCATTCACAGAACACTTGGTCAATGGGTCCACTGTCCAAGAAACTTGTCAGTTGTGAAATTCATTGCGTACCCTGAATCTCCTTAGCCATGTTATTAACCAATATCCCCTTGCTCATTCCCCAGTGGACAAGAAGAACAGATGGCTATTCTCTTCCAGAGGGAGAACATTTGGAAGCCTTGGAATCTTTAGGCAAAGCTAGTCAGTTACTTCCTTTCGTCCATCATCAGTCTTCTTAATAACATCCCCCATTCCCATCCTGTATCCACACCACATAAATTCCCATCAAAATCCTAGGTAAAATACACAATGAAAAATACCTCGCTACGAAAATATTGCTTCTCCTGGTTTGTGTTGTCATCCGTGGTATCAGCTCCTTCAAATAGGATAATGAGAACTTCATCCACGTTTGTTTCTCTTACCCTACCTGAAAGTAGGCTTGAAGTTTATTAATTAAGCCCAGCACCTTAATATCAACAAAATATATTATATTCTTTGGCTATAAATAAGACAGGCATTTTTTATTTGTTTCAGTTACATTAAACTCTTTTTGGTGAATTTGTGGTGGGGGTTTTATCAGCTTTTTAGAGAATGTGTATTTTTACACTGCTAAAAAAATTGATCTGGATTTTATCAATATGGATATTTGGCAAATTGTATTCACAAATGTTTATCTTGAAGATCTATAGACTCATAATTGTAAAATTATTATTACTGCTAAGAAGAAATTAATCTCTATTCCGTCTTGGTGAAATTAAATATTTCCTAAATTTGTTTATATATTTCTAGAATTTCTGGTCATACATACTATAGATATAAAAGAAATAACTATAAGTATTTCATTCTTACTTGCTCAAAATCCAGTTGGAGAGGTGATGGGAATCTTGGCAATGTATTTGATAATCATTATCAAATTGCGGTCACTAGGATTTTCCTGCAAAAATAATGAATTATGTTATAAGGCACATATGGGTTTCATAAGAGCTTCTATGTTGGTGCCAGGTAAAGTACACTGACTAAATATGGGGGAAGAAAGGACGTTTATTTAAGGTGGGAAGAAATCTCTAAAATTATGTGGTCGTGAAATGTGTGTGTGTGTGTGTGTGTGTGTGTAAATTGCTAAAAAGGAAATTAAAGATACACTATAATCTAAATTCTTGAATAAGAAACAACATGAGACATGTGGTAGAAACCAGCAAATGGTCAGGCCAATAGAAACAGCAGTTGTGTGTGTGAAATCACTGGAGTTTACATTAGAAGCAGAAACTATCTTATGCATATAAGATAGCCATCCAAACCCCATTGCCATCCAAGGTGGATTCACATAGATTGTTCTAGGGGCCACATGTTTCTAAAAGCCTCTGAGACCCTAAAATCTCAACACACAAAGGACAGACAATGGCATAATTCAAGTCAAGTATATCTGTAAGTAAGTAAAGCAAATTAGTTACAATTTTGTTTAAGTCAGTCATTTAGGTTTGGATGCGATAGAGCATTAAAGAAGGAACAGTATAATCAGACAGGAAAAAGCAAGAAAGATTTATCTTTTATTTCCCTGAACATCCTAGGAGAAAGATTTTATGGGAAAAAAAGGCTCTATTTGAAAGATGCTGGGAAAATGACAGAGGTCAGACCTTTCAAGGAGGAGGTAGAAAAGCAATGTCTCAGGGATGGTAGTCTGCCTAGCCTAGAAAAAAGCTTATGGAGAGGAGGGGGTGATGATTTTGTTGGAGAGGATCAGGGGAGCTGAGAAGAGGAAGGGACCAGGAAAGGGACAAGGAGTGACGTTGTATGGGATTGTGGAAATGAAATGTGACTAGTTCCAGTTGAGGTTTTCAAAGCACAGGCTGGAAAGGAGGAATCAGATCCCTTGGAAGCCAGTTTCTCATCCAACTCATCTGCCTTATTACTTGGAGTCTAAACCAAAATGCAAAAATCTTGAGGAAAAGGAATGCTGGAAGCTTATTCCCTTATCTCCCAATAGATGTTTCCATCACTTCTATAGTAGCCCTGCCACAAGGCTGCCCTGGCTTGACTCAGACATCACCATTTGCAAGAGCTCACTAATTTCCAACCCTCCATTATGTCAAGATGAATTCTCACCATTTGAAAGACTTTCTTTGCTTCTTTGAAACCTGGACGTTTCTGGATTTGGACTTTCCTTGCAGAGATGTCCTCAATTTCAGCCCCAGTGACCTGGGGGCAAATTATCTTCTACTTGCCAAAGCCAAAGCTGCCTTTTCCAAGGCGTACTGACAACATCAGGAAGGCTCTCCAGGTGTATTTTTCTGACTGAATCTTATTGAAACAATCTGGTTTTTATGTCTCAACCTGCCCTAGGCAGATACACTAACATTCACTTCCTCATTTCCCCAAATTTATTAATTTAATCTAAGACTTTAATAGAATTAAAAAATCTTTCACTACCATGTCCTCACTATTCATATTAGAAACTTAGTTTATACCAGCTTAAGTATAAAAGATCATTTACCATATATATACTGGGGTATCTCACAAAACGCTGACAATAAGAATATGGTTGGGCATTAGAAACAATTGAAAGCAAGGGCTTTAACATGTAGGTTTCTCTCCCTTTCTTTAGTCTCTGTTTTGTTTTTTTTTTTTGTTTTTTTTTTCATATATCTGCTTCCTTCTTCTTTCACTTGGTGGACCTTCTCTTTCTTTCTAGTCACAAAGCAAAATATATGCAACCAACAACATCTGAGCTTTATGTGTGATGGGGATAAACTGTTTAGTCCAGTTTCAACGGGCCTCCTAAAGGACTGTGTTCATGTGCCCACCTCTAAGCCAATCACCCTGGCTTAAAGACCAAGTTTGGTCATATTCATATGTTTTCATGATAAACTCTTGAATAGTGAATGGTCTGGGGAGGTGGAGAACAGAGTGAGTAGGAAGCCCATTCTGCAGAGGTGTCCACGATGTTCCTAGACTCTACGCTTGTATCAATTGTTCTCACTGTTAAGACCTGGCATAGAGTCCAGCACAGAACCTTCTATGTAAGAGATTAGGGAAAGATTTCCATGGTGACCCTCCTTGTTACCTAGGTTCTCATTGTTTTCTCTCCATAGAACAGCCATAACCCTGAGACACCACTTGGCCAGTGAGAGAGGACACCTACTTTTGGGCCCGACTCCAAAACTGAAGCCTTCCTAATAGTATCCCTCGTGTCCATCCTGTATCCACACCACATACGTTCCTACTGAAATCCCAGATAAAGTACATAACGGAAAATTCTTCACTAAGGAAATGTTGCATCTCTGGCTTTGCGGTATCATTGTATCAGCTCCATCAAATAGGATAATGAGACTTGCATCCATATTTTTTTCTACATGATGATGTATGAAAACAGATTTGAAGTTAAGTCCAACAAATCGATATCAGGATATGACATAATCTATTCTTGGGTTAGAAAGGAATCCAATGAAAGAAGCATTTTTTGTTTGTAGAAGTTACACTAAACTATTGTTGGTGAATTGGTGGCTGGGATTTATCAGCTTTCTGGAGGATGTGTTTCTGGGCTTCTGCTTCCTCATCTGTATTAAGATAAGTGCTTTGAACTCTGAAAGATGCCTTTCAGCTCTAGAATCTATGATTTTATCATACTTTGCACTGTTCAGTAATGTATCCAGTAGAGATGGAATCCAGGTATTGACCTTCTTTCCATCTTCCCTGGCATCCAGCAGAAAGTGGAACCCATAAAAGGCCCGTAATTACGTGTTATTTATCAATGATTGTGGTAATCAAGTACCTATCCCAGGACATTGAGGAATCCCAAATAAAATAGGCTTTTAAGCACTTCCTTATGTCCATGGTACAAGAAGGCGAGAAGAGTATGCTTAGACTCTCAAAACACATTTATTTCAAAGCTAAAAATAAGTTTAAAACTTTAACGCTTTCCAAAGGAAGAAGTTTCCTGAAAGTAATAGGACAACTATTTTCACACGACAGAAAGAGAGAGACACGAAAAGAAAAACAGGAGGAAAAAACCCTGAACCACTTGCAAAACCTTGAAGTCTTATCCCACCTTTGTACTCAGGCTCTGGAAGCACTTTCTCCCCTTTGGCTGTGGTCCACACCTCAGTCACAGGACTGAAATACCTTGTGACCTCATGCTAGAGGCAGGCTGAGGGTGTGAGGGTTTCAGCTGCGTCACGGTTGGTGCGGGCTGCAGTGGGACCCTGGAGGCTTTCTGTGCTTTGGAAGAGGGAAAGAGAATCACTATGTACTGTTTATTTTTTGCCACAGGATTATTTCTACCGTCTAATCCAAATCCTTCTTGTTGCATCCGTGCTTGATTACATCATGGTTACAGCTCTTAGCCAGTGGTCATTTGGAGAACTTATCAGACTCCGGTGTAGATTCTGGTAGATTAGAGTGTACATTCTGGTGAATGCCACACTCTTATGTACCATTAGCACAGTACCCTGTATTCAGGTTAGCACCCCCTCCACACCCCTATATATCTGAAGCCCCCCGGGAGTCGATTTTTTTCTAGTATCCATACAGGGAAACCAGACGCTGAGAGAGGGGAACCCTAGGCTGGATCAAGAAAGTCTGTGAGTCATAAGGCTTAGTTCTGCTACTTATAAACAGAGCTTTTCTTCTACAAGTGAGTCCTCTGGGGTACAATTTGTCATTTGGTCAAAGGAGAGAAGACACAGAATCAACACCAGGCAGGACTCTTCCACTAGTACACCCACAAGGGAATATGAATAGATTAGCTGTCACCACCACCGCCCTCCTTCCCATCCCCCACAACCCAAGCTGATTTGAGTCTCAGAAAAACCCACTGATGTTGAGGCGTGGGAAAAAAAAATACCACAGGAATGACTGAGCCAGATGAATACCATCAAGGGCAACGCTAGGACTGCGGACCATTCAATAATAAGACAAAACAAGTGTATGACTATTTTGGTAATCCCCACACTTGTACACAACTAAGATGGCAAATTGGTCGCATTGATGTCTCCGGTTTTTTACTACAACCATTGTGGGCAAGATGTTCTGACTGACCCCTTTCCTCTGGGCTCCGCCATGTGACTTGCCTTGGCCAGTGAGAGCGAGCAAACAAGTCCCACACCCAGTCTTGAAAACGCTTGCGAACTAGTGTTTGCTTTCCTGCCTTATTGGTTCCTCCGCCCTGAACATGAGGGTGTGCTTGGGCTAACTGGCTGGAGAAATGTAAGGGGTGCATGGAGGAAAGCTAACTTGTTCCAGCAGAGGCCATCCTAGACTAGCCGGTCCCCTTGCAACCTGTAGGTGATAAACTCCACGAGCAAGACCAAGGAAGCTGGCCGAGGCTGGCTCAGAGTAGCAGAACTTCCCACCCAACCCACAGACTCATGACGCACAGTCAGTGTTTGTTGCTTCAAGCCACTGGGTTTTGATGTGGTGTGTTTCACAATAGCTGACTGATAAACCTTCTGATAATGGTGGGATAACGTTGGAGAGAAATATTGAGAGAGTAAGCACAAATGCTAGCCAGACAGATGCGTCCAGTGTGAGAGAAGGAAATGCGGCATTGTGGTACTAGAGAGAGCATCTCCTTTTTGCTTCCCTCCTGCTTGTCCAACACCCCCTTCTAGACAGCAAATTTGTTGAAATTAATGTTTCAGTTTGAGTGTGTTTCAAGGTACTCGTGGCCGGAGGTGTGGTGAGTGTTCAAGTATGTACCCTTACACTCATGCTGTGGGTTCCATCTAAAAGGATCTAAAATTGGATCTGAGAGTTTAGCCTGGCCTGTCAGATCTCTTTGATCTTATTTTCTGGGCTTAGGAGCCTCATGCCCTATTTCAGATAAAGCAGCAGTCATTTGGCACTTTTCCTAACCATTCCCAGGGGACCAAGTCCAGGACCGTCAGGGGCAGGCTTTTATAAAAAACATCAAATGGGTTGGAGAGTAGGGTGGTTGAAGGAAAGAGGAATAAGAACACGGGAAAGATAAAAAAGAAAAGTTGATATTTTGCTCTCTGGAGAATCAAATGCTTTTCTAGCAGCCTCTAAGTGGAATGTATTTGCTCATTTGCCAGGAAAGCTCTTTGCAGATTAAAGCCCTAGCTGGATGGTGATGTGGGCGTGTCCCCACCATCCTTCTGACGCAGGGCATACTTTTGTTAATATCCTAGAGATACTGATGAGAACACCTCTTCCTTGGCCTCCTATTCCTTTTATTGCATCCAGAGCCAATGTAGTAGATAACAAAAATAGCCACGGTTCTTTGCAATTGACTTCCAGCAAATGGCGGAATCTATTCTCTACTCCTTTGAGTTAGGATGGGCCAGGTGACTTCCTTTCATTGATGAGACATTAGCAAATGTGACACAAGCAGAGGTTTGGCAAGAACTTACACATAAGAACATGCCCTCTTGCTGTCCTGGAATCCAGGGCCACCAAATAAACAAGCCACCATAGAACAAGGGTTATTCTGGTGAAAGGTGAGAGGCAAGTAGGACGATGTTTCATTGTACCAGTCAGTAATCAGCCAAACTCCAGAAGCAGACTTACTCAGCTGACCGACAGCTGACTGAAAGCCCAGAGTGAACCCAGCTAAGATCAGTAGAAAAACACCTAACTGAGCTTCACCTAAATAGTTGAGCCACAATTTGGTTAAATAAATATTTATTGTTTCATTCGAATAAGTTTGGAGGTGAAAAGCTAACTGAAGCAGCCAGCTTACAGATTTTCCAAGGCAAGAGGTTATCACAAAAATTAAACGAAAAGAATACAGAATTTCATTTTGAACGGCAGGCTGATGTTTATTACATTTTCAGTAGAGTTGACTTTAGCATCCTCCAGATGACATCGACAGAAAGATAAGTACTTGAGAATATTTATAAATACCTTTGGGCAGCTTTCCCCTTGGGAATTATTTCCATCATGGATTAGATAGATCTGAAATGTGTATGATCAAGTTATAAGTTAAATAAAAGCTATTGGGGGGGAGCCTGAGCGTCCGACTTCAGCTCAGGTCATGATCTCGCGGTCCGTGAGTTCGAGCCCCGCGTCGGGCTCTGGGCTGATGGCTCGGAGCCTGGAGCCTGTTTCTGATTCTGTGTCTCTCTCTGCCCCTCCCCCCTTCATGCTCTGTCTCTCTCTGTCTCAAAAATAAATAAAAACGTTAAAAAAAAAAAGCTATTGGGGATAGGGAGAGAATAAAATGGAAAAAGAAGATCAAAAGGAATAAACTCCAGTTATGAAATAAATAAATCATGGAATTGTAATGTACAACATGGTAATTATAGTTAGTAATACTGTATGGCATGTTTGAAAGCTGCTAAGCAAGTATATTTTAAAAGTCTTATCATAAGAAAAAACATTTTTGTAACTATATATGGTTATGTATGATAACTAGACTTACTGTAATGACCATTTTCTAGTGGGTATAAGTGTCAAATATGTTGCACACCTGAAACTAATATAAGACTATATGTCAATTATACATCAATTAAAAAACCTATTGGTCCACAGATCACAGAGACAATGAGGAACTTCTTTGGTCCCCAAGGTCAACTATCACAGAATGACCACTATGTTCCATCCTTTTCAGATACATTTATTTAGTCATTATTCTCTTGTTTTAGATATATGTAAGTTGAGGCTAAGGAAATGATAGTTTTGACATTTTGGATACAAGATCAGAGGACGTTGTTTCTCCGTGTCCTGAGCCAAAGAAAGTGACAAACAAAAAAGAATTCAGTGTGACAAACTGAGGTGTAGTTGCATTAAATAGAACAAACGTTATCCTAGAAGTTCATTTAAGGTTGTCCGCACAATGAACTGATAGGAGACCCCTCTATCAGTGAGTGCAAAAATAATGAAACAAACAGTGCACAAATAGTAGACAAAATTGTCAAAGAAAAAACCTTGTGCTTTGAAGATATTGGTGAAATTGATAAACGTTGGCACAGTTGAAGAAAATAAAGAGAGAAAATAGAAAGTGTTAAACCAGGGATGAAAGAGATGACATCTCATGGAGATTACAGATATTAAAAAGACAATAAAATAAATTTAAGCCAACAATCTTCAACTTAAAAGAAATGAACAAGTACTTTTAAAAATATGTTTGCTAAAATCTTGAACCAATAACTTAATCTTCCACCATATGAAACTAGAAAAATGAAGCAAACGAAACCCAAAGCAAGCAAAAGTAAGGAAATAATAAACATTCAAGAGGAAACAAATGAAACAGAGGATATAATACAAGAGAGAAAATTAGCAAAACCAAGAGTTAATTCTTTGAAAAGATCAATGAAGTTGACAAAGCAGTAGCTCGACTGATCAAGAAAAAAAGGAGTCAAATTAATAAAATCAGGAATGAAAGAAGTTACATTACTATCAACTTTGCAGAAATAAAATCAATTATAAGTGAACAAGATGAACAATTTTATGGCAACAAATTGAATAGTCTTGATGAAATAAGCAAATTACTAGAAACATAAACACTATCAAAACTGACTCAAGAAGAAATAGAAAATCTGAATAGACTTATGATAAGAGATATAATTAGTAATCAAAAACTTCTCACAAATAAAAGCCCAGGACAAGATTGTTTCACTGATACATTGGTGAATTTTATGCAATGTGTAAAGCATTAACACTAATCTGTCACAAACTCTTCCAAAAAATAGAAGAGTATAGAATACTTCTCAACATACTTTATGAGGTCAATGTTAACTTTATATGAAAATCCACTAAAGACATAACAAGGAAAGGAATGCACAGACCATCACCCCTTATAAATATAGATACCAATGGTACTCAGCAAAATACTAGCAAACTTCATCCAGTGACATATGACAAGGATCATACATCACGATGAGAGAGAATTTTTTCCCTAGAATCCAAAATTGGTTGAACATGAAAGTCAATGTAACACATGGCATTAATAGAATAAAGAACAAAAACTTCACATCACATAAATAGAGGATGAAAAATCATTCCATAAAATCCAACACATTTTTATGATAAAAAAAAAAAAACACTTAACAAACTAAGTGTTTGTTAGGGATAAAGGGAACCTAACCTGATCAGGAGTTCTACAAGAACCCAAAGATCATATCACTAATCACTAATGTAATTACATTATATCACTAATAGTGAAATATGAAAGTTTTTATCCTCAAATCAGGACCAAGACAAGAGGTAACAATGTTGCTACCTTTGTTCAATACTGTACTGGGAGTTCTAGCCAGGATAACTAATCAAGTAAAATAAATAAAAGATAGATTAGAAAGAAAGAAATAAAAATATATATATTTGCAGATGACAAGATCTTATACACAGAAAAATTTTAAAACATACACAGAAAAAATGATTGGAATACTCAGTGAATTCCCAAAAGTTGAAGGATGTAAAATCAATATACAAAATCAGTTGTATTGCTATGTGCTAGCAATAAACATCTGAAAATAAAATTAAGAAAGTAATCCCATTTATGACACATTCAAAATAAGATTGTTAGGAATAAATTTAATAAAATAAGAGTGAGACTCAAAAACTACAAACAAGTCACTGTAAGATAAGAAAAAGACCTAAATTAGTAAAAAGACATTTATGTACATGTATTGGAAAACTTAATACTGTTAGGAGAGAAATATTCGCCAAATTGATCTATAGATTCAACGCAATTCCTATCAAATTCCCAGCTGCCCTTTTGCTGAAATTGACAAGCTAAGCCTAAAATTCATATGAAAATACAAAAGACCCAGAATAGCCAAAACAATCTTGAAAAAGAATGAAGTTGGAGGACTCACAGTTCCCATCTTCAAAACTGACTACAGTAATTAACACTGTATGATACTGGCATAAGGATAGGCATATAAATCACGAAATAAATTGAGAGTCCAGAAATAACCATACGTGATCAACTTGTATTCAACAAGTATGCCAAAACAATTCAGTGGGTGAAAGAATAGTCTTCTCAACAAATACTGTTGGAACAACTGCATATCCACATGCAAAAGAATAAAACTGGGTCTCTTCTTTACAACATATCCAAAAATTAACTCAAAACAGATCAGAAACTTAAAGTAAGAACCAAAAAATAATTTTTTTTAAAAACTCCTAGAATAAAACATAGAGATAAATCTTTAAAGTCTTGGATTAGGCAATGTTTTGGGGTTTTGTTTGTAGATATGACACCAAAAGCATGTATAAAAAAAGAAAACAGATAAATTGGATTTCGTGAAAAGCTTTAAAGGACACTATCAAGAAAGTAAAATTACAATCCAGGGCACCTGGGTGGCTCAGTTGGTTAAGCGTCCAACTTCTGCTCAGGTCATGATCTCACAGTTTGTTGGTTCAAGCCCTGTGTTGGGCTCCATGCTGGCAGTGAGGGGCCTGCTTGGGATTTTCTCTCCCTCCCTCTCTCTCTCTCTGCCCCTTCCTGACTCATGCTTTCTCTCTCTTTCTCAAAATAAATAAATACACTTTAAGAAAAAAAAAAAGGAAAGCAATATTACAATCCAGAAACTGAGAAGTTTTTGCAAACCATATATCTGATAAAGATCTAGTATCTGGCATATATAACAAGATTTTACAACTTAATAATAAAAAGGCAGGGGTGCCTGGGTGGCTCATTTGGTTAAGTGTTGGAGCCTTGATTTCAGTTCAGGTCATGATCTCATGGTTTGTGAGATTAAGCCCTGTGCTGACAGCATGGAGCCTGCTTGCGATTCTCTCTCTCCTTCGCTCTCTGCCCCTCCCTAATTCACGTTCTCTCTCTCTCTCTCTCTCTCTCTCTCTCTCTCTCAAAATTAACACATAAACTTAAAAATGATAATAATAAAAAGGCAAATAACCCAATTAAAATATGTAAAGTATTTGGAGACACACACATGTCTCTAAAGAAGATATATAAGTGGCCAATTATCACATAAAAGAACGTTCAACATCATCAGTCATTAGAGAAATGCAAATCAAAGCCATAATGAAATACAACTCACACCCATTAGGATGGCCATAACCAAAAATTTCCAGCTCTGGTAGGAATGTAAACTGGTACAGCTGCTTTGGAAAAACAGTTTGGCATTTCTAGTTAAATATAGAGTTACCATATGACCCAGCAATTCCAATCCTAGTTGTAATGCAAGAGAACCAAAAAAAAAATAGATTTACTCAAAAACTCATACATGAATATTCATTGCAGCACATTTCATAATAGCCAAAAAGTGACACAGTGCAAATGTTCATCAACTGATGACTGGATAAATAAAATATGGTGTATTCATGCAATGAAATATTATTCAGCCATTAAATGAGTGATTTGTTTAACAATATTACAACATGGATAAATCTTGAAAACATGGTAAGTGAAAGAAGCCAAACACAAAAGGCCACATGTTGTATCATTCCATTTATATGAAATCCAGAAAAGTCAAACACAGAGATAGAAAGTAAATTAGTTGTTGCCAGGGGCTGAGATGGGGAGGAATGTGGAGTGACCAGGTGTGGGGCTTCTTCAGGGGATGATAAAGATGTTCTGAATTTGATATTCACAATCTTGTGAAAAACTACTAAATAATTTAAAAGGGTGAAGCTTATGGTATGCACATTATACCTCGTTAAAAAATAATTGAACATAGGGGTGCCTGGGTGGCTCAGTTGGTTAAGCGTCCGACTTCGGCTCAGGTCATGATCTCTCAGTCCATGAGTTCGAGCCCCGCGTCGGGCTCTGTGCTGACAGCTCAGACATGGAGCCTGTTTCGGATTCTGTGTTTCCCTCTCTCCCATTCACGCTCTGACCTCTCGCTGTCTCAAAAATAAATAAAAACGTTAAAAAATAAATAAATAATAAATAAAAAAATAATTGAACATATATCTTACCTTTGAACGAGCAATTCCACTCAGATATTCATCTGAGAGAAAATAAAGCTTACACCTACAAAAAGACTTGTATAAGAATATTCAGATCAGCCTTGTTCATATCATCCCCAAACTAGAACTGATCCAAAAATCCATGGCCAGGAGAATGAATAAGCAAATTGTGGAATAGTCATCCACTAGCATAGGATACAGCAATAAAGAGTAAGTCGGCAACAGTAATGTGAATAAATTCAAAAAAGCATGAAATTGAATGAGAGGGGACAGGCTGAAAACACAGAATACTACGTAATTAATACACTTTTCTGAAGTTTAAAAACAGGCAAAATTAACACATGTGGTGATAAAATTCAGAAGTGTTTTCTTACGGGGTGTGGAGATTCACTGGAAGGGGCATGAGGGAAATGTTTAGGGTGATTGAAATGTTCTGAGTATTAATTGGAATAGGAACCAGATGGATGTCTGCATTTACCAAAGCTCACCAGATTTGACAGTGGAGAGCTGTACATTTCATCTTATGTAAATTTTATATAATTTTTTTAAAGTTAGTATTTTATTTTATTTTTTTTTTTTCAACGTTTTTTATTTATTTTTGGGACAGAGAGAGACAGAGCATGAATGGGGGAGGGGCAGAGAGAGAGGGAGACACAGAATCGGAAACAGGCTCCAGGCTCCGAGCCATCAGCCCAGAGCCTGATGCGGGGCTCGAACTCACGGACCGCGCGAGATCGTGACCTGGCTGAAGTCGGACGCTTAACCGACTGCGCCACCCAGGCGCCCCAAAAGTTAGTATTTTAAAAGCATGACTATAAACCAGTCTAACACCAACAAGAAAACCTGAGGTTTGTTTTTAACAGCTTTATTAATTAAATACTGACATACAATAAAGTGAAGATATTTGAGGTATATAATTTGATGTTTTCTGACGGAGGTTAACTCATGAAGGACTTCCAGGGAGATGTCAGGGAAAGGCAATGATCTGATGAGGAAATGAGGTATTTACATGAAGTAATCCCTGGAGGCTGGGAGACTTAATATTAGATTACACAGGCAGAGAGACCACAAGCTGTAGCTGAAGCTCTTCTAGAAGGAAAGAGAAAGAAATGTTAACTACTTCGTTTTATTTTAACCCCATTGGACTACCCAAGCTTCAGGAGACCCCAGGACTCTCTCTCTTTCAATCTTCTATAATACACATACTTGGAGTACCTTAAATTCCTTGCCCTCCATTTTCAAAAACTTGTGTTTGGAGGAAATGGTGGCAGAGTTGGAGAAGGAGTGGGAGAGAGGAAACTCTTCCCAAATGATGAGATTTTCAACAATCCCAACCATTTCATGAGAAGAGGGTCAATGAGGTCTTCAATCTACATTTCTTTCTGGATTTTCTCCCCACATCTCCCTCACTGACCAACCATGAATCTAATGTGGTTATGATATACTACAAGAAATGGTATATAATTACCTATGGCCTGAAAACAGTCCAGCAGCCTGGTTGTCTGTCTGGATTTTAAGGCATATCCACAAAAGCTGGTTTTTAGCCTGGACGCTATGGTCCTGGGAAAAGCAACAAAGATCCAGAGGTCAGCCTCACCCTGAGTCCGTTGATGCGTTCACGTGATTTTCATCCAACATGGGATATTTTTCTAGTAGCAGCTCTGGCTTCTGGAACCTTAACCTGCAGATAACTAACGAGGCCATTAAGTGCCATGCTTCCCACATTCTCAGCTCTGGTCACCAATTCTGGACTAAACTCTTGCTTTATGTCAACCAAGAGGCACTGCAAAATGAAGATCAGTGAGAAATGTAAAACAAAGAAGGATGTGTTGCTCTTCTTGTGCTTAGAATTCCACTCCCACCAGCTCCACCCATTACCCCAGCCCCCAAGCCAAAAGGTTTACTCCAATTCTACCCAAATAGGCGGCAAAGAGGACCCTTCTCTCTGAAGTCTGCCTGATTTTTGCTGAGGGACCACTCCTACCCCTGGGGAATATCCCCCTGCTCCAGAAGAAGCCATTATAAAATTAACTGGCGATAAAACCAACCACAGGGGGATTGTGGGGCATTTATCTTTTCAAACGCCTTGTTGTTTTTGTCCATCTGGTTGCATTTAGTCCAGAGGTATAATTTCCAGCGCTGCTCTTTTCTGGTAGACCGTACAATTAAGGTATTTGAAAAACAAACAGCTCTTAACCACTGCACGGTGAGAAGCTAGTTTAGCAATCTGTGACCCATTTTCCCAGAGCAAACATAGTTATATATCCAAGATGATCATAAAGCAAAAATTGAGAGTCAGGAATTATTATTTAATATAATAAGAATCTAACCTCTTCTCAGAGAAGAGAAAATGAGATGAGAAAAGACTGTTGAAGAAATTATACTTGTAGCTTTCTAGTGGAAATTCTTAATATTTTCTTTAGGAATACACACACACACACACACACACACACACACACACACACATATGTATAAATGGAATGCACAGAAGAGAAAGACTCAGTGATGGTAGGCTTATGCTGACAGCCATAATCATCATATCAGGGAAAGAAGGGTGATTGACGAACAGCATTCAGTGTGCAAAATAATTGATAACTGGGGTCACCACTCTACCCTGGTGCTTATTGCCAGGTGATGAGACTACTCTGGCTGTTATTAATGTATTCTTCCAAATAAGTGTTACACTGCAATCTCACATGGTGATTTCTACGCATATTTTCCCCATGGTGCTATGGTGCAACCCACTTTTGGAATCTTACAAAATCTTTCACTAAAGTATGAGGTGGGTGTGCGTGTGTGTGTCCGTGTACGGGCACACACTGTTTTTGATCAAAAGCCCTACTCCTAGCTTAGTCATTGACATCGTTCATTTACTTTGGTTCTGAATGACTTTTCTCCCCACATATTCGAATATTATCCCAAAGGTATGAAAGGATTCCACCAGCAAAGAAATTCGAAGGAATTTGCTTGGGATGTTGAGGGTCTTTTGCAAAATAAGAGTCCTTAGAGATGTTTTGAGCCTTGCTGGTGTTCTCTGGGGACAGTGCTCCAGGAATTCTAAACCAGAACTTAGAGATGGAAGAAGTCACAATGAACTTATAATGCCACCTTCACCCTCATGGGCGGTGTCACTTCCCCAAGGGCATGCCACATGTTCCCTCAATTGTGTCTTGACTTGCTCTGAGAAGAACCTTTCGTTTTCAGGCCACGCTCAAGTCAGTGGGAACAAATTCCTCTTTACTGTGGAATCTGGAAAGGTTCCTCTTGACAGTACTGTATCCCCTATACTAGAATGTATCCCCTATAGGCAGCCTGGGGATGGACATTCAACTTCTGAAGGCCAAAGAATGTGTGTATTTGTTTGGGTTCCTAGTCCTGGTTTGGGTATTCAGAAGCGAGAGGTAGGACTGTGTTGTACTGAGTTTGTTGTTTTCTGGTTTCCCCCATTGAATGGATGGCATCTAGAGAACCTAGGTGTGGGGTAATGAATGAGCTCATCCATTTAGAGAGTGAAAAAAACTGTGGGAAGAAAAGCATTATGAGCTTCAATATTAATGTCTGTATTTTCTCATCCCTGTTCCACTTCTCTCTCAGTTTCTCGCTTTCTCAATTCACTCATTTCCCATACAACATATGCATGTTCTGCAAAAATGTGCTAGACCAGACTGTGTGAGGAGGGCAAAGGTGTTTATGGACCTTCCCCGCCCTCAAGGGGTCCATATTCTAGACTCTCTTCTTGTCCTTCACTTTCATCTCTGGTTCCTAGAGTTTGTACATATCACCACAAGGTATAAAATATGAACATTTACTTAGAAAACCATAAGAGACTCTTAAACACAGAAAACAAACTGAGGGTTGATGGGGGTGGGGGTGGGGGAGAGGGGAAAGTGGGTGATGGGCATTGAGGAGGGCACTTTTTGGGATGAGCACTGAGTGTTGTATGTAAGCCAATTTGATAATAAATTATATTAAAAAAAGAAAAAGGGTTTGGGAGAATTCAACTCCCCCCCCCCCCCGCCCCACAAAGGATCTTATCTTGAAGAAGATATCAAATTAGAATTTTAATAGCAGGGAAATCAGATCAGGTTAAAAAAAATTCTGTGAATTTGTCAAGCATCAAAACTCCTTATGGAAGCAGAATTCAACTTTCTCCCCAAGGGAGCTCCAGGATCTGGAAGCTTCCCCTCCCCTTGCACTCAATTGGATATAACTTAAAGAGATACACCAAATGAGTGGTTTAGGAACCCCGCAAGTTTTCCATTTGACAGTTTCCCAGGCTTTGCTCATCTTCTTTCCCACTCACCCACAACAGTTGCCCCGCCTCCCCCCGGAATACAGAGAAGGTTCCAGGGCTCCCTCCGCTCTCCCCACTTTTCCAGCCACCTGTGCAGCTGAGCTCCTCACACCCCTCAGCCAGCTGCTGCTGAGTGAAGTCACAAGGTATTTTGGTCCCGATGACAGAGGTGTGAATGGCAGCTTCCATCCAACTCAGATGAGATCATGCATGTGAACTCTCTCTGCAAATGATAAAACCTTGATTAGACAAATGCAGGAGGTGGTTACTTTACAACTCTGAAGTTCGCTGCCTCCTACGCACATCAGACATGCCACAGGGAAGGATCATTTTTCTTGTCCCCAGGGCAGTCTATCTCCTTCTCCCACTGACAGTATCCCCATTTCCTGGATCTGTCTCTGTTGGACACATTGAGTCCAAGATCTCAGGATGCAAAGACAGACACGACTATTTATCGATCACCCCCTGCTGCAAAAAGTAAAGTGTTTGTCCCCTGCTCCCATAGGGAAATTAAATGTCATTAAAGGTGAAAGCAGCAAGCCTTAAAATGAGTTCTCTTTGAGGAGTGAGTTCTTATACCTTCAGGGGGTCTATAGGTCACCTCATAGGCTGTGTCTATAGTGACTAAGTGAAGGGATCACTTAAGGCATAAAACCGGATAATTCAGAAAGAACGAGGAAGTGACAAAAACCTGTTACTTGGTTTCTCTCATTCCCCAGAGGTCTGCTTGCCCTGACTAGCACCAATATAGACTCTAAAAAGCAGTTTCTTGTCTCTGGTCTTTTCCTGAGCTAATCATTCCTCCACTCTATTAAACAAATATTAGGAGCAAATCTGATTATTCACTCCCCTACTTAAAACCTTTCACAGGTTCACTTTGCCTAAGCCCAGTTCCCATCCACTTTATATTTAATGCACAGACCCTCCACCATCTGTTTCTGCCATTCCCCTCCCCACCCCCATCCATCCCATTCTCTTCCCTTGTCTCTTTCACGGGCTGTGTTCATTCTCCTTTATCTCTTGTGGTTCCTCCAACACTATCTCTCGGTGTTTGTAACCTACCATGTCCAGTGCATGCCATGGACCTCCTCTTTATTTCTTCCCATAAAACTCCTATTCATTCTTCAAAACCCAACTGAGAGACATCACCTGTAATTCCTCACCACATATGATCTTTTCCACCTCTCTGTTTTCTCTGCTCATATAGTGATTCTATGGCTGGATTTTGTATGTTTAATTAAAACATAATAACTTTGTGGGTAAGTCATGAGCTCTGGAGTCAGACAGCTTGGTTTGCATCTTGCTTTAGCTGTGTGATTTGGGAAAGTTATCTAATTCTCGGTTCCTTACTTCATTCCTTTGTAAAATGGGAGATTAAAAAAATCATAGCCACCTAAGAGGTTATTGTGAGAATTAAGCGAGAATTATGCTTGGGACACTGCCTGGCATATAGTAAGCGTTCAGTAAAAGTCAGCAACTAGTACCATAATTGCTTCTCTGCCCCTCTGCCTCAGGACCGTACCAAGCTCTCCTCAAGGACAAGGACTAGGACATTGAATCTGCCCAACGCATATTTCCACCCAGAGTCTTAGAATGGGTATTTTTTTCTTCTCAACTTAATTCTTCAAGTTTTAGCCAACAGCTTTGATTTTGAAACTTGGAGCTCTGTCTTACAAGTTTTACACCCTTTCAGATGAGAGACAACCACCTTTTATCCAAATTTCCCATTTCAAACCAATGATCCAACTGCACTGACTTGTCTCCTCCCTTTGGCCCCTCGCTCTGTCCCCACCCACCCTTCCTGACTTTGCCTCCAGAGTTCCCCGGGCTATCCTCAGTGCCTATCTGGGAACTCTGTATTTAATTCTGAAGGCTGTCTGAACATTTGGAAGCGGGAAAATGGGAGTGAGAAAGGGAGCAGTTGGCAGGAAGGGACGACAAACAAGGTTTTGCACGTGGTGACTGTGAAGGGTGGTCTGCCACAGAGAGGGGAGGTGGCCATCCTCACTCTGCTCCCACACACTCCCACAGCATGTCTGAATCCCCTGGGGCGCTTGTTAGAATGCAGTCTCCCAGGCCGCACCCCAGCTCTAGTCAACCGGAAGGAGTCCCGTGGGTGGGGTCCAGGATTTTTTCAGATTAAACACAACACCCAGGGGATTCTGTGTACACAGACACTCAGAGCCACTGGCCCAGAGACATGAATTTAGATTCTGCTCCTGGTGTAAACTTGAACTTTCTAGGGGTGATGAGGGCATCCTCTGTTCTGACCAACACGCTTCTTCTCTTCCTAAGACCTCCAGTTGTGCTCCAGATGTTGAGCCTGATTCTGGAAAAGCAGACTTAAGCTTCTTTCCCAGAGAGAGGATCCCAGATCAGGCCACATCTACTACTGTTGATTAAACTCATCCATCCCGTTTCTGCACTTTGGCCATGGACTCCACAAGGTTTGAGTATGAATCAGAGAACCGCAGGCAGAAATCTCTTGGTCTACCTCCACTCGCCAGTCTCAGGGGTTATCCCACGTGATTTCTTCCTACAGTTTAACTTAAAATAGCTAATCAAAACCACACTGAGGTATCACCTCACGCCAGTCAGAGCGGCTAACATGAACAAATCGGGAGACTATAGATGCTGGCGAGGATGTGGAGAAACGGGAACCCTCTTGCACTGTTGGTGGGAATGCAAACTGGTGCAGCCGCTCTGGAAAACAGTGTGGAGGTTCCTCAAAAAATTAAAAATAGATCTCCCCTATGACCCAGCAATAGCACTGCTAGGAATTGACCCAAGGGATACAGCAGTGCTGATGCATAGGGGCACTTGTACCCCAATGTTTATAGCAGCACTTTCAACAACGGCCAAATTATGGAAAGAGCCTGAATGTCCATCAACTGATGAATGGATAAAGGAATGGAATACTACGTGGCAATGAGAAACAATGAAATATGGCCTTTTGTCGCAATGTGGATGGAACTGGAGAGTGTTATGCTAAGTGAAATAAGTGATACAGAGAAAGACAGATACCATATGTTTTCACTCTTATGTGGATCCTGAGAAACTTAACAGAAGACCGTGGGGGAGGGGAAGGAAAAAAAAAAAGAGAGGGAGGGAGTCAAACCATAAGAAACTCTTAAAAACTGAGAATAAACTGAGGGTTAATGGGGGGTGGGAGGGAAGGGAAAGTGGGTGATGGGCATTGAAGAGGACCCCTGTTGAGATGAGCACTGGATGTTGTATTTGACAACAAATTTCATATTAAAAAAATAATAATAAAGAATAAAATAAAATAGCTTATTTGTGAAGACACTTTTCTTCTAAGGAACTAACACTCTACAGAGAAAGCTATTCACCACCCCTCTCCTTCCATAACTCTCTCCAGAGGTAACGACTATTATTATCAGGTGTGAATCTTGCTAGAAATATTTCTGTACATTTACATTTATGGAAATCTATACAGAGAACATGTTGGGGGGGTGGGGAGGGGGTTAGGGCTGAGTTTGTATTTGTAAATGAAGCACACCATACTGTTTGCATTGTTCTGTAGGGTTTTTTCCTCCACTTAAATTCATCTTTGAAGTTCTGCCACATCTTCATAAAGTTCTACTTTGTTGAAAAGAAAAAGATACTTTGCACTCCATCTTATGGATGTTCCTTTAATATTTAGCATGGACCCAGTGAATTGTGTTCAGGTTGTTTCTTCTAAAGGAGACTGCAGTGAACACCTTGGCTGACACCTCCTGTGTGCTCGTGTGAGTTTAGCTCTACAAAGACATTGAATATAAAACAGGGGATGAAAGGCTACCCATATTTTAAATTTTAATAGATATTGGGAAATGTCCTTCCAAATGTCTGTATTAATGCCTGTTGAACCATCCTCTGAGCAAGAAAATTGACAACATATTTCAGGTGGATTCATTGCTCGCTTGTCAAGGACTTGGGCAATGCTGGGTGTTGTGCATTTCAGGTGTGAATGCAGGCTTTGCCCCTGGCCCCTGGGGAGTCTGTGACTAGGTTGAGAGAGCAAGGCCGATTGCAAGCAAAAAAAATAAAAAAATAAAAATAACGGGTATACTTGGTTGAAGGACTCTAACCAGAAAAAGAAGATGAATGACGTCTTCTCAATCTATGATGTATTCAGTTCCCCTCCACCTTTCTGAGCTTTGTTGAGCTCCTTACTGACTTGTCCTTCCTATCCTCAAAGCTCCCACTGCGACAGAGAGATGAGGGAACCCAGAGGATGCATCCTGTGATAGTTTGAATGAAAACGGAAAGAACTTTGTGCTGAAATGATTGGTTACGGAACCTCCAGAAGACAGAGCTTTCTTTATGAAGACATGGCAAAACCTCAAAGACAGATTTAAATGGGGGGGAAAACCCTACAGAGCAATACCTACGTAGGTATAATTTATTTAAAAATACAAAAGCGAGCACTATGCGCGCAGGGAAGGTGGAGGGGGAGCTAAGACGTCATTCTATTGACCCTCCTTCCTGTAAGTATGTCAGCCTGCTCACCCATACTCTTCTCCCAGCACCTCTCCACCCGCCCACCACATAGCCACTTTTGTTCCTGAGGGACTTCATTCAACACCCGCCCCTTGTCCCCCGCCGCCGGTTACTGAGCAGCTGTTTAAACAGCCTATAATACATTGTGTTAGGTGCTGTGGAAGAGAAAGGTTGAATGAAACCCCACTCCATCCTTCACTGGTGCAGCTGACATTTATCTGGTCATTATCACTGTTCAAATATTTCAATGTCCACGCAGCTGGTTTATCATTGATCCTGCCTCTCTCACTCACCCTTTCACTTGAAGGCAGGGGGATAGATAGAAGGGTTTTTCCTTGTTTCGTGGAATAGAAAACACAGAGATAAATCTCTGCTGACAGGACATGACATGCATCTAAGTTGAGATTGTAGATGGTGGGGGGTGTATATCTTTCATAACATTTAGGCGTGCTAACATTTTGACTCCATTTCTTATGCAGGGATGATCAGACATTTACCGAGTGCACTGAGTAGAATATGGCCTCACTATTCAATTCTTTCTTTCCCCCTCAAATGCCCACCTATGGTGACGGAGGTACTTTTGAGCAAAAGAAGGTCGCCGATAGGAGTTACTCTCTCCCAGCTTTACAGTGATTCGTGTCCTGCTACTCACGTGGAAAGCTTGCTGAGAGTAAGCTTTGGTTTGTGCTCTGACACACCCCCTACATTTTTGTTTTAAGTGAACCCTAGCCAGAAGAGACCGTTTCTGTTTCAGTGTAGAATTGTATTGTTTTTCTTCTGCAATAGAGACTGAGGATATGGCAGGAATGGGACTTTAGCTCATGAGATAACTCGCCAGACGATTATGGCCTGGCCCGTCTTCATTGTGGCTGCCCTGGTTCTGGTACTGAATTCCTCTCCTTGCGGAATCTGATTTCCTCGGTGGGTTATAGGAAGTGTTTTCCCAAGGAACTAGTAGTACAAGTAAGGAAAAATAATCATTCATTCGGTAAAAATGTCCATCTCCTTCACAAGAAACCCCATGGCTCCCCACAACGACACCCCCCCCCCAAGTCTTGGATCTGAGCACAATAACAATGGTCCACGGTGTATTTGTCAATACACTTATTCTATCTAAAACGACACCAGACCTGGGCCAGGTTGAGGGTCTCCCTTGCCACCTTCCTCTCATGATCTTTCCTTCTGCATCAGATGAAGACAGAAGACATTCTTGCCCCTGCTGCAATAGCTTGACTTCCCGTGAAAGACCGCTTGAACAGCAAGATCCACACTTCGCACACACCAAAAATGAGCGGCAACTTTTTGGATATTGGACACGAGGTCAATAAATATCTAGGGAAAGGCGTTATTTAAAGATGGATCCAAGTTATATTACTGACCAGAATTGTTAATATCAGTTGAAAGCCTCAGCACTGTGACACTTTGCTGGCTTAGGAAGTAAGAATTCTAGAATAGGAGGTGGTTACCCACGTAGTGTCTGAAAAATTAAGGCTTACAAAATGCGTTCTTGCTAAAACAAGTGAGGAAGGGCATTATGGGCTTATGATCGAATTCCCTTTTCCACTCTAGAATGCAAATACTGCTTATAATCCCCCAAATTGAATTTGAAATCCCTTCTGCCTAACTCCACTCCACACAAGCACACGGAATCTAACCAGCATGAGTATCGGTTAGTTTCCAGCCAGAGAAGTACAGATAAATGCATGGAATTATAATTCTGTGCATTCAAAAGTGAGAGGAAAATCCAGATGAGACCCCTTACTGATGATTATGTTTGTTTGCACGTGCCTGCACCTGGATGCATGCAGGCACATACGTTTGGACTCTCGCTAAAGCAGGCTTTCTACTGAAGTACAGGCCAGGACAGTATATTTAGCCCAACTGGGAAGCACAAGAGAAAGACCAGATGTGGGGAAGGGTATGAGGTTGTGGCAGAAGCACCTGCTCCTCTAATCTCAACATGTGCCAAATGGTACCAAAGGAAAATTAGGAAGCGTCTTTGGTAGAATCTGCATGTGGTTTTGAACTCCCACCTGTTGAGATGGATCCAAACCATCAGGAATTCCAGGAATCCTAGAATAGACCTATCAGAGTGGTTAGAATGAGCATCTTCAAAGATTCAAGGAATTGAAGCACTCTAAGAGTTATTACAAAGGACTTAGAGAAGTTAAATTGTTTTTGTAAATTTGCCCCTTTATCCTCCTTATACTTGTGTGTCTCTCACAGTTCTTGTCTTCTGCCTACATCTTGGGTTATATCATTCACTATCTTTCAGGGTGCACTGTACCGTAACCCCTTATATGCCAGGGGGAAGGACAGAGACATCTTCTTGATTGTTCTCCAGTGTGGTTGAGATTAAGATATATTCAGCTCCATTTTTTGGTTGGCATGCACTGCATTTTCAACCCAAGGACAATGGAGATTGTCAAAATTGAGTGAAGAATAAAAATGAACCTTTGGTATGAAGCCTAAACAGTGAGTTAGCAAAGAGTAGAGGAAGCAGTAGAATGTAGAATGCAAAAAGGGAAAGAAAAAAAAAGAAAGAAATAAAAGGTTGTCACAGTGTAGCTTGTTCATCTTTTTTGAGCCATCTTTTTGGGAACTGTAGGATTAATGCCATGGGCTTTTACATCACAGCTGGAAGGTTGACCGCGGAGATGAGGGATTATGCCTTGTTCCTAACCTGGTTGGTTAGGCCATAAACATTCAGAAAAGGTCAGAGGAGGACCATCGTCAGCTGATGCCAAGAGGTTTAGGGAAAAACAAGTCCATTCAGTTCTATGATGCTGTCAAAAAGGAAAGCATCTCAAATAGGCAGAGTATTATTGAGCAAAGATAGAATTCAAGGGAAACACCCTCATACACTACTCATATATGTAGGTGAAGCCATATATTCTTGTTGAAAAACATATTATTCTTGTTTAAAAAACAGGCATTATGAAGAGGGATATCTGGCTCAGAGTGGGGTGGGAACAGGAAAAAGAGGAAGAAGAGTCTGGTAGACTGGAATTTCAAATGTCCTGCTTAGTGTCCAGCAGAATAAAGGGATAGAAACCTGAATCCTGGGATAATAGTAAACAGTGACCTTGACAGAACCAATGAGGTATTTCTCCCACCATTCTTAACCCCTAGAGCTGATAACCATTTCTCATTGACCAGCCTTTCTTGCATTCCATTGATGGTTAGCTGTCCATCAGAACCCCTGAGTGGACAACTTTGGGTGGACTGGAAGCCATGCTCACTTTGCTAGTGGGAAAATTCCAGTTAGTTCATACCTTTCTCATAAGGTTTTGAATACCTGGAAAATACTGCTTCCAGTGAATACCCACACCCTTGGCAGATTAAAGAGAGCTAACCATAGCCTCCAACCTTGGGTAATTAGAATAAGATGAATACTCAACTGGGAGAGGAAAAGGAAAGAAAACATGAGGATACAAAAAAAAAAAAAAAGAAAGAAAGAAAGAAAAGAAAAAAGAAAGTCATGGGCAAAATCTCAGTAGTCAGGTAATACCGTGCAGGGAACAAAGGAATGAATCAGACAGAAAAATAAGTTAGGAGAATCCACGATGTCTGGTAACAAGGCAGCAGTTCACAAAGCAGTAAATCAGTTTTACAGCCACCCTGTTCCAATTCCACTACCAATTCTATAGAATAGAAACCCTATCATTTTGTCTTACCCACTTCCTAATGGGCAAAGGCACAACTGGAAATGGGATAATGCACAAAATTATCCCAATCTAGCTAGAAAGATCTCCAAAGTCCCCATTTTCATTACTGTCCACAAAGAGAAGAATCAAAGAAAAAGGAATAATGCTTTTGAGCCAAAGAATGCCGAAGATCACCAGCAACCATCAAAAGCTGGGAAGAGGCAAGTAAGGATCCTCTCCTAGAGCGTGTAGAGAGAGCATGACTGTGACATCACTTGAAGGTTTGAATTTCAAGCCTTCAGAACTGTGAAGGAATACATTTCTGTTGTTTTTCAGCCACTGTTTTTTGGCAAATTGTTATGGCAGTCCTAGGAAACAAATATCACTCCTCTCTTCCCTGCTCCCTATGGAGATCTTCTCTCAGAAAAGGTATTGATGGTGGCACACTCCCTTCTCAGGAAGACAGTGGTGAATGAGATCAAGAGAGGACTGAGCATTAAGGCTGAGAAGAGAGTTCTTCTTGAATATCTATTGTCAGCAAGGCATTCAGGTCATTCTATGGTTTATGAACCCTGAAATCACCCCATAAAATCTGCACGGCTGATGGGCCAGTCCCTGCTCAGCAAATTAAGAAAGGAAGGGCAAGGGTAGATATAAATAACCATACTAAGAGTTTTTATATGCCATGCACTGGGCTACCTGCTTCACATGTAATATTCCACCCAGCCCCCAACAGCTCTCTATGATAGGAATGCTTATCCCCACTTGAAGGATGAAGGAGTAGTCTCAAAGGGGTTAAGTTAACTTGTTCAAGGTCACACAGTTAATAAGTGGTAGCATCAGGATTTGACCCTAGACAGTCCCTAATTGGCTATTGAAAGTTTAGAGACATGGGCATTTAGACGTCTCTCAATGCAATCTGGTGTCCAATTAGGAATAGCCTCCATTAGGCTTCCAGAAGATGGTGGTCCAATAGCAGGGGGCTCGTTGCCTCACCTGGAAGTCCTCCCATGGTGGAACCATCTGATCAGAGGTGTCAAGTCAAATGCCTTTAGGAGTTAAGCAAGGAATGATGGTACTAGGTAAGCAGGATGTTCAGGGTCTGGAGAAAGCAGGCCAGCTGGAGGTATTCATGACTAAATAAAGAAATAAACGCTAAGGAGAAACAAAGATTTCAGCCACTGAACAGGCCAGTGGGCCTCTGGACAGATTCAGTCCAACTGAGGGAAGTACCCAGCAGAGGACACAGAGCTGTGCAGTCAAACTCTCAGCAGGCCATACCGTTGGAACCCAGAGAATGTGGCTCAAGCAGTCATGATGGCCTACTCTCAAGGGCCAGTGAGGCCTCAGGAAAAGAGAAAAGAAAAGAAGAAAGGAAAGAAGGAAAGGAGATGGAGGGAAGAGATTAGCCGGGTCCACATATCTGATCATTATGGGTAATGCCTTGGGGCAGCTTTTGGTTTTAATTGGTTTCCCTCCTCCTGATCTATTGTTTATCCCCTCACCATTCAGGTATACAGTAAGTTTTATGCTTGCTGCTTCAGGAGAACCATTTGTTTGACGAGACTTCAGCGCTGTCATTTCTAAAAGCAAGACCTACTGAAGATACTAGAGTGTAGAGACAGAGGGAAGAAGTCCATGGAGAGAAATGTGGGGAAATCAAGTGGTCAACTTGCCTGCAATGGGATTCTCCAAGTCAGGAGCCTGGGTTACAGTGAGGTCTGGGGCAGCTTCTGGTGGTGCACAAAGGGGTGGAAGGATCTTGGAGGGATAGCCAAGGATTGCACCTGGTGACATGTTCTCAGCCTGACATTTACAGCCTGTCCAGAAGTTCCTTCGATGGCTCCAAGCACAGCGTGAAAGTAGCAAAGAGGAGGGCTGGAAGGGACCACAAGGACATACCAGTGGACATCTCTGCCATGAGAGAGTGGACATCCTGCTGAGGCCCATGGGTGCCTCTTCAAGCTGTTGACCTTGTGTAAGTTTCTCAAAAGTCAGCCCTGCCCCTGAGTGGGGGGTTGGGAGAGAAAAATAAAACTGAAGTCCCAACACCCCAGACTAGGAATTGAAGTTAATCTAATTCATGAAAAAAATACAGATGCAATATTTCTCCACACTTGAGCCCATGGATTGAGGTTGGAACCAGATGTAGAGAATATTACATCAGATTTGCAGCCAATAATCATCTTTCATTTGGGACCATGCTTGGTGACCAGGAGCACACTTTGGTTGGCTGTCTTAGAAGGGCCAGGAATACCATAGACAAAGGGTGTCAAACACCTCAGAGACTATTCAGCACCATCACTTATCTGTTCCTTTGCAACCTATGTATTCCGACAAGGCCACCGATGGCCCATCATTCCCCAGCTGGCCCTCTGGATCATGCATACTGCCTGACTTTCTCTTCTAGGGTCTGAGGACAGGGCTCTCTTTCAACCAAACCCATGTTTTACTACATGAGGTCAGCAAAAGAAACTTCATATCGCTTCATTTGGAAACTTCTTATCAGGGTGAGGAGATCCCTTCTAATTAGAGATTGCAGTTAGAAAAGTAGGAAGATGCCTGGGAGGGTAGAATATTGACATAAGCTCTATGCCTCTGGTTGGCACACATTGGACACGTTTCATGAATACCAACTTTCCTTGCTGAGTACCCAGATCTTAGATGAACTTTAAGAAGTCACAGATTCATGCTCTGACCCTTGTTTTTAGCTAAACGAAAAGATCTAAAGTCTCTGCTATCCTCCGGGAAGGGGAAGAGTGAATTTTAAGTACCCGCTTAGTAGCAACAGCTAATATATTGGCCTGTAAATTCATTGACTCCCCTGGAGTCATGTAATTATGCCATTAGCAATATAGAGAAATTAGACATGGGGCTTACTTTTATGGAGAGAAGGGTGGCAGCAATAAAAATCCTGTACAGGAAACTGAAATTTGTCACAAAAATTGACACAGATAGGACAATCTATACGGAGCGTCTTTTGAGTATTTGACCTACTCTCTTTTCACCAGAAACCTCCTTGTACTGAGACTGCCAGTACATCCAACCCTGGACCCTGCATAAAATTAAGGAAAATAAAGCAAGTCTATCCTAAATTCCCTTTAAGGATAATGCTTAGGGAGTTGATGGGTGATTTCACAGATGAGGAAGGCCCACAGTTGGCCTCTAGAAACTAAGTTCCAGCCTAACTTCATTTATCACTAGGGAATGTAGCACACAGGCAGGAGGTTTATTAAATTATCCAACAAATTATCAATCATTTATTTCTTCATTCTCAAAATTTCAATTTCTCTCTCATTCAACTTTTATATTATACCAAGTATCATTGCTATTATTTTTTCCTTAATCCTTTGGAAGTCCACACTAAACTGGATCCAAAGGATAGCAAAATGGGTCACCATCCTTTGGTCTCTGGATGAATGAAAGGAATGTTGGGTTTAAAGCCTGGATTGTGGAGTCCATTCTGTCACTAAGCTAATCTCTGTATCAGTAAAGTGAAAGGTCCCAACTCAGGTGATTCTTGGGTTTCCATCCAGCTATGTGTTCTTTGATTCCACAGTTGCACCACAATTGGACTTTTGGGGTGATCAAAACTGGCCTTTTGGGTTAGGGAGTCCCATCCTCTCCCCAGAGTCCTGCCCAGATGAGGAGAAACAATGGAACCCAACAAAAGGGATGCACAGCCAGGCAGCAGTCCACTTACACATACCCAGAACAACACGTTTTACATCGGACATGGCCAATCGAATTTGCAGACTAGAGTTTTCTGGACCCATACTTCCTTTGAGAAGGGTTTAATTTTCCTAGTGGGGTGAAGGAACAATCCCTAATTCCCAGAGCAAACCCATCATGAAACATGATCTGGGCCCTGCAACAAGCCGTCATAAGGCCCAAACCAAAAGAAGCCTAGCAATGAAAATGAGAGGAAATTATATGAACAAAAATATATATTTTGTGCTACTATTTATGTCTGCCATAAAGATTCAGTTGATTGTTGTAACTTATCATATGCACTCAAGAGAGCAAACACCACAGGAACCAAAATCCATGATTTCTCTCAACCACCAAGCGCCAGCTGTAAACCAAGAAACCCTGGTTCAGCATTACTGTTCCTTATAGTGGGCAGCTCTTCCCAGGTTGTATTTGGGTTTGGACCAAAACTCTGAGTACAGTAAGCGTGCAGCTGATGAGTTCGTTTGGCTCCCATTCAGATTTAACACCATGGACTCTTCCCCCAAATACACACGTTATTGTGATGGGACTTAAGAAATCTAATCTTAAGTTTTCTGTTGTAGTGAGAAAGGCTCTGATTTAGACCATGAACTCTACAAAGGCAGGGGTTGTATGTTAGATATTCTTTGCTTCCAAGAAGTAGCCTAGTGGTTACCACGTGATAAGTGCTCAATAGCTTGTGAAGTGAATTTATGAGAATTAAGAGAATTTATGAGTAGGGAGAGTATGTCCTCTCCTAACCTGTGTCACACACACACACACACACACACACACACACACACACTGTCCTTTATCTAGCTGGGGCCTGGCTCTAATATGTATTCCAAGCAAAAACAAATGGCAGCCTCACACATGTATATGCATTGAGGCTGCTATAGTGCAATACCTTTCCCACCACCTTCCCCAGGAATGGACCTCTATCCTTCAAGGAAGGGAGAAAGGGTTCTTTAAACACTCTTCTCACTTTCCAGTTTGTCTTTCTCCTTGGTAAGACTTGGACTCTGGAAATACCAATCAGAGGTGTCCTCAGCCCTAACAGGTTACATGAGGTCCTGGAGAGAGGGACAAGGCATGGAAGCTTAAGACCTATGGTAGACCTTGTCCTAAAGGACAAGGATCAAAGAGAAGAGACAAATCTTCAAGATCTCTGTGCTCTCCAACCCAGCTCACATAGTTTGGGACAGAATACTGGTCATATGAGGCAGCATTTTGCTGGAGGACTTCCTGGGTAGCTCTTCTCCAGAGCCCAACCTAATAGGAGATAACTGGCCAAAGTACCAGGTGCCAGAGAGTAGAGAGAAAAACTCTACCAACATGTGTGAACTTTATGCAGGGTTTCGCAGCACTCTGAAGGAGATAATTCTGTGAGTCTTACCAAAAGCTTGGAATTCAAGAGGCCTACACAATGGTGGACAGAGTTTGAAAATAAGTTGACCGTATGCTTTAGTTTGCCTGGGACAGTTCCAATTAATGCTCACTGTCTTGGTGTCTTATCCTGTTTAGCATTTGTTTTGGATTTTTCATCTCCTAACGAGTATCATCATTATAGTTGCATTAAAGTAAGCTGGCAGGAATGAGACTGAATTCCACTTTGGATTTCCACCCTCCTTCATGGTGTGTACAGCTACGTGCATCCATTTTCATACATGATCGCATTTGAAAATGACCAGCAATGATCCATCGTTATTTTTCTGACTATTCACATGTAACATAATGGACATCTTTCTCTTAGTGAGAGTGTTCAGGGTGTTCTTGGATGAAATAAAACGCTTGGACATGGGCACCTAGGTGCAGGTAACTTCCTCAGTTCTCAAGTAGCAGTGGGAGAGGGATTCAGCGGTGGCACCCATGTCAGATGTCTCGTGTGCCAGTCAGTCTCTGCAGTCTGTGTTGTGTGCTATAGGAGGCTGACAGGCCACTGCTTGGTGGGGTCAGGAGGAAACGTGGAAATTTGTAGCTTTATGTAAACGCGAGAGAATCGACTGGATCCCAGGCAGATCTTGGGATTCCCAGACTAGATTCCCTGCTGGGAAGCCTACAGTGTACAGAATATTCTGGCCACAGTAGTTTGTTTCGTTTGTTATATGATATACACCTCTCACTATCTTTTTATTTTATTGTTTCACACTTTTCATTTTACAAAAAAAAAAAACCTTTGGAAGAAATAAGGTAAAAACTAAGAGTGTAAATTTAATGAAAAAAATAGGTATTGAATTTCCATCTCTGAAGAAAGTTGAAAGGGAACACGGAACTTGCACAAAGTGTTTGTCAACATTAGCCATCCATCCTGGGGGCTTTAGTCATATCACTACCCAAGTGGAAACCAGAAAATACAAATGTGCTGAAGAATCCTCGGCATCTCTCTCAAAAGCTAGTGGTTATTTTTAGGAATAACGTGCCTGAAGATGACAACTCAACATGCGCAGTTGTGGTGTATTTATATAGCATGTGGTGTCATGTGACTTTTCTTTTTGATCAAATGACTGTCCTAAGTTTATTTTGCTCATTCTTGATTCCAGTGTGTCTTGTGCATACGTGAAAAAAGAAGGAGGTAGGCTATGTGTGGGTTTCATTGGCAGAGGGAGAACTTAGCAAATGGGTGAAGAGGACATTTTATATAAATGCCATGCATTCTCCAAACAGAAAACCAGTTAATTCCAACTATTGTTCTTTTTGGGGTTTTGTTTGCATTTAATTCACAGAATCAAACTAAAGCTCTTTAAGGTTCATTCTGTTGAAAGTGAAACTTTTGACCTGATGGCAAATGTTATTGTGAACTCACGGTAGAGAGTACCATGTTGAAGATAAAAGTAGTTTTTGAATACAACTTATCTGTGGAAAATGTCATAGTGAAAACGGTGTTATTACTCAAGAAGTCAGTGGGGTAGAAATATATTTAAATTGGTCACCGTGCACAGATAATTTATAATTTCATTCAAAGTTCAATGTGCAACACTGAATAGTAGTTGTAGGCTGGAATATCTTGTAGTGCCAGAAAGTGTGAAGGTGCTAAACAACACAATAATGGGGGTATGTGAAAGAAACAGCAGAGGCGACAGAAAGAAATTGTGTTATCCAAAGGTAGGAGAATTTGAGCAACAAATACGTAACATAGGATTGGATTATAACCCAAGGTATAAAAATAAACCCATGAATCAATACTGATATAAATAAACGAATGGTAGGGTGCCTGGGTGGCTCAGTCGGTTGAGCATCTGACTCCGGCTCAGATCATGATCTCACAGTTCATGAGTTCCAGCCCCACACTGGGCTCACTGCTATCAGCACAGAAGCCGCTTTGGATCCTTTGCTCCCCTCTCCCTCTGCCCTTCCCCTTCTCACACTCACTCTCTCAAAAATAAACAAAACATTGAAAAAAACAAAAATAAGTAAATAAATGGATACATAAATAAGTGGGAGAAATGAGACAGATTTTTTTGGACGTAAATAATTTATTTAGACACTCCCTCCTATAGGAGGAGTTGGATGGCTGTACTCTTGCCCTTGAGTGTGGGCTGCACTTAGTGACTGAGGGAAGACCAGGGAAGATTAAGGAGACATCATAATCAAATTGCAATGTGGTATCCTGGATGGAGTCCTGGAATAGAAGAAGGACAGTAGAAGGAAAATTGGAATAGAGTGGGGAGTTCGGTTAATAGTCACGGTGGTTTCTCATGGCACAAATGTACATGGTAACGTAAGATATGAAAAATGGGGGATACTGAGGGACCGGTATGGGGAAACTCTGAACTACCTTTACAACTTTTCTACAAACCTAAAAATTATTCTAAAATAAAAAGGTTATTGAGCATAGTAATAGCTATAGTGGAAAAATTTTAGAAATGTTTTAATATACACAGAGGAAAAAATTCCGCTACAAATTTTTGTGACAAAGCACATATTTCATATAAAACGATAATTTAGCATGGTAGAATAAATGTTTTTATTTACTCTTTGTTGCTCCTTGTGAGTGAAATTTTTAGAACATTTGATCTATTAAAGAATTAGCAAGTCAACCTAAGAGCTTTAGGTTAAGGGGACTTAACTATTTTGTAAGCAAGTTCTCCACATTTTACATGTCTTTGACTCAACGTAGATTGGAAACCTTTCATTGAAGTATTCAAGGAGTGAAAAGCCAAAGACATCAGCATTTGGAGCTTTTACTGAATTCTAGCTGTTGACAACAAGGATCACAAAGAAGAAGACAATGAAATGTATCCTGTTGAAATAAAGGAGGGCATATTGAACAAATTCCGGGAGATGGGGGGAGGCAAAGAGAGAGAGAAGAGAGATTTTCCATGAAATGAAATATGTGGGGTATGCTTATACTAAAAAAATATATCTTTTGTTTACCTAAATTCAGATTTAGCTGGAATTCCTGCTTTTATCTGCCTAATCTAGCAGCCCTGATAGTGGAGAGAAGGCTGGCTTCCAACCCAGCCTCACTCACTCAAAAACCTTCTGTTGGCCTGGCTTTGTGTTAGGTACTGGGGATAAAATCATTAAAACATACGGATGTGTTATTGATTGACTCTAGTCCCTAATAATTTACCGTGTGGCCTTCAAGACGTCACTTCACTTGTCTGAAACCCACCTCCATTGTATCATTGTAGTCTTAGGTTAATTTGTGCACAAATGGAGCTCTGAGGGTGAAGGAATTTTGGAAAAGTCTGTTGTTAGACAAACCTGTTTTAATTACTTCACTAAGTATTTTTGGCACACCCGAAACTAGGGCAGATTTGTGGGCCAAGTCCCCTACGTGTGTCCTAAAGGATCCAATATTTTTGCCAGATTGCCCTGCTTGAAGGAGTCTGTCTCCTCCCCCAGTCCCTCCCATCTTATTAAAACTACTCCCCTAGTCCAAACCCCATCCCTGGAAAGAGGGGTTCAGAGCCAGCAACAGCAGAGTAAGCAGTTGGATCCACAAAGACAAGCAAACTCTTCCTTATGTCAACCTGGGTCTCTGATGGGGAGAATTATGGGAAATAAGAGGATAGCATGACTAAGCTCAGGAGCTCCTGAACTGCGAGCTGCACACAACTTGGGAGGCTTCTGACCTCTTGAGTGAGTAAGGCCAAGACTGAAATGGCCCCTCAAAGTCACTTCAGCTGGGCTTCAGATGGGGCTGTGACCAAACACTACGGGGAGAACAGAATAAATCCTGTTCTCCAACATCCTAAGGGAAGGAGAGACCCAGGCATCCCTCTCACTCCTCCACCCCCTTTATGTCCACCATGAAGCTGATGAAGTCTGACTTCTACTGGACGAAAGTTAGAAGCTACTAGCAAAAGCATCACAGTCCAGTCAGGGAGACAGAACCCATGCCGTGCTGCCTCGTATTATCTTTTGATAATTTTTGTGTTATGAGTGGCAAACAGCAAGTCAATCGTTGCTTGATTTAGAAATCTAAGATGATTATTAGAGTAGAGACATTTTTTTTTCTTAAGACAAGATGCTATAAACAGTAAGGGATGTTGTTTACCTTGTTTTCTTCTTGTTCTGCGTAGAAAATCTTTATTTAAATAGATTCCCAGATTGAATAAAGCTGGAGAGGTTGTCCTCCTCAAATGTCATTAAAATTGACAAAAGTATTCATCAAGTATGTGTTGCAGGCATGGAATGAAAGCCATTGATGGTTATTTCAGCACAAAATCTATAAAGATGCGCCTTCCAATCACTGCAGATCTGGTAGTCCTTCTCCATCAACTCCTTACTCCAAATCTGGTGTAAAACCCTTGGTCAGAGTGGCCAAGAGAAGCCACTCCAGCCAGCAGAGATTTCTCTGCTTCCAGATACTACTACAGTGACTTTCTGTCACAATCACAGCCTGCCTGTCCCCTACATGTGCCCTAGGGCTTGCCTTTCTTCCCTGGGGGGTCCTTAACTACTCAGTCCTTGGGATACGATTGCTCCACAATCATGAGAGTACCAGGATTTTTTTCACTGACTTTTATACAAGGTTTTCTTTCCTGACATGCCTTTTAAACTACTCCATTACTTTGGGATTGGCTTTTGGCCGCAGCTTGGGCCTCCCATGATCCCAAGCTGAGGTCTCTGACCTCTATTCGTTCTCTGCCGTGAGAAGCAGGAAGGGATGGAGATGGGTTATCTACCACCCCCCCCCCCCCCCACCTCGCCATGTTCCACCTATAGAATGAAATTAACTCCCTCTTTCTCTCTCTCCCTTTAATGTCAAAAGGAAACAACTGGACTGATTTTCACCAAATGCAGGGTGCACGTTTGGGATAGTCTGCTAAAATACAAGCTATGGCAGAAAACAGGAAATTTGCTTTGGAAGACCCCGGGGGAACCGGAAGATATTGGGGAGTCAACCTCAGAGCGTGTTCCAGAGGCTGCAGATCAATAGAGGGATTAAGAGGATCTGCACAGAGAAAGCAGTGTCTTCAGATGCGAGTCCCCAAATAGAAAGTCACAGCACCAATGTCAATTCACCCAACAGAACGACTTCTCACAGTCCTGGGAGGGGTGTGTGTGTGTGTGTGTGTGTGCACGTGCACAACATTTATTGTACATCATGTGCTGGACATAATATGAACTGTGTTATGTGAATTGTATTCAACGGTACCTAAGATAGCTATATTATTACCAGGCTTATTTTACAGATGGGGGGTGGGGGGTGGGGGGAAGGTCCAAAGAAGGCAATAGCTGTGTGACCTTGGGGCAAACAACTCAAGTGGAAAGGTAAACCTTGAAGTGCTCACTCCCTTAGAGTCACTTTTTGAAGCCTGTACTGAAGAACCAGCAAGGATGCCACATGACCCAAGTCCTCTGCAAGCTGGCCGAAGGCTTGCAGACCAGTCCCCGCACACCTCCTGCGGCCTGGGTTAGCATCACACGGACGCTCACTCCCTTTTACCTGTACTGTCTGCTCGGCCAGGAATGTTCGGTGGACACTGGGGCAGAAGCCGCTCTATCAGCTGTCATCTGACCTGTAGGGAGAAATATTCCAAATACAAGGCAGCGATTTTAGCAGGATGTAAAGAGGAACTATCCTCCCTGGAGGTTTGAATGACATCAGAATAGGTAAACAGGGGAATCATGTTATTTACTTTCCAGGGGAACTTTAAAAATAGCAGCAGCCTCTTTCTGTTGGAATTGGTGGTAACAGTATATCCAGGCCACGTCTGTAAGTGATGCCAAATCAGCTATGGGGATGCATCCGCGCGGGAGGCAAATGCAGTTTACGTCCATACCGCACAAAGTCAAAGCAGTTTGACGGCTGCCGGTCTGGTAAATCTTGACAGCAGGTGACCCATACACTAATCTGTCTGAATCCTAGGGCTCCAATTATTCAGTTTAGTTGTCTAACATGATCAAGCCAGACATAATGTTCCATGTTGGCCTGGGCAGGGGAAAGCACTCGGTGTCAGTGTTCTCATTCATTCATTCATTAGGCGCCTGCTACTTTCCAGACACGACTCTGGGTAGGCGACCTCACGGCGCAACCATAGCGCATCTGGCTCCAGCTATAATGCTGGCCACTGGAGTTACAGGACGAATGAGACGTGTTCCTTGTCTTGGAGAAGCTCATAGCCTGTTGGCCTGGGTTCTAGTTCCAGCTCTAATATTGACAGCATCATGCCCTGTATAAATGAGGTGATCCCTTTCTGGGTCTGATCTGATCTGTAACATGAAGAGAGCAGGCTGAGACCCCTTGCCCCGGGGTGGGCACTAGTTTACATGGCTACTGATGTCATCTATTCAACTAATATCTGAATTTCTTCTATGTATCAGGCACTGTGTTTGCAGAGATAACTTGACAAGGATGCTATCCCTTGCTTTGAGAAGTCCTGTGGGAGGGAAGAACATTGAGGCTGGAGACTAAAATACCATGAGGTATAATGCTGTATTACAGGTATAAACATGAGTATGAGGGGATCAGGAAATAGGCTGTCTAGAGGAAAGCTCATATGGGTCCTAGAGATTAAGGAGGAGTTAGTTAACAGATTAAGGGGATAGGAGAAGGGATTCCAGGCAGAGGGAACATCGTAAGCAAAAATCCAGAGACAAGAGGGAGGGTGTTTGTTTTAGAGAATTATAAGCAGTCTAGTGTGAATGGAGGGTAAGGGCAGCAAGGGGAGAGGGAGGGAGAGGTGGGCGAAGAGTAGAGAGAAGGAAGGAGAGGGGAGGGGAGGACAAGGGAGAGGAGTGGGGAAGGGAGGGGAGAAGACAGAGAATACAGGAAAGGTTGAGAGGCAAACTAGAAGAGAAAAGCAAGGACCAGATTATGGAGAACTTTGTCACCCATGCTTAGGAATTTGGATTTGAATTTGGGGCAATCAGAAGTCACAGAGGGCTTTAAGAAGCAGAATTCTGTGGTTGGAAGCAAGCTCTGGGGTCCCACATGAGGAACATATATTGGAGGGCAGTCGGAGAGAGCAATATATAGCTTGTTCGATGACTTGGGGCTTAATGGAAAACATTTTCTCTCCTTCCCTCCCCTCTCCCTTCTTTTCTTATCTCTTCTTTTGGGTGTTGGGAAGGTCCACAGAGGTTTCACAGGCAGGAAGGAATGCAGTGCGGGTGCTCCATGGCTCTGAACGCGTGGTTTTGTGACTGTATAAGGAGCTGGTAACATCCATTCTTGTTGAAATTCCTTGCTATCAAGCCCAGCTCCGGCCCATAAGAAGGCAGTGACTGCCTGGAAGTGACTCATCATGGGTGGCTCAGATGATACCAGATTCTAGGAATCTAAACTATGTGGCTTGACTGAGTGCCCTTGACTATTCAGTTGTTTCTCTTCTTTCCTTGTGCGGCTTTGGCCCAGAAGAAGATGCCAGGTTTGGTCATATCCATCCTCAAACCCTGTACAATAGTGATCCAGGGCCGCCAGAGGTCCTGCAGCCCCATGACTCTACGCATAAAGGTCTGAGCCCAATGCACAGTTGAGGTATTTTCAATATAAGGCCAGGAGAACCAAGGGGGAACTAAACACCAGAGGTTTTGCTTGAATAATGAGAGGATCCTAGTGTAAAATGCCCCCCATTTGAGTAAGAAAACTTAGTCCCTAAATAATTAAAGGGCAATTATCACAGGAGAACATCAGCAGGACCGAGCTTTAGCACAAAGTGATAGAGGAGAGGACTGTGGAGCCAGACTGCCAGGGCGGGGACTCCAGTCCCACCACTGATGAGCTGTGGGCTGGGGCGGGCCATGGAGCTCTCCATGCCTCAATCTTCTCATCTGTAATATGGGAATAATAATATCACCAACTTCATGAGTTGCTGAGAGAATGAACTGAGTTACTACTGGTAAAGTCCTTCAAAGCGTCTCCTGGCACAAAACAGGTGGTATAGAAATGTCTCTTAAATAAAAATGAAAAAAAAATCACCTTGCCCTTAAAGAATAAATTATGCAAGGATTCCTGGAGGAGACGCTGGGGGGTTCACTGCCATTTTTTTGATTCTGGGGGAAGCAGAGCTAAAAATAGGGAGAACTTGTGTCCAAGGGCACAATTAATACTGATCCAGCAGAGGGGATCAATGATGTCTTTATAATAGAGAATCTGAACAAAGAATTGAGAGAAGGAAAGGAACTTTTCTTTTAAACCCTTAGATTTCAGGCTGAAATTAACTTATTTACATTAGCACTTATAGAATGAAATTTATAAAAGTGAGCTTGAGGGGAAAAAATTTTAAGAGACCCAGAGTTGGGTAGTTAAGAGAAGAAAAGTGGAATAAAAATAACTCTGCACCCCCATGCAATCTCATGCAGGCAAACAACTTTATCCAGACAGGGCATAATCCTGTCCTTGCATCCACCTTTGAGAGCACAAAGCCTTCCCGTAAGCTTGACCCAGCACAACCAGGATCCGTCTGGCTTAGGACCTCCATGCTGGCTACATTGTCCTTCTTGCCCTACTCTGTTCTTGGTCTTCTTGTGTAAGACTGAATCCCTGGCTGAGTTCTCTGAGATCCAGTCCTAGGTCCGGATCAGCTGAAAACACTGATTCTTAGTTCAAGTTTGCTTGCTGTGGAATAGTGGGTCTTGCTGGGCTCTGTTTCTCTTCATCTTCTCCAAGCATCTTTTCTTTGCTTCAGGATTCTTGGATCCTTTTTGTACCATTGTTCCTTGGGACCCACAGTCTGTGGGTATTTTCTGGAGAAACCAGAGAGACAGTTGTAAGTTTGCAGTCATCAGTTCCCTTTATAACATTGTCTAAGTCATTGAATATAGTTCTCTGAATAAGAACCAGAAGTCCTTGACATCACTATCCAGAAGCCATTTGTATGATTAATAGAGATGGATGGCCATCAAGGGAGAGGATGGAGGAGAGAAAAAATCAGAGATTGTAAATCTAACCTCCATCCCCATATACACACTCTATGCCCCTAACACGCGCGCACACACACACACACACACACACACACTTCCCTCATTTTCTGGATTTGTAGCCAAGTGCATGTCATTATTATTAGCTTTGATTTGCTTCTGTAAAGTGGAGAAAAGTAGTTTCTGATCTAAACACAGTTTTTTAATGAATACAATAATAAATTATTTGCTAACCAATACTTACAAAGCATTTTATATTTTGTGGCTGCTGTTCCTGTCCAGTAACAATTACTTAAGCAAGCCATTATAAAGAGGAAGATGTGAGACAGATGACTTAGTGAAGGGCTGTGTGAAGACAGGAAGGTTTAGGGCTTACATAAGAAATTTTCTACCCAAAAAGAAAGAAATTTTCTGTCCAGTCCACAGAAAAATGCCCCTGGCATTCTTTACCCCAACTACCTAGTTCATGGTTGTTATACAATGAATGATAATGGCAAATAAATAGCAAGATTCTGACCCTGGCCCTGAATAACAATCCTGGAGTAAAGAGACGATAGTCAGATACTTTATTTTGCTTTTGTTTTTATTTATCTCTGGACTATACACACACACACACACACACACACACACACACACATACACATGCACATACACACACACACATACATACTCTCCCATTTTGAATGATACTCTGGGGAGTTTAGACAGATGTATGTGTGTTATAAATAAGGGTCCCAGGAAAAGTAAATAATTTATTTTAAAATCTCAATTCAAAAAATCCAGATGAAATTTCAAATGAAGTCCCATTTGTGAGCTGTCTATATAAAATAATTTTGATTGTAATGATAATATTATACACTAAAATGAGTAATCAAAAGAAGCTGGAGAGTCTTCATTAAGAATCTCAAGTTCCACATATGAGTGAAAGATGATATCTGTCTTTCTCTGATTGACTTAGCATAATACCCTCCAGTTCCATCCACACTGTTACAAATGGCAGGATTTCATTCTCTCTCATTGCCAAGTAGTATTCCATTGTATACATAAACTACATCTTCAAAGAGAGAAGGAGGCAAGCCGTAAGTGACTCTTAAATACAGAGAACAAACTGAGGATTGGTGGGGGTGGGGGGAGGGCAGGGAAAAGGGGGCATGGGCACTGAGGAGGGCACTTATTGGGATGAGCATTGAGTGTTGTATGTAAGCAATGAATCACGGGAATTTACCCCCAAAACCAAGAACACTCTGTATACACTGTATGTTAGCTAATTTAACAGTAGACTATATTTTAAAAATAAATAAATAAATAAATAAATATTAAATAAATAAATAAATAAATAAATAAATAAATAAAATAAAAATAAGAATAAAAAATCTTTTTAGTGACTTTTAAACACAGTTGTTTTATTGTTGTATTTTCAAACAGTTCTATAATGAGTGATATTCCATTCTTCCTGGAGGCTTGGGGATGAATGGCAATTCTCAATGTCTCTTAAATTTTAATTTAATGTTCTTATGTATCTGTGAGCATCCAAATTGAAAGCTGGCATACAGCTGCTATTACTAATGGGACTAATAATCAAATAAAGACACGATCGTCTACTGTGAGGAGAAAATGAGAAAATGTACATGAAATGCTTCATATGATATCTGCTATTTAAATGCTTTCAGCAATATTGCTCTTTAATTATGACGATGGTGATAATAAAACTATACTTTTATCCCTTGTGCAGGGTTTTTTTTTAGTGAAGACCAGATAAAAGCAGATGTTGAGATAAGATTTTGTTTAAAATGTGTTCCTGAGAACCTTTCCCATAGCTAATCCTGCTGTCTTGAACCTTGACTAAAAGCCTTGAGAAAAATTGACAGCCCAGATTTTCCCTAGAGCAGAGTTAGTCATCAGCAGTCTATAAAATTAAACTGGTTATTGGCTTAAAACACTGATAGTCATCAGAGGTTTATGGTTAGTCTGTGAGTTGATTCATTCGATTTTTTCCCCCCATCCTAAGATATGATTTTGGTCATTCAATATAAGAACACAAAACCAGAAAGCCAGAGTGGTCATGGAGGAGGAGGAGGAGGGAAACCTAACTTGAAATCTTCACTTGTTAAAACAAAAAGAAAAGTCATCTTTGTTCTTTTTTATTTTTGTATTTATTTTTTTAATATGAAATTTATTGCCAAATTGGTTTCCATACAACACCCAGTGCTCATCCCAACAGGTGCCCTCCTCAATGCCCATCACCCAATTTCCCCTCTGAGGATGTGGAGAAACGGGAACCCTCTTTTTTTATTTTTAATGTTTATTTATTTTGAGAGAGAGAGACAGACAGAGACAGAGCGTGAGCGGGGGTGGGAGGGTGCAGAGAGAGGGAGACACAGAGTCCAAAGCAGGCTCCCGGCTCCAAGATGTCAACACAGAACCCTACACGGGGCTGAAACTCACGAACTGTGAGATCACGACCTGAGCCAAAATCAGACACCACCCAGGCACCCCATCTTTGTTCTTAAAAAAATGGTAGCAGGGGCAAAGAGATGTGAGAAAGGAGAAAGGAATTGAGGCTTTAGATGCAAAAAGTATTTGTATAAAGGATTACACTGGAGACACTGAAAGGACAAAAAGCCTACTAGTGCAGGACTGCTCCTTAACAGGTTGGAAGGATTTGGGGAACTATAATTTAGAGGTGGCACACTTGTGGCCCTTAGGCTGAACTGAGTAAGCTGTTATGGTTAGCCCTATTTTTTTTTTAATTTTACCTTGAGTTTGTTGTTAAAAAATTAATAATTTGAAAGAATTCACATCAAATTTTGGATTTCTGGGTTTTGAAAAGCCAGAAGATGCAGCAGAGAACAGCCTGTCCTCCTCCAGAGCAAATGTCACTATGTCCCTCCCATTCAGTATGTGCTCCCCAGTTTGCCATAGCCTGAATTCTACTTCTTCCTGAATTTACATGTAAACTGGCTTTGGTCCTTTCTGTGGTATGCCTGTCCCATGTAGGCACTGGAGTTTGCAGTCCTCAGTTCAAAGGCACTGTGGGTTGTTGAAACATAGTAGAGAAAGGTGACTTCCAAGTAATAAGTTGGCCAATAGTCTTTCAAAAGCACCTAGACTTAGGGGACTTGATGACAGGAAGTATGCGTTTTTATTTGTGTTCCAGGACTTTGTAACTCATTAGAGCTATGGACATTTGTTTAAAAAATAGATGGAAGTTGTGGATATTGAAAAACTGATTCTAAAGTTTGTACGGAGAGGTAAAATACCCCAAATAGACAACATAGTATTAAAGGAGAACAAAGTTGGAGGACTGACATTACCACACTTTAAGACTTACTATAAAGCTGCAGTAATTAAGACAGTACAGTACTTGTGAACGAATTGGCAGATAGATCAGTGGCACAGAATAGACAACCCAGAAATAGACTCACATAAATGCACTCAACTGATCTTTGACAAAGGAGCAAAGGCCAGACAATGGAACAAAGATGATCTTTAGTGATGGAACAACTAGAAATGAAAAAAAAAGAAAGAAAAAGAAAAAAAGAATCTGGACACAGACCTTACACTCTTCACAAAAATGAACTCAAAATGGATCATAGACCTAAATGTAAAATATAATACTATAAAACTCTCAGAAGATAATACAGGAGAAAACCTAGACGACCTTGAATATGGAGGTGACTTTTTTAGACACAACACCAAAGGCATGGTCCATGAAAGAAATAATTGACAATCTGGACTTCATTAAATTAAAAACTTCTGCTCTACGCAAAGCACAGTCAAGAGAATGAGAAGACAAATCACAGACTGGAAGAAAATATTTGCAAAAGAATATCTGATGAAGGACTCTTACCAAAATATACGAAGGTATCTTTAAACTCAATAATAATAAAATGAACAATCAGATTTAAAAACGGGCAAAAAACCTTAACAGACACTTCACCAAATAAGGTGGCTCAGTCTGTTAAGCATCCGACTTCAGCTCAGGTCATGATCTCATGGTTCATAGGTTCGAGCCCCACATCGGGCTCTGTGCTGACAGCTCAGAGCCTGGAGCCTGCTTCAGATTCTGTGTCTCCCTCTCTCTCCGCCCCTCCTCCACTTGTTGTCTGTCTGTCTTTCTCTCTCTCTGTCTCTGTCTCAAAAATAAATAAACATTTAAAAATTTTAAAAAGATATGTAGATGGTAAATAAACGTAGGAAAAGATATTCAACATCATACATCAGTAGGGAATCACAAATTAAAAGAACAGCAGTGATATCACTTCGCACCTAACAGAACGTCCAAAATCTAAAGCACCGACAACACCACATGTTGGTCAGGATGCAGAGCGTCGGTGACTCTCATTCCTTCCTGGTAGGAATGCAAAATGGTGCAGCCACTTTGAAAAACAATTTGGCAGTTTCTTGAAAAACTAAACATACCCTTATCATAAGATCCAGCAATCGTGCTCCTTGGGATTTGCCCAAAAGAGCTGAAAAGTTATGTCCACACAAAAACTTTCACAGGGAGGTTCATAGTAGCTTTATTCATAATTGCCCAAACTTGGAAGCAACCAAGATGTCCTTTAAGGTGAATGGATAAATGAATTGTAGTAATTCAGACTTGGAATATTATTCAGGACTAAAAAGAAATGAGCTATCAAGCCATGAAAAGACATGAAGGGAACTTAAAGGCATATTACTAAGTGAAAGAAGTCAATCTGAAAAGAATACATACTGTATAATTCCACCTATATGACATTTTGGAAAACGCAAAACTTTGGAGACAGTGAAAAGATTAGTGGTTGCCAGTGGGGAGGAGAGAAGACAGGGATGAACAGGTAGAAGATAAATAGGATTTTTAGGGTAATGAAACTACTTTGTATGATACTCTGATGGTGGATACATGTCATTACATTTGTCCACATCTACAGAATGGACAACACAGGAGTTCACATTACAAAGATATTGCAAACTGTGGACTTTGGGTGATACTGATGTGTCAATGAAGGTTCATTGATTGCAACAAATATACCACTCTGGTAAGAGATGTTGATTGGTAGGGGAGAATGTATGTCTGTGGGTTGGGGTATGTGGGAACTCTGTGTACTTTCCACTCAATTTTTCTGTGAGCCTAAAGCTGTTCTAAATAATAAAGTCAATTTTTTTTAAAAAAATCAATGTTTATTTCATTTTTGAGAGAGAGAGAGACAGAGAGAGAGAGAGCGTGAGCTGGAGAAAGGCAGAGAGAGAGGGAGACAGAGAATCAAAACAGGCTAACCTGGAGCTTAAACCCACAAAACGTGAGATCATGACCCGACCTGAAGTTGGACACTTAACTGACTGAGCCACCCAGGTGCCCCCCCAAAATAAACTCAATTTAAAAGGTGAACGAATGAGCCCAAAACTTTGCTGAATATATGATAGGCAGAAAAAAGTGGGTAAAGCAAACTGTCATGTCCCAGCACTCAAGATATTTTGTACCGTAATTGCATAGATAAGATAAAATACCCATAAAGAGGATAATACATAAAAATATGTGATCAAGTAATATAATTTTACTGAAATTATTATCTATCTACATTAGCTCCCCTAGGATAGAAATCTCAACACCTAGTATATAGTAGATCAGTTGAAGTCCTAACATGAACAGAAGTTCTGTGGCTAGTTGTTAACTCTTTGGAACTAAAGGTACTTCTTTCTTTTTTTTTTTTTTTAAGGAATAATAGTCATAAATACCTGGTTCTTTTTATTTTTTATCTCAATATAGTTGACACATCATGTTGCATTAGTGTCACAAATGCAGCATAGTGATTCAACAACTCTATATGTTATGCTATGTTCCTCACGAGTGTAGTTACCATCTGTCGCCATACAACACTATTATACTAACATTGACTATATTCTCCATGCTGTACCTTTTATTCCCATGATTTGTTCCTTCTGTAACTGAAAGCCTTTATCTCCCACTCCCCTTCACCCATTTTTCCCATTCCCCCACTCTCCTGACAACCATCAGTTTGCTCTCTGTATTCACAAGTCTGATTCTCCTATTTATTTGTTTATATATTTGTTTTGTTTTGTGAGACTCCACATGTAAGTAAAATAATATAGTATTTGTCTTTCTCAGTCTGATTTAGTTCACTTAGCCTAATACCCTCTGGGTCCATCCACGTTGTTGCAGGTGGCAAGAGCCTCTCCTTTTTCATGGTTGAATAATATTCTGTTTTCTATTTTTAACCACATTTTCTTTATCCATCCATCTGTTGATGGACCCATGGGTTCCTTCATATCTTTGCTATTGTAAATAATGCTGTAATAAATAAACTCTTTTTTTCTGAAGATGGAGTACTCCTGTTCAATGAAAATCTTCCTGAAGCCCAAATGGCAAGCAAATAAAAATGGATCTGTTCTGACAGAGCAGTGGGGTTGATCTTGGTTGTACCTTTAGTTCCTCACTTCTCTGGCAGCCATTGGGTGAAGATCCAAGGGCAAAATTTTAAAGCAATAGGTCTAGATGTTCCCTTTTCTCTCCAGATAAGGACACAAGGGCTTAGAATGGAGCATGACCCAAGGGCACAGAGGGAGAGTTTTTTGGTTCTGATTCTCAGTTTGTTGCTCATCCTACATATATAACTGCTGTCTCTACCACCCGGGGATAGCTTCACGATCATGCCCTATGTGTCTATGCACAGGTGGCCTCAGGTGGTTGTTGTGTCTATGTTGAAGACAGGAAAGTCAGTTTGGCCAATTCCACCAAGCCACTGGTTGATTCAGTAGAAATGAGGAAGGGTGTGGAGAAATATTCCTGACGCTTTGTTTTGATTTTGGCATTGGGTAGACTATACAATTGGTTGACCACCTGAGTGGTTGCTTCTCTGCAGTTTCAGACATACCCCAAGCCCTTGGAACTGCTTTTGGTGAAGTAGAAAATGGGCTCAACTAACAGGGCTGTTGTCAGTATCAAATAAAAGAGTGGGCATGAGAGGGCACTTATAAATATAGAGATTCTGTATGTTTTAGAAGGAAAACCTGTGGCACTGAGATGGGGAAGATTGGGTCAAGATTGAGTCAAAAAAATTAAATTGTGACCTGATTCTTAGTCCAGATTTTGTCCTTGTATACCACCTATATCAGCAAAGATTTAATCTTGACCAGGGTCAACAAACCATAGTTGCTTTCCCAGTCATGGCAGTCAACACAGTAAGATATTGCAGGGAGGAGGAAGTTTTTGCATTCTTCCCCCCTCACCCCCACCACAATCAATCACCGAGAATTTTCCTCCTCTTTTCAAAAAGTAAAAGATTCTGGCTCAAGTCCTTTTCTGTAATCACAGAGACCCCATAACGGTTTTCTATGTACTGGGGCTCTATAATCTCTCATGTGATTTTTCAACCTCCTTTTCACATGTTTCAAATGTAGGATATGTGGGTCAATGTATCATCTATGATGGATGAATGGAAGGGTAATCAAAAAAAGAAGAAGAAATAATGAAATATTGATTTAAAAATTGGATCAGGTAGTTTCTTCTCCATCAGGGATTGTAAATTAGGTGGAATTGTGGCATACAGATGCTCTTAGGATCATGTCTTCAAGATGGTTCTTGTGAAGATATATCTTTCTATGACAGCACCATCCAATAGCACTTTCTGCGATGATGGAAATATTCTATATCTGCACTATAGTCACTCGCCACGTGTTGTCTATTGAACATTTGAAATGTGGCTAGTGTGACTAAAGAATTAAATTTAAAATGTTTTTTGTAATTTATATTTAGACAGCCACATATGGCCACTGTGTTGGGCTGTGCAGTTCTAGAATAAAGTACTAGTGTATCTAAGCCTATAACGATAGAAGTATAATATTTACTTATTCCATATTGTTAAGGAGGAAAATGATATAAAAAAACAGGTTATGAAAAAGAATTTGATTTTCTGTTGTTTTTTAGTGTATGATGGATAAAAAGGGTACAGTCAAAATATTAGTAATATGTATCTTTGGAAATAGAATTATAGTTGTTTTAGTTTTTCTGTATTTTCTACTTTAACTAAAATAAACAATTTGCTATATAGTTTTTAAAGTGATCGTTTCTGTATCTGCCCATGTACACCATCACTGTTCCCAAGCACAGTGTTTGCAAAAACTAAATATTTATTGTATTTAGTCGAAACGTTCTCGTGTAATTGATTTTTTCTCATGGCAGGAAATGTGCACAAAATTGCATAGGAGTAGAAAGATAGAGAGACACAAAGGATCTGGATCTGTCACACACAGCCATGAAGAAGAGTGAAGACAGACAGCCCACACCTCTTCAGGCCCTGGGTGGGCACCCTGGAGAGGCACCGGGATCCCAAGGGCCTGGGTACCCAACTACAGCCCATGATTTCAAGAAGATCTCTTAATTCAGAGGTGAGTCATGGCCCTGGTGGAGTGGATCTTGAACCTGGGACTAAGCCAATGGGAAGAACAGACTTAGCACACCCTCTAATAACAGACACAGACTTAGGTTGAGGCCAAAACAAATGCATTGCATCATCTCGGGTTATTATCCTCTATCAAAGGCTCTATCCCTTAGGAATAAAAATTGGGTGGTGGTAGACAAAGAGGGAGGAGAGAGGAAGAAGGCTGTAAATATGTTCTGCTGCAGACAGATCCTTCCTTTGGGATCATAAAGTCTTTTGAATACCGATGATGAAAGGGACATAGAGGGGTCATCGCATCCACCCCCCTGTCTCTATGGTGGGAATCTTCATCATCTCAAATAGTTGCAAAGCTCTTCTGTGTTTCCAGCCATGCTGAGGCAGTGATAAAGACAGGAAAGAGTTTCTTGTATTTTGATATCCCCAGGTAATAGTTTATGATACTTGCTACTGCTTTGCTAGAAATCTATCATTCAATTCTGTGTATATAAAAGTCTATTCTCACTCACTTCCCGATACATATTGTATATCTCTTCATTTTATGTATATATTATTAAGATATTCCTCTAGAGTTTATTTCTTTCTTTGTTTTCAGGTGAAGAGACCAAGATAAGGTGGAAAAGGGACAAATTCCAACTATCAGTGGTGTAAGTTATCCTGCAGATGGCCATACAATAAGTATGTCATGATGATGAAGTTAAGAAAAGTTTAAAAACTCTTTTTAAAAAAGTGAAAGCCTGACTTTCTTTATTCACAGATTCTTTACAGATGTATGACCAAGGTGATACAAAGAAAGACGGATGGGATGACTCTTCCTTTGCTTCAATAATTTCCTTCCTCATAGCTGACCCCAAATTGTAGAAACCCCTAAGACATTTCCTCACTACGACTTGGAGAATTTTCTCATGGATTTGGAGTACTCTCCTGTATTTTTTTTTCTCCTTGGTCAAACCAAGACATTTCATAAGAAGGGGTAAAAAACACCACACACACACACACACACACACACACACACACACACACAAATTTCCATTTCACATACCCCATTGGAAACCCAGTGGATTTTTCTTCTGGTAAACTGATTTAAACTCAAGGTCTAGAATTTCAGTAACGCAAATATGAGAAGAGAGGCAAAGGTGAAATAGACCAGGATGAACCAGTCTCCAAGAATAAAGTATGAGGGTGCACATTTTCACTCTCAATGATAAAATCCCATTGCTATGACCAGGGCAGTGTCCTATTCTATCTCTACTATAATATCTCCACTGATTATTCTTGGGAGACAAAGAAGGTTGAGATTCTGGTACTGCAGCTAGGCTTGGTAAGATGGGGTTTGGATGGAGAAAGGGAAGAAGGAGGGTATGTCTCAGTAAGGCAAATGGTTGAGTAGAGGGAGAAGAGAGGAAACGTGGGCTGTCTTGGTTAAACTGAGGACAGAGATACACTAATCATGCTGAAACCAAAGTTGTTTGCTGATTAAAGTACTAGGAAAGGAGACCGTGGAATACTAGTCTGAGAAATCTTGATTCAATATGGCGGGTAAGTTGGAATCATTGAAAGCTCTGGAGCAAAGGGGTAACATGGAAAAGAATGTTGGAAAGATTTGAAGAACATCAATGTGCCAAGAGTGTGCAAGCTTCATTTGCAGGAGAGAAGAGAGATTGCAGGCACAGACTCTAGGAGAAGGATGCTGTAAGAATCCTTGCCTAAGGTGGTGAGAGTTGGAGAGGATGCTGGTAATGGGAATAGTAGTAAAAGTAATAACATAGCTCGAATTTACTGAGTGCATACTACGTGCCAACCATTGCGCTAAGGGTTTTACTTATATTACCACATTTCATCATTACAACAACCCTATGAAATAGGTATTATTATTATTATTATTATTATTATTATTATTTTCAAGCATGGAGACTGAGGTCCATAGCTGCTAGGTTAAAAAAAAAAGGAAAGTAGGAGATGCATTTCAGAGGTGAATCCATAGGATTTGGTAAGCAGGCAGTGATAGGGAAAGATATCGAATGTTTGAAGAGCCTGGAAAACTGGGATAGGGGAGAAAGGATATCTATTGGTGTCAGTGACAGGAAATTGGAATTTCCCAGGGTGAGTAGGTTTTGTTGGGGGGAGGGGGGTAGCAATGAGTCTTTTTTGCCCCACAAACCTCCAATTTTCTTCAAATTTTCAAACACTTATATTCTAAGCTCCCAGAACACTTTCTCAGTAAGAATCTCCTCTCCTTCAGTATGGCTTTCTATGGCTTGAGAAACAGATCTGATTGAGCTACCTCATAGATTTAATAGGGGTCCAGCAACACTGATCCAACACCAGACAGTAAAGAGAATCTAGGGACAAGGGTTTTTGCCCCTCCCTGTGTTGGCACGTGTCACCAGCGACCCTCTCTCTGGTCAACCATGAGCCTGGCTGACGGCCCTGTTCTTCCCTACCTCTTTCTTCCACCCACACTCTCTCAGCCACCCCAGGCTCCTGCACCTGGGGGAACAGGCTGACTTCATTTCTTCTCAAGTGCACCATGTCATTACCAGCATTTGGATTCCCTCCGGTCTGGGAGAGGGGTATGTTGTGGGAAGACAACTGCAATAAAAACGTCTCTGTGAAGGATGGGACCTCCGGGGTGTCTGGGAGCCGGCATTTGCCAAAGGCCACTGGGAGGAGGGGCAAGCAGTTCTGACGTCAAGGAGCCTCCAGGGTCCTGACACAGAATGAGATAATGGCTTATTTCCTGAGGGAGTAAGCCCCCCCCCCACCCCGCCTTGTCCCTAAGGTCTGGTATAACTCAGGGCACTAGGTTAACCCTGGATGAGAATCTTCTCCGTGTTAGGTTTGCCTTAGAACACGTGCATGTGTGTTACGCACATATGTTTGTATATACACGCTTTCTCTGAGTAGAACTTAAATGTGATTGCTCTGTCTTTACTTCCTCTCTCTTCTATATGTCTTTTCTTCAACAACCATCTCTTGTCCTTTTCCTGACCTTCCTCTTCTCCTTCCTACCCCAATGAGTTAAAGAAACAAACTGCATAACTTCCATGAGAGGAATGAGAACAGATAACGTTTCCATTCTCCTCTTGCCCACTAAACCCATCAAATGACGTCAGTCACCCCATAATCAAGTTAAATAAGTACCAGGTGAAGGCATAAGACTTTTCCTAATGGTCTGAAGTGTGGGATTCAGGTTCATTGATCTCTGGAGAGCCCATCTTCATTTATGACATCCTTATCAGTTCTTACAAGTGCTCAGAAAGACCCCCCCACATCATCTCCAGGTCTCCAGGTTGTACCTCTTAAAGTCCCTCTGCTTCAAGAGAATCTTGAACGCAAGAGTTAAAACTGTAGCTTTCCAGACTGGGTATTTTTAGAGGAGCCAGGCCTCCCCTTGTCTTTCCATATCAGAGGGCAGGATTCCCCTTGCTTCAATATTTCCACCCAATTGCCTGACCATATAATTTCACTTTGCCTACAACATCTACACCCTCTTAGACAAAAAGCAACCCTTTTCCATAAGCACATAAGTAAGCTATCAGTATCTGATGTCTGACCATTTTGACCCTAATTTAAGTCCTTTTTATAGAATATAGAAAGAAACCCATTACTCAATCAGTCAACAAGTTAGTATTCTCTGTGACTAGGTAGAATGAAGTGTCCAGAAGGTCAAGGACTTACTATATTGTGTTCCCCAATGCTCCCACCCACCCCCAATCCCTAGGACCCAGAAAATTGTGGGCACATTCCTGATGGTTTACAGTCATTTAACTGTCTCCCTTCATTAGAACCTCTCGGCACATCAGAGTTGGAAAACAACATCCAGCCTAAAGAGTGCTACATGGAATCAAATAATCTTTTCTCATTTTGCTAGCTAAGCAGGCAGGTTTTGGTGTGCTAACGCTTCTCCCAAGATTCACTGGCCCTCTACTTGCATTCTTCGGTGGGCAGAGGAGTTTCTCCATAAGTCCTGCCTACACAATGGTCTGATTGTTGTAGGGTGTAGCAGTGACGTACTTGGGACCAAGGGCACTGCTTTTGTTTCCTAGGGCTTCTGGGGTAAAGTACCACAGACAGGGTAGCTTAAAACAGCAGGAGTTTATTCTCTCACAGTTCTGGAGGCCAGAAGCTTGAAATCAAGGTGTCAGCAAGGCCATGCTTCCTCTGAGACTCTGGGTAGAATACTTTCTTGCCTCTTCTAGCTTCTGATGGTGGCCGCTGGTCCTTGGCATCCTTGCTTTGCAGCTGTATCGCTCCCATCTTCACCTCTGCCACCACGTGGCTTCTCCCCGTGTCTCTGTCTTCCTAAAAAGACAGAAGTTATATTGGATTAAGGCCCAATCCAAAGACTTCATCTTATCTTGATTTCATCTGCAAATTCGTCATTTCCAAATAGTGTCACATTCACAGGTTTAGAGTTCAGGACATTGGAGGGGGCACAAGGCAACCCATACCTGGCCCTCAGCTTCCCCTCTGCTATATGCAGATTCACACCTAAGTGAGCACTCAACCATGTACAGGCAAGCCTTTCCTGCTGCAGAGGCAATGCCCAGGAGATGAGCTTGGCCAGGAGGTCTGAGAGTGGCTTCTGACTCTGGGCTGACTAGCCATGTGACCTTGAGCAAGCTACATGTTAATCCCACTGTTGGACAGGGAAACTGAGGCTTTGAGAGTTTAGCTAAGCTCACAAGGAAGTTGTGAAAATGGAATGAAACACACTCTAAAAATAAATGTAAAACCTGGAAAGTTGTACAGATGTGAGAAGAGATCTTCATTATCTAGGTTGCTTTGGCCTTTATGGTGAGATGATATCTAAGATATCTAGGAAGGTAGAACGAAACCACTTAGGGTTTGCCAAATCCGTGACCCTTCACCCTTTTCCAGTGAAGATACCTTCACCCTTTTCCAGTTTCTCATAGAATCCAGAGCCTTTCCACAAAATCCCAGACAAGCTTTTCCTAACGCCCTCTTTTCCTTAATCATTATTACTGGTTGGATTTCCAGCAATTTCCATGTCATGCCTTAGATGCGTGGGCGTGGAACTTAGAAGTGCTTTTGGTTCTATATCTGAGAGATCCACTAAAGCCAGAATGAGGTTGTATTTCAAGCTCCAACCCTGGAACTCTGGGCATTTCAGATTCAACACCATGGAATAGAGACAAATGCCTCTTTTCCACCCTACCTGCCATCCTCCATTGGACTTGTCACTCTGCAACTAGAGCGATTTTTCTAAAATGCAAATCTGCTTATGTAACTCTTGCTGAAAAGTCATTAATGAATCTCTGTGACTTACTGGGTAAAATACATAATCCTTGTCATGACTTGTGGGCCTTCCACAGCCTGGCCTCCCTCTACCCTCGAGCCACCTCTCTCCCCACAGACCTTCAGCTTATCCATGAAGATCTATTTGCAGTCCTCTGAATATGCCAAGTTCTCTCCCTCACCCCGTTCCATTTGATATTCTCATCTTGCAGTTAGAAAACAAACAAAGCATAATAATTAATGCTTGATATTTCACCGACAGGGATCAACCATTGCCCCAAGCAGCCTATGTAGTTTGTGAACTTAAAGGTTAATTTTTGGAGTATTGGTCACTTTCAATCCCCTCCCCATACCCTGCCCCCACACGAGGATCTTAGATTCTGTGAGGTCCCAGGGATCCTTCTACTTTCCGTGGCTGTAGCTGTGCTGTTGTTGCTGTTGTAAGATATCCATCAGATCAGAGTCCAGATCACGTGGAACTGAGAGAACGAAGACTGCACACCGTGCACACCGTCTGAACACCCACACAACTACAACAAATCATCATTAGTGACAGCAGCAGCCTTAATCTGGATTCTCCACGCCTGTGGACAGGGCTCCAGCTTTCACAGTCCCTCCCTTCCTCCTTTCCTCCCTCACCCTCCTTCTTCAGCCCTCACCACATCACAGCTGGACCACAGCAAAGGTCTCCTCCCGATCTTCCCAGGATACTCTGAAATGACCTCTGTTCTTAGGGCAGTATTTTCTCCTTTCTCTTTTTCGCAACCTCTCGAGCCCTAGGGTTCTTTGGAAATGTTTGTTTCTTTTACAACTTTCCCATAAACACCACCACATCCCAATTAGAGTAACAAACGAACAAAATTAGAAAGCACTGTTAGGAGGGGCAAACAGGCAATCTGTCTACCCCTCCCATACCCTTACCCATACCCTTAAGATCTCAAGTAGCTACTGTAATGCTCTGTCTCCCCATCTCCCCAAAAGGAATTACTTGTTTGGCTTTTGACTTCTCTCAAATAAAACCCCAAGCATCCAAATCTTTCTACCACAATCCATACTTGGCTATACCCCAACCCAGTTGTGTACTCTATTAAACAGGTGGGAACATATAGCTTTGATCTACCTAAAGCACAAACACACACTGGAGACATTTCTACATCTCTCCTTTAGATCAATATGAGTTAACAACGTATGAACAAGCAGGCTAACCTCACCCAGAACCTCAGGGTAGAACAGGCAGGAGATAACTAGGGTGTCTTAATCCTAAACCTTTGATTAGTGGATTGCTCTGTGGCTCCTCATTCTCTTGTACTTTGATGTGAAGTTTTCAGCTGTGACTCAACCTGAGAGAGGGTGGGGGTGCACAGGGAGAAAGACACAAAGCAAATCTGCCACAAAGGGGGTGCCACAAAGTAGCACAAATCTGTCTTCTCAATAGCTTGCACCCTGAGAAATTCAATTATCACTCTCAGACACACAGCCCAGAGACACTCACAGGTCTCGCATAAGGTGCCAACAATAAGGAAGAGATAAAGGAAATAAAGAAATAAAAAAAACTCCTGACCCTGCAGAGAATTTGTTTGATAGAGCAAACTGAAAATGAGAAATCTCCATGAATTGGGCAGGACAGAAAAGTTTTCCCTCTCCACACGCCTCCCCCCCGCCCCCCACCCAGCCAAATCCAAATGTATATATTTTGTAGAATAAAGTGGAAAAGTAAAGCATGGAATAGAGATTTAGGCATTTGTTAGTTCCTATCAACTACATAATTGATTTGAGGTGAGTTTTTTAACCTCTCTGAGCCTTTGTTTCATCCTTATATGTAACCCTCATATATACTCAAGAGGCCCATGTCATTCAGTCTGAGAAGTGTCAGATTTAAGAAGCAACATCCCCACATTAAAAGCAATAAAGATGGGAGGCACCTGGGTGGCTCAGTCAGTTGAGTGTCCGACTCTTGATTGCAGCTCAGGTCATGATCCTAGGGTCATGGGATCGATCCCTGTATCAGGCTTAGTGCTGAGTGTGAAACCTGCATGGGATTCTGTCTCTCTCCCTCTGCCCCTCTCCCCCCATTTGTGCATTCTCTCTCTCTCTCTCTCTCTCTCTCTCTCTCTCTCGGCAGTAATTTAAAAAGTAATAAAAATGGAATTCCATTTACTATTCATGGCATCCTGAAGATGTTAAAGGGGGTGAAAACTCATGGTTTGCAGAAACAATTATTCAAATTTTCTTTCCTCTCCAAAACTTTCCCGTCATGGCTTCTCTGGCTCTGGTCTCTGGGAAAGTAGAGGTTTTTTTCCCTATCACTCCCTACTCACACAACTTTATGTCATTTTCATCCTCCCTTCCTATCCTCTAAGTACTATACTATTTACATCAACTTCTCTCTCCTTCCAGAAAAAAAAAAAAGTCTCTTGCAAGAGCATAGGAGGTGGAAATCAGACCAGCATTCAGCATTTATAGGATTATTTTTGGTGAGGTTGGGGAAGGAATAAGTCTATAAAAAATCCTACATTATTGATTTTGTTCTTGTATTATTGTTTGTCCCATAACTATAAATATGAGAATTCTGCTCTCTCTTTGCTTACCTCACACATTTGTTGTGTAGATCAAATAAGATATTGTATATTCCTTTGGAAAACCACAAATCATCATCATCATATACAGTATTTTTATGTGAACCCATGGTAAAAGCCTTGGTGCAATTTCCTTTTCTTGAGTGTCCAGGGAACAGTATAGGAAGAGGAAAGGAAGAGTCTTTTCTTAAAATAACCCATGTAAATGATCACACCTCTGAGACTGTTGAGCGTATCTCTCTGTTGTGAAATATGCCTTTTTTTAGTTGTCCAGTTGAGTATTACTAAGGAATACAATTTTGTTTTTGTAATATTGTTTCTCTGTCAAAGGGATCCTCCAGAAACGGGAACCCTCTTGCACTGTTGGTGGGAAGGCAGATTGGTGCAGCCACTCTGGAAAACAGTGTGAAGGTTCCTCAAAAAATTAAAAATAGACCTACCTTATGACCCAGCAATAGCACTGCTAGGAATTTACCCAAGGGATACAGGAGTACTGATGCATAGGGGCACTTGTACCCCAATGTTTATAGCAGCACTCTCAACAATAGCCAAATTGTGGAAAGAGCCTAAATGTCCATCAACTGATGAATGGATAAAGAAATTGTGGTTTATATACACAATGGAGTACTATGTGGCAATGAGAAAGAATGAAATATGGCCCTTTGTAGCAACATGGATGGAACTGGAGAGTGTTATGCTAAGTGAAATAAGCCATACAGAGAAAGACAGATACCATATGGTTTCACTCTTATGTGGATCCTGAGAAACTAACAGAAACCCATGGAGGAGGGGAAGGAAAAAAAAAAAAGAGGTTAGAGTGGAAGAGAGCCAAAGCATAACAGACCCTTAAGAACTGAGAACAAACTGAGGGTTGATGGGGGGTGGGAGGGAGGGGAGGGTGGGTGATGGGTATTGAGGAGGGCACCTTTTGGGATGAGCACTGGGTGTTGTATGGAAACCAATTTGACAGTAAATTTCATATATTAAAAAATTAAAAATAAAAATAAAAAAAAAAGCAAAAAAAAAAAAAAAGACAGTTCATGCTCTCAGCTTCCCTTGCAGTTAGCGGTGTCCATGAAACCCAGTGCTAGCATGTGGGGAAGTCTTCTGAGGAGCTTGTGGAAAATTATTCTTCCATGAAAATAAGAAAGAGAAGCAGAATAAGCAGCGGGGGAGGACTACAAATCTTCTACACAGCAAAGGACACAATCGGCAAAATGAAAAGGCCACCTATGGGATGGAGGAAAATATTTGGAAACCCTATATTGGCTCGGGGTTAATTGTCAAAAATATATAAGCAACTTTTACTCAATAACAAAACAATATATATGGAACTCTTACTCAAGAGCAAAACAATCATGTATAGCCCAAATAAAAAGCAGCAAAGGAGTTGAATAGACATTTCTCCCAAAGAAGACATACACATGGTCAACAAGTATGTGAAAAGTTGATCAATGTCACTCATCATCAGGGATATGCAAATGAAAGCCACGATGAGATACCACCTCATACTTATTAGGATGACTCTTATGAAAACACACACATATACGCACGCACACACACACACACACACACACACACACACACACACATACACACAAAGGTAACAAGTTTTGGCAAGAATGCTGGAGAAATTGGAATCCTTGTACACTGTTGGTGGGAATGCAGTGGTGCAGGCACTATGGGAAGCAGTATGGAGGTGCTTCCAAAAAAAAAAAAAAAAACAAAAATAGAAACACCCTCTAACCCAGCAGTCTCACTTCTGGGTATATATCCAAAAAAACCAAAGTCAAGATTGCAAAGCTTTATTCACAATAGCCAAGATATGGGAACAACCTAAATGTCTGCCAATGGAGGAATGGATAAAGAAATTGCATCGTGCGCATATGACGAATTATTATTCAACTTTAAAAAAGAATGAGGTCCTGCCGTATATGCCAACATAGATGAACCTGAAAGACATATGCAGAGTGAAATGAGCCGGTAACAAAGGGACAAATACTGCATGATCCCACTTATATGAAGAATATGAGTCAAACTCACAAAAGCAGGAAGTAGAATGGTGGTTACCAGGGACTGGGGACTGGAGACTGGGGACTCGGGACTGGGGAGATGTTGTTCAAAGAGTATAAAGTTTCAGTTTTGCTAGGTGAGTAAGTCCTAGACATCTGCTATACAACATAATTCCTACAGTTAACAATACTGTATTGTACCTTGAAGATTTGGTTGTGAAGATAAATCTCATGTTAAGTGTTCAATTAAATAAAAAAAAGAAGGAAAAATCCTTGCTCTGTACTCCTTTTGCTTGTTTCTTATCTTTGAGGACATGATGTTCAATTATGCCACATCTATCTTACAACCATAAGGCAAGTTGGAGGACTTAAATGAAATGAGTTCTGGTCCTTGGTGGCATAGTCAAGCCACCAGATTAACCAGGAGACCATCTATCTTAGAAGTAAACAATAAATACCCACCCTTCAGGCTATTGTTGGTATTTTTATTATTGTCGTAACTCTCGGCTGAATATTTCTCATAAAAAGATACAGACTTTTAGAACTAGGGGAGACAGTATGGTTGTTTTTAGCTTACTATTTCTTAATTAGTGGTCAATAGTTCATCAGAACAAATATTTATTTCCTGGACTTTTGTTTTCTGCAACTCATCAAGTCTTTCTTCTTCTTGCTGTCTTACTTCTTGGGTTTGTAATAGAGGATTTAGAAGGCTTACCAAGCCTGGAATATAGACTGGGTGTGAAGTACTAATAATCCAGTTGAAATAATTTGCCCTTGACCAAAGAGTAAAGTGTTCTTATATAATTAAAATAAAAAATAAAAAAATATTTGGCCGGGGGGGGGGGGGGCGTGTCTATCTTCCAGATTTTAGGCAAATGTAACAACCTTCTGAGTATATATAGCAAGAACCATGTTCCTCCACATGTCACAAACAGTTGGCAATGCTGTCCTTGGGTTCATGAGACTATCTAGGGTGCTGGAGAGGGAACCTCGGGGGGAAGATGGGCAGGGAGAGAGTAGAAAGCAAGCATTTTTCAGGGCCCTGTAAAAAGCCGTTTCCTTTACAAATGAAGCCAAAATTTTACATACAAAACCTGAAAAATTTCTGTCTCCCTGAAGGCTTTCCATGAATCCCAGTTTAATATCTTCTACCAAAGTCTTACTGGGTACTGTGAAGAAAAAAGCAGTTTGGTAGAATTATTAAATGGGGGAATCATCTTATGTAAATGGGAAGGTGAGTCTGTACATAAGACAAGAAAGGCCTAATTTATCCACGGGATATGGGTGTGCTGTTTCGAAGGGACACATGCACCCCCATGTTTATAGCAGCACTATCAGCAATAGCCAAAGTATGGAAAGAGCCCAAATGTCCATCGATGGATGAATGGATAAAGAAAATGTGAGATACACACACACACACACACACACACACACACACACACACAATGAAGTATTACTCGGCAATCAAAAAGAATGAAATCTTGCCACTTGCAAAGACGTGGATGGAACTGGAGGGTATTATGCTAAGTGAAATTAGTCAAGCAGAGAAAGACAAAAATCATATGACTTCACTCATATGTGGACTTTAAGAGACAAAACAGATGAACATAAGGGAAGGGAAACAAAAATAATATAAAAATAGGGAGGGGGACAAAACAGAGGAGACTCATAAATATGGAGAACAAACTGAGGGGTTGCTGGAGGGGGTGTGGGAGGAGGCATGGGCTAAATGGGTAAGGGGCATTAAGGAATCTACTCCTGAAATCATTGTTGCACTATATGCTAACTAATTTGGATGTAAATTTTAAAAAATAAAAAGTTAAATAAAAAAAAAGACAAGAGAGGTCTAGTAAGATGGCAGCGGGGGTGATAGTGAATGGACTTGGCTAGGTTAAGGCGGTGGGGCACTGGCTTCATTTGGAGTGAAGAAAGGGGAATTTGGGATGTGGGAAAACCTCAGTGGGGGTCCTAAAACATATAAGAAATAGCAAGCAAGTCTCATGGGGCCATCAGATAACTCTTATTAGTGCAACTCTATGAGTGAGTGAATGTGCACAATCATGGGAATGTGGAGACATGGACAATTTGAGGAGAGCATGAAACCTGGCTCTGGACGATGATTGCCTTGGTTTTCCAGAATTTTCTATATTTGCAAGAGAAGCCAAGATTCTGGGTTTTTATGTAAATGTCTCCCAATTTTTTTAATATCACCTCAATTTGTATATTCTGAAAGCAACTAAAATCAGCTACATCAGCATTATTTACAATAGACAAGCCGTGGAAACAGTACACCCCCCCCCCCCACACACACACATACACACTCACACCCTGGAATATTTTTCAGCCATAAAAATGAGGAAATCCTGCCATGTGTGACAACAGTGAAATAAGTCAGTCAGAGAAAGGCAAATACTGTAAGATCTCATTTATATGTGGAATCTAAAAAAAAAAAAATTCATAAAGAGATTAGATTTGTGGTTATCAGAGTTGGGGGAGGAAGAATTGGAGAATGATTGTAAGATACAAACTTTCAGTTAGAAGATAAATAAGTACTTGGGTGTCACGTCCAACATGACTACAGCTAACACTGTGGTATGATGTGGAGGGAAATTGTGAAGAGAGTAAATCTGAAAGTTCTCATCACAAGAAAAAATAAAAATAAAAACAAATTCAGCTATGCATGTTGGGTACCACCCATAGGCCTCCATTCTGAAATGTCTGCATTGAGTGTGTGCAGCACTGGGAATGATTTCAGACATCTGACCTTAAGGAACAGGGATGGAGAGGAAAACACCCAGAGCACAGGTTCAGGAGAACTTGAGTCCTCCATAGCCAGCTGCTGCTGAGCTTTCTGATCTCAGAAATGCCTCTTGGTATCTGTTTCCTCATCTGCACACAAGATACAGAAGCAGATAAGCTCCCAGGCTCCTCCTTCCACCAGCTTGGACATTCTGAGGTCCTCTGCCGCTGACCTGATGAGTGGAGTATACACAGGTATTGTCTGACCATTGAGAAAACATAGCCACCTGGTCCTTGAGGTTCTCATACCTCATTTCTTGTTCTGGTCCAGAGATGCTTGGCACCTCAGCAAACTGGATTTTGTTTCTGCATTCTCTCAAGGGGCCTGGGGAGGAATGGCATGGCTTTGGGGCCAAGGTCATGACAAACAGCAGCTGTCTCACTTGTTTTGTGTATGGAGGGAGGATCCCAGCCCTGATAGGCAGCAATCACCCAGAGTATGTCTCACAGAGGACTGGCCAAACCCAAAACATGATAAAATCTGTACCTGTAATTAACAACAAAAACCAATGTGGAAAAGAGCCACCCTCTCTATTAATGAGTACAGTACAGCTGCCCAGCAGTCAGGCATCACCTCTCAACCCAGAGAGGTTGAAGGCACCTACTGTCCATTGACATCCCCTCCCAGATGACAGCCTATGGGTTCAGATGCTGGAGGTCCTGAGATAATGTACCAGGCTGATGAAAGTCTGAGCAGGACAGAATCATAGAGAACATTCTGTTGTCAGGAAACGAAGGTCACATAATTTGCCAAGCCCACACAGCTAGGTAGAGAAAAAGTCATGGTCAACTCGTAACAACTCAAGAAGCCAGAATTAAAATCAAAGGATAAATGGTAACAAAAATAGTCAGAAGAACATATTCAGCCTCTAACACGTATGAGAAATAATATATACATACTAGTAACCAGGAAAGTATCACTGGAATGTGAACATGGGTTTCCAGAGTGAATCTTTGCTGGAGAAACACTCATTTATATGCATACGTCTTGATATGTTCATTCAAAGTTCATTTGCAAAGCCATGGTCACAATGTGTATGGGACAATATTTAATCTTTGTTTGAATTCTATTTCTAATTAATAAGAATTGCATTACGTAAAAAATTGATTTAATCCATAGCACCTTGCATTGTCCCCTAACATCACATGATCACATTTAAAACACCCATTTTCAATGTCTGACTTTCTCCTTGGCCTAGAGGCTTCTTGAGCACAAGAAACCGTGTTTATCTTATTTGCTCTATCCTCAGTGCCAAGCCCCACACCCAGAATATGGTATTTGTTTCATAATTATGTGATGAATAAGTGGATAAATACATAATACATATGTACATACACAGTTCTAACTCCCCGTCCAAAGCTCCAAACTTATTCTCTTAAGGAAGAAAACAACTGGGGATTCAAAAGGCTGTTTTCCCCCTTGTGCCTCGCCTGTGTAATATTTGAATTGTTTTTGAAAGCTGTGGCTCCAGACTTGCACATCACATCCTGACTTGGCACTCGATTCCAGGATTGGAAGAGATTGAGGGTCTCCCTACCTCTAAAGACTGTCCCTCGGCTGAATAGTGATTACACTGGATCACATTCTTCATGTCAACATTTGCTGAATTCCTACGATGGACAAGGCAAGACAATCTTTTCTTCAATACCTAAATTGGGTTAATGCTAGATTGAGTGGCTTTAAGCCCCAATGTGCCTATCACATAAGCGGGTGTTTAATGAGTACTTCCTACTCCTTCACCAGTTTGGTTCTTGGCAGCTGGTCAGTCCAGAAAGTCCAAACTACATCTTCGCTGCTGCTGCTTGGCAATTTCATTCAGTTTCCTGATCCAAGTCAGTGGGAAAAGGAATGGGTCAGTAACCATTTATGTATAACATAACTCTGCCAAAGAGGTCAAATATTCTTCCCCTCCAAATCATAAACCCCTATTAGATAAAGAAGTCATGTGTCTTGTTATACGTTCCACTGTTCTCTCTCCAAGATGATGACTCTGTACAGCCACAAAGCGGCCAGAGCTCCTTCCTCCTGACTCCTGCTTTTAGGCCTCTTCTCCAGAACATGTTGGCTCTCGGCTGCATGGGACCCTGGGGACAAGTAGGTAAGGAGGGGATTAGTCACTGCACAGCACTGCGTGAGTTCATGTAATGGGGTATCCACTGGTTAGAAGAACTCTGGGAATATCATGGCCATGCCCAATGTTATGAACTGAATGTTTATGCCCCCCCCCAAATTTATATGTTGAAGCCCTAACTCCCAATGTGATGGTATTTAGAGGTGTGGCCTTGGGGAGGTGCTTGGGTTCAGATTAGGTCATGAAGAAAGGACCCTCATGATGGAAATAACATCCTTATAGAGAGAGGAAGGAAGATTTTGCTCTCTCCAGGCCCATGCTCCAGGAGAAGGCCATATGAGGACACAGCTAAAAGGTGGTGCCATCTGTAAGACAGAAAGCAGGCTCTCACCAGACTCCAAATCAGTGCCTTGAGCTCAGACTTACAAGCCTGAGAAAGAAATGCTGTTGTGTAAGCCCCTCCAGCAGTCCAAACTAAGACAGCCCTTCTACCAGTCAATTCCCTTTGCAGGTGATACTCACTCTGGGCCACCCACCATTCTAGACCACCACTCATCAAACGACCCTAACTATGGCACATGCAGGGAGCTCATGTTAGTGGTGAAATGGAGCATGCACCAGAGATTCCTCCAAATAGAGCCACACATCTTCCTAAACTCCCCACTTTCATTCAGTTTGACCGCTCCCTCCGCACAGAGTCAGAAATCTTGAAAAATGTGGTGCTGGACCCATCTCAGTCTCAAAGCAGGGACCCACAGAACAGCCCCGATGTTGTCCTGGTACGATTGCTGGTGTCAGCTTTCAACCCTGTTTCCCGTCCTCGGCAAGAGTGACAGAGCAAGGAAAATTAAAAGAGGAAGAGGCCAGCCCAGTTGGTGAGTTCCTATGTCTAGACAGGCTGATGAGTAAAAAGTGTTCCTCTTGGAGGCCCATGAACCAGGAAAATAACTTCACGGGCTGATTCTTTTTTTCCCCCTGATCTGTCCACACCACCGTCCCTGAGATCCTCGCACCAGCTTAAGTGGCAAAGGGTGCCTCCTGTTGACACTGGGGCCTCTGCTCTGACACAAGCCCTGCCTGCCTGGCCAGCCCAGGCTCCACCCCTTCCCCTCGGGAAGGTCCATTCAAAGCCAAGTGCTCCATGTGTATAGGGGATCTTTCAAAGGCCAGACCCCAACAGGGCAAGATCTGAGAAGGGCCAGGATACTCCATTCCTTGAGATTTCTCATTATGTTTTTTCGTGGTCCCTCCTATCTCCTAAAATTCACAGAATCCCTTGATCTCCAAGTTGTCAGGAACCTTAATACTCAGCCACTCAATTCTTCCTGCAGGATTCCACCTGCAGAAAGTCATTCAACTTCTGCCTAAAAACATCTAGACACGGGGAACTCAGTTTCTCATTCCATCTTTAGTCAGGTCTGTTAGAATGTTCTTTATTTGAATTGTGACAAAATGCCTATGCTTCATAGTAAGTGATCTTGTTGGAATTTTAGAATCATGGATACATAGAAAACCTATAATGAAAGTTTGAAGGAATCTAATTTAGCCCCTTCGCCTTCCAAGGAGTCCTTCCAATGAAGTGAGTTCCTGAGTGACCTCACAGGAAAAGTCAGTGATACGGATGGACTCAAGCCCAAGCTTTCTGACCCAGTCCAGGTGAGCAGATCACCACACCAGCCGTCCCTCTTTACTTCTGGGATCAAATTCCACAATAAAGGTTATAGCCCTTTGGGACTTCAAGTTCCTTTGTGCGGAATATATGACTTCAGGTTGGTTCTTAACTACTATTCTCGTTAAATGTCAGATATTTTCCAAACAGAGCAAAAAAGCTTCAGTAGAAGACCCAAGATGGGCACCAGGAGGTGGAATGGATAAAGAAGAGAGAGAATATTTGAAGGATAAACCTCAGTGTGCTCCTGTCCAGGGTCCCACTGGGGGAGAACAGTGCCCAGCAGTCCTCCCCTGGTCCTCCAACTCTGGATACAGTTGGGAGCAAGGTGGTGGAAATGGGAAACAAGAGAGTGCCGTCAAGGTCCAGGGGGCAACTCAAAAGGCATGGTGTCCCTCGAGCTGTGTCAGGTTCTCTAGTTTAGAAGATGCTTCCCCATCCATTTTCATATTTGGTCTTCACAATTACATGGCAATGTAGACTATAATCATCCTCATGGTATAAAGAAACTGAGACTTAATGGCACTAAATGTCACTTGACCAAATTCAGAGAACTAGTCATTGGCAGAACAGACTAGAACCAAGGCATCCAGCCTCCTAGTCCAGTGATGTTTCACTATGACATACTACCTGGGGGAACCCTTAAACTGCGAGATAACAGTAATAGCCAATACTGTTTGAGTACTTATTATGGGCCACGCGTGCTTCTGAATGCTTTATCCATTTCGCAGGTGAGGAAACTTTGGCACAGAGATGTTATGTAATCTGTCCAAGGATCTCTAAGTATAAAGATATCAAGTTAGAATTCAAACCCAGGCAGTCTGAACTACAGTGTTCTGCCTCTCTGTGGGTACCTGCAAACCAGCAGCCTGGGGGTTCAAGGACAGAGTCCTAAAAAATCTCGCGTTAAGGCCAGATTTTGGCCCATGAGATCACTTCTAACAATGCGCCCTGGTTTTTATCTCCTCATAAAATGGTTTATATTACTAAAACTGGTGATGCACCAGTTTAGAAGCCACTTGGGTCTCAACTTCATCTATAGCTGAAAATCATGAATTTGAACGGTTAATTTTTTTTCCCTCTCCTCTCTTTCTTTCCCTTCTTTTTTTTCCCCCTCCCTTTCCCACCAGAGTGCACGAAGCCAGACTTTCAAGTCAAGCTGAGTGAGGAACAACCCAGGGAGCAGCGTGAATGGCTTGGCATTTTCTTCCCCATGCCCTCTAGATTCATCCAGATCCACATGCAGGATTCCAGTATTAAGCTGGGTGTCCATGAAAAAGTCCGGAGATCAGGTGGCTCGGTGGTTCCTGCTCCAATCTGTCATTCTGTAGGCCAACACCTACCAGCTTCCCTACATGCCAACCTCCTCCAGAGTGAAAAGCTAGATCCTGCCCTCGATGAGACATCAGGGCAAGAGTCTAAGACCTACATGTTTGTGGCCACAAGCTCATCCTCTTTCTGTTCACTGGGGCTTCATCCTGTGCTCCAGACTTCTGTGGAGACCAATGGCATTTGGGCCAACACTGGCCTTTCAGATTCCTAGCTGTGAAAACTCAACTCTTGGTCCTGAGTCAGTTTGCATTATGGAGAAGAAGAGGTCAAAGGCACACGTATCGAGTATGTCTCCAGTATTCACATTTGTCCTCCCTTATGCTTCTCACCCCCTTCAGAATCGTTTGCCTCTACTTTTCCTTGGCTTTCTGCCTTGTTTTACTGCAACAGTCTCTCTTTCCCCACTCTTCACCACCACTTTCAGAGTTACCATCCTCAAGTTCAGCTCCAGGCATGGCATTCTGCTGCTCTAAACTCTTCTGTGGCTCCTCGTTGCCCACCATCTTAACTCTTAATAAATCCTTAACGTAGAATTCCTTCCCTAAGGCCTTACCTAAATTGACCACAGCTTGCCTTTCCAGAAGGTGAGCCAAACTGATTGTAACTTTTCCCAGAGGGAGTTAGTAGCCATTGAGGGGATTGCCAGGCTCTGCAAATCCATTAGAACAGAAAGTGGTCTGGACCCCTGGCTCACTTTACCTAACTACCTACTTTTCATCTCCTGCACCTCAGGTTTCCTACTCATTCAATGAATACTTAGGGTCAAATAGACTCAGGGGTCCCTTAAGAGTGGAGGAAGCATGCACCTAAATCTGGAAGGCCTAGGGATACTTAAAGTTGAAGATCCCGCCTCAGTACCTTAGTGACACTTTGGAGTCACCCAGGTACTTTGTCAAACTCTGGATGAAGCCTGGGTCCTACTCCAGCCATTCTGATTTAATTAGTATGGAGTGTTACTTAGTCATTGGGATTTTTAATAGCTCCCTGGAGGATTCTGATGTGCCACGGAGTCTGAGAATACAATTCTACCTGAAAGGCAGGCACGGAAGGGCAATGACACGACCTTTATCACAGGGAGATGTTGCCCACACCATGGTCCAGACTGAGACCACCTGTGTAGGAGATGGACCCACCACTCCCACAGCAGCTGGTAAGTATTCTCCTCACCTCCTAGGCCACCTACAGTGGCCTGGGTCAGAGAAACCTCCTGGAGATGGGATTCTATCCACCATTACTGCCCGTCCGTGAACACCATTGCTTCCAGCTCTCTGTGCCCCGGTCCGTGTGCATGGAGCCATCGCCCCACGTAAGGTGTGAAGGCTGGTACTATCAACCCTGATCTCATCAGATTGTGTACCCCGCAGCTCACCCAAAAACGTATTCCTCTTACCTTTGCTGGCGTACATGTGAAAGACAAGATTCAGATGTCTCTCAGCCTAGCCGACATCTTCCTCCTACGCTGTCATCAGTGAACTGCTGAGCCTGAGTGGAGAGGCCAGAGGACTGGTCTCTGTAATGCTCTAGGATTGCTGGTGGTCAGGGCCCATCCTTCCAGATGCACTGAGCTGTGCCCTGTCTCAGCCCAGGGTAAGAGCTGCTAGCTTGGCTCCGGAACTGGACGTGAGTGTGGGGCCAGCCGGCTGGTGCTGGTCAGAAGGTGGGGGCCCACCCAGATCAGGGAGCCCAAGCCACACATTTTCACTGCGCTGCAAAAGTTTCATTTTAAAACCTTTGGAAAGAGATTACCAAACATCTGAAAAAATAAAGTGGTGGTAATAGCGACCTAGGACAAACTCCTATTCTTTGCTCCTCTTTGTGACTTTTGGGCTTGTTCTCTGACGTTTTGCACGTTTACTTGGGGTGAGCGAGATATATCGGCCATTTATGCTCCATACGCACTGCCCATTCTTTTCTACTTTGCATTATATGTACTCAGATGTATGGGCTCCATCAATTACTTCTGGCTGATAAGGAGTACCAGCAAGAGATCGGAAGGACAGAGCAGAGTGATACTGGGATATTTAATGTTGTGTATGCCTGTATTTCTCCATTAAAGACCATAATTCTCACAAAGCTATTTTTCTTCTGTCTTCCAGTAATTGCCCACCTCCCTCTTGTTCCTTCAAGCCTCCTGGATATGACTAGCCTGTAGGATACCACACTATTTCTCACCATTTTTTTGGGGGGGAGAGAGAGAGAAAGAGAGCAGGGAAGGGGCAGAGAGAAAGGAAGAGAGAGAATCTTAAGCAGGCTCCATGTCCAGTAGGGATCCTGACATGGGGTTTGATCTCACAACCCTGAGATCATGACTTGAGCTGAAATTAAGAGTCGCTTAACTGATGGAACCACCCAGGCTCCCCAGGCTTGCCACTTTTTAAAAATCGTGCCAAGGGCTCTGTAAATACCTCCTTTCTTGAATTCTTCCTGTACTATTATACTCTCCTACTTGGACCATGAGTGATTCAAGGGGAATGTGTGTGTGTGTGTGTGTGTGTGTGTGTGTGTGTGAGTGTGTACTTATGTGTGTTTGTGTATGTGTGTGCATCATATATGTTTGTGTCTGTACATATGTTTGTGTGTACGAATGCATGTGTATTCGTGTGTGTGTGTGTGTTTGTGTGTGTGCACTTGTGTACGTGAGGGTTAGGGAACACAGCTTGCTTAGGCAGGGGTAGAAATGAGCTCTCTAAGGCAATTTTCTGGCTGAGGAAAAGCATCCAGTCCTGGCACTGTCCTGTGTCCCTCCTGCCCGACTCTCCTCAATGACTTGCATGACCGCTATGGACCTGCCCTCCAGGGCTCCTCTTTTTAAGTCTCTGTCCCAAGTAAGGACAAAAGCTCCTTTCCTCATTTCCCCAGACCATGGTTAAGACAGAATGACACTTTGTGCCACTGCTGTTTGTTAAGTCGTAGAAAATAAAAATATCCTTATAGTATACTGCTTTTTCTGGTCTGGCTCCTCCAAGGAGAAGATACCAAGACAAGATCAAACGTGCAAGGATTTTATGAGGGGAAATGCATTTGTGAGAGGAAATCAGCAAAGACCCGGACAAGGCTGGGAGAGCCTTCAGCCTATAGAACAAATCTAACCCTGTGTGAAGGAGAAAGGGAGGGAGCACTGGGTTGAATGCCCTAGACTGCTCTGAAGTGTAAGGAAGGTTTGGCAAAGCCGTCAGGGAATCACTAAGCCCAAATGAGCTGACAGAGCAGTCCTGTGACTCCTAGAAATCGATCTGCCTTAATATCCCCAGTGCACTCAATCATTAGTGGGGAGCAGCCCGTGGGAGGGGTGGCCTTGGAGCAAACACAGTGATGGATTTTAGAGCAAGCATCTGAGTTCCTCTGTCAGTTGAGATCCCTGTCGTAGGAGGTCTGTGGGGCTCAGTCTCATGGCCACCAGAACTGCATCTCATTATCATGAAGAAGGCTATTGTCACACTGTCACAGGTCTGCCACTTTATCATTCCAAACCAGACTATAAAAGTCTCAAGGGTTTGGTTCATACTATTGGAGGCGATTTTCTAGCCATCCTGATTTCCCCGGAGCTATACTGGTGAAAAGGCAGACCTATGACAACCCCAGTCCTGGCATTAACCCTACATAATAGATAATATTACCTCCATTAAGAAAACTGAGGTTCTGAGAATCGAAGCATTCATTTACTTCCTGTTTCTTTCCTTTATTAAAAAGCACGAGCTGTCTATTATATTCTTAACACTGTGCCAGTAACTATGGCTAGCACAATAAACACGAAATTGTTTCTGTCTCCAAGGATCTTGCTGTCTAAGAGAATGAAGGAAAGACAAATTTACATGTGTGCAGTAAAGCGTTAACAGAGTTGTAATGTCCACATATACTATGGCAGACAGGGGCAAGAAAGGGGAGTGGTCAAGGCCACCGGTGAGGGTAGGGAAGCTCTCAGAGAGAAGCTGAACCATATGCCAAGTCCTTGTAGGTCTACCAGATGGACGTTGGGGGACAGAACCGCCTGGCACAGAGAGTCCTGAGGACAAGCACTAGGGTGAGAAGAAGTTTTGGTCTGTTGAATGGCATGTAGCAATTTAGGATGATAGGAGCCCAGTAAATGGGCGGGGAGCAGGAACTCCTGGAGAGATCAAAGCGGGATGGAGGAAAGACAGTCTGAGGGGCTAAATGGAGAAGAACATGCAAGTAAGGGGTTTGAAATGTATCCACTGGGCCGTGGGTTATAAGCGGAGAAACGGTATGATCAGATTTACATTTAAGAAAGATTCTTCTAGAGGCGCGGGAGTGGCTCAGTTGGTTGAGTATCTGACTCTTGATTTCAGCTCCGGTCATGAACCCAGGGTCATGGGATCTAGCCCTGCTCTGCATGGGGACTGATTAAGATTCTCTCTCTCACTCTCTCTCTCCCTCTCTCTCTCCCTCTGCCCCTCTCCCCCACCTGCACTCTCTCTCTCAAATAATTTTTTTTTAAAGAGAAAGATTCTTCTGACTGCAGGATAGAGAAGAAATTGAGGGCACAGGACGGGAGACAGGGAAGCCAGGGCGGTGGCAGCTATGACCGGCCAGCAAAAGAGAAGGGCCTAGTGAACCAAGGTGAAAGCAGTGGTTCTGGAGAAGGGACGGGGTCAGGAGATGGTGGGGACACAGCATCGGCCATACCCTGAGTGATGGGACTGAGGAGAGGGGAGGTGAGGAAGAAGTGACAGTGGTAGAAGCGATGCCCTAGGGACTATGTTTTTAAATAGAAGGAAGATACCGTTATGAAGTGTGGCAAGCAGAATCCATGAGCGCCCTTAACGCTCTCACTCCCCCAGTATAGACAAACTGGTGGTGTGCCAAATCTGTGACTATGATGGCACGTCAGTACTTAGGTTACGTTATATAGCAAAAGTGAATGGACTTTAGGGGCGCCTGGGTGGCTCGGTCAGTTAAGCGTCCGCTTCAGCTCAGGTCGTGATCTCACAGTTATGAGTTCGAGTCCCACATCGGGGTCTGTGCTGGCAGTTCAGACTCTGGACCCTGCTTCGGATTCTGTGTCTCCCTCTCTCTCTCTCCGCCCCACCCTACTTGCACTTTGTCTCTCTCTCTCTGTCTCTCAAAAGTAAGTAAACATTAAAAAACTGTTTTAAAAAAAGTGACTGGACTTTCCCAGATGCAATCAAGGCTCTTAAACAGCTGACTTTGAGTTAATTACAAGAAAGACTAGGCTGGGTGGGCCTGACCTAATCGATGAATTCTTTAAAACAAGATCTATAAGTCAAAGACGGTTTCTCTTGCTGGCCGTGAAGAAGCAAGGCACTATGAGTCCTACAGCTGCAAGGAATGATGCACTCTTGAGCAAAGGACCCTGTTATGCTGTGCCTGGCCTACTGATCCATGAAAACTGTGAGATAATAAATAGTGGGTATTCATTTAAGCTGCTCAATTCGAGGTAATTTTTCACACAGCAACAGAAAGCCCGTATGCTAGTAATCATCCTGATCAAAATAATTTTAATGTGATGTCTTTTATGTTCTTCAAGTAGATTTTATGAGCAGAAAACTTATCCAGAGGTCACTTTCAAATTAATTTTAAATATTCTATTAATTAAGGTTCCACATGAAAACCTCTAGTTCTCCTTTAATCCATTACTTTCAACTTAGAAATCTTATAATTCTGATTATGGAGCTGGTGAGTCTGACTATCACTTTATAAGGAGCTTTGATTAATGTTTGGTCCCAGTTACAAACTTATTAAGAAGAACATTTTGCACTGCATTGATAAATTTCATATTTGCTTTTACTTAAAAGAATGTGTCTGATAAATGTTCTCAATTGCTTAAATGATTCTTATAAATTTAATACACTAACCTTCTAAAGACAGGGATTCTTAAGTTTCCTTAATCATTTGAATACAATATAAACTAAGATTTCAACCTAAACTCATGCCTAATCATTCAGTTACTTATCAAAAATTGAAGTTACAAGATTGACCTGTACCCTAGTAGACTAACTTTTTTTTAACATGATAAGAACATGAAATACCAAAAATGCACAGACTTCTAAACATTAAAATATTAGTGATGTAAACTGACTATATAAAATGCTTACCCTTAATTCCAAATCTTTTTGAGTTAAAAGATACTTATATGTTAAAGGAAGAAACATGTCATCACAATTTTGGAAGGTGGTCCTTCTCCAATGGCTGAGCCTGCATTATGGCCAAGGACCTTGGCCAGAATGGGAGGTCTGGAGGTGCTGATGGCCAGAGAGATTTCTCATGGCCCCTTTTGCCAAAGGGAGCCCTTTTTACCATCCCAAGTCTTGGGCTCCATAAATTGGAGACAGACACCAACTATATCCTATTTGGAGTCATGTCATTACCTAGTTCTTCCATCTACATATGGAGGAAAGTCTGCAGTCCCAGCCCTGGAGTCGCCTATGGCAGAGAATGGAGTTTGGACCCGGGATGTGACCCTCAGGTCACTCTGCTCCTGCTCATCCATCCTTTGCAAGAAATTCGCTTTCCACCAATACCAGAGCTTGGGGTTCCCAGGGGGAAAGAAGGGGCCAAAGAGGGGCAAAGGAGGAGGGTTCAACCGAAGGAGAATTGGTCTGGAAAAGTGCGTAGGTGGTTGGGCCGCTCTGTTTTTCCTTCAGGAGCTGGAAATGTAGGGGGAAGCTGTATGTATTATTCGCAGACTTGCCAATAGGCCAGGTCTCATGGTTGAATTCCCGGCCAACCAGTCAGCCTCGCTCTGAGAAATATTTCCCTTCCCCCCGCCCCTACTCCCTTGCCTGTTTTCCATGTGATCCCGTCCAAGTTGGTACAGACACCTTGGGTGGCAAACTCCATTTGCTCTCTGACACACGCCCTTCCACCTCTCCCACTGGCAAATATTTTAAGTTTGCCAGGAGCCAAGTGAGCTTTGGGTAACCCCAGGGATGTGACTCCTTCTCGGAAAATGATCTCTGGCCTTCAAGTATGTGTGTTTTCAGTCTTGCCGGTTCATTTGTCTGTCTCTGCCCTCCCCTTCTTCTCCTTTGTCTCCTTTTTATCTTCTCACCCCTTTATTTCATCTCTCTTACATCGCCTTCTCATCCCTTCCCTCCCTTTTTTCTTCCCTTTGTTCTATTCTTCCGCACCAGGAAATTCATATTTATGGATTCCACTGCTGAGGGGTAATGGTGAAGATGTGGGGTAAATAAATGTGTGTTAGCACCTATCCAAATAGTTCAGCTTGTGACCCTTCACTGCCCACCAGTGCACTTGACGTGCATTACCACTTGATCTCCAAAACAGTCTTCATGGATAGATTGATATGCGTTGTTTCCATCTTCCATACGTGAAAACTGCGGAGGGTGAGTAATTTCCCCAAAGTTAGCAAGCACAGTTGAATCACATGTCCCAGGAGGACGAACTCTCAGATCACACTTGGAATCACTCTGCCTTGGCAACCCAAGGACAATGACCTTCTCCATTTGACCAGAGGATTTCAATACTATTTTCCTGACATCCTCACCCTTGAAGCCAGGGCCTCGCCAGGTGCCCACATCGCGGTGCCCCACCCTGAGCTTCTTAACAGGCCATCCCCACTAACGGAAAATGTGGACATTATTTTGAGAAGGGCAGTGTGTATTAAATCTACACTAAAGGGTCAGAGTTCCTTGCTATTCATGCTTGCTGACATGTGTTAGGAATGAAGCAACCTCCTCTAGTCCTGGGTGGAGAGAAGTCATCTGAAATGTGAACACATAGGGTGAAAGAAGGGGGTGAATCTGATGAGATTCACAGAGTCTTGTCAGCTGGGGTAGAGGGTACATGATCTACATAGCTACAGTCTCTGTCCCAAGAAGATATTTGTTAATCGTTTGTGTCCTCTAGGTCTGGCATATGGTCCTCAATGGATCGTGTCTCCTTGTCCCTCTCATTCTGACTTGAGCCTAACCGTGTCGTTGACTTTGACCAAGAGACATCATCAAACGTGACACAGCAGAGACACGGTAAACCCTTGCAATTGGTAGCTTTCCTTTAAACTCAGCCAATGGGTAAAGAAGCCCAGGCTTTCCTGCTAGAGAAAGAGGCTACATGGAGAACTGGACAGCTTAGCCAACAGCCAGCCCCACCAGGGCCCCAGACCTGTAAGTAGAGCCATTTTGAATCCTCCCTCCCCAAATGGGTTGTCCCTGGGGACACCACATGACATGGAGATAAGCCACTCCACTGAGCCCTGCCCGAATCCCTGACCCGCAGAATAATGTGCAATAAGGTAGTTTTTGTTTTAAGTCACTAGGTTTTGGACTGGTTTGTTTTGCGGTAGTAACTGATACATGGTCCTCAAAAGGTACGAGTTGAGTCGTTGATCATTACTTATTTTCATGGCAATTTCTCAGCCTGTCCCAGGACATCTCTGGCCCTCATCCTTTTTGGGACACTCTTCTCCTGAGGAAGAAAATAAGGGTTCATGAAATGAAAAGCAAAATAAAAAGGAACTTCCCAGGTAACTCATGGTGCCTCCTGGCCCTTCCAGTCAATTCATAATAGCAGCATGTGCGTTATAAACAAAGGAGTCCAAATCTTTTTTATGGGAAAAGAGGTTCCTTTTCACTTCTGGAGGCGCTCCGCTGACTGAAAACACTGGGAACTGCTTTTGTCTGTCCTAAGTGGCGAAAGGGTCTTTAGGCCCTGCAGGGAAGAAGCTATCTTATCTGGCTACACTGTCCACACTTGAGATCCTCAGAGAGAGCTATGGAACAGCAGAAAAGAGCAGCTTCAGGGTAAGAGATTCCCTAGGTTTGGAAATCCTTCCGATACAAGTTTGAGATCTACGCATGGATAGGTCAGAAGCTTGACATCCAGGGAGACGTCTGATTGCTTTTGGAGGGGAAGGAAATTCAGTCCAAGACGGTATGGGAGAGTCTCAGTTAATCAGCAGGTAGCGATGCCTATCTAGTCAATACAATAAATGTTCCCTTATCCCTGACTGAACAGCTCAGACCAGGATGGTACCCAGTTCCCACCACAGGCCAGGCACAGAGACTTCAGAGACCATTTCCCTCCTCGCCTCTTCTTCCTTGCCTGTGAAATGAGGGGCCGAACCAGCTGGTCCCCAAGTCCCTTCTGATGCCAATTCTCCCAGTCCTCTCCAGAGGAAGGTAGTGCCTGGTGCTTTCCTTTATTTGTCCTTCTGGCAGAGGCCTGGATTCTCTCCTAACACGCTAACAGGTTACACTGGAAAGAAGGGGGAAAGAAAACCACAGATTGGCCCTTTCCTTCCTGGTGGCTTCCCCAGGATCAAGGCCCAGGGAGGAAGTGGGGCCCGCAGCCTTGGCCTGCTGCGCTTTGGCTAAGACTTGTCACCAGCAGGATGAAATGGGGGCCGTGGTCAGCATGGGAGAGGAAAGGAGGCAGGTGGAGCCCGTCCTGGGGCAGGGAAGTCACACAAATAAGCAAGCAGCTGAGATAACAAGGACCTATTAAAGGAAAGAGTTATGTCAGAGGAAACGGGACCAGCCACCCCATAAATGGGAAAAATCAGGGAGGGTAGCAGAGTCCAGGTTCAAAGGTAAAGCCTTTTGAGAGGGCAGGAATGAGAAGGCAAAAGGGTGAGGCTCAGAGCTCCCGAATCAAATGAAAATACTTGCAAGCACATGGCAAAGAATGTGGGGAGAAATAATGTCGCCCAGTGGTGGCAGGTCACGAACCTGTGTCAGCAGTGGCAGGGAGAACAGAAGGAAGCAGGCAGGTGGGCAGGTTCAAGGGCTGATGAGAAACAGGGCAAAAGAACCGGTGTCTCAGATTTCCCCCACAGAGACGTCCTGCGAAGATGAAGTCATGAAATTTCAGACATAATTTAAAGTCACAACTGTGATTTATACTCTGTCTAGTGCTTTATGCTTTGCAGTCTATTTCATTTTATCTTTATAGTTGCTTTGGGAAATCAGAAGGGCAGGTGTCATCAACCTCATGTACTGATGAAGAAATGAGGTCCTTAAATGATTAAGGGTCTCACCAAGGTCACAGAGCAGCCAGGGGACCCTAGAGAGTAGAATGCTTAACTGGTCATCAGAGAAGTCTCGGGTTCTGCTCTGAGGTCGACCTACTAATTTGCTGCTTTTAAAATATTACCTCATTTTTTGGGGGGCACCTGGGCGGCTCGGTCAGGTGAGCGTCCGACTTTGGCTCAGGTCATGATCTCACAGTTCATGAGTATGAGCTCCACATTGGGTTCTATGCTGACAGCTCTGAGCCTGGAGCCTGCTTCCGATCCTGTGTCTCCCTCTCTCTCTGCCCCTCTCCTGCTCATGCTCTGTCTCCCTCTCACAAATAAATAAACAATAAAAAGTTAAAAAATAATAAGTAAATAAAATCTTATCTCATTTTTCATATACTGAAATAAACATACTCATGAGACTTACCGTTCCTTACTACCATCATTTCTTACCTAATTGAAATTTGCATGCAACATGTACATGAATAAAAACAAACTATCGCAAACCATTTGGAGAGAGGCCATGACATTATTCCAATTATAAGAAGAAGGGTTTGGAAAAGTCCTGTGCAATTGAAAACCAGAAGGGAGAATGAAAATTTAGTTCTTTACTCCCGCTTCCTGGAAAAGAGTTCAACACATAGCTGTGTGCTGGGAAAAATATTTTAATTGCAACCTATCTTAAATGTTTCCTCTGGTAAGGAACAGCGCTGTGCTGGAATCACAGAGCTCCCTCATTTGTAATTGAGGTGAAGTTTCTCTTTATGCTTCTGAAGGAGGACTGCTGGCTGGATTTTCATCAGAAAATGAGCCGTGGTGTTCAGTGTGACAAGGAACACAGAGAGTGGGTTCTACCACTGCCCGGCTCATCGGCAGCAGAGGAAGGGGAGAGCGAGGGCCAACAGCTGAAACGTGGGGGCTTCGGAGGGAGGCTGCCGGCAAGAGAGGGGGAAGGACAAAATGTATTCAGCCCCAAAATGAGGTTGCCTACAAAGATCTTGGCAGCAGGGACTGGCTAGGTGGCACTGACCAGGCAAAGACGATCCACACCACAGGGGCAATGTCATTTCCCAATGAGAAGCAGGGACGATGAGGGATGTGTTTATAGGGGACTTGCGTCGGAGTCTGGGAACTGTCCCCGCTCTCCAGGAGCGGTGTGGACATGTTCCCTAAAGAGGGGGGAGAAACGCAAGAAGGAAATCCCAGGGTAGAGATGGGGAGGTGAGAAGGCTCAGCGTGTGCAGGAAGCACCAGAGAGGTCAGGGCTGCTGGCAGGGGTCAGCACTAGAGGCAGGTGACAAACATTTAGGAGGGACATTTGGGACATGTTGTAGGAAGTCCAGGGAGGTAGGATGACCCTCAGGGGCAACACTGAATCAGGAGAGTTAAGCATTCATCCAACTCTGCTGCCAATGGCCATGTGCTCCTGCTTAGGTTGTGTTCTCTCTCTCTCTCTCTCTCTCTCTCTCTCTCTCCTCCCCCCACCCCACCTCCACTCAGTCCTATTGTTTGTATAACAAGGTGGTTGAAGAGATCACAATGGTGAATATGTCTTAAATTGTCACTCCACTCAGTCCTATTATTTGTATAACAAGGTGGTCTAAGAGATCACAATGGTGAATATGTCTTAAATTGTCACAGTGAGGGGCGCCTGGGTGGCTCAGTCGGTTAAGCATCTCTTGACTTCGGCTCAGGTCATGATCTCACGGTTTAGGGGTTCGAGCCCTGCGTCAGGCTCTGCACTGACGGTATGGAACCTGCTTGGGATCCTTGCCCTCTCTCCCTCTCTGCCTCTGCCCGCCCCGCCCCCCCCCCCCGCCCCGTCTCTCAAAATAAATAAACTTTAAAAAATAAATAAAATAAACTTGTGTAAAGTTTAACGAGCTGCCATCTTCCCGAGCGAAGAATAGGCCACGTAAGACTTTTCCCCAAAACGACAAAGGCATGCCTCTCTCTTCATGCAGCCTGGGCTCACCTCAGACTCCTGCCCTACCCAGGAGAAAAAGTCACCGGGCTGAGCCCTGAGGCCTGGCCTACCTCAGGGACAGTGGACGGGCAGGCAGGGGGCGGGGTCATTTAGTAACCACTTCAGCCCCCATAGAATTTCTGCTTCAACAATGACTGCTTATAGCACGCCTGGCTGCTGTCCTTGTCATAATTGTGCGCTCCAATCAGTCACATTGGTCTGAGAAGTAATAATAAAAAGTGATTATCAATGTGAACCAAGGCAATCCTAATAAAAATAATAATTGAAGAGCCTTCCAAGGAAGACAGGGGTCACAGAACACAGAATTATAAAATACTGCAGTCAGCTTGCTTGGAGATCATGCATCCAACCCCTTCATGTTTCTGGCAAAACTGAGCTCAAAGAGGCCAGTCTCTTGCCTGAGGTCACACAGCTCATAGACCCAGCACTCTGACCGGTTCTCACAGTTCCCAAGTCTGTTTATCGAAGAGCAGGCTGGAAAAGGCAGACATCTTCTTTTCCACGTTTCCCAGAGTGATTCTTGGGTTCCCAAGACATACAGAGCTCCCGGGTAGATGTGAAAAGTCTGAGATCATGGGCTCTGTGAGCAGAGTGGAGCCTCACCTGATCCATACTTCAGCCTATGGGGCGTTAAAGGTCAAATGCCTGTAGCCTCCAACAGTTCACCTCCTTGTGTCCCATCCTGAGTCCAGAGTGATTTTCAAGCTCTGGCCTTCATCCCCGGGAAGAGGGGCCGCAGCACGTAGAGTCCTTAGGACTTTGTCAGCTTTAGGCCTATCAGGGGACTCACGCTTCGGAAGGATGGTTTTCAGTGCATTTCTCAACACAGACGATCCACTGCTTTCGGGTTAGGCCCAGCGAAAACCTGCTTCACAAATGGAAAGGCCGCGTGTGCCCTGGCCCCAGGCAGTCACGTGACGAGTTTATCAATTCAAATCTCTGGGCCCCACTTCCGCAACTGTACTGTAAATGGACTTGCGATGAAGCCTGCCTCCCACGGCTCCTGGGAAGTGCCCAGGGCCTCACTTGCCCCGGTTGTACGGCACCATGTGGAGGAGCCCCGTCTTGCTGGTGAGTCGGGCTCGGCTGCCTCTGCCAGCCCAGGAGGCACGAGCCCAAGCTAAAGACCTAGAAAGGTCCTAACCCCTGAAAAGCACACAGCATATGCTGAAATGTCAACCACCTCTCTGTGGGTTCCCCCAGTCTCCCTACTTGTATTTGGGGACACTTGGCAGGTGCGTGCTCTGCCTGTTGGTTTATGCACATCACTCTGAGTGCATTCATTTGAGCTAAGAGGGGGGAAAAGAAATCTCCCAAAAAAGCATATATACACCAAACCGTCTGGTCACAGCTCCTCAGGCTAGTTCTAAACATCTCAGTGAGATGAGAGTGTGGGGGCCGCCGGCCGGGGACAAAAAGTGCCCTATTTCACTCCCGCTTCAGCACTGGGCTCTGTTTTCACCAGCCCACATGACATTCTTATTCTCAGCTGCCTTCTTTCTTTCATTTTTCTTTTTTTTTTCCCCCTTGTATTTTCAAACCCCAGTCTCATTTCAAAATCACTGAAGTCCTTGACCCGACATTGCCCTCCCCGTTCCAGGGGAGCCGCCCCAGGAGGTCTCTTAGTTTATGTCATCGGTCATGAAGCTACCCCCCAGCCTGGGACCCTCAGACACCCTCGCCCACACAGTGCTCTCCCCACACGTCCCTCACTGTCCCTCTTGCACCCAGATGCTGGTAGCTCTGAGAAAGCCTAGTATGGCCATGGTCGCAGGTCAGCCATATTGCCTCCCTAGATAATTAAGTCATTCTTTTCAGCGACCATGCAGAGTGTACTTGCACTGAAACACAACCTGCTTTGTCTGAGAGATTTCTCTGCAGAGATGCCCTCTTGTCCTTCTGCTCAGCGTCATCCCTGGGAGCATCTTGGGCACATGGCCTGCCCCATCTTCAGTCTCTAGTGCTGTGCACCAACTACATTTTATAGGAAAAAAAAAAAAAAAAAAAAAAAAATATATATATATATATATATATATATATATATATATATATATATATCCCTTAAGTCGTTTTCTTAGCTGGGCACCCATGGGGGAGAAGGTACAGACAGCCAAGGAGCAAGGGTTGGTTAGCAGTGTGCTTTTTTTTAAAAGAAATCAGAGCAAATTCTCATCTGCACAGTTCAACGTTTCCTACAGACTAAGACTCCTAGGGCTGCAAGGAACTAGGAGGGATTATTCTTGCCACAGAGCAAGACTCCACTGTGATCATGGCAGACAGCTGGACTCCCCTTCTTGAAGATTCCTTAAGGAAGGAGGCCTCAGTAGTTTTCCTTTTGCCTTACATGGCAGGCTTTCACAATTCTGGTTGCAGGAAGCAGTTTCTTGATGCGAACCCATTCCTGGTAGATCCCATGAGGTCTCTGATCTGACTCTGATGTTTCTAAGTTTCCACCGCTCGTATTCTCCTGCCCCCACTCTGGACATCCCCATCAACTGCCCCTGGCAGGATCGAAGACCTGAGACTCCCAGGAGAGAAGCCGCCAAGCCTGCTGCAGGAGGGAGAGGGGGAGCAGAGGCAGACCAAAGATCATGCCCCACTGAAGGAGGAGACTTCCTCGGGTATGAATGGGAATGTGGACTCAGGAGGGGTCAACCTTTGGGCCTCCTAAAAAGAAGCCAGAAATTAGATTTTTGTATGAAATCTCCACACGTAAGTCTATGGGTTGAAGGCAGAACGAGAGCCTCCCGTTTTCCACAGCTTCTCCAGACAGGGAGCTCTGGGATGGGATGCACCGGGCTCTCCATTCTCCCCCAGGATGCATTCAAATGGATTAATGAGCAGACGAGTCTCCAGCTCCTGACATTCAGGAATGGTCCTCTTGAGCCCCACCCTTTCAGCTGACTTTCCCTGGGGGTCCTTCCATGGTCACAAACTAGAGTCCGGGAACTTGAAACCTTCGAAGGCTATAACGAAGGTCTTTTTAACTATTAACAGCACAGAGGTACTGGGCATTTGTGTGGAGGACATTTTTTTTTTTTTTACTTGAACTTTTCCCAAGCCACCGTGAAGTCCAGGAATTGGTTAACTGATCATTCCGGCAAAGGTTCACGTTCTAAACACACACACTTACTCGCCTTTAAATGATTGGTCTTTAAGCAAACCTGGCCTACGAGGTAGGATCCAAACAGGACAAGACTTCCTTCGCCCGTGCCCACTTTTCATGTGGAAAAGTATATGTAGTTAATGAATAAGTAAAGTGTTTTGGAAAACACAGGAACAAAAACACGAAATTACGGACCCCGGCAAGGGAAAGCGACACATGGGGGCCTAGTTGGGAGAAAGTTTGGAAGGAAAGCTGAGGTTGGCCAATATCCCTAGTCGCGTGGTGGAGTGATCCTTAGCTCCAATAGAAGCCCTAGAAAACTGCTCCCCATGCCCACCCCTGCTGATGCCCCAAAGCGTGTTTCCTATCTGGGGGAGCCCCCGACAAAACGGGCCCGTGATTCAGGTGAACAACCATGCACGCCTGTGGCCCTGGGAGCTTGGTCTCAGGAGATCACTGCTCTTAGGTCGACTCCCCTGTTGACGAGAATAAGAGACTCCGGTTCCAGGGAACAACAGATGGAAGGGAAATTCTGACACCCTGGGAGCCTGGGAGCCTAAGACCTCAGGAAGAGGAGGAGGGCGGGGCCCCAGCAGAGATGCCCCTAGAGGGACGGGAAGGGCCAGCTACGGGAAGAGGAAAGCAGATCTTGCTTTGGGACTTGCCGTGGAGAGACAGCCCTCCCGGAGGCTGTGGAAGATGAGCTGGGAAGCACTTCAGGACGAGGGGATGCCAGAGGCCCGGTGTAGCCCCAGCTGTGCTTCCCTGGACTCTGCCTTTAGAGTCCCCTGCCCCCTGGTCAGTCCTCACAGGTCCCCGGGGCTGGGTGGCAGCTGGCTCCTGGTGGCATTCATGAGCCCTGTGATTAAAGGGGAGTGTTTGGCCTTCCCGAGCGAGGCTGGAACCACAGGGACGAAATGATCAGGAAAAGACACTAAATTGGGAGCCTGAAGAACTACTCTTGCTCTGAAATTTGCCTCTAATTAGCTTTAGACTTAATTCCATGTATCTGCCGAAAACGGGGTCAGTCGGGATCATCTTTCAGCTCTCAGTTTAACAGGGTTTCCGTGTCGGCTTTTTCTGCAGCCTCCCTACTCACAATCAGTTTTCCCACCCTGAGACACACACATCACACACACACACACACACACACATACCATATACACACACCGCACACACCCATGACACGGGTCGAGTATTTGAGGAAACTGAGGCTCCGAGAGGCTGAGGAACTCCCCCGCTAGACCTCAGTGATGGATCTGACCTTGTCACACGGGCCCAGGCTTGCAGCGGGTGCAGAGACAAGGAGCACATTTCCCATCAAAGTCCTGCCGGCTTCTCTGCCTTGAGCACCACCTTTCCTACGTTTAGGAAAAAAAATATGTGTATCTTGCTCTCTACACATGCACGTAGCAGTCACTTACACATCTATGCTTTCACAGGTATTTTTAAAGAGAAGAATAAAGTCGGTTTGTTTCAAGTTGTTTTAAAGAAAACACCAGGTTTAAAAAATTTGTAATGGGTCAATGACAGCACAGGCGGGGCAGAATTAGGGCAAAAACAAAAAGACTGGCATGACAGTCTTCGTACCAGGAAGCCCTCACCGGCCCACCAGAAGAGCTCTGCCAGCCAAGGCGTATTTCCTCACACTGAGCTGAGTTTGTGCCCAGTCGTGTCTTCACAGGCGGCAGGGTGCAAATCTGATCTCCCGCAGGCTGTTTCTTCAAACGCGCCAGGCCAAGGAAGGGCCACGAAGACCCTCCTCTCGTCCGCCCTCAGCCCCCTCTGTTATGCCACCTGCCGCCTGTCTCTCTGTCTCACACTTACGTCTGCCCAGAGCCCCCTCTTGTCCCACTTCCCAACCACACAGGTCACACTGTGGGAACAGAGGCAGCCCCTGCCACCTTAGCATGTGGCCCGCAGAGAAAAGGTCAGGGAACTTACGGTCAAAATCAATCGCACTCGCAAAGATGCCAACAGAAACACACGCGTGTGGAAAATAGTAGAAATGGATTTTACGGAGGAGGGCGGGACTTGGATTACACAGGAGGCTGAGAATCTGGACCGTTTTGTCAGGAGCTGCGTCCTGGAGGTAGTGAGCCGTAAACAGGGGTTTAGAGCGAAGGAGGAATGTGTTGGGTGGGCCCCGGGGAATGCGTCAGGCCAGCGCAGGAGCATGAGGGATCGGGCACAGCCAGCAATGCAGGGACAGAAGCCGGTGCCAGGAGAGGACACAGGGAGACAAAATGTACAGAGCGGGGTCACTGTGCCTAAGATCAATGGTCCTACCTGAGCCAGAATCACTTACTGAACTTTTGAAATTATAGATGCCTCAGGGCCACCCAGATCCCGAAGGTCTAGACAGGCATCAGTAAGTTCCTGCTTGTTCATCTGTTAACTCCTCTGATGACTGAGCGTGCAGCCAGAGTTAAGACCGTTGACTCGTCGAGAATAAGATCCTGGGCATATAACAAAAGAAGGAGAATCAGACAGATGTGGTCCCTGCCCTCACAGCCCCGTAGAGTCCAGAAGAAAAGATAAACGTTAAAGACAAAACAAACACCCAATTACAAATTGTGGTTTGGGTTGCACAGGAAAAGAACAGGGCGGGGGGGGGGGGGGGGTTGTGTGTCACAGTGAATGGCGCGCCTCTCCAATTTCTGGGAGAAGGTATTTAACAGTAATAAACACCACAGAATTCAGTTACATGAAATCAGCTACGTAAATTGTGACCAATGCTTCCATTTGTTGTGCAACAAGATAAACATTGCAAAATGTAATCAAGGCTTTAAAAATTAAATAAATAAATAAGTAAAATGGGGCAGAAACCATAAAGAGGAGGAGTTTTCTTACAATCTGTGAGAAACCTGAGTTTCAGCTTCCCCCAGAACTTCACAGAAGTGAAAAGAAGATGATTTGAAGTTATCGTAGCCTGGTGGTGTATTTTACAGCACGTGATGCTGGGATTTGGAAGAGGGTGTTTGGGGGAGGTCAGTAGGGAGACAGAATGGGGAATAATGCATAGAAATCTCCAGAAAGCATCTCAGCTGGTGATGCCACGGGTGGAATTTGTTTCTTAAAAAAAAAAAAAAAAAAAAAAAGACTTCTTAAAAGTACCTCTCCAAGGTACTTCGTTTCTTTGAGCCTCGGTTTCCTCATCCATATAATGGAGGCCGGATTCCTAGCTCTCCCGTGGAAACTTTTGAAGCTCATGGAAATTTTGCTTGCTGGGTGCCAAGCACTGTGCTAACAGCCCTGTGCCTCACGAGGGGAGGAGCTGCCATCAACCAAGCATCAACTGCGGACCAGGCACCGTGTGTCACGGTTTCATCTGTTTCGCTCCTCCCAATAAACTCGGCACCTTGGACTCTCCCAAGAATAATGTGGGAGGGTGTGGTCGGATGGCAGGGCTAGGGGAGAGGGAGGACAAGAGAGAGAGAAGGAGACAGAGAAAGAAGAAGGATGAGAAGTAGAGAGAGGGGGAGAGGAGGGGGGAGAACCAGCAGGTGGGAAAGAGCAAGATCTCAGGGCGAGGCGGGTGGAGGGAGAAAAAAAAAAGAGGGAGAGGGAAGCCTGGCTGTAGGTGGCACGGCAAAGTCTGCTATCCTTCCCCGTCTCACTGAGGCTTTAGTGGATGACCCCCTCTGCCTGCTGACGCATCTGCTTTCCCAGTCCAGGGTGTTCTGCTCAGTTTCCTGAAGCCACGGCCCCTCCCCTGCATCCCCTCCTCGCTCTTCTTTTCCCAGCCTCTCCCGGGTCCCAGGGTTTACATGAAGCCTGTACCCCGGACGCCTCCGGTTTGCTCAGACAATTGCTTAAGTGCCATTTAAGAGAATTGAGGCGACAGACCTTTAAACACACGTTGGTTTCACTGACATCCGCAAAGAGGAAATAGACTTCCTTCCACGAGTGGGAAATTCTTCTCACGGCAGTTACTCCAAGAGGGAAGCACAGGCAGTTGGGCCTCCGCCACGGGCTCAAGGAATGTGGGCAGTTCTGCAGACTGCCTTCCCCTAGAGGCTGGTCAGAGTTTTGGGGCGATTCCCAGGGGTCCTTAGGGCTCACTGGCCTTGAGTAAATTTTCCTTTCCAGAATAAAAAGGGGCATGGATCCCTGTATGGTTTACTTTCAGAGGCTTTAGCGCAGTCCCCAGGTATCAGCTCCTGCTCCCGGGGCTGGTCCCTGGAGTCAGGTGCACCTGCCCCACTCTTCCGTGGGGTGGGAGGTGACAGGGGCGTTTTCTCATTGACAGTGTTAGAATTAATTATCGACTTTCAGTTCTCTACAGACCTTGCACCCCGGGTGCCCATACCCGGGGAAGACCCATCTCAGCCCCCCACCCTGTGGGCCACTGCCCATGCTTACCAGCCACATTGGGTCAAAGAGACCAAATATAGGGTCAGGCCACACTGCTTCTTCCATTTCCGAGGAAAGTCTCTGTGTGCCTCATCACATGCGCAGCAACACTGATGACCCAGGTCTCGGGTCAAATGTCACCTTCCCAGAGGGCCCCTCCCAGCGACCTTCCCTAAGGTGACCTCGTTCTCTTTCCCAGGCTCTCTCTGTGGCAGGCCGCCCTGCTTTCTTTTCTAAGGGCTTATTTCCTTAACCCAGGCCACCGTAGTGACAGACTCCTGGCACCCTCCACCCTGTCGGTCTCTACCAGAACCCTGTGCATGGGGCAGAGGGGGGCTCATCACAGACTTGGGATGATGTTCTTATGGCGCATGAAGGAATGACACGGAGGTCAGCATGAGAGCCTGGGATTCCCCGGAGCCCCTCTTCTCTCTCCCACAGCCCTGTCCCTGCCTTAGCCCTACCCTCAAAACATCCTTCTTTTTCCTCTTCCTCCCTGTGAGAGTGGAAAGCACTAAGCCCTTAGAGCCATCGCTTCTGGGTCCAGCCCCTCTGCTTTTCTCTAGCTGTGAGCTTTTCTGTTAACTATGCAACTATAAGCACATGGATGAGAGCGGGACTATTGCGAGCATTAAAAGAAAGAACTATACTGTAAGCCTGGCATATATTACGTGTTCAATTAATACTAATTGCCTTGCATTCTTCGTTTCTCTCCTCTCCTCTGTTTCCTTCCTATCACTTTATTCCCTGTCTTTCCGTCAACGCTTATTCTCTCCTCATAAAGATTCTGCCAGAATTATCAGCAGGATTTATGCACTTGACACGCACTGAGTGAGGCGGGCATGAATGTTAAGGAAGCTGTCTCTTCCAAGGGAGAGGGAGAAAAGTTTAAGGCAGAGTGTTCTGAAGAAATGTCAATGGCAAGACCCAGGAGGAACCCAGAGACAGGGGCTGGAGGTGACGCACCCAACAGTGATATTTGGTCACACGTTCAGAGCAGCAGTTTTTTGAGACCCTAGCCTACTTATCCTGGAGACCACCGTGTCAGCACCGTGGGGCAGGTAGATTTTAAAACACTTAACTACATCAGACGTGTGGTGGGGGAAAGAATCCTGGATTGGGGAGGAAGAGACTTCTTTCCACACCCCCACCCGGCTCTGCCCTTAGCCAGCCTCGGGGCCTGGGAAAAGTCCACTCACTTCTGGGACCTCAGCCTACCCTCTGACAATTGAAGTGAGACAGGAAGTTCTCACAGCTGTCTTCTAGACCTGACATGTCATGGCTACGTCAGACCAAAGGCCGTATGCAGCCTTTCTAGAAAAGGGAGGGAGGGCAGAGAGGCGGCAGAAGCTTAGCGAAGCACCATTTAGGGGGGTTTTTTTGTCTGGTCTTTGCTTTGGTTCGTTCCTAATAATCTCATCTGTAGCAGATTCTATTCAGCTTGGCTCTGTTCTCACTGTCCAGGGTTGGTGGGCTAGGACTAATTCTGCATTTTCTCCATCCAGCTTTGCCGGGGTCTCACCTCCTCTCCAGTGGAAGCTCTTCTCGGGCACGCGAGAGCTGAGAGCTTTCGGAGGTGCCTGCAGACGGACCGGCCTCTCTTCTGCTATATTCATCTGAAGCCACGGCAACCCTCTCTGGGCCAAAGCTGCTCACTAATTAATACATTTCACAGGGTGAATGGAGCACTGGCATCGTTACCAGCTTGGGGCAGCTCCCAAAGCCACGGGCCTTGCTCAGTGCCCAGAAGGAGCCCTGCCTGGAGACAGTCAGTGCCAGGGCCTCACTGCCATGCCAACGCCTCCCCCTTCTCCTCTGAACCCGGACATGTGCCGCCTGCCAGCACCCCCCAATTCCCCCGGCTGTATCATTCTTTCCTTCACCTGCTCGCATCTCCACGGCGCAGGGCACAGTCCTGAGGCACCTGATCGATTTCTCATCCTCCCCTTCTCCAGGCAGAATGATGGATTGACTCCGGAAAACCCATTAGGGAAGGGCTGAGCCATCCTGCATTTCCGTCAGGCCTGTCCAGGTGACTTTGAGTCAAGCCACTGAGAGCCATTTGGCTGCGGGACCATCTCTGCGGGGCACCATGTTTACTTGGGCTGCTGACCCTGGCATTAGAGGAAAAGATGAAGGATTAGTGACACTTGGTGACCAAGCCCCTTCCCCTCGTCCATCCCTGCTGGGGACTCTTTGAAGCCTCTTTAATTTAGAGGCTGGCAGAAGCTCCCAGTACCCTGATGAACTCTACCCGGCACTCTAGGTCAGGACCTTTCTTACCTGTCTTCCAGGTCAGCTCGAAGGCACAGGTCTCCATACCCCCCGGTGAGTTGCCAAATTGCTAGGAAGGCAAGAAAGAGGTTGGAGGGAAAGGAGGCCAGAATGATGGCTCTGTTTAAACATAGCATTGGGCTTTGCCCATAAGGACAATATCCATAGGGAAGAGCTTTTTGTTTTGACCTCACAGTGGTTGGTGATTATGTTTGTAGGCTGATGAGGTTCCCTCTCAACTCTTCAGATAAGGCTCTCGAGTTACAAGACTGGAAGATGAAATTTTCAGCTTCCTTAATAAGAATCAAACCATTGTATTCACCCATCCCAGTCTTACGTGGCAGAGACATTACTTCCCTCCATCTCATTGTTCTGATACCCTGTAACTATGGTCATCAAAGATCTACTTATTTTCTTTTTTTAAAAAAATTTTTTAAATGTTTTATTTATTTTTGAGACAGAGAGAGACAGAGCATGAACGGGGGAGGGTCAGAGAGAGGGAGACACAGAATCTGAAGCAGGCTCCAGGCTCTGAGATGTCAGCACAGAGCCCGACGCGGGGCTCGAACTCACGAACTGCGAGATCATGACCTGAGCCGAAGTCGGACGCTTAACCAACTGAGCCACCCAGGCGCCCCAAGATCTAGTTATTTTCAATGACCCGGCTCAAATCTCCCCTTCTCCATGAGCCATCTAGCCTCCTGCATTTCCATGAAATGTCTCCTTTATTTTCTATTTCCTTGTGTCATCCTTCAAGTGACTGTTACCATAATTACCACTTAACTCCTGTGCTTTTAATCTCTTCATCTCCTCTACTGAACGTCCAACTCTTTTTGCAAGACACCGTGTCTTATACGCATTTCCACCCCCCAAACTGACTACAAAAAAAGCTGACCACATCCTAAACCGTCATTAAATATTCCCTGGCTATGCCAAGACAGAAATATTGACTTGCTTTTCTTCAAGTAAAATAATAAATTGACTTTCCGCTTCAAATCAGGTATATTAACTTCAAAGAGGGGGCCGAATTAGGTGTCAAACACTGTTGGGTGAACGACCCAGAGCTAGGAAGACAACCCAGATGCTAACTGGGAAAATCTTGACTGGGTCAACCAGGAGCTTTCAGGACCTTCTTTGTGGTAGCAATGTAGCCCCATGAACTGCTGCCTTCTTTTCAGAGTGATGCTGACATGCCAAAGACATTAACGGTCCTATCTCAGCTGACTCACTTTTGGGGAACAATGGGTTCATGTGACAACACTTAGGCTTACCCACATTGTTTCTCCACCAAATATATGTCTATATTTGGGTGTTTATATATATATATATATGATATGTAATATAATTATATTATATAATATTTTTATTATATAATATTATATAATATAATTATATTATCTATTATATAATTATATAGTTATATAAAATTATATGATATTATATAATTATATAGTTATATATAGTTATGTATATTATATAATACTATTATATAATGTTATATAATATATCATATTAACATATATACATTATAAATATATAAGAGCATTAAAAATTATAACTTTTCATTTTCTTGGCATCATCCATTGACCTACACCTGATTTTTACTATAATATGTTCATAATTTTTAAAAATGACTATAAAGTGGGGCACCTGGGTGGCTCCATTGGTTAAGTGTCTGACTCTTGATTTCAGCTCAGGTCATGATCTCTCAGTTCATGAGTTTAAGCCCCAATTCAGGCTCTGTGCTGGCAGTGCAGCTTGAGATTCTCCCTCTCTCTCTCTCTCTCTCTCTCTCTCCCCCTCCCCCACGCTCTCTTTCTCTCAAAATAAATAAAATAACTTTTTAAAAAATGACTATAAAATATGTTAGAGAGAATGAGAGACATTTTAGAATGTACCAAAATATGAATATGGCCACCTAATATCCAATATCCTCAGCCTGGGCTATAAACAAATAGTCTCTTTATCTCTGAAATACTTTATTCTGTGCTCAAAGTAACCTATTAAATTCTGCTAATTATATTAGAATTTGGATGATACTTCATGGTCTCAGTTTCTTCATCAGCAGAACACAGAGCTGGACTAGACATTATGTAAGATCACCTCCAATCCCACTGTTTTTCCATTAAAGGTTCCCTCTTACACTTGATAATGGCAAAGCTTAGAAAAGGAAATTTACATAAAGATTGACTTAGGGATATGGTCCATTTTATAAGGAGAAATACAAAAAGATATGAGGTGTCATCAAGTCAATCCCATAGACACTAGCCACCACTGGGGAGGTGAGGAAAGGGGGTGCGGAGGAGAGTAAACTTATGTTGTGTGTCGCAGAATTGTGAAATAGGCAAAACTGGCCTAGGGTCCTATCCACCCCATCTAATTCCCCTACCATCAAGATTCATTGCCTCTACTCTGGAATAGACCAATGCTTGGAAAAGGATGACCAAGATGGAGGAGGAAAGATGGTAAAGATTGCTGAGAAAATGGCTCCCACACTCAGTCTTAGCATCATAGACCTTCAAGCCTCTGAATAACACATGTTGTGGGAAAAGGTCAGGGTGGGGGAAAATTCCAGTTTCATTATTGTCAAGAGTCAATAGCTGGAAAGGGTGTTCCTAAAGCTTCCTTTGTGTCTCTGACCATCCTTCTCCTTCAGGAGCAGGTGTCATGACACAGAGGGCAGCATGGTCTGATAGAACCTCTGCCTTTGTTATATCAGCAAAATGAGGAGATGGACTTGATCTTCAAGATCTCCCAAGTCTTATGCTTTGCTTTGCCAGGGACATTATTGTCTGTTCAGCCAGAACCGTAGGGTGGAGCAGAACAGACAATGCTGACTGCTATCTCCTCACTGCCAATCCCTATGCCTCTGCTTAGTCAGACAGCCTGTCAGACCTATTTCCTGGCAGCTCTTTCTCTTATTTTAGAACCTATGGTGGAAAAGTCAGGGACAACGTGAGCCCTTCTCTGGGTGGTGCCATTCACAGAGATCCCTGTGACTTGTGGCCACCTTTTCCCAGAAAGTCCCTGGAAGCAGGAATTCAGCAAGCAAGGGATCCTGAAAGGAAGTGGCCATTGTCTATGCAGACCATTGTGGGGCCAGTTGGCTTTCCTGAGAATATTAACAAGAGGGAGTATGTACCACCTGAAATGCACGGCAGATGCAGTAAACTAAGTTCTCTCTGTATAGGTTTGGGTTTTCTAGAAGAGAAGTTTTGTCCCACTCAATTCCTTGTCATGAAGTACTTAAGAAACTTGAAGACCAATATAAGGAAAGTGGGGGTAACTGAGGAACAAACTGACCCCTGTACCTACATGGGTAAATGTCAACCCTGGCTTAGAAGCCAGAACACGCTGTGATTCCAGCCTTGAACATTTCTGTTGAGAGCATAATAAATGGTTCCTCCATCTTACGAGAGAACAGAAAAATAAGATATGACCTGAATCAATAGCAAAACAGAATTGTAACCTTCTGCTTGGTAGAGTAATATGACTGAGATGCTAGACTCAGGCGACCAAGGGAATAGCTATCCCAGGAGACAGGTCAATTTACACTTTTATAAGTTGAAGGGCGTGCTGTTTTCATTGGGGTCAGACAGTGGAGCGCGATGGCTTCCATGGTGCTGTTACCTAAAGGAAACAATTTCTAGTGGGAAATGTTTTGTTGAGTCCTGAAATGTCATCAAGACTTCCTTTGACGATAACCGAACGGGAGAAGGGCTCTTTTTAAGGTAAAATAATGGAAAGGTATTGAAACCCACAATCTGAAGACAGTGATTTCTTCAATTCAACTAACACGAGTTCAAGAGAGAAGGGACATGTAAACTGCCTTACATTGATAGGAAAGAACTGTCTTAGACTATAGCTATCAAAGCCACCTCGGGTGGAAAAAACTGGTTCTTGTTCTACGTGTCAGGTTTTCCTGCCAATGCCATGGCTCCCACCTCCTTGAAACAGTCTGTTATATTAACTCATTTTCACTGACGGCCAAAATGGGGGCACCTGTATAAAAAAAGCAGATAAATATGTTTTCTTCCGAGTGAGTTTAAAACCTGAGGACACCTGGATTAGGCTTAGAATATCCAGAAGTCTTTCCGCATTCCTGATAACAGAGCTGTGTGCCTCTCATCTGTGCTTCTAAGAAAGAAGAAAAGAGAAATGAGTGAGGCCTTCTGAGTTTGGAGAAGTATATTAGGAGCTCTACTGGGGAAAGATGATGTGTCTGGCGTTACGTCAGGCTTCCGATAACATTTCTTCCCTAGAAGAGCCCAACACAATTCTGCCTCTACTCTTTGTGGATGAGTTTGGTTCTGAGTGAGGCCTGCATGTTCTAGAAGTGGAAGAGGTTTTAGCAATCTGCTGACCCAAGTCACTTATTCTTTTATGTGGAGAATGTGAGAATTGGGAAAGTTATCTGGTTTCCCTGGGATCTCAGAGGCATGTGACAGAAGTAGACCTCGAGCTCCAGTCTCTTGATTCCCAGTCCAGACCGTAATATCCCACTACAAATACTGTACTTGAATATTTTGTTTATCTATGTGTCTCTATTCTAGGGGATTCTCTTCTCTTAGTCTCTATTTTTTAGGTTCCTGTGTCTTATGCCTTCTGACACTATTTCCAAATATAACTGACTAGACGAGAATGGACCCCTGACCCAGGGGTAGTCCATCTCTAAACAGGGAAGAGACTTGTGGCCTGACTCAGAATTATAGGTGCACCAGTAAGAACCTTTGTATCTGGAATTAGTTCTAAGAGCTACAGAAGAAAGGTAATACAGAGCTGGAGACCTAATCCTGTAACATGGGGGAGAGGGTGTCCCATGAGATGAGTTAGCAGAAGGAGCCTATCAAGAAACAACGGAAAATAAAGCAACTGAGCAGGACAGTCAGGGCAAAGGAGTGATTTTCTTCCATGTTTTATCTGAGACCTGGTTGTATTTCTGACACCAGAACAGTATCTTAGCCTTTCTTCTTTTTCACGTCTCTGACTTCCCCTCTAGGCATGGGGTAGGTCCTCTTTCTGATTGGTAGAGTGTCGGCCGAGATGTTATCACTTGCTTTCCCAGCCTACATAGCTTGTAGAGTGTTGGCATTTACAGCTTCTATAGCAAGAGGTAGGCTTGTCCTTATATTCTTACCAAAAATAGAAAGGAGGCCACCTAAAATGGTACATGTCTGCCACAGTGTCCCAAAATACACTGGACACTTGTGGCACACAATTCCAAAATCCTCTACTTGGCCCCACCTCTGTCCAGCCACTCCTGTGCCAATCAGCAATATGAAGGCTTCGAAAGGCTTTGTACAGGTACAATTGCCTCAGTCCTAGTACTTCGTATCTCTCACATCCTACCCTGGCACTGTGTAGTGAGATGATGGTGAAATACACATTGCCCTGGAGCATATGCACACTGGAAGGGCAGGAAAGTTAGTGCATGTTGGGCCAAAGAGGAATGGGAGGTGATAGATGCATTCTTCTCTGCTTGGTCCTCTAGACAGATCCTTCTGAGACACACTGTAAAAGATTCTTCCCAATGTCCCAGCAGTACCAAGCCCCAGTAGCCTGTAGTGGTGGCCAATTCTTTAACACATCTTTGAATTGCTCTCCAGCCTTCTACACTTCATTTCCCCTGTCCTAGTCTCCTGCCTCCTGGAATAACACCCCCAAAGAAATTAGCTGTACACAAGTCTTTGTTTCATAGTCACTTCCCAGAGATCTCAGGCTAGGGTACTGAGGAAATTGTGTTTTTGCCCTTTACCCTGATTAAGATAGTCATATGTTCTTGAAGATGGTCATCTGGAGTCAACGTGGATCTGATCCAGTATGTTGCTGCAATGGTTAGTTTTATGCATTGACTTGACTGGGCCACTGTGTAAGTGCCCAGACATTTGGCCACATCATTCTGGACATGTCTGTGAAGATGTTTCCAGATGACACGAACATTTGAATTGGTGGGTGATTGAAGATCCAGTAGAACAGAAAGGCTGAGTAAGAGGGAACTCCTCCTGCTTTCTTTAGCTGGGTCAGTGGTCTTTACTATCTTCCGACTGGTACTGAAACATTGGCTTCTTTGGTCTTGAACTTGCCAGCTTTCACTATCAGGTCTCCTGGTTCTCGGGCCTTCAACTTGGACTGAAACTAAACTATTGGCTCTCTTGGGTGTCCAGCTTGTCTATAGCAGATCTCGGGATTTCTTAGCCCCCATTATTATATATCTATTTAAAATTTTGTATTTAATATATTATATGTATCAAATATAAGTATATATTGTACATTTATAACTTTATATAAATTGTATATAATACGTATTTATATATTGCACATAACAAATAATATATAAATAATAAGTAAACATGTAATATAATAAATATACTATACTATACTATACTATACTATATATATATTATAGATAGATCTAGATCTATGTATATAATATAGATCTATACATAGATATATACATAGATTAGATATAGATATAGATTATAGATATAGATATAGATAGATATAGATGATATAGATATAGAGAGAGTCTCCTTTTGGTTTTGCTTCTCTGGAGAATCCTAACTAACACATTACACACAGCCCCAAATTCAAAACATCTGTTCTAGAATTAACCAGTTCAGATAGAATCCTAAGGGTCCTAATGTGTTAATAGCCCGTGATCTTTTCAGAATGGTAAACAATCCCGAAATGCCCTACTTATTCTCTGCCATCAGTTTAATGCATAGCAACAATTGGGCAGCAAAGAGAATCAGCTAGAAAGAAGCTACATGCCCTTTTTCCCATGGTCTATTCGTCCTGTGCTAGATTTTTGTGGGAACCAATGATTATTTGCCATAGTAGTTTCCTAGGGCTGCCCTGACACATTACCACAAACTAAAGTGGCTCAAAATAACAGAACTTTATTCTGTCATAGTTATGAAAGCTAGAAGTCAGAACTTAAGGTTTCAGTAGGGCCATGCTCTCTCTGAAGGCTCTAGGGGAGGATATTCCCTACTTCTTCCTAGCTGCTGGTATTTGCAGGCAATCCGTGGCATTCCTTGGCTGTGGCATTGTAACTCTGATCTCTGCTTCCATCTTCACATGGCCATCTTCTCTCTGTGTGCCTCTGGGTCCAAATCCCCCTCATTTTATAAAGGTACCAGCCATTGGGTTAGGGCCCAACCTAATCCAGTATGACCTCATCTTAACTTGATTATGTCTACAAAGGCCTTATTTCTAAATAAGATCATGTTCACAGATTCTGTGTAGACATGAATTTTGAAGGAACATTATTCTACCCAGTAGGGATGCTGAGTAGGCTCAGGAAACAATTGGCCATTTTCTGCGCCTGGTGAGGTGAGGACAACATTGCGGTGAAAGGAGGAGAGAGGCTCAGGGAAATGCAAATGGAGCCAGGCCCCATTTGGCAATGATGGTGGTCATAATTCTAGGCCCAGAGGAGCTCTGAGGCTGCCTGAAAGTCAGCCTCATGCTTGGCTGAGGTTGGGCTGTCTCGACAGCCGCTCCTTTAAGGAAACATCTCATGTCCACCCAGGATATAGAGTTTCTGGGATCTTGACTGACATGTCCTGATTTTCCCCCTGGAGGGTATTCACTATGTCGGCTTCCTAGGGGGCAAGATTAACAATGACTTTCTGTTTATAAAGGTTATAAGTAAATATCCTCAAATAAATGAAAAAATAGGTAAACAAGGAAAGCAGGTCACCTTTAAAAGTGAGTCGTGGCTAAGGCCTAATGGAGCCTCTGAAGAATGTTGGAGAACCTTTGAGGGGAAGAAGCTTGGCAGAGAGCCAATGCTGACATTATGAGGGAAGAACTTTTGAGAGCATTAGGACCATTTCTTTGACTCACTATGAAGATTTGGGCAAGCACTTCCACTCCGGAGACCAGTTTGATTGGAGCAGGCAAGAATTGAGCCACCCCATGGCCTATTGTCCACTGTTCTGTGATTTGAAACTATAACCTCTTTGAAGGCAGAGACCACATCTCTCTTGTTTGCCTTTGGATCCCCAGGTCCTAGAATAGTACATGACACTTAGGAAAATACTCAATATTTATTCATTGAATGAATGTTGGGCAGGAACCGGTTAGATTGAAGAGAGGCTATTCATTTCCAATCCACAAAGGGAAGCCTAAGCACCATGTTTTCCACAAGAGGGGAAGGATATAAATGGTGGAATTTGGGGTACTTATTGAATGGACATTTATTAAGCACCTACAGTGGGACACACGGTAAACAATGTTGAGAGATAGAACGATGTGCAACCTGCAGCCTCTGCTTCAATTTGTTAACATCTAATGATAGAAATAAGCTAAATATTTTCAGATACTATAATTACTTGAGTAGAAGATTTTAAAATTTAAGAAATAAATAAAAAACTATACCATGTGTGTAACCTATAAGAGAGGGAATAAAAGTTACCCTTGATTAACATAGAGAAGACTTCACTGAGAACCAATGCATTGTCTCAGGAGGCAAATAATCATATATAATATTGGACCTTAGAATACCTTGGAATTCATTATCTTGTGGAAACATCCAGACTTAAGGATGACCTTTGAAATATGGGCAGTCCTTAAGTTGCGGGGCCTCATGCACTACTCTTACTCAGGGTTCAAGGTAATGTTCTCCAGAAAAGGTGAATTCCAACAGGTTAATTTGAACAACACTATAATCTGGAAATGTCCAGCCAGGGCCAAGGCCACCCATTCCTTTCAGCCTGAGGATCATCAGTTGTGGTGTCAACTTAGCCTCTGAAAGATGATAGTAAAAAAATGTCTTGGCATGAACTTTTTTCATCCAGGGTCTTCAGTAGCATTCAGATTATACCATTGGCCCTCCCTAATCCAATTACTTGTTTGACTTTACACTCGGAAACCAATACTCAAAAGGAATTCCCACAGAGGGCTTGCAAGGACCATCCATTCTCCCTTAAACCCACTGGAGATTGTTTAAGATCTGGAACGCTCCCTCAGGAGCCAATATTAAGCTGGGACTTAGAAGAACCTGGATTCCACTTCCTACACCACAACCAGAATAAAGTCAATGGAACCATGAAAATTATAGAGAGCTCAACCATTAGCCACCATGTTTCTGTTTCTTGTTTATTGGCTCTTTTATGCATCTAATAGGTAAGGAGCACTAGTAAGTACCTAGTGACACTAGTAAGTGTCACCTGTCTCCTGTTATGTAAGAGAAGGACAACCAACCTGGAGGAGGGAATAGATTATATCAGTGACTGTCTTTCCGTACAAACATGTGTCTGTGTCGTTCTGCCAGTTACAAGAGATAGAAACTCAACTCAAGCTAACTTAAATAAATAAGGACGTTCACTGAGTCATGTAATTGAAAAGCTCAGGCATGGCTCCGTGCAGGTGCCCAACAGAAATCTTATTCCCCCACAATCAAAATTCCAAGGCTAAATTTGAAATGCACACATTTGTAGACTTTACCTATCCCTGAGCTAATTAGTATGGGTGGCAGCATGGGATGTGTTGACTGGTCAGATATGAGTCATATAACCTCACCTGGATTCCACATACCCTGAGAATGGGAGAGAGATAGTTTTGCAAAGGAAGATAAGGGTGATGCTCCAGGAAAGTATGGAGATGATGCTGGAAAGAAAGAACAATAGATGTCTGCTGTGGAATGCAGCAGAGCATTTTAATAATGGCAGGTCCTAGTGCTCTGAATAAGGCCACTTGGCCAACAGACCTCGGGGCTTCCATTATTGTTATGGCCAAAGCTTCCATTGAATCACCCACATGGACCCTGTCTGCATCATCCTATCTAATGCCATTGTGACATTCCAAGGTCACAGTAAGAAACGCTGGAACCCAGTTTCATCAACAAAGTCAGTTCTCTCAAGTTCCGGCCTGCCTCTAGAATGGTGGGGCAGGGCAAGTTGTGGGAGCAGCTACTACCCCTTCAAAGATCTGAAGTCCAAAGAGAGGATTCCCAGCCCATCCAGACCATTGGGACTTCATACTAAAGGCCTTGGCCTGGCCTCACAGTCCTACTTTTCCAACTAATGTACCGAGCTACTTTCTCACATCTCTTGAGTCAGATGCCAGAGTATAATTAGAAAAGCAAATAACTATACAAAGTCCCTCTTACTGAGGTTTTCTGGATGACCGTTCGAGTCAGAAAAACAATAGTGCTTGGAGGACGGAAATGAGCCCACATGTTGGAGAATGGACACGAGGAACTGAAATCATGGAGCAGGGGCAAGCCAACTCAAACAGCAGGACTTTAGCTCTCGTTCAGATGAAAGAGCAAGGCACTCAGATGGGACAGAGGCCAAGGGTGGCATCTCTGGTGACTCTCGGAAGCCCCTACTTCCCCAATATGTTTAATCTGCTCAATCTACACAGCTGGTGTGTGATCTTTGTGCTTGCGCCAGGTACATTCAGAGACAGCAAGACCTCCCCACCCTGTCCTCCATTGTCAACTCAGTGTACTAACCCTTAGAGGATCTTGGGAAATATTTTGAGGGCTGGTGTGACAGTGCTCTTCAGTCATCCCTGGTCCTGTGTGAGAAAATTGCCCGGGTTTCTTTGCCATTCTTCAGTCATTTCAATTTACTGTAGGCAAAATCAGCTAATTTGCAGAGGCGAAGTTCCAAAGGGCCAGTTTCAGAATTCAACTTTGTAGATAACCAGAGTCAGACTGTCCCCCAAATCTTCCCTTGTCCTGGGAAGAACAGAAGAAAGTGTATAATGTAAGCAGTGGTCTGCCACAGACTAGTGACCAACCCCGACTTCAAAGATGGACTTTTTTTTAAAGGTCATTATGTTCTTAGAGTTTGTTTCTACATGACCTCAACATTGTGAGTGAAAGAGTGGAAAATTCAGCCAAATCTCCCGATTGTTGTATCATGAAAGTCCAATTCTAAAGATAGGCACAAGGCATTCACTTCAGGAAAATTCCATTTCATCCAGCAAGGACTTTGTCAGCAATTCAAGGGGTACCCATACTGTGCTAGCTCTATGAGGAGTACGGAAAATGTTTGTGCTCTGACCCCTACCCTCCAGCTGCTCCCAACTTGGTTGCTGTGACCAAGCACAATGCTACACAGGTGGGGAGGGGACAGTAAACGTTATAAATTTGTGGGAACTCCTGTGCCCAGAAATTGAACACAAACTGAGTAGATCAAAGAGGCCCAGAACGGCGCTTGAGTTTTTGTTTCCACTTGGACCAGAGAGTCCTTCATGCTATGTTATTGGAGAAGTTACGGCACACGGAGCCCAGCTTAGGCACCAGGGATTCACTTATGAAGGAAAAACCATAACCCTACCCAGGGAAAGTATTCCACCCCACGGTCGTTGGGGACAGGGTCGGAAAATACAGGCAGGTTGGGAAAACACGAAAGGAAACAAATTAGCTTGCATAATTAGAAACACGATGAGTAAAAGCTGCATGGGGGGTGGAGGCTGTGGGCGGTGTGGAGGAGGTGAGGGGGATGAAGAAAAGGGAAGACGTGAGAAGGTTCCTGGAAAAGCTGAAAGCATAGTTCAATATGTGTGAGTCCTGTGGAGAATGTGGCTTGGCAAACAGAGGGAAAGAATATTCCTAGGCTGAGGGCTGGGGGCTGGGGGCGTAGCTTGTGGAGGGGTAGAGAAGGCACACACACCCCCATCCCACTCTCCTTACGCATGCGTCTTCCTTAGGCGGTCTGGAAGGCCAGGGTGGCTCTCTCCCGTGGTGTCCTTTTTCTCACCCTGCCCCTCACAAGAGGAAAGAGAACAGAGGAGGGTGGGTGCATGGAAGCCAAGCCTCCAATTTCATGCTGATGCTTGGCTGGAGAAGGAAGTCTTGAAACCTAATTGCCTCTCAGAACAGTGCTTGTCTGATTTTCCCATGAGGTATCCCAGGGTATTGAGTGCAACTGGTCACAGGGTCGCCAGGGTGCAATGTCGGTCCTGGCTCCGGGTTCCTGCATTACTCTAACCCTGGCGAGTGACACTGCCTGATCTCAACCAGTAGTCTCAGTCCCATGCCAAAGCTGGAGACCAATCTAGGTTTCTGGCAGCCGTCAACTTTTTGTCTCCTTTCACTGTCTTGCTACCAGCCCAGATTGACTGAGGCTATCTTGTTCCCCAATAATCAGGCTCTTGCTTATTTCTTGACCAAGCCTCTATCATAAGCCAGAGTTTTCTCCTATGTTACTTCCCTGTCTTGTGATCCATCTTCGGTGATTGAGATCCAGGCTTCCTTCCCAGTCTCCCCAGGGAGCCTTCCTTGGAGCCCAGTCTCATTAGCAGCTGGGATGCCCTGCTCCTGACCTGCAATTCGGGCCTTGCCAGGTCATCCCTGAAGCCAGCTTTATGCCTGTTCTTACTGATTGCTTGTCCCTTGGACCTCTAGTAACCAAGGTGTCATTCCTGCCTGAAAAGACTCTGGATCTCAACATTCGTAACCACCTCCGCCAATGGTGTTCCTATCCTCTTGGTATTGGAATGACATCAGACTTATAAATTTATGTCTCTTGATGCTGATTCCTGGCCTTACTGCTTCATCAGATCTATTGCATTTCCACAACAAAGGATCTGCCTGGGGTTCTTCGTTAGTTAGAACTGGTTAGTTCTTACTTAGTTTTGCCCATCTCATGGTCCAACACCCGAGATATAAGACAGAACCCACTGTAACAACATTATTTCTTCCACTTCTCAGATGCTCAGTCACTGTAGTACCAAGTTCATCTGACCTGGACACCAGGCACAGGAAAAAAAAAAAAAAAAACAAACAAACAAACAAAAAAAAAAAAACCAAAAAAAAAAACCAAAAACAAAAACACATCTTTCCAGCTTGATTGACTCAGAACCCATTGTTCCTACTCATCAACATGATCCTTCCCATATGTCTCCCAAAACCTACCAGAAATTTCAATTCTAAAATTCATTTGCTTTTCTTAGTTTTTTTTCATATCAAAGTAAGTTGAATGAAGGGGGGGGGGTGTGTGTGGAATGCCTGTAATTCCCAGAATTTCTTAAGAAGATATGGGATGAAAACTCCCAAGGGTTTCCTGATCAGACAGGAAGGCTAAGAAATATTCAGGAAGAAAGGTTGAAGGCCTCAGTCCCTCAGTTGTTAGGTAGACCCAGTGAGTTTCCTTCAATGAACAGAATTTGGAGTCAGCGACGGGATATCACCTTCCGGCATAGGTTACAAAAACAACTGTGGCTTCTTTCTTGTACTCTCTCTCTTCCTTGCTTGCCTGGTCTAATGGAAACCAGCTCCCATGTTAGGAGCTGCCTAGGGAAAGGCCGACATGGCAGAGAACTGAAGGAAACCTCTGGTCACTATGCAACAAAGAACTGAGGCCCACGGTGCAATAGTCCGTGAGGAACTGAATCTTGCCAACAAGCGTGTGAGTGAGCTTGGGGTCCACCCTTATGCTGAGACTAGAGCCCTAGCTGATACCTTGTTTGCAGCTTTATAAGAGATCTTAAGGAAGAGATACCCAACTTAAGTAGCTAGATCCCTGAACCACAGAAAGTATGAGGTAATAAATGTTTTAAGCAGCTAACTCTGGGGGTAATTTGTTACACAGTGATATATATCTAATGCAAACTTCAAGAGAATTAAAGACAGAGAAGGCAGAAAAATTTGGCTGCAAACAATTTAGATAATTTCCACTCACCCTAAATCTTTCAGTTGCCCGTTTAGCTGGACTTAGAGGAAAACCACACTTATTTCATCAACATATATGTAGCGTGTGCCCTCTCTATGCCCAGCACTGGGACACATGCTGGGAAGGATTCAAAAGAAGTTGGGGCCCTCTGGGGTACCTAGGTGGCTCAGTCAGTTAAGCATCTGACTTTGGCTCAGGTTATGATCTCGCCGTTCTTGAGTTCGAGCCCCGCGTCGGGCTCTGTGCTGACAGCTCAGAGTCTGAAGCCTGTTTCCCCCTGTGTCTCCCTGTCTCTCTCTGCACATCCCCACACTCATGCTCTGTCTCTCTCTTTCAAGAATAAGTAAACATTAAAATATTTTTTAAAAAGAAGGCGGGGCCCTCGGGGAACAGAAGGCACAACCGTAAGCCACAAGAGACAGGAATCTCAGTATCACCATTGTGTCACTACTTTCCCTGTCCCCAAAACTCATGCAAATACCTCTTCAATTCCATGAAAAACAATATAAGAAGAAAGGCAGAAAAGGACTTCTATTACATGGTAGGCTGTTACGAGGCAACCTGAATTGCATTAGGAGAGAGGCTGAAAATTGGCAGGAAGGATCCGATCTGTAAGCATGTTTCATTATGTCGGCTGTATTGATTTTTTAATTGGTCACCAACATATCAAATCAGGATATTTCACATGAATACCAACTCTCTGGCTTGTCTTGAAATCCAGAGGATCTGGCTCAACACTGTAGGTCAATACCTACAAGGCACCATAGCCTCGCACAAAGTCAGCCCTTTCCTTTCCTCTAGCCTAATACGTGCTTGTCATTCTGCGCCAGTCCCTTCCCAGCCCATTTCACTAATTTACGCTGGCTGGCATTTTAATTTGCAGATGGTGCACTAATCCTCTCTGATTATTTTTAAGCTGCAGAATTCTTTTGTGTCTTCAGAGAATGATAGCCTCAATTCTCTGCCTCTGCATAAACCCCTTGGTAAAAGCCCAAGAGCCGGTCCACAGAAGGTATTCAGTAAGTGTTCCCTTATTTTCCATCATTCTCTGGACAGAGACAACCCAACTTGTTTTAGGCTTTGTGAACTTTTTGCAACTAACAAGTGCTTTTCTACACTTGCTCATTGTATTTTTGGAATCTTGGGGTGACTCCAGCTCTTCCCTCTCATGTCCCAGGCACTGGGCTCAACTTGGGATACAATAGTGAACAGAAGAAAGCAAGCCCAGCTCTTACAAGGCATACAGTCCCCCAGTAACTCAAGAAGACAAGTACTGTTTGAATAATTATAGTGACCTGACTAAGGTGACCTTTCCAGTCCCTTCCAAACATAGGAGTCTATAATGCTCCCTCTTCTCTCCCTCTTAAGAGACCGCCCTTCCTTTTCTTTCTTCTCCCTCCTTGTCCTTTGGCCAACAGAAATGGGTCTTCTTGGCCTTTTTAGGAAGCACAACACCCTGATTCACCCAGAGCTTGGGAAGAGCTCTGGAAGAGAAGAATGAGGTGGAAGAGGGGTCCAAGGAAGGTTTTGTCTCACTTCTGCTTCTCTGAAGAGATATCTCATAACTTATCCCAGAGAAATTTACCACCCAAGCTCCCAGAAGCCATGGAAGAAGGAAGAGAGAAAAGAGACATCTAACTTCTCCAAGAAGAAAGACAATGTCTGGATTAGCAGGGCTCACTGGTCTCCAAGGATAATTCATGCTGTCCTCATGCACATTGGACTCATGGTCTGGCTCTGGCCTCTGAAGGATGGCTCTCGACCAACCGTCTCCAGAGGAAGCAGAAGCTGAAGCCTGGGAGGATCTTGGCCAGGGCCACAGCCATGACCTCAGACCCTGCAACTGCACCTGAGTACACATTTCCAGGGGAGATGTGCTCTCCATGGAGGAACAGCAGCTCTGGCCCATGGGGTCCCTGTGAGATCACCCCAGCTGGTCTAAATTAGTGTGTGACATACACACACACACACACACACACACGCACACATTTTTTTTATAAGCCCAACACATAGAATATCTTTTTTTTCTTGATTGTATACTCTGACCTTCTGCTAAATCAACTTTTTTAAAAATATATTTTCTCTTCTGCTTACCTAAAATGTTTCCATACTGAATTTGCTGAGCAGCCAGCACATTCGTAAAAGCACGTAGGCAAGCTAAACTCACTTCCTAAGCCAGCTTCACACCTAAGCATAAACAAGGGGTCCGGGCCTTGAAAATGAACCACTTTCCTGACAAAGAAATTGCTTCCTGTCACCAGGGGAGAACGTGCCTCATCTCCCACGCCTCTCTCTCTTTTTCCATACTTTGCACTTTTCTTTCTTTCTCCTGAATTTCAGCTTCCAGTGAAGTCTATCCCAAAGCCCAAATAAGTAGAGGAGGTTTCATGTTGTCTCAGCCAAATAATCCCAGCTCCCCCAAGCATTCAGTGTTCATGCAAAATGTTTGCACGTTGAGTTTGCTGCCTGCTGGACTGATCTCCCTCTCCTTCTCTCCCTCTCACCCTCTGTCTTTGTCTCCTTACAAGCCAAGGACTGGAGTTAGAAGAGAACTTTTGAATCATATTCAAATTACAGAGGGAAAAAAAAAACCTGGTTTCAAAAGTAAGAGGAGAAAACAAGAGACCTAGCCATCTTCTTTTTCTTTCTTTTTTTTTTCTTCTTAAATTCCTTTACTCTTAAAAGCCCTTTGCTTTTAAAAGACATTTTGGTACTTTGCATCATCAAACTCTGGTGTGAGACAAGAAAAACACGTATATACGACGTTGCTTTATGTTGATGAGCTCTTCTTATGTCATTTTAATGACAAAGGACAAATGAAAAACAACCTGCTTTATTTCTAAAGATAAATCTTTCTGTATCAGTCAATGTCCAAATAAAAATAATGAAAACCATCCTTGAGTATCTAAAACAGACATTCGAGTTCAGGGAATTTGTTACGCAGGTGATGGAAGGATAGAAAAGTCAGGCAAGAAACAATGGGGCAAATCAGAGGGTAGCAACAAGGGCACAGTTACCACCCCTTAGACCGCTGGGACACAGGGAGAAAATGGAGTTATCAGAACTCAGGGCTTGGGGCCACCAGACAGAAGCTGGAACCAACAGCCCATCTGTCTGGTAGGATCTGGAGTCAAGAAGGCAGGTAGCTGCCCCTGGAGAAACCACCCAAGACTAGGACAGTGAAGGAGAAAAAAACATGGCTTCTCTCTTCCTCTCTCCCTCCCATCTGCCTCCAGTGCCTCCCACTGGTAGAACCCAGCTGGAAGCCAGCTGATCCAGGAGCCTAGAAAACACAACCTGAAAATGGTTAGCTACCTGAAGCTCCCAGCAGAGCATAGAAACATGAGAGATGTTGCTGAAGATGAACAGGCCCAAGACTCATCTTCCCACTTCTCCTTCCACGGCATCCCCACTACCAATGCCCTCACTCAAACATTGAACAAACAGGATGTAAGTTCCAAAGGCACTGGAAATTGGGAATGCAAGGGAAGGTGCCATGCAAGTAAAGCTCAAGTTCACACTTACACTCAGCTCTACCAAGCTCTGATTCTGGGCACTTTTTTCTCTAATCACTAGGTCTACCACCCAGTCTAGCTTGCGTGTGCAATTCTGCATTTGTGAAATGCAGTGAGTTCCAGGCAGGGCAAGGGAAATTAATCCGTACCCACACCAGGGAGCATTAAAATGGAAGGTGGGCTAGAAGTGTGTTCTCACATGGAGGTGCAGGGTTCTTAGTGTCATTCTCTACCAGGAGCAATGACCAGCCCCATGGGAGGACATGGGGTCAGAGAAGATATATTGGGGGCTCTTCCCAGATATCCTCTTAAGTCTCTTTTTGAGCTTTCTCAGCAATCAGTCTTTGCTGGATATGTGCCCCCCATGCCCACCCCCTAGCCCTCAAGGCTGGAACAAAGCCTCTAGAAACAAAAGTGTCAGAAGATTGCTCTGTTCGGAAAGTCTCATAAAAGAGCTATGAATTTGCTCTTAAAAAAGTCCACTCGGAATGGAATTCAACGAATCACAGCTAAATCCTCCTTTTGGCAAAATGATTCCCTCTTCATGATCACTGTATTATCGTTTGTCTCACTGCACATCTTCCTCTGCCCTTAAAAACGGAGGAGGAGGAGAGAAGCACAAATATAATATAAACAGAGGACTGGAAAATTACCCCAGCAAAGCATAACAGCTAAACAATGACTAAGGGGGCTGTGATACGCATCAACACAGACCCACATTCGTAAACAGTGCAATGGGAAGGGGGAGATGTGTGTGAGCTGAACAAGAGGAGGGTTTTGGCCGAGAGATGGGGTAGGAATGGCACGAGGGCCCTATTAGGAGGATGGCTGAGCAAGCTGGGACTTTTCACCTGGATCTGGGAGGACTTAACTAGAGAGAACGAAAACAGACCCGACGGACAAGCGTTTTATGATTCCCTTCACGAGGCAGAAAGACAATAGTTAAGCAGGACCTGAGGCTGGGCCCCTGAGTCAGACTGCCTTGGTTCATGGCTCTGTCCCACTTCCTGCGTGTTTTGTCACCTGAGGCAAATGATTTATTCATCCCTTAGAACCTCAGATACCTCACTTATAAAATGAGATAATTCACTCGGGGAATATTTCTTGAATATCTACTCTCCGCCAGGCACTGTTCTAGGTTCTGGGAATACAATATGAAGTGGGGAGAGGGGAGGACACCCTTGCTCTCAAGGAGTTCATATTCTGGTAGGGGAGAAAGATAATACACAGATTAGGAAACAAATACAGACTGTAATGATGTCGGGTTCTATAAAGGGAAATAAAACTGAGTAAGAGGGAATGAGTGATGGCGGGAGGGTGTGGGCTATTGATAGAGTGGTCAGGAAAGATCACACGAACCTGCGACTTCAGAAAGACACGGAAAAGGAGCAAAGGGGAGGGAGCCATAAGGATATGGGGAGGGTGTTCCAGGCAGAGGGAACAGAAAGTGCAAATACCCCGTGGCTTCTATAGCTTGTCACACAGGGACAATATCAGGCATCAGCACAGCTCCTGGCCCATAGCAGGCACTTAATAAATAGCTATTATTAATGGGATATCCATAAAGCTCCTTTTTTCTCACAGTAGAGAAGCAAGAACAGTGAGAAGATCAGCAAATTCGCCTTAACTCTGCATCCTCGTTCTTCCCCCACCTACACATATCACACAAAGAGATGCTCACAAAGACAGACTGTGCTCTCAGCTTTCTGTTATCTGCAAAATAAAAAGGGGCACAGTGCGGGATAACCCAAAGAAGCAAATAACCCAAAAGGCCTGTCCATGTTTTTAAGAGACTTTGTGCAAAATATTTGCTTGCCTAGTTATGCTACATTTAGTCTAGTATCAACAGGAAGATCATGCGGGGCAGAAATTGGCATCAGATACCAAGCATTAAATTCCTGGTTATGTGATATCAGACAAGTCCCTTAACTTCTCTGAGCTCACAGGGTCATCATGAGGGTCAGATGCAATGACAACTGTGGGGGCCTTTTGTGAACCATGCAACTGCATTTGATTATTGCTTTATGATGAAAGCTGAGTGAATCATCTGAGCTCACAACCGCGGTTGGGGTGGGACGTGGCCCACCCGCATTTTGGATGATTAGGAGACACAAGCCTGAGACCAAAACTTGCCCCCAAGGAAGTCACAGAGCCAATCAGAGTCACAAAGGGACTCTTCTGTTTTTAATACTTTCTGGGATGAAGTCGATGGCATTTGTTTAGCTTGGCATTGGAGGGGAATCATTCTGTTGTGAATCCAAGTTGCTTAGAAAAGAGTCACTGACCCTGCCAACAATTTGATTAGAACAGGCACACACTGCAGGGGATAAAGGAGGCAGGCATTTCTTGCAGTCTTCTACTGAGATTCAGACCACAAAATTAAAGCCCTAGGTATGGCAAGGCTTCATAGGAGATTCCATCGAGTCTTAAGATGAATAAGGCTTTCAGGAGCTGCAAATGATTCTTAAGGTAGCAGCGATTCAGAGAGACCAGTATGTTCACTTCAGTGGTCCTTCATTATTTTACAATAATTGAATTTTACAGTGGAGAGAAATGAAGAGTTCTTTGCAAGTGAATCCCTCTAAGTCCTGAGATTTAATAAAAATTAAAAAAAAAATGGAAGTCATGGAAAGAATCATCAGGGCTCTACACTTCGAAGACAGTAATAGCCCAATAGTAGCCTGGGCTATTACTGGGCATGAGGTATTGGGCCAGATAGGTGTTGCCCCCGAAACTCAATTTAATGATAATTACTGGCAGAAAAGGAGGACAGAAGAAGATAAAGAGGCTATATTAAAAATTCCTGACATTCTTCACAAGTTTCTTTCAAAACATCAAACATCTGATCAGGTTCATTTGGGTCAGGTTGGATTGGGTTGGTCCCTCCAACTTTTGGTGGGTCAAAAGTTCAAAGAGTGACTCAGTGGGTGTCTGGCAAAGTTTCAAGGAAGCCCCTCACTCAAGCTTGATGGCAACCCCAAGCCAGCAGGATTGGAGGAGGACATGGTGGAGTGGAGAAGGTACATATATGTCTTCCAAGAATAGTGCTTTCGGGATTTCTGGTCTCCCCAACATTTCTGAGGACGCACGTTTTCACATCAAATTCAAATTCCCATAACTGTTGGACAAGAATCTAGCCCTCTTTCTATTTCTCAGACAGAAATAAGTGCTTATGTCACCAAGTCCAAATGTCAACCCACCTTGGAGCAAGCACTGGTCTCCAATCCAAGAGACAAGACAAGATGATGCCAGGGAACACGCATGTTCCACCACAATCTCCAAAGACAAGGTACAATCAAGGTTAGCTGTATCAGACAGACAATGTGGCCATGGTGTGCCTGCAAGACTATATTCCTTTGAAGGAAACCAGTGCCATCTAGATGGTATTTTCCCCATCCTGGGAGCATCTCTAGTAGCTAATAGATGGGCAATGGCAACTTTGGTAATCGTGAGCATTTGGGATTATTTACCTTTTGAGGAGAAAGGGCAGGGAGGAGAAACAAAAAGAGTTCAAAGAAATATAGAGGGATAGAGAGGAAGGGAGGAGAAAAAGGGACAGGAAAAGATAGGACAGAGAATGATGAAGAGGCTGCCTAATGTTGCATTTCAAAAATGTGAGATTAAGAATCTGAACTGCATTCCAACTCCATTTTCGTGGATAGTTTTTTTTTTCTTTCATCACAGCCATAATGGAAAAGAAATTAAATAAGTAGGCAAAGCAAGTGGATTCCCATAGTCAAGTAAACATAAGAGTTCTGGCTTCCTTACCATCCCTTTCCCAGGTGCTGTCACTTCCCTACGTCCATCATCGTCCACTCATCTTCTTCCAGTTCTATCCCGAACCTAAAAGGGACCTGGACCTTTAAAATGAGCCAGCTTTCTAAAGGACTCAGACACTTGGATCTTCATAGTCAAGAGCTTTGGGATCTTAGAGGCTAGGGGCTTGTGACTCTTCTGTGGATTGATTGGATACCTGATACCAGGAGATTTAATCTGATTCCTGAGTAATACTAAACCATACCGGGAAAAAAAAAGAGGATTGAGAAGAAAATGTGTTTAGCAACCTTAAACTTGTGCCCACTGAAGCTCAGTTCTTGCAACTGGCCACGTTTGGTGGTAGGCTGGGGATCCTCGTTAACATCACATAGGAACGTGAACCCAGAAGCCTGGGGCAGAGACTTGGAGTTCTGAGCGCTATGGAAAGCCCTCCACTGGCAGCCAAAGTTTTAAAATGTGCTTGACAAGCAGATAGAAAAATTGGCTGTACATCCCTCTACTGTAACACAACTATTTGCTTTGAGAACTGTGCCTGGAGTTATTGCTTTGAGGGAAAAAATGCATAATTTTGGAAAAGGATGATTTAGTTCTGCAAAGGTCTACAGCTCTACCTTCGGGACTGCAAGGGCTTCCTTCTGTAGGCATGTTCCGTATCAGCTTTGTTCAAATGCACTCACCTAGGGTTTCCTGGCATCTGGCCCAGAAAAGAGACACCATCCTGAGAGACATGGAGAACAGGTCAAGTCCTTATGTATCTAAGGCAGACATGGAGATAGCAAAAAAATATTTGGAAGGGACGGGTCGCAGAAAGAAAAGTGTTGACCGATTTAATATTGGGATGTGTCATACTGAAAATGCATGAAAGAGGTGGTGCCCATTACTTTTTAGTAAATTAAGTTGAGCTTGTTTTACACCCAAAGTTGTTTTTGTTTTTGTTTCTGTTTTTTTTTTTTTTTTTTTAATAACCAATCTCTTTGGAAACTAAAGAATAAGTACAGGCAAAATATATTCTTTGGGGGGCACCTGGGTGGCTCGGTCACTTAAACATCAACTTCGGCTCAGGTCATGATCTCATGGTTTGTGGGTTCAAGCCCCGCATGGGGCTCTGTGCTGACAGCTCGGAGCCCGTAGCCTGCTTTGGATTCTGTGTCTCCCTCTCTCTCTGCCCCTCCTTCGCTCACACACACTGTGTCTTTCTCTGTCTCTGTCTCTGTCTCTCTTTCTCTCAAAAATAAATAATAATATATATGTCCAATATATGTGTATATATACACATATACATATACATATATATATATACATATATATTATTATCCTATGTATTATATGTATTTATTATATATATATATGTAATATATATATAAATATATATATATTATAAATACATATATATATATACATTCTTTGGGGTTCAACTCCAGTCCCTGGAATTTCAGAAAAAAAAAATTTTCTTAGGTTGGAATCCCTGTCTTACCAGTTCCTTACCGTATGACTTTGGACAAAGAATCAACTCTTCATTTGCAAAATGGGGCCAGTAACATACTTTTTACAGGATTGTTATGAAGATGAACGCCCTCTGGTCCAGGAGTGTACTGGCAGTAGGTGGGAGCTGCATCTATCATTGCTGTGACTCAGGTGACAGGGAAGTGTCTTGGAAACAAACAGCCCAGGGGCACCTGGGGAGCTTAGTTGGTTAAGCATCTGATTTCCGCTCAGGCAATGATCTCAGGGTTCACGAGTTTGAGCTCTGCATTGAGCTCCACGCTGACAGTGCAGAGCCTGCCTGGGATTCTCTCTCTCCCTCTCTCTCTGCCCCTTCCTCGTTTGTGCCCTAAACAAACAAACGAACAAACTGAAAAAAAAAAAAAAAAAAGAAACAAACAGACCATGGGGTTCACAGGACCATTAACAAAAAGCACATTCTACCAGCCCAGCGAGCCCCTGTGAAATCAACTCCACCAGACGCCCGTGGTGGAATGAGCAAGAGCTCAGCTTTAGGGCAAATGCTGGGTCTCAGATGCCAGCCACCTTGTGGTAGGATGTAGGTAAATTCCTTTGCTTTTCTGTGGCTCAGTTTCTTCATCTCTAGAATGGGGGTAATATTAGTACCTAGTGTCCTAGAGTCAGACTGTGGATTAAATGAGACCGTCCATGTAAAATGTGCTTGAGACTAATGCCGAGTAAATAGTAAACATGGAATAAAAGTTACTTATCTATATCGTATGGCCCAACTTCTAGCCAGGAGCTGGCTAGAGCTGGTTTTTATTAAAGTTAGTGCAGTCTGTTTCATCTCATTTGGGTTTTGTTGGGGGGGGCGGGGGGAGTTACACACTGGATGGATTAGACTGGAGAGGTGATCTGTGTCTTATGATTGGTTGGGGGAACTCTGGTGATATGGGGAGAAAACCCTGGTACGGATCACACTTGGGGATGGGTGGCTGGGTGTGGTGGTGCTGTGATCTCTGCCCGACATGATATTAAGTATCTTGATCTGTAAAAAGAGGGGGGTAACGCCTACTTCTAAGAGCTACTGGAAAATGATGGGAGTGCCACATGGGGGTCTTCGCACATAGTGGGTACACATGTTTGTTTAACTGATTTTATTGGGAGGACGCAGACAACTGGGGAGCAGTGGAATCCAGGAAGGAGATGGCCAGGTTGAAATATCGAGGAGCCTTAAGAGCACTGGCTGCCTTCATTCTCTGCATGGCAGGTGGTCTGGCAAGGTGAGAGAGGTTGTGTGCTAGGCACTCACTTTTCACAAAATAGCCAATAATATTGCCGTAGATTAAAAACACAGAGAGCGTTCTCAGCCTCCCTTCTACAAGGAAATCTCCTACTGTGGTGAAGGGAAATTCAGTTCAACAAGGAAATCCTTGGATTCTCTGGCCTCCATTCCTCCTCCCTTCTGTTCTGGTGAAAATGCCATTTGTGTATCCACTGTGACAGAACAGTGAGGTACACGCCTCATTCCCATTTTATAGACCAGGGAACCCAACCAAAGTCGGCGAGATTCACGAACAAAGCCCCGACCTCAAAGCATGAGAGCTGGGATTTGAACGCAGACCTTGAGATACTGTATCTTTGGCTCCTTCCGCGGACCACGGCAGGCCTCAAGTCCTCCAGCCCGGCCTGCAAACACATTCAGCAGGCTGTTGGGAGAAGCCGATGTTGGGGCCGTGCCAGGAAAGGTGTGGGCGTGGGCTGGATTTTCTGCCCCTGTGACTTTTTGTTCGTTCCCAAAATTATTCCAAAGGGAGTTGAAATAGCAAAACGGGGAGCTGCCTGGCTATGTCTGAATTCTATAAATCAGGGCTTTATTTGAAGGATGATTTTTTTTTTCTTTTTTCAAAAAGAAAAAGCCAGCTCTAGAGGAACTTAGCACCCTTTGTTGGTGTTCTTCTCGGAAGCTTATAATGAGCTCATAAATGCTAACGAGGAGTGCTCTGGGGTTCCCAGCACTGCGGTTAGAGGATGAAATTCCACCAGGGCCGGGCATGTGTGCCCACCCCCACCCCTGCCCCCGCTGCCGGGCCAGGCTGTTTGCAGCAGGAGGAGCACCCCCGTCTGCTCTGTGAGCCCCAACTCCTGCTCACTTGCGCCCTGTCCACAGCCGTCTCCCTGGCCTAGATTATCTCCCCTGGGACGATGGCTTCAAAGGCCTCTTTGAAAAGTCAGCTCTCGGAGTTGCGAGCTCTCCCTGGGCTTGGTCAGTAGCCATGTGCTGAGTACCCATTACTGTGCCCAGAACTTAGCTGGGAGCTGTGAGAAGTGGCTCCCCAGGCGTTGCCTCTGGTCTCATCACCCTATCATTTAGCGGCCTCCACTGCGTGGCCCTAAAGTATCTGTACCAACCACAAGCCCGCTGGGAGCAGAGGGTGTGGAGGCTGGGACACGGGGCAGAACTGAAGGACGGAGTTATCTACGAGGTAGAGCAGGGTGAAGGGAAATTAACGAGGGACGGAGACACTCCTGCTCTGCCACTCTCCAAGACCACCATCCCTGGGCCTCCAGGGACAGGAGGAGGGAGCAGCCATGAGCCCCCGGGCTGTAAGCGGGGGTTCTATCCGTGCAGCCTGGCATGGCCATACCCGCAGGAGTCATCTCCTGGCCTCCTCCTCCTCTCTCGACCCCGCACACGAGCCAGCGAGCAAGGGAGCCCATCAGCGCAGCCTAGAGGCAGCATCTAGAGCACACGGCAGGCTGACGAAGGGCAGCACGCCCACCCAGAGGAACGTCAGGAGAATATGCAGCTCCACGATCCTCCAACCCGATATTTAAGGGTCCCGAAGGGACGTCAGAGTCCAGACGAGATGGCCTGCCATCCCTGCCACTTGCTTTTCCCACCGCCCGGTGCATCCTCAAACACATCTGCCCACACCCATAGCCACACGCCGCTCACGTTTCAGACTTGACGGTAAATGTCCGATTCTCCTTGAAATGTTCTCTGAGCAGCCGGCTCTCCTGGTCAGCCTTGTATTGTAGGCATTTGGGGGCTTCTCTAAGGCTGCCACTTATCTCTGTAAGCAAGCTGAAGAAAAGGACTATGCCCAGCATTTCCTTTGCTTTGCACAGAGCAGATCCTTCTCCAGTGGGTACGGAAGGGGTGGATCAAGGGTCCCAGGGTGGAGGAGGAAGGTCATCCCCTGGCGGTGAAGCCCTTAGACCGTCCGTCCACATAGTGAGTGGATTGTAGGTAGGTGCGTCCGACCGGGGAAAAGATGGCCCCAGGACATATTAATGACTCTGAGTTTCCTAAGAAAGGTCTGGTATCCTCTGCCTGGTGGCTTGAGGGGTGGAGGGAACAGGGAAGTTGGGAATTGGAAAGCTGATGGAAGTCCCCAGGGATCTAGAAGGACACACCTTGTACATTGACCAGCATGATGTTCTTACTTTGTGGGGTCTGTAAAAATACTACGGCATTCCCCGTAGAACATTGTTTAGAAATCATTAAAGGTCTTGGTCTGCTGTGTCGCTCTCTCTACAGCCGCTACAGCAGTTATTCAAAGAGAGAAAGAGCAAGGAAGAGAGGAAATCACATGGAAATAAAAGCACCTTGCATGGCACTGACCCCTGGTACGTTCTGCTAAAAATACCCTGTTCAAATGTAATTCTTACAATCCTAGGAAGTGGTGCTTCCAATTTACAGAGGAAAGCACCAGGACTCAAGAGAAGCGGTGTCCCCAGGTCACGGGTCACCTGGCTAAGCGCAGACGATTAAGGAGTCTGATGTCTGCGGGAGCTCCACACACGCTCTTCTGTGGGGCTGGGTTTCAGTTCTCCAAAATCTCCCAGGCCCTGGGAAGGGCCTGAAGATTGTGTGCACGCTTCTGAGAACACTTACTTTTTCATCCCTTTCCAGTACGGTATCCTTGCTTCTGGCAAAGCCTCTCTCCGTCGGTGGAGCCTGCTGAAGTGACACTGGGTAGGTGAGGAAGAAGATGCAAGGACTAAAAAAGACGGGGGGGGGGGGGGGGGGGGGGGAGGTACACAATAGCGTGCGTGTACTTAAGGTACTCAGAGGCAAAGACTTACGCAAAAGTCTGCCCTTGTGGGGACCGCCTCCCTCTGCTCCCTCTCCCAACTCCCGGGGGCTGGGACAGGAGCTTGTCGTACCAACCTAACAGCGAGTCTGGCTTGGTCGGCTGAGCGAAGGGCCGGGGGAAACTTTTCACGGGACCGAAGGGGTTAAAGACACGTGCACCATCTGGCCAGATGAGTTAACGAGGCTTTCTGTTCAGAGAAAAGCACAAAGTCAAGACCATGCAGGAGAAAGCGGCTGGGAGCATTTCCAGAGAGAGCCGTGTGTGAGATTCGTGCGAGGAGGTGTCTGGTGGGTGCCTCCTGCTGGGATAGGGGAGCGTGAGCGCGTGTGCGCGCATGGGAGTGGGAGCGGGAGCGTGTCGGGTGCCTGTGGGTGCATGGGCGTGTGCACACGCGCACACGCAAACGCGTGCATGGCCGTGGAGGCTTGCCGGGGAAGAAACGCGCGGGTGTGGTAGGGAGAGCTGACAAACCGAAGCACAAAACTGCAAACTCCGGGAAAGGGGGATCTGCTAAACCCCCCTCCTGGCCTGCTTCCACTTAGCCTTCTCCTTAAGTCGTCTTCATTTCTGTCTTAGGTTTCCATAAACAGTGCAGTTATTTATTTTATTTTTGTTTGAAATGTTAAACAAGCCCCGAAAGGAAAAGCTGTTGAGGCAACTCGTGGCGTCTCCGGAGGGCCGTTGCACCGCCAGCATTTTCTGCAAGGGCTTGGCGAGGTCGCCTCTCCCCTGCGCCCCTCTCCCAGGGCTCTGAGGCAGCCCCCATGCTCCCCTGCCCTGGCTCGGGCCCTGGAGCATTCCAGGCTCCTTCAGCTGACCTGCTTCGGTGCCCAGAGTGCAGCCCATCCTCCTCTTCCTCCACGGAAGACCTCCCACCCGGGTCTCTCCCCAGGCTGGCAGCAGGATTAATAACTCTCAGGACAACAGCAGCACCCGGAATCATAGTTAACATTCACTGAGTGCTTAATAGGTACTAGGTACATCCGACAATGAAGAGGGAGCACGAATATCAACACACTTCGCCCTCGGCACTCGCCAGTGTGGCAGGTGCCATTGTTACCCCATTTTACAGATGAGGAGCCTGAGGCACAGGGAATTAAGAGATCCGATTACAAGGGGCAAGGCCAATAGTGCTGGGCCTGTCACCTGCCCTGGGCACAAAATGGAACAGGGTCCCCCGCAAACTCAGTAATCAAGAGAAATAACATTTCGATGCAATATTTTCTTAAAAATCCAAATTAATACAAAAACTCCACAAGGAGCCCCGTATTAAGATTTTAAATAAAGCCAGGCCCGGTCGATTCACCTCCAGTCCATCTGGCTGTGGCTCTTCAGGCCCGCGCGGGGCTGCCTTGTTAGGCTTTCGTTTAGAGCCAAGCAGGGTCCTGGCTTTTGCGCGAGGTACCTCTCTGGTTCGTTCTTGTTAGTTCCGCGTGGTGGGTGCTGTTTTCCCCCCTGGAGAGACAGACAAGCTTTTCGACCCATCCATTGTTTGTTTACCTTTGCTTCTGTCTTCAAAGAACAACAAACCCAGATAGACTGTCAAGCAGGCCTTGATCCCAAGTTTGCTCTGAGTCTAGTGCTCTTTCCATGAGCTCACAGCTGCCTTGGTGAGCAGCACCCCCCACCCCCTCCCTAGCCTGGAAAGGAATCTGACAGGCAGGAGGGGGAACCTCTCACGGGGACAGCTAGAGAGCTTATGACAAGTCGGTTCTGACAAGTAATCCTCCACTGCCTCAGCCAGACCCACTCCCGAGACACCTCACACTCAGCCAGGCCGGGCCTTTGTCCACCCTCCCGCTTCTTCACAGAGCCAGGGCAAACCTACAAGAGACCCTTGTCCCTTCCGCCTCGTCATCAGCCTGCCCCGGGCCACCCTGCCCACCAGACCTCCTGTTCCTGCTCCTTCTCCGCTCAACGGCACCCAAGACACAGGCGTGCGCGTGCACCTGCCTCCATCCTGCTCCCAGCCCAGCTCCTCTGAGGCTTGTCAGTCACGGGCTGTGGTGGGGGGTGCGGAGCCATGTGGAGGGCGGTGGGAGATCCCAGAGCCGGCAGCCAGCTCTTAAAGAGGAGAAATGGAATGCTGTCACCATCCCAAAATTCAGGTCACTGGAACAATTATGTGTGGCACAGATACCTGCTTGACTGCACTCTCTCCATCTGCCAGGAGCAACGTTTTGGAAGATTTAAGACAGATGTGGAGGGACTTGTAAAGAGGTCGAGGAGGTAGGGTCAGCCAGAAGTCATCTCTATCCGTCCGTCCCCAGTCTTCTAGAGACACGGCCCCACTGGACGCAGACACAGTGGCCCCTCTCCCACTCCTGAGACCCAATTGTGATGCCTCATTCTTCCCCTATGGGTGCGCCTGACTTCTAATTGCTTCCTTCTCATCCACACCCCTTCGCTAAGGTGAGAGAAAGATTGCAGTTTTGCAGCCAGGCAGGGAGGGATCCACATCCAGAAGGCCTGGGACTGGTTGCCCTCTCTCACCTTAGCTTAGATCTGTAAAATAGAATAATGATGTCTATGTCAAGGATCTGGGACAGTTCTCAGCAAAGTGAGATGCTAACCCTCTTCCTGAGCTTCTTTGAAAAGAACCTTTCAATATGGCTTCATCTTGCTCATGCTTAAGAGTGATATAAGCCCTTCCAGAAACTGGTAAAGACGGTCTTTAGTATGTAGCCTTTACAGTAACTTCCTAGGTTTCCCCCCACCCCCACCCCCACCCCCACTATGCAGAATCCAACACCCCTCTTCCAGCTAGTCCTCGAAGTAGGACACCCCTTTCCCACCAGAATTCCCGCCAGAATGAAGCAGAGGGAGAGCAAAATATCACGTTGGTGGCTGTGAAAGCAAGCTGGTCAATGTGGCTTAATCTGGGGACAAGTGGGTTTTCTCATTCTGAATCCCGGAATCATACAACGTTCCCTACCAGCTTGTAGACCTTGCTGGGCTGGGGCAGGCTTCCCTGTAGGGCAGATTCTGCTTGGTAAAACTCAGACCCTAGAGGGGCAAGACAGAGCATGTGCTTCCCATGGTGGGGGCGGGGGGCTCCCGCCAAAAGAAAGAGCAAAAAAAGGGGACCAAGCTATGCGTTCCCTTCTGAATTCACACACTTAGGTTACTCCTCCAGGGTGGTCTCCAGGGGAGACCAAGAGTGTTCATCCAGGGAACCCCGTTCACTTAGAAGGAAATATCAGAATGAGGAAGATACATTCAACATCCCCTCAACCCTGATACAACAATTTGTGTTCTTTCAATCTGATAACAAAAACAACTATAGAACTATATATATATAGATATATAGATATATATAACTATATATACATATATTCCATTAAGCATATATATGCATATGCAATGTTATCTAACAACTTAAAAAATATCTTTTAATATTTTTGTGAACAATAAATGGAACAATGCCACTTAGGACTTAATACATACACTTACTACATTCTAATTACAGCAACTGGAACAGGGGCCACGGGACAGGCGGGATTTATTCGGTCACACTTACTAAGCAGTGGAAATGGACACAAGGGCACAGATTCATGTGAGTCGCCACAGAGAAAAGGAAGCACCACAAGAGACCCCGGGGGGAGGGAGACACGGTACGGACCCAGGATAATCAGGGAAGTCCCCACGGCCCAGGTGATGTGCACTCTGGGTTCCGAAAAGATGTTCTGAGGCAAAGAAGTTGGAGCAGGGAGAGAAACCCGGTTCGAGTGAGGTGTTACGTTCTTGAAAGTGACAGTAACGAGAAGCAAAGTTTTCGATTTGTTTCCACACGCCAACCAGCCTCTTTTTGGACTTGGCGCTCCCCTCGGCTATAGGAAAAGCAGCAGCTGGGGTGAGTTCAGCAAACCCTTTAGATTAGGAAGTGAGGGTGCACACACCCTCCGGTCCCCTTGCCCCACCGGCAGTGCCCTCGCCCCCACGTGGGATGCTGTTTAGAGCCGAGAGTTCATCTCTGTCTGGTTCTCGCACGTCCCTGCCGACGAGCATCCTTTAGCGGCAATCCTCTCTTAACTGGTTTATTCATTAGGCAGCTTTTCCCCAGCCTGTGATTTCCTCCCAGCCAGCCCCTCTGGGCCACAGTGACAACCTACCCCCTCCCCCCGAGCCCACACCCTCCCACGGGCTGGCACCCTTTTATCAGGCCACATCTCTGGGCGTCGGTGGCACAGAGCACGCTAATGTCAGCACTTCCAACTCTCTTTCCAAGCCAGTCCCTCCGGCCCCTTAACCACACGCCGTGCCGTCTTCTGACTTTCTCCCTGTCTGTCAGCACATTCCCAGTCCAGGCTAACCCGCCACACTCCCCTGGAGACACGTGAGGGCACCTCCCTAGCCTAGATGCATACATTTTCTCCGGGAGCAACAGAAACTGTGGCAACAGAGCCGTAGACGGCGACGGGGCCGTGTTAGAAATGCCAAGACGGAATCCTGCGTCACCTGCAGGCGTGAGGGTGTGCGGTCCTTTCTGGGCTCCTTGCTTTGGGCTCCCGGGCCCATGGGAGACACCAACTGGACGTCCCAATGTTCCAGTTAGTTGAAGGCTGGCAGCTCCAATCCAATCCCTGTGTTAGTTTAGTTGTGGTCTGGCAGAAATTTTAGCGGCCACCTTTGACCGTTCCTTAAACTCAGTTATCAACAATCTCACCTGAGTTCTTTGTTTCAGGGGTAAAAAGAAATCTTATCAAGAACTAGGCTCAGCCCGCTGGCATTTTCCCCAATATTGGGGCAATGTTAGAAGCAACCCCTCGGGGGCGCCTGGGTGGCTCAGTCGGTTGAGCGTCTGACTTCAGCTCAGGTCGTGGTCTCACAGTTCGTGCAGACGCTTCGGATCCTCTGTCCCCCTTGCTCCCTGCCCCTCCCCCCACCTCAAAAATGAATAAACATTGAAAGAAAAAAAAAAAAGAGCTCCTTGTCTTTGAATCTGTCTTCCAGGGCAGACAGAAAGGTCAACACAGGAAGCCGTTTGAAAGAGAAAACACGACATGGTGTGTGTGTTAATACCGCTCTTACTCAGGGACAGGGGTTCTAGGTCAAGTGAACTTGACTGAGGCGAAAGTATTAGGAAGTCAGTCTTTAGAAATAAGTAGCGTTCTCTACTTATTGGAAACCTCTTTTACCAGACACGGTCACGAGGGATGACACAAGTTCTGCCCCTAAGAGCTATACTGATCACGGCTGGTCACCAAGGCTAGAAACTTGGTGACGTTCCGACTCCTTCCCCACACTCATTCTTCATGTGGCCACCGTGTCCTTTCTTTCCAGTTCTTTCCAGTTCTGCTGTTACACCTTGGCTCAGACCCTCCCTCCCTGACATTCCCCTGGATTACCGGAACAGTCTCCTCCGTCATCTGACTCTTCATTTCTTCCGTCTCAACCAGCACTCTGAAACCACCCTTATTTTCCTGACTTTAGTCCATTGTTAAATCGTGTCCCTCGTGTTCCATCAAAGAGCAAACTCTTTAGCTGGCACCCAAGGCATAAAGAGCCTTGGATGTCTGGGTGGCTCAGGTCAGTTCAATCCAACTCTTGATTTCAGCTCAGGTCATGGTTTCAGGGTCATGAGATCAAGCCCGACGTCAGGCTCCATGTTAAGCATGGAGTCTGCTTGGGAGTCTCTCTCTCTCTCTCTCTCTCCCTTTGCCTCTCTCTTTAAAATTAAAATTAATTAATTCAAATAAAACATAAATAAAACCTCACCCATCTGGCCCTCTGGCCATGTGATTCTGCTTTTCTCCCTAGACCCCAAGATACAGTCAACCCCCATGACTGCCTGTTACACAAATGCCATCTTTTTGCGCCCTTCCTTTCTTTTTGTAGGAACCACCTCATTCTCCATCCCATCATTTCTACTATTTACCTATTAACTAATAACCGTCCCTTCGGATGTGTTTTCCAGTAGGGGATATTTGTGATTGGCTAGCCCAGCTCCCCTTTATTGGGGAATCTCGCTTCTTCCTTATTCTAGTCTCATGGGTAGGCACCTGACCTGGCAGGACCAACATCAGTCATCCATCTCCAAGCCAGAGTGATGGGTCCATATTTGATGATAAAAGCCATGCAGGAGTAAGCAGGGTCTTCTGGGAGATGCGACGGGACGGTGCTGGAGAAGAGGAGGTCTGCTGGGTAAGCGCGCCACCTTTCTTGGCAGCCGGGGCTCCAGACTCCGCCGTTCGTGTCGGCTTCACGCTCAGGCAGCGTCCTGATAACATCACAAGTCTTGGATACATCTGGATCTGAAGACAGCTCTGTCTTCGCAGTTACCAGTTGTGTGAAGCAATAAATAGTTCCCTGTTCGCTTTCCATAAATACTTCCATTTTGTTTTTAATAAATCATTTCCTTTTTGCTTACGTCGAAGTTGGGTTTCTGCCATTGATAAGTTAAGAGTCCTGACTGAGCCAGTCACCACACTGTGTGGTAAGTACAAAGAGACACACGTATTTTGTCTTCTATTATTTACTCCAGTAGAAGCGTCTTTCCTACAGAGCATACTGTAAACCCTCCAAGGCAGCTTCGCTTATGCGTATCTGCGTCCTCTGTGGTACGGAGTGCATAACAGGACTTGAAACATACTGTTTGCTTGGTTGCGTGAATCAAAAGATAAATAACAGACAAAAATAACCTGTTCCCCGACGTGACTCTCGCTGACCACCTTCATCCATCCATAAACTCTGGAAATGTAGGCAAATACACTTTTTGTTGCCAGGGACATTTTCAACCTGTAAAAATAAAATAAAACAACATTATGTTTCCAGACTTGACAGACACCCTGCCGAATGCTAAGTGGGAAAACATGACTTGGGGGCTGCATGGATTCAGACTTTCCCACATCTCTGCGTCTGAGCTGAGTCAGCTGAAAGGTGCTGTCCCACCTCCGCGTGACCTAGCGATGCCCGCACCCCACCGGACCTGAGGACCAAGCAACCGGCGAGAGAGGCTTCTAAAGATGAGAAGCAAGAGAACAGACCTCTTGGAGAGCACACGGAAAGCGAGATGGCATCGCGATATTTACAGCACGCAAACACTGGCCTGAAATTCCAGGCACCTTCCATATTTCTTACCAGCTGGGGCAAGGTCAGACTAGATTTCTGTCTTGTTCTATAAGAAGATGATCTGTTTATCTAAGGGGGTTTTAAGGAGCGCTTCAGTTTATTTAGTGGTTGTGTCTTTTTTTAATTTCCTGCTTCTTCTTCCCATATTTGGGGTGGGTTGCCCCAAGCCTCTAGACAGGGGCTTCTTTGGTACAGAAACTCCTAGGCCACAAGGCCTACATTTGCCTCTGACTTTCTTGCCCAACCAGCCCCTCCTCCCCGCCTCCACCTACCCCAAACCGCTGCTCTTCACTGTTCTTTGGAAAGAACCCAGTGGGCCACTGAGTAGCTATTTCCAGTTGGCTAGCCAAGTGGAAACTGGGTCAGAGCCCGAGCCCGCTGTGGCTCTCCAGTGCCCACTGAGAACGGTGGGCAGATGGCACTCCGTTGCTATTCTCTCTTCCCTTCCACAGGCTGGAGGGGGCGGGAGGTGCCTTGATTCTCTTTGTCTGACGGCACGGTCGCCCTCTTCACTGTACACACCTACGAGGTTAGGAAGCCGATGCACCCCTGACCGAACCTGTCCCCTCGCTTCACAGCAGCAAGGAGGCAGAGGATCCATTGGCGTCACACAACCCCAGGTGGGAGCAGACATCACCGATGTGGAGTGGGGGCCCCCATCTTTCTCCCGGAGGTCAGACTCCCACCTACAAGAGTGTCTTGTCTGCCCCTCACCAAGTTTTCAACACAGATGCTGGACCACTGCGATTTTTTTTTAATATTTATTCATTTCTGAGAGAGAAAGGGAGAGAGACAGACAGAACATGAGCAAGAGGAAGGGTCAGAGAGAAAGACGCAGGATCCGAAGCAGGCTCCAGGCTCTGAGTGGTCAGCACAAGGCCGGGCATGCAGCTCGAACCCAAGAACTGCGAGATCATGACCGGAGCGGAAGTGGGATGCCTAAGCGACTGAGCCACCCAGGCGCTCCTGGAACAAGGTGATTTGAATGGAACTATTTGAGCAACTGTCAGAGTGAGCGGTCATGTGCACACCACGGACACCTGTGCACACACATGGGTGAGCACACGTGGTGAATGCGCACCTGCTTCAGCCCTCATTTACACGCTACCTTGTGTAGAAATGTGAGAGAAGAAACAACGTGGAAGAAGAGGATAGGAGAGCCAATTCAGAAGAAAGACGAAGGTAGACAAAGACAGTGATGGAGAGAGGCGTCTCTCCACCCTCCCCACCTTATCCTGGGCCCTTCTGCCTCCCTGGGAACCTCACCCTGGAAAACCTTTCTTCCTTGTCCTCGGCCTCCCGTCGCTACTTTCCACTCCTTCCGTCTGTATATACATATTCTTTAAGTCTCATTCTCAAGAGAAGGCAGAAAAAGGAAAGAGAGAAGAAAGAGAAAGCAAAACAAAGAAAGGAAGAGGGAAAAAAAGAAGGAGGGAGGAATCTTCAGGGGCCTGAATCTTTGCTCCTCTGACTGCACACTCTCTTCCACTTCTTACCCAGACTTCCAGAGCAGTCTACACCCCGACTCCCTGCTGGCACCTACTCTTCCCCTTACAATCCATAGTAACCCAGTGCTTGTGCCCATCGCTGACCAAAAGCACCCCCGCCCCAGGCACGGTTAGGGGCTGAATTGCGTCCCCGCATACAGAATCTTGTTGTTTGCCGCTTCAGAATGTGACTGTATTTGGAGATAGGGCTTTCAAGAGGCAATTACGTTAAAATGAGGTCACAAAGGTGGGGCTCTAATCCAAAAAGACTGCTCCTTATAAGAGGAGGAAGAGACGTCGGGAGTGCGTAAGCACAGAGAGAAGGTCACGTGAGGGCACATCCAGAAGATGGCCGTCTGCCAGCCAAGGAGAGAGGCCTCAGGAGAACCAAGAGGGCCAGCACCCTGGTCTCGGAGCTCCAGCCTCCAGATCTGGGAGATGACAGATTTCTGTTGTTTACCACCCAGTCTGTGGTACTTTGTTATGGCGGCCCGGGCGGACTCACGCAGGCCCCGATGACCTTCTTGTCAAAAATCAAAGAGTGTTTTGAGCCTCTGCCCTGTGACCTCCCTGCAGCGCAAGACGCCCTGAGGAGTCCACCACAGAAACTCTTCCTTTGTTGGTTCTAGTGATGCTTCTTGCCCCTGGTTCCCCTCCCACTACTCAGCCTACGGGTAATTAGGTCAGGAAGGTGGAGCCCTCGTGATGGCCTTAGTGCCCTTCCAAGGCGAAGAGGAAAGCCGGCCTTCTCTCGCTCCTCCATGTGAAGGTGCGGTGGGAAGGCGGCCGTCTGCAAACCAGAAAGCAGGCTCTCAGCAGACACGGCTCCCGCAGCCACCTTGCCTTCCCGGCCCCCTAAACCATGAGGAATAAATGTTTGCTGTTGAAGCCACGAGTCTGTGGTAAGGCTGGACCGATGCTCTTAAGTGTCCCTCGTATTGCGTCATCTCTATTTCTCAGATCACTCTGGACTTCCCACTTTTTTTCACTGGGATCCCAGGAACAGTCGTGAAGCTTGGTCCCACGCCCTCACTCTCATTGCCTCTATCCCATCCTCCCCCGGGGCCCAAAGAGCGAATTTCCTAAAATATAAAGCTTGTCCTAGCAGGAGGCTGCCCCAAACTCCTTCGGTAGCTCTTCAGACTCCAATGAGTCCTTCAGCATGGCGGAAGAGGTCCTTTGCAAGCTGGCCCTGCCACCCCTCCGGCCGGCACCCCAACTTCTCACGGCCACTCTGAGCTCCTCCGCAGCCCTCCCCCAGGGCCTGAACCCACCCTGCCCCGCCCCATGCTGCCTCACACCTACGGGCTTCAGGCACGCTGCTTCCTCCCCCTGCAGCGTCCTACCTCCAGGCTTAGAAACCACAGTCCTTCGGCAGCTCTGAGCCCAAACGCAATCTCCTCTGGGAAGGCTTTCCTGGCATTCTTGGCCCAGGCTTCAAGGAGGCCCTTTGGTAGCACACACACGTTCCATGGTACATTGCTTCACGAACATTATTTTCTACTGTATTATAAACACAAGTTTGCGTGTCTGGCTCCCCAACTAGACTGTAATCTTTTTGGAGGAAGGCATCGCATCCTCCCTCGCTCTGGGCATACCCGTTACCTGAGTAGTGTCTGCCCGCCGATGGCCTTGACGGTCACGGCAAATAAGCGAATGAGCGAACAGAGCAACCACCAGATACACAGTGACTGGAACCAAAGGGAAGAGGGCCACGAACCCAAAGGCATCGGACGCACTACGGCTTTAAGGGCAATGAGTCAGGAAACAGAAAAAACACCAGATGGCTGCAGTGTTGATAGGGTGATATCTCTGGGGGGGGGGGGGGGGTGTCTTAGAATCAGGGGAAAGTAGGCAATGAACTAGAGACAAATCTTCAGTGTGGACCAACAGTTGGGACGAAAGCGGTAGCAGCCTGAACCGTAATTGCAGTAGGGAACTGTTGGCTACTAAACTAACTTGATGCAATTTAACTCATTAATTGTTTTTTCAAGTAATGAAAGAAGACTTGGTCTCTGCGGCTTGGAAAAGCGTATTCGTTCGAAGAGGAAAGTAAGGAGAGGCCGATTTTAGTGCAACATCGAGATCTTTCTGGCAATAAATCTGCTCCTACGCGGCCTGGGTCAAAATGTGAGTCTTCGTTCTGTCGCTTTTACAAGCTCTATGATCTTGAGCGAGTTGTTTCATCTCTCTGAGCCCAATTTCCTCCCTGAAAAGTGATTTAATGTGTTCAGTGGACTGCAGACACTTAACACCTATTGACTGTTATTAGTAGTAGAAGTGAGTTCCCTATAATTGAAACTTTTATTGACTTATCCATTTATTACAATTTTTCTATTTATTCTGGGGGGGGGGGGGAGGGAGAGAAAGAGAGAATCCCAAGCAGACTCCATGCCGTCAGCACAGAGCCCAACACTGGGCTCACACTCGAACAAGTGACATAATGACCTGAGCCGAAACCAAAAGTCGGACGCTTAACTGACTGAGCCACCCAGGCGCCCCTGTAATTGAAATTTTTGGAACTCATCGCTGAGTACAGACATTTCTCTTTTCTGTATACTTTCTCTCTAGCACTATAGTTATTTGCACATCTTATTCTCTAGAAGATTATACATTTTTGAGCGCAATTTCAAATGTTTCATTTTGATCAACTTCAGAATCCTTGGACAAAGGAAACATTCGTTAAATACGTTTTGGATTGGGGGATGGGGATCAAGGAAGCAGCAGAGGAAAGACTGGCTCTAGATCACCTCCAAAGCTGGTTCAGATGCTCAGTCTCTGATTCATTCATTTGTTTGTTCACTCGAAAAATGGCATCGAGCAGCAATCATGTGCCATGCAGTGGCTAGCTGTCGGGCTATGATGGATGATAAAAACAGTTATGGGCTCTGCGTAGTGATTCTATGTCCCTGTTCAGTTAAGGAGCTGTATGTTACCTAAACTATGCCCTTTGTATGGGAGAGGTGTCTTTTTTTTTTCATTTTTTTAATGTTTATTTTTGAGAGAGAGAGAGAGAGAGAGAGAGCAAGCAGGGAAGGGCAGAGAGTGAGAGAGAGAGGGAGATACAGAATCCCAAGCAGGCTCCAGGCTCTGAGCTGTCAGCACAGAGCCTGACGTGGGGCTTGAACTCACAAACCATGAGACCATGACCTGAGCTAAAGTCAGACACTTAACTGAATGAGCCACCCAGGCCCCCCTCCAAGACCTGTCTTAATGCTAATGCTGCAGTACTTTCTTTTGCTCCTCTAAGCTGCTTGCTCACTTTGGGCAATCCTGGAAAGTCACTTAGAAGGAGAGATGCCAAAGAGGAACAAAGTGGGAGTGACCACTTTCCCAAACACACAGTTGTTTTTGGAAATGCAAATCCAGACCTCTTGGATAACAAAGTAAGGAATCTTTATCAGTAGCCAAAGGTGTAGGAAGAGCTCCAATTAGTGATACACCTTCCTGCCTCTTCCATTATACTTTGATAATCCTCCCCAAAGCCTCAATGCAAGACAGAGTTTGCGAGATGAACACATGATCCTAGAAAAGTGCCCTTCTGATACATCAAGTCCAAACTCAAGAGTGGGAGATCCAAGTGGAAAGAAAGCAACATTGAACCACATGCTCAGATGTGTAAGCTGTTCTTTGTAAAGGTAATGGAACAAACACCACAAGTTAACAAAGATGTGGGCCGTTATCTGGGAGATGCCTAGTATTCCAGAGACTGCATATTTTCTTTACCTAGAACACAAACCTTTAACCCTGGTGGATCATGAATGGTCTTTGGGAACCTGTGAAATCTTAAAATTGCATGCGGAATTGAGTATGCAGATTTTTCTTAGGGGGAGGCTTTATGGCTCACATAAGATTACCAAAGAAATCTACGGTCCCTAAAATCTATCATGTTAATAGGAGACATGTTGCTGACTGAGCAGTTAGTCTGAGTTGGAGGCAAATGGAAGGTTCAGGAATGTATTCCCACAGTGCTCCCAACAGCCTAGTCAATCAAACTGTCACCTGTTTCTGAGCACATCTCCCATTATTCTTCCAGGAAGTGTTCCTTAAAGCACTCCAAACAATCTGTAGCACTCAATGTGTTATAACACTCAGGGAGAGCTGTGTGGAAAGGATTGCCCAACAAGAGGGGTGACCTTCTGCCAAGGGACACAGACAGTGCAAGGTGGCCCACAGTGAGGGGGTATCACGGGAATAAATGCCATAACCTCTCTCCATCCTTAAATTATCTTCCAGGGATCCCCATTGGCAAACCCAATAAATCCAATAAAATCCAATCAAAACCAGAGGACACAGGATCCCGTTGATGTTGGCCAGAAGATCAGCCTCCAAAAAGTGCAGAATAGATCTACGGGGCAAACTGAAGACATTCCAGAAGAGTGTGTATGTCTGTGTGTATGTGTGTGGTACCTACATGTAGGAGGGTAAGTAGTCTAAATTCTGATTCACTGATCTTTACCTCTGACAAGTTGGAAGTGGGACAAATAAGCGATTCACATTTTTTGCTCACTTCTCTGTGCTGGTCTCAGCAATTAGGAGCCCCTCATGTGTTCTTCCACCCAAGACTCACAACAGCCCCAAATTGCACTAGAGTAGAGCCAGGAATGGAAATCAGATCTATGTGAGTCCAAAACCATGCACTTTTCACTACACGTTGAATAAGGAAAAGATTTTCAGGTACTTGGAGAGCTTGTGCAGAAGGTGCTCTCAGAGCTGGGTTCTTCCGGTTAGGAAGAGGTCGATGGGTGGTGAGTGGTGGAAGACAGAGACCCCACAGCCAGCTTTTGAAGGATTGATCCGAGTGCGGGTCCTGTTCAGACAGAAACTTTTCACATTCACTGGGTGTGCGGACAGAAGCTCATGCTCACACACACAGCACACCCACACGCACAGACTGCTGCAAGAAACTCACTGAAGATGCGTAACGATAGGAGCATTAAAAGACGTGATGGGCTAGTGCAAAAGCTATAGAGGAAACCCTAGTAGTATACAACTCCAACAATATTCGCCAAAGAAAAGAGTAAGAATAGTAGAGATAAAATGGTAGCCATCACACAAATATAGAATAATTCAGCCTCTGCAGATGCGAAGACCAACACAGACAATGTCTAGCATGGCATTGAGTTCTTCAAAAAGTTTCGTAATTGCATTTTGATATCAAGAGGTTAACAAACCTCTTACTTCAAACCTGTTGGTTTCTGGTTGGATTCTCTCAGCCCATGCCAGAATAAAAGCCCAGTGGTAGAATCCACACCTTTCAGGGCTTCCCTAGACTTCTGTAGAGTAGCAACAGTTCCGGAGCCCTTCTTCTATCCTGTCGCTTTGTATTGCAATTCTTCCTCCACCCTTGGTGAACGTGGGGGACAGGGCATCGCAATGTCAACACTCGCCGTCCAACCCGGAGTTTGGTGTTTTGTCTTTTCTGTGCCATGGACCGACTGGGCAAAACTGGGCCAGGCCAGTCTCGCAGTGGGTCTCAGTTTTCTCATCTGTAAATGAAAGTGTTGGCCTTCTGGTTCCATATTTATCCACTCAACTTCTCCTAACATTTTGGATCTCTAGTGTCTCAACATAGATGCAATGGCTATGCATACGGGCCTCTCCATATACCCTTGGACGCTATAGAGCTCATCTCAATTCAATAAATGCCTCTCTAGTTGAATTCTCATTGTGCTTGCTTACCTCTGGTATTGCCCAGTTCAAGTTTATTTCATCAAAGTTCCCTTCTAACAACAATCTTCAATTTGATTATTGTCCTGAGATACTTAAGGCTTTTTAGTCCTTTTCAGTACTTCTGGCCTCAGTCTAGGTAACTCCTTGTATGATGACTTAATTATCTCCAACTTATTTCATGTTCTGGTTCTATGCCAAGAATTCCCTTCCCACTCTTCTCTGCCAATCATATTCCAGGTTCTCTGCCATAGCCCTGACTTCTTTCTTAACATTTATTTATTTTTGGTACAGAGAGAGACAGAGCATGAACGGGGGAGGGGCAGAGAGAGAAGGAGACACAGAATCGGAAGCAGGCTCCAGGCTCCGAGCCATCAGCCCAGAGCCTGACATGGGGCTCGAACTCACGGACCACGAGATGGTGACCTGAGCTGAAGTCGGACGCTTAACCGACTGAGCCACCCAGGCGCCCATCCCTGACTTCTTTCAAACCCCAGCCACGCATGCTGCCTTCTTGAAGCATTCCAAGACTGGCCCTCAATGACTCCAATCACTAAGTCGTTTCCAGCACTTTGCTGACCAGATATTTTATCCATACTCCCCTCTCGCTCCTCTGAGAACATATGCCTTTCCTGCTGGTCATATCTGTGGCACTGAGACACATTTTATTTTATTTGTTTTATTAATGTTTCTACTTGAGTTGTAGTTTTCTTTAGACTACAAGTTTCTTAAAAATTCAACCATATAGATTTTTGTTAGCCTTATAATTCCACAGAATGCCAAGAACTTGGCCCCTTCCTTTGGGAGGGAATAGTCCCTGCAATCTGTATAAAACCAACGACTGGGCTAAAGGACATACACTACTGTTTTAATCACCCAGTGTGGTCATGTTATTCAGTTAGAACACGGTTAGATGTGGGTTTTTTTAGAAGGTAAAATTAACATGCTTCCAAAAGTAAGAACTATACAAAACGTATAAACTCAGACAAGGGCCACCTCGCCAACATCACTGCCCATCCTTCCTGCTCCATTTCTGCACATCCCCTACAAGTAACACATGGTATTCATTTGGGGTTTATCCTTCTTGTGTTTCTTTGGGCAAAAGAAGATTAAGCAGATACCGTGTATGTGTATGCTTTCTTCTTTCTCCTTCTTTCTTACACAAAAGGTAGCATGATATGCATTATATCTATACTCTTTTGCTTTTTTGCTTTTTTCACTTAAAAAAATATCCTGAAAGTCACTCCATATCAGGCATAGAGATCTTTCTCCTTTGTTCTACAGTTTACATGGTACTCCAGTGAGTGGATGTGTCATAATTAACTCAGTCTACTATGTGCGGAAGCTTAGGTTGTTTCCAGTGTTTTGCAATTATGAACAATGCTGCAATGAAGCACTTTGTGGATATGTATTTTCATATTGTTGGGCTGCATCTTCAGAGTAAATTCCTGAAAGGGAAATTGCTGCTAGATCAAGAAATAAATATGTATTTTTGTTTAGATATTGTCACTTGCCCTCCAAAGGGTTGTATCATTTTTCATTCCTACTAGCAATGCGAGTGTTTGTTTCCTCAGAGCTTTGTCAATAGAAGATAAGAAGCATTTTTTTTTTCCTATTCTGTTAGGTGAAAAATAGTATCTCATTTTAGATTTAATTTTCATTCTGTTATTTTGAGAAATGTTGAACATCTTTTTATGTATTTAAAGACTTTTAAAATATTTTTTAAATTTATTTTGAGAGAGCGAGAGAGCGCATGCACACACGAGAGCAGGGGGTGAGCAGAGAGAGAGGGAGAGGGAGAATCCCAAGCAGGCTCTGCACTGTCAGCACAGAGCCCTATGCAGGGCTCTAGGCCACAAACTGTGAGATTGTGACTTGAGCCACCTAAGTTCGACATTTAACCGACTGAGTCACCCAGGAATCCCTAAAGACTTTTTAAAAGTTATTTGGACATGGGGCACCTGGGTGGCTCAGTCTGTTGAGCGTCCGACTTCGGCTCAGGTCATGATCTCACAGGCTGTGAGTTCGAGCCCCATGTCAGGCTCTGTGTTGACAGCTCAGAGCCTGGAGCCTGCTTCGGATTCCGTGTGTGTGTCTCTCTCTGCCCCTCCCCCGCTCATGCTCTCTCTCTCTCTCTCTCTCTCTCTCTCTCTCTCTGTCAAAAATAAATAAACATTAAATAAATAAATAAATAAATAATAAAATTATTTGGACACATAGAACTACCCTACGATCCAGTAACTGCACTACTGAGTATTTACCCAAAAACACTAATTCAAAAGGATACATGCACTCCTGTTAATTACAGCATTATTGCACAATATCCAAACTACAGAAGCATCCCATTGATAGATGAATGAATCAAGATGAGGTGAGAGAGATATATATGTATATGTATCTATATCTATATCTATATCTATATCTATATCTATATCTATATATCTATATCTATATATATCTATATCTATAGATATATATAGATATATATGTCTATATATATATAACATATATATGTCTATATATATCGATATCTATATCTATATATATAGATATATCTATATCTATATCTATATATATCGATATATATGTATATATATGTATATATACATATATATATACATATATATAATGGAATATTATTTAGACATAAAAAATGAAATCCTGCCATTTGCAACAATGTGGATGGAGCTAGAGAGCATAATGCCAAGCAAAATAAGTCGGTCAGAGAAAGACAAATTCCATACAATCTCACTCATATGTGGAATTTAAGAAACAGATGAACAAAGGAAAAAGAGGAAGAGAGAGATTGAGAGAGACAAAGAGAGACAAACCAAGAAACATACTCTTAACTATAGAGAACAAACTGATGGTTACCAGAAGGGAGGTGGTGGGGGTAGGAGGAAATAAGTAACGGGGATTAAAAGTACGCTTATCATTATGGCCCTTTGTAGCAACGTGGATGGAACTGGAGAGTGTTATGCTAAGTGAAATAATCCATACAGAGAAAGATAGATACCATATGTTTTCACTCCTATGTGGATCCTGAGAAACTTAACAGAAGACCATGGGGGAGGGGAAAAAAAAGAGGTTAGAGAGGGAGAGAGTCAAAGCATAAGAGACTCTTAAAAACTGAGAACAAACTGAGGGTTGATGGGGGGTGGGAGGGAGGGGAGGGTGGCTGATGGGTATTGAGGAGGGCAACTGTTGGGATGAGCACTGGGTGTGTATGGAAACCAATTTGACAATAAATTTCAAAAAAAAAATGAAAAAAAATAAATAAAGGTATACAATGTGATGATTAAAAAAAAGTACACTTATCATGATGAAAAAATAAAATAACAAAACAATAAGTAAAGATGTAATATATTGAGACACTACCTCACATACAACTTATGTTTTTTCCAAAATTACTGGGCATTGGGTGAGGTTTTGTTGCCATTCTTTTTATCTCATTTTTGTATTATAGTCATTAAGTATTATTAAAAATTGTTCTGAAATAAGATCCCAATGCTACACACCATCATTTTTGTTTAATATATTTCAGGCATATTCCATCAATAAGATGAAAGATAATCCCACATGTATTTATGGAAATCACATGTCCACCATTCAGAGAGGACACAGGTGCATAATTGCTAAATATGATGAATAAAATGGATTCTTATTAATGCCAGTATTTAGAATATACAAAAATGCTACATTTTTAAAAGCAATAATTTACATTTTTTCTCTACAGATAGTGTTGTATTTAAAACTTATAAGCACCAAATGTCATGAAAGATATGCTTATTTACATAGTTCAACAATAAAATTACAGAAATGTGGAAAAAAATATTTGGAAATACATTTTTCTTATTTTTAAAATAGTGTTTGGTTTTCCTTGTTTTCTTCTGTTTAAATTTCTTTATATTTTGAGAATATTAGCTCTTTATTTGTGCTACACATAAGAATAGTTTTCTCCAGTTTGTAACTTGGCTTTTGAATGTGTTGCTTATGGTGTTTTTGAGCATTCAAAGTTGTTGCTTTAAAATTTTATATGGTCAAGATTACTGTTGTTGTTCTTATTGTTATCATTATTGCAGGATTTCAACTAATAGTTAGACCTAGATCAGATCTAAATTAGAAATCAATTTACTCATGTTCTCTTCTAATAAGAATCTCATACTTGTAGGATTTTATTTTTGTTTCTTATATCTGATACATTTGAATTTATTCTTGTGTATGTTTTGAGGTACACATTTCATTGGTTTTTAAATGTCTATTCATTATCAGAGCCTCCATTTTAATCATACATTAAAATTTTGTATGTTTGTGGATCTGTTTCTGTATTACATTTTATTTCACTGGTTGGACTGTCTACCTATGCACAAGGTCTATAATGGTGTAATTTCAGAAACCTTAGGGTGTATTTAAATTTTGAGCAGTACATGGGGCGCCTGGGTAGCTCAGTTGGTGAAGCGTCTGACTTCGGCTCAGGGAATGATCTCGTGGTCTGTGAGTTCGAGCCCCGCATCGGGCTCTGTGCAGACAGTTCAGAGCCTGAAGCCTGCTTCAGATTCTGTGTCTCCCTCTCTCTCTGCTCCTCCCCCACTTGCACTCTGTCTCTGTCTCTCGGGAATGAATAAACATTAAAAAATAATAATAATAATAATAATAAATAAATAAATAAACAAATAAATAAATTTTCAGCAGTATAAGTCCCTCATTGTAGCTCATTTTTATTTCCTAATATTTTCCTAATTGTTTTTGCTCTCATTTCTACATAAACTTTAGTATCAACTTCTCTATAAAAATTTTGAGTGTAATGCTTTCTTAGGATTATATTCAACAAGTAAATTAACCAAGGGAGAAATGACATCTCCATGATGTTGAGACATGGTAAGAAAAAACAAAGGCTATCTTTCCCTTTGGTTAAGTCTACTTTTGTGTTTTTAAGGAAGATTTCAAATTCCTACCTTTGGATTTTGCACATTTGTATTGAACTTGTTCCTGAGTATTTTATTTTCTTTGTTCATATTTTAAATGGACTTTTCTCCATATTTTCTCTATGATAATATGACAGATATATCCTCTGTTATGTTTGTGTGTATATAAGTATATAAGAACTACTAATTTCTGAATGTTAATTTTAAATTCTGCTTTTCTCCCTAAATTTAGTAAAATATTCTGTTTGAGTTTATTTTATCATGATCAGTTTTCCATGTATACTATTACCTGCAAACAATGATAGTTTTACTTTTTTGTTTCCAGTTCTTATGCCTCTAATTGATTTATCTTGTCTAATTGCATTGGCTAATATCTCCAGTACAATGTTAAATAAATGAACATTCTTATTTTATACCTGATGTTAATGGATCTGTCTCACTAAAGGAGATACTGACTTTAAAACCAAACTAACTATTTTTATCTTATTGAGAAAGTAGCCATCAATTCCTAAACTCAAATGTGTTTTCCAGGAATGGATGTTGAATTATTTTCAGAGGCTTTTTCAGCATTTGTGCAATAATCACTATTTTTCTCTTTAGGTATGTTATGGTAGCATATTATCCTAATGTATTTCCTAAAACTGAACAAAATGTTCATTCTTGCAATAAAACCCCACTTGTTTACATATAATACATTTTTTGTGGTGTTGTATCTCGTTTACTATACTAACAGGTCATCTTTGTCATTTTCTCAACTTCATCTAAGCCTACTCTTCAATTATTTTATTCAAACTTATCTCCTGTAGAGCAAGAGTCCATAACATGTATGGCTCAGAAGTTCTTCTGGTATCTAACTGAACTTCCTGCTTGTGTTCATTCAAACCCACTTCTATTTTCATCAAGAGAGATGGAAAACAACTGGAGTTATGGGACCAAGCTGATTCAATTGGCCCTGCCATTAAAATCAGAAGTAATCATGGACACTTCCTGGAACATGTGTATTAAGAATATATTAAGCTCCATTACCCACTTCCAGTACAGCTGAGAGAGCTAACCAACATTCTTAAAATCTTGATTAAATCATCTCTTAGTCTTCTCTGTTGCAAGCCAAAACCTCCTCCACTTCAGAGGGAGAAGTGGAAATTTCTGGGACCCTCGGGGTCAGAGTTATGATGTAAATATATTCAAAGTCCAGATGTTTATACAAAACCCTTGACTACTTAATTAAACTTTCCAAAAAACGAACAAATTCTTACAATGGAAGATAATAGACCATCCACTCAAAGTCTTAAGTCAGAAACTTGGTATTTTTTTTCAATTTCTCCCACTCTCTTCCCAGTGGCACCCCCAGCCCCCTGATTCAACTGCTTACTCATCCCACACCAGGTGCTACGGACTCTACTACCAAAATAAATCTCCAAAACTCATTTTATTCTCTCAATTTCCCTAGCCACCACCTGAGTCATTATATTATTACCGTACTACTAGATTCTTTGCTTACCACCTTTACATTAAACATTTTTTAAAGGTTTCTCTGAGTGCTGTCTAGAGAATAAGCTGGGGAATAAATCATATCGTATCGCTGTTTTAAGGCTTTTGATTCTCTCTGCCTAGCACATCACTGCATCCCACATCCCCTGGTGTTCACATGACTAGCTCTTCTCAACTGTTAGGTCTCCACATACATATTTAGCTCAAATGTCATCTTCTCAGAGAAGCCTTCTCTGATTACCCGGTATGAAAAAGTCTCTGTTATTCTCTGTCTCTGGATTTTGCTTATTTCTTTCATGGCACTGATATCAAGGTAAATTTAAATAATTAATTTTGCCCCCTCCACTAAACAATAGATTCCAAGAGGACAGAGACCATGTTGGGTGTCTTTCACCACTGACCACAGCATCCCAAATCCACAGAGCCTAAAAGGTTTTACATGTGCACTAAATATGTATCAAATGAATGAATGATTCTGGGTGGGAAAGAAAGCATGCAAGAGTTGGCAAAGCTGTCTCTCCAAACTTAAAACTCCCAGGAAAGCTAAGCGCTGGTGAAAGGGTTGAGCACCCTTTCAGGTGCTTCGGGGCAATCCTAACATGAGCTTATTGCAACACATTTCTGGGTTCCCAGACCCACAGCTCTCAACAAGTTCTTCCAGGTAATTTTTAAGTCCAGTGCAAGCCAGCAGCTGCACAACTTGAAAAAGTAGTTGTTTTAATTTTTGAGAAAGAAGAAGATACTAAAAGGCAGACAACAGCCTCTTTCTTGGATAAGAAGAAAAGCATTTGACAAGACCAAACACTGAGCTGTGTGTGTGTGTGTGTGTGTGTGTGTGTGTGTGTTTATACATGTGCATGAGCTCCTCCACCCCTCAATTCTCCCTGAAAGCCACTTTCAATAAATTCATGTGGTCCCAACCAAAGATGCTGTAGACAATTTTCTTTCTCACTCACTGTGTAACTTGGGCTCAGATAATTTGGGAGATTCCTTTGGAAAGAACATCTGGAGCCCTGGAGCTGGCCCACAAAGCTAACTTCTCTCTCTCTCTCTCTCTCTCTCTCTCTCTCTCATCTTCATCTTCTTTTGAAGAGGCTGTTCTGGTTTGAAACTTTCTAACCCAGAATTTCTGGCTCTGAGATATCTTACTCAGTTACTCTGGAATCATTTACAAATAAACCCGCCAGGCAAACTCTCATTGCTGGGAACCAATGGTGATTCCAGTCATCTGTTTATGGGGATCTTGTATCCCCAGGAATAAAAGTGGCTCTGAAGAAAACTTTTGTGGGGCTGAAAGTGACCCCAGAGTGGAGGTGGTCTCAGGCAAGAGTTCCATAGTCTCATGTTGTATGTATTCCTCTTCTAGTTCCTTAGGAATTCACAGGAATCTAAAAGGATGCGGGGAAGGAAGAGGGGGAGAATATCAAATATCTTCCCACTTTTGTGAAAGCAATAATCTTGGGAAAGAGCAAATGTTTCTACAAATATAGATAGATGATAGATAGATAGATAGATAGATAGATGATAGATAGATAGACAGGTATCCCTACAATAAAAAAGAAAATTCATACAACTTAGCAATGGGTAGGACTAGAAGCAGAGACCAAACTTCATGATGGTCACTTCTTGTTTTTCACTACCTAAACCTAAAGAGTTTTGTCCTTAGGTCCTAAAACCAATGAGCCAGGACAGAGGTCATACACTCTGTCTCCCCATTTGAGCCAACATCCTTCTTATCAAGAACATTGAGCCTCAGGGTGCCTGGGTGGCTCAATCGGTTAAGTGTTAGACTCTTGATCTCAGCTCTGGTTATGATCTCAGGGTCCTGAGTTCAAGCCCCACACTGGGCTCCGTGAGAAAAAAATGCTGGGCCTCCAGAGAATCCTGTCCACGGGCTGGGTAAGAAACACAGTGTGGCAGATTTGTATTAATATCCCCAGTGGTCATTCTTCGCTTTTATGCAGGCTCTTTCTCAGGAAATTTTGAAAAATCTTCCTACAGTGGCTAATGCTTAACCCCTACCCCTGAGCTCAGCCACAAGGCCTGCTTGGCCACTAGGGTGAGAATGTGCCAATTTCAAGCCCAGGATTTGGGAAGCCCTGCGTGTTTTGATTTGCTTTCTCATGCTTCCGCCATCAGCCTGAGAAAGACATGCTTGGGCTAGTCCACTCGTCCCGGGAAGAGGATGAGAAACATGTGGAACCAAATTACTCAGCCAGGCCCAGCATGGTCAGCCAAACCATGGCCCCCCCCCCGGCCCCGATGTAGGAGTGAGCCCAGCCTGCATCAGCTGAACTCCACAGATGGGTGAGAAATAAATGTTTATTGTTGCAAGCCACTGAGAATTTGTGGTTGTTTGCTCCACATCAAAACCTAACTCACCACAGAGCTACAAAGTAAAGCTCCTAAGAAGCCCTATATCTGAACGACAATGCCTCATATTCTTATAGTATTCTGGAGTTGTCTAAATATTTTACCCAGTGTCTTTTCTTGGGCTTTTATGATAACCCTGTGAAGCAGCTTCAAGAGGTCCTATTATTTCCATTTTATAACCAAGGATAGAAAGTGCAAAAAAGTGAAATCAATTTACCCACAGCAACACAGCAAAAGATGAGTAGAAGCCACATCCTTCCCATCATTAGCTCAGTAGTCCTCCCCCACTGGTAGGTAGGGGAAACGATGAGCATACAAGTAGTTGGAATCATACAATCATACAATCAGAAGAGCATGCTGAGAAGAGACTTGGGATTAAAAAAAAAAAGAAAGAAACCTTGGCTACTTGTCGAATAGACTCGATTCCTCTGGCAAAAATTTCTGGAAAAAAAATGGGCCACAAGTAACATTTCAGAAAGAATAGACTTATGGCACGGTAGGAGGCAGAAGAGACCAGAGTCTATGAGTTCAAGAAGGTTGCACACGCAGTACGCACGTAGCCCACGGGTGTTTGCAATATGCCAGGAACATGCTAGAAGTCTGACATGCATTATCTTCTCAGTCTTCATAAGAACGCCATGAAGAAGACTGTAATACAACACAATATAACGTAACGTCCCATGATATAATACGACCCCCAGAAATTAAGCAGTGAAACAACTTGCCAAAAGTCACACGGCAAGTGGCGTTGTGTGGAAGCCCAAGTGTGTCTGCCTCCTGCATTGCACCCCCTGCCTTTGGCTGGGAGTGAGAGATGTGGGCACAGGAGCCAACCCAGATACGTCGAGAAGAGGGAAGAAGTAATAACACTTCTCAGAGTGGAAGAGTGACTTGGGGCTGGAGAAGTTTCTGATGATAATGAACTTCAAAGAGAACCTCTTTTTTGCCCCCGTGTCGACTCTTGATTATACCATTAGGAACTCAGTGGCTCACAGGCCCTCCTTCCCAGGCAGTTGACTCTGTCTCATGGCCCCTCAAGAGCGAAAAGCCCATAATTTAGCAGCCTCCCCTTTCTCTCTCCTCATTGGCTGTCAACATGTTGCAGCGCTTGAGTGGCTTTCTTTTGGTGGCGATGCTATTTTTGGAGGCCACACAGCATAACGGAAAGAGTTCGGGCCTTTGATTTAATAGCCCTGGATTCAAGACCTAACCTGCCTTAATAGCTGTGTGTCCTTGGGTAAGGGACTTAACTTTTCTGAGCCTCCGGGGATAATAATAGTGTCTACTTTACAGGAGGAGTGAGGAACTAAAGACATTCCTATGTAAAATCCTTGGTTGGTGACTGCAGCATTCTGGCCTGCAGTGAATGCTAATTCACTTCACAAGCTACTTCTGTGAAGGCCCAACTGTCTTTCTAGAAGACCATGAAGGAGTAAGCAGCGGGGGCCAGAAGGGGGGCAGGGTTGCGGGGATCAGGCCACCACAGGTAAATCTAGCCTGTCTGTTCTGTCACACCTGCTGCTCTCCTCCTGACAGTAGCCTTCCACACTCTGATGGGACTCACGGGTTAGGAGCAGTGACTTTGAACTTCCCACAGTCGCTGCGGAGCCCTGGGGATCCTCCTCACGCAGCTCCAGTTTCCGTCTCTTTAAAGGCGACCCAGTTTGTTTGACCATTCACCAGTGGAAGGACATCTGGGTCTTTTCCAGTTTCTGGAGTGATAAGGGCAGGAGGGAAGAGGGTGTGGCTATTAAAGGGCAAGGAGAGGGGCGCCTGCGTGGCTCAGTCAGTTAAGCGTCCGACTTCGGCTCAGGTCATGATCTCGCCGTCTGTGAGTTCGAGCCCCGCGTCGGGCTCTGTGCTGACAGCTCAGAGCCTGGAGCCTGTTTCAGATTCTGTGTCTCCCTCTCTCTCTGACCCTCCCCCATTCATGCTGTCTCTCCCTGTCTCAGAAATAAATAAATGTTTAAAAAAAAATTTTTAAAAAAAGGGCAAGGAGAGGGATCCCCAAGGGGATAGAGACGTTCAGTGTCAGGACTGTGCCGATGGCAATAATATCGTGGTTGTGATATTGCACTATACTATCAGATAAGGTGGCCCCACTGGGGTAAACGGAGTAAAGGGTGTAAATGCTCCCTCTATTAGTTCTTGTTTTTGCATGTGAATCGACATTACCTGAAATAAAAAGTCTAATTTAAAATATATAATAAACGCACCCCCACACACAAAGTCAACAGATGTGTCTCCCCACTCCCTCCTCTAAAGGCCCCGGTCCTCGTTCATCTTCCCGGGGGGTGGTCTCAAGGCCCTGTGCTTATTGCAGAAACCAGACAACTTCTGAAAAGCTGCCTCCTGTGTCTGGAGAGTGGGGGACGGAGGGTGCTGCTCTGACTCCCAGATGACGTCTGCTAATCTTGCAGACCATTTGCAGTGAATGAGAAAACCTCCTTCTCTCTTCAAACGCTTGTATCTGAAAGGGACGTTCTGCAGCTTCTTCCTGCCGCTGGAGATAGCAGATGGGTCCCCTTATATTTCCCACTCTGTTCCTGGACGAGCCCTCTGGCTCCTGATGGAGTTCATGGCCTTCACATCCTGCCACCTCTATGGGAAGAAAGAGGAGAGAGGAGTGGAGCCCAGGGGAAGGGAGAAAGACAGAAAGCCCCAACCCTGTCCCTGCCTCACTCGTAGCCCCCATACGCCTTTCCAGGGAAGAGACAAACACATGGTTCCGAGGGGCTCAATACTTCTGGAAACAATTGCCCGTGAGAAGTGGGGGAAGGCCTGCACAAGTGAGTGCAGCAACCTGGAATCTTCTGAGCCTGGATCCAGCCATCACTTACATGCATGATGTGATTCTTGTTTTCTGCGGGGCCTTTCACATCCTGCACCTGACTCAGCACCAGAAGGGCTTCCCTCCTTCGGTCTGGAGTTTGCTGCTTCTGTGCTTAAGAGGCATGGAGAAAAGTTTTTATCTTTCCTTCAACCACACAGGAGCCAAAGTGGGCTTCAAACATTTTTTTAAGTTTATTTATTTTGAGAGAGAGAGAGAGAGAGAAAGAGAGAATGCAAGTGTGGAAGAGGCAGAGAGGGAGAGAGAAAATCCCAAGCAAGTTCATTCTGTTAGCAGAGAGGCAGAGCCTGACGCGGGGCTCAATCTCCCAGACCTACAAACCATGAGATCATGACCTGAGCCAAAATCAAGAGTCGGACACTTAACTGACTGAGCCACCCAGGCGCCCCCTCAAACATCTTTATTAATTGTAACAACACAATAGGGGTTCCTGGGTGGCTCAGTCGGTTGAGCCTCTGACTTGGGCTCAGGTCATGATCTCGTAGTTCATGAGTTCGAGCCCCATGTCAGTCTCTGTGCTGACAATTCAGAGCCTAGAGCCTGTTTCAGGTCCTCTCTCTCCCTCTCTCTCTCCCTCCCTCTCTCTCTCTCTCTCCCAAAACAAAAAATAATAGCAACACAATAAAACCATGATAATGACTACTGTTTCTTGAGCACTTCCTCTGCAGGGCGCGGGGGGTGGGTGGACATTAGCCATTCCCTTCACATCCATATTTCTCATGTGATTTTGAACACTTTGACCTTGTCCTGTGCAATCTGAGCCCACCTTTGCTTTCCAGAACCGTCTGTCCCTACCCTACCCCCCACGCCCCACTCCTGCCATAGGTCACACACCATGCCCTTTGTTGGCTAAGCTCTGGATTTACACCCACGTGTTCACTCCACCTGGAATGTCCTCTCCCAGCACCACGCCTTCCAAGGCTTCTTATCCTTGAGATCTAGCTCCACTCTCCCCAATCCGTGAAGATGTCAGTATAAGCCTCCGCAGAGAGACACCTGCTACCTCCTCAGGGCCCTTTTACTCTGCTCCTTGCACAGTGCTAAGTGCATGGCATCTCACAGGGCCGTCTCTTTCGACACTGTGATGCATTATCCGCAGGGACTCTTGCGCGGCCTGGATTCCCTAGCACCTGGCAGAGCGCCGGGCCCATCGCAGGGGGCGCATTAACGTTTGAGAGCGGCTGCACGAAGCCAGCCTGTCCCTTTCCCGAGACCTTGACCGACCGCACGGGTTGCCCAGTGAAATGAGAACTCAGCAGCACATGATGTGGCTGAGGAAGAATGCATAGTCTTTGCCTCGGACATTTGGAGAAAAGAGGGGAGAGTTTCAGGGAAGAAAAATGATGCAAAACACAAGCAAATAGGTAAAAATCATGCATCGTACCTGACTAATTCTAGTCAGACATGTTCACCCTAGAAATCTCTACAACTAGGAATTCCTTTCATTTTTAAAAAATTTTTAAGTTTATTTATTATTTATTTTATTTTTTGATTGTTTTACCAAACTTTTTTTTATTATGAAATTTATTGTCAGATTGGTTTCCATACAGCACCCAGTGCTCGTCCCAACAGGTGCCCTCCTCAATGCAGAGGGAGGGAGAGAATGAGGGGGGGAGGGGCAGAGAGAGAGAGAATCCCAAGCAGGCCCCACACTGTCAGCAGGGAGCCCGATGCAGGACTCGAACTCAGGAACCATGAGATCATGACCTGAGCTGAAATCAAGAGTCAGATGGTTAACTGACTAAGCCACCTAGGTGCCCCAAGAAATTCCTTTCTTAATAAGAGGACCCCATTTTTAGATTTTAAATCGATTCCACAGGGGTGTAACTAAATGAACCCATTTTAAGTGTACAAAGTGTCATTGATGATCGCATGCTTGGGTGTATGTGTATATGTGTAAACCTCCCACAACTCTGTAAACAGTCCCTTTTTTAAACCCTCCTCCTCAGGCTATTGGTGTGTTTCATCTCCAGCTCTATTCTGACGCAATCCCCATAACCAGAACATTCTCACAACATACCTTAATGTGACTAGGAAGTGCCCTACACCCTAACAGTCATCGTGGGAGTACGGAAGCTAGAGAGACAGGAAAAAAATCAAGGCTACCACCATTAGTGTAGAGAGAGTGAAATGGGGAGCAGAAGCGGGAGCTTGAGAGAACTTCGGGATTAAGGGGAGGAAGCAAATGGCACAAGGACCAATGGCTGGAGTGTGAGGGATCCAAGCCCTCCCTTCTGCTGTCTTCACATATCCTGTCTCCCATTTATGCTGATAGTTCTTAGAGAACTGCAAGTAGGCTTTCTTGAAAGCTGAGGAGATCAACCTCCTGGTTTCTTTGTCCTTCACATCAGAAGTCCATCCACACCAGTATGAAAAGATGTGATGTATAAGTGAGCAGGATGCTCTCTGGAAACAGTGGATGGAAAAGATGGCTGGAGAGGATCCGTCACTCAGAGGGCCCCAAATATAATAATTAAGATCTTGAATTTTGGTGTGTAACTTCCTGGGTTTCAATTTTAGTCCTGCCACCCTTTGCTGTTTGGCCTTTTGGCTTTTTACTTCACCTTTCTGAACATCAGCCCATTTGTAAAAGGCCCATGATAATTTAACCTGCTTCAAATGCTGTGAGCATTAATAGAACCCATGTGCAGTACTTAGTGCAATGCCTTGAACCTCAGAAACACTCAAAAGGCTTTAGCTCATATTCATGTTATTACTATGCTGTCAACATCATTGTCAACACTATAACCATTGAAATGACAGAGATGATTATAAGGATACAGATAGACCAGCTTCCTACAAACCCTACCTGAACTCCAGACTCCCTTTTACCCATTCCGTCAAGTGGGAAGTTTCTTCATTTTATTCTGTCCCTGGGTGTCCAACACAACGCAGTCACAATTTGCTCTTTGCCTCGATTTCCTCAAGTTCTGAGGGAGTCTGGGACTGGAGAGTGGAGAGATGGCAGACAGTGACCTTGCATTAGCTGGGAAGGACAGAAGAGAAGGAAGAACCAATCAGGTATGAAAGAAAAGGTATAGGAGACAACATTTTGTTAAAAAGTGGGTGAGGAGTATATTACCCCATTCTTTCTAGGGGCAAAACCATAGTTTCCCTTACGAAGCTCTTCTGTAACAGCTACCTTTATGAGTTTTCTACACCAAGGAAGTTGGACCCAGGCCTTGGGCTCTCTGAGTTACACCCCTCATGCCAATGTCAAGACATTTGGGTGAATGAGTGAAAGAAAATTCCTATCAGAGACCTTTCGGTGGTGGGGGGATGATAATGCTTTTCATAGGCTGAGCTACTGACCTGCTCAGCCTTGGATTCACCTTGGCTCGTCTCCCCAGTCTGCACATCTGCATATCTATACAGCTGGGGAGCTCAGGAAAGAACCAAAGTGAGACAGGATGCCAAGAGACTCCAGAAGAATCTAGACTTCTGGTGACCTTTCTTGCCTCTCCCCAGTCTGATGGAAACAGTGACTCCCTCTGTATCTGCAACTTCCTCTGGATGCAAGGCAAGGAAGACTTATCTCCCTGAGGATTCTCCTCTGAGAACATTCTCCAGCCAAGTTCCATTACAATGGTAAGGAAAGTTACTTAATACAGTGCTTCACACTTTACAGAACTGCCAAGAAAATTAATAAAGATAATGTGTTTGCAAGTACACATTATAAATGCCCTTTTATACACCTAAAAACTAAGCCTTTGTCGGGCAAAACAATATGGCAGAGGTCACAAAACAGGCAGGTGGCAGGATCGTGATTTGAACCCATGTACCCAACCTCCACCCCTATGTTCTTCCCTCTTCATCCCCTGCGTCAAAACCCCCACCATGGCTCCTGCTCGCCTGCATGGCTATGCTCTTATTTTTACAGGCACCTGTGGGCACTCATTACATACATCCAGAAAGTTCTATTTATCTTTTTCCATTGGTTTAATCTCTTCATCTGGCTAACAAGCCCTATGAGGAGAAAAGACCTCACTTATCTTCTTTTCTATCTCCAGCCGAGTCAGATGTATATCTGTGGGTTTTTCATACTTTGACCCATTCAGCCAGGGATATAGAAGCCAAGACATTTCTTTCCGTGACATCCAAGAAAGACATTCCAGCAAGTCAGCAAGAAGTGTGACTGGTCTGGAAAACTTGCCTTGGCCCATGTATACGAAGAAAGCCAAAGCAAAATCAGGCCACAAGCCTAAACAAATGGAAAAGAAACCCTTTGCCTCATCATTAGATGCCTCTTTACTAGTGTGTTCCTTGGAGTGTGAAATTATAACCACTTCTTTCTTCTGCTCCCCTCCTTATTCATCTTTTTATGGACATTGTCTTTCTCCTTGTCTTCTCTTATCCTCCTTTACTACTCATAATCTTTCTCATGTTCCTTCTGTACCATTCCTTCCAGCAACCCATCACCATGCAAAACTAGCTGCTTAAATCATACATGCTGAAAGCACTCACCTACCCCTCTGAATCCACAATGACCGAATGCTTCTAAGGGAACATCAGGAACCCTTGATTCCTGGCATTGTAATTAATGAATTTGCATGGATCTGGATTTTTGTCGTCCTCGTTGCTGCTTCGGTTTCTCATTTATGGTTTCAATCGATCATATCCCCTTAGCACTAGAATTAGCAAACTGTTTTTGAGAATGTGAGCTACTGATTTTAGGGCAGATGAAAAACTAGACGCCAAAGGACTTACGTCTATCTGAATATTCTTAATTCCACATGCAAAAATAGTTATCAGTGCAAATTTTCATTCAGTCAATCTCCAATGACTAAGAGAGAAACATACTTCCTTTCCAAGCCAGAGTGTAAGGGCTTGGCCATGGCTGGTCAACACTCCCCGGTTCCTGGCCCAGGCACCCTCAGGTGGATGTAGCAGTAGGAATGGTGATGTTGGGTGGGTTAATGGGAGAAATGCCCGAACAATCAAAAGAGAGAAATATTTTATCAATTTTTTAAATAAAAATAAAAGTCAATTCTAGAAATCAAAAGGTAGAAGCTTGACATTAACAATGTATATTTTGAATTTCTTTTCCTGACACTAAACAAGCTCTTGATGAGCCTTTATAAAAATAATCAGTGATCACTGGGAGCCAGTAGCACCTCCTGAGAGAATCCAAGTCATTTGTTTTAATAAATTACCAGTGGGTACAAGAATGCCATCAATACGGGGTAAAGAATTTTATCACTACCGTCAACGTAAGGTAATGAATTTTATCACAACCTAACATAGATGTGTTGACATACATATACCGATGTACACATATCTACTATAGATACTTCTTTTTAAGTTTATTTATTTATTTTGAGAGAGAGAGAGAGAGAGAGAGAGAGAGCAGCGGAGGGACAAAGAAAGAAGGAAAGAGAGAGTCCCAAGCAGGCTCCACACTATCAGGGCAGAGTCCGATGCAGGGCCCAAACCCACAAACCGTGAGATCATGACCTGAGCAGAAACCAAGAGTAGGAGACTCAACTGACTGAGCCACCCAGTGCCCCTATGTGATAGATACTTTTAATCTTTGTGTGTATACCTATATCTTTCATTAGATTGTACTGGATACAAAGATAAATAGACTGAACAATAAAATCCTTAGGTATGTTTTTATATGTTATAAAGAACAGTTAATATTTGACTTTATACTTCAGTTCTCTTAGGAAGGGAGAAATATCTGAACTTGGAGATCTCTCCCTTTTTACTGAATGATAGAAATTCAATTTTGAATGAAAATAGTTGGCCACAAAGACACGATATTTGGCACATTCCTACCAAGCACCAATATTATGTCCTAGGTGAGAAGCAAAGATTCATTTATGGAAAAGCAATATGCCCAGATGAAAACTCATTGACTTATTCCAGGCATATTTGGAGGGTTGGGAGGGGGTTACCGAGACTATTCAATGGCAGCTTTCATTTCCTACAAATACAACAATGACAACTAACAAACACCAAGAAATCCTGAACAGGTATAAGCCCAGATTTGAAAATTATTCCATGGAAGTGATTGCCCCCGGCTTCTCAGGCCAAAAGCCTGGTTGGCGCTGTTTAATGGCTCTCGATCCTACGACCAGGACAGAGTCTCAGATCACAATGTAACTATTCTGTTCTGGCCTGATGCTCAGGGTCTCTTGTTCCTTCTCACTTCTTTTTCGAAATATAAATAAATAAAATGTGACCTATTTAACTGACATCAAATGCCCAGAGTCAGGATTTCCTCATTCTGTACTTGAAGGATTTTCTGTATTTATCCCAGAAGGTAACATTGATTAGGCAAGACAGAGGACTTGAATTCTAAAATGAGTTTCCACTGGTTTATATGAAAACAACTCAGGGCTTTCTTAACTAGAAGCTAAATATGAGCCCAAAACATGACTCGGCCGCTAGAAAGGAAATCCAGTCCCTGGCAGCACTAGTAAAGTGTGATTATATGTTGGAGAGAAGTGATAGGTTTAGCACTGTTTAGATCCCGTCTGGGGTCAAGTTAGAGGCGCACAGCACAGAGGAGGGCATTAACAAACCTGAACATATCCATACTAGAGCACTGGTCTTGTGGCCAGAGCAGTAGAAAGAAATTAAAGAGGACAGGAGTGTTCAAGAGTGTGGCTGATGGTATCTTCAAGTATTTCAAGGGCAATAACAACGACTTTATAGTAATAATTAGATCTACCAAAAACGAGACCTGCTCCTTCAGGAGACATGAGTTCCTCCCAGCTGGCAAATACTTGACAGATACGCGCTTCGAAAATACAACACATCTCTCTGTTTTATGCATTACAGTCTAGAACAGCAGAAACAGCAATCACTGATGTGGAACTTTGCCCTGGGCAGGCTTCAAGCGTTAACCCACTTAATCTTCATGACATCCTGTAGCCCCATTTTAAAGGCGAGGAAAAGTGAGTCGCAGAGATGTTAATAACTTGCCCTAACTCACATGCCTACTTAGTGGAGGATCTGGGTTTCAGACTTTTCTAGCTCTTTATGTCTACTCTCAGGAAATCGTTTTAAGGCATAGCTTTATTCTCTTGAATTTTCAGAGGAAAAACTTGAAACTAACGTAGTGGCTGCTCAGACGGGGTGAGCACTAGAACATGAAGGGACCTTACAGTTTGAAGAAGATGTGACCAAATACAGAGGAAGAAATTGACCCACGGGCAGTCCGAAAATCACCCATCTAGTTCGTTTTTGAGCCGGGATGAGAACACAAATATTTAAGTGCAGTGGTCTTGCATTGCATTCTGACTCTCATGCTGAAGAACATGAGGCAGGGTGTCCCTATGAATCAGAGGGAGCCAGGTAAGTGGGCCAACCATGCCTCTCCCATGGCCAACACCTGGGCATCCAGAGTAAGAGAGTGTGTTAGAAAATATGGCAACCTAGCAGAACGTAATGTGTGCTGCTGCCCATGGGAAGATGGGTGGATGGGAGGGGGGGAGACAGGCTGAGTGGCAGGACATGAACCCCAAATGCTTCATCTGCATGCCACTGGGCTTGAGCGTGTGCTTCATGGCGGTGCCCATGTACAATGGGGGAGGGCTGATATAACCTAGATATAGATGGAAGGAGGACAGAGTTATGGAGAGGAGGACTGAATTCTGGCCAAAGTACATCCCCATGTGACAATTTACTTCCAGATCCCAACAGCCTTGGTGCCACATCAGCATCACTTGTATGTTGCAGAGGTGAAAGGTGAGCCCAGATCCGCCCAGCAGAATGAGAATTCTCTTCACACCATCCACCTGCCGTCTGTTGACGTGGGCTTCTATTGTTCTGCCTGATGTTTTTCCTCTCCTGGGAACAGCAGCCCAGTTTCCTTTAGGTGAGCCATCATGCGGTTTGGGAAAGGTTGCTCTTCACCCCTGGTTTCAGGGTCAGACGCCTTGATGAGTCTGGGAAAATCAAAAGAACATATTCCACTGACCACTAATTGTTTCAGAAGAGGCTCCATGAGCCGGGATGGGCCACTGAGAGCCCCACCCCACCCCTCCCCCCACCAGGACTTTGGCCGGGAGACATTCTCTTTCTGCTTGGGATTTTCTAAGTTCTCGGGTGACGCTGCTGGAGGGCACCCTTGCCTTCACTTGAATCAAGTCTGTCTGAGAATGGAGCTGACACAGAGGAAGGCAAAGCAGAGACAAAGAATGGGGAGAAACTAGTCATCTGTGCCCCAAGCCAGTTACGTTACTGGACTTTCCGGTTTCGGCGGCCATTAAATATCCGATATTGCTTAAACTAGTTTGCGTTGGGCATGTATGACTTGCAACCCAAGGAATCCAGTGATTCTGTCCCACCATTCAGTCCTAGGGGAGAAGAGGGTGGATCGGAAACTGAGGGCCTCCCCAGAACAGCCTTAGCTCCTTCCAAACCTTCTAATCCTCACCATCAATAGTTCAGAGCCTTCTTCGACCTAAGCAAGTCTTCCAAATCAGGTTTCTGAGTTTACATGAATGGATGACTAAACATACTCAAATAGATGGGCCCCTTTGCTACTTTGTTATATGAAAGAACTTCCAAATACATACACACACACACACACACACACACACACACACGCATATATGATTATCAGACCCGGGCACTATGAAGTGTGTTTGAATGTGGTGATTGTATGTCAACCCTGTAGTTAAGGAATTTATGTAGAGAAAAATAACAAAAGTGTAAGGCATTCTTCAAAACAGACACCATTCCTCTAGATTTTCACATACGATGTTGAGTTCGGCAGGGCGTGAGCATGAGAAAGACAAATGGAACATTCTCTGGTTTGGTGTTAACTTGGGAAGAGTTTTGAACTGTCTTTACGGAAGGGAGGGACCCTGACAAATGGGAGGGTGGAGGCAAGCAGGGGACATATCCACAGAGCAGGCTAAGTCATATGCATCATCTGAACTCAAGGCTTGGTGGTCTAGAGCCCTTTCACCACCACCCCCGACTCCCATAATCCCCAGTTTCCTGCTCCCCTCAGCAGGGAGGGGACCAAATGCAAACTGGACTCAAGACTGATATCAACACACTCAGGCATGTTGAGCACAAAATTAACAGTCTCTGAAAAGGGATAGATGTTCTCAGGAAAGGAAACAGCAGGGTGGCCCACTGACACTAACCAAGTCATCCGAGAAGTCCCTGCTGACTCTGTGTCCGAACAGCGTTGGGGTTTTCCTGCAGCCCCTCAGAACATGTGTGGCATGAGCAGGGTGTGTTGGATTTCATTTTATTTCCTTAATTAAAGCAAATCCTAACCTCAAAAGAACACAGGGTACACCCTCCACGGTCCAGACACCATGAACCCGGACGACTCGAAATTCTTTTTCCATGACCAGACGTCATTCTGAGCCCTACCTCCTAGAGAAGGAAGAGTCCAGGAAGGCCTGCAGTGCCCCGTGGTTAGCATGTGGCCCTAAGTAGGACTTTTACTTTGGTTAGAGCAGCAGCTGGCATCCTGCTCTGTAAAGAGTGTGGCTGATGCAGCGAGCCAGCAGAATGGTTTCCTTGCTGGATGTTGTGCACCCACTAAGACTCCTTGGTCCCCACACTGCCCACCCAGAAGAGAAGCAACTACATCCGCATCAGGAAAAAATAACCCAAACCACAACCAGCCTCCCTGGGCCATCTGCCCGTGCAGTGATAAACATCTGGTCACCATGGAAAAGTCCTCTCCATCCCCAAGATGATGTCTCCCTTACCTCCTCCGTGCCCCTGCTCTAGATCCCGGACGTTTTAAGGTAAAGGTTTATAAACAAAGCCCCGTGAACTGGATTCAACCAAATTTCCAGTGGAATATATGGCATGTTCCACAATTTAACTAAATTCTTCAGTCTGCAATACATTTGTGGCATTAAGTGTATCAATGATAATTCATTTAACTTCCACCCCGTTTCATAACTGCCACCCAGCCTAACAACCATGCATAAGACAAGTTGGATTGATACCATTGAATTGTGCTGGTCAAACTTTCTGATGAGAGATTTTCTCTGATGATGTCAACAATGGGCTAGATTAAATGGGTGTGGAAACTGGAAGGAATGGGATAGTTTATTTAGTAAACAGTGTGAGAGATCCTTCCTGTGTGATTATACACAGAAAAAGAATGTAGCCTCTTCACACCAGACACCAAAATGCATCACTACAGATTAAAAAGAAAAATAGATAACTGTTATGGGTAAAAATTATCTGATTAGGAATAAAGAAGGTGCCTTAAAAGTATAAAAGTACAGAGGGTTTTTTTTTTTTAAGGTTGATAAACATGACCATTGAAAAATGTTAATATCTCATAAGAGACTCTTAAAAACTGAGAACAAACTGAGGGTTGATGGGGGGTGGGAGGGAGGGGAGGGTGGGTGAGGGGCGTTGAGGAGGGCTCCTGTTGGGATGAGCACTGGGCGTTGTATGGAAACCAATTTGACAATAAATTTCATATTAAAAGAATTTTTTTCAATAAAAATGTTAATATCTGTAAGTTCAAAGTTATGCACGCACGAGATGAAAAGGTGAGCCATGAACTGAAAAAATATTTGCAAGAAAGTGTTGCAAACATGTAACAAGAAAGGGTTAACCTTTAAACCAAAAGAGCTTTTATAAAAAAAAAAAAAAAAAAACAAAAACACACTCAAGAAACCAGGGCGAAAGATGCAAACAGTCCGATTGTGTGAGATGAAATGTCAGTCGCCAATTACCATATGGGGGAAGTTCCATGTCACTTACAATCCCAAAGCAGCAAATTGAAGTAACAAAGATTTGCTGTTTACTCCCCAAAGCAGGTATTTCGGTGGCGAGAGTGAAGCTGAGCGTGTGCCTTCTGGAGGTTAGTTTGATAACCGCTTCCCATGGCTCTAAAGTGTAGATGCACTTGACCCAGCAAAGCTGCTCATGATGGAACGTATGCTACCGAAAAGGAGGTCACTGACCAGCGGTGAGGTTACGACAGTGTCACAGAGCCTGCTGGCTCTCCCCGCCCTGCCTCTCACTCCCCGCTGGCCTGTGCCTTGGGCATTCTCCAACCCGGGTAGTCCTGCCCGGTGTTCTCACAGCTGGAGGTGGCGGGGGCCTCGGGTTAGACTGGCTGAGATGCGGCTGTAGGAGCAGGCGGGAACTAGAGACCCTCTGCCGCGACCCTCTCATTTGATAGATGAGCAAAGAGGATGTGACAATAACCTGCCCAGTGACTCGCAGCCAATTCACAGCAGAGCGTGGACGTGTGTCCCAGCCTCCGCGCTTCTAACGCAGGCTCCTGCCACCCTTGAACTCTGCATGTTCCGTTCCAGCTAGTCAACTTTCTGGACGATGTGGTTCATGGTCCATCATCTGGTTTTCATTAATAACCAGCTAGCGTGGTGTTTTGTAATGCTGTGTCATCGTGTCCATGGCTGTTCCTTGGCCCCAGTCACTTCTAGTGTGGGGTTACAGAGAGCGTCCGGACCAGCAGTGGTCTGGAGGCATCACTGCGCAGCAGAATATATTTGGGCAGGTCTTCTTCTCACATGAAATAAGAAGTTCAAAGTGACAATTTTGGATATTCTTTCCAAATCTATCTTTCTACTGAAAGCATTTTCTGGAAGTCTTGCTAGTTTTTTTTTTTTTAAAGCATAAACTATGCGGACTGCATCGAACAGTAAGGCATGCAAAAAACTCAAAGATGCCAAAGCAATTGTCACCCAAATGTAGATTCAGAAGCTGCCTCAAAGAATAAAGCTAGAGGTTGATGCGTTTTCTTCAGTTGAGGGGCATCCGAATTAAAACCCTGAACCCCGTCATAGGAAGAGCTGACGGCATTTGTCTAGACACAGGGAGTGGTCATGAAGTCAGGCAATAGTATACTTGAGATCGGTCTTGATCAAGAGACACACGATATGAACCACATTTACAACTTTCAATGTTCTAGTAGCCATGTAAAAAACCTGGAAAGAAATAGATGAAATTAAGTTTAATAATATATTTTATGTGACTCAGAATATCCGAAATGTTATCATTTCAGCACGTATACAGAATAGAAAATATTAAGCAAATATTTTACATTCCTTTTTCCTACTAATCTTCAAAATCTGATATGTATTTTATACATATATCTCAATTCAAAAGCTAAAATCTTTGTAGAACGACTTGACCTATATGTAGAAACTCCATAAAACTTACAGTTGAAAGGTGATCAAGTTGCTTCAAATATACATAAAAGTTCTCCAGGGGAGCCTGTGTGGCTCTGTCAGTTAAGCGTCCGACTCTTGATTTTGGCTCAGGTCATGATCTCATGGTTCATGGAATTGAGCCCTGTGTTGGGCTCCTCGCTGAAAGCATGGAGCCTGCTTGGGATTCTCTCTCTCTCTCTCTCTCTCTCTCTCTGCCTCTCCTCCACTTGCTCTCTCTCTCTCTCTCTCTCTAAATAAAGAAACAAAGAAACATTTTTTTAAGAAGTTCTGGGACGCCTGGGTGGCTCAGTTGGTTAAGTGTCTGACTTTGGCTCAGGTCATGATCTCGCGGTTCATGAGTTTGAGCCCCTCGTAGGGCTCACCACTCTCAGTGCAGAGCCCTCTTGGGATCCTCTCTCTCCCTCTCTCTCTACCCCTTTGCCACTCGGCTCAGGTCATGATCTCACGGTTCGTGAGACTGAGCCCCGCGTAGGGCTCACCACTCTCAGTGCAGAGCCCTCTTGGGATCCTCTCTCTCCCTCTCTCTCTACCCCTTTCCCACTCGGCTCAGGTCATGATCTCATGGTTCGTGAGATTGAGCCCCTCTTCAGGCTACTTGGGATTCTCTTTCTCTCCCTCTCTCTCTGCCTCTCTCCCTCTCTCCCTCTCTCTCAAAAATAAATAAACATTTTAAAAATTAAATTAAATTCAAAATTCATTCCTAAGTTTCATTCACATTGCACATTCCAAGTACTCAATAGCCACAGCTCATATTGGACAACCTTAGACAGAGTCCTGGTTTTTGGGTCATTTGACCACCTGCCTCCATCCTGAAGAGAATATTCAGTAGTGTAGCCCAAAACACCAGGTTATTCCAGCACAGAGACACCAATACTTGCAGAAAGTTCAGAAGAGTGTGAAAGAATGATCAATTGCCTTGTGGTGGAGGCATGTATGGGAAATACCAGAAAGAAGAAGTGGAGTTTGCATGGCCTAGGAAGAGAGAAATAAAAGATCTTTCTGTTCCCTGAGGAAGCTATTGTCCCATCTTCCAAGTATAAATAGATATAAAGTATTTGATAAATACAAAAGTCCCAAAGCTCCAGCACTCTGCGGCTAACCCATCCTTTATTTGTAGGCAATATACATCAACCCGATAGGTCCCTACTTCTAAGAAATTATAATCGAAGAAAACCCGATGTTTGAAAAGAAAAGTGATTTTTAAAACTCTAAAAAGGCTTTGCAATGGGATCAACTACATGGTTTCTTTAAATATCCAGCCTCCCTCTTATATTTAGACTATGATTAGATTAATGGGGGAAAAATATTGACACTAAACTTTTCAAGAACACACCTACTACAGAAAGCAAAGAACACCTGTTGTTGAGCTTATCTTTTGAATCTTAGTTTCAAAAGTTGTTTTCATAGTTAAGGCTTTGCTTATAGATTGGTCCCTCCCCATGCTCTTGGGTTTAAGACTTTAGAGATGTGAGTGATTGCTTAAAAGCATCCTGCCTTGATCTGTGTTTGGACAATTACCCTGATTGTCTACTCTACTCCTGAAATCATTGTTGCAATATATGCTAACTAATTTGGAGGTAAGTTTAAAAAAATAAAATTAAATTTAAAAAAATAAAATAAATTAAAAAATTAAAAAATTTTAAAAAAGTTAAAAAAGGAAAAGATGACACAGGAAACCAGAGGAAAGGTAGATGATTCAGAGGATAACAGTTGGGGAAGCAAGATGGACAGAAGCTGCTTAATTTACTTTAGGTCTTCAACTGTCTTCAGGTCATAAAGTCCCAGGTTGGTCCAAGAGCCTCAGCAAAGCCGGGAATGGGGGACAAGATAGAGAGGCAAGAACAAGTACAAAACAAGATGAGAATTCACTCACCTGTGCCTCCTTCCTTAGGAGACTATTCACTTCTCTCACCCAAAGCACCAGATCATTGTAACATATGCTGCTTGAGGTAAGTTCTAAGAAGCAAGTGACTCTGGAAGTGAGTTGTTAAATGACTTCCAGACACGAGTACTGTGTATTTTCACGATCCCCACGGCATAACCTGGAAAAGCTATGCGTGCTTCTCATAGGTGCTTGGGGACTCCTTCTGCTAAACTTATACAAGGTAGTAGGTTAATGGTTCAGCAGGTGGGGATAAAATGCAGCAGGTGCCAAGAACACCAAGAGCAGGGGACCCATACTCCAAATCCCACTGCCCACTGATGTGCCGTGCCTCATACCGCCTCATAATTCCTTGCCAGGCCCCCCTGCACAGATACAAGGGGAAGAAGGAAATGATCAAACACTTTGCGGTGGCCATAACTTGAGATAGTTGCTAATTGAGGTAGAGGTGGAGGATGAGTAGATGAATAGTCATCTTCCAATCCAGATAGGGTTTCCATAAGGAGAATGTTGCATTGTCGGCCATCAATGTAGACAGCTATACAACAGGAAATGGTATTCGTTATAACAAGAAGAAAGAGGGGTGAGATGGGCAGTTTGGGGAAAAGAAAGACAATTTACCTGGGAGTGAAAAGAACCATATTTAGTCCTGATCTTGCTGCTGAACAGCTCTATGGACTTTAGCAAGTCACTTCCTGTCTTGACTTCAATAGTTTAAGGCATTTCCTGAGTTTCTACTATAGCAGAGCAGTTACCCACTCTTGGCCTTGAGATCCTCCGAGGTACAGGTCAAGGAAACAGCACAAAACCTTCAGACGTTGCCCTTTCTTCCATGCTTCAGGGTAATTACCTCCAGGACTTTGGGAGAGGGGGGCACTGCCAATGGCAATGACCTTCATTGTTACTGGGGTGGACGTGAAGCCAGGCACTAGAATCACAGGCCCTGAGACTCCAGAAAAGAAGTTCTCCGGGATCCTGTCTGTCACGCACAGCACCTACAGGGAACAGGTCACCCGCGTGGTTTCCAAGGCACCCGCACATGGCCTGGGAAGCCGTGGAGTGTGGGTCAGGGCTTGAGAAACAGAAAGTGAAACTTTGTGGAAACTCAAGAGGTGGCGTCAGTGCCAGGCTTCCTGTCCACACCCAGCGGAGGTTGAGGGGAAACGCGCAGCACAAATGAGGAAAAGCAAAGCAGCTTTCACATGGGAAAGTGACAGCCCGAGAAGGAAACACGCCATTTGCTCTGGCCTCACGTCCGCAACTTCTAACACATTCCCCTGGGAAAGGACCTCCCTCGTCCTCGCCTGTTCGTCTGCCCACAGGCCTCACCTACCAGAGGATCAGCCAATGCTTCTGGCTTTGGGGTTAAAGGAAAGAGGGAAAGGGGTGTCTGCTCTGGGCTATCAAGCCAGGGGATTGTCTCTAAGTGATTACTCCAATTGTCCCCTTTGGGAGATATTTCTCCATTGGCAGGTTGCGATCGTACCAGAGAAACAATGTCATCTGCCAAGGATTTACGTTGTCAGATTTTGACTGGGCCTATCCTTTATACGCTAGACCTTCTTTCCTTGGAGGGTAACATCGGAAATGAAAGCATTGTTTGGAATCATGAGAGCCTCTGAACTTCTCCTGATTCTCCTCCCACCTCTTAAAGCTCCCCACCTGCTTCCCTTCTCTCGCTCTTACTCAGGGCCAGGATTCCTCTCTGGAGGGGTGATTTTGTGCCACCTTCTTTCATCACATGCGGTGAGGGTAATTCTGCTCTATCTCAAAGACCTCAACTTCCCAGCCCATCTTCCTGAGATGATGACAAACCTCTGGACATCCTGGGTGCCCCCATTCCCTCCGCCCCAGCTCAAGCTGGGACTTAACTCCTGAGGAGTCTGCAGTGGGACCTGCTGTGCAGGACGGTCCCAATCTTTCAGCAGATGACCAAAGAGACAGGCCACAGGTTGAAAGATGTGTTCTTGCAGAAGAACTCTGCTGGGGTCATGGAGGAGTCCCTGTCCTTTAGAGGCTGGGAAATCCTTTCTCAAGAGTGGACTCAGAGCAGTTGGGGGACAGGTCTAGGACTTTAAGGTGAGGAGAAAAGGTAGATGGACAGGGTGTGAAATGGGAAATGAAGGGAAAGAAGAAGAGGTGTGTTCAAAAATATACTCAAGTCAAGGAAAACAGAGGGTTTGACCCTTCTGTCCGCTTCAGTCCCTGGAAAAGGAGAGTGTGGAATTTCACATGCCTGTGCTCTGGGAGATCTGTCTTCACCACAGCAGAAAGTTACTCAGAGCCAGTCTGTACTCTTGAAGCCAAAATCAGTCAATCAGACAATCAATATAAAATCATTTTGTTCCGCAACAGCTGGCCTAGCACTGAATCACCAGGGTATTGATTACAAGCCTGTAAAGCATTTTGCATCTGGGTAGACCCCATCATAGACTTGTTACGTTTACTCTTGACCTCTGACTATAGCCAAAGAAATCCCTCCGGATCAGTCAACTACATACACAACTGGACCACCACAGGCAGCATCCAGTCTTTACCCATGGAGACCCATGATCATATCTGACTCCCCAGAAACCATGGTTGACCCAGGAAAAGAGTTTGGAGACATATATCTGCTTGAAAAAAGCTCAATGTTTTTGGCCAAATCATGATAGTGTCTATCATGAACATGCCTTGTATACATTATCTGGATCCCAATGAAACAACCCTAAATGGAAGAAAGGAAGCACTTTAAAATATGAAATTAATAAATAAGACCCAAGAAGCAAAACCCAGAGATGCTTAAATGAGAAGGTATGGGAACTGATCAAAGTCTAAAGACAGAAGAGAGAGTCCTTTACCAGGCAAGTATGATTACTCTCTAGAAGCGAAAGTCCAGATGAAATGCCCTCCCAAGGCCCCTTTCTGTCCTGGGGTTTTAGCTCTCTGATTAATTTTCCAGAAGGTACGTGATAGGATAAGGGGGAAGCGTTCGTGAAGAAGGGGTGGTAGAGAAAGTGAAAAGGAAAACGAAGCAATAAAACATTTCCTTATCCGACAAGAAGCATGTGTGTTGGGGTGTGGTTGGGAAGGAGAGAACCTGTCATCTGAGCGTTGAGCAAAGGTTCAAGGTCATTTCTGAATTCATCCAAACAACCTCTCCCGGCATTTGTTGGCACATGGCAGATCTGGGATTTGGGGTTTTGGCAAAGGCAGGCGCATCAGGAATTCAGAAAGAAAAAAGAAAAAAAAATCCGTTCCAATTTCTGAGAGAGAGAAGATGAAAAAGGCTGGATTTCTTGGGGTGGCTGCCGAGGGCGAGGCTGATGAGGAGCAGAGAAAGGAGGAGGCCTAGCAGCCTGTGAAAAGCAGGAAGGTCAGCAAAGCTCAGGAGGCGTGAGGGCTGGAACAATCCAGAGCTTCAGCGGACACTGAGAACGCCAGCCTTACCCACGGCAGGGTTAGTTGACCTGGGCTGAGACCCAGCTGTCAGAACAGCCACTAGAGTGACGGAGCAGCTTTTGGGTTCATTAGTGACCCCGTGAGCTGACCAGACAACGGGTCCCGCAGGCGGAAGGACCACGAGTTCGAATTTTGATAGGAAAAAATAACCCCAGTGTACCGCCTTGGACCCTGGGCAGCTTCCGTCACGGTTCACCACTACTCCAAAGCTTTCAGGAACTTTGTGAGAAAAGGAGATGAATGGCACCGCTATTTTGTTGTTGTTGTTGTTTCTGTTTTTATTTTTTAAGCAAAACTCCAATTCATAAGACAGACCAAAAGAAAATCAAGTTGAAGCAGAGTCCAGAGCACCAAGAACCAGCCTCCCCCTCCCCTCCTCCGCCCCCCACCCCTACACTTACACACTCACGTGGGCCCTGAGACACTGGCAGCCTCCTGGGGCGTTCTGGACAGTCTGAAGACTGTTGAGGTAGGGGAACATCACAGTAAAATGAGACCAACCTGGGTTTAAAGGTCAACTTTACCACTTAATTTCCTGTATGACCTCAGCGTAATTGCTTAACCTTTTTGTACCCTAGTTTCCCTACTTGTAGAGTAGAGTAGGTAATGCCTACCTCATAGGCTTCTTGTGGGAATTAAACATTTTACAAATATGGCTTATCCTAGGTGCTCAAAACAGTCAAAGTTCCCCTTCATGTAAATAGTCTTATTATCAGTGAAGCCCTCGTAACTCTGCTTTCAGATGGCTTGGATTCCCTGTAAATATTTATCCTTATTAGCTTTAAATCAGCATAAAAATTAATTGTCCTGAAGATCTCTGTGTTTGTGCTACAGATTCCAGAGCTCCATCCCAGGACACTAATCCATAGTATAAAAACCAGTCAAAAACTCGGAGAAATGAACCAACCTCAAAGTGAGCTATGGATTCTACATCATCCCAGTCAAAACCCAAAGCAGGCTTTTTGGGGTAGAAATTGACGAGCCGATTCTAAATTTCATAGGTAAACAAAAAGGACTTAGAATGGCCAAAACAACTTAGCAAAACCCAAACAAACAAACAAACAAAGCTGGAGGACTTCTACTACCTAATTTTAAGATTTATTATAAAGCTCCAATAATAAAGGAAATAAAGCATTGGTACCAAGATAGACAAGTAGATCAGTGGAATACTGCGTCCAGAAACAGACCCCCATTCATGGTCAGATGGTTTTCAACAGACATTCAAAGATAATTTGCCACAGGATTGACGCCTGTCTATGAATTTGTTGTGGAATAGGTGGAGTTCTGTCTAAATACAACTCAAAAGTCTCATATGCACCGCAAAGCTTAGTCATTTAATCTGCATGGACCTCAGGTTCACTTTGTAATGAAGACAGCCAACCATGTTTAGGTTCTACTGAGAACTTGATGACATCCGGCAAGGAAATGTGCTCCCAGATTAAAGTACCCTACGGGGCAATGATGCTGCCGGGTTTGATGTATACATTTATTCTACTGCCTTCAGGATGTGTGTTCCGAGCTGCTCTTCTGATCAAGAATTTGGAACTGAACTGATTCATCCCCACCTTGTTGCCCCATCCCCACAGGGACCATGATAGTGCGCCATATGCATCATAAGACATCCGGCCAGGATTTAGTGCCTGGGCTGTAGCCACAGAACAGAGCAAAGCTGAATGACCACACACAGGGTCGGAGCCTCTGACCACAGCCCCTTTGCCCTGCTTGCAAACCGACCCGGCTAAATGAGAGCTTCCTTTCTGCCTCACGCACATCAAAAGTGTTCCGAGAGAAGGTTCCCACCATTTACTCCCGAGCCACGGCTGCGGAAAGAATTCTTCGCTTCCAGCACAGCCCCTTCCTTGAAGAGGGCAGCCAACATAACCACAGCCTGATGGACTACTAATGGTGACTTTGTGCTTCAGAGAAGAAGACAGCTATGATGGTGACAGAAACTCCATCGGGCACCAAGGTCACGTAGAAGACAATTGACACAGCACCGAGCGATTCTGTCGAGCCTGATTGGAGTTCTCTGCCACCTTGCTATCTGTATCCTGTGTCTCCTTAGCTTTTTCCTTAAAAACTGACAAATAATCCATGAATGTTTCCAACACGAGCTGCCTCTGGCTCTTTGCCTTGTCCCTGGCTGCCTGTCTGCCCTCCGCCCAGGTGCGAGAGGACCATCGTGCTCTGGGCGTCCCTACATGGTGGCAAAGAATATGGACTGAGAACGACCACCTAGGTGCGTTCACATCCAGGCTCTCCCACTTTCTGGGCGACTCTAAACAGCACCTTGGATGTCCCCTAGCTTCAGTTTCCTCCTCTATTATAGTACCTGCCTCAGAGGGTAGTTGTGAGGAATAAACGAGACAGCAAGAGAAAGCCCTCAGCACAGTGCCTGACACATCGTCCAACTATTAGCTGACCTCGTTATTAACGTCATTATCACCGTCGCGGTTGTCACGATGAGGAGGGGGAGGGTGTGTATTTACGGTGATGAAACAGCCTGCTCCTCAAAATGTCATTGTAGCTATAGGAGAGGTCCCGGGGAGAGGCTCCTGACAAGGGGCCAGACTGGCCCGTGTCCAGAACAAAATGTGAAGCACTACAAACTTTCCTATGTAATGAAGGCCAGCGAGGGGCGGGGCTGAAAAAGCAGCTGTCTGTTGCACGGTGGCAAAGGAGGCGCAGGGAAGAGATGCAACAATATCCAGGGTGCTTAAATCCAGAAGGTGAAAATTTACAGCGGGGCAAAGGCGTGGGAGGGGACAGAGACTCAGCGTCTGGGGAATCGTGAGAGAAAAGCGGGTAGCGGGAGAGACGGTGAGAACCCCTCAAGATGGAAATAGATGGGAAGTTCAAGGAGAAGAGAGCCTAGGTTTGGAGCTTCTTGTGTGGTGGGTCCAGGATGTGAGGGCCGGGGGGAAGCGGGGTGGGAGAGCCAAAGGCAGGCGAAAGGCAGAAGGCATGACCAGCCCCGCGCTGCGCCTTCTCAGCCCGTCTTCGCTGTGGAGGGTGAGGAGAGAGAGCTGACACATCCAAGATTTCCTAGGACTGAACCCAAAAGCAGGCCAGGTGCATAGTAGACAACTGCCCAAAATGGTACCAGCTCACTTGAAAGCCAAAAAAGTGGATTCTGAGACAAATGAGAAGAACAAACCTTTATCCAAAACCCAAAATTGGTTGACGGTGTAGGGTGTTGGAAAAGACAGACGAACACAGACCTGACAAAGGAAGAAAGATGGATGAAAATGTGGGGAAGTCAGGCAGTTGGGAGCATGTGCTGTACTTCTACATCTCAGCAGCTTGGCTGAGGGCTCCACTTGCCCTATGGGACCAGTAAGAAAATAAGAACTTGGATGGTATTTCACAACTGTATATATTTTATCCCCCCAAATTTCCCAAATGTTAATAATCAGTTGATAATCAGTTCGAGCTGGGCATGAAGGATGTGTGTGTGTGTGTGTGTGTGTGTGTGTGTGTGGGAGAGAGAGAGAGAGAGAGAGAGAGAGACAGAGACAGAGACAGAGAGACAGAGAGATTGTAACTTGAAAACCAGCTGGGGGACAGGGATGCTACCAGAGAAGCTACAAAGGATCAGAACAAGATTATGTCCCCCTTGTTACTCCCTTGGCTTGGTCTGAAAGATTTAGTCCTGAATGTAGAATAAATTGAAGAAGCTTCTCCTGTGCTGGGTGATATAGTACCTCTGTGTTGTTTGCAGATTATACAGTCATTTTCCTGACAATTTTTCAGAGGCATCAGAATTTGGTTTGCAGGCTAATCATTGTCTTCTCTAGAGATCATAGCCTGGATGTTCCAGCCTCACATTTGTACGATACTTCCTGAAAGCAGAAACATGGGGAAATGACCTTGGTAAGGCTCTCCCAGCCATCCGTCTTATGGCCATGAAGCAATCCATCTGCCTTGGAGATTCCTCGACCCTCAAAAAAAATTTTTTGAGCTGCAATTAAATATGATGAGTAAGGTATATTTGTGGTCTGCACCAAAAAAAAATTTTTTTTCATTGCAAATCCAAAAGAAAAGTCTTTTTGAATCATCCCTGCATGATGCCCTACCATCTTCCAGCCCAAATCCATTAACATTGACCAACAAGGACGGACGATAGGTTCTGCTGGTAGTGCCTGTTTCCCGGGAGCATGGAACCTTCCCTTGTTGCATCCCTTGGCACAAGCCTGACATCATCCTTCCCTCCCATGGTCTCTCTGACATTGTACAATAGAACATCATGTCCTACTTTCCCCTATTTCCCTCAGGTGCCTCCTCTATCTTCAGGTTGGGAAACTACTATGATTCGGTGGATGGTGTCTTGGCTACCAACTGAGACTTACGTGACGTTACTTTGTGGTCAACTCTGTTCCTTCTCTAAAGTGCCACGTGGCCTCAAGTAGATACATCTATTTTTTTTTTTTCTCTTCTCCTGGCCCTTTGTCTTCACCACTTTCTCTCTCCACCTTCTATCATATGAGCACCACAGCCAAGAACTAGTAAAGAAGTGAAGAAGTTGTACCAAGAGTCCCAGCTGCCCCTGGAAATCTGTCCAGACAGGCATGTGTGGAGCAAGGCAGCCTCCTCCTCCTCCATTCATAATGACACGTTTTCTATGTAGACGGGCGAGGTGTAAGGCCTTCCATGGCAAACACCTAGGGATACTGACTAAGGAATGACGTAGTCAAGGACAGGTAAAGACACATGGCACAGGGAGGGCAATCCTGAACATTAAAAATGTGAGGAAGGGGAGGGGCGCCTGGGTGGCGCAGTCGGTTAAGCGTCCGACTTCAGCCAGGTCACGATCTCGCGGTCCGTGAGTTCGAGCCCCGCGTCAGGCTCTGGGCTGATGGCTCAGAGCCTGGAGCCTGTTTCCGATTCTGTGTCTCCCTCTCTCTCTGCCCCTCCCCCGTTCATGCTCTGTCTCTCTCTGTCCCAAAAATAAATAAAAACCGTTGAAAAAAAAAAAAAAAAAATGTGAGGAAGGGGAAAGAAGGAAATGGGGAGAAAGGAAAGAGGAGAGGCAAAGAAAAGGAAAACCAATTCAAAAGTGAAGAATGAGATCATCCGTGGAAAGCTTACTATTCACTCTTTCCATCACTCACTCAACAAGTGTGTTGAGTGCTGCTATGAGCGACGTGCTGCATCAGAGACGTTGAGGCACTTTATTCCATTTAATTCTCAGAACAATCCCATGAGCTAGCCGTGATTCCCCTTCTACAAATGATTAAACTAGGGCCCAGGGAGTTTGAGAAGTGAGCCCCGTTTGCACAGGTAATGGCAATAGAGCAGGGAGGGCTCAGATCTTCCCGGATTCATGACCCCAGCTTTTGTGTCACAGAGCCTCCGTGCCAAACATCCTATCGAATGAATATTTTGAATATCTCAGGATAGTGGACAGTGGCAAACCCAAAGTGTGGAATCATCGGTTCTGTCTGACCAATTCTGTCTCTTTTTGACACAAACAGGGGACTCTTGGTCCCTTCATGACTAGAGCAGCTGTAGAGTCTGACTACTGTAAGGACCTTCTATGTCATTCCTTTCTCTTCCCACTTTTTCACCCTCCCCAGAACAGAAGTCACTTCCATTTTCCTCCAGCTGCATCCTGGAGCCCAGCTTGGTTCCCCTGAGCACGTGGAGAAGAAAGCTCTAGAGCCCACCATGTCACCAAAGAAGTCAGAACACGGCAAAATAAAAAAGAGGGGACTCCGGTTGGGCGTATCCACCATGCCGTGCACTGTCTACAGAACTTGACGTGGGTCATCTCCTTGAACTTCACATTACAAGGTAAATATCAGTACCTCTGTTTCGCAGATGAGGAAATTGAGAGATTAAAGACATCTGTTAAGGTCACACAATTAGGAACTACTTGGAGTTCAGACAGAAATCCAGATGGTCGGCTTCTAACTCAGTTCCTTCACCACGAGCCCAACTGCTCCCCCAAAAGTCGGCATGAAGACAATTGGGGGGATGAGAGCCCCCAGGCTCAATGAGAGTTAGCTCTCATCATTGTTGTCGAGAGAGGCAGGAGGCACCAAGCCGTCATCCAAGGATAAGAAGGCTCAGAGAAGCCTCATCCTGACCCACTGCGGTGACCTCCACATCCTGTGCTCTGCGCAGCCCCCTCGATGATTTGACAGGTCTGAGGGCACCGAGTATCACCCAGCCTTTCTACACACCTCAAGCCAATTTGCCTCAAAGGTTAGAGAAAAGCCTATGTGAAAAGAACAACTGCGATGCCCTTTTAAAGGGTAGGAACTAGGGAGAGAGCAAAAGAGAAAGAAAGAAAGAAAGAAACAGAAAGGGTGTGTGTATTTTTCTTGAGGCTGGGAAGGGACCCAAGGAGCCGGGAGGTGTAATGGGATACGGTGCAGATTACAAAAGTTTTGTTACAGCTGTAATAGTCTTTCACAAAGGCACGGCCCTCCAGAGGGCCATATTTCATCTCAGCTTTCCCCACCACATAAGACAGAGGGTGAGGAGTTGGAAGGCAAGATTGGAAACTCATGCCGGATCTGAGCGAGCCCTGACGTCCCCGTGACCCTCCCATCAGACCGAAATGAACCGGACCCAAACGCTCTTCTCCGAGCGGGCGCTGGATCTCTCCTCCCCGTCATCTGTTTATTTATTTATTATTATTTTTTTTTTTCTTCACACTCTCCTTGCTGGAAACGCACTGCCTAGCAACCTGCTCTCTTACTCTAAACAGTCATGCACACAATTGTACGCACGCACTTGGAGACACTGGATAATATTTGAGTGCCTCTGATGGCCTTGCTGGGACCAACGGATCATTTACTTGGAAGAGTTAGTTCCTAGAATTTGTGTTAGTCAGAGATGCATCTCAGGCAGTCCCTGTGACCATCTTAGTCCCTCGAGAGACAGAGAGACAGCTCCAGAGGGATTCGTGAGAGGAAGGCAGGCACCAGCATTGATCTGGTGGAGAAGACAGTGAGCCCCCTCATGCAGATAAGTTACCTGTCAGCTACCTGACAGAGAATGCTCTAAGGCTTTCCATTCACTTCACGCAAAGAAGAAAACTCACTGGAGTCACCTTCCGGTTCAAAGGGATGGGGGACAGCCTCACTTCGCCTCCGTTCTGCCATGCCACTGTCCCCCTCCTCGAAGGGTTACCCCCTTCCCCAAAGTTAGGGTCAAGAGACTGGTGCCTCCTTGAGAGCTGTTATAACAACATGGTTGTGTCAGCTGGAAAGAGGCACATGATTGGGTCACATCCTAAAGATCCAGCTGTCCAGGCACCAGGGAAACTGACAAATTATTTTAACACTTTCCTTAGAAAACAAAGCGCCACACAAGGCTGATGCATAACCTAATGGGCTACCACAAAGTGCCCTGTACTGTAGTCAACACTGGGGTAAGAAATCGACCCTCCCCCCCATCCCTGAAAGTTCTCGACCCTCCCCCCATCCCTGAAAGTCACTATTCTCCTGGCTTTTATAGTAATCGCTTCTTTGTATCTTTTTATAGTGTTAGTGTCAGGTTAGCCTGCCCAGCTATCGGTTTGATCTTGACCATTTTTTAAAATGCAATGAGTCTTTTTTGTCTCTTTTCACCTATGGTTTCCCCTTCACCCCTTGCATTTCCTTACAACTCATCTGCTGAAGAATCTGGGGCATTTGAGCTGAGGCTCTGAAAATGAGCACTTTAAAACACGACAGACAAATAAATGAATCGGCTGGGTTTCTCCTTTGCCCTTCCTTGGACTTCCAGGAGATGTTGGGGGGCGGGTAGGAGTGGAGGGGGTACTAGTAGGGCCCAGGGACATTTCTTAGGCATGTGAAATGTCCAAGCCCCAGAGCCCCTTCCTCCCTGCCCTTCCGGGGGGGGGGGGGGGGGGGGGGGGGCAGGCTGCACTAACAGGTGTGGCTGCGGGTGGGGGGAGGGGAGGGAGGAGGAGTGTCACCGGCCCAGCCCCCACCCCGAACAGTCGGGAAGCTTCAGCTTCAGCTTGGAGTGGTAGCTAGGAGAGCTGCTGCAATCTAAAGTGAAAAGCCCAAAGGCTTTATCCCTGTCAGGGGCAGGGCTGACAGGACAAAGGCAGCCTGGTAACCAGAGAAGCCAGGGGGAGTCAGAACACCTGCCAGACCTTCCTGCTTCCATCGTTGATTTGCTCGGCCTTCCTTCCCCACTCTGGGCCTCAGTTTCTCCCCTCGGCAGCGTGCAGATGTGAGCATCCATCTTATGGAAGCATGTGGTCACGCATGTTTGCAAAGCCCCAGCTTCCCTGGGGAGGGAAGGCACCTGTGTAAATAGAGCAGCGAGGCGCCATGTGCTTGTTGGCTGCGTTCTAAGGGAGGCGCGGGTCCCAGGCTGCAGCCCCGATGCGGCAGGGGAACAATGCAGGCTCTGTTTGCCCAGCTGCAGCTCTCACCTTCCCCTCTGCTGCCCCATTCTCCGTCCCCACCCACTTTCCCTGCCAGGGGCCCAGGCAAGGGGCTGCGTTCCCATCAGAAAGCACTGACTCACTTTCGGAAGCTCTCGTCTGCGTAAAATTCAGTTTGATGATAAAAAAACTCAAAAACACAAAGAGGGAGGTTTTTTTTGTTTTTTTTTTTTTTAATTCCCAGGATCGCTCTCACCACTGTGTATGCTTACATGGAGGAGAGAAGATGTGGGTCCACCTGCTGCTAAGCCAGCCGGTTGTGCTCGGGAAAGAGGCACAGCCCTTTCTCCCTACCGCTCACTCACCAAGAAGCTCACATTGATGGAGAGGAGTCCCTCTAGCTCATGTTAACTTGTATACGTTTGGGCATGGGTCCTCAGCAAAGGGGAAAAGATAAATAACTGCCCATCAGTAAGCTGCAGCTTGGGAAGAATGAAATGCAAATCCACGCTTCCTTCGTACAGCTCAGCGTGGCTTGTCTTGCAAGCTGAATCTGGCTGGGGTATTTTCTTTTCCTCCATGTGATCCCAAACTCAGACCAGCATAACAGATTCAATCAGCTCCAAAGATCAGCTTTTCTTTAGCATTGGAGCAGACCACTGTTTCTTCAGCTGAAACACTTGAAGTAACTAGCCTACAAAATGTTACCTTCCTAAGCAATTTTCAAGAATAACTTTGATAACATACTGTCAAGCCTGAGTGGTTTGGCCTAAATACTTCTCCCTCACCAGCTACTCTTGGCTGGAGTTCTTTAGATCTATTTACTTGGGTAAGACTCAGGATACCTGGGAGTTCTTAGGTGAATTATCATTACCTGTTGATTACGTGGGCTGGACACAACTGGGGAGCAGATAACAGGCAGCAAGTATTTTCTGCTCGGTGTTAACGGAGATACACTTGGTCTGAGCGAAGAGTGAGAGGGAGGTCCAGAGTTTGGGAGTCATGAAGGAGGATGGGTCTGTGGATCCCTGGAAAAGAGAAGAAAGGGTGCCGAAAAAGTGAGAGCATATTCCAGCAGAAAAACATAGACTTTAAAGTTTTGCTCTTATCATTGCTGATTCTGAATCAGCCATGCCTCCTGGGGAACCTCACCAGCTCCACTCCAGACAGTATGGGGACGTCTACCATTTTCTAGGGAACCTCACCAGCTCTAGTCTAGACAGTATGAGGAAATCTACCATTTTCTGGAGAACCCCACCAGCTCTAGTCTAGATAGCATGGGGAAGTCTACCATTTTCTGGAGAACCTCACCAGCTCTAGTCTAGACAATGTGGAATCATCTACCATTTTCTGGGTGCCTGAGGGAGTCAGGAAGATGCCTGGCCTGAGTGTTGTCCTCTGGGAAACTTAAAAGGTGGCAGAATCAATGTTCCCCATTCCAGCAACATGGAACTAAAGGCCAAGGGTTTAACAGAGCAGATTGAGAGAATTTTTCAGGACTTACTGAGCAGGACTTTAAGGACTCCAACAGTTTAAGCTTCAGACTTAACCCAATACCCATCTCCAGCTAGCTCTCCAGTCCATTTCAATCCTTTAGTGCTGCTTGTCGGGCCTCTCTCTGTGCCTTGATTGTCTCTCTTCACAATTTTTTGCTACATTTTTTCATATTATCTTCTCTGCCCTTTTACTACAAGCAGCCCAAGACCGTCTGCTTGGATTTTCATGATTCTTTCCATTTTCACCCCCACTTTTTCTGCTGTTGGTCTTGGATGGGCTCTGTGCTTGAGTTTCAGTAATTTCCTGGCATTTTCTGCTGTTTCCTCTGAGGCATTGTTTTTCCCTCCATGTCCTCTACTCTTTTCAAATCTCCTCCCTTATCTTTAGACCCATCTGCATGAACTAAGTGGGCCAGTTAGACTACAAAGGGATAAGTGGAGTGAGGGCACAAGAGAAACTGAGAGCCCCTCAGCCAGCAACTCAGCAGATTGGCCAAGAGAAAGAGTAGAAAGAATCAATTACATTTTTTTTTTATTTTTAGGAACTAAAAATTAAAGAAAAGCAACCAAGAAAAAAAGTAAAATTAAGAGAAAAGAGGGAGGGTAAGGATGCGAAAGGCAGAAATCAAAAGGATGTAAGAATGTATACACCAAGCAAGTAAAAGCTCTCTTTCAAAAAGGAGGAGGTGAGGAGTCATTGGTCTGAGCCTGAGAGTTTACCTTCAGAGCTAAAATCCAGAATACATGTCCCTGCATCCTGTTGGATTTACACAGATCAGAGTTTTCCTTTGACCAATGGAATCTGAAATTTGGACTTTCTCCTATCCACTAAGGATGTGTATGATGAATACCCTTTCCTGGAAACCTTTAAGAAGTGATGAGGTCTGTATTTGCTTGTGATCTATTGCAAGAGGGCTTAAGCATTGTGACTTCTGGGATCTGCCAGTGTGAGGAGGTTAAAGGGAGACTTCAAGACCATCAACCTTCCCACTTACCTAAGGAGTCTGCTAAGCTGGAGAATGGGTATAATATTCTGAGTTTAAGAGAGCAGAGCAGAGAAAATTGTTTTTCTCTGGCCCCCATTCTTTCCTGACAAAGGGGCATTTAGGGTCTGTACTGGACTGAATAGCGTCCCCCCACCTCCCAAAATATTTGGGTCCACCCAGAACCTGTGAAGGTGGCCTTGTTTGGAAATAGGATCTTTGTAGATGTAATCATTAAAACAGATTCGGGTGGGCCTTAAGCCCAATATGACCGGTGTCCTTATAAGAGAAAAAAAAAAAAACAGACAAAAAGACACAGACACATAAAGGAAAAGCCATGTGAAGGCAGAGACAGAGATTGGAGAGCTGCATCCATAAGCCAAGAAACATCAAGGGTGCCAGCAACCACCAGAACCTAGAAGAGACAAGAAGGGATCCTCTGTCAGAGGACAGAAAGGACATCGCCCTGTCAACAACTTGATCTCAGACCTCTGGCCTCCAGAACTGTGAGAGAATAAATATCTATTGTTTTTTTTTTTAATTGTTTAATGTTTATTTATTTTCGAGGGGGGGGGGAGAACGGGGGAGGGGCAGACAGAGAGGGAGACACAGAATCCGAAGCAGGCTCCAGACTCTGAGCTGTCAGCACAGAGCTTGACCCAGGGCTCGAACCCACGAACCGTGAGATCCTGACGTGAGCCGAAGGTGGACGCTTAACCGACTGAGCCACCCAGGAGCCCCAAATATCTATTGTTTTAAGCCACCTAGTTCGTGGTGCTTTGCTATGGGGGTCCTAGAAACTAATATAGAGCCCAATGCCTCAGTGTTAGGCATACTAAGGCCCACAAAAGGAGTGTTAAGACTTGCCTGGCCTTTGTCTGTGGACATCTTTCTGGCTTCCCCTAGGTCAAGGTCTCTGAGGCCACCAAGCCTTCATTCTGCCCCGAGTGACCCTCTGACCGCTTCTTCCCACCGTCTTGCCTTTCATTAAACACGCACTCATGGGGGGTGCTGGCTAGTGTGTCTGTTGCCTTTTAGTGCTGTGTTTTATTTCTGTTTCACATAAATATAGAAGCCCACTTGGAGGGAAGCCTGCCTTGGCAAGGAGGCCTTGGGCAGTCCTGCCAGTTTGCATATCTCTCAAACGAGTTATGAGTGGATGGGGACCGGGAACTGTGCCTGGCTGCCTCTCCCCTGAGCCCTGTAGTCCTCCCGAGAAAGTGGCCCAGCAGTCCCCCCAAACCCCCTTTCTTTTCCAGGAATAGAACAGTCACTCAGCCACAGCATGAGGAGAAAGGAGAGGGTATCACACACAATCCCCCTCAGCTCCCTGCTCCTCACAAAGCGCTTCTTAAACCGAAGTGGAGTATTTTCAAGCTGCTGTTCTTTGTTCGTAAGCAGGTTGTGGAGAAAATCTCCTGGCACAGGCTGATTTAGGGCTACTAGTTCCTGACTCGAGAGGAGGCACATGCCAGACATGCCCTGGGAAATCTCGCCACGAGGCTGTAGAGATTCTGCAGGTGAGAGCACGGGAGGGCCCCGGCCAGATGCCTGAGCCAGCAGAGTGGGCCTGGCCAGTGGAGATATGGGACAGGGTGTTGAGTTTTTAATGGAGTAGGTCTCCTCCCCCTACAATGGTCACTATGCTTTCAGTCTCCCACGTATCCAGAAAATTCTTTCTTCTGTGAGAAATAAACAGGGCTAATGATTACTAGCATTGTTTCTGTGCTCCAGGCATAGCCTTCTAGAATAGAGGGCTGGAAAGAACCTGAAGATCCCCACAGGCCAGCGATCTCCACACTGCAGAGCGTGCACTTCAGGAATTGAGCTGGACAATCAGTTGGGGTGTGGGAAGAAACTGTTGAACATCCCAGCTATATTTCCTTTGTTCTCAAAAAAAAAAAAAAAAAAGAGCTTTATTAAGAGCTAATACAAGGATTGACTGGAACAAAGTTACGGCGTTTATCAAGATGTGTATATTAGAAATGAGTCTCTTAAAATTAGTTTTGGTTATGCACCATGATCAGTAAAAAAAATATAGGGTCCACCCTTCTGGTCCAGGGGCTTTCAAAATATGTGCTGGGGGTCAGGAGGGGCGATATAAAGAGAGAGGGTGTCTTGAGCAAGTGAGGGGCCTACTTAATCCTCTCTGGGCCTCATGAGGTAATTCGGCTCTGCTTCTGTGTGCTCTACACTCTGAACTTCTGCATTATGATTTGTATGATGAAAGAGTTTGACTAAAAAAAAAAAAAAAAAAAAAACAGTTTGACAAAATGACTGAACTATTTCAGCTCCTTTATATTTTAGATGGGGAACCTAAGGCCTAGAGGAAAAGTGATGGCCTCCAGCAACACAAGTTATCAGGGCCAAGGCCAAGGCTACAACTCTCTTTCTTGACTTTTAGTTCACTGGGTTTTCCAACTGAGCCAGGCATTCTCCAGATCACGCGCCCTGTTTGGGTGAGCCTCCATGAAAAAGCCAAGCCAGAGGGAGATGGGGTAGGCAAGATGGCGTCTCTGAGCATGGAGCTCTGGTCACCGTGACCCTTCCGACGTCACTCCGCTGCCTGTCCAGGACTTTTCCTAGGAGGTGAGCAGCCTGGGTGCCCTCACTCTTGACTGGGCCCTCCACCAACAGACTATCGACAGGCTTGACCGCTCCCAATGACTGTCTTTTCTGTTTCGAGAAGGCCCTCGTGTTCCCGGGACTTTGGAATGGGGTGAGAACACACAAATTAGAGATGGGCAGAGGGTTTCTTCATTGATTACATTATCTTAAATGGGGGAAGTACTGATCTTTCTCTGACTTTACGTCCCAGTAATCACACAAAGCAATCTCTTTCCTTTAGAGATCATCAAATCTCCTATGTTCATCTTTTCTCCAGTTGATGATCAGATCCAGGCTCACACGTGTGCTGCTACCAGGCCACTGCTCTGGGGTGCTCCCAAATCTTTTGTGTTTTGGGGGAGTTTAGTATGGGCAAGGCTCTTTGGGGGCTAAAAAGAACTTCAAGACAGTCATCTGCCTTTAAGAAAAATATTTCACAGATTAAAAAACAAAAAGCCCACAGAGAATACAACTAGAAATATAGGCAAAGATAATACTGCTTCTGAGTGGGTACCAGAGAAACTGAAAATTCTTCCTGTCACATTCAAACTCCTTGAACGTAGAAAATGTGTCCTAAATCAATATGCCTAGTGCTCAGCAAATAATAGATGCACCCAGGGATGCCTGGGTGGCTCAGTCAGTTAAGTGTCTGATTCTTGACTTCAGCCCAGGTCTTGATCGTAGGGCTGTGAGTTCAAGTCCCACATCAAATACATACATACATACATACATACATATGTTCAGCAAATGAATATTAATTCAACAAATAAATGAACACACGAGTAAATGAATTCCTACACAAATGAACCTGTAAACAAGAGGAGAAGGGAGTCATCTTGAGTGATCCGGGAAACTTCATTGTTCAGGATGACTTTGAAGAATGATCTGGAGTCAGAAGAAAAGGAGAGAGCACGTTTGGGGTGGTGAAAAACTACCAAGGCAGATAAGCAGAGAACCACTCGGCTGGCATTGGGTGCTAACAGATTTGAAAACCGAATAGTCGGACCAGCTTGATAGGTTGGAAGGCAAAACTAAGGAGGATGTTTGCTCCTGTGAGCAAGAATGACTAGAGGCCGTTAGGCAAGAGAAAAGTTTAATGACAGCTATGTTTTAGGAAGGTGCGTTGGAGGTGACGTGAAAGGGGGATGAGAGGAGGAAGGGATGATGCATCCGTTTTCCTTATAAATCCTCTCCTTCCATTAGAACATTTCACCCTGAAGTCCAGCCTGACTGTAGCCTAAGATCCAAGGCAAGCAAAGAAAAGCAAGAAAAGCAGGCCTTAATATGACGTCCTCTTTCTTCTACCACCTGTCCAAGGCCATCTTCCTTTTCTCTGCAGGCTTTCCTTGTGGCCCAGTATGATTTAGCACCTGGCATACTAAAGCCAGTCAATTCGATTTTTTAAATGGCCAAATTAGCCAAAAATGCTACTTTTTCAACCAACTTGCCCTCCGATCAGATCAGCTCTAAGGACTGACCTCGGCTAATGCAATCTTGGGCAAACAACCTGCAACCCTTCTTTGCCTCCATTGCCTCTGCCTCAGGCATCGTTGCCCGGCTCTGTTTCCATTTTAGCTGCTTCTATCATTGTCTATAGCCCTATCTCTGCTCTTGTACTCAGAAGTGTGCCTTCTCTTTAGAATGTAGCTGTAATATGCACCCTGAGCAACAGCACGGCAATGTTTCTTAAACAGACAGTCTCACATCCCCACAGGGAGTCCTTTTGGATCTGTCAAAAAAAATCTGATCCAGCAACATGAATTATAGCCACTGTTTTCTCAAGGCCTCCGGACAACTCCAGCTGAACCCAAGGGTCCTAAACACACACCATTTCTCCCAAAGAATGTTCTACGAAGGCAATCTACCCACCAGTCTCTCCAGAGAAACCTATTTAACTTGGCCACTCTCCCTCATATCTTTCATCTATTTTTGTTAATAGTGATAAATATTTATTTCTTTTCTTGCCTGGTAGGATGCTAAATCAGGAGGCCTACGCAACAGCATCATTATGTCTGTGCGGCGTCGTTTCTATGTCTTTGGATATCAACGATAATACTTTGTGTTGAGAGTGATACGTACACCAGAAACTACCTTTTGGATTTAGGAGGCCATCTAATGCATGGACTAGCAGACTTTGGGAGAAGTCTGGAAAGAAAGCCTCATGTCATATTCTTTTTTGTGGTATTAGTGCTTGGCGTAAGCTATGAGCTCGATAAGCGTCTGCTAAACAAATGGATTAACTAAGGAATTGTTTCAAGATGGAGCTCACTCAATTCCAGTTGTCTTAACTATCCCAGACCTTTCTAACTTTAATATCTACCGCTGTAGACCGATTCTTACGTCTATAGCGTTATTCGAGTGCACACTTTCATGTGTCTTTGTTTTGAGGCTCTGTGCATTTTTCTCCTACAACACTTTAGTACATCATGGCTCCCCTTCAGTGCATGGCCGATTAAGGATGGTCACTAATTCTTTGTCACCCTTCCCATTAAACAGTGGGGTGTATTTTCTCTCCCCTTCAATCCAGGATTAGTAGTGCCTATTTCGAGCCACAGAGTATAGAAGAAGCGACACGACATCAGCTCAGGCCTGACCTTTAAAAGGACTACTTGCTTCTGCCTCCGTCTCTTGCAGCCCTGCACTGAGGTTCTGACTACCATACAGAAAGGACCAGGAGCCCAGATGACCCAGGCTTCTAACTGTCCCCATCAAGGTGCTGGGCATGTGAGGTAAGCCAACCTGGACCCGCCAGAAAACATAACCACTCTGCTGTGAAAAGCACACATAACATGAGCCGTACGAGGACGGTCCACTTGATAGCCCCAGCCGAGCTCCCAGACAAGAGCCAGCATCGGTTGCCAGCCACAGAAGGGCACCATTTTGGATGACTTACTCACTAAACCTCAGGAAAATTGCAGCGCCCTCCCCAGCCAATATCCAACTATAGGTTCATGAGAGATCGCAAGCAAGAACTACCCAGCAGAGCCCAGTCCACACGCAGACCTGTGAACTATAAGGATGAGTTACTGTTTTAAGCCACTAAGTTTTGAGGTAGTTTGTTATACAGAAGTAAACAACCAGCACACGCTGCCATGCAAATGAAAGTTGAATCGAACTTTCTCTGCATTGGCCTTTTCTCTGAAGTGTCTACAATGCCTCCCAGAGGGTTTTGCCCTCAGCCGAGGGAGGATAGCACATCTCACTTTACAGACAGAAGGACCAAAAATAAATAGGACCTCCTCTCCGTGGGGACTGTGAATAACTCCATATGAGCATATGACCATGTGTCCACCACCTGCCTTCATGGTATCTTAGCGCTGGGAAAGACTGGACAGCACCTAATCCATCCACCTGCCTCCTAATACAACTACTCCCTAAAATCGATCCTACTCAAGAACTCTGCTGGGGTTTTTATTCTTCATCTGCTTCTTCTTCTCTTCTTCTTCTTTTTTTTAATCCCAAGGAGAGGAGATCTTGCAGCTACCTTTGGCAATGCATTCCAGCAGGTCATAAATCTTAATTAAAGCATTCTAACAGATGCTTCACCTCGATGCCTCCAAATGCAGCTTCAATCCTTCCTTCCTGCTTCTTCACCTTGTGTTCTGCCTTTATTTTCCTAAACGTTGAGGATTCGTGAAGGAAATATGACTCCAAACTCCCTTTTATTTTTCTTTCATAGATGTGAAGGGTGGGTCACTTCATTCCTTTAGGGAAGCTGGAATGTTGTCATTCAGAGACACCCCAGTTTTCTGATCTGAAAAATGCAAGATAAAACTCCCTGCCCTGCTTGCTTGAATGAGTTGATGAAAAGATCAAACCGAGGGTGCCTATGGGAAAACACTTCATAGGCACTAAAGCATTCTATAAATTCATGGAATCCTGGGATGCGTTTGCTGTTGGCTTAAGAAATCTCACAGAGAAAGTAAGTTAGTTGTTGCCTAGGGCTGGGGGACATGGATGGGTTGGGAAGTGATGGCTAAGGAGTGCAGGATTTCTTTTGGAAAACAATGAAAATGTCCTAAAAGTGTGATGGCACACAACTCTGTGAATATACTAAAAGCTGCCAAATTGAAATGGGAGAATTGCATGCACTATGAATTATATGTTAATAAGGCCGTTAAAAAAGAAGGAAATCTCAAAGTTTTCATCTCTTTTCTGGATTCTCATTACTCTTTTTTCTGGGGGTCTTCTGTCCTTTGTCATTCGCTGAGCCCCATCAGCCATATGCCTTGTCTCCCATCTCCAACACCTGGACCATTTTCGGGTTCTCCCCATAAAAGGAAGCCTGTCTTCTACTCAAAGCAGAGAACAACAGAAGAAATGAGCCTACATCGAGCAAACAGCAAACATGCACGGGATAAATTGGAGACGTTAGAATCTGAGATATGATGTTGTAAAGTGGATTATAGTCTCCAGCAAAGGCTGCCAAAATGGGACCGAAAGAGATATTTAGTTGAGGAAGGCTTCTAGGTCTTACAACTGGGTTACAGAGCTTAGAGATGAGGGGCAAAAGCCCATCTTTGTCTTGACTTTAAAAACACTCTGTCCTCCTCACCTTGCCTCTTTTCCATCTCCTGGCAATGCCGAAGAATGAGGAGAAAGAAGTTGGAGGACACAGGTCACAGCTTGCCTCAATTTCCCCTGCCAGCTCCCCAGGTCTGTCTTGTTCTGAGAGAACCTTCTCTGAGGCAGCCTTGAGAACTGAATCAGAGGCCAGGAGGGCAGTAAGGCCTCCAGGAATCAAGGGTGCCTTTAGGTCACCAATGGGCTCTGGCCAAAGAGCTTCCCCTCCACTGGCCCCGGTCTGGTGCTTCCAAGGCCCTGACAATGATGGAGCACTCCTTAGGGAGGCCCTTCAGAAGGATCTCGTGTCCACAGGAGCCAAGCTGACATGCTGTTTTAGGGTCTCAGCCTTTCTCAGAACACAATCCGGGCTAGGATCAGCACTCCGCAAACCGCAAAATTAAAAATGAATCCCACTCTCGGGGAGCACGTGGGGCGGTGGTGTCACTCACCCTGGCTCATGAAAGCCAATACCCTGACCCTCACCCCCTCCCCTCGCCTGCCACTCTCAGTTCCATCCAGACCTTCATCTTACCAGCACCAAGTCAACAGAACGGGCTTCGGACAGCTGCAATAATCATCATCCCTCACTTGATGGCTCCGATTCCTGTGGAGCCTGCCCTGTGCCCTCTCCCCTCCACCCTCCCATGGCCGCGCACTCAATTCATTCTTGTCCTGGCACCAGCAGCTATTTTCCACCACCCTGCTTGGCCCGCCTCCAACCCACCGCCCCAAGGGGTTTTCACTCCCCACTTCATCTGTCTCCTTCATGCTCCTCCTGCTGGAACTGGATCTTCCAGCTCTATTTCTGGATTTTTTCCACTGCCCTCTCTTTGACGAGGCGGTTTGCTTCTTCAACCTGCCTTGCATCTCCCTGGCCTCTAATGAGCTTCTTTAAAATCCTCCAGTGTCAGGTGTAGAACTACAGTCAGGAACTATGTTCTTGCCCCCCCCCCCCACTGCCACCCCCCCGTAGATTCCTCCTCCCTTTCCTTCCCTACCCCATCACAGAAAATAGAGCTTTGGTGAAATGAGGGCTTTGTTGTTGCCTCCTGTCCTGGAAGAGGTCCCCAAGCCCTCTCTGTGATGCCACTGTCACTAGGGAGAAGGGGGGATAACTCCTCTCTTTGTTGGACAGAAACCTGTGTCCACAGCCTTCTCAGCTTCTCTTTCACTGATTTTCCATTCCCGCCTTCTCCCTTGGCTCATACACCAACAGGACAAGCGCCGTCCCCATTTATATTATTATAGTTAACATCAATCCACAGGACTTGGCACTAAAGTTTCTCATAGGTACTAAGCACTCTGGGTTACTGACCAGTTTCTATCTTTAGGCAACTCCATAGCTTGGGGCAGAGACTCTTTCTCTAAACCCGGGAACCAGTTCTCAGGCCCTCGGTACTCAGTTGGCCTCTCTCTTCTCCTGCCATATTCTTTTTGAGAAAGTTGTGCTTCCTTCTGCCTATGCCAGCCCTTCAGTTTCCCAAAGTCCCATTTCTAAGAATCGTGTAAATCATCTTCACTCACCATCCCCTTCCGGGAACCTAAAACATTTTTTACTGCCCCAAGTGGCTTCAACTGGCCCTCCCTTCACTTTTGAAAATAGTTAGCCCACATTTACCACTGCAAATATAGATACATATTTGATCTAGACACAGAAAGTACAACTTCTAGTCCCCACGCCACTATAAATCAACTGTATAAAATTAAATAAGCTGGATCACCTCCCTGAGCTTTGTTTCCTAAATTTAGGGGACTGAGTTAGATACTTATCAAGGGGCCTTATAAACTCTAATTTTCTGCTATTTGTTATCCCTACATGACTTCTTCAAGAGTATTGATTATTTTTAGAAAAGTTTTACCAATATAACTTCAAAAAGAAGAATCATGATAGATCTTGCTTTTTCTTCTAACATAGAAGTTCTTTTGGCCTAAGTGAGTTCAATTCCTGGATCTTTTTTAAAGATTTTATCTTTAAGTAATCTCTACACCAGCATGGGGCCTGAGTCATGGGTCAGAGCCCTGAGATCAAGCATCACATGCTCTAGCAACTGAGTCAGCCAGGTGCCCCCAATTCCTGGATCCTATGGTACCTGCTTGTGTGGACTTGAGCAAGGATTTAAGCTTTTCAAATCTAGGTTGTCATACCTCTAAAATGAGTATAGCAGTACCAAGGTTATAATGTATGTAAGGCACCTAACATGGGGAGTGGTGCATAGTGAGTGTTTAATAAAACATCAACTATCAACCATGAATTTATCTTTGATTTTCATTGCTTCTATGGTCCCTATTAAGTGGAACTAAAAATATCTCTGCGATAATCAGTTTGGTCATGATTGTAAGAACTAGTATGTTTGGCAAATGAAATCTACTTCCATAATCCTTGGATAGTTTCTGTTCCCAGACTGGGATTCCAAATGGCACCATCAAGGTTGGATGCTTTCACATGGATGGATATGTTTCTCTGGCACATTCTGAACTATATTCCCTACTGAACTATATGTCCCTACGGACAGCTGAGAGTTGACCATCTGTATTTAATCAAAATTTTTCTTAGCTTTGTAGCTTACTTTGAATTCTTTGTGTATGTACACGGAACTCCTGGAAATTTACACAAAGAAAGGGACAGAATGCCCAATAGAAAAATGGGCAAAGATGTGGACAGGCGTTCACAGAAGGAGAAACTTAGTTGCCTAAACAGAATAGGATGAGACAAACTTATTTGTGACCAAGACACACAGACAAAATAACAATATCATATCGTTTTACACCCATCAGATCGGCAGACAGTATCAGAAAATTGGGTAAGTCAAGGTGTTTGTGAGGCTAGGGAGATAAAGGAATCCTGACACATTCTGATGAGAGTGTAGACTAATGTAGTCATTCTAAAGAAAGTCTGGTAGTACTCAATCAAATGAGGTTTATGTTCAGATATTCTCTATGACAAGCATTCACAGTCCTGAGTAATATCCTAGAGAAAGTCTCCACGGGCCTTCAATGAAAATCTGTGGGATTATTTCCCCAGAGCGTTGCTTTTTAAAGTAGCGAATCGGAGGCAATTTGGGTGCCCATTCCTGGTGTGGTAGATGTACATTACAGAACACGATAAGTCTGTGAGAACCACAACAGAGAGCCAGTACCACGCCTTTTGATCCCCCCTGCCCTACTCCCCATAAAGCGATTTCTTTATTGCAAACATAATTCATGCTTACTGGAAATACTTTTTGGAATCCACATAAAGAAAACAAGAAAAGAAGAAAGTCATTTTTAATCCTCCCACCCAGATATAACTGCAAGTGACATTTTGATGTGTACATCCCCAGAATTTTTTTTCTATGCAGTTACATATATATAGCTCCCTAGCATACTTAATTTGGAGCCTACTGCCGTGCTACTGGGTAATCTTCTTTTGTCATTCAACAATATATAGTGAACAGCCTTTTATCCCTCTGTATCTGCTAGGAACCCAACAGGAAACAGATGGCACACACCCGAAATAGGATGAGTCCAGAAGGGTTTGCTCACAAAGAACTGTTTACAAAAAAGTGTGGGTGGGGTGTGGATAAGGTGACCGTGCGAGCACATTTGCCTGGGGTGATCCTGGGAAGATCTGTTGTTTTAGTGTCATATCCAGTGTGACATTTCCCAGATTCCCCACCTTTTACTAGGTCTTCTCATTCATTGTTGGACTGACATCACGTGGGATGGGTTTGGAAAACTGCCTTTTATACTTTCAACATCCGCCATGGTGTCACCGGGAGTCTATGAGATGTGTGTGCCTTGAACATGCGGCTAGATCCGGAAGTCTACCTGTGATAGTGGTCTCTCTTTTCTCCACCATTCCCAGAGCCAATGTAATTATGCCTCTCTCCAAGAAAAGTATTCCAGGTACCCACTAATCATATATTTTTTTAAAGTGTACCTGGACCCAGGGCATGTAAGGACAGCATGCCCTATCCTCTCCTAGTCCCAGGTGTAGTGTTAGACGTATTTGGTGCTGCGGTCTTTACTCAGTCCCTGGAGTGTGCCGCCATTTGGCAGTGGAATGTGCCAAAATTGAGAAACGCTCACAGCTAACGGACAGCAATGAACCAGCAGGACTGTTGTAAGAGGTGAGAAATTACAGATTAAATATATATATATATATATATATAAATATATAATATATTTTAAAAATATATATGTTATATATAATATATTTAAAATATATAATATATATATTATATTGTATATATATAGTATACATATTATATATACATATATATTATATTGTATATATATAGTATATATATTATATATACATATATAAGTATATATATACTATATAATATATATACAGTATATATATATAATGTGTGCAGGAAATACACACTTAGTCACAAAACATGCTACAGTAGCTTGTATAAAATACGTAAAATAAGGTATACGTAAAATAATAAGGTATAAAATAAGATGCCACTATGTGTTTATTTTTATTGTTTAGTAATCTTTTTATTTCACAATAAACTCCTCCACCAGCAGTGACCTCTAAAACACGTAAGCTCACCTTTGATGAAAAATTAAGTATTGAATTTCCATTTCTCAAGAAACTTAGTGATGGGCATGTAATTTGCACATAACCTTTGCCTACGTTTATTGTCCGCAACAAGGGATAATCATATTACTAATCACATGAAACATTAAAGACACAAATATGGTGAGGAAGCATTGGCATCTATTTCATTAAGAGGTATTATTTTAAAGGCCATGACCCAAAATAATAATTTTACACATTATAGCTACAGAAAGTACGCTTACAGGGGCGCCTGGGTGGCTCATACAGTTAAGCATCCGACTTTAGCCCAGGTCATAATCTCGTAGTTTGTGAGTTCCAGCCTAGCATCAGGCTCTGTGCTGACAGCTCAGAGTCTGGAGTCTGCTTTAGATTCTGTGTCTCCCTCTCCCTCTGCCCGTCCCCTGCTCACACTGTCTCTCTCTCTCTCTCAAAACTAAACGTTTAAAAAAATGTTTTTAAAGTACACTTACATATATATATATGTGAACCATGACTTTTCATGAGTTCACCTTTAGATCAAACGAATGTCCTCCTAACATATCTTTGCTCCTTTTTAATTTCAGATTTTCTGGTATTTGAACAAAAAACTGAAGTGACATCTTTTAATCTGTTGGGTCCATTAGCTGAAAGCCTGGTAAGGAGCTAAATAATGCCAATTTTTTATCAGTATTTTTAGATAATTCAAATAGGAAATCAGTTTTCTGAATTAAAAAAAGAAACTCAATTTTTAAATTCAATTCATTCAAACTGAAACTTTAGAATTTAATCTGACATGATTGTAGATACTTCAAATTCGGTTAAAAAGTCCACCATTGAAGATAAAATTGTTTGTTTGGGTAACAGTAACATGAATACAAATTTTGGTGAAGAACAGCAAATGAAGAAACCCATGTAGCAAAAATATACCTAGAATAGGTTACAGTACACACATAATTCTTAATTATTTTTAAAAAGTCTACAATTCAAATAGAAGCTGTGCTTGTCCAAACATACCTTGTCTAAAGTAAGAGAGTGGATCTGGAGGGCAAGCAGAACATATCTGGTAACTCCCTAAATGCTCTTCTCCAAGAGTGGTTTTTAAACTATTTTTAACTATGAATCTTTGGTTCAAATTCAATCGTACGTGGAAGCCTGGTTTATAAAACAGAACAGTACTGATCAAAAACGGGAGACCCAAAGCCCCAGCTCAGAGGACTTCACGGAGAATTGCTTAAAAACTACTGTTCCACAGCATGAGTTTAAATGTCTGCATAGTCCTTTGAATCACGTGCCATAATTCATTAAAACAATTGTTAGAAATTTCCAAGTTTCAAGTTTTCTCTTACTAAGCAAGCAGTGCTGTGATTAACATCTTCACAGATAAATCTCACCATAAAACATTAGTTATTTGCTTAAAAATATTACTATAAGTAGAATAATGACTCATTATTGTCTCATGACATTTTTGTTTCTTGATGTGTGTTGCCTTGTCTCCTTTCAAAATACCATACTTTCAACATTTCAAATTACAGTGCTTAAAAGTCTCAGTTTCTCTGCATTCTGCCAACACTTGGTATTACCTTTTTTAAAAATATTTTTGTCACTCTTTTAGACACAGACAAGTAGCATCTCATTGTTATTTCAATTTATAAAAAACGATTTGCTTCTGTTAGGATTCAAGCTGAACTTTTTTCTGTATATTTTTTTGGCTGTTTACATTCATTAGCTATATATGTTTCCCTTTGTTACTGATTTGTTAAGAGCTCTTTCTATAGAAGATATATGTAACAAATATTTCCTGTGTGTGTTTTTTATGGAACTGGGAAACATACAAGCTATAGAATCCCATCTATCAATGTCATCCTTGTGAATTTCTTCCCTTGATGTTGTGCTTAAAACTTCTATCTTAGAAAGTCTCAAGACAGGCTATCCTTAAATGAGCTACTCTGATTTTTTTTCTTCCCTTACTAATAAGTAGAGAAGCAAAAAGGACATTGAAAAAAAAAAAAAAAAAATTAGTGAAAACAAGGACCAGAGAAGGAGGGTAAGAGGGGTGGAGAACTCTCAATGCAGCCAAAAGATGTGGGTGAACTTTAAACACTTTGCTGTCAGGATTTGAAGCCAGAAGAACTTGTGATCTTGAGGAATAAAATATTCACTTTTTATTCTTCTGTTTGAATCCATTAGAACAAGCCTGGGGTGAAGGCAGAGAACAGGATAAGATGGCTTCCAGGGGGGTATAGCTCCCCAAAGCAGCAGGATCTGGCTTCAGACCTGCAGGCTCGCCTCCCCCAGAAGGGGCTTCTGCCTCTCTCAGACATGGGCGAACCCCTTGTGATATGTGAGAGTCCCAGCAGTGTTAATATTCTGGCTAAAGGAGCTCTTGTTGCCTGATGCAGGGGGGGTGGGGGAAGTAACAGTTTGACCAAAATGGCAAAAAAAAAAAAAAAAAAAAAGTCCAGGAAAAAAAAGTTGGGTGGGGCAGGAGGCCCTAGGAAGGGAGGGAGGAGGAGAGTCCTCCCCCCACCCCCACCCCCCATGCACCTGGCGAAGCCTCTGCCCTCAAGGGACCACTCCTTCCCTGGCCAGCTGGTGTTTTCCCATCCGCCCTAGGCCTGGCCCCAGGCCATAGACATGCTCAGGAGTGATGTCTATCTTGGAAAGATCTCTGCAGATGCTATTTTGATAAAACTCTAATCCTTCCCCCCCCCTTCTCCCCCTTAACCTCTCCACCTCCAGCCAAGGCCTTTGTGTGTTTGTGTCCTGCGTGTTTGGGGAAGGGAGGCGGGATGGAGGGGAGGGGAGCTTTATAACCAGCAAAAGCAGGCTCTGGTTTCATGGAGTGGATTAATGCCCTGAAGCGGCTGCCTGATCCCAGCTATCGGAGCCAGGTAGACGCTGTGGCGAGAGGTTTCCTTGTGGAGACTTCAATCCTCTGGAAACATAACATGACGAGGGGGATTGAATAAAATACTGCTGTTAATGCATCAAAAATCCCCCCCCCACCACCTATAAATAGGGATTTCGTTCCAACTTCCCTTCCTCTCCCCACTCCCCATGTTGCCAGATAAAATAGAGCATTCAGGGTTAAATTTGTATTGCAGATAAACAACAGTGCATGGAACATATTCCTAAATATACATAAACAAATATGAACGTGTATGTTAAGAAACGCTTACTGCCTGCCCCTATTCCTATCCCCTGGCAAATTCCACTCATTCACTCCCTCTTGGAGCTTCTACAAGCCTGGGTATAGCCGCTCCTTGCAGAAGAACAATCCAAAAGATAACATAAAGCAAAATCCCTTTGGCAGCTGTCTCAAATCTAGCTGCCCAAGGGGAGCTGCCCATTCTGACGAGGTGATGGTCCTCTCTCACTCCTGACCCCAAGGTTAAGGGAAACTCTGGGGGTGGGTGACATATGAGGCTCCCGGACTGTGCACCAACAGGACGAAAAGGGCTGGAGCCAGATACACCCGTTGCAGCTAACGTGTAGAGAGGAACAAGCGGAGGCCCAAACTGGCCAACTGCACAAGGACTCGGTATAGCCCACGGGTTAACAGCCCCAAAGAGACAACTGCGAACTTCTTTGACCTTCAGTCTTTTTACCTACAAAATAGGAATCGTGAGTGTACCTAGCTCATGACCTAGTATCGCAGTGAGGATTAAGCGAGATGATGTGACCCACCAGCATAGCAGGGCGGGGGGGGGGGGCTCCGACATCCTTCGGCATTTACTAATAATAAGTTTTAGGTGGCATTCTTTTTCTAACTGTCATTAGCGGTAACAATGACTCCATCTAGGACCATTCATTCTTAAGCGGAGGAAATATTAAATTCTTTACCCTACAAAAGAGTCAAAATTTAATTCACCTTGGACTGATTTTTCTTGTATTTTTTCAATAAACACTCGCTACCTGCTGTGGTCCAACAATAGGCTGGAGCGGTGGAAAAATCAGCATGTGCATCGCTGACGCTTCTTTGCTTGTGTTTTTTATCAGGCATCAGGGACTCCGATGGAAGGTGGATTAGAATCCACCGGCACTTGTTCCTTAGCACTGGGTGGTTAATCTTGCAGAAGATCATTTGTTGCCAATAATTACTTGCCAGTAATCGCAACGCAATTAAGTTGACGATTGTAATGGTTGTAGTACGCTGAATGACAGACAGCCCTGTGAAGATGTCTCCATCCTAAGCCCAGGACTTGGGACTATGTCGTCTTACATGACAAAAGGGACTTTGTAAAGTGTGATTACGTTACATATTTCAGCTCGAGATCATCTTGGATTATTCAGGTGAGCCTGATGTAATCACCAGGGTCTTTTAAGAGAGAGACAGGATGGTCAGAGTCATAAAGAGACGTGATAATGGAAGTGGAGGGACAGAGAGAAAAAGATTGGGAGACACTGGGCGGTTGGCTTTCAAGATGGAGGAGGGCGCCCTGAGGCAAAGCCATTAAAAGCTAGAAAAAGCAGAGAAGCAAATTCTTCCTCGGAGCTTCCAAAAGAAACACGGCCCTGCTGACACCTTGATTTCAGGACTTCTGACCCCCAGAACAGTGAGAGAACAAATCTGTGTCATTTCAAGCCATCAGATTTGTGATAATTTGTTACAGCAGCAATAGGAAATTAATATAGTAGCAAAACGAGAAAAGAGAAAATTGTGATGTTACAGAATTTCACAGAGGAAAATATTAAATATTGAAATATAAGAATTAGAAAAAAGAAAACAGGGGTCCCTGGGTGACTCAGTCAGTTGAGTGTCCGACTCTTGATTTTGGCTCAGGTCATGATCTCACGGTTCGTGGGATGGAGCCCCGTGTCGGTTTCTGTGCTGACAGCACAGAGCCTGCTTGGGAGTCTCTCTCTCTCCCTCTCTCTGTGAGCCCCCCGCCCCGCTCACTCTCTCCATCTCTCTCTCAAAATAAATAAATTTAAAAAAATTATCTTTAAGAAAATAAATAAAATAAATGATAATTGGAAGAAACAGAAAGGAAAAATTATTACACTAACGTGCATTAGCGTTCCAGATTATTTTAAAACCTCTCACCAACAGTGGTTGGTAAACACCAAGGAGAACACGTCACCCCCAAGAAGTATGGGTTGAAATACAGTTTCTTAGAATTGACTGAAACCCACAGGGGCCAAGCTCAAGTGGAACAGCAGAGACAGCTGCCCTGTGGTCTTACCCAATTTGGGGGTGCTCGTGAAGGCTCAGATGGAAAGTTGATGCTCAAATACAGCACATCAGTCCACATGTCATGGGGATCTGTGTCACCAGCAAGAGCTATACCCGCCAAAGACCTCATCCTGCTCACCTCCTATACGGAAAGGAGGAGGGAAGTCACGTGGTTGAGCATGATGTTGGGTTGGTGGCAAGCACGGGGTGTCTCAAGAGACCATTGGAACTAGCTGTCGGATGAATCACAAGGCTCCTGTCGTCAGTCTTTGAGGCTACTCTGACTGCCTGAAAACTCGGGGGAGTCCTTCCTGAGGGCTCAGTGCTGGGTACATGATCTCTAACTGCTCTTGGCTCCCACTCAAGTCCCCGCAGTCATGGTGAATGCCACAAATAACTTTACTGCAAGACAAAGAGATTTACAGGGGTGCAGACTGTGCCCAATTCACAGCCCCAGGCACACAGAATGTTCCAGCATAACAGATGAATCTCTTCAGAAATCACTCTGTATCGTAATCCTCTCCACCTAATCCCCACATTCTAAACCTTTCAGGGTTCATGCCTGGCCAGTCAAGAAAGCTGTTATCATTTCCTCACTTTCTTCAGCTGTTGTCTTTAGTCCAAAGCTAATGATTGTCAACTCCCTGGCCATTTGGGGTCCATAGATTCTTCTCACTTCCCTTCTTTCAAATTCCTACTACCCACTTCACCCTGAAAAACAATAGAACTCCAGGCCAACATCCCTGAGAGGGGGACACTCCTGGAGCAACCTTGGTCTCCAGCTGTCACACCAGGTGACACCCTCCCCTTTACCAGCAACTTGTCTTCCCTGTAGCTGGCACACTCTTACTGTCCCTTCTGTTACTCAAGGTTCTCTCTTCTGCTCAGTACCCTTCTGTAGAGTCTTGCTGTCTTTGATTTAACGGTCTGACCCAAAGACATGGAACCTTGAAAGGGTCCCTGCAAAGGTGCCCCAAACCTACCTACAGCAACACATCCCCTCCGGCTATTTCTTTCAATCCAAGCTCCTTTTTTTTTTTTTTTAACGTTTATTTATTTTTGAGACAGAGAGAGATAGAGCATGAATGGGAGAGGGCCAGAGAGAGAGGGAGACACAGAATCGGAAACAGGCCTCAGGCTCTGAGCTGTCAGCACAGATCCCGACGTGGGGCTTGAACTCGCGGACCATGAGATCATGACCTGAGCCGAAGTCGGACGCTTAACTGACTGAGCCACCCAGGCGCCCCCAAGCTCCTTTTTAACCACCAACTTTTAATATTTTTCTTCCAGGCAGTTTATATATACAAGCTCATGGAGATAATCTGGTCACCAAGGAGACCCCATTCTTACAGCTTTGTATACTCCTTCTAAGTATTCTGGTACCATTTATTTATTCACGCTTCCATTCATTCTGCAAAGACGTGGTATGGAAGCCCTACAATGCAGTGATCATCTGAAGTAACTATTAGCGACAGGTGAATACACCGCCATTACCAGTGAGGAGACGGTGAGCCCACGAGGGTCAAAGACACAAATGCCATCCTGTCTGTTCCTACCTCCCAGCTTCGCTCATGTCCTTCTGTCTACCTGGAATAACCTTTGTCCCCTTCAGCACACAAAAAGTCTAATATGTCCTTCCCAGACTCCCAGGACAAAGAGGTCCATTGGCCTTTTCCGTGCTCCCCTGCACCTGTTCCGCCCAGACTGCTTTGTACTGGAGGTAGCTGTGCTTGGGTGTACCTGCCGCTCCCCGCCATAAGCCCCTGGCGGGCAGGGACCAAATTGGATTGCGTGTTGGATCCCCAGTAACTGGTATAGTGCCTGATACACAGGGGCTGCATAAATATTTGCTAAACTTTTAGCAAACAGGGAATTTTTTTGCACATGGAATCACTTAATGTGTGTGTGTGTGTGTGTGTGTGTGTGTGTGTACCTCTCTGGGCTTCTGATTCTAAGAGAAAATAATAAACCTCTTCATTAGACTGCTGGGGCAAATGAGAAGATGCACGTAAAGTACTCCGAAAATCTCCTGCTGCATGTAACCTCTCAATAAATATAATAATAATAGTAACAGTTCATATTTTGCCAACACACTTTATTCTCTTAACCCTAGGCTCTTTGCTAAAAGTTAAAAATAAACAAGGTCCTTGCCCTGAGGGAATGTCGAGTCCGTTTCTGCACGTCCGCTGCCGTGTCTCCTAGCATACTCTGAAAGAGGGATTCTAAAACCAAAGAGGAGAATGTTGCAGATGGGGGTGCTGGTGGTGTCCCTGGGGCTGGCGAAGGTGGCTGGAAAGCATGGCAACAGGGAAGGGTGAAAGAACACCTCTGACCATGGAGGATGGGCAGGAGGCTGTGACCAAAGGCCTGTGGTCAGGAGGGTTGCTGAGAACCGCATTCAGGGCAAGTGGTTTTCATTTTAGAGGAAAAGTTAAGTTCTGCTCTTAGTTGTAGTTTCCTGTGACAACTTTCCCTCCTGTCTCTCCTGGTCAAAGGTTTAGCAGACCTGCAGACTCTAAAAAGGCCAGAGTTTGTCCTAAAGCTGCCGGAATGCTGATGGAGCACCGGGAGGGGACAGGAGGCTGGGAAGTGCTACGGGAAAGTGCCCATCCTGGGACTTGAGGGCTCAGGCCCTTCCAGCTTGCCCCTTGCCTGCCAGCCCATGGCTAGGCCTGCCTCCCCCCGTCCCCCCCCCCAGCCTCCCCACCGATCCCCCGGGGCCTGGCCTCTGGTGGTGCCCCAGCCTGCCAGGTGCTGGGGCTTCTGCCGGGGACAGCTGATGGAAGGGGTGAAGACAGGGGTCAGACAGTGCAGAAGAAAGAGGTACAAGTGGGACAAGTGGAGGAGGGGAGACGGGAAATTGATGGAAGGCCACAGAGGGTGCTTTTGAGACAAAGCTCCCCCATCGGCCCGCGTTCCTTGGAGACTTTCCACTTAGTCAAAACAGAAATGAGGTTCCAAGGGAGCGCAGGAAACTTGTGGTTGTCAAAGAAAAAGAAAAAAAAGAAAATTGAAGCAACTTTCCCATTGCTTGCTGGCCTCTTTCTCTCCCCCACCGCGGGATAAAGTTTCATTCCAAGTGCTTCTCAGTATGAAGCGGGCCTATGGCCCCGATGAATATCTGCTGCTTCCAAAGGAAACTCTCCCTGCCTGTGTGAAGCCATTAACATTGAGAAGCAAGGTCACTCCGCTTGCACCCAAGGGAGGCTTTGCTGCTATTCACACACCTGGCTGAGAGCACAGCCCTGCGCGGGGAGCCACCGAGGCGCTCGGGGTCCTGTGGCGGGTTGTTCATTACACCCAGCGGACAGTGGTCCTGGGAGCCTGCAGCAGGAGGGCTGTGGGTTAGACGAGGGGATGCCGCTCAAGCCAGAAGGGTTATGAGACCCTGGAGCCTTCCTGCTGGGAGAGACAGGCAGTGTAGGAGGAAAAGTATCCACCCTGGAGTCATTCACACCCCAGATGGAGTCTTTGCTCAGCAAGTGACGTGCAGGCCCCCTCTTTGTTCTCAGTTTCTTTCGCTGTAAAATGGGGAAGATCAGCCAACGTGGAGAGGTTGTTGATGGCAGTAATTCTGGTTAAATGCAGCAGACTAAATACATGCGCTTATCCTCAAAACCTCACTAAAACGAGAATCAAGGAGCAAAGGAATGGAAGAAGCAACACACGGGTCAAAAGCATCAAGAGCACGCTGGTAGATGGAAAACCAACAGCGAGGGAAAATCTAACTCAGCAGTAAGGGCATAGGGTGGGCTGTGGCGGGCGGGGTGCAATGAGAGAAAAATCCATGTGGTTCCCAAGAAATTAGAAAGGCTCTGAAATTTGGGGACCAGGTCCTGTGGAAGGTTAAGGGCGAAGCCTGGAACTGAAAACAACAAACTGCTCAGAAGCCTGTGAGAAGCAAGCAAACCCCAGCTCCCCTCCTCCGCCCCACACAGCAAGGCAACTTCCTCTCCAAAGAGGGCAAGGCAGAGGTGCAGAGTCTGAGTTGAATTCTGCATATACCTGCAGGCGCCCACCCCTCCAGTCCCTTTACCCCCGGACCCTGGGACTGCTGCAGGCCGATGCAAGCCTGCCATGCACTTCTCACGCAAGAGGCTGGAGAATCCTTTGAAAGACTGAATGGATCCAGGGAAGAGGTGTTACAGATACTGGGATTCGGGGGTCCCCTGATGGAAACTCCCGCTCACGGCGCAATCACCCATGAACCCGGTGAATTCCAGCCATCAAAAAGCCCTGCTGTAAAACACGATTCCAACCAGTTTTTCTTATGTTGTAAAGGATAATGTACGTGAAAAGAGCACAAATAATGTGCACATAGAGTTAAAATAATCATACGAAAAACACCTGTATGTCCCATTCACCTTACGAAACAGACCCTCCCCCACCACTTTGAACCCCGGATGTGTTCCTGCCCTACTCTATCTACCCCTCTCAATCTCAAAGCAACCTCTGTGCCGGATTTTGTCCTCATCATGTTCTTTCCTTCCCTTTGTAATTTTACCACACACGAATATATCTCTAAACAATACATTGTTTAGCTTCGCCTGCTTTTGAACTTCGCACAAACGGTGTCATACTGCATTTAGGCTATGACTTGTTTGCTGGCCCGGTGGTACACTTTCGGGGTTCATCCACACTGAAATGCGTATGAACGTTTATCTCTTCATTCATGTAGGGAATTACATTATAAGAAAACCCTGTAATTTTTGCAGCCCTTCTCTTTTGGGTGGGTTTCTGGTTGTTTCGAGGCTTGGACCGTGACGCTGTGGCTGATTTTGCTGACGCCTCTTCCTGCATCGGTACCAGGGATCCCGTTAAGTACGGAGGTGGAGGCAGACGAAAGGGGAAACAAATGCTATTCAGGTTCCCCTTCAGTAGCTAATGTAAAGCCAAGGTCTCTGGTGGATCTGACCAACTTCAAGTCCACCGGCTGCATGAGAATTTCCTGAGCTCTGTGTTCTCACCAACATTTGGTATTGTCGGTTCCATCTCTGCCCATCCAGAGGATGTAAAATACATTCTTTTGGTATTAATTTGCATTTCTCTGATGGCTAATGAGGTTGCACCTTATTTCAATTATATTGCCTCTTTCGCAAAATGCTCATTCGTTTTATTCTTTTTTAAGGAACAGTTTTGATTTTTTTTTTTTTAAGTAAACTCTGTCCCCATTGTGGGCCTCGAACTCGTGACCGCAAAATCAAGAGCGGCATCCTCCACGGGACGAGCCGGGCAGGCACCCCTGCTCATTTGTGTTATTTGCCCAACTTAAAACGTGGATTGTGGATCATTTTCTTATAGTTCTTTATATATTCTAAATACAAATCTGTTGTTGGTTGAGTTAAAAACATCTCTCAAGTCCCCAAATCCAAAAAGCCTTTGGGGAACATAAACACCTCCCAAGTCTACCTTGTGCCGGTTAAGCTTTGCCTTTACGTACCTACTGATCTCAACACTGTCCACATCAGGGGCTCTACTGCAGGGGGCCAGAGCCACATTTGCCTTTGCCCTCTGGCCTGGCACCCACCATGACTCTGTGAGATGAGATTACGCAACAAAAGCTTGGAGCTGGGGACATGGAGGAGGCGATGGTGACCCCCCCCCCCCCCGGGGCACACTCATCTGCAGGCAGTCCAATTTGACACGCTCCCTCCATTCTGGGGTATATATATAAACAGGCCTCTCTCCGCGTCATCATTCTCTACTGGTGGTAGACCTACCACTACCTCCCGATCTGGGTTTTCCAGACTTTCTCTGTCCCTAGGCTCGCAAATAGTAGATAATGTTGCACAAAGCACCTTACATGAATCAAGGCTCTTGCACAATGCGGAGTTTAGGGAAGCATTGATGGGAAGAGTGTGGTAGCCATCCTTTCTCTGACTCGCGGTCGTGTGGACACAGAAGGTGCCAAATAAATAGTTGAATATTTCAATTAGACTTGGGGCACCTGAGTGGCTCAGTCGGTCAAGCGTCCGACTTCGGCTCAGGTCACGATCTCGAGGTTTGTGGGTGTGAGCCCCGTGTTGGGCTCTGTGCTGATAGCTGGGAGCCTGGAGCCTGTTTCGGGATCTGTGACTCTCTCTCTCTCCCCTGCCCCGCCCCCCACCAGTGCTCTGTCTCTTTTTGTCTCTCAAAACATAAATAAATGTTAAAAAAAAAAAAAAAAAACTTCTAAAAGAAATTGAGAAAAGAAGTCATCAATCTCTTTCTCACAGGAAAAATGCTAATCAAATTATAAACTATTTATTTATTTGTTTGTTTATTTATTTATTTTGAGAGAGTGTGTGTGTACAAGTGGGGGAAGGGAAGAAAGAGAGGGAGAGAGAGAGAACCCAAGCAGGTTCCATGTCATCAGCGCAGAGCCCTACTTGGGGCTCGAACTCACAGACCGTGAGATCATGACCTGAGCTGCCGTCAGGAGTCGGACACGTAACTGACTGAGCCACCCAGGTGTCCGATTATAAGCTCTGTGAAGGAAAGAATGATTAATAGCACTTTAGAAATGAAAGGTTTGAAATCGTACCTAATCCGGTGGTTCTCAAAGTGTAGTGCCTACACCAGCAGGAGCAGCAGCATGTGGGAAGGTGTGGAAATGCAGAATCTTGGACCCTACCCAGATTTACTACATCAGAAACTCAGAGAGTAGAACCCAGTCGTCTGGGTTTCAACCAGCCCTCCATGTGTCTCTAACACATGCTAGAGTATAAGAACCACTGGTCTAAAGTTGTCTGGCTCCCTTTTTGGTAGATGAGGAAACTGAGGGCAGAAAAGAGAAGCAATACAGTCAAGCCTACACAGCTAGGAAACGGTGGGTCTCAGGAGCAGATCACAATGTGCTGCAGAGCAGACTCTATTCTCTGACTTGGTCCTCTGTCTACTGATCCCTCCCAACACATTTTCACTTCCGCCATTTTCCTAGAACAACCAGCTTGTACCTAACTGCTTATGTCATCTTGTTAGCAAAGGTAGCTGACAAGCCAAGGTCAAGAATTTGAACTCTAATTGGAACCACGTTCCCTTTCCGTTCTGTGACCACAAATGACTCCCCAACCCCAATAAGCCATCTCACAGATACATTCTTTGACCAAGAGGAAGAGTAGCCGTAAAGGTATGGAAGGCTCCATGAAAACTCCATCACTTCTACTGGGGAAATAATACAAACACAGTCTATGTGTTGGTCCTGTGACACCATCTTTGGACATGAGGAGAGACATTGTGCTTTCCCTACACATACAACAGTGTGTGTACTAAGCCAGGACACTTACACCAGTAACCCAGTTCTGGAGCCCTCAACTAGAAACTCCTGACCTTTAAGGTTTCATGGATCAGGAACACTTCCAAAAATTTTGGAGGACAGATGGGTGATGGCTTTGTTTAATTGTATCAAGTAAATATAGAGACACAAAAATAACAACCACTAACATGACTGTATTTACCACCTAATATCACCGTCATTATTTATGACCCCCAAAGCGTGTGGCATCTTGGAATGAAGGTGGTATTTTCCAAGAAACATGAATTCATAAACTCATATTACATGGTCCACATTTTCATCATCTCTCTTCTGGCCTATGAAAAAGTCTTGCGGAGGATGATGGCGTGGAACTGCACATCAGGGCTTGGGAACCACTTTTCCTTTAAGTCAAAAGGCCATCTGCACACCCTGGCTTAGGTGCACCCCCACAGCACCCTGTGCTTATTTCAATGGCTGCCCTTTTCATCTTTATTTCTAGTTATCTGGTTATGAGCATATTTCCCCGACTCTAGTGCAACTTCTAGAAAACAGGAACTGAGACCCTTTCAATATTTGATTTTGTTTCTTTGGCCCTTGTCTGGCACATGACACCAAAGCAGTAAATAACTGTGGAAGGAAGTAGGGAGAAAGAAGGAAGGCAGGAAGATAGGAAAGCAGGAAAAAACCAAAGAACTGGCATTGGCCACAGACAAAAATCTCTCTAAAATTTGTATTTCTGCCTTTAATCCTTAGAAGTGGAAGCGCCCCTTAGCGTGGGCATCTGAGCCAGACGACCTCATTCTGGCCAAGAAGGCAGCATCTAGAGCCAAGCGAAGCTCATACTTGACTTGCCGTCTTATCAGATATCAGGCATCACTTCCCTCTCACTGCTCACTTTAGAGACTGTGACTTCCAGAAGGGACACGGGGCAGTAGACAGCTGGGATGGAGGTAGGGGGCGCAGGTTTATGGGTGGGGTCTAACGGGAAGTTATAGTTCATGAGAACCGTGCCCTGTGGAGCTACCAGGCAAGCCAGGGGACGGTTTGAACACTGAGCCCGGAAGGCTATGAGTTAATGGGATTCCTCCTTCGCAATGTATCTTAAAGGCCACGTTGACACAAGACAGTTATGAGTGTGTTTCTGGAATAGGAATCTCTGGAGAATTTAAGAAGCTGCCATGTTCCCTCAGTTCCTGGTTTGGACAAGCTGTTGGTTGGTGCACCATGATGCAATGGAGTTTTATATTTCAGAAAGGGCCAAAGACAGGACAAAACCACCTCTTTTCCAGGAAAGGAGACGGTAGGAAGGGGAGATGGGCCACATGATAAAACCCAGAGGATGAGGCTGGTTTCAGTTTCACATAATCACAGCCAAGATGGCAAGAAGGAGGATCCCCCACCAAACTCCCTCCAGGAAGGGCCAGTGACACTGTCACCTCTTACCCACCCACTTCCTTGCCGAGGTGCCCAGGGATGTGTCATGGAAGACAGAGCAATGGCCTCATGTCTGCAGCCCCGGGACTTTCCTGAAGGGAGAGAGGATTTTGGTGTTTGGGGAATTTTTAAAGTCTTTGTGTTGGATGTCTTCCCCAGGCCCAGCTTCCAAGTTAGAGAAGAAGTTAAATGGGTGTCAGAACTTGCTGAAAATAGGGGACTGGACTTAATGACCCCTAAAGGACGCAATTAGCAGAGGAACTTAGGAAAGGAGAATAAACGGAGACAAAAGAGGTAAAAGATACAGGAGGCAGGGAGTGGTAGTCGCAGGAGAGGAGTTTAAAGCTCACCCGGGAGTTCTTGCCGGGACATTTGAAAGAAGTGGGAAGTGATTATCAGACCGCAGCAACTCACTCCCTTGTTGGTTCAGCAAATATTTATAGCAGTCCTACCACCCACCAGGCATTATGTGGAGCCCCTGCCCTCCAGGAGCTTACAGTCTATTAGGCGAGAGAAACAAGAACCTGCCGTAGCAATTCCATCTACTGTCCACATAAGACCTGCTGAGGCAGGGCAGACTTCTAACCACTCCCCGTGCATTAATCCTACCAATGCTCTAGAAGGCAAGTGTTACCATTAGCATCACTCTCATTTTACAAATGAGGAAACTGAGGCACTGGGATGTTAAGTAACATGGTCTGTATCATCCAGGTGTGAGCAGTAGAGAAGTGTTAAAAACCTGTATTTTTTTTTTTAATTTTTCTTTGAGGCTTATTTGTGTTTTGGGGGGGGGGGGGCAGGGTGTGAGCGGGGGAGGGGCAGAGAAGGAGGCACAGAATCCGAAGCAGGCTCCGGGCTCTGAACTGTCAGCACAGAGCCTGACGCGGGGCTCGAACTCATGGAACACGAGATCATGACCTGAGCCGAAGTCCGATGCCCAACCGACTGAGCCACCCAGGTACCCCTAAAAACCTGTATTCTTATGATACTGTGCCGAGAGCCAGTATTACTGCAGTAGTCAAGTTCACGACAAAAAGGAAGGACGGGTCCGTAAGATTTCAGAAAGGGAAGCTCAGAAGCCCTTTCCTTACATCAAAGCTGAGTACTGGAAAAGAGTAGACAAATACTGAGACCACTAAATCGCGAGCTGGCTTAGAAAAAGAATCAGGATGTTTAAACTAAGAAGTATAGAAATGGAACAGGAATTAAGATTTGGCATTTTAAAACCAGAAAGATACACAAATTCAGCTTGGCAGGCCAAAATGCACTGGCTTTGCCCTTCTTCCCACAGGCCCCCTCCCCACCAACATCAGCATCCCTGCATTTCCAGCCCCTGCCCCAAAGGAAAGGGCTGCCTGTAACAGCTCTTCAGATCCTGCCTCAAACCAGAACTGGTTTAAACCCAAACTAAAAGAAGCCTTTTTAAAAGAAATAACTTAAAATAGGAGACGGTCAAAGGAAATTGGGAATTAGGGCTACTAAATGAGTCATATTTATATCAAGCCTTTGAAAAAGTTAGGTTGGTAGGAGCAGGAAAGGGGAACGAAGAAAAAGTAAGTTGGACTTTTTTAGGTTAGTGCTGTTCACCAGAACTTGCTGGCAATGATTAAAACGCTCTACATCTGTGCTACCCAATCCAATAGCTACTAGTCAAGCATGGCTATTCAAATTTAAAATTTCTTATTTAAGTAACCTTTAAAATTCAGTTCCTCAGTAACACTAGCTACATTTCAAGCCCCAGTAGCCACATGGAGCTCGTGGCTGCCATATTGGACATCACCGTTCTAGATTAGAAAATTATATTAAGGCTTAGTACCATTAAAACGAATACAAGGAAAATTCAGAAGTCCAAAGTTAGGATACATTCAGTCGTTCTATGATACAGAGTTTTCCTTTAGGAGAGAGAAAACTTTTTCTAATACAAAAAAATAAGCCATAGAGAAAATGGGAAAATTATTTGGGTAACCAGTCATTTGATAGGTGTGCATCAGACATTTCTTGATAAGGAAACGACACCATGAGTTAGAAGACCTAACTCCTAGTATCTCACCCTCCATCTGGCATTTGCTTGATCGTGAGCTTCACAAAATCAGTTCTCTCTGATCCTCTCCTTCTCCAGTGAAGATTTGGTATTGTTCACGAAGGGCAAATGGGAAGCTTATATACCACAATTACCTATGCCTGTTTCCCACCGCAGATGTGGCTCCTTAAACACGACATTCTTTCCCACTGAGCTGAGGTCAGCATCGGGCTTCTTTACATCGTATTTATACCAAGGAGGCTCCAACCTTTGATCAAAACTGTCACAGAAAATCAAACCTTTGGGCTACCTCAGTTTGAGCTAATCATCGAATCGGATTTCTGATCAATAACTCAGATGATAAAAAAAAAAAAGTCAACAAAACAAAATAATGCTGAAAAGATCATTATCTGGACAAGTGTCTTGATGGCCATTGGCCATGGCCATCCAGCGGCCTTTCTCAGGCATCAGGTTGCTTATTGTGTTGTTTAGAACCCTCTGACAGAATTCAGTCTGAGATGGAAATTCTGCTCTGACGGCTAATTTTCTGTATCCACTTGGATAGGCTATGGTGTCCAGTTGTTTGGTCAAACACCAGTCTAAATGACGCTGTGAAGATGTGATGTGATTAACATTTAAGTCAGTAGACTTTGAGTAAATTACCTTCCATCTGTGGGTGGGTCTCACCTAATCAGCTGAAGACCACAGGAGAAAAGACTGAGATCCTTGGAAGTAAAAGGAATTCTGCCTCCAGGATGCTTTCAGACTCAAGACTGCCACATTAACTCTTCCCTGGGTCTTCAGCCTGCCAGCCTTCCCTGCTGAAGACTAGCAGAATCCAACAATTGCATGAACTAATTCCTTAAAATGTCCCGCTCTCATTTGCAATTCCTTCCTCCACCTATATGGATTTATGTGTGTGTCTATGTATATATACATGTGTGTGTATGTATGTGCACATGAACACACACACGTGTATGTATACATCCTGTTGGTTCTGTTTCTCCAGAGAACATTGACTAATACAACCGCCAAGAACACAACACAAGGCACTTATGTACCTACAATCTCTTAGTGGGACTCAACACACAGCCATCGTATAAAGACGTACATTTCACACGGAGTAGATGTTGGTGTGTTGGTGAGACAGGGAGCTCTGGGGAGTCCTAAGCCCCATTCTAAACTTTATCTTGGCCCAGAAACCGCAGGCTTCATGTTCTCTAGAAAATATTTACCAGTATCCTTTTTTTGCCCCTGCGGACAAAGGAGACAGGGCAGCAGGAATCCACCCAGTGAAAGCTCCAGGGTGCAAATGCCCAAGTGGCCACCACTCCTATGTTGACTTGGTCTTTGTGATTGAAGTTCCAAGGGGATCATTATTCAGTGAATTACTAGGGTAAAAACAAGGCCTGGGCCCACACTGAAGACAGGGAAACGGTGTAACAACCGCCGTGTGCGCACGTAAGGGACAGCAACTTCCAGGAGCCGGTGCATCTCACTCCTTCCTTTCTGAACCACTCAACAAACACGTCCTTGGGAACTGGCCAATGCGTAAGAAAGAACCGGGAATGTTTTTGCCCCACAGATGGATTTTATCTGGCCAGTAGGCCGTTCGTAAAAGTTGGGAGATTTCTAATTAAAATCCAAATTCGAGTTTCTCTTTACAAAAAGGAGCACGCGGCACATTCAGCCCATGGCTTCGTGTGGTAGTAACAAGTTGGAGCTAAATTGATGGGGCAGGCAAGCCTTTCCAATTCAGCTGATCTCCGCTGTTCCCTAGTATCTCGCATCGGGCCCATTTGGGTCACATGCTGGACGCATAGACATTTGAGGTGGGACACCTTAGCTACACCGTCCTGGGCCACAGGCTTCTTGAAGGAAGACCTTACTTATTCCTCTGGGGGCGCCCTGCAGGGCTCTGCACACACGAGGCTCTCCAGGGTCTCTCATTCTGAGTGGATAAAGCACACAGATCTGGCTGAAGTCTCAACTTGACTTCTACAGCGGCAGCATCTGCCAGCGAGAAGCGGGTGGAGGCAGCTCCAAGGGAATAATACAGCCCCAGAAGGAGAGCCCGGGAGGGGTGTCAGGGCCAAGAATGCTCGCCCGGGCAATTTGAGACAGCAGCTTGGGCGCGCCTGGAGACAGGGCAGGGTGGATGCTCCGTGCACTGGGACACGTCTAAAGTCCCACAGAAAATGCCTAGTGTGCTGTCAGCCCCGAGGGACTAACCCCCTGGCTGGTGGAAGGGAAGGAGCTGGAAATATTAGAGCCAGCTCAGAAGAAAGAAGGCAGTGTATACTTGGCAGGAGCAAAACAAACACCGCATCTTGCGTTCTAGCCTTTGTTATTTCGGGGTTTCCTGCTATCCCATGGCTCATAGGGAGACACTGCTTACGTGGGTCTGAGAAGAGTCACTTGAAGAAAAAGTGCCCCCTTCCTCCAATGGGCCGTGGCCCGCCATCTTGCCTCTGTGCCTCCTGATGCTCGTATCCCACCCTCCCCTCAAAATCCACGGCAAAAGCCACCTGCACCCCACCCCCTGAGGCTTCCTCAGTGCCCAGCTCCTGCCCTCACGCTGTCCTCACAGAAGGTCGCAGCATCCCACGCTAGGAAATGTCTTCCTCAGAGTGTGTTTAGACACAACCCCGACGGCCAACCTGGGCTGAACCAAGTAGAACCACCGACTGTCAGAGCTGAAGAGGAACTCGGGATGGACACTCCCATCTACTCTTACCACAGATGAGCCAACTGAAGCCAAAGAAGGAAGAATGACTTACCCAAGGTCACAGAGCTGTCCGGTGGCAGAGGCAGAATTAGAATCCAAGTCTTCGTGTTTCGGGTAAGATCGGATGTGCTAGTTAAAGCACAGCTCCGGAGTCACGTGGACCAGCTGCCGATCCTGTCCCAGCACCAACTGGCTGTGTGACTTTGGGCAAATACCTTAATCTCCGGGTCGCCCTTCTTCATCTGTAGAATGTGGGTAATAACGACACCTCCATCCAACTGGTGCTTTGTGGATTAAAAGAAAAGAACCCGTTTATGGACCTCTGTCCTTGTGCCAGATGCTGAGCCTTTTATTAAGAGAACTAACTGAAGTGATATTTGTCAACGTGGTTTGTCAAATGCTCTCTTCACTTACTGTGCTGCCACCATTCACCAGGTTCCCCTCACAGTTTAGAATTGCTCACTGTGGCCCCACCAGCCACATATGGCTACTTGAGCTTAAATTACTTGGAATTAGATAAAACTGAAGCATCAGTTCTTTGGTTAGGGCGCCTGGGTGACTCCGTCGGTTAAGCGTCCGACTTTGGCTCAGGTCGTGATCGCGCGGTTTGTGAGTTCGAGCCCCGCCGCGTGCGGCTCTGTCCTGGCAGCTCGGAGCCTGGAGCCCGCTTCGGATTCTGCGTCTCCCTCTCTCTGCCCCTCCCCTGCTCACACTCTGTCTCTCCATCGTGCTCACAAATAAATAAAACATTTTTTAAAAAATCAGTTCTTTGGTCACACTAGCCACATTTTCAAGGCTCAACAGCTACATGTGGTTAGTGGCTACTGTATTCGCACAGATACAGAACATTTCTACCTTCTTCAAACGCGCTATGGATAGTGTGTAGGTTTAGGATCTAGAGTGGAAGTTAGGAGTCTAGGGCATCCCTGAAAAGTAGGAAGAGCTGAGTACTGGGCTCCTTGAACAATCCTTTTTCTTTCTTTCCCTTCGGGGGCATCTCTGGATTCTTCATCTGGACCAGGAACAGAGTGAATTCCTGGGAGAAAAGCCTGGACCTGTTCTGACCGCAGCCTACATCGTGGGGTGTGTGATCTGGGAGGGAGGGGGCTAAGGAAAGCCAGGGGAGATCACTCTTAGCATGGCCATTGTACCAGCCAGTCTCCCACAGACCCGGGGCTCCTCATGAGGAGACAGGCAACAAACATCCTAGGCCTCAGGCTCGGCCTCTGTCCCCGGCCAGGGTCCTGACAGAAAGAAAGGATGAACACAGGCCTGGCCACATCCACTTCCAAGTGGTAGGAGGAATGGAGTGAGTAGGGCGAGGGGCCCTTTGTAATCTGGAATGAAGCCCTGGAACACTGGAGCTTTCGCCTTGGCCTTCTCTGTACAGATAACCTATCTGAGGCCTCGCCAGCCTTGGCCCCACTGCTCGGAGCTGACGGTATTGCCCTCAGCCTTCCAACCAGTATTCAGCTGCAGTTTTCGCCAGGAGTGGGGAGCCCCTCCCTCACCCCCGGGACTCTGTAGCCAGGAAGACAGGATGCCAGGAAAGTGCCTCCGGCCCTCCACTTATTAACACGGAAGGGTCCTACCTCTCACTTTGTACTGCAAAGGCTGAGTGAGAGAAAAAAAAAGAAAAGAAGAAGAAGAAGGGAGGGTAAAGACGAGAGAAATGGGGAGGGGAAAGGAGAAGTGGGGTAGGAAGGAAAGAAGAAAGACCCCAGGAGGTGGATGAATAATGGAGAATCAGAGGGAGCAGAGGGAGAGAGCGGGAGACTTGGGAACAGAACGCCCCGCGTTCACAGTCACCGCTATGTCTGTGCTGCTGGCTGCCGCGGTCCCCTCCCGGCCTCACACCATCTGCCGGGCTGATTCGCCCCTGGTGGCAGCTGGTCGGTGGGGCCCAGCGTTGACCAGGCCAGAACGGAGGGGAGGGGTGGGAGCGGGGAGCTTTCTCTGCTTCCTCAGCCCCTGGAATGAACGCCCCCTCCCAGCGCTTCCTGCCCCGACCCGAGTAGGTGAGGCCTGGCGGGCTCCAGCTGGGTAGAGCCGGTACGGTGTGGACCCTCTGCTCTGAACACAGCTGATTCCACCCACTCTCCAGAGAGGCCTGACTCAACATCAGTAAGAGAAGAGGGTTCCTGAAGGGGGTCGAGGAGTCCAGGAAATGTCCTCCGGGGCCCCAGCTCTTCTCGGTCCGTCCAGGAGTACAAGATGGCCTCAGGGCCTCCACATCCAAGCGTGCTCAGCCACCACATGCTGCCCGTGTTTACCCACCGGTCAGCAGTCTCTCCAGAGCAGGCTGTCCCCACCTCTTCAGTCACCTCCCCACGGTCGACAGCCACCTTTCCCTGGGAAACCTGTCTGTGTCGCCACAGAGAATCGGGTCATCTACAGGTGTTAGCGTTTCTCCAGCCTCTTCCGGCTACAGAGTCCACGTCTGCCCTTTTACAAACGGTGAAACTGAGACCCAGGGAAGGAAGATAACCCGCTTGGCTGTCAGTGTCAGGCTGAGGTTGGAAGTCGGGGCTTTGGATTTCGGGTTCTAGCCCTCCCTCCTCTGCCCCTCTCCGTTTCCGTTACCTGGAGGACAGATAAAGTGAGTTAGGTCCACACCCTCCACAGTCTAATCTAGCAGGGTATGGGACCTCCACCATGTCTTCTCAGAGCCCCTTATCTTTCCCCTTAGAGCCAGACATTGCCTCTTTTTTTTTTGGCTAAACAGCCCAGGCTGGTCTCACTGGCTTGATATGCGCAATCATTTCGGATCTCTGCCTCCCAGAGCTATAGTGAGGCTGAAAGGAGAAGGGGGTGGGGTGGGGAGTGGAGGTAGGTCTCACAAAGTTTCGGTCGCGGCCCCTGGGAGGTACAGTCCTGTGAGGACAAGGAGGTGCCCCCGCCCCGCCACCTACCGCCCCCGGCCGGGACCTGCTGATGAAAATCATTACGTGGGGCCCTCGCAGATTCCTGGAAGGGCTGAGGCTACAGGCATGCTTAATGGGAAGACACCATTTCCAGTCTCCAAACAAATTCACAGCTCAATTGTGCTGCCTGGATGCTGCCAAATTCCTCCTGCTGAGCCCGATTTCCCTCCAACTTTTTTTTTTAATTATTAAAAATACAGGCCATCTGCCATCCCTGTAGGAGGAAGGAGACGGCCGGAGGGCCACAAACAGATCCTACGTGACGCCAGGACCATCGTGCTCACCTTTGCCAAACAGCCTCAACCATCTAATCCTAGAAAATGCCCAGAAGATTCCAGCTCTTTCTTCCCTGGGGACTTTCTGTTTCTGCTCAGAAGAAAATTGAATTCAAAGGGCAGAAGCAAAGTGCACGCAGCGAGGAGCGAGGGGTCAGGATGTGGGATTAGGAGAGATGAGAGGCCTTGACGGGAATCCCATAGCAGTTTTTTTTTGTTTTTTTTCTTCCCTTGGGAAAGTCTGGTTTTGCATAGTTTCTAGGCCCTGCTGACTCAGAAAACTCAGACCTTGGATTTCCACATTAAGGTGCTTAGCACTGCCTCACACACCCACTGGATCGTCTATAAAACTATTCATTTGACTTCACATCAACAACCCATAGTTGGTGTAATAACACAGTTCTAATGTAACCCAGACTTATTTGGCTTCATTTGCATATGAGCCCAAGGCACCATGGAAAATGAATGGGTGTCACCGGAACTCAAAGAGGTAACTGAAGGTAAGAATCCTTCATTAGCACAGACTTCTGCAGACTCAGAAAGGATACGTTTGGTTTCCTCCAGAGAGTAAGTCGGCCTGATAGTGCTGGTGATAGAACGGTGAGCCCCATAGGTGACAGGAAGCCGCAGGCTCCTTGTGTTACAAAGGCAACTATTAGTCTGTGTTGCTAGGATCTCAGAGCCTCTGGTGCTTGGCTTCCTGGCTCTGAGCACTGGTTTCTCACTTTCCAGCCGCACGAGCCCAGGTAAGTTACTTAAACTCTTTGTGCCTCAGTTTCCCATTTTGCAAAATGGGCGTAATTCCAGCACTTATGCCGGAGGGTTGCTAAAAATACTCAGCAATACACGTACGTGTAAACCTGTTAGAATGAGGGCTGGTGTAGATATCAGCGATCATATTTGCTGCTGACTCTAGCTGGATACCACTTCCAGGAGTGGGGCCCGCCCTTCCGATTACCCCTCCATGTGGGATCCTCTTGTTCTGTCCTGCCCGTGGAAACCCAGAACACCCGCTTCAGTCTTCAGAGTCTAGATTCCTGCCTCTAGAGGCCCAGCTCCAGGCGGGAACTGCAAAATGCCAAGACGCTGGCCGGAGGCAGGGCAGTAAGGGCTCTGATCCTACAACCTCTCACGGAGAAGGAAAGGCTCCCGAATTCAAAGACCCCATGTGGAAAAGTCACATGGCTGGAAAAGATCTGCGGCCCATGAAAGTTGGCCATAACTGAGAAGGAAGGTATCATTTCCCTCTGCTTAAGCCTGGACTGGCCTCATGACCTGCTGGACAACAGAACGTGGCAGAGTGACACCTTAGGGCTTTGGAAGCTAGACCTCGAGAAGCCTCATAGAGGCTTGTTCTCGGGTTTCTTGGAACACTCTTTGAGTGGCTTTGAGCCACCACAGAAGAAGTCTGATTACCCTTCTGCAGAGACCATGCGGTGGGGCCTGAGACTACATGGAGAGGAAGGGGGCTCCGGCTGAGCCCAGACTTCTGCCCATCTCCGCAAGGCACCAGACATGGGAGTAAGGCTCTCCTGGACCCTCCAGCTGAATACCACGGAGCGACCCTAGCTGCCACTCTGTGGAGCAAAAGAATCACCCAGCTGAGCCCTGCCCAAATTCCTGACCCATGAAATCATGAGATAAAAGTGTAACAAAATTCTTGTCATAAAGGATTAAGTTTTGGGAGAGTTTATCATACAACAATAGACAATAGTGTCTGTATCAGATACCAGTATTGCCAAGAGCAACGAAGTCAGACATGTCTGAATCATCTCATTAGATCGGAGGATATTTTTTACGAATCTGTTCTGAAGCCCTTCCTTTGGGAAGCCACTCCTCCCTCATTCTCTGACGATCCTGCCGGTGTAATAGGAGCATAACAGCTGGGGGCAGAAATGGCTACCCATTGAACAAACCTATTTCCTCCCCTGCTGAGCTCACGGCTAGTTTGTAGTCCTCAGACATTGTTATGGTCTATGCATATGGCCAAGCTCTGGCCAATGAATGTGGGCCTGGCCCATAAAAGAAAGTCCTGCTTGTGGGTCCATTTTCTCTTCCCCTGTGTGTTGGCTGAATGTTGATGTCCTTGGTGACCTTGGAAGCCACATGTTGAAGATGGCAGAACTTCCCTCAAGTTGTGTGCTTGAGAATTGTCTTTTGGTTCAACTTAAGTGATTAAAAAATCAACTTCATTGTATCAAGCCACTGAGATTGGCAGGGTTTGTTGTTACCGTAGCTAGAGCATCCCTACTATTCCATTGTGGTTAGAGACTCCAGCCTAGCCAATCAGAGACTCTCTTCCTTTGGGCCACGAGGTCGTGCCAGTGATATATGTAGAACTCCAAACCCATGGGGGAGGGGGAAAAAAAAAAAAGAGGTTAGAGTGGAAGAGAGCCAAAGCATAAGAGACTCTTAAAAACTGAGAACAAACTGAGGGTTGATGGGGGGTGGGAGGGAGGAGAGGGTGGGTGATGGGTATTGAGGAGGGCACCTTTTGGGATGAGCACTGGGTGTTGTATGGAAACCAATTTGACAATAAACTTCATATATTGAAAGAAAAAAAAAAAGAACTCCAGCTGGCCTAACAGAATCACTTCCTGAAATGTACTTAGGTTCTCTCTTTCTCTGGAACCCATGGGGGCATTTTGCTGCCAGAGGGAGAGAGAGATACAACATTTTGATGTCATCAGTGAACTCCCAGGTTTAGCTATACCTGAGGCTAGACCACTCCTTGGAATACCCAATAACATGAGCCAGCAGATGCCATCTGGGGTAAAAAGTAATTGGTGATATATTTCTATCCCTTGCCACCAAGAGTCCTAAATAACATTGGAGGATCATCTCAGATTTAAGAAAAGTCCACGGAGAGAAGGGCATCCTGAGCCCGATGTCCGTGGTGAATCAGATACCCAGAGCGCCCCCTTACACACTGCTCATAATTATCCCCTGCTGATAATTCAATATCCCCTGATCTCATATTTTATTTTAAGGCCATTTCACTACATTCCTTACACGTTGGGTAGTCCGGTAGCTTTGATCTAGGAAACAAACCCAAGCTAAGGGATAAGAGTCAACTCTGCCTCTCTGAGTAAAACAGAATATTTGCCTCAAATATGGTGTCCTTTTGTAAACTTCAAACAGTTTTAGAAGCACCCAACTCCAAAGTACAGTGGCATTATCGTCAAAGCAAATGGACGATGTGCGAGAGGCAAAGGAGGGCAGGTAGCAACACATGCGGTCTGGGGAAAAGGAACCAGGAATCAGGCAAGAGGTATAAACCCTGCTAAAATCCCATCTGTTGAGGGAAATGCCTGAGCACTAGTGTGTTACACACTTGTCCCTTTTGCTTTGGTTCCTACTATTTTATTGCCAATATGTTGTACGTATCTTCATTGTGGTGGAGTTGAATCGTGTCCCCCAAAAAGATATGTTCAGGTCTTCACCCCTCATGCCCGTGAATGTGACCTTATTTGGAAAGAGGGTTTTTACAGTTTTAATCAAGTTAAGGATAAGTCATTTTGGATTAGAGTCAGCCCTTGGTCCAATGACTATTGTGTCTGTAGAAGAGTACGGAGAGAGGGATTTGGATATAGAGTCAGAGACAAGGAAGAAGGAAAAATGAAGGAGGCGGAGACTGGAGATGTAGCTACAAGCCACCAAAGATTGGTGGGAGCTTCCAAAAGTAGGAAAGGGCAAGGAAGGGTTCTTCTCTAGAGCCTTCCAAGGGAGCAAGGTCCTGCCTGTACTTTGTTTACAGACTTCCGGCCTCCAGAACCACGAAAGAATAAATTCACGTTTTTCTTTATGTTTTGATGTTTGTTTATTTATTTTGAGAGAGAGTGAGAGCGAGAAGGGGAGGGGCAGAGAGAGAGAGAAAGAGAGAGAGAATCCCAAGCAGGCTCCATGCTGACATTCGGGGCTCGATCTCATGAACCATGAGATCGTGACCTAAGCTCAAATCAAGAGGCAGATGCTTAACCCACTGGGCCACCCAAGTGCTCCCATGTTTTTTTAAGCCACCAATTTTGTAATAGTTTGTTTTGGTTTGGTTTTTTTGTATGTGTGACAATTTGTGACGGCAGCCCCGGGAAACCAATACCCTGAGGTTCCCATGCGTGTAAATGCTCCCTCACAGTGAATAAGGCAGAAAAGTGGCACTTAAGCTGGTGGATTCCGTCATGGGCTGGAGGAAACGAAGTCTGTGCAACTGTAGATGTGCAACATGTTTCAAAATAAGTGCTTAGAGGAAGGATGTGTTTGTGTTTCTCCCTCTGCCCACATGCAAACAGACTCAGAGTTCTCCATAAGGACGCGACGCCTGGGTGGCTCAGTCAGTTAAGTGTCTGACTTCAGCTCAGGTCGTGGTCTCATGGTTCATGAGTCTGAGCCCCGCAAGGGGCTTTGCGCTGCTGGTGCGGAGCCTGCTTGGGATTCTGGCGCTCCCCTCTCTTTCTGCCCCTCCACCACTCACACTTTCTCTCTGTCTCAAAATAAAGAAAGAAACTTAAAAAAGAGAGAAGAATTCCCTATGAGGATGATATTAGATTTGGGTAGAGCCAACCAGCTACAGTTTCTGTCCTTGTCAGTGGAAGGAGCCGAGCCTGGAAAGATCGTTCCCCTAAACGTGACTGCCTAGGAGAATGGGATGGTGAAGGGCACGGGGTGCCACTGGGTGACTTTGAGCAGGTTCCCTGAGTCCTCTGAGCTTCACTTTCCTTGTCTGTGAAACGGACATCGTGGCAGGAGCTTCCTCGTGAGGCTGTGGCCAAAAAGCGAAAGAGCGGGTACCTACAGAGCACCGGCACAGGGCTTGCACAGACAGAGTCCTCAAGAGCTGCCTGTGGGCTTTAGTAGTTGTTCTGAAGGAGACAGACCCTGGCAAGTCAATACAATGGCCGGTTTGGGCCCTGTGTCTCTGTCTCTCTTTCTCTGCTTCCTTTTCTTTCTCTGTCCTGTCTCTGACACAGTGGCCTGGGCACCCGCCCCCCCCCCGGCCCCCCCCGCCCCCGCCACCTCCACTCAGTCTCCAGTTGTGTGTCCATCTATCTCTTCTCTCTTGTCCCTGTCCCCAGATGGTCTGGTCTGTCTACGTCTTAGCCTCTCTCATCCTTATGTGGCCTCACACTGAGGACAGCCTCTGCATCACCAGGTCTCGGAAGACCACCTGCTCCATTAGTACGCGACATTATTTATGACAGACCCCGAAGACTTCATTTAACAGACACACTCCCAGCCGGGTCTCCTCCGGCTTCCTCAATTTGAGGTGGAGACATCTGGAAACCAGTTTTATAAAGTGGCTGACAGGCAGCTGGTTCCTGGAGCTTCTCAGTGGGGGCTCCAGGGAGCCATTCCACGGAGGAAGCCGCAAGCCAATCGGGTTGATGGACTGCCGGTCTCAGTGAGAACCCAGTCGACTGCTCCAGACAGGGAAAGGGCTACTTCCCACCTGCACTCACAGGAAGGGTCTACATCTGTCCAAAGAGGAAGGCAGGAAGGGGTAGAGGCAACTGCCCAGGAAAGTGTCCTGCACCCCCTGCTGTGGCCCATGAGCTCCTTGAGTAAGACACTAGACCTTCCTGAGACATCTTCATCCAAAGATATGGATGGATCTGACCAGATGAGTTCTGAGATCCTTTCTCTTCTTAACATTCTGGAAACGTTGGGTAGAGCAGAGCCACCCAGTCAAAGACAGACAGGGCAAAAGAGTAGAAAGAGGTCAGCCATCATGTATCGAACTGCCACCTGACAGAGCCTGGGCTTGGTGTGCTGTAGGACACCAAGATGAATACAGGAACTTGCCATTAGGAAGAAGAGATGTGACACGCGCACCATCTTCTGTCCCACATCGTACTGCCTGCTGAAATGGCATCTTCCCATGCTCCAGTGAGTCCGTAACCAGATGGGAGAGACAAAACTTCCATGCACAGAAAGATAAGAGACCAGCAAGGGCAGAGGTGATCAATGTGACTAAGAACCGAGTGGTGTGGATGGGCCACAACTCTTAGGGAAATTGAGGAGAAGAGACTATCCGTAGAGCAGGAAACGGTCATAGAGGGCTTCCTGAAGGAGGTAGGACTTGAGATGAAGCTTGAAGGACGTATCCATGGATAGAAAAGGATAAGGATTACCTGGGTCCAGTGCAACATGAAAATGTAAAGTCTGGTGCTCAAAATTGAAGCATTTCAATTCAGTTTACTTTCTCAAGATCCACATATGAGTGAAAACATATGATATCTGCCCTTCTCTGATGGACCAAGGGGGAAGGGAAGGGAAGAAAAAAAAGATACAGAGAGGGAGGGAGGCAAACCACAAGAAACTATTAAATACAGAGAACAAACTATGGGTGGATGCGGGGGGCAGGGAGAGGGAAAATGGGTGATGGGCATTGAGAAGGGCACTGGTTGGGATGAGCACTGGGTGTTGTATGTAAGCCAATTTGACAATAAATTATATTCATAAAAAAATAAAGCATTCTAAATTTCTTTTGCTGAAAAAAAATGAAGAATTTCAAGACAGTGACAGCAGAACATTTAAGCAAGCGTGTGACCCTCCAAAGTGTGGGACTCTGTACAGCTGCCAAGGTTACACACTCATGGAGATAGCCCTGACACTGGGGACCTTCTGGGTGCTGGAAATAAGCTAAAAGGGTGAGGGTGGCTTAATAACCTCAATGTAAGAAATGTATAAGTACCTAAATATAAGAACTAAAAGTAAAACCATTAGAAGGAAGCAGAGAGGTAAATATTCATGACCTTGGATTCGGCAATGGAGTCTTAACTTTAACACCAAAAGCACGAGGGACAAAAGAAAAAAAAGTAGATAAATTGGGCTTTACACAAATTAAAAACATTTGAGCATCAATGGATATTATCAAGAAAATAAAAAGGCAAGCTAAGGATGGGAGAAAATACTTTCAAATTACATATCTGATATGGGCCAAATATCTAGAATATAAAAAAGACAACTCAACTACAAGAAGCAAACAACCCAATTTTAAAAATGGGCAAAGAACTGAAAAAGACATTTCTCCAAAGAAGATATACAGATGACAAGTAAGCACATAAAAAGAGGCTCAACATCACTGGTTGTAAAGAAAATGCAAATCAAAGTCACAATGATATACAACCTCAAACCCACTGGGATGGCTACCATGATGAAAAAAAATATGAAGAAAATCACAATGGTTGGAGAGAATGTAGAGAGATAGGAACCCTCACACACTGCTGATGGGAATCCAAAATGGTGCAGCCACTGTGGAAAACCGATGGTTCCCAAAAAAGTTAAACATGTGACCTATGAATTCCATCATAGGTATATTCCCAAAAGAATAAAAAACAGAAACAAGTCCTCATATCAATAGCTGTTCATAAATGATCATCACAGGAATATTCACAGCCTTCAGAAGATGGACACAACCCAAATGCCAGTCAACAGATGAATGGATAAACAGATTGCGGTAAAACACACACACACACACACACACACACACACACACACACACACACATATGCAGTATTCAGGCACAAAAAGGAATGAAGCCCTGATCCATGCTATGACTTGGACGAACCCTGAATACACTCTAAGTAAAAGAAGCTGAACACAAAGATCACATATTGCATGAGTCTCTGCATAGGGAATGTCCAGAATAGCCAAATCCGTAGAGACAGAAGGCAAATGAGAGGGTGCCAGTGGGTGAGGGGAGGTGGAACAGGAGTGATTCCTTGATGGGTCTTGGATGTGCTCTTGGAGGAATGCATATGTTGTATGAATTACACCTCAATAAAAATAATAATGAATACTTTTTTAAAAAGATAATAATGAATACTTTAAGAAAAAAAAGCTATGGGCAAGGACTACAGAATATGTCTGTGTACTCGTGGGAGCCCCCAGCAGTGCTGTGACAGAAACCGTAGCGTCACAGTGAATCTGTTAGTGTGGACTCTAGCACTGATCATCCGGGTTACAATCCCGACTCTGCGTCCCGCTAGCTGAATAACCCTGGGCAACTTACTTAGGCTCCTGTGCCTCGGCTTTCTCATCTGTAAAATGGGGATAATAATAATATTATTATATGATGACTAATGATCAAATCAATTAATATACGTGAAGTGCTTAGAGCAGCCCTGATTTATGGGAAATACTAAGTTGATCTGCGCCTTTCTTGTTCCCAGAGGCTCAGGAATTTCAGACTGACGTGTGCCTTGTGCCACATTCATTTAGGCTGAAGCTCAGTGTATATTTATGAGCAAGGTAAGTGTGGCCATGACCAACCCCCGCCCTGGGGATAGCTAAAGCCCATAGAAGGTGAAGTTACCCAAGCAAGAGCATTTTATGAAAGCTCCTAGTTCTGGGACCAGAGTTGGGGGCAGGAAGGATATAGGAAAACAACAGCAAGAGGGAAAAAAGCTGAACTCTGGTCCGGCCAGGCGCCCGGGAATATCTCAGCGTGAGCCTCCCACAGTGGGGCTCACAACTGTGAGTTCCCTCTTCCAGACTCTTTCGCCCCCGTGACTGTGGCCACAGATGATGCACGCAAAATTAGAGCTGAGTTCTCTCCAAGTTCGGGGATTTGCATATGGTTTCTGCAAAGCTATTTAGTAATATTATTGTCTCAATAGACTTTCCTTTTTTACTTCAGTAAATTTTATTTTATAGGAAATTTTATATTATTGTTCTCAGGCAGGGACAGCAAACAATGACCAAATCTGGCCAGCCACCTGTTTTCTCAAATACAATTTTATTCTAATGCAGCCACGCCTATTTCTTGACATATTTTCTATGGCTGCTTTTGCACATCAACAGCAGAGTTAAGTCGTTGTAATAGACACCTTATGACCTGGAGAGGCAAAAATATTTACCAAAACCAGCTCTTTGCAGAAAAATTTGTCTACCTGTGCTCTAAGTGAAAACCTGTATCACTGAACGAAAAGGGAAAAGCAATCATTGATATACTGGAAATAAAATAGTGTTAAATTCTAGTTATATTCTGCTGTTTTTCACTCAAATACTTGTTCATTTCATTGATTCATTCATTCGTTCATTCGTTCATTCATCATCTATCAAGTACTTTCTCAAAACACCCTGCAAGGTCCTGGGACATAGAGGCAAACAAGATAGAAAGGTTCCTGTTTTCATGGGGTTTATGTTCTAGTGGGAAAGGACGGACACTGAAAAATAAGTATCCAAAGACATCCAAGAATAAGATGTCCAAATTATCTTCGATGTTGATTGTAACAGAAAATAACAGACAACACAGTACATGAGAGAATGCCTGAGAGTTGGACAGAGGACCCTTTCAGTTAAGGGATCAAGGAAGACCTCCCTGAGAAGGTGACATTTGGGCACAGCCTTCCTGACAGAGAGAACAGAAAGTGCAAAGGCCCTGAGGCAGGAATGGGATTGATGTGATTGTTTTAGGTAGCTTAATAACCATAGATAAGGGGCGACAACAATAACATCCCACCAATCAGCACATACTTGTAGCTACTCATTTGATTTGCCAGGATGTAATTTGGAGGGCCACACACCCACCTTAGTGACCTTTGGGGCAGTAAGCCACCTGAGGGCTGGAACTGGGCCCAGATCGTGACTCTGAACCACCCGTGGGGAGACCCAGGCAGGAATGGGCAGAAGAAGAGCTACAATGTAGCCCTACAAGGCCTTGGCCAAGCCGATGGGGAGCTCTGAGTAAGCACCGCTCCTCACTGGTGGCCTGGGTCAAGCAGAACCCGCCAGGCCTGGGTACCTCATCCCTGCTCGGTCACTGGATGCGGTAACAAGCGGGTGACTTGTGGCAAAATCGTTCTCTGCAGCCAAGGCTGGCCCTGACGGACCTGACAGCTGGAAAGCGTCTGCTGACCGCACACCCACAGCTGGGCAGCAAGCCCTTCGCAAAAGGGGCATCTGGGCGGCATGTGTCCCGGTCGTCCGTGTAAGGGAAACGCCTTCACTGAAGAGCGTGCCCCTCCCCCCGCCTGCCACTCTTCAGCCCCCCGATCCCCGGCTCACTGCGCAACTCTTGTTCTACCCCGGAACCTCTTCCCAAACCAGCTGCCTAGAAAGAAGGGTGAGAAGGTGACGGGAAAAGCTAAGCCCAGCTAAGACGTCGGCTGGAGCGACTTTCAGCACAAAGGTTTTTCTTTGAGGGCCCACAGACAGGAAGTCCTCAGGACCCAGTAAATAAATCAATGTGTTCATTAGCTCATCTAATGAGAAATTATGAGTCACGGTACTGTGCACAGCAGTGAAAAACTCAGAATCTCAGGCACTGTGCACCATCGGGGGCTATGAGTATTTTCTGGAAACGCTAAACAGACACCCACTTTCCAAGCCGACTCATGAGCCTGGCCCGCCCTAAAGCCCTCCATGCCTCAGGCCTTTGGACCACCAATGGCTGTCCCATCCCTGGCTGGCTGACCCACCACAGCCAGGCGGAGACTCATGGTGTGCTTACTCACCGAAAACCACTATCCCAGATCAAAGGCCCTCTTCAGCTCAGGAAAAGCCCAGAAATTCCCCCCAAGGAACCCCTGGGATGACTGAAGGCAGGGAAGCAAGTGACTGTGGTCAAAACTACACTCCTCCTCTCAAGGTCCTTGGAAGGATGTTAAGCAGCAGAAACCTCTCTCCGTAGAAAACAGTTGGAGAAGCCTTGATTCGGCCAATCAACTTGCTTTAAAGATGTGTTGTCCTGGGCGGCTGGTGCTCATGACACCCCAACCCCCATTCCCTCGGTCAAGCAGAGCCCCATGGAGGTATCGTCTGGAACGCACACAGCTGGCTCCCGAGGAGCCAGGAGAAGAATCCGAGTTTCGGGTCCCCCTTCTTCCCATCTGCTTTGTCACTGTCCACTGCCGTGTTCCACCCCTCCCATGGCCGGTCCTCCCAGCTGTTTGGCTCCCTCCAGGCTCAGCGTCGGGCCCCTTGCACCTCCACCGTGGGCCCAGCTCACTTCCGAGAATTGGCCACCCCCCATCACGTGGTCAGTATCAGCTCGCAACACCTTGGCCCAGCTGCTTCTCTGCACATGTCTCAGAAGTGACCCCCGTCCCCAGCAGTGGGAGGTTTTTCCAGGCCCCACCACTGCCCTGGGGAGCCCCTGGGGCATTCAGGGGAGGATCCCACAGGTGAGCAAGGAACAGTGTCCCACAGCCCCTGGGAAGAGCCCTGCATGCGTGTGTGAGGTGGAAACACTGTGAACGCTGCCGGGAAGGCAGGAGGTGAAGAACAGCCTGGGAGGGATGGGTCTGGACAGAAAGTGAGCAGCCATCAGTGCCCCGAGCCACTCTCGGCTGGCCTAGAGGACAGTTTTCATGACTCTCAGTCACCTGTGCTCAGAGGGGCTTTCTCAGCCTTGTTGGGGGGCAGGACACGTTCCCCTCACCGCTCTGCCTACACCTGCTTTGAGAACCCTCACTTTACCCTCCAGAGGTTCAGAGGCGGAGGTTTGAGGAGCCAGCTACCAATTACTTCTTCACTGTTAGTTCACAGGCCTGAGCCCCAAACTGAGTTCTCTGCAACGTAGAAAATGCACTTGCAAATGTACAGGCAGGGAATTAAATGCTCCTTGGTGGGATCCAGCAAGAGCTGACCTAGGTCTGTGTGGATGACGGTCAGAGCAACGGGCCAGGCGTCGGACTGCCTTGGTGAGAGTTTTGTTAGTAGGACCTTCTGCGTCAGACCCCCCTGGGACGTGTGTTTTAAGTCTCGATTCCTCAGACCCACCAGATCGAGTTTATTAGGAGGTCCCGAGACCCTGCCCTTCACCTGGCTCCTCCCGGCATTCCAAGCACCGTCAGGTGTGAGTACCAGAAGAATCCTAGTCCTCTGTCCACCGCAAAAGGGGTGATCTTCTTAGAACCTCCATTTTCTTCTCTGTAAAAACAGACGGCGTAATTCCTTTTATTTCTAGGGATTTTGTGGTTCCCAGTGCACTTGCGTCCAGATGGTCTTGTTTGCTTCCAATGGCCACCCTGAGCTGTGGAAAGCGACACTGCTAACAGAGGAAGGGTGGGCAGAGGGTGGGTGCTGGAAGGTCGAAGAAGTCTCCAAAGAGGACACATCACTCCCTTACCCAAATCATCACCTCAAGAGGAGGGGGTGAGGAGGTCAGGAGAGCACCTGGCGGGAAGTCGAGCTAAGACTTTGGAAGCCAACGGGACTGAGGGAACTGCAGGCCGGGGGCTTTCCCGGGAAAGGAGGGCAGCGGCCGCGAGGGCGGAGGGTGGAGGGCAATAGGCAGGAGGTGAGAGCCTGGAGGTGAGAGCCTGGAGGAGGTGGCCCAGTGCTGCAGTGGCCGCAGGGCATCTCGGGGAAGCTCTGTGAAGTGTTGTTCTTTCCACCAGCCTGGAAGGGAGTGGCCGTCCTGGGATGGGTGTGAAGAAGTCTCAGTTCCTGAAGGAGACATCTGTCAGTCTGCATCTGTTTCCAGCCGAGCTGGGCAGGAAGGGCTTTGGGATGGCTCTGAGCCCAGGGGACAGAGATGGGAAATGATGGCGGCGTGAATCATCTGGGAAGGAGAGAGAGGAGGAGGTGGCCAGGGCACAATGCTTTCTTCTTCCACCCCGCTCCTGGGGATCTCCCTTCTTGTTCCTCTTCCTACTCTGTCCTGATGACCCAGAGCCAAGGGCTGCTCATCTGACTGAAATCCTGCTAGGACCCACTGCCAACCAGCCTGCCCAGCTCAGTCACCTTCAAGAAGGGGTGAGGCTGCCTCTGGACTTTGAAAGCTTGTGGCTTTTTATTTTTTTATAGGGCTAAGAGACATGATACGATATTGAAGGAATGAAGAATGGGTCCGTGTGATGGCCTTAAAGTAGGACTTCAATGTTGGTGATAGGAGCACTTTATGCTTGTAGGACAGGAAGGTGGCTCAGAAGCCCGAACATCTGGACAGGATCCTCTTAAAGATGAAAAACTTGCGATCTGGCAGCTTTGAGTCTGGCTGTCCCACCTCTCTCGTTTCTTGTCTTCTCTGAATACGCAGCACACTTCGCTAAGGCTCTTGGCATAACACTATTGACCCGATCAGAAGGTCTCGATTTGATTGCCTTAGCCCACTGTCCTCTCTTCCTGTTTCCTGGGCCTCTCAGAGCAACAACCGGGCTCTGATCCCAAGAAGTGTTCCCAGGAAGGGCGGGAGAGAAAATAAAAAGACCCCAACGCAAGGGTTTTAGATGACTGTGCCGGGCTTGACATGCTGAAGCCCAGGACAGGTGGGAGAGCTCAGTCCCCGCTCTATTTTTCAGGGGATCTGTGGGGCCTGGGAGCGTGGCCACCCTTGGGTTAGACACTGTGCCCAACAGTCCCGCGGCAATGCAAACACACATTCATCCCTTTAACTCTCTGGTGCCTACAAACAAATGCGCTGGGGTAGGGGTGGGAGGCACCTGCTTTGTTTTACTCCCCTCTTCCCTCCTGTATCCAAGACTTAAGCCAGATGTGGGTCAGTATGAAGAGGCAGAGAGAGGGGAGTGGGGGCATATCCGGGTATTTGTAGGAGGAAATGACCTAGCCCTGACCATATTCCCACCTGCCTCTCAATGGCCAACCATACTGCAACAGCTTCCTGCCTCAGTCACCCTCACCTCTCTCCCCCCAGGGCTTCCTCTGGCTTCAGGAACTTGATTTGCCCACACAGGGAGTCAGCTGAAAGCTCTAGGGAGTCAGTGCTCTGAAAGCAACCAGTGAGGGGTGACAGCTGGTAGAAAAACACCCTGGCTTCCTCATGAGGTAAGTGTCTCTCAGAGGGTCCCCGACACGACTGAACCCAGTTACTCGCAAAGGCAAGCTGCTTATTAACACCCACACCTTTTACTGACTTTCCTTCCTTTCTCTATCTTATTTTTCTTCTTCCTTACCACGCTGCTTGGAATCACGTCACAGATCAACTCTTGCCCCCAAATCCTGGATTCAAGGTATGCTTTGGGGGAAACAAACTATGCATGTGGATTAAAGAGTGAAATATGAGAGGAGCGCCTGGGTGGCTCGGTCGGTTAAGCCTCCGACTGCGGCTCAGGTCATGATCCTACAGTGGGTGGGTTCGAGCCCCGCGTCAGACTCTGTGCCTACAGCTCCGAGCCTGGAGCCTGCTTCAGATTCTGTCTCTCTCTCTCTCTCTCTCTCTGCCCCTCCCCTGCTCATGCTCTGTCTCTCAAAAATCAATAAACATTAAAAATTGTTTTAAAAAAGAGTAAGATATGAGAACTGTTCACACTTCTGCATGGAGTCTGTTACTAGACACCCCTACTGGCTATGCCAGGGCAATAGCCAAGCAGCAAAGATGAGTAGGACAGGAGGGGAGTGGAAACCGGACCCCGCAGACATGGCTCACCTCCAGTATTCTTCAGCAGGAAGCTGTGTGGGGCGGCAGAACTCCCAGGTACGCAGAGGGGTCATTTCATCCACCCTGGGCCATTTTGCCTGGCACAGAAAGGCAGAGTGAATTTGTCTGAGGGAAATGAATGGTGCTTCTAGAAGCTAAGGCAATCCTGAAGCACGATTTCCATTCGTAAGCGCCTCATCTTGGGGAACTCAGTGTTGCTATCCTGGACCCTACAAAGACTTAGGCGCAAGCTCCAGAAAACCTTGGCAACCTGGAAAACACAAAGCTGACCATGGGTCAAGAGAGTTTCCTGTTGCTTAGAAAGAAAGAAAACATTTTGAACTGCTTTCCAAAGAGTCCTAAATCTGAAACCAGCCTGTAGCCACAAACACCATCCATCCCTGCCTGCGGCACATGGCTGGCTTTCTAAGCACTTCGGTTGCCTACCCTGTACCTCCCTGCTTTTTCTCCCTCATCTCTCTCACCAGCTGACCTTTCCTCTCTCAGCCCACCCCAGCCACTTGGCCACTAAGCCACAGGAGCTGAGGCGGAACCCCAGGGCCGAGGCTAGGAGCACACTGGATGGGCAGTCCCATCAGTGAGTCCACGGAGGGAAGGAAGTTCCCAACGCCCAAACCCAGAGCCGAAGGGGAAGGAGATAGGCTGGGGGTAAGGGTGACTCTCCTCGATTCTGAAACCCTTGTGCATTTTCAAGGCAATCTTATCCATATGTTTCTGATTCATTTATACTTAACTCATCAAAATGTTATTTGGTAAGAATTATTTGGAGTTCAAGAAGCCTTGTAACAGCCTGTTTAGTGAACCCAAAGAGCTTTTTTACTCTTCTTTATTTTTTTAGGAGGGGATAGGATTTTTTTCCTCTCCAGAAAAGCAAGCAGTCTTATCTTATATGTAATTTCAGGCCTATGAAACTCAAAGCTTTGAAAGGAGCACGAGACGAGAAGGCAAAAGTTGAGGTGTTGGACCCTGATCTACCCTGACCTGCGTGATCTTCTCCAGATGACTCACCTCCTCGGGGCCTATTCAATCACCCAAACTCCTCAGGTGGCAGAGAGAGATGTTTAAAACCAGAGGACCCTCCCAGCATTGAAGCTCCTGAATCCCTAATGCCTATGTTTGCCTTCAGCTTCCCACCCTCCATGCCTTGCCCAGATGTCAGTAAGGTAAATTCTGTTCTTAGTGAAAATCTCCCCGATGAAGAGAAATCTGAAAAAGCAGGAGTGTGGTAGAGGCCAAAAACAATTATTTAATGGGTATTAAATCCTTTGTCTCCAGAATCAACTGAACATAAGGCAGAATAAGAAGGCACGGGCTGAAACAGCGACCCATTGATGCAAATAGAGGCAGGAAGAGCTGACCGCTGGGAACATGAAGTACCAGATTACTGACCAAGCAAACTAGAATTTTCCTTCCTGTACATCCTATATCTGACATGAGAGTCAGACTCACCTTCTCTTCATTGTATCTCTGACCTACTAAATTGATAATTAGCTGCCCTTCCTGGAGGTTGGAGAATGGACAAGTTGACCTCCAGAGGACCCTTGCCCACCCCAAGGCTTTTACAATTCTCCCATTAGCCCAGCTTAGCCCAACTAAGAACAGAGGACCATTATGTCATTCTTCCCTTAAGACCACAGGCTCCCAGGGATGAAAAGGTCAGATGCCTCAGGGGCAGCCTGAAGTTGGTGGTGCTTTGTCATTCAGGGTGAGCACAAAGCCGAAAGACTAACACGGCTCTCCCAGCTGGTGAACTTAGCCCCCAGCCTTTCACCCTTTTCCATCTAAGGCAGAGACGGGGCGGCTTTGATTGTTCTGGCTACTGAGCAAACAGTTGGGGGACCACTTTGGAGGACAGCAGCTTAGACGCTAGATGACTTTATATACTGAGAGTGGGGGTAGGGAAACTGAAGTCATATACGTGCAAGTGAATATTGCCCACAGAATCCCCAATCCAGAAAGTTTCATTGCTTACCACACGTCTTAGTCTACCCCCACTGCAGAGATGGGAACTAGCCCTGCACCATTTTTTCCTTTCATACCAAAGTTTCAGTTTATGGATGGAACAATTCCTGGGTCAGTCATCACATCTTTATTGAATGCCTAGGAGGCAGAAAAGATCTAAAACTGAAGCCTCAGTCTTTTTTTGCAACCTAATCTAAGAAGTGACATCCCGTTGCTTCAGTTGTATTCTATTCCCTAGAAACAAGTTGCCAAATCCATGCTCCATAATCCATGATCATGCAAGGGTGTGAATACCAGGAGGCAGGGACCACTGGGGGCCGTATGGGATTCTGCCTTCCACATACAGAGGCCACAAGTAAGGGAATGTGCCCTCTAGCTGGTGCAGTCTCTGCCACTTTCTGGGCATGGGGCTTCTGGGACTTCCATTCTATCACAAAGTGAATAAGATGGTTCCCTCGTTGATAAGAGCCATGACTTAGTGTCTTTGAAGAGTTGCTGACAGACTGCTTGGGTGGCTAAGTGCCTTGGAAAGTCAACCCACACCTCCTTGTGGAAAATCCTCCTCAGCCCATGTATGTGAACCTTGTATCGTAACCCTCCTGGGGAGGACACCTCTTCTTCCGATCACATCCATGCCAATACGTGACACTTCCCCTGTCAGCAAAGCTTCCTGGAGTCCAACCTTCATCTGTTCCACTAAAGCCTTGTCCCTTCTTATCTGTGCCTGGTCTTGCTGGCACCAGAGAATGATTTTTCCAGGCTTATCTCTCTAATAACCTTTATGTAGCTTGACATGGAGGAACTGGCCCCTTGAGTAGTTGGGGAGACGGATTTCTTTTAATCAAGAGACCAGTGGTGTCTACTTCAGACATGAGGAGGTTGTGCTTGGCTGCCCCTTCTAATGTGGCTCATTCTCTTATGGACTTGCCCTTTGACCCTTTTTTGACCGTGGACCATCAGTTCCAAAAGGTCCTGAAGAAGATAGAGAAAACTACAATGAATTAAGAAAAGAGAGGGAGAGGACTGAGTTATCCGAAATTGAACTTGACATTGTGCTTAGCACCTAACGCATTATCTCACTGACTCTCCCTAGCAGACCTCTGTGAAGGTCATTATCCTCCTTGCATAGCAGAGAAGACGTAGGCTCAGTGTCTATAGCTGGTATGTGTCAGATCGGTCCCTGGTATGTTTTACGTTGAGCCTTGAACCATTCTTAAGCCTTGCCTCACAGTACCTTAAGTAAGTTTGGGGTAAAGCAAATCCTTTCTTTAACCAATAAAAGAAATAATTGTCAGAACCCTATAAGGGTTGAATGGACAAGGACCACCAGAGTTGACTTCCTTTACCCCAACCTTTGGACAATTATCCTCCTAATGCCCTTTGTGGACTAAAGATTTCTTTATGGAGGCAGACTCCATTAGGACTATGGATTCATCAGAGAAGCATCAGAGGTGAGAACGTTTAGACCCCAGAGCTCACTGGGACTCAAGACCAGTTGAGTAGGTCAACCAGTTGAGTAGGTCAGTTCTGACCCTAGTCATCCTCTCCCATGACTATGGCCTGAAGGAGAAAGCTGTTAGCCCCTCAGGGTCAGCCCATGTGCTGAGAGACCATACCAGCACCCTCGCCTGCGGCTCCTCTCTGAACCTCCTCGATCTGGAGGAGGGGAGCCTCTGCCCATGCCAAATTCTTTCCAGAGTATGTACAGGCTGGCTGAAGAGAACCAGCTATGTGAGAATGGAAGCAAAGTTCATAAATGACCTACAGATTTTACTTACTAAAGTGAAAATTAATAACAGGAAACCTCACTAAAATGGAGTCATGAGGTCTGGGCAGGGAGAGCTCTCACATCCTACCCCTAGTAGTCAATTGCAGACATAACAGGAAGAGACAGACTTGACGTTACACAGACTTGACCCTGCAGGTGGATACTGCTCAGCTATCCCAGTCGGGGGAGGAGATGCTTTCCTTATACCCAGACGGCAGCTGTGCCAATGAAAAGCTACCATACTTCAAATGCCCAGTTTACTCCAGTGGACTTTTAGTTTATTACATCTTCCTAACTTCCCCCATTTTTTCCTTAAAAAAAACAAACAAACATGTATCTCTGTTGTTCCTGGGACTTGCCTATGGTTTTGCCACATAGCTTGTTCGTCCCCAACGGCCATTCTTTTTTATTTGTAAATAAGCCCATCTTTTACTGATAAAATAATGGGCAGTATTTATTTGAAGGTCAACATTGCCATAAACACATGACAATAATAAGAACTTGATGGCCCTCACAGCCTCTCCGGATCTCTCCTCTTCGGCAGTGAGAGGGAAACCTGGGATCCACCCACCAGGGTCAAGTTTGCTCGAGGCTCAGGTACATGCTCCACTTTCTCAGCCCAGGATCCCTGAGACCTGCAGTGTCCCAGAGCCGACTTCAGGATTCTTTCTCCTCCTGCCACACTGACGCAGTGCCCAAACCCTGCCTGCTCAAAGGCATAGAATGGGTTTACAACTCCTCTATTAAGCCACGAACTCCTTTCGGTGGATCAAAGTACTTTAAGCACCAAAAGTCCAATGTGTTCGCTACGATTACAAAGCATCCATCACTGTAGCCACTGTATTCTGCTTGTGATGGGGATTACCTCATTTAATCCTCAGAATAGCGCCGTGAGGATTGCTATTTTTATCCCCTCTCTCCCTCACAAATGAGAACACCGAGAGGCAAGGAGATTAGGAAAGAAACTTGCTGTAAGTGACACACTAGAGTGAGTGAACTACGATTTGGACCCAGGCGGCCTGACTCTCCTGAAAGCCACATGTGAGACCGGTGGTGTTGCACAGCTCCCCCCACCCCTGCCCCCGCCACCCCCCATAAGTGCACCTGCCGGCAGCTTCTTCCCCTTTGGAACGACAGAACCGTGACTTACCCATCAGATGTCTTTAAGAACAAGCTCCCCCAGGGAGACCACGTTCTCCCAAGATCAAGCATCAAATCAGTTTAAGGGCCTAAAAGATGGGGACCCCGTCACCACCCTCCCTTCTGGGGTAGCACCATTGAGAGACCAGCCATCTACTGGGATGTCAGCAACGCTCCCATCCGACCCATGCCCTTCCTTACAGGGAGCCTCCAATTTTTCTTGCCAGGCAAGGTGACAAGGGGGACAAAGGGTAAGAAGTTTCCTACTGGGAAATGGGATTCCAGACTCTCCTTGTGTCCAGAGGCTCTCCTCAAACCCAATGTGATTGGGAGCCAGAAGGAAGGGGGCGGGCCAGGCATCTACACTCTTGGCTATAAAGCTACTCTCTCTCTAACGGGGCATCTGGACTGTACAAGCTCTAAGGTGCCATCAGATGTGTCCCTAATCACATCAGTGTGGAAGCTAGTGAAGAAGGGACAAGCATGGAGAGGAGGAAGCCCATGGAAATTAACTTAGAGATGCAGATTTTCATGTGACCAGAAGCTTTTGGAATCAGCCAGCAGAGTTCCTTCATTTTACAGATGAGAAAAAGGAATTCTAGAGAATTACTTTTAAAACCCTTTGTTAGGCTGAATGCAGTCCTGGTTAACCTAGTTCACGCCGGCTTGCACTAGGCCTTCCGCTACCTGCAGCCAGAGACTCGCCAGAACCTTCCGTGAAGCTCTGAGCCGGCAGCCCCCGGGGCACCTCTGATCCAAGAATGTTTATGTTTGACGAAGAGGCATTCTGGAAAGATGAGAAGATTTTAAGCAAAAAAAAAGTGTGATTTTTTTGTGTAAACTGGTAAATTGTGGGATTTTTTTTGTGTAAACTGGTAAATCGGGGGAAAAAGGCCAAACCAGGAGAAACAGGGACATAAGGTCATCGTCAACATAAGAAATGTTCAGGTCTTTCTTGGTGGAGGAAGAAGCATCGGGTAAGCATGGGCCTGGGACCCAGAAGGCCCGATCTGGCGTACCCATCTGGCAGTAGACGCTACCTGGGCCCCAAAGCTGTGACAAGTGGGTAAGCACCTGTACACAGAGCCTAGAATCTGATGGTCCAGCTCCTACCACCAACTAGATGCGCCTTTCACAGTCTACTGCCTCTCTCGGGCCTCATGTTCATCTTCAGAAAATGAAAGACTTGTGCCACGCCACCTCTCAGACCCCTCCCTTTAAGCTGTAGCGTCTAGGAGTGCGTGGGGCCCCAGCCCAGCAGCCTCCCCGCTTGCCAGCCCAATGCACTAACCAGCAGAACACATGGCCTGGCCCTGTCGGGACCCCAGCCCGCCCTGGCCCCACCCCACACGTGCTGTCGCTCTTCCTGTCTGGAACTTCAGGATCAGAACAGATATTAAAAGCCACGGCATTCAAACAAGTGTAAAGGACACGCCAAGAATCTTCTGGCACTGCCTCCCACGAAACACCTGGCCACACTTAACCCTAGCCGAAAAGATGATTTCCGTGTGAGACGCCTGGCGGGGAGGGCGGCGGGGTAGACGGGACACCCTCCGCAGGGGCCAGGCGAGCCTCAGTCACCCCATCTTCTCCTAGGGGACAGATTCCGCCCCTGCCAGGCAGCATGCGACAGAGAGGAGAGGGTGAGTGCTCCAGCTCTATGCCGTGTCCTCACTTCGGATGCACTCTTAACCTGAGTCCTGCCACCGCCTCCCTGGGAGCCAGCAGATGGGGAAACAGAAGGGAGATGGCTGGTAGGGCCCACTGGCTTCCCACGGAGGATCTCAGCCTAATACAAGTTGTCATGTGTCAGCTTAGGGCGTGAGCAGAGCCCGCCCGAGCGGCAGCTGGCCCAGCGGCCCTCAGCCAAAGCGGTGCCGACACGCGGGGGTGCGTGTGCAGGTTCCGGAGAGCGGGCCGAGCTCAGAGGGAGGACAGAGGAAGCCCAGGCCCCCGGGCCGTGAGAGCAGTCGAGCAGCAGAGGAAGGCGAAAGGGACTCTAAATACAACACCAGCCTCTTCTTTAGCCAGTCCACGTCCTGCTGTCCCTCTTCACAGGGGAGCTCCTCTCAGGTGTGGCAACAGAGAGAAAGACAGGAAGGGCTCAGCGGTACAGAACCTATTGTTAAGTTTGTTCAACCTTACAAAAAAAGGACACCAGTCTTGGAGTCCCACAGATTCAAGGGGTCATAGCATCCGACTCTCATTCTACAAACGAATCACCTGACGCCAGAGATGTTCCAAGGGCCTGCCCTGCACGGTTCAGCTGGTGGAGCCCGAATCGCCCAGCCCAGCATCCTGCCTGACGCTCTGTCCTCTCTGCTTATTACCGATAAGACATACAAGTGTCATAACGAAGCCAACCGTGGGCTCATTCATGTCACCTCGATTCATCAAAGTGTCGTGCTTTCCTCGTTTCGAATCTTTAGAAATCTCAAATACTATATTTTCGCCAGTAACGACACTAAATTTTGTAATGTGGTATATTCCAAAAGCAATTCTGCTTAAAATAGTTAGAGAGGTATTGAAATCTATTTGAAAAGCATGAGGACATTATAACATTTTACCAAATGCTGATTTTTTTTTTTTGTATATAACTGGTCAAAACATCAAATATTTTTAAAACCTCCAGTTCTCCTTAGTACAGCATTGGAATATACGGTGCAAGGATCTTTTTAGGATCTACGTTTTCCTCATTGATGAGGTCTTGAATTCCAGGGGTCATGAATTGTGAGTTTCTCCGTTGGATACTCAGGAAAAGTGCTTACTTTTTGTGAGACGTGGATAAAGGAATGAAATTGTTGGAGGAACACTGAGGAGTTTGCACTGAAATCATAGACGAGAGAAGAGAGGCAGAGGGCAAAGTTTATCGGGTTTTATTTTGTCTTATCTTCTTGTGGTAAGAGCACTTCACGCGAGATCCTCACGTTTCACGTTTCACACACGTTTTAGTTGACGGCGCGGTATGATTAACTCTGGGCACACTGTTGCACAACACATCTCTAGAACTTTCTTCTCTTTCTTAACAGAGACTTTATGTCCACTGAGGGCAAAGTTTTAAATCTCCTCTTAGAACCTCGTGTAGGGAGTGTCAGGAAGAAGGGAGGTGACGGGTGGAGGGAGGACAGACCTAAGACTTTGAAACTCCATGTGTGGAGGCAAATTGAGAAAGAGTGCTTCGCTCTTCTGAGTAAGTTCGGTAAGAGTGAATGGAAGCACTCAAGCATTCCAGCTTGCCTGGGCCCTCTCTGCTTCCAGAGACTGAGCTCGCATCCCCAGTTGTAAGATCACATTGGCCATTTGTGTGGAGAGCAGATGCCCAAAATGCGCCTTTTAGCACGCTCATTATCAGCCGCAAAGCGAAACGATTGTGAAGCCTGTCATTAAAACAGCAGGGGGGCAAAATCCTGAAAAGTTCTAGCAAATGAGGGAAAGAAATGGAAATTAAATGGATATACTGTCCCAGGAAGATGTGTAAAATGTCTTTAACAAAGAGAGAACACTGAAGGTGCCATGTTTTATTTCAGAGAACGTATTCATTTATTACCAAATCCTTTGTGAAGGGTCGTGTAACCTCAGAGCCCACACTCTATTTATTTCCATTCAAGTGCTTAAGTTCCTTAATAGTAAGTCAGTAAATTTGGTGACTGTTCTTGCGTGTTTGTTTATTTATTTATTTATTTTTTTTTTTCAGAAAACGTGCCTTCTTCTTGAGGGAGACAAGCGTACTTACACACATTCATTCAGACACACATACTCACCTACCACTAAGATAAATCAAGAGTATGATTCATCAGTAACAAACCTGGATAATTAAAGAATGGCAAAAGCCTCATGCTGGTGGCTCACATATGCCCAGATCTGAATTGAGATCTGACCCGAGCAACATGGTGTCCAGGTGGCTGGTTTAATGGACTAGTAATAGTTTTAACTAGGTCTTCAGTTTGTAAGACACAGGAATAATGCTGGGGCTAAGCCCTTCAGAGGCAGAGAACAAAATGGGCTGGTTATGTCAGGGAGAAAAGGGAGCAAATTAGTTCATAAAATGAGAAAGCGGGGCAGTGTGGGACACTTAGAAACACAGCTCACTGGAGTTTTGAACCTGAAAGCAATTTTCCTTTCTAGCCCTCCACAGCCTTGGAACTTTGGGTAAGATATTTACATTCTCTGAGCTTTCATGCCTTTGCTTATAAAGTTAAGAAAATAATGATTAATTCACAGTGCTGTGGTAAGGATTAAATGAAATGATGTTTATGGAAAGTGGCTTATGAGTTATAAATTGCTTGACAGTTATTATTCTGATGGCTCAACCCAAACCTCTGTCAGTTTGGAATCTGAAAAGAGATAATGACTTTTCTATTTATATTAGAAAACAACATGAATGGATGACTTTCTACTGTAGGCAAGAGAGATTCAAATTGGCCATCAGGAAACCTCCCCCCCCCCCCACCCCAATAAGCCTGCCGAAAAATAGAATAGTTGGCAGAAGGTTATCAACCCTGCCACTCCAGGGCCCTTCCTTTGCATGAGATCATCTCACTTCTAAGGGAGTAACATAAAGCTGTTCTCTTTGGAAAGAAGACCGGCAAGACGGAAATTTTCAGATCAAGGCACCCTCCAAACAACGCTGGTCTTACTCATTTTGCACTAATAATTATGCTGCACATGAGAGTGACAGCTTCAAGCTCTTGAGAACTTACCACACTGAGCGTATCAGTAACAAGCTTTTATGCATATATCTGAATTCTTCACAATCCCCTTCCTACTTGTGCAAGGCAGGGATTTGTTTTTTCACACAGAAAACTGAAACTCCGTGCTCCTGCACAATTCATCGGAAGTGACACAGCTATGGCAGAGCTAGGAGTTGGGCCCAAGCATGTCTCACTACAACGTTTGTTCTCTGTTATGCTCACTACGTGCCTTGGTTTTTGATTGCTATGTAACCAGTGACCACAGACTGGGCAGCTTAAAACAACACATATTTACTACCTCCTGGTTTCTGTGAGTCAGAGCCTGAGCACAGCTTAGCTGGATACTCCGTTCAGGGTCTCACCAAGCTGCAAGCAAGGTATCAGCTGGGCTGTGTTCTCATCCAGGGGCTTGACTAGGGAACGTTATCAAACCAACAAAGAGCACCTCTCACTTTAGGTGGGGTCCGGTCCCTCTTTTAAAGATTTTGCCTGATTAAGTCATGACCACCTGAGATAATCTTCCTTTTCATTAATTCAAAATCAACTGAATAAGACCTTCATTACATCTGCTATATTCTATTTGTTAGAACTCACAGGTCTCCTCCATACTTTAGGGGAGGAAACTATACAGGACATGAACACCAGGGAGGCAGGAGTCATGGGCATCATCTCAGAATTAATTAGTCCACCACACTACCTCCTTTGGGCTATGGCTATAGGCGATGCAATCACAAAAAGCACAAGCCTAGAACAGAGAAAGGATCACTGGCTCTGCTCTGCCTTGACAGTGCCCTATGGCATTGTAGGCAGCCGATGTTAGAATGCTAAGAAGCAGAAATTTGCCCCTGGCAGAGAGTTTAAAATCTCAGTTTAGAAAAACAGAGGTTCTTGTCCTTGGCTGCATGCTAGAATCATCTAAGGATATTTTCACATAAATATAAATGCCCTCCCAGAGATCCAGATTTAATTGGTCTACACTGGGATATAGGCACCTGTTTTCGTTTTCATTTTTACCTTTGCTTTTAATTTCCAGAATTCTCTAGTGTGCAGTCAAGTTGAGAGTGCCTGGTCAGGAGCAATAATCTATAAGATGTGTTGGGTTCATCCCAGGGCTGCGTGAAAGACCATCTACTTCAATATGGGAAGAAAATCTTAAAACTTCTAGAAAAATGTATTTTTAAGTTTAAAAATAAAAGAGAAAAGAAGCTTTGGTCTGACATTTAAAGAGCCTGGAAACCATCACCCTCATCCTCACAACAAGAAAAACAAGAAGGAATTGAAAATCAACAACTCTTCTTAGATCCTTCAGAGAATTGAGACCACAGGAAAGACTGTAGCACCAACTCTGGAGAGACAGGTAGACACAGAGAAACACAGCTGAAAGAGAGAAGAAGCCCAGGAATAGAAGCTGGCTGCTGGTTCCATCAAGCAGGAAAAATACCCCCCCCCCCCAAAAAAAAATACATGCAGGCACATCATATTCAAACTGCAAAAATAAGAAATCTTGAAAGAAGCCAGAGAGAAAAAACAAGTAAACAAGGAAGGAAGCAAACAAACAAAGGCCTTATCTACAGAAGAACAAGAGTAAGAATTACACTGGACTCCTCTCAGAAACCATGCAAGTAAGAAGAGAATGGAGTGAAATATTTTAAGCGTTGAAGGAAAACACCACCAACTTATAATTCCATACCCAGCAAAACTATCTTTCAAAAGGAAGAAGACATGAAAACTAGACATTCTTAGACATCTAAAAACTGAAGGAATTTGTCACCAAGTGACCTGCCTTGCAAGAAATGTTAAAAGTTCTTCAGAAAGAAGGAAAACTATACAGGTCAGAAAATCAGATCTACAAAAAGAAAAGAAGCAAAAAAACATTTTTTTAAACAATAAAGAAAAGAAGCATTAGAGCATTAGAGAAGGAATAAATGAAGGCAAAGTAAATCTTTTATCTTTATTATTCTTCATTGATCTACCACCTAGCAGTTTGTTCAAAATTATAATACTCACAATATATTCAGTAATTATAGTTTATGAATAAGCAAAATGAATGTCAGTAATGTTATAAGGGATAGGAGGAAGAGTTGGGAGTATTCTGTTATTATAAGATACTTACGCTTCCCATGAAGTGGTTTAGTGTCATTTAAAAGTGGATTTGTTGAGGAGGCTGGCTGATTCAGTCAGTAGAACAAGTGACTCTTAATCTCAGGGTTATGAGTTTGAGTTCCACGTTGGGTGTGGAGCCTAATTATGATTTTAAAAAAAGAAAGAAAGAAAGTGGATTTGCATTAGTTGTAAATGTATCTCACAGATTCTGGGGCAACCAGTAAATAAAAGGTTTTAAAAAATATAGTGGGTATGCAAGAAAAGAGAGAAAATGGAATCATATAACAAGCTCAATGAAAAACTAGAAAAAGCAGGGCATCTGGGTGGCTTAGTCTGTTAATCATCTGACTCTTGATTTGGGCTTAGGTCGTGATCTCAAGCTTTGTGAGATCAAGCCCTGCATCAGGCTCTGTGCTGAGAGAGAGGGAGAGAGAGACTCTCTCCCTCTCTCTTTGCCCCTCCTCCACTGCTGTCTCTTTTCAAAATAAATAAATAAACTTAAAACCGTTAGAAAGGGCATAAAAAAGTAGAAGACAAAAAACTAACATAAAGTAAAGATAATGAATGGAAAACATTGATAATAAGGCAGATATTAATTCAAATGTATAGGTAATCACTTTAAATGTAAATGGTTTAAATACACCAGTTAAAAGAAAGTGTCAGAATGGACTGAAATACAAAACCCAAATATGTGTGGTCTTCGAGAAGCTTTACTGATATTAAATATTGATGGGAAAGCATGTATACAAATTATGTATACACATATTAAAGGTATGCACTCAAACTCTTTTTTACATATGGGAGTGAGTAATCCAAAAGGTTTGGAAGCTACAGATACAGAGCAAAAGCACTCCTGAAAATTTAATGTGCAAAGGAATCACCTGGGGACCTTATTAAAAGGCAGATTCTGAATTAGTGAGACTTAGATGGGGTTGAGATTCTTCATTTCAAAAGCTGCTCCCAAGGGTATCGATGCTGACCTTTCTCAGACCTCACTTGGAGTCACAGTGATATAGAGACCTTGTCCCAAATCCCAGTAACTGCGATTGCATCTAGGAAAGGAACCAAAGATCCGTATTATTGACACCTCCTTCCACAATGACACTGCTTTCACATATTACTGGTGGACATCATTTTTTAAAGACTTATTAGGGCTTAAGGAAGCAAGAATGAATGTAAACGGGAAGAAAACAGGGAGAGAGAAAGGAAGGAGAGAAGGAAGGGAGAAGAGAGTGAAGCATGCAGAGAGCTAGAACACAACACATTTGTCTTTGGGATGGCGAATCAAAGTTATGCAGAAGTTGACGAAACGTATGGAGTTAAAGATTAAGGTCTCACTTTTATGACTTGTTCAGACCATGTTAACACTTAGGTTTGCACTACAAGGAGCATTTTTAAATATGCATCTGGAGAGCTGTCTTTAATTTTACATTTTTCAGCTTTTATGGCTACCGAAGGAAACCTTCTGGTGGGTCCCCTATAAGGGAGATGTAGTAGAGGGTAGGCCATACCCAGCATCCTCAGCTCCCAGGAGAGTGTTGTGGGGAATACAGCTTGATGGTCCACCAACCTGAAGCCATATCAAGCAGGTGGGAATTCAAGACCAACCTGGCAGGGAGGCAAAGAAAGCCATACAGGCCTAGATGCTGTGGCGTCCCCTTGAGAGAAGCAGACACGGAAGACCTTCGGCCAGTGGGCTTAAAAGAGAAGTCAATTATTGTGAGGACAGAGGATAAAGTCACCAATTTCAAAAGGATCATAGAGTTGACTTGAACTACTTTCACACGTTTTCTTGCAGACTCCTCAATGTGTAGCACCTTGTTTCTGCTGTCTACAACCCCTCCATCTCCTTCCTACCAGAAGTTCTAAGTTCCCCCTGACATCCTAATTTCAAAAATCCAAAGAACATGTCTCAGGACTCCCAACAGACCTTTTGGCAGCATCTGACTCTGTGTCACTAAAACAACCAATCGATAAAAATAAAAATAGGCTTTGAGGAGGAGGGAGGGGTCTACAAACCATGGGTCACCTCTTCTCACTCCAGAGGGCATTCAGTCTCCTCCAGCAAATCTTTCAGCCAAATTTTCATTTGTTTAATACTTTTTAAAAATTTTTTTAGGGGCGCCTGGGTGGCTCGGTCGGTTAAGCCTCCGACTTCGGCTCAGGTCATGATCTTGTGTTCCATGAGTTCGAGCCCCGCGTCGGGCTCTGTACTGACAGCTCAGAGCCTAGAGCCTGTTTGGGATTCTGTGTCTCCCTCTCTCTGACCCTCCCCTGTTCATGCTCTGTCTCTCTCTGTCTCAAAAATAAATAAACGTTAAAAAACATTTTTTTAAAGGTTTATTTATTTGAGAGAGAGAGAGAGAGAGAGAGAGCATGGGAGCATGGGAAGAGCAGAGAGAGAGGGAGAAAGAGAATCCCAAGCAGGCTCCACACTGTCAGCACAGAGCCTGCTGTGAGGCTCAAATTCACCAACCGTGAGATCATGATCTGAGCTAAAACAAAGAGTCAGATGCTTAACCAACTGAACCACCCAGGTGCCTCTCAACCAACTTTTTAAATGTCAAAATGTGTGTCTCCTGAAGTATGGTGCCCAGAGGTCAGTCATATACATTGGGATCAAGTAGAATGGAAAGCGTGTGGGATCACTCTTGTTGACGAGCTAAGAGAGAATTCAGGTACCAGGAGAACAAGAGAGAACAATATCACTACTGTTGCTCCATTGCTGACCCAGCAGATTGCTTATGGAAAAGACTTCATACAGATTCATCTAAGCCCCCTTTCCAGCAGCCAAACCCAGCTAACTGCAGGCTCTTATTAATATAATAATACATTTATAGAGACCAATGTATCTCTATTGTATTAGACAAATGGTTCCCTTTCTTTGAAAAGAAAACTAACCACATGGGAAAATAATGTGTGAGCTATTGACTGCAAAGAATTCTATAATTATTTAAAGTTTAGTCATTTATTTATTTTGAGAACAAGAGAGGGAGAGAGAGAGAGAGCAAGGGGGAAGGGACAGAGAAAGAGACAGTGAGTCCCAAGCAGCCTGTGCACTGTCTGCACAGAGCCCAATGAGGGGCTTGAACTCACGAACCCGTGAGATCATGACCTGAGCTGAAATCAAGAGTCAGACGCTTAACCGACTGAGCCACCCAGGCGCCCCAGAATTCCATAATTTCTTGTCAATTTCTACTGATAGCCAAATAGTAAAGGCTAAAATTATTATACTTTACTCTCTATCTACCTCGAATTGTTCCTTCAGACATCACTCATAAAGTGGGTGGAATATCAAGGAAGCTGGAGAGGACAGTAAGTGACAGCTACAGAGGAACACTTGGCCCTGTGACATGCGTCTCTGTACTGACTCGGATGGTTGGCCTTAAGCAAACCCTTCCCTCCGTGGCCTCCTCTCCTCAGCCGCAAAGGCACCTGCTGAACTCTGACATCTCCAAGTTCCATCGTACGTAGTTTCATCAGCGAGGACGCATCCCTGCCTCTGCCCAAAACACCCCCTGGTCTTCATAACCAACTCCGTGTTCTCAGTCGTACCCTTAATATTACATTCACCCTCCTACCGGGGTCCCCCTTTCTCCGGATCTGGTTCTTTCATTTTACTTTCTTCTGCAGCTTGCACGGAAACCCCGCACCTGACAATGCACCAATTTGCAAGGACAAAGAAACTGCACTAACAAACCGGAACTGGGATTTGTCACATGAAAGTACATGTAAAACACAGATCTGTAATTGTGGGTGAGATTAGTTTGTGCGCTGCCGAGTTCCGTTGGGCTTCTTGGGACAATAATAAATGTAGTCGATGGGAATGGTCCCTGAGGACAGTGGCCTGTCACTAGGCCTCTCTTGGGGGCACCGGACCCACAGTGCCAAGTGGGCCCCACCTCTACTTGAAAAATAGACTCAGTCTTATTTAGGGGCTTCTTTTCTTCCAAGCTGTCTGGGTTTATCTTCCCCATCCTTTCCAGCTGCCTCAGAAAGTGGAGAGACTGGTTTTTCCTGATATTCTCTGGGGCACCTTTGACTTTGCTCTTGGTTCAACGCACCCCCGCCCCCCACCCTCCCCAGGACTGCTTTTAGAGGAGAGGTCAGAATTCTCTCGCTTCCCACTTAAACGCTCTGTTTTCAGGTTTCTTTTCTATTGGGTAAGGGCTTGCAGGTCACTGTGTCAGGATTGCACAGAGAGGAATGTGGGCCCTCGGCCCCTGAGGACTGGCCATCGCCCTGTCCAGCCAGACCTCACAGCTGTACAGCAGATTCCTCAGACTGGGGGACACCTGGCGTCTCTGTCTCTGTCTCCACCTCTAGGAGGCTCAGTCCATTGGGACAACACCGCGGTCCTTCCGTAAAACTCTCTGGACAGGAGATCCTCACCACCTCCGTCAGCCACCCCTTTTCTGCCCCCAGTACGAGAGATTCTCATTCATCTGCCAGGCTTTAGCCAAGTAACCCCTTCCGGAGAATAACCCAAACTTAAAGAGCACCACTTTGCAGGGCGAGGAGGGGAGGGTATAATGTACTGCTTTCATTTTCAAGCTGATAATGAAGGAAGCCAAAGGTGAAGGTCAGCGGCTTTGCCCAAATTTTATCCCATTTCCTCCAATCTTTCTGGCATTTAGATTAGCATGAAAATCTGTCTTCTGCAAAGTTCAAGAACTATCTGCTTTGAGATAAAGCCTTCCTGCTTTCAGCAACTGATGATGTTGTGGCTTTAAGAAGGGCAGTCCCACCCTCCTCCCATCAAGTCACACTCCTGCATTCAGAGGCCTTGAGCAGCTGAGCAGCTGAGATAAGCTGGGGGTTCTGTGCAGCAGGTGCGTCCTAGAGTCCGGCAGCCAAGATGGCAAAGGACAATACGGCACTCACCCCTTGCTTTGCTATTTGGTGTGGTGGCTGCGTCCTTAGAGTGGGGTTTTTCCACTGCGGGTGATTTTGCCCCCAGGGGCCATGCGGTAATGTCTAGATACATTTTTGTTTATCGCAAGTGGCGTGGAGGGGGTGTGCTATTAGCGTCTAGCGAGTAGCTATTAGGGATGCTGTTAAATACCCTGTAACACACAGGGCAGCCCTCACAGCAAAGAATTGTCCAGCTCAAGATGTCAGTGATGACGAGATGGAGAAATCCTGCCTTAGCGTAACCAATTTGGGAAAAGAGTCGCTTCTGATATGGACTTTCAGACCCATGCTTTCCCAAGCTTCAATTCGGAATTCGTCCTTCCATGCATTTATTCTGTATGCAAATATCGAGCACCTACTATAATATGCCAAACTCTGTGAAGGTGCCACCTAAAATGGCAAGCAGACGTAGCTCTGGTCCTACAGCTTTTTGTCTTCGTGGTTTCAAAAAAGGCAGTGTCGGGGCGCCTGGGTGGCTCGGTCGCTTGAAGTGGCCGACTCTTGATTTCGGCTCAGGTCATGCTCTCATGACCTCATGGCTCGTGAGTTCACCCTGCGCCGGGCTCTGTGCTGAGAGTGCAGAGCCTGCTTGGGATTCTCTGTCTCCCTCTCTCTCTCTCTCTCTCTGCCCCTCCCCTGCTCATGCCCTCTCTCTCACTCTCTCTCAAAAATAAATAAACGTTAAAAAAATAAGAAAATGAAAATTAAGAAAATGCAGGGTTGCGGGGAGGAATTAACATTAAGAGCGTATACGGTTGTCTCTTGAACAACATGGGTTTGATCTGCACAGGTCCACATACATGCAGACTTTTCCAATAAATGTGCATGTGCCACTGTAAATGTATTTTCTTTTCCTTATGAATGTCTTAACAACGTTTTCTTTTGCCTAGCTTCCTTGTTAGAAGAATATAGTATATAATTCACATAACAGACAAAATATGTGTTAATAGAGTCTTGATGTTATCAGTAAAGCTTCCAGTCAACAGTAGGCTATCAGTAGTTCAGTTTGGGGTGGGGGGGAGTCAGGATTATATGCGGATTTTTGACTGCGCAGGAGGTCAACACCCCAACCCCCACGTTGTTCAAGGGTCAACCGTGCTCGAAGTGTCTTATTATAGGGCAGACACTGCTCTAAGCATGTCCTGAACTCAGTTCTTACAGCCGTTCTGTGAGATAGATACTATTATTCCCGTTTTATCAGTGAGATAACCAAGGCATACGGAGAGAGGTTAAGTGGCTTGCACAAGGTCACACAGATAATGAAGAGGCAAGATTCAAACCCAGACCATTGGACTCCAGGGTCCATCCGTGCTGCTAACCAGCCTCTATGCTACATCTCACAGAAATACACAACTGGAATTATAACACATTCAAATCACTTTTTAAAACGACAAAGCCAAAGCCATAAGTGCCAATTATAAAAGGGGGCTGTAACCTAGTTGGGGGGGGGGGGTGCGGTTCTTGAGGAAATGGCAGTTAGGCTACAACCTGAAGAGTTAACTAGACAGCAAAAGGAAAGGAGAACATTCCAGGCAAAGGGACAGTACGTGTATTAGTTTCCTACAGCTGCTGTAACAAATCACCAAGAACTCACTGGCTTAAAACAACACACATGTATTGTGAGACACTTCCATAGGCTAGAAGAGTGACATGGGCCTTACTGAGCTCAAGTCACAGTGATGGCGGGGCTCCATTCCTTTCTGAAATATCCTTGCCTCATCTACTTTCTAGAAGTTTCTTGCATTCTCTGGCTTGTGGCTCTCTTCCATCGTCAAAGCTGCAGTGATCGGTCGAGTCCTTCTCACATCAAATCATCTCCAACCTTTTCTGTCTCCGTCTTCCACCTATAAGGACCGTTATGATTTTATTGGGCCCACCCAGACAATCCAGGATGACCTCCCTACGTGGAGGTCAGCTCTCTAACACTCTTAATTCCATCCATTCCATTCCTTACTTCACCTTTGCCATGTAATGTAACATATTCACAGGTTCTGGGGATTAAGATATGGACATCTTTGGAGAGTCATTATTCTGCCTATTATAGACAGCATGTGCAAAAGCCCTTCAGGAAAAAAAATGGAAGTATAGAGCTAAAGAAGGTCCATGTGGTCAAAACAGAGAAAATGGAGAAGTAGACAGGAGGCGAGGCCAGTGCGGTCAGACGTGGTGGGCCTCGAAAACCATTAGAAATTTTGTCATCTTCCAAGAGCAAGGGGAAGCCACTGAAGCATGCTAACAGGGCACTGGGGGACACTGGAGTGATCACACTGGCATTCTGAAAGCCGCTCTGGCAGCTGTGCAACAGGGAAAGAGCGGGGAAGGAGGCAAAGTGGGGCCAGGTGGTCCAGTGCAAGGGGGTGTTGCAGCCGGAGGCCAGGTGGGAAGTGACAGAAATCCAGACTGGGGCTTAGACAGACAGAGGGACATGGTGATTCGAGGAACATTTTGGAGATGCAGCCAACGTGGAATTGGGTGAAACGAAGTGGAGAATGAGGAAGAGGCTACGGGACTGTGCTAGTGGCAGTGTCACAGAGAATGGGGATAACGGAGGAGTGCACGTGGGGGTGAAAATCACCTTCAGATACACTGAATTTTAAAAATCCAGGAGGAAATGTCACTAGGCAGTTGGGTCTGTGAATCTAGAGCCCCGAGAAAAAGCCTTGTTTATAGTTGGTAAACTGATGTCTAGATGCTTCCAACTCAGCGTCCCGCTGGCTTGTCAACCCCAACAAAGCTCAGTCCAAGCCCATTATCTCCCTCAGACCAATCCAACCCAGGCATCCCTTCCTGGTTTACACCACCATGCAGCGTCAGAGGCCTTATCTGATTCACCCTGCCAGGCCCTCCAAGGCTTAGAAATCTGTCTGACCCTTGTAAGAGGTTAATAATGTGGTAGAATTAATCACCGAATGAATTAATCAACTACCTCTCTTTCTCTCTCTCTCTCTCTCTCTCTCTCTCTCGCTCTCTCTCTGTGTCTCTCTCTTTCTGTCTCCCTCTCTCTCTGTCTCTCTCTCTGTCTCTCTCTCTCTCACATGCACACACATGAAAACACAATCCTCTCTTGCTCACCCCACCACACTCCTTTGTCCTATTACTTTTGGACAAAGTCAGGTCTATTTAGCTTAGAAAGATCTGAGGTCAAATTCTGTTGTGACCCCAGCACCTGTGGACACAGGACCTTTGACCCTAAAGCCGCAAAGGGCTCTGCTTCCTCCGGCAGCTCAGCCAGGCACTCAAGAGAGAAACTTAACAGAACTGACAACCATTGCTGGATTTTATTATTTGTTTGGGTGTCTACAATCATAGTCACTTCCTGTAAGCCATATGCTTCGCAAAGCATTGCCATAAATCGATTTGTTTAAATATGAAGTTACAGCTTTTTTGATCGGATAAATATATTCCTCTGTATATTTATTTTGTGAATTCATGTTCTTTGTTCGTTAAGGTTTCCAGAAACTAAACACTCATCTACCACACGGAGCTGGTGTTCAGAACAACGGGAGGAGAGAACGAGTAGCGCTCACAAAGGACTGTCCCACTGTGTCAGAACCTCCCCGAGCTCAAACCTTAATTCATCAGATAGTCAGAAAAGCATCCGTTAAGCCCTGCTGTATTAGTCCCCGAAAGGAAAAAAAATTACACAGACACGGTTCTGTAAAAGCTCAGAGCCTGAGACTATTCTGCCTCTCACTTGTTAGACTGTTTAACAAGAAATTGGACAGAAACCCAGCAGCATGTTAAAGGGGTCCTAGAGGGGCGCCTGGGTGGCTCAGTCGCTGAAGCATCCGACTTCGGCTCAGAGCGTCATCTCACGGTTGGTGAGTTCGAGCCCCGCGTCGGGCTCTGTGCTGACAGCTCACAGCCTGGAGCCTGCTTTGGATTCTGTGTCTCCCTCTCTTTCTGCCCCTCCCCCACTCACACTGTCTCTCTCACTCTCTCTAAAAAATAAACAGGCATTAAAAATTTAAAAAATAATAATAAGGAGTACTGGAGTCCTCTTTAGGTCAGAGGTTAGCTCATTGTGAAGCAACCAAACTAGGACCAAAGAACTTTTCTTTATTCATTAAACAAATGAATGTATTGTATTAAATACCTTTTACCAGACAAGGGAAATATAGCCAGGCACGGGTGGAGGGAATCTGCTACAAGTTCCTTGCCGGAGCGTACATTCTAGAAGAGAAAGATGGGCGATGAGCAAACAAGCCAACAAATAAACAAGAAAGCACTGGGTCTCAATGATGCCAATAAGACCATGTGAATGCTGGAGTGGGTATGTTAGGTTAGACCTTTAAGAAAGACCTGTCATCATGGTTAACATTTAAGTTGAAACTTGAATGACAAAAACAAAACCCAAAAACTATTCATGCAAACTTAAGGAAGCATTCTGGGTGTTTCTTGACTAAAAGCTCCATAAATCCAGGAGTGAGTCCTATTTAACATTATAGTCCCCAGAATGATTACCGTGGGGCCTCACCTCAATAAACGCGGGCTCTCATTAATGGGAGTAAAATACAACTGCTATGGTTCCAATCAAAGTGCTTGTGGCCTTTGGGATGGGAACAATTATCTCCAGGACCCAACTAGCATCTTCTCGAGTTGCAAGTCTCCCTGAACCAGCCCTGAAATCACAACGGAGCCAAGTGCCTAGGGTCTCAGGCCAACAGACGTAGTGCTTCCTAGTATCTGACCCTTCCCTAAGGGTGGACATCTGCTCACCGTTTCTCTTTCTAATGTTTTTCATTTCCCAGTTACCTCTCATTGGGCTCCAGGCTTTGCCTGGTTTCCATGTAGGATTTGCCTTGGTATCTTAGGAAAAAGAGCAGGAAAACCGTCCTTTCACTCCTAAGCCACAGTAGATGAGATGCTTAGGATAGAAAGGACTTGACCTACCTGGACCCTTGCCTCCTCCTCCCCCAGAACTCCACAGAAGCTGTGTTTGGAGACCAGATGCCCCCAGTCTTCTCTTCCTAGGGCTTTGCGTCCTCCATTACTAGAAGCTCTGTCCTATGGCCAGTCCCTCACAGCTACAGCCTCAGTCCTTTTCTGGAAAGCCAGTTGTTGGTGCTGAAAGCCAGTGGTGGATTCCTTCATAGACTTGACACAGTCTAGACACAGCTGAGGAAAGAATGAGTGGACCTGAAGATAGCTCAGTGGAAATTGAACAAATGAAAACATTAAGGCAAAAAGAAAATGGAACACAAAACAAAATGCAACAAAAACAGGACAGAGGGTCCAAGAGCTGGGGGACAGTATGAGCCAATGGCTGGAAATATGCTGGCTGCATAACCTTGGCAGACCCTGAGGTTTTCAGTTCAACCCGTCTCCACCTATCCCCAAGTGAGCTCCACTGAATTCATGTCAAACACACCCAGAGGGTCAGCTCTCAAACCCTTTCTCAGGTATCTTCCTTAACTAACAAGTTATAACATTCTAATATGGTGCTGGTCTTAGTATTTAAGAAAATTGTGTTCCCATTGCCTAGGGACCGGCAAAAAAGGGGTTTCCAGATAAAATACAGAGCACCCAGTTCAATTTGAGCTTTGAATTTTTAGTAAAAGATATGTCTTATGTAATATTTGGGACATATTTAAACTAAAAAAACAAACAAACAAACAAAAAACACCGCCTTCAATGTTTGTCTGAAATCTAAATTGAATCAAGCATCCATATTTTTATTAGCTAAATCTGGCAACTGAACGTTAAAAGCCACCACGTAACCCACTCAAAAGTGTCTCCTTTTGACCATGTGTATTATTCATAAGTCTAATAAGGCGTGTCGGAGGTCAGTTTATCCGGTCTACCGGCCATTAACCCAAGCAGCGGATGCTTTATGAAGGATGGGACATAAGTCAGAGGAGCGGATGGAGGAAAGCTGTAACAGAGGAGGCTCCAGATTTGGGATCAGAGTACCCTGTTCTAGAACCAGATGTGCCTCTTGCAGGCTGGGCCCATCATTAAACCGCTGTGCCTTGGCTTCCTACTGTAGAAAATGGCAATGACGATCCCCACCCAGCCACCTCTCCCCCTCTCAGATTATGCTTCGCAGCACATCCTTCTGTGGGACATTGTGTGGGAACCACATAGGAATATACGCCCAGCAGGTGGTGGACTTATTGTTACGTACGGGAAGAGATGGGAGGAAGCAGTCATGAGGGGCGCACCAGGTCAGGGAAGAAAAGGCCTCAGCTGGCCTTTGCAGAGTTCTTGCCCCTCACTGGCATTAATAATACCTGCCGCCATCAGACTGCCCATTTCCCACCGACCCCCGCAAACTGCATCTCAAATCCTTATCAGTCAATAGCACGTATTTTTGGCCTTTGCCAGTGCGCGCATGCCAGGCGTAATCAGGCCTCGTTATGTAAGCGCGGCACAGCTTGGCCCGGTGTCTCCTTGGAGAGGTAACTGCCAAGGGGAGCACGGGAGGCAGCAGTGATACGAGACCCTGTCCTCTGAGTCAGCCCTGATGCCAGCCTGGTGAGGTAAGCCTCCGTTGGGGGCACCATTCACCTGCTGGCTTCTGGCCTCTCTCTGGCGGTGAGCACCTCCCAGCAGGCTGGCTGGGGCGTGAGTAACGAGACAGGTCTGTTCCATGTAGCTCCTGGCTTCAAAGCGGTGACCGGATTCCATACATCCGTGAGAGGGCAGAGAGCTAGCTGGCTCTGCCCCGGAATGTGCACTCCCCACCTGGTTCTCCAGTGCTGTGCTAGCCATGTCTCTGGGCTCCGGGGCTCCTGGACCCTGGGCCCGGCCTTCCCATCCAAGGCTCAGCGGCCCGTCTTAGATGCCCCATGAGCCTGAATGACCCACACCTCCCCTGCTGTCACCCCCACCGACACCAGTGGCAGACCCCAGACTAAGGGGAAATAAGGCTTAGGCTTTCCTCTGAATCTGAGAAATAAAACTTGCACGAAGGAACAAGCTACCCCAGGCTCAAGGTCCCTTTGGTCCACAAGAGGGAACGTGTTAGAGTCACAGTTAAAGAAGAGCCTCACACACTGCCCTCGTGACCCCGGCACGTGGACCACAGATAAGGGGAGACGTCCGTAAAGGAGGCCCAAAGCCCCCTTGTACTTCATGACCCAGAAGAAAAAGGAATCCAGTGGCCCAGAAGGAACGTTCCCGAGAAGGGAATACGTGTGATTCTTGGCGCCATGAAAATAAGCCCCTTCTTGTCTCCGTGCCTGCTTGGAACACACAGCACCCACTGGGACAGCAGGTCCTCTTCTGCCCGCCTCTGGTGACTGGAAAACAGTGGGCTTCAAATTCCTCCATCCAGTCAACAGGGGAGACTTACCCAGACCTGCTGACCCCCTCCATGCCGACCCTGTGACTCACCCTGCCCTGCAGCCTTCAGGGGACGTGGTGCTGACCCTGGAGCGCTGCGGGTCTGGGAACCACACAGCCGCACGCTGTCACACAAAGAGGGTACAACTCAAGTCCAGCTGATAGAGGAGAAGAAGAGAGGGGTCCCAGGGGAAGGTACCGAAAGACCCCCACCGGGGAGCTGCCTCTCGGGCTCCCTTCAGAGCTCCAGCACCCGGGGCTGGCCTGGGGCATGCCCCTCCTGGCTCAGACATGACTTCTGTCTGTCCTTCCACACCAGATCTGGTTTCACCAGGCCTGGAACTCTCCAAGCCCTTTCCTGCTGGGAGCTGATTTATTTGAATGCGTCTGTCAGAGCGTGACTGAAGGGTGTCTGGACGGCCGGGAGCCCAGCTGTGGCAGATGTTGCCTCAAGATGCTCTCTGAGCGAGGCTCGCATGGATTTTGCTTACCCCTTCCCTTCCTTTCTCCCCTCCCCCTCCTGGGAAAGGCCTGCAAAGAAGCTAAGAACATCTTCACAGCCCATGGGAACCAGGAAAGAGAGCAGGGGATCTGGGGACCAGGAGAGCATGAAGGAGGCCAGTGTGCTAGTGTGATATATGTATGCCAAGGCACGGGGTTCTAGACTTTATTATTCCACCAGCAAAGTCTGTGATTGTAAGTCTCTGGGCCTCCCACATCCTCTAAGTTAATTTCTAGCTCACAGTCTCAGCTTGCCAACTCTGGGAAAAGTTTTATGATCCCGTGGGGCCAAACAAATTTCTCTTCCCCGTGACCACACAGCACCTACGCTCCCATAACAAAGCATTTGAACACAGAATAGTCCCAACGCAGAGTTTTGACCAGCAAGATACAGAGCTCGGTACCCTGACTTGGGGTCAGGGTCATGGTTCACAACTGGCTCTTCAAGAACAAAAGGATACATGAAATAAATGTTGCTGATGTAAAGCAGACAATTTGCAAATAAGACAACATACAATGCTCTTTATTGTAAATTCCACGTAGTCAGTTGATTCTCCTGGAATGCTTTAGTCCATGGTTGCCAGATTCTATCTCTGTGTCAGGCCTATGGCTGCTATTCAACCATGATTTAGTAAAGGGCTGTCCTGGAAAACCAGCTTGGAAAAATCCCTGAAAGTTCAACACTTGGCTCTCGAGATCCGGTAGGAGCCGACTCCCCACCAGGCAGCAGGCTCCAGAGAGTAGGGCCTCAGATCGCCTCTGTCCGTAGCACCTACCCGGGCCTGGCCCAGCAGCCATCACAGTCCAGCCTATACAGCCTGCTCCCTGAATTGAACCTGCTCTCCTTAGTTTACCCAAAGAGGAAGGCCAAGTAAGCCGAGTCTGATAAAGTAGGAACAGGTGTCCTAAGGGAGTGTGGCCAAGGACGGATGGTGGCAGGTGGTGGGTTGCCAAGAAGACTCCATAGATGGGGTGAGTCAGAGACCAGAGAGAAGCGATAGGCACAGAATGGGAAGAGCGGAGGTCAGGGAGGGTGTCCCAGGGTTGGAGGGATGGCACAGGTAAGGGCATCATTAGAACAGCTGCCTTCCCCCAGCACCCAGACCACTCACTGACACTTCCTTCCGACAAACATTCATGGTCCGCTGTGGGCTAAGCACCGTTCTCAGCTAAAGTCCCTGCTCTTAGAATGATCCAATTCCATTAAGGGAGAGACTCAATACACAGCAAAGAAGAACCCCAGGGGTGGAGGATGCTATGAGTAAACAAACTTGACTTCAAGATGAGAAAGAACTTGACACAGAACCTAATCCCTAGGGATACTAAACAGGTGCTTCCCCCCAAAAACATAAGGCATGGTTATGCAAAACAGAAGACATCTCTTTCATGCAGGACTTCTCAGGACCCTGGCCGGACTCCACCATACGGGGGTTACAGGCTGTAGCGTTTCCCAAACTTGCTCTATGGATGGCAGGGTTAAAAAGTGGGTAGGAGTCCTAAGGTAAAGGTCCAAAGAGTCTGATGTTCTCAAGCCACTGTGGGGATACTGCTTCTAAGTCTGGGTTATTGAGACCCAAGTGGAGAAAAATCAGAGGAGTAGAAAGGCTGGTCCAGGAAAGCAGCTGCTCTTCTTGGCTTAGCTCCTGCTTCTTTGCCCTGTCAACCCTCACCTCCCCTTCCCCATGGGAAATCGATCCACAGCCACTGGTGGGGCCTGGCTTAGGGAGGAGGCTCTACATACGAGGAGTGATGTGAGAGCTGGAACGACAAACACATTTCCAACACAGCCAGGACTCCAGGGTTTCCCTCTGGTCCCTCCAGACATCCAGCCACCTCCGAAACTCATCTCCCTGAGTAACAGTGAGTAAATAGCAATGTAATCATAAAGTCATAGTGCTATTCGAGAGCCTTTGCCCTGAACTGGGCAGTTGACCAGAAGTTCCTCCTCACACACTCAGTCCATCTACCACCCAGTTAAGGAGCAAGAGGGCGGACGGAGAGCCCTCGGACCCAGGAAGGAGAGGCAGCGGAGCCCGGATGCCCGGACAAGTGCCATCAGCCTCTGGCAATCTGACAGCCGCAGCCCCACCTCGCCCGCGATCTCACGGAAACCCCTCTTTGCTGTTTGGCCCTACTTCTTGGTTTCGCTCACAGCCGACTTTGCCAAATTTTGAGCCAGCCCTGAATGACAACCATTTTCCCCAGGATTAAAACTGCCTTTAGTGGAGCCATCATGCCACACAGGCTGAGCCTGGGAGGAACATCTGGGAGGACATCTGGTCCATCAGCCGGCCTCCCTCGCAGATGGAGCCTTCGTGGGCATCAGCCCGGGTTCCCGCCACAACACCGGGAACGGGGTTTTGGGTCCCTGCTGCAGCCAAGGACTGACTCAGTGCCCGAGGAGAGTCGGCCAACGTCTCCGAGCCCCATTTCCGCGTCTTTGCAATGTGGGGCGACCCTGCCCTATCAATTTACTTAACCATGCATTATAATAATCAGCAGAGTGGTGGCTTCAAAGATGGTCCATTTCCTCAATAAAGGCAGAGAATTAGCGGTAATTCAAAATGCCAGTTATCTCGCAACGCTGGCAAGAGCTACAAAGGCGTATTGTTTCGCTCTGTGGCAGGCTGAGATCATTTCAGCCCAGTTCCTCTCTCTCTCCCCCAGGCAGCCACCCATAAGACAGCCTGACCTTGACAGAGAGGCTCGGCCACCGGGATTTTCACAGAAACCCTAGATAGGCCACCCTTATCTCTCTGGGGAATAAAGTCGCTGGGGGCTGTTTCAGAAGGAGGGCGAGCCCAGCCCGGGACTGGTGTTTCCTGAAGGGGAGATGGGGTGGCGAGGGGGCCCACGGCATGCGGGGAGGGGGGCCAGCCACGTGAGCTGCTCCATTTCTGGCCGTGGCACCACCCGCAGACCTCCCTGGAGCCAGTCAGTCGAGTCAGACTGATTAGGCCAATTCACTCGTTATCTGGGGCCAGCAGATAAGGCCTGGAGCCCAGAGGGGTGACTGGGGGATGTGCCCAGTGGGAAGGAGACCTGAGGCACACCGTAGCTGAGGGGAGGACAGGGAAGAGAGAGCGCTCTCACGTTCCTCCTCTGAAGGCCTGCTGTGGGTCTCAAGTGGCCTCCGGTCAAGATGAGGATGTTGGCCCTCCCTCCACGCACCACCTGAACCCGCTCGGCCAGGGGCTCTCCGTCTCCGGGGAATGTCAGAGTCCCCTGGAGGGCCTGATACAACCCACGTGGGTCAGTAGTCTGGGGAGGGAACTTGAATGGCTAAGTTTCCAGGTGACTCTGAGGCTGCTGGTCCAAGGACCACACTCTGAGGACCCCTGCTATGGGCTCTTGACGAGACCTACATCCTCAAATCTGTCTCCCCCAACCACCTCCCTCACCACTCTCAGGAGACAGATCACAGGAGACCCCACACCTGAGAAAGCCCCTACAAGGGGGAAGGACAGCCACCCCTCTCCCCACCATCCAGGGAGGCCTAAGAACGAGCTGTGCGATCTCCCTGGGTCTCACCTTCCCCGTTTGTCATGTGAGGAGGTTGGACTAAGCCACATTTAGGCAAGCTCCTTCCCGCACCAGAGTGTCCCAGGGCCCTGAAAGCGAAAAGGTGGCCTCGCTCCACCTGCACGTTTGCTTGCCGGGGGCCAGCTTCCTCCTCTCCGTTAGCCTGGGCATCGCACGAAGCAGGCGAGGACTTCATCGTGTGCACTCAGCTCCCAAACCGCAAACCGCGGGTCCACTCACTGCCAAACCGCCAAGTCCCCGTCCGAAGACCTTACCCGTTTTCGGCTTTCCCGCCACCCTCCGCCTCTCCGTGCCCTTCTTCCCTGGATTTAAGGTTTGAGCAAAATACTCCTTCTGGTGATGAAGGTGTTTGAACCACTTTTTGCCATCTCATCTCACCGCCCTTTACCCGGGGCCCTCTCCTCGCTTTGGTGCCCTGGCAGAATGGGGCCTTGCCCACAATCGTCTGTCCCAGCCACTTACTAGTCACCCAAGCTACACCAGATGCCACCCACTACCCTGGTCCCTACCGCGATCTGAATCACAGAGGGAAGCCCTGGCCACCCAAATCCCACCATCTGGATCGCCGGCAAGATCTCTGCCATTCAAACCCCCACAGATTTCCCAGAGCAGTGACAGTCCTGCAGCCAGACACCCTGCCTCCCATCCCCATTCTTGCTTTCAGATGACAGCCACGGGGCAGAGGCCCACGAACTCTTCTTCATAAAACTGTACTTTCTCCTCTGTCTCGAATGCTGTTCGCACGGTACCTCCTGCATGAAATCTGGAAGGGAACTTACAGAATGCAGGCTATAAATCTCAGCTTCCGTTCTCACAGGGCAGAGATGCGCGGGGACCACAGACCGTCACCTGGGCTGAAATTCCGTGGGTCTGTGGGTCACCACACGAAGGTTGCTTGGGGACAATCCCTTCCAATCCCTTCTGCACGTATCTTACCAGACACCTGTGCTTTCTTTATTTGAGGGTCACCAACTAGTCATGAAGCTGGCTGAAGGCACATGTCCTCGCACGGCGGGGGAGAAAAAGCTGAGGTCCGAGAGGAAAAGACACTTCTCCAACATTGCACAGCTAATTAGTGGAACTGAGAACAGAGCCCAGGTCTCCCAGACTTGAACATGTACTTTCCCTCACAGCAGGTTGGCCCTTGGGGATGTTGCCTGACTAATCTAATCGCAGGTGCCCACATGGGTGAACCCGGGGCCTGAGCGGATCTCACTGCTCAGTGGGCAATAATGAATGAGTTCTCCAAGACCCCCAGCTAGGGAATAGGAAACATCCTGCAGTCCACTCTCAGAGCCTGCTGTCCCATCCCAGGCTCTTGGGCCCCTCCCCACCTCCTAAGCGCAAGGTCCCAAACCACTTCCCACCCAACACCCTGCTGCCCTTTCTTCAAGCCAGAGGAGGCTGCTCAGTGAACAGGTGCATCCTCCTGGGGTTCATGCTACTTTCCGCTGGGCTGCGGATAGGGTCCAAACTCCAGATAAAAAGTAGATTCTTCAAAGTCAAAAGCAGACCTGGGAGAAGGTTCATATCTAAAAATGTCTCTCCAAGGATATCTCACAGAACACCAGCAACTGTCCCTGAACACAGAGTTCCAGGGACAGACATACTGGAATCTCCTGCAGTCTGGTGTGCAGGAGACACGGTTCCCATTTCCAAAGGCTCTGTGCAGTCCTGTAGGAAGGGATCTGCTTCCCAAATTCATTGGATTCTGGCACCCTTGGTCCACACTCTCAGGATGATTCTGTGGAATTAAGGCTCAGCACAGCTCTGTGTATCTAGGCCCAGAATTAATTTTTAAGACATTTTAAACAAATAACAGTCTGAGAGATCATCTAGTCCAGGGGTCAACAAACGATGGGCAAATGTGGCTATGGCTTATTTTTGTATGGCCTTTTAACTAGGAATTAAAACAAAACAAAACAAAACAAAACAAAACAGTGTTGATGAGCTGAGGGGCAGGGGAAGAAAAGGAAAGGAAAGGCATATGTAACAAAAATATATGTGTTCCTGCAACGCCTAAAAAATTTACTAACTTTTCCTTTACAGAAAAACCTCACCAACCCCTGACCTGTCATCCCACCTCTCTATAAGATGTTGGTCAAAAGTATCCTCCACAGAGAGGAGGAAGGATCTCGACAACAAAGATGCAGGAAAAGGAAACCAGCCTTCAGCCTGCGGTTAGACATCAGATTTCTCTGAGGACAGTGAAAACTCTAGAAAAGGATTGGCTGGGGAAAATGGGCTGCCAGGACCCAGGACCAAGGGAGGGAGGGAGGAAGCAGAGAAAGGCCTGGTGATACCTGGGTCAGGGGAGGGGTGGCTGGCTGGCCGTACAGCAGGCCCACCCATCGTCTGTGATGGGCCAGGTCTGCAGGCCAGGGCCAGTCCAGGAGGGCTGCCTGCTGGCGGTGGGCGGGGATTGCTCCCTGAGGCTCCGTGATCCCAGGACTGTACCAGGGCCTCAGGCCGGTCCCAAGTTCTCTGTAACCCGACCCAGACCCAGCCGTGAAGGACACCGCGGAGGGGCAGAGGGGCATAAAAGGTATACAAAAGGATTGGAAGGGATTTGGTTACAGAGTTGCACCAGCCACTTCCTGGAATCCAATGGGAGTGAGTTCTGAGAACTGGAAGCTGGGAGGGGGGAGCTAAGCGGGGAAGAGAAAAACAGGCCAACAGCTGGTTTGCAAGTGTGCTCGCTGGGAAGCGGAGCTGGCCCAGTGCTGGCCTGCGGGCTGGCAGGTCGTGCTCTTGCCCTAGCCTGGAGGGATTCAGGGGCGGGGGTGCCCAGGGGCAGCCTGGCCTCCCCCTGGCAGCCTCTCCTGCCACAAGCCTCCTCCTCCCCCCTCAGGCCCCCCCCTCCGGGGTGCCGGGCCCACCCCAGCCTCCTTTGCCCGCCCCCAACCCCAGGCGGAGAACAAAGGGTCCTGAATGTGTCCGGCCTTTCCTCCACATCTCGCCACCACTGTGCCTCTGCCTTTGCAAGCCTTTCTTTTCTCCTCTCTCTTCTCCTCTCCTGCCACACCCCTCAGGTTCCTCTGTTCCCTCCTTGGAACTTCTCTTCCTCCACCTGACCCTGCCCCGCTATGGTTCCAGGCTTCATAGCCAAGCAGTCAAGGACAAATTCAGATCTGGGCCTGAACTTGGTCCCTCCGAGCGGGGTCTGGAACAGAGAAACGGAGGGAGCCTCACTTCTGCCGGTGGTTCTGCAGCCCCCCTGGCCCACCCTCTCCAGCCAGAAAGGAAATTACAGAGTAAAGGCTCATTCTCCAGCCTGCTTCCTCCCAAGGGAGCGAGCCTGCGGGGGCCCAGCAGCCACTCGTGGGCAACAGAACAACCCCATTTCTCCAGGCTACCACCACCACCATACACACTTTATTTGCCTTTTTCCATGTCTTTCCCCATCACTCACCAGGACCAAGGAAGGCCATGTGCCTGGACCCGTATGGTAGCTGCATACACCTGCCGTGAAGGCATCACGTGATAAGACAAGGTGGCTTCGCCCACTAACCACAGGCTTCGCGAGAGGAAGACTTGTGCCTTTTGACGGGGTGGTACAAGGCCACTGTGACCACACTCCCCAACAATGTATTTATTTGCACTTGGGGCCATCCTGGAATATCTGTTACGTGTGGAGATCAAGTGCACTGTCCCTGAGCAGATCTGGGAAAGATCTGGAGTAGTTGGGACAGGATGGGTCCAATTGCTTCGTTGTTTAGCTAAGGAAATCAAGGTGACATGCAGTGGAAATCCAAGGGTCCCCTTCTCTAGGTCATACATCACAATCCTCCTACTGTCTGACATCCTGTCATCAATAGCAGATTTACCTAAAAAAGAAACCAAGTCCTTTCCAGGAAGAGCCATCCCAGGTTCATCAAAAGCCAGTACAGGGCAGACTGGTCCCTTTCTTAAGCAAGCAAATCTTTTTGTTTGAACCCCAACTTTTTGCCCAGACCTGCTGGGTGGTGCACGTCGAGCCCGAACCACATGTACGTGTTACTTGAGGATGACATTGTGATATGATGCCAACACACAGAAGCAAAGTAAAGACTCAAGCAAGTTCCTTGGCCTCCTTGAAGTAGAGTCTGCGCCCCTGGACTTGTCTTGACCATTCTTGTCCCTGGTTTTCCACCTGGAAAACACCGTCCACGTCTGTATGTCCACCTCTCCGAGAAATTTTCTGATCCTCCTCGACTTGACTGATGTTTCCCCTCCCCGAGCTCCCAGAGCACCAGTTGCCCAGATCACACATCTGGCCCTCAAGCCTCTGTGTGTTGTAAACTGGATTTTCCTATGTCCACACATATATCAGTCAGGATCCAGACTTGGGAGACAGAAAACCACACGACTCATTTTCACGGAATGAATTTAAAGAATAATTAACTCAGTACCAAGAACAGAAAAGGCCAAGGGGAATATTAAAGTAGCAAAGAGGTTGCAATGATTGGAAGCAGCTAACTCAGTATGAGGGAACAAAAGGGACTATTATTAGAATCATGGAAACTTACAGGCCTGGAGGGAGACACCCCCAGAGCGAAACTTCAGCCCTCTCTAAGGGGCTGCTGCTTTGCTGGAGGAAGGGCCCCATGGCGCTGGGACCCAGAGCCCTGAGCAGGGGGTGCCGGCCAACTTATGATGGCATTTTTGAGGGGGAAACAATGGGCCTGGTTCCACGAGTGTTGGAAAAACTGGAAACTGGAGCACCAGCTGCTCCTGGAAGGAGCTGCCAGTGTGGAAAAGCATTGCTAAGTGATGCCCGCAGGAGCAGCGGGCGCATCGAGCAACAGAAAGCAAACAGGGAGGAGCGGTGACCACGCCAAACTGGGGGCTGCCTTGCAGAGCGAATTAAATGCATCCACCCGCAGACGTTAGACTCACTTTATCTGCAATGTACATGAGTTCCAGAAGCAACTTGAAATTAACAGAAGCAGAGCCAAAACTGAAAAAGAGACCTTTTGTTGTGTTTCATGCGTGCTCAAGAAGAGAACGGTTTCTCTTTCATATACGGGTTAGTTTAATCCGGGTGACAATAAAGAAGAGCCTTACTTAAGACTCTAACTAACTAGTTAAGTCTTAACTAACCAGGTCCTTGAATATGGAAACTATAAGACATCCCAAAGAGAGAGGACCCCAGTGATTAGTTAGTAGAACCTCACTTTCTCCTCCTACCCACAAGTACCCAGCTGAGTAGACAGAATCCCAGAGGAACCGAGTGGTCAGAGAGTGGCAGGACCAGCCCTGAAACCGGAGGCATCCCTTCATTCAACAAGTATTTATTGAGCATCTCCTGTTCTGACCCCAGGTTTAGGAAACCTTGGAAATTATCAGTGAATAAGACATTCCAGGAAGTAGGAGCCACAGAATGTAAGCTACATGGTGACAGAGACATTTCTGTCTACATCTTTTCCTTCCAAGATGCTCTCCGGTATTACTTTAGGATGGCTTCACTTTTCACTTACTTTATTGTAGACCTCATCAAGAAGCGAAACACAGCAGGGGACTGAGGTGAAAGGGGGAAGTTTGGGGAGATAGCAGCTTCCAGATATGATAGAAACTACATTTCCCTCCATGGTCATTGGCCACCACAGTTCTGGAAACTCTAGGACCATCCCAGTTTCAAACATTCGGCTCTCTGTGACTAGCAGGGTCCTGATGGTTTGAATACACATATGTCTATAGCCACACTCCAATGGGAGCCATCTTGGTGCTGGGACTGGGCAGCACAACAGCTCCCCCTGGTGTTCTGGAGGAATGGCCTGTCTCAGACAGGGGTGGGGACCTACAAAGGTTGGGAATCATTGTTTACTGAGTTCTTTCATGAAACTAACCAACCATCTCCTTGTTGAGCACTTTAAAAGATCTAGTGGGAAGCCTCAGAAGAAATGAGGAAGTCAGAGCTTGAGAATCCTGGGCTTAAGAATCCTTAGATTCTGTTCTCCTTGTTTGGGGTGACAACCAAGCTCATTTTTTATTGGTGACAGATGTGATGATGCCCTGGGCCTGTAAGATAAGAAAGGCAAGGAGGTCAAACAAGAAGACAGAAGAGGCGCTGGAAAACACATAGATGTGGCTGCAGATCATTATTCACCTGAGTTCTGATCCAGAAATTTGGCCCCTGTGCACTAATCCAAGGGCTGAACTGAAATCCAAATTCTCTACATCTTTGTTTTCCCTCTTTTCTTTATCTCCATTTTCTTTTACATCTCTTTCTTTGAATACTAGTCAACTCCTGGGAAAGAGAAGGGACAAAGGAAAATCAGGTCCTTCCCAAGTTTGATGATCAATAGCCTGAGCCTTTTCCTTGTCAGACTTTCCTCAAAGCATTTGGTAATGCATTGAAAGTCCAAGAATCCTAACATTCATCGGGCTTATCCTTTCCCACATACTCAGGGAAATTTGAACACAGAATACCTGGCAATTCATTTATTACGTGGCTAAACAGAAAATAAGGTGGAACAAATGGTGGTAAATTCAGAACTTTTGAAAACTCAAATATCCCCAGACTGGGACTCTTTACTAAGAATCTTTCCTCTGTGTTGAGTGTGTTTACACACGTGCACATGCATGGGCACGTGCTCTTTTCAGCTGATACAATTAAAAAAAAAAAAGCATTTTCAGAGTAAGGAAGACGAGGAATCCAGAATAAAAGTTATCCATCCCTTTTCTGTTTAAGTAGAATAACCCCCTAACTTATCTGAAATGAGTAGACATCTCCACTGTGCTAAAAGCTCTCTAGGCAATAAGATTTTACAAACTTTCCTACTTACCCACTCCTGGTCATTGCCAAAGTTCACCCCAAATGCTCTCGCACACTGCTGATAGGAGGAAAGGTCAATGAAACCTCTCAGAAAAATGATTTGGGGGAAAAAGTGTACTAAGAGTCTTAAGGATATCATCCTCTTTGACCCTGTAACTTTGCTTCTACAGCTGTATCCTAAGAAAATACAAAAAAGACTAACGAGATGGAAGAGATATGTACATTTTGAATCCATTTTTGAATACAAGCAAATAATTAGCAATGTATTAAAATTGGTTTATGCAAATACAAATAATAGAATATTATGCAGATCCCGTAGTGTAGCTATATATAACATATAGGTAATATATATAATACAGAAATTATAGATGTGTGTATATAAAATGCGGAGGGGACACCTGGGTGGCTCAGTTGGTTAAGCATCCAACTCTTGATTTTTGCTCAGGTCATGATCTCATGGTTTTTGGGTTTGAGCCCCGCGTCGGGTTCTGTGCTGACAGCTCAGAGCCTGGAGCCTGCTTTGGATTCTGTGACTCCCTCTCTCTCTCTCTGCCCCTCCCCTGCTCGTGCTCTGTCTCCCTCTGTCTCTCAAAAAATAAACGTTAAAAAAATTTTTTGAATAAATAAATAAAATGCAGATAAATAAATAAAATGATGCGTTTTCTGTCTCATTTTTGGCTGAGACCCCAAGGAACAGAGAACAGAATAATGGGGAGCAAGGATTCCCACCCACCAAAGACAGTAGGCAGCTCTGGAGAGGAGCAGTTCACATTCCCGAAGGAAGGCTTCAACTAGTAGGGGATGAAAATCAATGGATAAATGTCCCAGCCTCCTAGCATCGGGAGGGACAATTCTAAGGTAACTTTCCTGTAGTTTCTTGGAAGGTCTCCAGTGGGACTAAGCTTCAGTTGCCCTGGACAGTCATCAGCTCAGTAACACTCTATTCTCTCCCTTCCCAGGCTCACACCCTATTCCCCCATTCCTGTTTCCTAGAATCTACTTCATAACACACAACCTGTTCTCAGGTCCTTATCTCAGGCTCTACAGGAGGATGAGTAAAATTAAGTCACTCCCAAAATGTAATACCCTCTGGAGGTCAGGTTTTGTAGCTATCAAAAACTCAGGAAGGAATCTATCTTCAGAGGGCTTTTGTTTCGTCCCCCAGCTGAAGCAAGACCACAAAATGAAAGTGTGGCTTTCCGATTCAAACAAGGGAGAGGAAAAGCTCAGAGGATATACACAAACTCATAGTTCAGTGAATTATCCTGTCACAACATTGTCATCATTGCTGCCATTATTACCGTCAAATGCCAAAGGCACAGAAGGCAGACAGCGTCCAGCTGGGTAGGGAGTCACATCACCGGAAAAGACTCATGGGGCTAGGTCCAGCTTCAGGCGGTTCCTCTGCCTAACACAATTACCCGGCCTCTCCAGCTATTTGGAAGGGGGGCTGTGTTTTAGAGACCATAGTGCTATAACCCACCGAAATGTCGTGCTGAGCGCCAGGGACGGGAGGACTCTGTTTTATTCCGAGTCTCTCATTCCCATATGGAACCCAAGGCACATCTAGACAGACAGCTGGATCTCTTCTCCTTTTTCCTCCTGGATTTAAAACTATGTTTCAAGCAAAAGTAGGGATTTGGAGGCCAGGAATAAATTGGCTCTAACTATGTGTAGTCCATGGGATCTGTATAGAGAGCCAAAGGAGAGCAAGCTACCTACACACAATCCCAGATTCTTACCCCCAGCTCCCCTGCCTACAATGGCAAACTGGCCCCTGGACTATTTGATAAATGTGGGCAAGGGGGAAGTGGCACCTACGGGGTCAGTAGTGGTAGATTCCAAAGGTTTAGGATTGAGGTTACAAAGTCAATGTCTTCAGGGTTCATGCCAATAATATTAGTACAAGGGAACCAAGCAGAGATTGGTGGAGACAATGGTGAAATGCCCCATCTAAACGGTACTTCTAAACTCTAGTCAATTGGGATGCAGTGTTGCTAGACAAATTTTTAAGAGCCACCAAGGAGTCAAAAATCCAGATTGTGTATGAAAGTCATTGGTTTCAGTGGCGGCAACTAGTTCGAATGTTTTTTGCTCACCCCGTGTTGGCCTGCATAGTCAAAACAGGTCTGTGGACTATAGTTGGCTCCTAAGCCATCAGGTGGACATACATTATGGGAGTGACATAATCTACTGTCATTGGAAAATGTATTGAAGTCGGCATCAGACAGCATAGTAACAGACAACTATAAGGTTTTGAAAGAGCGGAAAGAATGGAAAAAGACTTTAGGATTGAATTATAAACAGGCAAAAGGGACTGCACTCAAATTCATAAACTTATGAACTTCAATTTTGGGCCAGTTTCAACATCTGCTATTATGAGGAATAAGGATAATGGTGGCTTTATGTAGCATTATGACCACATTGCATCATACAATGTCCTGATCCTATGAATAGCCAGTTAGCTTTCTTCTTCCTGTCACTGGCTTACCTGCCTTAGGAACAGCTGGTTTAGGACAAGCAGGTTCTGTGCCCTCACCCCACTCCCCCACACCGACTCCCACCCCTCAAAATTAACTCTTTTACAAGAAGACTACCACCGAGACAGGGAGAAAGATGGTCCATAAAGACATCCAGCAAAAGGTGAAGACTCATGAATAGAAACTACCACAAAGGGTGGAAAAGGAAGAGTAAGGCTGACCCTTAGACAAGACACAAAGAAAGAAGATCCTGGCCCTGGCAGAACCAGTCTCGAGGGGCTAGGAGAGTAGAAAGACCACTCCATTATCTCTGCCTTTCTGTGATTTTGTCAAGTTAGTCCTTCAGTGTGTGTTTCAGTTGCAAAATTGAGATCACTGTTACAAGATCAGTGAAATAGTTAACACAAGCTCTGGGTAAAGTCTTGTTGGAACGTGGCCATGGCCACTCACCGTGGCTGCTTTTGCCTGCGAAGACTAAAACGCCTACCAACCTGTCCGTCACTTTCAAGGTCCCCCTCCAGCAGCCCTATCAGGTGCCATACCTCACAAAAGCTGCTGTGAGGTATAACGTGGGTCATGATTTTTTACTTCATACAGGGCTTTCACCAATAAATATTCAATGCCTTGGACACTAAGATTCAAAGTTCTCACACTTAATTTCAATTTTTGGGTGCCTGGGAGGCGGGTCTCCCGATGCCGTTACTTTGACTCTAGACTATCGGCTCTTACATAACACGCGTATGTGAACAAGGCCAAGTTCTATGTAAATGTGGCAAAAATGGTGAGTATGATAGGGATGACTGGCACAGAATGAAGCAGGAAAGGCTACTGACCTCCTTTGTCTGTGCCTTCTCCCCAAGACTACACCAGTGTGTGCAAAGCATGTGATTACAACACATTACTACAAGATAGAGTATAACATTACCACATTCCCAGGATGCCTCTGCTCCTGGGCGCAGGGACACTTGCCATAAGATCTTGAAACTACAATCTTCCCCCACTCCCACACTGAGAGCAAATGGGTCAACCAAGAATAAATCAACCATCATGGGAGAAACCCATGTTCCATTGGGAACAAGAAGCTCATCGATACCTAGAAAATTTGACAAAACCCAGGGGCCTACCTAAGTCGGCTGGACAACGGTTTCTGTATCTTTCACAGGAGAATTGGGTTCTAAGGCCGCAAACTTCTAGATCAGCTTTGGTCTGGTGGGCATATGATTTTTAAAGGTGGCAGAACTGTTGCTCTTTAAGGGTAATGTGATAGGGGTAAGAGATGTCATACCTTTATGTGAATTATACAAGGTCCAGGTTCAATTACCCAAGGGATTCCACACAGCTATCAGAATTATTTGACCCCAAAGGGTCCAAGACTACATTGTATCTATAGCACAGGATTAGGAGAGGCTTGGGGATGTTGTCCTTTAAAAAGTCCCAAATACACATATGCAGTCTAGGCCTATCTTATGTTTTCACCCTTTCTCATGTTTACAGTTCCTGGGCTCCGTGTTGACATGACCCGAGCTTGTTTCTAGAAAAAGGGGTATCTTTGGGCACCTTCGTTACTCATTACCAACAAACAAAGCTAGAAGTATGAGCTGATGATCTGGTTCTGCGTTTTCTGGTTGTTATACCTCAACCCAGCCAGTTAGAAGGTCTATCAAACCAAGTAAATCCTTTTCATATCCAGAAAATATCTCAACCTATTCCATACCGAAACCCAATCATATTTTATTAGCAAGTCTCTTACACAGGCACTACATATTTCCTCCCGACTCGCTTGATTATCCCTCTACCTGTTCTACCCTACTTAGCCTATTACATGAAAAAAGGCGGGGTACTCCAGGTTGCCATAGGTCACTGTTCAGCTAAGCAAAAACACACAAAACACCATTTGTCAGTGAAAGGAGGGAAATTTTACTTAAAAGACCCTGGGCAGAGAGGTAAAATCGAAGATGATTATGGTGTTCTGGGGCCTGCACCAAAAGAGGCTTTTCTTATTGCTGGCCATGGGAAAAACTGTGACGCCGAAAGTCATGGGTTCGAGCAGTGTCTTCAACCAGATCATTGGCATATGCTGCTGACTAAGGAGACAAGAATGAGAAAATGTAAGATTTACACTGAGGAAACCCATGTGTTTTTTATAGAAGGACCTCTTCAGCTCAATTTCTCAGATTTCATCAGACATAAGGCCAGAGAGTATGAGAAACCCACCTTCAAGGGGCACCTGGGGTGGCTTAGTTGGTTAAGTGTCTGACTGCTGATGTCAGCTCAGGTCATGATCTCACAGGTTCATGAGTTCGAGCCCCGCATCAGGCTCCACGCTGGTACACAGCCTATTTGGCTTTCTCTCTCTCTCTCTCTCTCTCTCTCTCTCTCTCTGCCCCTCCCCACTAGCTCATGCTTTCTCTGTCTCTGTCTCTGTCTCTCTCTCTCTCTCAAAATAAACAAACCTTAAAAAAAAGAGAGAGAAAGAAAGAAAGAAACCCACTTTCAAAAAGGTAGGTCCAGGGGTTATGTCAACCTCTCTACTGAATGAAAAGATTTGAGGGAGGCTCTATCATAAAGAAGATAAGCAATGAACACAGAAATTCTGGCTTTTTGCAGGATTGGTGGGAAGCTGGGGGAGAGCTGGGGTTTTGTGGGTAGCAGAGAAGCCAGGGAAGAGTTGGAAGGCAGTCTCTGAGAGGCAAGTGGAGAGCTTTGCTTTGACAAAGGCATCACATTTTGGAACACCTGCAAGCCAGGAGGACAGTTCTTCGGGTTTGCGAGGGCCCTTTGGATAATCAGAAAATGTCATCAATACCTTGTCTTCCTGATCTTTTTCTTCCATAACTTCTTTGCTTTCTGTCTCTGTAGTAAATCCTTCAGATGGCACGCTGAACACTTACATCTACAGGACTGCATCATCTTCTTATATTTCCCAATTCTGGCCAGCAGCAGGGATCTGGTTGCCGCGGCAGCCTCTATCTGCTGCCCCCCTCCCCCACCCCAGGTCCCTTCATTCAAAGCAGCCCACCCATCACTCCTTTTATATACAGAGACAAGTGCCCATGACATGGGAGCTCCTGGCAAAAGGACCTGATGATTAATGATGCCTTGTCACAATGGCTGTGATTCAGCATAAGAGCTTGGTTGGGTGGTTTGGGAGTACTGAGACATTTGGAGAAAATCAACAAAGTACCTATTAGGACTGCTGGCTCATCAGCTGGCTGCTGATCAGTGTAGCCCATGGGAACCACCCTGGATGATACTAACCAAGTGAAATTGTCCTGGCCTTTCAGACCCAACATCTTCAAAGCCTTTATTGGCTGGCACATTTACATGTGCATTCCTGGTCCCAACATCCTATTTTCAGAAAGAGCTTTTTCAGCAAGGATTTGAACTAATATGGGAATTTTTAAATGAATGCACTGAGGTATAACTGACACACAATAAACTCACATATTTTAAATGCGACAATTTTTTTAACGTTTATTCATTTTTGAGAGACAGAGATAGAGTGAAAGCAGGGGAGGGGCAGAGAGAGGGGGAGACACAGAATCTAAAGCAGGCTCCAGGCTCCAATCTGTCAGCACAGAGCCCCACGTAGGGCTCAGACTCACAAACTGTGAGATCATGACCTGAGTGGAAGTCTGATGCCCAACCGACTGAGCCACCTAGGCACCACAAATGTGATAGAAATTTGATAAGTTTTGACATAGGTATACACCCATGAATCTTTCTACACAAATCAAGATAATAAGTACACCCTCCTGTCCCAAATGTTTCCCTGTGCCCCTTCCCTGCTCTCTCAGAAGGAAGGAAGGAAGGAAGGAAGGAAGGAAGGAAGGAAGGGAGGAAGGAAGGAAGGAAGGAAAGAAGGAAGGAAGGAAAGAAGGAAGGAAGGAAGGAAAGAATGAAGGGAATACAGCCTGGTTTCAAACACACTTCCTGAACAAACGCTGTAATGGTTCACCCTCTCCAAGAGGATCCACCTCATGTGGGGGCCAGGGAGGTGATAATCCAAGCATCTCTCACAGTTCCTCTAGTTTCTTGCTTCTTACAGACTCTAGGAGGGAGGGAATTCTACAGTACCCCTGTTGTTCTTTTAACATAAGACCTAAGGTTTTAATCCTGGGGGATGCAACAAAGGTTGGGAAGAGAGAAACAGAGAGGAAGAAAGAGAGGGACATCGAGTTGTGTTTTAACACATCTGTGAAGTTGAGTTTAATTTATTCTGTGTCCTGTTTCATCAAAAGTTACTAAGAGGGGCACCTGGGTGGCTCGGTCAGTTGAGCATCTGACTCTTGATTTTGGCTCAGGTCATGATCTCACTGTTCCTGAGTTCAAATCCCACATCGGGCTCTGTGCTGATGGTGCTGACAGAGACTGCTTGGGCTTCTCTCTCTCCCTCTCTCTCAGCCCCTACCCCACTCTCTCTCTCTCTCTCTCTCTCTCTCTCTCAAAATAATAAATGAACATTTTTTTTAAAAAAGTTACTAACCATCCAGTTCTTTCCACACCCAAAGAACTCAGATCTTTAAGCGAAAAGGATTGGCGTTGGTGATCATGATATTATGTGCTACAGATGGCTTGATAGAACAATGGATTTATGCATCCAGATTTGTACTGAGGATGTGCAGTTGCCTCTGGGCCTGTGTGTTTCTGTGTTCTTTCCTAGGCATTCATGGTGGCATTCATGGTGGCTCTTTCCTATGCATTCAGTGTGCGGAATGGGCAGAAAGGAAGTGAAGGGGCGGTGTTCATGAGATCCCCAATTATGACTAAAGTATGTCTGAAAACTCACCAGCCTAGGTATATATCAACATGGATACCCACCCCCCTCACACACACCAAATGCCTGAATAGATCCTCACTTTGTGAACAAGATATCCTTATATAGGAAATTTGTTTCGATGGGGGCACCTGGGTGGCTCAGTCAACTGAGTGTCTGGCTCTTGATTCCAGCTCAGGTCATGATCTTGGGGTTCCTGAGATCGAGTCCTCCCTCAGGCTCTGTGCTGACTATGCAGAGCCTGCTTGGGGTTCTCTCTCTCCCTTTCTTTCTGCCCCTCCCCCACTCATACTCTCTTTTTCTCTCTAAATCAGTAAACTTAAAAAAAAAAAAAGAACCTTGTTTCAGTAAATAATAGTGATCCACATCTCAATTGGTGAGGACTTATTGAAAATCTCTTGAGTGCCTTTCTCGATGGTCCATATTTTTTTTTCAAAAAATGTAAAATATGTATGAAACAGCCTTACGTGAGAAATTATTCTAATTTCTTACACAAGAACAACCCAGCCCCTCCATCTACTAGCTGCAGGATCGTGGACAAGCTACCTAACCACCCTGATCCTGGAATTCAGCCATAATAATACCCACCACACAGGGTTGATGTAAGGATTAAATAAATAAGTTAGTATCTCTAGAGTGCTTACCGTATCCCTGGCACTGCTCCAACCACAAGCGATTATCTCGGCCCTGTCCTCTCAGAGTATAAGGTGCCTGACAGCAGGCACAAAGGTAAAATAACAAGGACCAGTCAAGACCAGATGGCCATCCCAAACTGCGGACTTATCTATCCCGAAAGGAGGAGGCTAAAGTCAGGTAAGGGTGAAGCACACATGGGTAAAGTGAGCCTGGAAGAATAAGGAGGCCTGTCATTTTCCATATCGAGCAACCGTGGTTGAATAAAGCCTCCTCTTAAAGAAGTTTGGCTGTGAAGCAAAGGAGAGAGTGGTTGCTAGAGAGAGGCTTACCTTTTGCTCAAAAACAACCTCCACTCTCCTCTGTCTCCCCTCCTGTCTCTCCTCTACCCAATGCACTCCTGACTGCACCCCCTACTCTCTCCCTGCAGGAACCTACTAGCCAAATACTCTACAGGATCAAATAAAGCAAGCACTGAAAAATGAAGTCAGGCTCCCCAAGGGCTCTGCACAGCTCCGGGCACCCGGGAGGTCCCCCGTGAGTGGTACATGACCTCCCCAAGTCTGACACTTCCATGTTGAACTCCATACTGTTACTTTACAACTTTGTTCTTAGCTGAGTTTTACTCTGCTCTCTTTCCTCAGCTGTCTTCCCCGAAACACCCAAAGGTTGATGATGAATCCTATAATTTTGCCCCTAGATCATCCCATCTGTTCCTGTACATTCAACTACACAACGCTCTACTTTGCCAATGTTCAAATCTACATCACCAGCTCCACTGCTCTCCTGAGCTATTTACTTATATCCCATTTGTCCACTGAGCGCTTAAATAGACATGGTGTCTGTCCAGTAGACATCCCAATCCGGGCAACACTAAAACCAATACTTTCTGTCCAAATGTAGTTGCTGCTGCGGTATTTATTGTTGGCTATTCACTCAGGACGGAAGGCTAGGGTTCCATCTTTCCCTTCGAAGCTCATTCTTTTCACCTCTTCTGTCCCTCAATGTTTTATAATCCACTCCTTCTCTATCCCCATCACTTACTTGGGTCAGTGTCTTCTGGGTCTTAATATTCAAGCCTTTTGTCCATGTCTCTCTTCATGGTAAACATTAAGTACATGTCACCCCCTAGGTGATTAACCTCCTTGTCCCTATCTACCGGAGCAGCGAATACATGAGGAGACACTGCCCAATCGCTAAAATTAAGTAGATGCAGATTTAATTCCCACCTCTGCTATTTAGTATTTATGTGTTCTTCAGCAATTTCCTGAAGCCTATAAGGAAGTAATTTCTACCTGGGCGTTTAGTTTCCTCAGTAGTAAAATAATAGGATTGCCATTAATTCCATATCCTTCTGGCTTTAACTAAAAGAAGATTTCTTAGACGAGGAGAAATAAAATAACCTAAGTTTAGTAGATCGAGAGGCTTGGCTCCAGAAAATCAGTCTGACTAAATGTTGAAGGAAATCGTCCCAGGTCCCACTGCTCAGCCCTTCTCCTGTAGATTGGGTCGCTGACCTCATACTGACTTTGTGACATCCCAGAGTGAGGAAGTATAAGTCCACAGTTGCCTGGTTTCTTTAGACGCTCCTCCCTGCCTCATCTCAAGGCTCAGAAAACCATTTTCAGGTAAATAGCCAGAAACCCCACACTGGGATTCTAACATCTACCATGACTGGATGCAGCCACCCTAGAATACGGCACTTCTGCCCATCCCTTAGGACTCCGGAGATCTTTCTTCCAGAGCACAGAAAAAAGTACCACCAAGGACAGCCTGGGGGAGGAAAAGGATAGCAACTAGCCAGTTCTTCAGTGTGTGGTCCTGAAGGAGTGTAGGAGGAATACCGGGAGCAGTTGGGGGATGTGTAAGAGGAGGGGAGGAAGGAGGTGGTGATGGAGGCATTACGGAAGAGCCTTCATTCATTCTCAGGCACATGGAATGGCCTCAGTGAGAAGCAAGCCATTTGTAAGTATCCATCAAGCCCGCGTTATGAATAAGACATTGACCAGCTCTCCTGGACTATAAGGATGAATTAGATAGAGATCTCTCGATGTAGTTATCTGAATGTTTACCATTAGAAGTGCCTTAAGTGAGAAGGAAGTTCAGAGACTTACAAATCGCCCTGTAACTCAGGGGACCTGAGGCTTAGTTGATGCTCTGCTATAATCATCCTAAAAGTATTTTTTAACAAGAGGCCGGTATAATCATCTTGCGCTGGGTCCCACAAATAACATAGCTTATTCTGGGGAGACACGACTTGCCCAGCACAAGCATCCCAGGAAGTTTCAAGTAAGTCAGGCCAAACCATAGCGAAAAGGGTAATAAAATCATAAGGGAAATTCTGGAAAATGTCGAGTTGGCTTCGTGTGCCCACCTGAAGAACCTTCTGAGACTCTCCTACCCTAACCAGGGAAGCTTGTAACCTCAGTGTTGTCTTTGCTTCTTTACAGCATGAAGAAACTGCAGAGCACTCGTGCAGGACGGTGCTCTGGAGAGCATACAAATCTTTCTGCATGGTGACATAGTCCTTACTGGAACTCCAGAGCATCTCTGCGGTATTACCTTCCACATTTTCTCCCAGAACAAAAATGAGGCTGCCCAGCATTGAGAATCTCTTAATCAATAAAATCGGATCAGGGCAACACTCAGAAGAATCTGGGTCTTTTTTTGCGGGGGGAGAAGGTGGTTATTACTAAAAAACAAAGGCTTTGTTCTGAAGATTTCACTAGGCAGTCACCCCTGCTGTCCCAGCATAGGGAGTGTGAGGGGCAAAGTGTCACCGAATCTCTGTGCTTTGGACTACAGAATTCCAGGATTTGTGAAGGAATTGCTTTGTTCCCCTTCGTTAGTGTAAATAGAGCTGAGTCTACTTTTCAAAATGTGAGAATTCTGCTCAAGAGAACAATGTGGGAGCCGAATAGGCAACGAGACGTCGAGCAAGCCTTCTTGACAGTAAAATCGCTCCTCCAGCATCTCTCCTCTTCTTCACCCTCTCTGCTCACCACTAAGAGCTGGAAGTGGAGTTTCATCAGAGCAGGCCAAAGAGATATAATTGGAGTGCGATGTTCTCTCTTGACCTCACCTTGGTCAGTGGAGCTATAAGAGGCATTTATGCTAAAAATACTCCAGATACACGGGGAGTCTCCTCTGACCAATGGACCCTATTGGCATGTTGGTCACAATGCCTTGCAATCAATTACAAAGGCATTGACCCTTGAGGGTGGCAACAGTCTGTCACTCCGGTCCTTGGCCCCTTTTGGTGGCAACTCTCTCCCCCTCACAGGGCAGGTGTCCTCAAACTCAGTGACATGATTGTACTTGGCAGGTGGGATGATTTCAAGAGGGAAAAGTTTCCTGGAATGTGGCTCTCGGAACATGAAGGGTGAAGAGAAAAGCAGAGAAAGGGCACAGGAAAAAAAAAAAGAGGCCAGAAATCTCAATAGTAGTGCCTCAAGGCACAGTGGCAATAAGCCTAGACTGGAGATGGGGAGATCTGGGCTTGAGATCTAAGTTTGCCCATAATTCGTGACTTTGGCCAAGTTACCCTTCATCCCCAGACCTATTTATTATGAAACTGTTCTCTAGCAACCCTACCAACTCAAAGTTTCTTACTCCAGTTGGTAGATGGATAAAACACATTTGTTCCTAAAGACCACATGAAGCCAAATGATTGAATATGTGTGACATTTTCATACCATAACACCCCTCTTTCTATTCAGAGGACACAGCGCTGTTTTTGTCTTATGGCTGAAGGGAACTGTGCCCCCAGTGAATTCCAGCAAGGGACAGCATCTTCTTCATGATGTTATAGACAGGGTTATAGTCAGTGTGGTCAGGGGAGTAGTTAATGTGAAAACATTATTTGGAAGTTTCTGAAGCATAAAATTTGGATTTACTTTGTGTGATATTACACCATGTGGCCTTATTGTTAATAGTTACAAGAGAAATTGACATATTCAAATAACTTTTCATTAAGTCCGAAAATAACAACAAAAATAAAACTTGGAGTTCTCTCCAAATGAGAATTTATATTTGTGCAGAAGACCTCCAAATTCACACCCTGCCTCTAAGAACTATTTCCCCCCGGTTCTCCATCTTCCTTCAGTATTAGATTCCTTCACTGTGATCCTAGAAGCACATGTAAGAAAGAAAAGGTAAATACAGTGGACAGTGGAGACCAGATCTACTTTTAAGTCAAGCAGGGAAGGCAGTGTGGAGCAGTGGAAAGTCTTTGTCCTGGGAATCAGCAATCTTGGGTTCAGCCATGGCTCTTGCACCACCAGGGTGTAGCCCTTGGACAAGCCTTTTGGCTTCTAAAAGAAGGGGTCCAGGTGACTCCTGAGGAACCACCCAGGGCCACCGCTCTTGTGTCTCCCGCCTTTTAGCAGCCTAATCTCTCTCTTCTTGGAAAATAGAAATTGTTTATGGAGAAACAGTTTTGGGAAAGCAATCAAAAAAGATGGGAAAGGAGCCTGGAGGATAAATGGGAAAGAATCCCAACACATCTTCAGGCAGAACCCAGACATCATCCAAACCGTGATGCTCCCTCGTTTCCCAGAACTGGATGGAAAGAGGCGAACGGAGTTGAGTTCCCTCCTTCTTTGGTCTTGGGCCCTGGTTTCTCTTTATTCCCTACTGGAGACCTGAGATAAGTCCTGAGCTCAGAGACCTCTGCCCCTGGTGAGACTCCTCTCTCGGCAGATTTCCCATCCCATGGCCTGCCTGAGCCCCCTTCGCCTGCCCAAACAGCAGCAGCTGCAAGAGCAAAGAAGACAGGGTGTGCATGTGAACAGGGTAGAAGGTCCCCACTTCCCTGCTGAGGTCAACATCTGGAGAGACTCAGGTTTTAGAGAGGGATTTGGACTGAGCCATCAACATTTGTAAGGACTGTCAGCAACTTTTCCATGTTTCTTCTTCATAAGCCCCAGTTCCCAGCCTGCTGGGAAGATCTATCCCTGGGAAGGCATCTCTTGGGCTAGCCAGGAAAACTAATGGAGTAAGTTTGAGCAGGAGAGGTGAGATGGGGCCCCACTAGAGGCCTGACGTCTGAAACAGTGATGCCCAAAGCCTGCCCCTCCCTAACCTAAGAGGGGGGCCATTGGGAGTGCTAGCGCCACTTTGGCCATCCTTCTAGGAGATAAAGACACTATTCTGTTTATCCACCTGTCTTCAGACAAGCTAACACTCAGCCCTAGAGAGAGGGAGCTGATAGCTCCTCTTCTGAAAGTATAAAGAATTCGGTTCTCTCTCCATGTCCCCTTAGCAATCAGAAATCATCCATTCCCTTTCATGAAGAGAAACAAAATTAAGACCCACCAGGGAAGCCAAAGTATGGAGGAAATAGTTTCATTGGGATCTCTGGGTTATTTGAAGGGATTCATGTAACCACTTGGTGCCTCAGTTTCTTCATCTGAAGAAGAAGAAGAAGAAGAAGAAGAAGAAGAAGAACAAGAAGAACAAGAAGGAGAAGAAGAAAAAGAAAAGGAAGAAAGAAAGAAAGAAAGAGAAAGAAAGAAAGAAAGAAAGAAAGAAAGAAAGAAAGAAAGAAAGAAAGAAAAAGAAAGGGAGAAAGAGTAAAATTACAGATAAGGAGACACTCAGCAGACTGAATTAACAAACAGTTCTCAAAAAAAAAAAGGTTGGCTTCAGGTCTACCAAGTGTCAGGAGTGAACTCACTGTGCTCTATCTAAATTGCCCTTGGCTTAAGCAGCACTGGGGCTGAAATGGAAAGAGAAACAGAGACAGGCAGCAATGCCCAATGCTCAGCTGTGCTCTGTCCTCATTCCAGGAGGTCTGATCCAGAAGCCAACCCAAACACCCCCAGCCCCACACGGGACAGGCCTGTGAGCACCTCCCCCCACACTGGGCTTTCCACCGCTGGAGTTCTCAGCATTGAGTTTCTGAAACCAGAACTTCTCCTTAACCCTATGCAAAGGGGACTCTGTTGGTTTCTTCATCAGTTCCCAAGCCTGGCTGCCTTATTCTCTGTGATCTCAGCTTCCCCTTGGCAGAGTAGGTCTTTGGGGATGGGATGGACTTGAGAGTTTGGGGGGGGGGTGGTGTTGGGTACAGAAATACTATCCAGTCTCCAGGACCATCCAGAAGATGCCATTCCAACTCAGGAGGCCAGTTCCCCTGCCAATGCTTTAGCCAGCAAGCAGCCTCAGGAGCAACGGAGCCTATGATGGAAACAATGTTTTTTTCACCCTTCCCTGTCTAGAAATGCTCCTATGTGGTATTCAGAGTCATTCTGTGTCTTACTGTCTGTCCTCATAATCCCCAAGTAGCAAGAATGAATAAATGTTTATTGATCACCTACAGTGGACTGTGTCAGTGCCCATGAGAAATGCAGTAGAAATAAAAAAAAACAAAGCCTCTGACTACAAGAAGCCTACTGTAAAAGTCAGATAACATCAGGGATCACCTAACCCAACCAGCTTGTTTACAAAAATAAAGGAGCTGAAGTCCAGAGAAGTGACATTTATGAAACAGTCAGGACCAGAACTGAGACACATGGCCTCCTCTTGAGATCAGTCTCACACACACCACATAGCAATGTGGGAAACAGAACAGGGTATCACACACCTAGCTTTGGCTGACTTTGAGAACAGTATTAAAGGACCACGGGCTTCGGACAAATTACGAAAAACAATGAGAATTTGAAAAGTTGGGGAAGCCTTCCCTGGAGAGGTGGGACAAAATGGGGAGGAATCAGATAGAAAAACAGAAGGACTTTTAGTTTATTCCACAAATACTCCACAAATGCTTATTGGGCTCCCGCTCTGTGGCAGGACTGTTCAAGGCCTTGGGAACAGATAGGAATGAACGCAATTTTTAAACTGCTTTCATGGAGACTGCTTGTAAAAGGAACTAGGCTGAGGTATATAAGAAAGTCCCAAGATACAAAAAGGGAAGGCTGGGTCCTGTTTCCTGAAGCTCCTCCCCCTTTGAACAAATCAAAGACTCCAACAGAACCCGTCTGGAAAAGGATAATGGAAAGTGTCACTTATAATGGCTTTTCAAGGACTCTGGGTTTCAAAACATGACTTGTCATTTTGTCTCTATAGACATCAGAAAGAGATAGACATCTCTTTTCTATTCACCCAACTTTTGCTAAGAACCTGCTGCATGCAATGTGTTTGGTTCTTGAATGAGATGGCGGCAGGGGAAAGAGAAGGAGGGAGAGAGAGAGAAAATAATGATCAAGTTCCATCGAAATGTTTTTCCAAGGGACTGAATGAGTATAAGGTATGAAGGACAAAGAAGAAAAAGTTGGATGTTGAATCCGTTACTGGGGAAGCTGGGGACAGGGGACGTCCCAGCTCACACTTCTACTTGGAGCTCCACACCCAGGTACCCAGCAATCATGCAATATCTCTATTTGGAGATCTCAAAGGCACCTCAACTCTGAAAAAGTTTTAGACCAAAGTGCATGATGATCACCGCCCCCATGCCTGGCCTTTAGCCCAGTGAGTGGCACCGGCATCCAGGTAGAAGTATTACACAGGAACAAAAGCCACACCTTCTACACCCTCTGCTCTCACCAACCAAAGCCAATCCATCCATCACCAAGTCTGTATCTCCTGTCTACATCTATACATCCTGATCAGCACCCTTTCTGGCCCAGGCCTGAGCATCAAGTATTTCTCTCTCCTGAACCATTACTATTGTGTGACCTCTAGTCACTCTACCTCCCCACCAATCCAGCCTCTACCCAGCAGCCTCTAATCTCACATTACCCTCTTAATGGCTTCCCAATGCACTGGAGCCTAGTCTGGCCTCTGCCTCTCTCTCCAACCACATCCTCCACCGTGTCTGATGGAATTATCCTGCACCATGCTGGGAAGTCATTATTTACTGATTTGTGCAGATTTCTGATGGCTTTCTCCCTGATGAGGCTGAAAGCCGCCATGAAAACAGAGTCTGTCTGGTTTTATCCATAACCATCTTACATACTATCTGATCACAAATATTTGATGACTGAATCTTCTGAAATGGCTAAGCCAATGGTTCTCCACAGAGGGTGATTGTGCCCCTCCCCCCGAGGCAATGTTTGGAAATATTTTTGGTTGTCACCGCTGCTGGCATCTACGGGTTGAGGCCAGGAATGCTGCCAGGCATCCTGCAATGTACAGGACAGTCCTACAAAAGTACTCAGCCCATAGTGTCACAGTTAGAGAAGTATTTATATTTTGCTCATGTTGAATTGGGTTTCCCGGAGTCACGTCCTTACAGAAATACATTTGTGATGTTCCAATGCTGTGAGAGACTTAAACACACATGCATGTGCACACACTCAACAGCCATTAAATTCCTACTGGCAGGAGATGCCTATTTTTTTTAGGGTTATTTATTTATTTTTGAGAGAGAGAGCACGAGGAGCAGAGAGAAAGGGAGAGAGAGAATCCCAAGCAGGCTGTCAGCACAGAGCCCCACACAGGACTCCAACTCACAAATGGTCAGATTATGACCTGCGTCTAAATCAAGAGTAGTAGGAGCTTAACAGACTGAGCCACCCAGGCGCCTCCAGGAAATACCTATTTGAATGGTCTCTTGTACTTCCCAGATGCCTGGCACAGAGCTGAAACTTAGTTGCTCAATAATACCTGTCTGGGAAACCTTATTTAATATAAAAAAAAAGGCCTCAAAATTGAGGACAGTCTAGAGCTGCATTAGAGGGGCCACCTTATTTCTCACGTATGACCGAAGTGTAACAAAGGCCAGGGACATCACAGGGGAGCCCCACCCACCTGTCAAGCCACACCCCTTCAGGGTCACAATGGCTAAGGCCTTAAATACCCAGACTCCTGGCCTCCGGGTCTTGCAAAGCCCCTCATTTTGGCAGAAGTTACAATGTCGACCAACCGCAAATTCAAGAGTCATGGCATGAGGAGGGGCAAGAACCGAGCTCCTCACAAGGGAGTCAAGAGAGGTGGCAGCAAAAGAAAATACCGGAAGGGCAGTCTGAAGAGTAGAAAACGGGGAGATGACTGTGAGTAAGGGAGAAGCAAGGGAGTGATCAAACATGAGGGACTTGCCCCACGGGCCCTCCTTCTTCGATCCAGTTAGCTTTTCCAGGACCCAGAATCTCAGCCTGAGAATTTCATTTCCAGCTCCGTTCCAGGCACTGAGGCGGGAAGAGGATGACTGGGGGTGTTCTAACTGGGGTCCCTGTTGTAAACCTGTCCTTCCCTTACAGCCAATCGCCATTACCGCTCCCACTTGTGATGCCACCCGCGGGCTCTGTCCTGGTGGACTTCACACAATGCCAGGCAGCGACGAGAGGATGACAGCCAGAGAAGAACCTATCGTGTGGGTAAAATGCCAATCGTGACGAAATGAGGAATGTATATGTTGGCTGTTTCTCCTCAACATCTCAATAAAACTTTGAAAAGTTGGAAAGGTTTCCTTTTGATCTTTTGGCTGGAAAATGGGCTTGGGCAGACTTGGGAAAGAATTGGCAGGTGTGAAACCGTTCGACATAACTTGGAAACTATCACCGTAGTTTGTCCTTGACTCTGTCCGTGGGCCTCAGCACTGGCGGGGCACCATCACAGTATTCAGGTGTTGAGAAGGAGCTAGAACCTGGAGACTGGCACTGATGATCGCTATTTCTGAGACCATTCTGGTTTTAGCACAACCCCAAACCATGGGCTAAACTAAAGCTAAAAGACTGGTCCCAGGAGTGGATACAGAATTCTCCATGCTAAGTTATCTGATTATGTGGGCTAACGGGCAGGACCAGCAGGCTGTTAGGGATGGGGAGACACCCTGGGCAGAGCCTATGGCGTTCAGGCAATACGAATGTCAACTCCACCTTGACCATTCCTTCAACTCTACTTCTCTCTCTGGCCATGGAGGCGACACCTCAGTATCCACCCATCCCCCTCAGAAGGGGATATTTCCTTGACCTTTCCTAGGCGATATTTTCTTGACGAATGCCTCCTGTTGGAAGACAGCACCAGGGTGACACAGGGTGGAACTGAAGTTCCTATTTAAACCAAGCTACCAGGAAAGGATAGAAGGAATGAGAAGAGGCATGAGGCTGGGAGGCTGGGGAGGGAGTGTCTTGGACCATTGAGTGTGAGCCCCATGGAGGTAAGAAGGTGAATACAATGAAGGTGATCAGAAATGTTTTTTGTTTACAAACCGTTCGTGCCAACACGTAAATGTAAAATGGAAACAAAATGGAAACAAGGCTTGTAGAAACTTAATCAGCATTTTGAACCAGGTCAGCTTTTTATGGGCTGTAAACTGTTGGTATATCAGTGACACAGTTCTGAACTTGTAATGTACATGGCATGATGTGTTTCCAAAATAAATCAACGGTCTATATTCTTCTCTTGATAAAGAGCTGTATGCGATTTGTTTCTTGAATATTTTTCTTCTCTTGTACAATATTCTGACATCCTACCAGGTTTTTGTTTTCTGTTCCGTGGAACAGAATTTGTGGACACAGATTTAGAAGATCACCATTTTTTTTTTACATCTATAAAAAAAATAATAATACCAAAAAAAAAAAATCTTCACCCCATGGTCTAGACATTTTCTGTCTCGACATCCTTTGGTATTAAGATTTTTCCTGTCTCCTACTGCACACTGCTCCAGAGCAAAATCTTACCATCAGGCACACAGATACTTCTAACTCCTCAAACTTGTATTTCCCTCCAGTTGTCAATTTTGTAGAGAGAAAATATAAACGCACTCCTTTCTATGGTTTTAGCTCCTCTAATATTCCTTTTGTTTTGTCTCCGGGTTTACGCAAAGCCCTGCCATCCCTAATCAGAAAGGACTGGCTCGCATTCTCTTGCACCCTCCGAGAGCTCCTCTGCCTCCGTGTAAAGAAAGCCCGAAAGCTCCTTGCAACATGTCAGCTTTTGCCACCCTGGATGTTAGAGACCAATCAAGGGCAGTGCAGGACTGTGCTCAGGAAGGAGTTGAACAAAGCACCATCCGGCAGGAAGCCAGTTTTACCCCCTTCTATCCCCACCTGCCCAGCCGGGTTGCTTCGGTAGCCAGGAGCTCAGGCAGACCCTGAAGTTAGCATCACCTGGAGGCCGCCTGCTGGACCTCAGGCCCCTGCGATGTCTGTGATCCCCGGCCTCCCTTCCCCGCATTGTGCCCCTGCCCAGTGCCCAGCTCACAGCCCTGCCACTCGCTGCTGCAAATGCCTCCCTGCACAGCCCACCCCTCTGCCCCCGCCCACTGCTCTGCCTTTTCCAGAGCGATCTGAAAGGTCCTCTCCCATAGGGAGAAGTTAAGAGTCAGGAAGACGCGAGCCCAGCGATAATGCCGATAGTGTGAAATTTACTTCTTCCCTCGAGAAACATGTTTTGACCAGGAGGAGGTCGGCCTGTGTCTGGCAGGATCCCGCACGCAGGATCCCGCAGACCCTGCACAGGGCTCAAAGGAGCGCCTTTCCCGGAGAGACTGTTCACAGAGGCAAGACCCCTGGAGCCTAGCAACGGCAGCTTTGAAGGAGCAAAAGAACAAAATAGAGGCTGCAGCTACCGGCAGAGCAGGAGCAGAGTGGAAAAACCCCGACATTTCTCTCCAGTTTCCTCCTGGTGCTTCCGCTGGCCAAACTCAACCAGAAGCCAGCAGGTAAGGGATCCCAGGTGATACAGAACACAAGGCCCAGCCTCTCAGGGCATCAAGAGTCAGGTAGCTGTAGCTAACATGACTTTGAGGGAAGCTTTCCTCTTTAGTGTCCTATTTGTCTTCTCTTGTTTGCCGTCACGGACCAAAGTCCCTTCGGAAGTGACTGGCAGAGAGGCCCAAGACCGAGTTACTCAGGGCTCTGAACCCTCAGCTTCAACAGCATGTTGGCACATCATCTTTGCAAGACACGATTATCCCCAGACAGAAAGTTCTAGTACAATGTTCTATTTCAATAATTCAACACTGAAACAATCTAACTAATTGGGGTAGAGCCCCAGGCTAGGCAGGGTAGCCAGACTCCTTGCCTGGTGACTTCAGTCTCTGCCCTCTCGGGCAGGTTGTGGAAGGAATAGCAGCCGCCAGGAAAACTCTGTTTTGCTGTAAGAACATTTTCCAGGCCCATATGCTGGAGATTTTCCAACACTAGTGTTGATTTAGTCCCTGCCCTCCAGGAACATTCATTCTGTCTCTCTGTTGACATGTCCTGCAGGCCAGCACCCACCAGGCAGGCCCATGTAGGTCACCAGCACAGGGGTCTTTCGACCATGCGACGCTCGAAGATCTCGCCCTCTGTGTGCCTTTGCTATATCTCCCCAACCAAGGGGGACTTTTCTCCTCTCTCCAGTTTTTTTCTGGAACGTCACGTCCTGAAGTCATCACTTACTTGGCCTTTGTGGAAAGTCAAAAACTAAAAAAAAAAAAAAAAAAAAAAAAATTTAAAGATCTTGGCCAGAAGCCCTTCTGGGTCACCTTGACCTTCTTGTGAGCTGACTTGGATACAGGGCCTCTGCCTCACTGGCCTCGGGGTGCTACGGGAGTGGTCCCAGAGGACCCATGTGTGTGTGGGTGGAGAGAACCCAGAGGAACCGTGGGGAGAGCGTGGCTGACCCCCACCTCTTGCTCTGGGCCGCGCCAGATGACCCCGGGTGGGACCGGCACGACTGTGCGGCCCGCAGGCAAACAGGAAGTTCTGGAGAAACACTCAAGGCTGTGCTGAAGAGGTGAAGGTCCAGAAACCGCAGCTGGGAGGGGACTCTGTGTGCCCTGGGGGTAGTCGGTACAAGTCAGACGTGGCCTGGGGCTCTGCTGTCCGGTCACCCAAAGGTCCTGTCCTTCAAGACCGGAGGAGAGCCGCCGCCTGCCTCCGCAGTCCGGGCGCTCGCTCTCCAGGCGCGCTCTGGGGAAAGAACCGAGTGGAGCAGGGTGTTAATGGCCAACCTCCAGGAGCCCCGGTCTAGTCACCTCGCCAGACTGATGAGCGGGGAAGTAGGTTACTTCTCTTCGAGAGAGTCTCTTCTCACTTCTGCGCCCCCCTCCCCAAGCCACTCTCCCTCTCGAACTTCTCATCAGTCTGACCTTGAGATCTCGCCCTCATCTGAGCCCTGCGGCCATTCTCACCATTTAGCTCAGTGTCCCAGAAGTGGGACAGGCGACAGTTGTCTCCGTGCAGCATTATACCAGGGAAAGGGGCCAGCGTCTACATTCCATCAAGGCCAGTCCTCCTGTTTTGTGACCTTGATCTATCAGTCCTGCTCTAGTCCAAGCCTTGCATGCCTCCTCTCCTACAGCTGGAGCCATTTCATCCCGACCTGTGGCCCAGCTCCACCAACACCGTAAACCAGCCTGGCTCAGGCAGAAGCGTGAGTGAGGAATCTCTGGGCAGGCAGTCTCCTGACCCTTTAGTCTAGGCCAGGTCCCACATCTCTCTATGGCTTGCTTTGCGCGCCTGTAAAATGTAGGAGTTGGGCATGATCTCGTCTCTCCAGCTAGATTGTAAAGTCCTGGAGACAGAGCGAAGCCATCCACAGGTGAGGGACAGAGGGATCGCATCCGGACACACGCACAGCCATTGTTTCTCGGGAAACAAGTCAATGAATCCATTTCTTAACCTAACATGCTATGAAAAATAAAATCTGAGCATGGATGTCAGTCAAAAGGAGCGGGGACCGATTAATAAACTCAGTGATCAGGATCATGTTAAGTTGTTCCATTTGCAACAGGAAAGTATGTCTGTAATTAATTAGCTGTAAAGTCCTCGGGCTTAACACACAGGTGGCTTTTATTGAAAAGACAAAGAGATGGAATTTTACAATGTGCCGAGGTCCTCTTCAAAAGTGACTCAAAATGGAAGCTTTCAAGAAGAGAAGGGGCTGGAAACTGGACCTTGATGTATTGACTTACTGTTTCCTTCAGGAACACAGAAGAGCAATAACACACCGGCTTATATAAAAAGCTTCTGAAACTTTCACATGCATAGAACCACCTGGAATCAGAGAAAATTCAGATTCTGAGTTCGCAGGTCAGGTTGGGGGTGGGGGTGGGGGTGGGGACAGAGATTCCGCATTTCTAAGGAGCTCCCAGGTGGTGCGGATGAGTAGGTGAGGGGCAAGGAGACACAGAAGTCTCTTCGGAAGCTCAGCTCTGCCCACACTTGCAAGGCAATCACGGCCCCCTCTCTGGGGCTCTCTCTCAGAGTCCTTTCCAATCCTTCCAACAATAAGAAGTCCTAAGATTCTAAAGGAGAAGATTAAAGAAATGTCGCCCAGCAGTGGCTGGCAACTTCCCTCCTAGGAACACAAAGCATCGTAGAGTCTGGATAAAGGGCTTTCTCTGCCACCTCAGGGCAGCACATGGGGAGTGTATCTCCCAGGGAGATCATAGAAAGGAAGTGAGCGAAGGGGTGAGAAAAAGCACAGGAAACAGTGAGTCCTCTCCCACCCTGGCCACGCCTGGATGCCACCCCTGGTTTGACTACTTAATTCTTCTTCTTTTCCTTTTCTACTTATTTGTTGCCCTTGGCTCCAGAGCCCGAGCCAGACCACAGCCCTCTTGCTGCTCAAAGTAGGCATCCGTTTGCATTTGGTGGAGAGCAACAGAAATAACCTGAAAGAGGGGTAAATGGAATGTACTGGAAGTATGAAGAACCGTTCAGAGAATGGAAGGTAAAACTGAACAACCGGGCCTCACGATGGGAGCCAGGCAGGAAGCTGAAGAGACTCAAATCACTGTCTTCACAGTGCAGTGGCCCCAATTGTTTTCCATTCTTACATCACTTCCCTAAAAAAGTCAGGGTCTCAGGAGAGAGAAAATGATGGTCAAGTTTGGGTTGTGGTGGGGCGGGGCTGGTCCTGAAAGGAAAATGGAAGGACAGTTACCGAAGAAGAGAAGATGTATACCAGGCGGTCAGGTGCAACGATGCCCACTGCAGAGTGCAAAACACTCCTTCCCTGCAGTGTATACAATTCCCGGGCACCCGCCAGGAGGCTAAAACAGCATCTGAGTGAGCACACAACAGCCACTCTCTGGAATCCCTTAATCTGTGAACACTTTTATAAAAGGCAGCTTTTCCTGTGAAACTGCCATCTTAGCTCAAAGAATTTACTCAGAACCTACGTACTTTCATGGCCAGAACTGGAAGCAGGATTTATTCTCAGCTCCGTTTTTTTCCCCCACCTAGAACATTTTCACTATGTCGAAACAGCAGCAGACGGGATGGCAAGGACAGAGAGTCACAGAGCTATGCAGGTGCTGCTGCTCACACCTCAGCAAAAGTAAACATGCCCAGGAGCCATGGATTGTAGGGAAGTGTCAGGAGGCAGACTGTGATCTCCATGAAAGTCAAGAACACAGACATGCAAATTTGGGGTGTAAAGGAGGCCGGCCTTCCCCTGCCTGACTCCTAAGAAGAATGATTTCCCTCCTTCCACTCCAGGTATCCAGGCAGCAAGCCATGTTGTGGCTGATTTAGCAGAGAGAAGCTCGCTCGGGTTTGGGTCTACACCGTCCAGTATGGGGGCCACGGGGCACAGGTAGCTACCGAGCACTTGGAACGTGGCTGGTTCGAAGTGACAGGGCGTCGGTGGTAACATACAGGCTGCCTTTCAAAGACTTAATATGAACAAAAGAATGTAAGATAGCTCATTAATAATTTTTACATGGATTGTATATTGAAACATTTTAGACGTCGTCAGTTACATAAAATAACTGAAAATAATTTTACTTTTTCTTTTTTTATTTAAAAAATTTTTTTAAATGTTTTTATTTATTTTTGAACAGAGAGAGACAGAGCATGAGCAGGGGAGGGGCAGAGAGAAGGGGAGACACAGAATCCGAAGCAGGCTCCAGGCTCCGAGCTGTCAGCACAGAGCCCAACGCGGGGCTTGAACCCACGGAGTGTGAGATCATCACCTGAGCTGAAGTCGGACGCTCAACCGACTGAGCCACCCGGGCGCCCCATCTCTTTTTTTGATTTTCAAATGTGGCTGCTGGAAAACTGAACATCATAAATGTGACTGGCATTATATTTTTATTGGACAGAACTAGCCTCAGGTCACCTGGATTTTTACCTTGGTAATGGCGTGTTGCCCCATTCTTTCTGCCTTTTTCATTTGGAGCAGAGCCTACTAAGCCGGGGTCTGTTCCAAGCAAGCACTACAGAGAAATGAACAAAATCCACTGTCCACCTTCACCTTTCCCCACTCCTTATCACACACACACACACACACACACACACGAAGACAAACATTAGAGAAGAAAAATTCAAAGTGGAGGCACACAGCTTAAATTCTCAGTATATTGTTTCCTATATATTTGTTTTAAATTAATAGATTTTGGGGAAGTTTTACCTCCAGGAATAATAATAATAGCAATACACTTACGCTTTCCTTTGAGATCTTTATACATATTAGCTTCACCCTCCCCTCAACCTCAGGGACTAGATAGTATTTCATGACCTCTGTTTTAGAGATAAGAAACAGGAAGTCAAGAAATCTGTGCAAGGTGTCTGTGCACTCAACCACCTTGCTCTCAGACGTGGAGGAACTGAGTCCTCCAGGCTGGAAAAGACACACTTACAGTGGCCCAGATAGTGACAGAAGCTGAACTAGAACTCTATTCTGCCACCTGCATCGCCCTAGTCTCCTGACCCCTGACACCAGACTACCACGTCAATCCAAGGTGAAGGGGCATGTGACAGTAGGCTAGGATATTTGGGAGTGGCAGACAGAGTGCAGTAGGCACAGACATTTCTCATCGCCCTTGACCTAGTAAAAGCGGAGCCATTCGATTCAAATCCGAAGCAATGAACCCTAACAGGAAAAAACAAAGGGTTTGACATCAGCCAGTTCTGGACTCAGTCTTGCTACAACTGCCTAATAGTTACAGGACCTTGAACTAGTTTTGCAACTTCTCTGAATTTCTGTCACTAGCTGAGTAAAATTGGGTTAAGAATACCTCCTTCTGGGTTCACCAGGAGGATCCATATGCAAAGCAACCTGCACTGATCCCCGTATATCGCGAGTGCTTTGTAAATACCCGTTCCTCTCCAGACCACCCCTGCCCTTGACTTCAGCTGGAGCCAAACAGGGACCCCTGACATTTCTGCATAAGGTCTACATAGGACTGAAATAGGCACGTAGGTCTCAGCGGTGGCCAGAGGCACTGAGGAACAGAAACATCCATGCTGTTTGCAACCCAGCAAGTCAGGTGAGGGTTGCAGCCTCGAGATGCACCCCACAGCCTCACCCCACTGCTGGAAAGAAAGAGGAGGGTCGTGAGCTCTAGCCTGAGTCACAGAAGCCCTTTGTGTCTCCCAGGAGAGGGATGGGCCCCAGGCCGGGGGGAAGTGTGGTGGGTGGGGTGATCTGGCAGCCTGGATTTCATCTAAGAAAGGCTGGCCTGATGCCCAGGCCCCGGTGTTGCAAGGGCTGGTGGAGGCGCCCCTGTGAGCTGGGAACAACAGGTGCAGACAAAGAGCGAAGGTGGAAAATAGAAGACGTCTCTTCCCCATTTCTTTCAGCTTGCAGTTTCATTAATTAAAACTCATTTTTAAAGCTATGGCACTTAAACAGGTCCTGCTTTCCATGCCTCTGTTTCCTCAACTAAAAGGCAGGCTCTCAAAATGTCATAGAACCCTCAGAAGTTCCTCTTGGGGGGCACCTGGGTGGCTCAATCAGGTAAGCATATGACTCTTGGTTTCGATTCAGGTCATGATCTCACGGCTGGTGGGATGGAGCCCCACATCGAGCTCTGCGCTGATAGCAGGGAGCCCTGCTTGGGATTCTCTCTCTCTCTCTCTCCCTCTCTCAAAATAAAGTAAAAAAAAAAAAAAGATGGGGCCATCTTCTCCTCCTCTCTGCCCACAGTGCAGACTGTCCCTCACCTCTACCAAACAGCTGGGAAGCAGACGAGTGAGACCCCAAGACTCCTAGAGACAAGAAGGCACCTTCTTTTCACATCTGCTTGACTTCCTATGGTTTCAGCTGCACGGTAATTAAGCCGGAGGTGAAGGGGAAACTCCCCTCTGGAAAGAGATCTCTTTCATTTCTCACTGTCACCTTGCTGACATTCTTCCCTTATTTTAAAACACAGCTCCCAGAATTTTTTTCCTAATCAACCCAGCCAGAAATGAATGGGCTTTATCACGTCTCAGTTTCTAGCTTCCTGTGTTTGCCCTTCTAGAAGTCCTCACTGAATACAGTAATAATATAGCTGTTGGGAGACGGTCTCAAGGCCCTAAAGAAGCATAATTTCCCTGAAGACTGACCAGCATCAGCTTGTCTCATCCATGTCGCTCACTACAGGGCCCCTCAGGGTGGGACAATGTCCTCCCCACTAAATCAGTGAGGGTTTATTGGATGTCTACTCTGTACCCAGAACTGTATTTTATTTGTACATTTCTACATCCATTCAGGACAGCATCCACTGTTCCAGAAATGTCTATAGAGTGAAAAGCCATTATGCTATGGTGGTACTTACGTTGAAAGAGTGGTCCCTGGTCCCATCTGTGCGGTTCAGGGCATATGCCCCTAAGGCGAGCAAGGTTATCAACACGGAAGAAGCAGGGATTCACCAAGAGTGTGTTAAGTACCTGAAAGACACAGACTATTGTCCTGGGCCTTGCAGGGTATACACCAGGAGTTCCCAGTTTTGCTGGGTCCACCACAACTAAATTCTAAATGTATCCATTTGGCTAAAGAGAGAAGGGAAGGGCTCTATGAACCCAGACTGGCACTCAAGGCCTGAGCACGCTCGTGAGGGCAAGCAGCATGATGTTTCGTAGGTCACTGTGCGTGTCCTTCCCCCAGCACAGTGCCTGGCCTGTAACAGTTGCTCAACAATCGTGTTGAAGAGATGGACAGATGGACGAGACGACGCTGCTGGCAGTGACCACGTATGTCCCCCTTAAGATGGAAGAAAAGAAAGAAGAACGTTGCAGTTAGAAGGGACTACAGAACAGCCTTTCATGTTTACATTTAAAAAAAAAAAATGAGGGTCAAGGCCACACAGCGGACTGAAAAGGGGCAGTGAAACAGCCTGGGAGCCCGGGATGCCCTCATTCTGACAAAAAGAGAAAAGAACGGTAAGTAGAAGGGGTTGTTAGGGCAGCCCTCTTACCAGCCCTTCTCCCACTGCGGACTAGGTCACGTCCGCCTTTACGCTGTCAACACACACGCACCGTCTTCGATAGCCCCTTTCACAGTCACGATTTTATTCGCAATTCTCCAATTGGATGCTTTCTGAAGCTGGAGGTCACGGTTTGGGTTTGGGTCTCTCTCCCCGCCCAGAGTATCCCCTACATCCACCTGAATCACACAAAAAGACATTTGTTACATACATGAATTTATTAACTAGATATTCCTTCTCAATTACACGTTCAGTTTTTCATGGAGGCAGGAGGGCTGTCGGCTAAGGCAGCCACCTTGTCACTGTAAATTAGTCTTTGAGAAAACAGATTAGATCTGAAGAGGGTTGAGTTGGGAGCTGGTGATCTAGTGGGGATTGAGAAAACTGTAGGCTGTCAGAGCAACGTGAAGACTCAGGGCCGTAGAAGACGGGGCAGGGGAGTGGTGTCCATCAAAGCTCAGACGAATGCTAATCTGAGCAGAGAGAGCAAACTCGAAGGAGATGCTCCAGAGTGCGGGTCTGGGGAAGACAGGAATGCGGAACATTCTGCTAGTGGAGCTGACACTAAGCAGCCAGCCTGCTGTGGTCAAGTGGCAGCCGGGAGAAAAGTTTAGACCTGAATTTGGGAAGGTTTGTGCCTACAGCACCACTAGAAAGAACACCACCTAGCGTCGTCCAGCCTCGGGACTAAGAGAGGGGGCAGAGACAGCCAGCCAGTGAAACAGAAGCCTGACATTTTTTATTCTGGTTGTGCTAAGTTGTACCAACCTGTGTGCCCTATAAAACGTCCCCCCGTTTATAGCGTGTGTACGGAGATTTTGTGCTTTAACCAGAAAAATGAGAGCAGTATCATGAGGCTAATTCATCTTCAAAGAAAGCTTTAGATTTAGAACATGAGTGAGGAGTCAGGTCCTGGTTCTAAGATCTAGCCTGAGGAAGAAAATTGTGATGAACTAAATAATGCGACCGAGTCATGTAGGCACCTATAAACTGTGAGAGGAGCTGCGGGCTGCATCTGGGTTGTCCAGGCAAAAACTCAGGCCCTGAGATTTTTCAAACTCTGAAATGTAAAACAAAACAAAACAAAACCAAAAACAAAAAAACAAACAAACAAACAAACAAAAAAGCCAATCCACTAAAAATGCAAAAGGCCAAACTCTTAGACCCAGAAATTCTACCGGTAGACATCTATTCTAGAAAAATATGTATATTTCTACACAAGAAGGGTTCAATAATGGTCATAGCAACACTGAAAGTTAACAAGACTCTAGCAGAGAGTGATTTCATAAAAGTGAGGCAGCTATAAAGTCTAATATGAGTCTCACATGAGTACCCTAGGGCACTAGACAAATAAAGTAAATGACATCTATACCACGATATATTCTATAGCAGTTAAAATGTAGATACATACGTATAGGCGCATAGATCCGCATATACATGTTCGTATTGGTATGGAGAGATCTCTAAGACATTAGATGGGGGAAGAAGCAAATGAGATAATACCTAAGGTAAGGTCCCCTTTAAATTTAACATTGAATTTTTATATATAAAAATAAGGTGTGTGTGTGTCTGCGTATGTATACACACACACATATATGTATGCATATGTGTATATTTACAGCACACACAATCACACATACATATACACGTACACACGCACACACAACTTTGTACATTTTTTAAATATTTGCGTTAAGCTGTTGACAGCGACCATCTCTGGGGAGAAGAATGAAATTAAGGGGTGAACAAAGAAGACTTTAGTTTTGACTATACTGTTTGAGTTTTATTACATACTACTTCTGTAATCAATTTTTTTTTAATTTCTTCAAGCTGTAAGCAATTTCTATCTGGCACAAGATGGAAACATCGACAGCCCTTCAGTATAGACAATCTCTTTGTTCTGAGGAAATTGTTCAAGTGAGGATTTTAATAATATAAATGGAAAACAAAGACTGGCTTCTGCACTCAAAATGTGATTTCCAGGAGAAAAAGTTCTTGGCAGGGGGAGGGGATAATATTCCCTGTCTAATATGTCCCTGTGTTGGAGTAGAGCTAATTGGACTGGATGATTTGTGAGCACGTGTCCTAGCTAAGAAAAATATGAGGACCCATGGGGTGTCTGGGTGGCTCAGTAGGTTGAACATCCGACTCTTGATTTCTGCTCAAGTCATGATCTTAGGGTTGTATGATTAAGCCCCATGGATTCTCTCTCTCTCTCTCTACTCCTCTCCCTCACTTGTGTTCTCTCTCCCTCTCTCTAAAAACATTAAAAATAATAATAAAATAAATTTTAAAAAGAAAAAGAAATGAGGACCCAGAAGGATGATGGGGCACCTATGTCTCACCCAACAGCAGCATGCTCTGGGTTAGAAGTTTGAGGACAAGAGGTTTGGAATATTTTCACAAGATCTTTCATGAGGCCCTGGCTGCAAACTCAGTCTTTCTATGCCCAGATGACTAAATGAAACCTTGAGTCACAAAGACAGCCTTCCTCACTGCCCTGTGTGAAAAGACTCCGGGCCTGAAGGCTGCTGTCTTCCTCACTCTCTTTTGGTCTCTTATTTATTCAGACTGATGGAAGCCAGCTGCTGTGTTGCAAGGTGCCACGCAGAGAATGATACATGGCAAGTAACTTAGGGAGGCTTCTGGCCATTGGTCGATGGAGAACTGAAGTTCTTGGTCTCACAGCCTGCGAAAAACAAAATCCTGACAAGTGAACTTGTTGAATGAACTTGGAAGCAGATCCTTGCCCGAGCAAGCCTTCCAACGAGGATGCAGCCTTTCCTAGCACCTTGATGGCAGTATTATGAGAGACTCTGAGCCAGAGGACCCAGGTAAGACCCATAGAAACTATGAAATAATGTGCTCATAGTTTTGTGTCACTAAGTTTTGAGGTAATTCCTTACACAGCAATAGATAATCAATACATTCAGTCTGGAAGTAAAGAGGCTTGGGTCCTTTTCCTGGTCCCTATCAGTATCTTACAATGAATCTTTAGGCAAGTACTTCTCCCTCTCTGGAAATCCATCAGCCTCCTCTCCTATGAAGAGGCATGTGGGAAAGATGCTCTCTAAAAATGCTTTTCAACTCTCAAACTTTATGCATCTGTAACAATTCCCGACACAATCTCCCAAATCTTTTCCCATGCTCCCCTACCACCAGTCTACACTTTTCTCACGCCTGACCCCCTGCCAGTTCTTCCTTGGGGCTCTATTATCCCCGCTTTCTTCAGTCCTGCAGTGAAAGACGAGAGATCTTACTGGGGCAAAACAAATCTTACTCGGCCCAGCCGAAAGACAAGAGATCTTACTGGGGGCACAAAGGCCCAGCCGAGACCTTTACTGGGACCCCAGGAGCTGAAGCAAGAGGGGACAATGCTGCTCTACACCGTTTATTAATTGCTCCCACCTTTGAGACTCTTACCGACTGACCGCTACTGACTGCCATGCCTCAGCCCTCTGTCCCCTTTCAACTTTCATGACGATCCATATCACGTCTGCTTCTGTGTTCCTCAGAAGGGAACTCCAAGAGGCCCTAAAAGCCTGTCACCTGACTTTTAGAAACACCTGGACCCAGAGTCAACCAAGCACAGTGAGTCGAGGAAACAGCATCTCAGGGGACCAGGCCCTTCTGTCTAGAATGCTGACATAGTGCTTTCTCTAGAACATCTGGTTTGGCTCCGGGGGGAAACAATGCACAGGATTTAGGAGGAGGCAAAGAGGTCATCTGGAGGGTGAGGATTGGCTGGGGAGTTCAGACTCCAGAGCTCCAACTTCTGTAATCCTCCTGGATTATCTCAGTGTTGTGGGAACAGGATCCAAGTCTAAGCCTCAGTTTATCTTCTTATGAATTGGAAAGAGATCCCTGAGAGATATCTCTGGCATTTGTACTAAATTCTTTCCTCCTACCCACGCTCTACAACCCCTCTCCTCACACCTTCCCCTTTAAACTTCACCCCTCCCCACGAATCTTAGAGGACTCTCAACGTCCAGGAAAAAGTTTGAGGGAAGAAGATTCTGCTTTCCTAAAGATAGTAGGCATGGAAAGAAAAGCTGCTAGTGACATGTAAATACAGAATCTCTGCCTCTACTGCTTTCTGTTCTATCATCTTGAGAACACTTGTCCATGCAGCCCAACATAATCACCAACAGGTCTTGGCAGGCATGGTGGTGGCGTTGGTGTTCTCTAGAAGAGGAAATGAGACACAGAAGAAGAATTAACTTTTTCAGAGTGCATTTTAATTCCTTTTTGCTCCACCTGCATCAGTGAAGGTAAAGAGGCTGAGTTGTCCATTGACGTTCAGAATAGCATGTGGCCAGAAGAGGCGATGCCTTTACCTGCTGCCTCTTTTGACTTCATGTAAAAGAAAATCTGACTCGAATAGCTTAAATTTTAAAGGGAATGCCTTGGCTCATTTAATTAAGAAGGTGACAGGTATACTGGCTTCAGCAGTTTCACTTACAACCTATTTTCTTTCTATCTCTCTGACCTAACTTCGGTTTCCTCTTAACACTAGTTCCCTTATTGTTTTTAAGATGGTGGCCAGGAGCTCCCAAAATTATGAGCTTCCTCACTCACATCTAGAAGAAATGCAGGAGCATCTTTGTCCCAGCATTCCCAGCAAAAGTCCTGAGATTCACTCAGACTTGACTACTCTAAGATGCAAACCACTTCCGAAATCATCATCATTGGCAGCAGGTAGGATGTCCTATTTGACTAAGCTCCCACTGGACCAATTTGACTAGGATCCCACTGACCAAGTCCCACCGGGCTTATTTATTTCCAGATAAAACTGGAGCATTGGGGAAAGAGGAAGGGAAAATGGATGCTGTGAGATAGCCAACTAGTATCTGTAACAGATACCAAGTGGTTTTTTCAAGTTCAGAGCCCCAGGGTGGGTTGGTTGGTGGGTGGGTTGGTTAGTTGGTTTTAAAACTTTATATTTTTTATTTGTTTTTTTTATTTTAGAGAGAAAGCACGCACAAGTGGGGGAGAGGGGTGGAGGGAGGGAGGGGGAGAGTGAGAGAGAGAGAGAGAGAGAGAGAGAGAGAGAGAGAGAGAATCCCAAGCAGGCTCCACACCCAGTGATCCCGCATCTGTGGGATCATGAAATGTAAGGCTTTATTTTTTTTTAGAGCAGTTTTAGGTTAACAGCAAAATTAAGAAGGTATAAAATTTCCCATATACCCCCTGCTCCCATTTGCATGCCCTCCCCCATTATCAACATCCCCCACCAGGTGGTACGTTTGTTCTACTGGATAACAGCCCAAGTTCACAGTTTATATTACAGTTCATTCTTGAGGTTGTACACCCTACGAGTCTGAACAAATGTATAATGACATGTATCTACTATTATAGCATTACACAGACTATTTTCACTGAACTTTAAGTCTCTGTATTCTGCCTATTAACCCTTTTCCCCAACCCCCAACCCCCAACCCCTAGCAACCACTGATCTTTTTACCGTCTCCATAATTTTGCCCTTTCCAGAATGCCATATAATCAGAATCACACGTGCGTAGTCTTTTCACGTTGGCTTCTTTCACTTTGTAGCATACATTTAAGGTTCCTCTGTGTCTTTGCGTGGCTTAATGGCTCATTTCCTTTTCACACTGAAAAATATTCCATCGTCAGAATGAACCTCAGTTTATTCATCCATTCACCTACAAAAGAACATCTTGGTTTCTCTCATGTTGTGGCAATTATAAATTATATATATAATATAAAGATATATATATAAAGTATTATATATATAGTTTATAATTGCCAGTTATAAAGCTGCTATAAACGTCCGTGTACGAAATTTTTGTAGGCCTAAGTTTTCAACTCCTTTGAGTAACTACCAAAGAGCATGATTGCTGGATCGTATGGTAAAAGTATGCTTAGTTTTGTAAGAAACCGCCAAACTGTCTTCCTGAGTGGCTGGACCATTTTCCTTTCCCATGAGCAGTGAATGAGAGTTCCTATTTCTCCACACCCCCACCAGCATTTGGTGTTGTCAGTGTTCTGGATTTTGGCCATTCTCGTAGGTGTGGAGTGCTGTCCCATTGTTGTTTTAGTTTGCATTTCCCTGATAACATATGATGTGGAACATCTTTTCATATATTTATTTGCAATCTGTATCTCTTCTTTGGTGAGGTATACCTCTATTAAAGTTGTGGGCCCATTTTTTAATCAAGTTGTTTGTTTTCCTCTTGTTGAGCTGGAAGTGTTCTTTGCATATTTTGGGTGATGATCTTTTATCAGATGTGCCCTTCGCAAATATTTTCTCCCAGTCTATGGCTTGTCTTCATTGTCTTTTATAGAGCAGAAGTTTTTAATTTTAATACAATCAGATTATAATCCAGATTATTGTTATAATTATTAATAATTATTATTTTCTCATGGGCCATGGCTTTGGTGTTGTGTCTAAAAAGTCATCTGCTTTTTAGTCATACCCAAGATCATGTAAGTTTTTTCTTATGCTATCTTATAGGAATTTCATAGTTTTTTTTTTAATTTTTTAAATATTTATTCAGTTTTGAGAAACAGAGACAGAGCATGAACAGAGGAGGGACAGAGAGAGAAGGAGACGCAGAATCCGAAGCAGGCTCCAGGCTCTGATCTGTCAGCACAGCGCCCCATGTGGGACTCAAACTCAGGAACCGTAAGATCATGACCTGAACTGAAGTTGGATGCTTAACCGATTGAGCCACTCAGGAGGCCCGGGAGTTTAATAGTTTTGAGTTTTACATTTAGATCTATGATCGTTTTGATTTATTTTTTATGAAAGGCGTCAAGTCTGTGTCTAGATTCACATTTTTGCATGTGGATATCCCATTTTTCCAGCACCATTTGTTGAAAAAAACTATCTTTGCTCTCTGGTACTGCCTTTGCTCCTTTGTCAAAGAGCAGTTATCTATATCTGTGCGGGTCTATTTCTGGGCTCTCTCTTTTGTCCCATTGATCTATTTTTCTATACTTTCACCAATGCAACTGTTTTAATTGCTGTAGTTTCATACCAAATCTTGAAGTCAGGTATTGTTAATGCGAGGCACTCTAGACTCCAGGGAACCAATGGAATACGCCACACTTAACACTTCATAGAGTACTAAATGACCCAAAAGAATATGTAGACAGATACAGCTGGGTTCTCAGGTTTACTTGTCAGTGTCCACAGGTGCATACAAACGCACGGCTTGAAGGTAGAGACCTTGTCTGTTTCCTTCCATTTTGCTCTTTTCCACTCATCCTTCTCATGCCCATGTGGCGTCTTACGCATGCAAGGCATGTCAAAGTTTGATGAATGAATGCAGGAAAGAAAAAATGTATTAATTGGTTACTTAGTGAGTTCCCAGGCCATGAGTTGGAGCCAAGAGAAACAGGTTGCTCTTGGATACACCAGGAAATCCTTTTGCTAATCTACTCTTCCAAATAGGTGCAAAACACTAGCCTGAGAATCGTAAATCTGTGGGAAAGTCAGAATTTGAACCAAATTGAATTACCTGTGCTGAGAACTGGTTCAGACCCGTCCAAGTTCTTGCCCACAACCCTCCGATACGCTTGTCTCCAGTGCACTTGGGTATGTAAGGACTAAGTGATTCCGTTAGGGTATTTAAACATCTTCATTTGATGAGCTGTTAGGGCAGCATAGTCAGTGACTAGACACAGAGCCTGGAGCCAGCCTTTCTGGACTCAGATCCCAGGTGCACCACTCACCACTGGTAGAACTTTAGGTTAAGTGTTTTGACATCTTTCTGCCTTGGTTCCCTCGTCTGTGAAATGGGGACAATAATAGAACTACTTCGTAGGGTTCTTGAGGGGTTTACACGCGTCACTATTTTAAAACTGCCTAAAACAGTGGCCGGCCTAGAGGAAGCACTACACAAATATTCACCGCTAATTATGCCTCCTTTTTACATGCCTGCTTGATGGGCAAACCCAGAACCCACAGAGCTGGACTCTTGGCCACATAGCACTTTGGCCTCAGAAGGACATGAGGACCTGCAGACAGGGACTCGAGCCAGGAAGCCACACCCATTTTCTTGCCCCATTGACAAGTTTCTGGCACGTCCACTGCCTATTGGCCTGGCCCTTCTTTCATCCACAATAACCTGCCAACAAAGTCTGAGGAACTAAAGTACGGACTGAGGATAGATGAGAGAGCAGTAGAGGCAGGGAGAGTGCCGTCCGGCCTCCAATATGGACAGAACTATTGCCAGAAGCCCTGGAGGCTTTATATCAGATGCCTCCTATGCTTAGCACAGCGCTCAACTCTTTTCCTCTCCTTCTTTTTTGAGCAGAGAACACTGTCATTTTGTGAAAAGAATAACACAGATGCATATATGCCTATAAATGGAAGATGAAGTGGTGACCGAGGGCTTCCTCTTGCCAAGGAAAACAAGTGCAAGGGCAGCTGGAAGAGAGGAGCCAGGGGGCCTGCAGAATCAGAAGCTCTCTATCTCCTTGGGAGCTGGCACTGGCGGGTGCAGGCCGGGCTGTCTGGGAAACCCAGTTCCAGGGTCCTGCGGGAAAGGCCTGCCAGGAAGCTTGGGGCCATGGACCAGGGGTTGCCGGGAGCTGAATGCTGAAATTTGCCATGGGAAAGGGAGAGACAATTGGCGGCTGGTGTCCCAGAGAAACCACTGTTTCATTCAACAGGCATCAACTGAATGACTGCTGTGCTCGAGACAGGGGGTGGTCGGGCAGAAGTAGCAAGGGAGTCATGTTTTCTGTCTACAGAGGCCTACGGTCAGTGGGGAAGGGCTCATGAAAGTGAGGGCTAGACACATATAGTTGTAACTACACCTTCTAATCAGCAAGAACTAGGAAGTTTCCAGGAACGAGGGGTCCCACTCAGTTTGAGGAGGTGATATTGGAGGTTACTTTTAAAGGGAGGGTAGGATTTTGACATTTAGAGATAAGGTCATGAGAGGGTATCATGAGCAAAGTGACTGATATGACCAGGCACGGAGGCAGGGAGACAAAAGTCACCTCTCAGGGGAAACAAGGGATCAGGCTGAGCAAAAATGTGAAAAACATGTGTAAGTGTACAACTTGGAGAAGGACCCTGAAAGCCAGGTTGGAAAACCAGTGCCTGTTTCAGGAGGTACTGGGGACTCCTTGAAGGTTTGGGATCCACAGGAGCATATGACCGGTACTGGGCTTTAGGACAACCTAATGGCAGACACTGGGGGGGGGGGGGGGATGAGAAGGAGGAAGAAAAGATACCCCTTATGATCAGCATCCCTTGAAAAGCAGGATACTGAGGCTATCATGACACTTTTTTAAAAATCTAAATTCTTCACCTTAGCTTAGCTATGAGGATCCTGCTCTGCCTTTCACTCTTGCCTCCTCTTGAGTCACCCCTCACTACACTCTCGCAGTACTGGCTGTCTTTCTGGTCCACTAACACAACAAGCCTTTTTGATCTCACAGCCTTAGTTTGTCTCCAAAATGGCCACCATCAATCCCTTCCCTCCTTGAATAAGCCAGCCATTCCGGTTTGTTCTAATCCTCCACATCCTAGAATCTAGGCTGATCTGTGACTGATCAACAGCTTCCTCCAGAAGTGACACTAGATCAGACCCCAGTCTAGTCTTTAACAAATGGGCAGTTTCCTCCTTCCTGCTCACTGGAGAAAACCAGCCTCCATATAAGAAGTCCAACTATCCCAAGCCCTCCGTGCCATGAGGAAGCCCACGCCAGCCATACTGGAGAAGTCACATGAAGAGATTGATAATTGACCTCCAGCTGTTCCAGCCAACCCAGCCCAGCCCACGTACCAGACATATAGGTGAAGAAACTGTCTTGAGTATCCAGCCCATTCGAGCCTTCAGATGACTCCAGTCCCAACTGCCATCCGACTGCAAAGGGGGTCCCCAGGGAGAACTGACCAAAGCAAAGCCCAGTCAACACACAGAGCTGTGACAGATAATAACATATTGTCATTCTGAAGCCACTAGGTTTGGGGGTAATTTTTCACGTAGCAGTAGATACCTGAAAGACCCGTGGTCTTTTCTCTGGACCCCCTTCCTTCTCTGCCACCCTACCCCCATGTTCCTCACAGTTGATCATTGTCAAATTTCAGGCCCCACCCTCATGGCAGGGCTTTCCTTGCCCACTCCATCTAAATATGCTGGGTCCCACAGTACTCCAGATGTTATTACATTGTCTCACTCATCTTTGCTCCCGCCCCAGCTTTTCTCATAATTGAGTTATTCTGATCTTAGGTGTGACAGGTCTCCTTTCACTAAACATAGGCTCTCTGAAGTCACAGGCCATGAATACTTTCACCATTATTTCATCCCCATGTCTAGCAAATAGTATATGCTCAATAAATATTTATCAAATGGATGGATAAGTCATAAACTGCCCATACAATGCAGAGCCACTGGGAGGGTGATGATAAGTGGGGAACATATTTCCAGAGCCTCCAAAGTCTACTAAGGAAACAAGTGAATAGTTACATATAACGTTGGCATCAGTCTTGATCCCAGAGGCTCACACACTAGGTGAAAAGTCTTGGAAGTGTGTTTTTTTTTTCCTTATCCCCCAAATCAACTGATCAAAGAATGGCTGCAGAGAAGTTGTCATTAAGTTTTCACTGATTAGTTGATAGAAAATTGGATTTAAAAACTGATGCTTTTTTTAAAATTTGTTAACGTTTATTTATTTTTGAGAGACAGACAGAGTGTGAGTGGGGGAGGGGCAGAGAGAGAGGGAGAGAGAATCCAAAGAAAGCTTCAGGTTCTGAGCTGTCAGCACAGAGCCCAGCATGGGGTTCGAACTCACAAACCATGAGATCATGACCTGAGCCAAAGTTGGACACTTAACCAACTGAACCACCCAGGTGTCCCCTAAAAACTGATAATTTAATGGATGGATTACTAGTAGAGTCAGTTCTAGAAATGACTCCTGCATTAGAATCCCCAAAAGCCTGGGAGAAGTCAATGAAGAAAGCCTCAGATTTTGTCCTTCTCTCTTGCCAACTCTCCTTGATGTAAAGAACTTCATCAGCACAAACAGAATTCCAGGAGCATGCCTGTCACATGCCTGCAGTTCCCAGATCCCATTGGGAGAGGGGTTGGTGGGAAAGAATATGATCAGAAGTCAAAGGTGAAGTTAAGTAGTTCAGCACTTTGGGTCACCGGACCCTTGGAAACCAAATCACAGGCAGGGTTTATAACACCCATGATTATCAGTGGTCCAAGCCACATTGTGTGTGCTCTCTCCTCCCTTACCACAGCACTTGTGTTGATTCATACAAACTATTTCCATTTTTATGTCAGAGGCTGTCACAATTATTGGCAAAATCCATTCTCCCTGATCTGATTCTCCCCCATATTATGCCTCTTTCTTCTCCAGTCTCACCAGTACCCTTCACCTCTCTCAGTGCTCTCGGTCTTTCCTAAATTTTCTTTGCCCCTCCCTTGATGATCTCTGAGTTACTTCCTCTTTCCTGCATTCTTATAGCACTGGCCATACTGCTGAGATGGCTCAGGGTTTCTTCTCAGTCCTCCTTGACCAGAGGTGGCCAGAGAGCCACAGAGGAGAGAGGGGCGTGAGTGGCTGGTACAGGTGGAAATTTTTGGGTCATGAGTGACTGAGAGTCATAAGACCCAAGTTCTTCCCCCGGCCCTGCCACCTCTATAGCCATATTGCCTTTATTCAAATACTTAACCTCCTGAGCCTCAATCTATTCATCTGAAGAAATGAATAACCATGGGTAGGTTATTTATAATGGTATAAATAAAAAATATTATGCCTGCCCCCTCCTGCAGGGAGATGGAAATCGGACATGCTCTGTAAATTTCCAATGCTGAGCAAATGTATAGAAATATAGTTTCTGCTGTCTGGTTGTAAGAAGACCTGGTCTCACTCAGGTTAAGAGTTTCTGTGTTCTTATCCTGGCTCTGCCCTCAACTCGTTGTGTCACCTTAGATAAGTGATGGTCCCACTTTGAGCCTCAAAATCCTCCACAATAAAATGAGGGATTCGGAGTAGATTATCTTCTAGAGGACAAGGTGCATCTGAGACCAGTATTCTGGGTCTACTTCACCCAATCGTCTATGCCCAACACTGTGTATAGTGTGCAGCAGGCACTTAAATAATTTCTGAATGAATAAATGTGTGATGTGTAATACGTACAGTCAAGCCATGAAGATAACCAACCATCCACATTTAAAATTGCTAAAAAAAAAAAAAATCTGGGGCACAGGGTGGGCAGAACAGTAGATAGAGGAGGATCCTAATGAAAACCCAGCAGGTTAGGGGCCACGTCCCTCCTCTCTCTCCTCATTTCCACATCCTCTGCCCCGATTTCCTGGGAACCTGGTCTGGGATGGCACTCACCAATGAGCGTTGGGCAAAGACAGAACACTCATAGGCCAGATCATAGTAGAAGAGGCGGGGGGCGGGGGGGGGGGGGTAGAAGACAGATGGGATGGATGAATGGAAGTTGGACATCCCCAGAGAAGAAGGCAGGAGTTTTCAAACTTTAGACTCTGACAACATGAAAACCCTTTCTGCAATCATGGAATCATGTAATGAAGTCGCTCACTGACTACTGGAGGAAACTGAGAGACATCAAGGTCACAGGCTTGTTGATGACTAGGCCAGTTTGAGTTTCAGGAGAGAACAAAGGCAGTGCTGTCTGAAATTTTCTGCCTCACGTAAGTTCCCACCTAGCCAGACCATACAGACCTTGGAAGCAGGGACCATAGCACACCCCCTATCTTTTCTGCTGTCTTCTCTTCTCCAGGCTCCCTCCCCCACCCTTTCCTCAAAGCACACAACAAGGGGGCCTGGATGTGGAGCAGGTGACCTGTAAATCATGAGGGCCCACGGGCTGGGAGCCATTTTCTACTCACCGTATAGCTCCTCCCTGTCTTAATGCAGCCATATTGTTTTCCCGCGTCATGGAGAGGATGCCTGGTCTCAGAGAAGGAATTCACGGTTTCTCAATCACCTGCCTGGAGATGGATGGCAGCCAGAGGACAAGGGCCATTGCCAGAGCCCATGTGAGCACTGGCCTCGCAGCCCTGGCAGCAGAGGTAGCTGCTGTTGTGATGAGCCTTTGCCATGACCCGGTCCTGGGGGAACATCTGCAGCACAGTGGTTGTCTTGGAATAGGCCATGGGAAAGTCCAAGAGAAGCCACGGCTCTTGAAAACCATCCCAGAATCCCACTGGAATGCTCTGCCAGAGTATGCTGAGCCTGAAAGGTCTTGGGTTTTAAGCTATTTTATTCAATTTTATTTTGGGGCTGGACATTTTAGTTGGAAATTCAGAACACTAAAGCTCTCCCAGGGCATTAGTTCCAAGCTGATCACTGGACCTATGCTCAGTACTACAAATGTGCCTTGTCCCCAAGACTGTTACTAAGAGATCCAAGATTGGGATGCAAGCACTGAGTCCAAAACTCAAATCCTTGCCTCCAGGCTCTAACTTTTCTCCCTATGCCCAGGGAATTGTAAGCTACCTAGAGCAGGCACTTTGCCTCGCTCACTTCTGAAACCCCAGTACCCAGAATAACCCCGAGCACATAGTAGGTCCTCAATAAGTATTTGACCAAATAAATAGACAAATTGCCAGACTATACAAGGAGAATCTCCAAGCAAAGTGACTTCATCCAGTCTTGGTGCCTCTCGTCTTAGGCTGTGGTAGAAGTGATAGGCTAGCCAACCCCAGCCTGTGGGCCAAATTCGATTTGTGTACAGCCCGTGAGCTGAGTGTCTCTTTTACTTTTTCAAAAGGCTGGAAAAATGCAGAGAAATCTATTTTGTTACTCATGAAACATATGTGAAATCCACATTTCGGTTGTCCGTAGAGAAGGTTTTGTTGGAACACAGTCACATCCCATTCATTTACTGGTATTCTCCATGGCTGCTTTCTCAGAGCAATAGCAGAGCTGGGTAGTGCGTCGTAGGCCACGTGACCCACAAAGCTGAAAATATGTGCTATCTGGATCTTTACAGAAGAAGTTTGCCAACCTCTGAGCCAAAGAATCTATCCAATTAGGTGAATGTTGTGTTGTCTGTATTGTCAACATCCACTGTTTGGACTAAGCATGTCTTTCCCTCTCTTTCTCTCTGATCTTTTTTTAAATAGAAATCATTCTAGAAGTGCTTTAAGTTACCTTTAGTGGTATAATTTATGTGTCTAACAGTTTTTCTCTCTGGAAAAAAGGTCGGGGGTGGGGGGATGTTCCGAGACAAAGGGTCCCAGGGAAGGAATTTCTGAAAGACCTAGAAGGTTCAAAACAGGGGACCACCAAGAAAAAAGTGGCCCCTTTCATGTATTGCCAGGGCCTAGCACTGCCACCAGGGGTCTGAGGAAGGTTACAAAAGGGAAACTTTGTCGCGCTCACACGAGGGCCCGTTGGCTTACCCTGAAACAGCCATGCCCTCTATCCCATCTTGCTTTCCCCGTCTTGCCTCCCTGGACTCCTCATCCATTTTGGGGCAGCATGAATGACACTATTTTTGGAGATCTTCCCTGAGCCAGGCCACAGTGCACACAAGGCTCCCTTGAGCAGCAAGATCGTGGCATGGTGCATCCTGAATCAGACACAGCAAATGGCACCCGTCCCTCCCTCCCCACAGACACACACAGCCATGGCAGGCACAGCCAATCACAACAATCTAGTCAGCAAACAAAATTATAATTCCTTGCCATGTCTGCTCACATGAGCCTCGAGACAACCAACTCCTTGCATGTATCAAGTCTGTCTTACCGTCTTCATTTCCCCACAGCTAGCACACCCCCGATGTTGAGGTAGGTGTTCAACTGACAAAAATCCTCTCCCCCTTTCCTTCCGTTGCCCTATCATGCCAGGAGAAGGCGCAGAATGGAAGCCACTGTGGCCTTGCTCTCCACCTCCCCAGAACGCCGGTAAAGGAGCTAATTCCTCCCCAGGTGAGAACATCCATCTAGAACTTCAGCCCAGGAGTTCAGACCAGCCTGATGTCAACACCCATCCAGGGTCTCACCACAGCTAGTGAGGCTTTTGTCACCTTAGATAATGCCACCTGTGCTTCAGTTCGCCAAAGAAAGAGCCTTTGTGTGTGTGTGTGTGTGTGTGTGTGTGTGTGTGTGTCTGATGAGCTAGGAAGGCCCCCCATTCTATCTGAGTCCTCTTTATTCACCTTGGGCAAGAGAAAGCAACAGTCCCCACTACACACGCAGTTCAAACCCCAGACTCTTCCCAAGCCAGAGGAACGTTAACATCCAACCTCTTCTTCACTAAGAAAAGAAACTCTCATCTTTCAACAGGTTATTTCAGCTGCCAGCCGGGGGGTTTCAGGAAATTTAAATACAATGGCCTGTCTCCTGCCATCTTCAGTTACCCTGGCAACCTCTAACCCTTACAGACTGCCTTAGATACCGAGGGCCTTGGTGACAGACTTTTTAAGCACTCAGATTCCTCAGAACGGACTCCTCCAGGGACTTAGACTACTCTTGGAGAGCAGAACCTTCCTAAACTTCTATTGAAAGAGAGAACTTGAAATCCTCATTTGTAAAAATAACCGAAAAGCCCACTTGGTGCTTTTACGATGCCAACCCACAATGCCATAGACAGGGATAATTTAGAATGCAAGTGTCACAGTTAAAAAATCATGACCAAGTGAGAAAATGAGAACGGGAGCTGGAAATCAAGTGGACCAGCAAATGGAAGGAACACGTTTGGGGCACCAGTTCACAAACCCAGACTGGAATGGACTCACCTGGGGAATGCGCTCCAGTCCCTGGCCTCAATGAGAGATTCCGATTCTGTTGGTCTGGAATGAAACCTGGACGATATTTGAAAGCCCTCCCGGTGATTCTGATAAACATTCAAATATGGGAGCCAAGAATCTGGAGAAGATTCTTCCCCCCTCCCTATCATTTTCCAAGGGTCTCCTTCACCCCAGTTCCCTCAGTTGCTGCCGGCCCAAATTCCTAGGGGGATGGGAATTCATTTTTTTAAATAAATTTGAAGAATTTCGTTCTCTAAAATGAAAGGAAGAAGCAGCAGACACTGGGTGCTGTGTTCAGCCCCGTGCCAGGGGAACCTGGGAGCGTGAACCTGCATCCGGCCCTGGGCTGTTGCAAGGCTGTGTGATTTCTTTGGGGCTTTCTGCCTGGTTTATTTTAGGTGCTGGGTCTGCAGACCAGTAAGCTGACCTTCCTTGGCTATTCCCCAGGGAGCAGGCTAGCAGGCTTCTGCTGTCTCTGCAGCTACAAGGTACCATTTCCACGGCATCCCGGGAACAGGAGCTGTTGAGCAGCAGTGGCTGGGACCAGTTTTAAACCTGGAGAGGCAGCCTGCTGGGGAGAAAAGGCTCCTGTGTTAAGGCTTTACAGACGGTGTTAGCGCTGCTAGTCACAAGCTGTGTGATTCGGTGCTAGTCGCTTCCCTTCTCTGGACCTCACTTCTCCCAGCTGTGAAACAAGGGATTGAACTAGGTACAGGCAGAATGGAGTTGTGGAAGGAATGTGGGCTTTGTGGCCAGGCTTCCTCACTGAATCGTTTTGTGACTTTGGACAAGTGACTGAACCTCACCGTGCACCAATTTCTTCACCTACAGACTGTGTTCCTTCAATAGTACTTCCTTCCAAAGATTGATGCGCCAATTTAAGGAGTTGATATGCGCCAAGTGCTCGACTTGAACTTCGCTTGAGATCCCAGACACGCACACACCTGCTCACAACCATCTAACAAAATGGGGTGCAGTATTCCAGTAGAGATAGCAGGTTCGAAGAGAGTAGGAGAGAGACAGATCTCTACACATATGGTGAGTGGGGAGGAAGGGACATATGACCTTCTGAAGAAAGCAGGGTTTGAGTTGGGATTTTGACAAATGCTCAGAATTTGAATAAGCAACAGAAGGAAGAAACCCTGAAATATAGAAAGAATATCAGTAAGTTGGGATTTTAACATCAGCCCTCCCACTACCCAGGCTTGTGGTCTTGCTGATTCTCTGCTTCTGTATCTATAAAACAGGGTGGTGGTGAGAGTAGATAAGAGAAGATGACATAGGAGAAAACACCTTGTATGGTGCGTGGAACACGGTAGGTATCGGATGGATGGATGGATATTGGGAAGGAAGGAAGGAAGGAAGGAAGGAAGGAAGGAAGGAAGGAAGGACAGAAGAATGCCCGAGCACTTTTACAGGTCAATGAGTATATTAGTAGAGCTCAGCAATTTCCAGAGTATTCATGAACACTAGAATCCCGAGATACTCCTGGGGGAGAGGGGTTGTTCCCTGGTCCATTACATTTAAGAATGGCAGCATGATCTACCCCACTCTTAAAGACTTACAATCAATGTCAACACGTTAATGCTTCTTCAAAGTCTTTCCTAACTTGACTTACACCCAGTAGTTCCCAAATTTAGTTTGCTTCTAGACCAATTTTCCACTTAAGCCTGTTAGCCTCCCACTGAACTTGACAGGGGTCTTTCTAGTATGAACTAACTAGATGGTGGCAGAGAAAATCAAAAAAATTCACTTTTCCTTTTCCTCTGTTTTCCTTTGTGTTCCCACTGTGTGCAGCTCTAGGGATGAGCTGTGCCGGGGTATGGAAGAGTACAGCCCTGAGGAACAAGCACACATGTTTGGAACCAGAAAAGGCTGTGCCTAAATGCATCCCTCCATGTATGAGCCATGTTGCCTTGTTCCTTAGCCTCTCCTTACCTTGCCTATAAAGTTGTAGCACTCAACTCCCAAGATCATTGCCAGACTCAAAGGAACTAACGTGCCTGAAGAGCTTAGCATCGTGCTCGGTACAGAGCAAGTGCTCAGGATGCAGAAAATGGTGTCATTAATATGTCACCATCTGAACATTCTCGACCAGTCAGTTTGCAACAACCAGCATGACTTGGACGGTGAGCCCGGGGAGTGGGAGTCTCTGTCTTCCTCTCTTGTGTAGGAGTCAAGCTATAGCCCCACCCAGAGGAGATAAGTGGGGCCATTTTAAAGAAGACGGTGACGGTGGTGTCCATTTTGTCCTTTTTCTGAATGCAAGCAAAGGAAGGGGGCTCTTTCAGAAGGAAGACGTGTCCACTCAAACCAGTCTGAGCTGCCAGTGTCAACTCACAGGCTGGCAGCTGGCCACTGGGAGACGGAGAATCTGCTTAGTCACTTCTCAACAGCAAGAGCAAGTGGCTTAAAGAAGAAGCCAAACATGCCCCTTGGGAGACCAGCCAAGTGCCTCCTAAAAAGAGAAAAGGAGGGGCAGCACAGAGCTCCCAGCACCAGGATCTGATCAGGGCCACGAGGCAGAGACCTGCGCCCTGCTCAAGTGCCACCACCCTGGGCTGGGGAAGTCTGGCCCGGGTTCACCCCGACCATTAAACCCGAATCCCCACCTCTACTTGCTTTGCTGAAGAATGTTGGCAACCGGCAGCAGTGATCTCTGCAGAGGTCCTATGGTCAGTTTCTCCTCATTCACCCATTCACTCAATTAACACTGAATGCTTACTATCTAAGCCAAGGGGGGCATAGTTGTACAAAAGATAGAAGAAGTCCCTGCATTTATGGGGTTAGCATTCTAGTGGAAAGAGACAGAAAATACACAAGCAAGTAAGAAAAGAATTTCAGGGAGCATTAAGTACTTTAAGGGGAAATGATAAGGATGAGGGGAAATCGATGGATTGGAAGCTGAAGAGGATGGAGGAGGTGGATGATCAATCCCCCTCAAAGAAGAGACATTTGAGCTAGGACCTCCACGGAGCCAGGGAAGGAGCCAGAGATTTGGAAGGAGAGTGCCCCAAGCAGTAGGGACGGCAAGCACCCTGGCCTTGGGACAGAAATGAGCCCAGTGTTTTGAAGAAAAGCTAAAATGGTGGCAGCCAAGTTGGGAAGGGGACAGGAGGGAGGAGAGTGGTAGAGATGAAGTCAGAAATCTCAGCAGGCGGGGCGCCTGGGTGGCTCGGTCGGTTATGCGTCCGACTTCGGCTCAGGTCATGATCTCACGGTCCGTGAGTTCGAGCCCCGTGTCGGGCTCTGTGCTGACAGCTCGGAGCCTGCAGCCTGCTTCCGATTCTGTGTCTCCCTCTCTCTCTGCTCCTCCCCTGTTCATGCTCTGTCTCTCTGTCTCAAAAATAAATAAACGTTAAAAAAAATTTTAAAAAAAGAAATCTCAGCAGGCGAGGCAAGGGGTTCAGCTTTTCATTCCCCAAGGTGATGAGAAATCACTGGAAGATTTTCAATGGAGGGAATAACAGTTCTCCTGACTATTGTGTGAAAAACAGATGGAAGAAGGCAAGGTCAGGAGCAGGGAGAGCAGCTGGCCCAGTACACAGGAGAAGCAGCGGTGGCTCACTAAGGTGTTTGCGGGTCAAGATGAGATTTGGAGTAGATTTTGAAGGCAGAGGGATAGTCCCCACTGGTCAGTGAGATGCAGGTTGTGACTAAAAATGAGGCGTCAATGACATTTCCAGAACAGCTGCCATTTTACTGAAACGTGGAAGGCCACAGGAAGAAAAGTTGGAAGAGGGAAGATAACCATAATGCCGAGGATGGACACGGAAGGCTCAAGGCATCTATCGGGCTTCCATGTTCAAGTGTTCACCTGACAACCAGATGTGGTTCGCACCCACCTGTCAGCACCGCGGTCATCAGCATGGCTGCTTTAGGCCTTTCTGATTCCTGCACTCCAAGATTAACACAGAAGAATAGATTTGGGAATGAGATTTGAGTAAAGTTGTTTCAATCCCTTTGTCTTACAAGAGGGACACTGAAGCCCAGATGGAGGAAGTAACTCACTCATTCAAAATCAGACAGCAGTTTCCATGTAGAGCCATGACTCACATCCACGTCTCCTCCCTTCCCCCTACAAGCCATTCCCCAAGTCTGAGTTCTTCTGCTGGTTCCAAAATTGTTTCACAAAGTTATTTACACATTCCCTAAAACCTTCCCTTGTTCCACCATGGGGGAAGTAGTATCTCATCTAACTTAATTTTCTCTACCTGCAATTAAAGCTCATTCCTTGTTTGTTTATTTTTTTTTTTTTGAAGTTTGTTATTATATATATTAAGTTTATTGTCAAACTGGTTTCCATACAATACCCAGTGCTCATCCCAACAGGTGCCTTCCTCAATGCCTATCACCCACTTTCCCCTCTCCCCCACCCCCCATCAACCCTCAGTTTGTTCTCTGTATTTAAGACTCTCTCATAGTTTGCCTCCTTCCCTCTCTGTAACTTTTCCCCCCCTTTCCCTCCCACCCTGGTCTTCTGTTAAGTTTCTCAGGATCCACATATGAGTGAAAACATACAGTATCTGTCTTTCTCTGCCTGACTTATTTCACTTAGCATAACACTCTCCAGTTCCATCCATGTTGCTACAAATGGCCAGATTTCATTCTTTCTCATTGCCAAGTAGTATTCCATTGTACATATAAACCACATCTTTATCCATTCTACAGTTGATGGACATTTAGGTTCTTTCCATAATTTGGCTATAGTTGAAAGTGCTGCTATAAATATTGGGGCACAATTGCCCCTATGCATCAGCACTCCTGTATCCCTTGGGTCAATTCCTAGGAGTGCTATTGCTGGGTCATAGGGTAGGTCTATTTTTAATTTTTTGAGGAACCTCCACACTAGAACTTGGGGCCAACATGGCGGAGAAGTAGGGGGATCCATACTTCCCGCATCTCTCAAACAAAGAAGTGCAGAAGCCAAAGGACTTTGAACACCAGAGCCTGAGAGGAAAAGAGACTGAATCTACTAGGAAGAAAATGGGAAAACTGGAATAAAGCTCATTCCTTGTTGTAATCCTTCTTGTAGTTTTTCTCACAATGTGCATGATGTTGCTACACATGACTCCTAAGACCATCATGTCAAGTAATTAGGTTAAGTGTTTCGGTTGCCATTTACATATGAAGAAACTGAGGTATAATAGTCAAGTAAATTCTATTCGGGTCAAGATATAGCCAAAACTATGGGCGCTTAGGTGGTTCAGTTGGTTAAGCACCCAACTTTGGCTCAGGTCATGATCTCGCAGTTCGTGGGTTCAAGACCCTCATCAGGCTCTGTGCTGACAGTTCAGACCCTGGAGTCTGCTTTAGATTCAGTGTCTCCCTCTCTCTCTCTCTCTCTCTCTCTGCCCCTCCCCTGCTTTTGCTCTGTCTCTCTGTCTCTTTCTCTCTCACACAAAAATAAATAAAAACATTAAAATTAAATATATATATATATATATATACAGCCCAAACTAGAACCTATGTTGAGTCTTACTCAGGGCTCTTCTCTATGGGCCAGGAAATCTTTTTAAGTCCAGGTTCTGCCATTCTTCATCAGATTGTTCCAAGTCCTTTATAAACAGGAGGATAATTGACATCTCTCCCAACTCACTCTCTTCCACTCCACACAACCCTTTCTCTTTTTAAGCTTTCTTCTCTGTGGCACAGACTGGTTCCTACTGAAAACCCACCCTCTTTTTCCTAGGCACACAGTTAAACTGTTTCCCAGTCTTCCTTATAGTTTAGCATTTCCATGTGATGTCTAGTCAATAGAATTTGAGCAGAATTAATGCATACCTTCTCAATCTGGCCCATAAAAATATCCCAAGTTCAGTTGTCTATACTCTTTCCCCTTCTATCTGCTTGGTATAGATGAGCATGGCCAACTTGGAACCACATATTCAAGATGGTAGAACTTCAAGATGGAAAGATGTGGATCCCTGATCACTACTTGGGGGAGAGTGGACTGCCAATCAGGAAAACACATTTTACACTTTTTATGAACAACAAACTTCTGCCATGTATGAGCCATGGTATGTTTTCGGATTTGTTGGCTACAGCAGCTAGTATATTGACCTGGGTTAGAAACAACTTGCTCTGACCCAGGAGAAAACATTTTCCAACTTAGACTCCTAGCATGAGACTAAAGGTTGAAGAAGGAAGAAGTTCAAGAGACCATGAACCACGCCCTTCCTCTTTGTCCAAGAGATGAAATGAGATCCAGACAAGGACAAATCTGGCATTGTCTAAGGTCATGGAGACCAAAATGTCTCTGCAGGACAGGAGCACTCATTTCCTGGCTCCTTTTCAGGACACGATGTTGCCACTATACTGACAGATGTCAAGTACAGTGTCCAAGGCAGGCTTTAGAACAGGACTCAGACAAAGCTCACTGTCAGAAATGTCTTCTGTACTTGTAACCTGAATCTCCCTATTAGCAGTTTACATCTCCCTGTTTGTGTTCTGTCCTCAGGGAAGTTGACGAGTGTCTGATCACCTGCCTGTCTATAATAACCTTCCTGGCACTGAAGGGTGAGCATTGAATTACCCCTCAGTCTCTGCTTCTCCAATACAGCTATAGTCCCCCAAACATGTCTCCTTTTCTGAGGAAAAACAGTCATGACCACAACAGCCCCCTACCCCTGGCTGGGATGGCTAAAATGCTGGTCTAGTCTGAATTGGCCCCATCGTGCAGTTGTTTCTTCCATCACTCAGTGGTGCCCACGGTTGTCATTCACAAGATGGTGCTCTCACAGAAGGAACAGAGGAGGGTTCGAGTTGAATCAATCCCCGAAGCCCTCTGAGCACTAAGCTAGAGATTAGTTTTGGCCCTATTTTAGGCAGGGGAAGTACAAATATCTACTTTTTAAGGACTATCCTGGTGGCCTTGAACCTTTTCTGATCCACATTCCTATCAATAAAATACTTTGATCACGAATCCCCAATATACACAAATAATATCCATTTAACTATTTATGAAGATATGTATGTGCTATATATGAGTCAGCTATGTATATACAACAGCATTCACAAAAATGGGAATTTTGGAAGGACAAGATAACAAAACAACATGAATAAAAGTGCTGAGAGTTTTCTCCCTGGTCCTAGTGGGCCCGACTGCCCAGTCCCCTCTTTGGAGACCACTTGGTCCCATCAAAGTCTTTGAACTGAAGTCACGCACTGACAGCCAACAGGCCCAATGTAGCCCACAGACGTGGTGTTTTTTGTTTTGGGTTTTTTGGGGTTTTTTTGGCCTGGACAACGTTTTCTAAATTTTCTATCAGTCCCCAACACTTAAAAACTGGACAAGTTCACATAAAAAGCCAGAGAATTTTATCCGTTTTATTCACTACTTTTATCCCTAGTATCTGATGCATAGTTGGTACCCCAATATCTAATTAAATTTTCAGCTTCTCTCAAAAAACTCAGGCTGGAATTCTTCCTGGTAATAATCATCTGGAGCTGAGCAGTGATTTTCCCCCCCTTTATTGGGCATGGACTCACCAGTCCTGAACCACAGTCCCCACCACTCCCTATTGTCCTATATCCAACCAGCTTCAATCATGCCTGTTACCTGCCTGGCCCCCATCAGTATCTGGACACTTGCTTCTACCTTAAGAGTTTCTGGTTTATGAGATGACCTCAGTCACCCTCCAAGTGATCAAACAAAGCCAGTAGTTTATCGGGAGGCCAAAGATACAGATTTGAGCCTGATTCTGCCAGTTACCATCCCTGGGGAATTTTCTTTCTGAGCCATGATCTCCTAATCTGGAAAATTGAAATACAATACCTTCCTCACAGGATGCTTGAAAAAAAGGATCAGATTAATATCTGTGAAGTATGCGGGGCGCCTGGGTGGCTCAGTCGGTTGAGCGGCCGACTTCGGCTCAGGTCACGATTTCGCGGTCCGTGAGTTCGGGCCCGCGTCGGGCTCTGGGCTGATGGCTCGGAGCCTGGAGCCTGCTTCCGATTCTGTGTCTCCCTCTCTCTCCGCCCCTCCCCCGTTCATGCTCTGTCTCTCTCTGTCTCAAAAATGAATAAAACGTTAAAAAAAAAATCTGTGAAGTATGTTGTAAATTTTCAAGTATCATGGAAACTAGAAAACATCATTATTACAGATATATTCATTCTCCAAAAAGACTAGTTGAGGTAATGGGGATGGAGACTTCCAGTATCATTCCCCAAAGCTGATCACACTCCCCTTCATTAACCATGTCTTTCTACACACCCCCCAACTCAGGCCTACACTACGATCCAACTCTTTGGATCCGGGCAGACAAATGTAGAAACAGGCCAGGGGTTGGGTTTAATTTCTCCTAATAATATTAACTCCTCCATTTTGCTCTTTCTCATGTCTCAGTCACTCAATGCTTATGACTTAATTCACTCTCTGACCTAGGTCTCAATGCCCCTCACCCAGAGGCCAAAGGTGTGCTCAGTCTTTGCACATGTAATCCTAAGGGCCAGTCTCTACTACCTCCTTCTTTGTCTTCTTGGGTCTAGACCTGTCATGGACTTCTAATCTGTTATTCACCCTTTGGAGATACGCCCAAGAGAGTGTTCCTTTTCCATCTATTTATCAGCAGGGAGATTATTGATTATTTCTGCTACATATAAGATTAGCTTCCCAGCAATAGCCACCCCCCCCCCACACACACACACACACACACTTCTCCCTTCTGGCTTTCCTGTAAATATTTGTCAACTACAGGCTGAAATATACAAATATGCCAATGTTCAACCATTTCTGACCTAGGAAAAGGGGAAATTTTAAACAGCTCAACTTAATACGTGTCATTCACAGGCCCAGGCTTAGGGGGTTTCTGCGATCTCTGAATCTTGTTATTTTTTTAAGGCAAATCGAGTTGTTCTTGTCCATTTCTCATGGTGATCACACTGAAAAAACTGAGAAAAATACTCTAGCCTCTCAGATATGTTGGGGAGCTTCCTTCCTCACAGACCTGAGCTACGGTTGCTAGACAATTCCTTGAATTAGAAACCCTGGTAAAAATATATATTCTAGATGCAACAGATTCTTGCCCCTTCTGTCTCTCTTCTACTCCCGGAGGGGGAGTGGGGGGAATGATAAAATATGCATGCTGGCTTGGGGCTGGCAAAGTGAAAGGCTCTTTAAGGAAGAAGAACATCACCTCAAGATCTTCCAAGGCCCCCCATCTCAGAAGTCCTACATTTCCCTTCCCCTTGTCCTTCCAGCCCGTTATGAAAGAGGTTCTTGAATCCCTAATCGCTGGCTTTTTTTGTTCTGTCTCTCAGCAAGCACTCTCCCCACCCACTCTCCCCTCCCTCAACCTCACTCCCTCTTCAGCCCAGCAGAGGAAAGAGGAGACCCCAGGAATGCTGAAGAATTTTCCCAACTGCCCCATGACACCTAAAATGTTACATATCAGCAGAAATCCTATAGCATTAAACATTGTTTTCTCTCTCACGGGGTCCCCTTTTAAAATGCAAATTCACCATGTATTAGGCATTTCTGAAACTACTCCTCAGAATGTTAATGTTTCAAAAGATAACCTTGGGTGTTCATTAAAAAGGGATTCTTTGGTCAAATAAGTTTGGGAATCGCTGTATGCCCTACCTAACCCCGTGCAAGAACTTCATAATACAGCAGCATCTGAAAGACTTCGAGATCTTGCAGCAAGGAACCCTATCTAACTTCGTTTAATCTAATGTATCCTCAATTTATTCAGCCAAGAAACCCTTTTATCATCACTTCCTGGGCCTTTATGTCCCACAGAAATACTTCGTGAAAGCCTGCTCTAACCCTTGAAGGAGAACGGAGAGGATTAACGCTCCACTTTCTCCCTGGACGTTGAAGGAGGTGGACCTCTCTCTTATCTACCCCACCACCCCTGAAATGGAACACCATCCACACAGGCTTGCAAGTGGCTTTCCTCCTCTGCCCCAGACACACACCATATCTGTAAAGAGCAGAGAATTCCCAAATGCCTCTTCTAACCTATTACTCTTTATCAGCCTTGGCCCAGGAAGACCTATGTGAGCTCGCAACACGGTGAAGACAAGGAAATCCAAGAAGACTCTACCCAAAAGGGAGGAAATGGAAAGTCCAAATAGGACACGTTCTGTTGAGTCCCATTGCCCCGTTTTGATTAGGCACACCCTGGTCCCCAAATGCATGTGTGAGGGCTTGAACTTAGTCCCATCCAGGTGGGAGCCCCTTGAGCAGAAACCACCGACTTGGATGTGGTGCCCCCTTAGTCAAATTCCTTGTGAGTCCTCTGGATCCCCCCCCCCTCCTTTAGCATTTCAATTCTTTCTACTTTCCATTCCTCTGTTTCATCTATGGAACTTCTCTCTCCACCTAGAATGCAAATTCCAGGAGGCTTGAGGTCACCTCTCCCCCTTCCTCTGTTTCTCCCTACAGCATCCAGTTCTCAGTAACAGGTGCAGAGGAAGGACTTAGTAAAACTATATTAAATTGTATCTGCAGGGCCTCTTCTGCTTCTTACCCACCCCCGGAAGGAAGGTGGGTGAAATAGGAAAGCTCCCTTAACCCACCTTCTCACAGACACACAGACTCAACCAATGCCTTCCATTTCTGAGCAAACCAGAAAAGCCCACAGCACGCTGATTGCTCACAGCCCCTGAGCCACTCTCTCATGCCCTAATGCACTCCGTTCTCAGTAATTGAGTTATTTGCTTATCAAGAATAGTCCACTGTGTGCCCAAATGGTCCGTGCCGGTTGCGTGTGTTCCTATAGCTATGTATTTTAAGTAAAGCTACTGAGATAGATGCCTGTTTCCCACTTGCCCCCTCAGGTCCATTCTCCATCCTCCTCCAACCACCTCTGTGCCCCAGGAGGCTGCCTGTGTGGACTGGATCAGTCAGGCCTCCTTGTCCTCTGGCTTCTGGTTGGGTTCCGTCTGTGCAAGCTCTCGGCGAGAGAGACGAAGGGCGGGAGGAAAGAAAGGTCAGGCTGTCTGTCCCCCTGATGCCTTCTTTGTGGGTTTTGAGCTTGGTAGTGGCTGAATCCCTCTGCCAAAACCATAGTACCTGCTGGCACCTGTCTCCTGTAGCTAGCTGACAGCAACAGGCTGGGGGCGGGGGGGGGGGGGGGGGGGAACAACCCCCACTGTTTCTGTCTCTGTGCACTCCCCCACCCCTTCTCAGTTTCCCTCAACCCTGTCTACACTGTATCATTCCTCTGCGGAACTCTTCAACCTAATTCCTTCTGGTGTACCGTCTCTTTCCTACTCCCAGGATCCTGATGGAGCCACCTACCGGCAACCATCTCTCCCTCTCTTCCTTTCTAACAGAGCCCCACTTCGTTCTAATTCTAGGATTCTAAGTGCTTCAGGGAGCATCTCCCTCACGCTTGGGAGAAGGAGGAAGATAAGACTTAAAGAGATTAAGTAAATAACATAAAACCTCACAGCTCCAAAGTAGCAAACCTGGGAATCTGTCTTAGCCTGGGTTGCCTAGAGGAAGCAGAGCCCCAGACGGAGAGTTAAGGTATGAGGAGTTTATTCAGCAATGTGGTCCCAGGATCAGGAGTAAGGGATAGGAGACCTGAAACAGGGAAGAGGAGAGAGCCAGTGCTAGGAAGTGTTATCAAATTGGCCACTGTTAAGGGAACTGCTCCTTGCTCCTGTATCCAGTTGAAAAACCTTGTAAATCACACCTCAGAATTGTCCGTCTGAAGGAAGAAAAGGGAGAAGTATTTATTCATCAGGTCCCAGCCTCCATTGGTTGCCCTCAGCCCAGGGTGCTAAATTGCCCTGCACATCCAGGTTGCATAAAGGAGACTGCCTAGTAGATCCCCATGTGTGTCCTATATGGTGCCATCAGAAAACCTAGGGCAGACAGCAAGAGGCACACGATAGGGACAAGCGGTAAGGCACCGACAGAACACATCTTTGTGAAGTGGGTCAAAGTCTCGGTGGGAGCGGTCACCGTGCAGAGGATAAAAAGTGATGCTCGGGGTGCCTAGGTGGCTCAGTCGGTTGGGCGTCCGACTTCGGCTCAGGTCATGATCTCACAGTCCGTGAGTTCGAGCCCCGCATCAGGCTCTGTGCTGACAGCTCAGAGCGTGGAGCCTGCTTCGGATTCTGTGTCTCCCTCTCTCTCTCTGTCCCTCCCCTGCTCATGCTCTGTCTCTCTCTGTCTCCAAAATAAATAAAAACATTAAAAAAAAAGTGATGCTCAACATATGACGGATACAATCCACCCCTGGTGCCCCTCAGATCTGCTCATGTCCTCTCTCCCTTAAGTCTCATCTAACACAGAGTCTCCTGCAGGGTAGTGTCCAGCCACAGTCTCCCCAGAGACTTAATGAAACAAGGTTAGTGAAATCAGCTATGGTGCCTCCAGCTACAGCTGTCCTGAGCCAAAATCAATATTTCTCATCCCCTTCCCCCACCACCCTTGCCAGAGTCCCTCCTTCTCGGTCTGCACTTGGATTGGTCCGGGTTGCTTTCCTGGTGGGACATCACAAGCCCCTCAGGGAAGGGCCTGCCCCTTTAACTGCCTTGCTCTTTTGGGGCCCTGGGTGGGGTGGTCGGTCGTTCACCCAGAGCATGAAGAGATGCCCAGTGAGTCCCATGAATTTCAGATACACTCCTCCCTGTCTTTCATTGTGCAGAAGCCACCATGGCTCCTCATGTTGGTCAGGGTCTGGTACCCCCACCAGCACAGTAACTCCTCTCTTTGCCTGGCAGTCTATTGGTGTGAGGGCCCCAACGGAGGTAGCAATGATGGCTAAGTGCACAGGGCCCAAGGTTTTCCTTTGCGGGGAGGGGGTGCGTTTAGGTAAGCTCCAAACCGTCGAACCTCTGAAAATATCCTCGATGTGGTAGATCTTTGAATCTTGGTGGCACTTACCTTCCCACTCTCTGGTATGCATGCGTCTTAGGAAGGCCACTTCCAATTAACAGGTCCAATTAACATGAGTTTATCAATATGCCATGCAGAGAGATTGCTCTGGGGATTAAACTCTGGTCACGGGGAAAGCAGTTAATACGGCCTTTCTTCCTCCTCTCGTGCCATTTAGTTTTTGTTTTCCCCGGTGCGGGTGCTTCTTTTTTTGTTGTTGTTGTTGTTTTGTTTTTGGGGTTTTTTTGTTTTGTTTTGTTTTGTTTTGTTTTGTTTTCCATAGTTCTTTTTTTTTTTTTTCAATATATGAAGTTTATTGTCAAATTGGTTTCCATACAACACCCAGTGCTCATCCCAAAAGGTGCCCTCCTCAATACCCATCGCCAGGGTGCTTCTTAAAGGTTATAGGCACCCACCTCAAGAATTTGGTGTGCTTAATTTGCTCCATGCCTTCCTTCTCAGGAGGCCTGCCTTTATGACCCACAGGACCATGAGCGAGCTCCCTGGGGGGTAGATCAGTCTTATGAATTATTGTGAATTCTTCCAAACTAGGCAGTTCTTGGCACAAAACTCTGTGGAACTGAACTAAATTATTTGAGTTGGGGGGACCCACAGAGGCTCCAAGCAACTCGTAAGGGTCACTGGCTTCCTGTGTCCAAATTCTCCGGCCCTGGTGCAGAAAAATGAAGGACAAGGGTTTCCATTAAGGTTTTCCCTAAGCACTGCCCTTCGACGTCTAATCTTATAGAGTTCCCTTGACATTATCTGTGCAAATCAGAGCCCAGAGGAGCAGCAGCAGGTGGAGAGAGATAGGCTCCCAGAGGCAGGGACTTGCCACAGAGACATATGGAAACACTTTATACACTCACAACACACTTTCATCCCCTCCTTGCCCCGTGTTATGTTTACCATGCACCTGCTGTGTGTTAAGCACTGTGCTTTTATATAGATTAGTTCACCTCAGGAAGAGCAGAAATTCCAGATTATCCCTGGGCTAATAGGGTTGGAGGATAGTCTTGGATAGTAAGTCTCTGGCTTATTTCCAGCTCTGTAAATGGGCTGGGTGTGCTACATGATCTCCCAGGAGTTTTCCAGTCCAAATTTGCTAAAATTCTATGTAGCTCTGAGATCTAATTTCTCCTTCCAGCAGACACCCCATTAGAGCTCGTAAGCCTCTCTTAACCTGAGCTTCCTCTCCAAGAGTTGAGACAGCCAAGGGCTTGAGTGCAGGGACTTAGTTTTTGAAGGGATCCCAGGAAACAAGGGTGTGGCAAAGGGAGGCAGGAAGGGAGGGAGGGAGGAAAGATGGAAGGAAGGCAGGCAGGCAGGTAGGCAGGCTAACCCAAGTGTGCATTATGGAGCTGGTCATCATTGCAGCAAACTGAGGCTCCTTTCCACCAGCACCCTCTGAAGAGCCATATGGAACGTACCTCATAATTCCATGCACCAGCAGGATGGAAAAAGAGGAACGTTTATCTACTGGCTTCCATCCATCACGGGTCAAAGGTTGTCCCATGGGGCCAACTCTCTCACCCTTCCTGGTTTATAGCCATGCCAGCGCACGGAAGGTTTACACAGTCACATCAGAAAAGCCCCAGGGAGAAGCAAGAGATACAAGACGCAGCTTAAACAAGTATTGTCAGGGGCTCTGAGTTGGTTGCCACGGCAGTGGCGTAAAAGGCGGGCCAAGAGGATCTACAATGAGGGTTCTCCAGATTTAACAAAACAATATTATGCACAGTTAAATTTGAATTTGTAGATAAACACTGAATAAGCGTATGCCCCACGCAATATTGGGGACATGCTTATAGTAAATAAATTATTCATTGTTTATCTGAAATTCAAATTTGACTGGGCATCCTGTGTTTTCCTTGGCGACCCTCTGTGCAGTGCATGATGGGACACAGTAAGTGTGCTGTACTAAGACCCAGCACCCCCTCCGCAGTCTCCTTTAAGATTATATCTCTCTGCCTGAAGGATCTTGGATACAGAAGTAGTTCAGTTATGAACAATGACCTGTGACGACTCTGTGTGAGGACAAGAGAGGCAAGCTGGGGACAATGCAGCAGGGTGAAATGCAATGGGACACAGAATGTCCATTTCTTCAGGGACACAAAGCCCAGGGAAGGTCTCCCGTGCCCAACACTGGCACGACCCCACACCGAGCAAATCCGTGCTGAGGCTGGTCCCCACCACACCCCTCCATGGGGTGAGCATCTACAACACCACCAAATGTGCAGGCTTACAGAAAATGGGAGAACAGAAATAGTAATTTTCATTAAAATTGAGGAGGCCAATGTCCAAAGCCAGTGTGTTTGTTGCTGTTGTTTCCCACAACTCTGTTTGCTGTTTTCAGGTAGACTCCTCGTCTCAAAATATACCAGATGTGATTGTTTTAAGGGAGCTTGTATTAGTAAATGTTCCCTATTTTAAGTTCAAGAATAAAAATGTTAAAGACGCTTAACAAACAATACTGTCTGTATTTATTTTCCTTGTAGCTTCAACATTTCCAGGATTCCGACATCTGTCTGTCAGTGAGGCCTCCTCAGCCCCTGCACCATCAGAAGCTTCTCTCCTGCGCGGGTCCTTAGCCTAGACAGAGTGACAATCCCACCAGAATCCCTGGAGTTCATCCCTCATCCCTGGGGAGGACAAAGCTAATTGTACAAAACTTCGTTTGCCATGCCGGAACCTTGAATGTGCTTCCCAGCCTGCGCCTCCGGAAAAGACGCAGAAGTTACGCATGACCTTCACCTGGGCACCTGTCTGAGCTGTAAGGATTCCAGAGCACGGCTCCTCCTGAGTCCTAGTTCCCAACAGTGGGACAGAGAGGACCTTTGTGTTATCTTGTCCAGCCTCCTGGTTCCATCGATGAAGATGCTTAGTTCCATAGGTGGGAAGTGACAGGTCCAAGGTCCACGCTGGATTTTGCCATTTGACAAAGTCAAGAGAAAACTCCATCACCCCCGCAGTGGCCTCACCCCACTCCCTCATCCTCTGATTGTGTTACCTCCTTCGTATTTGTACTGCTCCGTCGTGGAAGGAGCTTAGATGTGGTCACAAACAGAACTCGCACACACGACCCGTAGGGACCAGTCTTCAAAGGCTACTGCCATGAACATCTATTCTTAGAAAGGGGGACGTGGAAGCTGTTATTGTGACAGAAGCGTGTGGTGGGCAAGTGCTGGTTTAGGAAACTTCCTGACTATATTCTGTGTGAATGATCTGCCACACTGTATGAGACCAATTACTGGTTATATGTTTTCTGGATGTCAACCACCCTCCTGTACTGGTCCCTGTTCACCCCATCTCAACTGCTCTGCGTCGCTGAGAGATGCATTGTCCCATACAGTAGCCACAAGCTACATGTGGCTATTTAAGCTGAAAATGTAAATAAGGTAGGATAAAGATGTAATTCCTTAGCCACGCGAGTCACATTTCAAGAGATCAATAGCCACATGTGGCTAGCAGCTCCCATATGGACAGTGCAGATATAGAACATTTATACCATCACAGAAACTTCTATTGCCCAGTGCTATGAGGGTGTAGTCAAAACTCATATAAGCCACCGGATCCTTCATGGTTTAGCCCCAACCTACCTGTCCAGGTTCATGTCCCGCCTCACCCACCCTCCTGCGCCCTTACACTCTGCACCAAACCTCATGTTCTTGCTGGCCTGTACTTCAACAGGTCTGTGACCGTCTTCATGTGATTTCTTTTGTCCACGATGCCCTCTCTACTCTACACCACAGCCCTCCACTGACCCTCACTCCTGCCTGCCTAACAAACCCTGCTCACCGTTCCTGGCCCAGTTCAAAAAGTTTCTTTTCAGGGCCGTGCTCCATAATGCTTCCAGAAGGAACCAGTCAGTCCTTTCTCTCTCGCCCCACCACTGGCATCCCAATGACATCTACACCCCAATGGTCTCAGGGGGGTTGCACATGCTCTCTGAAGCCTGGGGGCAGGGACTGGGTCTCATTCATCTTTGCATCCACAGAGCTCTGCCCAGGGCTGGCCAGGGTGTAGACCTTGACCAATGTCAAGGCCATGGGTCTTATCTCTTCTCGTCCCAGCGGTTCCCAGCTCTGGCTCGGTCACAGTTGTTTGCCCTTAAGGGAAGGGCTCACCGCCCAGACTGCTGGCTCTCCCGAGCCAACAAAGATGTAGAGAGAACCCCACTTTGGAAGCAGGAACTCGGGTCTTGTCAGTGACCCTGGGGAAGAGGTCAGCTGAAGAAAGCAGGCCCTGAGGGCGACAGCCTGCTTCTGGGAGGGAGGGAATGCGGAAGGGCAGTCTCAGAACACACACACACTGACCATTCTTTCCCAGAGGAATACTCCCTGCCTGACCTCTCGGGCGCCCAGGCTGGCAGCTCTCCCGGCCTCCCACCAGGGCATTGTCCTCAGGGCACCACCCCACGTGCCTGCCCAACGGGCCCCAGGGCCGGCCCAGCCTCCTGTGGCTGAGTGTCCCCCGCGCCTGCTCCCCAAGTGCACCCCTCCAAATGAGCACACCCGTGCCATGCCCCTCACTGTCTTCCCCACCCATGACCTCTGTGTTCTTGGAACCATCACCGGCCCCACAGCCTTCCAGCTTGCTGGCTAGAAACTTCCCTCCCCTTTCCTTCTCCCCCAAGGCCACCTCCCGCATCAGTCAGAAAGCCCTGCTTCATTCACCCCTGCAGGGGCCTGAACTCTCTCACACTGGATTCATCCGATTCCCTTCTTCCTCGCGTGGGCCATCTCCCTGTAGTAGCTTCCTCTTTTTTTTTTTTTAAGTTTGTTTCTTTATTTTGAGAGAAAGAGAAAGATTGGGGAAGGGGCAGAGAGAGAGGGAGAGAGAGAATCGCAAGCACGGCCCATGCTGTCAGCGCAGAGCCCGACGTGGGGCTCGAATCCACGAACTGTGAGATCATGACTTGAGCCGAAATTGAGAGCCGGACGCCTGATGAACTGAGCCACCCAGGTGCCCCCCGCCCCCCTGTAAGAGCTTCCAAACCAGGCTTTCCTTCTCTCATCTCTGACCCTTTCTATCCATCGTGTCAGAATCATCTGCCTAAAATCCACATCATCCTTCTTCAGAGCTCTGCTCCTTCCATTGCCCACGGGGGCAAAGGGAAAGCCAAACTCCTTAAACAAATACTCAAGCCTCTCCCAGATCTCACCCCCACTTCCCTTGGCCTCCTTCCCTTCTCTGGAACATCCACTCTCCCACGGGCGTGCCCCTTCTCTGCCTCCCGTGTCCCCGCCCCCCACACTCGGGCCTCACACGGCGGCGGCTCAGACGCCACTCCCGCCACAACCCTGGGGAGGCTGCCCGGGTTCACGCCCCACTGAGGGACCCAGAGAAAGCGATTGAACCTCACCGCGCCTCAGTTTCTTCATCTGCAGAATGGGATCGTAGCGTCACCCACCAGTCGTTGAGCAGATTGAAGAGAGGCCTGGTTAAAGCACATAGCCTGGCACCTTCACACAGCTCTCTCTTTCTACCCCTGCTGGTGGTGGTGCAGTCTCACGGGCCGACACCATCCACCCAGCCTCCCCGCTCCAACCACGGTCTGCCCGAATCTCGAGCCGGAGGCTTAATTCTCTGTCTCTGTAACGGGATCGGTTTTGCCCGTGGCCACCTTACTCAGAAAACACGGGAATCCAGTCTGCCTTACCCGTCACCTCCCCAGCCCGGCACAGAGTAGCCCCATGAAAGTTCTTTGCATGCCTCCTGCCCCTCCCTCCCCAGCCCCTGCCACCCCCACCCAGTCCCAACCCACACCTCTTTAATGTTGACTCCACAGAAGTATGTGTGAGAGGGTACTTGTGAGTGAGTGTGCAAATGTGTGAGCATGTCTACGTGAGTCCGTGAGAATGTGTGTGTGAGGGCGGTGTGAAAGTGAGCCTGTGTGGATGTGCGTGGGCATGTCTGGGTGAGTGTGTTGGACAAGGCTGCCTTCCACACAAATCAGCACTCCCCCTGCCCCCTTGACTTTCCTTACAGTCCACGCCGCTGCATTGCTGTCCACAGTCCAACATAATCATGCAAAGCTACAGAACATCCGTTCAGCTTGCTTCCCACCCCTCCCTCCACCCGGCGCCGCACTGCTAGCCCACAGAGAGCGCCCAAGGCTCAAGAGAAATGAGCCAGCCTCGCAAGGACCTGGGAGCCATGCGGCCCCACTGCACCGAAGGCACAAAGCACATACTGTCGGGTCCACGTGACTTGTCCTGCTGGGAATCGGGAGCCTGCTCGGCGCGTGCAATGAGATCAGCTAATGCTGAACAAGCAATCGCCGTGTGCCAGGCATTTCGCTGATCGGCAACAAGTAAACTCTCAGAGGCGGTCGCTCTTATTTCCATTTTATGGAAAAACAAAAAAACAAAAAACGAAGGCACAGAGAGGTTAAATAATTTGCCCGAAGTCACACAACGGCTAAGTGATGGAGTCCAGAGCCAACCTAGGGAATGTGACAATAATGCTTGTGCGCGTAACTGCTGGAATTACTGCCAGAAGTGGCTGTTTCGGAGTTCTGTACCACCCCGTGCCCCTGAGATCTGAGATAAAGTGTGTGTGTGTGTGTGTGTGTGTGTGTGTGTGTGTGACTGAGTAACCAGGAAGTGACAACCGGGCAACTCGAGCAGGTACCCAAAAGAACAGGACAATGGGAGCCAAGGAGAGGTCTCATGGTTCTCCAATGTTCGACCACACAGGTCTCTGAAAAGTGCCCCCACCGGCCTGGAGCTGTGTAACTGACCCAGGCCCGGAGGATAAGCCTGACACCAGAAGACTGCAAGTTGGACTGTCGGCGACAGCAATTTGTTCCTGGTTGAAGCCAAGCCATTTGGAGTTGTGGGATCAGCAGACGTCAGGACAGGGTGGGGCTGCAGAAGTCAAGCTAGCAGTCAACCCATTATTGGAGTAGCTAGTGCTTCTAGAAGGGCTGCAGCCATGGTCCTCAAAATGAAGGCCAATGGCCACAAACAGCAGGTTCTCCCAGAGAGGTGGCTAGATTGCAGATTCCTGGGCCCCAGCCTACCGAACTACAGTCTTTGGGACCGGGCCTTGAAATCTGCATTGTTCACAAGCTCCTGGAGATTCAGATTTGCTCTCCGAAATGCACAGCCCTCTGTCTCAGATCGGGTTCCCCAGAGGCAGACCCTGAAAGGAGGGCTGTTAACGTAAGGATTTATAATAGAAGTGCCCCCCCAGAAAGGCCGGTAAGAAAAGGGGGGAGCAGGAGAGGAAGGAAGGAACCAGGTAAGAGTGTGGGCTCAGAGGAGGTCCTACAGAGGGTGGCTTCTGCCTGATCCTACGGGGGCTCCAGAGTCATCCAAGGGACTCCAGCCACTCCAAGTTCGTCCAGGATCAAGATCTTGAGCACATCTAAGACTTTGTTTATTTGTAGGCCCAAACTGGGTTTTACTGGTGAAATTAGTGACTTGTTTATTAGCATGAGGAATAATGAAAATGGGTTCTTTTGTGAAATGAAAGCTATTCACAATACACAGATTGGCTAATGTAGCTTAGAAACAGTCCCCACTTGGCCTAAGGACCCAAGGAAACCTTGGCCCGTTCTTAGGATGCCTTCTGGGACCTACCCCTCAGCAATTTGGTGTCCAGCCTTTGGTCAAGGGGATTTCGAACGGTCTAATGCTGATTATCAGTGTAACAGGAGCCTGCCTTTGGGACTGTGAGTTTCAGCCTCGAGTAAACTTTCCGTGGGAGAACAGACCATCTGTGGGACTCATGTTAGCTGACAAAGCAAATGTGCAATCGTGCCTTTTTGATTATGAACACTTTATTTGAGGACTGTAGGAATGAATCCTGCTTAGGAACAGCTAACATCACCCAACTCAAGCTTCCTTGGCTGCACCATTAACCACTGCAAAGTTCTAAGGACCCTGCTTAAGCAGATCAACCCAGGTCGGATGTGACAGGGAAGACAACTGGGAATAACACACTTACCGTGGGGTGAGCAAAAGACATTTTCAGGTGTTCACGATTGTGCATGGGGTTCCCTAGACTGCTTCCCTCAGACCATTCTAGGAGCTTCTCAAAGAGTTCATTCCAGGGCTGCTCCCAACACCTACTGAATTATAAATTTTTTTAATGTTTATTTTTTTTAAATTTTTTTTTTCAACGTTTTTTATTTTTTTATTTTTGGGACACAGAGAGACAGAGCATGAATGGGGGAGGGGCAGAGAGAGAGGGAGACACAGAATCCAAAGCAGGCTCCAGGCTCCGAGCTGTCAGCACAGAGCCCGATGCAGGGCCCGAACTCAGAAACCGTGAGATCATGACCTGAGCTGAAGTCAGATGCTCAACCGACGGAGCCACCCAGACGCCCCAACACCTACTGAATTATAATCAATGGGGGTGAGGGAGCTGGGAAATCGGCATTTTTTTAGAAAGCACTCCAGTGATTTTCTGCAACTAAAATCTTGAGAACCGCTGCTAAGGAAATTTCTTTTCACTTCCTCCCACCCCCAAAGTCAAAGCCAATAGCTGGTATGGTGAAAGAACAAATATCACCCATTTATTGTTCTTCCTTGATTGCATCTGCGGGTCTACTTAATAAGGACAGAGCCATCCAGGAGGAGAAGTTGTCAGAAACGGGGCGGGGGGTGGGAGGTGGGGCTGGACTTTTGTGAACTCCCATATTGAGAACTCAAACAGGAGGGCACAGCTCCCATTGGCCTCTGGTACTACTCCCCCAGCCAGACCCTGCTCTGCTCACCCTGAAAGCCCGGCCATGCCCACCAGGGCCACCAGTCCACAGCTGGGAGGAAGATGATGCTGGGGGCAGAGTGTAGACTTTGATGACTATGTGAAGGCAGTAGGAGTGGGAAGTGCTCCGTGAAAAGTGGGAGCAATGGCCAAGCCCGACTGTGCCGTCTCTGCTGACAAGAGCTTCACCGTGAAAACCGAAAGCCCTTTGAAAACAACTCAGCTTTCTTATAAACTGGGAGAGAACTTGGAAGAAACTGCAGCTGACGGCAGAGACACCCCAGTCGGCAACTTTGCAAATGGCGCGTTGGCGCCAGGAAAGGGGGTGGGAAAGGAAACACTACAACAAGACCAGTGGAAGGGGGAGAATCCGGGGTGGAAGGGCCCACGAGCGATGTCACCTGGGCTCCGATCTGCGAAAAGGCAGACTAAAGATTTCATCACCTCTTTCGACAGGATTCAGCTGTGAAGATAAAGAAGCCGTTCAATTATCTTTATCACGAGCATTCTGCAGGCAACTCTTGCCAAGTGTCTGTGTAATTAGGATCAAGCCCTTGGTTAGTAAACAAATGTATTTTTGCTTCAAAAAAAAAAAATGTTAAGAATTTAAGCAGGAGTCAAGCAACGGTAGCCTTTTGACTACTGGCCCCACAGGGATGTCGTTATGCGGGTGTATGCTTGTAGGACCTCGTAAAGTTCAAAACTCTGTATAACTTCTCGGACATTTAGTAAAGCAGAGACGTGGGCAGGTGAGGCGGGAGATGATGGGCTTGTCTTTGGTGACAGCGAGGAAATTAGCTAAAGCTTTCCCTTTCCTGATCCCAGTTAGCTCTCCCCAAGGAGCCAGAGGTTGTGTCTAGTCTTTCCTTTTACAGAGGAGGAAGCTGACGCCCAGATGGGTTCAGGGACTACCGAGGTCACTCAGATGGGAACCGGCAGAGTCCTGGAGGTGAGCGGCATCAGAAAATGCTCCAGGCACAGGGGAGACGCGGCAAAGGCCTTCAAGAGGGAGATGGCACGGGAGGCTTGGGAACCGAGCTGAGAGCAATGAGGATCGACACAGGGAGCGAGAGGGTTGCAGGGGAGGGTAAGACCTGGCGGGTGAGATATCCCGCCGGTGCCCAGGAGGCCCCAAGAACACAAACCAGCAGTCAGTCCTAAAATAAGTGCTACCTGCCGGGTCAATAGGTTCTGTCCTGCAGCCTTAGACTCTAATCAAGAAGAAGGAAAAGGGCGGGTGGGGGGGACCCTTGTCAGGGAGTACCCAGTTGCAAAGCTGACCTACATCCAATCAGTGGAGCCAGAACCTGAAGACTCAGCGGCCACAAAGTCCACCTTGTTTCAGATTTCACTACTTGAAAAAGCAGGGGTCTCGGGGAGCTCCTTGCTCCCTTCCTTCTTTTATTTATCTGTTATTGAGATAGAATTGACACAAAACATTTAGTGGGAGGTGTGCAATGCATGGATTTGAAACATTTATAAATGGCACCACGATCACCACCGTAGCTTTATCAACGCCTCTACCATGTCACTTAATTATCACTTTGTTGTTGTGATGAGAACATTTAGGATGGAGCCTCTTGGCAACTTTGAAGTATATAATCCAGTGTTGTTGACTATAATCACTACACCGTGCATGAGCGCTCCAGAACTCACTCATCTTCCCGTTGCGTATCTGTTCCCTTTGACCGACATCTCTCCCATCACCCCACCCCCCTCAGCCCCTGGGGATGACCACTCTCTTTTTCTGTGTGTTCTGCTTGTTTAGACGGCTCATGTAAGTGATATACAACATTGCCTCTGTCTGACATCTCACTAAGCATAAGGCCCTCAACATCCACCTGTGTTACCACAAATGGCAGGATTCCTTCCTTCTCATGGTTGAATAGTATTTTCTTATATACGTTGTGTGTATAGAGAGACATTTCTTCATCCTTGAATCTGTTGACAGCTGTTTTCTGACCATCCATGGATGGACGTCCATGGATGGATTCTGGACATCCATGGATGGATTCTGTCCATCCATGAATCTGATACTCCAGCTGTTTTCACATCTTATCTATACCGTACTGTGAATAATGTTGCAGTGAACAGGGGGGTGCAGGCATCTTTTCATATCTTGTTATCATTTCCTTTGGATAAATACCCACAGGTGGAATTGCTGGGTCATAGTGTCTTTCTATTTTAATTTTTTGAGGCACCTGCATACTGTTTTCCATAGTGGCTGCACCAATTTACATTCCCACCATCAGTGCACATCCTCAGCATCATTTATTATCTTTTGTCTTTTTTTTTTTTTACAAAAAAAGTGTATTTATTGATTTTGAAAAAGAGAGAGAGATGGGACAGGGAGAGAGGGAGAGAGGGAATCCCAAGAAGGCTCCACGCTGTCAGGGCAGAGCCTGACATGGGGCTCTATCCCATGAACTGCAAGGTCATGACCTGAGCCAAAATCAAGAGTCAGATGCTCCACCGACTGAGCCACCCAGGCGCCCCTATCTTTTGTCCTCTTGATGATAGCGATGCTAACAGGTGTGAGGTGATCTGCCGTGGGGGTTTTGATTGGCATTTTCCTGGTACTTAGTGATGTTGAGCATCTTTTCATAAACCTGTTGGCCATTGGGATGTCTTGCTTGGAAAAATGTCTGTTCAGTTCCTCTGCTCCCCTTTTAATTGGACTGTTTGGGGGTTGTGTTCTTGAGTTGTGTGAGTTCTTTGTAGTTTTGAGATATTAACCCCTTAACCACCATATGGTTCGCAAATATTTTGTCCCATGCTGTGTGTTGTGTGTTCGTTTTGTTGATGGTTTCTTTGGCTGTGCAGAAGCTTTAGAGTTTGATGAAAAGAGTTTCCTCTTTGCCCGGGCATGCAGCAAACATTGCTAACACCCTCTCTGAGCCAGACACAGAGAAAACAACCTCCCAAGCACCTTCCCTTCCAGTATCTTCTCTGATCCTGGCGTCTACTCCAAGAAGTGTAAAGTATCATTTTCATTTAAAATGATGAGAAAATTGGGGCACCTGGGTGGCTCAGTCGGTTAAGCGACCGACTTCGGCTCAGGTCACGATCTCTCGGTTTGTGAGCTCAAGCCCCAAGTCGGGCTCTGAGCTGACAGCTCAGAGCCTGGAGCCCGCTTCAGATTCTGTGTCTCGCTCGCTCTCTCTGCCCCTCCCCTGCTCACACTCTGTCTCTCTCAAAAATAAATGAACATTAAAAACAAATTTTAAATGATGAGAAAACTGAGGTCCCACAACTGGTCACTGGCCGTGTGTGGACCTGAGCTCAGATTTAAGTGTAAAGACCTTGTTTTTTTGCTGTTTTTCCCACCTCCTGTAGCCTGGCCTTCACTTTTTCCTTTCTGAGGCGGCTGTTGAGCAAACCCAGCCAGCCTCCTTGGGCTCCATCCCCACTCCAGCCACGGATGCCATCAGAGAAGGGACAGGGAGGAACACCAAAAGAGCTCTTTGGCAGGCAACCCTGAGTGTCCCAGGTCGTGGGCCATCCCAGGATGAGCTAAACCTGCCCCTCATGTCCCCGCCCAAGTGGGAGAAGAGCAGGAGACCAAAGGAAGGAACATGTTGACCATCTGCAAATCTCTCACTTGAGAGGCGTGGATGTGCACCCCCAGGACCGGGGGCTGGGTAGTCCGAGGAAGCTGCTAGAGGCATAGGTAATGGAGAAGGGAGCAGGCCTGGAGGCTGGAGAGAGACTGACCCACAAGGGTCAGGACGCACAACTGGCTGAGCCCCACGTCAAGAACGTGTGGCATCACCAGATCCGGTGGGGACAGCTCACTGCCACAGGCTTCCTGCAAGGGAGCCCAGGCTGGGCAGGGGGGGTGGGGGGGGGCGGCCTCGGAGGGCTGAGGGGACCGAGATGGGGAGGAGGACGAGGCTGGCCTCTGCGGGGAAGGTCTGGTGGTGGGCATGGGAAGCAGCACCCCTGCCTGACAGATGCATTTGGCAGCGGTTTCTAGAACTCTGCCTGCCCAGAGCTTCACCACGTGTTCTTTTTTGTTTCTGTGATGACAAAGATAAAGAGGGAGGAAAACAAACCAACAAAACACGCAGAACTCCTCTCTCACCTCCTTTGACCCTGTGGAAAGCAACCCCATGGGGAGGCGGGGGGTTCGGAGAGAAAGCCCCGGAGGAAGTTCAATACAGGCCTCCCAGCTCACCCGGATTCGGATTCGGGAGGACCGCCCCCGAGCGGTAGCTGGGAGCCAGCCGCACCTGTTCCCACTCCCACCCCCGGGCTTGGGAAAATGATCGGGATAAGCCGACCCCGAGATGGACGCCAGTACAGGCCATCCTCTCGAAGCGACAGCCGTTCCCTTATCACTGCAGCTGTCAGGCAGCCTGGGCGGCAACAGGCTCTGGTTACAGGGTATAAACAGGCCACAGAGTTGGCTGGCCCATGCCCTTGGCTCTTCTGTCTTAAAGTGGGGGTGGAGGGAGGTGGGGGAAGGCAGGGAGGGGCGGAGGAGGGATTTGCAAGGTGGGCCTCTCCCTCCCCGCCCCTCTCCTCCTCCTCTCCTTCTGTACCCCTCTGAATTTTCTCCAGAGACTACAGACCTTCCTTTCCCAGGACCGTCAGGTGTACAGGTCCCCGTGACCTCAGCGTGGGCTGAGGTACACGTGAGCAGCCCACCTTACAAGTCTGTCAGGTCAGAGTTGTGTTGCTTTTGGCCAAAGGCCATCCCATCACCCGTGTGTGTACACATAGTCCCTTTCATATGAGCAGCAGATACTCTCAGGTATTTGTCTTTCTCCCAATCCTAACCCATGGGACGGAAGGTTTGTATCTGTTTTGGCCCCGTGAGTCCCCTGTTGCACCCAAAATGGTGTCCTGTATCTTTGGAGGGTTTAACCAAGAACTACAGGTGAGCAACATGTGTGTGCTAACAGGGCTTCTGGGGGTCACTTTGCAAACCCAGCAGAGAGGGCCTCTGCCTCCCTCTCTCTCTCTCTCAGAGAAACCAGAAATCCAAGACTGGTCTTCTCACCAAAGGGCCTCCCCTTATCCTTCAGAACCAAGGAGTGCTAGGCCAGAATCTTCTGTCTGGTGTCGCAGAACTGCAGAGAGCAGATGCTCTTCAGCAAGCCCAGCCAGGTCTATGAACTCTGAACACAGGGTGTGTCATCCCGAGTTGAGTAGAAGAAGCCACTGGAAGGTGAAACAATGTTGATCCAAGCAGAGCGTTTGGCTATCAAAAGGGCAGGAAGATCAACTTGACTCCGCCCCAGCACCACCTCCAGGTTCCTAATTGGAAAGTTTGTGGCATTTTCTCTGTAACTCTGATTTGGCAATTATTGTAGATCGGTTCTCCATAATATAAGCGGCCAGGTTGCTGCTACCTAATAGCCATGTGACCTTGAGTGTCTCTTCACTTCTTCTGTAGTCCGTTTCCTTCCCATAAAATACAGCGGTCTGATCAGTCTCTATGCACTGATCAATCCATATGAGCTGATCGATCTCTATGTGCTGATCAACCTATGTGTGTCTAACCAGTCCACGTGGCTGACCGACTGTGCATACGAAAGGATGGCAGTCATCTTCTTTATTTTGATAACGTGGAAAACAGGTAGCTGCAAGAACAGGAACCTTTAGAAACTGTGGTTAGGTGGAAAACAACCCCCAGAAGGAACAGTCAGCAAGAGAACAAGGAACAGAAGACAGACTTCAGAAGACCAAGCTAGGGGTCAGAAGAAAACCCCATGTGCTTACAGAGAGCCCAGGTGAGGCCAGGCCACAATTCTTTGGGTTGAGTTATGCGGCCACCAAGGTGCTCTGCTTTGTATCATTTATGAGGTCGGTTTGTGTAGATTTGGGGTGTGCGTGGATGTGTGTGTGTGTGTGTGTGTGTGTGTGTGTGTGTGTGTTTTAACTTGGCTGACTTGAAACTTCCCTCTTGGAAGGAGACATTTCCTTCTCTTTAAAAGGTTTTTATTTATCACACATGAAATTAAGAAAACCTTGCCTATCACAAACATACATCATGTACGGCAAGAAATACCTGGGGCCTGGCCCAGTGCCACGCCTCCTGGATAATAATTTAGCAGTAAATCTTGCACACAGCAGAGGTAGGCACCAAGGCCACTGCCCTGCCCAGAGGTCAGGCCCCTTGACCACACTGAGGGTCACACCCCACACCCAAACACTAGCCCCTCCTCATTTAGATATTTAACAAACCTGTTTGCTCACACACACACATAGAAGCATGCACACACGTGCACACACACACACACACACACACACACACACACAGTGGCTTCATAAATGCATGTTGAATAAAGACACTTGGTTATGAATTTAAGAATGATTTGTATATGTGACAATTTCTGCATGCCGACAACATGCAGGGACCTGGGTTAAAATTAGGCCAATTGCACCGATCCATCTGCTAACAGCAGAGAAAACTCGATTCAGGACTGTTTAGCAATTTAATCAAAGAGCTAAACTATTTTTGAAATAGCCCGGAATGATGATCTTTTTTTCTGCACTTGGACAGCCAAGCACATGGGCCTTGGCATAAAAATGTTCTTGAGCTCCAAGCTGGGGTGAGGCATGTGGCTGAAAAGACCTTCAAGCACTTCCAGTCCTTTCCACACTCCTGGAAGGTTTTGAAGGAAAAAGGAGAAGAAAAAAAAAAAAAAGAAAGAAAGAAAGAAAGAAAGAAAGAAAGAAAGAAAGAAAGAAAGAAAAAAAAAACACCCTTTGGTCTCGATAAGCACCCTCTGTACTTGCATTTGTCTCCTCAGACGTGGTTGGCCGAAGAGTCGGCTAAAAATATAATGAAGGGGAGGGGGGGCAGCGGTGCCGGGCAGGGAGAATTTTTAAACAAACCCAATTCATTTCTGACTGCCTCCCTCCACAAATTCACCTCCATGTTAAAGTCCGTCACCATCTGCCCCTCTCCTCCACCCTTTTTTTTTTTTTGGCACTTGACTTGGGTAAATTATTTTTTAAATAAAAAGGAAACGCACTCTCGTTTCGGTTCTTCCTACGGGGCTCAAGGATCTCTGAGTCCAAGAATGACTCCAGCTTGAAGCAGGTCTGTGTTCGGAGCTCGGCCCCCTCGCAGGGGTGGGGCCAATGGCTGGAAGGTGGGCCCAGGCAGGGGGCAGCAGGACCCACCGGATCCCAGAGGTGGACAGGAATCTGTTTCAGAGGCTTGCAAAGAGCCAGCCAGCTGGAAACGCCCACACCTATCCTGTTTCGCAGCTTCCAGGATCTGGTCATCCATATCGTCCCTGGAGTTGGCCAGAAAGGAAGAGAAGAGGAGAGCCCCGCAGGAGCCGTCCGGTAGCCGGGTGGTTAGCCCATTGGGCTCCTTGGAGCCCGCTTTAGCTCTTCCCTTTCAGCCAAACCCAAAGGTTACTGGAGCAGGCTGGGCCTGCTTGGGCTAAGAGAGCTGAGTCATCCCCGGGACAGGATCGCAGTGGCTATAAATTATCCTGTGTTTAAGGATGGCTTTCTAAAACCCTGGCTTTGAGCTTGGAGTCTTTATTTATATCTCTCACAGGAATATTTTTCAAACCCATGACAGTGCACTCTGTATTGCTTTGGGGACACTCCAAGCACCTGGTCTCCTCTATAATGAGCCCTGCAGGCGACAGGCCCCCAGAGTCCCTGGGCCTGGACTCTGGGTCGGCTCACACCCACACGTACATGCCCTTGCCTCCAGGCCAGGCCCCATCTCGTGCTTGGAAGTTCACCCACCTCGCTGGCCCAGCATCACATGCAGGCACAGACACCTTCAGACACACACACATACACACACACACACACACACACACACACGCTCCAAATGCAAGGACTACAGGGAACCCACTGGTGTTCTGTACCTTCCAGAGACGGGTCCTGATCATGATGAAACAGACACCACACGAGAACTTCTCCTCAGGCTACAGGGCTTCTAGGGGACACATGCCCACCAGTCTGGCTCAGGAGTACTCGGCAAATGACTGCCAAGCTCCCTTGGCAACTTGGTCCACGGTCGTCGTCGATGATGCCTGTGCCTCGCAAGGTACACGGAGAAGTATCACAAGGTGCCAGCCTCTAACAGTTCACATCCTAGAGAACAATCCCTCAGGCCCATTCCTCCCACATCGGGGTGAAGAAACCGTGTAGACCGCCCTCCCCCCTTGACTATCTAGAAGTCAGAAGCAAACACGGTTGAGAGGAGGGAAAGAGGGGTAAGGTTGTCTCTCCTGCTAATAAATCTTCGTTCCTTCTAGTCCCTCGGCAGCCCACACCTTCATGCTGTCTGTATCTCCACCTCCCTAGGCTTTTCTTTTGCTTCCCTGCTCTGTAATTAGATAATTGTGTTCTGTTTGGTAAATCACTGGTTGTTATTTATTTATTCCCCTCGGTCTGTTTACCATTATTTGTTCTTTTCAAAGTCTCTTCAAGATGGGAGGAGGGAGTCTCATTCTTCCCTTTGTACCGAAGCACAGAACAGACAAAATACATTGCCTAGGGTCACAGAGGGCAGTGGCTGGGATAGATCTGAGGTCAGCCCTGTCCCCAGACCCTGCCTAGCAACTTCCTTCTGGGACAATGAAGCTAGGTTCCTCTAGTTCACCCAACCCATCATCTGCCCTCTGAGCTCTGTGTCTCTACCTCCAAATGACACAGCATCACCCCCCCGTGCTTTTCTGGGAATCAGGACCCTCCAAGGTTTCGAGGCTAGGTCTTATGAGGATGTCCTCCCTTGTCAGCAGAAGGAATGGTGAGGGCCTTACATGGGGCAACCGTGACCCTAGTACTGATTGAACCATAATGTCAGAATTTGCAAAAATGTCGAAGTCTTGCTTGGGTCGCATAGTAGATCCCCAATTCCTCCTCTCCTCACCCTGTTTCCCCACTCCTCTTAAACACCTGCTGTTCACACTCCTTCCATGCCCTTATCCCTCCAGGATCCTGGTTACCATGCAAGCAGGGATGTGTACACGGAGTCACTTCCTCCCCTCCAGGGCATCAGACCATCTTCTGCTACTTCAACATCACTGGGATGTCCACTCTCCTGGCCGTCCAGGCAGATTTCATTGTTGTTGTTGTTGTTGTCATCGGCGTCGTTGTTGATTAAACTTCCACAAGGCACTAATTGTTGCCACATTTATGTATGTAAATGTTTGCACCTTACCCTTCCAAGCCTGTCCAAAGATTCCAATTTGGTTGTGCTTCTCCTGCAATAACGTGCATGCTGGAAGCTTCCACTTGGCCCTCCTGACCCTCTCTCCAACCTTCTCCATGTGCTTAAGTCCCAGGAGGCCAACCCCGCTGGCCCACTTCAAGGGGCTACCGCACCCTGAAGCTTTCGTCCAGATTTGGCCAGTGGAGGCACCCTCTGGAGGTCAGAGAATGAAGGAAGCAGAGTCTGAGTGTTCACCCCGGCTCTCTCCTTGCTGCCCTGTCCCAGATTGACCGGGATCCTCTACAGATGTCATGCGGTCCTTGCCGCAGAGCTACTGTGCAGGGTGTTCCTTTCCTGGGACTGTTGTAACAAATCACTACAAACGGAGAGGTTTAAAACAATAGAAATGTATTCTCTCACCGTTCTGCAGGTCAGAAACCAGCCTGGAACCAAGGTGTCAGGAGGGCCACGCTTCTTCAGGGGGCTCTGAGGGAGACTCTCTCCTCTGGCGGCTGTCAGCATTCCCTGACTTGTGGCCCCATCGCTCCAATCTCTGCCTCTGTGGCCACATTGCCTCCTCCTTTCCTCTGTCTTCTCTTCTGTCTGCCTTAGACTTCCTCTGCCTTTCCTTTATACATGCTTGTCATTGGATTTAGGACCCATGAGGATAATCCAGGATAACCCCCTCATCTTGAGACCCTTAACGTAATTAGACATGTAAAGACTCTTTCCAAATAAAGTAACATTCATAAGGTTCCAGGGATTGGGATATTGATGAATCTTTGGTGGGAAGGGGAGCACCTCCCAACCCACTATAGCTACCCTCTCTGGGGTCCAGTAATTGCTCTCTCTCTCTCTCTCTCTCTTTGCCTAGGGGTTGTGATACTGTTACCAGCCCTGGGGCCTTGAGCTCTCCCTGGTTGGGTTCCCTTTGTCCTTCCCAGGCCTTAAAAATAGTCCCTTTATTAAACCCTCTTCTAAATGCCCGGTTCCAGGGGCGCTTGGGTGGCTCAGTCAGTTACACGTTCGACCTCGGCTCAGGTCATGATCTCATGGTTCGTGGGTTCGAGCCCCACGTAAGGCTCTGTGCTGACAGCTCGGAACCTGGAGCCTGCTTTAAATTCTGTGTCTCCCTCTCTCTCTACCCCTCCCCTGCTTGTGTTCTCTCTCTGTCTCTCAAAAATAAATGAACACTTAAAAATACATGAATAAATGCTTGGCTCCAGTGTGCCACCTGTTTCATGATGGACGCAGGCATCTTGAGATTGTAGACACTGGGGAGGGTCCGTGTAATTCACCCTATGTGGCCCCCAAAGCAAAGTAAGGGAAAGTCAAGATGTCTTACAATGTAGTACAAGTGACGAGATTAAGGGCTTCACAGCAGGAGTGACCCAGACTTCAGGAACAGCATCAGAGCCAAAAGACTACATGCCTTGCTTATGGGTCCTTTCTAAGCTCAGCCCGAGGTGTGAAATAAGACAGTGCAATGAGACTGACCATAAGTCCTCTCCAGACCCTTGCTGTGATGAAAATCCCGATTAGAATATTTTGGTGGCAAATAACAGCACCAAATCCCCTTCCAATCCGGCCTCGAATGCTTAAATGGTGGTTCCCAAACTTCAGCCAGCATCAGCATCCCCTAGAGAGCTCCTTAAAACCTAAATGCTGGGATTGACTCCAGAGTTTCTGATTCAGTAAGTCTGGGTGAGATTCAACAATTTGCGTTTCTAACAAATTCCCAGGAGGTGCTGATGTTTCTTAAGCCAGGGACCATACTTTGAAAACCACTGGCTTAAACAATAAGAAAAAATGTCCTCTCTCGTAAGCAAAATGCCCTTGGGGAGGGGTGGCCGCAAGGTTAGTTGATTCACTGGCTCAATCAGCTCCTCAAGGACCTGGCTCCACTCTGCTCCGTCATCCTTGGCATCTCAGCCTTAACCTTGATGGGGTCCCTACAGCTGCAACCTGGTCCAACAGCTCCAGGGATCCCCTGCAGACCAGTTAGTGGCCTGTAGAAGAGATCATCCTTCCTCAGAACTGAGAACCTTTCTCGGAAGTGGTCCAGTTGATAACTCCTTATACTCCCGTGGCCAAAATTACACGGCAGCCTTGTGCCTAAACCCGCCACTGACGATGGAGGCAGGAATGACAAAGGTTGGGTTACACCAATCAGTCCTCACAAAGCAGACGGCCATTGTGGGCTCTGTTGGCAATGACAAAATTAGTACACCACCTACTGTTTGGTGTACGTATTGAGTACATATTGGTTATCTGTTCAGCAAACATTCTCACCCTCTATCTCATGATGACAGAACCTTAAGCCCTACTTAGAAAGGATGAGGACACGACCAGGAAGAGGGGCTCATGTTCAGGCAACAGTGGTCCCTAAACCAAGTAGGGAAACAGAATCCTTCCCTGGGATTGAACGAAGAATACAGTAGGGGGGAAAAAAAATCACCCTCTTCCTGCAGAGGTTGCTAAGCAGGGATCATTGGTGGTCATGTACTTCCCAGGAGGAGAAAGCCCTGGGAATTGGTCAAAATTAACTAAAAGTCAGAGAGAAGCACAAAGCAGAGATGGACAAATGGCGACAAGAAGCGGTCCTAATGCCTACAATTCTTCCTTCATCTCTAGGGGCACCTTGGCATCCTGCCCAATTCTGGAATAAATGTCTCATTTGTCTATGCTAATTAAAGATTTTTTTTTTATGTTTATTATTCTGGGGAGAAGGAGAGACAGAGAGCAAGCAGGGGAGGGGCAGAGAGAGAGGGAGGCACAGAATCCGAAATAAGCTTCAGGCTCTGAGCTGTCAGCACAGAACCCGACATGGGGCTCGAACTCACAGACCGTGAGATTGTTACCTGAGCCCAAGTCGGCCGCCTAACCGACTGAGCCACCCAGGTGTCCTGTATGCTAATTAAAATTACTTTTCTGCTTTTTGCAACCATAAGATTTCAGATTTAGGTCTATGGCCATACCACCCTGAACGTGCCCGATCTCGTCTGATCTCGGAAGCTAAGCAGGGTCGGGCCTGGTTAGTACCTGGATGGGAGATTTCAGATTTAGACACTACATGCGATGTAAAAGGAAATGACAGCCTTATAAGAATGGAGGTCGCCAGAGCTGCCTCGGTTTCCCATCTCACATCCTACTCTTGGCCATGTCTTCCAGACTGGGAACAAACTGAACAGAAGCCCCACCAAAGACCCCAGCCCACCCCAAGATCAGTATCCAAGAAGAGCACAAGGCCACTGGGAACGCCGAAGGCAGAGAAATGACAGAGCAGGATGGGAGGACACCACCCCTTTCTTTGCAGAGGAACAGTCCTGGCCTCAAAAAAGGCTTCACCCTCATCTGCCCTCCCCCCTTGTCCAGCTGGCTCGAAGATGGCAGCGGGGTCAGATCACCCGCCTACAGAAGGAGGGGAGACCCAAGGATTTCTCCAAGGGTAGATTTCACCCTAGGAGTACAACCCCAGACTGACTTTCCTTTGGAGATTTTTTTTTTTCTTTATCTCAAGGGACAGGAGTTTCCCAAGCATGCGCCAAAACAGAAAGTTGTTTATTTGTTTCTTTGTTTTTACCGATCATACTGGTAGAGCCTGCCAGAAAATTCTAAGGCAGTAGAGGTCTGCTCAACAGTTTCCATCTCCAAAGACATTAGCCACAATAGTTGCCATTGCTTCTGCTTCTGAGGCCCCCCCACCCCTGTACTGAGCCACCTACTCCACCCTGGGCACTGAGCTAAGCAATTTATCAAGTACCCATGCCAGGACACGGGACAGGGTGCATGACCACGATCCCAGCCCCAAATGAGAGAAATGGACTTCTTTCTTTTCCATTGGCTATCTAATGAAAGCAATGTTGGCTTATCTTTTTCCTTGCTGATGTCCAGTGATCTGTACCTTTTAGAAGTCACCATGGGAGAAAGAGAGAGAAATAAGGAGGGACGTTAAGAAGGGGACAGAGAGAGGAGAGCAATGTCTCAATTCGACTAAAACATGAGTAAAAGAACCTCCCTTTTTCTAATCACTGGCTGGCTAGGGCTTTTCTTGTCTCCGGTCATAGGAGGCAGAGATGATACTCCCACAGGCTCACTGACAGGATCCCTGCGAACAGATCATGGGGCAACTGGTGGCAACCCCAGGCCGGATTTCGGCTAGAAGAATAGAATCGAAAAGGGAGAGAGGAATGGGCGTGGGGTTTTGCTACTGTTGAAATACTATTCATCCTTCAAGTCTCCCTTCCCTGTGAAGTCTTCTCTAAGCTCCCTCCCAGCTCACCCTTCGCTGTCAGAATCCACTCTTCCCCCCCTCCACCCTGCAGGAGCAGGGAAGCTCTGTGATAAGAGCAGTAATCAAGCACCATCAGTCTTTTGTGCATAATAGGAGCGCCTGTATCTAGAGCAGAGTACAAAAATGTCTGTAATTCTCTGCCCTTCCTCCCATCAAGAGGCGGGGCCCCATCCCTCACCCCTTGAATCCGGCCTGGACTTATAACTGGCTTTAGCCATTTAGGAGAATGTGACCAAAAGCAACGCTATGTGTGTTCCAAGCCTGGGCCTCAGGAGGCTTTGCCTTCTGCCCCTCACTTTTTTGGAAGCCTGCCCCTGCACATGACTAAGCCTGAGTTAGGCCGGGAGAGGATGAGACAGCATGTGGAGAAAGGCCCCCGTTGTGCACGCCATCACCAACCGGCCCGCTGACACACCAGCCAGCCCACGGACACAGGAGCAAGGCCAGGGGAGACGCACAGAGCCCCGGCCAAGTCAGCAGGCCCGCCCAGCTGCTGCGCAGACTCAGAAGCAGCAACAAAGGAGCGATGCCGTGAACCGCGGACTTCGGGCTGGTTTATCATGCGGCAAAAGCTAACTGATGCACAGCTCCGAGCCTCGCCAGGAAATGGGGTGCCTACGGGGCTGGCAGTCCTGGATCTCTCTCTGTCATTCCTCCAGCCGTAGGTCCCGGAGGCATTCGGGATTCTCAACCAAGGCTAGTAGGATGGAGTGGCGCAAAGTGGAACCGTCTGGAACTGAAATCTGGGTGAAGGGCAGAGCAGCTGGGGAGCACCCCACGCAGGCACTGATGTGACTCCTTGGCTCCCCTCCACCTCCCCGAGGCCTGTGCTTGGGAAAAGGGTTACCTGATCACCACCGCCTTTGTCTATCCATTCACTCAGGGCCGGATTAATCCCTGCTCAGTTTCTCCCTCCTCCCCCAGCCCCATCCCCAGTCTGGCTGCCCAGATGATGTCAGCAGTAACCAATCCTGCAGCAGGAGCAGTCAGCCGGCTGGCTCACTTCCGTGTCCATTAAGGGAAGGCAGACACTTTAGAAAGAACTGGAAAATATTACCAGCCACCCACTCCACTCGACTGCCCCCTCCCTTGCCCCGGTCTCCACTTCCCAGCCACATACACCCTAACCCCCAGAGACCAGAGCTGGGAGGTGCTGAAGCCAAAGAAAGAAGAAACTGGAACTGTAACCCTGCGGGCCTCAGGGGCCGAGCCACCAGACTCCTTTGGGCATGGGAACTGGTCCTGGAAGAGACAGACCGGAGGCACGTGGAGAGCCCTGCCAGCCACCCTCCCCCTCACACCCAGCACAGCTGTGCCAGCCCGGGACTTTGCCGTTTGGTGACAATGAACCGGGCGTTGAGGGGTCAGAGCGTCTGCATCCCTGGTGGGGAGGGGGCCACACGGGAGACCCCCATCACTTAACTGAATTGCCAAACTCGCTCCCAGGGACACCATGGAGACACAAGTTTGAGGACTTGCCCAGACTCGGACAGACAGAAGCTGGGCTGTTTGCTGAGTTCAGGGAGGTCCTCAAAGCCCTTTGAAGACCTCCACTATTTCTCCCAACGTCTAACAGGGCTGAGGAGAATTCTGCCATTAAAGGGGCAGACCTTCCCACCTTGGAACCTTCTGCTCTTTGAAAGCGCCCCACCGGAGCACACAGCAACACCCCGGATTGGCCGCACAAGAGCTGCGAGGCCTTGACCAAGCCCCTCTGGCTTTCTAAGCCCCGTCCCCCCGCACTGCCTTATGGAAAAGTACAGGTGACATCGAGTCCCTACCACGCAGCGCCGTTGGGCAGAAAAACAAGAGAACACCCATAAACACTGGTTGCACAACAGCTTGTGGAAAATAAGTGCCGAATGCGAGCTCCGGACTCTCCACCGAATTTTGCTGTAAGCCTAAATCTGCTCTTCAGAAAGTCACTTTATTATTATTTTTTGAAGCGTCAGACATATGTGTGCTGAGTGGCTGGTGGACGGCTGGGACCCGCTTATTTCATGCTTAGACATGAGAAAAGGAGGAGCAAAGTTGATGGCAGTGTTTCTATCCTGCAAAGTCTGTGAAAAAGGAGGGTCCGTATTGCATCAGGGTGAGGGGATGCATTTACTCTGGAAAAGGGTTTTGACAGTCCCAGGCTGGAGATAAATTTTGGACAAGAGATCAGAGGAAGAAAAATGGCTCCCATCCGTCCACATGTGTTTCTGCCCGGCTGGGGCCCAAGCACGGAGGAAGGGAAGAAACTGAAGAGGTGTCTCTTATTCTATCTGCCTGGCACGCCTCCTCCCCACTTGCAAGAAATGCATCCGCCTTCCTTCGGAGGTATCTTGCTCCCATCTCTTGACAGTTACATTCTACCAAGAGCTACCAATTATGAAAAACTGCTCCCCAGTCGTAGGTTAGGCACATCATCCAAGGTGCACCGATGCCTCCCTAAGACTTTTTGAATTAGACCTCAGGAAAAAAAGGCAGTTCTTCCTTTGGGTTGGGTTAAAGATGGCCGGTGTGAAAGTTGGCACATGGGCAGAAACCAAGATAAGGGACAGTGAGTCCTGCTCTCTTCTCTTTTTCCCATTCCCAGTTGTCCCTCAGGCCGGCTTCACACTTCCTCCCCCCCACCCCGCCACCCCGCTTTGCTTTGGTTACAGGAACCAACAAATCTCCCTTCTGTCCTGGACTAGTTATGGAAATTCTACCATTTATGACTATCCCCCTGCGATGTACTATATACAATATACACTTGTAGACTGCACACTACAATGCTTTCCCCTTGTTCAAAAACAGTATCACTTCCAGGGGTGAAAAAAAGGGGGGGGGGTGGCATCGTGAACAAAGTAATCAGAAGGCCATGCAGGATAGCAGTGGACCGAGCAGGGTTTTTTATTTAAGATATTGTATTTATTGGGGGCAAAAGTGAAAGAATGCAAACATTTGAACACTGTAGGTCCAAATGATAAGCGGATTTCACAGTATGTATCCAAGTCTGGATGGAGTAGTTTGGAATTAACTGCATCTTACACCTGTTTCTTTCCTTTTTTTCTTTCTCTTATTTTTCCTTTCCTTCTCTCTTTCTTTCTTTCTCTGACAAGCGTTTTCCCCCCACCTATCCACTGTAACTGTAAAGATAAGTAGAATACGCACACAGAAAGCTCATAAGGAAGCAGTGAGGAAGCCATAAACATAACTTGCACTGTCATGGGATTTGGAGCTGGTAGAGGTACATACCAGGACCAGAGAAGCAAAGAGAAGGGCTGGTTCATTCTGAATGTCAAGAGTCTGAGAAGGTATCACGGAGCCAGGGCTATCGTAGCAGAGTTTTGAAGGATTTTGCCAGAGCAGAGACTGGGGATTAACGTGAAGGATGCAGACAGGATAAAAGTCACAGGAATCCCAGAAGACTTCAGGGATGGCCAAAAAGGACAGGAACCATAGCAGAAGTGAGCCTTGTGGAGGCTGGAAGAGCGAGGTGGCTTAGGATCGTAGACAGAGTGAGGAACCAGATACCTTCCTCCCTCCCTGCCCCAATGTCAGCATCTGTATTCAGATGCTCTGCCACACCAGGGACCTAGCTCCTCCCTGCCTGGCTCTTCCTCTTCCTTCTGCTTGGCTCCTCCTCTTCCTTCTGCTTGGCTCCTCCTCTTCCTTCTGCTTGACTCCTCCTCTTCCTTCTGCTTGGCTCCTCCTCTTCCTTCTGCTGGCCATCGCCACCTCACCTGCACTCTAGATATCCTGCCCCTCTTCTCCTCATTTCTGCCTACTCCTAACTAGCTCACGTTAGGCCCCTTAAGGGCTCCTCCTGCTGTTATCCCACTGACTTATTCTCTGTGCCTTCTAACAGGAAGCTTCTAAGAGGAAAAAGCAGAAAGTGCTAATAAAAAGCAGCTAAAACTCCATACCAGGGGTCAGCAAACTAAAGCCGTGGCCAAATCTGGGGCACCACCTGTTGTTATAAATAAAGTTTTATTGGAGTGCAGCCATGATCCTTCATTTACATACCATCTATGACCGCCTTTGTACAACAGCAGAGTCGAAGAATTACGGCACGGATCCTATGCCCACAAGCCTACGCTATTTCCGTAAAAAGTTAGCCCATCCCTGCCCCAAACTGCTTCTTCTAAACTTCCATTCTACACTTCTCAATACCAGATTTTGTAGTATGTTTAAACAGTTTAATACCTTTAACATTGAGGAGGGCACCTGTTGGGATGAGCACCGGGTGTTGTATGGAAACCAATTTGACAATAAATTATATTAAAAAATTAAAAAAAAAATTTTTTTATTAAAAAAACATTAAAAAAATAAAAAATTGGCACTTCGGAATCATGGAGTCTCTTGGGCTCTCATCAGATGGGACTAGGTACACAATATGGTTTCAAAAAGGGCTCAAGTCATAGCAATATTTATACAGAACTGAAACATATAAAGAAAAACAAATCTTCCCATGGAATCTTTTTTCCTCAAAATTTTTAAGGAACATTCTTTAGTATCCTTACTTTGTCTAAAGCACTCATGTCCATCATAGAACATTTTTCAGAACCTCACAAGACTGGGGTGTCACCTGTCACCCCCTGAGTCCTGCAAAGATTCTGTGCCAGCTCTCTCCGGAATAGTGAAGCTGATCCTGTGTCTAAAGATCTCCCCCAAAGAGCATTCCACAGCCTTCCTCCTCTTGCCCATTCCGTTCCGGTGTTTAAAGCAGGCCTCCCCCTCGCCCACCCCCACCGGCTTCCTGAGCACCTGTTGCTGCAACAAAGAGAAGCTAAGGTGGAAGTTTCTGGGCTCCTCCAGGTGATAAACGGAGATCATTCAGAGGAGATAATACCATTTGTTGGTTCAGCCCTTTTCAATCATCAGGGAAAGCCCCAGGTGGGGAGACGCATTCAGAAAGCTACATGAGTATAAAAAGGTGATTATATCTAAATGGAAGACCTGTCACCAGGCAAACCCTCCACCAGCTGATGTGGGGCAACCTCAGTGGCTCACGTGCAACAGGCAGGATGGGGTATGTGGGGCTCTGGACCAGGCACCCGCACGTCTCCCAAGGGGCAAGCCTTCCTCCTCAGTCCCTCGGGTCTGGAGGGAGAGGTCGTAGGCCACCCTGCACCCAGGCTCTCCTGCGCAGTTTGTCAACCCTGCCCAGGCCAGGAGCCATCCTTGGGAGGCAGGTCTATATGAGTGACCCAGAGACCCAAAGACTTCAGGACTGCAAAAGGACGCCGCAGATTTGAATGTTAAAAGATTGGGCTCTAGCTCAGAATTTTTATTTGCTTTGCTTCGTTGTTCTATGGAAGGGGTCAGCAAACTCTTGTGAAACACCAGGTAGTAAATACTTTGGGCTTTTGCATGCCACACGGCCCCCGAGGAAGCTGCTCACCTCTGCTGCTGTGGTGCAAAAGCAGACACATTCATAAAGGAATAGGCAGGGCCGTATTCTGATAAAGCTTTATCGATGGACATGGAAGTTCAAACTTCATAAAACGTTCAAATGTTCTTCTTCTTTGGATTTTTCCCCCCAACTATTTGTGAATGTGAAAATCATTCTCAGCTCATGGGCTGTACAAAAACAAGAGACAGGACAGCCATGGCACATGGACCATAGTTTGTAGACCTCTGTTCTGAGGGTCCTATTTGAGAGAAAAAGAATGGCAGAGGGAGATTATCTAGTTCCATGAAGAATCCGAAACGTATTAACTACGATGAATAACTTGCATGTACACGGCATTTTAACATTAGCAAAGCATTTGTGATCTTATTCAAAACCCACTACACCCTTGTCAGTTAGGTATTGTTATGCCAACGTCTAGATAGGGAAACTGAGGGCCAGACCTGGCTTGGCCGAGATCACACAGTAAGTGAGAGGACCCAAGTTCAAACACAGTATTCCACCTCCAAAGGCTGAGGCCTTCCCACTATCTCTTTGGGGAGCTTGGATTGTTCAGTGCAACTCAGTGAGTATTTATTAAGACTTTAGACGCAGCAGGTGGGAGTAGCACCTGGGCAAGACACAGAGGCAGGAGATTCAGAGCCTCCTGGTTGCTTCTCGTTTTACTTAAGGCCTTGGACACACAGAAAATGAGAGGAGCAGGGCTTGCCCCACCCAAGGATGTAGACTGAGCCGAGTTCTGCTATGGGGCATGATCACTCAGCCCCATTTCCATGGCTATTGCCTGGATCCATAAGCCTCCAGGAGGCCAGCTGCTTTCCCTGGAGATTCAGACATCAGCCCAAGGCCTTCCTGTGATGCTGGCCCAGGAGCAGTTCCCCAGTGGAGTCGGCTCCCACCTGAAAGCAATGATATCAGGCACTCCTGAGAAAATGCACTGTCCCCAAACATTCTTCCGTCTGTGGGTCATGGCCTGAGGGCTCTCTCCAGCTTTGGGCTATTAGTAAGCCACTGGACATACGGTGCAAAGCAAGGGTTCTTGTCTCCACTATAGCATCACACATAGTATCACACTATAATCTGACTCTTGACCACTCATTTCCTGTCTCCACACATCAGCTTTCTGTCAGATGGGGTAATAATGGCAATGCGGTCAGAATTCAATGGAATGACGGTATCTATACTTGAACACAGCAGGATCCCAAGAGGTATCACTTCCTTCTTGCCCCGAATCCCGAGTTTTTATTTTGATGTCTCCTTGCCTGTGCTGTTCTGCCCACCTAGGATGCCTTCTTCTACGTTCATCTCTCTGGGAACCCTTCGCTAAGTTTCCACCCATCGTGTACCCAACACCTTGTGGTAGCCACTCCCTCCTTGGGTAATGTTATGGATTGAATTATGCCCCCCCAACAAACATATGCTGAAGTCCTCACCCCCAGTACTCAGAATGTGACCTTTTGGACAAGAGGGTCTTTGCAGAGGTCATTGAGTCAAGATGAGGTCGCTCGGTTGGGTCATGACCCAGTACGACTGGTGTCCTTATAAAGAGGGGAAATTTGGAATGGAGACAGATGCATACTGAGGAAAGACAAGGTGGAGACACAGAGAGAAGATGGCCATGTGACTGGAGTGGTGCATCTAGAAGCCAAAGGGTGCCAGGGATGGTTGGTGAACACCAAAAGCTGGAAGAAGCAAGGAAGGTTCTCCTCTGGAGCCCTCAGAGAGCATGGTCCTGCCGATACCTTGATTTCAGGCTTCTAGACTCCAGAACTGTGAGAGAATACACCTGTCATATAACCCATCCAGATTTTGGTGCTTAGTTAACAGCAGCTGTAGGAAACTAATTCAAGCCGCCTCTGTATCGCATTCGACACCTTCCCTGTTGTGCTGAGTGAAGTGTTATTTACATGCCTGTCTCCTCGGCTAGATCACCAGCTTGTCTCTGTATCCCAGGGTCTAGTCTCTGCTGGAAGGTGATCGATAATTGCTTCTTGAACTGAATCGAGGTTCCTTTGGCCCGCACGCTGGGTCTGTGCCTGTGTGATTGTACAAGTATGACTGCTCTGTTGATCCAGTGACATTACATCAGCAGGAGGCCATGGATGTGCTATTTTTTTCTGCTGCTGTATCCTGTGAATTAGAGCCTCAAATAGGAAAGGCTCCGTGGTCAGCCCACCGGGCCTGCCCCCTCCCGAGTCTATGACTGTTTGCTCCCAGCTCCTTCTTCTGTCAAGCTGGCTGGCTGCTGCCTAGCCACGTGGAGCCTCCGACCTCCCCTCCCCCATTGGCCTCAGCAATCCCCTTTCTCCTTAGGTCAGCCAAGAAAAAGTTGGAATGAGCAAAAGTAACTTTTGTCAAGAGAAAACAGAAGCCAAGGGAAAAGAAAACAATATGTCGAAGCAGAGAAGCAGGCAGGTCACATGGCCCAGAGAATTCTGCTATTGAGTCACGTAAGAGCACACACAGGGTACTCAGCTCCCGGTTCCCGGGCTCACCTGCGACCCAGGTAGGACATTCTACCAGGCTGCTCATCCATCCAGCTCAGGAGAAGTTTGGGCCCTTCCTTCTGCCAATGTTGACGGGATCCTGGAACCCTTCCAGAACATGCCTTCTTGTTCTCCATCTGGGCGTCTCTCCCCGGCCATCCACTCTGATGTCAGACCCCCCCCCCCCACTCCCGCTTGCAGAGCACTCTGGTGCTGTACCCTCCAAATCCCTCCGAGCCTTGGTCTGCTCTCTGCTTTGCTGAGTGTGGAGGGCATCCCACCCTGGTTTGACTGCAGACAGCCCCTGCCTTTCCCTGCTCAGCTATCTGTCACACAGCTCTGGGAGCCACCCTTCCATTGTCCCTTGCCCACCAGTAGATTCTTGTCACACATCTACCAAGGTATATTGAGATCGGCTCTACCCTCAAAAGGTCCATTTTCTTCCTAAGTAAAGGAAGTAACCTCATTTATTTATTCAACAAATATTGGTTGATACTATTATGGATTGGATTGTGTCCCGCAAAAAGATATCGAAGTCCCAACCCCCAGTACTTGTGACTGTGACCTTATTTGGAAATCAGTCTTAGCAGATGATCAAGCTAGAATGAGGTCATTAGGGTGAGCCCTAATCCAGTATGACGAGTGTCCTTAGAAAAAGGAGAAATTTGAGGACACCTGGGTGGCTTAGTCGGTCGAGTGTCTGACTTTTGATCTTGGCTCAGGTCATGACCTCACAGTTAGTGAGTTTGAGCCTCACGCCTGGCTCTATGCTGGCAACCCAAAGCCTGCTTGGGGTTCTCTCTCTCCCCCTTCTCTCTGCCTCTCCCCTACTCATACTGCCTCTGTCTCTCTCAAAATAAATAAATAAACTTTAAAAAAAAACAAAACAAGAAAAATCTGGACACACACGTACAGAAGAAAAGCAATGTGAAGAGACGAACGCCTGAGGCCACCAGACGCTGGGGGAGAAGCCGGGAGCACATTCTCTCTCACAGCCTCAGCAGGAACCCACCCTGTTCATACCTTGATTTCAGACTTCTGCCTCAGAAACGGTAAGACAATATATTTCTGTTGTGCAAGCCACCCAGTTTGTGGTCCTTTGTTGTACTGGCCCCAGGAAACTCACACAAGTATGGGACAATAAACCAAGTACCTTCATTCTGGAGATCACATTCTGGAAGGAGGTAACAGATGGCAAACAAATAAATGAGCAAAGTACAGAGAATGTTGGGGGACGGTAAGTGCGATGGAGAAAAATAAAGCTGAGAAGGGGTTAGGGAGTGTAGGGGCATGGAGAGAGCTGTAGTTTAAAACTGAATGGTCACTGGGGCTCTGGAGTGGCTCACTTGGTTAAAGGACTTCAGGTTTGTGATTTTGAGCCCCGCATCAGGCTCTCTGCTGTCCCTGCAGAGCCCGCCTCGGATCCTCTATTTCCCTCTCTCTCTCTTTCTCTGCCCCTTCCCCGCTCCCTCTCTCCTTGCACGTGTGTGTGTATGTGTGTGTGTGTGTGTGTGTGTGTGTGTGTCTCGAAAATAAATAAACATTTAAAAAATAAAAATAAAACTGAATGGTCAGGATAGGCCACCTCAAAGAGCAAACAGTGGCACAAAGACCTGAAAGACATGAAGGGGGGCCTCAAAGACACATTCACAGACATTGTGGTTCAAATAGAGGAAACGACACAAATACTGAGCGCCTTTTGTATGCCACGGTCCCCAGCAGGGGGCCAGGCAGGATTGGGGCAATGGCTGGGGAATCTGTTGTGCAGGAAGTTCATCATCCTTTGCCTCACAGCCTAAGATCCTCAAATATGGCTCCCAAGGAGATTATGCACACAGCCAACAAGATGGCCTGGCAGAATGGAAAGCTTCTTCACTAAGAGTAATTTTTTAATAGACCTGTGACTATCTTGTGAATAGCATGGGGCATGTTTATTTTGGGGCACACGTGGGGGAAGTGCTGACTCCTTCCACTTGTCCATTGAAGCAGATGATGACTTTTAGAACCTTAATTTGTCGTTCGTTCGGGTTTCAATCGGTGTCAGGGTCCTCGGAAATGGAAAAGACCCTCTCGACCTTCCGAGAGACCCTGATTCACCAGGTACCGGGCAAGGTCCCGGCAATCCAAGAAAAGTAAGACCCGACCCCTGCCCTGGAGGGACAGGAGCTAACCAGGAGAGAGTAGTATGCGAACAAACTATTTCAAAATGATATAAATGCTCTCGTTGGGATATGAGATTTCGAGGGCTTTTAAACATTCAAATTCTTTTTTCTTTGTTACCAGGGAATTTTGAGGCAAAATTTTACATAGACTAGTTGTTTCTGGTATCTTACTTTAGTGGTTTGGTGAGGTGTGGATTTAAAGCACCAACCAGGGGCGCCTGGGTGGCTCAGTCGGTTAAGCGTCCGACTTCGGCTCAGGTCACGATCTTGCGGCCCGTGAGTTCAAGCCCCGCGTCGGGGTCTGTTGCTGACTGCTCAGAGCCTGGAGCCTGTTTCAGATTCTGTGTCTCCCTCTCTCTCTGACCCTCCCCCGTTCATGCTCTGTCTCTCTCTGTCTCAAAAATAAATAAACGTTAAAAAAAATTTTTTTTTAAATAAATAAATAAAAATAAAGCACCAACCAACCCCTCCTGGATTCACTCCTCTCTAAGAGGGTCTTCTCTGACCACGGCCTTTGGAGGTCATCATCCTAAAAATAAGTAGGAATCTTTAGACAAAGGGGGATCCCAAGTCTATTTTCCTACCTCCTTCTCTATCATTTTCCAGCTCCTTCTCATGCTCTTTCATGGCAGCAGGTCTCCCCAGTCTTGTCCAGCCTCCCCTTGACCTTCCTGCATCTGCTTTCTCTCCAAGGCTTGGTTGCTCCTTCTACCGACAAAACCCTCAAGCCACTTGCCTCTGCTTCCTTCCTACCCTCTCTACCTTGATTTATGCTTCTTGCTGCTTCTGTCTCCAGCCCCCTGCGGAAACTCTGCACCAAGCCGGGCTTCTGTTCGCTGCTACCTCTTCTTGCCCTGGGGCTGCATATGCATCACAGACCACCTCCTCCTCTTGAAAGGTTCTCCTCCTTTGGCTTTCCAGATGACTGCCTGCCCTAGCCTTCCCATCTCCGACCATTCTCCCTGTCTTCTTTCTGGCCATTCTGCCTCTTCTTTCTCCCTAGATATGGGCATTCTCCAGCGTTCAGGTCCTCCTTCATCTACAACTCTCTGTGTGTTGATCGTCTAAGTCATTCCCCCAGTTTCTTATCCATTGCTCCAAAACCCATAGCTCCTTCCCCTTACCGAACCAGGCAAACCAACTATCTACACACATTTCCGTTATTTCCTATCACTAATACCTCCAATTCAACACCTCTCCACCCGAACACAATTTTCTTACTCTCCAAACTGTCCCCACTTCATGATTCATGATGGCGTCCTCCTCCTCCTCACCTTGACCTGAAACTTCATAGAAACCTTGGACCCTTCACTTCACCCAAGTTTCCCTTGTTCTGCTAGCTGTTTCTTTGTTCAAAATTTCTCTTTCAAAGAATAAATGCCTATTTATTCTCATTGCCACTATGCTCTCTCACCAGGCCTTTGTAAACAGTCATCACACGCACCTTCTCCCACCTGCATTGGGGTCTTCACTCACAGAGAACCCTCTCTTCCTTCTATCACCCTTCACTTGTCAGGCCTGACATCACCTCCCCCGGGAAACCTATCAAGCCCTCTCTGACTCTGTAAACTCCATGCCCTGTTATATGAGCTCTTAGCCCCATGTTTCCCTTTAGGTCTTACTATAGTTGAAAGTTTACATGTTTTTGTGCTATGACTTGATTCATGTCTGCCTCCTCCACTAGGTTGTCAGCTCGAGGAGGCTGGAATCATACCTGTTTCGGCTCATCACTCTATCACTAGCCTCTAGCAGAGTACCTAAGACATAACAGATATTCGACAAATACTTATTTTGAATGAATGGCTTTTCCCATGTCACTCTCTGCAGCAGACTGTTCTTTGCAAAAAGTGGCCCCAACAAGCAGTCTGGTAGGCTGTTTCCATCGAGAGGTAGACTCAACTTCCCCTCCCCTTGTACTTGGGCAAGACTTTGTGACTACCTTGATCAACAGAATCCAGGGAGAGATACTGCATGACTTTTGAAGCAATGGTAGAAAAGGCATTATAAGCTCCTGGTTCTCCTAGGACACTAGTCCTTGGAACCCAGCCTCCATGTTACAAGGAAGCCTAGCCTACATAGAGAGACTTTGACTATGTGTTCTGGCAGACAGACCCAGCTAAGCTGACAGCCAGCATCAATTTCAGACACATGAGTAAACAAGCCTTCAGATGATTCAAGACCCGGCAATCAAGTCATCACCAACTTTCAGTCTTCCAACTGAGGCCCCCAGGAATTAAGGAGCAGAGACCAACTGTTCCTATTGTCCAAATCCCTGACACATTGACTCCGTGAGCATAACAAATGGTTGCTTTATCCACTGTGTTTGGGGATACTTTATTACACTGCGATACGTAACCTGACCACTCCCTTATCCAATGTCCGTGATGCCTCCTGCTGCCTCTAGGACAGTGTGATGTCCTTGGCTTGGCTTTCCAGGCCCCCAACAATCTGGTTCCAATGTCTTTGCTTCCACAGATCACCCTCTAGAGGAAACTTCTGCTCCTGCCACATTGATTTACTCACTGTTTCACTGACATCTTCTATCCTTTCTTCAGAAACTTTGACTCCACTGTTACCCATAAGTGAAATGGCCTCTCCACGCATCCTGCAAGGCTTGCTTGTGTGTACCTCCTCCCTGAAGCCTCCAGCAATGCTCTCACTGTCCTTGGAATTGAGAAGCTGTATTATCTAGCACTATCATTTTCTAAATAGACTATCAAGATCCCGGGCCTTAATGATTTTTTTTTTTTTTTTTTTTTTTATGATTTGCACGTTTACTTTCATGGAAACTTTATAAAGCAGTTGAAACTTAAATCCACTTAGGCATATACTTAACCAACAGCCTTTCCTGAAAACTGTAAGATTTAAAACCTAATAAAGTAGATACTATCATTATCCCCATTTTGCAAATGAGGGAACGGAGATTTAGAAAGATTGAGGAAATGGCCTATAGTTAAGCACTTCATATTTGGTGGAACCAAGATTCAAACCTGGATCCTCTCAGCCAGATATGAATCACTGCTTCACCTGGTAATTAAGTATATAATGTCTTAAATTATGTTTTTACCTTTTGTGCTTTCCTTCTATAAATCAATTCTTTATTGCAAAAAGTAATGCATGCACATGATAATAAAAAATATCAAATCACACAAAAAGTAATACAATATAAGTAAGAGCAGACCCCTCCCCATATCTGGGCTCCAGTCCCTTCCCTGGAAATAACCACTGTTCATGGTTCTTTTGCGTATTTGCAGAAATACTATGTTGCACACAAGCCTTCCTTTGTTATACAAAGGGAGCATACTATTTAGAACACTTTTTTTCTTTACAGCTCTTCTTGATAAGCATTCCAAGCCAACATATATTGAGTTCTTCATTCTTTTTCCTGGCTTCGTAACATTCCATGGCAAGACCGAATCATGGCTGGTTCAACAAGTTCTCTGTTGATGATCCTGGAGTAGCCAGAAGCTATGGACAAAGGGGTGTGTTGGATGGAAAACTACAGTGAAATGAGAAGAGACAGGGGAGACACGTAGAACAGAAGGAGGAAATGCCTGGTTCCCAGGTATACACAGACAGAAAGAAAGCCTGGCTGGGGGACAGAGGTGAAAACAGAGTAGGAACTGAATACACTGTGTACAATTGGGTCCAAGAAGAAGCTGGGGGCGGGAAGAGTCACCGCTGCAGGTTCGGCGGGGTGAGAACTCACTCGCCTTCTTTCCTGATGATTTCATCATCACTCCTGTACCCTCTCTTTTCTGCTAACCCCATCATTAAAAAAAAAAAGCCCCACCCGAAAGAAAACAAACATGTTACTATTTATTCATGCAGGAAAGCCCACTGGACACAATAGGCAGCAGCATCAGCCCTAATTAAATGAAATGGGGCAGGTGTAATTCAAACCACCTCAAGAAAATATAATCTGCCACCAAAAAAAAAAAAAAAAAAAAAAAAATTCCCACCATTCAGAGCATAGGGAAATCAGACCAGCCTCCCTCCCCGGTTCCCAAGCAGAATGGCTGGACTCAAGACAGCAAACAAGAGAAGGTGGATTTCTCACCAAAGTTCCCCTCCCTCCCCTCTTAGCTGCGTGCACCCCCCCACCCCCACCCCTCCCCTCTAAGCTTGTTAACTGACACATCAGAGCTGCTCCCTTTGTGGGCTGGATTGTTCAGCTAATTTGCCCATGGAAAATGGTTCGGTTCAGATTCCAGGCTGGGGGAACCAGACACCCAAGCTTGGGGATTGTATCTCTTTCACTGCTTCCAGACACACCGACCACATCCCTCCTCTGCTCCACACAACCTCTCTCTCATCCTGGGGAGTGAGGGGGGTGGGGAATCCCAGGGATGCTCCATGTTGGACCCTCCACTTACATCAGATCCCAAGCTAAGAGCTGGGGAGGGGTGCCAGATAACTTTTCTACTGGCCTGCTCTTAACTTAGACATAAACTCTTTGAGAGTCAGAAGTGAGCCTGTCCTAGATGCGCCCCCGGGGTGCCCACGATGAACACTGGAGGTGACAAAAACTCTCCAGATCCCTCACCAACGGTAGACAGGTTCTGGAATTGGACCTGCTCTGGTTCAAACCCCAGTGGTACAACTCTTTCCCCCAAGTTTGGGTAAATTGTTTAATCTCTGCCTTCCCCTCCCAATCTATAAAATGGAAGAAAAACTGTCCTTCTCCTACCCCTACAGGATTATTAAAAACTTAAACGGGAAACCCATGTAAAGTTCTTGGCACATCCTAGGGGCTCCATATGTACGAATTTGCTCCCTTCCCCCGGGGAAAGAATCTTTACATCCCCATTTGGCCTCACTCCTGTCTTCCTTTCCAAGGTCCAGTGTGCAAGTGGGTGACCTCATGCGGAAGGCGATCGATGGCTACCACGTAGGCTCCCCACCTGTTCGTGACTGTCCCCAGCACCCCCGTGCCAGCTTTCGGAAACACACCACGGAGGAGTCATTTTTCTCAGCTGGAGGCCTTTTGGGACTTGTGAGCTGTGATGGCTGCAAGTCCTAATGTCTGCCATTTGGTGAAGGAGACAATTGTGCCGATGACCTGAAAATGCGGCTCTGCCTTGCTGTGGGGCTCCCAGTGCTCCAGGAACTCACAGCCCATCCCCAGGAGCAAAGCCATGCTCTGATTCTTGCCTCACGCTGCAGGGGAAGAGCCAAGGCCTGACCATTCCGGGGGCCCAGAACGGCCCTTCCCCAGCCCATGCTTCCAGCCCACTCCTGTCCAAGTGAAACCAGTCCCACTGCCTTGACCTTGCCACTGAGCTCTAGTTTGCAGCCATGTCACCACTTCTGGCCCCCCTTCTGAGCCCTCTGTGGGCTCCCTGTGTCCCTCTGAAGCCACCCATCAGTCAACACTCGCTCTTGAGCTCCAGCTCCATTCAAATGACTGTACTCAGAGCTGGACAAGCGACTGGAACCAGAGTCCAGCCAAGGTGGGCAGAGTGTCCTGGGGGGTGACCTCATGGGCCATTCCTCCATGGAGTATTTTTAGGTGCCCCTTCTCCCCACCCACTCAGCTTCCACAGACTTCCAGCGCGGTCCCAAACACCCCCAATCTCTGAAGCTGTTGTGATGTCATTATTCTCAAAAGCTTACGGGTGGGAGCTCGAACAGCCCCTCCGAACACTCACCTCCTGGGCTGGCTCCTTTTCATCGCTATCCTGCTTCTTTTCAGAAAGTAAGGACTGACTCTTGTTCTCAAATATCAAGGAACACCAGCCCTCTCCCCGAAGGCAGACAGTCTCACCTCCACGGCCTCTTTATAAGGCTGTGATGTGGTTTCCTTTGTTGCTAACCTAGTTACAAGTCACAGAACCTATAGTCCTGTGAGGAGGAGGGAGCCAGCTTCTGCTGGAGAATTCCAAGTGAGCAGCATCTAGAAATCTCGGTCTCTATGAAGCAGCAGCATGTGGTGATGAGAACTTGCGTGTGGGTCCCCAAATATCAGGCTCCCTGATGAGTCCCACCTTCCCTTTGCCTGCCTTTTTGGAGATGCCGTGTAACTGTTCTGATTCCTCTGCTGTACTTGTCTGAGAGTATTCTCTCCTCTTTCTTTTCCTTTCTTTTTTTTTTTTACCCCCAAAGAACTTGGCCAATAATTCACAAGTGTCCCCACAAGAGTCCAAACATCACTCAGGAGCTTGCAATAGAAGAGCTTCTGAGGCTGCCACAGCCAGGGACCCGTCTTCCACTCCCCTCCATGCCCCGTCTCATCACTTTCGAGCACCCAATCCAAATGTGGCTCCAGGAAACCCAGCTCCAGGCCATGTATTGTCGTGATGCCAACCACGCAATGGATGCTGAATAATGAGAAAGGCTTTACAACAGGGGAGAGGAGACTCAAGAGGTTAGACGTCCTGACTCATTTCCACCCCACCCAACTCCAGTGAGGCAAGGGGGCGGGGAGAGCGCTTCTCCACAGATGCCAGATGGAAAGCAGAGTGAGGCAAGCAGCGGGCTGTCAATATAATGCTTGTTGATTGCCCCAATGATAAATGCTATGAAAGTTCAAGATAGGCTGGGGTGGGAGGAGACAGCGCTTTGCCTGGGCTCTGCGCAATCAGGTAGGATTTGAATTCATGACAAATTCAGGGCAGCTCCAGCTGACCTCAGGGCTCTGTGCAGAGCACAACTCCATAGTCTCAGACGACAGACTTGTGTGTGTCGTCCGTGATGTTCTCCTTGCCCAGAATACCTCCTCTGCACACAGCCACTGGCACTGTCTCCAAATCAATGGCACCCCTTGGTGAGCAGTCCCCAGATTCAAAGGGCTGTCTGCCCCCTCTGAGTGCCCTCTCCTGGAACTGTGCTCAGAGCTCTTAGAGGACACTTAATCTCCTCCCCACTGCAGGGCACTCAGGCACCAGCCCCTGTTGGAAGCCTCCTGCGGCATTTGCAAAGTTGAAAGTGCCCTGGCAGGGAGCTGGGGCAGGCGACTTCAAGATGATGGCATCCAGGGGAGAAGGTGCAGAGGACTGATGTGTGCCGGATATATGAGGCATTCTTCAAGGGTCCCAAAATCTATCTGCGAGAACTTAGAGAGAAGACTGGATAGAGTTCTCAAAACACATCAGCAGAGCAGAGAAGTCACGTCTGGGGACTTGCGGTGACCTGATTTTTCCCCAGTCAGGTGTGACCGTGGAAGGCGGGATTCCAGATACATGTTGGAGGTCCTTCCAGGAGCGAGCTCCACTCCACAACCCCAGCGTGACTGGCCGCAGAGCCTGTCTGAATCTCCTCACCCGTGAGCAGGGCGAAAACCAGAGCTCAGCCCCAAAGAAGGAGCTTCTCTTCTGAGGATGTAGGAAACACTGAAATCAAGAAAGCACAAGGTCAAGGCCCCTACACCGTCGAGGCTGGTTGGGTGAACTTCGGAGCCAGACTGCCTCTTGCAAACCCCAGCTCTACTGCTAACTTCCCCTGCTCTAACTCCTCTGATCCCCAACCCACCCTCGCCTCTAGCTGGAGAGACCGTCTAAATTAACTCGTGTAGCAGATGAAGAGGTAAATGACCCAGAACCATCCCCACCCCCCCCACCCCCAAAAAAAGCCAGGTATTTATACTTGTGATTTCCCTGGAGGTCAGCAGGAACCAAGAGACACGTGAGAACCAGAGCAGAAGTCAACCGTTGTGACATCGCCTTCATGGCACTCACTAGACAGTGTCAAATGAGTAGATGCCAACCATTGGAACTGTAAGAACTTTAAGAAGTTGGCCAGAGTGTTCTCAAAGCCCTTAACTTTCCTCCTGAAAGCCTTGAGGAAGGTTGGGGAGGGGCGCATAGATTGGAAAGACCAAAGATGTGTCTGCTGAGCACAAACAGTGTGTCAGCCAGGATACGGGATTGGGGCAGAACCACAGAGGAGTAAAACACCAGGGTCACCAGCTTCCAGGAGTCTACGGTCTTGTCGAAGGGACGAGAAATGGGCAAGTGCTAACACCACATTCGAATGGGTGGTGGAACAGAGGTACATGCAAAGAGGAGGAAGTGACTGGATCTCTTGAAAGGAGAGCCCAGGGACACGACATTTTGTTCAGCTCAGCTTGGCTCCTGCATAGCACCCACTTCCCGGACACAGGCACTGCAAAGCCATTTCTGGACTGAGCTGGGGAACCCCGACCCTGAGCCTCGCCCTCAGCTCTCCTCCTCACACATTCTCCATGGATTCTGTCCACGACATCTCCAGCCCCACGTGTGCCCTGCCCTCTGCCTTCGATGCACGTCCCGGTGCAGCCTCAGGAAGACGGCCATCAAGCTGTCCATCACGCAAGGACTCCTCAGGGCAGCACCCCGGCTGCCCTGCCCCAGGCCCTGGTTCTCATCCCCCACCACGATGGAATACGCACGCGTTCAAGCTGCTCATCCAAGCTGAATAGAAGTTGACGAATCGGAGAAGGGACCTGGCATTCCAGGTAAGAGGAAGGTACGTAGAGAAGACCAGGGCGGCAAGAGTTCTCTAAAGTACCGCTTTCATCAGATGCTTCCAGGAACTTCAGTGTCACCCTCCCTGTGGAGTCAGGTGCCCTACCTTGGATTCCAGGGCCCTCGGATTGCATCCCCTCTGTCCATTGTCCTCCTGCAGAAGATCCTGCACCCTCGCCTCTAGCTGGAGAGACCATCTCACTGCCCCCACACCTGCAAGGCCACCCCTGTCTCCAGGCCTTGGCTGACAATCCCCCCCCCCCCAACCAAGCCAGGAAAGACCTCAAGCTGCTTCTCCATGGTCAATCCAGCTCTTTCCCGTGACTCAGCGCAAATCCTACCTCCTCTGCAAAGCTGCAATTGATTATTCCAATGCTCATTTCTTACCAAGATTTCAGGAAGCTCAGCACTGAATTGTTGTTGTTGTTGTTGTTGTTTTAACAGCTTTATCAAAATTTAAATCACAATCCATACAATTCATCCATTTAAAATGTACAATTCATCACTTCCCAGCCTTTTGGCTAAGATCAAGTGTAAAATGTACAATTCGATGTTTCTTAGTATATGCACAGGGTCACTAATTAGCCAGAATGCAACCACCATCATGATCAATTTTAAAACCTTTTTTTTTTTTTATCACCCCCAAAGAAACCATTTAGCATTGCCTCCTCTCCTACCCATTCCTTCCCAGCCCTCCAACCTAGGTGATCTCTTTCTGTTCTTCTTTCTATGCTTATAGACTTAACCTGTTCTGGACCTTTCTTATAAATGGAATCATACAACATGTGGTCTTTTCTGTCTGCTGCTTTCACTCAGCATAGCGTCTGCAAGGTTCTGCCATGTTGTAGCGTGAGTCAGTTCTTCATGCTTTCTTATTGCCAAATACTATTCCATGGTAAGGATAGACCACATTTGGTTTATCCATTCATCCCTTGATAGACATCTGGGTTGTTTCCACTCTTGGACTGTTATCAATAATGCTGCTATCAACATTCATGTAGAAGTCTTTGCATGGACATGTTTCCAGTTCTCCTGGGTACATACTAGGATTGGAATTGCAGGGTTTCTTTTTTTCATAATTCTATATGTAATTGCCTTTACTATATCCTGAAATGAGTACTTTTTTATTTTATCATTTTTTTCCATCATTGTAAGTGTACTCTTCAATCCCCTCTCCTATTTCTCCCATCCCCTCTCCCCTTCCCCTCTGGTAACCACCATCAGTTAAGAGTCTGATTCTTGGGGCGCCTGGGTGGTGCAGTCGGTTGAGCGTCCGACTTCAGCCAGGTCACGAACTCACGGTCCGTGAGTTCGAGCCCTGCGTCAGGCTCTGGGCTGATGGCTCGGAGCCTGGAGCCTGTTTCCGATTCTGTGTCTCCCTCTCTCTCTGCCCCTCCCCCATTCATGCTCTGTCTCCTCTGTCCCAAAAATAAATAAAAAACGTTGAAAAAAAAAATTAAAAAAATAAAATAAAATAAATAAAAAAAAAAAGAGTCTGATTCTTGGTTTCTTTCCTCTCTCTCTCTCCCTCTCTCTCTCTCTTTCTTTGCTCATTTGTTTTGCTTCTTAAATTCCACATATGAGTGAAATCATATGATATTTGTCTCTCTCTGACTGACTTATTTCACTCGGCATTATACTCTCTAGCTCTATCCACATCTTTGCAAATGGCAAGATTTCATTCATTTTTATGGCTGAATAATATCCCATTGTATATATATACACCACATCTTCTTTATTCATTCATCAGTTGATGGACACTTGGGCTCTTTCCATATCTTGGCTATTGTAAATAATGCTGCTATAAAAATAGGGGTGCATGTATCCCTTTGAATTTGTGTTTTTGTATTTTTTTGAGCAAATACCCAGTAGTGGAATTACAAGATGATATGGTATTTTTAATTTTTTGAGGAACCTCCATACTATTTTCCACAGTGGCTACACTAGTTGGCATTCCACCAACAGTGCACGAAGATTCCTTTTCTTCCACATCCTTGCCAACACCTGTTGTTTCCTGTGTTGTTGATTTTAGCCATTCTGACAGGTGCGAGGTGATCTCTCATTGTGGTTTTGATTTTCATTTCCCCAATGATGAGTGATGTTGAACATCTATTCATGTGTCTGTTGGCCATCTAGATGCCTTCGTTGGAGAAATGTCTTTTCATGTCTTCTGCCCATTTTTTAATTGGGTTATTTGTACTGGGGTGTTGAGTTGTATCAGTTCTTTATATATTTTGGATACTAACCCTTTATCCTCTATGTCATTTGCAAATATCTTCTCCCATTCAGTAGGTTGGCTTTTAGGTTTATTGATTGTTTCCATTTGCTGTACAGAAACTTTTTTATTTTGATGTAGTCCCAATAGTGTATTTTTGCTTTTATTTCCCTTGCCTCAAAAGATTTCTAGCAAAATGTTATGGCCAACATCAGAGAAATTACTGCCTGTGTTTTCTTCAAGGATTTTTATGGTTTCAGGTCTCACATTTAGCTCTTTAATTCATTTCTGTATGGTGACAGACAACGGTCCAGTTTCATTCTTTTGCGCGTCACTGTCCAATTTTCCCAAAATCATTCGTTAAAGAGACTGTCTTTTTCCCATTGTATATTCATTCCTCCTTTGTCAAAGATTAATTGGCCATACAGTTGTGGGTTTATTTCTGGGTTTTCTATTCTGTTCCATCGATCTATGTGTCCGTTTTTGTGACCGCTCCATACTGTCTTGATGACTACAGTTTCGTAATATAACTTGAAGTCTGGAATTGTGATACCTCCTGTTTTGTTTTTCTTTTTCAAGATTGCTTTGGCTATTTGAGCTCCTTTGTGGTTCCATTCAAATTTTAGGATTGTTTGTTCTAGTTCTGCCAAAAAATGTTGTCAGTATTTTGCTAGAGATTGCATTAAATCTGTAGATTGCTTTGGGTAGTATAGACATTTTAACAATAATTGTTCTTCTAACCCATGAGCGTGGAATGTCCGCCTATTTCTTTGCAACATCTTGTATTTCTTTCATCAGTGTTTTATAGTTTTCAGAATATGGGTCTTTCACCTCTTTGGTTAAGTTTATTCCTAGAATTTCTGGGTCTTATGATAACTCTACATTAAAATTTTTGAGGATACACCAGACTAATCTCCACATAGGCTGCACCAGTCCACACTCTCGCCAACAGCGTATGAGGGGTCCAATTTCTCCACATCCTCACCAATACTTAGTATTACCTGCCATTTTGATCATAACATCCTCATGAGGTTGAAGTGATATCTCATTGCTGGTTTTGATTTGCGTTTCTCTGATGGCTAATGATAATGAGAGTATTTTCATGTGCTTATTGGCCATTTATATATCTTTTTTGGAGAAATGTGTGTCCTTTGCCCATTTTTTAATTGGGTTGTCTTTTTTTCTAATGTTTATTTATTTTTGGTTTTTTATTTTTTTTAATTAAATATAATTTGTTGTCAAATTGTCTTCCAGACAAAAGCCAGTGCTCATCCCAACAGGTGCCCTCCTCAATGCCCATCACCCACTTTATTGTTAAGCTGTAAGAATTTTTTGTATATTTTTAGATATAAGACCCTTATCAGTTATATGATTTGTAAACTATTTCCTCGCATTCTGTGAATCGTCTCTTCACTTTCTTGAAGGTGTCCTTGGGAGCACAAGAGTGTTTAGGGTAGCTTATCTCGTAGTCCCAACCAGGCTTCTGATAAAGGTTCATGAGCTATGTTCTGGATGTTGAAAGGCAGAATAGGAACTGAACCTGAAAGAAAGCCAACGAACTAAATGAAATGGTAGCAATATTTTACGTTTGGGCTGTTAGGCAGTATTGATGAAAGAAAAGAATGCGGGTCTTGGATTAAAATAGATGTGGGTTCAAATGCCAACTATACTGCTTTCTACTAATTGTGTGCCCTTGGGCAAGTTCTAAGACTAGGCATCAAGTGAATAAATACTAAAATTGGTGTCATAGGTGAAAAGGTAACATAATCGTATCTGCCTTGAGGAGTTTTGATGAGGATACAGGAGATCAAGCATGTGGAGCGTAGGAAAGGATCTGGCACTTAACAGAATAACTGCAGGGTTTTTTGTTTTTTGTTTTTTTTTTACTGAAATTAAATAAACACCCTATGATAAATAGCAACTGTGCATTAACTGGCAGCAATGGTTTTGATTTTCAAGATTTGGGATCTAGAACATTATCCTTAAAGATCCTAACTGCATATATTCCACAACACGGAGTTCACACAATGAAAGAAATCCTGGGATCCTCAGGGGTGAAAGACCTCTCCTTTAACCCAATACCTTCTTTCTTCAGAGTAGAGGAGCGAATGTCTTTCCCAACTCACCAGAGGACTGGTAAGGCACAGATCCTACCCCTCCTCCAGTCCCCTGCTAAGGTAGGGGGTGGATCTGATCACACCTTCAGGGTGTGAGAATATTCTTCCAGATGGGTTATGAATCTGGTCATGTGGGGGTGATTCCCAAGTTGTTTCGGTTTGATTTGGGGGATTTTTTCTTTCGTCATTTTATTAGACAAATTGGCTTACGTTGAAAATGTGTAGCATGTATTTTTATTTTTATTTTTAAAATCCGATTTTGATGTCAAGCAAAACAACCAGGTAAAATATTGTGGGTCTGGGGCACCTGGGCGGCTCTGTTGGTTATGCGTCCAACTTCGGCTCAGGTTATGATCCAGGGTTTGTGAGTTCGAGCCCTGCGTAGAGCTCTGTGCTGACAGCTCAGAGCCTGGAGCCTGCTTGGATGCTGTGTCCCCCTTTCTCTCTGCACCTGCCCCGCTCATTCTCTCTCTCTTTCTCTCTCTCTCTGCCTCTCTCTCTGTCTCTCTCAAAAATAAATAAACATTTAAAAAAAAATGTTTAAATATTGTGGGTCTGCCCCAGACTCATCTCTTGATAAGATGCGGGGAGCTACAGTCTTGTAGGCTTCGTGGAGGTGGGAGTGGGCCAGCAAATTCACGAATTGGAAGCCTATTTACATTTCTCCTTTAATGCTACTTATCTGTTCCTTGAAATGCAGCTTTGCGTTCAGCCAAATGTATTCCACTCTTGAGTTCAGGTGGAGCCTGACACCCCAGGGAGAAAGCTATCAAATCCTAAAACTGCATCATTTATTCGTAGGCACTAATGATGGCCCAATAAGGCTGAACCCTTTGAAAGCAATTAGCTTTCAATGTGATCGCTTAAACAAAAGCACACCTCCCTAGATTTACAAATTGTGCTCTGCCATAAACTGCAGCCTTACTGAGCGCCTGGGGTTATAAATGCCAGTCCAAGGTGAATTCACTGAGAGAAAGAGCGCTTGCAGAGACCAAATACAAATGTAACTCTTTTTAAGGTGACCTGGAGGCCTTCCTGTAGGAGGTGTGGTTTGCCAGGAGCTAATTACAAGTCCCACACTCTGCCTTATTTGTGACTATAATCATGGAACTAAGAACTCAGAAAGTGTAGGCATTCCTGTGGGAAGAGAACAGTGACTTTTCTGTATTAGACCCGGGAGACCTGAGAAATCTGTTTTCCCCACCTTGGTCATTCTTTCCATCTGCACATTTTCGAGATCAATGCCTAGAATCTGGCATTTGCCTCCTCTTCTCATATGGCATTTATTTCCTCTTCTCCATTTGGAGCGGTGGGGGCACATTCACGGCTCTCCCCCAAGCTTCTCATCCCCGCTTCTCCAGCCTCTGCAAGTGCCCAGAGTTTCCTTAGATGAGAGCCCAGGACGAAATGTTGCCCCTGGAGCTCAGAGAGCAGAAAGTGAGCAAAATGACCCGCCTACCCCAGGCCCCATGAGCCCAGAGGATGCCTGCTGTGCGGGTCCTCCCTACCACAGTCCCAGCTCCTTCTCTTCCCCCGGAGAAGGGCCCCCAGCCTGCTCCAGCCAGGGGCCTGGGGGAGCAAAAACAAACAGTCCTTTGGAAATTCAGTGAAAGAAAAAGGCTGAGTCAGGCCTTCTGTTTAAATAGTCCCCACCTGTTCTCTCAGCCCGTGCCTCCCCCACTCCCACCCTGGGCTGCCCCCCCACCCCACCCCTTTCTCTTTTCTTTCCTTTTCCCCTTTGTTGCTCATTTTCAAAAGGACAGAGTTGACAGCTCTGGCCTTGAGCAAAGCCAGCCCCGGAGCCAGCCAGGAGCCGCCTCGTGCGTGGGGCTGAGCCAGCTCTCTCCGGAGTGGCCCTCACCGCCTGCAGCCTGCACGTGGCCGTGCCCGGTCCACGGGGCAAGGGACCCAACCCACCGCACACACACCCCTCCTCCGCTGGCCCCCTCGGTGTGGCGGGCAGGCCCCGGCCTCAGGCACCCTCTGCCCGGGGCATTTGTGAAGCCTGGAAGGAGAGGACGAGAGAGGACAGAGAGGACAGAGGAAGACAGACGGGTGGCCCCTTATCAGGGATGTGCCCCCTTGTTGGCTGGGACCCTCAGTGGCCCCACAAACTTGATGCCCTGCGTAAAAATAACTTCTAGGGATTGGAGGAAATCAATGTGTTGCCCATGTTCCAAACTAAGGAATAGGAAGTTTTCCAAAGTGGCCCACGTTTAGTGAGAGATAGGCCCTGAACCCACTAACCGCCCTCCAAGGCACACAGGAAGCCTTTTAATGTTAATTTATTTTTGAGAGAGAGAGAGAGACAGAGTGTGAGCAGGGGAGGGGCAGAGAAAGAGGGAGACAACAGAATCCGAAGCAGGCTCCAGGCTCCGAGCTGTCAGCACGGAGACCGACGCGGGGGGCTCGAACTCACGGACTGTGAGATCATGACCTGAGCCGAAGTCGGACGCCCAACCCACTGAGCCCCCCTGGCGCCCCCACAGGAGGCCTTTTAGAACTCCCCTGGGCCGCTGTGGAAGGTAACGAACCACCTCTCCAGAGTCTGTTGCTGACCTGTGGAAAGCCTTTTTCTTTCTAATTAAAGTTTCTTACAACTTCACGTGAATCTACCGTTTTGAGCAAATTGGAGATTCGCGTGCAGTTGTGAGAAATGGTACAGAGAGCTCTCCTATGTCTCTCTCACTCAATTCCCCCAGGGGAACATCTTACAAACCCACAGTACAAAATCAGAACGAGGGGATTGACATTGGTACAGTCAAGATACAGAACATTTCCGTCACCGCAGGGGTCCCTCGTCCTGCCCTTCCGCTGCCCAACACACTTCCCTCCCTCCCTCCCCGCTCGGTAGCTCCTGGCAACCACCAATCTGTTCTCGGTTTCTAAAACGTTGTTACTTCTAGAATGTTCTATAATTGGAAGCATACAGTATGCACACTTTCGAAGTTGCCTTTTCTCATGCTGTGCAGGGATGTGTCCATAATTATGTGTATCGATTTTTCATTCCTTTTTTAGTGCTACGTAGTACTCCGTCCTGTGACTGTGCCACAACCTGCATAACCATTCCCCTGTTGAAGGACATCTGGGTTGTTTCCAGTTTTTGCCTATTACAAGTAAAGTTACCATAAGCATTTATTTTTGTGTGAAGATAAGCCTTCATCGCTCTGGGGTCAAGGCCCTGGAGTTAATTGGCAGGTTCTATGATAATTGCATATTTAGTAGTGCACCTTTTAAAACTCTGCTCTAAAATGATTCCTTGCACATACTTATGGATGGGGAAGTGAGAAGTAAAAGCTGGAAATAGAAGGAAGGGGTCTTCGATACCCCAGTTCATGGAGCTGAGCTGCTGCCAGAATGGGCACACCGTGTGCCGGATGCTGAAGGCACAGAAGCAAAAGCAAGATGGCGGGCAGAATAATGGTGCCCCCAAATGCCACCTGCCCCCATCCCCCGAACCTGTGAATACACCAAGTTACATGGCACAGAATGAACGCCGTGGATGGAATTAAGGCTGCTAATCAGCTGACCTTGAGACAGAAGAATATCCCCGATGATCGATGATCGTGACGCTGAGCCAAAGAATGGAGGCTGCTTCTAGAAGCTGGAAAACTGGTTCTCCCCTACAGCCTCCAGGAAGGAAGGCAGTCCTGGTTTCTGCAGGCCAGCATTTTCCTGTGGCAGACCTCTGACTACAGAGCTGTAAAATAATAAATTCATGTTATTTGAAGCCACCGAGTACGGGGTGGCTTGTTACAGAAGCAAAGAGGTAACGAATACACCAAGTGGCCTCTTCGTATGTTTCAGCCCTCAGGGTTTACCCCTCCTGCTACTGAACAGAGTCCAGCTGCTTGTCTTGTGATGGGGAAAAAAGAGAAGGTGGTATTTCTCTCCTGCTTGCTTTAAAAGCCCAGCTCTTTTTCTGTGCATCGGCACAATTTTTGAGTGGCCATAGGCTTGGACCTCTCCCTTCCCATGCCAGACCTGCTGCTTGCTGGCCCTTTCCAATGGACCCGTCCCAACCTCGCTGAGCCTTGTCCTGTCCCTCCTCGAACAGCATCTTTAGTATCAAAGACTCTGAGAGCCTCCATCCAGCAAACTGAAACCTCCCTCCAGCTTTCACCCATGAAAACGACTTCAGGATGTTTCCATACTTGGAAGGAACTTGTCTGTCCGCTGGGATTCAGCACTTAATTAATAGAACCCCACAGGGGCCCGCCTCTCTCGCAGAGCGAGATCAGGCAACCGGTGTTTCATTAGCACATCAATGAACCTGGCTTCTTTTCCTCTGATCCTAACCCTAGAAAGCTAGGAGCCCAGGGTGTGGGTGAGGGGCGATCCAGAGAAATGACGTCCAAATGACATCATTTATGAGGAAGCAAAAGTGAGGTGACAATTCCCCCCAAATGAGTAGCTCTCAGGCAAGGAGTGAATGAGAATCAGCAGCGGAATTTTCTGAGTCTGTGCACACATTCCACCCTCCCCCACCCATGAGCACGTATAACAGATCATGTCCTACTCCATCAGAATTATCATGGTTCTATGAGGATCAAAGCCTTGAGAGCTTAATCAGTGAAGCCATCGATATACAAGCTAACCAATATGCAAATTCATGTCTACTAACGATGCGCGTGCACATACACACACACACGCATACACACACACTTTTAATTTGATCCACTATTTTACCATCCAGTTAAGCTTTGGCTGGCATGAAGCCAAGATTAAGAAGCTGGTCCAAGCTGAAAGATTCCTCTAATTAGTGGTCTCCCCCAACTAAGTCCTCTCTCACCTGAATGTGGCATTCTTCACCCCAGCCTGTTTTCTCATTTTATACATGGGGTTGGGCAATTGGAGCTAGAAAGGAAGAATGGTTGAATTGTCACAACCCCAGAGATTGCCAGAGATACAACCAAAGAAAATAACCTGCTGACAATGGGGCCTCTGAAACACCAATACCTCGTTCATTTATTTTCCAAATATTTGTTCTGCAGAAACATAAGAGGCGTCACCCTGGGTGGGACCAAACGTGCACGTAGCCCAGCGCTGCTAGCTCTCTGAGCAAACTCTGGAGATGGCTATTAATAATCCTAAAGGCATAGGCTGGGTCACTGGTGCTCAACCAATACCCCCCAACCTTCACAGGTGAGCCACCAAATCGGAACAAATATGGTATTTGTTTTTGATGCACTGGAGCACCCATACTTGTAGGGCAGTGATGCTTGTGGCCCTTTGTCTTTTTTTTCTTTTTTTTTTTTTTGTAGGCTCCACGCCCAGCATGGGGCCCAATGTGGGGCTTCAATTCATGACCCTGAGATCAAGACCTGGGCTGAGAGTCAGCCACTTAACTGACTGAGCCACTCAGGGGCCCCCGCATGTGGCCCTTTGAACTCACTATATCATGTAACTCATTTTAGAGCAGGTAAAGTTTGCAGGGGGGAAGGGGACCATCTTAGTCTGCTTGGGCTGCCATAACAAAATTCCACAGACTGGGTAGGTGGCCTAAACAACAGATACTTATTTTCTCACAGTTCTAGAGGCTGGAAATCCAAGATGAGGGGCCAGCATGGTCAGGTTCAGGTCAGAATCTTGTTCCTGGTTTGCAGACAGCTACCTTCTCATTGTGCGCTCACATGGCCCTTTCCTGGTGCCCGAACATGGAGAGAGAGCCAGCTCTGATCTCTCTTCCTCTTCTTAAAAGGACACCAATGTCATCATGAGGGCCCCACCTTCATGACCTCATTCAAACCTAATGACCTCCCAACGGCCCCAACCCCACATACCATCCCAGTGGGAGTTAGGAATCTGACATGAATTTGGGGAGGACACAAACATTCAACCAATGGCAGGGATAGAGTTGAGTTCCGAAGAAGGGGCACATATTCAGGGCAACGTGGAAGAACCCACCAGAGAGAATGTAAGAGAGCGTGTCCAGGGTAATAAAGAGTTCTACTCATAAGGGCCATGGCATTGCAAAGAACACAAAAAATTCGTGAGGCAAGTGGATGTTTCGTAGATGTGGAAAGACATGACTATACTGCTCTCATTGGCTGCATTGTCATAATTGCTGACTCATTAAGTGCTATCTTCAGATCCTTAATCCTATCAAGTGCGTTTCCAACGTTATATCCCAAGGGTGCAAAGGCTGGAAGTCACTGGATCAGGGACATAAGCCCAAACTCCATTAACTTCATTTCTGATGTTCTATAGCCCACCTATACCACCTTTGGAGGGTAATAATCTCTATAGAAGCTACTAATGGCTCTGTACAGTTTGTGTCCTTTTATTTATTTTTTATTTATTTTATTTTATTTATTTATTTTTTTAATTTACATCCAAGGTAGTTAGCATATAGTACAATAATAATTTCAGGAGTATAATCCAGTGATCCATCCCCCACATAGAAGACCCAGTGCTCATCCCAAGTGTCCTCCCTAATGCCCCTTGCCTATTTAGCCCATCCCTCCACCCACGGCCCCTCCAGCAACCCTCAGTTTGTTCTCTACATTTAAGAGCTTCTTATGTTTTGTCCCCCTCCCTGTTTTTATATTATTTTCACTTTCCTTCCCCTATGTTCGTCTGTTTTGTATCATACGGGTGAAGTCATATGATATTTGTCTTTCTCTGACTGACTAATTTCACTTAGCATAATACACTCTAGTTCCATCTACATGGTTGCAAATGGCAAGATTTCATTCTTTTCGATTGCCGAGTAATACTCCATTTTGTGTGTGTGTGTGTGTGTGTGTGTGTTCCATTCATTTCTAAGATTACCCATTTCATTCTTCTGGAAATGTTCTCTTCTTCACACAGGGAAGGTGTCGAAAGTCATATCCATGTTCACCCTACTCCAACCCAAAATAGCTTCATAAATATGTACCATGTAACTCCTCATCCTCCATGTTTTCAGGAGGAAGAATCAAAGCAGCGTGCCTACCATGAGCTGGATCATGGGGCGAACCTCTATTATTTTTATCTGAGACCTAGCAAGTAGAATGTGTTGGCACCACAGCTGGTGTGAGGAGGGCAGGGCAGCGAACTCTGGTTTCAATATCCTTCTTAACGAAGCCCAATGTCATGTTGGCTTTCTTTCTGCCACAGCTGATGGCCCTGTGTTCCTTCAGGCAACAGTCGCACAGACTCTCAGTTTCTGCTTTCAGGGCTGCAAAATCCCAACAAAAAGCTAAAGAAGCCCCACCTAGCCCTAAAAAGTCGCGGTGAAGAATTTCCCACCTCTCAAATAGGTGTCGTGAACTGAGCATGTTTTTTTTTTTTATTATAAAACTGATGCAAACTCACTGCATTGATTTGGAAAGCAGAGAAAAAGCACAAAGAAAACAAAACTCATATTTTGTGTATGTAGGGGTATATAATTATTTTACCGGAATCAGGATCATACTGGATCTAACCGGCTTTTTTGATGTATTAGTAGGACGCGAGCATTTTCTCCTGCCATTTATGTGGATCTTCACAAACACAATTGTTCACACTAGATGGCATGCTATCATGCGGTGTTTCATGATGTGTTAAATCCATCTTTTATTGTTGGCTATGTAGTCCATTTCTGAATTTTCACTGCTTCCAACTCTTCTCATCAAAAGTGTTGCATATCGAATCTGAGTCCGTAATTCATCGCAGAGGAAAAGGTCATCAAAGGCAGAGTGTGCCGGAAGCATGCTGATTTCATGGTTATTGACAAGTGGCTAATTAACACCCGTTTAAGCTGACAACCGTCCTAGAAGCAAGGATAGAAAGCAAAGAAAACTAGAGCAACTCCGATGAAAGCCTGGAAACAGTGCTGCTTCAGTGAGCGTGGAGAAGTACATCAACCAACTAAAGACACTTCATTGAATCTCAAATGCGTTCACTGGAAGATGCGCCATTTACTTTAGGTCCCACGTAGAAGGAGGAAAGATTGTCAAGGGAGTAATCAGATGATGCCTCACTTAAGCACAGCACTCGGGTGGTTCAGAAGACTCTAGGCTCAAGGAAGACGGTCTTGCTAGGAGACTCGAGGTTGGGGGGCATGGGTGACAGGCCGGATGTCAGGCAGCTTCACCCAAAACCAAGGCCTGGGGTCAGAGCACAGAAGATGGTCTACGACTGTGATGTAAACCAGACTGGCTTCCCTGCGGAACGGACTGGCTTTGCAAATGGTTATTGTTGTGTTAGACCGCTGGTCACCTCAAAATGGTAAAACGTGCCTTTCGACTCAGCCTCGGTCATTGTCACCCATGCACACACACACGCACACACACACACACACACATACACACACACACACACACACACACACATTCACCACGCTGTTTCGTTCAACTGCGCCTTTTCAGAAACAGTGTTCTCTGCCTGAAATACCTGTATTCATCCAGAAAATATAACTCAAGCCTCATCTTCTTGGGGGACAGCTCCCCGACATGCCCCTGGGAGGAGATGGCATCACCAGCTGGGAAGGAGTAGACCAGTCCCTCCTCAGAGCCACACTGGCTCTGCCCACCAGCCCCTGTGCCCACTACAGCCCTCTGGGACCCAAACAAGTGGATGAAGACAGAGCTCTGAAAGAGAGCGCTTCGTGTGGCGTCTCGACTCTGGGAGCCAGAGTCTTGCCCCATGGTCAAGCCAGCCTCTCACAGTCTGGAAACATAAATCTGAACCTGCAATGCCAACCTTAGCTTTACGGAAGATGCTGAGAAGGAGCTGATGAGACCGTCAGAGCCCCAACTCTGCAACGGCTAAAAGGTTTGCCTTATCCTAGCCAACGCGGCCAAAAGGCTGAGCGGACTGTTGGCACGCAGACCAGGTTCCCCTCCTTCCAGGCAGTAAAAACCCTCAGCTGCAGGCAGCGAGCTGCGCAGGCCTGGCCCGGCTCCGGATGCTCTCGCAGCCCCTGTCCGCACCCCTGCGTCCGCTGCTCACTCCACACCTTCAGTTCCCACCGAGGCTCAAGCTGTGCAAAGTTTGTTTGAAAGAACACTTGCTTCGCTACAAACCGTGCAAAGAGCTGGGGTCTGCTTCTGCCTCCCAGCAGCTTTCTCTTTAATCCAGGCACGAAGATCTCAGAGTTCCGGCGTCCAGGCTGGGGGGATCATTTCAAATTCCTTTTGGTGGGAAAGGGAAGCTCCTCCTTGGACACTTGGCTAGAACTGTGTCACTTCTTCATCCCTCAGGACCCAGAGTGATTTAGGAGCTCAATCATTCTATGCCCACTCGCCCCGGACACCACAGAGTCCTTATCGCACTGTGTTTTAATCCAGAATTTACACACTGTCTGGGAGTTCCTGGACGCAAGAGCCATGTCTTAATTGGCTTTGAATGCACAGTGACTGCAACTCCCAATAGGTACTTTGTTTGTTTGTTTGTTTGTTTGTTTGTTTGTTTGTTTTCAGCAAGCTCTATGCCCAACATGGAGCTTGAACTCACGACCCTGAGATCAAGAGTCACATGAGCTACCGATTCAGCCAGCCAGGTGCCCCTCAATCAGTCTTAGGTTAGACGAGTGAATGAATGAATAAACGGACACTGGGGTTGAGTCAAACCTCTCCAGGCTGAGGTCTTGGGAGGCCGGCCCATCCTTGGCTGTCCTGCCATCTCTTCCTTGGGCAGCGACCCCCAGAGTTATCTGGCACACATATTAAAGAGTCTTCTTTGTTGGGGCACTAAGGGTGCTTCTCAGTGTCACCCCATAGTCTCATCAGAAAGCATTTCATGGACATAGCAAACTAGGGTTCCACCCTCAAGGGTGGATGACTTCTGTCCATGACACATCCTACGGAGTGTGAGCCACCAGGCTTATCTGTCAGGATGGACAGGCAGGTTATGTTCTCTAACAAACAACCCCCAAATCTCAGAGGCTTACAACAACACAGGTTTGTTTTCTACCACGTGCACATTGCAGACCCGGGCAATGGCCCTTCTCTCCTTCATCCAGGGTCCAGTCTGAGATGACCCAGGCCGCCATCATCTCAAACATCGCCTGTGTCAGTGACAGAGGGCAAAGGGGAAAGGTCACGGTGACTCTCAATCTCACACCAGCTCTTATAGCCTCTGACAGGAAGTGAGACCCATCACTTCCACTCACATCCCATTGGCCAAAACAAGCCATCGGCCACGTCTGGGTTCAAGTGGGTAGGGAAGGCAACTACCCCTTGCATGGAAACAGCCCTAATGACCACCACATACTGTCTTTGATGGAGTTGGGACTCAATTAATTGTTTGACAAGGGATAAAAAAGAACTAACTTGCTGCTAAGGTAAGGTAAGGGTTTCTTTTGTTTTGCAGAAAGGAGGTAAAGCATGGGTATACATAATGAGAAGGCAAATGACAGTGAATTGCTCTGTGTAAGAAAAAAATAGACCCAAAGGAAAGGTCCGGGCATCCTAAGTGGGCAGAGGAAGCTTAGACCCTCTTGGGAGCAGGGAAATAGAACCTAAAGGGGAAAGGGGGCACCTGGGTGGCTCAGTCAGTTAAGCGTCCGACTCCTGGTTTCGGCTCAGGTCATGATCTCACAGTTCGTGGGTTCGAGCCCTGCATTGGGCTCTGCGCTGACAATGCAGAGCCTGTTTGGGATTCTCTCTCTCCCTCTCTATCTGCCCCTCGTCAGCTTGCTTTCTCTTTCTCCCTCTCCCTTTCACTCTCTCTCTCAAAAATAAATAAATAAACATTTTTTTTAAAAAGGAAGGGAAAAAAGAAACAAGAAGGAAAGAAAGAAAGAAAGAGAAACAAAGAAAGAAAAGAGAAAAATAAAAAAAATATGGAAGCCCCCAGAGGCAGAACAGAGGTGATTAAAAGGAGTTGAGAAGGTTTCGCTACATGGAGAGAGGTGCACTGCCTTTGGACATCTCCCCTGCTTCAGGAGCAGGTATGAGGGTTGGGGAAGTGACAACACGCTGAGGCTTATGTCCAGACAAACACAAGGCAAGGCTGGGGGTTGCAAAGAAGGCCCAGTTACTGTCTCCAGGACAAAATCAAATTTCACTTCATTGCATTTTCCTGCTCTGGCTCCAACTAACCTATCCTCTCTCCTCCACTGTGACCCAGCACATCTACAAGAGCACATGCTACATTCTGCCCCATCCCCCCGTGTGGGCTGCTGGGGGTTCCCAACCGTCACGCCTTCCTACGGCCTCACCGGCCACCACTTGTCCACTCTCCATGTCTCCTTTCCTCAAAACCCTCCCCTCTCTTTAAGCTACGTCTCAGTGGCCACCAATTCCCTTGAATCCCTAAGATGTCCTCATCTCTGTCCATGCCACCCACCCCCTTCATGAAGAAATGTCACATACGGAAATTACTGGTGGACAATCCAACTATTGTAAAAGACTGTGAGATGCTCAAGGACCAGGGATGATTTCTACTTGGCTTAGTCTTCTATCCCCAGCTCCCGGTACACAATTTAATATGAAATAACAACTCTAGTGGCACTAAATAGTAGTAACAGTGACAGACGACATTTACCAAGTCTTCGGGGCAGGGTTACTTCCGTTTACAAGGGCTCGCTGGGGCGGCTGAGGGCCCTGTGATAAGGACTTATGTACATCACTTTTCTATCTGTACAACCACCCTGGAGGGTATTAGCTTCACTTTACCGATGGGGAAAAAAAATGGAGGTCCAGAGAGAATAAGCAACCAGGGCCGAATCATGCAGCTCTGGTGTCGGAATGACCTTGGCTTGAACATCTTCCTCCTCACTTAACTCCAATGGTCACTTGTTTCTGCAAAGTTCTGAGCACGCACCACTTAGTGGTGGGGCTCAGCTTTCAGCTTGAGTCTTTCTGACGCCAAAGAGATAATGCTCTTAAACACAAGGTGCTTGTGGCAAAGATGCTCTAACTGTTCAAACCACTGGCCTCCCCTCCAGAGCTCGACATTCCCAGCCTCCCACGTGCAGGCCTGAGCACATGTCAAGAGAGCGATGAACACCACCACCCACGCGCCCAGAGCATGATCCTTCCCACGAGGTTCTCCATGCTCTCCCTCCCCTCAGACCTGCCACCTTGGGGCTTGGAGCCTCCAAGGTGGACCCAGGGCTCTAAGGAGAAGAGACGTCAGACGGATGAGTGACGTCATGGAGCAGAGTCCCACGATCCCGGGCCCGACAACCCCATGCCTCTTCCCCCGGAGACGTGAGCAAGAAATCCATTTTATTGTGCTGAGCCGTTGAGGTGTTGGGTGATGACTGCTAAAACAGTTAACTCACCCTCCGTAGATGACTGATTTTTAAAGCGATATTTGGGGCACCGCTGAGGTGTCAGGAGCTATTTTACATCAGCAGGAAGAGGGTCCCCAGGAGCGCTGGAAGACTTGCCATCCATTCATCCATCCACCCTCCTCAGCTTGGGGGCCGGGTGGGGACCAGTCTGAATGAATGAGTAGGACTCAAGATGAAGAGGAGAGAGGCCACAGATCACTGAACCGAGTACCTGGGAACAGGGAAAGACAGGAGACACGCCTCAGAGGGTCCTCGGGGCAGGGCTACTTCCGGTTACAAGGCTGAGGGCAGCTACAGGAGGGAAGCCTCTACAGCTCCTGACCGGGGTGCATGGGCCAGGCATGAGCAGAAGAAGCCTGCCTGGCCTGCGACTCTGGAAGCCCGGGCAGCCCAGGAGCTTCCTCCGAGATCTGGCCCAGTTCTTTGTCAAGCAGTCCTCCCAGAACATGAGCTGGCACCGTGTCCCGGCAGCTGGCTGCCCACTGCCCATTCTCTCTTTCTCCTTTTCTTTCTCTGGACTCTCCTCTCCCTGCCACCACCCTCCTACTCTTGGGCGGCTGCATTAGGGAGAGAACGACAGTCCCCTGGGGCAAAGAACACCCTAGACCTGTGAGCAGACTGTCCCTCTGCCCACCCACACACATTATGCACCACTTATTTGCATGTCAATACCCAGAATGCCCTGCTGCTCCATGCCAGAGCCATTAGACAGCTGTTGCCAGCGTCTGGAGCCTGGAATTGGCAGAGCTCGGTGGCCCTCAGAGCGCGATGCGTTTGCTCTCGTGCCAGCTGAAACTGGGAACGAGTTGCTTCACCTGCAGCCCCCGTCCCCTTGACAGAGTTCTGCTTGCCTGGCTCAAGTTGGCGCAAGGCACAAAGGAACCCAGATGCACTAAGAAACGATTTGGGAAGCCATTTGACCAGCTTCAAGATCCCCACGCTGCTCACCAAGCCCGTCCACCCGCACGACCCCCTCACATTCCAGTTCAGCCCAGCCCCTCAGCCCAGGAGTGCTACCTCTCCTTCCCAGCACAGGCTATAAGAGAATTTTCTCAAAACCCAGATTTGGGGGGGCACCTGGGTAGCTCAGTCAGTCGAGCGTCCGACTTCGGCCCAGGTTGTGATCTCACAGTTCGTGAGTTCAAGCCCCGCATCGGGCTCTGTGCTGACAGCTCGGAGCCTGGAGCCTGCTTCGGATTCTGTGTCTCCCTCTCTCTCTGCCCCTCCCCTTCTCTTCTCCCTCTCTCTCTCTCTCCCTCTCTCTCAAAACATAAACCTTAAAATAAAAATAAAAATACATTTTTTAAAAAGCCAGATTTGTGTCTCCCTCTCTCTCTGCCCCTCCTCCACTCACTCTCTCTCTCTCTCTCTCTCTCTCAAAAAAAATAAATAAATAAATAAACCCTAACAAAAAGGGGGCACCTCGGTGGCTCAGGCAGTTAAAAAAAAACAAGACTTGAAGAGTCCCCCCACCCCCATCCTTCTCTATAATTTCAGGATACAACGCTGGTGCTTATTCCTGAGAAAGTATCCAGGAGGATGATCGTAGGTGACGACGGAGAACACGGGTGGAACGTAGGCAGGGAGGGGTGGCTCTGAAAACTAAGAGAAACAGCGAACGGAATATGACCTCTATGTTCTGCCTCATCCAAAAAGGGCTTCTTCTGGGCGGCGTGTGTTAGACGCACCTGTTCCGGCCCCTCCGGGGAGGTAAGGCCCCGACCCGGACTCAGCCGGATGCTTAACGAGCCAACAACGCGTTCGCTCCCTGAAGCCAGACACCATGGTGGCCACCAGGATGCCGTGGCCTCTGCGAGGCCGTGTGTTGGCATGCCAGTGTGGCCAGCGAGCCCCTTTGCTCCCTGCCCCCCGGGCGTCGGGCCTGCTGCACCCTCCAGCTGGGCTGTTCCCAAGGACTCTGCGGCTCTCCCTCTGGGGCCTCCGGGGCAAGTCCTCATCTCCATGCCTCAGCGTCCTCTTTGCAGCGTCCATCTGCAAAATGGAGCTCCTTACCCAACTCCCGCCCAGGGCGGAGACGAGGGCTGAATGAGTCGACCCACCAAACCCTCTTCACCCAGCATCTGACACAGATCAAGCCACCAATAAACATTAGCTGCGGTTATCATCGCAGCTGGCCACACGCGGTAGCAGAAGTCGCTGCCGAGTTTAAGGAAAAGCAGCAGCCCAGGGTCACAGACCTGAGCAAAGCATAACGGTTTGCACAGGAAACCGAGCCATGGATTGGGCCTCCTTGCATGGGGCTCCAACCAGGCAGGTAGAGGACACCAAGCATTTACAACATGTTTAGGCCTAGGGATATGTTGATCACTGGAGTGGTGATTGGCTAGTAAGATGGGAGAAGTTCAGCTTTAAACACACTTTCGAAAGGTCGGTTCCTGCTCCCTGGCTCTCAGCCACTGCATTGCTGTGTGGTAAAGATGGGTGAGCTGGGAAGAGCCACGGTGGGGCTGCTGAGACAGCGCGGTGGCCCAGAACCAGGAAAGGTAGAGGTCCTAACATGAGGTCACCTTAAGTCTAGCTGCTTGAGAAAGGCGATGGTGGGCCATTGCTAACTATTTCACAGCCTCGACACCACCCTCCCCTTGGTGACTTTCCACCTGCCCTCCCCCACTCCAACCCTCAGGGTGGGGTCAAAGACGGAGGGATTTGGAGCGCTGAGCCCCAAGTCCCAGGAAAACTCCTTTCTCTGTTCCCCGGGATTAGAAGATTAGGAGGAGAACAAAGGAGCAATTCACCAGTGGATTCTGCAATTCTCCCACGTCCGACTCAGCAACCGCTCAGTTCCCACCATCTCAAGTGGCTCGGGAGAGGGTTGAAACCAGCTGGCTGGCTTTAAACAGTGTCTGTACAGATGCCTCTCCTAGATATTCTTCGGTGCCTTCTGCACATGCAGCTTGGGGTAGAAGGGAGCGTGTGTGCACACGCATGGGTTGCTTAGGGGAAAATCAGAGAGAGGCAAGGGAGACAGGTACTGACCCAGAAAACCTCCCACAGGTCTATTCTGAAAAAGGCCCGGTTCCCACCCCCTCTTCTTAAATCCAGAAGATCGACTCTGACCAGGGACGATGACTGATGTAACCCACCCTCATTCCAACGGATATACACTCCGCCAAAGAGACGCATTTTGAAACTTTGGGAAAATTGAGGGAGGAAAAACCCACAGTTTCATCATGGGTAACATCTGGGTGTATTTCTTCCACTTTCCATGCTTATGTATTTTTTAAAAAGTATATAATACCATCCAATTCACACTTTGCTCGGGGCCTGTGATGTCTGCTTTTTCTTAACATTATTCCAAGCCTTTTTCTGTGTTGCAACACATTCTTGCCATCCAGTCTCTGAGAGGATGGAGCCCAGTTGGAGGACTGACTGATGAAGGGGTTCAAGATGATTCGTGACAGGGAAGCAAAGAGTGAAGGAGACCCTGACTTGCCATGTTTAAGCTCATGCAAGGCTACTTCCCAAACAATATGATCCAAATAAAATAGGAGGAAAGGCGGCCCAGGAGAAATTCTCCTGACTCTCAAGATAATTGTTCTCTAAATTGGATTAAAGTTCCCCGGATCGTTCTGCTCAGGGTCAATGGTGGTCAGTCCTTCCTAGATGCCAAGAGATGCACAAAGGGTGGCTCCTTTTACCGAAGGGGATTAGTAGTCAATCATTCTTAGCGGATCTTTTCTTCAGTGCCTGCTTTCCTCTGTAAAATGTATTCACATGGTTTCTCATTTCTTAGAACCACAGCCTCCCACCTTATAAACATACACACCCTCTCTTCCTCATTTTCTCCACACTGGGCACCTTCCGGATGGGTGGCATTAAGGGAGTTCTAAAAATATTGATTTCCTATGCAATTGCAGATGTGTTGACAAATGTAACTTTTAGCAAGGGTTAACATATCCTTTTCCTGCCCGTTCTCAGCTTCTACCTTCTTATTCTCTAGACAGAAATGCCAGAAAGGGCTCGATGGCATATTGGAAGCAGAAGTGTATTGGCTAAACAATGGGTGGTTCTTAGATGGAGTAGCTCTTGCTCTGTTAGAGGATAACCATTGGAGAGGTGAAGGTCCAGGTGGGAACAACAGTGGGGCCCTTCTTTTTTTTTTTTTTAATTTTTTTAAACGTTTATTCATCTTTGAGAGACAGAGAGAGACAGAGCATGAGCGGGGAAGGGGCAGAGAGAGGAAGACACAGAATCCAAAGTAGGCTCCAGGCTCTGAGCCGTCAGCGCAGAGCCCGACGCAGGGCTCGAACTCACGAACTGTGAGATCATGATCTGAGCTGAAGTCGGACACTCAACCGACTGAGCCACCCAGGCGCCCCTACAGGGCCCTTCTTATGTGAGGCAGAGAAGCTTCCAGCCTTATCTTGTAGGGTTAACACGTACCGTCACTCTACTCCCTTCTCTGGTCCACAGATAAGGGATGAGGTATGTAGATCAAGAGAGAAGCCTGCTTTCCATTACTCTCCAGCCTCCCAGAAGGCATAAGTTGCCATCAACTAGATCCAAAAAGGCAAAAAAGACCCCAGCTCTGGGTATCCTCATGGAGCAACCCACTGGTTGCCATGGTTTGCCATGGCCTGCAGAGCTCAGGGAAGAATAAAGACGTGAGTGGACCAAAAAAGCAACAATAAGTTGTCACAGTTCGGAAGAAAAAAGATTCTTCTCTCCAAGGTTAGTTGCCTAAAGGCTTGGGACAGGAGGACAATGGAGAAGAATTTTTTCATGGTTAAGCGATTATCATTGGAGGTTTCAGAAGTTGACTGGCAGCATTAATGATCGGTGCCCTCCCCCCACCGCATCTTTGGAGAACCCATTCCCAACTTGGCTTCAGCCTCCGTTCTCAGGCCCTCACCCAGCTGCTCATGGGAAGTGTCCTCATGACTAAGGATGAGCAGATGGTGGGAAATGGGGCGGCGGGGGGGGGGGGGGGGGGGGTTGAAACAGGATGGAATCATTATACTAAAAGCTCAGCCAAAGTGAAAGAGGAAAGCCGGTGTTAACTTCTAGCTCACAGAGTGGCTGGGGTCCACATTGGGAAGTATGCTGATGCGAACCCTAAGTGGTTAGCAAATGAGACACAGACACTGTGAGGAGAAGTTGGTGATCCTTCCAACTCCTGTTTTAGAAGTCATAACGTATCAACAGCTGGAAAAAGGATCTCAACGTCCATCTCGAAAATCCCTCCTTTTGCAGATGAAGGCACGCAAGTTCAGTCTGCCCAAAGTAATGGCGAGCGATGGCCAGAGCCTGGGCTGCCCTAGGGGTTTCTGAATGGCTCCGGGTTCACGTTCACACCGCCAGCACGTAAGCCCTCCCAGCCTCGGCAGGACATTCCCCTCCCTCACACCACACCCAGCAGCATCCCACTCCTCCCCCCCCCCCCCCACCCTTTGCAGTGAGAATTATTTCTCAAGGGGGCCGCCCTGCTTGTGACTGCCTTATCTGGTGCCTTGCAACAGGTGGAGAAGCATGTGCGGGGCAGGATATCAAGCACAAAGGTCTCCAGGGAAAATCTTAGGAAAGGGCAAATGGCTGAGAAATAGGGAAAACGTAAAAGATCTGAAAGCCTCTGCAATTGGGTAGCGTTAAAAACCTACAGTGATACAGGAGGTAAAGCTGGGAACTTGCGCTCCAGGCAGAGCTGGAATATGTAAGCCTTTGTGTTCTCTACCCTCCTTTCCCCTGCCTTTGCCTCTCTCAGACACGGTCCTTCTTCTCCATAAGCAACATTTGCTTTCAGGGAAGATGTTAACAAGCACATCCACGGGGAAGCAGAACGGATAGAAAATTCTCTCGGGCAGCCTCCAGAAGATGTCAGAGTGAGGAGGGACATTGCCAACCTCGTCTGCAAAAATGTGTTTAAATCCAGGAGCTAGATAATAGGTATCGTCATGATCTGCACTGTGGACCAACGATGTTAACCTGAGCATTTTGCGGCCAGCCTGGCACACAGCGGAAGACTCTACCTCAGGAGTTCTCTTCTTCATGCATCCTTTCTCAAGACAGCTTGGTCTAAGTATTTGCAGGATCCAACGTTATTTCTCGTGTATGTCCTTTTGAGGTAATCTGCCACAGACCTCACCCGGGGCCACCCCCTGGTCCCTCCAAGTATTTGAGACCATATCCCTTCCAAGAGGTCATTAGCACTTCACTCCTAGAAAACAGGATGAGTCAGGATGAGAAAACACTCCCCTCTCCTTTTTCTTGGCCACCACAAGACTAACACACCAAACTGCAGGTGTATGCAAATTTCTTTGTTCAAGAATTAGAGAAAACTCAAAAGGGCAGGATCAGTTAAGCTGGACAAACCTCAAATGAACTGTGAACATGGGCTTTCATTCAGCTCCCAAGGGAAGGCATCTAACGTTTAGGCTTTCACAAGGAAGAGGTCATCTATGCAGGGCCGCCATATTGCACAATGCCTGGGAGCACCATTCCCGTAATAGTCTGTGATGGTTTCCCGGGAGTTGTGCAGGGCCTGGCCTACACAGCTAGAAAGGAGGCTTTGTCTCACCTAAAGTTGGCCCACCTGCGCTTAGATTATTCACATGGCCTCAAGCACCCACTTTTCCAAGTACCTGTGTCCTAAATGTACTCTCCTTCAGGAACCCTTCTCTCCTTTCCATACAAAGAGGTCTCAGCTCCCTAAATCATTCTGTCTTTTACTGTCTCATGTAGAGCTCTAGAATTAGCCATTTGGTCAACGTTGGCATGTTGGCCATCACTGAGCCTCAAAGTTACCAGTGGAAGAATGGGCTCCAGTCCCACGAGAAAGAGTGAATATGGATCCTCCAGTCCCCCCACCAGGGAGAGCTGTCCCAAGACAAACAAACACTAAGTGGGGGACAGGAGAAAAAAGATACAATTTCAACTGTGATGAGTAAATGCCCTCGCTCCACCCTCTTGGCAATGCGTGCCCAATATTGTATGACAAGCATTTGGTTTCTTTGGGGTTCTCCCTTGTGGACAGCCACCCCCATTAAAGAGCTTCAATGGGGTCTACTCATTTTCCATCTGATCAAAAGACAGTAATAAAAACCTGCATGATTTCCCGGATAGCAGAGCCTCTCTCTGAAACACACACATCCTCCAGAGACATAACATCATTGTGAAAATTTATTTTGGGGTCAGGGAGGCGGTTCAAAACATCTTAGCTATCGCAATGATTTGGACCGCCAAAAGGTGACAGTACACGAACAGATACAGAGCACATAAAGGGGAGGGGGGGGAGATGATAAGGAAATCATAATGCGGAAATCCACAAAAAGGAGAGTGATGATGAAAAAAGTTGAGAAACACTGCTCTAATAGAGGAGGGAGACAGGGGTAGGGAACGTTGCCAATTCTAACTGCTGCAATAGTTATTATTATTATTATTATCCTCGTAATCATCATCGTAATTAAAAATACTTTGTAGGCATACCCTAAATTAATCCTCCTAACAATCTTAAGGGGTAAGTACTATTATACTCATTTAAGATGATGAAACTGAGCTTTAGGGGTATTGTCCAAGGCCACACAGCTAGTAACTGGCAAAGACACCATTCCAACCCAGTTCTGTCTGACCCTGAAGTGCATGGGCTCTACCAACTTACAGAGCAGCCCATCTCTAAGTTCTGCGTCTACTCTGCCAGCCCAAGACCACCTCCAAGACTATGGAAGACGGCTAAGTTCTAAGAAAGGAGACAGGCAAATCCTGAGAGAACTCTGGATTAGGTTGAGGATGAAGAGGGACGAAGATGGCCCCTCTCTCCCCTGAGTCTGCCTCTTCCTCCTCCTCTTCTGGGAGGTAGCCGGCCACTGGGACCAGGATCCTGGAACGTGGGGCAGAGGGAGAAGTGAGGAGAGGGAGGGTGGCCCCCGCTGTGGCTCAGCTACCGGTGCTGAAACCCCAGCGCGGGACTGCAGCCAAGCCCCAGAGATGGGGTGACCTCTGTACAAACAGAACTTCCCCAGGCGGCGCTTCTGCAAATATAAACATGGGCTCACCACGTGATGGGTTCAACCAGTTCATGTAAACACTGAAGAGAGAAAAAAATTCAAGAGAAAAAATATGCTCCGAGGGACAGTGCAGGGTATGTAGTTTTGTGACTCAAAGGGAGGAAGTTCGAGAGCTAAGGGGCTCAGGACCCACTGGGTCTGCAGTAGGGTCACAGGGGCTATTCCAGACCCGGGCCCAGGGAGCATCAATCCCCTCCCAGTGTGGGAAATCTTGGGTCAGGAGCAGCGAACCATGCGTGGTCAGCTTTTCTCCTGTATCTGAGGTAAGTCGGGCTAGATTTCCATGGAAAACAGAGAGGGTAGTCCTGAAGGAGAAGGAAGAGGCACTGGGGATCAGAGCACCTTCCCCATTGGCTAGTGCCTTTGTGGAAGGAAGGTGCCTCAAGAAGTCCATTGAAGCTTGGGAAGAGCACACCTGCTTGGAAGCAGATGGATGGACTGAACTCCGAAGAGCACACCCTTCCTCCTTGCCCCTATGAGCCCCCACCCTGTTGTTTGTGCTGGCAGAAAGGATGCTTTCCCCCACAGCCCTGTGTCATCTGTCAGGCTGCCAGAAGAATCCCCGTTGTTTCTGCAAATAACCCTCGCTGCCCCTGTAAGAAAAGCCAGCTCTCCAGAGCGTTTGCAGATAGCATGTTGCCCTACATAGGAGTTTCAACAGCGCTCCATCCTGGCCTTTCCAAGGCACCCGTTACCCTAAAATAAACCGGCCAAGGAGGAGGCTGGCAGCTGGCCCTAGTGGACAGTAGGGGACAGGATGCCCTGTGCTGCTGCAGTGGTCTCTCTAGCATTTCCGGGAGAGACCCCAGAGCTCTAGGACACCCCCATCGCCAGGCAGTCAGAGGAGGACGACAGGGGCCATCACAGGCCCAGCACCGTGTCGGGATTTTTCCAGGGAGGTATGGCCTCCTGGAGGCTCAGCAGGCCCCCAGCTGAGGGGCCCATCTGACCCTCCTGGGAACTGAAAGTGCACCAAAACCCAGTGCAACTTAGGGAAGGGAGAGGGACAAGGCCTGGCCCTGAGGAGACCGGAAGAGGACGAAGAAGTAGAAAGAGAGACTAAGGATCCGTGGATTTCGGTATATTAACAACAAATCCCCCATGCCTTACTATACACATTTATTTTCATATCATCAGGTGGGCACGGGGAACTGTCTGTAAGGGACACACCAATAACAGAGAAATCCTATAAGCGACAGAAGGTAGCCCAGTGGGTTCCTACCCACCCCCCTTCTTATCTGTGCGCTCTTGGACAAGTAACACAACTTCCCTGTATCTCGGTTTTTAAATGGGATTAATAAAGTGCCTACCTCCTCGAGGAACTATGAGGATTGAATGCGTTAGTATTTGTAAAGCATTTAGCACAGCGCCGGGCACATATGGAGCATTATCAGCATTTATCGAACACAACACGGGCTCAAATGATTCTGCCCCCGACTTCGTACCCAAGGGCTCCTCACCCTATTCTTTGCCTCATTTACTCGTTTGTTCAGTAAATGTTTATTTAGGGCCTACTACATGTCAAACTCCGTGTTGATATTGCAGCTGTGAAAATGGTCAGAAGCAATCACGGTCTGCCCACTCCTGGGGCTTGGAGGCCACACGTCAGCTCTTTTCATGGGCTTTTCCTCTGAGCACCTCCAAATCCCCGTCAGGTTAAACCGGCCCAACCCACATCAAATCTGGCCTGGGGGCGCACGCCCCTGAATGCAGGACCTGAAAAGGAAAATTGCTTGTGGTTTTACAGCCGTCCGAGCCTTGGTGTTCAGGAGACCGAGCTGCCGGGGTCACTGAGCCCCACGCCGGAATGCAGATGGCATAAGCCCACATTTAGCTGGGGCGGGGGGGGTTGGGGGGGGTCAGTAGACTGCCTCGCTCAACGCCCATTCCAGCTTCCAACAGGTTTTCCTCCAACTGCAGAGGCTAGAACCCCCAAAACTACATTTCTCAGATGCTCACACAGTTAAGGTTTGGGATGTGACTTGGGACCTCTAACTTGATTTGAAATCAAGTTACTGAGGGGCGAGGTGTGCCTGGGTGGCTTAGTTGGTTAAGCATCCTACTCCTGATTTTGGCTCAGGTCATGATCTCACGGTTTGTGGGATCGAGCCTGCTTCGGATTCTCTCCCTCTCTCTGCCCCTCCCCTACTCGCTCTCTCTCTCTCTCTCAAAATATATAAATAAAAATTAAAAAAAAAAAAGAAACGAAGTTATTAGGGAAGAGAAAATCAGTATGGGATGCCCGTTTAACTGGAGCCGGCTGCGGCTGTGGCCTCCTGATTCAGCAGGTAGGTTTCCGAGCTGAGCAGAGGCAAGAGCTCCCGCTGGGGCCCAGTTCTGCCGTGTGGTTGCAGGAGCCGTTCCCGGAAGCTCATCCTAGAGCGTTTTCCCTCTGCCCTCCCAGTTGGTCGGTGATACATCCACACCTCTTAATAAACCCCTCTCAGCCTACACTAGCTGAAGCGGACTCCATTATCAGCAACTGAAAGCGGGACACCCTACCCAGAGCCGACCACCCGTAACAATGTAATTAGGATTGAACCAAGGCCTACACCTAATGAGAAAACTATAGTCCCTAAGGTGCCAGGAAGAAGAAGCCACCAGTTTCCTTGCCACTTGGCTGGCACCAACCGCAGGACCAGCCGTGAGAGTCAACAAAGTCCTGCTGGGCAGTTTTTCTCTATAGGAGGCTTGGCAGGATCACCAGGCAGAGACAAAGGTTGAAAGGTTTTGGCCGCAAGGCCACGCGTAGGAAAGCGGAGGAGACGGTACACTCTATGCTTCGCTGCCTTAGCCCTCAGTCAGACAGGACTTCTTTCTCTCTCTCAAACACAGCAAGTGCATCCCTGCCCCAGGGCCTTTGCCCTTACTGTCCTCTCCGCTGGGAAGTGACTTTCTATCACATTTCCCTATTCTATCTTCTCGCCAGCATTGATCAACTATTTTCCTGACTTCTTTGTTTATGTGTATATTACCTGTTTTCTACCATTAGAGCATACGCTTTCAGAGCCCAGGGGTTCTGACTTGTTCACACTGACTCCCTAGACTGTAGAACATGCCTGGCACATAGTAGGGGCTCCAAGAAATGTGTTGACTAACTTGTTCGCTGACTCTCATTCTTCAAAACCTACTTCCCGAGATCAGAGGTTTTTGAGCCCACCAAAAAGGCCCAGCCTTTTGGGTACAAATGAAATCCCAAGTACATTTCGAGAACAGAAGGGGCTCATGGGTTAAACCCTGGAGGTCAATGGCAGGGAAATCCTTCTCCCCTGAGAAATTAATAAGTTAAATCAGATGGAAATAAATTTAATCTTCTCCTTCTTCCCCTTATTACCCTAATTGGTTTAATTTTGGGGCAAACTTTTCAGCATTTCTCACAATAGAAAACAACTCCTGTTGCGTTGGTAGAGCCCAGAAAGTAATTATCCTGTGGTTTCGTTCTAATCCACTAACAGACACCCTCTGGCTTTGAGGACCCCTCAGAGTGAAAAAGTAAATAATAAAGGTCAGAACTTGCTTTTTCCATTTCTTATGTTTTTTTTTTTTAATTAAAACCTATGATAAAATGATTAGGCATGACAATGATCTTCTTTTGCAGTTAAAAAGAAGGTGCGTGATTTAGAGTGCAATGTAAGACACGAATAAACAGAAGCAAAAATCTAAATACAACCGAGCATCTCATTCACTAACCTTTAACTGGTTTCAAATATTGCTGAATGCAGCCTTGGTTTTATTCCAGAACTGACTAAATTAAACTCTGTTTGATTATCCTAACTTGGACATCAACTTTCCCCGGGGCTTAGCCCAAGTCTAATGTGCTTTGTGTCTTTTGTAGCGGTTTTGTTTAAAAAAAAATAAATAAATAAATTGCAAGGAGCTTCTATCAAGCTTTGATCTTTTCCTAACAAGAAAGACCTTTAATGTCTTACTTGCAATTTATTAGAGAAAAGTCCAATTTGTCCTTTTATGTCCCCAAGCTCTTTTTCCGCTTCCTCTCCCACTTTGCTGCCCACCAAAACCCAAGGAAAAAAATCAAACGTTTTCAGCCTTTATACAGCCTCACTCACTGTGAGGTTTCCAACCCAAGAGGTATCTGTGAGTTTGCAGAGTCAAACCAGCACTCCCAGGAAATGTCTGCCATGGATACAGACTGTCCTGTTGAGAGAAGCATCAATTATTGACCTTTGACACCAGACTTATTTTAAACAGGCAAAAATGCTATTTTCAGAAGGTATGGGAACCCATCCATTACACCCAAATTGATGTGCAAAACCTTTTGAAAGTCCGGAACAAAGAGACAAGATAGAAACTAGCACAATTGCCAACAGAAGGGGAAGGTACTGGGGACGGTCACCCAGGTGACACAGGTGCCTCTCCCCCCTCCCCATCCCCTTTGTTCTCCATTTGGCGGCATGAATATGAGATAGAAGCCTCTCCTCTGTCCCCGGGCACCGAAGTTTAATCCAGCACTTGTCAAGCAGCGGAGCAAACTTTCCCAGCTGTCACCATGAGTCAGCTCACTCGAACAGATGTTGACAGTTTGGTTTACAGAGAAGAGAGCCGGAGAAAGAGGGGAGGGGAGGGGGTGGGGGACATGGAAGGGAGAGGGTTATTGCTCAAGGAGTCTGGCTCTCAAGGACCCGCAGAGGCTCCAAATTCCCGGGCATCCCTGCGTCTGACCTTTCTCCCTCTCCCTGCACTGGAACATCTATATGTGGTGAACCTTCTTTGTCACGTGGCCTCAACTCTCTGCTCCCCACTCCGTCTCAGCCCTTCCTCCTTCCTGGTGCTTCCTCATGCTTGGACAAACCTCTGAGGATCATCTAATCCGGTGGTTTATAGATTATTCAGGACAGTAAAGTGTCCTCCAAAGTTTGGGGCCAACATGGGAATAACAACCCCTCATTTTCCAAGAGGGATATTGTGATTTATGAGAAATATATATTTGAACTTTGGGCCCACGTCTGGGGCGATGCTCCTGAAACCTTTGGAACTTCCTAAGTAGTGAGAACGATAAAGGTGTCCTTTGTTAGGTCAATGAAGTAAATTTTGGAAAGAACCTAAGGGTGAGGGCTGGTTGCCAGGAGAACCAACTTGGTATTTAGAGGTCACCATTGACCTCTGATGAAGGGAGACGGGTGGGGGACTGGGGAGGAAGTTCCATCACTAATGGCCAATGATTGAATCAATTATGCCTACTGCGCGAAGCCTGCATAACAACCTGAAGGGACGGGGTTCTGAGAGCACTGAGGCCAGAGAATAGGTGTCGAAGTGGGGAGAGTGGCATGCCTGGAGAGGCCGTGAGGCTCTCAGCCATTTTCCCCATACCTTGCCCTACACATTTCTTCCTCTTGGCTGTTCCTGTGCTACATCCTTTTATAATAAACAGGTGATCTAGTGAGTAAAATGTATCTTTGAGTCCTGTGAGCAGGCCCAGCAAATTAATTGAACCCAAGGAGGGGGAGGTGGGCACCTCCCATCTTTGGTAGGTCAGAAGCACAGGTGGTAACCCGGGCTTGCAACTGGCCACCTGGAGTCAGTGGGGACAGTGGTCCGGTAGGACTGAGCGCTTGACCTGTGGGATCTGAAACTACGTCCAGGTAGCGTCAGAATTGATTTCATTGCTTGGTGGCATCGGAAGACCCACACGCATGCTGGAATCGGGTGTAGAATTATACCAAGTAGGTGTTATATCAATCAAGGGGGTTTTCAGAGGCAGGTAACAGAGAACCAACTCGAACTGAACCCAACATTGAGGAGATTTCATTCCTCTTGTCTCTGGAAGGGCCCAGAGTGGCTTCATACAAGGTCACTTCAGCCTCCAGACCCTGAGGCCCTTCCCTTTCCCCAAGAGCTACCCACAGCATCCATATTTTCCCGCATGGTTGCAAGAGGCTACCAGTGGCCACGGAGCCTATGAGTTTTCACATCTGATGAGAAAAAGCAGAGAAATCTCTGTCCCAGACCTGAAATATAAATCTTTCCGTGAGCTAATCTGATTGGGTTAATTTGGGTCACTGACGTAACCGATAACGGTCACCGGATTCAGCCAGTGGTTCTCAAATTTTTCCAACTTGGGATCCTTTTAAAATTCTAGAAGTTACTGGGGACCCCAGAGAGCTTTTGCGTAGGTGGGTTATCTACTGATGTGTATTGCATGAAAAATTAACACTAGGAAGTTTTAAAAATACGTATTTATCAATTCATTTTAAAATAACAATAAGAAACTCACTACCTGTTACCATAAATAACATTTGTTATGAAAAATAACTATTTTTTTAAGCTTAGTGAGAAGTATGGCATTGTTCCACGTTTTTGCAGATCTCTTTAATTTCTAGTTTAATAGAAGACAGCTGGGTTCTCATATCTGCTTCTGCATTCAATCTGCTGCAAGATCACATGACAGTTAGCCTCTGGAAAAATCCAGTGTACTCCATAAAAGAATAAGAGTGAAAAAGGCAAATAATGGCTTAGTCTAAAAATAGTTTTGACCTCCCAGACACCCTGGAAGAGTCTCATGGCCACACTTTGAAAACTTCTGGCTTAGACTTATCAGAATTGCCCTCTAATAAGGGGGATGGGGTGGACCCCTGCCCAAAACTGGATCCAGACAGAAAAGGGCAAGGGGTCTGGATTTCAGGGTCAATCAATTGTGTCACCTTCCCTGACACTAAAAGCATACAAACAGGAAAAAAGAAAACAACTGCCATCTATCATCTCCGACATTTCTTTGTTTCTTTTAAGAGCATTCTGATTCAAAAGACATCAGATGAGCATAATTTCAAAATGAAGGGTACTAGTTTTGATTGACTACATAAATTTTTATAAAAAATGTACCATGCTGATTGGACATGGAAGGAGGGGCGAAGAGACGGATGGTCTATAGCCTGAGAAGCCGGTGGAAGAGAATGGCGTTTCCTGAATGAAATAGAGGGCTAGATGGGGGGAGCAGGTTTGGGGCAGAAATGATGACTTCCACATTGGCCGTGTTGAACTTGATGGGGCCTGGGAGGCAGCAAGTGGAGAGATCAGGGGTGAGGGCAGAGATCTGGAGCCCAGGAAAGGGTCACAGTTACAGGAAAAGCTTTGGGAGTCCTAGGTATGTGAGTGGCAACTGAAGGCCCTGCAGGAAAGGAGGTGGCCCTGGTGGGGGCGGGGGGGGGGGGGGTGCTGGATAAGCAAGAGGTGAGAGACGGCCAAGGGGGAGCACTAAGGGGCACCTGTCTTTAAGAGTGGGTAGGAGAGGAAAAACAGGCAGAGGATACTGAAGAGGAGTTGCCAGGAAATCTAGGAAAGCTTGTTCCAATCGACTGTCTTGAAAGTTTCAGGAAGAGAACAAGGGTGGTGAAGCAAATGTGTGCGAGCTGGGTTCTAGAAGACTGTGTATGGGGGCTTGGAGCTGATTTGCCGGCTGCCTTCACGTCTAGCCTCTTGCCTCCAGGGCCTGCAGCCTCAAGCTTTCTCCCTACTTAAAAACAAAAACAGGGGCGCCTGGGTGGCAGTTAAGCATGCAACTCTTGATTTGGGCTCGGGTCACAACCTCAAGGTTTGTGAGTTCGAGCCCCACATTGAGCTCTGCACTGACAGTGCAAAGCCTCCTTGGGATTCTGCCTCTCCTTCTCTCTGTCCCTCACCTGCTTGTGCTTGCTCTCTCTCTCTCTCTCTCAAAATAAATACATTTAAAAGTAAGTAAATAAAAACGAAAGCAAAAACAAAGAACAAGAAAACTAGAATCAGAAAAGAATCTCTAAAGATTATTTTTAATGACTATATAGTATTCCCCCATTTGGATAAGCCATACATGATGGTAAGTGCTCACGGTAGGTATACTAGCAAAAAAAAAAAAAAAAAAAAAAAAAGGCAAGACACCAAACAGGATATGAAGCGTGATTCCATTTGGGGAGGTCTACCTGGGTGCATCGATATGAACTTGTACATGCATGTAAATTGACCCACACATGGTTAAACGAAATGAGGCCCCCGGGGTGTGGTTGGTTGGGATTTGGCTCTTTAGTTCTACTGAGTGCAGCTGCTAGCATTGTAAGCTGATGAGATTCCAAAGGGGTGGGAAGGTTTCAGTGCCAGGTGGCTGGAGAGGCTGAGGAAGAGTTTCTTGGGAAAGAGAGAGAAGAGACCATGAGACAATTTCCACCAGGATTAAAATGTCAGAGAAAGCACACAGATGTTTAAAGCGTATGGGAGAAAGGCAGGATTTGTTGCATAGAGTGATATAAACATCTCCATCATCTCCCAAGAAATTCTAGAACAATCTACATTGTCCAGCAAGGATTTAGAAGTTGGAACGGGTAGGACTAGGGGGCCCAGGGAGGCTTAGCTACTTATGAGTTACCAAACAATACCAACAGCAAGAATAACCTGGATGGCTCTCATTTCTTGAACTGGGCAGTGCTCACTGAATCTTCAAAACAGCCTTATAGCATAGGCACCATGATTATCCCCATTTTACAGACTGAAACAACTGAGGCAGGGAGAAGTCCATCGTTGTCGAAAGTCACAGAGCTAGTAACTGGTTGGCACCTGCCCAGAGATCTTGCTTTTAGCCTCTGCACACCGCTATGCCTCTCAGTAAACTAAGCATTACACCTATTTGAAACTGGAACAAATGCTCCACAGTTGTCTCTGAGTTATACAGGCACAGGGTGATTTGGGTTTCCTTGTTGATGCATTTTCTATATATTTCATATTTCCTGCAGTGACCAGGTGTTACTTTTATAATCGTATGAAAATAACAAAAAAGATCTTATTACATCATCAGTTACATAAACATCAGTTACAACTGATCAGAGCATAAATGAGACCTCTCTTAGAAGGATTTACCTTTTGGGTCACCTGGGTGGCTCAGCGGGTCAAGCGTCTGACTCTTCACTGTGGCTCAGGTTATGATCTCAACCGTTTCACGAGCTCAAGCCCCACGTCAGGCTCTGTACTGACAGCTCAGAACCTGCTTGGGATTTTCTCTCTCTCTCTCTCTCTCTCTCTCTCTCTTTCTGCCCCTCCCCTCCTTAAGCTCCCTCTTTCTCAAAATAAATTAATAAACTTTTAAAAATTATTTTAAAAAAGAAGGATTCACCTTTTAATAAGAAGCAAATTCCTAGCCGAAAGGAGACAGACTTCTCATCAGCAAGCAGGCTGGTAAACACTCTAGCACTGGAGACTCTGAAGTCACCCTACCTGGCCACAACAGTGCTCCCTAGAGCAGCACCCTGGAAAGAAGGGAACCAGAGGGATAGTGACCCCCCAAACATAAGTCAGAGCTTAAAGAATGTGGGAGCCCCTGACTTGTTCTTCGAGGTCCCCCCTGAAATTAGCATGATATTATACAGCAAGTGCTCAACAAATGCTTATTAATTCATGTGATTTTCATGTTCCCACATGACCTACCAAAAAGAAGGAATGCAAACTGCCCTCAAGAAGGAAGTTTAAGAGGGCTTCTGAAACCAAGGCACGGGGCCGCACAAAGACCGAATTTGCTACCCTGGAGATACTGCCCAACATGACAGACTTAGTTCAGCCTAGGAACATTAACAAGGCAGAGGGATGACCACGGGGACTTTTGAGGACTTTAATCATCTTAGCACAGGCAGCATGCCCCACCTGAAAAACACCAACACAAATGACACGACACCTCCAGGCCTGGGTTCGAGTCCCGGCTCACAGAGGTTTGTAGAATCCGGGGTGTGATGGGACCTCATGGGTCTTCCCATCCCCCCCCCGCCAGCCACGTGCAAAGCCCTCCTGGTGACTGGCCAGTCTCCCTCTGACCACTCCTCCCTGGGTCCCCAAAGAGCCCACTCTATGAACAATCCTCCGAAAGACACAAACGGCTCTAGAAATGTGGATCACGTGAGGGGCAGATGCCCTGAGTTACCCTAGGATGTGGAACATGGTTGATAGCCAAACCACAATGTTCAGGAGACTCAACTCTGCCTTCTCTCACACCCTCCAGGCCACAGTTTGTCATCAGAATAAACCGACCCACCCACCAATGCCCTCAGAATTCTGGATTCCTTTCTTCAAGCCGTACGTCCAGATAAGACAAGTCACTGCTCACTCGGCGAGCCTGATCATATCTCCAACTCTTCTTAGGCCTCCGTTTGCTCATCTGGAAAATGAGGAAGTTAGATAAGATGATCTCTCGCCGAAATCTAAGGCTAACACTGCGATGCTGTGATTCCTCTTGAGGGTAACATGGCAGGTGGGGAGACAGTACTCAGGATTCATGTGGGACTCACACATGAACACCAGGTAGAAACAGCCTTGGCAATTAGCAAAGGCTCAGCCATGAAAAGTGGATATATTCACACGTGAGAGCTAGACGACTCCCAAGGTCCAGGTACACAGAGCCAGGGCAGAGTCTTAAGTCCCCTGAGGGGAGGGCCCCACCCGCCCAGCATCTGTCGGGCTGCACGAGATCTCCAGCCAAATCTCCAAAAGCACACCCACCCAGCATGGCTCCGGGCCTACTGGGCGTGGGGAGATGGGGTCTTTTCCAGATGAGGCTTCCAAAACTAGCTCGCAGGGCTGGGGAAGCCCCCGGGGTAAGAGAGAAGGGGTAAGCCAGCAGAGAAAGCAGGAAAAAATAAGAATCTGTATATCCAGAGTCACTGCCCAGAAGGACTCTTCCGTTGCATAGACAGGATGGGGTGGTACCAAGATGTGCCCACCATGTTCCTCAGCCTTGTTCTGGCACAGGCAGGCTGGCAGGGTGGCAGGGTGAAGACACAAGCTATGGCTAAGACTGCCTGCTCCCAGCCCCACGCCACCCCCTGATTCACAGCTGTGCTCCTTGGACCCAGTAATTCACCTTTTAAGCTCGGCGTCCTCATCTGTGTAATGGGGACGCTACTAACCTCTTCATTAAGGTTCTTATGGGGATTGAGTGAGTTGATTGGTTTTTAATCGAGATGATATTAGTAAGCGCTCAATGAAGAATCCGGAACCTAAGACACAATAGGGTTACTTAGCAGCAAGTACTCCTCGCTGTGCATCCTTAGACCTGCCCTCGCCCAGCCCCGTCCCAGGGATGGAGCTACTGCCTCTCCTGAAGTTCCTGAGTTTGGGAGAGATGGCGAAAGGGAGGAGGCAGGAAGGAAACCGACCCCCAGTGATAGAGCAGAGGAAAAAGTTTTTCCTTCTCTGTGGTCCAACCCCAGGGTGCCCCTGTAGCTCCTGGTGGGGGGAGCGGGGGGCTGCGAAGGCAGCAGCTGTACCCACAGGTCAAATGGACTCTGGCCCAGAAGCACAGGTGGCAGATAGGGCCTAAGGGACAGAGGTGAGCAAGTGGGTCATGGCACGTGGTGGAGAGACGGGGGAAGGAATGTTTCACAGTGATGCGAACGGGGAGAAATGGGATAATCAGGGGCCAAACCCCAGTGGGGAGGGGAGAACAAGGAAAATTTTCACACGACAAGTATGTGCAAACACTGCATGGGGCACACGTACGCCAGAAAAAAATTGTTGTTTATCTGAAATGCAGATTTAACTGGACGGCCTATATTTTTATTTGCTAGATCTCGCAGTGTTGGTAGGAAGGACTAGGACAGCAGGCTGGAGAGGCTCCGGTGGACGGGAAGAGGGGAGCTGGGCTCAGCTGAGGAGGAGGAGGGAAGGAGGAAGAACGCGGGCAAGCAGGGCATACAGGAAGGGCCAAGGGAGACCCCCTTGCTTAGACTAGGGAAGGTGACAAGCTGGCCAGGCGTAAGGGAGAAGAGGGAGCACTCAGGCCTCACGTGCAAAGGCCCAGGGTCTGAAACAGCACGTGTTCTGAGAACTGATGGCGTCCAGTGTCACTGGTGGGACTGGGGCAAAGGGCACGAGGCAGGGAGGGCGGGCCCCCACCTCAGGAGGCTATCCTTATCAGAACGCATTCATGCACAACCCTGTGGGCAGCTCCAGCCTGCGAGGCTCTCTTCCTGGGATAGCTAGTGAGCAGACAGACGCGCTCACCGCTCCCGTGGGAGCCCCCCTCAGTTTTCCCCGGCTGCGACACTTAGCACACAATGTTGAACGGAGTGTTCCCTCCTCTGTGCCACACACTAGAACAGGGAGCTCCCTAAGGAAAGAGACTTGGATTAAATCTCTAGTACCCAGCATGGTGACTGGTACCCAGCACCTGTTGAAGAAATTTATAGGCTTGGGGTACAAGACCTGGCTATGTGCATCCTGGTGGAGAAGTCTAGTCCGGTTGGAATTTTGGATCTGGAAATGGGGAAAGGATCAGATGCTTAAGATCGGATTTTTCTAGTCCAATATATGGACGGTATGTAAATACCCTTGTCTAGGGAAAGTATAAGCATCGTCAAGTTAAATAAGTTTCCTTGGTTAGCCATGAATAGAACTCACCTTGACCGACTTGAAGGAAAACACAAGATGTACCACACAAACAATGACAAAACCCGCTGGGGGGGGGGGGGTGGGGAGTAGGGATTATTTGGGGGCTAACGTAGGGACTCAGAGGAACAAACAAACAAAAAAACTGGAAGTCAAGTTTAGAAAGGCTGGATCCAGGGTAGGTCAGGGCATCTCTGTGGAGCGGAAAGGAAAGTCTGTGTGCTCAGGATCCCTCTGTGGGGCCCCCCAGTGTGGTTCAGCTTGCTTACTCACTTCAGCTAATTCTCAGGAGAGACAATCTGGCTGGCATAGCCTGGTCCTGGACCCACCTCTTGGTTGAACCAGGACAGGTCACCAACCAAAACAGGATACCTGCGGGTTAGTCAAGGACAAGACTTTATGGAGACCAAGGTGAACCCATGGATAATGACACCACATGAAATTAGGGTGGTGTTATCAGAGAAAAGAGAAAATGGATGCCAAACAGCCCCCACACAAGTGTCCTTATAATTATGAAGCTTTGCCACACGGTCAGGATGCAAAGTACTTGAACAAGTGAGCCAAGAACGCCACAAAGCCTCCTTCCATGGTAATTTCTACGGAAGATCGTATACAAACTCCCTCCTGAGATTATCTGAATGGAGCATTGACAGGAAATAGGAGAATAAAATTGGTAATGTCTTTAGCTGTTTCTGGGTCTACAAGAATCAATGTTTCAGGATGGCCAGGGGAGCCTGGAAGGTTTGATATCATCTATTGTGTGTCTTTTATACATGACAGAGTATGAAATCACGCTATTTCATTTTTGGTGCGGTGGCGATGGGGGCGGCCAGGGTGCAGTGGAGGAAGCTGTTGGAATAACCAACTTCAGTGTGAATCGGTAATGTCTCATTTACGTGCCTTCAGTATTGCAGGTGCACGTGTCAAGATAGACACCCAGATACGTTGCCGTGCTGCAGGCAAGCTGCCCGCCCTGTTGGAGCACCTGGGATTTGCAGATTTGGAGGAGCCTCCCTGTGCAAACAACTGTCAAGAATGATGGATGCTGAAGTCTCGGGTAGAAGGAAGGCATACGCAAGAGACCCGAGCTCTGGGAATCTGTTAGAACTCGGTTCCGTTCTCTTCATCCTTGACTATCAAGGACCAATGATTGGTGATTCTTTCCAGGTTGCCCAGAAGACGTTGGAAGCAAGGCACCAGAGAAGTGATATCTGAGCAGAGTGGAGGAGAGAGAGGGAGAGGAGAGCAAGAATGGTAATAGGGGAGGGAGATGCTGGGGCAGTGAGCCAATGGGGGAGACCAAGAGGTGATTTCTTATGTCGGTCAGAAACTGGGATGAGTTTTCCCTTGAAACTATTATTTTGGACAAGGAATCCTATTCTCCAGCTGAGATACCAATCCCCTTTCTCCTAATTTTTAAAGCTCAAGAGTCTTTCCATGACCTTCCTAAACTGCCCTGCTCAGTTGATCTGTCCCTACACCTCGCATTTCCCTGTTTCCTACCCACAACCTAGAGGACATCTCGTATAACAATTACTCAGGTTGTTAAAACCCACAGACCCTCTTCCCAAGTTTTAAAATAAATAACAGGGGCGCCTGGGTGGCTCAGTTGGTTAAGCGTCCCGCTTCGTCTCAGGTCATGGTCTCACAGTCCATGAGTTCAAGCCCTGCATCGGACTCTGTGCTGACAGCTAGGGGCCTGGAGCCTGCTTCGGATTCTGTGTATCCCTTTCTGCCCCTCCCCCAATCTCTCTCCCTCTCTCTCTTTCTCTCCCTCCCCCATTAAAAAAATAGACATTAAAAAATTAAATAACAGCAGTCCTGTTCATGTATATCGTCCTGTCCAGGCTGCAAAGCATACTCACTCACGCAGTCCTCTCAGTGACATAGGGAGGGTTGACATTATTTTCCTTCCAAGCTAAGAAAACAGCAATAGAGAAAGATACGTGTCCAAGATGACGTAGCTGGGATGGGGCAAAGTGGGGAGGTTAATCCCACACTTCTTTTTTCCTTACTCTCAGAAACATCTTTTATACACGTGTTTGTAACACTACTGGCAAGTTTCACAGTGTGGCAGTTACGTTCATTCACTAAAATAACACTCACCTGAAATCTGTCCACGAGCAGTTCACAGAGAATCATCTCTTTAAAACGCCAGCTTTATTGAGGATGGCTGACAAACAAAAATTGCATGTATTTCAGGTGTACAATGTGGTGGCTTGACAGAGGGACACACCGTGTGGCCACGACCACAATCAAGCTATTTAACGCATCCATGACTTCACACAGTTACCATTTGTGTGTCTGGGGTGAGAACACTCAGGAACTCTTCCAGCAAATTTCAAGTATACGGTGCAGTATTACGAAGTGTGGTCTCCATGCCGTGCATTCAATCCCCAGAATACTATTCATCTTATAACTGGAAGTTTCTAAATTCTGACCGTGTCCCCACTTCCCCCAGCCCCCAGCCCCTGGCAACCCCCATTCTAGTCTCTATTTCTCTGAGTGTTACTTTTGTAGATCCTACATAGAAGGGACATCATGCGATGTTGGCCTTTTTGTGTCTGGCTTATTTCACTTAGCATAATGTCCTCCAAGTTCATCCACATCGTCACAAATGGCAAAATTCGCTTCCTTTTGAAGCCTGAACAATACTACGTTGTGTGTGTGTGTGTGTGCATGCGTGTGTGTGCGTGTGCGGGCGTACGTATCCCACGGTTCTTTATCCGTTCATCAGTCAACATAGCCTTAGGTTGTTTCCATGTCTTGGCTACTGTGAATAATGTTGCAATGAACACGGGAGTGCAGATTTCATTTCTTTTGGCTATACACCCAGGAGTGCGAATTCAGAGCTCCCTCCATAACCCCACACTGCCTGAAATCAAGGCTCTTCTCAGCCCGCCAGAAGGAAGCATGATTTGCTCTGGAGAAGACAGAGAAAGTGAGGAGAAAGCAGCGAGGCTGCTTCTCAGGATGGGAACCCCCTTCAGATGTTCCTCTGGAAGGGAGATACTGTCTGATCCGTCCATTCTGAAACCAGGCACAGAGCCGCTGATAACTCGGTTGACATGTGGCTGCCTCTCCTCACCTCTTTTCTTTTTTTTTTTTTTTTTAATTTTTTTAATGTTTATTTATTTTTGAGAGAGAGACAGAGACAGAGTGTGAGCAGGGGAGGGGCAGAGAGAGAGGGAGACACAGAATCTGAAGCAGGCTCCAGGCACACGGAGCCTGATGTGGGGCTGGAACCCACGAGCCATCAGATCATGATTGAGCTGAAGTCAGACGCCTAACCAGCTGAGCCACCCAGGCTCCCCTCTCCTCTTTTCTTTTGTAGCACTTGTGGTTGGGTACAATATGACCTGACCTGAACTCCAAAGATGGACCCTGATTGGTCTAAGCCAATCAGATAATTCCATCCAATTCACCATAAAAGTTAGCCCAAGGACGAGCAATAATCCACATTTAAGCCAATCAGCTCACAGCGTTCCCCTGGGAATTATAGTGCTTAGTTCACGTTGGCCCAATGAGAGAAAGTGCAGGACCGGGCTGATTTCATGGGCATGTGACCCGTACTCACACAGAGTCCTACACTTACGAGGGCCCCATACGTGGTTTAATGCTCTGGGTTTGCCTTCTTGAAGTTCTTAGTAATTGTTGAACATGACATGCATTTTCCTTCACATTGATCCCCACAAATTATGTGGCTGGTCCTGCACAGGACTGGTTTGTTGGCTGAGGGTGGAACAAGGAAGCATGCAGCCATGCTTGCCGTAGGCTGCTATCTTGCAACCATGAGAAAAGCCAGCCTGAGGACAAAGACAACACTTCGAGGAGGGCAGAAGTGAGAGAATCCTAGAGAACAGGAGCTCTGATTGAGTCATGCGTAAGTCCATCACTCAGCTGGACTCCTTGATCACATAAGCTAAAACATCGCCGTCTCAGTGGAAGCAGATTTCAGGGTAATTTTCTGTTACTTGCAACTGAGCAGATCGTAACTGATAGAACAAAGGACGATTGTCAATGCATTAACTTAGACACTTAGAGCCACATCTGTAGGACAGGAATGGGTGACCTCAGCTACCTCCCCTACATATACTGCACTCCAGTCGCATCTTCCTCATGCAGTCTGTCCTGCCCACTCACTCCGGCCCCTGGGGTCACTCGCTCTTCAGGACTCCTGAAGCAGCTCAATCAAAACTTGAACACTTGGCTTAGGACGTGCTCAGCACTGAGCTGAGCAGAACCGTTCGTGGGCCTTATAGTGTTTATAAAAGAGGCATAAAGCCTCTTGCATTTAGAGCTGGACAAGACCCAAGAGGTTGAGCCTAACACCCCTTCATTTTCCAGATGAAACAAAGCCTGCAGGGAAAATGACTTGTCCAAGGACACATAGCACATCAAAGGCTGATTCAAGCCTCGGCCACCATCCCTTGACCCCCACTCTGCCTCAGGAACAATCCTGGTATTTTTACCTATGAGTTGAAAAATTGAATCTTCGTAAGTGCTCACTAAAAGTGAGCTACTATTATAATACTCTTCCTCGAGATACTGCTTATGGTTATTTTGCACGGACATTTAGCTCTTAAGTTGATGTTTGGCTTTTGGTGGACGTATGCTTTACCACCTTCCAAAGACTCCTTCGTGACAGGACCGTGTCACAACCGATTAACATCTTCCAGAGCACCTAGGGCAGGGCTCTGCACTCAGAGAGAACTCAACAAAAAACCGTTGACTCACTGGCTCACCTCCTCTAGCAGGTAGGATGCGAGAATTTCCACTTTGTCAGCTTTGGAAAAGCCTGGCTTGCTGGTTTGCAAGACAGAGGATCTCACCAATGAATGTTAAAGATCGGCCAGTCAAGGGAAGGTTCCAGGGACTTCTTGAAGTGATGGGGACAATATACCTGTTCTTTATGCCAGCTGTTGACAAGATCCAAAAGAATGGGGGCTGTACCACAGCTGAAGATATTTGAGTTAGGTACTGAGAAGAACTTCTTCTCTCTGTGGGGACTCTGATACAGTTTCAAAGAAGGTCATGGTGTTTTCTGGACACTTCTAGAAAAGGGGACACCGATTGCTAGTATGGTTGGCCTGAGGTGCCCCAGTGGCTAAGCGGACGGATGTCTGGTATTCTTTGGCAGTCTTGGGGTGGGACGAGAGCACAGACAGCAGAGCCTTGGGACCTGAGTCCTGGAGGTCAAGCCTGAGCATCCAGCAGTCCCCCTGGTGCACGATGTCGGCTCCAGAAGCTGGACCCAGGGCCTCACCTTTCTCTCCAGGATGTGCCAGGAGGGAATGGTCTGGGGACAAAGCAGTGTGAGGCAGGGATTAGGTCGTGAGGAATTAGAGCCATAATTGTCCTCCAGCAATCTGAGCTCTTGAGAGAAAGGTATGGCATAAACCGGGGCTTATAATTACAAATCAGAATTTTTTCTCTTGAAATCCCTTCTTCACTTAATATTCTTAATAATGAACCATTCCTAGGAAAAGGGAACATGAGACCTGAGAGGTGGTTTTCCAACTGAGCGGAGTATTTTGGATCCTTTTGACTCGGCTTCCCAAATGTTTTTTAATTTTTTTCCTCTTGGGATCAGATGTCACAGACTGACCAGACACTATTCTGTCTAAACAGGAAATTCCCTATCTCCAACCCCAGCCTGCTCCTCCCTTCTCCCCCTCTTTTATTTACCCTTTGACCTGAGCATAATATAAATATTTAATCTCCTTTATTACCTGAAAATTATCTGTATTTATTCTGTTTGTTTAGTGATGGTTACTTGAAAACAAAACAAAAACCATAGGATTGGGCTAAACAACCAGTTTCTTGATTTTTCCACTGAGGTAATCCCTGCTGGTATTTAATTTCAATAATTGACTGGTTGCTCCCCAAACACAGCTCAGGTTTTCCCAGTCTTCTTGCTTTGGGCCTCTTTGCCTGGCAAAATTCCACTCACCTCGCAAAACCTATTTCCAACACCCCCTCCCCCTGGGAAGACGCCCCCGACCATCTCGCCGCCTCTGCAGCTGGACCGGCACTCCCGTGTCTGTGCTCCCAGAATGCCCTGGGTGTCGTCACAGCCGGCCACCCCCTGGACCCACTGGAAGGCAACAAAATGGAGCTGTCTCGGTAGGACTCGAGAACAAACTTCCCAACTTCAGATACAGACCCTACCGCCTTCTAGTTCTAAAACCTGAGGCAAGTGTCCTAAGTTTTCTGTGGACCAGGCAGCCCATCTTTCCAGGTTTTGCTCGATTCCCTTCTGGCTTTTAAGAGACGGATGTAAGCCTCAGAGGATGGACAGATAAGGAAGAAAAGGGAACTAAACAGTGGAATAAACACCGGGATGCAGACCATCAGACGGAAGCGGTGTGAAAAGAGAAGGATTTTTCTAGAGAGGAAAGAACAGGTCATCTGGAAGTCGCTGAGACACCAAACATCTAGCCCCGAAGTTAATATCCACACATTCACTTAGCAGCCTCTGTGGCCTACTGTTTGGGAGGTGTGGGTGAATTTGTCAGTAGCCCTGTGTTCCTGCACACCGGTGAGTCTGTGACGGAGGCTCAGGTGCAGTGACAGGATGAGACCTGAGCAGGCAGGTCCCAGCAGTCTGTCCTGGCACAGATCACAAAGTCCGCCTCTCGGGCAGGACCTAGCTTTGGGATTATGCCAACCCGCCCCTGCCAAGGCAGAACTGCTTAGCCTAGGGCTAAGAGAAGCCCATGGCTGTATAACTCAGGCATCAATGTACCTTTTTTTTTTTTTTTTTTTAATGTTTATTTATTTTTGAGAGAAAGCACAAGCCAGGGAGGGACAGAGAGAGAAAGGGAGACACAGAATCTGAAGGCAGGCTCCATGCCGTCAGTGCAAAGCCCAATGCGGGGCTCGAACTCACCAACTGTGAGATCATGACCTGAGCCAAAGTTGGATGCTTAACCGACTGAGCCACCCAGGTGCCCCCAATGTACCCTCTTAACACACAAGTAAGCCCATGCCAGACCCTGGCTTTCAGTGTCCTGATGGCTTTCCCAGTCGCTCAGGCTATAGTCTGGGGTCCTTACCTTGGTCTGGCCCCCTGCCTACTTCTCTGTGTTCTGTCCCCACCTGGCCTCATTGTGGTCTCTTAAATACACCAAACCGGTCCCTTTCTAAGGGCCTTGGCACTTGCTGTCCCTCTCCTGAGGATCCACTCCTTCAGACACATGCATGGACTGTCCTCTCCTTTTGTTCGGGGGTCTGCTCGAATGTCAGCTCTTGGGTGATATCTGCCATGCTGACCTTACCTAAGGGAGGTCCTATCCTTCGCTCCCACTTACCTGCTGTACTTAGCTTTTGCACACTCACCTCACCTGCATTACATCTGTTACCTACTTGCTCACTGCCTTATTTGGTTTTTGTCAGCCTCCCCATCTGTGTATGCTCTGCGGCAGCAGAAACTCTATTTTGTTTGCTGCTGCATCATTGCATACCTGAGCAGGAACGGCAGTTAAGTGGATAAACAGAATGCAAGGCCCCCAACCCCCTCGTTCCCAGGGAGGAACCCAGGCCAGGGCCCAGAGCAGAAAGAACCTGTTCAAGGTCATACTCACTGGCTGGCGTGTCACAGATTCCAAATTGAGCCCACGACTCCTGGCTCCCAGATGGAGATTTATGGTGCCACTCCATGTGATCTGAGGACCGGCCCTGTCACCCTCACCGTTCCTAAATACACACTGCAGGCTGGACTCTGAAAGGGAGGCTGAGTGCAAAAGCCTTCCTCTGCTGTACTTGAGTCTCTTTGTAGGTCTTACTCCAAGTAAGCTATGAATCTGAATGGAAAGGTTCTTTAAGAATCCGGGTCAGAGGAACCCGGGTGGCTCAGCCGGTTGAGCGACTGACTTCAGCTCAGGTCACAATCTCACGGTTTGTGAGTTCAAGCCCTGCGTCGGGCTCTGTGCTAACAGCTCGGAGCCTGGAGCCTGCTTTGGATTCTGTATTTCCTTCTCTCTCTGCTTTTCCCCCACTCATGCTCTGTCTCTCTCTGTCTCAGAAATAAATAAACCTTAAAAATTAAAAAAGAAAGAAAGAAAGAAAGAAAGAAAGAAAGAAAGAAAGAAAGAAAGAATGAATCCGGGCCAGGGGCGCCTGGATGGCTCAGTCGGTTAAGCATCTGACTCTTGATTTTGGCTCAGGTCATGATCTCATGGTTCATGAGATCGAGCCCCGAGTCAGGTTCTGCGCTGAGCATGAAGTCTGCTTGAGATTCTCTCTCCTGCTCACTCTGCCCTTCTCCCACTTGTGCTCTCTCTGTCTTTCTCTGTCTCTCTCTCTCTAAAATAAATAAATAAACGTTAAAAAAATAAATTAAAAAAGAACCCAGGTCAAGCTCTCTCGGGTCCTCACCTCCAAGATGACCAAGGAAAGAAGGAGTGACAGTCATGCCACAAAGGACCATGTCATGTGCAGCCTACTCACTGCACCAGCTGTGCCCATTGCATGGCCAAAGACAAGGCCATTAACAAGTTCATTATTCAGAACACGGTGGAGGCCACCTTGGTCAAGGACATTTCTAAAGTGAGTGTCTTCAACACCTGTGTGCTTCCCGAGCTGCATGTGACACTCCATTACTGTGTTACTGTGTGAGCGGTCCCATTTCCAGCAAGGTACTCAGGACTCAGGAACCACTCTTGTGAGGCACAAAAGGACGAGAACACCCACACCCTGATTTAGACCCGCGGGTCCTGCCCCACGACCTCCACCAAAGCCCATGGAAAGAGCTAAGTCCTTAAGGATTGAAGAACAATGGCTCTCTAGAAAAAAATAAAATGGAGATTAGGCTTTGAAAAAGACGAAGAAAAGAAAAAAGAACCCAAGTCAAGATGATGCTGGGGGATCCGGTCACGAACTATGTCCACAGAGGGCAGGTCAAGAGTCTACTGGATTTGGTTGGGTTGGAAGACAGAAGGATTCCCAACAAGGTCAGGTGGAACTGGAGTGGGTGTCCAAGACGAGTGAAACAGAATCAGAGCCCGGCAGAGAGAGAAGAAAGACACAGCTACCCATTCATATAACGTTCACTCAGTCGATCAGCAAATATTGAGTACCTACTGGAGTATTTTGGTATCTCTAAGGATGGGTGCATGGACAAGACAACCTGTGAGACCTTACAGCCCAAGGAACCTGATCCTGTATGACTTTGTCTTCAAAGGACCTCTTTGTAGAATGGTTTCTTCATCAACGGAAGCCCTGAGTACTCAGGACAAGAAGTATCCACAAAAGAAAGAGGCACAAGCTTTTTCCTCTTCTCTCCTCTCCATCAGCAGCATGGATACCAATGATAACCATATCATGGAGTCATGGATGCTGGGCCACCCAGGGCCTCCATGGCTCATTTTGTCCATCCTCCTGCCCCTAAGAACAAACAATACTTTCTTGGACCCAGGTGAGGGTGGGCCATTTTCAGAGATTCCCAGCATAGTTAATTCCATAGCTTCCCTTGGTCTACTTTCCTTGACTATTGGCCTTTTCCATATGAAGTCTGCCCTCATGCCTTGCTGCTATACCTAATTAAGTTCTTTTGTAAAGTTCATCTCAGTTATTACAGGCGATTCCATAGACACCGGACTCCCTTTTGCACCACTTACTAACGACTACATTAAAATCTTAATCAATCAGCCAACAAATAAATATGCATCAGGCATCAATTATATGCAAAAATCTATGGTAGGTTTAGGGAGAAGTACAAAAAGAAGGCAGAAGAAAGAGCCATGGATCTGGAGACGTAAGTGAGAATCACAGCTCTGACACTTGTTCCCATGAGGACAAATCTTCTTCCTCATGTCAAATTTATCATCTGTGAAATGGGGTGGCCAATTCTTACTCCATCTATCACCCTGGGTTGTTGTGAGTTTCAATAAAAATTACAACAAGCAGGGGCTTTATAAACTGTAAAATTCCATAGAAATAATGAGTCAGATGTAAGACAATGCAGTGGAAAAACACTGAACTTACAGCCACAGGGCTGAGTGGGCCTGACTCCATCATTTACTTCCCTTGGGACTTCGGGCAGCTCATTTAACCTGTTTGCCTCTCTGTAAAAATGGCTTGTTGTGCAGATTGAGACACTGAACGTAGAAGCATCCGTCATTAGCCTCTGGTACCTTAGCAGATCTCACATCTGTATTTGTTCATTCATTTGCAGGTGACCAGGGGCAAGAAGGGCATGCAGGCAGACCAAGAAGAGATTGCAAGTGTGGTGAACACCTCGGTTCGACCAGGCATAAAGGGTCAGCCTGGGAACAATGAGAAACGAGACTGGAAGGGTTGTGGAGGGGGTAGGGAGGGTGAATGCCAGACTAAGGAGTCTCAACTTGACAGAACCATTTGTAGCCATTAAGGAACCATTGATGGTTTTAGAACAGCAAGGTAGCAGATGGCAGATATTTCTGTTCTTTGTGGAAAGTGGCTCAGGAATGGGGAGTCTTCTGGAATTGTTGGGTTCTCCACTCAAGGGCTGAGTGGCTAACCTGCTGGAATGCAACGTGGGCTTCAGAGGGTCAAGGCCTGGCTAGCACCTCTTTTGACATAGCTAGAGCTCAGAGCAAAACCTGCCCAGGGCCTTGTATTCATCACATACAGCTACGTAACAAATGACTTCAAGAAGTAGTGGTTAAAGCCAATTAAGAAATATGTATGTATTTATTAAATATTTAAAATAGTAAAGATTTGTTAAATAATTATTCTTATCTCACAGTTTCTGTGGGTTAAAAATTTGAAAGCGTGTTAGCTGGGGTGGCTTAGACTCTGGGTCTTTCATGAAGTTGCAATCAAGATGTCAGTCAGCCCAGCCTGGAGTCATCTGAGGGCCTGACTGGAACTATCATATCCACTTCCAAGATGGCGTACTCATATGGCTGACAAGTTGGTGCTGGTTGTTGGCAGGAAGCCTCATTACTCAGCACATGAACCTCTTCACAGGGCTGCTTGAGAGTGGTCATGACATGGCAACAAATTCCCCAGAGCAAGTGTCCAAGAGAGAGCAAGGCAAAGGCTACAATGTCTTTGATGCACTAGCCTCAGAAGATACACACCCTCACCTTCATGATATTCCATTGGTCACACTGGTTAATTTTGGTTCAATGTGGGAGGGAACCTACATAGGGACTGATCAAGGATCATTGGGGCCTTCTTAGGGGCTGGCTACCATGGCAGGGAGAGTGGGATGTCAAAGAGAATGATCTTGGAATCAAATAGATCGGGTTCAAATTTTAGGTCCTTGACTTACACCCTGTGTGACTTCAAGCAAGTCACATATCTCAAGCTTCAGTTTTGTCCCTCTGAAACGAGAATAAAATTAGCAGTGGCAGCGTCATAGAGCGCTGTAAGGAGCCAGCAAGGTGACGTGCATAGGGTGCTTGGTCCAGCTCCAAGCCCAGAGTCCATATTTGGTAGATAGTAGCTTTATGTGCTGGTATAATGCACAGACAGGTAGGTAGAGAGTTGTTCTAGAAGCACAAAGTGTCCCTGTGGTAGGCTGAATAATGCTGCCTAAGGATGTCCATGCACTAATCTCCATAATTTACGAAAATGAGACCATATATGGCAAAAGGGATTTTACAGATGTAAGCCAGTGATCTTGGGGTGGGGAGATTGTCCTGGATTAGCTGAAAGGATGCAATGATGCCATCTCATGGGTCTTTATGAGAGGCAGGCTGTAGCAATGTGGAGGTGAGAGGGTGAGGTGATGACAGAAGCAGAAACTACAGTCAGGCAGCCGCGAGCCAAGAGGCCAACGTATGCTGGCAGCTTGAAACTGGAAGAGGCAAGGAACAGATTCTCCCCTGAAGCTTCCAGAAGGAGCCATCCTTTCTGTCGCCCTGATTTTGGCCCCCTTTAGGCTCATTTCTGACTTCTGACACCAGAACTAGAGGAGAATAAATTTGTGTTGTTCGAATCTACTAAATTTGTGGTAATTTGTCGCAGCAGCAAGAAGGGGCTAATAGGATCCTTTGAGGGGCTTGGGGAGGGGGATGGACAGGGAAAGAAAGGATAAAGGGAGGAGGAGGAGGAGGAGGAGGGTGCATCTTACGAGAACCATTGTTCTCTCACAAGATAGAATGACAGCCCTGATCCTGTGGGCTCTGGAACTATCCAAGCACAAGGCATGGATTCAGGGCCCCAGCAGGGATAGTGGCTATATAGAGAAAGCAAGGAGTAACAGAGCAGTTCTGAAGATGACTGGCCTGGCCTGTCGACTTAAAGTGCCTTTTGTTTAATGCCATATCTGATAAAGGGTTAGTATCCAAAATACATAAAGAACAGATACAACTCAACACCCAAAAAACAAACACTGCAATAAAAAATGGATAGAAGGGGCGCCTGGGTGGCTCGGTCAGTTGAGCACCAGACTCTTGATCTCAGCTCAGGTCATGATCTCACGGTTCTTGGGATGGGTTCTGTCAGCGCAGAGCCTGCTTGGGATTCTCTCTCCCCCTCTCTCTCTGCACCTCTCACTCTCTTGCTTGTTCTCTCAAAATAAATAAATAAACTTTTTTTTAAAAAAATGGGCAGAAGACATGAATAGACATTTCTCCAAAGGAGACTTCCAGACGGCTGACAGACACATGAAAAGATGCTCAACATCACTCATCATCAGGAAAATGCAAATCAGAACTACAGTAAGATATCACTTCACACCTGTCAGGATGGTCAAAATCAAAAGCACAAGAAACAAGTGTTGGCGAGGATGTGGAGAAAAAGGAACACGTTACACTGCTGGTGGGAATGCAAACTGGTGCAGCCACGGTGGAAAACAGTATGGAGGTTCCTCAAAAAGTTAAAAATGGAACTGTCCTAAGACCCAGTAGTTGCACTACTAGGTATTAACCCAAATAATATAAAAACACTAATTCAAAGGGATACATGCACCCCTATGTTTACTGCAGCATTGTTTACAATAGCCATACTATGGAAGCAGCCCAAGTGTCTATCAATAAATGAATGGATAAAGAGAAGGTGGTATATATATATAGTAAATATATATATATATATACACTATTATATATATAATATATATTAAATCATATAAGAAGGTGGTATGTATATATATACACACATATATATGTATACATATATACATATGTGTATATATACATATATGTGTGTATATATATACATTATGCAACCATAAAAAAGAATAAAATTTTACCATTTGCAACAATATGAATGGAGCTAGAGAGTATAATGCTAAGTGAAATAAGTCAGTCAGAGAAAGAAAAATACCTCTGATCTCACTCATACGTGGACTTTAAGAAACAAAGCAAATGAGCAAAGGGAAAAAAGAGAGAGAGAGAGGCAAACCAAGAAACAGACTCTTAGCTATAGAGAAGAAACCAATGGTTACCAGAGGGGAGGCGGGTGGGGGTGGGGGAGATAGGTGCTGGGGATGAAAAGTACACTTACCACAGTAAACACTGAGCAACGTATAGAGTTGTTGAATCACTATATTATATATACACCTGAAACGAATATAATATATCACGCTATGTTAACTATACAGGAATTAAGATTTAAAACTCAATAATAGGGCGTCTGGGTGGCTCAGTAAGTTGGGCATCCGACTTCAGCTCATGTCACGATCTCCCCGTTCGTGAGTTTGAGCCCCACGTCAGGCTCTGTGCTGACAGCTCAGAGCCTGGAGCCTGCTTTGGATTCTGTGTCTCCCTCTCTCTCTCTGCCTGTCCCCTGCTCACGCTCTCTCTCTCTCAAAAATAAATGAACATTTAAAAAAAATTTTTTAATAAAAATTTTAAGAACTCAACAATAAAAAATGAGTAAATAAACAAAATGCCTTTTGCTTGACAAGAAGTAAAATTGGGTGGGCCGGTTCCTGATGATCTCAGTGGCCCTGCTCCGAGATGGACATTGGGCAAACTTCTCTCTCCCCTCAGAAAGGGGACAGAGACAGGGACTAGGAGAAACTGTCTCCTGAAACCCTGGGGAGATGAGAGGAAGTGGGGGATGCAGGAGGCCGTGGGCAGCTCATCAAGAAAAACAGGATTCGGAACCCCAAGTTCTTCCAACTTGCTGCTCAGTGACACCGAGAAAGTCAGGTTCACTTTTGTCGAACGTCAAATGAGATTGCTGTAAGGATCGCATAGGTGAAGCCGTGTAGTGTATTCTACACAACAGGCATATGGGACGCGATCAATAAGTGTTAGCTATTATTACAGCGACCCGAACGTCTGGTCTGACCTCCCCACCCACAACACCCCCATCTGTAAGAGAGGCACGGCTCCGTGGGTGGTGTTAAATCGTCAGTAAAATCACCCACGTAGCAGGGGCTCCATTAACGTCAGGTACTCTTAACATTATTAGGAACCCAAGCTTGGGAATCCTACAATTCATCCTCACGCTCACGGAGCACTTAGGAGCAGCCTGACCTTGGATGATCAGTTGGTCATCTCCGACCTAGGAATGACTATCCCTTCTTTCAGGGTAGCTGTGAGGACAAGAGACATGAACCGATCGCAGTGCGCTGGGCGCTGAGTAGATCCCCCGTAAACGACAGCTATTGCGATGGCCGGTGGCCAGGGCCATCAGCAGGGAGAAGCGTCTCCCACCAAAGGCAAATCAGATGACACTGAAGAATCTTTCTCTTCCCCCGTGACCCTTGCCGCTCACCTGGCTGACACTGCTCAGGAGTGATGACGAAGGCAGTGAGCTCTTGCCGCCCGACACGGCCAGCTGGATAAGCGGGAGAGGAGCGATTAGCAAGCCGGGAGCAGAGCCGACCGCATCACCCTCAGGGTCCCGTGTTTGCCGCGCAGTCACCTCCAGGCAGTCCCACCAGCAGCCCTGCTCTGGTCCAATGCGAAGGCAGTGCCTCCACTTGCAGGGGCCATACCGACTGGTTACAGATAGAAGTTCTCACTGGCACAGCATCTCGGTTCCTGCTGCCGGGTGGGGCCCAAAGGTGGGTGTGCCCTGTCCCTAAGCAAAATCCTTGCGGCCTCCTGCGAGAACAGTAATAATAGAAGCTTATAACCGTGCTTGTGCGCCAGGGGCTCTGCTGAGCACCCTTCTTAAGGAGGTAGATTACCTTCTACCCACTTGACAGGTGAGAAAACTGAGACACAAGGAAATTAAGCAACTGGCTGCAAGTTATTCAAGTGGTAAGCAGAGAATCAGGATTCAAATCCAGTCATCTGTCTTTGGAGGCCCTGCTCTCCCCATCAGGCCACTCAAGCGCACTACCTTGGGCACCCGTAGTCATAAAAGTCACCCTCGTTGATGGCCTTGGAGCCTGCCATGCAGAGAGGAGGCAGACGCTGGCACCACACTCCCGGGATCGCAAGAGGATCCCTGCCTGGGAGGAACCAACCAGACCGCACTTGCCCTACTGGAGCTCGGCCCCCTCCCTGTTCCTCCGCTACCCTCTGTACTGCTCCTCTGAGACCTTGAGACCTTTGCGGAGTCGGCTTCCAGATCCCTGGTGGAGGGAATCCGGTTTCACCCAGGTCCTCCCCAGCGCCTCCAGGCCAGCCCTAGGTAGAAGGCTTCCTGGCCAAGACACTAGAAAGTTTCCAACCCTTCACAAACCCCCTCTGGGTGGGGAGATGAAATAAAAAGACAGAGAGGGAGGAGGGGCCATCGGAGAACTGAGTTTTCCCCAGACACTGAGCAAGCCTTCAACATCCTGAGGACTGGACTCCAACAAGTTGCAACTCACCAAAACGTCTTCCCCTCCAGCTGCACCGGCTAATTACAAGAGAAAGGCTGAAAGGGAAGGTTCAAGCTTTCCATGACAGTGTGGTTTTTCTCTCTTACTCTCCTTTCTCCCCCTCCTCCATTCTTCCTTTCCCACTCTCACTCCTCTTCTTCCTCCCGCTCTGGATCCTGGCAACATGCTCTTGCAGAGAGGTACGAGTTAGCTGTGTGCACTGAGCACAGACTCATCTGTCATAAGGGTCTTCCAGAAGCCACAGAATCGAATCCCTGGCTCCTAACACGCACACACAAAAAAAATCTGCTCACCTGTCAGCATCCTCCAGAAAAGGGGTAGCAAAGGGGAGGCTGGATGGCTCCCCTCAAGACAGCCTTCCAAAGTAATGCTTACTTCTCTTTGCACAAGTGATGCCCACTCATGCAGAAGATACAAACGCTTAAGATTAGCCCCGACCCCAGCCACCAGCGAGAACACATTATCGATACTTTGCTATGCACTAAATCCTTGACATTCCCAAGAATTATGCCTCAAGATCTCCATGACTCTCCAAATTTAAGAAGATGGATATGTTAGGGGCAAACCCCAAGAGCCTTTGCAAAGAGATCCTTACTCTACATCTAAACTGTATCATCGTAGGCTTTAGGAAGGGAATGTCCTAGTTTGAGACCGGGAGTGGATGCGGTACCACCCACTTTACAGATGAGGAAACTGAGGCCAAAGGGATGTACCCGTTTTTCTGTGGCCCTCAGTTAAATGGGAGTCAAAGATGCAAAGAGAAGGGAACTTCTTGGCAGAGTCTGCAGAGAACTGGCTGGTGCCTGTGTTGGCCAGGAACTTGGGAGGCACAGGGAAGCCAGTAGGAATCTTGTCCTCCACCTGCACTAACAGGTTGAGTCTCCAGCTTGACCAAACCCGAGTTTTCCAGAATTTGCCACCCGGTGTGTTGTCTGGGTCTGGGAAATGAGACATTGGTGGGTCTGAACAACCACCCTGTGGCCCCAGGTGGCCCCATGCTGACACAGGGTGTGTGCTCCCAGGTAGCAGAACTGGGACCAGCGTATCCCCAGAGAAGGCCACCAAGGAGAGGGACAGATAGATGCTCGCATTGGATGTCACAGGAACACTCGGTTCCAGAGAGCGTGTCCTACCCAGGCATTCAGGGAGAGCTTGCCAGGACAAGAAACCTGGGACCAGCCCGCCTCCTCACCCCTGTCCCGCACTTAACACTACTTAACCCTGGCCAAGTCCTTTGACAACCGGCATCAAACAGGGGCAAATCCACCTTGAACAAAAAGATCCAGACACCCCAGACTGGCGGTTGAGCTTACCCCTCTATTCCAGGGCAACCAAAAAGCTCTGGGCAATGCTTTGGAGTTAGTTGCAACCTGTAATGTTGCCTGCCCCTCCCCTTCCTCCTCCAGGATTGAGCCTGGAGCTAAAAGCCCTCACTCGCCACTCCCTTTGCACAGCCCAGAGCCAGCTGCGGAGAGTCTTCCATTCCTAGACCTGCCACGGATTGACTCATCCCCTGCCAGCTTTCCCTGAGCCCTAGCCCAGAGTCTGTTCTCACCGCACCCACAAAGCCCTCGCTGGATGCCCCTCTTTCTTGCGCCGGAACCTCTAAGAAGAGTCCATTTATTTTTTCCCCCAGCCGTGCCCAAGCTCCTACAGCTTCTGTCTTCATATTTCATCTCTCTGGTGGCTCATCACAGAGAAGAAAGAAGGGTTTAATGAGAACAATTCTAGATAATGATAAAAAGAGGAAGGAAAGATCCACACGCTAAGAATCCCAGCTAGCTCATTCTTCCAAATGACCTAGTGGAGAAGTTTAATGGAGGAGACCCATTGCCCAAGTTTCACGAGGGCCTTTGGAGCACTCCAAGGATCTCTAAGTTCTTGGGAAGTGTTTGGAAATAGAAAATTCATAATTTTGGAACCATTCAAGAGCCAAAAAAATAAAAATAAAAACACTCATATGACTTCTGACCCAGATACTGTTTCCTCCCAAGATACAGACACACCCTTCTTATGTGCTTTGGTACCCATGCCTCCTACGTGTAAACATCCACACATACCACCTCCACACAAACCCGGAGATGCTGGGGATTTGATCTGCCCCAGGTAGAGCAGGTAGAGTTGTCAGATAAAAATAAAAACGTAGGCTACTTGGTTAAATTTGAATTTCAGAGAAACAACAAATTTCAATGTAAGTATGTCTCAAATATTGCATGGGACATTCTTACGCTAAACTCTATTCATCGTTTATCTGCAACTTTAATTTAATTGACAATCTTATGCTTTATCTGACATCCTTAACCCTAAGGCATCTACCCTAGGCCCCCCACAGAAACACACTACCTAGCCCCACATAGACCCTCTACCATAAATGTGAACCTTGATCCGTTGTGAATTCTATTTTCGTATAATCGTCTGAAAATTACTAGGGCTGAGGATCTAGGGCAGAGCAAGTTGCTTTAAGGCCCCTCACCATCTGCCTTAATCCTGCTCCCACTCAGGAATATGCCCATGATTAAATGTTAAGAGTGTAGGGATGCTCAAACTCACCAAATGTCAAAGACCTTTGGTATCCCAAAAGGTTATTTTCTCTCTCATCCTAAATTTTCCCTCCACAACGGTACTGGTTTGGATTAAGAAACGGCTGAAAGTATTGGTCCGGGTGAAGAGTTTAATTCTCAGGTGCTAGAGAAAATCAAAAAAGTGGCTTAGCTGGTTTCTAAGGTAACATCACAGAGATGCCCAGGACAGCAGTCGTGCTGTCTTAGCAGATCTATTGTTAAAGGACTAGATGTATATTGAGCCTATCATGAAGGCTACAACTCTGTACTCCATAAACACTGACCATGACAATGAAGACAGGGTCTCAGGGCATCCCTAAGTTCTTCCCCTGCTCATCTCCCGGATAGCTATGCACCCTCCAATTTGATGAGCTCTCTCTCTCTCTCTCCTAGAGTAGAGCAAAGATCTCCCAAATTTCTGATAGAGCTCCTTGAAACATCTCTGTTGGGGGCCTTTCCCTTGTTAGGCATGTGTGGACAAGATTTCCTCACGCTTTTGACTCACCCTGAAACGAGGTCTGCCCAAGGCTCAGGTCTCTAGCTGGCAGCTTGGCAGTGAGCCTGTGATGGTTGGGAAAAGAAGCATTCTATTCGGCTTTCCAATGCTGGCTTGCCTCAGAGATCGATACTGCCAACCCGCCCTCCTGCAGCTTCTATTTCCAGGCTGGTAGAATGGGTTCACGTAACTAACCAGATATTGTCAGAAGGACCAAAGAGATGATGTCTGTGAACATTTGGTGAATTCTCAGAAGGACATGGTCAGGTTCTGAAACATAAGGCATCCTTCAAGGATAAGATATGGCTTAAAGCTTCCAAAGAGATTTTTCTATCTCCAGGACATCTCCCATGAGAAACTCAGAGTTTTTAGGTGCAGAAAAAACATCTCTGGTCTCCTAGAACCCGCACAATTTTTTGGAAAAAGAAAGAGCTACAGGGCTCCCAGAGGGAATAGAAAGCATAATGGAAGAGGGGTTCAACCTTCAGCGAGAGGACCAGCGTCGGAGCTTCCTAAGAGTGGGAGATTTCTGCTCCTGAAAGCTGACAAAACAATGAGCTCTTACCACACAGCATCTTGCAGAGTCAACGTACCATAAACATACACAATCCCAACACTCTTCGAGGTGGCAGAAGAAGACGTCAGGGACCGCCCGGCGCCACTCCAAATCCAAAAATCCACGAAGACGTTGTAGTGAAAGTCCTTTTGATCGCAAAGAACAGAAACCCTCTCGGACGAGTTCAAGGAGTGACAGGGGCTGTTGAGAGGGAATACTGGAATCATGTCACGGAGTGTCATGGAATCGTGGGGAAAACATCAGAGGATCCAAGAAAACCAGGGTGACTCTCACTTGTCTCCAGCTTATCAGCCGCATCCTCCTCACTTGCCACTGAGTGCCTGTTCACCTTGTTGCCCAATATCCCAGCCTCCGCTAAGACTTTTCAGCTCCCGTGACCACGACCAATTCTTTCACTCACATGTCTGAACGAGGGTCTAGTGGGCCCAGCTCACTGAGGAATGAGTCTTGACGGGGTCAGGTGTCCTTCCCTGAGCCAGTCACTGTGATGGGACAGGGAGGGTTCAAGGCACTGAGACTTGCTCCCCGTGAGCAGAGGCAGAACAACCATCACGATGCCTGGTAAGAAGGGAACGATGAATACACCGACGGGGGGAGTTAAGGCTAAGAGGAAATACCCTCCTTGTCCACAGTGAATTGAGACTTCAGGCCAAAAGGCCATCCATTTAGTGGGCAGTATGCTAAGAAGTTTACCTGTTGTCCTGTTTCATACTCCCGTCAACCCTGCACAGGGGGATAATTATTCCCATTTCACAAGCAAGGAAAACTGAAGCTCAGCAAGGTCACACACCAAGGTCCCTGAGCTAATGGGTGGAGGCGCTATGGTCCAACCCAGGCCTGTATGACTCCTGACCAGTGCGTCTGCAGACACAGTCCTCCATGGAACAAGGTTCTGCCTCTGTACATGGACTCAAATGAAATGCAGACAATGAAAGGGATTTTTCACCCCAAATCACCCTGAGTGAGGAAGAACAGGAAGGGACAGGGAGACCAAAAAAAAAAAAAATGATGTGTTTTTCCTGAGTAAATAAGGACGAAATGGTAGAAAGGTGGAAGAAGGCTGGCCTATATAAGGACCTCGGGTGTGAAACAAAGGGTAGCAGAGAAAAATGAAAGCCAAGGCCATAGAAGAGTACTTACTTGAAAGGAGTGATTTTTTGCTGCTGATCTTTGTTCCTGTACCAGAAGTGCCTATTAAAAAAAAAAAAATGCCGTTGCTTCAGCAACAGACGGAACCGGAGGCCCCACAAGGCCTTTGCCAGGTCAAGAGCTTTTTCTATTCCCCCGACCCCCATCATTTCCATTGTCAAGACGAGGGGCAGAGTCTTGCTGAGGCACACCGCTCAGAAGGTGTGGCAGAAACCCAGACCTCATCTGAACCGAAGAAGAAGTGAAAGAAGCCTTGGGGGGCAGGGGCACCCTACTCTGGGCTCTTCCCAGTCATACCTGAAGACAGTGACCGAAGCTGAGACCAAAAGCAAGTCCTGAAGCGGATCCCCACAGGAAGTAAGAGGAAGGGGAACGGAGAAATGATCAAAACTAAGACACACACCCCTAAGATCCAGAAACGGACACATACACACTCGCACAGAAACAGGGAAACGGAGACCGCAGAGAGTAGGCTGCCTTGTTTATTCTCCTGAAAGGCATCTGGATTTCTCAGTGAGATCCTGATTTGGGTCTTTTCCTCATTTTCCATCTGGACTGAATGGTGAAATGGCCTGGCACGAGAGGTGCCGTGAGTCAGCTGCAGATTCAGGCTTGGTCCCTCTGCCCCTCCGCTCTGCTCTTTGCCAGACCACACAACCTCCCTCCCTCCTGCCAAGCGTGGCTTAGCTCACCATCCAGGTATCGCACTTCAAAGACTTGGGGGTGAGGTGGGCTGGGCTGGGCCAGCCTCGGGAGGGGAGCAGAGTCCACTCCCGGCCCAAACACTCTTCGTCAGTTCTCTTGAACACCTTCCGCTCCTCTCACACCCCTGACACTTGGAATAACCCCTGGAAGTTAGAGCTGGAAAACCCGACTTTTCACTGGAGCGGTCTGTCTCTTCCACACTGCAGGTCTGTGCAGCTTTATGACTGTGGGGTTGACCAGATGTCAGCCAAAGCCCAAGCACCGCCTGGCACCAACAGAGTCTGTGCGTTCCTCCTTGAAGTATACTCCCCAGGGTGATCCAAAGACCAGGGGTGCTTGAGTGACCAGAAACCACGGGACATCTTGCAAGGTGTGTGGATCATCAGGGTGTGGTCTGCTTCCTACATCTTCTAAGGTACGACCTTTAGGCCACTTTGTATCAAGAGTAGGGGTGCGATCTCCCACAGAAAACTGTAAAGACCTCTGCGATCAGGAAACACACTCATCTCATCTTCGTGTCCCCGGCAACGCAAAGTGAAGGGCAGTGCCTCGTGCTAAAGTGCTCTCACTAATCGTCTGCTGACTTGAGTTCACTTGCCGGTAGCCTCCTCTGACTTTTTTTTGAAACACGGCAGAACCGGAGCAGCATGAAAACAACATGACGTTTCTTCCTTTCTCAAATCTGTTCTCTCCTGACGCTTGGGTCTATGCATGAGCCTGAGCGCTGGTCCAAGGACTCAGTGTCCTATTGTTTCACTGGTGGAAAACCTGAGGACAAAAATGCCTTTGACATAAAAAAGTAAAACAAAATAAAAGCTTTTAACACTCATTGATCTGTCAGGCATGGTGGCGGTGGGCAGAAGACGACCCCCCATGACCCGTGTGCTCTCGTATAAAGTCCTCCCCCTGAGTGTTAGTGGGACATGTAATTTGCTTTCAACCACTAGAATATGGCACAGGTGACGGGACATCACTTCTGTGATTGTGGTACCTCATACGGCAAAGGTGAAGGGACTTTGCCGATGTAATTAATTTGCAGTTGACTGAGTCAATTCCAAGGGAGATTTTCCTGGGCAAGCCTGAACTAATCAGGGGAGCTTAAAAAAAAAAAAAAAAAAAAAAGAGGGTCTAGATGTTCCCTGAAGTTAGAAATTTAAACCTGCCGAGGTGCTCCTTGCCCACGCATACCCTGTCTCTCTGTCTCTGTCCCTACTGTCTCTCTCTCTCTCTTTTTCTCTCAGCTAGAATGACACTTTCTGATGTGGGTAGAGGGGCTTGGTTTCTGGATAGGCAGACAGCCACCCCCCTCCCCATTCCCCCCCCAGTCCATCCTAGCTGTCTCAAATGTTCATTTCCCTCGACACATGCCAGTCTCTTCCTGCCGTGACGTGATGACCAGCTCTCGACGTCTTGCAGCAAGATCTAATCAAATCAAACAGGTGGCCTCCACCTGCCCTTCCTCCCCAGCACCTCCTCTCCGCCTTCCTGCAAAATGGAGCATGATTGCCCAGAAAACGTGAGTTCTCCTCCCAAGCCCAGACCGTGCATGGTGTTCTATTCCGCACAGAGCCTTCCCTCCGGGAGTCCGTACCTTCACTGCCACGTTTTTGTGGCTGATTCCCCAGATCTCTACCACCAGCCCTGCCGTGCTGTCTGCGCTGAGGCTGGCTTCCGCCAGACGTTGCCCATGTCCGCCTCCTTCTCTCCACTTTTCCTCAGTGCTTCCTCTGCCCGGATCATCTGCCTCCCACCCCATCCTCTCAGATGTCCAGCCTCTAGAACCTCAAACTCACGTACCCTCCACACACCCGCCTTCCTCAAATATTTCCTTTACTGGCCACCGAATTCTGCCTCCGTAATATAGAAGAAAATCATCTGTCGTCCTACTTATTATTCGGGAATGTTCAGGTGAATGTTCAGGGTGTGAGAACAAAGAAGCTCCATAAATTTAACAGCGTACCTGAGGCAGAACACTTACACTTTCATTCTGTGTTAACACTCAGTCTGTAGGAACAGCGGAAGCGGGTAGAGCCGTGTACGTGGGGCCGGACGGCCATGGAATAATGATTGTCCAGGCTGAGGGATGGGCTCGTGGGGATGATTACACTCCTCTATCTGCTTCTGCGTATTTTTGAGATGCTCCACCATAAAAATGTTTTTAAGTCGAGTTCAATAACCAGTTAAATCCTTAATTAAAAAAGAAGTGGGCAAGGATGAGCCCACACTGTTTTCATCGGTCCCAAGTGGTAACAGTAGCCTGAAAGCGTGTCACTGCTTTGCTATTGCCTCTCCTGAACCCCAGCCCCCTCCTGGCTGGATCCTTCCTGTTTCTTGCCAGGGGCTGTGTGCGTGTGCAACATCTGTTCTACAGCGGTGAGAAGCTGGCTGGGCAGATGGATAGATGCATTTGTACCGCGATGATGCCAGCACACTATTAGGGTGTTTTCACTCTTTTCTCTCACCGGAAGGTGGGGGGGGTTGAGTCCAGGCACCAGCACAGAGCTACTTAGCTTACGATAGTCCGTCTCTGGGTCTCTCGAATACACAGCATGGTCTGTCTGCGTTTCACACTCCACTTCCTGTCCGAGTCCAAGATTCACACAACTCCTGACCTGTTTTCAGACCAGGAGCCATCAGACACAGGTGGCCACATCTTTTGGGCCCGCACTGGCGGTGTGCGGACAGAGAATCATTGCGCCAGATGCGGGGGGCGTCCGTCACACCTTTCTGAGGACCAGATAAAGTCCCTGTACCTTTCCAGGCCTGTGGCTCTTCATTTTGACTTTGACTTTCAACCTGTAGAGCCAATATTGACCTCATTGGTTTCTTCCCAGACTCTCAGAGTAGAGTTGGGCCACATGCATTCCAAATACCCAGCTCTGGCCAAAATCAAGCACCCGGGAAGTGCCCAGAATGGCCTCTAAGTGTCCCCAACACAGGCACTTCACTCCCCCCACCCCCAGCAATACTTCCGCTGCCCTCTGCCATCTGGCTGGGTTTCTCACTGGCTGCAGGAAGCAAGTGATTATGGAGGATTTAATAATTATCAACAAAGGAAATTAAAATGTGTTTGGTTTCATGTCTTTTGCCTTTAATGCTTTCACAATCTAGAAAAGGTAACTAAGGTGGAAGGCTGGCCACCGAGAAATAAAAAATAAGTAAATAGAAAGGAGGAGAGAAACAGACCTCATCCATTAATCTGTAGACATTCCGTGGGGCTTCCAGGGGGCCCACTGCTACCTAGACCCTAGACAGCACAGGACTGAACCCCACGGTCAAATCACCTGCTCTCAGGGCACTTTCTTTCTAGACATAATGAAGGCCTGGAAAGACGATGAGAAAAAGATGCAAACCTGGCTACAAAAATACCCCCATGAAAACGTGTTTGAAGAAGGTATTGTGAATAGTAACTACCACTTGAGTGTTTACTATGTGTTATGAATTGAATTCTGTCCCTGCCCAAATTCCTGTGTTGAACTCCTAACTTCACATCCCTCACAAGGTGAACATATTTGGAAACAGGGCCACCGAGGGGGCACCTGGGTGGCTCAGTCGGTTGGGCGTCTGACTTCGATTCAGGTCATGATCTCACAGTTCATGGGTTCAAGTCTCGTGTCAGGCTCTGTGCTGTCAGCTCAGAGCCTGGAGCCCGCTTTGGGTTCTGTGTGTGTTTCTCTCGATGTCTGCCCCTCCCCCGCTCATACTTTCTCTGTCCCAAAAATAAATAAAAACATTAAAAAAGTTTTTTACAAAATAATAACAAAATTAAATAAATAAAAAGGAAATAGGGCCATTACAAGTGTAATCAGTTAAGATGAGGTCATATTGGAGTAAAGTGGCCCCTAATCCAATATGACTGGGGTCCTTTTGAACAGGGACATCAGGACACAGACACACACAAGGGGTACGTCATTCACAGACCACAGCTAGGCTGTTCCCAAGGAACTACCGGAAACTGGGAGAAGCCTGGAACACATCCTTCCCTGACACCTTCCAAGGGAGCCCCACCCTGCCAACGACACCTTGGTCTTGAACTCATAGCCTCCCGAAGCGTGAGACAATGAACTTCTGTTGTCACAGCAGCCCTAGCAAATTAATACACTGTGTAACAGGTGCTGTGCTATGTGATTTAGAGATTATCTCATTTAACCCTCGTGCCAACCCATTGGTAGGTACCATAGCCCATTTTACAGCAGAATAAACTGAGCCAGGGGAAGGTTAAGTAACTTCCTCAAGGTTGGGCTGCTTTAATCTGAAGGGACCGTGTTATTCAAAACTCGGGGTTCAGGAGCAGCTGGGTGGCTCGGTTGGTTAAGCGTCCGACTCTTGGTTTCGGCTCAGGTCATGATCTCACAGTTCCTGGGATCTGCCAGTGCGTGAAATCTGACAGTGCTGGGCCTGCTTGGGATTCTCTCTCTCCCTCTCTCTCTCTCTCTCTCTGCCCCTCACCTGCTTGTTCTCTCTCACTCTTTGGTTCAGACTGCATGAGAGATGGAAGTGTTTAATCACTATATTGTACACCTGAAACTAATATAACACTGTATGTTAACTATACTGGAATTAAAATAAAATGTGAGGGGTTCCTGGGTGGCTCAGTCGGTTAAGCATCCGACTTTGGCTCAGGTCATGATCTCGCGGTCCGTGAGTTCGAGCCCCGCGTCGGGCTCTGTGCTGACAGCTCAGAGCCTGGAGCCTGTTTCAGATTCTGTGTCTCCCTCTCTCTGACCCTCCCCTGTTCATGCTCTGTCTCTCTCTGTCTCAAAAATAAACGTTAAAAAAATAAATAAAATAAAATAAAATTTGAAAAATAAAGTTATCATCAAAACAAAATGAAAACGGGGGCACGTGGATGGCTCAGTCGGCTAAGTGGCTGATTTTGGCTCAGGTCATGATCTCACGGTTCATGAATTCAAGTGCCACATCAGGTTCTCTGCTGTCGGCACAGAGCCCACTTCGGATCCTCCGTCCCCTTTTCTCTCTGTCCCTCTCCTGCCTGATGTCTCTCTTTCAAAATAAATAAATAAACTTAAAAGAAAAAAAAAAAGCATGGGGTCCAGGGAAGCCAAACCCACCCTCCACAGCCAGTGTCGCCTCACTGGGTAAACCCCCCATCTTTCTCCCCTCGGCCTTTCAATCCTTACTCCAGACAGATGTTGCCTCTTTGGTTGGCTTATGGTTAAGATGCTTCCCTGTCCTGCTCGGTGGTCGAGTTGGTGCCTTCACCTGTTCTAAGTCTATACAAGTGGAAGGGCCTAGTGAGACAGGATATTCGTGCTGCGTGTGATACCTCAACTCAAGCACCCTCGTTCACCAGCAAATCGGTAGCCTTCTCCCTGGGAATCGCGCCATCTGTGCGGGCAGCCTCTGACACATGCCTCCCAGCCATCAGAATACAGACCGTTCACGTTCTTTATATGTGTTTAATACGCGTCTTTGTCTAAGGCTTGTCACTCCGTGGCGTGCGGATTCCTTCTGTCACACAGCCTCCCTCGCCACTCTGGAAGACACGTCCCGTTTTCAAAGGCATGACAGCCAAGTAGCACTACTGTCTTCATCACGGGCCACTAGGCTAACGGGTGGAGGCGAGCCTGACCCTGAGACAGTGCACCAGCGCCGACTGGGGCGACGTGATGCTGTCTCATAAAAGTGAAGATGTCGCGGGACCATTTTGTTTTGCAGGTGATTTAAGGGAGTTTTCACAGGCGATTTCGACTCTACTCAATTTGTGTATTTCAAGCTGATTTCAGTCACTACATAAGCCATGACTCCATTGTAGTTTTTAAAAAAAACAGTGAGGATGGGGCGCCCGGGAGGCTCAGTCAGTTAAGTGTCAGACTCAATTTTGGCTAAGGTCATGAACTCGTGGTTCATGAGATCAAACCCCTGCATCAGGTTCTGTGCTGACAGAGTGGAGCCTGCTTGCAATTCCCTCTCTCTCTCTCTCTCTCTCTGCCCCTCCTCTGCTCATGCTTGCTCTCTCTCTCTCTCAAAATAAATAAATAAATTTAAGTAAATATATAAATAAATAATAAAAACACAGTGAGAGAGGGACACCTGGGTGGCTCAGTTGGCTCAGTCAGTTGAGCCTCTGACTTCAGCTCAGGTCATGATCTCATGGTTCATGAATTCAAGCTCTGCATCAGGCTCTCTGCGTCCATGTGGAGCCCGCTTCAGATCCTCTGTCCTGCTCGGTCTCTGCCCCTCCCCAACTTGTGCTCGCTCTTGTGTTCTCTCTCTCTCAAAACTAAACATAAAAAAAAAAATAGCGAGAGAATTATATCAGCAAAGAAGACATCATACAAGCCAAAAAATCTTGTACCATAACAATTAAAGCATAATCAGGACAGGAGTGATTTATTTTCAGCAGAACATCAAGTAAACATCAACCAACACACTAAGTTAATGTTGTCATTTTGTGTTTTGTTGGGTTTGTAGTTCTGATTGAGTTTATTGACATATTTGTTGGATTTTACAATGAGATAAGCTTATGGAACTTAGGCCTTATTGTGTTTGTACATATTTAAGTTATACTACAATTAACATATTTTAAGTCCAACAGAAGTAGTATATTGGAATTTATTGATATTTTAAAAGATTTTAAGTAAAACAAGACTATTTCAATTATTCACATTTGAGACACAAAGGGTTGAGCAGACTAGTAGATAAAGGGACAAAATAGAAACACATCAACAGTGACATGACCAATAGTCAGAATGATGCAGAAATAAAACAAGGTGATTAACAAAATGCTGGAATAATTAGGGAATGGTAAATAGTTTTCATTCAAAAGTAATTTATTAAGGGCCTTCCGTGCCAGGAACTGTCCTGGGGACTCCTGGCCAAGAAGGAGGGAAAGAAGGAAAAGTGGAAATAATATATGAAGTTGAGTATGGCCTTGGGTCCTTCAAAACATTCTGTCCAAAGGGAAAGATTTGGTCTAGTAGGTAATAATGATCAAGCACTAATGAGGCTCACATAGACTGCCTCATTTAAGGCTCACAAAAACCATATGGGGTAGACAATAAACTCCCTCCATTTTACTGATGAGGACAGAGGACCACATAGGATAAACACAGCTACATAGCTAGGTGTCTTTAGGAAATTACACATGTGAGTCAGGGAAACCTTTCAAAGTAGATGTGATTTCATTTGGGTCTTTAATAATGACTAATTCACTAGTCAGAACAAAGGGGAAAGGCATTCTTGTCAGAATGAATAGTTTGTGCAAAGATACGGGAGCATGGAAAGGCATAGCTTCTCTAAGGAATGGCACAAAGGTGCCGACTGGCCCAGCTGAGAACATGGCCAGAGTCAGCTGCTTTGAAGGGGTTCAGGCCCATTCCTCAACTCTGGTAATGGATCAAACCATGTCACTGGACCAATCCTTTCCACGCTAGTAGAAAAATAGTGTTTCCTGATGGCTCAACTTTTCCAACCAGGGCTACCACATACCATTGCATAGGTTGTGCACTGCACAATAAAGAGCCCCATCTAAGTGGCACTATTCACATATCAGACATCATAGATATGTACATTCATTATGACAATTTCCTGGAAGGGGGAGTAAAGTTTCTCATTCTAACAAAGTCTGTATTTCACAACAATTTTCTGACAAATAGATGTATCCTGAGGAAGAGTATCTTTTTCTAAATCACATAAATTTGCCCTATAGGCTGGTGGTGGTAAGCTAGCTCTTACGGTTTCTTTCCCTTTAATTGCAAAGGAACCTAGATTCCAACCATGCCCTGCAGTTTTATTTGGCCTTTTCATGGCTCAAATGCATCTGCTTCAAAAAGTTAACACACTCTCTGTCCTCCTGTCCCATGTGATTTCATCTTGCCTAACTCACCCACCCCTCTTCTTCCTAGATCTGAATCTACCAACACTGTTTTTGTTTTTTTTTATCACAACAGATCACTCTTTATGGTTAATCTCATTTTTCCAAAATTGAAACGCAGCTCTAGGGCTGTCCATTGTACAAACATGTCAGACCCCGTGATCCAAGAAGTCCTCCAACCAGAAACTGGATTTATGGAGCCATCCCTATTCTGTCGTATCTCTCTGGAATGGTTCCAGAAGCCTTCTAAACATCAATTCTTAAAACTATGAACTTCTATCTTGCTCACATAGTCACTCTGAGTCACGGTTGGCTCCAGCTCCTTCAAAAGGAGCCTGGGGTCAACGCTGACTGTAGTTAAGTCGTCACCATAGCAGGCACCACTGCAGAATTAACTCCAAGGAGCTCGTGGCCTCACCCTCAAAATTGTCCTAATCCTGTTCTGTAAGAAACTTCTAGTAAAACCTAGAAAAACACTGTGCAAAAAGGATTCAAAGCTAGTTCAGACGAGTGCCTAGCTCTGCAGAGAAAAGAGGCAGGGGCGGGAGCAGGCAGTGAGCTGTTCTCTGCAACACTGTCTTTTTAACAAAGTCTCAAACCAGGATGGCAAAACTGTAACGTGTTCAGCCCGGTTGGTTAGTTAGTAAGGGGTATGTTCTACTATCTTCTGCTCTTTGAATGGCTGAAATATACCGTAATTAACACTTAAAAAAAATTTCGAGGACTTTTTTTATGCACTTTGGCTGAAGGTCATATTCTAATTATTCATCAGAGAAGCTTTAGGGCATTCTTTGATGAACCCAAAGTAATCAAGTTCTGACCTGGCCGAACCTGTCTCCAAGGTACAGTGATCACCAACGTAGCTGCTGGTGGGACTTGGAAGGTGTCCCACCTCCCCTGTGTCGGTGCTGTCGTGGCAAAGGGGCAGTGCCCAGGCTCCGGGGACGTACAGATGACCCACGGGGTGCGGCTGGGGCCCTCCACCGGTGCCTTTGCTACCCCCACCCCCCATCCCCGTGGCTAAAGACCTCCACCAGTGTCTGCTTCTTTCCCTTCCAGAAAGGAGGCGGGTGTGAAATGATGTATCCACTCTGCCACCTAGCCTCCAGCCCCATCACTACAACACAGCTGCCTTGAGCCATTCTGCACAGACCTCAATGTCGCTGAACTTCCCTCATCTGGGGAGGGACCTGAGCGACTGGGTACTTTATTTCCTAAAGGTCACCATACCTTAGTTTCAGGCTGAGATGAAGTGGCAGGACTAATATGCCTGCCGTGTGCTGGCCTCCGGAAAAGGGACTGGTGTCAATCTCATAGGATCTTTAAAATAGAGTAATTACTCACAGTAGGGAGTGGTTTAGGCAAGTCTGTCTGTCTAAGACAGTGAGGAGAGTAACGCAAAGGAAAGAATGAAGACAAGACCCTCCAGCTGACAGTTTTCCTTTCCAGCCGGGAGGAACCAATGATACTTTTGTTTTGTTTTGTTTTCATATGAAATTTATTGTCAAATTGGTTTCCAAAGGACACCCAGGGCTCATCCCAACAGGTGCCCTCCTCAATGCCCATCACCCACCCCCCCCTCCCACCCCCCATCAACCCTCAGTTTATTCTGTTTTTAAGAGTCTCTTATGGTTTGGCTCCCTCCCTCTCTAACTTTTTTTTTCCTTCCCCTCCCCCATGGTCTTCTTCTTTTTTTTTTTTTTTAAATATGAAATTTATTGTCAAATTGGTTTCCAGGAACCAATGATACTTTATGTCTTATTAAAAGTCCAGCTTTCCCAACCATGTTAGCAGCTTCCACCGTGGCCTTGAAAACCACTTAGAAACTCACAGAAAATGATCAGAGGAAAAGATTCAAGCTTCATAAAACACAAATGTTAGGTGCCCTTTGAAAAGTTGTCCATATAAACACATAAATCTATGTTGTACTTCTTGGAGCCAGGTTTTGATAAGCAGTGAGTCTTTTAAAGGAATGGGGAGGAGTGAGCTCCAGGGGGATAAGACACAAGTGGATGATATTTAACTTCTTACTTCTCCAAGAAAAATGTGGTTGAAAGACATCAAAACTTGGACATGCCAGGGTGGGAAGCTAATGGCAAGGAAAGCAAGTCAGCAAGAAAGGAGGGAAGGGAACCTGGCCTCTGACATTTGCATCTGGCAGGAATAAATGAGCCCCTCCCAACTAAAGTCATTGATGCAAATGATTTTTTTTTTTTTTTTTTTTTTTTTTTTTTTTGCTCCAAAAGCAATCTTCTAAAGGTGACTGTGAATAGATGTAGGTCTTCAGAGTGGAGGGGAAGGGGTAACAGAATCAAGAAAAGCTCATCGGGATGCCCCACAATCCAACATCATGCACCAGCCCTTCCCTTCCGCTGTCATATGTAAGTATGGAAGCAGACCCATCTGGCCAGTCCCGCCTTTGGACCTAACCACTACAGACAGCCCCAGGCTCCTGAGAATTCTTTCTCTGGAGCTCTCTAAAGAAGCCTACCTGAGGTTCCTGGGAGAGCAACTTAAACTCTTTTGAAGCCGAGACCCGTGATGATCACTTAATGTTAACAGAATCACTTAATGTTTACAGTGTATCCACTCTCCATGGCCCCTCTGTGCCCTACCCCAAGGACCAGCCCCAGCCACCTCCTTCTCCTCCTCCTCCTCTCCACAGGCTTTTCGTCCTCTCCACGAATCATTCCCCTCTTCCTTCTACCTGTCCTCACACATTTTCTTTTCCAGCCACTGGAAGTCGGCTAGACAAAAAGACGTGTCACCGGAGGCCGTCTCTCTCGGAACAGAGGGTGGCTGGAAGCAGCAACTCATGTTTCTCTGGAAAGAGCGCCACAGTTTCCCTGTTCATCTTAAATGCTACCAGTGTGCTTAGAGGATCTTTGCTGCGAGCTGGTGCAGACAGAGGAGCAGGGGTCAGAACGCACACCGCACCGCTGGGCCACCCTTCTAGTCTGAACTTGACACAAAAGGGAAGATAACACATGATCTCCCCAGTTCCTCAAATATTTCAACCAAATTTTTGGATATTAATTTTCCCCCTAACTTCCCAAGTCCCCAGATGGAGGGGGAAATGCAATGCAAACAGGTCTTGTAGTTGGAGGGTTTTTTTGTTTGCTTGTTTGGGATTTTTTTTTTTAACCTTGACACACAACTCCTCCCCCTCCTCCCAGCTAATACCCACACCCCCTCTGGCAATTCAAACAAAAGCACAACTTTAAACTTTAGCCTTGTTTTAAAATGTGCCTTTCAGCTAATAGATAATCAAGAAGAAAGATCAGGATCTGGGAAAGTTAATAGCATACCATGAGATGCTCCTGAACCACACCAGCAAAAGAAATCTTTTCTTAAGAGCAGTCCTACGCAAAGAATTCTTATCACAGATAAGGGTGCAGTCTAGTGGCAAACTTCATGAAATGCAGCCCCTTTTCCAAAGGAAAGCGAGAGCACTTGGAAAGAGCTGAAGGAAATGTAAAAGGGATGAGTCCAACCCAGGACCGTCCTCTCAGATGGGGCAGCAATGACCGGCTGTGCGTTTTTCTCTGATCTGGTTGCGAAGTCTGCAGCCCAGCCGTGTCAATTTCAGAAGCAAAGTTGAAATCGCCACCTTCCTTCTTGGAAGAATTTAGCTTTCTTTCATTTTACTAAGGAAGGAAGGGATCCAGTAGTGTCTGAATAGATTGCCTGAGGTTGCAGATAGAATAGTAATATTCCTGGTCAGGATCTCTTCAGAGCAGGTCCTACGGCTGTCAGCTCACAGTCCTGAGATGTGCCTGTGCATGGCAGTTAACCTTATAACAAGGTGTTCCTCTGGTCCGTCCGTCACCCATCCCCTCCAGAGATGTGGCCCTATCCCATAGAAATGCCCCCTGTGAAAGAACGTGGAGGGAAAGTATCTCTCCAATCTGCCTTCTTCCATCTGAAAACTCCACACCAGGACACATTAGATCACCAGCAAGATTTTCAGACTTAGCATCTTCTGGAAAGTGCCAGTCTCTGTAACTCACTGCTCCCCACAATGCCGTTGTATGAATGTCCCTTCCTGCACGTACACACAGCACAGATACCCACAAGCATGTGTGCACGTGCATGCATACACATACACACACACACACACACACACACACACACACACACACACACAGCTTCCCTGGGCCAACAATGGAGCTGAAGGAAAGTGGCCACCTCTTGATCATATGACCAAAGACAGTCAGTCTACCAGCAAGAGAAATGCTCTTAATTAAATCCCCTTGCCCAGACTTTTAAGGGGGGAAATCCAGTTTTTCTTTTCTTTTTCTTTCTTTTTCATTCAGCTCACTACCCTCTCAGCTGGCCATCCTACACTAACACTCCCCCATCAAACACACACTCAAACACACACACACACACATACACACACACACACACACACACACAGTAACTTAAACACTAGCAGACAGCCATTTCCCAAAGCCTGGGAAGAATTTCTTGGGCACTGTATATATCCACTTGGCTAATAAGAAAATGCTTCTCCAGGCAGCCGGAGCCTTGGCTAGTTGAGGGGTGGGAGGGAGGGGGAGACCGGGTTACTCTTCATTGTGTCCACCACCTCCTTGAATTCTCTCTTCCACTCGCCCCCCCCCCCACCTCCTCCCCCTGTAGGCAGCCCAGCCCTGTCCCCCATGCCCCTTTCTTACATTCCGGGGGGAGGAGGGCACTGTTCCGGGAGCTCAGGGGAGCCCCCGTGTGTCTAGAAGGCCTCTCCCCACCCCCACCCCGTGTGAGTTTGTACTGCAAAGCTCCTTGGCACCCTCGCCTGGGTTGGGTGTTGGGGAGCTCAAATAGCAGCTACAAACTGGCTGGCAGCCAGGGGCCGTCTATTTAAAAGCGCCTGCTCCACCGGAGCCCGTAGTCTCTTTGGAAACTTCTGCTGGGGGAAAGAGCTAGGAAAGAGCTGCAAATCGGTGTAGGGTTTTTTCTCCTTTTTTGCTCCTTTTAATTCCCCCCTCCTCCGTTTGCACCCTTCTCCGAGCTTCACGCGGAACCTGCGAATTTCGAAGAGGTGGTGGCAGAGTGGGAGCAAAGAGGTGTTAGGGTTTTGGATTGGGGGCTTTTTTTCTTTTAATTTCTTGATTTCAACATTTTCCCCCCACCCTCGCGGCCACAGCCGCCGCCTCTTACCTGTTCCGCGGCAGCCGCGCGCCGCAGGCAGCTGAAGGGTAGAGAGGAGCAGGGTATACTTCAGATTTTAAACAAAATTTTTGAAGGCAGACCCATTTTTCTCCCCCACCCCCACCCCCTTCTCCTCCACAGCCTCCGAGCGCATTATTCCGGTGGTTGTTTTGGGGTGAACAATTTTTGGCTTTTTCCTCCCTGTAATTCTGACCGGGTCCCGCCGAGCGCGGGGGGGGGTGTTGTTTCTCCGGCCTCCACTCCCTCCGCGTGCACCTGGCGCAGCTCTTCTCCCCCCAACCTGTTGCAAGTCCTTTAATCCTTGCATTTGGGACTTGATCGTGGGCGCCTCAGCCCTCCATCTCTCCCTACATTTTGCAATTGTCTGGGGGAGGGCACCTGCTCTACCTGCCAGAAAAAAAAAAAATTTTTTTTAATTTCTCCGGGCGCCCCCCTGGCCCCTTTCTCCCTACACTCTCGCTCTCGTGCCCCGCCCCAAGGTAAAGGGGAAGACACGGAGAAGATGGTGCTCACCGCGGTCCTCCTGCTGCTGGCCTCCTGTGCGGGGCTGGCCCAGGGCCTGGGCTCCTTCGTGCACTGCGAGCCCTGCGACGAGAAAGCCCTCTCCATGTGCCCCCCCAGCCCCCTGGGCTGCGAGCTGGTCAAAGAGCCGGGCTGCGGTTGCTGCACTACTTGCGCCCTGGCCGAGGGGCAGTCGTGCGGCGTCTACACTGAGCGCTGCGCCCAGGGGCTGCGCTGCCTCCCCCGGCAGGACGAGGAGAAGCCGCTGCACGCCCTGCTGCACGGCCGCGGGGTTTGCCTCAACGAAAAGAGCTACCGCGAGCAAGCCAAGATCGGTGAGCGCGCTCGGTGTGCCAGTCAGTTACACGGCGCACGGCCGGGGGACACGGGACAAGCTGGCCCCGCGCGCTTGGCCCAGCAAGTGGCTTAGAGCCGGGGTGTAGCCGGGGAGGAGGGTGGGGAGGGTCCGGGCACCTCGGAATTGGAGCCTGGCCGATCCAGCTACCCCAGGCTGCTTTCTAGCCGAGCTTCTCTCGCGGTTTTCGCTCCTTCTCCTCGCCCCTACCCCCACCCTTCTCACCCTCCCCCTTCTTCCCGAATACTGACTCTGAGCTGCTGTTCAGTCTCCCGGTCCAAACGGCCGGGTACTCAATCTCCAATCTGAGAGGGTGCATGTTACATTATCGATTCCCTCCTCCATCCCCCACCCCCACCCAATACGGTTTTTTCTGGACTTGATAAAGAAAATCTCTTTTGTTAAAATATTGCTTTGACTGGGGACCTGGAGAGAGAGGCGTTACGGGTCTGCTGTGGTAATTCCACCTTTGTGCCTCCCAGTCCCTGCCCTCCCCCCCCCCCTCCCCAGTCCGTCCTGACATTTCTATCCTCTACGCCTGCACACACTCGCGCGCACACACACCGCTCGCACGCTTGGAAGCTAACGTCTTTAGGGTGGGGGCTTTGATGCCCCTCCCACGTGCACACCATTGCTCTTGACTTGATTTGACTGTTTGTGGTAGATGGTGAAACATAGTACAATGCAAAATACCTTCTTTCCTCCTGGGAAAGGAAAAATTACAATAGCTCGCTCCGCGGCGGTGGGGGGGGGGGGGGGCGGCGGGGGGCGGGGAGGAACGGGTAAGGTTTAGGTTCCTGTGCTGAGTATTCGTCCCCGAATCTAATTCCTTTTTCCCCGCCCAAATTCCGATTTCACCTAGGAAGAAAGGTGGGTAGAGGGACAAGAAGGGATGGAAAACTCAGACATCACAACTTGCCCGCCAGTGCTAATCTCCCCACCACCACCACCACCTCAATCTTTCAAATCGGATCGCAAGTGGGTGTGGTGTAAATGCAAGAGGGGCCCTGGAAACGCAGAATGCAAAATCAAGTGGGCGGAGACGGAAAAGCCGCGCTCAGGGAGCCTCGCCTCCGCCTCCAGTAGCCCCGCCCCCTGGTTGCCCCGCCCCCAAATTCTCTGTGTCTGGAGTCTAGGGTTTAAAAGGTTGACAGAGCTACTTGTTCAATCAGTTCAGTCAGAACAGTTCTGCCTCCTTATCCCCAGCCCCCACCACCAGACGGGGTTTCCGTTTGGACTTAGACCTGATTTTACTTTTTTTTTTTAAAGTCCAGTGAATTGGACACAAAAATCTGGGTTCTGAAACATCAACCTGGTTATTCTCTCCAAAAGGGGTTAAGACTTGGCTAAATAATTTTTTTTTCTGTGTAATTTCTTACTGAGACCATGCCCTTCCCTCCTATCTCGTCCATTAGGGCACCCAACATGAGTTTTCCTAACTGCAAACTACAGACATTATCATACAGGAAAGGAGTCCGCTCCTGAGAAGCGGCAGGAGAACTTTCCCGGGTTCTTCCTGGATCCCCGCAAACTTTGCAGGTTTCGCCTGTCGCCCGCGGCTGCCCCTCCACTTTGCGAGAGGCTGTCGTTCTCCGGATTGCAGCCTGCAAAAAGGAACAGAGGGCAACACGCAGGCCCCGGAGGCCCTAGAGGCCCGTTTGTGAAGTTATTTTTATTAGGAGCCACTTTCCAAGGCGGTCCTGGCCGCCTTCATCTTGGGGGATGTGGATTTGGAAAATCTTAGCACGGGGGAAGAAAAGGTATGAATCGATTTCCTGGCTTGGAAGCCAGCGCTCTGGGTAAAAATCCGGTCACATCGAAAGTATGCAAGGTATCACTCAGCCGCATTCTGGGCCCGCTTTTATTTGCCCAACCGTGTGGTTGGTGTGATGCGGTTGGTGTGAAAGTTGTGCGCGCAGGGCGCGCGCACACGCGCGCGCAATTGCTGGAAGAGCAAATTGGCTCATCAGCCAACTTTCCAGTTCAACGTAATACGCGCGCGCGCGCGCGCGCGCACACACACACACACACACACACACACACACACACACTGGCTTTTGTCCCAAGCAAGATGCCCTTTAGAATTCTCAGCAGCCCATTCCTCAACCCCCACCCAAAAGGTGCCTCTCGGCGAACACGTAGCACCCTCCACGCCCCACCCTAGACTTTGCGACTCCACCCCGCCTTCGGCAGGTGCCTGACCCACCTCAGTTTCCGAACGGCTACAGGAGCTGACCCCCTTCCTTCCGGAAGATAGTACGCTAGTGGGCGCTCCTGGCTAGCGCCTTTCAACTCGAAAATCGCTGAGTGGGTCCCCAAAAAGTTGGAGATAGGACAGAGACGGTTCATAAAAAGAGGGAAAAGAACAGAGAGCGGGAGGAGAGTGTCGGCTCCTTTGGCCAAAAATCTTGTTCCCCAACACCCCACCGCCATGTCCCCCTCCCAAAATCAGCAATGAGAACTTGGATTTGCCTCTCCCTCCTGCGGTTGCCATACAGATATAGATTATGCGCACACACACACACACACACACATACACACACACCCATAAATCAAAAGATACATGCGCATGTAAAGAAAGATACAGATATAGATACATATATGTTTTTTTTCACCAAAAGAAAAAGTGCATCTCTAGAATCCGAAATGGAGAGCTGAGGAGAGCGAGGTGGCAGGCAGCCAAAGCTGCTGGGAGGAAGAGCCGAGGGCGGGCGGGCGGAGACTGGTGTTTTGCTGGGCGCGTTGCTGGGCAACCGGAGAGCCGAGTCCGCCCGCGAACTGGGTGCTGGGAGCGCGCCGGGCCCTACATTTTATTTTGGCCAGTTCTGGGGCAAAGATAGATACAGAAACAGAGGGCAGTGTGTGTGAAGGCTGGAGGGAGGCGGGAGACGAGCTATTTATTGAGCCAGGCTCAATAAATATCGGTGAGCTGGGTCGAGTCAAGGAAGCACCGGGCTTTTGCTTGGGCATTGTTTGGAGAAGGAGCCCTGTGGCTTTCTGGGAGGGAGGGCAGCCCACATATTTGCCCGGGTCTGGGAGATCTTTCTTGAGCCTGTGGGACATTAAGCTTGGGATACAGGGAGAAATGGGTTTTGAGTTTCAGTTCTGTCATTGAGAAATAAGAGAGGACAGAAAGTATGCTCTGGGAAAGAAAAAATAAAATTACCTAAATAAAAATAAATTCGACCTTTGCTGCTTTGAGGGGTTTGGCCTCCATCACCCTGGCTTCCACTCCAAACCTGGTCCGAATGCCATGTTGAAATCAAGTTCCAGAGTTAGGTTTATTGGCCAAATTTGTGTCTGGGTTGAACAAGATCATGGAAAACTGAAGGAGCCAGATTCCTTTCCCACCCGCATCCCCTCCCTTTGAAACAAGTCTTTGAGAGGCTGGCTATGCCCTGAGACAACCAAAATGGGAGTCAGGAAGACAGGAGATGGTGCTTTTAACTGGACTTTTCTTACCTCCCGCCACCTCTTTCTGCTGTGTCAGCTCACACTGGAAGAGTATGGACAGTTGGCCACTGTGAGAGCTCATTTTCTTTCCATATTTTTTTTTCTCTCTTCTTACCCCTCTTTCCCACTCCGCCCCCACCCCCAGCCCCTAGCTCCCGGCAATCCCTGAGGGCTTCCCTGAGGGCTCCAGTTTTAAGTCCACGCAGCTGCGAATTAGCCTGGGGCTTGGCTGGTTGGTTTTGAGCAGCAAGTGGGCTTAAAGCTGCAGAGGGAGGACCGGGCTGACCTAGGAGGCAGAGGTCACCTCGAGGGTTCCAGCAAAGGGCAGGAGAGCAGGATTCCCAGCAGAAGTCCGGGTCCCCTTAATGGGGGATGGGGGAAAGGGAGATAGGGGGAGGTGGCTAGCGGGGTAAAGAAGGTGATTTTTGTCTAAAGTTTTTGCTTTGTACCTGAGCAATGCCTTTGCAACCTTGGGCTATTGAATGTGTAAGAACGTAGAACTTGAGAAAAGGGATCTGCACACTCCGAGCCCACTGCATCCAGAAACTGGAAGAATGCCATAAACAGAGCAGGTACCAGTGAGGGACCAACACGGGGTACAAGTGAAGAGGGCCGAAGAATGGACTCGGTGAGAGACGAGGAGGCAGTTCAGAGGGGTTTTGTTAGGGTTTTTGTTTCGCGTTTTGCAGTTGGTCTAAAAGTTGCAGTCCCCAGAGACCATCCTTAAATTGCCATCTGGATATGTTTTCCAAAACAATAAGATTTGTTACCTATTTGCAAAAACTAATAAGCAAATCTACAAGGAGGCCAGTTCTAAGCTTCTCCTCCCCACTGCCCCATATACAGAGGTTCCTCCACTTTTGTTTCCTGTTCCATTTCTTTTCATGATTTCTGTTATGATGTCCTTTTTTTTTCTTTTCTTTTTTGTTTAATATAAATCCAGAGAGACAAAGTGGCTCTTCCTGTCTGGCCACTCGGCTTAGCTCGGTCCCAGTGTGCCCCCAGGAATTGTCTGGGTATTGGCCAAAGAGTGCTGATGCTGGAAGGAACCCACAGATCCCAGCAATCAAAGCAATGGTTTTACAGATGAGACGCTGAGGCTGAAGGTGTTGAGTCACTTGCCCAAAATTAGGCGCGGAGTTGGCAGCAGAGTCGGGTGGATAGAACTCAGTCTTACAGTCCTGTTGATTCTATACTCCATTCTGCCATTCCGGGCTCTTCACTAGTCCCTGGGGCCTGGCCCAAGCTGCAGCGAGGCTGTGGCAAGTACAGCCCAATGGTGGGGGGTGTGAAGGTGAATGGAGGGCTCAGAACTTGGGGGTGCTCTGTTTTATGGGAAGTGAAGTAGCCCCAAAGCGGAGAATGCAACACCCCTTTTATTTGCAATCCCACTCGGTCGCATTCCTTTCTCTACCTGGTCTTGGGAACAAGGCTGGCTTAGGACAGTGGTTTGGTGAGGGACAGGCAGGGGCAAGGAGAGTGGAAAGGGGCAGTGCTGAGCCCAGACTTCGGATCCATGTACCAAACCTCATTTCCTGAACTGCAGGGCGCTCTCCGGGCGCGGGAAGCCAGGCAGGCAGGCCCTCGCTTCCCCTTGGCTGTGCCTTGGCCCACAGGGTCCAAGGAGAATGTGGCCAGAAGCAGCCGGCTTCCTGTGGCCACCAGCCTCCGCCAGCACAGGCCTTTTGTGGAGTCAGGCAAGCAGGATGGGGAGACCAGAGCTGGCAAGCTGTGCGGGGCAGGATGGGAGGAGGGAGAGAAAACCACAAGCCACAAGAGTTGATAAGGAGGAGAACAAGTCACCAGATTTTGAGCATATACAAGTATGTCAGACGATCTTTCCCAATGAGAAGAGAGAGAGAGAGAGAGGCCTCCTGATTACAGCTGGGGGCCTCAGATTGATCTGAGGAGTTGCCAAAGGCCATGCTAATACATCCTGGAGCTGTGGCATCCTGTCCCATGTCTCTTGGGGGATTGATTCTTGAGGACCAGACGGATAAGTTAAAGCCCTCTTCCCGGTAGGTTACACCTGCCAGGTGCACCCTAGGGGACTTTTAATACAAATAGGTTACCTCATTTTCCATCCCTCAACCTCAACCATCAGATGTGGGCCTTCCCTTGCTAAATCCTGAAGCTGAATTTGCACTCAAAACCTGGGCTCCTTTGACCTTTGCTGGTTTGCAACGATGTCTTGCAACGATGCTCCAGTTATCCCAAACCATTCAGATTGTTCCATCCCAGCTGAACTGAGCGTATATGCTCCACAATCTCTTTGTCACCCACTGAAGATGACTGTCCTTCCAGACCCTTTAGGACAACACTGGCCAATTGAAATATAATACAAGCCACCCATGTCAGTTCAAATTTTCTACTAACCACATTTTTTAAAAAGGCAAAAGAAATGGGCGAAATTAATTTTAACCATATATTTTAATTCAGTATGTCCAAAATATTATCATTTCAACATACACCCAAACAGTTATAATGAGGGATTTTACGTTCCTTCTTTCACATTAAATCTTTGAAATCTGAGGTGCAGTTGACATCTACAGCCCATCTCAGTTGGGACACTACATTTTCACTGGAAATACTTGATCTGTAGTTTTAAGTTTCATAAAAGTTACAGTTGAAAAACTGGATTCACATACCCGAGTTGTTCCAAACATGCTCAAAAATTGTCCAATAACAGTATTCGTTTGTATATTTAAATTAATGTAGGGGTAAGGGCGCCTCGGTGACTCAGTCGGTTAGGCGTCTGACTTCAGCTCAGGTCATGATCTCACGGCTTGTGAGTTCGAGCCCCATATTGGACTCGGTGCTGACAGCTCGGAGCCTGGAGCCTGCTTCGGATTCTGTGTCTCCCTCTCTCTCTGCCCCTCCCCTGCTCACGCTATGTCTCTTGCTCTCAAAAACAAAAATTAAAAAAAATTTTAATTTAATTTAAATGAAATACATTCTTGAATTCAGCCCCACTAGCCACATTTCAACCTTCAGTAGCCACATGTGGCTAGCGGCCCTGTAACTGGACAGCGTAGAGGCCACCACAAGCCCCTCCCCAACCTGAGGAAGGAAATAACGTCCCTACTCTCCTCCGGCATCCAAGGAGTCCAAAAGGAAGAGTCTTGAGTCTGGATTGCCAGACACAACAGGACTCTTCTCTGACCCCTAGCCACTCTATTCGTAGGGGGACCAGAGAGAATTCTCGCTGTCTGTTTGCTCCCTGCCACCCCCTTCTGGCCATCCAGGACCATTTTGAGGGAATGTGGCTGCCTAATTGTAAGGTTCTGAATGGACTGTGATGAGTCATGAGTGGAAGTGTAGCCAGGTCAGAGAAATGGCCAAGTGTCTCCTCCCCGCCTCCCCCCTTTTCCATTCAGAGGCTGCTTTCCACCTGGCCCCTCCTCTCCCTTCTGGTTTGGGATGTCTGTAGGGAACAGACATTTCTACTGAGCATTCTCCACCTTCGCCAGCTCCAGAGAAACCTGGCAAGGGATCTTGACGCTGTGCGTAAGTGTGTATTTCTTCTTTTTTTTTTAAATTTTTTAAAATCTTTATTTGTTTTTGAAAGAGAGACAGAGCGTGAGCAGGGGAGGAGCAGAGAGAGGGGGAGACACAGAATCCGAAGCAGGCTCCAGGCCCCGAGCTGTCAGCACAGAGCCCGACGCGGGGCTCAAACTCCTGAACCATGAGATCGTGACCTGAGCTGAAGTCGGACGCTCAACTAACTGAGCCACCCAGGCGCCCCAAGGCTCAGTGTGCATAAGTGTGTGTTTCTTATATGTAAAGTTACCGCCAGCTGCCTTCCAGGGATCAAGAAATGTGTACCGGAGCTGCAGCCCTGAATCCTCCTTGGGCCATAGAGGAAGTAAAATGAGGGGCGTTTTTTCTTTACCTCTGATCCCAGGACGGTGGAAGGTGTGTGAGGGAGACCTTGGCCTTTCATTCTGGGGAGTGTTACCAACTTGACACCAGCCACATCTGTGCCATCTAGGCAACCTCGGTGCAATTAGGAATTGCAATTAGGAATTAGGAATGCAATTAGACAAGGGGAAACTTCTGGAGGGAGTTCTCGAGGTAGGGACTGGTTCCTCTTACCTGGGCTTGGTGATCAGACTTTCTGGCAGTCTGACTCTTGTTCTGACTGCTTACCCGCTATGCTAGATGCTGTCTTTATTTCTCTGCTTAGGAGATGTCACATATCCCTGTTGACCAACTTGGCCATTGGCTTAGCCAATGCCAAGGTGCTTAGTACTCAGCACCTGAGTACTTTAGTTTTCCTGGCCTGAAATGGGGCAGGGGCTGTCAAGGAGCTCAGCAGGGTAAGCCTAATGGCCTCCCTGTCTATTCACAGATTCTCTGAACCGGCTCCCCGCCTCTGTCACTCACCCCAGGTCAAAGTTCCCCTCCAGTGTCTTCTGCAACTGTCCCTTAGGATGACGGTTGTTTGGGTTTGTTTTCCTCTTGAAAAGACAGTGCTTTTGTCCTTCTCAGACCATAAGTCAGGTTAAAAAGAGCCCAGAACACGCACGTCTGTTGCTGACCACAGAGGAAAAGAAAACAGTGTCTTCCAGGAGAGACTAGGGCAAGGCAGACACGGGCCAGGGATGGAATGGGTAGGAGGAGGGACACTGCAATTCCCCAGGAAGGTTCAGCAGCCTCTCCCTACCGCCCTGTCCCCTTTCTGTTTACGCAAGGGCATGCGCACACAGTGTGATTGATTCACATGGCATCCACAGCTGGGAAACGGTCAGACTTCAGGAGACTGAAACGTGTCTCACGGTTTTTTAAACAGTGAGCCGCCAATCCGTCATTTCCCCGTAAGCCTCCTGTCCTCACAAAAAGCAGGAGGATGCAGGTTGGCTGCGAAACAGGGCAAGGTTGGGAGGCGGCTCAAAGCATCTAGCCACACCCAGGCACGGGTCAGTGCCCTCAGACCAGCTGTCCAGTAGAACTGTCTGCGATGATGAAAATGCTCTATACGTGCACTGTCCAACACAGTAGCCATTCACCGCTGTGGCCACTGAGTCCTTGAAACGTGAATAGAGTGACTGAGGAGCTGAATTCGTGATTTGATTTAATATTTATCCATGTAAGTAGCCACATGTGGCTAGTGAGTACTGTATTGGAGAGCACAACCTTAGATCAAAGAAGCCCAGTAAATCCGGGGATCCCTCCTTGTTCCTGTTCCTCTAAGACTAATTCCTCGGCTTTCTGGCTCCCTCTGCAGCAGCTTCAATGCTTTAAGGCAAGGGCCTGAGTGATGTGACCTCTCAAGGCATCCAAGGAACCCTAACATGCCTGAGTTTATGTTACAGAAACGCTTCTAGACCCACTTCTCTTTAACTCTTGGGGAAATCTGTGTCTGTCTCTATTTAAACATTATATACTGGTTACCATATAATCGAGAGAAAAAGATAAATGACAAAGCTGTGTGCTTAAGAAATGTACTGCTTAGGGGCGCCTGGGTGGCGCAGTCGGTTAAGCGTCCGACTTCAGCCAGGTCACGATCTCGCGGTCCGTGAGTTCGAGCCCCGCGTCAGGCTCTGGGCTGATGGCTCGGAGCCTGGAGCCTGTTTCCGATTCTGTGTCTCCCTCTCTCTCTGCCCCTCCCCCGTTCATGCTCTGTCTCTCTCTGTCCCAAAAATAAATAAAAAACGTTGAAAAAAAAAAAATTTAAAAAGAAATGTACTGCTTAAATTCCAAAGAAGGAGTTAGAATGAGGGCCAGAGGAAACCCAGCTCCCCTTTTCATTCCTTGTAGAGATTCTGGGCAAACCCATCTTGTCTCCTGGCTAGAAAAAGAGACTTTCCCTTCCCCAGGTCCAGGTGGCCTGGCAAAGCCCTACATTCTTCCAGAGCTGTGAATTCCAAATACGCCTCGGTTTCTTCAATTTCCACAAGCAAAGTCGCAATATCAGGGCCACCCCATTTTCTCTTAAGGTCGATTATGAGGTTAAGATAGATTGGGAAACTACCACCGGCCCAGGAGCAGGGAGCTAATGATGCCAGGGCAGGACTAGGAGCCCCAGGATGGAGGGTTAGATTGCAGGGAGCAGCGGGTCCCTGACACCTCGTCACCAGGCTGGGGAGAAGGATGGAATCAGAATGCACCTGCTGGTGCACCATCCGGCCCCTGCGAGAGAGCAGAGGCAGCCAGAGGTTGGATGTGGACAGCACGGTGGCATTTGGGTAGGAAGCATGCATCGTATACTCCGCTATGAGTAGACCTGCCCACCCTAGCGTGCCTCCGGGTGCATAGCAGCTGGGCCTACAGCCAGACACCCTCTGTGACTGCTGGGTCATGGAAATGGCACAGCCCTCCAGGAGGTGTTCCTGTCGGTGCAGGAACGGCCGTGTTGTGTCCCTGGATGCTGGGGCAATGCTCTGAACCGGGAGCGCCTTATGAACGGAAAAGGAACGGAGTTGGCCACCCTGACGTGGCAGGGGCTGGGGCCATCAGGGAGCTGGTTGGAATGACTGAGCTTGGAAGGCAGACCAGACTCAGAACCCACCTGAAAGGCAACCATCAGGATGACGGGATAGCCCTCACTCCCTCAGTCGTTGGGTGAGATTGCGGGATCAAAGGGCCCTGCCTCCACCATCCCGTGGAGGAGCGAACAATAACCAAACATGCCGCTTTTCCATCTGCTGCAGAATCCTTTCAAAATGACATCCAGAGATGGGAAGGGAGGCCCTGGGCATGTCTTGCTTCCACCCCAGATCACTTGTCAGCTGCAGATTAGAGAAGCAACACGGGCTTATGCACAGGTCGGCCTTGTCCGTCCCCCCCTCCCCAACAAGCCTCCCACTCTCCCACTGTGTCCACGCGTGGGTTTTTTTTCCAGTTCTTCACTGGCCATCCCCACGACTCCTCAAATGCATGCTGCAGACACACAGAGAGAAGGAGAGGACTTGGGTAGCTGTCACAGAAGTAGAGGAGGAAAGCACCCAAATCCCAGATTTTAAAATTGCTTGCAATCCTTGGAAGCACTGGAAACAGGTTGTGTGGCCGTCAGTCTCCTCCGCCATCTACTGGCCATGCGGGGGTATTGACCTGTTTTTGGACCAGCTTCCAGAACCCCCTGCCCCTTGAAGTTCCCTTGCCTTTCAGGGGCCCGGGCAACTCACCAGGAAGTCTTCCCCTAAATCCCCTCTGCAGCTTTGGTCCATATCCTCTGGATGAAAAAGTGCAGGAGCAGCCAGCTACCTGTGCCTGCCTGTCTCACCCAAAACTTAAACCCTTCCCAAATTGAAAGCCTGTTTATGGCTTGGCCGGGAAGCAGCTGAGTAGGGCTAGCCGGCTCTGCCATTCCAGCTCTGGTCTTACTTTCCAGCTTTTTAATCTTCGTAGCTCTGCACTGGCTTGGTGCCACGTTTCCACTGTCTCTGGAGACTGCAGGTGACCACAAGACCCTGATTAGTATCTTTGATACTCGACTGTCCTGCTGCCTAAGAGGTCCCGTGGGGTTAAGTGGCACCAAAAACCAGGAGGCACATCAAAACTTAAAGTTCAGAAGCAGCCAAAGAGCCTGTGCGCTGGGGAGGGTGTGCCCTCAGGAACCCCGCCTTGGTGAGCCCGGGGAAGGAGAGAGGGCTTGCAGGAGTGTTTTGAGTTCCTCAGAGAACTTACAGGGATCTGCATCATTTTCCGATATCAACATGTGCCTAGCCCCGAGGCCGTATTTGAACACCTTCAGAGAAAAGACTAAGGTGAAGGAAAATTTGCTCCCGAGTTTATGGAACCACTGCTAACAGCCCCGTCCTCCTGCCAGGAAGAGTGAGTCCAGGGTAAGGGTGGCCCATAGCACTTCCTAGAAAAAGTCCTAAGAGGCGAAGAGTCTTGAGAAAAGCTGTCGATATATGGAGTGCTGTGAGCCAACATGCTGCCAGGCCCACAAGGCAGAGAGAGGAGCTCCGTGAGAGGCGACACGAGATCTGGAGGATGGCAACCTCTGACCAAAGGGACGGAGGGGCCCCTGCAAAACAGGTGGCCAGAGGAGGATGGGTGGTGCTCCCGTCCCAGATGTCTTCAGGAAGTAGAAAGAGCACCCTGAGACAACGTGGATGTACTTGTTCCTGCTTGGACACAGGGACGTGGACCCGGGGGTCTATTGGAAGGGTTCCAGGAGCTGGTACAGCCAGCCCCTGGAGGTGAGCAGCTTCCTGGGGTCTCTCCCATGAAAGAGGTGACTCCTGGAGCCCGGCCCTGCAGGTGCCCCTGAGGACAAGTTGCTGGCCCTGCAGCCCAGGCTGGAGCAGTTTCTGAAGGAGACACTCAGCCCTCTGCCAGGTGCTGGTCGGCATCTGGCCCACCCACCCCCCACCCTCCCTCACTTCACGTGGTTATCATCTCGATTAGGGAAAGGGTGTGGCCATGCACCCCAGAACGCCCCCAACCTTTCAGTGGCAACCATCTCTTTGTCCTCTCTCCTACCTCAGCTGTCAACTGCTTGTTAAAAGTCCGAATGCTTGGTGATGCCCAGAGAGATTGAGTGAAGTGTCTCAGATCACCCAGCAAGATGGGCTCAGCAACCCTCTGTGCCACAGTTGGCTTTTCGTTTCCACGCATCTCTCCCCAAGACCTGAGCCTCGGGTTTGGGACTAAGTTACTAGATAACAGAGCCCTAGCCTTTCAATTTGTACAGAGTCCCCCCCGCCCTCCACCCCAAGCCGGCTCTGCTCCTCCCTGTGCCGCACCCCATTCTAACTTGTCCTGCAACCAAGAAAAGTTGGTTGGCTCCAAACCCCACTCCTTAGCCATCCTCCATCTGCCAGGCACATCACCATGCCAGTTAGTCATCACAGCAGGTTTGCTTGACTCCACTGAGTCAAGCCGAGGTGGGAAGAGGGAGGGAAAGACCAAAAGTGGGGGATGGGGACCTGGCACTGAGTTTTCTGCTCAGAGAAAGCCCGCCTGATGCTCCGCCATTTGCTCTCTTCCCGTCCTCTTCCCCTCCGGTGACTACTTCCCTGCCTATGGATAAATACCCAAATCAGCTAACCCCCACCCAAAACACTGCAAACCTGTGGAGGCTTCTTCGGGGCGGGGAACTTCCCTGCCAGGGCCTTAAAGACCGGATACCTATTCACTTAAGTTTGACAAATCCCAAGCCAAGAGACAAACAGGTGCCCAGGTGCTTCCTGCCACCTGCCATCCCGACCGGGTTAGGCCGGGTCCCCAAACGCCTTCCTTACCCCACACCTGGAACTCCCCCTGGGAAGAGGGCCTCTGCCCGGGGGACACAAAACAGTGTCTTCCCACCAAGGTTCTCCTTCCCAGTGCATCCCTTCATCCGCACCTCCTTGGAGTCCTCTCCCTCCATTTCCCATCCCGATGCCTTGTCCTCATGGCTCCTGGGGAGCCCAGTGACGGTGGAGTGGGCAGGGGACCGGATCTTCCCTCTCCTCATTTGAGTCAGTCGGGGTCACTCCAGAGCCCTGTCTTCTCTTTCTAAAATTTGAAAAGAAAAGAGGTGTTGTAGACGGGGCCTCCCTGCCCCCACCCGCCCCACCTTGTACCTGGTCTTGCTCTGGGCATCCTGGCCACGCCCTGACCGGCTGGGAAGAGCGGCTCTGTGTCTGCCGGGGCTGGTGGGGTCAAAGAGCTGAGAGGACACGTGGGGACCCAGAGAAGGGTGCCTAGGAGAGAGGAATGTACTGGAAGTCTGTGGAGGGAGAAAAGGCTAGGGGTAGAATTAACAGATCAACAAATAAATGAACAAAGTCCTGCTTCTTTAAAGGTCATAAGTCAGCTAAGTATAGACTGTCACCAAGTCTCTCCTATATATAACCGCTCCAGCCCCAGCCAGCTGTCAGCCTCTCTTGGCCTGGAGCTGAGTTATGTTCCAGCCTCCCAGGGCCCGGAGCACAGAGCCAGCTCAAGGGTTCCAGGTCCCCCCACCCCGCCACCAGCACCGCTCCCCTCCAAGCCCCACACGTCTGGCTCTCTCAAATCTTCTCCTCTTCATGATCGTCCCCACCACCACCCTGCTAGCCTAGATCCTGAGGACCGTCCTACTCCCATCCCGGTTGCCCAAGTCAGAATCCAGCCCAGCTCCAACAGTCCTGGAGGCACAAAGACCCCACATAAGATAGACTTGGCCTTTCCTGTCCATGCTGGGCTGTCACCTATTTTCCCCCAACAGCCTGCATCTCACCCCTGAGGCTGATCCTCTGCCTCCTTCTCCTGCAGAGAGAGACTCCCGTGAGCACGAGGAACCAACCACCTCCGAGATGGCTGAGGAGACCTACTCGCCCAAGATCTTCCGGCCCAAGCACACCCGCATCTCCGAGCTGAAGGCCGAGGCCGTGAAGAAGGACCGCAGAAAGAAGCTGACCCAGTCCAAGTTTGTGGGGGGCGCTGAGAACACTGCCCACCCCCGGGTCATCTCTGCACCTGAGATGAGACAGGAATCCGAGCAGGTGAGTCTCGAGGATTCTCTCCTCATCTCCGTCGGCATCCGCACCTGGCCACCTCTGCCACTCCCCTGACTTTTGACCTTCCCCTGATTCTAAATGAGCATCCGTGGGCAGCAGGTGCTTTGGCTGGGCCTAGCTGAGGGCCTACCGCTTAGATCAGCTTGGGATTCAGGAGGATTTTCAGAGCCTACGTTTATCAGGCCTTGGTGCTTGACCGAGGGACCCCGGGAGTAGAGGCGGTGCTCATTCAAGGAAGGTGCTGGGCTGCCACAGCAAACACACCAGGAGCTGCGACGTCACCTGGGCAGAGGCTGCATGTTCCCCTAGGGCATCTGCCGACGACCACCCCGGATGTAATCAGGGCAGAGCGGAAGAGCTGAGGGTGGGTGTTGTGGGAGGTAAGTGGGACCATGTGTCTTCCTGTCTAGTCACACGCAGGCTCCTCCCAGAGGAGGAAAGATCTTAGGTAGCAAGTAATTGGAGCGACAGTCTCGACAGACCCTTCAGCCCCCGTGCCCTCGGCCACGCGCTCTGCGTATACAGGTGGTTTCTCCATTTGGGTGCCGCCGTGTCCCTCACCCCTGCTGTCCTCACACAGGGCCCCTGCCGCAGACACATGGAAGCTTCCCTGCAGGAGCTCAAAAGTAGCCCACGCATGGTGCCCCGCGCCGTCTACCTGCCCAATTGTGACCGCAAAGGATTCTACAAGAGGAAGCAGGTACGCCACCCGCCCCGCCCCTGCCCCCAGGTTCAGAGGGCTCCTGAAATGGCACTTGCCAGAAATTTTTTTTACCTCTGAATGCTTAAGATTTCCGTCATTAACAATAGTGTTTCCTGAGCCTCCGGTCTCCGTGCAGGTACCCCGGTCGCCGGGCTCCCGGTTCCCTCCTGTGCTATGATCTACTTAAGTTTTAATGATCCACCTTGTTTCCATGAATCCATTGAAAAAGGAAGCTTTATATCACTATGTCATATCGCACGTTGTACCTACTATTTTCTGACAACCCCACACACAGAAATACATACATCCGCAGATGATGACTTCAAAACCTATTTCAGCAGGTACCCACCCCCCCCCCCAGATCATTTACATCCCATTCGCAGCCAGCCTGCCCTTTGGGCAACACGGAATATTGAGCCTATTCAAGTGGTACCCATTACCTCAGGCCGGTGGTTCTCACACTTCCTGGGAAGTGGCTTATTAAAACACCAATTGCTGGCCAGAGTTTTCCGGGATGGAACTCTGGGAATTTCGCATTTCTAACACGTTCCCTCCCAGGTGACACTGATGGTCCACAAGGGTCAGGGGTCAAGAGCCAGGTGGCCTTGGGTCAATTCTTGGCTCTCCCACTTACGAGCTGTGTCCCCCTTACCTAGTCATTTAATGTCTCTGCCTCCAGCTTCTCATGCAAAATGATGACTGCACCCATTGTCCTTACGCAGTTATGAGGGATAATGGACTCTTCTTTGTAAAACCCTTAGAACAGTACCTTCTATGTAGTAAGTGTTCAGCAGTGTCTGCTACATGATGAAGCTGTGCCAGTGATGCCCGGTACCATCACCACCACCGCCTTCATCATCATGTAGCCGCCTGGAGAATACCGCGGCAGAGGACCCTGAACGGGTGACATAAAAAAGAGCTTGTAAGAGCTAATCAGGGGCCGACTGTCTAAGTCAGCATCTTCCGTGGGGCCATCCCCGTGCAGGGGGTTTACTGGAACCCCATGGCTGAGGTCGGGGTTGAGAATCTGTCTGGGGGCAGGGAAGACAAAGGCCAGACAGGAGCAGAGCCTCCGGGGACAGCCACCCTCACTGCCTGTCGCTCTCCCCACCCCAGTGCAAGCCTTCCCGCGGCCGCAAACGTGGCATCTGCTGGTGCGTGGACAAGTACGGGATGAAGCTGCCAGGCATGGAGTATGTCGATGGGGACTTTCAGTGCCACACCTTCGACAGCAGCAACGTTGAGTGATGCGTCCCCTCCCCATCCTTCCCTCGCCCCGTCCCACCCCCAGCCCCGACTCAAGCCAGCACCTCCCTCCACCCCAGGACGCCACTCATTTCATCTCATTTAAGGGAAAAAAAAATACATATATCTATCTATTTGAGGAAACTGAGGACCTCGGAATCTCTAGCAAGGTCTCAACTTTCAAACCGGCAACAGCGGAGATGCAAAAAGCTAAGGAGACCCCCCCCCTTTGAAAATGGTTTTCTTTTTGAAGCAAGTTGAATGGACAGGGAGGGGAAGGGAGGAGGAACATGAGAGAGAAAGGAATAAAGTGCACGTGTAGAAGAGAGGGGGAGACAAACCGAGTTTCGAAAAAGGAAAGAAGAATGTGGGCAGGAAGGAAAGATCACCGGGACCATGGCTGGATCCACCTGTCGTGTCCAGCCCTGGCCTGAGTTGGGAGACGTTTGGGCACTAGAAGGTATGGCCCAAGGTGTGGCATTCGATGACACCCTTGGGGGTTTTCCCGACTGGATTGGATACAGGGGGAGAAAGGAAAAGACAGAAGGGGTCAGTGCCTCTCCTGGATCTGTCTCCACCTCCAGCCAGCGAGCTGCATGGCTCCCACCCACCCCTCCTCCCCTCTCACCCGGCAGAGGGTTCTCCCTCCCCAAAACTTCTAAAAACTAAAATGCATTCCATTCTTCTCCAAACAGAGCAAATGAATAACCGAGTGTCATTAGAGAGATAGATTTTTCCTAAGCAGATACATAAAGATTGTGTGTACGTCTTTCACTCCCCGTGCAGACGTTTAGAACCCAGTACACACGCCCAGAGTGGACAGACTTGCCCTTCCAGGGTGACTAGATCATGCCGACACGCACGGTGATTTCAGCCCCTCATTGCACTCAATTCACCATTAGCACGGCCTCTGTGGGGGAGGATAGGCTGAAAACAGTGTGGCCTCGTATTTATCTACGAGGCTCCATGTAGTGATCTATAAGGCATATAAATCTATTTTCTTTCTTTTTTTTCTTCTTTCCTTTCTTTCAAAGGTTTGTATTAACTTTTCAAAGGAGTTCCTCTGGGGGCACTGAGGAACTTCCTCATTTGGGGAAAAACCAGGAAAACCCAAATTCTTCTAACACAACCCTTAACTCTGGCTTGGCCAGCCTCCCTCGAGGGGCAAACGCAACCTTGGGCAGGCCACGGTGTTGGATTTTTTCACGATTCCCCGTACGCGTGTGTGTGTCCATAGGTACCACCGAGCCAGGTAGATGAGGGCTCTTGATGGTGCATTGCCCCTGCGTGCACCATCCCCCGCCTCCCCCTCCCCCTCCCCCCCCCCCCCCCCCCCCCCAGCACATCCTTTAGACCCTCCAGAAGTAACCGGCTCTGGGCCCTGCACCAGTCGCGCACACCAGCTCCAAGTTGGACCCCCTGGTCCTGCCCAGCCTTTTCATTTCATCCGGGCAGAGCCTGCATTTTGAAAGCCTCTCTGGGCCTTCACGCTGGCAGAGCAGGAGAGAGACTGAAGTGAGAGGTGGCAGCAGGGGTGATGGAAGTGAACCGGTTTAAATACAGGGAAACAGTAAAAGTGATTGCATTGCGCAGGCCCACGTAGAGGGCATATGGAGGGACGGGGGCTGGAGGGACGGGGGTAGTGGGCAGGGGGACTGCCCTGTTTTAGCTTTGGAGCAAAGCAACAGAAAGGAGGACAGAGCCAAGAGAAGCCTCCCTGGCTCCCCACCCCCTACACCCTTTGGGATTCGAGAGGAAAGAAAGAGGAAGATGGGGGCACGGTTTCTCAGAAATGAGCTTAATCCAGGCCTGAGGGCCAGTAAGGTGGGCAACTTTAGGCAGGTTCTAGACCCTCGCTGCTGGACAGGAGCAAGGATCGGCAGAGACTGGCTGTGCTTTTGAAGGGACAAGACCATGCGCTCAGGTGGCTACCTTCAACCCGCAAGGAGGGACTGAGGCCAGAGTCTTTCGAGCTCTCCACCCACACGGGCCGGTGCAGGCTTTGTCCTCGGTGTGGAGGATGGATGAGAGGCCAGGACGACCAGGAAATGGATGCTCCAAGGGTGCTGTCATTTGGCAGCCAGATTTGGAACCAGGAAAATTCCCATTCCTGCTGACTTCCTCCACGGATTGGCAGCCGTGGGCTGTCCTCTGAGGCTCGAGAAGACCTGCCAGGAAAGGGCAGGAAACTGGCAAAGGAGACCCCTTCTTGCCATGAACACAGCTCTCTCCACTCTCTCCCAATGGCGTGGCACCATGGAGGCCACCCCAACACCGAACTTGGGGCAGTGAAGAGGGACAGCAGAGAAGCAGATAGATTTCAGCTGGTGGGAAACTTGTAGCTATGGAACTCGGGGAGGGGGGGGGTCTCCTGCCCCCCCCCCCAACTGGACAGTTGGCTGGGACAGGAAAGATGGTCGATTGTCATAGGACAGAGGGCCCTATGGGGATGGCAGCCATGAGGACTCACTTGACCTGCTGCGTCCGTGCGCCCCATCTCTCTGCACAACTGTCCCCAAACCCCCGACTCACGTTTCTGTGTCTTAGGCCAGTATTGTAAACCTTTCCCACCTCACTCTTCTGTCTGCCCTTTCTTTCTGTGGATCTTGAGCAGTCTTCTAACTGGGATCTGCCAAGTGGATACTGGGGTGCCGTTGCCCCTAAGAAAAGACTGAGCCAGGGATTGCATACCCCTTCCCACACCCCTCCCAAGACCTGGACCTGGTTCCTGAGAGGGGCCCCCTCTTTTCCCCCTGCTGTTTACTGGACTCTGAACGGGCGTCTGCCCCTGATCTCGGCTCTTTGCTGTCGGCCACGAGGTGGGGGAGGACGGTCTGGTTTAACTCCACCAGCGCCTTCGGGTTTCTGCCGTTCAGGCCGCCTCACCCGAACCTGTGAGGCCAGTGCTTCTGCAGAGGGTGACTCTGGTCAGCTGGCCATTCCCCGGAGGATGCTGGACCTTCGTGACGGATGAGAGTGACCTCCCAGGATGAGAGGGAGGCCTGGCCTGCAAAGGCAGTCATCAAGGAAGATGTCCCCATCGAGGAGCGTGCCCGGGGCAGGGCAGGAGGAGAGGCAGGTGGGCAACGCCACCAGCTGGGATCCTGAGCAGGAATCTTCTTGACTCCAGGCTGCCTGACGGCTGCTGTTTATCCACCTAGAGGCCTTAGGCTCCGGGTTTTCTGTGGCCTCAAGACTCAGTGTTGCCCCCACCCCACTCACCCACCCAACAGCGGGCCTCTTCCCATCCCCCTCTGACTCATGCCTCACTCTAGCAGCGAGAGGATATCCGTCATTTCCACTGGTTCCCGCTGACTGAGGGAGGCCTCGCCAGGACTGAGCCTCCTTCCCCCAGAGCTTCCCCACCCACCTGAGCAAAGCAGGGCATCTGGGACGGAAGAGACTCGAAAGTTTCTCAGACAGCCAGGCCTGGACAGGCAGGCCTGGAGACATTCAACTCCCCACAGGGGAGGACGGGAGGCCCAGGAGGCCGTGGGGTCTACCTCCTGTCTCCTCACCCATTTCCCACCCCCCCCCCACCCCCCGCCCTGCTGTCACCACCTCATTGGTCTCCATGGTAACCGCAGGGTCAGCCTCCCCTGGGGGAATTGGGCCTGACCTCTGCTCTCCCACCACCCAGCCTGGTGGCAGCCACACGGCTACCCCACTCAACTGCCAAGCACCCCCCCCAAGGTGGCCCACGGCTGCCCCTCTCCCTCTGCTCGGCCCCCCAAGAGGGCTGCCGTGCCCGTGGAACTCTAGAGGGGAGTGGGCCAAGGAGAAGCAATCCTTGGGCTCAAAGAGGACATTTTTGGCTTCTGAGAGAAAGGAGGCTGGGTTTAGAGAAGTGGTGGCACGAGGGGACGGGGACCTGCCAGCCGGCCACCTGGGTGTTGTACTGTCTTTATTTTTAAAACCACTAAGTGCAAGACTTATTTTTGCACTTTTCTCCACTTTTTTTTTCCTCCTAGGTTTTTGTTTCTTTTTTTAAACATACTTTCTTGGTTTTCTAATGGAGTATATAGGTTAGCCATTTTCACAGACTCTGGCCCCCTCTCCAATGGGGGGAGGGAAGGTGGGGAGCACCGGCCACCTGTGCCCGTCCCCCCCCACTCCCTGGTCCCCGGCCACCAGCCTGAGTCCCCAATCTCCCACCACCACCACCACCACCGCATAGTAGCCCACATGGATAGACAGTTGTCAGACAAGATTCCTTCAGATTCCGAGTTGCCTACCGGTTTTTTTTTCTTCTTTTAAGACAGCAATAACCACAGCACATATTACTGTAGCTCTTTGTAGTTTTACATACGTACATACCATAACTCTCTCTCTCCCCTTGTTTTGTTTTCAACTTTTTTTTTTTTTAAATAAATGCTCATAATCTTTACTGGTGAAAAGGATGAAAAAATAAATCGGCAAATAAAACCAGGCTGAGGGGCTCGCCTCCTGTTTAAGCATTTTGTACCTGAGGAAATAAAACAAACAAAAACAAAAACAAAAAGCCAGAGGATCTCACGTTTTATTAAAAAAGTGAAGATTGCTGTATACTATTTATTCAACTTATAATTTATGTTACTCCTTGATCTTTGTCTTTTGTCATGACAAAGCATTTATTTAATAAAGTTATGCATTCAGTTAGCCTGCGTCAGCGTCCTCCGAGGGCCCAGGGAGGCAGGTGAAGGGTGAGAGGCACACAGGGATCCCCTCAGGCCACATTCCAGAGGGCGAGGAGAAAGGGCCAGGCAGAGGAAAGGCTGACGGGCCTGCTCCCTCCACAGAGGAGCCCCCAGACCCAGCCTCCCATCCAAACCTGAGCGCCCCCTTCTCCATCCGTTCAAAACATTCCAGTGAGTTAACGGACACAGCGTGCTTAGAGCAATTAGGCAATGTGCGCTCAGCTACTGTTTTTACCGTTATTATCATCATTTAATCTCAGCCCCTGCCATTACGTAAAGTGGCCTTAATCTACCCTTTAGCAAATGACGGGTCCCTTTTCCTTGGAGAGGATTTTCAGGAAGGCATTTCTAGAATGTTCCTCAGTCGCTGATTCTGGTGCCTCGTATAAACTCTTAACTCCTGGGAACCTCTGGCCAACGTGAATCCTACCTCCCACTCCTGCCCAGCCCCCAGCTGTCTCCGCCCAGTGAAGAAGAAAGCCATAAAATGGCTAATGACTCAGATTTTAACCTTACAGCCATTGAAAGAGCACAATTCCTACATTGCCCCACTATCTGTCTTTCCTTCCTCCTGGGTCCCTTCTTCCTAATGTCCATGCCCCCCCTTCACGTGTGGGGTGCACAGGAGTTCACTGCCCTTCGTGCATCCCACTGACGGCACCCGATGGCTGCCCAGTCCTCGGGCACAGCACATAGACAGAGTTGGTGGCATCCCCACTCTGCCCAGCCCAAACCCTGGTACCTCCGCCCCATCCGAGTCATTTGGCCGATGGAGTGATTAGGAGCATCCTGCCTGGTGAAGAGGTTGGCCTGTCACTGGCCATGCATCCTTCTGAAGGTCGCTGAAACTCTCTTCCCTGGGACCCTTCAGACATGTGGTCATTCAGACAGCGCCCAGCAGCAAAGGCAAAGATAGAGCAGGCCCCTCGGCCTTGCCTCTGCCTAGATGCACGAGGAGGTACAGAGAGCGATGGGGTATCTATTCACCTCCCTTTGCAGGGGGGTTGATGAGGGAGCCCAGGGAGAGTAGTGCTTGGAAAGGCTCTGCTGGTCCAGCCACATGGTACCCCTGCCCCGGGACTGTCTCCTGGCGTCTCCATTGGCAGCCGCTCACCCTGCTGTCACCCCCATGCTGCTGGGGGTGGGGGTATGTGAACCCGGAGTCTTCTCCCCACTGCTCCTCCCTCCACCAGGCTCCGCTGCTGCCCGTGGGCCTCCCCCCTGCCCTGACAACCCTCCTCTGCGAACTTCCTGTTCACCCATGAGGTCACCTAGGATTCTGGCTCCCGGCTGCTCCAGACCTGGCCCCACCCCACCCCACCCTGCACGATTCAGGGGTCATTGGAAAACCCCCACAGCACCCCAGTGATCAGACACTCACGGGGTCCTTGTGACCCAGTAGGACTGGGCTGGCGCCTCCCTCACCGCCAGCCGGCCGCGCTGGTCCATGGCCACACTTCCAGAGACACTGCTCGCTGTGCTGTCGACTTCAACAGTCTCGCCTCTAAACACTCAAAGCTCAGAAGGCACGCTCTGAGCCTCGGGACCCCGAAGGGCTCCACACGGAGAATCCCAATACCCCGCTCCCCACTCCACTCGTACTCTGTATCGCAGTGAGGAAACAGGTGGGGGCTGCAAGGCCGGCATCTTACTCGGGGGAGAGTGAGTCTTTGGTCTCCCCAGTCTATTTTCCAAGCCGTCGAGCCTCTCCGGCTTTGCCTCCTTCCCTGAGGAGACTAGACGCACGGGTCCACTGTTACCTCTGCTTTTCTGGGTCCCACCTGCCCTGCAGCACCTCAGCCCTGGAGAAGCCTCACCAGCCAACAGTGGCACTCCCGTTCAGCCCTGCTGAGCCCTGATGGAGAAAGTCCCTCCGCGGTGTGGGCTGGCATCATCACAGAATCCCCAAGCTCCAAATCCTGCTAGCCTTGCCTCCCTCCCACGCTCCCCCGTGTCTACAACACCCTTTCGTGCTCCTCTCCGTACCCCCTGCTCCCCATCAGAGAAAAGCAAGACCGGCCTGTGAGAATGTCCTACCTTCGCATCCAAACCCCTGTGGAGTTAGCCAGAAAGCCACCGCCCCGTTCCCCTCCCTCCTGAACCCTTCTTCTTGCTTCCGAAGGACAGCCGCCTTCCTGTGCCCTGCACACCTGCGGCTCCCACCCTTCGCCATTAACCACCCCTCTCCTGCCGTGGAGGTGACGGTGGAGAAGGAGCAAAAGGGGCACATATGAACAGTGTCTTGTGGATAGAACCCAATGGGTCTTGTTCATGAATTGGATGTCAAGATGAGGGTGATGGGAAAGTCAAGAGTGTCTTCTTGGCACTCCGGGCAGCTCCAATACAGTGTGCCCAAAATCGAATTCATCCTGTACGCTCAGGTACCTTGCCCATCTTATTTTATCTTACACGTTACACACTGCAAGTTCAAGAACAAGAACGCCATTTGAACTCATCACCTTCCCTCCTAAGCCACCCTCTCCTCCTCCCCAAATCCTTCCTCCCTTTCCGGCTGCTATCCCAGAGAATGGTACCGCCATCTACCCAGTTGCCTTAGCCTGACCCCCAGTGTCATTGCTGACTCCTCATTCACCTCCTACGTCCCCACGTCCCAGGAATTGGCTACCTCATCGAAAACTCTCAAATCTGGGGCGTCTGGGTGGCTCAGTCGGTTGAGCATCTGACTCTTGATTTCGGCTCAGGTTATGAGCCCAAGTTCATGAGATCAAGCCCCACGTCGAGCTCCACCCTGAGCCTGCTTGAGATTCTCTCTCTCTCTCCCTCTGCCCCTCTCCCCTGCACTCTCTTCTCTGTCTCTCTCTCAAATAAAAAATTAAAAAAAAAAAAAATCACACATCTAGTCATGCCCATCCTCTGCTTAAACGCTTTCCTTTCAGTCCAAAGCTGAAATCCCTCAGCAAGACCCCCAAAATCCTTCCTGACGAGCTCTCCTCTGACTTCCTCCCCAGCTGCTCCTGTATCTACACCCTCTCTCTACCACAGGGAGCCTCAAGCCTCCACGTAGCTCATGCTGTTCTCTCGGCCTGAACACCCCCCCACACACACCACATCTTCCTCTGAAATTCCTACCTCCTCCCTACAACTGTTCCTGTGGGACGTACATTCCTCCCAAGTGCACTCGGGAACACCTCTGTCCCTCCCATGGACGTCGCAGACTCCCGTGGCTGTTTCCATCCACTGCAGTGTCAACCCTTCGGGACAGGGGCCATAATCTGTCTCATCTTCACCTCCAAGAACCCTAACCCTGAGCCCAGGGTGCAGCACTAACTACACGTAAGCAGCACTTCCTATACAACAGAAATGATTTTATATTCTCAAAGCAATTCTTTGAAAAAGAAATCATCCCAGTATTTAAAAGGGAAATAAATAAAGCTCAGAGGTTAGGAATGTGTCCAAAGTCCCATATGTCATAAGTAGTAGAGTCCAAATTCCGTTCAAACACTGCCTCACCCCCGGGGGGCGCTCTCACCCACCACATCCTATGGAGCCGGTCCAGTCTCTACAGCAGTGGCCGTCCGGATTCAGAGGGCTTAACAACAAGGCCAGCTTCCCAGGCACGAAGCCTGTGTGGTCACACAGGGCCTGGGCCTGGCTTAATCCTCTGCCATAACTGTCTTGAAATTCTGTTTTTTCAAATGTTTATTTTTGAGAGAGACAGAGAGAGAGGGAGAGAGAGAACATGCAGGGGAGGGGCAGAGAGAGAGGGAGGCAGAGGACCCGAAAAGCGAGCTCTGTGTTGACAACAGAGAATCCGATGCAGGGCTCGAACTCACGAACCGCAAGATCATGACCCGAGCCCAAGGCAGACGCTTAACCAACTGAGCCACCCAGGCGCCCCTTGAAATTCTTAATAATTTCTAAACCAGGGGCTCTGAATCTGCCCCAAATTGTACAAATTAGGTCACCGAGAAACTAGGTGACTCTATGAATTAGAATCGCCCAGGGGGCGTGTTTCAATGCAGATTCCCAGATCCCTTCCCAGGCTTCTAGCTCAGGCGGTCTTCGACAATGGGTCCCCTGTTTCTGCGAGTTTACCAAGCACCCAAGCTCCCAAATGGACTCCTGGGACCACCGCTTAAGCAAAATCACCCTCCGAGACCCAGCAGCAGTTTCCCGTGCTGCCCCCACGGTGGCAGTATAGCCCCAGTGTTTGTCAACAGCCCAGCGGTTCCAGGAGGTGAGCAACCAGCTTGCAATCCTCAAGATCCCTCCCCCCCCAACTCCTCCCAGCCATCTTCCCACTTGGGAGCAATTATACTTTCCCTCAGCAAAGGTTTCTAGGGCATACTATCCATCCATCCATCAGGGGGTTCCTGTAGCTAGAGCCACAGTGGGGGTGCGGCTCACCCATAAAATCCTCTTCAGAGGGTTTAGAGCACAGGGAGGCTGTGAGCAAGTGACGTGGAAATGAGCACTCTGCAAAAATACTACAGAAAGGGCCCGAGTTGGCAGTCTTGGGGTACGGCGGGGGCGGGGGCGGGGGAGGGGGGTCTGGCGTGAGTGTTAACTCCAACGACGGCCCCTTCATAATCCACCCAATTTATATGGTTTTCACACCCATGGTCTCACATTGCTACCACCCTGTTATTTGAGGCTGAGATCATCCCCATGAGATGCAGAAAACTTGAGTCTCAAGAGAAGGCGGGTAGCTCCAGGGCAATAAAACAGTTAAGTGGTGGGACAGGATTCAAACCCAGGTGTCCTGACTCCAGCTTTCTTTTTGCCCAGCTCTGCATTAGAATCGCCTGGGAAAAAGAAGAAAAAGAAAAGAAAAGAAAAGAAGGAAGGAAGAGAGAGAGAAAAAGAAAAATAAAGAGAAAGAAAGGAAAGAGAAAGAAAGAGAGAAAGGAAAGAGAGAGAAAGAAAGAAAGAAAGAAAGAAAAAAAGAAAGAGGAAGGAAGGAAGGAAGGAAGGAAGGAAGGAAGGAATGAAAGCCCTACCTGGGCTCCACTCCAGGCCAATTAGATCAGAATCTCTGACGGTGGGATGCTGACATGCATGTTTTTTTAAGCGCCCCGGTCAATTCGAATGTTAGCCGGGGTCGAGACGGCCTGCACCTGCAGGGAGAGCCAGCACCCTCTGCCCCATCCCAGGACAGCAGCTGCAGCCGAGGGGTGGGCGGCAAGAGCACCCACCCGTGGATGAAGGAAAATCAGACCCCAAACCAGGATGGCTGGCCCACAGGGTACAGACCCAGCCCGCGCCAAGAGTGCCCTGGGGTCCCTCCAGGCAGCCCCGCCCTGCTTCCGCCCGGAGAGGGCAGCGTAACTCAGAGCTGAGCAGCCTCCGCACTCTGGAATTTGGAGCCCCAGCCTGGGCCGTGGAGGTTGGACACCTCTGTGGGTTTTTTCTTCATCTGTAGAGTGGGCCTAATAGTTCCTCGTTGATAGATTCATGAGGATTGACAGAATTAACTCAGTTTCGGAGCGGTAGAGCACGTGGCCTAAGTGACCAAACGGCCTGCAGGCCTTGGCCTTGGCCTGATGCAGCCTAGAGCACTCTGGCCAGGATTTATCTGCTTTGGGGGACCTCGTTTCCTTCTAAGGGGAGAAGCAAGTCTCACCCCCTTAAAGGTCCCAAGTGCCTTTTTGCCTCTCCTGAGTCGATAGAAGGAAGGACAGGAGGGAGATGGTCGAACAAAACCACCTTCCCTCACCTCCTGTGGCAGGGAAGTGTCTGACTCCAGACACAAAAGAGGGACTACCAGGGAAAGGTGGGGCTCTGTGCCCGGTGCTAGGGAGGGGAGAGAGGGGGGCACTCCTTTCCCTGTGGCCCACTGCCAAGTGCGAAGGCCCCTGCAACTCGCCAGGGGTCAGGGGCCCCCAGAACAGTGGGTAGAACTCTCATAGAATTTTGCTTCAGAAACAGGTGCTCATCGGTGCATGTGTAGTCTTGTGAACACTGCTGTTCTGGAAGCCGAAGAGTTACTTGGGCCCCTTGGAGAACAGCACCTGAATTCCCAGAGGCAACACCTTGGTGAACACGCTGGCATACAATAACCCGCTCCCTTTCCTTGGGGACCTGGGGGTCATCTCCCCCTGCCCAGAAGGGAGCTGTCCTTACTTCAGGGGCCAGAGGGCCTCAGATCCAGTGTCTCCCCGTTCTGTCGCCCTCTGCATCACCACCTGAACGTGAGACTGAACGTGGGAGAGAGAAAGACACTCGCTCGACCGCTCCTCCCTCACTGCCCACCCAGGGGCGGCTTGGGGGCCAGAGGCTGAGCTGGCAGTCCAGGGGAGACACCAGAGTCCTGTGGCCGCACTGGAAGGGTCCACCTGGACTGAAGACTTTAAGTTTCCACAGGCCACTTGAGGGAGGAGATTCCCCTGCCTCCTGACCCATCCTTCTCATTCCCAGCCCAGCCAAGGCTGTGCCTGTCCCACTCACTCCCAGCCCCTACTCCCAGCAGTCGGGGACAGAGCTGGACAGACGAGGCCAGCCAGCGCCAGATCGCTTTCCCGGGGAAGCCCCCCAAAGACTCAGGCAAAGGACACACAACTTTATTTTTCCTTCCTTTAATCTTAAGCAAAAGAGACACGGGGGTTCAAAAATAAAAATTTCTTTCCCCCCCCCCCCAAATCTTCACCCCAGCTCCACCACTGCAACTGCCCCTTCCTCCCCAGCAGGGACAGGAGAAGGGGGGGGTGGTGCAGGCATCTGGGGAGGGGGAAGGCGGGGGTGTGCCGAGCTCGGTGCTGGTCTCTTTCCAAATATAAATACACGTGTCAACACTCCTGGAAAACCCTCCCCGCCCACCACGCAAGGCTCTCCTCTCTCTGCCCGTGTTTGGAGAGGGGGCGGGAGCGGGGGGTGCCAGGCACCGGCTGGCTGTGGTTTACTGCATCCGCTGGGTATGTACCCCACGAGCCTCCTGCTGCTCATTGTAGAAGAGATGACACTCGGGGTCCCCCCGGATGGTGGGGGCTCCCTGGATCAGCTTCCCAGTGTTGGGGTTCACACACCAGCACTCCCCACGCTGCCCGTTCAGAGACATCTTGCACTGAGGAGGGAGAAGACAAGGGTATGGAGGACAGGCCTGAGGCCACCAGCTTTCCCTGCTTCCCTCAGCCCGAGGTTTGCCGAGCAGCTACGGGACGCCCGAGCTAGGGTGCCGCGAGGTGGTCTTCTCGGCCGTGAAGGGTGCCAGGGGACCTCCCTGAAATGCAGATTCCCCTTCAGGAGGCCCGAAGCGGGGCTAAGACTCTGTCTGGCTCCCGCGTGATGCTGGTGCTCTGGCCCAGGGACCACGCTAGTAGGGGATGCCCCACATCGCAACGACTCAGTGCCCGCCGGCAGGAGAGGGGACCATCCAGTGGGGGCCCAGCAGACTGGAGTTCAGTCATAGCGTGAAGGGAAAACAGCACGTGACAGCAGAAGTCAGCACTAGCACAGGCCCTAGCAGGTGCTTTGCACCGTGAGAACAGTCTACACACTGCTCATTTACAGTTTACAACGCTTTTTTTAAAAGCGTATTTATTTAAGTGATCTCTACCCCCATCGTGGGGCTCGCACTCATGATCCTCAGATCAGGAGTCGCTCACTCCTCACACCGAGCCAGCACAGCCACCTTGTGAGTTAGGTGCCATTATTTCACCACTTTACAGATGATCAGAAGGAAGCACAGATAGGTTAAGTAACTTGCCCAACGTCACACAGCTAGTAAGAGGCGTGGCTGAGATAAGAACCCAGGCATTCCCATCCTACGGTCCCTGCTCTTACCCATAAACTAATTACCATTGAAAACCCCTTTAGTTACCCGTAGGGACCGGCCACAGCCTGTCTTTCATTAGAAGAGATCACTATTTCCACTTTTGATCTCCAAATGAAGTAATAAGCTGACATTTCGAGGGCACGTGTACAAATAGCTCTGAACACTACACTGATATCTAGAGGGGGCAGGATGCCTGCCTGGGCTGTGAGGAAAGTGGGGGAGTGAGACCCCCTAGGGGTCAGCAGAGGCTACTTGTCAATGGTTTAAATCCATGATTCTGCAAGTATAGCCCATGGATCATCAGCAATCCCTGGGAGTTTATTAGAAATGCAAATCCTTGGCGCGCTTGGGTGGCTCAGTCAACTAAGCACCCAACTTTGACTCAGGGCATGATCTTGTGGTTCTCGGGGTTCAAGCCCCACGTCTGGCTCTGTGCTGACAACTTAGAGCCTGGAGCCTGCTTCAGATTCTCTGTCTCCCTCTCTCTCTGCCCCTCCCCTCTTCATGCTCTGTTTCTGTTTCTGTCTCTGTCTCTCTCTCTTAAAAATAAATAAACATAAAAAAAATTTTTTTTTGGTCCCCACCCAACCTTCCGGAATGGTAAGGCCCAGAAGTCACTGCCAGGCGATTCTAATGCTCAATAATAAGTTGACAGGCATTAGGGTAGCCCGACATCTCCTTTCCCAGAGGCTCCCTCCCAACCTGGACCCCAAGTGCTGATGGCAGGTGGCTGGGTAGGTGGAGTCAGCCTCTGCGTCTGGAGGTGCAGAGGCCTGGCAGCTGACATCCCCACGCCCCCTCAGCATTCAGACCTCAGAGGATGACCGGTGGGTGGGGCAGGGACAAGCACACCCGGGGCCCAAGGCCAAGGAGATCCTCTCTCACCTGTTTGAGGTTATACAGGCCATGCTTGTCACAGTTGGGGATGTGCAAGGAGTAGAGGTGCTCCAGGGGGCCCCGCTCATCTGGAAGGTGCATGGTGGAGATCCGCTCCAGGACCTGGTCCAATTCCTGCTGGCAGGGGGTCTGCGGGCACAGACAGACACAGAGGGGCAAAGAGGGAGCTCGGAGTGAGACTGAGCTCACAAAACACCGGTCCTGGGAACAAGCTCAGAAAGAAGTTCATACACAGGGAAGGGATTTTCCCAAGGCCACCCAGCAAGTTGGTGGAACCAGGGACTTCCGACAGCGACCTCATGGATATGTCACTGTGCCCCACTCCACCCTCTGAAGAAAGTCACGTGGATAGGAGTTTTCACCCCTCTCTCGTGCTGTGTCAGTGGCTTTCAGGGATCAAAATGGGATCTACTTGCAAAACGTGAATTCAAGTGGCTGTCTCTAGAGCATCTCTACCCCAAACCAGTGGGCCAACCCCCATTTCTTTCCATCAACCCAGCCAGGCCAAGACCCAAGACAACAGAGCTGAGCTGGGGAGAGGGAAGGGCATATCCCAGCGAGACTGAGCAAGTCTAAGGAGGTCCGGCCCCATCTCTAGCATCCACTTCCTTGCCAAACAGAAGTGTGGAGGTTTCAGAAGGAAGGGACTTCAAGAAACCCTATGCCCAGTCCCTTTCACAGCCAGAGATACTGAGGCCCCCAAAGGAGACAGTGATCAGTCTGAAGGTCACTGAATATGTTAGTGGCAGAACCAGAAGGAAAGTGCTTTGCCTTCCGGCAACACAGGACACAGATGGTAGTGGGTGCCCTCCCCCACCGCGAGACCCCTTTTACGTGTCCTCCCGCCCCTCCAGCCAGACCCGGCCCCTCTGACCCTGCCAGGTGGTGGCCGCAGCTTCTTGGGCTCATCCAGGCCAAGGTGATGTTTGCCACCCTTCCCCATCTGCCGGTGCTGCTCGGTGACCTTCTCCCGGAACACGGCCAGCTCCTTCATGCCTGACTTGAGGGGCTTCCTACCAGCACTGCCTCCACTGCCCAACAGGTTCACGGTCCCATCCACGTGGTTCTCAACCAGACCTCCCTCAGCGTGCTCATCTCCGTTGTCTGCAGAGAGAGGAAGGGAAGACCAGCTCAGGGTGCTGTTTCTAGAGCAGCGGGCCCCCCAGCAACTGTCTGAACCCCTGGAGATGGAGAGGACTGATATCCTTGCAGTTGAGCTAAGCAATTTACATGGACTGTCAATTTCAGTTTCGCAGCAACTCTTGGGCGGGGTGGGGGCATTACCCCAACTTTGGCAGACAGACAGGTCAAGGCGCACGAGAAAGACCAAGACCACAAATCCGGGATCCGAACGCAGGCCGTCCGACCCCAGCAAAATGCCTGGGAGGCCTGGCCGGTTCTGCCTCCATCCAAGGCACAGCAAAGGAGCACGGAAGGATGAACGTGTCTGCAAGGCTTTCACCATGGAATGGGATTGAGTCCTTCTGGATCCATCATTCTCCTCTAGAAAGACCTCCCAGATTCACCTGCCATAACCTGCAGTTTAAGATCTTCATCATCTGTGACCTAAAAGGGCACATGCCATGTCTGGCAAGGGAGAAAGTGGAGAATCACCACCAGAACCCACGGTTTCCATCACCCCTGCTGCTACTCGTCATTTGCCCAACGGTCCCCTTCTCACGTGCCCCCATGACTCAGTCCCACGACCGCTCCAGCACGGCCCAGGCGGCCCTGGATTGTTCCCATGTCTGTCCACACATGGCACCGCCAGCCCCAGGCACAGGAACCCGTCCAGCTCTGTAGTTTCGGCTTATCACAAGGCACGTAGCCTCACCCAGATGCTTGTCCAAGGAGCATGTTAAGTCTCTTTCAACTTTCTTCAACCACCAGTCAACAACAGGGAAAGGCTCCTACTAAGTGCACAGCTCAGGGTGGAGGGGGCCCTGAGAACAGCCCCCGGCAACCCCAGTCTCACGCTGGCTCAGGTGTATACACCCAACAGCCAGGCCAGAGGAACAGGATGGTACACGGAAGAGTCATAACGAGGGGGCCAAATCCCCAAGGGCCCTAGGACGGCTGGGACTCAAACAGCCCCTTGCACACAAGGCAGAGCAAACAGGGTCACAGACCATGTCCCCCCGAGTGGTCCCCCTTCAGGTCCCAACAAGACCTACAGATGTGGAGGGGATGTTTCTAAACCAATTTGGCCCATTTTTTCTTCCCCTCTTTCGTGCCTTCAAAAACTTACAGCCCTGATAACATGACTGCATGGCTCCTAAAATATTTCTACCCAAGAGTTTCAGGTGAGGCACTTAGAACCTGGTTGTCCTCTCAGAATTCAGTGTGGCGGGTTCAGATGGCCCCTGTCCTGACCAGTGTTCACGGTAGAAAGAGCAGACGCTGCCCTGTGCGAAAGCTGTGGCATTCACTCTCACTTGCCAACTAAGGGATGGGGACAGTCATGAGTGCCATGGGGAACTGGCACCTGCTTTCACGGAGCGTGCTCCAGAAGGCTCCAGGAGACCAGGCACCTGCCACCTGGCCCAGGTGTCCCCATCAGCTACAGCGGTTTCCTTCAGAAACTCTGCACGTTATCTCCAGACTGAGGGAGCACTACTTGGTAGGGTCGAGTCCCAGCTCCCCCACTTTTTATGCCAGCTGTATTTCTCCTGCACACATAACCTCTCTGCGCCTCCGTTTTCTTAACTCAATTGTCGGATCCTAACAGCTCCCGCCTCACAAGACTGTTGAGACCATGTTAGAGGCCAAGCAGTTAAGATAAGGCCTGGAACACAGAAACCCAGGCCCTGCTTGTGATAGTTATTACTCTGACAGTGATGAAATGGCCTCAGTCATCTGTTATCTCGGCAATGCGGAACCCGACCAAGGACCAGGAAGCAGAGGAACAGAAGCCCCCGAACATCAGAACAGCTGTCACTGTATCCATGCGTGGTCAAATTCGAGCGCTTTCCTCACAAGGCGCGGGGACATTCGGCACAGGAAGAACACGGACGGTTCACGGCAGCATGGCTCCAGCAAGCCCGGTTTCTGGATGTCTGGTTCCCAAGGCCACCACAGAATAAAATCAACAAAATTAAAAGGAGAAAGAAAAAAGGCATGTGGATAGTGGCAAGAAGCATCAAATGGCAGGGAGAGAAGAGGACGCTAAAAAAAAAACAAACATAAGAACTTAGGGGATATTTAGTGCAGAGCTTACAACTCCATACCCATCGATGACCCCTGAGGACTTCCACATTCTGTAGCCCAAAACAAGAGTTGTCTTGACTAATGACAATGACCCTGAGACATCCAAAAGGGGATGGGATTAATGTCTGAGCAGCCTGCGTGTTACCCTAAGTAAACTGACCACGGATTAAATCCTGTTCCAGAAGCCCCAACACCACCTGCAGGGGAAGAGCTATTTGAAGCGTTGACCATCAAGCTGGGTGGGAGTCCTGTCCCATCGTGTATGAGTGGACCCATCAACCCACCCCAAATTTTCATCACCGACCCTGATTCCCGACCCGGCACCACCTACACTGGGACCAGAGGATTCACTGGAGAGCTGTTCTGTGCATTATAGGATGCCAAGCAGCATCCTGGGCCCCTCCCTACCGGATGGCAAAGATACCTCCACAAATTGCCAAAAGGCCCCGGGAGGCGAAAGCGCCCCCCACTGAAAACTGCCCTTCAGAAGTTAGGCTTTATCCAGAGGCCTGGAAGTTGCCCAGCCCAGCACCGATGACCCCAGGACCCGCGTAAGGTCGATCTGAGTTCTACCACATTCCCCTCCCTCAGCTAAGACCATCCACCACTCTCCCATCTCCAACACACTTCTGGCCCACTAGTCTCCCTTCCGGCAGAGGGGGGGTCTTCCCTAGGCATCCAGAGGACTCCCAGGCTGCTGGTCCCCCTTCCCTGAGCTCTCCCCGCCCTCAGACCACTGAGAGGGGCCAAAGCAGCATCCCCTGGCTGAGTCCCAGAGGTCAGCCCACCTTTACTGCTCACAACAAACTCTGGAAACATGTTAGATGGGGGCGCCTGGGGGGCTCAGTCGGTTAAGCGTCCAACTTCGGCTCAAGTCATGATCTCACGGTTCGTGGGTTCGAGCCCCACAAGGGGCTCTGCGCGGATAGCTCAGAGCCTGGAGCCTGCGTCGGATTCTGTGTCTCCCTCTCTCCTCTCTCTCTCTGTCCCTCCCCGGCTTATTTTCTCTCTCTCTGTCTCAAAAATAAATAAATAAACTTAAAAAAAAAAAAAGTTACCAGCCTCACTTAAAGAAAAAGAAAGAGAAAGAAAGAAAACAGGCTGGATGAAAGAGAGGCTCATAGGTAAGTACCCATCAAGCCTACCGGCTCTAGGCAGGGCTGGCCCGTCATTAGGTGCAACACGCACAGGCATCCAGGGGCCTAGGAAATGTATCCACTTTAAAATCAAAAGGAAAAATAAGCTTTTACATTAAAAAAAAAAAAAGCAAAGGTCTTAATATACAATACTTTCAGTTATTAGACCCGGTTACCAAATATCATTTTGGAACTTTTTCTCACAGAGGAAAAGCCACAAACGCAAAGGCGTCCAGGGTCCACAGAGTCCCTAACACAGCCCTGCACCAGGTCCCAGGAGATGGGGGCCGACTGGACAGTCTTCTCCAAGGACGGACTCGGCTTCCTGTCCTGAGACAGCCCCGATCTCTCTAGAGTCAAGGTCAGTTTGTCCACCCTCGCAGAGGCCACTTGGATTCAAGGCTATGTTTTGTCCCATTCCGTTATTGATCTCAATGCTGCCAAAGAACATGCCAATAAGATGAAGAAATCCACGGGTCCGGGTCCGATTTGCTGACGCACATGCTGACACTCCACACCTTGAAATGGAAGCCGAGGGAAGGAGATCAGCGAGTTGACGGGGTGGGGCTCAGAAAAGACTGTAGGCTGAGGAAAGCCTCGATTCCTTGGCGGTTACATTCCCAGCCAAGGAGGTTCAAGAATTCAGGCTTCAAAGTCTAATCGCCGGACTGAATTCCAGGTCTACCACTTAGCTGTGCAGCCCCAGACAAGTTACTTAAGCTCTCTGTGGCTGCAAGGCTCATCTGTAAACTGTGGACAAACAGCACCTGCCTCCAGCGGGCAGCCAGATTCCAGAAGCTGCACATACACGCAGTGCCAGGCACACAGCAGGAGCACACGGAGTCAGCTCTCAGCTGCTCCCATTTCCCGCCCCCCCCCCACCCCCGGCTCGAGGAAGTGCTCACGTGGCATCCCCTACGCTCAGTAGGACAAGAGCATCGTCACGTTATTACCCAGTTCTTCCCATATGTTCTCTTATAGGTGACAGAAGCAATCTGCAGGAGAACATTCCAGATGCAGAACTCCAGCTAGAGATGGAATCTGCCCTCGGAACAAAAATACTAGGCTGCACTTTTTTTTTCGGCCTGAGAGTGAGGTTCAGAATAATATTTATTATGCAACTACTTATGTATGCAGCTCCGTGGGCTGCAGTGCAAAGGTCAGTCTAAGAAATGGTTCTTAGCAGCCCAGATCACATAACTGGAAAAGGCTTCAGGCTCAGAGGCTCCCGGAGACTTTCCCCTAAGGATTAGCCACTCTCTATGTAGCATCCCGGGCAATGGTTCAACACCAAAACAGGGAATTCACCCATTATACATGGAAAGGAAAGCTTTTCCAAAGTGGGGGAGACACCGGAGGACCTGAAGCGTGAGAACTCCCATCCCGCGTAGTGGACTGCCACACCGCTCGACCTCATGCACCTGGAAGGGGGCTGGAGAGGAGAAAGGCAAGTAGAATGAGAGGCAACGGACGAGCTGCCCCATTTTACAGACACCAAACTCGAGGCCCAGCTGGACTACCACGTGGTCTACAGGAGCACACACAATCTCCGTGCCATCATCAGAGACGCTTCACAATTGGCGTGGGGTCCCCACGCTGTTCTTTGACCCAGCCTTACTGAGTGGCCCAGGAGGGCAGCTGGAAGCAGACATTCCAGAAGATAGGGCTTTACTTACACCTGCATTCCACATTCTAGACTACGCATTAATACCCTAGTTTTAAATTTTAATTCTGGCCTAGACTTTTTCCCCCCGTGTAATCTCATTGGATTGTAGCACTGATGACCTTACTCCATGAAGGTCATGGACCCTTGGGTCCAAGGGATCAGATCCTTACTCTCACGAAACCCCATCTTCCCCTAGCGCGATGCTCTGACCTCAGTGCTCCAAAGGACAGTTGGTGATTCCTGATCTATGGAAGACCTTAAAGCATTCAAGAAAATAGGCCCCCCAGATCCAAAAGCAACCCCCTACTCCCTCTTGCTTAGAATATGAGGCTCTGTCCTTAACGCAGGCCTGGTGAGAAAAGGGAATTTCCCCCAGAAATACACCAGATTACAACAGATTAAGGTCTCCTTCCTTTCTTCTTGTCTTTCCCCCACCCCCTGCCCTGAAGAAAACCTAGCCATTTTCCAACCTTCTCTTTAGTCTACCTCCTGACTATTTGGAAATCTAAGAGCTGGGAACACCACAGGGAATCATCCAATCTGACCCTAAATCTATCACTCCCTCCAGTGGATTCACCTCCTTCAAACAGGTGATAGCATTCCAGGCCCCGTAGGACTGGATTCTGAGTAATGGGCCGGGGTGACGCGGGCTGCTTTCCTGGTTCCATTCTAGCTGGGCACAGACCTCACATGGCTCCCTTTGTTGGTCTCTCCCCAAAGGCACTTAATCTTGACACGTGTTGGGCAAAAGAATAAACACTAACTTACCATCTTCCTCTTTCCTCCTGGACAGCTTCTCCATGAACATCCAGGACAGAGGACAATTCACTAACAAGCTCAAATGGGCAAAGAATTGCAGGAGTCAAGAGACCTGAATGCCAGGCCTGGCTTTGCTGTTTATGATTCACCCATGACTATAGCCAAACCCTCTAACCTCTCTGAGCTCCAACTCCTCAAGAGTGACAGATGCAAATAATAATCCTACTAAAGTGAAGGTTGCTACCGGATACAGGATGATCGCTACTTAAACTGGATACAGTGTTGTTAGCATTTGCCCAACATGGGAGAAGCAAGCTCCAGAAGAAATGTGCAGATGATCTAACGGGTAAATGAAAGATGTATGTGCTAGGCAGAGGGGAAGGGTGGGTGATAGCTGATCTGTAGAATGGCCACGCACATGGGGGGAAAATGAGTTACAAGAAAGTTCTAGAATACTATTTGCATGTTTCTTCTAAAGCCTGATTTTGTTGATTATATGAATTCTGTATGTCGCTAAACAGCATAGTTGTCCACCATTTGATGGAAGTCCTTGGGCAAGTGTGGATTTGCCTAAATTACTTTAACTTTACAGAATCTATGGGAAGGAAGAAAAGGGAGGGAGCAAGGGAAGGAGAGAGAGAGGGAGAGAAGAAGGCATGGAAGGAGGGAGGGGAGGTGGCTCATAACTGCCTTGCATGCACAGGGCAGACAGGGCTCACAGGCAAATTCACCAACATACAGGGGAAACAGCTTTTGTTTCAGAGAATTTGAAGCCAGTCCCTTTGGATGGCTGATTGTGGCCACTATGTGTAATAATGCAGGCCACCAAGGCTGGCGTAGATAATCCAGGCCATGCTGGGAGGTGGGGAAAGAGGCAGAAGTTAACAATGGTACAGAAGAAAGGGGAGCTTGTTATTTTTCAGCTGAGGTCCTTTGTCTCTCTGGGTAAGTGACACTGTTTATGTGTTTCCCTCCACCCTTTTGCCTAAAGGTCAGAGGCAGCAGGCAGCAGCCGTGTGTGCATGGACAGCTGCTGTGTGCGGGGCACATTCCAGCTTCGCGAATGATGTTCTCCTGGTCAGCCCATCTACCTCCTGCTGACACCCAGCTTCCTTCCAAACTCCCTTCCCATTCTCTCCCCACCCTCTAAGGCCCTGCTCCCCGCATGGCTGCCTGCAAAGCAAATCTGAGGTCTCAGACACTACCACCTTCTGGGAGAAACCCCTTTGGCAACAGACCGGTAGCAACTCAGCACGATTTAGAACAAAAGGAACTCCCTTGTGGTAGAAAACAGCTCCGAGCAGACTCTTCGGATGTTCTAGATCCACAGGTCATCCAGGTTATGGCACACAAGTGCAGGACCTGGCCATTCTCAGCTGGGGATCATCTCCCTGCACCCGCAACTGCCTCAGGCTTACTGCCCAGCCAACTGTTGCTGAGCTCATAAGCTCTGGGGAGGGGAATGGCCGGTACCCACGTTCACACAGGGAAGGAGTCGCCTGCTACTGGTGACAGTGTACGAAAGCAGGGCAGAGGGCCCACTGCTTGCCAAACCACCCTAAACTTTCTGGATTCCCTTTGGAACAATAGCTCTTGGGTTCAAAGCTCTGGCCAAAGCTTTGGCCATAGTAGGAAGAGAAGTGCTGGTGTGAAAGCTGGGGGTGGGGGGTGGTGTCCAAAGTTCTGCTCCCCTGCTACCATCATGCCTGGGACTCTGAATGATGCTCGACAGGGTGTTTAAGAGGTGTAGGCTTCAAGGGACACCTGGGTGGCTCAGAGAGTTAGGCGCCTGACTTCTGCTCAGGTCATGGTCTCGTGGCTCGTGAGTTCGAGCGCCACGTTGGGCTCTGTGCTGACAGCTCAGAGCTTGGAGCCTGAAGCCCACTTCAGATTCTGTGTCTCCCTCTCTCTCTGCCTCTCTCTTTCTCTCAAAAATAAGTATTAAAAAAATATTTTTTAAAAGATGTGTAGGCTTCAATATATGGGAAACCTGGCTGGCTCAGTCGGTAGAACATGGGGCTCTTGATCTCTGGGTCACAGTTTGAGCCCCACGTTGGATGTTCATTACTTAAAAAAAAAAAAAACCTTCTATGGTCAAGATGTGCAGGGTTCAGTGTGTTCATTTACAAATTCAGGGAGTTAGGTTACGGGAATGGCTCCCAGTCATGGGTGTTTGTCAGAAACCATCTGAAGATGGCAATGCAAGCTGGTGCAGCCACTCTGGAAAACAGTATGGAGGTTCCTCAAAAAACTAAAAATAGAACTACCCCATGACCCAGCAATTGCACTACTAGGCATTTATCCACGGGATACGGGTGTGCTCTTTCGAAGGGACACATGCACCCCCATGTTTATAGCAGCACTGTCGACAATAGCCAAAGTATGGAAAGAGCTGAAATATCCATCGATGGATGAATGGATAAAGAAGAGGTGGTTTATATATACAATGGAGTATTACTCAGCAATCAAAAAGAATGAAATCTTGCCATTTGCAACAACGTGGATGGAACCAGAGGGTACTGTGCTAAGTGAAACAAGTCAGTCATAGAAAGACAAATATATCGCTCATATGTGGAATTTAAGATACAAAACAGATGAACATAAGGGAAGGAAAGCAAAAATAATATAAAAACAGGGAGGGGACAAAACATAAGAGACTCTTAAATATGGAGAACAAACTGAGGGCTGCTAGAGGGGTTGTGGGAGGGGTGGATGGGCTAAATGGATAAAGGGCATTAAGGAATCTACTCCTGAAATCATTGTTGCACTATACGCTAACTAATTTGGATGTATATTTAAAAAAATTAAAAATAAAACAAGTTAAAAAAACTATAAAAAGTAAAATATAAAGAAATTTCCCATTAAAAAAAAAAAAAAGAAAGAAAGAAAGAAAAAGAGAAATCATCCAAAGAGCTTGCTAAAAATGGTCCCAGACTTCACCTGTCTGTGAACTAGCAAGCCTGGGCAAGGGTCAGGGACTCTGTATTTTTAACAACCTCCTTCAAGCTCTGGCATTTCCAAGGCCCCCTTCCTTTGTGCTTCTCTCTCTCTGGCCTCAGATTCCTGAAGAACTTCCTAGTGATGGGAAAGAGGCCTCCTCTTTTCAAAAGATATGACTTCACAGACACACTCTGCGAAGACACAGCCCCATAAGCTCTTTCCGCCCCTAGACTCACGGGTTCAGAAACAGACACACACGCATGCCTGGGTGCACACAGGGGGTCCTTCTTGGCCAGGCATCATGGAGATTTCTAGAGCATGCCCTCACGCTGCTGCAGAAATAGCATGGCCTCTACAGAACTTCCCTGCCTACGCACTCCCTAATGGGCTGCTTTATAAACACCAGGGTCATTCCTGGAATGGCAAAGACCTGGGGAGGGTCAGCGCTGAGGCAGAACGTTTGAGAAAACAAAAACATGCTCAAATTCAGCCAAGGTCCTCTGGGATTCAGTGAGCCAGGCTGTCCTTGAAGAGCCAGAGAAACTGATATCAAGATGGCAAACAGCACTCTCAGCTTTCACTCCTTTCCGTGGGTCCCAAACATTTCTCCTCCGGTTCAACTAAAGTCATCCAACAACCCAGCAAGGTGACCTGTCTGCCGAAAGCCCATGGGAGCAGACGGTGTACTTTGGTGCAAACTTGGACCAGGGACTATGGGAACGGGAAGAATGAACCTGACCCAGTGATTCGACATCTCTCAGATACGCGTGTAGTGGGCACACGGGCAACAATGTTCATTACGGCATCATCTGTAGTTGCAAAAAACACCATCGGCAATGCGATCCAAACAGGAGAATGGATGAATAAAATCAGCAGGGTAATAACAATGGAATAATACCCAACAGCTGGCAAGAATCACTCTGACCCGTGATCGCTCAGAGATCTACCCAACATGAACAGATCTCAAAAACCTAATATTGACAGAGCAAAAAAGTGGCAGAAGGACACCTCTTGGGCACATTTAACTTATCTTCAGAGAACATTTCCAGATGCTGGCTATCCATTAGCAAATTTGTTTAGCCGAGGAAAAGAAACACTAAGTAATGCATGCCGGTGGCTGCCTCTGGGGACAAGGGACAGCAACAAGAGGCTGGTGGAAGGCCATCAGGAAAAGATTTTTAAAGAGACATAAAGCAAAAATGACAAAATATCAACCGCTCCCAATTCTGGGTGGTAGACTGGAGTTACTGCGTTATTCTTATTATTGGCTGCAGTGTTACCATTTTAAGATTTTATTTTTAAGTAATCAGTAATCTCTACATGCAATGTGGGGCTCAAACCCACAACCCCAAGATCAAGAGTCACCCACTCCACCGACCAAGCCAGCCAGGCACTCCGCAACCATTTATCTTTTAAAAGTCACTTCCTAGGGCAGTTGGGGAGCTCGGTCGGTTGAGCAACCGACTAGGCTCAGGTCATGATCTCACGGTTTGTGAGTTCGAGCCCTGCACTGGGCTTTGCGAGGACAGCATGGAGCCTGCTTTGGATTCTCTGCCTCCCTCTCTCTCTGCTCCTCTCCCACTTGCGTGCATAGGCTCACACTCTCTCCCTCAAAAATAAACATTAAAAAAAAAGTCCCATCCCTCATGGGGTGCCTGGGTGGCTCAGGCCTCTTCAGGCCTTCTCCAGCTCTTGATTTTGGCTCAGGTCATGATCTCATGGTTCATGAGTTTGAGCCCCAAGCTGGGATTCTCTCTCTCTCTCTCTCTGCCCCCCTCCGGCTCTCTCTCTCAAAATAAATAAATAAACTTTAAAAAGAAAAAGTCCCTTCCTTCACTGCATTCATTCTTCCAGGTCCTTGTCAAGAGGGGTATTTGTAAGTTGGGGTGCCTCTGAAAGCCCACTGGCTGGAAGAGGACAGAACATCAGTGACTTGGACAACTGCCCTGCCACTCTGAGGCCAGAGTAGTGTCACCACGGCCACCTATCACCAGGGGCTCCTGGCCAGGTCTCCGTGGCATGAAGAAGTGGGAAATGAGTGGCACCTGAGTGGCTCAGTCAGTTGAGCATCCGACTTCAGCTCAGGTCATGATCTCGCAGTTCATGAGTTCGAGCCCCACGTCGGGCTCTGTGCTGACAGCTCGGAGCCTGGTGCCTGCTTCGGATTCTGTGTCTCCCTCTCTGCCCTCCCCCTGCTCACACTCTGTCTCTCTCTGTCTCTCAAATATGAATAAACGTTAAAAAAAGAAAAAAGAAAAAAAAAAAAGAAGTAGGAAATGAGTCAGAGGAAAGACCCAAAGAGAGTGGAAGACAGTCATAGGGTCAAGGAGGGGACGACAAAGGAATCAAGACGGTGCAGGCCTGAGAATGGAAAGCCAAGGGACGAGCACATCCTAGTATAGCCCACAGGGCACTGGAGGTGTGCAGTGGGAGAGGTGCCCAAGGGCCAGTCATGCCCAGTGGAAGGGGTGCACCTGTTCCTCGAGGCCCAGAGAGATAGCAGCTTTAAACTGAAACAGGAGAGAGCCAGGGTAGAAGCCACTCAAGAGTTTCACAGGAAGGACTAAAACAGGTTACAAAACTGCAGATGGGAAAAACCACATGGTTTAGGGAAAGACTTTCAAGGAGGAGGGAGGATGGACGATATGGCTTCCAAAATGTCCAAAGGCCGCTTGACTGAGACTATGAAGGGCAACCCTGGGCAAGGCACTCTTGGAATTTGAGTGAACTTCCCTCCCGCCTCCCTAACCATACACAAAAAATGTGCCAGGGCGCACTGGCTAAAAGCCGTCGCTCCACGCTTTGCCCTCCTCCTCCAAAGGACAGAGCCTCTTGAAGACACAAACTTGGACTTCACTTCCATAGTGCTTTAAAGAAAAGTAGAAACAAAAGGGGCCACCTGGGTGGCTCAGACAGTTAAGCCTCCGACTTGATTTTGGTTCAGGTCATGATCTCACAGTTTGTGGGATCGAGCCCCACGTTGGGCTCTGCTCTGACAGTGCAGAGCCTGCTGGGGATTCTCTCTCTCTCTCTCTCTCTCTCCCTTAAAATAAATAATATAAACAAACAAACAAATAAATAAATAAATAAATAAACAAACAAACATTTAAACCTCAGGAAAGCTAACTATTTGGAGAACATCCCACCTGGAGTCCTGGCCTAGAATATCCTGTTGTATTACTTCTCCTCACTTTCCTGGCCTCTCCCTCACCATCCAGGCCCCGGAGCAGCAAGGACGGTCAGGAGTTAAAAAAGAAAAAAAAAAAAAGAAATCATTAAATGGAAGCACGAGATGGGAGAGAAAAGACGCTTCCCTCCCAGGGGACCCATATACAAACAACTGTGCCTGTGCTCAGTTCCAAAGAGCTCAGTTCCCCACAGAGTAGCTCCCAGAGTGATAAAGACTGGGTTCTACCCACCTCTCTCCTCCCACCCTCCCCTTCGGCCTACCTCTTGTCCATCCCCATAAGACTGTTCCCAGAGACTGTAGGCCTGACAAATTGAACCCAGAGGGTGCAAACAGAAACTAAAAACCTGTAAGGATGTCCAGGATTGCCTGCCACACTCTCAAACCAGCACAAGAAGTGTCCTGAATATAAATAAGTGTCTTTAAATAGGTCACCATGCTTTTCTTTCTCTTCAACTAAAAGTTCACTAATTGTGTCTGATAGAATACTGCATCGCATCAGGGGTCTTCCTTGCTTATGCTCCCTTTAGAGGCAGCAAGCTGAACCAGAGACAAGCAAATGGGTTCAAATGGGAACCCTCACCTCTGGGACATAAACGGGCTGGGCCCTCCACCACTGGTACAGCCGTAGTGAATGACAGTGGCATCAAAGGCCACGACTGTCCAGTGGAAAACCCTCCGCCACTAACCCCATTCTGGACTTTCCAAAGCAAAGGGCAGCTGTCCAGGTAAGCTACACCCCGTGGAAGAAGCCATGCCTGTGAAATGGATTCTTAAGTGCCTCTTCTTAATAAACTTGGCCCATCAGAGGACATGGAAAAAGAGGCATTTGCCTTCTCCTCTTTTCTGGGTGTTGAGATTAGAGGAAGAAGGAAGGAGGTTAAGGGTGGAGGGGCAGGGGGCGGTCAGAACCTGTATGACTTCACCCGATTATCTGAGTTTCTGTGCTAAGTGGCTTATGTACATAACTTTGTTTTATCATCAAGCAATCACATGAGGTTGATAATTTCTTATCTACACTCACCTTGACCCCCCCCCCCCAAAAAAAAAAAAAAAAAACCATGGTGTTTGAGGCCAATTGCACAGTCACGTAGACAATGGCAAAGCCAAAACCAAATCCAGGTTGTTCAGCTTTATAGCTCTTACACAACCAGAATGGCATCTAATCTGGCCATCGGCATCACCTACGGAAAGACGCCATTGAAGGCTTTTAACCCCAGGGCTTTGTTTCTTCTGTCCCCCACCACCTCGTCCTTTCTGCACCTCCATGGGACCCTCATCTTCCCAGGGAGGGAAGTCATCAGTCAGATACCAGCCAGCCCCACCCAACCTCAAAAGCCTTCTGATCCATACACCCACCCCCCTTTTATCCCTCCCAACACACCTCCTGCCACTGTTGCTACAGAAACTACCCAGGCAGCTGCAGAGTCAGGGCCCAAGGGAACCGCCATTTTCATTTTATCTTGGCCTCGGGCACTTTAGAAAGCAAGTTCACCATCCAGGGGCAACTTGGCACCCCCATCCAGAAGCCAAGACAATAGACCTGAAAGAAACTTCCTGGGGAGTTGCATAAAGGAACGTTTTTGAGAAGTTATGCCTTAATTACTGCCTCCCAGGGAAAAGGAGCTTTTCCGAGCAGCAATATATAATTCGCTGCTTCTCTGCATGCGTGAGTCTGATGGAATGGAGCCCCGGAACGAGAAGCTGGAGACCCAGACTCCATTCTGGTCTGTGCTCGCCTCGCCACTGGAACCTGAACGGAGCCTTGATTTCTTCATCTGTCAAGTGGGGAGAATCCTGAGGCTAAAACAGAGCTGGAAAACACAAAACAAAAAAAACCCTACAGGCGCTTCGGTGAAAGTGGCCGATGTCTAGAGAAAAAGCAATTTTGATTACCGTCATTTTGTCATTTACCCTTTGGGGTAGACCCTTTGACTGCACTCTGCAATCCAGCTCCGATCCCTCCAGCTGGAAGCCTCCCACCTCCTTGACTTCTCAGGGGTTGAGTACGCTAAGTCTCCCCCAGTCCCACCTCCCCAGCTTGCTGAGGCCTTCCTGGGCTCTGCGCCCCTCCTGGCTTCCTGCCTCCCAGAACTCAGCTCCTTGAATGAAACACAGGCTGACACACCTATACCCATCCGCTAATTAGAAACCCCAGGCCTGGCTCCGCGCCGGCCGGCTGAACTGGAGCCTGGGGGCCAATTCTCCTGCCCCGCAGCTGGAGGCCGGCCAGCCCCTGCCCCTTCTCCCCAATCTCCGCTCCTGCTACCTCCCAACAGCCAGGAAGAGATGCGGGGCTGGCGGCCAGAAGGGGCCCCACAGGCTGCCAAATGCCCCCTCCCCCTGCTTAAAAAAAGGCGGCGGGGGGAGGAAAGAAACAATTCCTGACTACAGTCGACTCTGTATTTCTTTCCGGGGGAGGTGGCTGTCTGAGCAAGGTCTCCCTCTGCGTCCTGACTGACACCCAGGAGCTGAGCCAGAGCAGATCCTCCCTGGCTTTGTTAAAGGGCAGGAGTGGCCGAGCAGGGGGAGGGGCACAGGGGATGGTCCATTTTCCAGGAGAGAAAAAAAAATCTATAGCCCAGACACTCTACTCATTGTGGAGGTGGGGGTGAGGGTGGGGGCAGTTACCCTGGAACCAGAAAGCCAACGAGCTTCTCTGAATCTACTACCCCAGCTGTCCAGTGGGCTTTTCCTCCTGGTGCCCCCCCTCCCCACAATCACAAAGGCCCCCAGAGTCCAAGGAACTGGCCACCTCGGATTCCCAGTGGCAGATCCTGTGCTTTGTCACCACCATAAGCATATGCTGACCCCTGATGACTCGAGCAACCCCCGTTCTCTGCTTCCTGGGGCCTCCCCTCTACCAGAATGCTCAAGAACAGAGTCACTGTATCGTTATGCCCAGACAGGCGGTCACTCGGAGGGCTCTCTGGGACCACAGATGGAATGAGACATTAGGAAGGATCTCAGGGCCCAGAAAACAGTCCCCCGCCCAGCATTCCTGTCGAGAACCCATCAACCCCTTCAAAATGAGGCGCCACTCCCCGACTCGGGGGTGAGGTCAACTCTGGAGACAGCGTAGTAAGGAAACGTCACTTTTTGGATAGAACGTCCGGTTTCTTTGCCAGGATCACGTTCAACTTTCTGGCACCCTAGGCTCAGCCAGGATAGATGTGAAAGCCCATTTTCCTGGAGCAGGAAATGAGGGCCACAGAGTCCCTTCACTGGCTTTGTCAACTCAGTGAGCGTACACCCTCACACATGCCCAAAGCACTAAGGGGGCTGAGACGGGTCTGGTTCCTCCCCGACCCTATTATTCTGAAGCCTGGATCCCAGCAGGTTTCCTGTAGAGGGTTGTCCATGGAGGAAGCTGCGTCCCACCCCTGAAACGTGGCCTCAGAGATTCTCTGGTCCTCTGAGAACCTGCAGTTGGAGGGCTGGGTCCTAACGGTTGGCTGGCTGGATGAAGGCAGAACTCTGCCCTGTCACCTGCTTATGAGCAGCAAGCCAGCACAAGTACCCAGGGTCCAAACTCCAGAGCCACTTCTGTCCCCTCAGTCTCTCCACTCCCAACAGAGGCATTACACACAAATACACACACACACACCGCCAAAGTGCTCGGCTTTGTCTTATTATCTAGCTTTACACACCTGAGCACACACACACACACACACAAATACACACGCATGCAAGCACCACCCCACGGAGTGGTACTATCTATATTTGGTTTACAGATAAGGAAACTCTTGCCTTGGGTGACACGTATGTGGCTGCAAACTGGGCTTTGAATTGGAACAACTTCACACCAAGATGAGGCCACTCAAGGCCATGGTAAAGCCTGCAGAGAGACGAGTGGCCTGCCTGGCACAGCCAGTTTGGCCTCCGTTCTAAAGGCCACCGAACTAAGCGTCAGAGAGGAGACGCAGCTTGCGGACATTAAGGCAGGTAATGTGTGAGAACCTACTATGTGCCAGACACTTGCCAGCCGCACACACACCCCATGAAGAGATACAATCACTCCCATTTCACCAACAGGGAAACCGGTCTTTGAGGAAGGCCCTTGGGCATCAGCAATCAAGATCTCGAAGATGGGGCTGCAATGGAACCCGCTCATCCTGACGGCAGAGGCCAGGCTGCTTCCAGCATCATCTGCTGCCCACCAGCTCTTCTTGCCCCACCTTGGGACCCTTTGGTCTCTCCTGCCTGCCGCACACTGGCCACTTCCCCCTCTGAAGTCCCCAGGACTTGGGTCTCTCAGTGGACTGGAGGGAATGCACACGACCGAACCTGGCAGTAAGGAACCTGGCCCGTCCATCAGCTGCACACGGCAGGTGTCCAGGAACAAACTTTCTGGCTGACAGGGTCAAAGGCTTTTCCTGCCAATAGCCCCATCCCTTACTTGGCCATGGGGGCAGAGGGGTACAGAGGAAAGGTCAGCCTCTCGTCTCGTTACTTACTGCTAAGGCATCCGTTGACGAGCTTCAGAGTCCACACCTGTGAAATGGGGGTAAAAAGCCTCCCCCTCTCCTTCACACGGATCTTGTAAGTGAGAAGACAAAGCAGGCGAAGAAATCAGTTCATAAAAGGATGAGCGCAGATGGGAAGGTGGCTGAACCCCTGGCAGCTGCCTGCCACCTCAGCAAAACGCTGGCCAGAGACCGCAAGAAGTGCTAGAGAGGCCTAGAACATCTGCCAAGCAGAACACCAGCTCCCCTGGCGACTAAAAAGCATAATCTCGCTCCTCTGTGCCTCGGTGTCGGCGGGAGCAGCCTTAGCGCAAACCCGCTCAGGGAACATGGCCACTTCCCCACCCACACAGCCTGGCCCCTGCACGGCTTCCAACCACCATCATTTCAGGATTAGACTGGTTGCCAGCATTCCAACCCCCAATCACTCCCTGGTCTCCATCTACCTGGACTCCCGTGGAAGGCTGGGGGCGATAGATTTTCCATGCCATTTTCTCGAGCCCTTCCCAGCTACTTAGCATCCAGCCAGGTGTTCAAGACCTAGCCACAATGGGAGATGCGTGGGAGACCAATGCTGGGGTGGGGGTGGGGGGGTGGTCAAGAAGGCAGAATGGAGAAAGCAGGGGAGGAAAGGGGCACTGGGAACACTAGGAAGGGACAGACTGAAACTAAATGTAGCCTCTAGTCATGGAGGCTCTTCAACAATAATAATAACCAATCCTCTCATTGTTGTTGTTGGTACCCTGTTGTAGGGTATGAGGAGGGTCAATGACAAAACCAAATGTGGGCACAGCCTGTGTATTTTCTGCTCATCTTCATTCCCTTCAGCACCCCCTGCTGTGCATGACCCCACCCCCACCCCCACCCCACCACCCACCCACCCCGGCCAGGTACTGGCCTCCTGTTCTGCTTTTCATTGGACCCAAGGACTTTCGAAACTTCCCGTTACCAAAATTTAGCAATTGCACATCCAGTTTTCTACGGCAGGGAATAGCTAACCTGAGACCCAACTATATTCTGACCCGATAAATGGGCCACAGTACAGTGAGTCTCTCAAATTAAGCCCTCGAATGTTGGACAGTGGTGACTGAATGTGCGCCTGCTCTCGAATAACATGCAATTATTTTTCTAGGACTAACTTCCATGTCGTCCCCTAACCCAAAGGAATGATTTGCCTGAAATTTTCATTTTAAAGCTCAATGCTAAGGTAAGCTAACGGTGAAAACCACCTAAGCTTCCCTCTTCCCTCTGCCTACCAGGAAACTCAACGGTCTGACTTGACCAAGAACCAGTGCACAGATAGACCCCTGTGGTGGTCACGAACAGTTAGGTTCTTCTTTCCACCACCTCTTCTAATTCAGAGATTCCTGGCCCTGGATTTTGTTTTCCTAAGATTCTTTGACCTTGTGTACGATTTTTTTTTTTCTCGAAGCTTCTTCAAATACCTCTGTCAAAGGAATGGATGGGATCATGGCTACCACACAAAGGGAACTATCTCAGTGAACAATCTGGACATAAGTGGAAGGTGAGTAAGGAGACTGCAGGCAAAAACCCAGATTCTATGACTTACTCAAATTCCAGCCCTCCATGCACAATGGCCGGAGGAGGCAGCTGGCCAAACACTGCCTGCCTTGCGGGTTCCGGACCTGTCAGAGCCACACCCTCCGGACCAGACCTGCCTCCAAGGCCAGAGTGCACCCAGCCACACCCCGCTGGGTCCTGTGGCCCAGGAACTACACAGCTCCCTCCCAGAGACCCAGGAGCAGTAGCCCTCAACTCCCCCATCTCCTCCTTCCAGTGGTGACTCAGAGCAGCTTAGCAGAGTTAGTTCTGGGTGTTCTGTCCAGAAGGGGGGAGGGTGGCGGAAGGTAGTGGTGTTAGCAATCGGTGACAGTGGGTCCCACTCATTCCCCAAGTCTATTTTACGACTTTGAACTCAGTATGCAAATTTATGCAAGACAAGATGCAAAACAGCGCTTTGAGCCAGAAGCCCCATTGCTTTTCTCCCCTTTTTTGAAGCTGCACGGAACCACTGTAAATCAGGGCTCGCCTCTGCCCCCCCCCTCCCGCTCCCGCTCCCCCAGCAACTGCAGATGCAAAAGCCTCCTCAGACCCGCCCGCCTGCCGGCCTGCCTGCCCCGGGACTTTGAATGACTGCACATTTCTATAGCACCTTTATATGTGCAGCGGGCCAGACGGCCACTTGGGCGGCTCCGCCCCTCGGCATAATCCCAGGCATTGTACCCGGCGGGGAAGGAGGCAGGGGAGATGCTGAAGGAGCCAGTCGCCCCGCCGGCCCAGAATTCTGAAAGGGCCCGGCCGGGCCCCAGCCCACTTCCTCTTCTTACCCCGACATTTCTAGGCACTTCTGCCCACTCCACCAGCAAACACACCCACGCGCTGTTAAGACCCAGACCTCACCACATCTCAGCCCCCCCCCCCCCCATTTTTCTTCCAGGCTCACCTACTCCAACCCTCAGTCTCACTTCTGAGTGGCTCTGAACCAACCAGTCCCAACCCCTCGCCCCCAAGGGACGCAGGCTCAGCACCCGCAGATGTGCCCACCCCCGCCCCCTGCATCCCAGCCGTCCCCAGGAAGTCAGCAACACGGCCCCTGAGTCCTGGGAACAAAGACAAAAGAGCTAACAGCAAAGCCGGAACTGCTGGGGTTTTCTGCCTCAAAATAAGAGGGTGTGTTTAAAATTCTCAAAAGCAACCTGCTCAAAGAGGAATGCAGGCTGGGATGGGAGAGAGCCGGTTCTTCAGAGAGGGGAGAAAAGGGGATGGGAGAGGGAGAGGGGGAGGCAGCAGCACTCAGCGCTATGGTCCCCTCTGGGCCAGTGTCCGCCCCTGCACCCAGCCCGGACCCCGGCGCTCTCCAAGCAGGGCCGCAACCCTGCCCCTGCCCAAGACCCTCTCCTGCACAGAAGCCTCCAAACTTGCCCCTGTCTTCCCTGCATCCCTGCCAGCCCAGGCTTCTCCCCACCATGCCCCCTTTCCCCCAGCCCTACTGACCCCTGAGCACCGTGCTCTGGGTCACTCCTTTCCAGGGTGCCCACTGGGCTTCTGCATCTAGCCCCCACCCCCGCCCCCAACCTGGTGTCCCCTCTTCCCAGTCTGGAACACAAGAGAAAAATGCGGAAGGCGTCTGTCTGGGCACTGGGAGGAGATGGCTGAGGAGGCAGCTGGGGCTAGCTGGCGGAAAGGAGTCCCATAACCAGGCAGAAAATCCAGAGTGACATTCTTCCCATGAACTCACCCCATTGTCCCTGGGCTCCCCTGACAACTCCCCCCTCTGGGGCTCTAGGGAGGAGTGAATGGAGAGAATCTCCTGCATCTGTTCTGGGGCTTGGAAGCAGGAGAGCCGGTTTTCAGGCTGCCAGCGAGAAGGATGAAGAATGAAAAAACAATTCTACGATGGTCAGGAAGGACCTGTACCACGCACTGTGTTAAGATGGTCAAAATCCAAGCGAGTCTATGAACTTGGAGGCCTTTGGAAAAGTTCATCCTGCTGAGGAAGATGTTTAGTTGGTCAGAGTTCAGCTCAGAAAGCACAGCACCTCCCTGGTGGGGGGTGGGGGTGGGGTGCGAAGGTGGGGGCGATGGAGGAGGAAGGCAGGACCAAGACTTTTCCTTTTATTACTTTCTAAGAGAAGCAGGAGAGAAGGATTAACTTGGAGGCGAGACATGCTGGGGAGGGAAGCAAGCAGAGGCAGAAGAAAGGACTCAGTGGTTCTTCTGGCTCCCTGGGAGGAAGCCCTAACTTGCTCTGCACTCAAGGTCAAAATGAGCCAGAGCAATAGAAGAAATATTTCAACTCTGACCCCCAATTTCACTCTCAAGGAGAACAGGGGAAAAACAATAGCTGGTTGGAGGAAGAGTAGGGGGGCTGGGGGTCTTGGGGAGGGGGGTGGGGAAAGTTGTACTAGGGCCGCAGAAGCTTACAAGCAAGAACGTGTTCACTTATTCTCTCTTCTTTCTTTTTCTAAAAAGCTTGAGGAACTTGGTCAGACTCGCTTGCTTTTTAAACAACAGCAGCAGGCAATGGACACCTTTCCCAACGGTGTCCAAGAAGAAAGAAAGTAATTACAGTTTCCTCCAGACCACGGGGGCGGGAGGTTTTTGTAATTTTAAAAGCGAACGGAAAACAAAAACAAGTGAGATTCTGACAGTCCGGTTTGGGGGGGTTGGGGAATGAGGATCCCTTACAAAGGCTCCCAGCCCCCCCCCTCCCCCGCCCCGTTCTACCGGACAGGAAGAATCCCTCGGATTAGGACGGGGGTAACACCTCCCTGCGGTAAGAACGGCTGCGTCCAGCGCCCCGCATCCCCCCGCCGTCCGCCGCGGGGCCCAGATGCTCCAGTGAGCGGCACGGCGGTCCCAGGCTCACCCGGGGCTGCAGCCCGCCACCCGGCTTAAGTTACACAGACTGAACCGCTGGGCTGAGCCTCCCAAGCGCCCCTCTTGCATTGTTCCCCCTAAACGAGATGCACGAGTAGCGCTCGTTTTCCTTTCTCCCCACCCCACAAAGTGCCAGCAAGTCCTTTCTTCCCACCTTACAATCGCAGAAGGAAGGGTCCCTCGACGAGCCGCCGCCTCCTCCTAGCGCCCGTTCTCCCCAGACGTCCCCGAAGTCACCGGCACCCGCCAGCCTCCGCCCCCCAGCAGCGTCCTCCACCGGCACCTTTCCAGGAACCTCTGGTCGGCGGTCACCGACTCAAGCTGTGCTCCCCAAATAAGCCTCAAGCTCTCACTCCCCGGGGTCTGACCAACACCCTCCCCCCCCACCACAGCAAATCCCCCCTCCAAAATAGAAGTCAAGGTACGTTCCAGCCGGGGAAGATTAGGGTAACCGGAGATGCCTTTCCGCTGCCCGTATATCCCGACCAAATCAGTAAGCAGCCAGGGCTCTCCCGCACGCTCTGACTCCAGCTCCCCTCCCCGGGCCGGACTTTCGGGTCCCCCTCCCAGCAGCCGCCCCACTGCGGGTCGAGGACTCCGCTCTCTCGCCGCTCAAGCGGTCGCGGAGCCCCGGGCCCCACGCCTGTCCCCCGCGGCACGGCCGCCCCCAGCGCTCCGCTGCCCTCCAAGTTTCTCCGAACTAGCTGTCCCAGCCCCGCGTTACCTGCAACCTGCTCGGGGCTGGCGCCGTACTCGGCGTCCCGGCGCTTTTCGCAAGTGCCCTCGCCCAGGACCAGCGCCTGCAGGGGCAGCTCGGAGCCCGGGTGGGGATAGCAGCGCAGCCCCTGGGCGCAGCGCGGGGTGTAGACGCCGCACGCCTCGCCCTCCAGCCGGGCGCACACGGAGCAGCAGCCGCAGCCCGGCTCACGGACCAGCTCGGCGCAGGGCGCGCGGGCGTCGCCGGCCACCCCGGACGCTGCGGCGGAGGCGGCGGCGGGCGGCGCGGCCGGCGGGGGCCCGCAGGCGGCCAGGCGCTCGGGCGTGCAGGGCGGGCAGCGGAACAGCACCTCGGCGCGCACCCCGCGGCCGCCGCCGGCGCCCAGCAGCAGCGGCAGCAGCAGCAGCAGCAGCGAGGGCGGCAGGAGCAGCGGCAGCGCGGGGCCGCCCAGTCTCGGCAGCATGTTGGCGGTGGTGAGCGCGACGGCGGCGAGCGAGCGGGCAGGTGGCACGGCCCTGCGAGCGCGGGAGCCGCCTCCTCCGCTTCTTCCTCCTCCCCCGCAGCCGCAGCCGGGTCCTAAAGGGCCCTGCTTCTCCCCGCCCCCTGCCTTCTCCCCTCCCCCTTTTGGAGACCACCCCCTTCCCCCGACACTCCCGCGCGCCCGCCTGTGCGTGCGCGCACGCCCACTCGCCCACCCCCGCGCGTTTCTCTGCTCTGCGGGTCCCCTGCCCCCTTCTACCTCGGGCCCCCAGTGCCTCCACACCCTTCTACCTCGGGCTCCCTGACTCCCCGGGAGTGCGAGTAACTTGGGGGTTTGAATAGGACAGGCACGAGAGTGCAGAAAAGTGGGCGCTTTTGTCTCCTGTTTTCAGTTTGGAAGGACTTAGTTTGAGCGCTTCCCGTGTGGCGGGCACTGGGCTAACTGCTGGGGCAATGCAAAGGACGCGAGACAGTCCTGACCTTCATGTAGGTTTCAGTCCACCGTCTCCATCTCCCTCCAGCCTCTGGTTTCCACTCGGTGCTGGTATGTTGCTTGGGGCAACGACTTTGGTGTTCTGTGAGCCCATCAGAAGAAGGTTCACATCCTCTCAAGCAGCCCAGCCCCGAACAGCCCCTCTTAGTGACCACTGCAGTTTCCCAACCCTGCAAGCATCTGGTAACATATAATTACCAGAAATGCAATTTCTGGGCACTGAGAAACCTGCTCCCTTCCTCTCTGCCTACTCTGTCCCCCCTCCCCCAAGTAATCGCTTAGTTGCCTCCACTCTCCCATCTGGAGGCATTTGCTGCAGGAGAGATTCCCAAAACACCCTGCCTCAGGGGTCTTGGAGAGGTCAGATCAGCCTTCCAGGTGTAAGAGAAAGCCCAGGGGTAAGGGCATTCATAGCTCTCCAGCAGTGCAGATCCAGGAGGATGGCCTCCCTCCATTGTTCTGTTTGATTTACTGAGTCTTCTCTCCTTGCTGCCTCCAAGCCCCCGCATTCCAGGCTTGACCAGGCTTTAATTCTCACGCATGTCCCTGGGTTGTGACCCTAACAAAGGCCCTCGTCAGAGAGATTGTCTTGGCCCGGGATGGACCATTAAGCTGCCTCCAGCCCAGGTTTAATTTCCCCGATACCGCCGCCACCCCTTCCCCCTGCCGGAGCCCTCCACGCCAGCTCTAACTTTATGACTCAGAGCCATTTGACCGAACTCAAGAACTCCGCCGCTGCTTACCCAGTGGCCACCTGGCCCTGAAGGTGAGTGAGATGCCCCAGGGACGGCACGTTCTGGCTTAAGGAATTAACAGTGTTTGGGGGAAGATGAACAAATAACCAGTTTGTCAGAGGCTTGGAGGAGGAGAACTATATTTAGATGGAGAAGTGATGAGGGTGTGGGGGTCAGGGGTGAATCAGAATTGAAATTGAAACTTAGAATTCTACCAGGGGGGAGGCAGGGATAGCAAGGACAGCTGGAGCACAGGGACCAAAGCAAGGGCACGGAAGTGGGAAAGTGAGGTTGAAGAAAGGAAGTTCACTTTGGCCAGCAGCGTGCTAGGGGGTGGGGGGCACTGGCAGGAAATCCAGTGGACTTGGGAGGAGGTGTGGCTTCATTTAGCGGGCAGGGGATTCCGCCTCCATGTTTGAGCAGAGGAGTGAAACCCACATTGCTGAACTTCGGGAAATCACTAGCGCTGTATCTGATGCGGATCCGAAAGAAATGAGACAACAGTGGAAGGGAGGCTCCGGGTCCCTCCTCCTGGGTGTACCCTATGCCTGCCTGGTAACATTTGTTTCTGCTCTTCTCACCCACTAGGGTCTGCGTGCCTTCAGAGTAGGGAGAGTGTCCCGCGTGACACTGCCCAGTGGAAATCGAACGCACAGCACAAATGTGAGCCCCGCGTGCAATTTTCACATTTCTAGGAGCCACGTTAAAAATGTGGTAAAAAGAGACAGGTGAAACCCATTTTAATAAATACTTTAACTCATTGTATTCAAAATATTTTCAAATGTAATCACTATTAAAAATTATTAAAGAAATACTTCACATTCCTTTTTTCATGCTAAATCCTCAAGCTCTGAGATGTATTTTACGCTTAGAGCACATTTCAGTTTGAACTCGCCAAAACTGAAATACTCACGTGTGGCTAGCAGTTATCATTTGGACAGGGCACAGGTCTAAAATACAGCTCCTGGCACCTAGTGCGCACGCAGTAAGTATGTTGAATGAATAAATGAGTGAATGAATGACTAGTAGTGTTTCGGAAAGTACTCTGGGCAGGACCCCTCCTTCTCAGTCTTCATTGCTAGGTCTGGCAGCTGGGAAAGGTAGCAATGAACCTACTGAGGGGACAGGAGAGACATTCATTCACTCATTCATTCAGCTACTCCCTTACCATTTGAGAGTCATTCTCTTTCCAGCTCTGTTTAGTTGTTTTTGGTTTTTTGTTTTAGAGAGAGAGAGAGCACGTGAGTGGATGAGAAGGACAGAGGGAGTGAAGGAATCTTAAGCCAGCTCCACACTCAGCACAGAGCCTAACATGGGCCTGATCCCACGACCCTGGGGTTCATGACCCAAGGCGAAATCAAGAGTCGGAAGTTCAACCTACTGAGCCACCCAAGCACCCCCATTCCAGCCCTGCTTAAAGTTCTCGATCTCTTAGCCAACAACTGGGGAGATGAGCAAAGTGAGACTAACTTGACAAAAGCAAAAAACTCCCTGAGATTTCTCTTGAACGAGCCTGAAGACCAAAGCCCAATTCTTTTGTCCTAGTTTCCTGGTTAAGTGTCAGTTTTACGGGGCTCCTGGGTGGCTCAGTCGGTTGAGCATCCCGACTCTTGATTTCGGCTCCGGTCATGATCTCGAGGTTGGTGAGTTCAAGCCCCGCGTCGGGCTCCGTACGCGTCACCACTGAACCTATCTCCTTAAGTCCTTTCCACACCCCCCTGCGGTTCAGAGTTCTACTCCAGGCTGCTGCTGCTGCTACAGCTTCCATCACAGAACACCTGCCATCCACCGAAGCCTGGAGAAGCAGAGGAGCTTGACCAGGAAGCTCTACAAAGATTTGTGGAGCGAACCCAGGCTGTCTGTACTTGTCCCTGCTGTGCCCACTGTTCCTGGAGCACACCTTACTCTAAATCGCTCATGAGTCCTCGGCAAAGGATATGTCCTTAGTCCTGAGACACTGGCTGTGCCCGGCATCGGCATCAAGGACTTTTCCAGAGATGGGGACAGGCTGAAACTGGTTTTCTCCTCTCACCCTAATCCCTGCCTTTTTCCATTTGAAAAGTGTTTCACAAACTCCACCCCCATAAGGTTTACCTTCACCAAGTACCACCTGTACTTTTATTTACATAAGATTTTTTTTAACCTTAAGTCAATTCACTGGGTTTTTTTTTTGCAACTAAAAGCTATTTTTAAAATAAACTTTATATCACTACCATAAACGAAATACCAGGATTGATGGCCATAGATAGATAGCAACCATAAAAATAAACACAATGAAAACAAAACAATGCTATTCAATTCAAGCTGGATACAGTTGCCTGCTGAAGCCTGTGAGCCTGGCATACTCCTCTGGTTGACAAAAGATGAGCCAGTCTAAAGAGAAGAATTAAAGGCCAGCCAGACCCAAGTTGAGATTTATCTCCATTAAGTCATCAGAAGGAGGAGAATTTTTTTTTAAGCGTTTTATTGAGGGGGCTCCTGGCTGGCTCAGTCAGTGGAGTGTGCAACTCTTGATCTCGGGGTTGTGAGTTCAAGCCCTAGGCTGGGCATAGAGATTACTTAAAAATAAAATATTTAAAAAAATAAACATTTCATTGAAATGTAATATACATACAGGGGCGCCTGGGTGGCGCAGTCGGTTAAGCGTCCGACTTCAGCCAGGTCACGATCTTGCGGTCCGTGAGTTCGAGCCCCGCGTCAGGCTCTGGGCTGATGGCTCAGAGCCTGGAGCCTGTTTCCGATTCTGTGTCTCCCTCTCTCTCTGCCCCTCCCCCGTTCATGCTCTGTCTCTCTCTGTCCAAAAAATAAATAAAAAACGTTGAAAAAAAAAAAATTAAAAAAAAAAAAAAAAAGAAATGTAATATACATACAAAAAAGTACACATATCACAAACTTGCTAAATGTTCACAAATGGACCATTCCTTATCACCAGTACCCAGGTGAAGAAAGAGAGCATTAACAGCACCCAAAAGCCTCCTTCATGCCCCTTCCAGTTATTACCTCCAGCACCCCATTATCCTGGATGAGTTTTGCCTGCTTTTGCATTTCACATAAATGAAAACATACAATATACAGTCTTTCTGTCTCTGGCTTATTTTTCTCAAAGCTAACACTGGTCAACTTTGTCCATATTCTCGTATGTAGCTATGGGTTCAATCTTGTTGGGTCGTGTTCCGTGCTGTGACTGCACCACAATTTATTCATCCTTTCTACTGTTGATGGACATTTGGATAGCGTCCAGTGTTTGACTCTTCTGAACGCAGCTGCTGTGAACCTCCCAGAACATGCTGTTTGTGGAGCATGTGCACACATTTCTGTTGTAACCACACTCGATATGGAATTTCTGGGTCATGGGGTATGCATGTGTTCAGCCTGAGTAGATACAGGACAGGCAGAAAGTTTTGTGAAGTCAGATATATATATATGTATATGCATCTGTATATCAGCAGTTTATTGCTTCCTATCCTTGCCAACACTTGACACATTCCATTTTTTCTCAATGTACGGGCTCTGGTGGATGTGTAATTGCAGCTCATTGTGGTTTTTACTTTGCAGTTCCCACATGACCCAGGAAGGTGAACACCTTTTTAATGATAGGAGGGGATGCATTTTAAAAAGAGAATCATAGGGGAGTCTGGTGGTTCAGTCGTTTAAGCATCCGACTCTTGATTTCAGCTCAAGTCATGATCTCATGGTTAGTGAGTTCAGTCCCTGCATCAGGCTCTGGGCTGACAGTGAGGAGCGTGCTTGGGATTCTCTCCCTCCCTCTCTCTCTCTCTCTCTCTCAAAATAAATAAATTAAACTTTAAAAAAGGGAGAGAATCATATTCCATAATATTATATAATGTCATGCCCACATATCATGATCAAATACCATGAGTAACACCTAAAATCATCTTGGCCACGTGGGTTGCAGACGTTTTTATTATGGAAATTTTGTTTCAGTTTTACTTGTTTTGAGTGGAAGAGAAGCGGTGGAAAAGGGTGAGAGTGTTGCTTGAGCAGAAGAAATGGCCTCCACTCCATCCACACCCCTGGGAAAGGCCAGGGGCCCGTGCACCTCTTCCTGATGAGCCCTGAAGCCAAATAAACAAGCATGAGGACGTCTGGCTTTTCTGATCTGAGTCCTTGGTTGGAAACTCCATAGTGAAAATCTGAGGAGCACGACTGCGGAAAAGATGAGAAATGAAACACGTGCTCAGAGTTAAGTAAGCGGCCGGGTCTGCCTGCTTTGTGGTGATTTCCCGGACCAGCCACAGGTGCCGGGCCAACAATCAGGTCCCGTCACCATCATTGTCTCTGTCCTCAGAGCATCTTAACCACACACCTCTACCCTGACGCTGGCTTAAGTTTCTGGATGGCCCTGATTTCTAGAAGGCACTGAATTGGGTTGAGTGACTGTAAAGTGACCAAATGGAGAGGACGCAAAAGAAAATCGGAATGAGAACGTGAGCACTGAAGGCTGGCAGGAGAGTTAAGAGAGAGGGTTGGGGGCAGACTGGATTCGCGTCCAACCCCTTCACTCGCTGGCTGCGTCGTTTGGGGCAAGTTACTTTATCTGTCCGAGTCTCAGTTTCCTCATCTGTAATAAGGGGCTGAGATAAGAGCACCTATTTCAAAGGGCTGCTGCAGAGAGTAACTGAAACACTATGCCTGGCACACAGCCCTCGACAGGAGATAGTTGTGCTGTTATCACCTTATGCTCACAAGGAGGGGCCCATGTCTTTCGGCACAGTACAGGAATGGGGCATGAGCCTCACAGTTCCTCAGTGGGAGGCCAGGCAAGCACCAGGCCCCTTTGAATAAAGCTGGGCAGATGTTTGCAGGAGGAGGAACTCACCAAGCTTGGTGGGAAGGGGCGGGAGTAGTTCCCCCAGGGTGCAGGGTGGCAGGAAGGGGATAGTTGGATGCACGTGGCTTCCAGGAAGTACAATGAAGAGTAACAAGAAAGACGAAAAAAGTGGGGTGCCTGGGTGGCTCAGTCAGTTAAGCATCTGACTCTTGATTTCAGCTCAGGTCATGATCTCCCAGTTTGTGGGTTCGAACCCTGCGTCGGGCTCTGCACTGACAGCATGGAGCCTGCTTGGGATTCTCTCTCTCTCTGTCTCTCTCTCTCTCTCTCTTTCTATTTCTCTCTCTCTCTCTGCTCTTCCCCATGTGTGCATGCACAGTCTCTCTCTCTCAAAATAAATAAATAACCTAAAAAAAAAAAAAGAAAAGAGTACCAAGAAAGAAATATAAGTAGACATCAGAGTATAGTGAACCCTCAGAAGCCCGGAAGAAGGCAAGGAAGCGGTCCGGGATCCAGAACCTTATCTCTTCTGTAAGATGTGGCAAAACAGCATGACCATAGCCACAGGCAACAGAGGGCAGTGACGAAAGGAAGAAAGGAACGAAACTCCCAGCAGTGCCTCTGTGCAAACACTCCCACAGGTGCTATTCATTTAATTCTCTTAAGTGCCAGATGAGGCCCAGAGAGGTGAAGTGACCTAGTGACCTGGTCATCCAGCTGCAGACGGTCCCTGACTCACGATGGTTCAACGTACAATTTTCGACTTTGCGATGGTTGAGGAAGTGATACGCCTTCGGTAGAAACCATACTTTGCATTTTGAATTTGGATCTTTTCCTGGGCTAGCGGTGTGTGGGGTGGTCCTCTCTCCACATGCTGGGCGGTGGCAGGGAGCCGGGGCTCCTAGTCAGCCAGCGATCGTGAAGGTCAACGACCAACACGCTCACAACCATCCCGGATCCCTATAAATGTTCTGGTTTTCACTGTCAGTACAGCAGTCAGTAATTTATAGGAGATACTCAACATTTTATTGAATAGGCTTTGTGCTGGATGGTTTTGCCCAACTGTAGGCTAACATAGGGTCCGGAGTATGTTTAAGTTGGGCGAGGCTAAGCTGTGATGTTCAGCAGGTTAGGGTATCACACGCGTTTTCAACTCTCGATGCTTTCAGCTTACAGTGGGTTTATCAGGATATAACCCCACTGGAAGTCAAGGAAGATCTATAGCATTTAATAGAGCCAGATGCCAAACCCTCACCTTTCCACTACCCTGGGGACCAAAACTCTAATCCAAGATCTGCTAAGATCGAGGGGTGTGGCCACAGTTGTCCCCCATGCCCCTCCTGGCCCACACTGCCATTGCCTTGTTCTGGTAAGTTACCTCTCGCTGTGTAACAAACCATCCCAAAACTTAAGCTTTGGAACAACCATTGGCATCATCTCTTGCGGTACTGTGGCTTAGCAGGGCTCAGCTGGGTGATTTGCACACAGGCTCTTTCATGGGGTTGTAATTCACAGTGTCTGTGACATGGGTCATCTGGAGGCCTGGCTGGGGTTGGACATCCAAGAGGGTAGTTCCTTCACCTGGCCAGAAGTTAGTGCTGGCTCCTGGTTCTCAGCTAAGCCAGGTGGTCAACCACAGCGCCCCCCTCTGGCTCCTCCATGGGTTTGGGTTTCTCAGGGTGACAAGGCTAGGTTTCTTGAGACAGTGTCCCAAGAGTGAGTGTTCCGAGAAACCAAGAGGAAGTTGCAAGGCTCCTTGATGTCCAGAAGTCCCACCACATCATGCCCCCTCATTCTGCTGGTCAGACAGCCGCCAGGCCATCTCGTCTTCAAGGGGGTGGAGAATTGGCACGTGGGACCGAAGAGATTGTTCAGGTCATCTCTGGAAAGCATAACGGGGCACAGCCCCCCACCCCTCCTCATTGATGAGAACACCTGCATGGAAGGCAGGCTGTCACTCTACCTCCCTCTGCTTCTCAAATTGCTGCTCCCTCCCTGGAGATGAGGACCCCTCTCTGCTCTCCAGAGGCAATGATAGGAATAAAACCAATCACTGCCCTTCCCTCCACTGGGGCACCCACAGCTCCCCGGCTCCTGAAGCTCATACTTTCACAAAGACCGCTGCAGACCAAGCTTCGGGCAGAGGTCTGCCGTTAAACAAATCAAATTCTCCCCCTCTCCTTTTGTGAGGTTGTTGGGGTCCACATGTTGTGGAAAGTCTGGATGGGTTCAAGACCTTGGGGCCCATTGCATCTGAAGGAGGGGTGTTGAGCAAAGCATCCCTCAGCCTGAATTCTCTAGATCGGGGGTCGGCAAAAGTAAAAGACCCTCCAGTGAATATTCTAGGCCTTGCGGGCTTCAGATGGTCTCTGTCACAACTACTCAACTCCACCATTCCAGGCCCAAAGCAGCCAAGGACGACAGTCAAACACAGGAGCTATGTTCCAATAACATTTTATTCACAAGAACAAATGGAGGCCAGAACTGGCCCGAGGTCTGCAGTACGCCGACCCCTGCACGAAGGCCTCCTTATTTATAGGGAGCAGGCTTTCAAAGACTGTCAGGCCTAGGAGACAACGTAAACCCCGCAGAATCACTCCCAACCTGGATTCAAGTGACCAGCATGGTGGTGTCCCAACATGTGACCCCCGGGATGCCTGTTGGAAAGGCCAGCTGCAGACACATCACATTCTGGATTCTTTACAAGGGTCCCCACTCCCCCAGCTTTCCTCTCCATCCTCATTCCCTCCCAGAAGCCCACAGTGAGGTGCCCGGGTCCCCAGCGTCACCAGATGAGAGTCTCCCTCTGGCATTTGGCCCGGCCCCAGCGGACCCTCCTGGTCACCAGGACGAGACTCGGAGAGGACAGGGCTCTCCCCCTGACACTTCTTGGAGAAGGAAGGCAGGCCAGGAGGCACAGGGAGGCCAGGCAGATGTCACGGATCAGAATGGGGGAGAACTGGTAACTGGCTTCCCTGAAAAGGTTTCAAGCGGGGTGAGTGTCTCCAGAAAACGTGAGCGGGGCCGCTGCCTCCATCAGATGGGCCTGCCCCCTCCCCCCACTGGAGCAGCTCTTCTTTCGAGGAACAAGCGATACTCTATCTGGAATCGTTAAGTAAACCTTTCAGGCCCTGGCAAACAACAGCCCATCTTATTCCAATGGGGGAGCTTCTGAAACACAGCAGACTTCTTAATCCTAAATCTGTCTGCGGGCACCCCCTCCCCTCTCTGCAAATCCCTGCCACCCCCACTCCCCAGCCCTCGGCTGGCTGGGAGAAGGATTGCTCACTCTTGCTACCTCTGACCCCTCGACCCTTGGTTTTGAGTCTTCACGTTTACTCTCAGTGTTGTTATACTCGGTTTTTCTCCCACCCACCCCCCACCTCCTTTCAGGGTCCTCTCTCTCTCTCTCTCTCTCTCTCTCTCATTCAGTGGATCTCAGCCACACAAAACTGTCTGAGCAAACTTGTTCAGGCCCCCACAATTATCTCATCTCCCCATTACCCCCACCCTCACCCCCTTGAGGCCACGGACGAGCAAGCAAAGCTAAATAAATAAAGGCTGGGAGGGGACCCAGCCAGCTTTTCTGAGCCCTGGCGGTGTAAAATCACAAGCGCATAGGCTCAGCTTGCCTTCTACAACCCCCCACCCCCCAACCCAGGGCACCAGCCTCTCCCCCCACCCCTCCCCCCGTAGTCAGATCAACAAAAAAGCTGAACCCCTCCTACAGATGAAACCCAAGTCCTCCGCAAAGGCGTGTCGCAACGCAGGCTGCAGAGTCTGTGTGTCCAGCTGAGCACACAGACCTCCCCCTCCCCAGTCCTCTCACTCCCTTCCTTCAACATCACACACACACTTCGTGGCCCTAACTCCCCTTTCCAGGAAATCTGTTGCCTCAGCAGAGAGGCAGGGAAAGCAAGAAGTTGCTGTAGGCACGTTTGGTCTCTTACAAAATTGCTGCCGAGCAGTGGTGAAAAATGGGTTGGAACAGCACCCCTCTGCCTCCCCACCTCTTTCCCGCCTGGGAGAAGGCTGTAGAGACTGCACACTGCAATTTTACAGGCAGGCCTTGGTTCTCCTTTGCTCTGTAATTAAGCTGCAGCCTCTCTCCTCCAATCAGAAGCCAGCCTGACTGCTCCACGGGGATTGAGGGGGAAGGGAGGGAGATTTGAGTGTGGGAGGGAATGATGAAATCATCCAGGTTGGAAACTAAACCCTTGGGGGTGGGGTGTGAGTGGAGGTAGCAAAGAATCATTCCCTCGGGGAAGAGAAAGACCCTCCCTCACCCCCCCCACCCCAACAAGTTCCAAGATTCTTTACAGGGGAGGATGAAAGAAATCCCCTGAGAGAAGGAGGCTCTCTAGACTTCGGTTCTTGCTTCACTCCTGATAGAGCACCTTCCTGAAGGTGAGGCAGACCTCATCTGTCCCCGTCCCTTGCTCCTGACACCACCACTCAGGACTGGAGCCCCATCCAAGCTGTCCTAAGATCTTAGTTTATATTACTTTGTGTTTCTTTTTGGGTCTCCCATCAATCCTTCCCGTTTCCCAAGACACAAAAAGCTTGGTGAGGGCAGGGACTGGTCTTCTCTGATTCCTGGGCACCCCTCTCCCACCCCCCCACCCCCATACCCCTTCTGCTTGATTTTGCCCACAGTAGATGGAGATTAATTACCCCATTCTCCCTACATGCCCTTCTATGGCGAGCCTTGGCGATGCCTCTGTGAATGGAAGAATTGCGACCTGAAGAAACAAAGCTCCTCTTCACACAGGCCATTGGGTGAATGTGATTTCACTGCCCAAGCACTGGTCACTCCACCAGGCACTCCTACCTCTTCATGCTGGCCATGGGCAGGTAATAACCACCCCCTGAGTGAGTGCCATTGTGTACAGAACTTTTGCCAAGCAGCACTTCCCAAATATCCGCCATTCGAGAAACTGCTCCTAATTTTGCCATATCTTTGAACTGCCTTGATTATGATGCCTTTAATGTTCTCTTTAAGTCAACTCATTTTATTTAACTAAAAGATTGTAAGCAAGAATATGCCTAAAAACACAGGTTTAAAACACGCTTTTTCCTTTACACATGACAATGAAATACGTAACTTGTCAAATAAAAGATGTTTCTTGGAATACCACCTAAAATTGGCTTGCATACCATATGTTGGGACAAAACATAGAAAGTATTTGAATCTTTTGGCCAGGTTGCATATTTTAGGCAAGTCTCTGAGGATCCGTCCCCTTATCTGTAAGACAAGAAGAAAAATGCCTGTTCTGCCTTCACAAGATAATCAATACCCTATGAAGGGTCAAGGGCAAGATCAGTAGCTATCAAGGAGGAAGGGGTTGTTTAATAGAAGACATGGCCAGGAGAATGGCATAATTTAATAGGCATAAGAGCTGGTTTTTTTTTTTTTAAGTATAAATTGCTAAAAGAGGAAAGAGCAACAGTGTCATACATAACTCAAAGGAACAGGAGCCCTGCACCAGATACTGCAAAGAGATATAACAGAAATAGTAGAGACATGTACCGGCTATTAAAGGAAACAATACACACCCACATGAAAAACACAAATAAAAGAACCTATAGGGAATTATAACCCTGATTGTAATTCTAGTGAGCCAAGAATGTAAAGCAAGGGAAGAACAAGCCTCTGGATATATCAGAGGGAGCTCTGCAGCCTAACCAGTGAGCTGGGAAGGCTTCCTGGAGGTGGTGTTAGAAACACAGTTCTGGCTCCTTGGTTGTGAGGATGTTTCTGGAATCCTTTTTTCTTTTGCCCCATCTCAACTCCACGTTCCCTTGGGTTCTAGCCGTGGACAGCAGGTACCTGTTAAAAACTGCTTTTCCAGGGGCTGCTGATGGTTGTCAGGACGTCGGGGCCGTCTGAGTATCCACAGCAACACAGAGAGTCTCTGTGATGTGTTCCAGGGCTAGCACCTTCTGCTGCTCTGAGTCCCCTCCATGGCCCGCCCCCCAACTCCTCTCCTCTTACCTGCAGCTTCCCGTGGGCACCTCCTTCCCTGGAAATCTTTTCGGCTGCGGCCTCCGGGGAAACTTATCTTCCTCACTGTCTGTAAAGTGTTTCTTCTCTCTGTAACTTGTCACAGTGTAACTATTTCTATCTCTTATTTTGTTGGTGCACTGTTCCACTGTAGCTTACCTTGGGGTCTCTTTCTGTCTTCCTGAGTTTTCTGCCTCTTTTTCATCAGTTGTCTTCATTAAGGATATTCGTTTTCATGCCTATGCACCACCCCCCCCCCCAAAACCGGCTAGAGGCCTCCAGTGACCCAGCCCTTCCCTTCTATAGAAAAAGTCCTAAAGACTCTGCTATATTGTAATGATAATCAGTGGCCAGGACTCTGAGGTAACATTGTCTGGGGTATGGGAAGAAGGGAGAGTTTAGAGTCACAGAGAAACTCTACCACCATTGCGCGCGCGTGCACACACACACACACACACACACACGTGTGGCTGGGGCGCAGCCCATCGGGCACCTTGCCAATACTTTCCAAATTGTGCTTCCTGCCCATGAGCCAGAATGGAGAATCAATAATTATTTCCATCCACATCTTTACAAAATAGTAAACAACCCGGAGGCTTGGCCAAGTCAATGACCTCAGTTCCTGTTCTTTGTCCAGAATCCTGGTCTCTGGACCTTCAGTATGTAAAGGGGCATTTGAGTCGTAACACCACCGACTTCGTAGCTTGGAACAACCAGAATGGGCACAACATACTTTACAGGCTGTTAGTTGAGGGCCCCAGGGCTAGCCCTGCCACGTAATCCACAGGGTGGTTTTTGTGCAGGTCACCAAACTGCTGGGAACCTCAGTTTCCTCACCTGCAAAATGGGGTAAGAACACCTAGCTCCCGGGGTTTCTGTAAGGATGGAGTGGAATCACTCGTGAAGGCCCCTGGCGGGACGGCCAGTCCGAGGAGCAGGCTCCATTCACTGTCGGCCAAACCCAAGCTGGTCTTTTCTGAGGGGCTCTGGCCTCTTGGAGCCATCCACTGAGACTTTGAAAACTCGGATCCAGAATACGGGGTGCCTGGCATTCTTCACCACCACCTGTCAGCGCCTGAGCCCCATCTCTCATTCCCTGGACTCGATGATTCCGAAGGGATCCACCAGGCCAGGCAGGGCCCCCCCAGGAGACCTTCACCCCGCAGGACTGCCATCTGCCGCGGCCTGTCCGCCCTAGTAGGTCCTGAGTGTCTGGAACAGGAGCTTCTCCCTGGGGGAAAATATTATTGTTTTTTGGGCCACTTGTTTGATCCTTCAGAGTCAATATTTGTGGAGATAAGCACGGCAGCGTGTAGCCAGTGGAGCTGTTTACAGTGCAGCCCCCACCCCGTTGGGCTCCCATCCCCTCTGGGTCACCGTGTGAGCTGAGAGGGTGCGTTTCACCAGCATTGGGTCCTGCAACTCGCCTGGACTGCCTTGGCGGGGATGCAGAAGAGGGGGTGGAGTGGGTCTGCTCCTGTCCCCGAAGGTGTGCTGTCGCCTGCTCTGAGAGGAGCGCCAGGCAGGAGTTTCATGTGGCCTTCCAGGAAGCTGACAGCCTGGACCCTTGTCCCTGCAGGCCCCTTCTCCAGCACACGTCCCAGGCCCACCCAGGCCTTGTCCAACAGACTGTGAGGTCCCGGAGTGCTCTCCTCTAGAAGAACAAGCTTTTCTGTTTCCACGTCACACACACACACACACACACACACAAATGCCTCGAGAGATTTTCCACCAGGTCCGGAGGGCTTATCAAAGGATTGGACTTAAAATATAGGTTACAGGGGGTACGCAAGCTTCCCTTTGAAGTGGCCTAGAGGGGAGGGCACCCCCGTGGGCTGGGCAGGCAGCAATTGGCCAGCACAGCTGCACAGGGGGTGCGATGGGAGGCCAGAGTGACACCTGCCTAGGAGAGACACAAGGCACATGGTAAGCCGCGGAGGACAGAGAACACAAACACGGTTTCAAACAAAGCCCAAGCCAGAAGTCCTGGGGACGTGCATTCCAAGTCTCGTGGAGCTGCGTGTCATGTGGGCAGCTCTGTATAATTACAAGGGAGTAGAAGCAGGGATGGAATTATTTAACCACGGTTCATGGTTTTCTGGAGAGACAACAGCGAGGCTGGCGAGCTAATAACAACGACCAGAGAGGAGGAGGCCGGGGCAGGAGAGGGACGGAGGGGGAGGAGGAGAGCCTTGGCACAGCTGGGCCGTCGGCTGCGTGCCTGGCTCTTGGAGAAGTGACGTCCAAAACTAACCTCATTTAAGTGTCTTAAATTTTTTTTTTTGATGTTTATTTATTTATTTAATTTTTAATGTTTATTTTCGAGAGAGAGAGAGAGAGAGAGAGAAAGACAGAGCATGAGTGGGGGAGGGGCAGAGAGAGAGGGAGACACAGAGTCCAAAGCAGGCTCCAGGCTCTGAGCTGTCAGCACAGAGCCCCATACGGGGCTTGAAGTCACGAACCATGAGATCATGACCTGAGCCGAAGTCGGACACTTAACCAACGGAGCCACCCAGGAGCACCCCCCCTTTTTTTTAATGTTTATTTATTTTTGAGCAGGAGACAGAGAGAGTGAGCAAGCAGGACAGAGAGAGAGGGAGACAGAGAATCCAGGCCTGACGTGGGGCTCGAACTCATGAATAACGACATCATGACCTGAACCGAAGTTGGACGCTCAACCTACTGAGCCACCCAGGCGCCCCTCATTTAATCATTTTATTTAATTCTCACAACAATCATACAAAGCTGTTCTCATTATCCCCACTCTTCAGATAAGGAAAGTGAGGCTCTGAGAGGTTAAAGTGATTTATTTGTCCAAAGTCATAAAGAAAGCAGGCCCCAAAGGGGATTTTGCTGACGTTGGTCCAGGCACTTCCAACAGATCCGTTTTTGATAAACTCATCATTCTGTCCTGTGGACAGCCAGGGCCTCCTTATCCTGCCTTAGCCATTTCCTTGATTATTCCTCTTTCTCTCCTTTGAGACAATGGGATCTTTTGTCTCCTAGGCGTGAGCACATGCTAAGCCCCAGGACCAGTGGGTCAAATGAGTCAAGAAGACTGATGCTGTCCTTAGCCAACCACGGAGGCATGATTGATAGAAACCTGCCTGAAGCCCTTGGGAAGTTGAGAGGTGCTCAAGAATTTGGGGGGCACCTGCTGTGGTCAGGCACGGTTTTCATTTCTGGGATACATCAGTGAACAAAGCAGATAGATGGCTCTCCTTGCCCTGGCGGGCCGACCCTGGGAGGGAGCACAGGAGGACAGACAGACGCAGGGGGACGTTCCTTCTCACTGACTTCCTATGACAAGGCTCCCCAGCCTTGAATTTGTCCCCCACGTTGCCGCCAGACTGGATTCTTTTTCCAAATACAAACGTGATCCACTCAGATCCCTACTGAAAAACCTTCCAGTGGCTTCCCTTTGCTCTTAGGACGAAGACCTAAAACCTTACACTAGCTGTCAAGGTCCTAAATGGGGTCTCTGCCCCATCCTGCCTCATTTCATGCGAGCCCCCTCCCCTCTCAGCCAGTTCCTCCTGCAACCCTCTTCTCCATCAGCAGCTGTCTCCCGGCACCCCCCCACTCCAGGCCCCTTCTTACAACTCCACCCCCACTGCCTTACCCAGTACGTGGACCTCTCTGCTACCCCAGAAACCCCCTCCCCTTAAGGTGGAACATATGGATAACACGCCTCAGGCACTAGTCACTGCCTAAGAACAAAGGCCAGGGAAAAACAAATGGTCAACTATCATAGTCATGTGGGACATGAAACCCCACTATAATTTGTAACTGTCCTAATGATTTACAAGCAAAGCACAATCTTAGCAATAGTCAGACCTCCAGGAACCTACAGACTCAATTTCCTGGAGCCCTAACACCACCTTCTCTTTCACTGGGTAGAGAACCCTGTGTAATCAGCCACTTCTCACAATCCCAGTGAACCTCGTTCTGTCCATGGGTCCTGTCCCCGTACTATAATAAAAACACTCTGTCGCACCATAAACAGCCTCAAGAATTCCTTCTTGACTACTGGGTTCTATGATCCTGCATCAGTAGGGACAAAACAGAAGGTCTGACTTCAGACAGCCCAGGTCATTCGGTCACTGCACCTGTAGATGAAAAACAGAAGCCACTGCAATGTGAAATCCTGGAGAAGAGATGGGCCGAGGTGAGTCACTAGCCAAGTCTATCTCTAGGAAAACGCTGAGCAGAAACCCTCCGGACTCACAAAGTTGCATGCATGAGAGCTCTGCTCCATATCACCTACTCACCTTTTCTTTGGAAAAGTGCTAGACTGGGCTGCAAAAGTCACTTTCTAATTAAAGACCTAAGAATCACATATTCATTCGCTCAACATGCACTGATTAGGCCCCTACTGTGCTCCGGGCATATAAAAATGAACTGGACTCATGCAGGTCTTGTCCTCAAAGTCCTGCCACACTAACAAAGCAGGCAGGCTTTGTAGGATGAGGGGGTTGGGGCAATGCTAAAGATAGCCAGGGCAATATGGCAGGGCACGGGAAGGGCTTCTTGGAGGTGCTAAGACTCAGGAACTGAGTCTAGCGACAGATAAGAGTCCGTTGGATTGGGAAAAGCTGCCCGGGTCATTGGTATCGTACATGGAAAGGCACGGAGGTAGACCCAGCTTAGGGCACTGTGGGAACAGCTAGTGGTTTGGAGTTGCAGGGAAGTCAAGTGTAAGTTCCCAGTCTCCCAGTTGCTGACCCCCTGCTTGAATCTGACCCTGAAACCCCAGGTTTCACGTGTCATCCTGTGATCTAAGATAGGGATGGAAATGCTCCCATATCTAGGAAAAGAACTGTAAGATCAGTAATTACTGTAAGAGCAAACAAAGAGTGGGGATAGAGGTCGGTCCTCGGAGATCTCCAGAAAGGGGGTTGGTGAACGATGATCTTGGAGGTTTAGTCCACTCAAATCAAGAAGCATCCAACAATGAGGAACAGTTACTACACGTGCCCCTCCCCAAGGGGCACTCATAGAATTCCCCCAACAGTTTCAGGAGGTAGGAGCCATTATAACACCCACATCACGGAGGAGAAATTGAGATACATATGCAAAGGTTAAGTCCGGTGCCTTAGAGCACGCGGTCCTTTTCCAACCCAGACTCCGCTCCAGAGTTTGTACTCTAAAATAGTGCTTCTCAAGTTACTGCTGGTGAAAGACCCGTTGTCCCCACTGCCTCGCAGGCTGACACTTTTGCAAAATACAGTAATAAAATGAATTACTAGGAAAATGATCACGTGCTTGGATAGCGCAGCAATGGCAAATTGCTCTGAAAGTTTCCGACGCTTCCTCTCGGTTTCTACATCTACCCCTTCACAGCGCAGAACAACATGGGGCTACACACGCGTGGAGCAGAGCGAACCCACCACTATACACTTAACTCATGTGCTGAGGATGTGAAAGACCGAGCTGGGCGCAGAAAAAAAAAAAAATCACTTGTCTGGATTCCAAAGGCCGAACTGTCAACCTCCACCGCTCACCCCAGCATTAAGGACTCGTGAGACACTTGGCTCTGTGTGGCTGGTGTGGGTGACTTAGGGAGAGGCCCCCTGTGTTGCACAGGAGTGACACCAGTTAGCTCCAAAGGTCCCTTCCCAGACCAAAATGCTAGGATTCCATCTCTTTTTGCAACACCCCAGCTCAGCAGAAATGTTTGCAAGGGCCAGCTGTTTTTGTTCATGCATTCATTAATAAAAGTAGTGAATGCAACAAGAGCCACCCTTTTCTTTCCTTTGTCCTGTCCTGAAAGGGGGCAGGGAGGGAGCAGGAGAGGCTGCAGACGCAGGGGACGTGCCAGACGTGCAACAGGAAGGGCTCAGCAGCCGAGGACTGTGAGGAAGGAAGGCAGGTGGGCGGAAGGCGGGCTGATGGCGGGGGGAGGGGAGGGGAGAAGGGCCGTGTGACAAAGGCGGACAGACACATGGAACCAATTACCCCCGGCAATGGGGTGGGGGTGCACCTGGGAATTAAAAAACACCTGGCAGTTTCTGGAACAGAGGAGGATTAAGAGCTGCTGAGGAAAATGGAGCAGATGATAGAGCAGGACTGGGTGAGATGGGAGAACACTCAGAAGGGCTCAGCTCCCGTCCCCCCCTCCCACCCGGAAACTCACTTTGATCCCCTGGGGCCTGGGCAGTGGCTATTTCTCAGTCTATCAGTAGGGCGGGGAAGGGGGCACTCTGGGTCCTCCATTCCTGAAAGGAGGAAATTGGTTACAGAGGTGAGAGAAAGCCTCCTTGGGCCAGAGGAAGCACGAGGAGCCGAGGAAGATTCTCCAGCAAGGGTTGCTGCCCCAAACACAAGACGCTGGTTCAATTCTAATTTCTGATAAATAAATAATTCGGGGTATAAAGCATGTGGTTATACAATGTATGAAATGCCACAGAATCACACGCTTCGACATGATTAAAATGGTAAATTCGATATCGTGTGTATTTTTCCATAATAGAAAAAACGAACGTGGAATTGTATTCGGTTTATCTGAAATTCACATTTAACCAGTGCCCTGTATTTTGTTTATTAAATCTGGCCACCCCACACCCAGCAGGAGCTCGAATGACGCAGGGGGCTGCCCAGGAGGAGTGGGGGCCACAGAGGAGACAGAACAGCTGCTGCTGGGGTTGTGGCAGGAAGTGAAGGCAAGGGAAGGAAGAAAAATGGTCTGGCTTCTCCCCTCCTCCCACCCTCCAGTGACCCACCAGTTCTTTCCATCAGCCAAAGCTTCCAGAAGCCAGAGGGTAAAGGAGCCTCCGCAATGCAGGGGCAGAGAAAGGATCCAAAAGCAAATATGCGGTTATTTTAAATGACCCAGGAAGGCCGGATTTGCCAAGCCCCAAAATGGGGATCTCATTTTATCGGCAGGCTGAACCGAAGCCCCAAGCCTCAATCGGGTCATAGCTCTGAGGTCCTTGCTCTCGCTCTCCTGATCCCTGGGCCAGCCACAGGCCAGGAGTTGCTGCGTGCTGCTAAGGCAGCGGATGAGAGCACATTTGTGAGCGCCTCGGAGCCGGGAACCAAGGAGGCTTGCTTCAGCCTGGAAGTGGAGGATATGGCTCCCGTCTTGCAGCTGGGTCCCCAGTGTCTATTCATTCCTTTATCCAGCGTCTGCTCATGAGATACGCACAGTCCACAGCAACTGAGTGTGGGGTAGTAAGTTAAACAGACACATTCTTCAGGTGCTTACGGTTCCAGTGGGTTGGGGGATTTAAAATGCAATGAGCGGGCGCCTGGGCATCCGACTTTGGCTCAAGTCATGATCTCAGGGCTCCTGTGGAGCCTGACAGCCCGGAAACCGGAGCCTGCTTCGGATTCTGTGTCTCCGTGTCTCTCTCTCTGCCCCTCCTCCGCTCACACTCTGTCTCTCTCTGTCTCTCTCTCCTTCAAAAATAAACATTAAAAAAATAATTAAAATGCAATGCAAATGAGCTAAGACACAAGACGTAAATGGCAAGTGCTAGAAAAGACGAGTGGAGAAACAAGGCAGCTCATGATGAACAGGAGGAAATGGGTGGTCTAGGCGATACCTACAGTAGATGTAGAGCGTGCCCAGCCCGGTGCTCGATGCTGGGGGACAGCAGGGCAGAATTGGACACATGCCCCCTTGTCCGGAAACTCATGATGTCACTCCCAAGAATCCCCAGAAGGCAATCACCAATATCTGTCTACTTGTCTCGGCTTCTCATGACCCCGTTGGGGGAAGAGAACAGATTTAGTTGCACAGAGCTCTCGGGTTCCCACCAAGTTCTACCGTCTGCTCTGTGATGCTCCTGTTCTATCACATTGGCACTTCTCTGTTTCCTGTCTGGTGACCCCTGACAGCCCCCGAGAAGCGGCAGGAGCTGCATCCAGTCACATGGAACCCTGGAGCACCAAACTCAAAGCTATGAACAAATGACTCACACGTTTACCTGTCAGCCCGTGCGGGAGTGGCAGAGAATTGGAACCCGGTTCCGGTGTCAGGCTGCCAGGCTGGCAGTGGTCCCCTTGAACAAAGTTATATAAATGCTCAGCGTGTCTGTTTCTTCATTGGCAAAATGGGAACCCTAACAGCACTTCATAGATTTGCAAGGCTGAATAAGACGGTGCCCGTGAGCGTGCTTAGGGCTGTGCCTGTTAGCTATCATTACCCGTTATCAGTATTTGTTAATCACCCCTCATAGACTTAGAAACCAATAATAAATTCACTCTCACCTGCCTATCTTCAGGTCATTGCCTTTTAATTTACAGGCTAAAAACCACTAGTCGGATGGGGGGGGGGGTGGGGGGGGGACGCCTGGGTAGCTCAGTTGGTTAAACGTCTGACCTCGGCTCAGTTCATGATCTCATGGTTCATGGGTTCGAGCCTCGCATCGGGCTCTGTACTGACAGCTCAGAGCCCGGAGCCTGCTTCAGATTCTGGGTCTCCCTCGCTCTCTCTGCCCCTCCCCTGCTTGCGCTCTGTGTCTCTTTCAAAAGTAAGTAAACATTAAAAAAAAAAAAAAAAAACGCACTAGTGGGTAGTGAAATCACTTGAACAAGTATATTATTATACATTTAAAATAAATATTTATGATAATTACATAAGAAAAGACAAGCATGTTGGGAAAAAGAAGGAAAATGATAGAAAATATCAGGGCATCACATGTGCTGAGGGTTAAGTATTGTGTGCAAGTGGAGTCTCGGTTGTGGGGGGCGGGGCGTGAATGCGTGTGTGCACTGTGTTGTGGTGTGAAAATGTGTTTCGTACTGTGGGTCATGGGCAAAATATCCGAAACCACTGTCTTAGGTTAAATCATCATTGCTCATATAATTCTACCCTTCATGCTTTTCAACACCCTTGCTCCTCCCAACCCGCAAACACCACTCACTCTCTTCCGCTCGCAGGCATTCACCCCTCCTTTCCCTTCCTTGCCTGCTCGGAATCCCTGAGACCATCCTCTCCCTCCCTGATCCCTCAGTGGCCCCGACCTCTTCTCCCAGGTCCCCAACGTCATAGGACACCGGAAGGGTGCTTTGAGCCGGGATGGGTGGAAGACAGCCAGGTCGTCCGCAAATATTGGCAGCCCCTGGGGCCTGAGGAGAGGAGGGGCGGTGAGGGAGGTTTGGCTGGGTATAATCCGGGGCCTGGAAAGGACACTGATGGAAGCCCAGCGGAGTGAAGGGAGGGGTCCAGGAACACTTCTGCGGGCGAGTGGGGTTCAACCCGAGGCAGGATGAAAAGAGAGAAAGAACTGTAAAGAAAACTGGTGGGGGGGGGGGTCCCTGAAACCGTCGGGAGTCAAAGGGGTGCTGGGCCGAGGCAAGCTCAAGAAGAGAAGGGACCGTGGGGCGGGTGAAAGAAGGGCCGGAAAGGCTGGAAACCTCGGCCTGGCGCCTCCAGGCTTGCCCAGATCTGCAGAAGGAGGGCGTCCTGGAGGGCCCGGGAGCCACCTTTGGCCTTGCAACACCTCCCGCCCGCCTCCTTCTCTCCTGCTTGGGAAGGTAACCCGGCTGGCTCAGAACTCTGCCGAGGGGCTGCAGCCGGCGTTCCTGGAGACCCCGGCCCCGGCGGCTTTGTTCCTCCGGCTGCAGCCCCGCCAGCGCCCCGGGAAGCGCGCTTTGCATGACAAAGCCCGACGTCCCTCAGGGCGCGCGTCCCTGCCACCCCCGCCCCGTCCCGCAGCGGACGCACGGGCCTTCGCCAGGGCTCTCCGACCCTCTCCTCACACCCCAGCCCCAAGGCAAAGGGAAGCTGTGTGTACCATCCAGAGTCTGACCCTTGAAAGCATCTTAGTGGCTCAGCGTTGGAGTCCGGGACCGGTTGGCGGGATGAGGGGGCTCCCAGGCGCTAATGCCATCAGCCACCCCTGAAAACCCATCTGAGAGTCACCTTGAGCTCTGGCCTCGGTCATGGTAGGCACCCACGCTACCTCCCCTCCGTGGGGCTGCTACTGAACGCCGTCTAACAGCCTTTATGGACGGCGGTTCTGGTACCGGCGTTCCAGAGTCCAGACAGGTGAAGGCAATGAGCAAAGCTTGTCGGGTGTGACCGGACCAGGAGTAGGAAGGGGTGGGCAAGCGGGAGAACCCTGGCGGTGTCCCAGAAGGCGGCCGCCACGCCACGCCTGCCCGCGGAAGAGCTGGAAAGCTGAGAGTTTGTGTGAAAAACTTTTAAATACTGACACCTAATTCCAAAATATTCTACCATCATGCAGGCCAAGCAAAACCATCTGCAAGCCTGACTCAGCCTGCAGGTACCGGTTGTCTGCCTCATTCAAGCAGCTGTCAAACTTAAGCATGCTTCCAAGTCGCCCAGACGGTTTGTGGAAACACAGATTGCTGGGCTCTCCCCCAGAGTTACTGAGTCCGGACGTCTGGACTGTGGACTGAGGAACTGCATTTCTTTGTCTTTTCTTTCTTTCTTTCTTTCTTTCTTTCTTTCCTTTCTCTTTCTTTCTTTCTTTCTTTCTTTTCCTTTCCTTTCCTCTTTCTTTCTTTCTTTCTTTCTTTCTTTCTTCTTTCTTTCTTTCTTTCCTTTCTCTTTCTTTCTTTCTTTTCCTTTCCTTTCCTCTTTCTTTCTTTCTTTCTTTCTTTCATTTCTCTTTCTTTCTTTCTTTTCCTTTCCTTTCCTCTTTCTTTCTTTCTTTCTTTCTTTCTTTCTTTCTTTGTAAGCTCTAGGCCTAACCTGGGGCTTGAAATAGCACCCCGAGATGGAGAGTGGTACTCTCCACAGACTGAGTCAGCCAGGCGCCCCTGAGAAGCTGCATTTCTAACAAGCTCCTGGGTGATGCTGATGCAGCCAATGCAGGGAACATACTTTGAGAACCACTGCTCTACACTATACGAATAGCACCACCATCCCAAGTGATGCTTTGCGTGACGCCACAGCAACTTCTCATGAGGCATTTTCAAGATTCTAGGTCCTTCATTTGGCAAGTTCAATGATCATGATGATGATAAAGAAGAAGCTAACAGCTGGGGTGCCTGGCTGGCTCAGGAGGCAGAGCAGATGGCTCTTGATCTGAAGGTCGTGAGTTCAAGCCCATGTTGGGCCTAGAGCCTACTTAAAAATAAGGGAGGAAGGAAGGAAGGAAGGAAGGAAGGAAGGAAGGAAGGAAGGAAAGTTAAGTTACTAAACATATTAGCTAACTTCTTAAAAAGTGTCCTGCATGTGGTATTTTACCAGCGCTGGGGCCCCTGAGGTAGGAATTATAAATAGCCCCTGGGGGCACCTGGGTGGCTCAGTCAGTTGAGTGTTTGACTCTTGGTTTCAGCTCAGGTCATCATCTCGCAGTTCGTGGTTTTGAGCTCCGCTTTGGGCTCTGTGTGACGGTGGAGAGCCTGCTTGGGATTCTCTCTCTCTCTCTCTCTCTCTCTCTCTCTCTCTCTCTCCCCCTCTTTTCCTCCCCTCCCCTCTCTCTCTCTCTCTCTCTCAAAATAAATAAATAAACTAAAAATGTTTTCTAAGTAAAAAAAAAAAAAAAAAAAAATAGCCCCTTACAGATGAAAAAAGCTAATAGGTGGTGGATTTGGAGCCGGACTGTAAGACACCAGAGACTACCTTCTGCCCACGAGGATTCGCAGAATACTCCGTACACACTCCATCACACGTCCAGATCCCCGAGATCATACTCTTCATGAGTACGTCTCCGCAAATCATAGCAAATTGTGTGCCAGCTCATCTCATCGTTGGTTCACGCAACGGGTGTGTGCACTCGTAGGTCACGCTACTGCAAAGACTAACACAATAAGCAAAAAGGGTAGGGAGTGATGCCGGGAGGAGGGCAAGGCTATTTTAGGATAAAGCAGTCAGAGAAGGCCTCTCAAAGGAGGTGGCATTTGAACAGGGAGATGAAATGAGAAAGTAAGGAAATGAGGAAGAGGGAGCAGCGAATGCAAAGGCCGTGGGGTAGAAACAAGTATGATGTGTTCTAGGGCCAGTAAGACCAATGTGGCTGAGAAGCATAATCAGAGAAGAACGTGCTAGATGAGGTTGGATAACTGGGCAGGTATCCTAAAGGCCAGCCGATGAGTCTGCATTTTATTCCACGTGTGATGGGGAGCCATGGAGGGTGCTGAGCAGGGGAGAGACCGGCTCTGATTAGGCTTGGACCAGGATCCCTCTGGTTGCAGAGTAAAGACCAGACTGCAAGGAGGCAAGAGTGGAAAAAAATGGAGCTGGTGCCTAAGTGACAAGATGTGCAGAGATGCCAGAGAGATGAGCTGCCTTGGGGGATCGGGGAGGGAAGTGGTGAAGGACAAGCAACAGGAGAGGTGAAAAAAAAATTGAATGCCAGATGCAAACTTTAGAAGTAACTGATAAAGCAGGGCAGGGAAGTGCTCCTCCCTGATGGGGACCCAGGAAGACGAAGGAAGAGAGGTGATGGAGTCACTTCTAAGGACACCCGACCACCCAGGTTTCCTGCCTCCCAGTCTTCACACCCGTACCCTGCCCTGCTGGGGATAAGAGGTAACTGTCTGTGGGGTTTGGACTGCAGAAAGATGGTTCTGGTCCCCAGACCTCTCTCCTATTAAGCCCGTCTGAAACTAAAGTGCTTAATATTTCCCAGTAGGGGACCTGGAGTTATTTGAAAACTATATTGTGGTGATGGTTGCGCAACTGCATATATTTATAAAGTCCCCCAAAGCACTAAGGGGTGAACAGAATGGTGTGTAAACCCTACTTCAATAACATTGTTTAACGAAGGAAAAAAAACTTTTGCTCACAGGGAATCATCCTTTGAGCCTTGAGCTTTGAAGAGTTTCCCTATCACTAACGAGCCTATAGCACTTAAAAAATACATGTAACATCCAACGAATGAAAAAGCAACCATGGAGAGTCCTGCTTTTGCAGAACACTTGAAAACATATGAAAATAAATATTCGCTGAATAAATGTAAGAGGTTGTTTTTTCTAAACAAGCAGGGTAAAAAAAAAACAGTATATAATTTCTTTTTTTTAACTTTTTTTAAATGTTTATTTACTTTTGAGAGAGGGAGACAGAGTGCGAGGAGGGGAGGGGCAGAGAGAGAGGGAGACACGGAATCTGAAGCAGGATCCAGGCTCTGAGCTGTCAGCACAGAGCCCGACCCAGGACTTGAACTCATGAAATGCAAAATCATGACCTGAGCCGAAGTCAGACGCTTAACCAACTGCACCACCCAGGTGCCCCAAAACCAGTATATAATTTCAACGTTGGTGTGTGTGTGTGTGTGTGTGTGTGTGTGTGTGTGAGAGAGAGAGAGAGAGAGAGAGAAAGAGAGAGAGACAAAGAAGGAGAGAGAGAGACAGAGAGGTCCAGACATTAACTGAGTACTGGGGATTAAGTTTTATTTCTGTATTTTTATTCCCAAATTTTTTTCTACAATGAATATTAATAGTAAAAATGCCCCATTAAACAGGTGAGTGCAAAGTGAAGCTATACAAAATCGAGTTAAGGGAAAAACAGCCAGGAAATAGGTCATGTGCATTTATCATCGCACGCAAATTGTCTGTAGGATGAGCACTGGGCAGAGACAAAGCAAACAGGAGAAGCAGAAGGAAATAAATTAAAATGTTAATCATGGAACCATAGGCGAATTCAACATTTTTCTCTTGGCTTATCTATATTTTTTCATTTTTCCACTGTGAACATGTATTATTTGCCTAGTGGGAAGGAGGCATAACATCTTATAAATCATTGGCACTGTGATGTTACAGATTACTTTCCGCTTTTCATGGACTATTTCATTCTTGTTTTTCCACTGTGAAGATTTAATTTAGTTCAAAAACTCCACAACTATTTATGGAACGCTTACCCTGTGCCAAGCACTGTCCTAGGCACGGCAGGAAATGGAAAGATTACTGAGGCACGATCAGGTCTCTTCTCCAGCAGCTCATCTGACCGTCCTCGGAAAGGCAGACTCTTGCAAAGAACAGGACTCACCTCCCCCAGCCCCCCCCCCCCCCAACGGTGTGAGTCACAGGCTAAAGATGGAAGTATTAGGTGTGAGGGGAGTTCGGTTAATTAGTCAGCAAAATTGCTCTTTAAAATTTTTTTTTAAATGTGTATTTCTTTTTGAGAGAGAGAGAGAGACAGAGCGTGAGCAGGGAGGGGCAGAGAGAGAGGGAGACACAGAATCCGAAGCAGGCTGCAGGCTCTGAGCGGTCAGCACAGAGCTCCACGCGGGGGTCGAACTCACAAACCCTGAGTTCATGACCTGAGCTGAATTCAGACGTTCAACCGACTGAGCCACCCAGGCGCCCCCAAAATGCCCTTTTTTAAAGGAAACTCTCGGGGCGCCTGGGTGGCTCAGTCGGTGAAGGGTCCGACTTCATTTCAGGTCGTGATCTCACGGTTTGTGAGTTCGAGCTCCGTGTGGGGCTCTGTGCTGACCGCTCAGAGCCTGGAGCCTGCTTCGGATTCTGTGTGTGTGTGTGTGTGTGTGTGTGTGTGTGTGTGTGTCTGCCCCTTCCTGCTCACGCTCTGTCTCTCTCTCCTTCTCTCTCTCTCAAAAATAAATACACATTTAAAAAATTATTTAAAAAATAAATAGAAGAAATTCTATTATTATTGCAAACACTTCTGACAAAAGTAATCTTTCTTGCCTTACAGGCTTGCCAAGGGCAGATCTCTGAGGGACTGAGCTCCGGGAGTCGGTGAAACTTTTTGTAAGAAGCTGATACTTTCGTCGTGTGCTATGTGGGGGGCATTGTGCTTTCACTTAATCTTCACCCCTGCAGGAGGCATAAACTGAGGGAAAGGGAGAATAGTACGGTGGATAGAAAACCAGCCTCTATAGCTAAACTGCCTGGATTCCAATCCTGGTGTTTACTACTCGACAGTTATATGACCTCCAGTAAATTTCTCTTATTTATTTATTTATTTACTTACTTACTTACTTACTTACTGAGAGCGAGGGAGGGGCAGAGAGAGAAAGGGACGGAGAGAGAGAATTCCCAGCAGGCTCCATGCTGTCAGCGTGGAGTCCAATGAGGGGCTCAAACTCCCAAACCGTGAGATCATGACCTGAGACGAAACCAAGAGTTGGACACTTAACCAGCTGAGCCACCCAGGCGCCCCTGACCTCCAGTAAGCTTTTTAACTTCTCCATGCCTCGACTTCTTCCTCCATAAAACGGGCATGATAACAGTACAGGCTTCGTAGGATTTGTAGCAAGCACTAAGCACATCATGTACTGGGAACAGTTCCTGACACACAGGAAACACGCCAGGATTTTATCGCTTACATTATGTTCCATCAAGTAAATATTCACACTACTTTGTATTACGTTCTCCTTCAGCTTTTTTTCTTCCTAAAGAGCCCATTTATGACAATGACTCAGCAAACATCTCTGATCACCTACTAAGTACCCAGTAAGTACTATCCTCCCCGCTGGGAAAACAAAGACAGACTGAAATGACCCCACCCTGGGGCTGCTCCCAGGTTAGCGCAGGAGAGAAACGCGCAAACGCAATGAACGGAACAGGGCTGGTAATTAGGAACAGCGGTTGCCTAAAATGTTCTGAAGTTCCAGAAAACGTTTCTCTCCCTCTAATAGTTAAAACGTGGTTCCCATTATTGTGTTTACAGTGTTTGCTTGTGAAGGAAAGAAGGAAACTAATGTTCCTGGGTGTCTGGTGCGTGCCAGACGACATGCTGAGTGCCTTATAGGCATATTCTCCTTTAATTCCACGGAAAAAGTACCATATTGTCTTAATTTGACATATGGGGAGACGGAGGTCTTTAGCTCAGAGGGCAGGTAACCCTCTAGGCTATACCACCCATCGTTTCCCTGAGTCGGGGCTCAAAATCAAGCCTGTGCTCTCAGCACTACGCCGTATCTGCTCCCACTGTAACATTCTATGTGCCATCTAGTTTAATTCTCAGAGCAACTCTTTGAGGGAGACGTTATTCTGCTCATTGTTACACATGAGGCAACTGATGCTCACAAAATTAAATTATTTGCCCAAGGTCAAAGAGTTAGTAAGTGACAGACCAAGTGCCTTCGAAACTGTGGTCTTTTTCTAGAGTCCGTGCTGCCTCTCCCATCGCCTCCTGTTTGAGATAAAGTCGAATTTCCATCCGGGCCTGCAAGAAACCACCCTGGATGGGGATGTCGGAGAGACGTGGATTCTCCTCCTAACTCTGTCACTTATCAGCACAGCAGCCTTGGATAAATCGCTTTGCCTCTTGGGGCCTTTGTGCCCTTATCTGTCCAGAGATAACACAGGGCTCACACCTGCCACAGGTCTCCAGAGGAACGACAGAGAAAACAGGCTGAGAGCAGACTCCGCTGGCATAAACCCGGGCTAGGAGCCCGCAGAGACGCCCAAGGAGCGAAGAGGGAGGAGGCTCCAAGGACGAACAGTCTTGCCGCTGTGTGCCACCACCTATATGCGAGAGGGGTCCTCAGTCTTCTACCTGCCGGACAGGGAGGGGCAGGATGGCAAGTATATGATTTCTTCAAGACTGGGACATTCCGTCTCACCTTTGCAAACTTCGGCAAACGTACCTGCAATGCCGTGTTATCAGGCTTTTAGGTTAGACACGGTCCCTGCCTCATTGGAGAGACAAGGCGCACTCCTGAAAGAAACAGCCCAGTGTGGAAGCACAGACCGAGGCCCACGGGAGCTTAGGTTTGGGGGCAGGGCTGGGAGAAAATGGGAAAGACTTTCCAAACAAAAAGGGAATGGCCCTGGATGGGGACTCAGGGAACAGGTCCCGGAAGAAAAGGGAATAAGGGCATCCTGGACTGAGAGAGTTCTGGAAGGTGAGGATGGACAGGAAAGGACATGTTTTGAGGCTAATTGATAGATCAGGTGTCTGCAGCGGGGGGCTCGCAAGATCTTCTGGAAAGGTAGAGTCCAGGCATGTGGTACTTGAAATACAAGATCGAGAGACATGTTTTTATCTTTTTATCCTTAAAGAATTTTGAGCACGAGAGTAATGTGATCATAACAGGCCTTTGCGGCATTACGCGGAGCCAAGTATGACAAACAGGTTAAAGTTGGGAAAAGACGGAACAGTCAAGAAAAGTATGATAAGGATGAGCAAAGGTGATTTGGAAAACAAGGCACCGTTGATGACCTTGCAATGGCGCTCCCCAGGGTCAAACCAGGTCACCAAGCAGGGAGGAAGGGGTCGGCAGTGCCGAGATGGAAACGAAGAGCGTTACAAATCTCACGAGAAGCTTCAGAGTGAATGGAAGGTCCATAGGTTAAGGGCCAGGTTCAAGGAAAGTTTCATCTATCACCGACCAGGTTAAAGACAAAAAGGAAAAAGCCCGCAGAGAGAAGGAAGGAAGGCGTGACAAGAAGAACAATAGTGGGCAAGACTACAGGGCGCAAAGAGCTCCCAAGGAAAGGTAGACTGGGCTTGCCTGGTCCTTCCTCCACCCTTCACTTCCAAAGCTCAGATATATGGACATATTTGAAAGTTTTATGGGTTAGATATAGAGGCAGTTGGATGAGTTTATATAGACGTCCCCATAAACTCAGCTGGCCTCAGTGTTTTCCATAAAAGCGGTATTAGGTTGTCAGCTGTGAGGAAGATAGATGGAGGAGAGAAGGGGATGTTTGGGTTTGGGTGTCCCCAGAAGCAGACTGAGACAAGTAGTTTGCTTGGGAGCTGGTTCCCGGAAGCACAGTATAGGAGCAAGTGGGTGGGAAAGGGAGGGGAAGGTAGACAGTAAGGATGCCCTCTCGGCCCAGGGACCACTGTGGGGGCTTCATCTGGTGGGGAACTCTGGGAACCCACATGCAACACGCTCCTCAGAATTATCCTGCAAGAGACGTGAGGGAGCCAGAGAATTTATCCACCAGCTCTCATCAGTCATTGATTTAGGGCTGCTTCCAACGGGTACATCCTGCAGACGCACTGATGGACAGTGCCATGCACATTGCAAGAGAGGGCATAGCGGGCTCTGGCAGCCAGGTGCAGGCAGTTGGAAGCATTCCTGGAAAGGATACTAGCTGAGAAGATACGGATCCAGCACCAAAAGCATCTGCTAGAGACAAGATCTTCGGTGGATAAAAAATGTTTGAAATAGAATCAGGTGAGGTGTGTAATAATGGTTCTTTGGGGATACGTAAAGGGAGTTCTTTTTTTTTTTTTTTTAATTTTTATGTATTTTTGAGAGAGAGACAGAGTGCGAGTGGGGCAGAGGCAGAGAGAGAGGGAGACACAATCCGAAGCATGCTCCAGGCTCTGAACTGTCAGCACAGAGGCCGGCCGACACGGGGTTCGAACTCATGAATGGTGAGATCATGACCTGAGCCCAGTCAGACGTTTGACCGACTGAGCCACCCAGGCGCCCCCATATAAAGGGAGTTTTAACAACTGGAGAGTCAGCTCAGAGTAAAGGGTGTGAATCTGTAATGATCTAACGAAGCAAAACTTGGGACCCAAAAAGATTCCAGACACACAGAGGTGAGAGCAGGGACTACAGATGGTCAGGATGAGCTATGGCCAGGCATAGGCAAGAAAAAAGGTCATAGCGGAAAGTCAGGGGATGGAAAACATTCCAAGCTCCGGAGACCCACCAATGGGCTGGTTGTTGCTTCCTCCAGACATGATATGAGGATATAAAAGTGAACACCACCGAGAACCTAAAGGGCTGGAAATAGATTATCGGTTCCACTGCCCTCGTTCAGCTGATAAAGGAGCTGAAAGGGGCAGAGGGGGGAATCTGGAGGCCGTGGCGTGGCTAGTGAATTTCAGTGCCAGAATTACAACCCACATGTTCCACTGCTGCCTTGGGCTGTTTTCCCCTGGGACAGATTCCAATGATTATGAAAGGTCGACTCAGCAGATGGAGGGAAGCAAGAGAGTAAAGAAAATGTAATCAGAGCATAGTCAGAGCTGGGGCATCTGCCTGGAAGTGACAATGGAGCAAAGTTTCCGCCTTAAGTAGAAGGAGACAGTGTGGCTTTGCCATCAGGGGAGCCGTGCTTCTGGAGCTCTCACGGAGGAAGGTGGGGGCAGTCTGGTAGGAAGGGGTCTTGTGAATGTGGCTCGCAGCTGCCTTTGCAAAGTAAACGATGTTTTCTCTTAGATTAGGAGGAGTTCTTGACGGAGATTACAGAGAGCGAGCTAAAGCCCACTCCCCGCTTTCAACAAACCACCCTCTGGTCCCGTCCTGGATCAAAACAGCAGATAGATGATCCATGAGCACGTCACAGAGATGGAGTGTGGAGGAAATGTTCGCCCTAAGGTAATGCAGCCCTAAGGAATGAGGGGTTTGGTCAGATACCGTGAAGATGAAGGTCAGGCTTTTGAGAACAAGCATGGAGCCCACGTGTCTTTTCTACAGCCTCCTGCACTATGGAGGCATGACAGGAAGATACAAGTCTTCCTGTCTAGTAGGTCTGCCCCTTGCCCAGGGTTGGGGGACGCTTAGGGATGGGGACAGAGCGAGGAGTTAGCCATGGAGGATCACATGACAGTCGTGCTTGGAAACGGTGCATCAGCTCGGTCTGCCTGCTGAGTGGGGAGACCTTCGGTCCCGGAGGCACCCCGTTGGCCTCCTGCCTCTGGTCTCTGTGACATTTAGTGGCGTAAGCAAGCCACTAACCCAAGTTTAAAGGCTACTGCGACGTAATGTCCGGGATCTTTGGGGGCCACCTTTCAGTTATATGGGAAGGCACTGTCTGAGGTGACTGGGAGTCGTCTGCATTGGCAAAGGCACCCTAAGTGAGCAGCAGCAAACCGCGAGAAGGCTCCTAACAGAAGTGGCCCCAGGCTGCCACAACGGGTTGACGCTAGTACTGTGATGAGAGGGCCGAGGCAGGAGAGGTGGATGAGACAAGACTTCAAGAGAAGAGGTATTTAGTGTGAACGGTTGGTTTTTAACAAGCACTCAAAGACCATTTCATGGGGAAAGCACGGTCTTTTCAACAAATGGTGCTGGGAAAACCGGTCAGGCACATGTGAAAGAATAAAGTCGCACCCTGACTTTACACCCTATACAAACGTGAACTCAAAATAAATCCAAGACCAGGGCACCTGGGTGGCTCAGTCGGTTAAGCGCCCGACTCTTGATGTCGGCTCAGGTCACAATCTCATGGTTGTGAGTTCGAGCCCGCTTTGGGCTCTGTGCTGAGTGCAGAGCCTGCTTAAGACTCTCTCTCCCCCCACCCTCTCCCCTTCTCCCCTGCTCACTCTCACTCTCTATCAAGTTAATAAATAAATAAACTTTTTAAAAAAAGCACAGGAAACAAAAGAAAATCTACTAAAATCAGATTTCATCAAAATTAAAAGCAATTGTTAGGAATTATTATCAGGAATAATTAGGAATTATTAATAAGGGACCAATATCTAGTTTATATAAAGGATGATAATGCAACAAAAACACCTCAGTTAAAAATAGGCAAAGATCTTCAAAGCTCTCATCAGACAAAAGAAGTCTTTCTGTAACTGCGTGGTGACAGATGTTAACTAGGCTGATCGTGGCAATCGTTTCTCAATATACACAAATATCAGATCATCGTGTTGTACACCCGAAACTAGTGAAATGTTGCGTGTCGCTTATACCTCCATAAAAAAGAATAGGCAAAACGGTAAAGTTTACATTATGTGTATTTTACCACAATAAACAACAACAGAGAAAAGACATGCAGTTTGTGGGAGCAGAATAATCATACAGAACTGAGACCACGGAGGAACCAGAAGCCAGAAGCCAGCTGCCCGCCCCCACCCCCACCCCGCCAGCCACCCCGTCTCAGGGGAGGAAAGTAGTGTCATCAGGGGAAGAAAAGCACCTGAAAGCGTTTGGGGTCAGCGGATGTGTAGATGGGTCTGAGCATGCTTGGAAAAGGTACCCGATGCAGAAGGGTTTTTGCTTTGAAAAAAGAAAAAGCCAAACATCCCTGTGGTTTAGGGATTAGAGAGGGGGAAGAGCCAGCTAGGGATCAGTGTGGGGTGGGGGTGGGGGGCTAAGTGGGATGAGATAAGCGGTAGGAGTGGGGGTGTTGCTGGTGGGGGAGGAGAGGGGTGGTGGGTAGGGAGGGTAGCTGGCGTGGGAGATGTTGCCCACGGATTGTTTTTTAAGCCAATAGTTCCAAGCTTGGAACGGGTGTCAAGGCTGGACAACGAAGTGCTGTCTCCTATGTGCTCCACGGTGTGTGTTTGTACGAAGTCCTCGGGGCCCTCCCGTGGGACACTACGCCTGTCTCGCAAGGACAGATGCTGTCCCTCCCCTCTCTTCTTTGCTGTACTTCCTACAGCCCCTGTGAACTTCCCCATCTGGCCGTGACCAGTCTCCAAAGGGCATGACCACGGTTCTAACTCGGCTTTTCATGTTCCCAGCTCTGGCTTTGGAAGTCGCCCAGAGGAAGGAGCAGGATTAAGGAGAAATGTGAACGCATCCTTCCTGTGTATTGTTTCCCCCAGAGCCAGGATGGCCAGCACTTGGACATATTTTGAGCCAGAGATTTAGAGTCTAAGTTAATTTGGGAGAAAGGAGCTTTTGTCCTTAAGGAATTTAAAGCTCAAGAAGAGGGTGTCACATTCTATAGCTGTGACAAATTGAAGAGAGAAAAAAGCGGTCTTTCCAAGGATGGGGTTAATTTACACAGTATGCAGAAAACTGAGCCGGGTCTCAGAAAAATGAAAATCAGGAAAGCCAGCAGTGGCCCGGGCAAAAGCCAAATTAATCTCTAGAACCTGCGTTGGCTTGTCGAAAAGTAAACACAGGTGAGTTCCAAAGGGAATGGAGGTAAAGGAAGGTGGGGGGCGTTCCTTCCCCTTCCACCGTGGGGACATAAAACCCCCACCAGCCTGTGAGCTGCCCGAGGTAGAAATCATCACATTTGGCCCCTTGGTGACTTACAAGATGTCTGGCCCTCAGCAGGGTCTCACCCACTGCGGGCAGAATGAATGACTGAATGCCAGACCCAACAAAGGAAGGAGGAAGTGAAAGACAAGCGGATAAGGCCCCATTCCAGCCCACATGTCACTGATAACGGTGATAAAATGAAGGACAAAGTGGACTGAGTTATGATAGCACTTCGACTTTGTCTGACTTTGTGCAAACACTTCATGTTCGGCTGGGATAATGGGAGTCCCTGGACGGGTAATAAACAAGTAAGTGAGCAGAGAAGTGGTGTCTTCCATTTGCAGCCATTTACAGTTTACAAAGCTATCACGTGCACATTTTTTCCATAGAGTCTGTAAACCACCCCATGCACAGGCATGACAAATAGTACTTTCTCCTTTGATGAATAATCAAACTGCAATTTGAAGGCCTGAAATAACTGAAATCACAGAGCTAAAAGTGGCAGAGCACACATTTTTGACCTGTGGTTCTGGCTTTCAGGGGGCCCACGCTCTGGAACAAAAAAATCCCACCCATGTGTTCAGCCCCGTCAACGCCACGCAGAGCCTTTTTTTTTTTTTTTTTTTTTTTTTTGACCCAGGTGTCCAGGAATAACATTGGGTCTGGTTTTGTGCAGGTTGTTCATTTTTTTTTTTTTTTTACAAATTTTTACAATTTTTTTTTTTTTTTTTTTTTTTTTACAAATTGTGCAATTAAATTATGAAATGTGTGACTCAAAAGAGTCACATCTCGGGGCGCCTGGGTGGCGCAGTCGGTTAAGCCTCTGACTTCAGCCAGGTCACGATCTCACGGTCTGTGAGTTCGAGCCCCGCGTCAGGCTCTGGGCTGATGGCTCGGAGCCTGGAGCCTGTTTCCGATTCTGTGTCTCCCTCTCTGTCTGCCCCTCCCCCGTTCATGCTCTGTCTCTCTCTGTCCCAAAAATAAATAAAAAAAAAAAAAAAAAAAAAAAAAGAGTCACATCTCCTCCTGCCAACAAAACCATCCATTTCTCACATCTCACGAACGAACGTCAGAAATGCCCATTTTCGTTTCTGCCCTTCCGGCGATTTCCCCACCTCCCCGCTGTCTGCCCCCATTTCTTTGCTCGTTTTCCCCAGGCTGGTCTTCCTTTCGGAACTTGAGAAGCATTTTTGCCTTCCCACTTGCTGCTGTGCTCGCTTCAAATGTGTGCTCTCCTCCTCCCTCTTTACTTTTCCCCAAGGCCCTGGAGTTGCTTTCTTTGGAGACAGCCTCTACCCACTCTTTCTTTCCAGCGCGGGGGCCAGCTGGCCCCCGAAATCAATCAGGGGCCCATCAGAGACCGGGTTAGCCGCTGTCACTCCCGCCGTGGAATTTAGGTAAGTTCCCCGGAGGCCCTTTAGTGCAAACGTGTCCAGAGTCGGCTCTGCCTCACGGAATCCTCCCATTTCCTGACGGCTCCTGCTCCTGACGCCTCAAGGATGTCTTTATCTGCTAAGCCATCGAGTTTCTACTGGAGGAGCGTGGACTCTCTTTGTGTTCCTTCCCTTTCTCCTGTGTCTTTTTTCTTTTTTAAAACGGGCTGCCTGGTCTCCCAGGAGGCTGTCAATAGGCTTCGCCCACTCTGCCCTCTCCGCAGCTCTCTCTTGTCCATTTTTAAAGTTTCCCTTTTCAGCACCGATTTCAGCCAGCCTCCCACGCCCTTAGCCTTCCTGGGGCGGCGTGCCCTGTACTGCCCGGTTTAGGTGCTGGAGGAGTTTAAGAGAACTTTCAGTCCGGGAATTCCAACCCTTTGTGTGTTTTCCTTGTGGTCCATCCATGCACTTCTGGGGAAGCTGGGATGCTCCAAAGTCTCATGCAAAGGGTCAAGGGTCTGGCCACTAACGGGGTAGCGGGCGAGAGACCCCACAGATTCCCATTTTGTTCCCAGGAGGCTGCCCTGGCCCAGCCCCCTCGTTTCACAGATCCGCAAATGCAGTCCTGTGGAGCTAATGGGTGCGAGCTGGGAGCTCCACTTGGGGCCTCTCTTATTTGTGCTCTGCCGTATCTGCGTGGATCTTTCTGCCCCTCGAGGCTTCCCTCAACACTCCTCCTCCGTCCCGGGTTTTCCCTTTGGATTCTTGCTTTCCCACATGGGCACACACATCGCATACTCCCTTACGCTTCCACAGGACTGGGGGCTCGCTGCATAACTGGTGGGGCCCACGGCAAAATCGAAAAAGTGGGGCCCAGCAGAGGGCGGGAACGCGATTGCGAGTTTGGTGCAGGGCACCTGCCTGGGTCCCTGCATGGGGGATGCGTGGGAGGTCCATGTTCAAGTGTGCATTGAATCAGCCGTGGAGCTGCAAACCCGGGAGGCCGCCATACCTCACCCCACATGACACACTGTGGGGCACACGCTGACCCTAACCCTCCCTGCACCTGAACCCAGGCCAGGGCAGGTTAGCAGCGGAACATGGCCCACCATGGCGCCAGGCAAAGGGCGGCCGCCGTGGTGGAGGGGGTGGGGGAGGAGAGAAGAGGCCATCCGGGGCCTGGGAAACAGGATTCAGACTGCAGGCTGTGGCCACCCCAGCCCAGAGAGGCAATGGGGGGTGGACTCCACGTGAACAGAGGCTCCAGGCCTCCTGCACATGCTCCATGGTCCCACTGGACTTGACTTACACGACCAAAGATGGAAGTGTTAGGAAGCTCCAGATGGCAACAACTGAACATCAAACCGAGTGTGGACCCTCCTGCTTGGGTCACGTGCCCATGAAGTGTCCTGACAGCCTGGGACAGTTTTCAAAGCACATTCACATCCTTGCCTTTGTTCTGACCTCTAGATAGCCCTTTGACTCAAACCGATTGGGTGTCTTAAGCCTTATTTTACAGGCAAAGACAAGACTCCACCAGGCATAGCTTACATACGTGAGTTCTGGAGTCAGACAGCTCAAATATGGGCTGGGCCTCAGAGGGGTGAAGGTTCTTCTTCAGGGTTGTTATGGGATCACAACAAATAATGTATGGAACACGTTCCCTGGTGCCAGATGCAGTCAGAATGCTCCATAAATGGAGATGTTAGTGTGCCCAGCGGATGTATCTGGCTTTTCCCAAAATTCTGTTCATGAACACTGTCACCAGTTTTCAGTTTTTACATCTTATCTGTACCATTATTGGCTTAATATTTTTTAAATTTAAATCTATCTACTTCTTTTACACTTCCAATGTTATTTAATTTAATTTTATTTCAAGTGGTTTTTTACATTTATTTTTGAGAGAGCGCAAGTGGGGCAGGAGCGGAGAGAGAGGGGGACAGAGGATCTGAAGGGGGCTCTGTGCTGACAGCAGATGTGGGGCTTGAATTCATGAACCGTGAGATCACGACCCGAGCCGAAGTCGGACGCTCAACTGACTGAGCCACCCAGACGCCCCTCCCATTTTGTTTTATAGGGTAACTTCACTTTACTGTCGAGAATGAAAGACCAGCATCACTCATCTTAAATAGAAAGGTAAAGTAAATTCGTGGAAAACAACAATGGTATGCAAATCTGGCCAGATACTTTTGCTTGCTGAACACTCTGAGCTTGTACCCATTCTTTGTTAAAGAGGGAAATTAGCAAGGATTAAAGACTCAGCCTCGCCCTGAGATTTCTCTTTGACTTCATCGGCAGGAAATCATTTTGTCACTATCCCATTCAATGTTACCCTGTGTCCAGCTGATGCCTGTACCATGACCACGAACTCTTGTGCGTTTCTTCGCCTGCCACGCTTCGGGAGAGCCTAGACACGAGGTTAGGACGCAGTGGAACTAAGTTTCACAAAACGTGTAGCATGACTGCAAAAAACTAGAAACCCACACAAAGCAGCTCCAAATGTTTTTCAAGGACACATGGACTGAAAGAATTCACATTGGCTCCTTAATAGTGATCACCTCTGAGGAAGGGAAGAGGAAAGCATTGTTGGCAAAGGGACTTGCACCAGAATCCTAACATTTTAATTGTTTTCCCAAAAAATGCTTGAAATAGGGAAATACTTTTACAGTTGTTAATTCTGCATCATGAGGGTGTGATTATGTAGCGTTCTTCAGACTTTTACGTGTTTTTGAATTTTCTTAAATGTAAAAGACAATAAAAGGGAAAAGGAAGAAAAGAAGCTCAATCAGGCAAAATGCTCCCAGATACGGATGCAGGGAAGGATCAAAATGCTTTGGTAAATCAGGGACTGTATCAGTTTGCTACAGCTGCTGTAATAAATACCATTGACTGGGTGGCTTAACCAATAGAAATTTATTGTCTCACAGTTGTGGAGGCTGGAAGTCCAAGATCAAGGTGCCAAAAGGTCTGGTTTCCTCTGAGGCCACGCTCCTTGGTTTGCAGGTTGCTGCTGCCTCCCTGTGTCCTCGCACGGTCTTCCCTCTGTGCGTGCCTGTGTCTTAATTTCCTCTTATAAGGACACCAGTCAGACTGGATTCGAGCCCACCCAAATGATCTCATTTTCCCATAACTACTTCTCCAAAGACCCTATCTTTAAATGTAGTCATATCCTGAAGTATTGGGGGTTAGCACTTCAACATATGAATTTGGGGGGCACAGTTCAGCCCATAACTCTTTAATTAATGACCCCTGCTGACCTACTTCATTATACAGGAGTTTCTTGTCACCTCCCTTTACTGATTCTATCGACCTTCCCTCTTCTTCCCAATGTCCTGGACATCCAGGCAGGGTTTCCTGATTGCCCCACTGCTTGCTGCTTTTTGATCCTTCCTGGAATCAATTCCTGCTTCCTCCAGCCAGCCTACAGAGTTCCATCTGTCCTCCTTACCCCAGCTTAGCCCATCTCTCTCTCTCTCTCTCTTTTTTTTTTTTTTTTTTTCAACGTTTATTTATTTTTGGGACAGAGAGAGACAGAGCATGAACAGGGGAGGGACAGAGAGAGAGGGAGACACAGAATCGGAAACAGGCTCCAGGCTCTGAGCCATCAGCCCAGAGCCCGACGCGGGGCTCGAACTCACGGACCGTGAGATCGTGACCTGGCTGAAGTCGGACGCTTTTAACCGACTGCGCCACCCAGGCGCCCCGCTCTCTCTCTTTTTTTAACGTTTATTTATTGTTTGAGAGAGAGAGAGCGGTGGAGAGGCAGAGAGAGAGGGAGACACAGAATCTGAAGCAGGCTCCAGGGCTCTGAGCTTTCAGCACAGAGCATGACACGGGGCTCGAACCCACGGACCACAAGATCATGACCTGAGCCGAAGTTGGCTTAACTGCACCACGTGGGCACCTCTAGCCCTGCCCATCTCTTTGAGTTCACTCCTGTCTTTGGATTCTCCACTCAGGAGCCCAATGGCACAGCCTCCCCCCGGGTTGAATCTCTGCAGCTTCATGAGCCCAAACTACCTGCTCATTGACTGCACATGCGACACATTTCTCCCGCCTCCCATCTGCACACAAAATGCCTACATCATCTATCTTGTCTCCTTTCTTGAGATGCCTCCAATGGGGCTGTTGGTGGCATTCACCTGCCCTTTCTCCCTGTGGTTCTTACCGTTTTGAGTTCACAGACTGTATCAGTCAGCATCCAGTCAAGGGAGCAGGAACATCTCTAGACACTTAGCCAGATTAGGAACATACTACAGGGAATTGTTCACATGAGGGACGAGAGAGGAGAAGCCAGGCGGGGCGTGGTGAAGGACAGGAACATGGCAGCCCATGTGAACAAGGCCGACACGCTAGTGATGGTGGAAAGATAGCAGGACAGAAAGAACCTGGTCCCGCCATTCCCCGGAGCTGCTCTCTAGCTCTGCACCGTGTGAACCCAGCCTGTTAAGTGGAAAGAAATAACTCCTGTTGCTTGCTTGAAGTCTCTGTTAGAGCTGCTTAGCTCAGACCCAGGAAATGCATCTCTTTTTACGTTGCCTGTTTGAGGGAAATCTGCAGAGACAGGCTCTCTCCCTTCCCGGGGGAGACAGAGCTGTGGCCTTGTTCTTGCCACCTGAAATGGCTTTAAAGGCCTTAAGGGCGCTCGTGATACAAATGCTGCAGCCTGGGTGACCAGCTGTCTCTGCCCAGGAACAAGAGGCTTCGTGCATGTAGAATTTGCATTGCTTAAATGGGGAGAGTCCCTGGCAAACCAGGATGGGCCTGTCACCCTCCCTTCTTGTGCTTGTAGCAAGCATCTACTTCCTCAGACAGAAAATCACCTGCCAGAGTCTCAACCCCGACCTCTCTTCCTGGGTCCAGGGTCAGACCACAGCCATTCTTGGTGAGTCTGGTTGCCTCCCGGTGCCTCTTTGAACGAGACATGGCGAGTTCTTCCGTGACCCCTGCTTCATTCCCGACGAGAATAAACACCATCTCCAGCCTCGACCTGCCGAACAGAATCACCACAGAGTACCTCCAGCAGCCCTGGCCCTCTGCACCCGAGATATTTTCCAAGATAAATGCAATTTCTCTGGATCTGAGGCGCGTGTCACATTCCCTGCTTCTAGGAATCTGCCTGCCCACAAACGCAGGTCTCTGGTCTCATCCAGGTAGACGACAAGAGACAACGGGGTTCTCCCACCACACAGTCCTTGCTCAATCGCTGTTTTCCTCCTCTCCGAAGGTAGCCTCTTGGCGAGGTTGTACCCATCAGCACGTTCCTTCTGTCATCCTGCTTTCATCTGGGGCACAGCTTGCTGGATTGGAGCAGTAGATTGAGCTCAAGCCTCTGTGTTTGGAAACATGCCTCTGCCTCTGTTCTCCCTATCGTGTCGGGCAAGTGGCCTCACCTTGCAGAGCCTCAGTTTCCCCACCTGTATAATGGAATGGTATGGTAGGCTGAAAAATGGCCCCGGAAACATATCATTATCCTAATTCCTGGAATTTACAAATGTTACCTTATTTGGAAAAAAAGAGTCTTTGCAGATGTGATTAAGGACCTTCAAATGGGGAGATTATCCTGGATTAGTTGAGTGGCCCCTAAATGCTATGACAGATGCCCTTAAAAGATGGAGGTAGAGGGAAACTACAGGGACGAAAGAGGAGGGAGCAGTGTGACCAAGGAGGTGAAGATTAGTGATGCTGCCATAAGCCCAGGAATGCTGGCTGCCACCAGAGTCTGGGAGAGACAAGGAGCAGATTCTCCCTTTGGGCCTCTGAGGGAGCACATCTCTGCTGTTATGGCCTGACCTGTGCCCTCTCAAAACCCATATGCTGAAGTCTTAACCCCCAGTACCTCAGGATACAGCCACATTTAGAAATAAGGCTTGTAAAGAGGTGGTTGAGTTAAAATGAGGCTATTAGGATGGGGCCCCAATAGGACTGCTGTCCATATGAGGTACACATGTGTGCCCAGAGGGAGGACCGCCGAAGACACAGTGAGAAGGCGGCCATCTGCAAGTCAAGAAGAGAGGCCTCAGCAGAAACCAACCTGGCTGGCATATTGTTCTTGAACTTCCAGCTTCCAAACTGTGAGAAAGTACATTGCTGTTGGTTAAGCCACTTAGCATGTGGTACCTTATCATGGCAGGCCCCGGGAATTAATGTGGGTGGTGATACCTAACCCAGGCTCGTTCTAAGATCAAGATGATCACAAGGGTGCCTGCTGGGCTATGGGTGAGTACTTTCTACATTTTAGTGGTGTCTGAATTCTCCTTTCGTGGAGACTTTTCTACACCCAAGCAAAAGTAAAATAACAACTACAACAATCACAAAAATGATACACCAGCCATGGTGACTTTTTTCCTTTGGTCTTCTCTACTCCCTGACCACCCTTCCTATGTGTGTGTGTGTGTGTGTGTGTGTGTGTGTGTGTGTGTGGGTGTGGGTGTGCACATGCACACCTATTTCCCACCTTAATATTCCATCTTCCTCCAGTGAACTGCATCATCTATTGGGACTCCATGAACAGCATCAATTTCCTGTTTATAGATCTGTCCCATCACCACTTACTAGTCGTGAGGATCGCAAACATTTACGGGATACTCATTTTATATGTAGTCAGGAATTGTGCTTTTTCTTTTTTTTTCAACTTTTTTTTTTTTTTTTATTTTTATTTTTGGGACAGAGAGAGACAGAGCATGAACGGGGGAGGGGCAGAGAGAGAGGGAGACACAGAATCGGAAACAGGCTCCAGGCTCCGAGCCATCAGCCCAGAGCCTGACGCGGGGCTCGAACTCACGGACCGCGAGATCGTGACCTGGCTGAAGTCGGACGCTTAACCGACTGCGCCACCCAGGCGCCCCAATGCTTTTTCTAAATTGTGTCATTTAATGCTCTGAGTATCCCTTCAATGTGGGTACTATTATTATTCCAACTCGACAGATAGACAGACAGAGTTTGACCGAGGAAGCAGCACAGCTGGGAGGCAAGCCCAGGTAGCTGGTGCCCAGGCCCACACCCTCACCTCCTCTTAAATCTCCCGAGGGCAGGAATCCACCCTGCCTTAGTCAACCTTTATTCTCTACCGTGTGCTTGGCACAGAGTTTGGACTCAACAAAGGCCGGCTGGATGAACAAGTGAATGACACTTTCCACATGCCAAAGAAAAGTCAAGAAGATGTTCTCCAGAAGATGTTCTGCTCGGTCCAGCATCTCTTTATCTTGACTCTGCTGCTGTTACTGCTACAGCGGTCCGACCACGGACAGTCCTACACGGCCCACGTCCATCACACGCCTGTCACACTCTCTGCCCTCAGCCTTTTTGACCACGGAGCTGAGACATTGTGAGTGGACGCAGCAGCCCCCGCTGCCCTCTCCATCCACTCCATCCACTCAGCAGTGGCCTTGTCTCCTCCCATGGCCACTACTCATCCGTGTGGATGGGAGAGACTGGAATTCTCAGAAGTCTAGTGAGAGAGGTCTAGATTCCACAAGAATCTGGAAACTGCACAGGGCCATGGTAACGCCACACATGTTTGCTCTTCCAACTTACAGAAGAGAAAACTGAGGTCCAGAGGTATTAAATCCTTGCCCAAAGCCACAGAAGACTGGGTGTCATGTTTGACTTCCACTCGGGCCTCTTTCCAATATACCAAGTCAGTACAAAAGTGACCCAGTCTAGCAGAGAGAAGATTGGGCTCAGAGCCTGGTTTCAATTCTTACCAACCATGTGTGGTTAGGTATGTTATGTAAATTCCCTAAGCTTGGGTCCCTTGGCCCACACAGTGAAGACAAGGCTATTTGCCCGCTGCCATTAGAACTAGTGCTGGCCACAGAAGTCACCTGGCCAGACTCTCCTGCACGCAGATCGCAGACAGAATCCTGAACTACATACTTCAGGAACTGACCAGTCCAGACCTTGACCTGTCTCATTCCACCTGCCAGTCAAGGCCCTTTTGGGGAGCAGGCTGCTTTCCTATTAATAACGGGGAAGGGACTCAGAAAACCTTGATTCTCTATCACTGGCAGCCCCATCTGTCTCCAGACCAGGATCAGGAAAAAGGAGGGAAAAATGGTAGCTCGCCTGAATAATCCCATCCCTGAGTAACCTCATAACATCTCTTTGGAGTCAGGAAAATATTTACCTGGCAATGACATTCTAACTTATTCAGTTGTCCCTCCTTCGTAATGAATGCCGAATCACTATGGAAAATAATCTCTTCTAAACTATGTATTTCATAACATAACCCATACCAGAAATGTGTTCCCACGTCTCTTTTCTTCCAAATATTTTAAAACACATTTGAATGTAAACACACACACACACACACACACACACACACACACACACGCAACGATGTTCTATTTTTCTTAAATAGAAATCTGCAATAATGTTTTCATTGAACATAAAAGAGGCCAGCCCTGATGTCATCATTGTAAACTCCTAGAGCAGGGTTTCTCAACAGCCCCGCTATTGACATTTTGGACCAGATAATTCTTTGTTGTGAGGCCGTCCCGCGCGGCATCGGGTATTTAGAAGCATCCCTGGCTTCTACCCAGTAGAAGCCAATAGCACCTCTCTTCCATCATGACAATGCAAAACACTCCAAACATTGACAAGCATCACCTGGGCGGGGGGAAGGAGGGGGGGAGATGCAAAATCATCCCCTGTTAAGAACCACTGTCCTAGAGAAAGAGACGAGGCCTGTAAGACTCTCTTTGCCCTGCCCCACCTGAATTTAAGTTCTCTATAGAAGTGCTTTCGACAACACTGATGAATTAAATGTAAGGGTAGGAGTTGCGTGAGCAGGGAAGAAAATACATCCTTCGAATATACAAAATGCACTAGGCACTATGAAGGAATAGTAATACAATCACAAACTACGCCACGATTGTACATGTCAGCGCCCTATCCTTCTGTCTCTTGGACTGAAGATGGGCCATCAGTTGATGAACATCTCAGAAAGTCTTCATGGTCTTTATCTGTTTCCTTTTGTTGGTCCTTAGGAAGTAGGTTGTGTTAGAACAATTATATTCTGAATTTCTTTGAACAGAAATTAGAGATGAAATGGAGAAGAACCAAAAGGAAGCACAAAAAGACCAATAGTGAAGAACCCTGGGCTTAGCAACGATGGGGAAGCAGTGACACACTGTTAGGGGAGAGAATGTTGTTGCCAAAGCCCAGCCGGAGGCCAGACAAAGGCTTACGTACTGGAGGAAGGGCTGTCTGATGAGAGGACTGCAAGGCAGGGATGGGGCAGGGCAATAAACTCCCCGTGTGTCTTTCTCTTTTCCTGCTTTCTAATATCTAATCAGTACCTCCATTGGTGAAACCCAAACAGAAGGCCAGGGCAAAGGAGCCCAGATGATGTCGTGCATAGAGGTCAGCCCCCCAAAGTCTTGGAGAAGGGCAGATGATGCATCTAGTGAGTTCTAGGGGCAAATGGAGAATCATCAGCCACACAAGGTATGTTCAGAGAAGAGTCCGTCAGTCTGAACTCTTTCCAAGAAAGAGTCCAAACACAAAAATTTCTCTGAGTCTCAGTATTCCTGACTGTGAAATGGGCAATGCCTGTGTCATGAAGTGGTAATGAGGATTCTACGATATGCCGTACGGAGGGACCAAGCACAGGGCCTGGTACATTCTGGAGGCTCCATGTATGTCAGTTGCTTTCACCTTTCCTGCACCTAAATGGCCCTGGACCGGATTACTTTTCCTGGTCTGGTGCTCCAAGTGACCTCTGTGCCTCTTTCCCCTTCTCAGTTCATTCACCCATTCGTTTATTCAATAAGTATACATTCCCTGAGCATCAGATATGACCACTGCACGTACCAGAGTGGACAGTGCAGATGTCTGTGGTCCTTGCCTCTGTCCCTTCTTTCCTCACAGACCCGTCCCCATCTCTTTGATCGGGGCCCCTGGTTCCTCATTCCCGACTCTCATTGCTTTTATTTCTTCAACGTGTACCTAGTGCCTACCTCTGACAAAATCGTGAGGACGGCGGTAGGAAGAAAGAGCCCTTGTTTTTACCTGAGGAAGTTACTTAACTTTTCCGGGGATGCTGAGCCCAACGAACAGAAGGCAGAAAAGTGGTTGGCTTTATTTTGACCATGAGTCCCTGCCAGGATCAGTTACACAACCACGCATGCAAGTGAAAAGGGTCCACCAAGAGAGTCAGAGGTGGAAAGACACGGAGAGGGCCCAGAGGCTTTCTGAACCGTCTGTCGTCAGATTGCCACAGGCTTGGAGGCAGGAGGGTGTCCAGAGAGGACCACGTCCAGAGAAACTCTGGACGTGGTCTCATTCTCAGCCTTTCATGTTCTGCTTATTGCCTTGCAATTCTAATCATCTGTGCTTCCAGACGAAGTGTCACCTTCTAAGGCTCAGGGTTGTGATCTGTAACATGAAGAGGTTGGAGCAGATGAATTCTTAGTTGCCACAGAATAGTCTAGCTCTAATATTTTGAGTCTATAATCACGGGAAGGCTATGGGAGCTTTAGAACTGATTTTATGGTTTTGGATGTTCTGGCAGCTTCAATCATTTCAAGAAGGTTAAAGACTCTAGGATCTGGACAAGTTTCCTTCCGAGCTACCACCCAAACTATTCTTGAAAAGAGCCTACAGAATGATTTTTCTACCAGGGGGCCTCAAGCTGGCCTCCAGATATGCAAACAATGCAAAGGGAGTGTGAATCAGAAGACAAGAGCTAATTGGTGCCCTGGAGTCTGAGCCAAGGACCGGCTTGGGTGTGTGACCCTAAGGGGTGTGACTGAACTTGAAGGTTTAGTCACTTCAGCTATCAAAAGAATTATATCAAACTTGATGCGAAGCTGAATGTGGAGACTATTAATACATAATCACCATAATGATAACTCTTTACTGAATGCTTACACTATGTCAGAGGCCATGCTAAGTACTCGATAGGAATCTAACTCCATTTTCGCAACACTCTAAGGTACGTATTATCATTCCCAAGATACAGCTGGCAAAACTGAAGTTTAAAGGCGTAAGTAACTTGCCCTAAATCCCTCAGCTATTAAGTGAAGGATCTGGATCAGATCTGGGATTGAAACCCAGGTCTGTCTGACTCTGAGATCACTGACTAACTACCCGTTACGCTCTCAGAGCTCCAGCGGACTTTGGAAAAACTTTAGTTCATTATGTCTGCTTCTGAGGGACTGCTCGGTAGGATCACAATGTTCCCGATTTAAAGACCTTTGGGATAAACTTTGCAGATTTTCTGTATTCATTACCCCATCTCTGACCACGCTAATGTCTCAGCCAGCGCCCCTCCTCCCCTGTCCCCAGAGGTCTCTGGACCATGTTAATCTGTCTGGTTTACAAACTCTCTGGCTCCACATTCTCTAGCTGTTTCCATCTGCTGTCCTGTCTAAATTCTCTGGGAGGCCGCAGGAAAGGAAGATAGCAAGGTGAGCAGAGGGGCCAAAGCAAGCAGAGGGATATCAGAGTATGTGATACAAAAGCTCTCCATGTCACCTACGGGATCTTTCAAAGTTCAAGTATGCTGCCCTTGGTCACCTTGATCTAGAGTTTATGAACTTGAGCTTTGGAGTCAGCTAGAGCTGGGTTCTAGGGGTAGTTTGGAAGTTAAGTTACCTCCTCTCTCCGAGCCTCAGCTCTCTAATGAAGTAGGAAGAAGTCCGTGAGAGGTTGTTTTTTCCACTCCTGGAGGTCATGCCTCTGCAGTTTTCAGCACAGCACCTGTCGGTCACGTGGTAAATGCTCCAGACTGGTAGTTGCTATGGGTGGTAAGCTCTCATTGGCTGTCAGCTCAGCTCCTTCTCGCGTATGCCGTGTAGTGCCAAGCGGCTCATGTCCTTTCTGGGAGGTTCAAAGGCTTGCCTGCCTCTGAAACTCCCTTCTGATGCTGTTCCCCTTCCCAGTTTGTGAACAGAAACAGGTCCAGTGAGGCACCTGGCTGGCTCAGTTGGTGAAGCGTGTGACTGTTGACCTCAGGATCGTGAGTTCCAGCCTCATGTTTGGTGAAACAAGTCCCACGGCTTTGAGAAGACGCATGATTGACTAAGCACTGTTATCTAAGCACCAACTGTATACAGAACACTAAACTGGGCATGGAGGAACTATCTTCTTATGGAGTAGAGCATCTAGTTGGAGAAATAAGACCAATACTCATGAAAGAAGTAGGCTTTAAGAATACAAGACTGGGGCGCCTGGGTGGCTCAGTCGGTTAAGCGTCTGACTTCGGCTCAGGTCACGATCTCGTGGTTTGTGAGTTCGAGCCCCGCGTCGGGCTCTGTGCTGACAGCTCAGAGCCTGGAGCCTGCTTCAGATTCTGTGTCTCCCTCTCTCTCTGTCCCTCCCCTGCTCATTCTCTGTCTCTCTCTGTCTCAAAAATAAATAAAACATTTAAAAAAAAAAGAATACAAGACTGTGCATAACTCAGTGTTTTGCTGGGACAGCAAATGCTAAAGTTGGTTAAGACTCAACTAATGGCTCATCCAAATCCCTGACAGATCATTATCAGAGGCTCTGGGGACCCCAGGAACCTCATACTTAGTTATAAGTACAAATAGCCTGCAAGAGTCAGAATCATATTGCTGGCACAGGCAGTGGCAATGATTTGTGTGTGGGCTGTTTTTTCCATTTCCAGAGGGCAGAGCTCATGTTTGGGCTGGTAGGGTGTTTCCCACTCAATAAACAAAAAGTGGCCACAGCCGGATTGGGGCAAAATGCTGAGGACAAAGAGCACTGAACTAGAGGTCAGGGGACCTGGGTCCTAATTCCATCATGACCATTGACTCCTTGTATGACCTTGAACAAGTCTCTTGCCCTTTTGTTTATGAAATGAAGAAGGCACATCAGATAGAAATTTTTGAATTGTGTTTCTTTTATTTTTTAATTTCTTTTAATGTGTATTTACTTTTGAGAGGGAGAGAGAGAGAGAGAGAGAGAGAGAGTGAATGGGGGAGGGGCAGCGAGAGAGCGAGACAGAAACCGAAGCAGGCTCCGGGCTCTGAGCTGTCAGCACAGAGCACGATTCGGGGCTCCAACTCACGAACCGTGAGATCATGACCTGAGCCGAAGTCAGACGTTCAATTGACTAAGCCACCCAGCCACCCCTTGAATTGTGTTTCATGGTACCCTAAGGTTTCTAGAAATTCCGGAGCTTGGAGGAAGCTAGTGGGTCAAGGGGAAAGGTGAGTGGTGGTTTGAGACCATAGGCTACCCCTCTCCTACCTTTCTGTACCTTCGAACAGAGCAACTCCACTTATATCTTTTTACATACGGAGATTCTATGGTAGCTTTCTTGGAAAGTCACCTAACTTGTTTCTCTCTACCATGTTCCTCTTACACAAAGGTCAGCTGAGTCTCAGAGAGGTGAAGTAACTTGGTCAAAGTCATACAGTGAGTGGCAGGAATGGTATTAAAGTCTCCTCTCTTTTTATTTTTATTTATTTATTTTTAAAGTTAATTTATTATTTTGAGAGAGAGAGAGAGAGAGAAATAGTTCACACACACGAGTGGGGGAGGGGCAGAGAGCTAGGCAGAGAGAGAATCCCAGGCAGGCTCCACAAACTCACAAACGATGAGATCACGACCTGAGCCAAAGTCTGACGCTCAACTGACTGAGCCACCCAGCTGCCCCTCTTCTCTCTTTTGAATATTTATTTTTGAGAGAGAGTGAGGGGGAGAGAGTGTCAGTTGGGGAGGGGCGGGGGGGGGGAACGGAGGATCCGAAGCGAGCTCCATGCTGACAGCAGAGAACCCGATGCAGGGCTGGAATTCATGAACTACAAGATCATGACCTGAGCTGAAGGCGGATGCCTAACCAACTGAGCCACCCCAGGTGCCCTTAGAGTCCCTTTTGCGATGATGACAATTATGTGGTTGTTCTCCCGCAGATTTGGAACAGGTATGCCTCCTAAATTCTGAAAGGGGCACCCTGAAAGCAGGGCAAAGGGTAGGGGCTGAGCACCCATGAGCAAATCACATTTCAGCAGCGGCTCTGACAAAGTCCACCCGAAGTCCCAGCAACATCCGATGGAGACGCTGCCACGAGCCTGGGTCCTTGATGACTCCCCCCCTTGGGTCACCATAGGGGACCCAAGCCAAGGCAAAGAGGCCCACTGGTCCTTCCGAGGCATCTCTAGAGTGATGGTCACCTTCTCCACCCTCTGGCTCCCTAGCCCCTCTCCCCTCCTTTCTTCTGCCTGACATTCAAACCAGGACTCTGCATCTTTGCTGCCCCTCAAAGTCCACGTTCGATCCCAGCCTCTGTCAGTTCTCCTGCGAAGCATCTCTTGAATCCTCATCCTTCCCATCTCCCCTGCGGCCACCCGGTTCAGCCCGCAGCCACTGCCATAGCTGCCTGACGGGTTCCCCGCTCCCCTGTCTCCCTTCCACTGGAATCCCCAGACCGCAGCCGGACTGAACTCTCTAAGAACAAAATCTAATCAGGTTACTTTCCTGCATAAGTCCTGTGACGGCCCCCAGGGTCCTCAAAGTCAAGGCTTATTCTGACCAGGGCTTACAGACTCCTGCGGACTCCCGCCTGCCTTTCTAGCAATATTTCTCACTGCTCACCTCTCATTTTTGATTCTTCAGAAAAGCCGAACAACGTGAACTTCTCTGACTATATCTCGCTCTTTCCTTCTCTCAGCTACTCTTACTTATTCCTCTCATGTCTCGGTTAAGTGTCCTCACTGGCGTGACTACCCCCTCCATCATATTACTCCCCAAGCTACATCATAGTTACTCATCGGCATCTCTCACTAGACTCTAAGCTCTGAGAGGGAAGGCGGTTTGTCTGGATCACTGTAGTGTCCCTGGCCACTGAGTGCAGTGACTTGTCACATAATCATCACTCCGTAAGAATGTGTCGACAGAACAAGTTCTCCTTAGGCCAGCCGTGTCTTCACGTCACCGGGCCAGTGAAATAAAAGCTCCTGAGTGGGTGATGGGGTGAGCTGAGTGGTACCCCACCTATCTCCTCATTTCCCTGGGCTCGGCCATTCCTAACCCATTCACATTTCTCGGCAGGTTGTGCAAGATTCCTGAAGGGGGTTTCCTGGGCAAATGCCTAGCAATTTTGCATTTATCAACAGCAACCTGGGAGGCTGGAGGCCACAGAGAAGCACCAACTTGTATGTGAAGTCAGGGTTTTCAGGGACATCTCCTCTGCCCAGAGCATACCCTAGTTTGGCCCAAGCCAGAATTTTTCCTGGTAGGGTCCATCTAATCTGATCAAACTATAAAGAGGGGAGAGGAAATAAGGTAATGTATGTCATTTTCCATCAGAAAATGTCGACACTGCACACAGAATGGTTAATCCAGAGTGAAATAACAAGCATTTGTTCAAAGCTGATTTAACGTTTTCTTAAGACACTTCACATTGTTGCAAACCTCTCTGTGCTATAAAGAAGAAAGAAAAAGGAGAAAGAAAGAAAGAAAGAAAGAAAGAAAGAAAGAAAGAACAGAGGGAAGGAAGGAAGGGAAGAAGGGAGGGAGGGAGGAAGGAAGGAAGGAAGGAAGGAAGGAAGGAAGAAAGGAGGAAGTGAGGGAGGAGGAAGGGAGGGAGGAAGGAAGGGAGGAATGAAAGAAAGAGAGAAGGGGGAAGGAGGGAGGAAGGAAGGTAGAAAGAAAGAGAAAGAGGGGCGCCTGGGTGGCTCAGTTGGTTAAGCGTCCGACTTCGGCTCAGGTCATGATCTCACGGTCTGTGAGTTCGAGCCCCGTGTCGGGCTCTGTGCTGACAGCTCAGAGCCTGGAGCCTGTTTCAGATTCTGTGTCTCCCTCTCTCTGACCCTCCCCCGTTCATGCTCGGTCTCCCTCTGTCTCAAAAATAAATAAACGTTAAAAAAATTAAAAAAAAAAAAAGAAAGAAAGAAAGAGAAAGAAAAAGACAAAAACGAAACAAAACAGCCGTTTGGATTTGGGAACAAAGAGTCCCAGGACAGTTTCATTTCCACACCACAGTCACTGCAAAACAAGCCTTTGGAAAATGCTCTTTAGTTAACAAGCCTATTTACATGTCTTATTGGGTCCTTGCAACAGTGCAAGAACTTCCTGCATCTTTTGACACCAAGAGCAAATCCTTTTCCTGCTTTTGAAGTCATCCTTGGTGGGGGGGAGGGGAGGGTAGGTGAGGGGTATTGAGGAGGGCACCTTTTGGGATGAGCACTGGGTGTTGTATGGAAACCAATTTGACAATAAACTTCATATATTGAAAAAAAAAAAAAAAGAACAGGCATTCTTCAAAAAAAAAAAAAATGAAGTCATCCTTGATCCCAGCCCCTGCCTTGACCCACCCCCCCCCCCCCTTTTCCAATTCGGCATGTCATGGAGTGTGTGCTAAGATGTGGGTCCTGGGAACACTCCCAATTGCATGGTCGTCGTGGCTTCGGCCAGGGCATTCTCAACCGTAATGGGTTTTGGTCTTTCTGCTTTCTTTTACAGTCTGTCTGCCTTTGGCGTTCTGCAGTTTCACGATGGCGATTCTAAAAGAACATTTGGTTTTATTTCTCTAGTTTGGGGTTCATTGTAATTCCTGAATCTAAACGTTCTCATCAAGTCTCAGGGAACTTGCCTTCAAACATCACCTCACCTCATTCTCTTTTCTCTTCTGGAACGTCTATTAGCTCAATGTGAGATTTTTCATTTTATCCTCTGTGTCTTCTGGAATCTCTTTCACAGTTTCCATCTCTGGGCTCTCTCTGGATAATTTCCTCGATTTACCTCCAAGTTCACAAATTCTTTTTTCAGCTCTGTCTCATCTACTCTGTAGTCTGTTCCTGGAGTTTTAAATTTTAATGAGTACTTTTTTTTTTTTTTATTTCTAAGAAAAAGTACTACAGATGGTCCCTGACTTACAATGGTTCGACTTACGATTTTTTGACTTTACAATGGTGCAAAAGCAATACACATTCAGTAGAAACCATACTTCTAATTTGGGTTTGGGATCTGCCCCCCAGCAATATGTGCCACGATGCTCTCTCCTGATGCTGAGCAGCAGCCGGAAGCGCAGCTGACAAGGTGAACGGTCACAAGGTGAACAAGGTGAACGGTCACAAGGGTGAACAGCCTACACGATGACAACCATTCTGCACCCAGACAGCCAGTCTGGTTTTTGCTTTCAGGATTCAATAAATTACATGAGATAGTCAACACTTCCTTATAAAATAGGCTTTGTGTTCATGTTTCCCCCCACATTGCTGGCTCATGTAAGTGTTCTGAGCATGCTCAAGGTGGGCTAGGCTATAGGATGCTCGGTAGGTTAGGTGTATTAAATGCATTTTTGACTTCTATTTTCAACTTACAATGGGTTTATTGGGACGTAACCCAAGCGTAAGTCAAGGGAAATCTTTTTCTTTAATCTGCCTGACTTTGTTGACATTCTAGATACTTATGTTTTTGAAGCTTTATTTTATGCTACTAGTCATTTTAACACACTGTTTACAGTCTCTTAGGATGCTTCTATAATCCAAGGTTCTGGGACATCTAGTGCTATTGTTTGTTGGATCTGTGGACTCTTGCTCATGTTTTTCTATGAGTGTCTTGTGTGATTTCAGATTGTGAGCTCATCTGCAACAGGGTCTTAACCTGGTGAAACCAGTATAATCAAAGCGTTTGCTTCTAACAGATGACCACTGGTCCAGACCAAATTTTATGTTATTTCTTAGCCTAGGGGTTTCTAGGCTGTTCGGGAACTATTTATTCAAACCCCAAAGCCACTAAAGGCTCATGCCAGTGGTTTTGAATTCTCAAGGGAGACATTTTCCCCTCCTGACCTAGAGCTCAGCTCAAGATAAACAAGATCTCTTCCCGCTTTTCTAAGCTGGAGATTGACTATTTCTGGTCTACAATTTTTTAAACGATGTTGTCCTTCTAGGGTCGTGGCTTTCTGTGGATGCCTCAGTGCCAATACTCCACCTCCCAGGGACTGAACATCTTGTTTCTTATCCCTGAACGGTATTAAAAACTCAAACCCCTGTGTGAATAAGACCAGCTCTAACATCAGCACCACTTGTCCACCCCCGTGGTAACTGCAAAGGGCAGCCCATGCAATTACTTTCCCAGTTCTCAGTTCCCTGTTGGTTTCTGACTCCTGGAGAGTTTTTGTATACTTAGCTTTGTCAATAACAGGTAGCGTTTCTAGTGTGTAAGCACCTGGCATCATGCTAAGTGCTTATCCATACTAACTCGTTTAACTCCTGTAACCCCCCTTCAGAGATTGAGATATTATTATCAGGCTCATTTCATATAAGGAAATTGAGGCCCAGAGAGTAACGTAACTTGCCCAAGGTCTCGCGGCTGGTAAGTAAAGAAGTTCAGATCCCAAGTGTAGGCACACTGGAGGCCTGTGCTCTCACTACTCTTCACTGGTTTCTTATTTAGATACTTCGGTGTTTTTGTAAAAGAAACTAGACTCCACGCTGCGGTTTCATGCTGTTTCTCCCAAAACATCCAAATCAAGAATAACTGTGTGAATAGACATGCTTTCTGACACATAGACAGACATCCCGGCAATTTTGACTAGCTCATCTCGTGGAGAAAAGCGCAAGCCTGTACCTCAGAGGAGAAGCCCAAACCCCAGGCTCCATCAACAGGCACGCGTACTCGCTCCAAGTAAATACTTACGGTTACGGAAACTTGGGTATGTCAGACTTGTCAGGGACATTAGACGCAGCCTTTCTCAAGGGGTGGTCTGTGGGCCACCTGCACCAGAATCAACCCAAGGTACTTCCTAAAAATGCAGATTACGAGACCCTATGCCAAACCCACTGAATCAGATCTCCTCGGGTTGGGCCCAGGAAACTACTTATTAAGATAAGCTCTCCATCGGGTTCTAATTTTACCATACGTTGGAGTTTGAGAACCACCACTCAGCACTTGCTTTGGAGCCCACGCTGGGCTCAAGCTCCTCCTCGATGTATGACCATGGCAGGCACGTGAAAGGCACCTTCTCTTCCTTTTGTGACCTGGTCCCACCACTTAAAGCACAGACACGGAAGCAAGCCCACAGGAGGGGGCCCTCTGCTGGGGTCCCACTGCACCCGGGTTCCTCTTGGCACACCAAGTTCCACTCTATGATATACGCAATAGCCTTGACTGCTTGTTTCTCTCCCCGTGTCGTCTGGGAAGATGGAAGATGTTCTGCTTTGTCGCCCCAGCGTGCAGCACGGTACCTGACGTGTAGCGATTGCTCAGTGTTTGTTGACTGAATGGATACGTTGATTTGCCGAAGAGCCTCCTGCGAATCAATGATGCTATGAGGGCCAGAGCTGAGGTCTGAATTACCCCAAGGAGCCTCTCAGACTTCCAACCCTGCCGATCCAGCAGGCACTTTCCTCCCATTCCTCCAGAGGCCGATAGAATTTTTTTCTTTGCCAAAAGGACGTCTGAGGTCTGGACAACAACTCATTCCTTCTCACCCGCTTCATCGGGCTGAGACACAGGGATTGCCATCCAGCTACCTCACCGGGAGGGGGTGTAAGCAGACGGGGTCAGACCATTTAGAAGCTGCGGTGTGGGAATCATTGGAAAGTGCTGTCTGGCAGTGACCCAAAGGGCTCGGCCATCTCCAAAGAGTTCCTCACTGTTGGTCCTCGAAGGCAGGGAAGCTGGGCTGAGATGCCGGTGGGCTCCCACCTGCCTTCCTCCAGCAAACATGACCCTGAAACTTGCAGGCCTGCCCCCTCGTCCCTGCAGTTCCAGCAAAGCTTGGCAAGGAGACTCTGGGTGAAGGGAACTAGCCCCAATTCTCTGTCAACACTCGCAGCAGACAGAATGTTCCAGCAGACTCTCCACCCACACTCCCTTCCTCACACCAGGTTAGCCCACTCACTTGGGGTTGCCCTTCCTGGAAGCCATGCGTTAAAGTCTTCTAGCTCGTTTCTGTGTAAAATGTTTTGCTCTAGAGATGCCTGGGTGGCTCGGCCGGTTAAGTGTCTGACACTTGGTTTGGGCTCAGGTCATGATCTCACAGTTTGTGAGCCTGCTTGGCATTCGATCTCTCCCTTTCTCTCTGCCCCTCCCCTGCTCATGCTTTCTCTCTCTCTCTCTCTGTCTCTCTCTCTCAAAATAAACAAATAAAACTTTAAAAATAAATAAATAAAATATTTTCTTCTAGGTCTTTCTATGTGCCTGGACCCGTGGGGTCCTCTGCAGATTACTGAGAATTGGCCTTGCCCCCCGCCACCCTACCGTAGACAGGAAGACAGACCTTCCCACGCACACTTAACGCGACCCTTGCCAGATCATCCTCCGGCTGGGGGTGGTGGGGGGTGCTTTCCGGCTCGCGGGGAGGCCTCCCCTCCTCCTGCCTGAACTCTTCAACCCTGCGATGCTGCTCTGCAGGTGCCACATCTTGAGGGGTGATGTTTCAGCGCTCCCGGGGCTCGTGGCCTGTGCACTTCTGTGCCCTGGAATCCCCCACCTCTCCATGGAGCTCCCCCACGCGGGGGCCTAGAAGCAGCTTCAGGGCTCCCCTACCCCCTCCCCTCACTCCTGGCTCCGGCTCCCATGTTTCACCTCTGGCTCCCACCTGACCTTACGTCTAAGTTCTCACCGGTCCAGAAGCCTCCGTGACACTGTTCCGGGGCGCTTGCCGGCAGGAACGGTGAATTCTCAGCAATTCCCCATCCTGCTGCCTCCCACCCCGGATTCAGGAAACGGGTGAGTCCCTGGCCACAAGGCCCCCAAACACCAAATGGCCTGCTTAGCAGTTTCCCGTGGTCTGTCCGTGGACACACTTTGTTTGCTCGTTTGTTTGTTCAAACGTATATGTTTCAGACAAAAGGGAACATACTGGCTCGGGTATACTCTGAGCCTCTGGGCGTGGAGCTGAGGCATGATGTGGGGAAACTGATTCTCCGCCTGGGCCTTGGTTCCCCTCGCCGCATCTCTCAGCTCTGCCAACTCTGGTGGCTCCATCCCACGCATGTGCCCCCCCCCCACCCCCCCGCATGATGGCAAGACAGCCACAGCGGCCCAGGCTCCCCGCTGGCCTCCATCCCCTTCCAACGGAAGCGCCGGACTGGCCTCCCTGGCTCTAACCGGTCTGGACTGGGGTGTCTGATCACCCTGTTTCCCAGGCCAGGGAGACGTGATTCACCCACTGGCCAGATCTGAGCTTCCTGCTACTCCCTCTTGGGGGTGGAGTCAGCTCCTCAAGGACCACGTGGGCAGGAAGGAAAATGGGCCACCAAGCAGGAAACGGAGAGAACGAATGAGAGTGATCCAGAATGGCAAAGGTCTGGAAGAACTAACACTTTGAGTGTTAGTTAGTCTAGTTAACTAGTTAACTAGTTAGTTAGTTAGTCTACACTGGAAGTGCATTCTTTTATTCAGTGCCAACCTTGTGAGGGAGGTACTCCTATTTCCACTGAATGATAAGAAAACCCAAATATTACCTCAAATGGTGGAGAAGGGGTAAGACCCCAGGCCCCCCCGATTTCAGAGCCATTCTTAAACCATTTTGCCTACAAATCACTCCATCTGACAAACCAGTCAAGCTTGAAAATTCGTTCTTCTTCCACTTTTTCTCCCTCACTCCCCGCATCTAATGGTCACCGGATCCTGCTCTTTCTACCCTGAATTTCAGGTTCCCCTGACCTACGTGGCCTCCATTACCTCTCTCCTAAATGTAGACAGTAGCTTCCTGAGGGATCCTGGAGTCCCTACCACAGGATACCCCAGTGATGGGCTGAGACTGGACATAACTCAGAGACATGCCTTAGTTAGCCTGATTTTTTTAAAAAAAATCGAGCCAACAATTTCAAATTAGAATGTTCCTCAAGCGTATTATTTTTTCCAACTTATTTTGAAAAAAATGGAAGATCTGGCAATATTAAGCCTACAGTTCCCCCCCGCCGCCCCATCCCCACGCCAATAATGGATAAAACTGCATAGCTATCGCCCGCCTTTAAAAGTGCATCTGTGCTTTGGTTTGCCAGTGTTCCCACGTTCTTGTTCTTCTTTTTTAAAACGAAATTAAAATATTTGAAAAAGTACCATATCCACTGATTTGGAAGATGGAAGTTACAAGCGGGGGATACAGTGAACAGTCTTGCAACTCTTATGCCTCCCTTGTAGCTTTCCAGAGGTATTCTGTACATAAACAACCAAGTACACACACACACACACACACACACACACACACACCTTTTTCCTGATCTTTACGAACACAACAACATGCCAAACTCCCTACCAGTTACCTTGCTGTTTTCTCTTAACAATGTCTCTTGGAGATTATGTTATGTCTGTACAAAAAGAGCTTCCTCGTTTTGGGGGTTTTTACAGCCAGATAGAATTCCATTATATAGCTATACCATAATGTATTTAACCAATCACCTATCGATGGACTTTTGGGACATTCCAAATCATTTGCTATTACCAACACCACTAGAATGAATAATCACACACAAGTGCTATTTCACAGGTAAATAAGAATACACTCCAGAAGTAGAATTGCAGGGTCAAAGAGGATATGCTGCAATGAAGCTTTTAATTGCAGGGGACAAAACATGATATCCAAAAATTAAAGATGGCTCTTGCTACATCACCGACGCACCCATACTGATGTCTCGACTCTATCTCTCCCATCAGGCACTAAGTTCCAGCAAGACAAGAAGCTCATTTGTCTTACTTATCATCACATCCTCACCCTCCAGCACCATGCCCGGAACAGAGTGTCAACAAATAGGGGCTAGAGGGAGGAAGAAAGAAAGCGTTATTTTTTAAAAGAGTTTGTTTATTTTTAAATGTATTAATAAATACATTTTGAGAGAGAGAGAGAGAGAGAGGGAAAGAGAGCAGGGGATGAGAGAGAGAGAATCCCAACCCACATTGACAGTGAGGAGCCCAACGTAGGGCTCAAACCCACTAACAGTGAGATCATGACCTGAGCCAGAATCAAGAGTCAGACATTCAACCGACTGAGCCACCCAGGTGATCCAGAAAGGATTATTTTAAATAAAGGCTGGTTCTTAGGAAGCTGTGCTCACCCAAAGGCCCTGATTCCATGAGCTAATAGAATAAGAAATCATCAGGCCCTCCAAAAAGTCTCCAAAGTACACCAGAGGGAAAAATAAAAGTAACTCAACCCTAAGGTCTGGCCGTAGTAGAGTGAACATGCCTCCTTCTAAGACAAGGAGCTGTATTAGATGCCATTCTCCTACTTGGCCTGAGTAAGAACAATATTGTGGAAACCAATCTCTCTCTATTCCAGGAAGGGAAAAGTTGGGTTGGAGGTAGAAAGATGGTCCACCAGGGGAAAAGATAACCAACCCTCTGTTCTTTTAATTTTAACTAGATCCACATTTGCTCTCCAGCTTGACAGAATGATGTTGATAGATGCCTTTCCTTTTCATCCAGATATTTCCCAGATGGCTTCAGGAGTCCCTGAATGGTATGTTTTGGCACAAAATATACCCAGAGGATCTTTAAGAGGTCTTACTCCTAAGCAAATTCAATAAAACAAAGTGAACAAGTCCTTGGCACTAACTAGAATTTTCTCCAAACCCAATATTGAGGCCTGATGTACTTTCCAAAAGTGGAAGCTACCAGTAGGCCCTTGGTATTTTTGGAACGTATGAGTGCCTGAAGACAGAAGTGTAAGGAGATTACACCAAGGATTTGAGAGCTCCTTCCCTCCCAACCCAATAACACCATCCAAGCTTGAGAGGAGGAAGGAGAAGAAGAAGGACAAAGAGAAAATGGGGTAGGAGAGATTTGGTCATGACTGGAGGGAGTTGGGTGACTCTGGGAGGGAAGCAGGAGGGCAGTGGTTCAGCAAGACAGAGAGAGAGAGAGAGAGAGAGAGAGAGCAGGAGAGGAGAGAAAAACAGAGGGAGGGGAGAGGAGAGCTGGGGACACAGGGAGACGTGCAGGGCTTAGGAGGGCTGCTTCTCCCCACGCTTGGTGGAGACTATGCCTGAATCCCCCTGATCTCTTTCATGGAAAAGGCAGGTCTTCCTAGAGGAAGACCACAGAGGTCCATGACAGGCTGCCTCCTGGGAGGTTATGGAAACAGAGGCTGTGGCCAGGCCAACTGGAGAGGCGTTTCGGCGACGGTTTGCCCTGGTATGTGAAAAATTTTTCCTGCTTAGATAGTTGGCAAACATTTTAGAGGCAAAATGGAATTTATTAACAGAAAATATTTGTCAAGGATTGTTCCTTTCCCCTCCCTCTGTTCTTTTCTTCCTTTTATTCCTTTCTCTCCCTCTCTCTCTCTCTCTTTCTCTTTTATCTTCTTCCCCGGGTGGAGGACTTCATCAACAAGGTTCTTTCATCTTCCTCTGTGGTTTGGATCCCTAGGCCTGACCTGAAAGAAGAGGGAGATGGCTTTAGAGGAAAAATTTGGTCCTCAGGACGGCTTCCTTCTCTACATGCAGGTGTCAGCCTTCCGCCCCAGAAAGAGCCTGGACCGATATGGAATTGTCTTTCTGTTCTGTTCTGTTCACCCTGGTGTAGGCTTGAGACCCCACACACTTAGGTTTGACTCCATGATCTGCCACTTATTACTGGTGTGGCTTTCACCTTTTTGCGCCTCCGTTTCCTTAGGAGAGAAAGGAGGGGGTGTGATCCTTGCCGCTTGCCATTGCTATGAGGCTGCAGTGAGAAAGTGTATGTTAAATGTCTGGTATGTGTCTGGTATGGCGATCGGCCCGGAGTAAAACCTCAGTGGATGCTCACTCTGTTACTTCCGATAGAGGACAGAGAGCCTGTGCTAACCTGCTCCACACAGTTACTCCACTAAGAATCAGAGTATGGCAGCTACGGGTATCGGTTCATATGAAACCTACAGTTAACCAGAGGCAGCAAAAACAGATGATGTTTATTGAGAGTTCACTAAGGACCTAAACAGTCTATCAGTATTATTTAGCCCACACTACAAGCCTTCCATTATTACAAAGTTGTGGTAGAGTGGCTAAACCAGCATTTGAACCCAGACCATCTGGTTCTCCAATGTGCTTTGTTAATCATAATGAATGCTCTGTCCCTGTGGCGATGTAAAGGGAACCATGGAATAAAATCACTCTAGAAACCAGATGGGCTTGAGAGATCAGCTTTTCCAGATCTGTTTTGTAGAGGAGGGAAATTAAGCCCAGAGAAGGGAAATTCTCACCCAAGGGGATTTCTCCCATATAGTGGGAGAGCCAGGACTAGAAGCCCAGCATCTGGAATCTCAGGCCAGTTGTCCTGTCACTGAGAAGAGAGGAATGGTCAGATTTGCTGGGGAGAGAGACTGCTGGTTGGCCACCTGCCCTCGAGAACCACAGGTCTTAACTTAAATTCTCAAATTTAGCCCACAAACCAAACTTTTTTCAATCACCTTTGATCGGGCGTCTGCCATGAGGGAGGCATCAGAGGGTGCATTTGCCATGAGAGAGACTGAAGACAGAGAACCCCTTCTGTGTGGAACTAGGAATAGGCTTTGGGTCATGTTAAACTCATCTCTCCTGAGCTGGAACGAGGCAGCTTCAGGAACACTGAGCAAGAAACCAATGTTGGGTTCTGTGTGGAGATCTAGAAGGAGAGGGACCTGTGGTACATCTCTTGAGGGGTCAAGAAAGACCTATTTGCAATGCTCCTAAGAAACCAAGGGCAGGGCTCCATTTTTTTCTGATGCAGGGAGAGCCCAGCCACACCTGCACGTACAGGTATAGCCCAGCAGCTCTTCAGACACTGAAAACATCCATACCACTTGGAAAATAGCCACTACCCTGAGCCCGAGGAGTGCCCTTGCCACCCCGGTCTCTCTGCTGACTCCTTTACACCTCCCCCAAGTCCAGCAGCTGAACAGCTAACACAGGCCTTAGCAGATGCCTTCTGGAAGCTTGCTCCCGCCCTCAGAGTTGGCCGTTACAAATAATCTAGCACTAAATTCACTCTTACTGTTTTTAACGTTTGAATGTCACCTCCAGATGAAGCTACCCAAATGGAATGAAGCATCTAAACAGAGCCACATGGGGTCCATCTGGGTGGCTCCCCAGAGGACAGATCCCGCAAAGGAACTCTGAAGGGGTAAGAGATGCAATTTAGTGGCTAGGAGAGTGGGGGTTTGGACAAAAGCTCTGATTAAGGGGCAGTCCTCTCGGTGCATGCCGAGATTTAAACACAGGGTTCAGGCGCCTTTTGCATCCCTCTGCCCTCTGCTGCCCCCTGGCCCCTCCCCTGCGACAGACTCAGAGGGCCGGCCCAGTAGCCAGCGGCCACATTATTAATACTTCTTGATCTGCCGGACTCCCTGTGGTTTCCCTGCCAGCGATGCCCTCCCTCCCCTCATTGCACATGCTTGGGGCTTATGCTCCTAGACAACTCATGCTGGAAGAATGCAGGTCAGAACAGCCACAGAGGGCTCCCCAGCAACCCACCAAATCCTCGGCCCGGCACGGTCCTCCAGAGGTCACCCAGTCAGGGTCCGAGGTAGGAGGCCGTGAAAGCAACGTGGAGACATTTTGCAGGGAAAGAGGTTCAATAACTTGCGGGGGATGGTGTCCCATATCTTATGACGGTTGGAAAAGTGTTCCTTAAGTCTTCCCCACAGGCCCTCCTATTCAAAGGGAGAAAGAGCAAATTGGGACAGGGAGAGAGGGAGGGCCGGGGAGGGCCAGAGCTCATTCACCTTCTCCTGTGTTGCTATGGAAATGTAGATGGCAGTTCATCCCGCTGGCTCTGGAGCTGGACAGCCCGGGCGGGGTTCACGTCCGGGTGCTTCCTCTTACCAGCTGTCCGACTCTGGATGGGTAATGGAACCTCTCAGAGCCATTTCCCCATCTGTAAGATAAGAATAATGGCAACACAGAGTCCTTACAGGGATTAGATGAGGTAATGAATGCAAGGCATAGACCCATGTGACCATCGTTAGTGGCCTTCTCTTCCTTCATCATATTAAGCTGGACAAGGAAACAAAAACGATCTCCCAAGCCGTTCAAATTTGCATAAGATTAGTTCAGGAGTGTTTTCCGCCAGCTACAGACTTTCTCACACATCTTCACCTGGGTTTTCTTCCCTTGGCTTCCCTATCTCCGATTCTCCCCCAGGAATGAAAGAGTGAGCGATGCCTAGACAGTCAGGAGATGGTTCCTGAAGCCACACAGATATTCCAGAAGGGGTTTTCTGCCATTTTGTACCTCCTTCATATTAGGAGCCTCCCAACGTTCTGTGTTTAACATGAAAAGTCCGCCTCTAGGAAGATTAAAGATACAAGGATAAGGTATATCTGGGTGGTTCAACTGACTGGGTGTCAGACTCTTGATCTCAGTGTCGTGAGTTCAAGCCTCTTGTTGGGCTCTGTGCTGGGGGTGGAGCCTACTTTTAAAAAAAAGTACAAGGATATGAGATACACATACATATATTTGATGTACATAATCATACATAGTACATGTTATAATGATATAGGTTGTGATATTATATATTTTTATATACAATTATATATTAAAATATAATCATATATACTATTATATAATAACATACATATCACAACCTGAATGTCAAATAAACAATGCTGAACAAGTTTAACAAATAATGAAATAATTAAATACATATTTATTTATTTATGCTAGACCACTATCAGGCCATTAAAAAATTAGGTTTAGAAGCGCCTGGGTGGCTCAGTCAGTTGAGCGCCCAACTTAGACTCAAGTCATGATCTCACGGTTTGTGAGCTCGAGCCCCGTGTCAGGCTCTCAGCTCTCAGTGTGGAGCCCCCTTTGGGTCCTCTGTCTCCCTCTCTCTCTGCCCCTTCTCCATTCTCTCTCTCTCTCTCTCAAAAATAAATAAACATTAAAAAAATTTAAAAATTGGGCTTGGGATAATAGAAAGAGTCTTAAAATAGAAAATACGGTGACAAAGTCAAGACACAGAACCATATTTATGGCATGATCTCCATATATCCAATAGATGTTTGAGTACAGAGGAATGGCTGGAAGGAAGCTCACCAGAATGGGAATTCTGGTCAATCCTGAGCATTGGAATTGGACGTGAGTTTTCTTTTCTTCATTACAAAAGCAATCCATGTCCATTGTAGAAAATTTGGAAAATGCGGCACGGTAGAAGCAGAAAAGGTTGATTTTACTTTTAAAATGTTTTCGAAAAAGAATGGTCGGTTTCCAACGGGCTCACCGGGAACCTCGGCAATCAAAAGGGTCTGTTCCTCTACTACCCGATACCCACCCCCAACGTCTGCAACACTGTCCTCTGCACACACCTGCACACACACATGCACGTACACATGTGCACGAACACACACGCTCACACATGCATTCACCTGTGCACACACAGCACACCCTGAGATTTCACCAAGGCGTGCGGTTCAGTCCCCTGGGGGCATTGCGGGGACTGAGAAGAATGTATCTGCTGGAGAGAAGAGGAAGGCGTGAAATGACAAGGGAGGGAATGGCCTTTTGGGAATACAGTTCTTACTAATCGTCGTCTTCATTCAGAGAGAGTCTCTGCCAGAGAAATTAGAGTCTGTGGGATGGCAGGCAGGCTGCTGTTTTAAGAACAATACAAGCAACTGTCTAGAAGGACTTGAGGGCCCTTGCTCACCAGCCCCAGCTCCCCCGTCCTCTCTTGTCCTGTGCCAAGCAGCTGTGTGACTTAGTGGCTTCTAGGAGCACCACGTACTTGCGGTGATCGCGTACCTATAATCTGGGCAGGGTTTGCTGGGGGCCGCGTGCCTCTGCTCCACATGCTGTAGGCTGGGCAGCTGGACTGGGGGCTTCAGGACGGCTCACTCACGGGGCTGGCACGCTGGCACCGGGCGCTCCGCCAGGGCCGAGGGCTGGGAGCCTCGGTTCCTCTCCACGCGGGCTTCTCCTCCCCACGGGCTGCTTTGGCTTCTTCTCAGCGTGGTGGCCAGGTTCCAAGGGCAAGCAAGCATCCCAAGAGACAGGAAGTGGAAGCTGCCAGCTTCTGAAGGCTGGGGCCCAGATATTGGCACGGTACCTCGTGTACTCCGTTCATTTGTCTAATAGTCACAAGGCCAGATTTAAGGGCAAGGGAGACATCCCACCTGTCAAGGGGAAGGGGATCAAAGAATTTGGAGGCCACGGTTCCAAAGTGCCACAGACAGACACAGACAAGACCTCTTCTTGGCCAAGCCACCATGGCCCTCACGAAGGACAGATGGGATGAGAAGTTTGTCGAACGAACAACATCACACCACATCCATCAAGAAGCAGGGAGCTCTGGCCTGGAAAAGGAAAGCCCACTATCTCTCTCTGGCCCACCTCCCCAGCTCCCACAGAATGGATCCCTCCAGCCTCTGGGCAATCGTCTCCCATCCCCTCTGTCCCTGACAATTCTGAACCACCTCCCGTCCCTGATGGTCCTCAGGGCAAAGGCCTGTGTGAGCAAAGGGAATGTTCTGTGACTCCTCAGAACCAGCTCTAGAAGCCAGGTGACAGAAGAATCAGGCCACTTCTCTCTCGGCGAATAATGAAAGGGAAGAGGGAGCCAGCTGTGCTTTGTCCAGTCAGTGTGCAGCTCCGTGGGACTGCCCTGCTCGCGGGATGGTGACTCCCGAAGCCCTGAGAAAGGACCTCACAGACGGGGTCCAGCCCCTCATCCTCAGAGGACACTGAGGCTCAGAGCAGGGAAGAGGCCGGCCCGGCAGAGCGGAGCCTCGAGCCCAGTTCTCCTGACTCCAAGTCCAGCGGCCCCTGTTCCAGGCCACCTCTTAGGGCGCATTTGTTCTTTCCTATCTATGGAGCTTCCGCTGTGAGTGAGGTTCTTACACACACGGGAGCTCATCTCGCACACACACCGGCCTGCGCCCCTCTTGCCCAGGGCCAGAAGCACAGCCCCAGGGCGGGGGTGGGGGGTGGGTCCATCACCTCACCCATGTATGGTGGCCTGCAGTGCTCGGGAAGATTTGCCACCTGCATCCAGGTATCTGGGCACAAGAGCCGGGAGCGTTAGAGTTCTTCCCCAAGCAGTCAGGTCACCCCACACGCCTGTGCAAGTCATAACCTGCCTTGGGGCACCCGGATGAAGGGGCAAGCGAGCGCTGACATTCTGCGTGGGGCCAACTTGCCCAGACATGCCCTGCAGGCAGCCGGGACCCCGTGCCCCTCACCCTTCCCCACCGGGAAGCAGAACCGCCCTCCCAACATTTCCGGGGGACGATCATTTAACAAACGTCTATCGAACATCAGGTATGTGCCTGGAACTGTTACAGACACTGGGAATAGAGTGAAAAACCAGGCAAATGAAATCCCTGCCCCTGTGAAGGTACTGATCTCATGGAGGAGACAAGGTAACGCATGGGGGTGGTGAGTGCTATCGAGGACAGGAAAGTAGAGATGGGCTGGAGAGGGCTGGAAGAGCAGCATTGCACACCCTGATCTGGAAAGATCTCTTTGAGGACGTGATGTGTGGGGAGAGACCTGAGTGGGGGAAAGGAGCCACAAAGAGATCCGGTGGCAGCATAAGCCAAGGCGAGCAGGGGTCAAGTGCACACCCCGTGAGCAGGGAGGGTCTGGAGGTTGAGGCTGGAGTGGCCTGTGTATAGGAAAGAGGAGAGGGAAATGAATCTGGAGAGGTGACGAAGGGCCCCTGCTCTCTCTGCGCCGGAACAGAGCCTGAAAGGGAGAAGCTGTAACAGGCACTTGTTTAGTGTTGACCGTGGGTCCGGCATCTCCAAGCACACGGAGACTCACGGAAGTTACCAGATCACACAACATGCACCGGTGAAATGGGATTTGAACCCAGGAACATATGATTCCACAGCCCATTCTGTTTCTGCTCCGGCATGTCGCCTTCTGCGAAATAGGCTTTCCCCTTTCAAGAACAGAGACACTTTTGTCTAAGCAGTTATGGCATGGGACACATTGACTCACTGTCTGAACGTTGGACACACAGTGGTAAATACCTGCCCTTTGGGCATCAGCTTGGACAAATGCAGACAGCAGAGACTCACTCTTACCTGTGCACTGACCCCTGTCCCCAAGGCTCTGGAAGGGCTATGGTTTGTGCAGCCACGAGAGGCCCAGGAGCCAGAACAGAAAGAGGACTCTCTGGTGGGCCTATATCCTCATCTCCTCCAGGTCCCTGGGCCTTTGAATCCCTTCTTTTTGGGAACAAAGGAAGAGTGAGACGGTAAATGAAGAGAACAGAGGGGCAGAATCAGAGAAGCAGAGAGCATGGTGCCATTTTTAGAAATGCAGAGAGCTCTACGTCGATTCTATGGTAATGCTCCAGAAACCTTTGCTTTCTGTAGTGAAGGTTCTTGAGAATCAAGGTCAGGGAACCACAGAGTAACTGAGATGGGATTAGTCAATCATACACTTTCTCTCTTCCCCCTACGGTGGAAGAAAGAAGGGACAGGCCAGAGACGCACAGAGGATGGCCAGGTGGAGCCCAGGCCTTGACCTATCTAGTCAGAAAGTTCCAGCATCACAGGCAGAAAGCACAGGTTGAAGCCAAGTTGCTTTAACTCGGCCTTAATCCCAAAGCACCAAGCCTTGTCTCCATCCTGTTGGGGGGAAGATTGCTACTTAATACAAAAATTGGTTTCCCTTTCAATTCTGAAGAGTCACGATGTGTGTTTTTGTTTTTTTTTTTTAATTTTTTTTAATGTTTATTTATTTTTGAGACAGAGAGAGACAGAGCATGAACGGGGGAGGGTCAGAGAGAGGGAGACACAGAATTGGAAGCAGGCTCCAGGCTCTGAGCCATCAGCCCAGAGCCCGACGCGGGGCTTGAACCCACGGACCGTGAGATCGTGACCTGAGCCGAAGTTGGACGCTTAACCGACTGAGCCACCCAGGCACCCATCACGATGTGTGTTCTATCCACTTCATAGAGAAAGCCTTCCATCAAGCTTTCTTTGTTTGTTTTATCTTCCTCCTCTGTGTTTGAATGCGCGCTCTCTCTCTCTCCATCTCTCCCTCTCCCTCTCTCCCTATTGCTCTCTCTCTTTCTCTCCCCCCTTCCCCTTCCCTTTCTCCCCCTCTCCCTTTTCTTCACAATCTAATTCAATGGCATATTTGGGGCGGGGGCGCTCATGGGGGCATTTCTGACATCTGGGAATGCAGCCAAAGTGTATGTATTTATATGAGTTCTGTCTCAAGAATGTGCTTCACGACCCCATTCCTTTGATTATAATCTAATCGCACGCAAGTGCAGGAACACCTTCTGCTGCGACAATAGCCTGGAGAGAGACATACTACCAGCGATCAGAGCCTCCTCCCTGGTTTTTCAGTTCAGAGGACATATCATACATCCCCAGGCCATTTCTTACCAAGCAAAAGTCTTAGAAGAAGCATGCTTCCAGAAAAATAAATATGCTATTTTTAAAAACATCACTCATAAAACTTGCTCTTAGCTTCTTTGAAAGACTAATAATAATAATATAAAAAAGCTTTGGAGTAGATCGATCTGGGATTCAGGTTTTCAGGTTGGGATTAAAAGAAATACATGTATGATGTCCAATGCTAACAATGACTCTAAATGCACATCAGCTTTATGTGTTAAATTGTCTTTCTGACTCAGTGCGTTTGTAAGTGCCCTATGCCCCACCTTAGAATAAAGACAGGGAATAGTAAAAAATGCTTTGTCATCAAGGACTTTGTTATCAAATGTGGACTCAGCCACTTACCAGCTGTAGGTGTAAAAATCCTTCTCCGAGCTCCAGTTTCCTCATCTACAAAATGGAGACAAAAAATATCCAACTCTTAGGGTTGAAAGGATTCAATGAGATAATGTCATACAGCCTTGGATAAATGTTAATCTCCCTCATTCCCACATCTTTGCTTTGGATGCAGTAGAGAGATCATTCAAACACGTATGGCCACATCCTTACCACCAGGAAGATTACAACCTTGTCGAAAAGACAACACTTAGTAACGTATAATAAACTGCCAAATTGGTAGGAGATTGGAAATGATCAACACATAACAGGTGACGTCATAAAGGGGATGGCCCAACTGGGAACACCTCACAGAAAAGATGTGTTGTGAAGGACGGGCAGCTTGGAGCAGAGAGGAGGCATCAGTTCCAGCCCAGGCGTGAAGGGAGGAATCAAGTGGAAGATGTGTATGAGAGAGTAGAAGACAAGACGAGCCAGACCAGGCAAGAGAGGCCACAGAGGGGAGCCACACAAAACGGTATGGCAGAGAAGGTGCAGGGGCATGGGGTGGGGGCATTGAGCAGCCAGGCAGAATCAGGTGGGCATGATTTCATCGGAAATGAGGTTAATTGCAGGTTCTGATATCATGAGATCAGAGTTTTATGAAATGAAATGCTAACGGCCTCCTCCCTCCCCAGACAAGAGGCAGGAGGAGGGAGTGAGAAAATCGTGAACAAAGGAGGGAAGGGGGAGGTCCACCAATGGCTCAGATGTGGGGGATAAAGGCGAAGAGGAATCGGGATGACTTCTGGTTTGAGTCATAATAACAAGGGAAGTATATGGACCATCCCAGGGACTCAGGGGTTAGAAAAGGGGGTTGACTGAAGAAGAAAACCATTTGGTCAATTTTGGACAAGTTTATGGTGAGGTAGCTGAACAAGGGCCCTCTGTGTGCATGTCTCCGGGGAGTGCATGCCCCTGAAAGGCAGGGCCTGGTTCCACTTCTATTTAATTCCATCCCCTCCCCTCCCTTTACTCCAGCATCGTGTTCCTTAAAACCTCAACGGGATTCATAACTAGGTCTGCCTGGATGGAGGCAGGAAGTTATTCAAGCTGTCCGGAGGAAGCCAGAGGCGTGTTTCACACCTGTGTTTCCCAAGTCGTAGTTGAGTCCCTGAAATAGTCAGCTAGTGGTCCCGTAACTGTTCAGACTCCCTCACCTTTTTGCAGCAGAAAAATAAGAGTTTCTGGAAAGGATTTGACTCCATATCAGAGATTCTCATGTCTTAGGGAGACCCAAATGCTATAGAGAATCTTAGAATCCTAAGGTAACCTGGAGATGTTCTTTTATGTGCCCTTGATAATATCCTTCCTCAGTCATGTGTATTCCAGACATCTCCTCCCTGTTGGTAGTTTGTCGTGTCTCTTTCTGTAAGGTACCCTTTGATGAATGCTCAGAGGTACCTTGGATGGATTCTCTTGCCCATGTATTCTGCCTCCAGGGAAGCCCACCCTTATCTACTGCTGTGGTTGACCATGACTTGGGCCAGCATTGCTGTGTGGGATTCCGGGCACCAGAACAGCAAGCAGGCCTGGAGGCCGCCAGCATTAAGGAATCGAGGAAGAGAGTTCCAGATGGAAGCAGCAGAGTGTGAAGATGCTTGACTGCAGGCCAGCCCCGGGGCGGGGGGAGAGGTGCGGGGGCTTGGAATGCCCTAAAAGGTTCCAGACCGGTGGAGAAAGGCTGCTAGGAAAGGCTGAGAGCATCGGCACGCAGACCCAAAGGAACGTCTGGTATTCAGCCCCTGTGTTAGGAAGATCTGAGGCATTACTGACTCCCCAGGATTGAAATCACCCTCACCCTCAAATTCTCATATCCACACTCCAGCCTCCTGCCAAGATCACCAAAGCAGTGTTTCACGAACCGAGAAGGAAATGCGCCATCACCCTTGTAGGTCATTCATTCAAGACCCCCTAACACTTCCATTGCCTTCTATGCAATGTCAAGAAGAATTAAGAAAAAAAAAAATCAAACTTCAGATTGTTCTGAACTAGAAGGAAACAGATAAATGCAGGGGAAGTAAGGCACACTGAGGAAATGAATGAAAGCTGGAGAACAGAAGGAACAGCCAGGAGTCTGAGAGGGTATGACATACAGACCATACTCTCGAAAGGGCGTCTCGATGTTCTTTCATGGAGAAGACAACCACACTAGCCTCTGTTTCCTCATCCATAATATGGGGAAACCACTCTCTACCTTGCGTTATTGATGTCACAAAGGGTAAAGCCCGTTTTAGATGCTAAAGACCTTGACATGTCGAAAGGACGCTTCACCCCCAGATCCTCTTCCAGAAGCCCTGGATGAGTAAGTGGGGCCAGCGCCATCTGTAACGAGCTCCCAGACTGTGCTCATCCTTGCAGCTGCCAACACTCTTCCTGCTTGCAGATCATAACTTACTTCCTTCACCAAATGAACCATGACTGGACCACTCCCAGAACTTGGTGATCCCAAGCCCTCCAAGACCATTTCCCACCAGTCTCCATCAGAGCTCCCACATGGCAGACGCAGACCCCTCCTGGAGGCAGGGACCAGCCACGGGCCCACATGGAGGTGAAGAAAGAACACTGAGGACTGGCTTAGAGCCAGAAAAGCCTGAAACATCATCTTAACTCCTGTGTTTGAACCGCAGCCTAGGGAACTCTGGAGTCTCGCTGAGGTGTTTCGATGGGGAACAGGGGTAGCTGAGGATTAGTTTTCAGTCCCCTACCCCTGCCTCAACCACAGAAGTTATGTTACTGGTCTTATATACTGGGGTTCCATATATGCTTTTATTTACAAAATGGGTCGTGTCCTTCTAAATTATGTTTATAAACCATCTGCTTGCAATAATACATTTTATAGATAAAGAAACCAAAGTTTAGGGAGGAAAAATTAATTGTAATCAAGACTCCTTTAGGATCAAATACCAGACCCAAGGGGAGAATTCTATTGAGAAAAGTGCCCATGCTGTTGAGCCCAAACTAACATGACATGCACAGGAATCCCTGTGTAGCCTTATATTTTTGCTGAGCCCTCTCCTTTCTGATTCCTAAGTACTTCTAGGACAGGTAGAGGTGCTATTTAGGAAATGTCCTCTGTGCATCCTCACTCTAGGGCTCTGTAGGTCCTTCCTTCAGCCCTGCTTTGTTCATCCTCCATCATTAACACTCTGTATCACTGGTCAATCTAGACTATGAACACTCTGAGGGCAGGGACAGGGTCTAATTCCATAAGTCTCTGTAGTCTCCACATTAAGCACAATGCCAATAACTCATGAGAAGCCCGATAGATGGCTCCTGAATGACTGAATGACTGAATGAATGAATGAAGACACTTCTGAATGAATGAAGACACTTCTGAATGAAGACAGACATAATCCCCTGGTTTCTCTTCTCTAAGTAAGTTAACCTCCTTCACGTTTTTCCCCCCTTCTGGGTTACAGAGGGCTAATGCTGTAGATTCTCTCTAAGGGAAAACTGGGCAGATGTACTTGGGAACATTTAAAAAACTAGGTTGGCATTGGAGAGGAAACAGCCAATATATTTAGCTACCCATGGCATGCCAAGGCCTTATTGAGACAGAAATAAGCACTGGAGGAGGAATCTCAATTAAATATTTTTCTAAGCAGTCAGTTCTGGGCTTTGCCTGAACATGGCTCTGCAGAGCTGGGGTGAAGCACAGGACAGAAAGCCAAGAGGATTGCGAGTGGGCCTTCTGAATCATCTTGGACCTCGGCGGCTTGCAACGTAAAGCTGGCGACCCCAGGGGTGGGAGACTGGCCTACCTTCCTTGGTCCGAGGATCAGGACACCCTAGTTTCAGGTGCTTTCCAGGATCCCCTACATTGGAGGGACGCATCCTCTCCTCTATACCTATTCTTAAGTGGTACCATATATCTGAAATATTCCTCCTGCGAGTTCCCCCCAACGATTTCCATTAGTCAACAGTTCCTGAGAATCCTGCCTCATCAAGAAAGTATTCTAGGAGTGACCTGAGGGGAAACAATGACATCTTGGGCACTGACTCTGCCACGCGTCCTGCTTATCTTTGTTAAAACACACAGCACTTCAGTCCAGAGTCAGTAGGATGACCACCACCCACTGGCTGGGGCTTGGGGACGGGCCCTTGTGCCAGACAGGGTGGATGGAAGCGGGTACCTGGTGCTGGCACAGGCAATCCAGTACAGAAGCCAGATCAGTCTGCCAGGGGACACACATGGGAGTCATAACAAATATCTCTCTTTTTTCATATTTTGAGAGATCTTACTGTTTTGAAAACAGCTTTTCTCACTTAAAAATGTATCATCAACATTTTCCCATGTCATTGAGTATTCTTTTAGAACATGATTTTTTAACATCTATATAGCATCATGCTCTCATTTGGAAGTCAGACTTTATTTAGCCAACCTCCAGCTGTTAGGCATTTAGATTGTTTCCTGTTATTATAACGCTGAAATGAAGACCCTCAGGGGTACAACGTTGTGTTCATTTCTAATTGGGTCAAGAAGCAGGATGGCCGGGTGGTTAAAATCAGGGGCCTTGCAGCTGTCGTCCCCAGATCTCAATCCCTTACCTCAAATGACATAACCTCTCTTGGCCTCATTTTCTTTATTTGTAAAATGATGATTTGCTTGGGAAAAGTATTAATAATACTTACCTTACAAGGTTGACCTGATAATTTCTGAATATAAAGTACTTAAAACAATGTCATCCTTGACACTGTGTCGTTGGTTGAGAAAGTATTCAAGCTTTAATTATTATGTCTTTGGGGTTATATTCCTTGAAGAAGACTTTCTGGATCAGCAATTTTATATATATTTTCAGGTCTTGGAAACATATTGCCCACTGCCCTTCTGAAGGATTATGCCAAACCCACAAGCAGCTTGTAAAGATGTTGGGTTGTCCACAGTCTTCCAAATCTCTTCTTTTAAAATACCCAAGATGTTTGCTTTCGCCAACCTGGACTTCTCTGTAGCTGTGGGATTTAGGACTACTGACCTCTCTTTCCTGAAGCCCTCGAATCCCCGGGTTCTGTCCCCGTGTTCTCTGGGTTCTCCATCAATGTCTCCGATCTTCCTCCATGTCTCTTGTTGGGTGCACACTCCTGGGACCAGGCAATCCTGGATGTTACCTCAGGTCCAGGCGTCAGTGGTCTCCTCTCCATTTTCCAAATGCTCTTTCTTGGAGGTCTCATCCCCTTCCACCCATGCCCTTGGTTTGCTAGTTGACATGTCTAGTTCTCACTTGTCATGAATGTCCCAATCCCACATCTCCACGTGGGTGTCCATCATCTCAAATCTTCAAGCCTGATGCCAAATCTGCCATATCCTGCTTCCTCTCCTCCACCTCTGCCAGGCAAGCTCCTTGTTTCTATTTTCATGTCACCAAAGCTTGAAATGTCAAAGACACCTTGGATTCTTCCTCCTCATCCTTGGTCATCAGACCAATCCACAATTTTTTCTTAATAGCTTTGTAGGGTGTCTCCCCCTTGCCATTTCCAACACTTTCTCCCTTATTTGAACTTTAATCATAAGACAGATCCTCTTGTCTTCCAGCTCTCTCCTCCTGCACACGCCTTCCTTTGCTCGACTTTACAACGGATCTCAGGAGGCCCAGTCACCCCCCTGCTCAAGGATCCTCTCATTGCCTGAATAAAGTACACACTCCTCCACTTGGCATTCAAGGACTTCAAAGACTTGACTCTACCCTAGATTTCCAGGTGTGTCGCTTTCTATTGCAGCTCTCTTTGCCTGGAACGTTCATTTGCTCTAAATTCTATCCATCCTCAAATCATTCTCTTCCCTGAAGGCTTTTCTGACCATTCTGGCCTGCAACCATTTTAGTTAGGACTGTTAGCACTACAGGTAATGGTTTCAGAAACACTCGGACTGGTTTCACCCACAAGGATATTTGCTGGCTTCCGTCAAAGGAAATCTATAGGTAGAGTAGCCAATGAGGTCAACTATTGCTAACCAATATTTGTCTCTCTCTCTTTCCCAACAAAACTTCAATGTTGTTCAAGTCCCCACGTCCCCTTCACACAGCCATGTGCTCCAGGGAGGCTGACTTCATTCTTCACTTGAGTAAGTGGTGATTAAGGACCCAGGTGCTGGAGTCTGAGTTTAAAACGTAGTTCTGCTACTTCCTAGCTGTGTGGTCCCTGGGTAAATCATTTAAACTGTTTATTTCCATTTCTCCTGTATAAAATGAGAATATTAATAGTATCTCTTCTAGAGCATTATGATACAGCACTTAGGAGAGTGCCTGGTCCATAATAAAAATTATATTATGGAGGGCTTGCTATTTTTACCCCACCTAATAAGACAATCATGGCATTCCAAGGGCACTTGTGAAAAAGTCATGAGGGAAGTCTGCCAGGGGCCTCCTGGGGAGATTGTTCTAACTCTTAAGAAGGAGGCACAAAATTTCTTGACTCTCATTTTCTCGACTGCGCCACGTCTGAAGTCTTTGTCTGGGATGTACAGCCGGAGGCAGACGGACCTCAGTGTTGATCGAATAATGTCATCAAGGACCCCGACTCTCTTGTCTCCTTGCTCATCCCTCTTCCACGCGCTGGCAGCAACCAGCAGCAACCAGAGGAGTAGAGAGACTGCCCCTTCCTGTGTCTCTGCAGGAGCAAGACAAGTTTTCCCATCCGCCGCCCGGCATTCCTGCCTCGTTAGCTAGAACTGTGTCGCATGGCCTTCCTCGAACCAACTGATGGCAAAGGAAATAGGATTTTCTGTAGCCCCATCAGGGCAAGCACAGCACTGGGAGTGAGGTCATCATTCTCCAAGACGACAGTGCACTTTCCGGCAGCACCTCTGCGGGCTCTTTGTCCACCGGCAGTGATATCAAAATAAAGTATTTCCACGTAGGCTTCAAAAGACCTGGGTTCTGATCTGCACACTGCTGTTAGCTAGCTGGTGATTCTGAGCCAGTCACTTAAATTCTCTGGGCCAGTGTGCTCATCTTGAAAGTGGGAATAGTCACCCTGCCTTCTTGTAAGAATCCAACGAGAATGTGTGAAGGAGCCCCTCGTGAGCTTGGAGATGCTCTATAAATGTGAAGTATGTGAACTCCGGAGGGCTGTTGTCCTCTTTTACGAACTCCCTCTCATGGGCAAGAGAGCCCCTAGAGTCGGCAGCCAGCTCCGGAAGTGAGTCAAGAATCGGTCTCCTCCCGCTCATCTGCTCTTTTGGGCTCCCTCATCTCACAACCCACTCTTGGATCCGCAGCCCCACCGGGTGTTGTCTGTCCATCTCTACCCTCATGGCCCCAGACCTCTTTCGGACCGGTTTGTTGGCTTGTTTTAGTTTTCTTTCTTTTTTTAAAAAAAGTTTTTATTTGAGTACCATTGACACAACGTTACAGTAGTTTTAGGCGCACCACCACACAGTGATTCAACAGGTCCGTATGCTACGCCATGTTCACAAGTACAGCTTGTCTGTCACCAGACCACACTATTATAATACCGTTCACTGTATTCCCTATGCTATACCTTTTATTCCCATGAATGCATTCCCATGATTCATTCATTCCGTAACTAGGAGCCTGTATCTCCCACTCCCTTTCATCCATTTTGCCCATCCCTCACTCACCTCCTCTCAGGCAACCATAGGTTTGTCTTCTGTATTGAAAAGTATGATTCTGCTTTTTGTTTATTCATTTGTGTTTTTTTTTTGTAAGTTCCACATTTAAGTGAACTCATATGGTACTTGTCTTTCTCTGACTCATTTCACTTAGTGTAATACTCTCTAGGTCCATCCATGTTGTCCCAAAGGGCAAGATCCCATCCTTTTTTTTATGTCTACAGAATATTCCATTTGGACTGGGGAATCTTTAGGAAAGGCTCTTTCGGATGCCTATGCCTATGGACCGCAAATCTCACTGCCAAGAGGGCTGAGATGTTGCATTTTTCATCCAGGAGCTCTGTGCTATCTTTCCTTTGACCCAGTCTCTTGAGATCTGTCAAGGTCAGACAGGAAACATTTTAGAAAGTAGTTGTTAAAAGCATGAACTCCAGGAGCACCTGGGTGGCTCAGTCGGTTAAGTGTCCGACTTCGGCTCAGGTCACGATGTCGCGGTCCGTGAGTTCGAGCCCCACATCGGGCTCTGTGCTGACAGCTCAGAGCCTGGAGCCTGTTTCAGATTCTGTGTCTCCCTCTCTCTCTGACCCTCCCCCGTTCATGCTCTGTCTCTGTCTCAAAAATAAATGAACGTTAAAAAGAAATTTAAAAAATAAAATAAAATAAAAGCACGAGCTCCAGAATCAGGCAGTCTCTGGGTTAGAATCTGGACTTCAATGCTCAGTAGCTGGTTGATCTAAGCAAATCCTTTAGCCTCTGAATCCAGTTTCCCCATCCTTAAAACGGGACTATGGGGCTATGCCTATAAGGCTGCTCTGATAAAACATGTGAACCGCTTAGCACTGTGCCTGGCAGGGAACAAGAGCTCACCAGGCAGAAGTTCGGCTTTCTCGTTGATTTGTAACAATTATTGGGGAAAACGTGAAGAACCCAATTCCAGCTCCTCTCCAGCCCTTGAGCAGCCAGGAGCCTTGGCAAGAGAACAAGGAGATCCGGTCCTGGCGCTACGGGCCACAAACTGCTCTTGGTGACCTCCTTCCTCTCCGAGCTTCCATTTCCTGATCTACAGTGTGATGGGGGCCGCGTGGGGTGATCTGAGGCCCCTCCTCGCGCAGATGCTCACGGGCTTCTTTTCGTGGCTTCCAAGTTCTCCCGTGACAAGACTTTCAGAGTCTCCTCCCATCTATCTGGTTTCCAAAACTGGCTCGGGGGACAGTCCTGTCCGGGGCGTTTGCTCCGGGGGGGGGGGGGGGGGGGGGGGGGGGGGGGGCCCTCCCGTTTCTGGGCAGGGACACAACACTTCCAGGTGGGCGCGGTTAACCCTTTCACTTCCATCCGGGGCTCTTCCTGCCCTGCCCCCACTCCAGCCCCTCTCCGCGATCCCCCCCCCACCCCCCTCCACTCCAGGCCTCCCTGTCCTCTCACTTTTTTGTCTGCTGCGCAAATTCCTGGCTCCCTAAGCCAGGTAGAAAAGCGGTTTAGTTCGACCCAATCTGGCACTTTCTCAGAACCTCCCCTGTCTCTGGCACATTCCTTGTGTTTGGGCAGGACCCAGAGAGCTAGAGAATTCCTCTCCTCCTTAGCGTGGGTCCTCATGTTGGCATGCCAACAGCCCCAAATATTTAAAGCAATCATGAAAATGAGCTCAGAGTCCCATGCCAGCTCCTTGAAAGGAATTAGGCTAAAAACAGGACAAAGGAAGAGGTGAGGGCAAACGGAAAATGCCATGGAAGGCACTGCCCAGCACGGCCAGGGCCCAGAACCCTCCTCACAGCCTTCATTCATCTGCAGCCAGGCCCTGTGCTGGGCCCTGGGGATGCAGAGTTAAATGCACTGTCACGCCTGCCCTCCAGGAGCTCCCAGCCCAGCCGGGGAGGCTGTACAAACAGACCATCACAGTACAGGACGGTAAGTATGGCCGAGGTGCCACCAGAGGTCCAGTGGAGCCACCAAGGAGGGGCATCAGTTCAACTGGGGAGGGTCAGCAGCGCACCTCCAAAGGCCGGGCCCCGGGCCTGACTGAGGACGGGCATTCACCAGGGGACGAGGCAGAGGGCGTGCTTCCAGGCAAAGGGGAAACAGCGGATACTAAAGCACAGGAGCAAGAAGCAGGGTGGAGAGAGGAATAAAGTGCTCATGCGTAACTGCTTTGTAAACCGTGGGGGCCCAGCTTCTCTCCCGGGCGTGTTGATGCACACGGAATACACAGGACAGAGGGTGGGAGTAGACCCAGCCCTACGATGTAAGATTTTAAAAACTGTTGACAGAGATGGACACTTGGATGCACATAAACAGAAAGTCTGGAGCAGAAAGCCTTTATCAGCAGGGGCTTTGAGTGTGAGCAGAGCCCTGTGTGTGCAGGGGAGGTGGGGGGTGGGGGCGAGCACGCGCACGGGAGGACCTTTCCTGTGATGGGTCTCGCTGGGTTGCTGGAGGGGAGATGGGATTTCCCAGGTCACTTGAGTGGTGGAAGAGAGTCAGCTTGGCAGGTGGGGAGAGCTGGCAGGCCCCCAGGCACCTGGCACAGCTGAGGGGAAGGTGCCAAGGTCAAAAGCAGATGCCTGAGTGAGTGAGTTATGACTCCGGGAGCCCCAGAGCCTGCTGGTTCCCAGGATGCGATGGGAGAGGCGGGCAGGCCCCGGGCCTCCTCCTGCCAGGGCACCTCAGAGTCCTCACAGTGGGGGTGGAGAGTGGCTTTGGCCTGAATCTTGGGGTGCTGGCCAGCCACGGGGCAGCCTCCTTGGGAAAGAAATGAGCAAAACGAAAGTGACACACGCAAAAATGATTATCAGCCGCTATTAAAAAAAAAAAGGAATCTGTTAGGACCAAGACATCTGCTAATAGCAGTGTGTTATTAGCATCGTCATCATCTTTATTTATTTAAATGGTTCTAGCATTTACTAAGCACCTACTGTAAGCCAGGCCCCATGGAGCCTCACCGGCACTTAACCTTCACAAGAACATCAAGAGAGCGGTATCCTTACTGATCCCATGTCACAGAGGAGGAGATGTCTTCTTGGGAGCCTAAATGAGAGGTCCAGGGGGCCCTACAGCCAGGCAGCGTATATTTAAAAAGTGGCAAGTGTTGGGGGCTGAATCACGTCCCCCCAAGTTAGTATGCCGACTCCCTAACCCCTGGTACCTCAGGATGTGGCTGTATTTGGAGACAGTCTTTCAGGAAGTGATTAAGGTAAAATGAGGTCATTAGGGTGGGTCCTAATCCAACGTGACTGGGTCCTAATAAGAGAAAATTCGGGTGCACATGGGTACAGAGGGGGGACCATATGAAGACACAGGGAGAAGCCCGAAGGGTCCTCACAAGAAACCAACCCTATCGACCCTTTGATCTTAGACTTCTGCCCTCCAGAGCTGACAGCCGGTGGGTACACACTGTTGATTGAGCCCCTCGGTGTATCATATTTGTCACAGCGGCCCGGAGGGACTACATCAGGGGTCGGTGGCCCAGGAGGGCCTCAGAGAAACCAGGAGCGTCAAGTCTGTGAGGAGCATGTGGTGCCCACACAGAGGAGCTAACCACCTCCGCCTCGTCCTTGGCCGTGGGGAACCCGAGGACGCTCTGGCATCCTCCGTTCCGAGGGGGACGGTGGTTTCTTCCTTCACGAAATCAGGACTGGAAGTCAGTGGATCACAAACTGGTGTTTAAAGAGCTTAAAACACAAGGCCTAGAACAAAGCAAAGCCATCATAATCTTTCCACTCTAGAGGCTTTCTTGGACAGACCTCTACGAGACGTGAGGTCAACGGGGGCAGATCGGTATTTCTACCTGGTTTGAGAAGGAAAACTGATGCCCAAAAGGAAGTCGTGTTCTCACATGAAATGCACCAGAGCCCCGAGGACGCACTCGTGAGAGAAGTCATCAGGACGGGTCAGTAACTGGGTCTGTCGTCACTATTGTCTGGGCTCTTGGACTCCTCAAAGCAAGTTCATCATTAAGGAAAAAAAGCAACGGGGCGCCTGGCTGGCACAGTCAGTAAAGCATGTGGCTCTTGACCTCGGGGTCGTGGGTTCAAGCCCCACGAAGTTACTTAAAATTACTTACGAAATTACCTAAAAGAAACAAAATCTTTAAAGAAAAAGGCAAAAATATGGTCTTGAGGTTTGGGTAATCAGAATTGGTCTAGTTAGAGACTGGGGTGGGAAAGGGGGTTTTGAGGGTTCTAGTCAGCCCCTTATGTAGGGTGACCCAAGTCACCCTCGAATCTGCAGTCAATATGGAAATCACCAGAAGTACAGAGGGCTGAGGGCTCCAGGTTATAGGACTGTGGGGTCTGGAGACAGGGGGTGCAGGGGAGACATCCTGAAGCGTAAAGAAAGTGGGATTTCTGGGTTGAGGGCAGACTTTGAAATAGGTACAGGCTACTAGGACAAAGAGAAGGCCAGCCAAAGATGGGGATCTGAGATGAGGAGGGCGTTCTGGAGGAGGCACTCTGGGAGCTGGGCTCCAAGGGAGGAAGGAAATGGACCTCAGAGGACAGAGGAAGATGCTTTTTCCCATGGCAAGTGTGAGAGAGAAACTCTAGAAGGTTCAGTGGACAGCAGGCAGGAAGCCCTCAGTGAAGAGTTGAATGCCAGGAGGGGAGCCCTGGGCAGCCCGTGGTGTGTGTGTGTGTGTGTGTGCACGTACATGTGAGTCCTGGCACTTTCTTGGGGGGGGGGGGGTTACCTGGTCAAACATCTCCTGGGCGGAGTAGGGCTAATGCAGCCAGAGCTAACACCGGCGAGATTTGGAGAGAGCTGGGGGGATTCCTCAGGCGCCTTCCGCGGGGAAGGGGGAGCAGGGATGAAGGGTCAGGAGAGGGGCCTGCTGGATTTTCAATCAGACCTATAGTGTCAAGTTTCAGCTCGAGTGATGTCCAAATGTCTCATATTTCTATTTTATCATTTCCACACTTACTTCCAGTAAGCAGAGCACGCCATCTGCACGATGTCGGGCCAAGGAAGTCAGACCGGAGAGGAAATTGCACTACGCAGCCTAATCGGTCCGATACGCCTGGGATATCAGCTGAGACATGTGTGTCTTCACTTATCTAAGTCCTGACGTCCTGATTATTCCCGAACAGGATGTTTCCCGTTTGGTCTGGCCGACAGGCGGCTCCAAAATGAACGACAGAGCTGCAGGCTTCAGTCTCCCCGAGAGCTTCTCTAACCCGCTCCTAAATCACATTTTTCCCCGGTCGCTGCGAATGATTCTCATGTGTTGACAGGTTCTGCAGTTCAAGACAAGACAGCGGCCCCAGTCCCGGTCTGAGAGAGAAGCGAACAGTGCAGCGGGGAGGCGACGTGAGGCGATGCTCAATGACACGGGCAGGAGGGGGCCTGCCCGTCCTTCCCTGCCCGCTCCTTCTCGGGCCTGCTGACGTGTCCTCTGCAGCCCTTGGGGGCAGTAGCCCATCTGGGGCAGGGCACGTACTCTCCAAACCTTAGTTTCTTCTTCCTATGAAAAGCCGGCCTTGTAGGGCTGCGGGGAGGGTGAACGTGTTACACACGAAGAGCTCCTAACACAGTGCCTGGCACACAATAACCACTCAAGAAATGCTTTCAACAACGATAACTAACAGCGGGGGCGCCGGCTGGCTCGGCGGGTAGAGCGTGCCGCTCTTAATCTCAGGGTCGTGAGTTCAAGCCCCAAGCTGGGCGTAGAGTTTACTTAAAAAATCGTAACGGTGAATACTTATGTCAGGATGATTTTAAGCCCTTCACGTACAGGACAAATCTAATCCCTCACAGCCCTGTATGGCAAACTCCCTGATTGTCTCCACCTCACAGAGGAGGACACTGAGGCACGGGGAGGTTCTGTAAATAGCCCATGGTCTGGGAGCTGGTAGATCGGGGATTCTGACTCTGGCTCCAGAGGCTAGCTGTGAATAAATAAATGAACTAATTAAAAAGTTGATATATCGTGGGGCGCCTGGGTGGCTCGGTCGGTTAAGCGTCCGACTTCGGCTCAGGTCATGATCTCACGGTCCGTGAGTTCGAGCCCCACGTCGGGCTCTGTGCTGACAGCTCAGAGCCTGGAGCCTGTTTCAGATTCTGTGTCTCCCTCTCTCTCTGCTCCTCCCCTGTTCATGCTCTGTCTCTCTCTGTCTCAAAAATAAATAAACGTTAAAAAAAAAAAATTAAAAAAAAAAAAAGGTGATATATTGTTGGATAGATGGATGGATGGATGGGTGGATGGATGGAGAACACGGAAATCACCAGAAGTGCAGAAGGGGCGACACGCGTTATCAGTAGGGGTTAGGCAATCTAAGCAGCACACGGACCGCTTGAGGGCCGGGAGTTCTAATCCCGGCCCCAGCTGCCCAGGAACGACGCTGCCGTCAGTCATCGAACGTTGCCTCCCAGAAGCCTGGCCTACACTCACCCCGCAGTGCAGGATGCCTCTCTTACTGCAACAGGGATAGTATGCCGTAATTTGGAAGGTTAGACCTGGACAGGACCTAGAGATCACCTGACCCCTGATTTTACGTTTGAGGGGATTGAGGCAAGAACAGGGATGTGACCAACCCAGGGTCACGCGGCGTCTGCTGCGACACCCGCATCCGTGCCAGCCCTGTAGTCACTCTACCCTATGGCCTCGTCTTCACCCCAGGAAAGTCATGTCTGCAGGTTGGGAGGGGAATTATGGAAGAAAAAACAAGTTTGAAGAGTTGAATACGTTGCATGGCAGATGTTTTACAATGTGTTCTTTTGTTGCAAGCAGGTTCTTATTTAGGAGAGTCTAATGCAGTCACCAGGCCCCATCTCTCCCCACCCCTGCTTGAAGTCATAGGGACATCACTTGTACAGGACGCTTGTACAAAACGCACTATCCTCGGGCCAAACAGGCCGCTTGCCGTTCCCCAAAAAGGCCTAGGGCCTTCCACATCCCCGCCAGCCAACAGACATTTGCTCCCTCTGTTCCCTCTGCCTGAATCCTGCCCCGCCCCTTGCTTCCCCCTCCACACGTGGAGAAACCCTCCCCAGCCTCAAGGGGGCAGCCTGAGAGCTGCCCGCTCTGTGAAGCAACCCCAACCCTCACAGTCAGAATGGACTTTCTGGGCTCCAGCGGCACCTTGGGCCAGTGGCTAAATCCCGGCTCCCACGCCAGCCAGGCCTGGGTGGGAATCTCCGTACAAGTACCTTAACAGTCTCCCTGTCTCCACTTCCCCGCTGATCAAATGAGGATAACCATAACCCTAACCCTCTCCTCGGGGGGCTGCGTAAATGAGATCAACATACGTACATTAAGAATTTAGCACAGCACCTGGCACTCGGTAAATGCGAGGCATGAGCCTCCCCGGGAGGTCTTAGCCTGCATGCTGTTTTGATTTATGGTTGTTTGGGGTTTATGTCTTATCACCCCTCCTAAGGAGATACCTATCTTGTTGTAGGAACTAGGCCAAGTTCATCTTTCCACATCCATTACACCCTAAGCCCTGCACAGACCTGGTGACCATGCGTTCATTGGAAGTATACTGGACGCAAACAAGATGTCAGTGCAGCCAAGGGCAGAGGGTTACAGCGTTTGTAACCATGGTGACTGCCTTTTCAAACAGGCCTCAGAGGTTCTGTCGCCCCGTTACTAGCTGTCTTATGGATGATAAAAGCTCTGTCGAGGTCAGATAGTGCACATCAGGTTCTTTACAATCTTACTTCATGCTTACGAAAACCCTATGAGGTAGACGTGCTTATCCCTATTTACAGATTGGGAAACTGAGGCTCAGAGAGACTGTCATCTGCCAAAGGTCAGATGTCAAGTGTGCGGCAGAGCTGGGCTTTGAACCTAAGGCTTGTCTGACTCCCAAGTCTGTGTTGTCTATGCCAGGACTCTGAAAATGCCCTCACCGTCTGCCCCGGTGCCTGTTTCTGTACGGCCATCAAGGCGGGAAGGGCTTTTAGACTTTTAAATAGTTGGGGGAGGACACGTGGGTGGCTTATTTGGTTAAGTGGTGACTTTGGCTCAGGTCATGATCTCCCGGTTCATGGGTTCAAGCCCTGCATCGGGCTCCACACTGACAGGGCAGAGCCTGCTTGGGATTCTCTCTGCCTCTCTTTCTCTACCCTTCCCCCACTTGAACTCTCTACCTCTCTCAAAATAAATAAATAAACTTTAAAGATAAATAAATAATAAATGTAGTTGGGGGAAGAAATCAAAAGGAGACTAATATTTTGACATGCAAAAATTACACAAAATTCAGATTTCAGCGTGTGTAAGTAAAGCTTTATTAGAACACAGCTACATCCGTTCGTGTATGTATCGCTCGGCTGCTTTTGTACTATAAGAGCTGGAATATCTTCAGGAGAGATTGTCTGGCCCTCAAAGCCTAAACTATTTACTATCTGGCCTTTACAGAAAAAGTTTGCCAACTCTGGCTCAATGCCATGCCGCCTCCTACAGATAAACTTCCTGCAAAGGAAACTTCCCTTTCCTAAAAGTCTGCACCCATAAAAGGAAAGGCACCCATCCTTCCAACCGACAAGCTTGGTCTCAGGTTGACTTTCCCTACGCACACTGAGCCAGCCCTGGCTTCTCCCTGGCTTCTCTCGGCTGTCACCTGGCTCCTGGCACGATCTGAAAGGCAGAGCTGAGGGCAGCCTCTAGACTCCTCCAGGCAGGGACAGGCCAGAGCAAGCTTGGAGGAGAGGGAAAGGGATTTAGACCCAGAAGTCAGCTCGACTTCATTAATGCCTTCACCCCCTCCCCCGCCTTGATTCATGGTTTCTTGCCACATCTTGTTCAGCCATGAACATGCCCGGGCCCCAAGCAGCGACAGGCAGGCTGGGCTGGATGAAAGCACAGGGGCCCCAGTCCCCAGGATATGCTCTATCAGGCTTCCACCCTGGCCAGCTGGCAGAGGCCCACTTGGCAGAGCCCTCCCTGGGGGGCCTCAGGCAATTCCCTCCTGACCCGAGCCTCAGTCTCCTCATCTGTAAAATGAGAGGGCAGCGTGACTGCTCTCTCACCTGCTCCCGCACACCCGCAGAAGGCAGGCCCCCTTTAGATTGCTTAAAGGCCCCGGGAAATTCCATGACACCCTTTGCCCTTCCACTGGCCCCCCTGTGGGGTCAGTTCCAAAGAGCGGATTTTGCTCTTTATGGCATTCCTTCTTTCGGCAAGAATTTTTGAGCGCTGTGTGTCCAGCTCTGTAGAGACACAAAGGAAATAAAAGTAACAGAGAAGCTTTCTATTGGTTTCACGATACCAAATGCACCAGGTGAGAAGTTACAGAACAATCCCAGCAGATTCAGATTCCTTGGACAAATGCCGAGTGCCAGTTACATATTTGGCACGCTCCAGGTGCTTTCATATCCAGGCTTTTACTTAAACCAAAAAAAGCTCCTGTGGCCCAAGCATCCTTAAACCCATTTTCAGGTAAGGAAACTGAGACTCTGAGAAGTTGCTTGAGATTAAATGGCTGTAAAGAGGTGAAGCTAGGCTTTCAGTGCAGGTCTCACTGGTTCCAAAACCTGTGTATCTTCAAAGAACGGGGCTGCCCACTCCGGCCCCCAGCCAGAATGTAGTCGGGTGCCTCGCTGGATGCAGGATGGGGATGTTTAGACAAATTTCTTGAGAAGAAAAAATCTTAATTGAGCCCTTTCACACAGTAGCAGAAAGAGCATTGGACAGCGATCAAAAATTCTTCTAGGGGGCGCCTGGGTGACTCGGTTAACTGTCTGACTCTTGATTTCAGTTCAGGTCATGATCTCAGGTTCATGAGTTTGAGCTCCGAATCGGGCTTTGTGCTGATGGTGCAGAGCCTGCTTGGGTTTTTCTCTCTCTGCCTCTCTCTCTCTGCCTCTTCAGCTCTCTCTCTGTCTCTTTCAAAATAAGTAAATAAACTTAAAAAACAAATTCTTCTAGACCCAGCTCTGCATTTTAATGAGCCAAATAGCCCTGGGTGAGATTCCCCACGCCCCCCTCCCTGGGACTCAGTTTCCCCATCTATAAAACTCCAGTGGAGAAGCTGGATGGACTGATCTCAAAGTACCAATCACCCTCATCGCTTCTTCACAGATGCTGCACCTACTGCATTGTTCAGCTCTGACTCTGAATCATAAAACTCAACCCTGATGCCTGTATCAGGAGTGTAGAAAGACAGAAAACCCCTAATAAAACTCAGATAGTTGAGCTATATGGGTTCAACCACAAAACTCATTTTAATAAAAGAACAGAGACTAAACATGTTGGTTAGGCGGTGTCTTCCCTTCCTAATTCCATTCTGCTTGGGTTTTGTGGAATTTTCTTTCCAGGAATAACTTGGGCTTCTGTTGAATTTGAGGTTTTGGAGCCTCCTGCAGCAAGAAACAAGACAGGAAGGAATGTTGAAAAGGAAGCCGGTGTGAGGGTAGGTGGTAGAGGGAGGACTGAGACCTGAGGATGGGTAGGATTTAGGCAAAGTGCGGGCCACAATTTAAATGAAGAAAGAAGGGCGCCTGGCTGCCTCAGTCAGTAGAGCATGTGACTCTTGACCTTGGGGTCGTGAGTTCGAGCCACATGTTAGGTGTAGAGATTACTTAAAAATAAAATCTTAGAAAAATTAATAAATGAAGAAAGAAAGGGAGGAAAGGAGGAAGGAAGAGGGAGGGAGATCCCAAGGCCTTTTGAGGAAACAGTGAGGTTGCCAGTTGACTTAGATGGGCATCATCACAGGGGTTAAGAAGAAGAGACAGAAAATATGGGTGTCCTGAATGCTTACAGGGAATTCAAAATGTGACTTGACACTCAAGTGGCTACATGTACACCCAGCATCCAGATCTTGATTTCTAATATCATTCTACAATACAAGGAACCAGGGTTCTTTGGAGAAGTGGCTGATTCTAGGACTGCAGGAAAAAAAAATACTCACGCACACACACACACACACACACACACACGCATTATGAACCTGGAACATCTTACAATGCCAAAAAGTAGGGAAGTGCTCAAAAAATATTAAAAGCAATTTCTTAAACCTACATTAATAGGAGTGTGTCAAAGGGACACAGGAACCAACTAAAAGGGCTCTCAATGGACAAAGCTGGAACAATCTGTGCAACAAAGTAAAGCAGCAATGATTTCTAACCCAAAGTGTAGTCAGGAATCCACACAGATATAAATATATGAATAAATACATAAATGGCGAAGAAGAGAAAAATCTCTCTTATAGAAGAATTCCAAATGATTTGTATAGATAATCCTTTCTCAAGAAGAGGGGAACATAACCCCCCACTCTGCAAGTGTGGGTTGGGTGTAGCGACTTCCTTCCAAAGCACACTGTATAGAAATGGGGAAAAAGAGTAACTTTACAGTGAAGGAAGTTGACAAAGATGGCTGCCCTCTCGCCACATCCTCACAGGTCCCTTCCTCCTCTTACAAGGCCACTTGCTCTATCGGATCAGGGCACGGTCTCAGTTCACCTTTATCACCTCCTCACAGGCCCTGTCTACAACATTTGAATTCTGGGCAGACACAAACATTCAGTCCATAATACTTTTGTACAAACCAAATGATATATGTTAAATCTCGAGGTCTGGAAAATAAAGTGATACAAGAAGGAAAAACAGGAAGATACTCATAGATTTTAGATAGAGATATATCCATGATGACACTATTGTAATAGCAAAGAAAACCAAAGATTCATGCATAGGATGTCTGGTTTAAATTAAATCTGGCAGGTGGGCCTGGGTGGCTCAGTGGGTTAAGCGTCCAATGCCTGATTTTGGTTCAGGTCATGATCTCATGGATCATGGGTTTGAGTCCCAGGTCGAGCTTTGTGCTGACAGCATGGAGCCTGCTTTGCATTCTCTCTCCCTCTTTCTCTGCCCCTCCTCTCTCTCTCTCTCTCTATCTCTCAAAAATAAATCAACATTAAAAAAATGTATTATCTCTCCCTCTGCCCCTCCCCCCTGCTTGTGCATGCTCTCTCTCTCTCTCAAAATAAATAAAAAAATAATAATAAAATAAAATAAAATAAAATATTTAAAGAAAAAACATGGGGGTATAAGTAGATTTGCATTTTGTCACATGTGCATAAAAAGCCCTAGGAAGGTTATACTAGAAATCCATCTATTGGCAATGAGAGGAGAGCGGATGCGGGGTGATGGGGGTAAGGCAGGTGGAAGAATTCTGTTTTTCTGTTCCTGTTGCTTTACTTTTGAATAAAATGGAAAAAAACAAAGTGAGATGGTTTACAGAAAATGATTAACTTGAATACTAGGGAGGTGCTATGTGAATATGATGAAAGTCATAAGGGTTCTATGCAAAGAGTGTAGAAAAATATCACCAGCCTCATTCAACTGCTTCCCTCGCAGGAGAGCCCCAGTCCGGTGTCTAATGATTGACTGATTACTGATCACCCTTTAGATCTTCTGGGTTGAAAAATAAAGTAATAAAAGAAGAAAAAAACCACAGAATTATTCACAGATTTTTAGATGGAGAAGACACTGAGGGAGCTTCTAACTCGGGGACCTCACCAAACAAAGAGAAAGCGTCAGGGAAGGGGAGCAACTTGTCAAGGCTTGTTGGCAGACTGACAGCTCCTGGGCCCTGGACACTTGAGCTTCTGGAGGCTCCATATCACATCAAGCATGTCCGAGTGCATCCACACGGAATAAATTTTGTCCATGCAATCTCGAAAGCGGATTTTTAATTTTGCTTTTGGAGTGGTTTGACTATTAGTAACTTACTAAATTTATGGTTGCTTACGATTCTGGGGTGTTAATAGCTGTGTTCCCTGGGATTCCTGCAAAATATGAAAACCTCAACGAAGAGCTGTTCTCATAGAAAATTTGTACATGTTATGTCTACTAGCTAACGAAGGTGTCACAAGGAGAAGTTTTAATTAAACATGTATTCACTTTCGTCATGCAGTTTCCTCTTGCTATCTTTTTTGTTTCAAGACTTAGAATTTTTCTTCCTCCTGCAACACTCTTAAGGCACTGTGAGTTGGTGGCCTGGGTGGTAGGAACCCACACTCACTTCCTCCCAAACCACTGCGCCCTGAGATGGCCAATCTCCGCCAATCGCCAATCGCTGCCCGTCTCCCCTCCCAACCCCACCCCCCAGCATGGGCACTGTCAGACCCTTCCACGCACACTGATGCCGTTTATTTATGGAGGCGATGGAGCCCAGGGCCTCCAGTCCCCCACCCAGCCCCACCCCACCACCTCTGAAACACCCCGTTGTGAAAGGGGCTGGCCTTCCCTCTTTCAGCGCCTCCCACCCAGCCTCCCATTGACTCCATAAATCAGCAGGACTGCACAAAACTCCCCTGCAAGGTTTCCAGAAGGGATCAGCTTTCAGTAAAACAAATGGGGGGAGGGGGGTGCTTCTTAAAGGCAGAAGTAGGAAGAAATTGAGAGTGCAAGCTGGGGACTGCACGCTGGTGCCGGCCGGGCCTTTGTCTTCCCTCCAGGAGCTCGAGCCTCTCCTGCAGCCTCATCTTCATTTGCACGTGAGGTGGGGGGCTGGTGAAGGGGGAGCTCTTTGGAGGGGCTTCCGGGCTGGCAGCCCCCGTATACTCGTATACTCGCAGAGGAAGGTGAGGCAGGGCTGGAAGAGGCCAGATGGCCGGGATTAAGAGCTTCCCAGAGAGTCACGCTTCTCTTTCCCTTTAGGGACCCAAGGGAAGACCGTGAGGCCAGACAAAGGGCGTGATGCCGTCTGTTGTACGGTATGTGGCCGCACAGGGCTGCTGTGTGGCCACTCTTACTCCTACGTCTCAGAGAGCACAAGGGACACAGAGCCACCCAATTCGCTTCGCATTTGCACCAGCCGCGCTGTGTACCAGTGCCAGTACGCGACGAATTCCTGTACTTGTTACATGCTTAGCCTGTGTCTCTCACACTTGTCCGGCACACGCCTGGTGAGCAGCCGTAGTTAAGGCCATATATATATATATATACCAGTCAAATATAACACTGATAATAACAGCTAATGCTTGCGGCTTCTCTCTGGTGCTGGGCATTTTGCTGAATGCTCCACTCTTGTCTCATTGAAATCTTAGAGCCACTCACTGAGATAGGGATCCTTATTATCTCCATTTCACAGATGGGGAAACTGAGGCCTGGAGAAGTTGAATACCTCCCCAGAATCACACAGCTGGGAGAGCCACAGTCATAGAAACCTAGAGAGTGGGGTTAAGCTCCTCCTCTGAACCAGTCCTTTCCACTTGACTTTTGATGGACTTTTGATTGCCGTTACAAGTTCGCCGGTGACCCGTGTTCATGCCCATCATAGGATGAAAGGAGAGTCCTCCACCGGACTCAGAGTGGTCATTCACAAAGCACCTGTCCTCAGGGACTCCCCAGCTCCATTGTCACTTGCTACTGCTCCCCGTGGCGCTTTGGTACCACGCAGCTGGCACTAACTTAGCTGTGTACATCCTCTCCTTTGAGTTTCGTGCCCGCCCTATGAGGAGGGTGGGGCAGGCCTTTCTATCCTTACTCAACCCATGGGGATATTGAGCATCACGGGGGTGAAGAGACTTGTCAAAGGTCACCACAAGCATTTGGTCCAGTTGGAATTCTAGCCCAGCTTTCTAAAGCCAAAGCCATCTGCTATTGCTGGTATGTCAGGGTCATCACAAGGAAGGGAAGGAGACTCTCCAGGGTCCTTGGTTCTATGGCTTGTTCTTCTCTCACCAGAGGTCGGAAAACAGCTCTCTGGGATTCCCCATAATGGCCAACAACGACCATTCCTTCCCAGCACTTGTTAATCATCGTTCCTTTAGGTCTTGCAGCTCCCAATATGGCCTTATGCTCAAAGCACCAGCATGCCCCTGGGGAGAGTAACGTAATCGGCCCCCTAACTCTTTCATCTTGAGGAAGTTCACAGTCTCTTTAGGAAGGAAAGGAGACCACTGAGCTAAAAGTTAGGTAGTGGACAGGAGTGAGGGAGACAGCGGAGGGGAGGGGAGGAGGACTGCAGGCCACATACAACTTCTTTATGTTTTGCCAAGGTTGGTCCAGCACGCTGTAGACAGCACGCTGCATTTAGGAAGTGAGAGAAGGCGGCCTCCATCTTCCGACATTTTCTTTGATTCTCTCTTCTGCTTTCTGTCCCTCACTCTCACCTGGACCACCTCAATCTTGTTGATCCAGCAGTGTTAGAGGACGCCAGGATTCAAGAGGAGGATCACGTGATCAGGGTGAGGCTCATGGGGCTTTCTTGAAGGAGCCAATTCTGTCAGAGGTAGCCTGGCTGCAAATGAGGCAAACTCTTCACCCAGATCCTTAGCGTCAAAGGAATAATCCCAAAGGCTAAAGTCTCAAAGAAGTCCACCAATTCAGGCACAGCTAGCTAACCAGCTACCTTACGTGACCTTGGGCAGATTGTCTGCTCTCCAAGTTCAGTTTCTTCAACTGCAAAATAAGGCTAGTAGAAGACATATCTCCACTGATTGGGTGAAGATCCACGGAGGCACTCTAAGTTCTTTGTAAACTCCAAGCCAACGGAGAGATGTCATTATTCCCCAGGCACTAATCATCTTTACCCCTCACTGGTTGTTATACACAAAGTGAGCATCCGATTCTGCCATTAAATTTTTTTATTGGGAGAGATAAAAAGGCAACACAAATTTAAAAACAAAGCAGATCATTAGCGTAGGAGAGCTGGCTTGGAGAGCCGGTAGTGCACTGAAGCCAACAGCAGGCTTGACAAAGAAATGCCAAAGTCTCTAACCTTTGCACCGCACTTCACCGGGCATTGGCCCCTGACCCACAGGTAACACAAATATTTTTTACTCCAATGTATTTCTTGGTTCAGTATACGTGCCCCGTTTTCCCTGGGTCCTCTCCACGTTTATCAATATTATGGCTGCCTTTTAAGCAGTAACCCCCAAATTTCGAGTGTGATAAAAATATCATAGGCATTTGTTTAAGATGCCAGTTTCTGGGTTCTATACGTAGAGACTCTGGTGTGGGCCCCACAAATCTGCAACTGTGGATGACCCCAGACCCATTCTTTCAGCACCCTGGCTTCAGTTAAGTCCCAAAGGGCACAGTTTATGTCATTTAACTGCCTGCTGTATTGCCAGTGTCCAACACTCAGAAGATACTTGCTAATGAATGAGAAATACCTACAAGGCTGAACAGTTACTTTTTATTTTAATGTTTTTATTTATTTTTGAGACAGAGCATGAGCAGGGGAGGGGCAGAGAAAGAGAGAGACACAGAATCTGAAGCAGGCTTCAGGCTCTGAGCTGTCAGCACAGAGCCTGACGTGGGGCTCGAACTCAGAGTGGGAGATCATGACCTGAGCTGAAGTCGGACGTTCAACCGACTGAGCCACCCAGGCGCCCCCTAAACAGTTACTTCTAAAGAACAGAATACTTTGTCCCCAATATCGATGCACTACTGCACTGTTCCCTCCCCTCCTTAAGAATAAAATTTCCACAATATCAGCCTTCCCAACTTGAGTTTTTCTGACACCCCCAGGCTAGAGTAAGCAACCCTCCTTTGTGGGTCTATGGCACCCAGACCATACCAGCCCTTATCTTACATTCTCTTTGTTGACTCTACTTCTAGTCTTCCCCAACTCGAAGGAAGTTTACCCCTCTTCCTGAGGACAAGGGCTGTGTCCCTCCCTCTTTTGTGTTTCCACCATCTGGGCCGGTGATCACCACTAAATCAGCAGTGGTTAATGAATGAACCACAAAGGGTAAGCAGTGGGATGGGATGGGTGGTAAACGCTTTGGGGTGGGACAGCAAAGCAAACTCTCTGTGACATCCTAGTACAAGGACCCTCTCATTCTAGGATGAGCTACAATCACTGTGTGTGGTTGGTTTTCAAGGAATGGAGATTTTTATCTTGGCCATGGCTTGGGGGTTCTGAGGAATTATTTCAAGGAGTGGGCATCAATTGATGCTCCTTTTAATGCTACGTGAAGGGTCTTTTCACTTTTCCTATCAGTTTTGACATCTGAGGGCAGGTGTCTCAATTGGTTCTCGTCAGAGGGTCAGTCCCACTAAGATTATATGTGTTTGTGTAGCAGGATCACCATAGATGGCAGCCCTCTTCACCAGCACCTGCTTGCCTCCCGTAAGGGGGTCATGCTTACGCACATTGCTGAAATGCCGTATGGCCATGTGGACTTGCTCTGACCAGAAACGGGCAGAAATGATCAGAATCCCTTCCAGATGGAGGCCGTAAGAGTAGGTTTGTGCTCCAAATGCCCAGGCCCCAGGACAAGGATGACGATAGGCGCAGAGCCCCAAGCCAGCCCACGATGGACAAAGAGTACGAACAAGAAATGAACATTTCTGCTGTAAAACCCGGCATAGGGAGTTGTGACTGCCACATAACCTGGCCTTTCCTGGCTCATGGCCAGATGCCCACATGACTCCTTTTTTTAATCAATGAAAATGTGCACACACAACTAAGCTGCTTTTGCGACTTTAAGAGAGGAAAATATATTTCCTAAAATATACCTCTACGGACCTCAGTTTCTGTAAAGTGATGGGAAAAGTAATAATGTAATAATAACAATATACAACATTAATTGAATGCTTATCATGTGTCAGGCTGAGAACTTTAGAAAAAGCATCTCATTTTGTCCTTACAACAAACCTAGGAGGTGGGTATTGGTATTGTCTTTGTCCTCACTTATAGACAAGGGATCGGGAGCCCTGGAGAGGTTGGGAAACTGCCCAAGGGAGTAAAGATACCAAGAATAATTAGTGATGTAATGCGAGTGGTCTAATATGACAGCCCAGTCTCTTCACCTCTGTGCCACATCTGTGGGGTCAACTCTAAGATCCCGTCCATCTGGACCTGCTAAGAGTCTGTGGCATTGTCATACGGTAACACGTAAAAACGGCCACCCTAGGTCTTGAATTTTGAAGCCGAGACCTGTTTTTCACCACGGCCCGGATCTTGTAGGGTTAAGAAAATCGTTTGCGCTGTGCTCCGAGCATGTTGGAGGAAAGCACCGGGGAAATGGAGTGGATGCCCCAGTCCACAGAGGACCATGAGCGTCCTCCTGGGTGCAGGACGTCCATTCCAGACACTGTCCTCTCCAAAGCCGCTGCCTTGCTGTGGGAGAAATGTGCCACCAAAGCAGAAAGCCTTTCTGCTCTTGCTAGGAGATTTTTATAAATAGATGAAAATCGCTTGCCAGAGAAGCGGTGGCCGGGGGGGGGGGGGGGTCTCTCTTGAGGAGGCCGGGGTGGGGTGGGGTGGCCTCATCACACGGCTCTGGGCGCAGGTATGCAGCCTCTTGTCGCAGGGAATTTTGTTCATTGTATCGTACTAACCCTCACAACAGGCACGTCTCAGCCCCCTGAGAAAGGCACAAGGGATAAGAGTTTTCCTGAGAATGGAAGGCCTACTATTTTCCCAGAATGGCACTGGTAGAATATCCACGGACTCGCCATATCTTATGCCCACGTAGACCTAGCGAGAAACAGACCCTCCTGCATCATCTCCCTTCTGTTAGGCAGAAAGCTTTTTTGATAAGGCATTTTTACTTTCCATGGCCCTTTCTCCTGATGACCTGGCTTTTGAGAGCGAAAAACTTTCAAGAGTTCAACTGACCTGAATAGAGACTACTTCTTTCAGAGGAACAGATATGTCGAACCAAGGGCCTCTAGAGTGTCTCAGCCCCTGGGCAGTAATGAATCGCTCATCTGCAAATCTGTGGCCAAAACAATGCTGAACTCCACCAAAGCCTGTTGCGGATCTGATCCCAGGTTCTCGTCGTGGAAAGAGCCCTGATTAAGGCTTTTGGCTCTGTTGTCAGCCGGCTGTATGACGGTGACAGGTCACTTCACTTCTCTGGGTCTTCATCTCCTACTCTTGAAAATGATGGGGTTAGGGGCTCCTGGGTGGCTCAGTCGGTTAAGGGGCCGACTTCGGCTCAGGTCATGATCTCGCGGTCCGTGAGTTTGAGCCCCGCGTCGGGCCCTGTGCTGGCAGCTCAGAGCCTGGAGCTTGTTTCCGCTTCTGTGTCTCCCTCTCTCTGACCCTCCCCTGTTCATGCTCTGTCTCTCTCTGTCTCAAAAATAAATAAACATTAAAAACAATTTTTTTTTTTAATTAAAAAAAAAAAAATGATGGGGTTGGAGGAGACAGCCTCTAAGTTCACCTCCAGCATTACGATTCCAGGATGCCATGATGTCCGTGGTTCTGAGGGCATTGGCATAACTGTCTTACCTGAACGAATAAGAATAGTGTCACTGGTTTACCTCTTCCCCTCCACTCCCTCCTCCCTGAGTGTTATTGGAAGGCTGATGTCTCCTTAGCTTCTGTCCCCCTGCCTAGGCACACCCAACTCTCCTCCTGCCCCGCTACCAGCATATATGACCTATGTATGGGTGGACAAGCATGCAAGGATGCCACCAAGTGTCATCAGCCACTTTGTTTTGACCCTCAGCAGCTCTGGCAAAAAGACATGGCTGAATCGCCATTGGGGTATATCTGAGAATTGCACTCACCTGCTTTCTCCTCTCTTCCACCAGCTGAGTTCATGGACTTAGTTCCATTTTGGCATCTCTAAAAGAGTAAGAGTGCAAGAGGGACGAGACTGGGAATGTTTAGGGCCCTACAGGCACTACGATTTGAGCAACCTCCCATGTTTTTCTACAAGAAAGTGATTCACCAACGGCTGATGGTCAATAACATCAACAGGTCAGCTCCTTGCTCAGGCCCCTCAGACCACAACCCCAGTGCCCTCCGCTCAGACGCTCCTTGCCATGCCTTCCTTTGGGCCACTAAATTCGTATTCCCTCCCCAGTGCCCTGCAGTGCTCCCCAGAACCCCCATCTGATCTTGGCCCTGACTCATTGGTGCTGAGTCAACAAAGAAAAGCAGACCCCTCAGGCAGCCGGATGGTGGACCCGGGCCAGAGCCTTGCAAGAGTGGACGGAAGGGCAAGCAGAGGCGGGAACCCATCAATCAGCCTGTCACCGAGTCTTCGCTGAGCATCCCCCACCCTGGGACTTGGTCCCACGCCGACCTGCACAGTGGGGTCCCAGAGGAGGAAGGGGAGAAGACAAGAGTCTTTATTTTGTTGCAACTAAAGATGTGAAGCTGGAGCTCTTTCCCTTTGGGGGTACCCATGCATACAGCCCACCCTCACACCCAGGAGCAGGGTTTGGGGACTGATGGTCAAAGCTGCCACGGTGGAGGTTTGGGGAAGGTTGGAAGGGGGCAGCCAGGGTAGGGTTTTGAAGCTGTGTTTGCAAAGCTTTGAATGGAAGATTAAGATGATGTCAGTTGTTCAGAAGAAAGAGAGAGAGGAAGCAAATGGAAATTATGGGGGATTTTAAAGCCCCCAAACCCATGGCCTGGGTACTGTTGTTGCCACCAGCCCACAGTCCTCTCCTTGCTGGGTGTTTTTTTAAGAAAAATTCTTAACTCTGAGTTAAAGCATTGTTTTTGAAATGTCCCTGCTAAAACGAACAGACCATGTTACTCTGAGAGTGACCTTGAACTCCGCTGGTACCCAGGATTGCATTGACAGAGAGGGAATGCAGGCCCATGAGAGGTTGAGGGGTGCAGAACATGACTGTGGGTGAGGAGGCTGCACTTGAGAGTCCCAGAGCCCTAAGAACTGAAATCCTGCCTCAACAACTTACTAGTTGTGTAACTGGAATGGGGGCCGTGACCCAATCCCTCTGAGGCTTGGTTTCCTGCTCTGGAGAAGAGGAGTCAGGCAGCACTTCCCAAGGCCTGTTTTTCTGTTAGGGAAGCACTAGGTGGGTCCTGAGCGAAGAAAAGCAAGAGCTCATGGTGAGATAGCATGAGGGACAAGTCACTTTCTCATTCTCCGAACTCCAGTCTGGAGCAAAACCCGTCTAGGGCTCCCTCTGCCGTCCACTCTCCATACTCACCATCCTCTGTGAAACCTGACCTGCCCGGGTTCCTCAGTCTGGGGCACGGAGCATGCAGGGGCCCTGAATTCATCAGTGTGGTCCTGTTTGTACTTTGCTAACATTATCTCTTGAAAACATTCTTTCCTTTCCTTTCTGTCATATTTCATATTTCCCCTAATTTTATGCCTTTGTCTCGTGCCTGGGTTGGCCCTCCTGTCACCAAAATCCTTTACAACATGCTACTCTCAGAGAACCTCAGTCTCTTTGTCTGTGAAAGACAGACAGACAGACAGACAGAAAGAAAGAAAGAAAGAAAGAAAGAAAGAAAGAAAGAAAGAAAGAAAAAGAAAGAAAGAATAAACATTCTCTGAAGTTTAAGCCAGTAAATGACAGAGAGAAGTTGGATAACATAACTTCTGGGTCCAAAGCTCATCCTTCTTCCCCATTAGTGTGCCCTCTCTGACGTGTGTGACCTTAGACACAACACTCAAGTTCTCTAAGCTTCTTTTTCCTCATCTGTAAGAAGGGGAAACAATCATTCTAACCCCACGAGTTTGGTGTGAGAAGAAGGGGAAACAATGTGGGAGGAAAGGAGAATTGGCACTAGAAAGAACACGGTCAACACTCACTATGATCTTAAAGTATGGTGTCTTCAAGTAACTGGAAGAAACTCAGCATGGCTGGTGCTTACAGAGGAAACAGGACGTCACCACAGACAAGGTTGGAAAGGTAATCAGGAGTCAGGTCATGAAGAGCCTCATAAAATATGGTCCCACAGCTGCACAGTGCAGGGCTGTGGTGAGGACTGACTGTGTCTATACAGGTCAAGCCCCTTAGAACACAGCCAGGCTCACAGCAAGGTGCATGCTTACGTATTCCTAAGAAAACCTTCCCACTGTTAATCATGACTTAGAAACTAAAGCAGGGAAATTTATGAGAACAGCCTTGAGTTGATGAGTTAAAAAACAGATGCTTGGGAGGGAAAGATTTAAAAGGCTTAGAAAAAAGGAACATCAGGAAAGAGAAGACCCTCATGTCATCTGTATAATACCAGCCTTTGCATCTTAGCAAATCACACCATTCAGTGTGTGCACATGCACACATGCACATATGCACACACACACACACACACACACACACACACACACACACACAGCTCCCTCTCCAGAGGGAAGTCTCTCTCCCACTGGCTCCTGTCCAAGTCATACTTCTACTGAGCATCCCATTGGCTCTGCCCAGTGGTGGCACCATCAGGGTGTCTCCCTGCATCAGTGTAACCTTTTGACCCACTTTTTGGGGGGCCGCGCTCTCACTTAGCTTCCCCCATTGGTTCATGTCCTCAGTGCTCTAGTTACTCAATTACAAAGCCCAGTGTTTTATGACAGTGTGTTTAATACTTTCCTCCTTTACTGATCTTTTTAAAGGAAAAAAAAAATCTTGACTCTGAAACTGTGGTTAGGGCCCTGCACACCCCAGATTGAGAAGTGCTTGATAAATTAAATCTTATTCAATTCAATTCAATTCAATTCAATGTATTTTGACGATGCATTACCAATGAAGTTTTGTTTTTACAACTGGTAAAAACTATTTTTAATATTATTAGCAAAATGGAAATACTAATATTTTCCCTTCAAACTAGAAGATCCTAGAAAATATACCCAAGTCTATCTTAATTATATATTATATTAGTGGGTTGTTTATCTCAAAAGACCTTTCATTAACAACTCCTTTTGGTCTCTCTCATTTTTTTTTTAAATTTTTTACTTTTGGCTTGGTCACATCATGCCATTCTGGAAATTTAAAAATAACTTGGTACTTACTTAACTGTAATTTTGCACAAGCTCTTCACTATTTTATATATGCCCTCAAGATGAATCTCCCAAACCTTACTTACTTGTCCATGTATGTTACTTTCTTCTAATACGCTGTATCACCCCCTAGCGTTACATATGATGTTCTGCAGCTAATACATGCTGACCAATTTCTCTGCTTTGTGGAAGGAATAAATATTATCTGTAGATGAGTACTGTTCTGACTTACAGGTTAGATTCCCAAAGAATATATGTAAATCCATTGGGTTCTAATGCCAAAGTACATTATAAAAACCTTCAAAAATATCTAAAGAACTAGTGACTGTATGTGACACCTTACAAAGATTGTTTTCTGGTCAATACACAAAACAGTGAATAGAGTGATATACGTGCCAAATGATTATTGTTTTCCCTTTGTTGACATTTTTAGGGATACTTCCATGTTTAATGCCAAAGCAGAAAACAAATGGAGTGGCAGGCTTTAGTAACAGAGAACAAAACATAGACATGAGGGTGGCTCTAGTTCAGATTGAAAGATTTTTTTTCTTAATAATTAGCATCTATTATGTCTTGAGCTCTGAAACATTTGTTATTTTAAGTTTTCACTTCATAGAAATATCTATTATTTAGAAATTAACTAATTCCTATGTTTTCTAGCTTATATTGATTCCAACTTGCTGGATCTTCTTGGTCAACTGGCATTGACTTTGTAGACTTTGTCAGTTCTCCTTAATTTTCTCTAGTTGGTGTTTCCCTAAGTTCTTCAAGTAATTCTTCAATCTGTTCCTCAAGAAGTTCAGAGCATCGTCACCTACATCACCGATGTATGTAGTGTTTTATACCTTCCTCAATGGCCCAGAAATGCTGGAAAAAATGTGCACATTTTTTTTCTGTATGTTTTATGATACCGTAGTCTCCCCTTGTCTGAAGTCCGGCTTCCCAGTTTGTTACCCACAGTCAACTGTGGTCTGGAAGCAGATGATCCTTCTCTAGGTGTATGGTCAGAGGATCAGTAGTAGGCTAACGCTAGGTCACAATGTCTACGTCCTCACCTCACTTCATCTCATCGGGTAGACAGTTTATCATCTCACATCATCACAAGAAGAGTGAGTACAGTGACCAAATTCACACGATTTTCATTACGGTATATTGTCATAATTGTTCTACTTTATTACATTGTTGTTAACCTCTTATTGTGCCTAATTTGTCAATTAAACTAAATCACAGGTACATATGTTTAGGAAAAAACAGTTTATATAGGATTCAGCATTATCCAGTTTCAGGCACCTACTGGGGGGGGGGGGCGGTTCTTGGAAAGTATCCCCCTACTGTATACAGGTCCCTCTTTGTCTCTAGAAATCCTTTCCTGCATTAAAATCCACTTTGTCAAATATTAATGTAGCTTTTATTTCATGGATTAGTATTTGCAGCTTATATCTCTTTTCATTCTTTTACTTTAAACCCTTCTGTATCTTTAGGTTTTGTGTATCTGGATCCTTGTATCATTTGTAATTCCTTATTCTTTAGGTCTGTCTTTCCTTAACCTTGATACTTTGTGTATGTAACATAACTTGACAATCTTTCGATTGAGGCATTTAGTCTGTTTATATATATATATATATATATATAGAGAGAGAGAGAGAGAGAGAGAGAGAGAGTTAATCTACCACCTTACCACGTACCATTTGTCCTACTTGTTCTTTCTTATCCCCTCTGAGTGCTTGTTAATTCTATTTCCACTGTACTGTTAGTTATACATTATTTTATATTCTTTTAATGATTACTAGAGATTACAACATGTATTTGATTTGTAGTTTGACCTCTTCCTGAACAATGCAAGAGCCTTATAACATTTTAACACTATTTACCCTCTTTCTTGACCTATAATATATGCTGTTGCTTTAATACATTTTAATATTACCCCCCAAATTATTATTATGTATAGTCTACAGTCACTTGTATTTAGTTAGTTTTCCTTTTTGTTGACTTTCAATCTTTCCTCCATCTTCAAGTCTCCTCAGATTAGTTGCTCTCTGTCCAATCGGTGGCTCTGCAGTAATAAAAGCTCTCAGTGGTTTCTTTGTTTGAAATTGTACTTTGCCTTCATATTTTAAGGATATGGTGACTGGATACAGAATTTGACAAACTTTATAGATATATATCTATTATCTTGTAGAGTCTATTATTAAGAAATCACCTGCCTTAGAAGCACCTGGTTGGCTCAGCTAGTGGAACATGCAACTCTTGATCTTGAGGTTGTGGATTTGAGCCCCATGTTAGGTGTAGAGATTTCTTTTAAAAAAGTCTACTGCCTTAGTGCTTTTTCCCTCCTAGCTTCTTTTAAGATGTTGCTTTTGTCTTTGATATTTATAATACTGTGATATTCTTAGGTGTGATTTTTTTTTTTTTTGTATTTATTTTGCATAAAAGCTTACAGGGATCCTTAAATCTGCAGCTTGCTATTTTTGTAATTGGTTTTGGAAAATTCTTAGCCATTATCACCCCTCCTCTTTTTCTCCTTCTGGCCTCCAATTACACATGTATTAGAACTCTTTATTGTATCTCCTTTGTCTCTTACACTTATTTGTTCCTTTCCTTTGTTTTTTTGTGCTCCTTTCTGGATATTTTCTTTTGAGTTATCTTCTAGTCACTGATTATCTCTTAATCAGCATCTCATTCACCGTTAAGTCCATCGTGGAGTTCTAATTTTAGTTATTAAATCTTTCAGTATAAGAATAGTCTTGTTATGCTTATTTATTCATTTTGGAGAGAGAGCATGAGCAGAGGAGGGGCAGAGAGAGACAGAGAGAATCCCAAGCAGGCTCCACGCTGCCAGCACAAACCTGATGTGGGATTTGAACTCACGAACCATGAGATCATTACCTGAGCTGAAATCAAGAATCAGACACTCAACCAACTGAGCCACCCAGGCACCCCAAGAATAGTCCTTTGTTGGTAATGAAATTCTTAGTCTTGCCTTTTATTTCCTTGTCTATATTAAGCAGTTATTTTTAAATCAGTGTCTAACAACTCTATTATTTGGATACCCTGTGGGTCTTTCTCAGTTGTCTATTGTTTCTCTTGGTTTTTTGTTTTCTTATTTGTTTTTTATTTTTTTAGTAATCTCTACCCAACATGGGGCTCAAACTCAAGACCCCACAATCAACAGCTGCATGCTCTCCTAAATGAGTCAGCCAAGTTCCTCTCTTGGTTTTTTAAATTAAACTCTCTTGTCTCCGTGTATACTTGGTTACTTCTACTTGGGTGCCAGACTTCATATATAAAAAAGTGTAGAGATACCTTGAAGTTTAGGGTATCTTTTCTTTTCCCAGCGAGGATTTACATTTGCTTCTTGTAGGCAGATAAGGCACTAGTAATTCTAAATTAACTAAATCCAACCATTATGTGATTTGGAAGTCATCTTCAATCCCTGTAAGGGCTTATTTCTTGTTCACTTCTCTCAGGGTGTAACTGCTGGAGTCCTACTCCACAGTGCAATCTTACCAAATTAAAGGAAGAGCTACTACCAAGGCAAGAACTGGGGCAACTTCAGGAAATCTTAGAGGCAGCAATTCATGGTCTTACTTCCACTAAAGACTCAATTCCAACTAGCCATCTGTGTGTGTGACACTGCACAATTTAGAAATTCCCAGAAATAATTTGGTCAGTTATACCAGTTTGTGTCATGTGACATCCTTCTGTGGCCAAGGGAAAGGATCCTGCTATTGGTAACCCCGCTATAACCAACAGAATGGAGGAGGTAAGTTGCTCAAAAAATGAGATTTTGGTAAACAAAAATAATATGTCTTAATATATAACATAAGAGGGAAGAATAATAGAGGACACAGGATAGGGAACAAATCTGGAGGAGAATATGATTTCAGCTCTAGAAATGTCAAAACAGGTCATTGTGAAATACCTGATTTGGTCAGGGTCCTGGCACAAGACAGATGGGATGTTCAAGTGGAGTAATTGAGCAGAGCTGAATAAAGGGACTAAGGTCAACCTTGTGGGCAGGGTTAAGAGAAATCAATAATGGAGGAAGCCCTCCAGCACCAGTAACAATGGGGAGACATTACCACTTTAGGCCTGCAGGATTGAGGGGAGAAGAGTGGTGCTAAATCTCAGAAAGAGAAGCTGTAGACATAGGCAAAGAGCCACCTAACGGCTGAGTCTTCAGGCCACTATACCTGAAGCAGCTCTGCAAGGAGGAGCAGGGGAAATAAATTTCGTGACTACTTTCTTCTCACCTGCCAAGTCCTCTGCCAGTGTCTCCTTTTACTGGACCTACCCAGAAGCCAGAGAAACAAGGGAACCCACTACTACAGCCCACATAGGGCAGAGAATCTCCTGGAGCACAGAGCTGGGCAGTAAAGGTGATGTATCTGGAGAAACTCCTTTCTAGCTTACTGGTACAGTGGCATAAAGAGCCCAAAGTAATTCAAGATTTCAATTTAAATAGAACTAAGGTTACGTTCCCTGGAAGAAAGATTACTTCCTTAGGCACTACAATCTCCAAACTCAAGGTCGCAAGCAAGGGAAGCAAAAATGCCTTCGATGGGTCAGCTGGCAGAATTCTCAATGGAGTCCCACTTGATCCATGCATCCTGACCATGGGGGTGGGAAGCATCATATACTGTGTCTTTTAGGATGGTATCTAGCTTCATAATGAGTTAACCCCCAGCTGGTTCCATAGCTAAGCCTTAGGCAGACCTAAGCCTATTAAGCAAGCTGTCTCTGGATAACGGGGTGTATGGTAAAAATTATTTCCGTAAGTATGAGCCAGTTGGTATAATTTCTTCACTTCCTTCTCTGTCATACTGTATGGGATACAGTGATGGATAAGGCATTCTGCCAAGTCCACGAAGGGTGATGCTAGCAGACCTACTGTAGGCAACAAAGAAAAATCTTTATAACATAAGAGGCAACAAAATCCTCACCCATAATACACGTCTTCCCTAAGAAGACAAATGGCTGACTTGGAAGGTATCTGACGTCATCACTGGCTAAATGGTACCCTTAAGGAACGGGGCCATATTAGGACTTAGCACTGGCCTCCCTTGTCGCAGTTTGCCACTCAGCAGAGGCAACAGCCAGGTCACTGTTGGCCAGGGGAAATCTATCCTTTTGAGCTCATATGCAGGCTCAATCTCTGCTATCATGATTGTTTTGTCCCGGTGCCTACTGAACAAGCACCAAGGTAGTGGCTGGGGAAAACAGATGACAGACAACCACAGAAAGGGTTCTTATTTATCTAGCTAGTGAGAGCAATATCCATAGTAGATATTTTCTGGTGGGCATTTACATGGGATAAAACATCATCAACTCTATTCATTCTAAAAATTCTATCGGCATATCTTTCCCTTTAACTAACATCCTTGTCACCAATCTTTGATTCCTGTTCTTCCCACCTCTCTGACTAGCTGGCCATTGTCTAAGCCCACTGCCTGGAGAAAGAAAAGACTCTGGAACAGGTTTAAGTTGTGGCCCAAGTTGTTCTGCTACTTAGTCTCTATGACCTAGCAAATCCAAAGATTCCATTTGAGAATACAACGCTACTGCACACAGCTGATTCCATCTATATCTATATCTATATCTATATCTATATCTATATCTATATCTATATCTATATCTATCTATATCTGTATCTGTATCTATGTAAACATCAAGTTTATAATGGGTAGTTTCAGTTGCACAGAATTATCTATGATGTATTTTCAGGCATTCTACCAGGGCCCACTAGCAAACAAGAGACACCTTTCAAATGGATAATAGAGGTTAACAGAAGTCACTAATCCCAAACCTCTAGTGTACTATGGTTCTTCTTTTGGAGCATCATAAAACATCTCTTCCACTAATACTTCCAGTCTATTCGAATTTGATAGGTCATAGACTAAGTAACAAAGTGACTTGGACCTGCCCCAAAGTCCTTTCTTTCTCCACTCTCTCTCAGAACCGATAGCCTTACAGGTTGCTCCACAAACGGGACAGAGAAGCACATCTAAACGTGTTTTGCCTCTGAAATCCAAAGAGATCCAACATTATGCCCCTCTCGGTTGGGGATGTCTAAGGCGAAGAAATTTGTCTATCACTTCAGAAACTATTCCAAAGATGACCTAAATCACTATATACATGTCTTCTAAGCCATGTAAGGATCACAATACATCCTGACCTCTCACTCCAATTATTGTGTCATTAGTGTAATGGATCAACATGATCAAGATCCTGCAGGATTAGGACAGAGAACATGTGACTTGATAACTCTGAAGTAAAACAATAAAAGTATACTGCCATCCATGTAACATGACGGCAAACTAATTTTGAGTACATTGCTGATAGGCATGATGGGAAAACATTAGCTAGGTTAACAGCAGTATGTCAGGGCCAGACATGTTGATTTTCTCCAATATAGAACTGCATTCAGAATCATAACTGAAATTGGTTAGGATAATGAGACTATTGCTTGTGACAATTTCAGTTGTTTGGTGGTACCATTAATCTGTGATTCCCCGGGGATTCTTTATTTTACGATCTTGGTGTTATGTGTTGGGGGCAGGGAGAAAGCACAATTTCTAAAGGTTTATAGAATTTGACAATTTCCAAACCTAATAGCCCTTCCTCCACTGGCCAAGGGACAGTTGAAAAGACTTCACTGTTTACTAAGTCTATCTAGTCCCATACTACATCCTGAGAAGGGGGTAAAAACCACAGAATGGAGTCATCATTCCATTACCCACTGACGACTCAATCCAAGACATGATCTATCATCGGACCTCCAAAAGCTCCTTCTCTGACCGTGGCCAATGTTGTAGTGCTCTTCCAGGAGTTGTGATTTGCAAGGTGGTTTGAAAGACAGAATTCCAATGTTACTTTCAAATTAGATGGTTTAGGAAGAACACAATTCAAATGACAATTGAAGTTTGATGTTAAAGACACCTTCCCTCCTAAAAGTATAGCCAATCTGATTCCCTTTTGGAGTTTTGCTGTTGTGTGGTCTTGGTGAGACTGTCTACTAAGGTGCTAGGGGATGGAAATATAACCCCAATTAGGCCAATTAGATGCTTTCTTCAGGTTTTTCACTCCTAAATACTGTCAAAAAGACAAAACACAGATCTGATCCTCCCATAGGGGACTCGTTAAAGGGATGGTTTCTCAGCATCTCCCATTGATAACTGAAGAAAAGATGCCCTGGTTTCTTTCCCTTACAAACTTGGGCCTTTTTCTTCTATCCTGGCGCACTCTATTATCCTCCAGTAATCTCTCTTCTGCTTCCATTAGCCTGAGTCAGCCTGGATGCACACATCTAAAGAACTCTAGCTGAAACAAGTGGGAATTGGGGCAGCCCTGTGATCCTGGCAGCAGGGAGTCCATGAACTTTTCTAGAAGCTTAGTGCTTTGCCTTAGTGTTAACTCAGCTCCTGTATCATTTGACTCAAACTCTCTGAAGAGAGTTGACTGGTTCCATTTACTCTATCGGTTGTCCATCCCTTTTTCCCACAGTGGTTGGGGCAATCCTTTTATGGTTCTTACGCAAATGCAGTCACTCCTGAACTTGTTTTCCCCACAGGCTGGAGTAAGCTGACAAGTGACTAAGTCATCTACAATTAGACTAAAATACCCATGGAAAGCACCTGGAAAAGATATTGCTGGAAACTTATCACAAATGTGCTACAACTTAAACCATGACAAGTTCACAGGGACACCATATGTGGATTGAAGACAACAGAGCAAAATAAACCCTCCCCCTACAGAGAATATCACAAGAGCCTCCAAAAATTTAACCATAAGAGTGCTCCATATTACTGGCATGTCACATGGCCATGTACACATCACGGGGGCATACGTACACGCACACAGTGTGACACTGGCTTCCTATTTTCAAAGGTCTTGTTTTAGTCCCCTCTTTCCTCCTGAACCAAAACTGTACATTAGAAGAGATTCCTCAGGGGCGCCTGGGTGGCTCAGTTGGTTGAGCGCCCGACTTCAGCTCGGGTTATGATCTCACAGTTTGTGGGTTCGAGCCCCGCATCAGGCTCTGTGCTGACAGCTCAGAGCCTGGAGCCTGCTTCCGATTCTGTGTCTCCCTCTCTCTGCCCCTCCCCTGCTCGTGCTCTCTTTCTCGCTCAAAAATAAATAAACTAAAAAATTTTTTTTTAAAAAAAGAAGATTCCTCAGCCTGAACCTCACATCTTAACTCTTCTTTCTAACACAGGCAGTTTCCCTCTGGCCTCTACCCTGACACCTTCACTCAAACAGCAGCAGTGTCCCCAGGACTCCTCTCCAAGATCTGGGGCCCCAACTACCCTGGGTTCCTGGACCTTAATATGGACAGTATCTGGAACCAAAATTACCTCATTTGTTGTTTGAAGGAAATGTCATTAGATCGATTTTACAGATGAGGAAACAAGTTCAAAAAAGGGGTAAACTTGCCCAAGGTCACTACCTAATAGGAAATATAAACTACTTCTGACCCTAGTCCATGTTCTTAACCACTAAGCTATATGGACTTTCTTCTTTTTATCCTTTCTAGTTGTTTCCAAATAAAATTTAGAAACATTTTGTAGAGCTCTTTAGAAAAATTCACATTTTGACTGGAATTGCCATACACATATGCACACAGACATGTACTCACTACATGTAACTTTGAAACACTCTTGGTTTTCCACACCAGTAAGTTTTAAGTGTAATGAGGCACGTTGTTCCACCCCTGCTAGTGAGCAGGGTCACTGGCAATCCTGTCTCTTCCCTATTTCAGGGAGCGGTTAATACACGCTGATCTAATGGTCTCCACCCTCTAACTAACCACCGCCCCCCCTCCCTCCCAGCTTCTTCATTAGCTGAACCACAAGAGTATCTGTGGGTCTTCACGTGTCAGGCGTACTACTCCCTGTCCTGACACTGCTCTCAAGGCTCTCTGACCTACAGGGTTGACCATGGCACATGCATTTGACCCCTGACTCGTTTTGACTGATACATCCCAGAACACATAAATCAGTTTTCCTGCCCTGTTTTCAGTTTTGGCCCTAAGTGCTATCAACTACAAAATGGCTTTTGGTTTTCCTAAGACTGTAAATATGGAAAAACTTCTTTGTATGGACAGCTAGGTTCTGGTTTCTACATTTCAAAACTGCTGCTGATGTTATTCCCAATCGTAGCTGGGCCCTCCTAAAATCTGTTCTCAGCCCCAGATCTCAGCCCCAGGATTTGGTCTCTAGGCCTATTCTTAAGTAGTTCCCATCCCTCATTTGTAAGCCCAAAACAAAACTTTCAATTAGATGTGCTATTTTGGCTTTCTGGCTACCTGTGCATTTATCACAGCACACAAAAATATTTACGAGTTAGCCTGTAAGTTTAGTGAGGAACACCTGCCTTATTCACCTTTACATCCTGATGCAGGCAAACGACTTGAAATCAGTTCTGGGAGTCACTGTGCAAATTGGGGCAGCCTGGACTGGGGGTCCTGCGCTGAGATGTTTCAAAGCCTTATGAAAAATGTTTGGGTCACTCAAGACGTCCTACTATACCCAAATTTACCAGGAGACGTAGTTAGGTATGGGGGTGATGGGCCTCATCATATATAAAATAAGGATTGCTGATAAAAGAAGTAAAGCTCTGGAAGCGTCCAGTCCTGCCTCTGCTCACAGTAATCATTTACCAGTTTACTTGGAGTATACATCAGATGCAGTGTCAATCTGGTTGTAAGTTTCAGCAAGCTGCTAGATGGGAACATGGGGCATCGCTGTACTATCGCTGACATCGTGCACTTGTACACAGAGGTGTCATTTCGTGGCGTGAATCAATGCAATAATGTGAGGTACAAACCCATAGATCGAAAGTTCTGAAAGAGACCCAGGGGGTAGGGTTGCTCCGTTAAGAGTAAAATGAAGGTGGAGATGTTTAATCTATGAAGAGGCAGATTAAGAAGAGACATACTTTTGAGCTCATAAGCCAGTGTAATCAAGTGGGAAAAACATGGACTAAGAAGTCAGAAACCTAATTTTCAGCCCTACCTCTGCCACCTACTGTAACCTTATCAAACTATTTCCTTATCCACGAAATATATACTATTTCAACAGCCTCCTAACTGGCCTCTATGTCCCCAATCTACTCTTCAACTATCATAAAAACCATGTTAAAAGTAATAAAGTTCCAGGATTATCAACTCTGTAGCCAACAAAGCGAGTGTTCAAATCCCAGCTCCACCATTTACAAGTTACGTAACTTTCTCATGTGTAAATGGGGATATTACCTACTTTTCCTAAAGTTGTCGTGGGATTAAATGATACACAGTACCTAAGACTACTCAAGCCTGACAAATGTTAAACATTACCTCACTGCTTACAAAATTCTAATGGTTCTCTATTACCTCCAGAATCACATCCAAATTCCCAAAGTAACAACACAGAAAGTCTTCATATGAGATCCTGAATCAGCAGCCCTAGCTCCCATCACTGGAGAACAACTCCATTCTGCTACCAGGAGTTGTTCAGGAAACTGAAGCACAGGTTAAGTAACATAGATCACATTAACTACCCGAGCAGTTTGGCTGAGTATGGTGCCTATTAACTAACCCCAGGCACCTCATGTTTGTTCAACTCCTTACGATGCAAAATCAGGGGATTCTGAAGACCTGTGCCAAACGTTTCCAGGAGGTCTAAAAATCCTGATTTATCAATCTTGGTCCTATCTGTACTGGCCCAGAGTACTCCGTTTCAGAATACAAAATCACCTCAGTTATAGGCACCATTGTCACAAAAATGAGAGCCACACATTTACTCATCAAATACTTAAGCCTGCTATGTGCAAGGAATTATACTGGGGATACAATAATGAACAAAACTGTTGGGGGCAACAGTAACACAAACCTATAGTTACCGCTATGGGTCTAACAGGAGCTTGACACAGTGCATTATTGCCCTGAGGGAACATTCGTGCCAGAGCCAATGCTGAAGTGGAGGGAAAAAAATCTGTGCACAGGTGTTACAGAGAACTTAAGATATTTAGTAATGGGCCAAAGAGAGTTAAGGGCTGTCCATGAAGATCCACAAAGATTTGTACTTTGTCCAAGGACAGAGGGAATCCGTATTTTTATCACATCAGATTTGGGTTCCCAAAGAATCACTGTCTTCGAAGTGTACACAGACATACCTGTTAGGAGGCTAAGGAATCCTTACCACACATGGCAGCTTAGACAGGGCTGAGAAAAGGCTAACTGGCAAAACTGGCAGAGAACTACATAATTCTCGAGTAAAGGGGAAAAAAGGTTACATCATAATCATGACCTATTCACAACTCTTGAATTTCTCTATGGAACTTCACTGTTTATTAGTGAGACAGACCATCTGGATCAGCTTGAGCGCTTCAATCCGGTCAATCCTCTACACAAACTGAAAAATGGAGAATGGTGTGGAATTTTGCAAAATTTGCTCTAAAATTGTTCCGTGTTATTTTCTGCAGATGCTGATACAATGTGTGGTAAGACAAAACACCCAGAAGTCAGGAGGCAATACATACCATCCTATCTTTAGAGACAAAACAAAACAAAGCACTGATCTAAAGACAAAAGCCTACGCAACTTGAACTAATGTACCTCAAAGAAGTTGAATTGGCAAGGACACACGCATAGAAAGCGAAGATGCATACCTAATCTCTAAGGCTCATATTTTTGTCACATGTCATCTGACTACAGAAAAATGCGCTATTATGATAACCCACCTCAGCACCCTTTTCCAAGAAAATTAGGATTTTTAATTTCCAAGTCTTCTGAGAAACCAAAATTAATGCAACACTAATTGGAACATCTAATTAATAAATTTAACAATATGCCAAAGTCATTTTGTTATATAAATTAACCCATTTATTATAGGCTAGCAATGTTTCAAATGGTGAAGCTTCTACTGGTCTTTCAACTCCTTCAGTCTTCTGATGGCCGACTTTACTGTGACAGCAGAAGTGGTGCTGGAAAGAAAAACAGAAGTTGGTTCCAACACAGCTACACTAACATGTGAAATGGCATGAGTAAATCCTGCCTTTTAACAGTACAATCTTAACGACGATGGCATCCTTGAACAATGAGTCTTGTCTTCAGGCTCTTGCAGGATTAGACAGGCAATTTAATTTCATGCATCTCATTTATCAAGCAGCATAAAAAAGGAACAGGGAGGAATGAATGGTTGCAAGAGGCTGACCTAAACTCAGTAAAAGGGAATGGACAGAATGCCAGAAGAAACTAATAAACTGTTAAGATGGTATAATACGTTAGAAATATCAAGAAAACAATGTCAAAATAGGTAGAATAGAATAAAGTATATTTTGGAAAGGCAGCTATTAAAATGACTACAAAAGTTACACCTAAAGATTCAGGAACTTTATCTGGAAAACCCGTAACCATCACATACGGTGGGCACAGGAACACTAGTTCACTTTATCATCACAACCAAGACAGCACCCTAGTCTCCACTTTCCTTCTTGCCCTCATAAAATCCCCACAAGACACATATATAAAAACTATAATTTCAACACTTTTCAGTATTTTACACTGCTGCAATTTTGCAATTTTTGCTTTTCGTTTTTTAAGTAAGCTCCACGCCCAGCGCAGGGCTTGAAGTCAACAACCCTGAGATCAAGAGTCAGAAGCTTAACTGACTGAGCCACCTATGTACCCACACACCATTGTTTTAAATCAACATAAAGTTAAAAATTCAATTCTTTGGGGCGCCTGGGTGGCTCAGTCAGTTGAGCGTCCGACTTCGGCTCAGGTCATGATCTTGCGGTTTGTGGGTTCAAGCCCTGCATCGGGCTCTGAGCTGACAGCTGAGCCTGGAGCCTGCTTCGGAATCTCAATCTCTCTCTCTCTCTCTCTCTCTCTCTCTCTCTCTCTCTCAGAAATAAACATTAAAAAAAAAATCGGTTCCTCAACCACACTAGTCTTATCATTTTATATGTAGGCGGCTAGTGTATTGACATCTCGCGTCTACGTACTGGCTAAAGGAAGAACACATCAGCCTTCAGGGAAGGCAATGCATTCCAAGATTAGAGGCCTTCCACTGCGGCTTCAATTCCCAGAAATGGATTAACTCAAATCCACTCAATCAATAACCAGCACAGACAGATTTATCTCAGCAGTATCATGGGGCACTTGTCAGGGTCCAGCCTATTCTGTTTAAGACGGCAAAGGCGTAGTGGTGCAGGAGGCCTCGTGATTCCAGATACAGAGAAGAGCTAAGTGACCTAATTTTTATAAAAACAGCTTGCATCACAAGTCAAGCTTCAGTATGTACCCAGTCTTGCCAATGGGCTTACAGTATCATAGCGCTCAGTGAGGACCCTTAGGACCCTATACAATTCTAAAGTCAGACTTTATTTCAGTTTTGTTTCTATACCTTAAATAACTGAACATAAACCACAGCTCTCAAGGAGTCGTGGAAGACACAAAAGCACGCTCACTTTCTCAGTCTCCTAGAGAGTTAAAACTAGCCCATTCGGCCTCAAACCTGAATTCTGCCGTGACTCACACACTTGCAAATGCTACAAAGAAATGGACTCACTTATAGGTCCAGGCACCACCCGCTACGGTTTTCATGCAGGAACCACAATGCCAGATCCCCACAGCTCGTCTTTTCATCTTGGTCTGTAAAAGAGAATCAATTTTCCCTGTGAACCAATGAAAAGTCTTTTATCTCGCACACATCCAGGTGTCTGATTTACATTAGGAAATCCAAGCTGATGCACTGTAGATTACATGTGTTTCTAATACCCTTAAGTCCTCTAATGCAAAATTTGCATTCCTCATGGTGCCTTATGGCCAGTGATGTGACAAATCCCCTCCATCTCCTCCCAAAACAGTACTTCTGCACCCCACAAAATTTTACGGAACCCCAGTAGACAAAACGGACACAATCATTTCCCCCAACGCAGGTCTGGCGTGGGCTGGGGCTCCGTGTCAAGTTTTACCCTTTGGTTCTCAAAAAGCATTTTGCAAAATCCACAGGTATCAATACCCTAACGTCCCGTAACTGATCAGCAAACGTCAGCATGCGCAAATCTAACTGCTCACCAACTCAGAATCGGCACACGGTTTACAAACTTCCTTCACGAGAGGGCTCACTTCGGAAGAAAGCCTTCCCCTCCCTCCCCCCACCAGACACCGACCGCCTTACCTTGCCACAGAAGGAGCAAGTGTACTTGGCGTGCTGGCTTATTTCAATCTTCTTCACCATTTTCCTGAGGGAGGCACCATAACGGGTCCCGTATTTACCGACAATCCCGACCTTCTTGGTGCGTTTAGCCTATTAGGAGTTGAGAGAGAAACCAGCCATATTAGGACCCGGGACGGACACCTTGCCCCGCCAAACCCCTTTCCTCCAATCACCCAGCCTCCGCCTGTGACCTAGCTCCCCCTCATTCCACCCTGCAAAACCAGGGCCAGGAGCGGGCTCGATGCTCCCACGGCACTCTGTTAACCCGGCCCGGAGGGGCCAGGCGCCACCAAGTCGCCCCCGCCCCTCCGCCCCGGTCGGCGTCCCAGCGGGGCGGCGAAGGCACGGAAGCCAAGGACGATGCGGGGCAGGGCGGGTAAGCAGAGGCCGAGCTAGGGCGAAGAAACCAACAAAAGGTCAGATGCGGGCGGATAGAACTCCAGGCCTCAGCGGCACGAACACTCACCATGTCGCCGCAAACTAGGCCCGAGCCCAGAGAGGAAGAGACTCACTGCGCAAGCGCGGTTTTAGGCAAGCGGGCGGAAGTGGCGAATGGGAGGCCCAGCTAGGAACTGAACTCTATGCTCCGGAGGTTTCCTCGCCCCGGAAGCCTCCCGGGGAGTGTGGCAAGACGTCTTCTCGCCGCCAGGGTTGCCCTGATTCGCAGATTGTGGCAACAAACGAAGCACGCTTCACACATCCACGTTATCTTACACGTCTGTTACAAAGTCCTGCAAGGCAGGTACGATTTCCTCCATTGTACGGACAAGGGAAGGTTCCGATTTTAAGTGACTTGCTCGCTGCCTTTTGGCTTACAGAGTGCTTAAAGCTTATGATTCCAAGTCTTACTGCTTTCTGCATTATACCTTCTAAAAATCGTGGGCCCGTGCAGGTGGCTGGCAAAATGGGGAATAACGAGACTCCATTCTCAGAATTTCAGCCCAGCCAGTCATGGGACCACATTCACCAGTCATAAAATTGCAAACTGACGATAGCTCTGAAGGAGGTTTTTCCTATGATCCTTTTGAAATCACAACAGTCGTTTTCTGCATTAGTAGGATAAAGAGAGGATATCTTGTGTAATGGTTAGAAACATAGGTCTGGGTTCAAAGCAGGACTCTGCTACTTAACCCTTGTGGGAACTCTTGACAAATTATTTTGCTTTTTCTTCATCAGTTTCTTCAAGTGTACCATCTGGATAATTATAATACCTACCTTAGAAGTTGTTGTGAAGAGCCAGTGAATTAAATGCATGAAAAGTGTTTGCCACAGTGCCTACAACATACCAAACACTATACAGTTGTAACTATTACTATTATTATTCCGGGTGAAGAAACTAAGATTCAGAGAAGTTAAGTAACTTGTCCAAGGTCACACAGCAATAGGCAGTGAAACTAGAACTCAAATCCAGGTCTGCCTGATCCTCCAGTCAGTTCTCTTAATTATTAGCATGTATCACTCCAAGTCATAATATTTAGTGCACTGAAAACTCATAACAGAAAATGTACTTAACTTGTAATTAGGTCTCTGGCACTTGGTCCAAACCAGACTCTGCGACTACCTTGTGCGATGACACTTTTGGTTAGCCACAGTCCCTACATGGCCTGGAGAACCACCTCCCTGCCTCTCAGCAGTGACCAACTCTACAATGAGGTACTGGACTTGATGATCTCCAAACTGGACACTGAGGCCCAGAGAGGTCATATGACTTGCCCAATAAAAGACTTCCAGATCAATGTTCTGTCTACTGTATCACAAGCTTCAAGCTGTTTCCTTGGCTGCTTTTTCAATCCTATTTTCTGTTCAGGGGTCAACAACATCTGCTTTCTACTTTCCCTTAAAAATATGTGCATCTCTTTTTTCCTTAAGTTTTTTTTTTTTTTTTTTTTTTTTTTAGCTTGGGCATAATGAAACTATTCTAGTCATGGCTACTGCTACCTGAGGCCCACTGGGGAAATAGGATGTGCTCAAAATCTCCCTGTTCCACCACAGGCTCCATGTACCCTCTACCCCTTTAGGTGGAAGAATCTCGAGGGGCTGAGGGAGCAAGTCTCTCCTCCCTCAGGAGAGAAATGCACTGCATTTGGGGGATGATTTCTGGAAACCTCCACCAAAACTATGCCCTGTTTCTAGAAAACTATAAATTAAAGCAAAAATACATTCCTAGTGGTGCAAACAAATGGGACTGGTGGAAGAAGGGTTGAGAAACAAACACTGCAATGGTCCGTCTCTTCCTGTCTGTGCCTGCAGGCTGGCCCTGGGTGAGGTATAAGCAGGGCCAGCCTTGCCCAGGAGCGGACCACCCTGAGGTGAGCCCTCCCGGGCTGGCTCGACAGCTTAGTTCAGATCATCATTTAGCAAACTGACCATCTTCCCACGCCATCCCCTGTGTAACCACCTAGACTCTGGCCTTCAGGGGGTCTGAGAGAGAGCAAGAGAAGACAGAATGCATGAGTAAGAATGCAATAGAGTGGCTGAAAATGAGACACTCCATAGTAGGAGGAAATTGTTCATGCCCAGAGCAATTTTGTTAAAACTGAACAATTCTCTAAATAGCAAGCTTGAGGGTGTACAAATAAGGCTCTCGCGAAATCAGGTCTAAGTGGCTTCAGAGAACTGTGCACAAAGTCTCAATTTGTCTTATCTGTGGGCTAATAAATCTCCATTCCCCTCAGACGACAATCAGGTGTAGAGATTAATATGTACCCATAAAAGTCTCAGTAAAAATCTCTGCTGAGTCACCCCTGCTCCTCAGGAACAATCAAAATTCACTCTGGCCTTTAGAAAAGGAAGTTAAAAGTTGCCTCTAGAGGAGAGTTCTTTTAGCTGTTGAGCCAACCAGTTCTCTTTGGGGCATATGGAACCTTTTATTCTTGAAAGAAATCTGGGGTTCAAGCATCATCCCCAGTTTATCTCACGCTGGAGACCAGAAGGGTTTATCCTGGAGTCCCAGGCTCCACGCTGTTCCTTCACTTCGTGTCTAAAGAGCTCTCGCTTGCCCTTCACTGAAGTGCCTGGTGGCCACGGACAAGAGACAAGTCTGCACACAATGTCAAGAGCCCTGTGGGTCAACCTCTACACCAGGCAGGGGATTCAGCAAGGGGAAGGTGAGCCCTGCCAAGGTCAAGTCCTTAACACCTAAAAAGAACCAGGTGTCCAAAATGGATTCAGCATGTGGATTCATTCCCTCCTCTCTTCTTTCCACAAACATCATCCTAGTTGTTTGCTTTTTTTTTTTTTATTTTTTATTTTTAAAGTAATCTCTACACTCAATATGGGGCTCAAACTCACAACCTTAAGATCAAGAGTTGCATGCTCCACGACTGAGCCAGCCCGGCACCCCTAGTTGTTTGCTTTTTGTTTTAAATGGACATTTCACGGGGTGTTGACACAGGTAATGCATCCATCAGGATGGGAGTTACTTGGCGACTTTTGAAAGAGATAAGGTCAATCAGTATGAAACAATGGCCAAATATATTATGTGAAATGAGCCATTTTTAGTACGAAATGTTTGATACAATTTTTGTGAAAACAATTCTATGTATATTCATATATTTATATGCATAGGGAATAAATTACCAAAGGCTCTATCCCAAATTGTTTATATTGGTTACTACCTGTAGGAAGTAGGGCTAGGAATAGGAGGAATGAGAATGGAGGGCTTTCATTTTTTTTACTTACATATTTTTAGATTAATTTTTATATCATTTATAACAGTGAAAAGAAGGCAGTGCAGACACTGAATGAAGGGACAGTCTTTTCAATAAGTGATTTGGAGGGGCGTCTGACTGGCTCAGTTGGTTAAGCGTCTGACTCTTGGTTTCTGCTTGGGTCATGACCTCCACGGTTCATGAGTTCGAGCTCTGCATCAGGGCTCACAGTGCAGAGCCTGCTTGGGATTGTCTCTCTCCCTCTCTCTCTGCCCCTGCCCTGCTCGTGGGCTCTCTCTCTCTCAAAATAAATACATAAACTTAGAAGCAAAATATGACACTGAGAAACTGCATATTCATGTGGAAAAAAATTAATCCCGACCTTACCTTGCTCCATGTACAAAAATAAACTGCAATTGGATTGTAGATCTAAGCATTAAGAGCAAAATAAATAAATAAATAAAGCTTCTAGAACATACTATATTCACAACCTTGGGGTTATGGTTACATGAGGGTTTATTTTGTAATATTTTGTTAAGCTGTAAATTTATTTTACGAGCCCTTTTGTGTATATTTCACCCCAAAAGGGGGGGTTTAAGAACAAAGAGGAAGAGGAGTCCGTGGCACTCAATAAATCATGTGAATGGGTGGCGGGGGGCGGGGGGGGTGGAGAATGTGGGGGCAGAGGGTGTTGTAAAACCAAGTAACTGCTGGCCATCATAATATCCCAAATACTGTGACTCACAGGCTTCTCGGTGTTTTCTGCTGTGATTAGGAATCCATTTCCTTCACTGGGACCTCACAGGAAAACACAAAACCAAAATAACACCTAGGTATGAGAGAGTACTCCAACAAACTCTCTTTAAGCTTCCGTGCCATTTGTTTTTAACTTTGTAATCCTGTGTTGGTAAGAAGTGAGAGGATAGGCTAGGAAATAAGGTTGGACTTCTTTCCATCCCTTTTATAGCTTAAAGTTGCTTTTATTTTGAGAGCGAGGGAGAGAACCCCAAACAGGCTCTGCACTGTCAGCCCAGAGCCCATCATGGGGCTTGAACTCATGAACCGTGAGATCGTGACCTGAGCCGAGATCAAGAGTAGGACGCTTAATCGACTGAGCCAGCCAGATGCTCCTCCCTCTTACAGTTTAAATGTCACCTAAAAAGAGCTTCAGAAAGGGTCAGGATTCCAATAGACAAGAATGCACAGACAAGGCAAAACCTAAGAGTCAGCGGTGAGGGGAAGGCGCCGCCAGCTGGGTTTCTTAGCTCTCCCTCTGACCTAGAAAAAGGCCTGTGGGAAGCCAAGAAGGAAAAGACCCAATAATTCAAATACAAATGGATCAAGGCTCACAGGATCCCTCACTCCCTCTAGTCTTCCTGATGCCAGCCTGGAGGCAGAAATTAACCAGGGTCACTCAGGGAATAATGGCCCTGGTGAGGGGAGGCAGAGCCTACTCCAGGGGGCCTAGGGGGCCCTGAGGGCACCACCGATGGCAGGGGCGGGAAGTGGGATGAGATGGGCCCAGATTTTCTTATTACAGCTGACATTTCCAGAAAACACAGTGGATGGTGGCAAGTGTGTTTGGACTGAGCTGTGAAGCAAAGGAGGAAAAGGAATTAGTGTGGAAATCCTTCCTTGAACCCAAAGGCATCCAGTCTCCATGAGTAAGTCTAGTGTCTTTTCTGAACCACACAGTAATGGCTGAACTGTCCTCAACAAAGTTTAGAGGCACCTTTGGGATGGTATAACTTAGAATATACAGGCTTCATGGTGTCAATAGAATTTGCTTTGGAGGGCCTCAGGGGCATCTCAGAGACAGTTCTGCAGAGCAGCTGAAATGGAGATTTAACTAGGGGCTTCTAATGGAGGCTCAACAGGCCATATTTGTTAAGACGATGGAGAAATGGTGGTTTCAAACATGCACACCAAGTTGTAAGGACCAAGGGCAAACCTTCCCAAAAGCAGGCATTGCTCTGACACCTTTTGCAGTATCTCAAGGGCCACCAGGCCACGAGGTGAACAAAACAGGGATTTATTAATTTAACAATGCTCGGGAATTCTAAACAACGCTGCATATATATATACATATATCTATATAACTATATCTATATATCTATATGCGTATATATACATATATATGTATATATATGTATATATATATGTATATATACGCATATAGATATCTAGATATCTATATCTATATAGATATAGATATCTAGATATCTATATCTATATCTATATCTATATCTATATCTATATCTATATCTATATCTATATCTATATATTTGGGACAAAGTTAGAGTAAAGTTTAGATAGACCCAATACTTATCCTCTGTAAGCTTCCAACAGGTCACCGTCACTATTACAGAAGAACTGGTACAGCTAACAAAACTTAAAAATAAAACAGAGAGCTGGAAGTGAGATAGTAAAAGAGCACTTCAAGTGGCCTAGATGAGAGCCCGGACAAGCATCCTCTCTCAGGCCTCTGACTCTGGATTTTCTCTAGATAACACTGGGTCGTTCTTGTTTCAGGAAGTAAGGAGGAAACCAAAGGCCTAATTATCTACGGAGATGTGGCACCACCACAGGGCTCCTCATGGCAGGAGACGCCGGCGGAATGCAGCTAATCTCCACAGTCCTCAGAAAGATGGGAGAAGCAACTCGGGCCCCTTAGACACAGATGTTCGGGCTGGATTTCCTGAGGAGCTCTGACCCGGCAGAGAAGCTCACAGCCAGAGACCAACACGATAATTAATAGGAGGCTCAGGCAGCAAATGCCAGGTTTGACCGAGGAAGGCAGAAAGTCAGTATCCTCCCCATTATTTCCCAAGGCCAGAGCCTTACACGGGACATGGCCCCACGGTCCCGATGGTACTGACAGGTCAGTATGCCTGACTGACCCTGGACAGCAGCGAAGGGCTTGGGCGGCTCTCAGAGCTCCCTCTCTCAATTGGAGCTGTCTAGAAGCCCAGGAAAGGGGTTGAAAGGCATAAGAAAGTGGTGCATTCCAGTTTCTGGTTTGAGCAGAGTTAGCTGGGAACCCACAGAGAGGCCAGCTCAGGTTCACAGCCAGGGTTGAGCCTCTCAGGAAGGGAGCCACTCGGTAAACTGCTCACAGACCCGCCAGAGCACCACTGAGGCTCCGGCTGTATGAGCCAGGCACCTGCCCTAGGGTGGGCTCTGGTGGGGGTGGGCTGGCGGGGGTCCTGCCCTGCCGCTCCCTAGCTGGGACTCCCTTGGCTGGGTTTCTGCATCTGCACAATGAAAATATAACTACCTTCCTCCAAGATGGGGTTCACTGTGTCAAAATGTGTCGTGTTCGGCGCAGCGCCTGGCACCTAGCCAACAGCACAGAAGCAAAAACCATCCAAGTCCAATGAACAAATGCACGCACAATCGAGCTGGAACACCTTAGGCATCTGGCATTGCTGCTAAGAAAATTGGGCTAACTCTAAACCTCACTTAAATCTGGCCCACTGTCCTTCAGTAATACTGATTAAAGCCCCAACTCCTTCCTTTTTGAAGCACTTTTTCTTAATATTTATTTATTTTTGAGAGAGAGAGAGGGCGAGCGAGAGAGAGCGTGTACAGGGGTTGGGGAGGGCAGAGAGAAATGGAGACAGAGAATCCAAAGCAGGCTCTGCACTATCAGCACAAAGCCAGACATGGGGCTCAAACCCACGAACTGTGAGATCATAACCTGAGCCGAGGTTGGACGTTCAACCAACTGAACCACCCGGCCACTCCTGAAACACTTAAAAAAAAAAAAAAAAAAGTTTGTTTATTTGAGAGAGAGAGAGCACAAGCTGGGGAGGGGTAGAGAGTGGGGGTGGTGGGGGGCTGGTGGGAGGTGGGGACAGAGGATCCGAAGAGGGCTCTGTGCTGACAGTGGAGAGCCTGAGGTGGGGCTCAAACTCACGAACGGTGAGATCATGACCTGAGCCGAAGTCAGATGCTTCACCGACTGAGCCCCCCAGGTGCCACTTAAACACTTTTTAAAATCCCTTCCTGGACGCCCATTTTCCTTGTCCCTCTCTCTCTTTGCTGCTTGGTCTCCTTTATCTTCTTCCCAACCCTAAATGTTGGAGTGCTCTGGGGTCAGTCAGATCTGCTTTTTTCCTGAAGCCACCTTACCTGCTTGGTGGTCTCATCCAGCCCCAAGACTATAATAAACACCACTAAATCTGGTGAGGGCAGAATTCACAGCTCTTGTTGTGACTTTCCCCTGCTGGAGACTCAAATCCTACAGCCTACGGGAACATCACCACTTGGGTCTTGCCCCAAGTTGCGTTTTCCAGGAACACACAGAGTTTTGGGTACAGCGTGTTTATTAGAGATCAGTGTCTGTGAAAGGAAGGGGAGGAAACCGTGTGGCCAGGAGGAGGTGAACTGGAGCCTCAGACAGCCCAGTGCAGTTCTGCAGCAAATACTACTAACCAGAGATGTCCAAGGGGCCCAGTGTTCATGCCCACCTTGTTCAGTCACCGATGCTGGGTGCCCTAGGAAGGGTGTAACCTCAGACAAAGTGGCTTTCTGTGGACCAGCACCAACCGGAAGCTGTGGCCAGGTGCAGGCTAGTCGTGCTCCTTGGAGCTGGGCAGCAAGCTTCCCTCCTGGAAGGCGTCTCCATCTCAAACTCAACAAGTCCATGACCAAACCCTTGACTTTGCCCTGCCCCCCCCACCTTCCCCTTCTTTATCTCCATCAGTGGCATGACAGCTTTGCACAGGCAAAATCCTAAGTCTAAGTACTGACTCCTCCTTCCTCCAATGCCTGTCCATCAATCCAGCTCAAATTCTTTCAGCTCTACACTCAAAATGTGTCCAATCCAAGCACTTCTCGCTTCCTTCACTCCTCTGCTCTGCACGACACACCCCGCATCGGCTGCCACAGTCCACCAGCCTCCTCTCAAACTCTTCCGTTGCCTGTTCTTCCTCAACAATGTTCTATCCACAAACTGGAGGGATCTTTTAAAAACATAATCAGTTCGCCTCCTATCCCTGCTCAAAACCAGTCAGTGGTTTCACGTTCAAAATTAAATCCCGTTTCTTACCCGACACAGGGGCTCCACATCACTGGCCTCTGTCTGTCTCTACACTGACATCACCTATTACTCTGGCCACGTGAGACCCCTCACCACTTTCTAAACCTGTGCTGCCCAACACAGGAGCTACCAGCCCCAAGTCCGCTGGAAATGAGCACTTGAAACGTGGCCAATCCAGACTGGGATGGTGTCAAATACACACCCAGCCTTGAAGACTGAGCATTACAAAAAAAAGAAAAAAAGGTAATAGAAAGTTTCTCAGTTAAGGTTTTTAAAAAAAAAATTTTTTTTTTACATTTATTTTTAAGAGAGCACAAGCGGGGGATGGGCAGACAGAAGGAGACACAGAATCCAAAGCAGGCTCCAGGCTCTGAACTGTCAGCACAGAGCCCGACGCGGGGTTCGAACTCACAGACCGCGAGATCATGACCTGAGCCGAAGTCGGACGTTCAACCGACTGAGCCACCCAGGCGCCCCTCTCAGTAAGTTTTTAATAGTGATTATAAATGGTGAACGGACAATATTTCAAATATATCAAGTTAAAGAAAATATTACTAATTTGATCCTTCTTTATTTTTTAAAACACTCTTTCAGATAATTATAATCATGTCTGTGGCTTGTGTTAATTTCTACTGGGTTGTGCGTCTCTAGACTAGGAGTTAGCAAACTGCTCCGAGGGCCAAGTCCGGCCCACTGCCTGCTTTCGTATGGCTTGTGGGCTAAGCACATCTTTTCATGTTTTTAAGTGGCTAAAAATAAATCAAAAGAATAATAATTCATGGAGCGCCTGGGTGGCTCAGTTGGTTAAGCATCCGATTTCAGCTCAGGTCATGATCTCATGGTTCATGGGATCGAGCCCCAAGTGGGGGTCCACACTGACAGTGAAGAGTCTGCTTGGAGTTCTCTCTCTCTGCCCCTCCCCCACTTGTGCTTTCTTTCTCTCTCAAAATAAGTAAACTTAAATAAAAAGAATAATTCATGACATATGAAAACTATATGAATTCGAATTTCAGTGCCCATGACAAAGTTTTACTGGAAGAAAGGCATAATCACTTGTTTCTGGATTACCTCTGGTTGTTCTGACCTACAGCAGCACAGGTGAGTCATTCCAATGGAGACAACCTGGCCCATAAAGCCAGAACTATTCACTATCTATTTACAGAAAAAGCTTGTCAACTGCTCTCTGCCCTTACCTCCTTACTTTTCTTTGTAGGATGTAGAACTATTACTCCTCCTGTGATATCACCTCTGCAAAGGCACGAACTTTCTCTCTTTTGTTTGGTGAGTTATTGCTGGCACCTAGAACGCTGCCGGGCACATAGTAGGTGCTCTATAAACACTTGGTGAATTGATACATTTAAAAATCCAGATTTCAGGGGTTGTGTGGGATGCGGCTCGTTACCCAAAGAACATGAAGTATCACAACTACAGTCTGCTGTCTCTATTTCTCAGCCAGAAAAGCCAAGCTTAAGACCCAAGCAGATCCACACAGAAAGGCCAGAAAGAAAATGCTGACCGTTGGCCTGGTCACGCGCTGGGCTGAAGACAGACGCCAGCACTGCTGTTATGTCAAGAGGAACGCAAGCTTTAAAAACAAAACACTTTATTTTAATGAATTCCATGATTTTTAAATGCCTCCCCTCCACCCCTTATAGGGGAGAGGTAAAGCTGTCAAAATTATCAAAAAATTCAAATCTCCTTTTCTTCAGGGGGCTGTCCGTCAACGTGCTTTCGTCCAGCATGCCTCCCAGGTCCTGGAAACCACTTCCAGGGTCAAAGGATTCTGCAGCCTCCAGGAGCTCCCTGTCACTTCCATCTTCCTCAAAGGACTTCTGGAAGAAGTCATAGATCTGCTGCTGCTTTGGGTCCTTCATCGGAGAGAGGAAACAAGCGATGAGCAGAAGAGTGCGGGCTCCAGCACTGCCCCCACCCCCCCACCTCCTCCGCTGGGAGGGAGACACAGAGGTGGGGGCTGCACGTTTTACGTCGTCCAGTGCCGCACGATGGCCGGTGCAGCCCCAGGTGGCCTTACCGCCTGACATCTTTTCTTCTCTGCTACTCGTGGGGTAAAGGAAAAGAAAAAAAAAAGGAAAGAAGGAAAAGGAAGAAACGGTGTGAGAGCAACTGAAGAATGCACTCTCAAACTATAATATTTGTTGGAAACGTTTTCTGCCTTCTAGCTTTCCAAATCGGTATTGAAATTGCTCCCAAGCTCTCACTTCCCGCAAAGCCGTTCTCCACCAAAGGGCTAATAGTTAAGTTGTAATTCAACGCCAAAGCAGTGTGCTCAGCCACGGCTTACCCCTAATTTTCAGAGTGATTAATAAAACAGACACATACTTGACACACCGATGAGCAGATTCCCACACTTGTTTCATACGCCCACCAACTCCACGGGTATGCAGTCAGCAACGATACAGTGTCAGGTCATGCCCGGCAGTTACAACCACAGCGACAGGCTCGCGACAACAGCGACGGGCTCGCTGTTACCCCTCTGCTGTCCTCTCACAAGGGTGAATTCCTGACCCTGACCGTCTTTCCATCCAGAGGGACATTTCAGGATCTCCGCGGACATCCCGGTCCCATTAAACTAAAACTGTTTAAACCAAAACCATCTCTCCTCTCAATCCTACATCCTCCCACCAGCAGCTCTTTCCGAAAAGCCCAGTTTTCATGGTTCCCCACCATTTTTCTCGTCTCCCTGGCTTGCGATCACCAGGGTGTCCCGACCGTGAATGTCCTACGTCAAACTGGCAGCCAGTCTGCCTCTCCTGTCTGTTCCCTCCGCGATGCTCCACAGGCACACCCTGCACTCAGACCGTGTCACTGGGCACCTGCACGGATTTGCAATGGCTCCCCTGTAGGCCTCTTCCCATTTCAATCCCTGGCAGGTTTCTGCCAGGCTGACTTCTGCCCCAGGCTGTCCTTGAACAGGATCTTCTTGTCACATCCTGGGGTCCCCGTGTCTACCTCACTGATGCTAAAGTAGCTTCCCTGGTTTTTCAGCCCTTTTCTAATCAGGTCTCAACCTAGCTGGACTCTATTTCCTCACTGTTCCTTACCAGAAAGCCCTCGGCACTGGTGACGCTAAGTCCTGGAAACCTGATCAAAGAGCTCCAGATTATCCAATCAACCTGCATCCAACATTCCCTTGCCTTTCAGGACCCCAGCCTTCCCCAGGAGGAGCGATATTAAAGGTCATTAAGGTCAGCCTCACGTGATCCACATGTCTTCCTCCAGAAACAGTCTCATCGGCCTCTGTCTGAAGGAACTGCAAGGTCAAAGAAATGCTGCCCCACAAGGCAGCCTGTTCCAAGTAAAACAACGGTTAGCCTGCATTTGATTATGATGGTGGCAAGACCGTGGGCTAATTCAGAGCATGCATGATTAATGGAAGAGAGTTCCAAGATCAGATTAGTATTCCACTTCCCCTCTCGGAAGGCAGGCTATCTCAGCAAGACATAAACTCTTTTGCTTTTACCTCCTACTAGGAGGCAACGTTTTCTTTTCCTACTAGTTGATGAAATTTTCAGCCCTCTTTTAATTAAAAAAATAGATATAATTATCAATCAAAACAAATATTGATAAACTGCATTTATATTATCTCACACTTGTACCATAGGCAGAAATTCTTCACTAATTCAGAGTAAGTGACGGTAAGGGCAGTATGATAAATGAGTTCTAAATAAATTCATTCGCACCGATTCAGAATCCTTTAAAAATAAGCCTCCTTCTTTTCAAAGGGCATATGATAACCAAGGCTCTGTTAAAATATTTACCATCCAACTGAATTCGAGAGTTCTTTAAAAAGCTCAAAAGTAAGTTTGTCTTATTTATTTATTTTTAAATTAGGTGTTTGAAATTTTCAACTTATTATTTTTTAATGATTTTTAATATATTTTTGAGAGAGAAAAAGTGTGAGCAGGGGAGGGACAAAGAGAAAGAGACACAGAATCTGAAGCAGGCCCCTGGCTCTGAGCTGACAGCACAGAGCCCGATGCGGGGCTTGAACCCACTTACAGTGAGATTATGACCTGAGCCAAAGTCGGATGCTTAACCAACTCAGCCACCCAGGTACCCCAAAAGTAAGGTTGTTTTAAAATTAGCTTATTAACTGTTTCTATCTATAAGGATAATTTACACTCTACATTTAAAAATATTATCTCTGTGGGGCACCTGGGTGGCTCAGTCTGGTTAAGCATCTGACTTAAGCATAGGTCATGATCTCAGGGTTTATGAGTTCAAGCCCTGCTTCAGGTGAGCCCCGCTTCTCTCTCTCTCCCTCTCTCTCGCTCTTACTGTCTCTCATGGGATTCTCTTTCTCTCTCTCCCTCTCTCTCTGCCCCTCACTCACTGGCACCCTCTCTCTCTCAAAAAAAAAAAAGTAAAAAATGATCTGAGTATTATTTATCTCAATAATTACATTTGAAAGGAAGCCTTTAGTTGCTAAATGAATGTAAATGAAAGATCAAATCCTCAGACTCTCTAGTCTTCCTGTCACTCAAAGATTTTGATGATTTAACTCCCCTTCTGATTCTGGGCAGTTCCATGAGAAGGAGAGGACACTGAGGTTTCCAGATGAGCTACTGAGCTACCGTAAGGCCGCCTATCTGCACGAGGCTGGAGGAAATCCCCAGGAGGCATCCACACCTCTTTCAGGACCCAAGGGCTGAGCAGACAACTTAATGCACCCCCCCCCACCCCGCCCCAGTGGCAAGGAGTCATGTGCTGGTGTTACCTTGTGGAAATAATCAGTGGCTTCTGCCATTTCTGAAAAATTGGTCTCAGAAAGTCCGGCTTCACCCAGAACTTTAATCTTCTCTTGAATCATGGGCCTATTGGGGAGAAATGAGCTGCAGTGACTACAAGCTGCACAGAACCAGCAGACTGATTAAAAGGAGACCACCCTCCTTGATTTTATAGGACTGAAGCATGCTGTTTCACTTCTTTGCAACTCTCAAGGCACAAATACCCATCCAAAAATATTTCCCTCCTCTCAGCTGTGAACCAATTTAGGGCTCATATCATGAGGTTCAAAGCTCTACTGGAAGATGTAGAGGAAATATATGTCTCATTAAAACAAAATTCTGGGGGCACCTGGGTGACTCAGTTGGTTAAGCGTCCAACTTCAGCTCAGGTCATGATCTTGCAGTTTGTCAGTTCGAGCCCCACATCAGGCTCTGTGCTGACAGCTCAGAGCCTGGAGCCTGCTTCAGGTTCTGTGTCTCCCTCTCTCTCTGCTCCTCCCTCTCTTGTGCTCTGTCTCTCTCTCTCTCGAGAAATAAACATTAAAAAAAAATTTTAAACAAAATTCTGAACCTGGTGCTCTCATGAGATGCCCAGTTAACAAATCCACAAATCCAAAGAATTTGGGAAGCAGGGACCGCCTACACGTATGGCAAAGGTAAGACTCTGTAGTCATAAGGCTGGAAACAGAGTAGTAGAAACTAACGAGATAATCAAAAAAGTTAGCATTTGGCAGGGGTAAACAGCATTGGGAAGGAGCATTTTGGGATTTTTTGCTTGGTTAACAGACCTGAGCCCCAGCGTTGCGAATTTTACCCCAGCTCTGCTGAGGAAGCACCTCCTGGCCCAGAGTGAGCCACTCTCTGCGATGGTCAGCAGCACCACTGGAAGATGGCCTTACTGTACCAACACACGGCGTAAAGGGGCACAGGGGGATATCACTGTGTGTCTCAGCAGTGCTTTCATGGCTGGGACACAGTGTCTTACAAGCAAACCTGCACCTACACTTCATCACAATCGGCTCCCCCCCACCTTGGTCAGGCCAGTGGGAAAGGAGCCACACCGCCTTATTCCTCATGCACCCAGCAAGCCGTGAGTGAAGGCTGAGAAGGAGGCCCGGCATAGTTATGGTGGAAGCGGGAGGGCATCGTTCCTGGGCTTTCTGCACGGGTCCCTGAAGACACCAGCAAGAGCAGGGGCAGTTAGGAAGGAAAATACATCATTGCTATCAGCCCCACTCAACCCCAGGGGCTGGCCATACCAGAGGTAGTCGTCAGCTGTGCCTTTCGCCACGAGGTAATGGATGCTCACGGAGCTGGACTGTCCGATGCGGTGCACCCGGTCCTCAGCTTGGAGCAGCACCTGTGAGACCCGGGGATGAGGACAGAAGCGGGCGGCCCCCTGCCCCCGAGCCCACCACACCCTTCCTCCTCAAAGGACTTCACTCCGTGACCCAAGGCAGCAGGCCAGAGAGCCTCTACCTTCAAACAAGCTGTCATCCAACTAAAGAGAAAACCAAACAAAAATGCTGGCTGGGAGAACTAGAATCTGTGGCCGGACAGCTGCGAATGGACCTCTGGTACCGGGCACAGCACTAGGTGCCACGAGGGAACGAGCAGTGAGCACGAGGCCACACTGAAGGGCACATGAAGGAAGCCTGGCACACTTCCATTCTTCTCGCAGTGAAAGAAACCATTACCTTCTAAATAAACGAACACATCGCAACCAAGGGAGAGGCCATATATGATTAGGGGTAGGGCGATTTTTTTAATATGGTGGTAAGCACTACAATAAATAACAAAACCCAAGAGCATTGTTTCTATTATACAAGGCCTCAGCCTCGAAGCCCATCCATCATGAAGCAGGGCCCTCCGTGTGGCCAGTGACCCATATCTGCTGTCACAGCTCTCAGCTGATCAGATAAGGCCAGTGGGCACAAGGACCATGTTCAGGGAACACTCACACCGGTCGCCTGCCGTGGCCCCATTGGCTAAGCAGCTCACAGTGATGGTTAATAGAAGGGACCCAGGCTGGAAAGCCAGAGGCCTGGGCTGCGGCTGCTGCCGCCACAGGACCCCGTTCGGGTAGAGCTATGCACCTGAGCTACCTGTGCCCCAATTTCCTCACAGAGGGATGGATGCTAAAGTTCCTTCTAGCCTTCTAAAACTTCCATATTCCCATTGGCAAGACGGAGTAGATAATCCTAGTCCTTACGAGGCTGTCGTGAAGACCTAATGAGCCAGTCGATGTGCGAGTCTTCGTTCCTTTTACGATGGATGTGTGGGAAGTAGCAATGTGTCTACGAGGCCCCACAGGGACAGACGGAAGAGTAACTGGCGCTAGGGACAGCTGACAGCTACAGGGAACCTTGTCTGCCCAGACTGACGCTCGCTCCTGCTGCCCCACGGCCACGAGCGCGCCCGGGGAGCTCAGGTCGCGCGCGTCCCTTACCCCTGGATTCCAGAACAGCTCGGCGAACACCACCAGGTCAGCCGAGGAGAAGGTGAGGCCCATGCTGGCGGCAGTGATGGACAGCACGGCCACGGCGTGACTCTCGAACAGCTGGAACTGCCGGCACAGGTCGTCCCGGTCTGCTGAGGAGGTGGAGCCGTCGATGCGGACGTGCTGCACGTGCTGCAGGGACAGGGGCGGGGAGCAGGGCAGGCTCTTTTCACTGGCATCACCCCTAAGATCATCCAGCGTGTTGCAGGTGGTGGTAGCTCTTTCCTGTTTTATTACTGAGTCCTACTCCGTAGTGTGGACGTGCCACAGTTTTGCCATTCACCTCTGGAGGGAACCTGGGTCGGCTCCAGTGTGGGACTACTACACCTGTGTGTTCGTGTGCCGCGAACACCTGCACACGTGTTTCCGTGAACACACGCGCTTTCACTCCTCTGAGGTTAAGTGCCCAGGGGCCAACCGCTGGGCCACACGGTCCTTGCTTGTCCAGTTTAGCTTTATTGGCTTTTAAGGGGCATTTATTTTTTTCTAACGATAAACATTACAAAAAAATTCAGATATCAGTCCTATTACCGACCTATTTTTTCCAGTCATTCTTTTCTCAACGTGTATGATAACCTTTTAAACACAACGTTTTAGATCCTGCTTTTTTCTAATAAACATATTGTAAATAAACTAAACTATTAAAGTTTTCTAAAACGCAACTTATAATGTCCATATTTTGTTACGTGGCAACAGTATAATTTATCTGTTCGTGTGTTCCTTCACATTTGGCGGATTCTTAATTTTTACTAAAAAAAGGATGGGTCGGTGAATGCCCACCGACAACAGGTGAATGGATAATAACCATGGTATATGCATATGATGCAATATTACTCAGCAATAAGAAGCAATGACCTGCTCATACCCGTAATACCAGATAGGAATCTCAAAATATGTTGAGAGAAATCAAATTAAAAGAAAGAGTGCACACTGAATTATTCCACATTTATATCATGCCCTAAAAATGCAAATTAATTTACAGTGACAGAGAGCAGCCCTGTGGTGGCCTGGAGACAGGAGGGCAGGGAGAGACAGGAGAGATGACCAAGGGCACAAGAAAATTCCTGGGGCCAACAGACACAATGACTATCTTGATTCTTACCAAGCTGCACACTTTACATGTAGTTTATTCCACATCAGTTATAGCTCTATAAGGCTATTTCTAATATAAAATTTTCTAATAGAAAGAATTTCTAATAAAAATCTCTAAAACATTTTTAAAGGATGGGTTAAAATAAATCTGTTCATGGTTCTTTGCCCATATTTGGTTATTTCCTTAGACTGTACTACTGAAAATCAAAGTACTTGGGCAAAAGGGAGAGATTTAGTTTAAGGATCCTGATATTATCGCAGAATCGCTTTCCAGTAAGTAACGAATGAGGATGTCCAGCTCACTGCACCGCTATCAAAAGTGAGCGCTGCATGTTTAAAAAAAAATTTTTTTTTTAATGCTTATTTATTTTTGAGACAATGCGAGAGACAGAGTGCAAGCAGCGGAGGGGCAGACAGAGGGAGAAACAGAATCTGAAGCGGGCTCCAGGCTCTGAGCTGTCAGCCCAGAACCCGACGCAGGGCTGGAACTCACGAGCCGTGAGATCATGACCTGAGCCGTAGTTGGACGCTTAACTAACTGAGCCACTCAGGCACCCTGAGCACTGCACGTTTTTAAAACCTCTGCTGATGTGATTGGTTTTCATTTCTTTGATTATGAGTGGAGTTGAATTTTTTCATATCTCAGGTTCTTTTTAAACGGTCCTCTGATCTCCACAAAGTTAAGAAGCACAGATCTACACTATTATTTTTTATAGTTGAATGGACTATCATTTAGCAGTATGCCTATTGATGAACATTTAGGTCTCTATTTGATATTATAAAAAATATCACAAATCTTATGCATAAATCTTTGAAATCTCATACATAAATCTGACCAGCCTGATTATTTCATTAGGATAAATTCCTAGAAGAGAAGCTGGGAAAAATTCGAGTGTGCATTAAGTTATTGCCAAATTGTCCCGCCAAAAGGTACCAAATGTACAAAAAAAAAAAAAAAAAAAAAAAAAGCCCTTGGTTTAACCACAGTGTATATGTGTGACCGAACAGATCCATATTTTTAGGTAATTTAAATCAATTCTTTCCTTTGTGATTTCTTTCATTGTTTTTACGTTTAGAAGGTCATCCTGCATCCAATGATTAGCTATACATTCATCTATAGCTTCTTCTAATGCTTCCTGGCTTTAATGAGCTTTGATTTGTCTGAAATTTAATAAACAGTGAAGTTGAGTTTCATTTAAGTGTTCCATCCAATTACTTAGCCAATTATCCAAACTTGATCTGTTGAATAAATTAAGCCAAATTTTTGATGACTCCTTGATAGTACACTATTTTTTTTTTTTTTTTTAAATACTAAAGGGCTACTTAACTAAAGAGTTCTTAACACTAAAGAGGGCTCTCCATTCTATTCCACCCATCTGAACACCAGTTCTGGGACAAGCATGAGTTTTATAACAGATTTTAATATTTGGAGACACAAGTCTATTAACATTGTTCTTTGTCAACAAGGTCTTAGCTATCTCTCCTGCTTATTTTTTGAGACTCCTTTAGCACAATAATATAAAGTTCCCTTAAAATACCCAACTGGAATTTTTATTAGGATTGAGTTAAACCTACAAATTCATTTGGGAAGGACCAGTATTTTTACAGCCTTGTGCTTTTTCAATGGAGCATGGCCCAAATCTCTCCAACTCTTCATTGGTTTCTACACTCTTCTTGGTGAGATTACTTTTAGGTACTTCATGCTTTTTTGTGCTGTGAACTTGAATATTTACTAATTAGTTATAGCTGGTACACAAAAAATCAATTTATTTAGTGTATTTATTTGGAATCTAGGCACTCTCCTAAACTCTTGTGCATTCTAATAATTTTCCAATTAGTTGGCTTGAGTCTCCTGAATATACTGACAGCTCTGATTTTTCCTTTCCAAGGATTATGGCTTTTAATTCTACTGCCTGGCTTCCTGCATCACATCATATACAAAATTCAAAGCCAGATGGATTAATGAACCACCTCTAAAATTTTCAGAAAAAAAATAATTGCAGGAGAAAAAATTTATGACCTTAAAAAGGAAACGATTTCTTAAGCACATCCTGTGTTGAATTTCGAAGGGGGCTCACCTTTCTCTCAAGCTCTTTAGTAAGTGCATCCAGAACCACCTTATGGTGTGCAAACACTAGAAACTTCTCTCTTCCACTTTCCAGTAGGTCCAGGACGTATTCACTGCATTTGACAATGACAGCACAATGAAGTAAACATATACTTATCCAGCTGAAATGACTTCACTGCATTTTTAGCAGACACCTTTGAGGCACCTGCTCTCTCCCCAGCCCTTTCCCTCCCTTTCTCTGGGAGCTGACCTCTCAGCTCTACTGCTCACACCAGGTCACCTGAACAGAAGAAGCAAAATTAGGAGCTGCAGGGAAGCCACCTTCTGCCATGTGCTGAAAGAGTTATTCCTTACTTTTATGTCATCTCCCGCACGCTAATAAATCAAAATACTGTTAATGTTTTATGTGTCTCTGATGATGTTGCTGAAACTTTCTTACTATCTGGGATCACAGAAGACAATTAACAGTTTCACTTTTTCTGCTCTACTCTTGTTGTAATGTGTTTTCAATACAAATTGCAATGTCGTCTAAGATCTGAAAATGCCTAAGCGGGGGATTAAGGGATTCTTGACAGTAATCAAATTTCTGGAAGTGCAATATTGAAATGTAAGTATTAGTACTGAAGAGATGGTCGGGAAAAGCTCCCTAGTTCCCTCGCACATTAGACGGCAAGCTGCAAAGCCAACAGTTAAGTCAGTGGTAAGGGAATTTTTTTTCTGAGGCAAAGGAAGATGGAGTGAAGAACCATATCTGCATGCTCTTTATTCTCCCCTTGATTTACTTCTCTCTTCCACAACTGTGTTTTTTCTTGACTTCCCACGCCCATCTTTAGCCATGGCCCCGAAGGAAGGCAGCTACTCTGGGGAGCTGTAGGGTGGGGGTGGTGTATCACCCAGTCAACAAACTCTTATGGCTTCCCTGGGATTAATGCCCTGCGGAGGGTTCACAATCCCAGGACAGGTCACTGTTCCCACAAGGGCAACTGGAAGGTGAGCCTCCTCGGACACAAACAGGACTCACTCTGCCTGAGGCCTTCCTCACACGTGGGTGTGTCTGGGCACAGAAGAGACATTGCCCTCCATGGAGAAGGACAAATCTCAAAGCCTTCCTCTAAGCATCTAAGAATTATATTCAAGCAACACTGGCCAACCAGGGAATGGATTTGAGTTTAATCTGTGAATAGTTGGTACTAATAGAATCTACTTTAATTAGTTTGAGAGACATAAAATTTGCCATGATATAAGCAAGAAAGTTTATTGCTACAGCATCAAAAAGTCACAAAGCCATACAATCAAGCTGGACAGCTCATTAACAACTATAGGTGTCAGTTTTCCTAATTCCTCTCTCTCCTCTGCATCTCAGACACGGCTTTGTATTTCTACCCTTCCCAAGTCCCTAAATTGCCAGGCTGGAAATATCTGCCTACCACAATACCATTGGCTTTTGTATCAAAAGATGCCCATTAAAATGAAAACAGACAAACAACAGCAAAAAAGGGAAGAAAAACCATTAGCAGAGGAAATTGGGGTTTTAAGATTTATAATCTCATTTCCACTTACTAGTTGTATGACTCTGAGGCTCCGAGATATACATGAAATTTACTTAGTTTCTGCATTTTGAAAATGGGGCCAGTTTCACTTATTTGACTGATCTCACAAAGAGGCTCCAAGTGTGAAAGGAGTTAACAGATGTCAAAACTGGCTGGAAACAATAAAGCACTACCCAAGTTACCGTGGAATTTTGAGAAAGTATGTACAAGGCAGGTAATAGACTGGATGTCTGTGCCCCTCCCTCACCAAATCATGGTGAATGATAACCCCCAAGGTGATGTTACTGTGAGATGAGACCTTTGGGAAGTGATAAGGTCATAAGGATAGAGCCCTCATGAATGAAATTAATGATCTTATCGAAGAGACCCCAGAGAGCATCCTCACTCCTTCTGTCACGTGAGGACACAGCAAGAAGACAGCTGTCTGGGAGCCAGGAAGACGGCCCTTACCAGGCACCTCATGTGCCGGTGCCTTGATCTTGGACTTCTCAGCCTCTAGAAATGCGAGAAATACCTCTCTGTTGTTCAAGCCACCCAATCTATGGCATTTTTGTTATGGCAGCCTAAACGGACGAAGACCAGATATTACCAAAGTTTATTTATGAGGTGGCTGAATGGCTAGATTTAAACTTTCTAAGAAAAATGGCTGGTTCTGTGGCTAGCACTCAAGAGACCCTGGATTTTGTAGGTCCCGAGCTGAGAGACTGAGGGAAAGGATCACACCCTTGCCATCTGTTATTCAGCAGCTCGTGAGAGATGGGGTGGTGGGGGCAATTCAGATTTGTTTCTGAGAGATAAGTTTCCAGGTTGTAAAACCACATCTGGAATTCATTAGTTTCCTAACAGGATCATAAATGAAAAGGGCAGTGCCCAGAGGCTGAAGGAGAGCCGGCCAACATTCAGCAGTCTTTTTGTGCAGAAACTTAGATTTGAAAAATGCAGTGAACTCACTCCCTTACCGCATTTAGGGGTGCAGAGGGAGAGGCTGGAGAGGCTGGGGTATCTGGAGGCTGAGTGAGAGGGTGAGGTAGGCTGTCTGTGTCTCAATTTATACACAGATCTTGGTCCCCACAGCCAAGCTGGCACCGCTCAGCCCACACTAAGTTCATTTTCATTGTAATTAAATCACTTGGACCATTATCCTGCCAGAGCCTCACATGAATGTTAAACAATAAAAAATTAGGCAAACGCACGTCATGAGAATTGCCTCAAGTTTCTACCACAGTGAATATTTGAACATGAGTGGGTTTTTCCTTCCTTTAAGAAAAGCAGACAATTTTTCAAGTCAGTGAATACATTTAAGAATAGGAATTATGACTTCAGCCTTAGTTTATAAGGCAGAAAGAAAACTCAGTGTGACAGTGGCCACTTGCCTGTATCTTTTGAGCAAGCTTGGACAGTTTGTATGACAGCCTTTCTATGTAGGTAAAGAACAGCTGAAACTTCTGTCTTTGGAGAACCCCAGAGAATCCCCATATGAGGGAACCTTCTCGGTCTTCCATTAAACCCCTAATGTTTTTCTACAGGCAAGTGACCATAGTTTTCCTAATAAGGGAAAAAGCTCCCCTTAGTGTTTGGTCAACCCCTACCCTCCTTGTAAGTGCAGCAGCTCCACTGATGAGTGGTCAAGACAGGATCTCTCAAGGACCCCAAACTCATACTGGCACTGCTCCCGGGACAGGCCCGCTTCTGCCCTGTGGTGATGAGCCGTGCTGCCCTAAGCCTTGTACGGAAGCAGCAATAATTCTAATGCCTGATCATTTCATATAGAGCAATAAAACCATTCTGGCGGACTAAGGTAATAGGTGTTATCTTTCGAAAGACGAGGGAGAGACAGAGGGTGGGAGAGAGAAGTCAGCATGTGGGGGCCACTCACATGACACACGGGATTTTCGCTTCAGCTGTTCTACTGAAGAAGAGGAGGAGGGCTTCTTTTTGCTGCCGGTTCTGTGGAAACAGAAGACTAGGTTTAAAGTCTCCCACTCCGGGAACCCTGGGAGAAGCTGACATAATCATCACCGCTCTGAGCTTTACAGACTCGAATGCCAGTTATCAGAGCCAGGAGGCCCTGACTTTAGCCAAGCCATAGGAACTGTATAGACTCTACCGTGTCATTGGAAACGTGACATTACAGGGACCCGGTCATCTCCCAAGAACTGTTGTGAGTACGAAAGCCCCTGGAATGGGGCTTCACCCGCCGTCTGTGCCGAGCTCACATGAGCGGCTGAAATGCAGTCTTGCTCAGCTATTTAAGCCATTTACTACAGCCAGCGACTTCCATGCGCCAGTGGCCCGTGCTGTTCTTGCCTCCCCCTTTCTCTTCTGCCACATCGTGTCCATACCTCAGTTTACTTCTTTTTTTTTTTTAAAGGCTTTTCTTTTAATTTTTTTTAATGTTTATTTTTATTTTTGAGAGAGAGAGAGACCAAGCATAAGCAGGGGAGGGGCAGAGAGAGAGGGAGACACAGAATCCGCAGTGGACTCCAGGCTCCGAGCTGTCAGCACAGAGCCCAACACGGGGCTCGAACTCATGAGCCATGAGAACATGACCTGAGCCAAAGTCGGATGTTTAACTGACTGAGCCACCCAGGCGCCCCTAACTAAGTTTAATTCTATCCAAGACTTACTCAATTGATTCCAACTGGCACCAGTTAGCTTATTCTAGTATCATCTCAAAACCCTCATTCACGTGTTTTGGCCTGGCTCCCACATAAGGTGATTGACCTCCTAGGAGAAGAAACCATATTTTCTTTATAGTTTGCATCTAAATAAATACTAATTGAGAATGCTAACGCAGGAGATGCACACATAGTTTCACAGTGTCACAAGATAACATTTTCTATCACCCTGGGCCCCCAGGGAGGACACTCTTACCATCTTCGCTAGGGTGGCCCTCTCCTTCCACTAGCAAGGGTGGGATTACAGATGCCCTCAGTTTTTCTGTGCCTGGGCCCTGTGAGGCCGGTCACAGACACAATAGCGTCTTCACGGAACAAAGAAGTGACCCCACAGTAATAACACATATGGCCCTGAACTCGTGGATAACTCAGGAAAGCAGCCACAGCCAGGCTGTGGAGCCTGCTTGGGACTGTGTCTCCCTCGCTCTCTGCCCCTCCCCCGCTTGCTCTCTATTTCTCTAAATAAATAAAAATAAATAAACTTACAAAAATAAGTAAAATGTTACTCATTACATACATTATGTATATCTCTATATAAGTGTACATGTATATAATACATGTTTTAAAGCAAAATACACACACGTTTTATAGAAACACTACCAAATGATACCTTAAACAATGGGCACCACAACGGAGGAGGAGCTGCCTGGCCAAAACAGCTCCCTGGCTCTTAACAGCATCTTTCCTCTAGGACTCGATGAGAAGGAAGAAAGATAACCCGGAACCACAGGAAGCCAGGGGGCCACTGACAGTGCAGCGGAACCACCATCCCTCCTATGTTGTGACCGAGGCCCAACTGAACAATTCAAACTTCCCGGGAACTCTTATTGGAAACGCGACCCCGTGACAGTGTCTTAAACTCTTTCTCAGCCACAGGCCCTGTTTAGACTCGGATGGAGCTAGCTCACTTCTGGCCAGTGAGCTCACAGACGTCCTGAAGTCCATTCATGTCCCCTCACAGGGTCCTTGCAGCAGGCCAGGCCCTCTCACATAACATGGTCCCTCACAGGATACACCAAGGGGACAGAGCCAGGCTTCCAGGTACTGACCGCACCTGCAGCGGGCGGGCCACAAGCAGACGGCACTCCGGTCGTCCTTGGTCCTGACATTCACTCCCACGCCCTTTGGACACCACCACCGCTCTCGTCAGGTCCTTCCCTCCCACCCACGCTCACTCACTCCGCACTGGCTAACAAGACAGGGAGAGGAAATGATGGACAAGTGGCGGGAAGCACTCTGAGAGACCTTGCCCATGTGAGGTTTGCCGAGAGCTGATGAGGTGCGGTGGAACAAACACCCAGGTTCACTGGGCACCTGTGATGTGCACCAAAGCCTTCAAAGTACACACGTCCCTGAGTGGCGGTGACTTTCTCCTTCAAATCTACACTCACCATATAGTCCACATTCACCAATTCCTATGTAAGCTGCTATTACTTAGAAAAGTGAGCTGAAATAACTCAAATGTCTGACTCAAAGTTATTAGCAAAATTATAACACGGGCATGGGGGAAGTTTTAAAGGAACATTTAACAACATAGGAAAGTGCTCACAATGTAGTTTTGTAACCTGTATTCTTCGCTGGCTGATGGATGGTTACAGGGTATCCATTCTGCTTTTATTTATTTATTTTTTTTTTTAATTTTTTTTTTTTTTCAACGTTTATTTATTTTTGGTACAGAGAGAGACAGAGCATGAACGGGGGAGGGACAGAGAGAGAGGGAGACACAGAATCGGAAACAGGCTCCAGGCTCTGAGCCATCAGCCCAGAGCCTGACGCGGGGCTCGAACTCACGGACCGTGAGATCGTGACCTGGCTGAAGTCGGACGCTTAACCGACTGCGCCACCCAGGCGCCCCTCCATTCTGCTTTTAAAATATGTTATTCATTTGGGGCACCTGGGTGGTTAAGATGGTTAAGCGTTTGACTTCGGCTCAGGTCATGATCTCATGGTTCATGAATTCAAGCCCCGCGTCGGGCTCTGCGCTGATGGCTCAGAGCCTGGAGCCTGCTTGGAATTCTGTCTCTTTCTCTCTCTCTCTGCCCCTCTCCCCAACCCTCTAAATAAATAAATAAATAAATAAAAATAAACTTAAAAAACTATATATAAAATATGTTACCCATATCTCTATATAATACATATTTTAAAGCAAAATATACACGTTTGATAAAAAACTACCCAAATGATATATGCCAACATTATATGATATTTTTAAAAGATGGGTGACTCTTTTTTATAGTATAAGAAACAATAAGTGTTTCTTATAAGTACTTTTATTTTTCAGATTCTAGGCAATAGATAGCTACTGTATTTTTAATGTAGGAGAAACCAATAGTTTTATCTTAAAAAAAAAAACAAAACAAAAACAAACTTTCCCCAAACTAAGTAGACATAATACTGGTCCATTAATGATCTCACTTCGTTTGCCAGCTGTGGACCAGGAAATTTTAAATAACCTGTATTCTCTGTTCTTGTGTCCTTGACTTGTACTAAATTAGGTCCACTGGGGTTTTGAATTATTTTTTTAGGTTGGAATTTGAATGCATCGTCAAACAGCAGAAGGGTGAAGTAACACTGTCACCAGGAAGTCTGCACGGACTTGTTCCATTTTTCTGCCTAGTCCTGCTGATCAAAAAAATTACTATAGACAAAAGCTGATCAGAATTAGAGTCAGCTTTTCTTAGCCTGTGAAAAGATATCTATTATTTCAGCTGAAAATAAGACAAAGCTTTCATCATGCATTATATTTCATAAATGGGCCACTTCCTCCAGATGGGAAGGTGTGAGGGAACAAAGAATCACTTCTTGATGGGTTAGCAGTGGAACGCACAACACTGCAGGGAAACTTGGGGCTACAAGGTAACTATCAAAATGGGAGGGCACCTTTCTGCAGATTCACAGGGCTTCCTCACTTGACTAAAACCATAAAACCACGATCCCCAAACATTTTATTTTGTTCAACTCAAGCTTTCACAGCCAGCCAGGGTTTGGAAGGCAGGTCAAAAGCCATCTGGTCCCACTCCTGGCTCCCCTTCCTGAATTAAGTGAGGGTGCAGCCTCTGATCAGATCCACAGTGGACAGATACACCACATCCGTGGCTTTGGAGTAAGACAAGTTCTGGCGGTCCAAAGGGCAAAGCTCATGAATTCATGTTCTACTTGGATTTTCCATTATAAAAATGAATTGACATTAAAAAACACAAAAAGGAAGCGATTTTTCAGGGATTTGTCTTGTTATCGGAAAGAATCTAGTAACCGGCTTCAGCATAATGCTGAAGGTAATCTGTACCAACTCAATTTCTCTCTTTTAGGGACAAACTTAATTTTTCTGAGATGCCAAGGAAACATGGCAACTCTAAGCACTGGACTGAGAAGAGTGCTGGGCTCCTCCTCTGCTGGATTCTTGAATTACGCTGCAATTTAGGCTTTCATAATCTGCAAAACCAGTGTTTAAGACCCTGGGAAGAAGGGCAGGGAGACGACAATCACACAACAGGAGGGACTCAGAGCCACTGACACTGTCCTTAGGCACTTTTCCTGCATGAGGTCTAGGAGACCAGTACTGGCTCCCCTTTTTAGGTAAGAAAATATCAAAATATGCCAGAATTTAGGGGACTTATATGGCCACCGGAAGTTATAAAAATACCCAACATTCCTGATTTCCCTGGTTTAGCCTAGTCAATTTTACATTAGCCCTGTAAACTCAGAGCTCAAACTTTCAGGTTACATCTGAAATCATCTTTGGAAAGAGCCCCCTCGCCTAATGTGAAGAACTACATAAGCTGGTGAAAAATTTTAAAAATGCTTTCAAATCTTGCTGCACTAAAAGTTAAAAATTCCCATACTTCTATTTATTTCTTTTCCTTTTTAGCGATATTGCACAATTTACAGTTGCCACTTGGCCACACTCAATGTGATGTTCCTCCTCAATTCAAATGCCCACTGACTGCTGTTCTCTGCCCTGTTTGGGAGGGGGCCAGGTACAGGCGAGGGGGGTTTTCTAGGGAATTCCATGAAAAACCGATAGGCTTACTTCTGTACACACAAGGAACTAAAATAAAAGAATGTTTATACACATTCGGATCTTTGCATCTAAAACTATCATACATCTGAATTTTTCCCATTAATACTATATTTGTTGTACTTGAGCATTGGCTTTCTTGACGGAGTTCACTAGTGGGCAACCGTTAGTAAACATTAAAGATTTAAGAAAATTATAAGAAAAAGCTTAAACTGAGAAAAAGAATTTCCATTCATCGAATTTTTATCTCTAGACATCAGAAAAAGACCACCAACGCTGATTTTAGCAACAGAACACCTGCTTCTGCTCATGGCTCCACTGAAATACAATTTGAGAATGGCTGGTCTGTGTGTCCACATTGGTATAGGGGAACTTTGCTGGAAAACCCCACAGCAAAGACATTATGCCCGCTCACTTCCTCCAGACCACCCAGGTTATTAGATGCACTACAGCATAAATTAAATACAGCTTGATAGCTTACAGTGCCTCTTCCACCCTAGACTCTGCTTCTTAAAAGTTACCTGCTGGTCTTGCTCATAACATGGTAAAATAACATAAAAAAAAAACCCATGCATTCTGTCTCTCGTCATTCTTATTTATTTTGTGCTCTCCCAGAAGGCTGGGATCTCATCTGGATCTAAGTTTCTTTATACAAGGTAATAACAAGCCCAGATAATGCTTTATGATAATGTCAAAAAATGTCAATAACTGTTATTTTCTTGGCAATGAAAACTGCAAGGTTTTATCTCAAAAGGACAGAGATGGAGCTGGTGTAAATTACTTTATAGCACTTAGCACAGTATGACACTAAAGACAGATATGAAAGTGTTTTGAAAAGATGAAACCACCATAGTGGAAAGACCTTAAAATATAGGGGTAACAGGCTTGGTTATAGCCTCAGCTCTGCCACGGAGCAGCCATAAGACTTTGGCCAAATTACAATTTCTGTGAGCCTTCGTTTCCCTTCCTGTAAAATGGGGATGCCAACTTCTTGCCAACCACGAATGACTGTAATAAGGATTAAGGGTTAAGAGGGTTTGAAAACTCCACTTTGTTATATAAATGTCAATTTGTTATTTTGACTAAAATAACATGTATTGTCAGAGTGTTAACACATATGTATCAGATACGCTTAGGAGTAATTTCTTAACTGTTACTCGACTGAGTAACAGTTACTAGACTAAGGCATTCTCAAAATACACTAAACATAAATTCCAACTTTCTTTGAGGGATTCAGAATATATATCACCATTCTGCAGTTACCATGGGGTTTATTTTTATGACCATCTGTCAACAGTGATCTACACATGCATAAAACAGCGAATCAGTAAGAGGTTTTAGAAGCAGACTAGGTAGGCTGAGAAATGACATGGGCTCACTCACTGTCCTTGTGTTTAAGACCCTGGGAAGAAGGGCAGGGAGACGACAATCACACAACAGGAGGGACTCAGAGCCACTGACACTGTCCTTAGGCACTTTTCCTGCATGAGGTCATGCAGGAAAGGGGTGGGAAGAGATCATGGAAAGGCAAGCCCAGAGAACTCTGGGTACCCCCCGTAGAGCCCCCCCAGGAAGGAACAGCTGTGGACACATCAACCCCTGAATCCGTCTGCAGCCCCAGACTCACAGTTTTCTCCTTGGTGGTCATTTCCTTGGCCACGGCATCCAGGGCAGCTCTGGCCTTGGTGCTGATCCGGCCTGGGGCAATGACTACCATCTTGCGCTGCTTGGCTGGGAGCTGGGCAAGGACATCACTCTTGAGGCGTCGCAGCATGACCGCCTCTTCCAACAAGAGCTTTAGCTCTCCGAGGTTGGAAGAACCTGAATAATCCCATCCCCAGGGATGCTGTGGAGAGAAACATACATCCAGTTAGGTTCTCCCAGGGCCAAGTTAACCAGGCTGTGACCTCAACATTCTCACAGCTTTCTCTTCCTATGGCTTTGTTCAGAGAACTTCAAGTGGCTCTGAAAGATGAATAAAACCTAATATAATACAAATGGGAACTAGGAATGAAAAGAGAAACAGTAAGGAATTAAGTGAACTAAAAACATATATCCTGGTGTTCTACATGCTAAACTTTCTAGCAGCAAATGCAAGATGCCAAGAGGTCTGGTATCTATTACATTAAAAGACAAATAAGACACCCAGCTTGTCAAAGTATTCCCATACTCTAAATAAACAAATCATCTTCCCTAGGGCTTCTCCTAGAGTTCACTGCACAACATAACAAATCATATTATCAGTAATACCTTTATTTGATGGGATGCACTGGGATTTAAGAAGCTGTTGTTCCTTAGTATGGGCTACACCAACACAACCAAGTGCAGTGACATGAACGCAGGGTGTTGCTGCTGCTGGTGGGAATTGAAGGAAGGAACCCAGAGCACAGGATTGTACCAGTGTGGCTGAAACCAGAGGTGGGTTTTAGGGTTCACCGGCAGTCCTTCATAAAATCAGTTTCTTCACTTAGCAGCTCATGAGAGGCAATGAGCAAGAATATCTATTCCCTGTCACATAGCTAGGTAAGATGCTAAAATGAAAACCTTATTCTTCACTAACAATCTTACTCGAAATAAGAACTGATGTCTATAGTCCTGTAGAAAATCAGGGAACCAGGGTGTTTGCTGCCTTATGTTTCCAGCTGCTTATCTCTTCTCCTGTCTCAGCCTCCCCAGGGCCATGAACCACCTCGAGTAGAAGCTAGGCTTGTTCATTCTTGAGGGCCAGTGGACCTATTCTCTCATCGTGGGGATATGGCAGGTGTCCTATAAACCTATGCTACATAGAGAATAGGAAGAGATGGTCAAAGGCAAAGTAAAATGATCAAAAACTGCGTCTTCTTTTTAAAAATATCCTGAAATCAACTGGAAGTTTCAGCAAATGCCTTCATGCTATGCATAGGGTCAAAAATGAGCTCAGCATGGGGCATTCTCTTCAGTGGCTTCTCTCAATGTAAGAAGCTGGCCACAACAACAACAAAACAGCTCTGGACTACTGGCTGCATTAAATAAACATCATGTTGACACAAGTGGATACCATAATTAATCTGGATATCATGCTCCTAAGTGCTACTATGTCAGCTTTTAATCTTATAGGTTAAAACCCAATAATACTAAAGGTTTAAAATTTAGAATATTCACAATCCAACAAGCTTTTATTGAAAAGTTACCATGTAGCAGGCACTGGGCTAGGTGGAAGGAAGGAAAGGCACTGTCTATATTTGTTTTCTTGACTGGTGGTGGGGGGGGGTGCAATGAAGAGAGAAAGGATGAATGAGGATGGCATGAAGACTGGGGAGATGGTGGACAGAGACTGGGGACACAGGAAGGGGCGGTTTGGGGGCAAAGGCAATGGATTCTGTCTTCAGCCCCTATCATCACTAGGTAAACATTCCACTATGGGCCCAGATGGCCGAGGAAGCGAAGGTCCTTCTCAGAAAGTGGGTCATGTACAAATAGGACAGAAGTACAAATCACTCGTGAAGAGTTTTGTGGGACCACGACAACTGTCTGGAATCTAATCTGGATTGATCCTGGGGGAAGTGCATTACAGATTGCGTTAAAGAAGTGTATCGCTTTAAATACATTCAATAACAGAAATTTCCTGCCTCAATAAGCAGCTAAAAATGGTTTGCAATTAACTTTGCAAAGCACTACAATTTACATTATAAGCACTGTGTTTGAACGTAAGTGGGTATTTTTAAAGTACTTGAAAAGTTTTTTGAAAGAGCATTTAAAAAATAAGGCAGACAGTCTTATTTACATCACAAACTTGCATAGCAAGGCTTTTTCTCAAGACGGCATGAGGCATGCACTCATGCACGCAGGAGTAAGCTGCAGCCATTTCTCCAATGTGTCAGCATCTTCGATGCAAATAGTGGCTCAGTATAGTTGTCATTTGATCACAAAACAGGAATCCTTAAGGTCTGAAACAATGAGGTCCTAGAGACCGGTTGGAGCCTTTGCAGCAGGGGCCCCACCCCCAAGAAAGAAGTCAGGGGAGGCTCAGGATGTGGCGTCAAGGTTCACGAAGTTATGAAGTTACAAAGTTACGGCAGAACAGCTGGGGGAAAGGAGAAGTGACCTACAGTTGAGAGAGGGGACCTGAGTCTGCCATTCTCATTCAGGGCCGTGTGGACCCTCGTGGGAACAGAGGTGAGGAGTTGAGGAGTCTGACTTTGCCAGATGAAGGATTGCCGCTGAAGGATAAATTCATTGCCCTGGCCACAGCTTCAAAAACAGAGATTAGAAGGAAAAATTGATGAATCTTCCCTCTGGTTTTCAGATTGTGGAAGTTCCGGAGCCTGGATCAGAGGGAGCTACTAGGGGCGCAGGAAGAAGACGCCAGCCAGCCCCACTCCCATCCCAACCGCCAGACAGGTCGCCGGCCGGACTTCCGCTTCCATCCCCCGCGGCCAACCAAGGCCACGGCACGCGAGCTAACAGAGGAGCTGCATCCCATGGGGGGGTCTGGAGAGGGTGAAGAAGGTACCAGAGCCAAGAAGGAGGAGCCCAAACCCAGAAGAAGACAGCTCAGTGCATAAGGAAGAAAATGAACACCTAAGCAAACGAGAGGCTGATTTTCTGGGTCATCCCTTCTTGGGTTATTTTTGGGGAAGAATATGGGAAACGTGCCCAGGCTTTGGCCAAGCTGGTTATGGCTGCCTGACACTGAGAGGCCCCCCCCAGCTCAGGAAACATGCTGAGCCCACCGTAGAGGGAGGCACAGCTGTAGACAAGGAGAGAAACAAGGCTCAGTTAGGAGCCTCCTCTGCTGAGGAGGACAGTGTCCTGTGCTCAGCTGGCTTGATCAGACTGATGCACACTGAGGGATTCAACGGCCCATCAGGAGGAATGCAGGATTGGTAAATCATGTAAACATTTAAAAAATGCCAATTTTCTCGTTTACAAAAGTAATCCATTTCTTGTACATTATTTCGTGTACGTCATCTTCCAATCATATAGGAAAGAGAGGTGCAGGGGAGAGGGGAGGGGAGAGACAGGGATAAAGAGAGGGAGGGAGAGAGAACAAATGAATGAATGAATGAATTATGGGGAAAATTTTGCATCCTACTTTTTTCCCCACTCTTGTATTTCCCCATGTCATTAAATAGACATTTTCTTTTTCCAGTTAAAAAAAAAATCGAGGTTTTAGAAATCAAGATTTTGGGGCGCCTCAGTGGCTCAGTCGGTTGAGTGTCTGACTCTTGGTTTTGGCTTAGGTCATGATGTCACGGTTCGTGAGTTCAAGTCCCACATCAGGCTCCGCGGTGACAGTGCACTACCTCCTTGGGATTCTCTCTCTCCCTCACTCTCTGCCCCTCCCCCGTGCACACAGGTGTGTGCATGAGCTCTTTCTCTCTCAAAATAAATAAACCTAAAACAAAACATCAAGACTTTGATTGCAATGGCATTCGTGTTCACAAGGCTCTCTCTGACACGTTTGGAGACTGAAGCTGTGCAGATTGTAGCTCCAGAGGAACCTGCTCCACTGGCACTGTGTTCATAGAGAATCTGTAGCTCAGAGGCTTCTAAGCCTCCCGAGCAGGCACAATTCACTGTCATGAGTCAACATTCCGACCGACGAGAGCCCACCAAGGCAGCACCAGATCCCACTCTCCACTCCACCCGTTTCCATGTCTCTGTGGTCTTTTTTGCACAGAGCATATGGGCCCCAGCCTCACCCCTAGCTCGCCTAGGTGCCCTTCTCAGAGTTCGTGCACCTACGCATCAGCCACCGGTCCCTTTATTGGGAAACACCACCCTGGAATCACAAGCATTACAACTAGGAGGGACTGTTCTTATCTTATCCGTGAGGACACTCGAAGGTCAGAGTTAGGGGCAAAGCAGGACTAAAATCTGGGTCCGGCTCCCTGGCCAGTGTGCCTCTGATCGTAACCATGGCCAAAGAGAAGGAACACAAAGGAGGTCTCAAAATCAGGGTAAGGAATGGGTGGGGGAGAGGGGAGGGGAGAATAAATACCTGCTTGGCATCACAGTAGCGAAGTCCAAATGCATGAAACTGAGGGAAGAAAGTGGGCCTGACCCCAATGATCTGGGTGTAGAGCTCTGCGGGCCGGGACATGGCTGGTGTGCCGGACAGCAGGATCACCCTCTTGGCAACCTAGAAAACAAACAGCCAGCGGGATTGAGAGTGCACAGAGGAGCACATAGGGTGTATCCCAAATGCCCCACTGGGATAGGAGCCGGATGCCCCAGAGACAGCAAAATCCCCTGGAATGTAGCGGGAGCATTTCTCACTTCCTGGGCACTCTGACTGCGGCAGTTATCCAGTTTACTGCTCTCAGAACCCAAGGAGATCTGGATTCTGAAGATACTGCAGGCTGGCCTACACCTGGGAACTCTAAGCAAAGGTACCGTGGCCAGAGAAGAAGAACACACAAGTTCCACAAGCCTCACGGTGTGACCCACGGAAGCAGCTGGATGCCACTTCCTGGGCTGCCTTTGGGACAGCCCTGTCCCCCTGTATCAGGACCTAGCACGTTATCCTGAATTCTACCTCCTCTGTCTCCCTCACTAGATTGCAAGCATCTTAAGATCAGGGCTGTGTCCACCTTTATCTTCTGTTGCACAGTTACCTGGCACAAAGCAAGCGATCTATAAATACTCGATGCATGCTGAAAAATATTCAGCTAACCAGTAACCAAGGGAAGACAGAAGAAACTCAAAGAACTCAGTATTGGAAGTGGCAGCTGGGGAGAGACCACCAGGTCTGACCTTTCTCCAGAGGGGATCTCTGATCTCTGACATCCAAGTTGAACTTCTGATCAGATAATGACACTGAGGACAGGAGGAAGAGTCAGGGGTGGCCTGTGCGTAAGCCTCTAACTGATTTTCTTTGGAGGAAAAAAAGGCTGTCGCTAACCCAGTGACACAATGCCTTGAGCCCAGAGAGCCCTGATTTAGCTTATTTTTCAGTTAAAAAGGACTTTAAAAAGTGGGACCTGGGTCCACTGACCCTAAACCCAGCCCAGGTCTGCAGCAGCCTGCTTGGCAGTGGGTAGGACAGAAATAAATGGTCTACGCCAACGATGAGCTCCAAGTTCCCCACCATCCTGACACCAACCTGACCCGAAGGTGATCAAACCGAAATGTACCACGTCGTATTAAGATGGGAAAGAGGGGAGAATAGAAAAGGAGACACTCGCTGCTATATTAGGGGAGGGAATGGCCAAAAATTACTGGAGGTAAAATCCATTTCAGCTCTGGGAAGGAAGCCTACCACGGAGCTCAGTTGTCTAGAAACACCTTGTTAACCACTGTAACCTTGAGTTAACAACAGGAGTGTAAGGCAATCGCACGCAGTAAATCACCTAGGAGAGGAAATTGGGTTTTCAAATGGATATGCTGCCTCATAAAAATAAATAAATAAAGGTGCAACAGAGGGTAGAAAAATGTTTCTTTATAAATATACAATATATACAACTCTCAAGATGCACTTCTGCCCTCTCAGCGACCGCCAATACCTAATTCCATTATGACAGGAGAGCTATGAATTTCTCCAGCTATAATTTTCCACAGTTCAATTACCCAGCCTTCTAATTTCCTGCGCGGTTTAATGCAGACTCATTAAAATAACAATGAGCTTCTTGAATGACGTCTGTAGCACTGCTTGCCTTGGCTCAAGACCATTTCAATGAAACGGGGAAAATGAGAAGCCTTATCAAGAAGAGAAAATCAGCCTATCATCCTAAACCTATTCCCCACGTTGCTGTTGGTGCCTGGGGAGGGGCAGCTCACAAACCAGGTGATGGAAAATCACTCCAGGACAGTGTTAATCTGGAGACCGTTATCCCATACGCTGCCTTGACTAGGGCTGATGAAACCGCTGAAAATGGACGTTTGTGGGTGTTTAAAAAGCAGAGGCAGCATTATGGAAAAAGAAAAAGAAAAAGACCAGCTCTGAAAAGAAGCCAGAACAGCGTCTTATCTTTTCTGGAATGATTTAGCCTGCTCCCTGCTCAGCCCCAACACGGTGGTGCCATCATGACTGTCACCCGTGCAGCCTGTCATCCTGCCCAGCTGTGCATGATTTGTACGTCACCGTCCACTGCGGAGAACTTCCAACTTAAGAAAATATAAATGTATAAAATTACATCCATCAACACTAAGCTGAATACTTTACAGTTAACCCCTGTGGCTAAGCACAGAAAGCAGTACCCAAGAAATCCGCAAGGGAGCGGTGTAAAAAGATAATTTCTATGTGGTATCCGCTAGAGATCATGTGATTCACAGGAACAGATGCTTGGGGGTAGGGGGGGAGGCAGATGACCTTCAAAGGCAGGTTTAGTTTCCTCATGGGTCAAGGTCATCAGGTCAGCCCTGTGGAACAGGTTGCTGGCAGGACAAGTTAATATATGTAATTTGCCAAGGAGAACCCAATCTGACTCACAGTGCATAACCTACACACAGGTTTCTTTTTTCACATAGATTTTTAAATATGAGCTAAGAGAATGTTATGTTGCAAAGATAAGAACCAAAATTGTAAGTTCGTACAAGACGCAGCCTGGGAATTCTTTCTCGCTTTCTATCATTACCTCTTTTTTTTTTTTTTTTTTTTCCAACTGAGCTAATAACTTGCTTTACTGAATTATTCTGACCAGTTAAAAACACACTTCACCAAGGCTCCAGACTGGGGAGAAAGTCATGCTTCCCAAAGCCCAAAGTTCTTGCCAAGTGTTATTCCTGATGGTACTCTAAATAAAGTTCAGGCCATAGGTGGAGTCCCCTGAGATTTAGAAGTACAACGTGAGAAGGCTGGTGACATCCAAAAGCAGGTCAAGCCCACGCTACCCAAGTGTCCTGTTACACACAAGCTCTATGTGGCACGGACACTGGAGCTATGCTGTCAAGAGTGTAGAAGTCATTATAGAATCTTCAAAAATAAGGAGAGAGGCAAACACAGTTTGGGGACATGTGACTAAAAGTACACAGATCAAGAACAAACGCAGGATCATTGTCACTACCCAAGAAACAACCAAAGAGTCAACATCTGTAGTTAAATCTAAATCCTGAGAACAAGAGGGAAACCCCAATCTTCAGGAGAAATCCAGTGACTGGAATCCGAGCAGATCGAGGTTCTGTTCGTCCCCCTGCTCTCCATGACACGCAAGGCCAAACCAAGACAAAGAGCATAATTACGCCCCTGTTGACCAAGGGCCACCCCAGGGACCAGCAGTGATCCCTACCACTTAGTGATGCCTCGTAAATGGCCTCAGTCTCTGGTCGGCTCAGCATATTTCATATAAAATGGTTCCCTTCTAGGTTTTAGCCTCTTCCCCAAAAGAGACACAGCTCCAGTCACAAGTCTGAACACCACCACCACCACTAAACTGATCTGCATGACAACCACAGAGCCTTCAAGGCAGGCGAGCATCACTGCTTCGATATTAATAAAATTCTGATGCCATGTAAAAGGCAACTCATTCTGAGGTAAGAACAGAAACAAGGAAGAACATGACTACAGCAGTTCAAAAACACCAAAATGTACAAGAAAACATTAAACGTTATAATTATAGCTAATTAAAGTTCTGTTGTTTTGACCTTCAAGGCATGCCTGGGTATAGGTATCACTAATATAACACACATGCTCAAATTAAATACTAAGCATGTTTTTTCCTCCGGAAAAAAGTCTATTTTACCTTAAGTACTAGATTCCAATAATTTCATTTCTGATTCTGTGCTGCAATTGAGAGAATTCATACCAGAACAGCAGGACCGCAAGGGACTCCTCCTGCAGCCTCGTCAACTGGGACAGCACACCTTCCAACGGACACCACTCTCCCTTCGGGCTGAGAGGGGCGAAGAGCCGTCTCTTGTCGATGTGGCGGGACTGGGTTTTCTACCACCTGCTTGTATATCGTATGAAAAGATGGCCAAAGCCTGGCTACAACCCCATCAAAACGGAACAGATGACATGTATTATGGAAGAGTCGTACAACCAAAAACAGTATTTGTAACAATGAGCTTGTGTCATCTGAAATGAGGCGGGACAGTTTCTGAGGTACACTATTAAGAGAAAAAAGACAGGGGCAAAGGAGTGGTTGTAGAACACTCTAAGAAGGAATGAAGAAAACCCGGATGCACATACTCACCGGGCATAGACTACATTTTAGAAGTAAACGTGAGATCTGGTAACCTGGGCTGCCTTTGCAGACACAGATCAAGGGGTCAGGGGCCCAGAGGGGGGACAGAGTCGTTTTTCACTGTACACCCTTCTGAATATATCATCTATTTACACACACTTAATGAGGATGGAAAAAGAAAAGGCTCATCCATTTTAGACCACTACTCTCATTTCATCTAACCAATCAACAGTGATTTGTAAAAGAGGCTCTATTCACACAAAAAGAAACACAGGTATTTATTAGGAAAGGACGGTGGGGATTCTGAGGGCTTTTTCTCTCTACTGAAATCACCTAACACTGGTTTGACAGTAAGAAGCACTATAAACCAAACACCACTAAGGAAGACTCAAACACGTACCTCGTTGCACAAAAGAAAGAGACTGACAACCATGAGGGCCAGAGTCTTGTGGGAAAGACTGTGCGGTTCAGGCTGAGTGGGAGTAGAGACAGTCATGCTTGGCCACATGGGACATCAGAGGCATCTATCAAAAGGTGAAATTCTGACCCAGCAATTCTGCGTGTAGACATCTGTCCTAATGGGGTCGAGGTGTGCAAGCTGGAAAGACGCGGATGGTGCTCGCTTGCAAAATTATTCATAAGAGCAAAACAACATCCAACACTAAGGGTTAAATTACAGGATGCGTCCACACAACATGATGCTCTAGAGCCATTAAAAATGATGACCCTGCTCTCCAACTGCCATGTTGGAAAAATAACCAAGCTGTTACTGGTGGTTTTCTCCATTGGAAGGAATAAAGGGGATCTGAATTTTGTTCTTCATAGCTTTCTGTCTTGCCTACTTTCATGCATGTATACATAAAAACAGAATACCTTTCTTTAGTAGCCCAAACAAATAGTGCTGTAGGAGAAGAAAGACGTCACACTTCCCAGGGGACGACACCAGTTTCCTACAACCTCAACCACACGCGCCCTGTGTCTGCCGTCACCATTTATGAAACCTGCATTTCCAGGATGTGATCTGGCCTGGCCATCTCACACACTGGATGGCATAACCTAATCACCCCACCATGCACATTTGCTGAACATGTCTTGAAATCATCAGAATATAGTTCTAGGAGGTGCGCAAGTTGGAGGAACAACCAAGTGGTACCAGATTAGCCCCTGACATGGCTTTTCAAGGGCATATTTTACTTCTCCCAACTCTCCTCTTGTTCCAAAAATACTTAGATTCATCTCCTTGGAGTACCTAGATCAGTGGTTCTCAACAGAGATGGGGAGGAGTGATTTGCCCCCCAGAGCACGTTTGGCAATATCTGGAGACAATTTTGGTTGTCACCACTGGGGGGTACTACTGACACTTAGTGGGTGGAGGCCGGGGACGGGGCTACACTTCCTATAGCACACAGGACAGCCCTGCACAACAAAGAACGATCCAGCCCACAGTGTCAATGGTGCCAAGGCTGAGAAACTCTGATCTAGACGAAAACACAGCGGAGAGATGAAAGGTTTGAGGCAGAATGCCTCAGCCCCACCTCCACTCACAGGTCCGGAACCCTGTGAACTCAATGTTATGTACGAGAGTGGATTCAGGACACCTTCATAAACAGCAGGCTATGTTCGTGGGTCCTGTCTTAAAGTGTTAACACATCCAAGTTGTACAGCAAGTGCAGAGTAATCTATGCTAGTTAACTGCTAAAAGATTTGCCTCAAATATATCAATTTGAAATATACCCACGATATGAAAGATATAAATGCTGCTTTAAAAGGTCTGGCTCAGAAGCATATATTTCGGAAACAAGGATGCGGTCCAGCTTTCCCGGCCGGGCAATGACTGCATTAACAAGATGGCTGCTCAGAAGCTCCCCAACTATACCTTTAATGATATACCCGATCTACTGTGCCATTTCTTTGGCCTAAACAATCAAGGGTACACATTTACTTTTAGGTATGACTATAATACTGGAACCACAGTACGAAGATCTGGTAACATTTTGCAAAAGAGAACATATTAAAGCCTCCTAAAAGAAGGGTCACCACTCTGGGAAAAAAGTTTCATTTAAGTGTGTCCATAAATATTTATAGGTTACATGAGCAGAGGATCAAGGTTTTTAATTAAAGGACTTTTATTTTAAGTTTGGAGCATATGACATAATCCTGCTTTGGAAGATGTATCATATTACTTGTTATTCCTAAAACAAAAGAAAGCAAAATAAAACTTGAAATGAGTAGACGGCTGTGCTTCACGGGGAGTTGAAAAAATTAAGTGAATTTTCAAATGTTAATAAGCCCCAGCAACACTTAGCATATTTGTTTTCCCTAGTTTAGGTACAACTTAAAGCTTCTTTTAAGCAATGAAAGCTGCAGGTTTAAAGTGCTGGCACAACACCAAGGCTGCTTTAATAAAGCACAAGATAAACATGTACTTTTGTCTGCTCAGTCTACATAAACCAAAGTAGATTCTCCCAAAGTCATCTGTGAGAGATTTCTACCTTAGGAGAGGAAAAAGCTACCTTCCTAATTGTGGTATTGTCCCCCAATATTAAGAAAAAGCTCCCCACAAAAAGAAGGAAGGAAATTTGGGGGCCTTGCCACCGTCTGGGGTCGGGAGAGTCTGGACACAAACCACAGACATGGAAGTGTGTGCCAGGTGAATGGTGGCACAGGTTGAATTCATGTCAGAATAGAACACATCCAGGTAAAGACCCGAAGCTCCACTAAATCCACACCCCCACCTGCTCTGAAGCCAAGGCTCAACCAGCCAAAGCACTCACGCCCCCCTGTAGGCCACAGAAAGGGGTGTGCATGGCTGCCCGTCTCGCTAACAAAAAAGGCTTAGGGTGACCCCAGGAAAGAGCACCAGCTTCTGGGCATGACTCGGGTTTGCCAATGCTTCCTGCTGATCCCTGATGGCCCGGTTCCAAGTCTGTATGACTCCTCTCCCTTGGTTCCTAGCACCATGAGAGCCAGGCCCCCACAAGTGGCTTAGAAGACAGGAAGCTTCTCCTGAGCTGTTCAGAGGACACGATGCTGGCAGCTCCCCTCTGCCTCGTCCGGGAGCCCGAGGAGCACCCAAAATGCAGTCCCCATCCAGCCTGTGACCTTCAACAGGACTTCATCTCTGAGAGACAGAGGTGACTGCGCCAGGCGCCAGTTCCTTAGCAGGACGTCAGGAAGAACACCAAGTCTGGCACTGAAGCCCTACACGGTGATAGCTCCGGTCAACGTAAGTCACGTCCACGGCCCAGAGCCCCTGGCCCTGGACTTACAGCCCCTGCTCTCCTTGGACCCCCCTGCAAGCCTGAGCAAGATACAGCAGGACCTCTGCGCTGGGTGGGCTCCAGCCTCAAGTCTATTCTCAGCAGGACTCACCTTGAGGATGGGCATAGCTGCACGACAGCGGGCTGTCTTAATGTTCTTGAGGAAGTGAGATTCATCCTGAAAAGAAACAGCCAAATCCTGAGCGGATGGAGACAGGGCTTGCGTTAAGCTTGACCTGGCATGGCGTTGCACTGAGAATGCCTCCCCTAGCGGTTTCTTGTTCAACCATAACCGATCATGAGTCCCTGTCATATTTTCTAAACCCAAATTTGTAACTAATACATTCTTAGTATTTTGAGGGGAAGTTTCTATTTTGGTACATATTCAAATCACTCGCTATGTACCTGAGCAACCAACAGACCTCTCTACAGTTTCTCTATCAATAAAATGGGTAAAATACCACTACCTAACTTATCAGGTTGCTGTAAGTCTTAATGAGCTGACACACAGAACAGTCCTGCCAGCTAACTTAGTAAGCACTCAGTGGTTGTTGGCCACACTATGATGGGGACACGGGGGGGGATCCTGGCTCTATCTCTAGAGGTGATGTGAGAAACCTCCTGTTCCATTTCAGCTATGATAAACCGAAATGGACCTCAAAAGCACAGTGGAGGGGAGTATAAGGTGAACCCACAAATGTCACAGTATCTGTTCCCAGAAAGCTGGGCTGTAATATTCATATGGTGTGATGACGAATGCATATGACAGCCAAGAAAAAGGGATTTATAGAGAGAAACAGCAGAAAGTACAGAGGACAGGGAAGGAAAAGACCCTTTAAGCAGTGGGCTAACATGTACCACCACTCTAACCCCAAGGAATGGCTTCTATCTGAACTCTCCGAAGAAGTGTAACATCTTAGAGTTGACACTTTATTCCCTCTTACAACATTTCTCTGAAATCAGAAGACAGGGCTCTTAAATAACTGAAGACAAACCAACACTGGTGGTAAGTGGCTTGCCAAAAACCATATGGCAGGCTAAGTGTTGAGCCAGAAGCAGAAAAACATGAATTCTAAAGCCAGATGCAGTCCAGCTTTGATCAATGACACCCCATCTTGCTGGCTTCATGCCTGTGGGCAAATCATGTAACCACTTTCACTGTCGGTTCCATTAGGGCTGAAATGGAGAGAACATCTGCCTTAGGAGCCACTGGGAAGATCGGCAGTTACACATAAAGTACCTGACACAGGGTAACCCGCAGGAGATGAACGCATTATTCTTCCTACACATTGTAGAACCGTCACCATCATCCTAGGATTCTTCTTTTCATGTTTTCATTTTACAGGTATGCTACCATTTTTTCAAAGCCACATCCAAATTTGTGCCAAACCAGAAAGGACTCCCTCGAAGACTCATTGCCCTGACAGCTATGAGAAGATATAAACATTTGGGGCACTTGGGTGGCTCAGTGGGTTAAGCATCCAACTCTTGATCAGCTCAGGTCATGATCTCACGGTTTGTGAGATCGAGCCCCATGTCAGGCTCTGTGCTGACAGCTTCTCTCTCCCCCTCTGTCCCCCCCTGATTGCACACTGTCTTGTTCTGCCTCGAAATAAATAAACTTTTACAAAAAGATATAACCATTTAAGTTTGCTTGAGCTAAGGCCATAGTATGGTTCTCACGCCCAAATCATGATAATAGATGCCCGAGGTCAGCAACTATGCCTTCTTCTTCTCTTCTCTGAGTTCCCACAATACTTGGCTCACACATCTATGAAAGCACTAAAATGTACTATAATGATCCGTGTGCGTATGTGTCTGTCTGTCCTACTGGACTATGGTATCTTAGAGAACGGGGCTGACTCTCCTCCCTCCACACCCCCAGGGCACAGCACCGTGCGGGCCGTGGAGCTCGTGCTCAGCTGTTGGCTGGACACGCGGATGAACGAGCCTCCCATGACAGCCAGCCCCATGTCGAGAAACCCACAGGCTCTACTGCGATTTGCTGACTTTTCTGGGCCTCCTAAAAACTCATCCCTTTCTCTCCTTCTAGATGAGATATGCACTACACATTTTGAGCATCAAAATTTGGGAAGCCACTGTCAGAGAATTCTATGCTTAAGAGAAGGAAAATACCACTGGCTTTAAAATTCACACGTTTGAATAAAGAAGACTCTTTCACATGGTCCGGAGGCACTGGGTGTCCCTCTTTCACCAAGAGGATAAACAAGGGTAAGCTTCCATTGAAAACCATCTGCTGCGGTCTTCGGCCCTGCATGTCTGTTAGTGGCTACCTGGATGGGGGATGGGGACTGCACACCTTTTCATAATCTTTAGTTGTGAGCCATGTGAACACACGGGGTTCTGACAGGTAGCCGGCACCAGGTCTCTCTAGACTTTCCTTACGGAGTACGTGAAGCATGTAAACAAGGAAAGCCAGTGACTGAAAGATGTGCTGTCACATCTGTGCACAGAACTTGAGTAAAGCCTACTCAAAAAACAACAAACCTGAGGAAAAAGTATAGGTGGCCCTCGAACAACACAGGGATTAGGGGCACTAACCGCCCCCGCCCCCTCCCGCCCCCCGCCTTGTAAAGTCAAAAGTCAGTGTTTACTTTGGACTCCCCCAAACCTTTACTCATCCAGAAGCCTTACCGGTAACATACAGTCGATTAGCACATACTTAGTATGGTACAGGATTATATGATGAATTCTTACAACAAAGTAATCCAGAGAAAAAGTATTAAGGAAATCACAAGGAAGAGAAAAGACGTTTACAGTACTGGACTGAACTTTTCAAAAAAAATGTGCCCATAAGTGGGTCCATGCATTCAAACCCATGTGGTTCAAGGGTCAGCTGTACTTTTTGAGGTGGGGGAGGGAGGGTCTTTATATTGGCTGGAAAAAACCTTATTAGCTGTTTGGACCGTGTGCCTAAGCCACCCGGACAAGAGGCCGCCACATGAAGGTACACGCCCTTGTTGTCCGCACCAGCAGCCCCTGTCCATGACTTCGTGTTGGAGAGATGGGCTGCAAACCCCCAGTTCAGGCCTAGTAAATGACACTTTTCAAAAAGCGCCCCAGGAGATTCTAATATGCAGCTAGGGTTGAGGACTGCTATTTGAGATGAATAAAATGTCAGTTTCCCACAAAATAAAGACAGTGATTTCTATTCTCTTAGAAACAGAGGGAGGCTCCCGTAGAACACAGGCATCAAAGTTCTTGGAGCTTTTAAGAGAAAGTTTCCCCAGAGAGAAAGTACTTAAAGACTTTGCCAAGTCACTTACGATGATGACAACTTTAAAAGGGGTTTTTAGCTGTTTTTCTAACTTGCTCAGAAGGTCAAAGCTGACAATGTTGACCAAGCCAGCTGTCAGGCGGTCCTTGCCGGTCACCACGACATTGATGCAGTCTGGGCTCAGGGACGGCAGCCACCGAAGGAAGGCCTGGGGATGAGAGGGGAGAATGGAGCCTGGGAGACCCGGCCGGCAGCCGTCAGCTGAGGCCCCAGCCGACCCATCAACAGCACCCCCTCAAGGGACAATGTTAACGCTCCCGAGAAACAAACTCAGTGCCTTTCTCTCCACACCCTTCTGCATTTGCTGGCACCCTTGGGCCCATGAACAGCAAACACCTCCGCTGCCCTCTTAACCGTCCGCTCCTTCACTTTCTACTAACGGGACACTGCCTTCCTTAGTATGCAAATATCATTGGCAGTCACTATGCGGTCTGCGGATTCCATCCCTTCAACCTCTAACTAGATGGCAGGTTTCTGCAGGGAAAGAATGTGACTCTTTCAATGAGGAATTTTGTAAAGGAAGTCTTACCAGATGCTGGTATATACCAAAGACACCGATAATGACAAAAATACTTGTCACCTGCTCTCTCCAGAAATCTTGCCATCTCTGGCCAAAGCCACTGCCTGCAACCAATGGGAGGCCCCCAGCAGCCTCCGTGTCAGTGGCTGGTGTCTGGGAGCTCCCCTGGCATCCGGGGCTGACACTGCTGTGATGGCAAGTGCTGCTTCTTTGTCTACTTTCGCTTCTGCTCACAACCAAGTGACCACCTGGTTCTTTCTTTCAGCATTTCTGAGGGTGCTGTGGGAATCTAACACGCACCAAATAAATACGTGCTGAATTGTTAGTTTCTAGAGGCAGCGGCAGATTCAGGTCATAGGGACAGGGATAAAAAGGTATTGTTTCGATGCACATTTTTAAAGTTTTGCTTTCTCTTCAGCTGGAAGGGCACGTCTGTGCACCGGGCTGAGCGCTACAGGCAGAGTCGCCTCTTCTCCACAAGTGGCTCACAGTGGGGCTGAGTCAGAAGCCGGCGTGTGACGAGGCTGACAGCTGCCATGAGTAGCAGAGAGCTGGGAAAAGCCACTGATGGTCAATGAGCTCTTCATTCTCCACCAAGTTTGCTTGTCTGGGTGTTTATTCCTTTACTGGAAGCACTCTGATCCCTAGATTTATGGAAGACGAGCTCGTGTCGGCTCCCTCGGACATAATGGTACCTGGTCGACACGGACATCCTGCTCACATCACCTTCGGCAGGGTGCAAGAACTCTGACCTCAGGAGACGCGGCTTCAAGGTCCTGTAATGCTCCCATCACCAGTGAGCACGCTGCTTCACCTCACTGAGATTCAGTTTTGTCATCCGTAAACGGGGTTGACATCTACTGCGTCCACTGCACACGGCTGCCTCGGGATGAGGAGGTAACCATTTTGAGCTGAAGTGTGGTGCAGGTGAAAGGTGTTACCGGCAGGGGCACAGGACGTACTGGGGAAGAGTCTGCTGCCAGACTGAGGCAACGCGTCCACGTCTGAGCTCACGGCTCCTTGGCTAGCTTTGGAAAGGTACAACCTGATTCTCATTCAGAAAAATCATAAGCCTGGCCTCAGAAGGCCATCTCCTCTCCCTTCCTCCCTCAGCTGAGACAGGATCTTGAAAGCTCCCGGGCCCTGTCCCCAACTGTCACTCGACTGCTTTAACACCGAGGACGCTTCGGTGTTAGAATCACAACACAAAGGGAACTGACCTGCTCCCACGTGAAGCGCACCGAAGACGGCACCACCACCAGGAGCGGCCACTCCTTCCGATAAAAGGCCGCGATACAGATGGCTTGGATGGTCTTCCCCAGGCCCATGTCGTCAGCAAGCAGCAGGCGGCCTCTTTTCGCTATGGCAAAACTGAAAGCAGATGCGGGAAGGACAGTGGCGTGGCACTGTTAGTGTCACTGTTAGTGTCAGGGCTGTTAGCTAACCACGTAATTGGATGTGCACCGCCCGGTGTGGGCCACCGCACGAGGGAACACGGGCCCTGCTCGCTACAGACCTGCTCCCTGGACAGGGAAGGCGGGAGCCAATTAGGGGACAGTATAATCAATGATAACAGTGAAGACTCAAAATAGGGAAAATGTGAAATGGGGGTCAAAAGGCAGGGAGGGGCTCTAGAGGATAAGCGCATCATGGAAGCCAAGGAAGAAAATTTCCAGGACAGGCGGCCCCTCAGCCCAGTGCAGGCGAGACCTGGGGGAGTGGCCAGAAGGATCCTGGGAACCAGCCCCTAAAGAGGGGCCAGGAGGGACGCCTCTCACGTGAAAGGTCTGCCTAGAAGGGAAAGGAAGAAGAGACGATGGCATTGAAATTAGGCTTTCTCAAGGTCAGAGAGGACGTTTATGCACAGGGGCAAAGGGAAGGAGCCGGCAGAGACAGGACACTGGAGAAGAGGAGGACAGGCCGTGGGGAGGATGGAGCCGGGGTGTCTATCAGGGAGCAGCAGCCTCAGCAGCTTGTCCACCAGGAGCCGCCGCAGCCCCTCCGCCCTCCAGCGTGACAACCCCTGCTAACGCTGTGTGCATCGGGGCGTGTTCCAGCGTCCGGGGGGCCAGACTGGCCTGGGGGGCCGCCCGGTTCCACCGCTTCGCAGCTGGGTACCCTCACGCCAGTTACCCAATCTCCTCACGCCTCAGCCGTGAGACGGGCATGAAAGGACCCACCCCAGAGGCCGTTGCCGGGCTTTGACAGAGCTACTGTCTAAAGCACTGAAAACAGTGCCTGGCACCATCCATCCTAAGTGCTGAGGAAGTGTTTCTCTTGTAACTGCTACTCCTCAAAAAGGGAAAAATAATCAAGACGAACAGAAGAAAAATGACTTGCTTGGCTCACAAGATGAATCAGTGAAAAGCAAAACGGATCCCAAGTGCCAGATGTCTGGTCTCCTGCTCCAAACAGCAGCCCTCTTTCCTGTGAATTCCTGGAAAACTGATCATTTTTTTTTTTGCTCAGAAACCTGATAATAAGCCCATCAACTAGCTCTTTTTCTTTCCTTCTCACAGCCAAGGCAGCGCGTAGCCCCCGTGGTCAGCAGCGGGTATGGCTGGCAAGGGGCCTTTTGAGTTGCCAGAAAGTAGCGTTGGTGCCCTGGGGAAGCCAGTGCTCAGCAAAGGCAGAGAAGCAAGCAGCGCATCCACGGGGGGTGAGGTGGGCAGGCTACTCATGGCATGTGACAGCACTGTCCTCATCGCCCAGAGGCCACAGCGGCCCAGCCGGGGTGTGTGTGTGTGTGTGTGTGTACCCCCCCTTCATCCCCAGGGCCGTGACCACCATACGCCTTCAGTGACAAGGAAGGGAGCCCAGCACACTGCCGCCTCACTTGTCCAACAGACCCAGCCTCTCCTTGGCACACTGGCCTTAGAGAAATCTTCTAGCCTGTTTCCAGGATCAACTCTCCCCACGGACCAGGTGGGGAGGTAAGTGTGAAAAGACTCATTTTCTCCCTTACTTTTTGATTTACACAACTGATGGCCAGGGCGGACAGGGGCAGGTGAGCAACAAAGCACGGAGGGCCTTGTGTTGCGGCCACAACAGGAGCGCAGTCTAACAGAAAACATGCCACGACATCGTCACAAAACATGTGTGTCAGCCCCGAGTCCACTCTTGGAAGCTGAGTGACCTCGGGCACATGACTTGCTGGGTCTCAACTCCCTCATCTGTTAAAAGGGACCATTCAGATATTAGAGGAAGCTGGTACCTACCTAGGAGACTTTGCTCCATACGTTTAAGGGCGCTCTCACTGTAGTTCTTACAAAACAACATGGAACCGACAGCCCTGCTCCCTCAACACCAAATTCCTCCTCTTTAGAGAATGCAAGTTAAAATCTGGATTTAACTGAGGAGCTCTGAAGAAAGGCTGCAAGTGCAGCTTTAGCAGTTTCATTAGCCTTTCGGTTTAGCAGTGTCAGAGCCATAGTGAAAAAGGTGGAAGCTGCCGGCCAGGCTCCCGTTCAGGCGCGTCACACCCCTCGGCGGTGACGAGGTTAACTGGCCGGGCTGGCAGGTGCCACGTAGGCCCCGATCTCTAACGGAGCCCAGGAGAACTGGGATACTGAAGGCAGATGCTGCCCAGGGGTGGGGGTGGGCAGGCTCTCAAGCAAGACGGAGCTGTGCAGAGCGTGTTATCCGTGACAGATGGAACTGGAGGGAAAAACGAGGGAAAGGGTGTGAGTAGAGCTGGGGCCGTGGGAATGCAGGGAGGCGGGACTGGGCCCAAATCACAGAACAAAATCCCATCAGAAACAGTGGCCACGCGTTTGCCAAAACCTCACGAGTGGACTGCGTGTGGACAGGCCGTCCTGTTTGCCAGCGCCACGATTTCCTCTCTTCCTCTGCACGGGGCTATATCCCCAGCCACACCACCGAATGGCAGAGGTAGCTCCTGCTGTCTTCTGGATGGCCATGAGGACTGCCTTTTTCCTCTCTATGACCTCCATTCTCTTCACTAGAAGGCAAGTTCAAACCTGCCACTTGGTCCTCCCAAGCAGCTCTAGAACACAGGACAGGTCACGATGTGGGCTTATCTTTTTTTTCTGTCTATAATAAGAACACTCTGACTTTCTTTTGGAAAACCACCTTCCGCTCAATCCAAGTAACTCAGGTGGGGCAGGCCCTACCAGCTGGCTCCAGGGCCTGTCATCCATTCTCACCAACAAGACTCCCCAGCCCCCAGGGCACAGTGACTGGTTCTGGCATCAGCACCGGATTTCAGGCCCTTCAGTGTCAGGCCCACCAGAAAAGAGGTGCTTCCGCTGGGTCGCTGAGCTGACGGGTGCAAGCCAGAAGTGCGAGGCAGCCCTGGCCGCCACACCCGAGGAGCACCTGGCTGAGAACAAAGCAAACTGAGGAGAGAGCCGAGCCGAGAGTGAGACAGGGAGGTGTGATGGGATCTTTGGAGACCCTTGGTTGTCTACTCCACGCACTGAGAAATCTCTCTCCTCGTTGGGTATCTGCACACCTGCGATCCAGAGTCCTGATCAACTCACAGAATTTGCAATCAATGGTTATAATCAGGCTTTGCTGACCGCACACCTGGCTGGTTAATGCCTAGCTGCTCCTAGACGTCCATGAAAGATGAGTGTTCCTAAGAGAAGAAGCATCTGAACCCCATTTGTACTAAGTGATGGAGTCCAAGCAAGACGAAGACCAAGAACCTACTTGACTCCCACTCTCTGGAAGGGCAGCAGACTGGACACGAGCTTGGAGTCCACTCCAGAAAGGTCTGCCTCAGGGATGGTTTCTGGGACACATGGAGACGTCTTCTCCAGCTGTGAAGCGAAAGCCAGGGTGAGCGTCTTGGGCAGAGGATCCAGCTGAACTTGTGGAAGGCAGCGCACTTGTGCAACTAGAAAGGAGCACAGAAGGGTATGAATGGAAGCGCTAATGCCCATGAGAGCTAAGGACAGGGAGGGCGCTTCAAAATACAGAGCTCGGTGGCTGGAATTCTGGCACATGCCGTTTTCTCAAAAACATAACCGGAGAGAAACCCGCGGGATGACGGTCACATCCTGAGCAAGTCCATAAGGCTAGAGAACTGGTTTTCCCTCTCTATCCCTTAGTTTCTGCAAATAAGAGGGCAGTCACTAATGCCAAATTGATTTTCTACACTACACAGATACTTGGAAGAATTGCAAATGTTTCTGTGACTCTCCTTTCTTTTTTTTTTTTTTAACCTAAAGTAATTTAAAACAATTCTCTCAGTATTCCCACCCAAATAAGGACCCACATTCTTAAAAATCAGCCCAGAAAGACCCATGAAAAAGCAAGATATAGAATGAATAAATCTTGTCATTTCCATTCTCTTCTTTTTAAGTTTATTTATTTATCTAGAGAGAGAAAGTGTGAGAGCAGGGGATGGGCAGAGAGACAGAGACAGAGACAGAGAGACAGAGAGAATTCCAAGTAGGCTCCGCTGTTAGGGCAGAGCCTGACGCAAGGCTCAAACTCATGAACTGTGAGATCATGACCTAAGTCGAAATCAAGAGTCGGATGCTTAACTGACTGAGCCACCCAGGCACCCCTCTTCTTGTTTTATTTGGGTTTTGATGTTTGAGAAATTGAGAACTCTAAGTTATCTGCTGTTGATAGGCAAGGAAGCACTGTGCTCTGTGCAGAGAAGCTGTTAGGTGTTTCCAAGAAAGATCAGGAGGACAGTAGGGCTATTTATAAACAACAACAATAGCAATGACAAAGGGCAGAGTCACGCTGAGTCCACCAACTTATAAAAATACAAATGGCCCTGCACAGTTGAGACCCTTTCCGTAAGACAGAATACCGATCTCCCCTTGAGAGAGGTGAGCTTTACAGCAGTGACGTCAATGGTGAAGCAGACGACCAAGTTCCTTGGTTTGGAGGTGACCTGAGAGCACCTCTAAAGTAGGTTGGCAAGCTTAGACCTGCAGGCCAAACCAGCCTGTCTGCTTTTGTAGATAAAGTGTTACTGGAACATAGACATGACAACTGTCTGCCTGCTTGCCACAATGACAAAATCAAGTAGATGGGAGACCATATAGCCCACAAAGCCTAAAATATTTACTATCTGGCCCTTTACAAAAAAAGTTTACCAACCTCTGCCAAGTTCAGAGTCTAAACCGTTCCTAAGAGTGACTATTACTCTGACTCTTTCAATTAAAGCTTGTATTTAGGGATCTTTACTTTCCTTCCAAGTCTGCTGGTTCCAGACCCCTATATAACAGACAGGGAAATCTCTCCTTCCAGTCAGAGCCATTACCCCAAGTGGGAAAAATTACTTGGGACCTACAAGAAACGAAAGGAAATTAATTTCAATGGTTTTGCTTTTTGAGAGAATTTAGCCTCACCCGATTTTAAAATTAAGAGGGAAGGAAAAAAAAGCTCCTTTATTTAAGAGAGAAACAGAAAAAGAATAAACCAGGGGTACAAACAAAACAGATAATTCTGGGGGTGGGAGAGAGACAAGTTAAACACCAAAGACGATAGACCTAGATGTCACTGGTGGAGGAATTATCAGCAATCTACTCATCACAGCCTGCTGTCCTATGGGTTGAGGCTTTCGAGATGGCCTTCCCTCATCACTGTCCTTTGAAAAATCTAATTAGAAGAGTAACTCCTGTCTGCGGATCTTCTGTTGCTCTTCGTCCTTTCCCTTCTCACGGGCACCTTGGGAGTCACAGTAACCCACCAAGGGGCTAACTGTCTTCAGGAACCTGGTAAAGGGAACCAAATAAGAAACTGGGTGTATTTCATTTCTACCCAGTAGTACTGGAAATTCTAAGGTTGTTGGTTCTGTGTGCCACGTGGTCACGTCTTTTCTTAACATCCTCACGAGGTATTCCAAGTCTTCTGCCACATCATCAAGTGGCTACCATTGTAAGTATTGATCTCAAGATGGAGGGCTGAGCCATCCGACTGCTACCTTAAATTGCTCTGTAGTCTCAATATATTTAAATCCATTTCCATCTCTCACTAAATGTACGTACCAGTTATTTCTGGAAACCGTTTGCGTGAACAGAATCACCATGATAAGAAATTAGGTAAGGTTGATGGCTTTAATATAAAAGAGACTTCCCCTACTGACAGAGAAATACATTTTATGCCTCCAAATTAAATCTGCACATGCTGATTTGTGCACACTTCAGGAGACTGAGCACTCCGTGTGCTTTCAGAAACCATTTTTATTTTAATCCTGGTGACCGCCGGTGCTCAAATACCTGATGGAAGCTAAGAAAAGGATGACGACCCGGCCGGTGTGAAATGTGGTGCTTTGTAAGCATTATGTTCTCCCAGCCGTTCAAGAGGAAAAAGCAACCTCCACTCGGTCTCCCACCAGCTACTGCCTCCATGGTCCTACGCTGCTGGTTCAGCCAAGTGGGTAAGTTTCTGAAACAGCCCCCCAAGTCACTAATGTCCTTTCCAGGTGCTGGAAGATGACAGGAATGTGCTGTCTGGCTTCATGAGTCATCTAGAAATCGTTTCTGTAAAATTGCTCTTCGGCAGAATGCTACTGAGCCACAGAGCAGAGAGATGTTAGTGTTTTCAAATAGCAGCTGACAAGACAAGATCAGTGAGGGGGATGCGGAGCCCTTCTGGACTGTGACAGCCGGGCGAAAACAAAAGGCCTTATGCCAATTTCACCGTGGGCGAAAGGCCTCAAGTCACTTAGAAAAGAGGGAGAAGGAAAGCTCTTAGATTCACCGTTATCTGGAGAAAATAACTGTCACCATGTCATCAATAAGCATTCATGCACTCAGGAGGTCTTACTGTCATTTCTTAATGAGTTTCAAATGCACACGCTCGGTAGCTCAGGGCCAGGAACCTAACTTCACACAGGAGGAACGAGGGCTAGGGGTGGAGGAGAGGCCCCAGGTCTGCAGTCTGTCAACAAAATGGGAGCTAAACTGGGGTATTCTGAAGAGCCTTGTCTCCTCAGCCTCTTATTCACTGTGCTGGCATCTACATTTCCAAACGGGTCACGCTACAACCTCGAGATCACCAGCCTGGTCTGACTTCTGTCACTGGCTTGATTGTAAGCCTACAACGCTCCCAATGAGGAAGACAACTGTTTCCTCCTTTCTCTGGGTCCAAGATTTTTGCAATCTATGAAATGTGTAGAATCAGTCTTCTCTTCCACCAGTCGCTGTAATGACAAGATAGCATGTAACACAGCAATCTGAGCCCTAACACTAGAATTCTTAAGATCTGCGGTATTATTAACGTGAAATGCAAAATTTCACGTGTGGCCAGGATGTGCATTTTTCTGGGTGAAGAATCCATCGTGTTCCTCAGGTATTTCAAAGAGTCTACAGCACACACAAGATTTGGAACCATTACATAATGTTACAGGAGTCACGAGACATGGTTTTCCATTACATTCCTCCGCTAAGGCCGTACATTTCCTGCTTCGTGTTGGTCCGTAAAAATCAAAGCCTTTATAGCTAACATAATTATATGCCTTCCTGCGGTTGAAAAACAAAGGGGCAAGAGGGAAACACTCACTCCCACTGCTTATCAAAAATTTAGCTTTGGCCAAATAGTTCACTCTGAACCACAAGTTCCAGAAAGCCGCAGCCACAGGGCCTCAGCTCGACATCGGTCACCCTCGTCATGTCAGCCAGTGTTTGCTGGTGCTAAATAAGGACCCCATCACAGTCACACTTAACCTTGGGTTTGCTGCAAGTCCTTCCACAAGGAATCAGAAACACTTCTCTTCTATTTAACTTCTGTCAGTAGGATAGAAACAGAGTAAAGACCCCTTTTTTTCACTGAAAGGACAGAGGAGACCCAGAATGTTGAATTCTCTACCTGATGTCACCTAGTCAGTCGCTTGAGGAGGAGACAGAGAGAAGAAACCCAGCTTCTCCCTCTTCTTGAAAGTCCTGGGCTGGTGGGCAAGATGGCCAATGACTCAGAGCTGCCCCCTGGATCATGTCTCTCCTGGCCTGACTGGGACCAGCACTGGCTCGGAGGCCCAGCCAAGTCCTCAGGGGGCCAAGCAGGAGGAACCTAAGTGGCGCCAGCCACAGACCCACTGCAGGAGTGTGCAGCTTGGAAGCTGGGTGACAGATGGGCGCTCCAGGGCAGGCTGAGCTATGCCCATGTCCCCCCTTTCTCAGGCACACTAGAATTTACTGCCCGACCCATGCAGAGCCCAGAGAGGAAAAATGGTAAGCCCAAACTGGCTTCTCCTTCTTATACTGATACCTGTACACACATCCCTTCCCTCAGTCAGTTTCCAAGGGCTTATTAAATGCTACGCGTGCTACAAAGCCCACAGCCACCTAGACCCTGCAACCTTCATTGATCATCTGGTTCTCATAGCAAACCGAGAGCCTTTCTTAGAGGGAATCTACAGTGGCTTCCATCTACACAAAGCAAACCCAGCTCAGCTGATTCCCAAAGTCCACATCTAACACTTCTGTGATGAGTAGGAAGTTGCACGGGCCTCAGGAACTTGACTAGCATGGCCGCACTCGGATGGAAGAAGAGGTCCTGTGTTTGCCCGAGCTGCCCCAAAGCCACCATCTCAGCAGACGGGGTGTGGCTGCCTGGGACCATCTTCACCTTCACATGTCCTGGGCACAAGCAGGTGAACTTACCACAGGCAGGGGATGGGGGGGGGGGGGGGCGGGTGGTGCTCTTTAAAAATATGTTAAATTTAAGGCAGATAATTAAAGCTTAACAACAGCATGATATGAAACAAGCAAGGCAGGCATCTCACTTAATTTATTGTGCTCTTCCAAGAGAAAGCTCCACCTCCTGGTCTTGGCATCTGCAATGACAAGAAACACACAAGCCAACGTGACAGCCTGCCCTTCTGCGACGTCACTGCACTTATTCGTTCATTCCCTGGTTTCATAAATCTCCAGGAAGCCAGGATGAGGTGGCTGGTCCTGTGCCCGCCAGTGGGGACACAGAGGCTAGGAGCACCTGCCCTCATGGCTTTCACAGAATTCAGGGAGGAAAGACAAACCGATGTGGCAATAATACTGCGTTGTTAAGGGGGTGATAAAGGGTCCTACGGTGATACGTGACCGGGCATGGCCTGACAGGTCAGAAAGGCCCTGAATTTCCAAGATGGGGATAATTACAGTAGCTTACACTTATCCGGTGCTTACTTTAAGCCAGGCATAGTATCAAGAGGTTCACATGCTCCTCACTACCCTATAAGCTGGGTACCGGGGTCAGAGCGGTCAAACACCAGTTCAAATCCCAGTTCTGCCGCTTCCTAGCTGTGTGACCTTGGGAAAATTATGTAACACCTCTGTGCCTCAGTTTCCGCACCTGAAAAGTGAGGACACTACAGCTCTTGCCTCACAGGATTTTCAGGAGGATTACATGAGATTTAAGTATTAAATGCTTATGAAACTGTGCCTGGCAAACAATAAGCACTCAAAAGAAAGCTAGTAACTATAAATTATTATTGTTGTTATTAGTATGATGCCATCCACTGATTGGCATAGTACACACCACACACAGTACTAACCAAGAAGGGGAGTGTCTCACTACCCAACCGTAGCTAAGTTCTTAGAGAGGCTCCCCTACCGAGCTACCTTCTGAGAAAATCATGAAAGCTACATAGTTGCAGATAAATGCCTTCTGGACGGCAGACATGAACTCTTCTCCGGTATGACCAACCTGAGAAAGCAAGGTGGTTAGGGAACAAGCTGCATAAACATAGGGAGTCAGTTTCTGAACAAAAAGCAAGGTGGCCCCAGTATAATCTGACAGACCAAAGGCAGACAGGCTACTCCCGCCGTGGGAATAGAACAGGACACTCTTCGTGACAACAGCTTGACCCGGACACTGGCAGAGCAGCAAACAGGGAAGTCTGTGAATAGCAGTGATGGCAAAAAAAAAAAAAAAAAATCCACTCACGGTTTCTAGATGTCTGAGCGTGGGCAGGACTGGGTGCCAATATTTTAGCTGTTCACATTTCCAAAAGAGCAGACCGTATCTATTTGGTGTGATTTCAAAGGTCACTCTTTGTGGAATACACACAGGCCTTCTGTACTGGCCTTTTAAGGGCAGCCTACTCCAAACTGAAGTCGAAAATCCAAGGGAGCCTGGAAGGCAAAGAACCCTGGACCTCGTATCAGTGGCTCATCTGGCCTCAGGACAGGCCCCGGCACATCTCACCCAAATCCCACTCAGCAGGCTGCCCTTGCGAGTTAAAACTCGATCCACCCAAGGAATAAAACAGTAATAGCTGGCATCACCCTTCTCCGGAAGGAGCCCCAAACCCTGATGAAAGCTCACTGAGCAAGTAATTCTATAGAGGCTTCTTCCATAAGATTGCCTAAACATGATGTCTCAAAGGCATGAGGTTTCAAAGGTTTGCTTTCTTACTCACCTACGGAAAAGACTAAAACCATATCAAGGATGGGAAATATTGATCCATAACAGCCACATAAAAGCCCAAGCTGAGAATGAAACCCGGTAGTGCAGAATTCTTAAAACTAACTTCTGCCCCGTGTTCTCATGGGGCACCTTTTGAAGAGCTTCAGAAAAACTGAAGCACAAATGCTCTGCTTTGGCCAGCAGTGTTCAATTCCGGCTGATTATTAGACTTCTACAAATACCAATGCCCAGGCCCCAGCTCGCAACAGTTAAATCAGTATCTGCAGCTGGGAACCAGGCATCAGTGTTTATTCTGGGAGCGGGGCCTGGCAATCTGTGTCACCAAGCCCCCCAGGTGGTTTGGATGCACGCTCAAGTTGGACAACCACTGACTCCGTCTACCCCAGGGCATTTATTTTTATGGCATATGCCTGTTTTTCGAGCTCTCCTAGGGACAAAAATCACTTCTGAATATTCAAACAGAGAAAAACAACTTGTGTGAGAACACGGACCACCATGCATCCTGGGAATCAGGCGGAAGCCAAGTACTTGCCGTAATTTCTGGAATCCATCTGCTTAAACACTGCAGTCAGATGTTCAGAGTAGCCGATGTCTGCCTCAAAGCGGGCCCGGGAGATGAGCACGCATCGCCCTTTGACAAAGGCAAGGGAGGGAGCTGAAGGCAGGCGGGCCTGGGCTACACCATCAGCAGAGGGCAACTCCCTGCTGTCCTCGGCCCCTTCCAAAGGCTGCAGGGTGACGGAGGGGAGGCTCTGGGCTGCTTTCACTGCGGAAGAAAAGGACATATGTGACAAGGTGCATGACTTTCACAGCACCCTGGGGGTGCTCGGACGGGCAAAGGAGAAGGGCAGGGGCGGGACTCGAGAAACAGCTTGGTTAGATTAGGAAGGCTTGTGAGCGTGCTTTCACTGGGGCGTTGGGAACTGCAGGGTTACTGAATGGAACCTCTGCTCCTTAAGTGTTCAAATTAAAAAACACACAAATGAACAGGGGGAGGAGGGATCTCACCAAGATGTGTGACCTTATTAGAGAACTTCTGTTGCTGTGTCACAGAAGCCACTGAGGTCAACACCCAGAAATCACGCCCTTCACCCGACCCCCAGGTCACTGCTCTGCTACCGCTTGGAGAACCAGGGAAAGAGACACAGAACCATCAGTTCAAAAACACAGTTTCAAACCTTATTTTATCTGTTACAGATGCATCTTATAGATTAACAGATTTGACTATATAAAACTAAACTGTCGAAAAAACCAAATGGAATTGAAAGGCAAAACTACCAAATAAAGATTTTTGCAAGAAATGTGAGTAGAGCTCACTAACGAACTCAAAAGAGGGGAGAAATGACTAACATCTGGGGAAGTGTTCGACGTCACATATAATCAGAGAAATAAAGAGCCATTTTTACTCATCAAATTTGCAAGATTAAAAAAAAAAAAAAAAAAGCGCCTGGGTGGCTCAGAAGGTTGAGCATCTGACTCTTGATTTCAGCTCAGGTCATGATCTCGCAATTTGTGGGTTTAAGCCCTGCATCCGGCTCCACACTGTTCGGGATTCTCTCTCTCTCTCTCTCTCTCTCTGCCCCTCCCCGGCTCTCGTGCTCTCTCTCAAAATAAATAAACTTAAAAAAACACACAAACAGATATCTGCATTGCTAGTTGGGAATAAAACCTTTTGGAAAACAATTTGGTATTATCTAGGAAGAGTCCTAAACACTGATAATGATTCCACTTCCAGGAATCTATCCAACCTGACAACTGAAAATACAGAGATTAACAGATACAGGTATTCCTTACAGCTTTAACACTGGAAAAACCCAGAGCGGATACAAATGAAATAAAAACGAAATGATTTAAACAACTGGTGACACATTTATACCACGGAATGTTATATGGCCATTAATTGTTTTTAGTAAGAAATTTTGGAAAAGACAGACATACAAAAAGCCAATATTAAGTTTAACCGAATGAAATCATTTTTTTAGAGGTCAGAGTGGTCCAGTAATGGACACCTGCCTCTTCATAGTTCAGAGTTAGTGGTTAACATTCACCGTTAATACAAAAATAAAGTGTGTATATTTTAACGCCTAGAAAAAAGGCTGGAAGGCACAGGACCAAAATGTTAATAGTGGTTAACTGAGTGGGGAGACTATGGGGGAATAGTTGTTCCTTGCACGATAATATACTTTCTACGCGTTCTACGACGCAGATGTGGTAGGGTTAAAAAGACAAAATCCACAGGTAGGCCTAGAGCAAGTCGGCAGCAAGACCGACAGTCTTTACACACGACACTGATAAAAAGCATAAACCACTGTGAAGACACATCATAAACCTATCCGAAAAATAAAGACCAAGGGCAGATGGTGGCTGTCCTCGTGCTGAGCACCACGTAACACAGAGCTGCTGAGTCACCATGCTGTATACCTGAAACTGACGTAACGCTGTGTGTCAACTGTACTTCAACAGAGAGGAAAAAGAGCAAGGATGAACACACAAGTCCACGGTCATTGCGCGAGTGTTCAAGGGCTATCTCAGCAGACAGCAGGTCAATTGGGCAAAACACTGGTAAGGATGTAGAGAGGAGCGAAGTTATTCATAAACAGTAAAAGTCATCTAAAAGCAATAGGGAGAATTTTGTGCCCAATAATCCGTTTCTTTTTTAAGCTTATTTATTTATTTTGAGAGAGACAGTGCACGGGACAGGGGCCGAGAGAGGGGGAGAGAGAGAATCCCAAACAGGCTCCAGGCTCAGCTGTCAGCACAGAGCCCGATGCAGGGCTCAATCCCACGAACTGCGGGATCATGACCTGAGCCTAAGTGGGATTCTCAATCAACTGAGCCACCCAGGTGCCACCCAATAACCAGTTTTTAAAAAAGATGTGGGGCGTTACAAAAAGCAACCATATCACACAGAAAACCGAAATGAATTTGCAAAAGCAGAAGTCATCCAAGTCACCATGTGTTGTGAGAAAGGAGTAAAAAGACAGTAAAACAAACCCATGACAGTGGAACTCACTGATCTAAACTGAGCAAAAATGAGAAAACCAGGTGTTGAAACCTGCAATCTTAACCCAGAGTACTGGCTCTCTCCCTCCCAAGACCTAACAAATGAATTAAAATAACAGTAGAAGTGAGCCCTTCCCCCAAAAAACATCACCAGCAGCTACCAAAGAAAGGGGTATCACCTGACGCCATACATTTAAAGAGGTGGGACTCCAAAGAGAGACACAGGAAGTTCTGCAGGGGGCCGTCCCATCACCCCTCATGCCCAGAAACGACTGGTGGCTCCAGACAATTCTACCTCATGCCCCAAACCCGCAGAGAAGTGACCTCGACAGGCCTCACCTTTTCCCTATTTGAGCCGGGTGGGGAAAGAGGGAGCATAGAAATGGCTGAGAAAAGAGAGGATGAAAATGGGAGACCAGAACCTCCAGGGCTGACGCGTTGGCAGAGGTGTAGGCTCCGGGCACCGAGGTGATGAAAACCTTGGTGTAAGAGGCAATAAAATGTGAGAAGACAGAGTGGGGCATCCGGGGACTCTGACAACGGGCCAGGCTGGGTCAACGGAGTCCGCTGGAGCCTGAGCACTCAGGTTAACGAGCCACGTAGCGTTGTGAGGATGGGTGCTGTGTGCCGAGCCGTTACTCTCGGGGCAGCCAGCTTCCTGTCGAAGCTGGAGCCAGCACTCCAGTGGGAACGTGCACTCTGAAGTCAGACTGTGTGGGTCTGAATCCCAGTTGTGCAACTCACCGGCTGCGTGATCCTATTTTAGTTACTTATCCTCTCTGGGTCTCAGTTTTCCCAGATATCTGTAAAACGGTTGTTATGAGAAACAGAAGACGCGGCGTATACAGGCATACCTCGTTTTATTGCTCTTTGCTTTACTGTACTTCGCAAATATCGTTTTTAGAAGTTGAAGCGTTGTGGCGACCCCGCATCGAGCAAAGGTGTCAGCGCCATCGTTCCAACAGTAATTTGTCTCACTCCCTCTTTGTCACGTTTTGGGAATTCTTGCAATATTTCAAACTTTTTCATTATTATTATATTTGTTATAGGGATTTGTGACCAGTGATTACAACTTGCTGAAAGCTCAGATGATAATTACCATTTTTTAGCAACAAAGTATTTTTTTACGCTGACTCATTTATTTTGAGAGAGAGAGGGAGAGCACGTGCACAAGCCGGGGAAGAGAGGGAGGGAACGAGAGAATCCCAAGCAGACTCCAAGCAGCCAGCATACAGCCCAACATGGGGCTCGATCTCCCTAACTGTGAGATCATGACCTGAGCCAAAATCAAGGGTCTGATAGATACTAAAGTGACTGAGCCACCCAGGTGCCTGGCAATAAAGTATTTTTTAATTAAGGTTTGTACATTGTTGTTTTTAGACATGCCACTACATACTTAACAGACTGCAGTATGGTGTAAACATAACTTTTATATGCACTGGGAAACCAAAACCTTCGCCTCAGTCACTTTATTGTGACATTTGCTTTACTGCGGAGGTCTGGAACCAAACCTGCAAAATCTCTGAGGTATGCCTGTATAGGAAGCTTAGAAAAACCTGCTGTGTAGCAGCTCCTTTAAATGCTAGCTTTTGTTCATATGGGGACCTTCACCCGAGGCTGGCCGTTAGTGAGAAGGCAGAAGAACACTGCGGGAGTGTCCTAAATGCCATCTGGACCATGGGGTGGACCACATCTGCTGCTCTGGGAGCTGTTTAGTGCCAGTCTCTCCCTGCATGCCAGGCAATGACACGCCCACTTACTTAGGGCACTGTAGTCGGTCATGCTGAAGTTCCACATCTTGGTGGCAGGATCTGAAAGGAAACAGAAGTACTTGGTTTGCTCACAAGGACGTTGATGACTGTCGTTATAAGTTGTACTTAGACATTCAGTAAAAGTTTGCTTAACGAATGAATGAGTACTGAGTTCAAAACAGTTGAGTGAGAGCCCCGACCGATGTACAAAATCCCTGCAGAGCACCAAAAGCAAACACAAGCGCGGACAGTGTTTCTACTCTCTATAGAGGAACTCAAGTCAGGCCCTGGCACGTTATGGCCTCACCTAAGAGGGAGAAGGACAGAGGTGGAACTAGAAGCCAAGTTCTCCGAGACCCAGTAGAGTCAGGCAGAGCACAGTGAGAAGGAGCATGCTCTCTGGGCTGCTGCAGCACCAACCACATCCCGGCTCTGCCCTTCCAGAAGAACCAATGCCAGCATGTTACTTCCCCTTACTGAGCCAGTTCTATGGCCTTTAAAATGGAAATAACATTCATCTATCGCAAAAAATGGTTGTTATGCTTAAGTGCTACAGCACAAATAAAGTACCCGGCAGGGGACCTGGCCTCTCAGTGAATATTCATTCATTCTCCATACGGCCCTGTGGCAGCCCCCAAGTTTGACAGCTGTTTGGAGGGATGTCTATTACAAAAGGAAACATGAACAAAAACAAAAATTTTTAACAACTGGACGGACAGAATGTGCCAATGCGCTCTCTTCATATTTATGAGAACCTGTCAGATTAAAAGAGACTCTAAAAATAGGAAAAAACATCAGAAGAACAAGACCGAAGGCTCATTACCGTAACTTCTGCTGGGCAGACTCTTAAAGACTGCAATGAGGTGTGCATTATACCCGATCTTCACCTGGAAACGATCCCCACTCCTTATGCATGCTCCCTGCTGCGAGCTTACTGCTTTGTGGAACGAGGCCCCCGATTTCTGTGAGAGCCTTCCTTCTGGCCTGGCTGTCACACTCCCTGAACCACAGCGGCTGTCAGAAATGTTCTGCCCCGAGGTGGAGGGCCTCTCTGCCTTGGCGTCTAATCCAGGGTCCCTGTGTGGCTGTCCAAAGGAAGAAGCCGGTGTCTTCTGGAAACTCTTTGCTTTGGCCAAAGGCTCACGAGCTGTGTTAGCAAAGGGTGTGGATTTGGTCTCGTGTGAAGCCTGACCTGACTGATAACACAACAGCTGTTGAGTGGGAGCCCCTGGAGGACTTTTTGCCAAGGGAGGAGACACCCTGGTGGCAGTCATTTGACTCGGTGGGCTGTGGCTCAGGCAGGCTGTGGGCACATCTTCGTGTATCTTCCCGCTCCCCTTTGCCTGCTGTGGAGTGCTTAGATGAAAATGGTGGGGATTAGGAGGTCTTTGGTCACCAGTGGATGAACTGCTGAGATCCTGTTGTTTGAAAAGGACACCATGGCTCACCGGCTTAGGAGGCTCCCTGGGGAGATTGGGGGGCAGACCCTGCTTGGACTGGGAAGAGTTGGCGGCAATGGAGGAGCCGGAGCCTGCGCGCTGATGCTGTTCCGCTAATAATTTCTCAGCTCTACGGGCCAGAGCCTTCTGTCGATTCTCTTCAATTTTTTTCCTCTGCTCCTCTGTGAGAGGCAAGGACATTTTAACAGGGAAATGCTTATGCAAGGATTGTCACTCTTCAATCAGAAACTTGGCAAAAGCTGAGGAAGGAAAAACAATATTGAAATAAACATCAAACATATTGGCCACGCTCCTACCTTTATTTTCACAAGCTTTTGTCCCAGGAAATGCACAAGGAGTACAATCAAGGGATACGTTAAAGTTTCTTTTATAATTAAACACACACACACACACACACACACACACACACACACACACAGGGAGAGTGGGTAGCATACACTAAAACAAAGATCCTGACAAAAAAGCAAAAAGCAAGGTAAGATCGAATCCAAAGCTAAAATAGTAATTCTGCTGCAATATTTTTCTCCCTCTCATCTCCCCCAGCCAATGTGAGTTATCAGATCCCAAGGAAGTTATGCAGTGCAACCTAGATCTTTCAGATAATGAAAAGGGTGACATTTCAAACCAGAAGTGATTATGGATTAGACTGACATAGACCAAAACAGCCACATACCATGGTGTGTCACTTGTGAACACAGACTCTGGCCAATCTGGAAGAAATAAAGAAGGAAGGCAGGATTAGCCTCATATAGACTGCACACTAAACTCACCCCCTTGAATTCAATCCTGTCATCCTTCCTGGCAAACCAATCTGCAGGTGGCCAGGTGAAAGCCACAAGTAGCTGGCCCTCGTTAGAGCAACCATGACGCTTGGAAAAATCAGCAAAAAAAAAAAAAAAAAAAAAAAAAGTAATGCAGGCTCCTTGTACAAACTCAGATGCTACAAAAAGATGTACAGAAAAGAGTAAAATTAGTCTGTAATCTCACCACCCATCAATAAGCACTGTTAGTGGTTTAGAGTAGCTTAGAGTGATTTTTTTCTATTCCTATCCGTAGATGCATGCCACATATTCAGGAGAAACATTTATGTATTACAGAAAAGGATCATTACATACACTGTTTCGTGTCCTGGTTTTCTTTTTCAATTTATTTACTTGGACATTTTTCTATGAACAATACAATCTTTTACAGTATTCTAGAACCAAGGAGCTGGACACCAATTTCTCTGGCTTGGTTCAGACCAGACCTCCATCCACGAGTGCTTACAATGACGACCTGAGGATGGAATCCAGCAGCTCTGTTCCGCCTCTGAAGGGGTTTAAAGCTTTCCTTGCTGCTAAGACTCTCCTGGGCACAGCTCTGCATCACACGGAGTTTCCATGGTACCCCCCCAAGACCTTTCACTTCCTCTAACCACCAGCAGTTAGGAAGGATATGGCAAAGGCTTTGTTCCCAGGTCAGAGCTGAAGCCCTCAGGCTCCCTGGGTAACACGCTCCTAACTTTCCAACCAGGGCTCTCCTGCACCCCCAAGATCTCCAGGCCCAAGCCGGGTGCGCTGACTGCCTTCACTAGCCACGGGAGGCGAGGCCAGGGGACGAAGAAACCCCACTAAACAGCCCCCAAGTCCTGAAGCCATCCCCACCCTCCCACACTCACACCCCGCCGCCCCTCGGCTGGGGCCCCCAGCTCCACCCCATTCTGTGGGCGCGCCTCCCGCCACCGCGCAATAACAGAGCGCCACGCCCCACTCCCACCCCTATTATCTCCACTTGGATCTACCCTTCCCCGTGGCCGACCCCCTCTTCCAGGCTGGCGTTTGGTCTCGTCCGCCTTCTCACCCGTAGAGGCACTGGACACGAGCCACGTTTGAGGCCTCCCCGAACCCAGGGGTTTCTCCAGATCCCTCTCGAGCTAGATTACCCTTCCCGGTGGGCGGCTAAGAGCGGGTATTCCAGCGCCGCCAGTTCGCCCACCTTACTGCCGCGCTTGGGCCTGGAGGGTGAGGGGTCACCGCAGAACTTCGCTTCCCAGCAGGCAACGCGGCCGCAGTTACGCTTCATAAAGTGGGAGTGATGGAGTGGGTGATGGGGACCGGTGCCGCAAGGTCTTCCGGGACCTGTAGTTTGGGCCACGAGCCTGGCGGGAATTAGAGGACACGCACCGACGTGGGCGGGGCGGGACTGGAGCGATGCAGCCTGGGAATTGTAGTCCTCCGTTCCCACAAAGGTTTAGCCAAACACCAGGTCTTAAAGTTTCCAAAACGAGAACTTTCCGAAACTAGAAGTTCCCAAAACTAGAGTCTCGCGGTCTCAGCTTGTCTCCAGGGGAATCCCAGACAGCGGATTGATTTGGTAGCTCTTAATAAAAAGTATCCCCTGGAGCATCCATTCTAGGTGTCGATAACCTCGGAATTTAACCCTCCCCCCCTTTGTTCCAACTCCTACCTGACCTTCAGGGACTAAAGAGAATTGGCGTCGTGGTCATCATCATTGTCTTCATCGGTTGTTGTGCTGCGCATTTAATGTGAATTATCTTATTTAACCTCCACCATAACCTAATGGAACATGTGTTATTCGTATCCCTACTCTATAGATGGGAAAACTGAGACAGCTATTAGCTTTTCAAGGCTTTGTTAGACTATTTGTGATTCTGAATCCGAAGTCCCCGTTCTTCAGGGAAAATCTCTAAACTATCTGACCCTCTCAGAGTCAGTTTGCCCCATTTCTGAGCATCAGTACCCCTTTCCTTACACGGTCAACTCAGTTATTACATATTGATGGTAATATTTCTCTCAGTATACACAAAGGTTTCTATTCTGTTTTCAAACATGGCTCACTTAAAAACAAAGAGGTAGATCTTTACTTAAGGATTTGGAAAAATGGCCAAGGTATAATGTTAAGAAAAACAAAGCACAGCAGTGTGTATAGATTGATCCGTTAAAAAAGGAAGAAGAAGGTAAGAAAAAGCCTTACCTCTAAATGCATGTAAACTCATTTAAAAAGGTTTAGAAAGGAAACCCCAAAACTCACCAAACTGCTCAGGACCAGAATAGGATGGAACACACTTTTCTTTTTAATCTATATATTTTTCTGAATTATTTGGATTTTCTTATAATAATACTATAGAACTTGTGTGACTTTTGAAACACAGAATCAATTTTGAAACATGTAAATCATTTTTTTTTAATTTTTTTTTTTCAACATTTTTTATTTATTTTTGGGACAGAGGGAGACAGAGCATGAACGGGGGAGGGGCAGAGAGAGAGGGAGACACAGAATCGGAAACAGGCTCCAGGCTCCGAGCCATCAGCCCAGAGCCTGACGCGGGGCTCGAACTCACGGACCGCGAGATCGTGACCTGGCTGAAGTCGGACGCTTAACCGACTGCGCCACCCAGGCGCCCCTCATTTTTTTTTTTTTAACTGACAAAGATATTGGCCTGTCTTAGCCAACTTCAGAGACATTTAGTACCAGAAAGCGTGCAGATCTCACTCTACCTCTTTTATGGCCACACAAGCACAGCAACTGTGTCTCCATTTTCTCATCTGGTATGGAAAACAATATCACCTTGCTAAATCTCCTTGTTGTGGTGAGGATCAAAGCAAGACAAGAGAAGTGCTTAGTGAACTGTGAAATCCCAGAACAGATGCCAGATGGATATTGCTATTATTTGAGGTAAATCTTCTTGGTCTTTCATTTCTCTTCACCCAGCAAGAACTTTCTACTATACAGACGAACAGAAATTAGTGAACACCTTTACCTGCCCTCCCTGTCCTCCAACAGAGTCTGTTAATTTGCTAAGAAAGTTGGGTGCTGTGCTTTTCACCGTGTCTGCCCCCTATTTATATAACAGCGAGTTTACTCTGTTGTGCTCACATAAAACCTGTAAAACCACATAGTGCCCTTTGACATGTACTAAGAGGGCATGTGGACCAGTGCAGTTTGGATCCTACATTTCCTGTACATTTGTGGATCTTATCCCCAAAAGTCCCAACCTGGTGGGTCTGGAATTGGATTAGAATTTGCAATTACCTTTTTAGCTCTCACTCACTAAAATTCTAAGAATGCCATATTAAAAATGAGAATTCCCTAAAAAAAAAATATTCTTCAGCAAGTAATATAATCAGATGCCACTTAATATTCACATCTGTTTTGCCAATAGCATCATTTGTTGAGGCTTCGCTATATGCAAGGCTTCCCCTTGCCCCGCCCCCCCCCCCCCCCCCCCCCATACTTCTGAAGTTCTTGAGGCATCTTATAGTGAAAGTTCATTCATTAAAGGATTTAAAGACCTGGAGGAAAGCACATAAGCCAAGAAATGGAGGGAGGAGAGAAGATACTTACAGCAGTTGAGCTCCAGTTGAACTCGGACCTTTCTGGCAGCTAAAGCAAAAAAAAAAAAAAAAAAAAAAGGGCGGGGGGCGGTGCCAGGACCACACAGCTGAAGCTTGCAAACACAGGACAACTAGCCACTGCCAAAGTGATCTGAAGCGTCACCCGGTTGCCTTAGAAACCCGCAAACGAAAGGACAGTGTAGTGAGTATTCTGTAAAGTTAACATTTTTAAATGATTAATAGAATTACATATAATTATAGGTATAATTATAAATATATATGGATATGTATATAAAATGTAAATTATAAATCTAGTTATATAAAAAGAGAGTTTATGTCAGTTTTTAAAAAAAAAAATTTTTTTTTTAATGTTTATTTATTTTTGAGAGAGCAAGAGACAGAGTGAGAGCCAGGGAGGGCAGAGAGAGAGGGAGCCACAGAATCCGAAGCAAGCTCCAGGCTCTGAGCTATCACACACAGCCTGGCCCAGGCTCGATCTCATGAACCATGAGACCATGACCTGAGCGGAAGTTGGATGCTTAATCGACTGAGCCACCCAGGCGCCCCGGTGTCAGAGTTTTTCATGTTTAACTGGTTTTCTTTAGTACAGCAATGATGGTTATAAATACCTTTATTTACCAGAATAAATAAATTGTTTTCCTCTCCAAGAAAATCCAATAATGTTTAGTCTGTGAAATCCAAAAATCTGGCAGACACAACAGTAAGGGATGCCAAAGATGTGTAAGATCTATACTGTCTCTGCAAAAGTTTACTGTATCTGGAGGATAGAAAACAAATAGTTAAAATGATCAGATTTGTCAAAGGCCCTAAATATTTGTCTCAAATGTTGCTTAGGACTACTTATACTAAAAAAAGCATTTGTGGTTTATCTGAAATTCAAATGTAACTGGGTGTCTTATACTTTATCAGACAACCATAACGACAGTTCACTCATGTTATTAGTTAGGCTTAGCTGAGCTGCAAGCAAAAATACATTGATATATACGAGATTTACAGATATATTGATATGTTGGATTTTAAAGCTAGAAGGGACTTCAGAGCCTATATAGTTTCCTAGGTGAGGAAATAGAGGCCAGATCAGCCTGGGTGTGTTGTAAAAATGCACCCAGGGAAGTCAGCTTGCCTGATGTCACAGACCAGGCAGAGACCAGGCTGGAACAGGGAATCTCAGTCCCAGTGTGGGGCTCTTTCTAGACACTAATTAAATGGTTGTTGCATGCTTGCCCTTGCCTGATAGTATGTCTGGAAAACTACACCAGATTAAGATCCCTCCCCCTGGAGCTTACATGCTAGTGATGTAGGTGGTGGGCTTCCCACTTCTCTCTGTTTCTGATCCCCCAGAGAGGGCTTGACAGTTCTTTGGGGAGAGAGCTTTTGACAGCCTCCTCAAGGGCATGTCATTGCTCAAGTTAATTACACCTAGAGCGCTGTGATAAGATTCTGGAGCAGATGCAAAACTTTGGATGGAAAAGGAGGCTGTTCCCTCCTCCGGTGCTGCCAGTCGGCAAAGGCATTTACATATCCAAAGCACGGAGGAGCTGTGTGAAGGTTTATAAGCCAAGAAATTCACCTTCCTTAGCGGTTGTTCCGTTCTGATGGACTTAATTGCTCTGAGTCTGACAGTTCAGTTTTTCTCCCTCCTGGGTCTGCCTTTCCCTAGCTCTCCTCTCCCCCCCAAACTCTAAATGTATTATAAAGACAGAGAAACTCCAGGATTTTTTTTCACACGGTGCGTTCCATACTTTGGTGAGTATTCTCCAAGCATCTTCATTTCTCTGTTTGGTCTTAGTGCCTGTGATTACTTCACAAGCTTCTCTCTCAAATCTGGCACATACTCTGCCCAGCATAGCTTTGTGTACCCTTTGCCAAAAGCATCCCCCCAACACCCTCATCCAGTTTTTTTAGACCTGTAAAATTTCACTTTTTGTGTTCCTCTAAAATCACAAATTTCACTTTATTTATCCATCCATCCATTCATATATTCATATAACAACCATTCGAGGACCTCCTGTGGGCCACATACAGTGCAAAGGGACTGGGATTGCAATAGCGAATAAGAACCGGAAAATGTTACCCTTTTTCCATAAAGCTTACGGTCTATTTGGGGCAGCAGGAAAAAAAAAGAAAAGGAAACAAAAAAATAAAATAAGTGCCTGAAGGACCCATGCAGAAGGTTCACGTAGAGACTGAAGAAGCAGCTATTTCAGAGTGATCAGGGAAGGCCTCCCGAGGGTTGGGGGGCAGGCATTAACCTTGAGACCTGAAGGTGGAGGGGAGCAGCTCTGAGACGTCAGAGCAAGGAGGGTTCTGAAGCAGAGGAAAAGGCCAGCGCCACTGCAGGCAGAGGAGGAAGGGCTGGGTGTGTTTGCAGAGCTGCATGAATGCCTGTGTGGCTGCAGGGCAGTGTTAGAGGAGTAGAGGGCAGAGGAGTAGAGGGCCGGAGAGGCAAGTGGGAGAGAGAGCCTCAGGGTCTTGCAGGCCACGAGGAGGAGTTTCGATTTTGTTCTGATACCGGTAGGAAGCCACTGAAGGATTCACTCTGGAATGGTGTGATCTGACGTGTGTCTTAAGAAGCTTGCTCCCTGCAGGAGAGTGGAGCGTGCCCTGGAGGAAGGCAAGAGAGCCAGCGAGAAGGGCTTTTTGCAAGCCATGGCAGGGGGCCAGAGAAGAGATGATGCAGGCCTGGCTGGATGCTCATTTTGGAAAGCTGCCTGGAGGGAGACTCCAGCACCATTGCTCCTTCTCAAGGAGCCTGAATGTCTGAGGCCCGCACACACCCACCCTCCTAGCTCCATGGCTCATCTTCCATTGGCAGTAATAGATGTGAAATTGGCGTAGAAAGTCAGGGTTCTATGTGGAACTCTCTAATGGACTGTTATTTTTTTCTGCAGCTTCCTGCTGAAGTATGAACTGGAACAATTACATTTTTTCATGATTGTTCGTGGAAAATGGGGGCAAAGAGGAGCTAAGTAGTTTCCTCAAGGATGGAAGTAACACGGGAGCCCAAGCTCCATCTCAGATGTCCTACTTCTTACTCCCCCTTTACTATGCTCCTCCATGGACCCTACAATGAGAGCACAGCCACCTGACTTTGTTCAATATTCTACTCTTGATATAATGTCATCTCTCCCGTGGGAAATTGCTCACGTGGTGACGCCCCATTTGTTTCTACAGATGTGCAAATTTCACAACAGATTGTCATTGGCTTGGTGCAATATCCATGAGGGCCACAGGGGGGCGAATAATAGTGTCTGAAAGCTGGCCGGCCATGTCACTATGACCTGTCCCCTCTGTCTGGGTCCCTCTTTATACCTCTTAGTTCTCCGTGTTTATATGTGTCTTCTTATGTCTTTCCTTTTCGTTTTATATTATATTTATTTACTTTTAATTCTTCTCTTTTTTATTTCTGCTTCTCTGACCCCTTATCCAGACTGCCCACATCACGGAACAAAAGCTTATTTTTATTTGTTGTATGTGTTGGATTGCTTCCTGGCTTTCAGCTCTCAAAGATGTAAGTGAAGCACTTTCTACTTCTCTCCCCTAGCCTTCCTCCACTCTCATTTGTTTCAGTTTTACTTTTGTGGTCATCAATTGCCTCCTCTCCTTCAATGGAAAAAGGAGGGGACACATCATGACCCAAATAAAACTTCACACAAATAAAAGGTCATTCAACTGTTAAGGAAGTTCAAGAGTAGGGGAAAATTTAAGTGGCCTTGGGGGCTGCATCCTGTATCCATTGTAACCAAGAAGGCTTCCTTCCCTTAATCCAGTATTTCAGTTTTTACAGTCAGAAGATTCTCTCAAGCATCCTCTCCAAATTCTCCGCAAGTTCAGATTTGTTCTGTTGGCAGGAGAAAGACAAATGGAGGGAGCTGCTAGCTATCTTATGTTCTGTTTGGGCCTGAGGGGCTTGTGACCATTCCCTTCCAAGCTGCAAGCTGCAAGTTCAGGCATCAGGGTAGTGAGGACAGGGTGGGGGGGAAGGGGCGGTGTGGGGGGTGGGGGTGGGGGAGGGGTTGGCCATCTGCTGCAAACAGAACCATCTACATCTGCATCAATGACCCCCCTTCCCCCCACCGCACAGACCAAATCCAAGAGAAGGAACAGTCCCATTCATCATAGGGGTGAATTACCCTAATTGAGTGGTTAAGAGAATGAATGCTTTCTAGGTAGTTTACAGTAAGGACCTCCTACTTCTGGATGCAATAAGAGAAAACCACTGGCCATCAGATCCATTTGGGAAAGAGCATTAGCATCCAGTCCACCCACCTCCTTGGTCCTCCAGCACTTGTTTCCAGGAAATCAGCTCTCTCTTGGCAATCAGTTCAATATTATTCTAGGTTTGTTTTTTTTTTTTTTTTTTTTTTTTTTTTCTCTCTTGTAAGCTTCTGAAAGATCAGGGACTCTCTTCTTAACCCTCCTTGTATAGCAAATGATGTGTCGTCTAGTATGCATTCCACGCTCAAAACTTTTAGACCTTGGGCACAAACCTCTGCTTCTAAATGATGAAAGTAAACCCCCCTTCCATTCTACAGGCAGCTCCAGAATTCCTTCTCTGTGCCCCCTCCAGCTTGTTACGAGCACATCCTTCTCTGCTTGTAAATAAATGAAACTTAGTTATTTGCTCTTCAAAAAAATTAAAAGGCCTGTTTCACGCTGCCAGTTGGAGAGATGGCATTTTAAAATATTAATCAAAATAACTATATACTTTTTGAATAGCCAATACAATTGCATGATTCAAACTCAATACACATGCAAGAGTACCCACGGAGAAATGTTTTTCTTCTGGCGGGAGGCAGATTTAATGTGAAACTATGTAAGCTTCAGCTTCAGGGACCCTCATCTGCATAGGCCTCTTCTAAGGTCCTGTAGCTAATTCTGTATTCATGATCCTGTATTATTTTTTCTTTAAAGGTTTCCCTGTCCCCCAAAGTGTATGAGCTTCAGTGCCTCCAAAACTTGCCCCCCTTCCTGTCTCTTAGCCATCTCATTCCCTTCCTAATGGCATCAGCAGTTTCTTGCATATTTTTCTGGTTATACTTTATGCACATTTAAGTTAAAAACATATTTATCCCCCCTTCCTTTCATATACATGGTAACATGCTATATACACTGTTCTACACTTTGCTTATTGCATTTGTTTTGAAGTCAGTTAATTTCTTTGTATTTTGGTTTCCTCCTCTATAAAATGGAAATAATTGTAGCCATCCCAGAGACTTCCAGCCAGGATTAAATGAGAATGTAAAGCACTTAGCCCATTTCCTGGGACACAGTAAATGGTCAATGGGAGCAAGTTATGAATCTATTGTTACTATTTAAAATACACTATAAAGCTACAATAATGGAAACAGTGTGGTACTGATAACATAGTAACAGGCAGATGATCTGTGACTTCCTATTATTTGTGTGCAAGATGCCTGTTGTCTGTGGGTGGAAAACAAGCACTGAAAGGAAAGTTTGTCCCAAGGAGCTTAAAGTCTAGAGGAAGGGAGAAGCTGGGTGTCAAAAAATGCAATACAAAAAGAACAAACTGCTGCAGGGACCAGTGAGGAGATCATTTACCTGGTGGGCTCCTAGTGCAGAGCCAAGAAGGCTAAGGAAGCAGTGTTGTCTCAACTGGTCTTTGAAGAAGTAGTAGGGATTTGACATCCAGAAATAAGGGAAAAAATAGTAGTTACAAGGATGACCCAATCCTACAAAATCACAAAGGCTGAGCAAAGTTTGGTTGATTAAATGAAATATGTTTAAAAGAGAGAGTTACTGAGTGACAGGTTGTTTTCTGGAATGACATGACCTTTGGGGTCCTTTGAACAAGTCTGAGCCAATAAGGGAGGGACAGGAGTCCCTCAGTGGGGGTGTTAATGTAGGCTTTGATTGCGTTTGACATCTCAATCTAACTCCCAACTACAATTTAAGTGGTGATGAGGGGAAGGGGGTAGTACCAATATTAACTACACCAGTCCCTAACGAACAAACTCAAAGTCTGAATCTTTAGCTAACACTTTATCAATACCATGCTAATTACAGACGAGGCTTTGAAAATATGCTGCTGCATGCTAATTGCCATGATTTTTTTAGTCACAAGGAATTACACAGTGTCACTGCATGGATGAAATAGGGGGTTTATTAAATAGTATCATCTGATTGCAACTACCGATCTTGACAATGCCCAGAACAATGGGCACCCTTAGCCCTCCTCCCACCACTGCCCCTGTGTATCAAGGGTATAAGTAACACTACATATGCAGAATGGTCCATAGGCCATCTAACCACTCCCCAAGGCCCGATAGGGCTTTGGGGACTTGAGTGCCAAAGTATGTGTTAGATAAAACACTCTATTCCAGAAGTTCAAAAGCCCTGTGGCTACCTCAGCTTCCAGCCCAACACAGCAAAGACGAAGCAGTTCCTCACTGCCCTGTGATTAGATCAACTATATTTGAGACCTAAAGAGGATCCCTTGAAGCTGGCCCACCAGCATGTTTACGGTGGGTTTCTCTTGTCCATCTGGCACCTCTTTATCCAGCTTCTTCTCCTCCACATCTAGCTTTCCCTTGGCCCCCCAAACCTCACCCAAGCAGTGTGCCCTCTAGTGTGATCAGCAGGTCATTTAGGGAAAAGCCTCTTAATTAAGAGGAGAGCAACAGATTATTAAATCAGAGTCATTTATTACCCTGCCATCTGGCCAGAACTCCCGGCCCCTCTTTTCCTCTAAGCCTGCACAGGAATGAAAAGGGATAAAGAGAAAGAACAGACAGGCACCTGGGTGGCTCAGTCCATTAAGCATCCAACTTAGGCTCAGGTCATGATCTCACAGTCCAGGTGTTCGAGCCCCGCCTGGGGCTCTATGCTGACAGCTCAGAGCCTGGAGCCTGCTTCGGATTCCGTGTCTCCCCCTCTCTCTGCCCCTCCCTCACTCACCCTCCTTCTCTCTCTTTCTCAAAAATAAATAAACATTTAAAAAGAGAGACAGAGAGAGAGAGAGAGAGAGAGAGAGAGAATGATGAGAGAGAGAAGGCCTGTCTCTGCCTGAACTTGGAAACGACTGCTCAGCCCTTCCTGAAAGCAGTGAGGGTTCTAGGAGAACTTCTCAGGGTCTTTGCCATACTGTGGAAACTGGGTCTCAGTTTCCCCACCTGTAAAACTGAGGACAATAATGCCTGTGCCAATGCTTAAGAGATGCCTGGCACAATGGAGGCACAGTGGAGGCACCTGGGAAGTAGAAGTTGACTCTAGAGCCTGTGCCTTGGGGTTTCGTTATAAAGGTAGGTGGGTGGTAATGATGGGGGCAGCTGTGGTGGTGGCAATGGGGACAGGAGTGAGGCAACAAAATGTTTCTTCCTCAGTGAGCTCCAGCTGGCTCTCCTCCTGTTGTGATCCACAGGGGCATTCCTTGGCCCCTGAATGTCAGGAAGCTCAGGAGATCCCTGCTCAACTCTTGTCCCAACCCCCTCCACCCTGGATGTCAGGACATCACCCTCAGGGAAATGCAGCTGGAGACTGTGTCTGGTTTGGGCATAACAGAAGGGGCTGACAAACACTTACAGAGAGCCCAGCCCCAGAAGACAATGAAACAGACAAATGGAACAGATCCGAATGGAGGCTAGTACAGGTAGGTATGTTGGAGACTCAGTTCCCACAGACAGCATTGCCACCGGTGATGAGACTTTCCAAAAACAGTGGACAATTCCTGGTGAAGCGCTGAGCAAAATAAAGTGTCATCTTCCTGTGCTTTTCCTGCCAGTTCCATTCTTAGTGTATACTTAGCATACATGAAAAACCATTTTAAAAAGTCCTTTTGTTTACATGGAAAACAACATTGCATTTTAAAGATCAGTTTCCTGCTCTAGGGGCACCTGGGTGGCTCAGTCGGTTAAGTGTCCAACTTCAGTTCAGGTCATGATTTCCCGGTTCACGAGTTTGAGCCCCACATCAGGCTCTGTGATGAGAACTCAGATTCTGTGTGTGTGTGTGTGTGTGTGTGTGTGTGTGTCTGCACCTCCCCTGCTTGCACTCTGTCTCTGTCTCTCTCTCTCTCTCAAAAATAAATAAACATTAAAAAAATTTTTTAAGTTGATGTCTGTTAAAGATTCTTTCTTTCTGGGGACAAATGACATATCAGGAGATTAACAGATTGAAGATCTGCTTCCATAGATCGGGTCCCTTGGAAGTCAGAACCAGACAGTTACCAAGTTATACAACTTAGTTTTATTAGATAAACCCAACAGAGGGTGTTAGGTGGAACTTGACAAATATTGCAAATATTGGAAATTACAATTTATTTATTTATATTTTAAATGTTTATTTATATTTGACAGAGAAAGAGAGAGAGAGAGCACGCACACAAGCAGGGAAGGGGCAGAGAGAGAGGGAGACAGAGGATCCGAGGCAGGCTCTGCACTGAGGGTGAAGAGCCCCATGCAGGGCTGAAACTCACAAACCCTGAGATCAGACATGAGCCGAAGTCAGAGGCTTAACCAATTGAGCCACCCAGGTGCCCCTTAGAAATGATCATTTAAATAGAATAGCTGTGGTAGCCAGCCTCCGAAAAAGCTGCTTGGTATTCACATTCTCATATTGAATGGGTCTGGTCTTTGTAACCAGTAAAATGTTGCAAAATATTGGGTATGGAATGTACCTCCCAAGGCCAGGTCATAGAAGACCTTGCAGCTGTCACCTGCTCTGTATGGGCTCACTCCCTGGGGTTGTGGGGAGGGATGACCAGTGTCTGTGTCATGAGGACACCCAGGCAGCCCCACATGAAGATGTGCCTATGCTGAGCAGTCCCCAGGCCGGCTGCAGCCTCAGACACTTTGCATTTGTGGGTTTCTCTGCTGGAGTCACTTTTCTTCCACTCAGTGACTTGCTCTCCCACCTCCTTCAAGTCTTGGTTCAAAACTTACCTTCTCAGTGAAACCTAGCCCGGACACTGTATTTAAAATTAAAACTCTTTCCCTCTGGCAATACCTTCTCCCTCCCCTTTATTTTTTTCCATAACCCTCATCACCACTTATGTTTTATTGATCCATCTTCCTTATCTTTAGCTCCACAAGGATAAGGATTCTTGTGTGCTTGCATCCTTAGGGTCTAGAGCAGTGCCTAGCCCACAAGGAGTTTTCAATAACTATGTGTTAAGTGAACGAATAAATGGTTTAATCTAGTTAATTTAAAATGAAACACATTATATGGGTTCCTTGTAGAAAAATTAGAAACTATGATAAGCCTTAAGAATGAATAAGGACTACCATCTGGAAATACCTAGTGCTGGCATTCACTGTGGATCCATCCTGATTGTTCTCTTCAATGCCTTCTAAGCTGTAAGCAGTTAAATCCACTCTGGTTGGCCCAAACACAGGAGTATTTATCAAAGTCTGCAGTGGACTCCAGAGAAACCCACAGAGCACAAAGTATCTCTGGACCTCAAGGGAACTAAACTCCAACAGACACCAAAGCTGCTCTCTTTGGCTCCACGGGGCCTTATGACCTCCTTCCCAGGGCATCTCTGCTTCATCTGTCCCCCTGCTTCAATCTTCTGTCTCCAAAGACCACTCTCCTTCACCCACTCATTAGTTCACATGTGGTCCTCTGTCTGTTCTGGGGCTTCTATGATTTTTCCATCTCACTGGCTCAATCTTTCATTGTCCCAATTCCACGTGCCAAGAAAACTCTCCCAGCTTAGGTCAGGAAGCTTCATCTGGTAGACAGGGTCGCAAATCTCTATTAGTTTCCTAGGGCTGCCATAACAAAGTACCATACACTGGGTGGCCTAACCAACAGAAATTCCTTGTCTCATGGTTCTGCAGGCCAGAAGTCCAAGGTCAAGATATTAGTAAAGTTGGTTCCTTCTGAGGGCTTTGATGGATGATTTGTACCATGCCTCTTCCCTAACTTCTCGTGGTTTGCTGGGATCTTTGGCATTCCTTGACTTCTGCTGTATCACCCCCATCTCAGCCTTCATTTTCTCACAGCACTCTCCTTGTGGGTTTTTGTTTGTATCCAAATTTCCCCTTCCATGAGAACACAGTCCTATTGGATTAGGGTCCACCTTAATTACCTCATCTGAATTTGGTCATCTCCAAAGATTTTATTTCCAAATAAGGTCATATTCACAGATACTGGAGCTTAGGACTTCGATATCTTTGGAGAAAACACAATTCAACCCATGATAGTCATATTGAGAGCGTATATTTGCATCTTCAAATGGCTGTGGTGGAAGCAATAACATTTGTCTGGTGCCAATGTTGTTTTCTATGTAAATATATTTTTTTATTGCAAAAATGGAATCATACTGCACATTTTCCCTTCAACAATATATTGTGAAAATGTTCTCATGTCAATAGCATATTTTACCTTGTTTTCAATGGCGGCATAGAATTACACTGTGCAAACATATCATAATTTATTTAAGTGATCTCTTATTGTTAGATTTCTTCCAATTTTTTTGTTATTTTGTACAGTACTGCAATGAATATCTTTATTGCTAAATCTTTGTGCACACTGATAATTATTTCCTTAGGGTAAATTCCTGGAAGCAGAATTAGTGGTTCAAAGAATGTGACATGTTAAAAGCTTTTGATATATTTTATCAAGTTGATTTTCAGGAAGTCTGTTAAGAATTTCTGTTGCCCCACCATCTTTACCAGTATCCAGTCAAATATTTTTGGTCAGCCAAAGTCAACGAGATTATACAATATCTTATAATTGGTTTAATTTCTATTTTTTGACTGAGATTGAAGTGTTTCCACATGTTTATTGGTCATATGCATTTCCTGTTTTGGGGAATTGTCTATGAATTTACTTTACCTAATTTTCTATTAGATTTATTTGTTCTTATTTATTTGTATTAGTTTTCTACCTTAGAAACGTTAACCTATTTTATGTTGTAGCTATTGTTTTACAGCTTGAGTTTTATTTTCTGTTTTGTTTATAGTGCTTCTGAAATACAAAAGTTTGAACTCTATCAAAATTGGTGTCTCTGGTTTCTTATCCTCTTATGCTTAGGGTTTTCCTATCCATAGAGGGGACAAACAATCATGTATATTTCCTTTTATTTTGTTCCCCCAATGGTTTCTATGTTTACATTAAAAATGTTGATCTGGGACACCAGGGTGGCTAATTGAACATCTGACTCTTGAATTCAGCTCAGGTCATGATCCTAGGGTCATGGGATTGAGCCCCATGTCAGGCTCTGCACTGAATGTAGAGCCTCCTTGAGATTCTCTCTCTTTCCCTCTATTCCTCTCCCCTGCTCTCTCTCTCTAAAATAAATAAATAAATAAATAAATAAATAAATAAATAAATAAGTAAAGTTGATCTGTATGCTCTCACTACTTCTGGTAGACTGAATATGGCTGCATATCCTTTGCTCTTACCTCTAGGAATTGGAGTCTAATTCTTTTCCTCTTGAATCAGGCTTTAGTGACTTGATTGACCACAGAATATGGTAGAACTGATGTCCTGGGATTTTGGAAGCAAGGTTATCCCCTTGCTGCACAGGCTCATAAAATCCCGAGTCTCCGAGTAAGAAGTCTGACTACCTTAAAAGCCACCTTGCTGGAGACGTGATGTGTAAGCACTTGACCATCCCAGCTGAGCCCAGAATTCTAGCCATTTGCACCAGGGCAAACTCAATATCACCGAATAACCTCTTTCAACACTAAATGGAGCAAAGGAACCACCCAGCCAAGCCCTGCCCACGTTCTTGACCTATAAACTCATGAGATATAACATATACAGTTGTTTTTTAACCCAGTATGTTGTAGGGCAGTTTGTTATGCAAAAGTAGATAGCTGGAACATTACCTCTTACCTAGAGTATTATTACAAAATGTGTGATATGTAAGAAGAAGCATTAGGGAAAGAGCTGCAGGGAAATGAGAGTCAAGAGCTTCAACAAGGGTTATTTTCATCAATTGGTAATGACTGATGATCTTAAAAGTAGCAAGGTTTACAGATGCCACGTATTTTGAGGCAGAAAAAAAGGCAAATCAATCCCAACTTGAGCATATTTTGAGAAAAAGCTTTCCTTAAATAATTAAAATCTGTGGAACATTTTTAATGTACTATACACAGCGCTAAGTTCTTGACACAGATTTTTTTTTCATTTAATCCTCAATGGACTCCCTGTGAGTAGCGGCCAGTTGTTGTCCCCATTTTATAGACAAGGAAATGAGGCTTCTAGAGGTTCAGTAATATACCTATGGTCACAGAGCTGGAACTAAGATTTAAATCCTTGTGTCTGAGTCAGGACGCTTGGCCACAGGGCTGACATCATTTCCAGGGTGATGCTCTGATATCAACTTGCAGAGAGAGACGCTTTGCAAAGGGACAGTTCTGGACACCAGATCCCATCAGATTCTCTACCCCCTATATCCTACCATATAGATGTTCCTAAGTCTGTAAAATCAGAGAGATGAGCCAGATATCCTCCAACCTTTTTTCTAGATCTTACAAACCTGTGGTTCCTAAATTAAGCCACCGGCCTGGAAACATGGACAAGGCAAAGGAAAACAAGTGGTGTGGTCCCTCTGAGCCCAGGATTTAGAGTGCCTTTTCTATCCAAGGCCCTCTGTTTCCAGACACCTGCAGGGATGCAGTAAAGTCACTTAGTCAGGAAGGGCCCTCAGGGAGGGATCATGTCCATTTCATCCCTGTATCCCTAGAGCCTGATACAATGCCAGGCCCCTCAGGAAATATTTGATACTATAAAAGAAAGTGCAGAAAATTACAGTGTCCTGAGCTGAGACCTAGTCCTATCAGACCATTCTGAGGACTTCCCAGAGTGCTGCCTTACCCATTGTTCAGGAACAAGTCCATAATATTCTTTCATTCTGCCTTATCTGCAAGCCACTGCCTCAGCCAGTGACTTTCATGACATTCCTATTGGGTACAACTGCCCGTGACTGCCACTGTTGCTACTTCTCTGGCCTCAAGGAAGGGGATGCTGCTCACTGCTCTGCTGCTGGGTCCTAAGCAGGTGTCAGCTGCTCCCTTCAGCTATGACAGCATCACTGAGACCAGGTAATATATCTTAAGGAGATTTTCTTCAAGTCCAGGGTTAATGAAAGGAAATTATGAAAACTGAGAATTATCAAAAACTCTGGCTCCCATATCAGGCTCATCCTTTAAATCAGTTTCCTTGCTTGGCTCCTGGTTGGCCTCCATTGACAACCTGCCCCAAAATGTACTCACACCAGAAATATCCTGGGGCTGTTCTTGGCCTTGAGGCAGCAGCTGAAGAGATATCTTACTTTGGGGAGAACAAATACGCTATTTTTCTTCCCAACGTAGGTCCTTCCCCCTTATATTCTTATAGCTAACAACTGATTAAGTTCTTGCCAGGATGATCGACAATGGGAGTATCCATCTACTTCAAGGGCAAGCCATCCCCCACCTCCCCCACCCTGCCACCAGAGTGTGTCCAGCCCAGATAAGACAGAAAAATTGTCTGGCATTAAGCCATTCCTTCAATTGGGTTCTCCAGTCTTACCCACGTGCACCTTATAAATGAATGCACGAATTATCTGATCCAAATCAAGGTACCCACCTTGAGCCCCACCAATCAGCCCTATACCAAGCATCTTCTTAAGTATTCAGAGAGTTTCCCCTTCACACCAGAGCTTATAAATTCTTAGCATAACCCCCAACCCCGTCAACACTGTCCTCCCCTCCTGTGGCCACTGTCTATTCCCCAAGCCCAAGACCATTAATCACTTTGCTACCTGCCAGGCCCTTTCTGTCAGCAACCATTCCCTCTGATCCTTCCTGTCGATCTTTCTCCCTCGCCTCAGCTTCTGACAGAGCAGAGTGGAAGCTCACACCTGTCGAAATGGGGTGGGCAAAATCAATCAGCAGGATTATGAATCTCCTCCACTGCCCCTCCCTGCCCTCCACCATTTCATCCCTCTGCTTCTCAGGAGCATGCCAGGATTTTAAATTTCCTTCTGGGATTGGCCAAAAGGAAGTGATGACAAGAGGAAATGGGAAAGGATTTAGGGGAAAACAAGAACAGCAGTAATTGGAGAGCCCTGCATAACTCTGGAAGCATTCTGATATCTGGCTGCCACAGGCACATGGAAAAGTTCTCCAACTTGGACCCAGATTCCCACAGAGGAAAAAACCTAAGTAGGAACCCAAAGGAGAGGCAGAATATGATACTTTGCTTGTCAGTTTCTTCACCTTATTTTTATTAAAGCCTGCTTCCTAATTTCTTCAAAGCCCTGGTCATATGGGCGTGAATGAATTGAGTGACTGGTGTCTCAGTAGGAGCCAAAATTGTAAAGTAGGCCAGTCTCGTCTTCTCTGAGCTCCTGGCAATGTTAGCTCTTTGTGCTAAAAGGAGCAGACACGAGGGCCTCCCTTCCACTCCCAGGAAACCTGCTTTAACGGTGACCTGCTGGGAAACATCCTCCATCCTTTGTCATCTAAACCTTGGAGACTCTAATGGCAGGAATTGCAGGCCCGATAAGAAGGGAGGGTGTCATAGGCAGGTGGGTAGAGGAGATATTTTTAGGCAGCCAGAACCTCAGAGAACCCATCAAATCACAGAGGCCCGCCCACTCCACCTGTGTCAGCTTTAAACTTGGATTGAATTTTTGGTGGCACAAAAGATTCTGTGCCTCCTGCCACAGGGAGGGCCCATTCTCCCACTCTGCTGTCTCCAGTTATCCAACCCTCTAGCATCCAGCTGGCTCTGATTCAGCCTGAAGGAGAGCAGGCAGTTGGACCAGCTTCACCAGACGGGCCTTCTGTCCTAGCTGAGGGTGAGGGCCCCACTGGTCCTAGGGCTTCCCAGGGCTGCTGACACAGCTGCTCCAGGAAAAAGATACTAAAGCGTGTGTTCTCAGGGCTTCCACCGACAGAATATTTGGATGTTGGGAGAATGGTTTCTAGCACTCAGGAAAGCCCAGCCAAGCTCTGAGGCTCTGCAGGGAGCGTTTCAGAAAATGAGACCCAGTATCTGGTAGGTGAAGTGAGGGAGAATGCATAGGGATGGAGGGGTCAAGAGACATGGCTTCTGGTCCTGGCTCTGCCGCTCAGGCACAGTGTGACCTTGGTAATCATTTCCCCTCTCAGAGCCTCAGTTTCCTCCTGAACAAAAATGAAAAAGTCAGATAGGATGTATCTAAGTTTACTGTCAACTTTTTCCTTCTATGGATCCAATATCATTCACTTTGATCAAATATCTACATGGAGCATCCAGGCAAAATCTACAGTAAGTCAGTGGAATTTGAAATTGTGAGAAGTTGTGCACATCTGGGGCCAAACTTTCCTTAGTTTTATTAATATTTTACGTAGGAGTATTTTGTTATACTTCAGGAAATTGGGCTGGGGAGGTTGGGAAGTACCTTATTCTACTTAACTTGCTTGTATATACACAGCCAAAAGATCCAGATTAATTTGGGTGGACTGATATCCTAAGTACTCACATCTCTTTATTTCTCTGAGGTGACTTTCTGATGCTGGAGGCTCTACTTGCATCTGCATCAGTTAGACCATGTTTTACTGTAAGGGACAGAAAACCCAACTCTAATGGACTAAACCAAGCAAGGAAAATGTATTGTCTCATGTCTGAACCATTCTCAGTAAAATACGTTTCTTTTCTCCTCTCAGCTCTACATCCTCTGTATTTTCTCAAGTTGTATGTAGGATCTCTTTGTGATCACAAGAGAACATTTAGAAATCCCCAGGGTCGTGTACATCCATATTAAAGTTTTTGTTGACTGGGAGAATTTGAACTGTGAACCACAGAAAACCTGGCTCAAATTAGCTTAATCAATAAGGAAAATTTTCACCTTACACAACAAGAAATCCAAAGATGTTGTGAGATCCAGATGGGTTAATTAAGTGCCTCAACAATGTCATCAAGGAGCCAAGTTTTTCTCCTCCTTTATTTTCAGTATCAATTTTTTCTCTCAGAATGGCTCCCCTTGTGGTCACATAAATGGCTGTTGGAATTCCAAGTGTCGTACCCAGACATTACAATGCACGGGAAAAGAAGGATAACTACCTCTTCCTCCAGCTTTTTCTTCAGGAAAAATAAATGGTCCCCAGAATGTCCTAGAGGACTTCTCATGTCTTATGGGGTAGAATTGCCCCCTTGCTCATTTTTCAACCAACCATGGACAAGTGGGATACAATTATCATGTTAGATTAGACCAATGGTTTTCAACCAAGGAAGATGTTCCACAGGGGCCATTTGACAATATCCAAAAACACTTTTGATTGTCATAAATGTAGTAGAAATCTAGTGGGTAAAGAACAGGGATGACGCTAAGCATCCTACACTGCACAGGACAGCCCTCACAACAAAGAACTATGGTTCAATATGTCAGTAGTGCTGAAACTGAAAAAACTTGGTTTAGACAATTACCTAGAATGGAATGGTTAGTGTAGAGTCAATCATAATGACTTCTACATGTTCTATCTGTAAAACAACAGTCTTTGTCCCAGCATTTCTAGCAAATATAACTATAACATCCATCCCTGAACCAATTACTATGTACAGCAGAATGAGGAGCTATGACTGGTTTAACCCTACGTCACATGTTCCGTGTCTGAGCAGGGATGAGACAACCCTACCTGAAGCTGAGAGTAAGGGGAGAAAGCGTGATACCCCAGAGAGAGCTGGGGATGGTAATCAAGATGAGGTGAATAGATGCTGGGCAGCAAAAACAACAGATGCCCACCACCCACACTCCTCTCATCAAGAGACTACAGAGGCAAGAACTATGTTTGTATTTGGACTCAAAATAGCAGCAACAGCAGTGGGAGGTCAATGGGACTGTCTAGGAAGACTCTGGGCTGGCGCCAGTGAATTTTTCATTGCACTCGGTAGGTAGATGTCCTGGGGCTTTAATTACCTCCATGAAGGCAGCACTTTTCACCTAAGGAGATGCTCAGTCAGCCTGGAAAAGTGAGAGCAGGAGAGGCAGAGAAGGGGGAGGGAGTGGAGGAGGTGGCAGCTAAGAAGTGTTCAGAGAAAGTGAGAGCTGGGGCACAGGTGTGCTGTGTCCCTAATCTCAAATGACTTCTCTGCCCTGGAACTGAACACTGTGGGACTGCATCACCCAGGACAATTTGTCTTCTGCCTTATGGTTGGGTTTGGTCAATGGTTGGCATCACCAGGAGATGAAAGGGAGGGAGAGGAGATTTGGATATTTATTACTCCTGATTCTTCCCTGCTGTCATTGCTCTCACAGTGGCCACATTCCATTACCACCTTCTGTCGAGTTGTACTCTTTTCATGATGCTTCTTTCATTTAGACTCCATAATACCACTTCCTCCCTTTGCTCCTTCAGGTCTAAAGATGGCCTTAACTCCCTGAGGTTACCTTCTTGAGTGACTCAATACTTCCTATTGGTTCCTTTATTCTTACCTACACATCTGTATATAATACTTTCAATGGAAAGTCTCTGAGTATGTTGTCTGGTTCCTCTAAGAATCCTAACTGATATAACAGGCATTTGACAGGTACAGGATCCACTCAGCCACACTGTCATACCAGCTATCAAATTCCTTGATCACAGCTAATATTCTAGAAGTCTAAAGAAAAGTCCCCCCATAACCTGTTCTTTTTTTTCTCTTTCTCCAGTTAAAAAAATTTTTTTAATGTTTATTTATTTTTGAAAGGGGGGGGAGGGGCAGAGAGAGAGAGGGAGACACAGAAGCTGAAGCAGGCTCCAGGCTCTGAGCTGTCAGCACAGACCCCGACATGGGGCTCAAACTCACAAACAGTGAGATCATGACCTGAGCCGAAGTCAGATGCTCAACCAACTGACCCACCCAGGTGCCCCATCTCCAAATTTTTATTTAAATTCTAGATAGTTAACATACAGTTTAATATTAGTTTCAGGTGTAGAATTTAGTGATTCATCACTTACATACAATACCCTGTGCTCATCACAACAAGTGCCCTCCTTAATACCCATCACCTATTTAACCCACACCCCTACCCACCTCCCCTCCAGTAACCCTCAGTCTGTTCTGTGTAGTTAAGACTCTGTTTCCTGGATTACCTCTCTCTCTCTTTCATCTATGTTCATCTGTTTTGTTTCTTTCTTTTTTTTTTAATGTTTATTTATTTTGAGAGAGAGAGAGATTGATTGGGAGAGAGCAGGGAAGGGGCAGAGGGAGAAAGAGAGATAGAGAGAATCCCAAGCAGGCTCTGTGCTATCTTATGAATCATGAGATCATGACCTGAGCCAGAATCAAGAGTCAGATGTTTAAATGACTGAGCCACCCAGGTGCCCCTATTCTGTTTTTTTTTCTTAAATTCCACATATGAACTCACACATATTCTTTAGGACCTAGCCTTCTTGGGAAGCCTAATAGTTAAAATTATGGATTTGAGAGTTATTATCCCTCTCCACTTCTAGTCCCTGGAACATTTATACCCTATTGTCTAAGCAAGTATAAAGCGGGCTAATAATGCTATATTTGAAAATGCTACATACTATTTCTTGAACACTTATAAGGTGCCAGACACTCTGCCAAACAATTTATATGCTTTACCTAATTTAATTTGCCAAACAAACTTTTGGGTTAGGTGCTATTATTTTTCCTGTTTTATAGCTGAGAGAACTGAGGCTCTGACAGTTAAGCAACAGGAGAAAACAGCTGGTAAATATGGTCATTAATACCAGTGGTCACCAATATTTCTGATTATCTTCCCTTTCCTGGATACATGGGAAACTATATTTCCCATCCTTCTTTGCAAGTGGGGAAGATCTTGTGAATAGTGTTCTGAATGGGTTGTGACTTCAAGTGACAAGGTACTTCTGGGATGATGTATTTCAGAGCTGGCATGTGATACTTGATCCTGATTCCTCTGCCTCTGCAGTCGTGATAGCATGTGTTGAGATGGGATAACATTAAAGTAGCCTGGACTGCTAAGCATTACATGAAGGCAGCTGTCCTGCAGAGTCACTCAGACCTTCCTGCACTGACTTGGTGGAAAGGCAAAATAAACTTTTATTGTGTGTTAAGACACTAGAAGTGTGGTGCTATTTGTTACTGCAGCATAATCTAACCTATGCTGACTGAAAGAGTGGAGGAGCTGGTATCAAATATAAGTCTTTTTGAACCAAAACTCAGTGTCCTAAACTACTGGGCAATACTGCTTCTCTCTGTATCTTTACCCAAGAAGACATCTTGGAAGTTATCACCTTGGAAAGATAAGAAAAAGCGGACATAAGAAAGAAATGTGATACTCAGAAGCCCTCTTACTAGAGGATTAAAAGAGTTAGGAAAGAGATTAGTAGAAAATCATGCCTGTCCTTCCTTTGGTCATTATATCAATAAAAAATAATAAAGAAAAAAAGGATTCCTTAGAAAAATTTTTATAAGTAGGGCCTCTGGGATTTTTGCATATGGTCAGGGAATTAATTGTGGCTGCTCCTCATTGAAAATGATTTTGTGGCTCATCTCTAGGGAAGCATAAATGGGAATGCTCTCTGCTTTGGAAGAGAAGCTGAAAGCTATAGCCCTCTGCCTGAAAACAGGATAGAACCTCTATCCTGTCACTGCCTCCCTGTGTGGCTTTTCTTTTTCTTGGTTCAATAAAAATAATTTGTTGTTTTAAGACTGTTTACAACACTCATCCACCTTCTCCTTTCAGCCTTCTTTTACCTGCCATTCTTAAATCCCAAGATTGACAGGCCATGTCTTTGTATCTAAGTTTGGAAAGAACCCAGGTAATGAGGCCAGTGTCCCCATATCTAAAGGCACTTTGTGTAATAAATCACAGTCCCCCAAGGTTACTAGGAAACCTGAGTTTAAAGGGATTACATTGGAAACCAAGAGGCTAAAATGACCTCGTTTTTTCCACTGAAGAAGATAATTCTATTGTGGGGAAACAAGGATTGGCAAAGAAGGTGGCACCAATTGCCCACATATTCATATACCTATGGATAAGAACATGGACTTCCCCATATTCCCAAGCATGTGTGCATGGATCCCCAAACTGGGAGCAGCTATGAGAAGATGTGCTAATTAGCATCATATTTACACATTTATTGTCAAGTATAATTACTTGTTTATTAGAACAGAGGCTTCCTTGTTTATTACAGCCATTATGGTTTGTCAGTAAGAGATAATGTGCTTGAATTTCACAAGTAGGTGTGAATTGCACAAATCTTGCCAGTCTTAGCTAGGACAGCTCTCAATGAAAAAGCTCAGAGAAGGTAATTCTTAAGGAGGCACACAATTTTTTTTTTTCCAGCTAATAAATAGTTATCCTGTCCAACAAAACTGCAAACTGTCTCCTAAGCAAGGGATTTGCAGCAAGCTCCCTCCTCCTTAGCAGTAATCTCTGCTTCTCGTCAGTGGTGTTAGTGCTGAGCACTGTGCTCGGCACTTACTTGGTATGTGTATTCTTATCCATTCTCATCACACCCTCTGAGGTAAGGATCAATGGTCCCATTTTCTAGATAAGGAGACTAAGGCTCAGAGAGGTCAAGTGACTTGGACTGAGAGACATGCCTAGGATCAGCATCGAGGCCTTTCTTACCAAAAAGCCCATGCTTTGTTCATTCTTTACACACACACTGCTCACACACATGTTCGCTACGTAAGTGAATTGGAAGAGAATGTTGGCTGGGCTGTTTTTTCTGGAGCGTATAACTGTAGGGGTGTATATAAAGGGAAATTGCTGGGAGACAGGACCAGGAGGTAGATTCTCAAGGTTAGAAAAGCAGAGCAAAGGTGTGACAGTATGTTAATGTTGGGGAGCTGGTGATGGGAAAAGATTGTGTTGCTCACTGATGTCTTCAGAAAACATGATGCCCAGCGGGAAATTTGAAAGACCAAAATTTATTCATTTGGCTCTTATGGATGGGATTGGACAACCAGCACATTTAAAAATCATCAGTTAGGTTTCTGATTAAATTTAATCCTTTTGCTTTTGCAGATGCTTTTGGTAGGGTGGAGGCAGAAGTTGTGCATGTAAACTGTGCTATGCATTGATTGGCCTCTGGCTGTGTCAGCACAAGGAATTAGGGGTCACTACAATCATAATAGAAATAGCCAACTGTTACTGAGAGTTCACTGTGCCAGATAACATGTGAAGTGTTTTACATTAATTTTCTCATTTAATCTTTATATCATGTTGGTTCTATTTAGTGTGCAGATGAAGAATCAGGCACGCAAGGGGTAAGTAAGGTGGCCAAGGTCACACAACCATGAACTATCAGATTCAGATTCGTGGCCCACCTTATCTGCACTAACCGAATTTTAAGACACGCCCATACCCTAAGTACCCTTTATTATCCTGACTCTAGTTTATGCAGATGCATCCTGGATTTCAAGAGGCAAATGTGTGTTGTCTTACGTTTTTATATTGGGGTATTTACTTATACACAGTAAAGGGCACAAATCTTAAGTGGCTAGCTTAATGGGTTTTTACACAATTAAATACTCATGTAACAGCTCTCTATATTCATAGCTATATCTAATCTGGAAAGGTAGAGATGATAAATATTGTAGGAAGTGAAGGTACAATTTTAAAATTTCTGGGTAATATTGTTTAGAATATAGTGATATAGCATGCACATGGATGGCATTACATACATCTTCTCCGTATAATTTATAGAGCTCAAGTCTTCCCTGTTTTGGAGGTTATATGAATCCAGACATTTGGGATGTATGAGGTCCAAGGTGGCATAAATCAGGATGCTAAGGGGCTTTCTTTGGTTTATATTAACTCTGTTTCACATCTCATGCACAGATAAACTTTTGTGCTCTCCACATAGGGGAGACGACATATCCTGTGAATTCCCCAGGAGAAGGAGGGTATATAAATTCAAGGTCTTATTATTGCTATGTATGTATCTAAAAATCAATGTTTCTATCTGTCTGGCTATCGATCTACATGTGCAACTCAGGCAGCCATTTAAAACAGACTCTTTTTAAAGCCACGTTGTATTCAGTGAGTTCTCTGTTAAAATGGGTTATATGCACATGGTTAAAGTTTGCAGGGTGTGGGTATCATTCTACATGTGTGAACTAGGGGTAGTTTGTGGTATAAATATAGATTATATTTCTGTTTAGGATTACATATGTTTGTGTACATCTCAGGTACCTGTAATTCCATGCATAGTCACATGTCACAGGAATAAGGTAATATGTTCCCCAAAAGGGTTGGTTGGTGAAGTGCTTTGTCCCCATGAAGGACAAAAGGCCTTCACGTTCTGGACCAGGTGTGCAGTGGACATATCAAAGGCATATCCAGAGGAGCCTGGGGAATCTTCAGCTGAGACCACCTCTTTCTTTGCCCTAGGATGGCTCTGGGCAGGCAACTGCCCTCTCAGCATAACTGAGGAGTAGATTCCATCTTTTGTGTCCACTGTCTCATTACTGGCTTTCTTGAGTATTTAATAATACAATTTGCCTTTCCAGAAACAGAGCCTGGAGAAGCCTGAGCAGTCATTGGTACAAGTGGTGAGTAGTAGGGCAGTGATGACATGGAACAAGCTGGCCAGGCATTCCTCTCTCTGAGCATCCTCAAACTGAAAACCCCAACAGATGGCTCTGAGCTAAGGATGTGGCAGGGAAAGGAGGCCAGGCTGGTGGATTCAGGAACCAGTCAGGAGGCTTAGAGAGGAAGAGGAAGTGCTGAGCTGGTATCACGTGACCATGGTATGCGGTGAGAGGGAAACCAGAGACTTATTTTCCAGTAACGCGTAAGAGCTTGGCTCAAATCCAGGCTACTGCAGTGTATTTCACTGAATGGTGAAGGTAGAATGAACCACATCAGTCTTCTGATCCCAAGCAAGCGTTTTACAGACTGGAAAACTGAGACCCAGAGTACAACCAATCCCTGAAGTCACCCAGATGATGATTGGCCAAGCAGTTTCTATAACCCAAGAGTCCGTGGAATGGTTAGGTTATGCTGCAGTAACAAACAATACCAGGTTTCCAGTTTCTTAACATAACAAAAGTTTATTTTGCCTCTCCACCAAGTCAGTGCAGGCAGGTCTGAGTGACTCGGCAGGGCAACTTGCCTTCATGTAGTGCTCATTAGTCCAGGCTTTTTTAATGCTATGGCATCCCATCTCAACACATGCTCCTGTGACTCCTGGAGGCAGAGGAATTAAGACTGAAGATCACATGCCAGCTCTGAAATGTGTAAGCCCAGGAATACCTTGTCACTTGAAGTCACAACCCATTGAGAACACTAGTCACAAAACCCTCCCCAATTGCAAGGAGAGGTGGGAAATATAGTTTTCCATGTATCCAGGAAGGGGAAGAAGATCAGAACTATTGGTGACCATGGGTATTAACGATCCTAGTCACTTATCAGCTGTTTGATCTTTGGCAAGTTGTTTAATTCTCTGAGTCTGTTCCATCTTCTATAAAATGGGGAAAACAGTAGTATCTAATCCATAAGGTTTTGGGTGCAGAATTAAATGAGATAAAGCACAAAAAGTGCTTGGCATAGTGTCTGGCATACTGTAAGTGTTCAAGAAATGGTAGACCTCTAGTTCTTTTCCTACTCAGCAACCAGAGTGACCTTTTAAAAATAAAAATCTATTACCTAAAATCCTTTAGTGGCTTCCCAGCTCATTTCGAATTAAATGCATTTTCTCTATTATTACAGTATCTACTTGATATAATTTTGTCCTTCTCTCCAGTTTCATCTTCCATCACCTCTTCTCACTCCTTTGTCTTCCGTTACTTTGGCCTTCTCATTGTCACCCTGAAAAGCTACATCATTCCTCCCTCAAACTCTGTGATTGCTCCCTTCTCTAACAGGAACACTGCCTCAGATCTTCACATCATTAGTTCCTCTTCACGTCTTAGGTCTAAATTCAGGAAGCCTTCCCTGTCCTTTCCCACCAGTCAGTACACAGGCTAGTGGGTCATTCTCCATCACACTACCCTGTTTAGTTTCTTTCTAGCACTTACCCCCATATGAAATTAATTTATTTCCCTAGCTCTGTTTTCCACACTAGGATGGGAACTTTGTGAGAGTAAGGCCTTCATCTATCTTTCTTCCTACTGTATCCCCATCACTAAGAATGGTCCAGGACTTGAGGGGTGAATGCACAAATCTGTGCTCAGCACCTTTTCCGTATCTTTATGTTGCCTCTTTTGGATATTGATTTGGAACTTGCTCTTTCCTCACTCATATCTGGAGGAGAATATCAATTTATAGCAGGGGAGTGGCCACTCTGCTCATGTGGTGGCTGGTAACTAGGGAGTAGGGCTTGACTTTGAGCTTTCTCTTCTAAGTCAGTGTTCTCCACAGTGGAGCTCAAGTACCACCTGTTTCAGAGTTTCCAAAGGATCTAGTAGAAAACACATATCCCAAGTCTATACTTGACAAAGAAGTCAGAATCTCTGGAGGTGAGAGTCTACTGGGCAACATGCACTTTTAACGAGTACCACAGGTCATCTTAGAGGCACGGTTAGGCTTCAGAGGAGCTCTCTTAGGTGTTAAGTTCAGTCCATCAATTAAGCATACAAAATACTTTTGTTTTTTTCCTGGTGACTTCTCACATTGATACTTGGATTATCTTGTGAATTATCAGACTCTGTTTGACATCAGAGTCGTGTGTGTTGGGGCACAGAAAGCATGGGCACAATGACTAATGTTCTCAGTGTCCTTATGTATGAGTTATCAATTGCTGTGTAAGAAATGACCCCAAAACTTGTGTTTTTCTCACATTTGGGACACTTTTTTGCTCATTAGAAACTCCTTGAGAAGGATGGGGTAGGGAGATATGTGTCAGGGCAGAAATAGAAGAGAAAATTAAAATCCATTTCAAATGCCCCTTATCAGTGGCTCAGTGAAAGTCTTAGATAAGGAGGAACCTGGGCTATTGGTTAAGATGAGGCTGTAATATTGCTCTGGATTCTTGTGATCCACAATTGAAAGAGGTCTATGGCTTGGAGTAATGACTTTGCTGATAGTGATGATGGTTATAGTCCATTTAACAAGTGAGTGTTGAGTGCCTACTACATGCCATCATGACCTAGGCACATGGGATTCAAATTGACCAAGAAAAAAAAGATCCCTGCCCCCCCCCAGACCTTAACTTCTAGAAGAGGAAATGATGCTAGTGTCTCTCTTCTTATGTGAAGCATTTCTTTCTTATGGGTTCTTGGTCATGAGGGTCTTAGTCTCCATAAAGTTCCCAGGTTCAATGAGGGATTCCCAAAACTTTATCTCTTCCAGCGTTTGCAGATGGATATCTACTCAAATACTCATGTATATCCTTATATGCAGGGAAATGGACTCAGGTGGAGAGGTGGATGTCTCTGTGTATGTGTTGGGGTGGGGGATTTGACAGTGTACAGAGGGCTTAAAACAACTAGGTCAGGAATTCAGGCACATCTTAGCTGGGTCCTCTGGCTCAGCTTCTTTCATGAGACTGCAGTCAAAATGTTGGCCAGGGCTACAGTCATCTCAAGGCTCAACTGGGGAAGGATTCATTTCCAAGCTCACTCATATCATTGTTGGCAAGATTTGGTTCTTCATGGGCTGTTGGACTAAGGGCCTTGGTTCCTCACTGGAGGTTGGATGGCTACATAGTTGAGGCTATCTTCAGTTACCTGCCACATAGGCCTCTCCATAGTGCAGCTCACAACATGGCACCTGGTATCTATCAGAATGGGCAAGTGAGGAGAGCCAAGAGAGAGTGAGAGCAATATGGAAATCAGTCTTTTGTAACCTGATCTCTGAAGTGATATGCCATCACTTTTGCTGCATTCTATTTTACAGAAGCAAGTCACTAGGTTCAACCCACACTCAAAAGGAGGAGATTACATAAGAGCTTGACTACCAGGAAATGGGGATATTGGGAACCCTTTTAGAAGCTTCCTCAGCCTGAGTTTTGAGTTATCATTTGAAATGGGACACAGTATGGCAGACAGATAATAGCTGTGTGGGGACTCTACTGGCACCAGGAAATTTAATTTAAAAGTCACTGCTGCATCGTAAGAAGAGCATAGACTTTAGGGTGAGAGAGGCCTGTCAGCTTTGGTGTTCACCAACTTTATAATCTTAGACTTAGTTTCTCTGAACCTCAGTTTTCTGACCCCAAAAATGTGGAAAATACCTACTACCTAAGGAGTTTTGAAAATAAAAAGTCACTTGGGTAAGGCACTTGTTAAGATTCACATTCCCAGGTTCTCTCCAAGAAGTTCTTACTCAGTAGACTTGGGTGGCACTTAAGGATTTATATTTTTAATAAATGCACAGGCATTTCTAAGTACATACAAAAAAAGGTGTGTGGCTCAGTAAATGGTAGCTATTAACAGTTTGTATAACAGTAATTCCGCAATTATTCTTGAGAAACTCTAAGTTTGAAGAGAACCAACTGTGATATAGTAGAAAGCAAACTGTAATGACAATTAGAAGATGTGGAAGTTTGAGTCCTTGTCTGACACTTACTTTGCTGCAGGATCTTGGGAACAGAGCCACCTAATCCTTCCAGACTTCTTTTTTCCCCCCAGCCCCTGTAAAAATGCCTTCTAGCCTGAGTACTCTCTGTCTAGATAAAGAAGAAACAACAGCAGTTAGCATGGGATCACTTTAGGGCTCCCCTGGTTGGAGAAGTAAGTGCAATAGCCTCTGTAATAGTCTTTTCTGAAATCTTCACCTCCTAACATTTGTTCCAGAAGACTATTCCTCGGAGCCTCTCACTCTGTTACTCTTTTAATTCATATGACCCCGGTATCTCTGTATGTAATGAAATATATCTGAAAAACAACCTCACTTAAAAGAATAAATCTATTAGGGAACTGAGAACTTTCTGGCATGAAATGAAAAATATTGATTGCTTCTCACCTGTTAGCAATGAAATCCCATCCAGTTAATTAACCTGCTCAGAGATAAAGTTTATTTCTGCCCTTCACCTTCAGCTCCAAATCTTTAAAACCATTAAAACAAGTAACTGGTCAATGAATAAATCTCTCAGATTGGCGTTCAGGGCCTTCTGTGATCTGGCTCCAGCCTACCTTTCAAACTTTCCTTCCGGCTACTTAATTTCAAGCACCAACTACTCCAGACAAATGGAAGAACTAAAGTATTCAACATCCCCACTGCCAGAAATATGCTTCCTTCCTCTGAACTCTACATATTTTAACTCAGTTCAAGTGTCACTTTTTGAAAAAGACTTTCTTGGAGCTCTGATGTCTCCACCTCTCCCTACCTATCCTAATTGTTGCCAAGCCATAGTTACCTCCTTATTTTTTTTTTTTAAACATTTATTTATTTTTGAGACAGAGACAGAGCATGAACGGGGGAGGGTCAGAGAGAGAGGGAGACACAGAATCCGAAACAGGCTCCAGGCTCTGAGCTGTCGACACAGAGTCCAACGTGGGGCTCGAACTCACAGACCGCGAGATCATGACCTGAGCCGAAGTCGGCCGCTCAACCGACTGAGCCACCCAGGTGCCCCTAGTTACCTCCTTATTTTAAACATGCCCCAAACGTTTTATACCTTTATAGAATTTATTATTTTATATCTTATATTATGATTATGTACATATTTGCAGTACTAGACCCTTGAGGAAGCAATCCCAACCAATCCATTTTTGTGTTTTCATCTTCCAGTACAATGCCTTGGCTATGATTGGTGTTCGATAAATATTTTGAATACTTTAATGGAGACCCATTGATTTGACATTTTCTTTACTGTGGCTTTTACTCTTGGGGTTCACAACCATTGTTTCATTATCAGCATAAGGAGAATGTAACTCAGTGAGGTGCTTTTCAGGATTTACATTATATTCAAAACAGAACTCTCAAGCCTTCCAGTCTTTCTGCAGACAGCCTTGTTCTTGCTCCACATCCTTAGCAGTTTTCTGTTTCTGGAAATCCTTTTCCTTTCAGTGGAAGGGTTGGGAAAGACAGTCTTATGGATAACACCCCTTTCTGTAACTCTGAATATAGGCTTCAGATGGCTCCTTTATTTCCTGCCCTGACTCACTTGCACGACGTACTTGTAACCAGTATTTTGTGAGTATTTGTATTTTACAAGACCCTGAAATCCAACTTTAGGTAAAGCAGATATTCAGCCATGTATGAGAGCACTCACATGAATGTGTTTAAGTTGAAGGGGAGAAATAGGGTAAGCTTCACTAAAACATAAAGGTCTTTCTTTCATTTCATGTTTGTTTTCTCTATCACACATTGGGCTTTAGGCACTATGTTATGTGCTGATGATACAAATATAAAACCGGTCCCTGCCTTCAAGGAGTTCTGTGTCTTGTAAAAGGAGATGAATATATGATGAGATCATTATTATAGAGTGTGATTTGCACAATGTCAGAATCAGGCACAGGGCGATGTGGCACACAGAGAATTTTCTTTGAGAGCAGATGGATTTTTGTAACAAAGAAATTCTCTTTTGCAGCAGAGTGGGTGTGCTGATATCCATAACATACATATTATTTTGTAGTCATTTTTGTAGTATCCTCTTCTAACCATTCACCTTGGGCCAGGTGTCAGCCTCCATGGTGGGTGCTGAGACATGATTCATACAAGCAGCCACCCTGGCTTAATCAAGACCCAGACTTAGGTCCTTGCTCCTTAGCACTTGTAAGAATAAAACATTCAAGGAGATGGCAGCAAAGGGGTATTTTCTTATGATTCATAGGGCTCAACTTCATGCCAGTGATATTTTGGTGCAGAGATTTTGCATGCTCTCTGTCTATGGCTCCAATATTTCTAAAGGCATTACCACAGCTGTGTAGATGACTCATTGGGATAGCTTGTCCAAGTCCATGACCCTGGAGGTGTGTGTGAGTGTTCAGAAGGAGAGGGAGGGAGGTTATGAAGAAAGGCAAGAAAGCAAGCCTAAGTTTTAAATGACTGAAATCTACAGCTGTAAGTACTGAACATTTGTACAGACCACCTTAAGTTTTCTCTTTCTTTCTACTCATTAGGAACTCCTTGAGAAGGATGCAGTAGGGCGACATGAGTCAGAAACAAATGAAAGAGGAAATTAAAATCCATTTCAAATTACCTCTTGTCAGCAACTCAATGAAAAGCTTGGATCAGGGCATGTTGGAGATATTGGTTAACATGCAGCCATAATACTGTTCTGGATTCTTATGATCCACAATTGAAAGAGGTCTATGGCTTGGAGTAATGATGACTTTGGTGGTAGCAATGGTGGTCACAGTCCATTCAACAAATATGTATTGGGCACTCACTGCACGCCACCACTGACCTATGCACATATGATCAAAATGGACCAAAACAACAGCAACAGACAAACCCTGCCCTTTGTAGCTTAAATTCTAGAAGCAACTGGCAGAAATGGTGCTGGTATCTCCTCCTTCTTCGAAGCATTTTCTTCTCATGAGTTCCTAGTCATGAGGGACTTAGTCTCCACCAAGTCTCAGTGTTAGTGCGAGAATCACAAAACTTTATCTTTCCCAAAGCTGGCAGACTGATATCTGCTTAAAATGTTTATATAAGCAGGGAAATGGACTCTGGTTGCGACACAGAAGGCTCTGTGTATGCGCGTTGAGAGGACTGGTGATAGTGTCCATTGGGAAGAAATTCTACAACCGAACTCTCCACACTGATACTTTCGAGCTGGGGGAAAATGTACCTGAATTGCTCCCTTCCACTCCACTTGCCTTTCTCCCTCTTCCTCCACTTTGCTCCCTCCTCCCTTCCTTCCTAAATCCCTCCCTCGCCTCCTTCCTTCCCTTTCCCTTGGTCCCTCCCCACCCCCTTCCTTCGAACAGTTCTCTCCTTCTCTCTCTCTCCCTCTCTCTCTTTCTCCCTCCCTCCCCTCTCTCCCTAGCCTCTTTTCCTCTTGGCCCCTTTCCCTCCTCCATCCCTCCGCGGCGTCTGCGTCAGGCCCCTACTTGCGTGACGCGCGGGGTCTGGGTGGGAGCTGTCCACTTGCCTGGGGTGCTGAATGCAGCAGCAGCGGCGGCGGCGGCGGCGGCGGCAGCGGAGACAGCTGAGAGCCTTCTCCGCTCCAGGAATCTTGTTTCCATTCCTCGGACGGTCAGCTCACCGCCCCGCCACCTCCCTTCCAGCACCACCCCTTTGGGAATTGAGCCAGGGGGGCAGCAGTCGCGGCGGCGGGTGCTGAGCAACGGCGGAAGACGAGACAACACCTGGCAGCAGCCTGGAATCTGATTTGCTTCCTCTCGCCTTTTATAAGAGATATATTTATATACGGTTTTGAGGAGTCGCGAGGACCAAGCCGGAGCCAAGTGCTGGCTGTCTCCCACCTCGGCCACACGGCTTCGTTTCCCCCTCCCCACCTGCAACTGGCACCGCAAACAAGCCTTACCTCGTTGCATCTGCGAGGAGGTAGCAACAGCGAGCCCAACCAGCCGGAGGCAGCGGAGAGGAGGGAGGGGCGTGGGGGGGGGGGACAGAGAGCCGGCCGAGGCCGCCCTTGGGGGGGGGGGTAGTGGGGGCAGAGCTGCCGTGAAGACCCGGCAGCCGCCCTCCTCCACCCCCACCCCTCCAGAAGCACTCTTGCCTGATTGAGAACCGAACTGTTATTCTTCCACTAGTTTTATTTCATTTTTTATTGCCCCCCCTCCTCACTCCCCAGCCGCCCCCACCCCAACGCCTGCCTCGCCTCCGGTTGCATGGCAGCGCTGCCCGGGCGCGGGGGCTCAGAGCCGGCCCCCAGGGAAGGAGGAGGAGGAGGAGGAGGATCATGAAGCCGGGAGTCGCGGCCGCGCCGGACGGCGAGCAGCAGCCAGAGGACGAGCCAGAGCAGCCCCCGCCCCGGAGACACGGGGACGCCGACCAGCGTTCACTGCCGCCGCCACAGCAGCATCAGCGGCCGCGGGCAGACTCGGAGCAAGAGGAGGAGGGCGACAACGGCCCAGAAGAGGAAGAGGAAGAGGAAGAGAAGGCGAGGCCACTCACCCTCCCGGATCTGCCCTTCTCCCGGCCCTTGCCCCTCGCCCGAAGGGACCTTTGATGGAGCCAAGGGGAAGGGGCCGCGGATTTACAGACTACCGCAGGGGTGGGCTGGGGGCTGAGATCATGTAACTACTCCTTCCTCCTGTCTCTTCCCACACGCCCCTTTTCTCTACCCCTTCTCTCTGCTCCACTGCCTCCCGTCCCCTACACACACACCCTTCCTCTAGCCAGGATCTTCATGCTCAGGAAGGAAGCGGATCTGCAAGGGTTAAACGATCTTTCCTCTCCCCCCCCCCATTTCTTTCCCCCTCCCCAGCCCATTATGTTCCCACTTCTATTCTCCTAATTGGCTTTTCCCTCTTTTGCGCAACCCTTTGGCTGCGGAGGCAAAGCACAAGCCCCTTGCCCAATTTCACCTGCAATCCCTCCTCCCCGCCCCCTCACCCCCCCCATCCAACTGCTCTCTTAAAAGCAACTCTGGTGCTTCTGGGGATTAATTGCCCCAGTTTTCTGCCCAGGAGAATTAAAACTTCTCCCAACCTCCTCTCCCTCCCCACCTTACACTCCCCCCACCCCCCACAACCGATCACCTGCTACCTGAGGAAAACTATTTCTCTCTGCACATGCAGTACTCAATTTTTCACTGGGCTGGTTTGCCCTAAGCCCAGCTCAGTCCACTCTAAATTTGATTTATAATCTTCCCCACCCTTTTATACAAAAGAAAAGAGATTTCCCATTGCCTAGGAATTTGAGAAGAACCTAACAATCTTCTCCTGGGAAACTTTCTAACAACCAGACCTTGATCTCAAGGCCCAAACAGCCCTTCCTCAACATTTTTTAAAAACCCCCTTCCCCTCCCAGTGCCCCAGTCACAGGCAAAAAGGAGACACCCTGAGCAAAGCTAAGGCTGGTGGGAGGGAGGAAAGAAAACCTTTTTTGTTGTTGTCGGGCTTTCCAGGGAGAGTTCAAAATCAGTGACTCACAGTTCTAAGTCCTGGGGGCAATTGATTTGTTACTTGGAGGGGGTGTAAGAGGAGCCAGTGAGAAAGCAGATCCCCCCCCCCCATAACACAGCTTTGCTGTGGACCCCCCACCCCCACCCAAAACCATTCTACTATCTTCCTCTGAAAAGACTCCAGCTGCCCCTCCCGGGCTCTCTGCTTCCACTGGGCACATGCTGATGCCCCTGAGTGGACTCTTCTGGTGGTGGTGCTGCTGCTGCTGTGCCCGCTCCTGCTGTGGATTGTGCGCCCCGGCTCCCCAGATGTTGCGCCACCAGGGTCTCCTCAAGTGCCGCTGCCGCATGCTCTTCAATGACCTGAAGGTTTTCCTACTGCGGCGCCCCCCTCCAGCGCCCCTGCCCATGCACGGAGACCCCCAGCCCCCCAGCTTGGCGGCCAACAACAACACCCTTCCGGCTCTAGGTGCCGGGGGGTGGGCAGGCTGGAGGGGCCCTCGAGAAGGGGTGGGCAGGGAGACCACTCCTCTGCCACCTCCACCACCTTTGCCACCTTCTTCTGTGGAAGATGACCGGGGTGGCCCAGCCACAGAGCCACCCGCCTTGCTGCTCAGCAGTGCCTCCTCAGATGACTTCTGTAAGGGGAAGGCTGAGGATTGCTACTCACTGGGCAGCAGCCTGGACAGTGGCATGAGGACCCCGCTCTGCCGCATCTGCTTCCAGGGCCCGGAACAGGTGAGACCCCTTTTCCCTTTTCCTGCTGCCTTATGGTGTCCTCAGGTCTTGCAGATAAGTACTCACCTGCTTGCCCTCAGGAACGATGGTGCCGTCTCTAAGGGCTCCTCAGTGATGTTTCTTTTGGTTAAGTTTGTCCAAAAGGTGCCTGGTTCCCAGCAGAGCCTGTTTGGTGGCTGAGTTGTACCCCAGTTTTTGCATTTTCCTTCCAATGCTAGTGTCTCCAATTCCATCCCAAAACTCCATAACCATCCTCAGAATAGACGATTCAGAAGTCAAAAGTGATGAAATGAAGGAACGTGGTGGTACCTTCAGGCTTGTAGCCGAGATACCTTTTTATCTGATTTGTTGTTTGCTGACATTCCCCCCAGCCCATTTTCAGTCCCAGATTTAAACTTCTTCCCTCTTTGGAGGGACATGTGCAGACATCTTGTCCTCTTTCCCCTATTCTCACAGACTGAAACACAACAAGCCTGACCCTATTCTTTCACTTTGAACTCCCCCCTCCCATATTACATTGACACCCTCAGCAGTATGTTTTGGCCACTGAGGAGGAAATGGAGAGAGATTCTAGGTCCAAGAAGACTCTACAATTTGCTAAGACACTTCTTGGCAGACTCAAGGTTTTCCTAGTTTGAAAGCAAATAGGTAAGCAGGTTGAGAGTGAGTTGCAGGGATATGGAGAAGGAAGAAAGGGAACCTTGTCATATCTACTCCTTTTCTCAGGGCTGAAGCACATCAACTTAGAATGTCCCTTAAACTCTCCCCATCCAGGATAGGGGATGCCAACTATAATCATGAGCCAATCTTGCTAAGTCTGAAGATCCTCCCTACCCCATTCATTCAAATTTTCAGACAGACTCATGCCAGCCCTTCCAGCTCCACTTCCAATCTAGTGTTTTCTAGAGGCTGGAGATAGCAGGTGGACATTCTCCCAGAGTTATGAATTGTGTCAACACTTACCACAGAATCCCAGATGGAAAAGACTCACCTGAAAATTTGACCTAGTTAGTGATGCTGGAGAAGGAACATTCAGTCGCACCTTGGTCAGGGTTGTGTGGTCACTCAGCCACCTTTTCAGTAGTTTCCCAGAAGTGGAGGGAAGACTTCTGGGTGTTTCCTGAACAAGAGGCAGAGCATCAGGATGCCATGCCAGTGATCCTGAGTGGCCCTGGCTCTTTCTGAAGGCTTGCTCTGTGAGAGACCGGCTTAGCTGACAATTTCATTCATTTCACCTTTGCTCTGAATGGGCAACACACTTCTGGGATGGATGATGACTGGGGTCCCTACTTGGGCATTATGAAAGGAGGTGATGTGGATCTCAGTGAATAAATGTTTCTAAGGGGCTGAGGGTTGGGTTCCTTCTTCTTGTGACGAGGCTTGCCTGGAGTCCCCAATGAAGTCCTGCCCAGAGCTGAGGACTCTGTTAGGTGAGAAGGTCCAGGGTGCCTGCTCAGTGCCTTTCTTCCAGCCCTTGTCTTCACTTCCATTGGTGGGCCTCCAGCAGAGGCACAGAGTGGAGGGGCTTGGCTGGCAGCAAGAATGGGCCTTACTGTGGGATGCTCCTGTTCAGCATTCTGCCCCAATCAGGAGCCTCATCTTTTCCAAAAGGAAGAATTATTTAGCTTCCTAACTCCTTAAGCTGTTTCTTTCTTCTCCCATATGGGTTGGCTTGGGTCTACATGTCACCGAGGCTGCTGGAAGTGTGGCTTCTGGCAAAAACACCCTTGTCTCTAGAAACTGGCAGGACTTGGAGCATTTTCTGGATGATATTTCACCTGCTGTGTGAACTTCCTCAAATTGCTTTATGCCTCGGGGCCCCTTTTCCAACTTCTGTGATTTAGAGGCACCTTTCTCTGTCCTCCTTTTTTCCTTATAAGTCTGTTAGGAGGATTCAGAAGATAATGAGCCTGAAAACATCTTGAGAAGGATTAAAATATAATGGCAGGTATTTTGATCATGGGAAAGCAGTATTTTGTTGAAGAAAGAAGAAGAAAAGGATCAGTAGGGCTATTGTGAAATACCCTCACGTGATACAGGGTATAGGCAGAGGTTAGGAGTTTCCTTTCTTCTTCATTATTTTTATGGTGTGTCATAAATAAAGCATTGAATTAAAACACTAACACAATAAAGGAATGAGCTCCATTATTATGTGCAAGGAATAGGGGGGTCATGTTAGCACATTAAGACTGGATTCGGTCAAGCACTTCCTGCAGACGATGATGATATTTTGGGGGTTTGCATTATTTGTGCAAGGGCCAAGAGATTTTAATGAGATTGTGCTCTCATAGTAATAAGAGGAGCATGTGTTATATATGAACACATTTTCCCACTTTTACTTGTTTTTCTTCACAGGATATCAGTGAGGAAGAGCGACAAAGGGGAGATGGGGAAAACTCTTTAGAGTAGGAAGAGAAAAAGACAGAAAGTAAAGAGCTGAGATGTCAGTATTTCATTTTCTGTTCAGGAAGCAAGCTATCCAGCAACTGTCCACATGTGGCTCTAAGGGGAGGGCAGTCTGCAATCTCAGTGGCTGAATGTCTTGGTCTTTTCTTTGCCCAAACAAAGGAACCAAAGAGCTCCCTGGTCATTTGCCACTACTCCAAGGGCTAAAAGACTGCCCTAAATGAAGATTTGGTCTCTTCCTGATAAGGGTTTGTAATGTATGGGGTAAGGGGCGACTGGAGGAGCCAGCCAGTTCTACTTTTGCACATACCTATAATGGACTTTACACTCATTTGTTCACGCATTATTTTACCTAAAAAATGTTTGTTGGGAACCTACAGTGTGCCAGATGCTGTTCCAGGCACTGAGTATCCAGGCATGAACAAAATAGGTGAGGTCTCTTCTCTTCTAAAGGTGACATTCTAGTGGAGATGCAGGAATAGACCAGTAACCTAGTAGATAAATAAAGCTATTTCAGATGGTGTTGAATACTATGGTGAAAGTCAAATAGGAGAATGACTTAGACAAAAATGAAAGGGAGGGTTTGAGAAAGAAGCATCAACATTAGAAAGAGTGATCAGAGACAGCCTTCCCAAGAATGTGCCATCCGAGCTGGCCCTACATGATGAGAAGGAGCCACTGATGCATAGGCCTGGCGGAAAAGCACTCAAGGTGGAGGAAATAGCAAGTTCAAAGACCTGAGTGCGAACAAGCTTAGCATGTTTGAGAACCAGAAGAGAGGACAGGAGGAGGCAGATGGAGGGTGTGTGTGAACAAATGCTTTGAAAGCCAACTTGGCTCCATGCTCACAAGCTGACTGAGTAGCCACCCTCCTCTTCCCAGCCATTCATTTAGGTTGGACAGGGGTCAAGGATACATGGAAGTGTGGGACAAGAGCCCAGCTGGCAGCTCTTTACTCTCTGTTTCTGACTGAAACTGCACTGGTTCACTTCGATGGACCATGGTGGATCAGCTGAGATCTCTGAAGCCAGATGGCCCCAGTTCAAGGCATGAACAAGTAGGACAGCCTCTCTCCGCTTCAGGTTCTTCCTCTGTAAAACAGGGATAATGATAGTCCTCAATTGATGGTCATTCTGAGCATCAGATCAGTCAACACAGAGCCATGCTGTCACAGTGTTTTGTTGTTATTATGTCAGAGGCAAGACAGTGCTCCTTCTGTCTCATTTAAAAGGAAAAGTGTGCCCCGTTTCCCAGTCTAGTCCCTAGCAGGACTGCTGTGATTGTGGTCTGGTGTGATAGTAGATTGCTTCCTGTGCACTCACAATCCTCTAGGTTCAGAGTGCTGCTTCTCTATTTCCATCATCAAAAGTCTCTATTAGGTAAGTGCCTACCTATGCCTGCTGCTCTGCCAAGCAGTGTCTGGAGACACAGGGCAGATGTGGCCCTGCCCTCCGGGAGTTTCACAATCTAACCCAGACATCACAGAAGCTGATAGGGATCAAGAACACAGACAGTGGGTCACAGGGGAATTATAGTAATATTGGATACAAGAAAGAGATGTGTGCTTAAAAGTGGCTAGTGTGTGGGGTGCCTTTTCAGAGAGACAAGTGGAGGAATGTGCTACCTTTCCCCCAATTAGTCAGAGAAGGCTTCTCTGTTTCTGCTGAAGACCAAGTGAGAAGAAATAGATGTAGGATGAGTTTATACAGCTGGAAGCAGAAAAGCTGTGAGACACATGGATACCTCGACAAAGAGGTGAAACCATCTCCTAGGCGGAGTCAGCTGTGGAACACCTAAAGGTTGCTACAAGGATGAAATCCATCATGGCAGTGGTGGTGGGGGGGGGGGCACCTGCTTTGGACCTAATGGAAAAGTGGAAATGAGTCTGGAAGAGATTAACCTGCTTGGCCTGCCTCCCTTATTCTTCCTGGGGTTGGCTTCCCTAGAGCTCCACATTGAGAAGGGGCAAGAGTAGTGTGAAATATTTCAGTCAGTGTTTTAGGTCCTGGGGTAGTAAGAGAAGATGTTTGCAGTGCTCAGGGGAAACTGGAGACCCAAAGATGCATTAAGAACCTTGGGAATGGAGATCAAGGAGAGAATTTTCGGAGAAACCCATAGAGTATATTATTTTTCTTAGTGTTCTGGTTCGATTTTACATTGTGTGTGTGTGTGTGTGTGTGTGTGTGTGTGTATGATTATTTAATTAGTATCAGTCTCCATAGATAATAGGCCCATCCCTAACATTTACTGACTGTAGAGCAATAGTATAGGTGGGGGCTACATACCAAAAGCCAAAGTATTTAAAAGTCATAAGTCCAGCTAACAAACTGGTAAATAAAATGAATTTTATCTTCCTATCTTGGCAAATAAAATGTCAAAACAACCTGGAAGACAGCTTTGAATTTAGAATTATTGGATTCCTTAGAATTCTGTGCTAGCCAAATGGGGGTACCTGGCCCTTGGTCTACAGGCCACTTGGATTCTCTTTCCTCTGCTGGCTACATCTTGCACCAGGATCAGCTTTTGTCACACACACGTGGACTTTCCAGCTGGCTTACCCAAGCTCTGTCCGTCCTAACCCTAAACAGTTTTCCCTTGCCCCTCTCCTTTTGAACCTGAGGAAGAGAAACCTGAATGCTCTGGAAGCAGGCTCATGTCTGAATACACAGAGATTCCAGGGTCCCAGGTAATTGGAGCATGTTCTAGAAGACGGGTATAGCTCCTTGACCTCACAGACTTCCTATGCAAAGGTTGCAGCTGAAAAAGGGCCAGAGTGGGGCCTTCTATAGCAAGGGACCCTCTTGCCTGGGTCTAGGAGAAGCACTGCAAAGGGATTGTAAGACCCCTGGAAGCAGCGACTTTTGTGTGTTTTCTCATCATTGGGTCATCAGCTCCCAAACTACTGCCTGGCACCTGTTTCACACTCAGTAAACTTTTGTTGAATGAATGAGTTTCTAGAGCTCATCCAGTGGGCAGCTCCACAGGGAGGGGGACTGGGGAGAAGAGACTATCAAGGAGAAAAATATTTGCTGGCATCAGGTGCTGAATGTGTGCTATGCAGAAAGGGCAGAACTGTTCTGTGGAATCACAAACGGCAGTGCCTTGGCCAGTGATGAAATCTTCAGGGAAGCCAACTTGGGCTTAATATTAGAAAGAACTTTCTATCAAAGCTGTCCCAAGATAGTATAGGCTGCCTTAGAAAGGGGCTCAAGTGGGGGACTGGAACTAGTGACCCTCAAGATCCTTCCTGGGCTTGAAAGTTGGGGTTCATTACAATGAGATTGCTTGAGGGCCCAGAAACATTTTTAAAATTTTTTTAAATGTTTATTTATTGTTTAGAGAGAGAGACAAAGCGTGAGTGAGGAAGGGGCAGAGAGAGAGGGAGACACAGAATCCGAAGCAGGTCCAGGCCCTGAGTTATCAACTCAGAGCCCCAAACAGGGCTCTAACTCAAGAATCTCGTGATCATGACCTAAGCCAAAGTCGAGGTTTAACCGACTGAGCCACCCAGGCACCCCTCCCAGAAACATTTTAATCTAAGTGGAGAGAGATGAACTTGCATCCTTTTTCAATTCAAGGGGTCATCTTGTCCCCATATCTAATGCTAGTGTACACAGCATGTACAGATGTGCCTTCAGCAAAGATCACAAAGAATAGTCTCTGTCCTGTGTTCATGGAAATCCCAAGTCGTTGGCAATCATGAATTTATACCTGGCACATATCACAGTAGGAAAGCAGCATGTCATGAATGATAGGCAGCAGATGCCAACATGGAGCTAAGAATGCAGCACCATCCCAGAAAAGGGGAAGCCCAGTTAACCCCTTCCCAGAGTCATGAGAGGGCTGTTTTCATTTTTCCATCTTGGATCTTCCATGGTAGTTTTTCCATTCCTACTTCGGCTAGTCTTGGTCCTGTTTAAACTGAAAGCTCCAAGGACCCACCCAGGGTTCTCACCAGTGCACTCTCATTCTTTACTAGGAGATGATGTAAGGATGCTCAACCTCCACCATCACATCCCTGGCTGCTTTCCAAATTTAGCTATCTATTGTTTTTACATGCACATACATGCACACACATGCATGGGAATAAAGCACTGAGTGCACCTGTCTCACCTTCACAGGAAGAATTAGGGATTGGAGGAAAGGAGGCACCTGGTGTCTTGACAGGTGTGGAGTGATTCTCACCTCAGTTGTCTGTAGATCCTTTAGCTGGTGTTCACTTTAGAGTCATGCTTCCTCACTTGCCAGCCTGCCTCTGCTTGTGATGGGTTGGTTAATTTATTGGGTGGGGCTTCTAGCTGAGCCCCTCCCCACCAGAAATATACTTAATAAAGCTGGTAGGGCAGAGGTAAAATAAGGATTTCTAAAGAGCCTGGGAGGAGAAAGGCCAGATACTGGAACTCTCTTTCTCTCTCTCCTCCCCACCCCCCAACCACCGCCATCCTCTTTTCCAGCTGGTATGTTGGAGAAGCCCAGCTGTGGCCTGTGAGTTGGGGGAGGGGGAGCTGGTTCGAAGGGGGAGGGGCTACTCGAAAGAGTGTGGGAATGAGCGAGCTTCTTCTTGTTTGCTGGGAAGGAAGCCAAGTTGGAAGTGAGCCCGGATGTAAAGGAGCTGGCAAGTGAATACTGTGTGGCCTGAGTTGCACACCATCCCCCTACCGAGTGTATCAATGTGAGATGCAGTCTAAGTGTGCATATTGCCTATAGTACACATTTGATACCTCCCTCTGCATATGTTAAAAGTAAAAATGGGGTGCACATGGGACTGGCTACCTCATAACAAAATAGGCAAAATTGAATTAGTTACAATTTGAGTTCCAGGTAGATGCAAACTGTCAGAGAAAAAGAGGATTCACAAATATAGGCTCTAACTCCATGATTCAAGCCCTCGAGGGGGGATACACAGGTCCCAGTTTTGGACCTAGCTCATTGCTCTCATGAGGATTTCCCCAGGTTCCTGCTCAGAGATGTTGAGGTGGACAGATCAAATTAGTTTCCTTCTTTATGGAATGGCCACTTTGGATGTGGTGGAAGTGAATCAACATCAGTTTCTGCAAAAGAAGCCTCTCATAGCCACCCATAGTGGCCTGTATGACTCTGCATGCAGTAGGAGCTCAATATTTGTTGATCCCTTGGTCTCTTTCCTGGCACATGTTCTTTCCAGATTCATAGTGCTATGTTTGGTCCCTAGTGTATGCATGGTAGAAGGTATATTTGTCTTTGTGTGTGTGTGTGTGTGTGTGTGTGTGTGTGTGTGTGTACATGTGCACATATGTGTATGTGACTGTATGCAAGTTAAAATGCCAGGCAAAAGGGATATGGATGCTGTCTTGAGACCCCCTCCACCCCATCCAATCTCCTTTTCAGATTCTATAATGACAAATAGTGATGATTCTTTTTCTAGTAATCATAGTGATCACTGTCTTGGCTTGAGTCCGCTTGGCCAAGAGCAGACCTTTTCTTATTCTATTGCTGAATGATGAGAGGAACACAGGCTTTGAAGTCAGAAAGACATGAATTTAAATACCAATTTCGACCCTACCCGGCTGAGTGATCTTGGGCAACTTACTTAACCTCCCTGGACTTTGCTTTCATCATTTATAAAGCAGGAATACAATACTCAACTTGAATACTCATCATAAATAGTGGCCATGCTGTATTAAAGTTTTAGGAACATAGCAGCTGTTCATTAAACGGGAGCCATCTATACCTCCATTCTGTCAATGTGGCTCAGAGACCTGGAGTGGGGCCCCAAGATCACACTGCTGCCTTTCCTACTACTCTCTCTTACTTCAGCCTTAAAAAATCAGATGCTGTAAGTAAAGCTGTACTTTGACCACACAGTAAACCCCCAGCTGTTTTTGTGCCTGACATCAGGGATCCAGTTCAGATCAGTGTTCAGATCCAGTGTGTCTGTTTAGCTGACTTTTTGCCTCTGTATTGCCTCCCTCAGTTCAACCCCTCTGCTCTCTGCTCAGGTCTCTCATCCCCAACATAGTTGTCTTTATCTATCTCCATCACCACTATGTTCCTGACAGATCTTTATTAAGCAGTACTCTCTTCTTGGCAGGAACTGTGCAGAAAGACACTTTCCTGGACTCTGAGTCCCTAGAGGCCAGGAGCAGACTCTGCACGCAGAGGAGCATGTAGAGGAAGTGGCAGAAGAAATGCTTGCCCAACGTGTGACAGAATGGTGTTTGCCTTCAGGGTCATCCTTAGACTAGTGTTTCTGAAAGCCTGGGATGAGATGGTACCCCCCGACAGACACAATGTTAAATAATGTTGGTCGTCAAGTGAGAACGTTGTTCTCTTTTCAGTTTGTTTTCATGCCTTATGATTATGTCTAGGAGAAAATCTCACTGGAGTGATAATATGTCTTTAACACCTTTTTAACACTTATCAGTCTTCTTTGCAAACAAAGAGAAGTCATCAGCCTTAGAGTCCTTGGACATACAGTAATATCTAGCTACAATTTGTTAATCTTGTTTTGTTTGCAGTTGTGTGCATCTGTTCTGTTTTTTATTAATCGACTATTTTGAAAAGCAGTTTTAGGTTTGAAGCAAAACTGGGCTGCAAGTACAGAGTTCTCATGTACTCCCTCCTTGTGAACCCCCCAACCCAACCCCATCTTGTATTAGAGTGGTGATTTGTTATAATGGATGAACTAACACTGACACATCATTATTACTCAAGGTTCATAGTTTACATCGGGCTTCATTCTTGGTGTCGTAGGTTTGAAGGATTTTGACAAATGGATAGTGGCATGTATCTACCCTATCATTATAGTTTTACTGACTTAAAAATCCCCTGTGCTTCACCCATTCACCTTTTTGCTCCCACCCTCGGATTCCTGACAATATAGCCTGGCCTCTTCCAGAATGTCATATAGTTGGAATTACACAACGTGTAGCCTTTTATGACTGGCTCCTTTCACTTACTAATATGCATTTACAGTTCCTCCATGTCTTTTTGTACCCCGATAGTGCATTTTTTTTTAGCACTGAATAATATTCTATCGTAGAGACACAGCTTGTCTATTCCTTCTTGGGTAAATGACATCAGTTTTTTATTTATGGTAGTGACAAAGTCTTTTTTGGAAATAAATTTATTGAAGTAAAAATGTAAGACAGAGAAAAATGTTAAGTATGAAATAAATAATAGGATAGATGGTACATGCGTATGTTAAAAAGTGTATGCAACTGAAGTTTATGTGATACGGTTCTGGGATGTACACTTTATAATAGTTCCGAAACATTTGTGGATACCAAGAAGTGCTTCAAGAAGGGGGAAAATGCAGAGTTGGGTCATGCACATTCCATGGCATCCTGGAATCTGCATTTTCAACAGCTGTTTTTGACAATTCTAAAGTAGGTGATTCAGGAATACTGTGTGTTAGGCAGCAGTTTGGAGGGGCAATAAAATGGGAAGGAGAGATGACCTCCAGCAGACCTGAGGTTCTAAGACATACAAGGAGCAGGGAGCTGGGCACTGGAGGGGCAGGGAGGGCACAGGGCCACGTGACCAAGAAGGAAATGACATGTGTCACTCAGGGCAGAGGCAGGAAGGGATATATCTTGCATCTCTCTCTTTCCCTGCTTCCTTCATCTGAGAGCTATATGTTTCAGACGGTATAGACACAAGACGGAAACACTAACCCACACGGGATTGTAACACGAGGGAGATGGAAACTTTGATTGTGTTAAGATGCTGAGACTCAGAGCTTTGTCTGCTGCCCAGCTAATGTTAAATTCCCTGGCTAACACAACCATTAATTCCTACTTCTGTATTACGTTCAGAGAGTATTCCTGAGTCAAGTCAAATCAGGGGACTCCTTAGGGAAGTCCGAGGGTCTCAAAGCAAGGCAATAGAAAGTGCACAGCTTGCCGCCCCATAGCTCGCTGAGTCCCCACAACGACATGTGTCAGTTCACGAATAACACATCACTTTTGCCTATAGCTCATTGGCTGGGTCTAGAAACATGGCTCTACCTAATAGCAGTAGGGATGGGGACTGTCATCCTCCTGGGTGCCTGTAAAGAGAGGAAACTCAGATGTAGTGAGCTCTAGAAGTCCCCCTCAACAGTACTAGTACCTCCCTCTTAGGGTTGTGAGAAAGATAAATGAAAGAATGAAAGGTAAATGAAAGAAAGGTAAATGAAAGAAAGTCTTCTGTCTGTTCCATGGAGCAAATAAAAGAAATACTTCATAACACTGCTGCAAGAATTTGAGTAGACAACACTTACCGCAGTGCATGAAGGGGCTCCCCATAAACACGTGAAAGAATATGAAAGGTAAACGAAAGCATGCAGAACACGGCTTGACCCACAGTAAGCACTCAGGAAATGCTAGTAGTCTTGTTATCATCTTCTCAGTTCTACAAGGAGGAAATTGTGCCCAGAAATATCCAAGCCCCCACTAGTTCTGCTGTTCTCTTCATGCCATATCAGGTGGGGGAGCTGTACCTGGGGCTGGCATACCAATTTCCCCACCACCAATAGCCGTCTGCCTAGAAGAATGAACTTAGAACTGGAACTTAAAGACCCAATCAGGGAAAGAATTTGGAAAGTAGGAGAATGAAGACTGTTCCAGGCATAGGAACAATGGAAGCAAGGAATCAGAGATGCTTTTGCAGAAAATTGGCAGGGTGGATAAGAACATGGGGTCTACATAGCCAAGCAGAACATCTTTCAAATCTCACTGTTGCTGTGCAGTCACTGTGTGACCTTGAGCAAATCACTTGCAGGCCCAGAATCTTCATTTCCTCTGCTATAGAATGGGAATGATAATAACAGTATCTGTTTAGAGATTGCTGTGAGGCTCAAATGATATAACACATGTGAAACTCTTGGCACAGTGTGGAATGAAAACATACGATAAATTTAAAAATGTCCAATAAACATTAGCTCTTGATGTTGTTATCTGATCTCACTGACTCTCTCTTGTCTTCTTCAAACTTTCTTTGAGAATTTCTGCCTTGGCGTGTGTGTGTGTGTGTGTGTGTGTGTGTGTGTGTGTCTGCCTGTGGCTGCTGATCTCAGGAGATGCTTCCAAGACATCATAGGGGTAGATGAAGCTAAATATACCAAAGCACTGCTGGTAGACTAAGTAAAAATTATCTCACAGATATACATACTTTCCCCCCAAATGTGTGGAAGCCATTGTGATGAACAAAATCAAAAGCATCCTTCACGTTAGTGTAGCATCTTGTCAATAAGTATATTCTCCATCAGTAGATACTCAAACTACAATTCTGGTCACTTGATGGCTTGTGAAACTTTAAGCATTAAAATGGATCTAAATTGAGGGATATTCTACACAACAACCAGCCAGTAATTTCCAAAAGTGTCAAGGTTATGAGGAATGAAGAACAATGAGGGAAATGTCCCAGATTAGAGGAGTCTAAGAAGATAATGATATTTAAATACAATGTGTGATTCGAATTAGATTCTGTACCAGTTAAAGGACATTAGTGGGACAGTTGGTGACACTTGAATAAAGTGTGTAAACCAGTAAGCAGTATTGTATCAACATTAAGTTCCTCGTTTTGGTCATTGTACTATGATACATGTTAACCTTTGGGGAAGCTGGTTGAAGGGTCAATGGGAACTCTTTGTGCTGTTTTGACAAGTTCTTAGATTAATCTGAAATTATTGCAAAATAAAAAGTTAAAAAATAAAAATAATTTAAATGGAGATGGTTACTCATACGTGGAAAAATTGGGAATTACTAGTACCGAAAAAAGACCATGGGTTACAAAAACCTCGTTTAGAATTTGGGCTCTAGAACTTCCTAGCTGTGGATTTCAGGCAAATTATTAAGATCCTTTGAACTTCAGTGTCTTCTGTCTGTACCATGGAGCAAATAAAAGAAATACTTCATAGCACTGCTGCAAGAATTTGAGTAGGCAACACTTACTGCAGTGCATGAAGGGGCTCCTCATAAACACGTGCTCTCTGTCTGGTCTCTGCTTCCACCTCTATCCAGGGAGGACGATAAACATGCCTTGCACATTTCCCTGGTTATAAGTACTGTGTGCTAAGTGCTTTGAGATTGACAAGGTGATGCCTGAGCTGTGAAAGTGTTGAGTAGGCAATGAAGTTTTCCCAATATGGGATCTTAAGCATATAAACAGAGTTAATAACCATCAGCAAAAACAGCGTTGGCCATTATGCAGTGTTCTTTAGCAGTTTTTAACCTAACACCCCAAAAGGAGCTCTTTGGCACATTGAGTGAGTGTGGGTTGTATATTTTGATACATCCTGTGGCGATCCCTCCAGGAGCTGAAGAATTAAGCCTCCATGTAGCAATGTGCTACTTTATAAAGGAAAGCTTTCTAGTACTGGGGTGCTGAGTTATCCAATGTGTTTAGAAAACAGCTGCCCAAACCAGGCAGCTGCAGGTGAATGAGAGCAGGTGTGCGTGGGAGTGCAAAGGTGTCCACTCCTGTTGGGTGCGTGTTTGTGGGAGTGAGCGAGAACAAGGAGGAGGGGAGGGAGTGTGGGTGTGTGTGCACGTGGAATACAACTAATTCAGAAGAAAAAGACATTTGAAGGTGTTGATCCTTTGGCTCTTCCAGCCTTGTGCACACCTTTGCTCCAGAGAGAGCCCAGAGTGTCTAGTCTTTGCAAAGTCAGTGGTGACGTTTTACATAATACACACTGCCTTGTCTCTTGCTTTGAACACCCATTAAGTGCTTCCTAGAAAAAAAAATTAGTTTGGGACTTTGGACAAGTATATAATACAACTTCAAAGGTTCTTCCTCTACCCCCCCCCCCCCAAAAAAAAAAAAAAACACAGAGAGAGGTTCTTCATGATTTAAATTAATTTTCGTCTTTCCTATGAATGTAAAGGAAGTAAAAAAGTGTTTATCTGACATGATAACTGGAATTTGTTTCCAAAAAATCCAGTGACTATGGATGATACAAGACTGATCATATGTTTGGAAGTGCTGAAATTGGGTGATGGGTTCATTCTACTATTTTCTCTACTTAAAGCTTTTTCATTACATTATATTTTGTTTATATTTATATGTATTATAATTATGTATATTTTATATATTTTCTCTACTTTTATGTGTGATTGAAACTTTCTATAATAAAAAATTGACATTACTTGCTATAAAAAGACAATTTTTTAATTTTTTATGTAAAAAATTTTAATGTTTATTTTTGAGAGAGAGAGCGAGCACAAGCAAAGGAGAGGCAGAGAGAGAGGGAGACACAGAATTCGAAATAAGCTGCAGGCTCTGAGGTGTCAGCACAGAGCTCAACGCAGGGTTTGAACCCATGAACCACGAGATCATGACCTGAGGTAAAGCCAGATGCTTAACCAGTTGAGCTACCCAGGCACCCCCAAAAGACAATTATTTTTATTTTTATTTATTTTAAAGAGAGTGGCAGAGAGAGAGGGAGAGAGAGAATTCCAAGCAGGCTCTGTGCTATTAGCACAGAGCCTGACACAGGGCTTAATCCCATGCCCTTGGGATCATGACCTGAGCCAAAATCAAGAGTCGGATGCTCAATTAACTGAACCACCCAGGTGCCCTTAAAAAGACAATTTTTAAAAGGTTTTACAAAAGAGGAGATGGAGTTACCTGAGGGTGGACAAGATAGCTTTGGGCACAATAATGCTGGGGACCCAAGTCAAAGATAGACAGAACTTGAGTGTGTCCTACTGGGCACTTCATCAGTATTTCACATTGAGGGGAATAAATTTGATGACCTCTTAAGGGATCTTCCATCCCCAAAGGTCATGATTTGAAGACGAAAATGTTCTGATGTCCATTTCCTTTCTGGTCCACCTGGTCTGGTGGCAGCAGAAGGATCAGTGTGACCATTGACTCAGCAGACAGTTACTGAACACAGCTGGGTGCCAGGTGCTGGAATGTGGAGATAAGATGGGGAGCTCAGAGTCTAGGAGATGTCACAAGATGACATGATGATTTCCTCGACCCAGGGTTGCATCCATTGTGCTTGCCGAATGACTGCATAGGACAGGTGACTAGTGATGCCTGAGAAAACTGGACAAGCACTGCCAGACATGCTAATCTTCAAGTGGCCAAATAGGGATGAGAAGGAAGAATTCTCCCAGTGGAAGTGTATGACAAAGTATAGCAATACAAGACCTACCTCATTCTCCTCATTAGAAACAGATTCCTTTCCACTTGGCCTCATCCTCTCTCCCTCTCATTGCTTTTCAAATTGCCCTGCTACGTTTTAAGACCCAGTATAGCTTTCCTCAGAGAGCTGGGCAGATTAAAGTGTGGGCAGGGTGCAGAGAGGGGAGGGGTGAGTTTACTCCTCTCTAGCAATTACTCTCAATGCTGACTTCTCTGGGCTTGGTTCTAATGACCTTTCTGTAATAAGAGCCTTGTGGTCTGGCGGTGCTTGGGAGCCACCTGCCTGGGAATAGTAATGCCACAGAAATTTGCATGGTTAATTGAACTCAGTTTTTATCTGGGAAGCTTCAGGAGAGTCTGGAAGGACTCTTGGGGTCCAGGAGCTTCCTTATCCTATAACACATGCAGAGGCACTAGCTCCTATTCCTGTGGTAAGGAGGGACAAGCAGACAATATTTTCCTAATTTTTAGAATTGAGAAACTAGGATCCAGAGAGGTGAGGTGTTGTGTTCAAGATGGAAGGCAAATCCTTAGGCTGGAGTCTCCTCTTTTCAGACTGGGAAATACCAGTAAATATCTTAGAGCCTCTTTCAGCCGTAAAAGTATTTATTCATTCACTTCCTAACACGCTCCTCTATTGCATTAAAGTGTTAATTTACCAGAACATTTGGAGTATGGAAAAGATTAGGGAGGGAGCATGGGCAAGAATAAGGCATTCGAAGCAGAAGTAGGAGGTTTTCCAAAAACTTGGAGGGTGGAAAGGAGTGCCACCCCCAGGAGGAATGGAAAAGCCCAGTTCTCTTCAAGACATAAACATTCACTCATTTTCCTTTCTTTGCGCCCTCTGGGTGGTGAGGTTGGGTCTGCCTTCCACGGACATTGACTGCAGAAACTGTGAATCTTGCTTAGCTTGACTTATCTGTACCCATCCTGGCCTAGTCCAGCCTGGCTCCCACCAGGAAGCTGCCTCACTTAGCCCACTTGAGGAGGATGACACAGGGGTCCCCCCATTGTGGGTGGCCACCATGGCAACCACCACTTCAGGTTGCTGGAGAGTGCAGCAGGTTGACAAAAAGGGTGTAGAGCCCAAGAACTACAAACATGTGGAGGTCTGTGTTTCACTGTGGTTGGTAGACAGTGTCTCTTTCAAGGTCCAGGCACATTTACCTCTTAGCCTTCTAACCTACAGGCCATTTTTGGCCAGAGAGTCAAAAAAATGTCATTGATATAGCCCGCCCCCTTAGTTTTCCAGAACTTCAGTGTCTCTGGCTCTCCCATTTCTCTGTGCTTGCTCATACCTGTGGAGATCAGGGAGACACAGAGCCAGAGTACTATGTTTGCCTATCTTTTTTCCTTTTTAAGTAATTATTTTTTTGAGAGAGAGAGAAAGAGTGCACGTGTTCACATGACTGGGGGAGAGGCAGAAGGAGAGAGAAGGAGAGAGAATCTTAAGCTGGCTCCACACCCAGTGTGGGGCCTGACTCCAGACATGATCTCATGAACCAAGAGATCATGACCTGAGCTGAAACCAAGAGTTGGACACTTAACTTACTGAGTCACCCAGGTGCCCCTCTTTTTTCCTTTTTAAATTGTCATTCCCCAGTTGTCATCAGCATTGTTGCTACCTATGTACATGCTACAAAATGTTAATAGGTTTTGTTGCTTGTAGAAGAGTATGTTGGGTGAAAGGGAGGTCCTGTCAATTTTGAGATCAAAGGAATCAATGTCCAAAGAGGTTACAAAGATGTTTCTTTGCTACTGTTCTGTACACACACTGAGCTAGGCGTAGGTAGTATAGCCACGAACAAAACAGACAAGGCCTCAACTCTCATAGAACCTGCAGTCTAGAGGTGAAGTCTGGTGGAATTATAGGCCCCTGGTCATGCTAGTGGTCCTGGTAGGCCCTGGCCATCCTGGGCAAACGCTCTAGCTTCTTTTGGCACAGTTCTGTTTATAGCTCTTGCCTTCCCTCTGCTGACAGGTCTTCATCCTCTCCTGGATAATGCAAATGTGTTGATCAACTTTCTAGTCTCTTCCCCACTGCATTTCTGCTTCAAATACGCACGTTTTTTGGTTTTTGGTTTTTGGGTTTTTTGCATTTGGCAATGTCTGGCATGAAGCAGAACTACCAGGGGTAGCAGCAATCTCTGTTTTATGCCTATTGTTGCTCTGTAAACTCTCCAAACTCTGAGCAAATAATTAAAGGTGAGGTAAGTGTGATGACGGAACTTCAGTTGTTATATTCCAGGAACATACTATGTTGTTCCAGGAACAACAAAACTACAAAATAGAGATTACCATCCTTTGCTCCCCTTATGGATGTGGAGGCAGACTCAGAAAGGTCTTGTATCTATGTTGGTTTGTAGGGCTGGAGTTTAGATTCTCCTGGCTCCTAGTCCAGTGCTCATTCCACCATTTAATTAAAAAGAATTAAATCCCGCAGTTATTTGTTAAGCAGCTATGATGTGCCAGGCACATCCTGCCAACCTTAGGAATGTAGAGAAAGAAACATGGCTCCTTCTGTTAGTGGCCTTTCAGAGGGATAAGTATGTGAGGGAATTGTCGCAATAACAATGATGGAGAGATACTCTAGTTACAACGTAGGAAGAAAAGAGGGAAGGGTCAATTCTGCCTGAGTGAATCAGGTGGGTGGCCTCACAGACAAGAGCCTCCAGCTGGTGCTAGGGGAATGGGCAAGAGTTCACCAGAGACCTGCAGGGGAAGGGGCAACCTGGCACCTGAAAAGTGAGGTGGTGTGGCATGGTGTGGTGGTCGTGGTTCACACGAGAAGCATCAGGAGACAGTAGGGCAAGGACCAGAGGCCCTTGAGCATGTCCAGGGTGTTAGCTCCACTAAAGCAACTCCTTGCAGTAAGGTGGTGAGGAAACATCCAGACCAGACCCTGACTCCACAGAATGAGTTCTGAGCAGTTCACTCTCCTGCTTCATACTGACATGGAAAAAAGCTAAATGCCTTCAGTTTGGTGACAACAATTGTTGGGATTTGGACCTAATCTTTCCTTCCAGCCTCCAGCCTCCAGCCTCAGCACCCCTACATCCCATCAGCCTCTCTAGCCCATCCTTACTGCCTTCCATTTTCCATTCCCTGAACACATCCCTTGGCTCTCTGCCTTTTGATTCCCATTCAAAGGCTTTGTTTCACTAGGGACATCTTTCCCTTTTTCCTTCACCAGCCCAAACCCTAACCACCTCCAAGCCCTACCTCACTTGTCACCTTCTCCAGGAGATCTCCCTCCTGTATTTTATCTCACCCTGGCTGTGCTCCCATAGCACTTACCACAGGCTGCCTGCCCTGTTAGCACCAGTCACCTCCATTTCCTTTCCCAGTGGAAGGTGAGCTCAAGAGAGCTTGTTCCACATGCACAGTTCACCTTTGTATCACTCGCTGTGCCTAGCAGTCATAGGGGCTCAAAAAGGCAATTTAATGTACAGAATCTAAGCCAAGTAGGTATTTGAATACTTTTGTGGATCCACTCAAGAAAAGTATTTTTTTTTCCTAACCAACATTTTCCCCTTTCTGCTAATATGGGTGCTGTGGACTGAATTATTGCTCTCTCAAATTCACATGTTGAAGTCCCAAGGCTCTATGTGATGATATGTGGAGATGGGGCTTTAGGGGGGTAAAAGGATTAGGTGAGGTCATGAGGGTGGGGCCATCATGAAGGGATTAGTGCCCTTATAAGAAGAGATACCAGAGAATTTCTGGCTCTGTCTCTACCACAGTGAGGACACGGCAAGAAGGTGGCTGTCTGCCAGCCAGGGCTCTCTCTCTCCAGAATCCAGCTGTGCAGGAACCCCAATCTTGGACTTCTATCTTCCAGAACTGTAAGAAATAAATGCCTGTTGTTTAAGTCACCAATCTGTGATATTTCGTTATGGCCGCTGAGCAGATAAATACCGTGGGGGAGGGGAGATCTATGAAGAATGTTTTTAACCATCTCAGTGGCTGGCACATCACCCTCCCTATTGTTCCTTCAACACACTCAGTACTGCTTCTGAGACTGGGAGTCAGTCAGCGAGCAATCAGACATGCCCTTGCCCATAAGGAGCTTGTCTTCTCACTGCCAGAGGCAGAAACCCCAGGACACTACACAGGTGGAATTGAGCAACAATCAGCAAACAACTAGTCTTCAGGGATTTTAAGATCCTGAAACACAGAAAAGGCTGAGGGCCTGTCCCAGATGGCAGGAGACCAGAGATAAACACGAAATGCTGTGTGGGAGCCTGGAACCCAAACCAGACATGCTCTTGGGAAAAGTAGTGAAGTTTGAGTGGGCTCTTTCATTTGTGATGGTATTTACCGTAATTTCTGGTTCTCATAGTTGTAGGGTGAATATGTACGATGTCAGCATTGGGAGAGCCTCAAAGAGGGATATACAGAAACTACTATTTTTGCAACTTTTCTGTAAGTCTAAAAGTCATTGTAAATAAAAACTTAAACGGAACAAAAAGCAACCTGAGCATAAGCTTCAGTTCCCCTCTTTTACTCTACCCTTTCTCCATCATGGGTGTTTTTCAATGAACATATTCTTCCATTGCTTTTACTTCCAAAAGACCTCTCCAACCCATCCACTTCTCTGGACCTAGACAGCCACTTCTCAGTCAGAGCTGCACCCATTTCTCTCTCAGGTTCCTAAGCCTCTGCTTTCACTCCTTTACTCCATGTCTGCTCTCTACAGAATTGCAGTGACCCTTCACCCATATAGGGTTCTTAAAATTAGCTTAAAACGAGTCTATGGATCCCTTTCTCTCTGGACCATATCCCAGCTCCTTGTCCTGCTTTACAAGGGCAGCCAGCCTTTGCCTACCTGTCCAGATTCTTTGGTTGCCTCCCCTCCCCTCCCACATTCCTTATCCTTCTTTCCATTTCAGAGGAGCTCCCATGCAAACCCCATTCTCTCTGATAAGGAAGCTCTCTGCCCCCTCACATATGCATTTCTCCCCTCACCTGATTAGCATTTCTCATCTTTCAGAAGTCCCTAGTCCCTGTATGGGTTGGGCACTCCTCCTATAAGCTCCGCAGATCCCTGCACTCACTCTGCCAATCACAGTACCCACCCCACTGCACTGCTTTTGTATTCCTTCTTAGACTGTAAGCCCCTTGAGGGCAGGTGTTGTATCTACTTCGGTCTTATTGCTTTCCAGCATCTTGCACAAAGGTCGATACACTGAACACACTCAATGAATTATTGCTGAAGGAATGAGCAATAGCTCATTTCTAAGCATTAGCTTTATGCATCTAAACAATACCTCCAAGTTATGTGTGTTCATGAGGGGGTGGTGGGTACCAAAGAAACAGATCTTACCTTTGACACATATGTGTGAGGATGTGCAAGCATGTGTGTGTGTGTGTGTGTGTGTGTGTGTGTGTGTAGACTCACAAAATTCTCCTGAGCTTTCCTGGTATCATCTGACACTGGCCTTGTACACAGACGGCAAGGAGAGACTAAAGAAAGAGGCAGGTCCCTCCATGTTCGTAGATGGCAATTTTAACAATAGCAAAGGAAACTTACATAGGAGGCTTGTCTTGGGCAGCAGCAAGTTCAAATCTTAAAAGCTTGTGAAGAGGCCCTAACTGGGCTCAGCCTTGTATACCTTGCAAGTGTTTTCAACACCACATCACCATCTCAAGGCTCTGTCCTCAGAGCAGCCTCTGAGAGTGAGGAAAGCAAGTGAAACGACATTCCAAGGACAGGGAAAGTGAAGGAGGGCCTCTGAGTGCCCGGGTCCAGCTCACAGGTCAACCGATGCTTACCTTTTTTTGATCACATTCCCCAACTCTGTGTGTGTGTGTGTGTGTGTGTGTGTGTGTGTGTGTGTAGAGTGGGGAAAAATCAGTTCCAAATGTTACATGACATTATCAGGGTGAATTATCAGGGTGGCCAACCATCAACCATTCCAGCTTCCTGGAGAACTAATGAATTTCCCACAATGCAGAATTTCACTGCTAAACCTGGAATAGTCCCAGATGGCCCTGGACCATTGGTCACCCTACAACAACGCTCCAGCTAACTGCGCTGTAGACTGCTCCTTCCAGGGACAACACCTCGGATACTCCGTGTCTGCTTGCTGTATGTCCAGAAGCACTTGTTGCTTGGCTGATAGATACCTGTTTTCACACTCTAGGAGAAAGCAGCCATCAGCTGTCTGCCAGGCTGCTTAGAGTCAAGGAGGTGTGATCTCTGAGACCCTCCTATTAGATCTTACACAGTGCAGGGGGGAGACCATAAGTGAGATCTCTAGCACAGAGCTTCTCAGACTTTAAAATACATATGAACTGTAGGGAGTCCCAAATGAATTGCAGCATCTGATTCTGCGTGCCTGGGGTAGAGCCCCAGTTTCTGCATTTCTGTAGATTCCCAGGTCAATGCTGAGACTTCTGGTCCACAGAGCACACTTTGAGTGCAAGGGGCTCCGTGGTTCTCACTCTTAGCTGGCATATTAGAATTATCTGGGGGGACTCGATAGCTGCCCAGTCACAAACCCAGACTAATTAAGTCAGTCCGTAGGGTGGGAACAGGCATCAGTATTTTTAACTCTTCCCGGGTGATTCCAATGTGCAGACAGCGTTGCAAATCCCGAAGAGGGGAAAGAGAGAAAAATACTGCGGATCATAAGGGCTGATTGATTGGTCCAGATGGGCTATAGGCTGTGCTGTCAAGTGATTTATTGGAAGTAGAGTCAGGAATCTAAAAGAGGGAGCTTATTTTGGAAAGCCTAGAGGCAAGATTCTTTAAAAAAAAAAAAAAAAAAAAAAAAAAAACAACCAGGGCATGATGGTTTGTATTCTTTGGCCGTTTAGCTGGGAATCGACAACATTCTTTGAACTCCCAGGGTGATGGAGCCCAGTGCACAACCCTGGGGAGAAGGTGCCCTGCTCTGAAAGCAGCCGATAGGAGAGGGCAGAGGTCTTCTGAAACCGATACCAGCAAGTTCCACAGACAATTCCTCTACGATGCTCTTCCAACTCTTCAGAATTTCTCTTGTTTCCTTGCTTGTTAATGCTTCCTAGCAGCTGTTCCAAACACTGCTCATGCTCATCAAATTGCCCGTCTCCTTCTCGACAGACGAACTTGCCTCCTACTTCACTGAGAAGTTTGAGGTCAGCCATTCACATCCCATCATCTCCCCACTTCTGCTTGCCTCTTCACTTCTGCAAATGTGCCATTACCTAGTGTCTCCCTCTCGCTGCTATCTGCCTCCTTCCCCAAATGACGATACCAGCGCCCTTTGTGCTGCCTCGCCCCAGCATCTTCTGTCTCCACCGGGACTTCGAATCATCCATTGCCGCCTTCACCAGCACACGTGCTCTCGGACATTCCAATCATGTCGTCCATGCTGGCCCCACTCACTGGCAAGCAGGTGTGCTTAGGTCTTTAATGTCCCTTGAAGGTGTAACACTCATCCCCTCATGTGCATTTGTGTTGTGCAGTCTGGTTTCTACCTCCACCACTGTCTGAAAATGTTCCCTGGAAGGTCCCTGATGACCTAATTCTAAAACCCAATGGCTTCTTAGAAGTGGTCCCTCGGTGGTTCCTCTGCCAATTAGACCCCCTCAAGTCTTCCCTCCGTGCCTCTAGGCTCCCCTCTCCGGGGTCTGTCTTTGTTAATGTTTGTGTGCCATGCACATGAGGACTGACTGCTCCTCATCCCTCCCACCCGGCTTCTGGTGAAGACTGATCCCAACTGCAGGCTGTCCCGGCGCATGAGTCATGAAGTCAACTGTACGACTGTGTTGTAGTCCGCATTCTCTTTCCCTACCCTCTGCCCTCCCATGAGATAGACCGGAATAGGATAGGATGAAATTCAAGTACATTACACGTAGGAAGGGTAAGTATTGTTAAATGTATATTTTCGCTGCAGATTAGTTAAAAAAAAAAAGTTGAGAAGCTTCTGTTCTACTTTGTCTTTCTGTACTGCCAAACTGGGAAATGAAAACGACATTCCCACACCTCTGCAACATTTCTGAAATCACAGGAAGACTCTCTTCTGAGAACTGAGCCCTCCTGCCAAATTCCCTGTACGCTGCTGACGTTCTCTCCAGGGTTCCCATGCCCGCATCCTGCATCCTACGACTTCTCCCTCTTCTTCTCCCTCCCTGCACACCTCCGTGGCACCGAATCAGTCACCAGGGCCCACTCCAAAGACTTCAGCATCCACCCCCTCCCCTGCATTTCCCCGTGCTTCCGCTGCAGTCTGAGATCTTTCTATTCATACCTAGGATATTTCAATAGACTTCTAGCTACTCTCCCCACCTCCAGTTTTGTGAAGCACCCCCTCCCCAGTGCAGTTACAATCCCAAACTGTCATTTGTGAGCTGTATGACCTCAGAGATGTTGTTTGATATTTCTGAGTTTCAATATCACTACCTGCAAATACTTTTCCCACAGGACTGTTCTCAGGATTCATTGAAAGCTATATAAAGAATATATATAAAGCTGGATGGAGGACTATAAAGAGTCTGGCACAAGTTAGGAACTCAGCTGTTAGCTGCCAGTCTCCTAATTCACCAGGCACCCCGCTATCAAACCTTCTATGGCTCCCTTTCACCTACTGAATAAAATACCTCAATTCTGGTCCTAGTCCCCTAAGAGAGTTCTTCAACTTGGTCATAGCCTTCCATTTAAACCTTTGTTTTCTACTAGTCCCTGTTTTTTTGGACAGTGGGACTGGCCACCATTCCTGTCACAGACCTGCAGGTTCCTGTCTTCATGCTCTTTTCCTGGCTGTTCCTTGTGTTCAACTGGTCCCTCCCCTAAGTTCCACCTGTCCCCTGTCATTGGCATTCCAGTACAGTCTTGCAGAAGGGGAACACAAGAGCCTTCCCACCCACTGGTGGTCCCACTGGAGACCGTGGAAGCTGATTGGGTTCGAGCCCAGATGCTGCATGTGTCTTAGAGGCCAGGTGCACTGCTGCACATGGGAACCAGCTCCCACGGCCCAGTGCAGAGAAGAAGGTGGCCTGTGGATCTTTCCACAGGGATGTGGAAGATAAAACATCCGTCTACTCCTCAACCCTCTGTGCGGGCTTCCCGCCTACCTCCCAGCCCCCACCATGACCTAAATTCACTCATTCCTCTGACTGGAATAAACTCCAGAGTTTCTGTAACTTCTACTCCCCATTCTCACTTCTACAGAGAGATTTGTGCCCCCCCTTCCCTGCTGCTCCTATAGTATAGCATCCTAGGCCAGTCACGGCCACCTCAGCTCCCTTGCTGGTCCTTCTGCACATCTGCCCTCAGTAGCCTATCTCGTCCACAAGACAGGTGCCGACTGGAGCACCAGAACATTTGTGCACCAGAGGGGGTCCTTTCTCCTCCTAGAGACGGGCAGCCCTGGGTTCAACTAGCTGCCCTCTCTTGTACCGGACAGATACCCTTGTGACTCCTGTCCCCCATAGATAACTGATCCTTGGTTCTTCTCATCTGTTAGCTGGACGGTGGTTGTGAAGATTAACTGTAGTTATAGCCTGTAAAGCCCAGCCCAGTTCCTGGTAGCCCAAGGCCACAGGGCTCAAACTTGGGGCTCTCTGGAGGTGTGTGGGTAAAGGTATATTTTCTTTGACTGGGGTTAGGTATATAATTTATTTATTATAAAAATCATACACATACACCCTAGAAGTGACTCCCCTTGAAATTGTTAGATTGGGTCTTTTCTTCCCAATTATGGACCATCACTAAGTAGTGGTTACCTCTAACTACAGACAGTTAGCTATAGTCCTTCCACACCTCCCTGATCTGACCCTCTCTCTCTCTCTCTCTCTCTCTCTCTCTCTCTATATATATATATATATATATATACATACACACACATATATATACATATATATATATATATATATATATATATATATAGTTTATTTATTTTGAAAGGGGGAGACAGAGAGCAAGAGTGAGACAGAAAGAGAGAGAGAGAGAGAGAGAGAGAGCGCACACAAGCGAGTGAACAGGGGAGGGGCACAGAGAGAGGGAGAGAGAATCCCAAGCAGGCTCCACACTCTCATCCCAGAGCCCAACGAGAGGCTCAATCTCATGAAACTGAGATCAAGAGTCAGATCCTTCACGGGCTGAGTCACCCAGGTGCCCCAGTGGCTGATATTAATATTGCTGAAATACTGCAATTTTTGAGCACCAGCTAGGGAGCAACTGCTGTCTGAAGCGCCACCGTCTCGATTGGGATTTGCGCTTCTTGAGCTCCACCAGGATCCAGCGACTAAAGGGTTAATGCCCAGCATAGTAGAGGGCCTCTGGGACCCTCGCAGGGCTACAGAGAGCTGATTGGTTGGTGGCTGTGCAGGTCCAGTCCTTAAACATTTTGAACAACATCACCACCCAGATGTACTAGAACCTGTGTCCCACGTTCACCTCCGAGTCCCCAGCCTTGACAAGAGGACCCAGCACACAGTAGGTGCTGCTTGTTGACTGGCTGACGGATTGACTCTGCCTCATCGTCTCAAAAATGTTATTTCCCTTTGTTAAAGAACAAAAGTTCAACCGAGTAAATTTGAAGATCTAACTGGCCTTACTAAGCAGCTCATGAATCAGGCAGCATCCCATCCAGCAGGTAGAGGGGAGCTCCAGGGAGCTGTACAAAATGGAAGGTGTTTATAGGAAGGGGGGCGGGGCAAGGAAGTTATTAGCAAAAGAAAAGTAAAGGTCACCTTCCCTTTGGGGAAGGGCAGGGGTTCTTGTCAGGTGGGTTATCGTGTTTGGGGAGGCTGTGGTTGAGACGGGGCATGTGACACATAACCTCACTGGTGCTGATCAGGAAACTCCTGACTGACTGGTTAAGACTTACATTCTGGGGGAGGTTGAAATTGCAGTTAGATTAGGTATGAAGCCCCAGTTTGGTCACTTGGCCTAAGTGATGCCATTTTGGGCCTATGCTTTTCTTTTTAGCCCACTCTTTTCCTTACCCTCCCCTATTTTCAAAGCTAACAGGAAACTGGGTCATCCTGGATCTTGCCCTTTTACTACCCAGAATTCCCTCCCAACACCCAATTTCTGGGGGGGTGGGCTGGGTTGGGTCTGATGGTGTCCTTGGGCCCACCACCCCTGAGCAGCAGGCAGGCCTCTTCCAGAAGCCAGTGGCAGAGGAATACAGACGGAGCCTTCTGCCTTGTGGGCAGCCAAAACGTAGTCATGCACGAGAGACCGTGGGTGTAATCAAAACCACTTTATTTCTCAGACAATAGAAACAAACAGAACAGCAATCTCAGTCAGGACATAGAAGGACCAGCAGGGAGCACGCAGATTGGAGGAACTGCAAAATGGTATGAATTAATGAAAATGATTCTTCTGGCGCTTCTCGCTGCCTGCTTGCCTTCTTGGAATGGTTCTAGCAACTGCTTTCCGGGGGGCCCGAGCACTTGGGGGCCAGGCACTCTGAGAGGCCAAAAACTTGAGGATTTGGTAGCAGAAGGGAGTGTCATTAGAATGTGGGGGGCGAGAGGGGGGACTGACAGCCATGGAGCCTTTCACAGCCTGGACAGAAACGGGCACATGTGCAATCTGAGAACCCATGAGGCTTCCGTGTGAGTCCTGGGCTGCTCCTGGCCAGCTGGGTGACCTTGGGCAAGTTGCCTCACCTCTCTGGGCCTTGGTTTTCATGTCACCATATAGAGTTGCTAGTGGAGTTTGCAAGTCCCAGTCAGCCTCCATATTCTATGGCCCCCGGAATACTTCTTCATGCACTTCCCCACCCCCATTTCCTCTGTTGAAATTATTTGGCTGATGTATCTGTCTTCCGCAGCTGGGAGCTGTCCTCAAAGCCAAGAATCATCTCCTTTCTCTTTTTGATCATGAGGTTCTAAGGGCATGGAAGGTGTGGGGTCGGCTGGAGTGATGGAATGAAGGACACAGGGGCAGCCTTGCGGGTGGCTAAGGCTGTTGAAGGCAGTAGCCCCGCGGGCTACTTACAAAGGAAGGGTGGGGTCAGATTAGGACACCGCTGGCTTTGACCGGCCGGGGGTGGTGATGGGGGATTCATTACATTCCCACCGAGGCTCAGACCGGGAAGCCCCGTCTGCCTCTTCCTCTTCCTCCCCCACAGATGCTGTCCGGGTGAAAGCTGCCAGGGTGAAAGCTGCCAGGGGAAGGGGGTGGAGGGCATCACGTGTGAGTGAGCCCCTGGCTGAAACTGCACTGCCGGCCCTTCAAAATCATTCTGGGTTTTATATTCCCGTGCTACCCTATATTCAAACAACAACAACAACAACACGCAGATGGGAAAGGTCCCCCCCCGCCCCCGGACCACCCAGAGGTCCCTCATTTTGGTCATGAAATCTCAGCCTGGCATCCAGAACCCAGGCTGTAAAACCGATCCGGCAGCCGCCTTTGCGGAGATGCTCCGGGAGGGACGGGCTGAGCAGCCGGCCCCACTCGCTCCACTTCCTGTTTCCTTTGTCTGGGGCGCGGGGTCCGAAGCCGGGCGCTGGAGAGCGGTGCGCGGGAGGGCGGCTGCAAATTGGGCGTCTCCACCCGGGACTCCGAGGGGGCGGGCGCTGCGGGCGGAGCCACGGCCGCCGCTGGATGTACCGACTTGTTTCCAAATCACCCCAGCGGGAGGCCCAGGGTGCTGGTGGAAATTAAGTGCACCCCCCCCTCCCCGCCCACGCAGGCTCCCTGGTACCCTGTGGCCCGGCGGAGTCCTGGACGATAATGGGGCCTCCAGGAGGGTCTCCATGGGCTCCCTCGTGATGCCAGCTTTATTCTTGAGAGACCCCAATAAAAGCCAAAGCCCCAATAAAAGCCAAAGCCAGACTCTGCCCCAGAGTGGGCAAATGAATGGACGACTGAGCAGAGGGATGAATGACCAGGAAGGCGGATGAGGATTTGAAAAGGATTGTAAAACTGCCAGCCAGACTCACGGTGTTAATGCCACTTTCGCTCTTGCTGAAGGAAAACACTTCTCTGCGGAGCAGCTAAGAGAGTAAAGCATGTCTTAAAGCAGGAAGGGCGGGGAGAGGGGGTGAAAGAATGAATGGATTTTGTATTTTGACATATTTACTAGGAAATGTGGAAGCTGCTTAGCACCTGCTAATTCGAGTCAGAGCAACCTGCATTCCCTGTGATGTGCAAATGCCAAGGGAGGGGAGCCGGAAGGATGGGTGGATTTTTCAAGGATGGATCATGGGCTTTTCCCAATTGAGGATCCAGGACTGGAGAAGGTGGGGGAGGGTGGGGTGAGGAACTGAGGAGGTGCCCAGAAGGGCAAGGTCATTTAACATCTTGGCATCTCCTGTGACCCGCCAAGCACTGTCTTCTCACAGATGCCAGTATGATGGCTCTGCGGCTGGGGAGCACCAAGGAGGGTCTTGGTGACCAGGTCTATCCTTTCAACTATTGCTCAGGAGCTGCAGTTCTAAAGGTCAAGGGACTGGTCCAAGGTCACTCTTGTGTTCTTTGTGCTTCGCTGTCACCGGACTTGAGACCCTCTCCCACCGCCCCGCTCCCTGCTGTCCAATCTGAGGACTGCGCAGTGGTTGGAGACACAGGCCCTGGACTCAGACTGCCTGGGTCCTCAAACTCCTCCTTACCCCTCTTGCTGGCTGTGTCTTTGGGGAAAGTTACTTTGTTTTCTGGGCCTCCAGCTTCTTGTATTATAAGTGGGAGATAACAATAGCACTCACTTCAGAGGGTTCTTGTAAACAGGTGATCCATTTAAGGACCCTGACACATAGTGAAGTGTGCAGTAGATGTGGACTGCCATCTTTGAAGGCTTTGGAGTCCAAGGGCCATGAGTGTCTTAGCTCAGGCAATGAGTAGCTGTGTGACTGGCTAGATCAGTGTCTGTCTAGGAAACAAGAGCCCAGGTTAGTCAGTTCAGGAGGGGACTAGTTATGGTGCTGTTGGTGGAGCTGTAAGTCAGCAGGAGACCTTGAGACAGAGCAGAGAAGCAATGTAGTAAGGTGGTACCGTCCCTAAGCTGGAGGGACAGAGGGAGGAGGCAGGTCACTGGAGGCTTCCTGGTGGGATCCAGGACCACTGAGGAGCGGTTGTATGGGGTACCCAAAAACTTGGAGGGAACGAAGAACCACCCTGGCTCCTCCCTAACCCCCACCCTCCAACCTCCCACTTGGCTGAACCAGTTGGCAATGGAGACTCAGAAGTGTAGTTTACAGGGGTTAGTGCACTGTGACATAGAGTAGAACGGGGCAAGGCAAGGAGTGACCCACATGGGGATGTGGGACACATGACTTACCCTCTTGTAGCTTAGTGTCTTAAACTGCTTAAGAAAAAGTGGGGGAAGGGAGAGGATGCCTGATGACTGATGTGGTGTAGCTGTTGTGCGGCTCCCATGGGCTGGGGCTGAAAAAGCCCACAGTGGTCCTACCAAGTATTCAATGATGGCACACTCAATCTACTCCTCCTTTCTGGTACCAACCATGGTCTTCTGGAAGTCACTGCCGATCTCTATGACCTTACACCACCTTGCTCATACTTTCAGTAGAGCCTCTATCACACTGCAGTGCCTTGTGGGATCAGGTATCTGTCTCTGCCACTAGAGGATGAGCTGCGAGGAGTGACTTCCTCTGCTTGGCAGCCGTTGCTCCGGAAGGGCCTGTCATTCAGTAGTCATTGGATGGAAGCTTTGCAGGTCCACACACAACACGTAACTGTTCAGAACATTCTCTAAGCAATGCTGGAGTTCATGGGATATGGATTTCTAGGAGTAGTGCGTCACTAATGGAATTTTAGTGGGGGGAAAGAAAAGACAAGAAGAGAAGCGTGAAGTTCAAGGAAGATGGGAGGTATGAAATTTTGGAGAAAGACACAGGGGCTTATTCAAGGTCACACACGTAGTGAGGGCTGCCAGATTTTCTGGCTTTTAAGCTAGTAGGTGATTAAAAAAATCTAACTTTTGGGGAGCCTGGGTGGCTCCTTTGGTTAAGCATCCAACTCTTTTATTTTTATTTTTCAATTTACATCCATGTTAGTTGGCATATAGTGCAATGATGATTTCAGGAGTAGATTCCAGTGATTCACCCCCTATGTATAACACCCAGTGCTCATCCCAACAAGTGTCCTCCTTAATGCCCCTTGCCCATTTAGCCCATGCCCCCTCCCACAGCCCCTCCAGCAACCCTCAGTTTGTTCTCTGTATTTAAGAGTCTCTTATGTTTTGTCCCCCCCCTTGTTTTTATATATTTTTTGCTTCCCTTCCCTTATGTTCATCTGTTTTGTATCTTAAATTCCTCATATGAGTGAAGTCATATGCTATTTGTCTTTCTCTGACTAATTTTGCTTAGCATGATACCCTCTAGTTCCATCCCCGTTGTTGCAAATGGCAAAATTTCATTCTTTGTGATTGCTGAGTAATACTCCATTTTATATATATATATATATATATATATATATATATATATATATATACACACATCTTCTTTATCGATTCATCCATTGATGGACAGTTGGACTCTTTCCATACTTTGGCTATTGTCAATAGTGCTGCTATAAACATTGGGGTGCATGTGCCCCTTCAAAACAGCACACCGTATCCCTTGGATAAATACCTAGTAGTGCAATTGCTGGGTTGTAGGGTAGCTCTAGTTTTAATTAAAAAAACACTTTTTTTTAATGTTTATTTATTTTTGAGACAGAGAGAGACAGAGCATGAATGGGGGAGGGTCAGAGAGAGAGACACACACACACAGAATCTGAAACAGGCTCCAGGCTCTGAGCTGTCAGCACAGAGCCTGACTCGGGGCTAGAACTCACGGACTGTGAGGTCATGACCTGAGCTGAAGTCGGATGCCCAACCGACTGAGCCACCCAGGCGCCCCTCTATTTTTAATTTTTTAAGGAACGTCCATACTGTTTTCCAGAGTGGCTGCACCAGCTTGCATTCCCACCAACAATGCAAAAGAGATCCTCTCTTTCCGCATCCTCGCCAACATCTGTTGTTGTCTGAGTTGTTCATGTTAGCCATTGTGACAAGTGTGAGGTGGTACCTCATTGTGGTTTTGATTTGTATTTCCCTGATAACGAGTGACGTTGAGCATTTTTTCATGTGTCTGTTAGCCATCTGGATGTCTTCTTTGGAGAAGTGTCTATTCATGTCTTTTGCCCATTTCTTCACTGGATTGTTCAGCTCAGGTCATGATCTCAGGGTTGTGAGATTGAGCCCCACGTCAGGCTCCACGATCAACGTGGAGCCTGCTTGAGATGCTCCCTCTCCCTTTGCCTACTCCCCTGCTTGGGTGCGCGTGCTTTCTCTCTCTCCTCAAAAAAAAAAAAATATTTTTTTTAACTTTTTTCTCTTTATAAAAAAATAACACATGTTAACTGTGGAAAATTTAGAAAAGTCAGGTAAGCAAAACAAAGAAAATAAAAATTATGCATAATGCTAAGCCCCCCCAAATAATCACAGTAAATATTTTGGAGTTTATCCACTCAGTCATATACATATGGCATTTTTTTTCTACTAAGAGTAGTATCAATCTGTTTTGCAACCTACTTTTTAAAACTTAACAATAATGCTTGAGCAACTTTCCAAGATATTACATACTCTTTTACAGCACAAATTATAAAGCATCATGACAGTCTGCTGTACACATTCATTTGATTCATTTAACCCACCCTCTCTTATTGAAGTTTCTGCTTGTCTTTAATATTTTACTGTACTAGAAAATCCTATGAGGAAGTCCTTACAGCCTAATCCTTTTGCACATTGTCATTATTTCTTCAGGATAATGGTCAAAGCACATTCACATTTTTATAGCTTTTAACGGGCATCGCCGAATTGCTTTCTAGAAAGTTGTTTTCCTTTTTTAAATTATTCGCGTTCCTATGTGTTGTAGAGGAAATGGTTCTAGGTAAACTTACCAACACTGAATTGATCTAATGTTATTTTGTCAAAATCAATTAATCAAATGACCCATTTACAAAATGACCAGTTAAGATGATAGATAGATAGGTAGGTAGAAAGATAGGTAGGTAGATAGATAGATAGGTAGGGCAAGTCAAAGCCAACTGATTAAATGATCTATTAACAGAATAAATAATGTAATAAGTGCACTTATCAACATTGTTGCAAAGCAATTTCTATTGCACAAGAAGGTTTTCCTGTGCCATGGAGATTGTCATCATGTGTGAGTGGACTGGTCTCATTTTGTCCCTACTGCAGCAGGTCTGGGGGCACCTGGGTGGCTCAGTGGGTTGAGCATCCGACTCTTGATTTCAGCTCAGGCCATGATCTCACAGTTTGTGGGATCAAGTCCCCTGTCAGGCTCCATGCCCTGCTTAGGATTCTGTCTTTCCCCTCTCTCTGACCCTCTCCCTGCTTGCGCACTCCCTCTCTATCTCAAAATAAACAAACACCAAAAAAAAATTGCTCAGTTTGTTGAAATGATGTGCTTTTTTGAGAGTATTTTTAAATTTTTATTTATTTATTTATTCTTAAGATTTTATTTTTGAGTAATCTCTATACCCAACATGGGGCTTGAACTCGTGACCTGGAGATCAAGCATCATATGTTCCACCAACTGAGCCAGCCAGGTGCCCCAGGTGTATCTTTAATAATCAAAAAAGTATATTTCCCCATTAGAAACGATGTTGCTGGCACTGTAAGTAGGAATCTTCCTGTTTTTACTGATTTCTTTTGAATTCCTTTTTACATCACTCTCTGTTGCTACACTTTTGACGTTTTTATGAGACATCAGCTCATTTCTCAATGGTTCTTTGATTTCTAGCAATTAGTAAACAAAATTTAATATATGATGTGGGTACAAGTCACTTCTTAGTTCCCCTGCTGGCTTAAAATTGTCCAGCATTTTTAGGATTGGCAACTAATTTATTCTCTCTCCTCAGTCATTGTATATTGATGGCTAATGTCTGTCATATTTGAGGCACTGGTCACACTGTCCATTCTCTTCTGGATTCTTGTTCTCCTTTTTTCTGCTGCTTGCCCTCTCATGTCTAGCCTTCCACAAACTTCTACCAAGCCATCGGATTCCAATGACTCCTTGTTAGAAACCCACGTCTCAAGACTTCCTGTTGGATGGGACTGTGCCCTCTGATTTCTTTAGCAATCTGGGGAATATCTTTTAAAGTTTTTCAATTGTATGCATTTTTAGCATTCATTAGCTAATTCCCCAAATTGTGCATCAGCCTTAATACATTCCTAGCAGTTAAATTTTCACATTTTGGCATTGCCCCTGTGATAAGATTGTTTTGGACACCTGTGCCTGCCATTCTCTGGTTTTCCAATTTTTAGTCCTTTGGGGGCATTCTTTCATCACCTCCTCAAATGACATCAGCTTTAATTTTGAATTTCTGAAATTAATGGATGCAATTGTTTCTGTCTTTTTCTCTCTTAGCCCATCTTCTGGTGTTTATAAGATTTGGGGCCAATGAACGTTTGGCTCTGTTGTTAGCAATTTCATATTTATGGTGCACGGATAGCAGATTTAGTGATTCCGCTCTGTCATTGGTATCTTCTTTTTCGTGTTTTGACCAATTTTGTCTTGAATTGTGAACTATATAGATTTTCTGCAAACTGCTACCAAGCGGATATTCCCGTTTATTTTTTTCCAACATGTAAGTCATACATCATTACTAGAAATAGCACATAGCCATTTGATAGTGGGAGCAGCTCTGAAGGTTCTGTCCCCACAGTACTGCAGAAGCCACAGCTTACCTTAGGGAGGATCCAGTCAGTTTGCCGATTTATTGGGCTAACTGGCTATTTGCAAAGTGTGTGTTTTAGTGAATTCTTTTCTGATAAAACAGCCTGTTTCCTTGCAAAAGTCCCATCTCCTTGCATCCTTGCCAACTATATTAGTTTTCTGTTGCTGCTGTAACAAATTGCTACAACCGTTGTAGCTATAAATAGCACACACTTATTCTCTTACAGCCCTGTGGTTTCCAAGTCCAGTATGGGTGTCACCAGACTAAAATGAAGATGTTGGCAGGTTGCGTTTGTTTCTGGAGGCCTTCGGAGACAATTTGTTTCTGTTCTTTTGGGTTGTTGGCAGAAGTCAATTCCTTGTGATGACAGGACTGAATGCCCTGCTCTCTTGCTGGCTGAGACTGAGGACCCTCTCTTGCTTGCTTACACTGAGGACCCTCCCAGCAATTACAGGCCAGCACATTCCTCAGCTCGTGGGACCCTTTCTTCATCTTCAAGCCAGCAACAGCGGTTAGTACTCCCCATGACCCTGTACGACCTATGCTTGGCCTTCCTTTTCCACTTGGAAGGCTGGTACGATTAGAACGGGTCCACCTGGCTGATCTAGGCTAATCTCTCTAATTTTAGGTCAGCTGACTAGAAACCCTAACTCCCTTTTGTGATGTAATATAACATATTCACAGGCTCCCCAGTTTAAGATATGGATGTCTTTGGGGGGCCATAGCTGCCTACCACGCCAACATTAGCTATTGTGGTTGAAAAAGAGAATCACCTCAGCTAGGCTTATTTCAGGCCTAGATGTAGAGCGTGGGCTAGGGGACCAACGGTTGCTTTGGCACTGTGTTACAAAAACACGACACACCCAAATCCTGGGTGGAAGTGACTTCAGGTGTAGTCTGTACCTGAGGGTGCCCAGGGCCCTGTTGGCAATAAGCAGGAACGATGGCCCAGGGACACGTGTCTCCCAGAGGCCAGGCAAGCGAAATATAGCAGAATGGAGGGGAAACAGGCGAAAAGAAAGCTGGAGGATTTTAGAGAAAATGGGGTCAAAGAAATCATTTTAGAGCAGAGAGGAATGTGTAAAGCGGGAGTAACCGAGGGGCTGAATTTGATTCCCGTACCTGGCATTTGCTGCGACAAGGGGTATGCACGTTCCCTTTGAGTAGAGACTGCCAAACAGTGTCCATATTTATTGTAGCAATTAGTACTCCCCTCCCCACCCCACCCCCGCCCCCGCCCCCGCCCCCGCCCCCGCCCCCACCCCGTCAAAGAGAATGCTCCACACTCCTCTTTCACGTGTCTTAATTTTAGCCAAACCAGTGGGGTTGCGTAGTATATCATTGTGGCTTTAAACTTATTTTTTTTCATGATTACTGTAGCAGAGCACTTTTTTTTTTTCCTTAATAAACTTACTGGCCCGTTGGCCAACTTCTTGTGAAGGACCTGTTCTAGCCTTTTGCCTCCTGCTCTCCTGAGTTATCTGCCTCTTTCTTTTGATTTGTCAGACTTCTTTATAGGTTCTGGATTTAAGGCATTTGTCATACCTGTGTTTTGCAAATAATCTTCTCCTATTCTGGGAGTTGCCTCTTTCCTTCCTAAATTAAGTCTTTGGATAAACTAAAGTTCTTAAGTTGACCAAATGCTCCCCACACCATGGGTGATGCTCTTTGTGTGCAATGTAAGAAAACTTCACCCATCCCAAAGATCATGAAAATTTTCTTCTTTGTTTTCTTCTAGAAGCTTTATAGATTTTACTTTCACATTTAGCACTGCAATCCATCTAGACCTAAGGTTTGTGTAGGAGATGATGTGGGTTCCAGATTCCCTTTTTTTCCCCATATGGATATGCTACTGGCATGGCACCATTTATTGAGGACCCCCTTGGTCCTGCAATTTCACATTTGCCATAAGTCAAGTAATCATGGATTTGTCCTGTTTGTGACACCTTTCCACTAGTCTCTTTGAATTAGTTCAATACCATGCTGAATTAATTACTGTGGCCCTGTCATTAGTCTTAAAGCCTGGTAATTGCAAACAACTCTGTTCTTCAAGATTGTATTGGTTATTTTCGGCCCTTTGCATTTCCACATACATTTTAGAATCCACGTGTCAATTTCCACAGAAAAGAAGGGATTTTGATTGGTATTGCATTGAATCCACAGATGTGCTTAGGGAGATAAACATCTTTATATTTTACTAAGTTTTTCTCAGCAAACTTTTGTAGTTATCAGTATAAGGTTCTTGCGTATCTTTCACAAGATTTATTTTCAAGTATTCAATATTCTTGATGCTATTTTAAATAATATTCTAAACGTTTTCCTTTCTGTTTACCACTGATATATGCATTGATTTCCAATTTTTCTATTGGCCCTAAAAATCAAGAACTTTTCCCAGATCATTTTTAATTATAATAACATATAGATTATTTTTTCCTATGTGCATGATCATATTGACTACAAATGATGGCAACTTTACTTCTTTCTTTCCAATTTTTATATAAGTGTATGTCTTTTCTTCATTTACTGAGGTGGTTAAGACTTCCAGGAGAGTTTGAATAGAAATAAAGGTAGTGAGCATTTTTGTCTCATTTCTGATTTCAGAGGAAAATCTTTTAATAGTTCTCCATTGAGTAATATTTTTGCATTAGAATTCTTGTAGATATTCTATAACAGATTTGGAAATTCTCTTTTAGTCCTAAATCACTAGGAACTTTAATCATTAATGGGTGTTAAGTTCTATTAATTTTTTTTTCTTCATCTAGTGAGATGGCTATATGACTTTTTTCCTTTATAAATAAATAAACATGTTTATTATGTGTATGAAATGAACTACATTGACTGGCTTTCACTTGTTAAACAGTCCCTGCATTTCTGAATAAGTCCACTTGGTCCTTGTGTGTTGTTCTTTTTATGTGTCACTGGGTTCAATTTGCTGATATGCATTTTGTTGGGGATTTTTGTGTCATGTTCATGAAACAGATTGGCCAGAAATTTAATTTTTCCTTTCCTTTCCTTTCCTTTCCTTTCCTTTCCTTTCCTTTCCTTTCTTCTCTCTCTCTCTTTCTAAAGTTCATTTGTTTATTTTGAGAGAGAGAGAGAGAGAGAGAGAGAGAGAGTGATAGTGCCCACAGGGAAGGAGCAGAGAGAGGGAGAGACAGAGAATCTCAAGCAGGTTCTGCACTGTCAGCACAGTGGGGCTTGAACTCACCGGCCAAACTCAAAGGACTCGAACTCATTTTGCAAGGCTGGAACTCATGAGCCATGAGATCATGACCCAAGCTGACATCATGAGCCAGATGCTTAACTGACTGAACCACCCAGGAACCCCTTTTCTTTTCTTTTAATGTCAGATTTTAGTATCAAACTTATACTGGCTTTGGATGTAATATTCTCTTTTCTTTATCCTTTCTTTTTCCCTCCCTTCCTTCCTCCTTCTCTCCTTTCCTTCCTTCCTTTTTTTTTTATTAAAAATTTTTTTTAATGTTTATTTATTTTTGAGAGAGAGAGAGAGAGAGAGAGAGAACAAGTTGGGGAGGGACAGAGAGAGAGGGAGACACAGGATCTGAGGCAGGCTTCAGGCTTTAGGCTGTTAGCAAAGAGACTGAAGCCAGGCTCAAACCCACAAGCTATGAGATCATGACCTGAGCTGAAGTCAGACCTTTAACCAACTGAGCCACGCAGGCACCCTTCCTTCCTTCCTTCCTTCCTTCCTTCCTTCCTTCCTTTTAGTTTATGTAATATTGATACTGTTTAATTATTAAATATTTAGGCTAATTCACCAGTGGAGACATTTGGGCCTAGAGCTTTCTCTGTGGGAAGATGTTTAGTTAAACATTTATTTAGTAGATACAGAAATATTAGATTTCCTATTGCTTTTATATTAGTTTTGTAAGCTGTACTTTTCTAGAAAGTTATTTATTTCACTTAAATTTTCTAAAACTTTTGGCATAGAAATTTATAATGTTCTATTTTTAACTTTTTAATGTCTTAAAGGTCTGTGGTGAACTTAATTCCTGATACATATGATTTGGGTTTTTTTTTTTTTTTTGGTCTTGATGCGTCTTGCCAGAGATCCATCCATTTTGTTATTCTTCTCAAAGACCCAATTTTTGGCTTTGTTGGACTTCTCTAATGTGCATTTATTTTCTGCTTCATTAACCTCTGATCTTATTTTTATAATTCCCTTTCTTCTACTTACTTTGGGTTTAATTTTCTGTTCTATTTCTAAATTGTTCAGTTGAATGCTTAGATTACTGATTTTTTTTAGTCTTTCTGTTTTCCAATATAAATGTATAAGGCTCCAAGTAAAGTTTTGGTTGTATCACATCTTTTTGATATGTTACATTTCTACTATTAATAATAGAAATTTCCATGTGATTTCTTCTTGGACCCATGAATTAGGTAAAAGTTTATTACTTAATCTCTAAACATTTGGTGATATTCTAGTCATTTTTTGTTCTTGATTTCTTGTTTATTGGAGATGCTCAGAGAAAACTGAGTAATTTCAGTTCTTAGAGTTTTCTTAGAATTTGCCTTTTAGCACAATATATGTTCAAATTTGGAAAATGTTTCATGTGCACTTGATAAGAATGCACATATTGTCATCAGTATGAGCAGTGTTTTACCTGTATCTGTAGTTCAGATTTGTTTGTCAATTTTGTTTTTCAGATCTTTCATATCCTTGCTGATTTTTTTGGTCTGATTATTCTATCTGTTATTAAGGGAGATGTGTTAAGGGTTTCCTTTGTGGTTGTGGCTTTATTTCTCCTTATTAAAGTTCTGCCCATTTTTGCTTTTTATATATTGAGTTACATGTAAGTTATATATAAATTGAGAATTGTTATATATTCCTGATAGACTGACCACATTATCATTATAAAATGTCTCCAGTAGTGCTTCATGCTGTAAAATCTACTTTGTCTACAGTTTTCTTTTGGTCAGTGTTTACATTCTATCACTTTTCATCCTTTACTTTCAATCTTTTATGTCGTTATATTTTTTTTTAATTTTTTTAACGTTTATTCATTTTTGAGACAGAGAGAGACAGAGCATGAACGGGGGAGGGGCAGAGAGAGAGGGAGACACAGAATCGGAAGCAGGCTCCAGGCTCTGAGCCATCAGCCCAGAGCCCGACACGGGGCTCGAACTCACAGACCGCAAGATCGTGACCTGAGCTGAAGTCAGACGCTTAACCGACTGAGCCACCCAGGCGCCCCTTATGTCGTTATATTTAAAGAACATATAATTGGGTTTTTATTTTTTAATCCAGCCTGATAATTTATATATATATATATATATATATATATATATATATATATATTTTAAAGATTTTCTTTTCTTTTTTATTTTAGAGAGAGAGAGCAAGAGAGCAAGTGTGAGTGTGGGAGAAGGGCAAAGAGAGAGAGAGAGAGAGAGAGAGAGAATCTTAAGCAGGCTCCATCCCACAACCTTGGAATCATTACCTGAGCCAAAGTCAAGAGCCAATATTCAACTGACTAAGCCACCCAGCCACCCCTAAATATTTCCTTTTAAAACAACTTTTTTAATGTTTATTTATTTTTGAGAGAGAGAGACAGACGTGAGCGGGGGAGGGTCAGAGAGGGAGGGAGACACAGAATCCGAAGCAAGCTCCAGGCTCTGAGCTGTTAGTACAGAGACTGATGTGGGGCTCAAACTCACAAACTGTGAGATCATGACTGAGCCGAAGTCGGATGCTTAACCAACTGAGCCACCCAGGTGCCCCTAAATATTTTCTTTCTATGTAATCTCTACACCCCACGTGGGGCTCGAACTCACAGCCCCAAAATCAAGAGTCTCATACTCTACAACTCAGCCAACCTGGTACCCCTGATAAAATTTATATTTTAACTAAAATATTTGGTCGATTTATATTTAATATAATGACTTATATAGTTGGGTTTATACCTACTATCTGTCCATTGCTTTGTTTGTCCTACATGAGTTATGATTTTCCCCTCTCTTTTCTTGTCTTCATTGGTATTTATCCAGTAACTCCCCTCTCTTTTAGCTTTTTAATTATATATTCTTTTCTTTTTCAAGTGGTCAACTTTACTTACTATAGTCTGATATAAATTGGTACTTTACCCATTTTTCAGACATTGCTAAGGATTATCAAACCTTAGAACATTTAAACCTCTTAACGGCTGCTGGAACAAAGTATTGTCGCCTGGATGGCTTATTCCTCACATTTCTGGAGGCTGAGAGTCTGAGATTGGGCACCAGCCTGGTGGGCTTCTGGTGAGAACTGTCTTGCAGGTTACGGACTGCTGTGATCTTGTACCTTACACAGCAGACAGAGGGCCAGAGAGTTCTCTGGGGTCCCTCTCTTAAGACACTAATTCCAGTCATAAGGGCTGCACCCTCATCATCTGATTACCATCTTATAAAACCATCATACGGGGGGTTAGAATTTCAACATATGAGTTTGGGAGGGGCACAAACATTCAGCCCATTGCAACTGTTTCTGGCCATTTTTATTTTTATCATGAATTTAAATCCTACAAATATTTAAAACCCCATAAAATAACATTGTTATTGTCTCGTGCAGTCAGTATTCCATTTTATTTATGCACATATTTACGCTTTGAGTTGCTCCTCATTTCTTCCTGCATTTGCCGCAAACAACTGATAAGCTGTGGGTGGTAGTCTGTCCACTGAGATGTGGACGAGGACTCTAACTGCCCCTGAATCAAAGCTGGGACATAGCAGGAGAAACCGTGAAACAGAACCATAAGACCTGGGCTCTGCTGGCTACGTAGACTAAACAACTCATTTATCATTTCTGAGCCTCAGTTTCTTCATCTCTTAAAAACCAGATTGTATACCTGTTGGCCTTACCTGTCTTACAGGTATATTTAAGGTTAAATGAGACAGCAAATGTGAAAACACTATAAATTCTAAAACAGAGATTGTAAACTGACCCACGCCCTGCACACAGGTAGCAGATATATAGATATAGATATAAATATAGATATAGATATAGATATAGATATAGATATAGATATAGATATAGATATATTAGATAGATATAGATATAGATATATCTAGATAGATATAGATATAGATATATCTAGATAGATATAGATATAGATATAGATATATCTAGATAGATTAGATAGATAGATATAGATATAGATATAGATGATATAGATATAGATATAGATATAGATATAGATATAGATGTAGATATATCTAGATAGATTAGATGGATATAGATATAGGTATATCTAGATAGATTAGATAGATAGATAGATAGATCAATGTTTGGCCTACAGAGTGCTCTGTTTTTTTCAACCAAGGCAACACTAAAAACTTATATTTCACATAAAAATAAGGATTTCTGCCTTTCCTTGTGGAAAAAAATCTAAACATGTAGCACCCACATGTAGACCTGGCTTCCCACATGTGACCAGAGGGCTGGAGCTGAGCAGTGTTCACTCTCTGTACCCTACCCCCTGCCCCCCAATTCTCAAAACATTCCCATGTGCACTCATGTTGCTGACTTTACACATTTCTGCCTGTTTTTTGCCCATTGGGCCTTGCTAAGGCATTCTCAATATTAGTTGTTACTACTCATTTTCAGAGACGCACAGGGATGGAGTTTTCTAGTGTTAAGTGTTGCCCTGTGCTGAAACAGGTGACTGAGGGCGGTTGTAGAAATACTTTCCCTTGAGATCTAAAAATAAAGCAGATTTATGCACAGCCTCTCCTGAATGCAGGGGAAGGACGAAATGACTGCACCAAGTTCCTTCCAGGTTTTAAATTGGTCTGGGGGTGGGGAGGAGCTATTTTAGAAACTGTATGTTGGAGGGAGAGAAGGTGGAGATTTTTTATAGATAAATTATATATTGTGATATAACTCAACATTTGGGAAGCAAAAAGTTTCACTAAATAGACAACAGAAAAAGCATGCCACCTTTGATTGTCAAAAAGACGCATGGGTTTGTCAAAACTTATTAAACTTTCCACTAAGAACCTGAGATTCCCACTTTATATAAATTATATTCAATTTTAAAAAGCACACAGTGAAAACAGAAAACAGAATTTTAAAAAGGAGGCATGGGGTAAATTAAATTATTTTATCCTCACAATACCTTCCAAGCTAGGTACTGCAATTATCCCCAATTTGCCAGGTATTGAAATTGAAGTTCAGGGTGATGAAATAACCTACCAGTTTCTCCAGCTGGTAAGTGGAAGAGACAAGTCTTGAACTCCACATTGAAGGACTCCAGTGCCTACCTAGATCCTCATCTGTTCTATTCTGTGTTCTAATCATTTGGATGATTACAAAGAAGGAGAAAATTAATTGCTATAAGTTTGAGGAGGAAGATGATGTGAATGTAACTTACTGAAGTACCAATGTAAGCATCTGTTAATGAACACACTTTGTTTACTCAATTTTTGGAATACTCATTCAGAAAACCCAAGCCACTTGGAATTACCATTGGGTTCTTATGGGCAGGGCAGTCAAATTCCACACAAGAGGGAAAGGGCACTTTGAAGCATTGGTAGCTCTGTTTTCAAGGATAGTTATGACTTCATTGTCAGGACATCTCATGATAAGATGTTTGTTGTTGTTTTTTTTAATTTTTAACGTAAGTTTTAAGAGACAGAGAGAGACAGAGCATGAGTGGAGGAGGGATGGAGAGAAAGGGAGACACAGAATCTGAAGCAGGCTCCAAGCTCCTCTGAGCTATCAGCACAGAGCCCGACGCAGGGCGCAAACTCACAAACCAAGAGATCATGACCTGAGAGCCAAAGTTGGCTGCTTAACCGACTGAGCCACCCAGGTACCCCAGAGACTAAGATGTTTCTATCTTTACAGAGAATGCTCTGACCTACTCAGGGAGGTCATCTGTATATCCTGAGACCAGTGGTTGTTCATGTGAGCATCTGATGCTAAGAACCATACACACAGAAAAAAAAATGTTCATGTACACTTATGTGCAAAATAATACTACAATTTCAGGAAGCTCAGAGATCCCCTGAAGCTCATTCATGGACCCAAAGCTTAAAACCTTTGCTCTCAATCAAAATGGGGCCAAGTTCCAGGGACCAAACCAACCTTCAAGTTCTCTGATTATTACAGGCACCTTATCACCTGTCACCAGTCATCTGGTGTTGGTTTTCTTCTCTCCTAATGGCTTCCTGTTCACCTCTTGCTTTTTCCTTGTCTACAGTAAATACATTTCTCCTTATTACTGGTTCTGGTACATACATTCCAGGCCAAGCTGTTTTTGCGTGTTCTCATTCTTGTTACTCCCCTTGGACTTCTCTAGTTATCTTTGATGACCTGTGTTTATTCACCAGGACACACACACACACACACACACACACACACACAAAAGTGTGCATCATTGTACACAACCCTTTATCATCTAGTCCTTGTCTTTTTTTAAAGTTTGCTTATTTATTTACAGAGAGAGGGAGGGAGAGAGGGAGAGCATGAACAGGGGGCAGTGGAGAGAGAGTGAGAGAGAATCCCAAGCAGGCTCTGCACTGTCAGCGCAGAGCCTGACATGGGTCTTGAACTCATGAACCTCGAGATCGTGACCTGAGCCAAGACCAAGAGTTGGACACTTAACCAACTGAGGCACCTAGGCACCCCTAGTCCTTGTTTCATGCCTGTCTCAGCTACAGAGACTTGTGTAACAGAGATCTGCCCACAGGTCCACCATCTACAGATGTGACAGTTGTTCACTGTGCAAGAGTGTCTGGTTTGGGTTGAGGGAACTGGTCATGGGAGTAGAAATCTAGACCATGCTTTACTCCTCAAGCCAGATGTCTTGGCCTGAGTTGGGTCTTCCTTGGAGGAATGGGTGTCTTTTTCTAGCTCAGACAAATGCAGTGTGTGAGACAATGGCTGTCCTGCCTGGTTAGCAGTGTTACCAAGGAGTCCAGAAGACTGATATACCAGAGTATAAAATACCAACATCCCCATTCTGGTTTTGTATCACCAAGTCACCTGATCTTTTCTTTCTCCTTAATGAATAAAACTTTCAGTGTTCCCAGGGCTACATTCGCTTGGAAAAATGAGACCTGATGGATCCATTTCCTATAGAATACCATCTCCATTTCACAGGATTCAGATTTCTGCCATGGCAAACTGAGAAGAAGAGAGCCTGAGAATGGCTGGATAATTCTATTAGCATTTTTCCTTCTTTTTTACCTCCTTAACTCCTAGCCATCAGTCACATCTTGCTCGAGCATCACTTTTTCAAGGACAGACCAACCCCCTCATATATGTTTTTCTAGCACCGCATAGCTCTCTTGCATTGGACTTACCACCATTACAATTTTATATTATTTGGGATATTATTGTATATAGACATATGCTCCATGAGAGTGGAAATCATTCTGTTTGTGTTTACCATTGTATCTTTGTTGCCTGGCACATGGTAGGTGTTAAAGGTTTGTTTGAATGGATGAATGAATGGGAAGTACTTAGTCCAGGTTGTGGGAAGCCTTGGAGTTTTGACTGGGGTGTTAAGGTCCTCATACAAACACTAGGAAGTCTATTTCCTAGACTAAATGACCCTCTTGTCACACCCCATCCTTCTATTTTGAACTTCTATTTGTGTATTACAGCTCTGGCATTTTAACATCATCATTCTTCTTTGGTCTTACCCAACTTCAGCCAAATTTTTCAATACCTGACTTAAAGGAAAGGAGGCTACACTATACACCCTTATATGCCCTAAGAGGCTATCCTGTGTGGTGGTTAAAATCATGGGCTTTGGAAATCTGGTAGAGCTAGGTTTTAAACCTGGGTTGTATACTTGCTGGCTGTGTGATTTTGAGCAAATGGTTTAATGTGTCTTAGTCTCAGTTACTTTGATCTGCAAAATGAGGTAATACTGTCTTCCTTGTAGGATTACAAGGATAAATGAGTTAAGTTATTACAAGGATAAATGAGTTAAGTGATATGCTTTTCGGAGAACCTGACTCATAGTAGGCAATCAATCAGTGGACATTTTTGTTATTAACTAAATTGGATGCTCATAAGAGAGGTAGAGAATTAAGCACCTATAGGAACTGGGCCACAAAAGGCTAAAATGTGACATGTACCTTTATTATTTATTTTCCAGAAAACATCACAGGAAGAATACCTTAATAGCTGGCATAATTCATGGATTTGTTTAACATTGAGTCCTTTGTGTTCTCTGAATCTACCTTTATGTCTCACAATGGTCCTAGGGTATAGGCAGATTTTTCACTTTCCCTTTGACACAGCCCAGCACACTAGGGAGATGAAGAAGAACTTAACCAAAGTACTGGGAACTTTCATAATCATAGGGGCTTCCAGGTTGGATGAGGATGGTGGGGGCACCAGGCAGCAAACTTGTTGTGTTTCTCAGAAGGCCAGTAGAAGGTCTGTAGCCTCTTTGCTCAAAATCATAGTGTACTTTTCTAGCTATCGAGCTTTCTACAGGCATGGCTATTTGAGACCCTGAGGATGAAGTACAGAAGCTCAGATTATATTGACCTATTTGGGAAAGGCCTGAGGCATTTCTTATTCTCCTGCTCCAGACAGAACATGTAAACCATCTCAAGAGGGTCACTGAGTCCATGAGCATCTATGAGAGACATGCATTTGCGTGCAACTCCAAGACTAGGGATGCATCATTCTGCCCCTGAGGTGGCTGATTCATCTCTAGGAAAAGACATGATATATTCTGCAAGCATTGCAGCAATCACAAATTAAAAAAAAAAATTCCATAATCCCACCGCCCTAACATGATTACTTTCTTTTTCTAATGCCTTTGTTTTTAACAATCTCTAAAGAAGTAGTTTTGATGATTTTTCTTAGTCACATCACTAAAGTTTTGGGGAGAAAATCTCTTAAGTTGTAAGCACTTCCCAGTAGCTAATTCAAATTTCCACCCATGACCAACAAGGCCCTGACCACCTCTTTGATGTCATTTTGTGCTGTTCTTCTATTCATGGAGGCCTTCATGGGGTTCTTTGCTCACCCCAGACTGCTCCTCCCTCAGCACGTGGGAACTTGCACTCCTCTGTCTGGAGCACAGTTCCCCTCGATATTCACATAGTTCATTCCCTCACTTGTTTCTGTCGCTGCTTAAATTTCATCTCCTTCCAGAGGCCTTCCTTGATTACTTGCCAGTAGCTTCTATCACTCTCCATCCCTTTATCCTGATGTAATGATCTTCACAGCATTTATGACACCTGACATATGTATTTTAAAGTACTAATTTGTGGTCGCCCTTCCCATTGAACTGAATCACCAGACAACAAGGGTACTGCCTGGTTTCTTCACTGATGTCTCCCTGACACCTAGAGCTGTGGCTGGCCTGACAGATACACACCTGACTTCTGAATGATGCTTCTGCTTTGGCTCCCTACTCCTTACATTTTGCTCAATGCAGGTGGGGAGGAACTACCCGCCTTCCTCAGTGTCACATTCTTTTAGGGATGAACTGCTCAAATGTAAGCACTAACTTGCAGAGTCTGGAGATGAAAAACACAGAGATTACTCTGCTCCCTACAGCTACTTGTAGTGAGCTTCCTGCTGCAAGAAGGGGAGATGATCCAATGAGCCACACCCTGTCATTTCTGCAGCTCACATCCCAAGTCAGTTGACAAGGGCTGGTCGTATTTGCTTGGCAAAACCTTCTTCTCCCTGGTAACCTTTTTTCTTTATTATTGTAGTAAGAGCACTAGACATGATATCTACCCTCTTAAAATTTTAAGTGCACAATACAGTATCTTAACTATATGTTCTATGTTGTACAGCAGATCTTCTAGAACTTACAGTCTTGCATTACTGAAACTATATCCATTTAAACAGCAGCTCCCCATTTCCCTCTTTTCCCAGTGCCAGTATTTGTCTGACTTATTTCACTTAGAATTATGTCCTTGTGGTTCATCCAGTTGTAATATGCCAAGATTTCCTTCTTTTTTAAGGTTGAATAATATTTCACCATATGTATATTCCACACTTTCTCAGTAGGATCATCCACTGGTAGCCATTTAGATTGTTTCCATATCTCAGCTATTGTGAATAATGCTGCAATGAACATGTGAATACAGATCTCTTTTTGAATTCCTGGTTTCAGTTCTTTTGGATATAAGCCCAAAAGTAGGATTGCTGAATCTATGGTAGGAAACTCCATACTGTTCTCCATAGGAGCAGCACCATTTTACATTCCCACCAACAATGTACAAAGTTTCCAATTTTTCTTATTTGTCTTTTTCATAATAGCCATTATAACAGGTGTGAGGTGGTATCTCACTGTGGCTTTGTAATTTTTTTAATGTTTATTTATTTTTGAGAGAGAGAGCACGCAGGGGGTGAGGCACAGAGAGAGAGAGATAGAGTATTTGAGGTGGGCTCCATTCTGAGAGCAGAGAGCCTGATGTGAGACTCAAACTCACAAACGAAGGGATCACAAACGAAGTCAGATGCTGAACCGACTGAGCCACCCAGGTGCCCCTTGTTGTGGTTTTGATTTGCACTTCCCTGATGATTAATGATGTGTGGCATCTTTTTACATACCAGTTGGCCATTTGTATGTATTGTTTGGAAAAATGTCTGTTCATGTGCTTTGCCCAGTTTTCAATCAGGTTATTAGTTGTTGTTGTTGTTGTTGTTGTTGTTGTTGTTGTTTTTCTTCCCAGTTGAGCCATGGGAGTTTCTCATATATTTCGGATATTAACCCCTTCTAAGACATATGGTTCGCAAATATTTTCTCCCATTCTATAGGTTGCCTTTTCACTCTGTCGATTATTTCTTTGCTGTGCAGAAGCTTTTTAGTTTGATGTAGTCCCACTTGTCTAATTTTGTTTCTCTTTCCTGGGCTCTTGGTGTCACATCCAAGAAATCACTGCCAGCCCAATCTCATGAAGATTTACCCCTATGTTTTCTTCTAGATGTTTTGTAGTTTCTGGTCTTATATTTAAATCTTTAAACCATTTTAAGTTGATTTTTTTGTGTATGGTTTAAGATGAGGGTTCAATTTCATTCTTTTGCATTGTGGATATCCAGTTTTCCCAGCACTACTTTTTTTTTTTTTAAGTTTATTTATTTTGAGGGAGAGAGAGATCATGAGCAGGGGAGGAGCAAAGAGAGAACCTCAAGCAGGCTCCATGCTGTCAGTGCAGAGCCTGACATGGACCTCGAACTCACGAACTGTGAGATCATGACCTGAGCCAAAATCAAGAGTCAGACACTTAACCAACTGAGACACCCAGGCATCCCCCCGCCCTGCCCAGCACTACTTGTTAAAGACACTATCCTTTCCTCATTGTGTATTCTTATCATCCTTGTTGAAGATGACCATATATGCACGAGTTGATTTCTGGGCTCTCTACTGTGCTCTGTTGATCTGTATATATGTGTTTATGCCAGTGCCATATTGTTTTAATTACTGTGGCTTTGCAAAATGTCTTGAGATCAGGAAGTTGGTGCCTCCATCAGAAGGAGTTGTTCTTCTTTCTCAAGATTTCTTCGGATTTTCAGGATCTTTTGTGGTTCCATATGAAATTTAAGATAACCTTTCCTATTTCTGTAAAAATATGCCATTGGGATTTGGATAGAGATTGCCCTGAATCTGTAGATTGCTTTGAGTAGTACGGACATTGTAACACTATTCAGTCTTCTCATCTATTAATAGTACAGCTTTCCACTTGTTTGTGCCTTCTTTAATTTCTTTCATTGGTAAGTTTTAGTTCTTTTTGGCAATTTTAACACATGCTTCCTTTACCTACTCAGTGTCAGACAGCCGGAGCAATGGCTGAGATTTTCCCCACATCTTCCATCGCCACTGATTACCTTGCAGTTGCAGAATTCTCTGGAGAGTCAATGTGTCCATTGTTCCCTCTTCCATTTGTATCTTCCACACCATCACCACATGAGCTGGTCGTATCTTTTCTCTCCTTTCTCTGCCCATGGAGGAGTGTAAAAAGAGTTTGCTTTAAAAGGAACAGGAAGCTGATGTACATCAGAGCCCAAACTGGCTCCTCATGGTGGGGGGTGTTGAGTGACCACGAGAATTGGATTTGATGTTTTTGAGCCTAGCGTCCCAGCTGCATTTCCTTGGCAAGACATGATAAAAGCTAAATACACACAAAACACTCCCATTATCCTGGAAACCCCTATGAGATGAGAAAATAACACTGCCAACCAATGGGACAAACAGACATATTAAAACCCATAGATGATCCCTGAAACTTCATTTTGGTTGATGTTATTACCTTTCTAGTTGTCTCAACCCCCCTTTCATCTTTCAGCAGAGTCACAAGCCAAGGGCTGCGTGGTCCCCTCTGCCCTGTCCACACTCTGGGGGCAACCACAGTAGGGAGGAAGCAGCCAGAAGGTGGAAATGAAATGGAAATGAAAGGAAAATATCCCCCATACATCATATCTGCACCCCACCCCCAGGCCATCCTATTAACATGGATAATTTAGAGCCAATAACACAGGGAATAAAAATGTCATCCACTCCCTAAAATAGCAGTTTAATATTGGTGAATCTTTCCCTTTACACGACTAGGGTAGTAGTTCTCAGCCTAAGTATAAGGACCATCTGGGTAGCCAGTCAAAATGCAGATTCCTGGTTCCACCCCCAAGATACTGTTTCAAGAGGTCTGGCCAGGTCTAGGTGATTTCAGTGGAGGTGGTTTTCTACAGGCCACATTTTGCCAAAAACTAAACTAAATGCTCTCAAACATATCTCCTAATTCAGACATTATCCCAAGATTCTTTAAGGATAATTAGACAATATTTATAAATTTTTTAATGTTTATTTATGAGAGACAGAGCACGAGCGGGGGAGGGGCAGAGAGAGAGGGAGGCACAGAATCTGAAACCAAGGCTCCAGGCTCTGAGCTGTCAGGACAGAGCTGAGGAGCAGCTCGAACTCTCGAACCGTGAGATCATGACCTGAACCGAAATCTGACGCTTAACCGATGAGCCACCCAGGCGCCCCATAATTAGGCAATATTAAAAGAGCTAAGACTGCATTTTTGAAACGACCATCAGGTAACCTAAGAGCATTTTCTTCAACCCTTCAGGAGCCAGCCAGAGATTGGAGACATGTGGCATGCAGTGTTTCTCCAATGTTAATGTGTATGTAAACAAATTATGGATCTGGTTAAAATGCAGATTCTGATTCAGCAGGTCTGAGGTGGAAGCTGATACCTGATGCTCAGTATTCTTGTGAATCTGTTTTACCTCCTATAAAATGTGCATAATATGTCTTACCTCACAGAGGTATTATGAAGATTAATTAATATATAATGTATGGGAGAGAACTTTGCAAGATATTTACAACAATTATTGTAATAGTGATTGAAATTTAAAATATGGTTGAAGCCATATTTAAGCGCAGGGGTCTGAGTCTGCATCTGGATGTACATCCAGAGTTTCCACATTCATCTGCCTAATTAGTACTTATTGAAGAAGAAGGAATATAGCCTGACAGCCCCCTCTAGTCCTCTGCCTGACCCTCCTTGGGGTTCTCTGAGCAGTGGAGGCCAGCTTTAGTGGAGAGCTTTAAATATCCTGATGCCTTAGACCAATTCCATCCAAATCTCTGGCGGTGGGACTCAGACATTGCCTTTCCCAAAGCTCCTCAGCTGATTGCCCCAGGCAGCCTGAACCAAGAACCACTATCTGGGACCTTGCTAGAAATCAGAATCGCTGACCCCACCCCAGACCTACTGAGTCAGAATCTGCATTCGAATGGGATCCTCTGGCCAATTGTACGTACATTGGAAACTCTGCTATAGGGCAAGTGTCCAGACAGTGCTTTACCAGAGTACAGGTCCTGTAGAAGGACACCAGTTAGAGACTATGGGTTGGCGGGGGAACACTCGTATCAGGTAAGTATTTAACAGGGTCAGAAGCCACTCCTGGGTTAGTTGGGGCTCCAGTTGCTAGAGAGGTATGCAGCGATCATTCTTATCCTTCCTTTCAGGCAGGCTTCCTCTCACCCCATCCCATCCTTCACTCGCTACCCACCTTGGATATCTCTGATGTGCTGAGCAACTAGTCTCTCAAACATGTCCATCCTTAGCCTCTGTGCTGGGATTCCTAAAGTGGGGTGCACAGACGGGCTGCTTTTCTAAAACGCAGATTTCTGAGGGGCACCCCTGACTTGCAGGGCTGGGGCCAGGAGCACACAGCTGTAACAGGGCTTCTGCCTCAGCCTTTGGAGTCTGTGCTTTGTAGTGTCATGGACTTTTCTTCCTTCCTTGCTCTAAAGACATGGCTTTTGGTTGTGTCTGTTCTTTTCTCTGTTCCTCTGGCCCCTTTGCCCCCCACCTCCCTACACACTCTCCAGGACTGCATATTTCTTTTTTCAAGAATGAGGTTTCCTTCTTCAACCACGCAACACTCTTTCCTAGAAATTCACCTTTCATCCAGATATTGAATCAGAATGCTGCTCTGTTTTGCAAGGTTTTGCACTCTTTGGCGTCTTTTTTTTCTTCTTCATGTTCAGAAAGGACTGGGGAGGATAGGGCCTCCTTTATTATAAGGGAGTTAGCAGGCAGGGACCCCACAACGGGGAGTACAATTAAGAACATTCCCAGCAGGAAGGCTGCTCTCCGGGAAGCACAGAGAGCTGTCAGGACAAGTGACCTTTCTAATCACGCCTGACATTTCACAGCCTCGAAGGCGGAAGGGCTGCCCTTATTCCGGAGGCGTTGTGTCGCGCTGTGTCACCCCAGACACCTGCGTCTGAGGCTCTGGTGACTTAGCTTCCAACCGGGCAATGAATCACAGCACGCAAAGGGCTTTGTTTCCCAGGAAAAGAGAAAACATTGAGCAGGGGGCTTATGTGGATGGGATGACTGTGTCTAAACCAGGGATAGAAAGGGATTGGAGGAGGATATTGCCTTCTCGGAGGATTAGTCCCGTTCCCGAGGCTCCGGTAATGCTGATCAAACAGACCTGCTCCTAAGAAGTGAAATGGGATCGTCTTCCAGCCCTTTCTGGTCCAAGGGACTGTGATGATTCACTTCTTATCCACCCCAATATAAAAACAGGTTTATTTTTTTTTTCTTGTGACAAATAGTAATGCACGGTTGTTCTAAAATTACCATACAATATACAAAGGTATAACAAAGAAAGTAAAAACTAGCTGGAATCCCATCAGTCAGAGAAAACCATTGTTAATATTTTAAGGACACTTCGATGCACATATATTGTTTAACACAAACCTTGCATCTTTCACTTAACATCTTGAACACAGTTCCATGTCCAAAATATAAATTTTGAAATTATTATAAAATCATTCTTTTTTTTAATTTTTAAAATTTATTTAAAAAAATTTTTAATGTTTATTCATTTTTTGATAGACACAGAGTGCGAGTGGGGGAGGGGCAGAGAGAGAGGGAGACACAGAATCCGAAGCAGGCTCCAGGCTCTGAACTGACAGCCCAGAGCCCAACGCGGGGCTCGAACCTACGGACCGTGAGATCATGACCTGAGCTGATGTCGGACGCTCAACCGACTGAGCCACCCAGGCGCCCCCATTATAAAATCATTCTTAATGATTTCACTGTATCCATTGTATGAATGAATCTCTGGAGGTTGCCTCTGACGTTTAAGTATGGTAGAATATACTTCTATCATGTATATATGATAGCAGAACATACTTCTAGCATGTTTCAATGAACAGCTTCATTGATAAATCTTCCCAAGGAACTGAGGATATTTCCTTACGATAAATTCCTAGAGCTAGAATTGCATGTGCGTGTCTTTCAGACTTCTGCTCCCTGTCCTCTAGAAGGGTTGGAGTGATTTACATCCCCCCAGCAGGGGATATGAGAACTGCTTCTTTTTACTCCCCTTAATTCTGGGGATTACAGCTCTCAGTCTTTGCCCATTTCATGAGTGAAAAAATGATACCTGACTATTGTTTTTGTGTGTATTTTTCTATTTAGTAGAGGAGTTTAACAGTTTTTCCTCTGTGTATTGGCCATTTGTGTTTCTTGTTTTGTGATCTCCCTTGACCTTTGGCCCCTCCTTGGGAGCATTAACCTTTCTCATATTTGGATTTAAGGATTTTCTAAACAGTAAAGATAGTAACCGTCATATAAGTTACAGCCATTTTGCCTCATTTACCATTGGTCTTTATGTGCTTTCTGCCATGAAGAAGTTAAGCATTCTGATGTTGTTAAACTTCTGTGTTTCCAGCTTTTTTGGAACCACGTGTAGAAAGGGTGTCTATATTCCATGGTTATAAAAATATTTATCTGTATTTTCTTCTTGTGTGTTTTAGCTCTCTCAACTCTTAACGGTCTTTTGGCAGCAATCCTCTGCCTAGAGTGATCTTTCTCCACTCTGCAACTGGGTGGCGCCTTCCCATTCCTCAAGACTCAGAGTAAATATCATCTCAGAGAAGCTTTTCTTTATTTTGTTATGGAATCTAAAAAAGATTTTCCGGTCTCCTGTTTTTCTTTCTCTTAGCACTCTATTGTTTTCTTTCATGAGCTGTGTCAAGAATCACAGTTACATATTTTACTTGTCTACTTAATATTTGCAACTAGACTGTAGACTCTATGGAGGGCAGAAATGTCTGTTTTGTATTCCCAGCACCTAACCTGGTGTCTAACCTAGATACACGAAAGACATTTGTTAAAAGTTGTTCAGTGTTAAATTCATCTAGAATTTATTTTGGTATAATGTTTAAACTAGAGATCTAATTTAAGTGTCCCTAAATAGTATCTTGTGATTACAACGCACAACTATAATGCAGATTGGTTCTTATAATCCCCATTTCACTTGGAAATCAGAAGTAAAACCTAGGAAGCAGGAGGGGGAGAGAATCAATGGCTCTCATTATCATGGCTCTCTAGTCCCGTCGTCTCCTCTCTCTACAATGACTTCCATTTCTCCATTATTGCCTAGTCCTTAAGTGCTTCTCATAGTGTTTATTTCAGGGCTCAGCCCAGAGTGGATCCTTAAATAATGGTATTTAATGGCTGATTCAAATAATGTTAATGGCAGGACATCAGATATCTTTGATGTGTTTCACACAACATCCACATCAGTCTTTGGGAGCCCAGAAAAATCTCTTTCCCTCCATAACCCTCAGAAACTAGACTTCTCTACATTCTTTCCAAATCTAGGGATCACATCGAACATTTTGAATGAAGATGAGAGAGACGGGGAGGTAGTCAAAGCCAGCCAGTGGGAGGAAGGTGACAGTGCCCCTTCACATGTGCTTTTAAAATTTTGAAGTGTTATCTCATGCCACATGTCATTTGCTCCTTTACGACTGACCTGTGCAGTTTTCAAGGGGCAAATGGCATGCAATTAAAATAAAGAAAGAAGGAAGGAAGGAAGGAAGGAAGGAAGAAAGAGGAAAAGGAAAAAAAAAAAAACAGAAAAAAGGAAAGGAAAGGAAAGGAAAAGAAGAAAACTGACCAGTGGAGTAACTATGATCTGGCCTAAGGAGGCCATAACTTTTAGTATTTAAAATTTGTTATCAGTAAAGTTTATCTAATTTATGAAAGTAATACACCAGGCATAAAATAATGGAAGAAGCCAAAAGAACTGGTTTTACTTTATTTAAAAACTGTAGTAATGAACCTAAGAATGTTCAACTTTACTAATAATCGAAGAAATGAAACTTAAGGGAGCAGATACTATTTACCTCTGAAAAAATGGAAGTCACAAAAAAGGAACCAATTTTACTCCATTTAAAAATTGTTTTATTAAACTTAAGACATTTTCAACTTTACAAATAATCAGAAAATACAACTTGGAACCACAGCTAGATACCATTTGCTCCTAATAAATTCATTTCAATACAGGAAATTATACATAATGCTGAGCAGAATGTGGTAAGACAAATGCTTCATAAACTGTGAGTGGAGAATAAATGGATACAGTGTTTCTGGAATGGAATTTTCTAGAAAGAAGCAAGAGCCTTACAACCGTCCATACTCTACTGGCTTCTAATCTTACTTATACAATGGTATCTTCTACTAAAATGCTCATATCATGTGATTACTTATTGAAGTGAAAGTGTGAGAAAACCAAAATATTTGACAGTGAGGACATGGTTCAGCTACAGTATGGCCTATTCTGGAATCATTAACAATAATGTTAATTAATTACATTGGATATATTCCTCAATCTAATAATTATCCAGAGTTTAATTCCAGATTTTATTTTTAATTTATATATTTTAGGAAAACAATTAGAAGAGAAATAATAAAGTAGTGACAGTGCTTAACTCTAGGTGGTAGAATTAAAGGAAATCTTTTGTTTCCTTCTTACTATTTCCCAAATTCTTTATAATCCATTATATTACTTTTTTTTAAATGGATTTTATTTTTATTTATTTTTTTGAGGAGAGCATGCGAGTGAGTGGGGGAGGGGTAGATGAGAGAGAGAGAGAGAGAGAGAGAGAGAGAGAGAATCTTAAGCAGGCCCCATGCCCAACATGGAGCCAGATGTGGAGCTTGATCTCATGACTGTGAGATCACGCATGACCTGGGCTGAAATCAAGAGTCCAACGCTTATCTGACCAAATCACCCAGGCATCCCACTTTTTAATTTAAAAGAAGTCTTCCCTCTTCCTCTCCCTTCCCCTTCCTTGCTGATGACAATGTGGTCTTGGGCTACATTCACTGACGTATCCAATCTAGAAAAGAGAAGTAAGAGCTCTCGTATATGCCTCTCTTGTCAGCCTTTAAGAGCATATACCTATAGAACTGGGTTAATAAAAGGGCGGAATGATGAAGGGTCTTAAAACCAAGTGACATGAAAAATGGCTAGGTATAGGGGCAGGGGCAGGAGGCCAGTCTGGCTGTCTAAATGTACCTGAAGGTTATCATGGATCAAAGAGAGTAAATGCCTCTGTGTCACCTCAGAAAGCAAGATCCATGGCTGGAAATAGCAAACAACTAGACTTGGGTTCACTATAAGAACTGTGTAATGATTGGAACTGTCCCAAAATAAAAAGGGAGCCTTGTGAGGAGGGAGCCTCACTGCTAGGGGCAAGGCTGGGTGACCACGTGGTGACAACATTGAGAGAATTCTGGCATCACTTGAGTGATTGTACTGGTTAGCTACCCTTCAGGGTCTCATCCAGGCTGAGGATTCTGTGCTTTGCCCATTGTAAAATGGGGAGGAGAGTCCTGGAGACATCATTCCCCTTTCTCTCTGCTAGTTCCTCTGTTCCAAGTATGAAGGCATCAAAGCCATTTGAGATGAGCGGTGTATGCTTGAGGATGGGATGGAATGGGGTTTGAAGATGGGAAATGGAGCTATATCAGCACTCTTGGTTGTAAGTGACAGAGAACCAACTGAAACTGTATTAAGCAAAATAGTGTATTACCAGGAAAAAAAACAAAACAAACAAACCAAGGAAGCCAAAGTGAATGGAGCTGAGTGAACCGTGCCTGCAGCCAAGGGTTTTTATCCCTAGCAATTTCACTTTCAATTAGTTTTAAAATTTTAATACCAGTAATTTTTTTCTAATTTCCATGGTATTTATAGGCCGATTCAAATCATTTAAATGACAGGGGAATCCAATTTGAATTTCCATTCTTCAGTTCATGTAGTGAAATCAGTTTGCATCACCACCATACAGGTCTCTTCATGTGGAGGTAAGATGTACTTAGAGCTCAGGATCTCAGACCAAGACAGTGTCTTTCTCCAAAACTTAAGTAGATTCTTTAGGAAGACCTCCTTAGATGGTTTGGGTCATGTGAATCATTCCTGAACCAATCGCCGTGTCCCAGGGTAGTTGTCTACTGATTGGTTAGTCTGGGCGACATACACACACCAGGAACCTGGGTGTGGTGGGGGCAAATCAGCCTTACATGGACCGTGTGGGTTGAGCCGGAAATGGAAAGGCAAGTGTCCTATGTCCACTATGAGGAGTTCTCTCTTATTTTAAAACTATTTTGGAAAAGGAGACGTACCAGATGCCACAGAAATCTATTTCCTGTCCTTACCATCTGGTAATTCTACCTCTCTTCTAGCTTGAATTCCTTCTGCTATAATTTCCACCCATCTTATTCTGTCCCATCTTCAGGGTAGATTTAGATCAAAACCTCTTTCCTCACAGACACACCGTGAGGATTAATTAGGTTTTCCAGAAACCATCTGTAAAGTGCCATAGGATCTTCAGAACCAGATGCTTTGTAAAGATATGTTGCCATTGGAATCAACTCTTTATTTTTTATGCTTATCAGGGATGGAGGTGAGGCTGCATCAAAAGGCAAGGAAATTGAAGTTTGCAAATAGCACTGAGACTTCATCGTGACCATGATAACCATTCTTTTTCCTCTTCAAATACTATGCCTCTGCCATTCATGAGAAGTAAACACAAAGAACAATCATGATAGATTTGAGTGTTACCCTTCTCTGAAAGGAATAGAGGGTGAGAACAGGGGCCCAGGAGTGGCTAAACAGGTTGTATAATCCAAACCCAACCAGGATGAGCACCCCCAAGGATTAGCAGCTGGCTGTGTTGAGTGGCTTTCCTTTTTTAGCTCAGGTTAATGAGCTATGGATGATGTATAACTGTCTGGGCAGTGTGCGGACGTCACAGTCTGGGCTCCACTGTCAACCTGCAACACTTCTTTCTGAGGACTGTCAGGGACAAATGCTGGGAAGCACACTGCTTAGTGGGAGGGTCATAACACAGGCTTCAGGGAGCAAAGTGCAGGCTGGGCTCACAAGTCACACTTTAAGGAAGCCTGGGCACACTGTAGGGCTCTCCCATACAATCTGCTTACCTGGTTGCATGGGCCCATCATCAGCCAGCAGGGTGGCTGACACAGGAAACTAGTGTCCATTGCTGTTGAAGGGAGTAGGTCTGGAGTCCAGGATAGGAGCTCCATGTGTCTGGCTTTACCTCTTCAAAACCAAACGTCTTCTCCAACTTTTAATTTTAAAAAGATTCAAATACATAGAAAAAGTTGAAAGAATAGTCCAATGAACACTCATATAGCCTTTATCCAGATTCATTTTGACACATTGTACACTCTCTCTAGGTGGATAGATAGGTAGATATAGATATCTAGATAGGTAGATAGATATTTAGGTATTGAGATGATAGATAGATAGATAGATGATAATCTATAAAGAGATATAGATAGATATGGTATATATATGTAGGAGATCTATATATCTATATATCTATATATCTATATAGGTTATGTGTATGTATATTGCATGCACATGTATACATATGTGAATATGTATGTATATCTATCAAAAACTTTTCCCTAAACCATATGAGATTAAGTTTCACACTTCATAATACTTTACCCTTACATACATCTTCATAAATCTCCTAAGAGCATACTCTCCTATGAAAACACAATATAGTCATTACACCCAAGAATTTGGAATTGATACAATGCTAAGAGATAATATAAAATTTATCTTCAAATATCCCTGATCGTCCTTATAATGTCCTTTAAGCTGACTTTTTTCTACCTAGCTCCCAACTTTGTCTATGGTCAGAACATTGGCATTTTTGGAGAGTGAAGGGTCCAGACCCATTGGTTTGTAGACTGTTTCTCATTTTGGATTTATTTGATCATTTCCACCTGATTAGATTCAAGTTAAATCCATGAATTCTTAGCAGTGTGACCTTTAGCAAGTTGCTCAATGACACAGAGCCTCAATTCACTGATAACATTACATACTTCATAGGGTCGTTATGAGAACCAAGAGAGATAATACCTAAAGTTCTTAGCACAGGAACTGACAAAAATAAGCACCTAAAAACTCTTTGCTCTATGATTAGCATCATCATTCACATCACCATTCAGAGAGTGTTAGACTTGTTCCCAAACAGGTGTTCATCTGTGTTGGAAAATTCTAGGGTCCCTAGCCCCATTCTCCTCATCAAAAAATGAGGAAGAGGCCCTGGTGAATAGCTAACTGGGCTACTGTGAGAATCCAATAAGAAATATGATTGCACAGTGCAAACTGGAATATGATATGAAAGTGTAAGGAAGCATTGCTATTATTTTCTTCATTTACATACTTTTAAATCATTCTCTTTTGTAACAGAAAATCTCAAAGTGGGGGCTAAAACGAAATTAGCATCTTTAAAAAATCAAGCTTCTGTGATTAACTAATGCAATAGTTCTCAGATTTTTTTCAATCAGCAAAACTTATTTTTATTTTATTTTTATTTTTTAATTTTTTTAATGTTTATTCATTTTTGAGAGACAGAGTGCGAGTTGGGGGAGGGGCAGAGAGAGAGGGAGACACAGAATCCTAAGCAGGCTTCAGGCTCCGAGCTGTCAGCGCAGAACCCGATGTGGGGCTCGAACTCACGAACTGCAAGATCATCACCTGAGCTGAAGTCAGACACTCAACACCCAGGTGCCCCGGCAAAACTTAATTTTTAAATTAAATTCATGGAAACACAATACATAAAGTAGATTAAAGTATATCTACTCCAGGTGAAGGTTAGGGAAGAGATGGAGTACTCAGGGGCTTTGGGTCACCCCTGCAGAGACCCCAGGCTCTGAAGAGCGAGGCTGGCACAGTGAAGATGGGCTCCAGGCACCGCGATGGTAGGACCTTCTCATGTGGCCCCAGCCTTCCTGTTGACAGTTGCTCAGAGTCATTTCATCCTTTGTTGCCTCCTTGTTAATCCTGGCCCATTTCTGCCCAGGAATGGTATTAGCTCTCCACCCCAATGGCAATTTATTCAGTTCATTATTAGTCCTTATTAATTGCTTACAAACATCTTTCTATGGAAATAGCATTAAAGGCCTTCCACTCAGGAGACAGACATTGACAGGTCACATAACAAGGCACCCGTGATGTCTCTGGGCAGAGCAGCTCCCAAACTGTCATTGGCACCTGCATGCTTCACATCTACGTTCGAGGCTGAACCTTTCTGTAAGTCCTGCCTTGTCTGCAAGCCAGCAAACCTCTCTGTGAGCAGGTAGAACTCCATCAGCGTGCCCAGGCACTGCCCAGGCTGGAGCAGCGCCACGTGGTGGGGCAGAAAACTGACCTGAACTCAGTTCCAACTGGTGCCAGGCAGGCCACCTACTTCTCTTTTAATTTTCATCATCAGCCCCCCAGGCAGACAACAAAACTCTCACTTAAGGAACTTGTTCAAGGGCACCCAGCCATGGCAGAGTGGGATTGAAACCAAGGTCCTTTAGACTCTGAAGACTATGCACTCCCATCCGGAGGGTCATGGGCCAACCTGTTTCCTTAGGACTTATAGAAACACTGTGCCACATGGCATGGGTGATGGCTCCCTGCAACTGTTACCTCCTTTTATCCCGTCAACATCGTGTGGGACAAAGTATCAATGATACTAGCGAATGCTTATTTATAAATGGCTGTGTGCCAAGTGCTGTTAGTGCCTTCTGTGTATCAACTCATGCAATCCTCACCACAACCCCATGAGATAGGTACTATTCATTTTGCAGGTAAGGACACTGTGGAACTGAGAATTTCAGTGACTTGTACAGAGGAATGTCACATTGCTAGTGCTATCAACTGAATGTCTGTGTCCCACTGCCGCAAATTCATATGTTTAAGTCCTAACCTCAGTGTGATGGTATTAGGAGGTGGAGCCTTTAGGGTCATTAGGTCATGAGAATGGAGCCCTCATGACTGGGATTGGTGCTCTTAAAAGAGAGCCCAGGGAGTTTCCTCATCCCTTCTGTTATGTGAGGACACAGTGAGAACATACCCTTCTATAAACCAGGAACTAGGATCTTACCAGACACTGAATCTGCTGATGCCTTAATCTTGAGCTACTTAGCTTCCTGGAACCATAAGAAATAAATGTTTGTTGTTTATAAGCCACCCAATGTAGGACATTCTGTTATAGCAGCTTGAACAGACTAAGGCAGCTAGTAAGTGCTGGAGCTCAGATTTGAACCCTGGGGAGCCTACCTCTAAGACCTAGGTTTTTAACAATTATGCTAAAGCTGAACAAGGGCTAATTGCTATCTCCAGCCCACAGACAAGTGAACTAAGAGGTTTACAGGGGTTGGATGACCTGCCCAGGATCACATGGCATTCATTATAGGACCATATGCTGGGGTCTCAGGATGATGTGGAGAAGAGGCCAAAACTTTGTCTGTGAAATAAAAGTAGACTCTTTCCCACTAGTTGGAGTCAGGGCTAGACAAGCGAAATAGCTACCAAATAGCTCTGGAAGTCCAGAGACAAATTTAAAGCCAAGACTGGGAATAGTTGACAAGAAGACAAGCACAGTAACTAGGGCCGCACATATTGATTCCAGGTTAATTCCGAGGGCAGACAGCAAGGCTGAAATCCTTGTGGGAACTCTTTGGAGAGCCTCTGATCCCATCTTTTGGCTGGTCAAATATTTTCAAGACTTGCAAGGTGCAGAATTGCAGTTAACCATTAACAGTTGGGGCCATATTTGGAAGTGAGTCTTCTGACTCTGATCAAGCCTGAAGCCACATGGGAAGGGCTATATGTGGCACACTGTATGTGGGGGGTGCTCCTGGCAGAGGAGAGTCAACTGGGCTGAGAGTATGGCTGCTGGACTGTCTGGAACTTTCATTAGGCCAATGAGGGAGACCTTGCCTCCTTTGGTGCCCCTTCCTCATGAGGCTGTCCTTCTTACGGAGACGTGTACAAGAATGTTCACAGTAATTCCAAACTAGAAACAATCCCAAACTGTATCATCATTATGATGTATTCACACAGTGCAACATTCTACTGCAATGAAGTGTTCAAATTACTGCTGTATGTAACAGCTTGAACCCATTGGTAACTGTGTTCTGCTAAGTCCCCATCCAGTGCTGGGGTGCGGGCCAATCTCAGGGGCTTGGTCAGGAGTGCACCAGGTTGAAGCTGAGCCACAGTGTGTCAGGAAGAACTAATGTAATTGCTGGGCCCAAAAGGGAAGGCTGTCCAGGAAGAACCTGGTGAGGGCCAGAGAGTCCTTGTGAAAGTCCAGTAGGCAAATTGGGACAGATAAGGAAGGGCTTGGCACCTGAGGGACACAGCAGAGTAGGCTGGGCAGGATGCCTTTGCCATTGGTTTGAAAGGGTGGTTCAGAAAAGACAAGCCCTTTGCCCACAGCACCTGGGGTGAGCTTGGGGGAAGGCATGCCTGCTTTTAAAAGCTAATGTAACCTTTGATAATGTATGTAGGTATGGCTTCTGTCTTAGTCCAGACTTAGTTCAGGATTCTATAAGGGAATACCATTGACTGGGTGAACTATAAACAATAAACATTTATTGCTCATGGTTCTAGAGCCTGGGAAGTCCATGATCAAGGGGCCAGCAGATCCAGTGTCTGGTGAAGCCTTGCCTCCTGGTGCATAGATGTGTCCTCACATGGTGGAAGGGGTGAGGGACCTCTCTGGGATCTTTTCCATAAGAGCACTAATCCCATTCTTGAGGGCTCCACTCCCATGACCTAATCACCTCCCAATGGTGCCACCTCCTAAATACCACCACCTTGGGTGTTAGGCTGCAACACATGAATTTGGGGGTGGGACACAAACATTCAGCGTATAGCAGCTTCCAAATGGCAATGACACAAACTCTAAGTTTTAAGCCAACTACTCTTTAAGTTGCAGCTGCCTGTATATCATCTCTGTGGGATAGAAAAGCTCTAAGAGTCAATCAGCAAAGCCTTTCAACAGTCTCAAGTGGTTCCTGGGGCAGTTTGGCTCCTGGAGTCAGCGTGGCCATGTAGGTTGTGGAATGGTGCCTTCCAGAATTGTGCTGTGTACAACCTACACAAATATGTGCCTCAACCCTGCCTGTGAGGTCTGGCCCCTCCCCTTTCCCCCTTTCTACACTGTTCTTCACTCTACACACTAGCTCCACTGGTTCTCTTTCAACCCCATATATTTGCTGTGGTGGAATAAAGATGGCCACAAACTCTTTTACAGTCTCTCATTGAGAGATGGGTCCATGTTCCCGCTTCTTGAAGTGGCTTTGAAACTACTTTGGATAATAGAATACAGTAAAAGTAACATGGGGCTTGGTGTCTGGTCTAGACCTTAAGCAACCAGGGGCTTTCACTTCCTGCCTCTTGCAATACTCTTTCTGAGAGCCTGAGATTTCCATGTACGTAGTCCAACTACTCTGAAACTGCCATGTTGGAGTGACCACATGTAGGCTAACGGTCTCAACTGAGTCTAGCTTCCAGTCATCCTCACCAAAGTCCCAGACGTGTGAGGGAAGCCATCTTGGGCCCTCCAGACCAGCCCATTTGCCAACTGAATATCGCTGAGTGGCCTCAGTCAATGTCACATGAAGCAGAAGTGCCCAGCCAAGCATTGTCCACATTTCTGACCCACAAAGTTGTGAGATTGGGAAAAATTGTGGTTGCTCTAAGCTGCTGAGTTTTGGGATGGATTCCTAGGTAGGAATTCATAACAGGAACCCTTGCCATGCTCTCTCCTGCCACAGGACCTCAGAATTTGCTGTCCTCTCTCTCTGGAAGGCCCCTTCCTCCCCTCTTCATGTAGTTAGTGCCTGTCTTCACCCTCAGCCTGCATATGGCTCCCTCAGGGCAGCCTCCTGCTGGGTGACGCCATGTCCTTTTACACAGCACTTATCAAAGCAGCAGTTTTACATTCGTTTGTGTGGTTATTTCACAAATGTTTGTCTCCTGTGCTAGACCATTAGCAGGGGCCAGGTGTGTTTTATTTGCCGCAATATGCCCTAGCACCTAGCATGGCACTTGGCGCATAATACGCATCAACAAGAATTTCGTGAGTGGACGAGTGAGTGAACCCGTGGAAAGGTGATCCTCTTCTTATACCACGTTCCTTGAGACCTGCTTTCATTTAGAGCCACAAGAGCCATGTGTTCTCAGGGGCAAGGCCAAGTGGGTGGGGATCTGGAATCTCCTACTGTCTTGTCAATTAAAACAACGCTCCTTTTATGTATTTTAAACATTGGCATTCCTCATAGGATACATTGGAAGAAAAGTTTCCGGCTACTTAAAAAAAAAAAAAGTATGTTTGAGAAAAGAAGTATGTTTGAAGACCACTATCCTAGACCTTGCCCTTCCAGTCAGCTATCCCTTGCTGCTTCCCATCTTTTCTTCCCTTCTCTTTTCCTCACAGAAACCTCCATAGAACTAATGCCTGGCAAGGGTTTAAAAATAGAAGCCCCTCTCCCTCCCTCCCTCCCTCCCTCCATTTCCTTTCCTTCCCATCCCCCTGTAATTTGTTGTAAAAAAGGAAACTGTCTGGATGTGCTCCACTGAAAAGACATGCTCTTCCTGACTAAATAAAACAACAGGCTGATGTACCCCCCAGCCTGGTGGTCAAGACTCTGTGTGTCACTGTCAGTGGCAGGGCTGTGGGGCCCGGGCTTCTGTGCAGCAGCCTGCTCCCCTGCCCTGGGTGGGGCCCATTTACTGACACATACACTCACACACTCACACACACCACCACCACCACCACCACCAGTACCACCTGGCCACCTCATTCAGGTTTCCAGCTGGACCTTGAACTTGGTGGCATACATGGATGTGATCATGTGAGGACCCACCTAAGGTGCTGTCACCAGGAGCTCCTCCCAGGTCTTTCTCTTCTGGAGAGGGAGGAGAAAATGAGTCACGTTGCTCCTGGGGGTGAGGCCTAGAGTACAACGGCAGTCTGGTGTGCTTTGTTAGAAGCACAAAGGGTGCGTGTAAGCGTGTGTGTGTGACAGAGAACAGGAAATAGCAAGAGCAAGGCAGAAGATACCATGAGAATATGTGCAGCCAGTGAACACAGTACAATTATAAATGAAGACAGAGCTAGTGTGATACAGTAAAAACAATGAAAACTTTTAAGACTCAAAAGCTTAGTTTTCAATTCCCAGCTTCATCATATAACTGCTGTATAACATTGGGCAGATGACCTCACTTCTTTTGACTTCACTGATCTATAAAATGGGGATAATAATACTTGCCTCTCACCACTGTTGTAGGCTTAAATGAGGTCATATTTATTTGACGCCCACATGTACTTGGCAGTTAACAAAGCACCCTTGCTCTTCCGTGGGAGGGCATCTTGATGGTGTTTAGAAACACTCACTACAAGAAAACCGTCAGTGGCCAAAACTGCCCTCAGTGAAATTTATAATTTATTAAAATCTGGCACAAGATCACAGCTTCTTGAGAAAATTCAGACTGGCAAACTTTGATCCAGAAAAAATTAAATTTGGAAGGATTTTAAAGGCCACAAAATAAAACTTTCAATGATGGAAGCTATAATGAGTGAATTTTAACATGGACCCAAACCAGATCAACTGATCAAGTGGTTAACACACATTTTTTTCATATAAAATGAATTACCCCAATGAAAAGTTTCAATAACATTAAATGAGAAATAGAAATCGTTTAGCTGCTCTATATTAAAAAAGGTTGATCAAAAATTAAGTTGACTTGATGGGATTCTTTTTGCAAAATACATTCTCAAGGAGAGTGTATTGATGCATATATAATTCCTATTAAAACTTTGCACTTGTAAACACAGAATCAAATGTCCTTGGAGTACAAATGGTGAAACTGAAGCAATCTCAATCCTAATGATGATGATGATGACAACCATCATGAAAAATGTTTAGATGAAAGTGGGTGTGGGGTGGTTAGGTAGATGTGTTGGGATGTCTTGACCAAAAAGGAGTGTTTAGATAGAAGGCATGCTAGGATAGGGCGTGTGTGGTCTCTTGCCTCTTTATTCTTTAGGTTTATGCTGTGTTATTACTCTGAAGGGCTCGGGTAACAGCACAACAATGGATATAGGGAGATGGCTGGTGAAGACCAGCCCTTGATTCCTTCCACATGACCAAACCACCCAGAACAGACCCTGGCACAGGTTATTCAGTTCCCTCATGGGCCTATGATAACTCTGGGATGAGAGGCAGGAAGCCAAAAATTCATGGAACTGGAGCTCTTTGCCATAGCGTCTGAGTATTTACATGTGGATGTCTGCCAGCTTCGCTGGGGCCATGAGCGCCCTGCCCATCCATTCCACTACTTTTCTTATTGAGTCTTTTGGCAACTCCTAAGTATCCCACATTGGCTCTTTTGACTCATGTTCCCCTCCCCTTCTCTGCCTCTCTTGCGTTCTTCTTGCCTCTGGCATTTTTGTCTGAGGATTAGAGCCCAGACAAAAAAGGTGATGCTCTGGGTGAGTAGAGATGAGTATTTATTCCAGATGAGGGAAGTAGGACACAGGATGGGGGAAATTGTTGCAGAGGTGATGGGAAAGGGCACTCAGGCCATGTACCAGGACCACCTGAACGTTCACACACATAGTACACAACCTTGAACTTATACCTGCCTATCTCCTTTTCTTCTCCACACACTAATCCAGACGCACATGCCATATATCATGTCCATCATATATCATTGTCCAATCTTTTGCAATGCCTCTTCACCATGGCTTGCACAAAGCCCTGTCTTCCTGCAGCTTGCAATTGAGTATTTATCATTTCTCCAGCAAGCATTCACTGGTTGGAACTATTTAAAAATACAATGGGTAGCCTTTAAGGTAGTGAGCTCCCTGTCACTGAGAAGCCGGTGAATCATTAAGAATAACACAGGGATGCTTGCATGCTGAGTTGATTGGTTTCCATGGGGTCTGTGAATGTTTTTCACACTGTCCTAGGGTTTAAGACAGACTTGACTTATGGGAATTTAAAGAGCAAAGACCAGACAACAGAATAAACACATAAATAGATGGTATGACTTCACATCATGTACCTGTCAGGAGTAATTCATCTCCTTTGCTGGATGGGGGTGCAGGGAGCAGGAGGAATGGATGGGAATGAACAACAACTTAAAGAGGAGTTTTGTCCCCAACTTCCCCGCAAGGTTGTGCTGAGGGAAGTCTGGAACCTTGATTTAATGACCTTTTATTCTGGTCAGGGTAAAAGATTTGGTCAGTATCTGGTCATATTTTGAAAAGACCTATTTGGGCCAAGAAAACATGTGAGAAACCAAGATAGAGACCAGAAAACTGATTTATGTTTATAGTGGAAGACACTGCTTTTCAATACCTAGAATGATTATGTGCCTATGTCCAAGGAGCTCGTTCTAGGATCTCATATAGCTGAGCAGCCAAACAAAAGATAAAAAGCTTGTTAGGTGACATGGGGGCATGAGGAAGTGAGTCATATGCTCTTTAAAAATAATTTGGGGTGAGGCACCTGGGTGGCTCAGTTAAGCACCCGATTCTTGGTTTTGGCTCTGGTCATGATCTCACAGTTCAGGAGTTTGAGCCCCAAGTAGGACTCTGCACTGATGGTGTAGAGTCTGCTTGGGATTCTCTCTCTCCCTCTCTCTCTGCCCCTCCCCTGCTCATGTTCTCTTTCTCTCAAAATAAATAATAAAAATAATTTGGGGCAAGCAATAGGGAACAGCTGTCTCTAGGACCCCGAGGACTCCCACGGCTACATGCTTCTCCCTCTGCTGTACCATGGATGCACAACCCTAAGTCACTCTCTCTGGATCCCCTGCTTCAGGGCTCTGGGATGGGCAGGGAGGGGGCTTCCAGTGGTTGATGGTGCCACTCCAAATGACCTTCTCCTCTGCCCATGCAGTGTGCTCACCTCAGTCACAAAGAGCTCCTGCTGCTATGCCTTCAGCCTAGTTCACCTTCAAGCAACTCCTGGAATCTCATGTTTTGCATCTATAGAGCCTTTGTATAAATTATAGAATCTTAAAAAGTCAGAAACTATCAGACACTGGGAGGGACTGTTTAACCCCACATCCCCATTTCAATAAAGAAAAGAGAGAGGCCTAGAAAAAAAAAAAAGAAACAGACACACCCAAGGGGCAAGAGGAGTGTCCAGGACTCAAAGCCAAGCTTTCATCTAATCTACTCCCAGAGCTCAGTCATCCCTTACACCATCAGCGATGCATCCCCTGTGGGCAGCTGTACTCTCTGAGGCGAACTTTGACACCTGCAGCCTCACCCCTAATCACGTGGCCCAGCCATGTTGTTCAGTCCCTTGAACAGTGGAAAAACAACAAGGTCTACCTCCACTGACGCTGTTAATCTATTACAGATGCAGGAAATGTGAGAAAGATCATCCTCAGAAGGGGTGATCTGATTTGTGCAACCAATTACTTCTTTAAATGGCTGTCCTCCCCCAACATTGGTGGTACAATTGGAGTAAGTTAGGCACAGGAGCTTGTATAGCCAGGTGTGATCTAGGGACCAGGTTTGCAGGGGAAAGAGCTGTTTCCAGTATGAGAGGGCTATTCTGTCTTCAAGGGCATGAATTGACGTGACCTTCCTTAGGTTCTTTGTCCCAAAGGTCAAGAACTTCCATCTGCTTTTTTTGGGAGATGAAGTCCTCACCATTTCAAAGAAGATGCTCTCTATCAGTCATTTCTTTTATCCTGGCTATTTTCATTTCTATATTCTGAGCTTAAACCAGAAAGGTGTCTTGTTCCCCATTAAGGAGACAAAAGGCATGAATGGGAGGAGTGCAGTGAGAGTGGAAACGGAAATGAGGTTTTGGTTTAGGCTTTGGTTTTAGAAGCTTGTCTTCCTATCTCTACAAATTATAAAATTCCATTTAAAAAATGTTTATTTATTTATTTTGAGAGAGGGAGAGCATGAGCAAAGGAGGGGCCGAGAGAGAGGGAAAGAGAAAATCTCAAGCAGATTCCACACTATCAGTGCAGAGCCCAACACGGATCTCATGAACTATGAAATTATGACCTGAGCTGAAGTCAAGAATTGGATGCCTAACCTACTGAGCCACCCAGGTGCCCCATAAAATTCCATTTTTAATGGTGTCCTTCAAAGCATATCTTCTATCTTAACTGAATTTTTGATAAATCTTTAATAAAAACTTGATAATAAAAATCTAAATACACAATAAAAATAAAACTGTTCAGTAGTTATAAATGATGTTTTATTGCCTTAAGTTTTAAAGATTAATGAAGTAGTTTCCTTGAAAATTCTGAGTTTTTATTAAGCTCTCATCTTACAAAACAGCTTTCTGAAAGCGCTGATTTTGCTTGTATATTTTTTGGTTTTCTGCTTTACTTTTTTGCCTGCAGTTTCATTATACCACTAGGTCAACAGAGCACGGTGAGCTCCCCGACTCTCCCCTTCACTAGACGTAATCCTGAAAACACATTCATTGAGTCTCTGCATTGTTTTAAGCTCTTTACATCTTATTCTTTCCAACAGTTTTATTAGATAAGTAGTACTATTGCCCTCATTTTATTGATAATGAAGCTAAGCCACGAGGAGGTTAAATAACTTGCCCAGGAGTCTCTGAAAACCACAACAACATGCATCACTGTATGCTTACATGAACACGTTTATTTCCACTCGTTTTCATAGGTACATCCACTGACCTACAAATGATCCCATGTTCTACGTGTGCCAGGAAATGCGTTGGCAGAAAATACACATGTTGCCACAAGGACACATCTTTCCCAAACCTTATCACATTCATTTACTTGAGTAAAAAAAATTTAACATTGCTGTGAAACAACAGTACACGAATGCTGTGCCACCAATTCCAACTATACGAATGGACAAATGGATATACCTGCGTGCGCGTGCGCGCACACACACACACACACACACACACACACACACACTGGGGGATGGAGCTTATATTTGGAGAATTCTCTGAGGCAGAGGATGCTGACTTTCTTGGCCATGCAAGTGACAGTATGTAGTGCTTCTGTCATGAAAGTCCAGGGTGGGGTGCTGACAGAGATGAGCAGGTTTACAGGTTTAGTGCTCCTGTGCTGACCACACACACCAAGCATAATGTGTGAGTCCTTGACCCTGGCTGGAGTCCAGCCCTGGAACTGGACCAGTGGTGTGGCCGCTGGGATGAGCCCTGAATGTGGCTGGTCTTTGCTGCCATGCACCTCTTCAGGGCCTTTCCCCTAGAGCTTCTTTCACCTGCTTTGGGGGAGTGGATCAACTCTTTCATGCACCTCCTGCCATGATGCTTTCACAGCCAATTAAAATTCTATTCCATTCCCAGCAAGGGAGCTGGCAGCCTTGGGTCTCCCCAGCAGGTTGGACTGGCTGCAATTAATGTCTCTTCTGGAGCCTGATTAGCTAAGGAGAGGCCAGGATACTTATCCTACCCCCAAGGCCACCTATAAATTAGGAAATGGAGGTTCCCCATCTTGTTGCCTCTATTCTGAGTCATCAGTTAATGCAAATGTGTTAACCCTTTCTTTTTCATTCTTGATATTGGAGCTGGATCAGAAAGCCAAGATGTCATCTCTCAACTGGGCAGTCGAGGAACACAGGGAGGAGAAACCCCCAGATTCTCTTACTATCCAAATTCCAGCTCATTGGAATGAATTGAGGGCGTACCCACTGTGTTAGCCACAGGCTAGGAGTTGGGGATTCAACAGAAGCCATAGGCATAATGTTTAGTGTTATTATGTGGAAGCTTTAAATGAAGAGGGTAATGCATAGAAATAATGCATTTAAGGGAAAAAAGAGAAAAGTCCAAATGACAGAAAAGGAGAAGAGAAGGAAATTAACACATATGGAGTGTTTACTGCGTTTACAGACATTGTACATATATTATAGCAAGGAATCCTACGAAGCTCTGCCTTTTTACAGATGATGGAAGCAAGACTCAGAGAAGTTAAGGAAATTGTCCAAGGTCATAGAGCTAATGTGATAGATTGATTGTACTAATGGCCTTAGATCTTTATGCTTCCCTCTAGTCCCTTCCTTTTGGTAATGCCTCTTCACATTGAGTCTGGAGTAGGCCACATGACTTGGCCAATGGGACATTAGCAAACTTGATATAAGCAAAGGCTTGAAAAGAGCTTGCACATCTGGGCCTACCCTCTCTTACTGGCAGGAACTCTTCCGGCATTATGTGAACAAGCCCAGGCAGTCCTATTGGATGATAAGAGACATGTGAGCAGAGGGGGGCTCATCCCTGATCACCAGCCTCTAGCCAACTCACATATGCAAGAACGAGCCCGGCCAAGCCCAGCCAAGCCCAGCCAAACCAGAGCAGTACGACTCAGCCAACTTGTAGACTTGTGAAAAATAATAAGTGGTAGTAATTTTATGCCATTAATTTTGGGGTAGATATGCAGGAGCATAGTTAGCAGCTGAAACTAACTGACACGGCTAGCAAACAGCAGGGCTAGAAGTTGTTTGATCTTAAAGCATTGTCCATTCATCATGAAAAGATAGGAAAAGACTGAAATTGTAGCAGGGACAATAAGGCGAGATGATACCTTTAACAGCAAAGTCGCCCAGTCACATATGAGTATTGTTGCATGCAGTGACTGTACGTACTCATACCTAGCTGTCTTAGAGGGCAGTTATCCAGGTGAGGGGTCTTAAATGTGGAACCCGTTAGCCCCAGGTGTCTTAGCTTTATAGGTCACCATCCCAGAGACTGAGCTGTCCTGGCTCTTGACAAAAACACTGAGTCATTCCTGTCATCATATATCAGGTCCTTGGAGAAAAAAAATCCCTCCCTTGCCCCCAGCACCCAGGGTAAGATTCTGCAGCTTCCAGTGGGCTACGTACTCCCTGTTTCTCCTTTATGGCTGAGACTCTCCCCCAAGATTGCCTCAGTTATCTTGCTGAAAATTCTGGACTTAATTCTGCGGTCCTGTGGTCACCTCCTGCTCGTCCCCCACAGTGGAAACAAAGGTAGAAAGGAATAGACCGCCTGTGTTTTCTCAGCCTTTTTTCTCAGGGTCACAGCTATGGTATTACTGACAGATGCCCATGAGAATGTGGAGAAAGGACAAGATCTTGAATATGAGGCAATAACAGGAGGTAATGACACACGGTAATGACAGGGATGGAAAACGGGTCATCTTGCAGAAGATGACAATTTGGTAATGTGCACCAACAGCCTTACAAATGCTAATGCCCTTTGAATTAGGAATTCCACTCCAGGACTGTCTTTTAAGGAAATAATCATGGATATGAACTGTGAAATCATGGGTCACCATGAGAAATTTTTCCTTTTTTTTTTTTAAGTAGGCTCCACCCTGAGCGTGGAGCCCAACACAGGGCTCGAACTCACAACCCTGAGATCAAGACCCGAGCTGAGATCAACAGTTGGATGCTTAACTGATTGAACCATCCAGGCGCCCTCACCATGAGAAGCTTTTCATGACATAGTGTGAATGGAAAGATACAAGTTAAAAATAGACTGAATATTATGTTTCTGATTTGGGGGAAATTATGTGTCTGTGGGGGGGGCATAGTTATAAGGAAAATTTTGATATATAATAAATCTCTCCATGTTTTTATGTGATTTTGTCTGTCTCAGCCTTTGGACATGAGGATCCTTGGCTGTCTGAGATGTAGTAGGAAAACTTACCTTAAAAATCCAAGCAATTGGTGAAGAACCAGAAGAAAGTGGCTGAAATGATGCATGACATGAGAACGGGATCTAAAGCTAAAACTTTTTGCTGATGGATGGCTGCTAGGGGGGAGACAAACGTGGTTTCACACAATCACGACATCTAAGGGGAGGAGCAGTGTGGATGAGGCTCACCAAATCCCAGAAAATGACTAAAGTCCCAGAAAAGTCTTGATTGTCTGCCTGACCACCTCGCCATCTGAAAAAGGTTAAAGGCAAATAAAAGGAAGTGATATTATGCTTACCAGCCACTGATTAAACGAAGCACAGGCCTAAAAACCATGGCAAAAGCTGAGAATCCAGATGGGTTTGAGAAAACACGTCCCGGTGTGTGTGTGTCCTGGGCAGGCACCCTCTTGTGGTCTCTGCACGAGGGCCCAGAGCCAATGCTCAACCAAGGCCCCTGAATGGCTCCTTAAAGGAGGAGACTGTGGGCTATAGTCTCAGTCTTTTGGAGGGAAACACTGTCCATCCATAAATACCCACACCCTCTTCCTTGAGTACCGAAGCCTGGGCTGTTCTATGAACTTTGGACTTGTTCTATGGTGTTTCTCGTATATGCATCCAAAAGGGAAAACTGGAGGGCACTGGTGAACATGGGAACCTCTGGGACCCCCTTTCCTGGCATAATCTCTATACAGCACCACTCCATACTTCAGGGTTGGGGGCAGGCCCTCTGACCAGAGGCATGGGGGATAAAGAGAAGGGCCTTTGAAAACCACCTCCTTCCCAGCCCCAGAAGTAAGGAATATAGAATTCTCTCAAACAAAAAGTAAAATTGCCAACATGACAGAAGCTGCTCGGAGCAGCTTAACAGAAGCTTGGAGTCAACAGACCGGAGTCTATTCACACGCCATAGTAATTCCAATTCTACTTAGCGAGCTTATTCCTGACAGGGAAGCACAGCCAAGACTTCAGGAATAGTATGCTTCCTTGAGAGGTGTGAAAAGAACTGGGCTGAGCTTGCGGCAGAGTCTGGAACGGGAATGGCCCTGTGAGAGGCGTCAGTCCAGCAGGGGAGGAAGCCCTGAGCCCACGGTGGGAGAGCACCCCTCCATACCACCCTGGGGAAGTCCCCCGCCCTCTCTGGGCTTCAGGCTTTGCCCTCTGAACAGAGGATAATCTGAACAAAGCTTGTCACGAAGAAGAAATGGAAGTCCCATGCAGAGAAAGAACTGAAAAGCACGTCGGTGTTTACTCTCTGTAAAGCAGGCAGGGCATATTATAGGGCAAAAATCTCTTTTCCCTCTCATACTTCTCTTCTCTCGCTAAACTCCTTGTGACACAGATTAGCCTCTCTGCTCTGCTTTCACTGCCCCTCATAAGGGCATCACCAAGTCGTCGGTTGGCCCTGGGGACACATTTTCACAGCCTTGCCTGAAAGGGCAAGGGGAGAGTGGAGTGACGGCTGCAAACACTCACAGCTTAATGCCTTGTCATTTACCCCGTCATGGGAGGAAGGAGCACAAGCATGTGAGGGAGAAAGCGCAGGGAGGGCTCCCAGGAGAGGCCGAGGCCAGCAGGTGAACGGGAGCTGGAGTATCTGGTTTGTTCTTCCCTCCCCCGAAATACCAGGGTAGTTAGCAGCACCTGGAGGCCCCTGGCCTTCAACACACTGTTGTTACCTGACACTCATTATCCAGGCTCCCAGGCAGCTTAAGTGGTCACTGGTTTCAGACCGAGGAGCTTCGTCTACAAGGTGGTCAAGTGAAGTCCTTGGTGAGGTAGCCAACTGCAGAGACCCCTCGGCCGCAGTGCGAGAGAGCATACCCCCTGCCTGCCTCCTTTCGTTAGGATGTGGAGAGACCCCGTAAGACCTGATGGGTACATGAGAGACAATGAGGAATGATCTACAACGAGCACCCACTATGTGCCAGCTGGGTTCTAAGTACTTGTCGTTGTGTATTATTTCGTTGAATCTCCGGGAGACCCTGGGGAGGCAGGGGAAGCATCTTTGGTCCCACTTTACCTCTGAGCAGACTTACCACAGTCACACAGGTAATAAATGACAGAGCAAGGATTCAAACCAGCCAGTCTGCATCCACCGGCCCTAGTCGCCATGCTATACCGGCTCATGCGTGGCAAGTGCTTAGAACAACAGCCGCCCCCAGCGCATGCTCAGTGAGCGTGAGCTAGTAAGAGAGTCAGCCATAGCAGTGGCAGCGTTTCTAAAACCGTACAGATGGGCATGATGGGCCTGCGGCTCAGTGTGGGTAAGTAATCTGCTCGGTGCCCTTCACCACTGAGTGGAAGAACCAGGATTTGAACTCAGCAGTCAAAGCTGGCACACAGGGCTCAGTACATAGTAAGCATTCAATATGTGTTACCTATTGGTATTTGTTTTTATCTTTGTATGCATAAGAGTCTTAGAGTGATGTAGGAGACAGAAGGTTTGCTGAAATGTATCTGGTCCAGGGCTTTGCAAAATGAGTCTCAGCCAACCTTGCTTCAAAGAGAGGAAGAGTGGGTCCACATGGAATCAGAATCTCTGGAGCAAAGCCTGGGTAGCCTCGTAACAAGCTTCCAAGTGGTTCTTACGTATGCTGAATTCTGAGAACCAGGGACTCAAGGCCTAGATGGCGTAAAGCCAAGCTCACCAGCCAGAGGTTGGCAGCGCTGGTGTGGGCACCCAGGAGAGACCCAGCTGTTCTGTTTTGCAGGAGTCAGCCACAGAGAAGGTTCTGAGTGCCTAGGGTTGTGTTTTTTGAAACGTTCATCAAGGGTGGCACATCATCATCGTTTACACTTGTAACATCTGCTGTATCCCCTCTACACACCGAGTGATGTGTTCATTACAGTGGCTGAAAATTAATTTTTGCAGAATTGCACCGCCACCCCTTCAAAGAATACAAAGGTTTTGCACAACTGGAACCGGGCATCCCTCTGCCAATGTACAGGGAGTGTGGAGGGCCGACCCCAGGGGGCAGTTCAGTATTCCCCCCTTACTAACATGCCATTGACTTGTGCCCCTGCTTTGGCCACCTTTGAGGGAAAGAAAGAGGACTTTGTGACCTGGAATTTCTGCACTTTCACCCTGGCGGCCTGGAGCCCTGGAAACAAGCCCAGCTCTGTGCCGTATGCACATTGCCCGATTCTGGCCAGCGGAGGTTTGTCGAAATTACATTTTTCTATTGAGTCAGGCAAAGGAGTGAGGGCAGAACAGCCTTTAATTTGAGCTCTTTGGTAATGATGGCAAGGACCATGATGAGTTACACAGAAAGACAAACGGACAGGATATTGCCCATTTAGGTCATTAGAAATACAGATATGATTATGAATATACGCATAAGACATGACCTTCTTTCTTTCCTCCAGCCCCTCATATAGCTTCGTTTATTTATTATGCAGGCTGTGTTTGACTGTATGGAATTAGATGTTATTTAAATTCAATTATTGTGAGGTTAAGTTCTTCTTTCTAGTACCAGTTGAGTAAATTTAGAGGCAGTTAGAGGAAATAGGTACATTTGTCTTCTACCGGTTAAATTATAAGGGGAAAAGCATTGCAGGAATAAAATAATTATCATGAAAATGAAAGCCCATGGTTTGGAGGGTTGGGTTTGGGTCTCTGTGTTGGTGTTCCTTGTGTCTTTCTGTATTCTTTTTTTCTGAACTGATGAGCAGCGAGGCTGGAGATTTTTCCATGAAGAGGGAGGGAGATTCTACGCGTGTGTTTTGTGTGTGTGTTTGTGAAATTAAGCTGCTTGGTATGAGAGCAGAACTAGAAATAATTATGTGGCTAATTGGATTTAGTGTGGATAACTATAGCTCATTAAGGCCCTAAATCTTTTTTTTTTCCTACTTGGTAATAGAGTTCTTTCTTTTTAAAATCAAATTACCTTGCAACAACTCCTTATTTCTTTGTGCAAGGGTTGACACACTGTTAGTCTCCAGGAGCCAAGGTCTGGCCTTGGCAACACTGAGACGGGAAACGAGAAGCTGGCCGGTCTGGCTGGGAAGGGTCTCTGTTTGGTGCCTATGTAATAGGCATCTCAACATTGACACGTCCAAAACTGAGCTCCCAATCTGCCCTCCAAAACCTGTCCTTCCCTGAGTCTTTCCCATCTCAAATGAAAGCAACTCCCCATCCGTCTCATGGCTCAGGTCAGAATCAGCGTCATCCTCGATTTCTCTCCTTTCATCCACCCATCCAGGCCATCGGCAAATCTTATTATCAGTGTCTTCAAAACAGATCTAGAAGCTGACTGCTTCTCAGAACTCCCACTGCTTCCATACGGGTCCAAAACAGCATCATCACCCGCCTGGATTACTGCAACAGCCTTGTCTTTCTACTTGGCCCTTACTTCTGTCTGGTCTGTTTTCAGTACAGCAGTCAGAGTGATCCTGTCAAACATGGTCAGATCATATCACTCTCCTCTCCTCAAAACTCTCTTTTCTCATTCATAGTGAGTGCCAAGTTTTTAAAGTGGCTGTCTCCTGATTTGTCTCTCATTCTTCCTCCCCTTTTTATCTCTGACCTCATCTCCAACTCCCCTTCCCCTCATTCACTCTACCCCGGACACACCAGTCTCTTTGGTGTCCCCAAAACATGCCAGGCATGCTTCTGCCTCAGGGCCTTTGCACATGATGTTCCCTCTGCCTGAAATGTTCAGCTCCCAGGTATCTGCATGGTGTGCCTCTTGACCTTCCCCAAGTCTTCACTCAAATGTCCCTGTTTGGTGAAGCCTGTCAGCCACCCTATTTAGAATACCAACCTTCCCACTCCCTACTCTTCTATTTTCCTTTTCCCTGCTCATTTTTTCTCCATAGCACATGACAACATCTTAGGTACTTATAGTTTATTTGTTTATATTTTTTATTGTCTTTCTCTGTCTAGTAGAGAATTTGGTTAGTTCTACTTGCCATTGTATCCTTGTCACCTAGAACAGAACCTGGAACATACTAGATGAATGCTTGATGAATACAGGAATGACTGAATGAGGCCCAGAGAGGTTAAGCAACTTTCCCAGGGTCACACAGATTGTAAGAGCCTGGATATACCTGAGACTTCCTAGGATTAGAGTCCAAGCTCTTAACCACAACATTAGGGTCGGTAATGGATGATGTACCTAAACTGCACCCCAAAGCTAGGGCTTCTGTTGTCTCCTTTTTCCTGATCTTCTGGAGCTGCACATTGCAGCAGGGCTGGGGCTGTCTTTGCGTCACTAGACTGTATTTGTGTCTTTCTGTGGCAGGGATGCCTGGTGCCTGTGTGGGTGGAATGGGAAGTCTTGGCTTACCTGCCACTGTCATGGCAACCAGGTAACCTAAGGACTCCAGAAGCAAGTCCTTTCAGATGGAGAGGAGAAAGAATGGAAGAAAGCTGAAAATAAACAGAAAGAAATCTGTGAATGGAGAAACGACTGGAGTCTCACACCTGCAGCTTGCCTTGTCATTGGCAGTGAGGAGAATCCACCCAGTTCTCCTCCCCGCCCACCAGCTCAGCCACAGCCAAAGGCTGCAGATCAACCCGTCCTGCCTCTTGCCTCTAGCATGACCCCACTTAACCCATCCAGGAGGGTTGTGCTCTTCTGTGCAACATCCCCAGGGAAGGAGAGCCCCCCAAATGCTCTCAGCATTCCCGTGGTAACACAGAGGACAGTCCTGGACCGGAATTCGGCAGGATCTATATTCTGATCCCTCATCCATCTCACAAGGGCAGACTGTCTTAGATAGTTCTTTAATCTCACCCTCCCACAGGGGCTCGACGGACCCTTTACCTAAGGCATGGCTTCTTCCTTATTTGCTAGTAGGAGAACAGAATAGAGCTATAGTAGAAAAAAACTATGAAATTAAAGTCCTCATGGAAACATGAGTTAGAATTGCAATACTTGCACAAGAGGACTTACTTGTGCCAGGCACTGTATCTAGCACTTTGTGGGCATGACATCATGCCACCCTTGGAGGAGGTAAGAGTTGCTTGCAACAGAAAGATAAAGAAGCCTCAGAGAGGTTGAGCAGCCTGCCCAAGTTTGCACAGCCGGTAAGCGTGAAGAGGCATTCAAAACCTAAGGAGCCAATCTCTGAAAAACATGCTCTTCATGCCTCCCCGACACCATGTCCCTTGGGGGCCAGGGTTTTTGAGAAGACCTGATTTGTCTTGCCTTAGTCATTCCCTGGGCCCCAAAGCTTCAAGTAGAACATCAAGGAGTGTTTAGGGCCCTTTGCATTTAATGAGCCCCTTTGATCCGTGGAGTTTGCTGAGCTCTGCAGACAAGATCATAATAATCCCCCCAGCCCGAGGGCTGGTGTCTCAGGAGCTGGACCAGAGGGGCTCATCCTCTTCTACACCTGGTGCCCATCCAGTCAGCCAATGCCCGTTACTGTGCACCAGTAATGTGCTGAGTTCTATGGGGCACACAGGAACAGCTCCAATCTTGGAAGACACAGAGAAGAACCACTCAACTGTGGGTGGCAGCATGGGGAGAGGAGACAGGTCTGTAGCTAGCAGTCTGGAAAGACTTGGCAGAGGGGTACCAGCTGGGCAAGGAGGCTGGAGGAGAGACAGAGAAGAGACCATGGGCACAGGTGTGGGAGGGACAGTGGGGACAGAGTCCACAGGAGGGATGAACGGGGTGCTGAGAAGCTTGGAGGCAGGTGTCACAAAGACCTGGCATTAGATTCTGGCCATGCCACCGGCTGGCTGAGTGACTCTGAGCTGGTCATTTAACCTTCTCTTCAATAAGGGTTGTTCTTACACTCAGAGGCATTTACCACTTCCTGCTCCAACACTTCAGCTTTTAGCAGAGTTTACTGCACAGATCATCTTAAGGCTAACCTGAGTTCGTCTGGCTACCGGCTCATTTCCATCTCTTCTGCTCTTGAAGAAGCATAGGCCTGACCAGTCAAAGGTGGTAAAGCGGCCTCTTAGAAGCCTTAAACATGACAAAGATTATGGCCCTTCTCCCAAATGTACATAAAAATATACTAAATCATCACATACAAAACTTATGTAAATGCTAAGGTTAAAATAACATCTTTCCAGATTTATTATTATTATTGTTATTATTATCATCATCATATGATAATATATGTGCCTAGCCAGCAGCTCTTCCTGCCCTGTCTCCTGGTTGCTGCTGCTTGGAAGCAAGGAGTGTAGACTTCTCTGCCACTTGGCAACATTGCCAGGGACCGGAAGTCATGTCTCTTACTCCACTGGCAATTTGACGTGGCTGCTTAACAACCCGATTAATCAAACCCAGCTCATCCTGTTAGAATTAATGAGCCTGGGAAATGCTGCCATGAATGATGAGGGCTTTTGCCCCTCCCCCAACACCTCTCCCCACTCTCTCCCTCCTGCTTCTTTCTGAGAGCCACACAGCAACGACTCACTACCAAGGGCCCTTGGACCTGGAAGGGTGTGGTGAGCGTCCAGCAGTGTGGCCGTCTCCTGCCTCTTCTACTCTCCCAGGCACCACAGCTGCCCACCTGGAGCCAGAGCTGGCCATGTTCGAGGGGAGCAAAACTTGTTTATCAAACAGATATGAATGCATTTTGCCACCAATATTGGATGGAGAGTCTGTTTCAGGCACTATATTAGGTGTTAAGGATGCAAAGATGGAAACGATATTGTCCCTGTAAGGGATCACGGTGTAGTAACCTAGAGACAAATGGGGGAAGTGCTGCAACAGAGGGTATGGGAAGGGCGGGAGCCACAGTGAAGGGGGCCCGTCAATACTGGAGGAGCAGCGTGGGGAACCAGGAAGGGTTGTATGGGGACCAGGCACTTTGAGAATTTCTACCACCAAGTTCATTCATGGCGCATACATACAATGAGTGCTGGGCACTGGGCAAGGTGCTGGGGTCCAGAGGTCCACAAGTGGACACGGTCCCTATTCTCCTGGACTGGGCAGTCTCATCCCTGTTCCTCGGGACAGTGCAGGGAACCTGAACAGACACTTGATTAGCTTTTTCATTTACTCAAACACAAATGTTGTTGAGGGCCTTTGGGGAGGAGGGCTAGGCATTGGGGGAAAGGAGTGAACAACCCCTCATCCCTGCCTTCCAGGGCTTCTCTGACAAGTAGACAGGCATACTCACAGATCCTTATAAGGAGGTACTCAGTGCTCTAACAGGGATCTGCCCAAGGTGCTCGCACAAGGCACTCAGAGATCAAAGAACTGAGCTCAACCTGGAAAAGTCAGGGGTGACTCCCTGTAGGAGGTGGTATTGGAACTATCATGAAGATAGAGAAGCAGTGTGACAGGTAGACCAGGTACAAAAGAACACTGTAGACCTCATCCAGGCCAAGGTGTGGTCTTTGAGTGATAGGGGTTGAATTGGAAGGGAAAGATGATTCTGTGCATCTTTGGAGGGAACAGCTGGTTCTACAGTCAACAGCAAAGACCATGGGTTAAATGTGTGTCTTATAGGTCAGGTGCTCCTGTGCTTGCTTGTTCAAAATGGGGAACAAGATGTGGTTTCCTGAATGGTGGAATCTCCAAGTTAGCAGGGACGTGGCTTACGTGGCCAAATCGCAAACACACCAGTGTGGGGCACAGGGACATCTTCTGGGTCCTTTGATAGGAGTGAGGTGGAAGGGCTGGGTCCACAATAAACGAGTTGGAATGGGAAGGGAAGGCATAGGGAGTAAGGAGAAAGAGAACCTGGGGTAGGTCAGAAGAAGGCACAGGCTGGGGAAGGGGGGTGGCCCAACTGTCAAGTCCTTAAGAAAGCAAATGAGGGACTTGGGGGTGGTGGGATTTAGCAAGTAGAAACCACGGACTCTGAGCTGGGAGGGAGAAAGACAAGCCAGAAGGGGAAGGAGGGAACGGGGAGGGGAGAGAGAGAGAAAAAGAGTCAGGGAGGCTCACAGAGGCACTTTGGGGCCGCCACGTCGGGCCTGGCAGGAAGCAGATACACGCCAGCTTCAGTCACGGTCATTGACATGTCGTCACAGGGTGTTCTGGAGGCTAAGCCCATCTCTGCAGTCTACTCACAAGGGTCTTCAGATCCTGCCACCATCTCGCTGGGCCAGGTCCTCTGCCTCCCTGCTTCCAAGCCTACCCTAGACTAGGCTTCGTGGCCACTCCCAGCCAGGCCCAAAGGACATGCCTGCAGGGATGGATACACACCTCTTAGGTCCTTGGGATTCATGCCTACCCCACCTGCCAAGGTTTAGTCACTCAGGGACCCGGGGAGGGAGGCTTCACAGAGGGACCTGAGTCTCCACGTGCTGGTCTGCGGGGGAGTGCAAAGGCTTCAGACCAGAGCTCCAAACTCGGGCAAAATGACACTCACGATATGTTTAGAAGACTTGCCTTTGTTGTGGACATCTCACTATTGGGAGACTTTACATAAAAATCGCTCCCTAGATTCCCACGTGCAGAATGGGCTGGCGCTGACAGTGGCTTTCCCTTTCTTTAACTTGCGGTCTGGACCTTAGATTGGCCCGTGTCCCTACCAGCTGGCTGCCTGTGTCACTCGCATGGTCTGCCTGGCTCTGAGGGCATTAGAGCTTGAGACCCCCTTCACAGAGAAGTCCGCCAGGCTGGCACCCTCTTTGGACAGCAAGGGGCTTCCATAGACACCGACCCGCTCATTTTTACAGGCACCCTAGGCCTTGGGCGGCACCCAGTGGGTACTGAGGCTCTGAACTGTTGGTTGAATTCACTGAGGCTGCCTGGCTCCCCTGTCCCCCATGGACTTCTGGTGCTTCCCGACAAAGCCCGTGACCTGGCTTCAGTGGTGTGGTCTGCCATCCCTGGGTGGCCCCAACCGTCGCTCCACACGCTGGGCGGGGACCTCACCGCCCTCTGCCTCTCTCCCTGCAGGGGGAGCTGCTGAGCCCATGCCGCTGTGATGGCTCGGTCAAGTGCACGCACCAGCCCTGCCTCATCAAGTGGATCAGCGAGCGGGGCTGCTGGAGCTGTGAGCTGTGTTACTACAAGTATCACGTCATCGCCATAAGCACAAAGAATCCTCTGCAGGTATGACCGGGAGCGAGGATGGTCTCCCCTTCGAGTCCGGGCCAGTCTGGAGAAAAGGAACGAGACGGGCCGCGTGGGCAAGACGGCAGTGGCCTGGGGGCAGAGGGGATGAGAGAAGTCGTGTTTTCTCCTCGGCCTCAGTAAGAAGGGAAAGGGATGGGGCAAAGGGAAAGGAAAGATTTAGAAAGAAAGCAGTGTGAGCGTGAAGTGGTAGACAGGATCAGTGAGCCAAGGGAGGGAGGGAAGGAGGGAGAGATGGCTGGCTGGCTGGCTGGCTGGATGGATGGAAGGGGAAAGGAAAGAAAGAAACGACGGAGGGGAGGCAGGGAGGAAGAGAAAGGAAAGAGGGACAGACCAGAGGTCAGATGATAGCAGAATGGAAAAAGGACAGAGGGTGAGGGGTATGAGGAGGAAGACTGAGGGAAAGCTAAGGGCGGGGAAAGAAGAAATGAGGAGGGAGGAGACTCAGGGCCACTGCCCAGACTTTGATGTGCACTCAGTTCACCCGGAGTCTTGTTTAAAAAGCAGACTGTTGGCAATAAATTTCATATATTAAAAAAAATTAAAAAAAAAAAAAAAGCAGACTGTGACTCAGGAGTCTGGGGCGGAGCCCGAGATTCTGCATGTCTAACAACCCAGGGGTGATGCTGATGCCGCTGGTCCACGGACCGCCACACTCCTAGTGACAAGGGACAGGGGGAAATGGAGAAGAGACAGGAGAGGGAGGTGGCGAGAAACAGAATGGAAGGCAGAAGGAAAAGGGAGGACTGGGAAGGGGCGACCCTGAGGGGCAGAGAGGGCCAGGCCGGGTGGCGCCCGCCGCAGGGATTCGGACAGGGCCGCACCCGCACCCTGTTGTCTCCCATCCTCCTGCCCCGTCCGGAGCTGTTGGCGGGCCCTGCCCTGCCTCGAAAATCCTCCAAACCCAACAGCGGTCCCTGTGAGGCGCACCCACATGTACAGAGAGCACTTTGCTTCCGGAAATACCTCTACGTGTGCCTGGTCAGCCAATGAAGCTGCCACACAATCAGCCAGCATGCCAGTGAGGAAGGGAGCTTCAGGGGCCCGACATAGCTGTTTCCCTTCTCCTTTCTCAGCGGGAGGGGGCAGAGTCGATTCTGCGAGCCCAGGAGGGCGGTGGTTCGGGGCGACTGTGGGGGTGGGGTCTTTGCAGGGAGGGTGAGCCAGAAACCTGGGGCTGCAGTGTCTGGCGCGTTTGATTTTAAACACAATGTAGTCGTACACAAGGCACTGTCAGGAATGTGTGCGTGCGTGTGCGTGCGTGCGTGTGCGTGCGTGTGTGAGCTACTGCATGCATGTGGGCCAGCAGGGGGCATCGTTTCTGGAAGGAGGCCCTAAGACTCCCAGGCACCTCAGCAGCCACCCTGATGGTATATGGAGGGGTCAGAATAAGAGATGCCTCTCGCTGTGCTGGTTCCATCTTTAATCATTCATTTCAAATCCTGAAGTGTCTTAAAATAGCAGTGTCATGAGACTGCTGATTCCATGCCCTCTGGGGTGTATTAACTCTCTTCTTCCTTCTCTGCTCACTCAAGCCTTAGAAAAGGGTCAGAGTCCAGATCCACGGGACTACCCCAAAGTGCCCCCTTGGCTCATAAACAGGCATTGGAGCTTGACTCATAGAATGAAAAACCATTCAGGGATAATTTTTTCCTGGGAGGAAAAAAGAAAGAAAGAAAAGGTTATTCTAATCTTTTTAAGTATGGTGAGCAAATGGCAGCATTGACGATACTGATGTATTAATTTAAGTTACTAATATGTCTTTAACTGTGAGTTTCTGAACACTGGGGACTGACTCCCTTGGATTCTGTTGCTCCTGGAAATACATGGTGTGTGCTCAGTAAATGCCACTGCACTTTTCTAGATTGCACCAGAAAGAGGAAGTAGTTTGGCCTAGCGGCGGTGTTGTGTGGCTGTGGCCCAGATTGTCCCACTTGTGTCCCTGGGCTTCTCGGACCCAGCCAGGAGTGAGACAGCCACAGTGGGGCTGACTTCTGCTCCCACAGCCCAGCTGAGCCACCTGCAGGACAGGACGGAGCAGGCAGGATACCTCTGCGGTCAGAGTGGGGAGATTTCTCCCAGGCCTCGGGGTACGCACCTCACGGTCCATGCCCCATCCAAAGTTGTGAGAGACAGTGGTTGTGACGGCACATTATCCCAGAGATACTCTGCAAGATTCTGTTTGTGGCAGAAGCACTGAGAAAGGATTTTTAGGGTGGTCCCGGGGCCCTCTCTGCTACAACTGAACTGCAGTTATATATTTTTAAAATTTTAAACATTTTTTTTTAAAGTTTATTTATTTATTTAGAGAGAGAGAGACAGAGCATAAGCAGGGAAGGGGCAGAGAGAGAGGGAGAGAGAGAGAGAATCCCAAGCAGGCTCCACACTCTCAGCACAGAGCCTGACACGAGGCTTGATCTCATGAACCATGAGACCATGACCTGAGCCAAGATCAAGGGTCGGTGCTTAACTGAGGGAGCCACCTGAACTGCAGTTACATTAATAAATGTTTAGTTAGTGCTTGCGGGGCGGGAGGGGGGGCAGTCACGCTAAGTATTCACACATATTATGTCATTTAAAACTGAAACCAACCCAGTGCAGTGGGCATTGTTATTCCCAATTTACAGATGAAACAGTGGAGGCACAATTTACCCAGGGTTGCCCTGATGGGGCAGGCTTGCATACAGGGGTCTGACTCCTCTCACCTCCAGTGTGCAGGTGAAGACTTGGCTGGGTGCGTTTGGGAGTCTCCCACCTTGACGTGCGTCACTGTGTTTTTGCTGAAACATAATGGAAGACTGGAGATGATGGCAGCTCGTCCCGTTCAAAGCTCTGATTGAAGAGCTATTTCACTCAGCCCTCACAATACTCTAGGACATGGGCAGGACCAATTATTTCCATTTTTCATGAAAGGGAAAACTGACAGTCCTCGTGACTTACTGACTTCTGTGAGGCCACACTGCACAGGCTGGGGCAGAGCTCTGCCAGAACCGGGTCCCGACTCCTTGCTCAGGGACCCTTCCTGTTGCGAAAGGAAACATCCAGTCCTCAGGCTCTTCCGTTCACTGGTGCTGTGGCACAGGAGGCCAGGACGTGGAGGGTCTCCTGATACCATGATCAGAACCTCGTTTGGAACCCTTCTCCCCTCACCAACTTTCCCTTTGAGAGTTCAGAGCTCTCTTGTTCTCTGCTCACTCTTTGCTGCTCTGTTCCCCACACCTCTCGTGGGGGCTCACATGGGACAGACAGAAGAGCCCAGCCACAGCACCCCGCCCTGTTCCTTGTGCATCATGCTTCAAACAGTAGTCAGGGGCCCTGCTTATGTTCTACAGCCAGCTTGGGGGATCAGGGGTTAGGGTGGCTCTTGGGATTAAGGGGACCTTTCTACACCACTACATTTGGGGGTTTTAAAGTCTGGAGCAGGAGAAAGTGAAGGTTGATGATGACCCAGTGGTCAAAACAAAAAGCTCAGTTAAGGACCCTCTTCACAGAGAGACAGGCACTGGAAAAAACATTTGTGGTAGAGTGTTTGAGAGGAGTCTGTAGGATCAGGCCATCTTCTGGAAAATTCCCTTGTTTTGTGTAACCCTAGGCTAGGGGAAGCAGTGGAAAATTTAAAGGCCCAATTACCTGTAATGGAATGCTATCTGTACAATTAAATGTAAAGGCTGATGTCCTACATCTAGACTAGCAAGTGAAATGTATTCCAATGGTTACAATTCCTTCGGGGCCACTGGTCAGTCCTCCTGAGCCAGAATCAGTGCTTCCATCCAGGCCATTTAATGCATAGCAAGGACTCACTACTGGCTGATGGAAGGTTGTCTGCTTTTCCTGGGGCGTTCAGGCTGAAAAGCCTGCTGGGGGTGTCCTCTGCAGGGCTTTACACAAATCCTTACAATCAGAAGACTGTCCCGCCCTCTACCTTCCCACATCTGATCCTGTCACTTCCCTGGTTAAAAGTGTTCAATAGCAGCATGTTTACTCTTAAGACAAAGCCAAAATTCTGTGCATATTCTTCAAGATTCCACATGATCTTCTCTTATTTTCCCAGCTGTCTCACCCCACACTCCCTTTTGCTTTCTCTGTTCCACCCACTCTGGCCTTCTTCCAGGTTTTCATGTTCACTATGCTTTTTCTGCCACAGGACCTTTGCACATGCCTTCTCCTGTGCCTAGAGCACTCTTCCCTCCTCCCTTTGTCTAAACTCCCACCCAACTCAAGCATTGCTTCTTCTGACAAGTCAAATCCCCCATCAAAGGCTCTCACAGTTCCGTGTACCTTCTTCTCTTATGCCTGATAAATTGCAGCTGTAAATAAATTTATTTGATCATCTGTGTTCTCTAGACTTTAAATTCCACGAGGATGGAAATCTTACGTGTTTTTGCTTACTGCTTTATCTCCAGCACCTAGCAGAGTGCATATTTGTTGAGTGAGAGCATGAATAAATCCCAAACTAAAATCCAACTCCAGGTCCACTTACGCCTGTGCTACCTAGGCCAGCCATAGAATCACAGAATTTCAGAGTTGAAGCCCACCCACACCCCAGTTTTCAATCCATCCATCAATACTGCTATTAGCATGGTGCTTTTTCTGTTAAAAAATGAAATCTCAGTGTTTATATATAGTCAGTAAATTATACTGTTTTTCTTATCTCTCCCCCACATCCCATGTCTTCGGCTTGTCTGTTAAATTGGTAATCCCTAGCACTTATATTAAATGACACGCCAGGTGTTGTTGTAGAAAATAAGCAAAAGAAAGGCCTGTGTCCTATTAGTGTGAAAAGCACCTATTAGTGTGAAAATAAACAATGTTGCTCCGGAAAGAATATTCTGGGCCCTAGAATACCACCCACACTGGCTTTGCATTTTTACTTTCTGCTTCCCATTTCTCTGTCTGTATCATAATCAGTTATACAGGCCTTCCTTCTCTGTGATGGCTGCCCAGAACTCACTCCCTACAATAATTTCTGATCATTTGGTGTGCTATAGGTTTCCTCCATATTAAAAGTGCAGTATAAAACTCAGAAACTTGTAAAAATAGCCATTGTACTACAAATTAAAAAGCCCTGTATTAAATCCTGAACCAGAGGTGAGAGGTCGAGGCAGCAGAAGCAAGAAGCATGGGAATGGAATGGAAATGGAGTAAGGGTGTCCCAGCAACAGCTAACCTGCCCTTCTCTTCTTTGCAGTGGCAGGCCATCTCTCTGACAGTCATTGAGAAGGTGCAGATTGCAGCCGCCATCTTGGGTTCCCTCTTCCTCATTGCCAGTATCTCTTGGCTCATCTGGTCGACCTTCAGTCCCTCGGCAAAATGGCAGCGCCAAGACCTCCTCTTCCAGATCTGCTATGGGATGTACGGATTCATGGACGTGGTGTGCATAGGTGGGTCTGGGGCTTGTCTCTATGGGAAGTGGAGAGCCACGTGGCGGTGAGTTAGACCAATCTCTCAGGATCCCTCCCTCTTAAAGGCCAAAGCACCAGGCTTGAGACCTGCAAGCTCAGGAGGAGCCAACATCTTAGACGTGAGGGGTAGATGGGATGGGGGAGGAAGTAGGCCAGAGAAAGAAGGTCTAAATCTTTCCCGAGCAAATCTGTTCTTGCCTAGTTGAAGATAAGGATAAGGAGGCTCGCCTCTAAGAAGACTTGAGAGAGGTCAGTTGGTCAGACTATCTGCCTCAGACAGGATGTGCAAGCCCTCTTCTCTGTTGCGTACTCCATGGCTGCCAAGCCATAACAAGGGACGATTATACATTTAATTCCATCCTCTTCACAGCAAAATGCCCAGAAACAGCCATGATGATACCTGCCCCTTGCCCCCCTTCTCAGCTTTCCATGAGCCTATCACAATACCCAAGATTTCTCTAGTCTAGTGTTTTTCAAACTGTATGTAGTCCTGGTGTTCCACTCACAGCTTCAAGGAAACCACTTTTGGGAGTGGGCAGTGGAATGCAACACAGAGAGGCTCTGAATCTTCACCCTTGCTTCATCCTTAGTTTTTATACTTTTATCCATTTACATATGTTTCTCTTCTAGGTAAGACTTTGTTTTAAAGTCTTCGATGTTTCAGAAAAAAGTTGGAAACCCACCACTCTAATTCCTGCCTGTTCCTTCACACCATCCCCAAATCTATGTTCCTTCCTCTTCTAGTATGTTAGGTTGGTTGGTGGAGGGCTGAGTCTTTCTGTTTTCCCCCCAAAATGCTTACGGTTTTCAACTATGGAGTCTTCATTCAAATGACTGAGGTCCTGGTTTTCTCTGAATGACATGAAGCATGGTTAAGCCCTAGTCATACATCCTACTTGGAACTCTCAGGTTGTCCCCTAGGCCATGATACTGACAGCACTTAAGTTCCACAGTGGTCTTCTCTGTGCTTTACTTTGTATATTATATCAATTATGCTACACTGCTCTGTTTGGCAAGAAAACATCTATTAGCTAGGATTTGGCTAGGAGGATGCTATGTGGATTTCTTTGGAGTTCTTTAAATTAGGAATCAGAGAGGCCTGGAGACTTGCATGCTGATTACAGCAGCCAGAGACTAGTGATGCTGGTGCTTGGATACTTGTCTAAGCTTTTTGCTGCCTCTCCCTGCTCACTAAACCAATACATCAACCCTAAGTTCCAGAGCCTTTTTTAAGGCGGCCTTTTATGGCACCTAGACAGTGAAAGAAACAGACTGCCCAGTTTTGGAGGACCGTGGAAGAGAGAGGACTGTGAATAAGGAGGAATTTGACTTTGAGCATTTTAATTTCGTTCCCCCTCCACCGAAATCCCCTCCCACCCTGCTGAGGCGTGGGTTGTTGCTGCCAGAAGCCAGGGGTGTCTCCATATGGAGGTGTATGGCTCTGGCATGAGGGGGGCAGCAGTGGAGAGCCTGTAGGAGCTTCTCCGGCTGCCCTTCATTCTCCTTCAGGCAGGCTTTTGACTGGTCCCTGATGTGAGCTTCTGCGAGACATGCTTTCCCAACACGTGGTGTATTAGTCAGCTTTGGCTATGGTAACAAGCAACTCCAGAATTGCAGTGCCTCACAACAACAAGCATTGATTCCCCATTCATGGGTCTGCATGGTGCCTGTGGCTCAGCTGGGCTTGGCTCGGCTTAGCTTCTGACTGTGCATTGGGTTCCAGCCTGCTCTGAGTGTCTCTTCATGCCGGGGCCCAGGCTGGAGAGGTAGGGACTGCTGAGTGTGCTCTTCTAGGCAGGTGCAGAAGCACAAGAGGACTGGCACACTGTGTCTTCTGCCCACAACCCATGGTCCAATGCAAGTCATCAACGAACCCAAGATCAGAGGTGGGGGGTTGGGGGTGGGCCAGGGAAGCATACTGCTCCTCCCCTGGAGGGAGCATGGGAGTCAAAGAGGAGCATAGATACCACCTACCATTCAGGGGACCACAGACTTGAAGACCAAGAGACGTGAACATAGAAGAGAACATGTGATCAACCTGTACAACTCCTGCTTTGAAGTTGAGAGAAGTGGGGCCCAGAGAAGGGAAGTGATATGCTCAAGATTGCTCAGCTGTGATTTGAAACAAGATCTCTTGATTAGTGGTCCAGTGCTCTTTCCATTATCCTCTTGCATCAGACAGCAGGAGTCTTCAGTGTCTCTTATGGGACATCTGCAGATGCCACCTCTGACTTTGAGTGCACCTGGACCCAGGTGTAGGAAGAGCCATCACAAACAGTCCTGCTGCTTGTGGCTCTGAGCCATACAGCACCCAGCACCCCTTCCTGCTTGGGCCTTCCTGGCACTCTGGTTTCTCCTGTCATACTGTCTCCCACTGAGTAGGCCTCCACAGAACTGTCATGTCCTCTGTCTCTTTCTTGGCTCCTCTCCATCTGCCTCCCCCTAGCCCACTTCTGTCTCTGAAATTCTCTCTCTTATGTACATACATACATCAGTCACCCGATTTCTGGAAGCAGCACAACAAGCTAAATATTGAGAGTTTTAATATTGCTTTCATTCCTTCTAAGCTTTTAGGAATATAATTTCCCAGAGTGCAAAGCCACACCATGATCTATCCATTCTGCTCTGACAAGCCAATGACTGCTTGGAGACAGCCATCGGACAAGAGGGGAATGCATAGGAACTGTAATTGCTTTTGGTGCTGTCCAAAAGTGGTCAGATATATTTATATTTAGACTAGCTCACCTTAAAAGAGTTTAGACTGTTCTATCATTTTGTTGATTATAACGGGAGCTAATTCCATTTGAGTGCATTTTCCCAGGGCCAATAACTTTCTTTCCATTTTTCAGATGGTGAAACTTATACTGAAGGATTTGTCTTAGGCTGACTCAGGCAGCAGAGGAGGACTCTCAGTTCAGCATTTTTTTCTAGGATAGGTGGTCCATAGAAGAAAATGCTAGGAGACAAAATCAGAAAGAGAGTAATATGTGACCTAAACAAGAGAGTGGAAGGTAATGGATAGTAGTTGAAATGCACAAATTCTTGTGGTGGTTGAAATGATGGTGATTTTGATGATGGTGATGATAATCAGTGGTGATGATGGTGGTTTTAAGGGTGAAGTTCAGGTACTGGTCACTTCTCTTCTGTAGTGTTCTGGCCAGTTGAGGGAAAGCACCCAGTACTGCATAAGTGGTTGTAAAGTATTAGCCTTTTAGGGACTTTCTGAAAGAGGCAATCAGGTGGAGCCTGCAATGTCTCTAGGGGTATATTTATTTTTAGCCTCAACTAGGCATTTAGACTCACAGAACTACCAGACAGCACAGCTAGCACTAGACTCACTTAGAGGAATTTAGGACAGGAACCACAGCCTCCACAAGGCAGGTCCAGCTTACCCTCTCTGCAGGTGGGTCCTTGCTGCATTCCATAACCTAGTGTAGGGCTAGTCTCTCAGCCCCAACATAATAGCTTAGAAAGAAGGAGAGGAGACCCACAACGAGGGGTGCAGGGTCCACCTTGACATAGTTTCCCCACAAGAGTCATGCACAGTTACAAGTGTCACTGTACTCTGGGAAGCCTAAAGCTACAGACTCCCACCAGATATTCACAGTGAAGCATCCACCAGTCAGGGGTTACTTCCAACCCAAGGAATGTTGTAACACAGCTGACACTAACCTTATCAGATTTCCAGGGCAAACAAGACAGAATGCCAACCCAGGGTCTAGCTTGTTTTGAGAGAAGGAGGAAGTATGCCATCACCTCTGTCCTACCACCTCCTATCTCTATCCATGAATCTGGACTCCTGGCCACACAAACCTGTTTCACTGGACCAATGAGAGGAAGAGGAGCTGGAAAAGGGAACAGAGACCTGGCTAGGTGAGCCAGAATGAGACATATGTGACCTTCTTACTGCACAAAAATGGACAACATGGATAAGAGAGCTACAGGGTGGCACCTATATTACTATTAAGGTGGTCATCTGTTTCAAAACTTGGTCACTTACTTATTTCCATGGGAAAGGGGAAGTTTCCCTTCCAAAAGTCCTAAGAAAGTGGAAGAAGATGATCTGAAAGAGTGGGCAGAGGAAGAGATGATTCCTTACTGGAAAGTAGGTAGAAGTGATAATGGGAAATGTGAGTGTTCTCAAGAAATGTTGGCTGAAAAAAGATGTCACATAAAAGTATCCATATCCATAGACCCAAGCTCCTTGGATGGATGGGGCAACCCAGTCCCTGATAAAAATCTATCATCAGAAGGAAAATGAGTCTATCCGTGTGTTAGCTCAAAAGGCTGAGTAAGAAAGGAATAAGGCCATCTGTTAAGATGAGTCTTTGGACTTTCACTAGTTTTCAGACACCAAGAAAAAATTTTCTATTCTGTAAGACTGTTAAATGGCCTCAGATAGTAAAGAATCTGAGTAAACATAAAATATATAGCTTTAATTAATACTTAAAAATAGATTTACTTTTGTTATCAGAGCAGCACTCTGAGGGAAAACTCCTAAGGGTGGGAAGGACACAAAGAGACACCCCATTGGTCACCAACACCAGCTCAGCAGATATTCTCTGCCATGAAGCTAAGAAGATGCAGAGTCTGGGACATGGTCATCTTGTTGCCACGAAGCCACATCAGCCCCATCCATGCCTATGTCCACCTGGTTGGCCTCCAGGGAAAAGTCTTTGGTTTTCACCAAAGGATTTTGCCTGAAATGGGTGCCAGGAAGGTCTGCATTCTCTGTTGGATGCAGCATGGACCCAGGGTTGTGGACAATAGCTCTAGACTTAGTTATATGAAAAGGTTGTACATTCTTGAATACAAACCACCCCTACAGATTAAACATCTCTTAGCTTAGAGTCCTAACTTCCTAGACCAATCCATGCCACTGTGAAAAACCAAAACTAAGTTGCTGTGGACAGAGCAAAGCACCAAATCCCTAAAAGGCAGAGAAGAACTGAGAAAGGGCACAATAACCCTAAAAGATAAGCAGGGTAAGTATTATGATCCATATTTAACAAGTGAGAAAAGCTTTAAAGTAATCGTGCTCCAGGACACATAGCTAAACAAATAGCAGAGCTGAGAATTGGACCAAGAACCTTGGGCTCCAATTCCAGGGTGCTTCTACTGCCTATTTTTTATCTCTGATTGCTCTGTGGAATTGCAAATGCAGAGCTCAGATGGGGAGGCAGCTTGAGGGGAAATTGGTCCAGTAATACCTTCACCCATAGGGTAATAGCTGAGCAATAAGAAATTTAGTGAGCCCTAGCTGCTCCTGTCCTGTATTCAGGGTCTTGGGAGTTAGCCATTGTTACACTTCCCTTTTGATCAGGCTATTCTGATACCAACTGAGAGAGTGGCTTAAGAAGTTGAGATGAAATCTGGGTGGTTTATCTCTCCTCTGGTGAAGGGAATTTGGGCAGGGGAAGCTAAATCCCCTGGTCAACATGAACTTAGGGAATCCATTCATTGATGAAAAAATATTTATTGAAAGGGCACTCCCAAAAAGAGAGTCACTTGCTCTCAAGGATCTTACATTTCACTGGGGTAGTAGACAAGTTAATCATTTATGTCAATAATAAGAGCTGGGACACAGAGATAAGTGAACACAGAAGATGACTGAGTTAGAAGGGGCTCAGAAGGGTCATATCTGTTCATTCAGTAGCATCTCCTGGCTGTCTGGTTTTGTTCCTGAAACTAGGGAAATTTAATAAAATAATGAATGAGACAAGAATCTTTGCCCTCAAGGAGCTCATACTCTACAAATAAATCATAGCACAGTGGGAGCCGGGATAAGATGTAGAGAAAGGGGGAACAAAACAGAGAGCAATTAACTCTCTCTTGGAGGAGTCCAGGAAAGCTTTATGAAGGAAGGAACCCTATCCTTCAGCTAGTTTTGAAAGATAGGTCGAAGTGTGTCCAGAAGAGTGGGAAAGAACATTCTAGGCAGAGGGACTAGCATGTGTAGAAGCACAGAGACTTGAGAGAACCAGGTACACTTGGGAAACTTGGAGCATGCTCGTATGGATGGCTCAGTGTCAAGAGCCAGAGTAGGAAAGTGGGTGATGGGCCATAAGGATATGGAGGTTGGTGGAGCCAAATCCCACAGTGTCAGGAATCATGTGCTAAGGAGTTCAGACTTTACCCTGTTGGTGATAGAGCGGCATTGATAAGAAATCTTTCTTTTCAATCTTTTATATAGGAAAGAAGTATGGTCAGATGTATGTGTGTTTTAAAGAGATAACTTTGGCAACTATGGGGAGGATGGCCAAGAGCTGGACAGACTAGAGAGGCAGGGAGGGGCCGGTTGGAAAATGCTTGTCATAGTCTGAACAAAAAGAAAAGAAATGTGAAAAAGTGCAGTGGGAAGAAGTGTATGGGATGACTTTGGGAAGCACTAAGGATGTGGATGAGATAGGGCTGTATGAACTTTGAAGCAAGCAGAAACCCCAGGGCTCTGGCTTGAGTGGAGACTGGATGCCATGGCTGAGCATGAGAGTGGGGCTGGCAATTGGATGAAGCCAAGGTGAACCAAAGGTGTATCTTTGGCAAAAGCACCAAACAAAAGGACCACTGTGAGCCTAAAACCTAGGCGGTGAGGTAAGAGGTAGTTCCTAAGTGAAGAGTTTGCAGTAGAAGACAAGCAAGACACATGGAGTGCATTTTGGGCTGCAAAGAGAAGGCTATGCCAGGGAAGAGTCTCCTTGCAGGGGTAGAAAGAAGGAAAGGGCCTTTTATGACCTCTTTTTCATAGAGGAAGGATTTGAGGGCACTGGACCAGTTCTGATGAGGATTGGTGACTAAAGAGAAGGGCGGAGGTAAAGAAAGATTTCTGTAGGTAGTTGGATAATAAAACTTGAGTATGGGTTTGGGGGTCAACAAGTAGGTGGGTAAAGCTGTGGGTTTTGACAAGATAACTTAGGAGGAGCTTTCAAAGAGTGGGTGGCTAAGGATGGAGACCTGGGGAGTATTAAACACTTAAAAGATGGATGAAGACAGAGAATGAGGAAAACAGGAGGGAATGAGTCGTAAAACCCAGAGTGGCGAGTTTCTGGAAGGAGCGGTGGGAGCATGCTGCATAATGGTCGGGCAACATATTGCTCAGTTTCTTACTAACCTTGGGACCTCAAGCGATTTGCATAACCACTCTCTGCTTTCCTTTTCTCATCTGAGAAATGGGATAGTAATACCACCCTCCAAGGGTTGTTGAGAGTGTTGAAAAGATGGCATACATAAAGGAGCAGGAGTTCATAAAAATCAGTGACCTGGCTGGGTAGCACTTGGTCAGGTAGATTCCCCTAGGATAAAGGTTTATTCCTCACTCTGTAAAGGTTTGCTGGTACTGTTAAAACCAGAAGCCCGTCACAGCCTAGAGAGCCAGACCTCATGTCCTCATATAATTGAGAGTCTGCTGTTATTTGGAGCAGTGCCTCTTCTGGAAGGTTTTTGGTTTCCTCACCCGTGTCCTCTCAATGAGAAGATCTGATTACATTGAATGTCTTCATGACACCTGCCTCCTCTTCCGTCATCTCTAATGACGCTGTCTGCCCCAGCAGAGAAGCTTGACAGAATCTCGCAGCAAACAAATGGGCCAGTCTCTGCTCCAGTGGGTCAAGTTATTAGGATTTAACAAGAGCAAATTAATTAAGGTCTTTGGCACCAAAAACATTTTTTTTTCACTCTACAGACTCAAGAAATTGACCACCCAAAAGCCAAATCTGCAAAAATGCGGACCTCACGCTTATCATGTTGGTTTATTTGTTTTTTACTTGTGAGTAGGATGTGGTCAAGGAAAGGAAGGAAAACAACATTTCTGAGATTGTTCCAAACCTTTAAAACAGTGGACTATGGTAATTAACAAAATTATAGGATATCTTTTGTTAAAGCTTCCTCTGTGTGCTGTTCCTTGAGGTCCTTTCCTATAATTTAGAGATAACTGGTGCCTGCCCTCTGAGATAAAGGAACTCAAATTCTGATTTATAGGAAGTGGGCAAAGGTGGGGAGCAGCAGGAGAAGAAAAACATTATTTTTCAAACTTAATTTTAATTCACATTAACTAAAAACACATACATGGCACAAAGATTCCTTCCTGTCTTCCTTCCCTCAGGCTAGAAATGACCCCATCTGTCAAACCTTTTAATTCCCTGATTAGGAAACTGAAAATATGGAGAAGGCAGCCTGGTGCCCTAGAGAGACTGGGAAATAGGAAATTTAGGTCTGAAGACTAGATTAGCCACTAACAACCTTGATGACCTTGGGTAAGTTACTTCATGTTTGTTTTTTTTTTTATAGCTCGGTTAACTCATTTATAAAATGAGAGGGTTGAGCCGGATAACTTGCAAGTCCTTCTAGATCTGACATTCTAGGATTCTGAAGTCCCTTCCATTGTGAGAAGATGTCATAATTCTCAGAGGTTGACAACTGTGGCTTTGGGGGGGTGGATTCCCAATAATGTTTGGCCAGACCAAACAACTGATAAGTGCCAGCCACATAAATGGGCAAGATGATGTTTCAATGCATGTTCCCTTAAATGCATGTGGCTTCTCCAACTTTCCAGATTAACTGTTAGCTCCTAGTCTACCCACTCTCTGCCTCCCCCCACCCAGGGCATCCTATGCAAGGCTACCTCTCTCCACTGCTGAGCTGTTAGATGCTCCAAAAATGAAGATGACGGATTTAGAAGCAGACACGCTAAGTGAGCACTGTCCCCCTCAAAGGAGACCCCTGGGGAGGCAATTCATTTATTGCAGTGTGCTGACAGGGCTCAAAATATTTTAGGAACACCTCTTGGGAACTGTCTTAAATGCCTGCAGCCATGTCTGCAGGCAATGGCGTGTCTGTCCATTGACAGTGGGTCTATGGCTAGAAAAAGCCCCAATCTGGTAAATCAGGTAGCTGCTTGAGCCAATTATAGATTTTAGGGGTGACATGAAATATGCCACTGAGCCAAAATCTGCTTTTCTCTTATGGCCTGCTCCCTGGCGCTGAAGGTATCTTAGTTAGTGTAACCCCAGCAAATTACACATATAATAAGTGTATATAATTTCAGTGATTTAATGCAGTAGGAAGCTCCTGATCAGTGGGAGATTCTCCTTCACACAGATTCAGGGACATAGGCTTCTTCCATTTTGTGGCCAGAGTCCCCTAGGCTCTTGAGTCTTTTATCTCCAGCTAATAGAAAATAAAAGTGAGCACGGATAAGGCACACACACACACACACACACACACACACACACACACACTTTCCCCCTCATACCCATTCTTTAACCTTGGCCTGATTCATGTTCACATGAAATGCTGGTCACCTGGCTCCCCGTGGATGCAAAGTGCTAAAAATGTAATTCCTTCTCAGTGGCGGCTCTGTACTGAGAAAGAGAAGAGTGGGTTTTTGGTGGACAGTTAGTCATGTCTGTCACAGGCTATGTCATTGAGAAATTTCCAGAAATGCTCTGAACTAGGATAGCCTAAGAGAGAGTGTCCCAGTTTGCCAGGGTAATCTTTTAAAATGCCAGGATTTTAGGGGCACCTGGCTGGCTCAGTCGGTAGAGCATGTGACTCTTGATCTCAGGGTCATGAGTTCAAGCCCCACATTTGGTGTGACTCTACTAAAAAAAGTTGTAAAACAAAAATTAAAATCCCAGGATTCGATTTTATTTTATTTTATTTTATTTTATTTTATTTTATTTTATTTTTTTAAACATTTTTTAATGTTTAATTAGTATTTTTGAGAGAGAGAGAGAGAGAGAGAGAGAGAGAGAGAGAGAGAGAATACAGAGCAGGCTTCACGCTGTGAGCAGCAAGCCCAATGGTGAGGTTTGAACTCATGAACCGTGAGATCATGACCTGAGCCAAAGTCAGACGCTCAACCGACTGAGCCACCCAAGCGTCCCTAAAATCCCAGGATTTTAAAAGACAACACTTTTTAGAATTTGGGCATATTTGCTTAAATAAACTACTTTTGTAACTTTAACATAACTCCTTTGAGATGAAGCCATGTGAAACTTACTTCGTAATAATGCTAATAAAATAAGAACCAAAATTTATTATTCATTATGTACCAAACACTAAAAAGTACTTTACATGCATTAGCTTATTTATTCCCTATAACCTTATGATGTAGTTACTATTAAAATGCCCACTTTCCTGATAAGAAAAATTGAGACTAAGAGGTAAATCACCCAAGGCCATACAAGTAGAACCTGGTTTCATCTGATTTCAAAGCCCATATCCTTAACTACTCTATTATAACAATATAACACATATACATCAAAACACAAAGTACAAAAGACAGCTTATTAGAAATTCAAGTAGAAATTGTATACTCATACCTACAGATTATTATAAAAAAAGATCTCCATAACTGCTGTCTCTGGGGGAGCACATGACCTGCAGCATGGAGGCAGCAGCAGCCCAGGCACACAGCACTGTTCTGTTTCAGATGAACCTGAGTGTACGTTCCCCCAACATGGACAAGCTGTGTGTCTGTGCGCAGGATGCTAAGCCTCTCCAAGCTCAGTTTCCTCTTCTGTCAAGTGCAGATAATACCACCTACATTATGGGCTTTCTGTGAGAGGTACACTAGATTTGCAAAGCCTATTTATTTATGTATTTATTTGTATTTTTTGCAAAGCCCTGCTGGAGTGACAGAACATAGCAAGCATTCAATAAGTACTTGCTATTGTCACCATTGCCATCATCAGCATCGCCACTGTGACCTTCATCACCATCACCTAGAGTGACTGAGCAATGCAGTTCTGGCAGTTTCAGTCCAGATAGTGAGAGCCCTGAGCTTTGTAGAGAAGTCTCATAGGCAAAAGCTACAGTATCTTCGGAATCAGCTTCACACACACAGTTGCAGGCATGGACCCCTCACATATACCAATGCAGGAAATTTGGGGCTCCGAGGACATCTCTCTTCCCTGCCCAGTCCTACCGAGTCAAGCGCATTCATTTCAAGGGGCGTCAGTGCTCTTCATGATTTTCTAGCTGAGGTCTTCTCACAGGTCTCTGCAATGCCCTGGGTGGGCAGAGGGACCAGCAAGGTTCTGGCCCTGATGGGTTTAGAGACATTCTGTACGGCGTGACCAAGGTCAACCAGTCCAGCAAGGACCCCGCTAGGAAGGGAATTGTAATAGAAGTCACTGCCAAGGGGACAGCCTCTCCCTGGACACTGACAAGGCATCAACAGGATGGAAACGGAAGGGGAAGGTGATTTTGCTTCACCCTCATCGAAGGCTTTCAGTATCTTCTGTCCTTTGGGTCTTTATTGCTGAAAGAGTAGGCCAAACCAGGACCCAAAGCATTTGAGTCAAGGGGAGCCTGCCCAAATGAGGCCCCTGGATCCACATCTCATCATCCATAGGGAGACTCCCAGAAGAACATTCTGGTTACACTTCTGAGAAGCACAAAGCTGTCACCATGAATACTGGGGAGGTGGAGGCGCTGCCAATGTCACCTCACAACGCCACTTCCTAACCACCCCACTCCCCTGCAAAAAAAAACAAAACAAACAAACAAAAAAAAACCCAAAACCCTAGCTGGTTAGACTGATCTTTCCCCACACTTGCCCGACAGGTTCTTTACTGCAGATTCTGACAGGGCTGGGCTCTTGAGGGGTAATGTCCGGAAGAGGAGTTTGGCAGCGGTAGCCTTCCGTGTAAGTCCTGCCCCGCAGCTGTGTGACAGTGGACAGCCCTGCAGGGGGGGAGCATTCCCCCACTGGCACTGCTGAAGGCTCCTGGCAGGGGGAGAGGAGGCAGGAGTGGAGGCTTGTCAGCACATCTGCAGGATCAGCTGGCCTCCAGAGCTCCTTTTGGCTCCAGCATCTTGTTCATCTGTAAACAATGACTCAGACTGAGGATTGGGAAGGACAATTAGGAGACGAAGAACAGGTGCTTGTGCGTGAGAACAGGGTTGGCGAAGGAGGAAAAGATATGAGTGAGCTTTTTCTCTTTTGTCATCTCCATCCCCACCCCACCCCCCAATACTCAATATCATGTGGCCAGGCACAGTGCCAGGCATCAGCACACACGACTCATTACCTCATCTAATCTCATAACAACCCTATAAGAAAGGTGGTATCAGTCCCAATTTACTGACAGAAATACTGAGGCTCAGAAGAGGAAGTGACTTACCTAAATCCACAAGGCTAGAAAGTGGTAGATACTCTGCATGTCCGATGCACGTTCACCGGCAAGTTGCCTCTAAAACATGGGACCCAAAGTTCTTTGGGTCCAGAAGAAGAAGCATCCGTTTCTTTAGCTACCTCACATCTTCATGTCTACTGCATCGGGAACTAGAGATTTTTTAAAAATTACCCACAGCTCTTTATTTGATCAAAATCTCGAGCCTTCCATGAGGCAGTAGGCCACGACAAGGGTCATGTTCTAGGCAGTGTTACTCAAGTGTGCTCCACACACAGGCAGGATCAGTGTCACTCAAGAGCATCTTAGAAATGCAAATTCGTAGGCCTCAACCAAGACCTACTGATTCAGACTCTTGGGCCAGAGCCCAGAAATCTGGGTTCTAACAAGGTCCCTGGCTGATTTTGATGCATGCTAAAGTTTGAGAAGCACTGTTGTAGAATTGTCTGCAACTTTTTTGCCACTTAGATGAGGATAGTAGCAGGAAATAGGGGGTGGGAAGAAGGGATTTTGGCATTGCTGAGGGGCCAGAGGCTTCTCTGCAGGCTTCTCAGTTAACCTTGGCCTGTTACCTCCGTATATAATAAGAACAAGTTTTTTTGTCCTATCACAGGTGTTCAAAGAAGCACATAGTAGGTACTCAGGAAATATTACCTAAATAGAATTAAACTGTATCTCACTGCTTGGGACACAGCAAGAGCCAATGGCCAAAATTCAGCAGGCCACGATTGGGAGGCCAATCCCAACCGAGGATTGAGGACTCCCTGACAAAGCTGTGTCATCAGTGACTGAGGGGCAGAGGGAGCCAAGCAGACAGGACCACCCACTCACAATGGCCACCTTCCTTCGCTCCTCATGGGCTAACCAAAGGGCCGCTTCAGCTGGAGGCTCAGGGGAGAGATATGATGACAAGCAAGGGTTCTGACACTTAAGGATCCTCCAGCTCTATGAGGAAGAGTTGCCCCCAAAGGTGGAGAGACATTAGGGAGATGAAGGTGGCAATTCTTCTGGGACTGGATGTCCCAACAATACAGCCCAGGGTGGGGCACCTTGTGGGTGGTTACAAGGTAACTATTAAATTAAATAGAAAACAACCCCAGAGGGGCGCCTAGGTGGCTCAATTGGTTAAGCATCTGACTCTTGATTTCGGCTCAGGTCATGATCTCACAGTTTGTGAGATCAAGCCCCACGTCAGGCCCTGCACTGACAACACGGAGCCTGCTTGGGATTCTCACTCTCCCTTTCTCTCTGCCCCACCTAAGCTCTCTCTCTAAATAAATAAATAAACTTAAAAAAAAAAAAAGAAAAAGAAAACAACTTGAGAGAAGCACCCAGTGAATCAAAACTTACTGAGTTTCTGGTATTGCCATGCATTATAACGTTCCATCCTCTTCTACTATTTCTCTGCCTCCCTTCACCAATAACTTCTTTCCCTCCTATTCTTATTTCATCCTCTCTCTCCATCCACTGCCATTTCCAACTCATCTTCCTTCTCTCCCAACTCTTCAACTTGCCTATTTTCAACTGTCCCAATTAGATGAGCCCCACCCATCTTCCTCCATTTTTTTTTTTTTTTTATTCCACAAGCCAAGGAATCAATAAGTAATTTGTAGAGCGGGAAGCAGAGGAAGAACTAAGGGGAGTGGATGCAAATAAGGTAGTTTGTGCTTTTCCCACTTTTGCCAAACAAGCATTATCTACAAAAACAGGTGCACTTTCCCCCCTTCAGCCTCCTATCCATTAAAGTGGTTTAATTACTTCCTGATCACTAGACAGTTAGATAATTAGAAGGCAGCATTCAGACCAAAAATTTAAGCCACCCTCTTCAATCAGGATAAAATTGTGTGATCAAGAAGCTAATTAAGAATCAAGTGTATGGCTCTTATTGGAAAGAGTTAGTTTGGGGCTTCAAAAGATTCTGCTTCTCTCTCCCTGAGGCCCCTATCTCCTCCATCATCACCAAGGCTTCATTAAACTCCTGTTACTGTGTTGACTGCCCAGGCCTCAACCATTCCTGGACTCAGTCCTCGAGGGGCTTACCGCACAGGGAAAAGAACTTGTGGAACTAATCAACATATGAATGAAGCAGTGCCACAGGACTCATATTCACAAGGTTGAAGGAAGTGATGAGGGTCTGTACACTGGGAGAGAGTGATGAGACAAGGGGCAGAGAGGAGGTCTCCTTGTCTAGAATCAGGCCACAAATAGGGATCCATAGATGGTCTTCAGAAGATATATGAACCCTAAATTCATATGTCTGGTTTGTGTTCCAGGGAGATGGTCCTTAGACTTCATGAGATCCTCAAAGGGGCATGTGACCCAAAAGATTAGGAACAACTGGGTCACAGGGAGATGGTCTCTCCAACAAACTTTTGAAAACATGTGGCCAGAGTGCAATCTCAGGAACTATTGTCATACTAGAAGAAAGAGCGGTGGTGGGTGGCTATCTTGTCTCCTAGAATCACAGTATGTTCAAGGTTGGAGAAGCACTGAGAGGTTTCCATCTGGTCTCTTTGCTTGACATTGAGGATGCTGGAGTGACTCATCACTGTTTGCTCCTGTGAGTCAGCTCTTCCCTCCAGAGGCCAGGCCAGCAGCCATCCCTACACTGACAGTTGCTGCAGGGTGAATCCCGAGTCATCTCACTCCCCATCACAGGGCCCGGCTTCCTGCACCACTCTCACAATATGGACAATCATCACTTTCCTATTCTGCTCATCCCTTAGCTGGCTTCATCTTCCCAGCCCTTCCTCTGGACGTCATCGCCTGTCACCAGCAACTTCTCTGAGTGTTCCTTTCATGGAAACAGCTTCTTCTGAGGACACTGTTTCTTGCTTTCTCAAGTGGTAGCTGCTTTTTCTCCCATATGCTGTATTATACGGGGACTGGAGGTGAGGTCCGCATCCTTCTTATTCTCCATCACCCCTTCCAAACCACCTCTCTTCCTTTATCCTTCAGAAGCCCCAGCCCCTTTGAAGTGCATATCATCATATTTGATTGTCCCTTTCCCCTTGTTGATGCTGTTGGCTGTTGGCCACCTACTCACTCCTCCCATTCCTGGGTGCAGCTGGTTCATGCACTCCCTCCCACTATTCTTGTCTTCAGCATCTCTATGATCAGTGCCTCTCAGTGGAGGTGGTACCATCTCCTAGGGGGGGCATTTCAGAAATGTTTGAGGTTTTTGTTTGTTTTCTAATGTAGTTGTGCCCTAGAATTTATGCTGAAATTTATATTGTCTGGTCTAAATAACGTCTCCTTTGTTCTTTTTTACATTATTTGTCAGTGCATTATATTAATTTATTTTTTAAAAAGAAACCATAGTAGCTTATATTACGTTATGAATTTCACTTCAGGATAGGAAAGGGAATATTAAACTATACCTATTATAAAAAGGGGACATTTGGCCTAATAGCACTGAGGATGGCTGATACAGACAACTTGTCCAACTCTTTGGTTATCTCTTTACTCCACAAGCCTTTTCCTCTAGCCCACCTCAGCCTCTGCTCAAGTGGACATTCCCTAGACCTCATCATCACCAAGAAAAACACCACTTCCAAAATCTGGATTTAAACATCCCACTCTGCCCATCACTCCACACCCCTATCCTTGTAGCTCACTGACTCTAGCAATTCTATAACTTCAAAGAGAACTCTTGGCATTGACCCTATTACTTTCCAGTTTTCCTTTTTTCATTATTCTTTATCACTTTTGTGTATCCCTTTCCTCCTCTCCAGCTCAGACTCCATGGGCCAGTTTAATAATCCCTCCCTTGCCAACATCTGTAAATCTTATGTCTTCTCTTACTTGTCTTTCTTTCACAGAAAAAGTCTACACTAATGAAACCCAACTTTCTTACTCCATAGGTGCACCTAGCCAGCAGTTGAAGTTATGGAGAAAAACTATACAACTCACCTCAAATTTGTGGCCACAAACCTCAAATGGTTGCTGAGCACTGTCAGACAATTCTACCATATCTCCTTTGTAAATTCAGTCTCCCACTTTTCTAAGATAATCATTTCCCCCTTTTTCTTCTCCCCAATAATCTTCAACACTTCCTCCTGTATCCCTTCCATCTTAGCTGATGAATCATAGAAGAAAAAGACACTTGGATGAGAACTACTTGATTTTCTATCAACCTCCTTCCACCTGTGCCCACCAAGGCAGTGGTCACCCCTCATTCCACATGAGCTGTTTTCTCAACAGAATTTAAGAGTTAGCACACTCTTTTTATTGAAATGTGTCCTTCTCTAGACTTCTGGGTCTTTACACTTGCTGGTCTTGCTTCTATGCCATTTATTGCTCATTCAGGACCTCCTTTGCTGGCTCTACCTCCGCCAAAATTCTATCTATCAAAAGGCCCAGGAATCTGTCATTGTCCCTCTTTTCTAATCTGTCTGCCTTCCTGGGCCATTCCTGAGACTTCAGATTCTACCTCTACACTGATGACTTCTACCTCCAGGCCAGACCTCTCTCTAACCTTCAGACTCATATGTTCAACTGTATACCTGGCCCTTCCAGTGACATTTCTAACAGACATCTTAAATTTACCATAATCAAAATATAACTATTAATCACTGTGGTAGGCTGAATAATGACCCCCCAAAGATCCAGGTCCTAATCCCTGGAGCCTGTTAATGTGACCTTTTATGGCAAAAGAGACTTGCAGACATGACTAATTTAAGACTCTTGAAATGGGGAGGGTATTCTGGGTCACCTGGGTGGACTTGTAATCACAAGGTTCTTATAAGAGAGATGCAGAAAGAGACAATGACAGAAGGGTAGGAGATGTGACATTGGAACAAAGAGGTGGAGTGATGTAGGAAAGAGACAGGGAATGCAGGTGTCTTCTAGAAGCTTAAAGGCAAGAAGATGGATTCTCCTCTCAAAGCCACCAGAAAGAAGCAGGCCTCTGATACCTTCTCTATAGACTTCTGTCTCCAGAACTATAAGAGAACACTTGTGTGTTTTAAGCCACTGAGTGTGTGGTCATTTATTACAACAACAGTAGGAAACTAATATAGTCATGGCCACCACCACATAAATCCTCCCCCCTCCGCCCTCATGCTATCCACATCTCAGTAAATGGCACACCACTAGTGTATTGTTGGCCAAAAGCTCCTGGGCTGTCCAGATTTTTCACTTGACTCACAACTTATCTGTCAGCAAGCCTGTGAGCTCTGCCTCTACATACGTCCTGACCACACAATTTTTCATGCAACCCACTGCTATAACCCTGGTAGAGACCACCATCCGTTCCTGCCTGAATCACTACATCACTTCCTGCTTGGTCGCCTGTTCCTGCTGTTCTCCCTCATCAGTTTATTGTTTCACAGGAGCCAGAATGAGCTTTCTGCAGGGTAAACTAGATCACATCACCCCTCACCCCTCCCTTAAAACCCTTCAATGGCTTCCCATTATACTCAGGACAAAACAGAAATCCCTTGCCATGGCTTATAAGGCCTCATCATATTGTGCCCCTCTGTGCCCCCTTATCTCCTTGTAGTTCCTGCTCATCACCGCACCCTGGCCACGTTGACCTTCTTTCTGATGCACGTGCATTCCATTCCCACCTCCTGGCCTTCGCACTAGCAGTTCCTACCACCAACATGCTCTCTCTCCAGATCTTGGCATGGTCCCCCCCCTTCTCATCATTTATGTCTCAATGTAAATACCACCTCCTTATTCACCATCCTTTCGATAAAGCAGGACCCTCAGTATCTGCAGCCAGTGGCTATTTAACCCTATTTCATCTTCCTTATAGCATTTGTCATCACCTGAAATAGTCTTATCAGTTTGGTTATGTGCCTGCTATTGTCTCTCTGCTAGAATATAAGCTCTTGGAGGGCAGGACTCTGCCTGTCCTGCTCACTGCACTACACCTAGTGCTTGGCACGTAGTAGGCACATAATATTTATCTTCCGGTTGTCTGGTATGGCCTCTTTCTGACTCTGCACTGCTTCTGGCCAGTAGAACTGTGTCAAAGTTCTCTTTCCCAGGGGTGTGTTTCAAGAGAATTCGACTATTTGTTAAATAGCGAAGAGTTAACCAATGTAATTCCAGACATCATCTAGCAGGTATGGAATGACCCTTGGTATCTTTCATGGTGCCTTTGAAAGCACACGGTTCATTCAACATCTGCTCAATGCCTGGTGCCATGGCTACATGGTAGAGGGAGGAAAATATATTTATATTATGCCTCAACAGATGATGATTTGGGGTTTTGTCAAGCCAAGAAGTGGGAGGGGTGGAGGAGAGGTGGGCAAACGTGTTGCATGTAGGCACTGGACCATTTCCTGAACTCGTGTGGTAGCCTTCCACCTTCTATTTCTGAAGACTCGTGAAGCCTAGGCATACAGGGGCTCAGATCTGAAAGGGAGGTTTGAAAAGAACAAATCAAATCGATACAAATCCAGCTTGCCCCAATGTGTACATCTGTGTGTAAGCATAGGGAGACCATTTTTCCAGCAGTGACGTCCTGTCTCTTTCTTGTCCTTTTCTCTCTCCCTCCCTGCCCCTCCAGGTCTCATCGTGCACGAGGGACCCTCTGTGTACCGCATCTTTAAACGGTGGCAGGCTGTCAACCAGCAGTGGAAAGTGCTGAACTATGACAGGACGAAAGACCTGGAAGATCAAAAGTCAGGAGGCAGGACAAACCCCCGGACCTCCTCATCCACCCAGGCCGATGTCCCCTCCTCTGAAGAGGAGGCTGTGGGCGCCCCCGGCCCTGAGGAAGGCCCTACCAGGGCGGCCAGCCACCCCTCAGGCCCTCTGTCCGATCACCACTGTGCTTACACCATCCTGCACATCTTGAGTCACTTACGACCTCATGAACAGCGGGGCCCCCAGGGCGGGAGCCGGGAGCTTGTCATGAGGGTCACGACAGTGTGAGGCGAGAGACCTGGAAAGGAGGCCGTGACCATGCACAGAGATGGGGAGGCTGGGCCAGGAAGGGGCCAAGGCCTGGCAGGCCACAGTCTGGGGAGCAGGTGTGGGGAGGCAAAGTGGCATCCCAGGGGCCGGAGCAGAGGGCAGGCAGAAGGCGGTGGGCCTCGTGGGGGCCCTGGAGGCAGGGTCAGAGCTGGAGCGAGTGAGTCGGGTGTCCAGGGCGCTTTTCGTGATTCTAATCGGTCAACCCCCATCCTCCAACAAGAGCAAGAAGAACCAGTACAAACTCAACAAGGAAGCGCAATACAGCTTGAACGTAACAAAACACAAAGACAAAAATCCCAGATGTGCCCATCCGCCTGGGATTACTGCCCTCGGGTGAGGGCACCTGGGAGAAAAGGAGGCTTGGGAAGGGCGACGGTGAGGTGGCAGCGGTGGCGTCCCTGTGTGCGCAAGTGGTGGGAGAAAAAATGCAAAGGGGCAAAGAGTGTGCAAAGGAAAAGCACTGTAGCCTGCCTTGTTTTCCCCTTGAGTTTGTTTGTTTCTCCCTGGGCTGTTTTTGGGGCAGTGGTGGGGAGGGAGAGGGATGGGTATGGGCTGGCAAGGATGACAGATGGCATTTGTGGCTCCTGGGCTCATCTGGGTGGGCAGGATTCCTGACTCAGATGGCTTTAGGGGCTCTGGGGCAAGGTGCAGGGAGGGAGATGTTGGTGTGAGCCCCCAGAGGGAGGGAGATTTCGGCTTCCTTCCAAACCGGGAACTCCCAGTTTCAGATGGGCTCAAAGAGGGTTTAGGTTTGGAGATGGGTGTCTTTTTGTGCCCTTGTTACTTTATTTTCTGGTGGTTTGGCTCAAAGATGTTTACAAGAAACACACACACACACACACAACTAGAGAAAAGTACAGATTTCCTGTGGGTATCTCAAGCACAGTCCTGCTGCTGTGGCTTCAGCCTTCAAAGCTGTCAATCCAGGAGCGACTTTCCCAACTACCCAACCCTGCCCATGGCCAGGACATGCTCAATGTCATGCCTTCTCCTGCTTTGGCGCATGCAGAGACCCAGGGCCCCCTAGGGCAGAGCACCTCCCACCCAGGGGCCCCCCAGGATAGCTGTTGTAGCAGATGGGAAGAAATTGGCTGGATGCGTCCCAAGGAGTGGAGTGGAGACCAATCTAAGTATTCCTTGCAACTTGGGACCCTCACCCGAGGGTGTAATCCCTCAGTGCTACATACTCCCCAGTCCCTCCCATGCAGCGAGGCAGGGCCCAGGGACCCTGTCAGGGAGCACTGTCCCTCCAGCCCAGACTGCTGGTTCCTGGGGCCTTGCCAGCAAGGCCACTGGGGTGGTCACCTGCACAGTTTCTCATTGTCAATGCACAATGGCCGCGCCATCCATGGGTATTAAAGGGACACTGTCAAGTACTTTTTTAAACTAGTTTTTAGGGTTTTTTAAAACTCTCTGTTGTTTGTATTATTCTCTTAAAAGCTTGAAAATAAAATTTCTTTCCCTATCATTAGTGTCCTTTTCTATATGTGAGTTTTCCCTTCTTCTGCCCAGCTCTCCCTCTGTGGCATAATCTTGCCTTCCCTTCTCTCTCTCTCTCTCTCTCTCTCTTTTTTGTCTGTTCCACCCCTAGTGTCTTCTTTCTGGCTTCCTACAAGATGGATTTCTTGAAGATTAAAAAGAAGAACAACTCACAAACTCTCTTTAAATTTCTGCACAGGACTCCTAGAAGCAGAGATCATTAGTGCTGGAAGAAATGTGGAGAAATTTTACCCTATCGGGTCATTTCAGAGAAGCTGAGAGAAACACAGGCCAAGGAATGTGTTAGGACCTCATTCCCATGAAAGTTTTCTGTCGAACATCAGAAAAAAAGCTCCCGGGGCAGGGCTCTGAGAGAGGGCTTGCATATATCACCAGGCAGCAGATAAGACCCTTCCTCCCTTCAATTTTCCCAGGCCCTTCTGACTCAGGCCAGCAACAGGCCAGGCAATGTCCTTCCTCAGTGGGAAGTGCACAGGCTTAGGAAGGTTCCTCCCCTGGTGGAGCTTACAGTCCAGCAGCTCAGAAAGGAAATAATAATTGGTGAGAGGCCAAAGCCCACATATAAGGAAAACATACAAAACAAGTGAAACCGGGGTGCCTGGGTGGCTCAGTCAGTTAAGTGTCTGACTTTGGCTCAGGTCATGATCTCACAGTTCGTGAGTTCGAGCCCCATGTTGGGCTGTGGGCTGACAGCTCGGAGCCTGGAGCCTGCTTCCGATTCTGTGTCTTCTTCTCTCTCTGCCCCTCCCCCACTCACACTCTGTCTCACTCTCTCTCAAAAATTAAAAAAAAAAAAAATTACAAAATTTAAAAGAAAACAAGTGAAAACTGACAAAATGGTACAAGTAAAGGTGTCTATTTTTCTACGGGTTCTAGGAATGGGCCATTCAGTTTAATTCAGTATTTATGGAAAATGTAGATGTGTTAGATTATTTCCCAAAAATACTAGAATGCAACAAAATAGGCATATCATCAACACTATAGTGGCTGTCATATCATCCTTTTTGGGTGATTCACAGGACGCTTCAGAATCTTATGGTCATTCGGGGTCATTCAGAATCTGCTGTACTGAATAAGAGGTGATTACTGAAGTTCTAATAGCATTCTGGAGTTTGTTGGGTCTTGACGATGCAAGCCTCAAAAGAGCAAAGACCTTGTCTGTCTTGTTTACTGCCTCACATCCAGGACCTACAGTAGTACCTGGCACACAGTAGGTGTCTAATAAATATTCCGAATGAGTAAAACACTCTTGAAGGAGTATGGGAGTGTCTTCGGCATGCAGGAGACCAGCCTCCTACTCCGTCAGCTTACATGGTAGCTCTCAAGGTCGGTCACAGAGCAGAAAAGAAATCTCAACTTCTGACTTCTCTACCCAATGGGGTGGTAAATTCCCTGTGCCTTGGAATTCCCTGTGCCTGTACTTATGGGTACAAAAATGAACGAATTGGGTTTTTATTTTTCATATGCATCCTTGGGGAGTGAGGAGAAGTGCACCCTGATAACCAGTGACCATTGTCCCCTTTCCAATGTGCAAACCATCCTTCATACCACCAGACAAATGTCTAGATTTCAGAGAATTCACTTGCATATCATCGGCAAGTATGGCCCCATGCATGGGACAAGATACTAGCTAATGCCTAATGTTCTCAGTATGTGACAGGCACCAAATTAACTGCTGTGTGTGTATCAACATACTTAGCACTCCAGCAACTGACAAAGTAGATGCCATTATTATCTTCATTTTACAGATGTGGACACTGAGGCAATGAGGTTAAGTAACTAGGCCATGATTAGACAGAATCCAGTCCCAGGCAATCCACTTTATGCTACTCCTGCAGGACAGCTGCCACCAATTTAAGGGAAATCTGGTTCAGCCCAGTGCAGGGAGGTCATCATGATGGAGGTACATAAAAAAAATTTGGAGGTTGGGGAAACTGGGCATAAATAAATATAAACTATTTCTGTTCCCTACCAAAAGCCAACCAACCAAACAAAACCTGATAAACCTGAGTGTAAGTAACAATCGATATTTCATGTTGTCCAGATAATATCCTGGCTGCATGGAAGCCTGTGTAATAGAAAGTTGGCCATATCTGGATGCTGGGGAATTCTGAAAGGACAATGGACATAATTCAACCACAATTTTATGGACAAAGAGCCAAAAAAAGATCACAGAGTACTCTCTTTCTAGGAAAGAAAAAAAAAAAGTAAAAAATTATCCTATCTGGGGACTAGGCTTTTGGTTCTGGTTCCAAATGAGTGGTGCAAAGTGACAGATTGGGGGCTCTAATCATACCCACAAAATTTAGAAGGACCCCACAGTTATGAGGCCTTGTCCCTGCCTGTCAAAAATCAAATCTGTCACTTTCTTAGAGCACAGAAAATCACAGAATTTTTTAGCCTCTAGGAGAGATAATTTGCTGCTATTTTGATGTTTTGCCCACTGGATCCAAGGACTCCTAGCAGAGGGTAGGGGCATAGCTTGCCTACAACAATAACCAATTCCTAAGAGTAATGATGTGCTTTATAAGCAGAATTCATTATATTGTGGATGTGAGAAGCCTAGGAGGGAGGGGAGAAACACATTTTGCATTATTCCTTGTCACCTTTTCTCAATTACCCTATTGCCTAGTAAGAAGCAATCAAGGGTGATTTTTACCTCTAAGGGTCTGATGCTATTATAGCAGTGATGCAATGGTCCTAAAACCTCCCCTCACCCCATCTCCATCTACCCTTATTGGCATAATGGCACGTGGGAACTGGGAAGTGCTTGGGGAGCCGTGGAAATTGGATGACACTCCAAGATGACTCTAAGTAATGTGGGTCCAGAGTGTGGGCTGCACTGGATTGGTGGCCAGCTGGTTAGCTAAGCACTGGTGGCACCACAGTGAACCACAGGTCCTTCTTCATGTGGCCTCTTCTTCCTCAGTATCTCCTATCTACTCCTCACCCAGCCCACCATGGGAATAAGAGTCCCCGGGGTGAAGGCTTTCTTCTTGTCCAAGCCCCAACCCAATGAGAACTGCAGCCCTCAGTACTCTCCCTGCCCCTGGCCACTGGTCACTGGGACAGGCCCTTCTCTTGAAATAGGTGACCTGTAATTAAGTACCAAAACACCTCCCCGTCACACTCAATTTTGTCCCAAAGTATCAGTAGATAATCAGGGAAGAGGAGGAGCCATGGTCAGGGAGTTTCTGGAAGGAAAGGAAAGCACGTCTACCCTGTGCTCATGACGTCTTCATTTGAGAGGGGAAAGTCCTGAAAATACAGCACCATCAATGTGCTGGTCCAAGTCTGGTGCTGTGTCCACATGAGGCCCTGCTGGCAAGGAAAGGCATGGGACCTGGGACAGTTAGCAGCATGGCACCCCCAGGGTGTTCATGCTCCTTGGGGGGGGGGGGGTCTTCTCTGATGCAGAGGGAATCATCTGCTTCTGGATCTGTTAAATAAGGGAGCAGATACTTGGGTTCTGCTTATGATAATACTGTCCTTTTCCCCCAATCACTTTGGGGAATTAGGAAAAGGAGCTAAACATGTAGTACTTTCCATATGTCAAGACTCATCTTCAACTTTTTATGTATATTAACTAATTTAATTCCTCAAAACCACCCTACACATTGAGAACTGCTATTACACCCATTTTTCAGGTGAGAAAACTGAGGCACAGAGAAGTTCAGTGCATTGCCCAAGGTCATGTAGCCATACACAGCCACACTAGAAGTTATACCTCAGCAGTCTGGTGCCGTGCTTTGGGCTGCTAATCACCACATTATACTGCCTCACAGGGATGCATTTAAAAGGTTTATCTGGGGGCGCCTGGGTGGCTCAGTCGGTTAAGCATCTGACTTCAGCTCACGTCATGATCTAGCGGTTCATGAGTTCGAGCCCCGCATCAGGCTCTGTGCTGACAGCTCAGACCTTGGAGCCTGCTTTAGATCCGGTGTCTACCCCTCCCCTGCTCACACTCTGTCTCTGTCTTTCTCTCTCTTTCAAAAATAAATAAACTTTAAAAAATTTAAAAGGTCGGGGTGCCTGGGTGGCTCAGTCGGGTGAGCGTCTGACTTTGGCTCAGGTCATGATCTCACGGTTCGTGAGTTCGAGCCCTGCATTGGGCCCTGTGCTGACAGATCAGAGCCTGGAGCCTGCTTTGGAGTCTATGTCTCCCTCTCTCTCTGCTTCTCCCCTGCTCACTCTCTGTCTCTCAAAAATAAATAAACATTAAAAAAATTAAAAGGTTTATCCTGATTTGAGTGGCATTGAAGGAAAATGAATGAGCTCTATGCCAGCTGGGTGTAGCCCAGATGCCGTCCGTGTCACGTGCCCCCCAAAGTCAGCTAATGCCAGCTCAAAGGACTCCATGCCCCAACCTATTGGAAGGTTGATGCCCTCATCAGGATTTTTAGTAACTTGGATCATAAAATTTGTTCCCGTGGCCTCCTATTCCAATTTCCAGAATCTCCTGAATTCGGAGTTTCTATTCCATCCTAGACTTCTTCACTGAAACCCTAGGTTAAGCCCAGCCCAAATATCGGACATGATTACCCCTCCTTGGTTCTTCCTCCCACCCAAGATATTACCACTTTTAGTTGTGTATATTATTCCCAGCTTTACTGGGAATTTGAAGGTAACTTGAAGATTAGTCATAGAAAAAACCTGTAGCGAGAACTTGCTATATGGAAGGTTCGTACTAGGTGGACATCTCAAATATCAATCAGATCCAACTATATTTAAGGATCTCACTATCTAGTTACTAGACTCTAACTCGGCATTTCTCATCAAAAGCTTTCCTCATGAAAGAGCTTGACAAGCTTACTCTTACTAACTGTAAATAAGTAAATTAACAACATTCCATTTCCTAGGGAATTAGCATTTTTAAGAGGAGGTAATTTTTTAAAGTTTACTTATTTATTCCTGAAAGAGACAGAGAGAGAGAGAGAGAGAGCGCGCACAGGAGGGGCAGAGAAAGAGGGAGAGAGAATCCTAAGCAGGCTCTGCACTGTCAGTATTGAGCCTGACTTCATGAACTGTGAGATCATGACCTGAGCCAAGATCAAGAGTCGAATTCTTAACCGACTGAGCCACCCAGGCGCCCTTGAGAGGAGACTGTTTTTAAGCAAGAGGAATAATTCTGTAAGTGGTGGAATTTCAGTTCTCACTGAGCAGGTAAAGGGTTGTGTTGCGTTCTTTTAGCTAAGTGGATCATAGCCATGTCTGTGCATTTGACACAAAGACACATATGCAGAAAGACAGAAATACAGAGTGTATGACAAACGCATTCTCTAAAAAGTAACACAGAGTCAAGGCCTGTTGACTGAGCCACCCTTTGGATTTCCTCAGGAGGACTGACACCCAGGTAACAGGTGGAGATGAACAGAAGAGGAAGGTCTCTATCAGGCCCTCTGAGCTCTTGGCCTCTATCAGGCCCTCTGAGCTCAAGTACGTCACTTGGTTTGAGCAACCTTTTTGTGTAGAGGCTGGATTTGGTATATCACCTCCCTGTTCCAGCCAGTGTGGCCATTCCAAGGGGTGATTTGTTGAAAATGGGACCCTCTGCACCCTCCAACACAGGCTACTGTATCTTTCCGAAAAAGGGATGTAGAAATTCTGGAGTTGCCACTTTGCTGGGCATGCTGAGAGCCTACACCAGCCTAGTGAATCATGGTGGCATTATTGGAAGGCCTAGTCCCTCCCTCAAAAGTCTCAAGGCTGAGGCATTAACCCATGTCGTCGATCACTCCTCAAATCATTTTGGTGGACACCTGTTTCTTTTGTCCATCCTGTACCCAGAAACCTCCTTTCCACATTACCATGTTGTTTTAGTAGGGCTGAACCCCTAATACCTCTCCAGCCATAGCAGTGAGACTGTGACTCAGGCTTGCATGACCAAAGTATCTTATTTCTCTAGCCATGGGGATTGGTTCAGAAATGGGCATGTGCTCAAAGCCAATCCAAGTCTTTGGGATTTTTCTATCAGAGCTAGTGGGAGATATCATTTCCCTCCACCATGGTTGTTAGGAACCTGGGAGCCTGGAAAAATGAAAAGACCCCACTTTCTGTCACAGGGAAAGCACTTAATCTTCAGAGAAAGGTCAAGCAGAGACACACAATACAAAGAGAAGGACAGAAAACATCCTGACCCCTGGATCCATGACTGCGCCTGCTCTTTGACTAGATTTCCTAGGACATTTGCTGATAAACTTGATTTTTGTTTATATTAGTCTAAGCTGCATTTATGTCACTTGCAAACAAAAAAAATCCACCACGAATACAAAGATTTCCATATATCCCATGACAAAGTTTGGGTTAAATCCATGGCACATTGATTGAGGGGCCAAAGGAACAAGAATGGGTTGCCTCCCTTTCCTTTTGATTAGCGATCCAAGTTTGCATTATGACAGCATTTGCTCCTATTATTCTCCCCTAATTATCTTTATGAGTCTGTTCAAGGTTATGCGATGATTAAATAAGAAGATAATATGCACAGACATGCTTGCAGAAAGTGTTCTCTTAAACAGTATCTTTTAAAAATTTTGTTAAGATTGTTTTGGGGGAGACAGTGAAAGGACCTAAAGAGAAAAGCAAGCAGTCCTTAATCAGAACTCTGACATAAGGGCTTAGGAATGGAAAGGACCCAGTATGAAGCTGCAGGACAGAGCCAGGGTACCAGGATTTATAGCGGAAGGTAGGAGGCAAAGCTGGCAACAAGATCTTGACCCACTGGCCAAAGCCAAGGGGTATCCCATTATCCTTGGCATTGACCATGTAGATGCCATGGCCCTCCCATATGTGCCTCCTTACTGCTACTGCTCTTACTGGATTAAGAACACCCTGTTTCTGGACTTTATGAATGGGGACCCACGGAAGCAACCAGAACCAGGTCAGAATCCCTTGCCTCATGGGCAAGTAACTTAGCTTTTCTGGTCTCTTGTTTCTTCATTTTAAAAATAGAGATAATTTGTTTCTCAGGGTCTTTGTAATATCAGGGATAATGCATATAAAATTGGCAGTGAATAAATTATTGCTATCATCATTTTATTGTTCAACAGAGTAATAGGAAAGTCGTACCATTACTATAATGTATAAGAAGCAAGGTTAAAGCAAAAATGAGTACTGTCACCAACACTGCGTCTCATTTCAGTTTTCATTCAACTATAAATAACAGATACCCAATAGCAGGAGCTTAAAACAATTAGAGGTTTATTTCTCTCCTGTAATGAGATGTCCAGAGTAGGTGGCTGCTGGCATCAGCCCAGCTGCTCAGTGATGCCACAAGTGACCCAGGCTCTTTCTGCTCTGGCATCATTAGCATGTTTATTTGTCACCCATGGCTGTAACCTCACAGTCTCAAGTGGGTGACTATAGCTCAAAGCAATAAAGAAAGGAGAAGGGTTGGCCCTGGTCACATCCTTTCTTCACATCAGGAAAGCAAAAGCTTTCACAGAACCATGTTTCTACCCCTGGATCCTTCTGTAAGTGCGTGTATGCGTGTGCGTGTGTGTGTGTGTGTGTGTGTGTGTGTGTGTGTGTGTGTACTGGACAGAAATGTATCATATAGTTACTCTTAGCTGCAGGAGAAGCTGGGAAAGTGATCTGTCCCACCCTGTGGATAAGCAGATAAATTAGTGTGCTGCCTTGGAGGGCCATTTGGTAGCATTCTATTGAATTTTAAATGCACATACCCTTCAACCCAGGGATTCTATTTCTTTGGAATTCTCCTAGAGAGTAGCAGATGTTGCCTTCTCAAGGAGCTTGGGAAATGAGGATCAGAGTTATATCATTGTAATAATGAAACAAATCAGAAAAAAAACTAAATGTCTATCAATATGGGAGTGATGGAGTGTGAGATACTCCAGCTGCATCAGAGAGAATGTCATAGACCTTGAAGGACTGACAGGGACAGAGTCCAAAGCCATGTTGTTAACCAGAAAATATAATCTGCAAGGCGACAGATACAACAATCACATATGTGTAGATGAACCAAAAAAAGAACCATCACCCTTATTTCAATTTAAAAATGCCATATTCCAAAAGAGTATGGAAGGGATGCCACCAAACTGATTAGACTCATTTGTTTGTGGGAGAGGATGAGGTTGGGGAACGTGAAGAGCAAACTTTCCCTCCATTTGTGTTGTTCCCATTTTTATAATAGGGATGAGTTCATGTAATACTTGTGTAATTTTTTAACTTATGGTACACATTGTGAAATTTCAAGTAACCACTGAAAACAAAGATTGGAAGCTTCTAGAAAACAGGTGCCTTGTCATTGGAGGAAATTCTTGCTTGTCTTTCCTGAGAACTTTGTTTTGGAGGAGGGGCTGCCCCTGCAGGGGTGTGGGGTAGAGGAGTCCCTGGGGCTTCCAAGTTTCTGTGTTTCTATGGTTCTATGATAAGGAAAGTCTGAGAGCAAGGAAATTTGCAATTGAGAGTTTATTTATTGATCCAATGGAGGCCAAGGGAAGGAAGGAGGATCTCAAGCTGAGTTCAGGAGTGGCCTCTCCCAACCTCACTTTGGCCATGGGCCTCCAGACCAGAGGTTTTCTGGAGAGGCAGGCCTCTACAGCTCCCAGAGGTCTTGAGCCCTTACTGCCAGCACACACGAGTGAGAAGAGCCTGCCTGGCTGAGAGGCACTGAGTGCATCTAGCCAGGCGACTTGGAGAGTGGCCTCCTGCCGGCCTAGCCAAACGAAGCTGCAGACAAAGCTGGCCAGCAGAACCAGCATCATCCAGGCTGTTGGTGGTTGGTTCTTTCCCTTTCTCTCTCCTACTTCTCTATTCCCACCTTCCAAATCCTCCCCAGCCAAGAGTTTTCAAGAAGCAGCCAAACTATGCCCTCTAATAGCACATGATGGTGGACAGAATGTATGATGCCAGAGCCCCTTCCCCATGCCCACTCCAGGTTCCAGCCCTTGGGAGCCACTGGGCTCTGTTAACAGGAGCCAGCCAGTCCTCTGCCCTGGAGACATGTCAGCTGGGGATCGTCACAGAAGGCTCCCACCTGTCCAGCCAAATGCCTAAATCCTCCCGGGTGCCAGTCCTGGCCTCAGAGCCTGCCAGATGTGACTTGGGAAAGTCAGTCAAGGAGACTGGCAATGTGGAGAAACTGGAAACAAACCAGGTAAGGGCTGCTTCCTGGGGTCTGAGGCAGATGGAGACCCTAGGGAATCAGGCAGAAAAAACCAACAAACATCAAATAAACAAAGAGTTCTCCAGCAGCAACACCACCAAGAAGGGGAGACACAACAAATGAGGCATGTTCATTTTGTATGTAGTTGAACATTTTCATAATAAAATTATAAAATTTTCATAATTAACAAAATAGCCCTCATCACAGCACCCTTCTGTGCCCTTGATTTATACAGTCTCTCTGGCCTGGAAGGCCCTTCCTCTCATACTCTTTGGGCATGATTCCGACAGATCGCACATGGTCCAGGCCGAATGCTGCTTTCTGTAGGAAGCCTCTCCTGCTGCCTCCGCTTTCCTTTCCCACCCATGAGAATCAACCATGGCATCCTCTGGCTTCTTATTTCATTTTGTGTGTACCATTCTGAAAGCAGCTACTCCATTCTTGCTTAGAAAACAGTGATCTGAATGCTAATCCCATCAGCCACCCTGAGAGTGCCTTAAGGGCAGGGATTCTAATGCATTAATCTCTCTACCCTCAGCACCTTCTGCATGCTGTAGGACAATGGGAACTGATCATTGAATAGATAGATCAATCATTTATTCATTTCATAGACCTTTATGGTGCCTCTGAACGTAACAGGCATTGTACTAGGCAGTGATGTTAATAAGACAAATAAGACAGTGAACCCACTGGCCTCCTGGAGTCCCGGTCTGGGAGGAGAAGACAGCCACGTAAGAGATAATTATAGGGAAGAGTTATCGGTGCAACCACGAAAAGTGTGTACAAAATGGAGAGGAGGGTGTGAGGGAGAGAAGGCTCAATACTACCTGAGTGAGGTTAGGAAAGTCTTCAAGAAGAGAGGTGATACTAACTTGGTACGTTAGTTCAGGTCCATGCAAAAAGAGGGTTAGAGAGTCACAGGATTCATTGGTGCAGGGAGCAGAGGAAGGTCTGAGGAAGAGCCCTCAGACCACGGTGCAGGCTTAGCACCCGTGGAAAAAGGAGGAAAGGGTAGGAAGAGTCTCCTTCTGCGTAGTTCCAAGAAAGGTTTGGCCAGACCACTGGAGGAATCTCATATCTCGTTGGATGGGGCTGCTTTGGTGACCCACCGTGCCCAGCCATTGGCTGGGAGCAGCCCATAGGAATCATGGCCTTGGCATGAATGTGGTACCAGACCCAGGACGGCGGCTGCAGGGGGCATTTCAGTCATGCTCCCTGCCACAGGACACATGACTGACACATTTTCTTTATATTTAAGTGTCAGCAGGCATAGAGCAGGGAAATGTGGGAGAAGACAAAAGGGAAAATTCTCCAGGATGATGGATCTGCACAAGCAAAGACACCAAAGGATGAAACAGTGCGGCTCATCAGTGGTCTGTGCCAGTTGGGCATGAATGCGGCGTCAGCTGGGGTGTGGGGAGGGAGGGCTAGCAGGAGGTGAGGTCGGCTGGGTGGCAGCAGTTCCCTCATGGGGGTGCCTCATGTGAGCAATGGGGAGTCACGGAAGATCAGGGGGTATCAGAGCAGACCGGGGCTTGCGAAGAGGCTCTGGCCGCCACTTGCAGGAGAGCGCAGCAGAGGCAGGCCGGAGAGGAGGCCCTGGCGGTCGGGCGTGACGTACTAAGTGATGATGTACCAAGGACGGGTGGAAAAGGAGAGGAAAAGAGGGATGAATGAATGGAAGGGTGGATGAATGTAGGAACCAATGAGTGAACATAAGCAGTCAGGTGCAAGCCAGCTGTCCCTTTCTCACGGACAGCTCCACTGTCTTCAAATCCCTGAATTCTGCTCTGTGTGGAGATGGAAACGGAGCGGCTACTCCAATTCCTTCCCGCTGAACGGTCTCTATTAGGTGAAAATATGCCCTGATATATTATCATGCAGAAAAAGTCTCTCCCCAGCGTCCTGCTCTGTGGAAACGCGTGAACACTTGCCCCCCACCCCAGGCTAGTCTAGGCAGGTGGGCATGCGACTCCCCTCTCGGCTGAAGCACGAATCCCCCAGGAGGCGAGTCCATCCTTCTTCGCTCCATTCATTTTCAGGGCCAGATGGCGTGCGCCTCATTGACTTTCACTGCTGATGTAGTCTTGTTTGCTGGCTTCTCACAGGTTGCTTCAGTGCATTTATTTCCATCCATTCTTCCACTTGCCCCACTTTTGCTGTCTGTGTCACGTTCATCATGATGGCAGGGAGACAACTGGAGCTCTCAGCAGGTAGACGTTTTCAGGGAGCAGGCCAAATCCAGCTTCCACAGCTGATCACCCCGCCCCCCACCTCCCGGCTCCGGGAAAACATGGTGATGGGGGCCCTGAGAACAGTAGATTCAGTTTGTTTGTTTGTTTATTTTTTAAAAAATTTTTAATGTTTATTCATTTTTGAGACAGAGAGAGACAGAGCATGAATGGGGGGAGGGTCAGAGAGAGAGAGAGAGAGAGAGAGAGAGAGACAGAATCTGAAACAGGCTCCAGGCTCTGTGCTGTCAGCACAGAGTCTGACACGGGGCTCGAACTCATGAACCGTGAGATCACGATGTGAGCCGCAGTCGGACGCTCAACCGACTGAGCCACCCAGGCGCCCCATGTTTGTTTGTTTTTAAAAACATCGCTGAGTAAGCAAGATGACAAGGCCCCCAATAACAGCCATGAGCAAAAGGATGATTTCTACTCCAATCTACCTCCATCTTTCCAACCTCTGTTACCATTTTGCATAAAACTAAGTCTAAAAAGCAACTTCAAAGACATTCCCCATCCAGGTGCTCTGTTTGGTCCTGGCAAGGACAATCAGCTGGGACGTGGGGTCTCTAGGTCTCAAGTGCCTCCCCCCAAATGAAAAGGCTCCATTTTCTTTCTAGTCAAACAATAGTCAAAAAAACATCCTCTCCCACCTTGAAAACCCAGGTATACTTCCTGCTAGAAGCCACGTTTCCAGCTGTCCCTGTTACTTTCTGCCTTCTGTCCAGTTGTGGTTAGTTGTTGACTTGCTTTGGTCTGAGTTCCCTTGCATATGAGGTGTTTCTGTTCTATCATTTTCACCAACTCTCACATCCTCAAGAGTGAGAAAGAAGCGCCTACCCTCCTTTCGCATCTCCAAGAGTCTGGAGAAGAGCAGGCATAAAGACCTGTGGTTCAGTTGGTGTCTGTGACTTCACAAGGCCTGGTTTCTAGTTCTCCTCTAGCTGTGCTCTGAGTTCTCAGGCCAGCATTGACCCTGCCTACTCAATGGAAAGACCAGCTTCTGGTCACCCACATGCCCTTCCAGGGCTTGAGTACATGCATATGACTGGTGAAGAGCTCTGAGATCTTAAGAAGAAATAGGACAGAGAGACTCATGGTCATTTCAGAAACTGAGTTACACTGAAAAAAAAAAAAATCCTGCCTTACATTTTTCATTAATTTCCATCATTCTTGTATACCCTGGTCCTAATTTGGCTCTGCCACTTGCCTTTCTCGGCCTTTCTCTCTGCAAGTATTTATGACATCATAGAACCACTTCACATTTGAATTTAATTGACTCTCAGTATATTGTTAAAAATCTTTTACTGACTAGCACATGGCTCCCTGGGCCCTGACTCTGCACTTTGGTGGTGATGGTGGTGGTGGTGGCAGTGGTGGTGCATTATGTGTGGCGTGTATGTGTGTGTGTGTATTACAAAGAAACAATCCAGCAAATGCCAACTGGCAGCCTCTCTGGATCAATAATATTAACGATTTCAGAGACTTCCAAGGAGCTATTGCCAACTCTTTTTTGGCTTTTTTCAATTCCATTATCACTATTACAAGGACACCCTAAGGCCTTTTTACTTAAAGACATGACAAAATGCCCCAAGTGAGAGTACTGTTGATTTCTGTCTTCAAGGCCTGTAAGCTCAATGCTTCTTAGAGGGGTGAATGGCTGGGGTAGGCCTGACCTTAATTTGTGGTCACGGATTCAGAGGAAGGGATGGCATGGTCTTCTGAGAGCTCATTTTTTTGATAGTATCCATGTAACCACTTATTCTGCCTCATCCTGAGAATTTCCACTTGCCTTTATGAAGACATGCTTAAAAAGACCCAGGGGTTCACTGGCCAAAAAGGTAGTGTTTAAATGCCCATTCTGGTTCCACACTGCTCTGCCATTTACTGGGTGTGTGTTCTTCTCAAGGCCTTGTTGCCTGTTGCATGGGGTGTGGGAGTGGGAGGGCCTAATGATGAATGACAGCTGAGAAATCTGCAGAAATCTTTTGTTCATTCATCCATTTGACACACATTTCTTGAGGGCCTACTCTGAGTCAGACATTTTTCTAGGCTCCAGACTGATGCTATGCAGCAGAAATTTAATGTGAGCCATATATGTAATTTTATTCTATTTTTTAAAATCTATTTATTTAAATTCAGGTTAGTTAACATACCGTGTAGCATTGGTTTCAGGAGTAGAACCCAGTGATTCATCACTTCCATATAACACCTAGTGCTCATCCCAGCAAGTGCCCTCTTTAATGCCCATCGCCCATTTAGTCCATTCTCCCACCCACTCCCTCTCAGCAACCCTCAGTTTGTTCTCTGTATTTAAGAGTCTCTTGTGGTCTGCTTCCCTTTCTGTTTTCATCTTATTTTTTCCTTTCCTTCCCATTATGTTCATCTGTTTTGTTTCTTAAATTCTACAGATGAGTGAGATCATATATTTGTCTTTCTCTAACTTATTTCACCTAGCATAATACACTCTAGTTCCATCTACATTGATGCAAACGGCAAGATTTCATTCTCTTTGATTGCCGAGTAATACTCCTTTGTATATACATACCACATCTTCTTTATCTATTCATCAGTTGATGGACATTTGAGTTCTTTGCATAATTTGGCTATTGTTGATAGTGCTGCTATTAACATTGGGGTGCATGTGCCCCTTCAAATCAGCATTTTTGTATCCTTTGGATAAATATCTAGTGCAATTGTTGGGTCGTGGGGTAGTTCTACTTTTAATTTTTGAGGAATCTCCACACTGTTTTCTAGAGTGGCTGCACCAGTTTGCATTCCCACCAACAGTGCACAAGTGTTCCCCTTCCTCCACACCCTCACCAACATCTGTTTTTTCCTGAGTTGTTAATTTTAGCCATTCTGACATGTGTGACGTGCTATCTCATTGCAGTTTTGATGTGTATTTCCCTGATGATGAGTGAGGTTGAGCATCTTTTCATGGGTCTGTTAGCCATCTGGATGTCTTCTTTGGAAAAGTCTCTATTCATGTCTTCTGCCCATTTCTTCACTGGATAATTTGTTTTTTGGGCATTGAGTTTGATAAATTCTTCATAGATTTTTGATACTAACCCTTTATCTGATATGGCATTTGCAAATATCTTTTCCCATTCCGTCAGTTGCCTTTTAGTTCTGTTGATTGTTTCCTTTGCTGTGCAAAGCTTTTCATCTTGATGAGATCCCGATCTTTCATTTTTTTGCTTTTGTTTCCCTTGGCACATAAGTAATTTTAAGCTTTCTAGTAGCCATATGAAAAGAGTTAGAGGAAACAGGTAAAATTAATTTTAATGATATGTTTTAGTTAACTCACTAGAGCCAAGGTATTATCCTTTCAACATGTAATCAATATACAAAGTACTAATGAGACATTTTATGTTCTCATTTTCATCCTGACACTTGAAATCCAGTAGGCGTCTTACTCTTGTGGCACACCTCAGATGATGGCCACATAGGCTTTGACACTGAAGACCTGCACTTGGAAAGAGTTGTGGCTAACATTCATTGGGTTCTTGTTAGGAGACAGACATGGGACTAAGTACCTCCCACGCACTAAATAATTCCATCCTACAACACAGCTCATAGGTACTGCGTCACAGAGACGATGAAATGGAGGCCCAGAGACTATAAGTTGCTCCAAACCATATGGCTCCTGAGTGCTGAGCCAAGGAACCTGGTCCCTCTGACTCCATGTACTTGGGCATGTATTTACTATTTCATTTACTGTGTCCCTTGGGGACAGTTAGCCCATCTGAATCTGTTAACAGCATGTGGTTGCCTTTAGCTCTCAGGGCCATTGTGAGGGATAAAAGAAAACTATTGAAGGTGGTATGAATCGCTTGCTCTCTCTCACTCAGGATACCAAGAACAGTCAATGCCCTTTGATTCCTCCAATTTAGATTAAAGCCACCATAAGCTAATAGGCTGCAATTCAGTGTCAGCCTTTTGGGGTCCTCTTGGTCCCTGTGACTTGCAGAGTTCTAAAAGAACATGTTCCTGGCTCCACAGCCACCCCTGTGTGCCATGCAGGGCCTGGTGGAGCGCTGGGCCTCCCCCAGTGGTTGGTTCACACTGAAGCTGACCCGAGCGAACACCACAGGACACCATCCTCCACTGTGGATTTTTCAAGCCACAGCTCAGGGGCAGCATGTGAACTTAAAAATTTCAAACTTTTGAGGCCACATTTAAAAAATCACATTAAAAACTTCTCACACAAAACACAAAAAGATTTCTAGTTTGTCTCAGAAAAAAATATGACAGTCCATATTCCCACATGACTATCGCTGAGTAGCAGCTGTCCCTTTCAGAAGGGGCATGTGCCATCATTGGCCACCGTCCTCACCACTCCCTCCCACCACCAATCCCTGGCCCTGAAGAAGATTAGAGTTTTCATTTATCATCACACGTTTGCCATCGCTCTGACTGTGGAGACCTCTCCTTCTGTACCCATGTCCCTGCAAGCCAGACCACACACGGGCAGGTTGTGTGTTTCCTAAGACTCACAGCTTTACCCTTTTACCCCCCACCCCCACCCCACCCCCAGCACCTTGCAACACCTGCCTGGTCCCAGGGTCTAGCCCTTCAGCCACACACACAGCCACTCTCCTCTCCAAAGGCGATGTGCCACGGTCGATTCAAGCATCCATCCCTGCAGAACCTGCAAAACCCAAGCTTCTTGCCAGTCTTCGAAATACTGAGCATTTGCTCTGTTCTCCAGCGATGCAATTTGAGTATGTGAACACACTGCTGAGGAGGCTGACCTTAAAAACCACAGTGGCCCGTTTCTCCTTTGCTGGGAGCTGGGGAAACAGCCGCACTGCCTCATTGAGTTGTCTTCCTAAGAAGACCATGCAGTGAAGGGGCTGAGAGCACATGGTTGGGAGCCAGGCTACCCGAACCAAACCTGGCTTCCACCCCTCACTACCTGTGTGAACGTGGTGTCCCTGCGCCTCATCCTCCCATGTGGGAATACTGAAGCATACAGGTGCTTCCATCAGTACCTGGTGCAGCTGGGGTTGGTGGGTGCCGGCATTGACAATGCAGACCAGCTTCCCAGCAGGTCACACCGCTGTACCATTTCATCTGACTGCCACACAGGAGGCATAGCAAAATCCTTATTGTCTTCTCCGTTAGCACCACCGCCACAGACGCCAACTCCGGGAAAGGCTTCTTTTATTTTTATTTATTTATTTCTCTATCTAGCTATTTATTTTTGAGTTTATTGATTTATTTTGAGAGAGAGAGAGAGAGAGAGAGAGAGAGAGAGAGAGATAGCATGCAAGCAGGGGAGGGGCAGAGACAGGGAGAATCCCAAACAGGCTCCACACGGTCAGCACGAGAGCCCGATGTGGGACTTGATCCCGCCAAACTGTGAGATCATGACCTGAGCCAAAACCATGAGTCAGATGCTTAGCCAACTTAGCCACCCAGGTGCCCCAAAGACTTATTTTAGAGAGTTTGATTTCATAGCAGGGACTAAGGCACTTCATTGCCTTTCCACACCACTAAATATTCATGATAATCAGCAAGGAAACAGACCCAACAAAACAGTCCCTGTTTCCTCCCCGTAGTGCTTAACAAAGAGTGAGATGTGTACCCCAGAGTACAGAGACACCCAGACCCTTTGCACAAATGACAAGGCCCGAGCCTGTTCCCACGTGCGGACATGCACAAGGCAGTGGCCTGGCTCCCTGCTTAACTGCACCCTCACAGTTCAGGGACATCAGGGAAAGAGGGGCTGGGCAAGGGTGTTCTCCCACACACAAACTCTGGAAGGAGAAAAGAGGGATTCTGCTCTGCAGACAAAACACAAATGCCAACACAAAGGGCAGGATAAGTGTAGTAAGTGACCAAGGTCAACTGGGCCCCAGTGAGCAGGTTGCAGAGAGTGTTCAGGAAGCCTGGGGACCTGGGTCCACCAACTACCTGAGTGACCTCAGTCAGGCAAACCCTCCACCCTTCTCAGGCTCCTCAGCCAGGGAGGGGACAGACCAGGTGTCCTCTACTGTTCCTTCTGGCTGTGACACTCTGTGCCCATTCCTTGGCCTCGTGGCCACACTTGTGTGTTCTGTCCACCTCAGTCCTGTCATAGGTACGCTGTTATCTCCCAAACTCGCCATGGGCTGGATCTATAAGATCCAGGCTCTGAATGAGGCACTTCTTCAAATCCCAGACCTGAATTGGGCTCAAGAGAAGCTTTTCTTCCATAGTGGTAGCTTCCATGCTGGGCTCTCCATACTTGTGTATTCATTAATCCATCCTTCCATTAATTCAATACCATTAAACACTTGCCCCACATAACACAGCATGGGCACGAGGGAGAATGAGTAAGACAACCCAGAACGTAAAATCCAGCAAGTCGTCTACAGGACATGACCCTGGATCTCTGAGAACTGCTATGTCCAAGCATCTTGTCATGCCCCTGCTTAAACAGACATGCCATGGCTATCCCACGGCAAGCTAACTTCATGAGTCAGGTGGGTGGAGGGGGTACCTGAGGACCAGGCTCACCTCTCGGGCCACCTAAAGCACCATGCTCCCCAGGCCTTTTGCTCCAGCCAGAGACACAATCCCCGTCCATGCTACCCTTTTTCTTCCTTCTTAAGGGCCAGCGGATGGTCTGCAACCAAAGCATTTCCAGACATTTCCCCCCAACTGTGTCGTGGGCTCCGACGTCAAGGGCTTCTCTTCTTTTCCCAGAAGCCTGGATGACCTCCTGCTGACGGAGCCCGATAATAAATGAGTTCATTACCCTGGCTGCTGGGGCCCATGACAGCCCATCTGGTGGCATGATTAATGAAAACTTTGACTGGGGAGGGAGGTGTCATCTCAGGGCCGGAGAGCAATGAGCTGGAGTGTCTTCCAGCCGTTCGTTTCCGACCGATGCCTGAAAGAGAGCAGGGTCTTCATGGGTCAGTCCCATCACCTTCCTCTGCTTTATGTTCCCTGCGGAGCCTCCGTCCCCAGAAGCCCACTCTAATTAAGCAGAGGCATCTGATCCTCAAATTCCCCAGGTGGGGCAGGGGGACCGTTTCCTGAGAAGTGGATTTTTCTTCTCCTCCCAGGAGCAGAGCGTGTTAGGAGTTTGAAAGAGGGTTTCACCTTCTCCTTTCTTGACCCCTGTGCTCAGGGACAGTGAACTCCCCATTTTCCATCTGCATCCAGGGATGATCTTATCACTCTCGGTTCTGCCAGCTACTGTGAAGTAAGGCCTCAAGACCAAGCACAGCTCTTCAGCCCATGGCACCAGAAGCCCTGCATTTGTGTGTGTGTGTTGGGGGGGGGGGGTGTTGGTGCTTTCCTGGTCATAAGTGACACTGCTACTCTGGTCCCCGACTACCTGTGATAATGGTTTGCTTATCTCTATGTCAGAATCCAGACAAGGTAAGTCTCAGACTCCAAGAAGGAACCCCACTGTTTCTGGGGCAGAGACACGAAACTTCTGTCTTTTTTGTGTCCTAGAATATCAGAATGAGATCCAATTTGGGCTTCTCACTTGAAAGAAGCCATAGTAGGTACCAATTTGCATCCTCACAACATAGAGCAACCTGTTGCCTTTGGTCTGCAAAAATTCTGTGTCTGTTTCTGTATCAGTCCTTCCCCCACATCTGAGCTCCCAGTGTTCTAGAATCCCTGAAACAAAATATACTTTGGATCTTTCATTCACACCAAGGTATAAATAGCTGATAACAGTTTAAACTATTACCTTTATTAGGAGCATCTCCATTTTAACAAGGACCAAAGCCTTGAGCTAGAAGGAGATAGGTGTACTTTCAGAAAAGGCGCCAATGAATGGAGGGAGGAACGCTTGGAGTCTTTTAAACCTCCCAGGAGTGAACATTCATTCTAGAAAACACATTAGGCCCCTCTGTTTCTCTGTGCCCTCACCACTACCCTAATGGGAGTTAGCATCATTTCGCCATAATATTGTAAGGAAGAAGGGGGGTTGCAGGGTTCCTCCTCTGGATGGCCTGTCGTGTGAGACTTCTCAGGAACAAAGATGGAGATGTCCTAGAAATGCCCTTGAACTCTCTACTCAGTTGCTTCCTGTAGGTGTTTGTGCTTTTTGGCACCATGGCATGAAAAGGACATGGCTGAGAGACAAGGAGTGAGTATAGCTAAGAGGAGGGCAGGAAGATGGGGTTATCCTTGTCAGACACTTTGACTTACACCAGGAGATGGCTTCAGAGTTTCAGCTTTGCCTGCCTTACAGATTCACTGTGAGATTATAAGGAAAAGTCCCTAGCTCTCTGCATCTGTATCTTTTACATGGCCCTGTGACTTCTTATTGTATGGAAATGGGGTGACAATCAGGAAAATTTCACGTGGCAAAAGTGTTGAATTTTAACAGGGGAGAATTCTGTTACTTTGTTTCAAAGCCCCAGTGGCTCTCTGAGAATGGTGGGTGTGCTCCATCTTTGATATTTGTCAGTTTTATTTCCCAATGTGCCTAGAACAGTGCCTGGCACTTGGTAAGGAATTCTCCCTAAGTATTTGTGGAAGAAAGGAATGAAATCAACCAGGAAGTATCCTTCAAGCCTTCAGGTAGTCCAGTGTTTATGAACTTTTTAAAGTCATGGAGCTCTATGATCAGACAATATCTTACATGTATCCGCAGTAAAGAAAACAGAGAGGGAGCTCCTCTGGTTCGTGTGTGTGTGTGTGTGTGTGTGTGTGTGTGTGTGTGTATGGAGGGCGAGTTCCCTCACCCACCTCCCATTCTGAGTTTACAGATAAGAAACGTGGGGCCAACAGGGACTGTGTGACTTGTGGAGGTACCCCCAGGCCCAGGTGCCCCTCTCCTCATCCAATGATCTCCCCACTACATGGAGGCTACCAGACTGCCCAGTGGATGGGCCTGGGGTACCCTGCCTGACCACCCATCCCTCCCCCAACTCTTCTCATCCAGAACAGCCCCACCGCTACCTGTCACATGTGTGAAGCTTCTGCCTAGGCTTTCATTTGAGGGAAGGGTTATAATGCTTAAGAAAGAAAACCATTGCTGGGGGACTGGAAGAGGAAGAGAATATTGAAGTAGAGGTTGGCTTGGTGGGGGGAACCTCAACCTCCCTTTATTATATGACTCTGAATAAGTCAGAACAGACATACCCAAGGCAGGGACTTGACGTGTACTCTCCCCTCTGCTTTCTTTAGGGGCTTGTTTCATTCTCTGCGGTGGGGAGAATGCTCTTGCCTCACTGACCAGGATTTAATTCGGTGGGAGAAAGGGAAGAGAAAGGGACACGTGAGGAGGGGAAGAGCCAAAGAGTCCCTATCTCATGCCCTCCAGCTCTGAGATGCACAAGGCCAAAGACCTCCAAGCTACATAGGAAGGAGTAGTGAGACAACCTTCCTGCCAGTGTCCTTCAGGCAGATGTTTAGAGGCAAACACCGCCAAGAGTAGGAGGGAAACACCAGGAGATGGTGCCCAAACTTGGCCACATGTGCAATCAGCTGGAGATCTTTATACACTATGATGCCTGGTTCCTGAATTTGGATTCACCCCACGGGAGTTCTTAAAGCTTGTTGGGTGTTTCTAATGTAGAGCAAAGTTTGGAAACCACTGCAGGGAGGGCAGGGATGCATAGCCCTACCTGAAGCCTCCCCACTGAGCAGCTGTGTGGTTCCTACCCTACTTCTCACCAAGTGTGGGCCCCAGGGGACAGGACCCCAGACAGGACAGAGTGCACAAAGGCGGGGCCAGCCCTGTGCTTATTCTGCTCCACAGACCACAGGTAAAGGTGGCTAAAGGTGACACAGACCAGAGCTTTGCAGGAGGCCGCAGAAAACAGGAGGTGGCAGGTTGTGAGCACTTTCCTGAAAGGCGGGGAAAGGTCAGAGAGGGTTGTGGCTGAGGCAGGAGGGAGAGGGACGGGTGTGTCAAGGTGGAACAGTGAGCAGCCAGGTGGCTTGCTGAGAGGAGGAGAGGGAACAGGCTGGGGGGCAAGCTAACTCAGCCTGGCAAGTGCACAGAAGGGGGCGGTTGGGTACGTGCCCTTGACACCAGGCCTCGGTTTCCCAGGAATCTCAGGAACCTAGAGGGAGGGGAGAGACGGACTTCCACCACCTAATGGCTGCTGGTGGGGTCACCTCTCGGCCACTGTCCTCCCTGCTTCCTTGGGGGCTGGCTGGTTCGGACCCTCACTCTCTCCCCAGTCTTTCAGTGACTTTCCAACAGCTCTCCCTGCACCCTCTCCATCCCTGCTGCACGTGCCTGCCAGCATAACCTTGCTGAAGGGCCCATCTGGCTGCATTTCTCTTTTCAAAAACAGGGTTTGCCCACAGCTGCCCATCATTTTCCATCATGTGTCTCACGCTCCAGCCAGACCAAACCTCCCTGAACTTGGCCTGAATGCTACCCCGCTCCTCCCTGTTTACTAGATTCTGTTCTATTCATGGTCTGTCTGAAATGCCACCAACTCCAGAAACTGTCCTTGCTTACCAAGACTGAAATTCATGTTGACTTCAGTCCCTTCAAGCTCTTCTTGGGTCCCTTTTGGAGTCTTTCCCACCTTGCGGATTTGGGCTCTTTGTGAACTTGGAGGACTAGCAGTATGCTCTCCCACTCTGACCTTCTGGAGTGCCCAGTGGTGTTTGGATACAGCAGGTGCCCAATGCATGTTCACTAAATGGAATTTTATGGACTAGGAACCTGGGACACAGGTCGCGAATAAGTGTGCATGTGCACCTACTTGTAGGGTAGCTGGAATATCGAGACAAGAGACCCTTCTTGCCAGACATGGTCCTGGATAAAAGATCCCATTGTCCCACATAATGCCCATTAGAGGCAAACATAAAAGGACAGGGCTGGGACTAGATGCTGAGCATGTGGTCTCTCTTGTGTAAGAATTCATGGATACAAGGACACAAAGACACAGACGTAGCAATAACAGCCAACATTTGTAGAATATCTTGCACTTTGTTTCGCGTTCACATTCTCAATAAATACTTCATGATCGCAGACACTTCACAATTCCGCAGTCTGACCCTTTCCACTCACCCGAGATATATACCTGTTACCTCTCCATTGAGCGAGAACATCTAAAACGTGTGTGTGTGTGTGTGTGTGTGTGTACATGTGCATGCACGCACACCTTTAAAGAACTTTGTTAAGTTTATCTATTTAGAGTGCACGAGTGAGGGGAGGGTGCAGAGAGAAAGGGGGAGAGAGAGAGATAATCCTAAGCAGGTCTGCACTGTCTGCGCAGAGCCCGATGCGGGGCTCAAACGTACAAACTGCAAGATCACGACCTGAGCCAGAACCAAGAGTCAGACATTCAACTGACTGAGCCACCCAGGTGTCCCCCCCCCACCTTTTTTTTTTTTTTTCAGAAAGGAGAGACTGAAATGATTCAGCCCCTTCCATATTTCAGGTGTCGTTCTAGGTATCTGATAAACACACAAACATACTCCCCAAAGGCCTGCTCACAGGTGTGTGTCCAACTCAATCCACCTCCTCCCTGTACCACACCGCTCTTTCTTGTGACTGTACCTGTTTGCTCCCTGCAAACATGATACCCAATCTTAGTGGCTGTTATGGGTTGGTTTGGGTCTCCCACAAAAGCGAGGTTAAAGTCCAACTCCTAGTACCTCAGAAAGTGACCTTATTTGGAAATAGAGTTGCTGCTGGTGTGGTTAAGATGAGGTTCCACTGAAGTATGGTGGTCTCCTAATCCAGTGACTGGCTCCTTATAAAAAGATGTTCTCAGGAACGAATATAGTGGCCCAGCAAGGGAATGTGTGCAAGTATGTGGATACACTAGGTACAGGAATGTACCTGCATGTGCAGTGAGTGTATGTGTGTGAGTATGTATGTGTGAGTCTGTGTGCACACATATATTGTGCCTGTGAAGTCAAGGAGCTATTTTTGCCCCTCTCCCTTCACGCATGTGTGCTTGCACACGCACGCATGCACACACACACACACACACACACAATACCTTTCAGCCCTGAAACTCTGAGTATCTTCTTGGCCTAGACTATTAATAAATGTCAGGCACTCCTCTGCCTGCCTTTGCCAGTGGGCGCATGGCAGTTTAAGAGTGTGATTAAATCCTTATTAGGACACTAATCAAAGTAGCCCATAAAAGGCTTCTAACCCTGAAGCTGTTGGGAGTATGCAGGGCCCATAGAGCTAGAAGTTGGGGAGGGGAATCTTTAAGCAAAGGAGACAAGTGACACATTGCAATGTGACCAACCTGCTGAGGATCTAAGACTTGAAATGCACAACACACACACACATGCACACACACGCGCACACATGCGCACACACGTCTCTGCCCATCTAGAACTCAAGCTGCCTTTTCTATTAGAGAGCTTCCTATTCCTCGTTTCCTGTTTTAACACTCAAAAGGCAGCTCTCTGTTTTGTAGGAGAAAACAGATGCTGTGCTGGGTGATACACCCTGGATCACAGAGCAAGGTAAGGACAGAGATGGAATTGTTCCTCCGAATGTTGAGCTAATCCATGTAAGACTGGGATGTCCACTCGTAGAGGAAGAGCAGGGCATTTTAAAGCCAGACAGATGCTGGTATAGAGGAGGAATGGAAACTGGAGAAGCTGATAATGGGGAATATTTACTGTGCACTTATTATGTGCAAAGCATTTTTGTGGTTCATCCTCCTCCGTACTAGCAATGTGTGCTAGTAACACAAACCCTGTCTGACAGTTGCAGAAACCAGAGCTAGGAAGGGGCGAGTAACCTGGCCAAGGTAAGACCAGGAAATGGTAGTGGCAAATTTTGAAATGTAGGCTGTCTGATTCCGGGCTCAGGTCTGAATTATTCATGACATTCAGTGGAAATTCAATTCTAGGAAAGAGGGGTAGAAAAGGTGTGAACTCACCAAATGCCCAGACTCTGCAGGTGCATGAAGCCCTGGCTACAAAATTCAAATTCCGTGCCCAGACTCCTTCCTGGGTACCCCTCCAGCTCCCACGTGCCCTCCTGGGAACAGTGGTCGGGGCGGGCACGACAGCTGCGCACGCTCACAGCGCTCACCCAAGTTCTGGCATAATGAGGGCCAAGGGCTGCGAGAGGCGTGACATGCCTCGTAAGCAGGCCCTGAGGATGGAGGTCCACGAGAGGCACGGGCGTCATGGCAGACAGCAGAACCCGCTGCAGCTCTATCCAGAGGCTTCTGCAAGAATCTCTGGCGATCACATAGGATGTAGGGGGATGGGTGGGAGGCTGAAAGGGACCAGCCGGCACTGGCTTCCTCAGTAGACAGTGTTACTTCAACGAATGGATTTTAAATCTCAAAGCCACTGATTACCATACATCCCGCAGAATGGAAGTCTAGGTTTGAAGACTTAGTATGGATTTACAGAGTTAGTAAGTGAAGGAACTGCGTGGAAGAGACTTCCGGGTGGCAAACCGGATATGCGTTCTCTGCCCCGCCTACCTGAATGGTCTCCTCCGGGTTGGCTGGAATAACATGCCCTTTGGTTCCGCCAGCCTTCCCTGCCCTGAGGGTTAGACACGTGACAGATTTCAAAATTTCTGCCCAAAGACCGTGGTCTACATCACTCCCGTTTTTCCTGATAAAGAGGCACAGCTGGTGCTGCCCTTGCCGCCTTTCAGTCTTTGTATGGGAACAGGAGGAAAAGGCGTCAAGAACTGCAGCCTCCCCCTGACGTTACTGAGCCACCAAATCCCAGACAGCTGTCGGAGCCAGACTTCTCGGTACACCGAGAAAACAAAGCCTGATTTTGTTGAAGCCAGTGTTAGCTGGTATTCCCATCATTTACAGCCCGAAGCTCTCTGGACTGTCCTGACTGAGGTTCACATCTGTACTGCGACATCAGCGAGGGCAGCGAGGGCCAGGTACTTGAGTTCATCACTTCCGGGGAAAAGACTCTGTGATATTTTAATATTGTAAAAATCGGGATACAGACTAAAAAGGCTACCGTGTTTGTTTGTTTCCCCCTTTCTTAACGTAATTACTGGTATTTTGGATTGGAAGAAATACTGTATTTGAAAAGATCCCAGGAAACGGACTGCGAGAAAGACCCATCAGGTTTCTGGGCTCTCCAAAGATCTCCTTGTTCCCATTGCCTCTTGTTTGTCCAAAGTGGAGAGTCTGGCAACCCTCCTGCTGCTTTGACAACAAGGTACATTTGAAATGAAAACTCAAGCCGCTTATGCTAAAATATTTATGCTGCTAGTGACAAAACTTTTTCTCAAATTGTCTTTGAGCCTCTGATACATCCTTTTGGATACCTGCAGTGGCCTCCAACTTTTAAGAATATATTTGATGTCTGAAAACAGTGGGAGGTCACCTCTGGCCAAACCTTGTGAATAATGATCAAAACAATGCAGATGGTTTGCTCCAAGGAGATGACTAAACCAAACGTGTCGGCTCCCAAAACTACTTTGAAGAACACCAGAACTCTAGCCCTTTTTGTCTTGTTTCTAAGTCCCATGCCCACCACCAGTGGGTTTGGACAACCTGCAAGCAGCGTTCCAAATGGCCTGAGGCCTCCTTTCACCCACCACACATGCCCCACAGCCCTGTCTACTTGTGAGATCTTGGTTTGGAATTATTTTTCCTCTTGCAGTAAAAAAAAAAAAAAAAAAGAAAAGAAAAAAAAAAAGGAAAAAAAAAAAAGCCAGAAGTATAGAAAAAGTAAGTATAGCAAAGAAAAAGAAAAAAAAGCCAGAATTTCTGTATTATTGCTCATGCCTCAGCCTTTTGCTCCAAATAGACTCTCCTCTCCTGAGAGGTGAGTACATTCTGTTCTCCTCATCTCATCTGGCAAACATTGGGACACAGGGTTGACAAAGATGTTCTTGGGTGTTGCCAAATCTGCAGAAATGACAGGTCCCTCTCAGGGCAACTTCTGCTGGTTTTTTCCAACCCCTATCAGACATTCCCAGGCAAGGCTGGGGCTTTATACCACCTGGCATCAGAAATGCCCTACGACTCCCTTTTACCCCCGCCCTCTGCCAAATGCTGTGGATGCAAACTGGTAAGAGATGGGACATACTTTCCAGCCTTTTATTCTTGCTAGGACTAAGATAGAGCAAAGTCATGTATATAATCCCTAAGATTGTCTAGATTTTCCAGGAATTTACCATGCCCTTCCCTCTGCCTCTGAGCAAGACTGTTTCTAATCCAAGCAGGCAGACCAGCAGAGAGGGGAAAGGAATCTCTTTCCTGTTTTCAAAATCCCTGGAGATCTTTCCATAGAGTGTAAAAAGTCTTAACACCAGAACAGACACAGCATCCTGTGAGATGAACAAAAGCCATGCGACCACAGGGAATGTGTGTATGCATCTTTGATGAGGTGTATGATCTTGCCCCTATTTCCCCCCATTTAAATCAAGTCAAACCCAACAGCTTGGAATGCGACTTTAGAATTGTGAGCAATGACAGATGTGCCACACATGCTACCCTTTCGTGTTTTCCTTGCCAAGCTGTTATCTACAGTTATTTTGAAGAACAGAGTTCATCTTTGTTCTTGCTTCTGAAAGGGGAGCTACAGATGTTTGATTTGGGCCATAAAATCAAGGCACGGGGGCCATGTTGTTACCTAAGCAGCAGCTGAGTTCACGGTCACCTACATTTGACTGATTTCAGGTTTACACTTTAAGGAATCAATGTAATCCAGAGATGACTACACTCCCCATGGTCATCCTGTTTCACCCTTACCACCCCTGAAGCACACAGTTCACAGCACATGTGAAACCTCTAAAATAACCAACTCCAAACACATCAGTGAGAAGTATTTCACTGAGTGTTTGGAGGGGAGACCCACACAGGATGGAACTAAGAATAAAATGCTCTATACACACCTGTGTTTTCCTAATCCCTGAAGTTCCCCTTCCCTGCTAGATGGGCAATCTTTCTCTTCACCCACCTCTGCCTCTAAAACTCTCCCCTCACTTATAACATAACGTTCATCAAAAGAAAGGGTGGCAATTAGCAAGAACAGTACCACTATCACATCTCTTGTTCCTCAAGCTTCCTCAGTGGTGTCATCTTCCTCCTACAGGCCTCTCCCCATCCTGCCGTCCCACTATCTGCTCCTGGGTGCTCACCCTGGCCCTGTGAGGGCTACTATAATTCCCAGCATGAAATGGTTAAGAAGGCGTAGAGAAAACCAGAGACTCACCCAAGCTAAGACATGATACAAGACACATCCTCCAGGGCCTGTCAGAGCCCTTACCCATCTATGATGCTGCAGAGGTGGATGGGCCTGGGAAATGTACCATGTAAGGCTGGGAATGGGGCTTGCACCTGGGTTGCCTCGTCTCTACCCCAGGCAGCATGTGTTCCTAATATTCAAGCCATCCCTGCAAAGCCATAGATATAAATCCCCCCTATGAATGAGAGGATCTCAGTCAGGTCCTGATCTGGCTTCTCCCGGGCCACCCTTCCCACAGATGAAATACAAGTGACTTCGCTATTCTGTTGTTTACAGAGGTTAAGGGACTTGCTAAGGCCACAGAGCTGTCAAGTGTTACTGACATGAGGATTAATAAGCACTTGAGTATCGAACATCCAGGGACACTCTGAAGCACAATGCCATTATGTCTTTCTAAAGAATAGAAGGAAATCTAGTCCAGAGGTAGGTTCATATGGAGAAAAGGGGTGTTTCCTTCCTCTCCAAGGTGACCACAGAAAGCCAACAATACCTAGGTAGGGATTGTAACTGCTGATTAGGTGGACTGACCTATATGGAGGTCAAAGTATAGACTGGAGGAAGCCCCCCCTCCCTATCCCCCTCCTGATTCTCTCCTGCCTGCTAGAGGGAGGGAGGGAGGGAGGACTCACAAACGTGACTGGTGACTGAGTCATGTCTACTCAGGGTCATTTAAACCCTTAGTAGCTTATATACATATACTAACCTTCACAGGTATTTCTACTTCTGCTCTATGATGCCAGACAGACAAGAAAACCAAAGCCTATTCTGAGTAGTCCCCACAAGATGCTCTTACTCTGTCCTAGGCTTGACAGCCAGCTGGTGACAAGATCTAGATGTAGGAAGCAGGCTATAAACTGAAGCCCCAAGCTGCTCTCCTTATGATGGTTTCCATTTTGCTGTTTGCTCTTTGTGTGTTTAGCTCCAGCAGGGCATTAACAGGAAAGAGGTGTTTGGCAAGGCAGGATATGGTCATTCCTTGGAATGACTTGGGTTTGATACTAACTTAGTATGGTCAAAATCTAGGGGGACAATATAATCTATAATTCCTATCAGGAAGCCATTATGCCAGGACAATAACTCCCAAGTAAACTGGGATGCGTGGTCACCTTATCAAAACCATCAACACTTCCCTGGCTCCTAACCCCCTACCTTGATCACATAGAGACCTTAATTTTCATGTAATAACTAGAAAGAAAGCCTAAGTCCAATAGCAGTAGGTAATTATGAAAGTTAGCACTGGTATACTCAGGGTTCTAAAAGAAAAAGACAAAGACAGGAAAGCAGACCTATTCAAAGGTCCTGCCCATGGCCTCTATTTTGGGTTTTCCTAATACCACGGTGCTTTATTTCTTTAAAGCATTTTGTAGTTTACAGAGTACATTCACAGGCACGTTGTTCTTAATAAGCCTGGAAGGCAGGTAATAGGTTCGCACACTGACAAAGGCCACACGGCAAGCAGCAGAGGCAGAACCTGATTTCAGGATCTGTAATGGTCTAGCGTCCTTCCCCTACCCACGCTGAGACCATGGACCAAAAAGATTATCTGTTGCTTGAATCAAATCAGCTACAAAGACAGTCATTACCACTGTACATATTCAAAACAGAAATACGTATGTGTGCATTTATTTTTAAAACCACCAGGAACTAGATTAAAAAGCTGCCTATTCCCAACATGGTTTTCTAAATAATTTCCGAAGAGTCTAACTTTATATGTAAATTAATTGGCAAAGAATCCAACTCTAACATTTAAAGGTGGTTCTTAACAGGGGGGCAGTATGTACTCTTGAGGGGGCATTTGGGTTGTGACTGAGGGGTGAAGGGGAGCCCCCCCTCCTTTACCTCTACTTCCTCTGCAAGTCAACAACGCTGTCTCCCTCCACCTGTGGAGATCCTTCCGCCACTCTGCAGCTTGATTTCCTGGGTGTTCCAAGGGATCTGACCTTGATACAGCTGTGTTTGAGGGACAAGGGAAATCCTGCTCCCCCTACTTTCCAGCCACCTTAACTCCTCCCTCTAGAAGTCAACAAATGTTAGTGACACTGAAGATCAAAGGTGACAAGAATGATAGTCCCTGACCGCTGATTCGCATACAAGCCTATCATTCGCGGGACCGTTAGGCATCTGAGGCTTATAGCCCCGGCTGGCAGACCATGATGCCAGACCATGATGCGCTGCTTGCTGCTCTTCCAGGCCACAGCTGGTGGAAAACCTGGGGGTTCTACAGACCTGCAAAACTCATTTCAGGGAAATAGGATCTTGGTGTGTTCATCCAAAACATCATGCGTGCCCTCACTCAAAAGAGTATGTTCTGACCAAGGCTACACAGCATGTATTCTGTGCCCACAGGAGGTGGATTTAGTAACCGCATGACTAATTTAGTCCTTTCCCTCCCTAGCCTGTTACATTAATTTCTTTCTTTCTTCACATATTCAGACAATTTAGGTAAAAGTGAGGTTAAGCACAAATAATCCCACCATGTACAACACAGATCAGAAAGTACCAGCAGATCTAAAGGACTAACTTGATCCGAACTTCTCCTGGTTTGACAGAAGGACTATCTCCAAGAGGAACTCCCCAAACTGCCAAAGATGAGGGATTCTTATCAGGCCCGACACCTGAACTGATTCATACCGCCAGGAGGGTCTGATGAGAATAAGGTAGAATTGAGAGTACAAAGCTTCCCCTCTGGATATGACACGTCTCAGTTATGTCCAAGTCACAGACGTGCCCCGGGCTGCAACCATCCAACTAGACAGGAAGGTACGGACGGCATCCTTCACTGGGCTTGCTTCAAATGGGTTCCTGGATGTCAAGATTAACTAAGGTGTGCAGAGTACTGAGGGGATGGCCCAGAGGCCTAGAGGAAACCACTACTCTCTCACCTCAGCTGGCTGGGAGATCCGTCTTCAAGCAATGCACAGAGGGTCTCTAATTCCCCGCTTGGCACTGAAAAATTCTTTTGCAGATAATTCACAGTGAGTGGCAAGCCACGGGAGGGGCGAGTCATTTATGCCTTCAATACCACCTTTGCAGAATGAAATGAAACACTGACCGTTTACGGAGTGCTGAGGGTATGGGGAGACTGGGCGTCACAAGGTTTGTGACACCAAGGGAGGAGGAGTTAGAACTCAGGAAAGGAATGAGGTCTGGAAAAGTAAGGGTTTTGCTATTTTCTCATTTAGGGAAAGGAAACGTCACCCAGAGAGAGAGGAAAGGAGACTCTGGAAAAGAATGGGAAATTAAGGAAGTGTTTGAACACTTTGTCTCTGTGAGACCTGTAGGTGGGCAGTAATAAAACGATAAAATCCTAATTACAGGGGGTGAATTTCCCCGTTGTTTTGTTTCAGGGTTGGCGGATCTGTCAGAGGCTGGACCAGAAGAGCATTTCTTCATGAGATCACCACCGTAGCTTCGTGAGCAGGGAAGCTGTGCCCCCCTCCCACCCTACTCAAGGAAAACCACCTACACATACAGCTGACGTAATGTGGGGATGAAAGGCTTAAATAAAAACACAAAGAGTCAGCTCTTAGCCACGAGTTCCCAAACCCACCTTTTTGGCGGTAAGGAACTACCGCCACTCTATGACCAGCATAAGCTGTTGGGGGGTCGGACAGTGGGCTGTACCTCCAGGACAGGACTCAGAAGGTCACCAATGACACGAGGTAAAGCTCCATGAGGCCTGTGATTCTTACCAGTATACCAGGTCAGGAAGAAATCGGTTTTCCAAAAACTTCAAAGCACATGCATAAGTATACCGAGATCATAAAGACCACAAAAGAAATAATACACTGATCAGAAAGCAACGATTCTTTATAAACATGTATAGGCTCTAAATGACCCCTTATAGTTGTATCTACTCATTCCAGAGAATTAGGAGATTCTCTTCCGCAGAACCTACAGAGACCATCCCCAGAGCTTCCAGTTCCCTTGAATGGCCTCCTCTGGACAGAACTCCCAGCGTGAGAGCGGTGACAATTCTCGCAGATTCCCCACACGGCCACGACCTATATCAAGTCCAGCTGTGAATGAGAAGAACACTTTTAGAAAGGAGCCAGGCCAACCACGGACCGCTGCTTCCCTGGTGAGAAGGAGTTTAACGACAATGGCTCTCTTCACTGGTGGCATACATGTACTAACTCAGTGCTGTTTCAGGAGTTAAAAACCCAGTAAGTGGTCACAACACTGAAGACTTCTCCACAAACAGACTGAAAGTTTGTACTGGAATTAGCTGTCGTGTGAGGCTAAAAGGTGGGAAGTTTCCCCACATGAAGGATGGATACAAAGGCAAGACTTACACAGCCTCCCAGGCAACCAGACAAGGTGTGAGGAGGTCCAGAAATCCCCCAAATGCCTCTCAGCTGATTTTGTTTACATTAAGTTAATTGACAATATTCAAGAATTAGGCTTTTAAAAGGCTGTTTTTATTTGTCAACCCACACAAATTGCATGCTGTATTGCTTATTTTGGTTGAGAGCAATTTCAGTAAATTATGACATTTTGCTACTAAAGGAATGGCCTCACCAGCTCTTTTTCAGTCCTTCACGAGAAAGGATTAAACTGAATGAACAATATAAGTGAAACCAGAGAGCACAGGAATTTCCTTATGAAATTACCTATCTGATTAAATTTATAACGGCAATAAATAATAGTGTAGGGAGCTTCTGGTGTGTCAGCAATTAAAACTCAAATTAAGAAACAGGCCTATGATAGGTAGCACTGTGGCTGTATTTACATTCAGACCAGTCTGATCTGGAGAACACCTGGAAGAGATGAAAAGCACTTACTAAATCATCCACGTCACCACCTTCTGCAAATATGGCTGCTGCGTCTTCATTTGGATTTTCTCTAGGGGCCAGAAACTGTGAATACAAAGCCAGGCATGACACCAAAATGACATTTTTGCCTCTTTGGATGGAGGGGACAGTCTGCTGGCGGTGTCACAGGCAGACCTAAGAAGGCTTGCTTAGCAAAGTCTCACTGCAGTGGCCTCAAAGCAGCATCATCTTGATGCATACTCCTTCATTTGGCCCTGGACAAGAGCACCAATTTTTAAGTTGAATAGCTCACGTTAATTAGTCACCAAGAGAAAGTTCTTGTGAAGAGGGAGAAAACGACATGGTTTGCCAAGGCAGTGACCCCACCGGAGGGCCCCGTGTCAGGCATTGCGGACATTTCCATTTCTGCTTCCCCAGGGGACTTTTGTGCTCATTAGAGGTAAGAAAAGAACCAAACCTGGGGCTCCTCGGGCCAGTCGGTTAAGTGTCCAACTCTTGATTTCAGCTCAGGTCGTGATCCCAGGGTCATGGGATCAAGCTATGAGCTGAGCTTGGAGCCTGCTTAAGATTCTCTCTGTCCCTCTCTCTCTCTCTCTCTCTCTCTCTCACTCTCTCTCTCTGCCCCTCTCCCCTGTTCGTGCTGTCCCTCTGTCTCTCTCTAAAATAAGGAAAAGAACTAAACTCCTGGAACGATTACGTTTTGGTCTCTTTTGAAAGGAGCATAAGAATCCAGTGTGTGAACTCAACAGTTAGAATCTCATTCCTCAACTCTATGGAGGACAAAAGGTAGGACTTCCTGTAAATGATGTGAAACACAAAAATGGGTGAGCTTGAGAGGCTGTGCAATTCCTTTCCTGGAAATCCTTCAATTGGTTAGAAAACGTCTGAAAAACAAAGGTGGAGGAGAAAACTTCTAATGCATGCTTCTGTTCAGCATTAGTATTCTAGACCTGGAGCTTCTGAAAGGCAGATGCACAGAAAAGCAAGTGCCCTGAATCGAAGTCTGCAAGGATCTAGGGATGAAATTCAGATTTTAAAAAAGTGCTGGGTGCCCTTGAAAATCATCTGAACACTCCTGCTCTCTCCCCATCCCTCTAGGAGAGAGCAGTGGGGTCTCCTCTCTTCCAGGCAGGCAGTAACTGGGTCTGAGAGCTGGGGTTTGTCATCCACTTATCTAACCCCAGAGGGTGCTCCATCTCCTGGTACCCTAAGTCCCTGAAATGGCCGCAGAGCCAAACCCAGAGGAGCGTTTTTAAAGGTGGGGCCTCCCTCTCCCGCCTGCACTCCTCAGGGCCAGTGTGCATGGAGCACAAGGCCAAAGTCACCCTGAATTATTAGGCTATGTGCGGCAAGTGTCAGGAAGCCAGTGCTGCACGTCCTGCCATCCCTCGAGTGCAGAAACTCACACACACGGGTCATAACACAGCATCGGTGGACACTGTATCTGCAGAACTGGCGCCATGGCCATGACAGTTTGCTTTTGACTCAGCCTCTGTCCTGGACTTTTTTTCCTCACTCAAAACCACTCACCACTCATTAACTTCAGTTTTGACTGAGAGACTCAGGAATTTATTCCTTCTCAGGATACTCGTGGATCCTTCCATGGCCCTTTGTTGACCTGAAACTGGACCATGTTCAGTGCTGGGCATCAATGGTATAAGAGATGGGAAATGCTAGCAAAGGGGGATACAGTCTGAAGTAGAACTATAATGCAGCTTCTGTACCATTAATTCTTTTTTATTTATTCTAGTTGATTATTAAGATACCTGAGGGCCAAGTACAGATAAATGACCACCACACGTGTATCTGCATATGGTGTATGTCTGAAGATTAAACTCTGCTCTATCCTAGATTCTAAGAGGTCTAGGATATCCTAGATACCTTAGATTATGATTCTAATTACCATCATTAAAAATGGTTTTTACTTTGTTCCTTGCCTCTCCTATGCATTACCACTTAGCTGCATGATAGTTCTTACATTAGGAATGCATGGCTAAAAGACTTGCCCAGTTTGGGTGAAGAGGGTTAAGAGCAGAGCTGTGTTTTTTCCAGAAACCTCTGGGGGGGCCACACATCAGCAGCACCTGCCAGACACAGACACGCTCCCAGGGCCCAGCAGTTCCACAGTCCACCATACCCTTCATCACCCTGAGGGACCGGATATGTGGTAGGTATTTGCCAGTCTAGAAAACCCCTAACATTTTCTGGCACATAGCCTCTAAGAGCTCCAAACTCCATCCCTCCTCACCTGCACACCCCCTTTTCACGGTGGAATTACCAGATAGATGAAGGCAGGGCTGTCTGCACAGTACGACTGCAGTACATACAATTAAACACAAACAGCCCATCGCTGAGACCAGGCCGACCTCCTAGGAAGAGAGGAGCACCAGCAAGCAAACTCTCATTTCCATCACGTGCTAAGCACCTGCAAGTGATTCTCCTGACAGATCTACTTCATACTTCTGCGCAAGCGAATGATGGCTAAAAGCCGGGCTGCCATCCATTATCTCCCCAGAGCCCCAGGCAAGGCTGATCCCTTACACATATCACTCCTCTTCATCAGAGTTTTTTAACTGCAAGTAATTTGCAGGCTGTGCAGTGTGACGGGAAGCTGGAGATATAGCAGAGAACTCGATGACTGGCCTGCTTTCTCAATAAAAGCAACAGATTCTCTGAACGCAGCAGGAAGGGGCAGGAGCCAACTCTCATCTTCTCGCGTGTTCTTTCCCTCTGCAATGCTGCCAGGTTGAGAATAAATAGAAAGGATACTTGTGTGACACACTCCTCCTTCCTCAAACCACCAGGATTCACTTGGGGTTACCAAGAAAGAGTGTCCTTACTTGAAGAGCTTTGTGAAATGGACAAACTGTTGCTTTGCAAGCACACCGAAATACAATCCTGGCCACAGCAGGGAAATGGAGTCAGTAACGTCTGTATGGAAACAACCAGTCTAACCCCTCCATAAGACTAACAACTAATCATCAGCTTGTGCTCAGACCCTGACCAGTCCTGAATTAAACTCACAGGGCTTCCAGCGGGCTGACTCCAATACTATCCAGTCCACCCATAATCCAGATGTACAAAAGCATCAGGAAGAACAAGTCTGTTTGCATGTATTTTGCCTAAAAGGACATACATGTGAGTGTATACCCTGTGTATCTTACATCGTGCTACAAAGGCCATATTGCACAGCAGAGAAATCTGGCAACCCGCTGTGGGAGAACATAACCGTAACCCTAGCTAACCTCAGCCTCATGGGCAAGCCGCTTGACCTTTCTATAATTCATTTCCCCCCAAAACCAAAAGGGAATACTAGTGCTCGCTCTATCTCATGGGTTGTGGTGGGCCTCAGATGGAAAAAAGTATGCAAACCTACCTCGTCATATGTCGCTTTTATGTTCAACTCCTAGGAGTGTACCTGATATATGTCCACCAAATGACGTGTATGTACAAGAGCCATAGCATTTTCATAAGTGCCAAAGTCTGGAAACAATCAAATGCCCACCATGAGGGGAATGGATAAATAAATGATGGTATAACCGTAAAAGGGAGCATAGCTATAACAAAGGATGAATCACTCTAACATCATGGATGAATCATAAAGGTTAAGGACAGGCAAAGCTATGCTCAAGGGACAGGTGTCAGAATAGTGGTTACCCCGGGGACCAGGGGTTTCTGAATGCGAAGGGTACAAAGAGGCTTCGGGGGTAATGTAAATGTTCTATATTTTGATCTGAGTGGTGGGTACCCATATATGTGAATATGTAAGAATTCATCAGGTTGCATATTTAAGCTTTGTGCACTTACTATATGTATGTTCCACTTCAATAAAAATTTTAAAACTTTATACTAAAAGTATCAAGCTCTAAACAAATATAAGATAAAACTGTAGTATTTTCCTTACTGCTTTTCTTTGAATTAGCATACGAAACAACTACACCAGAGACTTAAGGCAGAAAAGAAAAGTGGAAAAGAGCAAAGGAAAAATTGTCATGGGGCCAACAGGGGACAGCAGTTAAAGAAAACTGTTCTCAAGAAATGATTCACATATTTTATCTTATAATCCTTCACAAGTTTGGAGATCTCTCACAAACTCACACACAGAAAACTGGGTGTACTCTTGCAAGGGGGGACACGAGCATCTTTCCTGTACGTAGATGTGGCTGGAGGCATGGAGCGGTGGCGCCATGGTGTGGTGGGAAGATGACCATAATGGTTTCCGGGGCTCTAGATTCTACTCAGTTCTGCTAGCCATGAACTTGCTAGGAGACACTAAGCAAGTCAATGTCACCTCTCTAGATGGAGTTTGTAAAATGACCAGATTGCTAAACTCCTATCATCTATGATGCTAAAGTGGAAAATCAGTAAATGTCAACAACAAAAGAGAAGGCTAGATTAGGCGGCTACAAGGAAAACAAGTACTAAAAAGATGATTATCCCCTCACAGAGTTCCCATCAAATGATTATTTAGACATAGCTCTCAGCCCCCTGGTATCCGTGAAAAATAATACAGCAAAGCCATGGGGAGAAATCCTCTTTCCCATCCGTGCTCCTAGTATGGAGTAAAAAGAATGAAGGACTGGGGGCCAGTCCTAGAACTGGACTCTTGGCCAGGACCTACGAAGAGATCTCAGCCATGTTATTTTACTTCTTGGGGCCCTATGTTTCTTCATCTATGAAATAAGGAGGTTAGACTGGATCAGTATTTTTCAGGTTCTGTTCCTTGAGGTCCTGCGTGTTCTTCTGAGTCCCCCGTGCACGGGTAATCCCAAACTGCCACACTCATTGTCCACCAACTGAGAGGCACCACCCTTCTCTGTTTTATGTATCAGGTTTCCCTGTAAGCGTTACGTTTCAAAAATAAAAACTCCATTAGAAGATCATTAGAATTCTTTCCAGCTGAATGAAATTATACACAACATAAGCCAACTTCCTCTGCCTTAGTTAAGGATCTGGCTTGTTTTAATTCTTCTAACCCAGGGCTTCCCGACATCATTATTCAACATTTTGGGCCAGAGAATTCTTTTTTTTTTTAAATTTTTTATTTGAGAGAGAGAGAGAGAGAGAGAGAGAGCGAGCACAGGGGAGAAGGGCAGAGGGAGAGAAGGAGAATCCTAAGCGGCCTCCACACTCAGTATGGAGCCTGATGCAGGCAGGGCTTAATCCCATGACCTTGGGATCATGACTTGAACTGAAATCAAGACTCGGCTGCTCAACCGACTGAGCCACCCAGGAGCCCTCAGATAATTATTTTATGTTAGAGGGCTGTCCTGTGAACCACAGGATGTTTCCCAGCATCCCTGGCCTCTGCTCACTAGGAGTCAGTAGCACCCATACCCACCATTGTAACCACCAAAATGACTCTAGACAATACCAAATGTCTCCTGGGGAGCAAAATCATTCCTGGTTGAGAACCACTGTTCTAACTCTAACATAGGTTAGCAAGAAGAAACTTATTTAAAAAAAAAAAAAAAAAAGGAAGTCTTTGATAAAGAAGACAAACTTCAAATGAAGAGTCAGCCTATCCTAACCTTCCACAAGTCCAAGTGTGTTACTACTGGTGGTCCCAGGGCAAACAACCTCCCAATGCTCCTGGAACGTGCCGGGCGTAAGCTGCACGCCACTCCCCACAGAGCCACGCCTTGAGGGGTGGACATGAGAGCTATCTGAAGGCTCTACCAAACATCAAATGAGACTGTATGTCTGACAGTAACAAAAGGAAACAGAAAAAGTTAAGTGAAAGAACTGGCAAATTATAGTGACAATAAAAGCAAATGTTGGGGGGAAAGAGGCATCATGTTTATAGTCTAGGCTTCAAAATGAAATGAGAGCTATGAGTGAATTTAAAAGAGAGTGACTATCTAAACTTACATGGAAGAACTTTCTATTTCTGGAGCAGGACTGACTTACCTAGATTGCTCAAAGAGTCTTAAAATCTACACTTTTCGAGAATATACCAGAGGGAAATGGCTCTCCTTAAGACATGCGAGTGTAAAGTTAGGATTTCATTTTCATTTCAAACAGACATCCCATGCAAATCATCAACATTTAATAATAATTTGACAGCTTTCTAACTTCAAGTGACTTATGGAAGTAACTTGGCAGACTTGAAATGGACTGTGAGGACTGCCCTTCAACCTCTTATAGTCCAGTTTCCTTAACTGATTATTTGGGAAGTGTCCCAACTTAATACTCCCTCTGTAGGCAACATAAATCCTGCAGTGCATAGTCAGAAGAGGCTCCCCCTCCCTGCCCTGCTGCAGTAGGTCTTGGAAACCACAAAAAGCCAGTTTCCCCGAGCCAGGCCCTTCCTCAGTGATTCTCCCCAGTGTCCTCTGTATGTGCATTCTCCCTCCCACATGTCTCTCCCACAGTCAACAAGTGCCATTTAACAACATCTTTAACACAGGAGCACCTGGGGGGCTCGGTCAGTTAGACGGCTGGCTCTTGGTTTCTGCTCAGGTCATGATCTCACCGGTTCGTGAGTTCGAGCCCTACATCCGGCTCCGCACTGGCTGTGCAGAGCCTGCTTGGGACTCTCTCTCTCTTCTCAAAAAATAAATAAACGTAAAAAAAATTTTTTTTTAATACAAGGATTAAGTTTTCCCCCTGATAAACAAAATGAGTGTTTTGGGAACAAAAAGATGGGAAGTTTTCAGAGTTGTCTTAACTCACAACCAACTGTAATCAGCTCTGCTGACACTGGAACCATGTTAAGGATAGACAGAGCCCCACACCTAGTCATTAACTGAAATTCCTCTCTGCACCTTAATGATCAGACATTGAGATTCCCCAAGGTTAGGCTCTGTGCCTTTAAGTTCCAAAGAAGATACTGCATTTGCAGCACAGAACAAGCCTCAGACAACTTGCAAGAAGCACACCATCCCTTCTTAGACTTCTTTCCTCCCTACTATTCTGGACTCACTTAGCCATGACACCTTTGCTTAAGATGCACTGCGGGGAGGGAAACACTCCCTTTTCAGATCTGTGCTTCTCTGCTTTCTTCACTAACAGTAATACGTACTCAACTCTCACCTGGATGACAGATTTTTTTTTTTTTTAATGCAATGATTTGTCTTGATTTAATTTACTTGTTTAGCAAAAGCTGATTGATAAGCCTTCATGCTAAGTGATGGCTAACTTTTTGTGTCAACTGGCTAGGCCACGGTGCCCAGCTACGGTGTGCAAAACACTAGTCTAGATGTTGCTGTGAAGGTGATTAACATTTACAATCAGCTGCCTTGAAATAAAGATTACCCTTGGTAATACTGGGAGGCCTCATCCAATCAATTGAAGGAATTCTGCCTCAAGAGTGTAACACAGAAATCCTGCCTGAATTTCTAGCCTGCTGGCTTGCCTGACAAATTTCAGATTGGCCAGTCCCCACAATTTCATGAGCCAATTCTTCAAAATAAATCTTTCCCCAATCCCCCCCACTCCCCCCCCCCACACCCATATATCCCATATATATATTCTATTGGTTTGGTCTCTCTGGAGAGCACTGAATGATACACTCTAGTTCAAGGGGGAAATATCATGCCAGTGTATAAAGTAACAAACAGAAATAAAACCAAGCAGTTAGATGACATGCTCTTGAGTACGGACATAGTCACAGTATTGACTGTGGTGGAAGAGGGTACAGACCCTGTGGAGCCCCTTTTGAGACAAAAATCAGCATCTTAGGGTATGCTTCTAAAATTTCAGGATCTTACTTCCTGAAAGCAGGGACCGGATATGTTCTTTAACAAAATGTTTTTGCCAGGCAAAGTGCTTAATACAGTTTCTAACAGATTCTAACTTCTTCCCCCCCCCCCCCCCCAAATACTATGGTTTCTGCCAAATGCCTTTATTGAGTTGAAAATTTAAGGCATTTTTAAAATTTGGCCTGAATTTAGCCATAAGATGAAAACTTCCAGCCTTGTTCCTGCCTTTCTCTTAACAGATTCCTGTCTGCTAGCCCAGATCAAGCTCTCCCTTAGCGTGTGTTGTTAGTTTTTTGAATCTCTACTATCTTCCTCTGCAACCCTGTAACTGATGGTTTAAGGGCAGGGTGCTGTCTTATCTAGCACAGTGCCCAGCAGATGGCAGGGGCCAGGCACAGTAACTGACAGCTGCTGGGTGTTGTGCCAGCAGGGCTGGATCAGTCAGGTACTGCAACTGAAGTTAATGTTATGAAACACATACTTGTGAGAAACCCTATTTAATTTTATTAAAATATATTAAAATTTCATGGGGCACCTGGGTGGCTCAGTCAGTTAAGTATCTGACTTTTGATTTTGGCTCAGGTCATGATCTCAGGGCCGTGGGATCCATGCTCAGCATGGAGCCTGCTTAAAATTCATTCTCTCTCTCTCTCTCTCTCTCCCCCTTCCTCCCTCCTTCCCTCCCTCTGTCCCTCTCCCCGACTCGTGCTCTCTCCCACACTCAAATAAAAAAATTAAAAAAGAAAAAAAACCTTAAAAAAAAATTTCACCACAGATCTGAGGTATAATGAAAGATTACCAAACTCAACAGTCAATATATCTGATTCATGGCTGAATCAGATACAAACAGGGAGACCCTGGTCTATTTGTGTCAATACATGGGGTCTTTTATTAAAAAACACCTTTGGAATACTTTGTCTTACTCTGGAATACTAGGGTTTCTCTACTGTCTATGTACTACAATCACCTGAGGGGCTTTAAGACCTCAAACCCTGCCCAGGACCTCAATTTCAGACTAACAGAATCTTTGGGGTGGGGCGTGGTCATTAGTTTTTGGGTTTTTTAAAAATATTTTTAAGTTTTTAATTTTTTTTGAGAGAGAGTGTGTGAGCAGTAGAGGGGGAGAGAAAGAATCTTTTTTTTTTAGTATTTATATTTGAAAGAAAGAGACAGAGACAGAGACAGAGACAGAGAGAGAGAACACATGTGGGGGAGGGGCAGAGAGAGGACAGAGGATCCGAAGCAGGCTCTGTGCTGACAGCAGCAAGCCCAATATGGGGCTCAAACTCACGAACCATGAGATCATGACCTGAGCCAAAGTCAGATGCTCAACTGACTGAGCGACCCGGGTGCCCCAAGAGAGAGAATCTTAAGCAGCCTCCAAGCTTAGCACAGAGCCCCACACGGGGCTCAATTTCATGACCCTGAGGTTATGACCTGAGCCAAAATCAAGAGTCAGACATTCAACCAACTACGCCACCCAGGTGCCCCCTTCAAATTTCTTAAGTAACAGTCCCCTCGGTGACTAATGTGTGGCCATGGTGGGAATCACTGGATGGCCTGGATTTCAGAGCCTTTACCAACGCCCAGAATAAGCTTGGTATGCACTAGGGACTTTAGGAGCTCTAGAGTCAATAAAGCTGCGGTTCCAAGTGAATTCTAGAAGCATCACTGCAGTCTATGGAAAACTGAACGAGTTTACAGTATCAGCCACAAAGATGGGGCAGTTGGAGGAATCTGCCGATTGGTTGTATAAAGAATGGGGACCCTAATTTAGTTACCCTTAAAATTTAAAATCTTCAAGGAAGAATGCACATCCAGAAAATATCCACTACAATAATTCATCTACAGACAGGGTATTATTCCTCAATACCTTTTTGGCTTCTTCAGCTGTGATGGAACTTCCGGGGGCTTCATCTTTGGTGATCAGAGTAATTCCATCTAAAAAGTAATTCACAGAGTGAAATCCAAGTGCAAAGAATCAATCCCAATCATACCTTCCTTTCTACCGTGCCGCTCCCATCTTTGCATGGGAGATTTTTAAAACTATACAGGGTGCACTTCTCTGTAGGAAATGCAAAACTGTTGTTCCTTGCATCCTATCCTTTCTCCTACTTTGCTTGTGGATGCCGCCTGCCTTATGATGCCTTCCTTGATTAAATCTCTCCTTGAGAATTTTCACATCGCTTTGTTTACACCTTTGAAATGGCTCCCATCACATCTTACCTTGTGTAACTATTTGTACATATTTTCTCTCTCCTAACGGACCACACTTTTCTCCAGGACAGGGACAGGGTTTTATTCACCTTTATATTCCCCTCAATGTTGTGCATGGTGTAAGTTCAGTAAATAAATAACCTAATAACTATACTTTGGCCCAAATCCATTAGGTATCCAATATGAGAATCTGCAGACATTTTGACTTCTAGTAATGTTACTGGCTACTGACGGAACGGCAAGAGGCCCAAGGTCGGGAGGAAACATGTTCTCACAATGGTCATGTCTGCAACTTAGCACGTACGTCAATTTTAGCTCAGTGAGAGCAAATCAAGAATAGAAAATCTACCCTTCGGTTCTCTCTTCTTCGTAAGATTTTATCCTGCCTCAAAGAGTTGATGCTTGATACACCTTCAGAAAAGCACATACATGGGGCGCCTGGGTGGCTCAGTCAGTTAAGTGTCTGACTTCAGCTCAGGTCCTGATCTCATGGCTCGTGAGTTCAAGCCCCACATTGGGCTCTGTGCTGACAGCTCAGAGCCTGGAGCCTGGAGCCAGACTTGGATTCTGTGTCTCCCTCTCTCTGTCCCTCCCCACTCGTGCTCTGACTCAATCTCTCTCTCTCTCTCAAAAATAAATAAACATTAAAAAATTGTTTTTAAATAAAAAAGAAAGAAAAGCCCATTTAACATCCATTTGTACCTAGGAATGGCACAGGTCATGTGTATTCGCTCAACAGGAGATAAGCTCTCAGTAAATATGTACCCTGTGTATGTCCTGTAAGTTTCTGTTCAGTAAACAATATGCTGGAGGCAATCAATAAATACCAAAAACAATCTCTTTCATCTAGCAGGTCAGCAGCAGAGACACCAAAGTGATCTGAGTAAGCCCCACCCACCACCTATTCTAATGGTTTCTGCTCCCCAGTCTAGAAGCTAAAGGGCTGAAAAATGAACTGTCAGGAAGATAGTTCCTGACTGATGAGAAGCTGCCATTTGAAGCTGGATAGATAGATCTGCAACTCCTTTTCACAGAATCTGCACAGAAACACAGGTTGAAACTCATCCAAGGGCCCTACTTCAAGTGGAAAGTTTCATAATTTTCAACACGATTGTTTTCATAACAGATATTTTTAACAGGTAATATCTTATACTACCTGAAAAGAAAATCAAGTTCTGAAAGAAAATCAAGTCAGGTTAAAAAAAAAAAAAAGGGCAAAGTGCACGAAGGAAATCAGACATCAGGCCTAACACTGGAAGAGTGTGTGCTGTCTTCTTTCTGAGATTAGTCTGCACCAGTCCAATGTGAGGGAGCGGCTGTGGTGCACGAAGATGCTGGTCTGCTGGAGCAGAAAGCCCAAGAACGTGTTAATGGAAGGCCACAGGAGAGCAAACTGTGGGTGAGGTCAATGAGAGTGCTGTGGATCCGGCAGGATGGACAGGACGAAAGGGTCTAAGCATCTGAGAAAGGGGGCAGTGTTTGCCCACATGGTTTCTTCCAACAAACAGCAAGGTACCATCTGAGAAATGGGCCATGCTGCACACAGCTGAAGACAGGACTTGCGTGTTGACTTATTATTTATGACTTTTTATTTATGCTTATTAACTGAGCATTTCCCAAATCCACATGGAAAGTCATCAGGTTGCCACATAACACATCAGACAATGTAATTTACACTTATATTTAGAAAAAACAGCACAACTGTTTGGAGCAAATGACAAAAGACACCTTACCCTGAACGACAATGTCCCAGAACTGCTTTAATTGTTTAATTTCCACTTTCTCTCGAAGGGCTTTCAGGAAATTGTTAAAGCACTGCTCTTCCGAAACCTGGAGGCATGGGGGGGTAGAGGGGCATCAGGTTGGAGCCAACACGGAGACAAGTCCTTCCCAGGACAAAGTGCTATATATACTGAGACCACCATTATTTATAAGAAAAATATGTCATGTTCTTCTTTGGTGAAATGGGAAATGGGGTATGGCATTTCAAATTTCAGCTTTGTTCACTGGGAACCAGGAATCTTTCCATCTGTGGATGGTAGAGAACTCCGTAGGGCCACAACAGGTTTTTTGGTGGCCTGGTACTTTGCTTTTTGACCTTCCATATAGACAAATTCAAACAAAAATAGGATGATGTCATCAATGCTCATATACCCATCACCCAGCCTCAACACCTGTCGACTTAGCCAATCTTGTCCCATCTGTACTCCTACCTTTTCCTTCAACCCAGGGGTTGTTTGGAAGCAAACGTCAAGCATATTACATCATCTATAAATATTTCTGTATGCAGTATCTAAAATATAGAGAGGGACTCTTTTTTAAAAAAATACCGAAAAATTAGGAGTAATAACCAGTCAGTAGTCACATCTTCCCATTTATAAAAACCTTTTTTCTTTTTTTAATTTTTTTTTTATTAACGTTTGTTCATTTTTGAGACAGAGAGAGACAAAGCATGAATGGGGGAAGGTCAGAGAGAGAGAGGGAGGCACAGAATCTGAAACAGGCTCCAGGCTCTGAGCTGTCAGCACAGAGCCCGACGCGGGGCTCGAACTCACGGACCGCGAGATCATGACCTGAGCCGAAGTCGGACGCTTAACCGACTGAGCCACCCAGGCGCCCTAAAACCTTTTTTCTTTTAGTGTGTCTGCGTGTTTTGCAGTTTTGCAGCTAAAAAAGGTCTTTACATTAAGAGTGGCTGATAGGTCTCTGAGTCTCTTTGGATGCTCCTTCATCTCTCCCTCACTTTAAAAAAACAATCTTTTATTTCTTAAGAAAGAAAGCCAGTGGCCTGGTACTTTCAAGGGTGCATAGTGACAACAGTGCTCAGAAGTGTTACTGGGTGCTCCGCATGCCTGGGGGCAGTGCCAGGAAAGCAATGTTTTCATCACCTTTTCCCACGTTACTAGACCCTCCTCCACCTGGGGCATCCTTAGTCTCATATGGACTCCACTTTGCCCTAATTTTGTCTTTTATCTGTAGGGCACTGGATCACCTACTCCTGAATCTTCTAATTTTAACAATTTTCTCATTTTCTTATCATTCTTTGTTAAGTACCTAAACAATTCAGGAATTAATCTGTTCACTCACTCAGCAAATATTTAATAAGCATCCATATAAGCACTAATATACACTGCAACTACATCTATTTTAAAAATACACTTTCTAATTTGAACTTGCTCACTCTTGCCTAGAGTTTCTGTATAAAAGCCTAGAAACAATTTGGAAAACTTTTACAATGGTTTTTCAAAATTCCTAATAAAACAAACAAAAAAAAAAACCCACACAAAAAGTGGGGTGTGCTGCTAAGTGAATTAACTTTCAGTGTTTTTCATTTTTCCTGGCATTCCAGATCCCTACTCCTGTCTTCATAAAATCCTTCTCAATAATCCTACCAATATATATTTTCCATCAGTTTCTTTAAAACAGTTAACTGGTCCTTTAATGAGTGGGCCACGAGAGGTTACAGTGGAAATTTCCCTGGTTCCCTAAATAGGAATCATGCAGCATGGACTTCACCGTAATAAAAAGCTAATTCTCAGGGACTAAGCATCGCATTCACCACACCCATCTTTGTGCCCCCTCAGAAATGACGGCCAGAGTAAAATGACTCAGTCATTTCTGCATCTCTTGGCAAACACTGCTATTCTTAGTGAGGACAGTTATTTCCAAAAGCCCGTGCTTGCTTGTGGGGCGCTGTGTCCCCTGTGATGGTGGCCAACTGTTTAGGAAGAGGAAGACAGGTGAGGACAGCATTACCTGAATGGCTTCTTCCCGGAACACTGTGATGCAGTCCATGCTCTTCATAAAATACGGTGTTTCATTAGTATCCAAAAACTGCTCGATCTGATTTATTAGCTGGCGACTTGCTAAAACATAAGACAATAAATTCATTTTCCTCATTTTGAGCAATGCTTGTTAGAGAGAGTGCCTGTAAGTACGTATTATGGCTCCAGGGCCTCATGGCCAGTATGCACAAAAGCTATTCTTCGAGAGAGGGTGGATGGGATGAGGGAGAGGGGATGCAGAATGCGGATTCTGAAAGTCTGTATTTCAAAGTCTGGGTAATACTTAATGATATCTGTCAAGAAATGAAATTTAATTACTAAAATGTTTAGAATTACAGCTAAATGTTCTTATGGTACAAACACTAAATTTTTTTTAATTGTTGTTGCTTTTTATCACCCCCCACCCCCGAATTTAGGGGCCATTTGGGCAGTTCCAAGCGGTCTTTCCTGGTATGTTCACAGAACCTAGACCCTCCAGTCCCTCCCCCAATTCCACCCACGATAAATGTCAAACAGTGCCAGACAGTGAAGAGTAATGAGCCAGGGACGCCTCGTCTTCTACCAACTGCAGGTCAAATTAGAAAAGATCAGCCCTCGTCTTAATTTAATAATATCCCTTTAGAATGAGAAATCCCTGCTATGTTATCTTCTGCCCTTAGCCGAACTTGAATATTCTCTCTGTTGCTCAGCACCCTACAAGCCATGAATACTTAATAAACAGTAACTGCAAGCAAACAAGTCATAAATTTTACAGAAAGAGGAAATACGTTAACAATGTTACCGTTTGTCAGATAGGCTGCAACTTGAGGCTTTCTCACAAACATTTTTTAATATGAAAAAAAAACAGAGGAAAACAGAAACAAAGTCATCAGGGGATATAAGTCGCTGAGCAGACTCAAATGGCCTCTTATGACTGGTGGCTGGCGTAGAACAAACCAAGAGGTACACAGTGATGGCACAAAGGCTCACTCTCACTCGTGCCCTGAAACCACTCACCGGCGGGCTGGGCTGGCAATTTATGCTGAACGGTCAAGGTGCTCTGAGACTGCACGCTGCCACAATCACAGCCTCACAACTGTGAGGACTCTAATAAGAGTTGTGAACGGCTATGTACACAAACACTAATGAGAGCGTGCTTTCAAGGCTTGCCTATGAAGGCTTGCCTATGAAGGCTTGAGGTCACTAACTGAATTACAGTGACCAGAGCACTGCTCAATGTCCTATGAAAGACATGAAACTCAGTGCCATCAACGTATTTCCTAAGGGACCTACAGCATATGGAAAGGATTAAAAAAATGGACAAAGTGTTTCCTAATACAATAATTATGCAACAAGTGACAAATATTCCCAGTAACCATTTCACCTCTTCCACCAACTAGGAGATTATGATCTCTATTATAATAAAGTACTTAACAAACTTGAGGGATTAGAGAAACACTTCTCTGCAATTTCTGAAATCTTTACCAATGTATCCCACAGCAGTGGATTAATACCCAACAATTCAAAGGAGCAAAAGGATGTTTGGATGGGTCTTTTTGAACAAGGTAAATAATACAGCCCTGATTAATAGAGCAGAAAACCAACAAGCAGCTCAAAACAACACAAGTTATCTCCTTTTTCAGCCTGGAAAGGCAAAGTAACAGAAGTGTTTGATAGTCCCTATACCATTTACAGCAGTCTGCTTGCTCTGATAAAAATGACATAAAGTTCACTCAGAGTTACGTATCTAGGCACAAGTAAGAGCCTTCATAGGCCAGAGGTAGTAATCCTCAGAGACTCAATGTCTCTCATTTCTTCTGAAATGAGGAACAGGGGCCTTAGCGAGCTATGATGTAAATGTTTCTCTGCCTGATGTAGGAATTATTTTAATTTAACCTAATGTATATTTACTGTATAAGTGTTATAGGTAAGACTCTAGAGTGTGTTCTGTGGAAGACACAATCAAATTGAAGATAAAGTCCTTGCCTTTGAGGACTCTACAGTCTAATGGGGACACAACACATATATAAAAATAATAATAGGAGGTAAATGTGAAGAGGACTATGACTGGTATGGAAATATATCAGCTGATGTGAATTTTTTAAAATCTTTGGTGACTGATTAAAAGAAACTTTCCTGAAGTGAGATGGCTTTTTTGCTGGGCAATGAAAAGCAGAATTTGGCCATGATACAGCAGAAAACAGAATGAGCCCAAGTATGAAGAGAGGTGGGAAAGCATAGGGTATGTCTGAAGAGAAGGAAATGGTCCAACACATGGAGTCCAGACAGGAAGAGGGGAAGAAAAAGAAGGAAGAATCAGCTAGGGGAAGGTTGGAGGGTAGGTGGTCCAAGACAAAAGTACATGTGAGGGTCCTGAGGCAGGACAGTGCTTGGCTCTGTAACAAGTGTAGGGGAGAAGAGTTCAAGACCAAGCCTTTAAGGGGCTGCAACATTTAGAGCTCGGAGAGAGGAAAGGGAGCTGACAGAGGAGGCTAAGGAGTGGTGAGGGAGACAGTGAAAACCAGGAGGGTACAGTGTCACAGATGCTAAGAGATTAAAGAGGAGAGCTGTCTGCCATGTCCAAACTTATTCTATAAAGACTGCAAGAAAAAGAGTATAAAAAGCACAAGGGATTAGGTACTGAAGCTTAGGGAGTCCTTAAACCCGGGAGTCCATGTATCAACTAAATATGGACTGAACTGCTTTGCAAAAAACACAGCTTCTTGACCCATTTTATCTTGACGTAAGATGGAACACGCATACACAGAGTTGCCATCTTATAGAAAAAAGTATTCAAGAGACTGAAATAAAGCAAAAGCAAAAGCCAACAATCCATTTGCAGTAACGATACAGGAAAGAAGGGATATAAAGAAAAGGAAGTAGGAGTCTCAATACCTAGTTTCTATTTAAGAATGAAGTTCTTAATGTATTTGTGGGCCTATTTGGATTGAGTTTTCTTATTTACATGTTAGACTGTTCTGCCTTTTCCTCCAGGAACTTCAGGAACACAGGGAGATAAACATATCCAAACTTGCAATAAATCCAGTGAATACAAAGAATCAGATTTTGCCCTTCTAGGCATCATCAGTTCCATGGCCTGTGCATCTGGCCCATGATTACGAGTTCTTTCCTTCTATGCAGACCATTTTGTGGTTCACTGACTATAATGAACCATTTAACACCAGCAAATAGCTGTGCTGGATGATGCTTTAACATACTGAGTATGAGAACAGGATGGGGACATCATTGGACAAGAGATTCACTCCCCTTCCAAAGTTTGGTGGCACTTCACATTTTCCTACCATTTTTAATAGAATGCAGAAATGGCTGACAAAAATAATTCTATTTTGGCTAGATGACGCTTTTGAAGTTCCTGTGCTCCCCACACCACATAAGGAAAATGTGGATCATCAGGGTGCTCCTCTCTGCTTTTACATCAATTACAGGGTATGGAATGGCCTGTCAGTCTTCATACTCAGGAAATCAGAGCCCCAATTTAATTCACCAAAATGCTTTCCAGAATTAGTCAGAGGCTCAATAATACTCATTAGTAGCCAATATAAAGGATGGCCATTGAAAGGGCCATCCATCTTAGGCAAAGGTCGTCATTTATTTCAAGGAGTACTCAAAATCAAAATGTTCTAGATTCTGAGGTTTAAACATGGGCGTTATATATTAAGCCAGCATCTTACATAAGTACAGACTGATGATCCACAAAATTAGTCTCAATAATACTTCACTGTTATATTAAAAATGCAATCCAGATACAAAAGTGTTACATATGGGGGAAAAAAACCAGTTTTGTTTTTGTTTGTTTTTTTTAATCTGAAACGTATGTTCTCCTTCTCCAGAGAAAATATTCAACACGACCCCAAATCCCCGAAATTGAATCACCTCCCTTCTTAATGTACAGTCACATGGGCCCAAATACTCAGGGCCATGTGCTTGTCAGCCCCTGACTTGACATCTGCTTACTACCTCTGTTCTCTATAAAGATGTTTCCCACAGAGTGAAAGAAAGTCATTTATTGTGGGTTTTTTCCCCTTCACCGGACAGAGCTAAAAAAGCAGTAGAATCACTCATCTGTCACACATTATATATAAAGGACTGTAAAACCATCTCAAATGATTTTGCTCAACCTAGGCATCATTCAGGATGTTTCTCAATTCAATCCTTACTATCTCAATGCCTCATGTGAATTTTACTTATTGAAGGGGTGCACATTTTACAGAAGTCGGCAGTTAATTTATTTTTAAATGCTGAGAACAGATTTACACAGTCAATGACAGTGGCATCTTTATAAAACAAATTTAAAAAGTAATACAAATTAAGCACTTAAATAAGTATATGATCAGGTCAGTAATTAAGAGAATAAAAGAATGATCTCTATCAGCAAATAAAACTCCAAGCAAGTAGTCCAGTCTGTTGCCAATTAAACCCACACATAAATACGATCACCATTTTAAGCCAGAAACTTGCAAGAAACATTTGCCTGATAAGAAAGAGTCTGTGTTTTAATATAGGCAACTGAAACTGAAACAGACCACCAACAGGCTTCCTTTTGTCTCTTTACTATAGGATACAAATTGGTCATTGTGGGTAGAGTCTATGTGTCTGTCAGGATCCAACCAGAAGAAGAGACATCACTGGATACTTCACAAAGGAAATTTAAGGCCGGCAACTGTTACACAGGTGACCAGAAGCTGTAAAGCCAGCTGCGAATGGTGCTGTAAACCAGAAATCAGTAACAGCAAGGAGCCCTTAGCACCCGTGGTAGTGCTGGGTGGCAGGAAGAAAAGAGAAGACAGGGGTGTAACAAGTAAATCTCAGGAGCCTGTCCTATGGGAGGTGAAGCCAAGGACTGGCCATGCTGCCCAACACAGGGCAGGTTTCTCCCTCCCGCCTTGCTTCCCACCAATTTCCCACCAGGGTCTCCTATTGGCTGAACCCTGTAGGAAGTCAGTAGACATGGAAGCTGGGAAAGGCAACCTGTGAGGGGCTGGCTCTGTCCCCCCAACTCCCAGATCTTGTGCGCACAGGGGAAGGATGAGGAGCGGGTCTAGGGGCCATCCGACACAGGGTTACTATGAACCCATAGAGGAGGATGCCCCAATTATGCACTGGATGTTTCCTGGAGACACAAAATTAATACAGTATTCTTTAAATAATAAAGGAAGGTAAAACGTACAGGCTTTTTTTCTTTCCTTCTTTCTAGTGAGAGAGGATACAATGAAATTCAATTGAAAGTTATTGAAAAAGTTCCTAAGTATATTTAAAGCTTTTCCCAATCCATATATATATATATATATATATATATATATATATATATATATATATATATATGTATGTGTGTATATGTATATGTATATGTGTATATATACATATAAAGCATATTTCTACAAAAAATTATACACACACACACAAAAACAGATTTTCACTTCTACTTGAAACATCTTTAGAGCTACATACATTTCCTTGTACTTCAGGTTTAACACGGTGGAACACAGCAAAAAGCTCCACAGAGCTGTGTGGCCCGTGACGACAAACCAGAGGAACTGATAGTGACAAACCCTCCCTTGTCTCTGTCCTTTCACAGAAGTCAAAGGCACTTCTGAAAAGTACAAAAAAAGGAATCCTAAAAATTTTTCCTCTAAATGACAAAAGATACGCTGATTTATTTCTTAAATGTCCTTTCTGCCTTTATTTCTAAAAGAGATTGGATCTAAGACCCCAGGCAGAATTTGCTCTGAATGTTTATGCTCCTTGGCTTGTTAGGTCTGGCATTCCTGTTTTTAGTTTTGTGGTCTTTCTTTTTTTCTGAGAGAGAAAGAGAGAGAGAGGTATAGAGACAAAGAGGGAGAGAATCTCAAACAGGTTCCCTGCTCAGCATAGAGCCCAACACGGGGCTCGATCCCACAACACTGGGATCATGACCATCGTTGATCTCACAATCCCAGGATCGTGACTGGAGTTGAAATCAAGAGTTGGACACTCAACTGACTGAGCCACGCCGGTGTTCTAATGAAGTATTTTTGGTGGGGAGAATGAAATCACTGAGTGGCAACAAAAGAAACTGAAAACTAGGAAAAAAGTATAAGCTTTATGAACCTGAAAATGACTTTCAAATGTCTTATTTTTTTTTTAATGCTCATTTATTTTTGAGGGGGGGAGGGGCAGAGAGAGAGAGAGAGAGAGAGAGAGAGAGAGAGAGAGAGAGAGAGAATCTCAAGCAGGCTCTGTGCTGAACAGCACCAGTTGGACTCAGGGCTCAGTCCCATGAACCGTGAGATCATAACCTGAGCCGAAATGAAGAGTCAGATGCTTAACTGACTGAGCCACCCAGGCGCCTCTCAAAGGTCTTATTTTTAAGCAGCTAGGCTGTGGAGTAGACACAGCTCTGTACTGCTCTTTGCCTCCTCCCTGTCCTTCCCCATGTTAGAAACTGTTCTACCAGACTGTTGGCCCCAGCATTCCTCACGGAGCAGGCAGAAGAAGTTGCCTGCCTCCCTTTTAAGAGCAGAAACAGTCGGTGGACCCGACACAGAGACCACGACAGCCACAGTATTACGCATGACCAGTGGCACAAGAAATTGAATGAAGGTATATAAAATGCTGACCACCTCCACTGTATAGATACAGCCTTGGCGGATTTTTTTATTATTACTATTTTCTTACCAATAACTAAAAAACTCAATTAAAACCTCACCATTTAAGCTCTGCAAGTTCAGTCACAGCCCATTTTTTCATGCTTAACGATTTTCTCATTAAATGCAGTAATTTCTTACAAATTGCACTAATAAAAGTAATTCCTGCTGGGTTCCCTCCCCCTTTTAAATGCTGGCTTTTCATTGATGTGTTAAATTAAAACCCCAGGCACAAGGAGCAGAGTAAATGCAAAGTCTGTATTGTCAAGAATCCATTCCTGTAGACTAGGAGATCTCTCTCATTTTATTTTTGTTTTTATTTGAGCTAACTCTGAGTCCTACTTTATAGCCACAGGAAGACTAACACTGAAGGCCTCTTGGTCTTACTTAGTTCCCTCTAGAAAAAAGGTGCTGGTGTGAGCTAATGAGAAACTAGAAAGTGGTTCCAGCAAGCCCACTGGTGGTAAGCTCCCTTTATGTAAGAGAACATTATGACACATCTTTTTCATTCTGGATGAATAATATTTCTCATCTTAAATAACTTGGGTGTAAGAGCAGGTCTATGTCCAAGTCAGCTGCAAAATTTTTAAGTTTCCTGGTCAAAAGGGAGGGGTTCCATAGCATTCTATGGTCTTTTTATTTTTTATTAACAACATTCAACTTAACCATTAAAGACTCACTGAACATATCCCACGAAACCTGAAGATTGTCAATTAATATTCACAAGTTTACAGGGCATAGAGAAGTTTGATGAAGACCAAAGAATGCCCACTTTTTAGCGTAACTCATTTCACCAACTCCAGAATGGAGCGCACTTAGAGTCCAAAACTGGGACATGATGCTAACATAGAAAAAAGCTCATGGAAGACCTTTGCATCGACCTTTGCAGGAAGTGATGTCTTTGGCTCCCTTATGAAACATATAGGCCATATGCTTGGAAGTGCGTGTTAGGGTGGGGCTAGGAAGTGGAGAAGGCAGAGAAAGAGGGTCTCCACAACTTTCCAAAGTTCTAGAACTCTAAAACTTGGTGATGCTGACTAAAATAAAAGGGATACAGAAGAACTGATAACCTTACCATGTAGACTTGATCCCACTCCAGATGGGCAGTAGGAGGGAGGCAGAATGCAAGATGATGGTGTTTGGTACCATAGCAATTTCATAGTATCTGTCTAGCTTCATACCAGAGTGGATGTCATGACCCTAATGCAGGAAATAAGTGGAAGGAACCAAGTAGCCATAGTAACAGTGCAGCCGAGAGGAAACACTCTGGAACAGGAGACCAATCTGGCAATGGGATCCAATTAAAAGTTGGTAATTGAATGGAACTGAAATTCATGTATCAGTTGAAGAGATACAGTGAGTGGTGAGTCAGACTCCTCAGAAAGGAGAGAAGCAGGCAGTCTGCTTGAATGTGCTTTTGTGGACAATGGAGGGGGATGGCCCACAACGTTTTACGATGCCTCAAGAATTTGAGTCACTCTTAAAAGGACACACCGAGGACCAGAAATTTTAAAACAATGGTATTTCATGTGATATATCCTCCTAAAAACTGATAAATGATGATGCCCTGTGTTTATATGCTATCTTTTCTTAAGGGCCACTTAGATCCTTTTTTTTTTTTTTTTTTTCATTTTTCCCCCCTCTCTTTCTGATTTTGTGAAGAAAGCTGTATAATGTTCCACAGCTGAAAATACACAGATACTATTTTTCTCTACTTCTTTGATGGGGCTAAGATTTATGAATTGGTCCAAAGAACTTTGAGAATTACTTATGCTGTAATTCAAAAACTCCAAATTGTTATTATTCCCAAGCACTGCTTCATTAAAGTCAACAACGGAAACAAAAATATTACTTAGTCGGCAGCACTTAGAGAACATAAAAACAGAGGGAGGTTATCTGTTCCACTGACAGTAGACCAACAGCGGCACCTTTGATGATGTGTCATACTGTAATGAAACTATTCCTGGGTGCAGGTATCCCGGGATATATTGGCTCTTAAATCAGGAGCATCTCTTAAGAGTGGGATTTGGGGGTGACAAAAAAGAATGGACATTCTTTGTGGAAGGGGTATCATGAGCAAATATACAGAGGCAGGAAAACCAGTATCACAAGCATATTAACAGGAATACTGTTTGGTTTGAGAACAGAGTTTGCAGAGGGGACCTACAGAAGACTGGTCTGGGATGGCAGAGTGGAACCAGGTTGTGGGCAGCCTTGAGATGGGGGACTACTTTTAACGACATGAGGAATGATTAAAAAGGGCTGACACTTAATCAAATCTTGTGCTTTCATAAGAAGCTAAATCTGGGGCTGCCTGGCTGGCTCAGTCAGTGGAGCGCGTGACTCTTGATCTCAGGGTTTAAGTTTGAACTCCACGTTGGATGTAGAGATTACTTAAAAATAAATTAATATAGGATGCTATAACTGTCCAATGGTGAAGTAATGAAAGCCTGAATTATGACAGTGGTAGTTAGGATGGAAAGGAGAGACAGATCCAGAAAATAATTAGAAATTAGAAGAGAATTAGAAATGGGTACAAAGTGGTCAGAAATGCTCATCAACAGTAAACTCAAGAGGCAAAATAACAGCATCAGAAAACCCTCATTTCTGGGGAAGTCCTATTAGCACCCACAGCACCAGGATGCACTTAGTTCGCTGCATCACCTGAGATGCCTTGCTTTGGGCTCTCTCCTGTCTGGCCTTTTCTGGCTCAGGTTACGCCAAACTAGTCTATGAATTCTTCCTCAAATCGGTCACCCACCTGCATCTGTACCCACACCGTGCCTTGTGTCCTATTGCCTTGGATGAACTATTTGTGCATCAAAGTGACCCCTTCCACCTGTGCCACACCCCTCCCCCACTCAGGGAACTCATCCAGTCTCATGACTTCAGAGAACATCTCTAGTGACTTCTGCAGATTCAGGTTTACAACCCAGGCCTCTTTTCCGAAGTCCACACTCCACACCTGCATAAGCAACTTAGCATGTATTTCCCCTCTCAATAAACTGCAATTTCTTCCAGGTGCTCGGGCCAAAAGCCTGGGAGTCATCCTCGACTTGCTTCCTTCTCTCACATCCTATACTTAAACGGTCAGTAAAACCCACCAATTCTACTTTTAGAGCCTATCAGGAATTGAACTTCTTACTCCTTCTCAGTCTCAGCACTACGGCAACCTTCCACCTCCTCTGCCTACCTCCACCTTGCCGGTCTCAGCATGGCCCGGGCACTTTTAAAACAAGTCAATCAGATCCACCTCCACCTAGAACTCCTCAGTGGTTTCCTACCTCACTCAGAGTAAAAACAAAAGGTCTAGGAGGCCCTATGTGACATGTACCCCAGCGACCCCCTGATCTCATCTCCTATTTCTTCCAGCCACGCTGGCCTCCCTGGTGCTCCTAGATGAAGCCAAACAGGCTCCTACTCCTGGGGAAAGTACTGCTGCCTTGGTCTACAAAGTTCTCCTGAGAGATACCCAGCAGGCTCTGTCCTCACCTTTCTCAATTCTCTGTTCAAATGACACCCCAAAAGTGACCCGTCCTTGTTTTCTACATAAAGTCACAAGCCCATCTCACCGCAGCACTCACTATCCCACGATTCCATTTTGATTTTTTTCTATAGTGCTGTCATGAGTTGAATACCATTCTCTGAAAATCCATGTCCTTTCTGAAAGCTCAGAATATGACCTTATTTGGAAACAGGGTCCTTGTAGATGTAATCAAATTAGGATGAGGTCATAAGGATGGGTCCTAATCCAGTATGACTGATGCCCTTATAAGAAGAGGGAAATGTGGACACACATAGTGAGAGAGCTCCGTGTGAAGAGGAGGAGGCAGAGACCGGAGTGGCCCATCTACAAGCCCAGGACCACGAAGAACTGCCAGCTGTCCCATGAGGTAGGAGAGGGGCATGGAACAGATTCCCCTCAGAGCCCTCAGATGGAACCAACCTTCCCTTCCCGGCACCTCCACTTTGGATATCCAGCCTCCAGAATTATGAGAAAATAAACTTCTGTAGTTTTAAGCCAGCCAGTATGCGGTGCTTTGTCACAGAGCCCTTGGAAAGTAACACAAGTGCTTATCACCACTTGACGTGTATTTGTTTCCAGTCTGTGTTACGCCACAATGATTAGTGCACAGTGGGCCACCGGCCATTTGCTACATGGATGAACAAATGGCCTCAGCCTCACTGGTTTACTCCTCTAAATCCTCTAAAGAATAAAGATGTCTTCTTGTGTTCCTTTTTTTATTTAATTTTTTTTTTTAATGTTTATTTACTTATTTTTGAGAGACAGATCGGGAGGGGCAGACAGAGAGGGAGACAGAGAATCCCAAGCAGGCTCCACACTGTCAGCGCAGAGCCCGATGCAGAGCTCCACAAACCGTGAGATTGTGACCTGAGTGGAAATCAAGAGTCGAGTGCTTAACCGACTGAGCCACCCAGGTGCCCCTTCTTGCATTCCTTCAATTTAAACCCACACACCGCATTTTTAGAACCAGTTATCACTAAGAGGAATGGACAGGCTAGAACTTTTTTTATCACCACCCTTCACTTTAATTTTAGAGACAAAAATGACTAAAATAAAGCTCTATGGAGAGGAGAAATACACAAAGAGCAACAGGCTAAGAGATGCGTGCAGGTGCGGGTGGAGAAGAGACCATTTCCCACACTGCCCTGACCATATGCATGCAGGCATCTCTGTTGTCGTCACTTACTATGACTTAACACCATCCCATTTTGCTGTGAGCTCTTTTTTTCTCCTCTTAGATCATGCTGCTTGATCTCACTAGGAATGGGCGGGGGGGGGGGGGGGGTGGTGTTCTCCAAAATGTACTATCTATGACTATAACCCCAATTTACCATACCCTAAAATATTAACCATCTTGACTACAACATTAACAGGGATTAGCACGGTTACTCCTTTGAGGAGAGAGTGACAAAGTAAGACAGACGTGGGTTTGGAGAGAGATTGGAAGAGAGGGGGGAAGATGGAGGAGACTTTCTTAACTTTATGTACTACTACATTACGATTTAATTTTTTCCAATTGAGCATGTACTTATTTTTTAATGAGGAGACAACTAGGGAGCAATAAACAATTGGTCCTGTTTCTAGTGGGTCCTAAATGCATAGACATTTTTTATAGATTGGCATTTGCTGATAGTGAAACTCAGAATACTATTTCACAATCTCTTTCTTTTTTATTTTTTACAGCATCTTCTTTCTGTTTATATTCATGTACTTAGAAGGTTGTATAATAAAGGGCCTTCAAATTATTTAATTTTACCTACTGTACTCAGGAAAGACTAACCAGATTTGCTGGAGGCAATTCTTCTTTTTAATTTATTTTATTTTATTTTATTTTATTTTATTTTATTTGAGAGAGAGAGAGAGAGAGAGAGAGCGCGTGCACACACGAGCAGGGAAGAGGGGCAGAGGGAGAAAGAGAGGGAATCTCAAGCAGGCTCTATGCTCAGTGTGGCACCCAACGTGGGGCTCAATCCCATGACCCTGGGATCATAATCTGAGCCAAAATCAAGAGTCAGACACTCAGCTCAGCTGACTGAGCCACCTAAGCCCCCATGCTGCAGGCAAATCTTACCTTTGGTGTGTATATTCAACCCTCCCTATCATCCCATACATTTAAAATTTCAATGTATAAGTCTTGTTGACTTCATTATAGTCCATTTATGAGTTATTAGAAATGGAGATAATGAGGAGATAATCCAACCTCAGTTATTCCATATATTTTATTCTCAATGTATGAAATGAATAAAGAATCAAACAAAATAAACCCATGTTTGAGAAAATGGCACCAAAAAGAAACAAATGACAGGAGGAAATAATGAACCTATAAACCTTCCAAATCTATAAATGCTGACCTAATACTTACATACTATATATACTTATATACTATAGTACCTCTTGTCACTAAAATGTAAATTGGCTTTCATTACTTAGAACTAATCGTTCCTGTGTTCTAACAAGTTCTTCAATCTACAAAATTCTTCCTGTACTAAGTCGGTCATTACTAAAGTAAATGAATTCCTTTCATGAAGCAGAGGGTTATGAAACACAAACATAATCTTGTGGTACCTGTATCTAAGCTTATTTTTTAAAAAAACTCCAATACCTGAAGACCTTTATTTAAAATAGTATTACTTGAATTGACAAGTTTTCTTCACTGGTACTCTGCAGAGATTCGCTTGGGCCTCCAGATTTTTGTTTAGCTAGGTGAGGCAAAAATTATGAAGGTCTCACTAGTCCACAAAATCTCAAGGGAAATAACTTCCAATACTCAGAACATCATGGAGAACAACTAGACAGAAAATCAACAAGGATATAGATTTGAACAAACTATCATCCAAACTAACCTACCTGACATTTACAGAACCCTTGACCTAACAACAACAGAATGTACATTAAAGGGCATACGGAACACGTGTCAGAACAGACTATAGTGTAAGCCACGAAACAAGTCTCAATAAATTTAAAGGGGTTGAAACCATTCAAAATACGTTCTACAATGGAATTAAGATAAAGATCAACAACAGAAGAAATTTGGGAGTCTCCAATGTCTGCAAATTAGACACTCTTCTAAATAATCCAAGGGTCTAAGAGGTAATCACAAAAGAAATTAGAAAGCATGTGAACTGAATGAAAATAAAAACAATACATTACAATTTAAGGTGTGCAGCTAAACAACCTGCTGAAGGAAATGCACAGCTTTCAATACCTATGTTAGAGAAGGAATGAGCTTTCAAATCAAAATTCTAAGCTTTTAAGAAACCAGAAAAAGGAGACCAAATTAAATCCAAAGTGAGCAAAAGGAAGGTAATAATAAAGACCATGAAAGAGCAAAAAAAAAAAAAAAAAAAAGAAAAAAAAAATCAATGAAATAAAAAAATAATGGAAAAAATCAATAAAAGCACAAGTTACGGTCTTCTATAAAAGATAAGTGAAACTCATAAATCTTTACTTAGACTGACCAAGAAAAAGAGAAGATACAAGATACCAAAATCAAGAATTAAGGAGCAGACATCACTATCAACCCACAGAACTTAAGAGAAAAATAATATGAATAATGTTAGACCAATAAATTAAACAATTTAGATGAAATTGACAAATTCTTATAAGGACACAAATTACTACATCAAACTCAAGCAGAAATGGAAAATCTGATTGAGCCTATAATATGTAAAATAATGCAGTGTTAGAAAGCTTGCCACAAAGAACCCTGGCCTAGGAGGTTTCACTGGCAAATTCTATCAAATGCTTAAAAAAGAAATAAGTACTAATCTTGACAGGGAAGAAAGAATACTTCTCAACTCATTCTATCAGGCCTGTACTTCCCTGATATCAAAGCCAAAGACATCACAAGAAAGGAAAACTATAGAAAAGTATCCCTTATGGGCATATAAATAAAAATCCTAACAAAGTATCAGTGAAATGACTTCAGAAACACACAGAAGAATTATATACCATGACTGATTGGAATTTATCCCTGCAGGCGAGCCTGGTTTAACAACAGAAAATCAATGGGGCACCTGGGTGGCTCAGTTAGTTACACGTCTGACTTTGGCTCAGGTCATGATCTTACAGTTCGTGGGTTCGAGCCCCACATCAGGCTCTGTGCAGACAGCTCGGAAGCTGAGCCTGAAGCCTGTTTTGGATTCTGTGTCTCCCTCTCTCTTTCTGTCCCTCCCTCATTTGCACTCTGTCTCTCTCTCTCTCTCCCTGTCTCTTAAAAATAAATAAACATTAAAAAAATTATTAAAAAAACACTGAAAATCAACTAATACTAATATAGCATATTAAGTAAAGAATCAAACCCATAGAATCATTTCTACATAGAAAATGCATGTGTCAAAAGTCAACATCCATTCATCATAAAAACTCTCAACCAACTAGGAATGAGAAAAGACTTCTTCAAGTTGATAAAAGGAATCAGAAAAATCAGAACATCATACTAAGAAGACTTAAAGCTTTCCTCTTGACTTTAAGAACAAGGCTATTCACTTGCATCATTCTATTTTAACATTGTACTGCATGTTCTAGCCAGTAAAATCAAGAAAAAGAAACTTAAGGCCTACAAATCAGAAAAGAAGAAATAAAACTGCCTGTATTTGCAGACAACATCATCCTGCATGCAGAAAATCCAGAGTATATAAAAACAACTATTAGAAATTTAATAAGGTTGCAGGATATAAGATCAATATACAAAATCATTATCTCTTTATACTGGCAACAAACAAGCCAAAAAATAACTAAAAAAAAAAAAAAATCCATTCACAATTAGCGTTGACAAGAATTAAATACTTGCAAAAATTTAACAAAAAAAGTACAGGACTTGAACACTAAAAACTATAAAACACTATGGAGAGAAAGTAAGACCTAAATAAATGGAAAAATATCCTATGTTCATGGATTTAAAAAAAATCAATATTGTTAAGATGGAAATCCTCCCTTAATTATTCTATATACTCAATGCAATCCCTGTCAACATCCCAGCAGGCTTTTTCCAGAAAATTGAAAAGCTGATTCTAAAATTTATATGGAAATGCAAAGGACCTAGATTAGTCAAAACTATTTTACAAAAAAACAAAATTAAAAGACATAGTATTTCAAAACTTACTATAAGAGTAACAATGTATCGATGAAGGACAGACAAGAATTGAGGAGTATAGAAATAAACTCTCACATGTATGGTCAGTTGCTTTTCAACAAGGTGCCAAGGCACCTGGATGGGGAAAGAATAGTCTTCCAAATAAATGGTGCTGGGATAATTGGTTACCCTATGAAAAACAATCAATCTAGATACTCACCTCATAACCATTTACAAAAATCAACTCAAAACAGATTATAGACCTAAAGCTTTCAGAAGAAAAATTTTGTGACTTGGCTAGGCAAAGATTTCTTATGTAAGACTGCGAAAGGATAGTTCCTAAAAGAAAAAAAAATGATATATTAGAAAATCGAAATTAAAAATTTTACACTTCGAACAACACCATTAAAAAGATAAACCAGACTGTAGAAAATATTTGCAAATCACTATCTGATAAACATATACAGAATTCTTTACATCTTGATAAGCTAACTGAATTAAAAAATGGGAAGAGATTTGATAGACATTTCACCAAAGAAAATGAGGTATATGAATGGCCAATGCCCATTGGAAAAAAGGACAGCATCATTAGTGTAGGAACTACAAACTGAAACCACAGAGATGTCAACACATTGCCACTAGAATAGCGATAACTGAAAAGACAACACAAGTGTCACCAAAGATGTGGAGAACGTGGAACCCTCCTTCACTGCTGGTGAAGGGTTCAATGGTAAGCTGCTCTGAAAGGAGTTTGGCTATTTCTAAAAAGTTAAACACAAACTTCCCAGCAATTCTACTCTTGCTCAAGAAAAATGAAAAACACAAAGACTTGTCTTTCTTTTAAAGTTTACTTATTTATTTTGAGAGAGAAAGTGCGCATGTGCACGTGGGGGTAGGGCAGAGAGAGATGAGACTCCCAAGCAGGCTCCACACCAGAGCCCGACATGGGGTTCAACCTCACCAACCGTGAGATCATGACCTGAGCCAAGATCAACAGTGGGACGCTTAACCGACTGAGCCACCCAGGCACCCTGAAAAGATACAAAGACTTGTATACAAATGTCCATCGCGTTATTTATAATAGCTAAAAACTGGAAACTATCCGAATATATCCATCCATTGATGAATGGATAAACATGTGGCATATCCATAAAATGGAATATTATTCAGCAATAAGAAATCAATTGCTGATATATGCTACTACATGAAAAACTTCAAAAACGTTATGCTGGGGTGCCTGGGTGGCTCAGCTGGTTAAGTGTCCGACTTGGGCTCAGGTCATGATCTCATGGTTTGTGGGTTTGAGCCCCACCTCCGGCTCTGCTGACAGCTCAGAGCTGAGAGCCTGCTTTGGATTCCGTGTCTCCCTCTCTCTCTGCCCCTCTCCCACTTGTACGTGCTCACTCTCACTCTCTCTCAAAAATAAACATTAAAAAAAAAAAAAGACAAAAAAAACACCCTGTTATGCTAACTAAAAGCAGCCACATGCAGAAGACTGCATATTGAGTGATTCTATTTATGTGAAATTTCCAGAAAAGGTAAATCTTTAGAAACAGAGAGTGGTTACTTGGGGTGGTGGTAGGAGAAAAGAATTGACTACAAATAGTCAAGGGGACCTTTCTGGGAGGAGGGAAAACTTTCTAACTGGTTTGTGGTGATGATCATACAACTCGAAATTTACAAAAAGATCACTGAGTTGCACTCAGAATTAGTACATCTTATGGTAGAAAATTACACTTCAATACACTATTAAAACAGCGACCAAAAGTAAGTACAATTTAGCTAGGAGATCTGTGGAGATCTACCACAGACAGAGGGGATGCTGACACTAAGTTTCCACAATAGAGTAACTGCTAAAGCTCAGAGAGATTTTATCCTCAGTGCCCCCAAGGAAACACTGCTAGATTCCAAACGCAAGGGAGCTATCGAAAAAATGGTTCTCTTGTGAGAAACGGCTCCTGACTCTAATGGCCCACAGGGGCTATCCTGTTTCAGTGCTTCTCATTACCACCGAAAGACACAAAGAGATGAAGTACCAGATTTCAGCAGTTTTATCTGACAAAGGAAATGAAAATGGGCCTGTATTAGTCAGTGCAGGCTGCCATAACAAAATACCAAGGGCTAGGCGGCTTTAACATCAGAAATTTATTTTCTCACGGTTCTTGGGGCTGATGCTAACATGGTCAGGTTCTGGTGAGGGCTCTCTTCCTGGCTTGCAGACATTCACCTTCTCACTGTATTCTCAGATGGCAGAGAGAAAAGACAGGAAGAGAAGAGAGAAGAAAAAGCACAAACTGGTGTCTCTTCTTCTAAGGGCACCAATCCCATGATGAGGGCTCCACCCTCATGACTTCATCTGAAACTAGTGGCCTCCCAAAGGCCCTGTACCCAAATCCCAGCACGTTAAAGGTTAGGGCTTTAGCATATAAATTTGGGGAGGCACAGTTCAGGCTACAAACGGGCCTTTAATCAGAACTATTAACTAAAGATTTTTCTCTGTCATGTCATAAGAAACTGCAAAAAAAAAAAAAAAAAAAAGGAAGTTCACTTTTCTCCTTTGTCCAAAGGCATCTATGCTGATGATATTCTTAAGCCCCACTGAAACTGTGCTCCACATCTGAACCAAATTCCCCCCCTTCTCTAGCCTAAAAAACAACAAGCACGCCATTTTTAAAAGTTTTATGTAGACGCGCATAACAGACAGGACTAACTGTATCAAATTATACTTGCCACTTCTTTCTGCGTCAGCATATTTTTTGCCTCGGGCTTGCAATTTGAAAAGGGAGGGCCAAAACACTTTTATTGCGTTTAAGTGGGACTCCAAGCTGTTTCTAGGCTCCTCTTAACACATTTCAGCTGATTAGTGACTATTTTAACAAAAGCCTAACATCCTTCCCTAAACATCGTAATTGGTTAAGAGCTTCTGTTGTTTGCCACGAGCAGTCACTTTAAGTCATTGATTAAAGCAGTTTGCACATCAGCACAATCTGAAATCAGTTTTCTTCTTCAACCAGCTGGGCTTAGGAAGCAATCTTGAGGACGGCCCAATTCAAGGAGAAGCAAGTGCAATGCCCCGCGTGACGATCATCCACCATGCAAACGAGAAGCACGGGATTCATAGGAGGTTGAGAGAAAGAACTGAGGTGCCTTGAGTAAGTACTTCAACTGCTCTCTGCCTCACAAATCATTCCCATTAGCATTCACTGCAAGGGTGGACTCCGACGGCAAGCTTTCTCCGAAGCACCGTCACTAATTCCTCACTAATTCTGCGTCCTTCCAGCAGAGCCTGGCTACCGTGAGGACAGCCCCCGGGGTCAAATGCAGCTTCCTGCGTTAAATGCAGGCCTCAGACCAGACTCTGCTCGTCTGCTTGTTCTGACGAGGGCAAAGCGTCTATGTGGGTTCCACATTTCCAGCCAGAGGGAAAAATACCCTTTCCTTGTTTGACATAAAAAGGAGAAAAAATGCTCAGCAGGCTTAAGGCATGCACCTTCTGCCTCACAGGACAGAACAAAATGCTGAGAGTAGGGACGCTGTCGTATAGCACACGGAGACCCCCTTTAACGCCCTCAGGAAGAAGTCCCAGTGCTCACTGAGAACATACCCTCAGCAAACAGCCTGTTGTTTTTATGCTACCCACTGGCTCTCTTTCTTAATGGAGAGCCAGGCTATATTTTACAAGAACCATACCCTGTCATTAGACATCTTCTGATCCACAGATGGACAAGAACTTGGAAGAATTTAGAAAGCTGAGGAAGAATGGATAGAAGCCTTTTAGGGAGAGTCCATGAAAAGCCAAAACACTTTCCAAGTGGTTATGTGTCCACGACAGTCTTTGCTTTGTGTGCCATGTATTTTTTTCTTTTTTCTTTTAGTCTTCAAGATTTTCGTTTTAATTATTTCGCTGATGAATTTTATATTAAATGTAAACTCCGGGGCAGAGCTTTGCCGTCTAATGAAATGTATGCAGCCAATGAAGAAGTTTAAGCCACAAGATCCAGTGTCTTCCACACACATTTGCAATCATCTGTGGAAAGTCAACTACTCTGGGCCTCAGCTGGCCCACAGGAAGATACAGGAGACACTCCCAGGTCACTGATATTATATAATTACCGTGTCAAATACCAACATACTCTTATGGCGAATCCCCTTTCCACTTCCAAATAAATGGATATTTGTTTTCAAGTAAGACTTCTTGTTATCGATAAATGGGACATAAAATAACCCCAGACAGTCTGGTTCTGGGGTTTAACAGTTTAAAACTAAACAAGTCACAAGGGAACCCAGTGAAGAACAAGTGTCCTATTGAATAAAAAATACACAGTATGGACCCCTGTAGAACCCACAATCACGTGTTTTCTCTCCTGAGTAGATGCGTCACTGTTGTTCTGGGAAAGGACTAAGAAAGTATGTCGCATTGTTAAAAAAAAAAAAAAGAAAGAAAAATTTTATAGGGTTGAAGATGTTTACAATTTTAGTTACTGTTTGTATTTAGTATCCTTCTTTCAAGACATTCAGAGTATCCAACAGAAGTTATTTCCCTTAAATTTACCAGCTCTGTGTAAAACAACAAAAAAAGGCTATATTTTTATCTTCCTATGTTTATCTGGAAAGAGCTATAAGTTACATAATCCATACCCAAGATTACATAAATCAGACCCATTACAACACACACACACACACACACACACACTCACACACACACCCAGGAAACTTCTAGATCTCAACTCTTGGGAATCCAGAATTCAGGGCTTGCTTCATGATAGCTAACACACGTAAGTAACCTGCTGTGCACACAGGTGGTGCTATCCCATACAAAACTGGAATTGAAAACAACTGTCTCTTTGGCTTTTATGAATGCCGTAATTTTGCCACCAATTGTTACCACATTCTAACCAGTGTTGATAAATTTTAAGAAACACCCTTTCAAACTGAAAGGATACTATTTGCTAAAGGAGAATGAAGTAAGAACAAAGGCAAGAAAGCTTGAGGATGAAAAGTGGTTCAAACAAAGTGAGAGGAAACAGGAGAAAAACGAAAGGCCTCCACCGCCAGAGAATACAGTGATTCTAATCAATCACCTAATCAAATGGGTATGTGCACATCTACTGTCCATAGATGCAATGGTAAATGTCCACCATTTCTGCTCAGAATGGCTCCTCTTGACAGGTTCGTTTTTCACAACAACCATGGCCTGTGAACTCCACCGGGTGGATCAGAGCTACACCACCCTGTCACTCCTCAGAAGCCTAATACAAAACCTATAATCGAAGGGGCAAAAACAGGGTCCGCGGAACACAGTGACATTCCATCCTTTTATCTGTCTCCACAGATCCATCTTTTCTGACTCATAAGGTCCTCAGAGAACCTGTTTTTGATACACCAGGTACATTCAAGCTACTTGACATAGTAGCTCATATTCAGTAGGAACCTCTAAATTTAGACATATCTCAAGCACGAAGAAATTATTTGGAGGCCTAAGTAATGTGGTTTTTCCTCCTCTAACCTGCGGTCTATCTTTTGGCCACTTTAGCACTCTTCCTAAGTAAAAGCAGGGAAGGGACAGGGAGTTCGAAATCCATGGTGTTCCTCCAAGAGTTGGTGGAGGTGGGTGTTCACCTAAGTGGATAACCCGGATTCGAGGAGTCTCTGAGGACTCTGTGCCCTCAGGTTCTTCCACTAACCCACAATTAACAGATAAAAGACACCACGGATGAGAGCACTGATGCACCTAGGAACTGTGTGAGGGAAACTACTTTCACCTTTGAGAAACGATTATCATGTATACAATGGTGGTCAAGAAATTTTCTATTGTAAAACTGTAGTGACAGAATGGTGGGGTGGGGTGGGGTGGGGTGGGGTGGGGTGGAGAAGGAAAGGAACCAGAAAAAGAAGGGCACCTGAGAATCAGAGACAGCTTACAGAAGTATCAGCAGCCGGAAAGAACACATTCCCGGGGTTCAGTGTCATCTCTATGCCAATAAGCTTAGAACAAGAAATATCCCTCACATGGAAAGCCAGAAGATATGAAAATGTGTAGATGCCTACTGCAGACTGTTGGTGTCAAAGCGACAGGGTCACAATACTCATGCTGACCACACTATTAGGCCAGATGGAAAGAAATACCCACGTTTTAGTTTAATAGATGAACAGGTCAAGTTCTAAGGGTGAAACAACCTTACCATTTATTACTGATCAGGCTTTTGGCAACTGAATTTAAAAAGCAAATCTACTGGAGGAAAGAGAAGAGCTTCTCTCTCCCTGACCCTTGGCACAGATCCTTGGGAGGGACGGAGGAGGTCAATACCAGAAAGGTAGCTTCAAGTCTGGAGGATGACTTTCGGCTTCAAGGGAAGTGAGTCTTCACTCACAAAGGGGCTTAGTAGAGATGTGGAACAAAGGTAGACCATGTAGAACAAAGGTAGGAAAAGTAATGAACAAACAAAATGTCTGGAGAGTGAAGCAAGGACAGAAGGACAAAAGGGAAGCCAGGTTAGGACCACAAAACAGAACCGGTGCTGACAAGTGTGCAGTCCCATTTTCCCAGAGCCCTGCAGAAAGTCTGCCTTTGTGAGGTCACTGCAGAGCTCTCACTGACCAAGTCCTAGCCGGAGGAACAGAGGGATCCCACCATCACACCAGCAGCTCACCAGGACTCAGTCACATTCAACATAAAAGGAGCAAAGGTTTAAAGTACATGACCTTATTATGTCTGAACAACAACAAAAATGCATAGGAAAGGAGGGCATTAGCAATCAGGACAAAGTCAGCTAAGTAGACAAATCCACTATTTGAAAACGATAGGGATCCGAATCCCTGACTGCTCTGGAGGGAAGTTCATCTCTTCTAGTTTTATAGTTTTCAATCTGTAAAGTGGGGAGAATGATACCTATTGTAACTTGTATGTCATCTAGAGGTCACTTGCCCTTGTTATTTTCACAAGACTCCTTCGAATCCCCAATCCCATGGCCTGGGAAACATGGTTTTCCCGATATGCGAGCAAATTCTTAGGGATTTACTCTCTCCTGACCTCTTCAGGCTCTGGTCTCTAATGCCCTGAGGTCCTTTCTCTGCTCTACCTGAAGTAATTCCAGACCAAACTCCTGCCTCTTCACCAGCTTCCCCAAATAGAACAGTCAAACCACGGATTCCTGAGTTTTACTGACACTGAATATGTGTAGTCGTGAGCTGGGAACACAACGTAGAATGCTGTGTCCTTATATAAATACCCATTCCACTTCCTCTCTTACACTTTCGGATCATCCCCTCCTGTCCTGAACTAGCTCCAGTGTTTCTACTTCTATGATGTTAGTAGCTTCCCTCTCCTCTGAAGCCTGACTGGCCAACCACCAAAGCCTGGGGACAGAGACTCAGCCTCTCCCCTAAGCAGTTATCAAGATATTTTTCCCAATTAAAAAAATTATTTTTCTTAGAAAATTCTGGCACCAGCCGTTAAAGCTCTACCATCTTCTCCGTTTGCTCACATGACTGCAAGATTGCTATGGGGGTAAATGAGACAAATAATAGCTCAGCATATGCTATTATATATAGAATATGCTAGCACAATGACTTGAACACAGCAGACACTAGTGGCTGCCTTTACGATTGTGATGATGCCAGATTTAGTCCCTGAAGAGACCATGCCTATACCAGCCAGCAAGACCAGTCACTTCTAAAGGGAGGTCCTTTGACTTTGGCCAAGGTAAATGACAACCTATAATCAAAAGCTAAGAAGGCCTCCATCTTTCTGCAAAAACATAATCATGATAGACGATGGCTGACTTGTCACTGCATTCTTCCAAACACAGTCACAACATGCAGCCAAGCAGAACACAGCACTGGTAAGACGTTGTGAATGCTTCCTTTGATCGTCCCCTGTATGAAGGAGAGAAATCCCAAAAGTAGAAGTTTCCACCAAGCCTTCCACAAAGCTGCCACTTTAACTTTAATTTCCTTCTTCTATTTAGATGTAGTTCTGCTTTGTATTAAACTCAAAAGTGAATTTTCTCCTATATGGCGGTTCTTAACAGGGCAAAAAGCTCTTTCCCCATCTCAAAACACAAGACATACATAGGTTATCATGATCACGAAGCTCCTCTTCCTCCGGAAATTCTCTTGAGCTGGCCTTCTGACGTTCCTGCCAACAAGACGTGGTCTAGTAGGCTGTACGCGCTGGGGCTCAGCTGGTTATGAATGCTTTTGGGCAGAAGCACAGCACATCCAGGCAGCTTGCTAGGATCCTCAGACCCTTAAGAAGTAACCTACACCTATGCTAGGCACTGCAGATGATTAAACTAGACTGTATAAAGTTTTCTAACATTTAGGAGTCATTTTGCCCCTAAAAGGCCAAGAAGTAGGAAAAGAGGTTCTGTGCACACATTAGCGTAAACACGCAGAAACGCAGCTCACAGACAGGTCTGCCTCTGAAAGGCAACAATGAATACAATGCTGTTGTAGACACAAACCAGCAGGGTTACAACTGCCAGCTGCTATTCCTTAAAGAGTTAATAAACAAGAACTTGAACACCACCAAGTGAATGAATGTTGGTCCCGGACCCTCTGTCCATCCCAGGAAACTTTTAATATTAGTCCCAGCCTAAATGGAATTCTAGGTTACAATTCATCAAAAGAAGACTGTGAGGATGTAGGCGATTTCAGAAAGATCAAATCTAGGGTAGTAGCAAGGTGACCTGGGACTTCTATAAAGAAGCTCAAACCCTTAGGCTTCGAACAAGAACTATGGGTCACTGGAAATAGGAAGATATGACAAAACTGTTTTATTCCAAGCTCACTCACAAGACCCCAAAGAACTTCAATGAAGTGGAACCATAAGCTCTAAGGCTCTGGCCAACAGTTTTCTTAACAGAAAGACCTACAAGTTAGTTCTTTTCCTGCTGGGGCAGATGTTGCTTCAGTGTTCAGAATGTTGCTTCGGTGAGCTCCCCAGTAACGGAGAGTCACAAAGGTCCACCAGGAAAGAAAGTTGCTACATAGAAAGGATACCAACAAAGGACTACACTTCCCAATCCAGAGTATAAAGCCATTACCCTGATTATCTGTCTTAAATGCATAACCAGTGGCATATCACTCACCTTCCTCAAAGCTGGCTTTCTTCTGCCTCACTAGAACACGGAAGTTCTCAGCAGGATTCACACTTCCGACCTAGAATACAGGCACAGACAATAAACCTGAAGATCGCTTCTGTTTCTGGCAGCACCCCAGGCAACACAAGATGGCTTAATGTGGTAAGTGTGCTTTTATAAAATAAACCCAAAGACAAAGACAAGGCCCTTTCTATTCATTTCTAGTTCCAGGCTTCTGTGAAAAGCAAGCAGATTCCTGTGGCCAAAGAGCTGCTGTCTGTACTTGTACTCACCTCTCTTGAAGCAAGAGGACTTCTTTCCAGAGAGGTCGGCAGTATTACAACCCAAATCACCAGCCAACTCAGCTAGAACCTTTATGTGACACAGTGCTGGTACGTCCAGACACCCAGCCAATTAGGAAGGGGAGGATTCTGCAGTGTGGGGTCAGTTCAGAATAGATTTGCCCCGCTGCAGATGACATGAGAAACAGCAGCCGGTTGATCGGTTTGCTGACTCCTTGGCACTGAAGTTTTGGTAGAACATACAAACATGCCCAAGCTGAACGTGTCCCCCCCAAAGTAAAAGCAGATGTTGTGCAAAGATTTACTACAGTGCTATGTGGGGACGTCTCAAAGATGAAACGCTCTGCCACACTCACTTCCTGATCACATGTGGGTCTTTAACCTTCCACTGCCAACCTTAATAGGCCCGATGTTTCACTCAGTTCACAGGGGAGAACACAACAGGGTTCTATTATGGTTGGTAAACTTTGGTACAAAATGTACTGAAGTTTCCAGTTTGCTCTGGGCTAGCAGTCAGAAAAGCTCTCAGAACAAATAAGGTCATGATTTTTTCCCTTTACTATAAAACACTGAAATAAAATCCAAGTAATTTTCAGATGTTTAGTTTTCCTGAGAGCATTTCTTTTTGAGGTTGGAAAAAGGCATGCCCTAATGCTATCTATCCTGCCTAGTATATTTGACTAGTGAGGGACAACTTTTAAGAATCACTGATTATAGGAGTGCCTGGGTGGCTCAGTCAGTTAAGCATCCGACTTCGGCTCAGGTCATGATCTTGTGGTTCGTGGGTTCCAGCCCCGCATCGGGCCCTGTGCTGACAACTCAGAGCCTGGAGACTGCTTCGGGTTCTGTGTCTCCCTCTCTCTCTGCCCCTCCCCCACTCATGCTCTGTCTCTCTCCCCTCTCTCTCAAAAATAAACATTAAAAAAATTAAAAAAAAAAAAGAATCACTGATGAAAAATAATGCCACTTAACATAATGTATCCAAGTTCCAAAATCTTCCGTTAAAAAAAGGTCTCAGTGTCAAAGGATACTTGGTTCGGGAAGTCTTAAGCTTATAAGACCTGTTCTGAAGTTGTACATTAGAAAAGAAATAGAGGAGTTACGCTCTTAAATTTTACGTATTTGGAGCCTAAGACCCATACCATCAACCTCCACTTATCCTGTCATTTTAACTAAACAGAAAACTGCAAAATAAAGCCAACCAAAATAGCTCCACAAAAAGGGCTACCACTTAAGCTGTTCCATATGCTACATATTATACGGTGCTCTAAGTACTACATGTCGTATACAGAATTCTACAGGAAACTCCCTGACAATAAAGGAAGCAGTGTGGGAAGGGCGTGTATGGTTCACATACTGAAAGGACCAGAGAAAGTGATTTATTAAAGGACTAACAACAACTGATGCGATCTGCCCCAAGTCCCAACCTTCCCAAAAGGCCCTGGAAAAGTTGTGCTTACTCTGGTGACACTGCCTTCAGCCAGGCTGGAGACGCTAAAGCATGCTTCCCCTTCCTGAGTCTTCAGTTTTTTAGAGGCGGGTCCCTCTTCATGGCTGGAAAAGAAATAAATGGGTTTTGTCCCCCCCGCCCCCAAAACAGAATAAACAACAGGAAACCCAGACTTGGCTGACGTGTAAAGTATACATTTATTTTTCACGTGTCAAAAATGAACAGCCGCACTTACTCCCTCTTTAAAGAAGAGCCTGCCTCCTTCTCGCGGCCCCAGGACTCCTGCCGGCCTGGCGGAAGCAGAGCAGCCCTGGCTGTGCCTCACAGCACCAGAGAAGTCATAATCCGCAGCCGCGTCACTCGGCCCCCGCCAAGGATGAACCGCAAGCACAGGGAGAGGCAATGCAGCATTTCACGAAGAGACCCGTTTGCCCTTCAGAAAGTATTTGCTAGTTTCTGTCCCGGAATCGATAGCTATTAGCTTTCCACGGACACAGACGCCCTTTGGGTCTACTATCCCATCTTCTCCATCATGGATGTGAGAGCTTTGTAAGCTTCTACTCACAGCTGTCAAAACTTACTAGACAATCCCTAATTAAATATGTAAGACCTTATTCTTACAGAAGTCTTAAACTATAAAAAACCACTTTCAAAAAAAGCCTTTTAATTTGTTCTTTTATAAACCTAATTCTGTTTTGGGCAATATGCTAACAGTCTACCAGCATCTGTGTGGTAAGGGAAAGAGGATTCCAAGGATTTATATCAAACATCTTGTCTCAAGTAACTGGCTGGCTTCAACAGCCTGCCTTAAAGTCAAGAGGAGGACAAATTAATTGCAAAGGAGAAGAAATCAAATTCAAAGACTCTGCCCATAATCTCCCATAAGCTGATGAACATATAGAGATATGAAGACTTTTCTCCCAGACAAATAATCAATCTGGGCCAAAAGTAGCTGTCAAGAAATGGCTGAAGGAGGAGGGACGTTAGTAACTAAGATCTAGTGTTTCTAAGCGTGAGGTGTTTTCATTCAAAAGCCCTAACTTCAGAGAATGAGTCTTGAAGAAGAGGTTATTCTAAAAACAAAGAAAAATGAGGTATGAGCTGGCTTATTCAATGATATTTCAAAAATGAGTCGTCTCTTCCAGTGGGATAAAAGGACCGAAGCAATCGTTACAGCCTCACAAACATGAACTGAAACTTTTTATTACTTGACATCTTTCCCATTGGCCACTTGCCTTTTTCCCTTTGAGAAGTAAAGAAAAGAAGACAAAAGGATGGGGACGAGGAAACATTAAAAGGGGTGAGTCATCCAGAGTTCTTTCCACCACGTAGAATAAGAAATAAACACAAAACCTTGATGCAAAAATGGAGGAAAAATGCACAAGCCCAAGGGAGCATGAAATTCCATCAGAATTTGAGTCTGTTAAAGAAAAAGTCACAGCCATTCAGTTCACCTTTGCCAGTTCTTCCCAAGGGACAGAAAACATGGTGCTCCTGGATCCCAGTCTTACTTTTCCCACTGACTAACCCTGGACTCTTACACCTTCTTGAAGGAATTGATTTTGAAGGTATATTAATTTTTTTATACATAGAGTTTAAAGTCTAGTAAGTGACTCCTGTCTCTGGTCTTCTGTTTGCTCCTTAGAAAAACACTATGATGAAAAGTACCATGAGCATATCAACTACTCATCTACTGTCTCTCAAAAACACAAATTAACTTAGACCATGGTGAAAAGAAGTATGAAATATCCAAAGTGCTATGCTAAGTTCTGTGAGAATGCAAGGTTGAATTGCATGAAGAATTTCTTAAACCCTCCAAAATAAGGTTCTAGGGAAGGAAGGACAAAGAGACATATATATCAATCCTCCAGGACTGGGCAGGTAAAGGCAATAAGCGGAAAGTAGTAAAAATTTGAATACGGTTAATATTCTCAAGATTGAACCATTTAATAGCATTATTAGGAATTTTACAAATATTAAACTAATCATGTCTCTCAGTGGTGGGAAAGGGCAAAGACTCTCATCCCAAAATTACCTATGAAGAAGCTGAGCTCTGGAGGACAGAAATTATCTACACAAGACTCCAGCAGACATACAAATGTCAACAGCTACTGCATGTGGATATCGGAACCATGGATAATTTATTGTACTTTCTCATTTTCTTACTGTCTTTTGTAAATCTGTATACATTTTTTAACTCATTTTTTTGGTCAAACATTTACCTAATACCATGTGCTGGCCGCTAAGCTCTATCGTAAATGTACAAAAATTAATATGTAATCAACACTTTAGGAAATTCAGCCAAATAAAAAAGATAAATATGTAAACAGGCAATTAACAAACTACTGTGGCGAGCAGCATATCCTCTGAGAGAATAGCCAGTTGCTGTCCTGGGCTGAGGCAGGAGGGGCAGGCTGGGAAGTAGTGAGATAGGAGGCCGGGAAATACAGTAGTCCCCCCTTATCCATGGTTTTGCTTTACAGTTTCAGTTACCTGCCATCAACTGTGGTCTGAAAGCAGATGACTTATGGTGTGAAGGTCAACAGTAGCCTAATACTATGTCGCTATAGCTACATCCTTCACCTCACTTCATCTCATCACATAGGCATTTTATCACCTCACATCATCACTAGAAAGGTGAGCGCGGTGTAACAAGACATTTTGAGAAAGAGAAGGAGAGAGACCACATTCACAGAACTTTTATTACAGTATACTGCTATAATTGTTCTAGCCGATTATTAGTTATTGTTGTTAATCTCTTACAGATATATGTGTGCACAGGAAAAGAAACATAGTATGTATAGCGTTCAGTACGACCCATGGTTTCAGGCACCTGCTGGGGGTCTTGAAACGTCCCCCCGTGGGTAAAGTGGGACCACTGTACCTAAATCATAGACACAGACACTGTGAGGAAAGAAAGGGGTTCTCTAGGGAGCTGGATTATGAATAGTTGCTTCTTTTCTGTCTGCTTACCTAGCTTTTCTCACTTGTGTAACAGAGTTTGATCTTAAGCTGATGCTAATGGAAAGCCACTAAAGCAAGTTTTTACCCAGGGGTCCAAGGATAGTGACAAGAATTTGTGAACTACCTGAAATTACATGCAAAATTTAGTTTGTTAGGGCATTTTCCTGAAGAGAGGGTTCACAGTTTTTACCAGATTACCACGTGGGTCCATCACACACACATACACACACACACACACACACACACACACACACACACACACACACACACACAAAGATTAAGGAACATTGCATTAAAGAATTTTAAGCAAGGAAGGAATGTGATCAGATTTGTTTTTTTGAAAATCACTCAGCAAATGCAGAATGGACTGGAAACAGGTAAGACTTGAATGAGGGAGATCAGTCAAGGGGTCATCTCAGAAAGCAGGCTAAACTGAGGCCTACAGAAGAGCAGTGGCCATTTGAGATGCTAATAAGAGCTAACTTTTTTTTGTTTTAACTTTTGCCACTTGCCAGTCACTATGCTAAGCATATTTAAAATACCTCAGGGGCGCCTGGGTGGCACAGTCGGTTAATTGTCTGACTCTTGATCTCAGTTCAGGTCACGATCTCACAGTTTACGATTTTGAGCCCCATATTAGGCTCTGTGCTGATGGCGTGGAGCCTGCTTGGAATTTGGTCTCTCTTCTCTCTGCCCCTCCCCAACTTGTGCGTGTGCACGCATGCTCTCTCCCTCTCTCTCTCAAAATAAACTTAAAAAAATTTTTTTTTAATTAAAAAAAAAAGCCTCAGTTAAATGTCACAATGACACTATGAATTAGCTATTATTATTGACCTTTTACGAATGAACAAACCAAGGTTCAAAAGGGCCTAACCTTGTCTAGAAGCACACATTAGTTAAGGGGGTCCACAATTAATTCTGTACTCCCAGCCCTTCTCCTGTACAGCCTCCTGAAAGGTGGGTATTTGTTACTGCCACTCAACACTGAGCAGCTTGCCAATTTTAACCACCACTGAAAGGAAACACCTCGATTTTGATCTATCTCTACCTGACTGCAAAATCAATGCTATCAGCCACTATACTAACTTGAGGCGAAAGGAGGAGATTTGAGGTAAATCTAACATAACTTGGTAAACCAATCAGACATGGAAAGTAAAGGAAAGGTTTGACTCCCTGGAAATTAGTTGTCAGTCACCGAAACAGAGAAGAACAGCATGAACAGGGCTTTGAAGGCAGCACGGGAGGAGATGGAAGATGATGAAGTCATTTCTGGACACACTGAACTTGAGGGATCTATAGACACCTCAGAGGTCCAGAAAACAGGATGGAAACATATTAGAGTGGGCAGATATTTCGTAGTTCTTGAAGACATGTACATAAAATAATAAAAGGTCTTAGGACACACACTGCTAAGGCGATAAGGCATAATGATTGAGAAGGCAAGCTCTGGAGTCAGGCTGTGCGCATGGAAATCCTTTCTCCAACACCTAACCCGCTGTGGTCTTGGGCAAGTGTCTTATCTTCTCTAAGCCTCGGTGTCCTCGGCTTTAAGAGGAGGTTAACAGAAGAATCTACTCCACAGGACGGCCAAGACAGCCCACACGGGTAACACATGTGGAGCACTCAGCACGTACCCGTGTCCAATACATGTCAGCTCTTTCTGAGGAGTCCTTCAGAACAGAACATTTAAGGTTGGTGGGGGGAAGAAAGCAGACCCCAGAGGAATCTGAGATGAAGCTGCAAAGGCTTAGAAAGGAAAATCTGGAGACGTGGAAGTTAAACCTTCCTGAAGGTTTCAGGGAAGTGGCGGTAGCTGGGAAAAGCAGCAGTGTGGACTATGGTTCCAATAAGCCTAGCTCACGGAAGGAAAGAAGATGGAAACAGGTAGCAGTCTGAGGGAGAAAGTTGAGGGGATGCCTGTATTTCGTTTTAGAGAAAAGAAATACGATGTTAACACGTGAGGACAAAGGAGCTGGTATGGAGGGAGAAGATAAAAATACAGAAAGAGGGAAGAAATTATTAGTGGATGAAGGTACCAGATGAGACAGAAGATGGCATCTCAGGACACAGGCAAAAGTCTGACTTTGGACAGGATGATGTACCCCATTCCACTGAGACAGGAAAGAGGAAGTGAAGGCAGATGCAAAACAGGTATATGGGAGACGGGCCAGAAAACTGAGGCATCCCCACCTACCGGGCCTCGATCTTCCCCACGACACCATTATCACCATCTTCATCACTGCCGTAGTTGCCACAGATGTGCCCAGGACGTGATGAGCAGTTTGTAAATCGGTTCCGCACAAACACTGTACGCTTACTATGTGTCAGGCACTGTGTTGGGTTCTAGACACACAACTGCCAACGGCACGTCTTACTCAATGAACCCGCGTGACAACTCCATGAGAGCTATTCCTAGTATCCCTGGTCACCCACCGGGAAACTGGAGCTGAGGGTGGATAAGCAAGTTGGGCCTAAGGTCACACTGCAGAGTGAGGGGACCAACTCACATGTCTGACTCTAGAGTCTAAACCAGTAACCAGGTGCGGCTGGTCGCGGAGGTAAGTGGGGAGGAGTCTTAGCAGACTTGAATAGAAAAGTTTAGACTATTGAGCATAGAGACAAAAAGGCATCAGGGGCACATACGAGTTTAGTTGCACAAACAGGATTAGACCTCCAATGTCCTAATTCTCACGTTTAAGTTCCCTGTCCAAGAGATGACATTTTCATTTCAGGGGTATGCAGCAACATTAAGGGAAACAATGCTGTAGACGATAAGGGCACGAATACATTTTTGGACTGCAATGTCACAAGGTGCTCTTATCTTCTTCAAATGAAGAAATCACTCCTGATATTCGGGATTCAACAGGTCCAGCGTGAATACTAGATCTTCTCAAACAGTCCATATTTTACTGGATAATGATACTGTTATTGCTTTGGGTTCTGACTACTGCCTTCAAACTGCTTCAATATCCGTGATTTCACTGTTATAATATCTCTTGAGATGAGGCTGTTTTTAGATGGAGAAATTCTCCTAAAGGTGAGATTATTTAACCAAAATCAGATCAAGAGTGACATAGCTGGAATAAAAACTGATGATTTCCAGTTCAAGACTCTTGTTTTGGCCTCTGACACTTCCTGAACAGATATTTGCCCCTCACCTCTATGACGGAAATATGTACCTGGGACATGGAGATGCTGAAAATACACAAAAACATAGCCAGTTGTTAGCAATTTTCCCCCTTTGGGAGACCGCCTCTAAAGCTGATTGGAGCCTTGTCATTAAAATTGAGGGGTTTTAAGATCCCTGCAGAAGGGAGTCATTCCTCTTGAATACAAGAGTTCCCACCTACGGGCCTCAATAAATACTTGTTCAATGCGTCATTTCTGCAGCTCTTAAAAACCCGTGAGACTTCCGAGAAGAAAGGGTAGAGAATAGGAGTGTGAGTAGGTGTGTGTGACCGAGATAATTCCCGGGCTGGTTACTTGGCTATGTCGCAAACCACTGTGGGAGCAAAGAACAAGAAGCCCGTACACTGGGGCTTCCTGAAAGAGTGAGCATGAGGAGCAGGGATGAAGGTGTAATCACCGCAGGGATCAAAATCACAGAACAACAGTCTTTTGGGCCTATGTGGTGTGTTTTTTAACCAGCTAATTTACATTTTAATCAACGGGAGGAGGGGAAAACGGCCCATTTCTTTCCCACAACACCAGAAGGTAATCAAGATCATGAACTGGAGCTTTAATACAGAGAGAGAACAGCCACATGACTGCAGCGAGGCTACGGCAAGGCTGTCAAGGGAAGAAAAGGACTCAGAATTGTATTGAGCTGTTCTGAAATCCTAACCCAGAGGGATACAGGTGGATGAGGACAGCAGAGGGAAAGTGGATTTTTAGTGAGTCTTTCTTTGCAGAAGAAGGCATGACAGACTACAAAAACCATAAAACTCTCCAGCATGTGTTAGGAATGCATATGGTACACTATACCAATCCCATGATTCTTTTTTTTTTTTTTTTCCAATTCTGGCAAAGCTCGGGGTATTAACCTCTAAAAGGTCACAGTACACGCAAAGCTTTCCATTCAACTTGGAAGATAATTCACTAAATTAACAATTTATAGAACCCTGTGAAGGTTTCTGAAAATTATTCCATACTTCTCCAATGGGGTATTTACAAACAATATGCTTTACTTTGTCAATATACGGCTGTGGGAAGGAAATTAAAGGAAAAAAGAATTAAGGTCTAAAACTGAATCTTAGAAGGAAGGCACTGTAAAGAAATGAATAGATCATTTTGATTTGGGGAGAAAAGTCACCAATAACCAAAGCCACACCTGGTAAAATCAATGTTATCCACCCAAATGATTCCGGATAATCAAGAACAACTTCTTACAGTTTTTGTTTTGCTTTGAATGGAAACTGATACAGATTCTGAACAGAATCTGATGAGGGAGAAAACGTACTAGCTACCTGAAAGCTTGATCATAGGAAAAGCATTCTGCAGTCCTTAAACTATAAATCCCTTCCTACTGGTGTAACCAAGTACATCCCTGATAGAGAAGCTAAAGAAGAGCCAGGTTTTCATCCTCCCTCCCACTTTTCCTCCAAAAATCTCACTGCTATTCTCTGATACCAACCTCTGACTGAAAAACTTATGACCTTCACCCTGCCCTCTCATCCCCAGCACTCTACGTGAAAAACAGTAGAAGTACCACTCTGGAAAATAGTGTGGAGGTCCCTCAAGAATTTTAAAACAGATCTACCCTATGACCCAGCAATAGCACTGCTAGGAATCTACCCAAGGAATACAGGAGTGCTGATGCAGAGGGGCACTTGTACCCCAATGTTTATAGCAGCACTTTCAACAATAGCCAAATGATGAAAAGAGCCTAAATGTCCATCAACTGATGAATGGATAGAGAAGTTGTGGTTTACATACACAATGGAATACTACTTGGCAATGAGAAAGAATGAAATCTGGCCTTTTGTAGCAATGCGGATGGAACTGGAGAGTGTTATGCTAAGTGAAATAAGTCATACAGAGAAAGACAGATACCATATGTTTTCACTCTTATGTGGATTCTGAGAAACTTAACAGAAGACCATGGGGGAGGGGAAGGGGGAAAAAAAAAAGAGAGGGAGGGAGCCAAACCATAAGAGACTCTTAAAAACTGAGAATAAACTGAGGGTTGATGGGGGGTGGGAGGGCGGGGAGGGTGGGTGATGGGCATTGAGGAGGGCACCTCTTGGGATGAGCACTGGGTGTTATATGGAAACCAATTTGACAATAAATTTCATTAAAAAAAATAATGTTAGATCCCTAAAAAAAAAAAAAAAAAGAAAGAAAGAAACAAAGAAAAACAGTAAAAGTTAGTCTTGGATGTTCAAAAACTGTTTAGCCTTCCCACTAAACATAAACTACCAAGAATGTGAGGCCAATCAAAACATCAACAACCCAGGAGGTAGCTCTAAATTCCAGGTGAACAGTAGGGATAAAATCTATCTACAATGGAGACAAAGGAGAAACCAGTATTTTCAATGCAAGGGTCAAACATCAAAAGGTTTCTTCCTTCCACCTGTGTGGTTCCACAAACCCATATGCAAGCCTCAATTCCAGAGCTCCTCTAAGACTACCACCAGTCTTAAGTACTCCAAAGTCCAGTGCAACTGCATCGAGTACTTACTTGTCTGGGAAAATGTTCTGAGCAGGCACTTGATCCTTTTTCTTGGTGGCTTCAGTCAGAGGGAAAACGGTCTTTATTTTAGAGAGAGGAATCTGACATTTAGCTGTCACCTCAGCAGGGGGATCCAGCATATTCCAAATATGCTGCTGAATTGGGGGCAGAGGCTCTTGGGGATGTAAAGCTCTGTGCGCCAGACACTGTGGAAAAGGTAGAAGGGTTTTAAAACACAGATGCAGACACCATATACAATTTCTTTATACTTTTCTGGTCAGAGATCCTCGATCTTTGGTTTGGGAGGGCTACAGGATTCCTACCACATGTAAAAGAGAACAAAGAGGGTGGCCTCGGAACCACCTTGGTTTGCAGGACACCAGCAGTGTCTACAACCGGATCTCAGCCGAGCAGCACCATCAGCGGGAGGCCTCCTAGAACAGAGGCTCATCTTATAAACAGAGGCTGCTGCTTCCACCACCTGGACAATATGTGGGGTTCTCTAAAACACATTAATTCCAAGGGCCTCGAATCCTTATACCTCCCTTCAGAAGACTGCTTTCCCCCTTGCATAATCTTAGAAAACGACGTGTGGTAGATGAAACGGGGCTAAAACAGAGCCACTATGCTCGGTGAGTCCCAGGAAGAAATCTGCGAGAGAGATGAGAATGCTGGTCTGTCCCAAACCTCCCCAGAGTGCTCAGTTTGGGCTCCTCTCCACCGGTCTACCCGCTTCTGTCCATCTCCTCTCCCAGCACTCTCGTCTGGGGACCATCCCCCCCTTGCGTGGGCCACCAGTCACCTTCTAACTGGTCTCCCCAAATCTACTTTCAGTATTCTGTACAGCCAATGCCCTTACTGTGACCCTAAGAAGTCACGCACACCACGGCTCCTGCACGCCTCCCTCATCTGCCACCTTCCTCCTTGCTCGTCACAACCCAGCTACACTGGGCCCTGCCTGTTTCCCTCAGGTGCCAGGCTCATGCTAGCCTTTGGGTCCTGAGTTTATCGCTCTCTCTGCCTCACCGGCCTTCCCCTAGATCTCAACAGAGTTGAGCCTTTTTTTAATCCTTCTGTTCTTTGCCCAACTATGATCTCCTCAGAGAGGCCGACCTGGACACTGTGAAGGAACCCCTCCACGCCCAGCCTGCCACCCAGCGATTTTCTATCATTACCCCTGTTTTACAGTTTTCATAGCATTTGTCAGTATCTAACATGATCAGTTTTGTAGTTTACTTACTATTTAACCTTCCCTCTTAAAAGAAGAGATCTTGTTTGTCTTGTTTAGTGCTGAATTCCAGGTACTAAAAGCCGTGCCTGGCACACAATAAGCACCTAATAGGTATTGGCCGAAGGACTAAAGTACTCCTTCCCGGGACTCCACCTGTTAACACAAGTGTCGGGAAGCAGCACCAAGAGCGGGGCCAGGGTCCAGGCCAGGTTCTGCGCGGCGCACATGAGTGGAAATCCGGACAGCAAGCCTCCTCCGTTCGGTCACCCGTACCGCTTTCAGTCTGCTCAGCCCGCCTGTAGCGGTGCTGGTGTCTGCCCAGAAAAGTGAATACTCCGAAAAGGAGTACAGGAAGGTGAGCAAAATGCAACTATCACGGACCTCTCCTTTCCTTTTGCTAGAGAATCATCCCAAAGTTAGGCTGGAGAACACGAGTCCTACTATTCCCACCTTTAAACGATTTGCACACTGGTAATTTTAAAGAAAAAAATCCAGGGAGCTGAAAAGTTCTTACAGTTCAAAACACTGTTTCATATCACAAGGTATAGGATTTATAGCACCTCATGAACTGCTTTCCTACCCTGTAGGAAACGTGAGGCTGGAAGTCTCCATTCTAAAAAGACCAAACAAACAAAAACAAAAAGCTGAAACTTAGATAGTAAATATCACCTGAGTTGACGGCTTCTAGAACTCTGATGTGCTGCTCTGTCATCTCATCTCAACAGTGACCACACTCGTCCTTCTCCACAGTATATTAATCCGTCTCAGAGTCTGTTTTCCTCTTTCCTAATCACTCCACTTTCCCCTGAGCACCAGCAACATTAGCTCATTTAATGTGAAGCAAAAGGGGAAACTGAAGTGACTCCAAACCCTGTGAATCTACCCCCAACCTTCTTGTGCACAGTTCTTAATTCACAGTGCTCTCCCTCAGGTCATTACATTATCTGCAAAGCTTAGAAAGCCCTCAGGACGTAAGCTGTAACCCAACACAGCAGACGACCTTTTATATACTCTGGAAGACTCGCTGATACTCACTCAACATCTCTGAGACAACAACTACAACAAATGGACAAATATCCTACACAACCTCCCCGCAGAAAAACACTCCAGTAGGAACTCTAGACAGTTCTTTCAAACAGTGTCATCACTCGCAAGTCGGTAATAATCTACAGGAGATGTGCTAAAGCATCAACCACTCCTACTTTTTCAAAGGTCGTACTTTAGATAAAACTAAGTGGGATACTTATCAAATTCATTCACTCAAAAAAATCTCAATTCATTAAAAAAACTGAGGTAATGAGAAAGTAATGCAATACTTTTTAATAGCAGAGAAGCTGACATTACACTCTTAAACCTATTAATTTGTCTTTTAAGCAACTGTTATTCCTTGATGTGATTTTTGTAATTTGAAAAAGACTAGAAAAAAAACCCTGCAGGCCACATGATTAGCTCATAAGTTACGAGCATGTTGATGTTACGAGCATGTTGATTTTAACAACCCTGCATCAATGGTTTAAAAGCCAGTTGTAACTCTACACAAAAAGTGTATCTCTCAGCATTTCTTTTTTTAAAAAATGCTTATTTATTTATTTTGAGAGAAAGAGACAGAGAGAGCATGTACAAGCAGGAGAGGGGCAGAAAGAGAGGGAGAGAGACTGAAAATGCCAAGCAGGCTCCGTGCTATCAGCGCAGAAGCAGAACCTGACGCGGGACTCGAGCTCACAAACTGTGAGATCATGACCGGAGCTAAAATCAAGGTCAGATGCTCAACTGACTGAGCTACCTAGGCACCCCTTCAGCATTTCTTTGTAAAATTAGAATTAAATTAACCTCATCAACAAACTGATGGGTAACCTCTCCTTCCTTCTGCCCCCTACTCCCAGCTGAGTCACTCTCAGCTATGAATGTTTCATTTATAAAGGAGGTTAAGGAAGTCTTCCTAGGTCCCCCATCCTACTTAGCTTCCTGTATCCTCTCTCCTTCCCTCCATCAGTAGAGCTTTCTCCTGCTCCCACCCCACTATTCCACCGCCGCTGGGCCCTCAATGTAAGCAGAGACTTCATGCAGACACTAACGGCCCTTCGTCCTGCTCGCTCACCATCACTCACCAGTGAGCAGCATCAAACTTGCTTTTTCTTTCCGGACATGGATCACTCCCTGTGCCTTCCAAGGCACCAGCTTCTCCTAGTTCTTTCTACCTTTTTTTTTTTTTTTTTTTTGGAGAAGGGGAGAATAAGAACGGTTCATTTGTCTTTTAACAACCCTTCTTCTTCTGGCTGTTCCTAATTATTCACTCACACGCTGGTGTGCAGGACTTTGTTTTCTTTTCTTCTCACGCAACGCTTTCCCTAGGTGATCTTGTTCACTTCTATTACCCAAGTGGGGAGGACTCCCAAATCCATGTACTCAGTCCTGACTTCTCTCCTGGGGCTCCGCATCCCTATTTCCAACTTCCTACTGGGTGTGTGTACCGGGATAGCCAACCGACGGCTCAAATTTAACACCTGCAAAAACACATGAACTACCTTTTCAGTGTGTTCATTCTATATTCCCCATCACAATTAACAGTGATGCCGTCCCTCAGGCACCCAAGCTAGGATCCTGTTATCTTTAACTCCTAGTCCTCACTACACCCAGCCCCTCCAGTCCTGTCTCCTCTGCCTTTGCATTTTCCCTCTCCGCTTTCCCTGTCACTGCCTGAACTCAGGCCTTCATGGGGGCCACTGCAGGTTTCCCAACTGGTCTCTGCTGCACCTCCATGTCACCACCAGAGAGCTATTTTCTAAAAATCTGTCACCCACCTGCGGACAAAATCCTGTGATTTCCCACTGCCTACAGGGCAACGTGCAAGCGACGGGCTCTTCACGACCGGCCTGCTATTGAGCTGCCCTGCCCTCTTTTCCATCGTGTCCCCATACAGCCTCTTCTCCAGCCAAATGGAACGATCTGGAGACTCCCAAATCCAGCACCCTTCTTCCTGTTTCCGTGCTTCTGCACATGCTACTTCTTTTGCCTGGTGTGTCCTCGTCACATTTCCTCAGTGAAGCCTTCCTCAAGTCACCCACGTGCAAGAATCTCTCTTTTCCCCATATGGTTTTGTGCCCACCACTGTTGTACCTATTGGTTTTACGTCTCTACTCCTCTGGGTGGGCGCGGGCGGGGGGGGGGGGGCGGCTTTAAGCAGTGAGCTTATTGTATCTTTAGCTCACGGCACAATGTTAGTACTTAATAAATACGTGTTAAAAAAAAAGTAAATTCAATTTATAAACGCCATAGCAATAGTATTTCTTTATACAGACAAACCATATTAGAAACTCTCCCCCACAAAAGCAAGCAAGGCTGGTAAACTGAAAATCAAAGCTGCCAGTGTTTGCAGCTATTGTTACTTTGAAAGGTAACCATACCTGTGCTTATGGCTTGTTATCTGTTCATCAACCCAATAAACATTTACTGAAGGCAGATGGAATACACCCTAGATAAATCTGCCAAGTATTAGAAGTTTCTATTTTCCACCATGGTGATCAAATGTTTTTGCAAGCTTTCCACACCAACCGGTCTCCTCCTCCCTTCCCTGCAAATGACAGAGGGCTTCAGGTCTTGAAGTCCACTTGTCAAAAACACGAAAGAAGTTTACACAAGTAGCATGTACTTGACTGCACTTAGAATACTAGAGCATTCACTGAGTCAGCGCTTTACATGTTAAGCTTTATACTCTTTTTTTTTTTTTTTTTAAACCAGGGGAAAGTGCTAACACAGTCCCCCACTACCACAAGTTACGCAGTTGAGTTTCCCACATTTGGGGAAATCACAGGGGTCAGCACATCCAAAGTGCAATAGATAAACCTCACCCTGGGAAAACCACCTTCGCGATCAGGTATCTCTCCTGCCAGGTAAGTTTTTAAGCTTTATATTCTAATTTTGAGGAAAAGATTTGTTTTCACTACTTAAGGAATTACAAGCATCAAAAAAACAGGCAGTTCCTTTTGAGTAGAAGATCCCTCAAAATTACATAAGGCCCCGATATGCACTTGAGTCAGTCACTTTGAGAAAGGAGTCAAAAGGGACAAGGAGTTGTCTCTCCCTCACCTCCCCACATGTCTACCTGCCCCTGCCCCTGCAAGAGCAGGTCCTCCACTCCTCAGTGAGGAAGACCTCGCCTGAAAAAGCTGCTTGTGATGTTTGTCAGCTCTGTGGGGTTCAGAGAGGGCTCTGTCCTACTGCCAGCAACTTCATCTGGGACTGGAACATTCCTTCAGTCCATCCACTCCCTATCTCAGCACAAGTCAGCCCCACCTATCAGCCTTCCCAGCTGCCCTTAATCCAGTCGCCACCTTCCAATTCCTTTGGTCCAAGATGCAGAAATACCTATTTTACGTTTTTTTTGTGTTTTAGTCACTCTTTAATAATTTAACACTAACCCTCTTTATCCGACCTCTATGCTACCTTTAATTATGAAATTTTTGATAAATGTGGTACTGGAACACTTCTCTAATGTTATTATAAGGTCACAAAAAACTCTCCTATTTGCATATAAAAAACAAAGAAAAGTCTCATTCACATAAAATAGAGGAGAAAAGCCTAGAAAAGGCATGAAGAAGAATCTGCTCTTTATGAAAAAACTAGCCTTAAAAAAACCCAACAAACTGGCCTTCCTAAAAAAAAAAAGAATTTTTCAAGTATCTTAACTTTACTTCTTTCTCTCCAACAGCTCAAAGTATTTTTATGTTTTTCAGTAGAAGAGGAAGGTATTACTCTTTTATTAAATAAAGCAACTGAAGCCCTCAGAGAAGGGCTTGTGGCCAATTACACTCTTTTCACCCACTCATTTAAAAAATTTTTCACTCATTAAAAAAAAAAAAAAAAAAATGACTGGTTCATCTTCCCTCTCTTACCTGATACAACCTCTGATGTTGAGGGTTTGGGATTTTGGTGGTTGGAAACAAGTCTTCAATGGTGTCTTCCTTTTCATCTTTCTTTACCAAGCTCATGGAGTCAATCAAAGCATCAACAGCACTCAACTGAGCCTCTAAAACAAGGATAAACAGAGCAGTGCCAAGGAAAAATGATTACGTCCACTGTTCTACACTAAAACAAATGCTTTCCATTCACAGATACAGAAATACTGGCAAGTTACACAGTCCAGGCCTGGCCAAAATAGTCTCTAGTCCTGCAAGTCATTTAACTAAACTGAGTCTTGGTTTTCTCTTTTGTAAAAAGAGCTATTTAGAGTAGCTGGTCTCTTAGGTCCTATCTAGCTATACCATTTGGTCAACTTTCACAGTATAATACCATATTGAAAGCAAAAGTTTGTTCCAAAGGAAGCACCACAGCCATACAAAACCCATCTTCCATACGGTGACTCAAAATATTCAGTATTCAATGAGTTAGTATGTTCAAAAAATTAGTAATTATCTGGAGAAAAACATGGAAAAGAAAATACCTTTGGTGAGAAGGCATAAGCTTTACCAGGATTTCCTAAAACTTGTATCAGACTGACTTGATAGGAAGACAGAAAAACCCAAAGGGAAGACACTGGTAGACCAGAGGGAGTAGACTCCTTCTCAATCTCCAAAAGTCAGAATGAGCTCTCTCCTCTCCCAAACCATATGGCCTGTATGCACACCTGTGCACACGTCTTACCTCACTCTATCCAAACTGTAAGACCCTTGAGAGCAGAAACATGACAACTTCTTCATTACCTCCCTCCCAATACCTAACAGAAAGCAACTGCTCTTAAATAAAAATCTACCGACTCAACAAAAATGGCAGTCCAAAGCAACGTGGATGAAAGGCAACTCTCCAAAACGCTTCTACCTAAACTACCGTGTGTAACTTCCATTCTGCTGATTCACACAGCAGCTCAGCTGTTAAAAGCTGAAGTGCTATTTTTGGACCATTCACAGCCAGTCGGCAAAAGGTGGAAGAGAATAAGCAGCTCCTAAAAAGCCTACTAGGCTTCTATTCTTCACCTTCTCAAGTATCCCTTTTACTACAAAAAGAAAGAGCTTATAGATATTTATCACGATACGTTTCTATCCCAGTTTCAGACTTTCCAGGGGGAGCTTTCAGACCTTACCACCTGGCACCACCTCAAGCTGACACAGCCATCACCACCTTAAGCTGACTACTGCAGGGTCCACTGGCAATAGGGAGGAGGTTGCACCTGTGTGTGGGAACGTTCAGTGGCTGTTACTTGCTACTCCAAGCTACTATCAAGACCTCTACATAATTGGAAGTGCATACCTCTACATAAACATCTACTTGGGACACGTGCCAAACAGGGTTAATGATCCATTTTGCAATGGAGAAAATGCAAATAATAATACACAAACACAAAGGAAATAAAGCAAGGCAGAAAGATACTGAATATTTTAGATCCTGACTAAATGGTTTATATGTCTATATGATAATTTTTCAATAAAGCTCTCTTTTTTAAATGTCTATGCATTTAACATTTGAAATTATCAAAATGTAGAGAAATGATACTGTAAACACAGTGCAGGCTTCTATACATTCAAGTCCATGCCTGGCTCCGCCATGATGCACAGGGACTCATTTCTAGAAGGTAAAGACACAGTGCTAGGCCCCCTTTGGTTCGTGGCTTTTCTACTGCACACAGATCCTAACAGATCTAACCAAAAAAACCCAGAAAGAACCCACTTCTGAGACTCATCTCACAACCCCCTAATCCTACAATGTCACACAGATTTAAACTTTCAAACTAAAACATCTACTCATTTTTTTGTGTGTTCTTTTTGGTATATTCATCACATTTGGCCCACTATGATATCTTACGCAACTGCCTTAAACTGTGAGCTCTCTCAAAGACAGTATCTGTGAGCATCATTCTGTGTGGCACCCTGACATTTGTAGCCAGGTGCTTAATAAAGTCCTTTTCTGATCAAGCCCATCGTTAACTCCTAGAAACAAGGAACAAGGAGACTGGAACTGTTACTGTAAACTACAAAGAAAAGGCAAAGAGAAAAGTTAATCTCCAGCACTGTTACTTTTCAGTTCAAAGACAGTTACATCGTATTTTATGTGGGACACTGAAGTCACAGCTTTGACACTATACATCAGTTCACTTCAGCAGAGGGCAAACTGGTTCACAACCAGAGAATGTACATCCATTTCCCACAAGTTGCTCCCTAGATACAAACTCTAAGTCAGAAATGGGAAACCAGATAGTGTTTGGAGAGTCCAGGGCAAACCTATACCTACTTTCATCATGCCCCACTTTCATCATCACTGTGTACAAGCGTGACTGGAATCCAAGCAATTCCACTCTGGGAAATCCCCTGGTCCCAACCATGACTGCACACAGGGGATTTCCCAAGAACAGTGTGTGTTTAGAGGCAATTAATGAGCAAATGGAAATAAACTCACCTGTGGGAGTGCATTTCTTACTATTTTTCAAGGATGAAAACATATATTGTCGCAAGTCTTCCATAAAAGGCAGCTGCACGTACATTAAACACTAATGAGAAAGAAAGGAAGTAAAAGCAGAAACAACCAAATTAATGGAAAAAATATAAAACTGGTCTCAAACACCATGAAGGTGGCACAACTGAAGTATTACAAAAGTCAGACAACTCAAGTCTGGTACATGGTAAGTAAAGTGTTTTGATTTGTTATCAGTTGTACACAACTGTAAATTAACAGTACAAAGAATATCGAACATAAGAGAAATACTTAAAAGAAAGACTATCAAAGAATATCTGCAAAATGCATGACTAATACAACAAATCAGAAGGGTGTAGTGTCTAGAAGGTTGAGCATGAACTCAGGACTTTTGCCTTCTCTTTTCCAGTTTCTCTTTTCTACCACAGAAAAGTTCTCTGAGAAACAGTATGTGGTAAAGAATCTGGGCCTATATTTTGAACAGGAGAACCCTAAATAAACGGAATTTTTCTCTTCCAATTTTTATTTAAATTCTAGTTGGTTAACATACAGGGCAATACTGGTTTTGGGAGAATTCAGCAATCCATCACTTACCATACAACAACCACATCACAACAAGTGCCCTCCTTAGTACAGACCCTCCCTTCCCCACCTCCCTCTGTCAAGCCTGTTTGTTCTCTAAGAGTCTGAACTGAGTTTTTCAAGGATCACAACAAAATCATAGCCTCGACCTTTATTCATAGTCTTCATTTGTAAAAATGAGGGTACTCTCTCTCCCCATTTGGTTCTGAAAAATCAAGAAGGGTAAGAACCGAGAGGTCACTGGACTGAGCAAACAGAAGGTTTATTGTTAACTTTCATCGATTTGATTTAATCATAAGTTCCTTACCTACTTTTACAATTTATGTTTTTTCACTGCAACTGAAGGTGTGGTTCACACACCAACAGCATCAGCATTACTTGGGAATTTGTGAGAAACGCACAGTCTCAAGCACCTCCCCAGACCTACACTATCAGATCACCAAGTAATTCCCATGCACAGTAATAGCTGAGAAGCACTGTTTGGGATAAAGGAACTGAGGGAAAATAATTAACTTGAAAGACCTGTGGGTTGTACCTCATAGGCATCCTTGATATAAGGAAAAGCCATGCCAACTTGAGGATTAGTTCTTCCGGCATAAGCATATCGAACCACGGCCACCATGTCTAATTCATCCAAAGCATGAATCAGGGAGGAAAGTGCCACTGCTGCTGCCTAGGGAGAAAGACGCTGCGTTAACCAAGCCAACGTGTGTGTACTTTCCCAGTGGAACTCAATCCAGCTGACCCTTGAACATGTGAGCAGGAATGCACGAGTCCACTTATACGCTGACCTTTTTTTTAATGTTTATTTTTGAGACAGAGAGAGAGAGAGAGACATAGCACAAGCAGGGGAGGGGCAGAAAGAGAGGGAGACACAGAATCAGAAGCAGGCTCCAGGCTCTGAGCTGTTAGCACAAAGCTCTACGTGGGGTTTGAACCCACGAACTGTGAGATCATGACCTGAGATGAAGTCGAACATTCAACCGACTGAGCCACCCAGGCGTCCCTGCACAGATTTTTATAGCATAGTACTATAAATGTATTTTCTTTTCCTTATGATTTTCCTAATAACATTTTCTTTTCCATAGCTCACTTCACTATAATACATCATATAATACACATAGCATATAAAATACATATTAACTGCTGTTATTGGTAAGACTTTCGGTAGACAGTAGGCTATTAGTAGTTCAGGGAGTCAAAAGTTACACTGGATTTTTGACTGCATGGGGTACCAGCACCCTAACTCTCCACTCCTCTCCAGTGTCCAAAGTTCAACTGTACTTGGAAGATTGCTATCCACTTAAGAAAAAGAAATTCCTGGGGCGTCTGGGTGACTCAGTAGGTTGAGCGTCCAACTTTGGCTCAGGTCATGATCTTGCGGTTTGTAACTTTGAGCCCCGCGTCGGGCTCTGTACTAACAGCTCAGAGCCTGGAGCCTGCTTTGGATTCTGTGTCTCCTTCTCTCTCTCTCTCTGCCCCGCCCCCATTCATGTTCCATCTCTCTCTGTCTCAAAAAAATAAATAAACATAAAAAAAAAAAAAAAAAGAAGGGTGCCTGGGTGGCTCAGTCAGTTAAGCATCTGACTTCAGCTCAGGTCATGATCTCACGGTCTGTGAGTTTGAGCCCCGCGTCGGGCTCTGTGCTGACAGCTCAGAGCCTGGAGCCTGCTTCGGATTCTGTCTCTCCCTCTCTCTCTGCCCCTCCCCCGCTCATGCTCTGTCTGTCCCTCTCTGTCAAAGATAAATACACATTAAAAAAAAATTAAAAAAAAAAAAGAAAGAAAGTCCTTTTGTCTTTAAATTATACATTGTTTCCACCATGCTTACAACCTATATTATTAGCTGGCAGATAGCACACCTTTATTAGCAATGTTACTAAAAATGAAATTATTTGTTGGCAGTTACAGATTATCCGACTCAGCAAACTTCTGAGCTCTAACGCTGTAACGTTTTTATTTAGTATTTGAGTTTTGATTAAGTTTTGTGCTTATAAAAATTTACTCTGGGACCCTATAGCTGATAACTAGATCAAACATATAGACTGAACAGAAAACATACGGAGTATTTTTAGTGTTTCTAAAGCCTGAGTAGGAATTACTATTATTATAATTTGGAACTGATAATATGATAGAAAACATTAACCTCTTTTTTCTGCATCCTTCTTCATGCCAGAAATTAAAAAGGTTCTGTTAACTCTTCTCAGTTGTTACCAGAATGAACATATTTAAAACAGTGGTCCTAGAACACCATTTGTGCCTGGCTCACATTGCTTTTGAGTCTCTTCAATATATATTGATCATGTATTGATTTATCCTTAATTTTTTTTCATAGTTTGGTCAGATAAATTCAGATGTATACAATGGAATACCTTTTCTTGACTGAACTACGCTATGATGTCCACAGGAATATGCAGTAAAGAAAAATAAACAACTATACTAGGTCTAAAAAAAAAAAGACTGTTATCTACTTTATTCCTATTTCAGATTTTTTAATTTAATTTTATTTTTTTCAAGAGAGCAAGAGAGCGGGGAAAGGGGGAAAGGAAGAGGGAGGGGGAGGAGAGGGAGGGGGGAGGGGGAGGGAGAAAGAGAGAGAGCGCGAGCCAGTTTCAAGCAGGCTCAAGCAGGCTCCATGCCCAGCGCAACCCTGGGATCATGACCTGAGACGAAATCAAGAGTCCGACGCTTAACTTGACTGAGCCACCCAGGTGCCCCCAGATTTTTTTAAGCGCCCCTGTACCCACTTCAAGGCCACACTGTACACATCTGATTTGGTCAGACATATTGTAACCTCTTCTGAAACTTCACTTCATTATGTGGATCCTCTCTTATTGTATCTTATCTTCATCTTCCTTCTTCTCTGAATTCATACCCTTATCCTCCAAATAAACTCCCCTCTCAGCCTTCCTAAACAAAATATTTCTTTTTCTCCCCCTCTCTCCATAAATTACTATCTAGATCGTTCCCTTCACCTCTAAATGTCATGAAATAATAGTCTTGGTGTTTTCGCTGCTTACAACACAATTATTCTTCCATCTAATCCAGCTACTGACCTCACCTTCCTTACTGAAATTATTCTCCAAAGTCACTCATGACCTTCTAATTGCCAATCCTTTGTTCCCATTCTATTTGACCTTTCAGGAGCACTTAACCATCCCCTTTTCTCTGTACTTTCTCCTTCTTCGGCTTCAGAAACAATACTCTTCTCTGTGGGTCATTCCCCCCCCAACTCTTCAGTTCTTCCACTAATCGTGAAATTCTGTTCTTGGCTTTTCTCTCCTTCTCTCACTCTGAAACTCTACTTGGGGATTATTTTACCCAGTCCCATGAGTTGATGAATCAGAATCTGTATATTCAGCTTTAAAACTGAATCCAGACTTTAAAATCCAGGCTTCTATTGCCTACTAGCCGATAGATAGCTCATACGGTTAGACCACAGGTATTGCAAACTGTTCATGACCAACAATGAACTACTATCTTTCCCCCATTCTCCTCCAGTGCTCCCTACTTCACGAGCTCCATCTCCCAATCAACCAAACGAGAAGCCTCAAAGTTTTTAGTCATACCACCTGACTCATCTCTCACCTTCACATGTTCAGCAAACTCAGCCAATTCTACTTCTGCACTGTCTCTCAAATCTATCTTCTTTTCCATCGCTGCCTCTCCAGTTCAGAGCTGATCATGTCAGGCCCTTCCCTAAGAATCTCCAAAGGTCCCACTCCTCTAGCCTCAGGTGTCTGTCCGTCACTCCTGGACTAGCCTTGCACTTTCCGTCCTCTGTGGCTTTCTGTTCTTATAGTTTCCTCCTAGCTAGAATGCCCTCTCCACATCTGTCTTCTGAGCTCCTAACCGATTTTCACGGCCCAGTAATGTGACACCTTCTCCATTTTAGATTTGCTTCACTCTCCCTCTCCATAACTCCCAAACACATTGTCTGTACTTTTCTCAATGTTAAAGTTAACCTTTATCAAAGTTAGCTATGTAGATTTTCATTTCCTCCACTAAAAACCTGTAACCTCAATACCTTTTCATCAAAATCCTCTATAGGTTTCGTGACAGATTCATTACCTTTTTAGTTCAATTCAAGGAATATTTACTTAGTGCCTACTCTTTGCTACACAATGTCTTAGGTCCTATAAAAAAACAAGGATGAGTCCCTGATCTCACTGAGCTAATACATTCTTTACTAACAGGAAGTGACATACGTACCAAATACAGAACTTGTATAGTCTAACAAGTCCCAATAGACCGGTAAACACAATGGGAGTCTGAGGAAGAGATTACCTCTAATTTGTCTGCAAATTTCTATCTGGGTGTCTTTGACAGAACCAACTGGGATATTGAAGGAAGGATGGGGTCAGGGATGACTGTGACATTGTAAACACAACGCTACACCTGTGGGAAACTCAACTAAAGCTCCATTTCTTTCTCTTCCTCTTCCCTTTCTCCTCCACACACAGTACAAATCACGTACAAGTGTAGATTCTCCATACACAAAAATAATTATATGTTCATGACCAGAGAAAACATATTTTTAAAAGGAATTATTCACGGAATCATAGAATATTTGAGTTGGAAAACAACAGCATTCATCTAGTTTAACAACCCACATGCTGACAAAACTCCCTCCCCAAAATCTGGCTGGTGGAAATAAAGACTCTGCTGGGAAACATTCAGGAATGGAGATCCAACCATCTCACAAGAAACCAATCCACTTGGAGGTAGTAATCCTTGTTGACAAAGTAATTCTTCATTTTGAACAAAACCACCACTTGTTGGCAGGAAACCTAGTTTATTTTCCGTTCCACATAACAACCCTCTAATGCATGGAAGAAGGCTCTCATGTCTGTCATCCCTCCTACTTCCCTACCCACCTATGGAAGTTCTTTCCATACAACCTTTTATTGGAAGTCATCATGACATAATTGTATGTCCCTTCCTCCTCTGCTTATCTCAGAAGCTCCAATTAGTTAATACTCTTCTTTGACTAGGACATCAAGAACTTACACCACACAGTGGCCCTTTGCCATTAGAAGAGGATTTTTTTTTCCTTTGAGTGACTCAGAGTAACCCAAGGATACGGGGTCTGTGTGAGGTCGGACTGGAATTATACATGACACAAGGCTGCCCTCAGCTAGCAAGTCAAGATAATCACGTAGGCCGTACCACAAAGCTGTTGTCAACAGTCTTCACTGCATACTGGCAATCACATGAAGTGATCAGAATTTTGTCTGTGTGAAGGGATGCTAAGTTGGAGTTAAAATTCAGAAGTTAAAAATGCTGTTAAGCTATGACAACAATATATTCTAGACACACATAATTCCCAAGAGGATTTGATTCAGGAAAAACCCATAAACTTGGATTCTCAAGCAAACCAGAATTGACATATGCCTACTGTGCTCTAACGACAAACCCATTCAGTGCTGATGGGAAAGCAACCAATTCTCCTAACTGAACTGTTCTGAGAATGGCATGCCTACTCACCAGGTCAACAGCCAGGTAACCCTCAGAAGTGAGGAGGACGCAGAAAAGGGCCCAAGAGGCTAGATCAAGTACTTATACCACTGCCCTCCCCATACCCCAAATAAGCCTTCTACATCCAGATTACTAACATCAAATGCAAATACTTCTGGAACTCCAATACCTGTTTAAGTAGCCTTAAATGGACACTAGACTGCAATATTCCAGTCAAGATCACACCTCCAAATGACACGTTCCAACCTGGAGGCTGAGTGGAAACCATTTACAGAGAGGGGAGAGGTGACAGTAGGATGCAAGAGTCATGAGTTGTTAGCCAGGCACAGACCAGCTTGAAAACAGAATCTCTTGGAGAGGTAGGAAAAGAGCACAAAGAAAGAGCAAAGGGTGCACAGATGAATTTCTCAGAGAGGGAGGTGGTCCAGTGAATCACGAAAGCTCAGCTCCAGAATGCTAAAGCCAGCGCTAAATGTCCAGTGTATATGACAATGAAAATGGCAACCTGACCCCAAGCCTCCTGAACATCTGACCATGAGACTCCCATACCTAAATGCATTTGTTCAAATGTTTTTGTTCTTAATACTCACCTGGTCTCCAACTGAAGGACTATGTTCTCAGGCCTTGTGCTCATGCTATGACAAATTCATTTATCATGTCTCCATTTTCAGAGTTAAAGGTCAGTGAACTTTCCCACGGCTGTTGCAAGAATTAACGTCATTTTAAACCACAAATAGCCCCACACAACTCACTTAAAATGACAATTCAATTCTGTGGCACTACCTCAAAGGCTTACTGTCAACTTACCTCATCATCTTTTGCTGCAAAGACCTTTAGGACTTGATTTCCCACAAAATATCTTCTGTGGACCTACAAGAGTTAAGTAAGGAAAACAACTGGTTTTGATCCAAAGTAAGTAACACGTATAGCCATAATGCCACAGTTATTAAGAAATTCTATTCTAAGTGCTCTTAGTAAAAAACATTCACAGGGGCTAGAACAAACTTATTGCTTGAGGTCCAATTCAACACAATAAATATGTGAATTCCAAGCATATGTCAAACACTGTTCTGAGCACTGTGAACACAGTACTGATCAGGATGTAGTCTTGTCTGAAGGAGCTCAGACAAATGTGAAATTAACTGCAACGCAGTGCTATGCTCCAGCACTACACAAGCACAAGAATACAGTATTGTAACTCAGGGCCACAAAGGCACATGAACGGAGCATCTAACTCGGCCATGAAGGGTCAGAGCAGGCTTCTGCAAATGGTGACACTGAGGTCAGGACTTAAAGGATGCGCAGGAACTCAGAGAAAAATCTAGCACAAGCATCTTGGGCAGGGATACTAGTGTGAATAAGTCTGGAATGACATAAAAATGTAACACATTTGAGGAACTGCCTCTGTAGGGCAGTGCCCCGGTGCAAGGAGAGAGGTGAAAGATTACATTAGCAAGATTAGGAAAGATCAAAGAAGTCTCTTATTTGCAGAGTTAAGTGGTTTAGACTTCATCCCAAGAACAATGATGAGGCACCTGATAAACTGCAAAGAGACCAGAGTGAAGAACTAATTAGAGAGGCAGGAGCCGCACTGGGAAGGGAAACTAGTGAAACCAAAAAGAAGTATTGCATGTCCTTTTGTCCCCCTTTAAGTTCAATTACTTCTCTGGCAGAGTATCAGATAGGTCAAAGCAGCTGTACCAATACCTGATTAGGGAACAAATACTGAAGAGTGCCTACTATCATAACCAACCACTTGTATCTACTGACCAAGATCAGTTTCTCTCTCCTCTATGTAATCTCGAGCCTGGAGCTTATCTGTAAGAACGTGCCCTGTGCCATACAAGGCAGTGCTTCTCAAATGTTCTTCTGCCCTCCTGCCTCTGAAGCCAAGAACCTGAACGCTTTTACAATAACAGCAGCTCGAGAAGATGGGAGTCTCAAAGGTATGAGGGTTTTGCCCACAGAATTCAAACACCCTCCATCTCCGCTTCTAGTCTCCATTTGAAAACCATTATTTAAAGAAATAAAGGAATAATCCTATCTTAAAACTAAAAAGTTTGCTACGTTCATATAGATTTCCCCTCCTATTAGAATCTGTAATAGGAGCACCTGGGTGGCTTAGTTGGTTAAGCATCCGACTCTGGATTTTGGCTAAGTTCATGATCTCATGGTTCATGAGTTCAAGCCCTATGTAGGGCTCTGTGCTGACAGCATGGAGCCTGCTTAGGAATCTCTCCTTCTGTCCCTCTCTTCCCCTTCCCTGCTCGCTCACTCTCTTTCTCTCAAAGTAAACAAATAAACTTAAAAAAAAATCTGTAATGCTTCTTGATTAAAGAACAGTTAATGATATCTTTTCCTAAGGCACTTAAATGACTTCTCAAAGGACAACCAGACATGTGGGGGAAGTTCTCATTAAATTCTTACCCATTAAAGGGGCACCTGGGTGGCTCAGTCGGTTGAGCGAACGACGTCGGCTCAGATCACGATCTCGCGGTCCGTGAGTTCGGGCCCCGCGTCGGGCTCTGTGCTGACAGCTCAGAGCCTGGAACCTGTTTCAGATTCTGTGTCTCCCTCTCTCTGACCCTCCCCCGTTCATGCTCTGTCTCTCTCTGTCTCAAAAATAAATAAACGTTAAAAAAAAAAAATTTTTTTTTTAAATAAAAAAAAATTCTTACCCATTATATAGATACCCAGAACACTGACAATGTGGGGGAAGATAAATTGAAAATTTAAGAGAACAGTAATTTGCAGGGCACCTGGGTGGCTCAGTCAGTTAAGTACCCAACTCTTGATTTTGGCTCAGGTCATGATCTCCAGGTTGTGAGATCGAGCCCTGCATCAGGCTCTGCACTGATAGCAAGGAGCCTGCTTGGGATTCTCTCTCTCTCCCTCACTCTCTGCCTCTCCCCTACTCTCTCAAAACAAATAAATAAACTTTAAAAAAAAAGAGAGAAGAGTTAATTTGCAACTTCACAATTGCAAAGAAAAAAAAAAGAACACCAAAAAATTCCAAGGCTAAAAACCTATTTTATATAATTAAAATGTTCACCTCAATTCAATCCAGAAATATTAGTTTCTCTTATGTTAAGGGAATATGGAAAAATACGTGATCTTATTAAAAATAATTATTAGTCTGTTAAAAGGTACATACCTAGTTGCTATGGAAAACACCTTGTTCTTTTTTTTTTTAATGTTTTAATGTTTATTATTTATTTTTGAGAGACAGACACAGAGCATGAACAAGGGAGGGGCAGAGAGAGAGGGAGACACAGAATCTGAAGCAGGCTCCGAGCTGTCAGCACAGAGCCCGATGTGGGGCTCGAACTCACGAACTGTGAGATCATGACCTTAGCTGAAGTCAGATGCTTAACCAACTGAGCTACTCAGGTGCCCCAAAACATCTTGCTCTTAAGAGGGTGTGTATGCATTTGTTAAGATAATAGATGAAAGCAGGGATGAAAAATATTCAAAAAATCAGCTTGTTCATCTGGTGGTGGTCAGATTATGACTGATTAATGACATAGGCTCTGAAGTCATAGAGACCTCACTCAAAACCAGTTTCTACCACCTTCCAGTGTGACCTTGGGCCAATTACATACTCAATTTTCAAATGTATAAAATATATTATCCTGACACCTATCTAGGAGGGTTGTACTAAGAATTAAATGGGAATTTACATAAAATACATAGTATATTGAATGGAATATTATAACCACTCAAATAAATGGTGGCTATTATGATTATCTTCAATGTACCATTTGAGATTGTACTTAAGATAGAAATAATTTAGGGCTTAAAAACAACACAAGTTTGATTTAGAGGACATGCCATGACTTAAAAGTTAATTTTAAGGTAGTAAGTAAGTCTTTTAAAATGGAAAAATGTACTTTTTGTTTAGCCCACTCTTTTTCGCTTTGTCATTTAACTAAATAGGCCTCCCAGTCTCACCCTGGCCCAGGTGACTTCAATTTCTTGGGTCGTGAATATTGGGTTGGTGTTCTGGATAGGTCTTTTCTAGCTACCTAGAATCAAGCAGACCCACTTCCCAACAGGCCAGTTTTTACACACAGATCTGAAGGAAGGTTCCACTTCATGGAAAGACTTCGAGGCACTGCCATTAACAACCATAAATTTTAAGCTTGTAGAGCCCCCAAAGTGAATGCTTTTATTTTTAAGAAATGCATATTTAGTGTAATTTGTTAGAGAATTGTTCGTTAGAAACTCTCAACTTCCAAAAGGTATTTATTTTCACCATGAAAATCTTATCAACTTTCAGTAAGTACTCCCAATTTTCAACTTACGAAGTTTAAAAACGTATCCAACAGTTCGGGTATATCATGGAAAACATCTCCCCACCCTCGCTGAATTATTCGAACACTCAGGGACTCAGAGTACTCAGAGACTCTATCCCAGAGCAACATGAAAAAGCTCAAATCCAGTACACTGGGTAATATTTATTTCCATTACAATTCTCACTTGAGTTTTTTGGTTTTTTTGTTGTCGTTTTTTTTTTTTTTAATTTTTAATGTTTATTTTTGAGAGACAGAGACATGGCACGAGTGGGGGAGGGGCAGAGAGAGAGAGGGAGATACAGAATCTGAAGCAGGTTCCAGGCTCTGAGCTGTCTGCACAGAGCCCGACGCGGGGCTCGAGTCGGGCTCGAACTCACGAGCTGTGAGATATGACCTGAGCCGAAGTCGGACGCTCAGCCGACTGAGCCACCCAGGCACCCCTCAGTTGAGTTTTTCTAGAACCAACAAGCATCATTTTATCCCTACAGAGCCTAAAAGGCACACTGTAAGACACACTTCTTCATTTTCTCTGGTTGCCGACCTTAAGAACATTTAAGCTAAGAAATCCAGGAACCTTTATAAACCCTTTCTAGGACAGTATATGCTATCCCATGGCCCTCAGTGGATTACTGCATTTCCCCCTGTGTGTTCTGAGTATCTCTGCACCGTGGTCTAAAGAACATATGACTGAAGGATGGATTTCAGATCCTACACCTCTTTGCTGGATGTTGACAAGGGCGACTGGCATAAAGCAATGATACGTTAAGAGGCCCGGGGTCATCCAAAACCCGAGTAGACCTTCACTGCTCTAAAATACTCTATTATAAGTCAGTTTAGAGAAAGCAACACAATAGCAAAGAACTATGATGATTCTTTAAAGCTACTGTGAGCTATGATCCACAGCAAAGCTAAGAAGTGACTTTTAATGGAACCTACTCTGATTCATCCCAAGATTTCTCAACTTTTCTACATCTTGGTTCCTCTACTCAAAAACTGAAGATAGTTAACACTAATCCCCAGACTACATTGCAAAAACCTAAAAGTGAAATGAATACACATTGTAAATAAAAGGACCAACCAAAAGCAAACCATCTCAAACAATAGTAAGAAAAACGTTCATCTACTTTGTTTACAGTGAGTAGGATAAGTACTATACCTGGGAAGATCTACAAAATCCCAAAACAGAGAAGCACTTCCCCTCTGATTTATATTTCATTTGTTCTTCATCCACTTTAGAGAAAGGAACTATATCACTTCCATAGCGGAACCCTGGAGAACAAGAGAAGAGCATCTGTTAAGCATATGGGGCCTCATTTTCTACAAGCTGAAATTAGCCTGACGCACACATTAGCAATACAAGCATGCTCCAGATCAAGCCTCCCTATACTGTTCCCAGGAATCAAATCACTGCCCCTTGTGACCAGTGGGGGAAAGCAGCAGCAGATACACAAACACCATATATGATACAGAGACGATTAAAATCTAATTACATTCTTTAAGCAGCATCTTCTGCAATCTAGTTACCTTAATGATTATCCAGGCCAGAAGAATGTAGCAAATGTAATGTACTAGTTATCCTCCAAAGATAAACCATGGTTGACTAAAGTACAAGTATGATTTGTAAACATAATAACAAGAACACATTTATTCGGAAACCTAGAGACCTGAAGAGAAAAATGCCCAAAGGAAATTTTCAGAATAAAATGTTCTCAAAAATGCATGCTGGAGACACAAATACCTAATAGAAGAAGCCAAAATTCTTCTATTTAGGAACATTGAATTGATAAGTTGGCTATTTCTCTGTATTTAAATTTACTTCATTTCTGGGATTATATTATCTACTTTTTTCTTTTTAATTACTTTAGTTATTCATACAAATATAGGCTCTCGGTTTCTTAAAAATAACTCCCATGCTGTTCCAGGGCCTCTGTTCTAGGGAAGGTCATGCCCTTTCAATACACAGTCTCCTATGTTTGGGAGACAGAAGGATCATCAAAATGAAAGGATTCTGGCCTTGGGTAAATGGAAAGAAAAGCACATGTATCTTTACTCCAAGAAACAAATTTGTGTGTTTGGGGTAGATTCTATGATCCTGTGTTTATCTGTTCCTGTCAATCTGCTGATGCCATGCATTTAATGAAAAAGAAACACACTTGTGTTTTCATATATGTCTTTAAAAAAAGCTGGTGATGAAAACAAAAATCCCAACAAAAAATTATCAAGGGAATGTATGGCACACATGATTAAGAGTGGTGTCTAAGCCAAATGTTTTTCATAACCCTTTTCTGTCATCAGACATCTTCTTACTTGAATTTTTTAACTTGAAAAGTCTAATTAAAACTGCCTTGTATTTTCTGGTTCATTTACTGAAAGAGCAAATCAGTATATAAATTTTGTACATGGCAAGACATATAGAATAGACTGCATCATGTAACCATGTTCCTTTGCACACATATGTATGCTAGTACCTCTGTCTACACATTAGGGGTAGAAAGGGGAGGGCAAGAAAAGGAAGTACGTGGTAACCACACAAAGGTACGAGACAAAAGCTTCACCGCACTCTCTGCACTCAAACAATGCTTAACCCTTCCCTCTCCATTGCTCTGCCAATACATTTCCTTTTTGCCCAAACAGAGCTGGTGTTTTGCTGCATCCAAAAGAACCGGTGCTTGTCTCTGTCATATTAATCTTCCTAACACACAGCCTCAGTGACACTCTGTGCCTCAAAACTATAAACGGCCCCAGGTTGATTTCAAAATGAAGCATCAACTAGTCCGCCTGTCATTCAAAAAGCCCTTCCTAATTCAGAAGAGTACATAGAAACAGATTCTGAAGTAGGACAGTCCTGGGTTCAGATTCTGCTAGTGGCTAGCTGCATGACTTTGAATACGTTAATGAATGTCTTTCAGCCTCAATTCTTTCATCTGTAAAATGGCATTAACAAGAGTGGGACGCCCGCTTCATTAGGCTGTTGTGGTGATTAAAAGAGAAAATTCAGGCTATTAGCTACCACTGCCAAGTACTAAACTGTGTATGCCCAACACATCAACCCTATTACTTGATATCACTGAGAAGTCCTCCACTTAACCATGCTTTCTTTTCAGTCATTATATGAGGATCATAAGATTAGCAAGTGAGGGGGCCATGATTCTAACTCGGGTCTGACTCCAAAACTCGACTTCTTAACCACACTACAAAACTGAATTAGTAGGGACTGCAGGATCCTAATTACATTTTCTACCCATAAGTAACCAGAAGAAAGGAATCGCAATCTCCATCACCTTAACCACTCTCCCCCACCACACATATAAATATACACAAGCATATTAGTGCTTTGCAAATTAAAACTATACTGGGCATCACAAAGCCTGGCAATTAATTTATCTAAAGATTCTAGTTTCTACCTTAACCCATCATTTGGTATCTTGCCATTTTAGCTCTTGAAAACTCAGACACTCTCAGCTAGTTCCTAAGCCCTCTGGATAGAGCTGCTGTCTAGACACGCCATACAGATCAAATGGATATAATGTATGAAGTACAACTTTAAACATCCAGCAAACATAAAGCCATATAATGAACACAAATGTTCCAGATCCCCTAAATTACCTTAAAGGAGAAAGCTGGCAAGATCCAGAATGCCTGAAACTGGCACTCAGACGACTAATCACCATAGAAATAAAAAGTAAAATAAACAAAACAACTTGCTTCAGTCACATCAATAAAAGTATTCTCCTAGCTAGTATGTTTCCAACTTTAAAATAAAACCAAGCAGGGGTGTCTGGGTGGCTCAGTCAGTTAAGCGTCCGACTTCGGTGTAGGTCATGATCTCAAGGTTTGTGAGTTCAAGCCCCATGTCAGACTCTCTGCTGTCCGTGCAGAGCCCACTTCAGATCATCTGTCCCACCAGCTCAGCTCGCGCGTGCACTCACTCTCTCTCTCTCAAAAATAAATAAACCTTTAAAAAAACTAAAAAAAAAAATAATAAATAAATAAATAAAACCAAGTATTAACTCCTGTCCCTTGAGGGCGTTTCAAACTCAGATGGAGTGCCTGGGTGCCCTCCTGGGAACGGTCCTGCCTAGGTCCTGACAGATGAGCTACATTTAGTTAGGACCTAGCATCTCACCGACCCCGCCAATAGTTGTGTCTCTAGTACTCAGAAAAATATCTCCAAAAAATAACAGTAGAGATCCTCATCGGCCTCACATTGGCCTTCGAAAACCTTTTAGACACAAGTGAAAACTCTTGCTGGCGTACCTTGAATAGTGTCCTCTTTTGGAACCTCCGTTTCATCGTCATCCTGTAAGCAATAAACTGTTTCTTTTTGTATATCTTCTTTTTTTAGGGTTCTTGCATCCACAACTGTCCAAGACTTTTTAACTTTCTCCTGCATAATCTTATTTCCAAAAAGAAAAATAAAGGGAAAACAAAGAAAGCCAGGATTTTAATCAATAAAAAATGAAAATCAAACCTACTCTCTACAGGAAAAAAATTCTGAACAGTTACTCTAGCTAAACTGCTTTGCTCTTGCCTATTGTGGAAATTTTAAGTTTATTTCATAACTCTCTCTACATTTCATTTTCCCCCAAGGTAACTGCCAGATACCTATTAGTATTTGTATGTACATAAATACTTTTTATACAAAACCTGCAGGCTAATAAAATGGGACCATACAATTTGTTACTACAGTTTTCCAATAAAGAAGAAAGGGAGAGCCATCTATCAGGAGCCAGAAATCAGTAAGGAAATCTGAAAAGGAAACTCGAAAAAAGAACAGGACGAGACTGCATTCTATTCTAGGCCTTGATGGCAGCTGAAACAAAGAAGCGCATCCAAGGTTTTCACAGGTGTAGCATGTGTTTTGGGATTAAGTCTTAGAATATACAAAAACATCTGAATATATAAACATATGTTTTTGTATATTTTCTATACTTAAATCTTTTTATGTATTTAGTTTGTACATTTAAGAAAAAAAGGCAAGCAGAGTCACAGGAAAACATGGAGCACAGACTCATACTGAAACTGGAATCCCATCAAATAACTACCAAGTGCACCTTATTTCTAAAAGCGTGCTCTTATGTACAAACATGCATATATAACAAAAGGCAATTTCTGAGTAACAAGTCACTATGTTTTTTAAGATTTTAAGTAATGTCCACCTAACATGGGGCTTGAACTCACAACCCCAAGATCAAGAGTTGCATGCTCCACTGACTGAGCCAGCCTGGTGCCCCGACAAATCAGTATTTTTTGATACGTCATGGATGCTGTTACTACCAGATCATTAATAACCGGATTGGGTGAGACTGAGTGTCCAAAACTCTGGACTCCTTTAGTGTGTATCTATAGTTCTGCTATGATACTACGGTGACATGACTTGACGTGTTCCATTTTGTTCCCTTCAAAAAAAAAAAAAAGAAAGAAACGAAAAAGAGAGACAGGAGGGAATTAACCTGGATTATAGACAATTCTTAAAACTTCCTCTCCTAATATGCCTTTTTACATAAAAGCTAAATAGAGATGGGAGGAACAAGGAGAGCAGTTAGAGAAGCAGTAATTATGAATAACTGAATAACTGAATAACCCACACATGAATTGTCAGTTCCTTAAATAAGCATATTTGCCTGCCTGGCACATTGCTTGAAAAAACATGTATGGGGGCACCTGGGTAGCTCAGTCGGTTGAGTGTCCAACTTTGGCTCAGGTCATGATCTCACCGTTCATTCAAACCCCGCGTTGGGCTCTGTGCCGACAGCTCGGAGCCTGGAGCCTGCTTTGGATTCTGTGTCTCCTCTTCTCTCTGCCCCTTCCCGCTCACACTACCTCTCTCAAAAATAAACAAACGTTAAAAAAATAAAATTTAAAAAATGTGAATGTATCACTCACCGCTTTGTAAGCCACAATTTTTATAGCCAAATTGGAGCCAATGGTCAGTGTGCAGAGCCAAGGGACGGAATACCTCTCAGTTTTCTTAAAGACACACAGTTGTCTCAGACTCTCACTTCACCAAAAAAAAAAAAAAAAAAAAAAAAAAAAAATTATATACACACACACACCAAAAGCAACAATTTTAAAACATTAACTTGCACTGGATGATGCACTCAAGTTTTCTAGAATGAGAACTGAGTTGTCGTTGATGATAAGGAGGAACAGCAGGGGACAGCAGGAAAATGACAACCCCAAGTGAGGAGACAGCCAGAATACAACTGATTTGGCTTAGGAAGAAGCTGAATTACATTACTGACAGGTAAAAAAAGAGCATCTCTTTCTTCCCCTACTCAATCTTCTCTTTCAACTTGGCCAGTGGTTAACATTTTTTTCAGGACCAAGAATATTTTGAGGATATGATAAAAGCACACCCATAAGAGTTTGCCCACAATTTAAAGGGTTCACCAACTCCCTGAAAACCATGACCCTGGGGATAAGAACCCCTGCTCCAGAATATCAAAGGATAGGCACCATCCTTTAACATCACTGTTCATAACTCTATAATTTATTAGTTAATTCCAATCACCCTTAAATAAAAAGCACATAGTAGAGAGTATTAAATATTCTCCAGGGGATAAAGGAATTTAGTCCATATTTAGTCTTAAGGTAAAGCGGATAACCCTAGGCTTTTTATAGATGGGGATGGAGAATTGGGAAGTAGCAAACACAATGTAGAGTGCTACTTCATTTGAACAGAAGTCAAGATCAATTCTATTTTTATCTGGTCCCTAATCAAACACAGCAGAGAAGATTAGACGAGATAGGTGGAATTTGTGGTATTCACTGAGAAAGGAATCAATGACCAAACACTCAAAGCACATAATCCAGACTATGATCAATCCTCCTAGTACAGATGAAAAACAGATCTACAAAAAGGTAAAGAGAATTACCTGACATCAGAGTTATGGACAAAAAGGTTTTAAGAGGCTCCAACTTTCAGAAATAGTCTAAAATGAACAGTAGATATTCTACTTGCTGCCCTGTTTGCAAAGTTTATGATACTCCTTGGCTTTGGATTTGTTGGGGGATGAATGGGTCTGAACCAGGTCTAACCTGTCCATAGGACCTCACTAGTTTGAGTGACATTAAAATCACCATGAGGTCTGAATTCTGTCCCAGGGCAAGTTCTAAATACTAGCATCTAATACATAACATCTGAGAACAAATGGAACATTTTTGCAGTAGATTTAAATCTCCCCAAGTAGAAGTCTAGATAAGAACAAGTCTAGCCCAGTGCTCTCCCGTACAACTTTCTGCAATGATAGAAATGTTCTATTTCTAACCGTGCCAATCCAATAGGCTATTAAGCAAGCTCTTGGAAGGTGGCTAGTGTGACTGACTGAATTTTTAACTTTATTTAATTTTAATGAATTTAAATTTAAATAGCCACATGTGGATAACGGCTACTGTATCAGATGGCAAAGTTCTGGTCCACATCTTCACAGAAGAGCCAACACCAAAGTAGCTTCAAACTGTGAGTGTCATCACATACACAGACAGTAATTTCCCTCCCTGCCATGATACAGGAAAATAAACTTTTTTAACATTAATTTGTATTGGCTTACAATTTTTATTTACGATACCATGGTGAATATGTTAACTTAAGACATATTCTCACATTAGAGCAAGCCATGTCCAAATTTGAAATAAACAATTTAGGAATATATATTTGCACATGCTACAGTAAGAATACACGTTATGACAGGAAACGTCACTTTACAGGATTCCTCACTGATTCCTTTGCCAACCCCTTGGGAAACTATCATTCAATTTCTAAAATTCTATTACCTACAATATTTCAAGGGTGTCTATATTTAGAAAATCAATATGTACTGTTTGTCAATTATATTTCACAAGAAATATTTTAAAATTGTGATTGAGGAAAACAAATTAGAGCATATATACCCTTAACTACTCAAAAAACTTAAAGACTTAAAGGGGATCAGGGATTGGTACACCATTTCGTCCATAAAAATCAGAATATTTCTTACAGAATAACTGCTAATTCAAGAGTAGCTAATTAGGGAACCCTCTGATCAAAAGAGAAATTTATATGGCTATGACTGAAAGTTAGAATCAATGTTTTCACTTCTTACCTGAAGGAATAAATTTCATCCAGCCCATCTTCACCTTCTAAAGACATCATCACCTTTTTCACCATCCGAATACCTTCTTTCTGCTGCTCAGTAATTCCTTTTAGAGGAAAGGAGGGTCCATGGTGGTCCAAGCAGGAGCTACCATCTCCTCTGTCCCCGGTTCCATCCTCCTTGCCAACAGGGAATGGCAAACTATCAGGAAAAGATCGGCAGTTGTTCATACGACAAGCTCTGAAGCCAAATAATAAACTGGGTTCCCCTCCTGTGACTATCACTCGCTGGCTTATGAGAAAATGGGCATGCCACTCACCTGAGCTTTCAATCCCTCCTCTCTCAAATGGCACTTATCACCCTTAGCCAATATCCTATCAGTTTCGAGTGACCGAAGCCTTTTTGGTTTGGTTAAAAGAGTGGAATTTCTTGGTTTACATAGCCAAATAATTCAAAGTGCAGGGTGGCACGTGACCTTCGGATGACTGGACGCAGTCTCACATGCCTCAAGGACCGCCCCAACCCTCTCACTGTCCATTTCATCTCCATGTGCCCCTGTGCTGCCTCCACTCTCTCATGGCTCCCTCCGCGTCACCCATGAGCTCTTTCAAGCACACACTGCCGGTTCTGCTACCAAAGAGGAATGGACTACGTGTTTAATGCTCTACTCTCAATTCAAACAAGCCAGGGATCAGTGATAACCTGGGGACCAGACCTAGAAGATGCTCGCTCTCATTCGAGCCAGGAGGTTAAAGTGCAGGAAGGACTGCTTCCTAGAAAAAGGCAGGTGATATTCTAGGCAGCCAAAAAGAAGAGTAATAAAAAATAAAATAAATAAAATAAACACCTTTAATAATCCCTCAATGTTATTTTAAGGATTAAATGGCAGAATGTGTATAATATACTTAAATAATGTTGTCTTTATTACTGTACATTTAGAATTCCCAGACATCAGTGAATTGCTAGAAATAGGTAAAACCAATTCTTTCCCGTGTTTCATTCTGTTTGAAATGAGACTAAAACTACTAGATGCGGTTATCAGTCATGGAGATATTCAATAATCAATATACAAATTGAAAAATCAACCAACCAAGCACATTTTATGATAATTCTCTACATGGTACTTCATAAATGTTTTCATGTAAACAACCTCATTTAATCCTACACATTAGGTGGATACAAATTTCTCCCTCCATTTCCTAAAAAGAAGCCGAAGCTGCACGGGAAAATCCGGCCAAGCCACAGCCAGTGAGCAATGCAGCGAGGACTCGGTCACCTGAGAGGGCAAGGCTCCTGCACCCGCAGTGTGTCACAGCACTGCCCCCAGAAACCCAAATAGCAACCTTTTCAGTTCCCTCAACATCACCTACTGGTCAACTCTGTGTGGCTGGTTATTTTAAGGTGATTTCTTTACCATTTTATCTGCTCTAATTAAAATAAAGCTTCCTGTTTAATTTTGTCTACATATATCCAGCATGACAGATACGCACATCCTGCATGACCTATCAGATAAAGAGCTTCTACAGAGCAGGGCATGGGACACAGGGTTCACATCAGGCTGTGGCTGTTTCCATTAACAACCTAGAAGAGAGATGCAGCTCTTTCTGCCCACAGGTCCTATCCCGGTGCTATAATAAAAACACCCTTTTGCTCCAAAAAAACAAAACAAAAAAAACAGACCTGGAAGATGGGAAAAGTGACATGAACATGAAGAGTCAGGAAGTAATCCTGGAAAAAGAAGTTACAGTAACAGTTCTTTCTACCCTGCTTTCGGCCAGATATAAACTTTCTCAGTAGCCAACAGAACAAACTAAAAATGAGGTCCAAGGAATGAGCCTACTCAGAACACGGTGGTTCTTAGACCTGCTGGTATTCTGTTTACTCCAATTACAACAATCATCCACGGGATACAGCAACAATAAAACCAGAAACTCTACTTTGTATGTCAGAGATCTGTAGCACAAGCACAAATACAAGAAAAAAACAGCCAAATAAGCAGGTAGTGGTAAGGCTACATTCCCTCTTCAACACGCTTTGCAGTATTACTCAGACAAAAAAGTAGCCTTTTCCAATGACATTGACAGAAGTGCAGGATGCTTCAACCCTGTAAAGGCATCCTGAAATTATGAACAGGGAACAGAAGCCAGGCAGAGCTTTTGAAGTACTTAGAAAGCTTCAATTCAATAAGACGAAAAGTGTCACTTAAAAAGCACTTAATTTCTCTGAAGTACTATCTTAACAAGTATCAGTCTGATGGGTTATTCTGAACTATTTCTCTACAGTTCTACAGAAAGGAGCTGCCCCTCAGCAGTCTTAAGAGGTACATACATGCAAGAGAGGTTCTTAATTTCCAACGGCAGGCATTTCAAAGAAGCCGAAGGCTTACCATTCTGAGCTGGAGGCTTCCTGGTATAGCTCTCAGTCTGAAAAATGAGTGTACTCAGAAGACTGGTAAGTCAACATCCTATATTATCACTCTGCTTTCACCAAAAATAAAACAAGAAAAAACAGGTTTGAAATGCAACAGGAAGGATTAGTGTGGTGAAAAAGAACTTTCTTGTTAGGGATTGAAGATAAAGAAAGTAAATGCCTGGGGAAGGAGGGACTCTGCCTTGCAACAAATTATGAGATATTTTGTGAACATTTTTGCTCAGAATCTGCATACCCCATGCCTAAATACACACAAGCAAATTGCATCTTATGTACGTGTGTGTATCCTTTAGATTTAAAAGTTAAAAAATAAGCATTCTACAGGTTTAAAAAAATTCTCAGGTTGACATTCCTCTCTACCTTAAAAACATCTGCTGCTCGCAAAACAGTACTCTGGAACTGCTGAAGAAAAGAAACCATCAATCTGGTAATTGTTTGGATAAAGTCTTCTATGTAAGCAAGAAATAAACTGAATATCCTCCAAAGATTCCTGAATTCTTTGAGTCCAAGAAGCACGAACAAACCATCTACTACTGAGCTAAATTCTGTGTCACTGTGACTTTCATCCCCTTACCATTAAAACTCAGAGTTCCTGGAATTAAGGGTACTCAGTGAATGTTTGCTGAGGTCAGTCATCTAACATATTTCAACTCTGAGCACAAACAGAAGACTCGGGGGAACCAAGAGCTTTAGAAAGGGGCCCTACTCCCTGCGTTATGAGAGCACAGGATTGGTCTTCAGACGTTATTCTCGTGATCTTACAAGAACTGCAGGGAGATGCCAGATTTCTCCAAGTTATGGATTATAATATCCAGCTGATCTTGGCTGAATGGGCTGCTGAGGTCAGTGAACACTTCAATATGCCTCTTTTCAAACTTCTTTCCTCTAAAAGAGAAAGTTATCACAATAAGAAATCATTCTTCTGAATTATCACTTACAAACTCAAATGCACTTGGTCACTGGACTTAGAGAGAGGCTAAGAAATGAATCTCAATACAGTTAAGAAATGTGATTACATTCTAGAACCCCACTTATCACTGATGCTCAGTTAAGTTCTACTAAACATATAGTCAGCCTGGTTACAATTCATACTTTTTAGTATCGGGCAAAATTTTTGAGCATTGTGGATATTAAATCCCTGATCTCCCAACTTTAACTTCAGTTAAATATATGGTCACTGGGATTAGAAAGGATCCCTTGGGTGCCTGCGTGGCACAGTTGGTTGGACAGCTGACTTCAGCTCAGGTCATGATCTTGCGGTTCATGGGTTCGAGCCCCGCATCGGGCCCTGTGCTGAGAGCTCAGAGCCTGGAGCCTGCTTTGGATTCTGTGTCTCCCTCTCTCTCTGCTCCTCCCCTGCTTGTGCTCTGTGTCTGTCTCTCAAAAATAAACAAATGTTAAAAAAAATTTTTTTTTTTTTTAAAAGAGAAGGATCCCTTTCCAGCCTCCACTTAGGCAGAGTATAAACAAGGAACTCTCCCAGTAACTACAACTTCGGTCTCCTGAGGGTTCACTTTCCAAACATGCTGGCCCAGTTCCACTCACAGGGCTACTGGCAGGACTTTACACAAAATGTACAGAGATTGAGAAATGAAAATACAAATTGAGGACTGAGATTTTAGTACTAATGTTTTTCCTAATGTTTTAGTACTAATGTTTTTCCTAATGTTTTAGTACTAATGTTTTTCCTAATGTTTAGTACTAATGTTTTTAGTACTAATGTTTAGTACTAATGTTTTTAGTACTAATGTTTAGTACTAATGTTTTTAGTACTAATGTTTAGTACTAATGTTTTTAGTACTAATGTTTAGTACTAATGTTTTTCCAGTCAAGGAATGGGTGGGTGTAAATAGATTCAAAGACCCATATTTTAAAGGAAAAATAATTAAATAATGAATCAGGTGGCTGGTCAGAGCTAGGCATTTTCTTTTTCTTTTTTAATACTACAATTTTATTTTTTTTAGTTATTTTAGTTAACATATGGTGCTATATTAGTTTCATGCATTTAATTTCAGTCAGATTATGAACAATACCATATAGAAGTTTTTAAAGTTCCTGGTAATTAAGTCAAATAGGAAGGAAGTTGAAATAAGCCAAACATGTATTTCTCCCAGAGAAATTCCCACAAACTATAGCTCTTGCTCTTTTTAAACTTAAAAAAGAGAGGCTGAACTGAACCATTGAATTCTATCAAATGGTTCTTTAGCCACACAAACATGCTGCTTGATTAGCAATGAATCACACATGTACAGAATACAGCAACACATACAATTTCTGCAGAATGGCTCATTTCCACCTCTCTTCAATTGAAGACACTTACACAGTTTCTTGTTGAATCACATCCATGCACACAATGAGTGCATCCAGGACTCAGCTAGTTAAGGGCAGAAAATATCACTAAACAGTCCCTTTATCCCAAGATCATGCAACTTTTTTCCAGTGAAGTCCACAGTGCTTGAAACCGTGAACTCTGGGCTGACTCTGTGAGGATTTAAAAGCACTTGCCAAAGAGTGCTTTTTCCAACATTTATTTCACTAACATATAATCACATATGCTGTAATCACATATCACAGTATATATCCTGAAACATATAATCAGGAAAAATAAAATAAGCCCAAGGTAATCTAACATATTCCCATGCATTGAAACAAAAATTATGATGTCATTTTACAATATCTAGAATCCATTTTTCATGATTAGAGTCCACTCTTAAATATGACCTGAGCCATAATGTGGCATTTGTAAGTCACTCTTAGCACAGCAGCACCTCCCAGTGATCAGGGAGAACATTACGGTTTAGAAAAGTAAGAGTAACCACTTAAAATCATAGTATACGTGGAAGAAATTGGAAATCTCAGTTTAGATATCGGTCTGATTTTGGACACAAAAATACCCTCCATCCAGGAAAGCACAGGGAATGCTAATACTACATTCTTCTACAAATATGTTCTTTACATGCAAACATTTCCAGCCATCACCACCACTAAACTTTCTGCAAATAACAATACAGAAATATACCCACTGGTATCTTTCCCTTATAGTGCCTCCGAACCACTCAGTATCACTAGTGCAGAGAAGGGGCAAGTGGCTAGAGGGTCAGGAGTGCAGATACCCAACCCAACCTGAATAAATCCCAACACACACCATCATCTCCATGTCTTCAGAGCCAAAAAATGCCCATATACTCAGAGGTGGGCTTCTAGTGAGCCTCACCAAACTGGATTATGATTCCTCAGATTAAAGGAAATTTCTGAAGAGTCTTCTCTGGCTGAAAAAGGATACAGTCAGCTTGTTGAGAACCTGGTTGGATTTTGCTTTCGATGTCCTCCAGCAGGTCAAAATCTGGTAGCATCAGGTGTCTGTGGACTGTGATGTTCTGATACTGATCCTTACCAGCAAGGGCATTCTCAGTACCATCTGTACCAAAAAGGACTAATGCAATTTCATCCTTGCTCTCAGCAAACACCTAGAGAAGAACGTTCAAAGGTTAAGAATCATAAACTACCACCTGAAAGGCAGTAGATACCTAACCTTCAAGGAGCAATACAACCATACGTCCCTATGGCATGTCCCTGGGTCCACTGTCAACAACAGAATACTGGGCTAGATGGCCCATGGGACAATGACAATTCACAGGTTCTAAGGAGACTTTTCCGTTGACTATAGGTCCCATCTCTCATTTCAACAGAATTACGGGTGGAAGAATGGGAGAGTGGTTAACAACTCTTGATGACTTCCAGCCCAATCAGACTCTAATTCTCAATGAAAACTAATTATAGATAATTTGAAAAGCTTTTACTCTTTTTGGAAGTATTTTCCAGAGGACTAAAAAAAAATTACTGGTTCATATCCTCTAACCCAGCAATTTCATTCATAGGTATATATACCATAGAGAAATTCTTGCTCATGTACTCAAGAAGACAAGGACAAGAGAGTTCACTTCAGCACTGTTTATAACAGAGAAAAAGTAGAAACTGACCATCCATCCACAGGATGCAAAAACACAATGCAGAATATTTATACAATATTATACCCCAGTAAAAAAAAAATGAATAATTTGTGCATGTTTTTCAGTATGAATAAATCTTATAATTATGGTTGAGAAAAAATAAGTTACAGAATTATAGGTACCATATAATAACATTACATGTTTTGAAAGCTTCATACAATAGTAAATATTTATGAATATACTTGTCCTAAAGTATTAAATATACATGGTAATGACTATGAAAATCCTGAAGTAAAGAGAGAAAGAAAAAGGAAAAAAGAGGATCGGGAAGGGATACACAGGGACTCTCAAGTTTATCAGTAATTATTATTATTTTTTTTTTTTTAAGAAAAAAAGAAAAAGACGGGCATCTGGGTGGTTCAGTTGGATGAGCATCTGACTCTTGGTTTCAGCTCTGGTCATTATCTCATGGTTGTGGGATTGAACTCCACTTGGGCTTTGTGCTGAGCATGGTTGAGATTCTCTCCCTCTCCCTCTGCCCCTCCCCGCATGTGCGCTCACTCTAGCTCTCAAAATAAACATTTAAAAGAAGAAAAAGAAATCAAATATGGTAAAACTTGAGTACTGTATAGTGCTAGACAATGGGAAAATAGCTTTGCATCACAGTATTCTCTGTATTTGCCTCCTTCCTGAAACATTTCATAATAAAATGCAAAAACAAAAAACAGGATCTAACAAAAACACAGTCTTGTTCCCACCTACTTAACCGTAGCCTTCTCCACCAGTGGGAAGAGTGCTGTGTAGACAGAGGATGGAATTGTGTCTTTCCTCATTCTGGTTTGGTCTGTTAAGTTCCCCGGTGTGTTAAGAATTGCAAATACATACCCGGTTGCACCTGGAGAAAAAAATTCCAGCTGCTGGGCTTCAAACATGTCCAGCACACCATGGGGCAGGCCAGCTAGAACTCTATTTTCATCCTGGGCAAGCATTCATATTAAAGCCAGGTAATCCTGCTCAACAACAAAACTTCAGCCAGGAGAGGGAAGGCAATTCTGAGTGCAGCATGAGACTGGCATCAGGTATCATCTCCTAGCCTTCCAGATCCACACTGCCACAGAATAGGCAGAGCCAAAAATAAAAACTGAAAGCACAGTTTCTTTAAAAAAAAAAAAAAAGTCTATGCACTGGGGTACATGGCAGCATTACTGAAATACAACTAATACAAATTACTATAACCAGGAATGGAGTTAGAACATTCTCTTCTTGACACATTAAGGAATCCAGGTCATCAGAATTTGTTAAAATCTAGGATGACAGGAAGGGTGTCAGTGTCACAGTGAAAAGGGCAACACCCAGAGGAAACAGGTGTCCAGGAGGAATAGCAGTTGCCAGTGAATGAAGAATTTCGTGGACTTAGCAAAAGTAGAACTCGTACCAGGTAGAAGGGACAGAAATCAAGAGAGGAATGTCATTTACCACCCACCTCCCATCCCCGCCCTGCTGAATGTGAGTGGGTCTTAGTGACTTGCTAGACTAACAACAGCAGAAATGACTTTCTGGGATTTCTAAAGATAGGTCATAAAAAGCCACATAGACAGGTCACTCTTAGGAACCCTCTTGCAATGTTGGTGGGAATGAAAACTGGTGCGGCCACCCTGGAGAGCTGTACAGAGTTTCTCAAAAAACTAAAAAACTGAACTACCCTATGATCCAGCAATTGTACTATAAGGTCTTTACCCAAAGGATACAAAAATACAGATTTGAAAGGGTACATGCACCCCAACATTTATAGCAGCATTATCAACAACAGCCAAACTACGAAGAGAGCCCAAATGTCTATTGACTGATGAGTGGAAAAAGAAGATGTGATATATATCTACAATGAAATATTTACTCAGCCATCAAAAAGAATCAAACCTTGCCATTTGCAATGACATGGATAGAGCCAGAATGTATTATACTACGGGAAATAAGTCAATCAGACACAGACAAATACCACATCATTTCACTCAAACGTGGAACTTAAGAAACAAAACAGATGAACATACGGGAAGGGGAAAAAATGAGGAGGAAAAACAAATCACAAGAGACTATCAACGACAGAAAACAAACTGAGGGCTGACAGTGATAGATGGGGGATGGGCTACATGGGTGACGGGTACTAAGGAGGGCACAGGGGATGAGCACTGGGTGTTGTATGGAAGTGATGAATCACTGAAGTCTATTCCTGTGACTAATATTGCACTGTATGTTAACTAAAATTTAAATTGAAGAAAAAAAATTTTTCCTTCTTAGGACTTTCCCTCTTAGGCCCAGCTGCCACACTGTGAGAATCCCAAGCTCCATGGAACAACCACATGTAAGAGTTCTGATGGATAGCCCCAGCTGAGTTCAAAACCACCAGAAGACGTAACTACTAGCCATGGGAGTGAGCCATGTGAGACGTCTGGCTCAGTTTAGCCCTCAAATGATTCAGCCCAGCCACCATCTGAGTGGACCTACACAAGAGGCCACAGAGGCCCAGCTGACCCACCCAGTCATCCCCAAACCATGAGAACTGATTTAAAAAAAAAAAAAAAAAAAAAAAAATCATTTAAGACATGAAGTTTTGGGATAGTATGTTACCAGCAAAAGATAACCAGAATAGGATTTGTTCAAGATTACCAGGTTAGTAAATGACACGGCAGAGCAAAGATTCAAACCCCGGCCACCTGGCTCCAGAGATTATTACATTGTCTTGTTTCTCACGAAAACTGTCATTTCTACTGTAGAGGCCAGAAGAAAGGAAGAAAAAAAATGTCAGGCTCTAGTGGTAGTTGGACTTACACATAAGTATATGTAAAAAACCTCCTCAGATTCCCACAAACACTGGGGCCAGACATCATAAGCAGGCTGGTATCTTGTGTTACTAAGTGGAGACAACAACCGGTTAAAACGTGAGTTACGAGCTCAAGGCCAGGCTGAAACCTACCTGTCGCTGCACAAACATGGTCATCAACTTCTTTGCTAGTTCAAATGGAGATTCTTCGCCGGGAAGGGAGTTACTCATGGCAGACCCCACATCCATACAGAGCACAATAGCTGCCTAGAAACAAAGTTCCAAAGAGTGAGAAAATGTTAATGGTCATAAAAAAAGAAAACAGATATGTCCTTTTCTTATTTCACCCACAGAACCTGTACTTTAGGGAACTTAGGGGACGCATGGCAAAGGGGGGGGTGGTGTTCTGCCTAGTGTATGTAAGACATGTAAATGTTTACTACAGAGAAACTTTACTTTTGTTTTTTTTTAATGTTTATTTTTGAGAGAGAGAGAGACAGAGCATGAGCAGAGGAGGGGGAGAGAGAGAGACGGAGATACAGAATCTGAAGTAGGATCCAGGCTCTGAGCTATTAGCACAGAGCAAGGCTTGAACTCACAGACCATGAGATCATGACCTGAGCTGAAATCAGATGCTCAACTGATGAGCTACCCAGGCTCCCCACTACAGAGAAACTTTAAAATTGCCCTAATATTTTCTAAAAGATAGAAAGCAAGTGGGGCACCTGGCTAGTTCAGTCAGTAGATCACATGACTTCTAATCTAGGGGTCATGAGTTCAAGCCCCACATTGGGCATGGAGCCTATTTAGAAAGCCAGGGGGCACATGGCTGGCTCAGTTGGTTAAACGTCCAACTTTTCATCTCAGCTCAAGTCTTGACCTCAGGGTTGTGAGTTCAAGCCCCGTATTGGGCTCCACACTGGGTATGGAGCCTACTTAAAAAAAAAAAAAGAAAAGAAAAAAAAAAGATAGAAAGCCAGGATAGGAGCATGCTCCAGGAAGCTGCTGCTCCTTTGGCCTGAGCCCAAGAATAAACTCATGGGAAGCAAATCTGAAAACCCATAGGCCAGAGCTAAATCCAGCCCATCTGAGCCCAAAATACATCAGACATACTGCAGCTGATTTGTAGAACCACAAGCATGAGAACAGAGAACAGATGCTTATCCTGTAAGTTACTGATTTGGGGATAGCTTGTTATGAAGCATTTTTGTGGCAACAGGAGACTGCTACAATCTTTATGTATTAAAATGATACACCCCAGGATTTTAAATCAGTTTGGGAACTGGGGATCTAGAATGAAGACTAAGACACCAAATCTATTCTGGTAGGGGACATAGACACATAAACAAATAATACCAGCACAATATTCCATGACAGATGTGGGCAGTGGGCACTAAAAGAATACACAGGAGGATCATCTATCCAAGACTGGTAGAAGGGATAGAGGAGGAGTAAGGAGGCAGAAGAGGTTTCTGGATGTGGTTTTTGGGTGAGTCTTAAAGAATGTTTAGGAGTTAATCATGTGAATAAGGAGAGTTACAGGTAGAGGAACCACATAAATAAAGACACCTAGTCATTAGATGGCAATCACATACATAGAGGACTAAGGAAATAGGGGAAATAAACTAAAATAAAATGGTTACATGTGAAGTTCTGTCTGACATCCAGAATTCAACTGAGTATGAGCTGAAACAGATCTGAACAAATAGCAACTCACAATTTCAGTGTGGATTATACAAATGAGTCACCAATATGACATGGCTACAGCACTACATCTCCCACACCTATCTCATTCCATCCTCCAAAATATTTTAGGTTGTATCAACAGTGTACTGAATTCAAAGAAGGAAAACAAAGTTCTTCTGGTGAAAAAAGACTAGATGAGCAAACCGGAGACCATCAGGTCCCACCTTCATTACAAATTAGCTCTGAGTCCTTGGGAATGTCACATAAAACCTCACTGTTAATTCAGAGGCAGGAAGCAGTTGTTGAACTAGATGAGATCCAAGGCCTTTTCCAAAGTTAACAATCTTTGGCAATGACAGCCTCACCTGTGCTTTGTACTGATCAGACCACATCTGACAAACTGTGAGCTGTCCTGAGCACCCTATCTTAGGAGAAATACTAATTACAACAGAACATGAAATAAGCAGATTAGAGAAGGATCTAGAGAAAATGTGATGTGAGGAACAGTTTGAAAAAACTAGATATCTGAGCCAGATGAGAAGATTTAGGAGAACATGATAGTTCCGCCCAAATATTTGGCACCTGTGTTATAAAAGAATTGGCCAGAGAGAATGAGCAAGAATAGGATCAACATATGGAAGTTACAGGAAGACTAGTTTGACTCTATGAAAAGAGGAAAAATAACATTAAGAAGTGATCAATAAAAGAACCACTGTTTTCTGAAGCAGTGATCTCCTGATCCTAGGAGTGTCAGAAAAATCTAGATGAGTTCCTATCAGAGAAGTTACAGATGATTTCTAAGTTTGGTTATATCTCAGGCAACACGTGGAAACTTAAGTTTTTCCCTAGTTTAAAAAGCACTGAACATAAAAGCACTAATATGAAGAGATTTCTAGAGTAAAGACAGTACGTTTGAAGAAAGGTTGGTAATAAACTACAAACTTCCCTTGAGAACAACAAAATTTACACCCCATAGTTTCAATGCCCTGATTATAAGAATCTTTAAAAAATTTAAGAGTCCCAAAATATGTTGCTGCATTTATCTAATACACAATCATAAAAGCTATTTTTAAACCAGAAAACTCTAAGTTAGAGGACTAAAAGTCTTTTAGTAGAAATCAAGTATTCAAAAAAATGCATCAAGGGGCTTCAAAATATGCAACTTCTTTCTGGAACCAAAAGAATGGTCTGTGTAACACTTCCAACTTCCTTTCTGGCAAGGAATAAGAAAACCAGGGAAGGGAAACTGAGCAACATAGTAACTCTTCATTAACACACGGAAACAATACAGACTGTGAGAATTTTGCTGCAAGTCCACCTGCCATAAACAGTTGCTCCACTAGAGCTGCAGTATTTTCAGCAGCTGAAAGGGGAGGAACAAAAAGGTAAGTGGCATCGAATGTTCATAATTGCTTTAATCCACATTTCCCAATGGGGCGTTGAGGGGACTAGGGATCGTTGTTGAAATTCCTATCTTGTTTATCTGTATACGCGATGCCTAGTAAAGGGCCTAGCCTTTGGATGGTTGGATGGATGAACAATTCCCTGGAACACATCTCCCTCTAGTGATCATTCAGAGACAACCACCACTCTCTGCCTATATTGAAAAAAGTCATTTAAAAATTCCATCATAATGTCTATTATTAATGTGGGACACTGAGGGTCACAGGCTCCTAGCAACACAGATAGGGCTCTGAAACCTGACAGCCTGGGGTCACGTATGAATTCCACCTCTTACGGACTGGATAACCGTGGGCTAATCATTTCACTTTCTTTATGCCTCAGTTTTCTCAACTGTAAACTGGGAATAACAGCTCTCACCTCGTGGGTTTGTTGTGGAGATTACATGGGATAAGAATAAAGCATTTACATCAGTGCCTTACAGGGCAAATTTTCGATAAATGTGAAAGATTGTTACAGAGGTAATAACATGGCGCTTTACGTTTTAAGTTACGTATTTTACTCACAGACCCTCTCTGAACTCCAAGTCTGTGGGTAGGTGCTTATCAAACCTTTCATTCTCGTATAGATTTTATAAAAACTAAGGCTCAGAAATGGAGGAGCTGAAAGAAGTGATGGAGGAGAAGAGGTTGGACTAAGAAAGAAAGAGGGTGGGAAAGAGGTGGGACAGGGAGGTGATGAGGAGGAAGTCAGAGGATGGGAGGGCCGAGGAGGCGGAGTGAGGGGGGAGTAGACGAGGCTCAAATTCAGGTCTTCTGACTCCAAACCCCCAGTTTTTCTCAGCGCAGCCTTCGGGCCGGCCCTCGGGATCCGGCCACGGGCCGCCGCGATCACTTCTTTCTCCCATCCTTGGCACCGCGGTGATCCCACGATTCCTGCTTCCGAACCACCCTCTCCGGATGCCCTGCACCAGGAAAACCCAAGGCCACGCTGTGTCTACCTTACTCCTGGACCGCGCCATGTTGTCCGCGCGCGGGTGCCTCAGCCGCCTCTTCCGGGCAGGAACCACGCGCACCGCTGCAAAGGTCCGGCGGAGTCGGAGGCAGGGCGTCGTAAAAAGAGCCGCAACTCAAGGAGCCTGGAAGAGGCGGGGAAACTGTGCGCTGACGCTCAGAGCATGCGCAGATACTTTGCGTCCTGCCTTGGTGAGGCGTTTGGGGACCTGGAGCTGCTCAGGTCTTTAGAATTAGGTAAAGATGAATCGCTGCCCTCAAAGATTCGCTTCCCTTTCCCGTTATTGAGAGTAATCCCTGCAGCAGTTAGTGTCAGAGTTCTGGAGTTCGAGTTCTTTGGGTAGGAGTATGAATCCAGAAAATCACCTAGCTTCTCTAAAAGCCTGTTGTGGGCGTTTTTGGTTTTGTTTTTGTTTTGTTTTGTTTTTCAAAAAGGGGCTAATGAAAGAGTAAACAGATGCGATGACTTTGGAACCAACTACTGAAGGAAGATTTCCAGGCAATCAGGAGTGGGATTGATTCCTTCCTTTGCAGAGGAAATGGGACGTGCACAGGCCAGGAAGCAGGACATAGCACCCGCTAAGGATTTCCCAATAGTCTGAAGTGTTGCTGGCTTGGAAGGGAGGAGGTGAGGTTTAATTCCAAAAACAAATCTAGGGAGGTGTTCTAGATCTGGGGGCTATCAGTCACAGTGCCTGACATGCTCACTGCCCCTTTCGAAAGAAAGTGCCCAGCTTGCTTTAGCCTTGCACAGAAACAGCGATCTTCTATACCGAATGACCAACTAGCTGAGAGGTGATTGCACGAAGGGTCTGGCAATCTGCACAGTAGCTGCAAACTTATGTCCAAACCGGGGAATCAAATCCAACCAGATTCTCTCCCTCCTGCAGATGGGCCTGGGATAAGCAGAAACTGAAGCTGAAAAGATAAGGATACCATGAGGAAGGAGGGGCCTGGAGGGAGACAGTGTTGTGCACTGGTGCCAGTAGAGTCAGACATTTTCAGAGCGTGCTCATAGAACTGGGGAGGCTCTTCATGATGAGGAGAACAAAGGCAAAAAAGATGTAAGTAAAATTAAATTTCCTTACAACTTGCAGGCCATTAACAAATGCTTGAAACAGGCAGAGGATGACATTCCTCAAGGAACTCACAACTGCCTTAATGTCAATGCTGTGATAGAGGCAAAAAGCAACTGTAGCTTGACAATAGCCAGACCTCTAAGATCCTGTAAGTCATCTTTAATATATGAAAGTCCATTTTAGAATCTTCCTTTGTCTTCACCCATCTACCCCCCAACTTAAAAGTATATAACCAATTGCTCCTCACCATCCCAAGCAAGCTTTTTCTGCCCACACGTCTGGTCCTTGTGTTTTAATAAAAACGTTTTTAATGAAAAAAAAAACAAAACATTTTTTAATTAAGAAAATGTTGATCATGTGCTCACAGCCCATGTCACATCACTTCAAGATTTTGATTCAAACCCAAGGGGTTCTTTTAAAACTCAAATATTATTAAAAATTTTTTTTTCTATGTAACAAGTAGATAGAATTACTGGAAATTCACTATGGTGAAGGAAATTTGTAACCTTCATGTTGATGAGAGAAAAACTCTCGAAAGGCCTGATAGACAAAGAAAGCCATTCTAGATTTCTTACTAAGTCAGCATGACTGTACGTAACCTGATTTATGGGCTGCCACATGTACATCATACATCTGCTTTGTGGATGACGGAACCCATCTCGTCCTTGAGTTACCGATCAATACTCATACTCCCTGCATCCCTTTGCGTTTAAGCTGGTGATTCCTGCCTTAAAGTACATAACCCGGTAAAAACTTCATTCTCCAAAGAGCATCTTTCCTGGGCAGCTGTCATCACTTGGGCTTGAATAAGTCTTACTTTTAGAGATTCTAAAAGGTTTGTTCATTTTGTGTCAACAATGTCTGTGCTTTTGTCTTGTATGTCGTTTCTAGTTCTTCTCTTTTCTCTTCCTCTTCCTCCCTCTTCCCCACTCTCTCACACCCACACCTTCTCCAGTACAGGTTCCTTTCCTGGGAGGAATAAGAGATTCTAGTACTTCTGCTTGTTTGCATCTTAAAAGGTGGGGGGGGGGGGGGGATGATGTTATCCACGAAGCTTTTGCAACGGATGGCCATCAAGGGCACAAGGAAACTTTTAGGTCATCTAAACTTTTTAAAAGTTAGCATCTTGTTATATTGAAAATCCTGGAGGAGTGCCTGGGTGGCTCACTCAGTGAAGCATGCAACTCTTGGTTTCGGCTCAGGTCATGATCTCATGGTTTGTTGAGTCTGAGCCCTGCCTCAGGCTCTGTGCTAACAGCGCAGAGCCTATGTGGGACTCTTTCTCTCCCTCACTTTCTGCCCCTCCACTACTCATTCTCTCTCTCTCTCAAAATGAATAAATAAATTTAAAAAAATGAAAATCCTGCAGAATAAGGGTCTTATGCCCCCTTGGACTTGAACTGACATGAAAGTGTTGCTTAATGTCAATAGAAAAGATGGTTTAGAGATAGCAATATCATCATGCTGGATCAATTATAGTTGACCCAGCTCAGTGTATTATGGCTGCAAAGCAGTTGGAAAGCATAGTCTTCCTTCCTGATATTCACCATGAAGACTGAATAACTATGAGCTAACAGAATGTTCCTGTATGGTGTTTATTCTCTAGGTATTTGCTGACAGCAAAGATGAGATCGCTTTAGATCTGCTTAAGTTTTCCTGCCTCTGGTCTAGGCTTTTACAAACCTTGTTAGAGCCCTTTTTGAATGATTTCAGTTTATAAGCCCATTTCCTTCACTAGGTTGTGAGCCTAACTAGGATGAAGGCTATGTCCTCTTCATCTAAGAATCCCTTGAACCTCACCTTCACCCCATCCTCCTCCATGCCACCATGGCCACTATACCCTAGTCCTAATCCTGATTATGTTTGGCCTTGGCCATTGGTTTCCCTAATCCCAGAAAAATGTGACAAATGTGGTTGCAACTTCCTAATGGAGGCCTAGGTAAATCCCCTTAAATTAGTGGAAAGATTCAAGATATAAGGATCCATATGAAGAAGGTTATACATACATAGGACAGCTACCATGCTCATCCGTTTTCTGCAGGCTGAAGCACTCAAAGCCATTTTAGAGACATTCACAGGCTATGTGAACAAATGTTAATTAGATTTTATTTTTATTTTCTTTGTCTCCATTTCAATGTTTTACATTTCTGCAAAAGCACCAGAGAGCACCAAGTTTATTTTCAAAAATGCTGGACAAAGTTTTGTTTCGTTTCGTGTGAAGCTAAGTTTTTGTTGTTGTTTTCAAAAGGGGTTCTTCTGAAGGTGGCATTCGCCATACGTTAGGCAAATGTCCCGGGCCTTCGTGAGAGGGTACTACTGACTCATCTGGTTTGATTCATGGCAGGTCTTTCCACAGTTTCTTCCTGAGACATGAATAAGAAATGGTCACCAGCTGTTCTTGTGAGGATCCAAACCTCCAAAAATCTGCTTGACCTCTTGGGATTCAATTCTTTGAAATTAGAAAGACACCCTCAAGAATAAATTTAAAAAGAAAAAAAAAAGTTTGGGGCACCTGGGTGGCTCAGTTGGTTGAGCGTCCAACTCTTGATTTTGACTCAGGTCATTATCTCAAGGTTCGTGGGTCCAAGCCCCCAGTGCTTGGGCTCTGTGCTGACAATGCAGAGCCTGCTTGGGATTCTCTCTCTCTCCCTCTGGCTCTGCCCCTCCCATGCACTCCCTCTCTCTCTCCCTCTCTCTCTCTCTCTCCAAATAAATAAATAAACTTAAAAAAAGGAAAAAAGGTTCGGATTCTATCAAACTGTATTCACCTGGCTTACATCCCCTAGTGGCCAGGAAAACACAAGCTTCACAGTGGAAAGCCACTGTCCCTTAAACTCCAGAAAGGTCTGAGTGAGTGAGGCTGTAAGTGAGGTCTTGCCAAAAGACAGAAAGCTAACTCTGTCTTCTACATGCTTAGGGCTACTGATCCCTGTTGGGGGAAGTTTTCAATCCCTCCCTACACAATCGTTAATATGTAGATTAGATTAAATATCACTGCCCAGTCCTGCCTTCACTACCAGGAAAAAAGTTATGCTACCAATTGCATTCAACTGTTCACTCTTCCTTCCTAAAAACCCTGAAACCACATGACATTACAGACTAATTGCAAAGTACATGAGCTGCTAATATCTATTTATAGCATATACATAGTATATATAGCTAGTATCTATGTATAAATTCTCTGTGTAACATTCAGGCCTAAATAAATAAATAAATAAATAAATAAATAAATAAAACTATATTAGCACGTTGGGATCTGGATATATTTAAGTAATTACTGTGAGGCAGAGATTCTTTCATGCCTGCCGAAATAGCCATGTTTCTTTTTTTGCTTAAATTAGCAGAACCCAAAAATTTAGCCTAGTATATAGTTGCCCAACCAAAAGACATTTCCTAGTCTCTTGTGCTTGTGAGGTCATGTGACTAAGGTCTGGCCAATAAGATCCAAGAACTGTTGAGTGACACTTCTGGGAAGTCTCCTTGAACAGGGAAGATAGGCACTTTGCCCTTTCCTCTGCCCTGCCAGAAAGGTGGGTGTGATGGCCGGAGCTGGAGTCAGCACAGAGGTGTTGAAGACAAGGACAAAGAGGGCTACCTCCTACTAATGGTAGGGGAATAAAGCCTGGGATTTGGATGACTTCATCAGGTCCCCTGATGGTCTGCCTCCAGACTTCTGCACAAGAAATAAAGAACCTTCCATCTTATTTGAACTACGGATATTATAGGGTTTTAATCATATGCCACTAAATCAAAATCTAAGTGATACACACAGATCTTTACTACACTATCCCTGCTACACTGTGGTAGCCCTGCTTCCTGTTTCTCTCCATCCTACTTCTTTTTGGTGAACTTGGTCTCCCTGGAGCCTCCTTTTTCACCCTGTCACCTTTAGTCACATACTCCCCTGGGTTCCAGGCACCAGTTTCTTCAGGCTCCTGAACTTAACACACAGCTAAGCTTCCTGTCCCAGATAAATGGTCATTTTAGAGCAAGGAATGAGAAGAATTCACCCATGGCTGGATTGCTTTAGCATAAATTGCTTTTCTGTTCCCTGCTCTCCTGGAACCATCAAGATGGTAGGACAGAAGAGTGTGGGCTAGAATTTTCCAGAACTGAGAGGGGTAGGGGGCTAATGTAAAGAACAAATCTTCTGGAATTGGAAGATGATATATAGGCTATTGGGACCACAGAAGGGAATAAGTTCTTGGAAGTTTAGACAGTGGAAGTTTCTACTTCCTGGGCGGAGTCCTTGTTGGAGAGAGTGCCTGAGATATTGTCAGATTCAAGCAACTCTACGATGCTGTAGGGAGAACAGTCCTCCAGGCCCAGCTTGCTGCAGAGCCAGCCACAGAAGCCTTTCTCCATGTCCCGGGCAGCTTGCCACCATGCCCCCCAGGACCATGAGAGCTGGACCACAGCAGCATAGAGGCCCAGGGAAGAGGCCATGGCCATGATGAGCACTGGATAGAAGAGAATGAGACAGGGGCAACATGAGATCTTGTGCCAGAAGGTCCTCTCCTCGTTGTACACGAGGAAGATGTTGTACCAGGTGATTGTGCCATAGTAGAACGAGACGACAAAAGAGAGGATAAAGACTACAGGCAGGCAGACCAGCGTCCAAAGGACCACGTGGGGCCCACGGTCAACTCCCATTTGGCAGGCCTTTCTGTCTTCAGGTGTTACTTCTCCTGATGACCCTTTTGGCTTCGTCAATTCTTGCAGCTCCTTCTCCGTCAGTGTGACGTGGATGTCCACCATCTGGCCCTTTTTCTTCCCTCGAGTAATGGTCCCGGTTAGTGTGACATAGCGGCTGTCCAAAGGCATGTTCCACATACCTGCAGGGCATTAAGGAGGTGAAGCCAAGGTCAGAAGAGTGGGCATTTCATCACAGTGTCATCCCCTGAGATGGGGGCTGGGTACAAGAGTTCCTGTTTTCACAGCACCTGGCCCAGTCCTAGAGTCAGTGATTCAGTGATGGACTGAGTGGACCTCCCTCAGGAAGGTGACCGCTGGTCTTATTACTCCCCCAGTGAACTCTCCCTCCACACGGGTGGGCCCTGAGAAAACGGCGAAGCAGGAGAGTGTTGTCTCCCCACTTCTCTGGGCCTCAATCTTGGCACAGTCTCTGTGATGTGAAGAGGTGTGAGGGACTTCGCCACAGACACTGCTTTAGAATGATCTTATTTCTAGTGTATAAGTGCTGTGAAAATACTGCTTGGGAGCGTCTACTAGCGTGTGTGAAGATGGCACCATGTGTGTATAGACTGATGGGCACCCTGCTCCCCTTCCCTTCTCAGCCTTGTCTCTGTGCTTCCATGAGAAAAGGCTTCCTCACATGCCTGGGGGCATCTCAGCCCTCATACCCAAGCTCTGTACACACACACACACACACACACACACACACCACACATACACCACCCGTGTCACAAATGCCCCCCCTTCACATGCACACACCCACATACCACCACCACCATTAAACGGCCATCCTTCGGCCATCCATCCTGGAGTGAGGCTGGAGATACTGAAACAGGGAAGTCCGTGGTCCTTCATATGTGAAAGTAGTCTCTGAGTGGAGGTGGGGGAGAGTATGGGCAGGACTTCTCACGCCCTGACTGCAAGAGGGACCGAATGGACCCGCCTAAAGAGCAGGTCCTGGGAGAGTGGCCGGGACTCTGACTATTCAGATAGAAGAGTTGTACTGCTCCCCCAGAACCTAAGGATTTCACAATCTCCGGCATCTCAGTAAATGACACCACCACCTACTTCTCTGTGGAGTCATTGCTGACTCTTCCCTGTCTCTCGCTACCTGCCTCTGATCCGTTAACAAGTTCCACATTGCCTCTCTTCCCTGGCTGTCTCTCCCGCTATCACCTGTCCTGGCCTCTATGTTAGTGCCGTTGTGGCTGCAGTGATACGACAGTCTCTCATCAGCTTCCACTCCTACCCTTTATAATCCACTCTTTATAGAGAAGCCAGAGTGGTTGTTTAGAAATATAAATGGGATGATGTCTCTCCTCTGCTTAAAAGCCCTCCACTGACTTCCCCTTACACTTTTAACCAATCCCCAACTCTTTACTATGATTGCAAGGCCCAGCATAATCCTCTTAAACACCTCTGCCCGTCCTCCCACAGTTCCCTATACTCCCTACACAGAAATAGCTCCATTCTCTGAATAGGCCAGTGGTGCTCCCATCGTAGGGTCTTTGCCCCTGCCGCTCCCCCTCCTCTACAACCTCTGCCCAAGACCATTTCATAGCTAGCTCCTTAATATCAGCTCAAATGTCACTCTCAGAGGCCCTTGCACAGCCATGCAATCTCTCCCCCCATGCCCTCCACCATTGCCATGGTTGATTGTCTTTGCAACTCATATCACTCTCTGAAATCACCTTTTATTTACTGACTTGTTCACTGTCTGTCTTCTCTTGACTAGGAGGTAAACTGCATGAGAGCAGGGACATTGCTTGTCTTGTCCACTGTGGGCCTATGTCTTAGAGATTAGAGCATCTACACAAATAGATATACCTCATCTGTCTATTGCTGCGTGGTGATGCTTAATCCGGACAGTCCACGGCTTCATTAGCAGCAACAGACATTCTTATACATGCATCCTTATGCCTATGGGCATAAGTTTCATGGGGTAGATACTAAGAATTTCTAGACGATAAGATATGCATATTTGGAATTTAATAAATACTGATAAACTTCCCTACAAAGTGGGTAAAGCAGATTCCATTTCTCCTTGAGGTATATGAGAGTATATCCATTTTCTCAGATTGATGTTATCATATTTTACCCAACTTTTGGCCAACTTATGTGTAAAGGGATATCATAACTTCTTGCTGTTATAATTTGCATTTTCCCGATTCTTGTAAAAGTCAACTATCAGCTTCTTTATCTTACGTGTATTAAATAATTAGCATAATCTCCTTGTGTTACTAATTTCTGTGTATAAGTCAGTCTCTTCTATTACACTAGGAGTTCAGAAAGGACAGAGGTCTCCATATCACTGAGAAGAGAACATAGTAAATGCTTAATAAATACTGTCCCTTTGTTGAATGAAGACTGCAACATTGTGAGAAGAACTGTATCAACAAGAAGAAATAGGTCATTGAGGGAATCCCTGTCTATCTTCTGGAGAATCCTCATTCCTTCCTGTGGCTTTAAGTAAGTGGCCCCAGAGACTTACCATCATCTGCAGGATAGTCTAGGAAATCATCCCCCTCCTCTTCTTTAGGTCGGTCTCCACCTTCTGATTCCCCAGGCTCCTCATCCAGTTTCTCATTTTCTGACCGGTAGATGATGATAGATTCTGGGCGGGACTCTTTCCTCTTCTTTTTCCGGCGACCCATTGTGGATTCCCCATCCAGGGTGAAGGCAGCGGCCATGGCCTTCCTCAGAGAGCCCTGGTGGGGACTTGGGAGCTGTCCCTGGACTTCTACTGGTGCCAGCTCTTCCATCCCAGTCCTCACGTCTCGCTATTCCTTGTGAAGAGTCTGACTTGCTTGAGCAAACTCACGACCCACACATCACAGAGCTTCTTCCTGGATGGGGCTATGCAAAGATGTTCCACCAATAAGTTCCACATAAAATAGGAAAGCAAAGCCATCAACAGGAAGCAAGTAGGGTGAGATGGAAAGGGGTCTGGGAAATGATTCTCAACTTGGCAGAAGCCTTCTCCTCCCTTTGCGTCTCATAACACTGTATTTTGGGAGTGCTGCGGAAATACTCTCACGAAATTGGATTCCTGTGAATAAAATTGTATGTGTGTTGCAATAATATGTTGTCATTTACACAACCTTGTAATGTCATCCAAAACTCCTCAGTTTAGCCAGATGCTGAGTAAAAGGAAGTTGGGTGAGGAAGCCCTATAGATAAATGGGAGTTAAAAACTATTGTCACTCCCACCAAACAGGCTTCTGGATGCCGAGACCTGCATTACAACTACACTCAAATGGATGAAAGCAACTTTCAGTAAGCTCCCCAAAGACAGCACATCACCAACCATGTCTACCATGGTGTTATTCTATGAAGGGCACCCATCTCCTGGCTTCTTGTTGGCCAAGATCCCAGAAAATTCCTGATATCTGTCCTATCACATTCTGCGAGACCAGTAGAGAGGATGTACACTTTTCCACTTTTAAGATTCTCTCTCCTCTTTCTGTCCTCCAGGTAAAGAGAGGTAGGGACAGAGGAAAGTCTATATAACACCTTTTAAAGAAGACACTGATTGGCCTGTGTTTTGGGTACACTGAACCATTAAGAGGAGAGAAATGTTTTCAGTGCTGCTACTAAAGAGGGGGAAATTAGCAAATTCCCAGTTAGTCATATTGAGGCAGCTAGGTGCTCATATGCTTTTTGAAACAACAACAACAAACAAAAACAGGAACTCAAAAATATGTCATTATGAACAGTTTCAAACATATGTAAATGGAGAAACTTTTTATTCTAGAAAGAGGCAAACCTGTACAAAAGTGAGAACAATTTTAATGAAATTTCATTGTCCCTTTCACCCAGTTTCAACAGTAATCAAAATATTCATAGCCAATTTATTTAAAAGCAAATCTCAGACACCATTTTATCTAACTATTTCAGTATGTACCTCTTACATACAAGGACTCTTTTTTTAAAAAAAAGATGACCACAGGGGTACCTGGGTGGCTCAGTCGGTTGAGTGTCTGACTCTTGATTTCAGCTCAGGTCATGATCCCAGGCTCATGGGATCAAGCCCCGAGTCAGGTTCTGCACTGAGCCTGGAGCCTGCTTAATGTTCTCTCTCTGCTTCTCCTGCGTTTGCACGCATGCATGCTTTCTCTCTCTCTTAAAAAAAAAAAAAAAAAAGCCACAATATCATCATCACACCTCATTTCTTAAAAAGAGCTTCTTTGTAGAGTTTATTTATTTTGAGAGAGAAAGCACACACAGTGGAAAGGGCAGAGAGACAGGAGAGAAAGAATCCCAAGCAGGCTCTGCACTGACAGCCCAGAGCTTCATCCCAGATTCATGAACCTGTGGTATCATGACCTGAGCCAAAATCAAGAGTTAGACGCTTAACCAGCTGAGCCACCGAGGCACCCCATCACACCTCATTTTTTAAAAACGATTCTTGAGGCAGCTGGGTAGCTCAGTCGATTGAGCATCCAACTCTTGATTCCTGCTCAGGTCATGATCTCACAGTTAGTGGGACTGAGCCCTGCGTTAGACTCTGTGCTGACAGCGTGGAGCCTGCTTAGGATTCTTTCTCCCTCTCTCACTGTCCCTCCCCCCACTCTAAATAAATAAATAAATAAATAAATAAATAAATAAATAAGTATTTAAATATTTAAAAAATAAAAACAATTCTTTAATGTCACCAAATATCCAGTCACTTAAAATTTCTCTGTTTAACAATTTAAAGTCTATTTTCTAGAATTGGGATACAAATAAGGTCTATAATTGTTTGTCTATAGCAATGCTGCCCATTAGAATTTCTGCATTGCAGGGGCGCCTGGGTGGCGCAGTCGGTTAAGCGTCCGACTTCAGCCAGGTCACGATCTCACGGTCTGTGAGTTCGAGCCCCGCATCAGGCTCTGGGCTGACGGCTCAGAGCCTGGAGCCTGTTTCTGATTCTGTGTCTCCCTCTCTCTCTGCCCCTCCCCCGTTCATGCTCTGTCTCTCTCTGTCCCAAAAATAAATAAAAAACGTTGAAAAAAAAAATTAAAAAAAAAAAAATTCTGCATTGCACTAGAAATGATACTCATAGACTGGGGAATTGCTTTTTTTTTTTTAATTGAATTCTCACCAATTTAAAAATAGCCACATGTGGCTACTGACTACTCTGTTGGACAGTGCAGGTCTGTATGCTCACTCTCCAATTTTTTCCTTTTCCATTTCCTTGTTAAAGAAGGCGGGTCATTTATCCTGCAGATTGCCATGACCTAGATTTTGCTAATCTCATTCCTGTAGGGTGTTCCTCTGAACCATGTATTTCCTCTAAATTGGTAGCTAGATACGCTTGATCAGATTCATGTTAGAATGTTTCTGGCTGGTTGTTTTGGCCAGACAGTGTTATAGAGGGCATTTTGTACTACTACCATGTGAAGGCACCTAATGGCAATTTGGCCATTTCTTGTGAAATTGGTACCCATTGATGATTACTGGCTAGACCTATCAATTAATTCATCAGGAGTTACAAAATAGTGGTATTCCATTTATCTTATTTCTTCTTCCTTTACTAACCAGAATACTCATATGCACTTTCATTTTTTTAACGTTTATTTTTGAGAGAGAAAGAGGGAGACAGAGTGCAAACAGGGAGGGGCAGAGAGAGAGAGGAAGACATAGAATCCAAAGCAGGCTCCAGGCTCTGAGCTGTCAGCCCAGAGCCTGATGCGGGGCTCGAATTCACGGACCACAAGATTATGACCTGAGCCAAAGCCAGAAGCTTAACCGGCTGAGCAATCCAGGTGCCCCCCAAAATTTTTAAGTTTATTTATTTATTTTTGAGAGAGAGAGAGAGAGAGAGAGAGAGCGAGCAGGGGAGGAGCAGAGAGAGGAGAGAGAATCCCAAGGAAGCTCTGAACCAACAGCACAGAGCCTGATGTGGGGCTTGAATTCACCAACTGTGAGATCATGACCTGAGCCCAAATCAAGAGTCAGATGTTTAACCAACTGAGCCACCCAGGTGCCCCCCTCACATGCACTTTTAACAAACCCAGTTTTAAACTGGGTAGAGGAGGCAAACAGCCTTGTTGTTATCCAATATGATTGGTAATTATACTGGGAAAATATCTGACTACAACAACTTCTATTAATATGAAAAATTTCTAAACTATTTACCAAATAAATACCTGTTTATACTTGGTAAAAACTATTTAGCAAATTCCCCGGTTTACAAACAACTCATCGAGAATTGTTAGATTCTACTCATAACCCTGCCACCCCAGGATCCTGGACACTGGCCACTCTCTAGGACTCCAGGTTGCCAGTTTTCTGTTATTTTTGTTCTCAGTTTCCAAGTCTTCATTTTCTTTCAGTGGTCTCTGAGTTTTTCCTCTCTTTCAATCCCACATGCACACTCCTTGGTTTCTCTTTATGCTCAGTAATAAGGCTTCTCCTCCATTTGTATTAAATGGTCCTAACGTTTAGTGGGCTGGCTCTGCCAGGAGGGCAAAAATAACAGAACAAAAAATCTACCTAGGCTCTAAGCGCTACTCAAATTGAAGCAAAGCTCCTGTATTAAAATTATGCATCTTTGATATTATCATGTTACAAGGCCGACTCTATATCATATTTCTTCAAATGCCAAAACACACATTTTTTTCCTCATCTTAATGTTTCTAAAATTTGGATGCATCTTAAGACCAATGGAACGACTTTTCCCCCTGAAAGGCTGAACTACCTTCCCAGCAAGTAGCTCTGGCTTATTGCCCTCTCGCCCAGGTTCTCCTTTGTCCTCCAGTTGTTAATTTTCTTCTCAGTCTCTCCACTGGATTGCAGGTACTTAGTCCTAATCACCTTGCAGGTATCTGGAACACATTGCCCAGGGACTGGGACAAAGAAGGTGCTAAGTGACAGAACTGAAGATGCCCACAGGTGTAAGTGGAACATTATGGGAAGTCCTCACAGCCTGACTTTGCCTGGGGAAGGGGAGGCTGTTTAAACAGAAAGAGCTTCATTATCTTCACAATCTTACACATGCAAGTGGTCGGACTGAAAGACATCTTAGATTACACACCTAAAAACAGAGAGATCCAGGACACAAAGGCTTCCTGAAATATATCTAGAAGACAAAGAACACAATCACTAGAATATTGACATTACCTTAAGGAGTATTTATGTTTGCCTTAATGGTATCAAGAAGCTCAAACAGTGCTCTCCTACCAAAGTAGCCCCAGTGCAGAAGAGAGTAGACATCCAGCCAGAAAGGTCTGGAAGGTTAGGCTGTAGCTTTCCCTAAGGCTAGAGGTTTGTTATTAAAAATGTTTGTGGGGGCGCCTGGGTGGCTCAGTTGGTTAAGTGTCCCACTTCAGCCCAGGTCATGATCTCACGGTTCATGAGTTCGAGCCCCGCGTCGGGCTCTGTGCTGACAGTTCAGAGCCTGGAGCCCTGCTTCGGATTCTGTGTCTCCCTCTCTCTCTGCCCCTCCCTAGCTCGCTCTCTCTCTCTCTGTCAGAAATAAACTTTGAAAAAAAATAAATAAAAAATAAAAATGTTTGTGAATTTTGAATTCTACTTTCTAAGAGTCTGTATTTAATATAAAAATGTTTTCCCTGGTGCAACTCCTCTAGTAAAACTGATGCTCGGTAAGTCATGCTGATGTGTGAAACAAAGGCAGAAGGAAATGGTAGATAAAATTAAATTTCCTTATAACCTGCAGCCCATAGACAAAGACTCAGTGCAAGCAGAATATAACATTTCTTTCAAGAACTCCTAACTGTCTTAATGTTAACGCTTTGCTAGAGGGAAACACAACCTTAGCCTGACAACAGCCAGGCCTCCAGAATCCTGTGAGTCTTCTTTTGGCATACGCCCTTGCCTTTGGAAGGCCCACAGGTGTAACTTCCCTTGCCTTTATGTCCCCCAACTCCGAAGCGTATAGTCAGTCACTCCTCACAATCCTGGGGCAGCTCTTTCTGCCCACGGGTCCCATCCTGGTGCTTTAATAAAACTACCTTTTTGCACCAAAGACGTCTCAAGAATTTTTTCTTGGTCATCAGCTTGGAACCCCAACACTTCAAACCCCATCAATACCAAGGTAATTCTAGGATGTGGGTGACCTCTGAGCACAACACTTTATATTTACCCTAACGTACAAATCTCAGAGCTTGAGAGTATAAAAATAAATAAAAGAAACTTCATTTAAAATGGAGTCCAGAAGCCCTGACGGGAGAACTGTCACGCAGGTATCACTCAACCTGTGCAACCTGTGCAAACAGCAGAGAGAGAAAATTAAGAATTATCTGGACAACTATCTTTTTTTTTTTTAATGTTCATTTATTTTGGAGAGACAGAGAGACACAGAATCCGAAGCAGGTTCCAGGCCTGAACTGTCAGCATGGAGCCCAATGTGGGGCTCGAACCCACAAACTGGGAGATCATGACCTGAGCTGAGGTCAGACACTTAACCAACTGAACCACCCAGGCGCCCTAGCTGGACAATTATCTTAAGGCCATTTTTCACTTGGAATTTTATTTCCTGCTTTTATGAAAAGGAAGGCGGATCTTTTTCTGCCCCAGCAACAATTCACTAACCACTGCTTGCAGCCAATGAGAAACTGCCACAGCCTTGAACTCTTGTTCTTCAATGAACTTGTTCAAAACAGCCCTCCCCAATTTCCTCCTAAAACCTAGTAAAAGCGGACCTTCCCTTTGTCTCTTGGGACTTGTCTATGGTTCATCATAGCTTGCTTGTCCTGAGTTGCAATTCCTTTGCCATTCCTGCATAAACTCATTCTGCTGGTAAAATAACTAGATATTCTGTTTTTAAGGTTGACAGGAGACTAGTATAATCCAGTGTTTTCCAACTTAGAGCTTCTATTTTCCTCTGTAGTTTCCCAGGCAGCCTTCGAAGGGCCTTCCCTGACCCTTCTACACAGTGGGAGTTTTTAAAGTAGGGGTGGAGCCCTCAAGCACATCTCAGGCTGAGGAAAGGTATCTTCTAAGGACCAAAGCTTCCCCAAAGCGGGAAGAAGGTGCTTCGCCATTTTGGTTCACTTCTATACCCCTTTCCTCTTCTTTTAAGATGTACGAGCATGTTTAGAGGGAGATAGGAATTCCAAAGACTAGAGGAGAGAAGGCCAACTTGCAAACCCCATTTTTCTTGTTCAACTTGTTCTCTCTCATTGTTGAGAGGGTGGCACCTAGGGGGATGTGGTAGGGCAAAATAAATGCATGCTTGGAGCTTGAGAGTACTAAATGGTTCCACCAACTTAGGAAAAGATGACTTTGTAGCTGTGGTAAAAAGTAGCCATCAGAACGAGTTGTAAAGCTGTTCAATTGATCAACAACAACTTCCCTCAGTAGTGATGCTTTTGGAAACCAGCCCGTTAGAGTCAGTATCTTGTTTCTAAAAGTCAATGAGGTTAGTGAATCTGCCCCTGACTGGCCGACTGGGGCTTTCACTGATGGGTGGACCATGCTTTTTGGGAATATCCAAAAGCATATTCACATAGGCAGTTGTTGATCAAACAGGTTTAAAACTATTTCTGGTGATTACTTGTTATCAAGGTTTTTCCTAAATTTGTGGGAACCTTTTAATTCTATTTGCTTGCTGATCTCATTTGATCAGATGTGTCTCAGAGCAAAGTATACTAGTTATCGATCGTCACGTAACAAATTACCCCAAATTTAGAGATTTAAAAAAACAACCGTGTTATACCCTACACAGTTCTGTGTGTCGGGAATCTGGGAGTGTCTCAGCTGAGTGGTGGGTAGGCTTCTTAGTCTGCTTTCTACCTAAAGAATTTGGGGATCCAAAGGCCTTTTTTTCTTTTGGACAGTCTCTGAACCCTTTAGTATTCTGCCAATTTAATTCTCTTAATAACTTTGTGGCTCTCCTGTGAATAGCTTTTGTGGGTCAGAAATGTGAGAGTGCCTTAGGTGGATGGTTCTGTCTCAAGGTCTCTGAAGATGGCCTGGCAGCAGTCATCTGAAGGCTTGGATGGGATTAGAGGATCTGCTTCCAAGATGGCACACTCAAATGGTGCTGACTCAGTTCCTCCTGGGCCTCTCCATGGGCTGTATGAGTCTCCTCACAACAGTGTCTCGTTTCCCCCAGAGTGAGTGATCTGGGAGCAGATTTTCTTCTTGACTACTTTAACTGTACTTTTTTTTTAAGTTTATTTATTTTTTCAGCAATCTCTGTACCCAATATGGGGCTCAAACTCACGACCCCAAGACCAAGAGTCACATGCTTTTCTGACTGAGCCAATCAGGCGCCCCTCAACTGTACTCTTGATCCTACCTCTTCCACATCCTTGATTTTCTCCCTCTCTAATACTTCCAACTTCTCCCCTTCACTGGTTCCGTTTTAACTACAAACAATCCCAGAATTCCCTGCCTAGAAAAACTGGTTTCACTTTGCCACTTATTCTATATGATGTCCTGTTTCTCCCTTTCACAACTAAGCTTCTTCGTCAAATAATCTATAGTCACTCATTACCAGTTTTCCTCCCAATGTCCTGTTCCCTTTACCATCTTTTTCTCCCTACTCCCAAACTCCTTTCCAACACACACACACACACACACACACACACACACACACACACACACACACAAACAGGTAAGTCATTTGGAGAGATAAGGAACAGGCCAGGAAATGAGCATTTACCAAGCCTTATGTGCCAGGCTGTAAGGTAAGTTTTTTACACGTTACTTCATTTCCACATCTCAACAAGCTCACCATTATATAAAGAAGTGTGATAACTTGAATATAAGCCTTTGCATAACTTCAAAGCCCAGAATTTCCCAACCAAGATTTAGAAGTCAAGTGTTAGTGGTGGTTGCAGTAGACAGCTGATGAGTTTGTATTTCTGCTTTCTTGGTTTGATTTGTGTTTTTCACTTTTTGCTATCTCAACCTCATTCCTCTTGCCTTTGGTGATAGAGCCACTCTCTTCTAGGTGGAATACAGCCTTGAAAGTCACCAGTGTGACCGCAGTGATCATTTTACCATCTGATTCTTCTTATTTACAAGTCATTCTTGAACCTTCCCTTACCTCCTTTGACTCTCTTTCTTTCCTTTTTTTAATGTTTATTTATTTTTGAGAGAGAGAGAGAGCACAAGTGGGAGACAGGCAGAGAGAGAGAGCTAGAGGATCTGAAGCAGGCTCTGAGCTCACAGTTCAATACGGGGCTTTAACTCATGAATCATGACCTGAGCCGAAATCAAGAGTCAGCTGCTTAGCCAACTGAGGCGCCCCCTTCCTTTGACTTTCTCCCGTCATTCTCTTGCTACTTTTCATGCCCTCAGTCTGCCTCTACTCCCTTATTTGTCTCCTTCAACTGTAATAGCCAGTGCTTTTGAGACTCAATTCTCAACTGACTGCCCTCTATTCTCAACAGCACATTTTCTTCTTCCTGTTGAAATATGCAGCCTTCCTGACTATCGATACCTCTATGCCAAGAATGCCCAAATATAGAATTAATTATATAGAATTAATATATCATCTAGATATTCTCCACTTAAATATCTTGCCATGTCTGGCTGGGCATGTTCAAACCAAACTCATCATTTTTATTTCTAGCAGACTTAACCTCTTAGATTACCAAGAGGATAGGAAAACAGAGAAGGGAAAGGAGAAAGGGATGAAGAAGGAAACGCTACAACATTTACGCTGTTCCTATCCATAAAAGATAACATTTACTGACTGTATAATGTGTTAGGTTCTGTGTTAATTGCTTATATATGCATTTTCCTATTTAATTATATTTTAATAATTTTTGGACAATACTCTGTGCCAGATATTATACAATTGTCTCAGGCACAACAATCTTATAAAAACAAATACTGTTTTACAAGTGAGGACATTTGGACTTAAAATCAGTAAAAACCAGAACTCCTTGGTGTAATCATATTGTTTAATTGTTACAGCAAACCAATAAGTACGTACTATTTTTTTTAATAGGTATGATTATTATCCCCATTTAGAGGAGTAATTTGCTCAAGGTGACATGGTGATGAGGCTGGGACTTGAACCCACCAGGTTTGCTAGTTTCAAAGCCCATGTTCTATTCATTGGGCCATGCTGCCTGCCAACATTTACCCAAGATTCTATACTTAAACCCCTAGAGTTGTCTTTGATGAGTCCATTTTGCATATTAGGGATATATTCCCACGTCTCTAATAGTAATCTGTCTCTAAGTCCTGCCAATCATTCCCAGGAAATCTCTTTGTTCATCTCTCCCTTTGAATCTCTACTCCCCCACCCCACCCCACGCTGGAGCACAGCTCTCCTACTACTTCCTCCAAGCTGGTTTTTCAGCCTCTCATTCCAGAATTCTTCATCAACCATTTTAAGTGGTAATTAACAGAACAAAACATCATTTTTATGTTGTCCAGTAATCATCACTATCTTGCCATTCTGGACTAAAATATATCTAAAGGGTCTGCTTGGTGTTTGAGGTTCTCCAATTCATGCCCCACCTTTGGATTCAGTAGCAATTTTGTCCCTTCCCCACAGCATGACTAGTTGACATATCTACTTATGTTGCTTTTAACACCATCTTCACTTTCCTCCACCCCTTTCAAGCCTGGGGCAAGACAGACTCAATCACTGGTGTCCCCTTCTGTGACTACCCCAGCACACCCATCTCTCCCCACCCCAGTCCTGTTGTTGCAGAACAGTGGGGACAATGGACTAAGTGTTCAAGGGTCAAATGCCTAGGATGGATTGATACTTCACTAATGTTAGTTTCTAATCCCTTTCTTTTGCCTTCTCCTACTCTGTATTTCAGTAGCCTCTGCTATTGGTACTATGCTCTCTCAGTGCTTAATTATGTAGCATTTCATATCATCTTGTATTGAGTATGAATGACCTCATTAGTTTTCATTGATCTTCCCAGGGAGATTATAAAATTTTAGAAATCAGGAACTGTCTTATACTTCTTCACCTCCCATGGTAAGACCCTGTGACTGGACACGTAGTAAACACTATGTCCTTTTGATCTGATAGGACAGAGCAGAAAGGAAAATGCCTATTCAGAATTAGGATATAACTGTTAAGAAAGGAAGGTTTAGTTATCTTCCCCATTTTTGTCCACTTTATTATGTGGTTAATATCATTTTTATTCCATTAATATTTGATCTGAGAAGCAGGTTCTGAACATTTCTCCTTCCTTCTAGATTCCATAAAATAGAGAATGAAACACATTTCCCCTGTTTCCAAGGCTTCATAATCAATAGAATTCAGAGGAGAGACAGGGTTTTGCTCTTTTCTCTGGAAGGCAGGCCTTGCATATTCTCCACTTATGGCACAGTCCAATGATTAACAAATATAGTACAGCAGGATATTAACCTCAATCAACCGCTAACTCTGGATTCTCAGTCATCCCAAGGGAAAACTAGGTTTTAAAGAGCATGCTTAGACTCGTATGCATAAAATAACTGGTTTTAAGTCACTCTTGATGGAAATTCTCCAGAGCATTCTTAAATTCATCCATCACTTTTCCCCATCTCTATTGCTACCATTCTTGTCTAAGGGGCCATCCTTTCTCATCTGTGGTTCTAAAAAATGCTTCTTGTCTTCTGGCTCCTACTCCTGCTGTTTTCCAATCAATGTCCACTCAGCAGTAAGAAATATCTTTTGAAAACAAATAAAATCATGCTGTTCTTTGCTTAAAACCTCCAGTGATTTCTCATGGGTATAAAATAAGATCCAAACTTTTTCTGGTGGCCTAAGGACTTGTGTGATGTGGCCCCTCCCCACCCTGCCATCCTATGCAATATACCACCTCCTTCATACATACCTCCTATACTACAATCACTTCGGCTGCCTATGTATTCCTCAGGAGCACCTGAGGCCTTAAATACTGTGTGCCTCGCCTGGTATCTGCTCCAATCTTGTCATGTCACATGGCCACCATCATTCTATCTCCCAAGTCTCAGTTCACTTGTCACCTCCTCCAAAGCTTTCCCAACACCAAACCTTCAACTAGGCTCCCATCCTGCTATTCATTATTCTTTCTCACAACAGCCTATTTCATGTACAAGACTTATCAACATCTGTAACTTTTACTTGTTATTTTACTTGTTTATTGTTTATCTCCTCTACTGGACTATAGGCTCTAGGAAATGGTATTGTATAAGTAGGCCATCGAAAGGTGTTCAATAAAAAAATTTTAAGTGACTGGATTAAGGATTTGGGTTGGGAGGGGCAGTCTGAAGTGGTAGCAATTAAAGATTAGCCTGATTTTGTCAAAAACTGAGGCTGAAGAAAAGTTTAATAAAGAGACATTAAACAGTTCCTCTGTGCTTAATAAGCCCCGTTATGGTTCAGTTGATAAGTGGTTCTCCTGTATCCACTTTCTCCTCCAATAATGGAGGTTTCAGCTGGTCGCATTACTTCCCTCCTAAAGATAACATGTCCCAGCATCCCTTGAGGCTAGGTGTGGTCGTAGGACTAGTCTCTGGCCGAAAGATGTGATTAGATGTGATGTGTGCAACTTCCCTGCCTGGCCCTCTCCTTTCTCTTTTCACCTTCTTGAGAGCTGGAATGTGAACTTGATGAGCCATTTTCAGCCATGCAGACAAAAGCAACCCCTTAAGGATGACAGTGGACTGAGATGGAAAGAATCAAAGTCGCTGGGACAGCCATAAACTCTCTTCCTCTGGGTTGTAATATGAGAGAAAAGTATTTTCCGTGTTTTAATCCAGGATTATTTTGGTCTCTTAAGGCAGCTATACAAAACTCCTACCTAATATACTAGGATTGTCCAAGAAGTTATTTTATGTCTTAATCTCTTTGCTGTGTTCTAATTTGTCAGCCCTGATGCATAGGCAGATCTTGATATACATTTCAAAGTTAGAGCATAAAATGACATCATACCTGGTAATGGCTGGTTTAAGCAGTTTTTATTTTCCCGGGTGGGCCAGAAATTCTAAAGCTTAGCTCAGTCCATTAGGTGTCCAACTCTTGATTTTGGTTCAGGTCATGATCTCATTCAGTTGTGAAATTGAACCCCACATCAGGCTCTGTGCTGGGCATGGAACCTGCTTATGATTCTCTCTCTCTCTCTCTCTCTCTCTCTCTCTCTCTCTCTCTCCCTCTCTCCCTCTCTCCCTCTCTCTCCCTCTGTCCCTACACCCCCCTCAAAAAAAAAAAAAAAAAAAAACCAACTCAGCCGTCGAGTACAAAGGATGTCACATTGATGTTGGCTCAGCTCCACCAAAAACCCACTAGAAGTCCATATACTACTATATACTATTATGGACTGAATGTTTGTGGCCCTCCAAAACTCATGTGTTGAAATCTTAACCCCCAAAGTGACAGTATGAGGAGGTGGGGGTCTTTGGGGGGTGATTAGGTTATGAGTGTAGAGCCTTCACAAATGAGATCGGTGTCCTTATACAAGAGAACTCAGAGAACTCTCTTGCTCTTTCTACTCTGTGAAGGCACAGCAACAAAATGGCCATCTAGGAATCAGGCTCTTACCAGACACTGGATCTGCCAGTACCTTGATCTTGGATTTTCCAGCATCCAGAATTATGAGAAAAATATATTTGTTATTTAAACCACCCAGTATATGGTATTTTTATTATAGCAGCTTGGACAGACTAAGACAGATAGTGTTCTCTGCTTTAGTAAGCTAGCCAACAGTGTCCCCAAAGCAGTTTTATTAAAAGAAAACCAACAGCTCTTAGGCATTCAGTAAAAGCCCAAAGACTCACAACACCACAAAATGAGCATCCCTATCGAGCTATAAGGCCTTTGTAGGGCTGAGTCATCACAAAGGACTCTAGTTCTTGCTTCCTGCTGGCCAGTCCCCCTCCAATCACTCAGTCACTAATTGCCCCCAGCCCTGCTCAAAACACACACCTCCAGAGTGGTGTTCCACTGCTGGTTCAAGGACCTCTCACTATTAGGCATAATTTCCTGGAGTCTGCTCACAGTTCTCTGCTCCCAGATGGTCACGGGAGCAAACGTGATCCAGTGCCTTCTCCAAACCCATCCAGATACCCTGCAGAACTTGGGGGGGAGAAACCAGGAAGCTTTGAAGCCTCTGCCCTTATGTGCAATTAATTGCAGGAAGGAAAGTAACTCACATGGATGAATTATGGCTGGAAAAAAGCTAATAAATGGCAATGACAACAAGGTTAAACATCTGGCTACAATAAGGAGTGGTGGGGGCTATGGTAAGCATAAGAGTTCAGGTCTTGTCTGAAACAGGAAGTTATCGTATCCCTCTCTTCAACCCACCAAGCCCACTATTCAACCAAGTGCTTTCACAGAGAGATGCAGGCCCATTTGGTATGGGTTGTCTGGAATTTCGTGTGAAAGTTCCTGATTTTATTGTCATGATTAGTCCAAATTTAAATAAATTACCACACAAATAACCAAAACAGAACATAAATGGTCTGCTATTCTGCCACCTTTGGTTTATACAGTTTCCAAATCAGGGTGCCCTGTGCCATTGATTTAAGAACAATCAGGAGTTTTATTTGTTTGTTTTGTTTGTTTGGTTGGTTTTCTTTTATTCCCCACCCCCCAGGAGTTGTTTTATTGTACCTTTCCCATATGGACACATCTCCCTCTTCCAAGGAACCTGAACTGGGGCTGGAAGGGTAGAGCATGATCATTTTCAAGTTAATTTCTACTATTACTGCAGTGAACTGTGCCTTGCTACAGCCTTACTGCTCTTTCAATTCTTCTCTGATTCCTGTATCTGTCACCCAAAGGGCCACTTATCACCTGTCTGGAGTCTCCATACTCTGCCAGTAGCATTGTGGTTTTACCACCGTGAGATGCAATAGGCCGGCTAGGAAAAAAAATGTTAACTATTTTACCACTGAAAATTACTACTGGCCCCTGCCAAGACAGCCGCACCAATGTAAAGGTGGAAGGGAATTTAGCTCAGACTGATGACAAGTGATGGGAACAATGAGGCGACAGGACCTGCCAACCTCCCAACTTCTTGCCAGTTGCTGCAAACTGGCTGTGAGTTAGATTATACCCTGTTCCTTCATGGTCCTGGGAGCAGTATTTCTCTTGTCATTGCTCAACCTACCTGTCCTGAAAAGCCTTCACACTGTGGCTGGTTCATCATCCAGAGGCATCTGACTGTCTACAGAGGAAAGAGTTCCTGTTAGTGACAGTAGTGGGTTACAAGGAGCTTGCACATCTTACTGGGAAGAGCTGTAAAACTGGATTTTCACTGTCTAATCTTTTATTTGTTTATTGTCCTACCTCCCATGACACATATACCCCTTCTACCCTTCCATTCCCACTGCCGTCACACATATTTACTAGAATAAAAACTCAACAAAGGCAAGGGGCGCCTGGGTGGCTTAGTCTGTTGAGCATCCAACTCTGGGTTTTGGCTCAGGTCACAATCTCACAACTTGTGAGTTCAAGCCTCGCATCGAGCTCTGTGTTGACAGCTCAGAGCCTGCTTGGGATTCTCTGTCTCCCTCTCTCTCTGCTCCTCCCCCACTCACACTCTCTCTTGGTCTCTCTCTCTCTCTCAAATGAATAAATAAATAAACAGTAAAAAAAAAAAAAAAGCTCTCCAAAGGCCAGGACACCTAACTGTACTGTCCCCCATACTGTATGATTCACACCTAAACAGTACCCAGCATGTGGCAGATACTCAATAAATATTGGCAAAATACTGGTTAAGAAAAAGCTGGTTAAGAATCTTATTTAGGTGAGTTGGTTCAGGCCTGCTCTTTCTTCTAGGTGGGAAGTGACGAGATGCCTCATTGACATTCTTTTAGCACCGAGATTCTCTGAATGCTGAGAGTCTCACAGGCCTCAGTCAGTAGGAGCCAGCAGCTGCTTTGAGGCAGGAGAAAAGGAAGTTATCAGGCAGACGGGAGGGGGGGGGGCAGGGGTGGAAAGATGCGTGAGCATCTCAGAAGATGAAGGGAGTCAATAGTCAATGCTAATAGGGTATGACAGAGGGGGAGTGTGGAAGGATCATGGCCCTGGAGATGCCTTTTTCCCTAGGACAAAGGGGGCAGTGATGCAGAGCACAGGGCAGCATTCGATTTGGCCAAAGGAATGTCAGTGGAGCCTGGCATAGATGCCCACAGAGGAGATGGCTCACACAGGAGCCAGAATTAAAATCTGGAAGCAAAGAGCCTCCAAGAGGCAGCTGTTTCTGTACTTCCAGGCCTTTTGGGGTTAATCAGACTTTCAAACCCTCAGTGAAGTGAGAGGCAGCGGCAAAGAGCACAGGCCCTTTCATTTTAACAGAGGATCTCTCAAAAGAGACCCCACATCTCCCGTAATCACTGATTCTCTTTGGACTGTGAAAATAGAGCTTTCTGACTGTTCAGACTGCAACTTCCTTGCACCCAAGGAATGGCTCCTTGTCATCCTCAAGAGGCAAAACTGGCTTAAAGCTAGTGCAGTCACCTTCTCACTGGAGGACTGCAGAATCCCTCAATTCCCCGCCCCCAGCCCAACTGCCGAGCAAAGGTGCAGCACAGTCAGGCACACACTGACCCACCTGGGCAGCCAGAGCTCTGTGAATCCACAGGTCCAAACCATGTCTCAAACCACATTAAATTATATCTTTGATAAAATTATCTTTAAAAGAAATTTAAGGTGCTCTTTGCTCCCAAGAAAGAAAGCATGGAATTTTCTGGAATAGGAATGCCCTCAGAATTGATTCACTGTTTCTCTTCCTGTTTAAGAAAAAATACTTTGTCACTGGAATCAAATCACTATCTAGCAAATGGGAGGATAAAGAGATTTCTTCCCTTCTTTAATGAGTGTAGATTGGAAGCTGTCATCTGCAAAGACAGATGGGCAAGTATTTCTTAAAGGAGGTCAGAGAAGGGCAGGGGGATGGAGGGCCAGAGAGGAAGTGATATCTGATTCCACTTTCAACAAACCCCATTTCTAATTAGCTTTGTGAATAACCAGCTGATGGGTGGGCCCAACAAAAGAATGATGGCATTTGTTTGCTTTTACAACATCTCAATACCTTGCAGGGGAAAATACAGTACTCTGACTGCAGACTTAGAAATAGCATGTTGCCTGGATTGTGAAGACCACAGCACCACACACATCCCCTAGATCTGCCAAATTCTTAGGCCACGTCTCACTAGGCCAGTCCAGGTATAAGCTCACTCTGGTGGGTTGACAGCATGAAGCTAGACGATACGGAGGAGGATCTGAATAATAATAACTCACCGTTACTGGGTATCAAACCGCCGGTAAGAAATTTCCCCCATCCTCAGGATGCTCGCTTCCCTAAGGAATGAACTGGAGGATAGGATCTCACACACACATCTTGCAGGCAGCACGCAGACTCATCAATTTATGCTGCCCGGCTGAAATGGATTAGATCTCAAACCTGGTAAATGTTGCCTCTTCTGTTCATTGCTGGGCGGGGAAAGGGAGACGAGTTGGAGGTGGGTTCTAGTTTATTTTTTAAAATCATTTAGTATCTTGGTTCTGTGGATTACTGCAACGGCACCCTTCACTCCCTCCCCCCACCCCCTCCTCGGGGTCTCTTCCAAAGGGTGAAAGGATCTGGAGGCCAGATTTCTTCCCCCGCGGCTAATCCTGCCTCTTTCCTTCCCAGCAGAGGTCCACAGCCACTGGAGCCAGAGCATCCATGGACGTCGGAGGCAGGCGGGCGCAGCAGGGCTCCCGAGCTGCAGCCTCTCTTTCCCCAGATGCCCTGGAGATTTCATCTTAATTAACCACGAGAGCTATAGCACTGAGGATTGAATTTTTCGTGAGAGAGCACACGCCCGCTTTTTGTCTGCTTCCCTTCCTCCGGTCCCCACAATGGCATCGAAATAAAAAAAAAGAAAGAAAGAAAAAGCAACGAACAAGCAGTCTCACCTACACGTGCCGGGGACAAAGTCTGGCGGAGGACCCAGACGGAGTCAGGAAGCCGCCTCCCGGGAGCAGCCATCCGCTGGGAGGCTGGGGACCTGCCTCGGCGTGCGGGCGGGGCCACGGGGCGGGGCCACGGGGGCGGGGCCACGGGGGCGGGGCCACGGGGGCGGGGCCACGGGGGCGGGGGCGGGGCCAGGGCTGACAAGTAACCAAAGGCCCCGCTTACCTCCCAGGCTGAGGGACCTTAGTGCTCCTGGGACTCGGACGCGCCGTGGAGATGGGCGTTTCCACAAGGGGCAAGAGCTGCTTGGCGGCCGGCTTGCTGAAGGACCAATTGGCCATCGTCACCGGCGGGGCCACGGGTATCGGAAAGGCCATCACCACCGAGCTCCTGAACCTGGGTACGTGAGCAAGCCCCTGGGCCAGACAACGCAGAGATACCCTGGCATAACCTGGGGTCGGGGTGCCTGGAGCTCCTAGGCACCGCTCGGAGACCTGGACTTGCTAAGCAAAGAAGCTGGAGACGTGGGTGAACTTGAAACCAGAGCGGGGGCGGGGGAGGGGAAGAAGAGAGTCCTTCCTAAGAAACTGTGGGGAAACGTTGAGTAATGAAACCGTTGTTTGTAAGCTAAAGGGAACAGTTAGAATCAAAGATACATTGCCCGAAGTGGGGAATAAGGACACCTTTGGGAACATGCTATGGAAGTATTTGTAGATGTGTGCTTAAAATTAATCCATCTTATGTATTACCTAATGAAGAAACACGGGAAAACTTCATTTCACTTCACTTAATTGTTAAAGGTCTTAACACCCAAGAGACTCCCATCATATATAATCTGCACACAGTTGTTATAATATTTACCCGAACTTGGGGAAAGGGAGGATTTTGTAAGCACATAAACAAGTAAAGAAACCACAAAGGGGAAAATGGACAAGTTTACTTATATGAAGATGTAAATCCTCATTGAATGAAAAAACCATGTAAATAAAGTTTAAAGGCATATGAAAAGAATATGCCAAATTTTTATTTCAAATTTTTATTTTCCCTTCTGGGAATAGAGCCTACCTGGTAACAAGCTAAAAGGAAACAAGAGTTCTCCTAACAGTATAATTGATGCTGTGCTGAAAGTTACACATCCATTTTGATAAATTTAATTCTGTTTAAAAGTCTTGTTTTACCAGGAACCCATGGTGAATCTTTTCAGTGTTTGCTTTGTAAAGCTTTCAGAATGCCCATCAGAATTTCCAAAAGTTGTCTCTATTGGAGATTACTAAATTACAACGTGAGCTTGAAAAATAGTTTTCTTTAAGTGCCTTCTTTAGATATGCAGAAGCTCGCTCGTCCCATATAAGTAAAATAATTGTGGTCACGTGGAGACCCTTCTTACTGTTTACCTTTATAAACTCCATTTATTCCACATGTGTATATTGAATGTGGACTTTGTGCTAGTGTAACGATTATGGTAGCAACAGGTCCCTATCCTCTGGGGGTGACAGCCAGCGTGTGGGGGAGACTCTTAAGAACAGGTCATTCCAATGTAACATGGGCTTAAATACTGTGTTAGGGTGAGGACAGGGGTATAGTAGCATGTAGAAGGGACTACCAGCCTTGGCTTGGTGAGGGAGAGAGAGGAGAGTTATCAATATAGTTGTAATTATCAGTATAGTTTAATTAAAATCTACTGTGTACCTCTGAGAAGTCCAGAGTTGGCAAGGCTTCTTGCTCTATGTGCTCTGAGGGTGCCTTGGCCAGTATTTCTGATACATTTATATATTTGTCTATGAAAAAAGGGAAGCAGTCTCTTCAGGAGGATCTAAGACATCAGGCGACAGTGAACACTAAGGTTCATTTTCACTCAGTAAGGTGAATAGACATTCCAGTATGTCATAGCTTAGAATTTGTACTTCAGGAAAACACTGATGGCAGTGTCAGTATGCCCCTGGACGACTATTCCTCTTATAACTCCCTTTCCATTCAATTCTAATTTCACTTCCAGTGTTACCAATTTTTACTTCTTTGTTGTATTTTCATCTTTTTGGACCAGTCCTCTTTGAATCCTAGGCTTATCACTGGGAGACCCGGACACAACACGACTGTATTTCTTTGCTGTCTGTGTGTGAATTGAAGAAAGCATGCATGATGCCCAATCATGGCCAGACATTGAAAGAAGTGACATGATTAGTCACTGATCATGATGTGCATCTGTTATTCAATGGTGATTTGTGGACGGAACAGCTTGTATTTTATACAATTACTCACCATTAATATGTCATGGTAACTGAAGTTTGAACCATGTTGCTGAGGGATTTATGTTGTTCAACTACGCTTACACAATTGAAATTCGTGCGTGTTAGAGCTGAGCAAAGGAAGGACTGCCTGTGCTGCTATTTCACCTTTTTTGGCCATCACACTGTTGTTCCCACACATTTATTTTTACATAGGTTATAAATCCTACAGTGCATTGTTACCATTTTTACTTTAAACAATCTCCACCTTTTAAAGAGATTTGAATAGGGGTGCCTGGGTGGCTGAGTCAGTTAAGCGTCTGGCTCTTGATTTCAGCTCAGGTCATGAGCTCACGATTCATGGGATCCAAGCCCTTCATCGGGCCCTGCACTTACAGTGCAAAGCCTGCTTGGGATACTCTCTCTCTCTGCCCCATCAAAATAAATAAATAAACATTAAAAAAATAAAAAAAAAGTAAAGAGACTTGAATAGAAAGAAGAAAAGTCTTTGTATTTACTCACATAATTGGCGTTTCTGGTAATTTAGATTTCCATCTGTATCATTGTCCTTCCATCTGAAAGACTTCCTTTACTCTTTTAAGTAATACAGGTCTGCTTTAATGCAGCTGTAACATGCTTCCAGCTGTTATATGTGTGAACAGCTCTTCATGTTGTCATCATTTCTGAAAACTGTTTTCACTGGGTCAAGATTTCTGGGTTCCCAAATGCCCACCCTCTGCCCCTCCCCAGTACTTTCGAGCCATTTCCACTGTCTTCTGGCTTGCAATATTTCTGAAAAAGAAGTCTCTGTCTTCCTTGTCTTTTTGTTCTGTTCTTTTTCTCTGACTGCTTTTAATATTTTTCTCTTTATCACGAATTTGTTTAATTTTGTTGTCAGTGCCATTTCTGGTTCTGTTTTTATTAATTGACTTTTCTCCTCGTTATGGGTTCTATTTATCTGCTTCTTTGCATGACTGGTAAAATTTTTGCTGGATGACAGACATTTGAATTTTACCTTGTTCAGTGCTGGCTATTTGTATATTCTTGAGTTTTGTTTTAAGATGCACCTAAGTTACTTGGAAACAGTTTGATATCTTAGGAGAGGCTTGTTGTATGTTAAGTGTTGACCTGAATGGCCTTTAACCTAGGGCTAATTTTGCTTCACTACTGAGGCCATACCCTTCTGCGTATTTTTCCCATTGGCCCTTGAAAGGTTTTGCCTGGTGGGAACACTATTCTCAGTGCTGTGTGAATGTCAGGGTCTGTTGTTTCTGCTCCTTTGGGATGGTTCTTTCCCCAGCCTCAGATAGTTTTTTTCACTCAATGCACTGTTCAGTGCTCAGCTGAATATTTGAGGGAACTCTGCAGATCTCTGGAGTTATTGCTCTGTGACTTATCTTCTCTCTCTGCCCTATGTAACCTAGTTTTGGCCTCTGGGACTCCCATCTTCATCTCTTCCTGGGCTCTGAATGGTTTCCTCCTCCTCTCTGTGCTGCACCTTGGACACTGTCTCCAGGCGGTAAGCTGGAATGATCATAGGACTCACAGTGTTTGTTTCCACTCTCCGAGATTGCTGCATCATGGTACCCATGTCCTGTGCCTGAAAACCATTGCTATATATACTTTGTCTAGTTCTTCAGTTGTTTCGGTCTGGAGGGTAAACTTGGTTATTGATGCTCCATCATAACCAGAAGCAGAAGTCCCGACTCATCTTTTTTTTTTTTTAAATCTTTTTTTATGGGAACACGTGAAATATTTCCTAAACATTAGTATTTTTTTTTTTTTAATTTAGACAATCAATGGGGCACTTGAGTGGGTCAGTCGGTTAAGTGTCTGACTTCACCTCAGGTCATGATCTCATGGTTCGTGGGTTCGAGCCCCGCGTCGGGCTCTGTGCTGACAGCTCAGAGCCTGGAGCCTGCTTCTGATTCTGGGTCTCCCTCTCTCTCTGCTCCTCCCCCACTCGTGCTCTGTCTCTCTCTCTCAAAAATAAATAAACATTGAAAAAAAGTTAAAAAAAATTTAGACAACCAGTGAAAGCATATTTACTTGTTCTCTGTTTTCTTTTCAGGGTGTAATGTGGTCATTGCATCTCGTAACTTTGATAGATTAAAATCGACTGCAGAAGAACTGAAAGTCAGCCTGCCCCACACCAACCAGGCTCAGGTCACTCCCATAAAATGCAACATTCGCAAAGAAGAGGAGGTAATACAAATATGTCTATATCATTTATTCATTTATTTTAATTTATAGTAGTGGCTTCTAAACCTGTGCTACAGATGTTCCTATGGTAACTGTCTTAGATGAGGTTAACTAAAAGCAGAGTCTATGAAAGAGATTCTTTTGCCAATGATTTACTGAGTGAATTACGTCCAGAGAAGGAGATGGAGAGAAACAAGATCAGGAAGCAAAGAAAGGATGTGGTCTCAGTGAGATTACCTTTTGTGCCCTTTGCCCTTTAAGTCATTTCTTTAAAAAAAAAAAATTTTTTTTAATTTTTTAAAGTTTTGTTTATAAGTAATCGTTAATTTCTACACCCAACATCGGGCTCGACCTCACAACCCTGAGATCAAGAGTCACATGCGCTACCAACTGAGCCATCCAGGCACCCCTTTTAAGTCATTTCTTAATGTTGCCATTAACCTATTTTAGTACTATTCATTATTCTGGGTTTACAGCTTACAAATTCAGAAGTGCTTGTATTCAGGAGGCTTGTATTCAGAAGTGATCCAGGCTCTTGGCTAAATCTTGTCATCAGAATTACCAATTTAGTTTTCTGATCTGTGGGTATTATGGTACTCAGAGTTACCATTTCCTGTTACAGACTACAAGTTCTTTCCCTCTCTAGAGCAAGCTATCGGTCCAAGTAGCAAGTGAGGTTATTAACCAGCTTACTTTTAACATTTTTCTTCAGGTGAACAGTTTGATCAAATCCACCTTAGATACTTATGGTAAGATCAATTTTTTGGTCAACAATGGAGGAGGCCAGTTCATGTCTCCTGCAGAACACATCAGTGCAAAGGGATGGCATGCTGTGGTCGAAACCAACTTGACGGGCACTTTCTACATGTGCAAAGCAGGCAAGTATGATCAATAACCCAAAAAAGTCAAAGTGTCCTTATTTAAAGATTATAGAAAATCTTGAAAGAGAATTGTTAGAGGCTCAGAAACTCCATATCATCAACATTTACTGCCCTGGTTCATTCCCATACAACACAGGGATGTAAGTTGTTCCCTTTCTGGATAGTAATTTGGCAGTATTTATAATATATGGATATGCTTTGATCTTGTAATTTTATTTCTAGGAATTTGTCATGAGAAAATTATTATGGATCTGTACAAAGATATAGCTACAAAGTTGTCCCTGAAATTTAAAACAAAAACCTAAAAACCTCTCACGCTTTGTTTTAAAGAAATGAATCTGTTATAAGGGCCTGTTCATTAACTTCATTAACTTTGGACTGAAAGTCATGTGTTGGGGTGGTGATGCTCAACTCCTGAAGTTGAGTAACTCAAGGGTTTTCTTGCAAGCTTTCCAAGACATTTTTATGATAAAACCCACAGAACAAGTATAATTCCAACCAAAAGGGTCTTTACCCCAACATGGGTTAGGCTTTATCTTCTTAATATCTCTAAGTCAAAGGCTTGCAGACATTCCCAGCCTTTTTATCTAACCAGCAATATAAAGCTTTATATCAGTTGTGACTAGCTGTTCCAGTGTAGAGACCATGGAAAAAAACAGGAGCTTAAATAAGATAGTTTGTTTCACCCTCATGTAAAAAGTTCAGGTAGGTAGTTACGGATAACATGGTAGTTCCAGAATCACTGGGGACTGTGATGTTGTGATTTGTAATGAGTGTATGTTTTGGTCTGTCTCCAGTTCCTGGTTCATAGCTCCCATTGGCCCTTGTAATTTCCTGAGCATTAAGTCTTTTGTTATAACACTTGGTCTTCTTGTCTTCAGTACCTGAAATGGCTTTAGGACTGTAAGGGTGAAATGAGTGTCTGTTATTCATAACAAGCCCTGTTCAACCACAACTGAGTATGTTAATGAGGTGACTTTGGGAAATTCCCTAAAGATGGGGTACGAGCTGGTTGATAGGGAACCAACACTGATTTCTGGGCAGCAGAGAGGGGTAAGGGTCAAATCAGTGACCAGTGACCAAAGATTTAATCAGTCACAACTCTGTAAATGAAAAACCAAAGGATAGGGTTGCTAAATCAGAACATGTGACACCATGCCAGTCTCAAACTCCACAGAACAGAAGCTTCTTTGTTCAGGACCTTGCCCTGTGTATTTCTTCATCTGCCTGTTGGTTCATATCCCTTAATATGCTTTGTAACAAATGGGTAATTTAGTGAGTGAACTAGTTTCCTGAGTTCAAGAGCAGATTAGTCAAATCCAAGGAAGAGCTCATAGGAACTTCTGATTTATAGCCAGTTGGTCTGAAGCACAGGTAAATAAGCTGTACTTGTGATTGGCGTCTGATTCTCTCAAATAGCGTCAAGAAATATTCCTGTAATACCCAGGAAAAGTGTCAGGGGAAAAACAATGATGTCAGAGTGCTAACAGAAGAAGAAAGTCTGTGTTAGGGTGATTTAAATAAACTTATTCCCCTTTCTTTTTTTTTTCTTAATAAGTTTTTTAGATATTCAGTATGGCACGCAGTGCTTTATTTATTTTCATTTTCAAACTTTTTCTTGGCTATTCACGACCTTTTATTCTTTCAGATGAATTTTATATTCAGGTTTTTTCCTCAAAAATCCTGGTGGGGAATTTGGTTGGAATTGTGTTAAATTTGTCAATAATTTGAAAATAGTTACCATGTTTAAATATTGTCTTTCCATAATGGCATGTCTTCCTTTTTTTTTTTTTTCTCACATTTTACAACTTTATTGAGGTAAAAATATTAAATTAACATTTAAAGTGTAATGTAATCAGCTTTGACAAATGTGTCTACCTGGGAAATTATTACCCTAAAGTAATGAATATATCATAATGGCATGTCTTTCTATTAATAGATACTTATTTTATATTTTTTGGCAAAGATTTGTGGTTTTTGTCATATAGAACTCATATATATTTTTTTTTTCATATATTTTTTTTAATTAAGGTTATGCTTAGGTATTTTTGATGACTCTTGCTATTTTGAATGGGCTGTTTACCAATTATTTTTCAACTGGATTATTGTTGGTTTATAGAAGAATTATTTTTTCAAGTTGAGCTTGTAACTTTATCTAGCAATTTGTAGCTTTAACAGTTTTTTTTAAATTAGTCTTTTGGGTGTTTTAGACGTACAATCATGTTGTCTAAAAATAAATACTGTATTTCATTGAATCAAAGATATAGTCAATTCAGAAATGCACCATTTTGTATATCACTAAGAAAGTACAAACAGTGCCATGTGTATCTTAAGAAGCCACCAACTGTAAGACATATCCCAGTTTGAAAAATGTGAAAATAGGGGCACCTAGCTGGCTCAGTCGGTAGAGCACATGACTCTTAATCTCAGGATTAGGAGTTCGAGCCCCATCTTGGGTGATGAGAGTACTTAAAAATAAAATCTAAAAAAATTAATAATGTGAAAATAATATGAAAGAATTGTCTTAGAATTTTAAAAGACTGTATTTTATATCTTCTTTTCTAGTGGCTTTGCCTGCTTTTTCTGTCATAGTCTATGAATTGGTCAGAACTCACTAGAAAGCATTAAGTAATAATTGGAAGGCACTCTTATTTTTGCCTGAACTTTTAATAGGAGGGTCTTGAATTGTTCTCTGGCCTTTACATTCTAAAAATTAGATTTCTGGGGCACTTGGGTGGCTCAGTCGGTTAAGTGTCCAACTTCAGTTCAGATCATGATCTTGGGGTTCCTAAATTCAAGCCCCGTGTCAGGGTCTGTGCTGACAGCTCAGAGCTTGGAGCCTGCTTCAGATTCTGTGTCACCCTCTCTCTCTCTCTCTCTCTGCCCTCCCCGCTTGTACTCTGCCTCTGTCTCTCTCCCCCTCAAAAATAAATAAACATTTAAAAAAATAAATAAATATCATTAAAAATTAGGTTTCTGTTAAAGCTAGTCTTGAGGGAACATCTCTGGCGTTGTCTTGATTTATATGAATGGACTTGATGGCTAAATATCAAATGGGGCTTCAAAAAAGGTAAAATACTTAAAGAATGAAGTTAAAGGATAGAATAGAAAAGGATACGACTCGTATCTAGAAACTACAAAACGTTGCTGCCAGAAATGAAAGAAGATGAAAATAAATGGGAAAACATTTGATGTTTGTGAATTAGAAAATACAATATTGTTAAGATGGTAGTTTTTCCCAAGTTGATCTGTAGGTTCAGTGCAGTCTCTATTATTTTTGCAGAAATTGACAAACAGATCCTAAAATACACGTGGAAGTGCAAAGGACTCAGAACAGCCAGAAATAACGAAATTTCTAGAAATTTTCAAAATTTTTCAGAAATAACGGTTTTGCAACAGAAGAAAGTTAGAGGACTTCTACTTCTTGGTTTCAAGACAGTGTGGTACTAGCATAAGGCTAGATGCATAGATCATTGGGACAGATTTGACAGTCCAGAAATAAATCCTTATATTTGTGGTCAAACCGTTATATTTATGATTTTTGCCAAAGGGACCGAGGCATTTGTTTGGGGAAATGACAGTCTTTTCAACAGATGGTGCTTGGACAGTCGGATATGCACATACAAGAAAAAGACCCTTACTTCACACCATAAGTGAAAGCAAACCCCAAGTGCAAAATGGACCGTGGGCCTAAAAGCAAAAAGTAAAATTTTGTAACTTTTAGAAGCAAACAAAGGACAAAATCTTTATGACCTTGGTTTAGGCAATGAGTCCTGAGATACACCACCCAAAATACCATGCATAAGGTGAAAAAAACTGATGAGCTGGACTTAATCAGAATTACACGTGTGTGCTTCAAAAGATAACATTAAGAAAATGAAAAGATAAGCCATAAACTGGGAGAAGAGATTTCCAAATCACATATCTGATAAAGAACTTGTATCCAGAATGTAAAAAGAATTCTTAGAATTCAATGTTAAGAAAACAAACCAATTAAAAAATGTGCAAAAGATTTAAATAGATATTTCACCAAAGAATATATATAAATGATGAACAAGTACATCAGAAGATTCTCAACACCATTAGTCCTTAGGGAAATGCCAGTCAAAAGCTCAGTGAAGGGCACCTGGGCGGCTCCGTTGGTTAAGTGTGTTACTTCGTCTCAGGTCATGATCTCGTGGTTTATGGGTTCCAGCCCCGCATCGTGCTCGGTGCTGACAGCTCAGAGCCTGGTGCCTTCTTCAGATTCTGGGTCTCCCTCTCTCTCTCTCTCTCTCTCTGCTCCTCCTCCACTTTTGCTCTGTCTCTGTCTCTGTCTCTCTCTCTCTCTCAGAAATAAATAAAAGCATTAAAAAAAAATCTCAGTGAAATATCCCTTCATACCCATTAGAATGGCTGTAATCAGAAAGTTAGACAATAACAGTGTGCAGAAACTGGAACCCTCATGTATTTCTGGTAGGAATGTAAAATGGTGGAGACACTGGAAAATAGTCTGGCAGTTTCTTAAAAAGTTAAACCTACAGCTACCATATGATATGACCCAGCACTTCCACCCAAGAGAAATAAAAACATATGTCCACATAAAGGTTTGTATTCATAATCACCTCAAAGTGGAAACAATCCAAACGTTCATCAGCTGGTGAATGGATAAATGAAATATGGCATATCCATTCAATGGAATACTATTCGGCAAGAAAAGTTAACTCTTGACACATGTTACAGCCTGGATGAAGCTCACAAACATTATTCTAAGTGAGAGAAGCCAGACACAAAAGACCACATATTGTGTGTTTTGCTTTATACGTAATATTCAGAAAAGGCAAATTTATATAAACAGAAAGTAGATGACCGTTTGCTTGGGGATGGCTTGAACTGCAGAAAGCTACCAAGGAACTTTTGGGGGGTAATGGAAATATTCTAAAATTGGATTGTGATGGTGGTTCCATGACTCTGTATATTTATTAAAAGTCTTGAAGTTGTACACGTGAAGTGGATGAATTTTGTGATCCCTACATTATGCCCAATCAGGCTTTTTATAAAAAGGAAACAGAAATTAAAAATTTTAAAATAAAAAGCAACATGCTGGGACAGGGGATGAGAGTCACACGTTTGTCACTGGTCTTTTTCCTGCAGTTTACAGCTCGTGGATGAAAGAACATGGAGGGTCTATTGTCAATATCATTATCCTTACTAAGAATGGACTCCCGGGATTTGTGTAAGCATACACATACATATATGTATATTTTTCTATATCTTTGGGTTTTGTCTTCTGAATAGGGGGGAGTAGGGTGGAGAAAACTTCATAAGTCATGATCCTTAATCCTTTAATAAGTTTCAATCTCAATACTTAGCTATTCCCTTTATTTGAATGTTGAAAATGTACTTCCAAAAAATTTCCATCCATATGAGACTTGCCAGATTTACCAAGAAAAGAAAAACAGATGCTCCATTACATTTTTTATTATAAGTCTGTTCCAAATATTGCATGGGGCATCTTTATGCTAAAGTTTTGTTGTTGTTGTTGTTGTTGTTGTTGTTATTTATCTGAAATTCAAATTTAATGGAATGTTCTATATTTTATCCAGTAACCCTTATCCAGATGTCGCTAAACTGGTCATCATTTTCTGGAGATATCTTTTTTTGTTAACGTGTGGAAATAAAACTAATCTAGGCTAATTTAGATTAGAATACTGTGAATATGCCTATTCATTTTTAGACAGAACTGCTGAATTGTTACTCCATAGTGGAATTTGACATATTTCACTCTTATTCTGATTTTGGTAAAATATTATGTTGGAAACTGATTTTTTTTTTTTAAAGTCCATCAATGAACTAATTTCCTGTACTGGCTCAGTAGATTCTTTCATAATAATCTAAAAGGACATCCACATAGAACAAAGAGAAAAACAATGTGCTAGGAAGCTACTTGAAGACCACACATTTAGCAGGTAAAAAGTCTGGTTTAGAAAAAAAATCGTTTTGCTGATTTCCTTCATATCTTTTATAAGTTCTGAATCCTTCCGTTTTTTTATGAAAAAAATTTTATTTTCCAACATAGAATGTTTTATGAAATAGGTCTATCTTAGTGTTATAAAAACATGCATGCTCGTTTTTATATATATACAAAACTGCATAAGGTACAAAGTTGAATGCTCTATCCTTTCTCATCCCGGAAAAAAACCTTTTAACTAAGTAAGACAGTGATCTGAATTCCTTTATTATTAGTCCATCATCTGTAATCTATAGGGTGATATTTTGGTATTGCGGGAATATTCTGTTTTCCATTGTGATTTTTGCAACCACTGGTGATTCTTACCTGAATCACTTATTACGTTAATGGTGGGGCAATGTTAATTTTTCTGATTTCATAATTGCTTCTATATTTATTAGCTGGTAATTCATAAAAGGACTTCTTTGCAATAGCCATTCCTTCCTTATCTGTATATTTATTACAATTATCATTATTATCATTAAATTTTTTGGTATACCACTATGGACTTATGGACTTATTTTCAAATTCCTCTTTCCAAATGCACATATTATCTCAAAGTTAATAGAAATTTATATTATTTCTACGTTTCGCTATTATAAATAATTCTGCAGTGAATAACACTGTACATATTTGTTTAATATTTGTGGAGTTATATGTTTACCATACATTCTGGAAGATGGATTGCTGGGTGAAGGTGAAAGGTAAATGCTTTTAGGTATTTCCAGGGGCTCCTGGGTGGCTCAGTCGGTTAAGCGTCTGACTTCAGCTTAGGTCATGATCTTGCTGTTCCTGGGTTCAAGCCCTGAGTTGGGCTCTGTGCTGACAGCTCAGAGCCTGGAGCCTGCTTTCGATTCTGTGTCTCCCTCTCTCTGTCCCTCCCCCATTCTCTCTCCCTGTCTCAAAAATAAAACATTTAAAAAACTTAAAAAGAAAAACAAAACTCCTAGGTATTTCCAAATTTCTTTCCAGTTTGCACTCCCACCAGCAGAATATGAGTGTGCATGTTCCCTAGAGCCTCACCCAAAACGTGTGTTAACAACTTCCGGACAACTCTGATAGGCAAGAAATGATCTTCTTAATGGAGCACCTTTTGATTTATTGAAAGGCTATCTGGATATCTTGTGTGTGTGTTTGAACTGCGTTGCTCCTTGGCACATTTTTCTTAATGTTGCCTAAGACGTTACATTTTTTCTGTTACATCTATGTGGGGGAGTTTAGCCTGACCTGCTGATCTTCTGGGTGATTGTTCATGATTACAAGGGCAAAAGATTAGCCAAAAAACTAACTCCCATTTCGCATGGGTAGACAGTTTGTAGCCCAAATGCCCATCTGCGGGTGAATGAATCCGCCAATTGTAGTCTATCTATGTAACAGACTACTACTTGGAAATAAGAGCAAATGAGCTATTAGCTCAGGCAACAACATGGAGGAATCTCAAAATAATTATTCTGAGTGAAAGAAGCCAAGTGAAAAAGAGCATATACTGTATGGTTTTATGTGTGTAAGTTGCAGAAGCATTTGAAACATTTGTTAGTGCTCTATTCACTGACCGTTGTACATCCTCCTGCCTCCTCTTTATAAATGACAGGAAGAAAATGAAGCAATGTGACAGCCTTCAAGGCAGTTTATTACTTGTAATCTGTTCCCACACAGACTGCAAGAGGTTTCAGATATTACCTGATACAGAAATTGGTCATTGAAAGAGGATGTGAGCTTGTCACGGAAATGGTAAAATATAATTTCACTCAACTCCTAGTTCAGATAAATGCCAGTCCCTCTCGGTGTTTCCTTTAGCAGAAGAGTGACTGGAACAGCACTTCATGTGACATAGTCATCACTCCAAAGCTGAATTGTCCAGCATCTCTTCTGTCCTGATGGGGATTCATTAATATCTGTCTCTGATTTTCCACCTCTGTCTCTCATTCTAGCGGCTTTCTCTCTTGGGCACCTACCAGTTTCTTTCTTTCTTTTTAAAAAAATGTTTTAAATGTTTACTTATTTTTGAGAGAGAGAGAGAGAGAGACAGAGCATGAGCGGGGGAGGGGCAGAGAGAGAGGGAGACACAGAATCCAAAGCAGGCTCCCGGCTGTGCTGACAGCCTCAGAGCCCGACATGGGGCTTGAACTCATGACCTGTGAGATCATGACCTGAGCTGAAGTCAGATGCTTAACTGACTGAGCCACCCAGGTGCTCCGGGCACCTACCAGTTTCTGAACATCTGCCACTTGTTTCTTCAGGGGCTCACTGTAACTGCTGAGCCTTTTTCTATGAGGAGGTCACCTCACGTGGTGACCCTGGTGATCAGGGGGCTGAGTGCAAGGGGACAAACACCTCTAGTCCTCCTCAAAGGAAAGAGTCAGGACTCGGTTGTGCTTCTATAGAAGCATGTCTGTTCCTGCCCCTGTCTCTTGCTCCTGGTGTTTTCAATTTCAATTATCTGTCCCAGCTGAGTGTTGCAATTGGGCCCCTCGCACTGGTGGCAGTAGACGGGACACGGGAACGTGTTCTGTAGATGCACCCTGGACTGCTGGATTCAGTAGCAACAGAAGTTATGGCCCCATTGGGTAGTTGTGGGATCACTTGGGTAATTCCGACCGAGTAAGTTGGCTTCTTCATGGAGTCCCGCCAGGGTTGCTGTGGACAACACTGGAACAGAGATAGGTTTTCTTCAAGAAGGTTGGGCTCTGTAGGTCTTTAGTGAGAAGTGGATATACCCCCGGGTCTCACACACTTGGTTCTGAGGACCTGGTAAGTAGAAATTCTAAGCAACATTATATCTGTACTTTATGCATGAGATCCCATATGGATGCAGGCCTAAATATTTTGCACTTCCTTTCTGGAAATATATTAAAATTTATTTAAATTTTGGGGTGTCTAGAAAGCCTATTGATACTATTTCTAGCCCGATGTATGAATTTCTTATCCCTTATAATCTAAAATTGATTTAAAGAATAACCCCATTTGTGGGGTGCCTGGGTGGCTCAGTTGGTTGAGTGTCCAACTCTTGAATTTGGCTCAGGTCATGATCCCAGGGTCATGGGATCAAACCCTGCATCAGGCTCTGCACTGAGCCTGGAGCCTGCTTGAGATTCTCTCTCTGTCTCCCTCTGTCCTTTTCCCCTGCTTGCGTCCACTCTCTCTCTCTCTTTCAAAAACAAAAACAAAAACAAAAAACCCAAAAAAACAAAAAACAAAACCCACACATTTGTAACCCTTAAAATTACCAATTTGTTAGTTTTTCTATGTAATAAAAAGATCTTCAAAATATTTCTTTTACAGTCATGGTGTTTTGGAGGATGTTATGTGTGCCTATAATGTAAGATTTGTTTGACCACCAGATAACTGTGTTTTGGCTTTAACATTGAAGGACCCTCCTCCTTCCCCATGGTCAGAAAAAGGATCAAAAAGACAGACTCAACAAGAATATATCTGTGGGGCTCTGACAGGTCATTGGCACATCCGTCAGTTAACGAGAGAAACAGCAGAAGCTGGTTATAATTTTTATGTTTTGTCTTCTAAAGGCACAGTGGAGCTTCCAGGGAAGGTGTTTATAACCTCACCAAAACCTTAGCTGTGGAATGGGCCAGCAGTGGAATAAGGATCAACTGTGTTGCCCCTGTAGGTAAACGTTCCATATGAAAGCTGTTGACAACTTGCTCTCTTCTGATTCCATTTGTGTTGTTGATAGACATATCTGTTAATACTCATGTATACTAGAAAAGATTGGTTTTTAAAAATACATAAAATCAGGGGCACCTGGGTGGCTCAGCCAGTTAAGCATCTGACTTCGGCTCGGATCAGGGTCTCATGGCTGTGAGTTTGAGCCTCGCGTCGGGCTCTGTCCTGACAGCTCAGAGCCTGGAGCCTGCTTCGGATTCTGGGTCTCCTGTCTCTCTCTTCCCCTTCCCAGCTCATGCTCTGTCTCTCTCTCCTTCAAAAATAAATAAACATTAAAAAAATTTTTTTTAAAAATAGATAAAATCAGAAAGAAGCATTCTTTGATCTACAACCAGATTGTCAAGAAGGTTAAATTAAGCCAATGATTCTCATTCTTGACAATATATTAGAATTATCTATGAAATGTTGAAAAACTAGCAATATGTACACTTGACTCCAAACTATGGAATCCAGGCATTGGTATTTTTAAAAGCCACCTAGGAAATTCAAATGCACAGTGAAGATTGAGAACCACTGCTTTAAAGAACAAATTTTGCCAGATTATTTTGTTATTTCTTGGTATATCATTAATTCGTCACAAGGAGAGAGAGAAAAATCTGAAGTCTAATTCAAGTTAAAGATTGTTTAGAAGTCGGGAGAAAATTTATCAGCAACATGCTGTAAATTATAGGGGGGAAAATCACTATATGCTCAAATCACAATATGTTCAATTTCATTTTTGTGTGTGTGTAAAATAAGATATAGCTTAAGCTTCCCTGGGTATTACATACCGGCTATGTACTTTAAGAGAGATATCATGTGAAATATCTCACTCATCTGGCAAAACTCAGCCTAAATCCACTTCTCTGTGATGTCTCTTGTTGTTTTTCTAAGATAGTAATCATCCCTATATACGAAACTATAACATCTGTGGTTATAATATCTACAGACCTGTCCATATATCTATAGATATTGTTATCCATGCTACTGGGTGGGAACTAAGCAAGAACTGACTTGAAGTGAGTAGAGAAATCTCATCTTTAACAAATTGCAGGCTCCTAGCCATAAATTTCACATCTCTTCAGTCCTTCACAGCTGACATCACCTTACCCATATTACACTCAAGTATTTGCAGGACAAAATTCATTACAGTTTCATTCTTCCTGTTGATATCTTCGAATACTGGCCCCCAGAAGTGCATTTCTTGAAAACATTTAACGGTATGTTAGTGTTACAAAGTCACATATATCTCCAGAAGATGTTTTTAGGTTAAATGTCTAAACCTTAATACTTCTAGAAGGTTTTATCCTCTTTAAATAAAAGTTCCAAATTGTTTCATTGGAAACCAGTACAGTGCCCCATTATCATTTGGAGTACTGAATACCGCCAAAACCCTTTGGTTTCCTCCCTCACTCCTGTAACCTCTGCTGTAGTGATGGATTCATAACCAATAGCTTTATTGTGTGTTATACAGTTTTTGAGTAATTTTCTTGGCTTTATAAACCCTTGAAAGCTAGTAAAGCTAAATAAAAGAATTCCAAAAAAATTAAAATTTTGGTTTATTTATACTGGATTCAAATATTTTATTTGCGATTTCACTGTAGAGAAAACCCATGAAAATACTGTATTTTCTAAGTCTCACATAACCATAGCCTAGGCTTCTGTTATAAAACAGAAGTTTAGCAGAAGATAGACTCCCCTGTCCCGCTGTTCCTAGTTAAGTGCCTGTCTGATCTATTCACACAGTTATGTTTTTAGAAAGCAAGTCTACTCAGAAAAAATCTAGGGCTTGTCTGGTAATTAAGGGAGAGGAGGTCACAAAGTGAGTATTCAGATAATCCATTTGTAACATGGTAGCTGCACTTCTTTGACAATATTGAGAAAAATTAATATTAGAGATGTTGACTTTTCTGTAAAAATTAACCCACTTACTTTTTGGCATTGGGCAATAGACTGCCTTGATGTCTTTGAGATTAAAATTTAGTTTTATGTGCTTTATTTTGTCTCATTTTATTCTTTTTTTTTTTTTAACGTTTTTATTTATTTTTGAGACAGAGAGAGACAGAGCATGAATGGGGGAGGGTCAGAGAGAGGGAGACACAGAATCTGAAACAGGCTCCAGGCTCTGAGCTGTCAGCACAGAGCCCGACGCGGGGCTCGAACTCACGGACTGCGAGATCATGACCTGAGCCGAAGTCGGCCGCCCAACCGACTGAGCCACCCAGGCGCCCCTTGTCTCATTTTATTCTTAAACATAGGGCGTCATTTATTCCCCGACTGCTGTTGACAACTATGGTCCTTTGGCAGAAGACATTTTTGCTGCGTGCTTTGAGAGAATCCCAGCTAAGCGAATTGGCATTCCTGAGGAGGTAATGTATATTTCTAATAATATTGATTCTAATTACTTTTTTTTTTAACGTTTTTATTTATTTTTGAGACAGAGAGAGACAGAGCATGAATGGGGGAGGGGCAGAGAGAGAGGGAGACACAGAATCAGAAGCAGGCTCCAGGCTCTGAGCCGTCAGCCCAGAGCCCGATGCGGGGCTCGAACTCACGGACCGTGAGATTGTGACCTGAGCTGAAGTCGGACGCTTAACCGACTGAGCCACCGAGGCGCCCCTAATTACTTTTTTTTTAAGTGATCTCTTTACCCAACAGAGGGCTCGAACTTACAACCCTAAGATCAAGAGTTGCATGATCCACTGAGCCAGCCAGCCAACCCCCAATTACTTTCTTTTATACTTTGGAAATTTGTAACATTTGGTGTCCTTTTTGCACCGTCTGGTTGGCTGATAGACATGAGTGCTCCCGTTGCTACCAGACCATTTCCCCTGTTATTTTCTGGCTCCCTGCTTTGCACGCCCACAGAATAAAGATCCTGATCTTTATTCAGGATTGAACGCAGTGTGAATTAAGAACAGCATGGTCTTAATGTTTCATTGCACTTTTCAGCTGTATTATTTTATCACATGTTCTTTGTTGGTACCCAGGACCCTAAGCAAAGCCAGATGATTATGGCTATGTGAAGTTCCATATGTGCTTTCTCTAAGGGCCATATTTAAGTATGTAGAAATCAGTAGCTTATTAAAGGCCAGCAATATCTCAAAATATAGTCTTAAAAACACAGTCTTAAAATATAGTGAAAAAAAGGATGCCTTTCCTGCAATAATAGGAAAAACAGAAATACCTGGTGTAAACTTAGCTCTAAACAAAAAGAAATGTATTACTAAAAAACAGAAAAAAATGAATAAACAGAGACATGTCCTATTCCTCAATGGAGAGAATCAATTTTATTAAAATCAGGTTTCCCTTTGTATGTTGACCGATGGTAGCTACACTTGCGGTGAACATAGCATAGCAGACCGAATTGTCAAATACAAGGTCATACGCCTGAAGCTAATGTAACATTGTGTGTCAACTCTACTTCACTTTTTTTTAAGTTTATTTATTTTGAGAGAGGGAGAGAGAGAGCACGCGAGTGGAGGAGGGGCAGAGAGAGGGAGAAAGAGAATCTCAAGCAGGCTCTGCACCGTCAGCACGGAGCCTGATGCGAGACTCAAACTTAAGAACCGTGAGATCATGACCTGAGCCAAAACCGAGAGTCGGTTGCTTAACTGACTGAGCCACCCGGGCACTCCTGTACTTCAATTTAAAAAAATAATGGTAAAAAAATAAAAGTAAATAAAATCAAGCTTCCCTAAATTAATGTATAAGTTTAATGTAGTTTCAGAATTACACACACCGATTCTAAAGTTTGTCTAGAAAAATATTTATGCAAAAACAGCCAAAAAATGTTTTGAAAAAAATAATGGAGGGGATTTGACCTTCCCAATGTCAAAACATACTATAATGCTATACTTATATACAATATCTGGTATTGGCACGGGAACAGATTAAAGTTAGTGGAACAGAATGCACTCTTATGGGGCGCCTGGGTGGCTCAGTTGGTTAAGCGTCCGACTTCAGCTCAGGTCATGATCTCGCGGTCCGTGAGTACCAGCCCCGCGTCGGGCTCTGGGCTGATGGCTCAGATTCCGATTCTGTGTCTCCCTCTCTCTCTGCCCCTCCCCCGTTCATGCTCTGTCTCTCTCTGTCTCAAAAATAAATACACATTAAAAAAAATAATAAATAAATAAAGTTAGTGGAACAGAATGCACTCTTATATCAGTACCATGTATACACGAGGAGTTTATAAGGAGAAAGTAACATTGCACATCTGTGAGGAAAGGATTGACCATTTAGCAGAAGTTTTACAGCAATTGGCTGTTTAACTAGAAATAAATTAGGCTGGGGTGCCTGAGTGGCTCTGTCCATTAAGGGTCTGACTCTTGATTTTGGCTCAGGTCATGATCCCATGGTCGGGGGATCAAGCCCCACGTAGGGCTCTGTGCTGAGGCTGCAGCCGACTTGTGATTCTCTCTTTCTGCCCCTGCTGCGCTTGCACGTGTGCATGTGTGTGTGCGCTCTCTCCCTCTCTCAAAATAAATAAACATTAAAAAAAGAAATATAGTAGGCCTCCTATCTTGTATCACATACAAAATCATTTTCAGATATATTAAAACGCTAAATATAAAAGTAAAACCATAAAACTCTTAAAAGAAAGTGTTTTCTAATTCCTAAACTAGCTTTCATTGTCGTTTTGGTGTATATTTTTTCAGAAGTTTACTATGCATACACAAAAATACCTGTATTTATTGACTTTTTTTTACAAAATGGGATTCTACTGTGTGTGTTTTTCTGCAGCTTGCTAAGGATAGATCATGATATATTTAATTAGGCTCCATTGTTGCACATTTAGATTCCATTTATATTTTCAGCATTGTGGTAATTCTTCAGTGAACATCCTTAAACACACACATGCACTCTTATGTGAGAAGTAACTTTTCTAGAATTCCTGAAGTAAAATAGTTTTGCATATTCAGTTTTTGGGAGGTACTGTTAAATCAGACATTTCATGAGCCGTTGTAAACAAGGTGTTCATATTTCTATTCTGAAAACTAAGAGGGGTTTAAGGATTTTAATCAAGGAGAAGATATGATTAAATTTTCATTGGACAGGACATTTCCCTTCACTTATATGAACTATATTATCTATATTTACTGCACAGAAATCAAAATTGAGAAGTTTAAGAAATACTGATCAGTTCATTTAAAATAATAAAGGCATTACGTGTTAACATGAATGATATTTTTAATAAAAAATTGCTGTATTTTAAAAAGCAAAGGAAAACCATTTTTTGTATTTGCTTTACACTTTTACAAATTTCTTTAACGTATGGCTTCATAGAATACAACTGGACTCTTATCTGCACGTGCATTTGATATGTTGGCAATATGTTGTTTTGTTTAAAGCATATGAAGAAAATGCAACTTCATGTACATGTACAGTTGGAAAAGGAAGGAACATTTTAATGGACCTTTCAGATAATTGTGGATATTCTTCTTTGATGTTTGACAAGTGTCTGTTTCTTAAAGATAGGTTGCAATGTGCCATCAATCTCAAACCATGTGAGTGAATCTTTTATACTCTGTTACATTAAAATCCATTAGTCTTTCTTGCACTTTGGGACTTTCAGCCACACACGATTTTTATAACATCAGTTATTGGCATCAGTTTTGGTAAAAAACTGGTTCACTGAGTTATGGAGATCTTCTGGATGTCGACACGCAATCCATTATATCAAAAAAATCCCTTATACAAAAGATCACGTTTGTTAATATCACCACTGATCTCTTCAGAAAAATCTTGAAGTGTTAGGAAATTGTCAAGCTCATGTTGACACGTGCAAGTTTTCCAAAATCCTCATTTTCACTCGAAAGCTCAGATCTTATTATTGACAACAAACATGAAAAAACAACGTTGTCTTCCTTTGAAGAGACATTCTCACTTTGTTCATTTTTGGGAGAAAAAAAAAAAAAAAGGCTGCCAAATACCCCAGCGGGAATTACCGTAGCGTGTTAGTCATTTATCCCAGTGAAAAATTGTATTTCATGAAGAGAGTGACTAGTTCAGATCACAACTCTTCTACTTCCACTGCAGTAGAGAAGCTTAATGAGTAATTCCCATGTTATAACGCAGGATATTAAGAAGGCGTGTACCCACTGGTTGAGATTCATATGATGAATAAATTCTGCTGCTTCATCAAAGATATTCTAAAGTGAAACAGGCCTTTCCCCCCATGTGTACTTGCCGGTGAAGAATATAATGACCACTACTAGCCTAGGGACCTGGTTCCTCTTTGTATTCCTGCCATGATTTGCTGATTTCTGAGCTGAGGCTCCAGGAGTTTTTCCCACCACTGCTTTGGCACCATTAATGCAAATGTCAACACAGTGAAAAAGACAAATGAAGAGTTAGTGTTATAACAAAAACAGTTTTGTCCTTGCAAAGCACCTGAAAAGGTCTTAGGTATGCCCAGGGTTTTGCTGACCATACTTTGACTAATGTAGGTGAAACCTTCAAATAGTTTAGATGTGAAGGGGAAGGAGAGAGGGTGGGAGCTTCCGGGAGATGCAGAACAAGGGGGTGCCTCTGCCTGATTGTCCTGGCATCCCTCGGTCAGGTCGTGTTTCCCAGATACTCTGATCACCCCAGCGAATCCTTCCTGGGGCAGAACGTTCACAGTAGGCCATTGACTGAACTGCTTTCAATGAGTTGCTGGCTTTTAAGTGACAGTCAGGAGGGTCAGAACCTAGCTGTACTTTTAAAAGGAATGGCCTAGACTTCCTAGGGTGTCCTTTGACATTCTGGGGGAAGGAATGCAGCACTTGGCAGAGCCTTCTCATTTTATGAAATTAAGAAACTAAGGGCCAGTGAGGTGCGGTAACTTGTCTATGGTCATACATGGCTCATGGTCCTGGGATTCAACCCCCAGCTTGCATATTTAAAATCCCCGGGGTCTTTAATAAACGGAGCAGAAAGTAAAGAGGTAACTGTGCTAAAAGAGGCGTTACCCACATAGATAAAGTGGAGACAAGCTGCCAGTCTTTAATGTTTACTTTTGAGAGAGAGAGAGACAGAGACAGAGACAGAGACAGAGACAGAGTGCAATGGGGAAGGGTAGAGAGAGGGAGACACAGAATCCAAAGCAGGCTCCAGGCTCTGATCTGTCAGCACAGAGCCTGATGCGGGGCTCGAACTCACAGACTCACAGACCGCGAGATCATGACCTGAACCAAAATCGGACGCTTAACCGACTGAGCCACCCAGGTGCCCTCGGCTGCTGGTTTTTAATAGTGTTTACTGATTGATAAAACTCTTGTGAATGGCTTGGTTCCTCAAACCCATCCATCAAATGGATTTTGTTAAAATCAAAGTTTAGAAGAGTCTATTGGAAGATATTACAATAGTGCCTAGTTAATTTGGTGATTATAAAAATTGTATTGGTTCAGTTTAGCTCCATGTTGAGCTCCTAAAGTAAACCATGAGCTATGAATATTTATCTATCTTTTACCTAACAGATAGCTTCAATTCAATTCAGTATCATTTAGTGGTGCCTAGTCTCTGGGCAAAACACTGTAGCAGGAGCTGGGTGATGTAACTTCCCTTCATTTTAGGCAAGGGATGCATATAGAGCTTTCATTCTGTAAACATTTATTAAGTGCTTATTTTATCCGAAACACACGAGGCCATCAGTAAATATTTCAAACAAAATTCAGCACGAAGCCACATTTATTACTAGTCGGGCACAGTCTCTCTGAACAGAGCAGACTATGGCTCTTTCTGTTTTCCTGGGGCAAGTGTGGTTTAGGGATTTGCAGACTTCTGGAGGGCATGATTACCGGGGAGAGAGGGTTTTTGTTTGGCTGGCATTCAGGAAGGAGCATACTGGAGTGGAGTCTTCCTGACTCACCGGGTGAGATGTTGTTGATTGATAACACAGGCTAATGCAAGCTCTGGTGGTTTCTTTTGATCATAGGTCAGAACTCTCTCCCCTTTCTCAGGGACCTGGAAACTTTTCAATGATTAATTCTCTATACCAGTGTTGTCCAATAGAAATACCGTAATAGTGACACGTGTAATTTTAAGCTAACCACTAGCCACATTAAGAAAAGTAAAGGGGCACCTGGGTGGCTCAATCGGATGAGTATCCGACTCTTGATTTTGGCTCAGGTCATGACCTTCAGTTTGTGAGAATTGAGCCCTGTGTTGGGCTCCTCGCTAAGTGTGGAGCCTGCTTAGGATTCTCTCCCTCTGCCTCTCTGCCCCTCTGCCACTCTCATGCATGCATGCTCTCTCTCTCAAAACAAATAAACTTAAAAAAAAAGAGTAAAAAAATATAAAATGAATATTGTTATAACCAATATATAATAGATAAGAATTTAATTAAATATTATTAATAAAATTTCATTCAACCCAATGTATCTAAAACATCATTTTACATTCTTCTATAGATTTTGCCTCTTCTCTCCAGACCAAGTCTTCAAAATCTAGAGTGTATTTTACATGTAGAGCACATCTCAGTTCAGACTAGCCATATGGAAAGTGGGCTGTGTCATGTGGCCAGTGCTTCTGGGGACACAAGGATGGAGAGAAGGCTATGCCTGCCTTCCAGGGTCTCACAGTCTCAAAGAGGCATAGCTATGTAAGAGAACACTCTAGGTACACAGCCCTGACTGGGGTGAGGCAAGCAAGGCATGGACATAAAACTTAGGGATGTGCCTCACTCTCAGGGTCACACAAGGGCAGGGTCTGCCCTGAGAGTGAGTGCCTCCTTAAATACTGCACCCTAAGCACCATTAGCCTCCCCCTTGTCTCACTTCTGCTAGGGAGCTTCATAAAGTAGCAGATTCTGAGTCTCCAACCCCAGAGCTTACAATTTAGAAGGTCTCAGGTAGGGACCCAAGGATTCTAATGCAGGTGTTTGGGATCTCCCTTTGAGAAACTCCTCCTGCACCAATAGCCTCATAGAGAGTTCCTTTATGTCCAGTGAAATAAGTCCTCTTTCTTTTTGGTTTTGGGAGTAGATGTTTCTGTATTCATCATCTACCTCTGAATTCTGTACTCAATCATCTACCTCTGAATCTACCTCTGATGCAGTGGGGTCTTGAAGTCCCCCTTGTAGGAAGCTCCTGTAGTCTGAGTTCCTGGCCTTGCAGCCTGCAAGACCATTGACTGAGCAAGCTACAATGCCAATTTATTGTTATATAGACGCATTGGCTATTTCAGGGACAAAAATATAAAAGGCATATGATGGCATTGAAAAGTGGAGTTATGGGGCATCTGGGTGGCTCAGTCGGTTGCGCATCCGACTTCGGCTCAGGTTATGATCTCGCGCTCTGTGAGTTCGAGCCCCGCGTCAGGCTCAGCGCTGACAGCTCGGAGCCTGGAGCCTGCTTCGGATTCTGTGTCTCCCTGTCTGTCTCTGCCCCTCCCCAGCTCATGCTCTGTCTCTCTCTCTCTCTCTCCTAAAAATAAATAAACATTAAAAGAAAAGAAGAAGAGGAAGAAAAGTGGGGTTATGGCGGGCAATGAAAGGTGTGGAAGGAACTGAGTTGTTTGGGAAAGATTAAGCACAGTGATCACTTTCAGCTTATTCACATCGTGTAGCTTGTTTGACACTGTCTAGATTCTTTCCTATCTTGCTGCACTAGTCACTTTGTTTTCAATGGTGCTCAAATAGAAAAAGGTGGTTGTCTGTTCTGTCAGAGTATGGTGCACACGGACTGTAGAATTCATGTTACAGTCATGGGTTTTGAGATATGTTTCCTTGGGTATGGAAACAGCCCCAAATGGGTTGTATCCACTTTTCTGTATGTGTGTACTTCTGTTTCCAGGTCTCCCCGATAGTCTGCTTCCTGCTGTCTCCAGCAGCTTCCTTTATCACTGGACAGTTGGTGGAGGTGGACGGGGGCCAGTCTCTATATACGCAAGTATTTGATGTACCAGGTGAGCACTCAAGAAATGAGCAGTCACTGACTTTATGCCTTTTCATGTTCAAGTTTTCAAAATTTCTTAAGCACTTACAAAAGGGATTAGGGAGGGGCGCCTGGGTGGCTCAGGTCACGATCTCACAGTTTGTGTGTTCGAGCCCCGCACTGGGCTCTGTGCTGACAGCTCAGAGCCTGGAGCTTGCCTTGGATTCTGTGTCTCCCTCTGTCTGCTCCTCCCCTGCTCATGCTCTGTCTCTCTCTCTCTCTCTCTCTCTCTCTCAAAAATAAGTAAACATTAAAAAAAATTAAAAAAAAAACAAAAGGGATTAGGGTTTTCTCTTATGGAACATCAAAAATGTACAAAATATTTATATTCCTGATGTGATCTTTAAAGGAAATGATCCCAGTCGAAGAAAATATCTAAATATTTTTATTATAGCACACAACTTTATCTATTTAAAAAGTTGCCTGTGTGTGCATAGGTTGGTGGAATTTTAGTCATGAAAACTATTCTCTATACGAGTATACATTTATAAGGAGGAGAGGGAAAAGGGGCAAGAGGTTGCCATATTTTTAAGATTTAATTTCTCTGTTCCTCTAATAAGCGGCTTGTGTACCTGAACAGAAGAATCAGACCTGGTAGGCTGGGGTTGGGGGGGGGGGGGGTGGTGGTGGTATGGTATTATTTTACATTATCTTTGGGATATAGACTGAGCAAAACCATATGAATTTTCTGTATTCAACCATTCTTAATATACAAAAGCAGTAGTTTTATACGGCTCAACCAAATATAGATGTTGCACACAAATATAAAATGCAGACATATTTGCACTGTTGCTGAAGAGTGTTGAGGAAGTGGCTACGAGCAACTACAATGTGATCAATGTAAGGACACCTGAGTGGCTCAGTCGGTTAAGTGTCCGACTTCGGCTTAGGTCGTGATCTCACGGTTCATGGGTTCCAGTCCCACATTGGGCTTCATGCTGACAGTGTGGAGCCTGCTTGGGATTCTCTCTTTCTCTCCTTCTCTCTCTGCCCCTCCCCCACTGGTTCTCTCTCTCTCCCTCTCTCTCTCTCTCTCTCAAAATAAATAAACTTAAAAAAACGTGATCGATGTAATGCATGTGTATTTCAATTTCATATCTGGGACCTGGGTTCATTCACCCTACTCTTCTGTATACTGACAGTCTAATCAAGACATAAGACCTTCTTTGCATTAATAAATGATTAATATGGGACTTCAGTCTTACTTATTATTTTCCCCTCCCCTATCTGCATTTCCTTACTAATAACATCAATGTGGTGATGTGCATAAGATACCACGGTTTTAAGGATGGATCTTGGTTGGAAAGACAGAAATGCCTACATTTTGCTGTTCTGTGTTCTGAAAATATTTAAAGTGGCCAGGGTGGGAGGGAAGCTCTCCACTTTCCTCACCAGTGGAGTTGAGGGTATTTTTCATTTTTCCTTCATAAAGGGAAAGAAATTTTGGGAGAAATCAGCCACATCTATTTTTTGAGAATATACTTGCCCCAAATAATGAATGGGAATGTTGAGCATTTGTGTCCAGTCTTTTCTTTAAGATTGTCAGCCTAGGCGCATCCGGGTGGCTTAGTCGGTTAAGTGTCAGACATCGGTCAGGTCATGATCTCATGGTTCATGAGTTTGAGCCCTGCATCAGGATCTATAGTGACAGTGTAGAACCTGCTTCAGATCCTCTGTTCTCCTCTCACTCTCTCTGCCCCTCCCCAGCTTGTGTGCTTTCTCTCTTTCAAAAATAAATAAAAATTAAAAAAACAGAAAAACAAAAAACCTACCAAGATTGACAGCCCTGGAGTGACAAGGGCTGGGATGGAGACTTGGCTAGGCCCTTATTAGCTGTGTGACCTTGGGGAAAATTAATTTCTGTAGGCCTCCACTTTCTTTCCTGTAAAGTGGAGTCACTTATAGCATTTATTGAATAAACGGTTGGGAGCATTATATTAGATAATGCACATTGAAAGCCCTGGTTCAGGATGCTTTTAGCTGCAGCTCAAACCTAACTAGTAGAGGAATTTATTGGCCTGAATAACTGAAAAGCAAGCCGGACTTGAATCATATGCTCATAGATCTCATCAAGGACAATAAATTTCTTCTTTTCCCTTTGTTTTTGCTAATGCAGTATTGGCTTTATCTTAAGATTGACTCTCCTGGTTACAGGAAGGCTGCCTGTGACCCCTAACAGGCCATGATTCTTTGTTCACAGCCATCTGGACAGAGAGAGAGAGAGAGGAGGGGAATGACTTGGTTACAGCATTTCTAGCAGAGTTCTGAGACCCCCTCTGTTTTGGACCAGCTTATGGGAATGGCCGTCCTCAACCAATAACCACAGCCAGGGGAATGGAGTGCACTGTTTGACTTAGCTCAGTCAGTAACCTAAGTGGGGTCACTTCCCCAGAACCTCATGGATTCCCAAGTGGAAGTGGAGGTTACTGGAAACAGGGTGAAGGACTGGATGCTGGAAAGGCAGCTATATGTGCCCAGTGCAAAGTAAGGACATGGTTTTAAAGTCATCCTGGTTATTAAGGAAGTAGGATTTTTTGAATGTCTGCAGTATGCCAAGTGTTGTACACAGGCTGTCACATTTAATTTTCACTTTATTTATTTGTTTTTAAGTTTACTTGTTTATTTTGGGAGGGGAGGGGTGGAGAGAGAGAGAGGAGAGAGAGAGAGAGAGAGAGAGAGAGAGGGAGAGAAAATGAATCCCAAACAAGTTCCATGCTGTCAGCCGGAGCCCGACGTGGGGCTCTATCCCACGAACTGTGAGATCATGACCTGAGCCAAGATCAAGAGTTGGATGCTCCACTGACTGAGCCACCTAGGCGCCCCTAATTTTCATGACTTTAAAAAACAGATGTTGTTACACCCTCCGATAATTGATGAGGAAATAGGTTCAGGAAGAGTAACTTCTCCACATTTGGAAGAGCTACAGAGCTAGTCCAGGGAAGACCTGGGATTCCAAAGCAGGTTTTTCTCAGGACTTTTGCCATTTGTCCTAATGATTTCTTTTTCCCGCTGAGAAGAGGGGTGAACCAGGGAAAATAGGAGGGTTTATTGGAAACCAAGAGGATTAATGAGGTTCATAGATTTGTGCTGGACGTGAGGTTTTCTACTTACTTAACAGATCATGACAACTGGCCTGAGGGAGCAGGGGACATTTCTGTTGTCAAAAGGATGAAGGAATCTTTCAAGAATAAATCCAAGCTCTAAGCCAAGGAAACTAGAGGTGTCTTTTGTCCCCAGATGCCTTAACATCTCAAGAATACACTTTGGTACTTTATAAGAGCTAATAATTTGCATGGAACAATTGCTTTCTGCCTTTTTAATGTTATCAATCATGCCTGTACAAAAACTATTCCTGAAATTAAAGCATTTTTAAGTCCCAACCAATACGGTTGAGCCTGTGATTAAAGATTTTTTGAGGAATGGACTTAACACACTTTATGATTTACTTTTTATTTCTAAGAAAAAATATTTGAAAAATGCAATAATTTCAAATTAAAAATGGAGGTATCATCATCTCCCAAAAGATTTTGCTATTTAATTGGAAAGGTGGGCAATAAATTTAAATTGTGACAGTGTTGTGATTCTTAAAACGAGAGATACACAGTGACTCATTTCTTATAGCAAATATTTTTGGATCAGTAAAGCCTTATTGGTGATTATCAACATGTGATTTGTTTTGTTCATGAAGTCAAATTTGTATAAGCCTTCTTAATTCAAAAGAAAAATAAAGTTATACGTAGTATTTCTTTGCAGTACTTGATTTGTGTCTTGATTTCCTATCCAAAGTATTCCCTTTTCTTCATGTTTCTCCTTTTGTATACAACACAAACATTTTATTTTATTTTTATTTTTTTCCAATATATGAAATTTATTGTCAAATTGGTTTCCATACAACACCCAGTGCTCATCCCAAAAGGTGCCCTCCTCAATACCCATCACCCACCCTCCGCTCCCTCCCACCCCCCATCAACCCTCAGTTTGTTCTCAGTTTTTACGAGTCTCTTATGCTTTGGCTCTCTCCCACTCTAACCTCTTTTTTTTTTTCCTTCCCCTCCCCCATGGGTTTCTATTAAGTTTCTCAGGATCCACATAAGAGTGAAAACATATGGTATCTGTCTTTCTCAGTATGGCTTATTTCACTTAGCATAACACTCTCCAGTTCCATCCACGTTGCTACAAAGGGCCATATTCATTCTTTCTCATTGCCACGTAGTGCTCCATTGACAACACAAACATTTTAATTAAATGTGATACAAATGTGTTAGGGTTCAGCATTCTGCCTTCACTTGATTTTTTCTGGCAAACTGATTTCGGAAATGCCACTTATAAATTATGCACATTCATTTTTTGTCTTAATTAAACCTCTTCCAATTGACTTATTCCCTCTTGAAGTCAAGTAGATATTTCCCTCTATCAGTAATTCTCAGTTCAAAGTACAGATCCTCCTTGACTTACAAAGGGGTTACATCCTGATAAACCCACTGTTAGTTGATAATATCATTAAGTCACAAATGCATTTAATACACCTAGCTTAACTGAACATCATAGCTTAGGCTAGTCTCCTTTAAACATGCCCAGAGCACTTACATTAGCCAACATTTGGCAAAATCATCTAACACGAGGCCTGTCTTACAATAAAGTGTTGACTATCTTATGCAGTTTATTGAGTACTGTGCTGAAAGTGAAAACCAGAAAGGGTGTGTGGGTACAGAACGGTTGTATTGGTTGGTTTCCCTCTCAATTGGCTGACTGGGAGCTATGGCTGTCTGCCACTGCCTAACATCAGAAGAGAATAGGTATTGCATATCACCAGCCCGGGATAAATTCAAAGTTCGAAGTACAGATTCTGCTGAAAGCATATCACTTTCACACTGTCATAAAGTTGAAAAATCGTAAGGCAAACCATCGTTAAGTTGGCGACAGTTGTATGTAATTTACCAAGCTCTGGGAAGGGGCCCCTGAATCTGCCATTTTCTTAGGCTCCCATGCAGGGTCAGGACCAGGGGGAGACCAATGAGATGCCTAGAGTGCAGCATTTAAGGAGGTGCTCACTCTTGCATTTGCTCGAGTGCAGAGCCGCCCCTGAGTGCGAGCACAGCCATACATTTTGTGTCCATGTTATTAATGTGGAAAGATCAGAAATCTTTTCCTGCTAGATAATACTTTAAAATGGCCTTCTGATAATACATGATAATATCATAGTTGCTAAGAATTACAAGCCAGGCTAGAGGGCAGGCTAGCCCTAACACAGGTTGGTGTGGAAGATGGAAGAGGCAGGGCTTGCTTTTCAAATTACCTCATGCTGATGCCTGCAAACAATCCCATAAAGCCCCACAGTATTGACACTTGTTTATTTCTGCTTAAGGAACGGAGGTCACCCCACATAGCATGAGACTTAGCTACAACTCCTTATTAGATCTTCTTGTTAGACCTATTATTGGGCAGCTGACCATTATCAGTATTCTAGAATCATAAGTCTATTCCCCAGGACTTTGTACACTCTGTGATAGTGTCCTGTCAATAATGCTCTTTTGCTACTACACTTAGTAAATTTTGCTGTAGACTAAATATTCCTTAGTAAGTTTCATTACTCAGTAATAATTCGCTCAATAATTTCGAGCCCCTACTATGTGCTAAGCATTACAGTAGGAATTGGGTGTGCAGTACTGGAAAAAAAAAAACAACACATGGACTTTGTCTCAAGGGAGCTTACAAGGGCAAGAGAGAGAAAGAGAGAAACATTAATCAAGCCACATACAAATTTAACCCCTCCTCCCCCCCGCCCCCGCCAAGTGTTCTAAGTGCCATAAAGGGTCAGGTCATGGTGCTAAAGGCATGTAACGGGAAGAAAAAGACACCTAGTGGGGAAAAAAGCAACTCAAATTATTAATCATGTTAAAAGACTTTGTTGATTAAGACGACCCTTGTTGACATTATCTCTTCCACCCCCGCGCCCCCCCCCCCCCCCCCCCCCCCCCCCCCGCTCTTTTGTTTCATGGCTTGTGTTAATTCGGGTCTCCTGGGAAGCAGATGCCAACACAGAATGAGATGTGCATGAGACTTGGGGAACATGCCCAGGGAGGATAAAGAGCAGGAAGACAGCAACAGCCTTCAGGCTGTAGAGCAAGTCTGACACCTTGCTTCCCCACCTTGTAAGGAGGGGACAAAGACAGTGGGCAGGAAGCATCTCAGCTTGCATCAAAGAAAGTTTTTTAGGCCAGGCTTGCTGCATGTGAGCCAGGAGGTTCCAGGAGACACTCATGAGCAAGGGGGTTCCAGGAGAATTACCTGGGTTCCACATGTGAACACCCTGTCCTTACTATATATCACTAGCTCTGCTCCTCCTGCTGGTGAGGGTGACTTCTTTTTCACCAGCTACTGCCTGAGCACAGGCACGCTAATGTGCCCTGGAATCAGCCCGAGTTTGTAGTTCAGGGGGACTTTACTGTGTCCCCTGGCAAGAGTCGCCTCCTTTGGGACCATGACTTCCAGTGCTGCAGAGCCCAGAAATGGATGGGAAGCACAAAGTCCCACAGTGGGTCTTTGGAAGTGATAGTAAGTAGGCCCACTCCCTCTTCCACTCATTGGTCCCCAGAAACGTTCCCAACGCCTTTGGGGACATGCGTCCTGAAAGATGGTTCTCCCTCCTTTCAGAAGGTTGCTGGCACTTCAGCCGTGCATTGGTTGTTCTAGCCCTCTGTGAGGCTGGTTGCTTCTGGAAGCATGGTGTGTGATACAATCAATGGTTGCATGATCAGGGACCCACTCTCGTACATTTTACTGGGATGTGGGTCACCTGGTTGGATGCTGTTGTGTGGGATTCGATGGTTATGGATCAGGATTTGTATAAGCGTCTAGAGTGGTGGTATCTCAGTCCCTGCTCACTCACAGAAAAGGCAAACTCTTAACTTGGGAGTAGGCATTTGTCACTATGAGGACCATATGGTCACTTGAGCATGGAAAATTTAATATAAAACATTATTAGCTATCACAGGGAAGGGGGGTAGTGAGAGATTGGCTAGTAGGAAGTAAGGAGAACTGTAAAGAACATGGGAATGGGGCATCTGGCTGGATCAGTTGGTAGAGTGTGCAACTCTCAATCTCAGGGTTGTGAGTTGGAGCCCCACATTGGGCGTAGAGATTACTTAAAAAAAAAAAACAAAAAAAAACAAAAAAAAGAATACGGCAATAGCAGATACAATGAGTAGCTAATAATCTCCTACTAGGGCTGCGATGGCAATTAACTATTTTCCCCAAGGCCTAATGGTGTATTTCATAGCTGCCACATGCCTATATCGAGGGGCTGTAAAACAGTTAGTTACCATTTGCCCCTTTAATTTTCAACACTATTCCAGGGCTTGGCTCAAAAAAGTGTCCCCTTGTGGTTAATTGTGGAACACCAGCCTGTCTGGACGGACAGTGCCTTCCCTTCTGAGGAAGCCAAGACCTGGCTGCAAAGCTTCCGCTTGCACTTTAGTTTCTTTCTTCATAAGCCTTCCGCACTCCTCGTTTACAAGGGGTTCACTTCACGGAAGCAGCTGCCTGTTGAAATTTGATCAACTGGCAGGAAGGGTTGAAACTGCATCCCACAAAGGTGTTAGATTAAAAGCTAGGCATTATCTAGCCCTTGTTTTATGACAGTTATCCAAAAGGATAGTTAAATCTCCAGTTATCCAAAGGGATATTTTGAATCTTGCAGACAATGCTATTTATGATTTGCGTGGTAAGCAGAGCCCTCTGTTGGCCAGTGTCTACTTTCACCCAGCCGTACCACCCTTTCCTTTTCTGCTCTCCCATGGAGCCAGTGGCAAATCTACACTACGTCCCAGTGGGAGTCAGATGCTGGGGACCTGCAAGTCCTAAAGCTGTTAGTCAGTTTCAGTGCTGCGCCCCCAGGGTTTCCTTGCTCTTCCTATCTAGCGAGGTTCTCTCACTTGTTTCCATCTGTAGCCTCCAAACTTGCTGTCCTAGGGCTTGTCAGTTCCCTGAAAGGAAACCTTGAAAACCCCTTCTGACTGAGACCACTTCGCTGAGGTTACTAACAACCTTTCTGCTTACTACACTCGTGCATCCTATCCCCCTGCTTATTTTGCCCTTTTCTGTCTGTCCCTGCAGAGCTCTTGCTGGACTCTCGCCTTCCATGAGTTATGCTGTTAGAGTCCACTGGAGTCCAACGGCCTAGGTTCGATTCCCAGCTTCCACCGCTTACTCATTCCTGTCACAGCTCTGAGACAATGGAGAGATTTGAATATGGATTGGGGATGAGCAGATACTATTAAAGAATTACTGGTCATTCAATGTGATAATAGCAGGGCAGTTACTTTTTTAAAAGACGTCCTTACCTAAAACGGGGAGGAAATTATATTTGGCATTTGCTTTTAAATACTCCAGTTTAAAGACGAATTGGGGAAGGGAGGGGAGCTGGTGAAACGAGATTGGAAGCATGGTAATAATTATTTAGGCCAGCGATAGATACATTATACATTAGATGGTTAATTCTACTCTTCTCTCTACCTTTGGGTAAGTTTGGAACTTCCTAAAATAAAAAAAAAAATTGCAAAATGAAAATGGTCTCATTCATAACTTGGATATAGGGTAACATGGGGAAGAATTAGTTGGCTGTAAATGAAGGTTATTTGGGAGAAACAGGAGAGAGTTTGCACTTGACATACAGTGGTTCATGGGGATACATGGATGTGGCAAAGGTAGTGAAAGACCAGGTTCCAAACAGAATATGTTTTGGTGGTACAAAGCTATTGCCTCTTAACCTGATTTCTGCCCTGTGGGCAGTAGGCATAACCTATGTGCTCCTGGCCAGCCTCCCACACTGGTTAGTTAACATTATCAGTTAGTCAGCTCCAGCACAAGCTGATTGAGTAAACAAGTAGGTTTGAAAGATATGGACAATAGTCCATTTATTTCAGTGACATTGATATTCCTGAGTTCATATGCTCGAATAGGGAAATGGTATCCAGTTGGTAAATTTGGAAGAACTCAAACAAATAAGCAAAGTAAAAACAATATTCCTTGATTCTCTTGACTATTTGGACCATTAAGCTTCTGTTTTCATATGTATAGACTGAGTCACAAATTCAGTTAGAGTTTGTAGTTTTAAGTATGACTCCACAGAATTACCTTTTATTTCAAATGTAATACTTATCACAAACTTAAATAGTTTAAACTTAAATAGTTATCACAAACTCCTTTTCAAAAAAGGAGTCATTGCTATGGGTGATTCACAGTAATTGCCAATCAGAATTTCTTACCTTGTAATTTTAATCTTCTGAAGTCAAGGCTGTGGGTACCAAAGCTTATTTTGTTAGGTTTCTTTGGCTTCTTGTTTTCAGATGAACCAAAAAGAGAGGACAAGTCTATTTCTTCCTGGGGAAAGATTCACATGTGAGGCATTGAGTCTGGACTGGGGGTTGGTGAGATTGACTGTGGCAGGGAGGGACAGGGGACTAAGCAACCCTTCTCTTCTATATTGTTGGGGTGGAGAGTAGGGGAATTGGGGAGGATGGGTAACTTTATTGGATTCTAATTCATTCTTACATTTTACCTAGAGGAATGAACCTGAGGAGCGTTCAGGGAGATACAGAAGAAAACATTTTGATGAGCAAGCAAAGTGTGTATGCGTGTGTGTGTGTGTTTGTAGAAATGGTCCTTGTGGTTGTCTTGAGAGTTCAAACTGGAGAGTAGAAACATATTGCCCACAGGGCTGTAGAATCACTATATGGTAGAGAACAATAGTTATCATTTATTGAGTGATTACTATATGCCACATTCTGCCAAACACCTTCCATGAATGATGCCATCCTAACCTTACAAAAACCACGTGGGGTAGATTTCTCCACTACCAGTATTTTTATAGCGGGGAAAATTGGCACAAACAGGCCAAGATCTCACTTAGCAAATGGCAGAAGTGGGATTTGAATGCAAGCGGTCTACCTGTAGAGCTGGTGACTAGCACGACATACTGAGAGAGACAGACTAGCACCAAGACATCAAGAGATTAAAAAAAAAACATTTAGGGGCGCCTGGGTAGCTCAATCGGTTGAGTGTCCGACTTCGGCTCAGGTCATGATCTCGAGGTTTGTGAGTTTGAGCTGACAGCTCAGAGCCTGGAGCCTGCTTCAGATTCTGTGTCTCCCCCTGTCTCTGCCCCTCCCATGCTCATGCTCTGTCTCTCTCTGTCTCTCAATAATAAATAAATGTTAAAAAAAATTTTTTTAATGGAACTATTTAAACACATGCTAAAGAGTATAATAAAACCCAATACCCAGCTTTAATAATGATCTGTATTTTCTCAAATTTATTTATCTCTCTCTCCTACTTGATTTCTAAGTACCTTAGAGTAAATTCCAAATTTCCTGTCATTTCACATCAAGAATTAATTTTGATTTGAAATATTAATGTGAGCAGAAAAACATGCAACTCTCCAAAGTGGGAGAGTGATCACCACGGCAATGTAAGAAAAGCCCATGTGGCCACCACCAACAGCTCCCACCTATCATTGGTCATAAGACACACAAGCCCCACCCATGGGCTACAAACGTGTGCTTTGCTTGGCATGTAGGGTACCTGTTTTGGAGAAAGATGCATCAGACTCTCAGAACCGAATTCATTAAACCAACTCCTTTCCCTCTGAATCCACATCCAAAAAGAAGTCTAAAAATTGGATTTTTCTGTGCAGCTTTGCCTGAGGGGAGTTAATGGGCTGCTCTGGTCCATTGAGATGTTTGGCCACTGCGAGAGTTTTATGTAAGTCTACACCACGTACTTCAATTCCTAGTGAGTTTATGAGCGTGACTCAGCATCCTTGAATTCAAGGACTCTCAAGAAAGGAATAGTAAGTTTGAGATTTTAGACATGCCAGCCCGAATGCCAGCCTCCAGGCCGTGGGAAGTGCTGATTCTACTTCCTGCGTGGTCTTCCCCGTTTGCCTTTGCTGCCCTAACTCAGCAGCTCAATCCTCAAATCCCCATGAAGCTACCTTCATCCTTTTATTTTAAAGGTAACTTATTTATTAAGAACGTAACATGTCTTTTTGATTGTACTAGTATTTTTTTAAATGTTTATTTTTGAGAGACACAGAGACAGAGCACGAGTGGGGAGGGGCAGAGAGAGAGAGAGAGAGGGAGACACAGAATCCTATGCAGGCTCCAGGCTCTGAGCTGGCAGCATAGAGCCGGACATGGGGCTCGAACCCACGAACTGCGAGATCATGACCTGAGCTGAAGTCAGACGCTTAACCGATTGAGCCACCCAGGCACCCCTGTACTAGTATTTTTATTGGAATTGCTATTTGTAAATGTTCTGATCACAGCGTTATATATTTTGAGTGGTCTACACTTAGTTCTATGTTTCTATGGGGAAAATAATCAGAAACACCTGCCTCTCTCCCTCTCTCTCTCTCTCTCTCTCTCATAGATGGGTTCTTACTTTTTTGCTTCTTTCTTTAATGTGGCAAAATATATATAATATAAAATTTCCATCGTAACTATTTTTAGGTGTATGGTCCTTATTTATTTATGATCCCTCATTCATTCATTAAGTCTACCCCAAGGCAGAATACCACTTGCTAAAACAACTGAGGATAAATTCAAACAGGCATTATGTTCATGCTATCCAAAAATTAAATTTCCAAAATCCAAGTATGCTTGAAAAACATCCACAGCATATCAAGATACAATAGAACTAAATTAATGCACAATGAATGCCTGATATTACACATTTAGACACTGTCTAGAAAGATCGAGTGGAAACTCTTCTGTTGATTTGTATATATTTTTGGATGATCTAGGGATTTTTTTGAGACAATTTATAAAATAGATCTTTGTTTTACACACACCACACACTTCAAATGTGGTTTATTTCCATTTAAAGTACTGTTTTAGATCGCATTTACACGAAGCTTCAGGTATTTATTTTTTGGCTCAGAAATCCAAATTCCTGTATGAAATTCGAAATTCTGGGCCTCAAATTTAAAAGTTTTTCAGTCTGAAGTAACTACTGAAGAGGGGAAAAAAGAAAATTGCATTCTTTTTTTTAATAAAGAGATTAACATTTTTTAAGGTTATTTATTTTTGAGACAGACAGAGAGAATGAGTGGGGGAGGGGTAGAGAGAGAAGCAGAGAAAATCCTAAGCAGGCTCTGCACTGTCAGCACGGAGCCGGATATGGGACTTGAACTCCCAAATTGTGAGGTCATGATCTGAGCCAAAACCAAGAGTCAGAGACTTAACCAACCGAGCCACCCAGGCACCCTGAGAAAATTGCATTCTTGAAGAAAAAGGTAAACATTAAAAATTTAAATTTCATTATATAATAACTTTTAAATGTGTTTTGAAATTTAGAAGGCATTTTATACATTATTCTCAAAATTGGAATGCTTTAGAAAAAAAATGACATTTATAAATGGCTCTTTTATCAGAGGGGGGGGAGGGGGATAGTGATTTAACTCCTAGTTGTCTAGAAGAGGAAGTTTTGCTCTTAGATATTTTATCTTATCTCATCTTATCTTATCTTATGATTTTTTTTTTTTTTTAAGTAGGCTTCATGCCCAGTGCAGAGCCCAGCACACATGCTGAGATCAAGACCCTGAGATCAAGACCACTGCTTAATCCCCCGGGCCACCTAGGCACGTTGCTATTAGGCATATTTTATTTTATTTTAATTTTTGTTTTTATTATTATTTTTAAAATCAAAACTGGAATTTTTTTTTTCAAATTTAAATAGAACTTGATTTAAACCTAAGGACAGAATGTCTTGATAAACATCAAAAAAAAGAGTTTTTATATTTTATCTTTATATATAAGTTCTATATATATCTATATATATAAGTTCTAGACAACTTATTTATTTTTGACAGAGAAAGACAGAGCATGAGTCGGGGAGGGGCAGAGAGAGAGGGGGACACAGAATCCAAAGCAGGCTCCAGGCTCCGAGCTGTCAGCACAGAGCCCGACGAAGGGCTCGAACTCACGGACCGCGAGATCATGACCTGAGCTGAAGTTGGACACTCAGCCGACTGAGCCACCCAGGCACCCTTATATTTTATCTTTAAAAACAAGAATGTAAAAGGTCTGTACACTTGAGAATTATGGTATGACATGGGAGTCTTTTGGACACACAGAATACAAAGGCATATTTTATTTTATTTTATTTTATTTTATTTATTTTTTAATCTTTGTTTATTTTTGAGAGAGAGAGAGAGAGAGACAGAGTGCGAGCGGGGGAGGAACAGAGAGAGAGGGAGACACAGAACCCGAAGCAGGCCCCAGGCTCCAAGCTGTCAGCACAGAGCCCGATGCGGGGTTCAAACTCACGAACCATGAGATCATGACCTGAGCTGAAGTCGGACACTTAACCGACTGAGCCACCCAAGTGCCCCACAAAGGCATATTTTAAACTGACTCTTTTTCTTTCCTTCTTTGAAGGTTCTGGTATCTTAACTATTTCATGGTTTTTGGACTATTCTCTTTGCTTCCAAGTTCTATTTCTCTTTGAGAACTCCAGACTATGCTGGCTAATTGTGGTGGAGAGGCGGTGGGGCCGAGAGGATCTTATTTGTTTAAATATCCTTTAATTCACAGAAATTTTAGCTTCAAACAAATATATTTGCACTATTATTCTTTCTGTCACCAAATACCAAACACATTAAAGCAAAATATTCAGATGCAATTCTTCACATTTTAGCAATAAAAGAGGAATGGTTTTTATTAGGTGTTTTTAAATAAAAGTTTGTTTGGAGTGTCCCTTTCCAAATAGGTAATCATTTTGGAGACCCTGAAATCTCTGAGCATTATTTTTATTTCAACATACTTTTAATGGTGTGTGAATCACACAACTCTAAACTCCTTTTGAAGAAAAATACTCTTGCAAACAGAAATTATCTTCTATGTTTAAAGGAGTTGCTTATTGTTGTACACAATTTTGTACCTATTCAGCGTCTACTACTTGAACAGGAACATAGATTTTTAAATATAAATAGTTTGACTCACCTTGTAGAAAATGAATTTAGCCTGAGGACAGAGTAACAACGTTTTAATAATATCCAGGTACTCAAAAGTGAAGCCTTCTACAGTAGAGGGTTAATTTTAATATAACGGACGCATCCAGGGAAGAGGTCTTTTTTTTTTTTTTTTTAAGTTTTCTTTCTTTTATGTTTATTTATTCTGAGAGAGAGAATGAGACAGCACAAGCGGGGGAGAGGGGCAGAAGGAGAGGGAGAGAAAATCCCAAGCAGGCTCCACACTCAGCTCAGAGCCTGATGCGGGGCTCAGTCTCACAACCACTGCAAGATCATGACCTGACTGAAATTGAGAGTCAGAGGCTTAACCTCCTGAGCCACCCCGGTGCCCCAGGAAAGAGGTCTTTTGAACCCATTTTAAAGAATTCAGGTGAGGGTCACCTGGGTGGCTCAATTAAGTGTCCGACTTCAGCTCAGGTCATGATCTCACAGTTCCTGAGTTTGAGCCCCACATTGGGCTCTGTGCTGACAGCTCAGAGCCTGCAGCCTGCTTTGGATTCTGTGTCTCCCTCTCTCTCTGCCCCTTCCCCCCAAAAAAATAAACACTAAAAAATTTTTTTAAAATAAAATTTAAAAATCCAGGTGAAATCGACTTACCATTAACAATTTTAAATAAACAATTCAGTGGCATTTAGTATATTCACAACCTCCACCTCTGTCCAGTTCCAAAACATTCCCCAAAGGAAACTCCATATCCATTAAGCAGTTGTTCCTCATTTCCCCTCCTCTCAGCCCTGGCGACAACCAGATGAGCTTTGGCCTCTTTGGATTTACCTATTTTGGATATGTCATGTAAATTAATCACACAATACGTGACCTTTTGTGTCTGCCTGTTTTTCACCTACCATAATGTTTTTGTAGTTCATCCACATCGTAGCTTGGAGTTTTAATATGTTTAATATGGATGGGATTGCCTCCACTGGTGAATACAGTTCCTTGAACCATATTTCTAGAATGTTCCCTTCTAAGCGTAGAAGGCTTTAGTGATGATGCCTGGGAGTCTTTATTATTTTACCACAATTAAAAAATAAATCTACATATTTTATCAAGTAATCTGATAAAAGAATTCCTGGCATGTCCAGAAGGAGGAGATTCTGAGCTTACAAAACAACCCACAGGGATGGATTTAGGTATAGGGGTTGCGAGGCAGCAGATGTTATGGTCCTCCCTCCAGAAGAAAGGTGTTATCAGACAGCTTCTGGAAATGCTGGCAGCAGACAGCCCTCAGCTGTCAGCCCCCTTCCTGGACAACCTCAGCCAAAGACAGTGGCCTCAGCCAAGGTCATGTTCTCTTCCTCGGTGGCCCTCATCCAGAGGATGATCATCATGAGGGTGTAAACCACCCTCTCATACTTCCCCGTGAAGTCTCTATAGGGCTGAGGTTTGGTCCTGCTCTCTTTCTTCCCCTTCTCTTCCACAGGTGCTGATTCCATGGGTGCTCCCTGCTAAACCTTGGTGACATCTACTCATTTTACTCCCTGATGTGACTTCTCCAGAGATGGGAGGCATGTTAGCTGTCCATCCTGGGTCACTTAGGGTGACTGATAATGCTGAGGTTGGCTCGAGATACTGGCTTGTTTCAGAACTTGTCTGTTTTCTAAAAGGAAGACAGTGCCCTTCAGTTCTCTATTGCATTTGGGTAGCTCGTGAATAGGCTCTTCAGAAATTAAACATAACTTTGTGCAAACTCTGGGTTCACTAAACAGCTCTTTTTCTGTTTTCATGTATTTAGTCAACATATTTGTTAAGTGCCTACTATGTGTCTGCACTGTTCTAGATGTTGTGATACAGAATATCCTTCTATATTGAGTCCCTACCATGGATCTGCACTGTTGTAGATAGAGCAAAGAACAAAACAAAGTTCTTGTCTTCATGGATAAAACCCACATTCTAGTTCACCATTGTATGCCCAGTACCTGGCTCAATAAACACTTGTTGAACGACTATATGAACGACATCAGCTTGACCTACGTTGTTACAAGCAGATCTCTCCTGTGGGATGCACTCATGATGTGCTGTTGTAGCTTAAGTATTTTGGTTTTCTCATTTTTCCTGCCCTGCATGTGCCTTTGCCTCCAACTCTCAAGAACTGTCAATAAATTTTTAAAGTATGCTAGTTGTTTGCAAAGAAGATTCTAGAGTTTTTCCTGCCACGGAGAAATCTGACAACATGGGCCAGCAGTTCGGCCTTGAACACAAGCAGCTGATGGGTCTGTGAGTCACCATTTGCCCCAGGGGAATGCCTAGTCACCGACATCAGGTGCCCAAGAGCTCTTGGTAAATGTCAGATGCTACTGTTTGTGGTGGGTGGTGTTGGTGTCAACTTGGCGGTAGGAACAATCACTCTAAAAAAAGGAACGGTTGCTACTCTCCTGCGAATGAGGTCTGAAACAGGAAACGGGTCTGAAAGCCGAGGGTCTGGTGACACCATTATTCCTAACCAAGGCCCAATTTACCAAAAACAGGGAAATCATACAGGTATTTAACTTCTGGGAAGAGAAGCACTACAAAAACACAGATATAACAATCCTTTAAAAATTGATAAATAGAAGAGTCACATCACTTAAAACGAATGGGGTACTATTATATGCATTAATTGGATAGACATCTAAGACCTATTATTAGGAGGAAAAAGCTGGCAGATTAATGTGTGCCTTTTCTATTAAAACAAAACACTACCAAAAATAATGACACACACAGTGATGTTATTAGACAACACAGGGGCACATAAGTGCGTGTCTGTCCAGAAACAGGTTGGTACCATACTGATAATAAGGTTACCCTGGACAGGATGGAAAGTGAACAGGACTGTGGGTCATGGTCAGAAGGAACTTACCCTGTAATATTTCAACTTTTTTAGAGGAACGTTTCATTTATAAGTTTTAAAACTTAAAATTAATTTTAAAAGAAAAATGTTAATAATTGTTAGAGCAGACCAACAGTATACATGATTCTTCGTAAGGCACAGAGCATTAACCTCCTGATCACGTTCGTTAAGTAGATGTGGTTCCTTGGCTTTCTAGAATATCATGTCTGAAACAGACCACGTAAAAGATGCCCACACAAGGCAGAGTTACAAACATGAAAAGAAGTATTGTCATAGGTAAGCCCACTAACATTGGAATCCACATTTGCCCAACAGGCCTATACTGGATTTAATCAATAGTGTTGTGGGTGGCTCAGTCAGGTAAGCGTCAGACTTCAGCTTAGGTCATGGTCTTGCAGTTGGTGAGTTCAAGCCCCACGTTGGGCTCTCTGCTGTCAGCAATGAGCCTGCTTCGACGAACCCCTCCCTTGCTTGTACTCTCTCTCTCTCTTTCAAAAATAAATAAGCATTAAAAAACAATAGCTGTTGGGATGATTACTGAGGATGATGAGATTATGCACAATGCTTGGCTAGCTAAAATGTAACACGGAGATCTCTGGTGGGCTGCAGTTAAGCTTGGAGGGGGTGCGGGCACCTTGGAATGCCCAGGCCTGCATAGCCCCCCTGCCTGCGGAATGCCTAGGCGGCCCTGACAAGTGTTTCTGCAGTCCTTGGGGAACTCTGTTATCTCTACATTGTATTCTCAGTTTAGCAGAACAGTAGGACACATAGGCCCTTGCTGCCCACCTCTGATTTTAGTAGTCTCTTGTGCTTGTTCACCTTTAAGTCATGTGCCCTTTGTTCCTGCACGCCCGGAATGTCATACACCCTCTGTACACAAGCCCACTAAGATTTATGATTAACCTGACACCACAATAAACGAGAATACGAGTGAGGCGAACGGGGTCTTCGTCTGCAAACTTTGACCCCCAGGCCTTCTCCTGTCTCTCCTAGCAAAGTGTGGAGTAATCTTTCCTCCGTGAGCACAGGGTTTGCCGTCCATTCCTGGCAAGTGGTGCCCCGTGTGAGCGCTTGAGACCGACCCGAAGGGACGCTCGAAAATGAAAGTCTGCGCAGTAAGTCGCCGGCTTCTCTTCCGAGAACAGCCGAGTTCTGGAACTTTTCAGGCCTGGGTTTTGTTTTCCTTTTCTCTTTACTCTCGTGCGTTATTAAGACTTTCTACCTGGGGCAGCCTCATGCTCTGAACAAAGGCGATATATCAAGGTCCTAAAGCAGTGACTTGAAGCCAATGGGGCAGATAGAAATGAGAAACAATTACGGCATATGCTTCGGGTTGCCTTAGATATTAACCCATGGCTTCCCCAAAACGGCACTCTGGATGTCGACGTCCGGCAACGTGTGGGTGCCAATCTGAAATGGAAGCACGAACTGGGTTATAAGTTCCCTCTTTCTGCCCTAACAACACAGGGGTCAGTGCGAGCAGCTTTGGCTCCTTCACACGTGGATGTTCTTCCCGATGCATCCCTTCCTCCAGGTAAGGGCCTCGTGGAGGCTGTTACTTTACCTCTCTGTGCTGAGAAAGAGGTGAAAAGGATTCCTCAAGCCATTGGGAATGTACGTAGCTTCCCGCTGCCTCCACCCGAATGGGGGGACCCCCCTTCTGTTCCCATGCCGCCACCAAGATCTCCGTGTTACATTTTAGCTAGCCAAGCATTGTGTATAATCTCGCCATCCTCCGTAATAACCCCAACAAATAGTGTTGAACTTTGATATTTGTAAGGTGCTTTATGGTTTTTAAACCATTTCATTTGAATCTCACAGTTGTATCTTGTTCAGTAGGGCCAGATTCATCGTCTCCATTTCACAGATTGGAAAACTGCGGTTCAGAAAAATGACTTGTCTAAGATCAAAGCCAGTAAAGGGGCAGGGCACCTACATCTTCCAAGAGCTGAAAGCCTTCTGTAATTCATCCACTCGATAAATTCAACTCCAGTAGTTAATAGTAGCTGCCAGACCCGAGAGTTCATCTTTTTGCTGGCTGAGTTCACATTTTGGCAGCCCTCTCTACCGACTTTCTGCTTGAACCTAAGTGGGTGGATGCACATTCAAAAACCAGTTTTAGAACCTAGTGCATTCACCCAAGGGGATTTCCAGCTAGTGGGAAGTTTGCTGTCCAGGGCAACACTCAGCCTCCGTCCTGCCACAGATGCAAGTGATAAATGGCCTGGTGCTGGGCTGGATACCACAGCCCCATGCTGCCTGCCAGTAGCTGCTACTTTTGTCAGGTTAGTTTTTCATGATGGGTCCACATCCTGTCTCCCCAGCTAAGTCAGAGTCACAGGAACCTCCTTTTCTGCTTCCTATCCTTCGGTAGTCAGCCTGTCAACGAACACACACTTGATAAACTCCCTCGGCCTTCTAATGTAGCCACAACAGGACACGCTTGTGTGTAGCAACATATTTAAAAAATTAATCCACTGCCCATGAGAATCGACACTTCTGAAAATAAACTCTTGCTCTTCCTCCTCACCCCTGCAAACCTGCTCCCCCTACACTCTTCTCTATCTCAATCAATGGCAATTCAACCTTTGTAGCTGGTCAGCCCTCACCTGGAGTCACTTCTTTCTTTTTTCGCACCCTATTTCCATTACTTTAGCAACTCTTGTTGGCTCTACCTTCAAATTCCGTCCATGGGGTGCCTGGGTGGCTCAGTCAGTTAAGCCTCTGGCTTCGGCTCAGGTCATGATCTCACTGTTCGTGAGTTCGAGTCCCACGTCGGGCTCTGTGCAGACAGCTCGGAGCCTGGAGCCTGCTTCGGATTCTGTGTCTCCCTCTTTCTCTGTCCTCCCTGCTCGCGCTCTGTCTCTCAAAAATAAATAAAAATTAAAACAACAATAACAGCAAACAACAAATTCTATCCAGAGTCCATACGACCTCTACTGCTATCTCCATGGTACATCACCTGGGTCATTAGAATGGCCTCCATTTGTATCTCCCTAAACAGCCCTTTGCAGCCAGTTTCTTCTCAAGATAGCAGCCAAAGGATCCCGTTAACCACCCAGGCAGACCATATCACTCCCTCTACTCAAAACCCTCCAACTCGGAGCTTGGCTCGGCAAAATCCAGCATCCTTGCATAGTCCTACATAGTCCCTGATTCCATCCTTTCCTTTTACTCTTCCTACTGGCCCACAGCTCTCCAGGGCCCCTAGAATTCTCTTTCTCATGCACCCTATAGTTTATTCTCTCTCCTCTGGGATTTTGCACACAGTCTCACTCTCCCTGAAATGCTCTTTCCCTGTGATATCATAGCTAGCTTTCTCATCTTCAAGTCTTGGCGTAAATGTCACCATATTAGGAGGCTTTCTGTGACCACCCTATATAAAACTACGGACAACATCCCTCTCCCCACTACACACACACACACACACACACACACACACACACCCCTTCCTGGCACTTCTTGTGCCTTATTTTCCTCCATAGCCCATATTACCTACTAACACACTAAAGAACATACTTGTTTTGTTTGTCTAACTCTCTGCCTAGAACGTTTGCTCCAAGAGAATAGGGATTTTTGTTTCTTTTGTTCGCTGCTGTATCCCTAGCGCCTGGTACAAGTCTGGCACATAACAGATGCTTATAAAGTATTTGCTGAGTAAACCAGATTGGCAAAGATGAAAAATTAGATGGGAGCTTGACTGGTGGGGGCATACGGAAATAGGTACTTTCACATGTTGCTGTCAGAGTACAAATTGGAATTGCCTCCTTGGAGAGCAATCACAAGATCCATCAAAATTTAAAAAGGCATCTTACCTATGACCCAGCATTTAGCTGCCAAGCATTTACTCAATAGGTATATGTGTTGTTGTTGTTTTTATTTATTTGGAGCAGAGAGAGAGAGAGAGCGAGAGAGCGCCTGGATCACAGGAACCATCCCTGAGATGGTAACCTAAGCCTAAATCAAGAGTCTTAGCTTAACAGACTGAGCCACCCAGTGCCCTGCAGCATTATTTTAGTGACAAAAAGTTGGAATGAACTTAAACGTCCCTGAATAGGGGGTCCGATTGAATCACATACGGGCATCAGTATGACTCCACAATATATAACTGTTAAAGTGATAAAGGAAGAAACACACGGCTTGTTGTGGAACAGTCTACATGATGTACGGAGTGGAACAAGCCAGGGCAGAAATATGTGGAGTATGTCACGCTTTGGGTGAAAAAAGGAGGGGGGGGGGGTGTAAGTACATATACTTGCAAGTTCCTACAAGCATAAATAAGAGTATAAATAGCCTGGAAAATTGCAGGGAACTAATGATAGAGGTTGCCCACACACTCCCCCCCCCCCCTTTTTAAGGGAGTTACTTAAGGACCAGTGACCCTGAAAACGACTTAAAAAATCATCGCGATATAGTACTTTTAAAAAACCTACTTCTGGAAGCGCCTGGCTGGCTCAGGTGGGGGACCGTGGGGCTCTTGCTCTCGGGGGTTTGAGCCCCACGTTGGGTGTGGAGATGACTTAAAAACAAAAGATCTTAAAAAAGCCCCCAGAAACCCACTTCTGTAATGTGTCAATGCGTGCTCTTCTGGTAGCTTTTACTCTGTGTGGGGCTGACGCGGTAAAAATCCGCCCTAAGCACTGCTCTGAAGGCACGGGAGTAGGAAGGAGGACCTTTTATTTCCTCCGGGAGTGAAGCCAGTAAAAAGTATGAATAGATTCAGGCCAACCTCGTGCTCGGCGACTCGGGGCCTGCCCCGCCTTCCCCCCCAGCCGGGGCTGCCCGTCGGTGCTGCCCTCCGCCTGGAGTCCCTGCTTCCTCCTTAGAGGGCAGCAGCAGAGCGTGTTGGGGACGCATGCGTCCCCATTTGCGCCTGGGGAATTAAAAGAAAAGAGGGGGGAAAAAGCCCCAGCGCAACACGCGCCCCAAACAAAACCTAAGTGCAGGAAAGCGCGCGGCCGCGCAGACCTGGGCCGTGCAGGCGTCTCGGCCTCGCCCGCGTCCCCGGCCGCGGCGTGATGCGCACGGACTGGCCCGCGACGCCCGGCCCCGCGACTGTCCCCGCACCTGGACGCCGGCCGGGTGGCCGCACCCCAGCCGCGCTCGCTCGCCGCCGCCGCCGCGGCCGTCTCCCAGTGTGCCGGCGCCGTGGGGCACCTCGCTCCCCATGGGGCCGCGGGACTGGCTGAGGACCGTGTGCTGCTGCTGCCCGTGCAGCTGCCTGGAGGGGCCCGCCGTGCCCGAGAAGGAGCCCCTGGTCAGGTGGGTGCGCGGCCGGCCGCGCGGAGCCTGGTGCCTGCGCGCTGGTCCGAGCTGGGGAGGCGGGCTGGGCTTCGCGGTGCCCCCTGAGGCGCCCCTTGGTCCCTTCCTGGAGACCCTGCCCCCTGGGTGAGACTTCTGCCCGCCGCCACAGATCCCCGGAGACGCCGGAGACCCGGGTGGATGCGTGTGGAAATCCGCGCCAAGGGAGGGACCGGAGAGAAGTTTGCAAAGGGGCTCGATTTGGGTCCTTTGCTGTGACCGACTGCGTACGGATAGGCGTATTTCAGTGAAACGGACGCCTGTGAGTTTCTGTTTCACCCAGGGGGAAAAAAAAAACAAGTTGGATACTTTGCATTCAAGTTTATTACCAAAGACAGACAATTTAAGTGACTGAGCACAGGGGATATTTTTCACATTAAAAAAAATGCCTATTTTCTGAAGGGGCATCCTGTTCACTGGGATGTGGTCTCATTACAGGTGAAGTTAGGAAGCGTGAGGAAATTGGATGCACATTTGGCGTGGCTTTGTTGAAGGGCCGTACGACACAGTTTTGTTCGGGGCTGTCATTTTAAGCAATTATTTTGTACCTCCGCTTTGATGAAACCAAGGTTCCACAAGGGCATGCCTTGGAGGTAGACGGGATAGAAACGAAAGATTTAACATGAAATTAGGGAACAGGACGTGAAGTGAAAGTCAAGGGTTTGGTAAGCAAATATTGAAGCCAGTGTTTTTTTTATGCAATGTACAGTTAACAAGATAAAGCTTTCGTTACTTTTCCAAAGCATGATTTACCTTTTCTTACTCTGTCAGGTCCAAACACTTCCCTTGACTTTTGAGGTCTTATGTATCCCCTTACTGTCTGCCCACTCTTATTTTCCAGCATATTAAATACTGCGGACTCCTTGATTTAACCAGACAGGCATCCTGGCCGCTCTAGGAACCATCCAGCCTTCTTATTCCCCTCACGATTGCCTCAAGGAGTGACCTTTATCTTTCCCACCCCTCCTAAATGCTGTTTCTCAACACCCTCCCCCACCCCCGCCCCCAAGCAGTCTTCTTGGATTGCTTTCTGCTTATTCATCTCTCACTCCTATGATTTAGGGTTTGGGATTTACCATCTGCCCCTCACTGCTTAGTGAGCGCACATGTATGTAAACATACAGGTCAAGTTCTTTTATATATAAACAATTGTACACACAATACACCATGTTTTTGTATGCCCTTGCTGATCGTTTCCCACTTAGATTGTTAGGTCAACATGGGCAGGGAGACATCTGGTGAAGTTCCCTTGGTCCCAAATGAAGTGGGTAACAACCTAGAATTTCATGCTTGGCTTGTACATCCAACTTGTCAATATTCACTGTCACTAGAAATACAGCACTCCTTCTCAGTGCCTTGGGTCTTTCCAGTCTTCCATCCAGGATTGCTATTGGAGTTAAAAATCTTGACCTGCCCTGGTTTACTGTAAGTCAGTACATTTTGCAAGTGATTTTTAGGAGGATGGAGCCAATGGGGGACAGAACAGTATGTATAGTCCTCACGAGTCAGATTGTTTGGGGTGAAAATTCCAACTGGGTGACTGGGCACAAATTATGGAACTTATTTGTGCCTTAATTTACTCATCTATAAAATGGGGATGAGAACAGTGTGTACCTCAAAGGGTTTCCATGAGAAATGAAATGAGCTAATCCCTGTGTTTAGTAGAATGTCTGACACATAGTAAACACTCAATAAATTCTAGTTGTTGTTAATTATCATTGTTATTCTTCTGAGCATGTGAATATGAATGGACTGGTCTTTTGTGGTTTAGTGTCAATTCTGGCATCGTTTCAGGGTAGCAAGGTTTGGGAAGAGCCACTTAGTGATTGATGTGTGGGGCAGTGATAGGTGTGTGTGTGGGTACCTGTATGTTTTTTCCTACTCACGTCATCAGGAGGTCTGGTTTGAAATCCTTTTTGTTTGTTTATTTATTCTTAAAGTGAGAAGTTCAGTGTTTTTTTTTTTTCCTTTGTATATTCACAAAGTTGTGCAATCATCGCCACTCTCTAATAGAGAACATTTTCATCACTACTGAAAGAAACACCACACCCATTAAGCAGTCACTCGCCACTCTCCCTTCCTTGCCCGGCCCCTTCTCCTGCAGCGACTAATCTGCTTTCTGTCTTCATAGATTTGCTATTCTGGAAATTTGGTATAAATGGAATCACACATATGTGGCCTTGGCGTCTGGCTTCTTTGACTCAGCATCGTGTTTTTGGGGTTCATCCATGATGTAACATTTACATACCTCTTATCCATTCATCAACCAGTGGGCATTTGGGTTGTTTCTGCTTTGGGGCTGTGAACGTTTGTGTACAAGTTTTTGAGCAGATGTGTGTTTTCAGTGATCATGGGTATATGCTCAGGAGTGGAATGGCTGGGTCGTATGGTAATTCTACATTTAACTTTTTGACAGACTGCCAGATTGTTTTCCAGAGTGACTGGTTTGAAATCTTGGTGTGGTGAGATCATGTGGCCAGATGGCCTTAATTTTAATTTTATGGAGAACTTCATTCTTTACATCATCTTTTGTCTTTTTTTTCCTTTCATTTATAAAGAAAGGTTTTGTATAGATGCCCTCCTCTCAGCTAAGTCCTTGATGGTAAAGTAATGGTTTTCAAGTTTTGCTTCATGCCCTTAGGTAACGGTACCTGGAGGAGGTATGGTTGGGGAAATTACACTTGTCTTTTGTCTGCATGGTCACCTGCAATCCTGTTCCAGAATGCACTAAGGATTCTTGTTCTTTAACGAAAACCGGCTCTTAGTCTCTCCTCCTTTGCCAGTCTGATCATGCCTTTTATGTTTCGACCTCATTCTTTTTGCCTTTTCTGGAACCGTGTACCTGAAGGGAAAAGCATGTCCCTTGTCTGGTTTGCGATCTGTATTTCTCTCTGTTCCACTGGTTCTTCCTTTCCCCTTGTTCTAGAAATATGCTGAGGCCTCCCCTGACTGAAAATTCATCCTGATATGGCCAAGCCCTTTAATTGCCATCCTTTGCTTTCCTCTGTGGCTGGCACAAATGTCTTGAAAGAGTTGTTCACTGTGCCCCCCTCCCTGTCTTCTTTAGCACCCATCCACCGTGAAGTGTGGTTTCTGCCCCCTGGCTGACTACATGAACACTGCTCTCTTGAGGGTTACAAGAGAAAGAAGTGTGATGTTGTATTCTCAGCGTGCAGGACACAGTTCTGTGCTGACCCTCTGCGCCTTCTTTCGTGCTTCCTCTTTCCCCGGATTCTCTGATTTTGCTTTCTCTAGTTTCTGCTTGTGACAGGTGCAGTCACACTGCTTTCCCTCCTGGTGTCTTTGCCCATGTCACATTTGGTAGCTAAACATCTTTTTGTTTTTTTCTTTTTATAAACTTTTTTTAACGTTTATTTATTTTGGAGAGACAGAGACTAAGCATGGTCGGGGGACAAGCAGAGAGAGAGAGGGAGACACGGAATCTGAAGCAGGCTCCAAGCTCTGAACTGTCAGCACAGAGCCCAAAGCGGGGCTTGAAATCATGAACTGTGAGATCACGACCTGAGCCAAAGTCGGACGCTTAACCGACCGATCCACCCAGGGGCCTCACTTTTTGTTTTTCTGTCCTACTTCTCAAGAGTCTGCTCTTCTTAAGGCCCATGTCAGTTGCCAGCTTTGTGATGAAGCCTTGGAAAGTTTCCCCAGGTTGTGATGGTTTCTCTTTACTTCCTTTTCATCCCTCGGTCACTCACCTGTGCTTATTACAGTTCGAAGGTGGGTGCTGCCACCCCAGCCAGATTGCCCAACTCCTTAGCCGCCCGGGGCTGCTTCACCAGCGAATAGGTGAGCAGTCCTCTCTAATGCCAGGAAGCTTGAGAGTAGGTCTGGAGAAAGGACACGTGGCCTGACCTTGACACCAGGCTCCAGGCCCAAAGAAAAGCAGAGGTTTTGTTCAGTTTCACGGTTTTCTGCCCTTGACTCCGATTTTAGGACGGAATCCTAGAAGACTCCTGTTTTCAGTCACCGTGGAAGGTCGGAGGTTCTGCGTGCCATTCTTCCCTGCACTAATTCCTTTCCCTAATGTAAATAGTGATCAAAACCACAACGAACCAACGTGCATGGAGGACAAATGGATTTTTTTGGAATGGCGAGCTCATTGATCACTTGTCTGTACAACAGTAAATGACTTTTTGGCTCGAGGTTTCATGTTACTAATTAAAAGGAACGTATGGGGTGCGTATCGTTAGTTTCCTAGGACTGGCGCAACAAACTACCATGAATTTGGTAGCCTAAACCAACAGAAATGTATTCGTTCACAGTTCTGGAAGCCAGAAAGACTCTAGGGAGAATTGCTTCTTGCAGGATTCAGCTTTGGGTGGCTCCTGGTGTCATTGGCTTCTGGCAGCTCAGTTGCAGGCTTTGCCTCTGTCTTCTTCCCTGTGCTCTCTCCTCTGTCTCAAATGCCTATCTCTTTGCTCTTGCCAGGGCACCAGTCATTGGATGTAGGGTCCATTGTAAATCCAGGTTAATCACGTCTCAGGATCCTTAACTTAATCACACCTGCAAAGCCCCTATTTCCAAATAAGGTCACGTTCACAGGAAGCGGGGTTTGGGACTTGGACGTATCTTTTTAGGGGATGCTATTCAACCCACTACGGGGTACTTTTGGGAAAATGAGCTCAGTGAGCTTAATGCATTGGTTTTTATTTCACTTTTATAGCATGGCTTTCTTCCATCGGCGATGAAAGCATACTCTTGCCATATAAAAATCCCCCATGAGCGTGAGTTGTGACCCTTGAAATGATATGATTCTAGAGGTGCAGCTGCAGTCAGCACAGCCTTTAAGCAGAGCGATGTCCAAGCCCTCTGGCACCAGAGTTTACTGCCACATGACATTCAATACAGACGGGCATGGGGGGCCTGGAAGAGCCTGCCACGGAATGACACTAAAGCATATCTCACGAGGGTCACTGAAGTTTTGCAGAGAAGTGCAATTCTTACTCTCTAAATGTTACTTACTCTAAGCTCTAATTTCTGTGGGCTGTCGATAACCGATAAGCACCACGACTGTCCACTTGTTGAAAAGCTAAGGAAGAAAGGGGGAGAATTACAACCACGGCTGAGTTTTCGTTTGTGGCTCTCCCTTCAGCCACCTACGTGAACCACATAATGAGCTTCCACATCTCTTTGGCTCCCTGCTCTCCTCCATGCCCGTCCACAGCCTCTGCGCCAGATAGCAGAATTTACGGACGTATCTCTCAGAATTTACAGCCGTCGGGGTTTCCTTTTTCTGCAGTGCCTGGAGTCCCCAGTAGAGAAAAATAAAATAAAACCTCAGTTTGCTCTTTGATGGTTGTTCCATGCGGTTCTGAGAAGGCCTGGAACAGGGCGTGTGAGCGTGGGCAACAGAATGGAACTTCCGGAACCATCGAGGAACGTTCCGTCTGCGGCTCCTGCTTGGGTATGCAGACGGGGGTGAGGACTGAGGTGGGGACGGGAGCCTTCCCCGCTCAGCTCTCCTGACCTTTCATAGGTCGTGCTTAGCGTTCCCCGTGTACTGGGCGCTGCCTGTACGCCTGTTACTTAAATCTTTGCCGTAACCCTGTGAGGTACACCCGATTCTCGTTATTCTTTGTGGCTATGTGCTGTGGCCCCCGCAGATGGTGACTGAAAGTACTCATTGCTCCAAGGGGAAAATCCAGGGTTGTTGTCCTGCGAGTCGACTTGTCAGCTGGTCCACACGTATCTTGTTTTCTGTGTGCTTCTGCGTAAAGACACCTTAGTTTTAGTATATTGTTGATTCATTGACATTGCACTCAGGGCCAGCGGCACTGTGACTGATGCCTGAGTGAGGCTCGTCGAACACACATATTTTAGTTCTGCCGCACCATGCTGGGGGGCCATTCTAAACAGCAGAATCACCAATAAATAGCACAAAAATGCAAATGACGCGGCATTAAATACACCACGAAAAGTCCACTCGTGTACAGGATGACAGCTGACACAAAGAGGCAGAGCATTGCCTTGTTGGACCTCAGCTGGGGACGTGCCCCTCCCTCGGGGGCTGCCAAAGCACCACCAGCATCGGTGATTTGATTTCGGAGGACAGATAAATTTCAGTACGTGGGAAAAGGTACAGATATGGTAATGAGGAGCCTCAACTGTCATTGGGTCTATAATCCCCACCTGACAGTTGAAGAAACTGAGGCACAAGAGCTTCTGTAGCTAGCTCAGAGGCATAGCTGGCTGAGCTGGGAATCAACTCCTATTCTATTCTAGTGCCGTAGAAATAGCAGGGGCCACCTAGTATGCAGGGAGGGGTGTAGCTAGCGGCTTATGGGCTGTGTGCTAGAAACTGTGTTTGACGGATGAGACTTGCCCTGAATCGTTACAACCTGGGATCGAGAGCCACTGGACCCGATTTTCTGATTCAGGCTGGTGAAAGCAGGTGCCTGTGGGAAAGGAAAGTGGTGGGTTTAAGTTATTTGGAAGGCAGTCACCACCAGCTCAAGAAGGACAATAATCCTTTCTTCACATGTGTGCAGTTTTTCATTTCGCGGCGTGGGCTCCCGTGACCTCTGAGTTGAATAAATTGTCTTCTCCCCTCGGAAGGGCTTTAAAAAATGTTGGCTGAAGTGTTCGTGTCAGTGAGATCTCTCAGCCCGGGGCCCAGATGGCCTGACTCTTTTCCCATTATGTGTGGCAGGCTCGTCTGAGCTAACACAGCTCACCCATGACTTCCTGCAGAACTGGCAGGTACAAAGCCTGGAGCCCTGGGCCAGACGGTGATTCACAGGAAGCGCCTAGAGAGGCACAAAAGATTCCTGCTGCAGGAAGGGGCTGGAAGGATCTGTTGCAAAGCCTGTACATTTACCTTCTTAAAAGAGAAGAAGGGTGGAGGTCAAGGGCACAGTTCCCAGAACAGGGCCTCACGTCCAATGAGTAGGAGGTAAATGCTTTACCAAGAAGTCAGCCCCTCAAGGTTGGTCTAAGGATGACTTTTAAAGGTTTTCTTCCCAGGCCACCTCCAGTGTCCCTCTTCCCCATTCGTGAGTTGCATAAGTCAATCTCAGTGACATTGGAAGTTCCTGAGAAGATGAAATTTCTTTCCCTTAGGCATCGCATGATCTAGGTTTCCTGGAACTTTTCATTCTCTAGATCTCTTGAAGTGATCTTATCACTCCAGCTTTGTTTAAAAAGTAAATTCTGCTTAAATGTTGGGTAAAATAGGTGTTTGGTTTTTTTTTTTGTAGTTAGTAATGGAAATCCTTTTTAGTCTGGTTAATAAATAGTTTTGTACCAACTGTATGCTATGCACTCTGTTCTTCTGTGCTTTTTTTAGGGAATAATTTTGGTGAGACAGTGTGTATCTATCAGTCCCTTGTACTGCCTGAAAGGTGGTAAGAGTTTACTGTATTGCCTCTTATTATTTTTTTCCTAGCTTTTAAAAACTCAGGTTTATATGTATAATATTAGAAATTAAAAACATATAAAAATATGTGCAGTATAAACAACACCTATGAAGTGAATATTCTTGTAACCACCTTCCAGGGCAAGAGATAGCTGCCTTTCATCCTGTATCCCCCACTCCTGATTGTATCTAGACCTTTGTGATAGTCATTTCCTGGCTTTTCTTTATAGCTTTCCCACATATGTGTGCACCTTAAAAGTGTATTTTCATTTTTGCCTGCTTTTAAACTTTACCTAAGTGAGACCAAACTGTGTGAGAGCCATCCAAGTTGCTATGTATAGCTTGGTTTGTGATTCTCATTGGTTTATAGGGCATCCGTTTTGTTCATCTGTTCTGTTGGCAAACTTTTGGGTGGTTTCCATGTTAGGGCTATTATACAAGGTTTCGATTTTAGAGTCAGCACATAAGGTAAAACTGTTCATCCTTCAGCCATAGTGGTCTCAGATACACCAAGCACGCTGCTGCCTCAGGGCCTTTGCACTTCCTGCCCTGCCCACTTAGAATGTTCTTCCTCCACTTACCTGTATGCGTAACTCCCTCACTTTATTCAAGTCAGTGCTCGAAATCATTTTGTCATAAAGTGCTTCCCTCACAACCCTTTTTAAAACAGTGTCCCCATGCCCTTTCTCTGTCCCTCATCCACCATGTGAATAAAGTGCTTCAGAGCACTGTCACCTGACATAACTGTCTGCTTCTTCCCACAAGACTGTGAGCCTACTTTTATAAGCTTAAATAGCTAAAAAATGTTAATTGGCCTGTGAGTCTGGACACAAGGATTCTAGACTCATTTCTGCCATTCAGAGCCCTGTGAACTCGGGAAACAACAATTCATCATTCAGCAAATATTTATTGAGCATCTTCCACGAGCCAGGTGGTGTTCTAAGTGTTTGCAGTATATCACTGAGCAAAGTAGGTAGTGATCCTGTCCCCATGGGGCTTTTATTCTAGTGGGAGAGGAAGCAGCAAACATAATAGGTAAATTGGAAGGTAAGTAAGTGTACAGGACAAAGAAAAGGCAGAGCATGGGCAGGGGAGCATGCTTGCCATTTTAAGTAGATTATTCAGGGCAGGCTTCATTGAGGAGCTGGTGTTTATTTTATTTATTTACTTATTAAAAATTTACTCTTAATGTTTATTTGTTTTTTTTTAAATTTTTTTTTTCAACGTTTTTTATTTATTTTTGGGACAGAGAGAGACAGAGCATGAACGGGGGAGGGGCAGAGAGAGAGGGAGACACAGAATCGGAAACAGGCTCCAGGCTCCGAGCCATCAGCCCAGAGCCTGACGCGGGGCTCGAACTCACGGACCGCGAGATCGTGACCTGGCTGAAGTCGGACGCTTAACCGACTGCGCCACCCAGGCGCCCCAATGTTTATTTGTTTTTGAGAGAGAGAGACAGAGTGCAAGCAGGGGAGGAGCAGAGAGAGAGAGAGGGAGACACAGAATCCGAAGCAGGTTCCAGGCTCCGAGCTGTCAACACAGAGCCCGATACAGGGCTCGAACTCACGAACCGTGAGATCATGACCTGACGTTGGACGCTTAACCATCCGAGCCACCCAGGCGCCCCGAGGAGCTGATGTGTAAATAAAAATTTGGAGGGGAGAGAGTGAGGTGTGTGGATACCTGGGGGAAAGCATTCTAGGTAGAAGGATCAGCCAGTGTGACTGAGGAGTTCAGGGAACAGCGAAGAGGCCAGAGTGCCTGGGGTGTCATATGGGGCCTCACAGAACACTGGATGACTTCGCCTTATATTCTAGACTGAATGGGTTTTGAGGGAGGGGTGACGCGGTCTGATTTACATAGTAAAGGGATCGCTTTGGCTGTTGTATTAGGGATGGAATTGGTGGGAGGCAATGGTAGCAAGAGGTAGATCAGCGGAAAAAATAATTGGAGGGATTCTTACATAAGATGTACCGTCCCACCCTGGCTCACCAGATCCCAGACTCTGTGGTGTGGTGTGTTAGTGCCTATTCCTTTTATCCTTGGCTCGGGGTCGCAGGGGCAGAGGTGGACATTTTTTTTCACGTAGAGCCAATGGAACTTTCTGATGGACTGGAGGTAGGGGACAAGAGAGCCGAGGATGACGTCAAAGATTTTGGCCTGAACGGTTGGAAGGATGCAGGTTCCATTATCCAAGCAGAGCCTGCTGGTGGGGAGGCCCGTGGGAGGACCAGGCTCTTGGCTTTGACCACGGTGTGCTCGAGCCCTCTATCACACATCCACAGAAATGGGGAAGAGGCAGGAGGCGTAGGAACCTGCGGACACAGGTATAGACTTAGGAACCTTCCTCACGTAGGTGGTATTTGAACCCCTGAGACTGGGTGAGGTGACCAGGATGAGTGCGAGCAGAGGAGGGACCAAGGACTGGGTCTCGTTCTCCCGAGCCCTGGCGTCTCCTCAGCCTCCCTGCCCGCCTCACAGGGTTTCTGTCTGGGCCATCTGCAGGCCTGACGGCACCGTACAAAGGCATGAGACACAATGGCCATGGAAGGCAGGGAGCCCAGGAACACGGGACAGGCAGCAGGGCCACAGCACAGGCCCCGCGTCGCTGCTTTTCATCCTTCACGCTGAGGCGGGTTGTGACTCTGGCATTGAAGGAAGTCATGGACTTCGGTGGTGACGTGCTGAGAAAAACTCCCAGATCTGTGGAGCCATGTTTACACTGCGGTTAAATAATGGATCTTGTAAGCTTTGAGAAAGAGCCAGAGTATCCGGCAGGAGGGAAGGAAGGAAAAAGGGAGGGAAAGTAAGGAGGGAAGAAGGGAGGCAGGGAGGGAGGAAAGACAGGAAGAAAGAAGGGAATGAGGGAGGGGGAAGGGGAGGGAGGGAGAGAGAGAGAGAGATGGAGGGAGAAGGGGAAAAGAAGGAGAGGGAGAGGATCTTGGATCCACCTGCCCTGTCACTGGGAGGTTTCCTTAGAGAGGAAGGGAAAGTTCTGGAAACCAGGGGCTCCATAGGCAATTCAGTTCTTGGTGGGAAATCGGTTGAGGAGTCCTTAAGTAGTCAAGGGGGTGCCACCAGACAGCCTTTGGGGTTTGCCTTTTGAGACCTTTGGTTGCTGTTTACTGGAGATTTTGTGTCTTCACTGTTTTGGGGATTTCAATCTTTTTTCTTTTTCTTTTCTTTTTTTTTTTTTTTTAGTTTATTTTGAGAGAGAGAGAGAGAGGGAGAGAGAGAGAATCCCAAGCAGGCTCTGCATGATCAATGCAGAGCCCAACATGGGGCTCAAACTCACAAACCATGATCTCATGACTTGAGCTGGGATCAAGAGTTGGACACTTAGTGACTGTGCCACCCAGGCCTTCAGTCTTAAACCAGAGACCACGGACACACAGCCTGTCTGTGGGGAGAACAGTAAAGTCACTGCAGCTGTGGGCATCAGCAGCCAGCCTGGTATGCTGTGGGGACTTCCAAAATCTTTTACACATGGTTGGTAGTGAGGACTCATGGAAAGTTCTGGAAACTCTTGGTAAGCAGCCTTAATGCCCACCGGCACTTTGCACCCGCAGTCCCCAGGGGGGGAGTCCAGTGTTGCTAGGTCTTGAGTCTCCTGTGAGCTGTAGACGGGTGGAAAGGAGAGACTCTGGAGTGATTCAGTCTTGTGCTCCCCGGTGGGGTTAGGGGTAGAATCATCCTACATTTTGGGAGTGAAAGCCGCTTCTGCTTCTAATGTAACTTCAGAGCCACCTCTCAAATACCCGAGGTTAATAAAATATTTATCATCAGCAGATGGTGGCCAGGGGCAAAACAGCTGCTCTCACTTTCTTTAGAACCTTTTAGAAACATTATATGGGGGAGGGAGAGAAAATGAAGTTCCTGACTCAACCTGCCCTCCCTCCCTGCCTTCTGTCCTCCCTGGGCTACTTGGGCTCAGACCTCAGGGCCTTTGCACTGAATTCTCTTTACACAGTAAAATTCCCTTCACAGTCTCTGGCACACAGAGGTTCCCAAGCTCTCTAGTTGTTTGCTTTAGACATTTCTTTCTTCTGGTATCTCCACTCCAAGGGTTTAAAATTTTAAAATAAAGTGGATTAATGCCGTGGGTGAGTAGTGGTACAGGATAAAAGGAGCAGGGACTAGCATGCCAGAGCACAGAATCCGGGATCCAGTGAGCCAGTTGGGGTGGGGTCTGATAGAACCTTCTGCATGAACACACACCCTCCTTCACCTTCACCTTGACCAGTGTTTGGTTGACCAGATGCACAGGTCAGATTCCACACTCAGGAGGACGGAGGGAGCCACAAGAAAACACCACGGGTCAGAGTTATTGCTCACCCAGAGGCAGAAGCTCTCGATTCTCTTTCCTGTTGTATGTCCCCCCCAGGTGTCAGTGACCAGGCAGTCTGACACTCATAGGATGCCGGGGCAATGCTGCTCACAATTAGGGAAGGGCGAGGCATGGAGAGAACTCTGGAGGCAGCCCCTGTCTGGAGACACGAACCCTTCCAAACGGGCCTGGTGTTGGCTGTCCTGTAGAGCGTCCTTTAGGTGTGCAGATTAAGCAGGAGAGGCTGTGTTTTACCTTGGCCGGAGCCACGCATGTTCATGTGTGAGTGTGTGTGTGTTGGGTGAAAGAGAAGAGAGAGAGACAAAGAGGGAGGGAGAGAGAGATTGGTTGTTAGAGGCACGGGGACTTGCCAGGGAGGCACCTGTCATAATCTCAAAACATGCAAAGAAATTGTGGCTTGCTAGAAAAGTGGCTAGGGTATTCATGGTCAAATGCTGTCGGTTACCGATTATGCAGGTGGATACTGGCTAATTTCTAAACCTGCTTTTGGGAAGCTTTAAAAAGGTGACCACAATGAATTATGTCTGAGATTTCCTTTAGTAGGTCACTTTGCTGCTTTCGACAAGTACTTTTATTTGTTTCTTTTTTATTTACTTATTTTTTTGACAAGTACTTTTGAAGCACCTTCTTTGTGCCCGACCCTGCCAGGTCATGTGGAATGTCAGAAGGTGCAGGGTACAATCTCTGCCCTAGAGGAACTCGCCAGCTCATTGAAGAGTCAAGACTTACACAAATGAAGCAGATTCGGGGACAAGTAAAAGAGTGGCTTCAGGGAAGTACTAGGGTTTCGTGGCCCGAGAGGGACGTGTACCATGGCATCAGCAGCCATGGCTGCAGCTTCTGTGTGCCCCTGGGGTCTGGATGCCAGGAGGGGACGCCCCGGGGGAACTTGCCGGTTTGTGCGGGGAGCGCTTCACACGGGTAGCTGTTATCTGAGCCGCTCCATTCGTGAGTGTATCCCCGTCACGGCATTTGGATGTCACATCTGTGACACGTACTGCTTGGAGCCACCCCACGGGGGACCTCATGCTGGGAGGACGCTGTCAGCTGGCCGCCTAAGCACCGAAAGTCAAGCAACTCCGAAGGCTGGTCCCCGTCTGCAAAGCAGGATAGTGTTACTTACTCTTCTGACCTCAGATGGTTGTGTAACAGGAAGGATGGGATGTGGAAGCCCTGTGCAAAGCACTGTGTGGTGCAGAGATGGTGTGTCAGTGGCTGTCAGGCGGAAAGCAAGTGATGACGGTACCCTTTGCGTCACGGGCACCTCTCCGGTGTCTGCCTGCCCTTTGGTATTCCTCTTGGCCCAGCTTTCTGTCTTCCTCGGCTCTCACCTGGTCTTTCCAATCACCCCACTATCCCTGCTTTTTAAGTCTAGTTATCCCCGTGAGACCTTTCCTTACTCCCCAGGCTGTCGAGGCGATAGAAAGACAGGTGCATTTCTCCCTAGTCTACATGTCCGGCCCTGTCCTTATTCCCAAACCCAGATCCTGACCCCTCTCTGACTGCCCTGTGAACTCAAGGTCAGCCTTGGCCTCCCTCCTCTGCGCCGTCCCAGTTAAAGGCATCCCTGGCCCACATCCGCTTTGACTCTCTCCTCGCACCTCCGGGCTGCGTGCCACAGGGCATTAGCACTGCCATTGCCTGCCTCACTGCACTGAGGCGCGGCCTCTCATGACCGTCCCCGCCCTGTTTCCCCAGCCACACCGTCGTACGTGCTCACCCCAACCAGTATTTCACATGATGGGGACACATGTTTTTATTAGCAGAACTCCACCTCCCCAAAGAAACCTTCCTTGTAACCCCAGCAAATGAGATTTAAATTGAGCGGCCGTTCTTGTTGTGGCTGGTTTGTGGGCTTCTGTCTTTCTCTGCCAGGGGAGCCCTGCCCATCCCCTGCTGCACTCCACCCCCACAGCCGCTCCCGGGCCCCTGACGTAGGACCTTAAAGTTCAGGCCGTGAACACCACACCTACTGTCTCTTAAGCCTCCTAAGCTTTGTCCTTGTTCCTTCTTCTCCAGAGTTATTTCTGAAACCCGGACCCAACAAGGCTCAAAATCCCCTTCACTTTTTCACAGATCAGAGACTAAAGCCCGAGCCCCAGCACTGTCATCAGTCTGACCCCAAATGACCTTTTCTTCTTCCCACCCCTCCGTTTCCCTGTGTGCGTGCACCGCGTGGTGGAACCACTCAGGGACGCTGGAAATTCCCCAGCCCCGTGGGCCCCTCAAGCCTCTGTGTGCTGCTCCTGCTGTTCCCTCTGCAAGAATTCCTTTCCCTGGGCTTCTCTTCCTGACGACAGGCTGTGCCTTCGTCAGGTCTGGGTTAGATGTCACCTTCATGAAACCTTTCTTGAACTCCTATCTACACACAGGTTGTCACTCCTTCTCTGCTCCTACGACATTCTGTTTATACTTAACTTTTTAAAATTTCACTTTCTCATTACATTATAGTTACGCTAAGGGCAGGGGCAATGTCCTCTTTGGTTTCAAGTCCCCCCGAAACACCCAGCCTAGTGCCCAGTATACAGCAGGCATCCATTCCATGTTCATCGAATAAACAACTGAAGGAAGGAAGGAAGGAAGGAAGGAATCTGACATGCTCGTTAAAGCCTGGGTGGCCAGGGCACCGAGGCCTCATTTGTGTCCTCTTTCATTGGCTCACCACTCTTAAGAAGAAGGGCTTTCTGCGTTTCAGCCTTTGCATGTCGGGCAGCGTATGTGAAGGCAGGGAGACTGATAACAGTGTGGCTGTGCTGTGTCTGCTTCCCCACAGGTGGCCCCTTTCTGGAATGCTCTGACCTCTTCGTCCAGTCCCAGCCCCTACACTCCACCATGCAGCCTGAGGGATTTGAGGGTCCGGTGTCTCAACCCTCTGTCTGATGTAGATAGCTGGCCTCCTGATGGCCTTGGTGCGAAAACCCCATCCCCACCTTTCCTCCAGTTTTTACAAGTGGGTCCTGGCCAGCTCTCCTAAGTCTGAGTCTCTGATTGGTAGCCTGACCCCCACACCCCTGCTGCTGCTGAACCCCATTTTGCTGACTAGTACTTCGCTTCCTATTACAAGATTTCCCCAGTGCTAGCTTCTGTTTAAATCTCAATATTGACCTCCAGCCCGTCTGTCAGCTACTCCTATCCCTCCTTCCCAGGGGTCGTCTGCTTATCTGGGAGTCTTCTTCTGGTCCTCCTTTGTCATTGTCTCACGTCACATCTGCAGGTGTGTTGGCCACCCCACGATCACGGGACATTCTAGAGCTCTGCTCCAGAAAATGACAGCCCTCACCATCCAGATGAACAAGCCGGAGAGCTCCTACCTTGTCCACGTTCCCGAATAGTGTGCTTTTCTCTACACCACTGTTCTAATCCTCATATCTGTCGTGTCTCACCTGAGTTACCTCTCTTGCATGTTAATGAATTTCCCAGATCCACTCTCAGCCTTCTAAAGCATTCTCCACACTTTAACCAAAAAGGGCTTTGAACATGTAATTCTATGCATGTCATATTACATCCTGTTTGAAGCCCTTTTACATCTTACCTTGCTTTTAGGAATAAAGACCACATTTCTAGTCAATGTTAGAAAACACTGTGGCCAAATCACTTTGTCACCAATGTTCTCTTTCTTCCAATTCCTACACCCTGCTCCCTCCCACCCCAGGGCCTTTGAATGTGTTGTTTCATTTGCCTAGAACATAGTTCTTTCAACTTAAAGCTCAAGCACCCCTTCTTTATGATGTCTACCTGATGCTTTCTCCCACTGCCTCTCAAGGCTCCCTGAACTCCCCCTTTATAGCACCTACCCCGTTTTTCATTATATAGTCACCTGATCATTAATGTGTTCCCCTCCCTGGGCTGTAAGTGAGGTCCAAGGACCGGGATCATGTCTGTTTCACTCAGTTTTACTGAGCCCTGTGATTAACGTGAAGTCAGTGCTTCATACATATAATTAGATGAAGGAAGTAGCCTCAGCATGACCCGCCCTGTGCGTCCCACACAAGGTAACCAGGGCCACGTTCAAGCATGTCCTGAGTATGACACTTTGCGGCTCACCTCCTCCATAAGCCCAAGCACGGATACCACCTTGTGAATGGTAAATCATTAAGCAAACATACAAGAAGGGGGCTACTGAAATTCTTACTCAACATCCACATTGTTTACTGGAAGTATTTGCATACGCGTATTTTTATCACTTCATTTTCTGGTAAGGAGTTTGGTGGCTATTCCGTGCCATTGTGCTCTAAATTTATGGTGCTTCCTTGAATTCAGAGCCGGTGAAAGGTTCACCTCTTCTTGTGAATTGTTTTCTTCTTTTAATCTCACGAGAATTTTATTCTCCCATTGGATTTTCCTTCATGTTTTTGTTGCTGGGATATGTAGTGCTAAATTTCATGTTTAACATAGTAAAATTACCTCTGCCCAGGTGTCTGGTCTGTTCTCTGCCTTTTTCAAAGTTACTTATTTATTTTTATTTGTTTATTTATTGCATGTGTGGGGGAGGGGCAGAGAGAGAGAGAGAGAGAGAGAGAGAGAGAAAGAATCCCAAGCAGTCTCCATGCTGTCAGTGAGGAGCCCAACTTGGGGCTCAAACTCATGAACCGTGATATCATGACCTGAGCTGAAGTCAAAGAGTCTGACGCTTAACCGGCTGAGCCACCCAGGCTTTGTTCTCTGCCAGTTTCAAAGTGATTTTTAAAATTGTTCTATTGTGCTCTGCTTAATTATTGGAGACAATAATTCATACCTTGTCATTAGAAATATATGTATTTATATATTATGTTTTATATTATAGGGTATATAGTGTACCTTTTATTGTTATCATATGTTACATACATGGGATGCATATGTTATATATATTACATACATTATGAAATGCTTATACCCTTTTTTTTTTTAAACACCACAGTGATAGCAATCCATATTCTTCATTTGGAGCAACGCTGGTGAGAGATGATGAAAAGAATTTGTGGAGCATGCCTCACGATGCGTCCCACACAGAGGCAGACGACGACCGAATCCTGTACAATTTGATAGTCGTTCGAAATCAGCAGGCCAAGGATTCAGAGGTAAGCAAGCCCCTTTTGAGATCTTGCTGTGTGCCGATGACAATGGCCAGTAACACATAGCGGTGAGTGAGAAGGCCAGCTGGGAATAAAGAAAAGAAGGAAAGGGGAGATGTTTGGAATGAGGGCAGGTATTTTAGCAGCCTGTGGTTGCTAATTATAGCTGGTCCTGGTAGACCGGCTCGATAAACAGATAAGACTGACTTCCAGTTATTACCTCAATTATGCAAGGGTTACAGAAACAGCAAAGCAGTGTTGCCGAAGGTGGTGAAGACAGTTTATCATCTTGCATGGCTTAACCGGTGCTTCTGTAATTTTTCCGGTTGTGTAGCAAGCCACAGTTAGAAGATTCAGACTGACGCTGAAGGATATTTTGTGTTATCACTAATTGTGAATCAGTGGAGCCTGAATTCGTTTTATTTCTTTTTCCTGTTTATCGCTTGTTAAATTGTGCCTCTTGATTAAATGGCAGCGTATCATAACTTTTGTGATGAGGCATGAAATCCATCTTTTTTTTTTTGTTAGTAGCAATTTTTAAAATTATTACTTTTTCAGAGCAGTTTTAAGGTTTTAGAGAAGTAGAGCAGAAAAGTGCAGCCACTCCTTCCAGGGGCCACAGTTTCCCTCATTATTAACGTCTTGCACTACGGCAGTGACTTACATTTGTTACAGCCAGAATTGATACATTATTACTAGCTAAAGTCCACAGTATGTCAGGGTTCACTCTTTGTAGCATATGTTCTAAGGGTTTTGATAAATGGATAATGGCAGGTGCTGGAAACACTCCTAATGAACTCTTACCCCCAAGTTACTGGTACAGGAACACTAGAATATTGAAAAGGAGAGAACTCTAGTAAGTTAAGAGGGGGGTCATGTTTTATTTTCTTATTATAGTACTATATATAAATACAATATAATATAGTATTGTGGGTGTAATTTTCCACATAATACTACCTAGGTTTTCTTTAAATTCTGCGTTCATCAGTTAGTTCTGAGTAGATATCTGTATTAACTATAGACCTGCATGTTTTACTTTGTATCTTATAGTAACTAAGAGTAGGGACATTGCAAACCCCAGGCGCTGGCTCTGAAATCAAGTACCAGAGAGGGTGTATGTGTGTTGTTGGGGGCAGGTGGCGGGAGATGGGGGGGGCGTAGTCATCTGTTCCTTATCTAGGTTTCTTTATTTTTGCTAATTGCTAACTATTCCCCCCCCCCCCAAACATGCATTAGCAGGAAGTGATAACTTTTAGAAGTTCCATATGTGCTTTATTCTGGTGCAGCTTGGATACTTTTGGGGGTTAGAAGTGAGTGTGGAGGGGGGCATCGCAGGGTGGGGGCAGGGCTGAAAGTTCCCTCTGGTTTTTGACGCCTGGGGGGAGGGCGGGCTTGGAAAGTCCGCAGGGGCTGTTGATGAGAGTCCTTTCTTGGGTATGGAGTGCTGACAGGACAGCCTCTGCTGGACATTTGTCACAGGGTTTAACTCAGGGGCCTAGCATCCTGCAAGTGGCTGTGTTCCTGGCTGTCCCCGGCATCCCCTGTCCCTGGCACAATTCGCTTCTCTCCTAGTAACACCGAAAGCACATCCTAAAGCTGCTGGGGCCGAGCACTGCCGCCTGGCCGCCCTCCTCGAGCATACGGACAGGAATGCGTCACCTTGCTTTCCCTTGGTGAGAAGAGCCAACCCCTTACTCCGCTGAACTGGGCTGACCAGCTAGGGTTTCTTTCTGCTGGTGAGAATAGACTCCATGCCCCCACCATGCCCAACGCGGGTAACAGCAACAGGGCCATTAATACACGGCACACCCCTCTCTCCAAGGCCCCAAGTAAGTGTGGAAGGGGCCGGAAGGGGTGTTTGGAGCTGAGCCCGGCAGCTCTCCCTGGAGGAGCTCCTGCCTCTCTGCTCCCGTTTGTCCTTCCTGTTGGAAAGCCAGTGCGGAAGACAATGCAAGCTGTGAAATACTGTGGAAAAGCACAGCTTCCCAAGTGGCCTGTTGAGTCATCTCTGTTCTGCTCTTGGGCCTGGGTGGAGGGCCACGCGGGAGGCCTTTTCTTCCCCTCGCCTGAGAACTGGAGTCAGGCTCAGCTTTGCAGGTACTCTGAAACTGAGACGGCAGTCAAGTAAATAATACACAGATTGATGATAACCACACGTGAAGTGATTTGAAATATCTCTGCTCACGGTGCTTCCTTTTTTTACCTGTAAAATATATATATGTACAGAAGGTATATATATATTATATATATATAATGTATATATATGAAGTATATGCATATCTGTGTTATGGTACTTCCTTTTTTAAGTGTGAAATATATATACATACACACACATAGTATATATATTATTTATAAAGTATACGCGTATCTGTGCTCATGGTACTTTCTTAAGTGTAAAATATGTATATATACACACACAAGGCGTATATATTATATATATATAATAAATATATAAAAAATAATAAACACATATCTCTGCTCATGGTCTTTCCTTTTACTAAGTATAAAATATATATGTATATATACAAAAGGTATATATTATATATATACATTATATTATATATATTGTATATATTTTGTATGTAATCCTATTATATGAGTAGGTATTATTATATATTATATATGTCTATGTAATATGTACACATGGTTAAAAAAGGTTTCTCATATTTTCTTCCAAAAATTTGAAAAGTATAGAAAAGCATATATTAATATACATATTCTTTTCCCCCACATTACCTACTGTTCCTCACCTTGCTTTTTTCTACTCAGTAATATGTTTTAGACATAGATCCACTTCAGGATGCTCTAGATTTATGTCATTGCTTTGGGGGAGGGGTCCCTAGTATTCTCTTACCTGGATTTGCCATCGTTTATTCAAGCAGGCCCTACGAATGTTCATGTGGATTCGGGTGTATTGAGGCAGTGCTGCTGTGAATATCCGTATAGACTCACATGACCTTTGGTAGATTTTTTTCGGGAGTAGAACTGCTGGGTCAAAGAGGATGCTGGAATGGCCACGGCGCCCCCACTTGGAGGAATGTAGGAGAAGGCAGTGGGGGCCGCAAAATTGAAGAGTATTGGAGGCTCACACGATGTGTAAGGGGCACAGCTGCTGGGCTCCAGAGAGCTGGTGGCCTGGCTGAAAATGTGGATCTGGAAGTCCTAGAGCTTTTGATTCTTAAGGGAAGCTGAAAATCCAGATTTACGTATAAAATGTCCAGATTTTTAGATTAAAAAACGTGTCAGCTAACAAAATGTGTGTATGGGCTGCAAATGCTTAGGGAACATTTACAACAAGGGTGACTACTACGTATTATTATTGTTATGTTGTCTAGTATGAGTGAACAATGAATCCACCATTGATTAAGTAGGTAGAAGTGGGAAGCCCGTGGGCTTGTGTTTTAAGTTTTGAATAAGTTCCTTGTTTGTTACTGTTGCTCATTTTCTTTTTCACAAAGGATAAAACTAGCACAATGTTAATAAAACAGGATTTTAGTTCTGAAAGAAAAACAAAATTTTTTTAAGTTTATTTATTTATTTTGAGAGAGAGAGAATGAGAGAGAGAATGTGCAAGCAGGGGAGGGGCAGAAAGGGAGGGAGAGAGAGAGAGAGAGAGAGAGAGAGAATCCCAAGCAGGCTCTGTGCTGTTAGTGCAGAGCCCAATGTGGGACTCAAACTCCTGAACTGTGAGATCATGACCTGAGCCTAAATCAAGAGTCAGATGCTTCTCCCACTGAGTCACCCAGGTGCCCCTAAAGGAAAACAAATTCTTTTATTATTATTATTATTATTTTTTTTTAACGTTTATTTATTTTTGAGACAGAGAGAGACAGAGCATGAATGGGGGAGGGTCAGAGAGAGGGAGACACAGAGTCTGAAACAGGCTCCAGGCTCTGAGCTGTCAGCACAGAGCCTGACGCGGGGCTCGAACTCACAGACCGTGAGATCATGACCTGAGCCAAAGCCGGCCGCTCAACCAACTGAGCCACCCAGGCGCCCCGAAAACAAATTCTACCTACTAAGGTATAAGAAACCCTAGAGATGCCTGCATGGTACCATTCAGAAGCTCAAACAAGGTATTCAGGGAAACTGAACGTTATGTTTTCCCTTGAGTAGCAGTAGCATGCCGAGAATGTCCGTATTCGGAAGTCTCTGAAAAATGAAAAATAATTTCAAAACTGTGTGTGTACTATCTCCATTCCCCTAGTTGAGGAAATGCTGCATATAGTGAAGGCTAAATTTGCAGCCTTTTCCCAAAATGAAAAAAAAAAAAAATCAGAAAAGAAGTATATGCAGAGTAAATCATGAAGCAAAAGCATGAACTTAGAGTGACTTGCACTGACAGAAGATGTAAAAGTAACATTTGTTGCAATCGAATAGAATGCACTTTCATTTGCAAAAGCTTCAAAAGCTCATTGGTAACAGACTTCCGGTAGAAGAAATGATCCATCTACAGACCTCCAAGCAGTGGAAAACTTACTGCTCTTGACTTTGAATGATGCTGTGAAATACTTTCTGTTTGCGAGTAAGTACTGCCACTAACTCAGTGTCGTTAGCTTATTCTCGTTAAACTAATCGTATTTCATATAGTGCGCCCAGCTCTAGGGAGCTTAATGATGGCTTATGAAATTTCAGTGCCTCTTTTTTATTTATTTGTATAAATAATTTTAATCATTGTGGTCTTGTCCTCCAAGATATTAATAATAATGAAAACAGTGCCAGGCACTGTTCAGCCACTTTACATATACTAACCGTGTCCTCTGCACAACAACTCAGTGAGGCAGGTACCGTTGCTGTTTCTTTTGGAAGCCGCCTGCCCGGGGCCACACAGCCGAAAGTGTGAAGCTGAGATTTGAGTCTTGGCTTTGTGAATCCAGAGAGGTCCTTTGTAAAGAGCACCACGATTGAAATCGCGAGAGAGGAATAGACACTGTCTGCAATTCGAGGCAGATGTCAATATGGGTGAGCCACGTCTGGCCCAAGTCTCTCTCTGTGACTTGTTTTGATGCCAGAGGAGTGAACAGCATTCTCAGATCAGTGGGACAAGAGCTATGTTGAGTCTGAGGATCCTGACTTACTTGGTTGTGACATAGCAGAGCTTTCAGGGGAGCGGGGGAGGTGCTAATCCATGCTGATGGCAGTAGTTAAGGCTCCTATCCCGGGCTTCTGTTTTAATGGCTCCAAGACGGTTTCTCTTGTTCCCTTCCATCCCTTCTCCACTTTGTTTGGTGTTCTCTGACTTAGGTTATTTGGTGTCTCTTCTGAGGGTTCAGTAGCAGTCAACATTTTTATTCTGCTAAAAAAGACTTTTTTATACCTGTTTCTCTATGAAAATAAATGCTAAAAACCAGATCGTTCTTCCGAACACTTTTAAGCACTATTTGGTGCAACATTGGTAATGTGTATTTGGTGTAATCAGTGATAGAAATTCTATGCCTATTTAAAAATTTTTTTTTTAACATTATTCATTTTTGAGAGAGAGACAGAGAGAGAGAGAGTGCGGGGGAGGGGCAGGGAGCAGTGGAGACACCGAATCTGAAGCAGGCTCCAGGCTCCAAGCTATCAGCACACAGCCAGATGCTGGGCTCGAACTCACAAGCCACGACATCATGATCTGAGCCAAACTCAGACGCTTAACTGACTGAGCCACCCAGGTGCCACTCTATGCCTATCTTCAAGCTCTTAAGTCATCACGTGCTCAGAAACGTATGTTCTTCTCATGACCAATGCCTGCCTCCCTGTCACTGAGCAAGGCAGTATTTATACACCAGCAGCAGGATCCCTGTGAACATTAGATGCTTGTGTAGCTGGAGTGATCCCATAAAGGCCCCACTTTGCTGGACCCTGGGGAGCAGCTACACACGTGGTATTATGTTTTCTAAGACCACAGAAGCAAAAACATAAAATGTTCCTGGTGTACAGTTTGTTTGCTCTTCCTGTGTGTCGGGATTCTGCTTTGAAGAGTGTTGGCAGGCTTTGTAAACAGGTCCTATAAAACGTTTAAATTAGCAACAGACCTTCCCAGGGGCTGTTGGCAGTGTCTGGATGATACGCTTAGCCTGTCATATCCCTGGTACTGAAGGGAAAGAAAGACAGAGCAAGAGTTGAGTGGAGTATCTGGTCGGAGGATGTGAGGCAATGAGAGGGAGGGTGGAGAGGATCATGTACCAGCCACAGAACTTCAGAGCCCTCGAGGACCGGGATAGTCCAGCTGGGCTCTGCGTGACTGTCTGCACAGGTCCCCACACGTGGGACAGGACCTGTGCTGAAGTGGGTGAACGTTGGCTACTGTTGGAGAAGGGACTGCAAGCTTTATGCCGAGCATGGAGAGCAGAATAGGGGAACATTGAGGCAATTCTCCAGATAACTCTGGGTTCTCCCAAAGGCCTTTTTCTTTGGGAACCCAGATCATCTGGATTGTTGAATGCAGCCATTCTTTCCCTTACTTTGCTAGTGCTGGTGAATATTTGGGTTAGCGTGGGAGAGAATAAAAATGCTTATGAGGATCTGAGAATCAAGTGGTCTTACCTTCTGGTTTCTAGGTGGCAGTATTATTATGCTGTGTGCTAAGCAGCATGCAGCATACTCTACAGGCGAATACTGAATTCTCACAGTAACCCCACGAAGGAGGCATTTTGACACATAAGATTAGAGACTTTGAGTCATCTGTGCACGGTGCTGGAGGAAATGAGTGGCGAAATTGGGATCCCAGCTCAATCTGGATGACCCAGAAGCCAGTAGGGAAACACTGCTCCCATCTCTCTAGTGAGCTTAGAAAATAGCCTCAGTGGAATCTTTTTGGTCAAAGAGGAACTTACCAAACGGATGCTGACTTCCTGCCTTAAGTAGATGCTCTGGTCTTTGTGTTTGTTGATATCACACACACTGTATCAGTGGAGTCACAGAGTGATTCCGTAGTGTTTCATGTCAACCTGTATTGGCCACTGCGTGTAACATCCTCCAGATGCTGTTGCTTTGGGACTTTTTAATACCCCAGGAACCATTCCATGTTCAGAAGTCCACTGGACCACACCAGAAGGCATTCTGTTGGTCTGTGATGTTCCTTTCTATTCTTGTCCACCCACTTTTAAAAATATATATATATATAAGCAAGGGCACCTGGGTGGCTCAGTCGGTTGAGTGTTCAACTCTTGATTTCGGCTCAGGTCATGATCTTGAGGTTCGTGGGATTGAGCCTGCATCAGACTCTGCACTCACAGTGCAGAGCCTGCTTGGGATTCTCTCTCTCCTCTGTCTCTACCCCTCTCCCCTTGCACTCTCTCTCTCTCTCAAAGTAAGCAAATAGACATAAAACATTATATGTGTGTGTGTATACACACACACACACACACACACACACACATATATATATGCCCGTTTCTGGAGATCAGCATTAAGGTAATGTTTTTTATGAAGTAGGTAGCACATCAAAGGTCTATGTAAGCCAGCAGAGTTGAAATAATAAATATTAGAAAGCTTGATGTAGACAGGGAAAATCATTAGATATTGATTAGGGTGTGAGCTGGTAGAAAGCATGGGCTTTGGAGGTAGATAGATTTGGGGGTGGGAGTTATACCCATCCCATGTTTCAGCTAGAGACCCTGAATAGTGTCCATGGCCATACCACCCTGAACGTTCGCTGCCCGATCTCGTCTGATCTCGGAAGCTAAGCGGGGTCGGGCCTGGTTAGCACTTGGATGGGAGACACTGAATGGTGATTTAACATTAGAGTTGTCGTGCTAGTTGCAGTCCCGTTTGGGACGGTCACAAGTCTCAAGTAAAGAGAAGGAGGTGCTAATATGAAGTATGCCAGGCCAAAGATACAAACTGGGGCTGCCCTAGACAAGCTGGGTCATAGGATCACCTTTCTTTTTTTCATTGTAAAATGTACATAACATAAAATAGAAAATGTACCATTTTCACCATTTTTAAGTGTCAGTTCAGTGGCCTGAGTACCTTCCCCTTGATGCATCTTCAGGACATTTTTATCTTCCCAATCGAAACTCTATACCTGTTAAACAAGAAGTCTCCATTACTCCTCCCCACTATCTCCTGGTAACTACCATTCTCCTTTGTGTCTTTAGTAATCCGACTAGGTAGCTCATACTAGTGGAATTGTACAAGACTGGACGTTTGGTGACTGGCTCACTTCACTTAGCATAATGTCCTCAAGGTTCATTCACGTCGTAGCAGGTGTCAGCATTTCCTTCCTTTTTAAAGCTGAATAATATTCCACCATGTGTACAAACCACAGTTTGTTTACCCATTTATTCGTTGACGGGCACTTGACCTGCTTCCTGAGGAATACTGCCGCGAACACAGGTGTACAAATATTTATGTAAGTTCTTGCTTTTAATTCTTTTGGGTATTTGCCCCGAAGTACAATTGCTTTATCATATGGAATGTCTGTATTTAATATTTTAGGGGAACCACCATACTGTTTTCCACAGAGGCTGCACCATTTTGGATCCTCATTTAAATCATTGCCGAAGGGTTCCAATTTCTCCATATCCTTGCTAACAGTTGTTATTTCGGTCACCTTTCTTAACCTCCAGATTGATCAACAGAACAGCTGATGGCTCCAGATTGATCAGTTTCCCCATCCACATAGAGTGGGTTCAGTTGTGGCCGGTCATTGCTGCTAAGTGTCCGCATTAGGGCCGTAAACTCAGAAGAGGTTGATGTCTGGTGGACCCTCCCTCTGAGCTGCTTGGTTGTGGAAAGGAAGTAGAGAGGACAGAAGACTGGGGCGGGGTGGGGGAGCTTTCTTGTCGTGCCTAAATTCTGCTCTATTTTTCTGGGCATCCCTATACTACACTGGAATAGCCAGGCCTCTTTCTTTCGCCGTCCCTTAGACTCCGTCCTCCTGGGCCTCTTTCCTCTAGGCCCCGGAGAGATACATGCAAGCCAGTAGATAATGCACCTTGAGAGCACTGACGAGTCAATGAAACAGAGGAGGGACGTGGACTTGGGGATCTCCAGGAAAATGCAGTAGGGGGATGGGCAGGAAGCAGTCCAGCTTCCTCCACATCCAGAACTTCACTGTTCCGGTAACCGGTGGCTGCATGTCCGTGTTTCCGGAGTTAGTGTGCTCGTGAGGTGGAAATTTCCAGAAGGAAGGCCACATATTTATTGGCAAGCAGGTGCAGGATGCTTCATTGATAGCAATTGTATTTTTCCATTAGTTTTCTTTTTTTTTACAACTCACACAAACCAATTGAGTCTGAGAAGAAGCTGAAAACATGAAAGTGCCTCAACGTTGTAATGTTTACAAATTACAGTTGATCGCTTATAAATTTGAAACACCCGGGATTAATACCAGGTTAAGCCTCCAGTAACTTTGTTTTTTGCTAGGACAAATGAGATCATCAGAGGTGCCTGCTGGTCATACAGTCGCGGTGCCCTCTCATGCATTACCTGCCTTCTCACCACAGTCTGTTGATGTGGACAGGGTATTTATTAAAACGAGGTTCAGTGACTTTTCTTGATGGTGTCCAAACAGAAATGAGTTTCTGACTCAGCATTCACTACCCTTGACTGTGGAGTGGAGAATGATTTTCTTTGCCATTTATTTATGTATGTATGTATGTATGTATGTATTTATTTATTTATTTATTTATTTATTTAATGTTTTATTTATTTTGAGAGAGACAGAGAACAAGCATGAGCAGAGGAGGGGCAGAGAGAGGGGAGAGATTTAGGAGCTGAAATAAAGGGTTGGACACACTCAACTGACTGAACCACCCAGGTGCCCCATTCTTTATCTTTTATTTTAAATGTGATTAGGTGTGCCTGGGTGGCTCAGTCGGTTAAGTGTCCGGCTTTGGCTCAGGTCATGATCTCATAGTTGTGAGTTCGAGCCCTGCATCGGGCTCTGTGCTGACAGCTCAGAGCCCGGAGCCTGTTCAGGATTCTGTGTCTCCCTCTCTCTCTGCCCCTCCCCTGCTCATGCTCTGTCTCTTTCTCTCAAAAAACAAATAATAAACATTTTAAAAAATTAAAAAATAAATGTGACCAGTAATAAACAGGTGTTCAAATAAATGGGTAGGTATAGAACTTTGGAGAAAAAGTATAAGACACTGTCCAACTTATTTCCCTCTTAAGGAAACTCCAATGTGTGATTATTTTTTCAAAGTTGATATACATGATTTGTTTCAACAGAGGCTCAAATTCTGCCTGTTGTGTTTATTTATTGGTTAATTTTGTTAAAAATGATGTGTTTAGAGGTGCCTGGGTAGCTCAGTTGGTTAAGCATCCCACTCTTGATTTCAGTCAGCTCATGATCTCATCGTTCATGGGTTTGAGCCCCACGTCCAGTTCTGTGCTGACAGCATGGAGCCTGCTTGGGATTTTCTCTCCACCTCTTCCTCTGCCCGTCCTTCCCTCTCTCATTCTGTCTGTCTGTCGGTCTCTCTAAAAATGAACATTTAAAAAATTACATGTCTAACGATGAATCAAGTAGGTTTGATTTAGAGTTAAAGTCTTGTCTGTTTTTTCACATACCTGAAAGGCTAATTGTTTTTTAGTCTTGATGTTAATTTAGTGTCAACAATGTAGGAAAGTTCTTTTCTGTCCTTCCTATATCCCCACCTCTCAACTCAGTATGAGAACTAACTGGTTGATCGATACTTCTATTAAGTTCTACTTTCTACTTTCCTCATAAAAAGACCCACTTCCAGGTTCATGGCTATTCTTAGGTCAGTGTGATGGGTGTGTATGTGAGGGAAGCTGGTCGGTTGTTCATGCGAAGCTCACAGGCTTTCAGTACTGCATGTGGTGTCATTTCTGCCCAACATCTGGTGATCAGCTTTGCAAATTTTGAACTTGAATTTTTCAGGGCACATAGAGCTATACGAACACAGAGAGGGTGTTAGAGTTCTTCGGAGAAAAAAAACAACAGGATCTGTCTGTCTATCTATCTATCTATCTATCTATCTATCTATCTATCGTCTATCTATCTACCTATCTACCATATATCTATCGTCTATCATCTATCTATCTATCTATCTATCTATCTATCTATCTATCTATCTACTATCTGTCTATCTACCTATCTACCATATATCTATCATCTATCTATCTATCTATCTATCTATCTATCTATCTATCATCTGTCTACCTACCTATCTACCATGTATCTATTATCTATCTATAGATATTGAAAGATATTTATTTTAAGGAAATGGCTCACAGTTGTGAAGGCTTGGTGAATCCAAAATCTGATGAGGGAGGCTGGCAGGCTGGAGAATCAGGGAAGAATTGCAGTTCAAGTCCAAAGGCAGTTTGCCTTCTTGCATGAAGATTACCCTTCGTTCTATTAAAGCCTTCAAGTGTTTGGTTAGGATCCATCCATATTATGAAGGGTAATCGGCTTTACTCAGAGGATACCAATTAAAATGTTAATCTCATCCCCAAAATACCTTCCCAGAAACATCCACAATAATGTTTGACCAAATACCTGGGTACTGTGGCCCAGACAGGTTGACATCTAATTAACCATCCCAGGGGGTTTTACTCACGGTAACCAAATTCACAAGAGACTGTTGTATAAACCCAAATATATATAACTGTTTAGGTGGGCCATAAACTTGATTGGTCAGTGCAGTCTCTCCTCTATAATGAAATCTGTAAGGGAAATCAGTGACCAGACCAGAAGGTAGCTTGGTGAAAAGGAATCATGGCAAGTGACATTTATGGAGCACTTACTGTGTACCAGGTGCTGCTCTAAGTATGTTGCATATACTAGGCTCACTACCATTGTCCTCCAGATGTGATAATGATAACCTGATGCTTTCATCTCCAGTATAAAGTTATTCATGTAATTTGGTTAGACACCTTGCCCCTTGATGGTAGTAGATAGATATTTCTGAACATCACCCCTAGGTGAACAGTAGCCTCAGGCACTGGACACAGGCATGGATTTAGGAGGGCAGGCAGCAGAATGTGGAATCAAGAGAAATCTGGACTAATGTAATAGTGGATGAATCTGGGGCTGAGAGCAGGAGAAGTATTTCAAATAAAGGCTCAACTTGGTGAAGAGGCTAGGCAAATACCCACACAGAGTCAGCAGATTAAGAATAGAAAGGAGGGATCTCTAGACATTGTAGTCCAAGTGAAGCACACAGATGATTACAAATAGAACTTAAGGCACCACCAAGGCTCCACGAGTCCTACTGTAGCTCGTTTTCTCCCAGGAGACCTCTTGACTGTTTTCTCAACCAAGTACTGATACCGTCCCTGCTGCCCATAGTTAGTCACACTCTGCAATGGAAGTCTTAACTCATTTTCTTGGTTTATTATTTAATACATAAAGCCGGCCTGAGGGCACAGAAAGCAATGGGACTGTTGAGCTTTGAGGAATCTTTGCCCAAGCAGCCTGCGGCAGCATTCAGTAAAGACCTACATTTTTCTCTTGGCTGAGAAACGAGAGAGCCCATGGGAAGCTGTTGCCCCAGAATGGTATCCCTTGTGATCAAAATAGCGCCTCTGCTTCCTCATTTGTCATTTTGGCTACATTTCACCAGTTTGAAAGTCTTTTTAAGGTGGAGTAGCCTAAATATTGAATCTAAATGAAATCAGTGTGCTCGGCAGCTTTTCTGTTGGCAATCCATCCTATGGATATTCTCACGCGGTTAAACAGATACATGTTCTTTGCAGGATTGTTGTGGAAAAAAAAAGTAAAAAGCTGGAAATAAAATATCCAATGAAGTGCTAGTTAAAAAAAATCATGAGATAGGATTTATAGGTACTGACTTGGAAAGGTAGTTAGGATTTATTGCTAAGTGGATATGCATAATGTCATCCTGTTTGTATAAAAGCTAAATGCTAATACATAGTAGTGAAATTTCTGGAATATTACCTGTAAGCTTGTTAGTCATGGTGACCCCTGGGGAGGAGGAGTGGGTTCAGGGAGGGGGACTTCTACTTTCCTTTAACTTCAGGGAAACATGTACTGCCTGAAAACAGTTTTAGATCATATGCATGTATTACTTCATGTATATATATATGTGTATATATATATATATATATATATATACACCTCATGTACAGTAATTACAGTAATTATTTCATAGCACCCTTTATGGTGGCTGTTTCACTGGGTCTTTCCAAACTGTTTTGTGTGTTGTACTGAGGGTGTGCTGGAAAAAGGGGAAGGGGAGGGTGGTGGTGGTGGGGAGACAGAATGAGAGTTAATTTACGAGGAGCTTGAGCAAACTTTGAGGAACTCTGCTGAAATGGACTGAGGCAGACAGTGCGTGAAGCAATCAGTATTTATCTTTTCAACATTGTCAGATTCTTCTGCTAAATTGGGCTGTTTCTCTGAAGCTCCTTCCCCTCCAACTGCCTGGTGCAGTTGGTAATTAACAGGGCTTTATTTTTGGCTTCTTCACCTCCCGCTTCCCCCTCAACCCCCCCCCCACCCCCGCCCCTTCCTTTGGTTGGTTTCATTCATGGTAGAATAACCGAAAATGGCTCTTAATTGCACAGCGCCTGTGCGAGTCCTGGATCGTGGCATGCGGGGACTTCATGATGTGAATGTGCTCGGGTGGGGAATTTCGGGAGGCTCCCGAAGAGTTCTCTGTAAGAACAGCTTGGCTTGCTTTCTGGTTTTGATTGAACTCGATGGCGTTCTGGTGGGGGCCCAGATCTGCTGCTTCTCAGACTTAAAATCCCTGAAGTGTTCTGGAAGGAAACATCTTTTTCTTGTTATAAAACCGCTCTTCCATTTGGGTGCCCTAGCCCTGGCTACCTGGTTCCACAGGATCGTGCTGCTTACAGTGCAGGAGTGAGCTGTGTGCATGGTTTTGCAATAAGAGGCAGGCCGCATGGCTCATGAAGAGAAACTGGGTATACACCCTCTTGAAATACTTGTCATGTTTAATTACAAATTAGGTGAGGTAAAGCCATGCCCAAGCTCTTACATCACATTGTAGTTGTCTTTGTTATTATTCCAAAACTTAACTTGGAGCAAATTTCAATAGACCTGAGTCAAAATTAACCTCGTTCCTTCTTCCGCAAATAATATTTTGCAGTAGGAGGGAGGCCGCCAGCAGGTGGGAAATGTATTTTGGGGCCACAGTGTTGCCATTCTTGGCTGTGGAATCAAGTTTTTCAAACCAAGAACCAGAAGATCAGGTGCTCTTGCTGATTAACCAGGCCCAGATACTGAGCAAGTGATGAGGGAGTCGTTTGAAGCACAACCAGAATATTTTTGTTCAGTTTTACAGCTGAACGCACTCCAGTCTGTCTGAGCTGATTTTTCTCTTCTTCTCTTTTTTGTCAGCTTTGGTGAATTTACCAGAAAGTTTTGAAACCAAGTATAAAGTGGTGGTGATAAAAGTCCATTGTAGTTGAGGTGTTACTAAACATAGACCATGCTTCATGACTATGACCTCTTACCCATTAGCCCTGGCCCCTTTCCCAACTATTACTTATAGTCTGCGGGTGCTCTCAGGGAGGTAGAAGCAGGAATGGCAACAGCTTGTAAGGAGAGAGAGACCTTCGAACCAAGGGATGCTCGAGCGGGGTTGCCCATGGGTCCTTTCAACCCAACCATGGCAGTCTCCAAAAATTAATTCTAAAATGCCCTCTTCTTATATCATGGATGCTGTGACCTGTCTAAAGGCAGTAAGGTTTCAGGTTCTTTTCTAATGGGAAATGACTAAAGTACATACCTTTAAGCTGTTAAACCCTTTGCTTCTCCAGGCTGAAGTCTGGAGGGGATGGGTAATGTGTCAGGATGAAGTGGACCATAGGAAGTGGGACGAAAATGTCCAGGGGTGAATTTGTTTTTATTTATTTATTTGATATAGCTCAGCATCAAGTTTTATTTGTTTATTAAAAAAATTTTTTTTTAATTTTTAAATTTACATCCAAGTTGGTTAGCATCTAGTGCAACAATGATTTCAGGAGTAGGTTCCTTAATGTCCCTTACCCATGTAGCCCATCTCCCCTCCCACAACCCCTCCAGTAACCCTCAGTTTGTTCTCCATATTTATGAGTCTCTTCTATTCTGTCCCCCTCCCTGTTTTTATATTATTTTTGCTTCCCTTCCCTTAGGTTCATCTGTTTTGTATCTTAAATTCCTCATATGAGTGAAGTCGTATGATATTTGTCCTTCTCTTACTAATTTTGCTTAGCATAATACCCTCTAGTCCCATCCATGTAGTTACAAATGGCAAGATTTCATTGTTTTTGATTGCCAAGTAATACTCTATTGCATACATATACCACCTCTTCTTTATCCATTCATCCGTTGATGGACATTTGGGCTCTTTCCAAACTTTGGCTATTGTTGATAGTGCTGCTAGAAACATTGGGGTGCATGAGTCCCTTCGAAACAGCATATTTGTATCCCTTAGATAAATACCTAGTAGTGCAATTGCTGGGTCGTAGGGTAGATCTGTTTTTAATTTTTTGAGGAACCTCCATACTCTTTTCCAGAGTGGCTGCACCAGATTGCATTCCCACCAGCAATGCAAAAGAGATCCTCTTTCTCCACATCCTCGCAAACATCTGTTGTTGCCTCAGTTGTTAATTTTAGCCATTCTGACAAGTGTGAGGTGGTATCTCATTGTGGTTTTGATTTGTATTTCCCTGATGATGAGTGATGTTGAGCATTTTTTCATGTGTCTGTTTGGCATCTGGATGTCTTCTTTGGAAAAGTGTCTATTCATGTTTTTTGCCCATTTCTTCACTGGATTATTTGCTTTTTGGGTGTTGAGTTTGATAAGTTCTTTATAGACTTTGGATACTAACCCTTTATCTAACCCGGAACTGGGGTTGGAACAGCCTCGCCACGTTGGCAGTGCTGCTCCGCGCCTTGAGATGCAGGATCTCTGGGGTAGGGACAGGTCCTGCATGAGGACCCCAGGGATGGAGGCCAAGGCACCAGAGGAGCCAGATGGCTTCATGTCCCAAGGATTCTGTGGGGCCCAGGGGCCGACTTGTTAGAGGGGTGACCCTGGCGTGAGCTGGCAGGCAGCATGGAACACATCTGTGAGTTGCACAAGAATGTTGGGTAACTACCTGGGGGTGCCGGGGTGTCCTTGCTGTCCCATTGGTGTTGGGTAAGGCAGGGACATCTGAGAAACAATCTCCCGTCTAGCTGGCAGATCCTTGGCTGGTGTTGAAACACTAACTGCCCTTCATACCACTCGCTCCACCTGTTCCTCCGCCCTAGTTTTGGAAGGTGTTTTCTTCTCTTGTTTCTCCTGCTTCCCATCCCCTCCGACTCTGTTTCCGGCCACCCGAAGCCGAGAGCAGGCAGGTCTATGCAAAACCACTGGGAAGGGAAACAAGCAGACCGCTGTGGGTCTCATCCATCCCTCTGTTCCTTTTGCTTGCCGGCTGTGGCTTGTTGTTATGTAAATACGTCAGCTGATCCAGGTGAGGTTCTGGTCCTTGAGAGGAACTGGCTCAGCCCCTGGTGGATCCAGGCTTTTGATGGCTGCGCATCCAGAAACATGTAGCATTTCGTGGAGGCCTCCATTCTCACCTTAACGTTTCATTTTATTTTTTATCTTTAAATTTTTTAAAAGTTTACTTATTTATTTCGGGGTAGAGGGGTAGAGAGAAGGGGAGATAGAGAATCCTAAACAGGCTCTGAGCTGTCAGTGCAGAGTCCCACGCAGGCTGGAACTCATGAACCGTGAGATCATGACCTGAGGCGAAATCAAGAGTCGGACGCTTAACCGACTCAGCCACCTAGGTGCCCGTTCACCTTAACATTTTAATCCATGACATAGTATTTATCTTTTTCCCTGTTTTAAAGTGACATTCAGGGAACAGAAAGCACCTTTGGGTATGTAGAAACTAGAAAGGGCACACACCGACGTGTTTTCAGAGCGATGATTTTGTACTGAATTCCTCCCTCCAAGGGTGGATAGCAGTTGACGTTTTTTAACCAATCACGGCAAATGTCCCCTTCTTAGGAGGACACCAGTTGTACTGGATTAGGGCCCACCCTAATGACCTCATTTTAACTTGATTACCTCTCTAAAGACACGATCTCCAAATAGGGTCACAGTCTGAGGTACTGGGGGTGAGGACTCCAATATAGGAATTTGCAATTCAACCCATAACGGTAGGTATGCCATTGATAGGATTACGAATAGTTGTTTCTTTTGCTGGTCAGATGTAGCATCTGTGGGCATAGTAGTGAACAAAGGGTCTGCCCTCAGGGGGAGCTCATGTTGTACTGAGGGGAGACTGACAACAGATACATAAAAAGTAGGTTGTGATGAGCACTTTGAAGAAAGATAAGACAATCTGAGGAGACAGAAAGTGACTCTGGGTGGGGCAGGGGAGGCCTGAGTGTGGTGAGAGAGTGAGCCTCATGGAGAATATTCCAGGCAGAGGGAATGGCAGACTCTAAGGCTCGGAGGCAGGAAGGAGCGTGGTGTGTGCCAGGAACAGCAAGACCCGTGTGGCTGCAGCAGAGGGACACAGGGAAGGGGCTCTGTGGTGTGGCACTGGGAAGCCAGCAAGGGCCAGACCAGGATTGCCCGCTGGGGTATGGCGAGGATTTTGAATTTTATTCTAAGAGGAATGGGGAGCATTTTCTAAGCTAAACAAGTAAAAAAATGCTCATTTGCCCTGTGCAAGATTTGTTCTTTTCCTATGGACCTGTTATTCCCAATCTGGGAAGCTCACATTCCTTGGGAGTCTAAGCAGGCCTGGCCTTGAACGTTGGGAGAGAATTCTCCGAGGGTCTCTTGATTTCTGCACGCGTTGTGACAGGAGGCACTGCCTGCCTTTCGTTCCGGACTGTCTTTTCAAGGGTGTTTACATAGTGAACAGCGTGGGAGATGTAGGTAGCCCTCTCTCTGGAGCAAAGGGCAGGCAGGCTTACTGTTCATTATGAAAGATTCAGGGGGCGCTCAGGTCGTGATCTTGCAGTTCGTGAGAGCGAACCCCACGTAGGGCTCTGTGCTGACAGCTCGGAGCCTGGAGCCTGCTTCTGATTCTGTGTCTCCCTCTCTCTCTGCCCCTCCCCCACTCATGCTCTGTCTCTCTCTCTCTCTCTCTCTCAAAGATAAAAAAAAAACATTTAAAAAAAAATAAAACAAAGTAATTCAGGTTCCCTCAGTTTAGGGTTCCTTTCCTATAAAACAGCCTACTGTGTGTGCATGGATTATTTGACCCCCTTCCCATTCCTGCTTTGGAATTGGAGCTCGGAGAAACGACCATAAAAAGTGCCGACCCGCTCTTGCTGGGTCCTTTGTTCCTTACCAGGAATCTCTTGGGGTTTTTTCTTGCCGTATCTCATGAAACTGTGGCAGGAGAACTTGTTACCTTGTAAGGGAGTCAAATCTCAGATGCCTCGCAGTTCTTGACGCCCTTAGAATAGCTTCTGTGTTGGCATCAAGGCTGAGAACTTGACCGTGGTCCAATGCTTTGGTGTCTTGTCTGTGGTTTCTAAACTTCTTAAAATAGAGTTGGAACTCTTCGCCACCCACCAATGAAATCTACCAGAAAACTGATGAAGTTAAGACCTTTCTGGGTGAAGATTTCCTTACCTCAGGCAGCCTCCCCGGCTCCTGCCCAGGCATCTTTGGAAGAGTCACCCCACATAATATCAAAAACACTGTGTTGTGCTATTGCAAAAGCCCTTTAAAACTCAAATCTGGGGGTGCCTGAGCGGCTCAGTCGGTTGAGTGTCCAACCTTGGCTCAGGTCATGATCTCATGGTTCGTGGGTTCGAGCCCTGCATCAGGCTCTGCTCTGACAGCGTGGAGCCTGCTTTGGGATTCTTGTTCTCTCCTCTCTCTCTGACCCTCCCCCACTCGTGCTTTCTCTCTCTCTCAAAATAAATAAATAAACTTTAAAAAACCCCTCAAATCTGATCTCTGGAAGCAATAATACATTAATTCTTGTCAGAGACTGATTGCTTTATGTCTCAGCAAAAATTAATTTACGTGTCATTAGTATCATTAAAGGGTCAGCCCAAATTACTTTTTCAAAGGAATGGAACCCAGGACTAACAATTGCGGGATACGGAGGGGGAGGTTGAGAGAGAGGGGCACTACCGTGGTTGGCCCTGGGCATCCGGGCAGGACTGAAAAGTAGCAGAGAGAGTGCTGGAAACTGGAAGTATGGAGAGGGCAGCAGGCGATAAATAAAATCACATTTGAACTGCCCTTCCCGACACTCGCCCTTTTGCCATCCCTCCGTCCTAGTGTGGAAAGGATTTTCCTTCTTTGCTTGGTCTTTACTTGGTTTCCTTGATCCTCACAATGCCTTCAGGGTGCCCACGAGCTCTGACCAGGCAGAGCATGTGTTTTATACTGGGGTTCTATGTGAGCTATCATTTGGAAAAAGACTCTCCTGCCGGCACAAATTTGAGAGCTCATCCACTTTACCCTGTCACCCCGGGGCTTTGGCAACGGTTGTGAAAAAGGAAAGCAGATGTTTATTTCATAGGGCAGGAAGAGGAGGGTGGTGCCACAGAAAGGATTCCTGGGATTCAGGCCCAACTCTGTCTCCTGACTGAACTGCTCATTTGCTGTGCGACCTTTGGCAGACCACACAACCTCTCTGGGCCTGTTTGTTTGTTTGTTTGTTTGTTTTTCCGTCTATTAGAGGGAGGTATGAAGGACAGGACCTCAAAGTCCCCATATTTAAAGGCCTGTGAACTATGGATCAGTGACTTGGCTTTTAGCCCAAGAAACATTAAGTGTTGCATTCCCTTAGTCCTGTGTCTTACAGAGCTAGACTTCATTTATGTCCTTTGAGCAAGATACATGCACTGTGCTTGCAATGGGCTTTGGACTTTTCTTTTTTCTTTTCTTTTCTTTTCTTTCCTTTCCTTTCCTTTCCTTTCCTTTCCTTTCCTTTTCTTTCTTTTTTTTTTTAGTTTATTTATTTTTAGGAGTGGGGAGGCACAGATTAAGAGAAAGAGGGAGAGAAAAAATCCCAAGCAGGCTCCATGCTGCCAGCACAGAGCCCAACGCGGGGCTTGAACCCACGAACCGTGAGATCATGACCTGAGGGGGTTGGACATTTCGGAGAGTAAAACTGGGCGATTTGATTCTCCGTGCCACATTTTTCTCTACATTTCAGGCAAACTGTGGCTCACAGGCCAAATCCAGGTTTTTTTGTTTTGTTTTGCCAAATCCAGGCTTATCAGAACACAAACATGTCCATTTGTTTGCATATTGTCTTTGGCTGCTTTAGTGCTACGTTGACCAAGTTGAGTTAGTTGTGGCAGAGGCCTCATGTCTTGTAAACACTAAAACATTTACCCCCTGTCCTGAGATCATGCAAGCTTTGCCGTTGGTTTGAGCACTCAGTAGACTTTGCTCAAATGATTGTGTGAATTTACTTTTTCTTTTTTTAAAAGTTTATTTATTTTTGAGAGAGATTGAGAGAACAGGGGAGAGGGAGAGAGAGGGAGAGAGAGAGAATCCCAACCCGGGGCTGGGACTCATGAACCATGAGATCATGACCTGAGCCAAAGTCAGATGCTTCACTGACTGAGCCACTCAGGCACCCCTGTGTGGATTTAATTTTTCATACATGAAGGGCACACAACCAACTGCTTTGAGGAAGACTTCCTGTGACATCCCCGACCCTGCCCTGCTTTGTGATACTTTGCAAGAGATCCTCTTTAGAAACGGAAGGACTCTTCTAGCCTTTTCATTTTTGGGTCCAAGACATTTTTCATTTACCGATGATTTTCTTTTCCTTTTGAAAATGACTATACAATGACCTGTCTGTAAGATTAGTCACAATTTAAAAAAATACACTGTAATTTCCAAACACATTGAATGTGTAGTAGATTAATGGCACACCGCCGTTTTCCCTTCCCATGCTGGGATTTCCACTGCACAGGAGTTGTGTCAGGGGCTTTGCATGAGTTAACTAACGCCTGCCATGTTGATGATGAACCAAGCAGATATTGAGAAGGCAAGGTCTTGACAACTGGAAATGGCTGCCGAGTTGAGGATTCACGAGGCAGCTTCCTAATTGGCTTGGCACAGGGTCATCCCTGTGTCTGTAATAGCCAGGAAAGACTGGGATAATTATAAACAAAAGTGTTAGCCAGTTTGTTTCCAGGCAATTACAGGACTGCTTCTGCCTGAGCGATTATTTTGCCTTCAGGCTGTAGCATCACATCATGCATGAGGCTTTGTCAGAGTAGCCCCCAAACGCTTGAGTTGGGGAGCCAGCCCTGGAGACAAAGCTGAAGGTTAGAGAGGTATAAGAAGAGGGCAGTGAATGGTGAATGGGAGTCTGGAATTATAAGGAAAAAAGTTGTGTAGGGCTTGGACTGGCATAACAATTCCTAGGTGTTGCTGGGGCTGTGTTGTCACTGACAGGTGACAAAGGGAGTAAGCATCTTTTTCCTCTTGTGAAAGGGTCGGTAGGACTCGGGTTGTGTTCATGGGGCTGTAATATACTGGAGACCTGCTTGGTGTGATTAGGGCAGTAGTTTAGTTTGCAGTTCCAGGTCTTAAAAAGGATATCAATAACTTAGAGGTCTAGAGTATACAAGGAACATATGGAGAAATTAGAACTTCCGAGTCAAGTGATGGGGGAGGGGTGGGGTGAGCAAATCATAGATTGTCAAATCAGAGTCACGTGGATCATAGATCTTACCCAGCCAGTATCGAGGTTTGCTAATACTTTCAAAGACATAGGGAATCCAGAGGTTCAGATGAAGCAGAGAGCATTCTGGTTCATTGAGAAGGTCACCCTAGGATGCCCTTCCCCCACAGGACATGCACCTCTGACTCAGTCCTAGATGTGTGTAAATGAGGTTCACTGGGTTACCTCACATAGTGGAAAGCATTTAAGTTGCGAAAGGGCTCCATTTTATACCCCTTCATTATTTTGTAGCTTATGGCTCCAGGGAGCAATACCCCAAAGATGCTGGGTGTCTTGAGTGTAAGAAATGCTTTGGCCAGAGATATACTGCTAAGGGCATTCTATAGATACAGTTTCTTCCTCCTAGCAGATATCATACCTCTAGTTACCAGGAAATTCGGTTGATAAGGAAGTTAGGGACACCTGCCAGGGTCACTAGTCTTCTTTTCTTTTTTTGGGGGGCGTACCTCTCCTCCAAAACACACACACACGCACACACACACACACCCAAATGAGTGAACGAATCACTGGCCAGCTGCTTTAAACCCTTCCTTCTGCGGGGGGCGGTGGGGGGGGGGGCGGAGATGGAAAGGACTGATAAGTTTCAGTGCCAAGGAGAACTAAAACCCTTCCTTCTGGGGGTGGCGAAGATGGAAAGGACTGGTAAGTTTCAGTGCCAGGGAGAAATAAACAAGCTGACAGCTTTCAAATAAATAAAGAACAATTATTAGTAGGGTCCCTTGTGATAAGGTATGCAGGAAGAATAATTATAAAAAGTTACCCCTACAATAAGAAACGTTTGGGTTAAAAAAATAATGAGAAACATTTGGATTTGCTTTTGCTTTTTAAAAAAGAATTATAACTTCTTGACTTCTCTCTTCCCTTCCTTTCTCTTCCTTGTGTTTCTACCTGGCTCCTCTGACTGCCTGCCACCCCCAGGTAATCTCAACTCTGCTGGGGCTTCTTTGTCAACACACCTGCCCTTGTCCTCACTCTGTTCCCCTGCTTTCTGTCTCCCTCCTCCTCTTGAAAGCTGGCAGAGATTCTGCAACCCAGAGTCGATGCCCCACAGGGGCAAGTGTTTTCACCTAAGTATCACAACACGCACATACACACAGGAGCTTGCAAATTTATCCACAGGATTTTCAATTTGACAGCATTCATTTGAAGTCATATGAGTTGTGTAGGGTCTGTCAGTTGTCATCCGGAACATAGTAAATCCTTCTCTAAATAAATTCAAATGAGAATAGTACCCATAACTAGACTTTTTCATTTTGGGAGGTAAGTAGAATTAGATGGGGTTAACAAAGGAAACTGTAAAAATAGTCTTCCTTAGGTATTTTAAAGTCTCTGTTCTGATTATAAAAGAAGTATGTAACCATTGTGGAAAATTTGGAAAACATAGGAGAAAAAAATCACCTATACATAATTCTACCCCGAGATAAATATTAGTATACTATTTTATTGCATTTTTCTTCTTTTTTTTTGAGACAACAATGTATGTGTGTGTGTGTGTGTGTGTATATATACACACACATATACACACACACTATATGTATACATACATATATTTATACAACACACATATGTGTGCATGTATATACAAATGTACAACATACATTATGTATATAATTGTCTTGAAAATGTATATTATAATAAATAAATTTTCTGCCTTAACATTGATGACTCATGTATCTTAGGTCTTTTGTCTTCTCCTTTTTGCATTTCCAGTTAGTGCTTTCATGGACATTATTTGCACTGATATTTTTTGTATTTGAGATTATTTCCTCAGGACAGACTCTTGTAACTGCAATTCTTAGATTAAATATTTTACCCATTTTTATGTATATTGAAACATATTGCCAAATAGTTGTCACTGTTTGTGAAAAAAATAAAATGACACCAATTTTAGAACTTTCAATTAAAAAAACCTTTTTTTTAATGTTTATTTATTTTTGAGAGAGAGAGACAGAGCGCGAGCAGGGGAGGGGCAGAGAGAGCGAGGGAGACACAGAATCCGAAGCAAGTTTCAGGCTGTGAACTGTCAGCGCAGAGCCCGATGCAGGGCTGGAACTCATGAACCGCGAGATCATGACCTGAGCCGAGGTTGGAAGCTCAACCTGAGCCCCCCAGGTGCCCCTGTAACTCTCAATTTAATGAAAGAGCCCCTTTCTTCACACCCTTCCCAGCCTTGGACATTCTTGTTTTATATTTAATGGATAATTTAGCTAGACAACAGCAGCAACACCAAACTCATTGTTGTACTGAGAATTCTTAAAGTGCAGGTGTTATTCCCCAATTGATCCTCTGTGAATTCTCTCTTGATGACTCTTTGTTCACTAGTGTGATTTTTCTTATGTTAACCCCTGGCTATTATTTGTATCAAACACTTCCCCAGCATGTTGCTTACCTCTGTGTTATTATTTTCTTTCCTTGCTGTGTAAAAGTTTTGGGGTCTTATTTAGTCAAATGATATACTTTTCTGTTGTTTTGGAGGTACTTAAGAAGTAATAGGACATTTGTGTAGGTGTCGGTATCAGTTAACTGAGATTGTAGGTGGAAAGCACTTTGTTAAACTGAAAGACACTCTAGCAATAAAAGGAACAGACTAGCCACTCGATTCGGACCAGCCGCTCTCAGAGTGCTTACTAGCCATGAGGGGCAGCTGGCTGCCGAATTGGACAGCACAGGGCTGGATGCTGAAGGTAGCTGGATCGCGCGTGTCTTCTAGACTCTGGATTCAGACAACCCATCCTTAAATCTAACCTTGCCTCCGTACTTGGAAGACGCAGCCTTCCTCAAGGGTACACTGCTTAATGTCATTGAATGATTTAGTTATTTCTGCCTTGCCAGAAATTTAAGTCCTCCTTTCCTCTCCATGAACAGGAATTTAGACTTATTATTCTTTGCTTTTGGTGACGGCAACTAATGGTCCCCCCCTGCAGTGATGAGAGCAGCAGAACGCTGAGCTGGTTCCAGCTAGTTGATTAGGAATAACAATGTCACATGCAAACTCCATGCTCTGATTCTTCCCACCGGCAGCATCAGCCAAATCACATCCGGAGTTTGGCCCTTCTCCTAACTCTGAAGCCGGAAGTGGGCTGGAACCCCCCAAATTAGACAAAACTGACTTGCAATCTCATTGCTCAGAAGTCCAGTTCGTTTCATGGCTTTGCTGGCAGACTTTGGCAGCAGGAGCTGTGAGCTAGCCTTTGGCTTAATCTGGTTAAAACCAGATAAAGAATTAGGTCAGGGGCTTCTGGCTGCAAAGCAGTCTGATTCCAGAACTCCAGTGGAGCTGTGGCATAAAAATAAACAGGGAGAGTTGGAAAGGCATTGCTTGGCATTTACGTGTGACTTGTTCTAGGTCAAAATTCTCGTTTTAGTTCTGGGTCAAAACACATGAGCATTGCAGTTGGACAGCATTAGCAACCAGGGTAAGGATGTCCCTTTCCAAGGTGCTCCAAGCAGTAACTCCAGGATGGGTGTTAGGGGTTTGAGACTCTGAGTGGTATATAGAGTCAGGCTGCCCAAACTGCCAGACCTTAGAAAAGGTTTGCTTTACTATCTTTTAAGTATCAGAGCATCTGGGGTGTGGCCTCAGGGCCTAGTGGTCAGCCCAGCAGGCTGGTCCTAGACTGGGGTATTGTGAACCCCACTGTGGCCCAGCTTTCCCTGGGATTCAGAAGAAGGGCAAGTAGATAGCTCTGGAAGGTCAGTAGGGAGGAGAGCTAGATGCAAATCTGTAACAAACCAAGAGTTTTGTTCTTATGTCACTAAAGAGGTGGGTCTGATCAAACGTGGAGAGAGATAATAGCACGGGACCCTGACCTCCCAGCTGAAAAGGCTCATTTCTGTAGACTCTAGGTACAAATAGACCTTTCCTGGAGTGAGTGCTCCAGACTGTTGAGATGTCCAGGCTGAAGTGATAAAGCCAGCCACTGTTGGGAGCCATTGGAGGCCCCTCCAGGCCCTGGAGCCCCCAAGGCCCTAAGTGCCAGGTCCCTGCGCCCTCCTTGGCCACCACTCCTTACTACCCCATCCTCCAAGGTTCATCTCATCTGTTGTTTATCCTCTATTGTGCTGAGTTTCTCTGCTCTGTCATTTGATCCTGTGCCATTTGGGCCGAGGTGGAGGCAGAGGGCTAATGAGCGGCCTGGATGTCTAGGAACAGTGAAATACAATCCTATCTTTCTCACTTACACACCATATCTGGTGGGTGGAGAAAATAGGCTTTTATAGTCCTGAAAGAGGATGCCCCTCCTGGGTGGGTGGCCTTGACACTGTCCAGAACCAGCTGTGTTTAAAGGAAGCTCCTCTGTATAATCGACCATGGCCTCCCTTCCTGCCCAGGTCTCCTGAGCCTGACCCTTGCCCTGGGATCTGGTCGCATGATCTTTCCTCTGGCTGCAGGGCATCGAGGAGTGTGTCGACAAGGGGTAGACTGAGACAGAGGAGGTGGCCTCTGGTGTATCCTGGACTTGGGCGGCCGTGCCGAAAGCCATGTTTGGAATGGAAGTCTCTGCATGTTATGTTCCATTTCTTTCTTTGGGTCCCAGTTGCCATACTGGTGACCGGAAAGGACAACGTAGCTGGCTAAACTTGGGCCTAATTGAGTGGCAGCATAGGATACCAGGAGGAGCATGGGTTATAGAGTCAGACAGACTTGAGTTTAAATGTTAGGTTCTCCTCCTAAGAGCTGCGGGATCTCAACTGAGTTACTTAAACTCCCAGAGCCTCTCTTAACATGTGGCTAGAAAGGGCCCCATAAAACTGTCACTGGACTTGATGATGACAGAACAACACCTGGAGAGTCCCTGGGAGGGAGCCTGACATCAGGGCAGCCTTAACGGCTGTTATCATGTAAAGAGACATATGTGAAAACAACTTTTCAAATATCAAATGCTTGATCAGGCACAGAATGGAAGAGGTGACTGGATTATTTTGTTTAATTCCACCTTTCTCGAATTTATCATTTCCCAAAAATAGGGAAATCAACATATCTTGGTTATATAATCCAGCCTTGTCCACAAAAGGCATGGATGAGAACCCAAGTGACTTTTTCTGATAAGATTTAGTGTCAGTTTCTAGATTAAAATAGGCACTGAGTCACTGGCAGAATTTAGTTTTGATGTGATTTGTCATCTTTCTTTGAATTCAGAAGCCCCATGGGGCACTGCTGTGTACAGAAAATTGTGTAAGATAGGGATGAATCCAGGTTCCTGTACCCAAGGACCCTACAATCTAGTAGCAAAGGGGACATTGCAAATACCTTTATACCAATGTCTATACCATAAATATCTCTACAACAGTTTTCATAAAGGGGCTGAGGAATTTCAAAAGATGAAACAATTACTTTCGATTGGTAAGAAAGGCAAAGGCTTCTGAAGGCGGTGATATTGGAGCCAAACCTTGAAGAGTAAATAGGATTTAGATGGCTTGGTGAGCAGGTGAGTGAACGTGGTCAAAGGCACACAGGTCCAAGGTGTGCTCAAGAATAGACGGGTGGTCCCGTGTGGCAGGGGCTCACACGTGTGGCAGGATGTGGCCAAAGGAGACTGGATAGTCAGAGCATGGCGAGCCTGATCTGGATTGCAGCTTTCTTCAGTAAGAGGTGGGGCACCACCAAAGCTTTTGAGCAGAGCGCTTGAAGACGGCTGGTTGGGAGACATTAGCTTCTGGAAGCAGAGGGCCCAGTGAGTTTGCAGCTATGCAGGCCAGTTAAGGCTGATGCGGTGGGAATCGTGTGGCAGAGGGCAAATCAGCAGGAGCAGATGACTGGTTTGGATTGGGAGGGCTGGCCTGAAGGGGAGCGGGCAGCAGAGAACCAGGCTTGGCGCCTGGGAGGGAGGGCGCTGCCTCGGGGAGGCTGGCAGGGAGTCTCGTGGGTTCTGTAGACAGACAGCCCGAGGAGGGGCCAGGAGAGACTTGAAGCTGAGGCTTGGGGTCAGGAAAAAGTAGGAGACTGGGAGTAACCTACAGGGCTGAGGTGCTGGGGGAAATCATCCGGGCAGATGGAGATGAGAAGAAGGCCCAAGACAGAGCCTTGGTGCAGAATGGCAAGGGAGGAAGAGGCAAAGGGAGAAGAGGAGGCTGCCAAGGAAAGGGAGGGGGGCGGGGGGAGGGAGATCAGCTGGGGGGTGCACTCTAGAGGCAGCAGACCCCAAATCCCGGACCTGCTGCTACAGACTCCAGGGAGATACCGGACCTTTGATAATATCAGGATGGAGGCTGGTGGATGAGTCCATGCCTCCTGCTCTGAGTGGGCACTTCTCAGAGGTGCGTTCCTTCTTCCCTTTCTCCGGAGAGGCATGTTACAAGGGGATGGCCATCAGGAATCCATGCTTTAGGTAGGGCGAAGGCCACGGGAGGGGACAAGAGCCACCCCTGACTGGTCACTAGTGAGATGAGAAGGTGGGGAAAACACCTTAGCGCTTTCTGTGGGTAATGGATCTGACGGGGGCCGACTGCCCGGGGCTGGTGAGTGGGTGGGGGATGAGGAAGTGACCACAGCAAGTGGAAGCTCCCTGGGCCGAGCCATCTGGCAGTGAGGGAGGGGCCTGGGGAATGGGATGGAGTTTGAGGAAGCCAGCGGGGCACAGGGGCTGCTTGCGTCAGTGACCCAGCTGTCCTTTTAAGAAGAGTGAGCCAGTTCCTTCTAAAATCCTTTTTCCTGGATGTGGCACATGAGGCCAAGCTTTTGGGTGTCTGTTTAAAGCTGCCTGCTGGTTAACTCTGGGAGGAGGAAGCCCGTCACATGAGTGCGTTGAACCAGCCGTCTGTCATGTGAGCTCTGGGGAGGACGTGGCTGGGATTCTGAATCAGGCATCCTTGTAACCCTGTAATCCTGCAAGTGTGGCAGAAGAGGGCTGCATGCTCTCCAGGGACTTTTCCAAGGAAGGGGGGATAATGTGGCTGGCTTCCTTTCAGACTGAGAGGTGGGGCAGCAAGGGAGAGGAGCAGGGGAAGTACCTCTGGTCAGTCTGAGACACTTAGGGTTTTCCTCAGTCTTGGAGCCTGAAGCATAGTTTCAGAAAAGTATGGGGAGTTTCACGGCTCTCTGTTGCAGACAGACACCGTTCAGGCCAAAATATTGACCTTTTCTCCTTGGTCCTCAGAATCTCAAACCTTTGCAGCTTGGGCTACCCCTCACCACTCGCCTCCACGCGCCTTGGAGGGGACGATTTTGTCTTTGTCTCCCTCCTCAGAGAGGACATGGGAACGAGGGGGACAGGAGGGAGTGTGGGGAAGAAAGGGTGGGGGAAAGTGGGAGGGGGTTGAGCTCCTTTCCTCTTGTTCTCCGGACAGGAGACAGAACTGAAGTCCCCAAAGGAAAGACCAGAGCATTAAGTCCCAGGAAGCCAACCCTTGGAAAAGATGTTCTTGGGTTTGGTAGCCTTCTTGGCTAGAACCTGGGAAAACTTTGTCGAAAAGTTCTCTCCCAAGACTTCGATCATGTTTTCTTGGTTCCTCCTCAGGCACAGCTGCTGTGGCTTCAGGTTGGTTTCTTCTCTAATCAGCTGTTCTTTTGTCCTCTTCCTCTACTTCCTTCTCTCCCTTCCCACCTGGCCACCCAGCCCTCCCTTCCTGGTTTGGAGGGTAATGTGGACAGTGGCTAAGTGCATTGGCCCCACAGCCACAAGCCGGGATGTGAAGTCCCAGGTTTCACTTACTAGTATGCACTCGGGCAAGTTACCTCAGTTTCCTCATTCTTGAGATGTATAATAATATGCATTGCCCAGAGTAACACATGTTATGAGAATTACCTGAATAAACCATGTAAAGAGCTTAGAGTAATGCCTGGGAAGAAGTAAGTGCTCTATAAACATTCTATCTATCTACTTATCTATCTATCTATCTATCTATCTATCTCTGTTTTTTTATAAATGCCTTCAAATCCTTTCGGATTTTGTCAGTTGATATAGGAAAAAATATTACATCAAACGAGCCTATAGAAATTCTATTTCTAGAAATTTAAAATTATATACAGTTGGCCCAGGGACAACATGAGTTTGAATTGCACAGGTCCACTTATCTAAGGGATTTTTTCAATAAATGCAGTGCAGTACTGTAAATGTATTTTCTTCTATTTTAATAATGTTTTCTTTTCTCTGGCTTACTTTATTATAAGAATACACTACATAATACATATAACATGCCAAGTTTGTGGTAATCGATGGTTTATCTTATCAGTAAGGCTTCTAGTCAGTAGGAAGCTATTAGTAGGTCAGTTTTGGGGGAATCAAAGTGATCCATGGATTTTTGACTGCTGAGGAGGTTGGCACTCCTAATCCCTGAGCTGTTCAAGTGTCACCGGTGGTCTATTTCTTATAGAAATTATCCCTTAGAGGTCCCATGATGAAGGGCTCATTATCTTACAAAGACTTCATTCTGAATAGAAAGTTTCTTCTTACTTTGATCTTCCTTCTTGGGGCTTCTACCTGTTAGTCTTAGTCCTGCATTTTGAGTGTATATAGAGAAAAGAAAAGGAATCTTTCTACCTTACAGCAACTGCTTAAGCTTGAAGGATGCTATCACATACTCCCAAAGCCCCCTAGTTTGCAGATCCGTCAGCCAGGCCACCACGACTTGGTTAACAAGCACCTCACCTCATCTCATCTTGGTTACTCTCCTGGCTGTGCCGCCGTTTGACAAAATGCCTCTTTGGGCATTTCCCCAGTAGTTCTGTACAGAGGACAGAGATTATCACTTCTTTTTGATCAGTATTTGGATTAATGCAATACAGCATTACAAAATATTGTAAATCTTTAGGGGCCCATTTTCTGTAAAACAAATATATATATACCTATTATAATTTTGTGTTTGTCTATACCAGATGGTCAAAAAGTCAAGTTAGAGAATGATCTGGAAGGAAAGAGAGAGAGAGAGAGAGAGAGAGAGAGAGAGAGAGAGAGAGACGGAGAAACTAAATTACTCATTGTCTATAGCAGACAGTACAAAGAAAGTTTAAAGTTTATACATGAGAAATTGAAAATGTAAGCCTAATATTTGGAGTTATGGAGGTAGCTACCAGAGTAGGAGATGAAGAAGAGTAGGAAGAGGAAGGAGAACAAGAAGGGGGAGGGGAAGGAGGAGGAAGAAGTGGTTACTGAGGAATAGACAAGAAACAGGATGGGAAAGAAAACTTTTAGTTTTCATTTTAGACCGTTATGTCCTCTTTGAGTTTTTGTTTCTTTCTTTTTTTTTTTTTTAATGCTTATTTATTTTTGAGAGAGAGATAGAGCATGGGTAGGGGAGGGGCAGAAAGAGAGGGAGACACAGAATCAGAAGCAGGCTCCGGGCTCTCAGCTGGCAGCACAGAGCCCGATGCGGGGCTTGAACTCACGAACCGCGAGATCATGACCTGAGCCAAAGTCGGACGCTTAACTGACTGAGCCACCAAGGTGCCCCTCTTTGAGTTTTTACTTCTATGTGATTCTATTCTTTTTATAACTAAATATAAGCTGGAGTGCTTGAATGGCTCAGTCAGTTGAGTGTCTGACTTTTGATCTCAGCTCAGGTCATGATCTCATGGTTCATGGGATCCAGCCCTTACATTGGGCTCTGTGCTGACAGCGTGGAGCCTGCTTGGGATTCTCCCTCTCCCCCTCTCTCTGCCTCTCTCCCATTCACACATGCTCTTGCTTCTCTCTCTCTTTCTCAAAATAAATAAATAAACATTAAAAAAATAAGTTGATACTTTTGAAATTGTGCCTGAGTTTAAGATGACTTAAAATATATGTAGCCTCTTATTAGAGTACATTTCTCTACATGTATAAATCACCTTTTTTTAGAAAGAAATGTGAAATACTTTTAAACTGTCCCATTCGTCCACAACCTCACAGTAATATGGTACGGATGAGAATGAACGGTTTTTGTTTTGTGCATGAGGAAATGACCCTGAGAGCTTCTGTCAGAACTCAAGGTCAGGCCGAGCTCATGGGAGTGAAATCTGGAGGTGTGCTGGCTGTTGATGGCTGCAGGAGACTGACCTTTGTTCTGCCTCAGCCTTCTTATCTGGCTCGAATCTGATGGGCCAACAACCAGAGAGGAGAGACTCATCAAGAATCTGCTTTGAGCACCTTCAGTTACTCGCTTCAATCACATGTCTTTCACTTGGACTTGGCTCCCAAGTGTCTTATGAAATCCATTCTGTGCTATTTCTCTTATTACGCCTTTGCTAATTTACTTATTGTTAAAGTTTCTGACCACCGACGAGCACAACATATTACATCCGATTTTATGAGAAGACAAACAAAAGACTATTTTAGAAAATAAGACTTCAACTTTTGATGTCTAGTGGATTTGAATTTCAGCTCACTTGTGAAGAAGATTTAATTGATCTTTGTTAATTTTGAGTTATTTATCTGAAAACACATTGTGACGAGTTAAAATTGTAGACGGACACCATGAGACTTGCTTATCTCTAGTACCAGGGAGTTGGTGAGTTTTTTTAGTTGTGAGTAAGATTTTGTGTATCACCATTTGTAGCATTTAGATTTAGATTCGTTTTTTTGGAGTCATATTTTTTTTTTCAAGTTTGTTTATTTTGAGAGAGAGAGAGAGATTGTGAGTGGGGCAGGGACAGAGTGAGAGGGAGAGAGAGAATCCCAAGCAGGCAGCCTCTGAGCTGCCATCAGGGAGCCCCAAGCAGGGCTCAATCTCATGAATTTTGAGATAATGAATTGAGCTGAAATCAAGAGTCAGATGCTTAACAGACTGAGCCACCCAGGCGCCCCTGGGTTCATATGTTAAAGACAAATTCAAATTCCTCTCTTGTCATTTATTTTATCAAAAGCCAATTCTTAGATAAAACCCTACCCATGCTTCTACTGGTTTTAGAACTTTAAATTTTGCACAGAACTTCCAGATACTTTCGTATGTGATTATCCATGACTCTTCTGTCAAAAGAAGGCAGTAATAATACATATATATGAAATGCAGGGTTTCATTCCATTAATCTTCACAAGCACCTACCATGTGTAAGTTAGTTGATGCATCGTGCATGGATCCGTCCTTAGCAGATATTTCAATGTCACAGTGTTGCTTCTCCATCAAACACTTATCAGAGTAACAGATGCTGAAACAGAATGAATTCGTGTGACATTAAGTGTTGGCATTTAGGAATAGCAAAATAGTTGACAGATGGACAGCAAGAAGAGAAAAGTTAAAAAAAAAAAGTCTGGGGGGGCCTGGGTGGCTCAGTCGGTTAAGCGTCCGACTTCAGCTCAGGTCATGACCTCAGTCTGTGAGTTCGAGCCCCGCATCGGGCTCTGTGCTGACAGCTCAGAACCTGGAGCCTGCTTCGGATTCTGTGTCTCCCTCTCTCTCTGCCCCTCCCCTGCTCATGCTCTGTCTCTGTCTCAAAAATAAATAAAAATATATAAAAAAAAAAAAAAGTCTGAAGCTTGGATGACCCCGTGATGCTGGGTCTCTGAAAACAAAGATCTGGCCACATTGAGTTGAGGAAATAAGTTCTAAGGCATCAGCCTAGGATGAGAAAATGCCTCTGAGACCTTGAATCACAAGTTAATGAAGCCACCTAGTGGTTTGATTCATAATTTGAGGTCTGAGGATCCATCATGTACTGTCTCGCCAATCAAGTGTGACTGAGAATCTCATCACTTTCCATTGAAGGAGGGTCCGTTTTCTTGAGAATCAGTGCGACGCTGCTCTGTATAATAGTTTATTTATTTACGGTCTTCTTTCCATCAAAAAGGACCTAAGCAACTCACATGAAAAGACAGTGAGAGAGCGCAGACCAGAAAATGAGGGATAAAACCAAAACATGAATAAAGACATAAAGAGTAGCTCGAAATTTCGGTCATTGAAAAATGCATATGAAATCCTATCAATTTTCCATGAAAGGACTCTGTATTTTCACCCATTGGAGACTGATGAGTTATAAAATTCACGATGTCCAGAATGATGCAACAGTTTTCAGGAAAAGTAAAGCTGTACCTGCTGCTAAGAGCAGAGAAATTTTACTTCTGGAGGTCCTCGCAAATGAGATACCGTACAATAGAATGTGTGTATCCTCAATCCGCACAAAAGAAGTCATCCTGAGTCCTGGAGGATTGTTTCTTAATTGTGATTTGGAGGAGAATGGGCACCAAACTCCACCTTTAGGGCTTGCATTTAACACATTGGATCCTCAGAATAAGCCTATGAGGTAGGTAGCATTATTATCCCTCTATGCATACAAGGCCATTATACGTGGTTTCGTATTTGCCCAAAGTCAGCCTGTTAATAAATAATGGAGCTGGGACCCAAACCTGGGCAGTATGGCTCCAGCACCCATGTTCTTTTCCAAGATGCTATATACTGAATGGCCACTTTGGTACATTGAGGCCCATCTAATGAAAATGACAATACTTGAGTTCCACCCCCCCCCCCCCCCCACAATTTATACACTCTACTCTGTAGGGATTATGTATATCATGGGATTTAACATGATGCTAAAGGTGAGGTGAGGGTTTCATATTTCTGAGATGACCCAGTTAACCTTGCTTTCTTCCAGGGTCACAGACTTTATCCCTGACCCCAGTTGCCACAGGGTCTTGCCCACATATGTACATACACTCCTTCAGTCAAAAAATAAAAATAAAAATAGAAGGGGGCCAGGAAAAAGTACTCAAATTCACCCCTTACTGTTTCCAGTAGGGGATAGCTGAAATCCTATGCCCTTTTGTTGGCATATCCCTAGCTACAAGATCTAAGATGCAGTCATCACAAAACACTCTTTATTTTGCTGGCTTTTCGTTTTCAAAGTGGGATCTATAAATATTTGGGAATGGCAGCTAAATCAATTTATCTTAACCAGTCAAGAAAGTTGATTAGCAATGAGCAAGGCCAGCCTTGAAGGGAACGTGATAGGGAAATAGTGGCATCATTGAAATGTGCAGTTAGACGAGTCAGAATATCACATACTTGAGTCTTAAATTGAACATTAAGAATGATGTTCTTTTAAGCTGTGGTTAGAATAGCTGTGTGGTGAATGTTTTTGCTAAAAGGAAAAGGTATACGCTATAAGATGACTGTTCTGTATCGATAAGGCTCCTTAAAAATAAATTTCCATGATATTTAAAAGAAACACTTAGCTTAATAAAGATTCTAATACTCTTGAAAGATTCAAGTTCTCTTTTGGGACCAACATGCTGGCCCACTGCCCATAAGATGGAAGTTTTCAGAATGAGAGCTTTTTAATCATTCTGCTGAATGCTGGAAAGATCCACCCTGTCATGGAATGTAAGGGAAAGAGAGCAATGCTGAGATACGGTGAAATCAAGATGCCTGGGATTCCCGGGTCTACTTTATTCTGATAATAAAGGAAGAAATAAATTCTTTGTATGTGTCATTTTTCTCATGAACTGTGGAGTCAGACCTGGATTCAAGTACCAACTCGTGGGCCTTAGTTTGTTCATGTACAAAATGGCTCTAGTCATACAGAGATTTTATTGGGTGCTCACTGTGTGCAGACATTGCGCTTTTACATACCTTTAATCTTATAAGTGTTGAATGAAATCATCACTATTGTTATCCCCACTTTACAGGCAAGATCACTGCAACTGAGAGACCAGGCAATGTGAGGAATTTAATTAGGATCATTTATGTATACAGTGTCATATCACCCACTACAGCACATTCCCCAGAATTGGTAGCTGACAGATTCCTCTTGACTCTCTTCTCACCCATGTCCTTTTCTCCTTTTAGAACGGTTTTGAAGGAGCACCTTTCTCCTTTTAGAAAGGGTGGCTCAGTCCGTTAAGCGTCCGATTCTTGGTTTTGGTTCAGGTCGTGATCTCTCGGTTTGTGAATTCGAGCCCCGTGTGGGGCTCCATGCTGTCAGCCTGCTTGGGATTCTCTCTCTCTGCCCCTCCCCTTATTGCTTTCTCTGTCTCTCTCTCTCAAAATAAGTAAATACACTTAAAAAATTAAAGAAAAATAAGAAAGGTTTTGATGCTTAGTGAAGAGGAGAGCCACACATGTCTCTAGCGTATGTTTGGGAATTAGATAGCAGCGTAGGCCAAAGGGTAAAAATAAAACTGAATTTTTATTTTCCTACAGGAGTGGCAAAAACTCAACTATGATATCTACACCCTGCGACAGATTCGAAGGGAAGTGAGGAATAGGTGGAAACGCATTTTAGAAGATTTAGGTGAGTCCGGAAGTGATTATGACATGGTAGAAATACCTAGTGGTGATCATTCCTCTTCCCTTTCTTCTGCATGGTTTTTATAAAAGTCATATTGATAACTGGCTGGTTAAAGCTACTGTGTACTAATTATTTTCCCAATCCTATCCGCCTTGTATCCTCAAGCATAAACATCTGATGTTTCGGTTACACCAACCGATGTCCTGAGGACATAGTTTGCCATGCGTTATGCCATCTGTCCTCAGAATGGAGTATCATAGGACAGGGGAGTCGTGTGGGCACTACCACTGAATGTTTTTGGCATTAGATTAGGATCATGATTAGATTAGATTGTGTCATTGAATTAGAAGTCATTGTATGCTTTTGGCATTAGATTATGATTAGATTAGATTAGATTATGTCAGAGGTTCCGGAAGATGGCGGCGTAGGAGGACGCGGGGCTCACAGCGCGTCCTGCCGATCACTTAGATTCCACTTACACCTGCCTAAAGAACACAGAAAACCGCCAGAGGATTAGCAGAAGGGAGTCTCCGGAGTCAAGCGCAGACCAGAGGCCCACGGAAGAGGGTAGGAAGGGCGGCGAGGCGGTGCGCGCTCCACGGACTGGCGGGAGGGAGCCGGGGCGGAGGGGCGGCTCGCCGGCCAAGCAGAGCCCCCGAGTCTGGCTGGCAAAAGCGGAGGGGCCGGACGGACTGTGTTCCGACAGCAAGCGCGACTTAGCGTCTGGGAGGTCAGAAGTTAACAGCTCTGCTCGGAAAGCGGGAAGGCTGGAGGACAAAGGGAGGGAGAGCTGCTGAGCCCCTGGACGGCATAGCTCAGCTTGGCGGGGAACAAAGGCGCCAGCGCCATCTCCCCCGCCCATCCCCCAGCCAAAATCCCAAAGGGAACCAGTTCCTGCCAGGGAACTTGCTCGCTCCGCGCAAACACCCAACTCTGTGCTTCTGCGGAGCCAAACCTCCGGCAGCGGATCTGACTCCCTCCCGCTGCCACAGGGCTCCTCCTGAAGTGGATCACCTAAGGAGAAGCGAGCTAAGCCTGCCCCTCCAGCCCCCGTGCACCTTGCCTACCCACCCCAGCTAATACGCCAGATCCCCAGCAACACAAGCCTGGCAGTGTGCGAGTAGCCCAGACGGGACACGCCACCCCACAGTGAATCCCGCCCCTAGGAGAGGGGAAGAGAAGGCACACACCAGTCTGACTGTGGCCCCAGCAGTGGGCTGGGGGCAGACATCGGGTCGGACTGCGGCCCCGCCCACTAACTCCAGTTATACACCACAGCACAGGGGAAGTGCCCTGCAGGTCCTCACCACGCCAGGGACTCTCCAAAATGACCAAACGGAAGAATTCCCCTCAGAAGAATCTCCAGGAAATAACAACAGCTAATGAACTGATCAAAAAGGATTTAAATAATATAACAGAAAGTGAATTTAGAATAATAGTCATAAAATTAATCGCTGGGCTTGAAAACAGTATACAGGACAGCAGAGAATCTCTTGCCACAAAGATCGAGGGACTAAGGAACAGTCACGAGGAGTTGAAAAACGCTTTAAACGAATTGCAAAACAAAATGGAATCCACGATGGCTCGGCTTGAAGAGGCAGAGGAGAGAATAGGTGAACTAGAAGATAAAGTTATGGAGAAAGAGGAAGCTGAAAGAAAGAGAGATAAAAAAATCCAGGAGTATGAGGGGAAAATTAGAGAACTAAGTGATACACTAAAAAAAAATAATATACGCATAATTGGTATCCCAGAGGAGGAAGAGAGAGGGAAGGGTGCTGAAGGGGTACTTGAACAAATTATAGCTGAGAACTTCCCTGAACTGGGGAAGGAAAAAGGCATTGAAATCCAAGAGGCACAGAGAACTCCCTTCAGACGTAACTTGAATCGATCTTCTGCACGACATATCATAGTGAAACTGGCAAAATAGATTAGATTATGTCATTGAATTAGATGAGCGTGGTTGGGCGATTAGCAGTAGCTTTGTAAGACGAGGCAGGTGGGAAGAAATATTGTTTGCAGGAGAGACAGCAAAACTCAGTGTAGACTTACAGAAGGACTAAAAGGTAGAAAATCTTCAGAGTTCAGATAAATACCTGTGGCATCAGAGCAGATGTTGAGTATTGATTTTGTTAATTCTGCCAGGGTCATGATCCCGTAAACATGTATCTCTCTCTGCCTCCCCTCCCCCCAAAATAAATAAACTGTAAAAAATAAAAAGTGAATTTATCAGTTTTGAAGTCCCTAATCCTTCTGCCTTGAAAGAGACCATGACACTCACTTTGGCGTCATAACTTTTCAAGCATGGTGTACCCAGTTGCTTACCCTATTGCTTTATTGGGATATAGTGGGATGGGCTGGACCTCTAGCCTCTTAATTGACCCAATATTATTGGGAGTTAATTGTCTCCTTTTTAGTTACTCCAGGAGGGTATAAATTGCTGAGTCTTTCATATTTTGGGTAAGTAATTTTAACCAGGCAACCCTATTTCCCCGGGGAAGGGAATCAGGACTTGGGGAAGAGGAGGCCTGGAGGTGGGGGCCACTTTGTAGCTCTCAAACTGTGAAGGCAGGTAGGTGCAGAGCAGGGACTGGGAGGGAGGATTTCAATCACAAAATAATAATTAAAAAAAAGGCAGCCAGCAAACTGAGGCTTACCTCTGAGGCAAAAGCTAAGGAAGAAAATTAAACAAGAAGAAACCTCAAATGAGCTTTAATTAAAGACCCCGCTGATTGGGGTGCCTGGGTGGCTTGGTCAGTTAAGCGTCCAACTTCAGCTCAGGTCATGATCTCATGGTCCGTGAGTTCGAGCCCCGCATCGGGCTCTGTGCTGACAGCTCAGAGCCTGGAGCCTGTTTCCGATTCTGTGTCTCCCTCTCTCTCTGCCCCTCCCCTGTTCATGCTCTGTCTCTCTCTGTCTCAAAAATAAATAAACGTTAAAAAAAAAATTAAAAAAAAAAAAAAAAGACCCCGCTGATCATACTGACCTGGAAAGTAGCACATGGAGAGGTGCCTTGGCTTCCGCTGTGTGTTTGGAACCCACATTTGGGTGCCTTCTTAATCTCCTGCAGGACCACCGTGTCCTGTGACTGCTTTTACACGAGGGATAAGTTTTTTTTCCCCACAGGTTTTCAAAAGGAAGCAGACTCTTTGTTGTCAGTGACGAAACTCAGCACCATCAGTGATTCCAAAAACACAAGGAAAGCTCGGGAGATATTGTTAAGATTGGCCGAGGAAACCAATATTTTTCCAGCAAGTTGGGAGCTCTCGGAGAGATATCTCTTTGTTGTGGTAAGTGGAGATATATATATATATATATTAAAGTTTATTTATTTTGAGAGAGAGAATGTGAGCAGGGAAGGGGCAGAGAGAGAGGCAGAGAGAAAGAATCTTAAGAAGGGATTCAACTGTCAGCACGGAGCCTGACTTGGGGCTCCATCCTAGGAACTGAACCTTGAGATCATGACCTGAGCCAAAATGAAGAGTCGGACACTCAACCAAGTGAGCCACCCAGGCATCCCAAGTGGATGTGATTTAAAAAAAAAAAAATTAATGTTTATTTTTGAGAGAGATAGAGTGTGAGTGGGGAAGGGGCAGAGAGAGAGAGGGAGACACAGAATCCGAAACAGGCTCCAGGCTCTGAGCTGTCAGCACAGAACCCGACGCGGGGCTCGAACTTGGGAAGGGTGAGATCATGTCTTTGGCTGAAGTCAGACTCTTAACCAACTTAGCTGCCCAGGCGCCCCAAGTGGGTATGATTTTTTTATGTGTATTTTTTAATTTTATTTTTATGCATTTTATCTTGTTTTATTTTATTTTTTATTTTTATTTTGTTATTTTATGTGTTTTTTAAAATTTTTTATTCCAGCACTGCCGGCAATACCCAGTTTGAGCTGGCAGATGAGGCTGGCATGTCGTGAATGGGTTTCCAGGGTCTAGCTACATCAGAACCACAGGAAGGGCTTTACACGTGCAGATTTCTGGATTGCACTCAGACGTATTAAGGCTCGGTTGTGGCTCAAAGAATCTGTACTTTATAGGGGCACCTGGGTGGCTCAGTCAGTTGAGCGTCTGACTTTGGCTCAGGTCGTGATCTCACGGTTTGTGGGTTTGGTCCCCAGGTCGGGCTCTGTGCTGACCGCTCAGAGCCTGGAGCCTGCTTCCAATTCTGTGTGTGTGTGTCTCTCTCTCTGCCTCTACCCTGCTCAGGTTCTGTCTCTCTCTAAAATGAGTAAACGTTAAAAAATTAAAAAAAAAAAAAAAGAATCTGTACTTTCCAGCTAATTCTGCTATGTAGTCAGCTTTTTGAATCACTTGTAGGTCAAAGAGATTCAAGAAACATTGTTTACATAACCTAAGATTAACAAAGGGTTTGAAAGGGCGCTAAGAATGTAGAGTGTTTCTTGAACAATGTAAGCAAAGGGTGAAGGGATATCTCTAAATTTGTTGAGAAAAATTTAAGATGTGTTTTGCTTGCCCATGATTATTTCTAGGCTGGGTGTATGGTCGTGTTTAGGTTGTTTTCCCATTGACGTGGCTTCGTTCCCATCTTGACAACATTTGTATTTTTAAATCTTTGGCAGGACCGTCTTATTGCTCTTGATGCAGCAGAAGAGTTCTTTAAAATTGCCAGTCGAACTTATCCCAAGAAACCTGGGGTCCCAAACCTGGCAGATGGCCAGAAAGAACTGCACTACCTTCCATTTCCAAGTCCCTAAAGGAGAGGCTGGGAGGCAGAGCTGGGATTCCCCCACGGGGACACAACAGCCAGCCCAAGTGGGACAAATGCATACAGGAGACCGTAAGCACGTGGAGGGCCAGTTAAGTGAAAAATGATTCTAAATCCTATAAAAAACTAGGGGTTTGGATATCTGGTCTTCATGAGGATGCCACTGTAGGAAAAATTCAGGTTGCACTGAAACAGCCTGGTGATCTTGCATCAGGGAGTTAGGGTGATATTTCCTCATGGGGGATTGGATTTCAAGAGCCCATTGTCCCCATTCGGGTTTTGGTTGTACAATAAACTCTTGTCACCAAGCCTATTGGGGGAATGGGGTGCTCTAGTTAGGAAAACAATAAGATTGATAGAGCTATTGTTGAGCCCAAATATGGATTACTGAATTTTAAATAATTATTATATAATATAGGCTAATGCCAAAAGAACGCCGGGCATTATGTGACCTTTCTTGGATTTGGAAGATCCTCCAGGACCTTGGAGGTGTCAGAGGCATCATTTTGAATATGAGTTATGTATTCAGAGGTTTAGATACGGTAGATGATGGGAATATCTAAGAGTGCTGCTCAGAAGGGAGTTCCAAATAGATCGATCCCAGGCAGAGCTTCCTTCAGCTCTGTCTTCAGTTGTGGGACACGCGTCTTAAATTCTAAATATTAGCAATACCTGGTTACCTCATTTTTGCATACTATCCATTTCTAGACCCCAAGCCCTTGATATTTTATCTGGAATAGCATCTGTACACTGGAATGTTTGACCTCCACTTCCTTCTCTTCTCTTTAATCTGTTTCTGGCGTCTTGGCTGAGAGTTGTACCTGCCCAGTGACCTTTAGCACAGACTTGTGTCTCTGCGTCTGCAGGCAATATTGCACGGAAGAAGGTCATTGCTGTACTTTCTTCCATTCAGAAGAGGATTTCCAAGATGGAGCAGTGCTGAATTACAGCTTGCTTCTAGCCACAGACTGAGAAGTCCAGCCTCAAAAGTTACTTGCCACTTAAGCAAGGAGGTTGCCAGGAAATCATGGTTCATGTTATTGAAAAGACTTTCAGAACCTGTAGGATTTACCCATAGATTGCTGAGAACAATGGCGATATTTTTACTTTTACAGACTTTGCTCTTCTAACTTCAGGTGAAAAAGAACTTGAATTAGTCTGTCCAGGGGATCATGACTTGAAAACTTTCTGATTAGCTCTTTCGGTAGTGCACACAATGTTTGAAGTATCTGTTAGAGGAGACACACGTTCTCCATTTATTAATGCATTGTAGACCAGATTAACTGACATGTTTCAGGAAATTCTTTCTAGTTTAGCAACTAAGCTAAAAGTTTTATTTTTTATATCTAATGCTTAATCTCTCTCTTGTGTTGTTTAAAATTAGCCTGCAGATAATTTCCCTCACTTCTGTAGGCTCTCGCGAGATAAACATATAAACAGTGAAATAAACAAATAAAAACAAAAATGAACAAAAATCTTTGAAAATTGTATTGTTTTCATTTCTGTCCTCATAATTTGTGTTTTGCCCTTCTGCCTTTTTTGATGAGATGTTTGCATCTATGAAGAATAAATTGTCATCATTGTCTTTGTTTTTGGTAATGAAGGAGTAAGGAAGGATGAGAATGTACCTATGATTATAAAAAACATGGAGTTATCCAGGACATTTTCCTTGGAAGGAATTAAAAAGTTTTTCCATTTACTTTTCAGTTGGATGTGTGTTATAGTTCCAAGAAATAAGGAACAGATAATTCTTTCCATAATCCCTTTAAATTAAAGGGTAAAGAAACTGATAGGCAAATGGATTTCAGGACCTTCCCTCATCCTAAAGTCATTCAAGGGGGCAAATCTGTGCTCAAGTCTAGGGGACATCGAAGTACATGACAGGCTCAAGGGTGACTGGGGTAGCGTTCCAGAACTGACACGGTGTTCAGCAGGACCCAGATCCACAGATGTGCAGGTGGCTGGAGGGTTTTCCTACTGTTGAAATGTCTCCCTGGTGGCCAGCAAAGTACTTCTCAAATGTTCATCTGTGTATGTACAGTGATTTAAGGTGGTAGATGAATGGGAATTTCCACATTAGAAGTTATTTATTTTAATGTGCACCAGAGGGAAATCTCTGTAATTTGCACATCAGGAATTGATGGATATCCTGGTTAACGGATATTCTTGCAGTAAACAATAAAGTATTTATGCTTCCTTAAACGTGGAAGGCCACCCAGGAAACCACCGTGGACATACTGACCGTGGTGAGGGGGCACCAGCATCACTGAGAAGCCCAGTGGTAGGCCTGTAGTCCAGATGCTGTTCCAGAAGTGGGCTCACTGATAGCAACGGGGATGGATGAAGAGGGGCCCGGTGGCACAGAAGCGAAGTGTGCACAGTTACCATAATGAGGGGCCAGGTCGGAGAGGTACCTGTGGAGAGGGTTGGAGATGGTTAATAGAACATAATGTCCCTACGGGCAGAATAGATGGGTAGCCAATAAGAATATTGCTCAACCTATGCCATCAAAAGAGCTCAAGGATGGATGACCCGGAGATAGGTAGGGCACAGCCAACCCCAACAAAAAGTTATGATCTCTTGCCACGTTTCCAGACCTTGGCTATCTTCCAGACCAAAAACTACTGACTGAAGGAAAGTCTGGATCCCCAAGAAGGGGGACTTTGCAACACCACTCCAAGTATATATGGCAATGTTTCCCCTAGTCCTTCCTCAAAGGGACCTGTGGTTATTTACCTAGATTTACTGTACACCGGGGAAGGAAGTGTACAAAAACACTCTGAGGATGTGGGACACAACGTGCAAGATGACACTGACGCTCAGGGACTAGAGTATCATAATAGTGTGCTTTTTAGAATGGGGGAATATGGTTATTTATAGAGTCCTATCTTAGGTCTAGCCCACAGTAGGTCCATTGATTCCATGGATCTATCTCTCCACTTCCAGAATAAGTTATTGGGTTGAATGTATTTGGGACTTGGCAAGACCACCATTAATTTCTTGGTCTGTGGGTTAAAAACTAACGTCTTAGTAGGAAAGCTTAGTAGAGGCCTCTGAAACTACTCCATCCCCTGGCCAAAATAGTAAACCCAAATCAATATTGCATCCCTGGGAAATGGCAGAGATTAGTACTACCCGTAAAGACCTAAAGGTTTCTAGAGTGTTGGTCTTGACCACAACTCCATTTAATTTACCATACTAGCCCTTATGAAAACTAGATGGATTCCAGAGAATGAAAGTGGAGTATTGAAGACTCAATCACGTGGTTGCCCTAATTGTAGCTGCTGAGCTGGATGTGGAATCTTTGTAAGAACAAATTAACAGACTCAGCTACCTGGAATGTGGCCATTGATCTGGCAAATATGTTCTTTCCACACCCATCAGAAAGGCAGATCAGAAAGAGTTTGCATTCATTTGAGATGGACAACAGTATACATTTATGGACTTGCTCTAGAGCTAGAGTGTCCCACCCTCTGTTATAATATAATCCAAAGGGACAGGTACCATGTGGACATTCTGCAGAATATCACATTGGTCATCTATCTCAATGACATCAGACCTGAGGAGTATGAAGTGGCAAATGCATGGAGGCTTTGGCAAAAGACACGCACTTCAGAGGATGGGAGGTAAATCTTACGAAGTCTCAGGGACCTATCACTTCAGTGAAGGTTTTAGGGGTCCAGTGGTCAGGGGCATTGTTGGAATATCTTCCCCAAAGGAAAGGTCAGTTTATTTCATCTTTCACCTCCCCCTGCTAAGAAGGCAGCAGAATGCCTAGTAGGCCTTTTTATGTTCTCACCTGGAAACACTGTTCTACCCCGTACAGCTGGGTGATGTGAAAAACTTAGACCTCTGAGGGAGGTTTAGGGCAGGAAGAGGCTCCAAAACAGGTCCACGCTACAACCCTGTAGACATCTTTGGTGTTAACAGTCTTGGGGATAAGAAAAGATGCCCTGTGGAATTTGTGGAAAACTCAATAGGAGAATGACAACACAGACCTCTAAGTTTCTGGGGCATGCCATACCATTTGCAGGTGAGAATTACACATCATTTGAAAAACTCATCATGAGCTGGGTTTTTATCAGACCCACCAAGGTATAAGGTCAAGGTCTAGCAGTAGTCCAATTCTTTCCTTATTATTATTATTACTGAGAGAGAGAGAGAATGAGAGGGGGAGGGGTAGAGAGAATCCCAATGAGGGGGCTCGATCTCACGAAACATGAGATAATGACCTGAGCTGAAATCGAGAGTCAGAAGCTTAACTGACTGAGCCACCCAGGCACCCCTTCCTTGTCATTTTAAAAAATAAACTTAGTTTTAGGATACTGTTAGATTTACAGAAAAGTCGCAAAGATTGTACAATGGTGCTATGTGCCTCACACCAAGGTTCCCCTACTGTTAACATATTACCTTAATGTAGTACATTTGTCACATCTAATGAGCCAATGTTAATACATTCTTATGATTAATTACATAGTTTATTCAGATATAGTTTTTGCCCAGTGTCTTTTCCTGTCAGGATCCCATGCAGGACGCCATATTGCATTGAGTCATTATGTCCCTGAGATTCCTTTTGCCTAAGATAGTTTCTCAGACTTCCCTTCCTTTTGATGGCCTTGGCAGTTTTGAGTTCAGGAAATCTAGAAGAGAGAGATGATGAGAAGTAGCAGTGTGGCCTTGAGACCAGCTTCAGCAGTGGGGCTGTGAGTTGTCCAGTTAGCCTTCTTCATTTGATTTTCCCCAGCAAGAGAAATGCAGCAGGCTCATGGAGGAGCCTTTCCCAGAACCTGCCACAAAGAACACGTGGATCTGAGCATCACAGGGGTGGACTGTGGCAGAGGATGTGAGCCACTGCTCAGGCCTTGCCCTTTGGGGGCTGAAATCCTCCCTCAGCGGCTGACAGTACTGGTGCTTAAGCTCTCAGATGAGTCTGTCTCTGGGAATTGCCATAAACTGGTGAGAGCTACCTCTCCCACGGTTCCCCACCCCCTTCTGGGAGCACCCTTTGTCTATTGACTGATTAGTTGGTACAGGTGTATGAAGGGTAATCCCAGCTCCGGAGATCCCAATTAGATTGGCTGAAGCCTTTGTTGTGACTCCATTTCAATAATATTTTACCCAATATTTTCTCCATAGGGATTTGCTAATAACTTCTTGCCTGGCAATCTCCATTTCAAAATCTTTTTTCCAGGGAACTCGATTGTGACACTATCTGAGTCAACAATACAATACCCAAGTCTGCACTTGTATATGACACATACATAGTGATTTATTGTTACTAAACCAAGCCAGAGCATTTATCTACTGAAATACATATTATTTAGTTGCAAATTATTTAAAAAATGTATTTATCTTTGAAATTAGGACATTATTTTAAAAAATTTTTATCTTGGGTGGATATCACGATCTGTCAATTCATTTGACATAAGTGGTTAAATGTTTTTTTTAAAAAAAACTTTTAATGTTTATTTTTGAGAGAGAGACAGAGCATGAGCAGGGGAGGGGCAGAGAGCAAGGGAGGCAGAGAATCCAAAGCAGGCTCGAGGCTCTGAGCTGCCAGCACAGAGCCTGACCTGGGATCTTGAACTCAAACCGTGAGGTCATAACCTGAGCCCAAGTCAGATGCTTTACCCACTTAGCCACCCAGGCACCCTTGGTTAAGTGGTTTTTAAAGACTGTCATAAAAGTGATTTTTCTTTAGCTAAGACATTACATTTAAGTTTCACTAGGGGTTATCAGTTTAAAATCAGTAGCTCCTGGAAGAGGTCGGCATTGACAGCTGCAGAAACTAGTTTATCTCATTACTCTTCAGTGATCACAGAGGCATCATGGCATCATGGCACAGCTTCTTTTCCATTGGATTAATGCATTTATTCATTTTTTTCAGACAACTTTCTATCACTAATAACACAAGAAATATGTTTAAATTTGATTAAGTTGCACTGAAAGGAGTATTCTCAATTTCCGAGTCACTACCATGCACAGAGTTAAAATGGCCAGCCACTTTGAACTTTGAGTTTAAAGTTTCAAGAAGTGTTACTATTTGCTTCCAGAGTACTATGCCATGTTCTGTTTTGACACCCTACAAAAGGATACTTGGCATCTCAATTTTCAAATTCCTTAATGCATGGGTTTAAGAGAGTGGAATGTTGGGGCGCCTGGGTGGCTCAGTCGGTTAAGCGTCCGACTTCGGCTCAGGTCATGATTTCACGGTCCGTGAGTTTGAGCCCCGCATTGGGCTCTGGGCTGACAGCTCAGAGCCTGGAGCCTGTTTCGGATTCTGTGTCTCCCTCTCTCTCTGACCCTCCCCTGTTCATGCTCTGTCTCTCTCTGTCTCAAAAATAAATAAACGTTAAAAAAAAAAATTTAAGAGAGTGGAATGTGGAAAACTGAGGGAGCCAAGTCTTAGCTTGAGTCTCATCGTTTAATCATTTAGTATCTAAATGGAGTTAATTTGATTTTATACTGATTTATATTCTAGTTATTTGGTGAGATTAAATTTAAGTAAACTCTGCACCCAACATGGGGCTTGAACTCATGCCCCCAAGATCAAGAGTTGCATGCTCTACTGACTGAGCCAGCCAGGGGTCCCAAGTGAGATTAAATTTAGAAAGAACAGTATTGTAAATACAAAATTAAATTATGACATTTATAATAGATAAAGCACAGACCTGTAGACCCATTCCTTTTTCAAAAGCTAAGAGTTGTAGTTTTTAGGTAGCAATTTACTTTACAAATTGTTCAGCATTAGCAGTGTGAAATATGTTAAGTGAGTTTCATCATAAATCTAGAGACGTGTGGTTAGCATGTGAAGTATTCTAATTAGGAATCCACTTCCCAAAGATGGTTGTTCAATCATTTCAATGATCTTTATCAAAAATACACCAAAAGGTTCATTAAGTTGCATAAAGCATGTTCAGAATGATTTTCCACTTATGAAATGAGTAGTGGTCTAGACAAGTGGTTAGCTAGAAAGGCTGTCTGGCTCCATCACCTTAGCAGGAAGACGGTGTTAAGAACCTGTTAAACCCAGCAGTGCTCAAGGCCGAGAGCTCTAAACGTCCTTTGTCTGCCTGCTGACAACACTGTGTTGTCTGATGTGGTTATTGGGTATTGTTGTGTCGACCTAAGAATGAAACTTTTACTCAAGTTTCTTTCAAACTTTCATTTCAATATTGAGGGTCTTGAGAAAAGAAAGGGGGAATTCTCTGGCATTATAGGAAACCAATGTGTAGTTCCTGGCTCGTAAGTGCCGTATGTTTGGAAGAATTTGGACTAAGATTCACTTTCATACCATCTGGTTGCAAGCTCTTGTGGGAGGAGACCTATGTTCTTCACCTTCCTCTTGTAATTGCTGAAGAACACTGATATTTACTAAAAGACTGGACATTTGATGAAAAGTTACACTGATGGGTCAATTTCTAACCCATTAAAATTTTTTTTCATAGTTTATTTATTTCTGAGAGAGAGACAGAGCGTGAGCAGGGGTGGGGCAGAGAGAGGGAGACACAGAATCCGAAGCAGGCTGCAGGCTCCAACCTGTCAGCACAGAGCCCAACGTGGGCTTGAACTCATGAACTGTGAGATCATGACCTGAGTCAAAGTTGGATGCTTAACCAACTAAGCCATCCAGGTGCTCCTCAAGCCCATTTTTAAAATTTGAAAGTGAGGCAGAAAATTTTAAAATAGAAAGAAAACAAAACAAACGTAATACTATATTCAAATACAGTCATTCATAACATTTGGGAAGATTTCATCGTTTTTCATGTGAATATTTGAAATTTATATGTACAACTTTATATCCTGATTATTAAATTTCAGTGGGTCATGAACTTCAATGCTCCAAGGGTCACTGAGTGGGCACTGTGGATCAAAGGGGTTCATATGTTTCTTTTCTAAAGGAAACAGTTAGGGGCACCTGGGTGGCTCAGTCGGTTGAGCGCCCAACTTCGCTCAGGTCATGATATCACAGTTTGTGAGTTCGAGCTCCACGTCGGGCTCTGTGCTGACAGCTCAGAGCCTGGAGCCTGATTCGGGTTCTGTGTCTCCCCCTCTCTGCCCCTCACCGGCTCACATTCTGTCTCTCTCTGTCTCTGTCTTTCAAAAATAAATAAACATTAAAAAAAAAAGTAAAGGAAACATCACTCCTCAGCTCCAAATGATTGTTGTTATGCAAATAGACTCAGTTCTGTCAGTTATTCTGATGTTTTTTAGAAGAACTGAATTTTATGTAAATTTATGTAAGTTTTATCAATTTAAAAATGTTGGTTACCAAATTAAAAATTTTAAAACATTGTGTAAGCCAAAGATATATACATGAGCTGACATTTTACCACATTTCACAGGTCATAAACATCAACATTTTTCATCACTAAGTAGCCTCTGAGAGCATGATTTTTACAAAGCTGTGCAACAGTAAATTGAGTAGATGTAACACATTTTACAACCTTTAATGTATTTTTGGACATTTAGAGGTGTTTTTACTTTTTCTCCGCAATGAACATCTTTATGCGCGTTACTTTGTTCTGTGGTATTGGTGGGATTACAGAATCAAAGGGCATGGTTATTTAAATCATTCTTTACGGACCTCATCAAATATTTTCCAAAAGATTTGTAACAATTTCTGCTCTACCGAGCAGTGATGTATGAAAATATAATTTCACCCTATCTTTGTTTTCATTGGAACATACACCAGGAAAAAAAAAAACTGGCAAAGAAAAAAAAAAAGGTACCTTCTTGTTAACTTAATTGGCACGTCTGTTTATTAGTTAGGGTGAACAGTACTCCATGTGTTTGTTTACCACACTTTTCTTTCTTTTGTGACTTGTCTGTTTCCTTTGTCCTTTGTGGGGAGGACTCCTACTTTGAAGTCTCAACAATGTGAATCTAGGCAGCAGCCAGGTATCAATAAATATCAACAACTGCTTCTTCATGTTTAAAACATCTGTTTCATGGGGATTTTTTGTTCTCTATTAGTTGTCAGCTTTCATCCTTCGGTCTCTCACTGTCCCACATGGCAGCATCCGAAACAGAGGCCAAATAGAATACTGGCTGTGTCTCCTTGGTTCATTTGGTGGGTTATAATTCTCAAGGATTAAGACTGCTTAAGGTTTATACCTCTATTTTAGGATTAGGTACTGAATGGTTAGTTATGAATTATTTTGAGTTTACAAATACAGGTCTTAATATTGGGATATTAGGTACAAGACTAATTCCCGGCTTTAAGGTCTCAGATTCAAAATTCCAGAGGGCAGAGGGACCTTATACAAGTGATTTATGCCAAACTGTTCATTTTCCTGATGCAGAGATCGAGTTCGGGTTACTTCTCCAAAAGGACACAGCTAGCAAGTAACCGCGACATGGCTTACTATCTGGTCTCTAGGTTAATTTTCTTCCTTTTTTTGCCTTGCTGCCTTCCTCTGGTGCTGCATGCATTGCTACATTTTGCAATATAATTTGGTTCTGATATATCTGAATGCAGCTAATGAATTGCTGCGTTTCTGGATATCCCTGTCAGAAATCCATTACAAAAAATAATGATTTCTTTCTTTCAAGCCTGGTGAAAAATTTTCATAGAGCCTTGGAAAACATTCATAAATATTGGTTTTGTTTCTCTCTTATTCCAAGATACAGTGGCAACAGTGGGAGCCAGGAAGTAAGAAAAATCAAATCATCAAATGTTTGCTTTATTAATCACAGAGGTACAAAAATGCAGCCCAGATACTTTATTAGAAATAAAAATTAGCATTATTACTGCAGAGGTTCAAACTCAGTTTGGGGACAAAGAATGGGACTGGTGACTTCTATCCATTATGGTGTCAATAAAATACACACAATAAAGGAACTGCCTGCTTTGTTCTAGAAGCTGAACAGTAACTATAGATATCCTGGACATCCCTCTCAGTTAAAAGGTCTGCATTTTACTCTGTGGCAGCTGAGCAGATGACCTGAAGGGTCTTGCCTTTCAAGTGCAGCAGGGATCCCAGATTAGGCTCAAACTAGTAGTTTTCAAACTTGAGGGTCTTGTAGATATGCAGGTGCCCAGGTTCCACTCAAAGATAGTATGATTCTGTAACAGTAGCATGGAGACTAGGACATTTTGTTATTTTACTATTTGATTTTATTTTGAGAGAGATAGAGATAGGATGAGTAGGGGAGGGGAAGACAGAGAGGGAGATAGAGAATCCCAAGAACTGCCAGCACAGAGCCTGATGCAGGGCTCAAGCCCATGAAACTGTGAGATCATGACCTGAGTCGAAACCAAGAGTCGGACGCTCAACCGACTGGGCCACCCAGGCGCCCCTGGGAATATCATTTTAATAGAATTTTAATGTTAGCATAGTTTTAGATTTGCAGTAAAATTGTAAAGATAGTATAGCAGGTCTCTATACACCCCACTTAAAGTTTACCGTGTGATTAACATCTTCCATGAGTATGGTGCACTTCTCACATCTAGTGAACTAATATGGATACATTATTATTGACTAAAGTTTATACTTTTTCACATTTCCTTAGTTTTTGCCTAATGCCCTCCTTCTATTCCAGGATTCCATCCAGGATGCCACATTACATTTAATGGTTGTGTCTTAGGCTCCTCTCGGGCATGGCAGTTTCTCAGACTTCCTTGTTTTTGAGGATAATGGTCAAGTGTTTTGCAGAACGTACTTCAGTTGGGGTTTGTCTGATATTTTTTCTTGTGATTAGATGGGGAGGAAGACCACAGAGGTGAAGTGCCATTTTCACCCTGTCATACGGAAGGTACACATATCCACGTGACTTAGCACGCCAACGCCACCCTTGCTTACTTGGCAGAGAGGCTGCGGTTTGAACTCCTCCCCCTTCAGGGACCTCCATGCAGGTGACATCTGGAGCACGTTTGGAGAACGATCGGAGGCTGTGTTCGCTCTGGAAGGCAGGCAAGTGTGAGGATGTTTGAGGGATCAGTGGGTGAGGCAATGATCGGGCTCAGCCGTGAATAGTAGCGAACCCTCTGCAATAGGGCCTTCTTTGTCTAATGCAACAAGAATTCTGGGATTGGGCAGTCCCTGCATCGACTGTGTAGTTTGTGGCTTGCTTCCTGCTCCTCAACGTGTGACTTTAATTCTCATGGCCATAAGAGGGTGGCTACCTCCAGTCTTAGCTTCTATATTCAGGGAAGGAGAAGGCCGAGGGCCTGTGAGCTGTGCCTGCCTAAAAGAGTTCCACCTATGGGGCGGGCGCCCGGGTGGTTCAGCCGGTTGAGCGTCCGACCTTAGCTCAGGTCATGGTCTTGCAGTTCGTGAGTTCGAGCCCCGTGTCGTGCTCTGTGCTAACAAACAGCTCAGAGCCTGGAGCCTGCTTCGGATTCTGTATCTCTCTCTCTCCCCCTCCCCTGCTCATGCTCTGTCTCTGTCTCTCAAAAATAAATAAATTAATTAAAAAGAGTTCCACTTATAAAATAGAAGCTAAAACTGAGTCACTGGGCTAGCCATGACTAAAGGGAGTCTGAGAAGGTGCACCATTTTAACTGAGCCCGTAACCACCTTGCACTCAACCAGAATCCTGGGAGTATGCTGATTGGGCATGCAGTCAGCAGTATCTGCTTCGGGGGGGCTACTGCCTGTGGTGCATTTATATTCTGCAAATAGTCCATGCCTTCTCTGTATCCTTCCATTCATTCTTTCATAGTGAAGTGATCTTCTAAAAATGCAAATGGGTTCATGTCCCCTCCCGCCAAAAGCAATGTTCTTAAGAAAAAACCCCAAATTCCTACACATGCCCATAAGGTTCTGCAGTTTTGGAAGCTATGACAGGTCCCTGTCGTGGCGGAGACACTCTCTGCTCCTTCTTCCCACTTCACAGCCTGTGCACCTGCTGTTCTCTCTGGAACATTCTCTCTGGTCCCCTCTACTCCATCTCCTTCCCTTAGCTGATTACTGCTCTTACCTCCTATTTGTTCTTCAGATCTTTATGTTTCGGCTCAACATATGTTCATCAACAAAGCCTTCCCCAATCCTACAGACTAGCTTGGGTCCCACTGTGCATCATGCACTTTTCCTCGATGGTCCTTAACACAGCTGTCATCTTGACTCTATTCGTGTAGTGATTAGATTAATGATTGTCTACTCCATAAACCGCAAGCTCCATGAAGCAGGCAAGTACCACATCTATCTTTGCCCATGATTCTATCCCCAGTGCCTCCTGGAGTGGCTGGCATACGGAAGAGATCAGCGAAATATTGACTGAGAGGGTGAATGAGGAAAGATCAGATCCCGAGAGAAGAGAGAGTCAAGAGGCAGAGTTGAATTCAAGAACAAAGGATCAGTGATAGAGGGGAGGCTTGGTTTGTCACTGACGTCTTCCTTCTCCTTTGACACTATGTGCTTACAGCTGACTTGTAGAGTGAGGAGACACAAAAAGAAGAAAACAAAACAAGCTATTTCTTATGTCTCCACCACCCTCCCCCAAATTGGAACACTGGGAAATGCTTGTGGTTTGGCACCAGTGGTACCGAGAGTAGCCTAAGAGTGAGCCGTTGGCATGACACGAGTGCTTTCTACAGCAAAGGCCGCGGTCTTAGCATGTTGTTTGCTGCTTCAGGTATGGGCAGCCACAATTTCATCACAAAGGCCGGTGACACCATAGCTGGTCAAGGGGACAGTTTATCTTAGTAGTTAAAAGCACAGATTTTTACATTTAGATTTCAGCTTTGTCACCAACAAGGTGGATGGTCTTACTAACCTTCAGTTTCCTCTGGAGCAGAATGGGAAAGACGTTTGTTATGACGTTCAAGTGAGCTACTGCAGGGAACTTGATCAACACAGACAGTACCCGCTAAGATCCCGCTTTGTGGTGGCTCAAGCTGTGGTCCCACAAGGAATCAGGAACCCAACGATTTTGGAAGGAATTTAAAGGTGGGGGATGGAGCTCCACCATGGGTGGAGGTAGGGAAATTTTGTCTTGTGACGGCTCTTGAAACTTTACGGCAACCTCTAAGCTCACATGGCTTGAGAAATGGTTTCTCATAGAAGGGCAAACCTCAAAGGGATCTAACTCAACTTTTGTCTTTCTTTTCGCAGCATGGCCCTCTGGGAGAGGTGGCAGGTTCTCACAAGACTGTGGCCGTGCCAGGCAAATTACTGGCTCTTCTGAGAGTTTTGTTGGTCCTGGGCAAATAAGCAGGCTAGGAATTGAGAGGAGGGTATAGCAGAGTGGTTGAGAGCAGGTGCTCTGGAGTTGGATTACTGGGCTCTAAACTGAGTTCGGTTGTGTAGAATTGGGGCATTTATCTCAACTCTGGTCTCTTTACCTATAAAACAGGAGAAATAAAGCTATCTAATTTATAGGGATTTTTGTAAGAATTAAATTATTAACTCACAGAAGGCAGTGGTTCTCTCTGGGGAAGGAGGTAATTCTGTTCCCCAGGAATTGTTTGGCTATGTCTGGAGACGTTTTTTGGTTGTCCTGACGGTGGGGGATGTGCTATTGCATCTAGTGGATAGACGCCAGGGATGCTACTAAATATCCTACAGTGTGCAGGACAGACCCCACCCCTTCCCTCGAAGAACGATCCCAAATGTCAATAGTCCTGAGGTTGAGAAATCCTAAAATGTACTGAGAAGAAATCCTGTCTGTCCGTAGGAATCACTGAGGGTCAACTCTCATGAATAAACTTTCTGTAGGGATGACAAGAAATTTGTCACATGGAGCTTACCAAAGGCTCATGCCTCTCTCTCGACTGAGTAAAAGGGACCAAAGGGATTTTTTTCTTATTTTATTTTCTGATAAAACCGCACAAATGACATTTTAGCTATAAGGTATGGCTGTTGGTTCCTGGATTCGAGGACGATATTAATTTCCTAATTAAGAGAAATAAGTAGCTTTCGGCCATAAAAATGCTGATCTTGTTGTTGGGATAGTTTGGAAGGCACTCCATGATGCTTTCTTAGGGAATAAAGACATGAATGAATGGATAACTATAGGGAAAGCTCCAAGGTACAAAATTTTAGGAATATGTCACATGGACTGTGAGGGGGATTTTGCCCCTAGAAAACTGACCTTGAGACACTGACCGTTGACTCTCCTTCCAGTAATCTTCAGAATTTTGCTTGCATGGACACTTGTTCATTATACCTATGGGAAGACAGGTGGACAGTCCTGGGGAGAGGAGCAGGAGCGTATAGAATCTCCCGGAAGAACGGCAAACAGCTTCTCAATGATCTGATAGCATTCTCGTCCAAAAATGTGATGTCATTAGCAAGGGGGTGAGGATGAGGGTGGGGCGTCTTCCTGGATACAGAAAGAAAGGAAAGCTTGTCTTTCCAACTAGGGAAATGCTGTCCAGCCTCCTGCTTGCTGTAGCTTTGTGTGTTAAGTTACACCTTTTACCTATACTATATTACCTTGTATCCTTTGCATAGGCGTGCAGGTGCTTTTGTGTTGACGGTCACCTTAAGAAAATAGATCTGTGTTTAATGGGTTTATGGGGTGCATGGGTGGCTCGGTCAGTTAAGCTTCCAACTCTTGATTTCAGCTCAGGTCATGATCTCACAATTTGTGAGATCAAGCCCTGTGTTGGGCTCTGTGCTGACAGTGCAGAGCCTGCTTGGGATTCTCTCTCCCTCTCTTTCTGCCACTCACCTGTGCACGTGCGTGCTCTCTCTCTCAAAATAAATAAATAAACGTTAAAAAAAATAAAGGGCTTGTGTTGGGAGGAAGTAGGGCTCTGCAGAAAAGCCTCAGAACCTGGGATCAGGTGGGGCTGAGGTAATGGGATACAAGGGGGAGTGGCTGAAGGGGAGTGGGTGGGGATAGGAGAGAGAAAGGGTGGGGTTCTCGAAGACTGAGTGACTGAGGATCCTATTCTTCCACCCACCCCTGCTTAAAATAGAGCAGCTATAGCTCACCTATTTTGTCTGAATTTATCTGTTTTGTAACATTGCCATTCCAAATATTTCACTTTTTCTACTAAAGGGTTCCACTTCTAGTGAAAAAAATAAATGTTGAAAACCTCTGGCATCTATAGAGAAAATATAGCCCCTCTTTTATACAAGGTAATAGGTCAAATGGTTTCCCCCAGAATTTCTTATTCATTGAGGAGTTCAGCATCTCAGGAAAAAGTTAATGCAAAACCAAGATTCTTTCCCAAAGTTGACAAGATCTGTTCGATTTACTCCAAGAGAAGGCTCTTAAGCAATCACCCAGGGTTCTTGTCCTCCAGGAACTCTCAAGGCTTATTATCCTGTCTTTGAACTTGGGATGGAGGAGAGGCTGAGGCAGAGGGGATGGAACCAACTCCTTAACTCGAGGTATGCTCCAAGCCCGAGAGATGTTGGGTGTCTCTGGAATTAGGACAACCTATGAATTCCTGTAGGAATAGCACCATAAATGCTCAGGTGCATGCACCTCAGTGATCTCAGAGAGTTGATTAAATGTCACAGATTTATACCACATTAACACAGGAAGCCTTGTCTCTGTCCAGAAGCTTTGCAGAAAGGTTCTGGTTGAACACTAGATGCCACTGTTGACTCACTCTGTTGTCTATTAGACACTAGAATTTCCCCTGGTCTCAGCAAGGATGATGCAATTTAAAAAAAAAAAAAAAAAAGCTTAAGTAAATACACAAAGTTTTGTTAATTTTCCTCTCATTTAATGATTGATTTAGAGGGTTTTTAAAAAGTAAAGTTCAGAGGTTGTCATTTTCGAGAGAACACTTGACAATTGGCAGGTAATAGAACGATAAAGAGGCATGAATATTTCTTAAAGGAGAAAGATCAACCAGCTCACACTAGAGGTTTGTAGATAAGATCATTTTTGTACCTATCAGTTTCCACCCCAAAAAGACTCAAGTTACCCACAAGCCTACTTGTTTCTCTAGTTCTGTGGCATATCAGACTGTTTTCAACCTTTGGCATTTACTTGAATATTGTAATGGAATTTATGCCTAAGAGTTGTCTTTACTTCTCAATAGGCCAGGTTGTTGGCATCATTACAGAATTTTTTTCTTTTTATAGCCTTTATTTTTTAGAGCAGTTTTAGGTTCATGGCAAAACTGAACAGAAAGTACAGAGATTTTCCATACAGCCCCCGGCACCAATGCTTGCACAGCCTCCCCCATTGTCGACAGCTCCCACCAGAGTGGTACGTTTGCGACAATCAATGAACCTATATTGACATGTCATTATCACCCCAAGTCCATAGTTTACGTTAGGGTTCACGCTCGGTGTTGTACATTCTACGGGTTTGGACAAATGTATAACGACATGTATCCATCATTATGGTATCATACAGGGTACTTTCCCAGCCCTAAAAATCCTCTGCACTCTACCTATTTGTCCTTCCCTCCTCCCTAACCCCTGGCAACCACTGATCTTTCTATTGTCTCCAGAGCTTTTTTTTCTCCATTACTAGTTGTTAATTTTTTTTTAAACTTTCCACTTTAAACAGTTTTAAACAATAGTAGAAAAGCTAATATAGCAAACCCCATGAACCTATCCCATCACTTTAAAAACCACCAAATTTTACATAATCATCTATTTAACGTTCCTTTCAGGCAGGTTTTATATCATCTCCATTTTATAATAGTGAAATTGAGGCTCAGAAGGTCTAAGCAGCTGCCCAGATTGTTACAGCTAATTGATGGTACAGTCTGATTCAAGCCCAGTTTTTTTTTCCCCAAAAAGTGTTTCTTTTTTTTTTTTTTCAATGTTTTTTATTTATTTTTGGGACAGAGAGAGACAGAGCATGAACGGGGGAGGGGCAGAGAGAGAGGGAGACACAGAATCGGAAGCAGGCTCCAGGCTCCGAGCCATCAGCCCAGAGCCTGACGCGGGGCTCGAACTCACAGACCGCGAGATCATGACCTGGCTGAAGTCGGACGCTTAACCGACTGCGCCACCCAGGCGCCCCCCCAAAAAGTGTTTCTATCACACTATTCTTCAGCTTGATTTCTACCAGATATGTGTGCATATCTGAATATGCTGTGTTCTCCCTTGAAGACCAGTCCTACACATTCATTTTCAAAAGCTTTTAAAATACGTTTGCAGGAATCTTCTAAGGAGAGAAAAATTTATCGTTACATTTAGTGATAGCTAGATTTACGATAGCTGTGTATATTGTGAATGCGTGTATTTTTAGGTGTTTTATTCTCCAAAGGAATTGAGAACTATCAGAATATATTTGCCATCCCTTGAAAGCTGTAAAATTGGCAGACCATTGGGTGTTGCCAGGGTTGAAGACAGCACAAGGTCCTCTCCAGCTCGCATTTCCAACATGGAAACACCCCTGTGAGAATTCCCCTAGACATCGGGCCATTCACAGAACCCAAATATTTTTAAATGCAAGCTGTGTTAACTCTTACTCTTTATAGTCGGTCATCTTCCATCTTCAGAACTAACTTTAAATCCCTTTAAATCTTTGACCCCTCCTGTAGCCACTCCAGGCAAACCCCTAATCCAACAATGGTACCTTGGTTTCCCTTCACTCAGGGTGTGGGCTGGGATGCCCTTTTACAAACATTATCAGGTCCTTTTAGCTTCCTTTCATCACCACCACCATTATTATTATTATTATTATTATTATTATGTTATTTTAGCAAACTGAGCACTAAAGATACACAGGCCTGTTAAGACCACATCACACTATGATATGTTGATGGGTGGTAAAGACAATACCTCTCTCACAAAGCAGATCACTAAAAGTTATTTGGAAACACAAAATTGCAAAGAACAATAGAGAGCCCTCGCTCCATATGAGCCCTCAAAATTCCCTCATCTTTCCAGAACCAATATGACGGACTCAGAGACAGCTCTCTCTGTACTTCCCTCATAATGCGCACAGAACATTAGTCATAGTGCACTGAAATACACATTTCTGACTGTCACCCCCAGACAAGGCCTCCTCTTGGGGAGCACCAAATCCTGGTAATCTTAGTACCAATGTGACCTGATCTTTTCACATTGCCTGGACTGTGTTTTTCGACATTGACTTCATGTTCGAATACCTTTGCGGTTGCAAATGTACTGATCTTTAGCCCTCCCTTCAGGCCTCCTGAGTCACAAGCGGGACTCAGGTTCAGCATGGTGGAGGGATGAAAAACAGGGACAAAGTTCTCCAGGATATCTGCCCAATTACCTCATTTCCTCATCATCCATTCCCTGCCCCTTATTTGATTGAAACTTTCTTATTGATATCCCCAAACAACTATTCTAAAATATGCTGTGCTATTCTTCTGTAACAATAAGAATTTTGGAACAACATGCATAAATTGTTACCCCTTGAGAAAAGTACCTCAAAGTCTCAAATGTTCAATTTTAGAAAACCATCCAACTTTTGGATTGAGAACCCCACCCAGAAGAAAAAAGCCTCTTTAATTCATATTATCCATACATAAATCAGAGCAAATTTATAAGCATCTCTTCAGAATTATTTATGAGGGAAATCCCAAAATGTTGAATTCAAACTAGGATAATAAGTGAGGAAATTAATTATTCTCCAACCCATATTACAAATTTCTGTTCAATAAAATGTTGCAGATATTCCCCTTGTCTTGTATTCTATTGGTATTGTTTGAGTTCTGTAAATATAAAATCCTTGTAATATCTTTTGTAGTCTCACTAGGATCTTATAATCCTGTTTTTCCCATGATTGTGAATTTAAGTTTGCAGGGACATAGCTCCTTTTTTGACTCCTTCACTGGACCCCCCTTCTAACCAATCTCAAAATGTAGGAATTTCTGTGGGCTTCCATTTATTCTTTCATTAAAAAAGATGTCTATATTAATTATAAGTATAATATAAAGAAAACATTAAACCTAGGTTCTAATGGGCAAGGCAAGGTAATATTCTGTTGTATGGATATACCACAATTTATTTATCCATTGGTTGGCTGATGGGCTTTGGGTTGTTTCCATTTTTTTCGCTGCTATAAATAATGCTGCTGTGAACATTTGTGTATAAGTTCTTGTGTGTATATCCAAGAAATTTTAAAATATTTTTTACTGTATGTAAGAGACTCTATTCCACTGTAAACCAACCAACCTGATTCCTTAGATTGCCACCTCAGGACTCTTTCTACTCTGTCCTCAGGCTGCTAAGTCTTTCAGGGGGAAGTAACTTGTAGCTAGTCGGTAGGTGGGCCTTCCATGCTGGAGTTGACTCACACTGTTCTCATCGGTGACTTCCTGGGGGAAGGAGTACAGCCTAACATACAGCCCAAGAGGCAAGATGTGTGGGGAGAAAGAGCTGCATCAGTGAGGCAGTCCTGAGTTCGAAGCCCAGCAAATTGCTTAAACTCTGATCCTCATCTGTAAAATGGCAATATTCAGTAATATTGATCTCACTGAACTGTTGTTAAGAGTAAGTTAAGTAATGCTGAGCACCATCGTGGTGCAAAGTAATTTTTTTCAACAACTGGTTTTTATAATATCATTATGCAGCCTCTCTGTGGGCTACTGGTAACATAACACAAATTTCCTCTGGTCAGTCTGGCCATTCTCATGTGTGCTTAATAGCAATTTCTGCATCAATAATACATAGATAGGGGCATCTGGTTGGCTCAGTCTGTTAAGCGTCTGACTTCGGCTCAGGTCATGATTTCATGGTTTGTGAGTTCCAGCCCCATATCGAGCTCCACACTGAGTGTGCAGAGCCTGCTTGGGATTCTCTCTCTCTCCCTCTCTCTGCCCCTCCCCTACTCGTGTGCATGTGCACACACACTCTCTCTCTCTCAAAATAAATAAACAAGCTTTAAAAATAATAATACATGGATAATAATACATACCTCACAGGTTACTATAAAGATTAAATGAGATAAGAAATGTAAAGGACTTGACATAAGATATATTGTCAGTAATCGACAGCTTTGAGTGTTTCTTTGGTAAGCATGTATCTCTTGAGCACCTACTATGAGCCACTATTTTAGCGGGAATACAGTAGTGAATGGAATCGAGTCCCTGCCCCTGGGGATCTGCACAGCTACCACCATCGTTATTATTGCAAATCTGGCCTGGGTTTCCATACACAGAGAAGAAAGAAGTAGGCATGCCTTAGATGAAACCTAAGAAGGGTTATTGACTGTATTTCTACTTTACCTGGAAAAGCAGGCCCCTTTTTTCCTTCCTGAGGGCGAACAAAAACCTCTAAAGAACTCAAGCTGTTATTACCAGAGCCTTTTGACTCTCTCCCTTAGCCCTTCCCCGCAGTCTTTGTACGGGTCCCGGAAGAGTCCCCTGCCCAGTCAAGGCTATCTGCTCACGGACCACGGTGTTGAATTCTGCTCCGTGTGTACGGTTTTAAGTGAAATTGCCTGCAAACTTGGAAATTATTATTGATGTTCTCAACTGTTTACTAATGTGGCAGCGGCTGTGATTTGTGCTTTAATATTTTTTTCAAAGCCCATTGACTTTGTAAGTGCAGTTCTAACGTGAGCAGGGGGAATCCCAATTGGCAGATGCTAGCGGCTGTGTGTGCAGGATGGTTCACCAGCAGATGGCAGCAGAGACACATGACGTTAGTTTCCAACAAAGGGACCTGGACCTTTCAGGCAGGGTTTCTCATACTTGTCTAATTTGTTGTTCCTCTTATGGTTTTCTCCTGCAAGCATCACAGATTATCTCACAAGTAGGACATTTTAAGGAATGCATTTGGAAACTTGAGCAAGATCTCTGTGAACAGGGTGTTACATCCCTTCACGATTGCTCACAAATAGCTGCTGATGGACCCGTGGCAGTACGTTGAAGGTGATTGGCAAGCAAAAAGTGATGGTAGGCAACTTGCTACGTTTTTCATAGGGCATTGTAAGCATATTACAGGTTTGTTAACAATGGAGAACATCATATGAAGAAAGACTTGCAAAAAGAGGATAGAGGTGAGAGCTGATTTCATTTGATTTCAGGTACTAAGATGCTTGCCCTGTGTTATTTTTGTCATTCCTGCAAGTCCTATCTCAGGACTCTGCAGGAAGGATACTGTCCATGGTCAGTGCCTTCCAGCTCCTTTCCAGGGTCTGTTTATGTCACGTGTAACATAATGCAGCCTGCCCTTTGATGCCTTCTGTGGGTGTCCTGGACAGTCTGATGGGGAAGGAGGGAGGAGTCTGCAGACCCTTTGAAATCTGTGATACGGATATGTTTTCTGCCTTCAGCTCTGCCATACCCCAGGAAAGGGGGTTCAAAACAGAACAAGAACATCCACTGCTATGATGAAGGGCAATGCTGGGGCAAAGGGTGCATTGGAGGAGTCACGGTCCTGCCCCAGCAAAGGGCCAAGTCTTCGATGTGCATGCATTTGCACCCAGTAGTAGCTGCGTAGTTTATGGGCCCAGGGCAAAATGAAAATGTGGGATCTCTTGTTCAAAATTGTTAATTTCCAGACAGTGACAGAAGAGGATATCTCAAATCCAGGGACTCTGAGTGTGTTGCCTTAGGCAACATCATGGGTTTCATACTCATGAAGCCAGCTGTGTGTGTGTGTGTGTGTGTGTGAGAGAGAGAGAGAGAGAGAGAGAGAGGAGCTTTAAAAAGTTTTCTCTGCTTGGTCTCTTTAAGGCAGGGTTTCTCAACCTCAGCACTATTGACATGTAGACCAGATCATTCTTTGTAGTGGGGGCTGAGCTGTGCAGGTAGGGAGTTTACCCGCATTTGTTGTCTATCCATTAGACGCCAGTAACGTCTCCCACCCCCAGCGGTGACAATCAAAAATATCTGGAGATGTTGCCAAATATTTCCCTTTGGGGCAAGATCACCTGGGCTGAGAATAAATGCTTTAAGGTAAGGTTTTTACAACACTCCCAAAGAGCTTAATGGCTTACCTTTCTTCTTCTTTTTCTCCCCCCCCCCCCTTTTTTTTTCCTATCCAAGCATGAAGGAAAATATGAAATGCACTTTTGGGCCTGTGCCCAGGGGTACAGAATACCAAACATCCAGGCCAGGCTCATCTGGTTTTGGAGACTCCTGCAGGGTTTAGAGCACACCGTGGTTCTGCACATGCGTAATTTGCCCTGGTCGCCTTGGGTGGATATACATTTCACAGAGTGTCTGTTCTCTGAGCCCTGGAAATGTATCCTTTAATCTCTGACTCAGAAAACCCCTTGACTCTGGGAGGAGACACCAAAGGCCTTCTCCTGACAGGCAGGGAGAGGGCTGTTTGGATTGCTAATTTGTTTTCACTCTTTAGTCTGTTTTTCCTTCATGCTGATGTTCCTCTTTAGACCTTGAGTATGAATAATTCCACGTAGCCTGAGGGAAGAAGCAGGAGGCCTGCTTGTAGAGTTGTTTGTACTGTAATGAAATAGAAAGTTTAAAAGCCCAGTGAAGCCTGAACAGTTGGAAAAGGAGGGAGGTCTAGAATGTACTTTAAAAATCACTCATAAAACGTGGCAAACTCTGGAAGCCTCTTGGAGGTCAGGGGAATAAATTGCCCATTCACTTTAGAAAGGCACCCAGAGGTAGAACAGGACCCCCTGCCCCCAAATGTTGAGTCTCAGTGCAGTGGCCCAATCACTTGAATGCTCTTCAAGATATTTTTGTTAATCCTGTATATTGGGATGGTCATTTGGAAAGCCAAACTAAGCATTGACATTTTCTGGATTGTGAGTAGTAATTTGATAGCTAGCCATCTGAAAGATCTGATCTCTACTGTTTTGTGTTCCAGTAGGTCCTAGTACTGGAGGTGGTTGGGTTTATTCAAATTTAATGGCAAAGAAGTCAAAGACCCTAGGCCTGAGTGCTTTAGTTGTATATAATTAGCCATATACTGGACATATTCTGAATTGTGTTAATTAGCCAAAAACTGGACATCTTTACGATGGTCATTCTGAAAATGTATAGATTTATTAAGGGTTATGTGGCTACATATTATTATAACTATGTACTTATGTGGAGATGATTCCTCAAAACTATGAGCTCTTTGAGTTCTATGAATCTCCAGCAAATAGAACAATACGTATTATGCAGCAAATGCTCAGTTGATGTTGAGAACTGGTTGAGAGCCATGATAGAAACTGGATGAATGTGTAGAGTGGAACAGTTGAAGCCCTCTTCATTCACGGAAAGACAAATTATCATCATGCCTTTTGTGAGGAATAAGCCCACTGACCCAATCAAAGGAGAGACGGAGAGACTGGGAGCACAGTGAAGTGAGGCTTTAATCAACATTCTTGCGAGAGCAGGTGTCTGATGGACAGGCACACTGGGGGCAGTTACAGCAGGAAATTTATCTCCTAGCGCGAAGTTCCTTCCCTGATTCCTCATTGACTGAATACTGTAGAGGTTATAGCCTTAACCAGAAGTCACTTATGCCCATGTAAGGCAAAAGTAGTCTGATTGGAACAAATGTACATTCCTTGAGATGACACAGAGACTTCAGGTCTTTGGCAAATGCTCATTGCAAAGCCCACGAAAAATAAGCCTGCCAAATGGAGAGGGGGAAGGAGAACCAGGAAGTGAAATGTCTAAGGGTCTGGTATTTCTGAAAATGAATCATCTCACTTACTTCTCATACCTTTTTAGTAGGAAAAGAAAGGTAGTATAGGGTGGCAGGATGGAATTTTAAGGCCTTCCCTCCTACCCTCTTTGTTGGAGGAGATCTTTGACAATTGGAATTAGTACAGCACACTAGAAGTTTGGTCTGATGGGTCATCAAAACTAGCAATAAAAAGGTTTGTATTTTCTGTTGCTGCTATCTATCTACTGAGGGAAAGGAGGAATCTGAATATTCTTCTCTCCTCTCTTCTGATGGGACTGACTGGCTGAAAGCCTGCCATGGGGGTAAATGACTAAAAAGACAGAGAAGACTTTAAGGGTGGGGATGGGAAGAGAACAAAGATGGAGACCAGAGAGGAGAAGCTTTCAATGCCCACCTGGAGGGAACTCCACAGATTCCTCAGTGAGAAAAGAACAGTTTTGTACTGTCTACTGGATTCCTTGTGTCAAAGGGTGATTTTTCAGTAAAATATAACCATGGATCTCAGGTATAAAGTTAACATGTTAGTGATGTTATTTAAATCATTAATTAATGAGGGAACCAGTAAGATGTTGCAAGTGGTTCAAAGGAGAATTCAAAGCAATAATGCTTCAATATACCTACAAATAGATGCAGGACTGGGCTCATTCCACAGCAGGGGAGGGGAAATCAATGGTATTTTCAGGGAAGAAAATTCATTTGCATGTCTATTGACAAGAATCATTTTCATTACCATCAGTTAGGTACAATTTACAGAGTTGTAAAATAGTTCAAAGTCAATGAAAGGCACAGAGGCCTTGTAGAGTCAAATAGCTCAAAAGATTATACTTCGGCAATACCTAGTTTTCCACCAAGGACAGCTAGTTCTCTTTTTGGTCCATCTCAGTCTTCTATAATTTTTCCCTACACGTCTATATGTTTAATTGTCTAATAGTAAACATTTTCTTTTGGGAGACATACTGTATTTTCAGGAAAAGAATCTGATCTGTAACTTCCTCTTCAAACAGCTTCAACAAGCTGGGATGAAACTTGTGTGGGTAGCATTTAGGATGAGTGAAGGGTGAGAAGGACAGAGTGTAGGTCAGGACACCTCCTCAGAGAGAGTAGTTACAGCCAAGCTTTAGACTAAGGGTTATCATCCTAAGTTTCATCTTATTTTGTTTCTTTTTGAGGGAGAGAGAGAGAGAGAGAGAGAGAGCGAAGGGGAGGGGCAGAGGGAGAGAGAGACAGAGAGCAGGCTGGAATCTCAAAGCAGGTCCGTGTTTAGCACAGAACCTGACCTGGGGCTCGATCCCACAACTCTGAGATCATGACCTGAACCGAAACCAGGAGTCAGATGCTTGACTGATTAAGCCACCAAGCTTCATCTTATTTAGCCTCTGCCCTCCCCCGAGCTGTATACTGTGGGCACATGAAGGTCTTGAAGTTATAACCTTCAACTTACAACTTGAAGAGCATAGCGTCACCCTTCCACAATTCTTTGGGTGCTCACATGGGGCTGGCTCTCTGTGGGTCGAAGGGGAAGGAGTGTCATTAGAACAGTCCTTAATGTGACTTGAAGGGTAGGAAGGACTTGGGTATTTGGAGGGGAAAGGAGGACCTTCTAAGTGGAAAGATCTCTATCAGACGAGGATGCTAACCGAAGTAACGATTTGCTTTCATCAGAGCATTCTCATGAAAATGGGGGGTGGGGGAGAATGCAACTTCTGAAAAGCCAGTTCTCACTGGTTTGTGTTGACCTCATAGCTCAGACAGAAAGAAACCATTTGAAGTTGAGTGGTAAAAGTAGGAAAGAGATCTGTGCTTTAAAAAGAAGGAGACATAAATATTGGTGGGGAAAAGCAATGTGCCTGACGTGGCCTGGTATCTGAATCATGGAATCATGGATCCCACTAGAGGCCATGTACAAAATCAACCTCCAAACTTGGGGTTGAAAGGTGACCCTCACAAATTTACCTTGTTTTTTTTTTTTTTTTTTTTTTTTTTTTTTTAATTTTTGAGAGAAAGAGAGCACGCATACGTGCATGAATGGGGGAGGGGCAGAGAGAAGGACAGAGAATCAGAAGCAGGCTCTGCACTGACAGCAGTGAGCCTGGTAGAAGGCTCGAATATACAAACTGCGAGATCATGACCTGAGCCTAAGTTGGATGCTCAACTGACTGAGCCACCCAAGCACCCTGCAAATTTACCTTTTTATGAGGAATTTGGCACAAGCCATTGCTTTGAATCATGAAACTATCTGCTTACTCATTTCCCCCCTTCTTCCTCCAACAGACAAACACTGGTGGGGAGCTTTTTAGTCCCTCCTTGCACTTGAATTTTGAATTTTAAAAAATCCATTATGAATAATAGTAGTTTACATAACTCCACACCTTAGTGCCATAGAACTTGAACAAGTTAGTCTAAAGAAGAGGAAAGAAGACACAGAACTTCTTTTAAAACCATTAAAAACTCTTTTAACACAAAGTGTGGCTAAACTGCATCTGTGCATTAGAGATAGTTTAAAAGCCAGACACCATTCCTGGGTCTAGCTCGTTTTTATAATTTTAGCTTTAATTCAGAATAGCTGGGGTTTTCGGATTGGTTTAGAGTCATCCTCTTACTGTTAATGCAAAATATGAAAATGAAACTGTAGACTTGATTTTTCTGAGTAAACACACAGACACAAATATGTCTGTGAAGTTTGAAAACATTTGAGGATTTTGTTTTTCTTATGTGAGCAGTTAGAACAATGCCAAAGTTAAGCCAGAATGGAGAATTGACTTCTCGCTGCATTGTATTTATATCAAGTCCAACATCTCAAAAAGAAGTTGGCTCTGAACCATTCATTTAAAATAGGTCACTGGTGAATTAACAGAACGTAACACCCCAAATCCAATCAGAGCCCAGGGTAGGTACACGTCTGCTTTATTTCTCCCAAGTTCCTAGGAGACTGACGACTGGATCAAGGGAAAAGGGCAGAGTATGACACATAGAATGATTTATAAGTCCCTACTCTGTGGAAAAATCAGTCTAAAATCAATTCAGGTTTTCCCTGCATTATACTCTCTTTCAAACTGCATGAGGCTTTAGGAACAGCCAGTATATTAGGTGTGTAAAGATATATGTGCACATCGTGTGCCTGGGAGAACTTCTGTCCCCTAGGTGAGTCTTGATGGTACATGAGCAAGGCTGCAGAGTGTAAACGAGAGGCAGTCTCCTTTTCCTGATCAAAGACGGAAGCTGACGCTGAGAAAGTAGACGGCCTTATTGAAGGCATCTTAGCATTCTGAGGGTGGTTGGCTCCCAGAGAAAGTGTGAGTTATGGTTTCTGAGAAGTATGCATTCGGACTTACCACACCTACAGGAAAGCTGGAAAGAAAGACAAGTGAGAACAGCAGAGACACAGACATGGGCCTCAGTTCTTTGGTGGTCACTCCTTCGCAGGCAACCTGGGAGCGGCCAGGTCCTCAGCTGTCGTTGGTTGTCAGGCCCTCTGCTGCTAGTAAAAGAGATTAAGGGCTAAAGTGTTCCCCGGTGGGGTGGAAACATCAACTTTTGCTTGAATTGATAGAATCTTAAGGCCGGAATGTCCCTGGATGGCTGTTCTGGAAGAGCCAAAGTATCAATCCGCTGCTGTTATTCTTATTAAAAGTTTATTTCCACTTGACAACAGGGGCTGCTGTAATGTTGCCTCTCCAGTAACAGTGGTTACAAGGACCAGAACTGCCTGGAGTCCCAGCCTGTCTGTGAATGTCTTCTAGGTGCTTGGGGGATCCCGGTCTCCAGAATTTCCTATTCTCTCCTGGGGTGTGAGGTTGATGGTTGAGAAGATGCCAGATTAGGGGGCTCCTGAGGGAAGATCGCAAAGTTATTCTGAGCCAGAAATGGAGGGTCTGGACTTGTCGTGGTGCCACAAACTCCCATTTGGGTGTTGAGGATAGAGAGCTTGAGGAATAGTTGATTTAGTGTTACGGACCTTCAGATGCTTCCTTCTACCCTGTACAGGAGAGACTGGATGGTGGCTGGTGAACGGAGCTGCTTACACTCTGTCCAAACATATGTTCCAGAATCTGTGGGACAGAAAAATACTTTACAGAATAGTGAGATTGTCCCTTGAAACATCTCCTGGGGGTTAGCCCGTGACCATTGTGTGATGTGAGCTAATGGGACTGACTTTTGGGCATGGATTAAGTGTGCCTTCTTTATAGAAACACTTCATTTAAAGTTCTGAAAACCAGTGGGAGGCAACAGAAGACCCTTCCATCGCCAATCAGTGGCTGAAACATTTCAGTTCAGAGTTGGCCCACCCAGGCCTCTCAAATCTTCTAGCAACTCTTCATACTTCGATGGAAAAGAAATGTCTAAATTACAGCAATTCTTTACATGTATCTGGGCAAAAAGATGTTCAAGGTAAACCAAGCTGTTACAAAATTCTTTTTGTTTAAAAATTAAATAAAACATTTTTTAAATACTTGCACAAGGCAAAATTCCTAGTTAGCATGTAAAAATGTAGAGGGAAAGTAAGTTTCCTTCCTACCCCAGAGCCTCAGTTCCTCACTCCTCTCCCCAAAGACAGCAGCTAAAAGAATTTCCTGGTATAAGACTTCCAGAGACAGTCTTTTTGAATCCAAATGTCTATGTGTGTGTTTATGGGTCTATAGTCTTTTCAGACGCATGTGTGTGCGTGTGTGTGTGTGTGTGTGTGTGTGTATTAGCACAAAAATATTAGCACATTGTACATATTGTTCTGCATTTTGCTTTTTCATGTATCTTCTTTTGTAGATGATTTCATATAATACTGTGCCACCTCATTTTTAAAATGCTGCAAGGAATATTGCGACATACATTTCTCTGTGCAGAGATATGAGTAAATCTGTGGGATTAGTTCTATAAGAGTGGAATTGCTGGGTCAAACAGTAAATGCATTTTTTATTTTTATGTATTTTGACAAATCTTCCTCCAAAAAGGTGTGACCAATTTACACTCATACCAGCAATGTATCAGAATGTTTTTTTCCCTTACACTGCTACTAACACAGCCCAAGTTTTTGACAGAGCTAACAATTTCTTTTTTCTATCTCTCTTACATCTATGGAAACTGGGGCTTCTGTGTAATATTAGTTAACTTTCAAAACAGAAATTGTTGTTTCCTAGATAATATGGCTCTTCATACTTCTGTTCTCTGAAGTTATGGGATTCTACTATTTAGAGAATGGGTGTAGTTGATTCCATTTGGTGGAATGGTTTAGATTCTGTTTCTTACTGGATTCTAATCTGATTTCATGTATGTCCTAAGGCCACTACTAAAAACAAGAGGACATAGTTCTTACTTCCAGGTGGCTTGAAATGTTTAACAATTAAAAGGAATACAAAAGCCCTGGAAAAATATTTAGTAAGTTGCTTTGAAAAATTTAGGGAGAAAAATGTGTATCTGGATATATATTTCCTCTTGGCATACAGATCAGCATATGCTTGTTTGCTTGAGGCCTGGATGGAATCAGAACCTTGTAAAAATAAAGGATTAGACTAGCTGTGAATTGAAGCTGTCCTTTGGTGGGCAACCTCAAGAAGGTGAGCGGCAGGTACGAGCTAAGCAATGGGAAGAGTGTGGTTGAGTTTTTGGGAACTTGGCTGTGACAGGAAAGGAGGAAGAGGGAGTCAGTGGAAAGGAGAAAACACAGGATGCAGGGAAGATAGGTCTGAAAGGAGCCCAGAAAGGCTGGATTCCCAAGCATGGATGGAAAGGAAAGCAGACACTTCTTGCAAAGAGGGGTCTCGGGGGCTAGTGATGCCAACTGAGATAGCTCAGAGCAGGGGCAAGAGAAGTTTGAAGGAGTTCATTTAATATGGAGAGTACGGGACTTGGAGAAGACCCCACTGTATACTCTGGATCAATCTCTCCAAGGTTTGTGACCCTCTGCCTGTCTGGGTTTCCTGTTTGTGGAATGGGGGCATTTTGCTTTTTTAAAAAAATCCTGGGGATCAAATGGGGTAGTGTATGTGAAAGTGTCTAACATGGTACCTGGAACAATCCTCTAGTAAATGTGGTGGATCTGAACCTAAAGGTTAAAGGATTGAGGCACAGAAGGATGTCTGGGCCTGTGGGCTGGGAACAGAGCATGGTAGTGAAAAGTCAGTGATGGGGAAACTGAGTGGCATTGGGACATGTGGAGAGGGACAGGTGATATTTGAAAATAAATTTTTTAATGTTTATCTTATTTTTGAGAGAGACAGAGACAGAGACAGAGTGTGAGCAGGGGAGGGGCGGAGAGAGGGAGACACAGAATCTGAAGCAGGCTCTAGGCTCTGAGCTGTCAGCACAGAGACCAACGTGGGGCTCGCACCCATGGACCACGAGATCATGACCTGAGCTGAAGTCAGATGCTTAACCAGCTAAGCCACCCAGGTGCCCCATGGGACAGGTAATATTTTTAAGCCAATTTAAAAAGTATACTTTAAAAAATATTTATTTTTTTAAAATAAAACAGGGGCAGAGGGAGAGGGAGAGAGAGAACCCCAGCAGGCTCTGTGCCACCAGCACAGAACCCCACGTGATGCTTGAACTCCGAAACTATGAGATCATGACCTGGGTTGAAATCAAGAGTCGGGCACTTAACCGACTGAGGGCCCCTAAAAATTATACTATTTAATATGTCTCTGCAATAATGGAATGATTGAAGGGAAAATCCCAAGCGGTTAAATGAACATCGTTATTTACAGTCAACCAGGACCATTTTTAAGAAGTGATCTGTTTTTGTTGGATAGGCAAAGGACATGGCTTAGGAAAACCGTGGACATGACCCCACTATAAAGCATGGAGGTGTGTCACAGACGGTATCCTGTGTGCAAATCCATTCGTGTTTTGAATCATTTCTTTTTTCCGCTCAGGTCTTCAAAATATAGTCCGCGTTGATTCAGGAAGACAGTTGCTTTCTTTCCATGATAGGAGGCTTTGGTTTGGCTGATAGAGACACAGAGACAAACCATGAGGGACTTAGGAGATGTTTCCTCTGTATTTATCTTGCCTTTTTTTCACATTGATCAGTTACCAGGTGAAGTTCTCGCTTATCCTGACACGTGTTTTTCCGGGGGGGAAATGGGCACAGGACTCAAATCCTTTGATATTGAAGGGTTGTTGGGACCAGGTAGGAGACCTCAAAAGGCATCTGTATATCAGTGTTTCACTAATTCATTACAGAGGACTGCTCCTGCAAGGGTATCAAAATGCCCCGTGTGCACTACATTATTTATTCTTATTAATGAGGAGGAGCAAAAAGGAACAGATTAGATTCTTGCCCACACTTACAGGCTCAGTTTAGAAAAGGCATTACTCCCAGGGTAAGGACTCAAGGAATTTTTAAGTAGAAGGAGCTCCCCAAAAAGGCAAAACCAAAGTTCCTGCGCTAAGGTTTATATTCATATCCGTCTTTCCAGATGGCTACAGCTCCAAGCTGACTGAAAATTTGAGAATGCAACTTTTGGCCCTGCCTGCCACCTTAAAAAAAAAAATGTCGTGGCTGTTGATTGAGGGTAAGCAAACCCAGCTGCAGTGTTTTTCTTACCACCAGCTCTTTCGGGGGTGGAAATGGGGCTATAAACCCAGACCCCTCTTGAGGCATAGAGGGAAGAGAATGTCTGGGTCCTCGCTTGGCACCTGGGCCTCACCATGGTGCAAAGCAAGACTCATCAACTCAGGTGGCCGAGAAAAGCAGATGTTTAGCACGGCTAAGTGTAAAGTGTGGGGGAAATGGCTTTATGGGCCTTTGGCCGAGCTGCTGCCATTTGAATGTTCTACACAGGAAGTCGTCAGGGAGTGAAGCAATGCAGACAGACCTTACTTCACCAAGTGGTCTATTTTGGATCGGCAGCAACACCAAAACCTCTAACACAAAGGAACGTGAGGATCTCCCTTTTACGCGAAAGATTTTTCCACCAGGAAGTGCTGCTTGTCATGAAAAAGGAGGGGCACCGTTTCCTTTATTTTAAACATTAATTCATCATCAGAGGGGATAGTGTTGACCTGCAGAAATAACATTCCCCAAAGCACTTTCAGTGGTATCAGTGGTATGATTTTCTCCCGCCTGTGAGAGAAGTAGGGATTATTGCCTCTAGTCAAGCTGGGGTGGGGGTGGGGTGGTAAATGGAAGCTTATGCTGGAAGGCCACGCAGCCAGCGGGAGTGGGAAAGGAATCGAAATGCGGGCTTCTTCCCTAAGTCCGGAGGCCTTGCCATCCAGCTGGTGTTTCTCAGGGTGTGGCTTGTACCACTGGTGATGCACGAGATGATTTGACGTGGTACATCAACTAAAATGGAAACAATTTAATAGCTGGGCTGTTATTTCATTCTGTATTAAAAATGCAGAATAGCATCGTGGTTAACTCAGGTGAAACTCAAGATCTGGAGCGTTCCTGCCTGGATTTCAGTCCCAATTCTACTACTTACTGTGTGATTCCTTCCTCATTCAATCCAAGCCTCAATTTCCTAATCCATAAAATGGGAATCAAGCAGCCCCCACCTCACAGGATTGTGGTGAGGACTGCCTGAGCTAATAGCAGGGCTGGACATGCCACGAGAGCTCTGTATTTATTGAGGGAATATTAACAACAGCACGTTAAACTTATGATTGCGTGGATACTTTGAGTTTGGGGAGGGTAAGTGGAATTGATGTTAAAAAAAAGAGATGGGAATAATTTTGAGATGAAATAGGTACCTAATAGCACAGGTGGCAGTGATATACTAAGCAAATGACTGGCACTTGGGAAGCACTAGTCCATCCCACAAAGAAGTCTGAGCCCAGTGGGTGGCACAGTGGCTGTGACTGGCTGACTTTCTTTTGAAAGGAAAGATGGCTGTGGAGTCTCAGCCTGTATCGAGACACTTGCTAGTTTTCTGTGTCCACTTGTCCTCTCACCTTTTCTAATTAAGTCATTTTCTGGGCACTGTCGCTTGGACCCAGAGAGCAGGCAGGAAAGCACACTTAGGAAGAAGGACAGTTACGGTCACCCTAACCAGACCCAGGACAGGAAAGCGGCCTTGGTTGTCGCTCTGCTGGTTTCAGTCGGAGTGCCGGAAACAGGAAGGTGGAAGCCACATCTGCGGGGTGTTGGACGTAGGGGACTGGGGGAAGCTGGGACAAGGGGAGGAATTATCAATTCAAAAAAGCAGACACCATGGCCATAAAGAGGAGACGGGAGAACTGCCTTCGGATGAGTCATCCTGCCTCTGCCCCAGACAGTTACCTCAGTGACACGGAGGGGCACAGATCGGCTGATACCATCACTCCTAGTCACTGAACGGCGGGAGAAAGAAATGAATATGCCATTTGTGGTGAACCTCCTTTAGGGACAGATTTACTGTCTCCTGCCCCCGCCCCCCCGACCTGGACTGAGGTCTGTGCTCTGGCCAAGGGTCACAGAGGGGAAGCGTCCTGGCCGTGTTTACCTGGGTTTTCACTCCCCATTCCCTAATGAGCTGCTTTAACAACCTACTCTCTCTGAGACAACTCTCTGCTTAGACCCATGTGCTCTGACCACGTTCTTCCCTCAAGTCACGAGCCAGTGCAGCAACCTCAAATCACAGCGTGAGGTAAGCAGAGTAACATGGCTGCTTCTTTTTGCATCCTTGACAAAGTCACTTTGGGCTCTGGGCTGGAAGCCACATCAGCTTCAGCCTCTGTATCACTCTTGGATCAGCAGGATGTTGAAAGTTTCAGGCTCTCCTTTGGCACCTAGAAATCTGGTACTCACGGGAGGTCCTGGGAGTGGGGTCAGGAAGAAAACTTGGTGCCGACAGGCTCCTTCTCTTCTGAATACTCTGGGGTACTTGGAATCGATATGTAGGATGGTGTTCTGCTCCCGTTAAGCAGAAGTTTGATTTACTGGAAGGACTACTGGTAGCTCAGGGAAGAAAAAACTGGATAATTCAATTTTGGAAAAGAGGGAAAACACAAGCACCTCCAAAATCTACAGTAACTGTAGCTAGCATTTATTGAATGCTAACTATGTTCGTTCCAGCCCTTGTTCTAAACCCTTGACACGCACTAATTAATCTGACCCTCAAAACAATGCTTTGAGGTGGGTGCCATTATTAGCCTGTGGGTGAAAGGGTTAGCAAGACCCAAGTCCCCTGCAGCATGACAATCTGACCTTTAACCCACTGCCTAACTGTTCTCCGGAAAACCAGATATGATGGTATGTGTGAACTTCGACGCTAGGCAACATTGTGTTTGGCAAAAGTGTCCCCTGATTGGTAAAATGCTCCTAGACTGGGAAGAGTATAAACACCTGTTAGGAAGCTATCATTCTGGGCGTCTCTGACTCTTGCAACTGGCATATCCCTATGTGGGAACATACAAGCTATGTCTATGGGATGGTCATAAGAACTACTAGCTCTTAGAGGGGGTGAAGAAGGGGAGCTCATGACGTTTTAAGCCAGAGCAGTCCCCACTTGATGTGGATCTTGGCATCTTGTACTTGAATCCTACTGTGTGAATTATTATAAGGACTTCTGTGCTGAACAACACCTGATATGCTTCTGAGTATACTGATGCCAAAAGCAGAGCCCTTTGCTGTCTTGTGAGTCTGAATCTTTATTTGAACCTACGAAGACCTCCGACGGGCATTGCATATCGCTTTTATACAGAAAAGGAAGCTGAGGCAGCAAGGAGCTAGGTAATCCAAAGACACAGGGGAAATAAGTGGTACATCCCTGTTTAGTGCTGGGCAAGCTGGTTCTAGTACCCACATGGTATCATTCTGCCATTAAACAGTCAACCAGTCTCTGTAAGGCATGGCCTTCTGGAGGAATCTGCTCTGATTATTTCCATTCTCAGGTCACTCAACTCAAGATACAAATCCTTGGTGGAGAGAGGCCTGGATGGCCTAACTAGACCATTGGCTTGTCTCTTGCTCACTGTGCCTTGATTGACAATCCCCAAGGAAGATCAGAAGAAAGGGAATGGATGCTGATTGGAGAAAAGAATGTATGTACACAGTTACTGGGGTCAGATAGGGCTCCAAGGACAGATGCATGTTGGGCCTTAACCTCATAATATATTTGGTGTTGATATTGTTGAACAACTTCTGTCACTCAAGGGACACTCTATTTAGTAGTTTTCTTAACATCCCTCACCAGATCACATAAAACATTCCTTCCTTCTTTCCTTCCTTCCTTCCTTCGTTCCTTCCTTCCTTCCTTCCTTCTTTCCTTCCTTCCTTCCTTCCTTCTTTACTTCCTTCTTTCTTCCTTCCTTCCTTCCTTCCTTCCTTCCTTCCTTCCTTCCTTCAACAACGTTTAGAGAGCCCTGAGGATGAAAGGGTTCAGCAGTGTGGCTTTGTGATGTCCAGCAGGGAAGGGGCACATGGCTAAAACTATTAACTAGAGTCATCAGAGGCAGGGGACACCAGATGTAGCTTATGATTAGCAGTTAGAGACAGAGGAGAGAAGAAGACGGCTGGAGCTCCCGGGTCATGGGCACAGACTGGGCTGGGTCAGGAGGTGAAAAGGGTAGTGGGTGGGCAGACTTGGAGAGGGTGGCACTGGGAACAGGAGACAGAACAAGGATCACAGGATGGGTGGGGTAGTTGGAACCAGGTGATGAGGCCACAAGGGGTTGGGCAGTTAGAGAGGAAGAGAGAAGAATTAGTGAGTTAACTGGGTCAGGAGCAGATGCTGAGGACGTCTGGATCCACAGTGTCGACTAACGATGGCAGCTCAAGTCTTCTTGGACTGTTAAGTCTGGTGGTGCCAGCCGGTTACTCCGGGGCTGGGGGCTCGGCAGTAGGTCTCTAACACGTGGTCTGTCTTGGGGGTCTGCCCTTTCCTGCTGCTTCAGGCTTCCCCACTTTGCTGTGTGTCTTCTCTGGGCCTCCTAGTTGCCTCATACTTTGTTTTTCTTCTTCACTCCTAACCCCAAATCTCAAGGTATCACTAGTTGTCTGGCTAGCTAATTTGCAAAATGAATTCAAGTGACCAAAAGGGTTACATGTTTTAGAGACTGTGTTTATATTTAACCAGTCCTTGGGAAGTCCATGTGGGAACTTCAGACATTGAGACATTTCTGCTGGTTGATGGAGAGAAGTATTTTTAAGCAGAAGGACCTTCAACCAGACCTCAAATCCTGTCAAAAATCTGGCTAAGGAAGAACTTTCACAAATGAAAGCTGGCCCCAAATCATGCATATTGATTTGTGAAGTAATGAGCCCCTTGTCACTGAATGTATAGAGGCAGAATGATTACCAGTTAGAATTTTCTCAGACATTCCATTTTGAATGGACTGGACCAATGGCATCCTTTTAAAAATGAGTTTTTCTGTGGCAACTCAACACAACAAGGAATAAGAAAAAAACCACTGTACCAGAATTCACAGTCTTTCTCCATGTTCCTTACTTTGTGAGGAAGAAGGATTCTTGTTCGCTACACCAGTGTCTGGGTTTTCCTGCATGGGGTAAGGGGGGAAAAGCCCAAAACCCAACCAATGAAGCCAGAGGCTAAGCTGAGCTACACAGTGGAGAAGTGAGCCAGAGAAGGGTGAGGAGGGATTAGCCATACAGCCATACTGGATGTCATGGAAAGTTTTTCATCTGGCTTTGAAAGTAGGGAGGAGAGTAAGATTTCAGGAAGCAGCTGCCATCTGTTTAGAGGATATTGAGAGTGGCAGATTGGGAGTAATGGATTTTAAAGATCTCTTAGTGTGCATTAAGAATGTACTCCACCCCTTTAGCTCTTTTTTTGTTTTAGTGGCTGAGAATAGATTAGAACTTGCTTCAGATTAAATCTTTTTTTTTTTTTTTTTTTTTTAAGGACAGCTGTTTCTTTGAACACGAGTTCATGCTGAGGTTGGACCACAAGGCTGTCTGGTATCCACAGGGAAGAAGCCAGATACAAAATAGATAAATGGTAAACCATTCTTGATGAATCTGGAATGGGCAACTCAGAGCCCCCTTTGGCCTCACCCTTGTCCCATGAGACGCCTGCTCTGACCCCTGGGGCTCTGTGAAACCCAGTTTGAAATCACCCTCTGAATACACCCTATAGTCCCTTCCAACTCTGAAAGTCATTGTGCAATGTCAGTCTTACCTCAAGCTCAGTCGCAGATACCAACCACAGGGAAATGTAGACGCTTTCTGGTTACACGTCTGTGTTGCCACATTCTGGAAAAGGTGCCCTCAGCACGCCCCAGAGCCTCTCCAGGCCCTGGGCTGTGGGGTGTGGTTTTGTGAATGGGGCTTACTGTGGTTCTAAGGAGCCCAGATAGAATGAGCCAGCTCCTGCCTTGCCTCACAGCGGATGTCTAGTTACATACCACAGCCAGCCTCTGGACAAAGCTATTCTCATTACCCAGTATTTTCCTCTTGCCTTCAGACATGACTTCTCATAAAACCCTTTGCTGTTTCCCATTGGAACAGGGCTCAAGGGTTTAGACCAGTTTGTTGAGCAGGACTCTGGGTGTCCTGCAAATGGGGAATCATTTGGCACAGACTGGGATAACCTGGTCTTGGGCAGGACGCTGCAGACTGCCTTCAGGGGCAGAGCCTTTCGAGGCGTGGACACGTACATGTGGTCCATGGAGGCTAAAAGCACATCAGAGGATCCTGGGAGTGGAGTGCCACTTGAGAGACAAAACTAGACCCTGGGATGACATGGCATTGGTGTCCGCTGGCGGATGAGACACATGTTTTTCCACACTTCCCACTGGAGCTACCTGGAATTGCATTTCACTGAGAATTTCCATACAGTCATGGCACGCCTGTCTGAGAAGCCTACTTTTATCCTCTGGTATAGAACTCTTTTTCAAAAAGACTCGTGATTGATTTTTTAAATTACAAGAGCAATGCGTGCTTGTTTTGACCAATTTATAAAATTCAGAAGTGAATAGATTTAAATGCCTCCCCTTCTCTTCTACTGTGATCTGTTCTCCCAGAGGTAACTTTTGTTAACTTTCAGTGTATGCCCTTCCAATTTTTTCCACGTGAGGCCTGTCTTCCATTTTGGAAGACAGGAGGATACGAAGGGCTGATGCTACTGTTTTAGGTTTTAGAAGACAAATAGAATTTGTGTGATTGGGGCTGATTCAGGGCTGGTGAGGTGCAGGGTTCAAACCCAGTCCCTTGCTCTGAGCCAATGATTTTCCCAGCAACCCTGCTCCTGTCTCCTGGGCTCCGTTGGCTCATATATATTGTTTTTAATGCACTTTTAATAGCCTAGGCCTACGTTTGATTTATCTACTCATACGGTAGGTGGTGACAGACTCATGAGTGCATCTGGGCCTGCTGGACCGTCTGAGGTGAGCAGTTGGCCAGCTCTCCAGGGGCTTCCTGATGAAGAGCTACTTTTAGTTTCTAAAAACCGCTAAGATTTTCCTGATGATCTGGGGATGAAGTGGTGGGGGGATGCACATGAGGTATAAGTCCAGGACCGGGCCAGTATTTCCTTTTCCCTGCCGGAATTTCCAGGAGTCTTGGGGAAAAGGTATGCTAGAGTTTTCCTTCGCATTGCCCCCTTCCAGGCCAGGCCTTAGCACTGAGGGTTAGGTTGGGACTTGTCAGTTAAAGGTCCTAGTTCTAGAAGCTCTGTGGGGAATGGGGAGCATCGTATTAATTAGCATGAGTGCCTGTGCAGTGCCCAGCCCAGAGTAGGCCCCCCCTAGCTTTTTGTCTCTCTACTTCAGTTAACAACTGTGCTTTTTCAATATACTTCTTAGCCATCAATAGCATACAAAAATTATTATCATCAACAAAAATCCTAGCATTAATCACATCAATTTATTGTTAATTTAGTTAATTAATGCAATCTATCTTATTAATAGTGTTATTATTAACAGCAATTATTTATGGAGTGCCTATGATATGTTAGGCACACTCTTAAGCACTAGTATATTGATGAACAAAGAAAAATTGTCGCCCTCATGAAGCTTATAATAACTGGGAGAAGGCAGACGTGAATAATAGGCAGAATCAGCAAGTAGATTTTAGGATATCTTGAATGTTGACAAATGTTGTGGCAAAAAGAATAGGGAAATTGGGAGTCTGGACACTGGGTGGGGAGCAGATGTGGCTTTCAATAGGGTTGCTCAGGGCAGACGCCATGAGAAGATGAGATTTGAACAAAGCCTTGAAAGAGGTGAGGAAATTAGGGAAATTTCAGGAGGAAAGAGACTTTGGTCTCTTTGAGTCCTCAACAAGGACTTAAATTCTCAGCTCTTCCCTTAGCTGCGTCAGGCCCAATCCATTATGATATCCTTAATAATTTTACGAAACCAAGGTGGTTCATCAGGAAATGACTAGGGGGTAAAGATTGGGGCCTTCAGGGAAGATGGTGAGTTTTGGCCCTCCCTGAAGAAAGAAATGACTAGGTGTCCACCATGACAGAGGACATGGCTGCCTAGCATGGGGGTGACTAAGTGCCAAGCATGGCCAGGGAGTGAGACTTGAACAGCATGGCTCTTCGGTCTGGGGTTGCTCACCAATGTCATTGGGGGACCCAAAACATCTCTCCCCTACCTCCTGGAAATTTCCTCCTGGAATTCTGTCCTTTGGAATGCATTCTTTTGGCTTCCTCTTTAAAATTACACACTACACTATTAGGAGTAAAATATCAAACAATACCAAAATCATGCTAGTGCTTGGATCAGTTTTCTCCCTTTGCTAGGAGAGACTGAGGATAAAGGACTCCTGGGGAGGGGAGAGAGAGGGTGGGAAAGGATATGGAAAGGGGAGACCCGGGCACTGAAGCAAACCAAGCTGGCATCTCTGAGTCCGCCCAGCTCAGTTATATTCACTTGCTGATGGAGAGCAAGAGGGAAATCACATCACCAACACTGATTGATTCTTGGTAAACAGAAGTACACAGCAGTCAGTTTTTGAAAAGTCAAGAAAAGCCTAGCAATTGAGAACTGATGAAGAGAAAGTGGTTGCCTTGTTTTAAATCCCTACATGAAGGAGGGATATATACTCTCTTTCAGTCGCTTGCTGATTTAAAACCTGGATCCCTACAAGTCTCTCCAGAATAGAGATCCAGACCTGGGGTTCTCCACAGAATTCTCAGGGTCCTGACGGTGAGTGATGTTAGGAGACTGATTAGCCTGTATTGACTATCCTTCCCATGGGATGCATAGAACATAACATTCAGTTTGTCCCTCTCCCAGCTCAAGATTTCTCTATAATCCCCCTTTCAAAGACCTTGTTGGAGGGAGGACTCCTCCTTGTCTGTCATGTTCTTGTAAGCATTACATTTGATCTATCTGAGTGGCAATGGCACAGTGCCTTCCAGCACAGGGTCTGCCTGCAGTGGACGCTCAGTATCAGTTGCATGACTGAATGGCATTGGAGCAATGGATAATTGTAACAATTTATGCTTAGCTGGTGTTCAGCAGATATCAAAGAACTTCTACATACAGTACTTCACTTAATCCTCACGACATCCTGGTAGAGATTTTCATTGTTCTCAATCCAAACGGAAGGACGTGCTCAGAAATGTTAGGTGAACTGTAGAATGTCACACAGCTGATAAGTGGAACTTCAACCCAGTTCTAGATTCTTTCTGGTATACTCACTAATCTGAGTGAGATTTAGTCTTTCTATAATAAGCACCATGAATGCACCCCTGTCCTAGATGTTTGAATATACTCTATACCATAGGTCATCAATAAACATGAGTCAGGGGCACCTGGGTGGCTTAGTCAGTTAAGCATCCGACTTTGGCTCAGCTCAGGTCGTGATCTCACGGTTCGTGAGTTCAAGGCCCACGTCGTGCTCTGTGCTGACAGCTCAGAGCCTGGAGCCTGCTTTGGATTCTGTGTCTCTCTCTCTGCCCTTCCCCTGCTCACACTCTATCTCGCCCTCTCAAAAATAAATAAATATCAAAAAAAATTTTTTTAAATGGGTCAGTATCTGTCCTCATAACTTTTTTTTTAACATGAACACTTAATCTGAATGACTCAAAGATTAGAAAAATAAGAAGGCTAGCTAGAAGATAGGGAGTTGGAAAGAATCTGTGACCCTTAAATAACCTGCAATCCTTACCCACACCTTCCCACTGAATTTTGTAGATGTGGCACATGTGATTTCACATGTACTTTACATAAAAGAAAAGTAATGAACATTTGCTTCTGCCATTGGGCATTTTGTGACCTGTGGTAACATTCACTCTTCAGGCTTGGCCTAATACAGAGGTTTTAGAATTTTACAGGGCATGAAAACAGCCCAAAGGACTTGTTAAAAACACAGATTCCCTGGTCACGCTTGCCATTTTGTTTAGAAGGTCTGTATTTAGCAACATCTCAAGGTGGTTCTGATGTAGGTGGCCCAACAGACACATCTACAGGGACCTTGGCTTAAATCCACCCAGAAAACCGTGCTTCTTACGTGACTTGAGACTTTAAGGACACTGACGAGGAGCTCCGAAAGTCAACACCATGTTCATTCTCTTCTAGAGTCTGGCTTCAGGATACTTTCTGGGTTTGCTTACATTACTTATTTTGGCTGATGGCCGAAGTTTCTCACCACCAACTTGCCATGGTATGTGGGTTTTTTATTTGGATGGAACTGTGGGGCCAGGGACAGGAGTGGGTCTCTTCTTAAAATGCTTCCTACTTTTTATAGTGATCAAAAGCACTACCTGTGTCTGAAGGTTACTGACCTAAATGTCTCACTGATGACTCAAAATGGTGCAAGGAGTCGTTACCTATTGCCCAAATTCTGCACCTGCTTCTCTTCTGTCCTTGTTAAATATTTGCTGTCTGTCTGAATTGGAAAAGGATATTTCACACCAAAAGCAAATGGGGATGGTTTTGGCTGATGCCTCTTTGTGCTTTTTTGAGGTTTCATTTTCTTGAGAAATGCACTGTGGGTAGAAGTGCTGTCTATGCTTCCTTCTAACGGGCTATTCATAAAAGTGCCCCTTGTGTCAGTCGGCTTGTTTTGTCTGTTTCATGGCTTTATGGAGGCTCTGTTTGCTCACCTGTAGCAGAGGTACTTGGATTCCAGATGTTTGAAGAGTCTTTCTATGTGGGCCTACATAACGTTATATAGCAGCAATAACTCCTTTAGAGGGTTGTCACTTTGTAAGAAGTTTTGATTGCTTATTGTTTGGAAAGTGTTTGTGTTTCCTAATTAAGCATTTCATTAGTTGCCAAGGTCTTTCAGTCTATACATTGACTCTATTAAGTTGATTTTTTTCTAACTAATTCAATATGATTTTATGTCTATACTTTGGTGCTTTATGAATTTTGTTAAATTGAGGCCCACACATGAGATTCTTAGTAAGTTTTCGTAGGTGATGAGATTAAAACACATCCATAGAAACTTATCTCATCAAAAGTATGGTTTTATATAGATATATATGTTTATTTTTAAACCGAGGTATAATTGACATAATATTATAGTAGTTTCAGGTGTAAAATGTAATGATTTGATATTTGTATATGTGGCAAAATGGTCACCATAATAAGCCTAGTTAACATCTATCACCATACAGAGTTACAAATTCTTTTTTGTAATGAGAACATTTAAGATACACTTTCCTAGCGACTTTCAAGTATGCAATACAGTATTATAAACTGTAGTAATCATAAAAAAAAAACTTGGAGAAAAGCAAAATCTAACAGGCATAAGAGCATAGGTATTGATCGTTAAAAACATTTAAAAAATTTCTATCAAATACCAAAGTATAATAACCTTCCATGTATCCATCGCTAAGCTTCATCAGTCATCAGTTTATGATCATTTTTACTTTTCTATAGCTTCTCTCATGACTCCTACCCCTGATTATTTTGAAACAAATCCTAGGCATATTGGTTTTTTACATATTTCATATGTAAATATTTCAAGAGTGTTTCTAAAAGACAAAGACTGTGCTAATAATCATAATCACAATACACACAATAATACACAATCATCACACAAAATCAACACAAAATCCTTAGAGACATTAGATATTCAGTTTTCATTCATGTTTCTGTAATTGTTGTAGGAATTCTCTTTTGCTCATATGCTCTCTCTCTCTTCCTTCTTTCCTTTTTTTGGTATGAATCCAAAAAAGTTCATACAATGTGTTTGGTTTAATATATTTTACACCTCTTTTATTCAATAGATAACCTCCTCCATTTCTTTTTATTTTTCTTGTATTTTTTTTGTTGTTGTTTTTTGATTTTGTTTTTGTTGAAGAAACTGTGTAGTTTGCCTCACTTCCCACTGTTTGGATTTTGCTGATTCCATCCCTATGATTATGTTAGAGAAAGTCAAATTCATCATGCATTCATACTGATACTTTCAACTGAAATGCAATACTGAGCATTTTTACTTAATCTCCTCTTATATTCTGGCCTTCTCCCACTTTCCAAAATCCCAGTTCTTAACAATAGCAACGTTGTGATTCATTTGTTTATCCTGTACTGCTCACACAATGATCTTAGAATAACAACACCAACACTACTCCCAACAACATGATTATTGAAGCTAGTTTGCGGTAATTTTGTTTGTAATTATTCTGGTCTCTAGGTATGTACAGATAAATTGAGTAGTGTGCTGGTAAATGTTTAACAATCAGTATTCTGAGAACAAAGAAGCAACAAAATCAAAATAAGCAGAAGACTGAGATGTAACATTCGCTGATTTCCATGGTGTAAGTACCCTTGAGTGGCTGCTTCCAAACTACGGACTCTGCATCACTGAACGCAGCATTGGGAAGGCACAGAACTTTCGAGAGCCCTTGCTGGTTGGCTTCAGGTCTCACTCAGGGAATTCTGCTTTAATGTCACTGGAAAAGATTCTTTACTGTATGGAGTGCCAACAATTGGACACACAGGTTCATTTGTTCCATTCCACTTTAAAGTTTTAGGGATTACTTTTTAAACTTAAATTTTGTTTCATAATTATGCAAAATACTTTCATGGTCTCAAAGTCAAATCTAAAAATTTTTTTAAAAGTTTAGCTTCTGGGGCGCCTGGGTGGCTCAGTCGGTTAAGCGTCCGACTTCGGCTCAGGTCATGATCTCGCGGTCTGTGAGTTCGAGCCCCGCGTCGGGCTCTGTGCTGACAGCTCAGAGCCTGGATCCTGTTTCAGATTCTGTGTCTCCCTCTCTCTGTGACCCTCCCCCGTTCATGCTCTATCTCTCTCTGTCTCAAAAATAAACGTTAAAAAAAAAAAATTAAAAAAAAAAAAAAAGTTTAGCTTCCATCCCTATGGTCTTCATCCAGGTCCTCCTTCCTCCATAGAAAACCACTTATTTAGAGGCACATGGATGGCTCAGTGGGTTAAGCCTCTCACTTCGGCTCAGGTCGGGCTCTCACAGGTTGTGAGTTTGCCCCCCACATCAGGTTTTGTGCTGATAGCGAGGAGTCTGATTTGGATTCTCTGCCTCTTTTTCTCTGCCCCTCCCCTGCTCTTGCTCTCAAAAATACATAAAATAAAATAACACATTTAAAAATATTATGGTATCGTCCATAGTCCATAGTTTTTTTTAATTTTAGTATATTTTAGTTAATTTTATTATACTTTAATTATATATATATTTTTAGACAATATATTTTATTATATTTTATCATATTTTAGTGTGCACTTTAAGCACATTTTTCTACCCTCTACTTTTTTCACTCAACAGTATATCCTGGAGATCATTTAATAGTACTCTATAGAGTTATGCTTCCTTCCTTTTTCACCTAAATAGGACTCCATTTTCTGGATAGGAAGCTGGTTTGTTTAATCAATCTCCTATTGATAAACAGTTGAGTTGCTTCCAATAATTTCAAATAATTTTATTTGATATTGCCTAGATATTATATTCAACAGTTTAAAAGTCAGATGGTACAAAGGAATATACAGTGCAAATACCCTTCTCACTTCTTTTCCCGAGATAGCTAGTTCCCATCTCCAGAGGAAACCTGGTGTTTTGTGTATGTTTAGCATAGACACTACTATTTATACTTCTAAGGTAAGGACTATTATCATCAATTTCATTTAGTAAGGGGGAGAAATAAGGACAGTGCTCAAGTATTTCAATTAATTTTAGTCAATGACATGTCATTGGATATGGGATATGGGACCAAGGCTTTCCTATTACATGTCTATGGATTCCACTTTCCAGCTTCCATATCAGAATAACAGCTACAAAGATATTGTTAGTTAAATTACCTTTATCTGGAATGAAATCAGGGAGTAGCGGTCTGAGAGGAGTAATCACTCACATCATCATCATCAAATGATGAATTTTATCTAGTAATGTTTAAATATTAATAAAGTTGGTGGCATGCCAAGAGTTAGATAAGGCAAATTAAACAAGAAACCCCTGGGGGTGCCTGGGTAGCTCAGCCCATTAAGCACCTGACTCTTCGTTTCTGCGCAGGTCATGATCTCATGGCTTCGTGGTTTTGAGCCTCACATTGTGCTCTGCACTGGCAGTGCAGAGCCTGCTTGGGATTTTCTCTCTCTCCCTCTCTCTCTGCCCCTCCCCACCTCATGCTGTCTCTGTTTCTCTCAAAATAAATAAATAAACTTAAAAAAAATAAACAAGAAATCACCTACTAAAGCATATGAAATTGATTCAAGCACATCCTTGAATATATACAAAGGACACTCATTTTGCTCTACTTGAAGCGGTGTAACAAAAGCTTAGAACTAAAAAGAAAATAATCCTAGACAAACCACAATTGGCACCTGCCAATGTTACACCCCACACATAGTGGTGGGAGTTTAAGGGCCTCTTGTAGAGAGAAAGTGAGTGTGAGAAATTTTTGTCTATGGAAGTCAGCCTCCCACATGCTGCATGGTCCAAGCCTCCCACTATTCTGGCCCCAGCGAGGTCTCCTCTCACACCAAATCAGGACTGACTCCACGTGACCAACAGAATATGGTGGCAGCAACAATGTGTGTGACTTCCAAGGCTGAGTCATCAAAGGCATTGCAAGTTGTGCTTTGGTCTCTTAGATTCCTTGTCCTGGGGCAAGTCAGCCACCAGCATCTGAGGACACTCAATTAGCGGTACAGAAAGATCTACAAGAGGAGGAGCGCCCAACAGATAGCCAGCATCAACTTACCAGCCATGTGAATGAGACATCCTCGAAGTGGATCCTTCAGCCCTAGTCGGATGACTGTAGATGACTAGAGGCTAGCTGTATCTGACCACAACTTCATGAGTGACCTGAGCCAGAACTGCTCAAATGTACCACTCCTGACTCTAGAGCTGCAATATTGTTGTTTTTTTATATTACCAAGTCGTGGGGGGTATATTTTTACTCAGCACTAGATAACGAATACATGATCTGAATCACAAGCTTGTAGATAATTTTCACAAAAACTTTGCGAGGTAGGCATTTTCTAACATAATACTTATTGTTCTTTTCTGATCATGACAGTAGAACAATTGGAAAGTACAATAAAGTTGTAAGAAAAAGACGGAAAGCACTTCAACCTACTAGGAGATAGGTCACTTTATTTCTACTGTTGGAGTTTAAAATCCTAAGATGCAGAGAGGGAAGAAACTTCCCCGTGTTACACTGCTACTAAATGGTTTATGCGGTATTTGAACACAAGTGGGTTTAACTCCGCTGTATGTCTCTGTACTCTGCTAACCTTAAAAAAAATGGAATTCGATATTCATGCTATTTAAATGAAATGAAAACTTTCCACGTGGTAAAAATATTGCTAAGCCTTGGCTTTGCACATCTATTCATCCATGCATTCAGCAAATAGCGCTTGAGCACTTGCTATGTATTAGGCTCTGTGCTAGGTGCTGGGGAAACAGGTGAACCAGGGACACACCTGGTTCCGGCCTCTCGCTGAGATTACAGGACAGTGGAAGACACTGACATGAAAAAGACAAACACATGACAAATACGGTAGATTCAAATTGCTGTTAAGTGCCAAGAAAAAGTCCATGCATTGAGAAAAAAATGCCATCACTTAGCATAAAATTTAGATTGAGGGGTCAGGGAAAGCTGGATATTTTCATGGGGATCCATTAGAGGTAGGACTTAGCCAGGGGAAGAGCAAAGATTAGAGCACTCCAGGCAAAGGGAACAGCATGTGCTGAGACCTTAAAAGTGAGAAATTCATGGGCACATTTACGGAAGCAAAGGCATTGTCTCTGGAGAGTCATGCACGTGGGGACGAAAGGTGTGAAGTCAAGCTGGAGAAAGGGCCCCGGCCAGACCTCAAGTAGGACATATTGTAGGACATGCTACAGGGCATTAGGAGCAAGGGGAGACTTCCGAGAGACTTGTAATTTCTCATTTGCATTCGAAGACCATTCGAGCTGCTGGGTGGGGATAGGAAGAGAAGGTGAGAGTAGAAGTGGTGGGACGAGCAGGGAGGCTCTCGTAGCTCTCCAACTGCTATGGTGATCTGGTGTCACGAACTAGGGTGATCCACGTGGTTTGAGATTACTAGATGGACTGGAGACTTGGTGATGGATTAAACATGAAGGTCAAGTGATGCTTACAGAAAGGTGCACCAGGAGGAATCAAAGTGACATTCGGGAAACTGGGAAACAGTAGAGGAAGAACATAGTTGGCTGGAGTATTAAGAATTCCGTTTTCTATACTGTGATCATCAATTCCATCATGTTTGAGCAAGGCACAAGAATATGGCCAGTCCTCAGGAAAGGACGTGCTGTAGTTTTGACAGCCACCAGCTGCTCACAGATACCATCTATCAGCTGTCATCTAGGCATCTTCTCCTGCTTTCCTTCCACTAATGATCTTATGTGTGTGGAAGCAAACTGCAGATAAGAAAGTGTGTTACTGGTTAGCACAGCCCTGGCTGGACAGCCTTCAAGGATTAAATGAGTTGCTGCTAACTACATTAGAACAATTCTCCTTTGAAGGAAACACTCCCACAGGTTTCCTTCTTGATCACTGCCAAGGGAGTAAATTGTGTTCTTCAAAGATCATGTGTTTGTGATAAAACTTTACCGTTTACTCCTCTTTGGCATGCTGGCTCTGGGTGTTTTCTGAATAAAACACCGTCAGTTAACTAGCAGAACACAGACCCGTTTCATTACAGTGCATACACATTTTAGGTAGATAAATGACTTATTCATTTATTTAGCTATTTTAATGTTGCTTGCTTGTCCCAAAGAGATACGGGTATATAGATTCCCCTTTTCAGAATTTAGGAGGTTAATTCACCTTTTATCTCTCTATCAGAAGTTCTCAAAGGCAGTAAGATATATTTCTCCAAATAGCATCTTTGGGTAAAAATAGGCCCTGTGTATTGAAATATAGAAAATATCATATCATCTCATATCATATCATATCATCTCATATCATATTTAAATAACAAATTTTAACCCTCAAAATAAAAATAGATCTCTCGTGTAATTCTTTGATTATTTAACTGTTCTGAAAATAGTTCTCAGGGTGGCATTATTTTCTGAACAACAGAAAGAACTATTTTTTTTTTCCTTGAGAATTTCTCTTTCCACTTGGTCTCCTTGCCAGTGGGATTTCTCTCAAATTACATGCATTTTCACTGGGTGAGGTTAGCAGCTTCAAAAACATAAGCTCATTAGTTGCAGGCTTTGCAGCCCAGTGGAAAGAGCACTGCTTGGGCATGTGCTCAGGGCATGTGTTGTTGCCCTGGTAGGTCCGTGAGCCCTCGCTGCTTCCTACCTCTGAGTCAACCACCCAGAGCCCATTTCTTTATGGAAAAGCAAAACACTATGGGTGAGACTTGCCTTGGTAGGTGTGTGGGAGGATTAATGAGCTGGGTATGTGTGGAGAAGCCAGGAAAGCAAGATATTGTTATGAATCTTCCTCCTCAGGCAAGATTTCCTTCAGTCGCTCCTCTTCTCATCCCCACTGTCTCTGCCTTGGCAAAGGCCACCTTCCTCTCTGCCCTGGGCTATTGTACAGACTCCCTGACTCCAGTCTTGTTCTCTAGTCCCTCCTCTCCCATGCTTCCGTTGCTGTCTTGCCCAAATGCAAATCTCACGAGGCTGTGGCACTACTTAAACTTAGCAGTTTCTGTGTCTTACAGAAAGCCCAGGATCTAGGGAATGGCTTTCCGGGCTCTCCTAAAGCCCCCTCCTCCATTCTGTTGTCACTGCTCCAGCTATACCGACTCACCTTCCATCCCCTTGTGCCCCGTCTGGTTGTGTTCCTCTCAGCCTCTGCATAAGCTGCTTTCTCTTCCTTCTCCCTGTACCCTAGCCATCCTGATAAGTCACTCCAACGTACCTTTCCCACCCTAGTCAAGCTTTACCAGCGCTTCCCTGGCTCCCCAACCCCTTGTGTTTCTGACCTCCAGCTATCTCTCTGTTTTGTAGTGTTTGGAGCTCTGCAGCTCCTTTTACACTCTTCTGTCATTACTTGTGAACTGGAGTGTCCAGGGTATGGCAGTCTGAGGAAAAAAGCAACCACCTTCAGTGCAGCGCCCCATCCAAAGACTTTTCTTCCTCTTCTATTCACACAGGGGCCTCCTCGCAAAGCTTCTCTGCTTAAAGAATTTACAGGAATTCCAGGGGAGGTCATAGGTAGGTCCGTAAGCCCTTGCTGCCTTTTGCTATTGTAGCCAGTGAGGCAGCCGGTGACGGACTGATCGCCTCTCCCTCTGAGGCTTCAGTTCAAAACATCCTAGAGATTCAGCCATCATGCTCATTGGAGAGGCATGTGGGAAGCCTGAGGTGGGCAGTGCTGACCCCACTGCCCCCATCCAGCTGAGATACGAACCCCTGCCTGGTCTCCCTTAGTGACTGAGTGAGAAGAATGTTCCCTCCTTTTGTGGAATGTTTCCTGGTGCCTGGAAGCCTCTGAGAGTTAGAGGCAATGATGATTATGCTGTCAGGTCATGCCACACTCTGCTTGTCTCTCCAGACTCACAGTGTCATGAGTCTGGGTCAGGGCACGGTCTAGGGAAAAGCTATATTGACGGTTCCCACAGAGGGGTGACATGAAATGGTTAATAAGAATATAGGAGTCGTGGCTTGTCTGAAATATATATTACTGGGAGCAGGGGGGAGGTGTGGAGCCTGTTGAGTGTCACATTTACATTTATGCTTGTTTTTAAATCCCAGGGACTGTGAGAACGAGCATCCCAGAATTTCCAGAAATCACAGTCTAGACTAGAGATAAGATGCTCTAGTCTCTCTGGTCAGTCTTCTTCCCTTCTACCCTCAACAGGGGAAGAACTTGTTTTACTGCTTTGAGGTCTCTGGGGACATTATTCTGCCTGATGGAAAAGAAAAATTCCTTAGATGAAAGAAAAAAAATGATGAGTATTTCAGATGAAGAAATAGGGATGTGTCTAAAAATTTCTGGCATAGATGGGGAAGAAATCCCAATATGTTTTTCTTAACAAATCTTTGATAGCCAAAAATTATGTTAACTGCATGAATGATGTGATTTGCTTGGGAAAAAGGCAACCTGAGAGTATTTTAGATTCCTTGGATATGTAATTATATATCCAGAAGGTGCCATATCCAGCAGAGTGATAGATTAAAAATTATAATCAGTGTTCTTAAGCATATAATTAGCATATTGAACATTGACAGTTCAGACCCTAATTAAGTACATGGCGTGCTAACAGAGGGAGTTCTGATTTTTCTGGTTACATGGGAGCCTTATTCCCCAATGAAGGAAAATTTTAACTAATCATGTAATGTTTCTCTTCCATATCTCTTGGCTCAAGAAATCAAAACTACCCTTTGTTGCTCTTAGATCTGGATAGCGGAGTGAGTGTAGGGAGTGAATGAGGGAATTTTGTTTCTCTGTCAAAAAGGTATATCTAGTATATTCATCGTCACAATTTCCTTCTGTATCTGAAACAATTTCACATGTGACTCTTTGGAGCATTTATGCATTACCTTTAAAATATGTATGCTCTTAAAGCACTGAAACCAGAGTTGTTGTTGTTTTTTTTAATGTCATGATCTATTTAGAAGTAATTTTGCCTCATAGCCAAGGGCAATCTCATCACTGAGAAATGCTTCTATTTATATATGTCTGTCTCTCAGAGCCTGTCTGTATCTTGCAGAAATCCCCAATGCAAGAGGCAGGATATAAAATTGAATACCACCATGTAATATCCCCAAAGGGACTTGTTTAGTGTTTTCTTATCCAGTTACCCATGGCTACAGGGAAAGATTTTTCAAAATTCAATACAAATTGTGTTAGCTTGTTTTTCTTCTTGACACCCTTAGGTCTTCTTTGATCACAGATTTTAGAAGAAAGGAAAAAAAATTCCTTTAGATCTCTCAATGTCAAGGGGCACCCAGATAGTTACTCCATTGCCCCTGCACAGAGCTGTTAACTGTGTGGATGGAGACGTTATCTCAGAGTCAGCATTCTGGGACCTCAATAAAAGCTGTTTTCTCTGCTCAGTGTCAGAAGGATCTTGGGCACTGGCGAAAGGGAATTAGTTATTGAAGGACTTTATTAGGAGGTGTTTTTTTCTAAAAGGCAATTCCTTTTGTCGTATCATCAATCAAATGTCAATTAAGCAACGGGTGTTTAATTATTGAGAAACTACTGAATAATATGTACTTTCGGAAACAGCGTTGGCCTCCATTGGGTTCATAAACTGTAGTCACCCTGTAAGGAGCCAGAGACTCCCGAATTCAAAGGAAAGGGTAGAAATTGGCACCTTCATGGTTCACAGGGGTTTTGGAATTCCCCAGATCTCACTGCAGACATTAGAATGCAGTTAATATAAGAGAATATGTGCTCTAATTCATTTTAATTTCCATGAAGTAATTTTATAATGAAAGGGGTCAGTATCCATTCAATTTAGAAAGAAGGCCAAAAAAGTGAGGTGTGTTCATGTTTGTCCCACTTAGAGAAGAGCCTCGTTGTGTCCAGGATACCTAGAGAGGTTAGCCTCTGGGTGAGGCAGACATCATCAGCTCTACTGTCACAATGTGAGGGAAAATTGTCATGGAGCCATCCAATTCCCTTGGATGTGATTCTGTGTTCACCACACAACCTTGTGAATACATCATTTATTTCTTCAGGGGCGGGAGGGCCACGGTGTATCAGGGTCTGCCAACATTAGGGACCCCTCTCCTGCCTGTTCTAGAGCATACTTTGATTCTTTAAATTACCATAAGGTGAAAATTTCAGGGCATAAGGAGAAGAAATCAATTGAAGGGATATATAAGCTTTAAAATCCCTTTCAAATGCAATGCCCAAGCTATTAATATCCAGTGTGTTCAATCCTTTGTCCAAAGGTTGTCCCGGTGTCTTCAGTGGCTGAAGCCGAGTTAGCATGGCTCCATTTGTGTTTTCAGGTAAACAACAAAGGGGATGCCCAGAACCAAAAGCTAAGCCTTTGCAGGGAAATTCTGAGCTGGGGCTCTAGAAAATGGAGGAGAAGTCCTGACTCCTTTAGACCTTTCTCTGCAAAGCGATTGTAGCTTGTCCATTCCCTATACCCTCTAAGCTCCACCTATTGCCAGGCTACAATCAGCCTCACCCAGACAGAATCCATCAGAATTGGAACCAAACATAAATATTTTAGGGATCAAAATTTTTAAACAAACACAATTTTAGCAGAAATCTGTATGTTATGTATCTTCTTTTGAAAGGGCGGGCCTACGCCGGCCGACTCCATCTTGTTCTGTGTCCTTCACCTTGACCACACCTCCTCCCCTTGAGTAACCACCCCCCCCCCCCCTCACCTGCCTAGCAGGACTTGGACCCTTCCCCAGGACCCTTCCGCAGCCAATCGGCTTAGGCCATAGCCATTACCTCACCAACTGCCCCTAGGCCCCAATAAAACCTTTGTCCTTTTGAAACTCGCTCTCTCTCCCTGGTATCTCACCACTGTGTTGGTGCAGGTAGGGGATTGAGCTTGAGCTAGCTCGAATAAAGGCTCTTTTGCTTTTACATCGGACTCGGCTCCCTGGCGGTATTTGGGGATCACGAATTCTGGGCATAACACTTTCTGGCCAAACAGGTTGCTATCTTATAGGAAAGGACAGTTTAACTGTAGACCTACTTGGCTTAAGAATGGTACTTCTAATATTAATGTTCCTGGGTCTCAGAAGAAAGAACAATCTTTATCAGCTGGTGTGAAGGAAGAATCTTTATAGGTCTTCATGGGGAGGATCCTCCAAATATATATAGAAAAGACATAAGAATCTTAGCCTCTAAGAGAATGTATTTCTCTTTGATATCAACTATATTGTCAATAGGGTTTGTAAAATAATCTCTTGTGGTTTAGTTAGTGTGATTTGACCCTCTAGGATCTGTTCTACCATGGGTGAACTGGTGACCTGATCAAAACCCAGATCTTCAAACAGCAAAGATAGGGACCAAGCAAACCAAAGATCTATTGGAAACTTCACCAAGGTATAGACGTTCCATGAAGTCCAGCCTGGGCAGCCAGCTGGTAGCATACACACCCATCCTCCATTTTTTCCCTGTCATAATCTCAATCTCTCTCTCTCTCTCTCTCTCTCTCTCTCAGTCTCTCTCTCCTCTTCCCATGTTATTAACTACAACAAAATTTGGTGGGGGAGGGGTATATAAAATGAAAACACATAAAATAAGAACAACACAAAACCAAATATAACTGCTGATTGCCTTCTCTACAACTTGAAACTTCTTGTCACCTATACTGCTAGTTCCAGCTAAGTTTCTCTCATGGCAGAGAACATGGCAGTACAGCTTAAATAAGTCAAAAATTTCATGTGAAGCTGTATTTTTTATGTTAAAAAAGTCAGACAAATTTTGAATTTTACTGTAAAATGTCTGTTTTAATCTGAAAAGCATGACCTCCTAATGTCTATATGTGAAATTGTGTTCCAGAGAAATAAGTCCCATTCTTTTGTGTTTTTCCATAAGCTCTAGCCAATCAATAGGTAGACATACATTAGCTTGGGAATTAGGAGCTTCCACCATGAGATCTAAGTTCTGTAACCTGGCATACAAAGCCCAGAGTCATCTCCTGCCTACTGTTCTAATCATTTTTGTTTGTTTTTTGATACTCTATCCTCCAGAATCACCAGGGTTTTTGGCATAGTTCCTAATATACTTTGGGTCTTTACACATGTTACTGCCTTTCAGCTATACCTGGGTTTATGCTAATGAGGTGATTTGGTGGGCCCTATATGGTCTCAGGATGTAGCTGGTTGCCAGAGGAACAAACCATGTGATTAAAAGTTTGGAACTTTCAGTCCATCCTCTGACATGGCTGGGGGGTAGAGAGGTGGTGGTGGGGGGAGAGGCTGGAGATTGAGTTAATCACCAATGGCCAGTGACTTAATCAATCATGCTCATATTGGCCTCATAAAGGAACCCATATAAAAATCCAAAACAAGAGGTGCCTAGAATATATTTTTATCCCACCTGCCCTACCTCTGTCCACCTAAGAAGCTCCTATTCATCCTTCAATACCCAGCTCCTTTGTCTTTCTCCTCTCAAAAGCCTTCCTTTACTTTCCAAAGTAAAGTGTATCATATTTTCTTTTTTGGAAATGGTATTTCAAAGCACTCCAGTTTTCTGAGGATAACTTTTTGCTTTGATAACCAGATTCATTGGATTGATCCCCAATCAATCGTATAACACAAATTCAATGTCCCTCAACATTTCTAAGAATTCTTAAAGAGGCTTACAACTTCCTGCTTTTTGAATTCTCAATTATCCAGCTTGCTTCCCTGCTGCTCCCTAGGCATGGACTAGATCCTTCTATATTCCTTCAAGCACCACCACCAAAAAAAAAATGTTGTGTGGAAAAGGTGTTTACTGAAGTTTTCAGAATAACAGAGGACCCCGGCTTTCACAACCAGAGACTATTCTAAATAAAAGAATAATTTTCTAAAAGCAATCCCTACCACTTTACAGGAATAGGCTGAAACTGTGGTCAGCTCTGTGGCTGGAGGTGCCTCAGATCGTGCTGCAGGAATGGAACCCTTGTCTCCTTGGCTGCTGCCAGGGGCAATCATTTCTGGGATTGCCTCAGTGGAAGTGTCACGTTCTCTTCCCGGAGTAGCCTCCACTCAAAAACCGGGGCTAAAGTGGCCCTGGCTCAACTCCGACAATTCTGAAGGCCATCCTAGCTTCAGAGTTTGCCACTGGTTGGCTGAGGTTTTTGCCGAGGTTGCACCCAGCTCAATCTCACCTGCCCCACCCTGCCTCCTTTACCTTCTCCTTCGGGGCTGGACCTCAAACACTCTACTCACTAAAGACCCCTTGCATGCTAGTCTCCATCTCAGAACCTTCCCGGGGAACTTTGTTTCATGAATTATCTATCCTATCTAAACTTGATTTGTTTGTTTGCAAAATGGGAATCCTGTTAGTATCCACTGTACAGAACCGAGATGTGTATTAAAATAGATGAAGTATAGAAAGTGCTAAGAAAAATGCCAGGCACATTAATATATAGTAAGTGCTCGCTCGGTCTTATCCATCATTATCACTGTGGTGGTGTTGTTATTACTTCTATACCTAGTGCCCAAACATGCCATAGTACTGATCACATTGTATTAAAATAACTTAATTATATTCTGTGACGTTCAGTGAAGAAGAACTTAAACTCCTCCTCCTCTTCTTCCTCCTTCTTCCTCCTTCCTTCCTTCTTCTTCAAAACAAGTTATTGATAAGTGGGGTCAAAGTTTTCTGAGGCAGGGATAGATACATTTGTTGAGCCTGGAGTCTTTCTGAGGGAGAAAAAGGATCAAGACTCCAGATCTTTCTCCCAAGATTCAAAGTTAGTCATAACCCTCAGTTTTTGACTTATGTCATGTCACCCTGACACAGACAGTGCCTCAGATAAAGATCACCATAGGCCAGTCATTATCACAAAGAAACAAAAAATTCCCTCCCACATTTCCAAACTCACCCTGGCTGGTGGTAATGTCCCAGATGAGAACTTCTGCAGCAATATGGACTTCAACCTTACTCTTCATCCTTTAAGACAACTAGTTACACCTTTCATTTATAGAGCCTAAGATAATTAGTTTATAAACCTGATTCCATAATGTCTGCCAATCCAATTCAGTTGCATATATGAGGTTGTCGTGTGTTTTCACCTGATAATGTTCCTGACACCAAATTTGTGTTGTTGTTGTTGTTGTTGTTGTTGTTGCTTCCCCAACACCAACCTATTATTCTCCAACTCTCCAGACACCAACTGGATATCCTACAATTTCATTAAATTCTGACACTAACTCCCATAGGTGAAGGGCTCAATCCCACAAGACCACCTCTACTTTGGAAGCTAATCACAAGTCCCCAGCTGCCACACTTCTGATATACCAACTATAAGTCAAGGATCTCCATGGCCCCCTCTTCTATTTTGATAATTTGCTAGAATGACTCATAGAACTCAGGAAAGCAGTTTATTTGCTATTACCGGTTTATTATAAAGGATCCAACTCAGGAATAACCAAATGTAATGTATGCATAGGGCAGGGTACGGGAGTGGGGTGTATGGAGCTTCCATGACCTCTCTGGGTGAGTGTTTTACCATCACCTTGATGAGTTCACCAACCTGGAAGCTCTTTGAACCTCATTGTTCAGGGGTTTTTGGAGGTTACATTATGTAGGCATGATTAATTAAATCACTGGCCATTAGAGATCAAATCAACCTCTACTAGCCCCTCTCGCCTCCCAAAAGTCAGAGGGTGGGCTGAAAGTTTCAAGCTTCTAATCACATGGTTGTTCCCTCTGCAACTAGCTCCATCCTGAAACTACCTAGGGGCCCAGAAAGTCACTTTATTAACACAAACTCGAGTATGTTTGAAAGGAGCTTATTATAAATAATAAAAGATGCTCTTCTCACCCCTATCACTCAGGAAATTCCAAGGGTTTTAGAATATCTTGTTCCAGAAACCAGGGGTGAGACCAAATATATATTTCTTTTTATATCACATTAGCACAGTGGTATAGTAAAAAGATATAGCAAAGAAGTGCAAAAAGTGAGGAATTGGGTTTTAAAATCTCTCCTGAGTGCCAATTTTCTTGGTGTTGAACCCAAGTATGGCTAACATTTGATAAAATTTGAAATAGTTTTCTGAGTTTTTTACCTTGCAACTGTCCTAACTTTGCAGGACCCAGTTGCATCTCCTATAAAAACCTGCTTTCAGAGATGTCTGAAACCAAACAATTGTCTTATATACTTAGATAAAGGTATAAATTGATAACATCATGTTACCTCCTTGACATACTTTCATTTTAAATGGAGACAAGGTCCTGGTAATTTAAGTCCAAATATGTTGTAATTATAAATTTCCCAACATTAAAACGAGATGACAGAGGTAATGAATAGGTAAGACTGGGTAGAAGGCCTTCCCTAAAATGACTTAGTTATTCCCAATACTCTTCCAATCTATAAATACTCTCGTCTACGCTCTGAATCAGAATTCCCACCCTCCGATTCTTCTGGTCATTATTAGTTCTACTGAGTCTATTGTAGCTGAAACTGAAATGTAAAACAGTGTGTTAGGGAAAACTTTGGTAAGTCATTTCACAAGTATCTGTAACTTATGTCTATCAAAAATTGTGGGTATTAAAGACGGTTCCAAAATGTGAAATAAGTAATTGTATTAGTTACTTATTATTGTATAACAATTTACTCCAAAACTTAATGGCTTACAACAACATAACTTCACAATTTATTTGGAATTCAGGAATCTGAGCATAGCTTAGCTGGATCCTTTGCTTCATGGTCTATCACAAGGCTATAATCAAGAGGTTTTCTTTCTTTCTTTCTTTTTTTAATGTTTTTATTTATTTTTGTGACAGAGAGAGAGCATGAGCAGGGGAGGGGCAGAGAGAGAGGGAGACACAGAATCTGAAGCAGGCTCCAGGCTCTGAGCTGTCAGCACAGAGCCCGATGCAGGGCTCGAACCCACAGACTGTGAGATCATGACCTGAGCCAAAGTCGGACACTTAACCGACTGAGCCACCCAGGTGCCCCCAATCAAGAGGTTTTCTAATGCAAAGTCTCACCAGAAGGTTCAACTAGGGAAGGATTTACTTCCAAGGTCACTGGTATGATCCTTATGCGATCCTGTGGGGGTCCGGTCCCTTGAGGGCTGTTGCCCTTGAATACCTCGGTTCCTAGCTCACTGTTGCTAGAACGGCAACGTGGGCAAAAATACTCTACTCCCTACAACATGTCAAGTTGCTTCATCAAAACCAGCAAAAGAGACTGTCTATAGGTATGAGTCAGGTCACAGCCTTCTGTAACCTAATCACAGAAGTGACATATCCTCAGCATTGCCATATTCTATTGGTTAAGAGCAAATCAGTCAAAGGGAAAAGGTTACTTGGGAGATACCAAGAAGCAAGGATGTATCGCTGGGGTCATCTCAGAGGCCGCTTGCCTCAATGCTCCCCTAGTAAGAGACAACGTATATTCGAAGATATTATGAAGAAAACAAAGTATTCCATTTAATAACACAGCTGCTTTCGGAACTGCAATTGCGTAGGCGCATTTAAGGGAGAAGTCTCTTCTAAATCAAATCAAACTTCCTTAATTAATGCACTTCTTTACTCTTCAAACATTCTGAAAACTTCCTAATTTAATCTTCAGAATCTTTGAAGTCATTATCAGGTGCTTTAAAATTTTTGCCAAATATTTTCCTCTCTTTTAAACCCCCATATGACATTTCTCTTCTAGATCATTAAAGAGAAAACTCTACAGAAAGACCACTGTGAGTGTGTATACTTTTTCTTTGAATTGTGGGCAAGGGATGGTGTTTATGAAGGTAAATAAAGGAGAGTCTGAAATCTTATGAACAAGATCCAGCCTTCAGTTAAGCTAAACAGATTGTATTGCATCTGTAATTCTCAGCAGGGTGTATCTGTTGACGACTAAAGGAAAGTTTTTTATTCTGAAAACATACGGAGACAGAAAAACTCTCATATGGAAAAAAAAAGGAGAAAGGAAAGATGGCATGAGTAGAGTTGGTGCAGTTTATTTGTGGAAATTTATAAAAATGTGTCACAAACTCACTTTAAACTTCCTAATTGCCAGCTGTGGGCCTGATCAGTATGGGATGGGTCCTGATTTTCATGTCATGAGATCTTCTTTATAGTTGTCTTGATTACCTGGTTGTAATATGAATGCATTTTTTTTTTAAAGTTGAGTAACTTTTTTGTTTTGCTTTTCAATTCTTAATAAATTCAGAGCACTATTCTTTCTATCAATAGAAGAGGCAAATGGAAGGTAAGAGGAATGGGAAAGTTTACAAATAGATTAAGTGGTGAGATTTGAAATATCACAGATATCTGATACAATATCTGACACTCCTTGGATGATAAGAAAGATGCCCTTGGAGAATTTTAGTGTCATTTTTTAAAAAATATATTTAAAAAATTTTTAAACATATATTTATTGTTGAGAGACAGAGAGAGACACAGCATGAGCATGGGAGGGGCAGAGAGAAGGGGAGACACAGGATCCAAAGCAGGCTGCAGGCTCTGAGCTGTCAGCACAGAGCCTGACGCAGGGCTCAAACTCACAAACTGTGAAATCATGACCTGAGCCAAAGTCTGACGCTCAACTGATGGAGCCACCCAGGCTCCCTAGTGTCATTTTTTTTTTTTTTCTGATTGAAATCACCACTAGAAAATAACAAAAGGGAAAAAAAAAACAACTTGTGGTAGCTCAAGTTTTGGATTTGTTTGCAGGCTTTGGATTATACCTGAGTTAGCTTAATGATTCAGAGAGTAGTTAAGAACCAGAAAGAAGACATTCTTTTGGAAGAATGGTTCATTGCTGGAAGAGAGAGACCCAAAAGGGAAGTGAGTGTGCCCAGGATGAACCTGAGGCATGTCCCAAGTTTGTCTATGTTTGATCCCAGTAGAGGACAGTTAATTTTTCAAACTGATTATACTCATGGAGATATGCATTGTCCGCCAAACCCAAATGACTAAAGGATTATCAAAGGGCATTCATTAATTTTCTTCTAAATAGAGAAGTAAATTATGTAAAGTATAGGAAATTTGAATGAACATGACGCTGAGTGTCTGATGAAGATAAGAAGTACAATTCTCTTTTATTGAGATAATTGCCCTTTGGAGAGGCTTCCATTTTTGATTGCTGATGACGGTGGGGTTACTAATTCACAGTTGGAGCAGCTTTGATTTGGCTTCATCATCAGAATGAATGCAAGGCAAATACTTACCTAGAGCTCTTGACAATAACTTGAAGTCACTATAGATTTTACTGCAGAAGCTGCAATTGAAGATATGAAGTGTTCATTTTGAGATGGATAGCTATGTGTTTGAAAAGTTAAAGAAAAAAAGTTTTTTCTTAAATATGGATTTAGAGGAACTATTAATAATCCTTCACTGCTGCTATTGAACAGATTTTGAGAAGCATACCATTATTGATTGTTGTGATTTTGTCTACTGAAAGAAATGAATGATCTCACCATCAGTCATCCTGAAGCATGAAATGAGTCTACCTCAGACTAGGGTAGGGCAGGACCTCCACCTGTGGTTGAGGCTGAAGGTTTTTTGGGGTTCAGGATGGGAGGGACTTAGAGATTTCGGGTTGTGAGGTGTACATTGTCTCTGTCTCGTGGAAGAAAACTCAGATTAAGATGGGGAATTTAGGAGTAGGGTCAAGCTGTGAGTGATTACGTTTTGTAGCAGAGGAAGTCACTCTCCAAACTCTACTTTGGTTATTCCTCAGTTGCTCATAAAGTTATATTTAACACCATGTTGTGGTCTCAGCTCCTCCTTAGATTGGACCAGGAAGGAACTGAATCTATGCCTGAAGTGAAAATGTGAAGGGTAGAGAAACCAACCCAGAGGAGCCATTAATGTGAGGAACCAAAGTCATTTGAGAGACTGGGCTCTGAAGTGCCTTTTCTCTCATTCTTGACAACACTGAATATTTTCGTACTTTCTAATTTCTGTTCATTGGACTGGGACAAAATACACAAAATACATTTATTATCTTGATATCCCTTTTCTTTCTTTCTTTCTTTCTTTCTTTCTTTCTTTCTTTCTCCTTTTCTTTTTTTTTCTTTTCTTTTCTTCCTTTTTTTTTTTAGAGAGAGAGTGAGAAGGGGAGAGGCACAGGGAGAGAGAAAGAGAGAATCCCAAGGAGGTTCCATGTTCAGTGGAAAGCTGGACGCGTTCCAAAGACCCCAAGATCATGAGCCAAAATTAAGAGTCAGATGCTCAACTGACTGAGTCACCCAGGTGCCCCTTGATGTACTTTTCTTTATTAATGAGGTTGAATATCTGAACATGTTTTCAATAATTTATTTGAAAATTAATTATTTAATAATTCATTTAATAATTATTATTTAATCATTTATTTGAATTTTTCTATTGCCTTGCTTATTTTTTCCTGTTAAAAATGTGTATGAGGTTTTTTTTCATGGTATGAGGGTTTTTTTTTTAGTGTTTATATATTTATTTTGAGAGACAGAGAGAGAGAGAGAGAGAGAGAGAGAGGGAGAGAAGGGGAGGGGAGAGAGAAAGGGAGAGACAGAATCCCAAGCAGGCTCCATGCTGTCAGTGCAGAGCCCAACTCGGGGCTCAAACAATGAAATCATGACCTCAGCCTAAATTGAGTTGGACACTTAACCAACTGAGCCACCCAGGCGCCCCATGTATGAGTTCTTTTTAAACAAAAGGAAGTAGCCTTTGTGTCTCAAATGTGGTGCACATATGCTTTCCGATATTTGTTGTTGGTCTTTCAACTTTGTTTATCATATATTTTTTCTATCACAAACCTTAACATTTTAATGTCATTTTTATCATTATTTTCTTCTTTGGCTTTTAGATTTTCTGTCCTGTACTTTGAGGCATTTTTTTTTTAATTTTTTTTTTTTAACGTTTATTTATTTTTGAGACAGAGAGAGACAGAGCATGAACGGGGGAGGGTCAGAGAGAGGGAGACACAGAATCTGAAACAGGCTCCAGGCTCTGAGCTGTCAGCACAGAGCCCGACACGGGGCTCGAACTCACGGATCGTGAAATCATGACCTGAGCCGAAGTCGGCCGCTTAACCAACTGAGCCACCCAGGCGCCCCGAGGCATTTTTTAAACATGTTTCAACACCATTATACACACACACACACACACAAAAAAAAAAAAAAAAAAAAAAAAAATCCCTTGTTTCTTTACTGAATTGAGATGCGACCTTTATTAAAATCCCTATATGTATTTAGGTTGAGTTCTCAACTCTTTTGTTCACTGTTTCAGTCTTTCTCCAGTACCAAACAGTTATATGTTTTAATATGTTATGAGGCAGATGCTCCTCTTCTTTCGGGAAATTTCAGGGCTATTCTCACATTTTCATTTTTACAGATAAACCTTACTAATACATTTGTTGACAACCCTCCCTGAGGGAAATTGTGTTGGTATTTTCACAACAACAAATCTTTTTATGCAAGAGCACCATGTCTTTCTGTAGAAGTTGTATGTGTCAACCTGGCCACATTTTCCAGAATCTTCCTCCCTGTGTAGTCCCAGGTTGGAATTCACCAAAAGGCAAATTGGTGTGAGATTGGCAAAGCAGATGTGAGGCAGCAGCCATGGTCTTTAAAGGTCATCATGGATAGAGGTTATTAGAGGCAGATACAGAAGAGCAAATGCAGAAAAGCAAGTGGGTTCCAGCAGGTTCTTAATCTTCCCCACTCTGTTCTGCTTTTCTTCCCGGCTCTGGCCCTAGTGACCAAGAGCACACCAGTGCCGCCAACAGATCTTGGCTGTGAATTCACGGAGGTGGTTGTTACGCAGAGGCCAGAGTCCTCTAGACTGATGCGCTAGCTCTCTTTGCTCATCACTCTTAGCAGCTGCAAGTGTCTTGCTTCCTGATTCCCCTGAAAGCCCTGACTTCTCCATCTGGACCAGGGTTCAGGAGAGCTGGTGACTCTTCTCTGATCCTAAGTTCTCCCTCTTGGATCTTTACTTCTCTAGCTCCTTCCACAATTCAGTATGGTCTAGGTCTGTAATCAATTCCTTATTTCATAGTACCCATAGAGGCTCTGGTTCCCTTGTGGAACCCTGCTGAATACACTATCCCTTTAGCTCTTCTTTCATTTCTTACTGTGGTAGTAATGTTTTCTTCATATAGATCATACATACTTTTTATTTATTATTTTATTTATTTATTTTTAATTTTGTAACGTTTATTCTTGAGAGACAGACACAGACGTGAGTGGGGGAGGGGCAGAGAGAGAGGGAGACACAGAATCCTAAGCAGGTTCCAGGCTCTCAGCTGTCGGCACAGAGCCAGACGCAGGGCCCGAACCCACAAACTGCGAAATCATGACCTGAGCCGAAGTCAGATGCTGAACTGACTGAGCCACCCAGGCGCTCCTATTATTTTATTTTTTTTATTTAAATTTTAGTTAGCTAACACAGTGCAATATTGGTTTCAGGAGTAGAATTCAGTGATTCCTCACTTACATACAACACCCAGTGCTCATCGCAACAAGTGCCCTCCTTACAACCTGATCCTATATACTTTTTAAAGTGTTTATTCTTAGGTTATCTTTCTGCTTGCTGATTGTGAATGGAATTTTCCTTCCATTAGATTTTTTTTAATTGGATCCTCCTGCTAATTGTATCTAATTGGAATCTACCAAAGACTCAAAGAGCCTTTGCATTTGCTGTTCCTTTTGCTTGGTATCCTCATTACCAGACACACCCATAGCTCGCTCCATTATTCCCTCGAGATCATGATGTTTTGCATCTGCTGAATGAGGCCTTCCCTGGCCACTTATAAAATTGTAATCCCTCATATACCATATACCTCCTTCCTTGCTTCATGTTTATCCTTAACACTACTCACTATTTATCACACCACACATTTTACTTATTTATTTTATACATTGTCTTATATATATTTATTTTATAGATTCCTCACTAGAATAGAGGTTGCATGAGGGCAATGATTTTTTTTTTTAAATCTGGTTTGTCTACTGCTGTATCTCCAATGCCTAGAATGCAGTATGGCAACAAATAGATACTTGGTAAATATTTTCTGAATGAACAAATATATAGAAAAGTAACTCATCACCTTACTTATTGTACCATTGTTCTTAGGTCAATTCTCTTGTATGTTCTAGTCTATAAACTCATAGTGTCTACAAATAATGATAATTTTGAGTCTTTTTCCTATTGTTTATACTTAATTTATTTCTGCTGTCTAATTGCATTGATTAGTTCATCCACAATGATGTTAAAGAATGTTGGCAATAGTGAACCTCATTTTACACTTTACATTTTAGACTTTAATGTTTTACCATTAAAATCTTTTGGATCAAGGTCCCTAATCCTAGAATTTTTCTATTTGGACATACTTTATTTAAAAGGTAATTATTTTAATGCCTAGAGTTAGTTATAAGAGGGTCACCAATTTAATTATTATTAATTATTGGATTATATTCCAAAAATGTTACCTTGAAATCAACTTTTTGGTTTCTAGAATTTATTTTTCCATGTAAGCAAAGGGTATAAATAATGACCAGACTTCCCCATGAGTTTATAGCCTATAATGTTTCTAGTGTGGTGTTGTTCTTCAAAGTGAGGCATTAGGGACCAGTTCCTCCATGAAATTTCTCAAAGACAGAGATGAATGTTCCATCCACTTAATCGTCATTGTCCTTAATGTCTTAATCACTTTTTGGCACCAAAATACCATATGATATAATAGTGATTTGTATTCAAGATGATCTCTTTCCTGCCATAGATTTAGCCCAAGTTCACAAACTCAAATGAACATAAAGGGACAAGCATATCATATAAGTGCTAAGAAAAGTTGGGGGTCACATAACAGGCAATGGTAGGAACTGATGGGTAATTTGAGAGCTCATGGTCTGTCAAAAAAGGCACAGAGAGCAGCTGCTTGGGAATATGAACCCAATGTTGCCTGATTTTTTATTTATTTTTTTAATTAAAAAAAAAGAGAGAGAGAAAGAGTACAAACGGGGAGGGGGGGAGAGAGAGAGAAAGAGAGAGAGAGAGAGAGAGAGAGAGAGATGGAGAGAAAGAGAGAGAGAATCTTAAGCAGGCTCTATGCTCAGCCTGATATGGGGCTCAATCCTATGACCCATGATTATGACCTGGGATGAAGTCAAAAGTCTGGTGCTCAACCAACTGAACCACCCAGGCACCCCAGTATCTTTTTTTCTTTTTTTAGCTTTATTTAAATTCCAGTTAACATAATGCTATATTAGTTTTGGGTATACTATATAGTGATTCAATACTTCCATACATCACCCAGTGCTCATCACAAGTGCACTCTTTTTTTTTTTTAATTTTTATTTTTTAAATTTATATCCAAGTTAGCATATAGTGCAACAATGATTTCAGGAGTAGATTCCTTAGTGCCCCTCACCCATTTATCCCCCCCCCCCCCCACAAACCCTCTAGTAATCCTCTGTTTGTTCTCCATATTTAAGAGTCTCTTATGTTTTGCCCCCCTTCCTGTTTTTATATTATTTTTATTTCCCTTCCCTTATGTTTATCTGTTTTGTATCTTAAAGTCCTCATATGAGTGAAGTCATATGATATTTATCTTTCTCTGACTAATTTCACTTAGCATAATACCCTCTAGTTCCATACATATAGTTGCAAATGGTAAGATTTCATTCTTTTTGATTGCCTAGTAATACTCCATTGTATATATATACCACCTCTTCTTTATCCATTCATCCATCGTGGGACATTTGGGCTCTTTCCATACTTTGGCTATTGATAGTGCTGCTATAAACATGGGGGTGCATGTGTCCCTTCGAAACAGCACACCTGTATCCCTTGGATAAATGCCTAGTAGTGCAACTGCTGGGTCATAGGGTAGTTCTATTTTTAGTTTTCTGAGGAACCTCCATACTGTTTTCCAGAGTGGCTGCACCAGCTTGCATTCCCACCAACAATGCAAAAGAGATCCTCTTTCTCTGCATCCTCGCCAACATCTGTTGCCTGAGTTGTTAATGTTAGCCATTCTGACAGGTGTGAGGTGGTATCTCATTGTGGTTTTGATTTGTATTTCCCTGATGATGAGTGATGTTGAGCATTTTTTCATGTGTCGGTTGGCCATCTGGATGTGTTCTTTGGAGAAGTGTCTATTCATGTCTTTTGCCCATTTCTTCACTGGATTATTTGTTTTTTGGGTGTTGAGTTTGATAAGTTCTTTATAGACTTTGGATACTAACTCTTTATCTGATATGTCATTTGCAAATATCTTCTCCCATTCCGTTGGTTGCCTTTTAGTTTTGCTGATTGCTTCCTTCGGTGTGCAGAAGCTTTTTATTTTGATGAGGTCCCAACAGTTCATTTTTGCTTTTGTTTCCCTTGCCTCTGGAGACGTGTTGAGTAAGAAGTTGCTGTGGCTGAGGTCAAATAGGTCTTTACCTGCTTTCTCCTCTGGGATTTTGATGGCTTCCTGTCTTACATTTAGGTCTTTCATCCATTTTGAGCTTATTTTTGTGTATGGTGTAATAAAGTGGTCCAAGTTCATTTTTCTGCATGTCGTTGCCCAGTTTTCCCAGCACCACTTGTTGAAGAGACTGTCTTTATTCCATTGGATATTCTTTCCTGCTTTGTCAAAGATTAGTTGGCCATACATTTGTAGGTCCATTTCTGGGTTCTCTATTTTATTCCATTGATCTCTGTGTCTGTTTTTGTGCCAGTACCATACTGTCTTGATGATTACAGCTTTGTAATACAGCTTGAAGTCTGGACCCCAGGATCTTCTGATTTTTAAGATGAGTGTGGAAATTCTGATCTCTATGGGAAATCTCCTAGTTTTTAAAGGTGGGTATATTGTTCAGTCCTGGCAAGAAATGCATGATATGTTTAAAATGGGTAATTGACAAATACAGAAATTGTTTAAAAGTTGTGGGTGGGGTTTCTCTCACTTATCAAGGAATGGTGAAGCACCCTGGGGCTGGCAACAGCAGAGATTACTGCTTGTTGGTCTAAAGGGCTCAGCTGTGGCTATGGAGAGGACTGAGAGGTCTGCGTGCCAGAAGCATTGTCTTGGGTGGAGAGAATCAGCCAATCCAAGGTAGGGAAGGAGCCAAGGTTATAAATACCTCCATCTCCTTCTTCCATTCTCTGATCTCCTGTATATTCTACCATTGGCTGAAACCAAGAGAAAGTCAGAGGGCAGTGGATCCCAAAGGCCAGCACCCTGGGAAGTGGATCTCAAAGGTTGAATTGAAAATATCCAGCATTGATAGTTTTTAATGCAGATTAAGTAAAATGCAAACACATACTGAGGAGGAAACAAAATATGCTGCAGGGTGTCCATGTGGGACTTTTGCTTTAAGCACGTTCAAGATATTGGTGCATTTTTATATTTCTATCATTTTATCCTAGTAGTGTGTATACAAAAGATGCTTGATAACTGGGTGAAGAAAAGTGATTTGAAAACTGAATTTAACAAGGCCGAAAAAAGCACCTTACATCCTCCCAATGAGATAATACAGTTTCTCCTCAGGATGTTTCTTTCTCTAAAAGAATAAAAATATTATCAAGAATTTTATGGACTGAAGTTTTCAAATGTTGTATTCTAACTTGTATTACTTATCTATTGCTATATTTGAAAAATTACCCTAAAATTTAATGGCTTAAGACAACAAATATTTACTTCTCACAGGTTGTGAAGTTCAAGAATCCAAGAGTGGCTTCACTGGGTCGTTCTGGCTCAGGGTCTAGGTTGGATGATCTGAAATCTTGACTGGTGCTGGGGGATCTGCATCAAAAAGGTTCACCCACACAAGCGTTGGCTGGAAGTCTCAGATCCTCACTGCATGGCTTGTCCATGGGGCTGACTGAATGTCAAGGCATGGCATCTCGCTTCTTCCAGAGTGAGTGTTCCAAGGATGACAGAGAATGAGAGGGCATCCAAGATGGAAAATGTGATGCCGTATGGAATCTAATCTTGGAAGTGGAATACCACCACTTATGTCTTATTCCACTGGTCACACAGACCAACTTGGTCTAGTGTGGAAGGACACTAAACAAGGACCTGAATGTAAGGAGATGGGAGTCACAGGGGACCATCTTCAAGGCTGGTTACCACACTTCTTCTGACTTATTTTCACAGAATTTCCTATAGTCATATGTTATTTTGTCCCCGAGTATCATTTTCTTTCCCAACACTCAAGAGCGGACGAGCAGTTGTTAATGTTCATAGGTAATGTCAATGAGTTTCAACAAGGAAGTGTTGGGCCACCACTTTATGATGACTCTTGAATCGATGTGTCAGCTTCACCTTGTATGCAGAGCCTTGGCACACAGATAACTAAGAAAAGAGAGAAAGTGCTACTGGGAAAGATCCAAAAGAGGGAAGTCAGAACTTCCCATTATTGGGAAGTCTGCCAACTCCAAGAGAAATTCCTTTACCTACGCTTCTACCCTGTGATGTGGGCAGGTGCACATAATCACAAACTCTCTGGGGTTCTGTATTTCCTTTCCCATTCAATACACATAGACACACATATCCTGAGGGTGTGAGTGAGGAAATGGGGCTCCTCAGGACAATAATCATAACTGGGATTCTTTCCCTCATCTGTAAAATGTTAGGGCTGCATTTGGTTCCAAGACACCAGGGATTCCCAGTGATAAACAGATGATAAAACTACAGTTTTAGATCTTCTTGTACCTTCCCAGTTTCCCACTCCTGACTTGATCTGCTCTAGCCATGTGCTCTATCATGGATGGACACACTATTCTTTACGGACCCAGATCTGAATTTCATATTTTTTCCTTCAGCATCACATCAGTTCCATCTGAAATGAAGGCGGCTTTTTATTAAATTCCTCTTCTGGTTAGAAAACTGGAATGATTCAACTCTATCACATGTTTTCTCCCGCTCTTTTGTCCATGTTTTGAGAATACTGCATAAGCCCCAAGGAATTTAAGGATTTCCAGAACCAAGTGATAGGTGTTCCAAATGAGATATGAGCATTTACAAAGAATGTTGCTAAGCAGCTATTTACAAATAAAGGCATTTTTCCAACTGAAAAGAATTAAAAAGCAAATGTCATCATTACATAGTGAATAGGAGACTACCTTTACTGCACAAAAATTTATTACTTGATCTCATTTTATATAGTGCAGATAATGGTTGCTTGAAGAAGGAGGAAAACGTGTCCAGGGACTTTTACGAGGAAAAAAAAAAAAAGTAAGATTGTATGTTGGCTTGAAATGATGACCGAATGATGATTTCATTTCACTACAGTCCAGCAATAAATCTGTAACTCTTCTCTCACTAGTGACATTGGGAACCGTAGGGAATCCAGGCCAGCCAGCTCCAGGCACTAATCTTTCACACTGGGAAATGCATCTGGTAGTGTCTTGGGCCCTGAAAATCTGGTAAGGCCAGTTTTTGTATGAATTGGCTATTAATCTTGACCACTCTTGCTTACGGTTCATCTACATTAGGGCTATGGTCCAGCAGTGCTGGGTGCTGGGACACTTCTGTGAATAGTTATCTTAGCACATCACAGAGCACTAGGAAGCCCCTATTTGGATGCTCACATTCTTTTTAGGCAAAAATGAAAAAGACAAAACAACAAACAAACCACAGGAAATAAAGAGATGCAGCTGGGGGTCAAAACTTGAACTCATCAAGTGGCTTCACCACCTATTAACTGGCGCTTTATCTCACTGAACCCTAGAGCCTCCATCCATATGGAGTTGAATGAAGCGACTGAGTTAAAACAATGGCTAGTGGCTTTTCCATCACTGAAAACCTATCTTATTGTTTTTCCTCTATAGCTCTCATGTTCTGAGAGATTCCTATCTAGACTATGACATTTATATTGTAGCAATTAATTTGTTCCACTTTTTATTGTGTTTTCATTTCAAAGTTACCTGTATTTTAAGCAACAATGTATTTATGCAATGGTTTATAAAAACTCTATGAAATCTATAATCAAAGCTATGGCTGAGATTCTAGTAAAAGCATCTCATGGTACTATCTACTGTTGTTGATTGCTTCATTTTGTGGGCCAAGCGTCACTTTCACTTTCTATACAGAGCCTTGGCACATGGGTAACTAAAACATATGGAGGAAATGGTACAGGATGGGTAGGACCTATTGAAAAGAGAATTACAAGCCCAAAATGGAGTCATGTAAGCCATATCACCAGAACTGGGACTAATACCTGACCTCATTGCAGTTTCAACATCCCCCAGAAATGTAGCATCAAATGGTGAGTCAGGAATTTTCTGAAGGGTACCAGCAAGGTTATCTGTCCCATGGGCCTCAAAGGAAGATGATGTAATCTGCACAATAAGACCCTCTGCCCTTCCCCTTAAGAGAAGGTGACCTTGTCTGGAACAATCCTTTCTTTTCTTCTGCTAGTAACTTCTTGCTCTTCCCTCCTTCCTATGAAAACCTCTTACTTATCACAATACTTGCTCCCCTCTACTTGCTGGATGGGGTATTGCCCAATTCATGAATCACTTAATAAAGCCAATTAGATGTTCAAATTCACTCAGTTGAATTTTTGTTCTTTAACAGATCCAAAAAGGGGATGTCCGATTCAAGGTCCAAGGTCATGTGTCCAAGGAGCATGCTTATGGGCCATACTTTATATGTGGATTTAGCAACAAACTCTCATTAACCCAGTATTCCTCTGAGTACAGGGAAGCCAGTCAGGACAACTGATAAGTGAAAATGGCTGATAATGCCATATTGTGTTGATTTATCTCTAGTCAAAAGCCAAGACATATGTATATGTGGCTTTACCAGCAGTATTTGTGTGCTTCTTGAGGCTATGAATTATAGATGGAAATATCACAAAACCTCTAAGTATATAGAAAAGTTTCATCATTCTAGAATTCTTGTGCAACAGTGAATTCTTATTCACTTTGTTGTGTTGTGGATAAACAGAATTTGGGGTTGGCTGGCTCAGTTGGCTGGAGTGCAGTGCTAGGTATATCAGATTTTATTCTTCTGATAGCCATTAGTTTCCCTGTTAATCTCTGCCATCCTTCTGACCAATGCCTACTACTTGCCACAGAGAGTCAGAGTCCCTTGGCCTATCTTGACTGCCAACTCTGGCATAAATTTACAAGAAGCATTTCCTCTTATTGTCTTGGAAAGCATTAGCTCTGTGCCTCTACTGCTTTAAAGAAATACCTTCTCTTTGTTTCCTCTCTGTAGTCATCTGCTTCACTAGACAGGAATTCAGTAGATTGAGCATATACTCACTCATCAGAGAGTGATTAGATTTGCAATCAAGGTAGTAGTTAGAAGAGGCATATTAGCTTTGCAGACAGGTGTTGTGATTAGCACAATAATGGGACCCCCAGAGACGTCCATTTCCTAATTCTCTGAACCCGCGGGTATGTATTGCTATATGGCAAGGGGAAGTTAAGGTTCCAGATGGAATTAAGGTTGCTAGTCAGCTGACCTTAAAATAAGATTATCCTGGATTATCTGGATGGGCCTAATGTAATCATAAGCATCCTTAAAAGTGGAAGGCAGGCGTTGGAGAAGATAGGACAGTAGAAGAAGGGGTGACAGTGGTGCAATTGCTAGTTTAGAAGATGGAAGGAGGCTAAGAGCCAGAAAAGTGTCTAGAAAAGACTAGAACGGATTCTCCCTAGATACTCTAGACGGGAATTTACCTTTCTGACACCTTGGTTTTAGCTCCAGAAGGCCCATTTCAGAATTCTGACCTTCAGAACTATAACATGATAAATGTGTGTTGTTTTAAACCATGAAGTTTGTGGAAATTTATTACAGTACCAGTAAGAAATAATAAAATTACATTGGATTTCCAAAATAACTTTAGTAGAAGTAAATAAATTATTTTTCAATAAATCTTTCCCCTAAGATAAGGCTGATTATGTGGTTTAGTTCAAACTTTTTTCAAAGAAATAACTTTTTATTCATAAAATTCCCATATCTTAGGTGTTCGCTTTGAGAAGTTTTGATAATTATATACGAGTAAGTAACCACCACCCTAAAGGAGATACAGAACATTTTCATCATTCCAAAAATCTGTGCCCCCTTCCAGTCAATTCTCCCTTCCCTCCAATCCTCATAGATTAGTTTTGTCTGTTCTTATATTTCATATAAAGGGAATTATGTGGTATGTACTCTTTTGTGCTTGCCTTTTTTTGCTTAATGCAGGGACTGGCAACCTTTTTCCTATAAAGATTAGATAGGAAATGTTTTTGGTTTTGCATTCCATTTGGTTTCCATCTCAACTACTCAACTCTGCTGACCTAGCACCAAAGCTGTTGTAGACAGTATGGAAATGAATGGGTGTGGCTGTATCCCAATAGGACTTCAGTTAGAAAAACAGATGGTGGACTAGATACGGCCTGTGGACCATAATCTGCCACCTTTGTATTAACATAATATTTTTGATATTTATCAATGCAATTGCATGTATTAGTACTTCATTTTTTTATTACTGAGGATTATATTACAGCACGAACATACCATAATTTGTTCATCTATTCTGTTGATGGACATTTGGGATTTTTCCAGTTTTTTGCTATTATGCAATAGGCTGCTATCATATGTCTTTTATTATACAAGTCATTTGGAGAAAATATATTTTCATTTCTCTTGGGTAAATACCTAGGAAAGGAATTGCTGGGTCATAGGGTAGATGAATGTTTAACCTTAAAGAAACTGCCAAATACTTCTTCAAAGTGGTTGTGCCCTGTGACACCTCCATCAACAGTGAAGGAGAATCACATTTGCCCCCTATACTGGCTAACATTTCGTGTAGCTGGTCTTACGGTTTTAACCACTGTGATAGGTGTAACTCAATCATTCTTTGAAATCATGCTCACTATTCTCCATGATCATCTTCCCATCTATCATTTTTTACATCATTTTCAACTCCACCTCTTTCACTCATGCTAGTTTTTCCCTGTACCTACAGACGCCATATGTATCTCTCAACTCAGTACCTACCAGTCTGTTACTTACTAACCATCCCTCTCATTTGTTGCCATGCATACCACATTGCCTTGGCTCCCTGCCCAAGTGAGTTTCTTCCAAGTCTATCTTTACCTCAACACGGAGTTGAAATAATCCTCCCAATCTACCAGCCTGCCATACCACCCTCATTTACGGATTTCTTTTTTCACTGAAAGTTATTCCTAAATGTAGTGGATGTGTATCCAACTCAAGCCATAACTTTCTTTCTCCAGCTCCAGAAAGAACTTCTCCCAGGAGCTCACAACTGCTAGAAATTCCTTTAACACAACATTGCCCACCCACCTATAATTAGACTTCAGATGCCATTTATCTGGAACAAGGTGCTCATTTAAATGTTAAATTAATGTTCATTTAAACTCATTAATATGCAAATAACCAAGAGCTGCTTTACTGGGAGAGGGTTTTGGTAAGCAACAGAAAAAAGAGAGGATAGTTCCAGGGAGAGAAGTAGTGTTTGTAGGCAGAGGTGCAGTGAAGGTGGCAATGGTGCGGGGTTCAGGGGAGGTTGAGGGGGTTGGAAAATGGAGTGTAGCACATTGAGGGCCAAGTTCACCTTCCTCACCATTTGTATGCAAACCGACTGTACCCACAGACCTGGATTCTAGCAAGCTGGGCTAACCCTTCCTTAACTCTTCTTCACTTTGTTTTTCCTGCTCAGGATTAAACAATGGCTCTTCTGACTTAGCTGTGAAGTGGTTTCAGCCTTCCAAGTCTCCTTTCTTTCCTTCTGTCCACTCTCTTAATTCTTAACGTTCACATGGCCAGTGACTCATATTGCCTTCTGGCTGTTGTTCCCCAGTTGGGTATCCCTCTCTGCCTCTCTGTCTCTCTTAAAGAATGTCCAGGCAATGACTGTCCTTGGCTATCATCATTGTATTTAAGACTTAGTTATTCTGTGTCTAACCTTTCAGGAAACCATTCATAGACAAATTTATACACTGCAGAGCTAATGACTGTTAACTCTCCTCTCAAGATTATTATTTGCAATTCAATTAGGGCAATATACTAAACCAAAACAATGCATCTGTTGGAGGGGGGCTGAGTGAAACCTTTTCTAGAATGAGAAAGGGGGAAAGAAAGAAAGAAAGAAAGAAAGAAGAAAGAAAGAAAGAAAACAAACTCAGAAAGATGCATAAGATTGAATTTTCAAAAACTTGGCAAGCTGGCACAATGTTTCTAAATTTTATATCTTCTATTTAATAGAAGAGGGCATCCCCAGACACCTTCAAATAACAACAAATTATCAATTCCACAATCACTCAAATCAGTGTCTTAAGACAGACCATCAGGAAGACAGACTAACATAGTATCATTTTTGTTGTTTGCCATGTTTAAACATGAACAGATAGGACATTGTGTACCTGGAGTCCTAAGACCTGGCTTGAAAGCTAGCCTCGCTACTTAATAGCTATATGGTCATGTGATCTCAAGAAAGTCACTCAATGTCTTTGTTTCAGTTATCTTTTGCTGTGTATCAAACCAGCAGAAAGCTAAGTGGCTTTGTGGGTCAGCAATTTGGGCTGAAATCAGCTGGGTGGCTCTTCATGTGGGCTGGCTTAGGTACATTTAGTTGACAGCAGTAAGGTGGCCATTTGCAGGAATTTGGGTAGTCCCAGATGGCCCACTTACATGTCTGGTGGTTGTTGCTGGCTGTGGGCTGGGCCTCTCTCCATGTGGACTCTTAGCATACAGGAGGCTGGCTTAAGTCTCCTCCTGTAATAGTCTCAGGACACAAGAGAAGAGGAGAAACTGTAAGGCCTTGGAGGCCAAGGCTTGGAACTCCTATGCTATCACTTCAACCATATTTTATGGGTCAAAGTCAGTCACCAGGACCACCCAAAACCAAGGCTGTGGAGAGATGGGAGAAATACTAACCCCATGCTGGAAAAACGTAAGCATAGAAAAGGGGGAGAAATTTATGGCTATATGTTGCAATCTACCACACTCTCCAAACCTATATTTCTAGATCTGTAAAGTGGGGCTAAAACCTGTCAAACAGATTAGGATTCTCAGCTTCTTCTGCTAGCTCATTTTCTCTTTTTTGTCATTCTTTACTATACCAGGTTGTGTCTTAGGTCTTCTGCCCCCTTTGTCTATGATTTCTTCTTAAAGCTATGTCATCGATACAGGGATTGGCAAATGTTTTCTGTAAGCAGTCAGATAGTAAATATTGCTGTCTTTGTGGGACATCTGGTCTTTGTCACAACTACTCAACTCTGTACTGTAGCATAAAAGCAGCCATAGACAATCTATAAATGAATGAGCATGTTCCAATAAAACTTTGTTTATAAAAACAGGCAGGGAACTATGCCAATGATGTTGATTATGATCTATCTGTTGATGACTTTCATGTCTTTAAGTCCACTGTTAGCTGTTCCCTCCACTGCAACAGGAGTAACTTCCAGAACTCAATTTGGTCATGTCTCTCATTTGCTTAAAACCCTCTAGGGCTTCACGTTGGTCTCAGGGTAAAGATGAAATCCTGTACATGGTCTGCAAAGCCCTGCATGATCTCACTGTACCCACTCCTCAAGCTTCATGCTTCTTGACCTTCCTTCTCACTCTCTGAGCAATGTTGTCAGGGCCCCCTCTCCATTTCCTTGAAATTGCCACTCTGTATGCTCCTTCCCTGCCTGGATAATTCCTCACACCTCCTCTTTTCCTAGTTATTTTTTTACCTGTTCTTCAACCCTCAGCTCATCTCATATTCCCTTGTCTTTGGAGAAGTCTTCCTGACCCCCAGATGGGACCCAGCTCTGCTCTAAGATTCTGGCCAAGTTCATTTAACCTTCCATCATTGTGCCCCAGAGTTTTTAATTATTCAAGTATTTGTGATTAATTTTTGTGATGATTTGGATTATTGTTCAGCAAATGTTGGTTCTCCTTGCCAATCCACTTGTAGGCAGGGTATACTTCCCACCATATTTGTTTTGGGGTTGGCCATGTAACTCAACTTGGCCACTAAGATGTTAGTGGATATGACATAAGTAAAGGTCTGAAGTATGCTTGTGTGGTGGGATTTGTTCTCTTGTATCTCTGTCATTTCCTTTAGAAGAACACGCACTTGGTCGTTTGCTGGTCCTAGAAGAATGAGAGACATATGGAGCTGAGCTGCCCCAGCTGACCTGCATATGGAGCATGACATTAAATTCTTATTGTTGCATGCTACAGAACATCAGGAAAGTTTGTTCTGTAGCAACTGATGACTGATAGGATTATCTCCTACCGGTCTCCCCCACCAGACTGAAAGATCCACCAGAAAAGTAAATATGCTTGTTTTGCTCACTCCTGTATTCCTCTTGCTTAGTACAGAAGGTACTTGATAAATATATGTTGAATGAATACATGATTAAGTGGGATGGTAGAAGTGGAAGCATTTAGCATATTATAGAGATATAATTGGCATTCAGCAGATGGTGTTTTAAAGTGGGTTAGGTAATGCTCAATAGGATCTGTATCTAGTTCTCTTCTGGACTTGAAAATACTCTGAGCTTTATAACTCAGGTTTATGTGCAAGAAAAATGCCCCTAGATCTATGATCAGCTGTGTATTGACTCTGAAATCACATTCTTTTACCCGCAGGAAATTTAAGATTATTAAGGAAAATAAAAAGTAAATGCAAGTTCAGGAAGTTCTTTGCTTGGGTTACTTTGTTTTCTAATTTTAAATCTTATTAGTTTAAAGTGATAATAAAAAAAGCCATTTGGAGACAGGACAATATTATCACATCTGGAGAAACTTAATAAGATTAGGACAAAGGCTCTATTCTCTTCTTGATGCACATGTGCAGTTCTCATTAACTTTCATATTATCTCGAGGAAAATATGAGAAAATGTCATGCACCATAAACATTCCACACAAAGGGGGTTAATTAATAGGTACATGTAGTATTAATGCAGATGTTAACCATTAACTATGATAAGTGTCCTCTAATAGCTGGTGTCCATGGATAATTAATGCTTACCAATTCCCACAGTACTTTGAAGAAAACATAAATATAAAATACCAGTACAAATGATTAAGGGGTTTTGAATAATTCCAATTAATTTTGAAAATGTTCTTGAGATTTATATATCCAATATTTTGTTGATTATGTAAATCTTTAGAAAATAAATATGTAATTTCTGCGAAACTATTTAAGATAAACCAGACTCCAAAAAAAATCACTTACCAAACATAATATTTGTGAGATAATAGATGTTGGGCATTGGCATGTCTTTCCAATACCAATGTGTCATTTTAATGCTTTATATAGAATCAAATATTCCTTTGAAAATAAAAGAGATTCATATATAAGAAATTATTTTCTTTTCTACTCATTTTGGGTCACTCCATGCCTATCCATTGGATTTCTAGCACTGTGTATCTTCAAACGTTTATGTGAAGAAAATATGATTACAAATATTAACAAGTTAGATGTATGTATATGTAAGTTTGTGTATGATGTTAGAAAACCAAATAATGATATCACAGTGTACACATTTAGACATTCTGATGCAACGTTTAACTCTATTAAAACGTTTAACTCTCTTAAAATTTCCTTTTGCTTTTCAAAATATTGTATTTGGTCACTTGTTATTTGTTAAAAGTAAGATAGAATACACCTATGGCAGACATAGAAATGCACCACTCACATCCCCCTTCAAGAAAGGAGTAACTGACCAGCTATGAGGGTGTTATTAGCAGACATCTCCAGTCCTCGGTTCCTCAAGCATCTAGCAAGCTTTTGCACGGAGGTCCTGCTGTTCATGGGGAAGCTTAAAGCCAATGTTGGAACAAGATGGTGATCCAAGGGCTTAGCCATCTCCACCCAGAGTGGAACTCACCTAACAGGTGATCTTTGTTCCCTGTTGAGCAGAGAGATAATTTATCAGGTGTCCATCACTGTCTGATGGCATCCCTTACCTATTTCTGCCTCCTGCGCGTTCATTTCATGGACGCCATTCCCCAATAAACCCTTCTTTTCCTAACTTCCCTTCAGTGTCTGCCTCCCAGAGAATCCAAACGGCACACTATTTTTCCCAGGACCCAAGGGATAAAACCAAGTAAACTTGGTATCAAATTCAAAATGACAAAAAATAGAAAAACTCATTATATAAGCAGTGATAACCATGCTCTGAGCTATATAAATTTGAAACAAAAACAAAGGAAAAAGGGGAATTGATTTTTTTTAATATGAAGAAATAATGGTGACAAAGAAATCAACAGAATTAAAGGAAAACAAACAACAATTTCCTATCAAGAGAATGTGTAGATGAGTGCTATTTCAGACACTTTAAAATAATGCCAAACCATCATTTTTGAGATATATATGATGCAAAAATTCTGTATTAAAAAGACAAACATTTGTTGTTAAATATAGTAACTTCTAAATGGATATGCCCTGTAAATGAATCTATTTAACGTGTATTTAACACTGAAATATATAGTATCCACATGAGCAAAACTTGTGAGTCTGTGCTAACAAAGGGGCTAGGGAAATAGCTGATTGTAACTGATTGTAAATCAGTTTTTGGAGGCATTCATTAAAATGGCATTCTACCTGCAAAAATGTGAAGCTTACCAAAGACCATTCCACGGACTACATTTTGGGAAGCACTGCTATACTCAATGCACCCTGCTGAATACAATTCTGTTTGTTTTGAGGTGAGCAAATGATCAACATGTAATAAAGATTCATCTCTAAAGCTTAACTGAAGGGGAAAAACAATGGAGAAAGAAAAGACAGACATGGTCTTCGGTAACAATGGGGAAAAAATGTAACAAAACAACTATGCATATGTTTGCAGTTACTTTAAATAGTTTCAAATATTTTCATACAAACCCCCTTTATTGTGATGCATTTGCAATAGCTGGCACAGTGTGGAGTAAGTCGAAACATGTGTGTAATACCATCAGTTCATGTGGTAGAGGCAGGAAAAATAGTTGACTGATTAAGTGTGCTGTTTGAGAGCAGCCTTCCTCGAATGGTAATATTAACCTTTTGGCTGCCAGTGCTGAATTCTTACTGTCAGCTTTTCATGGCTGTGCAACAGGAAAAGTGTGTGTGGAATGTCCACTTAAAATGCATTCATAGGTGATAGAAATGCTTCCCCTAACAGTTGAGCACTGGCCCAACATCTTTATGTGTTCCTGCTCCTATTTAAAAACAAAACAGTACCTCCTGTTTTATCATAAAACAAAGAGCAAAGTTTTCCAAGTTTTAAACAGAGAAGAGTTTCAGAAAGAAACTCTCCAGGTGATGTGGGAGAGGAAAAATTTTTCTATGCTCTTGAAGATTCTTCTGGCTGGCCTAAGAACTAACTTGTGAGACAGATTAACAGGAGAAAATCAAATTTAATTACACATGTATGGGGAATGCACATAAACGTAAGAGATTCTAAAGACGGTCAGGCAAAATGAAGTATATAAGTCATTCTGGACTAACAAGAAAGGGTGGGCCTCAGGGACTTCACAGGGAAGGAAGGTAATTCACAAGAAGAATGGAAAGAATAAATGCTTAGTAAACAAATGTTTGCTGGGCCTTCCAGACACAATGGGATACAGAGAAGACTTTAATCAAACAGGCCTTGCTAGGTTCCCCCCTGTCTGCCACACCAAGTTCACATTATACTGTACTTACCTATAGTGACATCTCGGGCAGCTCCCTTCCGGGAATAGGTCCTCTATCTAAATTCTTTTAGGCAGTTAGTTGGGGAGGCAAAAAGAAATACTTCTTGAGTCATCTGTTTCTTAAAAATAATCAGATTAAAATAACCCACATTCCAAAAGACACATTTTGGGGTGGGAAATTTTGCTTCACTGCATTGGGAAGGTGTGACTATTGGCAAAGACAATCTCCTTCATCAACTTTAGTAAGGTTCTTGTCCTTGGGCCTTGTGCTCAAGAACAAGATCCCCCCCTCCCCCACCTCCACCCCTTATCTGATCACCCTTGACATTTGATCAGATTCCTCATCCTCCACCATCCACAAGGTGATGTCTGACCACCCTGGGCTGACTTCAGCAATAATCTTGTGAAGTTGGTTTAAGCCAAATTTCCCCTTACCCCTGATGTTTCTTCTTAGTAGTTTTCCTCCACTGATCCCTGACCCTGCTTTTTGGCTATAAATCTTCACTTTTCTTTCTTGTATTCAGTGTTGAACCCAGTCTGTACCCCTCCTGCAAAACCCCAATGCAGTGATCCCTTTTTGAATAAAACATTTCTTATGGTCTTTAAGAAATGTTGAAATTATTTTTTCTTTAACTCTCTATACACAAGCTTCCTTTTTCTTTCCCATTGGGTTTTTTCTAAGTGAGTTGCCACTATTTTTACCCACCCTTCTCTTATTGCTCCTGATCCTTCTTATGTGGCCATAACTGCCAATGTTTATTTCCAGTTGCCATTATTTACAAGTGATATACGTTCACTGATTTTGGCTCACTGTGCTTTAATATTGATTGTGTTTGCTGGTGATCTATTTATCAAATTCTATTCTGCTGGTGATCTTTACTACCATGTCTCCTGAATCAGTGGCCAAGAAAGGGGTGGTGGCAGAGCTAGCTAGCAGATAATTGCACAAACTCATGGCCGCTAGCCTCAATAATCTAGGCAGTGGGAAGTAGACAATTGTCACTGATGAGGAGGTGACAAATGTATGGATATTTTCCATCAAGCACATCATGGTGGAAAATAATGCTGAGAACTTCTCAGAAGTTCTCAGAAAGGAAGCTGACAAACGTCTCAGAGATGAGTGTGCTATTCTTTACACTCGACTCTTCAGCTCTCGCCACGCATGACTACCAAAGTAATGACTTGGAAGGGAGCTGTTCCACCCGCAGGAGGGCATGCTTGTCAGGTTGGTGCTAAAGCATTCAACTCAAAGAAGACTGATGGAGGATGTGGTGCAAAGGGACTGAAACGAGAGACAACACAGAAGTGTGGGAGTGTGGGAAAGGGAAAAAAAAAAGATGAAAATCTTCTTAGTGGGGGACATCATGCTTATGGTTGAGCAGGCTTATGAATGAGTGACGTTTTAGGAGTGATCTCATTCTGGTAGTGGCCCAGCCCAGGAAAGCATGCAGCCTCCAGCTGTTTCTCAGGGGGGCCTCCGCTCACTGCACACTGAACTTTCTCTATGCAGCAGCTGTTGAAGAAATGCGCTCACCGGTTGAGACTGCTGAGTCTTTTGTTAGGCTCACCTTTTATAATTTATTTGCAGATGTGGCGTTTGTATCGTTTCCTTTGTAAATTAAATCTCTCTCTACAAGTTATGGCTATTTGGAAAATCAGTAGAGTTGGGTGTGGGGCAAGGGAAAAGAGGAATATATATAGTTTCCAGCCAATATAAAGGATAGTTCTAGGAATATTATTAAGGGATATATATTCCTAAAAACAGGAGCCTGGGCCTTTTGAAGCTTTAGAAGGTAATATCAGAACTGCAAATGGGGATCATCTAATTCCTTTGAGGAACAGTCTGAGTTTTCCTTATTGTCTAAAAAGTATCACTGGGTTGGCCAGATATTTTAAGCACAAATTACAGGCTTATTGTTACAACACTATACTAGTAGATTAGTGAGTCAAATAAAAGGCCATAATTTATTCTGAAAATGACAAGAGGGACAGGAAAAATCTATGGACACTTTTACCCTTCCTCTGCCCTTGGGATCCTTTATATGCCAATTTCCTATTTAAAGTTGTCAGACAACTCATTTGGAGTTATTAAATGCAAGCTGGAGCTGGTTCTTTGCATAAATGTGTGGTGCTATATGATATGGGCCTACAAGAATAAATTAGATTGTTGCTTCTAGCGCAGACACCTGAATTGGTAGCTTTTCTTTTAAAAACAAAAAGTAATTACAAACTGTTACATGTTCCCATTAGTTGTTCAGTAATAGCTATAGGGTGAGAGGGATTTAGGGGGGAAGTATGCTCCTCTGTATTAATATTCATGAGCTTTGTAAGCACCTTCACATTCTGCCCTTAGAAATACGAAAATTTAATGAACACATTTGCCAGGCTGAGATGGTCCATGTCCGTGACTGGGTAATCTTAGAACAATTAGATCATAAATAACAAATGCAATTGATCCACATGCTGGCTAGTCGATCTAATGGCTAAAATTAACTTTGAATATTGTTTTTCCACCAAAGCGGATTCTGAACTCTTAGTCAATTAGTATTTCTTCAGTTTTGTGGGGGCTACAGGAGAAGATGGAGGTGGCAAAAGCCTGTTCAGACTCAGACATGCAAGGCTCTTAAAAATACATGGTAATTGACTAATAGATCAGAATCGGTTTGGGCCTCAGATCTGATTCACACTTTAATCCCTCATTTTAAAAGTCTTCTAAGTAGAGGGAAATACAAAGAAAGCATGTACTTTCTTTTATCTTTCAATATCGGATTGATACCTAGATTTTTAAAAACTTTTGTACAGTTATCCTTCTATCTGGTCTTTCATGAAGTCCCGCTGATTTTCTCTCTCAAAATATTCTCACCTTTCTCTTTCCTCTTGTAATAGACACTTATTAGTTTGACCAACCTGCCCTTTTCCTCCAAGAAATGCCCAGTTTTCTCATAGAAGTGGACTCCTGGATGCTATAGTTTCTTACATGACTTTCCCTACTGGTCCTAAATGATGGGTCCCAAACTGGATAATTGAAGATTGATGGATAATTCAGGCTGATCCATATCAGCATCCAAACTTAAAAGAGACATAGAAAGTGGAATGGTTAATAGTAGGGTCACATCAGTAGCAAGCCCAGCAAGAGAAGGCCCTGCAAGAGAAGGGTTCATTGGCATTGGGGTCCCTGACTCTTCATTCCACATCTCTGGGGATTGGTTTCCCCATTCTTCCTTAAATTACATAAGACATCCCAATATGTTGCAATGGTTTCATTTTGTTTAAATTATTTCAAGTTGGTTTCTAAGGTAACGCAATAGCCACATTAATTCAATAACACGAAGAACCTTGCACAAGGGACATTTCTACTGATTAAAAATGCTTTTATCCTGCAGGCATGCAAAGTGTTATTTTTTTTCTTTTCCTAGTTTGACCAAAAAATGAAAAAAGAACAAAGAGACCACCAGGGCACCTGGGTGGCTCAGTTGGTTAAGCGGCTGACTTCAGCTGAGGTCATGATCTTGTAGCCCACGAGTTTGAGCTCCGCGTTGGGCTCTGTGCTGACAGCTCAGAGCCTGGAGCCTGCTCTGGATTCTGTGTCTCCCTCTTTCTCTCTGCCCCTCCCCTGCTCAAGCTCTGTCTCTCTCTGTCTCAAAAATAAATAAACATTAAAAAAAATTAAAAAAAAAAAAAAAGAGACCACCAACTCAGGTAGGGGGAAAAAAAAGACAGGATCTAATACTTCTTGAGAATGAGAAAGCATAGAACCGTGCAAGTTATATATACAGTCTTGGAGATAAGGAGAAATGGGCTAAAAGTTTGACCTTTCATTTACTATGTGACCTTGAACAAATTCTTCTCAGGACCTTAGTTCCTTATTTGTGAAGGGGATAATATACCAAGCTCATGGGACTGTTTAGGAGATTGCTAGAAGTCACATAGTGGGAGAAGATCCAAAACAACTTCTGAACGGTTCCAAAGAGTCAGTGTCACCCTGGGTTCCCAACTGAGGGATTTGAAATGAAACTCGTGCCTATCATTGAATGCCTCTATGCCAGGCACCACACTTGAATTTTTACAAGCATGGTTATCCATGGTCATTGGGAAATCAATTCTCTAGATAGAGGTGTTCTTTAAGGAAAAAGCACTGACAGATGATACTGTTACGCATCCTGAAAATTTAGTGAAATAAGATGCAATTGTTTAAACTGATTCTTTGAAGGAATAATAGTTCTCGGACTTAGTATTAAGCTCAGAGATGACCACAAGACTCAAGAAAGACATAGGAGACCTGGGCTCCAGCTATGTATGTGCCACCATGTGGCTGTATGACATCATTTAAGAATTCTAAGAGTCATTTTTCTTTTATTTATTTATTTTTAATTTTTTAAATGTTTATTTATTTTTGACACAGAGCATGAGAGGGGGAGGGGCAGAGAGAGAGGGAGACACAGAATCCGAAGCAGGCTCCAGGCTCTGAGCTGTCAGCACAGAGCCTGACATGGGGCTCAAACTCAGGGCTTGTGAGATCATGACCTGAGCTGAAGTCAGACGCTCAACCGACTGAGCCATCCAGGCTCCCCGAGTCATTTTTCTTTTAAATAAAAGGATTAGAATAAAATTGTAAGCTTCTGTCTACTGTAGAAATAAAGACTTCCATTACTCTTAAGCAGAGATGAGTTTGTCTGTGAACTGAGCAGAGATCAGCACAGTGTCCTCAGTGGGAGCTGGGAGCACTGACCCTGGATGGCATTTTGGAACTTGGTATGCATCAGGGGAGGGATTAGGTGACACCGATTGGCAGAGAACAATGATGCTACATGCCCTGTTTCATCCTGTGACACGAAGAATCGTCCCCTGTCCTGCACGACTTTGAATTTCCTAACAAACTTCAAAGGAAGTGGGAAACCTGCTTATAATGATCTGAGTATAGAACTGAACCCTATTTTACATATAAAGGCTAAGTGTTCTCTCTATACCTATATAATATGCACTGAATTTTCCATGAATGCATTTGCTGTGTGAGCAGTGATTGCACTTTGCTCTATTTGGACCTGGATGCGGGGAAGTACCCCATTTCAGATGCATTCCAGGTGTTCACAGGATCTGAGGCATCAGCAACACTCAGAGTGATCCTGTAGATGGAGGCAGTGTCGACACTTCACATGTCATCTAGGGCAGCTGAGCTCATATATTCCAAAGGACATGCCCTGTATTTCTCCTTGCCACTTCAGTTTAGGCATACTATTTATATACTTAAAATGTTTTGTCGGTAGGTATGGCGTACTACCTACAAATTTTACTTCAAGACAGTAAAAGGGACATATTATTTGCTAAAAGGGGAACACTGGGTTTGATGGGGTTGAGATTTCTTGGGCCAGCACCAATTGAAGGGAGCTGGCAACCTCAAATGGCCTCAAAATTGCAATGAGGAGAGGAGCACTTGGGTGGTTCAGTTGGTTGTCAGACTTCAGCTCAGGTCATGATCTTGTGGTTCATGATTTCAAGCCCTGTGACGGGCTCTGTGCTGACAGCTTGGAGCCTGGATCCCGCTTCGGATTCTGCATCTCCCTCTCTCTCTGTTCCTCCCCCACTTGCACTCTATCTTGCTGTCTCTCTGTCAAAAATAAATAAAGAATAAAAAAAAATTTTTAAAAATTGCAAATGGGGAAGGATATTGAAAGCGTCTGTTCAGGATCTGGGAAGAAAGGATAAGGGTTTTATTTTTTTCTTAATTTAGCAGTAATAAACTAGTTCCATCTGGTGAAAAAGGCCTCGTTTCTTTTCCTTTAAATCTTGCCTAATCACACCTCTGTATTCATAGCGTTTCTATGGAATTATTCGAAACTATAAATACCCTCAGTGCTAGGTCTAGGAAAAGTCAGGCAGTCAGCCGTATGCCGTCCTAGCCCAAGGCATCTCACTTGCCAGGAAGAGTCACTTAATGTTAGGCAGCCATCCTTCCAAGAGGACGTCCCTGGCTGTCACAGTATGGCCTCTTACCAGACCTTTGTCAACCCTCTGCCTTCCAATTTATCCCATACTCAGCAGGAACTGAGAACATCATTTAGTCTGCATTCAGAGCTGTAGCCATTATAACAATTGCCATGAGAACAAGAGAGAAAATTCGATGGAAAGCTGAGCTGTGGATTCAGACCTTTCTCTTGGCACTAATGCCGGAAATGAGCAGTTGACAATTTCGTGACACCCACAACTGAGTAATCACTTTGGGGCCTTCCTTCAGGGTAGATTCTGACATCCTGATCTATTGTCTTTATGTCTTCTTTTTAGAAGGCAGTTTTCAAAATATTTTTAGGGTTTTTGATTCTTTCTTCTTTTCCTTGTTTCTTTCGTTTAGCAAAGCTAAAAGCGAAACATTACAATCTTAACCAAACAAGGGTGGATTTGGCAACAGATACTAACCTTAAAGAGTAACACAGGGGACGCTTCCAATTCCAATATTTCCTTTTGGGTTGTTAGGATGTGTGGGGCAATTTTAAGGTAATAAAATTGTAATGAACTTTCTAAATAGAGCCGCCTTTGCTGGCTGCTCCGTGGGAAAAAAAATGGAAGTAATTTGAGAGAACTGAGGCTGGCTGTTCTCCCTCTCTCTCCCTCTCTCTCTGTCTCATATACACTCACTTGCTCCTGCTCTTGTAGTTGGTCTGCCAATATCCCTTTGTCCTTGAAAACCTCTTATCAACTTCAAATCTCAGGCACAGGAAATGATACTTTTGTTATGCTCTATAAAACCTGTTCCCTGCATTGTGAGAAGACAGATTGTATTTTACTTTCACCTTGCAAAAACAAATGAAAGATAACTGGATTTCTTCAAGGAAAGGGTGAGAGGTGGAAAAGCTAAACTGCTAAAAAAACCAAAAAGGTCAAGGGAGAGGTGTGAAATGGGACTTCTTCCCCGGAAACTCTAGAGGAGGATTACAGTGATCAGACACAATTCCAGATGAGGGACGGAACCCTGGACTCAGGGCTAAAAGGTCCCATAGAGCCCTGGATGGAAGCTTTAGGACGTGGCAATGAATTCTGTGCTTTCTAATTTCCTGAAATGAATCACTCTGAAGTTGTGACTTCTGAAAATGCCAGCTAGATCCAGGAAACGTGACTATCAGAAAGTCAAAGGCCTTTCTTCCCTCTGAGAGCATCACTTTTGCAGTTTTGGGAGCTGTCATTTCCATGCAAAGGGTAGGGCTCTAGATTCTGGCTATGGGAAGGGAGCGATTGTTGGTATAATGCTCTGAAAGGACATCATTTTTCTAGAAGATAACTTTTTTCTGATCAACAATGTAATGCTTCTGGGGTAATGATATCTCAAATTATCCCCATTTTCTGACACCGCTGCTGGAGCTGACAGAATTTGAGGCGGACGATCTGCCTGTCTTCCCATAACCCACTACTGAACTTGCCATGCTCTGTACTTTCCTGCTGTACTTTCTCTGTACTACTACTTCCCATAACCCACACTGAACTTGCCATGCTCTGTACTTTCCTGCTCTGTGACACCCTTTTAGTACTTACACACCTCCTGGAATCTCTGTCTGTACTAGGCACAAGTCCTTCAAAAAGAGATAGAAACCCAATGCACCTACCTTAAGAAAAGAGAATTTATGGACTCTGAACTGAAAAGTCCAGGTGTCAGTGGCTGTCAGGCACACCTAGATGTCTGACCCAACTGCTGGGTGCAGGCTCTGTCTCTCCCAATCTCTCAGCTCTACTCTTCTCTGGTTTTACTCAATCCAGGCAGGCTCTTGCCATGTGTTAGCAAGACGGCCCCAGCACAGAGATTCTCTTTCCAAAGAGTTCCCAAAATAGAATTGATTAGCACTTATTGAATTTTTAATATGTACCAGGCATGATTGCAAGCACTTCACACTTATCTTATTTAAGCTGGCTCACCGTCCCATGGGTAGACATTATTTCACTAGGGTAAGTCAGTAAAGCTCTTTAAAGAGGTAACATTTGAGTGGAGACTAAAGATGAGTAGGATGTTACCAATTCCAAAAGTTGGAAGGAGAGGACAAGAAAACAGTTCTTTAAAAAAAATTTTTTTTAAATATTTATTTATGTTTTGAAAGAGAAGAGACAGAGTGCAGCAGGAGAGAGGCAGAGAGAGAGGGACACACAGAATCTGAAGCAGGCTCCAGGCTCTGAGCTGTCAGCACAGAGCCCAATGTGGGGCTCAAACTCACACACCGTGAGATCATGACCTGAGCTGAAATCGGATGCTTAACCCACTGAGCCACCCAAGCACCCCAGTAAACAGTTCTTTATTCAAAAAAGTTAATTAAGGGGTGCCTGGGTGGCTCAGTTGGTTAAGTGTCCAACTCTTGATTTCAGCTCGGGTCATGATCTGATGGTTCGTGGGTTTGAGCATTGGGCTGTTCTCTCTCTCTCCCCCTCTCAAAAATAAATAAACTTAAAAAATAGTTAATTAATTGAAAATACATATGGAGCACACTATATGCTAGACACTGTTCTAGGTGCAGGAGACATAGCAGTGAAGAAAATAGACAAAGTCCCTGAATCCCTGGTATTTATATTCAAGTGGAAGAGATGGAGGGGCGCCTGGATGGCTCAGTCGGTTGAGCGTCTGACCTCAGCTGAGGTCACCATCTCACAGCTTGTGAGTTCGCAGGGAGCCTACTGCCTGCTTCAGATTCTGTGCCTCCCTCTCTCTCTGCCCCAACCCACTCGCATTCTGTCTCTGTCTCTCTCAAAAATAAATAAACATCAAAAAAATTGTAAATAAAAAAAAGAAGAGTTGGACAAGAAGCAGATAGCCAAATGTGCACGTGCTAGATAGTAGTTAAGTACGATGTTGAAAAACAAGGCAGAATTAAATGATGAGGGCAGGAAGTGCTTGGGGAGGTTGGTGTTATTTGGTACAAGGTGATTGGAGAAGGTGTCTCAGAAGGAGGTGTTTGAGCAGAGTCCTAAAGGAGGTGAGAGAATGAACCATGAAGCTATCATGGGGGAGAGTGCTGTAAGCTGAGAACAGCCAGTGCAAAGATCATGAGGTGGCACATGGCGGTGTATTTGAGAAACACATCTGTGGGAGTAGAATGAGCGAGACGGAGAGTGGTAGAAGATGCAGTGGGAGACACACTGGGGGCCCGAGGATGCATGATCCTAGAGGCCACTGTAACATCTTCAGCCTTCATTTTGAATGAGATGAAAAGCCAATGGAAGATTTGAGCAGATGGGCTACAGGCCTGACTTGACTTATAATAAAATCTATTATTGCTTTACCTGCTGTATGGAGAATTTCCTATGGAAGGGCAGGGGATGGAACTAGGGAAATAATTTGGAGGCAAGAACAGTAATCCAGGCGAGAGGATGGCAGCTTGGGTCAGGGTGGTGGCAGTGAAGTTGGTGAGAAATGACTGGCTCTTGAATGTGTTTTGAAGGCAGAGCCAGCTGGACGTGCTGATTTGGGATGCTAGAGAAGGACAGAGAAGTCAAGGATGGCTCTAAGGATTTGACCTGAGGAAATGGAAGGAAGATGATTGTCATTTACTGAAGTGGAGAAGGCTGTGGGAAGAACAGGTTTGAGAGGGAAGATCAAATCAACTTCAAACCTCCAGTTTCAAGATGCCTATTAAACATCCAGTTATGGGCCTGCCTGACTGCCCTCTAGTTGCTGGATTTCCAGTGGCTGGAACCAGTCAGGGCTTTTCTAGTGTCTCTGATTCCAGCACAAGGGAGAATCTGGCATACAGCAGGAACTTCAATTTTGCCCGGCAGTTGAACGGTGGGAGATAAGACTAGAAAGGAAAGTTGGTCCCAGAACATGAAGGGCCCTTATGGGTGGGAAATGAGGAGTCACTGAAGGTTTTCCAGCAGGGAGGTAACACGGTTAATGCTTCATTGTAGGCAGATTGACCTTATAGGTGTTCTATCCTACCCCCAGCCCATTTAGGAGGACCCACTGAAAAGCTGCTTCCTAGACCTTCCTCTTATTCTTGAATTTTCCATAGTCTCCACAGACAGGAGCCTGACCACAAATCTGTGGCTCATAATCTTCTGGACATGGCATTTAGACTGGGATTTACCTGAATTTGAATGCTGACTTCTTTCTTGCATACATTTATTCCCCCAGTGCTGTGGAGTGCAGCCCTTCTACTGGCCACCTCCCTAAGCCCCTGCTAGCCCTGCAGGACGATCTGGACAACAGCATGTGCAGACAGACAGGGCAGAAGGAGGATGGAGGAAGGAGAAGGGTGACCGCAGAGGTCACGAGGTCATGGACCACATAGGGGGGGCAGACAAAAACGAAATACAGACTCCCTTACAAAAGGAAGGAAAGCAGGTATGGTTACGTTGATTTTTCTCCATTTAAGCATTACACATGGTCATAAACTTTTATTACCTTGTGATAAATTTTGCACTGAACATTATTTTAGCTGATTCTTCATAAACTCTAAACCCTTTACGATTTTTCTTCACACCAGCTTTTTTTTCCCAGTAGGATTCTCACAGATTATTTTTCACAGTCAGCTCTTTTTCATTTGTTCTGTATGATGTTATCTGGAATAATAACTAGCCACACGGACTCAAAAAAAAAATACATTTCGAAGATAGTATTTCACCGACGTTTTTAGCTTTGTAAAAAAACCCCAAATCTACAATTTTGTTCAGTATTAAAGTAATTTAAAGGCAGTAATTAAAATGACCTAGTAGGTAGATAACTTTACACGTTTCTCAATACAATATTCATTCCTTTGTCATCTATTTCAATTTTTGTCTTTGTAGTTATTTTTACCCTTATCCTCCCCAGTTTCTCCTCACATCTTGGCTGCTGGAACAATCAGCACAAAAGTCTGGTGAAGGTGGGATCAGGGGGCAGCACTCACGGCGTTGATGTTGCTTTAGAAATAGGTTAGATAAGAGTTTTCACACTCTGCGGAGCAGAAGAATTCCATGAAACACTTAATAAAGCGATGGATGCTGGGCTGCACCCTCAGAGGGCCTGGCTCAGCCTGGGAACCTTTACTTAACATCCTCTCCTTGTAATTATTCTGCATACCTATGTTTGAGAACCACACAGCTAAACTTTTCTTTGGAATCAGACCTTGCTTGGATTTCAAGTATAGGCTTCTTCCTGTGATCCATAAGTAGGACATTCCTATGAAAGCTTCCTAAGCAAAATGTCCTAAAATGAAGAAGCAGTTAGCATTCGTTTATATATGGAAAAATCCTGAAGCATTCCCAACCCCCAAAAATAACCCCTCAGGCTTTCCTGATACCTTAGGACACATGTTGGTAACAAACACACAAAGTCAATTGAGATAAAGCACAGATATTCACACACACGGTTCAAAGCTCTGGTGTCTGGATGCTGAAATGGTGAGTGTGGTTCTAGGGAAGGAGCCCGGCAGGGCCCCTCTTGCTGCTCGGGGTGCTCAGGGCCTCTATAACAGCTCGCTATTTTCGCCTTTTATCATAAAAACAAAAATCCTCCTTGGATATCTTCCGGTTAGTGAAAAACAGGTACTTCTATAGGTCTTTCATAAAAGCAAAGTGGTGTAATGCCGAAAAATGGGGGATGCCTCTCCAGCAGTTCCCCAACCCCCTCGTCTGCTATTTTGCTATGGGGGTTTCAGTTCCCGGGGTCTGGAAGCAGATGATGCTCCTTCTGACAAATCAGCAGAAGGTCAATAGTAGGCTAACTCTACATTATGATGCCCGCGTCATTCACCTCATTTCACCTCCTTGTGCCTGAGGTTTATCATCTCACATCATCATCATAAGAAGGGTGAGTACAGAACAGGAAGATATTTTGAGAGAGAGAACATATTCATATAATTCTGCTTACAGTATAATGCTATAATTATGCTATTTTATTATTAGTTGTTAATCTCTTACTGTGCCTTATTTATAAATTAAACTTTATTATTGGTATATATAGGAAAAACATAGTATGAGCAGGGTTTGGTATTATCCATGGTTTCAGGCATCCACTAGGGCATCTTAGAATGTGTCCCTGCTGATAATGGGGGATTACTGTATTTCAATTCTTCTGTCTCCACTGCTGATACTGTTGTTATTATCTGGCCCATCACTTTTAACTGTAGGTTTAGCTGTGTGTGCGTATGTGTGTGTGTTTATGTTTCTAGGACCATCCTGGCCTAAATAGAAGAGACTGAAGTAGGGGTGATAGTAAATATATTTAACAACTGGTGGATGGTGGTAGCCTGAAGTGAAGGCTGTAGGTCCGACACATGGCCTCACATGTGTGAGGGAGAGGCTGATGGGCAGCCACAATTTGGGGGAGGGGGATACAGATTGACTTCCACTGGGAGGCCAACGCTATCAACAGGGGCTCCATGTGGAGTCAGGTGGGTGACTGGGGAAGGGCTAACTGACTGTTGGACCAGGGGCTGTGGGGGAGGGGTCTAGGTGTTTGCAGGTGGTTGGAAAGGGGAAATATAAATGCATTAGTTGAGAGTAGTTGAGGGTGGGGGAGAATGGAGGGGCTGCAAAAAGTAGCTAATTACCAACCAGGATGGTATTATTTCAATATATTGATCATAGTATTCCAACGGATTATCAGTCTAGGATTAAAAGAACTTCATCTGGGCTCCCTGGAGTTTACTAATAAATCTCCCTTCCCTCAGAAAAATTTAAGTTAAATTTTTTTCAAAAAAGAATGCGGTCTTGGCAGTAGTCCAAAGAAGTTGTGTTATGCTGTCTTTAGCCAGCATCTCAAAGAAAAAATAAAGATACCAATAGTAGATTGTCCAAATGATCCACCTGGTTTCTTCGTTTCTCTTCTTACTGTCACCAAAGGTGGAATCCCCTGGATTCAATTGGGAAAATTAATCTAACGGAGATATAATTACACATCATGGTTATAGTTCATTTTAACACTGTAGGGGGAAAAAAAACCCAAACAAGCTTGTTCCCAAACAATAATGTGAATGAAGCATCAATGCAGATACACACACACAGAGGTTGGGATGCAAGTGGTAGAATCCAAGCTGGCCTCGCACAGCGATAAAAATAAGGAGGCTGGCAGAGATTATTAAGGTCAATGTCAAGATGGGGCCCTTCTCTCTCTTTACCTGGAAAACAATGGACAACCTACTTGCCTATTTTTCTATTTGGTAGTTGCTTTCTTTTACTTAGCGATGTATTTTATATTATTTATATTTCCATAAATTGCATATATATTATTTATCGTCCTTATTTTATATTAGGGAAGTTAACTCTTTGTGATTTGAATGGCAAATACTTTTTCTAGGGTTTGTCCCTCTAATTTTGCCTGTGCTGCTCTCTTCCAACACCAATTTTGATTTTAATATTGTCTCTCTCTATATTTATCAGTATATTTTTATACCATTTGTTTTGTCACACACAAATAATGGCTCTAAATTTAGTCTTAAATTCTCTTATCTCCTTAATATGTTTATTGTTTTATGTTTTGCAGTTATATCTTTGAACCATCTGAAACTTATACTGGTATAAGGCATGAAGGATAGATCCAACTTATTAATTTTGGGCAGATGTCTACTCAATTTTTACCATCCTTCTTTTTAATAAGCCATCTTTTTTATCCATGGAATTGAAAAAAATTAACACTCATATAGCGATTGTTATCTGCAATACTATTTTAGAGCTTTTTATATGTATTAACTCATTTAGTGCTCATAACTCATTTTGGGGCACATACTATTATTATTCTCATTTTACAGATGAGAAATCAAGGCAGAGAGAAGATATAGAACTTTCTCAAAGTTACACAGATATGGATCCAGAATCCATGCTATTAATCAATACAACATTCAGCTACCTATAACGTATTGAGTGATCCTCTTTTTTTTGTCAAGCATAGTTTGCTTGCTTGTTTGTTTGTTTATCTATTTATTTAATTTTTAAATTTACATCCAAGTTAGTTAGCATATAGTGCAACAATGATTTCAGGAGTAGATTCCAGTGATTCACCCCCTATATATAACACCCAGTGCTCATCCCAACAATTGTCTTCTTAATGATTCTTATCCATTTAGCCTCTTTAAAGCCCATGTCATTTTATTGCTAAAATCTCCAGTAGCTTTCCATTATTCTTAGTATAAAGAAAAGTATCCTTATTCTGGTTTACAAAAGTTGCCAAGATCTGGCCCCTGCCTACATCCTCAACTTTAATTTGAACCACTTGACTCCTCATATATTTTGTTATCATCATACAGATTTTACTTTGGTTCTTGCTTGCCCCAGGGCTTTTGCACATGCTCTTCCTAATCACATAATACTTTTTCCTCTTCTTCTTGTAAGCTGGCTTCTCCTCAGGAAAACAGTCCTTGAACAATCTAACTAAAGGAGTTTGCTCCTTACTGTTCTGTATTTCAGGTCCCTGTGTGTATTTTTTAAAGCCCTTATCATAATTTATAATTGTTTTGTTTTGCTTATTGGTATTCTGTCTAAACTCCTAAAAATGTATGAGTGCAGAAACCACACCTTCTTGTATTCCTAACATTAACCACAGTGAGTAACATATTTACATACACAATAAATATTTGTGGAATGGAAGAATGAAAATTGCTGCACATGTTTGTCTTACATAGTAATGGGGAAATGTGAAAATAAACACAGAAGAGACATACATAATATATTAAAAGTAAATTATCAATTTATATCAACAAATATTTACAGACAATCTGCTATAAAACTAGCCTCTTCCACTTCTGTGCTGTTCTCTATACATCTTCCTTCCTCAGAGATTCTTTGACATGTTATTTTACTTCGTTATTTTTGTGTACTTTTTTCCTTAATCAAAAATGGAAGCTTGTGAAGTCAAAGACTAAACCAAGATGACTTTGTGCCCCCTTTACCCAGCACACCAACTGGCATGTAATTGTAAACTTATTTTTTTAATGAAAATATTGTATAAGGGAAAAACACAAAAATTGTAACTCATGGTGCCTGAATAAAAGTAGTTTGTTCGGGGCACCAGGTGGCTCAGTTGGTTAAGCTTCTGACTCTTGATTTTGGTTCAGGTCAGGATATCATGATTCATGGTACCAAGCCCTGTGTCAAGCCCTGTGTTGGGCTCCAGGCTGACAACATGGGGCCTGTCTGGGATCCTCTGTCTCTGCCCCTCCTCTGCTCATTCTCTCTCTCTCTCTCTCAAAAAAATAAACTTTAATTAAAAAAAAAGTAGTTTGTTTATAAGCTAGGCTAGGGGACAGAGTTAAAATACATTAAAAGCAAAGTAACATTCAAGATATAAAAAGAACTCAAGACAACAGTATAGTCATGATCCTAGAAATTGTGACTAATTATAAATATTGAGTTGCTTAGAAGTTTAGAAGAGAACTCGGATTGGGAAGTCAGGAAGAATTTCCATGGTAAACCTAGGGTTTAATTTTATTCTTGAAGAATGATAGGATTTGGATAATATCAACAGAATCTACTTTTGACTGTTTGTCACTAATGAGGTCTATTTCTGTAGTATATTGACTTTTTTCCAAAACAGAAACCACTTGAAAGTCTATGGATTTCAAAACCAAGTAGGTGGCATTTTAATTCGTAGCATTATCAAATTAAGAAGTAAAATGAATAAAAAGCAAGCAATTAAATAAATGCTTGAAATAACTGTGATTTATTACCCTCTGCATATAAAAGGATTGATCCATGGACTTTTGCAAGATGAAAATATATGATTACCATCTTTCAAGCTCAAGGGGATGAAGAAAGGAATTGCTTTGGGTTTTGATTATTCCATATCTTCAAACTTACTTTTGAAAAGTTCAGTTTTTAAGTCCATTTGGGGTTTGAGAAGAATGTTATCTCTAAGAATGGAATCCCCCACAAACAAACAGAGCTTTCACCTTGGGATGCCAAGAAAAAGTGAATATCTGTGCTTATGTGGCTGAGAACATGCACCTGGGAAAATCCTGCCCCTACAAATGGAGAAGACTGAGTGAAACATTCTTTGTTAGCTCTCTGCCAGATTTTCAAGAACTAAATCAAGTAACTAACATTGGTCAACAAATTGAAAAGAAAAAAGGCATTATAATCTCAACTCTTCAATTTAGGAATTATATCTGAAATTGGCTAACTACCTTCAAAGAAAAAAATGGATAGGCCCAAGGCAAGGATCTACTTTTCTAGATTAATGCATATTTTCAGGATGCATGTTGAGGAAATGGAAATGTTTTGGAGGAAAACAGTTCCCTGGAGCTGTGTTTGGGGAGTGATGTGATGTCGTTCTAGGTTTGGATTTAGGGGTAAGCAGAGAACTTCAGTGGGCTATGTCGACAGTGATGCCCTTGTTTTGAAGTTATCTGGGGGCTTTTGTGACTGCTCTGGACTTCTCTGTGCATAGCCCATGTTTTTCAGCTAACACAGCTCCCTAGGCATTATTTAATGGTCAAACAGTGTTCCAGGAAGGACTCATTTATCAGTTGCTAAGCCACAGCAAATTGCAAGGGGAAAGCAAAACAAAGCTCAGTAGCAAGAGTTAGGGAACAGGTAAGAGGCTTTATTTGATAAGCCTAGATGAATAACTTGCTGAATTAAAAACATATTCATGAAGAATATGTCAGAAATGTGCCACATCAAGACCTCAGTTTGTATCATGCCATGTTTTGATTTAGGGAACAGCCAATTTGACATGTCTGTGAAAAGCAAGAGTGTTGATTCTTTCACTCATGAAACCTACAGGAACTTCCAGAGCTCTCGAATCCCCAGGTAAACAAAAGAGTGTCTTATGTTATTTTCTCAGTTGGAGTCTGTTTAGGATAAAATTGAGCTATTTCCTCAATGGCTAAAAAACGGTCAGTGAACATTATCCAAACAAGGAAGAACACGTAGTCTCCTCAATTTAAATCTATTAACATCTATATTTTCTTAAGGAGTTAGCCTATGTTTAGGCCTATTCATCATTAAAACAAAACAAAACAAAACAAACAAACCTTAGGTAAATGAGACCAGTGAAGATTACCTGCCCCTTAACTATAACTTGACAGGGTTTTCAAATGATTCATATAAATGAGTAAACTTCATGAATTAAAATTAAATGACATAAATATATTTGATTTTAAATAAGCATTTCTTATTGTTCTGGGCAAGTGTCCTAAATCCTGTTTCCTTTGGTTTTCTAAAGCTTTTTTTTTTTTTCTCAATGTTGAAAATTTATTTTTAAAAATGTGGTGTATTGTTTTGTCTCAGCATGTATATGCCTATTTAGATGGGTTCCCATCAAAGGATATTGAGATCTGTTGTCTCAAGTGATATCAAATTAAGTTTAAAAACATCAGCTTACTGGTTGTTTGTTCTCTTGTAGGCAAGAATTCCATTAAATGTTCTAGTTTCTTTCTCTTTAATTTTTTTTTAGATACTTGTAGAGACAGTGTCTGGAAAAAAATAAGTAACCAGTCAGGTTGGAAATTACAGTCTTGTGCTTTGTCTCTGATTTTAAAGGATGTTGAGTCTTCCCAATTAAATATCTTGATTATGGAATTTATATTGCATGTATGAAAACCAAGGGCTGATAGTTACCAATGATGACAACTTCCATTTATTAAGTATTCAGATGCTTTATATGTATATTTTTTATTACTCTTCACAAGTGGTTCTATGGAGAAAGATGCCATCACCTTTGCTTATGAGGGCCCTGCAGCTTTGAAACATTTAAGCATCTTTCCCAGAGTGGTTTAGCCAGTGGTATAACACAGGTACAAACCCTGTTCTCTCTGCCTCTAAGTTACAAGCTCTTGTCAGTACTCAGTGGTTCTTGAACGTTTGGATTCAGTAAACCTTCAAAAAGCAAAAGCAAAGAAACAAAATCCTTGGGACTAAAATAACATTGACAATTTTTTATATGTACAAATAAATAGAAAAGAAAAAGAAAAAGAAACCATCATTACCTGGTCTTAACACAATGTTGTAAAAGAAAGGGTATTTAATTATGTTTGTTATATTTTAAAAAGTTAGCATAATGCTTTGTGTTTTTGGAAGACCAGAAGTTGTGAACATGTCTGATTCCTTATCTGGAGAGGAAGCTTACTTTGAGCCTATGTGCAGCTAATATATCCCAGGACATTTCAACCACAAAGAGGCAAGAAGGTCACATCTTAGAACAAAGAACAGTTCTTCCTGGGAAAGGACAGTTGGTAACTTTACACCAACATGCTTATATAAACACTAGTCAACCTTATCTTTCTCATTTTGTCAAAGACTGGTGAAAATTGCCATGGCCCAGTGCATGTCTGAGGACAAGCAGTGGGGAACCATGTAGAACAAAACACTGCTTTCCTCACCTGTGTTTTTGAGATAGGGAGACTGAAGGGTGGCCAGGTATTGATTACAGTATCATCTTCTAGATGTATGGTGTAAAAAACGGCTCCCTCCCATGCATACTGGGACAGCAGCAGTAAGGTAGTAGGTGGTATCTTCCACAAGTTTCCCTGTGTTATCAGAAAACACAGCCTTTCCCCCATTCCCTAAGGCAACAGACTGAATTGGGTTTTCTTTTCCGCTTTATTGTTTTCAGATGTTTACTAACTCTCAGCTCACCATTTTCTTTCACTGATAAATTTGAAGGAAATTACAGTCCAGGCACACAGAAGGCCAGAAGTGTCCCCTCAAGCCTCTAGATAACAAAAGGGACCATTTCTTTCAACTCTGGGATCAACAAACAATTGAAGAAAGGAGTAGCTCCATCAGTAGGAGCTGGAATGATAGTTTCTTGCTGGGAACGGCCAACAGTAAGTATAATAAATCAGTTTCCAGAGCTTATATGAACCCAAGGTACAGTTTTCCTCGGTGCCATTAAACTCATTTAATGACAATATTACTTACATATGTGCAAATATAAAACCAAGTATAAATTCTTGATGCTTATAGCTCTTCTAATTATAAAATTGAAACAAATTTATAAACTAAATAAGAATAGAACTCTAAAACCAATAAAACTCAAATTAACAACATTAATTTGAGGTGACAGACAGATGAAGTTTTGTTGAAATTAAATTGCTACTCACATAATACGTCCCTGATACCACAATGCAAGTTTTGGAATTTGGCACGTTTACATGCAGGAGATGGTCCCAATTCTTTCCCCATTTCTCCATCTGAACTACAGAGAAACTTTGTACCTTAACCTCATTTGCTTTCATTTGGCATAAATGCATCTTTTATTTATAAGTCTACCTCTTTCTTTTTCTCATTAGTCTATGTCATTTAAAACACAAGTTGACAGCAAAGTAATCTTGAACACAAACACAAAAAAATAAAGTTGCAGTTTCCAAGAACCTCAGTATAAGGGACATTTCCTTTTTTTCAGTTGTTCCTGCTGCCTGGCCTTGGGAGAACAGGAAAAGGACTTTCTTCTTTATCATTATGTTTCTCCTACTCAAAGCAGTACTCTAGCACATAGCAAACCCTCAATGATATATTTGAATAAAAACAAATGAATATCAGCTCCAATAGAAGGAAGTAATGGTCTAATGTCAACTGGGATGAGATAGTTGTAAATTCCGTTCCAAATTCTTGGCTGAGACCTTGTAATAAGAGACAGATTAACAAGAGAAAAACAGATAAAAGCTTATTAACATATATACCTCATATTTATGGGAGATGCTACAGAAAAATGAGTAACTCCCTGAGGTGGCTTAGAGCTCCAGCTTCAACACTAATTTCAGCTATAGACAAAAGGAGATGTGTCTAAGTGACCCTACTTTGTGTTAACAAGTTTCTGTAGCAGTACATGTTTCACTATAATTTTGTTACTGTATCAATGTGTGATTGTGGTGTAAGACAGAGAATCACAGAATATTTAAGCTGGAACAAAGAGCTTGCCTTCATTTCATGGATGTCTCTCGAGAGAATATACTCAACAGAGTTCTTTTTGTGCGCAAAGAAACATGACTCAATGGCACACCAGCAAAAATAATAAATGCTATTTACAAATAGTAGAAAATCCATATGTTTCAGATAGATATAGAAGGATTTTTGCCTCCCTCCCTTCTGTTGGAGAAGACCTGTTCACACTGGGCATTCCCTCTCAGCTCTAGCACATGCCAGAACTGAGACTGTCCTGTGCCATGCTGGGTTGTCCCTCTCTTGCGTGGGGTAGCTTCCACTTTCTGGCTAGTGCTCCAGAGACTTTATTAGCATCTAAATGAGTCTTTATATCATTTACTAATCCTATGGGATACTTTGGTTTTGCTGTTAATCCTTCTGAATATTTGAAGAAAGCAACTTGATTACCCATTAATCTAGCTTCTTTGTCCACTAATAGCGGGAAATTCATATTCCTTTTATTAGTATTTGTATACACCAGTTTCTTTGTCCCTTTCAATTTGCCTGGTGTGCTGCTGTCTGTAGTTATTCTTTTGAGTCTTTGCTCTCCTGTGGATGGTAAGCTCTGAACTTGTTCGTTTACAGTTCCAGTCCCTCAGAAAGTACAGCTGATTTAAAAAAAAAAAAAAGAAAAATCACTCAAAGATCTAATGAAATCTTCAGCCCTAATTTACTTCCCCAAAAAAGGGGCGCCTAGGTTTTGGCTAGGTGCATTAGGTGACCTCACATGCCTGATAAGCAGGAAATAATTGCTGCCCATTGCACATGTGACTCTTTGTATACAGCATTTTCTTTGTCCTCCTTTAACTTGGCTCTTCGGATGGTCAGTGCAGGTGTGGGCCAAGCAGCGATCTGAAGTCGGGGAAATCAAATTGCTACAGCCCAACTGGGCCCCTGCTGCCACAGTTAGGCAACTAAGCAACTGCATCATCAGGGGAAGTCTGAAAGCTTGTTTCAAATCCCTGAAATGGTGTCAGGCTTCTCTCTGTTTCCAAAGCCAATTATTTGAAGTGATCACGAACTCCCACTTGCAGAGAGGTTGGGTTCCAACAGTTTATTTCAAAGTCAGTTGTTTTGAACTTGAAAATAATTTTTTCTAGCAAAAACAATAAAAGAAAGGACCAAAAGGCCAGCCCATAGAAATCTATTTAAATTCAGACCTCAGTGAAATAATGTACATTTGCAGTGATAGGCAGTAGAAGAATCAAATATTATAGTTTAGAAATGAAGACTGTGTTTGCAAATCCATTAATTATAACAGAAAACAACCAAATTAATAAAAAAAAAGTTTCTTATTTATATGACATGGCTTTGATAGTGGCACTTTTAATTAGATGAGGATGAGAGGAAATTTGAAGACTTGTGGAAATTATTGAGGGGAAATTCTCGGGATATTTAGAAGCTTTAGAAGTTAAAGAATAATGTTACTATGGAACTTTACTTTGACATTTGTGTTTTACTAGCACCAATGAGCCACCATATGGTTCATTTTTAATCTCAAAGGAGGATCACAGAAAGAAAAGAGGGAGGGTCTCTTAGGGTGAGATTCCTGGAAGTCAGGGTCCGAGATAGAAATTTGTGTAGGAGAGGTTTATTGCAGAACACGCTCTCAGTGGACCCCTGGGAGAGTGAAGGAAGCAGAACTGGGGAAACTGGGGAAGGGGCAGTTGGGTTGAGATGCAGCCACAACCAAGGACTCCACTGATGCTTGGAGAGCCACAGAACAGGCACAGCCCTTCAGAATTGGACCATCTTGAGGCAAGGGGCTAAGACTTACATCTAGCTGCTGATGGGTCATTGCATATGGGTCACTCCCAGGGAGGAGGCATGATCTGGAGTGAGGCGGCTCTCCATCTGAGAGTAGTCGTTGGAAATGAGTAACCACGGGAGCCATGGGCCACTAGCTCTCCCAGCCATGGCGGGGAGGACGGGCGTTGGTCCTCTGTCCTGAAATCACAGTATCTACTGCAGAGCCACGTGTCTTTTTCTGAGGTAACTGAGCAAGAATAAAAGCAAAAAGGAAGAAGTGTGTTTATGTAGATGTGTGTGTACAGGGGAGAGAAAGTTCATCTGTGGGGGAATTAATCCAACGGTGAGCGGTGGACGAAGGAAGGCAGCCAGGGAGCAGCTCTTGCAAGATCCTTCTGAAAGCAGGGAAGGTGGTGTGAGGGAAGGCACTGTCAGGCTGTGGGCAGTTCTCGCCAGAAGAGCTTAGCTGCCGGGGAGGCTGGGCTGGGCGGGGGACAGCAGCCTATGCCTGATGTCCAATGTAGGAGAACTGGGATGAAGTTATATCCTCTATCCTGATGGCTCCTGCACAGATAAGCAGGGAGGGGTCGCTGTAGCAGTTCCCAACATTTTTTGGAATGAGAAAAACCAGTTTTTTAATTTTTTGTTTTCATGTTTTGCAAACCAGTTTTACCAACCAATGTTTTAATTTTTGTGACACTTTTTGCATCTTTCTACAAAACAGTGCTGTGTGGCATGCAATTAATTTTGATACCAATATGGGACTAACTGCATTTATTAATTTTTAAATTAGCTGTGTTTTAAAGACTTTATGATACTTGTGAGCCGACTGGACATGTTGTGTATTGTTGCAAAAGCAGTTGGGAATTTTTGGATTCTCTTGTACAGAGCATTCATTGACCAAAGGAGACACAAAAGAAGTAAATAGAGAGGCCCCTTGCTTTCAAGATTATGATTCAATTTTGAAAGGACAGAATGCAAAGTATGCTGCTACTTGTAATGTCAGGGAGTATTTTATTCTTTTAGAAAAACCTCTTTTAAACATGTAGCACACTTGAGGGAGATAGAAGGGGAGGGCAGGCAACAGATACATATTTTCTTTTATATCTAGAAGGATAAACATCCTGAGCCTTGCTGAGTGAGTTAGCATGCAATTTTATACAAAGTCCAGGAACTCTCAGGTTTTTGAGTATTAAGTATTTTAGGTAGTAAGTATTTCTTGTTTATTTAGTCCTTGTGGTCCTCTGGAATGTGCATATCTCAGCTATTTGAAAAGCATCCCATAACCTATATCCCAGGCTTTGTCTGTGACTCATCTCTTGGGCTATTCGCTCTGCAACTGACTGGTGCACTTTTCTGGAGTCCAGATTTATCTTTGTTTAGGAAATAAGTTTGGCTTGCTAAGCTCTTACTACCTGACAAATAATATATTTGCTACCTCAGAAATAACCACCTCATCTGAAAATCAGTTTGGTGGGAACCTCAAGGAGAAAACGTGACTGTGGCTTTATCTCTTGTCCCGTTCTCCATAGGCTCCTGAGAACCATTAGAAGGGACCCACTCCAGCCACTTTCCAATTCGCTGCACGGATTATGCTTTAAGCAGATGTTTGTGTTTTCATTCCTGGTGATATGGTCTGGGGTGTTCTTGATAAATACAAGATGTGGGAAGAGTTGTTCCTTCTTGCAAAAACCTTCCTTGTCTTCTTTTTTTTTTTTAATTTTTTTTAACGTTTATTTATTTTTGAGACAGAGAGAAACAGAGCATGAATGGGGAAGGGTCAGAGAGAGAGGGAGACACAGGATCTGAAACAGGCTCTAGGCTCTGAGCGGTCAGCACAGAGCCCGACGCGGGGCTCAAACTCACGGACCGCGAGATCATGACCTGAGCCGAAGTTGGCCGCTTAACCGACTGAGCCACCCCGGCGCCCCAACCTTCCTTGTCTTCTTGTCAGAACCTTGGCTTGGCGTGTCTTACTGCTACAACTGTTCCTCTGCCCTTCCAAGTAGACCAGCCCTGTGGGGCATGATCCAGCCTTCTTACCCGGCTGTCCTACACGTCTGCTGTATAAACTTGCTCTGTTTGGGTTTCATTACCTCAGGGCCTGAAAACTGGCCAGTTCTCATAAATCAGTGCATGCCAAGCTGTTAATAGCTGATAAAAATCAAGCCAAATATGCATCTTCTTGTAAAGAACCCATTCCCATTTTATCTGACTGGGGTCTTGAAGGCCTTACTTCTGTCCAGTCCTCCCAAATTGGCCTTTCTTAGGAATAATTCACAGGATGTGTACTACACATTTTCTTGGGCTTCAAATTTATTTGAAGATTTTCTTGGGGAAAAAAAAACCCACCTTATTTTCATATGAAAGCAAATAGAGACACATATTACAGTAGAAATCGAAATGCCCCATATCTTAAAAGTAAGGCATGAGAAAAGACATTTTTACTTTTGGCAAACTACTCTGGGCTGGGTCTCTAGATACTCTGGGATTTGTTTTCACTTCTTCTCCCATGGTTGGGGGCAATCTTGAATGAAAACCTGAGGAGGAGAGGCTTAAGCCAAAGCAGTTTCCAGTAGTCAGAGTTCTAAGCGTTTTAGAAGGTCGGATAGGGAGATTTCTTTTCTCTTCCGCACTTCTCTGATCACTTGCCCATGTATGGGATTTGGTGGGTGAGCCAGAATACCTTTTCCAGGGAGGAACACTTCTTGAATCCCTCTACAAAGGTGTGCTTGGTTCTATCTGTGATTTTGCGTAGGTGTCTTGTGGGTGAGGTAGACGTTCAAGTGATGATATTTAGCAAAAAGATGGCACAGAGCTGCTTTTTAGTTTGTATTTTGGTGTAAGAGAAGATCCTTTAGGTGCTTGTTTACAGGAGGTATTTTTAAGTTGTTGAATTATTTACTTACAGTAGACAAGTCAATGTCAAACAGGAAAATGAATCTTCAGGGAACTTTGAAGATGGGTTTAAACTTTTAAACATGCACATTGTATAACAAACTGTATTCTTTAATAATGAGGAACTGCAATGAAGAGGTACACAATTTATGGGATTATTTATTTATTTATTTACTTTTACTTACTTTTAGCCAAAGAGTTTCCTAGAAGAGAATTACAGATTTGGACAATAGTTCAAATCATTCATACTTTGTTACTTTAATGTCTACTGTATCCAGCTGAGACCACATAGCTCATGTGCTTTCTTTATATAAAAGGAATCAAATTAATAACAAAGTCAAAACATTGCAGTCATTTCCTTTGTAAAAAATTTTCCATTTTCATATTGTTTTCAATAAAAAACTTACTGTAGCTACTGATTGAAATATGCTTACCATATTTTGCCAGAGGTGCTGGGGGAAAAAAGTATATTTTATGTTCCTGCAAAATTAGAGTCAGTATTTCCCTTGAGACTATAGGGGGTTTTGGGGAAAAACCTTACCCCAAAGTGTTTTTTCCTATTTTCATGCTTCTTCGTGACATCTAGTAGGAGAGATTTATGATTCCAATTTAAGCAACATTCTGGAAATAACAATCCCCCAAATCATTTATCAGTCATTTGAACCTCAGTGCTAATTTGTATATCAGCAGCTTTGCCATTTTTAGCTAAGAGCTATTGTTAAGAATACCTATTGTCACATCCAAGAACGTTATTTTAATCGTAACATTAAAGGAAACAAACAAAAAAAAACTTATATAACTTTTAATTGTACTGCTCTAACAGAACAAGTTCAACTTTGTGTTTTCCTTCCTGTCTTTGTCCATTTTCACAAGCGTGTCTAATGTTGATGTAATCATGTCACAGGCTCACTGTGCGCCTAGCTGGGGAGTGGGCTGATGCTGATGCCTGAGCCTGGGGAGCGGGCATGTGGATCTCAGAGGAAGCCAGAGCAACAAAACTGTGACACCACAGTTTTCTGCCACAGAGACTCCCCATTGTTCTCTGTGGCTCTGCTCTCTAGTTTCCTTCACGAAGTCCTCCTTCCCACTTACCTTCTGATTTTAGGTAAAAGTGAATTCAAGTTATTATTTTCGAATTATGATATGTTAACAATTATTGGTGTTTCAAAATTGGAATTGCAAATCTGGAGCACCTGGGTGGCTCAGTCGGTTAAGCATCCAACTTCAGCTCAGGTCATGATTTCTCGGTTCACGAGTTCAAGCCTCTCTTCAGGCTCTGTGCTGGCATTTCAGAGCCTGGAGCCTGCTTGGGAATCTGTGACTCCCTCTCTCTCTGCCCCTCCCCCGCTCTGTCTCTGTCTCTCAAAAAAACAAATAACTGTTGAAAATTAAAACACACTGTCTTCAGGCTCTGTGCTGACAGTTCAGAGCCTGGAGCCTGCTTGGGAATCTGTGACTCCCTCTCTCTCTGCCCCTCCCCCACTCTGTCTCTGTCTCTCAAAAAATAAATAACTATTGAAAATTAAAACACACACACACACACACACACACACACACACACACCAAAAAACAAACAAAAAAACCAAAATTGGAATTGCAAATCAAACCACCAGATCTAACTGTTGGCTTTTGTTTCCTTCTCCTTTCTCCCCTGACCATCCTGCCCAACCCAACATATGTAAGTGAACGTACTAAGCAAGTTGCAGGACTGGGGGATACAGAGATGAGTAACTCTTGGTTTCTACCTTCAAGTGACAGAATGCCTAGTAAAGAGATAATTACAGTGCTCCGTAATGAGCACTATATTTGAGGAACGCACAAAAGGAGGAACTGCTAAATTTGCAATGATAGTTAAGTATGATAAATGTTATGATAGCATATTAGTATGGGTGGCCAGGGGAGTACAGCGTCGGAGCCTTAACCTAATTCTGTGGGAGAGGTCCAGAGGAGGTAACAATTAAACTGGCTTTGGAAGTTTGGGAAAGCCGGATGGAAAAGGGGAAAGAACATTTGAGGCATGCACAAAGATCCTGAAATATGAAAGAATGGGATGCTTGGCTCTTAGTTCAGACCTCAGGTCCAGGGGAGAGTGTGGGGAGGCTGAGTTGCATGTTGTCAGGGGTCTGATGTTCTATGTTGGGTAGTTGAGGTATTTTTCTATGGGCAACTGGGTATCAAATGGAGATTTAGGGGCACAGGAATGACCATATTTTGCTTGTTTCGTTTTAAGGAGTAGTAGTTCTGCTGAGTAAGGAGTTGGCAGGATGAGGGGTGCTAATGTAGTTCTATTCTTTGCAATGAATTTTTCACTACCTACCATGATATGTGGCACATGGAAGTTACCTAGTAAGTCCTTGGTGAAGGAATTAATGGATTGGCATTTCTTCAGAGCTTAAGGATGACTATGTGTCTGCTTTAAACCTTGATCTTGAGTATAGCCCTTTGCAACTGACCACTCTCATAACTTAGGTCAAGACATCATACATCAAGGACACTAGATCAATCCACTCAGTTCACCCCTCTTCCTTGTATGAGGGGACCAGTGGTCAATAAAGACAAATTGGACATTTAAATTCAATTTGGGGCAATCACCAGGGATCTTTTTTCAATTGTGGGCTAACCCTGCTTGGGTTCAGCTTCCGTTTTGAGTCTTGATTCTGTTCTATAGACCTAAAAGACTAAAGTTGATCTTCCTGGCCTGATTTCAGGTTCTGTCTAAAGACTCTGGCTGACATTGGCCCTTGAGCTTCTTTCGTGAGTCAGCTCTCAGATACACTGGCTGCTCACCCTTGCTCTAGCCTTCAGACCTGGTCCTGGCTCCAGGCTGCTGAAGAGTTCAGACAGACCTGTCCCAGCCTCCGCACCAGGAAATACGTTGATCATACCTGTCCTGAGTCTGTTTCTCCTTGTGAAGATTCATTTCACATTGTTAAGAATCAAACACGGTTCCCCAATTCCCTTTCAACCAACCCCTCTCTTTCAACATACCTCCCTGAGCCACCCTCTCACTAACCCATTTTCTCATCTAATAATCAGCCTAGGCCATTTTGAACCAGTTTTCTGTTGAGAAATTGAATGTATATTTAAAACATTTGAAATAATTCTGAACTACAGAAGGGAAAAAAAAAGTTTGTCTACTAACTGGAGTTTGGCGTGCAGTCTTGGGCAATATAAATGTCTGCATATTGTTCTTGAAAAAAAAAATTATGGAAGTTAAAAAATATATGCAAATTAAAAAGAAAGCAATAAAAAAAACCCAGACTCTGAACGATAGTGAACAAATGGATGGTTGCCAGAGAGAAGGTGGGTGGGGGATAGGAGAAATAAATAAAGGAGATTAGGGCTATAATTATAGTGTTGGGCACTGAGTAATGTATAGAATTGCTGAATCATTGTATTGTACATCTGAAACTAGCATAACACTGTATACTTCAATTAAAAAAAGAGAAAAGAGAAAATATGCATTATACATACATTATACATATCAGGTTGTTTAACTATACTGAAAACAGTGAAATGAAAAGTTGTTAAATTAAAAGAAAATAAAGCTAATTTAATTTCATTTCTTAAGAGGGAGTAAGAAGTTAATGTAAGTAAATATGACTGGAAACATTAGTAGTTGAATTATCATATCCAACCAACATAGGCACTTCAGAATTTTCTTCTTCTATAACACAAGCATGTTAGACTAAATGATCCTCAAATTTCCTTTTGTTCTCTGGTGCTTCTATGATAATGTAATTCATCCCTTTCCTCTTGCTTACAAGGAAACTGAGTCCCAGAGAATACAGATCGACCAAGACTACATGTCATAGCCTTAGTAGCAGAACCAAATTGGAAGGCAATTTGCACATTTTGAGGTTTCTCAGAGCCAGCCATCACACACACACACACACACACACACACACACACACACACACGAGAAAACCTTGTAGGGATTGTGTATTCATTATCCAGCTGCAATGGTTATCAACAGTGGCCTAGTTTGTTTTATCTATACCCACCTATTGCTATTTCCTTGGCCCCAATTGTTTTCAACTAAATCCCAAATCTCTGATGATTTTGTCTGTAAATATCTAAAGTTAAGGACTCCTTTCTCAAATCTAATCACAACCTCAGTATCATACCAAAGATGTCCATAATTTCTCAACTTAATCAAATATCTTATCTATTTTCAAATTTCTCCAATTGTCTCAGATTTTTTAATATGATTTTTAAAAGTTAAAGTCTAAATAAGGTCATACATTATAGTTGGTTGATACACCTCTAGTCTCTTTTGATCTACATATTAGCCTTTCGTCTCCATTTTATTTTCTTATTGCAATGTATTTGTTGAAGAGATCAGATAATTCATCCCATCAGATTCTCCACAGTCTGGATTTTGCTGATTGTATTCCTGGAGGATTGTTTCACATGTTCCCCTATTCCTGTATGTTTTGTAAATTAGTTGTTGGCTATTAAGGCTTAATCAGATTCAGGATTTTTATTTATTTATTTATTTGTTTGTTTGTTTATTTATTTCTGACAAGGATATAGTTTTAGTGGTGGTGTGCACTTCTATCAGGAGATATACAATGTCAGTTTGTCTATTTTTAAAAAAAATTGGTGGCCATTGATAACTATTACCAAGTTTATTAAGGGTTGCAAGATGATGATAGTTAAATTGTATCATCCCTCTTGCATTTAGTAGACGTATCAGCTACTTGGCTATTCCAGTGCGGTTTGAAGAGCCAAGGCCTGATAAATGTTTAATTCTTTCCCTTAATCTGTTTTCAGAAACATTAGTTGGTTGGTTAGCATCCTTCAAAGGTGACCCACTAATTTAAGGAATTATTTTTATGAAATAAGCACACTGCACGTGTTTTAATTGATTGCAGTCATTATGCTTATTGATGCTCAAAATTGTCCGTCCTCGGCCAGTGAGAACCTTTTTAAATTGTCTTCTGAGTCTTTTAGCAATCTCAGTGATCTTTGAGAGCTTCTTTGCTTTATAGTATGACAAGATGGTCAAGGCTCATCCTCTACATTTCCTTCCTTAGACTTGTAATCAGCGGTTTTCCCATAGGAACATGATTCTTTAGAGTTAGGAATGATTTATAGAAACAGCAATATGGGGTCTTAGGATTGTTCATTCCTCTTGGGTTGATCATTTCTTCTAGTTTTTTTTAGAGGACAGAGCTAGGAAATACATATTTAAAAAAACACATAAGTTCACACTGATACTTCAGATTCAAATTTAGGGCAACACGTTGTTAACTTACGGCTCTTGCATTTGTATTTCCTTTCTCTCATGTCAAAAACCCTGGTTTTTGATAACACACTAACACAATTACTTATTTGTTTAATCAAACAGTACATGTGTAACAGATTCAGAATAACAATACCTCCCACTCAGCTCAAGGATTTGATAATTGAAAGCAGTATAAGATTTGTTTGCAGTTCTGTTTGTCTTCAGGGTGTTATGTTCTAATAAGAATGTAGAGTCAGTTTCCAGTGTTTCGATGTCATTTGGAATGGTTCCTCTGTGTGGTTGCTTGCCTCTTACTTGATACACAGTTTCATTCACTGGATTAATTTTGCTCTCAATTTTTAAGGATTACATTTTGTTATGTTGGATTTGTTTTCTAGTTATGTAAAATATTTATATTGCTCCAGTATACATATCAAAGTATTGAAAGAACTCTTGCTTTGTCCCAGTTCTATTTCTTCTCTCCTCATAGGTAACCATTAAAAAAAAATTTTAATCCTTTTATTTTTTTAATGAGCAAATACTTATCCTATCCTTCTCCTCCTTCCTAGTAAGCTACACCTTTTACAATTGCCTTTTTTACTTAATGATTTATCTGAAGAGCATTTCATAATGCTATAGGTATAGTCTATTTCTTTTCACAATTGCCTTGTACTCCATTGTGTGGCTATATCTTGGTTTATTCAATCAGTCCATTATTGCGGTCGTCTGGGTTGCTTTCAAGTCCTTTATTACAGATTGTATTGCAATAAATAGTCTTGTTATATCTTTTTTTTGGTCATATCTTTTTTGTATTTTTGCTTGTGTATCGTTGGGTTAGATTACTAGAAATGGGATTCCTGGGGCAATATCTAGCAAGGTCCCTTCAGAAAAGATTGGCAAATTTCCCTCCAAGGGAGATGTATAATTTAGCATTCCCACCAGCAGAACAAAAGTGCCTATTTTCCCACAGTCTTGCCAAAAGTGTATGTTGTGAAACTTTCTTTTTTTTCCCCTTAATCTGGTACACGAGTACTGGTATGTCAGTGAAATTTAAAATTATGTTTCTTTTATCATCAATGTTGAGCTTTTTGTAAGTCATTTCCATTTGCCTGTGAATTGCTTCTTAATCTGTTTGACAATATAGCATCATCGTTTTTTTCTTCTCAAAATATTAAAAGCTGTTCATATACTAAGGATATTTACCCTTTGTGATATAAGTTGCACATAAATTCCTACTTTGTCATTTGTCTCCTTTTGACATTCTTTTCCCCACATAAAGATTTTTTTCTTTAAATTTTTTACATCAATTTTATCAGTCCTTTTTTTATTTCTGGATTTTGAGTCATGGCTATGAAAAATTTTCCCACTTATATAATTTAGTAATTCATTAATTTTTTCATCTAATAGTTGCAGGGTTTCATTTGATTAAATTTCTTATATAGCTGGAGTCTATCCTATTTTATGATGGGAGAAATGGATGCATTTTTTTCTTTTTAAACTAGAGTTACCTGGTTATGTCAATACCACCTACTTAAAAGTCCATCTTTTCTTTGCCAATTTGAACTTTCACATGCAATTGTATTCATTGCAAGGTTTTGCACTCTGTTGGAGATACAGGTAAGGGTTTTGACTGAAGTTTGAATTTTAGTTAAATGAGTCAGCAGGTCACAGGAAGAGAGTTATAAAGTAGTATTAGCCATTGATAAAAGACATGAAACATTGTGGCTGCTGAATAGGTATCTAGTTAAATGAGTTTACTTTATTACAAAAAATAAAATAGTAAATGATTAAAGAAATACATTTGAAATACGTATTTTGTATAGGACAAGATTTTTATGAAATATCAATTAGTGACAATACAGTGGTAGACCACAAAATGGGAAGAAAACTCATAGCAAGATTTATAATCTATCTGCTTAGAAAACAAATACATCTATTGTACACTTTAAAATGTGAAACTCTGAGGGCTGCCTGGGTGGATCAGTTGGTTAAGTGTCTGACTCTTGATTTTGGATCAGGTCACAATCTCGCAGTTCATGAGATAGAGCCCCACATTGCACTCTGTGCCGACAAAGCAGAGCCTGCTTGGGATTCTGTCTCTCTCTGTCTCTATCTGTCCCTCCCCTACTCTCTCAAAATAAATAAACATTTAAAAAAATAAAATGTGAAATTCTGAGAATTTGTGTATAAATCTTAAAAAAAATTTTTTTTATACTTTGGAGAGAGAGTGAGAGCCAATGGGGGAAAGGAACAGAGGAAGAGAGAAAGAGACAATCATAAGCAGGCTCCAGGCTGGGCATGGGGCTCGATCCCATGACCCTGAGCCTAAATCAAGAGTCAGACGCTCAACCGACTGAGCTGAGATGCCTCAACTTGTGTGTAAATCTTAAAACATAATCAGAATTTCAACATAATTTTAATTATCTTGAAAAACATTACTACTGTATTTAAAAGAAACCAACGACGGATCCATTTATGAAGAGATTCATTCTTTCGGATTGTGAATAACTGTGCTTTAAATGAGATGTTTTCTTGGTTCAGATTTTGATGTGTAAGGTTTTCTATAGTGAGGCATATTGACATATCTTCAAAACAGATTTGAACAAAACCGTGACCATTCTTCAAAGAATAAAAGTAATGAAAAAGACTTAATTTAGATTTTCATTATACTGGAAGACCGTTCCATAGACACCATCGTCCAGAGGTCTTTGACATATGCGTAATTAGTGTTTCCACTCTAGCCTAGAAGTAAGAGTTGGAGCTCTAAATGTGTCATCCTGACTTTTCAGAGGTATTCACATGTAGATCAACATCAGCTCTCCCCCACACCCTTGCCTTTCTTCTGTAGTTCAGCAGATAGCACTGCAGAGGAAGTTAGTTAATACTTTTGTAAATAAATTTCTTTAGGAGGTGCACAGGGAAATTAAAGAACAGGAAAGGAAGAAAAAGCACTTAGTGAGACACAAAAATGGCAAAGTTGAGAAAAGACTTCTCCATCTGGCTAAAGATTCAGGGCTCAGAATTCTTTTTCCGGCCATGCCTGTGCATGAGGAAGGAAATGATAAAGCCAGGTCTGAGCACCCAGGGAGGAGAGTGGCTCTTCATATTGAGGAGCCTTGCATTAGGTCACGGGTCTTTCTTGCTCTGGGATGTCTAATCAAGATGTATTGGAAGCGTGGTTTCTCTTTTTATAATCTTGCAACCTTGGGAACCAGCAGTGAGAAATGCAGAGAGCAAAGAACAGACTCATTTGTTTTCTCCTAAGGCTTAAAAGTGTTTTTGTTTTAGAGATGGGTCAGGGTTATTTAGCATTGGACCAATTAATATTCTCATGGTTTTGCCACCGTTATTCGGGTGGCTTTACCACCCTTAAGCATGTCTAACTTCTTTGTTGGACATTTTCCATCTCTTTCCTTTCTTTCCCGTGAACCAGCTTTTGGATTCAGAACATTGGCTGCACACCCTGGGGGGCGTGAGAGTGATGTGAATTAAGTTTAACTTTAGAACACACAGTAAATCTCTTAGATTTGGCCACATTTGCCTCTGGGGCACTGTTAATATGACTACATGAATGCCAAAAATATTCTGAAGAGTGTATTTTCACTACTCTCTTCATCCTCTTCTATCAAAGAGATAAGTGAATTTGTGCCGAGTGTCATCTCCCAAATTTGTCCTTTTTCTGCCTGCAGTTTGAGTAGGAATTCCAGCTCTTGAAAATGAAAAACTTCTTCCAACTTTTTTGCAAGTTCTTTCTCATAGTTTTGAAAAAAAAAAAAAAACATCGTGACAAAATATGGGGGAATTAGATGGCTTACAGATCCAATAAAGCTTTATGTGCTGAATCTAAGCTGAGCTACATGGCAAAGAGGTCAAATGAAGGCCAAAAAAGCAAGTAGGGAACATAGAAAATCTTTCTAGTACTCTTCTGCACAAGTTAAATTTGCTACAAAAGCTTTGTAAGACTCCATTGCTTTCTTTTCCAATAGAAAGGTGTTAAGACCTTCTGGTTGGGCTTTCTCTGCTTCTGGGAATTTACCTTGAGTTTCAGGTTTCAGCTAAAAACGGCCTTTACTCAACTTGGCGTCCTGAACTGTTCAGGTGTTGTATCTGTTTGAGTGCAAGAGAATAGGATATTTCCATTCACTGACTCCCAGAGGAACAAACATTGCTGTTTTGAAGGGGTGTATGTTACAGGACCATCCCACCATGTGCTTGCCTCTCCAGTACATTTTAATTTATTGTAAAATCAGCATAGAAACTACACATTAGGGATAGTTTTAAGGGGTGATGATTTTGAAGGACGAAAGCCTTGAGGCTAGGAATAGGTGTGGTGATCATTTAAAAAATTATTTCATTCATTCACTTATTAATTTCTTATGCATATAGTTATTAACTACCTATTTCATGGCAGGCACTGTGTTAGGTCCTGGGAATAAAAAAGTGGCCAATATGGTCATAGTTCCTGAGTTTTATAAGGTTTGGTGCCTAACAACTAAGTCACACAATTAAACAAATAAGTACATGCAGTACATAACTTCTGCGATAGAAAAGGATGATTATCTAATATATCACCCAACTAGGATTCTTTTTACATTAAATTAAAATTTTGTATAATTAAAAAAAATGTTTATTTTAGAGAGATAGAGAGCAAGAGAGAGAGAGAGAGAGAGAGAGAGAATGAGAATGTAAGTCGGGGAGAGGAGCAGAGGGAGAGAGAGAATCTTAAGCAGAATCCATGCTCAGCGTGGAGCCTGATGCAGGGCTCGGTCCCACAGCCTTGGCATCATGACCTGAGCAGAAATTAAGAGTCAGATGCTCAACTGACTGAGCCACCCAGGCACCCCCCCCCCCCCCCCCCTGCACCCAACTAGGGCTCCTTTGAAGGTGAAAGAGGAATTGTTAATAATTAATATTGGACCAACATGTTTTAACTGGTATTGCCCTGGGCAAACTGGAATGTGTCTAACCTTTGGGTTAGGGGATGGAGAGGTTGCTATGGGATTGTGTAGCAGGAACAATTAATCTGGTCTGTGTGTAATGATGATGGAGAAGAGATTTCCAGGCGGAACTTACATTTAAAAACTGTTACTTCTGTGTCTGTCTCATCCAGTGGGTTTTCCTCTGTGGTTCCCTAATGACTGCCTGAACTTCTTCGGGGGGGGGGGGGTGTTGGGGGCAGGGGGTGGATAAATGCATCCTTGTTTTATTGCCAGGTGTAAGGAGGGAGTCAGCTACCAAACAGCTCAGCCAGGGTCTAAGAATACAGTCTAATTGGCCTTGACTGGCCTGATTAGCCCATGTGCCTGTCTCTGAACCAATCACTATGGACAAAGGGATGGAATATGATAATTGGCCCATCCGCATGGTGGGAGAATTCTGAGGTATATTAGGAAGGGGAAATGGGTTAATAATAAAGCAATACTTCTTTAGCACTTATTATGTCTTAGGCACTGTTCTAATAGCTGTACATGTATTATATTTTTAAGTCCTCTAAAAACTCTTTGAGCTGCACATGATTGTTATCCTCTTTTTACAGTGATGGAGACCGAGGCAGAGAGATTAAGGAACTTTCCCCAAATCCCACATCTGGTAAGTGAGTAAGCCAGGACTCCAACACAGGCAACTGGCTCTTAGCCATTACACTATACTGCCTGCACATCCTGTGCAGCAGAAATCGTGTCTGAGCACAGTGGAGAGTGTGAAGGTGAATGGTGAGAAATGCTGCTCTGTGTTCATGGCTGGTTTGCTTTCCTGGGTCAGAAAAAAACAACTGTAACCACTTAAAAGAAAACCCAGTTTTGTTGTGCGATAATTCATGTCACATAGAATTCATTCATCTAAAATGTATAGCTCAATGTTTTTCAGTATTCTCAGAGTGGTACAACCAACACCTCAATCAATTTTATAACATTTTTATCCCCCAGAAGAAACCCCCTGGCCATGAGCAATCACTCCCTGTTTTCCTCTTTTCAGCTCTAGGCAACTACTAATCTACTTCCTGTCTCTAAAGAGTTACCTATTCCGGACATTTCATCCAAGTGGAATTGTGCCATATGTGGTCTTTTGCGACAACTTTCTTTCCCTTAGCATAATGTTTTCAAGGTTTACCCATGCCGTAGTATGTATCAGTACATCACTCCTTTTTATGACCTGAAGATCTACCATTACATCGATATACCATACTTTATTTATCCACACATCAGTTGATGGATCTTTGGATTATTTCCATTTTATGGGTATTATGAATAATGCTGCTATGAACACTTGTGTTTCTGTCATTCGGCTGAACATTTCTCTCAAGTATCCTAGCAATGGAATTGCTGAGTCATATGGTAAGTAAGAGGAACTGCCAGATTGTTTTCCACGGTGGTTATGCCATTTTGCATTCTCAACAGTAACGTATGAGGGTTCCAATTTTTCCACATCCCTACCAGTATTTGTTTTCTGTTTTGTTTTTTTTTTTAATTTCATATTATAATCATCTTCCTAGGTATGAAGGGATATATCATTGTGGCTTTTATTTGTATTTTCCTGATGGCTAAGGATATTGAGAATCATTTTATGTGCTTATTGGCCATTCGTAGATCTACTTTGGAGAATTGTCTATTGAGATACGTTGCTAATTTTTAATGGGGTTATTTGTCTTATTGTTATTGAGTACAAATAGTTACCTGTCTTTTCTAGATACAAGTACTTCTTCAGATATATTATTTATAAATATTTTCTCTCATTTTTGGGTTGTGTTTCTCACTTTCTAAATGGTGTCCCTGTAAATATAGAAGTTGTTAACTTTGATGATTTTTAACTTTTCTCTTCTTTTGTGCTTTTGTTGTCAAACTAAGCGACCATTGCTAATTTTTTTTCAATTTTTAAAAAATGTTTTATTTATTTTTGAGAGAGAGAGAGAGATAGAGTGTGAGCAGGGGAAGGGCAGAGAGAGAGGGAGACAGAATATGAAGCAAGCTCTAGGCTTGAGCTGTCAGCACAGAGTCCGATACGGGGCTTGAACCCACGAACTGTGAGATCATGACCTGAGCCAAAACCAGAGGCTTAACCGACTGAGCCACTCAGGCGCCCCCAGAGGGATTATATTTTAGTTCCAGTTCTGCCACTTGCTAGTTTAGTGACAGAAGTTTCTGTGGGCTCTAGTGGTAGGCAGGATAATGTCCTTCTCCTTGTTCCCACCCAAATGTCAATGTCCTAATCCCTGGAACAGATGATATGTTAAATTATGTAGGAAAGGAAATTTGCAGATGGAATTAAGGTTACAAACCTTAAAACAGGGAGATTATCCTGGATTATAGGGTTTTTAAAGGTGGAAGAGGAGGGCAGATGGTAGGTTAGCGATATCTGACTTTGTAAGAAGCAAGCAGGAGGCAAGCAACCATTGCTAATTTAAGGTGACAAAAATTTACAGCAATGTCTCCTTCAAGAGTTTCATAGTTTAAGTCTTGTATTTAGGTTTTGGATCCATTTTAAGCTAAGTTTTGTATATGATGTGAGGTAGTAGTCCAACCTCATTCTTTTGCATGTGGGGATATCCAGTTTGTTGAAAAATTATTCTTGCCCCATTGAAATGTTTTGGAAGGGTGAAGAAGTGTGAGTTCTCCTGCTTTGTTCTTTTTCAAAAAACTTTTTGGCTATTCTGGGTCCCTTGAATTTCCATTGGAATTTTTGGATCAGTTTGTCGATTTCTGCAAAGAATTTACTTATCATTTTGATATGAACTGTGGTGAATTTGTAGATCAATTTGGGGAGTATTGCCATCTTAACAATATCAAGTCCTCTAGTCCATGAACATGGGGTGTCTTTCGTTTTTTGTTTTTTGTTTTTAAATTTATTTATTTATTTCGAGTGAGAGAGGGAGAGAGAGAGAGACAGGGAGCAAACAGGGGAGGGGCAGAGAAAGAGAGAGAAGAGAATCCCAAGCAGGCTCCATGCTGTCAGTGCAGAGTCTGACGTGGGGCTCGGTGTCACAAATTGTGAGATTATGACCTAAGCCAAAATCAAGAGCCAGATGCTCAACTGACTGAGCCACTCAGGTGCCCTGGGATGTCTGTTTATTTACTTATTTTATTTACTTCTTTATTTTACTTCTTTCAACAATGGTTTGTAGTTTGCAGCATTTGGTTTCTTTTGTTAATAATTGTATTTTCTTTTGTTAAAGGGTTCCACTTCTTTTATTAAATGTAAGTATTATTTTTGATGGTATTACAAATGGGGTTATTTTTAATTTTATTTTCAGATTGTTCATTATAAATGTATAGAAATATAATTGACTTGCATAATAATTTTATATTCTGCAAACTTGCTGAACTCATTTATTAGTTTTCCTTTTTTTAAGTAGATTCCTTAGGATATTCTATATACAAGATCTTGTTATCTGCCAATAGATAGCTTTACTTTCCCTTTAAAATCCAGATGTCTTTGGGGGCACCTGGGTGGTCTCACAGCTCATGAGTTTGAGCCCTGTGTCTGGCTCTGTGCTGGTAGCTCAGAGCCTGGAGCCTGCTTCAGATTCTGTGTCTCCCTCTCTCTGCCCCTCCCCCACTCGTGCTCTCTTGCTCTCTTGCTCTCTCTCTCTCTCTTTCTCCCCTCTCAAAAATAAATTTAAAAGATAAAAAAAATTTAAAAATACATCGAATCTAGATGTGTTTTATTTCATTCTCTTACCTAATTCCAGTGCAGTGTTGAACAGGAGTAGCAACAAGAGACATTCTTATCTTGTTCCTGATTTTAGGGGAAAAACATTCAATCTTTCACCATTAAGTATGAAGTTCACTATGGATTTTATATAAACACTGTTTACTAGATTGAGGACATTTCCTTCATTTTCAGTTTGTTTAGTGTTTTTTATCATCAAGGGATATTATATTTTGTCAAATACTTTTTCTGTATTTATTGAGATAATCACATAGCGTTAGTCCTGTTGACTAGTGCCAATATCTGTTGACTAACACATCAATAGGATCCTGTGTATTACATTAATTGATTTTCAAAATGTAAGCCAACTTTGCATTCCTAGGATAAATTTCAGTTGGGCGTGGTGTACAACCCTTTTGCATGTTGCTGGATTTGACTGGGTAGTACTTTGATGAGAATTTTGTATCCATATTCACAAGAAATAATGGTCTGTAGTTTTCTTTCCTGCTGATGTCTTTTTGGGTTTGGTATCAGAATAATTCTGTTCTTATAGAATGAATTAGGATGTGTTCTGCTCTTCCACTTTTTGGAAAAGTTTTTTTCAAAAACACTATTAATCCTTATTTAAATTTTGGTAGAATTTCCAGCGATGTCTTTTGGACCTAGTAATTCCATCTCTTTACTTCTTATAGATCTATCTGTTCAGATTATATTTCTTCTTGGGTTAGTTTTGGTAGCCTTTACAGGAATTTGCTCATTTCATTTAAACTATAATTTGTTGGCATGTAGTTATTCATAATATTCCCTGTAATCTTGATTACTTTTGTAAGATCAATAGAAAGGTCCTATTTCATTCTTAATTTTGGAAATTTGAGTTTTCTCTCTTTTTTGTTTGGTTAATCAAGCTAAATAGTTTTTTTTAAATTTTTCTTCTCAAAGAATCTACTTTTGGTTTTATTGATTTTCTCCATTATTTTTCTATTCTCTATTTCATTAGTTTCTGCTGTAATTCTTTCTATTTTCTTCTTCCTGCTTACTTTTAGTTTAGTTTTCTCCTCTTTTTCCAGGGTCTTAAGGAGGAATTTTTTTCTTCATTATTGAAAGTAGAGAAGTCAACTCTCCAAATAGTATTGTAGAACTGTCAATTTCTCCCTTCAATTCTGTCCATTGTTTTTTTTTTTTTTCATGTATTTTTAGAGTTTCTGTTGTTAGGTGTATATATGTTTATAATTGTCCTATCTTCTTGAGAGATTGGACAATTTTATCTGATATTAGTATGCCACCCCAGCTTTCTTATGGTTGCTATTTGGATGGTATAAATTTTTCTGCCATTTATGTTCAGTCTATTTGTATCATTTAATCTAAAATACGTCTTCTATAGACAGCATATAGTTGGATTTTTTTTAAATATCCAATTTGACAGCCTCTGCCTTTTGATTTGTCCATTTAACCATTCATATTGAGGAGGAGGAGGAGGAGGAGGAGGAGGAAGAGGAGGAGGAGGAGGAGAACGACAATGATTATTGGATTTATGTCTACTACATTGCTTTTGACTTTCTGAGTTCTCTGTTAAGCTGTCTTCCTCTTCCTCATGTGATATCACACTAAGTTGTTAGGCTTCACCAACTGCCAGCCGATTTCTCTCTCTCTTTTTTTACTTTAAATTTTTATTTAATTCCAGTTAGTTAACATACAGTATTATATTAGTTTCAGGTGTACAATACAGTAATTTAACAACTTCTCTATTGTTTTGACAATGCCTGTTATATAACTTGTTCCATAGTCTTATCCAACTAAATTCAGGTAGAAGTAGTTTTTGAGGCCAGTCTTGGAAGTTTGTTCTGACCTCTGGATTGCTTATTCTGGCTATCTATTTCCCTGTTGTTTTTTTGTTTATTTGTTTGTTTTGTTTTTTTCTGATTAACTATCTTGCCTATGGTTTAGATTTTTCTTTCTTTCTTTTTTTTGTTTTTTGGTTTTTTTTTTAAAAATAGGATTTCCTTTTAATTATTTGCCACAAAAATTCCCATTGTTTTTGAGAAAGCTTTTAGGCTTGAGCTTCCCCACACTTGTTTACAATAAAGTCAGTTCTTTTGGGGAAAGCTTTGGAGCCTATAGTTCTTACAGATTGCCTCTCCCCTGAGCAAACTCTCAGAGCTACTGCTGTGGGTGCTGTCAGGGGGTGGAAACCTCTGATCTTGGCTTGCTTCTCCTGACGTGAAACTTTGGAGTGCACTTGAGGGGATAATTGTGTCCCTCATATTTTTGGCCTGCCACTTCTGGAGTAGAGCTTGTGCCCTGTCATTGGGGGCTAAGTGGGCAATGGGAAACACCCACTTCTCAGTCACATTCACCAGGAATTTAGCCTTTCCAACTTGAAGTTGGAGGGGATGAAAAATGGTGCCCTATCCCCTCCAGTGAGATACTATAGTCCTTAAGTAGGAGGTAGGGAGAGAAGGGGCCTTGCCTTTTGGGCAGACCCATTTTTTTTTTTTTTTAAATGTCCATTCATTTTTGAGAGACAGAGAGTGAGTCGGGGAGGGGCAATCAGAGAGGGAGACACAGAATCCTAAGCAGGCTCCAGGCTCCGAGCTGTCAGCACAGAGCTCAACACAGGGCTCAAACTCATGGACGATGAGATCACGACAGGAGCTACAGTCGGACGTTTAACGGACCAAGCCACCCAGGCGCCCCTGGACCCGTTCTGAATGGAGCTTCCTCAAGCTGAGCTAGAAGGGAGAGGAAGCTAGCAGATGATGGTTCAAGTGCCACAGACTTGCTGTTCTTAACAAGATTTAGTAGATTTTCTTGAATAAGTGTTTCTTCATTTTCTATATTCCCTTAGGACAATTTCTAGACACTTTAAATAAAAAAACAAACAAACAAAACTTTCATCAGTTATAATTGTTTCGCTGGGGAACAGGTCCTCAGGGTTCCTTGTGTGGCTCTTCTGAAAGTGGAACCTAGAACCACTTGTTTTTAATGTAGTCTAAAAGGACCCTTAAATGTGAAGTAAATATTTTAGATTGTAGCTATGCTTTGGAAATTGAGATACGTATAAAACACTGACAGTGAATGAAGAGGTATGTGTGCAGTGGTAAAGGTCCCAGTAGCAAAGAGATGGTCCACACAAAAGATTATCTAAAGAGGATACTTTAAAAAATGTGTGGGTTAGGTTAAGTCAACCACAAAGGGATGGTGACAAGGACTGGTGCCAGCAGGAAGTAGTGACATTCCTTTCATGATCTGAAGGAGGTTAAGGTGAGGTTCCCAGAAAGTGATCTGGAGTTCTCTGGAGAGATGTCCTACCAGACAGGATCAGTGGCCGTATGTCAAAGATTGCAGTCACTGAGCATCTGTGCCTGGGAGGAGGGAGGAAGGAGGCTGGAGTGAGAAGAATTCACTTCCAGAAGTGCTCCCTCCTCTTACCCTCTGATCTCCTGCCAGTGCCTCTCATTGGCCAGACCTAATGAAAACCAGAGGGCAAATGAGCTGGAATGCTGTGATCCACAGAGTGCAACCTCTCAGGGAACAGAATAGGACAGGCTGGGGAGTGAGTCCAAAGACACTAACAAGGAACACCCAGCCCAGTGGGCTTCCCTGCTCGGGAATGGCCATGCTGTGATCTTCAGTGTTCTGATGACTAAATCCTGTCATAGAACAATGGAAAGAAGGCACTGACTGAATGACAATGATCTGCTTATATTCTCACATCTCCCAACATGTGTCCTCACCAGAGTCCACAATGCTCACCCTTAATTTCTTCAGAAATCACACGTTCAGTGCATTAAGAAAGTCAAAGGCAACAACTTCCAGTGGCATTTTAAGCCAAGGAAGTAGATACCAAGATGGCAGCAGGGTTTGTGGAGCTATGGGGAGCTGTCATGGAGGAAACGTTCTGTTCATGTGTAGAATGAATAGAGGAAAGCTGCCTTTGTTTTGTGGATCATATCCACGGCCAAATGTGTGGTCTAACAACTGTGTGCACTTAAAAGGCAGAGAAAAGTGGAATCGCATTCTGCAATAAATCACACAATACCCTACCACTGGTGATCCTCAGATGCCTGAGAAACAGACCATAAAATAAGCTGGAATAAATAACTCAGGCTGATTTGTATAAACTGGTGAATAGGCCAATCATTACCTTTCGGTTCTTTCTTCCATGAACTTGGAGAGCATCCCCTTGGCTTCAGAAAGGGATGAGGAATAACAACATCATCAGATTAGTGTGGGTTTGTGCAGGCATTTGCTAGAGTTCTGCCACAAATTACCCGGAGGCTCAAACCTCCGACTTCCCCTTCTTACTCTTCCAGCTTTTTTTTTTTTCCTTAACTTATTTTTTCTCTTTAATCTCCCTCAGGCTTTCTTCTACTCTCTGCTTTTAACACTTCCAGGAGGATGCTGTTAGCCCTTTTCTTGTTCCAATGACCCATAAAACCTTATCCTGATGTCTGGTGGCACTTCCCTGGCACCTGCACATTCACCAACAGTGCCTTCCACCTGGTGCAGGAGGGCGCCGTCTTGGCAAATGAACCCCCACTTGCCCTTTTATGGTCCAGAGTGGAGCTGCTGTGTCTCTCCCCATGTGTCGAGCTTCACTCCTCTGGAATGTTTTTTATGCTTAAAGCAGTTTTAAGTAAGGCACATCTTTTCTTTTTCCAGAGAGGAGAGGGGAGGAGGTTCAGATAAATAAACTTAGAGTCTTGCTAAGACTGGACTTAGTAGCCTAAAGATAAGTCCTGAGGACGAGACCTAGCTGAAAAGAGGGCTCAGAGGTGTCTGTCTGAAGGAGAGGGTGTTTGTCACTATCAACTAGTGTTCACTTGCTAAGCTTATGGTGGGTTTGCAGCCCTGTCCTTGTGTCAGTGACTGCACGGACCCAATACACAAGTGCGAACAGTCTTCATTAAAATAAAGTGAATATTGGGGAAGAAAACACCATCTTCTATTGATAAGACAAGCCAATTTGTAACAACTTCTAGTGTCAACCAGGTCTCTCCACTACTTATCCTCCTTGCTTTGCTGGAAGTAAGTGCAGAATTGCATTATAAGATGTGGGATTCTGATGTGCATATGGTGTGATGTCAAAACAACATTGGAAATAAGGTTCTAAGGGATGTGGTAGAATCTTCACAGCTGCATCCTAGGGAACGCAGAAAGCAAGCTGAAGGTTTTCTTGTAAACACAAACTCTATGGTATGACTTAGGCTTCTTACATGTGCTTTGGAGTTGAGCCAAACTGCCGTTGACATGAAGTGGGAGAGCATCCATTCTGAACTCATTTGCCGCTCAGTCAACACCCAAGTCACAACCTCCTCCAAGTCAGAGATGTCTTGTCTTTCAGCAAAAAGAGATGAGAATATACGCGCATGTTTGTAAACTGGTCCTTGTCAGTCACCTTTCTGAAGTCAAAATGCACACGAGGAGTGATTTCGATGGCAAGCCTTGTATCGATAAAACAATTTTCATTTGAGCATCTGGCTTTTTAGGCAAAATGGATATATTTAAAAAAAAAGAAAGGAAGAAAAGGAGAGAAATTACACATTCATTTCAACAAACCTGGCTTAATGTTGTAGCAAAAAGAAACACCAACTCTATTACAATTACATTGGTGTGATGAAAATATTCATTCTAAAGCATTAGAAAAATTAATTCTAACTCTACTTAGAGCTTTTGGAGAAGTACTCTATGTGTTTATTGATTAGAGTCATCAAAATTAGAGGGAATCATACATATCATTTAGTTCACCTCCCTCATTTTTAAATGAACAAACTCACAGTCAAGAAAGTGATTCTAAAAGAGTTTTGAGAAGTAGCAGGCATTTGGGTGTTTTTCTTCTCATGCTCTGTAAATTCTTTTTTTTTTTTTTTTTTTTTTAATTTTTTAATGTTTATTTTTCAGAGAGAAAGAGACAGAGCGTGACTGGGGGAGGGGCAGAGAGAGAGGGAGACACAGAATCTGAAGCAGGCTCCAGGCTCTGAGCTGTCAGCACAGAGCCTGATGTGGGGCTTGAACTCACAGACTGTGAGATCATGACCTGACCCGAAGTTGGACGCCATCCAGGCGTCCCCATGCTCTGTAAATTCTGATGCTAATATTGATAGTCAATGAAGCTTTGTATTTTATTGCTACTAACAGAGCTGAGAAGAGTTTTCTGTCGAGGAAAAAATGCCTATTTTGGCACAAAAAGACCAACAATAGTACAGCAAAGGATGGATCCAGGACATTTCACCAAGAACCATTTCACATCACATTTCATTTTTGGTTATAATATTTAAATCTCTTGATTTTAATTAAACATTTGAATTTAATTATAAAAATAGCTCTTCGCTGCATAAGAAAAGGAGGTACTAAACCATCTTATTTCACCTCAGATTAGGTCTCAGGGCACATTAACAAGTAAATCATTTTTCTTTGGAGGTGAACACCCATAGGATGTGGTGAAAAGCACAGGGGTTAGTGATTGTGGGGGCGTGACATTCTGGTCATCATTTTTTATTTTAAGGAATGGTTTATGATACTCTTTTAAAAAAATTTTTTTAATGTTTATTCATTTTTGAGAGAAAGAGACAGAGCGAGAGCGGAGGAAGGCAGATAGAGAGGGAGACATAGACTCCTAAGCAGGCTGCAGGCAGCTGTCAGCACAAAGCCCAATGCGGGGCTCAAACTCACGAACCATGAGTCAGAGTTGGACGCCCAGCTGACTGAGTCACCCAGGTGCCCCATGGTTTATGATATTCTTTTGGGACTTCTATACACCAGGAGTGAGCGTAAAACCCCGACTCACAAGGGGAGTCTATTTAGTATTGATCCCCATCAACAGGCTGGGGGAGAGATTTATCTAAGAATTGCTTTAGACTCACAGTCTAAAAGAACACAGTTGTGGTCTCACCCCTAATTCTTCTCTGAATGTAAACTTAACCCGAAGCAGGGGACCAGCAGATGTGAAAAGCACCAAAGAAAACAGGAAGTCTTGAGAGATGCCGGGAGCTGATAGCACATATTTGTCTTTCAGGAGAGTTTGGGGTAAATAAAAAGCCCTTGGCTTCTCTGGTCTGCCTAGCGCTGCTGCTTGGGGAGAGGGTAAATGGGCACAGTGCTGAGTGTTGCTCAGAAATGACCCCAAAGTCAACCAGACCCTGGACTGCTCTGGGGTTATCACTCTTTTCTCTGAGAACTTCTTACTGGGTCTGTGATGCACTTCATCTCAGTGAGCCAGAAAGCAAAATCCCATTCCTAAGGGGTTCAGTGACTCCCTGCCGGGGGTGGAAACAAGGGATGGGCAGAATAAGAATGACTCCATGTGGCTTCTTGCTGGCTCCAAGAAGGGGGGTAAATTGCTCATGCCCTTTCAGCATCAGCTTCCTCATTTGTAATAAAAGTTGTATTACCTTATAGGATTGTGGTGAAGATTTACTCAGCTCCTGCGTGTAAAGTGGTCAGTGAAGCAGTGCCTGGGGCTTTGCTCGACCGGTGTCTTTCCTGAGTTCTCAACATTGGAATTGCCAGACCGCCTGACTTGCATTCACTTATTCATTCAACACACTTGTGGATCATGTCTTCCCCCGTTCAAAGCTCTCTGCTAGTATATAAAACTTCGAATTGCCTAGAAGGAAATCAAGAGAAAACAAATCATTCATGGCTTCTGTTGGCATGTGGGCTGCTTTTAAATGTAGAAATATTTCCATGAAAAGTTAAATGACTCCCTTTCTGACACTGAAGACACACAATTATGGTGCAAATGTTTCAAATCTGTAGCGAGAACTTTATTTGGAAGACGACTAAATGTCTCACTGTGCTTTTGCATCCCTCCAAATCAGAAAAACAACCAACAAAAGACTAAAAACAAAACAACACAACCAGGCTGAACCATCTTGACGAGGAGCTCTGCTCCCAGCACCACACCCTACAAAGAAGAAGTTTTAAATCCATCTGCTGTAGGACGTTAGGCAAAGGCATAGCTGTGCAAATTCAAAACAGCAGGTTTTAACTGAGGAACTTTCTTCCTGGAAATGTGTATATTTAAGCTGCTTGGTAGAGCTGCTCCTAGCCCCAGGGCAGCCCAGGAAAGCTCTCTGAAGTCAGGGAGATGCACTTTACTTTCCCCCAGGGGTATATGAGACTCAGCTTGTACTTTTCAAACATCAGGGTGGGCCCGAGTCATTCTAGAGCAGGAGGTAACTGCTCGGTTCTCTTCTGACTGAATGGGAGGAGGGGGAGGGGTGGTGGCTCTTGCAGATCCTGTGAAATGGACAGATATGAGTTCAAATCCTGACAGTGCTTTCTAACAGTGACCTGGGGCAATTTCTTCGTCTGTAAAGGATGGTGACACCCACCTTATGAGATGTCTGTGTGAATGAGACGAGGCACCATATACAAATCATCATATGTAAAATAGGTGTTCAACATGTATTTTGGGGGGAGGTGGGTTGAGAAGCACACAAAAGCCCAGATGTTGCATAGCATAAAGGAAGCCACGCAGTGTAAATATAGCCCACATATCATTTGTCTTTGTGTGGGCATCGAGTGTCCAGGCATGATGCAGTCCAGACTCCCTGGTTACCTTTCAATGGAGTTCAATTTTCCAGTGAGCATAGACTTCAGAACTGTATTTTTGGTATAGCGTTCAGTCTTGGGAACAAAGAGAATTAAGGACAACAAGGAGGACTCTCTTCACCATTGCACTTTTGCATTCTAAGAACTGCTTGAAGCTTGAGAACTTCCAAGGGTCTTAGATTAAGGTTCTAATACTCTTTTGCTGCAAAACAAAATATAACCCAGGGATCCCTAAAGAAGGGCCGGGCTCAACCACTATTCAAACTGCTATTGGCCTGAATATCAATCCCTGATGGCTTCTGGATTCAGGTTCTGTGACCTCTGGTAAGCTGTCTAAAGAACTTTGGATTCCTGAAAGATTAAGATTAAGGGCTATCCATTTCTTACTCCCAGATACCACCTCTGTACCTTGCCAGAAACCTGAGCTGAAAAACTAGGACCAGGTTGGAGTAGTGGGGAGTGGCTGTTGAGTGTGGCCCTACATTACCAGATGGATTAATTTCCTTAACAGGCTTCTGGAATCTCAAAAAGATTCCATTCTTTACCTCACCCCAGATGCGACTGCCTTAAAGACAGACTCACATTTCTACTAACTGCAACTCTGGGCTAATCTCTTTTTAAACAAGAGAGAGGTGTGGTTCCAGGGGTTGGCTTTCTATGAAATCACATCTCTCTGAACTAAATTTCCTTCATGGGCCAACCGACTGAGGTGTTTGGGGTTCTCAACTCTATTGTCCTTCAATATCACCTAGAGGTGCTTTTTAAATACTTAGGTTTGGATTCCTGAGATCCACTCCAGACTTATTTAATCTAACTCTCTGAGGGTAGAGCTCACCTTACCCAAGGGGCGATGATGTACATTCAAGTAGAGAACCACAGGGTTGTGTGAACTCCAAGTCCAGGATTTCTTAGAGATCCCGACACTGGATTAGGAGAAAGAGAAAGCTACTTTATAGCACACACAAAAAAATCTCATTTTAGTGTTGGAGTGTGGGTTTGAGGAAATTTACCTCAGAAATTTACCTTCAGAAACCTTCAGATAGCTGAGAAGAAAGCAATGTTGTCAGGGATAAGAGTAGAGAGCCTCAACATAAAGTACTGTCAGCAAGACCCTCTAAGAGCTGTGGAGGGGGGGGGGGGGAGCTGTTTCTGAGTGAGCAAATTCCAACCTTGCCTTTATCTCATTTATTACTCTCATTCTCTTTCATCCCTGCCCTAAAGAAGGAGATAGACACACAAACATGTGCGTGTGTTCAAAAGTACTCTAGCACATTGGAAGGGACGCACCAGTAGCTTCCAGCCACTGGCCTGTGGGTATCAGTCATGCTGGGGGATCACCACCCTCTCTGTGGCCAGTTGCTGGGCAGTCTCTACCTTTGTTCTACTCCTACATTTAATCAAGCTTCCAGGTGCCTTCCAGCCCAAGAAAGCTTTTAGATCTTGGCTCAGGATCAACGACTGGGACTGATAGTCAAGATCTTGGCTTCATTCATTTATTCAACACACATTTATTAAATGAGTGACTTTGCCATTGGCAGAGCAGTTACCATTGGGAGATCCTACTAGAGCCATGACTGATAAAATCTGAGAGAGTGCATAGGCAACACAAGTATATAAAAAGAAAAAAAAAAGTCACCTAGAATTAATACTTTAAAAATAGCAAATTAATTTTAATCCTTAATGGGCACCAAAAGGATTCTGATGGATGCATAATTTATGCAAATCTATGCAAATTCAAGTGCCAATTACACAGAAGAGGATTGGGTGGCATTTGTAAAGACCAGTCATGCTCTAAGCTGTCACCTGCCAGCTTGCTTCTCTTTGGAGTCAGATTCAGACCAGATGGCAGGAATTAGAAATGAAGAAATCTCCTTCCTTGAACTTTCACCTTAAAATCTAATATAAGCATCTGTGAGCTTTGAAGTGGTGGGACTGTTTTGGTTAGCATTCAAGAGCTCTTTTAGGGATTGCAGCAGGACGTTGATTCTGGAAACAATAATACCTCCCCATGCAAACCTGAAGTAATGTCTGCAAGATACTAGAATAGGACAGGTTTATGTATTGCTAGAAAAGCAGCAAAGCAGAATGCCTCACAAAATAATAGATTCCATTTCTCCCGAGGGGATAAATTACAAATGTGTAATGGTAGATGCACACACACCATCACCTGAAAATGAAGCTGGTACAGTTTCTTCAGTGAACCCCAGTTCTGCCCCATTCAGGGCCAGCAGTTTGATCACATGCAAAGTTGACTGTAGCTCCTTCCTCGGTAAGAGTGTTCCCTCTAGACTACTGAGTCAGCATCATTATCCAAATAAACATCTGCTATATTCTGTTGTTAGTAATGATAATGACTAGCTGGGGTCACTAAGGATGGGCTTACCACATACCATCCAAATGGAAAATTTGAGAAAATTGGAAGCTTTAGAAAAACTGCAATTGTGTTTCTCTATTTACTTTCAAAAACAAGACTCTGCCTTATATTGAGGTCATTCTGTTTTGTTAGAATGCTCATGACTCCAACCCTAGGATTTATAGAGCCCAGGATATTACAAAGCATTGTTGGGTAGAGGAGGGGGTTTAGGAGCCTGAGCTGAGGACTTTGAAAGTCTTTCAAGGGCCCACAATGAGTTCATGGAATGCCAAGGTCCCTGCTGATAGCCAGCCTTTGGGCTGGTAAGCTATATTAAGATGGAGCAGCTTCTACTGGAGATCTGGGAAGGAGAGGATCCCCTCTGGATCAGTGCTGGAGGTCTCCCAGATGCAGGATGCCTATCGTGCTGCATGCTGGGAGGGAAGACTGCCGGGATGGTCCATGGGCTCAGGGCTATGCCTTACCGTGGATCTGGCACAACCTGAAAACTGGCCCTCACTAAATCAATGTGGGAAATTTCCCCCCAGCAGGATCCTGTGCTGTGATGTGTGAGCACACTCTGACATGTCCTTAGGGATAATGAATCGCAGTATCTGACGGGAAGCAGAAGCTTCTCTGAGAAAAATTTCTACATTTTCTATCGCTGTGACTACCGAGCTCAAAGCATTCGGTATATCCCCGAGGCAAATGGCATATATTGGAGCTTCATTAAACTCCAGAGCAACTTCTAAAGTGGGTCCTCTCAGGCTCAGAATCCAGTGCTGGGAGATGGACCTGGGGGTAACTTTTCTCTGAAAGATGGGCTAATTTACTTTCCTGAACTTCACTCCCACATAAAAGGAGCATGTGTTGCAAGAAGCAATGTGCTTAGCCCCACAAGTCAAATAGATGCTGTAGCAAACTCTGATTGACGAGCTCAGGAAGCAGTTCTTAGAGTAGACTAGGTATCTATGGGGTTCTCTAGTCCTGTTTCCTTATCTGGACAGCAGGACAGAGACGGGTCCCACTGTAGGGAGACATAGGTACCCATTGTTTTTGAGCTTTTCCTCAAGTTTTTATCTGGGGGACTTTTGACCATTGACTTTCCTTCATTCTTTCAGAATCCCTCATGCCTCTTCCAGGCTTTGTTTTCTATGGGTATAATCTCTGGAAGAAACAAATGTCTTCATTTCCTACACTGTTGGGGGTTGACCCTCAATGGGAATAAGACTGTAAATCACCCATTCCAGTTGTCTGGCTGAGGACCATAAAGTGCTTTGCAATCATTAAGTGTTCCACCATTTTTCTGAGGATAATGCATTTTTCATGTCAGTTTTATATACAAAATTTATGTCAACTAGTTACAAATATGCTTTACTCTGAAATTCTCTGAGGCTTAGCTGGAGCTAATGAAAACTCAGAAATAATAATGAAAGACACAAACATCTCCGCATAGCTTTCTTAATTCTATATCCATGTTACTCCAAATCCAGATCTATTAATACCATTCTGAGTGTATCTATGGGAGAGGTAGCACATTGGTTAGAAATGCTTTGCCTCCAAGTAACATAAAAATCTAAAAATGGCTTAAACAAATAGGAGTGGGGCACCTGGGTGGCTCAGTTGGTTAAGCGTCTGACTCTTGGTTTCAGCTCAGGTCATGATCTTACTGTTTGTGGGCCTGAGCCCCATGTAGAGCCCCATGCTGACAGTGTGGGGCCTGCTTGTGATCCTCTCTCTCCCTCTCTCTCTGCCTGCCTCCACTTGCTCGCTCTCTCTCTCTCTCTCTCAAAATAAATAAGTAAACTTTAGAAAGTAGTTTGTTTATCAGCTAGGCTATATATATCTTGTTAGCTCAAGATATCCAGAGCTTTCCCTTCTCCTGGCTTTTCCCTCCTGGTTGCAAGATGGCTGGTGCAGCTCCAGACATCAGGTCCTCTATTCAAAAGAGAAAGTTGATGAGGGTAATGGTTTTAAAATACAGTTCAAATTCCTTGACACATGTCCTATTGAGAAGGGGGTCTATGTTCCTTCTCCTTGACTCTGAGTGGCATTGTGACTGATTCAAACAACAGAGCCTTGTAGAAGTGACATTTTTTTACTTTTGAGGCTAGATTATAAAATGCCATTCAGCTTCTGTCTAGTTCTCTTAGAACACTTACTCTCTGGATGCCCCTCTTGGGACTCTTCCTCTTGGGATTCTCTCTTTCAAAACCCTGATGCCATGCTGTGAGAAGCCAAAGCTATATGGAAAGCTCAATGTAGGACTTTGGTCAATAGTCCCAACAGAGCCCAGTCTTTGAGCCATCATAGCTCAGGATACAGAGATGGACGTGCAGAAGCCTTCAAATGATTCTAGCCCCCAGGCCCTTTAAAACATCCCCAGATAAGGACCCAGACTTCATGAAAGAAAGATAAGCTATCCACACTATGCTCTGTACAAATTTTTGACTCACAGAATTCACTTATGAGCACAATAAAGTGGCTGTTGTTTTCTACCACTAAGTTTGGGGTGGTTTATTAGGCAGCCATGGTTGTCCAAAACAAGGAGAAAGGGCAGTGCCGAATACATCTGTCCCTGACTAAGTAAATAAAAACTTTCCCAGAAGGCCCTCAGCAGACTCCATGCATATCTTAATAACCATGACATGGACCCCATCTGCAAGGTATCTGCAACCCCAAGTTGCAAAAGTAAGAAACACTTGATTAGAGGTGATCTGTTTTGGGAGAAGTTATGCCAAACAAAACAGAAGTGCTATTAGCAAGGAGGAGAAGGGAGAATGGATATTGGATAAATAAATAACAGTATGCCATAGTAACACAGGAAAAAATATGTATTTTTAAAAAATGTTCATTTATTTATTTTGAGAGAGAGAGGGAGGGAGAGTGCAAGTGGAGGAGGGGCAGAGAAAGAGAGAAAGATGGAGAGAGAGAATCCAAAGCAGCCTCCGTGCTGTCAGCACCATGGAGTCCAACTTAGGACTTGATCCCATGAACCGTGAGATCATGACCTGAGTGGAAATCGAGAGTCGGATGCTTAACCAACTGAATCACCCAGGCATCCTGGAAAAATTATGTATTTTGAAATGTGTCATGTATATAAGGGAGTATAGATATTGTATATGTACAGTTTAAGGAGGACTAATAAAATACTTGTGTACACACAACCTGTTATAAAGAAAGAGAAACCAACAACAAATCTGAAACCCCTTATAAGCCACTTTCTGATTGCAAGTTCTTCCTTATCCCTACCCCTTGTTAGTCTTCTGACTTTTGTGTTTAAGATTCTTTTGCTTTCCCCTAGCATTTTACCTCATGAACACATATTATTTTGTTTGCATGCTTTTTGAGCTTTAGATATATATTATTCCTCTGGAACTTGCTTTTTCTGCTGAACATCATTTCCAGAGATTTATCCACATTGATGTATGTACCTGTAGTTTATTCATTTTTTTACTACTATATTGTGTTAATACAATAATTGTGTTGCATATTTCATGAATATCTCACAATTAGTTTGTTCACTTTTTTTTGTCAGTGGACATTTAGCTTATGTCCAGTATTTTTCTATCCTGATTTATTATGCTGCTATGAATATTTTTATACATATCTCATGTGCAGGATTAGTTCAGGAAATACACCTAGGAAAGTAATTGCCTGATTAAAGGGTATATACATCCTCAACTTTTCTAGATGATGCCAAAATATTTTCCCAAATGGGTTTATCAGTTTACACTGTCTCTAACAATGTGTACTAATTCTTGTGAGAGTGTAAAGATTTGATAACTTTTGCTGATCTGGTGGGTACAAGAGGTACCTTGTTGTGGTTTAAATTTGCATTCTCTGATTACAAATGAAGTTAATGTCTTTTACATACTCACGGTCATTTGTGCGTCCTACTTAGTGAAATATGTGTTTAGAGCTCTTGTCCATTTCCTGTTGGAATGTTTGATTTTTTAAAAATGTATTTGCAGGGACTCACTATATTTTATGGATCTTATTCCTTTGTCGGTTCTGTACAGTAAATATCTCCCAGTTTGTAGCTTGTCTTTTTAGTTTTATTTTTAGTGGCTTCCAATAAATAAAAGGGGGTCTTGTTTGGCTGTTTGTTTGTTTGTTTGTTTGTTTTTTGATTTGCACAGTAACTGTTCATTTAAAAATTCCTGGCTAATTTGTGATTTCAGTTGCATGGGGGACAACCTGGAATTTGGGAATCTCTACAGTGCTTGACTAGGTGTCTTTGGCAAACTCTTCTCTGGAACTTCGTACATGTAGCTTCATCATTCAACGTGATGAACCTATGTTGCTCTGTGTATTTCCATGTTGAAGCCAAGCTGGTGATAAGTCAATTCACAGGATAATTAATCTCACCGTTGGGTCTAAGACAGGCCCCAGGAAAGTGATCTTCTGTGCCTGAGCAGGGATTAGGCTATCCTTATAGAACAAGAGAGAACCAACAGGTACCCTGAGCCTGGTTCTCTCAGCCATCACATTATAATCAAGTTTGGAAGCCAAAGTGAGCAGAGAAAATTATACTTTTCCCTGTAGTCCTGACTATGATGATGTTGTACACTTCACTCTGTCAGAGATTTGATGACATGGAAAAAGAAAGATTTTTCCTTTCTTATATTCCTCTTCTGACTCCATGTGACCTGTGGCCCTATGATCACAATCAGTCCCGTTAATCTGTCTTCCTTGTTTATATACCCAAGACTGGCTAAAATCCAAATTGTGACACAGATGAAGTTGGTCATGGGCTCATGGTAACACCTTCACTCTCAGGTGGTCACTTATGGCTATTGGACATATTTAACTCTGTGGCTGAGTCAATGTGATGTGGCTAGATGGGAAGACTACATGACCCAGCTTAACTTGTAGTTTTGTTGGGGACATATGACTGTGTTTGGCCAGTGGAACTTGGACAGAAAAGATATAGTCCACTTTAAAACTTGGTTCTTAAGACTATCTCCTATGATCCTCCAGCTGTCTCCCTTTCACAATACTGAAAGCATCATATTTTAGATGGTGTGGAAAAAAAAAAAAAAGAATCATCCTGGGTACCTGAGTCATGCTTAGAGAAAACTTGCATAGGAGACTTACTCGACCTGCATCAAACTGTGACTTAACTTGGAGATAAACTTTGTTGTGTTGAGCTCCTGAGATTAGAGGATCTATTTGTTACAACAGCATAGTCTAATTTATGCTGACTGATAAACTTCTTAACAGTTTCTGCAAAAGAAATGTAATATGGAAGAAATAAAAAGAGAGAGATGATGGTAGGGAAAGCACTACCTCTTCAAGTCATAAAAGGTTTGGGTTTTGGTATCAGGCTCAATATCCTCACTGACTCAGGTACCCTTCGCCTATGACCCTGATCATTGTCCCCCTCTAACTTGCCCCATTCCCTTCCCTTCACACCCAATACATTTATTTTGTTTTATTTTAAAGCCATCAAGCTGAAGATGAAGGCTTCCAGTTCACACCAAAGAATCATATAAATCATTGGCTCCGCATCACTGCCATCTGTTCAGTTGTATTTCAGGAATGTTAACTATTACAATAGAGTAGTACTTAAACAAAATATACCTTCCCCCACCATCCTGAAAATTTTAAGAAAGGGAAATCTTCAGGCAAACATTGTCATGAACTTGAACAAATGTATTTTGGGCAGTTCCAGGTTGACTGTATTGTGAGGCAGTTTTTGCTTCACTAATGCCTTTGTCTCTATGCTGTAAATACTGGCCCATATGTCCACTACATTTCTGAGTCACTGGGAAACATTTGTATGAAGTCATACATATTATGTGTAAAATACCTACTGGAGTTTTAGAACATCAATACTGGAATGGGTTTTAGCACTACAGACTAGGAGGTTTAAATAAAAATGACCATAGAGACCAAGGAGGTCACACAAAGGAGAAAAATGTGGCAGGTGGAGACAACAGAGGGTGGTAGGAACCATGGCCAACTTACAAATGCATGTCCTCTGCTGATTAGTGCCATGTGGGAATGTCTAAGTTTAAAAATTTTTAAATCTAAGTCAGAAATCTAGATTTTAGATTAAATTCCCCATTTTTAAATACTTGGATGGCTTCCAAATGTGTCCCAAGGGATCCTAATCTAATCTAATTTTCTCAGGGAGATTTTGTGACCTACCCTAAATGACATAGATGTTCAGGAACTGAAGGAGGACAAAAATTGATTTAGCCCCTTGTTATAGGCACATAGTAGGTCTTATGTTAGTAAATTTTCACTGCAGGTCTTGGTTAATCTAGAAGGAGTTACTCAATTTGAGTGACTCAAAGAGTCACTCATTTAAGAGTGAAGGTAGCCACCGTATTTCTTTTCTCCGTGAGGAGTTTCCGGGGGCCTCTTTCATAAACAGGTGGATCAAAATACACACCCTGCCAGCATGACACCTTAGATATCCTTTTGAAATACCTCAAATGTTCAGTCTTTCGGGCCATTCACTGTTGTTCCTTCTACCAACTCAGAGTCCTATTATGAGAATTTTGGTACAAACAATCCTCTGATAATCAAGGTCCTCCAGCTGACGTTATTTCCTTTTAAATCAGTTGTGAAGCTAAGCTCTGAGGTGACAATTTTGCTTGAAACTTGGAAGGTCAGTTTGGATGAATGGGAGTATACGTACAGTGGATGCATGGAGCAACCAAAGCTCATTAAGAAAAACAAAAAAAGTGCAATGTGCTACGAGCGATAGTCCTTCAGGTCTCTGTCCACTATGGAGGGTCTCCTGGAATATCATTTAACATTCTGTCAGGAAGTGCAAATCGGGTGCCCACAAGCAGGACAGACCACCTCTGAGAAGAGGCTACAACATTCGTGTAGTTTAGGAACAGGGGTCAACAGCTATGGACAATAGCTTTATATTAAAAGCGCAGCAGTGCTCTGCTGACCGCGTAGTACACAGCAGGACATTCTTGAGCTCTGTGTTTATTCTCTAACTGTACATGTTCTATTAATCAGTGTGCAAGGTTCAGCTGTGCTCCTGGGGCAGACGTTTGTCATCCAGGGAACAGCTGGACTTTCTCAGAGAGGATGTAGACAAGTCAGGCACCCTTTTTCCTTGCTCTCAGCAATAAAGGAATGAGCTGGCTGACTTGGTTTTTCTTACTACTAAGGGACTATTTTCTAACCTTCTGCTTTCTAGAATGTCTTCTTGGATGTAGCGTGTGTGTGTGTTGGCAGTGCCCTTCTTTTCAAATCACCTTTCAAAGATATTTCTTTCTCCCTTGAGCATAGCTCTGGTCCTCTGTCTGGCAGCTACTATCTATTATTTAACTTCTTGTATTTTGCTCTCCTTTTCTCCTTTAACTTTGTGAAAAAATATAAAGGGAAAGCTTGCTATTGTGTTTTCAGCATGTGATGTTTTTGCTTGCCCTTAGTATCGTAGTACTTAGCACAGTGACTTGCATGTGGTAGGCACTCAAAAAATTCACTCCATATGGATGGATAGATAGATATGGATGGATGGATGGATGGATGGATGGATGGAAGGATGGATGGGTGGGTGGATGATTAAATGTTCATGTGGAAGGCATGGACTCCAACCAAAGAGCAGCACAGCAATGAAAGGAACGACTTTATGCAGCAGGTCAAAAGTTTAAGTTGGATTTTGCTGCTCTTTTTGTTGTGATATTTTGTGAATTTACACTTGCATTTATTTGTTCCACAACATTTACTGAGCGTCTGCTTCGCTCCAGTCTCCATTCAGTCTAACAGGAAGACAGGCCTGCATAATGAAATGTAATGTGTACTATGATAGAAGGCAGCCAGGTGGGTTATGAGAGTACAGAGATGTACTTTGGGTACAGACTTAGGGTGATGGGGTTTTGCTCTCATCTTGCTTACATCAATTTAATGTCAGGGTATCAGGATAGCCAATGATTATTTTTTTTAGCTTTATTTATTTATTTTGAGAGAGACAGAGACAGGGTGAGTGGGGGAGGGACAGAGAGAGAGGGAGACAGAGAATCCCAAGCAGGCTCAGTACTGCCAGCATAGAGCCCCAAGTGAGGCTTGAACCCATGAAACTGCGAGATCATGATGTGAGCCGAAACCAAGAGTTGGACGCTTAACTGACTGAACCACCCAGGTGGTTATGTTTTTAACATGAATCCTTGTTTCTTTCTCTTCTTTCCTGCTAACATCTTCCATCCCTTCTTTGGGAATGAAAGCTTTGCCCTTCTTATTCGGAGAGAGGAAACTGGGTGCTGTGTTTCTAAACACCAAGCCCTCCCTATATTCTAGGTTGGAGATCTGCAGAATTGCTAATGGTTTTGGTCTAGGATGGTGGGATCCTAAACTCTTCCCAATGAAGCATCCCATCAAGAGTTTAGTCTTCAGGAATAAAGAGCACATAGAAGGAGACCCCAGACCAGCAGGAAAGGCCTAGGATCAGAGGAGTCTGTTGCCTGAATAAAGCCTGAGCCCTGATTCTAGAAAGTTGTACAAAAGTGAGCCTGCTGCCAGGTTAGTGTCTCCGGACGGGGGAAAGCCTAGTGTGAGGGACCCTGTTTGATTACCTGAGAGATATGCTAAATCCAAGATGCCTCCATCTTGGAGACCTTCCAGTCTTCATATGTGAGAGAACCAGAGCTCTTTCATGCTGACCATCCAGCTAATAGCTAGCTGGTTACAATACTAGACCTGCCTCAAACCATATCATGCGGGGCCCTCAGAGGATACCTCCTGCAATGCTTAAAACGCTTGTAAACCTAAAAAGACCCCTGGCCACTGCTGGGGAGGAGATTTCATGCATATAGTTTGGGGTCAAATGGAACAATCCAGGTGACCTCTGTCAGGGACAGTGGGAAGGGAGCAACCTCATTATAATTAAAGTGTACTCTGAGGTTCCAAACCTTGTATTTGAATTCCGCCTTTGCCACTTAGTAGCTGTATAAACTGAGTCTTGGGTAAGTTACTTAGCCTCTCTGAATCTTAATTCTCTCTTCTGTAAAATAAGGACCTAGAATATTACAGTTAGTGTTTGGGAGGATTCAGTAAACATTAAATGCAAAGCAACTGCACATGGCTTATGCTCAATGTACGTGTTGTTATGGTTGTATTTTTGTTGTTTTTTTTTATTATTTTGATGAGGAAGGATTCAAAGAACGTTTTAGGGATATTTAGGCCTCTCCTGAGTCTAGAAAAAAAATTTGGGCTCCAAGTTTCCACTCCTCCATGCCTTCCTAGTCTTTATTTGGAGGCCTTACTTTCTCGTCTCTGGGTCCCACTTTAGTATTGGTCTGGGATCAAGGAGTGATAGAAAAGGTAGAATTTATGCTTATTTTATTTTTTACTTTTTTAATGAGGACGTGGCATCTTTATTCAACTGGACTGTGGATTCTAGAGTATGTTTTAAATGAAAGCAAAAGGACTTTGTGTTCTCCTAATTTTTTCCATGCCTTTTCCTAATTTTTACCCATGTATTGCCTCCAACTCCCATTGTAGGCCAGAAGAGATTGTAGACAGGTCTGAGGGCAAAGGGTTCAGGCATCATCAGTATAGGATTAGGACCCTGTTTCTGCTTGAAGACTTTTAAAGCCAGAATAACAGGAAGGGAGTGTCCTTTATGCTCAGTTAGGTTCTTACTCAGAAATGATTATTTCTTAATTTGCAACTCAATTTCTCATATTGTTCTTTTTGACCTTCTTGTCTTTATACTAGATTCAGTAAACACTATTGATGGTTTACTCTGGGCCAAATGCTGTACTTTCATGTACAATTACCCCCTCTCACCACATCCCCAGGCTGTAGTTCTCATATTTTTATTACTTAAGAAAATGCCCCAGATCTCCAGTTATTCAATTAACAGTGCAAAGGAAGAAGACATTAGACAAAAATGTTGCTGACAGACTAAAGTAGGAAATTACTAAGAAGTGATTTTATATTTTTTATGTTGCCCTAGAAAATTTTTTTGTTCAGATTCCAAAAGTCACTTATTTTAACCTAACTTGCCTCAAGCTTCAATTTTTGTAAACAATAGATACTGCTCTAAAATGATAAACAATGACTGAAAAGTCCAAAGGAATTTCAATATTACTGAATTTGTCGGCAGTATGCATTCAATAAAGTGACAGTGGGCGTCTTATTTCCATAGCAGTGACAATGAACCGGGTGCCTTTGGCATGCCAGGAACATTTCCACTTAATTTTTCATCTCTAGTTTATCATGCTCAAGGAGTTGGATATCTGAAAAGCTGTAATAACTTTAACATGGAATCATTCTGGTAGATTACCAAAATGCATTGTTCTTCCAAAAATAGTTGGATAGTTTTCTTTCTAAGGGAACTATAAACCCAGTACCAAGGCCAGAAAAGTAAAGACTTGGACAGAGTAAATTTTATATTGAGCACAAAACAGCTTCAGAGCCCCCAGCTGCTTCATTTGGATAAAATGAAAACCTTAGAAGCAAAGAGAGATGAAAATTTGACATGTTTGACTAGCATGAAGCTTGATGCAAATGCACTTTGATTTGTAACTTAGAAACTCTCTGAAGTTGCATTTTTAGTCTGTAAAAACAGCTGGGTAAACAACAACATTTTTCTAATTGAAGAGGGAAAATAATTATATATCTTCATGAAGAAACTCTGATGTAGAGATTTGCTTGTCTACAAAGAGGGAGGTACGTTCACTAATAGTGAGTGAAAGCCAAACGACAAAGAATTTGGGATCCCAAGATCCTGAATTTTAATGGAATAAGACTTCCAGTACTTGAAACATGGAAAAGGTGAAGAAAAAAGGCTTAAGGATGAGGGCCAACCAGGGCTGGAATTGGGAGGTGTCTTAGTCCATTCAGGCTGCTGTAACAATACCATAGACTTGGTGGCTTATAAACAACAGAAATTTGTTTCTCACGGTTCTGAAGACTGGGATCAAGGCGCCGGCAGGTTCATTGTCTGGTGAAGACATGCTTCCTGGTACATAGATACACATCTTCTCACTGTGTCCTAACATGGTGAAAGGGGTGAGGGCTCTCTCTGGGGTCTCTTTTATAAACAAACCTCATCACATTGCAAAGGTTCCACCTCCAAATATTGTCACGTTGGGTGTTAGAATTTAACATATGGATTTTGCAGGGGAAGAGGAGGACACAAGATGACAGTCTATAGCAGACGACACTGATTAGTAATGTAGATGTCCTTGAAGATTTGCCAGCTTATATACTGCTGAGCAAATTCCTTAAAATTCTGATCCTTCCAACCTGTTTTCCAGAGTCTACTTTTTCCTGCCATGCTATTAAAGGAGGTGTTTCTTCTCCCTTTCTGCTTTGATGGTATCTTTTTTTTCTACCTGGGGTTCCATAGCTTCCCCTCATCCCCTGCCTAGTCCTCAATTGCTTTCTTCTTTCTCTCCCACAGCCATTTAGCACTGTCCCAGTTTCACACTCCAAGAGGGCATGTCCAAATCTTTTACTGTGTACAGAAGACAAAGGGCCCTCCAGTCATTGGAAAACACTCCCCAAATCCTTTCCTTTCCTATAGTCTGATGTAGCATGGATTCTGGGCCACTTCTCTGAGTCACCAGAATGGTCTTCTGCATGGATCAGAGGTCTGCCCGTGTTTTAATTATCTCTTTTCCTGTTCCAACTCTTTCCTTGCAGTGTAGACTCTCTAAAGTTAGATTTTGACACTTGCTGCCCTATGATTCCCTGGTTTAGCTGAAGACTGCTGGGATTGGCAAATGCTGCCCTTGGTAATACAACTTCTGTACTACAGAAGCAGCTCTTTAGCACCTAGACATACCCCACCAGACCTTGTTCAAAGAGAATGATTCTCAGATTCTATTTAGCACCTCCACCTGAAGCGTGTGGCATAGGGAACACCAATAGTTGCCTGGGTCCTATTGTCCAGACCCAGTGCGCCTGCGGTGGTGGTGGTGGTAGATCAAAGTAGTCTGGATTCCTAGAGGGATATTTCTTAGAGAAGTGAGACTTGACTGGGCATGATAGGAAGCTGCAGCACCAATGAGAAAAGCATTTAGCAGAGGAGCAGCCTGAAAATTTGGGGAATAATTGTTGCTCATTTGAGGGCAGGTAGAAGAAAGTCCAGCTGGAGCAGAAGGTGCACGCTAGAAACAGGGACTATATTTATTATTATTGCTTTGCCTTCCATCTTAACTATTTATCTCACACAATTCAAAGAAAAAAATCATGCATGCACAGGATAATTTAAATAATATACAATGATAAATGGTGAAAAGTCTCCCTCCCTTTTTATTTTTCATTTTCCTTCCCCAAAGGGAATCATTGATCTAGTTTCTTGAGCATCCTTCCAGAGCTATTCTGTCTAGACATGCATATTTGTGTGTCTGTGTATATTTTCTACATGTCTACCACCTGCCTGTCTATCAGTCTATCCATCAATCTCTTATTTTCTATTCCCCCTCTTTTTACACAAATGGCAGCCTACATTACACACTGGTCTGTGCCATGCTTTTTTGTTGTTTGTGTTTTGTTTTTGCTTTCTAATTTAACAATATATTCTTGATATTGTTTCTTATTGTGATCACAATTTGTTGCATCCAATTTGGGAGGTAGGGTGTAGCAAAGGATTCTTTATGATTTGTAGATTCATTTTTACAAAAAGACTTACAATGTACAAGGGTCTTTATTAATATAATGTTTACTTGATTGGCCCAGCAGGTGACTGTGTGTAGGAGAGTGAGAGGCAGGCAAGCCTGGAGGCAGAGAGCCACTTTAAACAGCTACTATAGTAATCCAAGTGTGGTGGTGCGGGAGGGGCGGGGGTGGGGGTGGGGGGTGAAATATGATAACCACACTGAGTAAAAGCTGGTTTTAGCTCTGTCCCCAACCATCAGATTTTTGAAAGACTGCCATTCCTTCAGATGATATTTACTGGAGCTGGTTGACATTTGAAAGAATTACAAACTTCTCATTACTATTTTTTTAAAATATTTTATCCTTTTAGAGAAGTTTGAGTTTCAAAGCACAATTGGAAGAAGGTACAGAGATATCCTGTATCCCCCCACCCCATGCATACACAGATTCCCCCATTATCAACATCCCCCATCAGAGTGGTACATTTATTACAAGTGATGAACCTACATTGACACATCGTAATCACCCAAAGTTCATAGTTTACATTAGGGTTCACTCTTGGTGTTGCACATTCTATGGGTTTGGACAAATGTTAATGCTATGTGTTCCCTGTTATAGTATCATACAGGGTATTTTCACCATCCTAAAAATCCTCTGTGCTCTTCCTCTTCAACACTCCCCTGTTGGTTTTAAGTTATGCCCACAACTTCTTCAGCTGACTTTAGCAGATATTGTTGGAACCTCACCCATATTGCACTGGTCTTCTCAGTGTGTGTGGATGGCAATGTCCCTCTGTAAGCACCGCAACCCTGCGCGAGGTCTTTCTCTAGGCCAGGGAGTTAATGAACCTGGAGTAGCTCTCACTGGTAATGAGAGAGAGTTGGAGGATAAATACCTCACCCTTCGGCAGGACAACTCTGAGATGCCATCCACTGTGTCTTAGATGTACCAGACAGATTAAGCCACAGGTACACACAGCATCTTGTACTGATTTTTTCCCCTTGCTCACTTTTCCATTTTCTTTCTGGTGCTTTCAGGGCTCTTCTTTCACTTAATTGCTTGTATTCAAATCATTGTCTTGGGATCTGCTTTTGGGTGAAACCAGTCTTAGATACTGAGATCCTTCCAGCTCCACCCTTACCCCATTCCAAATGAAAGCTCATGTCATGATTTAGTGTTAGTGATGAATTCCATTCTGACAGATGAACCCCCATCTTCTTGATTATGTCAGAATCAGTTGGCAATCTTTCATCCCACCCCGTATCCCCATCCTGGCCACAGTCCCATTCTTATTTCCAGGGAGAGAACAGCGTGAAGTGGTGTTCACTGTGGCCTGTGCACTATCTGTTTTCCATTTGAGCAGATTCCTGTGGGGGTTGACTCATGCAGTTGACATAATGCAGCACCTTGCTGGGCTCATGTGAGGAAACAGCAAGAGTGATATGTCCAGCTTGATAATTCTGGCAATACTCATTCCATGCATATCCTGTGGATTCCCAGCCAAGGTCTCTGACCTTTTGTAGTCACTTTATGGCTTTCTTGATCTCAGACATTTTGCCTTGTATTTGAAGGGCTTGTGAAGGCATAAATTGGTAAAGAAGTTTGGAAATGCTGGCATGATTTTGAATATAAAAATTAACTCCACATTCGGGCCCTCAAAGAGTTCCGTTTGTAGTCAACCAGAAAGCATGGTCTTGTGGTTCTATTAGAAGAAAAAAGGTGAACTTAGCAAAACAAATCAATATGACTTGACTAGAGCTTTTCACTGCTTGTTTGACCATTCTGTGGAAAATATATATCCCTTTAGTGAAATCATTACACATTCATGGACAGATGTTTTTACTAATAAACCAAAGGGATGGAGACATTATAGTTGAGATTTAGGCATTTACTATATGTTGGGTCTCAGTTCACTCACATATCCACGTGAAAGCAAAATGCTGTGACTTCCCTGTAAAGGCTTGTGTATCTAGTAAATGTCCAAAGCACTCCACAAAGCTCTCTTTGTGTTAGAAGATTAGCTGTTCGTCCCAACCTAATTATCACCACTCTATGTGGCCTGGTTTAGTGGCCTACAACCTGGAATAAAGACAGGATTTGTGTCACAGAACTGTGAGGGTTTTCACATATGCATATCAGTCTGCTCGAGAAGAGAGGTGGGAAGGGCCAGAAAACTGCTTATTCCACATACATTTAATTCTAACCAAAGATCTGTCATTTGGTGCTGATGATAAGAATTATAGAATTTACTGTCTCTAATGAACTTCTGTTTTGAAGATAAGAGACTGGAGCTTAAAAAGTGGAAGGAGCTTGGTCAAGGGCATTTGGCTTAGAACGAGAACTGCAGACACTCCCTCCTTGACTTTTAAACAAGTGGTTCTCAGCTGAATCTGAGAATAAAGACACTCCTTTGCAAGAAAAGAAAAGTTTGGGACCTCTGAAGGATAGAAGTCACAGTTTTGAATAGTTGCTGGTGGGGTACTCACATCTACACATCTGTGCACATCTGTGTGGCACATCTGTGCCCCACTGTGCATTGTGGAACTCTGTCAAATGCTAGATTGGTGAGCTCTTTCCTTCTCTGTTCAGCTGTCCCATTGTTCACACCTTCGCTGAGGGTGAAGAGAGTCAAGAAAGGAATAGGAAAACCATCTTGGATTCATCACAAATACTACTAGTCACCTTCCCATTTGACTCCATGCCTGTCCAGTTTCATGGGTCTTTATGTCCAGTCACTGAAACAACCTCCAAATGTCATCCCAGATTGTTTCCTTCCTCTTTTAATCTGTCCTGAGCACTATTGCTGAGCTTATCTTCCTAAAATACCAGTTTCATATCCATCTCCTTCTGAGAAATCTCTGGTACTTGCAAACCTCCACTGTCTCCATTTTGGCTTTTAAAGTCCTACCCAGTTGATTCCCACAACTTCTGTAATCAGGCAAACTTCAGTTCAAATCCCAGCTTGGCTACTTACTGGCTATGAGACCTTGGGCTATTTACTGGCTATGAGACCTCTCCCCAGATCTCAATCTCCTTAGCTGAAAACCGATCGCAGCAAGCCTATCTTCCAGTTGTTAGGAGAATTAGAAAAACTATCTAACACCAGACTTGTACTTTCAGCCTTTATATTTTTATGCTGCCATTCCCCAACATGAGTCCTTCTTTTTAGTAAAAATGTTCTCTTTACTGACTTCTAAATGTGCCATGCTCATTCTTGGCTCTAAGCATTGGTGGATCATGTCCTCTCTTATCAGAAATCTCTATCTTCTTTTCTTTCCTTTCCTTTCTTTTCCTTTCCTTCTTTTTTCTGTGCCTTCCAAATTCTTTTCTTCTTTCTGAATTCAGTTCAGGATTCAGTTTGAATTCGGTCTCCTCTGGAAGTCCTTCTCCAACATTCCATGTGGTATCTGTCCTCTAAATGTCCCATATCAGTTGAACAGACAATAATTCATGAATCACCTAACCCAAAGTTTCCCCGAGTGTGATTGGTGGAAGATGAGGCATGTATAAACAATCTCATGACCAAGTAGCACAGGAAGTACCGCATCTTGTATCCCTGTCTTAGAGCTTCATAATTCATATTTGCCCAGTCAAGTTTCTGAGAGATTCTCAAAAAAGGGAAATTATTTAACTTTGTTTAGCTTTGTAATTCTCAAATCTATTTTGCTGGGAGCTCATGTTTCATGTAAAAATTGTTAAATCGAGGAGCATGTGTTCCTGGGAGCACACTGTGGGAAACATACCTGAGGGTTTCGTGATTTTTCTCTCTATAGGGTGTCAGCTTCCTAGAAGCTGATGATTGCCTTTTATACTTTTATGTTTCCATCAGCATTTAGCCTGTGCCGTACATCTTCTAGGTGTTCAACAAATGCTTATTATGTGAAATGAAGTTTGGAGCAAGGGAAGTAGGGGTTGCGGCTCTTACTGGTAGGAGTTCTAGTCAAAGTGTGGAAAAATAGATATGTAAACTGGGGCCTGAAATGGAGTTTGTGAGCCTGTCAGTTTCAATGAAATATAATCCTTTTCTTCTACTTATTTAGAGGTGAGAGATTTGGTTAGATTGATATACCTATATATTACCATTTGTTTTCCTTTTTTAATGGGCTTGGAAAGAGTAGTTTGAATAGCTTCGAAAGTCTATGAGAATGGAACCACTGCTATGGGCGCAAGTGTGTGTGTGTATATTTTCAGATATGCATGTGTAGTGTTCATATAGCTCACACCCATCTTTTAAGTTGAATTTCTTTTAAAGGAAACTTGAACATTATTTTGACTTAAAAAACCATATTTTGGGGCAAAAGTCTAGACTAAATAATATAATGCTATAAAGTTACAATCTTACAGTAGTATTTTCCTTGGATGTGCTAAATAAAGTTTGATTTTATTGGAATGACTTTTAACCATACTCTTAATTTACTGCAGATATTTGGACCTTGGTTTTCTTGATTCTGCTACTTGAAATACAGCCTAAATACCATGTGTGTATGCTACATACACACATGTTATTTAATAGAGGAGGTTTTTCTTGATTCTTGATTTTCTTAATTCTTGATTTTCTTGATTTCTTGATTCTTCTAGTTGAAATACAGCTCAAATACTATGTGTGTATGCCTACGTGCATACATGTTATTTAATAGAGGAGATTTTTTAAATTTAAAATTCTGAGGGGTATAGCAGAGAAGATGATCTTTGAAGGAAAAAAAAAAGGAGAAATGTAACATTGCCAAATGCCAGATTTTCTAATGGGAGTCAAATCTACTGAAAGGAATCTCTGTATTCCTCCCTTAGATGGGTTGGCTGGAGCAATGAAGGTCTCTGGTTTTGTGTTCCTTGGTCATGCTTTTTAAAGAGCAAATGGGGCTACTGGTAAAGCAAAGACTAGACATTGGTAAGGTTGAGGTTCATGACTTGTTCAGCCTGTGGACCCCTGGATGACCTTACATTAGTCATGTCTCTCTGGGCTGATCCTCCTCCCATACCCCATGGGAGGGTGGTGCCCCCTCTGAGGTTCATGTTTGGATGAGTTATCAACCGCAATGAAGCACCCTCTTGAATCAGCCCTTTGGATGGTGGAGCAAAATAAGAAAAGTGCCCTTCATTCACATGTTTTTCCATCAATCTCACTTGCCTGGGTGTGGTGCTTTCATTTCCTCAGATGCAGAATAAGGGATCTGTCATTCTTGTTCAGTATTTAAAAATAGATGGCACTGGGGGTAACCCTCAGGCATAGAAACTCTTAAAAGAGCATTTCCATACAGGTAGTGTTTCATGTATAATTAGCAGGACACTGATTTTTTTTTTTTTAGGACGTCTTTCATTTTTATAATCATTGTGCACGATGGAGTTTGTGACTTACTTTGTTGAACTGGGGGTGCATTGTTCCATGTATTGGGCTGAACCATATAAAATTGTTGATGTTTGACCACTTTTGACCTACAAAAATAGCAATCTCCTATAGTTCCATCTAGTGTAAGTGAGGAGCAAAACTGGCCTCAGTCTTCTTTCCCCTTAATATGTTTTTGTTTTCCTGCTGCTACAGATTTCCTGAACTTCCATAAATCAACAGGGAGGAGAACTCAGTCTTGGAATTGTTGACTGGATCATCATAGCTTGCCTGGGTTTTTGGAGTGAGGATGTTCAGTGTTGGGTACAATGAATTCATCCATAGAAGGAAAAAGACCTTGAGCAAAATATCTCAATGAAGTAATGGATTTAGATGGTGTCAGGAAAGTCTAAACAGAAAGCAATTGCTTCTACATCAAATGTAATGTTTGGTGTTTATGGAACCAAAAAGAAACTCAGGTCAGGTTTTGACATTGTGTTAAACCATTTGACATGTGGCTTGTGATTGCTGATAAGGCTGGCTGTACTTAACTCATTAAACATTAAGAGAATGAAAATATAAGAGAAACCGATCCTTATGGCAAAAGATACAAGAAGAATTGTATTACTGAGTGGGAGTCAGGATGGAGGTTGGAGAGTGGGGATAAGAAAGAAAGTAAGAAGATTAAGAGAGGAGCAGGGATAATTGTCAAGGAACTTAGCACCATAAAAAGTCAGTGTGTTTTTGGTCAATGCTAGTGGTAAGACAGGACATAGGAATGATGAGATGAGCTGGTATCTTGGCCACAACACCCCTTCAAGTTCAGAGAAGACCCTAATCAGACACTTGCCTTGTCAGAAGTAAGAAGTTGGGCAGAAATATTTTATGGGTGTATGACAGTTTACCCACCTCTCAATGCAATTCATAGCCAATAAATTTACACCAAAATTAACCTAATAAAGTGTCTATCTACATACATCAACATTTCCTTTAATAAGGACTCAGTTTTTCTTAATCTTCAGTTTGACTGTAAACTAAATTGTTTACTAAATGGCATGAGTGGTTTCTAAGTAATAAACAGATACGGCCTTATTTCTAGCTCTAGTCTGTACTTTTCTGCAGCTTATTTTATAAACCTAGAATTTTCTGTTTTGAATGCTTTATTTATGCCCAGTGCTCTTCATGGAGAGATATTCTTTCTAGAAAGCACCTGACACATACTGTTTGTGGAAAGGAGTGAGACTGTGAACAAATAATTACATTATTTTTTAAAATGTTTGTTTGTTTGTTTGTTTGTTTTGAGAGAGACAGAGAGAGAGAGAGAAAGAACTCCAATCAGGCTCCATGCTCAGCACAGAGCCCAATGCAGGGCTTGAACACATGAACCATGAGATCATGACCTAAGCTGAAATCAAGAGTTGGATGCTTAACGGACTGAGCCATTCAGGTGCCCCATCATATAGTTAACTTGTAATTGTGAGCTGGCTCTGCTGTTTTACATCTAGAAGTCAAGATAAGATATGCTCAGCAAGCTTCTGAATGTTGAATGCTGGGGAGCCCTGGATTCCTGCAGAGTCATTGTGAGGTTTGCCTTCATTGGCCTCTGGGCAGGAACAACTGTGTGAAACCCCTCCCCCCTCCCCGGCTCCTACGTTCACCCTCATGTCGCCTTCTCCTTAGGCTGCTTCCTGCCTGCCCCACTGGGGACCACTGGCTAGATTTTTTAGGACAGAACGTCCAGAGTCTTTATCTACCTCTTCTCCCACGCTGCCTTGTGGATATTTCTTATTTGTGCAACATGTCTCCCTGGGCCTGATGTACAAGTTCTGATAGACAAGGTTGCATAATGAAGCATCTGAGATTGACCTCAGAATGCTGGTCTTTTGAAATTGTAGACACAAAACTTCAATTCAGGGGGGTGGGGGGAATCTAACGGTGGAAAGACTATTTTTGGTCATGAGGTTAAATCTCACCGTATGAGCAAGTTTCTGTTTTTGCTGAGGGCTGTAGAATCAGTCTTGCTCTGGCCAGTGTGGAAAACACAACAGTGTTGAAGTGTCAGACTCACCCACTCTGCAACTTTCAATTTTTCTGCTTTCCTGGGAAGTTTGGAAAGATTCCACAGAGTCCTTGGGGTTCCTTGGGGTAAAAAACAATGGTATTTGTGGACAAAGATTCTCAAATATAGTATTTCTGACAGAGCTTAAGATTGAAGATCTATAAAATAAATGTAGATTCGCAGAAAGAGAACATAAAAAGATTAAAAAAGATGAAAAGCCTGGGGTAAGGGCCTGGGTCAATATACCCCTAGGTAGACAAAGAAGCTTTCTGATCCTGTAAATATTTTGAAGGTATTGTACAAATGGTTTTTGAACGTAGGCTTGTTGAGAGGTAGGTAAAAGAGATAAGAAACAATAACAAGCATGGTCATTTTATCTCTGGAGGAAAGGGTGTTTGCTCACCCACTGAAGAAAGAGCTGATAAACTGCAATCTTTAGTCCAAACCCTTTTGGAGATGGCTGGTCAGCTTTATACCAGATGCAGAGTTCTTTCTCCCCCCAAAACTCAAAAATGATTTGAGAGACAGGACCTATACAGATGAAACAGCTGACTATCCACAGAAGACAGGCCAGGGTAAACATTTATGGGAGCAGCAGGGCGAGTGTTGAGATAATCAAGATTTTCTGATTACAAGTTCCTATGAGAATAAAAGGAGGCTGTTAGAGTCCTTGTGCTAATGATGATCTCTTTGCGAAGAACAGACAGAAGTGGTTAGGGGATATCCACAGAAACAAGTAATCTTCGCCTTATGGCCTCTTACGTGCCGAAGAAATGGAATAATGAGCCTTCATGAGAAGGCTGGAAACCATGGAACAACAGCCTGGTCTTTGGTGATCAGGGAGCTCAAAGGACTACCATCCTACTTCTATGCCAGGAGCAAGGGTTCCTGGATTACTCTATGGTTTTTAATTGACAGGACTTAGTCTTGTGGTGTTTACCCTTTCAGTTCCTCTGCTGAATGACCATTTCTATTTTCGGTTCACAGTCAAAGGCTACGAGTCATTTTAGACATAGGCTAATGTCGTGATCAAGTAGGGAGGTTCACAGAGTACAGGGAGACATGGAAATTTGTTCATCAGCAACTGTTAAGGTCACTTCCTGTCTTCAGGGGGCTGTAGCAGGAACCCCTTCCGCAGGCCCTAAAGTAATGGTACTGGCCGCCCAGGTCAGGCAGTACCTATAAACCTCCTTTGGCAAGTGTACTTATGGGATTCTTGCCTTTGCTTTGAACACTCAGACATCACTTAATTTAATTTCTGATGTGAGATGTGTTGTACCCAAGTATCCATGTTACACACATTTGGATCAAGGAGCATCTACCAATTAATTCTGTTTCATATTTTATATTTGTCTTTTATGGGTTTTGTTTCTGGAAATGCATAGGACAATACAATGCCAATACACATACATATACACATATTTATGTACATATATACATATATATATGACCTATATCAATGCCACCTTTTGCAATATTGTCATAATTTATTACAAAAAGAAGATTGGTTTTATTGAAATGCTAATACGTTAACTTTGTCTATCTCTCATTCTTGAAACATCTAGAACTGGCCCAGAAGAGAAAGGCCTGAGGTCTTTTCTCACAATGGATCATTATTGAATTCATAAGGAATAGTCTCTGAAGGTGCTTGAAAGGCCTCAGGGAGAAATAAGTTTATAACACTACTAGGAGAGCTGTATCTCTTTTTTTCTTTTCTTTTCTTTTTTTAAGTTTATTATTTATTTTGAGAGAGAGAGAGAAAGGGGGGAGGGGCAGAGAGTGGAAATCCCAAGCAGACTCAGGATTGGGTCTGGGAATCCCAGCCCCATGCAGGGCTCAGTCCCACAAACTGTGAGATCATGATCCAAAGTTGAGGCTTAACCAGTTGAGCCACCCAGGCACCTCAGAGAGCTATAGCTCTTAAAAAATCACTGCAGTCTCTCCAAGCCATTGTGTCCTACCTGGAGAAAGTCTATGAAAGTCATCAACTTTCACTGAGGGGCTGGATCAGAAGGCAGAGATTGTTTTGAGCTCCTTATGTCGAAATTTGGGAGACGGATCTGAGCTTTTTGAGAAGAGAGGGAGAGAGAGAGAGAGAGAGAGAGAGAGAGAGAGAGGGATAAGAGATTTTTACTGAAGAGAATTTCCTGGGGGGAGATGTCCAAGTTATTTCTAATGTATGATAGTAACCAGAAGGGTAGGAGGAGGTGGGGGATGGGATTCCATGCTTTTTGATCCTTCAGCATCAGCACTCTGTGAATCTCCATCCCTTGAAGGCTTTGATGTCTTGTCAACATCTAGCACAGTAACTGCAGTTACCGTGAAGATTTCATGAAAGAATAAATAAGGAAGTAATTTTTAAGGTATGAAGCATGGTGTGAGAGTATAGTAGTCAGCATGGAAGCTTTATTTACTCCATTAGACAATTTTCCAGATGAGAAATGTTAGGAACAGAGAGGTAGATGTAAATTCAGCCACAAGTGTCCACTGTATGTCGGATCCTGTCCTCAGCACCTGGTAGCATGACCTACTGAAGGTTTCTTGGTTCATTAGGGGCAGATCTAGAATTTGGGTGCATTGCCTTCATATGACTAAGATGTTCCCTGCCCCAGAGTGGAGGACTAAGCTGAAGGCTGGTTATAGCCAAAGTTGCTTCTGAATTCACAAATGCAATTCATTTCATTTTCCCTCCTGGAGTTTTGTCCAAGCCTGGTTGCCATTTGTTGGTGGGCATTGCTCTGGTCCTGAATTATCATATGCTTTTCCAAAGTAGTAGATGATACCCAGATTTCTTTAGCTCTTTCAGATATGTCTTGCATAAAGTGGTGGACCTGGATCTTTTTATTGATTGATTGATTTAAATTTTAAACAAATGGAAATGGAAGCAAGATGTTTGGTTTGAAAGCATTTACGGTTTGGCCATGCTGGTTCTGTAGGTGCCCAGGGGCCATATATGTTTTCTTGGGAACACGGCCACACTGAAAGCAAGGCTCAGGCCAGTGGTTGAGTTTTTTAATCTACTGGCGTGTGCTCTATGGGAAGGCAGACAGTCTCCTGCCCTCTCTCCCAGATAGTGAGACAGGATGTCCAGGGCACTAGTCAGGAACAAGGGGTCATGGATTATCTTCCCTGTCCTGCCACTGGCTCTCATTGTGATCTCAGTTGGGGAAGGTCATTACACTGCATCAGACTGGGTATTTGAAAGAACATAGTTCCTAAGTAAGGATATATTTAAGATAATGAGGAACAGACTTGTTCCAGAGAAATGTAGCTTTTTGTAGCTGGGCTCCTGCCAAACAAACTCAAGGCTGAGCTAATCACAACCAATTTTTTTTTAAAGTGATAACAATTTGAGTTAACAATTTGAGAGCATAGAAAGATTTCAGCAAAAACAAAACAAAATGTTTAGAATAGAGAGGAATAATTTCATGGGCTAACGCATAGCTGTTAACCAATAACATGAATGCAAAGTGTTATTATTAAAGAGTTTTATTGCCAAGTTGTAGAAAATTCATGATTTCCCTAGAGGGAAAATTAGCACTTATTTTATGTATATTAAAAATAATCATATTTAAGTTTCCTTTGCAGGTGATATGTGTGTTTATTTGTATGTGTATGTGTAATAGGGTTTAATTTATTCATCCATCTCAAATTATAGAGAAATCTATAGCTTAAATGAGATATGGTTTTAATCAGTCCTGATCTGTTTTCCAGATGTGTTATTTTTTTGAATGGATAAGAAAGAAAAGATGGCAATAAAAATAATAACAATAAAAATAGTAATTATAACAGCAATAATAACAATATTTGTATAGTGCTTTACAAAGTTTACTCACAAAATTTATCTCTTTTAACCTTTAAAACTCTCAAGAGAGGGTTTTCAGACCTGTGAGTCAGGTAGACCAGGCATTCTTATTGTTACTTCTTATGATAAATGAGCTATGTACTACCATAAGATAGTTAAAGGAAATTAAATGTTTTTCTTATCGTAGTAATATAAAAAAACTTAAAGTCAAATATTTTTAAATTAATAAAGCAAGCAGGATTTTATTTTTGGAACATAATAGGTTTTTGGAAAAATACTTTCCTCATTGGCAACACGTATTATGCAAGAAAGGCATGTAACATTTAAGCTAGGTAAAAAGCCTAGCACATGGCTGTTATTCAGAATAGCTCCATTCTCTTCCTTGTCGAGGCATGGCTGTGTCTTTAGGGCCCAGCGCTGTGCTAAGTCGTTTGGAGGATCCAAGTGTGTTTAGGACATGCTATGTGTCCTTGTCTTGTCTGTGATCTAACTAGAAAGACAGAGCATGGCCATCTCTGGACCAGTAATGATGGCCAGGACTGTCTGGGTCATCCACCCTGGAGTCATGGTTGGGAGGTAAGCCCTCCTTCACCACATACACCGAGATGGGGAAGAGTAGTTCCCCATAGTGAAATCTAACTATCAGTTTCAGGTAAGAAATGAAGGGATTGAGGGCAACAATGTCCACCTTAGGTGCCTTCTCTGATGTCCGTAGACGGAAGAACTCCCAGGTATTCCCGCTGTCTGAAGCCCTCCCTCCTACCTCCACTCTCCCCTCCCCCCAGTGCCATCCTGGCATCTCTAGCTGCAAAATGCATTTCTTCCTATAAACGGGGTTATAAATGCTGGTTAAGCATAGTTAATATGGTGCCATTTGTAGTATATGTTTCAAATACATTAACTTTTAAGAGCCTTATGTGGGCAGTTTTGAGGATTTAACCATAATTTATAATATAGTGTCTATGGGAAAATGTGTGCTGAGAAACCAAACACTCAAACCAACAGACAAACTCTTGGAACATAAACTAGAGCTGTATGAGTACGATTCAGTGCTAAATTGTGCAGTAGAACTTGAAGGGGCTGATTCCATTCAGAGAATGGAGAGTTCCATAGGGGCATCCGAGTCTGGGAAAGGGCTAGGGGTCATGATGCTACTCATCTACTAGTTTCCTGATGGCATCAAAATCTGACTTGTGACGTGGGTCTCATGTCTCAGCGTGACAGTGCTGGGGCTGACTAGATAGTGCCTTTTTCTTTTCTCATTACACCAATTATGTCCCTCTAAAAACTATATCTCCACTTGAAAACAAGAGGAGGAATTAAGTGCCTTTTCTATTTCTTTGAAACATTTTGTAAACAGAAAAATACAACAGAATATGAAACTTGTTTTATACATGTATAAAAATGGAAGCTACCGCACTCATATCCTTTTCCTTCAACACAAGTATTCACTACTTGGTATATTCAACCGTTCACTTTATGAAAGAAATTGTTCTTTTCTCTTTTCTTTCCTTTCCTTTCATTTTCTTTTCTTTTCTTTTCTTTTCTTTTCTTTTCTTCTTTTCTTTTTTTAGAGAGAGAGATGGAGACAGAGCACGAGCGGGGGAGGGGCAGAGAGAGAGGGAGACACAGAATCTGAAGCAAGCTCCAGGCTCCGAGCTGTGAGCTGTCAGCACAGAGCTCCACGTGGGGCTTGAACTCACAAGCTGCGAGATCATGACCTGAGCCAAAGTCAGATGCTTAACCAACTGAGCCACCCAGGTGCCCCTAAAATAAATTGCTTAATATGAAAGTGAATTACATTTCCCAGTTTCATTAAAATTATACAATTTTAGTGGGGAAAGTATATATAATGAAGCTAGCCCTTTTCTGTTCCAGACCAGTGGTTTATTATAGTTTAGAGGGAGGAAGGTATGGATATTGTGTGAAGGGAGGTAGAATTTAAAGATGAGTTGGATAAGTATAGTTTGAAAAGTTCTACATATCGTCTAATATAATGATCTCTCCCTGCTTTGAAAATCATTGCTTCCTATTTCAAAACATATAGTAACTAACCTCTCTATGGTTTACAGCATGCATGCATCTTTAACTTACAGCCTACTTTTTAAATAATATTGCATCACTTTATGTAAGAACTTCACAATTGCATACTTTCCTTCTTTGTGTTTTGCTATTGTTTCCATACATTTTTCTTCTCTGTATATTACAAATCCCACAATACATTTTTTACTTTGGTCGTTTATCTTTTGATTAAACTAAAAAGTTAGTAATTATTTTATATTTACCCACACATTTACCATTTTCATTCTTTTTTTATTGACCTGAGTTTCCATTTCAAATTGAGAGAGGTGTTTGAATGTAGCCTTAGTAAGTCTCATGCAGAGATATTTGCAGAAATGCAAACTGAATTTCAGATGCCCAGGTGGGAGTTGGTACAGAAGTTCTGAGAGATGTGGTGAATTGGAAGTAGCCTGGCGTCTAGACTGGAAAGCCATGGAATGCAGGGACATTAAGATGGGACATTAAGATGGAACATTATGGCAGTGAGCTGGACTTTAGCACCAGGGGCCTGTTGTAGGGTAGAGAATTTATCTGGACTTTGTCCTTGGTTTCTGGGATAGAACCTCTAAACTCTTGGAATTTCCCAAGTGATAGGAATATCCTTGTTATTCATGGTGAATGCTGATAGTTTATGCTAATGAGGTGATACATTGTGGGTCCCTAGATAGATATGCTAATGAGATGACTCAGAATGAGAACAAGCACACCAGAAAGACCAGCTACATGATGTGTGATGCAATGCAAAGTTAGGGCTCTGAGCCACATGATATCAGCCTAACCTCCCCATCTCTGGGGAGGGAAAAGGGGCAACTGGATCTCAAGTTCAAATCATGTGGCCACTGATTTAATTAGTCATACCTACATAATAAAACCCAAAAATTCTAGACACTGAAGCTTGATGGCACTTTTTGGTTGGTGATCATACTGACTTGCCAGGCAGATGACACACCCTGGTTCTAGGGAGAGACGGTACAGATGCTCTGCATTTGGGACTCTTTCGGATCAAGCCTTATGTGTCTCTGTGTTTGGCTGGTCCTGATTTGTAGTCTTTAAAATAAAACTGTAATTATAAATATAGCACTTCCCTGAGTTCTGCAAACCATTCTAGCAAATTATCAAAGCTGAGTGAAGGTTGTGGGAACCCCCAAGCTCTGTAGCCAACTGGTCAGACAGGCGGTGGTCTGGGATCCTTGAACTTATAACTGGCATCTGAAGTGAGGACAGTCCTGTTGGGGATTGTGTCCTTAAACCTGTGGAATCTGACATTAACCCTGCTGGTAGCATCAGAAATGAACTGTCGTCCTCTAGCTGGAAGGACACGTAAGATTAGCCATGATGCAGGATGCGGAGCAATTCACTGTAGCCAGGACCACATCAGCCCAGTAACCTTGTATGAAATCACTACCATGCCCAGATGATTTAGAGGAAAACCTTGTGACCAGACACCCCCTCACCACCATGATGCCCAGACCCCTACTGAGAAGACAGAGGAGGGGAAGGAAGACTGAAGAGAGAAACAGCCTCAATAGATGTTCAAACTTTGCATGGATTGCAAACGGTTTTGCTTTGGATTGAGAGAGACTGAGGTCTTTAAAAATTCTTTCAAACTTTTTTATTAACAAATTGTTCTATTGAATCAGCAGGACCAGGAGCTTGGGAGCAGTGGCAGATCACTACAGATGTGAAAGGAAGCTGTCTTTTCTCCAGCTGCCCCAACTCCCTCCTCCCCCATTTCAAACATTTGTATTATTGTGAGCAGAATTTGACTCTACTATATATAGCTTATTTGATCTCCCCTTGCACTTATCCTGGAGTTTCCTTTTTGATTCAGAAGGATTCTGCCATATTTACAGACTCACATTTTCCTTCCTAGTTGTCAAAATATATATCAGGTGGGCTGGAACAGAATCAGTTTCCACAAAGCAGATGGATTATATCCCAGTGATTCATCAGTTTCCATGGGTGTTGGTCTGGGTTATGTTGTGGTCCTTTGGTCCAGTGCTTGCTATTGTGGGATTGTCTGTGGCTTACAAGATTCATTTACTCACTTATTCATTAAGTGATTAATTTAATCACTGATGATATTAAATGCTGGGAAGAAAATATTGGATAAACTCTTGATTGAGGTTTTTTTTTTTTTTAATAGTTATTTTTTCTGAGTTGTCTGGCTGGCTCTTGATCTTGGGGTTATAGGTTTGAGCCTTATGTTGAGTATAAAGATTACTTAAAAAAATAAAACCTTAAAAAATAGCTATTTTTCTGGGTTGAGTTTTGAATCTAGTAGGAAAACAGGCAAATAAAATTTTTGACAGAATTTTAAAATTGCTATAATGTGGTGCTAATAATAAGGAAGTCATAGAGTGAATCATCTGCATTCTGGGACCTCCTTCTGTCTTTGAATAGGTTTCTTGCAAATGCCTGAGGCTGGTGACAGGTGGACTTGAGGTCACAGACTGAAATGTCTACAGGGCAGGCAATGACAATAAATGAAGTGGGCTGTTGTTAACTGGGGAAAACTGGGCAAATGATCCCAGTGTTGCCAAATCTTCAACGTTTTTATGAGAAGCTAGAAATCTGTTATTTAAAAAATGTGAACAGTGCCAATATTAATTAATTAATTAATTAATTTTTTAAAGATTTTTTTTTAACGTTTACTTAGAGAGAGAGAATGAGAGAGAGAGAGACAGAGCATGAGCAGAAGAGGGGCAGAGAGAGAGGGAGGACACAGAATCCGAAGCAGGCTCCAGGTTCTGAGCTCTCAGCACAGTGCCGGATGCGGGGCTCGAACCCATAAAGCATGAGATCGTGACCTGAGCCAAAGTCGGTCGCTTAACCCATTGAGCCACCGAGGTACCCCAAATGGTGCCAATATTTAAATGTTAGGAAAAAAAACCCAAAAGTAAAAACAAAATTCCAACTAAACCAAACCAAAACAAAAACAAACCAAGAACCCCATAAACTTACAAATACAAAATCACTATGCAAGACAAATAATACCTCCAGTTGGCCATATCTGGCTGACATTTGCGACTGTTGATCTAAATGGGGGTGGTTCAAAGTGTATCCACTGGCAGGCACAGTGAGGAAACCTCACATTTACTTTTGAAGTTTATTTCTGAGGCTTACTGAATAAGGCTTTTCTCTTTATCTTATGGCTGGCGACACTGTAACTTGGTGATGATTCCCGATTAATATTCTCTCAACAAGAACCTTACTTGCCCCTCTCCCCTGTTTTTCTTATACTCCGTTTTTCAGTCCTCTCGGTGGACTCTACCTCCTTCCTTCTGACCAATTAAACTATCTTCATTCTCTCACTGAGCTCAATGCCACCTGGTCCAGGAGAACCAAGCTCTGTCTCATCTGTTCCTGTTTTGTGTCTATTTCTCATAGTCCACTTCGTGTTAAAGCTCATTATTTCTCTCCTTTGTTTTTGCATCTCTCAAAACAACTTATCCTCTGTAAACATATCTTTTTTTTAAGTTTGTTTGTTTGTTTGTTTGAGAGAGTATGAGCAGGGGAGGGCAGAGAGAAAGGGAGAGAGAGAGAACCTCAAGCCCCCACGAGGGGTTCCATCTCATGGCCCGTGAGATCATGACCTGAGCCAAAATCAAGAGTCAGACGCTTACCTGACTGAGCCACCCAGGTACCTCTGTAAACATGTCTGTAATGGAGCAGGATTCCAAATTTTGTCCTGGGTTCACATCTCCCCATTATCTTTTCTTTACTCATTCCCTGTATTAAACCAGAGGGACTGTATTCTAAAGGAACTTGTGGTACTCTGTCCTAATTTCTTCTCTTGGCATTTTCTTTCCATAGCCATGTGTATCTACTTAAGGAAAAAGAATCCAGCCACGTGTATCCTGCCAGTAATCACTAGCAAGTTCATTTTTTTTTTTTTTTTAAGTTTAATTAGCTTTTTGGCCTTTTAAATCATAGGTCTACTTGTCAGTGACAGATTGGATTATTAGTTTTATTATCAGTAAATGGTTTGGTTAAAATAATCCTTTTATTATATGCACAATGAGATAATGTATCTAGAGCTCTCATGAATGATTTTGCTTCTCATAAATGTTGAACATTCCTTTTCCTACATCTATATTAGTGCTTTGATTTACCAATTTTCTTTCCATCTGAAGATGAGGGTGCATAATAAATGTTAGTCTTGAACCTAGTTCACGTTTACTATGATTTTTTTTTTCTGACTTTTTCAGTAGCTTCTGAAAGTTTCCCATGGATTTTACAAGGCAGCTCTGAAAATGAGGGTAAAATGATGAAACCTAAAAGCACAGGAGGTGGTCCAGAGACGTGAAAGCCCCATAGACCTGTCTGAGCCAACTGATCTCCCCGCGCTTGCCAAGGACAGACTCACTCTTCTCCCTCTGTTTTCTCTGGGCTTATCTGAATAGGGCCTCCAGGGATCCCTTGTGTGATTAAATAGCTAAAACAAGGAGGATTTGGCCAGCAGACTACACGGGTGGGCCAACTCACTGTCCGAAAGGTAGTGTTCATTACGAAAAACTCTAAAATGTTACCTTCTACTTAGATGCAGCTGAGCCAAATAATTTTAGACGAAACCGGCTGTGGCCATCGAATGTTACATCAAACTCAGGGTAAAATGCAATATGCATATCAGAGTATAGTCCAGAATAAGGATTAGGTCACACCTAATATTTAACACATCCTATTTTGTTCCTATTTTTGCTGCCTGTCAACCTCTCTGTGAGAGATATTAGTTTCTCAGCATAGGCAATGCCTTTTTATTTGTGGGAAAATACTTCAGATGACAGAACTGGGTGTTGGTAATATTAATGCCTACCATTTATTTTTTTCTGCTTCTCCTTCCAAAAAAGGATTGCAATATGTTTTACAAAAGAGGCTTGGTAAATCATAAGTAAATATGGTATTAGGAATATCTCAGCACCCACCACATACACACACACACACACACACACACACACACACACACACCAGACATTCACTGGTTAACTCTAGTTATTTCTTAGATTAAATCCAAAATACCACTTTCTCCAACGAGGATGCCTTGGTTCAAGTTTCTCTGCTCCATTTTCCTATTGTACCCCTAATTTCTTCTATTATAACATTAATAGTGCTTTATTTTAATTATTTCTTTTACTGCCTATATCCTCTACTAAACTGAAATTTCTAAGAGCAGGCATTAAATGTGTCTTATTTACTGTGGTATTTTTTTTTTTTTTTTAGTGTTTAATGATCTTTTTTTTTTAAATATGTGAAATTTATTGTCAGATTGGTTTCCATACAACACCCAGTGCTCATCCCAAAAGATGCCCTCTTCAATGCCCATCACCTACCCTCCCCTCCCTCCCACCCCCCATCAACCCTCAGTTTGTTCTCAGTTTTTAAGAGTCTCTTATACTTTGGCTCTCTCCCACTCTAACCTCTTTTTTTTTTTTCCTTCCCCTCCCCCATGGGTTCCTGTTAAGTTTCTCAGAATCCACATAAGAGTGAACACATATGGTATCTGTCTTTCTCTGTATGGCTTATTTCTACTGTGGTATTCTTAGCGCTCGGCACAACCGATGTGTGCTTTCAACAAATATGTTCTTAAAAATACTCATCAAAGGAAAAACTAAATATACTTAGTTTACAAATATATCTAAGATTCTTGAAATTAAATTGTTACCCTATTTGTGCTACTAATACAATTGGCATTATAGTTACCTTATATATATATATATATATATATATATATATATATATATAGCACTGTAACTCATCAAGTTAAGATAACATCAATTATACTACATGCTATTATGTACCTTTTCAAAAGAAAAAATCCTGCTAATTACAGTGTGACCCAATACTTTATTTTTTTAATATTAGGTAATAATATAAAGGTGTTTTTATATCAAGTACAGTAATACTTTAGTTTACAATTTATTGAAATCAGTGCTTTTCAGTTAAATTAGGAAATGCTCCAAATGGAAAAGATTAAAACCAAATATGGGGGGGACTGGTAAGTAATGAGATAATTTTAAAAATGGAAGCCCAAATAAATTCAAACTTTGTTGTATGTCCATTACCAATTAAAGACTATATGAAAATGATTTTGTATTGCCAAAGAGATTTAGAAAAGTTATAATGCATGTTTTTAACCTTTTCCGTGAATATATGCAAGAACAATGTGGTTGCCCTTTCAAATATATCCATTTTCTTATTTCATGATGAAAACATTGACCTCTGGTCTTTTAAGATCCAAAACAATTTTGTACACTAACTGTATCTTGCAAATGTTCGCTTCTGCTTTCTTCTCTTCCCCAAAAGAAAGGTAAAGTGACACTAAATATTTTCCTCTAATTATTTTCACAAAACTCTGAAAGCAGGAAACTTGATTTGGGAAGAGGGAAAAAAAAAAAAAGCTCTGATAGATATATTTTGTGTTTAATTAGGTCACATCACCAGAGGTCAGAACTACTTAATTGATTAGTAGTGAGAATATCTGGAATGGCCACCGGCAAGCCTAAGGAATTGACAGGAGACACAAAAAACTGAAATGGAGAGGAAGAGGGAGAAAAGGGGAGAGAGGAAAGAGACGAGGAGAAAGAAAGGAGTAAGAAATAAAGACCATTAAGTGTTGGCTTTCAAAATTTTTCCAGCAGTGGTTTTTCCATCTGCAGCTACCATGTAACATAATGAGAGTCCACAAGTTGTCTAGAATTTAAGATTACTATCCAAGAATTCATGGATATAAATTCCATGTTTTGGTATTGCAGCTGAATTCTCACTTTTATCACTTTTTGTAAACCCTTTGATCCATCACATCATTTGCTGCAGTTGCTATTGCTGTTGAAGTCTTTTCTTCATTTAGATTCTAGGTTTGGTTCCTACTTTGTGGGTAATTTAATATCTCCATTTGGATGTCTTTTAGGCATCTCATACATATCATGGCAGATCCCTGATTTCTATTCTCTCCTTTGTCAACCCGCTCTTCCTGTCAGCTCACCCATCTCAGTGAGTAGCACCTCCATGCTTGGTTGAAAAACCTGACAGCCAACTTTGACTCCTCTTGTTTATCCCTCATGCAATCTGAGAACAGATTGATTGATTGATTGAGTGATTGAGTGATTGATTGAATTTGAGTGAGGGAGAGGGGTAGAGGGGTAGAGAGAGAGAGAGAGAGAGAGAGAGAGAGAGAATCCCAAGCAGGCTCAATGCCAGCCAAGTGTGAGCTATCATCCTCTCTCATTTGGGTCACCATAGTGGTTCCAAAAGGTTGCCCTGTTTCCACAATTGTTCCATACAACCTGTTTCCAGAACTCAAGTCAGGCTATGTCACTCCTCTGTTCAGAATCTCCAAGGCTCCCATCTCACTGATGCTGACCTACAAGACCCCCATGGTATGGCCCCAGTACCTCTCAGATGTCTCTTGCTACTTTTCCCTTCACTCACTTTGCTCAAGTCTTCCTGGCTCCCTTGCTGCTCCTTGGAGAAGCCAAGCCCACTCTGACCTCAGGCCCTTTGTTCTTGCTGATCTCTCTGCTTAGGATGGTCTTTACTTGGATATTCATGGGCTCTTTGCTGTTTCTCCCCAGGACTTCTCTGATGACCCTCTTTAATTTTTTCCTATACTACCAGGTATTCTGTATCTCCCTTTCCTGCTTGAGTATATAATGGACTTATTTTAGTTATGCCTGTCTTCCCCGACTGAAATGTAAATTCATGAGGGCAAGGATTTTGTCTGTTTTGTTTCCATAGAGCAATTCTGGGCACATAGTAGGCATGTGATAAATGTCTGTGCTGTTACTGGTGTCTCCCTGGCTAAGTTTTGAGGTGGCGACAGGAGTTGAGAGGCAGGATGAGGATGAGAGTGCCATATGAGTAGATGTGAAATGTTTACAGAGAGATTGACATTTGAGACATGTAGGAATTTGTTAGGAGGGAAGACACTGCACTCCTATCAGAGGAAGCCATGTCCCTCTAGGCACGGAAGTATAAGAACAACTCCAGTCTAGAATGACTGCTTACACAGTCATTCATTGCACCTGTTATGTTTCTGTTACTAGTGTAGGCATGGGGAAGAGGAATGAAGAAGAACAGCAAAGTTCCTGCTCTCAGGAGAAATTTGAGCCACAGTTAAACAAGTAAACAAATAGTGTCATTTGTGATAATTCTATGAAATGAATAAGCAATATGACATAGAAGCCACAAGCAGATGAGGTATGAGAGCTCCTTTAAATAGTGTGGTCAAAAAAGATGTCTTTGTGGTTGGGATCTCTGATATAAGATCTGAAGGAACCAGCTGTGCAAAGAGCCAGGGAAAGTGGTCCGGGCAGAGGACAACACATGCAAAGTCCCAGCAGCCAGTGTGACTAGAGCACAGCAGGTGGGGGGTGGGTAAGATGAAGCTAAAGAGGCAAGACAGGGCAAGACTCTGGAGGTCTTTATTGGTCGTGTATAGTTAGACTGGGCTGTGCCATCCAGATCCAACTCCTAGCTCATCACTTTGGGGACTAGCCCTCTTGTCCCCCAGCTACTGAGGGTGTGAGCAATGCCAGCTCAAAGCTGAATTCCTTCTGGGGATTGCCTTTGGCTGAAGAGAGCCTGGTCATCCAGTCACCTTGTCTTCTGAGGAAGGTCCATGTGGAATGATGGTTGAGATATGAACTCTCGGCCTCAGTAGAGGGAGGATTCTGCACAGTCATCTGGCTCTGGGTTCAGCTGAAGCTTCTGTTGTGACTGCATTGCAGCCCAATTTCTTCTGTCTGATCCTTCTTCCTTTATGTCCTCCATGGGAGTTGATCCTGAGAGCACTTCCCTAGTAAACTTCTGTACACTAACCTCCATTTCAGGATCTGCTTTTTGGAGAAACTGTCCTGCCACAGCATGGTTTGTGTTTGAAGTACAAAACAAAATCTACAGAAAGCTTTTATGCAGAAAGGTGACAATATCTGATATATGGGTTAGAAGGAGCACTCTGGCTCCTGAGTGCAGGATGTAAGTGGGCAAGAGTGGAGGCCCCGTACAATCTCAGAAATTGTGGTGTCATCATCGGGAGATGTGTCTATCTGTGGTTGAGGTGTTTCACAGGAGGCTGGGGGCTAAGATAGATATGCAGCTTGAAGGACATTCAGTCTCAGCCCTCATGCTGAAGGAAACACGGCTCAAAGGAGAGGACCTTCGTCTTTCACTAATCAGTTGAGACAGGACTACTGGTGTCTGACATGGACTGCCCTGGAAGGCCAGATAGCCAACTGGGTGTTGGAAATGTGCAAATGTTGGACCATTGTGTTTTAGGTTATTGCTCTGTTGGGACTAAAGAAGAAACCATAAAAGTGGTTGAAAAGAGTGGATATCCTACTAATCATACATGAAAGCAGGCAGTTCCTGGGGAAGGAAATTGAATACTTCACAGCAGGTCTGGGACAGAACAAGACGAGCTTCCTTTGTCTGCGTCCCAAGGCAGTTAGCAATGGAGAAGGTCCCAGCCAGCCTGAGGCCAGCCTGTCCCCACCTTTCACCATCCTCTGATCTCCCACTAAAGCTGGTGCATGAGGTCCATAGAGGTCAGCATCCCAGGCAGAGCAAACGGTAGAGAAAAGTGAAGAGTGGATCTAGAGAGGCAAATGGGAGGTATCTGGCACACAGATGAAAGTTCCTCTGTGTTGAAATTCATATGTGCCAGACTTTAATATGCATATAGATTGCCTGAGGAGCTTGTCAAAATGCCTATGATGTTTTAGGAGGACTGAGGTGAGGCCTGAGATTCTGAATTGCTGTTAAACTTCCAGGTGATGCTGTAGCTGTGGGTACATGGACCACATTTGCAGTAGCGGGGCTACAACTCCCTTCCCTAAATGAAGTCTTGTCAAAAGTCATAGCCTGGTCTCATCTGTGTGAAGGATACACCTCTTGACAAGCAGGAAATAGAGAGGGAGTGTGTTCCTGTCTTCCCTTGCTTCTCCAACCTACTGCCTATGGCCACATAGAAGTAGCAGCATTCGCAAGAGGCAGGGTCAGCAGTTCTAGGGGAGTAAATAGTAACTGGCAGCTGGCCTGTGGCCTGAAGACAGAGAGGAGATTGATAGCTGGAGCCTGTGGAAGGAGAGACGAACTGACTCAGGAAAGCACATAAAATACTGGCACCTTCGAGGATTCCCCAGAAAGGGAGCCTTGAAGTCGTTGTAAATAATAGGAAAATGACCTTATTTATATTAACAGGCTAGGGAAACCTGGACGTATAGGGAATGAGTAAAGTTTGATAGTTCAGGTTCAAAATCCATTGCAGAACACCCTTGTGCTTTACATTGTATTTGCTCCATTGTTAATGGCCGCCTTTCACTGTTGTTTGTATTCAGTCCATGATTGTTGAGAATAGGTAATCCAAATGCGCTGGGGCCTCTCCCATAGGGGTCTATGGTCCTATGCAGTAACAAAGTACAAAAACATGGTTTTGCTCACACACAGCCTGCCTCAACTCCTCACTCCATTGCATTCCTGGAAATGCCATTGGAAGTGGGAAAATGGCAAGGGGTGAATCATTTTTTCTCCTCCTCCTCTGGTGTAGCCAGCCCTTCCTTCATTTTCCACCCGGTGTTCCTGAAGCAGTATAGCAAACTGTTGACAAGCTAACGTTGAGACCAATGAATCAGCAGGAAAACTGTTGAATGAGTGAATCAATGATGTGCAAAGTGAAATACAGGGTTTTGTGAGCTCCTTCAGGCCAGCAGTATGGATGAAACATAAGAGGGAGCAAGAGTGAGGACCTTCTGCACATTTTTCTTTTTCTTGGTATTAATAGTGGAGAACAGTTGAATCTTAAGTTCCTTCTTCAACTTTTTAAACTTGATCTTTTTAACTTCCTCAACTGTGGAAACAAGTTATTGTAATCAAAGCATTCAGAATAAATTTCTGTAGGCCATAAGCCCCCAGATGTTGATGAGAACAAGGGTGTGAGAGAAGGTGGGGGTTGGCTGGTTTACTGACAGGGAATTCTCCACCGAGGATACAAACAGTAGTGCAAATTCTACTATGAATCACAAATGCCTACATGACACTTGCTATGCACCAGCCGCAGACACCGCTTGTTAAAGACTGAATGTTTTGTCCCCCCAAAATTCAGCTGCTGAAATCCTAATACCCAATGTGATGGTGTTAGGAGGTGGGGTCTTTGGGAGGGAATTAGGTCATGAGGGTGGAGCCCTCATGAATGGGATTAGTGCCTTGTTAAGAAGATCCTTAAGATGGGGCACCTGGGTGGCTCAGTCAGTTAAGCATCTGACTTCAGCTCAGGTCATGATCTTGTGGTTTGTGGGCTCAAGCCCTGCATCAGGCTCTATGCTGGCAGTGCGGAGCCTGCTTTGGATCCTGTGTCTTCCTCTTTCTTTGCTCCGCCCCTGCTCTCTCTTTGTCTCTCTCTTTGTCTCTCACTCTCTAAAATAAACATTAAAAAGGAGAGACACACACAAGAGGGCTTGCTTCCCTTCTCTGTTCTCTGAAAGAAGACAGCCATCTGCAAACTGGGAAGAGAGACCTCACCAGAACCCAATCATGCTATAACCCTTGGACTTCCCAGCTTCCAGAACTGTGAGAAATAAACATTTGTTGTTTAAGCTGCCCAGTGTATGGTATTTTTATTGCAGCAGCCCACAGTAACTAAGACACTTTCTCACACAGGAGCTTGGAAGGTGCAAGTTCTAATAATTTAGTAGCTTTCCTACCCTTCCTTCAGTGGGAAAATCCAATAGACAGAGGTTGAAGAGATGGAAGGTCCTGTTTACTTTTATTTTCTTCCCTTCTTCTAGCCACTCATGATTTTATCAAATACTGATTTAAAAAAAATACTAAACTTATGAAGCCTATACTCAGCAAAGGTGAATTTAAAAGGGAAGAAGGGAGTTTTTATTTCTTTTGCAAAGTTTGCTGATGGATTCTTTTGACCCTTATACTGAGCTCCCTGAAACCATCTGGTATGAATCCTCTCTCTTCTACAATTGCCTCCCTCCCCTCTGCCCACCACTAACCAGTTTTTTAAGCACAGCTAAAATCTGGAGATGAACATATCAATAAACCTAATCCTGGGGTCCTCAGAAACACTCATTAAGAACTACCTTCCCCTTTGCCAACTGCTGTATAGACCAGTCTCACCAGATTATGTATGCTGGAACCAGATAACTTCAAAAGACGCTTGTGGATCTACCTCAGAATGTATGACCATTCTCTTCTTCCTTCCATAGATGGGCCAGCTCACCCATGACCTCCTTTCTGAGCTAGGTCTTCTGACCAAGGTCTTAGTCCATTGGGAGCATGCACCGCCATAGGAATTGTAGTTTTACCCTTCATGGTGGGGAACCCCAGTCATGTTCTGTCATGGGGTAACTGAGGAGAGAGATGGGAGAGGGTACTCAAGAGAGGATAGAAGTGGGACAATTAATCGATCATAGCTTTTGACCAAACATCTCTAGGTGTGCTTGGTTCCTTTGAGCTGAGCAGACCTGGGAAAGGTGAATACTTGCTTACCATTTTGCTTATTTTAGAAAATACTGAGCAATAGGACAAATGTGTCTTGGTGACCTTTGGGAGATCTTCTTATCTGGGAGGGCATAGGTGAAGCAGTGTCTGGGACTGATATGTGTAACTTGGGGATTCTACTTCCGTATGATCTACATATTTAGTAACATATCTGAGTCAGAAAGTTAGGAAAGTTTTCAGATACTTTATTTTTTATCTTTATTTGTGAGTTGCTAGGAGGAAACAAAGAAATGCAGTTTTCCATCTTCTCCTCCCCCACGGGCTGCTACGGGCAGGACGAGTGCTGCAGGCTGACCACAGTGCCCCTTCTTCTGACTGACTTCATCCTTCCCTACTGCTCTGTCTTTTCTGTAGCTCAGGGACTGTGCAGAGGCCCCAGACTGTAACACTGTGGAGAGGAAGGTTGGGAGATCTCAGCGCGAGCCAGGATCCCTGTTTTCTTATGCTCTACCACTGCCCATAGCCTCAGCCCTACATTCCAGACTCTGGGAGTAGATCTGTCCCTCATTGGGAAATTAAGGAGTCCAGCACTGATGAATGCCCCTGCTCTGACCTTATGCCCCAATTCTAGTAACTTGGCTTCTGATATGATCTGTGATGTGACCCATTGTCATGTCATTTGGGACCTGTGTCCCTGCCCTGAGTTTCAGTTTGCCTAAGACTGAATTTTAGCTCCTTGGCTAAAACTCTGTTCGTAGCTACCAGACCTCCTCTATTTTGACCATTAGTCCATTAGTCAAAATAGGCTACCTGCTTACCAATATGTGTTTTGCTTTCTCATCAGTGCTTATCCATCATGGCTCTTGCCTCTTGAGGCTGATCTCCCCAGACTCTGACCTGTGCCATTTACCTGGATCTTGGGGGAGCATACCCCTATTTCATCTGGGCGATTCTCCAGAGTTATCACTATATGGTGACACGACAGATGGGGCGGTGGGGGGGGGGGGGCAGGAGGAGGATCAGGCCTCCTTGCTCTAAGTCTTGTACTCTACTATCTGCCTTGTCTTTGGGGATTTCTCTCAATGACTACTGCTGCCATGTACTGAGTCATTTGGTTAGTGGGAAAGAAATAGACTTTGTCTAGTTTAACTAAAAGGAAAATTTGCTGGGAAGGTCTGAGTTTAAAACAAAGAGCCAGGAAAGTGAAAAGTAGGGAAGTTCCAAGGGCTGCAGAAGTTTCTGTATCTCCAGTTTAGGACACTCTGTGACTCAACTCCATGACCCTGTTCTCTCTGGCTGCTTCTATTAGTACAAATCTTCATTTTCCCAGAAGAGATCATCTGATTAGCGTAGCTTCATTTAGGCATTCACCTCTGAATAAATCAGCCCTGGTTCAAATAAAGAGGTGGTGTCTGTGGCTCACCTCTGTGAATTAAAGCCAGTCCCCAGGAAAGGGTGAAAGATGTAAACTGGGAATTCACCCCAAGCTTCACACCAGGCACGATCATGCTGGCCTTTTGTGACACTCTGCTTCTCCTAACACACAAGCTCAGCATGCATCTCCTCTCTCGCCAGCAAAGCTGGAATATCCTTAAAGGCTGTCACTGAAGGCTAAATCTTAAACAACATATGAAGTAAAAGAGGAACGTACCACTGGAAATCTATTTTGTAAAATAAGACTTGTTCATCTTCAGCTTGTGAGCTCTTGCAGGGATGTCTGCTTACCTTAATCAGGGTGGAGTCCATGTCCTTGTGTATCCCTAAACAAGGAATGCCCCCAAGACTACAGAGCCAACTCAAAGTTCAGAGGGAGATTCAGAGAAAGCTAGGAATTCTGTTTCCCATTTGGCTGAGGACTGCCTTCAGAATGCCATTTACCTACCTCTTCCCAGATGAGTGGTACTGGGACTAGCCTCTCTTTTCAGGACGCTTCTACAGGAGGGTGGTTTGTCCTGAAGGCCTCATAACACAGTTTGTGAGAGTGCGATGTAGGAGCCTACCACAGGGCAGGCAAGTCAGGAGATTCATTCTGTTATCCAAAGATGTGAGGACATCTGTGATTTTGGTCCTGGCCTGTCCCATTGTGGCTTGCTGCCATGCCTGCTGTGTAATGATCCGATTCAACACACACTAATTACATGTTGGTGGTCTGCCAGGCTCCATGGGCAGGCATTTGCACTTGCATTATCTAATTAATATTTAACACAAATCCCATGAAATTCTCTTGGAAAATGAGTGCTGTGGTCGAATGCATTTGGTTAGCACTGCCTGATGCATCTTCCTTTTCCTGACCCAGAATGCTCAGTACCTCATTACAGATTGTGGACCAGGCAGAAAGGTCTCAGGCAGCTGCTCTATCTGCAGCATGACCCAAGTTTACCCAGGTAACATGTGGCTCTGCAGAGCTCTGAACCGTGCTCCTCTGAGTTCAAGTCTAGCCCTCTTTCAACCACACCTGGGTCTTCCCAAATACTCTTGCAGGATGGTCTATCAGCCAGATCCATATGCCAGAGACCCAGGAGAGCCAACAGTGTAGCTCCTGTCTGAAGGCTTGCATGCTCACGACCCAGGAAGAGGCAATTTTTTCAGGTCAAGTCTAAAGACAGAAAAAAGCCAATGTCCCAATGTCTCAATAAGGCAATCCATTATTTGGTGGGGGAAGGGTGAGGCTTTCTGTTCCCTTTAAGCCACACCTGCCTGGGTGAGATCCCCCCACAATAGGGAGGATAATCTGCTTTACTCAGTCAACCAGTTTCAATGTTAATCTCACCCCAAAACACCATCACAGAAACACCAAGAATAAATGTTTGGCCACATATCTGGGCCCATACCAGTTGAGACATAAAATTAACCATTGCAGCTTGCAAGGCTTCTGTCACTTCTGTCTTATTCTTACTCTCTCCTCTCTCTGGATCTTCTTGTTTGTTCTGGTGAAGAGAGATGCCATATTGTGAGTTGTCCCATAGAGAAACCCACAAGGCAAGGAAGAGCCAACAATCAGTAGGGAAAAGAGGTCCTTATTTAGCCCAACAGCTGGTAAGGAATGTCATTCTGCTAATAACCACGTGAGTGAGTTTGGAGGTAGATCCTGCTCTGTCAAGTGTTGACATGACTGCAATGCTGGCTGGCACCTTGACCTTGGCCTATGAGAGATCTTGAAGCAGAGAACACAGCTAAGCTATACCTGGATTCCTGATGCACAGAAACGATGAGATAAATGTTATTTTCAGGCTTTTCATCTGAGGGTCATTTTTTTTCCTCTGCTGTAGAAAACTAACACATGTCTCAGCCATTGGATATTCTCCTACAAATGAACCTGAGGAGAACTGACTATCGGACTTTTCTGGTCCTTCCAACTACTGTGTCTCTTTAAGACACAACCCAGGCAGTCTTCCAAAAGGCTCCTATCTCCACCCTTTTACTAGAAGGAATGCCCATATCACTAAATAAATTCTACCTGTGGCATTTAAACATACAGTTTAGAAAAAGATACAAAGCACATTTCACAACATTTCCTTTCTGTCCACTATTGTCCCCACCAACCAATGCCCCCAGGTCCCTGATCCCCTTAACATGTACCTTGTCCTCCTCCAACCCACACTGCATAAATCAGTCAACATCACACCAACCTATCCAGAGATCCACTCTGTTATTCTTTGTTGGGAGTGAGGTGATAAGTGATTTGTTTCTGTCTTTATATACTAGGTGAAAATAGATATAGCCTTGTGCCCCCCACTTCCCCCTGGAGATCTTGACTATACAATTGTTATGGTGCTTTTCTGTGATCTCAAAAAGAAGCAGAGCATGAGCTTGGAGTCATAAACACTCAATTTTGAATTTTGGGTTGTTCAATCACTAGTTATCCAAGGACCTCAGTGTCCTGGAGCCTCAGTGTTTTCATCTATAAAAGGATGTGATGATTCTCAGAGTTCGGGTGAATATGAAATAAGATATTGAAAAGACTAAATGAGATAGCACATAAACAGATGTATAGCAAAGTGCTTGGTACATAGTAGCAGGTAAAAAATGTTCTTTCATTTTTCAGGTGTAAAATTGTTCTTTTTTTGTAGCACTGTAGTAGGTGGTGAGTCCACTTTAATATTTAAGTAACCTTGAGAAGTAAAACTTTCAGAGTTTCAAAATTTACTTTAAAAAACTGTTTGATGGTCAAAATCAATGATTTGCCCTAAGTGATTCGGGTTACTGCATTGTTTATAAAAGTGAACTTAAAAATGAAGAGCCAGATAGAGAACAGTGGGTCAGACAGTCAGGGGGCTGGGCTAAACCTCTGGACACAGACCCGTAAGACTTAAGTGGGTCTCTAAGATTGGATTATAGTATTTTGTTTTCTGTCTAGGAACTTTCTTGTGCAGTGAGTCAAAACATTGTTTTGCAGGCCTATTTCATGTGCCAGCTGGTGCAGGCCCCAATCTATGTAATGCAAAGGCCCTGAAGCCTGGAGTGCTAACTGTGAAGGAGCATTTATTTGTGCCCTTTTGTCCACTGGTATCCCTTCAGCACATTGATACAGCTGGGCTGGTTTTAAATCTGAGATAGTGGGATGTCCATTTGGGAAGAGAACGCACACACCATCCAACTGCGTGGAGCATCGACCATGTGCAAGGCACTGGAGGATGTACAAAGAGTCCTGAGACTTTTCTGGGTTGCAGTGCAAGGTATTCCGGGATCCTCATCGTTCCTGTACATGGTCGGACCCAGTATCTGAGTGCCTCTGCTGTAAAAAGTGGACTTACCATTTTCTGCACTCTCAACTTCCAAGCAATTGCTAGAGAGTCAAGAGTCTCTTTCACTTGCTCAGAAGTTCTAAGTGGACAAGGCCTAAGATGATACCATAGACATTAGCCCTACAGACACTGAAGGTAGGAGGTGTTTCCTGGGGAGGGCCAAAGGTTGGAAATGAAAAGCCCTCCCAAGGTGATTTAGCCTGATTCTTGCAAGTATAGAAACAAAACGTTAGGATACCCAGAAATAACCAGATTTACAGATAGATGTTCATAATTAATTTAGCATGCAAGTAATGGAAAATTAGAACACTGATTTAGTAACTTTCAGGGGAAGATCCATTCCAAGAGACCAGAATATTTGCATCTTCAATCTCCGGGATGCCCCTCCTCTCCTGCCACCACCCCCACTACCATTATCTTCTCCACATCAAGATACCCCGGAAGCTCAGTAAGTTTCCTGGGTAATGGAACTATCTTGAGTAAGATTTCATCCAGACTATGGGGAGACCTCATGAAACGCTTCTGTTTCTCAGCTGAGTATACTTTCCTACTGGCAAGCATACTTCAGTGCCCCTGGTGCACTCTCTCTTTCGCTTCTCAGCAACTGTGTTTTCTACTTTGGCATTGCCCTTTGGGTGCCACATTCTTTTAAAGAAGTATTAGCTATAGTGGTATCTCCTCATAATGTATAATGATTTAATTAGTTTAATTTCAAGAGGGTCCAGTGAAAGGAATCAAACAGAATCATTCCAGATTTCAGAGAAGTGGTAAGAACAGGAAGGAAAAGAGAATTTTGGTGAAGTACTAATTGTTGGAAACAGGAAGATGAGAAAGACTTTGCTGTTAATCTTAAGAGGCACAAACTGGGATTCATTTCTAAGGCAGTATCCCAGAATTTACAAGATCTCGGTGGGGAGAATGATGGTTCTTTATTGGACCAGAAGATGCCAGAAGGGCAGTGGTGAAGAGCATGTCTGCTACTCTATTGCTGAAGGCAACAGGGCCTGACCAAGAGGAAGGAACAGCCCTCCCGGCGGCCTTGTGAATGAACACCAGGGATGACAGTGATTACGTGTGGGAAGTGGAGATGAAAAGGGGCCCTTTCTCGGTTTTCTACGACTACATAATTCTTGAGGCTTATGACGTATAGTTGAGGGAGTATGGGCAGAAAGAGATAAGGAAGGGTTGTATGAAAAAGCAAAGTTAGATTCCTTACCAACCCTGGCACATGTGAGTGAGCCATTTGCAAACTGACTTAGAAAATGAGGAAATGTGATATTTCTTGCAGGCTTGTGTCAAAGTGAAAACTCTTCTGAGTATTCTTACTGTTCATGCTCAAGACATATTTGGATTGAACCAAGGGGTTCTGGACAGGTGTGCCTATATACTGCAGCCCCTTCAGTTATTTAAGCCACATCCTCTTCCTCCCTACTCATCTCCCATATGAACTGCCACTCGGTCCCTATGCACCCCCGTAGCTTTAGGGGGAAAAGAACAGCCCACTTGATAAGGCTCATGGAATACCCATTAGTTTTTCTCTAAGGCAGTAGTTCCCAACTCTGGCTGCACATTAGACACATCTGGGAAGATCTGGAAAACAATGATCATGCCTGGGTCCACATCCCAACCAGTGAATCAGAATCTCTAGGTTGGAGCTCCAATGTGAGAAATTTTGAAAAGTTGTCTACATAATTTTCATACACAGTCAGTGAGAGCCACTGTTCTGGGGCTCTAAGATACACTCTAGTGTAGTAATGTAATTTGCAACTGGAGACTGCTAAAATTAGTCAAAGTGTCACTAAGTCAAAACAAGACTCTTTTTTTAAAATCCTTGAAATTAACATTCTAAGAACAAGGAGATGAGTGGACCCAGGTGCTTGACTCTTCAGAAGAAAGGCCAGCCGATGAGTGAGAGGAGTGACAAGAGAAATGCTTGACAAGACAAATGCTGGAAGTGTGGATCCTTTCGGAATATGCTTACTGCTTGAGATAATGTCTGAAGGTTGAGACTGATATGAATTATTTAGACCTTTAGGGAGACTCCGCAATGGAATCAATTTTCCTTATCCTTTCTCTTCATAGTCAGACTGAAATGGTCAAGCCTCTGGAGTAAAACTGACTTTACAAACAGCAGCAAGGAGAAAGTTCTAATGCTTGCTACTGTGTTCCTGATAAAACTAAAATTGATTGAGATGCCCCTTGGGAGGTCTCAGGAAAACCTAAATCTTGTTGTTATGAAGCGTTATAATAATTTCCTTTGTATGTCATATTCATGAGAGTGTGATATGCATTTAATGAGAACTCCGATAAGGGGGTAGACGTTTTTCAAAGAGCTGCAGAATAAAGATTCAGAGGCTACGTTGCAAGTTCACATTTTCTTTTTTCCTGGGAGATTTTGGCCTTCTTGCCACAAAAAAAGCATGAGACTCAAGCTTTTGGTGTGAAGGGGGTGACAATACTGGTTTGCCTGGCTTGCTGTGCTGGTTTGTCCTAACTGGTTCCAGTTTATACCTATTGTTTTAACCTAATTATCTCTAGCTCGCCTTTTCACTTTCAAAAGTGCCCTCCTGGAGGTGATAAGTCACATGGTCACTATAGTCATGATAAAGTGTGCCTCTCTCTGGTCTGGGAAGAGGAAACCTCCATTCTGGTACTATTGTTTCCACAAACTAGCTCTATGCTCATAACATATTATTCCTATTAGGGACTCAGTTTCCTTCTCAGTCAAGTAAAGAGGGGTCTAAATCAGGGACCCAGGGACTATCCTCTGGGCAAATACACAATGTTATATGCAAGTTTTTCTATGAATTTTGTTACATTTTTCTGGGGACAGTTTCAGTAGCAGTCATCAGATTTTTGAGGGAAGTCTCATGACCCCCAAATGGTAAAAAACTACACTGGATGAACTCTGTAGTCCCATTAACTGCAGGATTCTTTACTTCTGTGGTTATGATGCTTTTAAAATAGAAGTTGGGAGTCAGTTAAATATTGTCTGAGAATATTTCCACAGTGAGAATTGTATCATAATTGATTTTCCTTCTACCAAAAAACAAATAAATGGGATTTTATTTTTAGAGACAGGCAGCCCACACATTGCAATGATAAAAGGACTCTATGACAAGCAGACAGGAACCCTGCAGTTGGGAATACAGGGCCTTGTCCTTTGGGAAGAGCACAGGAAGGGAAAGAGAAATTCCCCATGGGAAGGCAGGGGTCCTTGAGAAATAAGGATGGTTTGCAAGACATGAGAAATGTCTTTACCTCCTTGTCTAAGATTGACGGAAAAGAGAGTGGAAGATAGGTCATTAAGGAAGTAATTCTATTACAGACTAAAAGAAAGAACAGCAAGCTAGGAGTCTGGGCTCTATTTTTGGATATGCCAAGGAAATGCTGTGTGACCTTGGGCACACCAGTTTCCTCGGCTACAAAACCCGAAAGGAACTACAAGGTCTGGAACTGCTGTGACACGCTTCCCTGCATGTACTCATTTCAGCCCCTTTCCCCCATCAATGACCCTGAGGAAATCTCTCTGTGTCTATTTCCCTTTTTAAAAAAAAATTTTTTTAATGTTTTTATTTATTTTTGAGACAGAGAAACAGAGCATGAGCAGGGGAGGGGTAGAGAGAGAGAGACACACAGAATCTGAAGCAGGCTGCAGGCTCTGAGCTGTCAGCACAGAGCCGGACGTGGGCCTCAAACTCGCGGACTGTGAGATCATGACCTAAGTTGAAGTTGGATGCTTAACTGACTGAGCCACCCAGGCACTCCTTTCCGTGTCTGTTTTCTAAGAATCAGTGCATTTGCCAAAGGTGTTTCTATACTGCATTTTTTTTTTCATAAAGTTTGCCTCATTGAGAACATTTACTATTTGACACCTATTTGCTATAGAGGCGAAATTTGCTCTGAAATTACGGCCAGAGGTTTCCTAGTGCTTTCTCTTGAAGAACTTCTTACTTGAGCAAGGTGGCCTAGAGGCTGCTTTTCTGGTTCAGAGTGGCCACTGAACCAATTATGGAATTGGCTATAAACAGACCAAAAAGTAACTTGGGAAGAATTGTTCAGAGGGTTGGACTGGAGCCTCAGAAACCCCCAAGCCCTTGCCTTGTTGGTAATGGGAAACATTGGGTGCTAACCTATTTCCTTAGACCTTTCATGAAGTCACTCATGGTGATGGTAAAAATGAGCCATTTACCTTGAATGTATTGCTGTGTGGTCCTGAGTCAGAACTTCAGATATAATATTTATATTTGGGGGCAACCCAAATCACAAAAGTAATAACTTGTCAGGCAGCTTTATACAGTAGACTAGAGCAGTGGTCTCCGGAGTGAGGTTTAAGCATCTCAGGGAGCATGTAGTATGATCCACTGGGTCACTAGAAAAACATTAAACTTTGACTTAAACTTTTGTTAGGGGTGCTGAAAGGTATTTTACCGAGGGGGTGTGCTATCAAAAATATTTAGGGGACCCCTGACTGGGTCATTGTCTTTTCTATGCCAACTATTTGTCTTGAGAGGTACATGTATAGAATGTGCTATGCTGTATAGTGAGTAGTAAGATTTCAACTCCATAAGAGCTGCGGGCTCTGAACAATAGGCACTAGACCGTTTCTAAGGTGACAGAATTTACGGGGCTGTGTTTGACACTGTGCCGTAACAGACTGATGATACCAAGAAAAGCACTTACACGAAAGAGATGGCTAATAGACTCGATACAAGGTCTTTTGAAAGCCACTTTTGGGGTGAGCGTCATACAATCCACACATGCTGAGATTCTGGCAGGTTCGTCATAATCAGTGCCCCTCTCCCTCACCACAAGAACGTAAGCTCTTCCTTTTCTGTTACTTCTTGTATCAAGTAGCACTCAAAGCAAACTCTGAAGTTCATTGTAACTCTAGCATCACTTATGTGACTGTCATTCAAAAGAAAAGAGTAAGGAAGAAAAATGGACAAATCTCTATGCAGAAAACAACTGAATTCAAGTAAATTAACACAAAAGTATATTATATATAATAATTATATACATGAATTACATATTTATATACAATTATACAAGTTAGCATTAACTCCTAATTCTTGGTCTAGGCCAGTGGCTCTCTGTCTTTCGTTTTCATTAGAATCATGTGGGAGATTTAAAAAACTACTAAAGCTTGGGACCTATACCCCCAGATTCTGTTTTGTCTGGGTTGGAACCTGGCATCAGCGTTTCTCAAAAGCCCCTTCAACGATTCTGATATATGTGTAGGATTGAGGACCACGGGTCTAGGATTTTAAAAACTCAACCTCCCATGTCCTGCTGACTTGAAGGTCAGCAAGGAATGCTCTGGGGTCTGTTGATTTCTGTGGGAAACATTAAATATTCCAGCTCTCTTTCTCTCCGATTCTCAGGAGAAACTGTATTTTTCCAACCAGTTGAGTATCCCATGCCCTAGAGAACTGACAAAAGTAGGAGCTGGCACTTCTATAACTTAACAGCTGCATGTGAGAAAGCAAGAAACTTGGCATTTGAAAGAATAAATGTCGGTCATCCTATCAGAAATTATTTTCTTTCATCCTGACCTGCTGAAGAGATATCTTCTGATTTAAAATCTCTCCTCTCTCTCCCTCCTACTTGAGTGTGGGCATTAACTTCTTCCTTGCTGCTCTGATAGTGCAACTCAACAAAGGAAAATGCTGATGAATCGTATAATGCTGGAGGAAATCAAGGAAGGAAAAGAGAATTGGCTACCTCAATTCATCTGTCATTTTTCAGAGAAAATGCATGTCTGGATTTTTCTTTTAAATTATTGGTTGCTTTGGGGAGGATGAGGATGAGAAATCTGGGGTGGCTCAGCCATTCTCCTCAAATTGGAGTCTGCAGATAGAACTCATCCATCATTTGGTGCTTTCCCTTTGTGGAATAAACATATTCCTGTTGAGTACCCTTTGATGATTTATGGAGCCACAGGAAATTTGGAGAACCGAAATGATTTCTACACAAAACAGTAACCTAAACTTTTGGGAGGATTTCTCTTTTTGGTTTATTTCTAGGCACTTTGAAATGTAAAAAAGGAGGGGACTTAAAATGTAATAATTGGTATTAAAACAAACGGACAAATAAAGAAATCTGATTAGTCTTCAGCTCTGTCCACCCTTGTGTATGACCTATGTATCCATGAGGGACACACAAGAAAAGAGAGCTTGTGTCATGTGGTTTAGTAAAGGAAATTTAATATGGAGAACTAGTTAAAAAAAAGGGGGGGTGGGAATTGCATGAAATGAAAAAGCCAAAGAAGGAATGGAAAGGTGAAACAGGGTTAGCGACAGCAGTGAGCCACTACCAGGAGGGATCTAAAATGAGAAATGATAGGTTTACTCAGAAGTCCCCTCAATGATTCTGATGTGTATGTGGGGTTGAGGGCCACTGGTCTAGACCTTTAAAAACTCAACCTCCTGAGGGTCTGAAGATAGGCAAAGATAGGCTCTGTGGTCTGTTAATTTCTGTGGTAAATATTAAACATTAAATATTCCAGCTCTCTTCCTCTTTGAGAGGCTGGGGAAGTAGTGTTAGCAGAGGCAAGAAATCAGAGCTGCTGGATGCAGATGGTAACCCTGATGGAAGTGACCCACAGAGGCTGGGGGTCATGGGCAGAGGATTTGTTTGTTTGTTTGTTTGTTTGCTAGACTAGACCTTTTTTTTTTTTTTTTTTTTTTTTTTGCTAGAAAAGGGAAAGAACAAATACTCTTCCTCCCTCCTGCCTCCCAATACGATTCTACTGCCTTCCATTGGCTAAACCTAACAGGAAAACACTCATTTCTAACTGCAATGCAATTTAAGCACAACACAAATTATCACCTTAAATTAATCTTGTTAATTTGAACTGTATTGGTTTGGTAGTTTTATCTCTAATTTGTAAATTTGTTTTGGTGTTATCGTTGTTTAGTGTAATGAGTTTATATCTAGTTTTACATTTGTATATGTATTTAAATAACATTATAATAAAAGTCATTTGTCAACAGTGGGGGATTGTGAGACTATTTTTTCTCCAAAGAGAGGGCATACATTATTCACATTTGACAATAATGGTATAAAATTCTCATAGAAGGAATCACCCAGGATTTAACTGGAGGAACTGGGAAAGGGGATCTGAGGGTTGCCTAAGAGTTGAGTCACAAGGAGTAGGGAGTTCTCAGTTTTGCTTTGGGACAACTTTTTTGCAGACTTTAAAAAGGGAAGACTGTTTACCAAAACTCCAACTCATAGCAAGATTTTGCTTTTATATCAGAAGTATTTAATAAGATATTTTTAACAGGGGTCAGTATAAATGTGGTCCACCCTGGGAGTTGATTCTGTATGTGGGTGATTTTTCCAATATGTTCTTTTTTTCAAATGATGGGCTTTGCAGCCTTTTATGCTCATCAGAAGGAATTATTTTTGACAGATCTGAAGGTGACCTCAAAGTCCAGGCTGGGAGCAGCAGGCCTTGGGTCCCTACTGACAATGAGACATAGAGATGGGGGACCATGAGGTGCCCAGTTTGGGTGATGCCTTGTGTTCTCAGATGGAAGCATTTTGTCTAGGTTCTTTCTAGTCCATACAGAAAACAAAACTGAAACCAAACAAATAAATCCCCACCAGTTCTTTTATTGATTGAGGTATAAATGGCATTTGTGTGAAACAGAATAAGTGGTTGTATTTTTAAATTAAGAATAAGTATGAAACATTTCAAGTATGCAGAAAATAATTTAATGAACATTCACGGATGTAGCATTCAATTTTAAAAACTGCTAATTTTTTGTTATATTTGTTTCAGATCTCTCCCTCTCTTTCTAAATATATATATAACAAGTACAACTAAAGCTCTAATGTTCATTAATATCCACTTATTTACATTTTAATTTTCCGTTAGAGTTCTTTGATCCATTAATTATTTTGGAAATTTCAAATTTTCCAATGCCTGGGATTTTTTGAGCTATCTTTTGGTTGCATTGTGATCGGGGAATATAGTCCATGAGATATCAATTCTTTGATATTTCTTGAGACTTGCTTAAATTTGCCAAATCAGTTTTTACATTTGTTTACTTATTCTTGGGAGAATATTTATAATCTAATTGCTGGGGTAGGGTTCTATATATTTTTATTAGCTCAATCTATGCATTGTGTTGTCAAATTGTCTACATACTCATTAATTTTTGATCCTTTGACCTATCCATTTCTGAGAAAAAAGCATTAAAATATTTTATTGTGATTGTGTATGCATCACTTTCTCTTTACATTTTAATTTTTTTCCTGTAGGTTTTGGAGCTAAAATGTTGGGTAAAACACGAAAAGGATTATGTTGTTTTCCTGGAGAATTATTCTTTTTATTATTAGGTAATGAACTTCTTTATTCCCCCAGTACTTAATGTGTGTTTTGTCTACTATGTATATCAATCCGCTAGCTTTCTCTTGTTTACAATTTGCCTGGTATACATTATTCCAATCCTTTATTTTCTGCCTTTCACTGTTATTATATTCTAGTATGTCTCCTGGGAGAAGCAATCCCTTGGATTATTATCTTGTGTGTTTATTTTTCACCCAATCATAGAAACTTAGAAAAGCACTTGGAATACATTATACATTTGATTTAAAAATATGAAGGGCGTAGGTGAAGGGGATGAAGAGTGAAAACTTTCAGTTATAAATAAGCCACAGAGATGCAAAGCAGAGCACAGGGAATATAGTCAGTAATACTGTATTAACCATGTATGGTGACAGATGGTAACTAGACTTATCAGGGTGATCATTTCATAATGTACACAGTCAAACCACTGTGTTGTGCACCTGAAACTAATATTATATATATATATATATATATATATATGGACTGTAAATAATCATATTTTTCTCATATCTGGTATTTTAGGTCTATCTTACCGTTAAACTTTCCAGGTGAAATCTTATAATTTTCTATATTCAAAGTTTATTTACCAACTTCATTGCTTAACAGCCTTTCTTGTTCCTCGTTTCTTGGGAATTAATTTCCTTTTATTCTGTGAGGGCCTTTTCATTCTTTGTTAGTCTGGACACTTTTATTTTATTTTCATTATTGAATGACAGTTTAACTTGGTAAAATATTCTAGGTTGAAAGATATTTGGCCTTAGCACTTTGAAGAGATTTCATTTTCTTCTGTCCTCTGTTGTTGCTATTGAGAAGTCTGCTATCAGTCCAATTGTTCCTTTTTGGTAAAATGATTTTTTTAATTTCAATTGATTTTAAGATTTTCCTCATTTGTGTTCTACAGTTTTACTCCAATGCACCTAAATGTAGATTTATTTATATTTTTTCCTTCTGGCTTTGCACAATCTCTTCAATGTGAGGATCTGTATCATTTTTCAATTCCAGACATTACCTCTTTGGATCTTCCTCATTTTCTCTAGGAGCATTTCTAGAAATTCTATTAAATGGATGCATTTTAGGCCTTACAGTCTGCCTTCCATTTTTCTTATTTCTCATCTTTTATATTTTTACATTAAAAAGTCTCACCATGCTACATTCAAAGTAATGTATCCTCAGATTTTTCTTCTAGTTAGCTAATTTTCTCTTCATCACTGTCCAATCTTTTGTTTAGCTAATCCATTAAATATTTAGATTTTTTTTAATCTTTTATTTCCAGATTTCTACGTTGTTATTTTTAAGATTTTTCATGTTCTTTTGTCATAGTATCTTATTCTTTCATCATAGATTTTATTTCTTCTTTTATCTCTTTAGACATTTAAACTCTTTATTTTATACTGTCTTCTAGGTAGTATAAAGTTAATTGGAAGTGATATTTGCTTTTCTGTAAGGCTTTTCTTGACAGACTTTTCGACCATCATTTATGTTAGATCTTTACTTCATATATTATATAAATTTTTTAGCTGAAAACTACAAGTTTTAATTGGTGTTATCTATTTCCAACACATAAATTACTAAAATCATACATAAGTTTTTATTGTAATATTATTTTTAGCATATTTTTTCCTCCTCTATGGAAATCCCTTCTGGAATTCCCAGTGGAATTCCTAAAGAAGTTTTGCATTCTTCAAGGACCCTGGGCTAACCAACCCAGGAGCAGTGTCTATGTCCATCTCAAACTGGGGAGTCCCATATCTGAAGGAATGTGTAATGTCAGTCTCCAGGTGTAGGAATGCATGGGCTTGGGACTTCAGTTTCTTTTTCTTTCTTTCTTTCTTTCTTTCTTTCTTTCTTTCTTTCTTTTGCATGCGTTCATCTTTTTTATTTTTATTTTTTAAATTTACATCCAAGTTAGTTAGCATATAGTGCAAAAATGATTTCAGGGGTAGATTCCTTAATGCCCCTTACCCATTTAGCCCATCCCCCATCCCTCCAGTAATTGGGACTTAAGTTTCTCATGAGAAAGTGTTCTTTTCTCACCCCAGAGCCTAAGGCAGAGACAAACCTCACTGCTTGTTGAGAGGTGGACTTTGTCCCATGTTTTACACTGAGGTTTAGCCCTTTATCAGAGTTTCAGCTTAATGCAAAGGTCTTAGCTGCAACTGTCCTTCTTGCACAGCCCAACACATCCTACCTTGTCCTTACGTAGATGCGTCCGGGCTCATTTCTCAGTCTGATGTGGGCCCCCTGCACCTCCCATTCCTGGACTACTGAAACATAGTTTCTTGGCTTTTCTGGCTTTTCTTTATTTCTGTTCCCCTGGATTTCCTCTATTTCTTATGAACTCAGCTGGGCATTTAAAAAAGAATTGCCATTTAAATTTTTTTTTTATCTAGCATTTCTAGATATTTGTCATTAAAGTCATTCTACTTTACCTCCATTGCCCATATTGACAGAACTAATTTATTTTCTATAGAAAAATATAATATATTGTGTGTACCCTAGGCTCTTAGTGAAAAAATTAGAGCGTTGAGATATATTCACATGGTGCTGGTAACTACTAGTAATTTCTATGAAAAAAATATCTGTTCAGTGGATGTTTGGCACCAAATACCAAGTCTTTTTTATCAACCCTTTCCTTTTTTAAGCTTTTAAAAACTTATTTAAAAAATATTCTTCATTCGGTGGACATACTTAAATTGTGTGGCCAGTAAAAGTGACTGTCATCTTAACACAAGAAAAAAAACAAGTTGAAATAAATTTTTGATTTATTTGTGTTTTGTGGTCATACACCATTCATATTATGTTGGGGGGGTGGGTGGGTAAGTAAGTTGCTTAATGTGTAAAATGCACCACATAGAAACATCAGCTAACCAACAACTATGTATCTAAAAGATTCCTCTATAAAGCAGATTCTAAAAGTTGCTTCTGATCTGTTCATAACAAAGACGGTCATGGAAGGGTGAAGAAGGACAAAGACAAAACTCTCAGCTCAATGCAAGTTCTACATTAAATTGATACAGTGAGTCAGAACTAATCACAGGGTTTGGAATGGACAGTCCTTGTCTTCTGACCACCTAGCCTCCATTCCAACCTCTTTAATAAAAGTGCCCATTTCCTTTGATGAAACCATTCTCCATGAATCTGTATAGCTTCCATAGGACTGTAATTTAAGATGCCTGGCTTCCTGTAGGCAATGTCCCAAATTGGTTCAATTAGACTTTCTATCCTGGGATTTTGAAGCTTGAGTTTAGTGAAAAAGATTTGGAGAATAATTAGCAGTGGCACTTTCTATCAATTCCTGCTATCCAGGTTCCAGGAACTGCCCTCTTTTTCTTTGAAGGGAGCACTTTTTTTGAGCTCTGTTTCTATTAGCTGTCCTTTTAGTTAGTGACCTTTGCAATATTCTTATGAGAATTTCCTTTTCAACTTAAGCTAGCAGAATCAGTATCTGTGGTTGGCCACCAAACAACCCCTGGAGGGCTTTGTTCTATACATGAAATGCTTTCCTGTATTAAAATAGCTTTTGGCAAATTAAACTTCATTTTAAAACCCACATTTTAAGTGAAACCAATGGTGAAAGTAATGTAACACAATTGCTTCTTAATATGTTAATTTTGGAGATCAATTATGTTTGCATTTTGAGTTTTCTTCAAGTGTGTTTCACCTAGAATTGTGCTTTTAACAAATGTCGCTGATTGTGTCTTGGCAGGCATAAGTTGACTTGGTGTTTATCTAAGTCTATAAAATAAGTTTACAGTGTAAACATGAGGCTCCACTATACTTATTGTTAAGCTTATTCAAACAAGGCTGGATGGGTGCTGTGTGCAGAGTGGTCAAGAACTTCTGTGGTCACATATTTGCTGAGTAGAAAGAGTGGATTTTGTTCAAGTTCCTTTTTTTTGAATTTTCATAATTAAGAAAGGGTTTTCAGTGTTTTATCATTTTGAAATTGCTGTGTGTAATAGGAACTAATGAATCACTTTGTCATTATGAAAAACCAAAGTAAAATTAGAATGTTGGTTTGCAAAAGCACATTGGCAGTTGTTCTGTTCAGAGTTGTGTAAGTTGTTCTGTGTGTGGCTGTTCCATGAATCGTTAAATAATATACAAACCCTGATTTCAGGCCTCTGTGGCTTGGATGAGGGTGTTATTCCTGTCTGGAGTGCCCCATTCACTGTCCCTTTGCCTACTGAAGTCCTACTCATCTCTCAAGGCCAACCCAAACATTACCTTCCTCTGGAACCTCCTTAAGTTCCACCCAACAGAATTAGTCACTGTCATTTGGGCTCCCTAATTCTTTCTTCATCCCATTGGAGAGCCTATGCCCTCAACTAGTAGACTGAGAAAGATGAGAAGTGGGGAGGCACTGGCCCAAAGCTACATATAAGATTAATGTCTCAACATCTGTAATCAAATTTTATCTTCTTAGAAACTAAACACTCTGCTTCCTCATTTATATACGAACTACCTTTAATAAATTTCTCAGAATATCTAGTATATACAGTATTGCCAAGAAACCACAATTATCTACGGATGGATATTGATAAAGCACATTGTGGAAACCAGCATATCCCTTTCCCCTCATTCTTTATTTGTTTCAGTTTAATGTTACCAAATGATTCCCACTTTGAGTACTCTAATTTTGGGGAGATCCAACAATCCTTTTCAGGGATGAATCCATTTTGGGGGTACTTTTAATTTATCAGTCATATAGGGAGCTTGAGGAAAGATGTGTTTTAGTTTTGTTTATTTTTCTTCCTAACTTAAAAGCAAATCTGTTCCAATTTAGAATTAGCTATGTCCATTGCTCATCTTTTGGTGATTGGAAGTTTGAATAATGGCCTTCACAGATACCTGTGGCTCACATGGCATAGTCTAGAGGCCCCATGTGGCTTGAATATCCTTTGGCACCACCCTAGACTCAGCTTGAATTGGACTTCATGTTTCACACACAATCTTTCCCTGACCGTGGAGCTATTTTTATTTTTGCTTCCTGTGCTCAGATTATCCTACCTCTATTTCTTTGCTTGGCTAAGACCTACTCATCCTTTAAAACTCTACTGCTACTCCACTGCTGATTTTCAAAAAATATTTTGAGTGCCTATTATTTTTCATGGATTCATGACAGATAAGAATGTAAAATTCACCTGGGTTGTTCAGTTAGTTAAGCATCTGACTCTTGATTTCGGCTCAGATCATCATCTCACGGTTTGTGGGATTGAGCCCTGTGTTGGGCTCTGTGCTGACAGTATGGAGTTTGCTTGGGTTTCTCTCGCTCCTTCTCCCTCTGCTCCTCCCCTGCTTGTTGTCTCTCTCTCTCTCTCTCTCTCTGTCTCACTCTCAAAATAAATAAATATTTTTTTAAAAAAGAATGTAAAATTCTAGTAAAGAACACATACAAGCAAGTAAAAATAAATAAGTTATTCTTCAATTATGAGGACTACTCAGAAAGAAAGAAAGTGCAGTGTGATAGAGAGTGTCTGGGAGCAGGGTTTCTTTAGACAAGTTGTACAGGAAGGACTTTTGGAAGAAGTGACATTTGAGTTCAGCCCCAAAAGGGAAGCCTTCAGTGACCTCCTCCTAAACTAGATCCATCTATTTAAGCATATGGAATATCTTATCTAAAGATGTGTGTACCTTTGGTATCTGCCACAATGTGAGCATGTTTATGTATTGCAGTGGTGCACTGGTAAATGTTTAACAAAAAGCCCAGATTTGTATTATTTGCCAGTTTCCGTAACATAAATACTTTCACCATGGCGGATTTCAAGCTGCTAACTTAATTACTGAAGCAAGATTGGGGAGCAACACACAGAATTGGCTCCATGAAAGCTATTAGAAGCCAATTTGTGCTGGTTTCAGCATACCACTGTATCTGTCTTTCTCTCCAGGTTGTTTGCTATTTGAGGCAAGTAATAAATGTTTGTTGAATCAATGAATTCTCTCTTATGCATGCACCTACTCAATCTAACCCATTATTGTTTTTTTTTTTAAGTTTATTTAGTTATTTTTGAGAGAGAGAGGGCAAGTGAGAAGGGAGAGAAAGAAGGAAGAGAGAATCCCAAGCAGATTCTGCACTGTCAGCTTAGGGCCTGATGTGGGGCTTGATCTCACGGACTGTGAGATCATGATCTGAGCTGAGATCCAGAGTTGGATGCTTAGCCAACTGAGTCACGCAGATACTCCTAACCTATTGTTTTTAGTGTTATTATTATCAAGTGTGGTCGCTACAGGTGATGTAAATAGGAATAAGAATTATGTAACTATTGTATGGGTGTCTTGAAATTCAATGATGAAAATGTTTATCTAGCACCAGCATTTTATACAATATTGCTTCTTATCCCAAACCAAAGGTTTGAATGAATTAGGAAAGAAAAGAAGAAAGACATATATCAAAATTTGCAAACATTATCACTATACCTGGTACCATGTTGGAAAAGAAAAATAAATCTAGATAAGTTATGCATTCTATAAAGACAAAGAAGACCTAGAAGACTATATTTCAGACATGGTGATGAGAAAATAAATTGGTTTTAACCTAGTCATCATTGTTTCCTAATAAGAGGTGGGGACCATGATTTTATTCTTTGGGTATACCTTAAATAAATTTGCTTTGTGAACAGAGGAAAACATGAACTAGTGAATTTTGATGGTTCTTCATTTTGATGTTTATTTCCATAGATTTTTTTCTATTGAAATATAGTTGACATACAGTATTATATTAGTTTTAGGTGTATGGTATAGTGATTCAACACTTGTGTACATTACAAAATGATCACCAAGATTTCTAGATACCATCTGTCACGACACAAAATTATTGAGATGTTATTGACTATATTCCCTATATTGTACTTTACATTATTTTCATCGACTTTGAAACGTAAAAATGGTGGAAGAAAAGCAAACAGAACCCCAAAATGTCTAGAAAATACTTATATGTTTAAAACCAGAGGGATTTCAAAGTGATTTCCCAGACTAATCTAAACACATCAAAATTTTCTTGGATTATTTGATAAGGTCTAGAACTACCACCTCCCCATATCTCCAATTTATATGGCTTTCATTGTGTGTTTCTTATTAGCTGAAATTTTATACTTAGAGCGCTTAGGAGATTGAAGATGATTTCTATCTCTTTACTACTCCTTCTGTTGAGAGTAACATTCCAGGACTTCTGAGGCTAGATGAGAAGACCCTTGCATTTACCTTGAGTCTTCTGCACCACCTTCTGTGTGAGATCTGAGCTGCCATGTAAAAAGTCCACCAGGGCAACAAAACCTAAAATAAACAAATGGGATTACATCATACTAAAAATCTTTTGCATAATGAAGGAAACCATCAACAAGACCAAAAGGCAACCTACTGAGTAGGAGAAGATATTTGTAAGTCATACATCTGATAAGGGGTTAATACCCAAAATGTATAAAGAACTTACACAACTTAATAAAAAATGATTTAAAAATGGGCAGAGGACTTGAATAGACTTTTTTTCAGAGAAGGCATACAGATGGCCAACAGGTGCATAAAAAGATGTTCAACATCACTACTACATCAGGGAAATGCAAATCAAAACCACAGTGAACTGTCACCTCATACCCGTAAGATTAGTTATTATCAAAAAAACAAGAAATAACAAATGTTGGTGAGGATGTAGAGGAAAAGGAATCCTCATACATTGTCGGTGAGAGTATGAAATGGTGTAGCCACTATGAAAAACAGCACAGAGGTTCCTCCAAAAAATTAAACATAGAACTACCATACAACCTAGCAATTCCACTTCTGTGTTTTTATTTGAAGAAAACAAGCAAACAACAAAACCAATTTGAAGAGATATATGCACTCTAATATTTAATGTAGCATTATTGACAATAGCCAAGATATGGAAGCAACCTAAATGTCCATCAGTAGATGAATGGGTTAAGAAGATGTGGCGTATATACACAGCGGGATATTAATCAGTCATAAAAAAGAATGAACTATTGCTATTTGAAACAACATGAATGGACCTACAGGGTGTTATCCTAAGTGAAATAAGTCAGACCAAGAAAGACAAAACGAACGAAACAAACGGGAACAGATTTATAGATACAGAAAACAAACTGTTCATTACCAGAGAGGCGTAAGGGTGGGGGGTATAGGCAACATAAATGAAGGGAATTAAGAGGTATAGACTTCCAGTTATAAAATAAATAAGTCATAGGGATGTAATATACAGCATAGGAAATATTGTAATAACTGTATGGTGACAGAGTTGGTAACAAGTTTTGTTGTGGGAATCATTTTGTGATGTATAAAAATATCAAATCACTATGATGTACATTTGAAACTAATGAGATATAGTATGTCGATTTTACTTCAATAAAAAAAAAGTTTACAAATGAAAACAAAACAAAACAAAAGCCCATGATTACCCTGAGACTACAATGCTGGAAGAGCCATGACTAAGGACTTTGGTTAACAGCTCCTGTTGAGCCAGCCTTCCTATCATCCCCACCAAAGAAGCAGTCAAGTGAGTAAATCTGTCTATATCTTCTAGACCATCTCATCTGCCAGTTGATTATTACCAAGTGACCTTCATCAATACCACTTGAAACAAGGGAATCACCCAGATAGTTGCTGCTCAGTTTCCTGATCCACAAAATTATGATGTATGAAATCAATGTCCATTACACATGAAGAGAAACTGAAACATATATTTTCCTTCCTTTCTTCCTTCCTTCCTTCCTTCCTTCCTTCTTTCCTTCCTTCCTTCCTTCCTTCCTTCCTTCCTTCCTTCCTTCCTTCCTTCTTTCCCTCATCCCTCCCTCCCTTCCTTCCTATGGTAGGCTGAATAAATGGCCCCAAAGGTGTTCAAGTTCAAATGCCTGGAACCTTTGATTATGTTACCTAATACAATAAAAGAGATTTTACAGACATAATTAAAGGAAAGATTTTGAGGTGGAGAATTATCCTGGATTATAAAGTGGACCTAATGAAGCCACGGTATTAAGAGGCCACAGGAGGGTCAGAAGATGGAGAGAGGTAAAGTCATAAGTGGAGATCAGAGAGGAGAAGATGGCTTTGAAGATGCGGGAAGGGATCATGAGCCAAGGACTAGCCAAGTGGCTAGAGTGTCCAAAAGGAATGCAGCCCTGGAGACTCATATTAGACTTCTGACTACCACTTCTATAAAATAAAAAAAACTGTGTTTCAGCCACTAAGTTTGTGGTAATTTTTTATAGCAGCAAGAAGAAACTAATATACTTCCTTGGTTTTCAAAAATTTTTGCAAAAAGTAGTATATTTAGTATACTTATTTCTAAATATTATTTTTGGTCTTATTTTTTTATATAAAAATTTTTTTAATGTTTATTTTTCAGAAAGAGAGAGACAAAGACAGAATGCAAGTTGGGGGGTGGGCAGAGAGAGAGGGAGACACAGAAACCGAAACAGGCTCCAAGCTCTGAGCTGTCAGCACAGAGACCATTGAGGGGCTTGAACTCAGACTGCGAGATCATGACCTGAATCGACGTCTGAAGCTTAACCGACTGAGCCACCAAGGCACTCCTATGGTCTTATTTTTAAGACCATAAACTCTGGAACCAAAATGTCTGAGTTTGAATTCTAGTTTTACATGGTGTCTTATCTTGGACTGTTCTATTTAAATTCTCTGTGCTTCTGTAAGTTAGGAATAAATGAAAATCTTCAAGGGTTGTGAGCTAACACATGTTAAGCATTAAAAGTAGTGCCTGCACTATACACATGTTAATTATTATCATTATTTTTATCTTCATAGATGTTACATTTAATAATTAAAAGATAATTTATAATTAGAGACTAACATTTTCTTTTTTTATTAATTAGTAACATCTTAATGAAGATTACAATATAGACCATAGTTTAGTTTCTTTTGAAATTATTTACTCAATTTTTTTCTATTTATTACAATAACATGCACTGGGGAGCCTGGGTGGCTCAGTAGGTTGAGAGTCTGACTCTTGATATTGGCTCAGGTCATGATCCCAGGGTTATGGGATTGACCCTGCCTTGGGCTCCATGCTGAGTGTAGAGCCTGCTTGGGATTCTTTCTGTCTTTCTCTCTCTCCCTTTGCCCCTCCTTCCTGCTCACACTCTGTCTCTAAAAAAAACCTTTAAAAATAACATGCACTAATTTTAGCAAATTTTGAAAAGCTTTTCAACTTATAAAGAGAAAAGAGAAGGTATTAATGGTCCTATCAGTCTTCTGGAATCCATTACTGGTAATATTTTGACATATTTCTTTCTAGATTATTCTATATTTGAAGAAAAGGCTGAGGTAAGATTGTATATATAGTTTCACATCCTGGTTTTTTTTCACCTGTTTATATCATAAGCATTTTTCAAGCAGCACCAGAATGTAGCAATAACTCTAATGTTGGACATTCAACAGTTTAAAATTCTCCTTATCGTAAGTAATGATAGAATAAATATTTTGTACATAAATCATTTGTGGTAAAATATACATCATATAAATTGACCACAGAAACCCTGTTAAGGTGCATTTCAGTGGCATTAAGTATATTTACACTATTGTACAACCATTGCTGCCATATAGTTCCAGAACTGTGCATAAATCTTAGCCTGGATTTCAGATTGTCTGTGCATAATAGGTTCACAGAGAGTAAACTATTGCATTAAAGGAAAAAGATATTTTTAAGCACATCCAGAAAGGCTGTACTCATTAGCTTTCAAGGGTACAAGAATGTTGATCTTATATCCTCATTTACACTGAGTCTCATTCAAAACATCTTTGCTAATTTGACAAGTAAAAAATAAGATGTTTTATTTGCATTTGATTATTATGAGGCTGAACATTTTCTCATATATTAATTAACTGTTTCATTGTATCTTTTGAAACGCCTGTGTGTTTCATCCATTTAGCTAGCTATTAGGGTGTTTGTATTTTTATTGTGTAATGAAATGAGTCAGATTCAGTTCAATTCAACTCCATTCAACACATTTGTATTCGGTTTTTATGCTCCTTTGGTAGGTAACACGGAGGATACAGAAGATTTCTCAACTTTAAAACAAATAAGTCACAGGGAACTTTTGGTTATGGGGGAAAGGAGAGGTTGGAGAAGAAAGAGGTGAAGGGAAAGATAGAGAAGACAAATTTTCACACTCTGTTCTGCAGAACGCTGGTCACTCCACGGGGCTGCCATGGGCCAGGAGGAAGTGAACTGCAACTCTGGCCGGCTTTCCTGCTTCAACAAGGGGGCCTATTATCTGTTTTATAGCTTAGTTTCTATGTAGGATTTATTGGAGGAAAGGATCTCTGGGCTAATAAATGTTTAAAAACAACAAACCTGGACTAATGGTTTTCAAGTAATTGTGTATAAAGTAACATGGGAAGCTTGTTAAAAATGCAAATTCCGGGCACCTGGGTGGCTCAATTGGTTGAGCACCAGACTTCAGCTCAGGTAACGGCCTTGGTTAGTGAGTTCTAGCCCCACATTGGGCTCGCTACTGTGAGCCTGTCAGTGCAGAGCCTGCTTCTATCCCCCTCTCTCTGCCCCTTCTGCTTGTACTCTCTCAAAAATAAATAAACATTTTTTGAAAAATCGCAAATTCCTCCTATCCCAGAAGACTCTGTGGGTGAAGCCAGGGTATTTGCATTTTAATCTTCTGGTAGGTCAGCTCCTAGAAACACACTTGGGGAAATATTGCTACATTCTGTTTCCCAAATTGTAGGATTTACCAGATGACTCTAAGTAGTACTCAAGATTTTCTTGAGTGGGATCAAATAAAACTGACATGGCATTACATACTATGGAATGTACTTTCTTTGCCATTCTCTTTCAGACCTTCCGAATGTATCAAGAGGAAGTCTCAGTTTGATGCTGATCCGTCTTTAACATCTAACACATATTAACCTCTATTTTAAGAAAGAATAAACTCAGAGGTCTTGGGCTCAGAGCTTTAGTAGGTGATAGTATCTAGTTAAATTTTAATGACATTGTTTTTATTTTTAAGGCTTATTTGTCTGGTTATCTTGTAATTATGAAAAATTACATTGGAATTTTAATTATGGCATGATAGGAAGATAGTGAGAGATGACACTGGAAGTGTTATGGGCAAAAATAGTGAACGTTGAAGCCAAATTAACCAAATCTATGTGTCACTGCTTTGGCTATGAAACTTCGAGCCAGAAAGAACATATATAAATCCAGAACAGGGATTGATGTTGGTTGAGAACAGAAGTGCTGGTGGCTAACAAGTTTGGGGAACATCATTGGTTACTGTGCCCTTGGTGGAGGGATAAAGGGGGAAGTTTGTCCTTCGCAGCTTGTTCTGTGGTTCCCACTGCCCACTGCCTTAACACAGGTGGCACGCTTTGCTGTTTAACCCTGCAGATGCTTCAGGTTAAAAGAGGACAACTTATGTCTGTCTTCAGTGGCACGAACGTGATACTTTGCAGGACTAAAGAGTACTAGGACCTGCCAGCTGGCAACCCAGTATTTGGCAGGACATTGAAGATGCTGCCTTGAGCAGTTACAGACAATTTCCCTCCGTCTCTTTTCTCATGCTTTGGAATTAAAAAAAAAAAAAAATCACTGAGTCATCGTGCCCTGTGAGGCATCAGGACTCTAAGAGGGTTTTGCAATGCTTTCCCTTTTAAAGCATGATAGAGACTGGATTATTATTGGCTAAGAAAGTTTCAGTTAAGAAACAAACTCATTCAAATGTTATGGATTTGAAAAGGCTGATCCTAAACCAACAGCCTTGGCATTTTCTGATTGAGTGTTTAGTATTCCCACAGGAGGTGTTATTTACAATGCTAGCAGTTCCCTGCACAGCAATCATTTAATTCACTAGCTCTGGTCTACCCTATTATCTAATTTACTGAGCAGATCTTCGTTTTTAAAATGTCGTATCATTTTATTTAGTAAAAACATTGTAAATGGAGGATATCTGCCGCCATGTCTATAATGAAATTATTTTCCTATTCTTATTTTATGTATGTATAGGTAAGAACTCTAAGGTAAAATAAAATAACTCTTACAATCCTATAACAATTTCATCCCTTATAACCAGGGCTGAAAATAAAGCAACAGAGATATATATTCGTCGCAAACTTGTTCTCAGTGTCTCTTCCTTTTTTAAAAGTTTATTTATTCGTGTTGAGAAAGAAGGGTCAAGCACGAGCAGGGGAGGGGCAGAGAAAGAGGGAGAGAGAGAATCCCATGCAGGCTTCAGTCTGTCAGCGCAGAGACCAACGACAGGGTTTGATCTCATGACTGTGAGATCATGACCTGAGCCGAAATCAGGAGTTGGATGCTTAACCGACTAAGCCACCCAGGCGCCCCAGTGTCTCTTCCTTTGTAGATCATTCTCTTGGAAATTGGACACCTCCTGGAGTTCTATATGATTTATTCTGGGATTCTGGGACTATTAGAGACCTTGGGTTAGGCATTATTTTCAAAGAAAATTATTCACTATATGAGTTTTCCTAGGCTCCATTCTCTCTTTCAGTCCTTGGGAATAATGTACCCTGAGCAGGAAGAAGGCACCTTCCTTGCCCCTCCTCCATTTTCCCCTCCAATGTGGGTTGGGTGTTGCACCAACTGATAGGTTGCCAGTGATGATTATCCATCCTTCTTTATTAGCATTTAGTGCCCAAGGGCATGTGAAGGCACACAACGTCAGTCTTCAGACACCTTATCTACAGGATTTGGGGTGGTGGAAGAAAGAGAAAAGACCTTTTGCCTACTCATCGAAAGCAATTATCATGTAACTTTGAGTCTGGCATTGTGGTGGGATGTGCACCCACAGTACTGAATGGTCATTCTACTGGCTGAGTGTTCACACTGTGTGAACTCTCATATGGAAAACCCATATTTATGGCATGGCAGAAATGTCAATGTTTACCCTTTCACCAAATTTGTGGGTGGGATAAAAGGTAGCCCTAAACTTTATTGGCTTCTTTGGTCTTTCATATAAGAGGATTGAATGCTTTCAGGAATAGGGATCCTGTGACATTTCACCATGGTAAGTGGAAGTAAGACAGCATTTGTGGTAGCATCTATGGGTGTGGTACCAGAACTGTTACAAAATCCTTCCAGCTGCCGTTTCAGAGAAATCACTCCTGAGCCTCCCTATGTGGCTCTCCTATTTCACTCTCTCTCCTAACTCTGACTCTGGGTAGATGAACTGAAGCAGACAGATTCATTAAAAGTCCTCCACTGAACTTGTCCGGTGTGATTTCTCTTGCCTCAAGGATGTGGACACGGCTTTGGTCCTCTTCCTATCTCATTCCTCTGCCGCCCCCACCCCTTCCATTAGGACATAGAAGATTATTCATCAGGTGAAGGCACTGCACAGTGATTTTTTTTAACAGGAGAAACCTCCTGTCAGAGATAAATCCTGCTTCAAGTGTAGGTGGTTGTGAGTCCGAAGTGAAATGTCGGTATGGCATTTCAGCACTTTCAGTAGGAGCCCCCAAGGGCCAAATAAATCATACAGCAAGGTTATAAGACACTGAATTTGGCTTGAAATAGAATCTGAGCAAGTGATTCTGTTTTACCACACCAGAGGCCAAGTTCGTTCTAAAGCAGCCACAGTCAAGACGAGGGTAGGCTTCTGGGGGGTCAAGGTTTGAGAGAACTACATTGGAAGTTATTAAGAAAAAGAGCCTATTCCTCGGCTCTTTTTGGGTTCTGATAGCTGTTGCTAGATAGAAGTAAGCTGAGCTCTCTTCTCCTGATAGCCCAGAGCACCCCAAAACAACTAGTGTATGAGGAATTCAGGTTATATAAATGGTGGAATGGTGGTCATGTGCCAATCTGGCACACACCAGAACATGTGATATCTTCATGGTCCAGGAATCCCAACCATATGTGGGACTGTGATATGCATAAGGTGATTTCAGTCTTTCTTAGGTAATGCCAGATAGTGTGTAATCTTCACTGTCCCTGGAGAACAGGGCACATCGTGTAAGGGGACGATCTGCTAAGATTGCTATCTTAAGGAAAAGAACCTGTTGCAGAGCACGTGTTGTAGTCCAAAACAATTGACCACGATTAACTGATTGGACTTGGGGTCAGATCCCAGAACCTGGGCACCCTACCACTCTTTCCCTTGCCCTCCAGCTTTGATCAGCCTTTTCCTGTGATTGTGCAGCCAGGAAAAAACAAGTGTGATGATTTACCTCTTGCTTGGCATTTGGGAAATGGCTGCCCTTTAGAACTTGACTCTGTTCTTCTCTTTGGTATTTCACTGACCTCTCCTCTTGAGCCACTCTTTACTCTATTCTTTTGAGGTCCTGATGTCTTAGATTCTCCATGGAGTTAGGAATGCTAGCAATCCAGCAACGTATGCTACGTATACTCTGACAACTGATAATGTTAGGTTCAAGGAAAATCTTAAGCAACCCTTTAAGGTCCTCATATGAAACTGCATTCTGATCAGTATACCAAATACTATTTTGAAAAGTCATATAAGCACCGGTTTCAAAGCAAAGGGGGTAAAAATGCTTTGCATCATGCTTTTAGAGCATGCCAGAAATTTCATATGAAAAGCACTTTTTACTTGTTTGCCAGACAAGAACTCCAGCTGATTTCAGCTGTTATTTTGTGTATACAAACCAAACAAAACCAAAAGAGAAGGGGGCAGGGGTGGGAGAAAGAAAAAAAAAATATTTTTCCGAAGAATTTTGTTATCAGTAATGCTATGCAGCCTGGCATAACACACTCGACAATATCAAAAGAGATGATATATAAATGTAATAGGGAGCAGTGTAATTCTGTTTCATGATTTGGCCAGAAAAAACAAATTACATTCAGTGACCTGAGGCAACCTGACTTCATTAGACCCCTGGTCCTTATACACATTACAATTTTGCCCCAGTAAAGATATTATAAAAGAAAGGTTACGGGGGCTTTCAGAGAGGACACCCTATCCTTTACAATTACATCTGATTTATGAACTGCTTAAACTATTTCCCAAAGTCTGTCTTCACAGCCTCTAGCCTGTCTGATAAACATTGCACAAAAAGTCCTGCCGGTTTGCAAGATCTGAGTATTTTGTGTCTGAAGTCCCCTTTTGGACCCTGGGAGGAAGGAACACTGAAGTCTCCAAAGAGCTGCGGGTGACAAATGTCTACTGCATTTCCTGATGGCAGGAAACAAAAGGGGGACTTGAAAGACAAAACACACACGCTGTGGAAGCCTTGCTCCTTCAGCTCCTTTGGAGCCAAATGCTGACCTATCTGATTTTTAGACCCCCACCCCCTTAGATCAGCCATTCTCCTGCTCACATTGTGGACTGCTCTCCAGAAATATACCCTTTTTGGTTTAAAACTAGATGAAATTAGGGGTGCCTGGGTGGCTCAGTCTGTTGAGCTTCTGACTCTTGATTTGGGCTCAGGTCATGATCTCACCGTTTGTGGAATGGAGCCCCGCATGGGCTGTCAGCACAGAGCCTGCTTAGGATGCTCTCTCTCTATCTCCCCCTGCCCTTACCCCACTCACACCCTTTCTCAAAATAAATAGATACACTTACAAAAATGTAAAAGTAGATGAAATTATATAATTCCCAGGCCCACCATTTTCTCACAGCCGGTGAGGGAGTAGCTGGGAGGATCTGGATTAGCCTTCACCTCCCAACCCCCACAGCCTTCTTCTCAAAAGTAAATCTAGAAATATATAGAGAGCATAACTACACAGTCATCTGGCAATGGGTGAGCATGATTACCTTTCAAAATAATAATGACGCCAAACTTCATAGAAAGAAAAAACAGTTCTCTTTGTTCCAAAGACCCCAGGATGTAGATAAATATCTCTCAAGGCATAAATACAAAGACTTTTTTTTAGAACTGGTCCATCTGCTTGTCTAGACTTATAGGAAGTCATCATAAAACTGTTATTTTCAATGGGCCCAATTCTCTTCCAATACAACCCTATCTGCCCCAGAACTGAAATGAATCCCAGTTTCAAAATGGGTCTGGCAACCTTAGGCATGTTCTTTTCCCATTAGTCTGCTATAGATCTTGATAAACATCATATTAACAAGGGATTTAAAGGTTTTTTGTTTGTGTGTTTTGTTTTTAACGAGGGAAGGGGCTTCTGAGTCAGCCAAGAAGACGATTTCTCAGGTTCTGATGAGAAAGGACTTTGGGTGTGAGACAGTTTGACAGTCTGCTTGGAAAAGCATGCTTACTCCCCTTGGACCTAACACCTTGGCCTCAGAGGGCATTTTGTGGGGCCCTTCTGCCCCCTATGCAAGGCATCAGGCAATGTCATTTGTGGTTTTAGGCTATTGGTTCAAAAGAGACATAGCTTATTATTCCACAGAGAGTATGAGAGCATGTGGGAATTTGAGGGTATTTATGAGTAACTTGCCGGGTAGACACATGAGATCAGCCTCTTCCCGGTTCTCTCCACCACTGAGGAGCTGGGGGTGGGTGGGCAGAGGTGAGGTGGTGCGGTATGGCAGCTGGGACACAAAGTGGGAACAGTTAGCTTGGCCGTATTTAAACTCTTCTTGCCATCTACTTGTGAGATGATTCCAGTGTTTGGTATCCAAGGGAGCTGAGTCTGGGCCAAACTGGCCTTCCTGTTTATAAGAGGAACATACTTTGGAGCCTTATTTGAGAAAGGCTCAAAAGTTTCCTTGGGCATCAAGTAAATGTTAAACAAACAACATATTGATGAACTTTAAAATGATATAAATCAGAACGATATGGATTTAATTTTGCTAGAGTGATCCATGAACTTTAAATATCAAGGGGCAAAATCTTGGACATTTTGGCATTTGTTTTGCTATATCTTCTTATTCAGAAGAGGACAGGTTTTTGTAGGTTTCCCTGAATTAGCAATGAGAATGTTGAGTTTTAATATTTTCTGAGAAAACTAGGAGATAAATTACTTCTTTTGACTGTCCAAGGTAGTGCACCTCATGCAAAATGAAGCAGGCCTAAAGGTGGGGACTTTGCATTTGGCTCTGATCTGTTAGTGATTTAGAGTGGTGATATTGAACTTCTTTGTCTGGGCCTCAGGCTTTCTTTCTGGAAGGAGGAACTGATGGGGCTTGACACTTTAGTGTCCTCACCGAGGTCTTATCAAAGTGATGACACTGTTGGCACGATGGAGGCTTTAACAAGAGGGGTGTGATTTTCCTACCCTTTGGATGTCATGTACAAAGTGCGAACAGGCAGGGCAGTGGAGTATATGTATGTGTGTGTGCATATGCACGCATATGTGTGTGCACACATGTGCTGAAGGTGGTGGACAGGAGACTTATTGCGAGCTTTGTTTCTTTCTCTTCAGTAGAATCCTCCTGATGCCAGACCTTGGAGTAAAAGCCAGGCCCAGGCATTTATCCAGCCACAGGTAGATGTTCTTTTCAGCTACCGCAGGAGACGTTCGACCAGCAGAGCCATTCTCTCGGATGCATGGGATCTTTAGCCTGTGATGATGAGTCCCCATTAGGAGGTGAGAGTAACGATAATGCTAAAGGGATCTGGTGAGAGATGGCTCGGGACAGGGGATGACAAACTACATGACAGCCTAACACGACAGCCAATCAACCCGCACTGGCTGCTGGAGAGCACAGAGAAGCTCTACAGAGAAGTGTCATAATCAGTTTTTGACACCTGTCACAAGTGTGAGAGGGCACACGGTGGCCTTGTGGCGTGCCGTTGTCATTGCCGACACACCAACGGAACATAACAGAGACGACAGAATCAGATGGATCTGGTATCAAATCAGACCCACATGGGAAAGTTATGTGACTTTGAGCAAGTGAGTTAAGTATCTGAGTCCAGTATCTTTCTCTAGAAATGATGACACCTTCCTTGTGGAGTTTCATTGAGGCACAAGTGAGGTAATGCATGTTTTCTCTTATTCTTTTTTTTTTTATTTATTTAGAGAGAGTTAGTGCAAGCCAGGGAGAGGGGCAGAGAGGGAGAGAGAGACAGAGAGAGAGAGAATCTTAAGCAGGCTCCGTGTGCCGAGCAGAGGCCAAAGCGGGACTCAATCCCACGACCCTCGGATCATGAGCTGAGCTGAAATCAAGAGTTGGACACTCAACTGACTGAGCCACTCAGGTGCCCTGTATTTTCTTTTATGCTTATAATCGTGGCTGGTGAAAGGTAACTAGTGTCCAGTGAGAAAGCTGTACATTAGAGACGTGTGGTTTGCACTTGCATCCTTCATTTGTCATCAGTCTGAAGAGACTCTATTAGGAGACTCCAGGTGTGGAAGAGTTTGACTCAGGCTCAGCATAGCCAGATGAAGAGTATCATTCCCTAGATCAGGGTCAAGGTCCTGTCAATAAGAGGCATAGAGGTTTCTGAGATGGCACTAATGGCATGGGCTTCAGTAGGAAGTGATGTGTCATCGTGGTGAGCTGTGGATGCTCTTAGGAATGTGGGAGAAATCCAGCGCCATCCTAGGGTGTTGCCCATTATCTCCTCTCCCATCCGCAGAACCAGAGCTCACCCTTCTTTTGAGACTGCATCCCGTTCCTCTCTGTGATGGGGCAGACATGAAAGTCACTGCCTTTCAGCCTGAGCCCCCGGGATTTGCAATATATGGGAAAAGAACCAGCCATTGAGCCTCTGGGGAAACAGAATCAGGAATAGTAAATGCAGTAGGGCTCTAAAGGTGAAGCAGACGTGGCGTGAGGGAGGGTAGAGGTAGGGTACTGCAGGAGAACCAGGTGGTCACTCTCAGAGGGCTCACCTGTAACATGGAGTGCCCAAGTCATATCTCCCGATCTCTTTGTTTTTTTTTAATGTTTTTGAATGTCTTTATTTTTGAGAGAGGGAGAAACAGAGCACTATTGGTGGGGCGGGGGGGGGTGGGGGGGGTGGAGCAGAGAGAAAGGGAGACACAGAATCCGAAGCAGGCTCCAGGCTCAGAGCTGTCAGCACAGAGCCTGACGGGGGGCTCGAACCCACGAACCATGAGATCATGATCTGAGCTGAAGTTGGATGCTCAACCAGCTGAGCCACCCAGGCGCCCGTCTCCCTATCTGTTGATGGCTTTGGGACAATATCCTTAATGTTTGAAACTTCAGGTTTCAGATGAGCCAATCTTCTAAGTTTTTCCCCTCAATTCCTGTCCTAAGTGTCCCATCTCTTTCACTGCTGTTTTTGAAATGACCTTCAGTTGCACAACTTGTTGCTCACTGCTGCAATCTGAACACACACAGTGCAAACCTTTGCAGTGCCTTACTTTCCAGTGTTTGTGGTTGACAAATATCTTTTCAACGAACATTTTCCCACTATGGTTTAGCATAAATCTGAAGTAGGAAGGGGATTCTCCTCCTCTTGGCCCTTCCTTCCTTCTTTCCTCATCTCTCCCCTCCTCCATGCCTTTCTTCTTTCACCTCTGAGATGGCTGGTTTGATTATCATGGCAATGTGGCATTAAAATTATTTTTTTTCTCTGTAAATGCATTTTGAGCAAATCCTATGATAGCAATTGAGAGATCACATTCAGAAAAGCTTCCTAAAATCTCAAACCCTTCAGTTCATAAATCTTGCAAGCACTGTAATTTATAGATGGGATAAGAACATTCCAACCTCTATTTGGATTCTGCTTTTCCAACTCTCAGGGGTAATGAGATGATGAACGAGTTAATATTTGTTCAAGGATTTGAAGAACAGCAATGTCTTAAATGCTTATGTGCTATGACCTCAAATTTCATTCCTACAGAATTCCCTTTAAGTGAGAAAAAGAAAGGAGAGAGTGGCAGAAACCATATAAAGTATTTCTATCTACTTCTCCCCAGACGTGCAGAACTCCATGGAGGAAGACAGGAAGTGCCCAGGGATGACAATGCTTGCTCAAGAGAGAGTCTTGTTGGACTTAAACAAAGGACAGAATCTATACATGTGCCCTCAGTGGCCACTGCCTTTTTCTGGGTGAGTCCACTTCGCCATGATACCCAGAGTCTCTTTAGTGTCCGGCAGTGTGATCCTTTACCAGGACTTTTCCATCACAAGTTGATACTATAGTGTCAAAAATTCTCTGTCTTCTGTCCCTCAGAGCTCAGACAGATGACTAAATAGCTTCTCTGCTAAAGTAATTTGATCCAGGGCGTTAATCACGGTAACTATCTCAGGAAAGCTTTTTCAACAGTTATTATGGTAAGGAAAACAGATGCAAAACCCAGAACAATAAAAACAGTAACAATAGTATCATTCATCAAGTCCTGACCGTCGGTGGAGGTCTGTACAAAATGCAGACATTAATTAAGCCTCACAGTGAGGCTTATTCTCATTTTACATATAGGGTTGATAGGCTGAGAGAGGTTCAGTAACTTGATTGCAGTCACACAGCTAGGAAACACCTGGGCTGGGATACACACTATAAATCTCAGGTTTTTTAGATTTGTAAGTGGTCCTCTCATCCCCAAAACCTTGTATGTGCCTTGCAAATAGAAGGGGATAAATCAATGTTTATTAACTAAATAGAGTGGACTTATTTGCTATGTGATTTAGGGAAGTCTCAATTTTCCAAAGCAAACATTTTACATTTAACAAATAAAAGAGTGAATATTATCTGTGTTTTAAATCCCATGGCTGAATCAAAGGGAAGGTAATTTGGGTGCTGAGGAATTTTTCACTCATTCAACTGAGAGTTATTGAATGATCTCTCCCCCTCCCTCCACCCCATGGCCTTTGAAGTCATATCACATAAACAAGCACCCGACTACATTGACAAATGACTTAGAAAATGTTAGCAGCACCAACTGAATGATCAAACATTTACTAAGCACACAGACAGCAGGCTGAGGCAGAAACATGGATTCCGTCTTCAAGGAATGCGAAAGCTGATAGAAAAAAGAAGGACCTCAGTGAACTTCCTGTGTCTGGTTTCATTTTCAAGCACGCCCTTGGCCACTACGTGGGGAAACTCTGGAAGTGAATTCTAGGGGGATTTAGGACTCCTTCGTGATAATTTCAGGAGATGGGAGTTTCTGCTTCGCTGGGTGAATTCCCCATCGCCCCTATGTCAAGAAGTGATGCAATCCCAAAGGAATGTGGCACTGTATTGCATCCAGCAGGAAACCCACGGGGACCATTCCTTTTCCTCCTAGAGTGAGAAAATGAAATGGAAAGCTGAAATGGTCACACTGTGAGGCCCAAAGCTGTGCTTTTACCAGCAAAGGCTGATCATGAGATGGACTCTGTGTGGTCCCGCGATGGGGGGACGCCTCCTGAAGGTCCCATGAGCCACCAGCACCATGGAGTCTCCTCAGAGCTGTTCCTCACCTCCTCCTGGGCCTCCTTAACCAAGAACATTTGAGAAGGGCCTGAGACCTATTGTCTGCACGGGTGTAGGGAATGCAAAGATAAAAAGATAAGGCTTGTCAAGTGTAGGGGTTGTCCACCCATCGTGACTTCCAGGAAGGCTTCCTGGAGGATGAAACCCAGAACTCCTGTTGGTTCATGATTCTTTCTGTGTGGCAGGTGGATCCATTTAGAAATTCGCGGTGGGCCTGGGCCCGAGCTCAACTTTGCAGCAGCCCTGTGGGTGGGTCAGGGACTGGGTGCTGTCCATTTCTTTGCATCCCTTCAGACCAGATACAAAGCAAACTAAAAGGAAGATCTGTGCAGCTCTTTTACTGAAGGTGAATAGATACCATGGAGAATGGTATGGGCTGGGATGGAGATGAATGGAGATGAAAGGAGACCAGGACTAGGAATTCTGAATTCATCTGATGAACTCATCCCTTCAGACCACCCACATAAGGAGGGCTGAGCAGGGATTGGAACACATCCTGTTTCTGACTCTTCCCTCTTTCCAGCCTTCCTCTGTGCTTCTGTCTCCTTTCTCCCTATTCTCCACCCAGAAAATTCTTTCTTTTGCTTTATAAAACTCCAGAATTCAGATTTGGGTCAGAAACTGGTCGGCTCTGCCTCACTTTTGCTGACTCCAAAGGGCTGGGGGATCAGCTGAGTTCTCTTGGTGGGGTAAGAGAGGGAGACTGTTCAATTTTTCCAGCACTAAGATGGAAAATTAGTATTCACCTAATTTCCTGATGAATTGTGTAAGAGCAAGCACACCTCACCACAGTATTTGTTTTTTTCTGAGGAGAGTACAGGTTTGTTGGAAGTTAGAAAAGCTTTTCCTGCCTCTCGAGATGACTTCCACCTTATTCCTTCTGAAATAATATTCTGGTATTTTTTTCCCTAATTCTTGTCTGGCTGCCTCCTGCTTGCATTACAAGGATGAGCACAGTATCTGAGAATGGCCTCGGTGGCTGCTGGAACCATATGATGCAGAAGAGGGCGTCAACTTCGTACAGACACCTCATGATCCCCAAACCTTGCCCCATACCAAGTTTCTGTGTGGAGAAGCCTCCAGCCATCTGGCCGCTGTTCCATGGAATGTGTTAAGTGCTATGTGAGCTATACAGAGGTGTGGGTAGGTGGAGAGAAGAGAGATTCTGATGGGGCGATTAGAAAAGATTCCTTCACTTTTGAGGACAAAATCAGCCGTGGACTTTATTGAAGAAGTAGAATTTTACCTGAAGGAGACGAGGTGGTGAGTAGCTGTCAGGAGTGAAAGTACTTGAGAACCAGGAAGGAAAACACCTAGAAACACTGAGAGTGGCAGTAGCTACCACTTCTTACTAAGAACTCAACTGTGTTCTAGGGGCTGTTGGGAGCAATTTGTATGCTTAAAGCAATTAAACTTTCATAACAATGGCAATGCTGTAAATGCAGTTAGGGAAGACACCAACTGGATTGAAGGAGGAAGAGCAGAGAGAAGGACATAACAGTGGGTGGAGTTGTAGCCCAGAAAACTTGTCCCGTTGAGTAACTGGTACTTTGTTTTTCATGTAAGAAGCTATAGACCTTCTGTATTTTGTTTTTTAACAAGGTAGTGGCTTGGTTGCTATTGTGCTTGAGGATGGTAGTTCTGGTTGCCACGCGAAGGAGGGATTGGAAGGGAGAGAAACTAGCACAGAAGACCAAGTAGAAAGGCTGGAACAGAAAAAGAAAAGAGAGGAAGGGTCTGAGAAACATAATCCATTCTGTCACTCATATATTTATTCAACAGCACTTGTTGGGAGCCTATACTGTAGGCTAGGTGTTGAGACACAGTGCAAGGTGCTTAAAGGTCAGATTATGAGGACCAGATTGGGGAGTAGGAGTTACAACGTGGACTTGAAGACAATCTTATTTTGGGTTCCCAGATATCACAAGGAGGTGACATCATTAGCTGAGAGTGGAAACATTAGATAAAGAAGGAATATGAAAAATATGACTTACGTGTTTTCATTCCACTATATATTTTTCTGTACACTCCTAAAATGCTATTTTTTCATCATGTTCCTCCCCTGGTCAAAAAAAAAAAAAAAAGGATTCTATCATTTGCTTTCAAGTTGGCCTTCTAGGCCCCATGCTGTAGCTCCAACCTACTTTTCCAGTGACACCTACCTCTTTGTACTACATCACAAGCACCCTTCATTCCAGCCAGGGCTGTTTATTTAGACTCCTTCTGACATAAACTTCAGGCTTTTGTGAATAGTGACTCTTCTCTACACTTAAAAATTATGTATCCCAAAATCTTGAATTGGAGTCCCACATCCTCCTTTAATATCTTGGGACCAAAAACCTAAAGCCTCCTCTAACAATTCTTAGCCCCAGAAATGTCGCCTCCTATAGGTGCCTTATTTCTTGTAAGTGTTCTGTGGAAAGATGACGCCTGCTTAGTACACCTTTGGTCCCAAGCATCCCCAGCATAATAACCTCCACGTTACACACGTCCTTAAGTGTGCAGTGGTTTACTAAGTGAGGTAAATTTGTAATATTCCTGAAAGACATCGTGTTACATTTGAGATCGCCAGAGTGATGTTTCTTTTTCTTTGGAGCTTGGTTTTTCAGATTCCTCTGAATGCACTAATCCTTTATGGATGCATGGAGCCTGACTTTGAAAATCACCTTCAGAAACAGCAGCGTGTTTATCAGCAATCATCCAACACAAGCCCCTTAGATAAGAACACTGCTTACTTCCTGCTTCAGTGTTCAAAGATATATTTCAGCAGTTGCTGGTATCATCTTTTAAAAGAAAGAGAATTAAGTATTCTTCCCCAAACACACTGGACAAACTTGAAAATAAATGAATTTTGTGTTTCCTATCCTGCAGCCCAATATTCTAGATGTGATATCTGCTAATAAAAATATTATGTTCACAAAGAGAAATAATGTCTTAGATGACCTCCAACAATGGGTAATGGTGCTAATATGACTCGTTGATATCAAGAGATTTGAGAAAAACATGTCCTTGTGAACATGAGTTTCAAAATTAATTGCAAATGAACAGAAAATCCAAAGCAATTTGAACTCTCAATTTTAAATGTTGTAATTGGGTGCCTAATGCCAAAAAGAAAATTGGGTTACTGGCTTTTAGAGAAATCACAGAGTCTGTTACATATTTAAGTTTTTTTAAGCTCCAATAAGACTGTTTTTGTGAATGTATTGATTTGTATGTATTTGTCAAAATTAAATAGAGTTGAATAAACCTGAAATACCTAGGGAACAAATATTCAAGATATACATTTATTTTATATTTATAAGTAAGGTGTCTTTTGTTATAAATGGTGTGTGTGTGTGTGTGTGTGTGAATTAGTATGTATTTATTGAGTATCTGATTTGTACTTATTATATACGAGTCTGTTTGCAGTGGGGATGCATAAATGGATTATAGATTTATAACCTACATGTCAGAATTACCTTTCCCCTTTAGACATAGACAAGATAGAATTGAACCTCATTTTGCTACCTGTGGAAAGTCAATGCCTTTGTGGATGTTAAACAAAAAACTGAGGATGGAGTTTACATCTAAGTTGGAGTGGGAAGAAGATGTTATTGGAGAAGATACGCAGGGAACTTTAAATATTTCGATAATGTTTCTTAGGCTGGTTGGTGTGCACATGGATATTCATTTTATTCATCTCTATACTTGTGTTGCATGATGTCAATGCTTCATACAAAACTTTCAGAAGGTCCAATTCCTTTTTCAGAATGTTTGCGAATTCTTAGATGTCTTATGTTTTCATGCTCACCGATTCCAATATCCTGCTTTTCCTGCATGTGTTCTATTTAGGAAATCATTCCAACATGCTGGTGGGTTGTCCTTCCTCCATAATAACTCAATGCAGACATGAAGCTGGTCTCTTTCCTGGATTTACACACACACTGAACCCACAAATGCAGTAGTCTGAACTAAAGTTTACAGAGATAGAGTCATTTACCTCTCAAGAATGCTAACAACTTAAAAGGCAATGCTGCTCCTCTTAAAGAACTTCTGGCATTGTATCACCAGAACTTTTGTCACTAGCACGACCAGACTATGCAGCATCCCAGCCTTTCCCACTGTGTTGTGTCTTTTTTTCTTTTTTACTCTGCCTCATTCTTCTCTCTCAAGCTGCCTTCAGGAACCCCAAGTTCTTCTTGCTCTATTATGAAGAGCAATTTTGGTCTTTCCAGTCTTGATTCCTAACATCACATCATAGGCATTGCATAAATATTTGTTGAATGGTGAGTAAAACTTGGTTTCTTGTCCACCTGCACACATCCAAACCCTCCAACATATTCAAAATTTCATTCCACAAACAACAAAGGCCCGCAAGGAGCCCCAACATTTCTCTTTATAGGTGCAAATGCCCTCAGAAAGAATTGTGGTTTAAAGTAGTAACTTTTCATTTGGTCCATTATAGTAGTAAATTATATACTCATCAAGGGGTTTCAAATCTACTTAGGTTGGCAGGATATATATATATATATATATATATATATATATATGTATACATATATATACATATGTATATACGTATACATATACATATATACGTATGTATATATGTATATGTATATATACATATATATATATATATATATATATATATATATACACAATCTTCAAGTTTAAGGCAGATAAGAGTAGACGTAAAGATCACAGGAATTTGGGTGAGAGAATCCCTGTTGATGTTTGGGGGGAGGGGCTGGAAAAGGATGATTTAGGAGGTAAAATTGCATTGATACCTGAAATAGAGTCAGACTTAAATTACTGGAGAGAAGAGGGCATTCAAGGCCGGGGGAAGCATGTGATTGTAAAGGAAAGGAACAAGAGTTTATCTTCAGGTTAGCTCCATTAACAAACCCATAAGAAACTGGTAAAGAATGAGGGATCAACGGGGTGTGTGTGTGTGTGTGTGTGTGTGTGTGTGTGTGTGTATGGGTTGGGTGTACCTCATCATGTTTTACAGAGGAGCATGATTATAAGTGAAATTGCAAGGTCTTACGCTCCCAGTTGTGTTTTCCTGAAATTCACAAGTGGAAGCCATCATCCCAATACCTCAGAATGTGTTATCTTATGAAGATAGACCCTTTAAAGAAGTGATTAAGTTAAATGAGGCCTTTAGGGTGGGCCCTAAATCAATCTGATTGGTGTCCTTATGCGAAGAGGTTAGGATTTACAGAAGGACACCAAGGATGCACACAACAAGCAATACACAGAGGGAGGGACCTATGGTCATAGGACCCTGTGAAGACATAGCAAGAGGGTGGTCATCTGGAAGCCAAGGAGAGAAGTATCAGAGGAACCCAACATGCCAGCACATAGGTCTTGGACTTCCAGCCTCCAGAGCCATGAGAAAATTAATCTCTGTTGTTTAAACTCCTCGGTCTGTGGCATTTGTTAGGTGGTCCTAGCAAACTAATGCCTAAGGTCTTAGAACAGGAGAAAAGGATGGAATTACAAATAAACAGTAGTTTTGGTGAAACTAGAAGTCTCGTCATTCTCAGGGAGAGTATAGTTTTGAAGTTAAAAAAGAAAAGATGAGGAAGTTAATACCAGATAATTTAAATCTACTTAATCAGATTATTTGGTGGGGTGGGGAACAGCAAGATTGAAAACTGGAGTATGTGAAAAATTCATCAGGAAAAAAAACAACAACAGACTTTAAAAAATTAAAAAATAAAAAAGAGTAAATTATTTAGTATGTTTTGCACATAACAATTTTATAATTTTCTCCAATAATGCTTGAATAAGATACTGTAGGACTGAAGTTAAGGAAATTGTCATGCATGGGCAGTCAGAGGGTAAAAGGGATTCTTGAACAGAAGACATCGCATTGGAAAGATGGACTCTGTCTTCCATTTGGCAGGAGGCAATTTAAGCCAAAAGGTCAACAGTGTGTGAGAGAGAATCAGAATTGAGGTATTGAAGGTCATGAGGAGATCAAAGAAGAATTTTGGCCAACAAGAAAAGAGAGAGGTGGGCAATAGAGGGGATATCTTGGACTTAAAATCTTGCTGGGATTTTTGAGTATTATCTTAGTATTACTTCTGTTTGTTTTACACGAGGTGGTGATTTGCAAAGGCATAAACTCAACCCAACCTGTTGGTAGGCATTCCATAATTAAATCATTAATAATCAAAATGGCAGGTAATCTGACACAGTAGCTTTTCTCCTGGTATGTCTTGATTAAATCCAGAATTTGGTATCTCACTGCTTAATTTTAAAAACTGTGCTCCAATGGTAATGATTAAGTGCATTAATTAAAAAGGTTTTAAAAATTTTTTTAAAGAAGAAGAGTTACAAGGCAATGCTCACTAAGATGAAAAAATATGAAGTATTATCCAGTATATTTAAGTTTTAAGTGATCCAAAGAAAATATCACTGACAAAATTCATTCTTTTATTCCAAAAGTACTGATGGCATGCCACTTGTAAGACACTATACTAGGTCCTGTGCAATTTATGACAGTATGTGAGTGCTGCCTTCAAAGCTCTCACATGCAGAAAGATGAGAAGCAGATACCTCTGAGATAGATGCCCTCCCTCCCCCCCCCCCCCAGTTTTTTCCCTTCTTTTGCAATATCAGGAGAAGGGATGTTCTAACAAGCGCCTGGCTCCCACTTGCAGAAGGGAGAAGCCTGCAAATGCTGAAATATTAACTCTCCAGCCCTTTACAGAAAATCTGGCTCTACATGACTCTCTCCTTCCAGGTTCTAGGTCTGTTCCGTCCCCTCCTCCCTGCTCCCAAGTGTGTGGGGGAAGCAGGAGGGATAAGGAAAACCCTAGGGTATGAACTACATTCTGTGACTTCCCCACATTCTGCCCACACCATTTAAAATGGATGTTTTCTCGAACTCTTCTCAGATTATCCTAATTTGAGTATACCATCTGTTTGCTACTGAGACCCTTACTGATAACCCTTACAGACAGGACGTTGAAAGACAGAAATTGTGTCCTGAGTATTCCTGCTTGTCCAGAAAATTGGCAGCTGGAAGCATCACTGGATGTCAGTTCTTTATTTTTTTTCCTAATAGTAGAAGTCATAGACCTTTTCTGTACTCCTTTAAAGTCACCCTCTTCCAGAAAGGCCAAGTGAAAGGAAAACACTCCTATTTTCACTGAGTGGTCATTTTTGCAAGCAAGCGACTCCTGGAATTACAGAATCATCTTACAACCACCAAGTGAGCTCTTTCAGAAGATGGGCAGAGTGAGAGAGAGAGGAAGCACTTGGGTCCCTGACAAGGGCAGTTAGTCACTGATTCATCCTGGCATTACCCTCTCTTTGGCCTTCTTGTTGTAGCAAAACATCAATTGCCAACTCTTTAACCATTTCTGGTGCAGTTTTCTGTTACCTCCAGTAGAAACTACCCTCACTGATATAGCTTCCAATTTATTGATTCACCCCTTTCTCTCCTTCTGGGCTGCACAGAATTTTATATACAGTATTGTAACATAGTTGAATGGTGGGTTGAGAGGTCTCTTTCCCTTCTTCACCAGGATTATTTTTGTTTTATGTCATGCAGGAAGCACACACTTCCTTACACTCTCACCTTCAGAATTCAGTTTGTGGAATTTGAGAACAAATTCCATTTGAGGGTGTCTTTTCTGGGCTTTTCAAAGCGAGTCATTGAGAGTCATCTTTGTCCCAGCAGATCTTCTTAGCCAGAGAAGTGTGTGTGTGTGTGTGTGTGTGTGTGTGTGTGTGTGTGTGTCTGAATTATGTTTTATTTGTTTAAACTTCTGAGTAAGATTTTATTTGCACAAAGGATGTTCTTTGCCAAAACCAAAACAAAACAAAACATGAAAACAACAAACAAAATGAGACATTGGAAACCACTTTTGGAGGATCTCATGACTTTCATCCCCTTTCCATTCCCATCTGTGGTTAAATCTTGCTTTTTCTTGTGAATCAACTATTTCTTAACCGCTTAAAAGTTATGTGATTTATTTCTTTTCTCCAGTCACTCATTCACTTCAACCAACAGTTCCTGAATACTTATTATTTGTATAGTATTACACTTGGTACTAGAAATACAAGGATGATAGTCTAGCTGGGGAGACAGACACGTAGAAAGCCAGTACAATATAATAAGCATTATTAGCACCAACAACCACAACAATAACAGCACCTTACAATGAATGAGTACTTACTATATACTAGGCCCTACCAGGCCCTTTATATGTATTACCTCATTCAATTTTCACAACAACCTTGGGAAGTAGATGCCTTTTTATTTCCAAATTATAGCTAAAGGAATTGACAAGTGTTTGAGAAGTATATTCCCTTTCCTAAATACAAGAATTCATAGAGCTTCATACATGTTGGAGCCATACACTAAATCATTCATTTAGTGCTTCAGAAGTTATAATCGGTATAATTTCCAACAATATGATAATTTTGATATTTTGAAAATGTTTCTTTTTTTTAAACTTTATTTTGAGAGAGCGGGAGAGAGAGAGAGAGGGAGAAAGAGTGCAAGAGCAGGGGAGGGGCAGAGAGAAGGAGAGACAGAATTCCAAGCAGGCTCTGATGTGGAACTTGAACTCACAAACTGTGAGATCATGACCTGAGCCAAGATCAAGAGTCTGATGCTTAACCGACTGAGCCACTGAGGTGCCCCTAGTTTTATCTTTTTGAGAATGTAATTTAAATGGAATTGTTCTTATTGCCTTCCCTTTATCTTCGTTGGTGATATAAGTGTCTAAGTCTTTTGCTCATTTTTTAATTGGGTGGTTTATTTTCCTATGATTGATTTTTGAGTGCTCTTTGTATATTTTGGATGCAAACTTTTTGTCAGATATGTGATTTACAAATATTTTCTCCCGGTCTTTAGCTTGTCTTTTTATTCTCTTACTAGTGTCTTCCACAGAGCAAATGTTCATTCTGATGAAACCCAACTCATCATTTTTTAATGGATTGTGTATTTTTGATTTCATGTCTAAGAACTCTTTGCCTACTCCCATTTCTTGAAGACTTACTTCTGTGTTTCCTTCTAAAAGTTTTAGTTGTGTGTTTTATGTTTAGATTTATGATGTATTAAGAGTTAATTTTTTATAAGGGATGAAGTTTTAAGCCAGAGCCTGTTTTTATATAAGAATGTCCCAACTGTTCCAACACTATTTATTGAGAAGACTATCATATTTCCACTGAACTGCATTTACACTGTTGTGAAAAATCAGTAGACCTTTTTAAATAGGTCTATTTCTGGACTCTGTATTCTGTTTTACTGATATATGTGTCTGTGCCTTTGCTAATACCACACTCTCACGATTGCTGCAGATTTATAGTTAAGTCAAACTCAGTACAATTCTTCCAAGTTCTTACTGTTCTTTTTTCCAAATTGTTTTGATTAATCTTCATCCCTTTGCTTTTCCATATATCTTTCAATTTTTCTTAATGTTTATTTATTTTTGAGAGACAGAGACAGAGACAGAGACAGAGACACAAAGTGTGAGTGGGGGAGAGGCAGAAAGAGAAGGAGACACAGAATCCAAAGGAGGCTCCAGGCTCTGAGCTGTCATCACAGAACCTGACATAGGGCTCAAACTTACGAATGGAGAGATCATGACCTGAGCCAAAGTTGGACACTTAACTGACTGAGCCACCCAGGAACCCCTCCATATACATTTTAGAATCAGCTTGTCTATATCTATAAAAGATCCTACTGGTAGTTTGTTTGGGATTGCACTGATTCTGTAGATCAATTTTTTTATATTTAGTACAATGAATTTCCAAATCGATGAACATAGTATGCATCTGCATTTCCTTAAGTGATCTTTGGTTTCTTTCATTAGTGTTTGGCAGTGTTTTTGAGAATACCTTACTGAGTTTAATTTGCATTGTTGAGCACTGTCCTTCAAAGAGAACCCAAGAGTTCAACAAATGCCCTCAGGCTTGGTTTATTTGTTCTTACTTGTCCAACTTCCACGATGGCCATTGTTGAGACCCTATCATATCTTACAACTTACCTACCCATAAAATAATTTTTAAAAAAAGGTTGGGGTGGTGAGACAAATTTACCTCTTTTAATTTTACCAGGTAAAACTCAATCTCAAGGCTACCTGTAGTCAAGTCTCATATTAACATAACAAAATCATATTTTCAAGGAAGCAAAAAGAACTAAAAATAATTTCAGTAGAATTTGCATCTTTTTAAGACCCCTTTTTAAGACCCCTAAGAATTCAGTTCACATCACACAATGACTTCTTTAAAAAATCTTTCCTTTTATTTCCTTTCACAGCCCACACTGCTTCTGAGCATTTCTCTTTTCCTTCATGAACGAAATGTCTCTCCACCTAACTACTAAAAGTGGCTGTGGGACCCTCATGTCTCGTCCCATTGCCATCATCACTTTCAGATGCTCCAGGACAAACAGGAGACCCAGCCCCCTTGACCTCTGAAGACCCTTTATCTTCACAGAGAGAAGTTTGTGGAGCCTCGGAGAAAGCATAGGTCTCCCTCTTTGACTGCTTATCTCATAAGAAATTCTTCCATGACCATGGCAACCAGTACTAGCATTTTTTCACACTAATTATAAACTAGAAACAACAGGGAAAAGTTAATGTAAAGCAGTGTTTTGAATAGCAGGAAGCAGGCTGTAGTAAAGCAGAGCAACAGGAATTTGGAGCGACTTTGAGAAGGAAAAGGTCTGGAAGGAGGATAATCAACATATCCATCAAACACGCAAACATTCCTAAACAAAAGCAGGCCACAAATACTTAACAAGTACAGGGGAGAACTGTAAAGAGGGAGATTGGGAATCTATAGTCCAAAACAAGGGCCAGTCTGTGATATAGCCATGTGAATATACCATGCTGAACCCCTTAGTTTGAATAATTCACTAAAGATACAAACTGTTTTTATATTGAAAAGAGAATGTGTAATTTAGACCCAAAAAGATGCCATAAAAAGAAGTCAATCTGTTCAAGGCCAGTCTCTTTACGTTGCCTCCTTATCATCTTTTATCCTATATCTCTAGCTACTCTTTAATGCATCTTTTTTCTTAGCCCAGAAGTAGTCTCTCCTATCCTGAGAAAAATATCCTTTGGTTCTCCATCTTTCCCTCTTCTATTAAAGATGCTAACTGTCTTTAAAAAGCAGGTTATATTTACTTTAATATTCATGGTTCACTCCTGCATCCATTGTAGCTTGGTAAAAGTCATCGAGGAAATCTTTACTATTAGGCATCATGGACATGTCTAAGTGTCTGTCTTACTGGGTCCTCACTGCATTTATCTGGTTTGTTAACTACTTTGTCCTTCCTGGTACCCTCCTTCCTAGATGCCCATGTAGCACCACCTCTCTCAAGCTTCCTGGTTTGGTCTTCCCTGAGGACTGCCCACCCCTTAAGTTCATGTTGAAGATGCTGAAGTTCCCTCCTAGCGTTCACATTATTAGTTCATATTATTAGAGCTTATATTATTCTGTGGACTTTCCCTGTCTTTCTTCTCCATATTTGGCTAATTATCTCCATATATTTGTTAAAGTGATCTTTTTAAAATTTAAGTTGGAACATATTTCTCTCCTGCTTAATCCCATCATTCACTCCTTGCTGACTATAAGAAAAATTGAAATTTGTTACCCTAACTTCTAAGGTAATCCTTTCCCTTGGAATTGCAACCTTTTTTTTACAATGAATGTTCAGTGAGTGAATGGATAGAGTGTGTTTCTAGCCCTGAACTTTTCTTTGGGTTTTAAACTTATAGACCCTAAGCTTGCTGAACAATTCCAGTTAGATATTCCTCGGAATCCACAATACCCAAACTGAACTCATGTCAGCCCCACTTCTTTTGCTGTATTATCCAAGTTACCACCATTAGAGACTTGACAATCTTCCTTAACATTATCTCATTCCCTGCATCCCTGAATCCTACTGAATCATCTCCCAAATGTTCCTTGAATGTGTCACCTCTCCAGTGCAATAATTCACATTCTTATTTTTTTTCACCTAAACTCTCACAGTAGCCCACCACTGAGTCTTGTTAATTCCAATCTTACCTTTCCCCAAACTCACATCTTCTACATTGTCATCAAAGGGATCTAAATCCCTTTTCATTTCTTCTGCCTAAAATCTTTCACGGACTTCCTCTCTCCCTAGGATAAAATGCAAACTTCATTGTGCAACATAAAGTCACCTGTGATCTTCTTCATACATCCAAACTCATTTGTTTTCTGTTTCAAAGTCCAATACAGCACACCTTGAGATTATCTGAATTGACCGTGATACCACATGGCTTGAAACTTTTCACCATGTTCCATTTTGGGCCAGACTTCTACCTCTTCTTCACTCATTCAACTGCTTCTTATCCTTCAAGATATGTATCAGGCATAATTTTCACCAGGAAACCTTCTCTGATCCTCTTGGTTTGGTTATGTGTTTTCTGTGTTCCAGGAGGCAGAAATGCCTAGTGATTGGTTCCAAACCTAAGTGGGTGCTTAACTCAGAATGATAGGTTATCAACTCTTACAACTGCTGGCAAATGATTTAACTAATATCTCTCAGAGTCAGAAATTACTCAGTAAATATTAGCTCCAACTGTTATCACAAGTAGTCCTCCTCTCCAGTGTAAATTCATGGCCCACTTCCTGTCCCCAAGAATCTCTAAGAAAAGCTAAAAGACTTCACTGTTTTCTGGATTGATTACTATCTTCAAAGGCCATATTGGAAAAGTGTCTGAATGAGGAAGTAATATGAATGACCCTTTCTCGTTCTTGTAACCACCTTCTTACCTAAGTTTTCTGAGGGCTAAGGGGAGGTGGGTGCAGGGAATCATTCTTCCCAATTTTTTGCTCTCTTTGCCTTCAGTGTGTTTATCCAGGCAGGATCTCCTGCTCCTTTCCACAGGGAATAGCTGGTGACTTCATATGTTTATGTGACCTGAAATGTCATTCATCCTATATAACATCATTATTTGGACTTTTTATTAAAAATGACCAGAGAAACAAGTTAAAACATAAAACCCATTTATGTTGAGACCAAAGGCTTAAAAAAAAATCCATATAACAGCTATAAAATTTGATTCGTTTCAGCAGCTGAATCCAAGGGTGTTGTTGTTGTTTTTTCTCTGAAATGTCTTTTATCTTCCATCTTTCAAATCCTCCTTTAAAGAAATTCTTCAGTAGAAAGGACTTAAACAAATCTAACATTTTACGTACAAGCCGTAAGAAAGCCAGTGCCATTGGAATTTGGACCTAGAAACTAAGACACCCATTATGTCATTGCCTCCCACCCTTGCCAGTGTGAAATTAGCGTTCAGAGAGTTTTTCCAGTTCTCACTCCAGATCCATTTTCTTTTTTTCAGATCCATTTTTAATGACTCAAATTATGGGATTTGGATAACTTCCTTTGGCAGCTCTTTTCAGAATATAGTCGACTTCACCATTAGGCAACATCGCCTGATATTTAAACTAATTGTTTTGTTTTGTCAGCTTCGTCTTACTTTTCTGGGTCACATTGTACCAATTTAATTCTAGCTAGATATTTGAGCTCTTAAGTCTGAAAACTCCTCCATCACATTATATGTCTGTGTATAACCTCTCTGGTTTTCATTTTGATGGTGTTTTCAATTTGAAATGTTTGAGAATGAATGGTTTTGGAGAGCTGGTCCTTCTGGCTTCAGTCCTTCTCTATTTGTATATTTACATCACACATTTTATATAAAAGGCATTCTAAAATATGATAGGTACATGCTGCCTTCACTTATTCTTTTAGGTTGAGGTAAAAATTCATATAACATAGAATCAATCATTTTAAAGTACTCAGTGGCATTTAATACATTCAGATATTGTGCAACCATCACCTCTGTCTAGTTCTGAAACATTTTCATCACTCCAAAAGGAATCCCAATAACCAGTCATTCTTCATTCCTCTCTCCTCACAGCCCCTGGCAACCTCTGATTTGCTTCCCGTCTGTATGGATTTACCCATTTTGAATATTTACTATTGCTCTAACTTTAATGATCACTTCAAAGAGTAGTAAGTAATACCTTATTTTTGACTATTGCTCTGGTTTTTTAGGAATTTCATGTAGATCACCATATTCCTTATGAATATTTGAGATATGCTATGGTTAGATAAATCCATGTTGTAGTTCTTTCTTAGAAGAGTGACTTAAGATTTTGTTAACTTGGTTGTAAAAAATCTGACTTACCAAAAAAGTATCACTTATGTGTCAAAAAAACCCAGAGATCCAGCTCTTTTCACTGATTCATCGGGTTAATTTTCCCCTCTCTCATCACAGCCTTGCAATTGGTAGATGTTTGAGACTTGTAGTTGTCTGATGATGCAAGTGTCTATAGATTGTGCCTATGTGGTTTGATTCAACGTTTAAGCAGAAGAATGCTGACTTCTTTGTCTAAACTAGGTATGGTGATTCTGTTTCTTCACTCTATCACTGAATGCTGGAGCCCTTAAACCCCTATTCTTCCACCTAGGGAGAAATGCATTTCAAGACCAAATGAACCTTTGAGTGAAGATTCTTTTATTTTTATTCATTTGCTTTAAAGGGTAATAAGTATACACATCTACTTGTTATTCTGTTTGTTCCCCCTTTCTATATCAGTGATAGAATTCCTGATTTTCACTGGATACATGGTCATCTTGAATAAAAAGTATGTTACCACGGAGTGCCTGGGTGGTTCAGCCAGTTAAGGGTCCAACTTCTGCTCAGGTCATGAGCTCATGGTTTGTGAGTTTGAGCCCTGCATCGGGCTCTGTGCTGACAGTGAGTGGCCTGGTTGGGATTCTGTCTCCCTCTCTCTCTCTGCCCCTCCCCTGCTCATGCTCTCTCTCTCTCTCAAAATAAATAAATAAACTTAAAAAAAAAAAAGTATATTACCAGCCTTCTTCCTGCTAAATGTGGCCAGTTACCAAGTTCTGAACTGTCCGGCCAGTGAGATGTCTGTGGAATTGTCACATTCAAATTATGAAAAGGGTCCTTAGTGGGCACAGCATACCCATTTTTGCTCTTCTTTGCTTTTCTTGCTGGAAGGTAGTCCTTGTGTCTGGAGACCCAGCAGCCATTTGAAACAACAGGTGACCTTTGGAATGGGAATCTGGACCACTGGTTAAAAGTCTTGTTCCCCAACACTCAGAGCAACATACTATCTCTAGACTTTCTTTTGAGAAAGAAATTTTAAACCCCTATGGTAACTATTTTGGTTTTCTGTCACAAGCAGCCAAACCTAATCTTACCTAATACCACTCCCAATGTAGGCAGATTCCACCAAAACCTTGAAGTCTTTCTCTCATTCAATCTTGAGTAGATCCCATTCTCAGAGGAAAATATCTTATAATATGAGGATATTATTGTAGAATAGACTTGATGTCCATCTCTTCTTTGAAGATGTACCTATTTCCATTAAAATATTTGTGTTTTATTATTATAACTGTTATTAATAGCATAAATACTATTTTCCAGGAGAAGTAGGGTTTTAGAGAGAAGAACCACATGATTTCCAAAAGACCTAAGAAGCCATTCAATCCAGTTGCCAAGCTGGGATCCCAGAACCTTGATATCTCAGAAGACCAACCTGAGAGTGTGGAACTGCTTTATTTCAAAACTTATGGCATTTCTATTATTATTGCCATCAAAATCATTCAGTGTAACTAAGATCAAGGTAATTTGTTTTTAACAGTAAGGCTATTATCTCATGGCAAGTAAAAAGTCTGATAGAAGAAATGATTTTATTATAATAAAAGCAGTTGTATTAAATTTTTTTATTAAGGCTTTATTTTCTCATAGCAGTTTAAGATTACAGCAAAATTGAGGGGAAGGACATAGATTTCCCCTATACTCCCTGCTCCCACACATGTATAGCCTCCCCCACTATCAGTCAACAGCCCCCAAAAGAGTGACCGTTGATGAACCTACATTGACACATCATAATCACCCCAAATCCATATCTTATATTGGGTTTTAGTCTTGGTGTTGTACATTCTATAGGTTTGGACAAATGTATAATGACAGATATCCATTATTATAGTATCATACAGGATATCATCACTTCTCTAAAAGTCCTCTATATTCTACCTATTTATCCCTTCCTCCCTTCCGCAGTCTTTGGCAACCACTGACTTTTTACTGTCTCCATAATTTTGCCTTTTCCAGAATGTCATATAGTTGGAATGATACAGTATGTAGCCTTTACAAATTGGCTTCTTTTACTTAAAGATATGTATTTGAGCTCCTCCCCTGCCCATGTGTTTTCATGTCTTGATAGCTCATGTCTTTTAACATCCAAATAGCATTCCATTGTCTGGTGTACCAGAGTTTATGTATCCATTCACCTGCTGAAAGGCATCTTGGTTGCTTCTATGTTTTAGCAGTTATGAATGAGGCTGCTATAAACATCTGCGTGCAGCACTTTGTATGGACATATGTTTTCAGCTCTTGGGTAAGTACCAAAGAGCATGAATGCTGAATCATATGGTAGGAATACATTTAATTTTGTATGAAACTGCCAAACTGTCCTACAAACTGGCTGTGCCATTTTGCATTTCTACCAGCAATGAAGCAATGAATTCAAGTTCCTATTGCTCCACACTTTTGCTGCATTTGATGTTATCAGTGTGTCAGAGTTTGGCCATTCTAATAGGTGTGTAGTGGTAAAGCAATTGTTTTTTAAGACAAATATTTCAAAGCACAAAACATGCATGGGGAAATATTTTAAATGTTAAAAAGTGATGAACCACTTGTCTATACTCTTTTAAGACTTTTAACCATTTACGTGATTTTGGAAAGCCACTATAACAACAATAATACTGAAAAGAGGTTGGCATCTTCCTAATGCTTTAAAAGCAAATAGAAGGCAGAGCATTGAATGGAAGAGTTAGCTACCTCGATTCTTACCTTCCTCTTACTTCACCTTGGTGCAAACCATGTATGGACAGAAGATGCTTTAGCCAAGCCGCTTACTCTAACGTCCATGAGAATTATGTCCATTTTAGATAAGTTTCACATATCCTTTTTCACTCTGGGACCAGTTTCCTATTTTCTTAGTCTATAGTTCATAAAACTCTCTCAGTTTAGTTTGTGACAGGGATGGGCAACACACATATGCATACATATTTTATACATATATTTACAGTAGTATTCATAGCCTCTGCCCTTTCCTCTCGATAGTGGAGTTCTGTCTTTCCCTACTTGATGGGCTCCTGAGACTATACTATGAGGTTAGGGATTCATAGCTGCATAGACATTGAAAGGCTAGAGAGCTGGTATGAGAAGGAAACAAATACATTTATGAGGTGAAAAGGACAAGAGAAACAAGAGAAGCTAAATGAGCTGAGCAACAGGCAGAGTGTGAGAGGAGTTTCAGAGAAAAGAGAGAAATTGTTGGGGTCATTGATATATAATAGTTATACATGTTCAAATATGTTCAAATAGGATATTTTAGATTACAGGAAAAATTAATGCAAATATTTTTCCCAAACCCTGAAATTTTTAACATGAAAAATGGAAATGATTGTGAATTATAAATTCTTTTCTATTGTTAACATAACAGTTTTAACAATTGCACTAAACCCACACTGTGTTTTCATATTGTTTTTATGAACTTTAAGACCCACAGTGAAGAAGAAAAAAATCCTCAAGTTGGATGGACAATCCCTGGTTTCCACCATCTCTCTCTAAGAGACCAACAGGACGATTGGTCAGTGTTTGCTTGCACAACTTAGGTCATAGGGTAAGGTCCCATATAACAAAAGACGAGTATATTATTTTTGGCTCAGTGTCTGCAAATATGGATTCTCAAGAGCTCAACATAAGAAAAACATTATTCAGTTGTGAAGCAGAATTATATAGGACCCTGCTTTCAGAAAGACTGCTTTAACTATTTTGGTGTTCCTGAGTCTATTATTATTCTGTGCTGTTATCCTTGGAAAAAAAGAAATGACGTCCATGGAGATGGAGGGGTTGGATGGGTGGGTGAGTGGTGGGGAAATGGAATGGAATGTGAATACCACAAAAAAAAATCTGGTCATAATTACTTCCTATGAATTCTAGAAAGCAGCTTCAGTTATCATCAATAAGGAACCCTGGACAAAAACATTCGACACCAGATTCTTGTCTGTTTCCGTTAAAAAAGTCAACTCACATTTTTCTGATTCCCTTTGATTCATCTCTGCCGAAAAAGACCCAGAATTCGATGTAAAACAAAGACACTTCTCCTGAAACAGCACTTTGAAACTTGAACAAATAAAAAATGTAGCTGAGTCACCTTTCCTTAGTCCACTTCAAAAATAATAAAATAAAATAAAGCAAAAAAAGCACAGCCCAACTCCCACCTCAAATTCACTGACATGCTTTCCCACCCAAAGCCGTCATAGTCAATCCTAAACCTAAAGGGTGAAAAAATACAGCTCAAAGTCTATCAGATGTCTAAATCACACCCACCGCCAGCCTAGATCTAACAACTGATAAAAGCTAACAACCAGGAAACTATCTGCAGCTGTTTAACCTCATTGTATTCAAATTAGTCTTTTCACAACAAGGTCAGATCATCTACATTGCTATCCACTTCCAGCTCCTTCCCCAGCCCCACAGCACCTCTCAGTTCTTTTAGAAATAGTCGACATTTCCCTGACATGAGGAGGTAGGGAGAACATAATCTCCTTTCTGAGAGCTGATTATATCATTAGATTAACTGCAGAAAGGATTACAATGGATTTTGCTTAGTTCCATCTCCCCATTGCCCCTTCTTCTTTTTGAAGCATAATTTTTATCATGTTCATGTTTCTATGCATATTAAAAAATTGCAGAGAATTTAGCAAATCATTTTTCCAGAGCCCTAAACTCTGCTAACATAGAGGGTGCAGAGTGGTAAATAAAGAACTTAAAAGGCAAAACAAAAAGCAGTGATATATCTGGTGTTCATTAATTTCAAGAGCCATTGAACAGTATGAACTGCACCCTTGTTGTCACCCCTTCTGTATGTTTCACAGACTACTGTGGGCGGTAGGTTTCTCTAATCAGATAGGCAGAAAATCTAAGTACATTTGTGGTTTATTCATTAATATTTTTCAAGATTTATATATTGTGTCCTAGCTCATTTTTTAAGAGGTTAACTCCGGGCGCGTGGGTGCCTCAGTCGGTTAAGTATCTGACTTTGGCTCAGGTCATGATCTTGCAGTTCAAGAGCGCAAACCCAAATGCACTCAATTTAAATATAGTAAAATCTGGGGCGATCAGTCAGTGGCGTCGACTTCGGCTCAGGTCACCATCTCTTGGTGGGTTCCAGCCCTGTGTCAGGCTCTGTGCTGACAGTTCAGAGCCTGGAGCCTGCTTCGGATTCTGTGCCTCCACTCGTACTCTGTCTCTTCTCTCTCAAAAATAAATAAACATTAAAAAAAAAAAAAAAAAGGAAAGATGTTAACTCACCCCATGAATTAATTTCTTTTTTGTGCTTAAGATTTTCTTTTTTTTAAATTTTTTCTAACATTTATTTATTTTTGAGACAGAGAGAGACAGAGCACGAGTGGGGGAGGGGCAGAGAGAGAGGGAGACGCAGAAACAGAAGCAGGCTCCAGGCTCTGAGCTGTCAGCACAGAGCCCCACGCTGGGTCGAACTCACGGGCTGCGAGATCATGACCTGAGCTGAAGTCGGACGTTTAACCGACTGAGCCACCCAGGCGCCCCTGTGCTTAAGATTTTCTTAAAGATACATAGGATATTGGCCAATATTTAGTGATTAGAACAGTACTGCCATTGTGTTGAGAAAGAAAAAAATGGAGTGGAGGTAAAGGAGAGTCTACTAACTTTTGAATATTTAGGATTTTTAAACCAAAGCCACATTGTTCAAAATTTGCAAATAAATTTAGAACGTATTTATCAGAGGACACTTTGAACATAAGGTGATGTTTTGGCCAGTTAGCCAGGATCTGGAACTCCTGATTGGCATTCCAGGAAGCAGCTTTGGCTAGATTCTGAACATTCCCCTCTGCTTTCCACCTGACAGACCACAGATCTAACTCAGAGCTGGATCTATCCTGTCAGCACAAAACTGGACCCTGTCTTCTATTTATGAATCGCCAGATGGCCACTTCCAAAAAAGAAGACAAAGGAAAGGAACAAGGGGCCAAGTCACCTCATAGGAGCAGTGATTTTATGTGTCTTGTTAATTACTACATTCTTAGTAGCAAGGACAGTGCTTAGGATACAGTAGGCATGCCATAAATATTTGTTAAATAAATACACTTAATTCTCACAATAATACTGAGAAGAATGAATGAACGCCCAACTCACTGAGGAACCCTAGGTAAATGGAAAAACTGAGATTTGAACCTAGGTCTAGATCTTTCCACTGTATTATATGATTTATTGGAAAGTCCTCTCCTCCAAAAATTCAAGTCATTCCAAGAGATTTCTTGAATACAGATATCTTCCTTTGCCACAGCTTAAGTGATCTCTAAGCAAAAATTTAGTCTACCATAAGCTAAAGTAGCCAACCAAATAATCTAGGTTTTAACAGATATTTTAAAAAGCATCCAGCTCAACTTCCCAACCAATAAGGAAGAAAATGCATATTACTTTCTGCAATGCCTGCACTTGTGAAGTGCTTCGTAACCACTAATTCCTCATGATGGAAGAAGCTCATGGTAGGCTGAGGTCGCAGCCTTGGCCAGAACACTTTCACTGACTGTTTTACAATTTAAAGAGATACTGTATTGTGATAAAGAACAGTTCTGCCTTGAAGTGTAAGCAATCATGGAATAAGTGACTTTGTTTTGCTCAATGTTGCACTCCTAGTGCCAGAATAGAGCCTTATATGCAGTAGGTACTAAAAAAAATCTGTCTTGAATATATGATGAGTGTGTGAATAGTTGTTGGAAAGGTGCTAGAAACAGTGATTGCTAAAGAAATTTCAGAGGAAGGGCTGGTACCTCAGCACAGCAGGTGGCCCCTGCTGGAATCATTTGGAGTTGCTTGACTGTGGTAGATGAATGGTTCTCAAGCTGTGGTCTGGGCTGTGCCTAAGAGGGTCCATGGTCTGGTCCAAATGACAAGTGTAAGAGGAGCTTACAATCTGGATAAAATTTACAGACAGCATAAGGAAAGGTTGAGAAACTCACCATCCACAAGATGGACTGTGGTCTCCCTCCTTTTGCTGCCCCTCTTCCTCAATCCCCCATCCACTACTCCATAGAGAGCCCAGATTTGTACCCAGTTGCCCTTACCTCTGCAGCATGAAATGATATGAAATCAGGTCATCAAGGAATCCAGAAGATGAAAATTGAGAAAAAAAAAACCTATTTTAATTGGCCATATGCCCAGGTGGAGTTTGGTGCTTTTGCTAGCTGATTCTTAAATGAGGGGAAAAAATGGAAAAATCTTAAACAATTAATTCCTTTGATTTTTAAAAAAGAAATCAAATAGCTTTGTGTCATCTCCTTTAACCTTTATAAGTCCTTCATTGAGGCCAAGTTTCCTACAGAATCTCTGAAAAACATTTATCTCCTATGACACTACCACCAGGTTTCATAATTAAAGAAGAAAAACTTCTTTCTAGGGGTGATATACTCCAAGTCCATCCCTGCCCCGGTTCTTCTTGTATTGGTTCACAAAAGGTTAGTTGTGTTTCTTGGGTATTTGTTGATCAAAGTTCCAGTCATGCTACTGAAAGGGTATTCTGCTCTGTTTTCAAAGTGATTATTAAGCCACTGTAAAAACACTTTAACTTGTGGGTTTGCTTTACTCTATTTGAGTCCAAAGTTCACAATCATACGATGAGGCAAGCCCTATGGTACTATGTCATCTTAATTTATCAGGACACCACAACCTTGCCCTTCTTTTTTTTCAACTGCATCCGTCTCGCTCCCCCACCGTAGTCACACCCAGGGCTGCCTTTCCTCCGGCTTGGTGCACGGCCTGAGTTCCAGGACTGAAGACTCACCGCATCCATCCTGCAAGGCTGCAAATCTCCCTTGCCACTTTCCTACCAGCCTGCCCCCTCTTCCTGCTGTCAACTTCCAGACACTTCTGTGCTCTTTGAGTAATCAAGGTTTTATTGTAGAAACGTATTTGAATCCCCCAAAGAGCTCTGAAATATTTGTATCATTTTTCTGTCTGCTTCAATGGGTATTTTGTCTGAATTGTGAGCATGGGAAACATAAAAAGAAAAAATTAAAAAGAAATATGTAGACTGTAAGACTTGGTAAGGAAACCATGAACAATGTTTCAGTGAGTAAACCATGAATAAAGAACACATTTAACCGATCTGCTGTTTTCTTTATGATTTGCTCCTGTTGGAATGACTGAACATTTATTTAGTCTGTAGATATGATCTTCACATTGTTTAAGCACTGGGCTATTTTACTTTAGAATCATTTGACCAATTTTAAAAGGTACTTAATCATATTAAGAATGTATTTTAAAAGAGATCATTGGCCTTTTCTTTCAGACACATCAATTTCCAAATTTTTCTGACTACTCATGGCCCACAAAAGGCAAAGGACCTTAATTTCCACTCATGATTCTGATATATTTTAGAAAAGTGAATTCAGAAATTTCCAGGTTATTGTTCTTAGCTAACTTCTATTAGTAATAAAAGAATCCAACGGCCCATATTGTATTAACTGAAGACAGAAATAATATCTATTCTACACAGTATTTTAATTTTTTTTTAATCTTTATTTATTTTTGAGAGAGAGACAGAGCACAAGCAGGGGAGGGGCAGAGAGAGAGGGAGACACAGAATGAGAAGCAGGCTCCAGGCTCGGAGCTGTCAGCACAGAGCCCGACATGGGGCCGAACCCATGAACCCTGAGATCATGACCTGAGCTGAAGTCGGATGCTGAACCGACTGAGCCACCCAGGCGCCACAGCTCTACACAGTATTTTATTTTATTTTATTTTTATTTATTTATTTTTTTCTACACAGTATTTTAAAGAACAATTGCTAAGCACATAAAGAAATTTAAAGAAAACCAAGTCTTAGGAAAGCCTCTTGACCCCTCTGGGCTTAGGTAAGATCCAAAAGGTTAGACTTAGCACCGGATCATTCACATTCTTTCACTTTTGGTCACATCTGCATAAGAAAGGTTTCCTTAATATATATATTAAAAATATATTTTTATATATTTATTATATATTTTTTAAATATTTTAAAAAAAATTTAATATTTTTAATATTTATTATATATTTATATATAAAATTATATATTTTATATATTTATTACATAAATATATATAAATATATTTATATATATTTATATTTTTATTTTATATTTATATTGAAAATAAAATATATTTTAAATATATATTTTAATTAAAATTTTAAGATATATATATAAAAAACATCGAGCTAATGAATTTTAATGTTCAGTACTTCTTACACCTTTGGTTTTCCTTTTAAAAATCCCTTTCTATGAAGCTGTGGGATATATTTAATGAAGCAGCAATTCTTCTCCTTAGCTTTGACCTGAAAAGGTAAACAACCCATTCTTGCATAATCAAGAGCCATTTTTTCTTCATAGCTTTTATCTCCTATTCAGAGAAAATAGATGTCAAGTGCTAGAACAAAAGAAGTTGTATATCAAAGTGAAAGTCTTTGTCCTTTTGTCTATTCGCAGGAAAAAAAAAAAAAAACCCAAAACTGAAACATCTTCTTCAGCTGATTGATTTCTAAAAATTCAGATTAGTTTTCTTTCTGTCTTCATGTTGAGTTTGATCTTACTTAGCCTACCAGTACAATTCCTTCTATCTACCTTTTCTCGATTTTATGTGAGTCTCACAGTCCTTCAGGATTCTTTCTTACAGCACCTCAAATCCTTAGGATTTCTGAACACTTTTTTTACGTTTGAATTTGAATGCATACATGTTTCTGTGAAGAAAGGAAGTCATCACCATGAGTCATCAGATATATTTTAAAAAGAAATCTGGAAGCTGAGAAAGGAAATTACAAGGATGTTGAAAATCCAGAGAGATAGCCTACAGGAAACCAAAATTTTAAAAGGCAAGAAAACCTCAGACATTCCAGAAGTTTTGCATGACACCCAAGAGTTCTATTCTATTCTTCTTCTTCTTTTTTTTGTTTTGTTTTTTTTTTGGCTCACCCATCTGTTATTTTGATTTATTAATTATTTTTGGCAAGACTGGGGACATGCCATCTTTCATATAAACTTACAACTTTAGCCCTTTCTGGAAATAGAAGCTTCAATTTCCCTTAAAACATGAGTCACTGGATGGAAGTAAAAGCACCATAAGACAGGAGAGAGAAGGAGGAGGGAGCGAAAAGGATGCTCCTCATATAGCGAGACTGTTGAACTTTGCTGTGCTGGTGCTCGCGTGCGCTGCTGACGGTCCACTTCCCCAGTGATCGGGCTCCTGCCTGGGATTCCCAGGTGTAAATGAGGGGTTCTTGTTGTTGTTGTTTTGGTTTGGTTGTTTTGTTTTGTTTTTTTCCTGGGGGTAGCTCTGTCCTAAGTAACACACATTCTCTTTTCTCTGCCCTACTGGGGGAAAAAAAAAAAAGGTACATGTCAAAATGTCCTCTGTTCAATCTTTAATGAAACAAACTTGGTACAGTTCAGTTTTATGATAATTTTAGGAGTGGAAAAAGAAAGAAGTGGTATTATCAAGACACTAGAAACAGAGGTGTTTCTGCAACCAAATGCAACCTACCCTATTAGAGGCTGACCCTATTAGAGGCTGGAGTGGGGCTTGGGCATGGATTTTTGTTTAAAAATCCCAAGATGATGTTAATGTATAACTAAGTTTGAGAATCATAGATGTAGAATTAAGGGCTAATTCTTAGCTGTTTACTTTCATTTTAATGAGAGTTATTAAAGTTTAGCTTTTTAAACAACTAGGGTGTTACAATATTTCTTTAACCATTTTCAATCTGTTCTGCAAATAACAGGATATAATGTCTTCATCAATTTACATTATTATTAAATTTTTCTTTTTTTAATGTTTAATTTTGAGAGAGAGAGAGAAAGAGCACGTGAGCAGGGGAGGGGCAGAGAGAGGGAGACAGATGATCCGTGCTGTCATTGCAGAGCCAGATGCAGGGCTTGAACCCATGATCTGTTAGATCATGATCTGAACGGAAGTCAGATGCTTAACCTACTGGGCCACACACGTGCCCCTCTCCCCCCGCCCCATAAAAAGATTTCAATAAACAACCCTGACTACCCCATCTTCTAATTCTGTCAAATCCTATTTACCCTATTTTCTGCTTCCAAATGAGTTTGGCATCCTGGGATGATAGCATCTAAAAGAAAAATAAACCTATGGAGAGAGAAGCATTACAAAGAAAATAAAAATTCTGTTTTATATCATGGACAAATAAACCAATTAATTTGGAGCATGGCTAAGTCCCTTACTTGATAAAGGGTGTCTTCCTAATGTTAATACAAACATAATATTTAATAGTAAAATATAAGAAATATTGCCTTTAAATTCAGCAATAAGACAAGGATGCCTACTGTCAATACTTCCATTCAACATTGTTGAGAGATCATAGTTATCAGGATAAAGCAAGAACAAGTTATGAGTAATAGAAAGAAAGGAATAAAACTGACAGTACTCATAGACGCTATACACAGAACCCCATGAAAATCTACAGAAAATTATTTGGAGTCATTACAGTGTACAAGGTTGCAGAATATTTCAGGATAAAACAACCATTACCGGGGCGCCTGGGTGGCTCAGTCGGTTAAGCGTCTGACTTCAGCTCAGGTCACGATCTCGCGATCTCGTGCTCTGTGAGTTCGAGCCCCACGTCTGGCTCTGGGCTGATGGCTCAGAGCCTGGAGCCTGCTTCCCATTCTGTGTCTCCCTCTCTCTCTGCTCCTCCCCCGTTCATGCTCTGTCTCTCTCTCTCTGTCTCAAAAATAAATAAACGTTAAAAAAAAAAAAAAAAAAGATTAAAAAAAACCAACAAACCAACCATTACCTTTTTTTTTATACTGGTGACAAATAGGGAATTCTTACTTTTTAAAAATTGACATTTACAATACCTGAAAAATCCCAAACAACTTGTGCACAAATGTAACAAAATTTGGGCTAGACATTTATGAATATACTAACAAAACTTTATTTAAAGACAATTACAAAGACCTTAATAGGTGGAGAGAAAAAAAACCATTTGTAAGAACACACCATATTATAAAGATGCTGTTTAATTCCCTACGTAATTGAGGAATTCAATGCATTGTTAATAAAAGTTCTGTGAAGAATATCTGTTAGCTGAATTCTAAAATATGTATAATGTAACAAAGGTACAGTGAAAGTCAAGCCAATTTTGAAGAAAAGCGTATTAGAGAAGGGACTTGTCCCAATATAAGTTAAAATTTATTATAAAAGTTGAGCAGGTAAAATGGTGTAGAACTGTCAGAGTAGGGACAAATAAACTAAAACAACAGAACAGAAATATATCACAAGGTGGCTTTGCCAACTGGTAGTAAGAGGCATCCTATTCAATGCATGGTACTGAGACAACTGGTTTTCTCTATGAAACAAAATTCAACTGGATCATTACTATCCATACAAATCAACTGCGGATATTGAATGTTAAAAATAAAACTTTAAAACTTCTAGAAGAAAACATAAGAGGATATCTTTATAAATGTAGGGAGAGGAATAAGTTTTTAAACAAGACATGGCAAGCTCAAACAGTAAAGGAAAAAGTTGATAAATTGATTATACAGACTATTTAAAAATGTTTTGTACATTGAAAGATTATGTAAACAAAGGATAGAGACAAGCCACAGACTTTGAAAGTATATTTGCAATGCATGAAATTAACAAAAAAGTTAGTATCCAGAATATGTAAAGAACTTTACATTCAAGAAAAAACAAAAAAAAATTTGGAAAAAGGACATGAACAGGTGATTCACAGAAGAGGAAAACCAACCAGAGACGCTTGGGTGGCTCAGTCAGTTGAGTGTCTGACTCTCAGCTCAGGTCCTGATTTCAGGGTCTTGAGTTCAAGTCCCATGTTGGGCTCCACACTGGACTCCATGCTGGACGTGGAGCCTATTTAAAAAAAAAAAGAAAGAGGAAAGCCAATCAAATAGACAATAAATGTACAAAAATATTCTTAATACAAATCAGGGAAATACCAATGAGATGTTATTTTACATCCATCAGATTGGCAAAAATTAAGTTTGACGATGCAAAATGTGGCATGTAGAAAGAAAAGATATATAGCAGTTGAAGCAAATAAATTATAGCCAGGTTTTTAACTTGAGAGATAAGGGATAATTTGTTCCCACAAAGAAGAAAAATTGGCAATGTCTAGAGACATTTTTGTTGTCACCACTGGGTAGGGGGTGGTGGGGTGCATATTACTGGCATCTAAGGCTGCTGTTTCACAATAGAGATTTCTCTTGCCCAAAATGTCAATAATGCTTAGCTTGAGAAACCGTGAATTAGAGCTACAATCAACATGGATTATTATAATAAAATAAAGATAATTTATCATTTTTTTTCTGTGATGTGTTTTTGGGGTTGCATTTAAGAACTTTTTGCCTAGCCCAAAGTCTCTTATATTTTCTTCCAAATATTTTAGTTTTATATTTTCAAATTTCACTCAGTTCAAAAAATTTACTAATTTCCCTTGAGACTTTCATTTTGACTCGTGAGTTACTTTAATCCCATGGCTTTAAATTCCAAAACTTCTGAATATTTGGAAATTTTACAGATATATTTCTATTTTATTTCTAGTTTACTTGGTTATAATTGGAGAACATACTTTGAATTTTTAAAAGTTTGTCAAGTTTTGTGTTATGGCCCATGGTATGGTCTATCTTAACAAATGGTTCCTGTGTGAAAAAAATGTGTATTTTGTTTTTATTGGATAGAAATTGTGATTTAGGTCAAGTTGGTAGATGGCGTTAGGTCTTCTGCACACTTGCTGATGTTACGTATACTTGCTCTGTTGATTGCTGAGAGAAAAGTGTGAAAATCTCCACGTATATCTGCGGGCATGTCAATTTCTCCTTGCACTTCTATCCATTTATGTTTTATGCACAGTGAAGCTATATTATTAGGTGCATACACATTTAGGACTGTTATGTCTGCTTGATGAATACACCATTTTGTCATTATTGAATATTCCTCTCTATCCCTGGAAATATTTCTTATTCTGCAGTCTACTGTGATATTAATATAACCCCTCTGGCTTTCTTTTGATTAGCATTCATAGTACATAGCCTATTCCATCCTTTTACTTTTAACTTATTTGGATCATAATATTTAAAATGCATTTCTAAACTTTTTTAGTGTTTTATTTATTTAGATTTGAGAGGGAGGGAGAGCACAAGCAGGGGAGGGGCAGAGAGAGAAAGAGAGAGAGAGAATCTGAAACAGGCTTCAGGCTCTGAGCTGTCAGCCCAGAGCCTGATGCGGGGCTTGAACCCACAAACTGCACGATCATGACCTGAGCTGAAGTCAGGCACTTAACCGACTGAGCTACCCAGGCACCCCTAAAATGTGTTTCTAATAGAATAGTTTGGTCTTTTTTAAATCCAATCTGACAATCTGTCTTGTAATTGGTGTTGAAATCATTTACATATAATGTATTTATTGATAGGGTTGAATTTAAGTCTACCCTATGTTTTCTGTTTGTTCCCTTTGTTTTTTTTCTCCCCCCCACTGACTGTTTCCCTCTTCCTGTTTTTTTGGGGTTACATGAATAGTTTTAGTATTCCTTTACAACTTATCAATTGGCCTTTTGATGATATCACTTTGTATTAATTTTTAGTTGTTGACCAAAAATATTGCAACATACAAAGCTAATTTCCAAAGTTTACTTAAAATTAATATTTTACCATCTCAAGTAAAATGTAGAAGCCTTGCAACCATATAAATTCCTAAGATATTTCCCCAAGATATTTACCATTTGAGATGTTTTTGTTTCACTCCCAAAGTTCCAAGTTTCTCTTTGTTATCACTTCTCTTCAGCCTGGAACTTTTCCTATAGCATTTTTTTAACATGTCAGCTGATGATGAATTCTTAGGTTTCTTTCATCTAAGATCTTTATTTTGTCCTCATTCCTGAGGATGTTTCCAGCGCTGACTGTTCTTTCCTTTCGACACTGTAAAGATGTTGCACTCTCTTCTGGCCTTCTGAATGTCTAGATATGAGAAATAAGCCATCTTTCAAATAGTTTTCCCCATAAGTAATGTATCATTTTTCTCCCCCCTCGCTGATTTCACATTTTTTTCTTTATCTTTGGTTTTCAAAGTTTGAATTTGATGTGTCTGGACATTTCTGTCTATGAATTTATCCTGTTTGGGATTTGAGGGGCTTCTTAAATCTGTAAATGTATGCCTTTTACCATATTTGGGAAATTTTCGTTATTATTTATTCAATATATTTTCAGATTCAATAGCATTCTCTTTTTTAATTAGGGCTCCAGTGACACAAATGTTACATATTTTCCTAATGATTTCTGAGGTTATATTTATTTTTTAAAGTGTTTTCTTCTGTTTGTTCTTGGATAATTTGGATAAACTGAATAATTTATATTGATTTATCTGTAAGTTCACTGACTCCTTCATCATCTCCATCATTCTACTGAGACTGTCCAGTGAATTGTTTAGTTCAAATGCCATGTTCTTTCCATTCTAAAATTTTCATTTGCTTCTTTTTTTAAAGTTTCTATTTTTCTGCCATAAGCTTCTGTTTTTCCATATATCCTATTCATGCTCACTTTTACTTTATGAGGGATGGTTAATAATAGTTGCTTACAAAATCTTTGTTCAAAAATGTGTTTAAGGCTTCTATTTCCGACTCATGGATTTTACTATGTCTTGAAAGGTTTTCTGACTTTAGTTTTCTGGTCTGCTTCTTTTTTAGGAAGCGAGTATCTGGAAAAAAATCATTTCATTGTGATATTCTTGCACATTCTAGGATCACTAGTCATGTAAAATGACAGAAAAATTGTCAGGACTTCTATGTAGTACCTAAATTATATACTCAAACCTATATGCTAATCTGTATTTCCACACTGGGAAATGCACAGGAAAACATCAACTGTTTATTCTATTATCACCATGATCCCCCAAGTATGACTATCCTTCTTTCTTACTGTTGCTCAGCTCTTGGTTATAAGTATTTAACACTAACTTGTAATTATCCACTCCCCGCCCCCACTTCTCTCAGCTCCTCTCAATCTCCATATTACTCTCCAATTCTTCAACAATTTCATGAACACTGAAAAACTCCTTATTTACACCAGTGCTACTCAACGTCACTAGCAATGTCCAGCACCACTAGGAACTTGTTAGAAATGTAAATTCTTAGGCCCTCTACTCAAACCTGTTGAATTAGAAACTCTGGGGGTTAGGCCCAGAATCATTTTGAAGATCTCCCAGTCATTCTTCTGTGCGCTAAAGTTTGAGAAGCACTGGTCTAGGTGGCAAATTCCTTAAGCTCTTTCGAGTAGTTGAGAAAACACTGAGGAGTTGGTAAAATTTTGCAGGTGGAGGAGGGAAACAGAGTTAATATCAATGACAAAATAGAGAGTGGTCAGACAGGCAACTCTCAAACAACCAAGAATGGGCACGGAGGGAGCTGAAAAATCAGTGAGGATGATCCTAAGAGTGGCTGTCAGGTCTTTTGAGGTGTCAAATGATACAGACATAAGGGCAAAATTACATGTTTGTTTATAGGTTATTTCACGCAGTTATTGGAAAACATGCATTATCAACTCCACATTGTTTTTATAGAGTAAGAAAGTGAGGAGAATTTTTTTCTGCATCTTATTGATAAATAAGCCAAATCCCTAAAGTGACTTGGCCACCATGTTATATTAGTGGTAGAGGTTAAACCTGTAGTTGAGGTCAGAGTCTATTACACCATACTGTGATTGTAGGAATTCCTAGGTGAGCCTAGACAAGTCATCCTGTGAGCAGTTCATCACCACTATTAACTCAAAAGACTGGGTAATAGAAAATTACTTTATTCACCGGAGAATACCTCCCTTGCTACCAAACTTTCAGAAACAATGACTGAGCAAATGGTAGTTGTGGACTGATTATTTGTTCAGACGATGTGAGTCCTGGGGAAGGTGAGTCTTCAAAAATTCCCCTTTTGCATTCAGCACTTTTAAAACTGACTATTTTCTAGAGAAAAAAGCTTTACTATTTTCAAAAACTAGTTTGCAGGAACATTGAAAATGCAATCATTAATCAACCCCCCCCCCCATCTCTGTAGAACATTAGAATGAATTTAGAGTGATTTGTCATCCCTCTGCATTGCCGACAGGCAGAATAGCCTTTGACCCAAGGTGCTTGGGTGTAGCCATGTTTATATAATAATTAAGGCGAGGATTTGAGCTTCAGTGTTGATAGGTAGTATTAAGGTGGAGATAACAGAGTCTCTAAAGCCAAATTCTGCAGTTCAATGTAGCCTCATTTATCTTATTTTAATAGGTCCATTCATTTTGCTCTGGAAAGCATTCCCATTTGGTTTTCCCATCATGGTTTGTTGTGATATGCAAGCATAAAACGTCTGAAAGTAAAAAGATTAAAGAGAGGGATTTAGGACGCCTTGAAGCAGAGAATATCTAAAGCAAGGTTACCATCCCAGGTGTCAGGAATAAGAAGACCCTCTTGCAGTAGGAGAGGGGAAAGACTCCTCTTCCATAAGCATTTGGGCAGGAAAGTTAGAGAAGATGATTAGTTCCTTTTTTTTTTTTTTTTGATGGGCCCCATGAATGAAGTGGGATGGATCAGAGAATCTTTTTTTCTAAACCCAAAATGAGTAAGTAATAGAGTATCTCACCAACCTTAGGAAACATGGTCATGGGAAGCCAGGCACAAGAGGTGGTTATTCTGCAGATGCTCTTTACGTGGTCCAGACCACAACCAAAGCATTGATTGATACAAGAATGGAATGTCCAGACCTGGAGAAAGAGCTAGCCCTACTAAGAAGACAAGTAAGCTTCTGGTCTCCAAAGTTCTTAGGAGGGTAGATGGTCAGAATTGAGGAGGGGCATCAGAGGTAGCAGCTCAAGACACATGACAGGGCAGTGGGACTTCCATGTTTTGATAACAACAACCAGGGCTTGGTAGTGAGGTGCTGGTTTAGGTAGGCCAACCTGGAACCAGATTCAGACTGTCAGGTGGGGAACCTGAATTCATAGTCTCCTTTTTGTGCCAAACAATTTCGTTTTTCTTCTTTCTTACAGTCTCTCTCTCTCTCTCTCTCTCTGTCTCTCTTTTTAACTCCTGGCTAAGAGAAAAGAACGAAGCTGAAGTTCATTCCTTCAGACTCATGGTTTGTAAGGACTCGCCATGTTCCCATTCCTGCCTGTTTATTCAGCTCTCTTCCCAGGTACCACAGCTGTGCACAGCACTCCATGTCTATGCATGGCTTGGACAGCTTTCCTTTCTCGCCCGTGTAAATGCACCCTGCTCTCACCCCACTTCCTGGCCCTCAGAAGGAAGGAAGAGCAGGCAGATGAACCGAGAAAGCCTTAGCCAGGCCTAGGGATTCCCAATACTGGGTCTATTTATGCCCTCCAATTTACCTTGTGTACATTTGTACCCCAGAAAAGAAAAGTATATCATTTATGCTTTATATTAACCAGCTGATGAGGAAAAAAAAAGTTTCCTCATTTTTCACTTCTGTCTTCAGAGCCTAAGTCTATTATTCTATTGTGGCTGACTTGTACAGGGTTCTGGAGTAATAAGTAATTTGTTTCAGGCCCTCTTGCATTTTCTGACAAATCCTCTGTTAGATTTTGCTGCCCTGTTAAAGCATTAATCTGAAACGTCCCCCGCTTATGTTAGCAACTGGTGGTGTGACCTGTCACTGCTTTGAGAAAAATCCACAGAAAAAGACATCATATTCCGTGCCTTTTCCTTTCCTTCAACTTTTTCTTTTTGTATAGGCAGTGCTAAAACAGCTCAGAGCATAACTTGTCTTCCAGGAGGAAACTGTATGGAGACCAGGTTTCATTAGCACTGAATAAAAGGAGTGCTCTGGGAAATCTTGGGAGTCAACTCTTCTTTCCAGGCCTCTCTTCCAAAGCTAGGTCTCCCTGGGATCATATCATATGTGAAAAATAGCTGGGTTTTCTCCTAAGAGGATGCTGTGTGCGCCAAGCACAGAGAGAGCCCGGAGACAGTGGATTTCCTGAGCTGTATCACTGGGGGTGTGCCCTGGACGTTGATCAAATATCTGATCAAGTTCTCACATGGCCCCAAACAAGTATTGGAAGCATTTACATCCACTGGAGTGTGACAATGGCAAAGATAGTTTTCCTGACCTGTCACATATCTCCTCAAGTTCTTCATCACCATCAAAAGGCCTTCAGTTACACCCTTGCACATCTGCAATTGTGTCAGAGGAAAACGACTGGGGGAACACGCTTTTGGGGTGTGAAAACAAGAGAATTTCCTTAATTGACATTGTTTTCCGTACCCTTTTAAAGTTTCCACTTGGAAAGTCGCTTACCAGAGAGGGATTTACATATTCCCAGAGATTAAGTTACCAGATGCAATTTTAAAGTATAATGTAAAAATAACCTGCCTGCTATCAGCATTACATCTCTGACAGGAATGCTGTCAGAGAGGAGAACAGTCTGTTAGAAACACTCTCTTTAAATGTGTTTCTCTGCAACTGGTCACTGACATTGACAGTGATTTCCTGTACAATGTAGGATTTCTCAATTTCACCTTTAATTTCTAAAACAATGTCACTTGCGGTGAACGTGGGTCTTTGTTATAGAGGTAAACGCCCTTCTGTTTCTTTTCAGGGACAGTGAATATGATTGCCTACGAACACGGGACCGCATCTCCCCAGACGGTTGAGATTTATTAGAAGGACAGCTCCCTGTGGTGCCAGCAAATCTTGAATCTCTGGCAAATAGACAATGTGCAGAGTGAGGAATATCGCCATCACGAATTCACACATTCACAGTAGGTTTTGTCTCATTATCTTTTAAGTCTTTGGGGATAAACATTTCTTGCCAATGCTGGTAGTTCAGACTGCCCTCAGGAGCTGTGATATTAAAGGAGAGTCCTAGAACATCAGACTTTAAAAAAACCCTGAAATGCCCCTCTTCCTTTTCACCTCCTTCAACTAACTATTGTGTTTTCCTCTGTTCTAACTGCTTAAATGCACAGCTATTTTTGTGGAAATTACCATGTCTTTTAAATCATTTGGAACAGTTGGTGTTCTTCTGCTCTCCCACTACTCAAAAATCCGAGAAAGCTTGTTCCCCAACATTCTCGTTTTCTTCTGGAAACTTCAAGAATTGAATTAGGAAAGGATTGTGAACTGAGAGATGGTAGAAGGGACTTTAGGCAGACAGAAAATAGAAGGTTAGGATGAGGAAGAAACTCTGTAAGTGTGGAAATAGCAAATGTCTCCAATCATATCCAACCATGTACCCACTTCCCTGAGTGACCCTTTTGCACCTTAGTTGTGTGAAAGGAAAATGGCGGGTTTAGCATTTCCATCATCTCTGCCAGGACTCTTCCTAACCCCCATGTATCTCCATTATCAGCCTTACACTTCAGGATGCCTTTTTTTTTTTATCTTCAGAAACACAATGTAGAAAATGTTGATTTAAGGTAATGAAAATTCTTGCTGGAATGTAAAGATATCATCGATGAGAAGTAACTTATTAAACTAGTGTTACCCTAGAAAACAATAGGTTATCAGGTTGCCTTCCTTAGTTAACAGAATCCTGGGAGAATGAGATGAAGGAAGGGTCAGCTTTGAAGAATGTTTGGGGGTTTAATTATAAAGAGATCACTTTGTGGGTTGTTATTTTGGAAAAACAGAAGAGAGTAAGGGTAATGCTTAGGAGGAAAAGACAGAGGGAAAGGAGAATATATAAGAGATATTCATTTACTTAAAATCTAGGGGCGCCTGGGTGGCGCAGTCGGTTAAGCGTCCGACTTCAGCCAGGTCACGATCTCGCGGTCCGTGAGTTCGAGCCCCGCGTCAGGCTCTGGGCTGATGGCTCGGAGCCTGGAGCCTGTTTCCGATTCTGTGTCTCCCTCTCTCTCTGCCCCTCCCCCGTTCATGCTCTGTCTCTCTCTGTCCCAAAAATAAATAAAAAACGTTGAAAAAAAAAAAATTTAAAAAAAAAAATCTGAAGGACTACTCTTGTCTTAGTTTTTCATGGATAGGTGGACACATAAACGGAAGTCTTAAAGAATTCAGCATTTATGGAATTAGAAGATACAAAACTAAAACTACTAATTTCATGTTGCTAAACACATTGTGCTTTTATTCTAAATTGCAAATAGGCAGAAGGGACTGTCCTTGGCTCTTGACCTAGGGAATAGTGTATAAACCAATTTACAGAGACACGAGGGATAGCTTCCCTGACTACATTTGTCTATAAACTGAAAGACCAACATCTGCTTTCCTCTTTACAACTGAAGGAGAATATTGGAGAGAATTCATGTTGGGATTGGAGAAAATTATTTAGCTCACAGGCATCCATCTGAAGCAGTGGTAACCTTTAGTTATTATTTAATAGAATTATGCTAATGAGATAAAGCAAACATGATGATGTCTGTGGTTGTTTGCTTGTCTAATCTAAAAGATAACATGCTTTTGCCATTTTACTGTTTGTCTACAGTGAATCTTTAAAGAAATGAAGAGACGAAAGGTAGGAAAAAAAAGTTCATTTTCCTGTTGTTATCAGGTTTGGTGGGAAAGAATGTTAAAAATCTAAGCAAAAGTCTAAATCGGGATGATGAGCAGATTCAATATGTCCATGCTTTCTCTTTCCCTGATAGCCAAAATAATTAAGAGTTGGCTGTTTGACATGCTGCAAATGTCACATTTAGTCAATAGAAAACAGTCATTATTACTGTGCAGTGAAGTGTTTCATGAGCAAATGCTGAACAGGTAGAAAAAGGAAATGGACTGTACTTTGATGGAAACGCTAAACCTAATCCACAGTAGAAATTGGCAAGTTAAGAACAATCTTCTCAACAAAATCGTTAAAAAAGGAACTGTATGATATTTTATTGTATACTTTGTCTAGATCACTTGATTAAGTCTGGAGTTATCGAAACACTATATTTAGAAAGTTAAATTTTTGTTGTTGTTAGGGCAGGTGGAGATATTGTAATTGAGATGGTATTAATCATAGAAGTTTTCTAGAAGGCAAGAAAGGGCAGAATACCATTAATTCCATGAATTGTAGATCTTGTTGAAAGCATACCGTCTTTCTTTGCAAAATATATTTCCATGAAATCCATACGCAGTTCATAAGATGTGTCAAATTAAAAGGCTTCATTGTCAGCTTGGTTTCAGATGGGGTACTTCAGTGTCATTTGACAGAGAATCTTGTTAATTATACTCTATTTGACCAGACAGACCAATACAAAATTATAAGTCAAAATGAAAGTGAGGCCTTATTTCTGTCATCCAGTAATTTGCGATTTCTATTTTTTTTTAAAAATATCAAAATTGAAATGACTGCCACTCGCTAATTTTGTGTGCCTTATAGTAATACCCTCCAACCCCCACTTATAAACTGGGACTCGTCCAAATTTAATACCAACATTTAGGCAAACAGCAGAGTGACATTTCTGGGACTCAAGTATTTCCTAGTACTGGGTCACAAGTCTTCAGTATCTCCTTCCAATAATAAACATAAAGCTAATTTCCTGTTCTCTCCTGAGTGTGAAATATTTGTCACTCACTTAGCTGTTCCCTTTGGGCCAGAGGACCCAGCCTCATTTAAATGAGTCATTTTGTGAGGTTCTGAAGCAATGTGCTGGTGAGAAAAAGAAAAAAAAAACTGTTCTAAAAGGGTTGTCATCATGGTTTATACAGCTAATTGATGATGGCAAATCTTAGTGCCCGCAAGAGGCAGACACTTGAGTAAAAGTGAGCAAAACGGAGCTGCCACATCCACGGTTTTCATGCAGCTTTCCAACGTGTTTGTTTTAATAACCTATTTTTTAAAAAGAAACCATTAAGTTCTGTATAAAAACAATTTTTTTTCTGAAATACAAAGGCAAGAAAACCCAAATTCTTTCTGACTTTGTAAGGCACACAATGATCTGATATGATGTGAAACATCCAGAATATTATAAGAAGTTGAATTTAAGTAGTCCTTAGTGGACCTAAAGCTACACAGTCAGACCATCTTTCTATCTATAGATGTTTTAATACAAATTTTACTATAGAATTTAAATACTTAAAAGGATTTTAAGAATGAAAATATGTGAGCAGAGGATCTTCTTATCCAGTGCAAAATGGTGATAATATGGACTCCATGGTGAGGACAGGGAGGGGTTGCTTCCAGGCATCATTATCATCAACATGCACGCGCGCGCGCGCGCACACACACACACACACCCCATAATGGATTAAATAGGTCTAGAGCAAGATAATTTAAGATAGTTTACTTTTTCCAAAGTTAAAATCCCTTCCAGTATCTCCAACTGCACTTTCCTTTTCCCATAGTTTCCTTAGACTTGGCATCTCTCTGGGCCAGACAAAACTGATGGGTAGGGCTTGTCTTTGTGTTTTCTGATTTGCTATCATATTTTCCAGGCTTTCTTGCTGTCTCCACTGACAAGATCTCCTCTTCTTTTTTAATTTTTTTTAACGTTTATTTATTATTGAGAGACAGAGAGAGACAGAGCATGAGCAGGGGAGGGGTAGAGAGAGGAGGAGACACAGAATCCGAAGCAGGCTCCAGGCTCCGAGCTGTCAGCACAGAGCCGGATGAGGGCTCGAACTCACAAACTGCGAGATCATGACCTGAGCCGAAGTCGGACGCTTAATCAACTAAGCCACCCACGTGCCCCAAGATCTCCTTTTGTTTGATGTTGTCTCTTGAGCCTGACATCTTCATCTCAGGCAACATTCTATTCTTCTTCCACCAGACATTATTTGTTCTGTGAGTTCTCTCAAAGTCCTCAAGGGTGACTGAACACCAATATGGAGTACGATGCTTGGTGCTAAGATTTCAAAGGACACTTATGCCTTGGTGTGTTTCCAGGCCTCTATTTTAAAAGGCCATTTGGGGCCAAAGTTTTGTAATCCAAAGGATTGATTCTCATAGCGAAAGTTGCAGATCTGTGGCAAGATGGGTCTTTGTTTCCTTAAAATATGCCTTCTACATGAGTGCCTACTCCACTTGGTCTCTGGGAAGCCACCTTTCTTCCTACTTAAACAGTAACTCACACAGGCTCCTACCACAATCTGGAATACATCTTCAGTGCAGGTGGGTGGATTGCCTACTGCTTTTCTATGGCAGGAGCTCTGGCCAGGGGCTTCTCAAGAAGCATGACTCAGTGTTAACTTTAGTAAGAGGTCATTGCTGACTCTGTAAAATTTGCAGACACTTAAGGCATCAGATGTTTTCTTCTCTGTCTTAACAGCTTTATCCTTCCTCGTGCGTAGTTTCATAGAGGAGGCATCATCAGAAGCAGCTAAAGTGACAACAGTGGGTTAACCAGACAATTTCATACTAAATCTTCCTTTCCTCTACGGCAGACTCTTTTCCAAGTGTGGAGTTGCTGTACACAGGATAGATGATCTCTTAAAATCTTGGAGAGAACATCTTTCAACTGTGTTTGTGGGGAATAAACATGACACAGAAAAAGAAAATCTGGGACACTCTTCTTTCTTGACTGCCTGGTTGCCTGACTTCCAAAAACCAGTTGGAGCTATAAATGTTAAATTTGGCTTAAAGAAGTCCTCAGTCAGAAATACTACCCTGAATTTCGAAAAGGAAAAAAAAATTAAAACTTTTATTAAAAGTTAATAGTGGTTAAATTTACAAGTCTGTGCGTGTGTAAATTCAACACTTCAATCTGCTAATTTGCCAAGGCATAATTTACTCACAGTCCATGAACAGACTGAGGTGCTCAGAGAGAATCATGTGGTCTTCTCAAAATTTATGGAAGATGGAAAGAATCAGTTCCCACCTTCAGGGAGTTTGCAGTCTAAGAGGTAAAAAAGATCATGATGTACAGTTTGTAAGCAGATACTAGTATAAGCAACCTGGCAAATATTGAGGGGCTTAATTAAGAATTAGGCTTGCAAGTTGGGGCTTCTTATATTCTGAGATGGGTTATCTGAATTATTACTTTAATCATGGGAAGGATTTGACACTTTTAGTGGATGAGCTGACAGCTGTTTCCATGATTTGAGCTCTTTAGAAAGCTGTAGGCTCCAGGAGCCTGTGGATTATTGTAGAAAAGTGAAGCTAAAGCAGATTTTATGGGGGTAGGAGGGAGGAGACGCAGAGATTGTAGACGTCAAGGACATAACGGTTCATAATTTACAACCCAGATACAAAAGATCGAGTTTGTTCCAGGGAGATTTTAGAGATATTTAAAGAGAATGGGAAAAATTTCCCCTCTTAGGAAGGCAGTGCGTATTTATTATAGAAAGCTTGTAAACTCTAGAAAGGCAAACATTAGAATAAAAGTTGCTTCTGATCCCACCAAAGGCAACCACTGTTAGTGTATTGATATTTATCCTGTACTTTTTTTTTCTATACAGATATTTCATTTTTCTTTCATTAGAATGGTATCATTCTTACAAAAAGTGCTTTTTGAACTTTTTTTTTCAATGTACCCTGTCTCCTGAACATCTGAAAAGAGATTTCTGAGGAAAGGGATTTGAGATCAGCTGAATAGGAAAGGAACTAAAGAGACAGCAGCTGGTAACAAAGAAACAGCAACCAAAAATGTCTTACAGTCCACTGGGAACATACATGCCAGGGTGGATCTTATTATTTTATTTTTTTTTTCAAAGCATTTAATGAGTCAATGTCTAGGGGTCAGCAAAGATTTGGGAAGCAAAGCCTGATTCAGGTCTCAGCTCCTTCCCTTACCAGCTAAGTGCCCTTGACAAATTCCTAAACATCCCTGAACCTTAGATTTAAGAACATTAACTGCACAGTTTATTCTGAGTCAGTCTACACTCACATTCTTATCATCACAATAACTTTGTTGGGAGGGAATCAGTAACCATGCTTTCCAGGTGAATAATTAGCAGCTTATAGGGCTATTATTTTTCAATACATCCCAAGCTGCAATTCAGTTCTCTTTCCCCAGCATTCTGGGAGTCTCTTGACCTCTTCTCTTGTCTCATGGGGGAAAAAAAGGTGCTAAGATTATGTGTGCCCTTTACCTCATTGTGAGTTGTGAGGATATATAACCTAATGCACGTGAGACCTTTTTTTTTCTTTTTTAAAATAATTCTTTTTTGCACATGAAACTTTTTGTAAGCTGCTAAGCACAGCAGATAAATTTCATTCTCTTAGGTTCTTAAATACTATTTCAAGCTCTCCACTTGAGTGCGTGCTCTGATCTCTCTGTAACCACCCTTCAGGCATCTGGATCTGTGTAGTCCCAGAGAGGTATATTCAGGTTACCTGAACACGAGCTTTACCTGGCATATGAGTATGCAATGGCCCTTTCATTTCTCCCTTTTCCTCAACAGCTGTGCATTGCGACTCAGTAAAACTGGTGTCAGCCTGCATACCGATGGCCAACCCAAAATTTCAGCAAGTTAAGACATAGAGTCTGTTGCAATGTGGACAAAAATAAACCACATTCCACACCAAGTCCAGACACTTTGAAGAAATCTAAAATGATTTTTAAAATATTGCTTTAGATAAATAAAACTTGAGCTAGTAAAGGAGGCCATTTCCAGATGTCCAGCCAGGAAACCCCAGGTGCAAGTGAATCAGCAGACGTGTCGTCTCATCTGAGACGGTGCAAGATCCGTGTGTCCACACGCAGCCAGGGTGTGGCTGAGCTCGTGGCCCTGCCTTCCTTCAGATGTGGCCAGGCTTGGGCTGATTCAGGGAGAAACACTGCTCATCGAGTCATGAGGCTGTTCTGGAGCTTTGCTGGGCTTTGCTTGGGTAACTTGCCCAGGATCCACAGTCCAGACCTGTAGCTGAGTCCAAAGTGACAGAGCAGGTGGTCTCCTGGGGGTGATGGGGGTGGTGGCAGGGGAGGTGGGGTTGGGGAGTAGCAAGATACTTTTCAAAAGGTTCAGTCAGTGCAGGGAGGTTTTGGAGAAGAATTTAAAATTCATCAGACTGACCTAAGAACAGACACAAATACGAGGGAGATTTATTAAAGGCCCTCATCTCTGTTTCCACTTGGCCACTTTCATCAGGTAGAGGCACCACTTCCAAGGTGATCTTCCAGCTCACTTGAACAGCTGATTTATATTTTATCCTTGTGAAATTTCCCTTTAAAGTCTGATGTGCTCTTGGCAGCTCATGATCTACTGAACTGGTCCATTCATTCGGGTCAGTCTGTCTTTCGGTGAATAGTTAACAAGCTTTCTGGTGTCAGATGCTATGGTAGGCACTGGGCACACAGTGAATAAGAGACACTGACTCTGGGATGTTGTAGTAATTTTCTGTTGTACAACAAATTACCACAAACTGGCTAAACCAGCACTCATTTATTATCTTGCGCTTCTGTAGATCAGAAGTCTGGGCAGGGTCCTCTGCTCAAGGTCTCACAAGGCTGCAATCAAGGTATTGGCCAGAACTGCTATCTCACCAGAGGCTTTGAGTTCTTCTCCAAGCTCCGTGGTTGTTGGCAGGAATCAGTTTCTTGCAGCTGTGAAACTCGTAGCTTGCATTTTTTAAGGCCAGCAGGAGAGCGTTTAGGGAACACCTCAGTGCTCTTCTAAAGGGCTCATCTTTCAGTCCAGCCTGCCTAGGATAATAGCTCTTTAATTAAATGAAAGTCAGCTGATTAGGGACCTTAATTACATCTAGAAAATTCCCTCACCTTTGCCATATGATGATGCATAATCATCAGGGTGAAGTCCCCTTCTATCTACAGCTCCTGCCCACACTCAAGGGGAGGTGATTATACCAGGCTTGTATATCAGGGTGTGGGAATCTTGGAAGCTATCTCAGAATGCTATCTACCACAAATATTAAATAGGAAATTGCAGGGGAAAAATATTAAGCAATTAGGACCAGGCAAAATTCTGCAAAGGAGAATTATGGGCTCCTACCAGAGTAAGAAGGGAGCACAGCCTCCTCTGAGGGGCTGGGGAGACTACCTGAGACCCACAGACGGGCCAGCATCAGCAAGGCCAACATGGAAATGGGTGGGAAAAGGGAGGGAGCAGAGCTGGAGTGAGAGGAGATGAATGGGTTAATAATGGAGCCCTGAAAACAAAGTGAAGTAAAATCAAAGTGAATCTCTGGCCTGCCCTATTATTCCCAGAAAGTGAAGTTGAGCATTTTCCATATGATAGGAAGCAGGCAACAGATGCAAATGTCTCCCCTTTCCACTGCCTGGAACCCAGGGGTGTCTGTCTGTAGCAGGATCTGGGTTTCTCCTGCAACAGGGATGTGAAGAACCACCAAAGATCAAGCTCAATTCTAGGAGGAGGTAGCATTGAGCAGGTTTAGTGCATATTTTTCAATCTGGCAGAAATATCTGTAAGCCTGAACTTTTGGGTGGTTCCATTAATTCCAGTGCTGAATTAGAAAACTAAAGCATCTTTTGTATGTCTTTGAACACCAAGACAGCCCTCTGATCAGAGTAAATGGAGAAAAGAACTTTAAAAATGCATATATTCAATTTGGAAATCAGAATGCTATTGTCAGCAGTCTGACAAAACTAACAGATGGGAAGATTCATGCCCACCCCTTAATAAATATGTGCTGATTTTGGCCAAGAGTTGTAAAATCCCACAAGGTCTCTAATGTACGCCCTCCCCTCTCATCCCAATCAGCCAAATTCAACTTGTTTGCCAAAATAGGGGGAAGAAAGATGAAATGACTAAAAATGACCCCAAAACACATGAGAACCTAAGATGTATGCCAAATTTTAAAATGGAGAGGGTTTTCATTTGATTAAATTATAGGTCTCTTTTCACCAAGCTCCCTTTCTGTAATTTTTAATGAAATGTCTTCTACTGGAAAGATTCTGGAAAGATGAATTGGAATACACATGTTTGAGAACTAAACTACAAAAATTATACCCATGGACCAACTTTACCAGAAACTTCAATGGAAGACAAACACACCACAGAGGTAGTAAATCCCTCTTCCTCTCAAATAGGGATTATAGAATAAATGCTATTTAGAACCTTGATGTCTATGTCACTGTCTGGTAGAAGATATCAAATATATCCCAGGTGACCTCCATGTGAAAAAAAGTCTTCTGTGCTAGGAGAATGATAAAATAGTCCTGGGCCATAGTTCTTCCAAAACCCAAATGGCCTGTCTCTTCTTGTGTCTCACAATGTCACTTTTCCTTTGGACGAGTGGCCCAGACCTTTATTCCCCACCACGTCTTCTTCACTAACCTGTGACATGGGGTGAACAGACTAGAGACTGATTCTTAGAAGCATCTAGGAATGGCCATCTAAGAGTCAGCAGGCAGCCTCTCTTCTTCCAATTGTGTTGCGATGACTAATTCCTAAACACAGGGTTATGAGTCACCCCCAAATTCCCTGAGACCCTGATGACCATGTTAGGTAGGCAGAGGAGAGACTCTGAGACTCAGCTCAAATCTGCTATTATTCTGCTAACAGTTCTGCTATTATTTTAAACACCGTTTATAGCAGGCAGTGTCCTCGTGTTGATATTGCAGGCACTATTTTCTTCTTTCTCCTACCAGTGGACCCCATTTACTAAGGTTTTGTTTCCCTAACTCACCTGATCATAAAAATTCCTGGGAGTTGTTCTCAGGATTCTCTTTTGGAGACTCTGATTTAGAGATTGGGTCCAGGGATCTGTATTTTTAACAGACTCTCCTGAGGTATTCTGATAATCAAGTGAATATGAGAAACATCCTACCAGGGATGTTCAACTGAGTAAATTTTCATTCTTTTGCTTCCCCAATAGGATTTTATGGAGAAACATTTGTTAAAAATGTATTTATTCATTTTGAGAGAGAAAGAGAGAGCACGAGCAGGGGAGGGGCAGAGAGAGAGAGGGAGGTAGAGAGAGAACTCCAAAAGCAGGCTCTGCACCATCAGCACAGAGCCCGACACGGGGCTATAACTCATGAACGGTGACCTCATGACCTGAGTCGAAATCAAGACTTGGACGCTTAACCGACTGAGCCATACAGACGCCCCTATAGAGAAACTTTTAAGAGGAAAAGAGTTACAAGATAGAAAGTTTATGGCCCATAGAATAAAGTTAGAAGTAGGAGGTACCAGCTATTTGTTTTGTTTGATGGGCATGTCTGAATCATAGATCTGCTAACAAACTCAACTTCCCATGCAATCAGCTTCCTAGCTATAGAGTAAGCTTCTCAATAAATCTGTTAATTCATTCATGCACTCATTTGACAAGCATCTCCTGAGCATTTGGTCTGGGCCAGCCACTGATCTTGGCACTAAGGATACAATGGTGAAAGACCTGGTTCCTCCTTAGGGCACTCATACTCTGAGTAAATTTTAGTCTTTTCTCAAACCATAGTCCCATATAGTACCAATAAAAATATCATGTCCTTTTCAGATAACACCCTGGAAAGCATATTGTAGAATCACACATGTGCACAATTCACCTCTTCCAGATATGATTGAATGCCTATCATGCATCAGATTCTGTTATAGGTACTTAGGGTACACCCGTGAACACAATAGGCAAAGGTCTCTGCCCTCATGGGTCTGACATTCTAGGGGGAGGATGAGACAGTAGATAATAAACCTAACAAATTCACATCATGTAATGTAAGGGCATTAGTATTATGAAAGAAAAAAATTACTCAAGGAAACAGGGATTAGGTATGGGAGGAGGTAGTCACAAGAAGGCTCATTTTTGGGGCAATATTTTTAAAAAGATTTGAAGAAGGTAAAGGATTTTGCTGCATACAGTCTGGGAGAAGAGCATGTTAAGCAGAGCAAACAGCAGAGCAAAGACACTGATCAAGGAGAGACCTGGTGTGTTTGAGGAGGAGCAAATGAGAGATAGCCATTGAGGTAATACGGACAGGGGAGTGGTAAGATCAGCTAAGGCATCCGAGGCCATTTGTAGTGGGATGGGGACACATTGAAGGGTTTTGAGCAGACTATCATGATGTGACATGTTTTAATAGGGTCACTGATGTGTTGAGATTCAATTGTAAGGAGACAAATGTGGAAAACATCAGAAAACCATTTGGGAGAGCATTTGGCAGTATCTAGATCTGGCAAAACTGAAAATGTGAATACCCTAGAACTCAGTAATTCCAGGTTCTCTAGGAGAGAACCCCTCTCAATGTACACAAGCAAATATGTGCAGGAATATTCACTGTGGGAATGTTAGCAGTGACAAAAAATCAAAATAGCCTCAATGCCCATCAATAGGAAAATGAAACTTATAAATTATAGTAGCTCATACAGTGTAATGCTATCGCGCAATTAAAAGGAATGAACTAGAGTTATGTTGTCAAGGTTGGTATATTCCTTAAACATAAAATTGAACAATAAAAATCTAGTTGCAGAAGGATAGTTACAATATGATGTCAAGTTTAAAACACCACAATACTATTTATTTTATGGCTATGTACATACTTAGTAAAACATTTAGAATATCAATTGAAGACTACCCATTTCATGAAAATAATTGCATCTGGGGAGGGAGGGAGAGCAAAGGGTTTGGGGAAAGGTATAGAAAGAATTCCAAATATAATCACAATTGTGTTAGTGTATTAGTGTCCATCTTTCCTTCCTTCCTTCCTTCCTTCCTTCCTTCCTTCCTTCCTTCCTTCCTTCCTTTTTCTCTCTCTGCCTCCCCCCACACCTCTCTCTCTCTCTTTCTTTCTTTCTTTCTTTCTTTCTTTCTTTCTTTCTTTCTTTCTTTTTCTTTCTCGTCTCTCATTAAAAAGACTCATGGGGCACCTGGGTGGCTCAGTCAGTTAAGCTTCTGACTCTTGATTTTGGCTCAGGTCATGATCTCATGGTTCATGAGATTGAGCCCTGCCTTGGGGAGCAATGTGACAGCATAAAGCCTGCTTGGGATTCTCTTCCTTTCTCTTTGCCCCTCCCCGCTCATATGCTATCTCTCTCTCCCTCTCTCTCTGTCTCTCTCAAAGTAAATAAACTTTGTAAAAAAAGACTCAAACTTTGGAAAATATTAAAACTTCTATATGTTTCATTAAAATGGAATCCATAAAAATCAATAAAATAAATAACAAACAGAAATATTTTATTAAACTAGAGAATAAAGAATTTATTCATTTGGCAATTGATTTCTATCTCTCTCTCCAAAACAGCATGCATAATATTTATATATTCCGTGGAGTTTTCATTTTGCCTGTATTTACAATCAAAACTGTAAATTTCCTGTAAGAATTCTTTTAAAAAACATCTTTCCACCTAGAGAATATGTACTATTCTTCTTAATATTTAATGATCTTTATAATATTTGAGGTGCACGGCAGCCATCTGAGTTAAAAACAATGCCTGCTGACATGTAACTGGAGCAGAAGATTTCTCCGGCCAGGCCCCCTGGGTTTTTGGACCTGCGGTCACCCATGGGAATGGGCAGTTAGTGGCCCCAGTCTCACAGGCTCAGGTGATTTTTTTCCCTCTACTGTTTGTGGAAACGGGCTGGGAGATTCAGGATCCTTAACTATTATTTGGATAGCTGTAATGATATTAGCAGAGGAGCAACTTGAGCAAAGTGTATTTTAGCAAGTGACAAGTGTGTTTGCTGTAATATATTGACAATAATTTTTCTTCTTCTCCGTCTCTCTTTTCCTCCTGCCTTTGGAGAAGAGACTTCTTTTAAAACAAGTGTTCTCATATTGGAGCGTGTTATGGCAAGGAGCCCAGAAGAGGTGGATTTAGTGCACTGAAGTCCTGTTTTCAATTATCTAGAATCCACGAAACCACAGGCTTAGGTTTTAGATGGGCCAATTTAAACGTTTGCCTTTCCAATGTAAATGTATAAAATATAAGCTGTTCAGCAGTACTGGGGTCTTTCGCGTTGACATGGGTCCTATCTCTCTAGCCGAGTGCCTGCTGCAAGGGCTTATCACAAAAACAGGTTTATAGGGCCTTCATTAATATGTCTGCAAGCTGACTAGACACTAGAATGTGCTATTCATTTTTCTCTAAGCTATTGCCCACCATCTATATTCAATTTAATATATTTCATTATGCTAATTTTGAAAAGAAGATGAATTTTTCTTCTTATAAGTTCCAGCGCATTTTCCAAAGACAAAGAAAATCTGTTGCCATTACCAGTGCTTTATTAGATTGCTGTAGAAGAATTACCATTTTAATGTAGAAATTTTCTGACTTGAGATAGGAAAGGGAGTGGCACAAACAATGGAAAGGTGAGAGAGGGAAAGGCAGAAAAAAGAAAATCATGGCTTGCAGAGCACTGATGGAAGCAACCATGAGTGGGTTTCCTGTTGGACCCCACCCATGTCGGAGAATCATTAAGTTGGTCTGTGATGGTAGTGGAACACGCCTGAGCAAAATTTGACCTAGCTCTTTACTTTGCAAAAACGTCCGGTGTTGGGTCTGTGGATTTGCATTCTCTCACTCTCTCTCTCTCCCCCCACCACAAGTTTGTCAAGTTTCATTTTATTTTTTTTTAAGTTTATTCATTTTGACAGAGACAGAGATGGTGCAAGTGGGGGAGGAGCAGAGAGAGAGGGAGAGACAGAGAATCCCGAGCAGTCTCCTCAATGTCAGCATGGAGCTTGACACAGAGGTTGGAACTCACGAAATCGTGAGATCATGCCCTGAGCTGAAACCAACAGTCGGACGCTTAACCTACTGAGCCATCCCAGCGCCCCATTCAATGTTCATTTTAGATAAGCCTACAGGTAAGCTCCATGGAAGCCACCATATGCATTCGTGTTTTCTCTTGTAGTTTGGTAGAAAGCAGTTTGGGTCACAGCTCACCTAAATCATGTAATATGTCTGAGAGCATCAGTTTCCTCACATGTAATGGAAGTGATCGTGCTTATCCTGTTGACTTCAGACCATTGTCTGAAGAAGTCAGTGGGAATGGTGAAACTACCTCTAAGTGCTGCTGTGATATTTACATTCTCAGTTACATTACTATCAATAATAAAATAACAATTCAGACCTAATTTATCTCACTAGCACAATGTATGGCCCCATGTCTCTGTCCAATAGGGTAGCCATGAGCCAATAAAGCTATTAAAATAGGAATGAATTATAAAAGTAAATAATATTTTAAAAACCCAGTTTCTCAGTCACAATAGCTACATTTTAAGTGTCAAAAGCTACTGTATTATATGGCATAGATATTAGGACATTTCCATCATTGCAGAACATTTTGTGAATAGCACTGATCTAAAGTTTTAAGGCACTGACTTTCAATTTGCTTGAATATAGAACTACATACAAGTACCCTCCTTTATTAGCAGGCTGTATCTATACATTAGGGAAGATTCTTTTTTTTTTTAACTAACTTTGAATCTCAGCTATGATCCATCTAAGAGTAATTTAGAGTGCCAGCAATCATTTTTTTAAAGGTGAGTTTTCTGTAACTCATTGCGACAAACACTGAAGTAATAAAATGTTCTATACATCATAACAAAATCATTCTCTAGCCTTGTTCAGTGGAAACTCATTTAAATCTGATTTACTGTGACTTGGAATTTAAGACTTAAGATGATATTAATGAGCTGATTTTGGTTACATCATCTTCATGGATTGTCAAATGGAGCCTGCACTGAAGTCACTCAGGACAGGTCTGTTTTAAAATAATGAAATTTACTGTTTCCAAGTAACTTACCAGATAACACAACAGATAGATCATGAGAGGCATGAATTTGGCATTTCTTACCCACTGCTAAGGCGAGCTTGGATGAGTGTTTTGCATAGTAGAGAAGCCTTATAAGAGCATTTAAGGAGAACCAACATGGGGCATGCTCAGTTCATGGATATCAGCCTGAAATGCAGAGATGTTTTCCTTGTCTCATACTTAAGTACTGTTTAATACATCTTTATTACCTTTTTGTATTATAAGTATATGAGGCATCAGTCATTTGTAAACATCATTTCAGGTTACAAATTAATATCTTTGGTAACACATGCCTTTCATGTTTACCACTTACATATAAAAAAAATCCATGAACACCGATGTAAGATTTCTGACCTTTGTGCTTTGGCTCTGTAACAGAAAACTAAATTACAATAGGAGAAAGATTCTCATAAGGTCTTGATCCATTTGTTTATTCTCACAAGAGAGTTTCTACCCCACTGAATCTATGATCTGAGAGTGTGAAGTCTATGCAGTGAAGTCTATGCAGATCACTGGATCTTTGGGTCCCCAGAGGAGTCTTTGTGTCCCCTAGGTAGAATGCACAAGGGACCTGATGTTAACTTGTGGTGGGTGCTCCATTCTGGCAAGAAGGCTGGGATACCAAAGAATTTAATCAGGTTTATAAAGAGATGTTTGAGCCAGAGAGAATATGGCAGAGAAACATAGGTAAAGGGGTATTATAGAAGATTGTCTACACAGTGGGGGAAAAGCAAATGCAGGTAATGGTGTGAGAAAATGAGTGGAACCCATAAAGATGATCTTCTTACTTCTTGCTAAAGAACGGGGTGCAAGAAAGATATAGAAAAGACTGAGGAAGCTGGTAATCTTTTATGAGATGCTATGTTCACAGATGGAAAGAGAAAGCAGCACTGAGAAAGAAACTCAAGGTTGTGAAAACTTGAGAGACCAAAGAAGAGAACTAAGAAGTCATTTTTGAATACTGGCTAATACCAAAGATGATTCACACTCTTAGTGTTGATGAGGAAAGGGATAGAGGTTAAAATCAGGGATGATTGTAGCCTTTTCTTCCTTTCTCCCTCCCTCCCTCCCTCCCTCCCTCCCTCCTTCTGATTCTCCCTTCCTCCCTCCCTTCCTTCCTTCCTTACTTCCTCTCCCTCTTTCTTTCTTTCTTTCTTTCTTTCTTTCTTTCTTTCTTTCTTTCTTTCTTTCTTTCTTTCTCTTTCCTTCCTTCCAACACTTAGACCTCCTGGATGTCATTAGTCTTAGAAAAAGAGCAATTTGAAAATCATCAGAAAAGAGAATATGAAAACTCTACCATTTTCTTAGTGCAATGGCAGTTTTTCACTATTAATCAGTGAAGTCTCAAAAATTGTTCACTGAGTTGATGAGGTAAGGGAAGGAAAATGTAGTGGGAAACAAAGATTCAAATTTCTTCCAGTTATTATCATGAGCAAAGGACTAAAGAGATATGTTTAGTACAGTAGAAACACTTAACAAATGATTTTGATTCCAGATCAACTAGGTTTAAGAAAAATAGGAAAAACTGAGATGCTCAAATGAATTGCTCACTGTGTGGCCCCAGGAGGACATGAGACCTCCTAAGTGGTTATCTTAGTATTTTTTTAAGAAAACATTTAATAGAGATGAATTTCTCCTTGTCAATAAGACATACTGAAACAGAAAAATTTTGATCAAGGCAAAATTAAAAGCACCATATTAATCATGAGGATAAAACTAAACATTTAATGAAATGTTACCTAACAAATGTTATAGTAATATGATGATTCACTGAAATAAACTGAGTAGATTCAATTATATTCAATTACATTCAATTATAAATATATTTTATAAATATCTTAAGGCTCTCATGGTGATGTGAGAAATCAAAAAATTATTAATAAGATTGTGGAGTATACTTTTGGAAGAGGAGTTTTTGAGATGTTTCTTTTAATAACAAAATGTGAACTATTTTAAACTTCGAGGAAGTTCAAAGAATAATGTAATGAAAAAAACCAAAGTATATAATTATTTGTATTTTTAAAAATATAAAGTTTTGTTTTGTGTACTTTTGATCTTTATGTGAAAGATATGGGGGGCATCTGGATAGTTGAGTTGGTTAAGCATCAAACTCCTGATTTCGGCTCAGGTCACGATCTCATGGTTCCTGGGATCAAGCCCCTGCATTGGGCTTTGTGCTGAGAGTGCAGAGCCTGCTTGGAATTCTCTCTCTCCTTATCTCTGCCCCTCCCCTGCTCATGCTCACTTTATCAAAATAAATAAATAAACTTTATTTTATAAAAAAGAAATGGTACTGGGAGCACTATTTCACATACAATTTTTTATGCTCAACATTTTTATTTTTATTTTATTTTTTTTTAATATGAAGTTTATTGTCAAATTGGTTGCCATACAACACCCCGTGCTCATCCCAACAGGTGCCCTCCTCAATGTCCATCACCCACTCCCCCTTCCCTCCCACCCCCCCATCAACCCTCAGTTTGTTCTCAGCTTTTAAGAGTCTCTTATGTTTTGGCTCCCTCCCTCTCTAACGTTTTTTTCTTCCCCTCCCCCATGGTCTTCTGTTAAGTTTCTCAGGATCCACATAAGAGGGAAAACATATGGTATCTGTCTTTCTCTGTATGACTTATTTCACTTAGCATAACATTCTCCAGTTCCATCCACGTTGCTACAAAAGGCCATATTTCACTCTTTCTCATTGCCACGTAGTATTCCATTGTGTATATAAACCACAATTTCTTTATCCATTCATCAGTTGATGGACATTTAGGCTCTTTCCATCATTTGGCTATTGTGGAAAGTGCTGCTATAAACACTGAGGGTACAAGTGCCCCTATGCATCAGCACTTCTGTATCCCTTGGGCAAATTCCTAGCAGTGTTATTGCTGGGTCATAGGGTAGATCTATTTTTAATTTTTTGAGGAACCTCCACACCGTTTTCCAGAGCGGCTGCACCAGTTTACATTCCCACCAAAAGTGCAAGAGGGCTCCCGTTTCTCCACATCCTCACCAGCATCTATAGTCTACTGATTTGTTCATTTTAGCCACTCTGACTGGCATGAGGTGGTATCTGAGTGTGGTTTTGATTTGTATTTCCCTGATGAGGAGCGACGATATGCTCAACATTTTTAAAAAGATTTGCCTTTATCTTTCTCTCTCTCTCTACCTTTCTCCCCACTCTCTCTCCATCTCCCAGCCTCTCTTCTCCCTACCTTTTTCTCTGTCTCTGTCTCTCTCTCCCTCTCTCCCTTGCTTAACTCCTAATTGTGGCAGTCAGAAGTCTAGAATCAAGGTATTGGCAGGGCCATGCTCTCTCTGAAGTCTCTAAGGGAGAACCATCTTTGTTCTTCTAGCTTCTGGTGTTTGATAGCAATCCATAGCATTCCTTGGTGTGTAGATGGCACCACTCCATTGATAGGGATATGATCTCCCTGTGTGTCTTCACATTGTCTTTCCTCTGTGTCTGTTTCTCTGTCCAAATATTCCCATTTTAAAAGGACACTAGGTATGTTATTAGGGACTGCCCTAATAACCTAATTTTAATTTGATTATCTCTTCAAAGACCCTATTTCCAAATAAGCTTACATTCTGAGGTACTGAGGATGAGGCTTTTTTGTGTGTGGGGAGTGGGGGTATACATTTCAACCATAACCAATAGGTACTGTTTTATTCTTATTTTCTCCTTCCTCTTATCTCAATTTGGCAGTTGATGGTTTTCTAAAAACTGGGTTTTCTCAACTAAGTTTTCCTATTATTAGCATAAAATTGTGATTTTTCTAAATCTCCAATTTAAATGTTAGAGTTTATTTGTTCTTTCTTTGATTTTTCTTGATTGATCTTGCCAGAAGTATGTTTAGTTAATTCATCTTTCCAAAGAATCACCTTTAGATATTCTTGATTTTCTCTTTAGTATTTCTTTATTTCATTTTGGAGGAAAAAAACCCACCTTAACAAGAGCTCTCTTCTGGTGTCACTGGCATATAATAAATTACACATGTTTAAAGTGCATTATTTGATAAGTTCTGACACCTATTATCTATCTTCTAACTATCATCTCTCTATTGATCTATTGATCATCTATCTTTATGTATCTGTGAAACCATCACTACAGTCAAGATAACAAACCTATCCCTAAAGTTACTTAATGTTCCTTGGCAACCTTCCCTTCTGTCAAATACGCCATTCCAGACAGCCACTGATCTGCTTTCTGTCATATCAGAATATTATATAAATGGAATCACATAATGTGTACTCTTTTCTTGTAACATATTTCAATCAGCATAGTTATTCTGAGACTCTTCATGTTCTTTATGTTCAATAATTCTTTTTATGTGGAGTAGTATTGCATTACATAGATATATCATTCACTTGTTGATGGACATTTGGGGTGTTCCTAGTTTTTGACTATTACATATAAATCTGGTAGGATGTGTGAACAAGCCTTTTTTTTTTTAACTAGCTTTAGTTTTTGTGGAGTGGTTTTAGATTCACAGCAAAATTGAAACAGAAAGCATAGAGTTCCCAGAGTAACATTTGTTACATTGGTGAACCTACAATGACATAACAGTATTACCCAAAGTCCATAGCTTACACCAGGGATCACTCTTGGTGCTGTACATTCTATGGCTTTTAATAAGTACATAATGACATGTATCCACCATTATAATATCATACAGAATAGATTTACTGCCCTAACAATAATCCCTTCCTATGCCCAGGCAACCACTGATCTTTTTACTGTCTCCGTGTTTTGTGTTTTCCAGAATGCCATATAGTTGGAATAACACAGTATGTAGCCTTTTCAGATGGCTTCTTTCACTTAGTAACATGCACTTGAGCTTCTTCCATGTCTATTTATGGCTTGATAGCTCATTCCTTTTTAGTGATGCACAATACTCCATTGTCTGGATGTACTGCAGTTTATTTATCCATTTGCCTACTGAAGGACATCTTGGTTGCTTCCCAGTTCTGGCAGTTATGAGTAAAGTTTCTATAAACATCATGTGCAGATTTTTGTGTGGACCTAAGTTTTCAACTCATTTGGGCAAATACCAAGGAGTGTGATTGATGATCATATGTTTAATTTTTTAAAGGAACTGCTGAACTTTCTTCCAAAGTGGAATCCATTTTGCATTCCCACCAGCAATGAATAAGAGTTCTTGTAACTCCACGTTATCACCACATTTTGTGTTTTCAGTGATTGGATTTGGGCTATTCTCATAGGTATCTAGTGGTGCAAGAGTCTTTTTGTGGACATATATTTTTTTCTTTTAGCTAAATACCTATAATTAGAATGCCTGGATCGTATGGCAGATGTATTTTAAAAATTAAAAAAAAACCTGCCAAACTGTTTTCCAAAGTGGTTTTATCATTTATATCCCCACCAGAAATCTATGAGGGTTCCAGTTACTCCACACCCTTGCTAACAGTTGGTATGACCAGCCTTCTAATCTTAGCTCTTCTAATAGGCAAGTAGTCGTGCCTCATTGTGGTCTTAATATGCACTTTCCTCATGCTCATGATGTTGAGCATCTTGTCATGTGGTTATCTGTCATCCGTATATTACATTGGGTGAAGAATCTGTTCAAATTTGGTGAATTGCTGCCCTGCCAGGATTTTGAATGGAATTGTGTTGAGTCTATACATCATTTTGGAGAGGATTAATATCTGAAGAATATTGACTCTTTTAATCCATGCTCACATCTCTTTTCATTTAGATCTTCTTTAATTTCTCTCAGCAATGTGTTTTAGTTTTCTTTGTGTTGATCTTGCACATCTTTTGTTAGACTTCTCCCTAAGTAGTTTATATTTTTGAGGCTAATACAAATAGGATTATTTTTAAATGTTAATTTCTGATTGTCTGTTGCTAACATATGGAAATGCAATTGATTCTTTGTAATATATTGCTTTGTTGCTTTGTTTACTTTCCTGCCTCCTGTTGGATTGTTAGTAAATTATTTTCTTTGCCATCATCATTATTATTTTAAATCTGCTCTTTGGAAGCTATAAAGTCTATTCCAATGTTTGTATTAGTTTCGACTCTTATATTTTTAGCATCTATGTTTTGGGGCTTTATTGTTTCTCTCCAGAAGCCTGCTGTATGTCAGATTAGGTTTCCTTTGTAGGTAATCTTTTTTTTTTCTGATAGTTTTTCATATATATATATGTATATATATATATGTGTGTGTGTGTGTGTGTATATATGTATATGTATACATATATACACACACACACACACACATATATGTATATATATACATATATATATTTATTTATTCTGAATATTTTTAAGTTTAGCTTTTCTGCCTAGTATAGATTCAACATTACTCATCCTGCTTGGTATATTACTTGCACTTTGAATCTGAGGACTCATAATTCAGTTTAGGTGCATTCCCGTCTTACTTCTTCTCATAGGGCTCTTTGCTATTTCCTGTATTCTCTTCCCATAGAATTTCTGTAAGAAGTCACACTCCATGTCATTGTTCATAATTCTGATCTTATTCCTTCATACTTCATTCCTGGTGAATTTCTCAGGGCAACCTTCCAGCTCAGAAACTCTTTACCTATGTTTCGACCTATTGTCTTGTCTACTGGATTGTTTTAAATCTTAATAACTATGCTTTTCATTTTCAAGATTTCTTTTTTTATATTAAATGTAATTTATTGTCAAATTGGTTTCCATACAACACCCAGTGCTCATCCCAACAGGTTGCCTTCCTTAATGCCCCTCTTTTCTCTCACCCCCAACCCCCATCAGCCCTCAGTTTGTTTTTGGTATTTAAGAGTCTCTTATGGTTTGCCCCACTCCCTCTCTGTAACTTTTTTTCCCCTCCCTTCCCCCATGGTCTTCTGTTAAGTTTCTCAGGATCCACATATGAGTGAAAACATATGGTATCTGTCTTTCTCTGCCTGACTTACTTCACTTAGCATAACATTCTCCAGTTCCATCCACGTTGCTACAAATGGCCATATTTCATTCTTTCTCATTGCCACGTAGTATTCCATTGTGTATATAAACCACAATATCTTTATGCATTCATCAATTGATGGACATTTAGGCTCTTTCCATCATTTGGCTATTGTGGAAAGTGCTGCTATAAACACTGGGGGTACAAGTGCCCCTATGCATCAACACTTCTGTATCCCTTGGGTAAATTCCTAGCAGTGCTATTGCTGGGTCATAGGGTAGATCTATGAGATGGAAAAACATCCCATGCTCATGGATTAGAAGAATAAATATTGTTAAAATGTCAATACTACCCAAAGCAATCTACACATTCAACACAATCCAAATCAAAATTGCACCAGCATTCTTCTAAAAGCTAGAACAAGCAATCCTAAAATTTGTATGGAACCACAAAAGACCCCAAATAGCCAAAGTAATATTGAAGAAGAAAACCAAAGTGAGAGACATCACATTTCCAGTCTTTAGTCTCTATTACAAAGCTGTAATCATCAAGACAGTATGGTATTGGTACAAAAACAGACACATAGACCAATGGAATAGAATAGAGACCCCAGAATTGGACCCACAAATGTATGGACAACTAATTTTTGACAAAGCTGGAAAGAGTAGCCAATAGAAAAAAGACAGTCTCTTTAACAATGGTGCTGGGAGAACTGGACAGCAACATGCAGAAGAATAAAACCAGACCACTTTCTTACACCATTCACAAAAAGAAATGTGATGAAGGACACATCCTCAAAATGGATGAAGGACCTGAATGTGAGACAGGAAACCATCAAAACCCTAGCGGAGAAAGCAGGAAAAAAAACCTCTTTGATCTCATTTTCAAGATTTCTAATTGGCTCTTTTTCTCATTCACCTATTGTCTTATTTCTGTCTGTTTTGTTTCATTATTTCTTATTATTTTATAATGATTGCTCATAATTTATCATTTTGAAGCATTTAAGCGCACACTCATTTTCAGATCTTTCTCTTCTTTCCCTGCTATTGTAATCTTACCTGGCTTGAATTAATCTCCCAGTAGTTGATTTTTTTGGCTTGTCCTCAGCATTTTAGTTCTTTGTGTATTTGAGCATTTTGGTTTATAAGCTTTTCTCATATTATAAGATCTTTCTGTCTTCATGCCAGCCCCACTACCCTCTTCCTTCTGAGGAGTTTTGTGCCTGCTTTCACGTGGTCTTCTAGGGCTTTTTAATCCAAAACCAGTTTAGGGGATATTTAAGATTTGATTACCTAGCCAGACGTCTTGTCTGTTTGGTAGGCTGTATTTGTGTGTGTGCAAAAGGAAAATACCAAAGCGTAATCTTAAGATACCATATTGACTGAAATTGTGTTTTTTGCATGCAAAATAAGCGGCCACTTCAAAGAGAACTCTTTTGGAGAAGCAATGGTATAAATATTTTCAGAATCAAGTCAATATTCACAAGCATAAATGAATGTTTTCCAAAATTCTATGAAAGTAATTTTATTTTCCTCATGCACTATCTCCAGAGATTTTTAGATTTTCATTTACCTCTGCAGGAACAAGGTTTTCTATTTAAGTCTTGGTTATTTTGTTTTAAAAAACATGGATTAGATAACTTATTTATTTCAAGGCAATACTCAAACTCATGGTATTCAGTGATGTGCAGGGTAGCCTAGTGAGAAGGCCAATTACAAGTATGTCAGGAGTTCACCAGAGTCTATTTCTTGTGAGGATTTCAACTGGAGGATGGGACTGGGCAGGGAAATAACCATTGGATATTTTTGATTTCCCCATCATCCTAGAATTAAAGCCAGTACCTGACAAACATACCAACAGAGTTCTGAAATGGCAGTTCTATGCAGGAAAAATAGCATGTAGGCATATTTAGATGCCAGATCCATGATGGTAGAATTATCTGCCAGGGAGGAGGGGCAGGCCTATTTTAATTCAATTGCTTCCTTGGAAAAACATATTTGTCAAGAATCAGTACTGTGTCCCTGACTGGAGAGTCCAGGGTATTTTTCATTGATTCCATAGCTGGAAAACTCCCAGGTGTGGGCTTAGGGCCACCAAAACGAATAATTTCACCTAAAGTTGGATTGTCCTTGCTCAGTGATAATTCCCTCCGGAAAAGAAAAGTAGAATTGACACTGCTTGCTGAACCACCCAATGCTAGATCCAAAGAAATACAGAAACTTGATTTTTGAACACTTTCATCTGAATTTAAGCCTCTTGGGTGATACAATGGAAAACAACATTTCTTTACAGTGAAAAATGTGTCTGGCAGCTCCTCAATATACAAAGTTCAACTTTAGGGCAAAGAAAAAGAAACATTCATTATGTAATCAGGTCAAATTATTGGTTACTAAGAAGAATTCCCAGTTTAAGTCTCATCTATTATATGAAGTAGATATTGAGTCTTCTATTCTGCCAGTGCCATTTTAATCCCAGCAGTTCTATATTCTAAATATTTTAACCTTGGAGAACTTTCCCCAGGGCCTCTTACTTAGTTAGGTATTGTTATGTATTCACACCATAGCATCAATGAAGACAGGATTGATCCCTTCTTACTGTTCACAGGACTTGCCAATAACTAAATGAAACTGATGTTATTAATATAAAGAGGTAGTTTTCTAAATTCCCAGGCAAAGAGGGGCAGGAGTGGGAGGTGAAGGCAGAGCAGAGATCCCTCCAAATTGCAGTTTAGGTGATGGATGTGGAGACTCCATTTTTCTCTCTCTCTTCTCTTTCCTTCTCCATTTAATTCAACCTTTGTAAATCTCAAGACATACATTTTCAGTCTCTCCACCTACAGCAAATCACAGGCTGACATTATGTTTGCTGGGTATGAAAGGTTTTGAAAACTTAGACCACCTGACGAAAAAATCATAAACATCTAAAAATTCAAATTTTTTACTTCTCATGAAAAACTAGAGAATCTGGCTACCCAAAGCTCATACTCCATCAAGGAAATAACTGGCAGGTTTTCAATAGTGGCAAAAGTTCTCCACTTAGGCAAGGTTCCAACTTTGCTTGTTTCCATCATTGTATTAACAGCTAGGCCTTTAGGCATTCAAGCTTGTAATTTATGGTACAAAGCATATCATTTCCATTATTATTTGTTCATCAGCAAATGCTTATTGAGAATCTCTGTTCTAAGATCTGAAGCTACAGACATAGTCCCTGCCCTCACAGCGCTTCTATTCTAGTGGGGAGAGGCAGATAGTCACAAATAAAATCTATTATAAAATGTTAGGTGAAAAGTATTATAAAGAAAAATAAAGCATGATGATTCAGACTATACTACATCTCCTTGGACACATAGGGAGATGATACTTCTCTGCCCACTTGTATTTTAGTTGGTTTTGGCCAGTGAAATGTGAGTGGCCTGTGTCACGTCTGGATTTAAGCATTTATTTGCTGGCCTTGACTCTCCACCTCACTTCACCTTGCCATGGCAAGTTTGCTGGCTCATACTGATGAGTACTCACGGAGGATAACTGGCTGGAAGAATTGCCCAGATCGGCAGTAGATTTCTATTGGTGATGAACCTTTTTTAAAAAGCCACTGACGTTTGGGGAGTAGTTGTTAAGGTACCATAATGTATATTATCCTGACTGAAAGCACAGTAAGGAGTTAAGGAGTCATAGGAGAGAGGTGCTGAAATTGTAGATTGGATTCTTTCTGAGAAGGTGACGTTTGATTGGAGTAAGTGGATGTGCTGTTGGAATATGTAAAGGCAGACTATTCCAGATCAGGGAATAGTATAGTGCTGTGTATATTCTTGTAAGGTAGGCTCAAAAACTCAATGATTATGGGGTTTCACTCCTCTTCTCCAAGTTTTTTACTAAAATGAACATACTAAAGTAAATGGAATAGTCTGTAATTTTACTGCTAGCATTTTGTTCCCCACCTAGAATTTTGTGATTGCTGTGACCTACTTTCTATCTGATTTCAGCCCATGATCAGGGATTTCGGACTCCATCAACACATTCATGTGAACTGTCAGCAGCAACAGGGCCAGACAGCTTTCATCAATATGTGAAGATTTGAGCTTATTCCCAAAGGAACAAAAGACAGAATAACATGCTCTATTTCATTTGTTTCCATTGGCCTGTGATGATTCTGTTTTAAAGAAACATATAAAGTAAATCAGCTCAAAGATAAAGGCAATTTAATGTGTTTTTCAGTCATGAGAATTGTCTTGGATATATGCAATTACTTTTTCTCTGTGTGTTATACTGATGTTCAAATGATACCATGAATAAGCATTATTTCCCTGTTCCCCAATGCCATCCATTTATCCAGTCTATAATAATCTAAATCCTGATTTTTCTTTTTTAAACACACAAAAGTACATGTTTTCTGTGTTCTCCTTTGTATACTTTAACTCACTGTGGTGAACTTGATGTTCTTGTGTACTTTGGCCACCAGTTTAAATATGAACTGATGATAATAGTGATTAAGATGGAGTGGGCTAACCTCATTAGCCATCTCTAACTTTTTCTTTCATTTACTATTCTCTTCATTTCTGAAGACATCTGAATCTAGTCATTTCTTGATTGCATATTTATTTCTGACTTGCATTCCTGGAGCCCAAGAACTGTGTCCTCTTCCACCCTTTCCCTCAGCACCATGTACCTGAACACAGGAAATGTTAGAATGCTAGAAGGTAGAGTATAGAGTGTGTCACATTGGCAAGAAGTTCTTTTTTTTATTTTATTTTTTTATTTTTTTTTTTAACGTTTATTTACTTTTGAGACAGAGAGAGACAGAGCATGAATGGGGGAGGGTCAGAGAGAGGGAGACACAGAATCTGAAACAGGCTCCAGGCTCTGAGCTGTCAGCACAGAGCCCGATGCGGGGCTCGAACTCACGAACCGTGAGATCATGACCTGAGCCGAAGTTGGCCGCTTAACCGACTGAGCCACCCAGGCGCCCCACATTGGCAAGAAGTTCTATGAAAGATGAGGAAGAAGATGTTGGTCTTGGCTTCCTGGAAGGGTGAATGAGGAGGGAAATGGGTTTTGTGGAACGGAAGGGATTTTGGTGAACAGGGAGGAGGGCAGAGACATTCCAATGGTCAGAAACAATCTACATAATGAAGAGTTACTCTCAGGGTAAGGAAATAACCCAGACACTGCTCTCCAAGCTTTTGTCTAATTCCTCCAAAATTACATAGATTTAAATCTTAAACTGGACCAGAATAAGGGAGAAAGTGTAGGCCCTTTTGACTAGAGTTATTTATTTATTAGTGGTCAAGAGAGTGAAAATAGGGTAAAAATAACCCTGAATAGAGAAAAAAAGGGAATAAGACAGCCAATTTATTAAAATAGCAGAAGTATGTGAAGCAGATGGAGAAAATGTAAACCTCCACATGCTTATCAATAATATTTCTCCCATGAGAGGAAAGCAAGGACACAAGAGAATGAAGAAGGTAAAGTAGACCTGTCTGGGAATTTTTCCATATGTAAAATAAGGATACTATTATTTCATTGTTTCATATTTGGGTTTTATCCTGAAATGTTAAACAATATTTCATGAAACAGGATATGCTCTAATGAATAGCATAGGTTAGCACTATTTTTTTAGTATTATAATATTACAGAATAAAACAAAATGTGGACTTTTTCTTGCCCTTTTGTCATAGGGCCGAGAGATTCACTTAAGTGCATGAGAGCTTTAAAAAAAATCATAAATATGGAGAACAAACTGAGGGTTACTGGAGGGGTTGTGGGAGGGGATATGGGCTAAATGGGTAAGGGGCACTAAGGAATCTACTCCTGAAGTCATTGTTGCACTATATGCTAACTAATTTGGATGTAAATTTTTAAAAATGAAAAATAAAATTAAAAAAAAAATCAAGTGCTCTGGATGAGGCTTAGATTCCAGTAGTTACACTATTATTTGAACTAGGTCAACCAACCTGTTTTTCCTCTAACTCCTTACAGAAGTTGGTAGCAGTATGGAACCTGAAGTTTTCAGAAGTGAGAGGACCCAGGATGGGGGGAAAGAATGGACAGTGGGAGATGTGGAGGGCACCAGAGCAGGACACTGAGTAGTCAGAGGGCAGTAAGATAGTGCTGGTCACCTTTGGTAATAGGTTCCAAAATTTGGGAAAGATTTGCTAAATGGAACATGGGAGAGACAAAAATATCTTTATACTTCACAATTTGATTTAGAGTAGAACTGATTCCAGGACAGTTAGAAAAATGGTTCATGCATCCAGATGGCAAACAGACACATGAAAAGACGCTCAACATTGCTCATCATCAGGGAAATACAAATCAAAACCACACTCAGATACCACCTCACACCTGTCTGAATGGCTAAAATTAACAACTCAGGAAACAGCAGATGTTGGCAAGGATGTGGAGAAAGGGGAACCCTCTTGCGCTGCTGGTGGGAATGCAAACTGGTGCAGCCACTCTGGAAAATTGTGGACGTTCCTCAAAAAATTAAAAATAGAACTACCCTATGACACAGCAATTGTACTACAAGGTATTTATCCAAAGGATATAGGAGTGCTGATTAGAAGGGACACATGCACCCCAGTGTTTATAGCAGCACTATCGACAATAGCCAACGTATCGAAAGAGCACAAGTGTCCATTGACTGATGGGCAGATAAAGACGTGGTTTATATATGCAATGGAACACTATTTGGCCATGAAGAGAATGAAATCTTGCCATTTGCAACAACATGGATGGAACTGGAGAGTATTATGCTAAGCAAAATAAGTCAGTCAGAGAAAGACAGATATCACATGATTTTACTTATATGCGGAATTTGAGAAACTTAACAGATGTTCATAGGGGAAGGGTAGGAAAAATAAGATAAAATCAGAGAGGGAGGGAGGCAAACCATAAGAAACTCTTAAATACCGAGAACAAACTGAGGGTTGATGGCGGTGGGGAAATGGGTGACGGGCATTAAGGAGAGCAGTTGTTGGGATGAACACTGGGTGTTACATGTTAGTGACGAATCACTGGATTCTACTCCTGAAGCCAAAACTACACTGCATGTTAACTAACTTGACAATAAAATAAATAAATACATAAATAAATAAATAAATAAATAAATAAGTACTTTAGCAAAAGAAAAAAATAAAAGTCATTTTATCAAAAAAAAGGGAAGGAAAAAATTGTTGATGAATGAAAACTTGAGAAGGAGGTAGTACAAGCTAAATCACTCCAGTGGTACATGTCACAGCTAAGTGCATAAGTGGTCCCTCAATTTGAGAATTGCTAGGGGAAGGGAAGGGGAAAGAGAGATAGGCAAGTGGGGAAAGGTTGGCCTCTTAATTTTTGCTATTAGTCTTATCATTCTTCTGGGTTCACTTAGTAGTGGATTCAGAGAGTCAAAAAAATCCAGGCATGTCAAGAAAGAATGACAAATGGTAATATGGCAGTTGACGAGTAGTCAGTCACACCAGCATGCCAGTCTGCAGAGAAAAGCAGGGCTGAACCTCAGGCTCTGCTGGCTTTTGGCCTTGGACCTTTGCTCAGATACGGGAGCCTGACAAAAAAGCTTCTTGGCAAACCATCCTGCCAGTCTCCCACTGCTATGGTTTTACATTTGTTTCTCTTGCTTATAGCTTGAATATATTAAAAAGTTTAAATTTTTTTAATGTTTATTTTTGAGAGAGAGACCATGAGCAAGGGAGGGACAGAGAGAAAGAGGGACAAAGTATCTGAAGTGGGCTCTGTGCTGACAGCAGCAAGCTGGTCACAGGGCTCAAACCCACAAACTGTGAGATCATGACCTGAGCCGGAGTTGGGTGCTCAACTGACTGAGCCACCCAGGCACCCCCTAAAAAGTTTACACTAAATCATGTAGCATAGGGTGAAAACAAGTCACATAAAGACCATAAATTTTTCAGGACTGGCATTTTGTAATTTTTATAAGAGGAGAGACCTGCATTTTGAATTGTTTATTATCTGTCTTCACCTGTGTGGTCTCATCTACATCTTGGACTTGGTAATGGTCATAAATAAATGTATCATTTTCTTCCCATGGCAGTTCTTTCTACAAGATTCTCAGTTTCTTTAATGATACCATCAATTCTTCTTTCCATTCCAGAATGGAAAATGCTATTTAACATCGCTGTTATTGTCACTGTACCATTTTCACTCATTTTCCAGGTCCTACTGGTTCTTTCTCAATACATCTATTATGCTGCTCCTTCTGATTGGCCCCATGTCCTGATGCTGGATGTTTCTTGTAAGGGCACAGTTTAAATTATGTCAATCCTCTGCATATTCCCCTGTTTAAAATTTTGTCATGGTCTCCATTGACTAAGAGTCCATTTATACTCCCTCTTTACCTTTTTGTGCTATTGTTGACACATATTTGACTTCCACAAACATAAACATATACATTTTTCATTTTTCTTTAAACATTTAATTGACTTTTCAGAAATTTAATTTAAAAAGAAAAATCTTTTATATCCAACTATATGTTCAGCTATCTTCGGTGTCTTCATTCCTTTCTGTAAATCCAAATATCTACCTATTATCATTCCCCTTTAATCTAAATATTTTATTTTAGTATTTCCTATAGTGTTGCTTTGCTTGTGACAAATCGTCTCAGTTTTTGTTCATCTGAAAATGTCTTCATTTAACCTTAATTTTGGAAAGATACTTCACTGATAATAGACTTAAAAGATAACTTTACATTGTTTCCTGGTCTCCATTATTTTCTGATGAAAAGTCAGTTAATATTTTAATCTTTATTCCCATGTATGTAATATATCTTTTTTCCCCCTCTCTCAGTTAAGATATTTTTTCCCTTAACTTTGTTGTGCTTAATTGTATATTCTGCATTAGTTCACTGAGATTCCTGGATCAATGGGTTGTTGTTTTTGAATCAAATTTGGAAAAACTTTGTCATATATTTCTTCAAATTTTTCTTTCTTATTTCTACCCTTCCACAACTTTAGTTCTTTCTTGGACACCAAATACATAATTTTAGACCACTTGGTATTGCCCTCACAGGTTGGTGAAGCTTTCTTGATTATTTTGCATTTTTTTTTCCTCTCAGCTTCAGATTGAATGATTTTATTGACCTGTGTTCAACTTCAGTGGTCTTTTTTTCTGTTGTGTCCACTCAGCTGCCAATCACATCTAATGAATTTTTTTAATATAATATAATGTATCTTTCAGTTCTAGGCCTTCCATTTTGTCCCTTCCTGTGGTTTTCATATCTTTTCTAAAATTCCTATTTCTTCACTAATTACATTTAATTTTTCATTTAGGTCTCTTAGCATATTTTTCATAGTTAATTTTAAATCCTTCTCATATAATTTCAGAATTGCCATTATTTATGAATCTGTTTCTTTTGACTAATCTTCCTCTTGACTCTAGATCACATTTTTTTTGTTTGTTTATTTGTGCTTAATATTTATTATTCTATAATTAACACAATGACTGAAACCTAGTAGAGAAAGTTAATTCTGTCATTTTCTTCTGGAAAGTGTTTTTTCCTGTTGAATTTTGTTCTAGTCGGGAATTAAATTATTGGCATATTATCTTGAACAAATGTTGATTTGCCCTCAGTCCTGAAACATGAGGCCTTTGGGAAGTAATTAGGTCATGAGAATGAAGCTTTTATGATGAGATTTGCACCCTTAGAAAAGGAGACAGAAGAGAGCTTGCTTCCCCCCCTCTACCTTCTCTGCCGTGTGAGGACACAGAGAGAAGGTAGCTGTCTACAAGCCAGGACGCAGCTTCTTATAGAAGCCAACCATGATGGCAACCTGATCTCAGACTTCTAGCCTCCAGAAGTGTAAGAAATAAGCACTTGTTGTAAGCCATCCAGTCTATGGTATATTTGTTATAGCAGCCTGAGCTGACTAAGACAGTGGAGAAGGCATGGCTCTTCTGGAGATTGTTGATAGATTGAACTCTTGCTAAGTCCCTCTAACTCCCAACTCTGGCTCTCCTACATTGGGAAGCTGCTACAATCTTTTCTTAGGTCTTTCAGCATTCTCTAGGTGATTTTTCTTTGTTCTTCCTGCTGAGTTTCTTGGAGTCTCGCCTCTCACATGAACAGTTCAGCAGTCAGCCAAGAATTAAGAGTAGTTTATATGCAGGTTTTGAGGTTCCCTTTCTGTAACTTCCTTCTCTCAGGGATTTGACTCCTCAATTTCTAGCCACTCTATCAGTCCCAAACTCTCTTATCTTCTGATCTTATAATAAGAGTAAGGTTTTGTTTCCAGCTCGGTGGATCTGGAAACTGCCTCCAGTGGCAAAGCCATGGGTGGATCTCAATCAGTGTGGGTCCTTTTTGTCAAGACTCAAAGCTCTTTCAGTTTCTGCCTGCATTTGATTACTGCCCAGTGTTTCCAAACAGTTGGTTTCAATTTTTTTGGTCAGAGTTTATAACTGTATACTTTGGGAGTGTTAGTCAAATGCAAGATACTCTGCCAGTTGCATAAAACCAGAACCTTTCTATTAACTATGAATGAATTCAAAACTCCACATCTGGCTTTTAAGATTCTCTAGGAAAAATCTCCACTGTCTTAGTCAGCTCAGGCTGCTATAACAAATATACCATAGACTGGATGGCTTAAACAACAAATGCTTAGTGCTTACCCTTCTGGAGGCTAGAAGTCTGAGATCAGGTTGCCAACATGGTTGGCTTCTTATAAGAAGCCGCTTCCTGGCTTGTAGACAGCTACCTTCTGTCTGTATCCTCACACGGCAGAGAGGGTAGAGGGGGAAAGCAAGCTCTCTTCTGTCTCCTCTTCTAAAGGTACAAATCTCATCATAAAGGCTTCACTCTCACGACCTAATTACTTCCCAAAGGCCACATCTCCACATAACACCACTTTGGGAATTAGGATTTCAATACATGAGTTTTGGAGGAAAACAAACATTCAGTTCATAGCATAAATCTTCCTTTTTTACTCCATCTTTCGCGTTTCCCTTTATTCATGCTCAATTCCTGCCAATTTGACACTTTGTGTTCTTCTCAGGTTTGTATCTGGGCCTCTGCTTGTCTTTCCCCCTCTCTTCTTCTATCTTAACATGTCCAAAGCTATTGTCAGAATTCTTGTGAGCTACTAACTCTTCTCTGGTAGACTCAGGAGTCAGGCACAGATTAAAATGATCGCTTTTAGTATTGATAAAGAAACTTGAAGAAAGATGCTTTAAGGATCTCTTACTGCATGGCAGAAAATAGACCAGAATGTAAGAGTCATGCAGATGGGCTCTAGCTGAAGAGAAACCGGAAGGGGTTAAGCTGAGCATGTTCCGTTTCTGCTCTCAAACTCACTATTTAACTCTTATGGGAAGAGTAATGAGAGAGGAGACAGACCAGGAGTGTTCCTGTGGCTGAGGTTCTTCCATGTGGAAGCATGCAGAAAGGAGAATAAATGGCCTCTTCATCCCCGCTCCCCAGAATGTTAACCAGGACTCAATTCTCAGTCATCCTTTTGGCAAATCCTCCACTGTGCACCTTCTACCTTGATGTGGTCTCTCTGTGAATGCTCATTTTAACTTATCTGAACTTTTTTTTAAAATTTTTTTTTAACGTTTATTTATTTTTGAGACAGAGAGAGACAGAGCATGAATGGGGGAGGGGCAGAGAGAGAGGGAGACACAGAATCGGTAGCAGGCTCCAGGCTCTGAGCCATCAGCCGAGAGCCCTACGCGGGGCTCGAACTCACGGACCATGAGATCGTGACCTGAGCTGAAGTCAGACACTTAACCGACTGAGCCACCCAGGCGCCCCTTAACTTATCTGAACTTTTTAAATAGCACTTATCCTACCTTGTAAGTATAGTAATTTATCTATTTCACTGTGACCTCTCCTCTTTTCTAGAATCTCCTTAAAATGGAGCTATTTATTACTATTCATGCTCTCATATTTCCCAATTATTAACACAGTAACTGACGAATGGCAAGCCCTCCGTGAGTATTTATAGAATGAGAAAATGAGTAAGTGAAATGAGCCATGAAAAAAAAAATGCAGGTAGCTTAACCCAAATAAGTTCAGGCAAAGAGGGATCTAATCATTTAAAGCAGAATAGACCAAGCCATAGTGGGAATGAAAGAATGCATTTCTGTTTAAAGTAGCTAATTGCTTCTCACTGGAGAAGGTGGTAATGACATCACCAGCACAGATACTGCTTACGACCATTATCTTCTACTTCACAGCATGAGAGATGTTCTAGCAGGTGCGCTGGAATTGAACCCATGGGACATCTAACAGCACTTCTTGGAGCCTCAGCCAGCCTCTCTAGAGGTTTTAAACATCTTAAATTACATAAGAAATTTAAATGATGGAAATGAATGAATTAAAATGGGGAATTGGGATTCCTCTTGAAGGTTAATTTGAGACTCTTTCTTAACTATGTTTATCGAATTCTGAGTTCAGAAATAATTATTCATTTTTACCTTTATCCTTAGGTACTATCAAAGAATATACTGGGAAGAAAGTTGTGAGTCAAAAAGTAATTTTTACTGTCCCCCGTGACAGAATTGTTACATACTGTGGGCCTCTTAAGAATTTTTAGGAATTGTAAATATGAGATATAATTCTTCTTTTTGTACTTAAGTCAGTGAAGTATTCTGTCCCAAATGAAGGCTTATAATACGTTTTTCTTTTTGTATTATAAAGTTAAATATAAGGATGAACAAAATAAGAAAAAAAATACTCTAATCTCACCACTAGCAATAACCAGTCTTAATGTTTTGATATCTAGCTTTTCATCATTTTTCTATGCATACGTGGGTACAGCTAGCCATGTATGTACCTATATACACATTTAGGAAAATTATAGCACATAACTCTTTAGTTAATTACCTTTTTATTTTATAATGGCTTTAGATTATAGAAAAGTTGAAGTTGTGAAGATACTGCAGATATAACCCATACCAGTTTTCCTATTACATACTAATATTACATATTACATAATTAATATTACATATTAACATAAGTTACTAATGCCACATATCTAATAAACCAATTTTGATACACTGTTATTATTGATACCAATATATATTATACCAATATATACCAATTATATTATCACTAACTGAAATCTATGATTTATTCAGACTTCTCTGGTTTTTACTTAATATTCTGTTTTTGTCCCAGGATTCCATCTATGATACTACATTACATTCAGTTGTCATTTTCCTTGGGCTTCTTGGACAGTAACTATTTTTTAAACTTCTGCATTCCTGGTGACAGTTTTGAGGAGTATGTGCCACCTGGCCCACAGGAAAGTTACTCTTTTCCAGTATGCAAGTGTTCTGATTTCTCTACATCCCCACCAATACTTGTCTTTAATTGGGTTGTGTTTTCTTATTGTTGGGTTTTGTGAGGTTTTTGTACATTTGGGGTATAAGTCCTTTATCCAATATGTGATATTTGGCCTTTTTACCCTCTTAATCATATCTTTTTCAGCATATGGTCTTTTACCTTGCTTTTTTATTCACTCGACAATAGGTCATTAGCATCTTTCCATATTATTCTTCTGCAATGTCACTTTTTAATGGCTATAAATTACTGTATTTTATGAATGTACCATACAATGTATTATTATTGAACAAAATATTTAGATGGATTTCAGTTTTTTATTCTTACCAAAAAAGAGGAAACAGTGGTGGATACTCTTATAACTAGATATTCTGTTAATATTTACTTAAGATAAATGTCTTTAAGTTAAAATTCTATATCCAAAGGTATCAACATTTTCTTTTTATTAAGTTTATTTATTTATTTTGATAGACACAGAGAGCAAGTGGGGTAGGGGAGAAAGGGAGAGAGAGAATTCCAAGCAGGCTCCTTACTGTCAGCTGGAGTCTGCTGCGGGGATCGAACTCATGAACTGTGAGATCATGAGCTGAGCTGAAACCAAGAGTCGAACACTCAACCAACTGAGCCACCCAGATACCCCAAAGGTGACAACATTTTAAAGACTTTTGATGGGACTGATTGTCTTTTTTCCTGACTTCCATCCTTATCAAGCATTTCATTTCTTCTCTAGGTTAGAATCAGAGGTAGGACACAAGTGCATTTTGAAGTATCAGATGCTTTGATAACTAGTATGTTAAACACACATAGATCTGAGACATCGGATGTATTCAGCCTCAGGGGAGACCTTCATCCTAGTCTTTCCAAAAACACTTCCATTTGTTTCAGTTCATGTTCTATACTTTAATTTAGGCCTCATGTCCTCTAGGAAACCTGCCTACTAGTCCTCCCATCTTGTTGATGACTCCAAGTGAAGGTGCTTAATGAGGCAATCTGGATGGTGTGTGTCCAATTCCTCAGTTTGTGGAGTTATCTGGGGTCCCTGTGGGAATGGTCTTGGCCCCTTTGCTCAACATTTCTTTCTCTCCTTTCTCAAGCTGGGTTCGTGTCCATCCACTGCATTCCCTTGGCATCGAATCTTAGCGTGCACTTTTTAATGTTTCTGCTCTCTAGGAGATTTCAAATGTCTTAAACTGAACTTCCTGAAAAATATTATTTTTATATTTTAAAAACAGAGTAAATAGAAACAAATGTTTTGAAAATTCCATAACATTCCTCAAGAGCTATTACAAAGCAGGCTTGGGCATCCCCCTCCTGCAGTGAAAGAATCACCGAGGTTTTAGCTTTGCTGTTACACATCCAGTGTAGTCCATAAGCTTCTACTGAAGGCAGCATGGACTCGGGCTTTGAGTAGCAAAGAGAGGAAGCCAGAGCAGGAACTGAACTCCCTGGCCGAGTTCTCATTTTAACTTCTTAGGTTTGGTTTTTGTGCTCAGACACTGCTGCTAACCTTTGACCTACAGTAGTTTTGACAAATATGGAGGCTGTTAGTCAAAGGAACTCTGTCTCCCCAAGAATGTGTTGCGACACATTTAACTCAGAGCCATGTCAGTGGAAACAGATCCTGGGCTTTAACAAGTACCTTGGATCTTTGGGAGAACAAACTAGTCATGGCTTTACAGGCCTTTTAGGGAAAAGCTACTGCCGTGCTGCATGTTCCTGGCACTTGGGAGTGCAGAGCGCTGCTGGATGCCAAGAATATAAACAGCCAGAACAATATGTTCACCATTTAGGAAATACAGCTGGATCTATCATATGTATATGACAGAACTAACTCTGTGGGGAAAAAAAAAAATTGCCTCTGCACACTTTGTTTTCTTAAGTAATGCCAAACTGGGGGTCCTAACACATCACGCCAGCCCCACACGATTTTGGATATGTGCTAATTGAGGGACAATTCTATTGACTTCCTTTGTGTTTCTCTTGTATCTTTCACTCCATTCTAGATGCTTTAAGGTAGGGTCTCATGTCTAGGCTGCTCTGTAAATCCTGCCACTCCACAAATAATGCCAGGAAGTCAAACAAATTGCTGGTAAGATAGAGCAAACAGTGTGACCAGACAAGCAAATGTTATCAACTTGAGGATTAAAACTGACCTAACCTTTGGATTCAGAGTACTCTCTTGACCCTGCCCCCTCTACCCACTTTTCCCCTTAAGTATATGTGGACCTAGGATCATACTTCCAAAGCTTGAAATTAGTGCTTTTATCCAGGATTTTTTGGGGCATCATTAAATTATGTGGTAAGAATATTCAAAGGTTATATATATATATATATATATATATATATATATTTAAATTTAAATCTGGATGAAATGGAATGTTCTAGGACTGGTGTTATTGCTACTCTAAAAGTTGTTGCTTAAGCACTCTTTTTCATTTTCTTCGTCCCTCAGGCATCCTGTTTGAGACCTTCAGAGCTCCTGTATCAGGAGAATTGTAGAAAAGGGAGACAGAAAGAGTGAGCAGGGTAATGTCTCCATCTTCCTCTTCATTTTTCAGCTCCTGTTACTAGTAGGAGAGGAAGGAAGTGAATCAAAAGTAGATCTACTTTACACTGTTTATAAAGCATGTGTTGCTTCCCTGGCACTTTACATAGGTCATCTTACTTCTATCCATGACAATTTAACAGAGTGGATATTATTCCCATTTACAAACAGGAAAACCAGAGGGCTAAGAGAGTAAGTAACTTACTCAAAGTCACAGAGTTACAGACTGTATTTGAACCCCACACCGTCTGATTGTGTAGAGCCCATCAGGTTGCACCCTACCCGCATCATGCTGAGTTCTTTGGCCTGCGATTAGGGTGAACTTGTGTCAGGCAAGCAGGAAATCTTGGTTATGGCTGCAGGCTATAATCACCAGCAAACATGAAGGAGGAAAGACTTTCTGATACCTGAATGTGCAAAAACCTACAAAGCCATGGCAACCACAACTCTGAAGACAGGCCCAGATGGAACTCAAGCAGATCCAGATAGGGCTAATGAATAGGTATGAGTCCCCTCCCTGGCAATTGATGATTTGGGCAGAATGTCCCTAACTCTCTCCCCTGGATAAGAAAGCAAACTTGAATTCCACACAGGGCTTCCCTGTTGCAACTGCTGCAAACCAACAGGCTTTGGAGATCTGTGCTTAACCCTGGACAGGAAAGAGTATCTGGGGGCAAAAAGGAAGATGAGTAAAAGAGAAAAGGGAGAGAGAGATCTGTGTGCAAGGAAGTTTATATATCTCTAAAAAAGAAGAATTCAAAGCAAACGCACCCAGCATATGAAAGGGAGATGAGAAATGAGTAATGCTTTCAAAAAGTATCTACCTAAAACTTTTCACACACAGGGCTGAATAGCTTGTCTTCAAAGTTTCTTCCTCATTCATACCATTTTCATATCACTTTCTAGCAACACCACAGTAATCACTGTCACTGGAAGGACATTATGCAGTGCAAAGGGGTAGCTGAGGGAAGTGCAGGAAATGGTAGAAACAGAGGAACAGGGGAAACAGAACGCGAGGAACCTTTTCTTCTGTGAATATAATTACCTTCAGGGTGACAAGATAGGATTTACCAGATTAGGATTCTGATTTACCAGATTAGGATTCTGTCTCACCGTTCTCAATCCTAAATCTGTTTTCTGAGTTTGTATATATTTGTGGGGAAATGAAGTTCCAGTTAAATCTTTGTTATGTTCTAACCATGGAGGAAAAATTGTGGATGCGGCAAAGACTTCTACTCAGAACAAATTTTATTCCTGGGCATTGTCTTTCTTCCAAGGCCTCTTTCACAGCACCACTAACATATGTAGACCACTGCATTGCATCATCCGTTAATTCATCAACTGCCATTTAGGGATGACTCCAATGCATCACATGTCGGAGGTATAAAAACAAACACATTCCATGCCCTCAAGGAGATCATGTTCAGTAGAGAAGAGACACAACTGAACTATATAAAAGTTCACTATAAAAAAAAAAAACACTATATAAAAGTTCAATAGGCAGAGGCTGTACAAAGTATGATGAGCACATCCGGCATGAATAAGTATCTTCCAGACGGAAAAGTTTCTTACGCTTTCTATTAGAAAGCAAATTTCCTTTGTTAAGAAAGATAAGTTGCTATCATTCAAATTATTAACCCCAACTTAATCAGTCTTTGGTTGTTGTTTCCCCAGAGATAGAAAGGCTTTAATTCTCCATTACTGAAACCTACTGACACGTAGCCAAACCCAATATAATACAATCCTTGGGGGAAATACCACATTTCTCTGGGCATGCAATTGAGAAAACGCCATTCTTAGAAGCTATGTCATTTTCATTGCATAACAATTTGGGGAAATCATATCAGGCACATATTTAGAAGGTATCCCATGGTAACCATGAGAAGTTGCTTTGGTCTCACATAGCTGAACATAAAAATTAATCCCAGCTTATCGGATGTCTGGAAGGAACAGCGAAAGCGAAAGTTATCATATCTTCTTTGCATTATTAAGTTAAACAGCTCTCTGGGCTTACATGAGCTCTTAGGGAGCAAAAAACCTTTTGTCCCACACTTGGTCCCATGGTTGTAGTAAATGTTCTTCATGTTTGACTTTTTCTGAGTTTTTATGGAGTGCGTCTTGCTCGTGCTTAGGGGACACGGTTCAGGGGAAGCCACACTGAGCAGGCCATCTAAGAGCTTGCTCTGCCTTTCAGTTTCTTCTTTCTCTGCCTTTCTATAAAACCAATACTGCAATCAGTGATTACATTTCTTTATCACTCAAGTGGATTCTCTGTACCCAGGCTTCCTACAGATTGGGTGAGGATTCATTGAGTAATGAGACAATTGAGCTTGCTGAGGAGAAGCTCCGATATGGTTTAGGGCAGCCTCCCCCAGACCATGTCAGTTATCTGTTTTCATCCACCAGGGTGCGGGGGGCCCACTTCATTTGTAAGTGAAGGAGAAAAGAATTGTTTGGAGGCACAGTCTGAGGGGAGAGAGGAAGTAGAGCTTGGGGAGGAGGGCATAGCAAATAATCTCTTTCTGGCATTTTATACTGAATTGGTACCCTGGCAGCTAGGGTGTCTGGGAGCCAAAAGCTGATGTACCCCTTTAATTAGATACTTGAGGGTGTGGGCAAGGTGGAGGTCAGAAGCACAGGCAGGACTTCAAGAGACTGTGGGCAGTGCTGCTCTGGAGGAGAAGTGATAAACTGGGAAACAGAGTTGGATGGAGGCTACAATTTTTTCCATGTTGAATGATATCTTAAAGAACCTTCTAGCACCCAGTGTGCTGGCTGCCTTAGGATCATCCCTGGATACACTGGTGCTTTCCGGGTGGGCTCCTCGGAGAGGCAATTGTGGGGAGACTTTGTGGTCATTGGACAAATGGGATTAGAACATGGAGGAAACTGGGTGGTCACAATTGTGTTGTTGGACTGGTTTGCAGACCCACATGAGGCACTTTGGGGGGCCTTGAGGAAGAACTACAGTCACTTGAAGAGCTCTTTATTCATTCTGCCCTGGAATTTACGTACATTGTCCCAATTTTAAGAGTTGGCTCAACAAAACATAAACACTATGTTGGCTGTATACAATGTGTCTGCAGGTGAAATTTGTTCTGTAAGCCATCAGTTACTTCTGCACAACTCATTAGAATTTCCAGTTATTTTGACATCTTAACTACTCGGATGCATCCTGGATGTACCACAAATTATTTGTCAGATCATGTGGCATGGACTGCTAGTTCACAATTTCTTTTTTTTCCCTTGTATTAAAAGCAGTGTGGTATATGTGATGGCACTGAAGCCAGTTAAAAGGCTGTTTTCTGACCTCCCTTGCTGCCAAGGATGGACAGGTGACAGTGCATGGGCCAATGAGATCAAAGCATCCTGAGGGACTCCTGAGAAGCCATCTTTAAAAGTTGCTGACTCAGCTGGGAGAACATTTGTTCCTCTCCTCTTGCTCCCTCCTGACACTGACTGCAGGCAAAATAACTAAAACTTGGGCTGCCACCTGGCCTCATTACGTAACCCACCAGACAGAAGCTGGGCACTAGGTCGGTGGAGCAGAAAGATAGAAAGAGTCTATCTTTAATGACCCCAGACTCCCTTCCTCATCTTCAAACTTCTATAGCTTCAGTGCAAAAAAGCATCCTGCCAAACTGTCTTCCTGAGGCTTTTTACTGTATGCAGGCACCTAATTCATGCAGACTATGTGCTGTGATATTCATTTAGAAAGTATGGCTTCTGGGGCACCCGGGTGGCTCAGTTGGTGAAGCGTCCAACTCTTGATTTCGGCTCAGGTCATGATCTCACCGTTCCTGAGATGGAGCCCCACGTCAGGCTCTGCACTGACAACACGGAGCCTGCTTGGGATTCTCTCTCTCTCTCTCTCTCTCTCTCTCTCTCTCTGCTCCTCCCCACTTGCACTCTCTCTTTCTCAAAATAAACTTTAAAAAAAGTAAAGTATGGCTTCTTTCATATAACACAGCTTCTATTTTAGTTTGAAAAATCATTATTTGCACATTTGTGTAGAAAACATGTAAAGAGTTAAATGTAAAAAAATTGTGTTTGATCATTCAAGACAACAATGTGAGGGACTTTATCTGACAGTGGATTATTGTTAAATAAATGAGAAGACCAGAGAGGGTATGGGAATTGCACCTCTGGCTGAGGTGGGTTAGGTTGGCCTGTTCTAGTAAGTGGGGTTTAAACATGGCAGCAGAGTCGAGAGACGAACATAGGGCAATGACACAAGAAATGTGAGTTTGGTAACCAGAAAGAGCAGGCCATGGTTGTGAAATGGTGGGAAAACTCTTGGCTTGAGGGGAGTTTTGTGTTGGAAGCCAGTAAAATTACCTGACCACCTCTAACATACGGCCACCATCTTTTTTCATCTGTGCTACATTCACGTGCTGCTTCAGGGACCTCTAGCCTGTCTCTTACCGGCTTTTGTCTCTTCAGTTTGGAAAATTGTGGTCTTTTTCGAATTTGCTTTCCCAGCCACCTCTCATTCTCAGCCTCATTCCTGAACGGCACCCAAAACATGGCACCCACAGTGGCACATGATTCACTCTGGGGAAGAACCTCTTGTTTTAGAACAAGAGGAAGCTGCTTCCCCGTTATGTTTTCAGTAGCCTCCCTGACAACAGCCAGTATTTGTAAGCCTTTTTGGCTAAGCACAAGGTCACACCCAAGACTCACAAGGAGACGGTCGCTATGTGGCTGAAGAAATGGAGATGCCAACATTGGACTGGCACTGACGATGCACTAGGGGATCCTGTACGGAACGTGGTTCATGAACACCCCATGAAGGTTCTGGGTGTCTTTGACCACGTGCACTCAGCCCCATTGCACACAGCCTGCTCTGCTCCAGGACCGTGAAGGGGGCTCGGGCCAAGCCGTGAGCTGGTCTGAGGCCTTGCCAGGACAAGGCTACTTGCATTAACTTGAAATCCCTAAAGGACTCTCCTTTGTTGTGGACCAAAAAAAAAAAAAAAAAAAAAAAAAAAAACCTGGTCCGTTTCTCATTTTTCTCACTTTCAGGAGCTGCATTAGCAACAGGCAAAAATTTGGGTAGAGCTTCATTAATATTCTCAGCAGTTTTCACAAGCCGAAGAATTGGAAAATGTGCCTTGTTGAATTACCTTTTGTTAGCAGTGTGGAGCGGGGGGCAAAAGCAGGCAGTGTGGTGGTTTGTGTCTGCTGCTGGCCTCAGCAAGTCTTTGTGCTTCTTCCCTTCCTGGCGACTCACTCGTCGTATGGCCTGGGTTTAATGTGCCACGCTGACGGGGCATTTCAGTCATGCCACTAATTAAAATCACTCTGAGGCTCCACGTGATAGGTCCTTCAGACTCATGTATCGGAAACCACAAACAAATGGCATTCCTTTCTCTGACTGCCTTCTCTTTTTTAACCTGTTGATTTACTTTCAGGAGGCATCACTTAAAAAAAAAAAAAAAAAAGGAAGAAATAAAGAAAACAACCAATAAAAATACGGATGAAAATGCCCGATTCCATGGCTTAAATGCATTTTAGGCTTTCCAAGCCAGCAGGACAACAGCCAGAAAAACAAAAGGAAAAAAAAAAAAAAAACAAACCCTCGCCTTCGCCTTTTGGGATATGGATATGTGAGGAAAATTTGGATGGCTAAAAATCAGACAGTGGTCTATCAGTTACAGACGTATGAGTCACTCCAGGCTGTACTGAGACAGGCCAGAGTTACCTGGAAAACACACAAAACCGGCCTGGACAAAGTCCAAACACTAGAGGGACCGAACAAAAGGATTCCCAGGGAAGAAGAGGCTGTAATCAAAGCCCGACAGTGCCCAGCCCCGGATGAAAAATGACTGTGGAGAATTCCCATTAAGGATATTTGAAACCACAGTTCTTATCTTTCCACGCCTTCCCTTTCCCTCAGCTAGGGACTTGCAGCCCAGCTTTCTCTCCAACCTTATCCTGTGATAGTGGCAAGCTGTGTTCACTTAGGTCAAATCTGGTCAGCGTGCAGGGATTAGGTTACTGCTCCCAGCTGATGGAAAAACAGCGGCTTCAAAGCCACCTGGTTTGCCAGTTCCCTCAAAAAGATCCACACCCAACAAAAACAATTCCTAAATTCACCCTACTGAAGGGAGCACCTGAAAAAATGGGATGATTAAAAAAAAAAAAAAGACAAAAAAGAAGGAGAAAAAAAAATCTCAATATCAAGTTTGAAGAAGGGAGACCATTAGTAGTCTGGAACGCCTTATAAGATTTTGAAGAAAGATTGACCTAAAGAAAAGAGTTAAATATTTTTTCATTAATTCACAGCCACAATAGTCTTATCTTTGGAGAGCTTTCTGTTCACAGCCACGCAATGGCTGATTTTTCAAACACTAATTTCCTGTTCCTGGTTCTGTTCCTTGTGGGATTTATTAAAGGAAAAAAGAGTATAATCTTCTAGTTATTGTGTGGTTGCCAGATAAATTACCTAAATATCGAAATGAAAAATTTGCTTAGATTTATTACATACAGACACTTAAATTTTAAAATGTAATGGTTGAAAAAGCAGAAATCTGTCAGTTATATTCACGGGAATGTACATGAAGCATTCATTAAATAGATTTTACAAAATAACTATAAGGGAAAAGGAATAAATGAGAACACAAGATTTAAAAATATTTTCCAGGGGTGCCTGGGTGGCTCAGTCAGTTAAGCTTCCAACTTCTGCTCAGGTCATGATTTCGCGGTTCATGAGTTCGAGCCCGGTGTCGGGCTCTGTGATGACAGCCCGGAGCCTGGAACCTGCTTCAGATTCTGTGTCTCCCTCTCTCTGCCTCTCTCCTGCTCATGCTCTCTCTCTCTCTCTCTCTCTCTCTCTCTCTTTCTTTCAAAAATAAATAAACATTTAAAAAACTTAAAAGTATTTTCCAAAAGGCACAACAGAGGTGAAGTGTCTATACTAAATGGAAGCAAAATATTATTTTATTATATTACATTATATATATTGAATAGGGAAAGTTATCAAAATATCAAAACCCCTGCCCTGAACCACTGAAATGATAACCTCCAGCAGCTCTTTCTCACCGGATGGAGAACACAAACACCGGTTCTTTAAAATGCTTTTGCTGATGGATACTGTAATATTCAGTAGGCGGGGCCATGCCACAATGGCAAACAACTCCCAAATCTTTGGGACTTAAAAGAGCCAAGATAATTTTGCTCATGTTGTATATCCATCAAGGGTCAACAGAGCTACTCTGTCCACTGTGGTCTGCTTAGAACCCAGGCTGCTGCCAGTCACGGACTACCTTCTTTTTCCAGGCATCTTAGGCATCTTGCTGTCTCTGGATATCTCCTGGACCAATAAAAGAGGCAATTCACAACAGATTTCAAGACACAGTGCCTAAAGGCAGATGCAGATTGTAAATTCCCAGGTCACTGTTTGTCCTGGGAGTCGAGCCTGTACAAAAGTTAAGTAAATTGAGTCTTTCTCTTCTTCTCCTCTTTAATATAAAAGCTTTTCTACACTCTAAGTGTTATGGTGAAAAGGATTATGTGGGAACTAAAGTGCCTGACCTTTCTTTTCTGTTTTTTTCCTTTAATCATATTTATCTCCCAGACCTTGTCCTGCTGCCCATGTTTTGCTGACAAAAACAGGACACTGTCTGAACTTTGGGAACATGTTCTCCAAGGTATTCGGCAAATCATTTCTGCCACATTTTCAAGATCAGTCATATGCTACCGTAATAGAGCCAGACCCTGGCGCCAACGGGTGAAAGAAAGAGTCTATGAAAATTTCAAACTAGAAAATCATTGGAATTAATATTTTCTTGTCAAAATGAAATAAGAAATGAAGACTAAGGTCCTTTCTTTTTCTTTTCTTTTCTTTTCTTTTTTTTTTTTTTTTTTTTTTTGTCTTCTTCATAAGGTGCGTGAGATTTAGGAGATGACATTGAAGAATGGAAGTCATAGGACCTGCTAATTTCTAATCTCCTCAACACAAAATATGAGAATAAGAAGGGAACTTTAGACTTTTTATCAGGTTAATTCAGAAATGTATTTGAAGCATGATGTAATAGTAAACCACAATGTAACATTTACATCAACAAACTTTTAAAAAACAATTTGTATTCTAAGAGTGATACATGTTTATTATGGAAAACTAGGAAATAAGGAAGAAATAAGAACAATAAGAAAAAAAGAACCAGTCACAATGCTAGATTCTAGAAATAATAATTGCAAAAATAATCAGTGTGAACCTTCCAATATTTCTCCTGTGTCTGCAGTTTTTACGCAATTGAAAATATACTATAGAGGGTGTAACTATTAGCCTACAAACTCAGACATATTTGAAATATCAACTTCCATCATTTTTCTAAGGCTCAAACTCATTTCTATAGCAAGTCCTCGCCCTGCCTGTGAATTTAACCTCCATCAACTTGAAACAATGCTTTTCTTTCTAGGGTGTATCTGAGTTGACAGGGGTCGGTGATAATGTGACATCAGGTATGGGAGATGGGCACTTGGTCCTCAAGCATTCATCTACATATGTCTCTACTAAGAAGTCACCTGTCCCTGTTTGCATTCTTTCTCTTCATTTTTGTTTCTTTTTTGAGATTTTAGTTTTTAAGTAATCTCTACACCCAACGTGCGGCTTGAACTCACAACGCTGAGATCAAGAGTCACACACTCTACTGACTGAGCCCAGCCAGGTGCGCCGTCTCTTCAGTTTTTATGCTTCTACCTAGGAAACAAAATCCCAGGACCCACCAAAATCTGCCTGTTATCAACTCCCAGTTTCTTTCCTCTTAAATCTAGCTGTAATTTTTTTTTCAGGTACAGGAATATGCTGGTTTTTTTACCTATTGCGTCTCAGCTCCAGACTCACCCCTTTTACACTCTTGCTCTCTGATGATGGGACTGGACTCTGGAAACTGTATTTCCCAGACGTCTTTGCCAGCTGCCTTTCTGCTGGTCTTGCCAATTGGCAGCAGCAGAGGGAACTGGAAGGTAGGAGGAAGGGAGAAGTGGCTTTCCTCCTGTTTATTGCCTGTCCTGTCAGAGTTGCCCAGGGCTGGCGATTTGTCCACCAGCAGCAGTTGGCTCAGATTTCAGCCCCACTGTCCTCCAGCATCCAGCGTCTGCCACGCGGACCCCCTCACAGCAGCCAGCCACGACTGGGTGGTGCTCCCATCTCCCGGGTCTGAGCCCCACCTCCAGGAGGCCCTCCCTTGTAACAGTCCCTGATGACACTGCCTCCAGATTATCACCTCAGAGCACCCCTTGGCTCTCTTAGCCCTCCGGCACCTGGAGAGCCAACTTCCAAAATTATAATAGTTGTGAGATTTAGGTTTTCCTCCCAGGACCCTAACCGATATCTGGGGGAGGGATTCTTCTTTCACTTAATCTTGATGGGTTTTTTTTCTTTCCCTCAGAAGGAATCCCTCTGTCTGGTGTTTGTATCCCAGGCCTTCAGTGGGAGCTCCTTAAAGGGTTCAAGCAGTTGAAAACACAAAAGCTAGCGACTTTCTAGCTCTTTCTGTTTCCCACACAGCCATGCTTCCCTGGGCATATGAACACAGAACTGGGCTATGAGCTTGAGTGGGGGAGGGAGACAGAGCGATGGAAAAAGGGGGTAATTGTTACTATGGCAAAAATACTGTCAAATGGTAATACTTTTAATTAATGCTTTTCCCTGTTTTTTATAAACATCCCTGTATTCTCTTTCTTTGCTGAGCCTTGCCCAAACTGCAGACTCATGAACAATATAAATATTATTTTCAGCCAGTAAGCCATCAAGTTCTGGAGTAATTTCTTATGCACCTACATCATCCAATACTGATTCTGTATTGTGTGTGTGTGTGTGTGTGTGTGTGTGTGTGTGTGTTTACATAAACAGATAACTCAGTATTCTGTTATGTCCTGTTTTTCAAAGTTTAAAAGTAAGAACCTTCATTATCATGGCTTCAAATTAGACTATAGAAACTCCTGAAAAACATTTAATGTATTTACTGCTCACAAAGCCAAAGTATCTACAACTCACTTTTCTGAGGGTTTTTCAACTTTGTTGAATATATTGTTAAAATTCAAGTTACAGTTTTTTCTTGTCCTGAATTATCAAGCAGTTGAACTATTTTTCACCCATTAAAGTTCATTTAAATACACAGGCTTATACAGCTTATATGAAATTTAGTTGCATGGCTGCTTGAACCAAAAGAAAGTCAAGATGGATGATCTGTGTTAACTCTATGCAACCATATGTGTATTTATGGAGCTGAAAAGCAGGTCTGAAATTTTATGTGCACTTTAAAAGATAAAATCTTCAGAGAGAAACATGTTCTTGCCTTCATAAATAGTGCACCAATAGTTTGTACATCATCTCATAACAATAATAAATGTTCCTCAAAGACAGCTACAAGTTTGCAATTGATTTCGATCATTACTCCACACTGAATAACTTCAGAATTCAACAAAGCCAGAATGATGTTGCAGACCAATATGCAAAGACAATATGCAGTCAGGTCACATAGCCTATTTAGCCCGCTAAATAGCTGCAGACAAAGATGGGATTTTGGGTGCTGCAAAGCTGAAGTACAACAAATACATATAGGTATGATGGGGGAGCCAGGTTAGAATAAAGTTAATTTAGAAATGTTGCAATTGGGAGGCGCCTGGGTGGCTCAGTTGGCTGGGTGTCCGACTTTGGCTCAGGTGGTGATCTCACAGTTGGTGGGGTTGAGCCCCATGTCAGGCTCTGTGCTAAGTCATCTCAGAGTCTGAAACCTGCTTTAGATTCTGTGTCTCCCTCTCTGTCTCTGCACCCTCCCCCCCCACGTGACTCACACTCTCTCTCTTAAAAATAAACATTTGTATACACACACACACACACACACACACACACACACATACATATGAAATGTTGCAGTTGGTCTCAAATTTGATATCAGAATGAGTAAAGATTATATTTTCAAAAATTGTTAATAGTTGAATGAGGAGCAAATGTAACTATAAATGAAGGTAACTCAATAATTCTATAAACAGGTTTACACATTTAATGAATTTTACAAAAGGAAAATTAACTCCGTACCTTTAGTAGTATGGAATGATTTCTTGAAGCAATTTTAAGTGATAATATGCTGGAATGATGGCTTCATTGCACAAGAATTCTGCTTAATTCATTGGAAGTTCCTCTGAAGAAGTCAGTGTGAGAATTGGGGACTTTCCTCACTGGTTAGAGGCCATCTTCATTAATGTTGGAGTTGAGTTCAGTTTGGGGTGACCAACGGTAAAAAGGATTCCAGGGTTTGCTAAACCGTCATTTGCAAACAGGCTTTGGAAGAGCAATCTGATTGGTGCTATGGGTTTAGAATTGGGGTAGAGTGGATTTCATGTGCTGGCTTGCCTGGAGAACAGCTGATTCCCACAGGATGTTCAGACAAGAGCAACCATAGCCCCTTAGCTGGCTTGGAATTGCTCTGGGCCCCAGAGGTAGAAGGAAAGGTTTTCAAAGGTCCCATTGTACCTGTCCTAGGAGGTTTGGTTGCAATCTTAAACAGAATTACAAAACTAGCTTTAAAATCAGAACCCAGACTTTCTTGAGCCAATGAAAGGCAGAGTAAGATAAAAATAGTCTAAAATTGTTTTTTGCTTTCTTTTTTATTAACTTATGCAATGAAGTGGGCAGATCATAAGTGCACAGATCAATGAATTTTTTTTTTATATGCAAAGGCCCATGAAACCAATATCCAAGTCAAGTCGGGAAAACTTTCTGTTCCTCGGGAAGTAGCATTGTGCCTCTTCCCAGTCAACACTCCCAAAGGTAACCGACATTCTGACCTTCAATACATACATTAGTTTTACTTGTTTTGAACAGAAAAGGTATTTGAAATATTTCACATAAATATGAGTAATTACTCATCTCCCAGAAATGTTGCAGATAGTATATTTCTTTATTTCCTTCATTTATTTATTTATTCATTTGTTCAAAAAACTGTCTAGTACCAACTCTGTCAATTTGTATGCTCTGGCATTGAGCATACAAAATTGAACAAGAAAGAATCAGTGTCATCCTTTGGGAAATGTTAGAGCAAATGGAAGGATACATACAAGTAAGCAGGTAACGACAGTACAGTATGGTAATGCTACCCCTGAGGAAGTGTTGGATGCCACAAAGAAGGGTGTGGAATGCAGACTTGGGGAACAGTAGTGGCTAACAAGACAGGAAAAAAATACAGGAGGAAAAAGGAAAAAAATACAGAAGCACAGGGAACAGGGGAACAAGTGCTCAGAGGCGAAAGAAAGCTTTGACTATTTGGGGAACTGAAAGACAAAACATTCCCTCCGACTAGACAAGTGAACTGGGGCCAGATCCTGTGGGACTTTGCAGAGAACATTTCAGAGTTTGTACTTGGCTTCAAGGGCAATAGGAAGCCACTGAAGCAAGGGACTGTCATCATCACATTGGCTGTTTGTTTTAAAGCAGCACATATAAGAGGACATAACAGTATGGAAATGGTTTGAAAAACAACTTTGCTTTGAGATTCTTGTGTAGGGTGAAAAACCTGAGCTAGCATCCCTCCCAGCAGACATAGTTTTTATGTCACCGGTGTTGGAGCACGAGTGGCAAGAAAGTGGGCAACAAATTATACCCAAGGAAATAGGCTGTGACCAAAGAACATGAAGCGGCATTGGGTTGATGTACTATCTGATTCCATCTTAGTAGAAAGCCATCAATTACAGGAGCAAGTTAAATAATGAGCCTAACGTTCACAGCTACAGATGCAGGGTTCACTTCATTGTCCCTATGCTAAGACTTCTCCACCACACCCGGAATACTGTATTTTACATGTTAACCTTACCTAAGTCTTTTGTTTTTTAATCTACATTTCTTTTTGTTTTAGTTTTTAAATTTTATTTAAATCCAACTTAGTTAATATACAGTGTAATAATGGTTTCACACTAGAATTTAGTGATTCATCACTTACATATAATACCCAGTGCTCATCCCAACAAGCGCCCTCCTTAATGACCATCACCCATTTAGCCCATCCCCACACTCAGCATCCCTCTGACAATCCACAGTTTGTTCTCTGCATTTTAAGAGTCTCTTATGATTTGCCTCTCCTTATCTGTTTTTATCTTTTTTTCCTTCCCTTTCCCTATGGTTTCGTTTTGTTTCTTAAATTCCACATATGAATAAAATCATGATATTTATCTTTCTCCGATTGATTTATTTTGCTTAGCCTAATACATTCTAGTTCCATCTGCACTGTTGCAAATGGCAAGATTTCATTCTTTTTGATCACTGAGTAATATTCCATCATATATAGATATAGATAGATATAGATGATATAGATATATAGATATATAGATACATAGATATATAGATATAGATATCTACATTTCTGTGATGATCATCATCAGCCTGAAAAATACAGGAAGAAAGTGTCAAAACCATCTTCACTGACTTCTAATTTCTAGGTCCCCTTTCTTGAACCCTAAATTTAGATTAATGTTCTAAATAAGTTTTTCAAACATCTGCCCTGGTCCCTTGAAGTTTGAATCATCCAAATGGATGTCCAAGCTAATTATATCAACAGATCATCACCAAAGCCCATTCTGCCCTGTCATGTAGACATAGGTTGAGTTGTTAAAGGCTTTTCCCCCTTGGCTGCGATAAACTGAACTACAATGCTTTCATCAATATCACTTTTGATGTGGTTGGGGTATTGGTAATATACTGATGTGTCTGTAAAGCAGTTTTCTTTATTACCATGTAGACAAATTGTGAAACAAACAGTTGGTAGGTAGATATTGTTAGAAAAATCCTTGCTATGGGAAAAAATTCCCATGTGATTTCATCCTAGTAACTGGTGATTTATAACAAACTCCAGCAACGTATGTGCCTCTCTTCCTAGCTGAATCATAAACCCTTTGGAGGACAAGTATGGGCTGAATTGTGTCACTTACCCAAATTCGTATATTAAAATCCTAAGCCCCAGTGCCTCAAAATGTGATCTTATTTGGAAATAGAGTCATTGCAGGTATAATTAGTTAAGATGAGGTCATACTGGGTTAGGGTGGACCTCTAATCCAATATGATAGGTATCCTTAAAAAGGGAGAAATCTGGGGCACCTGGGTGGTTCACTCGGTTGTGCATCTGACTCTTGATCTTGACTCAGGTCATGATCTCATGGATTGTGGGATTGAGCCCCATGACAGCTTCCCCTATGTTAACAGAGCATGCTTGGAATTCTCTCCTTCTCCTCTCTCTCTACTCCTCTGCTTGTGTGCGCTCTCTCTCTCTCTCTCTCTTTCTCTCCCTATCTCTCTCAAATAAATAATTAAACTTTCCAAAAAAAAAAGGGGAAGGGAGAAATCTGAACATAGACATGCGTTTAGGGAAGACACCATGTGAAGATTAACATTAGGCTGTCTCAAACCAAGGAACTACCAAAAACTGGGAGAAAAGCCCGGAACAGATCCTTCCCTGGTGCCTTCTGAGAGAGGCTGGCTCTGCTGACACCTTGATACCAGACTTGCGAGTTTCAGAACTGTGAGACAATAAAATTCTGTTGTTCTAAGCTATCCAGTTTATGAAACTTGGTTTTTGAAGTTCTGGCAAATGAATACAGCAAGGATTATGGCTCACCCATTTTTGTGTGCCCCACAGGGACTCATGAATGTTGGCAAAATTGATGTTGCAATCATAGACCCCAGGAGACCTGAAGCTTGGGCCAGTGAAAGCAATGACATGCCTGGAATTGGGACTTTGCAGATTTCCTCCTTGTCTTGAGATATACACTTGGGAATGTGCTGGGGTGATACCAGTTCCTTGTACCTGGTGAGGAGACAGGCATGCAATCAGAGCATTCACCAATTCCCTACCTCACCCTACTCTGCAAGAGGACCACAATGAAGTGTTTTAATGTACTAGATGGTATGCTCATCCAGATGGGGCTGAAACATCCACAGCAGGATGTTTTACAAGGACACTCAGCCCCCTCAGTGTCCTAGGAAGCTCATGGCACTCAGTTCTTGTAGACATATATGTGGAATCAGATGTACCCTTTACCAGCATTAAAGGAATTTGTACCTGTGCCTGAGTTCACTTTCATTCAGTCAAATCCCTGGTCCATTGCAACTCATGAGAAATGTTAATGAGATACCTGAAATGAGCTTCCACTCAAATTGAAAGGAGGAGCTTACTGGCCACTGAACAAAGGGAATATACTGGGGGGATTGAGATAGGACTAGCTCTCATCTTTTTGTTTTGTGAAGTCTTCTTTCCCATTAAACATAACAACTCACATGTTGCTCAGACTGTCTTTGTCTCAGAGGCACACTGCAAGGAAGAAGACATTGCCCTGTCTACTCCTGCATTTAAATTGCCATCTGATTATTTTAAAGTTTCAAAGTTGGTAGTTTGTTGGTGGGGATGGAGATACACACACACACACACACACACACACACACACACACACACATACAGAAGAGTGTGTGAAGTGCATGAATCTTTTTTTTTAATGTTTTAATGCTTATTTATTTTTAAGAGAGAGAGAGCATGAGCAGAGAGGGGCGGAAAGAGAGGGAGACACAGAATCTGAAGCAGGATAGGCTCTGAGCTATCAGCACAGAGCCCGATGCGGAACTCGAACTCACGAACCATGAGATCATCGCCTGAGCTGAATTTGGAGGCTTAACTGACTGAACCACCCAGGTCCCCCTGAAGTACATGAATCTTAAGTGTGCAGCTCCATGAGTTTTTATATATGGAAATGCTTGTGTCATGGCCCAGGTCACCAAGATCTAGAACATTTCCAGCACCTCAGAAGATTCCCCTTGTGTCCTTTCCCAGGCTTGTACATGTATGACTTTTAATTAACCATTAAATTATTTTTCTGAAACCTACTGGCAAGGAATGCCTTCTGTATGTTTGAGAATCTATGGTAGTTCGCAAGACATGTAAAAGGTAAAATCAGGCTTGCTGTATTGCCTTTGTGTGGTCTGCGTAGAGCAGAGTTTGCAAACTGGCTGCCTGTGGGTGAAATCCGCTCTTCGGACATGGTTTCTGTGGACTGACTAAAAAATGTCTTCCAAAAATGTAACCATAACTTAAAATTAAGGTATTTCACATGAAAACCCAAATTTGGAGAGGGGGAAGGGGGCTTCTCTTTAAAAGTTGGGAAATTGTGTTCATTCCTTCTTGGAAGAAGTCACCCGGAGCTAGGCAGTGGCTGTCTCCTTGACATGATCCTGCCCACTGACCTTGTGCACCCACGTCAGCTGCTTGGTCCTTGGGCCATCTGCAACTAGACAAACGGTAAATGTAAGACAGACTTCTAGTAGGGGATTATTTTCCTCCTAGAGGAAAAAAGACACCTTCAATACTACTCAAATATTTTTAAAGAAAAATGGAAGGGCACCTGGGTGGCTTAGTCAGTTAAGCATTCAGGTCAGGTCATGGGCTCATGGTTCATGATTTCGAACCCCGCATCAGGCTCTGTGCTAACCGCATGGAGCCTGCTTGGGATCCTCTGTCTCCCTCTCTCTGCCCCTCCCCTGCTCATACTCTCTCTCTCTCCCTCTCTCCCTCTCAAAAATAAACATTAAAAAAAATGCAATTGGATTTTAATACATTATTTCTTATAACTTCATATGGTAATTTATTATCTGGAAATAGCTATTATTTATTGTATACCATTCCAACTAGTTTTACACAAGCGCACACACACACACACACACACACACACACACACACAGTGTTGATGTCTAACATCCGCATGCTGGCTAATGTTTAATTTTTCAATATAAACATTATACTGAAAGGCACTCATCTGTGGTGTGAGCACCACTTCAATTTTGTTTTTGTATCTTTTCTGCATAACTAGTTCCATTAAGTTCCAAACTGAATTGACTCATCTTCTGTGACTCTGTCTTCTAAAGATGAACTCGAATCACCTTGTCAGATCAATATTAGACATGCTGGTGTTGAACATTACCTCTGTGTATATCTGAAAATTCTCTATGAATGGCACTTGAGAGTATTGTCTGTCATAAAAACCTACATATTTATGAAGTAAATGTATGATAAAGTTCTTCATTTGGATATATTATAAAAAAAAGTTGCCATTTTAAGGAAAAACTACATGGAATAAAGCTTTTGGATGGAGAATATCCTGGCTTTGCTTTTTTTTCTAAGCAGCTTTTTCTCCTTTTATGTTTTGTACACACTCATAACAATTTTGTTCCAATCTGTAAGATTTGTAATGTCACTACTTTCCATTTGTTCTACAACATAAACACCCACATGTCAATGCTACCTTATCATCAAGGGCTCATGAGCAGAATTTTTTTTCTGATAAGTTAAATTGTTGTTAAGCGACTCCAAAGTCATCAGAGGCAGTTAATTTGTCAAATCAATTGACAGACACAAGAAGCATACAGACAATGAATAACATGAGGGAGAGAAGAAGGTTAATAACACTATATGTCTTTTAGAATTTATTTAACTGTATTTGAAATTGTTTCATGCACACACAAATGTATACACATATAACCCATGTGCACACACCATAGTGGTTTTATTCTTAAGTTCATATGAAATGCTCTATGTGCTTTTAATATATCCTTTGCTAAGGATAAGGGTAATCTTTATCTCTGCTGAGTTAATTTATAAGCACAATGACTGCTATTCAAACTCTGGGGTTATTACACATTAAAATGGCATTTTTTAAAAAAAACAAAATCTCTAGTAGTAGTTTTAAATATGATTTTGATCGTATTCATCCTCTAGGATTAGGAGGAGAGAGGGTTATCAGCAAAATGCATGTAAGGCCTGTAACCGTAGAGCCAGATATAGACTCCTTCATTATTGGCATTGCCATTCCAATGGATACTTGCCTCTTCATTGTGCCAGAAATCTCAACGTCTATCAGCTGTCTCCTTTTCATTCCCTCCTAGTGTATATTTCACAGTAAGAATAACCTGCAGCTTCTCAAGCCTCCTTCTCCTTCCTCTGCTTCTCTTTACAACAACACTCCTCCAGTAAGTTTTCCAAACTAGTTTTTTCCAGCTTCTCTTTTCTCTTGAGTCTAAACCTATTAGGTTTTCATCCTGGCCCACTCCAATTAACGGTGCTCAAATCCTGTGATGTAAACACTCCCATGATTCCTTTAATTGGCTTAGCTCTTCCTTACCTGTGTTTTCTGGGGTCCCACCTTTCAGTTACATTGTATTCACTCCAGTCCTTGTCATAAGGTTATTTTCAGGAGAAATCAAACTATGACCTTTTCTTTCTTAGTTAATGTTGACTCATTTGGTGATTGGAGATTTCTACTACCAGTTCTTTAAACATCAACATTTTTTGACAACTCCCAAATATGTACACCCAGGCAGGTCCTCTCTCATGAATCTGAGACGAGTATTTCTAGCCTCCGAGATATTTTTAGTCAATATCCAATAAGCAGCTCAAATGTAAACTGAACTGTTTTCTTCCCTTAAATATGTTCTCCTTTTATCTTTCCAGTCTCAGTAAGTAGCACCCCATCTGTCAAATTGCTCAGATTAAGCCTGGCAGTCATCCTTGACTCATATGCCTTTTTCTCATATGACATGTCCAATCTCTCAAGGTGGCTCTACCTTCACAATATATGCAGAGACAGACTGTTTTGTTTTTACCCATTTCACCACCACTGCCCTGGTCCATCCACCATCATTCCTCATCCACAATATCAGAAGAGCCTCCTAGTTGGTTTCCCTGCTTCCATATTTGGTCCCATACAGCCTATTCCTGACACAGCTGTTGAGAAGATCCTGTTGAAACCAAGTCTCACTATGTCCCTCTTCAGCTAAAAATCTCTCAGAAGACTTCATCACACACTCAGAATAGGAGCTGAAAGCCTTATAGCGACCTACAAGACCCTCTGTCGCCTGGGTTCCTTCATGCCTCAGAGCTCATCTCCTACCACCTTCCTTCACTCTGCTTCAACCACACTGACTCTTTATTATACCTTAAACCTGACAAGCACACTCACCTCTCATATCCAATGAAGGTATGATTTCATGAAACCTTAGTTTTAGCCATGATGTGTGCCCTTGTACGTATTGAAGTCTATATCGATTTCTTACTTCAAGTCATAGTTTCAAAAAACACTTGGCCTAAACATTCACCTGAATCATATTGCTCTTGCTGATGAAGAGTTGAAATCTCCATTTGTTTCAATATTCTCTGAAGTTATCTATCCCATATTTATATTGTTGCATACCAAAAACAAAAATGAAAAAAAAAATAACAACAACCATAATCTAAGTATTTCAACTCCTGAGACATGAGATAGTAGTTAATCATGCTGTTTAGATTACTGGGCATAACACATTTCTCTTTGGGGTCTTTCCTCGTGGATAAAAGGACTTTAGAGAGGATTTCCCTAAAACCATGAAACAATTTACTTTCATAGCATCTTTCATCGCTGAGAAAGTAGGCATGTATGAACATAAATGCCTGACCATTTGGAGAACTAGTAGTACATATTAATTGAAGACAAATAGGAGAGAATAACTTTCCTAATTAGAGAAAACATACAAAAACTCGAGTAATACTTAAAACTTTCCATTTGACCAGTGTCCTGAAATAAGCATTTTCTCCGTGTAACTTTGTTTAATCCTTTGTCAAAAGTTAGTTGTGATTTTCATGATGGTATCCTTAGAGATGGCACGGTAAATACTGCCCAGAAAATTCCCATCAAAAAAATGAAAAGGAATGTGATGCTTTGAATAATGTTAGGAAGAAGGCTGAGCCTAGAATTTGGATGTAGGTTGAGTATCAAAAGGAAACAAAGCTACAAAAGATCAGAATGAGAGCAGAGATTGGAAGATGAAGTAGGAAAGTGATTAAATATTCTGAAGGATGATTTCTGCACCATCTTTGAGTTCAGTTGATATAAATAAATGTGAGAGCCTTCAGTGATTATTATCATCATCATTACTGTACTCATATAGGAAATTATAGCTTATTTGGCACTTGATTCTTCATATTAATGATGTGAAGTTTCATGACAACTCACTAAGAAAATAAAAATGAAAATAATAAATCAGCCCGCGGCACTTAAAAGCCTAATGAAATCCAAACACTTCCCAATAGAAGATGACTCAGTGACACAGAATTGGCAGCTGTTTGTTGTTAGATCATTAGTTTTTACTGGCTTTTTTCCTATTTTAAGAAGACATCTGCAGAACCTTCCTTTCTCCCATAATCTGCCTGGATTTATTTAAAGAGACCTGGAATGGAGTCATCAATTGGAAAAATAGAGTAGAAGCTTCCTTCAATAGCTTAACTACCCTTTTCCAGTGGGTTTTAAATTATAGTAGTTTTTATTGAAAATACAGATTAGGCTAATTGAAGCAACTTTCTTTGCCCCAAGAAAAAGTGAAAGGAAAATCCCCCCTATCTTAAACTTGTGTAAGGGAGGCTTAATGAGATTTGTAATGACAACTTTGCCATACTGTAAGCAGGGCCAGAAAATGCTATCTTTGAGCAAATGCTCAGGGTAACATCTTGTCCTGGCTGGTCTCTAGCAAATGAAAACTTCAAAAATGTCTACTGGTGCTTCTAAAGCTTGAAATATCTTTAAATAGAAAGTGTCTTGTCTGTTTGAGGGGATTTTTCCTCCATAACTTGGCCCCTCAGTGGGTCAGCAATGACTTTGACTCCATAAGGATAGTGGCCTGCGTATACTCTCCTTTTACCACCCAAGGATAGCTAATTTGCCGTATTGAACTAGATGTATCTCATGCCAATTCTGCCCCTAAAAATAATTTTTAAAAGTATTTACTTTATCAGGAATTGGGAATATGTCATAAATTATCTTACTGAAGTTGTACAACAATCCTACAAAGGCGAATTTATCCGTGCAACACCTGTAAATGAACCCTATCAGGCACTTTACTGGGCACTCAGAGTCTGATAGTGAGCAAGATAGCTACAGTCCCTCAATGAACTTATATTTCAGTCAGATAGCTGAGCAAATGACAATTAAGCCAAATGAATTAAGTGATTTTAAATTATGACAAGTGGTATGAGACAGAAAATAACAGGACAGGTCAGGGAAGGCCTCTCTGAAGAGGTGATATTTAAGCTGATCCAACAGGAAGCCAGAATCACTGATGGGAAGAGCCCTTTCTGGCTTAATGTGAAGTTTGTGCAAAGAAGGAAGTGCTAAAATATAAGATATCTTTTTCATTTTAGGCAAATAGCTTGACATTTATTGATAGATAAAAGGATGGAATTAAGCAATACCCTCAAGACTGAACAACCAGCAAGACCTCCATTCTCCTGAGCCAGCTCCGTCTGATTCTATCATTCTTTCTACAAAGCTATATACCCATTTATCCTGCTGAATGTTCACCAGCTTTTTAGACTGTCTGGGCTAGTTTGGGATCACTTAAAGCTGAAACTCACCCAGATGCACTCACTGTCAGCAAAGCAAAAGCTTCCTAATGGCCACTTTGCAGAAGTGCCAAAGTTACCCTTTCCAAGTGAGCTGCCTGGGAAGGCTGTCTACCATATGGAGCAGGATGTGAGCTTTTTCTGTGCCTCCAGTGGGACTGTAGAGTTTATGGTATGAAATTTTGCACTTCACAGTCCAAACTCATCGAGTTTGTGATGTGATAATTTGGGGGATATTAAAAGACATTCGTGCTAGTGTTTGCCAGAGAGGAGGGGGGGTTGGGGAGATGGGATAAATGGTGAAGGGGATTAAGAGGTACAAAATTCCAGTTATAAAATAAATAAGTCATGAGGATGAAAAGTACAGCATAGGGAATACAGTCAATAATATTGTAATAGTGTATGATGACAGATGGTAACTACACTTATGGTGAACACAGCATAATGCATAGAATTGTTGAATCACTATGTTGTACACTTGAAACTTATGTAACATTGTATGCCAATTATATTTCAATACCAAAAGAAGACATTCATGGGAAGGGCTTTGATGGTTATTGAGTGCTATTTTTCTGTTTATTAAATGAATTATATGTGTGTTTATTAATATGCATATATACTTGTAAATGCATACCCCCTCAAAACCACACAATATTATTTTTATTTTGAACCTCAGATTGCATGTGCTACCTTTAAAAATGACGTATTCAACCATAAGAAAGTCAAAAAAACAAGATAATGAATTCCAATTTATTTTTTATTTTTATTATTTTATTATTTTTAATGTTTATTTGTTATTGACAGAGAGAGACAGACAGACAGACAGAGCATGAGTGGGGGAGGGGCAGAGAGAGAGGGAAACAGAATCCAAAACAGGCTCCGGGCTCTGAGCTGTCAGCCCAGAGCCCAATGTGGGGCTCGAACTCACGGACCGCGAGATCATGACCTGAGCAGAAGTCGGACGCTCAACTGACTGAGCCACCCAGGCGCCTCCCAATTTATTTTTAAATCAAAGATTTATTTCTATTAGCTGAAGATAGGTGAACAGCTACAGAATCTAAAATTATGCCAATTACTTTATAGATATTAACTTATAAAATCTTCTTAATAATCCTACTCTGTAACATTTAGAATGTCTGTTTTCCAGTTTAAAAAAACTAAGACTGGGTGAGATTAAGTAACATGTTCCACATCAGAGAATTCAAGTTTTGTATCTCACCCTGCTGCTTTCCCAAGAGTTTTCAAAAATGTTTTCTTTTTTTAAGAGTCACCAATAAACTGATAATGCATATTTATATTCCCATATTTCAAAGCATAATCTCCTCTCTGGTTCATGCCCTGTGGATTATAAATATTTCTGCAGAAGCTGCTTTCAGACTGAAGGAAGGAATCACTTGGACCTTTTATCTAAACTTTCACCCATCCTTTGAAAATAATTGCCTAGGACACACCAACTCTCCTCCTTTCATTGGCTGAAAGATGTAAAAATGTCTCTTCCTTTTGTGTGTGTGATAGGAAAAGACTCTCCCTTTTCAACCAAATCATTTGAAGGACAGGCACCAATAGTGATTCTGCCATCAGAAATACAACACATTTTGTTATATTTTCATGATTACAGCATTGAAAAATAAGTAGAGTTTCCTCTTTCCTGCTGTTAATCTGTAACTAGCATTCTGTGTAGCATGTTTAAGAGAGAAGGTTAGGGTGCATTAAAAAAGGCAAAGATAAGAATTGTTACCTTGCACTATATTAGTCTATGAAGGCTGGTATCTCAAATTTTAGAAACAGTAACAAAAAAGCCACACGGTTACTGAATTGCCAAATGTGTGTGTGCATGTATATGTGTCTGTATCTACCACGTATGCTTTAACCCTTAGGATCACACATTTCCTTGTTTAAAATTGAAATAAGCCCAGGGATCAGAAAGAATGGGTATATTCTTCTTTATACTCCATTCACAATCAGGATATACATGAGACTGGTCATATCAGAATATGAATATTTTGACACAAGCACTGCTACTATATTTGGCATTGTTAGTCTAGACTAACTGGGATATAATTCCAAAAAAAAAAGATGTTCTATAGTGGCATTTTGCTGTCATGCAGTAACATCTTCCAAGAAGAAGCAGGTATTTGGCCCACCCAACCTTTACATCTGCCAGCAAATGGATGCTCTTAGGAATCCATATTCACATGCACAGGCTCAGCTGTATCTTTGAAGAAGGAGCAGCGGTGGAAAACCTGAAAGTATGATTCAATTTTTTTAAAAAATGGAATAGCCTTCTCCAATGAGTGTAATGTAAAACCAAAGACCAGATGTTCTGTTAATTTTAAAACATGGGGTGGGGGAAGATGAAAAACCTTTTTGACACCATTGTGGAGAGAAGTGACATATGATGATATGGGTTGTGGCTAAATGAGAAAAGAGATGCCCAGCTCTATATCCTAGAGCACAGCAGAGTATAACGCTACCACTGAGTCCCTCGAGTTGTTGAGAACAAGAAAACCTATGTTTAGAGCCAAGTGCTTATAGCTTTATGACAGTAATGGGGAGAATTGTAGACATTCATATTTGAAAGGGATCTTGACCTATCATTTCCCCCATCTCCTTTATACATTCCCCAATTGGTGGGCTTCCAATTTTTTGCTTTAGAGTGCTCAGAGTTGGTGTTCATCCCTTATAAGGTAGACCTTTCTTTGGCCATACAATTGCAGTTGTTAGAATAGGCTTCATTAGTCTGAAAATATAATACAAATCCACTGTCCCCAGCTAGTATTGATGTCCAGAGTCAGAAATAAAAGGTTTACATATTCCTCTATAAAACATGATAGTTGCTTTAATATTTGAATATAACCATCATATGTTTTTAAATCTTTTCTTCTCCAGAGTATACCATTTCTTTTTTTTTTTTTTTTTTCTGAAATTCCTCATCTGACATGCTTCGATATCTCTAACAGTCTCTTTTGCCTTCCCTCAAGTGTTCCTTAGGTTGTTAGTATTATTCTGGTGTCTTTGCACTTAGAATTGAACAATATATTCTAGTTAAGTTGAAGGATACAAGAGGCAGGGATATTCATGACTTCATTTTCCCTTCAAGCCCTATTAGGGATAAAGTTAGAATTAGCCACACTCAATCTGGTATAGGGTTATTAACTATCAAAGTTTCAGGTCCCTGAGATTATTGAAGAGCCACAAGACAGAATGGGGATGCCCATGATCTCATTCCAGGCTAAAGAAACACCACACAACTATCCTGGGATGGTGGTGGTATTGGGTAGAGATGAAAAGAATGCTTTGGTTATTTTTATAGTCTTATTTAGAGTAGAAATTTAGGGCTCATGTTAACTCCTAGCAAAAGTTTTCACTTTACTTTTTTTCAACTTGATATGGGTTAATGTCCCTAATCTGTATATAGAAAATACACACATCTATAAAGGAAGCAAATGATATATATACAGAGAAACTATTATTCACCAAAAACTTTTAGACATATAATTATTGTACAAAAAGAAATCATTGAACGAAGCATTTTTGGAAACTGTATAATTCATCTATTTATCTATTTACATAGGTATATGGATGCATATGTGTGCATGTGTGTATGTAGTGTATATGTATGCATGTTTATGTGTGTATATAGATATATATGTGCATATATACACATATATATCCTGTTTATTATTAGAAGAACTTAGGCCTTGATGTACCTTGCCCAGAATTAATAGTTAAAAGCCTATTAGCTATATAAGCATCTTGCCAAGTTTTCACATGGTGATATCAAGGGGATTTTAGGGCCCATGTAAGGGTCTCCCTGAACATATGGAGAAATTAATACAGACTACAGTGGGACTGTCAACTCCCAAATCTAGGACCTATAATCTTATTAACTAAAACCTCCAGGCAGTTCTCCAAAACCCAATACCTATATAATTAATTTAAAAAAAAAAAAATTAATGTTTCTTTTTGAGAGAGAGACAGAGTGCAAGCAAGGAAGGGGCAGAGAGACAGACAGAGACACAGAATCTGAAGCTGGCTCCAAGCTCTGAGCTGTCAGCACAGAGCCTGATGTGGGGCTTGAACTCATGAGCCATGAGATCATGACCTGAGCCGAAGTTAGATGATTAACTGAGCCACTCAGGCACCCCTATATAGTTAATTTTTGAAACTAAGTGCTCCTATTTATCTCAGGTTGCCTTCATTTTGTTCATTTCAATCTAGTTGTCTGGCCTATGAAGAGTACTTTGAATTTTAATTCCATTACATGTGGTATTGAATAACTCTCTTTCAAGCTTTGAGTTCTTTGAATGTTTAATAAACATGTCTCCACATTCGAGTCATCAACGAAATGCTAAACAGAACAAAGTCCATGACAACATCCTGGAGCACTCCATTAGAGCTTTCTTTCTGGCTAACATGGGTACACACCCATATACCCTCCCTTTGTGGCATATAGATTCAAATTAACCTCACTGATATCTGGAGAACTGGCAACAAAGTTGACTTGTTGTTAGTCCCCTGATTGTTGACCCAGAGTTTCTTAAGTCTCACTTAGTTAAATCAAGATTTGACCCAACGGTCACTTGGTTTCCAACAAGAGTGCCAAGACAATTTAATGAAGAAAGACTAGTTTTTTCACCAAGGGTGCTGGGACAATTGGACTTCTACACAGAAATGAATGAAGTTAACCACCCTCACACTATGTAAAAAGAAATAATAATACAAAGTGAATCAGAGACCTAGATGTAAGAGCTACATCTATAAAACTGTCAAAAGAAAACACAGGCATAAGTCTTCATGACCTTGGATTAGGTCATGGATTTTTAGAAATGACAAAAAGCACAAGCAACAAAAGAAAATATATTTTTTTCAATTGGACTTCATCAAAATTAAAAAATTTTGTTCTGCAAAGGACACCATCAAGGAAGATGAAAGGCAACCTACAGAATGGGATAAAAATTTTGTAAATCATTTTGTGAAAAGGAATTCTGATACACGGTACTACTTGGATGAACTTTGAAAATATTATGCTAAGAAAAAAAAGTCACAGAAGACTTTATTATATTATATTATATTATATATAATATTATATATATTATATATATATATAATTATATATTATATTATATTATTATATTATTCCATTTATTATTATCCATATATTATCCATATATTATTATATTATTCCATTATTATTATTCCATTTATTATTATCCATATATTATCCATATATTATTATATTATTCCATTATTCCACACATTATATTATTCCATTTACATGATATGTTCAGAATAGTCAAACGTGTAGAGACACAGAAGTAAATTGGTAATTTTCTGGGCCTGTGGGGAGAGGAGAATGGGAGATGACAGCTAACAGGTACAGGGTTTCTTGTAGGGGTGATTAAAAATTGCAAAATTCGTGGTGCTGATGGTTGCCCAATTCTGTGCATATATTAAAAAGCACTGAACTGCACACTCTAAATAGGTGAATTGTATGGTATGTGAATTGTGTCTTAATATACAATATATAATTAGAGTTTAGAATCTGGGGCAGTGTCTTGTCAATGAAAAAAACAAAACAAAACAGGATGATTGGGTGACAACCACAGAGTCCCTGACAATCTCAGTTTCCAAAGAAGGAATAGAAAAACGGCATTGGCCAGCATCCTTTTTATAAGTTTAAAACAGAGAGTTTACAAACATTTAGGAAAGAAGATGGTGACCATTAAGAGCCAATGTAGGTCTATGCTCTGTCAACATAATTTTCCTTTCAACAGATTTGGTAGGTTGGGAAAGTTCGGTAGACATAATGCACCCTGATTTCACCTAATAGGATTCTACTATATTGAAAGTATTTTAAAGATGAAGTTGAAAGATGCTTGAAGAATATCTCCTTCTAGATAACACTTTAATGAACACCAAAAAAGACCCATGGATCCTGCTTCATCAGAAGAAAATTTTTATGCCTTCCCTAGTTAACTGGAACATGTGTGGCCTACAAAAGGCTGGTGTGAGACTTGGATCGATGTTGATGTACGACTTGCATCTCTAACAGATGTCACATTTAGCTTCTGGAGTCATTTAGTAGGTGACATTAGCAGTAATGAACAACATTAAAACAGAACATAAATTTGCCTATGAGGGGACCATATAATACTGACTCTTACCAAAACTGCAGTGCCAGAAAGAAGCTTCAAGAGAGAAAGCATCTCTCACCACTGTTGTCTTTCTCTCTCTGTCTCTGTCTCTGTCTCTGTGTGTGTGTGTATGTGTCTCAATATCTCTCTCCAACCCACCCCCCACCCCCACCTCTCTCTAATATTGTTGTATGGGTTGAGTGTGAACAAAAAGTGAGCAGTAGGTGGGGTGGGGGGAAGATATAGACAAATACAGCTCTTAGCCACAGGGAATAGGGAATCTAGAACGAGGGGCTGGAACTCGTTTGCCCTGGCTCACTTGTGTCTGTGCTCATCTTTTCCCAGCTCTGTGTTCACTTAAGTCATTTTAGCAGCCTGAAATCATCCATGGTGGGAGGATACACCACAAAAATTGGCAAATGCTACAAATCTGGCCTTTATTTCCCCTGGAGAGCCTGTTGTTAAACACTTACCAGCATAGGCCTGGCAAGCCACTCAGTGCTGTCCCACTAAAGTAGTGTGGAACAACAGGATGTATTGTCTCTGAATGTCAACAGCATGCAAGTCATAGCACAAAGACACCGAGAAGAGAGCTGTGGTAATACACACAACAGGAAGCAACACCCACATCCATGGTGAAGAACACGGACTTAGAGGCAAGGTTGAAAGAAAATGTAGTGGTACTTTTAGTTAAACAATAACATCCAATTTGTAAGCAAGGTATATATTTTGGTGAAATGGCTTATTTGTTAACGTACGATTATAGGAACCATTATATTTGTTAAGTGTTCTAAATTTCCTGATTTCTTAGGAACAATTTTGCCTAATGATAAAATTCAAGAATCCATGTGCCCATACCCTTTGGAGTTTTGTCCTTTGCCTCTGACTCACACAGTGGCAAGTGTGGCATTAAGGACAATATCCTCCAATAAGAGAACTTTTCTTATAAAGCAATAATAATAAGTAAGTGGAACAAAGTTTGGATTAGTAGGAAAGGTTAGAATACAAATGTAAAGTAAATATACTCAAAATAGGTTCTTGGGAAGGCTGAAAATGAAATTAGGTGGGCATGTGCTTATACCTATGTTACACTGTAGCCAAGAATTCCGATGGAAAAACCAACATCAGTCGAATTGGATTTTGTTCCTCAAAATGCAGTCAGAAATGGCATGATCTGCTTTCTATGGACACATCCAGAGGCTTCTCTTATGGAAAGGCAACATCTGTTTTAAGAAGTCCTTTGAAGAAAAACTACATAAACATGTGGGAACGGCGTGCTATATACACTCTCTTGCTTAAAGAGTTGCCAGAGGAAGTAGGGAATTGAGCCCCCAAGACAGAGGCCATTTAGTTACCTTGGCTAAGGCAGCAACACCAATTTCAGCCTCTCTGATGTTTAACACATCAAGAGAATGGAGGGAAAAAAGGTTATGACTGGAATCAATCTTGCCACTTTCCTGGCATAATATCAAAGGCTGCTTAGGTATAACTTTGTAAATGAAAAATTAAAATTTGGGGGGAAGAATTTGGGAGCAAGGATTTAAAAATTTAGTTGAATCTTCCATACACAAACCTGTCCTCATAATTAGCCCAAAAAAGAAAATTCAGCAGGCCCAATATTTCATCAAATCTTCCAGGCCAGGGGTTCTCAATCTGGGGTCCTTGGATAGAATTCAGAGTCTGTGAACTTGAATTTAAAAAAAAAAGATAGACCTCTTGGGGCGCCTGGGTGGCTCAGTTGGTTGAGCCTTCAACTCTTGGTTTTGGCTCAGGTCATGATCTCACAGTTTGTGAGATTAAACCCCGTGTCAGGCTCTGTGCTGACAGTATGAAGCCTGCCTGGGATTCTGTCTCTGCCTTTCCCTATGCTAGCGCTCGCTCTCTCCCAAAAATAAAATAATAACATTTGAAAGTTTTCAAAAATTTTTACAAAAAGATAGACAACTTTATTTTCACTCACCGCAAATTGGAATTTATCGTTGCCTTCAATTATGAGTGTAAGCAACAAACCACATTACTATTGTTCACCAGGAACAGAAATCACAGATACTTTTATGTCACATTACAGCAGCTACAGATATCTTCACATACCACTTACTCTCATGCCATTTTCAAATTACGATAATGGCCCAACTTGCTGTGTCCTGTGACTTGAGTATAGATGCAGACTCTGCACATATATGGCTATATCAGAAAGTTGGTGTTTTAATGGCTTGAAAACCATACTTCAATACAATTTGCTTCCCGTGTGAAACTATGTCATTCTTTGTGTTTTATTTTAAGCATTTTGAAACATTATCCAGAGAAAGGGGAGCCTGGGTGGCTCAGTCAGTTAAGCATCCAACTTTGGCTCAGGTCATGATCCCACAGTTTGTGGGTTCAAGCCCCATGTCAGGCTCTGTGCTGACAGCTTGGAGCCTGGAGCCTGCTTCAGATTCTGTGTCTCTCCCTGCCTCTTTCTCTGCCGCTGCCCGGCTCATTCTCTCTGTCTCTGTCTCTGTCTCTGTCTCTCTCTCTCTCAAAAATAAATAAAAATAAACTTAAAAAAAAAAAGAAACATTATCCAGAGAAAGAGTCCATAGGCTCCATTAGGTGGCCTAGGCTTTCAGGTTAAGAAGCACTGTAGGCAGAGTGAAGAGTTATAGGGCAATGGGTCCTTCCTGTGTGTTAGATGGGAAAAAGAGGAGGGTCTTGATACACCTGTTCGGTTATGATCTCTATATAAAGTTTGAAGACAAAGATGATTTATACAATATTTCCACCCTTAAAAAGAAAAAAAACACCCTCACAATGAAATGAGAAGAGTAAGAATCTAAATCTGCAAGGAAGTGAGAGGTAGGGAGAAATATAGTAAGACCATCTGAAAGTGTGAAACTTTTTCCTGTCGATCTGATCAGATAATCCCGGGGCACATCCTGCTTGAGATGGAACTAAGGACTGTGAAGCATCTGAGGGCCAAAGCTGTGAGCAAGAAGCCAGGACAACTCTGTGGTCTGTTGACTCTGGCATTACGTTACCTTCCTGTGTGATCTTGGACAAGTGACACAATCTTTGGTGATTCAGCCTCTCCACTCTCTTGGCCCCATGTTCCATTCAGCTGGCTGTGCAGAAGTCTCAAGATAAACAGCTTGCTGAAAGAAAGACAGCATTGATGATTTTTTTTTTTTAAAGGAAAGACAATGCCAAGGATCCACTTCCAGGCCTTCCATGATGGCTCCTTTCCTACCTTCTGTTCCCACCCTTTGTCCTACACGTATTCCTGGTTTCACCACCAGCTTGGCTTTCCGTTTGCCCTCAGCCCACTATCTGCAGCAGAGAACACAACTCTACCTCAAAGGCCATCCCGTGCGTAGCACCAAAGGAGGGACATATGTCTTCGCTTCCTTTTCATCCTTGCACACTGCTTTTTTCCCAGACACCTTCCTCTGCCTCCCAGCAAAATCTATAGTCAGACCATCCCGTGACACTGGCACGCAGCTCTATGTCTCTAAACTTGAAAAACATAAGAACTCTTTCTAAAAGAAAAAATTATCACTTCCTACCAAAGAAATCACCAGCGCAAAAGTTTTGACTTCATAACTCAAAAATACTAATGGTTGCAGAAATACAGTTATGTGAGAATTTCCTTGGGTCTGCAGACCTCTGAAAAACACCAGTAGACATGCTTGTTTACAGCTCTAATGTTACTCTTTCAACGGTTATCTGATTTTGGCAAAAATCAAAGCTTTAAGCAAATTAGATGAAGCTTAGGTGATAAGATTTCAGGTGTCAGGCATTGGGCAGGAAGAGGCAATGGCAAATGGAATCCTTTTGAACAATCCTAGGATTACATGACATTCTTAATCTCCAATTGTGTCTGCTCCTAAGACTGGCCTTGGAACTTTCTGACTAAAGTGATTCAGGTAACCTTTTCATCATATTGAATTGAAAGAGACCAGAGGCCTCCTTATCCTACCCGAAGGATATGGCAATTACATCTGTTCTTTCAAGGAAGGAGCAACTTGGTGTTGGTTGTCAAAATGCCTGTTGTGTCAATCTGACATTTTAATGATTTTTTTAAAGATAATATTCAGTTTATCCATGAGTCGTGGGAATAACCTCTGACATTATTAACCAGAAATCAATCTTCTCAACCACTGTCCACATTTAAATAATTGGCTTGGAGGTTTTTCCTCAAATAATCCAGCTCATCATATTTTCCAATGTGCAGTGCAACAGAGCTAAAATAGTTTTTTTAATAAGCTGCTTTCCTTACGTTTACATTTATTTTCCATTTTTAGGCATGAAAACAGCCCCCCCCCCCATCAAACTAATTTTTATTAATTGGATTTCCACCTGCATGTCAGGCAAAGGAAAAAGTAAGTTTGAGCACAATAATAAAGCCCTTCTAATCATAGCAAAAGGAAAGACAAACAGGCCAGAATCGAAGAAACGAGAGTTTACTGAGACTTCTGCTTTCACCCCAGTGACTTCTGAACCTGGCTATCTGGGACCCATGCTGATCTCCTGACCACATCTATAGGATCCATGTCCTAATTCACACCCAATCACGGTTCTCCTCCAATCCTGCCCCCCATTTCCTATTTTATGATGAAAGGAAAGCTTTCTGCATTCAGGTTACTAAAAATATCTGGTGGCCAACCCAGTCCCATTTTTTCTTCGTCCCTCTCACTAGCAGATGGACATAAATGAATAGGGATAAGGAACAAGACCATTGCTCATGAAGCAGGCCTGCATGGCTTTTAAGAGCCTGAATCGTACCTCCTATTCACAAGCCAGAGCAAAAGAGTTTGCGCCTAGGTGTTTTATTGAATGGACAGGGAGTTGTAGCCTTAGCCCTGCCACCAGCTCACCAAACAGTTGAGACTTCTGGTCGTAGGCCAGCTGTGCTGACCCTGGGGTTGGCAAGTCTCAGATAACTATGGCTTTGAACAAGTCAGAAATACAGAGTCCTCTCGGCAAGCCATAGGTAAGTAAGCTTTTCATTACTGAAAAATCTACTATCCCCTTGGTATAAAGAGGAAGTTAATGTCAGAGTTTGGGCATTGACAGGCACATGACCACATTCCCTGGAATGTTTACGCTTGCACCGGAATCACTTCACCTTTGAAACCCAGTTATTTTGGATCGAATTAACTTTCTGTGATCTGAAAATGTTTTGGATTCCATGAACTCCCTCCCCCGCAAAATGCAATAACCTACATTCACACAATTTTTTTTTTACTCCAAGCACCTGAAAGGCAAAACATTTTCTCTAACCACTAATCATTTACTTATAAATAGTGCATTTAATGAGTACTTGGGACTTACCTTTTCTGCATTCATTCAGATTCATTGCTCTGAATGCATCGGAACAGATGTTATGGAGGCTCACAACATCAAAGAAACATTTACTCTTGAGAGTTTGTTAGGCTTAAATGAAGTTGTACCAATGGTAAACTGATATAAACACTTCAAGGTTTACTTCAGAAGGAATTCAATTCTACAAACCTCGTACTTCCTTTTCTGGTTCAGCAGACTTTTTTTTTTTTTTTAATAAAAGCACATTCCCTTCCCACATTCTCAACTGTGCCACCAAGCACATACACATAGTAATGATACCAGGAAAAACAGAAGTCTTAGCAGATAGTTCAATAACATCGGAAAAGATTTTCCTTGAGCAAGCATGAGTAGTACCAAACAACATAGACACTATGTTGTTTCCTATACATGCATACCCATGATAAAGTTTAACTTGCAAATGAGGCACAGTAAGAGATTAACAACAATAACTAATTTAGTCTCATATGAAACACTAAATTACCACATGCTGTCAAATATGTTTCTAGATTTTCTATCCTGTTCTATTGTTATATCCAACTACTTTGAGTTTGGTTTCTCTCTTCTCTAACTTCCTCTCCTGTTAAAAGAGCCAAAGATTCACAATTTTTTAAGGTAAACGTATAGAGGAAAAAAGACATCGTTACCATCCACATGCTAAATAATCGTTCCATCAAAACAAATTTTGTTACTGAAAGCAATGGTGATTTTTCAGAATGGAATGATCCTCGTTTAAAACCTTAGATCTGTTGCTAAGTTATGTTATCCTTAAATTTTTCTTTTTTAGTAAGAACCCAAGAAAATAAATTATGAAGATCCAATCAACATTACTCTTTACAACAAAACTCTTTCAGAAGTAAAAGTGCCCATTGGCACTTTTCCATTTATTTTTATAGGAGTCTCATATAAGTATTTCTGTATGAGTCTGATCTTCTATTAAGACATCACTATCACTAGTTCTTTTTAAATTTTTGTTTGCCCACTTGAAACTGGTCCAATAGCTCTATCAGCTTTCTGGAAAGACCACCTCAACCAGCCTTGAAAACCTTTATACTTTTTCTAGAGGGGGAGGATTTGCTCTCTAAATATCAAACATCAAGACAAAAGATTCACTTTATTTCATCTATTTCAACTTAAAGGATTTGTCAGTTCTAAGAATTTGAAGTTAATATCTTTTTGGAGTTGCTATGTGATTCAATTAGCATTTTCAATAACTTCATATGCAGAGAAGTGGAGAGGTAGAATGGAGAATCTGGATGAAAGGAACACAACAATATTATGTTAAATCAAATATAAGGAATCATTTTAAATAGTATTCTTAGAGTGCCCACAGCTAGATTCTTCTCAGTAGAACAAAACTCACTTATAAAAATGGACACAAGATTCTTGAATGGTCAGTTATAAAGGATTTCTGTCAGCAATTTTCAAATTTGTCTTTGGATTAACTATCCTATAAACCAGGCAAATTACACTCAACAAAAAAGAAGATATCTTGACAATTTTGTATGTAACTGAGAAGCAGAAGGAATATTTTCAGGCAGCAGTCATAATTTTTCCTTGACTGCTAATATCTGCTTGCTAAACCTTGCACACATCCCCAGGGTGTTGGGTTTTGTAAACATTACTTGATGATGACATACTGAATAATATGAAAATGTGTCTCTCATCCACACCCAAAACCGTCCAAAGAACATTTCATATTTTCAGACTGTGGTCAGCATGCTTTTGGGGGACTATTTGTAGTTCTTTAATGGAAAGTTAAATAGGTTCTTTATTAAAAATGAATTCCTGGGCTATCCTTGCAGGAAACAAGATGGCCATAAACCACATGGTCAGTTTTGAAGTCAAATGCTATAGAAATTGACGTTGTTTCTGACATCTCCTGATCAGAAGTGCTGCAAATTCCAAGAACAAATTGTTTACTGAAGTGAGCGTATAGCCAGATAGGTATTTCTTTGCTTTTATAGACCTAAAATCTTCAAACCACTTTTAGGAGTCAAAAAAAAAACTAACATCTCTGTCAGTTCTTGATATTCAGTAACACTCATTCATCTTTTTATCAAAACAGAATATACAGTTTGATAATGACAAAAAAGATACAATACTTCTAAGACAGTGAAGTTCAAGTGCATCTGAAATAAAAATGATTAGTTTGACGGGTTCAGTACTTTTCTGTTGACTGAACTCAATAAGAGTGCTGCAAACAGAAGAAAAGAAATCCACTTGACCTCAAAAGAGCCTCTCTCTCTCTAATAAAATATTTAAAAAGTCACTGTGATTCACAAGAATTATGAGACTTATGTACACATCGAGCATCTTAAATGTGAAATTATGGGTGGGCCTATTCCCAAATCAGATAGCAAGTGAAACAGTGAGGCAAATTTTATGAAAAGGAAGAAATAATGAAGAAGAGAAAAGAGAAGAAAAATTTGATATTGTCATAAAAAAACTTTTAGACATTTATTCCTTTGTTGTCTGATTTTTGTTTCTTTGTATATGGTCACTCTGGAAGATGGATATAATGAAAAATAGGAAAACTTACCCAACACTTGGACATAAATCACAAAAAGAAGACCGCCAGCGGATGATATAAGAAAGAAGTCACCAATTAAATGGAAATGGTAAAGAGTTTCCAAGGTCCTCATGCATTTTCTGATCAACAATTTCCTGCTTTTCTTATAATAAAACATATTCAATGATATAAATTAATTAAAGGGCATTTACTAAGCCATACTGTCTCAAATCATTGCTTTTTTTCCTCCAAAAATTTTTATTTTCCTCTAACCAAAATTAAGCTCATCAAAACTAAAAGCACAATTATTTCAAGAAAAAGCCCTTCTAGTTACAGACTGTTCAAAAGAAAAATTTCAGAGGTCTTTGCTGAAGTAGGAAACATCCCCATTAGAATATGTGCTAATAAGAGCAAAGGCTTTACTTTGTTCACTGCTTTGTCACAGCATCTAGAACAGCTCTCCATAAATACAAAACATTTATGGCAGTCCTCCCTTGCACAGAAGTAATAAAGAGCAAAATAGTACATCTGTCCCCAAAATAGGATTTAATTAATTCTTAGTTACAGAGAGGGAGGGAGGCAAACCATAAGAGAGACCCTTGGATACTGAGAACAAACTGAGGGTTGGTGAGGGGTGGGGGAGAGGGGAAAGTGGATGATGGGCACTGAGGAGGGCACTTGTTGGGATGAGCCCTGGGTGTTGCATGGAAACCAATTTGACAATAAATTATATTATATAAAAAAAGGATTTAATTAATTCTTGTAATTAGAAAGAAACAGTGCCGATTGGCTGGAAGAAATTACAATGCAGTTTAAGGAATTCAGAAAGTGGTGTTAAGGGCTACTGTATAGCTTAATTAAACTACTGAATATGCTCTGGCAGTTCGTGTGTGAACCGGTGAGGCGGGGTCCTCTCTTACCGCTGTTTGACTAAAGATCAGAGCCAGCTTCCTGGGCATGCAACTTGTGTGCTTCACGAAACCCTGTACTTCACAAAAACCATACGCTCCGTGTCATGCTCCGCTGTCACCCTGCTGAAATTCCTTACTTATGAACAAGGAGACCTGCACTGTTTTATTATACTGGACCCTGAAAATTATGTAGCCAGTCCTGCTGCACACAGCTTCCATAAAGGTTGAGTCAGCAAGAGAAGAATGTATGAATGACCGACTGTCCAACACTCAGAAGACAGGTTAGGAGGAATTAAATAAAGCCTATATACTTCAAAAAGTTCAAAATAATATCAACCTGTCTTACTTCTTTAGATTTTCCTTGTCCCCTCAAACACCTTTATCTACGGACTTGAGCTATCACTGTGCTTTGATCTGTCATCTTTGTGGCTTGGCAGAAATCATAATTGAATTCCCAAGTCCCAGGAATGCAGCAGGGCAAGTTTTATTTTTGCAGCTCTCCAGAACCGCTCGCCCACCCCACCACACATTTTAAAAGATTTTAATTTCACTTGGTAGGTCAGTCTTTGTAATGCAGAAATCATAGTACTCAAGGGATGTGTAAAGTCAGCTTCTTTAAAAAAATGAAAGTCACATACTGGGGATTTACAAGTCTCTAAAGTCTGAAGGCTATAGTGGGACTCTATTGTAGACATTCCAGACACATGGCCAGCACTTGTATTATACTTCCTGTATGCTGCATGGTTCACAGAAAATGTCCTTCAATACATTAAAACATACCATTTGTCATGACTTGAGTTGTTTATACTTAAGTTTTTATCGTTGAAGGAATATTACCACTTCATACATTTAAATCTTAAAGACATTTACACTGCAGTAGTTTGGAGCTAAATAAACATCTTGAGTCTTCTGTCACAAGATATAAGGCTGGATTAATCTATTTTGGACTGTAGCAAAAGGGCACATGGCATAGTTAAACTCACTCACTGGGTCATTTCAAGCAAATTATAAATCATATTTAATATCATCATTTGCATGATATGTTTGCAAACCTAAAACTATCGCAGAAAGAAGAAAATCTGTAAGACTATCCTAAAAGTGTATTAGTTTAATTAAAACTAGAACCAGATATATATATACATATATATATATATATATATATATATATATACACACACACACATATATATATGTATATATATATATATATTTTAAAGTGCATAGATTTCAGAAGTAATTTCATCAAATCCATAAACATGCCTTGGATTTGGGTTTGGAAGTGGTTATCTTGAGACAGATACTTCCTACCTGCCCCAGCAGGAAAACTCTCCTTTCATTGTTACCTTGATCACAAACTTAACAATCTTCATTACTAATTACAACTTTCGCAAGTTGGAGGAAACTTATATGCCCAATACTGTGCTAGAGACTTTATGTATACATTTTAATTCCTATAATTCTGAAGAGCGCTTTTCAGTACAAGCCCTGTCCCTTGTCTCTGCCTGGCTTCCATAATTGGACCTCAGCCATGCTGCTTCCCTGTTCTGATTTTCACATCTGTCTTCATCTTACATTCTCCAGTCGCCTCAGCAAATCTCTGGGAGCGATGCCTGTAGGAGCTATGCTGCAAATTTTCTGACCTGTCAAGGGTCGCCCTGTCTGGAAGGCTCCCCCTTTTTCCCTCTTACTTATCCAAGGTCTTCTCCTTTGACACCTGGCTTGCCTTTCTTCTTCCATAAATACTGTCCACATTCATATTCTTACTGTGAATTACTGGTGTAGAACTTCCCTGGGAGAAAGTGAAAGCATGGCAGGTGGGATATACTTGTAAAATGAGACAAAGAGGTAGAAGTGTGTGGTAGGTAAGGGGAAGGAATGGGCTGGTGTGGCTGGATTACGAAGTAGAAGATGAGAAATGGGAGCAGAGCAGGCCAAAGGAAGAGTTCTTAAGTCTGGAGAGTATAATTCCTCACATAGGCAGTGGTAGCCACTGAAAGACTTAGCAGGGAAGGGGCCTGGTCGGATTTGTGCTGTAGACAGGTCACTCTGGTGGCAGTAGGCAGAGGATGGGTTGGATGGCAAAGAGGCAACAAAGAGAAGAAGAAGGTATCACAAAAGGATATCAGCTAAGTCAAGAGCTTAAGAGATAACAGGGAGAAGGGCCATGAGAAGTAGGGGATATGGAGAAAGGACATCCCAGGCAGAAGGAATAGCTTTGGGGTAGAAACGTGCCTGAGGTATTGGAAGAACATTCAGGAATCCAGTGTGACTGGGTCATTGAGGATGAAAGGGAGCTTGGCAGGACCTAGGGACAGGGAGATTGAATGGCCAGGGCTGAAGTATGCAGGACCATAAAAACCTCTGTAAGAATTTTGAATTTTACTTCTATGTGTTTGAGGAAGACATGGAGGGTTTGGAGCAATGGATTGAGATGTTTGTACTTAAGTTTTTAGAAGCATCACTGTCACTGCTATGTAGACAATAACCTACAGGCAAGGCGGATAGGGAGACAAGGTGACTGCGGTATTGCAGATGGCACATTGGAACTGGTAGCTTGGACAAGGGTATCGTGGTGGGAGTTATAGGAAGAGCTAATTGACAGGATTTGATGATGTGCTGGATACGGAGTGTGGAAGAAAAAGAGGAATCAAGGATGACCTCAAGAGTGGATAAGGCTATGATAAAAACACAGAAAGCAGTGTGAAAGCAACATGTGAGACATTACTTATGCTAACAGATACTCAATGACCACCAGGTAAATGAATCAAGGAGAGCTGCCTGCTGGTTGTCATCTCTACCTGACTATAAGGTTATGCCTCACACTATTGAATGAATGAATGAATGAATGAATGAATGAATGAATCTGCCTCTTATAGTAGCCATAGCACCCACTTTTCTCTGCCTCAAATTTCCTGAACCTCATATATCTTCTGATCCTTGTAACGGCAGCCTCCCAAACCCCCCTCCCACTGCCTTGTGCAGAATCTGGGATGATTTACTCCAATTTGCCATATCTAGGATTTGGCCCGAAATATTATTTCCTTTTGGAGTGCCCTCTATTTAACCAGAATAAGCTGTGTTGTCAAGCTGTTTTTAACCTTAATTTTCTTAAAATAAATGGGTACATATGCATTTCTGAAAGGGCTGGTCATGTTTTAGTTTTATATTAAGTCACACGCATGGATTTCGGTGAAAAACGGTTTCCTCAAAGTTATAGAAAGAGCCCTTTGTTACAAGTTTAAATTGGAACTTTTTTTTCACTAGCAGATGAGAGCTCTGTGTTGCTGCCAGTATCCAGCTGTGCAAGTTTTCAACAGCTGGAATTATAATAAACTTCATTCTATGAAAATGAGCTCATTACTCTTTAGTTTGTGCTGATGCTCAATGAATCCATAAAGTGCTTCTCCAGGCTTGAGAAGTTCATGAAATTGCATAGAGAATTTTTAAAACAAAATTTTAGGTCTGGCAATATTCAAATTAGAGTATCTTTTTGCTCCCCTTCAATTTTGAAGTCAGATCTCAAAGCTGAACACATTAAAAATGTTAGTATATGTACCCTAAAGAAATACCCAGCTACATTTAGTATATTAAATATGCAACTTTGAAGCTCATGTTTTAACCAATATTATATTATAAACCAATATTATAAAAGGAATCGTGAGATTCAATAATGGTTGTTATATGTGTATCACAGTAGTTATATTTTTAAGCTTGCCAGACGCTATGTTATGGACTACCTCGTTCTCTAAAACACGCATCTTAAATCATGTAGAAAAATGAAAAACTAATACAATTAGTTTTAGAGGCTTTGTTGCTTTCATTCTGATGTTAATATTTCTGTGATGTGATCGAATCCCATTCTTAGGGTTGATTTAATTATACCTTTATATTAAGTTCTCTGGGCACTAAAATTATAATAAAGTAACTTAAATATGTAAAGGTACTGGGGGGGGAAGCCTTGTATTAAAAATGTATTAGAAGCAGGGACAGAGGGTGAAAGATCAATTTTTGGTCTGAATTTAAGTATGCCTCAATATTTTTGGTTGAACGTTTGAGTCATTTAGGAAATAAGAGCGAACAAAAGAGTAAACTTACTACATTACAATTTAAAACTATCCACTTCTCAGTCAAAACATTTGCAATGTGCCATTTTTATATTCCTTTGATGTGAATTCCAAAAAGCCTCAGTGGGGACAGTGGACCCATAATTAAAACAATAATGGCTGTGAAATTCAACCTCTAGAATATTTTTAGTGTGAACGTTCCTCTGTGAAAATAGTAGAAAATCACAAATAACACAGTTTGATTTTGATCAGCTGGGAGAGTGTTCTAATCAGCTCAAACTCTGCTTTGAGCAAAGTCCAAAGCTTTGACCAAAGTCCAAAGCTTCCATTCACTGTTAAATCACTGAATGCAGATCTATTCACTTGAGGATGTAACCTTTACATGAATGTCACTTTTGTAAATGCCACTTAAGAAGATCCTTCTAAAAGCCACAGTGAGATGCCACACCGGCCTTCTTGTTAGGTTTTCCTAAAGCCGATTGCCTCAGAGGGAAGGGAAGAGCGCTGCCTGGCACCAAAACCAAAGAAATTCCTGGGGTTTTAATCCCAAACTCTACCTCTGACCACATTCAACCTGTAAATTTCCTCTGTGCAAGATTTCACAACGCAGAATAATGTCTTCACTTGTGAGTGCCTTGCCGAGTATAAAGTCCTTCTGTGACAGGATAGCATCTTAGGATATGTGAAGGAAGGAGATTCTTAAACAATTTTGAGTGCCACAACTAATTGGCCAGCCCCATCCCTGAAGAAAGATATTATTAACAGTTTACATTGTATAGATCCAGTTTACATGTTGTAGAAGTGGCTCCTATCCTGGAATATTTTCTTCTGATTCCAGTACCTGGATGCCATGCGATTCAAAGAAAGAGCCTTATTATTACCTATTTTAGTCTCGATTTACTAAAACATCTGATCTGCTTTTTTGTGAGGTAAACTAAAATTTAGGCATCCTTAGAGAAAGCAGGCCGTAAGAATGCTGAGTTATAAAGGGCAATACCCACTGTTGTTATGTTGCCTATGATGGTAACTTCCAGATACTTTAGGGGAGGTGGGAGAAATTCTCAGGCACAGAAAGCCTTTATAGCATACCTGCACTAATTTAGATTATGATAACACAGCAGAAATGTCTTGCTAACGAGCACCTGCTGACATTGCTAGCTTGCTAATCAAACAATATCTTTTATTTGGCTCCCATGCAGCCATTTAAAGAAAAAATTATAGAAAAATTCATTAGTGTTTGGTCTAAAAGAAATCTGTTTGGCATATGAAACATATTCATTTTTCAAAATACTGCACATTATTTGTATAATCTCCTCTGGAAATTTGGAATACTAAATCAGCTTGGAAACATTCTCAGAGACACAGAATTCTCAGCTAGTGGTTTGAGGCTCTCATCTTTATTCCCTGAACTTATTTTGTAACCTAGCCTAATACCTGAAATATACAAGATATGGGGAAGGAGCCCACAAGCCCCATTCCAAAGACAAAATTCATTCCTTTCATTAATAAGTACTAATTATCAAGTAAATCTACTTTTACTGGGAAATTACCATGTGCCATCCACTTTACTAGGCATTTAAAATATAGATTTGAATCAAACACAATCACAGCTATCACAGACCTTAAGGTTCAGTGGGAGAGGACATACAATAACTAATTAACTATTAGCATGTTATATGTCATGATGGAGACATACAGGGCCTATGAGATAGTGCAATGGGCTAGGAGACCTAAACTAGTAAATATTCTCAAGGACTCCCCTGAGTAAAGAGCCCTAAGTGAGGACTGAAGTTCAAATTAATCAGGGGAAAGTGTTGAGAAAGAGAGAGGTGGGGCGGGGGGGAGACGGTGGCATGCAGGATGATGCCAGATACATAGGAAGGGGATGTGGGAAGCCATAGAAAGGATTTAAGGGTTTAAATATATACATACATATGTGTGTATACATTAATATATAAATACATATTATAGAATATACATATGATATCAGATATACATATTAGATATATATATATGAGATTTATAGATGTCATATATATATCACAGAGCAAGAGAAAATACAGATAAGGGGGATGAAGTTATTTAGATACGGAATATCAGTGAGAAGACCACTGAGAAGTCTCAGTGAGGGATGATCCTGGCTTAGTCTAGGTGCATAAAATTCCATCCCAATACAGTTAGAAAGGCTTGATTTTTCTCTGACATAAACGAGTGTGGGGACACTGAATAGAGGTGAGACGGTAAGGAAACAAATACCACCTGCAAGCAAATCCCCAACAATTGGAAGTTGGGTGTTAAGAATAAAACTTGCCTCTTTTTCAGCTTTGGCTGAAGTTGGCACTGTTATTAACTGCCCTCCTAAAAGAAGAGGAACTTGCTATCTTGACAAAAATTGCAGCCAACATTTTTGATTAAAGAAAGCGGCATTTATTTTGATTGAAAAACTTTTTGATTTATTTCAGTCTTGTCTTTCATCTGACTCCTGTCAGAACCTTTCTTTTGCAAGAGGCCTTGAATATTTCAGGAGGCAACATCTGTAATTTAAAATAAAGTGGTCTAGTTTGGGCTAGTAATTACTTCTGAGTGGGTCCCAGAAAGAGGGATGCCTCTATGGTAAATGCTCCTACTCTGCCTGGCTTTCACCCAGCCAGCATCCATCCAATATCTCCTAATACCATTTCTAACCTATGTTTAAATCAAAACTATGGGTGATCAAAATTATTCATAGATATGAAACAAATTCACTAGAATACAGGTTCTGTAAGGGATTTTTTTAAGCTGTTTTCTTTTCCTCACTGCATGCTCCAGAACCTGGACACTCAACAAATAGTCATTGAAAGAATGAGAAAGCAAATGTTGACTAAGAAATATTGAGATAATCTTAAAGATTTCATCTTTTAAAAAAATTTTTAATGTTTATTTATTTTTGAGAGAGAAAGACGGAGCATGAGCAGGGGAGGCACAGAGAGAGAGGGGAGACACAGAATCTGAGGCAGGCTCCAGGCTCTGAGCTGTCAGCACAGAGCCTGATGCGGGACTCGAACTCAGGAACTGTGAGATTATGACGTGAGCCGAAGTTGATGCTTACCTGAATGAGCCACCCAGATGCCCCAAAGATTTCATTTTTTATCCAACATCCAGGGCTTATTGAACTAAGAAAGTACATTCTTTTTATCCTGGTATTTAGACCCTCCTCAGAATGGTCCCATTTCATGTTTGTTTTGGTTTTTGTTTTTTTTTTTTTTTTTTTTTTTTTTACTCTAGTCAACCTATAGTATTCCTGAATCTCCTCCCACAAAATGGTTTTAGGTGTCTGTTTGGGTACCTTCTCTTATTTTGTTCCCTCAGCATGGAGTTGGGCTTTTTGTCTTGCACTCGTCACCCTCCACACTTCTACACCAATATTCTTGCTACCCTTTCAGGACCAGCTCAAAGACCAGCTCTTTCAGGGAGCCTTTCCAAGGAGCTTCTCACCACATCTAGATATAGTCACTCCTGCTCTTAAAAACCTAAGGCATGTTGTCTCTCACTGTGTCTCCTTTAGTCTGCCTTTTACTCAAATAATTTTTTAAAATATTTATTTTATTTTGAGAGTGTGCATGCAGCAGAGGGGCAGAGAGAGGAGGACAGAGGATCCAAAGCCGGCTCTGCACTAACAGGCTGACAGCAGTGAGCCTGATGTGGGGCTCAAATTCGCAAACCACAGGATCATGACCTGAGCTGAAGTCAAACGCTCAACCAACTGAGCCGCCCAAGTGCCCCTTATTCAAATAATTTACGTACTTATTTTATCCTATTGTATAATTCAGTATTTGCTAAGGAAAACCAAACCACTCCAGCATTTCCAATAGAGGGAGTTTAATAGAGGGGATTTATTAGGTAGGTGACAAAAGAGTTAACCAAACAAATAGGTTTACGAGGCAAGCCAGGGATAAGCAATAGCAGAAAGCCCGTCATGCACTTAAGGCTGGAGAGATAATGAGAGAAGGTGGGAGAAAGTGTACTGCCACAATTCAGAGCAATCTGGTCAAATGCATGGCCGGCATCACAGGGAGTGTAACTGTCTTCCAGGAGCTGTAGCAATAGGGTGATACAGCAGCAGCCAGAATTCCCACCCAGTTACATCCAGTTCTTCTCCCCTTGACCAGGTCTTCAATGCCTTCCATTAGCCAAATCTACCTGGAAACCAGTTGACGAGGGAGCCTAAGAAATGTATCTCCCTGCAAGACACAGAAGAACAGGGGAAGGTGAGGATGAAGAGGAGAACAGACAAATAAGCTTATAACTATTTTATCAGAAAAAAAAAGAAAAGCTGTGTGACAGATATATACCTTTATAATACCCTTCAATACCAGAATGATGTCTTACACAAAAATTGTATTATGTGATTAAATTGTATTATTATATGCCACTTCTAAAAAGGAGAGTATGATTCTATGCAAAGATGAAAAGAACTTATACACGAGGTGCTATTTAGCCATCAATTCTTTCTACATGTCCACCAACTGTCAAAATAATCTTTAAAATATACAGAGTCAATTATTTAAAGTAAAATGTCATCATGAACTTGACACTCCACCTCTGCTAGTCCTGGCTTTCTCTTTTTCTTCTGAGACTCTCCTAGCTTGTTTGATTCACCAAAGCAGAGATTCCAGATTTTGTTTGGGTCTCGAAACCCTGTGAAAGTCGGATGAAATTGTCAATTCTCTGTTGGGTGTATGGAAAGAAGAAGGATGTACATTTGCTTGTGTACTCTGTGTTGCACACAATATCTGACTGTTTGCATAGCCCAAAGTCTGCCCATAGTCTCACAGACAGCTGGAAGTCTTGATATTAATTTTTTAACCAAATGAAATTTAGAAAATAGCACACAGCATATACCTGATAAGCTACCCCAGTTTCCTCAGTGTGGACACTGCTAAGTAACCCAAACAGGTGACCACAGTTTGAAAGGACATAGTCTAAATCAGGGGTGACTTTGCCCCTCAAAAGATATTAGACTATGTCTGGAGGCATTTTTTGTGTCCATGACAGGTATGGGCATGCTGCTGGCACCTAGTGGGTAAAGGCTATAGAGTTGCTAAGTATCCTACAGTACACGGGATGGTCCCCATGACAAAGAGCTATCTGGTCCCAAAGGTCAATTGTGTTGAGGTTGGGATACCCTATTTTAGGGCAAAAGCAATTATATGCTTCTACTGGTTTCAAAAAGATCACAATAGTTTACAATGTAAGATATACCTTCCATTCCTCTAAGAAGCCATTATGCTCCAAAAACTAGGCACTTACATATTGCTGGCATATTTAATTAATCAGGTTTTACCTATGTCTCTGAGTTCTGAAGTTCTTAATCTTTTATATCGACTCTGCTACTGTACTTTTGTGTCTAGTCTACAGCTTATTTCATCTGTGAACAATGAATTTCTAGCACGCTTAAAGAAAAACTGCTCTCCAGTCCTAGAAGGCAAGCATTCAGGAAAACATATCCCCAAAACATAAAAAGATATACCCAAAATCTTAACGATACAAAGAATAAGAATATGAACTCAAAGTACCCCAGAGTGTCCAAGTACAAGTCTACTTTGTTCTTTCTCCCAGACAGGTATGTGTAAAAAGCCCCAGACTAAATACTCCCAGACCTCAAGCCACACTCCTGTGATTCCACATCAGTGGTAATGAGTTTCCAAAGCTGTTTCAAGGTAGGGCCCTTCCATAAGCTGGACCCAGGAAACCTATTATAGCATTCTATTTTGGAACAGGTTTCTACCTCAGGACTAGGCTGATACTAAGGGAGGAGTTTTTCTTCTAGTGGTGTATCTGATGCATGCACCAACTGAATCAGGCCCCATGTAGGCCCTGTCAGGTGGAGAGCCATAGTTCTAGAGAGTATAACCTCCCTTGGATGATCTTGTCCACAAAAGCACCTGGACTGCAATAAAGCTCTCTTCTAAGGAAGGCCAACAGACAAGATTCCCTCCATATTCTACTGGAACTCTTATACTTTGGTTATGCCATGGAGACCTCAGAAATTCTAAACTGCCGGGCAGGAACCTGCAAACCCAAGCTCCTGCCTGGGCCTAGTTTCAGACCAACTACTAAGGATCCACACTTTTGACTTACTCCAGCCACAGACCCCTGACACACCCCAGTACCAGACCACCCTGAGATCCAGGTTACAAGCAGACTTTCGTCACACCCCAGGCTCCAGGCCTGCCCTTGTGCGAAACCAGCCTCAGACTGGTGCCTGTAATACCAGGCTCTGAGCAGGTCCTAACATCAGATTGGTTCTCAAGGATTTAGGTGCCAGGCTCACCCCATTGGTCCCCTGCACCTGCCTGGCCCCTGTGGACCCAGGTCCAAGGGCCATCACTACAGACTTAAGCATGAGGCCCATGCTATAGAACTCAGGCTACAGACCTGCCCCCTCCCCCAGCCTGTGGGTATGGAATGAAGCCCACATCCTTTAGCCTGACATCTGGCCCCCCCACAAAACTTTTCTAACTTTTCCTCACTGTTTCTCTTCCAATACTATGTGTTCCTGTTTTTTTTTTAAATAAGTTTCTAGCTCTGTGGTTATCACTAATATTTCCTCCTTCATCTGAAATGCCCAGCTCTCAGTACCTTATGCATTTATTTGTGAAATTCCCCCTTTTTCATGAAGACTGACCTTATCCCACCATCAAAAATACCCACCTTTCTTTTAGGATAGCCCATACACTTGCTGTTTCACTAAAAGTACTTCTCACTTCATTCCCTCTTGCATCATAACTGTACATGTCCTTTATGGCTGATTCATTCTGGTGTCTCCCACAAAGCCTGCCAGCATGGTGATTTTCACAAAGTAGGTGCTCCTCACATTTTGGTGGAGGGAAGGTTGCAAATATATTGCTGCCAGCCTGGTGCTCTGCATCTACAAGGTTTTCATATTTACCTGCTGAGGTAAGTACTTTTTGGTAGTTGGGATTTGGAAGAATAAAATGTTATGGTAACTGAAAACTACCATGGAGAAGGTAATACGCTGTGTGGGCAGCAGGAAACTTCTTTCACATAACCCACTGTTACTCATTTGCATCAACTTGGCTAGGCTGTTATTCAATCAATAACTCAATCCAACACTAATCTTGGTGCTGCTGTGACTATTTCACAGATGTCATTAATGTCTCTAATCAATTCACATTTAAGTAAAGGAGTTTACCTTCAGTAATCTAGGTGGGCATGATTCAATCAGATGCAAGGACTTAAGAGTGGAGCTGTGGCTCCCCCTGAAGAAGAAATTCCACTTGTGGAGAGAAGTGCGGCTTCAGCTCAGACTTGAGAGGTCCCGCCTGCCCTCCCCGATGGCTGTCCTGTGGTTGGGGCACTAGCCTGGTCAGCCTCCACAATCATAGATAGTCTAATTCCTTGTCATCAATCAGTCAGTCCTTCCTATTGGTTCCGTTTCTGTGATAGAACCCTGACTGATCGCCCACTATGGAAATTTTCACCCCCAATGTTTTGAAGGACAGTTGGTACTGTCATTTTTATACGTACGCATGTATGTGTGTATACATATTTCATAGATATATATGTACATGCATACACACACATAGTACATATTATAACAATATGAGACACCTTTTTTGTCTAAAAAAATAAGCGTGTTTGAAGAATTATGATAATGCTTCATGTTATTGAGAGTACTATGAGATAGAGCCTATATGACTGTTAACTGAGAATGCAAATTGATGCAGCCTTTCGAAAAAGCGATTTATCCTCAAAAAGTCCCAGGATCTTCCTTCTAAGAATCTCTAATGTACACAAAGATTTGTGTACAGGTATTTGCAGTTAGGTGTTATTTATAATGAAGAAAATTTACAAGTCACTTAAATGTCAAATAATAAGGATATGGCTTTATCCTTATAGTGAACTGTTACGAAGATAGTAAAATAGTCTTGAAGGAAATTTAGTGGTGGGAGAGAGCGCTCCAGATATAACGCTCAGTGAGTGGACTATAAAAGTATATATTGTTTCAACCAGGATTGGACCAGACAAGCAGACAAGAAGTAGCAGGTACATATATGAAGAGATTTATTGCAAGGAATTGGCTGACATGATTCTGAGTCTGAAATCCATAGAGTAGGCTGTCAGGAAGGGGTAATTACAGGCACACTGTAGCCCATGGACTGATGCTGGTGTTCACAGGCAGGGTCTCCTTCCAGTCTCTCTCTCTCTTTTGAAAGCCTTGTAGGGCGACTGGGTGGCTCAGTCAGTTAAGTGTCTGACTTTGGCTCAGGTCACGACCTCATGGTTCATGAGTTGGAGCCTGCATCAGGCTCTCTGCTGACAGCTCAGAGCCTGGAGCCTGCTTCGGATTCTGTGTCTCCCCTCTCTGCCCCTCCCCTGCTCGGGCTCCATCTCTCAAACATGAAAAAACATTAAAAAAAAATTGAAAGCCTACTTGTAAGGCCTTTCAACTGATGGAATCAGGCCACACAGATAATCCAGAATGATCTCCTGTCCTTAAGATTAATTAGAGACCTTCATCTCCACTTAGAGCACTTCTTAGAGCACCTATATACAACTGACCCCAGTTTTGTAAGAAGTGAATGTAAAAACAAAAGCAGATGTAGAAAAAAAGGGCAAAGAGAAATACCTGAAAATGTTTATTTCTGTGTAGTAGGAAGATTATGGAAGATTTTATTGTTTCTTGTATCATCCTGCCTGCCTCAAAAATTTTAAATAAATCCATACGATGTTTCTATTTTAGTCAGAAAAATACAGGATTTTTAAAATGTTAACAAATTAAAAACTCAAGGTCATAAAAACAAAGAATAAATTGTCATTTATTTAATCAATGCCTTTTACTATAAAAGCTGCTATCATTTAATAAGGCATCTGATTGAAAAGCATTGTTCATCTCTTATGGGCAATGAATCTCAAAACTTGGAAAGCCTTGCCTGATGCAGGACAGGCCCCCAGAAAGTCTCGAGTTGGCTGTTACATAAAGGGACACGGCAGGGTCTAGCACTCAACTGGTTTCCCCTGGAAGAAGACATCTCTCACGTGCTCTCTGACTGACTCAGGGGATGTGAAGTTTCCGGATGATTTGGCCTTCAGTTGCTTAAACACTGATAGCTTGACAAAATTTAGTGTAGTCCGTCAGTATTGTCCAGTGTGCTGGGAATGTAATGAGTAAATAGAGGAAGATAGATTTTCTCTAACGTAAACAAAATTTTTTTCTCCTAATAGAATTACTCTCATACAAGCCAACTTCAATTCCTCAGCGAATTTAAGGTTATAAAAAATCACAGCTGGGAGAGATTTTAGACCAACTCCCTCTTTTGCCAGAGGAGAAAGCCAGGGCATGAGGAGTGAGGTGATTTGCTCAAGGCCACTGCAGTGAGTTGGGACAAGGACAGGGCTGTCATCCAACCTCCTGTGTGATTTTACTAGATCACCCTGCCTTCTTACTATGACTTCTTGAGGTCGGAAAAGTTATTAACCGTCATTAAAGCATAACAGGAACACGAAAGAATACTGGGGAACCTAATAATTTTCCTTAATTGTACTTATTTATTTATGAAATTGTAGTCCTTTTGTTCAAAACTGTGCTGGAAAATATGGTAGCCACCAGCCACATGTGGCTAATGTGCACTTGAAATGTCTCTGGTAGGACTGAGGAACTAAATTTTTAGAAATTACCTTTATTGAATTTAAATTTAAATTTATAAACTCGTGTTTGATTAAATTATTATAATTAAATGAGTTTAATTCATAATAAATTCAATAAAATGATTTAAAGTAAGTTTGAAACAATGTGGTTATATGAATGTACTTTTGTGGCAGAAATTTTATAAAATCTAAACAAAGATCAAGTATTTCCAGTGAAAAGTGGTATGTATAAAACACACACAGGATTTCAAAGACTTCGAAAGTACAGAGTAAGAGAACACAAAATACCTCGCTACTTTTATGTTGCTGACATGTTGAAATGGTAATATTTTAGATATCTCGGGTTAAATAAATGTTACTAAAATTAAGTTCACCTGTTTCTTTTTTTTTTTTTTTTTTTTTTACTTTTTTTTCCATGTGGCTACTAGAAAACTTTAAATTACGCATATATGACCCTCATTATATTTCTATTGGACAGAGTGAATATAGAACCTCAATTTTTTTTCACATTTGTAATGAAGTTTATCTAAATATCTCTCTGGTACTTTTAGTTGCATTGAGGCACGTATGCTGCTACTCATTCTGGATCCTCCTTTGTTCATTTCTGAAATGTATCAATCAGAAATGAACACCTGCACTTTGGAATGTTGGCTTTGTAGTTTACTCCTGGTGAAACAGACACTTGTAGGAAACTGTTAGGAATTTGAGAGTAAAAAAAGTAGTTGAAGGAAATTGCCCTTATCCAGGGGATCTAGGTTGCTCGCCTGTTATCACACCACATTGAAATCACTGATGTAAATCCTGAAAGTACATTTTTAATAGTGTCTGAACTACAGATACAGTTTTGTTGAAGATATGGAGGATTTGAGGCTCCATTAGGAACTTTCCCTTGAAGAGGAAAGCCTTTATGGGGTTTGAACTCATGAATCATGAGATCATGACCTGAGCTGAAGTTAGATGCTTCACCGACTGAGCACCCAGGCGCTCCTAATTGCATTTTTTTAATGTTTATTTATTTTTGAGAGAGAGAGAGTGAGACAGAGCATGAGAGGGGGAGGGCCAGAGACAGGGAGACACAGAATCCGAAGCAGGCTCCAGGCTCCTAGATTGTCAGCACAGAGCCCGATGTGGGGCTCGAACTCACAGATCGCGAGATCATGACCTGAGCTGAAGTCGGGCACTCAACCGACTGAGCCATCCAGGCGCCCCCCTAATTGCATTTTTAATAATCTGTTTGTCCGTGACATTTGAGGCATATAGTATGTTTCTCTTACTGGGCTTTGGTTTCTCTTTCTGGAAAAGAGCAGGCTCCCTCTGACATGCCCTGGGTGTATCCTCCATTTTCTTTTCAGGTGCTCTGAAGAATGTCTTGACTCCCTTTTTTGGCACTTAGATATTCTTTAGACATCTGTTCCAGGCTAATGTGTGTCTCACTCGAAATCCATTTGTTGAAATCCTAACCCCTAGTACCTCAAATGGGACTGTATTTGAAGAAAGGGTCTTTAAAGACATAAATTAAGGAAAAACGGGGTCATATGGGTGGGTCCTGATCTGATATGACTAGTGTCAGGGTAAGAGATTAGGACACAGACATGCACACACATGAGGACACAAGAGAAAGTGGTCACCTGCAAGCCAAGGAGAGAAGGAGATCTCAGAAGAAACCCAACCTGCCAGCACCTTGATTTGGACTTCCAGCTTCCGGAACTGTGAGAAAATGAATTTCTGCTGTTAAAGCCACCCGGTGTGTGGTGCTTATTATGGCCACAGAGCAGATTAGCACAGCGTCCTTCTCAATCATGCTTGATTAAGCAGCCCTCCTCTAGACAACCATCAAATGCCTTTTTATGGGATGTTCCTCTTATTTGTCCTTGAAAGAACCGTTTCTCCACTTGCCCTCAGACATTACCCATGGGTTCCTCAGTTTCCCCTATAGTGACGTTCATAAGTGCCACATGGTCTATTTTTAAAATCAGACCATCCCATACATCGCCTCCAAATTTGATGAAAACCTCTCTAGCCAGTTTTCCATGATGTGTTAAGCAAACAGAAAAGTAACTTAATTCTTGTGGATTATGCTCAGAGTCTAACAATCAGCTTTAGGGAATTTGGGAAGCAGTGAATGGAGAAGAAAGGAGCAAGGCCTATGCAGGATTATGGATCCAGGTTGAAAATTGGCCTGCGTATCTGTTCCTCAGTGGCCTTACAATCCTCTTGAACCTTTGTTTCCTCAACTTTAAATGAGAGCTACTAGTTCCTACCTCAAAGGGTTACTCTGAGAATTAAATGAGATAACATATGCCAGGTTCATGGCAAGTAGTACCACATAATAAATATTAATCCCTTTGCCCCTAAGGCAATGAAAGCTCCCTTGAAATATGACTACAGATCCTTTTTAAAAACAACAACAAAAGTGTTTTATAGTTAAAGAAGGGGGAGGAATAACATCTGTTTATGGTGTCCTTTGGTGAGAGAACATTCATTTATATTCTAGGGCAATGATTTAGTCCTAGTTCTCCAGACGCTTGAATGCAGTTAGTTGGAAATGCATCATCATTTAGCCTCTCCGGAAGGGAGGGGTCCCTGGTGGGCTCTTGAAGTAAGGGCCTCAGAGCAACCATTCCCAAATTCTGAGTTCACTTTACTACATTACTGAGCTCTGGAAGACTTGTTTGCTTCTTTTTTTTTTTTTTTTTCCTTGATCAAAATAATCATGGTAATACTTGTTTCACTAAGAAGAAAATTTATACTTAAATTATTTATGGGAAGTTCTAAATACTATACCTAGAATACTCACACTATACATGTACACACATTCACAGCTACCTGTGGCACCTATGACAATGGGAAATTTTCCACTTTTATAATAGATTCAATTCAACAGACACATGGGCACTGGCTGTAGGCAAGTTTCTCTCATGCTTCTGAGCGGAGAGGAGACAAAAAAGTAAATTGGACCCAGTCCTTGCTCTCAAGTCCTGGCCATGATACTCCTATTAAAAATGGAACTTGAGGGGCGCCAGGGTGGCTCAGTGGGTTAAGCGTCGGACTTCGGCTCAGGTCATGATCTCATGGTTCGTGAGTTCGGGCCTCATCGGGCTCTACACTGACAGCTCAGAGACTAGAGCCTGCTTTGGATTCTGTGTCTTCCTCTCTCTCTGCCCCTCCCCCACTCACACTCTGTCTGTCTGTCTCTCTCTCAAATAAATAAACATTAAAAAAAATTTTTAATGGAATTTTAGGGGCACATGGGTGGCTCAGTTGGTTGAGCTTCTGGCTTCAGCTCAGGGCATGATCTTACAGGTCGTGAGTTCGAGCCTCCTGGAGCCTACTTCAGATTCTGTGTCTCCCTCTCTCTCTGTCCCGCCTTTGTTCATGCTCTGTCTCTGTCTCTGTCTCTGTCTCTCTTTCAAAAATAAATAAACATTAAAAAGAAATGAAATTTGTACTCAACACTTCACATGATTTTAAAGCTCGTAGAAAGGTTGCTGGGTGAGCACTGAATGGAATAGAACAGTGGCTTGCCCCTCACACTTCTCTAGTTAACTGCTTCTGACAAAACCATTTAGGCCCCCCAGTTTTGTTGCACTTGGGAACCTGTCCAGGCCATGAGGGGAATCCCTTGTTAAACTACATCCCCTCACTTGGTGCTGTGCTCCCTGCTGGTGGGACAAAGGCTGGATGCTCGACGCTCCATGCTGTGCTGCTAAGTTGGAGAGATCTGCTTTAAATCCACACACTCTTCATAAAGGAAAATAAATTAGTCTATCCAGATGTTTTAAACAATAATACATCCGCAAGGTGATATTCCACGAATGACAGGAACATCAAGTTCATTTATGTATATTTTTTTCCATCAACTTTTCCAAGATTCAAAGGAAACATGACTCCTGAAAACACAATGCAGTTAGAATGTAATCCTGTTAAATGTCAATATTTTGCATTTCCTCCCTAAAGGCATTAGACTAGAAATAAAATATTTTTATAAGAAACACCTCTTAAAGATATTAACTAGATGCTATGGGTGATATAGACATAGATACAGAAAAAGATTACTGTGCTTGAATTGGTGAGAATGACTTTGGGTACTGTATGAGTTTGCTAGGGATGCCATAACAAAATACCTCAGGGCCAGGTGGCTTAGAGGACAGAAATTTATTGTCTCACTGTTCTTCTGTCGGCCAGATGTCCAAGATCAGGGTGTCAGCAAGATGGGTTCCTTCTGAGGCCCCTCTTCTTGGCTTGTAGTTGTCTTGTCTCTGTGTCCTTCATGTGGTCACCTCTAGCTCTATGTGTGTGTCATAACTTGCCCTTCACACAAGGACACCAGTCGTGTTAGATTTGGGTCCACCCATATGACCTCATTTAATTACGTATTTAAAGGCTCTATCTCCAAATATAATCATACTCTGAGGTACTTGGGGTTATGTCTTTAACATATGAACTTTGGAGAGACACCTTTCAGTACATTACAAACAGGGCAGATCTTTGGACTTACCTCCTCAGTGATGATGTTGTCGATCTGACATTCTGGGCCACCTTCATCCCTTGTCCAACAGTCATTCAGACAGATCACACAGGGTGCCAGTGTGATGTCTACATCCTGGTCATTTGGGTGATACGGGCAAAACCAAAATCAGATTGTGGTTCTCCCCCCTTTGCCGCACTACCCTGGATCCCTGCCTTAGCCAAAGTAGGTGTTTCGGAAGGCAACCGAAGCATCTCCCTAAAGAAGGACGAGGTGATGATGATGCTGGAAGAACAAGGTTTGCTTTGGTGACATATAACAATGACAGCTGCATTCTGTAGAATAAAGACCAAAGAAAAAATGTGAACCCTCCCCGTGTACACTGTTCTCATTCAATAATTTAAGAGAATTTAGAAACACTGGATTAAAATGTAGACTTTCCTGCGTATGTCCAAACCAGAGGTCACATGGTAGAAAAATTGCACACGAGGTAGGGACAGGACCTCTGTATTTCTTGTGTCCATCCAACTGCCCTGAGACTCATCCCTCCTTGGAACCAGAAAGGACCTGAGAGCCCATCCAGTCCCACCTGTTTAATCCTACAAGTGAGGAAGCTGAGACTTGTCTCTAGATGAGAAACTTGCCCAAGGTCATAAACATGGAACTTGGTCAAGGCTGCACTTTCGATTCACAACATCAGGCCGGTGCCCTTTTCACTGCATCTTATTGTCTCTTGCTTTGAAATACTCTGGTCCTGATGACTCTGTTTCTGGAGGTGTTCTGTTAAGCTATGAGCATACTGCCCCCATTGCATTATATATATCTATGTATATTTTTAAAAGTATAGCATAGTTATACATATAATAATATATATTATATATAATATAATATATATATTCAGTTTACTATATAATGATATATATCACCTAATACAATAACACAATTATATTATATTATGTATATATGCTGCATTACACATACAGGGCCACTGTTTTGTCAGGCTCTGCCTGTGTCAAGGGCTGTCTCTCAGCACAGTGCCTTAATGAATTCATGGTTTATATATTTGAAAATTTAGCCAGTCTTGTGAAGACTATAGAATAAAGACCAAAGAAAAAATGTGAACCCTCCCCATGTACATAGACATTACTTCCTTTCAGTCATGCTGAAAGCCTAATTTGGTTTTAGCACAAGCTATATTATACTGAAACACAGAATCGTGACACTGCCCTACAGATGATCTAAACACGAGCATGAGTTTGGGATTACTTCACTCAGCCCTGAAGTGGCAATCTATCTAAATTTCTCATAAAACCCATGCAGACATTTGTTTTGGTCATTTTTCAAGAACTGAGTTTTTGGCATAAAAAAGACATTCTGAACATAAGAAATTCAAGTCGCTATTAATAACACATCTCACCCAGAGCTCTCTTGTAATGCTTTAATACTTCTCCACCGATCATGAGACATGACAATATCCCGGCTCATGCTGAGAGTTAGCGGGCAGCGCACAGAGTAAGCGTTGCTGGCTGGGAGGCACTTCGTCCAGGCAATGTTGCTTTGCTGTGCTTCGCCCACCTGTAAAATGTTGTGGACTATACTCTCCTGGCTTGAAGTTAAGTCTAAGGACTTTGTCTACCCTGAAAAGTCTAAGATTAATACAGTGGGAGCAGCTTACTACTATGAAACAAGAAGCAAAATGAGCTTGACTCACCTGTTAATGTGTATTCCTTTGACATATTCTTTTAAGCTTAAACCCCAGTTACATTCTCCTACAAATTGCCCAGTAACCACAGAGGAGAGTGTGGTCTCCTTTAGGCAGACCACCTAGGGACAAATCTTGCCACTTATTTGCTGATTTAATGTCTCTGTGCCTCCAGTTTTTTATCTGTAAAATGGAGAGAATCCTAACACTGTCTTTTTTCGTTGGGGTGAGGATTAGCAAGCAAATCCGTGGCTAGTGTTTAGAATCACTTCTGGCACATGGTAAGCACAATATGTATAAAGTTAATTGATATAAATAATTGAATGAACAGTCTAATATTTGAGCTCTAATGAAGAATCTTATTATGTTATTATTTTCTTATTGCATGAATGTGAAATTATTCACACACAGACTACAAATTATCCTCACATGTACTGAAAGTAATGTAATGAATTAAAGTAGTATGTAATGATCTAATATTCTACATCTGGCCTTCCCAATAATATAAATCATTTGAAACAAGTTGCAAAATTTGTACGAGGTGGATTATTGGGGTTCTAGCCCTTGGAGAGTTGGAGAGAGAAGGAATGAGTCAAGAGGAATAAAGGCAATTAAGGACAGTGTTTGTCAGTAGCTACCAACAAACTCAGGGGGTCTGTTTACACAGTATGTAACCTCAAACTACACTTCCACACGTTCTAGGGGACAGTTGGTTTCTCAAAGCCAGATTTCATGAAACCAGTCACTTTAGCAAAGGCACTTCCACGGAAAAGCTGTTTGGGGCTGAAGCTATTGGATAACACCAACCTTTTGAGAAATAGAGTTGGGAAAGACCCTGATTCATAAAATTAGAGAAACCACACTCTGCATATTTGTTATTTTAAAGTCTGTCCCGGAGGGGAGTCAAATCAAAGAGGACTTATTTTTGTTAAAGAAGATTCTAGAATTTGTTGCTAATCAGGGGCCTTTAAAACCAGTCACAGGATTGAAGGTTCGATTTGAACAACTTTTTTTTTTCATCTGCTTTACCAAGCACATGCATTTTGAACTACTCAGACAGATCACATCAAAAAAGATATTGGAGAAATTTGTTCTCTTTCATCATAGATTTTTTTTTTTTTTTACAGAAAGAACAGTTACAATCAGATTTTCAAAGTGGATTTGGTGGTGAATGTACTAAGGGTATAAAAAGTAATTTGCTGATATTTTTACAAACAGAATGTTAAATAGATGCTATGTAGTAATCAATCTAAAAACTTATTTTTCAGGTAGTAAGAAGATAATTCACGTCTTCAAAATATTAAATCATTTTAATAACTGTTTAAAGATCTGGTCTGTGAATTCAGAAAGTCAAAATCTGCCTACTTAACATCATGTAGAATAAACACCTGAAAAAATAAATACAAATTTTATTTTTCACTTAGAAATATATATTCCCCTATGCAAGACCCCCTTCAGATAGCAAATCAGTGCTTTATTCTTCTTCTTGGAGCTAACTAATCACTAGACTTTGAGCATTTGGATATTTCTGTGCTACAATCTTTTCATCCATAAAACAATTATTTCTGCAATCTATTCTATATAATAAATAATAAAGGTTACAAATTGCTTTGAACTGTTCAAATGAAACAATGTTTCCTAAATACACGATTATTATTATTATAGAATATCAGAACAAGGAGGGACAATCAAAGCCCTAATAGTGTTTCTGGACCATTTATCCAACATCTTCTATGCACTCTGGTATATTGTGTGCATTATTTCTAAACATTCTGGGACAGGAAAAATTGTTATTTATATATAAATATTTACATATTTATATTCCTCTTTTTTTTTCTTTTAAGGATCCTAGAATATGGGACAGGAGGGATGTGGGTAGGTAAGCCTGGAGGAGCTCAGATCAAATTAAATAAATTTGCCTTAAAAACAGAGAGAATGAGAGCTATGATAAGGAACTGGAAAGATTTACAAACCATGCCCGGCAAGGAACAAGAGAAGAGAACTTGAGATACCCACTGAGAGATACGGTCCCCTAGACTGAGAACTTGTTAATACATGTTCCACTCCCCAAAGCCTAAGAGTGCCTGGCACCTGATAAATGTTCAATAAAGCATTTGTCACTCATTATGGTTACAAGTAATTCATAGCGGTACTAGATTTTGCAGGGTCGTCATGCTGTTCTGCTTTCCACAGCATTCTCAGTACTTAGCCCAGGACCTGACATCGAAGAGGTGCCAAGAAAATGCTTCATGAATGAGTTCTTGCATCAACAGTATCTAGCCCACAAGACCTTTCAATTCTTAACCATTTTTTCAGCCGATTTTTAAGGTGATAACTTTTTGATGGAATAGTCCAGAATGGTGGCTTGTCAGGTTTTTAATAATGTTACAACTCTGTTTAGATTGAAAGCATTTTTGTCTGCAATCTACCTGTTTCCACAACTTACATCTCAAGACAAACCTAGTGAATACACATGGGTGAGTATTACAGCCACAGTCCCTCATCAGCTTATCCAACAACTTTGGGCATTTGGAGATAGAAGGATTTAGCAATAGATTCTGAAGTCTTCACGATCCACTTATTTCAGAGTGCACCATTTTTGCACGAAGATTACATTTCTAGATCACGATGTGCGAGTTTTTGCTGGATGCCTCACAGATGCTAACACTGGACTCTTTCATTTGATTGCATGATTCGTTTCAAAGAAAAGATTTCTGATTTCAGCCTGTGGCTTAGAGCCCTAGATGTTATCTCAGCATGGGCATGTAGAACATAAGTGCCATTTCTAGCATCTTGTAACACAGCGGGGCATGAATAGCTTGCTGACAGATAAGCTTCCCTAGGAGCAAGACATGAAATGAAACCTTTCGGAGTTTAAACTTAAGAGCTAGTTTTGTTTACCCTTGAGGAGTTAATGAGATGCATCCTATCATATTGATTTGTCTGCTCACATAACACCGTGTCCCACTTCTAATAGAACTTGCCAAAGGTGTAATTTCACAATTATCTATACGATGCTGAGATGCATGTCTAGCTGGAGAACTAGACAAGACTATCAGCTGCCTGACTCTAAGCTGTCATTATTGGTTGTTGTTTAGTTCACCACCGTATCCCCATAGCCTAGTATAGGGCTTAAGTACTCAATAAATATTGTTGAATGGATAAAATGAAAAACTCTACACTTGTAAATAGACAGGGTCTGTTTCCTTAAAGAAGCATGAAAGCAGCAGTTCTTAACTTTGCTTCAAACATAGTTCGAAACCAACAGAATCGGGATCACTGAAAGCAGCGTCCTGGGCTCTGAATCGGAATCTCTAGGGGCTATGGCCTGGCAATTTGCTCTTTTAATACTTACTCCAGGAGGAATCTCAGGTGTACTAAAATTTGAAAACTCACTGGTACCTCGTTCTTTTATTTGATGGCATAGTGCACTTCATAGGGAAGATTTCCGTTTTAAATCTGTGATTTAGAGCCCAAATCTTATCTGGCGCCTATATATTGAAGGCAAATGCCACCAGAGGAAGACAAGGCTTCACTCAACATTGATTGCACTGTAGACTCACTTCCACCACATGTTACTGCTGCCTGTTTCACTTTAAGAAAGCATGAGTTCTAACAAAAAGCTGTGCTTGAGATTCTGGAATTCTCAGTCTTTGGGGACAGACATGCAATTCTTCCCATCATTCAAGAAGCACCTGGGACAAATTGTTCGGAGCCAAGTGTGTGTATGTTTGATGTGAAAAGCACACCTCTAATTAATCATCTTGTTCCCAGCTGGAACACTTTCCCCAGAATTGCTGCATGACTGAAGGCCCATTCTCACCTGTTTTCCAGGCACATAGGATTCATATAAATGGCCTACTAATTTTGTCTCTGAGCTTCTTTTCCTAATTCGGTTCATTTGTTTATTTTTGTCAGATTGTGAACTGGACACTTCACAATCAGGGAGCTGTATTGGGCAAAATGTTGACTCATTTTGTTAGGCATCTAGAGAGGGGAAAAGTGTTTCCTTTGTTGAATTTGAACTATGCAGGGTGGGGGTGTTTCCAAACAGAAAAATAACCATACCACTTCTAATTTGTGCTCCCGAAAATTCTGGTTAATAGCCAGACCAAGTCAAATAACATCTTGTTCCCACTTGCTAGCAGTGAGTTTCCAGCAGGATGGCTTCACAGAATAAATCTAATGCAGCCTTCTATTCTCATTTACCTGTTTTTCAAGAGCATGTCTGGTGTTTTTAAAAGGTTGTTTTCATCCATCATGTTCTCCCTTATTTAAAGACCAAAATAATTTTTGATTTTTCTTCTCAGATCTTAAACGAAGCAAATGATTACTATTGCATGGAGAACTCCTTATACTTTAATGGATTCTTTATCTTAGAGTAACATGTTGTGTTTTAGGTTTCAAAAGCGGTGGCAAAAAATGAACCTCAAAGTCAAATCCATCCAAATGTCTATTGTACTTAAGGTAGGTTTAGACATTGCCATTCATCTTGGCGCTAACAAAACAGTGTAAGTTTTTGTAAAATTTATAGTTCATTTTCTGTCAAGTCTATTTGAATTTTCTGAAAGTCTCCCTTGAGGTAACTATCCTGAAGACTCTAGCAAGAGTTTTCCTTGTAGGAGACACATCCTCCACGGACTGCCTCATTTTCCAGCCACATGAACACTTGGAATGAGAAATCTCCTTTTCCTGGAGGCATTGTGCATAGAATGGGTGCCGGCCATAGATAAAGTGTTCCCAAAAGTGTGAACAGAGCCTTAGTTATATTAAAAGGTCTCTGCTTCCCAATCAGGTGTCAAACCTGGCACGCGAAACTGTACTGGAATGAACACATTCTCCAGTATGACTAGGCTAAAGGAAACCAGCTGTCATAGCTAAATTACCAAGTACCAGATGGTATTGTTGAAAATCAAGGGGATGTCTGTAGGTGGGTAGTTAATCCAGTTTCGAGGGAATAAGATGATTGGGTCAAGTGGCCACCTCTTTTTTAATAGCACCAGGGGAAAAGTATAGTACTTAGAATTTGTGCCACTGATACAAAATAAGAAAAATCCACACAAACATCTAAATGATTTAGCACTTTTTTCTCATGACTTTAGATTTAAAGGTAAGGACGTGACCTTACAATTTTGAGATAACAGACCAAATTAGCACTTTTCAGCCACACACAAACCCAATGTGAACCAACACGTTGCATGGTCTTGTCACCTGAAGCCAATACAAAGTGCAGACTATCCCTTTACCTCCAAAAGACCTTTCCCAGTTTCCTGCTCAGGCCTTCATCCCTGGTGGCAACTTGCTACGTGAGAGGCTCTCCAAATACGAGCCCTCTACCAGTGGCATCAGTAGCTCCTGGGAACTTATAAGAAATATAAAATTTCAAGTCCCTCCCCAGATCTACTGAACCAGCATCTCTGGGGGAAGGCTTGGCAAACTGTGTTTAAAGGAGCCCACCAGATGATTCTGATGCCTACTAAAATTTAAGAACTACATAGTCAGGCCATATGTTGCTCTCACCTTAATTACAATTTGCTTCATTTACATTTAGGAATTTCTCATTGTAGAGGTAGCAAAGGGAGAGCTGGTCTACCACTTAGGTAACTGAGAGAGGGGCTCACAGTCCAACCACTTTGGGATTCTTAAGGGTTGCAATATGTAAACATTCTGCTGCATCTCCCTCCTCATTTTATTAATTCCTCCACAAGATTTTGATGCCACATAGATGCTTTCCTGAATTCATAGATTGCATTTCTATATTTCTACATTTTATAGAAATTTATATTTCTATATTTTATAACTTGCTATGGTAATTTCCACTTGTCCAATTCAGTAAGATTTTTGTCTATTTCTTTCCAATAGTGCCCAAGTAACAAGTTCTTAGAATGCCATTTCTATTATGATCTCAGATTTTTCCTCCCATGACCCAGCCATTCATTTTATTAGGTATTTATTTACAGCAATAGTTCTCAATTTGAGCATCGTATTGGAATCACACGGAGGTGCTTTAAAGAAAAGTCCCAATTCCCAGAATGTACTCCAGACTAAATAAATCAAAATATCTGGGAGTGGGATTTGCACATAAGTTGTTTTTTTTTTTGTTTTTGTTTTTGTTTTTTTTTTTTTTTAGAGCTCTTAATTGATTTCAGTGTGCAGTCAGGGTTCAGAACCATGATATTATAGAATATATATGCATCATATTTTAACATCTTTATTAAACTTGGAAATTCAATCCAGGATCTGCTTATACACACACCTGTTTATCAAGTACTCTTTAATCCATTCAACACTTTAAAAATCCATATACTCGTTCAGGCAAAGAAAATAAGCATTTTTTTTCTTGGAATTCAATATCTACAAAAGTTGACAATGCCTTAGCTCAATGATGATGCCGTCCTGAAAATACGGTTTTTTAAAAGTAAAGTTGAGTACCAAAAGGGGGGAAATTAAAAACTCATTAATAAAAACAAAATTTTGGGTTCTTTCATATTTATAAATCATTTCTGATGCAGATTCGCTTCAAAGGACCGTCTCAGAAAGCTGAGTGCTACAATGTGAATACATTCCTTCCAAATAGTGTAAAAGAAAATAGGGAGCAATAAGCTATGTGAGAATAGAATCTCAAACTTGAAGTAAAACACAACAGCTGCTTATCTGAGAGTTGACAGATATCTACTTTCCAGCACTTCTAGGCTTCAGTCACTCTTATGACGCATTTTTTACAAAATATAATGGAAAAGAGCTTTCATTCTTACTGATGCATTTACACTACATAAAATCATGGGTAATCATGCCCAGAGGAGCTCAAATATATAAAAGGTGGAAACTTCAAACTTAATCACACCATGCAGGGAAGAACAAGCAAACAGAAGCAAAGTCATATTTTCTCCAGAAGAACAAATCTAACTCCAGTGGATTTATGTTAAGAAACTGATACGTTCAAATGAAATGAAGGAACACGAGGCATTTTACACAAGTATGAAATTTATGCTTATTGAGCATACAGGAAACTCTCATAATGATACGGCCTGTTTTGAGTACAAAGAAGAAATATAAAGAATCCCAGAGTCACTTGTGTTAGCCCTTAATTTCACTGTCTAGTTCAGGGATCAGCAGGTGTTTTCAGTAAAGAAGCAGATAGTAAATATTTTCTGTTTTGCAGATCATACAGTCTCTGTCGATACTACGCAACTCTGCCATTTTATCGCAAAAGCAGTCACAGACAATATGAAAACAGATGAGTGTGGCTGTGTTCCAATAAAACATGTTTCAAAAAAACAGGAAGCTGGCCAGATGTGGCCTATAGGGAGTGATTTGCTGGCCACTCTCCACCCCCCACCCCCGGTCTTGTGCATGTCTCTACATGCCCACCACATCTCATCGGCCTTGAATGTCCCTGCCTCTGCCCACACTTACATATTGGTGTGGCCTTGAGCTCTGTCAACAGCCGTGGAGCCTTCTCACACCTCACACTGACTTTGTCCAAGGTAATCTCATCCATTTCGCATTTTATGCTGAGGACTCTAAAATCATGATCACTAGCATAAACCAGCCTCAGGAGATCCCGGCTTTTATAACCTGAAGGCTTGCTCATAGAGCCCAATGCTTCCTCTCTATATCATTTAGATGTTCCATTGGCAACTCAACCTCAACGCTAAAACCACTGTCTTCCCCATAAAACCTGCTCCTTCTTAGGACTTTCTGTATGAAAATTAGTATTCCTATCTACTCGGTTACCCAAGCTGATGGCCTGAAAATTAGAGAAAACTCACATGGCCATGGCTAGGTAAAATATGGCAGGCACATACTATGAACTACTTTTTGAGGCTGTGCAGCGTCGAAGATGGTGGCGTAGGAGGACGCTGGGCTCACCGCGCTTCCTGCTGATCACTTAGATTCCACTTACACCTGCCTAAATCACCCAGAAAATCGCCAGAAGACTAGCAGAACGGAGTCTCCGGAGCCAAGAGCAGACGAGAGGCCTACGGAAGAGGGTAGGAAGGGCGGAGAAGCGGTGCGCGCTGCACAGACTGGTGGGAGGGAGCCGGGGCGGAGGGGCGGCCCGCCGGCCAAGCAGAGGCCCTGAGTCTGGCTGGCAAAAGCGGAGGGGCCAGACGGAGTGTGTTCTGACAGCAAGCGCGACTTGACATCTGGAAGGTTATAAGTTAACAGCTCTGCTCGGAGAGTGGGAAGGCTGGAGGACAACGGGAGGGAGAGTTGCTGAGCCCCGGACGACAGAGCGCAGCTTGGCGGGGAACAAAGGTACTCGCTGGCGCCATCTCCCTCGCCCATCCCCCAGCCAGAATCCCAAAGGGAACCAGTTCCTGCCAGGGAACTTGCTTGCACCACACAAACACCCAACGCTGTGCTTCTGCGGAGCCACCCTCCAGCAGCGGGTCTGACTCCCTCCCGCTGCCACAGGGCCCCTCCTGAAGTGGACCACCTAAGGAGAAGTGAGCTAAGCCTGCCCCTCCTGCCCCTGTGCACCTTGCCTACCCACCCCAGCTAATACACCAGATCCCCAGCACCACAAGCCTGGCAGTGTGCAAGTAGCCCAGACGGGCCACGCCACCCCACAGTGAATCCCGCCCCTAGGAGAGGGGAAGAGAAGGCACACACCAGTCTGACTGTGGCCCCAGCGGTGGGCTGGGGGCAGACATCAGGTCGGACTGCGGCCCCGCCCACCAACTCCAGTTATACACCACAGCACAGGGGAAGTGCCCTGCAGGTCCTCACCACTCCAGGGACTCTCCAAAATGACCAAACGGAAGAATTCCCCTCAGAATAATCTCCAGGAAATAACAACAGCTGACGAACTGATCAAAAATGATTTAAACAATATAACAGAAAGTGAGTTTAGAATAATAGTCATAAAATTAATCGCTGGGTTTGAAAACAGTATAAAGGACAGCAGAGAATCTCTTGCTACAGAGATCAAGGGACTAAGGAACAGCCAGGAGGAGCTAAAAAATGCTATCAACAAGCTGCAAAATAAAATGGAGACAACTACGGCTTGGATTGAAGAGGCAGAGGAGAGAATAGATGAACTAGAAGATAAAATTATGGAAAAAGAAGAAGCTGAGGAAAAGAGAGATAAAAAAATCCAGGAGGATGAGGGGAAAATTAGAGAACTAAGTGATGCACTAAAGAGAAATAATCTACGCATAATTGGTATTCCAGAGGAGGAAGAGAGAGGGAAAGGTGCTGAAGGGGTACTTGAAGAAATAATAGCTGAGAACTTCCCAGATCTGGGGAAGGAAAAAGACATTGAAATCCAAGAGGCACAGAGAACTCCCTTCAGACGTAACTTGAATCAATCTTCTGCATGACATATCATAGTGAAACTGGCAAAATACAAGGATAAAGAGAAAATTCTGAAAGCAGCTAGAGATAAACATGCTCTAACATATAAAGGGAGACCTGTAAGCCTCGTGACCGATCTCTCTACTGAAACTTGGCAGGCCAGAAAGGAATGGCAGGAGATCTTCAATGTGATGAACAGAAAAAAATATGCAGCCCAGAATCCTTTATCCAGCAAGTCTGTCATTTAGAATAGAAGGAGAGATAAAGGTCTTCCCAAACAAACAAAAACTGAAGGAATTCGTCACCACTAAACCAGCCCTACAAGAGATCCTAAGGGGGATCCTGTGAGACAAAGTGCCAGACACATCGCTACAAGCACAAAACCTACGGACATCACAATGACTCTAAACCCATATCTTTCTATAATAACACTGAATGTAAATGGACTAAATGCGCCAACCAAAAGACACAGGGTATCAGAATGGATAAAAAAACAAGACCCATCTATTTGTTGTCTACAAGAGGCTGTGCAGCGTCAAAAGCCGTAAACTACAACTACATACAACAAAGTGGATAGGTCTCAAAACACAGTGCTAAAAGTGCCATCGAAAGTGCCAAAGGTAGGGGCGCCTGGGTGGCTAAGTTGGTTAAGTGGCTGACTCTGATTTCTGCTCAGGTCATGATGTCATAGTTCGTGAGTTCGAGCCCCACATAGGGCTCTGCACTCACAGCATGGAACCTGTTTCAGATCCTCTGTCTCCCTCTCTCTTCCCCTTCCCCACCCTTAAAAATAAATAAATGTTAAAAAAGTTAAAAAAAAAAAAAAAGAAAGTGCCAAAGGTAGAATGTGTTGCTGTGATTTAATATTATTTGTGGAATTTAAAACATTCAATAATACAAATAACACTGTATATTTTTCAAAGATATACAAAAATCCTGGTTTATAAATGATATGTACTAAAGTAGAGGTCTGCTGAGTAGAGACTGGGGGAAAAATATAACGATATCAATGAAAAAGAGAAGACGCTTGCCAGTCCAGTGACAACAGTAGGCCATCATGATTAACTCAACTCTCCACACTTGAAAGAAATCTTTTTAAAATAAAAAGTATAATACATGGCTGCAAGTAATATGTACTATTATGGACAAATAATATGTGCTAATATGGGTAAAATGAATGACTGCATTTGCCAACTGTTATGTTTGCTTGAGGTTACAAGCTTGAGGTTACATAATAATGGAAATTTTTACTATTTAGACTTTGACATGTTTCAGCTTATAGCGTAAACTTTTGTTCATCACATTAATAATTCAACTATCTTACCACGGATAGAATTTTCTAGAGTTTACTAGAAAAGCCTCATGTCAGCCTGCTTCAAGATGTGAATTTCTTTAAATCTACCACTGTAATGAGCTGTCCAGACATGGTGTGGCATATCAAAACACAGTAAGAAGGCATTATTCAACCAGACGTATACCATGACCTCACTGTATAGGGCTTCTTTAGACATATCACATAAAAGTTTATAAGCAGAAACTCAAGAGGATTAAGTTGTCACTTTCAATTTGGGAAATTATTGCTCCATCAAAATATAGATGCATTACTTTTTTTTTCTACAGGAATAATTCAAAGTCAAAACATCACCAGTTGCTGCTAAAGGGAGCATAAGCCTACTGAAAGATGACTAACTGCTTCATCTCTAATATGTGCCTTGGTGAAATTTCCATATATTCTGTTGAACAGTGCAAACTCCTGAAAACTAGTTAGGTAGCACGACTTTCTATAAATTTTTTTAATGTTTATTTTTGAAAGAGACAGAGACAGAGAGTGTAAGTGGGGGAGGAACGGAGAGAGAGGGAGACACAGAGTCGGAACCAGGCTCCAGGCTCTGAGCTGTCAGCACAGAGACCAATGCGGGGCTTGAACCTATGAACTGTGAAATCATGACCTGAGCTAAAGCTGGATGCTTAACTGACTGAGCCACCCAGGTGCCCCACAAGGCTTTCTGATTAAAGATGAATATATTAGATGAAGAACAAGCCACAGCTTTTGTCAATACAAGCATGAAAACAGGAAAAGGACTTTATTTTATCTTATTTTCTATAGAGAGTATAGACCTTTTAACTGGTTACTAAACTTTTCACTGTTCCATTGGTTACGGTGGCATCATATAGAGGGATAGACCTAACTGTAGATTATTCCTCTGACTCTTCAAAATCACTTTAATTCCATCTCCCCCCACATGATAAGCATATGCAAACCCAACATCAGAAGCATTCTTGAAAAAAACTGTAATGTGCTCAAAGACCATTTCAAGGCTCTTGTGTGTTCCTGTCCTTTTCTCTTTATAACTTTCTTTCCCCCACCCACCTGCTACACAGGGTTCTCATGCTGTCATTCCTCACGTCTGCCAGTTTATTCCAGGCATGCCTCCCTCCTTTCATTCTCAAAACTTCTATGCTGTGTCTCAAGACAGAGTGTATGTCAAAATGCTTTACAAACAGCAGGGCACTTTACAAGGTCTTTTGTATTACCCACAGCATTCAATATTAAGTAGAGTAAAACAGATGCTATTTATTTTTTAAAAAATAATTTTTTTATTTAAAAAAATTAATTTGAGGAAGTAAGAAGAATAAACTATTGATAACGGACCGTGCGGTCTTTTATTTCTAGGTAACTTGGCAGTGATTGACGACAAGCTGATGTGTTAACTGCCCTTGCTAACAATGTCTGGATTTTCATAGAAGGCAGTATACTCTAGCCCTAGGGAATGTAAAGATATTCATATCTAATGGTAAAATTCCAGGCCCTGTGCAGGTATGAAAGAGACTTTGGGCTGGGAGGGCAGAGCTGAAGTGGACATCATCTTGGAAACACCATCTAAGGCAGCCACATGCCACACGGTACTAGCTGCCACGAAGCACAGCCCAGGTTCTATAAATATTGACCTGGCATTCGAGAAAAAGTCCAAAAATAAATGGTGACTATATAAATTCTAATTTTGAGTGTGTTGACAAGTTTCTGTGACTCTATATCCTATTTTGAACAATTAACACCTTGTCTTTAATTCCTGTCTTGTAAGGTTTTATGATATGGGGACTTTGCCATTAAAAATAATCTAGGTGAACGTAGCTTAAATTCTGATTATTTTAAGCAATTTGTATATTTTACATCTGTAACTGAAATTTGTTCCTGATTTTTGGATTTTTTAAATTGTTATTATTTAATGATGAGCCTAAAATTATTCATGTTTTGAAATCTCATTGGAAATGGGAAGCTATGAACAATTGGCCTTAATCCAAACTTCTGGAACAATCACACACATTGACTCACTGGGTCTTGTTATATCCAGTCCAGATTTCAAACCATAAGTTCAAGCGAATTTCCTCAACCTAAAGTGCTATGTCACCATATTTGGGCAAGGATTGTTGTGGTTCTTCTGGAATGAAAAGTAAAGTGGAAGCAAATTTTTTTCTTGATACAAAGTTAAATCACCATGTCACGGATGCCACACATTAAATAAACAAGTTCATTTTAAGGTAATCATAGTTATAGTTAGTAACGGGACTTTCTGAAAATGGTGTTAAAATCAATATGTTTCTTCCTTTTGCTGCCACCTCTGATTGATGTTCTTGGTAAGGGTGATCCAGGATCTGCACGAGTTATCAAGTTAATATATCAAGTTAATATCAAGTTATATCAAGTTAATGTTGGAAGCAATTCTATGTCTATGTTGGGTACCCTCTTAGTATCTGAGTCCCAACTCTCAAGGAAGATGTATAGGCTCAAAGTGAAGTTTGTTTTGCTAGGAGACAGAAGGAAGGACAGAAGCTGAGCATCATTATATATCTTTGACTTACGGATACACTCCCTTAGACCTTCTCTAGTATGATTCCAGTATACAAATTTTTTTCAGTAATTTACTCAGCAAATATTTATTGAGTCCCTTCTGTGTGTCATGCACTGAACTGGGTGCTGGTAATATAGCAGAGAACAAAATAGATATCATCTCTATAATCTAGTATCAGAAACTAACATTAAACATGGAGCTTATAATCTAGCATCAGAAACTAACATTAAACAAAGAATTACATAACTATCTAGTTAGATTACAATAAGCATCATAAAGGTGGGGGGAATAAAGTACTATTAGATTGCATATTAGGGGAATATACTCTGGTTTGGGGAATCAGGAAAGAAATTACATTACAGTTGGAGTTTGATGTTAGCCAAAGAGGAAAGAGAAGATTGTATCAGGTAGAGCACATTCCAAGGTCTGGTCAGAAATGAGCTTGGGCTTTCTGAGGACTGAAAGGAGGCTGTAGGGGGTGAAGAATAATGGGTGATGGTGAGCATGGGAAAAGTGAATGTTGGGGATGTAGGCAGGTGCTGGTTACTCAGGACTTCGCAGATCATGTTCAGAACGTAGCTCTTTATTCCAAGACCATGTAGAAACAATTGAAGAATTTTAAGGAGGAGACCTGACCCAATCAGTATTTTAAGATCTGGCTGCTGTGTGTGACAATGAACCAGGAGAAGCCAAAGAGATACAGTGACTATGTTAATTCAATATCTCTACAAAGAAGATAAAGGTGGCTAGGACTAAGATGATAAAGAGGAGCGGGTGTGAAATATATTTAGGAGTTTCAATTCAATAGCTTAGTTGGAGAATGGAGATGAGGTAAATGAGCAGACAGTAGCAAAGATGACTCTGACTCCCAAGTTTATAAAATGAGCGAGAGCACGAAGAGCAAGTCTCTTTATTGAACTTTGACAGAAACTATAATGGCAGGAATGGCAAGAGTTCATTTTGATGTTGCACATTTGCATTTTCAAAAACATCTTAAGCGGTGAGCAGATAGATGAGGTTCCTGGGATTAAGAAACATGGATTTGGAATTCACAAGAAGGTCTGGGCGTGGGAGTCACTCCCATGAGCACTTGGGACTCGTGGGGAATGATTAGAGAGCTAATTTATCACCATCTTCCACTGTCCCTGTAAAATACTTCCAGTGAGGGTAGTTCTTCCCCATCAGTGGATGAAGACATGGACCAGACATCTTAAGATGCCTTTGTGCTTCTCTGGGCTTAAGAGATATTTGACCCTGACTCTTCCCTGGTCACTTCTGTGAGTTCCTTCAAAAGCCCTCATTAGTGGGAACTTTGCCCCCCCTGGGTTGTCAGTTCCTTCTTCCATAGCCCCTAAGGAGTCTAGGACACTACATCCATGTTGTGCTTTTGACCAGGATCTAAAACATGTCCATGCTATTCTTTCTTGAGAGTTGCCCACCTCTGATCCATGTGTATCTTAGATTAGGCCACAAAAATACCACAGACTGGGTGACATAAACAACAGAATTTTATTTCTCATAGTTCTGGAAGATGGACATCTGAGATGAGGGTGCCAGCACAGTCAGGTTCTATGAGATCTCCTTGACTTACCAGCCACCTCCATGCTGTGTCCTCACTTGGAAGAGAGCAGAGAGAGAGAGAGAGAGAGAGAGAGAGATGAGATCGCTTCCTCTGCTTATAAGAGCATAATCTTTATCAGATAATCACCTCTTAAAGACCTTATCTCCTGATGCAGTCACATTAGGGGTTGGGGCTTCAATATATGAATTTGGGGGTGGGGACAGAGGTCTGTCCATAGCAATGGGAAACACTCACACAGCATTTCCCAGACAAACTAATAGCCATCTCTCCTTTACTCCTGCCAGTGGCACAGTCACCAAACCTCCACTAAACTTCCAAGTGGATTCAGACACCTGCTTATCGTGTCTTCCAATTCACATGATAAATTCAATAAATGAGAAATTATAAAATGATTTTCAGCCCCAGAAATAATTAATAACATGTGAATGAATGCATAAAAAGTATCATTTGTACTAATATATTAGTAAAGATTTAAGAAATTAAAATTACCTAGTGTGGACGAGGTTATGTAGAAAGAGGCATTCTTAGAGCTGTCGGGGGAACTATAAGTTGATATAACATTGTAGTCAGTAAGCAATTGGGGGAAATCCATGAAAATGTTGAATTGACATACCTTTGACCCAATTCTCAGAATTCAATGTTCAGCAATTCTTACACATGTTCCTAAATATATATATTCAGATTTGGGCATATATATTTCACGTGTATATGGATGGACATTTGCTGTTACACAGCAAATATTTGTAATAGAAAAAAAAAGAAATTATTTATGGCAAAGAAATGGCAGGAAACAGAATCAACTCGGGTCATTCAAGTTCATAAAGTGAGCAACTTACAAAGTGCCAGGATGGACAGGGCGGTGGTATTCTGTAGCTGGTTCACACTGGCTCCCAAGAGCTGACTGTGCACAACTTTTCCCAATATTGCATTCAATAATTTCAAGTAGGTATCTTGAAATCAGTCATTGTGGAAGTAATACACCCATAGAAATTGCCAAACACCAAACATTTCGCAGCCCACCACTGGTTAGGGGAACAGAAAGAGATGGTCAGGCAGCAGTTTAGCAACAGCAGGAAGCCATTGTCACCTCTAGGCAGAGGAAGATAATATGTTACCAGCACTGGAGCAGAGGCACGGCAAAAGAGCCGTCCATAAGGAATGATCTTTATGGAAGAGCTCAGTCACTTCCAGAACCTGCAGTTCAGAGAGGAAGGGAGTGAAAAGAAAGACCACGATTTCTTTTCACACACCCAAATCCCATTGGCTAAGTACAATCAGCAGCAAAGGGTCAGCCTCCCGCAGATAGAGAGCTACAGTAAGAACAGAGAACCCTCTGTGAGGTAGGCAAACAGAAACTAACCAGTTCATTATTTAAAACTCTGTCATGAGGGACACCTGGGTGGCTCAGTCAGTCAAACGTCTGACTTTGACTCAGGGCATGATCTCACAGTTCGTGAGTTCAAGCCCCACATCAGGCTCCACACCGACAGCTCAGAGCCTGGAGCCTGCTTCAGATTCTGCGTCTTCCTCTCTCTCTGTTCCTCCCCTCCTTGTACTCTGTCTCTCTCTGTCTCTCTCAAAAATAAATAAACATTAAAAAAAATTATAAAAGAAAAATAAATAAAAATCTGCCATGAAGGGATGAGTCATGTATTTTGGGGCATGTGTTAAAATGAAAGACCATGAAGACACGAAAAAGAATGACGCAGGCCTCTGTGTAATGATACAACACATCAATAATACCTTTGTTAAATATGGTAAAAAGTAGGTTACAAAAATGTGTGCAATTTTATTCCATTTTTGTAAAAAAATATACAAATGTATATACTTTTCCTTTCACAAGCCAAACAAAACAGCTAGAAAAATATACCAAACTCTGGAAGTTATTACCTTTGAAAACTTCTAACTTTACAGATTTCAGATGTGTTTGGATTTATGGACATGTATTATCTTCCTAATACATTTTTAACAAAGCGTCTGTTACTGTGTCCAAAGAGTGTGTGTGACCTCAGGGTTGGCTATGCTCTTACGTGTATCTAAAATGCGTGATTTTTTCCTTCCGTGCACACCTGAAAATTCTGCATATTGGTCTACGGGACGTGGAGGCACCTGCACATCTCACTGCTATCTTAACGGCAGTGTGGATTTGGAGGGAATGATCATCAGCCACGAGGTGTGGGTCGACTCATATAGGGACATTCTGTGGGATGTAGGTGCAAATTTTCAGTGAAGAGACAGAGGTATTCCCAGGGCAAATTCTAAAAGCAAAGCCTCTTGAGGAACAATAGCCATTGGCTCTAAACTCTGAAGCACTACCATAGATTTCTTTGTATTAATTTTGTTCCCACTGACAGAAGTAGGAAATACAATGGTAACGAGTGACATCTCAGTTATCCACCCCTGGAATTTTCTGGCAACATGTTTAGAAAATTATGCCTTTTGAAAACCAATTCCCCCAAATACCACATTACTTTACCACCTAAAACAAATGAATCCTTTCTTCCTAATATTGAGTACACTTAAATCATCCCAAATAGGGCTCTTTTTGTTATAAAGCTTGATTATTTTTTCTTTCCTCAGAAAAGAAGACCCATGTACTGTTTATTAGGTATATGAGGGAAAAAAATCAGGGTTTTCAAAGCCAACAATACTTGCAAACTTGAATATATTTAGATTTCTGGGATGGCTGAATTATAATCAACACGGAAAAGAAAACATCACTAAAACATTTTCTTGACCAAAATACACACTCCACCCTTCGGCCACTTCCTCATGCGAGCATGTGGACATGAAACTATGTGCCCTCTCTCGTCTGCTTGTTACTTACTCGTCAACTAGTCACCGTAGCTCATTGGAGGCACCCAGGTCGGATTTGCCCAAACACGTCAATTAGATGCATTAACAGATGTTATGGACACCTATGATAATTGCATTATCCTCCTGTCATCTGGAAGCATCATGAAAATGAAATTGTTTCTTCAGAGATTTGTTGCCGAAATACTACAGCATGAAAAGCAACTATGAAATACATCTCCTGGATAAGTCAGACAAGATGAAAATCAAAACTATCATCAACATTTAGAAGAGCAGGAGAGAAATGGAATAAGAACGGTACTTAAAAAGGCAATAAAATTCCCTCAATGTTATACTAGTTAACGACGACAATATAACACCTTAAATCTTGGAGCAAGCATGAGAGTGACTTCACCAGCTCAGCGGCTACTAAAAATCTCTTTTCTTACCTTAAAGTCAAATTGATTGTCAACGCAAACATTTAAAGTACACGTTTAAAATGTAATTGCTTTTTGGAGGGTAGGGAGAGGAGGATGTGGGTGGGAAAGGGTAGGCAGGAACAGGGCATATTTATAATGAGCATATATTTTTAAAACATATTTCATATCATCGGGAAATCTGTTAAGTTCTCAAACTGATGGTTTTGATGTTCTCAATGGATTCAAAAGATGTTACGATGTTCTGTACTTACACTCCCTGGTGAAATGGCATGTTATTTAGTCACTTCATTACTTTTTATACTTTAACCTAGGCACATGGCTTCATGAATCATTGTATTAAACCAGTTTTCTTAGTAAAACTGCTTGTCTGGGTCTCTCTTTATAAAACCACACTGAGGGGATTTACCAATGTCAACTAACCAAGAAAATAAACAACAGTCCTTTTCTTTAAAATGAGCAGTAGTGTTTACACAACCTGTGGGTACGCTAAGAGCAGTGTAGTGTAGGCAATCCCCGAGAAGCATAAAGAGTCATTCTGGACTAGATTAAGTGCCCCCACAAGACATTCTTCCAGGCAAGAAAGAGATAAGGGTCATCTCTTTGAGTGATAGGGAAGTTAGTTCAACAACATGATTTGCCAAGGAATAATTTCACTCTGAAAACTTTTTACACAAAATGTGACTCACAGATCTGGGAGTGAGGAAAAGGAAAATGTTCTGGGACGCTAAACAGACTTCACCTTTTGCATATTTCTGAGCTGAACTGGTAAGCATGATACATTTTCCTAGCTGGGTATTTGATTCCATGAAAGATACTTTTGTTTTAGGAGCATAAGAAATGAGAGAGCAAGGAAGGGAGAGAGGGGGGATAAAATGGATATCCTACCTCTAATAAATAGATAATTACTTTATCTACCTGCTTCATGTTTGACGTTTTACCTACATTCATCTGACCCCAAGCTAGCCTTGATAGTTATTATTTTCTTCAATTTACAAATGAGCAATCTGGTGTTCAGAGAGTTTAAACAACTTCCCCCATGACACTAGGGTTGCAAGCTCTACTCAGATTTTAGTACTTCAAAGCTGAGCTTCTCCTCTTACACCAATGGATTAGTTTGCTATGGTTGCCGTAACAAAATACCATAGAGTAGGTGGCTTAAACAACAGAAACTAACTTGATCACAATTAACTTTCTGGAAGCTCTGGAACCCTGAAAACCAAGATTATGGTGCTGGCAGCTTTGCTTTCTCCTGAGGCCTGTCTCATTGGTTTACAGATGGCTGTTATCTCACGGCATTCTTGTGGTCTCCCCTGTGAGCATATCCCTGATGTCTCTCTGAGGGTCCAAATTTCCTCTTCTTTTTTTTTTTTTTCCAGTGCAATACATATTTATTGATTTCTTCTGTGTACCACACTCAGTGCTCGGCATTAGCGATAGGAGGGGAGTTGGGGATTCAAAACTGAATAGCACGTGGTTCCTTGTTCCCAAAAACTTAGAGTATAATAGATAATTTTTCCAGTTTTATTGAGAAATAATTGACATGCATCCCTGTATAATTTTAAGGTGTACAGCATGGTGGTCTGATTTAAATATGTTGTGAGATGATTACAACAGGCTCAGCTAACATCCATATACAGACGTGTGTATATAATGAAAAGAAAAAAAGAAAAAAAATTATCCTTGTGATGAGAACTCACGGGACTCTCTCTCTTCACCCCTTTTCTGTGTTTCTATGTTTCTGTGGTGTACGTTACATCCTTAGTACTTCTTATAACCGGGGATATTTGTAACTTTTGACCACCTTCCACCAATTCCCCCTCCTCCTTCTCTCCACTTCTTTCTTTTTTTTTTAAGTTTATTTATTTATTTTGAGAAAGAGATCGGGAGAAGGGCAGAGAGAGAGGGAGAGACAGAATCCCAAGCAAGCTCCATGCTGTCAGCTCAGAGCCTGATGCAGGCCTCGATGCAGGGCTTGATCTCACAAACCATGAGATCACAACCTCAGCTGAAATCAAGAGTCGGACATTTAACCCACTGAGCCACCCAAGTACCCCTCCTTCTCTCCACTTCCGATAATCACAAGTCTGATCTCTTTTTCTAGGAGTTCGTTTGTTTTTGTTTATTTGTTTGTTTTTGATTCCACATAAGGTGAGATCATACAGTATTTGTCTTTCTCTCTCTGATTTATTTCATTTATCATTGATGCCTTCAAGGTCCATGTTGTTGCAAATGTAGGCTGTCCTCATTTTTTTTTATGTCTGAATAATGTTTCACTGTGTGTGTGTGTGTGTGTGTGTGTGTTGTATAGCACAACCTTTTTATCCATTCATCCATCAGTGGACATTTAGGTTGTTTCCGTATCTTGGCTGTTGTACATAATGCTGCTTTAAACATAGGGGTGCAGTGCACTGTTGATGGGATTGTAAACTGATGCAGCCACTATGAAAAACAGTATAGAGCATTCTCAAAATATGAGAAGTAGAACTCTAATATCCAACGATTCCAATTTGGGGAATATATACAAAGGAAGTGAAAATGCTAACGTGAAAACATATCTGCACCCCCATAATCAGATTTCCTCACCTCATAAGGACACCAGTCAGATTAGATTAGTGCCCACCCATATGATGTTAGTTACCTCTTTTAGGGCCCTGTCTCCAAACAGTCACATTCTATGATACAGGAGTTAGGACTTGAACCTATGAATGGGGCGGGGGGGGGGGGGGGGTGGCGGGCACAATTCACCCATTATAATCACTCCACAAGGTCAAAATACAGATCTTTTACAGATTCTTTTCAGTTCAGGTTTCTACCTGTTCCAAGGACTATAAGCTTCTTACTCTATACGTGCACATAATTCCAACATGCTTTCCACTACATACAAAAGTTTACCAATATGCTAATTGTAGAAAAGAGTGAATAAATGAGATGAACTACAGGCAGGAGGATAGAATATTTAGCAACAGACTATCTAACTGTGTTGAAGAGGAAGCGATTATACCCATCCTCACAATAGTTTATTATTTCAGCTTCCAGAAGGAATAGATGAAATACAGGGCCAATCCTTGCCATGTACTGCAGAAAACTCAATCTATGTCCTGGGGTTAGGTGGGGTGATGCTTTAGGGATGTTCATGGCTTCCAGACATACCACCTCCTCACATCCTGTGGGGGAAAATAACAGCTAATGAGTCAGCGACTAAGTTGGGAATCAGCCCAGAGCTTCTATAACAGTAGATTCAGCATGTAAAAATGAGAATAATCCCCCACAATCATTTCCACTAGGAACTAGTTGATTCTAAAGATATGATTCATTCAGGGTAAAACCAAATCCTCCACCTACACACTTTTTGAGCCATTAGGAAGAAAATTATGTACAAAAAATATATACTTTTAGGGCATTTCTCTCTTTTATACCTTTGGCAAATATAGAAAGAACATCAGAATTCAACTCAGGAGAGAGAAGGAGAGAAAGAAAGAGATACAGAGCTATACGTATAGCTACGATAGATGGATAGATAGAGATATCACAGGACAAGGAGTAAAACAAGTAATGTTTTGTAATCAATGTAATCAGATTGTACAGGCACACAATTAATTAAAGAAACTGCCTTGAAATCCAGACCATTAACAGTACTTAACTTCAAAAGACATTTTTCCATTCTTTTTCCCCTTGTTTAGTGCAGACTTCATTTAAGATATCAATTACTAAACAGACTTCTAAAACCAAGGGGAATGTCAACAAATTATGTAGCTAACAAAAAAGGTCAGCATGATTTTACTTGTTTGTATTAGTCCTAATAGCACAACTTAATTGTTTTACTAAAGTGGCTTATCATTAGAATATTTGTTAATACAATACAAATTAATTCAAAAGGATTTGATAAGATGTAGGGGGAAAAAGCTCATCTTGAAGCAATGTAGCTAGATAATCCAAATAGTCGATGTCACCCTCTACTTTCTACTCAAAAAAACCTTTCTTTTGTTAAATACATAATCTTATGCCAACAAAACATTGTTTTCAGCCCTGCAATGATCTAGTGTCCAATGTAGGATTGTAGCCATTTACTTTTTATGGAGCTAGGAACACAATGAGAAGATTCATGCTTTGGGTCATTCACTCATGTTATTACATTACACTTTAGCCCTGGATCCTAGGGTCCCTCGTTCTCCTGTATATGTGTTTTTGATTCTTGTTTCAGGGAACAAGGCTGAAAAAGAATCCCAGAGGTGGTCTAATATCTCCAGCATTCTATCAGCTGATAGGCTGGAGTGAAAGCCCTCAAACAAGATACCCTAGCCAGCTGGGTCATGAATTCTCTGTCCGCTACAAAAAGTTGGAGAGGAGAAGCTTCAGCCAAGTTGTCAGTATCAACAAGTAATGTAATTATCATGGCTGCCTGAATTATAAACTTCTAACTGTATTCCTAAGTTTAATTTTTCCCTGAATCAAATATTCGATCACATAGTTTCTCTAGGTCTCCTTGACCCTGGAAGATTTAAGGAATAGATTATATGGGGGAGGAAAAAGAAGTGGGGAGCATTAACCAAAATTTAAAAATACTTCCCTATCTTTTTGGAACTAGAACAAAGTACACATCAGTATGTACATACAAAATAAAAAGCTGGTTCTGAAGTTTGTCATTTGCATCTTTAGGGTCCCCTTTATGTTTCTCCTTCCTCCTCTGACATTCTGTAGGTTCCCTTATGGTTTTATAACTTATAACAGCTCGTGACTTGTTGTTTTATAACTCTTTCCCATCATTTTTGGAGTTCAATGTTTGTCCCTCCTCACAGAGACACTTGTATAACCCTTGGGAGGGTGTGGTCAAGGCAATGTGGCTATACTGGTTCCTGTTCAGGTCACCTTCTTCCAAGGTCACTCCAGTTCTGGGTCCCCTGTCAATGTCTTCTGTGTCATATGCTAATCTATGGAGAAAGGAACCACTTTCCTGCCAAACAGTGGACATGTTACAGGCATGAATTCTCAGTCTGTAACCAATTGTTCACAATTTAGACATAAACATAGAGTTTTCATCTGCTGTGTTTCTGTAAGTGCCCAACCCCCACCCCCACCCATTTTCTACTTCACATATTCATGCTGAAGCTGAAGGTTTTACATTACTGTAATCCAGGAGAATGCCTTCTTTATCTTTTCTGCTGTGCTGGGTGGAGTTTTATAGACTCCTCAGATCCATGGTGGAGAGAATACAACTTCCCGGCTGAAATATTCCCTAAAATGGTCTCTCCTGCTGTTCTCTGGCAACCCTTGTGTTTGTTGTTTCTCAAGGGAGATTCTGTTTAATTGATTCTTACTCACAGTGTATTATACTCTCTTACTAAGATTTAGATTTAGCTAACCCACAAAAATAAAACCTACTTTACAGAGTTGGAGAGAATTCAGTCAGCTCCTTTCCTTCACTGCTGTCTTCCTCCTCCGATCCCTCTGAGTTATGATGTCTGCAATATAAAGCCCATTTGAATTGTGTGTCCCTGGTCCCTCTTTTGCGCCACAAATCTTGACCTTCTCTTCATCTCCTCAGGCCTATTCAGCCAGCAAAAATGGCCATGCTATCTTCCCAAGGAACCCACTGAGCTAGGGCTCAGAATTCTGGAGTAGAGGGTGGGGGGAGGGGCATGATTGTCTGGGTAGAACACTTGAACAGAACAGGGAACTTGAATCTTGGAATTCAAATTATTGCAAAGTCCAGAATCTGTGTGAATATATATAAATGTGGGTGAGTATGATGATGACACAGGTACTTTATTAGTCTATATGTACAGGGAAAGCTTTTAATATTAATATTGATTACAAATAATGGATAAGTGGGAAGAAAAGGTTAAAATTTTGATTTTTTCTAGTTGTTACAAAGTGTCTCTCCTGCACTACAATTTCTAATTGTTTAATATTAATTGAGTACTCTCTTTCCTAAAACCTACTTCTTCACAATTCCCACTGTGTCACTTTTCTTCAGCCTCTCCTGCATGGTTTAATTCATGGGTTCCTCCCCTTCTCTCAACCAAAACATATGGGCATAATTAAAACTCCTTTCTGGTCCCTCTTTCTTCTTCATTAGAGGCTCAGTTAGAGTGAAAGTAAATTCTATTCACATTAATTTAAATACCTTCTGTATACTGGAAATTCCCAAATTTATATCTCTAGTCTAGACTTTGATTCTCAGCTTCAGACTTGAACACCCAATTGCAGTTGGAGAACTCATACAAAATGGAATTCTCAATGCTTTCCCTAATCCCACTGCCACCCCCATCTACCTGACCTCACCCAGTAGTCCCCACCTTGGGAAATGGCACAGTCATTTTCCATCCAAAGTCAGAGTCTGGGGGTCATCTTGAGCAAATACTGATGGTCCTACCTACAAAACACATTTTTGTTCAACATTTCTGACCTGAATTACTGAAATAGTTCCCTAATCTGTATCTTTATTTCTTCAATTGAAGTACCTCTCAAATATATTCTCCACACAGCTATCAGATATCATTGTTAAACAGAGATTTTTCTCATGGTACTCTCTTATTAAAAACCTTCCAATGGCATTCTATTGTATTGGAGTAAAATCCAAACTTTCCCCCAGATTTTACAAAACTCCCCATGGCCCTGCCCCTCCTATGTATTTTACAGTACCCTCCTCTTTACCTCACTCCAGTCACACCAGCCTCTGTCTTGTCTGGTTGTTTAAAATATTTTTTCCTTAATTCATCATGTGGTGATTCTTTCTCACCTTTTGAGTCTCTGTCATTAATTTTCCTCAGTTGTGTGTTTAATGTTTGCTCCCCCACTGAAATGCAAAAGTGAGGATCCTGACGGCCCTATTACTTGTGTTCATATTGCCTAGCATGGTAAGTATTCAATAAACATCGCTGAATGAATGAATAAAAGAATGGGTGCCAAAATCATATAATAGGTTATATGTAGGATAATAGCAAAAACTAAAAATAGATTATATGTAGGAAAATGACAAAAACTAAAAACAAAAAAACAAAACAAAACAAAAAACAAAACAAAACAAAAAACACACAACTACCTGCCATTTAACCCAACTACAATTAAGCTTAATTTTCAATATGCTAGAGAAACCTTGTTCCTAATTCTACTTAATCACAATAGAACACCTTATATACCTATGACATGCATATGCTTAGTGTTCATGTCTGTATAGTCTGTCACAATTAGTTAATCATGCCTGAAGGTTGTTCCTTCCAATTCTTAGAAAGAGAAAAAACACTGATTTTATTTGCGAGAGCTTTAGATAATTGGCAAATTTGTGCATTTGCAACTTTGGGGGGAAAAAACACAACACAGCATATGCTTTTATTGACCTAATATCTGAACAGATTAAATGCTATAGCAAAAGTACTTATTAGCACATAAATATTAGAGTTGGCTATCCTAGGGATGGTTATAAGAGGTCATTCCTTTTAATTCTTGATACCAAATTCTTTCTCCAAGTGCCACTTTCTCATTTTTTGTCCTCTATAAGTTGTTCCTTTGGTCCCAGTTGTCATATGCTGAAAGTAACCATGCTGAATTTCACTGTGTATACTGAGGGACCTCAACATGAAACAAAGAATGTACTGTTTATAACTCTTTATTGGCTGGGTGCTAAGATAGCACCTGCAAGTAGTTAAGCATTGGGAGATTTTTCCTTCCTTGCCCCCTCCTTTTGGTCATTTAAATCCTCCTCTGATGAACCTACAAACAACCCAGTTGACAGAGATTTGGAACATTCTCTGAGTCTTACTTTGACTAATCTAATTTTCTGTAAAAATATGCAAACTTGCTTAGGTTTGCTTGATTAGGATATTTTGAATTTTCTTTATGACATTTTTTTTAATTTGATGAATATATGGACTGTTAGCTGGTGAATTATTATAAAAGGCAATACTTTTTACTGTTCTTCTAGGAGAAACATTTAAAAAAGTCAACCAACAATAGCTTCTGATTTAAGCCTTTAGAGATATGAGAAGTTTTATATCATGAATAAAAATGGACTCTGTTCTTCCAAAATGGAATTTTCTACTAAGGAACATTTCACCATAACCTCTAAAATTATTAATTAGCAGGCCTAGTCATTCATGGCATTAACTTTTCCACTGGAAGGGAATTTCTAGCCCGTTTTCCATGAGTTACTGTAATGTTTACAGGGATGCACTTGGGAAAATGCTACAGAATAAAATTGGTTGAATTGAACTAAATCAATTGAAGTGCCATGAATAGGTCACATTTGGGACATCATAATGACTTCTTAAGAACTGTTAGGGTTACCATAATACTCACCTTTAATCCTAGCTCAAATACTAAATGAAAATATTTTATGAACAAAGATTTTTACAAAAACATAATTGAGGAAAATACTTGTGTGTATTACAGGAGAGAGAAAAGTTTTTCTCAATCCTCTTAGGGTTGCTGGCTGGGTGTGAAAGTTAAAGTGACCAAGATATATTAATAAACGAAAAGCCAACAAATTTATTTAATGTAAGTCTTATGTGACGTGGGAGCCAAAGAAACACAAAGAAACAGTTAAACCTGTGCATTTTTATGCTACATTGGTGAAGAGTGAACACTGTGGAAGAATAAGTGTGTCCTGAAATCCATTATTATCAGGAAGAAAACGATATGCAATAATATCCAAAGGGTGCCAGGGGATTACACAAAAAGATACACAATAAGAAGATATGTATATTTCCTTCTTTGGATTCTTTTTTCTTCATTGGAATGATTGGATGATTTGACAATATTGCTTGATTTCTTTTCATGAACAGTAGAATACTAGAGCTAGATGGAATGGTCTTTGATGCTCATTAATCCCGACAACATTTTCCCATGAAGAAACAGAGGCCAGGGAATAGAAATGAATTATCAAGTGAGACACATCTACCTAGCAGAGGTGATAGGTTTAAAATTCCTGACCTTCAGCTCAGTCCTTTCTCCGTTATACTGTGCTTTCTCTTGGTACATTTTCTGACTGAAGGAAGACAGTCAAAGAGGGACTTGAAAAGAGTAAATTGAAATGCCAGATGGGTTAATAAGAATGGTTTTCCATATGTCTTCTAGGCTTTCTTCAGGGGGTTCTGTGAAAGAATTGAGTCCTCATGCCTAAGGTGTCCATTGTGGGTAATGAATTGTTCCCCCCACCCCCAACCACACAGGTAGCCTGGCACTAAAGTCCATCCTTGAGAGAACTGAGAAAATAGTCACTCAAATCATTTCCTATGTTCTGTGGGTCGGTTGAGACATGCCAGTTGAGAAAGACTGAATCCTGTAACACAGAAAACAGATGAGCAGTAGGTAGGTAATGGTAACCAGAGGCAGAAGATTTAACAAACTAAGGAAGCAGCTTGGCAGCAGGAGGCAAGGCAAGAACACGACCATTCAAACTGAGTGTAAATCCCATCCATGCCAAAGTGAGAAAATGACTTAACTTCTATTAGCCTGACTTTCTTGACCTATAAAATGGGAATAATAGAGCCTACCTCTCAGGAGCCATTGTAAAGATTAAGATACCATATATGAAAGATTTAGGCCCAGAAGGACACTCAGTATAGGAAGGGAATTTGATGAAAGGAGGTGAACACATAGTCTTTGGAATTGGGTATACTTGGCTTGTATCTGCCACCGCTAAGTCTCCTAATTAAGTGCCTGGGACATTGTAGAAGCCCCATGAAATGTCAGTTTCTACCCTTCTCCTCCTGCCTCTACTTGTTTCCATCAACTTGTTAATATAGAGCAATGGCTCCCAAACTGCTGTATGTACCAGAATCACCTGGAGGACTTGGTAAAACAGATTACTAAGCACCATCCCCAGTGTTTCTGAGTCAATGAGTCTGTAGTAGGGCCAAGGTTTGCGTTTCTAACACTGCAAAACTTGATGTTCAAGTATTAGTGGACCACACTTTTGATGTTATTGTAGATATAGAGCAATTACTTTTGGGTGCTGGAGGACAAAGCCTTCAGCTTTTTGAGCCCCTTTATGGTTTCCAATTGAAACTCTATTAAAATACATCGGCTGAGACATCTTACTCTGATATTTGTAGTGACTACACACCTTATTTCTATCCTCAGTTCTACATTGTTTTGAGTTCTCTACTCCTCTGCATATGGCTTTTAAATGCAGAGCTCAGTCTGAAATCAAAAGGACAAGAAAATTACTGGGTCAATACTTGTTGAACCAAATAATTCATCTCAAGTGAAAAGCATGCAACATATTTTCTAGTTCTATAATTTTTCCAGATTTCTCATTATTTCTTTTTACAGGTGAAAACTTGGGGTAATCAATTAAACAGTAAAACAAATATTGTGATCCTCAAATACTGTCTAACTCATCATGGCTTAGGACTCACAAATGCGGCCGACTTAAGGTCAGCCTTATATGTAGGCAGTTGGTTGTGTTTGTACCTGTAGTCAAACACCGATGTTCCAGTGCTAGTTAGAGGACATGTTTCATTTGTTTTGTTTTGTTTTACCTGAGTATTTTATTTGATGCCTGTTATAGACTGAATGTTTGTGCCCCTGTCCCCAAAGTTATATGTTAAAAGCCCTATCCCCCAGTGTGACTGTATTTGGAGATGGGGCCTCCAAAAGTACTCAAGGCTAAATGAGGTCATAGGGTGGGCCCTGATTCTATAGGATTAATGTCCTTATAAAAACAGACACGACAAAGGTCTTTCTCCTCTCCCTCTCTCTCTCTCAATCCATTGGGGGGGGGGGGGTTGGAGGATGACAGAGGGATGGTTGGTTGTCTCTCTTTGTGAACACACCAAGGAAAGGCCCTGTAAGGACACAGTGAGAGGTGGCCAACTGCAAACCAGGAAGAGAGATCTCATCAGAAACCAACCATGCTGGAACCTTGGTCTCAGACATCCAGCTTCCCGAACCAGGAAAAAATAAATTCCTGCTGTTAAAGCCACCCAGTCTACAGTGTTTTGTTATGGTGGCCCAAGCAGATGACTACAATGTTTGCATGCTATTGATTCAGAGTGTTTTTAAAAACTCTAGATTTGTCATTGTGCTGTACATTTTCCATTTGCTCCTATAGATCCACTGTCCACTGTTCTCCCTCCGGCGTTTACCCTAGTTTGGTTATTTCATCTGTTTTCTATTAGAAAACCTGATGATATGATTGTCAACATTTTAAAAATTGAGAGATTTTGCATGAAAATAGATCTGGATTGTCAGGTGGTCATGAGAAGTTAGGAGATCTGGCAACAATTTTGGCAATGATAAACTGGCACCTCCCTTTTAGACTGGGCGTTAGCTCTCAAGTTGGCCACAGCCCCCACTTGGCATATTCCACTTGATTACTTTACCAGGCTGGCTTCTCTGGCCATCTGAGAACACGATCCCTATTTCTCATGAGATGAGGGGAAGGGCTGAAAAGTCCAGATGCTTGGAAATCTCTATTACTGGCTGCTGTAGGTGTTGTTGGTAATAGCTCACACTTGCAAACTTCTTTGGAACATTGTCCTTGGGTGATCGAAACTGCTTTGCTTAGGAGTGCCTAGGAATTTTCCTCCTTCCCAAGGCAAGACCAGCAACATACATTCTAAGTATACATCCAAGGATGAATACCTCCATCCTAGAAGAAGCAATCATTTATCCTGACCAGGGCTGATATGTCTTTCAGAGATGGGCTTGCCTTTACTCTATACATTTCTGGTTCATTGGCTTAGCACCCTGCATAACATTACTTTGGAACAAGGAACCCACTTTATAACCAAAGAAGGGCAATGGTTAGCACATGATCATGGGCTCTATGGGTCATGTCACATACCACACCATCCAGAAGCTACTGGTATGATGAAGCAGTGGCATGACCTCTTAGAGACACAGTTGAGGCACTACTTTAGCATGCTGCATAGAATTTTAACTGATGGTGATTGCATTGGTCTTGGGTCCCCTATAACTAGAAAGTATGGTTCTGGTCCCCACAGGGTGGAGGTAGGAATGACCCCATTCACCATCACAACCCGTGATCAACTCAAGGAATTTTAGAGAGGAAATACTTCCACCAAGAAGACACAGTAAAAGCCACTCTACACCTAAAGCTTTGGCTGCTACCTGGTCACTTCTTATGGCAGATCAATAGGTGAAGAAAGAGTTCATTCACTGATGAGGGAGTTTGACCCTGATAGTTGAGAGGAGATAGAACTGTTTCTACATAAGAAGGTAAGGAGGAATATGTACAGCACTTAAGGGATTCACTGGGCCATTTCTTGCTACCCTGAGGTTATTTTACTGTGGCCAACCACCATCCCCATGACCTAACACAGGCATGGAACTCAGAGGCTCAGGAAGGAGGGTCTGGGTCTTCTATAGATTTTTCTGCACAAGGATCCTCATCTCAGGCTATTTTTCTAGGTTATTCTAAGACAATCGTCTACCATAAATTATTATCCCTCTCCCTGATACTATATTAAAACTTCCTGTTGTCAGCTAACACCATGAGGGGATCATGCCAGTTTGCTGAGAGTATGCTCTTAGGGGCATCCCAAGGAAAGAGTGACCTACTTTATGCCACTGAGTATTTTGCCCATGAGCCCTGAGGCATCTGCATATTTTAAAGGCCCTGAAGGCCTATAAAGCTTTAGGAACAGTTGCTCCTATTGTAAGCAAATGAAGAAAGTGGTTAAGCTAATTATCCAGGAGCCTGAATGTATTCTAAACAAATACCAAAGAATGAGGTAGATGTGCTTTAAAATCAAATTTTTAGGGGATCCTGGGTGGCTCCGTCCATTTAGCATCCGACTTCAGCTCAGGTCATGATCTCACGGTTCGTGGGTTCAAGCCCCACATCAGGCTGTGTGCTGACTTCTCAGAGCCTGGAGCCTGCTTGGGATTCTGTGTCTCCCTCTCTCTCTGCCCCTCCCCCACTCATGCTCTGTCTCTCTCTCTCAAAAATGGATAAACATCAAAAAAGTTTTAATAAAAATTTAAAAAATAAAATAAAATAATTTAAATCACTTCTTAAGCTCTCTATATAGCTTACATAGACCTGAAATCAGAATCTTTTGAAATTGGTAATAACACTATATACTAAGCTTTTTTTTTTTTTTCTAATTTCAGAGCCTGACAGACCTGAAGAATGTGAGTTTATTACTACACAAGAATTTTCTCTTTCCTATACCGATGTGCAAATAACCCTTTTCTATTAGTATCACCCTTTTCTATGCTGACATGCAAATAACTTCCAAACTGTGATATTCCTTCTCTTCTTCATTTTCATACTATAGTCATTTCCCAAACCTTAATTATTTCACTGAATGAGAGAAAACTCTGGACTACAGAGAGAAATTCTTTTCTTAAATATATCTTGTTATGTTTGTCCCTCAAGCTGTTGGAACAATTGGTAGGGACACTTTCTGCTGTTACAAAAGGCTTTGTGCAGACACAAAACACACAGCAAAGAAAACCGTGGCATTTACAAGGACGGAGAAAATTCTAATTCGAAAAATGAAATTTCATTTTATTGGTAATAAAAGTAATAGGTGTTGGTGTTTTTCTCCATAGTAGCTATGCAAACGACTTCGTTTTTATATCGGACTGACATTTATTTTCCTCTAAGACTTCCTCTGGAAAAATGCAAACATCCCCAAAGTGTTTCTACTTTTTCTTAAAGCCATAACACATTATTTGGAAAATAAAGATATTCAATGTTTAATATTCAGTTTTGGAAAAGTTTGTAAATTGTATTTTAAAAATTATACGAAATCTCTTCACACTTTAATTGAAAGTGTGAAGTATGCTTTCTCCCAATTTTGTTTTAATTGTATAGGTTTTTCTCAGTGAGGTTCTGGCGCTGTTCAACTGCGTCCAGTTTATGTTGTTGGTTTTGAAAGTATTATAAACTCAATTTGGTTGTTATATGATATGACTTTTAATTGCCTTTCTCTCTTATAATTGTGATGTTACTCAGCTTCAGAACATCATTTTTTTTTTCCCAAAATGCTCTTTCTCCTCTCTCCCTCCCTCTTCCCCTCAATCCCCTCTCCTCCATTTTTTTTTTTTAATGATCGGCCCATCTTTGAAAAAAAAATTTTTTTTAATGTTTGTTTATTCTTGAGAGAGAGAGAGAGAGCAGGAAAGGGGCAGAGAGAGAGGGAGACAGAATCAGAAGCAAACTCCAGGCTCCAAGCTGTCAGCACAGAGCCCGAGGCGGGGCTAGAATCCACCAACCGTGAGATAGTGACCTGAGCCGACTTCGGACACTTAACCAGCTAAGGCACCCCTCCCGTCTCCTCTTTAATTCTTGAACAATTCTATCTGAATGCTGTTAGGTGAGGCTGACCAAGTCAGCCCTGTGTTTTAAGGGAGATGGCAGCCCATGATGGCAGAGGGTGCTAAAGCCCAAGAAGCTAAGAAGGACATGGTGCATTCGGTTCCCACAATGGGATGTTGGCGCCTGAGTCAAGTGAGGGCCCCCTGGGAAAATGCAGTGCCCTCCGTGGGGCGGTAGAGCCTGAGCAGTGTGAAGAGATGGTTGTCATGGGGAATGATGGCCCAGAGTGAGGTAGTGAACCCAGAGGTGAGTCAGAAAGACGTCTGTACAGGAGTCAGCCCAATACGGAATGTCAAATGAGGCAAGTGTCTGCACAATTTGGAGGATGGGAATAAGTGACACACAGTTTTGGAGCCTGGACAAGTTGGAAGTAGCATCCATAGATGAGGAAGTGGAGGGGTTCTGCAGTGCTAACCTGGTTTGCAGTATCAAAGTCTGAATTTGTGTCCACACAGGGATAACCCATTACAGAGTATTGGAATGCGAACAGCTGAGGAGGAGGACATCCACATGGGGAGTGCGTGCGTGTGTGTGTGTGTGTGTGTGTGTGTGTGTGCTGGGGGCGGGGGTGCTGTCAAATTCAGTTTGCTAGGATTTTGCTGAGAATTTGTGCATCTCTATTCATCAGAGATAGTGGCCTATAGTTTCCTTGTAGTGTCCTTGATTGTGGTAATCATTTGACAATATCAAACCATTGAACACTTTAAACTTACACAATGTCCATTATATGTCAATAAATCTGGGGGACAAAAGTGCCTAGGTCATGAAAGTCGTGGAAAGGCCAAGGGACTGTTCTGATCTGACATAATGTTTGGAGATGGCAACTAAAGGCGACGTGGGATTCTCATTTGGATTTTCCATATAGAATGTTATTGGGACATTTGGCAAAACCTGAATGGAGCTTGAGAATTAGAGCATCATAATAGAGCAATGTTAGTTTCCTAATTTTAGTGATGACATTGCAGTTATGCAAGGGAACGTTCTTGTTTGCAGGAAACACACGATAAGGTTTTTGTGTGTAATAGAGTATCCTCCCACCAACTTAATCCCAAATGGTGCAAGGCAGAAAAAAAGAAAAGAAAGAATTCTTTGTACTCTTCTTGCAATTTTTCTGTAAATTGGAAACTGTTTCAAAGTCAAAAATTAAAAAAATATTATCTGTCATGAATTTTAATACAGAAGAAAAATTTATTTCATTATAATTAGAATGGGCTGACTAAATTGCCACAATAATGCCTTTTTCAGGAGGCTCTGAACAGCAAGGACACAACACAACAAATGAGAGAAAGATTGATAAGAAATCAGATGAAGATGTGGAGGATGAACCTCTCTTTTTATCCTAGTGCCTCTCATGCATATTTCAGTAGAGTAAAAATATTACCCGAGGCCTCTCACCTCTTTCAGCCAAATTTCTCATGACAGATCAAAATGTTTTGTAAGCCCTCTAATGGAAAATTAATCAAACAGGATGAAAATACATAATGGGGATTTTTCCTCTTATATTAGTCCCCCTGGTCTTTTACTAAGGGGATTCCCTAAAACGAAACTTTGTGCCATTCACCCAATGAATTCTAGAAACTGACTTACCGTATGAAAAGCCGAGAGGTGACCACCGAGTTTAAATCACGTGGACCCTGACAGCAAAGTGATAAAAGTCAAGAATATAGAAACCAGTCTCCATTCAACAGGCTAAAAATCTGTGCCAGCCAGGAACACGTGTGGCTGAACCACAGCCAATGAATGGGTCCATCACGGCCTCTGTGGGTTTTATTCTTTGATTTTTAAAACATTCAGTGTTTCTGATTTTTCAGAGTTTGCCCTATCATGTAATTCTCCCGATATGATATTATATCCAGGAATTGGCAGAAAGGGAGTACTTCTCCCTTTACTATAAGACTTGAGCAATTGATTTTTGAGAGGTTACTAAGAGATAGGGCCTCCCTGCAACTTAGGATTTCCCCTAATTGTACTCACCTCCTTCAAACTCGGTGAAAAGGCACTATATGGATACACTAATAGAACTGCAGAACTGATGCAAGATAGCAAAATACATTGAGCTCAATTCATACTTAACTTGATTACTTTTGCACATAGAATGGAGCAGTGTGATAAGCAATGTAAAATGGTAGGTAAGCTAAAAATAACACTGAAATGTATTTTTTCTCCCATGTTTCATCTGGGTGAAGTAAACATTTGATAGTGCACACCACTTCAAAAATGATGAAAATGCAGTGTGGTAGGACACACAGTTGAAGGACACGGGTTTTGGATCAGACAGAACGAACACAAAGTCTAGCTTCACCCCTAGTGGTTATCTGGCAAGTTATTCCATGTCTCCAAGCCCTGGTTTCCTCTCCCATAATAGGACTTAACACTGCTTCATTCCAGTGTTAAAAAGAAGACGAGCCAGTAGTCTGTGAGTAGAAACAAATGGTCACAACTTTCCAGAAAAAGTTGCCCCCGTCCAACCTCTCTTTGGCCCTGCCCACCAGATGCCCTTGCTCCATAGTAAGAACAGTATCCAACGTCGCTTTCTTCAGAACCACGGCCTGAGAATATTTGTTCCCTTTCTCCCATCTCACTTCCTGTCATATTCACAATCCTTTTTGAGTGTATCACTGATGCATAGTAGCTAAGAATATAAAGGTCACAAGAGGTTTTGATAAGTATAAAATACTAGCAAAGATAAGATTTTATTTTCAAAGCAGGGTCACTGCCATTTTTTTGTTTTCTATCTCAATTCTCTGACTTGAGTGAGAGAATTCTCTGACAGCAAAAATCCAGCTTTGGGTATCAGACATCAAAGTCCTTTTCACACACATGTTACCCCTTCGGGGTCCCTAGCAGGAGCTCTTCCTTGAGCTGAGGATTTAGTCCAAAGAATCCTGGATTCTTTTAATCCGGGAAGGTTTGCTGACTCTGCAGAAGTCCTTACAGGAACCTTGCACTTGGACCTCTCTCTCTTCCCATTGCTTTATCCTTATGTCTGCTTTCCACCTCCTCCTGAAGCCTGCCAGATTGTGACGGTATCTTGGCCCTGTTCTTCCAAAATTCTTGTGAAATGCTTTAATTGCTTACTCTTTGATGATTCCATTTTCTTTTCATGTATGCTTTCAAAACCTTTGCTTGTTAAACTATCTTATCTGTGAAATTATCTTACCCGCAAGATTGTAGCTAACCTAACTTTCTAAAACAGAGTCCAACCATTCTTCCCTGTTTTGTGTGTTATGCAAATCCAAGTCAAATTCAGGAACACCCTCTTTCTAAATTTTGGTTATACATGAGGATATCTCTAGCTGTTTATTTGGTTCATTCAACTCATTTTCTTTTTCCATCACTCGGTGCAGATCTGAGTTGGGAGGTGGTCTTCTACTGAACTTGGCATTAGTACAATTTATTCCAGCAACAGAGGTTTATTTAGCATGGAATATCACCTTAAACATTTATCTCCTCAGTTGGTGAAGCCATTCTGAGACTTTCTTAATACTCCTGCAAATTAAGGACATCCCAAGATCTATTTCAATGAGGCAATTTTCCTACTCCATATTTGTTTAACTTCATGCATGCAATCTAGTATCCTATTTAGAAAGATATTGTCTGTGGATGAGACAGAAAACAGGAAACAAATTGGCATATTAAATCTTCAGGCAGTAAACAAAGACTTCCAGTCTGAACTCCTTACCACAAACACAAATAACCCTAAACCCACAAATCCATGCTAATAAATCTGAAACTCGCATTCCTTCCAACACATAGAATGCCTGTCTTTTCGTCGCCTTGGAAACAACTGTTTAACTGCATTGCTATTCTTACCAAGCTGTTCTCCTTTATCTTAACAGAAAATAGTTTCTGCTCTGTCTTCTGGTTTACTCAGCAGATTTTTTTTTCTTGGATAGTTTCTGCTCCTGTGTCTCTTCTTTCCTCAGAAGACAACATGTCTCCCCACAATCAGAGGAAGGGTCGTGGGACTGTACAAAAGAACCACAGAATTTGTGACTTACAGATGGTAAAGAAATCGAAGAGAGAGCATACAACTTATGTTAGCCACCTTGAGTTGTCTGAAAGACTCCTTAACTACCATTCATAAAAAAGCAGGTTTATGCTGTACTTCTGTCCAGAGAAATCCACAAAAAAGCTGCCCATGTGAGCGGTAGTTTGGTCGCAAATCATACCTGCTCTGTAGAGCACCTACCCGTGTACTTGCTATTTGGGGGACCTATTTGAAACCAAAGTTTTATTATATTTCATCTGTGACATATTACTAAATATGACAGCGTTTCTCTTAAATGATATTTATTCAGACCCCTCATTGAACTCCACTTTCAGCTACTAGGTGATGACTGCTTATTTTTCTGAAGTGTCCCAGGACTCTCTAAAGTAATTTTTATGATATACCACATAACCTAAAATTTAAATCTGACTTTCTAAACAAGACCTCATGAGACTTGTGAAGGTCTCTCTGGGGATTTTCACATGATACTCACAAACAGAAAAATTAATTTTATTTACAAACAAATGTATGTGGTCCTAAAAGTGTTTTCCTAGTGGTACAGCCTCCTCCTTTACAGGAAGGGGTAGAGAACAGACCTTTGATGCCCCAGATACTGCATTGGCTGCTTCCTAGACATCATCCCAGCTTTCCTCATAACCATCTAATGAACTATATTGTTAGCCCCATTTTGCATTTGAGAAACAAAGGCTCAGAAATATTACTAGCTCAAGTGGCTGAATTGGGATTTAATTGGATTCTAGTGCTCATGCTACCTTGATGGAACATGCCCTCTTCAAGGAAGGCGTTTCCCTTTCCCTTTGGAACATCTCTATCTAAAACAGAAAAGGAAGGAGGTAAACCAATTCATCCTGAATTTGGAGGGAAGGCAAAGCTATCATGCTCCCAAGTGCACGAGGAAAAAATGTATATAGTAATAAATTGCTTTTAGTGAAATATATAAGAAAGATTGTGAGACACAATAAGTTGATGGTTTTGTTTAAAGAATATGAGTGCCATTTGTGATAAATACAAATCCTTATCACAGTCACTTTCTTATAAAAGTGCTACACGGAATTTTTTAAATGATTACTATACACATCTGTTCCACATCTGTGGTCTTTGTGCTTGTGGCAACAGCGAAATCACACCATCTCTGTCTGCTGTAAGGCACCTCTCTAATTCTTACATGAGCAGGTAAGGGAACAAAATGGAAGGAAAATGTGTTTGGACATGGCTTGGGAGTCTGGGGCGGTCTATAGAAGAAAAAGCTGAGACTCCAGATAGAAAGTACCTAACATTTCAGATGTTGAGATATCCTAGGCAACAAAGCTATAAAAATACCCTGGGATAAATAAACTTATAGAGAGTAATGTTAGTGATGTTAGGATTCTAAGAAGGTCCAATCCATCTGTAAAATGTTCTATCTGTAATTGATCTGTTGCGTACCAAATGGTTGTTTTTGTTTTTATTGTTGCTGTTTTTAATTTTACTCTCCAAACTGAAATAATTACTACTGTGCTTATTCAGATTTAACAATGAGTTAAATAATTGGTCCACAGAATTAGAGATAGACTCAACCCATTGGATTTGGCAAAACACCTTTGACAATTTTTCTATAACTGTTAAATCTATATTATATATTTAACACAAGAGGCTTAAATGTGTTTTTGTGAGTCAATGTGAAATATGTCCATTGTGGAGGGAAAAGACATCCATGTCCTAATGCCCAGAGCTAGTGAATACGTTGGGTTACGTGGCAAAGGGGAATTAAGGTTGCAGTAGAATTAAGGTTGTTAATTAGTTGACCTTGAGATGGGAAGATCATCCAGGTGGGCCCAAACTAATCAAAGGGTCCTTATATGACAAAAAGGGAGACAGAAGTGAGTGTCAGAGTGATTCAGTATCAGAAAGGCTAGATTGACAATTGCTGGTTTTGGAGATGGAAGGGAGCCCTGAACCAAGGAATGTGGCAACTTCTAAAGGTTGGGGCCAGGGTGCCTGGGTGGCTCAGTTTGTTGAGCATCCAACTTCTGCTCAGGTCATGATCTCACTGTTCGTGAGTTTGAGCCCTGCCTCTGGCTCTCTGATCTCAGTACAGAAACTGCTTTGGGTCCTCTGCCCCCCTTTCTCTCTGCCCTTACCCTGTTCATGTACTCTCTCTCAAAAATAAATTTACAAAATTAAAAAAAAATAAATAACAAAATAAAAGCTGGGGCCAGCTGGGGCAGCAGGGGGGTACACAAAACCGAAACCAAAACACATTTTCCATAGAATGTTCGGAAGGGAATACAGCTCTTCTGACACCTTGTTTTTAGCCCACTAAGAACCACTTCAAACATCTGTCCTCCAGAGCTGTAACATACATGTGTATTATACACATGTGTTGTTTTAAGCCACTATGTTTGTGGTCGTTTGTTACAGCAGCAATAGAAAATTAATACAGCTGGTATTCTGAAACAAATGTTAGTATGAAAGTCTGGGTATATTGACTAATATCATTATATTTTAGATACTGACAAATATATCACAGATCCCCAAAGGAAGTTTAAGTGCACTTAAATGTTACTAAAGACTAAAACAAAAAAAACAAAAATTGAGTGGGGATACTGGGGGCAGATGAAACAGGAATATAGACCATTGACAATTGTTGAATGGCTGGTAATGGGTAATGAGACTCTATACCATTCTATATGCTTTTCTGAATACTGGAAAATGCCCATAACAAAATTTAAAAATATTTTAATCTCCTTCATTAATTATCTTTCAAAAGGGACACTTTAAGTAAAGCCACTACTATATAAACAAATACTCTGCATTTTGTTTCTCTGTGAATGAAATCTAAAGACAAAAATCTAAACTTTTCCTCTTTTGATTTAATCTGAAGCCTTTGGCATTGGTGTATTTCCACTGGAGATTAATACCATATTTTCATAGCAGATGATTTGCTTTCTGCCGAAGTCTGAAATACAAAACTCTCTGTGCCTACTTACAGAGGATTATGTGAACATTTTTGGTTCTACTAGGCATAAAGAAATGTTCCTACTAATTGAATTCTCTTAGAAAGAAATAAATAAACCAATGAAATTTACAGTGGCATCAAAAACAATAAAATACTTAGGAATAAATTTAATCAGAGAGGTGAAAGATCTCATCTCTTAAAACTACAAAACATTGAAGGAAGAAATCAAAAAATACATAAATAAGTGGAAAGGTGTCTTGTGTTCACAGATTTAAAATATGAATTTTACTAAAGTCCTCTGTAGATTCAATGCAATCCCTATCAAGATTGCAATGGCATTTTTCACAGATGTAAATAACACTCCTAAAATTAATGTGGACCACCAAAGGACCCCAAATAGCCAAAGAAGTTCTGATGAAGAACCAATCAGGAGGCATAACACTCCCTGATTTCAAGATATACTAGAAAGGTATACTAATTATTCTAGTAATGAAAATAATGTGGTACTGACATCAAAACAGACAAATAGACCAATGGAATAGAAGAGAGAACCCAGAAATAAACCCATATTTAATAAACCAATAAACCTAAGCATATACAGTCAACCAATATTTGACAAGGCAGTCAAGAATTCTCAATGGAGAAAAGACAATCTCTTCAATTAGCAGTGCTGGGAAAATGGGATACTTACATGTAAAAGAATGAAACTGGACCCCTATCTTATGCCATTCAAAAAAATTAATTTCAGGATGGATTAAACATTTACATTAAGACATTTACATTTACATTAAACATTTACATTAATAAATCATGAAATTCCTAGAAGAAAACATAGGAATAAAGCTCCTTGACATGGTCTTGACAAGGGTTTTTGGATATGACACCTAAAGCACAAGCAACAAAAATAAAGAAGTGGGATAACATCAAGCTAAAAACCTTTGGTACAGCAAAGAAAGCCATCAGTAAAGTGGAAAAAACAATTTGTGGAATGAGAAGAAATATTATCAAATCATATATCTTATAAGGGATTAATACCCAAAATATACAAAGAATTCATACAACTAGCAAAGAAATAATAACCCAATTTTAAAAAATGGGTAAAGGATCTAAATGGACATTTTTCCAAAGAAGACATGCAAAAGGCCAGCAAGACAAAAAGATGCTCAACATCACTAGTCAGTAGGCAAATGCAAATTAAACCCACAATGAGATACCACCTCATGCCTGTTAGAATGGCCTTCATCATCCATGCTGGCATGAATGTGGAGAAAAAGAGAACTGTGCACTGTTGGTGGGATTATAAATTGGTACAGTCGATTTATGGAAACTATGGAAAACAGTATGGAAGATCCTCAAAAAATTAAAAATAGAACTATCATACCATTCAGCAATTCCACTACTGGAAATGTATCCAAAGGGAATGAAAACACTAACTCAAAAAGATACCTGCACCCCCATATTCATATCAGCATCATTGAAATAGCCAAGACATGGATAAACCTAAGTGTTCATTGATGGAAAAATGTATAAAGTTGTGTATATTATGGAATACTATTCAGCCATAAAAAAGAAATCCTACCATTTGCAACAACATGGATGGGCCTTGAGGGCATTATGCTAAGTAACATAAGTCAAAGACAAATACTGTGTGATCTCTAAAAAACAAAACAAAACTCATAGAAAAAGAGATCAGACTTGTGGTAAACAGAGATGAAGTGTGGGAGGAGGGAAATTGGAGGAAGTGATCAAAAAGTACAAACTTCTAGTTATACGATACACAAGCATCAAGGATGGCACTTACAATGTGATGACTATAGTTAATGCTGTTGGATGACAGATAGGGAAGTTGTTAAGAGAGTGAATCCTATGGAGATCACATTTGTTTCTTTTTTTCTTTTTCTTTTATCTATATGAGATGCTCAATGCTAACTGAACTTACTATGGTGATCATTTTACAATGTCTGTAAATCAAACCATCATGCCGTATACCTTAAACATACACCATGATGTATGTCAATTATTTCTCAATGAGGTTGGAAAAGAGAAAAAGAAAAGGCTTCCAGTGATAAAGTAGTGAAACCAGAATAAGTGAATTTGTGTGATAAAAACTAAATGAATATAAAAATATAACATTGCATCATGAAAAACATATAATACTCAAGCATAGTAATTAATCCCACTTTTACTAGCATTATGTGAAAATTGATATTCCATCTAAATCATATGATGCATATGTCAATCAGAGTTTAAAAAACAGATGAACAATGACACTGAGTTTCTATGTTAGTATAAATTTGCCAGAGAATTGGATGTTTTATTTCTTCCTTGAGGTCATTAAATAACCAATATGACCAGCTGCTAATAGAGTAGATAGGCATTTTAATTTTTTTATTGATTGATCAGCTTACCTAATGGGCTCAGGAATAGGAGGAATGTTTAAATCATATTGTGATTGTGCTGTTAATTTTTGCCATTCTGATTGGTGTGAGATGATATCTCATTGTAGTTTTGATTTGTATTTCCCTGATGATGAGTGAGGTTGAGCATCTTTTCATGTGTCTGTTGGCCATCTGGATGTCTTCTTTGGCAAAGTGTCTGTTCATGTCTTCTGCTCATTTCTTCACTGGATTATTTGTTTTTGAGTGTTGAGTTGTATAAGTTCTCTACAGATTTTGGATACTAACTCTTTATAAGACATGTCATTTCCAAATGTTCTCCCAGTCTATAGGATGCCTCTTAGTTTTGTTGATTATTTCCTTCACTGTGCAAAAGCTTTTTATTTTTATGAAATTCCAGTAGATTACTTTTGCTTTTGTTTCCCTTGCTTTAGGAGACATATCTAGTAAGAAGTTGCTATGGCTAATGTCAAAGTGGTTACTGCTTATGTCCTCACCTGGGATTTTAATGGTTTCCTGTCTCACATTAAGGTCTTTTGAATTTATTTGGGGGTATGGTATAAGAAAGTGGTTCAGTTCCATTCTTTTGCATGTGGCTGTCCAGTTTTAAATCAATCAGTCAATCAATCATATTGGTTTCCACATAGATTTTTGCATAAAAGCAAACCTACTTGTGAATCTACTGGAACTAGCTTAGTCTGTTGTAATACAAAAGAAAAAAGAACAGAAAAAAGTCTAGGATTCTTTTCTTGTGTCAGTATAATTTTAACTGAAGTTCTTAGTGCTTAAATGATTTTAGTATCTATTGTATACTTTTTCCATCTCTGCTCTCTCTTGATATTTCCTTTTCTTATGTCAGTTAGCAGCAGTGTTTTTCTGAGAAGGCAGGGCAACAGTCTAAACAGTTGACATCTAATGTTCTTATGGAAATCACATCTCCTTGTCTTGAATTCATGTATTCTGTGGAAAGTAGTTCATATATTCTTGGCCATTATCACACGCGTTCTCTTAAAATAAGTTTTGTTCTTACAGACTTATAATTTATGATGCAACATTAAGGACCATGACATAAATTTTATCTTCCAATTCCCAGAAAACAAGAGGCCTAAATCCATTCAATATTTAAATAACTCCAGAAAAGTGATTTTTTTTTTTTTACAAATTCAACAGTTACTCGTTTATCTTTTTAATACCACCACCACCAAGAAGCATTTTCTTATATTTGATCTATGCGGTGTGAGAATTTGGCCTCTGGTTCTCTTTGCTGGAGAAGGAAAACAGCTGGTAGCCATTATGTATATTATATACCTTCAAACACTGCAAGACTGTTATTAGGGTACCTTTCTTCTATTCTCCAAGATAAGCAATTCCAATGTCTTTAACTCTTTCTTATAAGCTCAATTTTCCAAACTCTCATCAACATTTCATAGTCTCTTCTGAATCTTCCCCAAATTTCAGAGTTCTCTTTATATGTAGAACCCAAACTGGAAAGCACTTTCTTTTGTAAAAATCTGACCAGTGCTGAGTAAGAGAAAATACCATCTATTTATCCATCTTAAAGTTAAGTGATCATAGATGTTGGGTATATTTTGGTGCTAAAGTAGCATGAGCATCAAAAGCATGTTTGTTTTTGCCGTAAGCTCTTGGCTTCAGCAATAAGGGACTTAAAAGGGACCTTAAGACACATCAAAAGTCAAATAACAGACATTTGCTCTAAATCAAAGGCAGAAGAATTCTGCTGACTCAGAATCATTATCTTTGACACCACTTGTCGTTACAGGGTTAAGTGTTAATCACCAAATCCCATTGTGGGATGTGTGTGTGTGTGTGTGTGTGTGTGTGAGAGAGAGAGAGAGAGAGAGAGAGAGAGAGAGAGAGAAAGAGAGTCGTTAGTTCTTTCTTAAAACATTTTTGCCAGTCTTAAAATGCAGATAATTGCTTTATGAAAACTCAGCAGGTTTGTTTTGTTTCATGAAAAAAGCCAAACTGTCTAATGACTCCTAGTGAAATTTACCATATTTTAAAGTAGAAATCTTATCCCATTTCCTTTTTCATTGTCTTTTCTACTCGCTTACTTTGTCCGCCCCTTTCTGTCCCTCTATCTTCCCTGTCCTGCTTCCTGTCTTCACTCACTGTATCTTGTACCTACGTACATTATGTGAATGGAGCAGGGAAAAAAAAAATTAGTGAAAATGCAAGGGTGGTGTGGGAGTGACACGATTTACTCACGAACAGAAGAGTCACCGCTGTTCACATTTGAAAACATCAAACAGGAGTGATGGTGTTCTACGTACACACAACTTCCAAAATGTGAAGCCATGGGGAAGACAGGAAATAAAGTTATCGAGTGATCAAGAAGAGGTCGCGACACCTCTGACTCTGACAGTTCAAACTTTGAGAAGCTTTTATTTCCGACATCAGTCGTGAGTTGTATTCCATCAAAAATAGAGTTCGGAATAAAGCAGCCCATTTTTATTATTCTCTCCACAGCCTGGGGGAGAAAACTCTCCCAGACTCTGCACTTCAAAAAGAAGCTATATTTATTAGTGTGGCTAAAGTAAGAACTAAGCCCAAAAATCAGAGGCACAGAGAGAGGATCCCAGCTCTGACAAACCACTGGCAGGCTGGCATCTTCGCAGCCAACCTGCCTGGCAACTTGCTGTCGGCAAATATTATGTCTCGAGTGTAGGAAGTCTACAGGCCGAGTGTTTGTGGTGTTATCAGACAAAAATCTCTGTGTACCTGGACTCCGTGTCCAAGTCTCTTCAGACCCCAGGCTTCGCACCAAGTTATGTCAACATATGACTCAGAAGAGGCGGAAAGGGAAAAACAGGCACAAAGAAGGCAAAGCCGAGGAGAAAAGAGCAAATAAAAACATAAGCCAAAGTAAGCCAGCTCGGTTCTGAGGAGAACTGTGAATGCTTTTTTTTTTTTAAACCAGTCAAAGGTAAGAGGGAAAGATGAATCTATGCCTCCTCGTGACTAGACCTTTATTCTCATCTCAAGGGAGCAGGGAGATAATCAGAAAATGTATCACATTTAAAAAGAGAATTAACACTGTCCTTTCCACCAAACCCTTGCCAGAAAACACCAATTATTTATATTCTTGCCTCTCAGCTTCAATATAGAGTTATGTTAAGTTTCCTGAACAGTTTATAGATATAATTTACTCATTGTTATTAGAAAATAATATTGCGAGGCAAATCAGACTGTTTCTTTGGGGATAAATTAGTTGTGGGTCTCTCACATAACTCAACCTCACTGAGAAACACTAACCTCAAGTAGTAGGCTTTCATACTTGCTTCAAATATCACCAGGCTAATTCTAATTTCAAAGCATACTCACTTAAAATGAACATATCTGCATTACTAAAAATGCTTTTGTGAAATAAAGAAGGTTTTATTTCTCTTAAATGTGTGCTCAGAATTATCACCACCAGGAACTGCTAACTGAAAGAAAAAAAGTCTTAATTTCTTTCCCAGTATACAATAGCAATGAGGTTTCAGCAAAAGTGCAGTTATTTCTGTTCCCTTGTAAGTGCGAGTGCTAAATAAAGGCTGTGAACCTACTGGTCAGAGACTGAATCCAAAATGAATTTTTTTATATAGTGCATAACTTAACCGTGTATACTCAATAAAGCCATCAGCACACTTATACAGTGAATAAACCCTAAGGTAGGCTCCTGGAAAAAGGAGGATGTGGGAAAAACACTTAGCAAATTTGAACCTATTTTAGCAGACAATTTAGAAAATTCAATGTTCTCTGCTTTAATCTAATGTGGAATGGTTGGCCGAATGATCCCAAACACATATAATAAAATTCTATGTCCCGATTCTCCTGGCTCTGTAGACATAACCAGCCATACGAAAACAATAATTTAAATAGAAGAAATGGAAGACTGAATAGGGATGGAGAGACGGCAGAGTCCATTCAATCAGGCATCATTGACTTAAGCATTTAACGAAGAATTAAAAAATTTTTTTTAATTTTTTTTTAACGTTTATTTATTATTGAGAGACAGAGAGACTCAGAGCGTGAGCAGGGGAGGGGGAGAGAGAGGTAGAATCCGAAGCAGGCTCCAGGATCTGAGGGGTCAGCACAGAGCCTGAGATGGGGCTCGAACTCACAAACTGGGAGATGATGATCTGAGCCGAAGTCGGTCACCCAACCAACTGAGCCACCCAGGCGCCCCAAGAATTTGAAATTTTAGTGGGAAACTAACAAGACATTTTAAGAGGATTTTTTCTTTTAAATATAAAAGAAAAAATCTTGTACATTTTATACAAGATTCCTAAACATTTCACATATGCTCCCAGTGACTTTCTCTGCTCTGAAAAAGAGCTGTAGTGAAATGTTAATGTTTGTGAAGTCCTAGTGACCCAGGAGGTCATATGTAATAAAATCTATGTTGCTCAATCTGATAAACCGAGAAGGGCAATAAATGTGACTTTTCTAAGTTTAACTAGATACAGTATTATAGAATAAAACAAGTTGTTAATCCAATTTCTTCTTTGGGACTTTTATCCTAGACATAATTTCCTTAAATAACAGGAAAACAAAGGATGCCTGCTATGTGAACACAGTTTCTAATGAGTGTAGAAAGAGCATGCTTGCCCCGCCCCCAGGGAGGAGGACACCCACATGTATTATAACAACCTCACTGTGGCAGCTGCTCTGTGCCAATACTGCACCGGGCTGATAAGCATGTGGTGGCAAAATCCATGGCTCATGCACCCCATGTTCACTGAGGCTCAACACACATCCCCATATCCTCTGGGTTATGGGCTGGAGAGCCTTTCTGAGACTTTACAGTGGCAAGCTGTGTTTTGTTTTGAATAATAATCACCTTGCAGTAGACCTGCTGAGATTTGCTGTCGTTTGTTTGTTTGTTTGTTTGTTTGTTTGTTTGTTTTGAACTGCTATTCCACATTTTTCAGATCTCTAGAATGGGTGGTGCTAAAATAACAAAATTCAACCAAGTAAATCTGAAGATCTAATTGGCGTTATTAAACAATTCACAAATCAGGCAGCACCCCATCTAGCAAGTAGAGAGGTGCCCCAAAGAGTTGTGCACAGTGGAAGGTTTTTATAGAAGGACAGTGGGGGCAAGAAAATTATTAGCAAAAGAAAAGGATTGTTCCAGGGCTTTTAGAGAAAATAGCAAGGGGTCTTACCGTGCAGGTGACCTCATCTTCCTTTGGCGATGGAGAGGGGCCACTCAGCAAACTCATTGCTGCTGATTGAAAAATTCCAGACTGACTAGTTAAGACTACATTTCTGGAGGAACTTAAAACTGCAATTAAGTTATGTATTAAGCACTGGTTTGGGAACTCAGTCTAAGTGACACCATTTTGGGTCTGTGTGGTTTTTTGTTTGTCTTCTTTTGTTTTTGTTTTTGGTTTTTTAAAGCACAGTTTTGAGTGGTTCCTCAAAAAATTAAAAATAGACCTACCCTATGACCCAGCAATAGCACTGCTAGGAATTTACCCAAGGGATACAGGAATGCTGATGCATAGGGGCATTTGTACCCCCAATGTTTATAGCAGCACTTTTAACAATAGCCAAATGATGGAAAGAACCTAAATGTCCATCAACTGATGAATGGATAAAGAAATTGTGGTTTATATACACAATGGAATACTACGTGGCAATGAGAAAGAATGAAATATGGCCTTTTGTAGCCACGTGGATGGAACGGGAGAGTGTGATGCTAAGTGAAATAAGTCATATAGAGAAAGACAGATACCATATGTTTTCACTCTTATGTGGATCCTGAGAAACTTAACAGAAGACCATGGGGGAGGGGAAGGAAAAAAAAAGTTAGAGAGGGAGAGAGCCAAACCATAAGAGACTCTTAAAAACTGAGAATAAACTGAGGGTTGATGGGGGGGTGGGAGGGAGGGGCGGGTGGGTGATGGGCATTGAGGAGGGCACCTGTTGGGATGAGCACTGGGTGTTGTATGGAAACCAATTTGACAATAAATTTAATATTAAAACACACACACACACACACACACAGGTTTGAGGCCATTGTGTGAAGAAGAAGAAGAAGAAGAAGAAGAAGAAGAAGAAGAAGAAGAAGAAAAGAGAAAAGAAAAGAAGAGAAAAGAAAAGAAAAGAAAAGAAAAGAGAGAAAGGTGTCCAACAGGCAATGTAGATCCATCCTCAAGTGTTATAGAATAGTAAGCAAATATTATCTCCACTCAGGTATCTGAGCAGATCCTGTGTTTAAAATGGTTGTTCTAGAGGAAGTAGAAAGAATTTCCATCAGTGTACCTGCTCTCCTGTATGCACATTGAGAAAGACTTTCATTTGTTATGTAGCAAATAAAAATAAAAGACTGAAAATAGAGTTACATTGCACAGTTCCTAGCTACTTGTAGAGGCTCAATCAATGTTTCTTCAATGATGGATGGATGGATGGATGGATGGATGGATAGGAGAGAGGGAGGGAGAGAGAGAATGAGAGAGGAAAGAAGGAAAGAAAGAAAAGATTGCCATCACCTCAACAGTTAAGAGAGTCAACATTTTCAGTACTATCCAGAATATATGTTAGCCCCTGGACGTCAAAGGGAGAACTTAAAGAAAGGAACAATTGTACTAATCCAACCTGCTCTCTCTCTACTCCTTTTCTATTCCCAAATAAGAGCGTTGATGCAGATAGGTTAAGGATAAGGACAATTTGGGAACAATAGAACTATTGGAAGAGTGCAGTTAACAGAGGGCTTGAGGTTCAAGTGTTTGAGTCAGACATTTCCACCTCTCCATCTCTTTCTATTAAAAACGTGATTTAGTTACATAAAGTTAGATTTCTTAACACTTCATTTTCTTAAACAATATTTGATGAATTTGTGAGATAATCAATGTAGTTCTCAAAGCTATTTAGGTATATAAATTTCCTGAGTTCAAGCGATTGTTCATATCGCATGGATTTCTCATTATGGTGCTAATAGTGACATTTTGAGATAGCAACTCTTGCCTGAACCAAATTTAACCTTTGAGTGTCAAAGAAAGTACTTTAGACCATATTAATTTATGTCACAAAAATTAAAAGAGTAGCTTCTTTTAAAAATGTGAAGGCTTCTAATTCTACATTTTTTCTTGTAATACATACTTACTGGAGAAAAACTGGGAAATACAGAAATATGTGAAGAAATAGAAATTATTTGTTAGATTTACTCTCAGAGATGAGAAAGTTCCTTTCCTTCCTTTCGGGAATACAGTTCCCAAAACTTTAGGAGCATAGGAGGGATCATATGACTGAGTTCTGGCCTGTGGTGTGTGGACAGAATGACGTGTGTCAATTCCAAGCCATACCTCCCACACCTCCTTCCTTTACTTGCCTAATGATTGAATTTTCTCTAGAAGATAGGTAAAGACTAGATTTTCAAATAATTGCATGAAGAAGAGCTGCTCTTCAACCCTGCATTGGACTATGACATAACAAGAAATGAACTATCATTATTAACCCACAGAAACTTGGGGGATTGTTTATTCCAGCAGGTACCCCACTCTGATTAATGTAGCTAATCACTAACATTCAGCATTTTTTCAAGTCTTTTTTCTTTTTTTAAAAAAGTTTTTCTTTACTTCCTTTTTAGAGAGAGAGAGAGACAGAGACAGAATCTGAAGCAGGCTCCAGGCTCCGAGCTGTCAGCAGAGAGGCCGATGCAGAGCTCGAACCCACGAACTGTGAGATCATGACCTGAACCAAAGTTGTACACTTAACCTGAGCCACTCAGGCATCCTTCAAGTCTTTTTTCCTTATATATATTCAATACAATTGTATGCCTTTATACTCTGACTTTTCAAAAAATTCAGCATTATGTCATAGGATTTTCTGTTTTATTATAAATACTTCAAGAATGTAACTTTTAGTGACTGCATAGTATTATGTTGTGTGTACATATATTTTTTTAATTTTTTTAATGTTTATTTACTTTTGAGAGAGAGAAAGACAGAGAGTAAGCAGGGGAGGAGCAGAAAGAGGGGGAGACACAGAATCCGAAGCAGGCTTGTCTCTGAGCTGTCAGCAAAGAGCCCGACGCAGGGCTCAAACTCACAAACCACAAGATCATGACCTGAGCCGAAGGCAGAGTCTTAACTGAGAGCCACCCAGGAGCCCCTATATGTATGTATTACAATTTATATAACTAAAACCTATTTGGGGTGGTTAAGTTTTATCTAGTTTTTCACTCTATATGATGAACATGTTTATGCATAAATTTGTCTACACGTAACTTTTTATGTTCTTTAAGTAAATTTTTTGAAATAGAATCCCTGGGTGAATATTTTAAGTATCAGTTTAGACATATATTGACAAACTGTTTATCCTAAAATTTGCATCCCCATCATAGGTGATATGGGAATAGCTGTCATATCTTCACCAGCACCAAGAATTATTATAATGAGTAATTTTAAATAAAATATCTGTTCTTAACATGGAAATAGCACACCCTTGACAGCAGGGTTAACAGACTGTCTGGAAAGTTAAGTCCCACAATATCTGCTGGGTTTTGTAGATTATCTACTTCTTAAATTTGTGATGCCACAGACTCACTGTGTTTGCAAATTCCAGCATATGAAGGGTGGAATCTTCAAGAATAGGAGACCACTTTAATAGCATAAACTGCTCAAAATCTATTAGAATAGGGCAAAGGACTGAGAGATAATATTTGAATAGGGCTCTGAGGAATAAATTAGGAGCCATCCATTCAGACAGGAGGGCAAAAGACATTACAGATGGAGAACTAAATATGACAATACGCGGGAACATAAATGAGAGGCTGAGTGTGGAAAAGAGCAAGCCCAACTATATTTTCAGAACATGGGATGATGGCACAGAAGCTAAGACTGAAAAGAAGCTATAGCCTGTTAAGTGCTATGTATGCCAGGCTAAGGAGGCTTGGACTTATCCTATAACTAAGAGAAGATAGACATGTGCATAGAAATCAAAATGACTTTATATTATGTACAAGCCACTTCATAGACATTATTGTTTTTGATTATGAAAACAGCTACTCAAGGTAAGTTCTATTATCATATTTGCAAGATGTGTCAAAATTGAGGTCAGCATCAAACCATTTACATGGAAGAGCTGAGATTTGAACATAGGTCTTTCTGGCTTCAAGCCCATGATCTTCTCATTGTACTATGTTGCCTTCTATGCTGTGACAATGTGAAGGATAAATTGGAGAGAAAACACAGTAGAGGCAAGGAGACATAATACAATACAGTACAATACAATACAATACAATACAATACAATACAATACAACACAAGCTCATTGTATTGTTCAGGGAAGAGAAAATGAGATCCTTAATTAAGTATCTCTAGAGTAAAGTGAGATTCAAAAAGCCTAAACCAAAGAAAGAAATTTTTAAGAAAAGGGGACTAGGTTTAACTTGGCAGGTCATTGATAGCCTTCTCAAGAAGCTTCCACTAAAGAGGTGGAAGATAGGGTGAGGGTTAATGGGTGGGAGCCAGATTGCAGTGGCTTGCAGAATAAATGCCAGGTGATGTTATAGGAATGGTTTAAAGGTATGGTTGAGACCCTTCTGTAATATTTTGTTTAAGCTCTTTTACCCCACTGCTATGACCACTCAGCGTAATTCTTTAAGATTATAAAAATCAGATAATTGATATTATCAGAAACTGTGTTGTGGTGATAGACACATTTCCATTTGTCAAGAAAATACACTGAAGGGAAGAAACTGTCTCATAATTTTAGGAATTAATTTCCAAGATATCCAATACCATAGGAAAATCCCAGCTTCAACAAAATGATAACAGATTTCTCATGATGTCTCTGAAAAATTGTACTAAAAAGTATGCCATTCTACCTACATTCAGCCTCTGAAATAATTTACTCCAAGTCAGAAATGAACATTTTGTTTTAAGTAAAAATATAGAAGAGATATTTGAGGTTCTGGTCAACTAACATAACATTGAATACATTTTGCATACTATAGACTAATATAATTATACTGTCACTAATGCTCTATGTTACACTCTATAGAGACTGTACAAAGACTTTAAAGAAAGTCTTTAAGAAGCCCCAAATGTAGTGTTTGTATACAGTAAACTTCTCATTATCCTTACTGAGGACAAGATCTTTGTAAAAATTGGCCTTCTCTATGGCTATTAATAGCTGATCATTAATGGCATGACTGTACATGTCCAAGAAATCAATGGTTCAGACATAGTCTCAGTTATAGCAGCTAGCTTTTCTGTCATCCTTCAAAATCTTGAATTTTCTTGAATTCTAGAGTGTCTTTCAGACTTCTTACAAAGTTCTACATGTATATATCAGTCAGGATCCAGCCAGAAAATAGAAATTACTCTGGATATTTCCAAAAGAGGAGTTTAATACGGGAAATTTGTTGCACTAGTACTGGAAGATCTGAAAAGGCAAGAGGATGGTGAGAAAACCAGAGGTTAGCAAAACTAGAAGTAGAAGGAGAAAGGGAGAAGTCAATGTTACTAAAGTGCCAAAGCAAAGGCCCAATGCCAAATAGAACCAAGGTAGACAACTCAATGGGAGTTGGAGCCACAGATGAGACATACTTGTTAGAGATATTGCTCAGAGGAAAGAGAGAGGAGAAATACCTTATTTTCTCCCTTCTTCCTGATCTCCCGTCTCTCACCTATGCCTCCTATTGGCCAAACCTATCCAAACACCAGAGTGCAAGGGAACCTGGGAAATGGAGCTCCCTCCCAGCACAGAGAAAGGCAGGGAATGCATCTGAGAGCAAAACAGACAGGTGACTAACAAAAAGGGGCTAATACTCAAATAAATATGTTAATCAAGGGGTTGATAAGAAAGCTGAATTCCACAGAAAAACTCAGAAATACAGTGAGAAGAATAATCCTGGTTTCACAAAAAGTTTCCCATAAGTACTGATAATGATAAAATACTAAGGTTTCTTCAAGGATGGAAAAAGTGATGATAATCTCATAAAAGGAGGACATAGTGGGCATCCACATAATAAGGGAAGTTTTGGAACAAGAACTTCCACTGGCACCTTCTTGGATTACCCCATCCCTGCTTTCATCATTTAGCCAACTGAGATAAGTATGTGCAATATTGGATGTGATGTAAAGCTAAGCAGAACTAAAATGTCCTGGGGCTCCATGCTTTCTATTATGTTTCTTCCTCAAAAGTCTGCCATTTCTGGGTCACTTCACAGCTTCTTGGAAATACCATCCTATGGAACTGGTCTCAGCAAAATGTTATTTTCTGGGAATGCTATATGATCATTCATTTCCCAGTCAGAATCAGTTTCTTATGTTGAGAATAAACCATAATTCCCCACTAATGATTCCTCAGCTTATGGTGAGGGAGCTCCATATAGTCTAAAAACCCATGGTGGCTGGCTCTGAGAAGTGCTCCGAAGAATATTATCTATATTATGAGTTCTTTCAGAAGTCAAAACTCTCCCCACTGCTCAGTTTTCACCAATATAATACAAATCTTATTGAAAGCTCTAACTGCAGGCTTTTATATTAATTATCATGATTACAATCTACACAGCATTGAAACCACATTCTCAGTGGTCACAGGGTGCTTTCTACTTGCCTAGAATGCAATGGAAAGGATTGTATGTAATCTTGATGTCCAGAGCTGACTGTCACAACTGATTTCTGGAGAGATTGTGACACTTCTAGAGAAAGCGTTGATGTTAAAAAATGTGCTTGAAACATATCTTCCATCTGAACAAGTTGTATGATTAACTGCCCAGAACCCTAAAACACTTTATAATGGTGAAAGAGTAATTACCGAGTAATTCAAGTAATTCAAGTTGTTCACTCACAACATAATAGTAAGAGTTAACATTTAGTAAGCGCTCACTGCATACCAAGCACTGTTGTATGCACTGCATGTCTATTAACTTCTTTAAACATCACAACTTTATCATTTTCACTTTGAAAATGAAGAAACTGAGAAAAAGGAAGATTAATTTTCTAATGCTAGGAAATTAGAATTTGCCTTAGAATCACATAATCAGTGCCAGAGACAGAATGTGAACCCAGACAGACTGGCTCCAGAGTCCATACTATTAAATACTATGATCCCTGACTTTTTCTTCTAGATGGTTATTAAATTGTCTTGGCCACCTTTCTGTGGCATGTCCAGAGAGTATTTGTGTGAAAGCTTCGGTGTGAAGCTTGGCTTAGCGAACTGAAATTGAGTTAGATGTTATAATGGTAGATTCCATGGCTACATGTAAGCCTCTTCTGTTCTATGAAGTGTATGTTTGCTCAGTAGTTCATATGGAATTTTCAGGACCACATCATAGGAAGAACTGTTATTAACATGGAGTCATTAAAACACCTGGAAATAAGCTTTCAGCAATCTAGTTATTGTAGATTGCTGTAAACAATTTACCTCAATCAAGTTTAAGGGTTTTGTGGTCAAGACTCTTATCCAAGTTTCCAAAATTGGAGAGTCCAGCTGAAATGGTGGTGTTGACCTCTAAGTTAACTGAAGTGCTTATCCAAGGAGCTGGCCAACACATCTTGACAGATTTCACTAGCTCATTCTGTGACTCTAAGGCCAACCACAGGGGCCACCCTACTGAGTTACAAATGGGGAAATAACTCTAAACTTGCTATAGCCATATGCTTCCAGCCTACCTGAGGACTTGCACAATAAATAGGAACATAAATTAAGTTATTGCTCTGTCTGTACACACCGCTTACTCAAACGCACCCCAAAAATTATTTTTGTTGGGATGACAAAGGTAGATCAAGGTGGGACTAGATCATTCTTGCTTCATAATAGTTACACAGGGGTGGTGTCATAGTATTGCTAGCTGTGAAGGCTTTCCTCCAAGAGCTCAACTAATGGAAGCATTTTACTGCTTTTCTAGTTAATTTTTTTTTCTAGTTCTGAGGACTCACAAAAACCATAAAGTAATAATTCTCTGGCCACTTCTTGTTCTGAAGTGGTCTTATTTGTTTCTGTTCCCAAAGCAATCACAAAAAGGGAACTGTATATTCAATAAAAGGGGAGATATATTAAGTATGCCAGGGGTTGCTATGGTTCAGCATTAGTTCTGAGATAGAATGGAACTCAAATTACACAAGCAATGTAATTTTTGCAACATGAAAGAACTATCTTGTTGAAGGCTATTCCAGTTATTTATGGCTACATGTTAAATTACTCCAAAATTTAGAGGCTTAAAACAATAATAATACCTATTTTTCTCATAAATCTAAAATTAAAAATAGCTTGGAGGATAGTTCATCTCTATTCCACTTAATATCAGCCAGTGTGGCTCAAAGGCTGAGGGCTACAATTATCTGAAGACTCATTAATTTACATAAATGATGGTTAATGCTGACTGCCAGCCAAGTTATTAGCTAGGACTTTAAGCCAGAACACCTACCTACATGTGGCCTCTTCATATGACCCAGACTTCCTTAAAACATGATGGCTTGATTCCAAAGGGGCAGGTTCCCTGAGAAAAAAAAAGAAAACCAGGCAAAGGCTGGATTTCCTTCTACGTCCCAGCCTTGGAAATCATGCAACGCCATATCCATCACATTCTATTAGTTGAGGCAGTTAGAAAGACATATGCAAATTCAAGGTTGGAGCAGACCTCACCTCTGAATGGAGACACATCAATGCAATTGTGTGGGAAGAACTTGTAAAATGGGATAAATGTTGGTGAAACAATCTTTGGAAGATACAATCAGCCACAAAGGTCTACTAGTTTCTTTGTTTTAGTCTGCCCAAAGAGAGCAATGACACTTTTAGGGAGGCTTTACTTTCAGCTCTGTTTCTTAGAGAATGCCTATGAAAGTATTTTTCTTTCTCCTTCCCGGATTCAAAGAGAAGATTAAGTCTTTTTCTCTTACTCTAACATTGGCAACATTCCATATAAGGTAAATGAAAGATTATAGGACATATGACTGGCAAAGTTATGTGTATTATAGACAGTATCTTTTCCCATGTCTGTGGTCTTTAGAAATATATTTTTTAATGAGAATCCTGTTCTCTATTTTTATTATTTTTCATTTTAGAGAGAGAGATAAACTGTGAGCAAGGGAGAGGGACAGAGAGAGAGAGAGAGAGAGAGAGAATCTCAGCGAGGGGCTCAATGCCACGACTTTGGGATCATGACCTGAGTTGAAATCAAGAGTCTGCTGCTCAACTGACTGGGCCACCCAGGCACCCCTAGAAATATTTTTATTATGACCTAAGGGGTACATATAAAATGTATATAGATTAAATTTTAACAATTATGATTAGCTTTACAATAATGTGTAAATTATATTACATACCATTATTGCTGGATGCCTGTGCTTTTTTGTTTGAAAATATTAGTGTTAGTATTTTCCTCATACTTTTAACCTATTAGAAATATTATCAAGTGAGTGAATGTGATTTGTTTGCAATGCAAAAAAAAAAGCTATGCAACCAAAAATAATCATTTTATCTTTGAATTTTTAGGTAACATATCAGATGTGATCAAGGTCAACATTTTTTGGCAATCCATGTGATTGAGATGATTTGGTGAGATTCAGTGAAATGACAATATTTTTCCAAAGAGGACAAGAGCTGTAATGGTATTTCAAATCATACAGTGTGTACATTTGAGGATGAGATGATTATGAAGCTATCATACCTTTTGTAAATATTTTGCTTTGGTCTCAATTTTGCTAATTGTGCTATATCACATTCTGTCATATATTCTGAATTAAGGAGAAAAATCATGGAATATCTTAAAAAGATAGATTTCTGTGCCTAACACGATGATAAACACAGCTGAAGAAAATGACCACCTCACCTTAACTCAGAGGATATTTCTTAGTGGGAGAAAAGAGTTCTATCAGAAAAGGAGGGTTGTTGATCCTAACAATCAGAGTAGCCAAAAAAATGAAGTAAAGGCAGAAGCGTCTTAGATTTATGGGCAACATTCTGCATACTGCTGACAAGGGTAAAATTCTATCATATTTTTCAAGTTGGTAATTTTGTAAAGAAAGAAAAGACAAGAAAGGAAAATCTGCTGCTTTTGTTTTAGGAACAAAGCTCTAAAACAGCATTGTTTTCAAAGAGACATGCTCTGAACATTTGTGGACAAGAACCAAAGCAGGGTTTTTTGTGGAGGTTATTTTGTTTGTTTTTGTCTTTGTCATGTCTGTACTTTCTAAAATTGCCCTGGTAACTGAATTTTAAGGCTATTGCTCAAACCTGGTAGATTTGAGGCAAATTATTTATAAAAGACTTGAATAAGGCCATCTGTAAAATTAGAAGCTATGAATTGGAATGATTAAAAATTAAAAAAAAAAACAACCTGACTTTCAGCAAAGACAAAATTGTTAGTGAATCAAGATAATTTTCTCAAATAGGTGTCTGAATCTGCAAGAAGGGGTGAAAGAATAAATAGCTGAGAGGCCCAGTTATTACAGGTTAATGCAGAATAAATAGCACAACTGGAATGTCCATTCCCCACCCACATACTTGCACATATTAGTAATGGCACTTCTGTCAATACATACATATAAGTCACTTTTATTCTTTTACACTTGTACTGGGTGTATGGAGAAGCATAAAAATGAAGAGAAGAAGAACGAGAAGGGGAGGTCATAATATAATAATTTCAGGACTTCATGTTTTAAATATGATTTCAATCTCATCTATCTTCCCCCCCCCCCCCCCCCCCCGTAACTGAATGAATCAGTGTTTCAGGAAGTCCTTCCACCTGAGTTGACAGTGATGATGTAAACTAAGAGAAGAAAATGGCAATGATGTTTGAAGAAAGGAATAAAAGAAAGATCTGGAAGAAAGGAGGATATAGGGGAATCAGCGGTGAGATGAAGGAAAGCCCAAAAAAGAGAAAAGAGAATGAATTTGGAAATAAGGAAGAAAGGAAATGCAGACAAGGAAAAAGGTGGAAACAAAAACTGAGGATCTTGTAAGCCAGATGCTGGCCCACTATGGTTCATTAACTAAACCCAGCCTGTTGTCTAGGCACAGTCCCAGCAATGTTTTTACATTTTTAATTGGTTAAAAAAACCAAAAGAACAATATTTTATGACACACAAAATTGCATGTCCATAAAAAAGCCTTATTAGTTTTTATTAGTTACATAAAAACTTGTGTCAATAAATAAAGTTTTATTGAGACATACCTAAGTCCATTTGTTACATGTTGTTTATGGTTGCTTTTGTGCTACCACAGCAGAGTAGAGTAGCTGTGAGAGAGACTGTATGGCCTTCAAAGACTAATATATTTATGATCTGGCCCTGGCAACCCCTGGAGAAACCTATAAATATTTATAAAATATCATCTATGTGCTCAGCACCATCCTCTATGGAGAAAACAAAAGAAAAGAGAAAATCATGGAGACCTAGTTCCTATCCTCTGGGACTTCCAATCTAGTTGCAGAGGGGAAAACTAGTAACAGCTGTTCCTCATCTTACTAGTATCTACAAAACTGGCATTAATGTATGGTTTATTTCTTCGTTATTCTTGCTGAATTGGATACCTTGTAAGCAGAACTCAGGCATTCTGAAAACAGTTGCATTCTTAAAATTCCTATTTATATCCTTAACCTGTAGTTTAAGGTGATCATCCACATGTCCAACAAACACAAAATACCACAAAGGCTTGACCTTGAATGGATAATCCAGCAAAACCAGTCTCTGAGTGAGACAGTTCCTAAAAGAAAGGAAGGTTTTGGTGGAAGACATATACAAACATCTGAGAATAAATGTGACCCTTTATGCCAAGTTGTCGACCCAAAGGGGATAGAATAGGTTATCCTTATTGGATTAAAATAGAAAAAAAATGGCCTCGTGCTTTGTTTGCAATAAATTTCTCCCCAACCCCAAATTAAGCTAGCTTCTTCCCCATTGCCCATGAGCCTGACTTAGAGAGATGGGAAAGGAGAGGGACCACTCACTCCCCTCAAGTGTTTTCTTCAAAAGTGGCAATTTGTCAGTGCTCTTTAAGCCTCCACTGTCTGATATGATGGCGGCTAACCAAGTATAGCTATTGAGCACTTGAATGTGCCCAGTCCAAATTGAGATGAGCTGTAATTATGAAATAATACTCCATGTTAAACACTTATTAAAAAAAAGAAATGCAAAACATCTAAGATTTTTTTCTAGATCTTAATTACATGCTGAAATGATATTTGAGATATATTTAGTTGGACAACCCATTTGGTTTTTATTAATTTCACCTATTTCCCTTTACTTAAAAAAAAATTTTTTTTTAAATATTTATTATTGAGAGACAGAGAGAGACAGAGCTTGAGCAGGGGAGGGGCAGAGAGAGGAGGAGACACACCACCTGAAGCAGGCTCCAGGCTCTAAGATGTCAGCACAGAGCCCAACGTGGGGCTCCAACTCACAGACTGCAAGATCATGACCTGAGCTGAAGTGGGATGCTTAACCAACTGAGCCACCTAGGCACCCTTATTTCCCTTTACTTTTTAAACTGTGAATACTACAAAATCTAAAATCACCTATGTGGTTTGCATTATATTCCAAGTGGACAGAACTGCTTTAACATGTTGATTTAATGGTTGGTAGGCCTGTGTTAAAGGAGTAGTTGCATGACCCCTTCCCTTATCTCTGTCAAGTCTTTGCTCAAATGTCAACTACTCAACAAAGTCTCTCAACATAAATTATAATTCCCCAAATTCCCAATCTTCTTATCCAGTTCTTTTTCTTTATGGTTAACATTCATCATTTTCTAGCTCACTATATAGCTTACTTATTTATTATATTTATTGTTCATGGTCTTTCTCCCCATCTCTGCCCTCTATAAGGCAGAATTATTGTATCCGTTTCCCTCACTGATCCATCCCCAGTACAGGGAACAATGCCTAGTACTTGATGGGTAATTTTTTTAATGTTTGTTTATTTATTTTGAGAGCAGAGGGAGGAGCAGAGAGAGAGGGGGGTGGAGAGAATTCCAAGCACAGAGCCCAACATGAGACTCGATCTCATGACTGTGAGATCATGACCTGAGCTGAAATCAAGAATCATACACTTAACCAACTGAGCCACCCAGGCACCCCTTGGTGGTTAATTTTTTTAAAAATATCTGCTGAATAAATGAATGGTAACTGTTAAAAGAAATTGCAAAATATTCTATTGAGACATTGATGACCAGTATTTGACAACTTTAGGTGAGGTTGTCAAAGGATGGTGCTTATTTTAAGCTTCCTTCCTGGCAAGCCTCCCTCCAACTCATACCCAGATCTTTCCCCCAGGCTTCCCCCTCCCTCTCTCCATGTTGAGACCTGGCTATATGTTCTCTTATCCTGCTTCTAGACCAGTTAGAGACTTAGGACTTGGCTACCAGAAATCAGATATTGACCCTGGAAGAGTATTACTAAGCCTACCCCATGCAAATGAATTGATATGCAGTTTCTTAACAAAATATTTCTTAGATGCAATTTACACACATGCCTTCATCTAACTGGATTAAAGTAAGACAAAGTGAGATCTGTTCATTAATCTGGGTTTGAACTGAAAGCCATCATCCACAGAAGCTCTTAAGAAATGGTATGTAAAACAAACAAAAAGCAGAAAGAGGCTCATCAATACAGAGAACAAACTGATGCCTGACAGATGGGAGGGGCTGGGGATATGGGAAAAATGGGTGAAGGGGAGTAGGAGGTCCAGGCTTCCAGTTATGGACTGAGTAAGTCACATGGATGAAAGGCATAGGGAATATAGTCAATGGTATTGTAATAGTGTTGTCTGGTGACAGATGGTTGCTACACCTGTGCTGAGCACAGCATGTAGACTTGCAAATCTCTCTGTTGTACACCTGAAAGTAATGCAACATTGTGGGTCAACTACATGCCAATAAAAAAAGAAAAGAAAGGTATGTAAAACACTTCTGGGTGCTGAATCAATGACATCAAATATATAATAGTGCAAACCATCAGAAATTGGGCTATGGGTATTAATGACACTCCAAACTTTTCATATCAGAGGAATAAAAAGAAATATGACTCTAAAAATAGTCCAAATCATCCAGCAGTTCTTGACTTGATACAAAACACATCAAATTTCATACTCCTCAGACTTCTGCTTAAGTTTTAATATATTAAGTTATACCCAAACCATATCTAAATGGAGATTCCTTATATACATAAAGAATTATTATAGTATCTGCTCATTTCTTATATCAAAGTTGCTAATATTCATTTCACTTTCCTTTTTTCCTTTATATAAGAAGAGAAATGGTCTCATTTTTGCATAGTCCTTACAATTAAACCTACCACTCAGCTTCTTAGTGCAAACCTTATATCAAAGTAGAGCTGACAACTCTTATTATGTGACCCAAGAGTTGCATTTGTTGCCTCATAATAGTTCCCCAAAGGAAGTCTCTGCCTTTGTGGGTGATATACTCACCATCAGAGAGTCACTCATTTGTCCACATTATATAATTTGAGATAAGACTTTTTATCTTTAGAAGTCTTTGTTGGGGTGCCTGGGTGGCTCAGTCAGTTGGGCGTCCAGCTTCAGCTCAGGTCGTGATCTTGCAGCTCGTGAGTTTGAGCCCCGTGTCTGGCTCTGTGCTGACAGCTCAGAGCCTGGAGCCTACTTCAGATTCTGTGTCCCCCTCTCTCTGCTCCTCCCCCACTCACGCTCTCTCTCTCTCTCTCTCTCTCCCTCTCAAAAATAAATAAAGCTTAAAAAAATTTTTTTGATAAAAATAAAAAAAGAAGTCTTTGTTAAAAGTCGGAACTCCATGGAATGCTCTCCATGACTAAGGTATCATCAGACATCGTATATTAGTGTAAATTAGTACATCAAGTTATTTTCCTATTTAATCAAAATCAGTTCACATTTGTGTTCTGAGAAAATGAGGCATAGGAGATGAAAGGTGATGAGAAGTTCAGGAAATGGGAGAGTGCTATATTTACAGTATTGGCGTTCATCCAGAGTAGAGAGGATTCCTTGCAGAATGGAAATAAAAGGCTTTGGTCAGTCACGAGGAAGCCAGGAGCTGGGAGAAGGGAGAAAGGACCAGGATGAGCAAACAGAGATGGGAGGTAGGAAAGGGCTGTGTAGAAATTTCAGTTAGTACTTCACGGCTCCTCTGCTCTCTCTCACTCATCATTAATATTGGTCAGAATGCCTCTTTTCATTTAATAAATTACTGCCTTACCCAAGGACCTGGCAAAACCCAGAAGTTACACTTACATTGGAAAATTTGAGCAGAATTCAATTAAAATTACTTTTCACAAAGATGTGTACAGGGTTTCAGAGAAGTAAGAAGACACGGTATAGAAGACTAACAACAGAAGGGAACTGTTACCAGCTCTGTGTCTGAAAACAAAAAGGGAGGGAGAGTATTAGAGCCCAGATACAGAACTGGATGGAGCGGTACTGACAAGGGCTGTGGCTTTGGCGGTGGAACAAAGCTACTCTTCAGCAACCTGGCAGACAGGAAGGCAGAGAATAAATACCCTGACCTCACACTCCGCCCTGCCCCCAACTTCCTGCTGGGGCCTCCATTGACCAGACCCCACCATTGACAAGAAGTCCTGTTTTGTGCAAGGGAGACTGGCCTCTTTTTAACATGGTAAGAGAGGAGTGCCTGCGTGACTCAGTCGGTTAAGCATCTGACCCTTGATTTTGGCCAGGTCATGATCTCACGGTTTGTGGGTTTGAGCCCCTCATCCAGCTTTATGCTGACAGCGCAGAGCCTGCTTGGGATTCTCTCTCTGTCCATCTCTCTGCCCCTTGCATGCGCTCTCTCTCTCTCTCAAAATAAATAAATAAGCTTTAAAAAATTTAACATGGCAAGAGAAATAATCTGTTTCTGTCAACTTTTTATATACTATTATATTTTTAATAAATTGTTCTTCAGTTCAAAGTGAGTTAATGTTTTCCTCATCTCCATTTTTAGTCAAGGCTTAAGACTGAGAGCAGATTTGTACAGGAACTAAATTCTGGGTTGAAAATAATGCATCATATTGGAGACAATGGAGTACAAATGTAAAGTGCCCCTAACTTATAACAGATTTTTATTAGTTGTTGCAACTGTATTCAATCAACTGTACCCAAGCAACTGAACTAAACTATTCAAACAAAAGCCAAAAAAATGACAGGCCCATGAAAAAATTATTTTGGAAGCTGGAAGCATTTGCCTTGGTATCACACTCTTAAGTTACTTGAAAATTTTGTACACAGAGACAGACACAGGCTGCACAAAAAGCCACGTGTACCCCTACAGCCAGCAAGCTAATTGGTATCCAGTAGCTACCAAGTGCATAATTAAGTGAAAACGAAGGGAAAAGATACCATTGCCATGGTCAGAAAAATGAATAATTGGGATGTCAGCTCTACGCTAACAACCTACAGGTGATAAAGTACTGAAATGAGTTTTCAAGTTAAGGGAAGGTAGGATGTATTTCTAGAGTTCTGTTTTCTATAACCACTAACAAATAAATATAATATAGAACTTCAAGGTCCTAAACATTAACATTCATACCCTGCATAGGAAAGAATCACTGTTTCCAAGTCTGAGGTTCACTACTTTTCCAATTACAATTCCAACGCTTTCCTTTTTTTCTCTTTCCTTTCCTTTCCTTTCCCTTCCTTTCCTTTTCCTTCCTTCCTTCCTTCCTTCCTTCCTTCCTTCCTTCCTTCCTTCCTGTTTTAGAAGAGAGAGCAACCATGAGTGAGGAGAGGGGCAGAGGGAGAGAGAGAGAGAGAGAGAGAGAGAGAATCTTAAGCAGGCTCCATGCTCAACATGCAGCCTGACACAGGGCTCAATCCCATGACTCCAGGATCATGCACCTGAGACAAAATCAAGATTCAGATGTTCAACCGACTGAGCTTCCCAGGAGCCCCCCCAACATTTTCCATAAAACAAATGCATAAGTTGGTTAACAGTCCCCAGGAAATAGTGCTGTTCTGGGTTGGGGAAGTTTGTTTATCGGGTTTTGCTGATTTTAGCAAATACTTTTTTCTTAAACCAATGAGCTTGTAGTAAAAAGAACAAAGTCAAGGCTATGACAGATGTATGATTTTTTTTTCTAAAAAGCTTTGCTTTCATTCCTGGAAAAGAAGAAAGAGTCTGAAATCAGCCCTTCAACAGTTCACAGAAATTTACTGCAACTCCACTCTTTGAAGCCAGTGCTGAAGGCACCAGAGATTTTGTAGTTACTGTGTTTGAGCACTGGTATTCCAACAATTTAGCACAGTTGATAATGAGTCTCTATCTGTATGTTTGCCTTGGCTTAATGATATCAAATCAAAGACAGGAACTTTTTAATCCACTGAATACTTACTATTTTCCCAAAGCCAATGTTCTCACTGAAAAATGACTGGATGTTAACTGAAGGCAAAGAAATTCACTTTTAAAAAAATCTAATGATATAGAAATTGCAAATTCCTACCTTTTCTACCACTGATGACCATTTCTATCCAAGATAGTATTACTTCTACATGTACTAGGTGAGCATATGAATTGTTACAACTTGTGTCTATTTTACTTGGTAAATTCTCATAGTACACCAGTTATTACATACTTATAATACTATGCCAATTTTATAGTAAACAAAATTACATTCCATCATAAATAGAATCTAAATACAAAGCTTCTGGAAATGATCCAGTATTTATGATTTATGATTTATATCTTTTTTAAAAAGATATTTATCTTTTTGCATATTATTTTTTCAAGAGTCGTGTTTTTAAATAATTTGCACTAGGTTTTATAAGTATATTAACAGTTATGTAGACAGTAAATGTGTATTCTGGTCTTGATATTACTCAGGATGGTTTAAATTCTTAATCCTCCCCTTTTTAAATACATTTTCTTTTAACCTTTGTTTACTTTTGAGAGAGAGACAGACAGACAGAACACAAGTTGGGGAGGGGCAGAGAGAGAGGGAGACACAGAGTGTGAAACAGGCTCCAGGCTCCGAGCTGTCAGCACAGAGCCTGATGCGGGGCTCAAACCCACAAACAGTGAGATCATGACCTGAGTTGAAGTCGGACGCTTAATCAACTGAGACACCCAGGCACCCAATCCTCCCCTTCTTTTAAAGTAGTGTTTTATTTCTTTATGTTGATTTATTTCTTGATTGGATAGAGAAGTGTACAGGGAAAGCATTCAGGTTTTGGGGGGCTGAAACATAATTTTAGGAGCTCTATTCAAGAAAAAGGATACACAACTATGATTACTCATTTTAGTGTATGCAAATGGTAGCTTGGTAAAAAATTAGGGATGAAGACAAATTTTCATTCAGGATGAGAAATAACAAATTGCAAAATCTTAAAATATGAACAAATGCTACAAATTTCATACATTCAAGAAAATAACATAGTATTTGTATTAATTAATTGCCTGGTATACTTCTATAATGTACACATTTTCCTACATTTTTTATTGCATCTTCTTTATTCACCTCTTCATAACAACTTTCTAATATCATCTTTTTTTTTTTAATGTTTTTATTTATTTTTGAAAGAGGGAGAGAGACAGAGCATGAGCGGGGGAGGAACAGAGAGAGAGGGAGACACAGAATCCAAAGCAGGCTCCAGGCTCTGAGCTGTCAGCAGAGCCCGGTGCGGGGCTCGAACCCACAAACTGTGAGATCATGACCTGAGTCGAAGTTGGACGCTTAACCGAGTGAGCCACTCAGGTGCCCCTCTAATATCATCTTCTATACAGAGAAGCATAAGAGAATCCCCATAGCACAATTTGTTTCTTCTTACGGATGGTTCCAAAAATTACTTTAATTTCACAACTTGTTACTGGTAATGTAACATAATTCTTTTGGATCCTTGTCATATCTGGGAAAACGACTGTCTGGTGTCTTTCATATAGAGTGGAACAGTTGAAATATTCACAGACTCCCTTCAGCTGTATATATTTCAAACTCTGCTTCTCGTTCCCAATCCACTCACCTCAGGGGTTGGGTCTGCCTCTGCATCTTGATATCAGATGCCTTTAACTGTCTGCTTGAAGAATTTCCTTTGTCTTTGAAATTCAGAAATTTTATGTTTATGACTGTGTAGTTTGCTAATTAATGTGCCTGGTATTTTTTTTTTTTAGCCCTTTTGTTATAAAAATCAATTCTTTATTGACTCCGGTTTGTGGGTTTCTTCTATCATCAACTCTTGAAAGTCCTCGTGCATATCCTGAACCACTGACATCTCCCTTCCAAGTCTATTACCTCTTCTCTCTTCATTTTTATTTCTTTAATCTTCTCTCAGTAATGGGAGAATTCCTGAGTTGTCTTCCAATTCACTGGTTTTTATGTCTGCCATTTAAATCTGCCATTTACTTCTTCCTTCACCATCAGGTTTCGCCTCTGGGACATGTTTCCTGACCTCACGCCTTCATATAAATGAGGTGTCCTCACAATTTCTAGTAAGAAAATTAATCACATATATTAGATTGTGAGTAACTTGTTCTGTGAGTGTTCTGCAAGATGAGCAAACATTTCTAATAAATTTTAACTTAATAAATGAGCTATGTCTTGCAATACAAGTACTATGTGACAGCGAGGGTCACACGATCACAACTCTGCCATTGGCTATTAAAATTCGTTTTGATATACAAGTGCTTTGGATTACAGGCATGTTTCCAGAATGAATTATGCTCGCAAACCACTGTTTTACTGTGTTCTAAAGTGTTGTTTTGTTTCTTGCGTTGTCCATTTCATAAGGGATTTTGTCAGAGATTGTGTAAATCCCTGCTTAGCCTTTCAAAGTCAGGAGAGGGTAGCAGGGTAAAGCTTAGATTTTTGTTGTCATTAATGCTTTATTTATTTTTTAATTTTTTATGTTTACTACTTTTTGAGAGAGAGACAGAGCACTAGCAGGGGAGGGGCATAGAGATAGGGAGACACAGAATCTGAAGTAGGCTCCAGGCTCTCAACTGTCAGCACAGAGCCTGGTGCAGGGCTTGGACCCATGAACCATGAGACCATGACCTGAGCCAAAGTTGGATACTTACCCAACTGAGCCACTCAGGCGCCCCAATTATTGCTTTCTTTAGAGGACGAATCTTTTGAGGAAAGTGGAAAGTGGACATAACATTGGGGGGCATCACCCTTGAACTGGAGTGTCTTCCCAGTGGTACTTGTGGCAGCCCACCATCGCCCCATTCCCTGACTGTGCAAACCTTGTTTGGGTTAGCTATCACAGAGCACTCCTTGTTCTTTGAACGTATGTATGACCATCTCGGAAATAGTGTTTGTCCCCAGTTCCTAACCTCCAGTGATAAAGTATCTTTTATATGCTAATAAAATGACTGGCACCTGGGGCCCCTAGATGCCTTCGGATCACCAGGAAGCCAAGGCATGATTAATGGGTTGAAATTTCCAGCCCCACACACTGACTTCCAGGGAGGGGAAAGGGGCTGTAGGGTGCATTAAATCACTAATGGCCAATGACTTAATCATATCTATGTAATTAAACCTCCATAAAAATCCCTAAACAATGGGTTTTGGGGAGCTTCTGAGTTGCCGAACACATCCACCTGCCAGTAGGGTGGTGTACCCCACTCCAGCCCTGCATTCAGGATCCTTCCAGGCTTCACCCTGTGTACCTCTTCATCTGGCATTTATACCCCTTGTCCCTTTATATCCCTTGTCCATATATATTCCATATATACCCCATATATATCCCATTAAACTGGTAAACCTTAGTTGAGAATTTCCCTGTGTTTTGTGAGCTATTCTAGCAAATTAGCAAACCTAAATGGGATAGGAGGGGGAACTCCAAGTTGTAGCCATGTCAGACAGAAGTGTGGGTAACCTGAAGACCCAATACTTGTGGCTGAAATCTGAAGAGAGGGCACTCCTGGGGTGCCTGGGTGGCTCATTTGGTTAAGCATCCGACTCTTGATTTCAGCTCAGGCCATGATCTCAGGGACGTAGGATTGAGGCCCCTGTCGGGCTCCGCACTGAGCATGGAGATTGCTTAAGATCCCCTCTCTCTCCCTCTGCCCACCTCCCCTACTGGCACTAAATAAATAAATAAATAAATAAATAAATAAATAAATAAAACAAGGACAATCTTGTGGGACTGAGCCCTTAAATTTGTGGGGTCTGGCGCTTACTCTGGCTATTCAGTGTCAAAAGTGAATTGAATTACAGGACCCCAGGTTGGTGTCAGAACTAGTCGATGTCAGAAGGAAAAACAATTAACAGCATACCTTGCCCCAGAGAAGTGCAAGATTGGAATGAAAGCCATTTTCTATTGTTCTATGTGGCACAAAATCACTAGTCTCTGGTGTCTTAGCTTAAACCTCCACGTGCATTTCTTTAAACGCGTTGGTGCTTACCTTTGCCTCCAACTCCTTTCCCTGCTGACTTAGGAAGGCCAATTACCTCAGTGTGATTTAATAAAGAAACAGAGGAGGAAGAAAGTTACTTGTCTAAGAGGAGTAACAAATCAAACTACCAGAAAGATTTAAGTATTTAAAATGTCTAAGTGGGATGGAGTTACTCTATTAATTCAGGTCCAACCTACTGTTCTGTTCAATCTTCTAGTTCTAGTCTGTATATTCTACTTTGTTATTGGCCAGCTGCCTAAACTTTTAGAGTATCACTGTTTTTTATGTGATACCTGTAGGCTTTTATGTATTATCTCTTCGAATAATGATAATTTTCTCTTAACAGGAATGTCTTTACTATTTCATTGTTTTATGTATTGGGTGCTTGCTTAAAATAAACATCCTTTATCATGTCTAAAAATTGTCCTTCTAGTCTAGTTTTTTGTTTTTGTTTTTATTTGTTTTTAATGAATAGGACGTTAAGTATTACCAGATGCTTTTCAAACTCTACTGAGACCTCAATGCCAAATAGTTTATTTATTGTTCAAAAATGTTGTTAACAAACTCACGAGTATTGAAACATGTTTGCATTTAAAAAAATTTTTTTAATGTTTTATTTATTTTTGAGAGAGAGAGAGAGAGAGAGAGAGGGAGAAACAGAGTATGAGGGGAGGAGGGGCAGAAAGAGGGAGACAGAATCCATGAAGCAGGCTCCAGGCTCTGAGCTGTCAGCACAGAACCTGACATGGGGCTCCAACCTGTGAACCACAAGATCATGACCTGAGCCGAAGTCGGACACTTAATCGATGAAGTCCCCCAGGGCGCCCTGAACCATGTTTGCATTTTTAGAATAAGCCCTACTTGGCTATGGCATATTATTCTTTTAGCGTAATATTGAAAACAAATTGCTTTCATTGTTTTAAATTTTTATCATTTTTGAAAGTTTGCTTCATATTCACAAGTGAAATGGTTCGTGGTTGATTTCTTTTCAGCTCTTTGTTACCTTTTGATATACAGGGATATGATAAATGCATAAAATGAACCAGTACACTTTTTGTCTTTTCCTGCATTAGAGAATACTTGAAATAAAATGAAAACTACTCATCTCTGTTAGGTGTTAAAAACTCATCCATAAAATTGTCTCAGTCCAACACTTTTTTTTGGAAGTAAGCTTTCTGAGAAACAATATTTACTTTTTGTAATTACATGAGAAAAATGTAACCATTTATGATTTTGTTGTCAAAAAGTTGTCTACAGGTCATCAAAAAGAAAATTATAAAATCATCTTAGTATCGCATTCCAGAGTGCATATTAACCTTTTGCTTATTATTTTGATTCATATTTTTCCAATATTTATCTTCTTATCACTGATAATGCCCACTCATGCCTCCCATCTGTGCACATAAACACAATGCATTTGCTTTACTGCTTCATTACCTGGCTTGTCTCTCACTCTTTTAACTTAGCAGTATATTGCAAAACTCTTTCCATGCCAATAAAAGTGTCTAATAATATCCTTTTTATTGGCTACCATTTTTTTATGGTAATGGGACACTGTAAGTTATTTGATCAGTTGTGGAGGATCAGCTTTTAGACATTTTGACCTCATCTTTCATGATCACTGTCTCCCAAGAACATCCTTTCTCAGAATGATTGCCTCCTTTTGACGGCTGGGCATTCTCACCTGTCTATTCTGTGGTTTACCTGTTGACCCATCCTTACAAAAGCAGGTAGAGATTTATCCATTGCTGTGAATTTAAACAGTTTCATCAGAAATTGCAAGTATACCTGTCCAAACCTTTGATCAAAAAAGGAAGGGAAAAAAAAGTCCAGAAAAATTGGCTCTGCTTTCTCAGATTGGTGGCCCATTAGTTTGTGGACTCAGAAAGGAACTCCAAGACAAAAGCTGTTATACTCAGGAGCTGCCTTGAGTTTGGGAGAACTTCTTTTCTCCTTTGCATGGCAGCCAGCCACCTCAAGCAGCTTCCCCTTTCCTAACTAGCACAACTGCCCTCATTAGGAGCCTGCTAAGGGAGCCCTGGCTGTTTGCCTAGAAATGGCCATCTACATCAAGTGTGAGTTCAAATAATTGAAGAGTCGTGGCAGGTATGCTCTATGTAGTCTATGGTCACTGTCACAGACATTTGTACCTCAGAGACCTCTCGAAACACCCCTCCCCCTTTCCTCCAACTCGTATCTGAAGTGGGAGGTACTTTCACCTACTGATAAATCTGGATCCTTATGCAGTAAGCCAACCATTGGTTGTTTGGCCCATTACTCAACCCAATTTAGCTGCATGGTATCTCTCATTAATTCCATTCATTTGAAAAAAGCAATGGTGCCCTTTCCTGGCTCCAGCAATGCTCTAGAGTTTCCTCTACATTTTCATGAGAATTTGGGGAAAGGGAGGCTCCAAATAGGCCTTCTGATTCCCATCTTGAAGCAGAAGCATTGTAGTTTTTTTTTTCCTGTGAAACAGGCTTTCATGTAATATACTTTACCCAAAACATTTATCTGAAAAATAAAGATTCCCTAGTAAGAAGTTGTTCTCATTAGTTTTCTCCTACATTTTCCTCCTTACCTTTGGAATTCATTGCACACCAACTAGCCCTGATGCTTTGGTTCCCTGAAAGCAAGATGGAAGATATTCACTAGACTGAGGGCTCAAGGTGATCAGAGTCTGTGGTCTTTGTACCTCTAGCATCTCCCATAAAAATGGGTGCTTAATAAATATTCTTGATATAATGGAGGAAATCGCTATGCACAATACTGCTTCTTTAACACTGGGTGACATGCAGAGTCACCGACAACTTCAGGAAACACTGGGGCAGAATGACCACACACAGTGCTACTCATGTCCTTTCCAAAGGTAGAGGAAAAAGTAGTATACTTCAACTGCATAGACAGGAATTGTGATACCATAAACCCAACCTAGGACTTGGGGTCACAATGAGGAAAATCCATCAAGGCAGATTTCGTAAAGATCAGAACATACCACACTTCATCATTTTCCTCTACCTGAAATGTAGAAAAGACCCTGTAATGGTAAGGAGGAAGGGTAGGAGGAAGGTACTTATTCCAAGATGATTTGCTTCCTCTAAATCCATGAGAAACATATTTTGGAATTTTCACTAGAAGACTAAGATCCTTAGATTTAAAGTCATATGAGTTCAGGAAATTGATACTTGGCCAGGAATTTAAAGACTGCTTTCTTTATTAGGTAAGAAAATAATTTCTGAATTTACTAATGTTTTTGTAACATGAGTCCCTTTTTAAAAATCTAAAATGTGAAAAAAATTTTTCTATTTTAAAACATTTAAAATGTGGGAATAAACTTTGTAAATGAAATGGCTAATATTCATCTATAAAGTAGCTATTTTTTTAAAAAAATCAGTAACAGACTGCTGCTGATTGTCTTACAGTTGAAAGAGCTGAAAATGTGGAAAAATTCTTTATCATAAAGAGGAATATGCCATTAAAAAATAAAAAGCTATTTAGGAAAACATAAAAAAAAACCCAACAACTAAGAATGATATGATGTGATAGAATTTTTTAAAGACAAATAATCCGGGTACCCGGGTGGCTCAGTCGGTTGAGTATCTGACTCTTGATTTCAGCTCAGATCATGATCCCAGGGTCATGGGATTGAACCCTGCATGGGGTTCTGTGCTGAGTATGGAGCCTGTTTAAGATTCTCTCTTTCTCTCCCTCTGCCTGTCACCCCTCTCGTGCTCTCTCTCTCTCAAAAATTAAACCAAAATAAAATAAAGATAAATAATTCTTCCATTTGGCAAATAATTATTGGTGATCTAGTATATGACAGGTACTATTCTAGACGTTGGGGATCAATAAAAAAAAATTCCCTATCCTCATGGAGTAATAATCTAGTATAGACAGAAGGTAAACAAAGCAAGTAAATAAAATATTTAGTATGTGATGAAGTGATAAGCACAGATGAGGGGAAAAAGTACAGAGGTGAGGATTGTATTAGTTTCCTGTTGCTGCCATAATAAATTGTGAGGTGACTTAAAAAAATAACATACATTTCTTATCTTACAATTCTGGAGGTCAGAAGTCCAAAAAGGGTTTCACCAAGCTAAAACCAAGTTGTTGGCAGGATCGTGCTCCTTCTGAAGGCTCGAGGGGAGAATGTGTTTCCAGCCTGTTCCGGCATCTGGAGGCTGCCCACATTCCTTAGCTCCTGGACTCCATCCAGCAATGGCATCACTCCCACCTCTGCTTCTATCATTTACCCTTCTCTGATTCTCACTCTCCTGCCTCCCTCTTATGAGAAACTTTGGGACTACCTTGGCCTCACCCAGATAATCCAGGATCATCTCTCCATTATAAAGTTCTTACCCGGCTATGGATTCCAGGCACCCAGTATTGACTGCCCTGCATTTTGTGAGGCTAAAACCAAGATTTTCATCTACTCTATTTTCTGTAGAGGTCTCCAAGTCTCTGTAATGCTCTTTGGCAGCACTAAATACTCAGTCCTGGGTACATCATTTTGCTAGGGATGATTGTTTTAAGGGGTTGCATATTACTTGTTTCCTACAAATGATAAACTTGAGGCCAGTGCTATGGAAAGCTTGTATGTCCTATTAACCCTTTGAGTTCCTTAGAAAGCGAGAAATTGACATTAAACTAATAAAACTTCTGAGGTTCCAAGAGAATGACTCCTCTCCCTGAAAAAATAGTTCAGGCTGCACATGCATGTGCTCAGAGAACCTCACCCCTCCCACGTACCCAGAGTTCCCACATCAAGACTACTAAACTGAATAATAAATTGGAGAGAATGGCTTTTGAGCTTTCATTTTAATGTTCTAAGCTTCTTTTTAGCACACAAGGATAATGGCATTTATTTATAGAATTTAATTTTGTTAGATTTTAATATCTACAAATTGTAACTTAAAAGGGAGGCTTTGTTTATGGAATTTATAATTTCTTCCTAGGACTATGATCATTGAAAAATGTTATATTTGTGAAATCTCTAAGTTGTTGAAATTGTACTAGTGGAATTTCTATGCATTTTATTATTGGAATGTCTTGATGGTAGTATTTGATCTCTGAAATGACCTGGGACACCATGTAGGTTGGGAAATAGAATAGGAAATGAACACTCAGCCTTGGATCCAAACTGGCTTTGAAAGTAGTTGAATTAATCTATTTCTCTGACCCACTTCAGAGCTTTCTGCATCAAAACTACCCTACTCACTGGAAGTCCCAGAGGGGTCCTTGGTGGAGGGATGCTTGATATTAGGAGTGACCCCATAAAAGAGGGAGCAGGATTGTCCCTGGAGGGGGGGCAGCCACACTCCTGGCTGCCCGTGGATTCAATGGTGATTTCAGTGGATTGAGAGAACTAAGACCCAGGAAAGACTAGGAAGGAACTCTCTCCACATCAATGACATTTCTTTCCATGTTGAAGTTGCTCCACTAATAGAGGAGCAGTCCTGGCTTTTCTGCCCCTCCTCAACCTCCCCCCATCCAAGTTTTCCAAGGAAGGGTGACTTACCTAATTGGTAAATTTGAGAAGAATAAATTTGGTACATTCACCAGACTTGTCTGCTCACTGATAACCCTTTGGGAGGCCCAGCCCAATGCAGAACTATCTTGACTTGGAACCGGGTAGAAAAGTCTACCCAATTCTACGGTTCATATTAAGAAGTCCATGGGGCTTTAATGCCAACTGATAGTCTTTGTCAGTAATAAAGGTGATATTTGGGCCCCTTAATGTTTGTCTTATATCTCAGTTGACTCAGAACCTAGGCATGAAAGAGTGATGCTATTTGCTGGGCCCCTGAAAGATCCCACCAACGGAGAGAAAGAAGTGTTCTTTCTGCTGGAGTTACTAAATTAACAGATTAGAAACCCGGAGCTGCTGGTAGACATCTCATCATTGTATTTGGGAGTGTGGGAAGTTCTTCCTGAAAACAAGCCCATTTGAAGAAGACAGAGTCAGGAGTGTTGGAAAAAGAGGGATCCTGATGCCCCATACTATGTGTATGTATCCAGCTGGGTCTGATGCCTGTCAACTTTTCAGTTATAGGAGCCAACACATTCCCTCTTTTACTAGGGCCAGTTAGATTGTGGACCCTTGCATCAAAAGAGACTTGACCAATACTGTTTAGGGATGGGCTGTTTTTCTTGACTCACAGTTATGAAAACATCTGTCTTTTAATTTATTTCTGAATTAGATAAAATGTAAATTAAAAAGTTGTAAACCATTAGCATGAGCTTAAGAGGTTAATGGGAACAGAGTGAAATGTGATAGAAAAATTAAATATGCTTCCTTAAAGAAGGTGTCAGAAGAAAAGGCACATTAATTAGAAATTACCAGCATTAAGAGTTTCAAACTGATCTCATGTTTGTCTCATTAGTGTTTTAGGTGTACAAATATGCCTATCATCGTAGAAAAGCTTCCTAATGACTCTCTTATCGAGACTCAATTGTAACACTCAGAATATTTCTCTGGGCAAAAGAAAATCATGTGGAACAGCAGAGGATGGAGATTCTACTAGAGATGTTCTCCACCAGCATCAGAGCCATTGGGTCATAGCTCTGAAATGGCAAACCCACTGCAGTACATGATTTGGTGATCACAAGGGAAGAAAAAAATAGGCCTTAAGAGACCAACAGGATATCTAAACACAGACAACTCACTTAACTGTGAAATTGGTTGCATAATTGTTGGTCTGTCTACATCCACATGTAATCATGCATAGGAACGGGAAGAATAAACAAAAGATGGGGGTGAGAAATAGGCTACCCTTATGCCCAAATTTAGGAAAAGAAACCATGTGTAAATCAGATAACTCCTAGCATTCATAATTAGTTATGTGCTTTATTAGGTTTTCTTTCTTTCCTTTAAATTCAATGGATTCTTAAGGCTATTTAAACATGGTTAACACCACCTCTGAAAGTCACAGGGTGCCTGGGTGGCTCAATTGGTTAAGCATCCAGGTCATGATCTCACAGTTCCTGAGCTGGAGCCCCACGTTGGGCTCTGTGCTGATAACTCAGAGCCCGGAGTCTGCTTCGGATTCTGTGTCTCCCTCTCTTTCTGCCCCTCCCCTGCTCATGCTCTGTCTCTCTCTTTCTCTCTCTCTCTCACAAAAGTAAATAAACATAAAAATAATAAAATCACTGTCAAAATTGAATGGCTTTATTTCATTAATTTTCATTAAATCTTTTCATGAATATCCATAGTAAGAGATTTTTGTAGGGAAGCTGTCATCTCAGTCTTGAATTGGATAAAATGGAAAGTTAATCTACTGAAGTAACACAGGTTGATAAGAAATTCTTTATTTTATCCCTTATCACAGGAACTAGAAAAAATTCACGCAAAACAAAAAAGAAACATGATATTGTGTACCTGACACTAACATAACGTTGTATGTCAACTATACTTCAACAATAAAAATGCTTCAATTAAAAAATTAAATGCTACAAGCAATAAAGAAAAGAAGCCAAGTAAAATCACATTATTTACCCTGGGGAGAAAGTCTAGCTAACTTGGGTTCAATCCATACCTATCAAATGTTAACTGATGTAAAACTGTCAATATTAACATTAAAAATTAGATTCCAAGATACTCAGGGAAAAAAATCCTTAATGTCTATAAAAATGAGACAAAAATTTTGATTGCTTTTTAACTTTATGTCCAATAGATGTGACTTGATATGTCAGAACAGATATTTCTTTAATAACATTCAGGCATAGTGTTAACACTGTAATTTTTTTCTACATAATCTGTATTTTTTACAACTTTAATTCACAATGACAATGAATATAATCCATTTTAAGGAGACTATTTCACATTTCATTTTTTCCCTGAAGAACACGCATGTATAATCATTAAACTGGGCACAGAGGCCTTGCAGTTCAGGCTGCTCAACACGCTTCCAAAAGGGATGCAGAATCAATAAACTCTGACCATTTTGCTGTGTCTTTATTCGGTAAATTAAACTGAATTTGTATCTTGTGTGTGTGAATTGATGTCATCCTCACTGTTACTTGCATACTATCACATTAGTTTGGGTTCTTCACTGCAAGCAGCAGAAACCAACTCAGGCTATTGTAGACCAAAAGGAATGTATTGAAAGAATATCAGGGCTTCCTAGAATCAGCATGAAATTGAAAAACTGGGTTTGGGGTCAGAATCTTCTTTGAGCTCTAGACCTATAACATCTACAAGTGGATTTCTTTTCTTTTCTTTTTTTTTTTTTAATGTTCATTTATTTTTGAGAGAGAGAGACAGAGAGTGAGCAGGAAAGAGACAGAGAGAGAGGGAGACACAGAATACAAAGCAGGCTCCACACTGAGCTATTAGCACAGAGCCCAATGCAGGGCTTGAACTCATGAGCCAAGAGATCGTGACCTGAGCTGCAGACACTTAACCGACTGAGTCACCCAGACGCCTCAACAAATGGATTTCTTAAAGGCATCTCTGAATCACTTCCTCCCCTTTCCAGACAAACTTCTATCCTGCTTAAAACCCTTCTATGGTTCTCCACTGCCCCCAGTATAGTTGGGTATCCTCAACAAGACGTCTGTGACTTTATTGACCTTGAATGTGTTGCTCACACTAAATTCCCCGTCCCATTTCCCAGTCACCTCCCAGTCCTCTCCAGTCCTACCCCTCTCTATTTTGTCGGCGTCCATTCATGCCAAACTTCCCAACTGGTTTGCCAAAGTCCAAAGCGCTTCTGCAAATTGATTGCAGATATGCCAAGATGTTGAGCCTTTGGACTGCCAGAGGCACAAACTGGTCCATCGACTTGCATGCAATGGTGTGAAAACTACCAGGAAACACTGCTGAATTCCAGCCATGCTGATCTCCCTTCAAGTCCACAAATGCATCAGTCTCTCTTCCACTTCAGGGCTTTTACTTTTCCCCAACCCTTCACCCAACTTTTGCATCAGTTCTAGGCCTTCCCTGACTGCCCACATTTGGTTAGCACACCCTATCATTCAGTCCCACAGAACTTTTTCCTCCTCCTTTTGAAATATTTGTGGCACTTAAAATGAAATCACTTTCCTCAATGTCTGAGTTCCCCCTCTATACCAAGTAAAGCAGAGATGCAATCTGGTTCACTACTAAATCCCCAGCAGCAAGAACAATTTATGGAATAGATATTCAATAAACTTTGTGGCTGAATGATTGTTGGCAATCTTGATTTCCCAGATTTATGTAAATAAAAAGAATAGCAATTACTGTCTTATATGTGTGTGCTCTTTTAAAATTGGTTTTATGATTAAAATGCTATCTTATTTGGAAATAAAAAAAAGTGAAGCATTGAAAACAAAAAATTGGCAACATGCCTAAGTGCAACCCACCAGTGGGTGATCAGTAGTGAGAACTTGGGTTTCTTGCCTTTCCTCTGTGTTACTTAAAGGTTGGGAAAACTTTGGGCACATCTGTGACTTTTTAAACCTGAAATTCTGTAAGCAACTAGGATTCTTTTTTCAGAAAACAAACATGTTTCCACAGACAGACTTTTTTGGTAGCATGATGTGTTGGCCTGACAAAGTATACCAGTCACCACATGCTCATATCACTTCCTGCTAGTCTGTCTGAAGTTTCAAGAATTTAGGAGAGATTTGTTATGAAAATTCTTGATTTTCCGTTATCTATCAATCTTGTGTTTGATTTAAAAAATACACCTCAAATGTGTTAATTAATTAGATGGAGGGATCTCTGCATAATGAATACGTAGATCAAATTGCCATGATGTACACTTAAATATCTTGCATTTTATTTGCCAATTGTACTTCAATAAAGCTGCAATTAAAACACAAATAAATAAATGTGATAGGCAAAGTTCTTCTGAAAACTTTAATTCATTCATTAAAAGGGGAAATAATGCATTCAAAAAGATAAAGAGCTTCAAAAATATGCTATTGTGATGGTTAGACAAAGAATTCTTTTTTTTCTCTACAATTTTAGGACATTGCTGGCTCTCCACTTGGGCTTTTTTCTAATGATTCCTCACAATTTACAGAGGTAACCTGCAGGGAAAACCTTCTGGTAAGAAATATAAGGAGGTAAATGATAACAATGATGCATAATTCTGATTTCTTTTCAGTGGATCATGTGACATTTCTGATTATAAATATACAGCAGACGAACACTGGTATGAAGAAATGTACTGTTATGTAATGCATGACAATATGTCAGATGGAAAATGTGAGTCTTTTACTGGAAAGTGAGTTATCTGTTCTTTCCTTTTGTGTTTATCTTCAAAGCCTAAATTAAAAGCAGAAGATGTACTGTATGCATTGAAGATCTGAAAGCCTCTGCGGTGCTCCAGAAATCTCTCGGCAATGTAAAGGAGAGCCTACTCAGCTGGCCAGACAGACTCTTATATTTATTCTCTAGTATTGTTGTGGCACGTTGAGATGACAGGGTGAAGGAAAAATGTACCCTGAAATGAGAATTTCCAACTTCTAAATATTCAACAAGAACCCTAGGGCCAGACAGGGATTATTTTAGACTGTTCACAATGCCCTGGGAGGCGCATCGTGCTGAAAGTTTTCTCATTCAGAAAATATTTCAGTCTTTCATGGTTTTGCAGTGCCTATATGAAAGAGGACTTGATATACGGAGAAATGATCTCCTATATGGCCGCTTGAAATGTATTTATTTTATTTTCATATCACCTGAATAATTTATGTGATGTATTTTGCTACTCACAGAGATGAGGAACTCAAAGGCAATTTTTTAGAGCTAAGAAAGCTTTTTTCTCCCATAAACATCAAGCTACTACTCAGAATGTCCTTATGAGCAATATAATAAAATAAAAGATGAATATTTAATGTATAAGTAGAAATAGAAAAATTCACACTTACATTATTCCCATACACCTCAATGAATAAAAGAATTACAAACCGTGAAACTAAATGTCAAGATGACAAAACCTCCAAAAGGAAGTCGTTCCAATGGCCAAGAATGTATAAATTATTTCTACTTTCAATACTGGAATAGAAAATTGTACCGCACTTTTTAAATTTGGAAACTAGGAACTAATTTTAAGGTAGCATATGTGATGATAACAATGGGGAATATGAAGTGCTTACCATGCTCCCCAGCCCCTCCCACACGTAATTGTCATACTAGCCTTCCTACAAAGCACAGTTCTGAACATATTGCTCCCCAGGTTACAAATATTCAAAAGTTTCTCTTATCTATAGAAGAGTTAAAAACCTTTTTTCTTTAGAGATATATAGGAAATATTTATAGAAAATTAATGGTATGACTGAGATTTGCTTCAAAATAATCTGGGAGCATGGAAAGGTGGGAGGAGTTGGAGACACAGATGGACTAAAACTGGCCATGAGTTGATCATAACAGAAAATGGGTGATAACTGCATGGGCTTCATTATCAGATTTTACCCACTTTCGTATGTTTTATAAAGTTTAAAAGAAAAGAAAGAAAAACTCTTTACATTGACTCAGAAAATTTTCTATAACTGCGACTTAATAATTTACCTTTCCTAAGTTTACAGTCAACTTCCTCAGCATCGGAAGCCATGTTCAAATTCATTGTCAAAAATGTTTTCCCTGCAGCACCTGGGTGGCTCAGTCAGTTGAGTCCAGTTCTTGGTCTCAGCTTGGGTCATGATCTCAAGTTCGTGGGATCAAGCCCCACATTGGGCTCTGCACTCATAGCGCAGAACCTACTTGAAATTCTCTCTTTCCCTCTCTCTCTGACCCTCTCCTGCTCATTCTCTATCTCTCACAATAAATAAATTTAAAAAATAGTTTTCAAAAATGTTGTCCCTGAGTGTAATTTTTCTCAACCCAGTGTCTTTGTTCTAGTTGTTTTTCCTTCCTAGAATGTTCTTCTCTTTTAGCTTCACTTATTTTCTGAGCCTGGGTACCCTCTTCTGTAAAATAATGCTGTTAGACCAGATGACTTCCAACATCTCTTCTACCCTATGATGACTGAGCTTGGTTGACCACTCAATCCTAAAGAAAAAAATTTACTTAGGAATAAAGGCTATATACTTAGGAACCAACTAGCCACAGTCTGATTTAGAACCGATGAGCACCTCCAATATCAAGTTGTTTGGGGATTTTTGATAACATTAGGTTTCCCCCCTTTTTTTATATTTCATAATTATTAACTTCTTAGAAACATATCCCAAATGAAAGCTGTTCCAAATAGTCTCTAATGTCTACTTAACAAGACATCAGATGATTTCATGGAATGAGTGTGCCTTAGGGAGAGAAGTAGTTAGAGACAGAACAGATCACAGGGACTGCCAATAGGAATTTGGCTAAAGAGCATGAGACTATGAAGCATGGAAAGGAAAAATGCCTAACCCGATTTTGGCTGTCTACATATCATCCCAGCACTGTTCCCCTTGTTTCAAATGACTTAAAGGAAACATTTTTGCTGCATGGATTTCCATTATTAAATGTTAACTAAAATTATTTGAAGAATAAAAACTCCTAACAGCCACTGAATTTAACAAAAGAGCAAGATTTTTTCCCCTTTTCAAATAAATGTTCTTATACTCTGATTATAAAAGTCACACACATTTTACTTGTTATAGTTTTATGATAATTAGAGGAAATTCTCTTTTATAATTATTCTTTTCCAAAATGTTCTTAGAGATTGAAACCAAAGGACTTTTGGTACATATCTCCATCCCTCTTTGATGAAAGTACCTCTCTTCACCTCACCTACTGGGGTAAGCATCAACAACAGGCATGTTTGGGCTCTGTGAGTTTATCTGATACTAAATACAGTTGATTGGACTAGGAGTTAGAGATTCTGTCCACCAGGATTCTATAATTGGGACTGAATTTAATTAATCTGGATGGGTAATGCCCAATATTAAATCTGAATTAGAACACATTTGGTTGATAGTAACAGAAATAAAAATTCAAATGTGTTTATACAACATATAAATAACTTATTGGCTCATAAACTTAGAAGTCTAGAGGGATTTTAACTGCTTTGCTGGATATAGGTGTTCAAATGACACCTTCAAGACTGAGTGTCTCCATTTCTGAGTTTGTTTTCTTTGGGCTGTCTTCTTTCCCAGGCAACCTCTTTCCCTATGGAGAATGTTACCCACCAGTAGCTTTACACCTACGTTCTACTATTTTAGCAGCCCTAAAAGAAAGTACAATTATTAATTAATTGTATAAAAATTCTCAGGAAAGATTTAATTGGCCTAGTTTGGATTGTGAGTCCATGAACCAAGAGCAAAGGCTAAGGCATTTCAATGCTCTGATTACCCAGAGTCAAGTCAAAATCCCACATCTGAGGTCATCTATGCCTAAAAATCATAGATGGAAAGTGGAGAAGGAATGGTTCTTCAGGGGAAAGTCAAGGTGTTTATCTCATCATGGGATCATATATTGAAAAAAGAGATGATTGCTTTGGTTAATTGGCTCTTGGTTAATTAGTCTGTGGACTGGCCATGTAGGGCCAGTCTTAGATTAGTCTGTTCTTGGATAGGAAATATATAAACAAAAGTTATTAGCAGAATGGGCTAACCAGATGGCTATGAACCCAGGCTTTTTGTGACCTAAATGGCTATGATGCTTTCCCATTCTTCTGACTGGAGGTTGAGGCTTAAGCAATGGTCATTGTTCATCTTGGCTTGGGTTATGTTGGAAGGTAGTGACTAAGGCATTTGTACCAATCAACTGATGATGAAAAAGCATACATAGTACTCCTGGGTAGTCGAGATAAATATTGAAAGTTCGTTTACCAATTTCCTGGGTTAAATCTCATACATCAGGAACGAGCCTGCTTATCCAATATAACACAGTGTCCTATTATTCCAGTGGGCCTTACTGGTTTGTTTGCTTGTTGCTATGGTCTGAATGCTTGTGTTCTCCCAGAACTCATATGCTTAAATCCTAATGCCCAAAGTGATGGTATTAGGAGAGGGGAACTTTGTGAGGTGATTAAGCTGCACCCTCATGAATGAGATGAATTTTTTATGAGACCAGAGAGAGCTCCTCAGCCCCTTCCATCACTGTGAGGACACAATAAGAAATTGGCAGTCTGCAATGCAGAAGAGGGCTTTCACCAGAATCCAACAACACTGGCACTCTGATCTTAGACTTCCAGGCTCCAGAACTGTGAGAAATAAATTCTTTTGTTTATGAATCATCCAGTCTGTGGTATTTTGTTATAGCAGCCTGAATGGACTAGGCACTTGTTTACTTATCTTTGAAGAAAATGAAATTATACAGACCTAGTATTTGCCAACAGGCAGAATATGTGGATTCAGTGTCCAAAGAAGCAGATATAATCAGTTTCTTATTGCTACAAAATGAACACTTTTTTGTGAATTTGAAATAATTTAGAAAATAATTTCTCCTCAACAACAATTGCAGTTGACCCTTGAATAACATGGGGGTTAGGGGTGCCAACCCCCCACATAGTCAAAAATCCACATGTAACTTTTGACTCCCCCAAAACTTTCCAAATAGCCTCCTATTGATGAGATGCCTTCTCGGTAACATAAATAGTCAATTACAATATATTGCATGTGTTACATATATACTGTATTCTTACAATAAAGTAAGCTAGAGAAGAAAAATTTTTGTTTATTTATTTATTTTGAGAGAAAGTTCAAATGGGAGAGGACAGAGACAGAGAGAAAGAGAGAATCCCAAGCAGGCTCCACACTGTCAGCCCAGAGCTTGATGCAGGGCTCAATCTCACCAACAGTGAGATCATGACCTGAGACGAAATCGAGTCAGATGCCCAACCTATTGAGCCACCCAGGTGCTCCAAGTAAAGAAAATGTTTTTAAGATAACCATAAGGAAACAATAAGGAAAAAAAAGAGACTCCTAACTATAGAGAACAAACTGAGGGTTGATGGAGGGTGGGGGTGGGGGATAGGCTACCTGGGTGATGGGAATTAAATAGGGCACTTGTGATGAGCACTGGGTATTATATGTAAATGATGAGTCACTAAATTCTATACCTGAAATCAATTTTACCATATATGTTAACTAACTAAATTTTAAATAAAAACTTTAAATAAAAAAAAGAAATCATAAGGAAGATAAAATACATTTACAGTACTGTACTATATTTATGAAAAAAATCCACATATAAGTGGGCCCACCCAGTTCAACCTTATGTTGTCATGTTCAAGGATCAACTGTATAAAAATTCAATTTAATTTCATTCAAGTCAAGTTTCATCTCCTTTATAAGTCCTTTCTTGATCACTCTGCCTGTATCAATTTCCTTCCACTTTTTCTTCCATCTTCTTTTCCTCCAAAAATATTATTTATTAAGTTTATTTATTTATTTTGAAAGAGAGAGAGAGAGAAAGAGCATGAGTGGGAGAGGGGCAGAGATAAGAGGGAGAGAGAGAATCTCAAGCAGACTCCATGCTAGCTATCAGAGCAGAGCTCGACTTGGGGCTTGAACTCACGAACCATGAAATTATGACCTGAGCTGAAATCAAGAGTTATATGCTTAAATGACTGAGCCTCCCAGGTGCCCCTCCTCAATAATTTATTAAATGTGTTACTCACTGAGCAATTGCTATGTACCAGGCAGGCACTGTGCTAATAATTTTCATAGATTATCTAATCCATTCAACAAGTAGGATACTGAAGGTGATGCTTGTTTCACAGAACCACAAAGAGGCTAAAAAACCTTGTCCAGTATCATATAATTAGTGAATAAGCATAGCTTTGAACCCAGACAGCTTGATTGCTGAGCCCACATCTTCAGCCACTTCCCAGCTCAACCTCTCACAGCACTTTAGTCTGGACCATTTATTTATACCACAGTGCCTGGCACATAATAAGCAGTCAGTAAATGGTGGTCATTGATTTCTTTATTATTACATTGCAATATTAGGTTCTCAAAAAAATGTCCTGTATTTTCTTCTCCCCGTAGCACAGCCCCCTACAACTTGTTGGGCATGCATAACACTTAATGTGTCCTTGGATTTAATCTATCAAATAGACCAGAAGTGGAAACATTCTAAATATCACTGTCTATTAGCAAGAGTAATGCACACTTTTTTCAAATTTAAAAAGGAGAGGTCGTTTGTAATTTCTTCAGTTCATAAATGTATTAATTATTTCAACTCTTAACTATTTTTTTGCCGTTAGACTTGCTGTTATTTATTGCATACATGTTACCTCCCTTGCTTGACTATTCCAGTTCTTTTTTTTTTAAGTTTTTATTTAAATTCCAGTTAGTTAGCATACAATGTAATATTAGTTTCATGTATAGAATATGGTGATTCAACACTTCCATACAACACATGGTGCCACAAGTGCCCTCCTTAATCCCCATTACCTATATCACCCATCCTCTCACCCACCTCCCCTCCAGTAACCCTCAGTGTGTTCTCTGTAGTTAAGAGTCTGTTTCTTGGTTTGCCTCTTTCTTTCCCCCGCTATGTTCATTTATTTGTTTTGTTTCTTAAATTCCACATGAGTGAAATCACATGGTATTTTCATTTTCTGGTGACATTTCACTTAGCATAATATTCTCAAGCTCTGTCCATGTCATTGCAAATGGCAAGATTTATTCTTTTTTATGACTGAGTATTATCCTTGGCTATTATTTTTAAAGTGGTGCCAGGTAAAAAATGTACCATGGATTCTCTGGAATACATTCTCAGATTCTTACCAGATTTATAATATTTCATTTTATTTTGTTTCCAGCTTTATTGAGATATATTTAACATACAACGCTGCATAAGTTTAAGGGGTATAAGGTAATGATTTGATACACATATATATTGCAAAATGAGATTAATTTTATAACATTTTCCAACTATTTTTAATATTGACTCATGGAATAATGAGTATTATTTTATAATTTAGAATAGAACTAAGGTTAAAATTTAAATGTGTTAGGAGAACACTGACTACATTTAACACATTAGAAAAATTCTCCAAGGGTTGCCATTTCCAAAAATACACCCCATCCTCTAGTGGACATCTTGTACCTGGAGAAAGATCCCAAGTCATGGATAACACAGTTATGATAATTGAGGATTTTACATCCAAGATATTTGGGATCATGTTTAATATATGTGGTAGACAAAATTCTAAAATAGTCCCTTAAGATTTCTCACTCTAATATGATGAACTATCAAGCCCAGATTAGTTACATTATATAGCAAAAGGGATTTTGCTGGTGTAACTAAGGTCACCAATCAGGTGTCTTTGGGTTAATCAAAATGATTATCTGGACAGGCCTAATCAATCACATGAGTCCTTTAAAAGAGAGTGCTTTCTCAGGCTTGCGGCAGAAGAAGTCAGAGATTTGAAGCACAAGGATTCAACATATCCTTGCTGGCTTGAAGATGGAGGGGGCCACATCGAGGACCAAAGAGGAGCTTTGAGCTCCTGGCAACAACCACAAGGAACTAAATTCTACCAATAATCTGACTGAGCTTGGATCTCTGCCCCACCTTGATTTGGGGCTTGTAAGACCCCAACCAGAGAATCCAGGCAAGTACGCCCAGGCTTCTGATATACTGAACTGTGAAATAATACTTAAGTCTTATTTTAAGCTGTCAAATTTGTGGCAATTTGTATACAGCAATAGAAAACTGAGGTAGGATTTTTTTTTAATTGTTATTGATTTACACATATGACATTGCCAGTATTCACTGTTCATCTATAGAAATAACGATTTCATTTCATTCAAAGTAATATTATTTGGATGTGTTCAATCTGTTATTATTTGGCTGATGGGTTCTCATAACTTTGGCATCATAGGAACATAGCCAAAAAAAAAAAAAAATGTTTACCCACTCCCTTATCTTTTACTCTCCAAGATGCACACATCAAAAAAAAAAATGCATATATGTTTATCATCTCATCAGTCTTACACCAGAGAAAATGTCTCCTACCTCTAATTATGTTGTTTCTAACTACTGTTATTACCAATTTTGAGCCATATTAAAGCTTTTGTCTTTTCTCAAATGTAATCTTGAAGTATTTGAGGTCAGAAACTATGTTTATTTCCAATATAATTTTTTTTTACATAAAACTCTCTTAATAAATGAACATTGCAGGGGTGTCTGGGTGGCTCAGTTAGTTGAGCATCTGGCTCCTGATCTTGGCTCATGTCATAATCTCAGGTTCATGGGATCAAACCTCACATCAGGCTCTGTGCTTACAGCGCAGAGCCTGCTTGAGATTCTCTCTCTCTCTCTCTCTCTCTCTGCCCCTCCCAGTTTTTCTCTCTCTCTCAAAATAAGTTAATAAACTTAAACAAACACTGCAATGTTTAGGTTTCCAATGGTGACCTTTTGAAATTCAAAGAGTATATGATTCAGTTATGCAGAGTGATGTGGGGGATTTTGTTTTGGCATGATGACAGTGGGGGTGGGGTGGGGAGGGATGTTTTACAGTTGAAACTGTAGATTGAAACATTTTTTTCCTACAAAGTAAAAAAGCATTTGAGAAGTGTGGTAAGTTCCTATGCACAGAAACAGGACTCCAAGAGCTGATGATTGAGCTGAGAATTTAACAAGCCATCTTTTCAAAACAATTCATGAAAACCTTTAAGAACAAAAAGGAGCAGAAGAATCTTCATTGGCATAAATAATACCAGCAATCGTGTTTTCTTTACAAAACATGTAATTTTTTGTACTCTACATATGTGAACCAAAAGACTCAAAAAGTGAACTCAGTGTAAGTAGGCACGTTTTGATGCCACAGTGAGGATTTTGAGACAAAGACCAAACAGCTCCTCCTAGTTGTCATTGAGGGTGAGGCATTTACTATCAAATCAGGAAATGTGTTTCTGGTGAAGCTTAACTCTGGGATGCAATAAAGAAATTAGTCATGTGTTTTGACCACTGTTGCCTCGATAATGCTAAATCAGTGTAACTCCATCCATCTGGATAAAAAGAAGCTGTGGCTAATTTATTAGAAAAGTTATAGCCAAGACAGTAGAATCCATCTACATATCAAATCTTCAAGACCATGCTTCCAAATTAATAGTGTCCATTCTTTGGGCAGCTTTTGTTCATGAGTTTCCTCTCATAAATTTTAGAATTTGCCAAGTGATTTCACCAACAAAATTTCGATCATTTACAGCATTATTTTAGGAGTAATACATAGAAACTATTTTCAGAAGTAATAAAGGAATACTAATAGTGTAAAATACTTCACACTTGCAATAATCTTTTAATCTTGTTAGAAAATAGATATTGTTCTCAATACTTTAATTTGCAAAAATTCATTTCCAATGGTCCTCTTCTTCCACTTAGCCGATTTTAAATGTTCCTGATTCTTTTTTGTTATTGTAAGCAGAGGCATGATGGTTAGTTTTAGTATATTGTATTAACTAACATAAAAGGGAAAAAAAAACTTTGAAAGAGTTGACATCATTACATATTTCAATAGCTCTTACAGAATATTAGGATTGGAAGAGAATTTGGAAGTCAACCAATAGAATACAAGCATGAATGATTCTCCTTCAAGTACCATCACCAAGTGATCATACAGCCTTTTTGTAACTAAGGCAGCCCATTTCAGTCTTGGATAGCTCTTACCATGAAGAAGTTCATCCTTAGGTCAAAATAAAATCTCTACCTCCCTATTATTTCTATCCATTGTCATGAAGGTCAAAGTGTACTTAAGATTGTAGCTATTTTGTTCTTATCTTGCTAGTTATTATTTCATTATAGATCTTTATCTAGTCACTGAAAATTCTGCCAACATATTCATTCTATCAAGCCATATCCTACATTGTACACTGACATATATTTCCATAGAAGCAATTCCCACAAGTAGGATTTTAATTTCCAAGTGACATACTCTTAAACATTGTCTCAGAAGCCATTTCATTCTTTAAATTCATGGACAGCCATTCTGAAACACTTATGAAACACTCACATGAACTCCAAATTGTGAAAATGAGTTATATTGCCTTTGAAGTCAAAGGTATTTTAATTCCTCCAAATAGAAATGTTAAAACTAAAATGTCAGAGTAAGCAATAGTAATGCTAACACAGTTAATACTGAAGATAAATGTTAAACATGTGCACACATTTCTTTGCAAAGAGCATCTGCAAATGTAGAACCAAGAGTGGTTTCATTATGGACGAATCTACCTGAGAAGTTATATTAGATTGCTTTACATACCATATCTTGGCATTCTCTAAAATTTAAAAAAAATTCACAAAGGTTTATTTCCGGAGAACATAGCCGGTAATGACTATGACCGTACGTTTAGAAAAGAAGCATCTTTACCCTCTTCCTGATGATTTTCCATAAGCACAGTCCTGGTAATTCTCCTTGACCTTTATCTCATTTTGTCTCATCTCTGGAGAAGTGAAGTGAGTTACTGAATTGGTAAATTTGGGAAGAATAACCAGACAAGCCAGCTGAACTCTGCACTCCTTTTTCCCCCTAGGTATGGAGGCTGGTCACTGAAATCTTTTTTGCCTCTCTGCTCCTCCATGCATCTGGCCTTGCTAGGACAGTCATGTGCCCTCCGTGGGTCACTCCAGTCCAGTGGGGCCTTCAACTGGCAGAGGAGCCTCCCTAATTCCGGGCACAGTTAGCAGGTCCATCGTGAATCACTACCTCCATCCTAGCCCTCATTGGCCGTCTCTTTAGGATGCAGGCAGGGAAGAGATGCCTGTTTTGTGAACTGCACTGCCCACCTCCAGGGACCCCAAAAGAGGAAACCATGAGGTAGAGTAACAAAGATTTTCTGATGACTTAAACAGAGGGGAGAAACACAGTTTTTACTCTTGCTAGAGATAAAGCTTTATCTCTTCAACTTTTCTCTTAAAACAAAGCAAGTTCAGATACAAACCCATATTCCTTGCTAAAATATGTATTTCAATTTTCTGGGTATAGACAAAATACGTACATGAATGGTTAACAAGTGTAAATGTGTCATTATTTTATATTCAGCCATTTTTGAAAGTGAAGTTTAAAAATTGCAAGTGATAAGAGCTGTTTTATAATGACGTAATTTTTTTTGCCCAGAAATAATATAATTCAACATACCTGTTTTGCACATAAGGAAACTGAGGCACAAGTGGTTTTTTTTTAAGCATAATCAAGGTGACACAGATGTATGTACTGATAAAGCAAGGACCAGAGTGCCAGTTATATAAAACTGCTAATTGATAAATATGAAGCCAAAAGCTGCTGTAAATGCCACTCTGCAGACCACTCTTTGCAATATACTAATGATGTGGAGATGTAGACAGGTATAATTTTATCCAGTTTTCTTAAAAAGAGGGTGAAAAAATAAGTACTTTCCCTGAAATCATAAGGCAAATGAAGAATAAAATCAATAACCTAATTTTTGTTAGTGTTTCTTATATCAGAGTACACATATTTAACGTTTGACAATTAATTATACATTGAGCAATTATACGTTGCAGTATATACTTTGTCTGTATACAAAACTTTTGGTTAATTGGCAACCCAAAAGCATCTTTGTCTTAGGGTAATAAGGACCCTTAGACTAGGCTGCTCTACTACAGATTTTTAATCATATTCCTGAGTAAATAAAAGTGAAAATAGTTGAGGCAAGAATTATGCAAATTACATATAACGATTGGCCTTCAAGGCAGCTTTGTTATTGTTGTCGATATTAATGACATCTTATAACTCAAGTTTTCGGCAGCGTGCAGCAAACTCTCCCATCTCACCAAAACTGAGCAAGCTTTCCACTGCGTCCTCCTCTTTGTCAGGAACAATAAATAATGTGCCCATTTTCAGTCACATTGTTTTATGCGCTATGAAGTCGTTTGAACCTTACGGCCTTCTTTCACATCAGCGATTCTGACAGGAGGCTTTTCTTTGAATGCTGCTGCTTAGGCAAGAGTCCAACATCGAGGCGGTAGATGAGAAAGCATAAAAATGAATCAGGAAAGCTGAAGTGTCATTTGGGAGAATGGCAAAAAAGAAATACAGCGTCACAAATCAAAACAGATTGAGGGCCTAAAATCCGTGGTTGAGCAGACCTGTCTGTGTGACTCTGAGAACTGACTTACCCCAGGCATTGTCACCTCTGGCTTGTGGAAGCTTCACTATCTAACCTCCCATCGGGACACTAACTGAACGTTTGTGGCGCGTTCCATTCAGCATCCCGTGCTTGGGGAAAGGATACGAGAGAAATGTGAAGATGACCCCCTGCCCTTATGGGGTTCATACTTTAGTTGGGACGAGAATGCCAAACAGCGGAAATAACCAGACTACAATTTCGAAGTAAAATCTCTTAAACAACTTCCACTCCATCCATGCACCGTATTGGCCTGTGCTCTGCTTTCTGTCCATGGAACATAACAGTGATGCCACGCATCCTCAAAGCCATGGTCCTGTCCACATGTCAATCAATGCTCTTCTGCTCCAGTCAGTTGGGTTTACCAGGGCTCAGTTCTTGGCTACCAAACTGTTTATTCCATTTCTACTTGTTTTCATAATCATGCAATTTAATTAAATATTTTTGAACCTTTGAGGTACAGAAGTGTGAAAAGAGCGTTTTCTTTGAAAATTAATTTGAATTACTCTGAAAAGACATGATAAAGTGCAGAATGTAAAGTATTGCTTTGGAATTGGGTGTGAACAAGGCAACTAAAAAGAAGATTAGAAGAAATATTATAGTCATCTGGAAAGATACTTCACTCGGATGGTCAACAAACTTTTTCCTAAAGGGACAAATAGTAAATATTTTCAGTTTTGTGGTCATGTGGTCTCTCTCACTATATAACTCTGACACTGTAGCAAGAAAGCAGCCAAAGGCAATATGCTACAAAATGGGCATGGTGGTATTCCAGTAAAATGTCATTTGTGAACACCAAAATTTGAATTTTATATAATTTTCTCATGTCATAAAGTATTATTCTTTTGGTTTTAAAAATATATGGGGCGCCTGGGTGGCTCAGTCAGTTAAGCATCAGACTTCGGCTTAAGGTCATGATCTCATGGTGTGTGGGTTCGAGTCTCCCGTTGGGCACTGTGCTGATAGCTCAGAGCCTGGAGCCTGCTTCCGATTCTAGGTCTCCCTCTCTGTCTCTTCACCTCCCTGCTTGCACTCTGTCTCTCCCTCTCAAAAATACATAAACATTAAATTTTTTTTTAAATTAAAAATAAAAATATAAAATCTGTTCTTAGATCACAGCCTGCATAAAAAAATGATGGGCTAGATTTGGCTTCTAAATTTGCCGATCTGTGGGTTAGGTTAGGTATCTTTAAAAAAAAAAAAAAAAAAAAAAAAGACAGGAATTTGGGATCGCTGTATTGAAAGGCATGTGCATTTTGTTTCCAGTGCTTATTTAATTTCATTTAATGCAATATAGCCCTGGTATAATTTTGAATATTTTTAATAGGTATACATTAGATCATCAACACATTCTAAAAATAATAATGAACCCTCCCTACAGATTTCTGATCTAGTGTCTATGACAGAGATTGGTTAGGTAGACTAGAGGAGAGATGAAGAAATTGTCAAGTGCCTCGTTGTTCAAATGTCCTCTTGGTCAGGATGTGTCAAGGTATCTGAGCTCTAGGAACAAGACTTTTTCTTCCTTCCCAAAGAGTTGAAATAAATCTTGTTTGCCAAAGACAGCTTGGGTAGTGGATTCTCTCGCTTGTCCTGGCCTCTCATCGTCCTTCCAATTTGGAAAGCTACTGAATGAGAGAAAAGTACAATATCTATCTCCAATACTAGAATTAATACAAATATTCAGTTTAAATCAAGTGTTTTGATAGTTCTTTTTCTTTATTATTTTGCTTTTTTATAATTTTATTCTATTTTTATCAAAAGATAATGAGTAAAATTTCTTTTGAAGTTTATTTGTTTATTTTGAGAGAGAGAGAGAGAGAGAGAGAGAGAGAGAGAGTGGGGGAGGGGCAGAGAGAGAGAATCCCAAGCAGGCTCACACAGTTAGTGTGGAGCCCCACGCGGGGCTTAGATTAACACCATGAGATCACCACCTGAGCCGAAGTCTGACACTTAACCAACTGAGCCACCCAGGTTCCCCATTAGTGCAAAGTTTTTTTATGAAAAACAGCTGTTCTTACCCCACCCCTCCCCATCTTTCCTCCATTACCTTACCCACCCCCTGTAAAGACACTTCCCAATTCCACCATAATATCTAATAAAATCAATATTCAGAGTTTCTGCTGCCCTATTTTTTTTTTAATTTGTGAGTTATTTCTTGCTCCCTGAATGCCCATACATATATAGATTACTAATGTTTTTTTATTCATACAATAAATCTCTTCTCTCTCTACAGTCACTGATTTTCGAGTTTTCATTTATTTGTTTTTCATTTTCTCCTATTTCTTCCATTGTCGCTCATTCAAATCTTTTATTTTGTCTTCTGTGTAAGTCCATTCTGCTCTTTCTTCATGTAAGAGGTTTTCCTCAGATGTTTGGTGACCGTTAGCTGTCTATTGAGATTGAGAATTGAGGCACCAAAGATCTGACTGGAAACTCTGCGCACATGATGAAGCCTAATGACCGACTGACATCACTATAGGTGATTGGGGTTGACATCTGGCTGTTTCACTGTATCTACATATCACTCTCTCCAAAGATACTTAATCCAGAGAGAAATTCTCCCATCTGCCACATGGAGAGTAAGCGTGTCAACTTTCAGTCAATCCTCCTGTTTCAGCACTGGGTTTCCCTTCTACCACTCTTCCTGCTACTGCATTTGGTATTTCTGGGCCATCTATTCAGTAAGCCATATTCCTAGCTCCTGCTTCATGAGGTGAGGATGTAGTGAGTTGGCCCTTGGTTAGGTAGACTAGAGGAGAGATGAAGAAATTGTCAAGTTCCTGCTTATAGAGAGACATTCAAGTACTTCTCAGTCCTTCATTTCTTCCCTACCTTTAGAGGTACCCGGTGCCTCCAATTACTTGTTTTATTATTTCTTTAACATTTGTTCACTTTTAAAAGACAGAGAGAAAGCATGAGTGGGGGAGGGGCAGAGAGAGAGGGAGACACAGACTCTGAAGCAGACTCCACGCTCTGGAGCTGTCAGCACAGAGCCCAACACCGGGCTCAAACCCATGAATGGCGAGATCATAACCTGAGCTGAAGTCGGCCACTTAACCGACTGAGCCACCCTGGCACCCTTCTGGGGCCTCCAATTATTGACAAGAGACATGGCAACGGGGCATCTAAGGAAGACTGAGATAGACCCCCACTGTTGGTTAATGTGAAAGCTGGGCTGCTATAAAAAAAAAAGATGATCAACAACACAAAGGCTTACAGCATAAAGGAGTGTACTTCTTTCTTATGCAATTGTCCCAGAATGAATGGTCCAGGTCAATGGTGAAGCTGTGCTCTGCTCACATGAATAGCAGAGTCAGGTCCCAACCTGTTTCCAAGACATTTTCATCATCTGCAGGGTAAAAGCTGGATGCTTTCCAATCTTGCGTGGTTTCAGCTGGTGGGAAGGAATAAAAGAATCTGGAGGAGGTATGCCCATTGAATTAAGTCCCAGACCCACGGTAGAGACACATCACTTCTCACATTCCATTGGTGAGAACTATTTCCACTGCAACTTCTAACCGCAGAGGAGGCTGTGAGATGTAGTCTCGCTGTGCACAAAGCAACTAACTGTGGAAGAAGAGAATGGATCTGGTTGGACAGTCTCCACCGTATTCCTTACAAAACCTCAAATAATAGAAAATTTAAAAGACTTTCTAGTAGGAGTGAATTCAGTGCTTACCACCAAAGAGTTTACAGTGCTATTGAAGAGAAAAGAATACATGCAGATTTTTTTTCAAGAAGCCATAGAAATATGCCAGTGTATGTAGAAAAGAATGTAAGTGTAATCAAAATAAGAAAAATATCAGATTGGGCCAGAATAATCAGAGAAGGCCTATAATTGTTATCATTGCCACTAATAATCATAATTTTCCTATTGATTTTCTGACTTGCAAGCAGAGATAACAATCAATAACAACTTCACACAGAACACAAGTTATGTCACCTTATTTACATACTAATCATATTAAATGATAATAGATTCCAGGACTATCTATCAATTAGCTTAATAACCATTTAATTCAACACCTAGAGAAGCCCCATGGCTATAACATTTATTTCCTGTGGTGTCTTTTCCATGGATTTGAGCTTAGACTTTCTTCCAATTTCAGTCTTTGACATCATGTTCCAAGAGAAATAAAATTTATTGTCAAAGAGTAAAGTGATAGAAAAGGACATAATGCTTTATTAGCTAAAAGGAAATATGAAGACAATAGTAAAAAAAATCTATGTAATAAAATACTGTCAAAAGTAATATTTTTTATTGGGCACAAAATAAAAGAGACACAAAACTATCTAAAAATGCATATGTAATACATATAACTCCAAGTTACATTTGAAATAAGGCATAGTATTTTTTCAAGTTACTGATTAATATATTTAAAATCTCTGAAAACTGAAGAGCAGTCCCACTCTCAGCTAAGATAGGATCATAGGAAACAAATTTACAATCTCACCCGAAACAACTTTTTAAAAAAGTGGGGGGGAGAGAGAGAGATTGAGAGAAAGAGAGAAAGAAAAAGTGTATGAAACCATGATCTTCAAGACACTGGGTATCAGGCAACAAGGGACAGTGATCCTTAAGAGACTCAAAACAAATGGCATAAGAAAAAAACTGTAAACTGTACTTGATCAAATTAGAAAAGTTTACTCTTCAAAAGATACCATTGTAGAAAAAAAAAAAAGACAAGCTATTCATCAGGAGAAAATATTTTCAAAGCATATATCTGATAACTTGTATCTAGAATATATAAAAAGTTCTCAAAACTCAATACAAAAAAAAAAAAAACAAAAAATGAGAAAAAGGTTTGAATAGCCACTTTACAAGAGATGTATAAATGGATAAGCACTTTGAATGATCCTTAACATCACCAGTCATTAAGAAAATACAAATTAAAATCACAAAGACATCACTACATACTTATTTAAATGGCTAAAATATAAAGGATGGATCATAGTAAGTGTTGTCAAGGATGTTAAGAAAGTATAGTCCTCATACATTGCTGGTGGGGATGTAAAATGGCACAACTAGTTTGGAAAACCATCTGGACTTTTCTTAAGATGTTAAAAAATATATACCTATGATATGGTCCAGCCATTCCACTCCTAAACGTTTACCCACAAGAAAAGAAAGTATATGTTCAAACACTTACATGCAAATATTTCTTGCGGTTTTTATTTCTAGCCATCAAAAACTACTCATATGTCCATCAACAGATCAATAGATGAATATATGGTGGTAAAACTATTTAATTGAATACTATTTAGCAATAGAAAGAATGAACTATCCATAAAAGCAACAGCATAGATGAATCTCAAAATAATTACACTGAGTCAAAAAAGTCAGGTACTGATGAATATATACTGTATGGTTCTATTTATATAAAACTCTAGAATGTGCAAATTAACCCATAGTGACAGAAAACAGCTTAGTGGTCACCTGGGGATAGACAAGACAGGAGGGTGGAAACAAGGAAACCTTTGAAGGTGATGGATAGGTCCACTATCTTAATTGTGGTGATCACTTCTTGGGTGTACACATATACCAACATTTATCAGATTGTACACTTTAAGTATGTGCAATTTATTACATGTTAATTATACCATTAAACAGTTAAAGAATCTTAAGGGAACATTTTAGAGAAAACAGTATGTCCCTGTTTTTTAAATTTTAAAAACTTCTTTAAATACAGCTTTCTCTAAATAATCTGTTATTATTTGGGAATAACCAAAAACACAATTTGATGGAATATTAGAGCTGGCTGTCTAGATTATAACTTTAAGCAATTTTAATTTACCCACAATTAAACAAATTTGGTAAAGAACAGAGAATGAAAAGATAAAGATTTTCACAAGTAAAGGAGAATACTTACCTTCTAATTTCATATTATGTGTGCCTAAATTGAAAAAACTTGGGGCACCTGGATGGATCAGTGGGTTAAGTGTCTGACTTCGGCTCAGGTCATGATCTCTGGGTTTGTGAGTTTGAGCCCCGTGTTGGGCTCTGTGCTGACAGCTCAGGGCCTGGAGCCTGCTTCGGATTCTGGGTCTCCCCCCCTCTCTACCCTTCCCCGGATCATGCTATGTCTCTCTCTGTCTCTCAAAAATAAATAAACATTAAAAAAATTTAAAAAATAAAGATAACTTCCTCAGAGAGGTTAGATAGTATCAGAGCAAATTTAATGCTCTAATCATAATTTATGCTTAGTATTTCTCTCTTCCAAACTGAAATGAGTTTATACTTTAGGGTCTGTAAAAATTTGTATTATTTTGCTTCAAAACTTAATTGGACAAAGCAAATGGGAAGATTAATTAAATGGGTAAGTTGTTAAAGTACCAGGAATCTTTCAAGAATTTTGTACAAATTGACAAAAATGTGACCACTGTGCTGTAAAAAACAGAGAATAAATTATCAAGTATCTTTAGGATGAGCTACAACTGATCACACAGAACTGACAAAGATGTGATACATATTTTGATTTCCAAATTAACAAAAATAAATAGATTCTCTAGGTTTTTTTAATTTTTTATTTTAATGTTTATGTTTTTTGAGAAAGAGAGACAGACACAGAGCACAAGCGGGGGAGGGGCAGAGAGAGGGAGACAGAATCCAAAGCTGGGTCCAGGCTCTGAGCTGTCAGCACAGAGCCTGATGGGGGGCTTGAACTCATAAACCACAAGATCATGACCTGAGCCCAAGACAGAAGCCTAACCTACTGAGCCACCCAGGCACCCTTGGATTCTCTAGTTTTCAAAAGATGATGAAGAGTCTCCAAAAGGTATAAATGATTAGTGATGCATCAGGTCTGTCTAAGAAAGTTTGTTTCTGCATAAGGAATTTATCTACACGAATTTTGGTAAGACCTTGGTATTTACTGCTCACAGGAGTAGAGCAATCCAAACAAGCTTTCCTTGACTTTACAAGCTCTCAGCTAAATTATTTCAGTATCTGAAATGACTTAAAAAGCAAAGCTCATCTTTACACATATGAAAAATGTATAAAAACTTTAGCTTTTCCATACATGCCATTTGTAGATTTATGAGGGATTTTTAAAGATAAATTTCCATTTTTGATGTGGTAAGTCTCTTGATCCCATATTCTTTGTATGAACCAAATTGCTTGGTGGATAAATCAAATTATTTCCAAGGGAGTTAGGAAGTTACAACATATATACTTAAAAATAAAATCTTGTTTTGTTTTCTTTTCTTTATAATTTATAATCATTAGGTCATGTGCTCCTATCATCAGAGCATTTTACTCTGGGAAAGATATAATATTTGAGGGGCACATATTCAGCAGAGAAAAGGAAAACATAAAGGCCAAGACGTGGGAAAAGCAAGAAGAAATCACTGACTGAGTCATATTAGTTGCTAAGTTTGGAAAAGAATTCATGTGTCCTAAATCTATTTGGCTAAAATTTACAACTTAAACCATAGCTTATGTGAACTATTCATGTTATCCTTAGAAACTGTTGGAATCTGTATTGTTAGAGTTCAGCAGGAAATAGAATTCAAATGACTTCCTCTGAGACACTTTGGTGAAGGCCTGTTAAAGAGGTATGGGCATAGCCAAGGGATAAAGAAGAAGGGATGTTTGAGGCTCCCAGGGACCAGGGAGGTATGAAGTTTTATTACTTCTAGGTCTGTCATCATAGGAGGGAGCCAGTGAGGGCTGGAGTATCAGAGAACTGTCTGGCAGGAGACGTCGCTCCAGAGCAGAGTTCCTCCCCATTTCTTTTTAGTTATCCCCACTTCAACTGCCCCCACTCCAAAAATTAAATCTAACTCAAATTTTACCTAACGAAATAAATTAACAACAAAGGAATAAGATTTTATCAGGTAGGGGTGTAGGGGTGAGTTGTTTGGGTTCTTTTTTTTAACCCCCACTCACTTCTCAAGAACCAGTTTTACCCTCTTGGGGGCAATATTGCTCCCTCTGAGAAAGAACGCATGTTCTAGAGACAGGCAGCTGCCCCCCAGAACTGCGGCCCTGAAACAGGAAACAGACTTCAAAAGAAGCACCCTGACCTCTTTGTCCTCCTGCCCTCCAGCAAGCAGAGATTTCTGCCATACAGTCCAAGGGGTCAGCCCCCAGGTCAGAGCAAGGCAGTGAAAAGCAGAGCATGAAGATCTGCGAGGAACCAAAAAAAGTAACCATCAAAGAATTTTTCCAAATTTCTTAACACTTATAGGGAACAGATCTCTTTGGGGGAAGCCTCGTACGCCTTGGCAAAGAACATGGATTTTGTGTCAGGAAGAACTTGATTGAAGTTCCAGCTTTGTCCCTCTCTCACTACACCAGCTTAAGGACCATCTTTAATCTCTGGAGGCTCAGAGAGAAAAATGAGGCTATTTATATCTATTTCTGGCAATTGCTTTGACAATAAACTATAATAACAGAGGCAGAGCACTTAGTAATGTGACCGGCTGGATAAATAATCACTGAGTGTGAATTTGAGAGTGCCTATCGTGTGTCCTTCTTTTCTTTCATTCATAGGTGCCAAGTACTTACCCAATAGTGCCCTGTGTCCAGTACTGGGCAGGCAGAGTAAACAAGACAGAGACTCTGCCCCACCATGCTTGTAGTCTACTGGAGTCAGGTAATGGTCTTCTACATGAGATTCACAATATCAGAACATAGGCTGTTGGAAGGAAATTGGTTCACAAAAGAATGGCCCCAGATACCACAGGTGACAACTAGTAACATATCAGGTAACAGAGATCTGTGTGACATCTTCTGAATAAATTAGTCTTCTGTTGACTAAATCACCCACTAAATTCTTTAGCCAATTGCTTTGCCTATATATTTGTTCCAGAGGAAGATCATTAAGTGATACCACAATTTCAATAGGACTGGCAATTCAGAAAACATCCTTCGAGTTACTTTTCTAAACCTCAGACCCTTATCTGTAAAAGTAAGTGAATAGAGAATAGTATTTACTTCAGAGGGTTGCTGATGGTTGAATGAAAAAAAAAATGCGTGTAAAGCACTTAGTATCAGGTCTGTCTCAGAGTTAAGTGCTTAAAAAAATCTAGCTATTTAATTTATTTCTCTTTTGGTGCTAGAATCTTTAAGACCTGATGCAGATACTTAAACTTGCCTTAGTTTCCCATGTTTGACACAGTAATGATTTTAGATTTTTTTTTAAGATTTTATTTTTGGGGCACCTTGGTGGCTCAGTGGGTTAAGTGTCCAACTTTGGCCAGTTCATGATCTCATGGTTCATGAGTTCGAGCCATGCTTCGAGCTCTGGGGCTGACAGCTCTGAGCCTGGAGCCTGCTTCAGATTCCGTGTCTCCCTGTCTCTCTGCCCCTCCCCTCTCTTTCTCAAAAAAATGAATAAACATTAAATTTTTTTAAAAGATTTTATTTTTAAGTAATCTCTACACCCAACATGGGGCTTAAACTCCCAACCCCAAGATCAAGAGTCACACATTCTTCCAACTGAGCCAGCCAGGAGCCCCAACACAGTAATGATTTTAAATGTTTATTGCATCTCAGTAAAATTTTTATAGTTAATGAGAGAGTATCTTAAATTTATCTAGAAAATGGTTCAGCAAAGATTTAGAGATAAATATATTTATGCTTTCACTTTTATAATTGATTTGAATGTCTTTAATTTATTGTAACTAATTAATCATTTAAAAAAGTTGGTAGAAAGAGTGTCTACTGACCACCTATATGACAATAGCCTTTTGTTGGCTTGAAAATTTATTTAAGAAATAATGTGTATTTTTAAGCATCTGACACAACCTTCATGATCAGCTGCATATCAGAAACTGAAAGTATGTAAATGTAAAAGGATATAAAATAATTTAAATAGTGGAAATCTTTTCAGTTTTTTTAAATATTTTAAGTTTTTATTATTTACTTATTTATTTTTTTAATGTTTATTTTTGAGAGAGACAGAGAAAGAGAGTACATGCTGGAGCAGGGGAGCAGCAGAGCGAGAGAAGGAGAGAGAGAATCCCAAGCAGGCTCCACACTGTCAGTGCAGAGCCTGATGCAGGGCTCAAAACCCACAAACTGTAAGATCATGACCTGAGCCAAAATCAAGAGTTGGACTCTTAACTGACTGAACCACCCAGGCACCCCAAATACTTTAAGTTTTTTAAAAATAATTTGTAATGTTTATTCATTTTTGAGAAAGAGAGAGGCAGAGATAGAGGGAGACAGAGGGTCTGTGCTGTCAGTACAGAGCCAGATGCGAGGCTCAAACCCACAAACTATGAGATCATGTCTTGAGCTGAAGTTGGATGCTTAACTGACTGAGCCACCAAGGCACCCCAAGTTTTAAAAAATTTTTTCAGCCTTTCAAAACAAACCTTTAAAGACACTAACATAAAATAAAGCAAAACTGAAAAAAGAAGCAACACACAAAAATAAAAATTTTCCCAGAAACTGTTACCCATCTTGGGAAGCTGGAAATGTTCTCTTAGCATTGGTTAAGTGTTCCAGCTACACAGTAGTTAGTTCTGTTTTACTGGATGGATTAGACTTCTTCTAAAAGCCTTTTGGGAGTTAGTCTAATGAGAAAAGAGTACTCCTGTTTAAAAAAGTGGCGAGGGGGTGGGGGTGGGGGGGGAGCTTAGATTAAAGCTTTTAAAAGTGCTGATTAAATAATAAAGTAACTTAAAATATAAACAAAATACTTATTAAGTGGAAGCTGGCTAGCTTTCAAGGAATAAATTAACGCCCTTATCAAATATTTTTTCCCTGGTTGTAGGTGCCCTGTCAATTACAGACAAACTGCTTAGACATTCAACCCACGTGGGCTGCCCTTGGGGCAATTTATTTTTCCTTCTCACACCTGTGTTTAATGAGTAGCAGTTTTGCAAGCTTGGCCATTTTCAAGGGAAGAAGATGGGAAGGATTTCATGCCAAAAAAATAAAATCAAGATAAGAAAGAAAACTACTGCAATTTATCTTTCTCCAGCCATGAAATAGAAAAAGACACTACAGTCTCTTAAGGCAGAAATTTCCAAAGGTCTCTAGTCAATGGCCTTCCCTCTAACCTGACTGAAAGAGATTAAGAACAGGATAAAAGCCAAAGGTTTTCAGGAAAAACAGCCTACCTTCCTTTAAAGTAACCTTTGGGTCAAGAAGCTATTTCTTATCAGGGCTAAGATTTTTTTCTAATAGAAGGGTTTCAGCTAGCAAGGGTATTGTCTGCCATGTGTGTATTAGTCTTAAAGGAAACTCATTTTCACTTGGAAAAAAATTGCCTTTTAAAATTTATCCCTTAAATTGTTTTTTAATTTCAATCCCCTTTAAATGACTGGATCTGATAAATTCTTTTTGTGCTTAACCATAATCTTCAACTAATAGTCAATTCAACTCAGATTTCCATAATTGTTCATAATCCTCAATATCCTCCTCTAATAACAAAACATCCAAATAACACCCCCCTCCCCACGCACGAGTATGTGTGTTCCTTTTTAAGTTGCTCTAAATAAATTCTGGGAAAATCCTATCACCACTGCACCTCCATGGAGAAACAAGGCACAGTCCTAAGCAAGGATCTGTTCTGTCTTGAAACATACATGTCATCTCACAAATACTGGGTTTCTTAAGGAGTTTCTGGCATAGAGGGACAGAATCTGCTACTGTATTAAAGGCAAACTTCCTCTCAGAAAGATGAAGAAATGAGGCCACCTTATGTATGGCTGCAGCCTCTTGGGAGTGTGTCCTTGAAACAAAATCAGAAGAGGTACAAGTGAAAAGAATAAAGAAATACTACTTTTTGATCAATTTTGTTAAAAAACAACTTTATTGAGGTGTAATTTACAGAATGTCATAATTTTCACCCTTTTGAAGTTACAACCCCATGATTTTTAGGAACTTTGCCAGGTTGCACCCTTCCCAGCACAGTCTGGTTTTAGAACATTTATTTTCATCACCCCAGTAAGATTTCTTGTTCCCATTTACAGTTAATTCCTGGACCCAGCCCCAGACACCTATGAATTTACTTTCTGTCTCCTTTGTCACACTTTCCTCTCCAAATCAAGATGAGGAAAAAGAAATCCAAGGATATATCCTGCAAGTAGAAGGATACTATTTACTGAAGAATCCATCCTGTCCCAATAGTCTCCAGAATTCTTAAGAAATGCAAGGGAATCTTGGACCCTAGGCATATCAGTTGAGTTAGAACAGAATCAGAGAGGTCTTCAATATTTAATTAACTCGCTAGTAAGAGATACTAGACTTACATAGTTACAAGGGATTTTGATAATGAAAGAATACCAAGGCAAGCCTTGTTATCTTAACCAAAGAAATGTCTCCGTCTCCAAAGTTTAAGAATAACAACAAAAGTTCAAGTAAAAGGGTAAACTTCCAAACATTCCTATAAAATTCAGTCTCATATTTTTATATTTTTGCTTGTAAGATATTACAGATATACTATTTCCTTAAATTATATTTCAATATGATTGAAATATAAAAGTTTCTTCTCAAATGTAAGGTAGTCCTTTTTCCTCCAAGCTCTCATATATATATTATTCTAATGTATTTTGAGTACAGCAAATATATCAAAATATCATGCTGTTGGTTGACAAAATACTTTTCTAACCACTTATTTCCTTCCCCCAGAATCTATATATTTTAAGAAAGCTTTAGTTTCAGGTTTATCTTGCGTACATCCTGATTTCCAGGTATCCTTCCCTCTGGCTTCCCAGAAATTTACTAGGCATTTTACAAGGGGCCCTTTTATACTTGAAAGAGAAAACTGCTTTGTTGAATGATGATGAGAAATTAAACAAACAAACAAACAAACAAAAAAGTCTAACCCAGACAGGACTCTAAATTTGGGGAAACCCATGGCACTCTCTCAACTTGAAACGTTGGTCACAAAGATTACTCAAGGAGTTATTTTATACTACTTGTAAGAAACTGATATTTGCTGTGGGGTTTTTTTAATCCATGCGTTAATAAAAGCAAATGTTAGTTTTGTGTCTTTGATGTGTTGGGTATTTTATAACCATAGAGTTCTTTAACCCATGGCAGTTACTGGAGGTGGAACTTTTGGAGAAAACAAGTACTTGCAGAAATAAACATTTTCCCAGTACTTTTCATAGGTTCTTAAAGCAAACAGGAGGTCTGCACCACGAACATTACTTCTGGAAGGCAGAACTTTGAGTCAGGGTCTCTCTGGAGTTGCTGAAGAAAACTGGAGTCTTCCTTTTGAAGACCTTTTTAAAGCCGAGTGTGACTCCGGTTTGTCTGAAAACAAGCTGTTGTGATGAATTGCTAAATGCTAGTCTTCTCAGATTCCCTTTCAACCCTCTGCATTTAGAGGGAAAGAGGGAGAGACCTTAAATGGGAACTTTCCACATTCTTGGAATATGTAACAATTGAGATGTATTTTTTTTATTTTTTTTTTTATTGGCAGCAGGGGCTGGGGGAAGGGCATTCTGTGATGGAACTGATGTCTACCAAAAGAAAATGCCAAATAAAAGCAAGGAAGGGACTATTGGGAGGCAAGGCTGTGAATGGTCTTTTCTTAGCTTTTAGTGAGTCAGACAAGATCTCTCCCCCCGTGTGCAACAGGCTTGGTGAACGTGGGCAAAGACATGAAGACCTTTCTCTCTCCAGGTTTCAGGTCATCCACGACTGATTTCACTTTGAGTGGAAACAGGCACCCCATCCCCAGGAAAGAGACTTTCCCGCACATTTTTTAACTGCTGCTTTGTCTTTCCAAAAAGAAAACTCGTTCTCTGAATTTCCCCCAGATCCTCCAAGCACCCCGCAGAACTTAGTAGAAGCTCATTAAAGAATCGCTTTCTCCCCCCTTCCTCAGAACCCGGCAGGTACAGCCTTCAGAAGGGGAGAAGTCTTGAATAGGAAGCTGTGAAGGCAGAGAAAGCGAGTCCCAAGTCAGTGCACATTAGACCAAAGAGAGGGAACAGGAGGGAAGCCAGCCCCGCCCTGGGACTGTAAAGTCTACATTCCTCCAGCTGCAAGGTGGTGGCTACTTTATGGTTTTTCCTCCCCCCAAAATACACTCCAGCGAGCAGACTTTTTTTTCTCAGAAGTGATGCAATTCCTCAACTTCCCCCCGCCCCAGTAAAAAAGAAAAGGAAAGGCGGGGGGTGTCTTGCAACCCCTTCGCCTCGCTCAACTCCAGCCCCTCCCTTTCCTCCCAGTCTACCCCTTTCCAGCCGCTTCCCATCCCTCCCCCTCAGCCCCAAGAAAGTTTGACGACCGCAAAGGAAACCAAAAAAAAAGTTCCTTTGCCCCAGTCCTGGCGGGCGATCAGCATCTCTTTTGTTCGCGGCGAACCCACAGTCCCCCTGACGTCACCCGGAGTCCGGGCCAATCGGCGCGCGGTCGGCGGCGGCGGCGGGGGCCGGAGGGTGGGGGGAGCCGGGCGGTCCCTCCTCCCCGGCGCCCTGGGCCTCGTGGGGGGCGGGAGGGGACCGTCCCATATAAACCCTGGCGCTCGGGGCTCGGCCGCCCGCGCCGGCAGCGCTTTGCAGGGGGAGGTGAGGGAGCTCCAGGCGCGAGCGCCGGAGAGGGGACCTGCAGCCACAACTTCTCTCGTCCTCTCCTTCCCCTCTGTCCCTCGGGCCGTCCCCTTCCCCATCCCCTGGCCCCTATTTTCTTGGGGTCACCAACCCACAGAAGGCACTGGAACCTTCTCCCGCAGGTTGCAAAGGGAGACAAACTTGGTGGCAACTTGCCTTCTGGTGAGGGCGTCTCCCTCCCGCACCGTCTCAAGATGCTCAGGGGTCCGGGGCCCCGGCTGCTGTTGCTGGCCGTCCTGTCCCTGGGGACAGCGGTGCCCTCCACCGGAGCCTCGAAGAGCAAGAGGCAGGCTCAGCAAATCATTCAGCCCCAGACCCCAGTGGCTGTCAGCCAGAGCAAGCGTGAGTACCGACCGCGGGCTGAAACAGGCTGTCCCCGGGACGGGACCCTGAAGCCAACCAAAGTTGTGGCTGAAGTTTTGCGCGCGCGCGTGTGCGGCGTGTGTGTGTGTGTGTGTGTGTGTGTGTGTGTGTGTGTGCACGCCTTAATGAGAGTTGCCGAACGAGGGCACAAAAGGCTCGGGGTTTGAGCAGGCTGGTTCCGAGGGCCTTAGAATAAAATAATGCATTGGAGCACAGGGGTTCCCGCAGCGCTCTTGTCAGCGGTACCTATTAAAGTCGTCCTCCTATGAATTCATCCAAACTTGCTTTTAAGGAGGAAACTGCCTTTACATTTTCCATCTGGTATTAGTGTGATCCTTACGCTTCAGATTTTCTTTGTTACTAAATAATTGGTTAAATATTTTCAAAATGGGGGTGGTAGGAGGGTGTCCAAATAGTTACATTGTTCCGAACTTGAAAGCGATGTGATTGGTTCACAGTGCTTTGGGCCCTTCAGGATACTTCTCCAAGAACAGATCTGAATTCCTCTTCCAGTTTTTCAAAGACACACCCTCCTATAGCCTGGGCTAAAGGAAACTGCTTAAAGTTGTCCTTCTTGACTTATTACCCCAGAAAAGCATTGAAGGTCTTTGCATATTTTAAAATGTAATTCCAGGTATCTGTCTTCCAAAATGTTTCCACTCCTTTGATGTAGACCCCTGGCCAGATGGAAATGACATCATTGTATAACATTTAGCTAAGTTAAAAGAGAGAAAAAAGGAATACCTAAATATCTACATGTACGAATTGTGGTTAACTCCTTAGATAGCTAATTTCTATATATTTTAGAGTGGAATATTCTGCTCCTCTGTTGATTAACTTATTTTTCTGTTTGTTGCTTAGTCTTGTCAATTTAGTTGTGTAAGAAAATTCCATAATTTAGAAAAAAGAGAAGATGGAGATGTAATCACTTTTTTCTTCAATCATTTATAGCTGGCTGTTATGACAATGGGAAACACTATCAGATAAACCAACAATGGGAGCGCACCTACCTGGGAAATGCCTTGGTTTGTACCTGTTATGGAGGGAGCCGAGGATTTAATTGCGAGAGTAAACCTGAACGTAAGTGGTGGGAGCCTGGCAGTTAGTATCTTTTGATATATGGAGAAGTGGGTGCTTGTTAATTAAACTTAGCATTGGTAACAAAAATATGTACACCATTTTCCCAGTAGAATTGTCTATCATTTCCTCTTTAAATAACTGTTAATAACTGCTTTTATTTGTCTTTTACATGTTACTTCTACCTTTAAAACCAAACAACTAGTGTATCTGAAAGTAGTTTCTTGAGTCTACTTTTTGTTTTATTCTCTCAAAGTTTTTGATGAGAAAATGAAAGATTTTGTGTTTTCCCTCCAAAGAAACCACTTATAAAATTTTAGTTTATTAGAAAAGAATTTCAAATCTTAAACTACATGTAAGATTACGGGCCAGAAAACACTTTGGGTACTCTATTATAAAGTGATTTGTCAGTTACATAAAACCAGGAGCTGCTTACTTCAAAGTTCTCATTCTTTTATGACCATTTTTCTGTTTCTTGTAAATTATAACAACACCTGGAAAGAAGCACGGATGAGGCTAAAATGGAAATAGGATTAAGACATGACAGTGCCTGGTGGGAGGTGGAGATCTTCAAATTGTTTGCTTTTAGTGTGGACCTTGGTTTGAGTGAGCCAGAGATTACAATGGAAGCCTTCCTTCACAATCTAACCAGTCCTAAAGTAGTGCTTAATACAGTTTTTTTCCTAAGGGCCTGAGAATCCTTTACAATAGAAATTAATTTACAGAAAATCAGAGAACTGGTCAAAGTTCAAAAGTTGAGCTTCATTAAAGCCTGCAGTAAAATCTAGATCTCCCATTTTAATTTTTTACATACTTCTGTTGTACTGTGCTACTCATAGAATGAAAAAGTGAGTTTTTCTTTGGATGGGATTAGTGGAATAAAAAAGCTTTTATATATGTGAGGCTCACATGAACTTTCTTTCTCTCCTCAGCTGAAGAGACTTGCTTTGACAAGTACACTGGGAACACTTACCGAGTGGGTGACACTTATGAGCGCCCTAAAGACTCCATGATCTGGGACTGTACCTGCATCGGAGCTGGGCGAGGGAGGATAAGTTGTACCATTGCAAGTAAGGAAGACATTCTGCAAAATGTCAATAAAATAAATGAATTTCTCCATTACCGTCACTGTCACTTTCTGCTATCCATGACTGGATATTCCTAATTCGGGGCTTTACCCCAGGTGACTGGGTGCTCTTATGTCATCGCCCAACTGGATCCTATGCTTCTGGAAGATGGCTCTGTGCACAGGTGGAAACAGTGTTTAGTTTGTACGGACTTGTGAGTACCCAGTGGATCTCTTGAGTTCCATTTCAGTAAGATATGCTTGGAGGAGTTGTTCATTTTAATTTACCTGGACATCTTCAAGCTAGACTGATCAAGTGATTAGGAAGATGGTCAAGAAGAGGTGAATTAGCCATTGTGTGGTCTGCTCTTCTTGTTTGTGATGCAGAGACTTCTTGCATCCCACAGATACAGTCTGACTTCTTGTGACTTATAGGATTTACCCAGGAAACAAATCTCTATTCCCAGGGATAATATGGAATGGTTAGCCTACTAGTGTTTCCGAGGACCTTTGGGGACTGTGTTGACTCTCATTAATTCCCGTTTAGCTAAGGCAGCCTTTTCATTATTATTCACTAGGCTACCAATAGACTCTATTAACATAGCATTTAGTGGGGCACCTGGGTGGCTCAGTCAGTTGGGCATCTGACTCTTGGTTTCGGCTCAGGTCATGATCCCAGGTTCATGGGATCGAGCCCCACATCAGGCTCCACACTGAGCATGGAGCCTACTTAAGATTTTCTCTCTCTCTCTCTCTGTCTCTCTCTCTCTCTTTCCCCCTCTCCCCTGCTCTCTCTCTTTCTCTCTCTCTAAAAAAAAAAAAAATTAATATATTAATTAAATTAAATTTTAAAAAGAAAGCATTTAGTTTTTTTAATCCATCCTTTAAGTATAAGTTACTTGAAAGGCTTCTGTCCAAAAGAACAAAGCAGTCCTTTGTCAATAGACCCAATCAGCTTTTCCTGTACTTAATGTTAGGGTTTATTCAAGTTTATTGGCAGTCTTATGAATTAGTGGTCCATAGTGCTTATAATCTAATGGACAGTTTGGCCTCTGATGTGCCACTGTGTTTAATAGCTTAGAAGAGTACCCAGATTTCCACACTTGATAGGTGTGCATCTATGTGATTTCCACCAATGTGACATTTTTTATGCTGGGGTAAAACATGGGCTCTCCCACTCCTGAAAGCTGGAAAGCTATGCCCAGTGTGGCCTTTTCATTCCGTCAGCCTCAATCTGCCTGCCAGCCTTTCTTTTCTGCTTTAGGACCCAATTTCCTGTGATCTCTCTGAGGAACCAGGACTTATGACCTCTTTCTTTGCCATTCAATTTTCTGTGTGATTTCCCATCATGCTTAACCAAGACCCAAGTGACCAGACCTGTTAACTTTCCCCCTGCCTCTGATGGGAAAGCTGTTGTCTGTGTTCTTGCTTTGCCTAACCCAAGTACCTATCCTGGGTGGAACGTGAGACCTTTTCTTTCCTTTCTTTCTTTTTTTTTTAACTGAAATATTCTCTGTCTTTTTCTCTAACATTTGCTTTTTATCTTGAACAGACCGTTGCCATGAAGGGGGTCAGTCCTACAAGATCGGTGACACGTGGAGGAGACCACATGAGACCGGCGGTTACATGTTGGAGTGTGTGTGCCTTGGTAATGGGAAAGGAGAATGGACCTGCAAGCCGATAGGTGTGTGGCTCTGAGGGACGATGGAGAGGCGGGGAGGCACAGCCAACATGGTGGATTGCACCAAAGGCCCTGTGGACGCCAGATCTGAATTCCAATTCAAAAAATAGGGAAGTGGAAATTTTATTTCAACTACTGAAATAGTTCATAATCCACAGCCCTGAAGGAATCAGGCCCAAAAGTACTAACATTGGTAGATGTCTTAATTTTGTTTCAAAAGGACAGGATCGAATTGAAAGATTTAGGAAACAGTCATTTCTTTTGTCTACTGTCTCATTGCTGCTTTCTCGTTGGTCAAGATATAAATTATTTAAAAGAAAAAAAATAGCACTTTTGACATCTTTCTTTATTGGAACACGCTGGACTGAAACAATACTGTGTGTGCTCTGTCACACCTTGGTAATTTTTCTTTTTCAAACTCAAACTTTTTGAGCTTCTTTTGGCCTTAATCTTAAACTCTATAAACACAAGTCTAAGTCTCTGCCTGTAGATTTGAATATATAAATTGTTCCTGAATCAGACTTTTTGTGTTGTAGTTATTATAGAAATCAGATTTTAAACAGCTTTCTTGTCTTTTTTTATGCATTCATAATTAAGATCGGAATTGTGGGTGTTTTGTCCCCCACAGATGAATACATATACAGATCCTTTTCACTCAAATACTTGTGTGAGAAATGTTACTAGCTGAATATATATAGTCTATGTACTTATTAGGAGAATAGAATTTCCGCCTGCCGGCTCGTCTTGGGCTTTCTTTCACTTTGGTTACTTACTATGTGCTTAGTTATAGGGCGTGCCTTTCTTTTTGAACAGAGTACCACTTAAAAAAATGTGGCTGGATTTTTGCTTACACAATATACTTTAAATTACAAGGAGCCTGCACAATTCAAAATAACCCTTTCCCCCCCGCCCCTGTTTTTCATCCAAATTTCCTTACAGCTGAGAAATGTTTTGATCATGCTGCTGGAACTTCCTACGTTGTTGGAGAAACTTGGGAAAAGCCATATCAAGGCTGGATGATGGTGGATTGTACCTGTTTGGGAGAAGGCAGTGGACGTATCACCTGTACTTCTAGAAGTACGTCTTAGTTCTTTTGCTCAAGATGAGGCGAGGTATTGTTTTCTGGATTCCTAGAGAGACCTGTATGTAACGTGATGTCACTTATAACACACCCACCACACCAGCATGCTTTGGTAACATTTGGATGGCAAGAAAAATTCCACAATCAACTTATTCTGTTTCTTCAAAGAAAACTATAAAGTTTAATAATAAGGTCTTCGGCTATGAGTGACTAAGAAAGATCCCAAATATGCATTAAAATGCCAAATATGCTGTGGACCTGAAGATTAGTTGCAAATGTTTGATTAAATTATCACTGAGATATTTTCCAAGTATTAAAAGCAAAGAAATCTTTAAAATCCATGCAAATACATCTTTGGGTATGTAGGTACTATTAACAGAGAATGGAGTGAAGCTCTAAAGTTTTAGGTTTCCTTCTATGTTTGAAATTTAACTGGGGCATATTCACTGGCAAAACTGATGAAAATAAAAAGTACATATAGGTTAAAATTATGTGCCTACGTGGGACTAAGGACAGTGTCTCTTACCCAAAGCTCTTAAATAGGCTTCTTAGTGCCATAAAGAAGCTGACCTCTAGCACCCCTGCTGCTCCTTCCAGGATTGTCTGGAGGTCCTACCTGTTGCCCTAGGGACTCAAGGCTCCTCTTTTGAACTTTTCAGACCAAAGGCAACTAGTTTATTGAAGCAAAACAACCATTAATGTTGCTGGTATAAATAAATTCTAAGTCAAATCTCAATATATTGAACCTATTTTGTTTATCTAGGTTAAAGTGTTTAACCATCTTAAAATGTTCAAACTCTAAATTTGAATTCTTTGCTAACAAAAAAATGAGTCTTTCATGGAAAGTGATAATAATTCTGGCAGACTCTTTCCCAGAAACTTGCTTGTTCATTAGATCTTTTGCATTTAGAATGTTATTATGATCATCAGACTTTCAAGACCTTGGTGGCAAAGTTTTAGCTCAAAACAAAGTAAGTGTCTGACTCAAACCCTCATCTATTATTTAAAGTTCTTCTAATAGCAAGCTGGGGGAAAGTTCCTCAAAGAAAAGTCGTGTATTGCATGAAATTTTGTAAGTCCCCAGTTTATACAGGATGGTATAGGAATGCAAAAAATAAATTGGACATTAGTACAGCCTCCAAAAGCACTTACTTAGTCGGTCAGGGAGATAAGAAAGGCTTATACATATTCATTTTCTACAAAGTGTAATATTAAGGGCTTCAAGAAAAATACTGAAAATAGTGCTACGGGGGTTTAGGGAAGTACTTTTCCCTGGGATATGGAGAAAAGCTATAATATCTTCCTCCAGACCTCCATTCTGATGCTAGATCAATGTGGGTGTGTATTTGTGTGCACTTACATCAACCGTCTAATTATGGTCTCTTTCACCTCGTGCTGTGATTTTCTGATTCATACAGAAATCAAATCCTCCCTCCTCACATTGTAGCATATGGGCAAAACTGGATTATAACTGAAACAATCTATTTGTCAGATAATTGAACACATACACTAATGGCAATTTAGTTACAAATGATCACTTTATGTTAATAATTCCATTTTTCCATGAAAGGTTCACACTGAGCCATTCAAAAGAAGCCATTTGACTGGTAATTTTAAATAGGTGTGTGTTGGGGAAGGTTAGAAGAGAACATTTTAAAGAAGTTGGCAGTACTCTGAATTTTCTTACATAACAAATGAAAAAAGAGATGCTACTGTTTTTTATAGCTTCTTTGGGGCAGTTGGGGGGAGACCTTTTGAAACCTGCTTGCCTCCTATTGTTTCCCACTTTCTAAAGAAAGTCCCCTGTTGAAAGGCTGGTCATATCCAGCAATTACTGGGAGAAAGCTGGGAGAGCATGAGAAGGAAAGAGAGGGGGAAAATAGAAAGCCAGAGAATGAATTTGATCCAAGGACCAATGTGAAAACAATTTTTTTTTAAATTAATGGATGAAAGATGATGAAAAAGTCCTTTGGCAAAAGCGAAGAGGAACGAGACTAAATCCTACAAAGTCACACATCTCCCTTTCTGCTCTAACAAATGGAATCCCATCTTTCAGAAGGTTGACACCTGTGGTACCAGAGCCACATAGAAACCTACCACCAGAGAATAGCTCACCAAACTTTAAACCACTACGTTCTTTTTTTAGCGTTGACTTGAGCATTTGCCCAGCTTGACATGACGTGTATATTGAAATGCTTCCTTTCTGATACAGACAGATGCAATGACCAGGACACCAGGACATCCTACCGAATTGGCGACACGTGGAGCAAGAAGGATAATCGGGGGAACCTGCTCCAGTGCATCTGCACAGGCAACGGCAGGGGGGAGTGGAAGTGTGAGAGGCATGCGGCTCTGCAGACCACATCCGCTGGTGAGGCACAGAACTAGCCAGAAACCGCAGCACGTTTCGAAACCTATTTCTGCAAATCCATCTTTCCTTTGACACGCCATTTGAGGATGAGTTTGCCATGTTTCTGCTAATAATCTGAGTTCATTTACAGACTGCTAGTTGTTAAAAACTTTGTTTAATATCAGGTTTTAAATTTTTAAAAAATGAAATAAAAATAGATCTTAGAGGGAACAAAAGGAGGTTTAGCCCCAAGAGATTAAACGATGTTTAAGGCAATGCCAATGTTAAAAAACCCACACAATTAAGATATAGATATATATGTAGATATGCACACATATACATTCACATACATATGCATTTTTTTACATAAGCATTTTTAATACCTAAAGTGCATTTTAATGGAAATGAAAGGGTTATGATAGGTTACACGACTACTTGGTTCTTCTGCTAGGAAAAGGGAAAAAAGTACATTTGTTCTTTTCCAAACTGGAATATGTTTCCTTGTCCTGACATTCAGCTTTCTTTGTAGCGGAAACAATTCTTTATGCGTGGTTTCCATGCTCCAGCAGACTTTGTTGCATTCCATAAAATAATGCACAATCATTTTCTTCATGTATTGGCATTTACAATTCGAGAAATTCAGAGGAGGCCTAGGGATGAGAATGAATGACACAATGTCTAAAGCACTTAAAAAAAAAAAAAGTAGTTTTCATTATTTCTGGCACAAGAGCAAGATCTTTGCATTGTAACTTGTTTTGTAAGAGTCTGAAGACAGAAATAATGGCGATCACGGGTGTGTGCTTCTGTTATCCTTCTTAATATGTTCTCATCAAGTTTTCACTGCATAATGTACTAGCATTATTGTTTAGCCCGTTATCAATCAACCATTTAACCATAAATAAAAATATTATTCGTTTAGATTTTTCTCCCTTTGGTGAATTTTCGTCTTGCTCTGAGCACTTCCAAAGGTAAACAAGATTAGACTTGGTAGTATCTTTGAGTTATTTGATTATTTTCATTTTTATTTTATTGATTGATTGGTTGATTGAGAGAGAGAGAGAGAGAGAGGGAGAGAGAGAGAGAACAGGTGAGGGGCAGAGGGAGAGCAAGAGAAAGAGAGAGAATCCCAAGCAGGCTCCATGCACAGTGTGGAGCCCGAAGGAGGGTTCCATTTCACAATGGTGAGATCATGACCTGAGCTGAAATTAAGGGTCGGACACTTAGTGACTGAGCCACCCATGCATCCTGAGGTTTTTGATTATATCAGTGAAATTACTGCTAACCAAAAAAACAAACAATTATAAACATCAATCTACTGAAATAGTTTATGTTTTATTTTTTTCCCTCCTCCAGCTCCCCTACTGAAATCGTTTAAATTAAAAGGGTAATTGAGGTATAACAGGATAAGGATTCAATAAATGTTATCTATTTTTATTAATATTACTAATATTTTACAGAAAAGGTTCTGTTTAAAAAGTTTGAGAAGCATTGGGTCAAACAAAATGGATCCTGCTTCTATGAGATCTTTGTGTTACTTTGTACTGTGGCTCTTCAGTGGGGTATATACAGATGCCCACTCCCCGGTGTGTATGACCTTGGGACCCATTGTATGTAAAGTGTCTTTGGGTTCTAGTGGTGAGCAGGGCTTAGAGAGATGCTGAATTCAGTCCATCAGTTATTCTGGCATTCATTCTGACTCTTCTGTGGGCCTGGCCTTTGAGAGAGCAGATTTCCAACAATTTAGAGAAAAGATCAACATATTGTGTTGTCTTACTCTGAAAACAAAGCTGTGTTAAGCGGATTGATTGGGTTTAGAAACACACACACACACACACACACACACACACACACACACACACACCGATTCTCAAATAATCCTGGGGGGAAACAAAATGTGGAAGGAGGAACAACTTCTAGAGAATCCAGAATGGCTGCCCAGGATGCTTTCATTGAGCTCAGAGTTAAACAGACGACCACAGGTCTGCTGCAGGGTGTCAGGGACTTCTCAAAAACAATATTGGCAAGAGAAATGCCTAGTTACATTGAACGTATAGAAGCTGCTAAGAGAGCGAGGGTGAGGCAGACCATTCCAGGAGAAGGGAAAGACATGAAGACAGTACAGGGTACAATGAGTGAATGAGGAGACAAGGCTTACACCAGGGAAGGACGTGGTCAGAGGTGAGCTGGAAGAACTTAAGTGTGGAGGATTATGAAGCTGTGGACCATGTTCTTCCTGGATTGAGTGAGGAATCGTTGAGGGCATCTGCTCTGTTGAGTGGCAGGATAATGTCTGTGATTTAGAAATATAATCCAGATAAGCTGGAAGATGGAGACCCTTTGGTTAGACTCTTATAGGTTATTTCCTAGGCTGAACGTAAAAGCTAACAAAGGGAGGGGCATTTCTTTTCAGTTCCAGATCAGTAACACCATGGATTTCAGAGTGATCTGTATGGGACCCTGAAGATCCCCACTCCAGAAAGTAGTTAGTTGGTTTCTCTCACCCAGCTTTATGACTTTCCTTTCTCATGCCCTTAGGATCTGGCTCTTTCACAGATGTCCGAACCGCCATTTACCAGCCCCAGCCTCACCCCCAGCCTGCTCCATACGGTCACTGTGTCACAGACAGTGGTGTGGTTTACTCTGTGGGGATGCAGTGGCTGAAGACACAAGGAAATAAGCAAATGCTGTGCACTTGCCTGGGCAATGGTGTCAGCTGCCAAGAGACAGGTCTGTATTATCTTTTCAAAAAATAATACTGATAGCTTTTTATTATTAAATTTTTGAGAAGCAGTACATTCATTTACAAAAACAAAAACAAAAACAAAAACAAAAAAAAAAACAAAGTAAAACAATAAAGCAAACAAGAAAAGCTTATAATCTTACCACCCTGTGATAACAACCAGGGTTGGCATTTCATATATTTTCTTCCAATCTTTTTAATCTACGTATTTTCTTTCCTGTAGTGGGGATTAAACTGCTATGTATTATCTTTATTTGTCTAAAATGTTGTTATAAGAGGGCTGCTTTCTGAATAGCAAACCAACCATATTTTATACTCTGAATCTCAAATTTTTGGAGCTTCATGATGCAAACTTTCAACAACTTAATACATTGCTTCTGGGCTACAAAAGTGGTAGTAACCACTATAGTGGTATAACTATATAATTGGTAGTAACCAATAACAATTGGTACCTTTGACTTTTTCCCTAGAATAACCTCATGTATTAATTATTATGGCACCAACAGAGTTCTGTATATCACTCCAGTATACTTTGAACAGCATTCTTAACTAGTCTGTATTAATACACCATTGCAAATTGGGAAACTGAGGCACGGCAGCAAAGGTGGCAACAAAGGACATGGGCAGAGGAACTCAGGTGTCACTCTATTCACAAAAGATAGGTTTCCTGAGTAATACATTTAGACTGACTAGGTGATTCTCTGTGCTGGCTGCTTGAAGGCACAAGCTTAGTCTCCATTAAGCTATAAAGAAGCAGCTACTGGTGGGAGATAAATGCAGCTCTATTTACTGAGACCCTTTTGGTTGTGCTTGTAGCTGTAACCCAAACCTACGGTGGCAATTCAAACGGGGAGCCGTGTGTCTTACCATTCACCTACAACGGCAGGACTTTCTACTCCTGCACCACAGAAGGGCGACAGGATGGACATCTCTGGTGCAGCACAACTTCCAATTATGAGCAAGACCAGAAATATTCCTTCTGTACAGACCATACTGGTGAGTCTCCCAGGAGGAAAGCACAGCAGTGAGAAAAACCCATTTCTCACGCCCTATTTTTATTTGCCAGCCTTCTGGGCATTCATCTTGAGGCTGCAAAAGATGTATCACTTTTGTTCAGTCTGGACCCAGGAGATGTGAAGCAAACTTAGCAGCTGAAGATCCTTCCATGTTCCCCAGGACCCTTGGGAAATGACACCGAGGGGAAAGCCCTCCTGTTCAATTATTTCTGACACACTGGGATTATGATGTGATTAAAGATGCGGGTATATTAACATCCGTAGGCAATCCCCCAGTGCTAAAGAATACACAGGATGAATGCCTGAGTGCTTTTGCTTCTCTACTGGTTAACACTATGTTTTATTCAAAGCAACCATTTGATCTTTTCTCTTTTGGCTGGGAAAATGAGAGTGAAATTGGATTTAAATCTGTTTTGAAGGTGAAGGTGAATACGCTAAGGAAGCTTGAGACTATATTATCAGGCATCCTTTCTTCTGAGGTAGACTCCCCGTGAATTAGCTGCAGAGACCTGGCTCGCTCGGAACCTTCCTGTGGTAATTCCCCACTGTAAGCTGGGGTCATATGAAGCTGTATGCTTAGTCCCCACTGTAAGCTCAGTTGTCATATTATTTCTTCCTATTTGTCTGTTATTCTGGGCAGTTTTGGTTCAGACTCGAGGTGGAAATTCCAATGGTGCCTTGTGCCACTTCCCCTTCCTGTACAACAACCACAACTACACGGACTGTACTTCTGAGGGCAGGAGAGACAACATGAAGTGGTGTGGAACAACGGAGAACTACGATGCTGACCAGAAGTTCGGATTCTGCCCCATGGCTGGTAAGACAAAGCCCTGTAGACACCCATTTAGCAGTAAGACAGAAGAATAGTGTCCGGTTTACTCCTATTTTACCCATTAAGTCTTAATTTTCAGACAGCATGCAACTCTGTAAGATATATTTATATACATATAGTTATATAATATCATATATAATTATTATATATTATATAACCATTCATATAATTATAAAATCCTTTCGATATAGTTGAATTCCAAAAACATATAAATGCAATAAAAATGCTTTTTTTTAAAGTCTGGAAATGCACATATTTTACAGGTTTGTCATTTTTAAAGAGCACACAACTTACAGCATTTAATACATAACTGCTGTAGTCACAGACCCACGATATTTACAACATAATTTTGGTTTGATTAGAATAAGCCCGGTCACTTATTAAATACCAAAATGACCAAAACTCTGCTTTTCTTTCAAGTATGAGATCTTTTCTTTTTTAAGGGGGATCTAGTTTGTAAGGATAGAGAAAGGGGGGCCAATACCTTTTCTTTGTTCTCAAATTTCAAGAACCCCATAGGTTACAGTTGATCTTGTAGTTTTGGAACTGAGAAGCCATGCACCGTATGTTGTGGAATGTGAGGCCATGAAACATAAGAAAACTACTTATACTTTTATATCTTTCAACACAAGAGAATGTCGGATTTAGAAGAAATACATGCTTTAGCTTATAATTCTATACCCAAATGCATAGTTTCCCTTCAGGATAGAATAAGCTGGAAGTAGAAAAAATTATGCGGCAGTAGTCAACATCAGTCTTCTACAAAAATGCAAGCCCTCTACATGAATGTGTAGGCATTATTGTGGTTTAACATCCCTCAACCTTTCCTGTAATTATTCCCTACAACATACTTCACCTGTGGACTATGTTTGCTCCCTCTGGTACTTAAAACCCTACACATGCAGAGAGCAGCCCTGAGACTTCTTTGAGGCACACCAGATTGCTTTCCAACCAATTCTTGGTTATCCTATTAGCCTAAGGACTGATAATACTGCACATGTTTTTATACCTTGTGATCATTTCTCCATCCATTTCTATATAGCCCATGAGGAAATCTGTACAACCAATGAAGGGGTCATGTATCGCATTGGAGATCAGTGGGACAAACAGCATGATATGGGCCACATGATGAGGTGCACATGCGTTGGGAATGGTCGTGGAGAATGGACTTGTGTCGCCTACTCTCAGCTCCGAGGTATGCTTGCTTATTAATGAGAGCATGTGAAAGGACCAAGACTGCAGAGAGGACCAAGTTTTGTGGACATTTGTACTTTCCAAAAGCAGGAGAGGAAATGTGTGACGCCATGCCATCAGTCTACAGTGCTAGATAGGTTTGTCATGTTAGGCAGCCAGTGGAGAGAAGCTGGCAGAGCACTTATAAAATTTGAAACATTCCCAGGATGTAAGTACTTAGGCTGAGAAGATGACTTCAAAGGCTAGAACACAATTATTTGATCCTGTTAGCTTTTAGTTACACCATTGGATTCATGTCTAGAAAAGATTGAATAACTTCTGTAAAGAAAAGAGACTTTGCTATTCTAAAAACAGATCCTTGCAGATCCAAATTGAAGGTGACAATCAGAGACACCTATTTCTTTTGCTCAGTTCAATTTTTTTTCCCTTGGATCCTGGGATATAATATAGGGATATCGATTTATGAAAACCATGTTGGTACTTCTGTTTCTTTGATTTGAAGAGTACGATTTAGGTACAACTCTGAACCAATAAATAGTCCATATAACTGGTGTGTTGACCTTGGCCTGAACTTGTTCTCCTTTTGTGGGTAACACAATACCAGAGTAATAATAATTCTACATGATGTTGCAGAACAGAAAGGAAAGACGTACAGACTAACTCTTCATTTTACAGAGGAAGGAGCTGAGACCCAAAAAGGGAAAGTAATTTTCTCAGGATCTCTCAGAGAGTTTGGAACACAGTTGGCCTACTCTTGTGTTTTGTTTTGTTTTGTTTTTAATTTCACAAATGCCATCGATGTTATTTTATTTCCCAAATCCAAATATCTCCCCACCCCAGCCATTCCAGAGATCAGACCATCACACCATGCTGGGTACTCCATAAGTATGCTTAATTTTCCTCCTATTTCTCATAGCACGCAGAGATCTAAAGGACATTATCAAATTAGCAAGAACTTTTCCAAAAGTAAAACATGTATTTGTTTAAAAATTATCTTTCCACAGGAAGGTGTATTTTACCACATTCTTTACTTAGTTGCATAGACTTTGACCTCTGATATTTAAGTTTATAAAAAAGTTGATAAGACAGAGAATTTTTTTTTCCAAATCCTGTATTCCTGACCAAGGTTTGAAAAAATGTTCTTTCTATGCTAGTATAAAAGTTATTTTAGTGGGAGGTGTTGGTAATTTAGTGGGAAAAAAACTGTATGCTTTGAAAAACATGACTTTTTTTTTTTATCTCATCATGAAACTTAAAAAAGTTCTCCACCATCCCACTGTCTCCTAAACAGATCAGTGTATTGTTGACGACATCACTTACAACGTGAATGACACATTCCACAAGCGTCATGAAGAGGGGCACATGCTGAATTGTACCTGCTTTGGTCAGGGCCGGGGCAGATGGAAATGCGATCCCGTTGGTAATTAGCCTCATGTCTCTAGGAGGTTTTGGACGCTGGGACTAGTTAACAAGTTTCAGATAAGGAGAGCCATTTGATATTACATAATGGAAGTTGACTCCAGACTTTGATCAATGGCTTGCAGAGAGCTTTGCAAAGTCTTTTCTCTAATCATAGACCAAGATACCAGTTTGATAGTGACAGTTATCTATTTTTGTTGAGTTTGGTAACACATGCAGGTTTATTTTAATGGAATGGAATTAGTTCTTTGGTTCTGAATCATAAAGAGAATCCATGTTATGAAAGAGAACTTTACTTTGCTGACTGTGCAATAACGCGGGCAAGTGAGCATGCCAGTAAATACCTCCTTCCAAATACTTTATTTTTCTTGGCTGCCCTTTATAATAGATCTAAGCAAATAGTGAAGATTGAGCCTTAAAAGAGCTGTGTGGCCAGCCTTAAGGTAATCCATTAATATTCCCTTACCAAAGGAGACCTATTGCTCACCACGAAAACAAACTGATCAGATGAGTTTGTTTGACATGAGATTATCAAAGCTGAGAGAGAAGCCTGAGAGGTTTTTTTTTTAGAAACTGCTCAGCAAGTAGTCGTTGTTAAAATCTAGTTCATCCATGTGCATGTAAAATTAAGCACTCCAAAATTTAAAGAGGTATATAAAGTGATCCTTTGTTCTTACTATTCAAACGGTAAGTTAGTGCATCAATATAGGTTAAATATAATATCTAATTTATTGTTCCAAAATTGATATTCAGAATGTCAGTATATACTGAAATCTAAATAATAAATTTTTTATTTAGAAATACCGTCTTTTTTGGGGCACCTGGGTGGCTCAGTAGGTTAAGTGTCTGACTTCAGCTCAGGTCATGATCTCACGGTCTGTGAGCTTGAGCCCCGGATTGGGCTCTGTGCTGACAGCTCGGAGCCTGGAGCCTGCTTCAGATTCTGTGTCTCCCTCTCTCTCTGCCTCTCCCCAACTCATGCTGTCTCTCTCAAAAATAAATAAAACTTGAAAAAAATAAAAAATTAAAAAAAGAAATATCATCTTTTTAGAAAGCTAAACATTTCTCCCAATGGGTACTTTTTTTTTTACTACTACTAATTGCTCTGTAAGGTAAAAGATATGAACAAAACATTTTGTAACCACATATATTTGTAAGGACAGTTGCCTCTCTGCCCCTCCCCAGCTCATGCTCTGTTTCTCTTTCTCTCTCAAAAATAAAAAACATTAATTTTTTTTTAAATGTAAGGACAGTTGCAAGTTTCCATTAAAATTAAGAATATATGGTCTGAAAATTTTTAAAAAAGGAGGGGGAGGCGTCTGGGCTCAGTTGGTTGAGCATCCGACTTTAGCTCAGGTCATGATCTTATAGTTTGTGGGTTTGAGCCTTGCATCAGGCTCTGTGCTGACATGACAGCTCAGGGCCTGGAGCCTACTTCAGATTCTGTGTCTCCCTCTCTTTCTGCCCCTCCCCTACTCACACTCTGTCTCTCTCTCTCTCTTTCTCTCAAAGATAAATAAGCATTAAAAAATGTTTTTTAAAGAATATAGGAGCGCCTGGGTGACTCAGTCAGTTAAGCATCCAACTTTGGCTCAAGTCATGATCTCACAGTTCGTGGGTTCAAGCCCCGCATCGGGCTCTGTGCTGACAGCTCAGAGCCTAAAGCCTGCTTTGGATTCTGTGTCTCCCTCTCTCTCTCTGCATGTCCTCTGCTCATGATCTGTCTCTCTCTGTCTCTCAAAAATAAATAAACCTTAAAAAATTAAAAAAAAAAATAATATATGGTCTAGCACACTGAAATGAAATTTGTACCTCCCTGTCTTCAATGCTGCTTCTTCTGCTTGTTTATATTTTAGACCAATGCCAGGATTCAGAAACCCGAACATTTTATCAAATTGGAGACTCCTGGGAGAAGTACGTGCATGGTGTCAGGTACCAGTGCTACTGCTATGGCCGTGGCATTGGGGAGTGGCATTGCCAACCTTTGCAGACCTATCCAGGTAAGTACCTTTCTTAGTGCAAACTGAGAGTCTTTAACGGAGTTTCCAAAACAGAGCAGCATCAGTATTTTTAATACTCTGATGCCTGCATTGGCCTCCTCTCTATTTTCTTTTTCTCATGTCTCTAATAATCAGATGTTTGACTAAAATAATTTTCCTTTCTCCTCCATCAAGTTAAAGGTGTGCTCAGCTGTGAAAATGTGCCTGTGTGTAAATTTGTTCCTGAACACTATAGAGCGTTCCATTAGGTTAAAACACTCTGGCTAATTTCATCTCATGTCCCCACGTGGAAATAGAAACCATACCGTGAACTATACTGGAAGTAACGTGTGGGGTTGTATGTTACAGCTCTTAACAGAAAGGTTGCCTAGAGAGATTATGTGAAATACAATATAGGGTATGTGTGTTCACTCACCATTTCATCTGGGGCTTCTTTGTGTCAAAATTTTCATTTGTTTGATCAGTTGGAGTCTAGAACAAAGTATCCTCGGTCAAGAGTTGAGTAATTTGGTCAATTTTCTGCCTACGCAGTTCAAATATTCTCAAATGTTTATTGCTGGGTTCGTTTTTTTTTTTCTTTTCTTTTTTTTTTTTTCTTTTTTTTAGGTCACAGGACATAATGCCTAGCTGGAGGTGTGATTAATTCATTTTAGACAAAAAAACATTTTTTAAATTTAATTTTCACTGAGTGATTATAATAAGACACGGTGAATTATGAAGCTCAAATTTTTAGGCACCAGTTATTTGAGCAACTACTAAGCTGCAAAATCTCCTAGGCCTCTGTTACCCTTAGACCTGAAACATGGGCTACATTCAGAAACAAAAAGAAGTTGGGAGAGCATCAGATTCTGCCTATGACAGAAATTAAGATTAAGTGAACTAGGGACACCTGGGTAGCTCAGTCGGTTAAGTGTCTGCCTTTGGCTCCAGTCATGATCTCACGGTTTGTGGGTTTGAGGCCCATGTCAGACTCTTTGCTATCAGTGAGGAGTCTGCTTGGTATCTTCTGTCCCCCTCTCTCTCTGCCCCTTCCCTGCTTGTGCCCTGTCTCCCTCTCTCTCTCTCTCTCTCTCTCTCAAAAATAAACAGAAAAAGATTAAGTAAACTAAATCCCTCCATAATGTCATAAGAGATTAGTATCTCTTATTACACATTCACTATCACAGAAAACAGGATATGGAACAATTTGGCCAAAGGTAGAGTTTGCCAAGACATGGGTCCTGGCTGTAGGCTGTGAAAGAGTTCCATGTCAAGCTTCACTCACTAGTTTCTCATCTGTAAAATGGGGATATTAAAGTTGATTGCCTTTAAAGTTCCTTCTAGCACAAACAACCTAACAATCTCTGATCCTAAACACTAACCGCCCAGATACACCCTTCCAACAAACTTGGAAGAAACACTGCTCTCCCCAGTCCTCAGTCACTGCCAGGGCCGTACAAGGTGACTTTGCTTAAACAAGCTCACAGCACAAATTGACCTGGCTCTTAAATTGTATTCATGGTGAATTTAGGTGTAGGAATCACTTAAAATATATTTTTTTTATTTAATAACGTTTAAAATATCTGATTGCAGAAGAACCTTAAGTTCAGAAATGATATATATATATTTTTTCCTTTAATGAGGCAACTAAAGGGTAGAGCCTTCTAAAGAAATGCTCCTGAGTTTCTATGTTTATGGTTGTTATTGTTGTGGCAACTTGTCGAAAATTGTCCTCAATGATTTAGAGAAAAAATTTTTTCTCACCCTTTTACAATGAGCCTATTCACAAAACTGCTCGCTGGAAGCATTTAGGTGAACCGGACAGGGGTGAAATCTACATGGGAAGGAAGCCTTCTGCTTTGGAGTTTACTTGTTGACTTTGTTCCTATTTTTTAAAAAGGGTAAGAAGAATGCTCAGGGAACACAGAGAAGGAGATTTGGAGAGGGGATTGGTGTTTGCCCTCAGTACGTGGTTGGGTGCTTATCTCCATGCCTGGTTTGCTCAGTGGTTCATGCCTAGCGCGCGGGGCTTCATGAGGTTGGGGAGAATAAAGGAACCACAGATGACCAGTAGACTGTCTCTGAGCCTTGCCCTGTTTGCTCCCATCTACAGAGGATTTGGTGGAGTTGTTCAAACTCAGAGAAGATAAGAGGCATTTGGTTTGTCAATAAACAGCCATGGAAGCACAGATCTCAGCAAACAAAATAGAGAAAAAAGGACTGAGTCACAAACTCATAAATATTTAACTTCCCCAGGGTCATCGTTCCTGGAAATGATTCATTTTGGCCTTATTTTAAACTGATTTTAAAAGCATACACATTGTGTCATATCTTTACTTAACTATTTTATGGTTAGCCTGAGCAGATTGAATAAGAGAGGGAGTAAGGTTTTTACTGGTAATTGCTAGTATATACCAGTTAGGTTAATTTTATTTTACCAAATCTAACCAATGTAAATGATGTCAGAATTTTCAGATGTCCTGTCTTCAAATCATATGTAGATTCAAGTCTAGTGGTAACCAGAATTTAGTTGGCCTTACAAATGATGGACACGGGCTCTTTACTCTCTGATAAAAAATACACTAAATGCATGAAATCCACACTGATGTTCAGTGGTCTATGGTACAAGCCTAAATTTTAAAACCTATAATTTCAAACCAGTGCTTGAAAGTTTAGAAAGAGAAAAAACTTCTGTAGTTTTGCTCCATCACTGAGGTAAAAACAAGTGAGTCACCTTTTTTGTTTCCCTCCCCTCTTGTTTATTACCTTGTGGACCCAGGAACAGGATTAGGGTTAAAGGTGGACAGTAATTGTCATTTGTATTGTCTTTCTAAAACTTAACAGACATTCAACCATCATAAACTTTTTCTTTTAATTAAAAGCTAATTTTTTTCCGAGCAGTTTTAGGTTCATAGCAAAATTGAAAGGAAGATACAGAGCTTCCCGTACAGCCCCTGCCCCACACATGCCCAGCCTCCCCTATTACAAACATTCCGACCCAAGCGGTGCATTTGTTACAATCAATAAACCTGCATCAAGACACCATTTTCACCCCAGGTCTTTGGTTTACATGAAGGATCACTCTTGGTGTTGTACATTCTATGGCATCATAAACCTTTTCCTCCCTCAAAATCATGACTGCCAAATTAAATAATATACATATCAGAGGTCTCTTTACCTAAGGAAATTATAGTAGGAATTCTTTAAAGGATTGATATTTGAACAACCTTATGCCAATTATTGTAAGTAATTTAAGGACCTGATATTCCTGTATTTACTGATGTTCACGGAAGTCACATCTCTAACATTTTGCTTCACCATTTGTCTTTAAAAATTTATTTGTATTTTTGAGGAGCTTCATGAACAGAAGGGGTAATTCAAAGAGTGACATGGAATTATAGAAAACTAAGAATTCTGTACATGGATTTTGATATTTATGTGGCTTAGAAATAGGTGCATTAAATGAAATTAAGATTCAAAGAATCTTAACTTGTTAGTTTTCAACCACTTTGAATTATTCTCAGTGTGGAAGTGAGCATATTATTGTAAAACTTTTAAGTCTATGCAGAGATGCAAGTTATATATTTGTTCTGCTACAGAAAACTTTGTTTTCAAAGAGAATTTGACAGCAAAGATAATTAGGTTTGAAAATCAATATTTTTTTTTTCCTAAGAGCTTTCAGAAAACCTAAATCTGTTAACAATCTGGTGAAATACTTTACTAAACTTGCAAAATTTTGCTGTCTTTGATAGAGTGGCAGTTAGAAATTCTTGGAAAGGTTATGACAAGAAACTTTGTTTTCATTTCAAAAAAGTTGAACATTGACATCATGAAAAAGACAGTGTTTAGGGAAAAGATGTGTTCTGCTCAGCAAGCATAAATTTTCTGGGTAATTCATTATTATCCTAAGTGGAGTCTACACTATTAAGAAATTAATTCCATTTTCCTTATATTGTTTTTTCTTTAAAAAAACATACTTTAAATTTTGTAGGAAACAATAATACATACTGAGATGTGGAAATACTGAATTTAGTATATACTTCAACCTGTCATTTCAGCTGATAATTGCTTTTCAAAAAAAAAAAAGTTTGATCTCTTAATAACATGGCCCATCAGTGATATGATTTTAGAGTATACTTACTAAGTAAAAATAAAATGAAAACTTTTTCCCTAATGGGATGCGTAGGCTGATAAGAAATAAAACTGAACCTGTAATTACTGCTTTTGTGTATTCATCTAGGATTCTACCCCATTTAGAAATATGGGTGTTTTATATCATGTCATATGACCTTTAGAATGTTGTTTCCTTCTTAGTGGGTGGATTCATTCTAGATGAAAGGCTTCACAAATGAGAATTTGTTTTAAAGAAGCTTAGTATGATAAATAAATGGGAGTTTGGGTTCTTTGTTACTTTATTTGGGTTAGGGTAGTTTGGCAATTTTCTCAATTCTTATTTTGAAAATGGAGACAAAATAAAACTAAGGCATTTTTCAAATTTTATTTTATTTGCTATAAACAAGTTCTATTTGCATTTCTCATGTGAACGACAATGACTTATTGACTAAAAAGGATTTTATTGCATTGATTTCCAAGGGCAATATGTAAAAAAGTAATCCCAGAATTTTTTTTTAACTATATTCACCCTTACTGATAAGCAAAACTATCTTTTAATGATGGCCATCCACGTGCACTTAGTTTTAAGTTGAAGCAAGTGAATACCCAAGATCACCAAATCTCGCATTCTCATTTTCAGGCACAACTGGTCCCGTCCAAGTCATCATCACTGAGACCCCCAGTCAGCCCAATTCTCACCCCATCCAGTGGAATGCACCAGAGCCATCTCACATTTCCAAGTACATTCTCAGATGGAAACCTGTGAGTATCCCACCCACAAACGGGACATTGAGGGTTCTGAAACAAACACATTCTAAATATTTGTTTTCCAGCTTTCAAGCCAACCGATCTGATGAACTATCTGTGATTTGATATATAGATTTCGCTTTTTTGGTATTTAGAAGGATTTAGAAAGATTTGTTATTTAGAAAGATCTTCTTAACAAGGAATTAGAGATGATAATGTCTGAAACAACTCTTCCCCGATATGGGAAGGGAATCTAAAGGCTTCGTATATCTTGCACCTCTGTCAGAGGAAGACAGTTATTGGCATCATTTCCATGATTTGAAAAAATTAATATTTAGCTATAGAGGTTCACTTTTTAAGGGATCACTTCTTAAAATGTTACTTTTGTTTCTCTGAAGTTATTTAGGTAGAGGGGGAACAGAGATGATTCCAGGGAAGAAAATGAGGGGTGATAGTTGGCTTGTTTAAAAAGTGAACCTTCTGAGTTTTTAATGAGAAGCATCTAGAAATTGAAGAAATCATACTGAGGAAGATGTTGATCTAGTAAATTTTAGTATTTCTTACCCTTCAAACCTGCCTGTTAGATCTCCAAAATTCATGACTCATAACTTAAGAAACACTCTTTTAAACCCAGGAAAAAAAAAAAAATGTCCACTTTTAGTCACAGCTGTTAAATCCTAGCAATTAAAAACAAAATAAAACAAAATGCTGGACCAACTCAGGCAATTGTATTTAAACTCTTTGGGAAAAATTCAAGCTGTGAAATCATTCTTTTTTTAAAAAAATTTTTTTAAATGTTTATTTTTGAGACAGAGAGAGAGAGAGAGAGAAAGAAAGAGAGAGAAAGAAAGAGAGAAAGCATGAACAGGGCAGAGGCAGAGAGAGAGGGAGACACAAAATCCAAAGCAGGCTCCAGGCTCCGAGCTGTCAGCACAGAGCCGGACATGGGGCTTGAACTCATCAACCATGAGATCATGACCTGAGCTGAAACAAAGAGATGCTTAACCAACTGAGCCACACAGGTGCCCCAAAAGCATTCTTTTTTGTAGTATACTCAGTATTCTCGTCATAGTGTCCAGAGCAGCCATTTCCAGAACTTTGCATTTAGTGATGTTAGCCAGTGGGATTACTGTATTTTCCCCTCCAATACCTTCTTGTCTCTCATCTTTACATCTCACTCCCAGTTTTATTTACTTTAAAACTAATTCTGAAGTATTGCGTGAGATCACTGTAATAAGGGACATTTTATAGGGAAGTCATAAGATGTACATTGAATTGGAAAATCTTCAAAGAAGCAGCAGTGATTAATTTCTTTAAGATTTTTAACGATGAAGAATTTTCAGGTTTTTCCTCAATGGATATTATCCAAGAGTGTATTTTTGAATACTTTCTTCTGATGCCTAACCTTCTAGAACTGAATAAAACAGTTATCATGAAATCTGATCTAATTGTAATGACTAATTTGAGATTTTTTTCAACGTACTTGAGTTAAAATTTAAATTTAAAATATACTACGATCCATTTCATTTATTTCAAAAATATAAATGGGGGTGCCTGAGTGACTCAGTCGGTTAAGCGTCCGACTTCGGCTCAGGTCATGATCTCACAGTTAGTGAGTTCGAACCCCGCATCCAGCTCTGTGCTGACAGCGCAGATTCGGATTCTGTGTCTCCCTCTCTTTCTGCCCCTCCCCCACTCACACTCTGTCTCTCTCTCTCTCAAAAATAAATTAACATTAAAAATTAAATATATATATGTATATAAATGGACACTTGAGTATTTGAATTATTGAGGAACTGGTTGATTGGATAATTTTAAAAAGTCGCTGGGCATTAAAAATGTATTTTGACTTAGCTTAGAATATTTACACTTAAAAGGATCTCATCTTGTTTGAAGTAAGTGTTTTTCTTTTCCACACATTTTACTGCAATGAGTTTTGTGATCCATGACATATTAATGAAGCTGGACGGATGTGAAATGTAAACTGGAAGCAAAGATTAAATAAACCGAAATCACATTCTTCTAGAGTCTTGCCCAAAGTTGGCTAACCGCTTTTGATGGGGTAAATCATATCCAAGAATGAGTCATACAGCCAGACCAGCTGAACCTTATATGTGATGGTTGCAGGAACTGAGTCACAAAGTAATATTATATCTTTGACTATTTCTGCAAGGCAAGAAATTTGTATCCTACTAAGTGAGAAGTAGAATATCTGGCCGTTTCCCACCCAAGAAAAGAATATATCTCTGTGCATCATAGACATTTAAAAAATGGGAGAGGCAAAACTTAGGCTCATCATATTTTCTTGCTAATATGAAATAAATTCGTCTGGCAAAAAGGAAGGTGCCCCGTGCCTGTGACTGTGTGACCTTGGGCATGTCATATAACTGTTTCTTCACCCGTAAAATGAGGGCATTTATACCATGAAGTTGGAGAAGGGAGAGATGAAGACTGAATGACAGAATGCAAGTAAAAGCACAGGGTGTGGTACACAATAAGCTATCAGTAAATATTAGCCACACTAATAATTATTGTTGACATTAAACTCTGCTACAGGTCCCTATTCTGATTTCAGTTTTCCACGATTTTCCTCCACAATGGAGCTGCACAGGTCCCTCGTTCTTTGAAGATTACTCATGATCATCTCTGAATGTTCACCCTTGTGAATACTTAGGTGATTTTTTTCTTTTAAATCTTTAGAAAAATTCCCCACGCGGTTGGAAGGAAGCCACCATTCCTGGCCACTTGAATTCCTACACCATCAAAGGCCTGACCCCAGGTGTGGTATATGAGGGACAGCTCATCAGTGTTCAGCACTACGGCCACAGAGAGGTGACACGCTTTGACTTCACCACCACCAGCACGAGCACAGCAGTGACTAGTACGTACCCGAGCCATCCTCATGTCCATGCCTGTGTTCCTCAGAGCTGCGCTGTCCTCAGGGAGTGGTTTGCTTCTCAAGTCCTATTCTTCCATGGATGACCCCAATACTGTTTTTAAAAAATGGTGTTCTGTGGATGACAGTAGGACATTTTCTTGATGGCTGAAGGCTCCCTCTCCCCTTCCCGTGGCTGTCTAGGCAACACTGTGACAGGAGAGACGACACCCCTTTCTCCCGTTGTGGCCACTTCTGAATCTGTGACCGAAATCACGGCCAGCAGCTTTGTGGTCTCATGGGTCTCGGCATCAGACACCGTGTCAGGATTCCGTGTGGAATACGAGCTAAGTGAGGAGGGAGATGAACCACAGTACCTTGGTAAGCTAAATGTGTTGCCATGACAGCTTTTGAGTGGCTGATGGTGACTCTATGTGTATGTGGGTTGGGGGACCTCCAAGAAGGTGTTCATTGAGTTTTGGAACTAGTTGACTGCTCAGACCAAACAAACTTCCAATGTGAGGAAGGAGAACAGCTGACCCTTTCTAGAACTGAGCTTGGATTTTTCCTGAGCCATGCTCACATTTTCCTGGTCCCAGTGTGAGCTGCTTTACCCGTTTGCCTGGGCACAAGTCTGTACAACCATAGTGTTTTCTCCAGGGAAGTGATTGCCAGTATGAGGACCACAGCAGAAAATGTTAGCCTTTGGGGGTGTACTCATGCTTTTCAAATTCTCATGGTTAGGGGCTTTTTAAAAACTTTATTGTAGTATAATATATCATAGGCATACAGCTTGATGAATTTTTATAAAGTGAGGACGTCCATGTGAGCAGCACCCAGATTAAGAAAAAGAACACTCAGGGGCATCTGGGTGGTTAAGCTTCTGACTGTTGATTTCAGCTCAGGTCATGGTCTCACAGTTCGTGGGATCAAGCCCCGAGTTGGGTTCTGTGCTGTTAGCAGAGCCTGTTCTCAATTCTCTCCCTCTTCTCCTCTCTCTGCCCCACCCCCACTCATGCTCTCTTTCTCTCTCTCCCCCTCTCTCAAAATAAATAAACTTAAAAAAAAAAAGATCATCCCTCCTACCCCACACCCCCTTGTCCCCTGACCATAACCGCTACCCTGACTTTTAACTACAGAAAGCTATTTTTATAAATTTGGGGGTGGATTACAAAAATTATATATCTTCAGAGAAAAATTTCAGAAAAAAAATGGTAAACAAAAGAAAAATCTCATAATGTATTGATAATTATCGATTACCCATTAGTACATTTCCTTCTAGACTTTCCCCTTCCCTTATGAATGTACAGTTTTAAAAATATCCCCTTTATAGGTTGGAGTGATTTGAGGGATTGGTTTGCTCTGATTGGTAACCTTTCCTTTTTTACTTTAAAGATCTTCCAAGCACGGCCACTTCTGTGAGCATCCCTGACCTGCTTCCTGGACGAAAATACATTGTAAATGTCTATCAGATATCTGAAGAAGGAGAGCAGAGTCTGATCCTGTCTACTTCACAGACAACAGGTACATGTGTACTACATGCTGTGAGAAGAATTGTTTGTCTGCAGAACAGGCCTAGAGTGATATTTCCTGACTGTTTTCCTCATTTGCCCTTTTCTTCTTTTTGTTAGCGCCCGATGCGCCTCCTGACCCTGCCGTGGACCGAGTCGATGACACCTCGATTGTTGTTCGCTGGAGCAGACCCCAGGCGCCCATCACAGGTGAGCGTGGCCTCCTCTCTCTGGCTGCCATGTTAGTCTTGATGGAGTAGGTGGCGAGGTGGCCGATTCTAACCTGTGGACAGGGAGGTCACGTAAATCTTCTGCATAATTACTAGTCTAGGGTAGAGGGGTACCTGTGTGTGTGTGTGTGTAATAGTAATTCAGAATGTGATTATCATCAAGGCTTACAGCTCAATTTTCTTACAGATCATTTCCCATCATATCCATTTTATTGACCCCCATACACACAGACACACACACACACACACACACACACAATTTCTTAAATTTTTTTTAATGTTTATCTTTATTTTTGAGACAGAGAGAGACAGAGCATGAGTGGGGGAGAGGCAGAGAGAGAGGAAGGCACAGAATCTGAAGCAGGCTCTAGGCTCTAAGCTGTCAGCACAGAGCCCGACACGGGGCTCGAACTCGTCAGCTGCGAGATCATGACCCAGGCTGAAGTCGGACGCTCAACCGACTGAGCCACCCAGGCTCCCCAACACACACAATTTCTAAAGCCAGCTCATGGACTTATTTAACCAGGCATTTCTGAGGCCAAAGAGGGTTAATTTTTCTGAAAACCTCATTCTAAGACTTATTCTTAAAGAGGTAGCTCAGTTGCCTTCTTAGCTCATTAAGTGGCTCAGCTGCCTCTAAAGTTTCTGAAAGAGACAGTGCTAGACAATCTGCGCTCAAGGTAGTTCACTAATTGCTTTCAGTGCTCAGAGCTCAAAGAGAAGAAATCATTTTAACATGAGTATTTTCACCTCGTGGCATCTCTAATAGACATTTATTAAGGATATTAGGTCTTCAAGGATGATATTTATTATTTAAAAAGGTTTGCACGGCTGCTCTTATTTTACCTTTGTACTGAATAGTCCTTATGAGAAGTGGCAACATCACTGGTTCTTAACTAATCAAGCAAGATGCTAAGGGTTTTTCTGATAAGAGATTTACGACTTACGAAACCTCTGTTTCATAAAACAGTGTGGCTAACGTTTCCCCCTTGAATCTGCAGGATACAGAATAGTGTACTCGCCATCAGTAGAAGGTAGTAGCACAGAACTTAACCTTCCTGAAACCGCCAACTCCGTCACCCTCAGTGACTTGCAACCTGGAGTTCAGTATAACATCACGATCTATGCTGTGGAAGAAAATCAAGAAAGTACTCCTGTTTTCATCCAGCAAGAAACCACAGGTGTCCCGCGTTCAGGTAACTTAAAGTCACTTCTTATGGCATTGTATCTCTTAGGGCTTAACGAGGAAACACGACTAACTGCTCTTTTGTTGGAGAAATAAAACTATCCTTGGACTGTGTTCATTTCCTTAGCCTGCTAGGGAGGACCAGAAATGTTAGACGAAAGAATAGTTGTTTCTGTGGGAGGGTTGCTTCGTCTCTGTCAACATTTCTTCCATGCAAGTGATCTTATAGATTAGTTTATCCCTAAACTTAAGAAATATGACTGAAATGTCCACACTATTAACTGACTTATCAAAGCTGGCTATTGGCCTTCCCGAATAAAAACTGACACCTTAGTGTCTTCACATTTTTCTCTAGAAACTTAGGCTCACTTTCTCTGTTCCTTTGAAATACTATAAAATGGTTCAGTAAAATACAAACCACATTTTTTTCTGTTGTCACAATAAGGGTTTATTTTATTTTATTATTGTATTATTGTATTGCATTGTATTGTACTGTATTTTTTGCATGTTTATTTTAAACTACTTGATAGGACACTTAATATGTTGGAAACTCTTCGGTTAACCTACATATTTTAGATAAAAACTTCAAATGTTCTATGTAAGCAGTATGTCAGAACCATGAAAATATAAGAAAAAATTCATATTTTCTAGTTAAGAGACAAAATTTGGCATTAGTTTGGAATGAGAGTCCCTGTATATAATTTCCTTATATACATCTAGGAAATTGGCTTTAAAAAAAAAACAAAAAACAATAGTCTTCAGTAGGAATTGTGACTGACCAGTTGGCTCTTGTCTGTTAGATAAAGTTCCCCCTCCCAAGGACCTGCAGTTTGTGGAAGTGACTGACGTCAAGATCACCATCATGTGGACACCCCCTGAGAGCCCCGTGACGGGCTACCGCGTGGACGTGATCCCCGTCAACTTGCCTGGGGAGCATGGACAGAGGCTGCCCATTAGCAGGAACACCTTTGCGGAGGTCACCGGATTGTCCCCCGGGGTCACCTATCACTTCAAAGTCTTCGCTGTGAACCAAGGGAGGGAGAGCAAGCCTCTGACGGCAGAACAGACGACCAGTATGTTCTGCTCTCCTCCATCTCCACCCCGAATCCTCCACCCTCATTCCCAATCTGGGGTGCATGTGCAGCAAACCATTTACTCCTAGGTTTATGGTTAGAAATAGGGAAATACCCAGTGGGTAAGGAAATGCAGAGTGGACGTAAAGCACATCACACCTGAAAGCAAAACTGAGACCCGCTCCGTCATGCTAAATGGTAACCCGTGCCCCAAATTCATGCACCCACGTAATGGCACTGAGAGAGGACAACTTCAGAGAACCTAATTTTCTTTGCTAACAGACACATGGATTACAAACCTGAGTATATTTTTTATAACTACATTTGTCTCCGTCAAACTTGAAATGTATGCTCTTAACCCTTCTATGAGAGAATTACTTACGAATAGTGATTGCTTGAAACATTGCTTATTAAGTGCCAGGTCCTCTGCTCAGTTCTTTACAAGCGTTGTCCTTATATTTAATACTCTTTTGGATCTAATGAGGAAGGTCTTATTATCCTCATTGGATTCATGAAGGAATTGAAGCTCATAAAAATTTCTGCAATTTGTAAAGTTCCAGAGCTAGGAAGTGATGGAGCTAGATCTACAAAGACGTAATGGCATTTTGACTCTATGTCCCATTCTTTCAGTGATTATCCTTGACTATCTCCAAAGCATTCCCTTCATCTGAAAAGCATTTTAAATTACTGCAGGGAAACCGCTAGTAATCATACTCAAGGAAACTCACGATGTGTGTGATTCTTTCTGATAGTGCACACTCACCAGTGTCTTACCATGATTCTGATGTATATGTTATAATTATTACCTGATAGGAATCATGGGAAAATTACTTTTATTTCTCTAGCAAAGGACTAGTCATTCAATAAATGCAGAGAATACTGTTTCTGTTCCTTGTAGAGGTTATGTCTTGCCCTCATTTTAGTGGGCTTGTCTCTCATTTCTTAACCTGTTTGGCTCAGAGCAGAGTCTAATTGTAGCCTTCACAAGTGTTTTCGTTTTTGTATTTTTAATGCTATCTCTATAATGTTAGTACAATTTCAGAGGGTGATGGAAAAGTCAGGATGGAAAATTAGACCTTCCTCAGGATCAAAGTCAAGCAAAAAAAGAAAAAAAAAAGCAGCAATTTCTCATGACTGACACAGTTTTGCAAAGTTCTGTGTAGCACTCCATTTCTTAATGGCTCAACATTTCCAAGGTTTTGACTTTTGCTTAGTTTCAACCTTGAGAAATCTTTAGAAAATTCAGCTGGGCTTTTAAGTTTCAGTATGAGCATTACCAAGGTTCAAATATTTCTTGATGTGTTTCATCTTTTCTTTCTAGAATTGGATGCTCCCACTAACCTCCGATTTACCAACGAAACGGACTCCACTGTCATAGTGACCTGGACTCCACCTCGGGCCCGCATAGCCGGGTACCGACTGACCGTGGCCCTGACCCGGGGAGGCCAGCCCAAGCAGTACAACATAGGGCCCTCTGCCTCCCAGTACCCACTGAGGAATCTGCAGCCTGCCTCTGAGTATACTGCAACCCTCATGGCTGTCAAAGGCAACCAACAGAGCCCCAAAGCCACTGGAGTCTTTACCACCCGTAAGCCAAAGTTTACCCTCTTTTCTTAGTGATGTCATAGGTTCTTTTACCTTTATTTACATTCCCTGTTCTTCATCCCACTTTTAAAAAGTTAACTTAAAAAACCCTAGTATAAGGGGCGCCTAGGTGGTTCAGTCGGTTGAGCTTCCAACTCTTGGTTTCTGCTCAGGTCATGATCTCACAATTCGTGGGTTTGAGCCCCACATCGGACTCTGCACTGACAGTGAGGAGTCTGCTTGGGATTCTCTCTCCCTCTCTTTCCCTCTCTGCCCCTCCCCCTACTCTGCTCTCTCTCTCTCTCTCTCTCTCTCTCAAAACAAATAAATAAACTTAAAAAAACAAAAAAAAGGAAGATTTAAACCAGTGCTACTCAAAATGTGGTCATGGAGCAGCTATTTGAACCATGAATTGTTTCTTATTGGACAATAAGGAGCTTGTGCCATAATATAAATCATGAAACACACCATTCAGTTCAGTTGATTATTTTTCGAAGCAAGATTTTCTTGATGAAGGTAGCAGCATGTTAAAATACAAATGTTGCCAAGCTTCTTCTTTCCTCTGGGACCACTTTGAGTAACACAGTTTAAAGCACCTAGTTATTTGAAAATTGAATGCTATTGTATTAAATGAATTTACCAAATCCTAGTTAAGGCAAGGAAACAGCACCTATGTCTACATCCTAATACTCTGGGTGTTGAATGATAGCAGTAAATGTAGAATAAAAACATTTACCAACTGAATGGAAACCAACAGACCAAGAAGATAAGGAAATGATTTTTCTTTTTTTTTTTTTAATTTTTGTAATGTTTACTTATTTTTGAGAGACAGAGACAGAGCACGAACAGGGGAGGGGCAGAGAGAGAGGGAGACACAGAATCCGAACCAGGCTTCAGGCTCTGAGCTATCAGCACAGAGCCCAATGTGGGGCTCAAACTCATGAGCCATGAGATCATGACCTGAGTTGAGTCGATGCTTAACCAGCTGAGCCACCCAGGTGCCCCAGGAAATTATTTCTTTATGAGACTGCAGCAGATCAAAGTATTTCTGAGGAACAGAGTAACTTTTATTTTCCTTTTATCTTTCTTAAATTACTCTTGAAGTTCCACTTCAAGAGTTCTTAATAAGAGAGAAAATACTGACAATTTTTGGTCACATCTATCCTTTTTTATTCAACCTTTTTTTATAGGAAGTGGCCTTAAATCTCCTATGTATCTACATCACAATAAAGACCTATATTCATAAACTGATTTCTATTAAAAACATTCTCATTTATATTACAAAGAATTACGAGACCCCTAATTTCTAGCTTTATTGGTTATTTTTAAATCGACCTTTTCAGTTACAGAAGCACGTAACACTTTTTGACATATATTACAACTATCAACTAGTTTACATTTTTCTAAAAGCTTTTAAAAATACAGACGTTAATAAGCATTCAAAAAGTGAATATAAGTTTAGTTGTAAATAACTATGGAATTTACTTCCCAAAGAAAATTCATTTTCCTGTAGGAATTCATAATTTACCAAAAATTTAATTCCATTTAAATTTGGTGTATGATTTTTGTTAGTGGAGTCTTTTTCTTAAGTAACTACTAATTGTAAGCAAGTGAAGTCTTTTTATTTGTAAGTTAACCTTTAAATTTTGCTATTTTATGTTACATGTTACTAAGATACTCTAGAATCCATTAATACGAAACCAGTGTTTTATATTTCTTGTAAATATCTATTTCTTACAGATGCCCTTTATGAATTAGAATGGAGATTTCAGTAGATTTAGCCTTTTTCTGACCACATATGATTCTACAAATTATCATTTTTACTTTTTCACTCCTTAACATGATACATATTTTGTGTAGTTTCTTTTGTTGGACTGAGTGCCCACGAAAGAAAAACCATTTTCACTGGTACTAACAGTAATTAAGTAGAGTATGGCAGGTCAGTGTAGACTATTTGGAGACTTTGATATATTGGACATGTTATTTTTATTCTCTGCACAGTATATTTATATAAAATAAAATTATATTTGAGTTAAGGGAAGTACTGATAGTCAAAACTAATTTTATTAGATAAAGGTTAACATAGTGCCTTGCACACAGTACGCTTTCAAAAAATATTCACTGAATAGATGATTGAGGGAAGAATGAGAACGAAAACAGTTCAACCAAGCTTCAATTTAAATAAACCTACTTAAGTAGGGAGTTCCACAACTTCATTTGAACTTGGAGAACTCTCTGAGGCTATAAACATCAGTAGGGCTTGCATATTTTTGAAATTGCTGTAAGTTTCTGTAGCTTTTTACTGTCTTACGAAGCTTAATTCTGGGAAGAACTTTTCTGGATTTTACAACTTGTGCCAAATTCTTAAAAGCAAATGTGAGGGTGGGGGTGGGGGGCTGTTTCTGGGGAAAATACAGCTTATTCCTTTATAAATAGGGCAAATTTTATTTCTTTAACAGCTAGGCTATTCTTCATGTATGACCTGCCAGAACCCATAATTCATACTACAGTCACATCCTTTGTTTGACATCAGTTTGTGGGTTTGTGGTTTGGAGACTTTCCTGTAATGGTCTTCCCAGGCAGAGAGCATCATCTTAAACTTAGGAAGATTCTAGCTGGCTGGCTCAAGCAGTAGAAAACACCCAGTCTTGAAGCCCAAGACAGTTGAAAAGAATGTAATTTGTGAAAAAGTTGTGGCTTTCACAGATGTTCAGTACAAGAAGCTGCTTGCTTTCTGAATTTTTTTTTTTTTTTTTTGGTGGCCATTAACATGGTCACTCAGGGCTGGCCACGGCATTTTGTCAAAGTCAGCAGCAGCCAAGTGGTGTATGATTTCAGAGACTCTGGGAAGGCACCATGGATTACCCATCCTGGTTCCCCCCAAAACACCCTTGAAATAATAACATAGTTAGGAAAAAGCTCACTAAACCAGTAGAACTTCAATTTGGCCATTAGAGTAAGTAATTACAAAGTAGCCCACACACATATTTTATTTTTCCCCCACACAGTATTTTCAAAACAGTTTTTAAAATCACACATTAAAGTCCATACTGGGGAGTGGGGGGAAGGAAGAATTGCAATGGTGCCTGAATTCCCATGTGATCACAGGGAAGATGAATGGCGCTGAGTAGTGAGTGGGGTCTTGAGACTTTTAATTTCCATGTGTGTGCCTCTGGGGGATGACTGTCTCACCAGCCATTCACAATTTAGCATAAATGCATTTAATAGTTGTTTCCCCCAGTGGGCACAGAATTTGGTTGGTACATAAAAAAGAAGGAATTATGAAGACACCAAACACGTGATCCGAGCTGGCAACACACTTGAAACCCTTGAATTTGACACTTGCCCTGTTCAAATGTCTTGGCTTTTGAGACCTCACCTTTCCCATAGCAGCCAGTTATTGAAATGCTCATTTCCTTATTACAAGGTTTAGTTGTTCAGCCGATTATATTTTAGAGATTCTAATTCTGTAGTAAGATTCATAGGACTGTTGAAAATGTCTATCTTTTTTTTTTTTAAGTTTATTTATTTATTTATTTATTTACAGACAGAGACAGTGCGAGGTGGGGAGGGGCAGAGAGAGAGCAAGAGAGAGAATCCCAAGCAGGCTCTGTGCTGTTGGCACAGAGCTCAATGTGGGGTTCGAACTTGTGAACTCATGAAGTTGTGAACTCATCGAACTCATGAGTTGATCTCATGACTCAGGTCGTGAGATCATGACCTGAGCCAAAACCAAGAGTCAAACGCTTAACCAACTGAGCCACCCAGGTACCCCGAAAATGTCTATCTTAAGTTTGTGTACACATACTCTTTCATCCTTTCTCTTCTTGTTTTTAAATTTGTTTACTGTTTATTTATTTTGGGAGAGAGAAAGAGAGAGTGTGCATGTGAGGGGGGGAGGGGCAGAGAGAGAGGGAGAGAGAGAATTCCAAGCAGGCTCCACACTCAGTGCAGTGCCCAGTCCAGGGCTTGATCTCACAAACGATGAGATCATAACCAGAGCCGAAATCAAGAGTCAGTCGCTTAACCAACTGAGCCACGCAGGCACTCCTCTTTTCTGTTTTTTTCTTTTTAAAGTAATATTTTTATTAAGAGAAATAACAGTGAGGTTAGGATGTTAGGAGATGCAAAATTAACTTTTGTTATAATTCTTAATTTCAGTGGCAGATTACTAAATTTTTTCAGTCTGATTATCCTAAATGGGTAATCACATATTTAAGGAACCTTTAGAATTTTTAAGTGTGTCTTTAATGGCAGATTTTGTTTAACTTTCATGTGGCATTTCTTATTGCAACCAAAAATAATTGACCATAATTATGGAATAATTCAACTTAAGGCTATTTTCAGATCTCATCTGTAATTTAACTATTGTTCTCAAATTAATGATTTAAAAAGCAGAATGATAATCAATTTGTGGTCAGTTTCATATTTCAAATGGGATTCTCCAGGGAAATTAATTGTCCTAAAATTCAAATCCCAAACTTGATGAAAAGACACAAATCATAGACTGCAAGGACTTGAAAGTGTCTTCTTTGCCACTTAGCTCTTTGTCACTCAAGTACGATGCATGGACTCAGCATCAGCATTCCAGAAATGCAAACTTCTAGCCCCATGTTGGTCCTACAGAGTCAGAACCTGCATTTTAGCCAGGTGTCAGACAACTTGTGTGGCACAGAAAAGACTGAGAAGCGCTGACCTACTCCAAATTCTCACCCAGTGAGGGTGTTACATTCAGGATCCACTAGCTGAGTAAACAGAGGTTCTCCATAAAAGTAATTGTTACTGGGGTGCTTGGGTGGCTCAGTCGGTTGAGCAGATGACTCGAATTCGGTTCGGGTCACGATCCCAGGGTTGTGGGATTGAACCTGCGTTGGGGTCTGTGCTGGGTGTGGAGCCTGCTTGAGGTTCTCTCTCTCTCTCTGCCCCTCTCCCCACTCTTGCTCTCTCTTTCTCTGAAAAAACAAAAACAAAACAAAAACAAAAAAATTGCTACATGCATTCTGTGCAATAGTCTGTGATTCCAGCACATTGAACACATGCATTGATTCTATTTCACAGGGCAGCCTCTCGGCTCTGTTCCACCTTACAACACAGAGGTCACTGAGACCACCATTGTGATCACGTGGACACCTGCTCCAAGGATTGGTTTTAAGGTAAATTGCAGATATCCCTAACCTCTTGTGAGACAGCCCTGAAGTGGCCTTATGTTTCTGAATGTGGTAGAAACAGGATGTTTGGGAGTCAGGAGACCTGGGTTTTATTCGCTGCTTCTGTCTGTGCCTCTCTGACCGCATTGTCCAGGTATAACATTACTGTGGCCTCACTGGATTTCTGGAAGGATGGACTGAGGCTGTGGAAGTGCTTCACAAAAGGATAAAACATTAGTATGGAACTGTTGTTGTTATCTGATTTTCTCCATCCTTTCCCCCAGGGGACTGCATTTTAAAATATATAAGGAAACGCCATTTGTTGTGTTGTTCTAAATGGGTGTCAACAAGTTCACAAAAACCCATTTAGAGAGACCAATTAAAGTCAGAGTCACTTAAAAATCACATTTTCATCCAATCATTTCATCTCAACTTGTTCAAAGCCCCTTGGGTGAATTTCTTAATAGAAGTTAAGATTAAGGTCTACCCTGTAGATATCTGGATTCATGTTCTTTAAAGTAATGATATTAGGAAAGTGATGAATACAAATGAATATGTTTAAAAGAATTCCTTTCTTTGGCATTTAGAGTATAGGGAGAGAAATATTTATTATAATTGGAAATCAAGACTAAATCCCAATGACAGCTTGTTTAAAAAAATACACCAAAGGTCACTTCTTTTTTGAAATATGCAAATAGCCATATTGATGATTATGCTACTTAAATATAGAGAAACGGTTTTTGAAGATTACCTTTCAAATTCTCCTTAATCGTGTCATTCTGACTTTCAGAAGCCTTGTAACCTACAAAGGACGTCTCTAGAGTAGAACACTGTTTGATGATACGGTATTGCCTAGGTTTTGAAATAAAATATTAAAAAATTGAAAATTATGGGCACATTTATTTTAATTCTTCTTTTGTAATATACTGTCCTGCAGTTTAAGCTATGAACATACTTCTTCAAAAGAAATGTTTCTGAAGTACAAAATGTTAAAGGCTCTACTAACCTTTACATTGAATGTTCATAACTCATTAAAAAAAGTGCTAGAGGATTTCTTCCAGCAAAAAAGAAAATAGAGGGGCACCTGGGTGGCTCAGTCGGTTAGGCATCTGACTTCGGCTCACGCCATGATCTCACCAGCCATATGTTCGAGCCACGTGTCAGGCTCTGTGCCGACAGCTCAGAGCCTGGAGCCTGTTTCAGATTCTGTGTCTCCCTATCTCTCTGCCCCTTCCCCGCTTGCTCTCTCTCTCTCTCAAAAAACTAAATAAATAAATAAATAAATAAATAATAAAAAGAAAAAAAAGAAAATAGAAATGAACTGCCATGTTGCCTCAAGCCTCTGTGTACTTCTGGTTTATATCAGGAGATTATTTATCAAGCAAAACCTTATGTAATGACATTTCTCCAGAGACTTCCATTACAAGCCAATGTAATGCAGTTTGGGAAGATACCTCTCCCACCTTGCGCCCCCAGTCCAGGGAGCTTCCAGTTGAAGAATCTAATAGAGCGAAAGGCAGGCGCCAACTCATTCCCTAATAAAAGCACAGCATGCAGTGTGCATAGAAGCTCACATTATACAAAGCATGACCAAAACCTCTTGGCAGTAACCTAGCTCTGGAAATATTTGCCCTTGGTGTTTATTTTGCTTTCCTTCTTCTAGCTGGGTGTACGACCAAGCCAGGGAGGGGAAGCACCACGAGAAGTGACTTCAGAGTCAGGAAGCATCGTCGTGTCTGGCCTGACTCCAGGCGTGGAATACATTTACACCATCTCGGTCCTGAGAGATGGGCAGGAGAGAGATACACCGATTGTAAAGAAAGTTGTGACACGTAAGAGGAGTCCTTTGCCTCTTTTCTTTTAGCTTTTAAAACTGTTCCAACTTGTAAAAATAACTGATATCAGTCTTACTTTTTGCTTCTGATGACGGTGTAAGAGGAAGATCCCATGTCTCCTTATCTTATTAGCTATTTCTAAATTTGGAGCAGCAAGTTCAACTCTTGTCATATATTCCATGGCATCAGAACTGTTCTTTCTAATGTCAAAAATATTTATGAACTGGAAAGACAGAAAGAATGTCAATAGTATTTCAAAATTGTTAATTGTAAAAAAAATGGTCTCAGAGAATTGCTGTCCACCATGGTTTCATAGTATAGCTTCTATTATGTTTTTACTGATTCTTAAAAAGAAGGGATGGAAGGAGGGAGGGGGAGACAGAGGAGAGAGAAAAAAGAAAGAGGAAAGAAGGAAGGGAAGGGGAGGGGAGGGAAGGGAAAGGAAGGGAGGGAGAGAAGGAAAGGGCAGCAAGAAACATTCCACAGGTCAAGTGCTTGGTGTTAGCTTTAACTTGTAACTTAAACTTTTTTCTGCATAGCATTGTCTCCACCCACAAACCTGCACCTGGAGGCAAACCCCGACACCGGTGTGCTTACAGTGTCCTGGGAGAGGAGCACCACTCCAGGTAAGCCTGGGATGTATCAAGGGCAAGTCTGTGTGGTACTGTCACAGGACAAAGGTGTTGGAAACTTTGAGAGAAAGGGTCAACATTATAAGTACCCAGCTTTCCATAAAAAATATAGTACGTGAGCATACATCACAGAGTGACATGTAGAGTGTTTCACTGCATGTGTCTTTAGAAAACAGGAAAGTGAACAAGGCAGACCCTTATCAAGCTGTAGGGAATCATGAGGGCTGACAGAAACCATTCTGGATGGTACCTATTGCTCAGTGGCGCTCAAAATTGCCAGAAAAAAAAAAAGGCTGAAATCATACTGCAGAAATTTCCTTTTGTCTATTGTTAGAGAGTCTAAGTATACTATTCAATGAAGTTTTACAAATATTTTGTCATGAGAGGCACCACAAAACTCTAAAGGTGATGAAAGACAGAAATGACCTCCAGTTTGAAACTTTAAGCTGGCAAGTCGTATGCTTGTTTGAAACCAGATCATTAACATTTAGTCTTCGTGGATGGTCTAGGCTGCCTGTCTGGATGGTCACTAGCAAATGTAATGACCTAAACCTTTATTTCCATCCACTTGGACTTTCTTGTCTAGACACCATTTTCGTGTCTAGCCTGTTCCTCACCCTTTAGTAAGTTTAACTTAAACATATTTTCTCATTTAGTCTGGTCCCTGTGGATCTCTAATTATCACTGTTTTAATTTGAATGTCTCTCTCTTCCCCCTCAACACTCTTACTGCCCAGTTTCTATGATTCCTTACATCTTCCACAGTGAGCATTTTTTGTATACAATATAAGTATAGCCACTTTTGTTTTTCACTTTGTCTCCTTTCCTTATTCCCTTCCTGTAAATCCCATAGGTTCAGACCTTGTAAATTAGGAGAGCCCACATTGGGGAATATGCTTAGGGTTGAGAACCATTCCAGACTAAGCAGGTAAAATGGAGGATTCCTCATCTGTCCTGAAGATGATCTGTTAAGGCAAAGCAGGGTATAGTGAGTGGTAAAAGGAACCTGGATTAGGAGTCAGACAGCCTATGGTAATCACTCCCCCATTCCAAGATTTTCTTTAAACGGAGGATATTAATACCTGCCTCAAAGGGTTGTTGTAGCACTGAATAACAGGAGAGTCCTCAATAAATGCTGGGTCCTTTCCCCATTCCCTTCTGTGGGTCCATCATTGGGGTCTACTTTGATTCAGCCTGGGTCACAAATGCTCTGTGCAGTAACTTCCTCCTTTCTGTCCTCTCTAGACATTACTGGTTATAGAATTACCACCACCCCTACAAATGGCCAACAGGGATATTCTTTGGAAGAAGTGGTCCATGCAGATCAGAGTTCCTGCACTTTTGAAAACCTGAGTCCTGGCTTGGAGTACAATGTCAGTGTTTACACCGTCAAAGATGACAAGGAAAGTGCCCCTATCTCTGATACCATCATCCCAGGTAATGGAACAATAAGCAGTTATCCTAAGAGTGGCAGATTCGATGAGAGTGGGGACTGATATCTTAATCCCCAGATGGCTGAGTGTGTCAGATACATTTGGGATTTAATTCTGACCTCCCAACCACACTCTCCCAAACCATGAAGTCAAAGCAACTATTTGGACAAATGCTTTTGCTGTTAACACCGCTTTACTTTCTGTGCTTCACTGGGATGCTGTTTGTTGCGATGGGTATGTAATGGAGTGGCAACCATGGCCTTCACTCTGTACTGTCAGCTCACGTGGAAATATTACTAAAACAGTGTCATGTGTCTGTCCTCTGTACTGACAGGCTAAAAGTAATATGGTAAATGCATCCCATCGGTACATCTGTCCCTGATTTTACAGTCCATATCCATTTTCAACAGCTGTCTGTACAATCGTACCTATCTCCACATGTGAGCATTGGCTTAGCACTTGGTTGACACGTCCAATTCTTCGTCTTGCAGTTTCAAATCCTTCCTTCATAAAACTGAAGAAAAAAAGAAAGGCCATACCTTCGGGTGTTCTTTCTGGTGGATTGAAAGACAACACTGAAAAGACCTATCTAGGGATAGGTTTTTTATTTGCCCCAAATTGGATTGTGACCGAATGAAAGCATTGGACAGGCGGTGTTCTCCTTTGCCCTGTTTGGTAGAATGCTTTTACTAATGCTAATTAAATAACTTTGATTATGAATTAAACAAGATATTGGCAATAGTATTGGACTCAAGTCTGTCTTCCACCTGAATGTGCTTTTGAATGGCACATTTCACACCATACAATGATACTGCATCAGCATTATGGCCATAATGTTGTCATGAATTTTTGTATGGGAAAAGAAAGAAAAACCCACCGATGTTTTTTTTTTAAGCTTCTTCATGCAAGCTCTATTTTCCTACTAAAACAGTTTGGATTTAAAAAAAAAAAAAAAAAAAAAAACAGCATTGTTGATACTTACTACAGATATCATGTCTAGGTTCTAAAAATGGTTTTGACCTCCTAAATAGGCCTATGATTTTTAGGAATCTGAGAGGTTCAAACTCTACTATTTAGAGACACTTCTAAAATGCAAGAAAATCCCAAAGAATATTGTAACCTGTCTTATTCTCCCAGGAAAGCAAACTATTCATGATGATTAGGATGTCTCTTCAGAAAATTTGGAAAAGATTGCATATTACCATCATTGCTTTAACATTCCATCAATTATTACCACTGGTAACCTGATGTACACTGCTTTATTTTTTCCTCTTTTTTGCCTCTATTTTCCTTTTGCCCCTCTTTGCTTTGTAACTCAATAGAGGTGCCCCAACTCACTGACCTAAGCTTTGTTGATATAACCGATTCAAGCATCGGCCTGAGGTGGACCCCGCTAAACTCTTCCACCATTATTGGGTACCGCATCACAGTAGTTGCGGCAGGAGAAGGTATCCCTATTTTTGAAGATTTTGTGGACTCCTCAGTAGGATACTACACAGTGACAGGGCTGGAGCCGGGCATTGACTATGACATCAGCGTTATCACTCTCATTAATGGCGGAGAGAGTGCCCCTACTACACTGACACAGCAAACGGGTGAATTTTGAAAACTTCTGTGTTTGAGACGTGGACGGTGTTGCATGCTGCCACCAGTCACTCTGGTTAAATATGGATGTTTCGTGGGAAAAGCCAGCGATTTGCCAATGATTAAGAAAGAGAGGGTGGGTTGAGGCCCGGGGCGAAGGAATTGAATGTATATGCTACACTGATTGGATGCAGGCATATGCAAGTGGTCTTAAAGACACTTTCATTTAAGCCACAAATGTGTAGAAAGCTAACGAGATCTGATCTGTTGAACACAAAATGGCAAAGGTTAAATGAATTTGCAGACTTGGAGTTTTTACAAAGTATCTCACATGAATACCAACTCGGATAATGAGCACCAGTTTATGAGAGAGGTACTTATAGAATGTGCCGTTATGCTCTTCTTTCGACTCCTTGATAAACCCTACCATGTTCCCTCTTTGCAGTGGACTTAAAAACCCAGTCAAATTTAGGGCGGGTTGGAAGGGGGTTGTCTTGACATAGGAGAAAAAGAAACTTTGGGGCACTGTGGATTGCATTGCCATGGCTAGGTAAAGAAACTCCTCTTTAACCAGTCTGGGGCCAAGCATGCAACATTCCGAAGGTTCTCTGCCCTGCATGGTAAGAAACATGCTGAGAACCAATCTGCATGAACCCTTTGCACTCGTAGGTAGAACTCACGGAGTGGGATCGTAGCGATGCCGGTAGCTGTAGTCATCTCACATCAGGGGAAATGTAGGACCTCTTGTCTTTTCGTCTGTGTGCATGTGTTTGAAAAGTACCGCTGTGTTTCTCTTTGCTGTGTGGCAACTTCAGCCTCTTCAGCCTGGGATAAAATAACTGTCACTGGTGTTAATAATGTACTTACAATCAACATGTTTGAAAGTAGATGAAAAGTATTCTTTGAAATGTACTGATGGCAGAAAGGTTAAAGAGGCCTAACAGTACTGTGTGTAGTGTTTTATTTTTAACAGTAGTTCACTATGATTTAGATCAGATTTAGATTAGACTGTTTGCATGATTCTGACTCATTTCCTTAATGCATGAACTATTGGTTTTACCTTTCCAGCTAATTTTTGTTACCTTTCATTTTAAAAGTGACATTGACTCCGTCTTCCTTCTTATTTGAAACCAGCTGTGCCTCCTCCCACTGACCTGCGATTCACCAATATCGGTCCAGACACTATGCGTGTCACCTGGGCCCCACCTCCGTCCATTGAATTGACCAACCTCCTGGTGCGCTACTCCCCTGTCAAGAATGAGGAAGATGTTGCGGAGTTGTCCATCTCTCCTTCAGACAACGCAGTGGTCTTAACAAGTAAGCAGTCAACTGTATCTGTTCCATAAATGCTAAGCTAGAGCACGAGGAGAGAATTCCGGGTTCTCAGGGAGGAGCAACTAAGATCAAGACAGCTACAGCAAAACTACAAACAAAACCCCAAATGTGATGTGTGACTCTGTACACTTTGAAAGATGTCACGTTTGTCACTATTTTAATGTATGTATCTTTGAGATCCACAACTTTTTAAAGATCACAGTAGAAAAGCACCAGCAGCGAAGTTCGAAGACTTCAAATAAATTCTGCTTCCAAATAAGCACATACAAATAAATGAATGTCAAGAGAAAATAGAGGACTAAATTTAGATGTTCAGAGAGAGAAACAATAAGGATTGAAAATAGTGTCACCATATCTGTTTTATTCTCATTAAAAAAAAAAAAAAATTGCCAGTGGGTAATCTCCAGCTTCTGAAAACACAGAAACAGTGACATGTTACCAGGATAGATCGGGATGATGCTGTTTTGAAGAAAGAGCCAGAAGTGTAATTGGTACTTCAGAAAGAATCTTTTGGCAGGATTTCTCTGAAGGCTGAGGACCCAGAAAACAGCTAACATTCAAATAAACAGCAACCATTTATGTGTCTTTCTGGATCCTACCTTTTTGAAATAGACATTGTTTATTAAAGAAAATAGAAGGAAGCTGCAACACGGTGCTGTTTTTCCTGTAAATGTTGCTTCTTATTATTTTCACCATAATAGTAAAATAAGCACATGAGAATAGCATAGGTTTCTACGTAAGGAAAGAAAGAGCTCACATTTAGGTATATTACCAAATGACGGTCTGAAAATATCCTCTATGTTGCAGACACATTTTAGAAAATGAAAGGCAGCTAGCTCAACATGACTATAGTCTTGGCTTCTCATTTCATGGCTGAGGGTGAGAACATCCTTAGTTCTGCCTATCAACAGGGCTATTGTTTCTGTTCTAGATTACTCTGGAGTCAGTAGTTACAGCATTGCTCATTACACAGCTCCTGCTTCAGGACCACTGTCTGCCCCACTGACTGGTCACATGTTCATCACACATTCTAAGATCTTATTTTAGATCCTGCTCTAGATTGCAAGGTAGCCATCCCCCCCGCTGCCCCCCCAGAGAAGCCATTATTACCCAATTTTACAGATGAAGCAACCGAGGTCTCTAGTGGCTAAGTCAATTGCCCCTGGGCAAGCAGGAATAAGGGAAGTAGAGTCCAAGTATCCAGCTCTTTAGTCTGGTGCTTTCCCAAACCTTGCGGCCTCTGTACAAAGGCTGAAGAGGAGATGGTGTAGAGGGGAATGAGGTCTACTGAGTAGGAATTCAAAGGTTAGAAACCCTACTCTGTACCTTTCTGGGGACCTCAAAATTAAGAGTAGAGGATACTCAGGAATGTGTATGTAATTTTTTAAGTAGTCTGTTCTTCCTTCAATATGGTGGAACCAATCACTTTCCTCATGGAATAGGACTCTTTTCCAGTAAAGGTTAATTATTAAGACCACTGGTCTTGGTCTGGGTCAAATCCTATATGATCTAGGGTAAGTACACCAAAGAAGATGACTTTTCTGCACCTCAGTTTTCTCCTGTGTAAAATGGGGATGGTTATAAACCAAACTTTTGGGGGAAATGGGTACTTTCGTTGTTATGAATGTGGTGATGTTTTCATAAGTTCCTACATACACCACAACCTGTCAAAACTGTATACTTTAAATATTTGTAGTTTACTGTATGGCCATAAGTCCACTGTCAATTGTAGCAAACTACTTCCTGGGGTTGTTGGTGAGGAGTAAATGATAATCCACAGTGCCACGGTCATTATTACTATATGCCTTCAATAGATACCATATTAAGTGGATGACAGAGATAATATTACATGGCAGCGACCATCTTATTGCAGACGGCTGAATCACTCTCAGAAGTGGAACTGAGGGCAGAGCTTAGAGATGTCACAGGGTGAGGTGACCTTTCCTTATCACCTTGTTACAGCCCATCTCCAGGTAGCAATAGTCATGTCAGTATAAGTCAGTTATAGGACTGAACCTTTTTGTATTTTATCAGTTGAAATAGTCCTAAGGGTGCTTTGCTTTTTCATGCTTTTGAGCACAATTTAAAAGTAAGTGCCACTTGCCTCTTCAGATCTCCTGCCTGGCACCGAATATTTGGTCAGTGTCTCCAGTGTTTACGAACAACACGAGAGCACACCTCTTAGAGGAAGACAGAAAACAGGTGAGTCATGTTGGCAGTATGCTTATCAAATAGCTCTCACCTACCAATTTTAATAGTAAAGTAGAATACTGCTTCTAAAACTACATCTCCATTCTTGTGATGGTAGTGGTGCTATAACCTTGTCATTCCTTTTTGATCACCGGTCTTAAAAATTAAATGATACTTCTTCAAGTATTATCCTGATTTCCAGTCACTAAGATTATACTCTCTGCTTCCAGAGAGGACTCAAAATAGTCCAGGAACTTTGTTATCTGTCCTTGTAAAAAATCACCCAAGAATAATATAATCCCTATTTATTTAGAGATAGCGAACATTCCTTTTCATTAGGTAGCTCTAAGGCTGACCCAACACTGTCCTTGTCATGGAAGTCTTTTCCCTCCTTTGCTAAGCCAACAAGTTTATCTTTTTTATCTGCTTGATGAAATATGCATGCATAATGTAAAGAAGTTGATTTGAATCCCATAATATTACATTAAAGTCCTTAAATATGAGAGCTTCTATTAATTATTCCTTTTAAGAAACTGCAATGTGATGTATCCATTAACTTATGTATTATAATCCACTTGCTTCCCCAAAAAAGTTGTGACATCTCAATTTGGTTTGAATATGTTATTGAATAGAATAAGTAATTATTAGTACTAAAATAAAAATTTTCTGGTAGTCCCAGAGAGATTAAGTGACTTGAATTTGAGATAAACTCTAAATTCTGATTACTTTTTCCATGGTACACTAAATTTTCAATTCATGAGGATTTACCTGCATTGTAATTTGTCCAGGATGATGTCTTGTTTTAGTTTTTGAGAGCTTTATGTTTGGCATTATTATCACTCCATTGACCTATCAGTTCCCTTTGAGTATAGAAAACTTCCTTGAGAGCCAAAAGCTTGAGAGTGGGCATAACTTGCCTTATTTTGAGAGACACAGGATAGAAACGTGGAATACTTGAACACTGAAGCATTTGAAAATAATTCCCAGGATATCTTAAACAACCATCTTTAAGAGTGATGCAGAAGCCTAGAATAACAACACACATACATAACTTGGATTATTTAGCAAAAGAAAAAAGAGCTTGAGTTAGCCATTTGGAACTGAGTCAGTTTAGGATTTCGAAATTTGTGTGTGGCTTAGAATCAGTGCTTCATAACTTGAGGTTTATGGCAATATGTTGTGTTAATGAGAAAGGACAGACAGAAGGCTGTGTGTTACCTTCCCTGCATTCTTCCTCACCTTCTAAACTGGTGGTGTCTTTCCCCATCCCCACCTTTCTCCCCTGGGTGGGAAACACAGGTCTCGATTCCCCAACTGGCATAGACTTTTCTGATATCACTGCCCACTCTTTCACCGTCCATTGGATTGCTCCTCGAGCCACCATCACTGGCTACCGGATTCGCCATCACCCTGAGCACACTGGTGGAAGACCTCGGGAAGATCGGGTGCCCCCGTCTCGGAATTCCATCACCCTCACCAATCTCATTCCGGGCACAGAATATGTGGTCAGCATCGTTGCTCTTAATGGCAGAGAGGAAAGTCCTCCCTTGATTGGCCAACAGGCAACAGGTAACTTGTTTTCTGGTCTGCAAAGAAACTCCGAGGACTTTCCTGTGCAGGGGTTGTCTTCTGCGAAACAGCTTTGTGTTGTCTGAGTCATTGTCTCTTAAAAATAGATTGTGGTTATGAGACATGGAGAGAGAAGTGAGAGTGTATGTGGAGAAAATCTCCTTCTTAGACTGTATCAAAGATCATTTTTTAATGAACATCTTAGTTTTTATTTTTTGAGAGAGATAGAGAGCGTGAGCACAAGTTGGGTAAGGGCAGAGAGAGAGGGAGTCATAGAATCCGAAATAGGCTCCAGGCTCTGAGCTGTCAGCACAGAGCCTGATGCGGGGCTCGAATCCACAAACCGTGAGATCGTGACCTGAGCTGAAGTTGGATGCTTAACTGACTGAGCCACCCAGGTGCCCCGAAGATCATTTTTTTATTGCAAAAAATTTCTCACTGAATTTAGATATTTATATGTTTCCAATACCTAAAGTTTTATTCAAAATATTAAGAAAGTCCCTGTTTCAAAGTTCCTTTAAAAACACAATTATTTTAATGTAATAGTGTCATTATTTTTAGGAGATGGATACTGAAGTATTTGGGGGAGAAGTAGCATGATGATATCTGTACCTCAGTCTCAAGTGGACTAACAGAAAGACAGAGACAAGCAAATGTGGCAGATGTTACCAATTAGCAAATGCCTGTGAGAAGGGGATATAGGTGTTCAGTATATTATTTTTGTGACTTCTCTGTTGTTTTACAATTTTTCAAAATAAAAAGTTGAAGAAAAAAGCACTATGATAAATTTGTAATAATGATTTCATCACAATTTGAATTGCCTTTTTAACCCCTTAACCGTGAATTGTTCATAATTTTTAATTCTACTAATCTTGCATAGTATTTACATTATTATATGGGAGAATTATAAAGGCGCTGACTTGAAAAATGAGCGAAGAGTGAATCTGGGCATTGTTTGAAAGTTATAGATGTGGCAACTTTCCCATGTTTTTCTAGTTTCTGATGTTCCGAGGGACCTGGAAGTCATCGCCGCCACCCCCACCAGCCTCCTGATAAGCTGGGATGCTCCCGCTGTCACAGTGAGATATTACAGGATCACCTATGGAGAAACAGGTGCGTTAGGAAGACGCTGTTTCATTCCGATCAAGTCGGATTGTGTTGTGGGTAACCTGAACGCCCAGCAATGGATACGTATGTAAAGAAACTTTGGCAAGTCCATTCAGAGGAGCCTTGTCTTTTCTAAGATGATGTGAAAAAATACGTATGCTATAATGGGTGGCAAAATCAAGAAAAAAAATCAAGAAAAAAAATGTAATACTAAAGGGGGAATAGAAGGGCTGAGGAAGAAAGAATTCAAAATTCACAAATATATTATCAGTGGTAAAATGATAAGTGATTTGTATTTTTTTTTTACTTTCCTATATTTTCAAAATTTTATTTATCTATTTATTTATTTTAATATTTATTTATTTTTGAGGGAGAGAGAGAGGCATTGAGAGAGGGAGGCAGAGAATCCCAAGCAGGATCCACACTGTCAGCACAGAGCCCGATATGGGGCTCAAACTCATGAACTATAAGATCATGCCCCGAGCTGAAATCAAGAGTCGGATGCTTAACCGACTGAGCCATCCAGGCACCCCTTCAAAATTTTATTTAACATGAATATATTGCATTAATATTTTGAAAAAGGAACACAGTCTATGCAGTCTGGGTTGAGGACTTACCTTCTTTCTTCTTCTAATCTTAACCCACAATTCAGAGACATTTTAAAGCTGGAATGTTAAGCATTCCACAGTTAAGCATTAACTGTGATTTTCTCCCAATTTTTACACACTTATTAAGGTTCACTATATGCATAAATAAATATGTTTCTGTTTAGGCCCTATTAATAGCACTCTTTTAAGAGGAATAAGAAAACGTGTGACTAACTGCTGTCTCAATATGTTATTATAGTTACTCAACAATCACCGACTATTTCTTAGCCCCTCACATTTTGAACTAACCTGTTTTCACACAGGAGGAAATAGCCCTGTCCAGGAGTTCACTGTGCCTGGGAGCAAGTCCACAGCTACCATCAGTGGCCTGAAACCTGGAGCGGACTACACCATCACCGTGTATGCTGTCACTGGCCGTGGAGACAGCCCAGCAAGCAGCAAGCCAATTTCCATTGATTATCGAACAGGTACCAACCCCTGCTCTGAGGTGACATGGGAATATTTACTTAGTTTTACAGAGTTCTTCCAAAGTACTCTCCTCATGTGGAATTGGTTTTCTTTTCTTTTCTTTTTTTTTAAATTTTTTTTTTTTATGTTTATTTGTTTTTGACAGAGAGAGACAGAGCATGAGTAGGGGAGGGGCAAAGAGAGGGAAACACAGAATCTGAAACAGGCTCCAGGCTCCGAGCTGTCAGCACAGAGCCTGACGCGGGGCTTGAACTCACAGACAGCGAGATCATGACCTGAGCTGAAGTCAGGGGCTCAACCGACTGAGCCACCCAGGCGCCCCTGGTTTTCTTTTTTAATAAGAAACAACATAGACAGCCAGCAGAGTTTTGAGCCAGATATACAAAGAAGTATCACCAGATATACAAAGGGATTTTTTGTATTTTGTTAATGGATATATTCCATGTGCCTGCAATAGAGACAAGCATAGAGGGTGTTCAATATATTCGTTAATGAGTGAAGGAATGAGGTGATAAGAAGACAACACCTACTTGGAATATAGTCTTTGTGAATGAAGCAGCCATCTTGAAAATAGGTAATGGCATCTAGATGCATGCCCCACCTCCAGAAGGCAATCTCTGTGTTTTTGCAAAAGATACACCTGTGAGTCGTTTAATGGTAATAAGAGATGATTCTGTACATACCAGAACTGGAAACAAGACTTGTCCATTCTTGTCCCCACGGACTGGGGCTTCACTGATTTCTCCTTGTGTTTATGTGTAGAAATTGACAAGCCAGCACAGATGCAAGTGACTGACGTTCAGGAAAACAGCATTAGTGTCAGATGGCTGCCTTCAAGTTCCCCTGTTACTGGCTACAGAGTGACCACTACTCCCAAAAATGGCCCAGGACCATCAAAAACTAAAACTGCGGGTCCAGGTAAGAAAAACCAGCATCTCACATACATCAGGATAAACAGAATAGGGTCACACCATATGGTTTTTAATATAAATGGCCACCTAGGTCTGAAGTACTATATATTTTCATATCATGCATCAGAGATCCCCATTTGTGAACTCAGGGCTCAAGATTGTTACAAACTCCCTCCATGGTAGCATTTTTAGGATAAGTGTGTTTCTACTTTTACATGCATAGTTCTGTTTGATGGTGTGAACATCTTACATGATTAGATCTATCTTTGTGGGTTTGTTTATCATGCACACCAAAGAGAGGGATGGTCTAACTTTTTAAGATCCTTTTAACTCTTGTTTTTGTTTTTATATAAAATGCTGGTGAAATCAGGATCCCAAGGTAGTATCTTGAGGTCAGGCTAATTTTCATTTTTTCCAAGAGCAGCATCCTTCATTGTTGGAGACATCATATTAAATTTTAGAGTGTCTCCTTTAGTTTGACTTTACTCCAGTATGGCAGTTTGTATTAGCAAAGAACGTGTTTGTCCAAGGGAAATTCATATCCGACTCATCCATGTTTTCATGGTAATTCTGCAAATGAAAATTCTGGGCCACCGTGTGTTTATTACAGAACTCTGAAAGTCACTGAGCTGACCTTACAGTGGATGACATAGATGCATTTGCTTTTCACTCCCTGTGCAGATCAAACAGAAATGACCATTGAAGGCTTGCAGCCCACAGTGGAGTATGTGGTCAGTGTCTACGCTCAGAATCGAAACGGAGAGAGTCAGCCTCTGGTTCAAACTGCAGTAACCAGTATGTAACCGATGCTTATTTCCCATTTTCAAAGTCAATTGTGTTCTTAGGCAAATGAATGCCCTCTGCACATCTTTTGCGATTATACCTAGAGAAAGCCAACTTGGTTAGTTTGAATCTTGAGCTGAGCCCTTTACGAACATTTTTCCTTCTTGGTGCCAAGCAATGAACATATAGGGAAGGAAGTTTGTGGAGCTATCATAGTTGCTGTGCTTTGAATTTCTTTTGCTCAAATGGCCTCAGCAAAATCTTGTTTGCCTATAGCAAATCTACAAAATATTTTGCCTGGACCTATTTTTCTACGACTGGATGGTAAAGTTGATTGCGGCATGCTTCGTGAAGCTATTATGTTCGGAGCATGTGGAAAACTGTCTGGACCAGTGATTAATGTAAATAATAGAGTGGGGAGAGAAGAGTTAAAGAAAGGTTGTAATAATCTGACTCTAACATTGAAAATCAACTTTACCGCTTCCAAGGTATAGAAAATTCAGGTCTGTGAGACTAACATCACATTGCAAAAACAAATCTGTAAAAACAAATTGTAAAAAACAAATTTTACAATATCGTAAAATTAATAGAAATAAATCCTCATTGTGGGGACATTTTACCAGGTGCCTATGTGTCTCACATACACCTATGTTTTGATAAGTGATGTAACATTAAATAGTTTCTAAAAAACCTATTCAGGTGTCAAGTAATTTTCCATTTAATAGTGGGTTCACTGGAATTTAATTCATCAGAGAAAATGGTATCTGCAAAACTGCTTTGCATGTTGTAAAAATGCTTATTTCACAACTTGCTTTTCACATAACCTCTTACCATTAATTTGCCTAACAGACATTGATCGCCCTAAAGGACTGGCATTCACTGATGTGGATGTCGATTCCATCAAAATTGCTTGGGAAAGCCCACAGGGGCAAGTTTCCAGGTACAGGGTGACCTACTCGAACCCTGAGGATGGAATCCATGAGCTATTCCCTGCACCTGATGGTGAAGAAGACACAGCAGAGCTGCAAGGCCTCAGGCCGGGTTCTGAGTACACAGTCAGTGTGGTTGCCTTGCACGATGATATGGAGAGCCAGCCCCTGATTGGAACCCAGTCCACAGGTATATCGGTAACTGCACCAGTGGGTGCTCATGGGAGCAGCGGCTTTATGCCCTGCTGAATGAATTATACTTTCTCGGGCTATTGATTCCCTGGAAGGGGGTTAAAAAAAAAAGCAGCCTCTCTAATAGAAAAGACCCTCTTTAGAAAGGAATAGTAATAAGCAACAAAGTTTAAGGGATATTCAGATACAGTCTCATAAAGGGAAGTTTTAGAGTGGCTTGGCTTATAAATAAGGCCATAAAGTGAGACAACTGAAGATGGTTCTAAAATTGTGAATTATTTCTTAAACCGGGATTCCCTGCGGTCACACTCGCCGTGCATAAAGGAAAGGAGTTTGGCATCCTAGAGCTTACTCTAAAAAAGGAACCCAAACTGGGCTATTTCCTAGCAGCATGATTCTGAGAACACGTAGGTAAGACCTTCCTTCTCTGGTTAGATATCGTGTGCTGAGTGCGCAATTTGCTTATGGGTTTGGGAGTCAGACACAGCGGAAACAGTTTAGGGCAAATGCTTTCCACTATACTTTATCCGCTTGTGCTTTGTTTCTGAAGCAGAGTGGAATGCTAAATTTGTGTCTGTGTGGCACCATAAACCTTGGAGGTGACTATCTGTATTATTGCTCTTTGCTTCTCTTTTCTGCTTCTGTTGTGAGCCAATTTTCTTCTTATGCTGCACCACAGAGAATACTTCAAATTTAGCAGCACTATCTGCTGTGGGGTTCAAATAAAGAGGATAAAGACATAATTCTGTCTTTTGGGGATGAAATACTCTGTGAAGTGGTTTTCTATACAAAGATCACTTATCCAGGAAAAGGGCTATTGCTCATCTTTCCATACAAAATGGAAAATCAATCCTAATGGCCAATAAGCCAACTTGACTTTTTTTTTTTTTAATGTTTATTTTTTTAAGGGAAAGCAAAAAAAAAACAACTTTTCAAACCCAAAGACCCTTAGACTTCTGGCATTTTTCCAAGTGTTTCCAGTGATTCTGAGAATTGGTGGATATAAAACACATTTTTTTCAGGAAACATTTTCTTTGTTTTGCATCCCTTCTTGTACTTTCTCATACTGAATCTTGACTTGACCAGGGAACCCACCTCACCAAACAAGCACAATCTATACTTCTCGGAATTCACTTTAATTTCCCTTTTCCCCAGTTCCTATAATATAACCTCTAATTAATGACCATCCCGACAGCCATTCCTGCACCAACCAACCTGAAGTTCACCCAGGTTACACCAACAAGCCTGACCGCCCAGTGGACAGCGCCCAATGTTCAGCTCACTGGATATCGAGTGCGGGTGACCCCCAAGGAAAAGACTGGACCAATGAAAGAAATCAACCTTGCTCCTGACAGCTCATCTGTGGTTGTATCAGGACTCATGGTATGCAGTGCCCTTTTTCATTGGAATAAAATAAAGTTGACCCTTGAACAATATAGATTTGATCTGTGTGGGTCCACTTATATATGCTGATTTTTTATAGTACAGTACTATAAATTTATTTTCTCTTCTTTATGATTTAACTAATAACATTTTTTTCTCTAGCTTACTTTATTATAAGAGTACAGTACATAATGCAAATAACATACAAAAATATGTGGTGATCAACTGCTTATCAGTAATGCTTCTGGTCAATAGGGGGCTATTACTAGTCAAGTTTGGGGGGCAGTCAAAGGTTATAAACAGATTTTCAACTGGGCAGGGGGGTTGGCACCTCTAACCCCTGCATTGTACAAGGATCAATTGTAATCATCCCTTACACATTTTAAGGTGTGGAGATAAAATATCATAATAAATCTATTGTGTTTTGGTGCCTCTGCCACCAAATAATTTTCTTGTAATTCTGTATCTGAATTATCTATAGTGATGTAAGCTTTTCCAGATGACTCTCTCAGACAGAATTTTATAAACAGCTTTGGATATTGCACAGCTCTTTAAATGTATTCTGTTTATTTTAAAAGATTATATGTGTGTATGTGTGTGTTGAGGGGGGCAATTCATATATCCATAGGCTGAATGCATAAATCCATTTTGGTTATGCATTTTTTGAGCTCTTTTATCTTGGCAAGGAATATTCTCCAGTGTGTACCAATCCAGCCTGACTCTCCCTTCATTGAAACATTTTTAATCCTTCTAGATAAGCATGTGGAAAACTAGCCAGGAGTCTAGGATATGGATGGACTTCTTAACATAAGGCCAGTTTCAGGAGAAATGACAGAAAGAGGGTTCAGAGATAGAGTAGAGTGTTCTTTCTGCCTCTCGGTGGTCAGAAAAATTCATGATTGGCACCTGTCAGATCATAAAGGAGAAAAACAGGCCAATACCTGCTTTCCCCACTTTGTATCAGCTTTGTATCAGTGTAAGTATGTAAGTTAAAGCTTACTTTAACTTGACCCCTAAGCACATTTTTAAATTCATGTAATTAACACGTCCTGTTGATCATCTGCAGTGCAGGAATAAAACTCATCTAGGAATTTATGGGTTTTGCTAGTTTATTTTTTCTTTTATAACCATTGTGCTTTTCTAATGCTGTAGTGAAAATGCCTCGGCTTCAGTAGATCACGTTACTAAAGCTTACCGTGTCCTCCTTTCTAGGTGGCCACCAAATATGAAGTGAGCGTCTATGCCCTTAAGGACAGTTTGACAAGCAGACCAGCTCAGGGAGTCGTCACTACTCTGGAGAGTGAGTAATCAGGCATTTTAATGTCGGCAGATATTCTGCATAAGCAAAAATGAAAGAATGGTAAATGATTTTCTAGATCACCAAATTCATAGAAGCATTCGCAATATGGAAACTGATTTGCTTGCCCATCTTTTTGACTGCCTACAGTCACCTTTTATGCCCTCCAGAAAGTGGTGTACTGGCACATAAATGGAATCACTTCAAAATGTGATAATGTTAGTGTTATGAACTAGGACTTACATTTAGTTTATGCTCTAGTTGTTGGAAATTGTCTTCATAAATGCGGAGGCTAGACACATGGACTTCTGCTGTACCTTAACAGTACAATAAGTATTGGACAAAATCGGGTCAAAATTCTAGTTTTGTGCCATATCAATAATTTATAGTATGCTCTTTCAAAAATCACATAAAGTATCAAAATTTCCTAATCTATAAAATACAGTTTCCATTGCATATGTTGAGAGAAAAAAATGAAGCCATATAAAAAGGACAAAATACTAGCAATACTATATATGTTATTGCTGGCTGGCCATATCATTGTAACTCCTACCACCCATATTTTATGTTAGAATAAATTAGTAATTTTAACACTTACTAAGATATTTGTAGATACTGTAAAGTGAGACTCAGAAACCACTAGTAATATCTGCAAAGGTTTTTAGTTTTGCAAAAAAAAAAAAAAAAAGCATGACAGGTGAATCTTTTCATACTTTCTAATTACTGTCAACCTTTCTCTCTGGATGCAGGGGAAAATCTACACATTATTAGTTATTCATAGAAATGGATATATCTGGTGTATAATAAAGAAACATTTTAAAATATCAAAACCTTATCTAAATGAGTCAGCCGGGTGCTAATCTCCAGTTGTGATCTGTGCAGATGTCAGCCCTCCAAGAAGGGCCCGTGTGACTGATGCTACGGAGACCACCATCACCATCAGCTGGAGAACCAAGACTGAGACAATCACTGGCTTCCAAGTTGATGCCATCCCAGCAAACGGCCAGACTCCAATTCAGAGAACCATTAAGCCAGATGTCAGAAGCTACACCATCACAGGTCAGGGAACTCACTGGACTGATCCCGTTTGTTGATTGCCATTCATGACATAAATTAGCTTCTCAGTTACTCTGCCACTTGCAATGATTAAATTTACTGTCAGTGTTTTACAATAATCCAGATATAATATTTAAAAACTCACTTTCATACTATGATTAGAAATCATTGTATTCTGTGAATGCCTGATTTTGTCTAATGTTTGCCAAAGAAATGGCACAAGTTCCATTTATTAAATTTAAACTTTCATCTTATATAAAAAAATATATATAACATAATGCTTAAAACCAAAAGAAACTAAATAGTGGCATACAGTTCGTAACATTAATATTGATTATAAAACATAAATTTTAAAAAGCAAACAACACTACTTCATAAAAATCAAAGTGGTAGTCTGAGAGTGTTCAATATCTGGGTCAATTTAGGTCTGGTTACCAGCCAGTGACTGATTACAATAAGAGAAAACACACTCAGCAGGTGCTCGCCCCTTATTCTCCAAGACGACCACTTCTAATAGCATTTTTTTAACTTTAAAATGTATTTTAGCCAATATCTTTGTATGCATCAGTGATTTTCTTTTGAGATATGTTTCTTATTAGCATCCATGCCACGCTCTAATTTACTGCTCAAACGTGGTCTGTATGGGATGGTAGAGGAACCATAAATTGCACAGGAGTTTGAAAATTCTCCTAAAAATTTAAGATCAGATAAAAAGCATCTGTTTACAAATCACAGGTTTACAACCCGGCATGGACTACAAGATCTATTTGTACACCCTGAATGACAATGCTCGGAGCTCTCCTGTGGTCATCGATGCCTCCACTGGTAACTACTTTTTTTTTTTTTTTTGTAACTACTTTTTTACTGAAGAAATGCCATCAACTTATAGGTGATCAGTGATGTGAGCTTAAGAAACATAAATGAGACTGACGTGGTATTGCAGATCACAAGTGAATCATTTTTATAGTTCTAGAACTCTCAGATTCTCTCAAGTCTGTTGATAAGGGAGGGAAAGGAGTGTGGGAATAATTTCCTTGCTTACTCACTTTCTTAGAGACTTAATTTTGTTTTCTTTTAGCCATTGATGCACCATCCAATCTGCGTTTCCTGGCCACCACACCCAACTCCTTGCTGGTATCATGGCAGCCACCCCGTGCCAGGATTACTGGTTACATCATCAAGTATGAGAAACCTGGGTCCCCTCCCAGAGAAGTGGTCCCTCGTCCTCGCCCTGGTGTCACAGAGGCTACTATTACTGGTATTGGGGTTTCCATGTTGCTATTTTCCTCCAGACTCCCTAGGACACACAAAGCACTTAGCAGATCCCAACTATGCCTTTGATGCTGTATCACGAGAACAAGAAGCCCTGTTTCTGATACCTTCAAAAAGCATTCTCTGTGGAAGAGCTGTAGAGCTCAATACATCTGAAAATACAGGAATTCATGAAAATGCAGTAATTCTAATACTGTCATAATGGCATAACTAGATTTATTGGCTATATGTTTGCCAAATACTTGTCAGTCCAGTCCTAGAAAAAGACATTTTTCAAAACAAACTAATTGTGATCCTGTCCTCCCATGAACTCCCTAAAGATCTGATGATCTTACAGGACTTGCCAGAATGCCACCTGCCATTGCCCTCATTGCCCAGTTTCACAGACTAGGTCTTGAGGCAAAGTGATTCCCAACCACCCATATTGGGGAGAATGCCTGGAATGGAGAATAAGAGTTGTGCATCTCAGTGGGAAAGATCATAAGCCTCTGGTATTATTTTTGTTCCAGGAGATTAAAATTTTAAACTATGTACAGGATATCATCTGGATTTTAAAATACTATGGAACACAGAGAAACCAGAAAGAGATGCTGCTTTTTTAGAAACTTTGGAGGAAGGAAAATAGAATCAGATGTGGAAGGAGTTGAATTGGATACTTCCTACAGGGACCACACAAAGATTGGCTGCTTTCTCTTACAGAGTACTTACCTATAGTCTAACTTTTCATTGATCCTGTCACTGAGGACCATCTGGTTATTAGGCCTAAGTAGATTCATGTATACAATCTGCAGTGATCTCCCCCAAATGTGTATTCCACCAGTGGTTTATGATGCTGATAGACTTTCTTGAATTCAAAAGGGCAAATAAGACCATGTGTTAAAGGAATACCCACAAAAAACTAGCATAAACATGTTTACTCAGGTGTCGGATTTGGTAGGAAAATTATTAATTTGCCAAGTGGTCATCCTATGTGGAGTATTTGGGTTTTGCAGGAAAAAGGTGAAATCTGTTTTACTTTTCAGGAGGCCAAAGGCCAGCTAGAGAGAGGATGCTTGCTCCCCAGTAGCATCAACTTCCATTTGACTAGCTGAGCATACAGACTTTAATGTGATGATCTGTCCTTCCATCAGGTCTGGAACCAGGGACCGAGTATACCATCCAAGTCATTGCCCTCAAGAACAACCAGAAGAGTGAGCCTCTGATTGGAAGGAAAAAGACAGGTAAAGGGCACCTTCTGGGTAGGAAGATAATCAAGACAAAACTAATTATAAGTGATAAATTCTGCCGTGAAAAGGTTCTCGAGGTTTTGATACCTTTCTCCTGGAAATTGTTTCTTAAACAGCTCAGCATGTATATTGTGCTCTTTGATATCATGAATAACCTAACATAATCGGCAACATTCAGTTTTTTTTTTCTTAGCCAGTCAATATAAAGCCTTCTATTCACTTTTCAAAAATGTAAGCCAGTTATTAAAATGTAAAAAGCAGGTTGCTATTACTGCTCTTCTTTTATACCTTCTGTTGAAGTTAATGTGAAACAAACAAAAAACAAAAAAGTAGGGACAATAATCCCTCCTATTTGTCTTTATTTATTATTTGGTTTCTGAAACTTGAGCTAAATAGTTTTTTCAACTTTATGATTCCAATTTCAGTTTAATTTGAAGAAAATGCTATATTTACGCTATATGTTTATATATATATAAATGCTATATTTACGATAGGAGAGTTTTAGAAATAAACATGTATGTATTTTTATCATTTCAATTCATGAAAAACTGTTGAGTCAGACCTCTGGAATTCTCATACTTCAGATGCTGAAATAATTAGTCTGGATTCTAGTCCTTATAACATGATTCTCAAATGAAAAAAAGAAGAAAAAAGGCTGCACATTTCAGTTCCATTAGGCTTAATTTGAGCAGAAGCAGCTTCTATGGGGCTCAGCGGTTCAAAGCTTTATGTGTATGATAAACTCATACGAACGCTTTTTCATTCTAAACTATAAAGAAACCTTTGAGAAAAATCATAAAGATTTCTTTTTGGAAAAAGTGTTTTGTGATTTAAGAACTGCTAATTTTCTAAGGGCTTTGATCAGATTGATAAAGAGTCATTGTTGCCTGAATTGATAACGACTACTGCTGCTACTTTTGGGAGCTTAACACGCTTTGCTTTTTTGGCTCTAACCTCTCTCGGCTAGATGAGCTTCCCCAACTGGTAACCCTTCCACACCCCAATCTTCACGGACCAGAGATCTTGGATGTTCCCTCCACAGTTCAAAAGACCCCTTTCATCAACCCTGGGTATGACACTGGAAACGGTATTCAGCTTCCTGGCACTTCTGGTCAGCAGCCCAGTGTTGGGCAACAAATGATCTTTGAGGAGCATGGTTTTAGGCGCACCACACCGCCCACAACGGCCACCCCTGTAAGGCATAGGCCAAGACCATATCCGCCGAATGTAAATGAGGAGATCCAAGTTGGTCATGTCCCCAGGGGAGACGTAGACCATCACCTCTACCCTCACGTTCTGGGACTCAATCCAAATGCCTCTACAGGACAAGAAGCTCTCTCTCAGACAACCATCTCTTGGACCCCATTCCAAGAAAGCTCTGAGTATATCATTTCATGTCATCCCGTTGGCATTGATGAAGAACCTTTACAGGTAATTGCTTTTCCTCTTTACTTCTGAGTTGCCTGGAAATAAGTAAGCTAGGTAACTGAAGTGACCAGAGCTCAACTATAAAGTGGCTCTATTTCTAGTACCTTTTAGAAAGGTGACATGCGTAAGCCCTGATTCTTCTTTTTAAAATCTCAGGATGCCTTACTTTGGGGGATGTGCCAAAAAGTATCATTAACTTTTGTTTAGTAGAGAAAATAAAATAACTTCTATTATTCTCACACATTTGGGGCTCCTTAGTAATACGGACAAAAAATTATCTGAGAAAAGACAGATCAATATTCTGCCTGAACTTACATTTGTGCAAGAAGGGCTAAAATGCCATCCTTGGGACACCTGGCTGGCTCAGTTGGAACAGTATGCGACTCTTGATCTCGGGGTCGTGAGTTCGAGCCTCACGTAGAGTGTACACGTTACTTAAAAATGAAATCTTTATAAATAAATAAATAGCCACCTTATAGTTTGTCCATGAAGAATCCCATTATCTACAATATGTCTAAGGAGAAGGAACTTAAGTGAAGCCGTGCATATCAGCTGTTACAAGCGATGGATTCTCTAAAACTTTTGTTCTTTGTCTTGCTGGTATCAATTTTCATTGTGTTCTTATTTTTAGAAAGTGGAAGAGTTAAAAAACAAAAACAAAAACAAAAGAAACTGACCACACCGTGAAAGTTTCATGAGCTTAGAAACATGAGTTTGAGGATTTGCCAAAACGCTTTAAGGCCCCCATCTGGGGGTCACATGCCACCTTGCATAGGATGAACAGATCTCCCTCGTGGCACAGTGCCCACATTTTATGTGAAATGGGGTGGTGAGGGTTTCCAGTGGGCTTACACAGACCTGCGATTACAGCAGGACGAAGAGGAGCCTGGCTATTAAATTACTGAGGGCTCCTGATAACTAGGGAGCACAGAGGGTAGATTTTTGGCAGGTCAAATAAAAAAGATGGCCTCTCCCCCAAGTTCCATTTCTCTCTACGGCTGGTTTGAGACCTTCCCACTGTCCTTCCTTGTTTGCTTTATTTACGTAGCGCGGGTTACTGATAAGAGAATAGGGCAAGTCACATGAATTCCTCACTATAACGCTCTTTCCGTCACTTTGGATGTGCCGATAATTGCAGTTCCGAGTTCCTGGAACTTCGGCCAGTGCCACCCTGACAGGCCTCACCAGAGGGGCCACCTACAACATCATAGTGGAGGCACTGAAAGACCACAAGAGGCACAAGGTTCGGGAGGAGGTCGTTACCGTGGGCAACTCTGGTACGTGCATGCCTGGTTACTCAGGCACAGGCTCCCCTCTGGACTACCCCAGAGACCCTTTTTCTCTTGACTGAATGTTCCTTTGTCGCTGTTGTCTTTTAACTTTGGGAGGTAATGCCATTAAGTAAATGAGCAACTTTAAATGCAATTTTTCCCTCATGATATCCAAGTATCTTTGTAAAATGCATCTACAAATAGTTTCAAACAGTGTATGATAATAGACCTGGAAGGGACCTCAAATATTATTTAGTCCAACATTTTGACTACCTGCCAGTGAGTATCTGAATTGATACAGGGCACAAGTCTCCTGATCTCTTTTCCCAGGCCCTCTGCATCTCACCATGTTGCTGCCTCTTCAGGGATTTTTAAGTACTGGAACTGATTACCTGTAAAGGAAATTCCTTATCTGCAGACATTAGCGACTGCTGGTTTTTGTTCCTCATGTAAAATGCTGCCAACATAGCCCCCTTCTGTTCAAGGAGCTCCCTTAGTCCAGTGTTATTTCAGTTTCTTTTTCTGATTATATAGGCCCAAAGCTGAAATAGAGGTTAAACGGTCACCGACTCCTCTTTGCAGCACTTGCAAAGTCCTTTTAAGCCAGTAGTGTATCACCTGCTTTTCAACCTGCATCAGCTGAAGATTCACCAAGGAACATGAGATAGGGAATAATCGAAACCATGAACCTTCCATCTTCCCACCAGAGGGTTCTCTATCCCACATCAGCAGGGAGTGCTAAATTCTATCCCTGTCAAGGGACGGGCTTTATTCCAGGGTCAGCTGCCGAATGTGTAGTACACAGATGACCATGCTACTTTACATGTATAAATGTCTGTGAATTTAAGCAGTTGACTAGTTGGTGGGGGGATCATTTTGTGCTTGTTGTGTTAGTATCCATGGTAATGCATGCCTTCTGCCTTGCGTGGTTTTACTAGTGGGGAGCCACATGAAAGGAATTTTCAAAAGCACAGAGGTCTTTGTGCTTTTCCACATCATTTTTTTTTCTTTAAGATTCCATCTCCATAACTTAAGTCAGGTGGAATTTTAACTCCTGGCTATTTTTAGGAGGGTTACCGAAATCCCTAGTAACACTTCAGTTTCCTTTCATTTCTCTTTCCAACCCAGTATCCCCAGCAGCAGTATTCTGCATTCTAGCCAGGTTCTCCTGGCTTTTAGACATGTCAGACTTCTTAGTTGCTCTCAAACTCTAGTTTCTTCCAGGGTGATGCCTTTTAAACTATTAGCCACTTGAAATATCTATTGCTTTTGAGATTTTGATGTTTGCACTATAAAAAGAAATAGACCCGGTGGGATTCAAAGTCACCGAAGTTAGTTTATTTAATTTTTAGAAAATCATTGGAAGCATGCTTTGTTTGCACAGATTACTTTAAGTTTTCTCAAAACATAAAGACCAAGATCTGAGGCAACATGAAGAGACCTCATTACTCATTCCTGAGTCGTTCATATCCCTTGCTTTCTCTTATTTGAAACAGTTGATTTTATTGCTAAAGTAAAGCAGTCCTACTATTATGATAATAATGTACAGAACCTAGGATTTTTGCACTATTTTTGCACGGTTATGCAAAGCAAAAGCTGCAATAATAAAAGTGAATATTGCATTCTAATGGTATATAAGAATGGCTGAGACCTTTGCATTAAAAGCAAAAGATGCTCTCAGGAGCACCTGGGTGGCTCAGTCAGTTAGGCATCTGACTTCAGCTCAGGTCATGATCTCACGGTTTGTGAGTTCAATCCTCACATCGGGCTCTGTGCTGACAGCTCAGAGCCTGGAGCCTGCTTCAGATTCTGTGTCTCCCTCTCTCTCTGCCCCTCACCTGCTCACTCACTCTCTCTCTCAAAAATAAATAAACATTAAAATAAATAAATAAAAAGCAAAAGCAAAAGATGCTCTCTAATATTTTTTACTTGTTGAGCACTTTCTAAGTGTTAGCAATGGACCAGTGCTTTGAATTCATGCTATAATATCCACCTTCACAAGATCCTGAGCAGGTAGATATATTTTTATTAGTATCCCCGTGTTGCAGGTGAGGGAAGTAAGACAGAGAAATGCAAAGTAACTAGCGTAAGGTCCCTCAGGTACTCCTGGAGAGACAGTCCAGCCTCTGCATCCCGCTCAGGTTCTGAACTAGCTTAAAATGCCTTGAGATGTGTTCCATGTTTTGCCAGAAATGAGGATTTTTTAGAAGTGATGGCAAAAATGAAATGTGGGCTCCTTTTAAGGTGCTTGGGCAAGTGTTCACTGGCAGCATCTAAGCACTGTTAGAGCAGCTGATGCATTGGGTAGAACAGAGACATGTTTCTTAATGCTGCTGGGATTTCTGGTTTAGACTAAGTCATTATAACCGTAATTCGGTTTTCTCCTTATGCTCCAAAACCACCAATAAGATGTCTTTTCTTTTTCTTTTTCCTCCTTTTCTTCATGTAGTCGACCAAGGCCTAAACCAACCTACAGGTGACTCGTGCTTCGACCCCTACACGGTTTCCCATCATGCCGTCGGAGAGGAGTGGGAGCGGCTGTCTGAATCTGGCTTTAAGCTCTCGTGCCAGTGCTTGGGCTTTGGCAGTGGGCATTTCAGATGTGACTCATCTAGTGAGTAGCTTGCTTTGTCCATCTCCTCCGGTTCCAGGCGTTAGCACAGTGTGCCAAGCAAGCATGTTTGGCAGACAAGGGCTCTTCCAAACATGAAGCAAATGAGGGGAGACTGCTGGCCTCAAAGTAACATTTTGCATCATAAAAAATGATGGGAAATTTTACTTGTTAACTCTTGCCTCATTTCCAGGGTTATGGGGCAATATGACTATTAATTAAGAATATATTTGTGATGATAATGTGATTTTTTTACAAAAATTTTCTGTTAAGATAATAAAGTCAAATTCTCTGGAGCCAAGTCTGATGAAGAATAGCAGAGACATGAAGGAATCCCAAATCTTTTTTAATCTTTAAAGTTGAGTAAGCTCAGAGGTGAACATTTATGCTCATGCTCTCTTTCAACACACACCAATCATACACATATCATAATATATACACACTCTCATGCATACACACCCTCATATCACACATCCATGTACACACATCAGGTAGCTTGAATCTTGCCACGTAATGTAGAGAGAACAGATACTCATCTCTACATAATTAAGAATCGACTTCATTTGAAATATATTTGAGTTTCAAACTGTAAAAAGATTGTAATATTTTTAATTATACTTTCAGTTAAAATGATCCTAGAAATAACTTATTATGCTTTGAGATTTAACATTAGAATTTATAAAACTCTCATTTCTGCGTTGTTTTTTTTTTTAGGGGATGTGATTGTTATGGACAATTGGTTTCTTTTTATAGGTGTTAACCATTATGGCTTATAAACGAGCCTCCTACAAGACATATCCAGAAGTTGTATTTGGGGAAATCCAACATAATAGATTTTTAAGAGATTTTCAGACTAAAATGTGAAGTGGTTTAATTCAGACTAACATATGAAGACAACTAATTTTTTCAATGCAGGCTGGTGTGCTTGACCATCTGAAAATGGAAAGATGGAGCAGGTGTGCCCTATGCCGTTCAGTAGGAGTTGGAGCTTTTAGCATTTGGCATCATTTAGGTGGCTCTTCATTTCTGAAACTGAACTATTTTAAGTTTGTATATTTATTACCAAGCTAAGTACTTAGGCGCAACTGTGGGAGCGGAGCTATAAGGATTTATGTGATGCTTTGGCCCAACTCACATGTCCTTTGCTTATGTGTCATAATTGCCAAAGTAAGGAGTGACCGACTTGATAAAAGGGAAGAACTGGTATACTGTTATACACACTTCTGAGGTGCGTTTTGTTTTGGAGATTAAAGACATCTTTTATGTGTAGTAAAGATACAGCACTGTGACTTTTAGATGCTCCTCAGAAGCAGCCTTGTTTGTAGGGATAATAACCAGTGATCTATCATTTTGTTTGTTTTTGTTTTGTTTTGACACACAGGCCTATTCGTTTACCCTTTCCATTTACAAGAAACAGGCTGTGACTCGTGGAAACCAGCTGAGCTTTGTTTTTTGGTTAATAGAACTACTTTGTATCCAGGTTCTCTGCAAATCCAAAAAGTGACTTTTCATCTATGATCCATTCCCCAAAGACTATTTAAATCCTACTTTGGTTTCCAGTAATTTTAAACCTTAAGAGTGAGAATGCAAATGAAGGTCACTGACAATTCTTATGACATGATTTTGGCGGAATACATCGCGTCTTAAAATATCCTAGAAAATGCGAAACTGTAAAGATAATATTTTAAAATCCAACCCAAAACTGGTTTGTCATGGAGATCATGACTTTCAACTTTTCTTGCCACTCCTTCCAGGTTGCCTGGCGTTTAAAATCCTGTGACGTGTCCCAGCTCACGCACTGTCTTGCGAGTCAGAACACCCTGGTAACTCTCTGCCTCTGACTTTCCCCACCCTGCAGAATGGTGCCATGACAATGGCGTGAACTACAAGATTGGAGAGAAGTGGGATCGTCAGGGGGAGAATGGCCAGATGATGAGCTGCACCTGTCTTGGAAATGGAAAAGGAGAATTCAAGTGTGATCCTCGTACGTTGCCACACATCATTTTTAGTGGCTTATTAAGCACTCCCACTTTTATTACTGAGCTGCAGCTCTCATTCACAGAAATGATTGGAGACTTTAGGTCTCCTTGAGGAGTGAGCAGTGGGTTTGTTAATCTTTTGATTTGGGAAAGTGGAGACAAGCTTCAAAAATGAGCCATGATTTAATGTTATTACAGGGCACATGAGCACTTTTCCTCAGTATTTTGACCATAAGCTGCAGTGAAATACTACAAGAAAGCTTTATGGTTCTTTAGATCCAACTTTTAAAATACGAACCTTATCCAGTTTATCAGATTTAGTTTCTGGAAGTGCTGCCCTAAGATCTATACAGCAGTACCTCTCCTAACAATGGTTTTCACAAACATGTAGGATTTTGGCTGTGATGATGCAAATTTTGGAGAGAAACAGAACCCACCCTCTTTAGGAAGGTGAGGTCTGTTTTATTCTCAATTTTACATGAGCTTCTGACTTGTGTCTCCGCGCAGATGAGGCAACGTGCTATGATGATGGGAAGACATACCATGTAGGAGAACAGTGGCAGAAGGAATATCTTGGTGCCATTTGCTCCTGCACATGCTTCGGAGGCCAACGGGTAAGGCCAGCCTCCCTCTAATTTAAATAAGACAAAGAGGGGGCTCCTGCACTGGGGATTAAGAGGTCAGCTTCCTGCGTGTATGCTGTACACAAAGGTGTGGTAGTGCCAGTTATGAAAGTAGAAATACCTCATTTCCTGTTGGCACATAGCTGCCAACGTTAGGCCCCTCTACACCCCTTCCCAGCTCTCCCCTCCGTGGCAGCCCCAGCCCTTCTTCTCACACCTACTATTCTCGGGCTGTCTCAATTCTTCATCTTAAATTAAAGTGTTAAATGCTGCACAGCACTGGGCCTCTAGATCCATTCTGATAGGTAGGTGTTCCCGTGGCATTGCTGTTAAATATTCTGAATAACATCCTGGACCTAAGAAATTACCACTTTCTTGTATCCTCTCTCAATCCAGTAATAGATCCCTGCTGTTGGTCTAGCACTGTGCTTCAGGAATATGGGACAGAGGGAAGGAGAAATGGTCCTGGCTTTTCATGATATATTTGGAAACATTAAATTAGCATACACTGAAAGTCAAGGTGATTGAGTTTCTTAGTGAGTCTGACGAATACTTTCTAGGTAGGCTGGAATCAGCAAGAAAGTCTCCATGGAATGAGAAACATGAACTGGCTGGGGTTTAGGATGTTTCATTTTTTGTTTTTTTTAAGTTTATTTATTTATTTTGAGAGAGACAGAGTGTGCGAGTGGGGAGAGGCAGAGAAAGAGGGAGAGAGGGAGAATCCCAAGCAAGCTCCATGTGGTCAGTGCATAGAGCCCAGCGTGGGGGCTCGAACTCACAAAACCTGAGCCAAAATGAAGAGTCAGACACCTGACCGACTGAGCCACCCAGATGCCACTAGATTGTTTAAAATAGGTTGAGGGAAGAGGAGGAAGCAGAGAGACCAGAGTAAAGCACCTGAGAAGGGAAGGGGCTGGCATAAGTGGGGTCCAGGGAGCCACCCGTCTGCAGAGCGTCTTATGGTAACAAATCAGATGAGAAGAAGTGGGAAGCCACTTATGGAAAGGCTTGGAAGTCCATCATTTAAACTGGAACTTCTCAACCATTTCCTTTTAAGTTTATTTATTGAGAGAGAGAGCATGTGCACGTGTGCACGCAGGGGAGGGGCAGAGAGGGAGAGAATCCCAAGCAGGCTTCATGCTGACAATACAGAGCCTGACTCAGGCTCCAACCCGCGAACCGTGAGGTCATGACCTGAGCCGAAATCAAGAGTCAGACACTTAACCAACTGAGCCACCCAGGGGCCCCTCAACCATTTCTAGTCTGTGCTCTACCTCAGTATGATAGAAAATGCTGTGCTTTTCTCTAATATTATTTGAAATTTCAAAATAAAATGGTTCTTATAACTCACAAGCCATGAAACATAACACTCCTTTTATTTTCAATGAAAACACACCCTCTCCAACAGCTCCTCACATTCTGATACATGAAGAGCATACTCCCCACCCCAGGGTAAGATTCACTGGTTGATGCCTTTGGTATTAGCCAACTGTAGGTACCCAAGAAGAAAAGGAACATGATGAAAATGGTTTTTAGAAAGGCAGGGAAGGGTCTTCGGGTGTCTGCCTCTGTCCCCACCTGAGGACCTGAGCTCATGGAAAGTACTCTGACCTCCTCCCTCTGATGGAGGGAACCTGTGGAGGTGCTCACTGTCTCTCATTAAACAAAGACTGTGATCATAGAACTCAGGCATTTCTGGTAAGTGGTTGGTATAGAAATGTGTGATGGAAAGTTAATTTTTAGACTGTGGTCTCACTTCAGCATCTCCTCATTATTTACGCACATGAAACCTTTCATTTGTGACACCTGTTCTGTTCTAAAGAAAGTGCTAAATGAAACACTAAAGACAGCAGTAGAAACTGTTACATTTTTATGTGTGTAAAAGCCAGATTCAGTGATTCTGTAAGTAGGTATTTACCTGTATTAGGTATTAGGAGGAATATGCTTTTTTTTATAAGTTTTATTGAGAGAGAGCAGGGGAGAGGCAGAGAGAGAGGGAGAGAGAGAATCCCAAGCAGGCTTTGTACCACCAGCGCAGAGCCCAACATGGAGCTTGAACTCCTAAACCGCGAAATCATGACCTGAGTCAAAATCAGGAGTCAGATACCTAACCTACTGAGCCATCCAGGCGCCCCGGGAATATACTTTTTAATGGAGAAATATGTCTGGAATATTTAAGTGACAGTAGAAGAAAGTGATTGTATTATTTGAGGTTCTTTTGGTTATGAGAGGAAAGCTCAGCTCAAGCTGATGTAGGCAAAAAAAGACTCACAAAGCTGAAGAGTCCAGGATCGACCAGCTTCAGGGCTGCTGCGGCAGTGGCATTCAGAGTCTCTCACTCTCTCATATGCTTTGTTCCTTTGTATTGGCTTTGTTTTCTAGAAATTCCTGCTGATAGTGAAAAAGATGACCTCTGTCAGCTCCATGTTTATCACCTACAGGCTTAGGAGCAACAACGACAAAGAACCTGTTCCCTAACATTTCTAGCAAAACTCTCAGGGAGGAGTCTCAGTGGCCCCGCTCTGTCCTGTTCCCATCTCTCATCCCGTGTCTGGCCAGATGAAAGGCTACAATGCACACTAGGCATGGAAATTTAGGAAGAAGTGACAACAGATAGAGATGGCCAGGAGTCACGCAGCTGGGTGGCAGCCCCAAATCCACCGGCAGTTCAGTACGAGGTTCTCCCACTTGCTCTGTGCAAGTAACTCTTTGGGCCTGAGTTTCCTTATCGGCAAAATGAGGGTGTTTGTCCCTGTGATCGCAAGTCCATTTTAAAAAGCTCTAGGATTCTAGGAAAACCTCTCTGTCTTCTAGTGCAGAAAGCTTACTTAGGAAGTTGGGACCGGAATGACCCTTAGCAGATGGGTGGGGTTTGAATAGGGAGAGAAGGGAGAACATTTCAGGAAAAGCATAAGTAGACAGGGGCAATTATAAGATATAAGCAATAAGCCCAAATGTATTCTACAAGTTGTAAATGCATAAAATCCTCATCTAAGCTCCCTCAGTGGTTAACCACTTATAGCTTATACTTTGCCAACGTGGAAGACCTAAATTGTGATGCTCCCGGGTTATCATAAACCCCATCTGACTTCATGCCTGTGTTCTCTCAGGGCTGGCGCTGTGACAACTGCCGAAGACCAGGGGCTGAACCCGGTCACGAAGGCTCCACCGGCCACTACAACCAGTACTCGCAGAGATACCACCAGAGAACGAACACTGTACGTGCACCTGCACCTCGACTGTTTCTTCCCTAAACGCAGTTAGACACCTAGTAGGGAGTCTCTTTCTGTAGCTACCTTTCTTCTGAATGAACCAAATATTCTTAATTTTTAAAAAACACCTTTTTTTTAAAATATGAAATTTATTGTCAAATTGGTTTCCATACAATACCCAGTGCTCATCCCAACAGGTGCCCTCCTCAATACCCATCACCCACCCTCCCTTCCCTCCCACCCCCCATCAACCTTCGGTTTGTTCTCAGTTTTTAAGAGTCTCTTATGCTTTGGCTCCCTCCCTCTTTTTTTTTTTTTCTTCCCCTCCCCCATGGTCTTCTGTTAAGTTTCTCAGGATCCACATAAGAGTGTGTACCCTATGACATAATTTAGGTTCAGACTTATTAAACTCTTAAACATTTCCTATTGCCCGGTACATTGATAAGTTGTTGAAGCTAAAAATCATCTATCTATAAGTGGTTGTCATAAAATCCTCCCCGCCTTTTTTCTGTAACTTTACAGGATTTTTTTATAAATTTTTCTTCTATTTTAACCGAATGCTGCTTTTTTTTTCCTTTCCTTTTCTGTTTTAACAGAATGTCAACTGCCCAATTGAGTGCTTCATGCCTTTAGATGTACAGGCTGACAGAGAAGATTCCCGAGAGTGATATTTTCAATCCAGAGAAACAAGCATGGATTCTCTGCCAAGGTCCATCCAAACTGGAGTGATGTTAGCAGACCCCATCTTAGAGAGTTTCTTTCTTAAGCCCTTTGCTCTGGAGTGACTTCTCCAGCTTCAGCTCAACTCACAGCTTCTCCAAGCATCACCCTGGGAGTGTTTTGAGACTTTTCTCATAAATGGAAGCAGTACATCACCTGTTCTGCTCCGAAGTATTCAATACCGCTCAGTATTTTAAATGAAATGATTCTAACTTGTGATTTGGTTTGGGATCAATAGGGAAGCATAGGCACCAACCGACATACAAAATGTATTGAAATGATATTCTCAAATTTTTAAGTAGGAAAGTTACCCAAACACTTCTGCTTCCACTTAACTGGCCTGCAGTATTGTAGGGACGGCATGTCCTTGTAACTGTGGTATTTAAAATATCCACAGTATTCACCTTTTCCAAATGATTCTAGTAATGGTCTAGAAATATCTTTCTCTTACCTGTTATTTATCAATTTTTCCCAGTATTTTTATATGGAAAAAATTGTATTGAAGACACTTAGTATGCAGTTGATAAGAGGAATTTGGTATAATTATGGTTGGTGATTATTTTTTATACTGTATGTGCCAAAGCTTTACTACTGTGGAAAGACAACTGTTTAATAAAAGATTTACATTCCACAACTTGACTGTCATGGCTTGAATGTCGTATAAAGGAATTTGGGGTAAAGAAGAATCCCCACAGATGTTCCTTTTCAGGGGCGCCTGGGTGGCTCAGTCAGTTAAGTGTCTGATTTCAATTCAGGTCATGATCTCATGGCTCATGAGTTCGAGCCCCGTGTTGGGGTCTGTGCTGACAGCTCAGAGCCTGGAGCCTGCTTGGGATTCTGTGTCTCCCTCTCTCTCTCTGCCCCTCCCCCACTCATGCTCTGTCTCTCTCTCAGAAATAAACAATAAAATTTTTGTTTTAAATGAATGTTCTTTTTCAATTCAGCAAACATTGGAAAACCAATGATGTGTACAGCTTCCCCCTTGGCGATTTACATACAAAATTTTCTAAATCTGTCACTACAAAAACAGATTCATTCTTATCATTTCATCTCTTCAGTAATGGAGCTAGTTTTATATTTCTGCTTTACCAGATTTCAGTGGACTCAAATATTTATTTAGCTTGCTAGCTGGTTCTTCAGAAGTGGGATTGAAAGAACCTTTAGTTGTTTTTTTCCAACTATCATTCTTCCTTCCCTCCCCTCTCCATGCCATCCTTCATTGAATAAACACCCATTCAAAGAGGTTCCCTGCAAGGAAAACCAGGAGGCCTGTGATGTTAAAACTGCTTGAACAGTATATCCTAGAGCAGTTCTGTCTTAAGGAGATGCTGTGATAGGAGAACCTCAACTCAGCTCTGCTTGCTTCCTGCCAGCTGACACTTTTGAGGTGCCCCAGCAGAGCGGGGAACAGAGTTTGCACACTCCTGACCTACAGAGGACATCTCCTTTTCAGTTTAACTTTGGGGAAACAATAAAACTTTGAGATCAGATCTGCCATCTAAAACAGTAAATAATGGTGTTGGAAACAGTTGATTTCTAATTAGTTAAAAATTAGTAATTCATAATATACAAGAGATGGAAAACATTTTTTTAAAGTTTATATTTGAAAGAGAGAGCATGCATGCACACACGCGAGTGGGGGAGGGGCAGAGAGCGAGGGAGAAAGAATCTCAAGCAGGCTCCACACTGTCCTCGCAGAGCCTGACACGGGGCTCAATTCCAGAAACCGTGAGATCATGACTGGAGATCATGACTTGGGCCGAAATCAAGAGTTGGACACTTAACTGACAGCCACCCAAGTGCGTTTGGAAAACATTTTTTATACACTGTTGAGTAACAGAAGAAAATATTTCAATAAATACTTGCCAATGAATATTAAGACTAAATACAGAAAGAGATTTCCTCAGGGTTCATTTGTTGAAAAAAAAACATCTCACATCTGAATTGATTTATGGTTTATAAAATGCCCTGACATTTAGTGTCTCACTGGGACAAGGTTTTACAGTCTAATTTTATAAAGAATGCAGCTCAGATCAGTTTTCCTTAGCAGGACATAGAAGCCAACCCTGGGTTTCTGTTTAACGTTCCTAATCTTTCAGCTTTATTAGGCCAGTAATGACCAAGACAGCAGCTCTGAATACGTTTAAAAAAGAGAAAGGGAGATAAATCACAGAAGAAACAGATCATGGTGATATTAAGTGACTCTCTCGTTTGTCATCATTCATCACTAAAGAGAACATGTGATTCGATACAAATCTATGCACACTGTGCAGTGGATTGTCCCACTGAAGGTGCAGGCCTACCTACGAGAATGCACACAGGTCCCTCCATTTCCATATGTGAAGAGGAAGCCCAGGTAACACGTGGGTCAAGGTCTACACCCCGACTCCATCTTGCTTAACAGTCTTTATATTTTAAAACATGACAAAAGAGTAGCTATCAGTGAACCATTATCTGCAACCTAAAACTATCTTCCCAAATGTGAGTTTAGGTAAATCCACTTGGACTGTATTGATTAAATGGACAGCAAAGCCTCTTGACAACTTATACACTGATATGTAAAAAAAAAAAACACAAGCTCCATATTTAAGATTTAAAAATACCACGTTTTCCAAAATGTCTGCTAGATTCTCAAGAGCAATACATTAATTTTAAAATTAAACTGTTTCAATAGCGAACCGGTTAACTACATTCAAATAATTAGAACAAATTAAACAAATTTCAATGGCCTTTTATGTTTTGGCATCACAATGCAAGAATGGTAAAACTTTGTTTTACTATTTCTCAGAAAAATCATTCAAAAACAAGAACCAAGAGGATTTCCAAAGTTCTTTAAACAGTTTTTACTGACTCATGATACTTCTTCCTGAGACCTGTCTTAAACAGACCAGGTTGAAAATGCATAATTAAAAGACCAATCTGGGGGCACCTGGGTAGCTCAGTCAGTTGAGCATCCAACTTTGGCTCAGGTCATGATCTCACGGTTCCATTGAAAGCGAGTTGAAGCCCCGTTATCAGGCTCCCTGCTGCCAGTGTGGAGACTGCTTGGGATTCTCTCTCCCTCTGTCTCTGCCCCTCCCCCACTGTGCATGCACTCTCTCGCGCTCTGTCTTATTCTCTCTCTCAAAAGTAAAATAAACATTAAAAAAAAAAAAAGACCAATCTGGATTCAGGCAGGAAATTGCCAATTTAAGAAAAAATCAGGTAAAACTAACAAATATATCAGAATCAAAAAGAAAAATCATAGGTTTGAAGCTTTACCTTGCCTTGCTGCATTTGATTTGCAATGAAATTTATTGTGTATTTATATTGTTTTCAGCTCTAATGACCTAAGTGAATGATGCAAATTAGTCTGTATAATAATATCACTATAAGTCTGTAAGGCACACTTTCTAAGGCAGTGAATAAAGAAATGATCAGGTGGAAATTACAAGTATAGGAAATGACTTTTCTATTTAATTATATTTCCATCGAAAATTCTATTCCATTTCTGGTTGCATGAAACTCATTAAAGTGATTAAGAAACATCACATCAGCACATTTAAATGCTGAAATTGCTTCCTATTCAGTAAATTCCCATTACTGTGGTAGGGAAAGTGGCAAGCTACAATTAAAAAATCCCATTTTCAGGAGATAGATTTCAACCATTAAAAAAAAAAAAAAGACCACTCTTGGGACTTCTCGTGTTCAGGAACACTTAAAGATAAGCATAAAGGCTGATAAAGGAGAACAACACAAGGATGACCTTGCCTGCTGTGGGTTTTTCAGGCTAAGAACATTATTTAAAAAAAAAAAAAAAAAATTTTTTTTAACGTTTATTTACTTTTGAGACAGAGCCTGAACGAGGGAGGGGCAGAGAGAGAGGGAGACACAGAATCGGAAGCAGGCTCCAGGCTCTGAGCCATCAGCCCAGAGCCCAATGCGGGGCTCGAACTCACGGACCGCGAGACTGTGACCCGAGCTGAAGTCGGACGCTTAACCGACTGAGCCACCCAGGTGCCCCAGAACATTATTTTTAAAGAGTATATGGCACTCACATTTGAAATGAGAGTTATAATCATTGCCACATTGGCTCACTCCATAAGTTCGCTGAAATAAAAGATTAATTTGAATTGCAAACAAAAATCTATATAAATCACAAAGGAAGAAAATACTCTAATAAAACAGCAAGAGAAATGGTGCTTCAGCTGAAAGCAAAGAATGGAAATTCCTTTTCTAACATTCTTCACTAGGGTCAGGTAGAAGATATTAAAGCATGTTTTACATTTCCTTGAATTCCTTTTTACTTACTCTTTAGAGACATGCGCGTTTTAACAATCTTAGGAGCCAAATTTATCTCTAAAATAGCTCTTGTGTGGAGCCCCGAAGACTCACAATTAGCACTGCGTGGAGGCCGAGGGAGGCAGGCAGCTCGGGGCCCTGGAACACAAGTCTGCACGCTGCCTGCCACAGGAGGCTCCTCTCCCACATAATGCAGTGAAGGCCAAGGATTTTCCCTTGGCCTTCTCTTTTCTCTCCTTGCATTACAGTACTTTGGAAACTGCCGTTTCGTTCCAGAAGGAAACGTTGCCTCTGCCAGCAAACGGCTGGACGGGACTTTACAATGAAACCTACTGATCTAATTAATTCAGCATTAGTTGTAAGATGCTGAGCCAAGCACTAAAGAGTTATATTTGCCTCAAAAACATGCAGCTTTGGTACAGAAACTGAAACCCTCATCCATTGCTGGTGGAAAGGTAAAACGGTCCAGCTGCTGTGAAAATTTGGTGGTTCTCCAAAAAGTTAACCCCAGAATTGTGTAGAACCCAGTAATTCCACTCCTAGGTACATACTCTGGAGAACCCAAAACATATGTTCACATCAAAACCTGTACACGAACGTTCATGGCACCATTATTCCTAATAGACGAAAGGTGGAAACCATCCAAATGTTTATCAACTGATGAATGGATAAACAAATGTGGTGTGTCCGTACAAGGGAATAGTATTTGACTGTAAAAAGAAGTGAAGTTCTGATACACACTACAACATGAACCTTGAAAACACTACGCTAAGCGAACGAAGTCAGGCACAAAAGGCTATATATCATGAGTCCAATTATATGAAGTATCCAGGATAGGCAAACCAAAAGAGAAAGTAGATTAAAGGGTACTAGGGGCAGGGGGAAGGGAGGAATAGAGTAACTGCTAATGGGAACAGGCTTTGTTTTGGGTTGATGACAATGTTCTAGAACTAGGCAGTGGTGGTGACATAAATTTGTGAATATATACACTTAAAAATCACTGATTTATACAAGTTGGAATTGTTAAAATGGTCAATTTTGTGTTATGTGACTCTTATTTCAAAAAAAAAAAAAAGAGGGGTCCTGAGTGGCTCAGTTGGTTGAGCGTCCAACTTCAGCTCAGGTCATGATCTCAGTCTGTGAGTTCAAGTTCCACATCGGGCTCTGTGCTGACTGCTCAGAGTCTGGAGCCTGCTTCGGATTCTGTGTCTCCCTCTCTCTCTACCCCTTCCCCACTCCCACTCTGTCTCTCTCAAAATTAAATAAACACTAAAAAAATTTTTTTTTTAATTTAAAAAAAGAAAAGAAAATGCCTCTTTACTTACAGAAAGTCTCTGCAATATCTTTTTGCCTACTGGTAAGAAGTAAGGTGTGGGGAAACAGAGTCGATGAAAGGCTGAAGGAAATCAGACATCTCTTGGCTACCTATTTGGAAACTGAAATAAAATCTTCCACAAATATACACTTACTACTTTTGAAGCAAGTTCCATGCATTAATGTCATCCTCCACCACCTTCCATATACACAAAAAACACCAGGAATAGTAACTAGCATTTTTTACAGTATTTATTATGTTCCAGGTGGTATTCTCAGTGTTCTTCACATTGTCTCACCCACCCCTCGTAACAGCCCTATGAGGTGCATAGAGACAGAAAGTGAGGCAAAGGCTGAGTGCATAGCCTAACATCACTCAGCTTGTTAGCAGCAGTGTTGTGACTTGAACCTGACAAACTGGCTTCATGTGTCTTTAACCAGAAGTACTTTTAACCAAGAGCTACTCAGCCTTTCCAGAAGCAAATCCATCCTTATTTTACAAGTGAGGAAGGAAACAAACTGCAAGAGTGCAAACCACATGCCCAAGATCACCCAACTGGTGAGAAGCAAAACAAGTTATTGATTACCATAAAAGGCACATGGTAGTTTCCTGGAGGGAAAAATGGGAAAATAATCCAGAACAGGCTTGGTGGGGCTGCCGGCAAAAATTACTTTCCTTAACCTAGTTGATGGTGACATAAGTGTTTCTTTACATGTTCTTTTTTTTTTTTTTTTTTTTAAGTGTATTTATTTTGGGAGACAGCAAGTGAGCAGGGAAGTGGCAGAGAGAGAGGGAGAGAGAATCCCAAGCAGACTGGGCACTGTCAGCACAGAGCCCGATGCGGGGCTGGAACTCACCAACCGTGAGATCGCAACCTGAGCCAAAGGCAGACGCTTAACCGAGTGAGCCACCCAAGCACCCCTGTTCACATATTATTCTTTAAACTGTAGATGTTTTATGCACTTTCCACAGGCATGATTTGTTACAATTTATTTTTAAAAATGAATTTGTCCCTAAAGAGACCACAACACTGCATACAATTTCTACATGAGAGAAAACGCAGGAGAAATGGCAAGAGGTATGCGAAGTAGTTAACAGAAACCTCGGAAAGATTGTCTTTAAATTAAAAAAAAAAAAAAAAAAAAAAGGTAGGAGAAAATGTCTCTCTCTAACCCTGAATTGAAAATCTGGGATTAACATGGGAGTTTTGGGGGATGAGAATGGAGAAATGTTCTTTAAGCAGGAAGAAGTTCTTATTAGGGGAGAAATATAGAGTTACCAGTTTAAAGCAGTAATACAGGAAGGGAATAAAAAGTGGTTTGAACTTTATAGATTGGATGGTAGAAATAGGGTCCAAATATATCAATAATTGACATGAATACAAATGAGCTGAAAGCAAAAGGAAAGGTTGGCAAAGTGCATTAAAAACAAAAACAGGTTCCAGATGTATCTGCACCTATAGTGTAAGAGCACCAAAGAAGAATGAAAAGTGGTATTAGACATATATAAACCAGAAAAAGAGCTAGTCTAGCTATGTTCATAGTAGATAAAATAACTTACTTTATATATTTTATCTAAGACAAAAATTGCTAGTAGGATTGTAGTACATAATAAAAGCACTATGAAAAATAGTAACTTAAAAATGCAAGCACTTTTTTAGCTTCAAATATACAAGAAGCAAACATCTATAAATCTGCAGGGAGTAACGTAAACTCATCTTCACAGAGGGAGGTTTCAACCGATCTTTCTCCACTGTTGATAGATCAAACTTTAAAAAAAAAAAAAAAATCAGGGGCGCCTGGGTGGCTCTGTCAGTTAAGCGCCCGACTTCGGCTCAGGTCATGATCTCACAGTCTGTGAGTTCAAGCCCCGCATCGGGCTCTGCGCTGACAGCTCGGAGCCTGGAGCCTGCTTCTGATTCTGTGTCTCCCTCTCTCAAAAATAAATAAACGTTTAAAAAAAATCATTAAACTACAACTAACACTTTAAAAGAGATTAAAAAAAAAGAGGCACAAATAAAATAAAATGACATTATATGAAAGCAGTAACAAAATTCAGAATATCAGAAAATCTATGGAACCAAAAAGTGGGCATCTTCAATAATCGACTGCAAAAAATAAATAAAAATAAAAAAGGAGAGGAACCAGTCAACTAACAAACTTGAGATGTACCAGCCAAATGCAATGTGTCTCAGGCTCAGATCTTATTCCCAACAAACTAAGGGGAAAAAAAGCCAGTGTGGAAGATCTGGACAGTTACTGGGTATTTGATATTAAGAGTGGTTAGGTCTTTCAGTGCGATACTTGAATTATGGTGATATACTTAAAAACAGAAACAAAAACTTATTTGCTAGTAGTTTGATTTACAGAAAAAAACTGTGAAGATGGTACAGAGTTTCCACATACCCTACACCCACTTTCTCCTTGTTATCATCTTACATTATTATGGTACATTTGTTACAATGAATGAATCAACACTGACCCATAATAAACTACATACTTCAGACTTTTAGTTTTTACCTCATGTCCTTTGTTCAAGCAGTCTATCCTGGGGACATTACATTTAGTGGCTGTGTCTCTTTAGTCTCCTCTAGATAGTAGTCCTCAGACTTCCCTTGTTTTTGATGATCTTGAGAGTGTTAAGCACTGGTATTTTGTAGAATGTCCTTCAGCTGGGAGTTGTCTGTTTCTCTCATGACTCAACTGGGGTTACAGGTTTTTGGAAAGACCAGAGAGGTAAAGTGCCACTCCCATTTTTAGGTATACATACACTAACAGCGTGACACAGTGGTTCAACCTTCACCTGGCCAAGGTGGTGGGCAGCTTTCTCCACTGTAATTACTCTTTCACCCTCCTTTCCATGCTACGCTCCTTGACAAGTCACTATGCAGAGGGCCCACACTTCAGGGGTGGAAAGTTATGCTCATATCCTTGAAAGTGCAGTATCCATATAAATTACTTAAAATTCTTCTTCATGGATTTATTCTTCATATATTTAGTCATTCATTTATGTCGGCGTTGAACTCAGATATTTCATAGATTGGGTTATAATCCACCACTACATTATTTTGTTGCTCCAATGATTCCAGCTTTGGCTATTGGGAATTCTTTTCGTTGGCTCCCATGTCTTTTGACATACTCTCATTATATTTTTGTTTTTAAACCAGTTCCTTAACTGAAACTAAGATGCTCCAGGCATCCATCTCATCTTGTATATTTTCTGCCCTAGTCTTAGAGTTGGCTGTTTCTCTAAGGAGTCCTGGTTCCTTTTATTGGATAGCATCAGAAACCAAGAACTCGGCATTAGGCATGTTCTTTGCTACTGGGGTATTATTATTTCTTGGCCCCTTCAGCAGATAGATTGATTATATATTTTAAAGAGTAAAAATACTTTAAAATTTTATAGAGTCACTTTAACTGAAATATTTACAGAGGAAATACCTATATTGTATTTCACAATAATCAGTGTTGAGGAGTGGTTAAGTGGGCAAACAGATAAAACTAGTGATCATGAGTTACACTTGGATGACAGGTACAGAATTTAGCTGATTTGTGTCCATCCCAAAACCTCCATAATAAAGACCCTTTAAAAATTCAAAACAATATAGCCATGTGACAACGATCTTGACAACTTAAGACAAAATGGTCAAATTCCTAGGAGAAAAAAAATATTCTTTCTAGAGTTGACTCAAATGTATTAAAAATTTGTTTATTTACTTTTGAGAGAGACACAGTGTGAACGGGCGAGGGGCAGAGAAAGAGGGAGACACAGAATCTGAAGGCAGGCTCCAGACTCTGAGATGTCCGCATACAGCCCAATGCAGGCCTCGAAACCACAAACCACAAGATCATGACCTGAGCCAAAGTCAGACACTTAACTGACTGAGCCACCCAAGTGCCCCTAGAACTGACTTAGAAATTAAAAAAACAAACAAACAAAAAAAAAAAACTTAAGAAATGGAAGCAGTGACTAAAAATTTTCCTATGATGTTCACTGGCGTTTCTGATTCTCTTATGGGTAGACTATACTAGACTAACTCTCCTACAGATAGTTATAAACATAGAACAAAAATGTTACAAAATATTTGAAACCACTGGAGAGGAACCAAAAGGTGGTAGAAACCAGAGGGGATCAGCCTTCACAGGGAAAGAAGGGAACATGTCAATTCTCCACAAATTGATCTATGGATTCAATATCATTCCAATCAAAATGCCAACAGAATTTTTTTTTCCCCTGAGAGAAAGCTCAAGTGGGGAAGAGGGAGAGAGAATCTTAAGCAGGCTCTATGCTCAGCACCAGCCTGACACAGGGCTTGATCCCACAACCCTGGGATCATGATCTTAGCCCAAATCAAGAGCCATACATACGCTCAACCGAGTCACCCAGGCACCCTCCAACAGGATTCTTTATAGAAATAGAGTAGTTAATTTTAAAACGTATAGGAAAATGCCAAAGCCCTGGATTAACCAAAAAACAAGTTTTAAAAAGGACGATGATAAAGGACTTCCATTATCTGATTTCAAAATTTACCACAAAGCTGTAATTTTTAAGATAACGTAACACTGGTGTTAGGTCAAATAACTATGGAACAGAACAGAGGCCAGAAACAGACCCATGCAAATAATGGTTAACTAAGCAAACAAGGAAATCCAACAGGAAGTTTTTCCAAATGATGATAAAACACCTGGATGAACGTATGGAAAGAAAATGAAACTTGACACATACATCATCACACTAAAATTTAAACAGATCTTACATGTAAACTGTAATAATAAAAACTATAAATTGTCTAGAGCAAAACATAAGAGAAAATCTTCCTAATCTTTGGGTAGGTAGCAAACATTTCTAATTTTTAAGTTTACATAAAAATGTAAAGATTGACATGGGATTCAGGATGAGGTTATCTTGGAGGAGATAGGATAGCGTGGGGGAAGAGGGGGACACCAAAGGGCTGGATTCTAAGTTATTGTCCAGATCCTAGATTTTGTCCTGGAGATGAAGTCACGGCCCTATAATGTTATTAAGACCATGTACATAAACCAGTCTGTCATGGGCTAAAGATTATTCTAATTCTGTGTGCCTGAAGTCCAAAATAAAAACTTACCTGGTTTAAAAAGTTTACTCTTTAACAGAAATACTCTTAAAAGCATTTTGGGTCTTTAAAAATACCGCTTTTCTGGGGGCGCCTGGGTGGCTCAGTCGGTTGAGCGTCCAACTTCGGCTCAGGTCATGATGTCACAGCTCGAGTTTGAGCCCCGCGTCGGGCTCTGTGCTGACAGCTCAGAGCCTGGAGCCTCCTTCAGATTCTGTATCTCCCTCTCTCTGCCCCTCCCCCGCTCTCTCTCTCTCTCTCTCTCAAAAATAAACACATTAAAAAAATAATAAAAAATAAATTATAAAAGAAAAAAATACTGCTCCTCCATATCTGGGAAGTAACGGAGGGTGGCATTTCAGCTCTCACACAGTCCTCTTCTGCAAATGTAAAACAGTAATTAGAGAATGAATGAATTTGATGAATTTGCACATTGGTGTATCTAAGTAGGATATTTTGTAGTACCGTTCTCAAGAATATTTGTGCAAGCATGGATAGGCAAGACAGTGTTAAATACAGCAACCACTGTTTTGATAATTATACCCTTGATGTTAAGTTTTGGTAAAGTTAAAGAACACTCAAGTTGGGGACATCGAATGCACACTTAATTTATAAGCCAAAACCTAGGTTAGCCACCTATTACTAACAAATCACCCTCAACCATCGTGGCTTTAAGCAAACATGTCTCTGTTTCTGTGGGCCAAGAATTCACGAAAAGCTCCTTCGCACACTTGTGTCTCAGGTCTCTCAAGAGGTTGCGGCCAGATGTTGCCTGAGATGGGAGCCGGAGGACCACTTCCAAGACAGCTGGCTCCCAGAGCTGGCAGGTAGTGTTGCCAAAACAGCTCCTCTCCCCGTGGAGGGCTGCCTAAATGTCTTCACAACATGGTGTTCGCCAGTCCCAGGTCAAGTAATCCAAGAAACTAAGGCTGAAGTTGCAATGCCTTTCAGGACCTAGCCCCAGAAGTTGACTATTTTTTTGAGTATTTTATTGGTTACGCCAAGTCAGCCTTCTGTCAATGAGGGCTGGGAAATTAGTCCATTGCATGACTAGAAGGATGACCTTAAAAAACACAAAAGTTTCAGAACTTTCAATTTAGGGAGGAGGTAGATTAAAGACATAGAAAAAGAAGACCCCCTCCATTACGATGAAAAATCACAAAAGGTTTTAGTTGGCCACAGGTATCACATATATCAGCAGTCAGGGCCACCTGTGCAGGGCACATAAGGGCACCATTCTGTGATGTGGGGAGGCACTGCCACCCCACTGTGCTCTACTTTCAGTAGTAAGCCTGTACATGGAATGCTGGGTCTACTTTTGAACAGCAAACATTGATTATGTTTCTACAGACCTCCAGAAGGGACACGAAGGGCTTGCTGATACTGCAGGTAACTTTTTATTTAACACGAAGGGAAGAGTATGGACTAGTATTACTCGTATATGTGGCCAACAGAAGACTTATTTATCCCCTTTAAGGTTCTAGGCCCCACACTGAAAGGTGCTGTTTTAGAAAGGAGAAAACCAAGCTTCTTAGAACTGTGGCTAAAAAAAAGGCTGCATGAGTGAAATCCCCTATGAGGAAAGCAGTGAGGCTGCAGGCTGCTCATGTTATCTAACGCCAGTGTCTGCTTGGCTTCTCTGGCTTACTTGATGATTTTTAATGTTTGGTGCAGGCAATGTTTTGGGAGGAGCTGAGTTCCAGGAGGCAGGGATATACCTGTATTTCTTACACACAAGTATTTGTGGGTAATGTTTGTCATGCTAGAGAGCCTGTAACTTCAAGAAATTAAATACAAACCAGAAGCTGTGCATCCAAGATAACTAAGACTTAATGTTTTATTTTTTAAAAAAGGCATCTGTCAAAAGGTCACATGCGATTTTTCACCTACACATGAGCAAACCATAAAATACTGTGCAACGAAATCAGTGATGAAAGAGCCGAAGATTCGTATGAGCGAGAATTATTCCCAGTTCATCACAAGCCTCTATCACAACTCTGTCGGCAGCAGAACCAGAAGGAGCAGCGATGTATGCCACGCCGCTCTGTGGGGAGAAGAGACATTGACTTTCAAGACACAAGTTCAGGTGAAGACACTCAAGAACCAAAATCCTCCTCTACAAAGCATAAGCTAACAAGGGTTCACAATACAGACTGATTCGCTCAGCCAAAAGAGCAAAAGAACATCAAATGGAAAAGTAAAATACTTAAATATTACTGATCACACTGCCATAACTTGGCTATAAAACTCACAGAACTTAAACACCAAAAGCAGGGTTTCTGAAGTGGTTTTACATCATAATCAATTCTGTGCAAATGCACATCATTTCCACACTTACCCTTTTAGCTCTGTCTACGTTATCTCTGAAAGGAAAGAAGGCATCAGAGCTGATAGAAACTTCATTAAGTTTGTCAACCCATTCTTTCTTCTCTGCTTCATTTAGCAGTTCAGGGACTTCCTCAAACAATGCCTTCCACTTTACCAAATCTTCATCCTATGAGAAGGGGGTGGAGAGGGGAAAGAAAGATTTTGGATACAATCTTTAATACTATCTGATGCAAATCAGAATGCCAGAAAGCACTTGGGCATTTGTCCCAGGATTTAATTATAAATAATGGCTCATTCCAATTTACATCTCCAGAATTTTTTTTGATGCTTTTAACATTTCATTAAGAAAAGTAATTCTAAGTGTACCAAATAAAGATTATACCATTTACTTTCAAAATCAGTTTATTCTAAATATATTTTGTTTCTTAATCTCTGCCTAAATTAAATCTACTATTTTATATCCCTGTATCAAAACAAGCAAACAGATGATGATGGATGTTCTAGAACTATATTTACACAGCCTCAAGTCTACAGTCAGTCATACAGATGAAATCAAGGTATGATTCACGGTATTCACATTTTTAAAAAGGTGCTTCCATTTTGGATGATTTGTTGGCTAAAACAACATACTTTTAACTCTTGTTCACGTACATATAAAGATCCTTCCAGAACTACGAGCAAGATTTCACTAGTAATATTAAACAGGATAATACCAATATTAGAGTAAAAAAAGAAAGGCTTATGTTTTAAGTACTTTATGATTATAAGGCACACTTATGTGACACTTATGATGTCACGGATTCCTGTCCCTGATCCTGTGGACAACGTAATGTGGTTAACTCACCTCCTCAGGAGACTATCGAGTATCCGATTACCAGACTTCTCTTTTGCTTTCCACATAGGATTTATTGACATTTGCTATGTCCAAATATAGGTTTAAATTCTAGATCTTTAGCAGGCTACTTGATAGCTGCAATTTTACTTATTTATTTATTTTTAACGTTTATTTATTTTTGACACAGTGCAAGGGGGGGATGTGCACAGGGAAGGGGACATAGGATCCAAAGTGGGCTCTGCACTGGCAGTCTGACAGCGGCGAGCCCAATGTGGTAATCGAACTCATGAACGGTGAGATCATGGTTTGCTCGACTGAGCTACCCACGTACACCAACAGTTGTCATTTTAATGCACCCGTATGCTTTCTTCAAAATAGAAGACATTAAATATGAAATGTAACAAAAATTGAGTTGTTAATGACTCTGGTAGAAAGTGTAGGGGAAAGGGGCACCTGGGTGGCTCAGTCCGTTAAGTGTCTGACCTCGGCCTGGGTCATTATCTCACGGTTCATGAGTTTAAGCCCCACACGCGGCTCTGTGCTGACAGCTCAGAGCCTGGAGCCTGCTTCCGATTCTGTGTCTCCCTCTCTCTCTGCCCCTCCCCCATGCACTCACGCTCTTTCTCTCTCTCTCAAAAACAAACATTAAAAAAAAGAAAAAAAGAGAAGAAAGTGCAGGGGGAGAAGACACTGGTTACCCGCTATCAGATAATTTGTATTTCATGTTGAATACACACCTATCATGCAGAAGCATCATGCATGGTTGGCACTGTGAAAGAAGCCTCAGGATAGGTGAAAAATAGTCCCTGCCATCAAAAGTTCAAAACCAACAGGGAAAGTACAAAGTTATAAAACTAAACCAATGGTTATAATTTTAAAAGACAAGGAAGGTCTGTGGTATCAGAAAGGGATTAACTATGAACAAAAAAATTAAAGACAGCAGACAATGGAGAATTGGTAAAAAGTTTAGAATTACAATTTTAGACAATGTAAAATTTTAAGAAAAATACCTGTTACAGAAAAGAGTGAACATACCAGTATACTCCACTCACAAACCCAGTGACTTTTACCTCGCCAATGGTTCCAGTAACATACTGATCAATGGCATTGGAGATTTCTGCTCTCTTCACTCCAGTTTTAAACTTCATTGAAAGCACTTGTGGATGATGTCTAAGCCACCAGTAGTTTGCCTTATCCCCTGCAAGGCGTGTGCAGTGTATTCGAGACTGCTGTCCTGCTCCAATGCCAATAACCTGAAGAACATGAACATTAAGATGAATCTCTTTCGATATTTTTTTTAAACAGGTCTTTTGTGCACATTTCCTAAAATCTATCTGTGAAATTCTGATCTGTGAAATCTATCTGTGAAAATTCTGTGAAAAAAACAGTAGGCCAAAATACAAATAATTCTTAAGTTATTAAGGGTGAGAGTAGATGTCAGTAACTACTGTTAACACATTTTACCTCTTTGGTGACATTTGAAGTATGGCTATTAATACTCTGTAAGTTTCTAGAACTCCTGGACATCAGTAGTGAGGCACAGTCTTACTGGAACTTATTAGAACCCGACTCCAAGAACACCAGTAGCCACAATCCCCCCAAGTTTTTGTTAACAGAGACAAGCAGTCTTTTAACAGTTGACAATCACTAAAATTCTGAATTTCAAAGTCTTCCAGGTCACATGCTAATGAATATCCACACTTTCCCTCCCCCAATTATGGGACAAATAATTTAACAGGTGCCAAGAAGAGCTCAAGACACCGTGAGAAGGGCTCCCAATGCCGCGGAAGCTATGGCGAAAGCAGAACCAGTTCAGTCCAGAGTTAGAAGAGACCCCCAGGAGGAGCTGGCTCAGTGCTGCTTTCTACGGCTCAGCCCACTAGGAAACAAGTGAAATATCTCGCTTGACGTCTATAAGAAACATTCAACACCTTGCTCATGGTAGTGGTCATTCATCGAACTACATAATGTGGGCAAACTGCTCAAAATTCAACACTTAAAAAGAGTAAATTTTATTGTATATAAATTATGTCTCAGTAAACCTGATTTTAAAAGATCACGTTAACTTGCAGTCTACAGATTCTTGGTAAAATAACCTTAGAAATAACGCAAAAATATCCAACAAGCTACAAAAATATGGAGTAATAGGTAGCAGTACTATTCTTGACTCTCTCTTCACTGGAAATATCACAGCCATCAGGAGGAGGGGAGTGAATAAACTAGTTTTATAGCGGCTATTACAGTCCCACTAACCCAAATGTGCCAACTCAGTCTGGGCAAGAAGTAATACGACCAATTTTAATATGTCATTCTGAAGATACTTTGTGATCATCACTAGCTCTAACGGTCTACCACATTACTGAGTAGATACTAACAAACCCAGAAAAGAAAAACCTGGCCAATTTTCCTTTCCAAGCAGTCTATCACCTGAGGGACGAGTATCATTTTGAAAAACAACAGTCTGCCCGAAGTGCGTTTGAGAGTGTGGTTACCTGACCATTCTTGGCATAGCACACGGAGTTAGACTGTGTGTACTTCACAGCAATGGTGGCTACAATGAGGTCTCTGAGCGCAGACTCTGGCAACTGAAAAGACACAGGGCGGTCAACTACAGTGGAATTTGTAGCTCCAATGGAAAACGTTAAGCATCTTACAGGTCATTTTCTTATAGACCTATGATGTAGTTGTACCTTTCAAATGATAGAATGGAGTTAACTGTTCATAGAAATCACTATTGTGTTTTACTGAAAAAGATCAACATTCAACATACTTGTTGTGGTACTCAGCAGTGCCTAATGCATCACGGACTCAAACTAATGCCATTTTGCAGCAACTCCGGCTTAAGCGTGTTTACATATCATGCTGTGAAGTACCATATCCATTCCTAAACCGACAAATAATACTTTCTCTACCACAGTGCCAAGGAACATATATGGAAACATGATAAAGTTTATGTTGAGAAAGAACATGGAGAATAATTGTCACAGATATAACAAACAACTGTGATGTCTACACAGAGCCACGGCTGTTGAGGAAAAATCAAATTACGATCATTTTCTGCTTTGTCTAGAATATTCTAAGTAGAAACTATTCAAAAATACTTGTGAACTACCAGTCCTAACAGAATAAAGCAATTGCTATAGCCAGAAATGTCACTATGTTTAAAATTTTTTTTAATGTTTGTTTATTTTTGACAGAGAGACAGACAGAGCATGAGTGGGGAGGGGGGCGCAGAGAGAGAGGAAGACACAGAATCTAAAACAGGCTCCAGGCTCCAAGCTGTCAGCACAGAGTCCGATGTGGGGCTCGACCCCACGGACAGTGAGATCATGACCCAAGCCAAAGTCGATGCTCAACTGACTGAGCCACCCAGGCGCCCCTGTCACTATGTTGAATATAAAGAGCAAATACAAACTGAAAAGAAGGATTATCTATGTGGACAAAGACTATAAGCAGCTAACTGATCAATTAGCTAAGGGAAAAATCAGACTTCATCAAAATTAAAATGAGACTTCAAAATTAAAACTTCTGTTCTGCAAACTGTATGAAGAGGATAAAAAGACAAAGTACAGGGGCACTTGGGTGGCTCAGTCGGTTGGGCATCGAACTTCAGCTCAGGTCATGATCTCATGGTTCATAGGCTCAGGCCCCACGTCAGGCTCTGTGCTGACAGCTCAGAGCCTGGAACCTGATTCGGATTCTGTGTCTCCCTCTCCCTCTCCCCCTGCCCCTTCCCCACTCATGCTGTCTCTCTCAGAAATGAATAAACATTAAAAAAAAAAAAAAAAGTTAAAAAAAAAACAAGACTAAGTACAGACTGGGAGAAAATATTTGCAAACCACATAACCAAAAAAGGACTACTATTTAAGTAAGTAAAGACCTCTCAAAACTCCGTGACAAAAACAATCTAATTAGAAGATGAGCAAAAGACACAAAGAAACATTTCACTAAAAAGGATACACAGACGGCAAAATAAATATGAAAAAACACCCATCATTAGCCATTAGGAAATGCTAATTAAAATCACAAGATACTGCCACACACTTAACTAAAAAGGGCGACAACACTAAAAGCTAGTGAGGATGCAGAGAACTGGGTCACTCACATGTTGCTGGTGTAAAACACAAAATCACACAGGCTCTCTGGAAAACAGTTTGGCAATTAAAAAAACTAAATATGCAACTATGATACTACCCAGCAGCCACTGATGATACTCCTGGGCCTTTTATAACAGAGGAATATGAACTTATGTTCACAGAAAAACTCACTCATGAATGTGCAATGAATGAAAATTATAAAAGGGGGAACAGATTACATGTTATCCAAGGTTAAGGAGGGGGTGGAGGCAGGAAGGAAGGCAGTGTGATTGTAAGAGAGCAACATAAGGGATCCTTGTGGTCGTGGAAGCATTCTTTCTGTGCCTTAACTGTATCAATATCATTACCATGGTTGTGATACTGTACTGCAGTATTACAAGGCATTATATTACCATCAGGGGAAATGGGGCAAAGGGGACATGGGAATTCTTAACAGTGCCTGTAATCTATAATTCTCATTTTTATTTCAAAATTAAAAGCTCAATTAAAAGAATTTCTTAAGAATTTCTTATTCTAAGATAGTATTAATGTAGTATATCCTTTCCTGTCTGTATCTGTTTGAGTCACCAACTATACATTTTATTCCTTTGGTTCTAAGAAAGATGAATAACATAAACCAGCTTTCCTACAGGTCTGCCCTGAAACGTAACCCTGGTATTCTGAGACAGGATCAAGAAATGTGAGACAAGACATCTCAAGGGAAGATGGTATGGGGATGGGAGTGAAGGAATCCAGTCATATATACAAGGCACAAATAGTTAAAACAAATTAAAGCATTATTTAAGAAAAATGGAAGAGGAAATATTTCAACCATGTTCACTAATTCTTAATGCACAATCAATCCTTATGCTTCTCCCACTGTTCTACACCTCCAAGGATTTTGAGGCTGAAAAGTTAACAAAACACTGCTTTCAAAGGAGAGGGCAATACAAAGAAAGATAAAACCATCACTCTTATGCTTCACTTTCCAAATTTCTAATTAAAAATACATACGAAATAAGTAGAGAAGAATTTAGATAAAAGAGGCATTAAAACCATACTTCATTCCTTGTAAAAAAACATCTAAGTTAGTACAGTCAGAGGTACAAAATCTATCAAATACTGTTAAATTATTCATCTGTCCAATACCTACAAACCTATAAGGAAAACTTACAAAAGTAAGAGTCTCAATAGGCAGGCAGGGTTGTCAACAGAGGTACTATGGAATCTAGGTCAATACTGTTTCAGTATTTTAAAAAGACACATTAATCAGTCAGGTTAATAAAGTAAGAAGAAAAAGAGCCTCATATTACTATGTTATAATGTGAGCTGCCTACAGTAACAATGGTACAAAACCATGCTTCCATCTGGAAATCCCAGTACTTAATAGCCTTGACCAAAAGAGTAGATTGCAAAGGACTGAAAGCTATTTCTGTATGAAATGCCTACCATGTTCCTTTACTTCAGGGCACCACTGATTTTTAAAAATAAAGATGGAAGAATAAAACAACAACAATCATGTCTCAATCACCATATACTTATTAACAGATCAAATTATTCCAATAAAGGCTCTGAGGTTTACTTTCAGCAACTCTACCTAAAGCCTCAGGAGTCAGACCTGGGAACAATTGCACCTCCTCATTTTCTATTTCTGTTACAATGAATGACTTGTTACGAGACTAAACCTTTTCCAGGAACAAACAGGCTCAACAGTGAGGTAGTAAAACTGCAAGTACTGAGAGGCAAAGATCCCAGAGATAAAGGAAGTAGGAAGAAATGAGTGTAGCCGTATGCTTTTTGCTTCAAGCATTTTCTAAGTTGAAAGGCAGTAAGCTAAAAGGTAAAGGAACTGAGCCCAAATTTTGGCAGTGTTACAGGAATAAGTGGCAAAAATGGAGTTTAGTACACCAGGGAAAAGTGATACTAGCAGACCCTTGATGCTTTCAGCAGAGCAGGGGTGAACCGTAAACAGACTGGTCCTCACAAAGATTTAAGCCCAAATTCAAGTCAGCTTAATTCCTGCCAGGATAAAGATGGTCGGACTCCATCTGATCTGCCTGCCAAAAGGAGAAGTCAGCTCTTTCTGGAGGGAAGAAAAAAACACCACCCAGACCTTCAAAATAGCTCTATAGTTTTCTCACATTCAATACCCAATCATTCAATCAAAAATACCAGACATACCAGCAGGTAAGACCACAAAACAGTCTAGTTACACATCTTAAGTACTTGGGCGGGGGGGGAGCTGTTAGAACCAGCAAAAATATCCTTCAAAATCGAAGGTCCAATTAAGAGATTTCAGAAAAGAAATACCAGCTCATCCATTTCCATATCATGCAACCTTGGACAAATTTCTTAACTGTACCTGACGTCACAATTTTGTGATCTTTACAATAGAGATGATCGGGTAGTCACCTTTCCCCAACCCCCACATAGAGTGCTATGCATATTAAATGATAGGGTATATATAAATACTAGAAAAAAATCACCACTATCATCCTAGGAATGTGTCCTTCCTAACAGATGACAAACAGCACAAGAACAAAAACTTGACTACGTGAACACACTGATCACAGCACTGAAAATGGAAACAATCTAAGTATCTATCCTAGTACATCTATACATGGATCGCCATGTGGCCTTTTAGATGAAGATGTGGATCTACACTTACTGATATAGAAAACATATTTGCAGCTTAGTGCATGGTAAAAAGGCAAGTTATGGAACAGAATCATAAAAGATACGATGCCATTTATGTAGAAATGAAGATAAATATCTCTATGTACATACACACATTAGCTTCTAATATCATAATTTATTCTTTTTTTAAGCTCTCAAACTTACTTGATAACTTAAAAATGAGCTAGACATTTGCACATCAACCATTTTTAAATGAGTCTTTAAAAATGTATAAGCTTATAAATATTAAAAATACTGAGTAACTAGCATACAGTTCAGATATTTTCAAACTTACATCTTTATTCTTGGTCACAACATTGCTAAACAATGACTTGTCAATGACACCATTATTTCTCTTCTGACTTAAACGAAGACCAAAGAGAGTTCGAACTTCGTTTTCATCTGGACTGTAAGACGGGTCCATCTAAAATACAAATATAGAGTCAAAACCAACACATCTACAACCTTTAACATTTTTCATTTAACTTTACAAAAAAATCATTATAAGCAAGCTTATATTCGTTTTTTCTAATTTAAGCATGTGTAAGATCCTTTCACTATGGGTATAATAGAATGGCCAGGCATCAATATTGATCTTAGACTATGGGCTAGTTTCCCTAATACCTAAGAGTGTGTAAAAATCAGTAAGGAAAAATCTCATCAATTAGAAAAATAGGCAAAGAATATAGTCTGATAATTTATAATAAGGAATAAAAAATACTTTAAATATGAAAAGATGTTCACCACACACATAATGGGAAACTAAAGCTGCAATGAGATGCCATTTTTATCTCCTATTGATAAGAAGAAAAAGTTAAAGAACACAATGCTGGCAAAGCTATTAGGAAATCCCATTAAGACATAAAATTTGATGGGACAACCTCAAAGAGGAGCAGGACCTATCACAGACTGACCCGGTCCTAATTCACTGCAGAGCGTGTGTGGTGGCTAATGACTGGGTGACTGGCTACATAAGCTACACTCATACCGGGCAAACTTCCAAGATGGTCAGACTGTATGCATTTGTGTCAGGAGGAAAAAAACAACAACAAAAAGAAAAAGAAATGCAAGTATTTCCTAAAAAGTACCAACTATTTCAGAAAAGACAAGCAAGAAATTTAAAATATTACTTTTAAAGAGGTAACATAGTGGCAAAAAGGAAGGATGGGGAGGCCTTTCATCAAATGATATTTAAATTTAACACCTTTTGAATAACTTTTTTTTTTTAATTAGAATTTAAAACTAAGACTAAGGAAGCTACCCTCATCTTAAACCAAAAAATTAACAGTAAGAAAAAAAACCCTGTAGGATTAAAAATTAAAGAAACTTCAGTAAAGGGTAAATTCAAAGGTTGTCATCATAAAGAAAAGATTAAACATGGGGGAAAAGAAACATAAGATAAGAAAACAAATTACTATTTCAAACATGAATTAAACTAACCTGAAGAACACAGTAGCTCCCATTTTTCTTTTTAGAGAGTATTTTCAAAGCTTCATCTTCATATCCTGGGGCGACGATACCATCAGATACCTATAAATATATTAAACATTAATTTTTTTAAAGTTTTTATTTTGAGAGAGGGAGAGGTGTGGGGGGGGGAGGAGAGAGAGACAGAGAGGGAGAAAGAAATCCCAAGCAGGCTCCATGCTCAGCCCGGATCCTAACACAGGGCTTGATGCTGGGTTGAGCCAAAATCCAGAGTTGTACCCTTAACCGACTGAGCCACCCAGGCGACCTTTAAACATTAATTTCTATTTTCAAAAATTAGGGAACATTTCCTAAGCAATCTAAACACAATTATCTGTCTTAATGCAGCAGCATTTTCTGGTTTCTCTCTCCAGCAGATAATGCTAGTACCTATACCTGGAAAAGATAAGCCTATATTAGAACACAGAGTTCTACAGCGGACTTTATCTCACTTGCTCTCCTTTCAGGGTTTCGGGCTGTTTCAGTTTTAACTAAGAACAAACAAATGATTCACAGTAACACATGTACCTTAAGAAGAAGAACGATTTCTCACTATCCTGTTCATGAAGTGTTTTGCACTAGAAAGAGCCCGCTCTAGTGCCCTCTCCAGTGCCCTCTCCGCCAGTACTAGCAAAATGACCTTCGGCAAAGCAAGTTCCACAAGAGCAGGGCATGGGGATCAGATTACATCTTTGCTAATAACCTTAGGCAAAGCAAGTACCTCAACAGCAAGACAAAGGGACCATATTTAACATCTTCGAAAGACAGCGAAGTCCTACTACAAAGCCTTATGCTAGAACATAAAACACAGCAGGTCAGCTCCACTACCATGGGGGTGGTAGAGGGATGGTAATGGTCATGGGGAGAATCCCCAAAGCAACTAAATGTTGTCAAGCTCATGTAGCCTTCATTACTACCTATTTGTTTTCCCTCCAAGCTATCTTCTTTTTCTTTCAGTCTGTCTCCTTGCCCCAAAACCCACCTTTCCAGAAGGCTTGTTTGGTATCCAACTAATGGGGGTTAGTTTTTCAGAGTAGTTTATAATCTTCCCCTATACAACATCTTTCATTACAGATCTACAAAGGTTTACGGTAAGGCTATCATTATTACATTATCCTCTGCTCTTTAGAAACATTAACTTTGGCATTAAGATAATGACTACTAGAGAATATAAAAAAAACCTAAATATATAAATTAAAACTTTATCATAATAGCAAAATATTCATTTGAAACACTCACTAAATCTCAAAATTACAATTCAGTCAAGGATTCATGTTCTACATAAAATATGAACATTCTAAATGATAAACTTAATTTAGAAATGGTGTAAATAAATATGAGAAGTTATAGTTTCAATGAAAACTATGAACAAATAGAGCTTTACTCAGTTATGCCTGGATCAAGATACAGGAAAGTCCACTAACCTCTCTGGAGATAATTTTGGCAGTAGGGACATCACAAATATCAGATAATGCGATAAAGTCACCAAATGAAGACATCCTATCAGCCCCTATAAAAATAAAAATGAAGTGTTACAAATGGTCTCTGCATAGAAAAAGATGTTCAAAAAACCCCAATGTGATCATATAAAATCCATTTCTCTAAATTTAACTCTATTATTTATATAAGATCTAAATAACAGATTAGTAAGCCACTTAACTGAAATGATCATAACAAAGTATTCTTTAATTTTAACTTCTAAGGCAGCATTTGGCAAACTTTTTCTGTGGAAGGCCTGATAGCAAATACTTTTTAAGCTTTGCAGGCACACTGTCTCTGTCACACCTACTCAGCGGTGCCATTGTAGCAATCAGTCCCATCAACGAAGGGACTTGGCCCTGCTTCAATCAAACTGTATTGACAAAAGTAGGTGGCAGGCTGGGTTTATTTCGCCCATGAGCCACAGTCTGCTAACCCTGTTGTAGAAGGTGAACAGTGCTGTCAAGTTTCTCAATGATCTTCCATAAATGTTACAGTAATATTCACAGGTTATTAACCTCATGAATTAGATACTTCTGAAATACATAAAAAATAACTCTAACCAAATGTAGTGTAGTTAAAACAACCATATAGTTTTAGTCATATATTAAACAATGTACTCAACAGCCTAATGTGAAATCAGATGCACCAAATTCTAATTATGTTTCCATTTATTACATTAAAATAGGAGCACACACTTTTATAAACAAATTTATTCTAAGGCACTCATAGAGTCATTCCTAAGTATTAAAAAAAAAACAAATTAAAGACAACTTGGAATCTCTTACTGAAAAAAAAAAAGATATTACTACTTTATTCTACTTAGGATAAAACATTCTTTTCTCTTTTTCAAACAAAGAAACAAAAACCCTTTTACTGTTCCGACCTCTTGCTCTTGCATACGCAGTTGATATGGGTGTAAGTGTTTCATACAGATCAGAGACCATGCAGACTCTGGCCTCATCTTCACTTAGTGGAATTCCAACAGCAGCACCTGGTATGGAAAACCATAAAATAAACCCCCACACGTTACTACTTATCATCTCCTAAATCAAGACAATATATATATATACATATATATATATATATATATATATATATATATATATATATGTGTGTGTATATATATATATATATATATTTTTTTTTTTTTTAAGTAGGCTTCGTGCTTAGCGCAGAACCCATTGCGGGGCTTGACTCACAACTGTGAGATCAAGACCTAAGCTGAGGGGCGCCTGGGTGGCTCAGTTGGTTAAGCAGCCGACTTCGGCTCAGGTCATGATCTCACGGTCCGTGAGTTCGAGCCCCGCGTCGGGCTCTGTGCTGACAGCTCAGAGCCTGGAGCCTGCTTCAGATTCTGTGTCTCCCTCTCTCTGACCCTCCCCCGTTCATGCTCTGTCTCTCTCTGTCTCAAAAATAAATAAACGTTAAAAAAAAAATTAAAAAAAAAAAAAAAAAAAAAAAAAGACCTAAGCTGAGATCAAGGGGTGGACGCTTAACAGGCTGAGACACCCAGGCGCCCCAAAACAACTTTTCTTAACATCTGGTCTATGCAGCTAATTTCTAGTGTCCATGCCAAATTACACAAAAATCTGGCCAGATAATTAAACAACAAAAATACAGTTGCAGGGGAGGGGGAGGAGGGGGGAATCTCTTCTCTCTGCCTTTTGAAAACAACCACTGGGTCTACCAGCACCACACATCTACAAAGTTAGTTTGCTTCATTACTGACTCCCTCCACCCGGCTTGATACCCATACCATTTATTTCTTTCCTGTTTATATCACCTTAGTATCAAATAAGCTTCAAAGAATTATGTGTTAGATTTGACTTAGCCATAGAAGTAAAAATGTATCTTATACAATGGCTATAAAAAGTTACAGATAAGGTGCCCCTAGAACTTCTTTGTATCAGTTCTATTTCAACCTTGTGGAAAAATATTTAGCCATATTGCATTAAACCATTCTACTTTATTTTTTGTTTCCACTATAAAAAAGCATTTTCCTGATCCTATTATCTCACAGTAATGTTACAAAATTACATACACATAAATAACATCTATGTATTAATTTACTACCAAATTTTGTCATGCTACCACATATCAATATTGTTAACAGACTTGAAAAAAGTGGTTTGAGACTTCACATTAGAACATGTCAATTCTTTCTAAAATTAAAAAGTGCATTTTGAACAGTTCCAGAGCATTCAGAAAGCAGTGCTTTACCTGCTGGGCTGACATGTTTGAAAGAGGCAGCAGCAGGAAGGTCTAAAGCTTCTCTGAGTTCCTTCACCAGCTGCCAGGCATTCAAAGCATCACACAAGTTTATAAATCCGGGGGCTCCATTTAGAACTACATATGGAAACATACACAACATGTTACCAAGCAGGATCAATCAAGTCAGATATACAGTGCTGAAAACATAACCTATGTCAAGGCTGCACGAGTGTGTTTTCAGAGAAGTATAATTAAGAGGCAAAGACATATACACAAACATAAAAGAACCTGATGAAAACAGAGACCAAAACACTAGAGCCTTAGCCTGCCTCACCGGCCCCCTGCCCAAAAAGAATATACAATACACACTCACATATGCTATATGCTACTGAAGAAACCAAATCTAGCCAATCTAGAAATAAACCAACAGTGATTTTAGGAACAGGAGAACAAGACCAGTGATCGTCAGGGATCCACTTTAGTATAGAACTAAGAACAGTCATGGCAATTCTAGAGGTAGTACAAAATCTAATCCGTAAACAAAAACATTATTACAAACTAATGCAAGAGCTGCGGATGGGGGAAAATGTATTGGATTTTTCCTCTTTTATACCAGCCTCAGTAGGTTCTGCCTAAAATGCAGTTAAAAAGATTACAATTTCAGAGTTTCTCATTGCCTATTTTCTTGACAATAGCAAGATAAATATTTATATATATTTATATAAATTATAAATTCAGCACATACAAAAAAATGGCAGCCATTAGTTAAAAGCCAATTTATAACTGCATTTCCTTTGTATTATCTTGGATAATACATACTTCTAAAAATAAAACTCTGACAAATATTTACTGAGTGCCTACAACAATGTTGGGCACTGTTGTAGGTAATGGGGATAATACATCAGTGAATAAGCTAGCCCCCCGCCCCCAATGTCTCATCCCCCAATCACTGTCTTCATAGAGATTATGGGAGAGCCAGAGAAGAAACAAAATAGGCAATAAGTAGAAAACGATAAGAGAAAATATTACATACTTATACAAATGAGTTGAAAACATGTCCACACAAAAACCTGGACTTGAAAGTTTTTAGCAACTTTTTATAACTGTTAAAAATTGTCTTTCCATTTTTGATGTCCTTCAAGGGGTGAATGGATAAACTATGATACATCCTTATACCATGGGATATTGTTAAACAGTAAGAAATGAGCTCTCAAGCCACCAAAAGACACAGAGGAACTTAAACGCATACCGCTAAATGAAACAAGCTAGCGTTAAGGCTACATACTGTATGACTCCAACCTTATGACATTATGGAAACAGCAAAACTATGGACATGGTAAAAATATGAATGGCAGCAGGAGTCAGGGAGGCAGAATGGACGAAATTTTTAGTTGGTGAAACTATTCTGCATGATATTGTCAAGGCGGATATAAGACATTATACATGTCAAAACCACAGAATACACAACACAAAGAGTGAGCCCTAATGTAAAGTGGACATTAGTTAATAATGAATCAATACTAGTTCCTCAATTTTAACAAACATACCATACTAATACAAGATGTAAAAGGGGGAAACTGGGGAGAGGAGATGCAGAGGGAGGGAATGTCTGGGAACTAACTCTCTGTACTTTCTGAGAAATTTTTCTGTGAATCTATTAACTACTTTAAAAGATAAAATCTACCAAAAAAAAAAAAGTTCCTAAAAAAGAGTTCCCTTGACCAGCACGAACAAAATAGCTTTTGAAAATGAAAAATACGGGAACTGAAAGTACATGGAGGTATCTCTTGCCTCAGAATCTAAATGGGAAACATTATAAGGAGGAAATACCTGAGAATAAAACAGGAGAATTTCTTCTAAGAAATCTAAATGTAAAAATTCATACAAAATGTCAAATTTCCAGGTATTCATTCAATAAATACTTAGGAAACATGCCAAGCAATATTCTAAGTACTGAGGATGCAGCGATAAACAAAAAGCTATGAAAAAAGCTGAGGTTTCTATTCTCGGGAGAAGATGATTAAATGGGAGGAGACAAGTAAAACATAAATACAGTAAAACCTTGGATTGTAAGTAACTTGTTCTAAGTATCCCACAAGACGAGCAAACTTGCAAAATTAGCAAATTTCTAATACATTTTAATTTGATAAATGAGCAATGTCTTGCAATGAGTAGTATGTGACTCCAAATGTCACAGGATCACAACAAAGATAATGGTTCTTCTCTCTCTCACTGCAGGACTGTGGGGTGATTGTCTCCCATCCTCGGATGCTCCATCTCAGCTCGCGGTGTTTGGCAGAAATCAGGGATTTTTCAGAACATCGGAAGGTGCCCACAACTGGCACCAGTGTATTTTTTTGTCACGTCAAAGCACCTCTGGACAGTCCTTTGCTTTTCCACACAACAGTCAGCTTAGGAACTTTGCTTCATTCCTTCATTCAGACCCTTTCCTCTGCTGCCTTATTGCCAGTTACATTCAATACAGTGTATGACAAGAATTTATTAATACTGTACTGTAGTCAACATCCGTGTGAGCATATGCAATGGCCCCTACGCAGAAAAAGGTTGAAAAGAAAGGCGCTAAGACGATGATTACAGTGGAAGAAGAAAATCATCGAAAAGTACGAATGAGGTTATGTGAGTGGCCAAAATTGCAAGACTTTATAAGTCTAAGTCTGTGTCTCATCTGCAGAGGAGAAGAAAAAGGCAGAGGAATCCCTCACTTGCAATGAGATTAGGGAGATATGTAAAATGTGGAAAACAGTGCAAAATTTTGTAGAAAAGCACCACCCAAATAAAGCCGCAGCAGTGTGAGCGATGAATCTGCTTAAGGACAATGCAATGTCAACTTTCCATGAAATCCTCAAAAGGAGGCAAAACCAAGTGTCATTACATAGGTGCCTTGTTCAAGTTGCATAAAAAGAAGATGCCACTGAGCCAACAGACAGCAGTGATTCCCTTAGCGATAGTCAAAGTCGTCCTATACAATAACCCTCCTCTCTCGTCTCCTTCACATGAGCAATGAAGGTTTTCAAAGTAAGTACAGGTTAATTTATTTTTCTTTGTATTTTGTATTTTCTTTATTATTTTGTATCATATTACATTATTGTAATCATTTTTATATGAGTATTTTTCAGTTGGGGAAGAAATCGCCCAAGTTTCTATTATTTCTCATAGGGAAATTCACTTTGATATACAAGTGCTTTGGATTACAAACATGTTTCCAGAATGAATTATGCTTGCAAACCAAGGTTTTACTGTATATGCAACCAAGTCGTGTTGTCAGAAAAGTGTGATGGGCAGCTACTTCAGTCTGGGTGATCAGAGAAAACTTTGAGGAGGTGACTTTAAGGTGATTATCTGAATGGCAAAAAAGACCTCGAAGACCAGAGCAAAGGCCGCAGACACTGTGCCTGTGGACCAAATGGAAACAAGGCGCTGAGGAGCATGGGGTAGGGGAGGGTTGCCACGGAAGAGCAGTCAGATAACAGGATTTGTTACCTGCACAGGCATTCAAGTGGGAAGGAAAGCCAATGCATGGTCTCAAATTGGGTGTAACGTCACCTGATTTACATGGTTAAGATTACTCTGCCATGAGTAGAAAAGACAAAGCAGAGAGAAATTAGATTGTTGCAGTCTGGAGACTTTTGGGGAGACTGAGGGGGCTGGCACAGTATTAGAAGAGATTCCAAATGTATCTGAAGTAGGGTAAAAATAGGACTGGATCCAGTGAATGGGAAGGGGAAAGAAAGGAGTATTTGAAATTCTCCTCAAATCTCCTACCCTGCTCCCTGCTCCTCTCTCTCTGCTGGTAACAAGGGAAAGGAGAAGCAGACAGGAGTACCCGCATTTTCCTGCCACCCCATGTACCAACAAGCGTGCTCTCGCCCTGCTTTCCCAGTGTATGAAGAGAGCTGTCCTTGTGGTCACCCGAGGCCCGCACTCCTACCCAAGGCCTTCACACACACAACTCTCTCCCCTGCCCTCTGCACGCATGCAATCCACCCCGCCCCGTCCCCAACCAGACAGGAGCACGTGTTCTAATGCCCACCTCAAGAATAAAACAGGACAAAAAAGTGAAAAGCCTCTTTTAATTCTACAAACCCATGGAAGTCCTAACTGATTTTCCTGTTCAAAGAACTATCTTTATTATTGTTATCTCCTAACCTCACATTCCTATCTCGGCCAACTTCAACTGGGCTTCCAGAACCATCATTCCAAGGAAATTGCTTCATGAAATTTTTCCGGGATCAAACAGTCACTTTCCTGTTCTTAGCAGCACTCCAAACCAGCTGGAGCCCTGCCGGTCTTCTAGCCTTGTGTTCCTCAGCTGGTCCCTCCACATCTTGACCTCTTCTAGGAAATCCATCCATCCTGTCCCACATCTTCAAAATCATCTATATGCCAAGGACATTTCAAACTCCATCTCCAACCTGACCTCTCTCCAGAACCCATGACTGTCTCAACAGATTTTGTTCATGAAACACCTAGCACCTCAGACTTCCAGTGGCTTTAAAAGGCATGATGTAATTTCATTTACCTTTTCAATGTGAACCACATCAGATATAATACAGAGAAAGACACACACACCCACACACAGCAAACTATGCCACCTAACACACATCCTTTACCTGTGATGGGAAGCTTGGGCTTCAGCGTGTATAACTGGGCAGGAGTTTGGTGAGGATTCATTCCATACCTCAAGGGCATCTGAGATATTCCTTTACTATACTGTTTCCTGAAGTAATCTGAAATCGCTTCATCATATTGTGCTGTATGAGTGAAAGCCTACAAAAAGGGTAAGTTTTGTGAAATACCAGCAGCATTTACCAAAGTTGGGGCGAGAGGGTTTCAGGTAGCACAGAGCAAACCACACTCCTTCCCACACATGTCTGTGCAAGAAAGACACCCACTATCACTAAAGAACACAACAAATCATTCTCTTTTCAAGTGTCTTTCAACTTTTTGACATTATACCTCTGAAATGCTTGGTTCTCTTCACTTACAGGAAAAGGATTTCAGCTCCAAGCAGAGGCCTGATGAGTGACATGGTCTTTAAAAACTGAACACCATTTGGTTTGGCAAACACTTTGCTCGATAAAAGTGCATCCCCACCTTCAAGGCTAACTGGCGTCTAGTCTCCAAGGAGGTGTCTTTACTGTCGGAGTTCTGCATCTCTGTGCAAACGGCCACATAGTCCTCAGGTTCACATACTACTGTTACTCGAGCGTGGTTTTTGGCTGCTGCTCTCAGGAGGGTTACTCCACCTTAGAAGAACAAGACAATTTGTATTTCCATGACTTTAGCCTCCTTTAAATAAAGTCACTGTATACGTATTTCTACCTTAATTTTTGCCTTAAAAAAATAAGGAAAATGTACCCCAGAGGTATTTCTATATAAAGAAAGAGCTTAGAAAATATAGATGAATTATGGTCATCCCAGAACACAATCTTGGAGCAGTAACTATTTTCTGCTCTCTCAATTTTTTGATTTTCAGTGAACATCAAAACAAAGTATCTTTTAAAATGTAAACAGCCAGTGAGCACCTGGGTGGCTCAGTCAGTTGAGCATCCGATTCTTGATTTTGGCTCAGGTCATGATCCCAGAGACACGCGATCGAGCCCCACGTTGGGCTCCACAAGCGTGGAGCATGTTTAAGATTCTCTCTCTGCCCTCCAACCCCCACACCTGCCTCTCCCTCTCTAAAAAATAATAAATAAAAAAAAGCAAAAAGTAAAAATTAAAAAATGTAAATAGTCCAAAAATAAATAAATAAGATATAATAATCCCCCCGTCAGTCTTCAAATATGTTTTTTCTAACTTACCAATATCAATCTGCTCAACAGCCTGTTCAACAGTTACATCTGGAGAAGCCACTGTCTTCACAAAGGGATACAGATTACAGACGACAACCCTAAGCCAAAAAAAAAGGATTTAGCTGCCATTAGAAACACAAACTTTATGGGGTTTACATGTAAGTCAGTCAGTAGCTTTAACAAGACCAAAGAGTCTAAAGATGTAAAATATAAGCCTGGCATTTTAGAATTCTAAAAAGTATGTTGAGACATCAGGAGCTCCCACTGTTGCAGAACATAGGTAAATATAAGTGGCTTCGGTCAGCAGGTACTCTCAAAACATATTTCCCCTAAATCATTTTGCAATGTTGCTGTCCAGGTACACTTAGCTCCTATGATATGATCCAGTCATTAAAAAATTTGGTTAAATTTTAGCAGAAATGCAAAATACAAGGCTATAGATAACATCCTCATTTTGGAATACAATCACTATTACCTTCGACATTCAATTTTAGACTCTATTTCCAACGGGTTAGGTATAATGATGAAAAACGATAGACCATTCTAAGAGTGAAGTATTTGTTTATTTGTTTTGTCTTCAGAGAGATCATATACAACAGCAGCAACAGTAAGGCCAAAAGAATAATTTAAGATACAAAACTAATCTAAAATTAACCAGTGGAGTAGAGTTCTGTGCCTGGGCCTGCAACGTGAGGGGCTCTGTGGGCAGGTTCACACACAGTGAAATAAGCACAACTGGTAAAAACTGATAAAAACAAAAAATTCCTCAACAAAAACCTAGCAAACTGAATCCAACAAAATATAGAAAGAAGCACACATGGCAGCAAAGTATGGTTTACCCCAGGATCGTAAGGTTGGTTTGCTATCTAAAAACCAGTTAATGTAATAGCCCATGTCAATAAGACAAAGGACAAAAACCCACCTACCTCAACAGATGCACAAAAAGTATTCTGAACATCCACTCATGATAAAAACACTCAACAAATAGAAAAGAACTTGTTTAACATGATAAAAGGTAGTTAAGAAAAACCCTAAAACCCATAGCTAACATCATATTTTTTTTTTTTTTTTTTTTTTTTTTTTTATTTTTGGGACAGAGAGAGACAGAGCATGAACGGGGGAGGGGCAGACAGAGAGGGAGACACAGAATCGGAAACAGGCTCCAGGCTCCGAGCCATCAGCCCAGAGCCTGACGCGGGGCTCGAACTCACAGACTGTGAGATCGTGACCTGGCTGAAGTCAGAGGCTTAACCGACTGCGCCACCCAGGCGCCCCGCTAACATCATATTTAAAGGCAAAAGGCTGAATGCTTTCTCCTAAGATCAAGAACAACACAAGGATGTCCACTCTCACCCCCACTATTCAAAATCGTATTAGAGGTTCTAGCCAGGTCAATTAACAAAGAAAATTAAATAAAAAGCATCAAGATTGGAAAGGAAGAGGTAAAGGTATCTCTATTAGCAGATGACACTATCTTGTATATAGAAAATCAAGGTATTTCACATACATGCACACAAAAACTATTATCTCTGAATTCAGCAAGGCTGTAGGACATACAATTAACTGAACTACACACACATCAGCAATGAAAACTCGAAAGTGAAACTAAGAAAACAATTTTACTAACAGTACAATCAAAAACAAAAACTGTTTAAGAATAAGTTTAACAAAGGCATAAGACGTGTGTGCTAAAGAGTACACATTGTTGAAAAAATTAAAGAATCTAAACAAATGAAAAGCCACCCCAGTTTATGCCTCAATATTCAGATGGCAACATCTCCCAAATTGATATACAGATTCAATACAATCCTTATGAAACTCCAACTCTGGTTTTTGCAGAAATGGGCAAGCTGACCCCAAAATTCATGTGGAAATGCAAGAAACCCTGAATGTCCAAAATGATCTTGAAAAAGACCAACAAAGTTGGAGGACTCACACTTCTCAATTTCAAAACTTGCCACAAAGATAAAACTAATGATGTGGTGCTGGCTTAATGACAGAGATATAGGCCAAGTGTCCAAGACCATTCAATGGGGTTCTGAAAGAAGTCTTTTCAACAAACGATGCTGGGACAATTGGACAGCCACATACAGAAGAATGAAGTTGGACCTCTAACTCACACCCATATGTAAAAAATAACTTAAAAAAAAATCAAAGACCTAAGCATAAGAGCTAAAACTGAAAACTCTTACATCTTTATTATCTTGGATTATGCCACTGCTTTTCAAATATAACACCAAAAGCACAGACAACAAAAGAAAAAGTAAAGTGGACATCAAAATTTAAAGCTTTTGTGATAGTCAAAGGACACCATTACAGAAAGGAAAAAACAATCCACCTAATAGGACAAAATGAACTCTTACAGCTTAATAATGTTATTAAAAACAATTAAAAAATGGGCAAAGGATTGCAACAGGCTATACAAAATGGCTAATGAGCAAATGAAAAGATGTTCAACATCACTAAGAAAGGCCAGTAATAATCACAATGAGATGCCACATTATACCCACCAGAACCACTAGAATCAAAAGGCTAGCTAACAGATGTTGGTGGGGATGTGCAGAAACATCCCCTACAGGGAATGTAAAATGATAAGCACCTTGAAAAACAGTATGGCAGCTTCTAGAAGGGTTAAACACAGTTACCAGATGACCAAGGAATTCCACTCCTGGGTATATAACCAAAAGAAGTAAAAACACATGTCCATACAAAAACTTGTACGTGAATGTTCATGACTGCCTCATTCCTAATATACAAAATGTGAAAAGAATCCAAATGCCCATCAACTGATAAAACAATAAATAAAATAGGATATATCTATACAATAGGTTATTTTTTAGTAATAAAAAAAATGAAGTATTAAGACATACTAGGACATGGATGAACCTTGAAAACATGCTAAGAAGTCCAAGGACCCCACATTATCTGGTTCTATTGGTATGATATACCTGTACAGCTAAATTCAGACAGAGAAAACAGATTTATGGTTACATAGGGTTAGAAATTTGGGGGGAAATGAAGAATGCATGCTAATGGGTGTGGGGGTTTGGGGGTGAGGGGGATGATGAATATGTTCTAATTTTAACTGTGGTGATGGCTGTACAAATCCGAAATCTACTAAATAACACTAAATTGTATATTTTATTTTTTTTTAATTTTTTTAACATTTTATTTTTGAGAGAGACAGAGACAGTGTGAGCAGGGGAGGGGCAGAGAGAGAGGGAGACACAGAATCTGAAGCAGGCTCCAGGCTCTGAGCTGTCAGCACATAGCCCGATGCGGGGCTCGAACTCACGGACCTCGAGATCATGACCTAAGCTGAAGTCAGATGCCCAACCGATGGAGACACCCAGGCGCCCCTAAATTGTGTTTTAAATTGGGAAATTATATGGTATAGAAATATCTGAGTAAAGGTGTTATATACATTGAAAAGAAACAGTGCATATTTTTATGCAAATAAGTACACCGTTAATATGTATCAAAATGTAGGTCATAATTTCTTTAAAAAAAAAGTTCTTTTTGTTGTTTTCTTTTTGTTTTAGTTTAAACGTGAATTTTGGTAATATAAACTTGGCAGAACTAAAAATGCTCACGTATGTACAATGTCACATAGAAGGTATTCAATAAACGTTTACAGTGAGTGAACAGAAAACTAAACCTATTGTTAACCTTAGTCTTAAAAGGGGGGCACCGTGTTTGTCATGGTTACAATCTTTGATTCTCAACGTATTAAAATTGCAACTCCAAAATTTTTACCTGATAAGATCGAAATCAAGTCTAGCCATGTCAGCATTATCTTCTGGGATATTACGAGCCAAGATTCCTAATTTAACAAAGTTAAAGTATTAAGTCAAAAAAAAAACACATTATAATAAGGTACTTCTTTCCAATATGGTCCCATCAATCAAGTTAAACCCTCTAATACTGCCTGATAAAGAAAACAAAATAGTGAAAGATTAGTGGGCATATTTAAAAAGCTTTGTTATAAGTTCCTCATTTTCCCTTTTCTTAAGATTTCTCATTTTTAAGTCATCTCTATACCCAACATGGGGCTTGAACTCACAACCCTGAGAACAAGAGCTGCATGCTATACCAAGTGAGTCAGCCAGGCACACCGATTATTCCCCCTTTTCTTAAGCAACAAAGTGTAAAAGGAATTTTCACATAACCATTGCCAGTTCCATTAATCTATGTGCTCCCAAAAGTAAGTGGCTTGTCTGGTGATCCTCCTTAGCTTAAGGATTTTATTCTGCCAAATTTTACTATAACTGTAATTAGCAATACACCTATCTCTTACCGTTTTTGGTTAATACGTAACTCTTGGTCTCAGATGAATAAACAAAACTAAAGCACTTTAAAAAGAATTATTTTGATAGTCAGTTACACTGTGATACTTTATCCTAAGTGTGGAGTGTAATAAATCTTTTCACACAAGAAACTGAAACATTTTCATTAACTACAGAAGGAAATAACACTTTTAGTTATCAGGACTAAAAGCAAGCAGAGGAAAACGATGTGAATCCATCACATAATAAAGCATTCTAGATTCTAAACAGTGTCTAACGTAGTATGAACTTTAGCAGCAAATGTGACAAAGCCAATACAGACTCACAGGTAATTTTTGGGGGGGCTTATCACCTGCCTTTTTCCTCATTTATTCTATAAAGTAGTCAACCAAAATATTCCTGAAGACCACTGATTGTTTTGAATTGAAGATACCAACCACTTACCAGCATGGACTGCAGGATGCAAGGTTTTCACACGCCCCCCTAACATTTCAGGAAATCCCGTCAGCTCGGAGACATCTCTGAAAATAGATGAACAGAATATTGCTGTTTCCACTGAACTGTCATTTTTCCATTTTATGCTATTCCAAAGCATCTTTCAACATTACGTCCACAGTTCTCATTTGGGGGGGATTTTTCAGGGCCTTAATTTTCAGAATTCAGAAACTGAATTGTAAGCCATGCGTTCAATTGAAAACTAATTTAGCAGTATATACAAAAAAGCACTAACAATCCCCTAAATATCTCAGAATCAGACTAAAGTAAAAACAAGAATTCAGTTTTAAGAATAAACAAGCATAAAGATGACATATCAAATGAGTGGGAAAATAAAACATTGTGTTTTAGTAAAGTGATATTCGTAATTGGAATAATCCGAGTTTACTACACATAAAAATAAATTCCCAATGAATCAAAAGTCTGATTATTTAAAAATAAAAAAATGTTTATTTATTTATTTTGAGAGAGCATGCACATGCAAGCGAGGTGGGCAGAGAGAGAGGGAAAGAGAGAATCCCAAACAGGTTCACAGCCTGACACGGGGGTCGATCCCATGAACTGTGAGATCGTGACCTGAACCGAAATCAAGAATCAGACACTGAACTGACTGAGCCACCCAGGTACCCCCAAAGGTTTGAGCATTTAAAAAAATCACAGAACTACTAAAATTAAATACGTAAGGTGTGCATTCAAAGCATTAAACAAAGAATTAATAGATCTATGTAAAATGTTAAAAGTTTCACACAGAAAAAAAAGCTGGAAAAAACAATCTCAAACTTTGACAAAGGGCCCGGCCAAATGCAAAACAATGTTTAAATATCGATTCATTATCACCAAACTGACATGAACTCCCCTATTCCCCAGCCTGATTTACAAGCAAATTTTAATGACATGAAGAATGCTGACAATATGTTAGGTGAACAAAATCAAGAAGCAAAACTATCTTCTGTACGAGCTATGAAATTAAACAGATGTTTATAAAAAGACTGGAAGCATATCAACTGTTAAACAGGATTATAAACTATTTATTACCTTCATTATAATTTTCTACATTTTTCAAATTTTCTACAACCAACATACACTGCCTTTATAATAAAAAAACAATAAATATTTTAAAGCAGCAAATTCCTGGGGCGCCTGGGTGGCTTGGTCGGTTAAGCGTCCGACTTCGGCTCAGGTCATGATCTCGCGGTCCGTGAGTTTGAGCCCTGCGTCGGGCTCTGTGCTGACAGCTCAGAGCCTGGAGCCTGTTTCAGATTCTGTGTCTCCCTCTCTCTCTGCCCCTCCCCTGTTCATGCTCTGTCTCTCTCTGTCTCAAAAATAAATAAAAGTTAAAAAAAAAATTTTAAAGCAGCAAATTCCTGGGCACCTGCATGGTTCAGTTGGTTGAGCATCAGACTTCAGCTTAGGTCATGATCTTGTGGGTTTGTGAGTTCGAGCCCCACATCATTCTCACTGCTGCAGGTGCACAGTCTGCTTCAGATCCTGTCTCCCTCTCTCTGCCCCTCCCCGCCCCTTTCAAAAATAAACATTAAAAAAAACTAAAGCAGCAAATTCCAAAAGGATACAGAATTTCCTGGGTACAGTCTCCCATGAAGGGCCATCTGCAGATGACTGGTGTTTGACTAATGACTCACACAGTTCCAACATACACTAAAAACTGGTGACATGTTGTCCAATTCAAAATTCCCTTTCCTGGCATTTGGGAAATAAAATCCAGTTTCTCCAACTGAAGATGATTGCTAAGAACAGAGAAGGCAGATCTATTCTTAGAATGAAAAACCATGTGGGGTCATTAAAAAGCTTGTTGCTCCTTTGTATTCCAGAATTTGCATGCAGCAGCTGCAGTCTTCAAAGAGTCTCGGTATGCCCACTGCTGTAGAGTCACCAATTAAAATCTCATCAGTTTACCTCAACCTCCAGGTTAACTTCCTGGGATAAAATCTTGGCTCTGCCTTTTACTAGCTGTGTTAACTGTTACGAACTCGGGCAAGTTACCTAACTTCTTTGTGCCTCAGTTTCCTTATTTATTAAATGGGGATAATACTACCTACACTTAAAAGTTGTTAGGATTACAGGACAGTGTGTGTGTGTGTGTGTGTGTATAATATGAAGTGTGAACAGTCTCACGCTCTAATGGGAGAGAAATACATTTACATTCCCAATTTGTAAGAAATACATAGTTATAATGGAGGTAAGCAAGAAGTGAGTAGAGGCAGAGATCAAACAAGACTCCACAGCTGCCAAGTATTTAAACTGAAGAATGGATATGCAACATGAAGACTTGTTACCTTTTTCTACTTTTGATTATGTCTGAAACGGTCCCATGAAACAAAGTTTGGTGGAGAAAAATAGGCTATAGAAGAGGAGCTTGCTTAATTTGAAAGGTCCAACTACAACAGCATCCATCATGCTCCAAAAGAAAGAACAGCCAAGATACTGGATTCTCACCCTGCTGCTCTTCAGAAAAGGCTGGCCTGTCTTTCACGATTCTTACAGGGTTCTTATGAGAACATCAGAGAGATGATGCAAAAAGACTTCGGAAAATAGAAAGCATTTATTTAATAAAGAAAATAAAGCATTCTCGCCATCTGAACTTGTCAAATTTAGGAAAGCTGGCTACAGAAGGCAGGATTACACAATGAAAAAGGTAGTAATCCAGGGGCACCTGAGTGGCTCAGTCAGTTGAGCATCTGACTCTTGGTTTGGGCTTGGGTCATGATCTCACGGTTTCACAAGTTGGAGCCCCACGTTGGGCTCTGTGCAGCCTGCTTGGAACTCTCCCTTTCCCTCTCTCTCTGCCCCTTCCCCACTTACAGTCTCTGTCTTTCTCAAAATAAATAAACTTAAAGGAAAAAAAAAGTCACTGCCATTTATTAGAGCTTTCCTACAGCCTTATTCATTTTCTACCCCTCAGTAGTTATCTGCCCACTCTCCCACCAGAATGCCAGCTCCTTGGGGTCAGGAATGGCAGCTGATTTATATTTTATTCATTCCTTCTTCCCATCACTCAGCCAGGTAAGGAACAGCTTGTGAAGAAGGGAATGAATGAAAGATCCGTGCCTTCATATCATTAAGAGGTGGTAAGGGAACACAGGAAGACTTGAATCTTAACAATGTCAACAGTTTCTCTACAGAGCCAGTCCAAACATATCACGTGAATCGCGTGAATCAGGTAATCTGGGTTTTTCTTTAATAACAAATGGCCTGCCGAAATTAATTTTCTATAGGAAGGGGCTAAGAAAGAGGGCTCTGAAATGGGGTCTCCTGGGGCTTCAACCCTTAACTCCTCACGGTGCTCTGTAAACTTGAGCACAAGTTACTAAATCTGAGCCTCACTTTCCTCTTCTGCAAAGTGTGTAAGTAGTGTGCCAACCTCCCAACACTGCTGGAAGGAGTAAATGACTTCTTTCAGTCTCTGTGCTCGGAGTGCATTCCTTTCTGGTCAACGGGATCACATTCCGTTCCTCGGATTGGACTTACCTTAAAAACTAAGCTGTGCCTTACCTGACTGCCAGACCTGCATCCCTGAGAGCTTTTGCAGTCCCTCCAGAAGCGATCAAATTCAAACCAACAGAAGTTAGGTTTCTGGCAAATTCCACGAGGCCCGTTTTGTCAGAGACACTAAATAAGGCTGAAACAGAAGACATCTCCCCTCACTACTCGCAGTACATTACACGAAGTCCTTCCAGGCCTTGGGGAGTGGGGGGATCGGCTGGGAGGACGGTCACGAAACTCAAGGCCATCACGGCGGCCCACACTGGTCGGGCCTAACCCGGAGCCTCCCCCGGGTCAGACACCTGCCAGCCGCGCTACAGCGAACGGACCACGAGCCTGCAGTCACGGCGCGCAGCCCGGCGCCGCCATTGTGAGCTGAGGACGCCGCGGGGAAGGGACGCGGAGGGCGTGGCTCCGCGAGGGCGCGCGAGGGGCTCACCGAGCTGGCCGGGTGCCATGGCTGCGGGCTGCGGGGTCCCGGACGAGCGAGGGCAGCTGCGGGCACGCCACGTGCGGAGGGGCGCCGAGTGCCCAGAACGCGCGCGATCAGGCAAGAGGGGCGCGCCGAGCGGTCACCTGACCTGCCACGTGACCCAGCCGCCCTTCCGGGCGCCCCCGCCCTGTCAATTTCAGGCTTGAAATTGGAGCCTCGGGGTTGAAGGGGAAGGCGCAGCGAGGTTGGCGCTGGCCTTCCTAGGCCCGGAACTTGAAGGGATCACCGTTGCAATCTCACGTTCTAAGCGTGACTTGTCCCTTTCCGCAAAAGTGAGGTGGCACAGGACCTCAGGAGCAAATGCCAACACCCTGTCCCCAGACGCTGGAACGCGGCCAGCAGTGTCAAAAGCACTGGGACAGAAAACGAGCAACACAAGGAATAATACCTACAGCGGCGAAGATAGAAAGCATCTTAGCAATCACCGACTCCGTTTTAATAAATTTAAAAAAATAAATAAAATGAAGACCTGATGGTTAAAGATTAAAATGCTATTGACACCACGGTTCACGTAATAGAGGCAAAACAGTGAAATGGACACTTGTTTAAGTTTTTGATTCTACATTTTGAAATAGTCTGAGATCTGCTTAAAGGTGGTGACTGGCTTGCATCAGTAAATAATACTTGACTTAGCCTGGATGAAAGGAATGATAACGGTTAAGGGGGAAGGGAGGACATCTTTCTTAATTCATTAAAAATAGGAAAAGCAACACTGCACACTCGTTTCATTTTGAAAATAACACTTTCCAACAACATAAATTCATTTTGATGTTTACAGAGATTTTTTAAGTGTTCCTTCTTAGGATTATATTACAAAATAGTACTGCTTATCTTTTATTCTTAGTCTAGGGCTCACAGATGCAGAAAAGAGAGTATTTTCTTATTACGTATATGCTATTTATTTGTGTTTTTTTCTGGTACCCTCTGTAATTCTTCCAGGCTTTTTTACTCAACCAAATGAGTATCTATTGGCCAGAATCAAGAGCTCTGAATATGTGAACTTCTTGCTCTGAATATTTCTCACATTTCTGAAAGAAATATTATCACAGTGTCTTCAGATTGTGTTTGCCAACTTTGAATTTAAAGAGACAAGGTTCAGGGGCGCCTGGGTGGCTCAGCCGGTTGGGTGTCAGACTTCAGCTCAGGTCACAGTCTCACAGTTTGTGAGTTTGAGCCCTCCATCTGGCTATGTGCTGGGAGCCTGGAGCCTGCTTCTGATTCTGTGTGTGTGTCTCACTCTGCCCCTCCCCTGTTCACACTCTGTCTCTCTCTCTCTCTCTTTCTCTCTCAAAAATACGTAAACATTAAAAAAAATTAAAAGAGACAAGCTTCATAGCTAATAATAAAGGAAATCTCACTGCTCAGTCACCATTAGGTTTTCATAGGAAATAGAAAGCAGAGAGAGGAGAAAATAATGCTGAAATTAGTGATAAGAGAAAAGTAAATAGTATTTAGGCATTGGATATTTTTCCTGCTGATGAATTTCAAATATTTAATTTAATAAATATTTATTGAACCCTTTCTGCCTGAGTGGCAGATGAATATTACCTAATCACTATCCTTAAGGGGCTCATGATGGAATGAAGGTATAGATACATAGTTAGGTACGAGAATATATTAATATAAAGAGAAAACATGGGATTAAACTGATTTTTGTAGTGGTCTTTTGTAATGTTGTTCTAGGTACTAAAAAAGAATGGACCGTGGGTTCCAGACCAAGACACAGCTTTTTCATTTAAAGATGTTTACTAAAATGAATTCTGACTAATACTTCCGTGGTTTTCAAGTTCAGACTTGATAATCACCTCATATGTAAATGGCAAGATGAGTAAATGAATTTTTGGCTAGCTTTGTGATCCTAGCCACATGACTTCAACTTTAGGACCATAGTTACCTGTTACGTAATATGGATATAACATTTGTTCTGCAGTCTACTTCAGATCGTAAGAAGCAAATTAATCTGTTGAAAGTACAAACTGTAGGGTTCCTGGGAGGCTCAGTCGGTTGAGCTGATTTTGGGTCAGGTCATGATCTCATGGTTCATGAGTTTGGGCCCTGCGTTGGGCTACGCACTAGCAGTGCAGAGTCTGCTTGGGATTCTCTCTCTCTCTGCCCCTCCTCTGCTTACGTGCATGTTCTCTCTTTCAAAATAAATAAAAAGTAAGCACAAGCTGCAAAATGACTGATGTAGGTAAGAAAGAACTTGTAATTTCTTTTTTTGTTCCATTCACCTGATGCAGGTGAATAAATGTGTATCTCTTTGGGCTTCAGAATACAGCCTCCTCAAAGATGCTAGTCACAAGCAAGCCAGTGTATTAGAAATGGGAGATGTTGAATTCCTCTATCACTAGCATTACTGTTTAAGACAGAAAAGACATGCATGCACTATAATAGTTACATTTTCATTTCTTCTCTTACTTGACACCCGTCCAGAAGGAAGCTTGAAGACCCAGGGATCATCTTTATATACGGTAGTTCCCCCTTACCTGTGGTGGCGCTTTCCGCAGTTTGTTATCCGAGGCCAACTGCTGCAGGGAAACAAATGAGCCTCCTTATGACGAATCAGCAGAAGGTCAATAGTACGCTAGCTCTACTTCACAGTTGCTACGTCATCATCATCGCGTCACGTCTCGTAGGCATTTTATCATCTCGCATCATCATAAGTGTGAGTACAGAATAGTCAAATATCTTGAAAGCAAAATTTATATAACTATTACTACAGTATATTGTCATAGTTATTCTATTTTATTATTAGTTGTTGTTAATCTCTCGTGACTAATTTATAAATTAAACTCTATCATTCTTACGTAAAGGAAAAAACATACTGTGTATAGGGTTCAGTACTCTCCGTGGTTTCAGGCATCCACCAGGGGTTTTGGAACAGTAGGGGGGACTACTGTATCTAAAAATATCTAATATATTTATAAGTGATTTCGGTTCCTCAAGTGTGCTTTAATCTGTTTTGCCTATATGCTGTTTGTTTCTTGTGTAAACGTAACACTTTCTCCAAAAAGCCTCTATCGCGTTTTTAAACCTGGAATTTCCTCTGGCCTCTAAGGATTAGTAAAGCTGCTCCATTTTGAGTTAACTTATTCCAAGCAAGAGTTCACCCACTCGTGTGGATGTAGTTTGCCGTGTGAAGTGATTCCCAGGAGTTTGGGTAATAGGATTAAGTATTGTCTACAAAATCCCTCTCTGATCTAGAGGTTAAACTCTCTTATGACATATTAAGAAATCTGAACATTTTCCTTGAAGGGTGTGGGAACTGTTTGGAATTGTAAAAGATGGCAATGATACAAAGAGTGAATTGAATATCTAGAAGCAGGGAAACCAAATAAGAAGGTTTTGCATTAACAAGCTCCCAACCAAAGACTTGAAAGCATGGAAAAGGAGAGATGTGTATGAGACAAAATCAGGTAAAACCAGCAGCACATGAAGGTTAATTGCATAAAGGAAATATAAAATGGAAGGAAATAAGGGAGACTTCATTGTTTCTAGCTTGATCATCTGAGTATCAGTGAAGCAAATAATCAACATAAAAAAAAAGAAAGTTTTGCCAGTGTCTGTTTGAGGTCAATGTGAGAGGTTGGGTAAATAAATTTGAGTTTCTAAATGTTGATTTTAAAGTATAAATAGTGAGGGACGTCAAAATGAAAATATACACTAAGTTTTTAGAAATACAAAATGCAGGGCTGTCTCGGTGGCTCAGTCAGTTGAGTGTATGACTTTGGTTCAGGTTGTGGTCTCGTGGTTTGTGAGCTTGAGCCCCACATCAGGTTCACTGCTATCAGCCTGTTAGTGTAGAGCCCACTTCCTCTGTCCCCCTCGCTCTGCCCCTCCTCTGCTTGTGCTCTCCCCAAAATATTTAAAAAAATGTAGAAATACAAATGCAAATCAGGAATAGATGTGAAGCTAAAGATAAATAAATTGGAAAGGTAATGACACTGAAGTAGTAGTTTAAGCCTGAAAGAAGACACATTAGACCCAATGAATAGATGAGGTCAGAAGGCCAAAAAAAGGAAATTTGTTCAAGCAAGGATTTAATACCCTAGGAGTACATGTGGATTTTAATTGTTTGGTCTTCATATAATTAATCTAGTAGCCAATAGTATAATTAAAAAAATTTGATATGGTAAGTGTTCATCTGATGAATATTTACCAAGGATACTATTTACTTACTCTCGGATTCACTCAAAAAATATTGACTGAGGGGCTCCTGGGTGGCTCAGTAAGTTAAGCCTCTGACTCATGATTTCAGCTCAGATCATGACCTCACGAATTGTGAGGTTGAGCCGCATCTTGGCTCTGTGCTGATGGAGCCTGCTTGGCATTACCTCTCTCCTTTTCTCTCTGCCCCTCCACCCCCCAAATAAATACATCAATTAAAAAATTAAAAAAAAAATTAATGTTTTACTTTTGAGAGAGAGAGAGAGAGAGAGAGAGAGAGAGCGCGCGCGAGCCAGAGAGAGCAGGGGAGGGGAAGTGAGAGAAAGAGGGAGACACAGAATCTGAAGCAGGCTCCAGGCTCCGAGATGTCAGCAGAGAGCCCGATGTGGGGCTCAAACTCAGGAACCCTGGGATCATGACCTGAGCCGAAGTCGGACACTTAACAGACTGAGCCATCTTTTTACTGTTTTTAATGCGACTACTAGAAAATACTGTAAAGATATGTGGTTCCCATTATATTTTTACTGGACAGCATTAATCTAGACAGAATCCAAGAATTCTCATATCATTTGCCAACTGAGATGAGGCACAGAATTCTTTGAAAAGCTTTATATTTGACTGATGGGGTTATTACTGAGGATGACGAGATTAAAGATTACATGCAATGCTTGGCTAGGTAAAATGTAACACCAAGATCTCTGGTGGGCTGCAGTTAAATTTGGGAGGGGCCTGGATCTCTTGGAATGCTGGAGGAGGAGGAAGAGGACTGCTTTGTAACTACCCTGGAGGCCCTCCCAGGTGTTTCTGCAGTCCTTGGGGAACTCTGTTATGTATACATTGCATACAAAGTTTAATGAAACGGTAGGATACATAGACCCTTGCTGTATATCTCTGATTTAGTCTCCTGTGATTGTTCACCTTTTTTGCAACCTTTGTTTTTGCCCACCTGAAATGTTATAAGCCCTCTGTACACAATAAGCCAAGTGAGATTTGTGATTGGCCTGACACTGCAATAAATGAGAGTAAAAGTGAGGCAGAGTCTTTGCGAAAGCTGATCCCCATGCCTTCTGCTCTCCTTCTTAGCACTCTCAGCAAAGTGTGGAGTAATCTTTCAACAGTCAGCACAGGGTTTGCTGGCCGTTTCCAGCATTTGACACTTTGGAAATGCTATTTATATAGCAAGATTCAAATATAAAATGCAAATTTTAGAAATTATCTAAAATGAGGAAAGTATGGGGCTTCGGGGTGGCTTAGTCAGTTAAAGGTCTGACATCCGCTTGGGTCACCGTCTCGCAGTTCGTGGGTTCGAGTCCCGAGATTCTGTGCCTCCCTCTCTGCCCCTCCCCCACTCATGTTCTGTCTCTCTCCCTCTAAAAATAAATAAACATTAAAAAAATAATAAAATAACGTGGAAAGTGGTACATTTGGTTTTGCCAGAATTGTTAAGATTTCCAGACACTTAGGATTGATTATATAGAATCTAGTTTATATATATTCAGGATTTGGGTACTAGATCCTACAGATGTATTTTTCATATCTTCTTCCTGTCTCTGAGATACTAAATAATATATGGGGACAAATAAATGCATGTTGTACTATTTCAATTCTCTCTATCAGAAATTAAAAAAATGTAAGTTTCTCTAACTCTGAACCCTGCCTGGATTTGGGGTTCTGTCATAGGGTATGTTTCTATCAACAGGAAAAGCTAAATTAAAACTTGATTTAAAGCATATAATTATCATTAGAAAAAATAGAAATAGCACATAGTCTGATATAGACTCCTTATGTTCCTACATAAGACTCTGAGGAAGTGGATGAACCTTGCCCTTTCCCTCATGCTGAAAAGTAATCTCTATGTAGAAGTGTTGTTTTATTTAAGGGTTGCTTGCCAATATGTCAGTTTTTAAATTTAGAAAAAAAAATAATTGAATGTATACATAGATTTTAAAGTGTACATTGTGACTGAATACATAGGAAAGTAAATTTCTGTATTTTAAGGTTTTCGTAAAAGTCTTGTCTGCACTAATTTTTTAAGGGAATAATTTGTATGGATTTATATTAGTCTTGTGTAACTTCTTTCAGCAAAATATATTAAACTGATTTCTAGCAACGTATTCTATATATACCTATTACAAATGTATAGCTATAACAATGTTTATATGCTATTATAAATACATAGCTAATAATCGTATATTACTATGTGCTGCATACTGCTCTCTATACTTCATGTAGATAAATTCATTTAACCAGCTGTATTTTCTCAGAATTTATTCATAAAAATCAAATCTTAATATTACATCGTATTTTTAGAACTTAAAACCAATATCCTTAGTGTTTGAAGAGAAAAGGTCAGTTTGCAAGGTTAAAATAAAATCTTCAACCTAACATCTGGGAGGGTTCCATATAAAAATCAATAGCAAAGGAAAAATATTTTGGATTACTAGGAATAATAAGAGCATAATAAGATACTTGGATGCCTTTCTTGCAGCAAAAAAAAAAAAAAAAACCATGCAATCCTTCAAGAGTAGAAAAAAGACTCCATATGTGCAATTATAGACAGAACACAATTGTCATCTGTCATATGTCTTCTTTCCCACAAAGAATCTAGTTTAGGATTAAGATTAAATATCAGACCCCAAGACCACGTACTACATCAATTTATTGTTGAACCTGGATATCAAAAGAACTTCCAAGCGAAAGAATTATTTCACAATAGTGTCAGTATATTTTATTATCACTTTTTTTGGTCATCAAATGTAAAGAGATGTCAACTATAAATTCATATGATTTTTAAGTTTAAGTTTTGTGAAACCCATTATAATCTGTTTGGATTCTTTGATATCAAGTATTCAATATGCATTTAAGAATGTGTCTCCTTTATTTGTTTTTTGAGAGGACCGTTGTATTCAACATGTATATAATAGTGGAGAGTACAGGGCAAAGAGTAGGTCTTTTAAATAATGTAATAAAAAATGAGCATGATTTTTGCTGTTAGGAAAAACTTTTAACTGGTTCTGGTCAAGAGTGAAAAGAAGCTAGAAAAGCTATATTTAAATAAAATTATTAGTTTTTAATTTTAAGGATAATGCAAACTAGAGAGGAGCCAGGGGACCCTGTTGTGTTATGTAACACAACATAAGTGTGTAATCACCAAAAATTCATGCTTGCTAAGATGTTAAGGGCAAGGAGATGGGAATGGATAAAAGGAGGCCATTTAGGTCATTTAAGCTTAACAAGGGCAGAGAAATGGAGATGTTCAAGAAAGTGCAGTCACAGAATACATAAACGATTTCCTGCTTAGAGTATTCTCTACATATTCATGTAATGAGCTCATGCAGTTCTACACACAATATTCAGCATATCAAAAGAAAAGTGTTTCCTCAGAGAGTAATGAAAGCGGAGAGGATTTATTTCTAGAACCTCGCTCCCAGGAGAACACACCACCGCCAGGGGGCAGGGGAGGTTGCTCCTTGGGTCATCAGCATCATCTCAGAATTTCGCATAAAAATAACCACTACATTTGCATGGTGCTTTCCAGGTAATGAGCGCTCTTATCACTCATTTCTATTATAACACAATCGAGGATATTCTATTCTTACCCATTTTTCAGATGTAGAAAGGAAAGGCCTGTGGAAGCTCAAGGTCACAGTGCCAGGAAGTCATACAGTTGAAACTGCCTTTTCCCACCCCAAAGTCTGTGCGGAGACTAATAGACTATAGACAGCATGTGATAAAAGGCACCCCCTTTGGGAGCATAAATTTCAGCCTAGACAGGGGCAGCCACTGAATGTTTCAACTCTAAGGTACACCATGGATTTTATATTGGGTATTTTGTTGCCAGGCATAACACTCCATGTTAATTTTTTCAAATGTTTATTTATTTTTGAGAGTGGGGGGAGGGGCACAGAGAGAGGGAGACAGAGGATCCAAAGCAGGCTCTGCGCTGACAGCAGAGAGCCCTAGGCGGGGCTCAAGCTCAAGAACTATGAGGCCATGACCAGAGCTGAAGTCAAATGCTTAACTAACTAAGCCACCCAGGCACCCCCACATTAAGTTGCATTTTAACTTCAGAGGATTAAAAAAAAAAAAAAAGTATGTTGTAAACTTAAGAAAGTAATATACATATATATATATATATATATATATATATATAAATGTATGTAAATATATATGTATATAATTCAAGTTTATTTATGTGTGCATATTCATATTTATGTGTGTGTGTGTATGCCTGTGTTGATAACCTTTTAAAGAAAATGGTATAGTGGAGCTGTACTCTTTATTCCCTGGTTTTATTCTTTCTCATTCTCCCTCTTGTTGTTTCATACTAAAGTGTATTCAGGGTCACTTCTCATTTGAAATTTCAAAGTGATGATTCCTGATTCATTAACAAAGCTAGGAAGGGATCTTATGGTGTCCTTCCCTTCTCAAAAGCACTTATTCTTTTAAAATTTTTAGATGTTTATTTATTTTTGAGAGAGACAGAGACAGAGACACTGAGAGGGGGAAGGCAGAGAGAGAGGGAGACACAGAATCTGAAGCAAACTCTAGGCTCTGAGCTGTCAGCACAGAGCCTGACGCAGGGCTTGAACTCAAGAGCTGTGAGATCATGACCTGAGTGAGCCAAAGCCAAGAGTGGATGGTTAACTGACTGAGCCACCAACTGAGCCACCCAGGTGCTCCAAAAGCACTTATTCCTTTAAAAAAGGCAGTGTGCAATTTCAGGTCAGGTAATAATGGTGGTTGGTGGCAAAAGAGAAGATATTTTGTTGGAGGTGAACTTTGCAGCACCGTTCAGTGACACCATGGGGGTGGATGCCTTCTTCATCCTTATTTTGTATCCTTATTGAAGACTACCCCTTTATTGCTTTACATGTATTTCTGCCTGCCCATGATGACCAGACAATTTTTAGCATGCAGGAAATATGATTGTTCTGACATTCAGGGTTTCTAGAAGAGCTGAGAAACCATGGGCTAATACTGAAATTAAGGAATTAGCTTAGATCATTTGAAAAGCTTATGCTTTCAATAAACATTCTTAGAACAGCTACTGTGTGTCTTATACTAGACTGGCACTGGGAACATTAAGAAATAATTTTCAGGCAAAAAAACCAAAAAGAAAAACCAACAAACTTTTCAACGCCACATGGTAAGATCAAGGCAGTGCCAGCGTTAATTGCAAAATGGGTGCTGGTAGCTGGATAGAAAATCCTTTCTCCCAGCTTTCTTAAGTAAGGAAATAATAGTGAAACACTGTTTAACAAATACTGCATTATCAATTCTCTTGATGAGACATAGTTATCGTGCAGAAAAACATGGGAATTGGTAAAACTGGGTTTGTATAGTCAGCCTCCAGAATAGTCCCCAACGACGCTCACCTCTGGTCTTCTCATCTTTGTGAGTCCCATCCCACCCTGAAGCAGGGTTGGTCTGTATGACGGATAACATACTACAGAAGCGATGGGACAGCTTCCATCTGGGACTGTCTCCCTCTTCCTCTCTCTTGGATCACTTCGTCAGGTGAGGTTAGCAGCCATGCTGTGAGCAACCTTATGGAGAGGCCCAACTGGTGAGGAGCGGAAGTGGGTTCTCCTTTTTCATTTGCAGTCAGGCCTTCCGAGGACCACAGCCATGGCTGACAGTTTGACTACAGTGTTGTGAGAGATGCTGAGCCAGAACCACCTGGCTAAGCCAGTGCTGGGTTTCAGACTCACAGGAACCATCATGTTAAAAACACTTGTTGTTTTGGGGTACCTGGGTGGCTCAGTCAGTTAAGCGTCCAACTGCGGCTCACGTCTTGATCTTGCAGTTTGTGAGTTTGAGCCCCGCATCGGGCTCTGTGCTGCTAGCTCAGAGCCTGGAACCTGCTTCAGATTCTGTGTTTCCCTCTTTCTCTGCCTCTCCCCTGCTCACTCTCTGTCTCTCAGTAATAAATAAATGTTAAAAATAAAAAAAATTAAAAAAAAAACCCACTTGTTGTTTTAAGCTGCCAAATTTTGGAGTAATTTGTTACACAGTGTTCAACTAAGTTTCTAGGCCCAACATGGAGCTGCTCCATATCAGCAAGCCAAAACTTAGATAACTTTTGTGTCCCTAGACAGATACCATTTGACCATTTGACCACAGTATTAACCAGTCAGCCGATCCACAAAAGCCAACTCTGGGTTCTATACTTACTTCCTTTTTCCTTCTCACACCAAATAAGGTTGACTCTGTGGCCTCAGCCGATCAGATGCTTTCTATTTGTGTTTTCCTTGTTCCTTATTCTTCTATAAAAGCTTCCTGCCTTCACCTCTGTTTTACAGTCTTCCAAAAGGAGACTGCTTTATGAAGTGTTAAAGTTTGCATCACCTAAATTGTCTTCCTTAATCATTTTTTAAACAGCTTTTTGTGACAAAGAATGAGATCCAGAGCTGACTGCTACTGGCCTATGGGATGAGGCAAGGTTCCCACTGAACCCTTTGAGTTGTTCCCTGTTCCTGTCTTCCTTACAGAAGGGCCATGGGTAAGTCACTCTCAGATTTGAGCTCTGCTCTGGGAGTATATGTATATGTATATGTGTGTGTGTATATATATATGGGAATATATATATTCCCATATATATATACACACACACATATACATATACATATGTAAATTCCCAGAAGGGTTCTGAGATCCTAGAAAGGTTCTTTGGTACTTATATTGGGAATCTGCAACGGGTGGCAGCCATTAGGGAACTCACAAAGCCTGGAGGTAAGTCCACACCATAAAACTTCTTGGTGGCTTGGGAATATAAGACAAATTTGGACCATTTTGACCATGAAAATCAAAATTTAACAGAAAAATATTCATTCTCGGCACCTTTTTTTTTTTATTCCCCCCAAGAGTATCTCCTATAGTCTTTACATCTTAATGACATCTATATCCAACCACTTGCTTAGGTCAAACATTTTGAAGTCACCCTGAGCTTCTACCCCATAGCCAATCTGTCGGTAAATGCCATCAACTCTAATCTTCAAAATGTGTGCAGAATGTGACCACTCTCTACTGCCACCATGTACTTGTCATCTCCCTCCTGATTATTGCAACCATCTTCTAAATGTTTTTCTCATGTCTACCCCTCTGCAGTGTATTCTCAACAGAGTAGCCAGACAGAGAAATCCTTTGAAAAACATACAATCATGATTCAACTGTGCTCTAACTTCCAATGGCCTCCCTTCTTACTCCAAGGAAAAGGCAAAGTGCTTAGAGTGACCCACAGACACTGTGCATCCGGTCCCTTACTCCCCTGCCCTCTTCCACTCCAACCCATCTTGTTCCACTGCAGCCACAGTGGAGTCTCCACGCTTCTTCAACACTCCAGGCATGAGTCCACCTTCGAGGCTCATCCTCTTACCAACATTACATTTCTTTCCATGGTCAGCCCTCCAGGGAAGCCATCCCTTACATTCATTCCATATACTGTGTATGTATTTAGTGAGCCCTTACTCTGTGTTACATAATGCTCTAGAACCTTGGAATACAGTAGTTAATTAAATGGACAAAAATTCCTGCCTCACAGTATAAGGGGGGCAAATAATAAGCAACATGTAATACAGACATAAATTTGGCCTTAAGTCTTCTAGAGCAAAGCAGAACGCACGTGAGAAGATCAGAATGATACAGAGCCATGTCACTAAGAGGCTGACGTTTAAGGAAAGCTTGAGGGAGAAGAAAATAGAGTGACTGCAGTATGTGCAAATCCCCTTCACATCCTCCTATACTTTCTCCCCTTTCCTTGTACAGCCTCCTGTCTATATAGCCTTATCACCATCTAACACACCGTAAACTTTACATATAAATAAGAAGGTAATTTTATTAACTTATTGGATGTTCCATAATGAAATAATGTAATAAAATTAGCCTCTGAGAAGCCTCTGGAAAGGAGCCTTTCCCATTTGAATGCATGTAAAACATTGCTTGAAAAAATATGATCTCTTTAATAGAGAATAGACTCACAAAAACGAAGTACCAGTTTTTCAGGGAACCTGCTGCTTTTGATACAGAATCCTGTTGGACTTGGTGTAGGAAATCAATCAATAAAAATACCTGGTAGGTGGTAACAACATATCACGATATTAGAAAAAGGGTATATTCTCTCCCTCCCTCTCTCTCTTTGCTTTTGTCATATGGAGCAGAAAAACCAATTTCTTCCTTATGTAAAGAGACCAACGGAGACTGACTCCTTAGATACTGAGAAGGAGTGCATTTTCCTAAAGCCACTGAAAGCCTATGGCTAAGGAAGAAAGGCTTCAGGGGGTTTTAACATTCTTAGAATTGGGTTGATGACAGGGAATCCACAATCCCTCGATAAGCCAAATAAGTCAGAGTGAGTTAAATATAAGCCGAAGGTAGGTTAGTATCAGGTGAGGCTCCAATTTGTAAAGATTGGCTTAGAGCAAAATCAATTTTTCAATACAAGAGAAGCCCTAACTTAATATTGTTGAATGGATTGCTAAAATTAAAGCATTCTATGAAATTTTATGGTAAACATTCTTCCTGGTTTTCATTAGTTAAAAAAAAAAAAAAGTCATTGGTTGTAGTCACTTCCAGGCTTGACATGTTTCTGTAGCCCACACACTATGATAAAGAATGCTATTAACCTGTGAAATCTGTGGTGTATAGTTGAGGTTATTTTGGGGTTGATGGATTTGTGCTGCCTCATTCACATTCTTATAAATGTTAGATCCCTCTTGTGACTAATGATACAGCATGAGTTTGCAAGACCAGCTTGATGGTTTGGGGATCAGATCTGAGGCCCTGGCCTCATTAGCACAGTAACTAACGAGCTGAGCTAATTGGTCACACACCAAAGTAACTTACAAAATGATTATTTATGGAACACCAAAGATAAGGTCTTCAAGTATATTTGTGGCAAGCACAGCATTTTGGTTTCTTTATATGATTTAAAAATAAGAGTAGTAATAAACAGAATAGTGCATCATACTTCCAGGCATAAGGTTTACAATTCTGAACAATTTCCTAAAGGAATTTTTTGACCATAATTCTCCTTTTTTAATAAACATAAAATCATCATGCTCCATCTGAAAATTATTGCCATCATCTATATGTTCCCACCAGCCAAAATCAATTTTGAAGCTTTATTTACTGTCATCAAATATAAAATATTATATTGTTTGCTTTTACAAACTCCAAATGTACTTCTTGAAATGTCTGATATGTCCTTTCTGGCTCTTCCCCTTTCTGTCCATTTCATCTCTAACAACCAGGCTCACAATGGAAAGTATGTGTCTTTTGATAGGATTTTCTACAAATGTATGCAGGTGTTAATATCATTTCAAAATCTAAAATATAATTTGTATACAAGTAGATAGTATGGATCAAACTGTTATTTAATGAGTAGGTTTACAAAACGAGTGCAAACAAGAATATGAGATTGTTATATATAAGTAAAAAATACAAGTAAAGAAGAGTTCTGGCATTCAGTTGCTAAATTACGTGCAAATCTAATGGCCAACATGGCAGTAGACAATAACTTTCAGGGTTAGCTTCTCTTTAGGACAGATATCATTTGCAATTGATCGGTTTCTACAAGTGAAACACCTAACTGCACAGACACTAGACCCTAAGTAGTAGTGAACAGTAAGTCAAAGGAAGTTGCATTCTCTAGTTATATGGTCCTTAGGTGGTCTTATTTACATGATATTAAAAGATAACAGCATCATCTTTTCTCCAAATTTCTGGTAACTTAATGTGAACATGTGATACAAAAGAATAAGTGATAAGGTGGTGGGGTTTTGTGGGAGAGCTTTGTGTAGTGATTGTGTAATTGTGTAGTGTCCCACACTCCCTTTTTCTATTCATAGATTCCCAAGATCACCTTTCTTAGGAAATTTTATCTTACACCAACTTCTGAATAGTCCTGTGGATGGTTGCCTTTCTTGACTTTCTGATCTTCCCTATCCCCTGCCATTCTGCTTTGGGACTGATCACTACCCTTTTTTGACGTTAACAATGCTTACGTTTTCTGGAAAATAGGCCTCCCTCGATTGGATGCAGAGGGATAGATGGACAACCTGCTACACCTCCTTCTATTCTCCACCCTTTAACCCTTTAGCTCCATACCTCAGTGGGCTGAACAGATATATCTGACTCACTTATCATGTTAGGAGTAAAGAGAATTAATTACTACACAAAAATTTTAAGCAGTATGCTGCATGTCTTTATTCTCAGTGCCCGAGGGAAAAGCTCCCAAAGACTAGAACCTTTGTAGAGGTTTTCCTTTGTGGACACAACTCAGACTCCTTCCTTCCTTGATCTCCTACCCTCAATTCCATATTTTTCTGCACTTGCTTTCTTATTCATACATACACTGTATGAACCTCCAGTTTCCCTTTTGGGAAACTCACTTCTCCATTCACAGGGATGTGTCTGATCTTCCTCTACCATTTAATCTCTAGAAATAATAATGCAGAGCATGTTTCTAAATATCTGAGTTATTTAAGCTAGAATGTCATCCCTGGTGGCTTCACCATGATAAAGTGGGCACTAATTGAACTCAAATGGCTTTCTTCATTCTTTCTTTCCCATCCCTCCTCCAATGTTAAACACAGATATACTCTCTCATTGGAAGTTTTCAATTACCAAGTTTAATACATACACAGACACACATATTTCTGAGGGATAGAGGTACTTAGGAAGAGAAACCTTTACCTAAGCATAACAATTTGCCACTGCTCACACACACACACACACACACATGACACTTTATTTACATTTATTGCCCTGAGGTACCCTTTAACAAAGTTTCCTCAAAACTATGCCTTTTTCAAGTAACTCTAGAGGAATTTGCCTTTGCTCCGATACTTTTAACACAGAAAGAACTGGATAAACTGAAATGACTGCATTCCTGGGAGCAAAATGGAGCATCTCTGTTTCACTTATTTTAAGCAGAAGGAACAGCCATAAGAGGACTTCTTTACCTCGTGCCCAAGTATCATTTCCTGTCTTCCCAGGAATCAGCAGGGGTGTTCTTTCAGTTAGACTTACTCTGTTCGGCAAGAACATGACAGAAAGTTCTAAAGCATTTTTTATGGGCTGAATTGTGTTTCCTCAAAATACGGGTTTAAGTCCTAACACCCAGTACTTGTGGATGTGACTGTATTTTGAAATGGGGTCTTTGTAGATGTAATCAAGTTAAGATTAAGTCATACTGAAATAGGGAGGGCCCTAATCCAATATGAATAGTGTCCTTATAATAGATGAGATGAAGGAGGGATCTTCTCCTGGAGACTTTGCAGAGATCATGGCCCTGCCAACACCTTAATTTTGAACTTCTGTCCTTTCAGAACAATGGGGGAATACATTTATGTTTTTTTAAGCCTCTCAATTTGTGGTACTTAATTACAACAGAAGTAGCAAACTGATAATATAACTATAATCATCATCATCATAGATACTGTTAATGATATCTACTATGTGGCATTCACTATGTCATTTGGTTGACTGATATGCATGCTAGATGACAGTGTAGATTCTTGAGGCAGAGTTCCTGAGTTCAGATTCTGGCTCACACTAACTAGGTGTGTGACATACGACAAGTTATACAACTGTTACCTATTCTTTCTCTTATTTTCTCAAATCATTATAATAGCCTTGACAAATAGATATTAATATCTCCATGTAACAGTAGAGCCTTCTGAGGCATTGAGAAATTTACCTATAAATTTGACTATAAACCCATGAAAATGCAGTCAGTAAGTTAGTTATCAGATGTATTTTAATTATACTTTTTAACTTCTTATTTTTAAATAATTTCAAATTCATAGTATGATAGGGAAAAATAGAATAAAAGAGGCTGAAAGGAAAAGGTTAGAACCTTGGGTGGGGAAAAAATACATGCTTTGGAACAATACTCAGAACCTCTGGCCTCTAGCAAACTCCTTCAGGCAGAAGGTTCCTCTTAAGAATGTAACAGATACCACCTAACCTCCCCCCCACCCCCTCAGGTTTCCCTCAGGAAATTGACAAAAGATCTGACTAAAAATAAGTAGACTTGTAAAACAGTTGACCCACAAGGAAACTGGTATGGCCATAGACCGCCCCTCATACAGTGGAAACAAGCCAATCAAAAAGGAATGACTAGGCATTTAGAGTTACCTAGCCAGTAAGGGTAGAACCTGAGGAGAAACAAGGGAGAAGGAAAGGGGGCCAACCAAACCCTATAAAACAGTCCTTTGCCTATAGTCCACAAGTATCCACTTTCCCATGCCCCCTCTCTGCAAAGAGAGATTTCATACTATCCTTACTTTCTAATCTTATACTTTAATAGGGTTTTACCTGCTGCTCCTTTTATTCTGAACACCTTTTCATTCTTCAGAGTGGCAAGACAATGAAACCTGGGTATTGAGGTAAAATATCCTACAACAATAGAAAAATTATAAGAATAATACAAAGAATTCTCACATCCTTTTACCTAGATTCCCCAATTGTTAACTTTTTTTTTTTATCACATTTTTCTCATCACTGTGTTTCTCTCTCTGTCTCTTTGTGTGTGTGTGTGTGTGTGTGTGTGTGTGTGTGTGTGTGTTATATAAAATATATATTATTTTTTTCCTAAGCCACTTGAGGTTTAGACATGTGTCCTTTTCTTCCTTGGTACTTAAATATGTGGTTCCTAAAAAAAAAATGTAGTTCCTAAAAACAAGAGCCCTCTCCCATCTAATGAAAGTACAATCATGAAAATGAGGAAATTAAGACTGATACTTAGCATGTTGTATATTTATTAAATGAAATGAGTTTAATCCAAGAATAGCATACATACAAAAAAGTACACAAATCATAGACACACAGCACATACACACCTTAATGAACGTCCACCTGGTTAGCACACCCAGGTAAGTACCTGGCAGATCAGGAAATAGATCGTTATCAGCCCCCAAAATCTTCCCACCCTGTGTCCCTTCCCAGTTACTTCTTCCTCTTCCACCTCCTCCTCCTGAAAGGTAACCATTATCCTGACTTCTATAAATATAGATTAGTTTTGACTGGTTTTGAACTTTATATGAAAGGAATTACATAACTATGAACTATGTTCTTTTTTTTTTCCTGCTTTAAAAGACTGACTTCTTTCACTCAGTATTAATATATGAGGTTCATTCTTGTTATTGAGTATCTCTGTATTTTGTTTATTTCTTAATGCTGTCTAGTATTTCATTGTCTGAATACATCTCAGTTTATCCATTCTACTGCTATGGGACATGTGGATTGTTTTCAGTGTTGGACCAGATGTGCCCACATGTATACAATTCTGTTGGAGTTACTAGGAGTACAATGGTTAGGTCATAGGGCATGGATAAGTTCAGTTTTAGTACATACTGTACTGCCAAATAGTTTACCAAAGTGATTGTACATTCTTCAGTAGTCAATGAGAATTCCAGTTGCTTCATATCATTACCAACACTTGGTATTATTTCTCTTTTTTAATTCTAGCCTTTGTGGTGGATGTATGGTTGTATCTATTGTGGTTTTAATTTGAATTATTCTGATGACAAGTGAGATTGAATATTTTTTCATGTACTTACAGACTATAGTACTTGAATATACTACCTACCTGACCCCAGAGTTAATTTTCTTTTAAGTTGTTATTCTATATATTTTTTATACATCATGAAGGAAAGTTTTACTTGGTCAATGTGAATTAAATGAATACTGTAATAATAATCCTGTAAGAGCACCAACGTCAGTTGTTGTATTATCTATATATTATTGCACATATACCAAATTACTTTAAAACTTGTTATCTTAAAACAATAAATAAACACTTATTATTATTATTATTATTATTATTATTATTATTATTATTCTGTAAGTCAAGTATTTTGGGGCACCCAAACTAGGTTAGTTAAGTGGTTCTAGCTCAGGGTGTCAGGAATCACAGGGTTACAGTCAAGATGTCAGCTTGAGCATCTCAGCAAGGACTGGAGGTCTTGCTTCAAAGGTGGCTCACTCATAAGGCTGGAAAGTAGATGCTGGCTAGAGGCAGGAGACCTCAGCTCCTCACAACATGGCTGTCTCCATAAGGCTGCTTAAGTGTCCTTGCAACATGGTGGTTTGGCTTCCACCAGAGTGAGTGATCCAAGAGATAGGATGGTGGATACAATGTATTTGATGACGTAGCCTGTGAAGTCACACTTGTCATTTCCAAGGTACTCTTTTGGCTACACAGGGGACCCATATTCAGTGTGACTACACAAGGGTCATCTTAGAGGTTGGCTGCCACGGTTACTCTTTAAACTCAGTTACCCAAGGTTTTTTTGTTTGTTTGTTTTTTAAATGTAGATGGAGAAAAAAATTACTTGATACATGTGTATTGACATGACAAAAGCAATAAATTGATTTTTAGGGTAGCTAACTTCTATTTCTTATTAAGTGTTTCAGAGATTTGTAAGAGTAAAGGGGTTTGGATATCTTTAAGTTCCTTTTACTCCTTTCTGTTCCTCTTTCTCATATTTGATGAGGTTATGGAGTAAACAGATTTGGTGTGTATGAAAGTACTTTTCAGTAAAGTCAGCATCTGTATACAAGATCGACAATCAGCAACTACTTCTCTTGAATAGCTGTGGGATAAGGGATGAACAAAAAGAAAGAAGGGGAGGTTCAGACAGACGGAAAGCCTGGGCATGTCAGAGTTACTGCACATTAAAGGTTTTATTTCTTCTAAGGTAAGCACAAAATATTGTATATCTCCTGTCTGTCTGTCTGTCTGTCTACCTACCCACCTCCCCATCTATTTCTAACATCTTTTACTGAGTGGGCCAGTCATCTTTTTATGTTCAACACTTATCTGAGAAATGAGTGAATAATTACAAGTGAAGTAGGCATTAACAAAATGTTTTTGTTACTCCAGCATTTAAATCCATTAACTTTTCCACATTGTCTTGCTGTTTGCTAACAGTAAGTAATCTAACATATTATGACAAAGTCTAGTCACTGTTCAGCAGTTTCTCTTGATTGTACTCAAAGCTGTACTTTTTAAATTTTTTTTAATTAAAAAATTTTTTTAATGTTTATTTTTGAGAGAGAGACAGAGCATGAGCACGGGAGGGGCAGATAGAGAGGGAGACATACAGTCTGAAGCAGGCTCCAGGCTCTGAGCTGTCAGCACAGAGCCAGACACGACGCTTGAACTCACGAGGTGCGAGATCATGACCTGAGCCGAAGTGGGATGCTTAACTGACTGAGCCATCCAGGCGTCCCTAATTTTTTTTTTTTAATTTTTTATGTTTATTTAATTTTGAGAGAGAGAGAAAGAGAGAGAGCACGAGTGGGGGACGAGCAGAGAGGGAGGGAGACACAATCTGAAGCAGCCTCTCCTCTGTCAGCTCAAAGCCCAATGTGGCGCTTGAACTCAGGAACTGTGAGATCATAAGATCATGACCCAAGCCAAAGCCAAGAAAGAGTTGGATGCTCAACTGACTGAGCCACCCAGGCAACCTTTTAAAGTACTTCTTTTTTTTTTTTTTAAATGTTCACTTTTTGAGAGACAGAGAGTGAGCAGAAGAGGGGCAGAGAGAGAGAGAGAGAAACACAGGGTCTGAAGCAGGCTCCAGGCTTCTAGGCCGTCAGCACAGAACCTGTCATGGGGCTCGAACTTACAAGCTATTAGATCATGACCTAAGCCTAAGTTGGACGCCCAACTGACTGAGCCACCCAGGCGCCCCTAAAGTACTTTTTAAAATATATTCTCCTATTTCTAATCTTCTGGGAATATGTTTAAGTTAAATAAAAAACTAGACCAAAGCTGCCTGACCTAAGATGTTTATCCTAGTATCAAAATAATTAACATTTAATGAGAAAATACGGACATGGTGCTTAGCTCTTTTATATGTTTACTGTCGCAACCCTATAAAGTAGCTGGTATTATTATCCTAATTTTTAGGGATGAGAAAATTACAGTTTAGAGAGATTAAGAACTTGACTGAGGTCACATAGCTAATAAGTGGTGGAGCCAGCCAGGAATTGAACCAAATCATTGATTCTGAAAACATCTTCTTAACCTGTTTAAAAAGTTACATGTTCCACAATAGAAGGATGCTTATGTGCATTATAACTTCAATATAATATTATACAGTTATTGGAGATTATGTGCCCAAATAATTTTTATTGGGTTTTAAAAATACATATAGTTTAACAGTAAACAAAAGAATAAGATACACACTTATATGATACTCACATTATAATCTCAGCTATAGAGAAAACTAAATATGTATGAGTATCTACAGGAAAAAGAAAAGGGAAGTAGTATATACAGACATTAATGATGTTTATCTTTAAATGTGGTAAGACTATGGATGATTTTTTATTTTTTTATTATGCCTTTTTTTTCATTTTCTTTTTTGATGTTTCTTCATTTTTGAGAGACAGAGAGAGAGAGACAGAGTGCAAGTGGGGGTGGGGTAGAGAGAGAGAGATACAGAATCTGAAGCAGACTCCAGGCTCTGAGCTGTCAGCACAGAGCCCTACGCAGGGCTCGGACTCACGAACTGTGAGATCATGACCTGAGCTGAAGTCAAACACTTAACTGAGGTGCTCCTTATTATGCATTTCTATAATGAACTAGCATTACTCTTATAATCAGGAAAAAAGTAATAAAAACCTTTAATACCATATAAAAGAGAGGAAATATAAAGACTTGGTTTCAATGATTAAAGGAATAAGGCTGTTTAATAACTGCTGTATCTGTTAAAAGGTACAGACCATTCAATTAGATCTGTTTCTGATGTGTAGGACTATCAGATGTTCACACGCAATGTAATGTTCTCCTGCTTGCTGTATTCCCTTTTTCTTTCCGCCTTATGTTGGCGATAAAGCAGAAAGTGTGTGTTTCTCATTGGGAAGTTGGCATTTGAACGAGACCGCTGCTTTTCTCAGCTTAAAGAAGATAAAAGGAGTTATCAAGTAATGTTTTCTTTCACCTAAGGATGTTGGTCCCACTCCAACAATTGGAATTGATTGAACTCCAGTGCTTGCAAATTTAAAAGCCTAACACAGGGATCTGCTCACTCTGAATTTTACAAATCAATGGATAAACTCAAAACAAAAACCCATTACAGAGCACCTTAATGTTTATCTGTTTGGTAAGATAAACATTTGTAAACGAGCATTTTCAACTGTGAGCTTCAAGAATAGCACTATGAGATCTGTATTGGACATTAAAAATTTGCATAGAACTATAAAGGTAGGACAAACCCAAAGGAGAAAATTGCTTTTTGAAAAATCAAGTCTTCAGATCCATATTTTCAATTAAATTATGTTTCATTCATCTAGACTAGAGTCATTTCTCTTGACTTTTAATAACATTTTTATTATTGCCTATGTAATGTAGCATCATATGAAACAAGTGTGTGCCATTGGTACTCGATTAGGAGTATTGCTTCATGGAAGCCTGTAAAGCATTGAACCAGGCAAAAGAAGTGATATTAAATAGATTTATATTTGATGAGCATAATGATTGCTAATTAGGTTTCCATTTAGCTCTGATCTTGTCAAATCCAAATCTTGACATTAAGTTTCGACTTCAACGGGTGCCTGGGTGGCTCAGTTGGTTGAGCGTCCAGCTTCGGCTCAGGTCATGATCTCATGGTTCGTGAGTTGGAGCCCCACGTCGGGCTCTGTGCTGACAGCTCAGAGCCTGGAGCCTGCTTCGGATTCTGTGTCTCCTTCTCTCTTTGCCCCTCCCTCGTGCTCTCTCTCTCTCTCTCTCTCTGTCTCTCAAAAATTAACACTAAAAAAATTAGTTTAAATTTGGACTTCAGTGCTTTGCTTACTGAGATCAACCAAACTGGAGGAAAATATTTAAAAAAACCATAGATCTGTATGGAATCCATACTTTTGCATAAAAAGATTAGTTCTTCAACTTCAGTCCATAGACTTGAGGGCCTTAACATCGAGATCAAAGCTTTTACACGTTGTCTTTGATGATGCACCAGGTCCCCTCCTCCCAATTTGTCACAGGCTAATAGTTTGATAAAATACAATAAAACTGAAATACTAGAATAGTGGAAGCATGAAAATAAAGACATACAAAACAGGAACACATTTTTTTTTATTAGTAGTTTCAACAGGTATACATTATTGTCAAATATTTCTAAAAGTTTAAAATCCTTACTCTTAATTTCTGTACTTCTCTTCCCATGAACCAACAACACACCATTCTTGGACCTGCAGCAGGTATACCGACCACAGTTCAGTGTGGCAGTGGGTTTTGCTGTTCATCTCCAAGCCCCATGCTGTTTTTTGGCTCAGGCTGGAAATCTAATAGGGACTTCAGATTAGGGAGTTCTTTAACCCAGAGAATTTGATGAGGCTAACTTTGTCATCCTCACCTCCACCTTCCCTTGAGGAAGTCTACAGACTATAATTATACCTGTGTGGTACCCAAATCCATCATTTGTAGTGTCCTGATGTTCTCCTTGGATTTATAAACACTGAGGCATTTGTTCCCAAGGTTCAGCTAGCTGTGGTTTCACTAGGATTCAAATTTAGGTTTGCTTGCATTCAGAGACCACCTAATCTAATCTAGCCTTCCACCTTAAATAAAATGTTACGCTCTGGGAGATTTGGTGCTGGGCACTTTTTTCTAAGGACAATTCTAGAAGTCCAGTGCATGGTCCATGTTGCCATAGATCATTAACATGGTTAAGGTCCCGATGCCACATTGATCCTCAACCTTTATGTGGCTATTAACAATCTACTTGGTATGCATAGCATTATGAGTAACTTTATAGCCACTCAGTGTATTCCAATTAGGAGTTATTTCCCCCCACATTACTCCATTTATTCCTAACTAGGAATTAACTCTCAAATTAACTACAGCATGTTCATTTACCTCTGAAAATGAAACGTGAGTTGTTGAATGTCAAGCTCTGCCTCATGAGAAGGAAACTCTAGAGTGAATTCTCATTCAGCACGGGTAAGATAAGATTATTTGCCTTTTTTGGCAAATTATTTGGTGGTGAAATATGCTGATCATATTCTAGTGCTGAATATTTACCTGTTAGACTGATGATATTCATCACCAGTTTATCTGTAGGAATATTTTAAAGACAGATTGGGTTTAGAGTAAATCATTTAGGATGGATGGAACTTGCTTTAGGAAGTAGCTTAAATGTAAACAAGGTTAAAAAAAAAACTCAAAATATGCAAATATTCTGAGATACAATTTAGATGCTTCAGAAATACCATGTATTAGTGGAAGCCACATTGATGGGTCCATGTCTTAGGATGGTTGTAGGCACCTGAGTGGCTCAGTTGGTTGAGCAGCAACTCTTGATTTTGGCTCAGGTTATGATCCCAGTGTCGTGGGATTGAGCCCTGTGTTGGGCTCCATGCTGAGGATGGAGCCTGCTTGACATTTTCTCTCTCCCTCTGCCCCTGCTTGTGTGCTCTCATAAATAAATAAATAAATAAATAAATAAATAAATAAATAAATAAGTAAACAAAGAAATTAATAAGGTCATTGCACAAGATATCTTCATTTTGCCTTAATCCTTACTTTTCCCATTCCATTCCAAACTATTTCAAGAGCATATGTTGGTCATTTCTGAGTTGATATTGGGCCAGGACTCACTCAAGAGCACCAAATTCCAAAACAGCCACTTGTGCACACCTACTTCTTCTGGATTCACCATGCAAGATGTGTGCACTAAGGATGAGGCCAGGCCTATGAATACTGTTTATTACTATATGGGTTTGGTGCCAATACCCTGTGTGGAATTCCTAAGCCTGAAAGATTGTGCTGGACTACACAGGGCTAAAACCATCAACTATGTGTCTTTCGTCAAAGACCTAACTAAAAGGAATTCCTCCGGATCTTCTTATTCTAGTGACAGAAAGAAAGAGAGAGAGAAAGAAAGAAAGAAAGAAAGAAAAGAAAAGAAAAGAAAAGAAAAGAAAAGAAAAGAAAGAAAAGAAAAAGAAAGGGGTGGGTGGGATGATATTCTCCCCCTAAGATCTAGAGTGAAGTGGGCTAATGCTCTACTCCAGGCCAAGCATTCCTTTTGCAAAATAGAAAGTATGGTTTGGGTGTCTGGTGAGGGGGAGGCAGCAGAAGGAGTTAATTTGTGTATGGAAAACAGTGCCTCGTCTCTTCAGCAGCTGGTGGGGAGTCATTTTAATGAGACAAGTCAGAAAGGATAGGATCTCTAAGAAACCAAATGAAGCTGGAGGACATTGACAGAGAAGTGGAAGGTTTTGTTTCCTTACCATGACACTGAACGTTCTTCCCTCTGCCTCAACACCATGGCCAGCAAAGGTCCTCAGAAACTAACATTGCTTCTCCTTAACAGTGGAGGGCAGGGAAGACTGCAGCCTTGATCTGACCCCAGAGGCCAATGGTGTGTATTGTCCAACAGATGGTTAATGCTGTGGTCATGATTTACCTCCCCAGGCATGTCTAGGGTCTGCCAGCTGTATCAATGGAGAGGTGAACCAGAAGATAATGCCTCTTCCCTACCAGTCTTCCATATTGCTTGTGCTGCTTCATTCCTCCCACATTCCATTTAAATTAAGGGAGGCACAAGCCCCTGCTGCTTTGCATTGTGATGAGCTGTATCTGATCGCAGCCTCTGAATGGGCTTGCTATGCGGCAGATCAGCTAGGAGCATGAATCAATTAAGAGGCTATTAGGTTCAGCCTCTCAGGCCATGGCACAGTCAGCTTCACACTGTCTTCGTTATATATGAAATCCCCAAAGAGAATAATCCCTTATCTAAACTTTCATTATATTTTATAGTAGAATGAATATGGATCGATAATAACTTTTGTTCTAATATAATATTAGTTTCAGAAGAATTTCACCCTTTTCCTCTTTCTCTATCAAGAAATCAAATTATAACCATAAAAATAAAAGCTTTTCTACTTTAGGACTCTGTGAACAGTGGTTCTCTTTATAATATTAATATTTTAGCTTATATTTTAAAATAAGCTTTAAAATATTACAAAATAAGATTTTATACAACGTAGAATTAAATTTGCTTTTCAGAACATGAACTTACTTACATTTGGATGTTTTTGAAAATTAACCTTTTTTACATAAAAGCTGTAGGGGAGGAAAACTTTTTTCTAGGTTCTTTGGCCTAATAATTAGATTGACACAGACAAGTTAACAGCAGAAAGACAATTTAATTTTGTGTGTATGGGAGCTCATAGAAATAGAGATTCAAAGGAGTGACCAAAGCAGGCAGCTTTTATACCTTTTATTCAAATACACAATTATTTGTGAATTATTTTGACCAAGGGGTTTGGGCTTGGTGTAGCAAATTAATGAATAATTAGCAAGGTTTGTTTATACACCCTTGGCCAGGAATTGCCTACCTCTGGTGAGAAGCATGCCTTCTACCTACCAGGTGCAAGGAGGGTACTCTTCACATGGGGAATTTATTTCCTGCTTTCAGAGGGACAGAAGACATTTCTTGCATGAGATATTTCTTAAGTAATTTTAATTTTAGTAGTCAGTATCTTAAAGTGGCACATTTTGAGGTGGCCTGTCCTGAATCCCATCGCTATGAAATTAGGTCATATATTATTAATATATAATAATTATATATTACTTTTAATTTAAGTTTTTAAAACTGGGAAGTCCATCAAATATATGGGCAAGAATGGAAAATAAAATTATAGGAATTCATTGTTTATATATCTACTACGAAGCTTTAGTAAAATAGTATTATGCCATTTATACCTGAATACCTTCTGAAGAAATCCAGATGTAACTGTGGCCATCTTTAATTCCCCCCCTCCCATTACCCTCCCTTGCTATGAGACATAATCACTATTATGAAATCAATGTGCATCATTCCTGTGGTTTGTATATTTTTATTCTGTATACATAGAAACTATATAGTCTTAGTTTACATCCTGTCACACTGTGCATATCTTTCTCCAACTTGATTTTCAAATTCAACATTTCAGATAGAATTTTTGACCTGGGGATCCTGGAACATGTATACAGCTAGATAAACTCCAAGCCTCAATTAATTAATTAATTTATTTATTTATTCAAGAGAGCACAAGCACACACGCCATCAGGAGAGAGGGCAGAGAGAGGGAGACAGAGAATCCCATGCCGACTCTTCACTGACCTGAGGCTCCTCCTCAGAATCCATGAGATCATGACATGAGCTGAGCTGAAATCAAGAGTCAGAGGCTTAACTGACTGAGCCACCCTGGTGCCCCAACCCCAAGCCTTTAAATTTGTGCTACCTGAACTTCTGAAAGTATAGGCGGTTGCATAATTTTCTGAGAAATAAGTTCATAGCTTTCTCAAAATTCTCAGCTTTATCTTTGACCTCAGAAGTCTGTCTTCAAAATTTCGAGATTTCATTAACATACACAGCTTTCTCTCTAATCGAGATGTGTAGTTCATTTATTTCCTGTATTTTTTTCCTATGTGTTCTTCTATTCTGGGTGCAGCATTGAAAAAAATGATGATTCTATTGATAGGCTTTTTTTTTTTTTCTTTTGGGAGGTAAGGCACACTGTTTTGAGGGCTGGGAAGGACTTAGTAAAACTGCAGGTGCCACTCCGACCACTCGAGGGCACTAGCACAATTAAAAACAGAAAAGGCATCTTTTCAGAGCACAGAAATACAGATGCCAAATGAGTTGCTTGCAAGATCTTCACATATTTATTTATCTCTGTTTACAGATCCCTACATCGAGCTTCTAACATGTTCTAAAACTTTTGTGTTCAACCTATTTTCATGTTACCAGTCTTATAAAATTTAAAGCAGACCTGAAAGAGATGCCCTTAAAAAATGAGGAAGAACACTGCAGCTAGATCCTGACTCACTATCTAGTCATTGTTGAATTTTTAAGATGCAGTTACTGGTCAATTAATTGATATCTTTATCAATGAAAAATAACATAATTTAAGAGTTTACATAGAAAAAGGAGCCTCTTCATTTAAGACTTTCCTAAAAATGCTGTGTCATTTGTGCCTCCCTTGTTACACATCCACTCTTTGGGAACACTCCATATCTTTCTTTTGCCAATTAAGAAGGCTGTGGGCATTTTGCATCCTGAAGGCTGTGCTGCTGGGGACTCTGGCAGCAAGCAGCTATTTCCCCAGAGATCCTGCCCATCACCCATTTGCTTTCTGTGTGTGTGTTGAAAGAGCTAAGTTAGACAGGGATCAATTTCCCTTCTCCTAAATGAGAACCACTTGAGGGCTTCATATGTGCTAACTGAAATTGTCAATTAAGAGCCGGGAAAAGGCAACCTAAGCAAGTATTTTAACACTAGAACATTAAAGTCACTTCTGTTTATAAAGTACTTCACAATTCACAAGAAGTGTTTGCCCGACAACAATTCCAAGGTAAGAAAGGAATAAATGGCTGTTCCCGTTTTATGGATCAGAAAACTGATGCTCCTGAAATATTCCATGCTGTGGACTATTCATGACCATGGTTGCCCCTTCTTGTAAACAAGTGGCAGAGTAAAGACCTTTCTGAAGGTTTCCTGCTTTCTAATCAGCTGGGAGTCTTATCTATTTATTGATCTATTCCTTTCCTTACTTGTTTTGAATAAATTTCTTTTTTGACATTTAACATGGAGTCTTTTTAAAAAATTAATGTTATTTAATCCATTTTCCATATTTTGTTCTACATTTCCCCCCTAAATCCTTGTTTTGACCATTATTTTGATACAGTCTCAGTATTATCTAGTGAGCATGTAGCTGTTAATTCATTTGCTCTGTTGAACAAAACAAAGATCCCATCCAAATGGAATTTACATTTTAGAGGAGGGAGGACACATCATAAATAATAAGCATAATAAGTAAATTACATCATATGTTAGAAGGTGCTACATGCTATAGAAAAATGATAAACACAGCTGAAGAAGGACCATGGTGAGTCACAGGTGGGGGCTGAAGTTTTAAGAAGGGCTTTCCTGAGAAGGAGGTGAGTGAGTTAGTCCTCTGAATATCTGGAAGAAGGCAGACAGAACCGATAAAAAACAGGCCTTCAGGCCAGAGACTGCTGGCTTGTTGGGGATGACAAAGGAAGGGACTGGCATGGTTGTGGTGGAGAGAATGGAACACACAAAGGGAGAAGTGTGCTGTGAGGTAGCCCATGAGAAGACTGGGCTGCTGTGAGGACTTTGACTTTGATTCTGAGTGAAATGAGTGGCCATGGAGTGGAAAGACATTATCAGAGTAAATATTTTAACAGGATCACTCTGGCTCAAAATAGAATATGTCACTGATTGAAATAAATAGGTGGCAATTATATCGATCCAGATCAAATGTACCAAATGGTGGTGGAGGGGTGAGCAATGGTCTGCCAATCCAATTTCCTGATGACTGAAAGTATGTTGTGAGAGAAAGAAAAGAGGTAAGAATGGCTTCAAGTTTTGTACCCAAGCAACTGGACAGATGGAGGTGCCATCAACTAAGAGGGTGAATATAGGCTATGAATGGTGCAGGCTGGTAGCTGGGGTGGGGGTGGGGGGGCAGACCAGGAATTCAGATCGGAATTATTAGCTTTAAGATATAATTAGACATGAAGTGTTGATGAAATGGCAAGATATGGAAATTTGGAGTTTAAGAGAGAAGTTGGACCTGGACGAGGTGTAAGATTATCAGTGTTATAGGCATGTGGCTGGGGATTGGGGGTGCGGGGAGAAGCACTAAGCACCTACTCCTGGGTACTCCAATGTTAAGAGGACAAGAGGAAGAGCCAGCAAAGGAGATGGAAAAGGAGTGAGTGGTGGGGTAGCAGGACAGTCAAGCAAGTCTAGTGTCCTCGTGAAGAAAGAAAGGGCCATGGGTAGAAGAGGCTGCAGATGCCCACTGAACTTCATCTAGACCCTGCAATTAGCCTACATTTTAATACCCAGAAGAATGATCAAGTGGCCTTGCAGTGTGAAAATTTACCTCTGAAGGAAAACATAGGTAGGGGGAATTTATATCATTCCTAGTGCTACCACACCCCCATTAGTTACACATTTGCTTTTTTGTTTTTATTTATTTATTTATTTGAAAGTGAGAGAGTGAGTGAGAGAGACAGTGCATGCCCACAGGGGAAGGGGCTGAGGGAGAGAGAGAAGCCTAAGCAGGCTCCATGCCCAGTGAAGAGCCTGATGTGGGGCTTGGTCTCATGACCTTGAGGTCATGACCTGAGCCAAAATCAAGAGTCAGAGCTTAACCAACTGAACCACCCAAGCATCCCCACACATTTGCTTTTTTAAAAGAAAATATTAGTATCAATAAAATTTTACTAAGAATAAAATGTAGTAAGTAGAAACTTGTAATAATTTAAACTACCATATCTTTTGAGATAACTCAGCATTTTATAGAATTCTATACTTCCTCCTTATGCATGTGTTATTTGACTATTTTGATTGTTTCAGTAATCTCTTAGGTTGGAAGAGCCCTATTTTATAGGTGCAAGAACTGAAGTTTAGAAAGTTACTTATTATGACTACTTCTTTGACACAGCCAATATTACAGATTTCCACAAAGTATATACTTTTAAAATGTGTGTGATTAAAATTTGAAGCATAACATACCAACAAGAATATCAATTTTATCTGCCTTTCTCTTGTAAGAGTACTTTATAAAAACATATATTAAAGAATATTTATTCCTAACATTCAGAAAGAACCTTTGGGAAATTTTCACTGAGAAAATATGCAGTCTTTTACACTTAACATTCATAGCAAGGTAGATTTGATATAAATTGGGAAAACCTCTTCATCTGGCCAGTTTGCAACATTTACCAAATCCTAAAACTTTGGAACTCCCAGATTTATTTATTTATTTATTTATTTATTTATTTTATTTTATTTTTTTTTAGCATCCAGTTTTGATCCAAAAATTCTAGAATTAGGAATTTTCCCTAAGAAAATAGAGTTAAGAAGAAAGGATCTTGTTATATTAAGACAATAGAATGCTACACAATTGTAAAAAAATAATGCAGTATAACATTTAATGACATGGAAGGACATCCCCTACATGGTATAAGTGGGAGAAGAAAGCAGGTTATTAAGCAACATGTATGATACAATTCTCTTTTTATTGCAGATTATATCTCTTCATAGAGAAAATACTGGAGGTCAGCAAGTTTTTATGTGAAGGGCCAGATAGTAAATATTTTAGGTTTTGTGGGCCATATGGTTTCTGTTGTAACTACTCAGCTCAGTTGTTGTGGCAAAAACAGTCATCCACAGTATGTAAATAAATGGGCATGGCTGAATTCAGCCCCTTGGTAGCAGGTCCATGGGGTATGGTAGTTTGCTGACCACTGATCTATAATTGTAAATAGTGATGATCTCCAGGAGCTATAATTATTGATTTAATTTTCTTCTTTTTGCTTCTCTACAGGATCATAGTTCTTTGTCGCTAACAGAAATACAGATTTGATAAATGAGGATAAAGCATTATATTTCATTTTTATATTATCAACGATATACTGCTATTGATAGTAATTCAGTCAGAATAGGATTGGGTCACGTAACTATCACAAAATTATCAGAAGAATGAATTAAAATAAGGGCAACTCTTGATTACTCTGATACTGAGCATATTCTTTTATAGTCTAGTTCTTTATGATGTTTTAAATTCTGGACCAGCTTTCCCTGTGATACAAAATACTTCCTATGCAATATGTGCCTCCAAATAGAAGCAGCTTCCCGACACAAAAGATTTCCTATGCAATATGTGCTCCCTAATAAAAGATGATTTTAATATTAGCTTCCAGAAAACACAGCTAGGAATTAGGAAGTTTGGTTAGTAGGAAAATAGACATTGTATTTCAAGGAATTTTCCAGAACCTCCTAAATTTTAGAGTATCAGAAACATTCTTTGCTTCACTGGAGGAGAGAACAAGGTCAGTTGCTCATGTAACTCAAATAATCTGGCAGCATTCTCAGTGCTTCCAGCCTCGTGGAGTCCATTCAGTGGTGTGCTGGCAAATATTTCACAGCCAGCATTGGTGGGGAAGAGAAGGAAGGGGGGCGGGGGGGAAGCTCTCATTTGTAGCTTTTGCCAATATCTGTGGTGTAAACATTCCCAACTGTGGGCAATTTCAAGCTACCAATGGACTCATAAAATTCCTGAATGTTTAACAATCACCTGTGTGAGCCAGTGTGTGCCAGCTCCAGCACACCACTGGGTCCAACTAAATGAATTGAGTCCCCATCCCACCTACTGTAAAAACACCAGGGCCCTACTCTCCCATTCCCACTCCCTCTATCACATCTTTCCAGGGAAATTCTGAGCACTTCCCTTTTCCTGGCAAGGCTCTCCTGCTGCTTGCTTTTTCCGAGTTGCTCTGCTCTTAACCATGAGTCTGGCTGCTGAGGCTGCTGTCTGCTGTCTTGTGGGCCTCAGCATTATTCCTTCCTTTAGGGGGCTGTTGTAGGAGGACTTGTCATCCTTGTTTCTGTTCCATCAAGTCTTGCTGGCTCCAGCTTGGAAATAGGTGCTGAACCCTGGGTAACACTGTTCTATCCATCTCCATTCACCAGACTCATCCATGATACTGGCATATTTTTCCTGGGTGACTGTAACAGCCTCATAATTTCCACAGAGCAACCAGAGCCATTAAAAAAATGTAATGTTTACATGCACAAGCACCAAAAAAAAAAAATATATTTGAAAGGTAAGAGCAGACAGAAACCTTTTGCTATCCAGTTCAAATGTCAGTATTTAGTTACAAAGTGTGTATCAAAATAACTCCTATTAAAAGAACAATTTTAGGGGCCCCTGAGTGTCTCAGTCAGTTGAACTTCTGACTCCTGATTTCTGCTCAGGTCATGATCTCACGGTTTGTGAGTTTGAGCCCCTGCATTGGGTTATGCACTGACGGTGCGGAGTCTGCTTGGGATTCTCTCTCCCTCCGTCTCTCTCTGTCCCTCCCCCATTTGTGCACTCTCTCTCTCAAAATAAATAAACATTAAAAACGAACAATTTTAAATAGATGTGTGTCCCTTGGTTTTAATAAAATTCAGTGTGGTATGCAGCCATCAATCTCAAGTGGCAAAATTACCATTTGAGTTCATGGCCTTTTTGACCAAAGAATCTGTGCTTGACTCTCAAACGGAACTAACTTTATGTGAAGAGTAGTGGCCTGAGCAAACAGAAGGAACCAGAATCTAATTGATCTGACCTAGTGCTGGCCATTATAGATTCCTGGATGGCTCTGGTGAGATGAACCAAAGGAAGTGGGACCAGGGGGACCTTTGCAGTTTCAGGACAATCATGGGTTGTTGCCGGGGGAGTCTGAAGGCGTATTTGGGGATGGTGGTGATGAGTGGCCTCCAGAGCCTATGCTTAGTCCAGCAGCAAAGTATGATTCTTCTCGCCGGCTCTGACTACTCTTCATAGTTTCAACTAGACCCCAGAGGCCTGACAGCACCCCTTCCCTGCAACCCCGGGATGCACTGGAGGAGCACAGACAAGAGTAACAGTCCCCCATTGGAAGCACTGGCGGTGCAGGTCAGACTTTGGGAGAGGCGGTCTGGTCGCAGAGCTGTGACCAACTTCTACCTGAGGCCAGTTAGGTCTCTTACTATCGAGCTCAGGAGATACCATCAGCTTCAAGCTGTTACCCTGTCGAAAGTTTCCATTAGCACTTACTGTAGGGCTGGCTATGGAATCATGAACATCATTTAAATATAATCTGACTTCCGTATAATAAGACTACAGGGCATTGAACTTTGCTGTCTTCGTACTTCAGTTTTTATTATTATGAACGAAAGGGCTTATTGACAATATTTTTTCCTGACAATAACTCATTAGGTGCTGTCAACAGCAAAAATCTTAATGGACTTCGTTCGCTATGTGAGCCATATGTGTTATTCCTTTCTTTCTTACCCTCAGGGCCGTTTGAAATGAAAGATTCTTAGGAAATGGACAACATATTGTCAAGTTTGAAAGCATATGGGGCTGAACAGGATTCTCCTGAAGGCTTGTGGTCTTATAACACAATATTTATAAGCAATTAAAGTTCACCAAAGTGTATAAAAACTTGCCACAGCTGTGAATCAATTTAGTGCCTTGACCCACCCAATTAGACAAAGAAAACGTCAATATCATAGTGAGGCAGCCAGTTCTTTTCCCAGAATTAACTAAATAGTGATCGTGCTTTAAAATCTAACGGACACTATTTTCAAAGTAGAAAAAAAAGAGGCTAGATTAAAGATGCAAGATTGCAGGGAGGAGAGCATCCTTCAGGTTTGATTAGTGAACTGACAAGGAGAAATGTTTTTTGGTATCTCAGCAAAATTTTCCTTTTGATTTCAATCAATCTCTCTCCTTTTTTATAAGGACTGACTGCCCATAGATTTAAAGTCATTGCTTTGTCAGTTGAGGTTGAAGAGCAAAGAGTTTCCAGCCTTGTACTGAGCCATTGCTGAATTATTCAGTAATTTCAAACTACACCTTAGTGCAGGTGTAACAGCCAGCCATCTGCCTGCTGAGGTCCTTCATCCTTGTCTTCGAAAGAAAGAGGTCTCAGATCCTTGATGGGAGCTTCTATTGTGAGGGAACAAGAACAATTATATAAGCACTCATTTCCTTACTCTAGTTTCCTATTATCATGTCCTCTCTGCTTGCTCTGTTCATCAGCCTGAGTTTTTAGTTGCAGAACCAGTGAAGAAGCATGAACTTGACAATTAATTTAAGAAATCTAGATGAGGGAGTGCAGAGTAGGAAAGACTTACTGTAAACTGTCAATTTTTCAGTTGGAAGGATATTTTGGAGGGGTCTTCCCTGGATGGAAGTAGGGACTCCCATCAAAATTCTTTTGTACTGGGGCGCCTGGGTGGCTCAGTCAGTTAAGCGTCCGACTTCAGCTCAGGTCAGGATCTCGCGGTCCGTGGGTTCGAGCCCCTCGTCGGGCTCTGTGATGACAGCTCAGAGCCTGGAGCCTGCTTCCGATTCTGTGTCTCCCTCTCTCTCTGCCCCTCCCCGTTCATGCTCTGTCTCTCTCTGTCTCAAAAATAAATAAAAACGTTAAAAAAAAATTAAAAGAAAAATTCTTTTGTACTGTAAGTAGCAATTGAAAGATGCTTCGCTCTAAAATTTTTAAAAACAAATGAATTTTAAAAAATGGCTTGCTAAAAAAGGATAGTGGAGCAACAGTAGAAATGGTTTTCTCACTTTTCATGATACTTACTTTGTATATCTAAAATACTCCTACAAGGGCTGTGGAATGAATTAGTCTGATCATTTATATTATCTTCATTAAGGCCATTAATAGATTTGTAGGATGTTCTACTAACTGCATGTGGCATAGTCTTGATATTTTGATTATTTAGCCTTGGGACTTAAGGATCATTTTCTGTTTTATTTTTTTCCAGAGTATACCTGGTGCCCTGCAGGTAACTGGAAAGGCGCTTTTTTTTTTTTTTTTTTTTTTTTTTTTGAGATACTTGAGTAGCAAGTGTAAATATGCTATCAGTATTTTAGATTAAGTTTTTACCAGAGAGGGGCAAGGGATATAACACATCTTATAGATGTGAAGACTTTATAAAAATTATTTGAAGATCATGCCAGAAGTGAGCTCTTAAATTCAAAATATTGTCTTTTTTTTTTTTCCTTTTAGACCTGATTTATTTCTTTAAAAAAATCAGAAAGGGTAAACGTAAATTCTTTGCATCCTTATCTTCCTTTTAATGGAGAACTTACTTGTTTTGGGAAGTCAACTTGAATATTAAACTCTCATGCCTTGCACTTGCACCAATTCACTTGTTTTATTCCTCAATCCTCAGGATATCATTGAACTTATTAGCCACAGCTTTTGTATAATTCTTGCCGAGGAGCCAAGTCTTGTGCTGAATAAAAATGCATACTTTTTATATTGATCAGAGAGGGTAAATAACCCATTCTGTCATGCACAGCTATTGCATTTGCACTAATTGAATTATGTTTTCAGTAGTTTGAATTTTCTGTTTGAAATAGAAAAATGAAACAAAACAGCATCTTTTTCCCTCTGAACTTCCCTGGTTTATTGAACATTACATTACAGAGTGAGTTTATTCAGTATCATAACTTCAGTCATTGTGAGTCACTGTTATGCTTTATTTGTATTTTCAGGTTAAATAAAATTTGTAGATATTCATCAGGCATTAAATTGAATGTTTTGTAGAAGTCAAACTGTAGCACATTAATGTTCAGTTAATGTACTCCATTTCCCGCACTAGTCCATTCTGTCTCTCCTTGCCTTTTTTCCCTTTCCTTCCTTTGCTAAATACCTACAGTGTTTTATTCAAAGTTGAGTACGCATGCCTTTGTTTCCAAGGAGCTCCCAAGTTGTGGGGCAGCTGATGATCTCTCCTTTGAAAATCTAACCTATTTTATGACTCATGAACTTTCCTTGATAGAGACATGTTACCTATTACCCATTTGTAGACAGTTTTGTTCCATTGTTTTCCATCACATTGCTAGCTATTTTCCTGTGACTTATTTGATGTTAATTGCTTCAATAACTTCTTTAAAAGATACAATTACATTTGTTTTCTTTCAGTTCCCTAGCAACTTCTCAGTTCTTCAAGACCTCACAAAAACAATTCAGGCTGCAGTGAATTCATTAACAAATTCCCTTTGTAATTTAGGATTCTTGTCAAACCTGCCAATGTGTGCAGAACATTAGAAATGAGCATCTTCCCTAACCTGTTTATAAAACAAAAACAAGTAGCTCATATTCTTTTAATAATTCTTACTTCTTAATTGTTCATTGTTGCATTCTTTTAAATGAAAAGGTTTTATTTTTTCTCAGCCATTTTAGGCCATAATTGTTTCAGAATTTTCAGGTATCAATGGGTTTGCAGTGTTTTTAGGGAAATGTAATGTTTGAAAAGTCATTTATTTCCCTAAAAATTTTTGAACTGACATCGGTATTCTGATAAAATTTTTGAACTGACATCAGTATTCTGATGTTCTGTAATTGTCAGTGGTGATAATTCTTACTTTGTGAGAGTAATTGACATGCAAAAGTCCTATTGAGGTCATCCTTCCTTTAAGTGTTCCCAGAAATTAGATAACCTTGCAAAAATTGCTTGTTATTTTTGTATTTTCAGAATACAATGGAAACATTAATCATTTGTTTAAACTCTCCTCTATACCCACTAATATAAATGCTCAATATTGTCTAATATTTACTATTATATTTTAAAATTTATATTTCTGCCTTTTATCATATATCATGGGAAATTATTACTTACTATCAATTTCCTTAGATGTCTTGGTCACTGATAACCAACCTTGGTTTCTTAAAATTTTATTTCAAAATTATTTCAGTATCACTAAAAATTTACAAGAATAGTAGAGTGACTTCTCTATACCTTTTACCTAGATTCATTGTTTGTTTACAATTTGCAACACTTTATCATTTCCTAGTGCACTTGCTCTCACACGGTCTAAAAATACATACGTGTGTATATATATAATACATATATGTGTATGCGTGTGTACATATGTATATGTGTAAATGTGTATGTATGTAGATAGGTAGAAATACAGATGTTTAAATAGAGATACAATTTTTTTTCATGTGCCATTTGAGGGCAAGTCGTACGCATCATGCTCCTTTACCAGTAAATATTTTGGTGTGCATTTCATAACAATAAGGACTTTACCTTGTATAACCACAGTACAGTGACCAAAATCAGGAAATTTAACATGGATCCCATATCATTGTGTAATGTACAAAACATTTTCAAATGTTGAAATTTCACTATCTCAATAACGTTCTTTATATATTTTCCTCCTAGTCCAGGATCCAATCCAGAAACCACGTACATTACACTCAGTTGTCATATCTCTTTAGTTTCCTTCATCTGGAACAATTCCTTACCCTTTCTTTGTCTAAAGTGATATTAATAGGTTTTTTAAATCTTTTTTTGCATGTGAGAACATTTAAGTTCTACTGTCTTAGAAAATTTCAAGTATAGAATACAATGTTATCAACTTTCATCACCTTACTATACATTAGATCCAAAGACCTTATTCATCTCATAGCTAAAAGTTTATACCAAAAAATAAAAATAAAAAAAAATAAAAAAAATAAAAGTTTATACCCTTTGATGAACCTCCCTCCCAATTTCCCCTACCCCTTGAGTCCCTGGTAACCACCAGTGTCTTCTGTGTCTCTATGAGTTTATCTTTTGTTTTCAGATTCCACATGTAAGTGAGAAAATGCAGTATTTGTTTTTGTTTGATTTATCCCCTTAGCATAATGCCCTTAAGGTCCATTCATGTGGTTGCAAAGGGCAGGGGTTTTTTTTGTGTGTGTGTATGTTTTTTTTTATGGCCAAATAATATTTCATTATTTTTACGTACTACATTTTCTTTATCCATTCATCCATTGATGGATACTTTGGAAGGTACACAAACAAGTGTCCAAACAACGTATGTTTCCATATGCTGTCTGTTGTCAATAATGTTGCAGTGAACATGGGAAGGCAAATATCTCATTGATATCCTGTTTTTATTTCCTTTGGATATATATGCAGAAGTGAGGTTGCTGGATAATCTAGAAGTTTTATTTTCAATTTTTTGTGGAGCCTCCATAAATTTTTCATAGTGGCTGCACCGATTTCCCACCAGCAGTACACAGGGTGCCTTTTTTCCCCCCATAAAATGACACAAGTATTTTGAAGAATACTGGTTAGTTTTTTGCAGAATGTTCCTAAGTTTGGGATTTCCTCATGAGTAGATTTAGGTTATGCATTTTGGGGGAGGAATACAATGAAGGGAAACTGTGTCCTTTTCAGGGTACATATCTTCTCATATCTCTGTTCTTTATATACTTTGTGATTTATAACTGATTTATGGGGAGATACTTTGAGATTACGTAAATATTCTGTTCTTCATCAAAACTTCATCCACTAGTTTTAGCATCCATTGATGATTCTTGCCTGGATCAATTATGTATTGGTTAATTAATAATCAGTTGTTTAAAAGGTGATTTTGTATATCACTTATTCCTTTCACATTATAGTGTAAAGTAGAACTTTTCTTCCTCGTTCATTCACTCATCCCCTCATTTACTTATATCAGCCTGTATTCTTAGGTTCTTATTTTTAATTATTTGGATTATATGGTGTTGCTTTCATTGTTTAAATTGAGGCACAAATCGTCAGAGATTTGGTCAGTGAGTGCTCCTTTTGAACTTTATATTCTCATTTCCTTTCATTCAGTGATAAATAGATCTATAAGAGTTTTCTTTGCTTGTGTTTATTTACTATCTGAATCACAAAGGTACCATCTTAATGAAATTAAATAGTAGCATTGGGTAAAAGTATAATATTCAAAAAGTTAAAAACATGACTCATAGTCATAGCCATAGTGAGTGTGTGTTAAATAATTATTTGACACATTAAGAAAGGGACCAATAGGATGGTAAATCTAATTAAATGGGGCATTTAAGAGTCTGAGTACTTCTAGCCAATGAAACACAGAATGCAGAAATAAGGTTGCATAGTTAAATATGAAACTGGTGAAGGTGCTACTCAACAAGGCAACTATAACCATTTGTATTATCTTTTCTATGAACAGAAATCTGAAAATTAACATCTAATTTCACAAAGACTAGGTACTTACTGATATAAAACAGTAAATCAAACAAAGGTGCTTCCTCCTAGAAATTGAAGTAATTCTTGGGTGGGTATGTTACACAATACTTCCTATTACATTGCAAGAACAGGCACTATCCTTTGCCTTCTGCCCAAATTTTAGATAATTTTCCTTATTACTTTGAAGTTATAGTTCTCTTAAAATTCCAAGTCAGAACTTTTGAGTTCTGTTTTTTAATTTTATTAGAAAATCTAAATGGTCATTGGTGTCGTTTGTGGATCTTCTTAAATCTCTCTTGGGGTACCTGGGTGGCTCAGTTGGTTGAGAGTCCGACTTCGGCTCAGGTCATGATCTCATAGTTTGCGAGCTCGAGCCCCGCATCAGGCTCTGTGCTGACCGCTTGCTCAGAGCCTGGAGCCTGCTTCAGATTCTGTGTCTCCTTCTCTCTCTGCCCCTCCCCCGCTCATGCTTTGTCTCACTCTGTTTCTCAAAAATAAATCAGTGTAAAAAAAAAATTAAAAAAAAAAATCTCTCTTACTGCAATTTAAGCCAATTTCACCTGTGAAGTTAGAATTCGTCTGCAGTAATTATCCAACCTGTATGTTAAGACTCATAAGACTCTTGGATTCCTCTTCATTGAAATAATTAATTCTTTACATATTTTCTGGGATTTCCTTTCTTCTTTAAGTATTTTGTTCTTTTATTGGAAATATTTTTGCTTTTTTCACAGTTCTTTAAACTACCGAGTCCCAAACACAATACTATATTCTGAGGAGTCTGACAAATACAAGTATCTGTGGCATCTGTGTATTTTGCCATACGCATTTCTACAAATGTTGTACAGGATAACACTCTAGACTTTGTATTTTTTTAACCAACAAATTAAAACATGACATAATTATATCATAAATCATATATATATATATATCATATATCGTTAGATTTTCCCTTGTTATAAATGTTTATTGTTTACTCATTTTTAGGCCTACGTTCATTAACTCATTCATTAAAAATTTTTATATTATAATAAAAGCTAATAACATGAAATTTACCATCTTAACCATTTATAAATGTACAGTTCAGTAGTGTTAAACATACTCACATTCTTGTGCAACTATCTCCAAAACTTTTTCATTTTGCAAAATGAAAACTCTGTGCTCATTAATGACTCCCCATTTCTCCCTCCCCCAGCTTCTGACAACTATCATTTTACTTTATGTTTCTATGAATTTGACTACCCTAGATACTTTGTGTGAGTGGAAACTTATACTATTTGCCTCTTTGTGACCAGTTTATTTCACTGAACATAATGTCCCCAAGGTTCATCCATGTTGTAATATCCATCAGAATTTCCTTACCTTTAAAAGCTGAAAAATATACTATTGCACATGTATAGCAAGTTTTATTTACCTATTCGTCTTCCAGTACATGTAGATTATGCTGCTATGAATATGGTTATGCAAATACTTCTTTGAGGATCTGCTTTCAGTTCTTTGGATATATACCTAGAAGTGGAATTGCTAGATCATATGGTAATTATATTTTTAATTTTTTGAGGAACCACCATACTGTTCTCCATAGTAGCTGCACCATTCTGCATTCCCACCAACAGTCACAAGTTCACATCCTCACCAACAGTTCCAACATCCACAACAGTTCCAACTTCTCCACATTCTCACCAACACTTGTTTTCCATTTTTGTGATAGTAACCATCCTAGTGGATATAAAGTGATATCTTATTGTAGTTTGAGTTTGCATTTCCTGAATGATTACTGATGTTGAGCATCTTTCATATGTTTTGTGGCCATTTGTGTCTCATCTTCGGGCAGTCGTTCATTTTTAAACATCCGTGAGGTGCCCATTAAAGCCTTGTGCCCAGTGCTAGAGAAACAAAGATGATTAGAGTAAGTTTCTAGGTCACAAGAAGTATATAGTATACTTAGGAAACTAACCTGTCAACAAGTGACTCTGAAACAAAGTGGTGAGTATCCTGGGAGAGGTATACACAAAGTGCTTTCTTGTCATTCATCTTACCTTGTTTCTCTAGTATTCTCTTTTTAGTATTTGCTTCTGAATATACTGGTGGCCATTGGTGGTTCTTTCTTCAGAGATAATTAATAAGTTTGCCCCTTCAGCTACTTACACTCACCTTTTATTATTCATTGGCTATTGCAACAGGGTTGAATTTCCTCAGGTCCTCAGCTGACCAAAATAAAGTGATATAAGCCTCTCGAGCTAATTTTAGTCATCACACAACTACTTGTGGCCTGTCATCATGCCCAGGATATGACATATTTCCTCACTGTCAGTCCATAAATTCTATAGGAATTTATCTCTGAAACTAATTGATAAGGTCAACATTCTCTCCCTCAACAGTTGTTCTGTACTTACTGCCGTGTAAACATAGTCCAAACACTGTACTGCTTTTTTTTCCCCAGTCCTAACGTCCTCTTTGGTAAAGACTTAGGAAGAGCCATCAGGAGAAGGAATAGAGAGAAATATGAGAGAAGATCTGTTACCAACATGTGATTAGTTGACCTGGGGTCCTTCCTATACTTGTTAAATCATCACTGATCAAGAAAATTATTTCTTTAAAATTTCGAGCTTACATTGGGTCAGCCATGGTTCTTAAAGTGTTACTAATCCAACTACTTGGTTCAAGCCACAAACCTAATACCTTCATGGTATGATAATAGAAATACATTCATTTTCTCTGAGGATAACTAAAATAGTAGCAGACTCAGATTTATGTAAAATATAACCTACTAAGGACTCAGAACAGATCTCTCCTTGCAAGGAAAGTATCAGTGATTCCCACTAGGCTAATATTTAGCCATTAATCACCCATTAACCTTTGACTTAATTTGTTATGTTCTTTAGTCATATGTGTGTCAGCCTGTGGTAATTTGGTATTTCTTAGAAATCACTGCTGCTGCAGTATCCTGGGATAGCCAAAACAGGGCAACATTTACTCAAATCTACCAAAATAGCTCCACTTATAGCCTGTCATTTATTTGTACCCTGAGACAACATCTTCTGTGTATAACAATGTGATCCTGTTTATATGTTTTTTAAGCTGGACAAGAATAGATGCTAAAAGTCACTCACAATTATTACTGACAGTTGAATATAACTTCCATTCTAGAATTTGAACATATTGTGACTTAAATGTCTATTTGGGATAATATTTAAGAATTTGATGTCACTCTGTTTCCTGAGATTTATATCCTGAGAGATTTTGTCTGTAAATTATAACAAATAAAAGAGTAAGTACCTAACAGAAATCTGCTATGCTCCTGACAGTTTGTAGTGATACAGCAAAATGGTATCAAAGCACTATCCTTGTACAGTATCATATCAATATCTGGGAGCTTTTTATAAAGGCAAATTCTCTTTGAAATGGAAAAAATTCCTTAAAAAGACAGCAGTTTCAAATGAACCCAAGAATAAATAGAAAATTTGAATAGCTATGTAACTATGGAGAATAAATGTATAAAAACTATATACTCAAAGATACAAAACTTTACTGAAGGAAATTAAATAAGATCTTTGTCATGCATAAATTGGAAGCCCCAAAATTAGGATGGTAAGTCTCATCATATTGGATCAATGCAGTAGCAATCAAAATTCTGCTAAGTTTATTCTAAAATCTATATGAAAATTCCAAGAACCCAGAATAGCCAAAACAGTTCTGAAAAAGAAGAACAAGTTTAGAGGACAAACAATACCTGATTTTGAAGGCTTACTGTAAAGCTACCATATTCAACCCAGTTTGGAACAGATGGAGAACCCAGAGATCTATCTACACATACATGACCCGGTTGATTTTCACAGATATGCTAGAGTAATTTAATGGTACTAAAACAATTGGATATGCATATGGGGGGAAAATGAAACCCTATTCTTATTTAATACCAAACCAAAAATCAACTTGAAATGAACCGTGGAAGTAAGAGCTAAAACTATCAGACTTCCGGAAGAAAAGGTATGATGAATAAACATAGGATAATTATTGTGACATTGGGTTAGGCAAAGATTTCTTAAAGAAAACACAAACCATGAAATAAATGCAATTTTATAGACCTGACTCCACACCTACTGAATTATAACCTCTATTGGTGGAGCTCAGGAACCTGTTTTAACAATCTCTCCAGATGATTCTTTTGCACACTATACTTTGAGATGCTTCATGAGTGTTAAAACATATTACCATGTGAGTATACAAATTTTCCCCTCATTCCACCATTAAAATAACTGGAGAGTAGGAGAAGTATGGAAAAGACATGTGATTCTTTAAAATTTTTTTTTTTCAACGTTTTTTATTTATTTTTGGGACAGAGAGAGACAGACCATGAACGGGGGAGGGGCAGAGAGAGAGGGAGACACAGAATCGGAAACAGGCTCCAGGCTCCGAGCCATCAGCCCAGAGCCTGACGCGGGGCTCGAACTCATGGACCGCGAGATCGTGACCTGGCTGAAGTCGGACGCTTAACCGACTGCGCCACCCAGGCGCCCCGACATGTGATTCTTTAAAACCAAACCAGGCAAAAAAAACTGAGACAATGAGGAGTTGAGACAAATTAGTGTCCAGCATGGTACATACCCCCAGGAAGCAGGATGACATGGTCCAGAATTGAGAGTAGGAAATAATGAGTATGTAATAATGTTTGAGGAGTGAGAATCTTCAGGAAGTTGTCTGAATCTTGAGATTTTTTTTTTTTTTTAAGAGGAGGAGATCAGGAGATTGGACTATATAATTTTTCAAGAAACTCAAGTTAGTAATTTTAAGAACATTTTCCAAGTTCCTTCTGTTGACTGAACAATGTTTTATTGAACCCAATACTACTCTAAGGTTTCCACATGGGTTTCTATGTTCATAAGAATTACTGAATGTATTTTATTTACTCCTCAATTATCTAACAAATATTCATTTAAGGAATTTGTGAACTAATTGAAAGCATACTTCTCTCGGCATTATCTGATATTATTTAAACAGGAACATTTCGGGGCGCCTGGGTGGCGCAGTCGGTTAAGCGTCCGACTTCAGCTCAGGTCACAATCTCGCGGTCCGTGAGTTCGAGCCCCGCGTTGGGCTCTGGGCTGATGGCTCAGAGCCTGGAGCCTGCTTCCGATTCTGTATCTCCCTCTCTCTCTGCCCCTCTCCCGTTCATGCTCTGTCTGTCTCTGTCTCAAAAATAAATAAACGTTAAAAAATAAAAAAAAAATAAACAGGAACATTTCACAAATAGGTCCATATCAAGGTGAATGCATTGCTATTAATTTTGTAGAGTCATGTCATCTCTGTCCACGCTATAACTTTGGTATTGGTTTATACATTTGAGGATGGTATGTAGAGTTTACGAGAAAGCCTCCTGAAGGTACATCTTTAGAAGGCCCAGAAAAACACTCTGTCCATTTAAAATGTGTGCTTCACAGGAAAGAGTATCCAATGGAAAAAAGACAGTTTCTTTAGCAAATGTTTCTGGGAGAACTGGACAGCAACATACAGAAGAATGAAACTGGACCACTTTCTTACACCATACACAAAAATAAATTCAAAGTGGGTGAAAGACCTAAATGTAAGCAAACCATCAAAATCTCAGAAGAGAAAACAGGCAGCAACCTCTTTGACCTCAGCTACAGCAACTTCTTACTTGACATGTCTCCAAAGGGAGGGGAAATAAAAGCAAAAATGAACTATTGGGACCTCATCAAGGTAAAAAGCTTCTGCACAGCAAAGGAAACAAGCAACAAAACTAAAAGACAGCCAATGTAATGCAAGAAGGTATTTGTAAATGACATATCAGATAAAGGATTAGTATCCAAAATCTATAAAGAATATACCAAACTCAAAACCCAAAAAAAACAAATAATCCAGTGAAGAAATGGGCAGAAGACATGAATAGACACTTTTCCAAAGAACACATCCAAATGGCTAACAGACATGTGTACAGATGCTTAATATTGCCCATTATCACAGAAATACAAATCAAAACACATTGAGATACCACCTCACACCAATCAGAGTGGCTAAAATTAACAAGTCAGGAAATAACAGATGTTGGTGAGGATGAGGAGAAAGGGGAACCCTCTTTGCATTGCTGGTGGGAATGCAAACTGGTGCAGCCACTCTTGAAAACAGTGTGGAGGTTCCTCAAAAAATTAAAAATAGAATTACCCTGTGACCCAGCAATAGCATTACAAGAATTTATCCAAAGGATACAGGAGGGCTGATTCATAGGGACACATGTACCGCAATGTTTATGGCAGTGCTATTAACAATAGCCAAATAATGGAAGAGCCTAAATGTCCATCAACTGATGAATGGATAAAGAAGGCGTGGTATATATATTTAATGGAATACTACTCTGCAATGAAAAAGAATGAAATCTTGCCATTTGCAACAACATGGATGGAACGTGAGGGTATTATGATAAGTAAAATAAGTCAGTCAGAGAAAGACATATATGTTTTCACTCATATGTGGAAGTTGAGAAACTTAACAGAAGACCATGGGGGAAAGGAAAGAAAAAAAAAGTTACAAACAGAGAGGGAGGCAAACCATAGGAGACTCTTAAATACAGAGAACAAGCTGAGGGTTGATTGGGGTGGGGAGCAGGAGGTGGGGAAAATGGGTAATGGGCATTGAGGAGGGCACTTGCTGAGATGAGCATTGGGTGTTGTATGTAAGTGATGAATCACGGGAATCTACTCCTGAAGTCAAGAGCATGCTGTATACTCTGTATGTTAGCTAATTTGACAATGAATTATAAAAAAATAAAAATAAAAAAATAAAATAAAATGTGTGCTTCATATCATAAATTTAATGTAGTGTGGATTACAATGCAGTCCAAGACAAACAGGTAAAAGCACTTGGAAAAGCATCTAATAGAGCATATGTAGTATATAATTTAATATTTAAAAATGTATAAAATGGTTCTTGGTATGTAGTAAACGTGACACAAGTGTTTGATAAGGAAATGAATTCAATAAAATATGTGCATGTATTTATTGTTGAATACCTACCATATGGCAGGCACTGAGCAAAATGCTGGAGTTAAATGATGACCTAAAAGGAAAAGACCCTTGTCTCCATGGAACTTAGGGTCTAAAAGTTAGACAATGAAATAATCACATAAATAAAGATGTAATTAATTGTAATAAAAAGATATCTGGTTCAATAAGTACTATGATGTAGTCTGATGAGTCAAAGAGGTTTTTCATAGAGGAAGTAATTCCTGAACTAAGTTCTGAGTCATCAGTAGGAATTAACTAGGCCAAGGAAAGAGCATGTGTTAATTCTCTGGGTAAGAAATAAAAATGTCACCTTTTTGAAAAGGGAGCAGGTTAATTTGACTGCTATAAAGAGTATGAGGCCTAAAGGGGCTTATAGTAAAATATAGTAGGTAGCTAGGTGTTATTTTCTACAAATCTTTGAAGCCATGCTGAGAAAAGGCTATAGATCCTCGTCCCAAAATCAATGAAGGACAGCAGAGGTTTTAAGTACAAAATGAGTATGTCTGTGTGAATGTGTATATCTACACGTAAGCATGCATATGAGAGAAGAGAAAGAGAAAGAAGCACTAATTGAAGGGAGAATTGTGGCCCCAGTTTGGAGAATGGGATATGGGGTGCAAGGGCAAGAGTGGCAGGGAGATAGCCAGGTGGCTAATATAGTCATCCAGGAAAGAAATAGTGATGTCTTAGACTAAAGAATTAAGATGGTAGGTGTGGCTTTAGGGAGAAGTAGATAGATTTACCCAGTTAAACCAATAAAATCGGTTACTGGACTGGATTTGGGGGAAAGGTGATAAAGAAAGCAGTATTAGGATGACTCATGGGTTTTCATTTTATATGTCTTTCATTGATATAAAGAAGTGTGGAAGAAGCAGGAGGTTTTGGAGAAGAGATTGTAATTTGGCTTTAGGTGTTTTGAGTTTGAGGTTGCTTTGTGATTTTTCAAGTAGAGCCAGGAGGTAGGCAGTTGCTATTTGGGATTTGAGCTCGAGAATGGCTTAAAGTTGGAGATATAAATTTGGGAGTTAACTATGTTTACTTGGTAATGGAAGTCACGTGCATGGATGAGTTTGTATAGAGATTATAGAGTAAGAGGATTACAGACTTTGTGATGAATCCTGAGGAATTTCAGTGTTTAATGACTGCACAGAGGAAGCAGAGACTTCAGACAGATAAGAATAGCAGAGAAGCAGGAGCCATCAAAGGAGGAAGTGTATCTAGAAGAATGGGATGATCAACAGTGTGGAATGCTGCTGAGAACTGGTGACAAGGACTGGACAAAAAAAAAAAAAAAAAGCAATAGGACAGTCACTACCGGCATTGGACAAGGCAGTTTTGGGGGAGTGTAGGGGCAGATGATCGACTGAGGTGAATTGAAGAGTATGTTCTAGAAAATAGCAAATTGGATCAAACAGACTAATTTCTGTTCAGGGGTGGAGGAGCCTTAGTCTAAAGTTCTGCTCACAGATTCCAAAATGTGAATGAAACAGTCCAGGAACTGATTATCTCTATCACAAACCAAAGGATGCAAGTTAGCATCTTCAGTAATAGGATAAACTGACATCCTGTGCCTCCTAATGGGATTATCTTAGAAGGATCCAACAGAACTTCTGTAGACTTTCAGCCAACACTGCATAATCTGAATTCAGTCATGAGCAAACAATCAAACCCAAACTGCACTGGCCTATACTCTTGGAACTCCATGTCATTAAAGAAAAAGGAAGGCAGAGGCACTGCTTCAGATCAAAGGTGACTGAACCACCACCTAACTAAATGTAATGTGTGGTATTGAATTGAATCCTGAATCCAAAAGGAAAAAAATGCAATAGAAGACATTACTGGGACAATTGATGAAATTTGAATATGTATTGTATATTCAATACTAATAGTCTTTCAGTAATGTTAAATTCCCTGAATTAGATTTTACTCCTGTGATTGTGTAAGAAAACATCCTTGATCTTAGGAGATACATGTTGAACTATTTAAGATCTCAAAGCTGCAATTTACTTTCAAATGATTTAGCAAAATTAACATGCATGTATGTATATAATGTATATACGCACAGACACAGACAAAGCAAATGTGACAAAATGATAGCAATTGCTGACTCTATTCTTGCAAGATTTCTGTAAATTTAAAATTTACGAAAAAGTCTATTGTGCTATTTGTGCAGTATTTCTGTAAATTTGAATTTCTCCACAGTAAAAAAAAAAAATGAAAAGTTTAGCAACTATCAGAGCTCCACACCATCTGCTAATATTTGTTATTCACAAAATGTGTCATACACAGATTAGAAAGAACAACTTTGGATATTGTGAGTATTAGTAACAGCATTCATCCATGGCCATCCATATAATTCGAAACCTAATTTCAGTGGTTAACAGAGAAACCAGGACAGATAGCTCCCATGACTTTTCCTTCATAAGACATTCTACTAAAATTGTGAGACTCTTTACTCTCACAAATCATCACAATAATTCTACATGAGAACTTAACTAAATTCAACTAGCATCCATGGAGACAACTAAGTGTAAATCTGAATTCTAGGTATTGTAGAGAATGTGGAAATGAATGTGACCATCAGGGCTCTCAAGAAGCATGTGATCCAGTGTTGGTGCTCAGACAAGACGCCACTACCACAAAAAATTGTGAAAACACAATAAATGAACTTCAAAGGAAGAAGAAGCCTACAGAGCAATATCTCTCAGCCTCTGAATTGGCCAGAATGGTAAAATGTCACTGCCAGCTAAAATGTCGGGGAAATTTACATACAAGAAGGATATGAGAAAGCTACTTTCACTATCATTTTATAGAGAGGGCATATTAATACCAAAAACAATGAAGGACAATATCCAAGTAAAGTTCTTGAAAATGAAATGAATTTCGTTTTGATAGGAAAAAAAAAAAAAAAAAGATAATAAAAGCTCAGTGAATAGTGCCAGCCAAAGAACTTAAAGAGTTCTGAGAAAGTCTAAACATTTTTTTTTAATATTGAAAGGAAATATTCAGACTCACTTGAGTCTTTAAGCAGCTATGCTAGTTGCAGGAAATAGAAATAGGTTTTGAGTAATTCACATGTGGGAAACCTACAAACATGAAAAAGGCCTGTTTTATTTTCTATAGCACATCATGGGCATTAAGTGAGCTACAGATGCATAATTGGGGTAGCTGTAGTAAATATTGAACTGAGTAAATAGTGTCTTGAAGTTTTGAAAGCTTGAAACTCACTTCAAAAGCATTTAAGAAAATATGAGAAAATTTGCTTATTTAAGAAGAAAAAATGTATGTGGGTATATCATATAGATAGACACACATACACATATTCTTTGTAAAAAATTTTTAAATAATGCTTTAAATTGAGAGAAATACTGACTTACATTGTAGATACTGCTATTGACTTAATCTTTCCAAATTTTCCTAATTTTAACTAAAAAAATATAATACCTGTTCAATATGAAAAGCAAAGATTAAAAGGTATAATATCGGGGTGCCTGGGTGGCTCAGTCTGTTAAGCATCTGACTCTTGATTTTGGCTCAGGTCATGATCTAGCAGTTTATGAGCTCGAGCACTGTGTTGGCTCTGTGTTGACAGTGTAGAGCCTGCTTGGGATTCTCTCTCTCTCTGCGCAACGTGTTCTCTCTTTCAAAATAAATAAACTTAAAACAACTTAAATAAACTAAAATAATAAATAAAAGGCATAATATCACATTTTTGTAATACTAAAACATTTTGACCTACTGATCAGTGTTTCCAGTGGGTATATTTAAAATCAGACTTTTCGGGGTGCCTGGGTGGCTCAGTTGGTTAAGCGTCTGACTTCAGCTCAGATCATGATCTCACAGCTCATGAATTCGAGCCCCATGTCAGGCTCTGTGCTGACAGCTCAGAGCTTGGAGCCTGCTTTGGATTCTGTGTCTCCCTCTTTCTCTGACCCTCCCCCACTCACGCTCTGTCTCTGTCTCTCTCTCAAAAAAATAAACATTAAAAAAATAAAATCAGGCTTTTCAACTCAATACAACAATGAAACTTGCTCTTTTGGATAATTCAGTGAACTCACCATATAATTAAAAAGAAAACAGTTACATGATAGTAAAGGAAGTTTGTGGAAAACAAAAAAATGTCGTTTTTTGGTCTTGTTTCCATAAATAACATGTTTGGAAGCAGTTAATTTACATATGGTTAAAACAAACTTGCAGACATTAAACATGCATCCATTTTTCATTGTACTTATAAGTTACATTCTACCAAGTACCCTAATGGAAGCTGTGTAGTAAACTTCATTACAGTTCAAGTTTTCCCACTTAAAAAGTTTGGTTCAATATTAATGACTTCTTCATTCTGTAACATCCTGCTAAAGCTTCTGGCCGGTTCACTAATGATGAAAGTTATCTTCTGGCTTTCTGACTGCTGTGTCCTAGAGATGCATTGTAAAGAGCAAGGTGCATACTTAACAGTCAAGAGGAAATCCTGCACTAAGGATGGTGTCAATCAAACCAGCTCTCCTGCTCTTTTTATTATCAGAAAATTGCAGCTAAAGATGGATGCAACTGACAAAATAAACAGGAATGCAAAACTGGAAAAATTTGAGATCTCCTTACTATATCCTTATCACAGATCATTGAAATGAAGTTCGATCATGATGTCATCAGAATTAGAAATATATCTTATTAGTGGATTTGTTGACAGAGATAAATATTTCTTAAGATTCTCAAAACATTCTGGCTTTGTATCACTTGTCTAGTCCAGCCTGTGGGATTCAGTAAGAGACTTGTTTGCTGATCCTATCGCCTCAGTCTTTAACGCATCTATTGCTACAGATTCCAGCCATTGTTACCAAGATCTGGGTATTATCTGTGCTACAACCCCTGGCAGAGGAAAAAGGGCCATGAAAGAGTGATACCTGCGTGCTATTATCAATACTCTACTCTGCCTCAGTTTCTTCATCCCCGTTGGAGTAATTACCTAGCTTTCTCCCCTGCCCCGCTTCTCACAGAGTGTGTGCTAATAGCACCATGGACATTATGCACATGAAATTACTACCTCCCTAGTGGTATCTAGAAAAATAACTCTTGGGGATTTCAAGGCGTGAATAGAATGCAGGGAAGTGTGAGGTTCCGTGATGCTGGAACAATGCCGGTAAGGCTGCTTGTTATTCAAAGCTTCAGTGGCACAAGAAATAGATTTGAATAGATTAGATCTATTACTCAGGTGTTTCCTGCGATTTGCTTATTTACCCACCTTAGAGAAGAAATAGCTGAGAAGAAACACTATTGGATAATAGGGAGTAAAGCAGGAAAAAATATGGCTCAGTGGAGCTATTTATGACAACTGCAGTTCATTGCCATGTTTCCTATTTTCCTCTGCCCCGAAGTTCGAACAGAACTCCTTTTCAGGATGGCTTTTTTCAAAAAGAGTCCTTGGAATGTGATTTGTTTTTTGTTTTTGTTTTTGTTTTTGTTTCTGTTTTATTTAGAAGCAAGCCGCTGGGATTTAATATTTAAACTTTCTGAACTATATTTTTACAAATCTGGGCTGTGGGATAGACAACCTTCTAATCCCAAAGATAATCTTGGTTTATATGGCTTATTGAAACTAGTCATCAAATATTTTACTTAAAGGAATTTTCTTTTTTTCTTTTTTCTTATGCTGCAACTTTGTATATCCACAGACTTGATTCTGATAAGTTAGCTTTTGATTCCTAAATATGAATGCATAAGGAAGGAGAGAAAAAGCTTTAATGATTTTGCTCTGTTACATTTTATGTTTAAATGCGTCATTATAACCAATGTGTGCTAAATTGAAAGCATGCATGGGGAGGAGGGAGTTAAAACTTGTTTCATTGATATTCTCAAGACTATAAACACACCCAGGGGTACTTAGGGGCAAACCAGTCAAGTCAGAGTTCATTCAGGTGTCAGCATAATAATGTGGAAAGGGCATCCACTCTGTGAAGGCAAGAGGGAGGGACAACGATATCCACCAATAAGGAATGCCAAGATGGTAGGTAATGTCTCTCTTGCTATTTTTGAAAACCATGTGGGTCAGCATATACAAGCCTGGCAAAGCAAACAACTATTTCTTCACAAACTAGAACCAGCTCTTTAATATCAGAAAGTACTTTGCTAGTTGGTCATGGTTATTACTAAACTTCTCTTCTGCCACCATTTGATCTTTATGTTATTTCATATTTAGGAAATGGATTCTTACTATTTTCCTTACTTAACAATTGGTGTGTCTGTATATAAATGGTTTTATAATATAAAAACTGCTCTGCAACTTACCAGGAGCATCTTTTCATGTCAGGCCACGTTATCTGGTTCTTTTTGGTGGTTGCAGAGTATTTCAAATTCTGGGTATAATTATTTACAAAGGCAATTCTGTATTGAGGTTGTGCTCCACCTCCATTTTTTCCTGCTTATACAATTATTCATTCAACTGATGTTTTTTTCGTCCGTCCCCAAGTATCAATTATTAGAATGAATTTTAGAGTGGTGGTGAGCCTGGATACCAGTGGCTTGGCATTGATTAAACACTGAGATAAGACTGGCATGGTCTCATTAATGAGTTCTTAGAGACACTAGTTGACCTGATAGAGATAACAAAGAGATTTGGTGGTTTTACCAGTACTGATTATTTCTTTTTCTCTCTCTCTCTTTTTTTAAATTCTAACTTTACTTTTTAAATTAGTTAGCATAGTACTGATTATTTCTAACTTTGTGTTAAGATTTGAAATATTTTTAAAATAAATTATATATTCATGTATACCTTCTATGCATCAACCATAGTGCTGTGTTTTCTTCTAATATTAAACTGTTACTGAGTGAGATAAAGAATTCAATAACAATAGCTGACATTTATTGTAAATTTTCTAATTTTAATTGTGACATAAATATTACTATACATATGTGGCATGTATAGTTGCGGGTAGGTATAGTTGTATAAACCATGTATGTACTAAACAATCACAATAAAATTAATACTTATGTGCTCACCACTCAAGTTAGGAAATAAAACTTGATTTGCATCTCCTCCCTCCCCACCCCACCCCCAGTTACCGCCATATTGAATTTTGTCTTAATAATTCCCATTGTTTTCTGTATAGCTTAGTCACCTAGTTTTATGACAGGAGCACCTAGATATGTGCTCCTAAGCAATACATTTACTTTTCTTTATTTTTGAGTCACATGTAAGTGGTGTCATACAGTATGTATGCTTCTGGGACTTGCTGTTTTTGATCATCATTCTGTTTTTGAAGAGTCATCCATGTTTATATTTGTAGTGGGTTCATTTTTACTAATGTACTGTATTACATTACATAAATAAAGCACATTCTATTTGTCCATTTTACTGGTAATGAGTATTTGGGTTGCTCCCAGGTTTTTGCTATTATAACCTAACACAGTAATGCTGTAAGAAATAGTTTTCTACTTGTCTTCTAATGCACCTATGTAAGACTTTCTGTAGACAGTGGCATTCCAACTTTTGCCCAAGACACGCAATAAAAAAATATTTGTTTTTTCACAATTCAGTTAACACACATACATAATGTGTGAAAAAAAAGCAATTTCACAAAACATTATTTACCCTTACTAATTGTAGTGCATTCTGATATTTCTATTTAATTCTATTTCATTTTAAATGAGTGTGTCATAACCCACAGTTGGAAATACACTGCCTTTGAATATATACATAGGAGTGGAAGTATTGTGTCATTGCATATGCACACATCCAATTTTTGTAGATGATGCCCAACCCTTTTCCAGTGACCCTTTGTGGTTCTTTCTTCATTTCTTCATTCTTTCAATCCTTTGACTGCTTTTCAGTTGGTCTGTTTTTCTTTTTCTTAATAATTCATAAGGTATACTTCACATAGTCTGGATGCTGATTCATCAGCAGCTAAATATATTGCAAATATCTTGGCCAATTTGTAGCTTATTTTTTCACTCAATGGTGTCATTTGATGAACAAAAGTTCTTAATTTTTAAATCTTCCCTGAGGTTGTTGATTTTTAGACCTTGCATGAGAACTCCCTTTTTTAGCTTGAGGTCATGAAGATCTTCTGTTATGTAATGTTTTGAAAGGTTTATATGTAATGTTTTGAAAGGTTTATACTTTGCTTTATAAATCTTTAACCAATCTGAAATTAATATATGCTGTAAAGTAGGAGACAGATTTCATTTTTTTCCAAATTGGGTACACTAAATTATTTCAGAACTATTACCTGCAGTGCCTTTTCTCCACTTCTGCAGTGCCCAGCTATATTATTCTATCTGTGTTGGCCTGTTTCTTCTGTGTGGGGCTGTTTCTAGACTCTGTTCTTTTTTTTTTTTTTTTTTAATATTTATTCATTTTGAGGGAGAAAGAATGAGTGGGGGAGGGGCAGAGAGAGAGGGAGAGAGAGTCCCAAGTAGGCTCCATACTGCCAGTACTGAGCCTTACATGGGGCTTGAACTCACAAACTGTGAGATCATGATCTGAGCCGAAATCAGGACTCAGACCCTTAACCAACTAGGCTGTCCCTAGACTCTGTTTTATTCCACTGGTCTATTTGTCTGTCTCTGTACCAATCCCACACTGTCTTAATTATATGGCTTTGTAATAAGACTTGATATCTGGTAGGGCCAGATTCTTTAGCTTGCTGTTTTTTTCTTCAGTTAACTTGACCCTGGTCCCAAGGTCCTTGGACCTTATATAGGACCTTGGTCCTATATAAATTTTTAAAATGAGTTTGGCAATTTCCCCAAAATAATCTTTGGACATTTTGATCAGAATTGCTTTGAATCTCTAGATCTATATGGGAAAAAGTGATTTTTTTAGGACAGAAAGTTTTCCTAACCAGGAAAATTACCTAACTCTCCATTTCATTTAGGTCTACTTCAATGTCTCTTAATATGTTTTATCATTTTCTGAAGAGAGATCTTTCCACTTATTGAATTTATTTATTAACACATTATATGTTTGTTGCTATTATACATTCATTAGGTAAAAATGTGATATATTTAAAAATATTTATTTTATATATACAACTTCTCTTTTCAGTCTGATACTTCTATTTTCAGTCATTTGAGTTTTGTACTGAAACTATAATATCATTTATAAATGACATTGTTTTTCTTCCTTTACGATTTTTATATTTTTCTTCTTATTGAATATCCTGGAGAAGGTCTCAAGAACACTTTGAAAGGAAGTGATGACAGCAGGCATCTTGTTGTGTTCCTGTTCTTAAGAGAATCTTCAGAAGTACTTATCACTAAGTGCTATGTGTACTTAGGTTTTGTTGTTTGTAGACAACGCTTGGTGTTATATATCTTCCATTACCCCTCTTGATTACTTTCTACTTTCCCCACCTGGCTTGGTGCCCTGGGTGGCTAACCTGTATAGGCCACTTCAGTGGCTTTTCTTGGCCTCCATTGGCTTCTTCTTGGGTTCAGTCACTGGAAACTGTAGAGGAAGAAGAGCAGAGGGAGGTAGAGAGGTGTCAGAGTTTACCTGGTTCTTTCACTGTGGATTCTTTTGTGGGCCATCTGCATTACTAAGGGGATAGTCCAGCTTTTTTCTATTTCTGTGTGGTTTTTCTTTCTCATTAACATAAAAAAATAGTGTAAAAAAGACCTTTTTTTTTAAAGAATAATTTTAGGTTCATAGCAAAATTGAGAAGGTACAGAGATTTTTCATGTACCTCCTAACCCTCCATATATATGGCCTCCTCCATTATCAGTATCACTCACCAAAGTGGTACATTTGTTACAAGTGATAAACCTACAATGACATATCATAATCACTCAAGTCCCTGGTTTATATTAGGGTTTACTCTTTGTGTTGTATCTTCTATGGGTTTGGATAAATGTATAATGATATGTAGCCATCATTATAGTACCATACAGAGTGTTTTCAGTGTCCTAAAAATCCTCTGTGCTTCACCTGTTTATCCCTCTCCCCCAACCCCTGACAACCACTGATCTTTTACTGTTTCCATAGTTTTGTCTTTTCTAGAATGTCATATAATTGGACTCATATAGTATGTAGCCTTCTCAGACTGACTTCTTTCATGTAGTAATATGCATTTATAGTCCATCTGTGTCTTTTCATAGGTTGATAATTCATTTCATTTTAGCTTTAAATAATATTCCATTGTCTGGATGCACCACAGTTTTATTTATACAGTCACCTAGTGAAGGACATTTTGGTTACTTCTAAGTTTTGGCAGTTCTGGGTAAAGTTGCTGTAACATCATGTGTAGGTATGTGTGTGGATGTAAGTTTTTACCTCGTTTGGGTAGGTACCACGTATGTGATTGCTGGATCCCATGCTAAGAATATGTTTACCTTTGTAAGGAACTGCCAAATTGTCTTCCAAAATGACTGTGCCATTTTGCATTCCAACCAGCAATGAATGAGTGTTCCTGTTGCTTCACATCCTCGCAGCATTTGGTGTTGTCAGTGTTCTGGGTCATTCCGAAAGGTGTGTAGTCGTACTTCATTGTTTTAATTTGCATTTCCCTGATGACACACTGTGTAGGCCATCTCTAGTCAACTTTTAGTTAGTAATTATAACTTAATTCCTCTGTAGTCAGAAAGTGTCATGTGTTTGATATCTTTGAAATTTCTTGAGGCTAGCTTTATGGCTTTAGTCCATGGTCAGTTTTTGCATAATTTTTATGACTGTTGAAACAATTGTATTCTGTCAGTGCTGAATGCAGTGTTCATCTTATCAACAAAAATTTTTTGAGGATCTACTGTGTGCCAAGTATTGTTTTAGTTGATGTAGATATAGCAGTAAACAAAGGTACAAAAATTCCTGCGTTTTTAGAGAGCACATCTAGGGGAGGAATTAAATTAAAAATTAATTAAACATGAAAATTAGTTAAGTGGGACATTTAATATATGCAATAATGATAGATGGTAAGGGGGAAAAATAAAGCAGGAGGAGGGTCAGAACTGCTGGAGGTGAAGTATGTTAGTATTAGTTAAAGATGGCCTCCCTAAGAAAGAGGCATCGGAGTCAAGCCTGAAGAAAGAAAGCCATGTGACTATTTATGAAATTGAATTTAAAAATGATGGCTATAATACTTGCATTTTATTCTAATCATTTTCATCAGCTTATTTTTTTTCTAAGATTTTTTTTTTCCAGTAATCTCTACACCCAATGTGGAGCTCTTTATAACCCTGATATCAAGAGTTCTATGTTCTACAAACTGAGTCATCCAGGTGCCCCTAGAAGTTCCATTTATTTATTTATTTATTTATTTATTTATTTATTTATTTATTGTTTATTTTTGAAGGAGAGAGAGATAGAGGATGAGCAGGAAGGGGCAGAGAGAGGGGGAGACACAAAATCCAAAGCAGGCTCCAGGCCCTGAGCTGTCAGCACAGAGCCAACGCAGGGCTCGAGCTCACAAACCGTGAGATTATGACTTGAGCCAAAATCGGAAGCTTAACCGACTGAGCCACCCACATGCCCCAGAAGTTCCTTTTAAAATCACTACAACTGTTCATATTTTCTCCATCAACCTGAAAATAATCTGTTGTTTTTCCAAAGAAACTACATTCAAGACAATTTTTGGAAATTTCTCCCATTTTGGACCTCTTCTCCCTCCCCAAATAATATTGTAACAATAGTGTTTTTTATAACTGTCTATAGGAAAATCACGATATTTAAATTATTCATCTAATCTACTAGTTTGAACACTTGATAAATAACATTTTCCTCCCTAGGAAGATACCTTCTTAGTGCTGACGAACCAATTTATAATTGGATCAAATGTCACTACATATCTCTGAATTTAATTTGTACTTTATTTCATTAACCCCCCCATCCTATTAGAAAAGTTTTAATGAGACTCAATAACTCCATCTTAATACTTAACTTGAATTTTCTAGCTCAGAGTAAAGTAGTTTTACATATTAAAGAAAAAGACATATTTTTTAATAATGATTTAATATATGTACAAATTATTTCTGGGCCTCAGATTTTTCATCTGTAAAAACCAAGTTGGTGTTCTGGTTTATTTTCCTGTTCAGTCGTCTACAATCTTGCTTACCAATATATCTTCCAAGATGAAGTTGTTACCAAGATTCTTCTTATTGAGTAAAGATCTTTGTTTTGGAGTATAATTTCTTAAGTTTCTTTGCTGATGGGGATCAGGGTACATATAGGAAAGTGCATAGAAATAGGGGAAAGCAGAAAAAAACAAAGGATTTGGAGCCTAACAACATGGTTGAAAGTTGGAACCTGAGTTGATGAAAATAGCCACAGGGGTTTTTAAGGAAGATGCTTAATATCCAATTTTAATTTTTTTGTGTTTCTGCAATGCAAATATTGTCTATTTCCCAAATGGTCAGAAGGGTACAGTGTAATTTTCAAAAGTTAATAATATGGCTCTCATGCAACTATAAAATGAACACATGTCAAAGATTTTCTTCAACTCATTAATTAATGCAGGAAACTATGATATTAAGACTAGTTCAAATGAGAATTTGAAGAAGAGCGATAAATCTGAAATCAGGAATGCTGAAATGAATTTGCTAATAGATGCAAAACTGGTTAATTTCTTACAGAGCAGTAACATTTTATGTTTGGGATCGATCTTTCCTGTAAAGCAGAAATGGATTGCATCTTTACTGGGCAAAATTCATTCCCACTGCTTTGGGCAAGAATCATTTGCATTACTATCAGTTTTTTACAACCCTGAGGGAGTTGTAAAACAGCCTAGTTAATAGAAAGATAATCAGAGGTGCACACCTGGATAAAGTCGGATAATCCCCAGTGGGTCCACTAGACCCTGCTCAGGCCTTCACTGAAAGGACACACAGTAAACTCCGTATTATCTGTTGCTCATTTTCAAGTCACTGACAATTTTTTTTTCCGAAGAGAGGACAAGTAGCACCCACCAAGTCATATGAAAAATATAAAGTATCAAATACTTGTTTGAGATGATGTGTTAAGGAAACAAAATAGCATAGGCAGAATGATGTGACAGGCTATATACTAATTTAATTCAGTAGAAACTGGAGTGCAAGACTTCAGTGATCCTACGAACAAAGTGTTTTCAAAGTCTTGGAGGAGGACATTGGATTGCTTAGGGTATGTAAACTGAGGGGGAAGCAATCTCATCTGGACTTTAATTGACAAGGAAACCACAACCACAGTTGACATCTTGGCTGTACTTTTCATAAAATGATACTCAAGTGTAAGAGTTAATTTCCTTCAACTTCTGTGGGGAAGCTTTGGAAAATGAAAAATTCCAAAACCTACTAAGTAATGGTGACATCTTCAACCATCGCAGCAATTGCATTGCTTTTCCAAAGACTAACACCTCACTATCCCTAAAGACCATAACTGCTCCTGACTTGGTAGCTAATATTAACAAAAACAATGCATAGGTGAACAGAGATAGGCTTTTATCAGCAGTGGCTTTTGAAGTGTACCCATTGATAGTGGCTGAGGATTCTTATCTACTTTGTATATCCCTGTCCCTATCAGAGACTGCAATCAGTTTGATAAGTTTGGGGTTAACTAGAGAGATCAGAGATCTAGCTGGATTTGGTTCCAACAACCAAATAAAAATCTGAAGGTGCCTGTTCTAGACTTCTTTTAATGCTACAGTGCCATTTTGCAATCTTTGGGAGAAATTCAGGACTGGTTCCAAGAGGCAGCATAGAAGTGTGTTAAGAGTTCTTGTTCTATAGCCATACTCCTTGAGTTTAGATCGTGATTCTACCTCTTACCAGTCATAAAGCCCTGGGTAAGTCACCTACTTCTTTCTGGTTTGGGTTCCTTAATTGTAAAACAGGATGACAGGTATACCATTTTCATAGAGTCAAAATGAGCATTAAATAAACAAATTTGTGTAAAATAAGCCTGACACATATTAAGTACCATATACATGTTAGCTTTTGTTCTAAGTTGACAGTTTTATTTTACAAGATCAAGGCTGAGAAATGTTTCCATGAGGAATATACTTTCAAATATATTTAAATAACATATATGTATACATGCACATATGTAGATACACATGTGTGCATCATATATACACACACACACACACACACACACACACACACACACATATACATATGTAATTTACCAGAGATGTATGAATCAGCATTTTACCAGAGAGATAGAACAGGTAAGATACGTACACATATGCACATACTACTTAGAGAAAACATTTAGGTAGCATTTATTTTAAAAATTGTGTATATACACAGAGAGAGAGAAGGAGAGAAATTGATTTAAAGGCATTGGCATCTGCAACTGTGGGGTCTGCCTGGACAAGGACAGAGGGCAGGCCCAACAAGCTGGAAGCTCTTGGGCAGCAGCTAACACTGCAGAGCACAGGCAAAATTTCTTCTTTCTCAAAGAAATCTTAGTTTCACTCTTAAGGCCTGTCAATGGATTAGGTGAGGCTCACCCATATGATTGAGGAGAATCTCCTTAAAATCAACTGACTGTAGATGTCAACCACATCTGCAAAAATACCTTTATAGTAGCAACTAGATCAGTGTTTGAATAAGTAAGTTGACACATAAAACATGTAACCATCATAAGAGGCTTTCAATTTCAGATTGTGCCTCCTGATATCTAGGCTATTTAATAAAAGATTATGAGGGAGATTTTCATCTGGGCACTACTACTCCTACTGTGCTGGAATCTTTTGTTTTCAACTCTGAGAGATACAATTACATAGGTTTTTGTTAACAATATCCAGCTGCCAATATCCAGTAGCTACTTTCCCTTTATTTTTTTCCATTTGAGAAGCATTTTAAGAAAATCCCCAAGAGATCAGTTGTTCTTGGCACAAGGGTTTGTCACTTTCCACCATTCACTTGGGACCCAACTTTTCTCCTATTAAGACCCTTGAAATCACAGAATCTCAGAAGCTGAAGACCCACCCTCCTTCATTTTACAACAGAAGCACAGATGCCAAGTGATCCAAAAATCACACAGCAAATAAGTGAAACAAGAAGACAGCAAGGTTTTCTTACTTCCACGTGAATCTTTAATCCCTCCTGATCTTTTCCACTCGTCTTTTCTCAGGCTACACATTTTCCTCAGCTATTCAGAGTAGAATGGCAAAAACCTTAGCATTACTCCAGACTTTTTCAAGAAACTTAATGTTGAATCAGGTAGTTATAATTTCATTTTTTCCCTCTTACTTACAGAAGTGGGGGTGAATGGTGGAATACATGATAATATAATGCTGTAGATAAGCACAAAAAAATCTAAAGAGAGAATTGGTACTTCAGTTTGAATCACTAAAAATCTAAATGAATGTTCATTTCTAAAATGTCTCAACCTATATAAAAATGGGTAGAGAGCTCTGTTTCATTATTATATAGACCAGTAACAGCTTCAAAAGGTATCATCGAGAAACCAGTGGATTCATTTCAAGTGGACACTCATTCTTGTGGATATTGAGAACACAGTCAGCCTTGAATTAGCATTACCTGTGAGCATGTCTGTCTCCTTATACGCTGTGCAGAAATCCTTGGGTAATCAAATATCATTCATCTGTTTTAACCTCTAGTGCCTAGAACAGTCCTTGACACATCTGGCAATTAATATATGAGATGAATTAGGTGCACTCCTAGATTTAAGGTCTTCTGCTTGCCTTAATATAAACGGTTTGTAATGGCAAAACACTTCCCAGTTCTTATGAGATGGAGCAAATAGCTATTACTTATTAGTTACTCATAAGATATATTTTAAAAATAGGTTCATTGTATTTATACTGGAGCTATCATCAGATGTTTTCAAAGAGTAATGACAAGGCAAGAAGATAATATGACATTAGAAATAACACTGTGAGTTATTACTTTGCTTCCTTATATATAGTGAGAATGGGACATGAGCTATATTATAGTTTGTTGTGAATATGTTCCCTTTTTTCCATTTAAAAGGGGCTTAATGATAAAGATAAGAATTAATGTTTAGTATTTACTTAGTACTATTTTGCCCATTTAATTAAATGTTGGGCTTATAATAAATAAAAAAGCAATGCATCAGACTTTTATAGCTTTGTTATAGGTATACAGGACTTGTGAAGTTATGTTTACATTACTATAGGGTCAAATGTGAAGGAAGAAAAAAGTGAAATGGCTAAAACACAGAAGAGTTTCTTTTGGAAGAGAGATTGAGTTATCATGATCCCACCAGGAGACATTATAGTAGAAGTAGATCGTCTCCTTGTCTAAGCCACGGGCAGATGTCATTATTCAGCAAGATCTTAGTTAGGAAGTCCTCTGTGGGTAGTATTTGTTGAAAGTTGAAACTGTTTCCAATTTGGTGTTTAAAATCATTCTTTGATAGACCTACCTTTCTTTTTTTTTAATTTTTTTAACATTTATTCATTTTTGAGAGAAATATAGAGACAGAATGTGAGTGGAGGAGGGGTAGATAGAGAGGGAGACACAGAATCTGAAGCAGACTCCAGCACTGAGCTGTCAGCACAGAGCCCGATGTGGGGCTCAAACTCATGGACCCTGAGATCATGACCTGAGCTGATGTAGGACGCTTAACCGACTGAGCCACCCAGGTGCCCCATAGATAGACCTACATTTCTTAAAAAGAAGTAGAATTCTATGACAAACTCAGTCTCAGGAAGGAAGTTCATATGTTTTAGAGCAAAGTCTGTGAAATGTACTGTACTTGAATTTCTTAATTTTCAGTATTTGGCACCAATATTTTATCACCATTGAGAGGGTTATGCATTTCTCTATAAGGCTTGAGCCCCTGGAGGGTAGGGACAGTGTACTTGTCATATGCACCCTAGAACTTGACACGTGTAATAATAGTAGCAGCAGTTTCCATCTATTGAACGTTTATTTAATGGTCAGCAATTACATTAATTTAATAACATCAAAATATCAATTAACTTAATAAATTCTATTTAATGTGGACATAGCTCTAGGCACTTTAAACATATTACGGTGCTTGATGCTTACACCAGCTTTATGAGGTGGATTTATTATCTCCATTGTAAAGGGGAGAACTAGAATCAGAGTTATCTAGGAATCTAACTAGGAAGTGGCAGAGCCCCTTATTCCAAGGTGATATTTGTTAGATTCCCCTAGGCCTGCTTCCTTTTCTCCACGGGGTCTGCACTCAAGAGATGTTGAATGAATGGATGCTCTTCTTTAAAGTCTGTATAAACTATGTGACAGTTGCCCGGTATGCATGCAATTTTAAGGATCTAATGAGACATTTAAACTTTAAGGAATTAATACTCCACTGAAATCATCTTGAGTAAGGTTTATGATTATGATATGAAAGTGTGATGAATTGACACATAATTCTTATCAATGATTACACAATGCAAAATGTACAAAATTCTCCCGATCTCTGTAGGTAAAACGTTTTGCCAAACACCATAAGTCCTATCACTGTAAGAAAGCATTGGCAAACTGTCATTGACCACTGACTGCCAAGCTTGAATCCAGTCTTGAAAACAAAAAAGTGATCCTGTGTTACATAAGGATAATCTAGAATTTTTATATGGGTCTTCGTCTTACGTAAGGTTGAATAAAGCAGTGAACAAGAGCAAGGGTTATAACTTGTATATACCATTTGCTATATGCCAGAAAATATTAAAAGTGGCCTACTTGAATTTTCTCATTTAATCATCCCACTTAAATCTATGAGGGAAACACTATTAGCTTCATTTTACAGATGAAGACACTGAGTAGAGAGAGTAGTTTGCAAAGAGGAACACAGCAGCAAGGACGTGGAGGCAGCATCCAAACCAATGTCTGTTTGACTCTTGGGCCCACATTCTTAACTTCTTTCCAAACTGGTTCTGAGAAGTCTTCCTTGACTCAAGGATTGAGAAACTTTGACATAGTGTAGGATGTCTGTGGAAATCGAGGACTTCACATATCACAACTGATTTTCCTCTTCTGTCCCACCATCCTGGCCCTGATTATCCTCCTCTTCTTTGTTTGTACCTTATTCCTTTTCATATGGTCCCCAGACTTGAAGTGTTGGCATTTCTCAGTGCCCTAGTATTTAATTTTTGCCAAGCTCTGTAACTTCTTTCTGCAACGTGCCTCGTATCTATCTCTGACTTTTCCTACCTAATTCCCCCTACTTCAGTTCAGAGCTCATTGCTTCTTATCTAGAAACCTGAAGTCATTTTCTGACTAGTTTTTTCCTCTTTTATTAATATTGTTGTTGTTAGTAGTATTGTTGTTAGCATACCTTATCATTATTCTAAGATTCATCCTAAAGCTAAGGTGTGATGATTCCTGTTCCCTGATTTTTAAAAACAATCCTTTCATCTCTTTTGCATTTGGAATTATGTGCAAATTTCTCACTTGAGTTTGTGAGAAGATATCAGGAGGCTATCAGGGCATATTTGGGGACTTTCCCAACCATTTTCAAGTAAGGCTGGAAGGCAAACAACCACAGGATGTAGTCACATGCTTCTTATCACAATGAGTCCTGGATTCTTTCACAAGCAGGGCAATCAAGGCCATGTTACAAAGAGAAAGATGATTTCCTTGTAGGAGACTAAATTGTGTTGTTTTTAGAAGAAAATGAATGCTTGCTCAAGTGAGATGTGTTTGCCTTTGAGTGACTTGGGAAGAATCCAGCTATGGCCTTTGATGGGTCAGCATGTTCCGCACCTTGAGGGAACACAAACCACGTACTCTTCTGCAGAGCCTCAAAACTCTAAGAAAGGAAAGACTGCCTCAGTATTTGGTTGAAGACCAAGGCTTCAATGCTGGCAAAATTCAAGAAGGAACATAGCTTTCTTTTCTTCAAGAGAAAGGGGTGAAGCTTTGAGATGAAAGAGTTTAGGATTCCATATCTGGAGAATTGAGATTGAAAAGGGATTATGAGAGGGATCTAAAAAATAAACCATGGCTGGGAATGAGAGCAGCAACCTCTCCCTCCATCATCCTCTATAACAATAACTTTTATGCTGATCTTTCCTTCCCTTCCCTTCCCTTACCCTTTCCCCTTTCCCCTTCCCCTTCCCCTTCCCCTTCCCTTTCCCTTTCCCTTTCCCTTTCCCTTTCCCTTTCCCTTTCCCTTCCCTTTCTCTTTCCCTTCCCTTTCCCTTTGTCTTCCCTTCCCTTCCCTTTCTTTTCCCTTTTCCTTTCCCTTCCCTTTTCCTTTCCTGTTCCCTTTCCTTCCCTTCCTTTCCCTCCCTTCCCTTCCCTTGCTTTCCCTTTCCCTTTCCTTTCCCTTTCCTTTCCCTTTCCTTTCCCTTCACTTTCCCTTTCCCTTTTTCCTTTCTCCTTTTTTTCCTCCCCTCTTCTTTTTAGCACTTATTACTCCATCATCTATAAATCAGTTTGTCCAATTATCTGTCTCCCTCTACTAAAATGTAAGCTCTATGAGGGCACAGAATTTCATCTTAGTCACTGTTCTCAAGGTCTTGAACAGAGCCTGGCACAAGTTAGGTACTGAGTAAGTACGTGTTGAAGGAAGGAAGGATAGAACCAAGGGAGACATGAGAGAACTTCAGGAGGCACAAACTGTGAAGTTTTCTCCCATCACATATACTATAAAGGATTGAACTGGACTCTGTTTTTCTATACTATTCTGCTTTGGGAAGCTTACATGATTTTTTAAGAAGTAAGCTACTTAGGGGCACCTGAGTGGCTCAGTCAGTTAAGTGTTTGACTCTTGATTTCGGCTCAGGTCGTGATCTCTTGGTTCCTGAGATGGAGCCCTGCATTGGGCTCTGCACTGACAGCACAGCTCCCGCTTGAGATTCTTTCTACCTCTCTTTGCCCCTCCCCTGTGCTCTCTGTCTCCCCTCCCTCTCTCTCTCTCAAAATAAATAAACTTAAAAAAAAAAAAAGAAGTAAGCTACTTAAACCTAATATTGAACAAAAGAAGTAAGGCATAAGAGAATGCACACAACATGATCCCATTTATATAAAGTTAAAGAGACAAAAGTAAGCTATATTGTTAAAGGATGCCTTCAAGGTTTATAAGTCCACTTTTTTTTTTTTTTTAAAGCAAGGAAATGATTATCAAAAACTCCAGGATCATGAAAGTTAGAAAGAAGGTGTGGCTAGCTGGGCAACTTTTCAGCCAGTATGTACCCTCAGAGCTCAGAACCCCTGCAGGCTGTTTGCTCTCAGTTGGTGCTGTCCATACTCCAGACTCTTCCTCGGCCAACACTTGGTCAAGATGAGGAGAGAACAGAACCAAAAATAAGGTGAACAATTCAGCTGAAACATTAAGTAAAAATTCATTATTACAATAGGAGGGAGGAACGCCTTCTTCCAAGTAAATGAGCGAAAGAGAAGTCATAGGTGAGATTAGACAATGACACGCACATCCTGGAATGCCAGACTTTGAAACAGGGAGTTTGTTGTTTTGGTTGTGTAAGACATCAATATAAACCCATGGTAAAACAAAATCTACGATTCCCATCAGGGTTTAGCTGTCTCCATGTGGGGCGTGCTCCCTTACTTGGATGTGATGTTGACAGGTTCACTGACAGACTGGCTCTCCCTCTGGGAACACAGGCACATTCTGTATGTGGTATCTGAAGGAGAGACTTTAAGGTAGAAAAAGGTTCAGAAGAGTTAAAAAGCATAGAACAGACTGGCCATTTATGCTCAAAGTGTTAATATGCTGGTTACTTTCTTAAAAATGGATTCTCAAAGTAAAAAGAAACATATACCCATAAAACACCATGACAGATCCCGTATGTTCATACTAGTTATTGGTCTCATTTCAAAATTTTCTCACACTCACATCTGTGTGTGTGAACAAGAAGACATTGCCATGGAGCATGTGGTGAAATAGTTGCATTTTTAAAACATTTGGTGCAAGAGTAATAATGTCTTATTTTTTAGGGACTGCTGCAGAGCTAAAGCATCAAAGAATTTGTCCAGACCACATATTCAGGTTAGTTTACACTTGCCAGCAAAAACAAAATTCCAATGAGAATATGAAATATCTTCTTAAAATACTTTTTTTTCTGTGCGTGTATGAGTTCTAATATACCAACCAACCTGTGGTTTAACCTCACTGCATGATTTTTCACAAGTGATGACTTCTGAGCCCTTTTCCATCAAATAGTGTGAACGGCCCTCACTATGTGCACTTGAAGGGACTTTCCTCCCACTGCCCATTATACAGCATTTTTTGCTCATTTCTGGGTGGCCAACTGCTTCTTTCTCTACTCCTGGACTTTCTTGTACCTCTGTGCTGGCTCCTGGCACCCCCACATCTCCATCTTGACTTTCTAAGAGGCAGAGGGCATCTACATGAGGAAGGTCCCAGCTCACATTAATCTTGCCTTTCTCTCTGGCTCTTCTCCACGATGTGGCTTTTAAAATGGCTTTCAGTGCAAGTTAGCAAATAGTCACATATCAATAAAAGACTGACAGTAGGCTAAAAAAAGAAAAGCCAAAGAAGTGTGGATAATCCATAAACTATTGTTACTTATACTGTTGTTAATCACTTTTTTTTTTTTTTTTTTTTTTTGAGATGGTAGGAGTAGAATTTTAACAGTCAGGATATAAAGAATATTTCATTTCGGGTCAACCAAACTGATTGTGAAACTTCCAGAACCAAATTATCTCTCCATATGTCTCTCTTTCCGATTTTTTGCTACAATTTTGCTCATGGTATTTTTGAAGTAGTGTACTAATTATATGTAAAATATAATAGTTGAGCTTGATTACACATATCGTTCCCACAATCTCTAATGCAGTTTATTGTTTGCCCAAGGGTTAAATATAATTGTTTTAATTCTTTACTTAAAGAAGTAGAAGGTGAAATGACTTGCACACAAGGTCATTTTTTTTCAGTATGTAATTTGTTCACCATTCCTAAAGTATCTGGCATTAAAGGCAATAATTTTAACAAGAGTTGAGCATCCAGTTATATATAATAAATTGTGCAGTGAAATATGTCTGCAGGCTAATTAAAGATACTGAGATATTTTAGACTGCCCAGTACTTTTTTTATTCTGGCAATTTGGTATATACAGGCCCTGTCTGAACTTTCAAATTAGCATTTATAGCATGAACATAACTTTACCTGCTAGAGAGCCAATTACCAGTATTGTGTTAAAAAACAAAAAACAAAAAACAAAACAAAAATAAAAACCAACTCATGACTGTGAAAGGCTGTAGGGAAAACTGGCCAGGATGGATGAAACCATTAGAAAAGATCCAGAGAGTATGGCTATTTTGTAGTTTGAAACTTTAGAAGAAAGCAGAAATCCATGTTTCAGTGCAAGCCAGGCACTATTTATACAATTCTCTGATTAAAATTGAAATAATATTGTAGTTGATCCTCTATAGTTAGGAGCTTTATTATGGAATAAATTTTAAATCAATACATGTGAAGTTCAAGAGAAGGTCACTGCATGAAAACATTGGTAGTAATAAAAAGTCCTGCAATAAATGCCTAAAACATGGAGTTTGCACTAAACTTTGCATTTAAAGGTGAAGCTAAAACGAAGGCTAATATATAAAAATGGGTCTGCGTAGAGGAATTTTGAAACCTAAATCTTGAACAAAATTTGGGAGTCTTCTCTCAAGAGAATCTACCTTTCTTCTTACCTAACCCTCACCCGGTAACTCATTTAACGCATGGGCCATGTTCTTCTTTGCAGTTGGTCAGGGTTAATCTTTCACAGATACCACCTGGAGAGAAGCAGGGGATTTCTCAGAGACCATCCAGTGATGAGCAGTCCCACATTGTTCCTTCACTGTATTTCCCTCCCCACCAAGTCATTTGTTATTTCATGAGATCAAGTAGACTTTTCTTTTAGCATACAAAGATTTATCAATAAAGATCTAGTCCATACACCCTGGGCTACACCTAAAGCCCTAGAAAGTCTCTTCCAGCCACTGCGACTCCTTCCCCTGAGTCCTCAGGGGGCCACTTCGTCAGGTCTTTGCTGTTGAGGCCAGAGTATTGTCCTTTTTTCTCCTTCTTCTTGAAATGAAAATAGCTTTACTTATTTGCCTTTATTATAAAATTTCATAATATTGCTCCTTTTTGTTGCTAGTAGATTTCATTGGCTATGCCTAAGATCAAAGCTGATATATGCTAGGGGCGCCTGGGTGGCTCAGTCGGTTAAGCATCCGACTTCAACTCAGGCCATGATCTCACAGTCTGTGAGTTCAAGCCCCGCATCAGGTATTGTGCTGGCAGCTCAGAGCCTGGAGCCTGCTTTGGATTCTGTGTCTCCCTCTCTCTCTCTGCTCCTCCCCTGCTCATGCTCTGTCTGTGTCTGTCTCAAAAATAAATAAAAACAGTAAAAAAAAAAAAAAAGCTGATATATCCTTCAAACTTCAGAGATTCTTCCTGGTTGGGTACCAGGTGAATCCTCCACAAACCCAGCCACTCTGCCATTTTATTGTTTTGGGAAAATCTTGGGCTAGTCTTTCTCCCCATTATGAGAACATAAGATTTTTTTTTTTTTTTTGGACACATTTGCTGAGCTGAACTGTCCGTCCATCGCTGAAGGAATTTTGCACTTTCCCTTCTGCTTTTCTACAAGTAGCATGAACAATTAGCACATAGCCCCACAAAGTGAACAGATATATGTAAGAGAACTGAATTCACTAAATATTAGTAGATCGTCTGAAATGAATGACTCCTAATTTTCTTATAAATAACCTTGTAAAAATACAAACTAATGAATTTTCTTATGATTGATTATTTGTTAGATTCATTTGTTACTGTTTGGGTTCATTATGAGGGTTTATTTATTTTTTCATTCTCTTTTTATTTTATTTTTTTAATGTTTATTTATTTTTGAGAGAGAGAGACAGAGTGCAAATGGGTGAGGCGCAGAGAGAGAGGGAGACACAGAATCTGAAGCAGGCTCCAGGCTCCAAGCTGTCAGCACAGAGCCCAATGCAGGGCTCAAACTCATGAACAACAAGATCATGACTTGAGCTGGAGTTGGATATTTAACCGAATGAGCTACCCAGGCACCCCTATTTTAGATTTTGAATAGGGAATACATGTATATGGTTCAAAACAGAAAAGTATATTAAAAATGCATACTTAGGGAAGTCTCAATCCCATTTACCCATTTCCATACATTCATATACATAACCTTTGCCATTAGCTTCTGGCTTATTTTCCCTGTGTTTATTTTTCCAAAAGTTAGTAAATGTGTGTGTGTGTGTGTGTGTGTGTGTGTTTCTATATTATGAATATTCCCTTTTTCCTTATACAAAAGATAGCATAGTATATACATTCTTTTGCTCTTTCACAATAATAGAAATTCACAGAGACTTACTTTTTTATTTTTTTAGTTTCTGCAGAGTACTTCATTATGAAAATATTGTAATAAATATTTTTGGTCAAAATATCCCAAAATAAAATTTACAACGATAAAAACTATACATAAAAATTGTTAAAAGATTAAAAGTCTATGGAAGAAACATATTGGGAAAGATTAGACAAAATTAGAGTTAGTATAAATAGTCATCATAAAATAAACCTAAAAAAACTAAAACAACATGATAAGGTTTATCATTCACTAAAATATGATATCAGAATAAAATCTGATTTCAGACTCTTCTTGACAAAAGTTAGACATGTCAAATTTGCCTTGAGGAAATTGAGTTTGTTAGAAGAGCTTCCAGAGAAAAATCACAATGGTAGAAGCTATAATTGGGAAAATACAATGTTTTCAAGAAATCCAATAGAATAATCATAGCTTGAGAGTAATATTTAAGCTGGAAAAATCAATTTCAATAAAAGTACTTTCAGTTACATTAAGGATAAGAATGAAAAAAAAAAAAAAAAATTAACTGCCCTGTATAGAAAATTGATCAAAGAATCAAATTGGCTTAATGGAATAAACTCCAGAAAATATTTTCATGATGAAAATTGATCATGTTTGTACAATCCTGCTTAAAATACTTTACATGGGATCAAATTACCTACTGGGGCATAAAGTGCTGTCAAAATAAACTGTAGTAGTTTGTCCTGGGCTCCTTTCTACAAGTTCTGCCTTGATTTCTTCTAATCTCCTCTTCTCTTTTCTAGAGTCTTTGATGTATCATTTCAGAGCTGCTTAACTATAAATCAATGCATTTGTTTTTGAAGAACTTCTTTCTCCCTCCCATTTCTCAACAACTCAAAGACTCTTTGCTCTTCAAGCCATGACTTCATCTGGCAAGTTGGACCTTCTTCCTTCCTTTAGTCTCTGTTGTGACTCACACATCATCTTTGCTTACATTTGCATATTTTAAATATTCATCAGCATGTTGAAGAAAGCAACCAGCCTTCCCTGCAAGTGCCCTCCCTTATCACCTTCTTTTGAAATCTGTGCTGACCTTTCTGGCTCCCTGACTCTTCTCTTTCCCCTCATCTAAATTCCCAATTCCCCAAAGCATGGTTAGTCCAGCTGTGGCTGGCGCCAATCCTGTTCCTGGTTGGGGGAGCTCTAGGAGCCTTTGGTTAAGAGCTCCAATGATTAAATATCTCATTAACCCTGCTGCCATTTCTAAGTTGCCATGAGCTGGTAGTCATATTTAGGCTGTACTTTGATAAAACTTCCATCATATATCCTCATTCCAGAGTCTGTATTCTTGTCTTCTTATTTACTGCCTGAGTTCTGTTCTGATAGCATGCTTGGTACCCCTGTCCCACTAGGGCTGTGTTGTCAGCCTTTATAAGGGCCTGGAGTCCTACCCTTTACCTGTAGCCACAGGTCTGGGGCCCTGTTTCTAGAGATTCCTGATGTCTCTCAGCCACCTGCCTGAGGATTTCCTGCTCTATATTACCCATTTCTAGGCTTCTCCTGTCTACTGGAACACCTGTCCTTCATCTCATGTTGAATTTCCCAGGCACTGATCACATGATTAGAATCCTCCCACATACCCACAGAGTTTTCTCCAGATATGATCTAGGTCAGGTTATGCTTCTTTCCATTTCTGGATACTGGATACCAGAATTAACATCTGCTCAATTCTGGGAAGTAATTTCTTCTTCAGGTCTCAGGCTAAGCCTTCATTCCAAATTCCCATTTTGACAAAATCTTTAATATATTTAAGTACCTTGATTAACACTTTCATACTTTTATATATCATTCTTCACTTTTTGGGGAGTTTACCTGTTTATTGTTTTTTATAATTTTTTTAATGTTTACTTATTTTTGAGAGAGAGAGAGAGACAGTGTGAACAGGGGAGAGGCAGAGAGAGAATCCAAAGCAAGCTCCAGGCTCTGAGCTGTCAGCACAGAGCCCAACTTGGGGCTTGAACCCAGGAATCATGAGATTATGACCTGAGCCAAAGTCAGACGCTCAACCAACTGAGCCACCCAGGAGCCCCTGGGGTTTCCTGTTAATGCTTATTTTCTCCTAGCAGAGACTTTTTGATTGATTGGTTGATTGATTTTTATTTATTTATTGTTTTGCTCTATAGTGCTCTTAAGTGTCCTTAAAATAACAAATAATTCACCTACTATTTACATTTATCCAAAGATTTCATATCATCACTGTTACCAAAATAGAAGAGTTATCCAAGATTAATTTATTGAAAGCTTGTCATATGCCAGCACATGTAGGAAACAAAGATAAATAAGACATAGTCCTCGTTCTTAAGGAGCTCAGACACCATACAGTTAAAATACAATATGATAAAAGTTCCACCTGGTGGGATATGCAGGGAACTCTTAGAGCAGAGAGGTAGGCTTGACTTACTTACTTTGAAATAGGAGGATCAGGGGGTGTTTCACAGTTTATTTGAGATGGTTTCTGAAGAATGAGTGAGAGTTTGCCATAAAGGGCAAGGATATGCCTGGCAGAAGAAACAGGAAGGAGAAAGATGTGCAGGCATGCCAGAGCATGGCACATTCCACTGGAGGAAGCATGAATAATCGGGTGGCCCCATGTAAGCTCTATTGAGGGGGTAGGGGCAGGAAGTATGGCTGGAGAGAGAGGTTGGGGACCACTGGTGAAAGATCTTACATGCTATGCTAAGGAGTTGGGACCTGATTCTGTTGGTGATAGGGACCTTTCCCTGACAGTTGAGCAATTCAACTGCCTTATGGGGTAATCCAGCCCTTTTTGCCTGCCCCAAAATGTAGTCACAGATTTTTAAGAGTCAGCAAGACTTCTGTGCTCTGAAAGCTGCATATCAGTCTGACCCTTCCAATAGGCAAGTATCATTCTAGACATTATCCCTACAGATACCACATTATACATACAACTATCTTTCCTTACATTATAGACACCTTGTAGAAAACTATACTTAATAGTTAAACTAGCACTTCATATCAGATTGACCTGATATTTTGGTATTTATTGGTTTACTTACACTTGAATTTTACAGTGAGTATAGAAATTTTTTTATAAAAAATAGTAACTTTTATAAAAATAGTAACTTTTCACGTGTGTGTGTGTGTGTGTGTGTGTACGCGCGCACACATGCGAAAGAAGGAGAGAGAGAGGGAGAGAGATCAGAAGAGTTTTCTGATTTGGCAGTGTACATTTGATATTTCTCTAAGTTGTTTCGATCATATATGCCTTCTTCCCTGACTTGCTGTTAGGATAAACTCTCAAAACTTTTCTGGCAAAAGACTAACAAGTTTAATTTTATCATATAGTTCTATAAAAGAAATTATTTTTCAAGTAGCCATGAAGGTATTTTCAAAACTTTTCCCTTTCACAAATATTTTCAACAGCTATGATTTAGAGAAGCATGAAAAAGTACTCCTGAGAATACTGGATTTTCTGCCTTGTTTGTACATGTAAATCTTGGTGAGATGCAGCAGGATGGATCATTTATGTGTTCATCATTTATTTAGCATTTACTGTACACCATGCACTCAGCTAGCAACCAGGCATGAGGTTCACAAAGACAAAGGGTGGGTCCCTTCTTTCTGGTGTCACCTTGAATATCTATCAGTCAGTTCCTTCTCTGGCTTCTAGCTTGAGGCTGCTTTACTCCAGCAGGCTTGGCCCTGCGTTCTTCTTCAGACGAAAATTCTTGGGCCACTGGAGTTCATTGCCAGGACCGACCCAGAGTGGGAAGTACATGTGCATTTATGTGCTCTCAGGGAGACTATAGCCAGTGACAGAGAAAGGAGACTTCTTCTGAAATTCCTTCTGTGTCTCATTTCCCATTCTTGCTCTTGCTTCCTCTATTCCTTACTAGTTTTTCCTGGGAGCACTGGGGATAATTGATGATGGTAGCCATGCATATCAACCAGGGTTCTTCAGAAAAGTAGAACCAATAAGAGATAGATAGATAGACAGATATAGATGTGCACAATATTCATGTATATATAGTTGATTCTTGTTACTCACAATTTATAGTAGTTATGTTCTGTTAGTTGCTGCAAACACTGAATTAGCAAATACTGAACAGTGGTCCTAGGCGAAATACAAGGGTTGGGTTTCTGGAGCCACTGGTGGCAGCATTTTCCTCAACTGATCAACACATAACCTTGTTTCGTGTGTGTTTCTATTCTAGAGATGCCTTATTTAATATATATATTTGATTCATTAACCTTGAACTCAACTCATGCCTAACACATGTATTTTTTCTACAAGGCATATCATAACCTCCCTGCACTTAGAAACACTAGACAGCACTTTAGCATTATGCTGGGGGGTGGGAGGGTGGGAGGGGAGGGGTATTTTCAACAGCAACATCAACAAAAAGCACAAAAGTGCAAAATTATGGCACTAAGTAGATGATGAAAAGGATACAGAAGTTTGCCTCTTTGACCTGAGGTGAAAACATGCGCACTGGGCAACTTAGAATTTTCACTACTTTGTGTATGACATCCATGAGTGATTGCAAAAGCATCTTGAGTATCGGTTTTGGGGTTACTAATAAATTTTAGTGAGTAGACAAATTAACACAGAATCCACTAATAACAAGGATTGACTGCATATATATATATATATATATATATATATATATACACACACGTTATATGTACATGTATGTGTTGCACATGTATATATTATACATGCATGTGTAGAAATGCTACAAATATATGTGTGAAATTATACATATATAAATATATATACATATATATATATACATTATATATGATGCAGACAGGCTGGGGTCCAACCAAGAAGGTCCTTGGCTTCACTCAGGATAGAAATCAAACACAAGCTAGGGAAGGTGAAAGCAGAGTTTATTCAGTATTGTGGGTGACAGGGAGAGAATAGCAGATGGAGGGTCTGGGAGACTTGGAAAGGAAAGGAGAGGGAGTCTCCATTGTCGCTTAGGGTTAGGGATGTATATTGGAAAGGGGTCCAGGTATGTGGTCCTCCAGGAATCCAGGGTAGAGTCTGATCAAAGGTGAGTGTCAGGTGAACAGTAGGTGTTATTCCATAAATCACTGAAGGTAGAGGGTATTGATGCCACTGTCACCTGAGGTTTCTTTGAAGCTAATGTCCTGGAACATGTTTGGGATCCATCTCTTCTTGGATGTTACCGGGTGTGTGAGGTCTTGGACCTCAGAGAATGATTAACTTCCGTGTTTCCCCCTTGAAGTGGGAACATAGCTTCTTTGGCTTATTCAGAGGCAGAATATGGAACATGAATAAATAGGGCCTAGCAGAAAAACAGCAAAGATGGAGCCTTTCTAAAATGGAGTCCTTTCAGCTTCCCTACCTCATATATATGTATATGTGTGTGTGTGTGTATACATATATACACACACACCCCTAGAGGCTGGAACTCAGGCAGGAGTTAATGTTGCAATCTTGAGGCAGAATTTCTTTTCCAGGAAACCTGTTTTTGTTCTTAAGGCCTTAAACTGATTGGATAAAGCCCAACCACCCTAATGAAGGTAATCTCCTTTATTTCAAGTCCCCTGATTATAGATGTTATCCACATTAACAAGATACTTGCACAGTAACACCTAAACTAGTGTTTGATTAATAACTGGGGTACTATATAGCTTGGTCAAGTCACCATAAAAACCAACTCTCATACCATATAAACAACTTTAATCTGCAGTTCGTTTCTCCATTCTTAAAATATCTGTGGCTATGCAGCCACCTGGTATTTCCACTGGTAGTTTCCCCAGCAAAGTGTTAATCTCCTCTCCTGCTAGAGATCTTTCTCTTTCCTTTCTTTGAAAGAACAGGATAACCATCATTTTGTTTCTTGGGATTATGCCCCATGTCTCAAGTTTAGCCAAGTATTTTCTCACATAGCTGTAAAAGAAAACCAACAATGTAATTTACATCTTGTTTTGTCTAGGTAGAGGATCAGAAATAAAGGGTTTGGATAGATATGAGATGGCCTTTGCAGCTGAATAGGATCGGAGGAGGCTGAGATAGTCTGGGTGTGACTATGGGCAGGGATAAGTGTGAACAAAAGCATCTCAGTGAGATATGTACAGAGCATAGTCATGGGAAAGAAGTCATTTGGAGCTGCCTGAACATGAACATCTTGTCTGTGGGCCAGCAGAGATGGGGATGGAAAGGTGGGCATGGTGCATGTTGCAAAGATTCTGGAATGAAATGATGAATGATGAGGAGCTATTGTATGAACACAGCAACTTAGGCATTGTATCTGTTTTCATCTCCACCTACCCCTGCCACCTAGCCCCCCAGTCTTCTTAAAGAATGTCCTACTGGAGCTCAAAGTCTGAATACAGCCTGTTGCTCTGAGTGCCTGACTGAAGGTCTAGGAACACTGGCTGTAAAGGGGGAGAGAGGTCATAAAATTGGAAAGGAGGATTTTGGGGCTAAACCTTTAATAAGTCATAAAGAGTATGACATGATATGTACCCTACTGCTCACTTGCCACTGGAGTGGAAACCCAGAAGCAACTCCAAGAAGGCAGTACACGTGCACACATGGCTGTCAGGGGAAGTGCAGCAAACTGAAAGGGAAGGCATTTACAAATGTAAAAAAACAGCCTGTTCCTCTCCATTCCAGAGAGTGACCCCAGTGAGAGTGGAGTGCATCCTCCATTCTATTCTCCAGGCTGTGAAATACAGAAATCACAAAGCACTGACTGAAAATGGCTGTTTCCTTTGTTCTCCCGCATACAGCTAAGGGACTTTGGGAGGTATTTACAGGCGGTTCAAGTGCAAATGGATGCCGAGTAGTTCTCCCTTTCCAGGAAAAAAAAAAAAAAAAGGAAAAAAAAAAACCTCAAACAAGTTGCCTCCAGGTGCATCCCAAATGGCATGTTGATTGACTCGGTTCAAAAAGAAATTAGGGATGTAAATGTGTTTGAGAAAATTATTACCCAAATCACAACATCCTCTTCAGACAGTTGTTTGATTGAATACTGAAAAGAACATTAAAAATCTTCCAGCAAAAGCCTTTGCCAAAGTATTAAATGATAAACTGGTATGAATTCTCTTCTTGCCCTCTGAGAAAAAGATCTGCTTTGCCTTTGATATTAATTCAGGTTTGTTTGCATGTATAATTCAGACACATTTGTAGGTGGCCTTCTGTCAAAATGTCATGAGATTTGATATTTAGAATTACTAATACTTGCAGTGATGTAATGAGAATTAAAATTGTTGGCCTAGACAACTGTCACTAGTATCTGAAAGCAAATGGGGCGTAATATGTCCCAAAGTGAACATGCTTAACCTGACACGACAATAATACAGATATTTTTCATTTGTACATTAGTTAACCTTTCCAACTTTTTTTTTACTTTTATTATCTTTTATGGAGACCTGCTAAATACTTAAAGTCTCCCTTGATCAAAGATTTCTACCTTGTTAATTGATTAATTGATTCCTTCCATAAACAAAAGTCGGTTATTGTTAGACCCTAGAGATGTAGCAGTGAACAAGATAGTCAAGGATGCGGTTTCTGTGGACTTGAAATCTTGCTGTGGGACGACAGACAAAATAAATTAAGCAGTGTGTAAGAACATCTCAGAACCAGAGCTTCAGTTTCCCCCTTTCACCATTAAATCTACCATTGATGATTAATTTCATAAAACAGCATCATCCATCACTTTAAATAATTGCTGGTTATTTCATAGAATTTCAGCAGGAATTTTATAACATGCATGTGTGGAGTTAGGAGGAAGGAGGGAATGAAAAAGAATGTGTAATCTTTTCTCACATTGATCAGAAAGTTAGGTACTTTATAATAAGCACCTAACAGGTTGACTTTTCTGTGTTCGCTCAAGGATGGTTAATGGATAATTCTGGAAAGATAATGCTGTTATCTTACTATTATGTGACTGGTCCTTTCATGATGTTCTTGTTCCATGCAGGTTTTTGGGGACTGAAGAACATGTATAAGAGCCCATAAACAACTTCAAAAAAATGAGTATTGATCAGCAATGCATTCATTTGGTCAATGAACCAAAATTATATATTGCAAACCTCTCTAAACAATGTCCTGTAACTAATAACTGTAGTTTTCAGTACTCAACCAAGTGAAAAAAATCCATTATCAGTTCTTAGTTGGATTCTCTCTCTCTGTCTCTCTCTTTTTCCCTCTCCCTCTCTCTCTCTCCCTCTCTCTTTCACCTTCAATAGCTCAACAGTCTCTCAAGAACCACAAATTGAAGGCAGGAGGTCCCCGTGGCAGAGCCATCTCTGGCTTTAATCCCTTACCACATTTGTTGGAACTTTGGCCTTTTTCAGGGACAATACACCTTTTTTTTTTTTTTTTTTTTTTTTTTTTGTAAATGAATGAATCACTGTATACCACAAAGTGATATTTGGTTGCATAGTTAATTGAAAAAGATTAAGGTCGTAGGGCAACCTTCTTAGGAACAAACTAAGCAGTAACCCATTTAAATGAAGAACCTGCTATGTATTTCTGTATGCAAACGTCACATAGAGCCCACACCTCTGGTCTGGTTTCTGTACTGATCCACCTACAAGAGGTGGAAGAGAGAGAGACAGCCTATTGGAGAACTAATAATGGAGTTTTTTCATTTGGCTGTGTTCTGAAAATTACAAAATTATTATTATTGGTAACAGAACAGTGTTTAGAAAGGATTGTATTTTGCCACTTTAATAAAATTTCCAAATATACATATTTTCCCCCACTGCATCATAGAATGTTTAAATTGTACATTTAGGTCTATATCCTCCCATCTTTGGAAAGAACAGCAAATTGTACTTTTGTAGAAGAAATCAAAAAAATAAAAAACACTAGACTTGGAGGCAGAAGGCCAGATTATACAATTTAAGAATTCTGAGACTTCTGGCATGTCACTTCCTGTTTCTGGGCCACAGTCTTTTTCATCTATAAAGCAATAGGGGGCCTTAGTGATCTCTAAGCTGTCTTTGAAGCTTAATTATTCACCTGCTTTGAATAATCAGCCAACAGTAGTCACACTTGATTCCCATATTCTGTCCCCACCTAAAATCCACTTCCTTCTGTCCCCCCTTATTAGGTATGCCAGTCCTTCAGCGAATTAGATAACAACCCATATGATGAGGGAGGGGGAGAACATTTTTTTTAATTAATTATTTGGCCTATGTCTATGAATATATTGTGTTTATATAATGTTTTTATTAAAAATTATTTTCATATGGAAAAACTATTATGGAATGCTATGGAAAATGAAAAGTTCACTTAAAATCATTTCCAAGCACATTTTGTTTTGCTCAGTGTCTCTACACATTTATTACATGGAAAATTATTTCTGTGCCTCTATTACAGAGACAGAAATCAATGTACAGTTCTAAAATGATTTTTTTTCTTTAATAAACTGGAGCTGATTCTTTTTTTTTTTTTTTTAAATGTTTATTTATTTTTGAGACAGAGAGAGACAGAGCATGAACGGGGGAGGGTCAGAGAGAGACGGAGACACAGAATCTGAAGCAGGCTCCAGGCTCTGAGCTGTCAGCCCAGAGCCCGACTCGGGGCTCGAACTCACTGACTGTGAGATCATGACCTGAGCCGAAGTCGGACGCTTAACCGACTGAGCCACCCAGGCGCCCCTGGAGCTGATTCTTAAGTAAAGAAGTGCTTCCAGTTTTCATGACTGTAGTCATGCCTAGACTGTGTCACAGGGAATTCCCTTCTGTTACGTTCTTGGGCCCTGCCTGCCACCATATTTCTTAGGTCTGCTGGTCCTGTGCTCATAACCGCATCTACCTTTTCACCTAAATTCAGAGTGCTGACCTGCTAGGTGCATCTGCCAGTCTCTTCATTGAAACAAATCTTCATGGATATGTTTAATTTTATCTTCTTAGTGTATGGTTATATAAGTTCTGATCAATGCATAGTCACTTAAGCAGCACCACAATCAAGATATAGAACAATACCCTACACCAAAATTTTTTTGGAGCTCCCCCCTTGTAGTCAAACCTTCCTCCCACCCTGACCCTTGTCAATTACTGATTTGTTTCCTGACCCTAAAGTTTTACATTTTCCATAATATCATCTACTTGGTATAATATACTATTAATTTTTTGAGTCTGATTTCTTTCACTGCATGATGTATTTGAGACTTATTTCTGTTGGTGCACATACAGGTAGTTCATTCCTTTTTGTTGCTGAGTAATATTCCACCACATGAATACCACAGTTTGTTTATTAACCCATTGAAAGGACATTTTGAGTTTCCAGTTTTTGGCAATTATGAATAATGCTGCTATAAATTCATGTACAAATTCTTGTGTGAAGTTTTAACTTCTCTTGGGTAAATACCTACTAGAATTGTTGGGCTATATGGCAAGTATATGTTTAATTTTATTAGAAGCTATCAAAGTAGGGGCACCTGGGGGGCACAGTCCATTAAGCATCCAATTTTTGATCTTGGTTCAGGTCATAATCTCATGGTTCATGAGTTGAGCCCTGCATTGGGTTTGTGCTAATCATGTGCAGCCTGCTTGGGATTCTGTCTCTCTTTCTGCCCCTACCCCACTTGTGTGTGCTCTCTTTATCTCTTTCTCTCTTTCAAAATAAATAAACTGAAAACAAATTTAAAAAAAGAAACTACCAAACTGTTTTTACACAGTGACCATACTGTTTTTGCATGCGCATCAGCAATGTAGGAGAGTTGCAGAAACTCCTCTGACAATACTTGGTATAGCCAGGGTTTTTGCTTTTATAGGTGAATACTGAAATGTGCCTTGTTTTTAACCACAAGAATGCCCTTTACATTATGCAACAAAATACTTATAATTCCAGTTTAATATATTTACACTGGCATTAAATCACCAGTATCTGAGGTAAACCCAAGTACCCTGAGTAGGCATTTGACTTACCAGATGTATAAAAGAGGAAAAAGGTGCATCCCAGAGCAAAGACAGGCTCGCATAATGAGGAACTACACATTTTGAGCTATATAGGAAGAAATTGTGTAGTTTTAGACTAGCCCTCTTGCCCCTGTAGCCCACTATGTAGGGTTCAGAGACAGCTAAAGACTCATCAGATCATACTACTATACAATTAGGGAATATTTAAAATAAGAAAGTGACATTTGCTTTATAGCACAAATTAAAATATAGAACTGCTAAATTTAATGTCAAACACATGACACCTTTAGTCTTATTTTTAATGGGAATTACATCTGAATCCTTTCTTGGAATTGACTTCTCTCCTATTTGCCAACTGCATAGAGCTGGTCTTTGGAGTGAGTCTCAGATTCATGGTGCTGTAGACCTACATTAGAATAGCTGATATCCTCACCATGACTTTTGTCCTAATAGCATCTCAAACTCTTATTGACTTCCTCATTTACTAGATTAGCCAGGCGCTCATGGCTTCCTCTATCTTGAGGCTGCTTAGAACCTAGTATAGCTGGGTTACATCTGAAATTGGAGTTAGGTTCTTAAGTCCACGAGAAAGGAAAAACTACCTATGGTCTCAGTTACTATCAAAATTCCTTTAGGATGAAACCAAGTTGGAGGCCACCACAGCATCTCACAGCTGAACTCAATTCAGCCAGTTTTTTCTCCAGCTTTGGAACAAGTTACTTTTTCTTCCGTTAAGCACCAGATGAAGGAGTTGGCTTCTGTTTGGGGCCATGTTGTAAGAAAACTATCTTCTGTGTCTGAGTACCAGAATTCTATTTAGTGCATCTGATTCTCACACTATGAGAGACTCGGAGGAACTGAGATAAACTGAGAGAAGATTAATGTCTCCCACTTTTACTCATCTTGGGCATACTCTCCGCATATTGAGAGATGGCAGGTGGATTTTCTGGCACCATTTAATTGTGATTTTTCTGTCTTTCCTGCTACCCTTTGCCTACCTTCCGAAGGTATAAAGTTGGATTTCCACAAGAAAAAATGTTATAAATGTTTGTAATGCTGCTTTTCTGTACTGGCAGTGTAGTAGCTGGCTACTGTATTCTATTCTATTTCTTCACAATAAACTGGGAAAAAGTTGATAGGTTTTACATACCTCTTGATATCTAATGGCAACCTTGGCCTGCCCAACTCTTGCCCCAGGCAGTGCCCCCTGCAAGGGGCATGTTTGATGAGCTTGCCCACAGAAAAGCCATACCCAGCTCTGCTCTTGCACTAGTGAGAGACATTCTCTGATGCTGTTTCTCGCCTGAAGCTGTCGAGTTCTCCTCCTGAGGTCTATAAATGCTCGGGCAGATTATAGAGTTGGGCTCATTAAAATCTGGCTTTAGAGCAGTGGTGGTAACAGAATATGATGTGTTATTACTTCCATTTTCATTTTCTGAAATGACTGTGGCATTACTCATTGGAGATGCATTAGACCTTTTGGACATGTTTTTATGCAATTAACTTCATGGAAGTAAAAATGCTAACAACATTTCCGAAATATGGCAGCACAAATTTCTCAGTCAGGTTTAATAACACAAAGTAACTGCTGTTTACATGTAATAAACAACAGTATGTAGAAATAGGTAGAGATTCATAAATGCACTTAATAAATACACTGTTTTAAAAATAGGTAGATCAGAACTGAAAACTTGTTAGCACAGAGCCTTATGTAGTGGGCATTCATTAAATATTAATCTCCCTGTTTTCTCTCATTTTTTAACCCTCTGTATTTAGAAGATGGGTTTATTAAAGTCCTATTCATAGCAAAAATGAAAAAAAAAAGTGCTTAAGTAAGAGGAGTTAGTCCTCGGATCACCCATTTCATTGTTTATTTTGGGAAAGTAATGTGGCACAACAGAAATATGATGAATCAGACAAATCTAGATTCAAATCCCAGCTAGCTGTGTGACCTTAGGCAGATTAATTTTCTGAGCATTAGTTTCTTACTCTTAGAATAAGGAAACATTCCGAATATTCAAGGCAGTGGATAATAACACTGCCTTGCAGAATCATTCTAACAATTTAGGATGAGGCCATTAAATATTCAGTTCATTGGATTTGTTTAGTTTTGGTTCCAAGCAACCTTCCACCCATGTGGTATCCTAAGTATCTGTCTCTAGAGGAAGATTTAGTGGTAAGCACATGGGCTTCTGGACCTTCTCAGTCATTTCTCAGTGGACACTAATGATCCTCATTTACCTAACCATGTTGCTTTACCATAGAAAAAGAATGTACCATTTTTGCAGACAGGCACGCTGATTTCCAGAGTACTGAGGCCTCATCCTAAATTATTATACTTCATCTCATGAGAGTGATTGGCTTTCACTGCTTCTCTCAGACCTGGGCCTGTTTTTTTAGGTGCAGATGAAGTTAAAGTTTTGAGCCTACAAAGCTGAGGACTAGAAGCTGAAGGTTAGACATTTAGCATGGTGAGGAATGTAACCCAAGGTGACCTTTCCGACAGAACGGGTGAATTTCTTTCCCATCTACTCTACTGCATTTCCATTAAAATTTAAATGTAATCATTATTAAAGTAATGACTGAATGTAATTTTAAAAATAAAAAGTAATGCTTGGCTTAGAACTCCTAACTCCTGCTACTCAGAGGCAACCACATTTAACCGTTTAAGCGGTTTCTTCTGGTATTTGCCTCCGTATTTCTAGATTGCATGTTTCTTATATTGATTTCTTGGTTTTTAAAGTTTTACATATTTTCTATATATTTCATACTAGGTAAGAAGAGGATTTTGCTACCCTCTACATACCAATTGATTCATATCTGTGCTGCAAACCCACACACACACACACACACACACACACACACACCCTCTATATGGTTATTTCACAATTTTTGTTTAGAATAGTTGAATGATTGAGATGGTTATGTAAACATTATTCATAATGGAGACAGTGTTCACTTGAGTACTATGTACATATTTTCTTGCATTAACTTTTGCTTTTTTCTAATTAACATTGAGGAAGGGAAACTCTGTAAGACCATATGCCTTATGACCTAGTTAAAGAGTGCTCCAGTCTCAGCAAATGACATACTCTAAATATTCTGCTGGAACAGACTCTGGGGTTCTTTGAAAATGTTTGTTGTACACACCGCTTTCAAATACCCACTTTTGAAGTTTGTTGACTTATACCTACAAGTTCTCCTCTCAACCTGGAGTCCTGCTGACTCCAAGGCAATTCCTGGAAGAGACCTTAGGTTTTATCTAAGTACATTGGGGGAAAAAAAAAATCACACCTTGCTGTGCTGAGAATCTGGGAGGGGATGGTCTCAGCCTCTGGCTGGTGAGCATCTCTTTTTTTCTCCTTGCATGCTATCCTTATGACAAGGCTTATTTCTGAGTTCTGAGTTTGGATCTTCATTTCCTCGACAGTTTTTCTGCTGGGTTTGTTATGTTTTTCACAACCTCCTCTGAATAATTTCAAACATACTAGGATTTTGTCATTTTCATTGCTTCTTGGAGATAGGTCTCCTGAAGCCTCAGTCCTGCTCTAATGTGGACTGGCTGGCCCAGAGCTGGTGGTTCAACCTTCATGCTAGGAATCCCTTCTCCTTCCCCACCACATAGGAAGCTGCCTACCTGTCTCCTGGTCTGTTTCCTGCAGTGCATGCCTTTATCTTTCCTGATTTACTCCTCTGTTTGAGACAGCACATCCTTCAGTAGATTCCTGGGAAAGGACTCATGGTAGGTACTTTTATTTACTTTTTTTATGACCTAAAATATTTTTGCCCTATTTTCACACTTACTAGTTTGACTGGATTCAAATGCTATGGTAGAAATTCCTTTTCTTCAAATTTTGTTCTGTTATTTTCAGTTTCCAGTGGTGAATGTGGGAAGTCTGATGCTATGCTGATTATTTTTTCATTATTATTATAATTATAATTATTATTATTAAACAGCTTTATTGAAAGATAATTTTTTAGAGAGATGGAGAGAGAGAGAGAGAGAGAAAGAAAGAGCAAGGGAGAGCAGCAGAGGGGGAGACAGGGAGAATCTCAATCAGGCTCCACGCTCAGTGCAGAGCCTGATGTGGGGCTTGATCCCAACAACCCTGGGATCATGACCTGAGCTGAAATCAAAAGTTGGACACTAAACCAACTGAGCCACCCAGACACCCCGATTGAATAATTTAAAACTGATTCTTGATCCCTTATAAGAGATGAGGATTTTTTTTTAAACTCTCTGATGGTATTTAAAATCTATCCCTTATATCTATTATTCATGAATTTTGTATTATGTGATTTGATGTAGGATTTATCAGTGGGTCCCTTAAACCTATAAATATATGCCTTTCAGTTCTGGAAAATATTCTTGTTTTATCCTTTGGTAATCTGCTATCTTCTATTTTCTCTACTCTCAATTTCTGGAACCATTATTATTTAGATAGTGGACTTCTTTGATCTAATAAATAAAAATGACCTCCAATTTCATTATCTTCGTATTTTATTTCTACTTTGTACGTATTTTTAAGTGCTCCCATTTGAAAGGATTTAGAACCTACCACCCCAAAATATGCCAATTTGACATATTGATGCTCTTGAGTTGAAGGCACTTCAACAACAGGTGCAAGAAAGCACTCTGACTGCCCCCTTATTTTCCCCCTAAAAACAGAAGATAAAATTTCCATGTGAAAGATATTCTCTCTGAACATTCTCATCACCAGAGAGTGGAATCGAGGCTGAGAAGAATCTATACAAATAAATCTTGTTAAAATAACCTTTATCTTCCTTTAGCTTTTCTGTATATTTTAGTTATTTTTTTCATAATTACTGCTCTTTGTTTAACCTAGCAATATAAGCACACAGGCCTGACTACTTTAAAGGTCTTTATTTTCCTATGGAGGCTTCCATACACATGGAAAAGTATAATTTGTATACATTTTTCCTATTAATCTCTCTTATGCCAACTTAATTATCAGACCCAATAAGAGACCTTAAGAGGGTAGAGGAAGTTTTGCCTCTCTTACACGTTGAAAGGTTGTTTCTGTTTCATACTTAAAAAAATTTTTTTAAATGTTTATTCATTTTTGAGAGACAGAGAGACAGAGAGACAGAGCACGAGTGGGGGAGGGGCAGAGAGAGAGGGAGACAGAATCCAAAGCAGGCTCCAGGCTCTGAGCTGTCAGTACAGAGCCTGACGTGGGGCTTGAACCCATGAACCGTGAGATAATGACCTGAGCTGAAGTCAGATGCTCAACTGACTAAGCCAACCAGGCACCCCTATATCATACTTTAATTTTCTTCTTTCTTTCTTTCTTTCTTTCTTTCTTTCTTTCTTTCTCTCTTCTCTTCTCTTCTGTTCTCTTCTCTTCTCTTCTTTCTCTTCTCTTCTCTTCTCTTTTTTTCTTTGTGGCCAAACATCCTTTGCTTGTCTTACGTATGCTGTAGCTTCATTTAGATTTCATAGCATCTGCCTTTTTAACAAAATTACTTTAAATGTTTTAGAGTTTCCTTTTGTTTCTTCCCTTATCTTTGTTTTCTCTGGGTTTGTATTTTCTGTTTGTTCGATTTCTGCCTTTCATGCTACAACTTCCCTTCCCTGCCTGGTAGTTTATGGCTCTTTATTTTTAAAGAAAACGTTATTGGGAATTCTGTTTCTGGGACAGTTTGCCAATTTGTGGACCTTGGCACAGAGTGATTGGATGTGGGGTCTGGCTTTCCCACTAGGACACTCCCCAAATAATTCTGAAGTCTTTTCTTTTGGGTGGATCAGTTTCCCCAGAAAGATAGACTCCAGTTTTTTACATAATTATATAAAATAACCTGCAAGCATTTGGGGAGTCCAGCAGGAAGACGGTGCTGGTGAAGGGAGTGGAGAAGGAGAGAACAACACCTTTTTATCAGCCTCTAAAAGTTAAGAGCTTTGTGGAAAATTAGCCAAATCTTACTCATTTTGATATTCTTGTGGCATTGAACCAGGTTCCTTACATATTGTGACATGGAGGTGTATGGGCAGCTGGGCTGGAATATTTGTCACACTACTACTTGTCAGGGTCGATTTGAGTGTATGCTTGAATATCCGTGTGCATCCCTTTAAAAACTGAAAGAGGATGGGGCGCCTAGGTGGCTCAGTTGGTTAAGCATCCAACTCTTGGTTTCAGGTCAGGTCATGATCTCACAGTTCCTGAGTTTGAACCCTCACTCTCTCTCTACCCCTTCCCCACTTGTGCTCTCTCCCTCTCTTAAAATAAGTAAGTAAACTTAAAAAAAACCCAAAACACAAAAGGGGCACCTGGGAGGCTCAATTGGTTGAGAGTCTGACTTCGGCTCGGGTCATGATCTCACAGTCCATGAGTTTGAGCCCTGTGTTGGGGTCCAGGTACTGACAGCTCAGAGCCTGGAGCCTGCTTCAGATTCTGTGTCTCCTCTCTCTGCTCCTCCCATGCTCATGCTCCATCTCTCCCTCTCTCTCTCTCTTAAAAATAAATAAACATTAAAAAAAAAATTTAAAAACCACAAAAACTGAAAGAGAATAGATGGCCTTCACTGCTAGAGAAAGCCTACTTTTCAGTCACCACTAGGGAAAGCGTGCTCTTCAAAGATAAAAGATAGAAAAATAAAGTAGTTAATGTGTATAAAGTGCTTAAAATACTTCCTGTAACAGGAACTATTATTAGATTTATAACTATCAATGATTTTAAATAAATTTATTAATTAAATACATAAATGTTTTTTAGCCTACAGTTTGGCTAATATTGAATATATATATTCATATGTATATATTTGAATAATACTGTGACCTAAAGTATCTTACATTTTAGGAGAGACACACTGAAAAATTGATAAATATTTAGATTTAAAATAGTATCAAAAATAATAAAACACTTAGGAATAAATTTAACCAAGGAGGTGGAAGATCTGTACTCTGAAAATTACAAGAGATTGATGTAAAAAATTGAATAATACATAAATAAATGGAAAGCTATCCATGTTCATAGATCAGAAGAATTAATGTTGTTAAAATGTCTGTACACTACCTGAAGTAATCTGTAGATTCAGTGCAATCCCTATCAATTCCAATGACATTTGTAACAGAAACAGGAAAAAAAAAGTCCTAAAATTCATATGGAATCCCAAAAGACCCCAAAGAGCCAAAGTAATCTTGACAAAGAAGAACAAAGCTGAAGGCATCATACTTCCTGTTTGAAACTTTATTTTAAAGCCACCGGGGTGCCTGTCTTAGTCGGTTAAACATCCAACTCTTTATTTTGGCTCTGGTCATAGTTCCATGAGATCGAGTCCTTTGTTGGGCTCCCTGCTGACAGTGTGGAGCCTGCTTGGAATTCCCTATCTCTTTCTCTCTCTCTGCCCCTTGTCCCCCCAAAATAAATAAATAAACATTTAAAAAGCTATAGTAATTAACACAGTATGTTACCAGCATAAAAATAGACACATAGACCAATAGAACAGAACTGAGAGCCCAGAAATAAACACACATATATAGTCAACTAATGTTTGAGAAGGGACTCAAGAAAACTCAATGGAGAAAGGATACCCTCTTTAATAAATGGTGCAGGGAAAACTGGATCACTGTTTGCCGAAAAATTAAATTGGACCCATATCTTGTACCAGTCACAGAAATTAACTTGAAATGGATTAAAGGCTTAAATGCATGACCCAAAACTGTAAAACTAGAAGACATAGGGAAAAGGTGCCTTGACATTGGCCTTGGAAACAATTTTTGGATAAGACAATGCATAAGCAACAAAAGCAAAAATAAGCAAATGGTGGGATGACATCAAACTAAAAGCTCCAGCACTGCAAAAGAAACAATCACCAAAATAAAAAGGCAGCCTATGAAATGGGAGAAAATATTTGCAAACCATTTATCTGATTAGGAGTTAATGTCCAAAATATATAAGGAGCTTATATAACTCAACAGCAACAAAACAAAACAAAACAAACAAGCAATCTAATTAAAAAATGGGCAGAGGAACTGAATAGACCTTTTTCCAAAGAAGACATACAAATGGGTACTAATACATGAAAAGATGCTCGGTGTTACTAATCATCAGGGAAATGTAAATCAAAACCGCAATGAGATATCACCTCACACCAATCAGAATGCTAGTATCAAAAAGACAAGAGATAACAAATGTTGGCAAGGATATGAAGAAAAGAGAATTCTTGAACAATATTGCTGGGAATGTAAATTGGTGCATCCACTATGGAAAACAGTATGTAGGCTCCTCAAAAAATTAAAAATAGACCTATCATATGATCCAGCAACCCCACTTCTGGGTATATATCTGAAGGAAATGGAACCACTACTTCTAAGGGATAATCTGAATGCCAAGTTCATTGCAGCATTATTCACAATAGCCTGGGAACAACCTACATATCCATCAACAACTATATGGATAAAGAAAGTGTGCTATACACACACACACACACACACACACACGCACACACACACACACACACACACACAATGGAATATTCTTTAGCCGTATGTGATAACTTGAAAGGACCTTGAGGGCATTATGCTAAGTGACACAAGTCGGACAGAAAAAGACAAATTCTGTATGTCTTCACTTACATGTGAATATAAAATTCAAATATAATATAAAAAAAGTTGAACTCAAAGAAATAGAGAGTGGGTGGTGGCTGCCAGGAGCTGGGAGAGGGGAGAAATGGGGAGATGTTCATCACAGGGTACAAATTCTAGCTGTAAGATAAGTAAGTTTGGGGGATTTAATGTACAGTATGATGACTATAATTAATACTGTATTATATATTTAAAAGTTGATAAGAGAGTAGATCTTAAATGTTCTCATAGCTTATACAAAAAATAATAGTTTTGTGAGGGGATGGAGGTATTAATTACCCTTATTGTGGTAATCATTTCACAATATATATGTGTATTAAGTCATCACATTATATACCTTAGACTTAAATTAACATATGTTATATATTAATAATATTTCAGTAAAGCTAGGAAAAATATAAATATTTAGGAATAACACCCGTGAGATAAAAAACAGAGAATGAGAGAATGGACATCTGTGTTACTCAAAAGAATAACAGAGACCCAAAGAAGTCACCTTGCTAAAGCATAAAATGGATCCTTTCTCCACTCAAAGAGAATCCAGGACTCCTTCCTTCCAGATGTCTGGAGCTTCAACCAATACACATTTGCTTTTGTTTTTATTCTACTCCGGGGAGCTGCTCTGAGGTCCTTTAAATCAGGTAGCCCAAATATTTCTCCTGAGAGGTGGGCTCACTCAGATGTTAGGTGTCAGACTAGATTTTCTCCTTAGTCTATTATATTTTTAAAGATGTGCTAACATTTAAGGACAGGTTTTATTTTCATAGAAGCAGGAAGCGTACACTGCTCAGGATACTTTTGATAAGAATTTTAGCTGTTTTCTGTTACTCTTAAAGAAACAAGGTGCCCAGAGGACTTTAGCAATAGGAAGCTAAAATGAATAGCATTATCCCACAAGAGGATTAAATAGGGTAGAGGAAAGCATTAGCACATAATATAAAATGATGGGAAACTAGGTTAGTCCTTTTAGCAGGCTGGACTGTTGTCCTTTGAGGGTCAACTCTGAGACCTACTAATGCGTTCCCACAGTGGCTACTGATTATCACTGCATTTGTATTTCTTGCTGAGATCAAGGGTGGCTTATGTTCTCAATAAAGATGCCAGGCTCAAAAAGAAGTTGATTTTGTAAAAGCAGTCTTATTGAAAGAAAGATCTTGCATAGCTATTGGCATCCTTACCTATATATTGCTTTATTTGTCATGTGTACAGAGGTCATACAAAAAGGGAGCTTCTTCCCCATGCAGTGGGACTTGACCACCTTCAGTTATAATGGAATATAGGAATGATTTAGGCAAATATTATTTATTCAGAAATTTTTACTGAGAGCCCTTTTTTTGTGTGAGGCACTGCGTAGGCCCTGGGATACAATGTGATTTCCAACATGTCATGGGTTTTGATGGGTATACAGTCCATAGAAGGAGACAGCCAGTGATGAAATAAGTGTACACAGAAATCTAAATTGCAACAATAAGTCCTACAAGTAGATAAGCACAGCGCTATGGAAATTACATCAGACATTTTTAAAAAAACATATATTTTTTTGTGAGAGTGCAAGTAGGGGAGGGGCAGAGAGAGGAGGACAGAGGATCCAAAGCAGGCTCTATGCTGACAGGCTGACAGCAGTGAGCCTGATGTGGGGCTCGAACTCATGAACCGTGGGAGCATGACAGGAGCCGAAGTCGGATGCTTAACCGACTTGAGTCACCCAGGTGCCCCTACATTGACATTTTTAAGGAAGTAACAAGTAAAAAAGAGTAAGTATGAATTTGGAGAGGACAGGAAGGAACTGTGTGTAAGGCCCTGGTGCTGGGGTAGGAGGGAGCATGCTGAGGAGCACTAAAAAAAAGCAAGTGGAGAAAATTTGGGAGGAGAGTGGTATGAAGGTAGTCATCAGATCATAGTAGGTTTACACCGTGGTACGTTTTGTGGATCATTGAGGTGTTCTGTCTTTGTCCTAAACACAAAGGAAAGGCATTCAAGGGCTTTAAAAGCGCATGTGTGTGATATCTTCACCACCTGTGTTTTGAAAAGATCATTGTGGCTACAATCTGAAAAATGATTTGGAGAGGTGAGAGTGGATGATAGAGCACATATCCGTGATTAAATGTTATTGAGAAGTATTACATGAAAGCAACATGTAATTTATAAGAGAATAAAACTGAAAAGGATGTCAAGAAATTTAATCCAATATTCTCCTTTCAGACCCTAGCAGATGTTGCAAACTTTCAGGACAAATGACTTCATAAAGTCTCCCAGAAGAGAAAAATCCACCATATCTCCTGGGAACAGATACTGACATTTGACTTTATTGCAGGGGAGCTCATTTCAGTGTTTTAAAATGTTATGCCTCTTATTGGATAACCTTCACAATAACATTGAAAGCGAGTTGGTATCATAATTTCAATTTTACCGGTATGGAGTTTAAGAATTTAGGTGCAGTGAGGTGTGTCCTGTGTTAGGTCATGAAAAAATTTAGTAGCAGTGCTAATTGAAGACTTTCTTCCCAACCTTCTGGTTCTCTGAGTTGTCAGATGACTTTGCCTTCATCACAAATGTCACAGAGTCCTTAAAGTTGAACAGATGTCAAATAGAATGCTTTCACTTTTGGAACATCTCCCTAAAGTTATTGTAAGTGTGAGGCTACTCCCTCCACACTACCTCAGTTTTTACTCTTTACATATACATTATGTATGCATTTCTTAACTTAATTTCACCAATCCCTCCTTGTTACTTATTAACCTTTAAAACAATCGTTTTATGAATTTATACACATTTTGTGAAGTTCTCCCCTTCTCCATAGGCATCCAATAAAAGCTGTGTGTCCAATGTAATGTAAGTAGTGATGTTTTCAAAGGGCGAAGTGTGTTAATCTCATGGAAAATGATGGACTTCAACTTTGGCCTTCTAATGCAAACTTTGTCCATTTTTTGCCTTAGGTGATAAAGCATGAAATCTATAAATTGTTTTAAACATTAAGTTATAACTAATATTCTTCCATAATGTTTGATTTTAGTTAATATTACTTCTTTGACCTAGATTTGTGATATTGACTCACCATATTCTAGTGTTTCCAAGAAGCTTTAAATGTGTATTAATTATGTTCTAAAACAATTCCTGGAGAATGTTAATGGGGAACATGTTCCTTCTTTCTGTCTCCTCCCAATTCCTGCATAATTCTGGTTTAGAATCTGAATTCAGGACTTGTCATTATCTCTTTTTAAATTGCATTAGAAAAAGTAATTGAATAGTTTGAGTATTCACCATAGTACATCATTATCAGAGAAGAAAGTATTCATATCGTAAAAACATATCATGATAGATAATGAAATTCACCTTCGAAATGTTGTCAAATGTAATGCTGTATCTGGGTCATTCAGCTGTAATTTCCTGGATTACTAAGGCAAAACCACTTAATTGTTTTTAACGAAAACATCCAAGTAACAGAGAAAAGCCTTAAACTTCTTTGAGGTTTTTTTTTTTTGTTTTTTTTTTTTTTTTTTGGTTTTTTTGTTTTTACTTAAACCTCTATACCATGTCAGGCTAATATATTTTCCTGAAGAGATTTCTAATTTTACCATTATGTAGTCAAAGTATTTTGAATTCTTTAGATTCCGTAATGAGCTAAGTAGCGGTTTGGATGAGTGAACTTAGTGGGTAAAATTAGTAAATAAATGTTTAAAGAGGAACAGGATAGTAACATAGTCTTAAAGTATCTCTCTCAAATTAGTTAATAACTTTACAGTTCAGAAACCTATCAGACTCTGCTTTAACCAAGGGCTTAAGATTAATATATTTTTTTTTAACGTTTATTTATTTTTGAGACAGAGAGAGACAGAGCATGAACGGGGGAGGGTCAGAGAGAGGGAGACACAGAATCTGAAACAGGCTCCAGGCTCTGAGCTGTCAGCACAGAGCCCGACGCGGGGCTCGAACTCACGGACCGCGAGATCATGACCTGAGCTGAAGTCGGCGGCTTAACCGACTGAGCCACCCAGGCGCCCCTTAAGATTAATATTTTGATGCATGATACAACCATGGTGTTAAAACTGTGTTCTGGAAAGAAAACCCATGCTCTTTGATCATATTTACTCATGATGGAATGAAGGCTTGTGAAAATGTAAACCCCATAATGTCTATAAGGCAGAGACATAATCTTTATTCAACATTATTACCTATCATACCTGTAGGTTTTAGTGAGTACTCAGTCTTAAGCAACTACTAATTTATTTGACATTTATTGAGCATCTACAAGCAAATCTAGTATAGAATGTACAAGGAAACATACATGTTAAAACAGAATTCTGTAAAGAATTCTGTCACATGGTTGGAGCTATACTGGATTCAGAATTTTGACTGAAACAATCATGTTAGGTCTTCCCACTCCAGGTACCTTTAACTCTGGACTTTATAAAACCCACGAAAATTAGTTAAGCATAATTGAAGTTAAACCAAAGAATAAAATAAATATCCACAAGTCCATATTGATATAAATACTTGAATAACTATATAAATGGTATACAAGGAAGAACTCTTTTTTTTTTTAATGTTTATTCTTAGAGAGTGAGAGACAGACAGACAGAGCATGATCAGGAGAGGGGCAGAGAGAGAGAGAGACACACACACACACACACACACACAGAATTCCAAGCAAGTTCCAGGCTTTGAGGTGTCAGCACAGAGCCCGACATGGGGCTCGAACTTACAGACCCTGAGATCATCACCTGAGCCGAAGTCAGTCACTCAACCAACTGAGCCACCCAGGCGCCCCAAGGAACAACTCTTCTTAACAGGAGAATTTTATTTAATAAGTGCTGAAAGAAGGTAGGAAATAGAACATCACTATTATAACATCACGGTAATAATTGCTACAGGCAGGATCCGCCAATGGATGCTATAATTAGTGGGTGGCAGTTTAAGGAGGAACAGAATATTTGTGTAGTCTCACAGTATCTCTTCCAAAATAGTAACTTTGCGGTAAAGAAGCCTTTAAAGATAACAATATTCTCTCGATTTCCATCTGTATCTCAGTTTTCCTTGCATACAAACCAATTTCAGCATTTTTCCTAGAGAGCAGGTGCCATGTGAAAGATATTAGTGGTCTAAAGTTAGCATTCTTCAGTAGGTTCTGGTTGTCAGAGTACTTTCTTTGCAAACAACTACTGGTGGTTAGTAAGTCTTGTCATGTGGGTATTATTATTATTATTTAAATTCTTATTTATTTTGAGAGAAGGAGAGAGTGCATGAGCAGAGGGGCAGAGGGAGAGAGTGAGCGAGAGAATCCCAAGGAGGCTCTGCATTGTCAGCGCAGAGCCGGAAATGGGGCTCAAACTCACTAACTGTGAGGCCATGACCTAAGCCAAAACCAAGAGCCACTTAACCGAGTGAGTCACCCAGGTACCCCTATGTGGGTATTATTATCTGCAAAGTACTATTTGGAGGCTTTTATTGTTGTTCAAGCTGACTGATAACACATAATACCCAATTGTGTATTCTTTTTGCTAGAATACCGTATATAAGAACATTCTCAGATTTCTTGTATGTCATATAGATTATTTGTGGTAGAAAAATGATGAAAGGGGCCATTGTCTTTCTCTTTATGGCTAGTAATTTTGCTATATTATTCTGTTCCATGATTACATATTGGTTGTATGCATGTTTCTGAGTATACATATACACGCAGCATATTCAATAATACCATTAACAATTTCATTCATATAGTATTTATAAAATTAACATAATTATAACGTAGCATAATGTATCTAATATGATACGATATGATATAATTCAGGAAAAAGATGTTCAGCAACATGTTTCCTAGAAAGAATTTTGTACCTAGGATTCATATCTTGTCAAATCTCAAAAGTTATTTATAGTTAGCATTTTAACATTTTTTTAGACTTGGAACTATAAAAAAAATGGTTTTTGTTTTTTTAAATCTTAGTGAAACCTGGTGTTTTGCAGTATGACCAGTGTGATTAATGAGAATAAAATGTGTTTGGGGTACTTCATTTCTCTTTAATATATATTATATTTCTTTATTGATCATTTTCATTATGACTGGATCAAAGATCATTTATCATGCATGCTTTTTTTAATGTTTATTTATTTATTTGGGGAGAGAGAGCACGAGCAGGGGAGGGACAGAGAGAAAGGAAGAGAGAATCCCTGGCAGGCTCTGTGCCACCAGCACAGACCCCAGCATGGGGCTCCATCCCGCGAACCATGAGATCATGACTTGAGCCGAAACCAAGAATCTGACACTTAACCGACTGAGCCACCCAGGCACCCTTATCATGCATGTTTTATACACATTTTCGGATGTTTTTCTTCTGCTGAAATTCTGAAGATGCAAAGTTGCCATTTTGTTTGCAGTTCTTCCTCTCAGAACATGAAGATTCCAAACTAAGCCCTTTTCTTGAAACATTCAAGGCCTAAATGGAATTAAATAACTAACAGTTAAGCATCATTCTTAAAAGTTATTTATTGCAGTGAATACTAGTACATTAAGGCAATTCTACAGTGGTTAGAAATATGGTATAATCTCTATTACTCTGTTTTGTATTATTAATTTAAAAATTATTAGGTTAAGAAGTATTATATTTGTAATAGTTGTGTATTGCTGCATCAGAAGTTGCCCCCAAACTTAGTGGTTTACAACAATAAACATTTATAATACTTAGTCTCTGTGGGTGAGAGACTTCAAGTATCTTATCTTAGATGTTCTGGGTCAGGGTCTTTCTTGATGTTGCAGTCCAGGTGTTGGTCAGGAATGCAGTCATTCGAAACCTTAGCTGGGGTCTGGAAGATCTGCTTAAGTTGGCTCACGCAAATGAGTGGCAGACTGGTGCTGGTTGTTGGCTAGAAGCCTCATTTCTCCCTACATGTGCTTCTTCACAGTCTGTTTAAGTGTCTTCATGACATGGTGGCTGGTTTCTCCAAAGCAGGTGACTCGAGAGAGAAGGTAGCAGTCTTCATGTCTACTTTGGCATAGCCCTAGAAATCACACTATGTGATTATTATTTATAAAGCTCAGTTTTATTCATTATGGGAAGGTACTACAAAAGGGTGTGAATACCAGGACATGAAGAGGTGAGGATCACTGGGTGCCATCTTGAAGACTTGTTACTACACTAGTATCTGTAAAAGTAGCAAACTGGTGCATTCTCTCTTAGCATTCATATTAACGGTCAATTAACTTTCTTAATTCCTTAACAATTTCACGGTTCTTAATAAGTTTTTTGTATATTGAATCAACAGCTCTGAAAGCACACCATTGTAGCAATGTTTTAATCTTGCTATCATAAATATAATTTATATGTCAATTGATATAGACTTTCAGTATGGCAAATCTGTGAACAAATTTTAATTCCAAATTATATCTAGATATTTTTACCAATATTTGAAAAGAACAAATAAGATATTAATAAATCCAAACATGTCTTATTCATGTTACTGACCCTGAAATTCTGACTAGGTATAATGGTAGCATTCATGAGGACATAATTATCGGTCACGTAGAGGATCAGGGATGTCTGAAATGGCATTTGCTTAAGTATTTGACTCCTCACCTTCCAACGGCTGAGGCCATAGGGCAGATTTTGTTCACTTCAGGACAGTTCCACAACAACAGGTCTTGATGAATTCTGATAAAAGCTCCATTTCCTCCTCACTGAAGAGCTGGTGCTGACTCTTACAGAACCACAGCTGTCTTAGGGGGTCAGTCTGGATTGTTTGGAATCCCCTTTGCCTTTTCCTCACCTCAAGTTTTGCTCTATGCTGGAAGGTTGGATGTCTGAAGGGGGTTTAGAGCCTTAGTTTAGAGCCATTTAATTATATGGTTTAGACCCATTTAATTATAAATGGCTCCGAAACGTTAGCAGGAAGGCCAGTCTTATTTTTTAAAAAATTTTGTGCTACATTTTATCACTTGGGTACCAAAGAAATTCTGCTTGTCTTCAGAATTTCACAAGATCTTTTGTGAACATTTCCATCTCAACCGTATAAACCTCAATGATTTGGGTCTCAACCGTATAAACCTCAATGATTAAAATTTAGTCCAGATTATTTGAAAAGGAACAAATGCCATGTGTTCCCTTCCATTATCTTTCTATTATAACTCATCCTCAAATAAAATTTCTCCTACTTCTCATAGTTATAAAACAACTAAACAAAAAACCTCTAACTATATTCCTGACACTAGTTGGGGAGCAGGTTTGGTGAAATCATTTGCCTCCACAAGTACTTTAATTCTAGTTCTTTCAGTAAAAGAGCCCAGAACACTTTTATGTACAACCACAAGGTTAAAAACAATTCTACAAATCTGGTAATACACAGTAACAGTCTTTTCCAATTTACATAGCCTGTTTATGGTGACTCAGTGTGTTTAGGACAAAGCCTCAGTCTTTGGTATTACTTCTCACTTTTGTGATTCTCTTCAGGATGGTGATGGGGTTAATTCAGAGCTCGTTGCATGATCTGGATGTATCAGAAGCCAAGGTGACAGTGAGGTTTGTGAAATGAGAGGCTCACAAATCCACATTCATTGTGGATCCTCATTCGTCTCTACTAGAGTGGCAGATTTGTTTGTTCTTTGGACATGTTACCCCTGATATAGTTCTCTCTGATGGTTTGGAGCATCATGCGGTTCCCACCGCTAATAGCCATTTGCCAGGACCATTTGATCTGGAATTAAAGTCTCCCTACACTGCAGTGTCCTTATTGTTTATCCAGTGATGTTTATAGCAATTATTTGAAACTTTCCCAGTTTTACGATCTACAATGTTCCTTCATAAGAAGTAGATAGCACTTAAAAATATATATATTGAAAGCAAAAGTTTTAAAAATTGAGAGGTTAGTTTTCAAAAACCTACAAAGTTATGCTGCATTTAAATTTTTATTTGATATCAAGCCCTTATAATTGCTGAACATCTACATGTCTTTAAGTTATTAAGATCCTGTATCAGTTGGTTCTACCAGAGAAGAGAGCCATCAGGAGATCTATATTAAGAGGTTTATTGCAAGGAGCTGGCTTATGTAATTATGAGGGGTGGCTGGGTGAGTCTGAAATCTGTAGCTCAGGATGGCAGGAAGGGCAGGCTGGATCTCTAGACTGAAGTGCTATCCACAGATTGAATCTCTTATCAGGATAGCCTCAGTCTCATTCTTAGAACCTTTCAACCATTGCACGAGTCTCACCCAGATTATCTAGGGTAATGTCTTTTGCTTAAAGTGAGCTGATTATGGACTTTAATCACATTTATGAAATACCTTCCAGCAACACCTAGATTAGTTTTTGGTTAGATAACTGGGGACTTAGCCTAGCCAAGTAACATGTCTAGACTACCTCAGGACCCAAAGTGTTTGTTCCCAGCATTTCTCCTTGTTGCTCATGATCTCATTTTTGTCCATCCCTTTAATCATAGGGGTTCATTGTGCATGGTTACCTCATATTTTTGGATACTTAAATGGATTGTTCTAACCTACAAGGAAGAGTCACTATAGTCAGTGTATTCTAAATGTAGGAAATGCATATTCATGTAAGTCATGTATAATGGCATTAATTACTTTGCTACTTCAGACTTTTATATTTACCCAGAACCTTACAAAGACCAATCTTCTCTGAATTTGAAGTATAACTGAGAAATTTCACTTTATGTTTAAATAGTTTTCTAAATGCCATGAACAAGTCATTTAGTGCTGATTTCCTTCTGCTGAAATTGTAAGGTTTCCTAAAACATGTGTATGCATTTGTTTGCTACTACTGTGAATGTATAATTTCTGTACTAAATCTACCTCTTTTTTTCCTCACTGACCCACTACAATTATAGTATTTGCTTCACCACGTCATGTTAATGTCAAATAAAAATTTAAATGTACATAGAAATATACATAAAAATCTGAAAAATTATAGCTATGAAATATTGCTATAGGAAAGTATTATTTTTATAACTTGTAAAGAGATTTAACAGTTCTTTCAAGTTTGAGTTACAATAGTAGATATGTAACAATTGTTATTTTCATATTAGGAGAGGACATAGATAAGTTTCAGTTCACTAAAAGGTTGAACATTTCTATCATAGATCACTTGACACTTGATCACTTGACTATTACCCCACTTCATTGTTCATAAGGCATTCCATCTAGATGAAGCAGAGGAGACTTACTTTAATTTTTCAGAGTATCATAAACGTGAAAGCCCCAAAATGTGAAATCTTCAGAAAGAATGCCTAAGGTCCTGAGAGCATGTCACAGATGACAGAGGGGTCTGCACTTCTACTCAGACTTCTTTGGGTATAGGAAAAATAGAAAGTGACAGTATTTCATAGGCTCTGATATGTAACTGAACATTGCTTTGAGTGTGAAATAATTGCTGTGAAATTAATCTCATTATCTTCCCTGCTTGTCATTGTTCTGGAGGTTCCAAGTGATCAAGCTTTATTTTAGCCAGCAATAATAGTAATTAACTGTAAGGAGTCGGTGAAATTTTACTCCTTTGGGAGCTGCTACCAGAGATTCTTATGGAGAGAGTACAGCCCTTATTCCAGTGACTGATAAGCTTTGAGGTAAATGCATCTCCCTAGAGTCAGGAGGTACCTAAGCTTCAGAGAAGGAGGCAAAATTACTCATGAAGGAGAGAAATTTCATGGTCCCAGAATGGAAGAAGGAATAATGGAGTGAAGAGAATAAGGAGATGGGAAGGTGAGAGAAAAGAGGAAAAGTCAGTGAGATTGAGGGTTCACATATTCTACAACTTGTGGCCCCACTAAGGATAAAAATAAGGGCACTAAAGTCACCAAATACTTGGTATGCATTTTTGTTTCGTTTTCCTATAGACACCATTAATGGGCTGAAGTTTCTTCTGGGTCGTATGGAGTGTTAACTCAAGCCACATGTGTAGGTATAGGATCTGGGGGGCAGAGAGGCCTTAGCTAACTAACATCTAGGTTATTTACATTTGTTTGGTCCTTTAATTCCCCAATAAATCTGTGGACTATTACCCCACTTTCTAAGTAGAGCATTTGAGCCTCAGAAATTGATCTCATGGGGAAGTGGCAGAATGGCCTCAACAGTCATCCTCTCACTAGATTCCCTCTGCTCTTCCCCCCAAAACATTCTGCATCCCTGTTAGTCAAAACAAGTCTTCCTTAAATCAGCTCTTGTCGTGTTCTCTCCCCTTGCAGTAAGTCAGTGCCTTCTCTTCCAGCATGATTTGACATTTCTCACACAGCCCCTAGTTTAGGGAATGAAGTTGCTATATCAAAATGGCATCTTGCCAGTGACCTCCTGAATCTGCAGAACCAGTACATCAACAGAACTCCATTTCATAGCCTCCTTGTGCTACACAAAATGCTTGTTGTTTTCTCTAAGCAATGAACTTTCCTTATTGAAAGAAGGTTGAAGATTTGAGGGTCAAGCTGTAGGTGAGAATGGGATTATGTTTTCCATAAGAGCTTTAGTGGTGGGAAAGTTTGTGCAAGCCTCTCGGAGAGTTTTGAACAAATTTCTTCTTTATTATAGCTTATATCTAGATCACAACCAGTTTTCAAAACAATTCCATGATACAGAGAGAAAGCCTGAGTAGGAGCAGAATGGGCAAGATTAGCTTTGTTGCAGTCAGTCACATTCTTATTTGATATATTTGTTTTGTGTTTCATTTGAGTGATTCCTCCCAGGAAGAAGATTAGTGTATGAACTTCATAAAACAATTAGTGAATGTGCAGTTACTTAATTTGAAATGGTTTTAGGGGCACCTGGGTGGCTTAGTTGGTTAATCATCAGACTCTTGATTTTGGCTCAGGTCGATCTCATGTTTTGTGAGTTCGAGCCTCGCATTGGGCTCTGTGCTGACAGCGCAGAGCCTGCTTGGGATTCTCTCTCTCCCTCTCTCTCTGCCCCTCCCCTGCATGCCTGCACTCCCTCTCTCTCAAAATAAATAAATAAACATTTAAAAAAATCAAATAAAATGGTTTTAAATTTGTGTGTTTAGAAAAATACTATGAATGTATCTATATGGTACAAAATTTGTTTCAAAAGATCTGTCCAGTTCTCTGTAGCAAGACTTTACTGATATGGCCATATGCCCCATTTGTCACATGCTATCATTAAAGCACTCATTAAAATGCATATCTGGAGGGCCAGATGTTTCATTTTTATTATATACCATTTTCTTCACATTTACAATCCATGTATGCTCATATAAAGGCTGAATTTTTGTGAATGGTTCTTTACATACTTATGCATATGCTTTATATCTGTAGCTACATGTTTGTAAAAAAAGCATATATATAGGCATATATTTTTGCTCCATAAACACATGTAAAATGGATATTGAGTATGGATTTTTTAATTTATTCCATCCTATTTAAAAAAACATATTCTTTTGTTCAAAGTCATACTATCAGGGTGTCTGGGTGGCCCATTTAGTTAAGTGTCTGATTCCTGGTTTTGGTTTACGTCATGATCTCATGGTTGTGAGCCTACTTAAGATTCTCTCACCTTCTCCCTCTGCCACTCCCCTGCTCTTGCACATGCACACACACTCTCTCTCCCTCTTTTTCTTTCAAAAAAAAAAAAAACAAATAAAAGATAAACATTAAAAAATGTCAAACTAAATATTGCTTGTGAAGGTCGATGAAAGGAAAATGGTATTAAAGGAAGGCATATAAAGGGACACAGAAACAAAGACCTTCATTCTTTGTACTCTGGTCAGTTGGTATTTGAATCATCAGAATTTTGACCTAAAATATTTTACTGTTGATTTGAAATGAAGTCATTGACCAGTCCCTTGTTCTCCAGCCCCATTCTTTCAAATGAATTTAGAAGTGACACACATAGAGAATATATAGAAAAATTGTGTGTTGCTCAAGATTGAGAGGACAGATAACTGGGTGATGTGTTTTTCCCTATACCTAAGGTTTAGAATTTTAAAATTCTAGGAATGATACTATTCTGGCTTATTCAAGAAAAATCTAAATTTCTAACATAGTTTCTGTTGTATTCAAGAGAATGCATACTGCAACATGAATATAAAAACCTTTATTATTTGTAATATTCTTTTATAAATTTCTCAGGGAACAGCTAAGTCACCAAAGACTAAAACACATGCTGAAATTGGTTTGTTGCAGTAAAGAAATAAGTGATACTAGATAAAAACATATATTTGTCTTATAAGCTGCTTTAGGTTTTAGGAGGGGAGAAAGATGTAAGTTGTGAAGAAGAAAACAGTAGTATTTTTCAGGTTCACTTTTTCCTCTAAAGTGGAGAATTGATTAAAACTTCCTCTTCAAAGAGAGGACTGATTTCTCTTAATACTCTACCTCAGATTTTTCCTTCAGTTTTAATAGGTTGACCCAAAAAGGACCAACAATTTCTGATTTCTTATCCCTGCAAGATTATAGCAACACGTGTAGTAAAATTAATTAATTCAACATACTTTACCAGTCTAACCAAGCAAATTATTACTCATCCTGTGTGAGTGGGTGAGTAATTCTTTGTAAGATTATAAATCACCCTGAAATTCCCAGAGTCACATGGCTCAATAGTAAACAAGATAATCAGTTTATCAAATTGGCTCTCCTGACAAGACCATGTTATTTGTGATGGGGCATTCTGTATCATTGTACCATCTTGGAGAGAGAAGCTGCCTTATAACTTAGCGTGGAGTGAGTGACTCTCATTGTGAGCCCCCTTGAAATGTTTTGTAGATCAGGATTTACCAGTTGCTTCTTGACACAGTTCTTCTATCCACATCATCATTGGAGTGTCTCAGTGCTGATAAGCACCTGAAAATCCTGAATCTGATACCTTCCTCACACCTACCTGCTTCCTAGCACTATCACCACCTTACATCACAGGTAAGGTGGATCTTAAGTAATGAGGTATTAGCAATCGGTGCCTCATTATCTTAAGCCTCTGACGGAGTCCCACCCTACTCATAAAGGAAGGATGCTGTTATTTTTTGCCATGAGTTAGCTTCGATTTCCCAACTCATTGCACATTTCTACCTGGGTTAAAATGCACACACTTGCCATGCTTGCTTTATGAGAGCCTATTGAAGAACAGGCTTTGCAGACACAGAAGCCTGAGTTCAAGTCACTGTTCTGACACTCATTAGCTGTGTGACCTAGGAAAGCTACTTGACTTATGCTTCCTTATCTATAAAGCAGAGATTCTAAAATCATTTAGAAGTTCATACACTAATCTTCTTCCTAGGAAGAATCACTCAAACACAAAACAAATATATCTAAATCCTTATTATAAAGATTAGATCCTGTATGTGATGAGCATCCCACAGCATCTTTTTTTTTTTTTTCCTTTTTAAAGTAAGCCCTGTGCTTGAACTCACGTGGGGCTTGAACTCACAACCCTGAGGTCAAGAGTTACATGGGGTCCTGGTGGTTCAGTCGGTTAAGTGTCCAACTTTGACTCAGGTCACGATCTCACAGTTCGTGGGTTCAAGCCCCGCGTCGGGCTGTGTGCTGGCAGCTCAGAGCCTGGAGGCTGCTTTGGATTCTGTGTCTCCCTCTGTCTCTGCCCCTCCCCTGCTCACACTCTGTCTCTCTCTGTCTCTCAAAGTAAATAAATATTAAAAAAAATTTTTTTTTTTAAATCATCCACACAAAAAAGAGTTACTTGCTCTACCAACTGAGCCAGGCAGGAACCCCCATCCCACAGGACCTTAAAGTAAAAGGGGTGGGAAAAGTGACTTATCTCTGATGTGATGGACAAAAACCAGTTTGGAGGTGAGGAACTGAAAGAATGGATCTGGTTGCCATTAAAATTCCTAAGTTCTTTCACTGCATCATTAATACCACATTTGTTTCCCATTCAGAATAGAGGATTCAAGTGTCAACCGCTAACATTTTCATCTTCCCACAGTATCAGTTTAATCTCCCTCTGTCTCCTTAGAAGAGTTGCCAGGAACTTCCCATTCCAAATCCTCAATATGGCATCCTCTGTTCACTAGCATTAAGGTCCCTCACTCTTCAAACTTTATCTCCTACATCTTCAAACCAGTCTTAGGTCTAGTGCAGTCAGAGTTCTCACTATTCTCCAGGGATATAGACTTAATACCCAACTCAGTGTTTCTGTCCTTGAGGGACTCAGAGTATAGATGAGGAGAAAGACTGACTATGACCGAGACTAATAAGGAGTTAATGAACCAAGGTCTATAGTAACACAGATGAAGGGTGATTAATTCAGCCTGGAGTGGGGGCGTGGTGAATAGAAGGGCTGGGAAAGGCTTCGATGAGGAAGCAACACTTGAGTCAGTTGTTGAAGAGTGAGTACAATTTCATTTTGGGTAGAGGTTAGAAGCATGACCAAAGCCTGAAAGTGAATAGTCCTTGTCCAAGACATTACAGCAGATGGCAGCAGGGGTGACTGGGAGTGGGAGAGACACATCTAATGAAGCTGGCAAGGGCCACACTGGGAACTTCTTTGCTGCTCTACCAAGAAGTCTAAAAAGAGCAGACTTTCTTTTCCTGACTTCCTGGTGCAATAATTCTTTGTGCACTGATTTTGGCAATAATTTTTCATTTTCAGTAAATCTCTACAAGTGATTTATAGGCCCCTAGAAAACCAGGGAAAGCTCTGAAGTTCTTTTCTTTCCTTCTGAGCTCGTCTGACACAGTGCAGTACACGGTATTGGAGGCAGCATGACACAGAGATGAAACATATTGATGTAGGGTTTGAGATTCCTGCCCCCCCCCCACAATGCTGTTCCCACCATCCCCACTTCTATCAGGGTGAATTTAGGTAAGTGATATCACCTCTCTGAATGTCACTTTCTTCCTCTATAAATGGGGATAATGCCACTTTCTGTATGGTAGGCCTCCTATGATGATTCAGTAGGTGCTTAACAAATGTTTGCTACTCAGTTATTCAACAAGCATTAATTGACCACTGACTATAGGCCAAGATCTATGTTAAATTTCTATTATACAGTGATGAGCTAAATAGATATATGCTTTGTAGTCTAGTATTTATTATTATTATTAATGTAGATGTTTAATACTATTTTTTTTAATTTTTTTAACTTTTTATTTATTTTTGAGACAGAGAAAGAGCATGAGCAGGGGAGGGGCAGAGAGAGAGCGAGGCACAGAATCCGAAGCAGGCTCCAGGCTCTGAGCTGTCAGCACAGAGCCTGACACGGGACTTGAACTCACAAACCGTGAGATCATGACCTGAGCCAAAGTCAGACACTCAACCTACTGAGCCACCCAGGCGCCTCTAGATCTTTAATACTATCAAAACAAATCAATGTGTTTCAGCCATATCAGTGTACTATTCATGGCTGGACCCACTCCTTCTTGCCCTGGTCCTGGAGTGTGCTCCATGATGATTGACTGCCAAAAGCTATCACTTCAATGCTTACGGTGCCTGTCAATTACATGATTGTGCAGCTTTGGCAGAGCCATTATTCTAACCAGGTTCAGTAGGCGAAGTGACTCTGGAGGTGATCCCAGATGAGACGAACCTTAGGAGGATAACCATACATGCTCAAAACTAATTCTGTGCATGGCTCAGTCAAATTTGGACTATGTGAACTGTTCTCTAAAACATACTAGAGCTTAGGAAAACAGAATGCTGGAATCCTGGGATTAGCTCATTTTTGTGCAAGCTGTTCCATGATAAAGCTATTTTTTTTTGTTTGTTTGTTTTTACTGTTGATGAAGTGAGCACACAAAAACAAATACCACCTAAGTTCTGGTGGATATTATGACTCTTTGCTTGATAAAGGAATATACCTGTTGATCACCAAGGAGTAGAATCGCCAACAGCAAAGAAAGGGAGCAGAGGCAGATATTATGGTCTGAGTCTTGAAAGTCATGCTCAAGACAACCTGGGTCTGCTGGCCTGTGGCAGAAGCGCTGGAACACTGAGTAGTTGGACAGATCACCCTGGTCTGGTTAAATGGAGTAATTTAACCTCTCAGTACAATGGCAGGAATAAAATCTGTCAACAGCTTACTAGTAAATGTATTCATTCATGGATTTTATATTGTCATAATTTGCCTCTGTTTATTTGCTTTGTAGTTTACTTTTTGCTTTTTAAAAGCATTTTCCAGCAGCTATGTGTCCTGGGTACAACTTATTTCTGGTTGCTAAATTGTTCTTTATTCCCTCAAGGCGAACTCCTAAAATATCTGCCAAGCACCTCAATCTACAATCAGGAGTAGGGCGCAAAGCTATATCTTTCTCTGTGCAAAACAAAATTTTGCTATCATTAATCTCATTCCACATTCTCTTCCATTTCCTTTTTGTTGGTCCAATAATTGTTTTAAGTTCTATTCTGATCAGAGATTATGATTCCTGATTTACATACACTATAGCTTCCAAGATTAATGTTAGGTAAAGCCTTTTCTGCAATGAAATCTTAAAAGATGTTTTCAAAATTATATTTTATTTTATTTTATTTTCAATATATGAAGTTTATTGTCAAATTGGTCTCCATACAACACCCAGTGCTCATCCCAAAAGGTGCCCTCCTCAATACCCATCACCCACCCTCCCCTCCCTCCCACTCTCAAAATTATATTTTAAAATAAATTCGAAAATCTTAAAGAAAATAGTAGAAGCAGATATGGCCAATATAGATGCCAACATATAGATGTTCAGAGTGGGGCAAAATTTGGAAAACTCATGGTCTATGTATCCTAACTTACACTACTTTGAATTATGTGTTGTGAAAGAATACCTCAGTCCCCAAGTAAGTGTGTGTGACATTTGGAGTTATGACATCGTGTGCCTTCCAGTATAAACGAATATCTTACATATGTTAAACACTTAATGCATAGTTTTTAAATTACTTTGAAGAGATAAATCTCCTGGGAAGTCATGGGTTGTAATAAAATATGTTATCTTCATCAGAAAATTAGAGGTAGTAGATGGTGTCCAGGCAAGAGAACAGCCTGAGAGAGAGACTCTTTAACTAAAGTTAAACAAACAAGAGAACAACTCGATGATTACACTGGGAAGATGATGAGCAGCTGCTAGGAGAAACCATTTGATACTTTTCATCTCACCTCTTACCTGCATCAGTCACGTGGTGAGTCAGTTCTTTTTAAGTTGAAGTAATCTGCCTGAATAAAGTGACTCTGTGCCTGTAATGTCCCTTGACATGTAGAGTCACATCCCCAAATCCCACCTTGACTTAACAGCTGAGTAATCCCTATTTGTGAACCAAACCATTAATGAGTTGTAGGCTATGACAGATGGCAGAGAAAGAAGGCAGGGCGCAGGACCTCAAATCATCTGCAAAGCTTGAGAAATCCAGAAGAATCTTGGACACTGAATCCCGGGAGTGGTGAAGGAGGAGACAATATTATTCCAGAGGCACTCAATGTCTGAAGAACACCTTGTCTTTAACCTTGTTCAGGAAAATAAATAAATAAAGAGCCAAATTCTAGATATTCAGGACTGGCTGCCTTATGGGGATTAGGCTTAGAGAGACTCATCTCAGTAGGGACAGAGCCAAAGTTGAGGTAATGGGCAGGTCCCAGCATGGCTCCAGTCAGCCCCAGGCTGGCTGCCATCAACATTGCAGAGTTGGCATGGGGACCCAGAAGCTGAACCAGCATTTGCTCCCACTATGAAGGAAGAACTTAAATATTGATTTTACTGATCTGACGAATAGAGTCTGGATCAGTCATAGAAAGGTGTGAGGACCAAAGAAGAGTTTCACTAGCCTTGGTTCAAATAGTCTATTCAATATTCAATTAAATTCAGTAGCAGTTATTGAGTATTAATCATGTCTAAAGTATTTTGATATAAAATAGTCTGTGGTCTTAAAGAATTTATAGTCGAGTGGAAAAGATAAATACAAGGTCCTTGAGAGAAATATAAACAAAGAACTATGCTGGATTCAAAGGCAGGAGAGAGGATATCCTGTGGGTATTTCTCAAAAGGCATCATGGAAGATGTCAACTTGAGGATGGTTTTGAGAGGTAGGAGCTTAGAGAGCGAGAGGAATGTATCCCAGGTAGAGGAGATAGCATAAGCAAGTCAAGGGCCAGAAAGCCGAGGTATGTTTGCATACTGTAATCTATAGTATTGGGCAAGCAGTCAAACATTTATAGTAGATTATTGAAAACTTGGCTGGAGTCAGATTGTGGAGGCATTGAATTTCATAGGGAATAGGTTGTCATTAAGGTGTTTAAGCAAGGTTTCTCCTGGAGATCTTTATTCCAGACTTCTTCATATGTGTCCTGGAATCACAATTAAAATTGCTTAATTAGAAAGTACACTTGAATAATTCAAGCATAAAGCCTTTTTCTTTTCTCCTAATTTACAATAGATTTCTTTAGCTGATTTGGATATTCAAGTGCATTAGAACTCAGAATTCTGCTATATCATATATTCAGAAATATCCTGGGTCAACCTGTGTCTTCTTTAATTGTAAAAACCTAAAACAACATGGCTTTCCTGTAATGGGCCACATGAATCCCCATCCCCAAAATGAGGGAATCTATTGTATGTCATTTTTGCTCCCTACAGCCTTCCTTTTATTTTCTGCATTTTGTTTAACCTAGTATGTTGTAACAGAAGGGAAGACCTAACCAACTTAGTTACTTCCCTCCAAATCAAAACATTCAACATAACTTTAGGATAAAGACTGAGACTTTCTCTATGCACAGAGGTTCAGAGTGTTTCAGCTGAGCTCTGGCCTTATTGAGTTAAAACATCTTAATGGCAATTTAAATATTATGAGTCACTGGGCCCAGAGTCTGTAAAATGCTATGTGTACTGCCTCTGCTACAGCAGGCACTATGTAGTAAAGAAGGAGAGAGAATGTAGGACAAGTCTTACTGGCCTGGCAAGGGTCCCACCTAATTCCTCATGACGTGTCCAGTGCAGGTGACACCTTCTGGAAGGTGTGGATAAGCAGTTAATATCATGGAGAGTAGGAGGTGTGGGTTCAGCTTTTTTTTTTTTTTTTTTTTACAGTGGGGCATTATCTGAATGATATTCATTCTCTCTTGAGTCTAGACTTCATGCAACAGGCAGTAACTGGATGTTATTTTAAAATAAGCAAAGCCACTGATAGGTTCTGGTCTGGGTTCTTGTTTCGGAGGAAGAGTTGGTTGCAGAGTGCTCCTTGGTCAAGGATTAACCCAGAGGAAAAATCCAGCAGCAGAAGAACTGTGGGTTTCTTACCCCGGCCCTCAGGAAAGCTATGCCATGAAAAGGCTTTGACCCATTGACACAGCAAGTTGGACAGGGTACCAATTCTTCTGTGGGGCGGAGGAAAAGAGAGGAATTCTCTTGTTCCTGGTGTTTGAAGGATGGCTTCCCAGTTTCATCAGCTTCGGGTCCTGGTCTGGAAAAACTGGCTAGGTGTCAAAAGGCAGCCGGTGAGTAGCAAAAGGGTAGGGAAGGGCATTGGGGGGCAATGCTTCAGGCAATTCTAAATGTTAGTGATGTTAGTGACAGGTAAAACAGGAATTTGAAGCCATTTTCTGAAGCAGGAATAAGATATTTAGGAATCATCCCTATATCTGTCTTATAGCTAATGAGGCAGGTCCAAACATACCCCAAAGCTGCCTTTTGACTTCAGTAAATTAAAAGGGTAAACCAGAACATGCCCTGGGCAAAGAAAAGGATTCACCTTGCTACTGGTTGAGTTGGAACTAGTGCTGAATTCTAGGTTTCAGGCCAAAATGCTTTCAGAAATTTTCTTAATAAATTTAGTTAAAAATGAGATGAAGAAAGGTATTAGATGAAAGGAATAATACATGGAGGAGAAATGCATTTGTAAACCAAAAGTGATGGAAAGCTTGGTTGAAAAGTGACATATAGAAAGGAAATAGTTTGAAGGTTGTTGGTATAGAAAGCTCCTAAGAAATTTTAGTACCTAAAAATTATTTACTAGAAATATCAAACAAGAGTCAATTTATGTGCCATGCTTCAAGACTATCATTGAATCACTTAACTTTATGGCTACAGTCTGTCTACTCTGTTTATTGCAACATCTTTTTTGTGCCCTTACATTCTTGTTTGCTTTTTAAATGACAAAGCTAACTATTAGATACTCATCAGACAGGGTATAGGGAGATTGAGAAAGGCATTGGCTTCTATGAATTGACACATATTCAGAAGAATGTTTGAAAACCAGATAAATTTAAAAAGGCACTCAATATATTTCATTTGAGAGTGGTAATTCCCAGCCCCATATGAATAATATGAATATTATGCAAATAACGTGCATCATAGAAACCAACATTTTATCTATGTACCTTATCTCGCTCTGGGCTTGTTTGCAGGGCCTGACACTGCTTACTTAAGTGTTCTGATGTATGTATTGACAGTGAGAAGTAATGTTCACTCCCCTTTGTGAATGTGGTGGATGAGATTTAAAATCATGTGATTGTATGAGTGTGGGGTTTGGCCATCATATTTTAAATCGTTAATATTATGTATTTATTTTTAATTTATTTATTTTTTAAAATTTATTTATTTTTGAGAGACAGAGCATGAGCAGGGGAGGGGCAGAGAGACAGGGAGACACAGAATCTGAAGCAGGCTCCAGGCTCAGAGCTGTCAGCACAGAGCCTGATGCAGGGCTCGAACTCACGAACTGTGAGATCATGACCTGAGCTGAAGTCAGATGCTCAACCGACTGAGCCACCCAGGCACCCCAATATTTTTTTAATTTAATCATTAGTGTTCTTTTAAAATTGAGAACAACACAAAAGAAAAACCTCCCATAATGATTCCATGCTAGGTTCTACTTGGAATTGAGCAGGAAGAGTCTGGATAGGTAGGTGTGGTCAGAAGATGAGAGTTGGGTTCTTGGTTCTGCTTTTCAGCACCTGCATGACTTAAGGAGCATACCACCATTTATGTGAATGCTGGTTTTCTTATTTGCCAAATAGGGTTAGGGGCTACTATATCTATCTCACTGAGTGGTAAGGATCAAATGTGCCAGTATATTTCAAAGTGCTTTACAAATGGTGAAACCCTTAACAAATAGAAGATAGAGGGATTTGGGGTCATGTGTATGTCATATTTCATTGAAAGTAATGGTGGAAGGAAATCTAGGAAAAGGGATTGTGGGAGAGAAGAAGAAATTTATATACAGTAAAGTTTTAAGTGATGAAACTCCATAGTTAAAAATAAAAGCATAGAAGAACTGAAAACTTATATCTGTTATTGCTGATAAACTGAATGCTGAGGTTGTATATTTTCCTTACAACTCCATTTTACCTAAAAATTAAAAAAAAAAAAAAAAGGGAAAGAAAGAAACCCAACCCTCGGGTGAATACTTTCTTCTTTTTCATTGAGAAATTTTATCTTTAGAAACTTTAATAAGTTCTTTCCTTATCTGTAAAGTAGCTGGTATATCAATTTTCTACTTTAGAGTTTCTCTCCATTTTAGTCAATTTCTGCTGGATATGGCATATTTAAAGGAGATGGAATTCAGGCATGCTAAAACATTTTCACCATGATACCTTGTATTATTCCTGTGCAGTCAAAAATCCCTAAAAAGCCCCTGGTAATTATAATTTTGCTTAAGGAAAGAGAATACGTGATCTATTAGTTCATTTGGGGACGTCGGAGGATTAAGTCTACCTTGAGACCCAGGACAGATAAGTGTTGGTTGCAGGAAATGAAATCAGAAATAGTTATGGGGCACCTGGGTGGCTAAGTTGGTTGAGTGTCTGACTTCAGCTCAGGTCATGATCTCGCAGTCCACAAGTTTGAGCCCCGTGTTGGGCTCTGTGCTGACAGCTCAGAGCCTGGAACTTGCTTCAGATTCTGTATCTCCCTCTCTTTCTGCCCCTCCCCCACTCAGGCTGTGTCTTTCTCTGTCTCTCAAAAATAGATAAATGTTAAAAAAAAAAAAAATGATTCTTAATTTGGGGGAATACAGAAGGCCTACTTGAATCCATTACCTCCAATCAGAGGGACACAAGAGACCTTTAGAAAATGGTGGTGCCAAAAGGAGGAGAGTCCATTCGAAAAAGAGAGTGAGAGGGCAAAGAAAGTTACATTTCTTTCTTCATAGTTTGGCTAGGGCCGGCCCTATCTCCTGTCTTAGAAAGAAGACTTGAGGACACAGGTAGAAAGGATATACCTGTGGTAGTGTTAACAGCGAAGGATGAGAAAATCAAGAGGTTGGAAAGCTAGGAGGTGAAATGAAAAAAGAAATTGTGAAAAGGGAAAATATAAACAAATTAAAAGAGAATGTGAAAAAAAAGAGGTATATAAATTTGAATAGAGGACATAGTCTTTATGTAGGGACTGGACTTAATCCATCAAGCACTTATTTAAAATACAAGCATTTTTATTTCTCTCATTGTAATCTTTCTGAATATGATAGACAATAGAAATAAAGCTGTGTGACACTGAAAATGTATAGTCTTTAGTGAATGTTAAAGAATAATCACTACCAAGACATCCTCTTCCACTTTGTTTTCAAGAGATTCTATCGCAAAGCAAGATGGTGGGAAGGATAGTCTGTAAGGAAGGAGTTAGGAATCTATTAATGGAGAAACAAATGACATATAAGGGGAAAAAAACAAATATACAGTAAAAATATTAGAGTGGGGATTACTTAGGAAATATAAAGATATATTCTAGAATAGTGAGAAAAGAATTTCAAACAACTATATAGTCTAAGAAATAGAAGGACATTGGGATAAACTAACTGTTGAGTTTGGCTACAAAAAAAGGGAAGGCAAGATCTTTAATTTTGGAGATGATATCCGTCAAAATTGTCCTTAGAGTAAATATTTCTCTCTTTTTAATAAAATCGACTAGTGAAATTCTGGAATATTTGGGATTATCTAACTGCTTTAATTATACAGGGCCCCAGAATGCTCAAGGGACTTGTCCAGGGTCACACAGCAAGTTTAAGGACTCAAAGTCAGATTTCCCCCCAAAATGGATCTATTCTTTCCCTACCTCTTGCTGCATCTCTACTGTCACTGAGTTGAGTTTCTTTTTCCAACATGCTCTGATCCCTACTCAGAGTTCGGCCCACCAATGAAGAAATCATAATTGGTAACGAGGCCTTAGATACTACTGTTGTTCCTTTTTTTTTTTTTTTAATATTAGTGGTTACATCAATTCTCAATTATATGGCCAAAAAAGAAGAAAAAAGAAAAAGCAAGCTAAAGGAGTATGAAAAAAATACACTAAGCACCAACGGAAATGTTAGGTAATAGAGAAAATCAATTAGATGCAGTTGCTATCCTGCTGGGCTTGTAATTTAACTCTAGAAATAATGCAAAAATGAAGATTCCACTGGAGATGGTTAGCAACAGGGAGGCTCACCTAATGAGATGCTACTTGATGATAGGAAACTGAGTCCTGGGACAGTAGAGGCTGCAGCATGAAAGATTAGATAGTGCAAGATCAGAGTTATCTTTCATTAAGAAGAGGAGTTTTAAGTAGCCATATCAAGGAATGATTTCAGATCTCTACAGAAATGGAATCTAATTCCAGACTTAGTATGGAAGAAAGAGAATTACTTTGAGCTGTTTATTTTAACCTAACTGTTTGGCTAGTGGATCACACTTTAGCTCAGTTGGTGATAGAACTAGTTTTTCTGTCACAGACATTCCCACAACTTGATTGATTTCTAACACTTTGGATCAAGTTTCACACTTCCTTCCCAATCCTCACGTTGCTCATATGACCTCCCCTCACAGTGTCTAGAGAAAGAGAAAGTCCCCGCTTCAAAATTTTGGAGCAGGTTGGTCTGTATGTTAAAATAATTGTTTGATTAAAGCAATTTAGGATTAAGCTGTCATCTCAAATTTAGTTATAAATCAGATTAAAATGAACTAGGTCCTGAACAATTCAGGCAACAACCTGACCAAATATTCTAGGCCCTTTTTCCTTTTCTGGGTCTGTATCATTTATTCCTTTAATCCCTTCTAATTGTTCAAAGAAAATTTAGATCTACCTGTTTATATTGGTGCCTGTTATATAGCAGGCATGCCCATTTTGTTAGTTTAGTCTGTCAATGAAGAGCAAATGAGATAAAGACGTTTTAGAAAAGAGAGGAATATAGAAATAAATTAGCTTAAAGTCCAATAAAAAAAACTGTTGTTTTAATATGCATAATAGAAGATTTACCAATCTCCAAAATGTATGATAATCTCCAAAATGTATGATAATTTCAGAAGATGTACTTGATCCCAGTTTTTAGATGAGTCATTTCCATAGATGGCAGAAAAGCCCAGTAGCAGAAAGCCTAGTTAACTGAGAGCTTTGCCACTTGTATTTGCTTGTTTTGGGGGTGGAACTAAGGTTTATTCCAGATCTAAAATACCAACCTCTTACTTCAGAATGTGAACCATGGAATCTTCTTGTTACCAAGTAACAGTCATCCCTGGGACAATGCAAAAGTAAAAGAATGGAAAAGGAAGGAAGGAACAGTGTACTTTATACATGGAAGGTTGGGCAATTTTTACTTGCACGTTTGTAATAAAAAAGTTATGGTTTTAGGTTACAGGAAAACCTTTAAATGATTTTCAATGCTCTTATACACTGAACTGATAAAAATTATGGTATTGTGATCAAAGAGAACTAGTAATATATCCTATAGTGCTTTGGCTACACAGCTTAATGCTTAACTCTGCAGATGCAGAACCCAGGCTCCCTGAGTTCAGACACCAGCTCTACCATTTAGTGCCTTAAGGAATGAAGGCTTATTTAATCTCTTTAAGATTCTGATTTCCCATATGCAAGAGGAAATGGGGTGATTATATTAAATGAGATAATGCACATTAAGTGTTTAACATAGTATCTTGCATAATCTAAGCAGCCAATAAATATTATTAACTATTTATTTGGAATACTATATTGAATTGATATTAATTATAAGACCACTTGCCAAGAATTTATCCCAGGGAGGATATTTTGAAATCATATTTAACACAGAATTGTTGAGGGAACTGGCATTGGTACCCAGGAGGAGAGGGGACTTTGTCTCTCTTCAAATACTTGGAGAATTCTCATGTGGAAGAAGAGGCCAAACTAAGATGAATGAGTGTCAGATGTGGGAATGAAGATATTGCCTTGATATGAGCAAAAACAAACAAACAAAACACATGAGGCAATGTGAGTTGTCCAATAATGAAGTTTCTTGAAATAGTGAACTTCTAGTCACTAGAAGCACTCAAGTGGATGCTGGATAACCATATGGCAAAGATGTTTTCCCTAACTTTTCATGTACCAGTCATTCTGGACTTATTTCTTTTCCTGGAATATTCCACCCTCTTTCCCATCTGTGGGTCTCTACCCATATGTTTCCTCTGCTTGAAAGACTCCCACTTCTTTTTCACATTCCATCCAACACACATATCCTCTCTTCTGTCTGACCCTTTTTCATCTTTTAGGTTTTAGACTCTACTCCCCTTGCCTTATCTTCCTTTTATTTATTTATTTTATTTTTTATTAAAAAAAAATGTTTACATTTATTTATTTTTGATAGAGAGAGACAGAGCACAAGTGGAGGAAGGGCAGAGAGAGAAAGAGACACAGAATCTGAAGCAGGCTCCAGGCTCTGAGCTGTCAGCACAGAGCCTGACGTGGAGCTCGAACTCACAAACCATGAGATCATGACCTGAGCTGAAGTCAGAAGCTTAACCGACTGAGCCACCCAGGCGCCCCGATAATTTTTTATTGTATTATGAATGTAAGACTCTCCAAGACCATGATTCCATGACCAAGAATAGAGAATCTTCATCTGAAACATTGTATTTTTATTGATTTTTCAGAGGTAGGCAAAAGAATCCCCATTGCAGTTTGGAAATTGTGCTGACATTCAGTGTCATTCATTTTGGACATAACGAACTTGAAACCACTCTAGTGCAAGTCTATACAGGAAAGACAAGTAATAAGATTATGTGGAGTGGCCAAGCATAAGACAGTAAGGGATGGTGACATTTGGGATGAAGACTAGAGCATGAATGCTCCATTTAAAGGTATTCAAATAGTAGTAGAAGTCCTCAAAATTTTAAACATATGGTAACACTTAATAATTTAAAATTCATTGGTATCTTATTTTCTTATTTACATTGAGTGAAAGTGATTTTTAAGAGTAATAAAACTGGTGGATACAAGTAGAATCAGATGGACTAGCAGTAATTAGAATGAAAGGTTCTGACAAAGTAATGCCGTATGAATTACCTAACGTTGAAATTATGTGCTTTGCTCAGATTTTTCAAAAAATTAGATTTGAGAAGTTTTCAAAGATTTGAAACAATGGTTCTTAGCAAATGCAGAGACTAATGTTACTAGGTAATGCAAATTAGTTAACAGGTGCTACAGATCAGCTCTAAATGAAATTTTTGGAGTGAACTAATATTTGGTTAATTCTGGAAACTTCTTAAGATTTAAACTTGAAGTTTTGAGTAGATGACTTTGCTGACCTCAGGGTCATTGAAATGTATCCTGCCATCACCATTAATTTCCTAAACCTTACCACCTAGGATAGCATTCCTGGATATGAAATATGTTTGTTTTTATCTCTTTTCTTGACTCTCATTTCTTCTCTTGTGCTATCATTTAAAAATTGCCTCTCGATTTTTTTTTTTTGGAAAAATAATTTGGTAATTTATTACAAGGTAAGCATACATTTACTATATAATCCAACAAGTCTACTCCTGGGTACTTGCTCAAGAAATATAAAAACATACAGTCTTTATTTATTTATTTAATTTTATTTTTTATTTTTCAAGATTTACATCCAAATTAGTTAGCATATAGTGCAACAATGATTTCAGGAGTAGATTCCTTAGTGTCCCTTAACCCTTTAGCCCATCCCCCCTCCCACAAACCCTCCAGTAACCCTCAGTTTATTCTCCATATTTATGAGTCTCTTCTGTTTTGTCCCCCTCCCTGTTTTTATATTATTTTTGTTTCCCTTCCCTTATGTTCCATCTGTTTTGTCTTTTAAAGTCCTCATATGAGTGAATTCATATGATTTTTGTCTTTCTCTGACTGATTTCACTTAGCATAATACCCTCCAGGTCCATCCGTAGTTGCAAATGGCAAGATTTCATTCTTTTTGATTGCCAAGTAATACTCCATTATGTATATATACATATACCACATTTTCTTTATCCATTCATCCATTGATGGACATTTGGGCTCTTTCCATACTTTGGCTGTTGTTGATAGTGCTGCTATAAACATTGGGGTGCATGTGTCCCTTCGAAAGAGCACACCTGTATCCCGTGGATAGATGCCTAGTAGTGCAATTGCTGGGTCGTAGGGTGATTCTATTTTTAGTTTTTTGAGGAACCGCCATACTGTTTTCTGGGGTGGCTGCACTAGCTTGCATTGCCACCAACAATGCAAAGGAGATCCTCTTTCTCCGCATCCTCGCCAACATCTGTTGTTGCCTGAGTTGTTAATGTGAGCCATTCTGACAGGTGTCAGGTGGTATCTCATTGTGGTTTTGATTTGTATTTCCCTGATGATGAGTGATGTTGAGCATTGTTTCATGTGTCAGTTGGCCATCTGGATGCCTTCTTTGGAGAAGTGTCTATTCATGTCTTTTGCCCATTTCTTCACTGGATTCTTTGTTTTTTGGGTGTTGAGTTTGATAAGTTCTGTGTAGATATTGGATACTAACCCTTTATCTGATATGTCATTTGCAAATATCTTTTCCCATTCTGTCAGTTGCCTTTTAGTTTTGCTGATTGTTTCCTTCGCTGTGCAGAAGCTTTTTATTTTGATGAGGTCCCAGTAGTTCATTTTTGCTTTTGTTTCCCTTGCCTCTGGAGACGTGTTGAGTTACAAGTTTCTGCGGCCAAGATCAAAGAGGTTTTTGCCTCGAGGATTTTGATGGCTTCCTGTCTTACATTGAGATCTTTCATCCATTTTGGATTTATTTTTGTGTCTGGTGTAAGAAAGTGGTCCAGGCTCATTCTTCTGCATGTAGCTGTCCAGTCTTACCAACACGATTTGCTGAAGAGACTGTCTTTATTCTGTTGGATATTCTTTCCTGCTTTGTCAAAGATTAGTTGGCCATACATTTGTGGGTCCATTTCTGGGTTCTCTATTCTGTTCCATTGATCTGAGTGTCTGTTCTTGTGCCAGCCTCTCGATTTTTAAAAAGAATTATTTTTAAAATAATTTCTAATTTTTGAATTGAAAAAATTTCAAATGTAAAGAAAAGTTGCAAAAATAGTATAAATAATTTTCTTTCTAGAGTCAGTAGAGAGTGATGCCCCATCACCTTGGATACTTCAGTGTGCCTGTTTTACAAAGAAGGACATTGACCTCATGACCCAATATCACCATCAAATTTTTGGACACAATTCAAGCTTCATCAGTTGTCCCAACCATGTCTTTTATAACAAAAGATTCCAGTTCAGAATCACGTTCTGAATCTAGTTTTCATGTCTCTGGAATCCCTCAGTCTGTAACAGTTTGTTAGTCTTTCCTTGACATTCATGACCCTGACACATTTTGAACATTTAAGACTAGTTGTTTTGTAGAGTATCTGTTATTTCCTTATTTTTAGGCTCTGGTTATTTATCTTTGACAGGAATACTACACAAGTGATGCTGTGTTCTTGCACCATTGCCTCACATCAGGAGGTGTATGATGTCAATTTGTCCCATTTTGTGGAGAAATTCTTTTGAGACTATACCTCATTAAACTTTCAGTTTATCTATTTGTTTGCTTATGTATTTATTTATACCTACATAGACTCAGAATTCCAGTTTATTCAGTTAGATATAATCTTTTATTGTCATAATGTTTTTTTAATGTTGCCAATGGGTCAAATTTCATGCTCGAATTTGTGGTAGGCTGGTTCTATTGATGTCTCCATCATTTTCAACATTCTCTAAGCAGTGTATCTTATTGATCGATTGATTTACCTACCTACCTACCTACCTACCTACCTATCGTATACCTATCACTGTGTCTATAGGCATGAAAACAGTGATATTCTAATAGCAATGAGTACACCTAGCTCTCAGATGCCTACTAAAAGAAGCTAGGGTTTCTTGGGAGAATGGATATTTCCAGGGCTGGGACAGAGAAACTACATGATAAGGCAGAGACAGTTTGTGAAACCAGAAAAAAATAACCAAAGAAGTTATACCCACACATTTGTAGCTCTGTTTTATGTCTCTTTATGCATTTTTAACTCTTTAATTTTAACCCAACACTATAGCATTCTCTTTTCTTCTTTTTTCATGTTAAAATTCCCTTGATCGATAATGAGAAACCTGGCCCCTCTTGTGGGTAATGTATTTACTTTTTTGGTCAACCTCCCTGTGTGAAACTAATCACCTGTTTCTTGCCCTGAATAAACACCTTCCTTATGCTACTTGGGTTCTGACCTCCCAGGTCTGACTGCTGCACTGTGCATTTCTCTACACCTTGCTAGGGATCCACCTTCTTCACTGTGTTACGGTGGTGCCCTCAGTACTAGTGTGGACTAGACATCCTGGCCTCACCAAAAGGCTTTTTAGGCACTGAATTGTTCAGGAAGGGAAAGGGAAGAGAAAGAGAACAGAATGGGACAAATCAGTGGAAAGTAAGCCCTGGAGAAATAAAAAGAGACACATGCCACAGCCCACTAAGGAATTTTAAACTACTCAGGGTGCATATGCCTTTGGAGGTCAAGAACGCAGGGTAGGGGGTGGAACGCAAATGAGGTAAAGAGGCAAATGTGAGATAATTAAAATGTTAGAAAAAAAATGAACCTTTTAAAAACTGCTTTTCTTTTAGTTTTTGAGTGGGCCTAATATCTATATGTGTAAAATCAATATACCAGTCCTTTCTCCAAATAAACAAAAATGAATCATGGCTCATTGGTTTAGTATTTGGGTCCTTGACACTGCATTTGCTTCTAGGTTGTTTATGATAATATTTAGAATGGTGTCGGGAGCAATCCTGCTGCTGTGAAAATTTAAATTTTGTTTATTTCTTGCTTTTGTGATTAACTTGTCAACCTTAACATTCCCAAGATCACAGTGTGGAGGGCTTTGTGTTTATTATCCTTCTAAAATGCAGTAAACAGAAATGTTCTCCAAACCTCTCTGACCTAAGATCCTGGGGGAAATCTTATGATAATGGATTATTTATGGGCTTGCTGTAGTTTTTACCTATAATAGAGTCCAAATTGTCTTAAACTATTCTGATCTAGATTATAGTTTTGTCTGGATTTAAATTGTGTCTAAAATTAATTTCAAAATTTATCAAAACATCCTCATGGAAACATTAAATTAGATCAATCAAAAGAGAATTTAAAGATATCCCATGACATATGCCCCTTATTTGAATGTGAATATACATTTGTGCTGGTTCACTTGGTCTCCGTTACTCACTGAATTCTCATGAGGTTGCTATAGAAAATGAATAGATGCTCCTAAAAGTAACTATGAGGCACTAAACCTACTGAGATGAATCTTTTTTTCAAAAAAAGAATAACTGTGGCCTCAAGTATAAAACCAAGAAATCCACAAACATTAACATTTTTAATCCTAATTCTTTATAGTCAACATTTGAAATAAGTCAAATAGAATAAAAATGGTACTTGTATCTAGGTCTTTGAAGAACAGACTCTAATTTTTTAATGTATCTGAGACTAGGCTAGAATAACTCTTAATATTTTTCTATAGCATTCATATTTTTCTGGTATACTTTCTGTAAGGCATTATTGTTCCTCAGATTAAGATGCTGTTTAAAAAAAAAAATCTAGCCTAAGTATCTTGATATTCAGATCCTTACCCCTGTTCTACTCCCCAACTGGGTATGTGACTTTGGGTAAATTAATGGATAATGATGTGCTAACCTTCTGTACCTCAGAGAACAAAAAAGAAAGTTGGATCAGACCAAGGCTTCTCAGCCTCTGCTGTGCCATGGATGTCTTTGGCAGCCTGGTAAAGCCTATGGCCCTCCTAAGAATAATGCTTTTAAATCAATAAAATAAATAGAATTACCAATAAAACCAATTATATTGAAATTCAGTTATTAAGGGATTAAAAAGCAAATTTATGATAATGGTAGTATGTGTTTATTTGGTATAGCAATAAGCAAACAAAATAAATAAATAAACAAAGTGACCCCATAACTACTATAATTTTTAATATCACCATGAGTAGGAACAGAACTTTGAGATATCTGCAATAGCAACACTAAAGTGATTTAAAAATATCTGTGGATTTTATTTGTGACAAAGTCATAAGCACTTTTTTTTTTTAATATATGAATTTTATTGTCAAATTGGTTTCCATACAACACCCAGTGCTCATCCCAAAAGGTGCCCTCCTCAATACCCATCACCCACCCTCCCCTCCCTCCCACCCCCCATCAACCCTCAGTTTGTTCTCAGTTTTTAACAGTCTCTTAAGCACTTCTAATAACATTGTGGTTCGTTGTCTCCGGTAATCATTAAGGGAAATGCTAAATTTCATTTAAAAGGTAGAGAAGATAAAAATGTAATCTTTTTTTTTTTTCCTATCCAAGTTTACAAGCGTCCTGAATTCTATCCGCTAGATGATGTCAAAGGAACTCTCCAACAAAAATAATCTAGGACTTTATAAACAATCTTACTAGTTAGGTAAAATGGCATACATTTAGAACTGTTCTCCTCCAAGTATGGTTCATGGATAGCAGCCTCAGCATCACACATCTGCAGCTTGTTAGAAATGCAGGATTTCCGCCCCACCTTAGATCTGCTGCATCTGAATCTACATGGGTACACGATTCATAGGTGATTTGGTGTGCACATTAATGCTTGAGAGGCACTGCTACAGATTAAGCTGTTTAGACTGGGAGCTTTTCAGCTGTGATTAAACCAAGTACCCTAGGATTTCTTATATCTGCTTTCTTCCATTTGCTAAAAACTTGCCTTTGAGGCGCCTGGGTGGCTCAGTCGGTTAAGCGTCCGACTTCGGCTCAGGTCACGATCTCACCGTACGTGAGTTCGAGCCCCGCGTCGGGCTCTGTGCTGACTGCTCAGAGCCTGGAGCCTGTTTCAGATTCTGTGTCTCCCTCTCTCTCTGACCCTCCCCCGTTCATGCTCTGTCTCTCTCTGTCTCAAAAATAAATAAACGTTTAAAAATAAATAAATAAAAAAAAAACTTGCCTTTGAACCTGCAGTTTAAGAAGTTGGTGACAGGCCTCTCAGCAAGGACAGCAGTGCTATAGACACACAATGGAGATTTTCATAATTACTTAAGGATCAGTAATTGAACGGGTCTTGATTGTTTTGGACATTTGAAGAGCCCAGGCAGTAGTCCGAGATTTGTCAGAAATTATCTCTGAAGCTGTGGCAAGTTGGGGAGAAATGGTAACAAGTCTGCATAACCAGATAAAAACATAGTTCCAATTTAAACTTTATTAAGTATAGGCACAGTTTGTTCTGTACAGTTTCGTTTGAGCAGTGTAACTGCATATCACAGTTGATGTTCTTGAGTATACACGTTACTGGTCTGGAACCAGTTTTTTATGTATGTAATACTAAGTTCACATCTTACGAACTGAATCATGTGTATGTGAGGGGAAAAGCCACTCCTGAAGTGTCTTACAATGAAATTCCCTAATAGAAATTTTGATTAAATAATTACATTTTGAGCATCTGTTTTGTACCAGTGGAAATTCAGAAACGAATAAGACACTGTTCCTGCCATAAAAGAATCACCAATTTATTGTAAGCCAAGCAAAATATATATATACAGGTAAGTAGGTAGGTAGGTAGGTAGGTAGGTAGATAGATAGATAGATAGTAAGAGTGTAAGTTCTATGATAAAAGCAGACACAAGATACTATTTATAGTGGTATAGGGGGCTTGCATAGTACTTTAAGTTCCTGTTTACTCATTGACTTACTTTATTCATTCATTCATTTACTAATGTTTATTGAGCCAATATCCAGTGTCATACTAATCTTTATGGCTGGCCATAGAATGTTGACATTGGAAGTGGTAAGATAAGCCTAGGTTGAAATTATTTGGGATTTTGTATGCCCTGTTTAGAATGTTGAACCTTATCCAACAAGCAATGAAAAGATTTTTAAGCAGAGAAATTACTGCTTAGATTTGAATTTTAAGATCATCACTCTTGGGACAGTCATGAGAGATGACTGGAAAGGAGGCTTCAGAAGCTCATTTTAAGGTTTTAAGCCTGGAAAAGGCATTCTTGTGTTCATTTCGAGATCTCTTGCACTTTTAAAAATCTCTCATTCCTTTCTTATTAATAGCATTTGCAAGCAAATATCTGATTTGTGTTGGAAGTTTATAATATGTTGTACTTCTTGTCAAGTTTTGGTTCAGCAGTGTAATTAACATTTTTTCCTATTATTATTTTGCAGCTTTGGACACTTGTCTTGATTTTATGGCCAGTCATTATCTTCATAATTTTGGCTATTACCCGGACCAAATTTCCTCCAAGAGCAAAACCAACTTGTAAGTAAATTTGTTTCCCTAATTTTTGGATTACAGTTAAAATTTATTTTGATACTATGGAGTGTTTTCTTCTAAATTTGTTTTAATAGTATTTCTACCTGGTAGTATTTGTATAAATACTTACCCTGTTTTTTTCTCCAGCTTTTTTAACTGGTTAGAAGGGTGAGCCTGTAATACTTATCTAAAAAACTATGAAGCATGTAGAAGCCAGAATGCATTTTAATTTTTATAAAATTAATTTTTATAAAATTTTGACTCATTTATTGTTCACCTCATAAATCTCACCATGGTTTGTACGACACAAACAAGTATCAGTCTCAAGCTAGATCATCCTTTACTTTTATATTGTCACAAAAACCATAGACCGGTATCTGATGAACTGAACAAATGAAATCCAGGGTACTGTAAAAATCTCTTATCTCTCTTCAGGACTGATATGAGTGGTGCAAATGCATCAACACATTTAATTTAAAAGAACATTGCTTTCCAATTAGTGCTATTCCAGCTATTTTTAGTCATCATCAAGTAATAAAATGGGCACGACGCCCAACTCAGGCCATTATTTTCTTTTGGATCCAGAATGGAGATTCAGGAAAGACACAGAAAATTCCTCAGAACTGGGTGGGGGAGGGGAGGAAGATGAGAACCCCAATGATCTAACCAGTGTTTTTGCTTTCATTCTTTTTTTAAAAAATTTTTTAAATGTTTTTATTTATTTTTGAGAGAGAGAGAGAGGAAGAGAGAGCATGAGCGAGGGAGGGGCAGAGAAAGAGGGAGAGACAGAATCCAAAGCAGGCCCCAGGCTCTAGACTGACAGCAGAGAGCTCGTGAACCATGAGATCATGACCTGAGCCGAAGTCGGGCGCTTAACCGACTAAGCCACCCAGGCACCCCTGTTTTTGCTTTTGTTCTTTTTTTTTTTTAATTTTTTTTTTTTTAACGTTTATTTATTTTTGAGACAGAGAGAGACAGAGCATGAACAGGGGAGGGGCAGAGAGAGAGGAAGACACAGAATCGGAAGCAGCCTCCAGGCTCTGAGCCATCAGCCCAGAGCCCGACGCGGGGCTCAAACTCACGGACTGTGAGATGGTGACCTGAGCTGAAGTCGGACGCTTAACCGACTGAGCCACCCAGGCGCCCCTTTGCTTTTGTTCTTAAACCCTGAAGCCAGTTTTGTTGGTAGAGGAGTAAAGGTTAAGTGAGATACATCATGTTTCACAGAGCAGCCATCTCCTAAAAAGCTTCTCATAGACTAAATTTCTATAAATCTGATTGTATTTCAGATAAATCTTGGTAATTTACTATATAAAAGAATAGTATGCTGAATTATTTGTAAAGAGAATAATGAGCTGGTGACTTTTAAAAATAAGTGTTTTTCAGTCACTCAGTCTTAAGAAGTAAGATGATAGCCATCATGGAATCTACTTGATTCATACACAATAGAATAATTCAAAAGAGAATATCAATTAAATTAGTGTAAAGCATTTAAACTCTTGATACTGGAATGAATAATTCCTTGCATTTGAATAGCAACTTAGCATTTCTAAAGGACTTTTGCTCAAGTTATTATGTAGAGTTGTTGATGATATTTTATTAGGTTGTTTATAAAAGCAGCATAATTTTGTTCTCTTCATGTCATGTATATTAGTTCTTTATAATAGATTTAGTCCATTGTATACTCTTGAAATTTATGTATTCTTGCCTATTCTAGGTAGCATGGAGTTCAGAAATAATGCATTCAGCACATAAGGACAAATACTCTTTGAACTATTCTGGTTTAAGATGCTAATTATCAATTCACGAATGATAGTGATAAAAGTTTATTAGCTTCTTTCAACAACTTATTTCTATTAATTTCTTGTTTATAAGGAGTTTTAAGCTATATAATAAGTTTCTCTTACAAAATTTACAAGACAGAAATATAAGGTGTGTGAGTGAGTAGTCTTAATTGGTGCTACCTGATAGGATTTAGAGATTCATGGAAAAAATCTTGGAGAGCTCTTATAATTTCACTAAATTATGGGCGGGGGGGGAAACCTTGAAAAAAATCACGTGACAAGTATCTCAGAGACCTAATTTTTTAAAGGGTCTGCAAAAACACACTATCCAAAGGGAGACGAATAACCACGTTTTACTATAGACTTCTGACCATACACTAATAATAATTAATTATGAGGTGATTGTCTTTATGTTTGTGGGTAGGAGAGAACAGAATTATAGGAGAGTTCAGTGGAAGTATTTTTGCTAGTCTCTCAGAACTTACAAAATTCAGTCCAAAAAATAGTTTATTGTTTTTATTGGAACTTTATGAGAACTATTAGAAGGAAGGTACCCTCTCACTTTACAGAAGAGAACACTGGGCAACCTGGGCGATTGTAATTTGTGAAAGTTTGATCATGTGGGATAGGAGAGAAAGGTTTTGGAAACTACCTTTACTTATTCTTTGTCCATGAGATTTGTCTCATATTTTGCCATCTTATACATAGAGCCATAATACCTTTGGACAAAACTTTGTGTCCAAAATTTCAACTCATCCTATAGTCAATAGAATATAAAATATAATTTATAACTAGAGGTGCTATCTGTACAGCAAGTTAGAGAATCTAAAACTAGTATAGATGTAGTTACTTTATTTCCCTGTCTTGTGGTATAGAAGGAAAACTTCAAAGTGAAAGTTTGGATTCAGGCATTTTTATTCTTTTTCTAAAACAATTATTATTGTTTTTCTTTGTTTCTCATATCTATCATACTGAAAGATTAAAGTGAGTTCATAATAATAAATAATAAAAATAAATATTTCTTGATCTCATACTATGTGCCAGACGTTTGGGGAGGTAATGGCAGTGTTATTCAATTCCCAGTACAGCCAACCAGTGCAACAGAGAGATTAAGTAACCTGGCCAAGATTGCACAGTTCAAAAGTGGTGGTGTCAAGATTTGATGAACCCAGGCAGTCTGGCCCTAGACTCTGGTTTTAAGCTTATGAACTCACATTTCTTACATCGAGGAGTCAGTACTGTACTCTTTCTAAATAATGTTGCATTACTTAGGTTTCATAAAAGTAGACTAAAAGTTAGAAATTTGGAATCTAAGCACCCCTTCTCTGCGTCTATCTAGAAAATGAAATCCAGAAATATGGGGGGGAGGTGCATTCCGATATATGAATCAGTTATCCTAAATGTTAGTATTCAGTGGAGAATTCTGCCTCTGCATGAATCACTGTAGTGATTGTAGTATCATGGAAATCACGTCCTGTTTAACAGAGTTAAAAATCCTTTCCGGGCTACAGTGACTGCTTCAGTGCTAATTGAGCAACAGAGAAATGAAGAAGAAACTCCAGGCTACACCCCAGTTGAAACTCAGCTGTGGTGAGAACAGGAGTTGTCATCCCGTGGGCACATTCTGCTCAGAATAGCTGGGCATGTGTGTAGGACTGATACGTCATTCAGAACAAATATAATTAGTGAATCAAAGGGCTCCCTCCATAGTTTTCTTGACTGATGGGCATCTGTGGAAGTCTGGACTTGGGTGAGTTAGGTAGCTGCTGCAGCGTCTGCCATGGAGGGCACCCGTCCTGAGCAAAAGACTTACTTTTGGCATTGTCTGCTTTCACTTACACCCTCCTGTGTTGCCATCAACAGCTTAGGTAACTAGCTTCTGCAAATAATAAGTCCCAGGTAAGGAAAGCTTCCCAAGCCTGGCAGACAGGCCAGGATGCTTCTTGTTTGCATAGAGAAGAATGGGCTGAGGCGCCACATTTGAAATAGCTCCAAGCTTTTATAATCTGTACACGCAGTAACTTGTCAGGAGACAAACTTTAAAGCTGAAACACCATGCTTAGGAGCAGAGGCAAACAAAACAAACCCTCCAAAATGCATTTAGACTAAGCCCAGCTATAATGTACAGCGAGCTATCTTTGTCTCCTTTTAACATGCACATACCCATGAAGTGCAGGCAAGCAGTTCCTAATTACTGCGGAACTGACTACTTTTCAAGAACAGAAAAAACCCTGGCATAATGAGATAAGTGGTCTCCAAAAATTGCAGTCTTGCCAAGTAAGGAGCCACATTTCTATGAAGTTAATGAAAAACAGTATTTTTCAAGTGGTTGAAAATACCACTAAAAGCACAATGGAAATTATACTGTGTAAGTATGACCATAGCTTGGATTAAACTGCAAGTGTCCTGGAGCCATCACTTCCTAATACCCCTGCCTCCTCAGAAGAGAAGAAATTCAGCCCATCTCACATCTGCAAATGACCCAGGGGAAGGCAGGAGCCAACTGCTAATTGAATTATGTCTAAATTTGTGCTAGCACAGGGTTATACTGAATTTTGCCCGTCTGGATGTGACTCCATCACTTTGGTAAATGCAAGATTGCCATTCCCAGCATGACTTTTGGCCTCCAAAGCATACCTTTTGTCTTCAGGGTTGCAATAAAAATAATAATAGGGGTGCAAACTTATTGAACACTTTACTGTGTGTCAGACACTGTGCTAAGTACCTTGCATCTATTTCCTTAGTTAATACATCACCTCTATAAACTATGTGATAGGATTGTCCCAACTTTAAAGATGACAAAGTTGAGGCACAAAAATGTTAAGTAACTTACCCATATTCACATGGGTGCTTTGTGCCCAAAGCTGGATTTTAAACACAGTTTTCCCTGCAGATACTGTAGTAGTTTTGTTCAGGTCGCGACTGCCAACAATGGCAATCCTAAGATCCGGCTCATTTGAGTTTTACAGCATCTCCTTTTTCTTCCTCAAACCACCTGTTAGCACTGCCAAAGATCGAACATGGCTATAAAAGTGAACTCAATTGATTTTTCTACTTGTCAGCAGCTCCAAGAAAAAATGTGAGAAGGAAGATTGAAATTATTGATTAATTGGTGGTTTGCGGGGTCCATGCATGTTGCTATACCTACAGCACCTGAACTGTTAAGAGGAAACTATTGTGTGGTTTCATGTTGAATAGGCCTATGGGGCCTCTTACCGGGAAAGGTTGTGAAAGTCAGAGGAGCCAAGCTTTTTCTGGCCCTGCTTTTGCTTCCGACTTTGCACATGGCGTGTTTCCATGGGAGAGATGGCAAACACATGAGGACCAGATTCCATTCTGGGGAATGGATTTCCCATGATTCAGCTGCAGTAGTTGAGGCACCCATAGTAAATCGTTTCCTGTTCTATTTTGATTGGCTCAAAATTAATGTAGGTTTTGTTCTGGGAAGCTCAGAACCCCGCATCATTCATCTCCTGCCAGGTCTTGCCCCATCCAAGTTCTCCATTGTCACGTGTGCCAGCAGCACCAGGAAGTCTCTCAGGTTAGAAACGTCTGACTCATCCTTGCCTCCTCCCTTTCCTTCACCTCCCATAACCATGAGCCAGAATCTGTCTTGTGAAATGTGTCCTGGAGTTACCCCATCCTTTCCATCCCTCCTGCAGTGCCTTGCTTCGAGATCTCATTGTTTTGTGCCTGTATTTCTTCATTAGGTTTTTATTTTGGGGGTGGGCTGGGGGAGCACTCTGGAAGCCCAACCTCTAATTCTTCCCATAGTTTATCATCAGATAATCCCTTAAAATGTTCTTTGGGTCTACTGAGTTTCAACTCCCCTTTATCCTACTTTCAAGATGTTCATGATCAGGATTCCTTCAACTTTCAGTTCACTGCGTTCTGCAGTATGAGGCCTTTACCTAAAGAGGCAGTGTCCAGATGTCTTCCACACATCCCATGCTCATTGCCATGTGGACATGCATGCTCCTGTCCCCTCCTCCTCGTCTATTAAAAGACAAGCTCTTATCTAAGGCTTACCCTTTTGCCTTCCCTCATCACCCAAACTCCAATTATTTCTCCTTTCTATCTCTCTTGTGGATGTGTGGGCTAATAGTGGTTTTGAGTGCTTTATGCTTTAATCTTGGCTCACTCATTAGACTAATAGTACATTAATATCAGAAATCATGCCAAGGCATCATACTAATATCAGATACAGTATGATTCCTACCACAGGGAACAAAATAAGAATGGAATGTATCATTTAGAATGTAGTGCAGTTTGAAAGATATGGGGGATCGGATTATCGCATTCACCTAGAGGTGCATGGAAATAAAGCTCATTGTGCATCTGAGATAGGTAAAGGACAAGAAGTTAGCTTGCTTTTGGTTTGGTTTTTACTTCAGGTAAATCTGACTGTGCTATCAGAAATATCTATAATGCTAATATTGGGAGGGGTGCCTGAGTGGCTGACAGCATGGAGCCTGTTTGGGATTCTCTCTCCCTCTTTCTCTGCCTCTCCCCTGCTCACTTTTGTTTTCTCTCTCTCTCAAAATAAACAAATAAACAAACATTAAAACAATATCTATAATGCTAATATTGGGACAAGAAAAGGGATATAAAGCTCTCTCACTCCTCCCCAGGTAGATCCACCTGGGAATTTCCCTCACAAATACCTGAGAGTTCATGTGAATGTGTACAGAATATTTTTGTGTGGGAGAGATTTATAGTCTGCTTCTTGCTTAAGTTCCAGAAAACATTAGAGCAGTGTTTGAATTTCACAGCCAAAGCCCCATCATTTACTTCTTCCATCAGCGAATCAGTAGCGAACATTGGGAAACATTATTGACCCTTTAGATGGCAACATGGAGATAAATTCCGTGAAACTCAGGGAAACCGAGACGGTGACTGCATCCCCAAGCACCCTGCGCCCACCGGGCTGTAGGGAACCAGCAGGAAGAAGGCAGTGTGAACATGGCCCCTGCACACTCATACACAGGGCTGGCTACAGCTCCTGCTGGTAGTTGCCCATCTCCCCCAGACCTGATTTGAAATTCTCTCACGCAATGCCATGGGCACACCCTAATGCCAGATAACATGATGAAAGGATTTCTCAACTAATGCTCAACTAAGGCTTAGTACACAGAGTTGCATCAGAGAGCTGGGAATATCTTAAAGTACAATAAAACTTAATTGAACAAGTAGGAAAATAAAGAGTAAAGAATAGCTATTGATTGCACAATGGAAGATTTCTTGTTTGGGGGTCTTACTATTTTTTTTTCTCCTGTCCATTCTGCATCATGCCTACTTTTGATGATTTACCTTATAAGCTTCCCAGAAATGACTGCCTCACTGACATTGTCTCTGGGGGCCACGTCCTCTCTTTTTCACTCTTTCTTTATTTCCTTCCCTTCATAAAGAGCAGAGGGGCTCCTGTTACTCTCATGTAAGGAGCTCTAATATTCAAGTCTATGTGACAAATAAAGATAAATAATTGATTACTTATAAAATCCTCACAAGTACAGTAATGTCACTTGCTAAGGTCCCCAGTATCAGTGGATGTTTCCAATATACCCTTAAAGCTAAGAGATAGAGTTAACAAAGTAATTTCAACCCATTCTCCTTCACTTATTCAAGAGCACTGAGCCCAGACTGAGGCTCACATGTGATACTTAGAAGAGGTGAGGGCCTGGCTCCATGGTTGGCTGACCGTGTGCTTTCCCAAGTGACTGTTCAGTATTCTTCTAAGCATCTCCCAGGAACCCTGGCTTAGCAAACCGTTGTCATTTTATGCTGCTCTCACCATTCAACTTTTCTCATTCTCTTTGTAGGTCACATTGTGTCCTTTGCTTTCATAAATGAACCAGTGTATATTTTTAGAGTAGAGCAGCCAGCCCTCATGGAAGAAATGCCACAGCATCTGATAGTCACTGGTCTTGAGTCCATTGGAATTTCACTGTGGAATAAAATTAGAATGACCATTCACATTAAGAAAAATGAAATCTTTGTTTTGGTTATATATTTACACATTTATATTTATATGTAAAATTAGTATTACTGTGAGAGGCAGAACAAGGACTTAGAGCACAAACTCCATATTCAAACTGCCTGGATTCAAACACAAGCCTTGGATAGGTCTCTTGGTTCTCTGAGCCTTGGTTTCCACATCTGTATATTGAAGTTAATAATAGCAGCCACCTCACAGAGTTGTTGTAAAAATTAAATGAGTTAATATTTACTAAATACTTAGATAAGTATCTGGCACATAGTATGAGCTATATTAGTGTTAGATATTATGTTTTTTTGTTTTTCGTTTTAATTTCTTTTAATGTTTATTCATTTTTGAGAGACGGAGCACAAGTGGGGGAGGGGCACAGAGAGAGGGAAACAGAAAATCCAAAGCAGGCTCCGGGATCTGAGCTGTCAACACAGAGCCTGACATGGGTCTCGAACCCATGAACTGTGAGATCATGACCTGAGTCAAAGTCGGATGCTTGACTGACTGAGCCACTCAGGCACCCTGATATTATGTTTTACATTACTTGTAATATTATATAGGTATATGATATAATATCAATCATTGAGTCTCACTGAGATAATCTAGTATATTATTTGACAGAGAAGAAAACTGAGGCTCAAAAATTTAAGACTTGATTGTGGTTGCACATTTATCCTTGCCTCTATCATATATTTAAAGGGTACCTGCTATGTCTGCACTGATCAAAAAAGCCATGAACCCTCAGAACAGTCAAGTTTCTAGAAGGTTAATAAGTATGTCAGAATCTGTAGTAAATATGCGACATGATAAATTCCACAGTGGAGGTAGGCTCAAGAGCAAAGCAGCAGAGCAAATAGCGTCCAGACAACTTTACCTGGGATCAGGGCTGGGTCTATGGCAATGCGAGTGCAATGCAAACTTTGAAGGGTTAGCAAAACCCCAGTAATTATGATCAATCATATTTCAATATAATATTCTAAAATATAAAGATTAATTTTAAAAATTCTATGATGAATCAAATGTTAACATTTTAGATAAAGTCAGGCTCAATATTACTGACTTTTCTTTTACCTTGGGCTCCGGTTGGCTCCCATAGCACTGCCTGGGATATCAGGAAGGGCTTCACAAGGAAGTCCTATGTCTTAGCATGAGTCTTAAAGAATGAGGAAGCATTTGGCAGCTAGACAAGTAGTGTCTTTGCATTTCTAATGGACAAAGACCAACGTGAGTAGAGACAGAGGACATGACAGAGTTAGATGTGCCAGGAATTTGCAGTTTGTTTTGTCTGGAAAAGGAGGTTTTTTGTTGCAAGTGGGGAGGTGAGGCTATCTGATCAATACCAAATGTACTGAACTTTATTTTGGAGAGGATGAGAAGCCATTGAAACTTTTTAGTAAATTAGCCTTGTTTTAACATATTTATTTTTTCTTTTGACCATAGAAATACATGCTTATTATTTAAAAATTAAATAATGTAATATAAGTATGCATATTGTAAAAAGCAGAAGTCCTGCATAATCTTGCCGTGTAAAGATAACTATTGTTAACATTTAAGTGTACAATTTTTTCAGGCCGTTTTCTATGCGCACACACACACACACACACACACCTACATACAACCAAAATGCGAACATTGGGCTCAGATAATGTTTTAGAAGGAACTTCCACAGCAGCATGGAGATGATTTCATAGAAGCTAGTGATTGGATTGGGCACAGAGTTCTGGTTTTAAGACTTCGACTTCAGTTTTCCTTTTCATGATCTCTTGATTGCCCTGGAAATGTTATGGGGCTACAATGTCTGTAGACCTGTCACAGCTGGCTATGTCCCCCTCCCCCCCTGCCCCCGACCACTTTTTAACACCCTCTCCTTCAATCCTTCACTTTCTTTCCAGATTTTAAAATCCAGATTTCTTTAAAGAATAGAGAATTATTCTTCATAATAGGGAAGCTTTCAATGCACAACTATAAGTCTTGAATTTCATACTGTCCAAATGAAATTAATACAACTTCAGACAAATTTGGGGAGTAAAAATACAGGTAACTGAAGAGAAAATAATATGAGAATCTCACAATATTACTGGTATTTTTCCTTATCTTGTCTATCTTAGTGATTTATAAACAGATACACTCAACCAGTCTACCTTAATCTAAATCATATAAATATGCTACTGAAAGATGTAAAATACCCTGGGCTTTTTTACATGGGCATCTGGGGGTGGTGGTGGAGAAGGTGATGGTGATGATGAGGGATGCTGAAATGATGAGGTGCTGTGGTGCGTGGGGCAGTGAGGACCAGACAGCCCCAAAACTCCCCAGGTGGTGATTCTTATGCAACTGAAAGTTTGAGAGCTACATTTTCCTTTCTTTTCAGTTATCTTTTCAGTTATATTTTAAATCAGTTGCATTTTTACTAGCTTATGACTGTGAAAGCCAACCAAGGAATGGATTTAATTCTCTGAATAGTATCAGGGAAAAATTTGCTAGGGTTCCCTGCTTCATTTTAACATTTTATCTCTTGCTGTAATCCCCAGGGTGCTAGAAATCCCACACTCTTTTTTATGTCTTATATTGAAGATCACATCTTCAGGACAGTTGAAGAGAATGCCTCCACTTGGAGGTTGGTGATGAAGGAAGGAAGTGTTCATAATTTCCTGGACTTTCCTATGCACATGTGTTTGTCCAAGTGGATTTCATGATTTAGTTTCATGGCCAAGGGAACCCAGTTCACTTCAACACTCTAACACAGTATCACTGTACTTCTAGATTCATAAATATTGGGAGAATGAGAAAAATGTCAAAAATGGTTTCATTATTTTGAAATTACTACCATGTATGAAAATGGTATAAAGATGCTTCTGGAGATTCATATTCTACAAAATGTGCCTACAGCTGAGAAGAATAGGTCTGTGTTCTGTTCTCAACTTGCTTACAATCTAACTCTGGGGAAAAATACACACATACGCACACTCCACACACATAAAAGTTATATGCTATAGTAGATTTAAAAAAAAGTTAAATGTAGCTAAAGTAAAAGTGTTAAACCTAGCTTTGCACGTAGCAGGAACTCAACTATGTATTGATTAATTAGTAGCGACATGTAATAGTGTAGATATATAGGAAAATAAGTATTAATAAGTAGCATTGGCAATAAAAACTACTGGAAGCTTTAAAAAAGGAAGGGATTGCTTTGCATTAGCGTAATCAAGAATTACCCCAGGACTCAAATTAAGCTTGAAAGGAAAACCAATGGATATGCTGAATATGCAACATGAAGAGATATGCCCTTCAAGAGTGAAGGTCATGATCAACAGCTGGCTGAGGGTAGGCAGACCGATTCGGCCAACGTCGAGTGTCAGTGCTGGAGCATGGGAGAGACCAAGTTGTGTCTCTGGTGTGAGGCTTTCAACACTAGATCTAGGAGTTTGGATTTTCTCCTGTAGTAAAAGAAACTCTAGAAGGCTGTGAAGAATTATTTAATTTTTCTTTTTCTAACATGGGAGATAAACTAAGGGAAGCTTGAAATGATCTTCCACCGTAATTCTTTATCTTCACCCAAATGTTTATATCATAGGCTAAATCAGTTACCTATTGATCTGTAAGAAATTGCCTTCCCAAACTTAGTGGCAGCGACTCCAGTTCCTATGGGTCTAAACTTTGGGAGTGGCTTAACTGTGCAGTTTTGGCTTAAGGTCTCTCATGAGATTGCAGAAAACTTTTGGCTGGAGTTGACCTCATGTGATAGCTGGCAGATCAATTCAAAGGTGGATTAGTCACATGGCTAGCAAGTTGGTTGGTACCAGTTGAGGTACCAAGCGGGTGGCTTCTCTCCACAGGTTGTTTTAGCGTTTTCATGACATGCCTGGGAGCTTCCCCAGACCAAGTAATCCAAGAGACAATAGGAGAAGCTCTCCTTTTTACGACCTAGCCTCAGAAGCCTCAGAGCAGCACTTTGACCACATTCTCTTCATTAGAAACAAGGCACCAAAAGTGCACCCATATTCAAGGGCAAGAGAATTAGGTTCTACGTTTAGAAGGAAAAAGTGTTAAACATTCTGTGGGCACATTTTAAAACCACCACACAGACTGATTGCACCACACAAGAGTCACTAGTACAGTAACGGTGTGCGCTGAATATGCTTGAAATGTTCAGTCCTACCACGGCAGAGCCCTTATCTGCTTGGGGCCATACTGCATTTCTAGCACCAGCACACTGTCTGCGCATGGAGGCATCGGTTAAATATTTTTTGAACTATTAGCATTTTAGAGATGAAGATATTTGTTTTCAGAGGTTTTAGCCACAGATCTCACTAAGTGAGTGTTGAAGCCAAGATTTAATTTGGTCTTACTACTCAAATCCTCTTTCTACTCTCCATGCTCTCTGTCAAACAGAATCATTCATCTCTGTTGGAAACACTCACCTTGCTGTTGGCATAGCTAACAGAACCACTCTCCGGAACATTGCCTGGCACTTAATAGTCACCCAACAAATATTTGTTGAACATGTGAACAGACTCCGTACAACAGTACGTGAAGACTGGAGCTATGAAGAAATCTGTTCAAATTTACTTACAAGTCAGGAGAAAACCATGAAAGACAGGCCAAAATGCTTGCCTCTTGTGCAGGTTTTTGTTTTGTCATATTCTCTGAAAAGATACTGTGTTTAAAGTATAGAAGCTAGATATCAAAAATATAGAAAATGTGGAGTTTCTGTGTTTTGAGCAGCTTACAATCCAATGACCACCTACCTGGATTCTGTGGCGAATGAACTTTATATCATTGCATCATTATTTTGAATATAGTCCCTTTGAGAGTGGGAGTGGAAAAGAGGAGCGATAACAGTGGCTCAGCTGGAATTTCTCTCATGTGAATAGCATTATGCCTTGACATTTAACCTGTAGACAAAAGGAAGCAAATGAATCCTTGACATCCCTAAGGTCTCACACACCTTTCTACACAACTACTAACATTATTTATTCCGGCAGAGTTTTGTACCAAAATTGAACCTAATCTGCTTTGAAAACTTCACTCACCTCCACTGAGTCCTGTTAGCTTTAATTAGCTGTTTTTAAGATTGCATGCTAAGCAGAGCTCTGAAAAGTAGAAAAAAACAAAAACAAAGCGACAGAACTCTGTTACATAGAGCACATTTCTTTCGGAGGCATGCCAAGAGCCAGGATTTAAGGTCTTTATTTTGTTGATTTATCTTTAGCTTTTTGTGGAAATTTGGCATTAAATATATAATCCGGAAGGCAAATGACAGGGAGGAGTGAATCTCATAGGCGGGTTCGGTTTTGGGTTATTATGAATCCTGTGTTAACATTTGGTAATGTAGCCAAACCTCCAGAACAATAAGCAGTTTTTCTCCAGTGTTAATGCAAAGAGAGTATCAAAATTTAGCTCAAATAAAACCTAAAGCAAATGAACAAGAGTGGGATTAGGTTAATCTTAAGCATTAGGAAGGTTGCTTAAGATATTAGAGCCGTGTTTCTGATCCCTACTTTTGTTGCATAGATTTCTAGACACCTAGATGCGCACACCCACTGAACACTCGGCTATTCATTAAACAGACACTCATTTATCATAGCATTATGTGGAATCTAAAGGTGAAGCACCCAGGCGTTTTAGATAAAAACATCAATAATCAAGTTGTGAGGGCACGCTATACCATACCTGACCCTAAAACCCATAATCTATTAGTCAACTTTGATAAGGAAGAAAGAACTGCAGATGCACTGATTTTCTTTTTGAATACAATCCTTGGTGGCTAGAGAAGTTAGCAAAACTTAATATTGTGAGAGGACTTAAACTGCATCCCGAGGAAAACTAACAGGATAGTTGGATTTGCATGGAGAAGAATGGGACATTTTTCAAGGGAAGGAAGGGAATGAACCACGTTCACGGTGTTGGGGATATAAGGTGAATTGTCTTATTTTGCCTCAGGCAATTTTCCCTGAACCTCTGTACTCGTTTAGTTTGCACCCCCACCCACCCCTTCTTTATATAATTGTAATTTACTATGCATGTATTTACTTGATGTTTGTGTCTCTGGTCTTTACTTCATGAGGCCTGTGCCTAAGCTACTCTTTTCCACCAAATGTCAGCATTGCCTTGCACATAACAAACATCCAGTAAACAAGTTTTTCCTTCCAATTCCATTAGATGCTACTGAGAAATGGGTTTGAATGGATAATATAGGACCAAGAGACCCAGCGTCTCAAATACCAGGGGGATGCTATTGGGATGTCTTCGCCTGATAAGCAATAAAGAATGACACATGATAATAGGAATATTGTATTTTTGTATATTAATGAGGTAGTATGAGAAGGTTATATCAGGGTAAGGAAGCCTGGAGCAAGAAAAAAGAGTTACACAGTTATTGAAATTACAAAAAGTGGTGGGCACTGTCACTAACACAAGTTAACAAATGGGAAGGAATGAATATTGGGAAGTCAGTATAGTTGAGATTGTGTTCAGAGAACAAAGGAATAGTTGCAAATAAAAGAGCTCTCCTGGTTTTTAATCTGGGATTATGAGAAAGTAGGACAGCAAAAACTATAACAATAATAATGACCCCTTTATGCAATATTGTGTTTTAATTATTGTAGAAGTCTTGAGAGATTCTTTATTGTGATTTCCATTTCACACATGAGAAACTCAAGACTCTTTTAGGCAAATTGAGTCTAATGATCAAATCTGTGGGCCTTTGGCCTGGGTGTTCGGTTCAAGTCCCAGTTCAAGCTTTATGACCTTGAGAAGTCACTCAACTTCCCTGAGTCTCGGTTTCCTCATCTGGAAAAGGAGGATAATCAAGCTACCTGTCTCACAGAATTTTGAGGGGAGTTAAATAAGATAGCATGTAGTAAGTTAATTTGTGATATCAAAGAGAAGCATATGTATTGTCTAGAGAAATATACAGTAAATGCTCGATACAGGATTTCGATTAGGTGACTTGTCCAAGATTAAACAGTGAGTAAGTGGAAGAGCTTGTGACTTGAACCCAGGTCTTTGGATGTATTTGTTATAAATAGCTGTTGTTGTTAGAAGGGAAAAAAATGAGGCGCAGGGACAGAGTAGCGAAAAGATTAGTTGCTTACATTAGCCAAAGGGCAATACTTGTTTACTGCAGTCCGTGCCTTAAGAAGCACTGATCGGGTGCTTAAAGAAAAAACAAAACCAATGGTTCTCATCTTAGTTCTGCCAATCTAAATTATCCTAAAATTGGGGAAGGGTTGTAAATTGCTCTTTGGTTTCTATCCTTATGTGCTAGATCGTACATGTGAAATTGTGCCAAGAGAGACACACTGGATAAAAATCCTCTTAACGCTAAATTAGTCCTATAATCTTCAGCAACAACCACTGTTAATGGAACTTGTTTCTCATTGTGTGTCTGCACTTTAAAACTGAAGGCAATAAAGATGTTACATCAACTGTTTATAGTTGAGAAGCCAAGTACATTTTAATAGAACAACATTTGATAGAATTCTGCTCCCTCCAGTAGGCCCCAGACAGTAATCACACAGGAAAGGGAAATTGATGAGAAAATGTTTTCTGAGAGCGGAAATATTCAGAGACTTTCTGGCCTGCACATTCACTTGTAAAAGATAGCCTTTGTTTTACTATCATATCCTTGCTAGTATTGGTCTTGATTTCCTTGCATAAGGGGGATTCTTAGTAGTTCTGGAGTAGCAATAGTCACTCTTTTCATTTTGACATGTTCTTGTTCCATTCTTAGAAGGCACATGGAAAACATGAAACAATGAGCAAGAAAAGATTGTCCAGTTTATAAGGAATCTATTTGAGCATAAGTAAGGCTTGGAACTAAAGAAAAAAAACAACTTGAGCTCTAGCTAAAAAGAATCCAACCAAACCAGAGTATGTATTCATTCACTTTAGTTATTCCTATCAGGTCTCTGAGCCCTTATTTACACAGAGAAGGTCTGAAGTACCAAAAGCTTCTTTGAATGTTCTGACCAAGATTTGATTTTTTTTTTCTTTTTAAATTTGTTGAAACTCTCTCAGCTCTTTCAGTGTGCATGGACCTTAGCAGATATTCTATAAGTATTACTAGATGGATGAATATATGAATGCTTTATGGAATGACTAAATCAATGCATCACTAAGTTTTCCCTCAAAATACAAACTCCCTGTTTGCTACTAAAACTCATTTGAGGAGCCACTGTGTTACATCACCAACATCATTCAGCATCGCTAATAACAAATACATGATCATAACTAGGAATTAACGAGCTTTTTTCCAAGAATACGTGTCTCCATTCTCATTACCCTCTCTTAAATTCACCTCCTCCCATTTATTAAAATCCTAGTTAGGGCTGATGACAAATAAGTCCAAACTAAGCCTCTGACAGCTTCGCTTCTAAATCTCCTAGTCAACTCATGATAAATGTATCTAATCCAGCTCAGCTCAAGCCATTGAAATCTAATGACTTTTCATTATGGTAGACTAGTTCAATTGCAATTCCTAAAGAAAAATAATTAAGGAAATGTGCATTTGTTATAAGTGTTCAACAAATCTATTACTAACCTCCTTTTCTTCCTGTTCTCCCAAACTAGTGATTTCATAATGTAGGGAATGAATCCCCCATTCTCTGAGTCATCCAAAGCAACAAAATGCTATCATCCTTTCCCTTCACTTTCAAATCCTTCAGTCACTAAGTCTGATCAATTCTTCCTTCCAAATGTCTCTTGAAACTCTTCTGTCTCCATCTCCACTGCCACTGCCCTAGTTTACATCTTCCTCCTGTCTCTTTGCTATGACTATAGCACCTTTTTTATCTGGTTTCCATGCCTCTGATACAGCTCCCTTCAGTCTATCATTTATACTGATGCCAGTTATTTTTCTTTTTCTTTGTTTTTAAGTTTATTTACTTATTTTGAGAGAGAGAGACAGAGAAAGAGAGAGAGAAGAGAGAAAAGAGGAGAGTCAGAGAGAGAGAGAGAGAGAGAGAGAGAGAGAAAGACAGAATCCCGAGCAAGCTCCATGCCGCCAGCAGAGAGCCCAACATGGGGCTCAAACTCACTAACTGTGAGATCATGACCTAAGCCAAGATCAAGGGTCAGATGCTTAACCAACTGAGTCAGCTGGGCTCCCCTTTCTTTTTTCTTTTAAGATTTTTAGAAATATTTTTTAAAAATGTTTAAGTAATCTCTATACCCAACGTGGGGCTTGAATTTACAATCCTGAGATCAAGAATTGCAGGCTCAACTGACTGAGCCAAATAGGCACCCTTAATGCCAGTTATTTTTCTAAACACAAATATTTCCATGCCATTTTCATGCCTAATATCCTTCTGACTCACCATTACTTTGGGGATAAAATCCAGACTCTGTTGCTTGATACTTAAAACCTTTCATGTTCATGCCTAACTCTTCAGCACCTTCTCTGGCCATAATCCCCTCCCCATCACTCACAGCCATGTACTTCATGCTCCAGCCATTTTCAAAAAACTATAGGAAATGCTGTCCTTATATTGTAAATGGGGTCCAGAACATCCAGTCATGTAAAATGCAGGAGCCTGCTTTGCTAGGATAATGAAATGACCTGGTGAGCCAATTGCTTCATATCTGAATTCAAGTTATTGCATTATCGTGGAGTTTTATTGTACTTCAGCCTTCTCAAGGGCTTTCTTACATCTATGCCTTTGCATAAATTATTTTCTCCCTTCCCTGTTATTCTCCCTGCTAGCTCCGGATTGTCCTTCGAAACTCACGGCAGATACCACCTTCTCTACCTCCCACCTTCCCATTTTACCCTTCTGCCACAAATTGAATTAGGAGTCCAAATTTCATACTTTAGTAGCATCTACAGTGCATGACCCTATCATCATAGCAAGTATGATGCCAGTGATAATTGTTCAGACACATGCTTGTCTCTTTTCTTTTATCTTCCTGAACCCCTCATCTCACACACACACACACACACACACACACACACACACACACACACCATGCATGCACATACACAGAGCTTGTATGCCCATTTAGGGTAAGAATTTTATTTTTTATATCTATATTTGCTCTTAATACACAGCACAGTGGCAAGCACAAAGAATAAATTCATGATCTAAATGGAAGATAAATATCTGTATTTGCAGTAAACCATTTGAATAAATATTTGCGGCTTCTTGCTTCCCAATCTGTTAAGAATATCCTAAGCCATTTTGGCCATTCATGATCATTAGGTTCTTCTTGGTAGATACTACTAATTGTCTGATAACTTGAGATAAGTGAGATAAGGGTTTCCTCCTCGAAATCGTGTTGGCAGCATAACAGGTCTCACAGTCTGCCATCTATAAAAACATTTATTGGCAAGCATGCACAAAAGAGGTCACATGAATCTGTTCATGAAGTTCTGTGGAGACCTGATTCTATGTTTGTTCAGGCACTCTAACAGGGGTCTTGCTGGAAAGGTACATTGGAGACACATGCAGCCATATGTTTAGCAAGAAGGGGCTTTAGCCTGGAATCATCTTGTTAGTGCAAAAGCACAGGGCTGAATGGAATTCCTAGACCACATGTACACTCCAGAGGTATTAAGACCCTGGGTTTGCTGATCCTAACATCTTGTTCATGCAAATGTGGAGGTACATTGGTAATATTTTCTAGCCAAGCCACATTAACTTGAACACCATTCATTTCACTGATGAAGACTTACTTCTAACACTTCTTATGCTACCTAACACGTTCCAGGGCTGCATGAAATAAAGGCAGGAGAAGCATTGCCTTTGCAAAATGCCATCCTAGCTCGGGTCTTCTTAGAGTTTCTAATTTAGATTTAACTATTCCTGGACTGCATATCTCTATTTGGGAATTTCAAAAGTTAATTAATAGCCTCTGGATTTTAGGTTAGAATTAACTTCAAAATTAATGCAGAGTTGCTAAGTTAAAATTAAGGAACACACTTAACCCATTGTATCCTAATGTATTTAAAAATAAATGTATCAATTGCTTATCAATTAACTCTTGGATCTTTTGGACAGTCACACAGGTTCTTACCAGCCCCCTCCTAAAGATGGTGCACAATAAATGCTACTGACAGCAATGAATTTTGGCCAGAAGGGTTGGTTAACTGAGCAAATACCCTCCTGTCACAGCTTAAAACATTTCCCATTACTTACTCCTTCCTGTTGTTCACCTTCAGTTGTGATTGCTCTCTCATTGTCAATCTTCAACCCAAGGGTCCTGACTTCTACCACCATTATTACTTTTTATGTTTTTTTTTAAATATTTTAAAAGTTTATGTATTTATTTTTGAGAGAGATAGAGACAGAGAGCAAGTGAGGGAGGGATAGAGAGAGAAGGAGACAGAGAATCCCAAGCAGGCTCTGCACTGTCAGCACAGAGCCCAATTTGGGGCTTGAACCCAAGAGCCATGAGATCATGACCTGAGCCGAAATCAAGAGTAGGCTGCCTAACCGACTGAGCCACCCAGGTGCCCCTACTTTTTATGTATTGTATTAAAATTATATAATGGTCTTTTCACTTATATTTGGGGGTCTCTCAATTACATAGTATTGTTTGATTCTCCCAGTGTCTATATGCTTACTTTTCTTGTGGAAGCAGATTGATACTTTGTCGAACATTTCAGACCTTTCCCTCCCTTTTGCTTTCCATTCCCTGTGGCAGTAACTCTATGCCTAGCACTTTTACTTACTCATATAAAGTGTTAGAATGTCCATAGAATGGATGAGCGACATTCCAAGTTACGGAAGGGAGAAACTTATCCTTATATATATAATGATAAAATGAAAGAGATACAATTCCTGCATACAGAAGCAAATTAATTCAGGCCAATTAATTCAGGCCAGTTCTTGTTGAAGTAAATCCCATTATAAAAAATATTTATGCATGAGGAATTAACATTTATTGTACCCAGGACTATGGTAAATCTTTTACATATAACTTCTCATTTGATTTTTACAATATCACTTGAAGATAGATGTTGGTATCTCCTTTGTGTTCTGAAGAAAAGAGGACGTGAAATCAATTGGCTCAAGTCATACAGTGGTGAAGCTGGAGCCAGGCTTTGAGCCCAGGCCTGGGCTAACACCATAAAAATTCCCTTTATAACCTATTCCCAAAAATATTTTGAAATCTTGATCTGGTTCACTCAATTTCAATTAATATTTACAACAGTGAAAGTCTAATACATCAAGTATAGGGAGCTCATTGTAATTGAGATTCAGGCATTATAGCATTAGCCTCTTGCATAAGCATCATTCACTCATTTGTTCATTCAACAGTATTTCTGAGCTCCCACTCTAAGCATATTTTGACACATCTATATACGGCATAATATACATTTTAAACCCTTGCCAGGAAGGCAAATTGACCTTCATGGAGAATTGTAACTTAATAGGTTCCTGAGTTCAAATAGCACATTGATCTTTATATAGTTGGGATAATAGTTAGGAGAAGCTTCTGGTGAAACTCCCTCTTTGGAAGGTTAAGGATTTTAATTCAGCCTTGGTCACTGCATCTTTAAGCTTTAATCTTAGAGCCATTTCAGGCCAGTAGAAGACTGTTGTTGATCTTAGCATTTGTATTTCCTTCTCCAAGTTTAAATCGTGAGTTTTAAAGAACTACAGAAAGACAAATGCAACCATTCTGTTTGAGTAATACGACACAATCAACTGTTGTTATTCAGATTGGCGTTTGATAAGCAAAAGGTCACTGTACTTTCTTGTTCTTGGAATAAAGCTATCTGTAAGCATAAGTTGTGATTCACATGTGAATTATATATTGATAGGTTGGGTGCTGATTGAAAATATTCTTTATAACACGAAAGGTGAAAAGAGAAACCCCATAGTGATAAACATGAAAATAAAGACCAAGTCATACCAAAAATACTTCCATTTTGAAATGATGGCTTTAAGGGGAAAATATGCACAGCAGTTAAAGCTAAGTCACTGGGCATGGCATACCACATACCTTTGTCATTGGATTGAACACCCATTATAAGCCACTTGACATGCCATGTGAGCTACTCTGCCTCAGCATATCCACCTGAACTATGGGTTTCAACATCATTGTCCCCAAGAGAGCTCCATGATGGTAGTGTTAGCAAAACTAGAAATGCTAACTTCTAGTTAGCAAAATCTAGAAATGCAGTGAGAAGTACTATTTTGTTTATACAAAAGACAACTGAATGTGGTTCATTTTTCCCTTCTTATAAATTCTTTCTGTTTTTTTCAGTATAAAGGGAATTTTCCAGATAATCTCTTATGATGCCCAAAGGCACTGAGTGTTTTTAGATCAAAGGATACTCTTAGCCTTTCTCTTTGGTTCCCATGATGCATCCATCCTCTCTGATACTTTTGTACTGAATGCAGATGACTAGATCCTCCCCTCATCATTATTTTTCTTTTTTAGAAAGAGAGAGCATGATCTGGGGAGAGGGGTAGAGGGAAAGAGAGAGAGAATCTCAAACAGGCTCCATGCCCAGCACAGAGCTTGACACAGGGCTGTATCCCACAGCCCTGGGATCATGACCTGAGCCAAAATCGAGTCGGACTCTCAACTGAGCCAGCCAAGCACCCTTAGATTTCTCATTCTGATGCCCTACTCAGGGACAGTTTCATGCTTAGGACAATTTCCAGCCCTTCCTTTTCTATCGAACTTTCACATTCCACTATTCATCGCCCCAGACACTTATTCTTTGCTAGGTGACTCTACATGTTAAGGACAATTATAAGCACTAATTCCTATAGAGAAATCAGTTATCCAATGTTTTATACATTTCAAGTAACATAATCTATTAATCTGGTTTAAAAGCACACATATCTAGGGGTGCTTGGCTAGCTCAGTTGGTGGAGCATGTGACTCTTGATCTCAGGGTTGTGACTTTTGAGCCCCATGTTGGGTGCAGCGATTACTTAAAAATAAAATTTTTAAAAAATAAAAATAATAGTAAATAAAAGCACATATATCCAGAGAGTCATTACTATATGGACGTGCCTATCATACTGCAAAATTAGGAAAGAATATTTAGAGGCAGGGGGAACTCCTGGACATCCATCAGCTTTCAGAATACACGATATAAACAGATTGATATGGAGGAAAACATACAGGATTTGAAACCACAACTCCTAGTTTAAAGTTCCAATTTTGTTTACCTACAAATGTCACTGAGCTTTTATTACCTAATCCATAAAAGAGGAAATCATGCTTACCTCTCATGGTTTTGTGATGCTCAAATGTGATGTTATTTGTGAAAGTACTTTTAAGGCTGAAAAACATTAAAACACATTAGAGTTACATGTAGTTACATATGTTATTATTGTTGAAATTGAAAAAATCACTCCCTTGAGCCAACTCTTCAAGGAGATCAAGCAAGTTACATGTATTCCAAGAGCTACAAGAGGACTAGCAGTTAGCAAGGGGCTTGTGTTTGGAATAGTGGGTCACATGCTCAAGTGTTCATTGATTCTTCAGGGGCCTTTGATCCTTCTTTCCCCTCAGCTCAGCCTGCATACCATCAGGCTGGAAGCAGTGAAGTGAAAGAAGGCAAGTGCTTGAATAAGGAAGATCGACTGCCCCAGGCCTATTTTCCTGTGAACTCTGTGGCACAATTATAAAAGCCTTATTGCAAAATATAAACAAAATGATTCAGTTTAGTGGGTTGGAGAGACATCCTGTTGTTGGAAGTGAGAAGAGGGTGGGGGCTGGTAGGAGTCCTACGCAATGCTAGGATTTGGACTTTAACCTGGAGGTGGGAAGGCTGCTCAGGAAAGAGGGCATTAAGAAGCTACTTTGGCATACCACGTATCTGCAGGTGTACTTACATCCTTTTGTCTGAGACCTACTCAACTGTGTAACACTCTTAAGGACAATTCCAATAGCCTAGAAACAAAAAAAATATCTAGCACCTTTTAAATATAGGTTTTGTGCTAGGAATTTCAAGATCCTCTATTTATTTCACAGTGGAACAAAACTCCATTCTGCATCTTTTATTCCTGAATACCCCTCTTCCCCTGTCTCAGTTTCCTCCTCTTGCATTCTATTGGGCTCTCCTAAAGACATGTGTAGTGTGTGTGTGTGTGCGCGCGCGTGCGCGTGTGTATATGTACGCATATATAAAACATAAAACATGTACTGTGTAATAAATATATATAATATACTTAAATGTATAATTTTAAATATTCTCTGTGATACATTCTAAAGTAAGTAGTGTATATCAGAGTATCCTAGTGTTTAAAAGTAATTCACCATGCTTTTGGGGGAAACAAAATGTAAATCCTCCCTTTTGTCAAAGAGAGACAATCAAGGTTAATTTTAACTGGAGCTTTTGAATACAGATATGCACAACATAAAATTTAACAGGGTAATTGATATCTTTGTTTTCTTGGCCAGAAATTGGCACCATAAAACAAATTGATGATAAACCAAATGATTCTCAACTTTGATCAACTAATTCTTAATTCTCAATCAACTAAAAGGGGAAAAGATTAAAAATAATATAGTTCTGGGGGCATCTGGGTGGTTCAGTAATTCAGCGTCCAACTCTTGATTTAGACTCAGGTCATGATCTCACGGTCATGAGATAGAGCCCCACATTGGGCTCCATGCTCAGCATGGAGCCTACTTGGGATTCTCTCTCTCCCTCTGCCCCTCCCTTAAATAAAATAAAATAAATAAAATAAAATAAAATAAAAATTAAAACTAATATAGTTCTGAAGGGAAAGGAAAAAGAGGCTTAACTTATACCTTCTTCGGAGGGTTACTTTGTACCTCTAGTAATGTCTGTGTGAAATCCTGGTTACTGCAGCAAGCAGGAAAATGGGGTATTGAGTGGAATATGGCACTTAAGATACAATCTTGACTTCCCAACAGAGAATCTCATTGGTCACAGGAAGGAATGGATGTTACTTATGGCCACTGACTAAGCTGCCATCAGTATATCATTCACTCCTGCCGTGTCTTTCTTTTCTAATCTATCAAGTATAAATAAGTAATTTTTCCATTTTAAATCTAGGGCAGTTGTTTCTTAGGTTGATAAATATCTATTTTTAAAGCATTTTGAAATTTAATTAGGAATATGTTTTAGTTCTATGATAAAATCATTGTAAATTTCTGACTCTTTTAGCTGCATCTTAAGGAGAGAGTATCCACTTTATATATTTTAAAAGGAATTTTAAGAAACTGCACTTGAAGTTGTTAATAATAGACCTCATTTTCTTATATACAAGCAAGAAAAATGACATGGGACTGAAGACACAAAATAGGCCTTCCAAATACAGGTAGGGTACTGTGAATTACTAGATGTAACAGGAAAAAAATCAACTTGCGGGGTTGCTGTGAGAATTACAAATGGTGTATGTCACATAAAGGAATACATATTAGGAATACAATCAATTACAGTTGTCCATTTATCCATTTATCCTTTGGGACATCCAGCCCCAACCTGTATTTTGATATTAATCCTCTTGGTATGTCTAACTCTAATTTTTTTCCCCAACTGCCCATATTGTACCTGATTTCATCAGCCTTTTAAAATGTTGAAAGCCACTGGCCTGGGATTTAAATTTTCTAAACATTTTATTAAGTAACACAGTATAAGAGCTTTTCAGTGTTGCCACAAGGAATAATTAAAGAGTCTGGTGCTTGGGGGGAAATTGGTTCATGTCTAGTAGCAATCAAGTAAAAGCTGGCAACTCATTTTGTTGACTTGAATGATATAAAACAGAGGGACAATAATCAGGAAAAGATAAAATCGTATTGGAAGATTAGTGGAATTTACCTTGACTTGTTCCTTTAAGTATAGTAAGAAATCAGTGACATTACATCAATTTTGATATTTGGAAATTGGAGACTAGCTTCAGTTGATATCTTCCATGTTTCATTTCTGTTATTTACCTATATTGTCCAGGACTGGCCCTGATGATTTGATGTTGAATAGCTGGTGAGACCCCCTCATTTACACTTTGTCTCAGAGCCAGGAAGAAAGTGTTGTGACTTTCAAGCTCTAATCCTTTAGGTCATGCAGTTGCTGGTCTTTTTCTGAAAAGAAGCCCACAGTGTCTACAGAAGGATTTTCTCGTGTGTTACAGCACAGATTTCTACTTGTTTCACCATTTCCAGATATTGTGCTGGGACGAGGGGATGGTGTGAGGAATACAGTTTCAGTGTCTATTATCTATGAAGATGAAGCACTTAGAGACTTTTTGCATCCTTCTGCTTTTCTCCACATCATTAAGCTAAGAGAGTAAAAGCATCTGCCTGCCTCAGACACAAAAGAGACTGCTACAAAGTCTACTAAATATGCATAAAAAGAGACAAGAAGGAAGAAAAAAAAAATATGTACTAAGCTACTCACCCACTTCATGTGCTGATTCTTATCCCAGTTTATTTTAATTATTGGATTTATGGGAAGGATTTCATTTCATTGTTACCTCAGAGAAGTCTGTCTAATCGTGGAAGGACAATTCCAAAGCAGGAAATGGGTGGTGGTGATGGGGGCTGTCTGGAAGTTACTGTGTCAGTTAGATATAATTCTCAGGTATTAATGGCCCCAAAATAAAGATGGGGTGACCAGGGTTTGTTTTACTAACATGGTTAACTCACCTGTTTTCTCCCTCATTAGTCTAAGAGTGAGGATAGTTAGTGTTCTCTTGTCCACTAACGACATTTCCATGTTATGTCCATAAAGGTGTTCAGTGGCCATTAGTGGATTGATCGATGAGTAATGATGCTGCATCGCTAATGCAGATACACACGATGGAATAATATCTACCCAAGAAAGGGTAACAAAGAGCAAATTTATCAGCAGGACTGCATAAAGTAAGACTTTTCAAATAAAGAGTTTATCTGAAGGCAGCATTACTCACAACTCAAAATTTGAGTAACAAGAATTTTCTGAGAGCATGCATGGGGTAAAATCAGAATTGTCTATTAGATCAGATTCTCTCAGAATCTTGCTCCATGATCTTGTGTTACTCTCCTCTACACAATGATGGAGCCCACTGACCCGAGTTTGGCCCTGAAAGGTGTGGCAGTCTGGGGGAATGAAGTGGCCCTACTTCCCTTGGTTATCATTTTAAAAAATCTGAAGAAACTACAGAGTGAAACTGACCCACTAGAAAAGCTGTATCATTTACCATTAATTGTGAGAATATCTTTAAAGAGCTGCCAGCTGGCTAATGGCTAACCTGTTTTTAAAATGTGAGAAGAGAGATCCTGGGAATTCACATTAGTTGTGAGCAGATTTTTCCTTTAGCAGGAAAAACAAAAAAACAAAAACAAAAAAAACCAAAAAACCTGCCCAGGCAGTTCATTCTTATGTCTTTTTAACCTGCTGAAACTCCTTGAAATAATTAACTGAGTATTTGTAGTTAGATAAGCCAGTGATTGGCACTTTGTTGTGATCTTCCCACAAGGCTCTGAATGAAGGTTCCTTTAAATAAGTTGAGGCATAACTTACTGGTGGATAAAAGGTTAGATCCTGGATAGTTCCAAAAACAAGTTGGAATAAGCAAATATTTAAAGTGAGAGCGTGACAATCAGTTAGAACAGTGTGATGACTTTTAGAAGCCCAGAAACAATTTTAAAACGTATTTATTAACAATTCAGAAGCAGTGCAAATAAGTGGTACATATTTGCCAACAACAAGTTTGGAAGATTACGAGAAACTCTTGAAGGACTTAATTAAGCTCAGTAATGGGGTAAACACAATAGCAGATGATGCTCAATGGAGAGGAGATGGAGGTAATGTATAATGAATAGTTTGGAGTCGTGCATTTAATGAGTTCTGAATTAGCCCTGCCTCTCAGGAAGAGAGACTCTCAGCTAGGATCTTAATAAATGGGCAAGGAGGACAATGGATTTTTAAAAAATGGATTAATGAGTTACAACATTTACAAAAACTGAATGAATGGTGAGGCACCTGAGTGGCTCAGTTGGTTAGGTGTCCGACTCTCAATTTTGACTAAGGTCATGATCCCAGGGTCAGGGGATCGAGCCCCGTGTCAGGCTCCATGATGGAGCCTGCTTAGGATTCTCGCTCTCTCCCTCTGCCCCTCTCCCCCCTTGTGCTTTCTCTCTCTCTCTCTCTCTCTCTCTCTCTCTCTCTCTCTCTCTCAAATAAAAAAAAAATTTTTTTAAGTGAATGGAATTTATCGATCCAGAGAGTATTGTTATAAAGCTATTCTTGGACTGGCTTGTAGGTTAGATTACATTATAATGAACTTTCTCTGATATTTCAGTAACTAAAACTTCCTAAAGTTTAATGTAATTCCAGTATAAAGACAGTTCTCAACTTATGAAGATTTGACTTACGATTTTTCACCTTTACGATGGTGTGAAAGCAATATGCATTCAGTAGAAACCATACTTCGAATTTTAAATTTTGACCTTTTTCCCAGGCTAGCAATATGCCATAGGATCCTGTTTCATGGTGCTGGGCACCTGCAGCCTGCCACAGCTCCCTGTAAGCCGCGCATCACGAGGATGAACAACCAATACACTTAACCATTCTGTATCCATACAACCATTCTGGTTTTCACTTTCAGTACAGTATTCAATAAATTGCATGACATACTCAACAATTTATTACAAAATAGGCCAAGCAATGATGTTTGCTGGCTAGCTGTATTCAATGCATTGTTGACTTATTATATTTTCAACTTAGGATGGGCTTGTAGGGATGTAGCCCCATCATAAGTAGAGGAAGATCTGTATTATCTTTAAAAAGAACAGTGTGTGCTATTTCAAACACATTGACAATCATAAAAACAGCACAAACATTCATGTATCCACTACCTAACTTTATCAAACCCTAACATTTTTTAGCCATATTTCTTTCAGAATTGTTTTGTTTGTATAAAACAAATCAAACATTAAAGTAGCAGTGAGGCCCCTATGTAAACCACTCAGATTGATTTTTCTCCTGCCTGCCTGCATCCATCCTTCCCTTCCTGAAGGACATCATTATCATTTATTTGGTGTATAACATTCCCATGCTTGTTTTTTAATTTTTACTATATATTTATCTACCTAACACATTACATAATATTATACTGCTGGTTTTAAAAAAAATTCTGTGATTTCAAAATTTGCTTAATGTTAATTTATTTACTTTTGAGAGAGAGAGAGAGAGTGAGCAGAGGAGGGACAGAGAGAGAGAGGGAGACACAGAATCCCAAGCAGGGATGACAGCACAGAGCCTGATGCGGGGCTTGAACTCATGAACCCTTAGATCATGACCTGAGCAGAAATGAAGAGTCAGACGCTTAAATGACTGAGCCACCCAGATGCCCCTTGGATTTTATTCAGTTTTGTTTCTGGTGTTAAATAAGTTGTGTTATTACTCCGTGCAGCTAGGGAGAGTGCTCCCTGTGATTAACTGTGGAGTATCTCTGTAAGAGGGTGTTAGAAGGAGCCTATTATAGGAGTTGAACTCTGGGTAATAACTTGAGGTGGGACCTAGGAAATAGAGGTTTGTTCTGAAATGGGTGCTGTGAGGAAATCAGGGACAATTCTATGATTTTTTGCAGAACCATGATTTTGATAATTTCATTGCTATGTAGTTTATCAAGTGGTTCTTTATCTTCTTCTTTTACTTTTTATGTCTTCTAGTATAACTGACTTTTTTCCAGTTTTATTGAGATATAATTGACATATAACATGTTTCAGATATACAACATAATGATTTGATATGTGTATATATTGTGAAACATCCCAGTAAGTTCAGCTAATATCCATTACTTAATATGGTTACCAATTTTTTTTCTCATGATGAGAACTTTTAAGATCCATTCACTTTGCACTTTTCAAATACAAAATACAGTATTGTTAACCATAGTCACCATGCTATATATTAAGTGCCCAGGACTTACTTATCTTATAGCTGGAAATTTGCACCTTTGACCACAGGTTTTTAAACTTTATAGAAATAGTACCCCAACCTGGCATCCTTTTGCATCATGTTTTTTAGACTGACTACTATGTTATTGTTCAGCATGGCATTTTGTCAGTTTATCTCCATTGATTTATGCAACTTCAGTGAGTTCATGGAGTATACATACTGTATGCATAGGTATATCACAATCTATTTATCCATGGTCTTTGGATGAGCACCTAGGTTATTTTTCAGTTATTTCCAATAGTACTGTGGTGATTGTTTTAAATATGTCTCTTTGTGCATGTGTGCACATGTCTTTGGGGCATATACCTATAGCTATTCACATTTTAAACTTTGTTGAATATGGTCAAATACATTCCACAGTGACTTTACTAACTTATCTTTTCCCCGCTATGGGATGGCAATCCCCACTGCTGCATATCCTTTCCAACACTTGTTATTGTCAGACTTTTTAAACTTTTGCCAATCCAATAGGCAAATGGAATCTGGAGTTTTCTATTTGTATTTTTTTGAGATATTTCCCTTTTAGAAAGAAAAGAACATTTTTTTTCTTAGAAAAAAAAAACAGAAAATACTAATGCTATATTTGCATTTTTTTTTCTCTACAATTGAGGAAAATGCCCCTCAGGGATTTTTCTCTATTTTCTTTCCTTCTTTTGTTCTTTCTTTCTGTTTTCCTAATGAGTAGCTTTGATGAAAAGTGGTTCTATGTAGAGGGAGAGAGAAGGCCAGTAATATGTTCTGGTTACAGAGCAAGCCACAGGTCACTTAAATTGTCTCTTCGTGATTGGCAGAGGTCTTGGTAAGAAAATGTTTGGTTTAGGAGAAAGTCAAGTCTGACAAGAAGATGAGGTTGCTACCTGTCAACAGTGCTACTTGAAAGAAAAGGTTGTGACATACATTTTCCACTGGCAGGTTGTCACACGTATCATTTGTAAATAGACAGAATATGAATACCAAGACGTAAATACTATATGAGCTGTTGAGAAGTGATAGGATCCGAAACTAGACCCTTTTCTTCCCAAGCGAATAGACCATCTGTTGAATTAAAGACATTTATAAGCCCCTGTGTTTATAGGACTTTCTTTTTTTTTTTTTTTCTACACAATGATCCCAGCAATGTATTTCACTGGCTTTTATTTTTACTCTACAACACATATAATTCTCTGTGATAACTGAGTCAGATTTCCAAATGAAAAAAATAGTTGTTAGTAACATACCTTTATAGGGGTAATTACTGAAATTCTTTTCTCCATATCATTACTCTTAATGGGTTACTGAGATCACATTTTAATTTCCAAACATAATTTTCATCTTATGATAAGTGCTTAATACTTCAACCCAGCTAAATCTCCTTTTACAGGAGAGTCTTCTACTTGTAATAGTTGTGATGGATGGGCAGTCCAGATTTATGTTTCCTGCATAAGTGAGGAAATGACTCAAGGTAGAGGGTCGTGGTTGCATAATAAATCATTTGCAAAGCTAGGATTAGAAGGATGCTTTTTAACTCTTGCTCCTGCTGTCTGGTGCTTCACTCACTAGAGTAATTCCTATAATTTCTGCCAATATGTAGCTCCTGGAAACAACTCATAACTTAGCCCAGTTACCAAAAAGGCAAATATTTGGGAGACAAATTAAAGAGGATGTTTTTCTGGCTAACTCCCAAACAACTTTGTAGAACACTGTATTACTCAATACTTTGTATACCATCCCATGATCATGGTGCCCTGACTTGGCAGTGGACCCTTTACAAGTGGGAAAGGGAGAACAACAACTCAGTTTCTCTCTACTCTTGCCTCCTAGGGAAAATACCTTCAGGACAGGTCACACACTTCCCATTCAAGATGGGTCACTGGGATGGTGATCACTTTTATTGGTGCTCCTTTTCTGGGTGGGAGCAAATACACTAAGACCCACTGAAGCTCTTGGGGCCTGACAACCATTATTTTTCTCTATATAGGAAAAGCTATGTTTCTCCCAATACATATATTTAGTTTTACTTTATTTTTGGACACTCTAAATGATTGTTTCTGTAGTTCCTTAGGACACTCAGATTCAAATTTGCATCCAGCCTCTAATAACACACATACCTTTGGCACTTATTATTGTGCTGGCTTTATTCTTTCCTATACTTGTTTGCTCTCATTCTGATTTCTTCATTACCTTATGTTTCCCCATTATAGAGTGTGTACTTTTATAAGCTTCCCCAAATCCTTGTGGAATGAAATTCCCTTCCCCAAGCAATGTCTTAGACAAGTTTTGCTGAACGACTCCCACAAATAGCGTTGCACAATTGTAATGGACTTTCACAAATAAACACTAAGGTGCTTGCTGAATTACTATATTTAAGCCAAGTTAGTGAGGTGGGAGTTTACAAGTAAGTCCTAGAACATCAAGACTCAAAGCCAAGCTATTTCCTTATGTAAAAAGTTCCCTCCTGAGGAAAAAATAAATAAGTAAATTTCCAGTTCAAGATTCCTTTTCAGTTGGGAATTTGTGAGAGCATGGGTGAAGGCACTGTTTCCCAAAGTGTGCCCTATGGAATGTTCATTCCCAGGAATCTTAAAAACAGGAAGAAAAAGAATGAAAAGTATTCTGTACTCACATTTGTGGAAATGTAGAATCAACCAAAGTTATTCAGGTTTCTTACTGCAAAACCTCTCAGACTCTTTAGTATGCAAATATATTCTGGATTTCCCAGAATAGGAGATAGAGCTTAGTTTCCTAAACTCATTTGGCCCCAGACCTGGTTTGTAGAAATGCTGATGCTCTCCCACCTCCTACACTCCCCCCAACCCCAGCATCATGTCAGAGACCATCATGATGGGAGAAGAATCAGTTCTTCAGTTCATCCCCAAGAGCAGGTTTTGTGAGTTAACTACCTAGATGTCTGAGTGATATCACTGTGGGTAATAATTAGTGAAACACTTCCCTGACAAATCAGAACAGATGTGGTGACACTGGAGGAAATGCCCCCACCCTTTACCAGGTGTTCACTGATATTGCTGGATCTGTGGAAGAGGGCAGTGTCTCAAGGGAGTCTGTGACCTGTGGGGTGCAGGACAGTGGCTCTCACCCCACTGGCATCAAGTCTTCTTGATGTTACCAATCAACCCAGCCATATCTATGTGGACTCAGCTTCATATCAGCCCTGCCCACAGACTGTAGGGTACTTTCCTGGTTGGCCATATCTAAGAAGTATTAGGAGACTGGGTTTTATAGGAAGACTGTTCTACAATGGAGCAAGGATCTAGGGTTCATCTTTCTTTTAACTTTAGATTTAGAAGGAAATAAAACAGTTGCCAAGATTCTGTTTGCAAGTGGCCATGGCAAGGAAGATTTTTAAAAATGCAGTTGTGAATCTTTGTTACTGAAAGACAAGTCTCAATTGGTTACTGTTAGTTCTGTTTAATAAGACAAATGGATCCAGCTCACTCAAGAAGAGCCATTGAACTCAACATTCCTTGCCATGTGAGAATATTTTTAATAATATTAGTGAGTATTTTTGAACTCTGATTCAACCCATGTGGGAATTTATTATCTGGCATGTATGTGTTACAGTTATGTTTCCTAGCCTTGAGTGGAATCATTTTGTTTACTGTTTAAATAAATCAAACCATGATCTTTGGAACCCATCACCCAACAGGGTCTCCTTAACCTTCAGAAAGGAAGGAGGCATGTTCTCTTCTAGAAACTAAGGAATGTGGGCTATGGAGCCCTTTGTTCTGGCCATCAGTTCAACTGTGTATGTTAGAATCAAATTGGTAACATCCAAAGAGATAGCAAGGTTCCAAGTCCAAAGTGCCACATCTCTTTTTCTTAAAAAATAGTGATAGTAATATGCCAAATATATAAAAACGGCAAGAATCTTTCTCACCTCCTATGGCACCTGCAATGTCATAGCCCAGAGTCCCCAAATTATCTTCCTTGGAACACTTTTTGTACATTTCAAAACCTGTTGACTGTGGTAGTTAGAGACAACTCTGAGGAATGTGGGAAAGATCCCAGCATGTGGGACACCATCTCAAATGACCCAAAGTTTGTTCTTGTTCTCTGTGGCAACCTTTTGAGTGTAAGAACTTCTTACCCACTGCTTTTAAGGATTAAGGATCTTCCCTCAGCTCTCACTGCCAGAAACAGTCTACCTTTTTGCCAGTGGATTTGAACTTGGAAAAACACTTGTATGTTGAAGCAAGACTTGCCTGGGGAGAATTAGGAAGAATGTATCATGGCACCACACCCAGTGAGCAGGCAGTAATTGAAGCACTGCTCCAGTCGATACAGGTACATATTATGAATTACTAGGGAGAGAAACACATTATGCAATACCCCTAACCATTCATTGGTTCAAGACACAGAGATGAGAGACCTGGTCACTGCAGAGTAAATTAGACAAATGTCGCAACAGCAATCTGATGAGCAATAGTAACTCAGGATTCCATGCGGCCTTCCCTCTTCAGTGTGTTCCTATTGCCTTACACAAGCTTTATCTAATTAATCTTCCTTGTGCCCTGTGCGGTGGCAAGGCCCATTATCCTCCATTTGGTAGATGTGGAAATAGAGACATGGAGAGGTTAATTTACACCTGGTGATTTAATGAATCAACATCAAAACCAGAAGTGGTACCTGTTTTTCAAATTCTCAATCTGCTCCCTCCAGCATATACTGAAACTTAACTGAACAGAATGTTGCTTTCATTATCATCATATATTACGCAGTTTTGGGTCCATCTCTGCTACTTAGCTTTTCATGTGACCATAAGCAAATTGCTTGATCTCTCTGAGATTATCTGCAAAATGGGTATAACGCTTGCCCTGCTTATCCTCTGGGATTGCCATGGGGCTTATATAAAATGATTGTTTAATTTTTCCAAAAAACATGAAGTTATTTTTCTTACCAATGTTTTACTATTTATTTTCAAATATATGCTATTTTTATACATAATATTTCTGGCAATTTAGGAAAACAAATGACTCCTATAGGCATTTTTACATAATAAAAGTGTGATGACCTTTGAAAACAGATACTCTCTCTGTTTCTTTCTGTCTCTCTTTCTCTCTCTTCCCTCTCTCTCTCTGTCTCTCTCGCGCACACACACACACACACACACACAACCTGGAGGTATATATTTTTTTAATTATTTTTTTAAGTTTATTTATTTATTTTTGAGAAGGGACAGAGAGAGTGAGCAGGGCGGGGTGCAGAGAGAGAATCCCAAGCAGGCACTGCACTGTCAGCACAGAGCCCACCCAATGTGGGGCTTGAACCCACAGACTCTGAGATCATGACCTGAGGTGAAACCAAGAGTTGGACACTTAACTGACTGAGCCACCCAGGTGCCCCTGGAGATATATTTTTAAAACATTTAAGTAATATCTCTTATTTAAAAAGATAGAAGAATGAACTATACTTAGCACCTTACTCAGGGCCAGATACACAGTGTCTGTTCAGTAAATTTACACTGAATAAATGATGGATGGATTCTTTTTATGAATAATAATTTCAGTGGTTGATATTATAGATGCCAATGTGTAATAGCTAGATTTTCAAAGAAACTGAGATCTAAAGAGCTTATAACAATAAATGCTACTGGTTTTATCAATATTTATCCATTTTATAAGGGATATAATGCAATATTATCCATTGTACTTACTATTAATTGAACTTATTGTATCCATTGTTTATCCATTGAATTCATAATATGGGATAAAATTTGAAATTTTGCCCTTAAATAATAAAGATAAATGTATATTATGTTAAAGTCCTCAATCATGCAGTTTTCCTGTGACCTTCAGGAATTCACTCATTCTTTCATTTATTCATTCATTCATATAGTTAATAATTGCTTGCACCGTGTCAAGCTTTGTGCTATAACTATGTAAGGATTTTTCTTTCTTTCAAGTAGCTTATTCTTTATCTAGTCTCTCAAAAAGTGCAATTTTATTGAGCTAGTGACTCTACCTGAAGATTCAAAGTCATATAAGTATTTAATCCTAGGCTAAGGTCTCTCTGGGCCACAAAGGTTTAAAAAAAAAAAAAATCCCTATTCAGAGAGACTAGAATCAGGAAGAGGCAGTGTATTTGAGTTTACCTGATGATGGTTGAGGGAACAAGACATCTCCCCTCAGGGAACAGCTCTTGCCCCAAATGGAAAATGCATAAAGTACAAGGACAGTGCTATGCATCCTTGACTTAATGTCATAAAATAATTTAAAAAGCCAGGTTTATGTCATTTATAATTTTAATTACATCTTTTAAAATGCTACTGAGAACAAATTTGCTGAAAAACTACAGGAAGAATAAAAAGGTTTACTTTAATTATTACAAACATACTTCTGAGATTCCTTTCCTTTCCCATGTTTTCTTTATTCTTACCTGGTTATTTGATTGTTTATAGGTGTTGTATCTAGATACACTTGTCTCATTTGGTATTCTTATCATGATGAGAATTTCTTGTTGTGGTGTTTCTTGAGGAGACTTATCATTTAATTGGTCAAAAAGCCTAATAAGTATTCTGCTAATGTGACCCTGTATGTAAAAAGTTAAGAAAAATAGAACACCCCAAATGAATAACTTCATATTTTAAAAAGTCAGAATTTCCTTCCAAGATTCATCATTCATCTCTTTACGGGGGGTAAAGACCAAATTCCTTTCACCTGGAAACACAAAATACCATCTAGGTTGGGTTCTGACCTGCTTGAGGAAAACACAAAGAAGCACAGTGGAAGTTCTCCAATATCTACCATTATTATAATATTTACAAATGTCACCAAGGTAGCCTACAGAATGCTTCCTAAGCCTAATGATGTCAAATGGAAGTAGCTTCATTATTGAAAAGACTGTGACATTTCTTTCTTAACTTATACAATAAATAGAAAACAGCACTTCTGTGGATAGAGCCAACAAGCAGTATGGTCCTGAATTTATAATGGAAGTGGGTGAAAACCCTTCTGTGGAGGTAAAAAAAAAAAAAAAGGGGCGGGGGGAAGAAGTAAGGGAAGGTATTGAGGGAAATGGGCATTCTTGGCTGTACCAGTCAGTAAAGAGACACAGCAGTAGGTGAAGGGAGTAGCTGGAGAAAAAGAGAGAAGAGTTGGAAATTGAGTCCAAAGACGGGGTGGTCAGTGGGAAGGAAAGAACAAAAGATTAAGAAATGGAGGAAAGGGGATACTGAGGGATATTAAGTAAATTAGATGAGATGAAGGAAGAGAAAAAGAAGGATGGGGAAGATGTGAAAATAAGAAGTGAGCAAGGCAGGAGAGGGAGAAGGACAAGTGTAAGCTGTCATCCCCCAGGGGTCAGCAAACTAGAGCCTGTGGGCCAAATCCAGTCTGTTGCCTCTTTTTTTTTTTTTTTTTTAAAGTAAAACTTTATTGGAATACAATCAGGCTCATTAATGTACACACTGTCTATGGCTGCTTCTAGTCTACAATGACAAGAGTTTAGTAATTGTGATGGAGACAGTTATGTCTTACAGCTAAAAATATTCACTATCTGACCCTTCTGGAAAAGTTTGTAGTCTATACTGTTGGCACACTGTAGTGTTGTGCATCAGAATTACCTAGAGGGCATGTTAAAAGAAGGATCGCTGAACCTTATCCCCAGAGTTTCTGATTAAGTAGATCTAAGGTGAGATCTCAAGTTTTTATTTCTAGTAAGTTTCCAGGTGATGCTGATGTTGGTCCAGGAACTGCACTTTGAGAACCACTGCTCGAATCGTTACCTTATATCACACTAATGTTGTTCTGAATAAGGAATTTTGTGAAGAAAGGAAGGGAAAACCAAACTTGATCCCCTTTTTAGATAAACATAGATGTATGGGTTGATATCACAATTTTTAAAAATTCTTTTAGTTTTTATTTTTTATTAAAAAAATTTTTAATGTTTATTTATTTTTAAGAGAGAGAGGGAGAGTGAACAGGGGAGGGGCAGAGAGAGAGGGAGATTCCGAAGCAGGCTCTAGACTCTGAGCTGTCAGCACACTCAAACTGGTGAACTGCAAGATCATGACCTGAGCCAAAGTCGGATGCTTAATTGACTGAGCCACCCAGGAGCCCCTCTTTTTTTTTTTTTTTCTTAAGTGGATCTTGAACTGGATCTTTTTAAAATGCCAGTTTTATTCTTAAAACAACAAAAACTGAATCTGATTTAGTTAAAACTTAGCTATTTGGTGGTTTGTTCCTAAAAATGTTTTGTAGTTTGGTCTGATTCAACTCCCTGAAATAACATTGGGATCTGTCAATATTATTATTGGACTGTGTTGATAATGTTGACTGCATCCATTTTATGAGAATAACCTCTCCCCACCTCACTGCCTCTGCATGGAGCCCCTGAGAAACGAAACTATAAGTGAATTGAGATCTTGTTGACCACTCACCAACCTCACTCCCAGACTATGCCGGAGTCTTCTGGCTCCAATTTCTCCATAGAATTGCAAGTTCATTGATAGGTTTTCTCCTGGAGATAGTCATAAATGTTGTCCTAAGTGTGAGACCTTTGGGGCTCATGATACCAAGGAATTTATCCTGCCTAAGCCCTCCATCCCCAAACCCTTAGATCTGTTTTACTTACTTACTTACTTACTTACTTACTTACTTACTTATTTATTTATTGACTTACAAGTGGTGCTGTGGTTTGCATAGTTATAACCTTCCTCTACTTGTGTCCTTAAATCTATACGCTGGCTGTGAATGTGAGTAGCCAGTTATTAGCCCTAATTTTTCATGCTCCGTGTTTGCTGCACAAAAGTTCTGTGAGGGATAGAGAAATGTTTCTCTTTTTCCTGCATCCTGGCATTTACAGATATAAAGAGAAACATAATTTTGGAACCTGAAAGTGCCAGAGACACCTTCAGAATAGAATTGAGTTCAATTTAGAATTAGCAGCTCTTTAAAACGTGTGCTGGTTCATTCCACCTTTGCCCTGCATGGTTACCTCCTTGCACACACGTAACCGAAATGGTCAGGAGACAGGAAAAAAATCCATTTTTACCCACAAGAAAAATATTCAATTTTAATTGTATTTAATTATGACTTGTTAGTTTTAGAGGATCTCCAGATTATGTGAGACGTTGATGTGTATGAGAAACTATATAATGGATGTCAAAGAAGGATAAATGACATAAATGTATGTCACATGCCTACCTTATTATGGTGAATAAGTGGATGCTTAAGTAAATCAGTTGTTGCAGTAGACCCTTCCTTATCTTAATGAGGGTATGGTTCCGAGTTAAAAGGTAATGGCAAAATAAATAATACAGGCAGTCCATTCTGCGCATGGCACTGTGTTAACTAAAATGTGTATACACTTAAACCAATTCCTGATTTGCATGAACCCATTATAACAGGTTAAATATGTTATCAAAAAGTCTGTGTGAAGCATGATCAAACTGCACTTTGGACACGTGGGGGCCTTTAAAAAGTTTTTAAAGAACCTCTGGGATGAATTTTTCTATAAAGTATATCTATAGTAATCACAGTGAGGAATGTTGTGGGTTTAAATGCTTCCAAATTCCTCTAATATTTGAAGGTTATGATCAATGCCAGAGAAACTAAAACTGGACGTCATGTGCCACCTCTTTTCAGATCTTCTTCCCATGATGTCCTTTCCTATTTTTTCCTTCTCTTCCTGTCGTGATCTGGCTTCTCACGAACTATCGTTTCCAGCACTGTCCAGCTCAGCCACACCATCACCTTGATAAATGGCATACAGCGAAGCAGTCATCTGCTCCTGTTGCCCTGCCATCTGCTTTCCATTCAAAGGATCCACTGCACGTGTTTGAGATCAGATAGTAATAAAACCATTTGCAGACCCACACCCGGAGAGAGTGGCTGCCGTTGGGATCTGTGTAACAGGGTTGATCGCTGTTAATGGTGAAGTTTCACTGCAGCTTTTCCAAGGTCTTGCTCTACGTGTCCACTGTGGTAGAATTTTGATGTAGAGGGGTGATGTGAAAAGTTAACAGGCAGTTTGACTGCTACTCTCTAGCTCATTCGGGGAATTGTGCTACAATGAAAGCATTGAAGGTTCACTCCAGATTCACTTGGGTTTAATGTTAGGAGAGACACAGGTCTTTCCGGTGTCAGAAAGAGATGCTGCTTAGAAGGTAGTGGTGAATACTCTGGTGGATTTAAGTTCTCTCCAATTTCTTCTGAATTTCCAAAACTTTAATTCATACCAGTGTTATTTCATGGATTAGTTTCCTACGGCTGCTGTAAAGAATCACCACAAACTTAATGGCTTAAACACACCACCAACTTATTTGAGGTGGGGTTGGGAGATGGGCAAAATAGGAGAAGGGGATTAAGAGGTGCTAACTTCCAGTTATAAAATATATAAGTCATGGGGATGTAAAGTGCAGTATAGGGAATATAGTCAATGATACAACAACTTTGTGTGGTGACAGATGCTAACTAGACTTACCATGGTGATCATTTCATAGTGTATATAAATGTTTAATCACCATGTTGTATACCTGAACCTAATGTAATATTGTATGTCAACTATACTTCAGTTTTAAAAAACCTCCACCAACTTATTATTTTATTGTTCTGGAGATCAGAAGTCTAAAATTTAGTCTTAGTGGGTTAAAAATTAAGGTGTTGGCAGGGCTTCATTCCTTCTGGGGGCTCTAGGAGACTTTGTGTCTTTGCCTTATCTAGCATCTAGAGGTCACCTGCTTTCCCTGGCTTTTGGTTTCTTCTTCATCTTCAAAGTCAACAGAGCAACATCTTCCAGTCTCTCTTCTTTTTTTTCCCTCTTTACTTCTGGCCAACTTTCATATGACCCATTCCCTTTTATTTCCAATTTTCTGTATGTAGAGCTGTATTAAGTTACTTAGATCAAATTTCTATTTATTATTCTCTCTGCTAATATATTGATGCATACTTAGCCCAGTTGCTCATACTGTTTTTTGTAGCCTTTCCTCTTTCTTTTTATGTTTAATGAAAACATACTTGTACTGACACCGTTTTTGATGGATTCATGAGGAAGTTAAGGTTTTGCTTTTTAGTCTTCAGTTTGGAATAACTCTTATAGTTTTGAAACCTGCTTTTTTTGGTAATTCATTGCCTCCATATTCCCCCCAAAAGAGCAACCTAGTGTTTTGATATTAGACCTAATTGCAGAAAGGTTTGTGGTTTGCAGTTTGCCTATTTCTTGACATGTGTATGCTATCATCATATTTTATAAAGCAAATGTTAAAGGTTACAAAAACCCTTTACTCTTACAGTTCTTGTTTTCTGTTACCTTAATATTAGGGATATTTATTTATTCCATTATTGGATTTTTAAATAGGAAAAAATGTTGTGTGTATAGGATAATTAAATTAGCTGTTATGCTAAACCAAAAATACTTGCTAGTGTCTGGAAGATTGGCTGCATTTATAATGACTTTGATCACAAAAGAAGATATGTACACTGTTGAGAAAAAATAGTTACTATATAGTTAAAAGAAGATAAATAAAAATCATGTGAAATATACCACCCGGGAAATCCCTCCATATTTTTAAGAATACATATAATTATATATTTTTTCGAGGTTACAACTATTCTGGCCATGTTATTTTCTGATCTACTCATTTTAATTGGCAAGATACAAACATTTTCTGTATTATTTGACAAACTTTTTATTAGCTGCATTGTGTTTTATCATATGGATATACTGTGATCTATTTTTAAAATACTCTAGCAGACATTCTTCCAGCTATTTCCTTAGAATAAGTCCCAGTAAAATAAATTTGTAAGGCAACATGTATTTTTACACTTTTGGATACATAGTAGACCCAGACAGTCATAATCCAGAAGGTAATTTCACAAAACAGAGTTACTACACTTCTTTCCCTTCCCAGGCAAATGCCATAGTGATGTAATTATTGTTTTTTGCTTTGTTTTATTTTTTAATTTCAGGTTACCTTGCACCTCGAAACCTTCCTAGTACTGGCTTCTTCCCGTTCCTGCAAACCCTACTCTGTGACACAGACTCTAAATGCAAAGACACACCATATGGGCCACAAGATCTGCTTCGTAGGAAAGGAATTAATGATGCACTATTTAAAGACAGGTAGGGGCACTTCCCAAGTGTGTTCAGTTGTTTTGAAAGATCAGATCTTATCTCCTTATGAAATATCCAGGACAACCAGGGTTATATATATGACTTTATTTTCTATATCTGCAAATGTGGTGATCTAAATATGAACAAACAAGTTGAGTACACGCTTGTATTACCCTGTTTATGTGGGAGTAAGCATAATCTACTTTGGATGAGTTACCCAAACTTTGCTTTCTAAGATGGGTGGCCAAGGCCCTCCTTAACTTCCCTCAAAGTTTTGTCAGTGACAATTTGTCAGTGACACATTGCCCTAAGATTTGATCACAAGCTTCATATATAGGGCAATTTAGGGGCATTATCTCCTGGAAGAATGACATATTTATACTACTCCATATGGTACTTCTAGATGCAACAGAAACCAGGAGATGCAAATGCAGGAAATTAAAAGTCTAGAAATCAAAGTAATAGAGTTGAAAGCATCCTTAATTCAATAAAACCCTTTAATTGAGGCTCATGTGTGTCCTGTTTTATGGTGTGAGAGGCAGCTGAAGAATAAAGGTAAGAAATCTAGACCATTTACAACATGACTATTTATAATCCCAGTATTCTCTCTTGGGATTCTAAACCTAAAGAGACTCCAGGAGCCCACCTGTCTGTAGAACTGAAAACAAAGTTGTAATCTGGGTCAACCATGAGATAATTATGGTACAAATTATTTTGAAGTGTTTTTCAAAGAAAGATTATATTTATCCCTACTCAGAGATATTTGGTTCTGAAATACTTTAAGAGAGAGCAACTGCAAGCTGTTTAGCATAAAATATATCAAGAATTGCCATAGGAAATGACTCAGAACACACAATTGTTGAGTTGCTAATTCACATTGGTTTTGTTATTTCAATAATTTAATCAGTCTTGATGCTTAAAATATTATGATGTTCATTCATTTATTAATTTATTCAAGAAATAATGACTGAGAAATTTCTGTGTGCTAGACATCATTCTAGGCACTGTGATACAGAATGAATCAGACAAATCTTGTATGTTACTTGCATCCTAATGGAAAAGCAAGCAAAAAAATGAGCAATCAAATAAATAAATAAATAAATAGCATAATTAATGATAATAACAATTGTGCTAGCAAGAAAAGAAAGCAGGTTATAAGCTAGAAGTTGAAAGGTGGGAAGTGAATAGGGTGGCAAGAGAAGGCCTCTGCTAACAGGTGGCATTTGGGTAGAGACCAGCAAAGACAGGAAGAGACCAGCAACAGCATATGAAGAGAGTATTCCAGGTAGAGAAACAGCAAAGAATCCTCAGGTGGAGATAAGCCTGACCATTTAGAGGAACAGAAAGTTGGCTAATATTTGTAAAACATAGTGAGAGATGATACAAGGGGTTGGGGATATGTCGAAAAGAAATGCAGAAAACATGTACATGCAGAATCGAACATGTAGAAAAAGGGAAGGGATTTGCATCTTTTTTTAGTATAATGAGAAGCCATTGGAAAGTGGTAAGCAGGGAGATGACATGACATATTGTGTATGAAGCCAGTGTGTTCCAAGTGCATACCTCAACTAACACTAGTTGCCTTATCTCTGTGAGGAGACCAAAAGCTAACTAGAGCCTATGCCCTCTTGGTAAACAGAGTAGAGGAAGGATGGAAGCATGGCATCTTGGTTGTTCACCTAGTTCACAGATGGTCTGTGTGCCCCCATGTGAGTGGTTAATGAAGCATGATCCATGCCCATGTTCTAATAGGGGAAGGAATATATTAAACCCATCATTATAATGGGAGAGAGTGCAATAAAAAGTACCAGAAAGATGTTGAAGGAAGACACTCCATATTTAAAGTAGAGACAGCTTTCAGGTGGGATAATCAGGTTGATCTTCATGAAGGAGTTGTACCTGTGATAGACATTTCACGAAGCAAGGGTTAGAGAGGACATGGGAAAAATTAATGTCCCTTATTTACAAAATGAATTGCAGCTCTCCTGGGGCTATCAACTTTATACCTTTTTTTTTTTTTCATGAAGAAGTAAGTGACAATGAGAGAAATTGTGAAAAATATCTAAGACTATATAAATATACCTTCCTAAAAAAGAGTATTTTTCTGTGTGATGTCATATAGAGCCACACTCATAGAGTTGCCTGAGATGAGTCACTGAGTTGGTTTTAGAACTAGGATTAAAGTCCAGCTTTATTTTATCCTTTGTTGATGATTCTCTAGGCAGATGGACATATCTGCTTTTTTTGTTTTATTCTAGCCCCCAGGTACTTTGTCTGGCTCAAACTGTATATTGCTGTATATTCAGTATTTTCTCTAAACTACCACATAATTGGAACTTAATTTAGAAAATTATGTACAATAATAAAATTGCATTAATGATATTTCCCACCATGCTATTAACTTTTATGGTTTATACAGCCGTGCAGTGAAACGGGGGCATGGCTACTGGGTTAGCGGTTCCACTAAATTGCTTCCCTTTGGTAAAGGAAGATTCACCAGCATAACATCATTAAGGGAACAAAATAGTCTTTTTCTGTTTTGTAAGTGAAGGGAAGAAAATGCCATCTTTGGCCTCATCAAAAGACACCCGCCATGTTTATTTGAATAGAATGCTCTTCTGAAAGTAGTGATCACACTGCAGTCACTGCTTGCTGGCCAGTCGCCAGGTAGTTTGAGGTTTTTGCACTGGCACCAGCCCTCTGTTATTAAATTCATACTTTTTTAGGCATTATCTTTAGGATGATGTGCTTTAAAATAAAAATCCAATACTATACTCAGCATCAACTCTAAGTAGCTGTCTGGAAAAAGAAACATTACATTTATGGTTCCCCTGCTCATTTGTATAACAGATGATCCAACATCATGGGACTTACCCTTGTGGTCCTTCCTCCCTCTGCACTGCCTCTAAGAATATATCAGAACAGTGGGGGCCCCTGTCTGTGCCATTGCTCACACAGCTGGTGAATGTGAAGATCATCCTCCAGGGCTCACAGGGTCATTATCTGGAGAAGTGATTCAGCATTCCTAAAAATCATGTGGGAGAATTGCTTCTATGGATTTGCTCCCTATCTCTGTCATGCCAACACGCTTCTATGACTTGTGGTTTCCAACTCATACCTCTGCTCCTATTGAATGGCTTTTACAGAACTTTTAACATAGTTAATCGTATCTTATTCAGGGATAATTTTAAAGTGCCAAGGCTTTTGTTTAGTACCAAAAAATATGGTTGTGTTTAGAAATTGACCTAAAGATATCATTGGGAATATAAGGTAAGTGGAAGTAGAACAGATATGTGTCCTCATTTGACTGTACAGATGATGTGAGATGTATGGGTTTCACATTGTATTAATTTCAGAGCAATTTATAGCTATGTTTTAATCATTTTAGAATCATTTGTTCATGTTAAAATAAAGGGTTAAAATTTTATTTCTCAGAAAGCAAAGTGGGAGGATATCTTAGCTGCCATGCAGGCAAAATTATTAATTTATTGAGTAAGAATGTATTGAATACGTACCACATGCTGGAGATGATGCAATTCACTGCAGATATGAACGTGAATAAGGCACATCCTATGCTCTACACAAACTTACAATCAAGTGAGAGAAAGAGCGAGACAGGCAAATAGGTAAATTACCATATAACATGGTAAATGTGATGAGCGTTTGTTTGGGTCTCACTGGGCCCAGAACATGAGACAACAAAAGGGGAATAGTTACAACAGGTACTTGAAGACATTGTTTTTGCCTGAGGAATATGGATCTAGGAAGATATATTGGAATATATCTTGGAGATATATATATGATTGTAATAGAGAGAGGTTTGGGTAGGGCAATGTCAGGAGGGTTCTCCGGAGGCCTTAAGGGTGTGATCATTAAGGGCAGATAGAGTGGTGGATACCAGACTGGAGGAAGCTGTGTTTGAGTTGGGCCATAGAGAAAGAATCCCAGAATTTAATGAAAGAGAGAAATAAATAGAGGCCCTTCCATAGCTTAGAAGAATAGGCAAATAGTGATGGAAAAATTTGTAACTTCCCTTGTAGTGCTGCCAAATTAATCAACTTGTTTCAGGACTAGGACCAGGTAGAACATAATCTGTGTAGTGTCACCTGGAAGATACTGTGCTGTTATCTCCCTCATATTCTATATGTTTCTTATACACATCTACTCACTAAGACATTTCCTCATCTGCCTGTCGTAGTGCCTTTAACAGCTTCTGGATAGGTACTAGTTCGGATATATATTGTATCTCCAAAGTCCCTCCTAAGCATATAAAAATATCCTAGGGCAGAGGAACATATTAAGACATTTAAAAATTTTAACGTCTTAACTGGTATAGATTGTTGGATTGGTTTAGTGGTCCGCCTAGAAAAGATGTCCATTTTAAACATGGGCAGGTAGGGATTGTATCTGCAGCACGGACAGCCCTGAAAGAATGAACGTTAGAATGAAATTGAAGAAAACAGTGAAAAAAATTAAGATTTTCCTGTGAATGACATCAGCTTGGGGGTAGCCAGGAAGGAAAGCTGTGTCAAGTCACTGCGGGGGGCCTCACTGCCATACAGTGTCCTTATTTATAATTAAAAGTCAATAATGAATGTCTTCTGAAGCTGGGATCAGAATTGGCCTAGAGCACATCTCACATCTTCTTTCCAGGTGTCACTATATACCTGTGTGATCATTCTGGGGACAAAAGGGAAAAAATATAAAAAGTTTAACTAACCCTTGGAAGCAAAAAAGAATGTCAGAATTTTCTTTCTAGGACTTGCCATATGTGGCTTCCCTGAAAGCAGTTCTTTTTATAGACAAAATTTACCATGGTGCACATGGATACCACCTACACAGGTAATCTTCCCCACTCACAGGAAATAGACATCAAGTATGAGTGCATAAATTCTACCATTATGATGATATCTATAAATGTGGCATTTCACAAATGTAACTGTTGGTAGACATGTCTGAGAAGACGTAAAATCTACTCTGGGCCTAGTTTCCCTTCCAGTATCTTAAATTTAACATTTTGAGTCTGAGATATTTCTTTTATTGAATTCCATTCCAAAACAGGGGCCTATAAATGCCACTGAGGTAGAATCTACTTCATCAGCATCATGGAGGAGAATCCCTTAGCCATCTCCATGGTACCGTACAAATGTCTGGGTCCCAGAAAAGGTGGTTAACTGATACCATGGGCCACTTGCAAATTTAATTCAGGCTTTCTTGCCCCACTTAGAGAGTTGGATTTTCTGGACTCAGGTGAGCCTGTGTGCTGGATTCAGGCGGCTTCTAAGTTTTGCGTTTGCTTTAATATTCTTCCCAGAGATACCCAGTATGAGATAGATTCTCTGAGGCTTCCTCAGAGCTTTTGGAGTTCTTGAATAGGATTTTTAAGTCTCCTGACTTCATCGTAGAGGGTGGGAATGGGGATAAGTCATCGCAGAATAAATTCACTTATCTGTAATAGCCTGTTGGAGGGTTTTTCAATGTCAGAACTATTCCTACTTGGGGCCAGATAATTCTTTGTTGTGCTATCATTATAGGATGGTCAGCAGCATCCCTACCCTTTACCCACTAGATGACCATAGCACCACGCCCTCTAGTTGTGACAGCCAAAAACTATGTCTTTAATTATTGCCAAATATCTGCTGGGAGGGGGGCCAAAATGGCCCCAGTTGAGAACCACTGGTCTAGTGGAAAGGTGAAGGATAAATTTTAAGGTAGCAAGGTATTTATATTAAGGTTGTGATTCAAGGATCTTGCTCTATAAGAAACACAAATTATATCTCTCATTTTAACAGCCCCTATCATGTGTTACTGTCCCCTGTACATGTCCTTACCTAGCTAATATTATTAGTGTATTATAATCCCAGGTCTTTATTTGACTATTCCATTATGTTAGTGGGAGTTTAATAAATATTGGTGAATTAATCAATGAATATGGTAGGTACAGTGCATGATTATACATTGTTGTCTGCCATGCCATTCCTGAGTGTTTTCTCTTTTTTCTTTTTTTTTTTTTTGTCCTTTTTTAAATTATTATTATTTTTTAATTTACATCCAAATTAGTTAGCATATAGTGCAACAATTATTTCAGGAGTAGATTCCTTAGTGCCCCTTACCCATTTAGCCCATCCCCCATCCCACAACCACTCCAGTAACCCTCAGTTTATTCTCCATACTTCTGTTTTGTCCCCCTCCCTGTTTTTATATTATTTTTGTTTCCCTTCCCGTATGTTCATCTGTTTTGCCTCTTAAAGTCCTCATATGAGTGAAGTCATATGATTTTTTTACTTTCTCTGACTAATTTCACTTAGCATAATACCCTCCAGTTCCATCCACAGTTGCAAATGGCAAGATTTCATTCTTTTTGATTGCCAAGTAATACTCCATTATGTGTGTGTGTGTTGTGTATATATATATATATATATATATATATATATATATATACCACATTTTCTTTATCCATTCATCCATTGATGGACATTTGGGCTCTTTCCATAATTTGGCTGTTGTTGATAGTGCTGCTATAAACATTGGGGTGCATGTGTCCCTTCAAAAGAGCACACCTGTATCCCGTGGATAGATGCCTAGTAGTGCAATTGCTGGGTCGTAGGGTGATTCTATTTTTAGTTTTTTGAGGAACCGCCATACTGTTTTCTGGGGTGGCTGCACTAGCTTGCATTGCCACCAACAACGCAAAAGAGATCCTCTTTCTCCGCATCCTCGCCAACATCTGTTGTTGCCTGAGTTGTTAATGTGAGCCATTCTGACAGGTGTCAGGTGGTATCTCATTGTGGTTTTGATTTGTATTTCCCTGATGATGAGTGATGTTGAGCATTGTTTCATGTGTCGGTTGGCCATCTGGATGCCTTCTTTGGAGAAGTGTCTATTCATGTCTTTTGCCCATTTCTTCACTGGATTCTTTGTTTTTTGGGTGTTGAGTTTGATAAGTTCTGTGTAGATATTGGATACTAACCCTTTATCTGATATGTCATTTGCAAATATCTTTTCCCATTCTGTCAGTTGTCTTTTAGTTTTGCTGATTGTTTCCTTCGCTGTGCAGAAGCTTTTTATTTTGATGAGGTCCTTTTTTGCTTTTGTTTGTTTCCCTTGCCTCTGGAGATGTGTTGAGTAAGAAGTTTCTGTGCCCAAGATCAAAGAGGTTTTTGCCTCGAGGATTTTGATGGCTTCCTGTCTTACATTGAGATCTTTCATCCATTTTGAGTCTACTTTTGTGAATGGCGTAAGAAAGTGGCCCAGGTTCATTCTTCTGCATGTCGCTGTCCAGTTCCCCCAGCACCACTTGCTGAAGAGACTGTCTTTATTCCATCGGATAGTCTTTCCTGCTTTGTCAAAGATTAGTTGGCCATATGTTTGTGGGTCCATTTCTGGGTTCTCTATTCTGTTCCATTGATCTGAGTGTCTGTTTCTGTTCCAGCACCATACTGTCTTGATGATTACAGCTTTGTAGTATAGCTTGAAGTCTGGGATTGTGATGCCTCCCACTTTGGTTTTCTTTTTCAAGATTGCTTTGGCTATTCTGGATCTTTTTTCTTCCATACAAATTTTAGGATTATTTTTCTAGCTCTGTGAAGAATGTTGGTGTTATTTTGATAGGGATTGCATTGAATATATAGATTGCTTTGGGTAGTATCGATATTTTAATAATATTTGTTCTTCCTATCCAGGAGCATGGAATCTTTTTCCATTTTTGTGTGTGTGTGTGTGTCTTCTTCAATTTCTTTCATAAGCTTTCTATATTTTTCAGTGTATAGATTTTTCACCTCTTTGGTTAGATTTATTCCTAGGTATTTTATGGGTTTTGGTGCAACTGTAAATGGGATCGATTCCTTGATTTCTCTTTCTGTTGCTCCATTGTTGGTGTATAGGAATGCAACCGATTTCTGTGCATTGATTTTATATCCTGCGACTTTGCTGAATTCATGAATCAATTCTAGGAGTTTTTTGGTGGAATATTTTGGGTTTTCCATAAAGGGTATCATGTCATCTGCAAAGAGTGAAACTTTGACCTCCTCCTGGCCGATTTGGATGCCTTTTATTTCTTTGTGTTGTCTGATCACAGAGGCTAAGACTTCCAATACTATGTTGAATAACAGTGGCAAGAGTGGACATCCCTGTCTTGTTCCTGACCTTAGGGGGAAAGCTCTCAGTTTTTCCCCATTGAGGATGATATTAGCGTTGGGTCATTCATATATGGCTTTTATGATCTTGAGGTATGATCCTTCTATCCCTACTTTCTTGAGGGTTTTTATCAAGAGAGGATGCTCTATTTTGTCAAATGCTTTCTCTGCATCTATTGAGAGGATCCTATGGTTCTTGTCCTTTCTTTTATTGATGTGATGAATCATGTTAATTGTTTTGCAGATATTGAATCAGCCCTACATCCCAGGTAATAAATCCCACTTGGTCGTGATGAATAATTTTTTTAATGTATTGTTGGATCCAGTTGGCTAATATCTTGTTGAGGATTTTTGCATCCATGTCCATCAGGGAAATTGGTCTATAGTTCTTTTTAGTGGGGTCTCTGTCTGGTTTTGGAATCAAGGTAATGGTGGATTCATAGAGTTTGGAAGTTTTCCTTCCATTTCTATTTTTTGGAACAGCTTCAAGAGAATGGGTATTAATCTTCCTTACATGTTGGGTAGAATTCCCCTGGAAAGCCATCTGGCCCTGGACTCTTGTTTTTTGGCAGATTTTTGATTACTCATTCGATTTCCTTACTGGTTTTCTATTTCTTCCTGTTTCAGTTTTGGTAGTGTATATGTTTCTAGGAATTTGTCCATTTCTTCCAGATTGCCCATTTTATTGGCATATAATTGCTCATAATATTCTCTTATTATTGTTTTTATTTCTGCTATGTTGGTTGTGATCTCTCCTCTTTCATTCTTGATTTTATTTATTTGGGTCCTTTCCTTTTTGTTTTTGATCAAACTGGCTAGTGGTTTATCAATTTTGTTAATTCTTTCAAAGAACCAGCTTCTGGTTTCATTGATCTGTTCTACTGTTTTTTTGGTTTTGATAACATTCATTTCTGCTCTAATCTTTATTATTTCCTGTCTTCTGCTGGTTTTGGTTTTATTTGCTGTTCTTTTTCCAGCTCCTTAAGGCATAAGGTTAGGTTGTGTATCTGACATCTTTCTTCTTTCTTTAGGAAGGCCTGCATTGCTATATACTTTCCTCTTATGACCGCCTTTGGTGCATCCCAGGGGTTTTGGGTTGTGGTGTTATCATTTTCATTGGCTTCCATATACTTTTTAATTTCCTCTTTAACATCTTGATTAACCCATTCATTCTTTAATAGGATGTTCTTCAGTCTCTAAGTATTTGTTACCTTTCCATATTTTTTCTTGTGGTTGGTTTCGAGTTTCATCACTTTGTGGTTTGAAAATATGCACTGTATGATCTTGATCTTTTTGTACTTACTTAGGCCTGATTTGTGTCCCAGTATATGGTCTATTCTGGAGAATGTTCCATGTGCACTGGAGAAGAATGTATATTCTGCTGCTTTAGGATGCAATGTTCTGAATGTATCTGTTAAGTCCTTCTGGTCCAGTGTGTCATTCAAAGCCATTGTTTTCCTTATTGATTGTTTGATTAGATGATCTGTCCATTGCTGTGAGTGGGGTGTTGAAGTCTCCTATTTTTATGGTATTACTATCGATAAGTTTATGTTTGTGATTAATTGAGTTATATATTTAGGTGCTTCCACAGTTGGCACATAAATGTTTACAATTGTTAGGTCTTCTTGGTGGATAGGCCCCTTGATTATGATATAATGCCCTTCTGCATCTCTTGTTACAGTCTTTATTTTAAAGTCTAGATTGTCTGATACAAGTATGACTACTCCAGCTTTCTTTTGTTGCCCATTAGCATGGCATGGGCATGATAAATGGTTCTCCATCCCCTTATTTTCAATCTGAAGCTGTCTTTAGGTCTAAAGTGGGTCACTTGTAAACAGCATATAGCTGGATCTTGTTTTCTTATCCATTCTGTAACCCTATTTCTTTTGATTGGAGCATTGAGTCCACGGACGTTTAGAGTGAGCACTGAAAGATATGAATTTATTGCCATTATGATGCTTGTAGGGTGTTTTCTCTTTTAAGGACAGACACAGGTATGCAACAATGGAGGGAAAGCTAAGCTATTAAAAACAAACAAACAAACAAACAAAAATAACACAATTTCCTTAGCTATCTGTTCTTCTATTTAGCAAAAAATTAATGTTTATTTATTTTTGAGAGACAGAGACAGAGTATGAGTGGGCAGTGGGCAGAGAGAGAGGGAGATACAGAATCTGAAGCAGGCTCCAGGCTCTGAGCTGTCAGCACAGAGCCCCATGTGGGGCTTGAACCCAGAGACCATGAGATCGTGACCTGAGCCAAAGTTGGATGCTAAGTGCCCCTTGTGGTTTCCATTTTAAGAGCTTAAAGACAATAGTTTTTTTAAAAAAAATTTTTAACGTTTATTTATTTTTGAGACAGAGAGAGACAGAGCATGAACTGGGGAGGGGCAGAGAGAGAGGGAGACACAGAATCGGAAGCAGGCTCCAGGCTCTGAGCCATCAGCCCAGAGCCTGACACGGGGCTCGAACTCACGGACCGTGAGATCGTGACCTGAGCTGAAGTCAGACGCTTAACCGACTGAGCCACCCAGGCGCCCCAAGACAATAGTTTTTTGTGCAGTGGCAATGGACATATGCTATCACACCACATTTTGTAAATGCAAAATAAAACTGGGAGGAATTTGCAGGCAGTTGAACAGCAAAGCCCACATGATATCCTGATCTCTCACCCCAACAAAAAGGCAAACCAAGGCCACATACAGGAAAGGGACCACCTCCCCACTCCTGTAATATGGAATGGGTTGTGACCATGTAACCACGGGTACTTCCTGATCAAGGACAGGTCCTATTAGGAGAGAAGCATCTGTAGTTCCTTGTCTGGAAGCTGCCATTTTATTGTTGAGCAGATGCAGACTTGCTGAGCCAGAGGCTTGCTGGGAAGGAGATGAGCTTTTTTTCTTTGGTCTTTAAAGAATATTTGAAGGAATAGTTTTAGGACCCTTCTCTGAATGTGGGAAGATGGGCAAAGTGTCCTCTGTCTCTTAACTTACATTTTCTTTGTTTCCTATCACCTCTTCTTCTGTTTTTCTTTCCAGCTCTCCTATATTATTCAGTCTCTGTTTTCTCTTGCTCCCTGTTTGCTCATGTTGATCTTTGTCATTCTCCTTTTGGTTTTTGTTGCTGTCCCTATTCCTTAAAATTTTTATGAAGGTAGTTTTCCCCTTTATTTTCAAAATGTGTTGATATTCAGTAGTCCTCCTTATAGCATTTCAAGCTGAACTAAAAAAAAAAATGTTGAGAAAAAGAAAAGTGAACCTGACTTTCTCAAACTTTCTAAAACTTCTGTTTGAGAGAAGGGAAAAGGTACAGGTCAATTCTTATTTATATCTGAGCAGTTTTCCCATCCAAATAGTCAGCATAAGGAATGTAAAAAGATTTTGGGGAATACAGTCATGGTCATGAATAATTCAAATATACATTAAGAATGCAGAACTTTTGGAGCAACCAGTGCATTTTATAGAGAATATTGGAAAAACACTAGGGAATGAAAACAAATATCACCTCTTCTTACCATTTTTACTAAAAGGACACACTAAAAAAGAAAAAAAAAAACAGATTTTTTTCCCAATTATAAATCACAGTGTACCCTGGAACCATGATTCAGATCTTGTTTCTAAAAAGGAAGTTAAATTGAAATCTCAACCGTAAGTGGAACTTCTTGCTTTTTCACTATTATATTTTTATATCCGTCCTTATGTATCTTAAGTAAGCTTTTTTATAAACAAGTACACAAAGTTCACCAACTTTTAGGAATTCCAAAAAGTGTTCACATCCAGGCATCGGACTGATTTCAGTCTTGAAATATGTACATTTATTTTGGACACTTAGTTTAGATATATCATGTTTTCCAGAAAGTGTGATTATCTCCATTTTAATAATCAACTAAAGAGGAAGTGAATTTTTAAAAAGAAGGTTCCTAAAGGTCCAGTAATGTTTCCTTCCCAAAGCTACTGTGACCATGATAATGCAGGGATTCCTGGCACCACAATGCTATGTTGCCGCATTGATGCATCCAGTACAATAAAAAGTCTACTTACATCATCATACATTCCTTTAACACCTGGTGCCACCTGTAATGGCAACAGCCACAGAGCTTGGCACAGACTAGACATTCAATAAAGGTGTGTTCTTTTCTTTCTTCCTTGTACCTGTCTTGTAAAGACATATTTTCTTTCTTTCCTTTTCTTTTTTCTTTTCTTTTCTTTTCTTTTCTTTTCTTTTCTTTTCTTTTCTTTTCTTTTCTTTCAAGGTTAACAAATAAGCATACCTTTGTTTCAGTCCCTGAAGCACAAGCATCCTTGAGCTCTCATCTCTTTGGAATCCCTCATCTTTTTAAATGAAATGTGTATATATATATATATATATATATTTATATAAATATATATATATATATATAAATATATATATATACACACATATATATACACATATATATATGATATTATATGATATAATATCATATATATCATATATATCCTATATAGGAGATATATATATCATCTATATATCCTATATATATGATCATCCTATATAGATGGTATATATATCATCTATATGATATATAGATGATATATATACCATCTATACAGGATATATAGATATATATGTATCATAATTATTTCCAATATTTAACTCTAATGTCTTTTAAAAATAATTTCCTTTTTACAAGATAAAAGTAAAAATAACTAAACATCATCCAGGCCATTTTGTCTGAATAAAAATTTACCTTGTAGGAGAGCGTCTAACTTCATTGGTGTGTGGTTAGGTGAGTTCTTCCATTACAATCCTAGAAAGTAAATTAAAAATTTGAAAGTCCTTGGAGAGCCCTGGTATCTGCCATATAATACATTGCTGTAACTAACTGAAATTAATGTGGGTGAAGTTATAGAGTTCTTGCTTTTTCTTCTCTAGTGAAATTCTGAGAAAGTCATCCAACCTGGAGAAGGACAGCAATTTATCACTCCAGAGCACCAAAATTCCAGAAAGAAGGCACACATCACCGGGTAAGCTATTCTCTTCTCTCGAGTTTAGAGCAGGCCTTTTGGAACAGCCAGCAAGGTCTAGTGTTTGAAAGGGTTATACTTTTAACTTTTCAAACAGAGATGGAATGCCTAGAATATTCCTCAGAGACCTAAATGTTCCTTAAGGTTGCCTGAGTGTGGCAGTGCAATTATGCAAAGTTCTTGAGATAATTGGAAATTAAGTTCTTACTAAAATACTTTCTAGGAGCAAAAGCCTAGATGGTGCGAAATATGATGTTGAGAATTGCTCACTTTCCCAGAATCGGCTAGGGACTGTAGTTGTCTGCAATTAGATGATGCTGGGATGTTTAGAAAGCCCAGTAATAAAAAATGACCATTTGCAACAACATGGGTGGACCTAGAAGGTATAACGCTAAGTGAAGTAAGTCAGTCAGAGAGAGACACGTGCCAAATAATTTCACTCCTATATGGAATTTAAGAAACAAAACAAGTGAGCAAATAAGGAAAAAGGAGACAAACCAGAAACCTTTCTTAAATACAGAGAACAAACTGGTGGTTGCCAGAGGGTGGTGAGTGGGGGAAGGGGTGAAATAGATAAAGATCACTTACCTGATGAGCACTGAGTAATGTATGTAAGTATTGAATCACTCTACAATGCTCTATGTTAATTTCATTTCAATGTAAAACAAAAAATTATTGGATGAAGTCCTGGAAATTTGCCCAAACTGTTCATTTCACAGATGAGGAATATGAGGCCCGACCAAGTTCTCTGCCCTGTCTATGCCCATCCAGCAGACCTGCTACTAGAGCAGCAGCCAAGCCAGGACTCTTTCCACTCCGCCCTTGTTCCTCCCCAGCAGTGCTCAGTATCAGTCTTTCAGCGGGACTGTGTGCTTCCTTTACAGCTGCGCCAGGGGCCCTCCCAGTTTAGTGTGCAGAAAACCTTCTGGCTGAACTACCTGAGCCTTACACCAAGTAATTCTGATGCAGATTGCCTTAAGAAACTCATTAGAAGCCATAAATCACTGATAAACTCTCAAAAAAGCAGGACTATTTTATATTCGTTTGACAAATATTTATAGGATGCCCACTATCATGTAAGCTCGCCCACTATCATGTAAGCTCGGTCCTATGTCCTGGGGATATATTAGTGAACAAAACAAAGATTCCTGTATGTTTGGAACATGATTGGTGCTCTGAAAAAAAAAAAAAGTACCTTTAAAAATGCCATGGAATATTTAAGATTCTATAACATTGTGTAAGTTGGTACAGCCACTGTGGAAAACAGTATGGAGGTTCCTTAAAAAATTAAAAATAGAAATACCACATTATCCTATAATTCCGCTACTGGGTGTTTACTCAAATAAAATGATATGCTAATTTGAAAAGATATATGCACCCCTGTGTTTATTGCAGCACTATTTACAATAGCCAAGACATGGGAACAACCAAAGTGTTCAATGGATACATGAATAAAGATATGGTGTACGCACACACACACATGCACGCACACACACAGATATATATATACACACTGGAATATTATGCTACCATAAAAAAGGATAAGTAAGATCTTTCCATTTGCAATAACATGGCTGGACATAGAGGGTATTATGCTAAGTGAAATAAGCCAGACTGAGAGAGATAAATACCATATGATTTCACTCATAAGTGGAACCTAAAAAACAAAACAAAATAAAACTAATGAATAAACAGACAAAAAGAACTAAACCAATAAAGACAGGTCACCAGACAGATCACCAGACAGATTGCCAGAGGGAAGGGGGAGGGAGGACAGACAAAATGAGTGGGAGGGAGTGAGAGATACAGGCTTTCAGTTATGGAATAAACAAGTCACAGGAATAAAGGACACAGAACTGGAAATAGGGAATAAAGTCAATGATGTTGTAATAGTGTTGTACGGTAACAGGCAATAACTACACTTGTGAGCATAGTATACCATATAGATTTGTTGAATCACTATGTTGTAGACCTAAAACTAATATAACCTTGTGTGTCAACTACCCCCCCAAAAACAAAACAAAACAAAATAACTATGACATTAAATAACATTCCAATACAAGTTGATGAACCAAATGAAAAAGGTCCTGTTGTGTTAATGTAAGAGGAATACGATGGTGAGTGGTTCTGAGGAGTTAATGTTCTATCGTGAATGATCTGAGGGTATTTGGCTGAGTAGCTTAAAGCACAGTAGAAATAAGATTATAGTGTTGTGGTCTAGTAAGCTTTGCTTTGCTCAGTAGCCACAGATTATGTCTCTTACCCTCTCCACTCATCTCACAAATGTATCGCCTGGTCCAGAGGAATCAGTTGGTAAATTCTTCAGCCCCACAGGCATTATAATAAAACGTAGGCCCTACTGATGATAGATCACTGGATTTTTGAATACTAAGATTCTTTGCTGTGAGGATAACTAACTGTCTAAAACGTATAAAAGGTAACATACTGGCTTACTGAACATCCATGCTCTGGGGATGAACATAATCTTCTAGCTAATGCTCCTAACCCAGAACACTCCACCACATCATAAATAGTACTAGATGAGGCTACTTTGAGAATTGCTTAATTAGAGTATACTGTAGTCTGGACTAATTGCTTCATCCCATTTATTTGATCTGAAATATCTTTCAGAAAACACTTTGGGGAGGAAGGAATTTATGATCCTAAGCAGATTTTAGCCTCCCAATTGAATAATCAAAAAGAAAACCATTATCACCAGATGTGCATTGGCAGATCCTTTGAACAGATGTTAGATATGATGGATCTGTGGAGCTCGTGGAGACACCTCAAATCCTCCAGGCCTGCACAGAAATGATGTACTTTATTAGGCAATAATATTGGTGATGAAGTTTAATGACATAAACTGGAATGAAAGCAAATGACATCTAAGCTGATTGGAAAAAACCCAAGAGCAGACCAAAACCATCACAATTTTATGTGAAAAGAAATAATGATGAAATTTGCTGTTTTACCAGTTCAAAATTTTCATGGAAGATGCATATTGAGCACATTCTTGCTTTGGGGTATATAAGGGCACAAGTGATATTTACGGATTCTTGTGTGAATCTGTCCATTTTTGTGTGTCTATTTAGAATGCTAATCTGTTCTTTTTTCTATTGCAGCCACAGTATTTCCCAGTACCAGTTCTAATTTGGAAAGTATGGGAACAGATACTTTCAATGGTAGTCAAATCCTTGCCCGAATCCTTGGTTTGGAAAAGGTAATTTCACTCAGTTTTGTAATGGACTGATAATAAATAGCAGTTGAACAAATACCTTAATAAAAGGAATTCCCAAACAGGAAGAGATTTGGGACACCCTCCCATTTGGAGTAATATCTCAGGGAAATTCTTTTCTTAGGAGCTCTTCCATAAAAAGCTTAATTCTTGGGGCGCCTGAGTGGCTCAGTTGCTTAAGCATACGAATTCGGCTCAGGTCGTGATCTCACGATCTGTGGGTTTGAGCCCTGCATTGGGCTCTGTGCTGACAGCTCAGATCCTGGAGCCTGCTGTATATTCTGTGTCTCCTTCTCTCTCTGCCCCTCTCCCACTTGCACTCTGTCTCTCTCTTTGTCTGTCAAAAATAAACATTAAAAAAAAAAAAGCTTAATTCTCAGACATTCTGAATTCTTTAAGATCTTGGACATTTATTTACTTCCCTGTTAAGTCCCTTAATCAAACTTAAGATTTTCCTTTAGTTAGAGATAGGGTGGCATTGCATATGATCTAATTTTCTGAAACAGGGAAGAAAAAAATGAATATGAAAGCATATGAAGCTCTAACACTCATTAAACTTGCTGCCTCGTCCATACTGATCATGCCTTTGGAAAATTTGGAGCTATGGAAAATATCTACCTGAAGTAGCAAAGTCCTTTTGCTTAGTGTAGTTTGGAGAGCTGACATATCTATCCCTTTGTTCACCAGTCATTTATTTTAAGATTTCAGATGCAAAAAAAAATAATCATAATTTCTATCAGAGGCATAAACTGGCAGCCTATGAGTTAAGTGTGTGTGTGTGCGCACGCGCGTGTGTCTGAAGGTTTGTGTAGGGATATTAGGAAATTGAATTTGAACGCTTTTACACAGAACAGGTACTCTTCTGTTGACCACAGTCCCCACTTTTCCTTACTTTTATCCAGCCAGATTCATACATTTATTTGGCTAGCCTCTGTAGGCATTTGAGTCCTCCTTTATGTGCTCTTCAGACATCAAAAAGAGATCATTTTCAACATTTTCTAATAGACTTCTCTCTCTCTGTCTCTCTCTCACTGTCTCTGTCTCTGTCATATGCACATGTACACATATGCATTTTAAATAATATATTCGTATTTTACGTAGTAGACGTTTCTTCCATCTGGATGGAACATAGGAAATAGGACATAACTTTGACTTTTATTCATATTCCAGTGATCATAATCTCTGCTGCTTAATATGTCTCTGTTAGTTACCCTTAAAAACATTCTGTATAAATGAGGCATCTCAATAAACTGGTTTATGTAAATAAGCCAAAGGTTTACAACACAAAAAGGGATTCCAAGAAAGGCACTATTACCCATCAGGACAATTCTGCCAGTGTTGGCTGAAATATAAGACTTTCCCCATTTGGTTCAGTCTAGATTTTGAAAGTCTAGTTTCAACAGTAATAATATTTGAGATACCTAAAGCACCCTATTTGGCATAAGAAGCCCCCAATATGCTCAGTTAATTCCAATGTAAACCCTCCCTAAATTAGGCCAGTATGTAAATAGGGGAAAGTTATTTTATTCCATTTCTATTTCTTGCATATTGGTTCCTAGAAGCAAATAGTCTTGCATTGGATCAGCTAAATTCTTTAATATATAGAATAAAAATGCTATCCTCAAAAATACCGCCTTATTGTGTTGAAACTCCAAAATTATTTTTCTCACATGGAATGAAATTTCAGAATTTTGTGAGGCAGCACAGAGTCATAGATCCAGTGGAGATAAGTCAAAAATTGATTTTCTATGTATAGATACATATTTTTAGAGTAGTTGGAGCAAGGAAGGGATGTCAAAATCAGGATGATATGTTGATGCCTGTGTCAGCGATCTCTCTGATTCCTCTTTCTTTCTCTTTCCTGCTTTCTGCAACCCTTGCAAAAATGAGTAGAGAAATCATTTTGGAGTGAGTTTATGTGTAATGTTAAGAAAGAGATATGGATGAATGGCTCGAGGACTTGGCACTTACAGTATATCCTGGAATAAGTGGATCCTGTCTCGCTCCATTCACTTAGAAGTTGCATCACTAGGAGGAAGAGTGTAGCTTCTGTGACATAGTCTTAAGGGGAAAATAAAGTTAATTGCCCCTCACCTAACAGGGTTCTAAGAATTAATTGTTAGGAAGGACCCATTAGATATTATAACTAATATAATTGGCTCTATAAAGACCTAAAAACCTAAAATGGTCAATGTGATCACTATTCTACCTACAATTAGTGCCCTGTCTGGTCTGTACTGTGAAATATATGAAGACTTAGGATGATTCCATTATGAAAATGCTTTCCACTTATTGCATCTGTTAATTATATACCTTTATGTGTTTTCATGCATGTGTTTTCCTTTTCTCTTCATATGCATACTTCTTAAATGAAGTATTTCTTTCCATATGAAATGTAATCCATGTTTGTCCACTTCACTAAAAACACTGTTTGTCTTGGACTCTGAAGCTCCCCCTCTTTGGAAGTCTTCCAGAGATCACAGCCACTTTCCCAGGAAGTGTCACAACGAGTTAGGACACCTGAGTTTGCTGTTAAAAGCCCAGGAGAAACTCAGATTTTTACATCTGACGATTTTTGCGAGAAAAGACCTGGTGCATTTAGCTTCTCTGGTCAGAGACAGGAAATGAGTTCAGTTAAACAAGTCATATCTGAATCATGTAAATCACAACAGTGACAAGAATGGCCACATTCACACATTCTCTTGTAACTTGTAATAAATAAACCGAGTGTATTTTAGTGTTATTTGAATAGTAGCTATAATGCAGGACCTTAAAATGGCTATTATGAAAACAAGTCCATTTCCTTGAAGACAAGAATATTTCATATCTGTATGTACTGACATCATTATCCCACTCTTCTCTCACACATTTTTAGCTGTTAAAGCAAAATTCAACTTCAGAAGACATTCGGAGAGAACTGTGTGATAGCTATCCAGACTATATTGCCCATTATGCCTTCTCTTGGACCACCCTAGGGAAAAACGTTTTTAACAGATTTTGCCTATCCAATATGACCTTTTTAGAGTCTTCTCTTCATGAACTAACAAACCAGTTCTCTCAGGTGAGTGTAAACATTTTAATTTGATCAAGACCTCTTAAACAATGAAAGGACATGTATTGTTTCCAGTCTTGCATCCACAAATAATTCAATTTGAGTCAAAGGGCAAGTCCATAGCCCACACAGACCGGGAAATATTGACTTGAATATGTGCTCACCCTTAGCATGAATTCCTCACACAGAGATTCACACACAGTATCTCATTCTAAGTAATATCTGCCTTCCATTGAAATGTTCAGGATTGAAGTGATTTCAATGCTGAACCAAAAATATTGCATTTTGGTTAATGTAGACACATCTTTGTAGGTGGCTTTCCTCTATGGTGAATGAAGATTGTTTTCTCTTGAGATATTTAAGTAAGATTACTCAGGATGTCATATAAGTTTAATAATTAAACTACTGGAGCCATATAACTCTCAGAAGTTAGAGTAATGGGTGATCTTTTTAATTTTTCTCATTAACATGAAGCCTACTTTGAAAAACTGATTTTTGATGAAACAATATATTCCTCTCCCCCAAAACATTGTACATTAGGGGTAAGGACTTTATACTGTAAAGTGGTAATGACCACTTTTATATGCTATTCTTACACTACGATGTGCAAATTTAACAAAACCCCACGTATGGTGAAAGATCTCAAAAATATTCAGAATTTTCTTGAAATTTCATAAGCAAGAATAAATGATACATGTCCACTTCTGATATTTTCCTCTTGGTTCTCTGAATTTTATTGTAATTTTTGTTAAGTTCAGAATGCTTGAACTATCTTTAGTAATCTGAGTTTTCCAAATGAACTGGGTTAGAGACAGTGTTATAATAACCCCAATCCAACTTAGAGCACTTAAAATGCTTTCTAAACAAATTCAGCAGTCATGTAGAGTAAAATGTGTGCTTAAGAATATATTGTTCAAAATCACATTCTCAGCATGAAAGAACTTCAATTACAACTGAACGAAAGCCTGACTTTACCAGTATGATTGAGTTTATTAAGAAAATTACTTTGGGTGGGAATATAATGAAAAAATACTTTACTTTGAAAGTACTACCTGGGTCCTATGATCCAGAGCAAGACCAAAGGTCATGGTTTTTGTTATTTGCTTGCTTGTAAGATGTGATTATTATATATATTCATTTACTATACAAATGATTTATTATACTAAAGTTCCTGATATTGCAACAGAACATTGGAAATATTTTATCCCATTAAGTATGTGTGTATGTGTAATTATAATAGTAAATATATATAGTTTTAAGGGTTCTGTACCCAAATAATAGAAAGTCTACTAATGGATATAGAGAAGATATGTCTGTAACTTCTAAACCAGATACCCTTGGGAAAAACAAAAATATTACCTAGAACCTAATTTCATTTTAAGGAATTAAAAAATGTAATTTAAAATATTTTATATAAATAGAAACATAGCTCTGTTAACCAAGCTTGAAATATGCTAATTTCTGGAGGCATAGGAAAAAAATCCAATTATGTTTAAGAATATTAGAAATGGTTATAATTTTTCAGAGTAAAGGATGATTTCATATTGTATGACAATCAGAAAGAATTATGTGAAAATCTAAATTTTTAATGTTTCCCAAAACAGTAAACCACGTGATTACAAATGCCGAACTCTCACTTTGCGCTGTTTGTTATTTTATAAGATATCAAGTGATCCCAACAACCAGAAGACAGTATTTCAGGAAATGGTCAAAGTGCTGTCCTTCTTCTCACAAGTGCAAGAGCAGACTGCTGTGTGGCAGCTCCTTTCTAGTTTTCCAAGTGTATTCCAGAATGAGACGACACTGAGCAATCTGCTTGATGTTCTTCGAAATGCAAACAGGTAAGAAAATATGAGAAGCAAGTGGGACATTACTATTCACAAAGAAGCCTTTTTTTTTTTTTTTTTTTTTTTTGTAATGGTACCTGTAAGGATCACTGGTAGGTAAGTGATTTAAACATGGAGCAGATAATCCTTCACCTTTTTGCAAATTTTATCAATGAAGATGAGGGTATTAGTTAAGCAAAGAAAAAAATAACCAGTGGAACTTCAGGGTTATCCAAGTACATGAAGAAGTGAGGAGGAACAGTAACTTAACAAATGTATTGTCAGTTGGTATTGCAGACCTTCTGAAAAAGAGGTGTGTAACAGGACCAGTCATAGATTAGAACATTGGCTCCAACTCATTCAGGGCCAACCAGAATTCTGTGCATTTAGCATTTAAACTGCCCAAGAATAAACTATTCCATTGGGTTTTTGTTGATACCATCCAATATAAAACAACCTGTTGGTGGAGTTTTGAATTGAGCTACCTCAATGGGGTTGGCTTCCCTCATGTGCGGCCAGCCTATACATGACCTTTCTAAACCTGTGTATTAGTTTGGCTTTATTTGACATATATGACACAAAGATTTGGAATTATTTTTGCAGGAGAAATCCCTTTAAATTTTTTTCTAATGTTTATTTTTGAGAGAGAGACAGAGCAATCAGGGGAGGGACAGAAAGAGAGAGAGAGGCAGACATAGAATCCGAAGCAGGCTCCAGGCTCTGAGCTGTCAGCACAGAGCCGGACATAGGGCTCAAACTTACGAACCGTGAGATCATAACCCAAGCTGAAGTCGGATGCTTAACTGACTGAGCCACCCAGGTGCCCCCAGGAGAAATCCCTTTAAAAGTTATTTTCCTTATAAAAGAATTCAGAATATGCCAGCAGTTAGGACTTAATGGTCTTATATTTAAGTTTTGATTTTGACTCCTGTCTAGCTGATTTGGAAATGTGCATTAAAAAAAACCACAACATCAACAACCATCAATTATTGTGTGTCTATTACATACCAGGCACTTCACTGAGCCCTTTATATATCCACATTACATCCTACAGCTAAATTAATATTTATTTTGTAAATGAGGTAACAGAGGGTCATAAAATTAAATATTTGATGATTATACAGCAATGAGGGTTTAAACCTGGGTTTTCTAACCCCAGAATGTAGGCTCCCTCTCTAATATGTTATTAAGAGCATGATATGTTCCATCTAAAATGTCTGAAGCACCAGAAGACAGTGTTCTCATCTTCTTTGGAAAGCTTCCAAGATATTATGTTTGTTCAAAGACCTTATAATAAGCCCTTATGTTGGTACATTAATCTCATTTGATCCCACAACAATGCTTTGAGATTGAGACAACAGATAGCCCCATTTTGTAGAAGAGGAAACAAACCCTTTCAAATGACTTCCCCAAGTATCTAGAACTAGTAAGTGGCAAAGGCAGGACCTGAAGTCAAGGAATCTGAATCCAAGTCCTATGCTTTTTCCACCATAGCATGTCATAACTAAATTACAGAAGGGCAAGGTATTAAGAAGTTTCGTTCTCTAAATGGTCTTCATTTTAGCACTTAGGGTAATTTTTATTTACCCAGGATTTTGGCACTTCATCCTCTTGCTCTTATTTATATTCTATCTTAACAAGGAAACGGGTAAATCAGTTAAAGGAGAAAGAATCATTTGAATTACATAATGTAGCAATAAAAAGAGTCAAAATAGTTATCAGACCATAGTAAGACATCACTACACACTCACTAGAATGGGTAAAATTTTTAAAGATGGACAACCTCAATTGTTGGCAAGAATGTAGAACAAATAGAACTCTATGGAAAACAGTGTGATAACTTCTAATGAAGTTAATAGTAGGCCCATATGATGTAGCATTTTACTCTTGGATATTTCCCAAGAAAATGAAAACATGTCCACATGAAGACTTGTATGCTTGTTGATAGCAGATTTTTTCATGATAACTAAAAATTGAGAGAAAAAACAAATATCCAAAAATAAAACAGAAAAAGAATTATAGTTTATTTATATATTGGAATTCTACTCAACAAGAAAAACAAATGATTACTGAATCACACAATAATATGGATACATTTTATGACTATTATGCTGGCAAAAGAATCCAGATCCCTTCCCCTCAAAAAAAGAACACTTACTGGATGTGTAGATATTATATTATTCCATTTATATGAAGTTCTCAAATTGGCAAAATTAATTTATAGTGTTAGAAATTAGATCAGTGGATCCCAGGACAACTATTGGGAGAATGAGACAACTTTTTGGGGATTATTGAAATGCTTTGTATCATATTAGCATGGTGGTTACATGAGTATATATATTTGTTAAAACTCACTGAATTATAACCTAAAATAAGTGCATCTTATTGTGTGTGAATTATACCTCAACAAAATTTGGTTAAGAAACAACAAATAAAAAACAAAAATCCCACGAAATAATACTTAGTAGAAAGTAGGAGATCCAAAAAAATACTTTAGGATTAAAAATAAATAAATAAATAAATAAATAAATAAATAAATAAATAAATAAATAAAATACTTTAGGCATTATTTTAGTGAAGAAAATTATATAGGATAGGGGCACCTGGGTGGCTCAGTCAGCTGAGCATCCAACTTCGGCTCAGGTCATGATCTCACAGTTCGTGGGTTTGAGCCCCGCATCAGGCTCTGTGCTGACCACTTACCCAGCCTGGAGCCTGCTTTGGATTCTGTGTCTCCTCTCTCTGCCCCTCCCCCACTCACACTTTGTCTCACACTGTTTCTCAAAAAAATAAATATAAAAAAAAATTATATAGGATAAGCATTGCGCTGTAGCTGTTTTAAGTCTCTTAAAATTTATAATTATTGCATATTATAGCATTATGCAATAGAACATGTCCAGTAATGATTACAAATGTTGTAAACCAGTCTACATAATAATGAAAAAGAAAAGAGAAATAGCTAAAAGAAATAGCTTTTTTTGAAGTAGATGACATTTGACTTTAAGCAATTCTTTTTTAAAGAATATTTATTTAATTTGTTTTTTTATTACTGATTTATACACTAGTTTTTTTCTAATATGATAGCCCTTGACTATCTAATACGGCTTTCTAGTATGATAACCACATGTGGATTTTGACTAAAACTCTGAATTTTTAACTTTATTTAACTTTTAAACACTGATATTTGATTCAGTTAATGATAAACCTTTTAGTATGTTTGGAATAATGTTGATATGTGAACCTACATTTCATCTGTAGTTGAAATGAAATCTAAATACAGAATAAATATTTTCAATGAAAATGTAGTATCTGAATTGAGATGATCCGTAAGTATAAAATTCGTGGTGAATTTTAAAAACTTAGAATGATAAAAGACTTAAAATATTTCATTAATAATTTTTATGTTGGTTGGCTATTGAAGTGATAATATTTTGGATGTATTGATTTAATAAAATACTTTATTAAAATTAATTTCATCTATTTCTTTTAACTTTTTTAACATGACTACTATAAAGTTTAAATATGCGACTTGCATTATTATATTTCTGTTGGAGAGCCCTTTATAAACAATTTTTTAAAGTTAAATCTTCTTTATTATTTATTGTTATTAAACTGACAATGTCATTAAGAGTCATAATTTCCTCACCATAAATGGCTATATACCAAATTAGGGTCTCTAGTTTATCTTACTCTTGTTGATAAAGTAATAGGGATAAATGAACTTCACAAAAACTGTGAAGTCATTTCCTTCAACAACTTTTTCTTTTTTGAGTTGTAAATTGTTTTTAAACCATCACCAAAACCACATTATACAATATTAACATTATGACATAAATTAGCAAAACTGAGAATCTCAAAAAAGTCAAGAAGTATAAATGGAAAAAATATATGTGATTTTCACCATTTATGAGGAAGCTGTGCTGAAATCCAAATCATGAGAACTCTTAAAATTATCTTTAAGATAAGTTATCTTTTGATAACTTCCATTTTTCTATGGTAAAGAGCAGGGAAAAAATCTATGAAGTAAAATAAAAATATTTTGATCAATGAAGGGTTCAAAGGATTTCAGAGAGGATGAGGGCCAAGTGTCATTATTTTTAAGTTAAATGTCGTGTTAGAAAAAGATGAATTAAGTCTACTGACATTTTACTAATGATACTCACAACAATAATGTTGACAGCTTTAATGAGATTGCCAATTGTTCAGTCTTTGAAGGTGTTACTGTGAAACAACCGATCAGGTGAGTTAGGCAGAGGGCCAATTTGGGAGAAAGCTAGTGGCAATCTATAACCTGAGACCATCTGACTAGTCTCCATGGTCAGAAAGGTTCAACACAAAGTCAGAACCGGGAGATTTTTAGGGCAAATATAAAATGCCTGAGGTATCCGTTGCTATGTGTATAGAGCAGAGATGGAAAAAAACACAGCCATGCCTCTATGGCCAGACACAATAACAAGTTAATAATTCTGTGGGCTCTGTGCAGAAATGTCCTGCCCTTCTCCTCTCCAGCCATGTTGGGGCACAGTTTCTGTGCTGGAGACAAGATGAAGAATAGAAAGAACATAAACTTTGAAATTAGACAAAATCAGTTGTACTTATGAATAACTGGATACTATGTAACTGTTAAAGTTTAGTTTTCCCATTGTAAAACAAGGCAAATAAAATGGACTTTATGGAATTATTAGAGGACTAAATAAAATTACATTTATGCTTATATGCACATATACACATATCTATCTGTATACCTCATACTATGCTAGAAACTAGAAGACACTCAATTTACTTTTCTAAATACAGCTTTTATTCATAACTAGGGAGCTGAAATTAAAATGATCTTAATCTATTAAAAATTTCAAAACTTGTAGAAAACCATGAAAGTGTATGCACATACTATATCTGTTGCTGGAGTGAGCCTTTAGTTCACTAGGATACATAGGGAAAAACTATTAGTTCCATGTGTACATTTAACTTCACAATGGCAGATTGTTAATGAAGCCTATTGTTCTAGTTACTACTCATGTAAGTTAAAACATTGCCCTTGATTATTGATATAAATCACAGTATTTGGAAAATTCAGATGTACAATGACAGCTTTTTTAAAAATGTACTAATGACAGTAAAGAGATAAAAAAGACATTTCTTAAGAAACAAATTGCTTTTTGAAAATGTAGAATGAACTCAAGCATCAGTGAATTTGCTGATTGGCCATCCCCAGTGCAGACCACCCATCTTATTTGTAACATAAAAACTCTAGGAAAATAGTGCCAGTTAGTCTGGATATTAATTTTGAGCCACTCCTGGAGTAGTGCCTATGGGACACTTAGAGAATAGAATGCAGTCTTTAATTAGGGCAAGCTCCGTTTCTTTTTCAAAAACATTACCATTTGTCCAGCAACAGATAAATATTTATCAAATGCTTAAATAATTATTATTCCTGAAATGGGGTCCTTTCTCTGGGCTTGATTTTTTAATTTTATTTTCTTTAGAGAGAGAGGGAGAGAGAGAGAGAGAGAGAGAGCACAAGGGAAAGGGGCAGAGGGGCAGAAGGAGAGAAAGAGAGAATCCTAAGCAGGCTCCTTGCTCAGTATGGAGCCCAATGTGGGGCTCAGTCACACAACTGGGACCATGGGCTGGGACCATGACCCGAGCCCAAATCAAGAATTGGGCACTCAACCAATTGAGCCACCCAGGTGCCCCTAGGCTTGATTTTTAATAAAAATAATTTCCAGTATTTAAATTTTCCCTTAAATAGAAACAATGCCATCATTTCATTGGACATAGCTATTCCTAACCACTTATTTTTAAGTCTTAACAGAAACAATTGATGTGAACTTCACTCCCTTACTTTTAGGCCTTTGAGTCCTGAGTCTTTAGAATCGGGGAAATGTAAAATGCTCTGTCTGGTTCAAGAACATTTTGGGGGTGTTTTCTGCATTAATAAACAAGTAATTAAACAACAAAAGCAGTATCTTGTCTTCTACATTATAAGAATAATTTACTGTAGCCATTTTCTCCTTGAATAACCTTTGGTTTCTGTCTGCAAACCCTGACATGCAATCTGGTTTAATTGTTTTTTGACTCGTTAGCGCACTGCTGGTCGTGCAGAAGGTTTATCCACGTGTCACAACTAACGAAGGTTTCAAAACTCTCCATAAATCTGTTAAACATCTGTTGTACACTTTGGACTCCCCAGCTCAAGGTACTGTATTTCCATCTAACTATATCCAATTATGTGTCACAAAGCCTGTTAGAAATATTAAAAAAAAACAGAATGCAACCAAAATAATCATTTATAGATAATATTATTCTTAGGTGGGCAAATTTGCCTCACCTAAATTTGGATCTCTTGCTAATCAAAGAAAATGAGAAATGGCTAGAAAAAAAGGCTGTGACTTTTTAGGATTTTTATTTAGGTGAAAATTATTTCTCTTAGCTTATAAAACTATGTTTATGCTTTGTATGGAAAGTAAATATTAGGACCAAGCCTCAACAAAAAGATTTCTACTACTTTTTGGAGCAAAAGCCTACATTGAATTGCACTATTTTTACCCTCATTTCCAAATATTGGCTTTCTAATCAGGATGAATCTTTCCTTGGTAAAAATATACCCTCAACCAGCCATCTTGAAAATACTTGATGGACATCAGAGTGTGAATATTGATATAAATCTGCTGTCATTCCCAGCAAGACAAGCTATAGCATGTTACTAGTGAGTCAGAAAATATCATCTTTATATACACAATAGCATTATATACCACACACATGGAAATACACAGATATATATACACACGGACACATATAGGCAAAGATTTAGGGCCATAAGGAATAAATACCTACTTTGAAGTACCAAGTGCAATGTTTGGTTAGCATTTACCTCTTCTGAATGAGTTTAGAATTCTGTTTTCTCAGCTGAGTTTGTTAGCTTTCAAATATGTAGACTTTACCTTTGGATTACAAGTATCCTGAGAGCATCAGGTCACAAGCTGATTGTTCATTATACTATTCCTCATTAAACTACCAGTTTTCATATGAATAGCAGGTTTTGATATTCTTCGAAGACTTCTCATTGGACAGTCTGACGTACTTTGGAAACCAATTTCTGTTAGGCTAGAGCATTTTTTTATATCTACAATTACAGAATTAATGACTAGTTTGCAAGATTGATTGTGGTAACATTTAATGGTCTTGACAAACATTGGAAAAAATGCTTGCTCTTTAAATAAAAAGTCCAGGCCAGAAAACCAGACAGTACACCAACAAACACTAATTATTTCCTCTGTATTTTTTTATTTGCATTTTGAAGACTTGAGAATTTCAAGTTTCTTCATACCACTCTTTCTTATCATCTTCAGATTCATACCTTGTAATTATATAAAGTAAAGGGATAAAGTTAAAAACATTTTTATAAAGGACAAAAGCTCATCAGTGCCTTGCTAGAAGTCAGAGAAGCAACGCTTCTTATTAACTGAGTTATCCAGACACTTTTCCTGGTGAACAGTACAACTCAGTTTTCAATATTTACCAGTGGCCGTGTTTCATGTCTGTGAATATGCTAATGATTTGGGCATGTATTAAAACATGTCATTGGGCAGTCAAGTTGACAAGGAAATACATCAGAGAAATGTGTTGTTACTTATAAAATTTGAGGTGCTTACATGTGTTTGTTTTTTAATTTCCTATACTTGTGACTTCATCAGTCTGAGGATTAATGTAGTAGCATTAATATCAATTCCTGAAAGTCCTTAACCCCAAATCCCTACCTGCTTGAGCAGAAATTTTGTGGCCTTTGAAAAATTCTTCTAGGTATTTCTGGGAATCCTTCAGGGAACTCAAATTTGTCCTTGAAAGCTGAACCAGTGACCCTGGTTCAACAGTGCAGGGGTCTCTAGCCCCAAGTACAAATGCCCGCCATGATGCCCAGACCACCTTGTGCTTGGTCTTCATGACTTCTGGCAATATCCGTGAAACGAACACACTTCTCCTTTGGCTTTATATTCAGTTAAGCTGGAGTGTGGTGATGTTTCGTAGCATAGTTGCTTGGGTTCTCATGTATGACAGGGTCCAGATAGCTTTGAAAATCTCATGCCACTCTTTTGAAGAAGGAAAATAAGAGATAGTACCTTTTGTGTCAATGCTAAGTGCTTTACTACCTTAAATCACTGTTCTCATGAAAATAAGTCCATGAGATAGAATTATCATTCTATTTTACAGACAAGGAAACTGAGGCAAAGGGAGGCTAGGCACTTTGCCTATGCTGTCCACCCAGCAAGTGGCTGAACTAAGATTAGATCTCTCTGTCCCCAGAGCCAGTTGCCTTGAATTCTTTGCCAGACGGCCTTACTCACATTTACTTTCTGGGACATACACACTTGATTCCAGGCTATTTCTTGGGGTCATGCAAGTACCTGCCACCATCAGACCTCAGAACGGCTTCCATTTTCAGCCACTGTGGAGTTTGATTCACCATGTCAATTCCTTTCCACAGAAGTTTTTCGACAGGCATGCCCCCATTCCTCTCTCCACTCTGCTTTTTACAGACCTTTCTGTCTGTGATCCAACACACTTCAAGTTTTCTTTAGGAGACTTCTCAGCAACCATGAAAATATGAAGATTCTAATAAACAGAAAGATTGTCCCCTAACTTCCTGTCTTAATTCTCAGCTCTGCCCCAGTGAAGATCCCTGCCTCACAGCTAATATGCTTTAGTATTTCCATTTATAAACACCGAGTTTTGAGAGCAGGGATTATCTTTGTGACTCATTGAAGTTTGCTCTTTGACAAAGTAGTAAATTATATGAAATTACTTCTTGAAGTAGAAACCCATCTTTACTAATGAAAAGAGGTTATCTGTGCACTAGATTTCTTTCTATGTCTGTGGGTACCATTTTCAATTATATCTAATCCTACAAATAAAAACAGAAGTGAAGTAAAATATCACTTTTTAAAGACCTGTAAAGGTTTCCACTTCATTAAAGCCTATTTAGTACATTATTTCTTCTAAGATATTTTATAGTTCAGGGGAAATGTCCCTAGTCAACATCAGGGCCAAGTCGATCACTGATACGTAAAATTTCTGTTAGTTACACATTTTAACAGCTTGATGAGGAAGAGAAACTCTGTAACCACATAGTATACAAATGCCAATAAACCTGCTCAGCATTACATAAGAATTCAAACTTAGCAAGATTTGATCTTGGAAAAATGGTTTATATTCTTTTACATTGCAATGTAGAAATATCAACAGAGACCTATCCTTGATTCTTCTATATATGCATGCCAAGAAATAATAGGTACTACCATTATTAATTAGGTTTATTTATTCTGGGTATCTTCATTCTCGGTTCTTTAACTCACTGATGCATTGCTATCGCTAGAGCAGTAATATTAGCTGCACCTTGAGTGGAGCACCGGAAAATTCTGCTGTGCTGAACAGGAAAACTGAAAAAGCCCCTGTGCTAGATACTACGGATGGTGCAAACATTACTCATACATCACTGATACAGAGGTGGACAAGGAGGTCTTTCATTTAGTAATAGTCTTTTTCACGCCCATACTAATTTAAATCAACTCAGTGATCAGCACCAGAAAAGTATGGATGATTGCATACATTTGCAGTAGGACCTTTATAGAAGGCTTTAGGACACACTAACTAGGGACAGTGAGAGAACTATCAATGCTTACTAGTAATAAAATATCTGATTGAAAGAGATTAGATTAGTGTTAAAAAATACCAGCACTGAAATATACTGGATTATAGGGAGTAAGTATTGTCTCCAGAGAAGATGGAAAGACTTGATACCTTTTCCCTAAAGGGGCTGAATGAAAGCCTTGGATTTATGATTTTTATTTATGCAGTAGCCATTAAAAGTACTCTCATGTTCAATTTTTCATGTGAATTCTGTTGCACACTTATTCTTTTTATGATACAGTGTAATGTGGCAAGCGGAATCAGAGACCTATTTAACTTCGAGGGGCAATTCACAGTGTTGAATTAGACCTTCCCATATGGTTTCCATTAGTTAGCGATTGCCTCCCACACTTTGAACCTTCATATTATTTGAGACCACTCAGAATGGTTCTGTTAATATGAGCCAATTTGCATTCACAGCTGCATTCAGTTGAAATCAGTGGCTGCTTTTTGAAAGATGGAAAATATAGATTAGTGATAGCAGATGTTTCCTAAGGCTATATTCTTGACAACTGAAAGCAAAAAAATCTAGTGACCTGTAAGACTGAAATTGGCCTCATTTGATTAACAAATCACGTGGTAGACAATGTGCATTATAGTATTCAAGAGTCATCTATGCATACAGCTTTTAGGATAAAATAATGTAATGTTTTGACAAATGGAGAAAGAAGTTCTTAGAGATGCATGTGCTTGACCATTAGGGTTTTCTGATTAGCAGGCATCTATTACCTATAAATATCCTGAATGTCTCCAACAAAAAGAGCATAGAAATCTTTTGTAAAACTCTTTGGAGAAAAATTCTGCAGATTTTTCTGTATTTTCTTCCCATTTATTTGACCTGTGATGATGTTTTGCTAAGAAAATTACTTCCTTGAAGCAAGCATGTTAAGTGTTCACCTATATAAATGTCATTTCTTTAGGTGGCTCTGGCAACACAACACATGTGTGGAGTGAGGAAGATGGGCAGTTATTATCCCCAAGCAGCCTGGCTGCACAGTAAGTCTTTCTTTGCTGTTGGTCTGTTGGTCTGTTTCTAAGTTGGTAGGTAACTTGTCTGAATAAGCAATCAACACAAGTTATAAACATAATTCTTTTATCAATTTGTAAGACTTTGAAACAGAAAAATTCACTATTGACTGACCAAAGAAAAGGACATAGTTGGAAATATAGTGAAGTCAAGACTTATTTTCTCATATTACCCAGTGACCCTTGGGTAATGCGGCATGAGCATCTCCTGTTCAGTTGTAACAGTGTGTCCTGTCTGGATTGGTTGCCTTATGTTTCTGAGGAAAATCTAGATAGAGGTCCAGTTTCCAACTTCTTTAAGGTCTTTCATTATGAAAGACAGATAAGCATCCAATTTTTCATATCATGATGTATTTTGGTTTTGAAAAATCACAGTATTTCTCATGCCAGTCAAGGTAATACAAAATTGGTTTGCTTCCCTAGCATTCGCATAGGTAAAACTGTTTATAGATAATATAATTTTGTACTCTTATTGGGGCATGTAAATATGTTGTCTCAGAAATAGGCAGTGGAAATGACAGCAGCCTTGGCTTCTAAAGACCATTAATGTAAGCAGTGCCCTGAAGTAACTGTAATAATCATGATAGAAAATGCACGCGGTTGCCTGTAGAAGCTGACTGAAGTAAATTCCTATAGGTCAAGGCAAATTTAGGGATTAGATGGCCTGTTATGTAAAGGTTGTTTTGGCCTGATAAATTATACTATTGAAATTGTTTGACTTTAGTCCCAAAGGATATATTTCTGTGCTGATGGAAATTTGTACAAATAAAATCAAATAGTAGGACTTATTTTTAGCCATTTTTTTTCTAAAATAGGATCTATGCAGTTGTTTATAAACTTTCTACCATTTAATGAGAAGCTGTCAACTCTGGGTAAATTCTAGGGAAATCCCTTCCATAAACAACCACCTCCTATTTCTGCTCCCACCGTTCTCCTCCTCTACGGTGGCTGAACCTACTAGTGCTCCTTCCAGAGCAGTCAGCAGCCTTGGGCAGTTTCCCCCTGGCTAGACCACCGTGTTCCAAATAGGCAGGTCTTTGAAACACATTCCCTATATAGCCATCAAAAATATATTTCTTAAAATCTTTGAACTGAGACAACTGGATGCTTATTGTTGAAACCAGGTACCTTTCTCAGAGCCTTGAGGCATCCATAGCATTGATGATGCTAGCACTTCAGACCACAAATTCCACAGTGTAGTTGTTGATAGCTAGCTGACAGTTTATTAGGAAGAATTCAATACTTTTAACATGGCTCTTGTTGAGATTGATGAAGTTAAGGGAGTTCTTATCTTTGGACTTCCTTTCCATTCCCACTTTAAAATAATCACAGAGTAGCAATATTTGGCATAAAAGTTGTTTTAGTCAAGAATTTTCTAAAGAAGGCTGCTTGAAATATCTCTCCCTCATAACTCTTCTCCATCTTGATTAATTTTGTTCTAAGTTTATTATTTGTATCGTTCAGTGTGTGTGTGCATATATGCATGCTCACTCATGCACACACATAAACTCATCTTTTACCGCAAACATTCTTGGAAAGTAGGTAGGATTATGTACAAAAGACACATAAATTAAATGGTTTATAAGAATAATTGGATGCTTATGCTAAAGCAGTGGCACGTAGATGTGGAATCTTAATTTGGGGAGTATATTAAATCCAATCATCAAAATCTTGGCAATCAAATGTTCTTTCTGAAACTAAGAGAAATGGCTTAGATGATATTTCAAGGTCAGTTTTTGTGCAACACTCTTCTACTTTTTCTATTTTAAGCTTGAAAATTCATGAGAATCCCTTGTGTCATTCCATCCTAGAAGGTTAAACCGGTATTTTGCTATTGAGCACTGTACTAGGATGCAAATGGCTCAGTGCTATACTAAGTACTACAGAGAAAAAGACAAACACAAAAGAAAGACAGTATTGGCAGGAGAGAGTCTGGCCAGGGAAATGCCTAAGAAAAAGCAAGAGGGCTTGGAAATGGTTACTTTTTTTTTTTTTTTTTATGTGGAGGCTATCAGCTGTATTTAAATGGAGGTTAGCTATCTGACCAATTAACTCTACTCTGCCAAATTAGAGACTTTTCTTGCCATAGATTTTTTTTCTTTTTCTTTTTTTAGTTTTTTTTTTTTAATATTTATTTTTGAGAGAGAGAGAGAGGGAGAGAGACAGTGAGTGAGTGGGGGAGGGGCAGAGAGAGAAGGAGATGCAGAATCCAAAGAAGGCTCCAGGCTCTGAGCTGTCAGCATAGAGCCCGACACAAGGCTCAAACTCACGAACCTGAGATCATGACTTGAGCCAAAGTCAGACACTTAACTGACTGAGCCACCCAGGTGCTCTTGTTTTTTTTCTTTTTAAAGTTCTTCCAGGATCTGGTTGTATTAACCCACATCTAAATATCCTAAGAGTGCTTTAACGTTAATGAATACATTTTCTTATGTGTTTCTAGCTACACCAGGATAAGTCTCTTCCATTAGTATTTGAATAAAATCTAAATTAAACATCTGACAGAACTAGTTAATTTGTGTATTGTGCAGTTTGATGCAAAGCAGATGGTCCCCAAATCAGCTGTTGACATTTATTCTATCTCTCCTGTACATAAAATTCAATCGGAGACACTAAGGGAAGACGTTACAAAACAAATAGAGAGGCAGCCTAAGAGCTGAAGTGGCTGGGCATATGCAACACACACATACTTACTCACGTGAACTTATGCCTCAGAAATCTTAGGCTGTCTCCTCATATGCCAGTCACGGTGAAAGAAAACCTGAAAGTGGTTAATTTGAAAACACGGAATTGGTTGTTTAAAGGAAAACAAAAGGAACTTACATTGTTGTTAGATTCCCCTATTTTTAAAATCACAATTAAATAAATTTAAATTTATTTGAAGAATGTTATAGGTGGATGGGATTAGCAGATCAATTCAGCCCTCTACCTCTCATTTGACAAGAGAAGAAACTGAGACCCAGAGGGGGGTTGGCAGACTTAAATGTGGGGGAGAGAAAAAGGAAAAGAAAATCTACAAGACTCACTGGTTGTACTTACATTGAAAATTATTCATTGTTAATAAAAAAGGAAGAAAAGAAAAGAAAAATTATTCATTGTTTATCTGAAATTCAGATTTAAGTAGGAGTCCTATACTTCATCTGACAACTCTAGCCCAGTAATTTTTTTCTTTCATATGAATGTGCCTAGAAATAATCTTAAGATCACTTATCATTGGATATTAAAATAATTAAATATAATGGTAATGCCCATGGAGAGGTAAATGCTCAGAGGATGAAGAACCAGTGTGTACTTAGGTTGTATGAAGGAAGATATTCTACTTCATAGTGTTTTAATGCCCAAGTTAACCAATGCCCAAGTCAGCCACTGCGCAAGTCAACCACTGTCCAAGTCAACCACTGCCCAAGTCAGCCACTGCCCAAGTCAACTGCTGCCCAAGTCAGCCACTGCCCAAGTCAACCACTGCCCAAGTCAACCAATGCCCAAGTCAACCAATGCCCAAGTCATCCATTGCCAAATAACCAACAGCTTAAATGACCTCAACAAAATAGCTTTGTTCTATTTTTATGTGACTTAATTTATATATTCTTTTCTAATTCTATAGGCTTCTAATACTGGAAAATTTTGAAGATGCTCTCTTAAATATATCAGCAGATAGTCCTTATATTCCTTACTTGGCATGTGTGAGAAATGTCACTGACAATTTGGCCAGGGGATCACAAGGTAATACTCTTCTTAGTAGTCAAAATGCTGCTTATGGTTCTAATTCTATTATAAAGTAGTATTTTAAGACATTTGCTTAAAAAATAGAGAAAAAAGCTTTTAAAAGATCTTAGTTTCCATATGCATGAGTTTCAGTTTGGTAGTTTGATATATAAGGGGAATATCTAATTGTATTATTAATACGTATTATTAATACGTTATTACTTTTGTTCCTGCTGCTAGTACCACCTGGCTTCCTGGACAGACTTAATGTATGATGGCCATGTAACAGAGAGTATGACAATGGCCACCCAGACATACTTGCCAAGTTTCTAGAATTATTAAGAGTTCACCTAACCCTTCATGGCATTTTCTGTGCCCTTAGTAGTCTTAGTTATCAAAAAATAATGAGAAATGATAATATTGACTTCTAAAAGCAGGTGTAAATTACATAAACAAAGGATTTTTTTGTGGCAGACTGGTTTTACTTCCCACCCTTACACACTGTATTTTCAATTTTCTGCCTACATAGACAACCATGAAGATGACATTTAATCAAATATTTCTTTTCCTTTTTAAAGAAAAATATCAATTTTCTCACATTTTTCTAGAGATATGCATTCACTTTCCCCACACCAAAATAGTTTTTTGAGACCTAATGGTAGGCAAATAGCGTAACAAGTATTTAAGTGTGGTCTTTGTTTACTAGCCATGAGTTAATCAAGGTGGGAAGGGCATGTCTGTGTCACAGTGATTATACAATCTATTCTCCCCCAAACACTTCAACTTAACAGTATATCCAAAAGTCAGAAATAAAAGCATACTCAGTTCACAAGAGCCAAAAGTGCGTAGCACCTTTGCTAGAAATATTTTTGTCTCTAAGCAGAGTATCTATGAATATTTTAAAAATAATGAACTCTGTAGTCTGCATGGTTCAAGGAAAGGTTAAATTTTCACTTGTCTTATATTTAGATTGAAAGAGGCCATTATCTTAGAAAAAACTTGGCAATAAATTAGGATAAAGGTGTTTTTCAAATGGGTTCCCTAAATGACCTTGCAGTTCACATAAGGTAACTCTTCTCTCTTCCTTTACAGAAAATTTAAGACTCCTGCAGTCCATAATTTCATTTAAAAAATCTTTTCTTCAAAATGGTTTTTATGAGGATTACTTGTCTTCAGTTCCTGAAGTCGTGAAATCAAAAGTAAGCCATGAAAGAAAAAATAAATAAATAAACCTCTACATTTCCTGTAATACTCTGGCAAGATGTATTTTCAGTTTAAAGTTTTTTTTTTTTTTAAGTTTATTTATTCATTTTGAAAGAAAGAGATCGTGAGCAGGGGAGAGGCGGAGAGAGAGAGGGAGAGAGAAAATCCCAAGCAGGCTCCCTGCTGTCAGTATAGAGCCCAATGACATGGGGTTCAAACTCATGAACCGTGAGATCATGATGTGAGCTGAAATCAAAAGTCAGAAACTTAACTGACTAAGCCACCTATGTGCCCCAAGATGTATTTTCAGTTAAAATTTTAAATCTGTATGTTCATAAATATTGGTCCTATTTTGACTAGATGAATGCTAGAAAAGGGGCACAAAAGTGTTTTTGTGCTATAAAATGGCATTTTGTTTTTAATTAACAGATATCTCTGAGTGAAATGACCCATAAGAGCCTAATTACAGTATTCACATACAAAAAGGAATGACTAATAATATAGCTATCTCATTAAGCTTCATAATTTCAAAAAAATATTCGAAATATAATTTCTAACTTGAGATGTCCTCAGTTTTTAAAACTATGAAAGTTTATTTTAAAAGCTGATGTTTAGACTTAGCAGTATGCAGAAATCTCAGAAGTAGACTAACCTTATTTTTATTGTCATCAAAAGCAGAAATCAATAAATCACATTAAGATGTATGATATTTAGGGCTCCTGAATGGCTCAGTCAGTTAAGCGCCTGACTCTTGATTTTGGTTCAGGTCATGATCTCACAGTTAATGAGTTGAAGCCCCACATCAGGCCCCCCGCTGACAGTGCAGAGTCTGTTTGGGATTCTCTCTCTCCCTTTCTCTCTGTCCCTCCCCTGCTCTCTCTCTCTCTCTCTCTCTCTCTCTCTCAAAAATAAATAAACTTAAAAAAAGATGTATGATATTAAACAGAGGGGGGAAGGCAACAGAAAAAAAATTTATAATCTCTGAGGTTTCAGTTGGTTCATGTTTATCTATCATTCTTTGCCTAGTTCGTGCATATACTATATAAGTTATGATATTCACTTCATTTCTTAAATAACCCTATTAAAATTTGAAAACAGTTTTCCTAGTAAGAACAGCAGTTTAATTGAATTTATGTAGGCAGGGATAAAGCAAAATTAGAACTGGTTTATTCAGGGCAAGCAAGATGACTTTCTGTATAGTCAACATGGTCTAATTAAGCAAGCATCCAAAACATATGTCCATGTGTATTACAAGTAAGTATGCTAGTTAGATTACATACATTTTTTCCTAGTCTTCTACACAAATCAAAATTTCTAATGTACTTAATTTAGCACTATCTTAATTTGTTTGTGCAAATGAGAAGGAAGTTATGCATTCATCTGGAAAATTCCTACTCATCCTTCAAGGACAAGTTTAAATGTCACTTCTACAATATTAGAGTATTGCCTTTCTCCCTGTTGCCCAACCAAGATAATGGCTTTGTGTGCACATAATATTTATCCATTCATTCATTCTATTCATCATCTGTGGTCCCATAACACTAATCTGTTTATTTAAAAGACATAATCTCTAACCCCAAAGTCCTTATAACAATCCAGGGTAGCAGATGGAAAAGCAGACCAATAATTACAACTCAGTGAGATAAGTGTTGTGGTATGTGGATGGACAGGAGTCTGTGTAAGGAGGTGGGATATTTAACTCTGATTATAGGGGATGGAGGTGAGGAGAAAACATTTCATAGAGGAGATAATGCTTACTCTTGCAGGCTGTGTAGGACTAGGTTACAGTCCTACATTCCAGACATAGAGCCCTGCATTTGTTAAGACAGAGGTATGATCCTGAAGACAGATACAGGTTATCTGTAGTCATGTGTCCAGCTGGAGCAGAAGGAAAGGCGGCTCCAGAGAGAATGGGCCCGGATCCCAAAGGCCTCTTTTGACTTAGTCAAGGAGTTTGAATCTGATCTGGAAAGTTGTGCATTTGAAGATGAAATTTGCATTTTAGAAAGAGATCTATCTAGGAAAATTATGGAAGTCAGATTGGAGGAAAGCCAAGTAGGTGATTTTTGCAGTAACCTAAGCAGAAAGTGAGGCCCTGCACTATGTCAGTGGCAGAGAATAAAAGGAAGCGACAGTTTCAAGAGTGTTATAGGAAGTTAGGTGACACAACATGGCAGCCAGTGAGGTGTGAGGCATAAGAAAGAGGAGTCTGATAACAGATTTCTGGCTATTGGAACTTATTACTTCACATTATAGTTTGTTGTATAAATAAGGTCCATTTCCATCGCTTTAGAGTGTGAACTCTGATAAAATTATGCGTTCTACATCTCTAAAGCCCCACATCAAGCACATAGTAGATGCTTAAGACAACTCATGGATGTATGAACAAATGAGGGTGTTAAAGTAGAGCCCTGGTGATGTAAAGAGTTCTGGTGATGTAACTGTGTTACCAGGACAGTTATTCATTGTAGTTCTCAACTTGTGAAGTAACCGCTCAGCACAAAATATACAGCAGGGAAATTGAAACAACACATTCTCAATCATTTACACTAATGGAATGGGAAATAGATGTAAGAATAATTTAAAACAGCATCCACATTTTGGATATACTGCTCCTGTTGAGGGTTACATTATAAAAAATGTTCTAAAAGCCACAGATGTGGAAATAAACTGCAATCCTGTCCCTTGGGTAGAAAATCCATTGTCATTTACAACAAGCATGGCTGCTACCTGCAATTGACAGAATCCATACATTCCAAGACTACAAGCTCTGTCAGGAACATTGCTAACATCCCTTCCTATGGTATTCTCAGCACCTGGCATATAGTCTGACATGGGGAAAATATTCAGTACATGTAACTGAAAGAATGAAGACAAATTCCTAGAGATGATTTAAATTCCCTGCTTTGCCTTCTCTGGTAATTAGTATCTTAATTGTGACAGTCAAGGCCTACCCATTCCAAAACTTTATTCATGGTATTTCTAAGAAGATTTAGACCCTCCAAAATGTTAAATGCCTGCCATTCAAAGGTGACTTTTTCTTCTGTTCCTACCCCTCTTTTCTAGCCCTAACATTGCACTCTTCTTGAGCTTTTGTGTTTTCTACTCCCTTCATTGTGGGGAGGTTAACTTCCTGGTTGGGGAACTATACGTAAAGTGGATATTCTGCCCATGTTGGGCAGAAATGTGGGCAACACAATATTTTTATTGTAACATCTTTAAATTTTTAAATAGGTTCCTTTTCCCCTGCATTTACTTGCCAAGGGCCCAGGAGCATTGCTGTTTTATCCTTTTTATGCCTATGATATTTTGAAGTCTTATTTAAATGTAGCTTACATTTCTGACTCAGATGCATTTGGGGACCATGGCCCTGGGGAATTCAGTCACAGCTGGACCTGGAGTTAGTTATGGCTCATTGTTAAAGTTTAGATCTGAGCACTTACTCACTTTGTGGACCAGGGTCATGACAAAGGAGAGAAGGACTGTATATGAGGTGCTGACAAACCTACATTCTAGATTTGACACATACTTTTGAAGAGAGGATTTTAATTCTCTGAATTTATGATTGATTATTAATGATCCATGAAGCTTCTAAATGTTTAATGCATGTATTGCTTTTAGAAGAAAGTAGTAAATAATGACAAATACTAAATGACCGTTGGGTTATTCTTTGATAGATGTGCCCCACAATGCATTCCACATCATTGACCCTGAATTAAATTCTTATTTCAGAGAACCAATTTTATTTCAGTAGCATGGTTAGATTTCCAATTTCTCCTTCATTAACTTATATATTTTATCAAGCCAAGATTACACTGTATAGACTTTTACAGGTTTCTCATACATGTATGTTAAACTTGCAACTAAAAAATATATTTGGTCTCTACTAAGTAAAAATCATTGACATTTACTATGCCCTCAAAGCTCGATTGAAACAAATATATTGGGCTACCGGTATTTATCCTTTTTTTAAGAAATCATTAAAACTCAGAGTAACTGGGTGGTTAGTTGGTTAAACATCCGACTGTTGATTTTGGCTCAGGTCATGATCTCATGGTTCATGAGTTTGAACCCCATGTCAGACTCTGAGCTGACAGTGTGGAGCCTGCTTGGGATTCTAAATCTCTCTCTCTCTCTCTCTCTCTCTCTCTCTCTCTCTTTCGCTCCCCCTCCCCCATTCACACTCTCTGTCTCTCTCAAAATAAATAAATAAACTTTATTTTAAAAAAAATCACTAAAAGCCACTGGAGTACATGGCAGGGAGGCTTGGTTTTATTTATTAAAAGGTTAATCATGTCTAGTATTTGGAAAGAAAGGAATAGAGTGGCAAACATGGTAGCATGGTACCAAAAATAGCTGGTAAAACAATTGGGCCTGTAATGGAAATTTTCTCATAGCTATAAGACAAGTGAGTAGAAGTTTAATATGCATGAGGACATTTTAGATAGTTCTAAGCCAGCAGTCAATGAGAATATTAAATACAGTAAAAAATAGACCAATGATATTTACTATCTAGGATGATCAGTGTTTAATTACTACTGCCTACATGCAGTTACTATAAATCTTTCATCTAAGACATCATTGTATCTTTCCCATTTGATATATGGAAAGAAACATCCCTAAACATTTATTTGCCTGTATCATAAAATATTTCATTTCTATCAAAATGCAACTTCTAATTGAAAATCGAGTTGCAATGAATGACACATATATTTGCTTCTTGAGATGTTGCTCCAAATTATTCAGCCTCTTAAAAGGAATAGCTCCAGGGTAGCTTCCAAGCATGACAGAACTTTCTAGCACTTTCACAGAACAAAGGCATCCAGTTTCCCTCAGTAGGTAAGAGGGCAGACGATTAATGTCCAAAACAGTGCAGACACTTCTGAAAAACCAAGTGTATTCCCATCCATATTTTAAATGCAGTCTTATTGAAATGCATGTGATTCACATGCTGTAGTTTGTAAAAGGCTGTTTTCTTGTCAGTTAAATTTTTTTTAATTGTGGTAAAACACACGTAAAATAAACTTTACTACCGTAACCATTTTCAACTGTACAGCTCGGTCTTGTTAAATACATCCATGTTATTCTGCAACCAATCTCTAGAACTCTTTCAATCTTGTAATACTGAAACCTTATGCCATTACAATAACTCCTGTGCCTCTCTCCACCCCCGTTCTACTTTCTGCCACTATAAATGTGATTACTCTATATACCTCATTTAAGTGACCTCATCCAGTATTTGTCTTTTCGTGACTGGCTTCTTTCACACAGCACAATTTCCTCAAAAGCCATCCATGTTGTCGCATATGTCAGAATTTCTTTCCTTTTGAAGGCTGAATAATAATATCCCATAGTATGTATGTACTACCATGTGTTTATCCATTCATCTGTCAGAGGATACTTGGGTTGTTTCCATCTCTTGGTTTTTGTGAATAATGACACGGGCGTGTAAGTATTTGTTTGAAACCTAGCTTTCAATACTTTTGTGTATATACACAGAAGTGGGATTGCTGGATCATATGGTAATTCTATTTTCATTTTTGAGGAAACTCCATTCTGTGGCTGCATCATTTTATATTCCCACCAACAGTGCACGAGGGGTCTAATTTCTCCATATCCTTCCCGGCACTTATAATTTTCTTTCTTTCCTTTTTACATATACTAGTTATCCTAATGCGTATGAGGAAAAGACCCTTTTTGAAGTTCCAAGCCAAACCTGCTTTGCTCTCTGCTTTTCCATATGACTTAAAATACAAAGTAAAATATAAATTAGTTTAAAATTAGTTTAAGTATTTGTGATTTCAGTGAGATAAAACTGAACTACATCTTTTTAACCTTTGAATCTACAAGGTATGAGTACAGTTGGGAAATACAGGCCTATCAGGTCCAAAAGTTTTATAAATTCTTAAGAAAATAATAAATCTAGGGGCACCTGGGCTACTCATTCCGTTGAGTGTCTGACTTAAGCTCAGGCCATGATCTCGCAGTTTGTGAGTTCAAGCCCCAAGTCGGGCTCTGTGCTGACAGCTTTGAGCCTGGAGCCTGCTTCAAATTCTGTTTCCCTCTCTCTCTGTCTCTCCCCCACTGGTGCTCTGTCTCCGTCTCTCTCTCAAAAATAAACAAACATTAAAAAAAAAAAAAAAAAGAAAATAATAAACCTCAAATGACAGGAAATAATGCTTTGTGGTAAAACTTGCCAAATGCTAACTAAATAAACACATATGCACAGTGTTGTTTTTTTGAAGTAAATCAATGTTGGTTGTCTATTTTCAACTACCAAATATTTATAATAATGTAACCAATCTACTTCTCACTTCTTTTCTCTTCTGGAAAGCTGTCTCAACTTCGAAACTTGACCGAACTTCTTTGTGAATCTGAAACCTTCAGTTCAATAGAGAGAATGTGCCAGCTCTCCGATATGAACTTTGGGAACCTATGTGAAGAAAGTGCGTTTCATGTGCAGCTCCTTGAAGCAGCAGAGATTGGCACCGAAATAGCAACCAACTTACTGTACCGTGACAATATTCTATCTAAGAAACTGAGGGATTTGCTTACTGGGGATCCAAGCAAAATTAATTTAAATATGGATTGGTAAGTATCTGCACTGCCTTTTTCTTTGGTGAAAGAAATCCCTTCTCAAATAATTATGGATATGCTTTATCTTCTCTTCTGCTTTGTTTCAGGTTTCTAGAACAGGCATTGCAAATGAATTACTTGGAAAATATCACACGGTTAATGCCGACCATAGAAGCCATGATGCATGTCAATAACAGTGCAGATGCTTCTGAAAAACGAGGTGTTTCCCCATCCGTATTTTAAGTGCTGTCTTATAAGAATGCATGTGATTCTCATGCTGCAGTTTAAGAAAGGCTTTTTTGAAGTTCCCAACCAAACATACTTTGTATCTGCCCTCACACATGAGAAATATGAAGCTTTCAAATATGGTTACTTGTCTAAAATAAACACACAGAAAGCCAGCAGAGGATGAAATAGGGAAATTTGGTTTCACAGCAAAAAGATCTTCAAAATTTTAACTAGTTAAACCATTCACCTTTTATTTCTCTGATATATTAAAGTGCATTAGCTAGGATGGAATTTATTTACTTCTGGGAAAATAATCTGATTTAAAAAATAAAAAAGATGCGCTGCTGTCTATAGAAATCTCAATTCAGAACCTTCTATTAGTATTCTGAGCATGATGCATCATGCAATACGTTTCTTCTTTGCATAATACCTCAATACTGAAAAGAAAGGCATTCAGAGTTTTGGACAACAGGCAGCCACAAAATTGGAAGGGCACTAAGTCCAAAAATAAAGAGGGTATATTTGCATAAGGGAAACTTCATAAAGAAATCAAAGGATATTTGCAGAGTGGAGATTATAATCTGCTAACATAAAGCCAAAATATTATTTGTTATGCATTAAATGACCCAGATATGAAATAATTATAATCACTGTCCTAAAAAAGTTTGAAGTTAAAAACATTCTATTTAAAAGTGAGGTAATGATTATTAAATCTCCTTTATAAACTCTAGTGTGCTGGGCAAAGTTAAGGAAAAATGCCCGGCAGTGTTATGTTATAGATTTAGCAGACCTGTCCTAAGTTGACAGTATTATATGATCTGAGGTTAAAAAGCATTTTGAATTTGTGTGATGTTTTAAATCAAATGGAGGGATGTATATTTAGTGCATTATGTGATCAAAGTCTGTGAGGAAATCATTTTTTTTTTTTTTGAATCAACCTTGTGTTGTAGACACCTAAGGAAAATTTATAACCCAGAGCAATCTGTTACCTTGGGTCAATGATTTCATAATAGGAACAAGTCTAAATCAGATAGAAATAGATCCTAAAGATGCAGAGTTTGCCAAGACTGGGAGACATCTGTTCCTGACACAAGGCATATACGTTGAATGTATGTTTTAGTCTAGAAGGTTTCTCTAACGTTAGTATAATGACTTAAAAAGAATTACATTGCAACCAACATATGAGGTTGTTTTGTTGTTGTTGTTTCCTTGTAGGTCAGTTAATAGAAATGTTTAAAAATGTTGAGTTGCTGAAAGAAGAACTGAGGAGAACAACAGGAATGTCCAGTAGGAGTGTTGACAGCCTGCTGGCCATTCCTATCCCTGATAGCAGAGCTGAGGTAAGGTGCAATAGGTCTGTGCTTCCAGCCAGATTTTACAAGTTTAAGTGATGTTTAGTATCTGTAAGCACTTCTCAGTAAAACACAGAGAAGTTGCATGCAAATCTGGTGATTTTTCCATGCGAATGATAAAATTAGGGTCCAAATTCCTAAGTGGAGTTAGAAGAAAAATCCTGAAGCAAGACGATTATCACTGTCTTGTCTTTTCTGTCTAGTCTTCCTTTTCCTTCCTCTTCCTGTCTTTGTCTTCTCCCTTTCCTTGCACCTAGATCGTCTTCTTAAATAAGTGGTGCCGTCAGTAATTCTTCATATTTCCTATCACAATCATGTTTTCTGAGATAAATTTGCACAGTCTATTATGATGACATCAAAGTCAGATTTCAGTGATCTAATTGGGAGAAAAAACCACCAGACCATTTACAGTTTGTTGAAACGAATACTCATCTTTGGTTTTTAAGAGTCTCAAGCAAGACAAGGCATAGTATGTAAAACAGATAGAATCCGGAGAACTCTGGGCAAGTTTGTAGGTATAGGAAAGATGTTTTCGTGTGAAAATGAATAATGTCATTTCCTCATAGGCTGATAATAGGGTTTTCCACTTGAACTGTCTTTTCTTTTATCCCTTTTCCAAGTCCATTGTCTGAAAATGTCATAGAAATTTTCCGAAAGAACTGCAGAGCTTAAGGCCACATCCATTCAGAACTTACATGTGACAGAGTGTGTCATTCTAAGCACAGTGCAGCTATTCTCCCATATTGGATAAAGTTTGTGGAAAGGCTTTAAGACTGCTTTTGGGAAATAATGTAGGTTTGCTTGTGTCCTGTTCATTGGTTCCCTCATACAAAAATTAAAACCGCTTTGCCTTCCCTTTTTTTCTCTTGTTCTATCAAATAGTAGTTCATTGACCTTTTCTCTTTGATCTCACCTTTTGCTCATTTTATCCTAAGATCTAATTTCAGCAGTCAATGTGTTTGGCTTCTGAAGAGCAGGTTCATTTTAGTAAACAAAAATATGTAAATGGGGAGTATACATTCTTATTACTTTCAATAGGAAAGAGAGAAAAGCTCCAACAATTTTTTTTAATGTTTATTTTGAGAGGGGGAAGAGGGACAGAAAGAGAGGGAGCGAGAATCCCAAGCAGAGTCCAATGCAGGACACGAACTCACAAACCGTGAAATCATGACCTGAGCTGAAATCAAGAGTTGGATGCTTAACTAACTGACCCACCCAGGTGCCCCTCAACAATCTGAAATTTTGTAAACTTTTCTCTTGATTTCAACTCAATGGCAATAGAGATGACTTCTGTCTTCTCATGTTCATGCCTCACTTTTCACATACCATTACTCCCCAGGACAGTTGATTCATATTATTATCCAATTCTAGGTGGTTTTTTTTCTTTGCCCTTTATCTCTTGATGGAGATACCTTGAGATTATTATATAAGATTATAACTTCAAATAATTTTAAAAATGAAATGCAATTTGAATAAACTAAGTAAATTTTATAGGGAAAATGAGCCTTAAGCTAATATTTTTCCCAAACTTAACTCCAGATCAATTCTTGGTACCATCATTCAACCAGTTGTTCAAATGAGAAATCTCAGAATCATCACAGACACTTCTTTGACTCTTTTTCTCAATCTTGTTTCTTAAGCTTTCCACTGGACAATGAGCTGTCTATAGTTTTATTGGTGGTGATTAGTGGTTTAAATAGAAAAAAAAATTTTTTTATTTGGAGGACAATTTATCATATTTTTAAGTGAAGTCTAAGAGTAAAGAAAACCTTTATTTTAAGAGCTAGCTCTCAGAGGATTCACAGCTAAAATATTTTTCTTCCTCCAACTTGCAGATTATTTCTCGTGTGTTCTGGTTGCATTCTTGTGATGCTAATATGACCTATTCCAAAATGGAGGATGTGATGAAGGAGTTCTGCAGCCTGTCTGTTCCAGAAAGATCCCGTCAGTCTTACCTCATTGGACTCACCCTTCTGCACTACTTGGACATTTACAACTTCACATACAAGGCAAGTTTCTGTTGATGAAATATTTTATATTCGCAGTTTAGAATAAAAATATTTGATTACATGAGTATGCTCTCTGATACTCTAATGAATAAGATCCATTTATACAGCTTTTGGAATTATAGCTTTATTTTGGAGCTAAATAGGACCTTAGAGATCATATGCTACATATTTGCACATTTTATAAATGGGGAAATTAATATTATTGCCTTATTAACTCTCAGTTTGTATATCCAAGACCAGGTATTAAATTTAATATATATTATACTAAAGTATGAGATACAAATGTGTGTGTGTGTGTATATTTTTACAGTGAACAAGCATTAATTTGGTAGAATAATAAAGATTAAAGCAAATTTTTTAAGAAAGTGGAGATTTGTTTGGTGTTAAAAATTTGTATGTGTTTTTTCCATCAATTTAGAAAGAGGCTACTGTTACTCATGCAGTAGAATAAAATAAATGGATCATTATCAGAACTTAGAAAAGTCAGCAATGACTTCATCTTACAATAAGTGCATGCTTTATAAGTACTTATGTGACACCAAACTGAAAGAAAAATATAAACATAAGAAAATTAAACATCTATGTTCACCCACATCTATACTAGATCAAAAATATTTACATATTATTGAAAACATTGCAAAAAGTGTTTTTCTCTTTACAGTAAGAAGAACCAGAAGCAATTTGGGTGACATATGTTGTTGAGACATTATAGAAAAGGGGATGGAAATGTTTTAGGACTAGTTATCAGTAATCCTGTTCTGGATTATCATTTTCCATACCTATCTTTCTGTGGTGGCCTCTTTTTTTTTTTTCTTTCAATGTTTATTTATTTTAGAGAGAGAGAGAGAGAGTGTGTGTGTGTGTGTGTGTGTGTGTGTGAGTAAGGGAGGGGCAGAAAGAGAGAGGGAGACACAGAATCTGAAGCAGGCTCTAGGCTCTGAGCTCTCAGCACAGAGACCCATGTGGGGCTTTAACTCACAAACCATGAGATCATGACCCGAACCAAAGTCGGATGCTTAAACAACTGAGCCACCCAGCACCCCTTCTGTGCTGGCCTCTTAACTGGGACTCCCTGCCTCCACACTTGTAACCTCCCCACTGCTACCCTTCCCTACCATTCTTAAACAGCCAGAGTGATCATTTTAAAACTTAAGTGACATTACGCCACCCCTCTGCTCATCACCTTCCAGTGGCTCCCCATTCTATTCAGGTAAACCCCCCAGATCCTACAGGATCCCCATAATCTGCAAACCCCCTTCCCATCTGTGACATTCTCTTTCCTCCATGGTGTCTCCTTGGGCCCATAGCTGCTATGTGGAACCACCCAATACTTCAAATGCCAGGAATAGTGCCAGGCCCATAAAGGCACTCAGCAAATACCCAGTAATTATACAAATGGTTATGTTCCATAAACTATGACTTCAAATGCATATGAAGTGAAATTATTAATTCTGTTCATCAAAAATTTTATTTTTTAATTTTTTTCATCTAAAATTTTAATTCTTATTTTATAATGCCTCTGCAGAACAGATACCAAACCAAACATTTTTTGTTGAGTCTAGTAGTTAAATATGTACATTTGACAAGCAGAAGACCATTCCTACCTCTTTTAGGTGTTGCAAAGAAAAATAACGAAAAATTAGTCATCGTTAGTCCATTTATTTCACATCAGTGTAAGAATGCCAAGAATTTGGGCAGCACTGGAAGAAAAACTGAAATGTTGATTTCAATTTAGAAAAAAACATGACTGTAATTAATAGCTGTGCTAATGAGGTATCTGTGTCTTCAAGATATCTCTCCAACTGCATCTTGTTCTCATAATGGTGGTCTTTGACTACCTTGGGCGTGTCAAGAACTGTCCCTCCTCATGGACCTCACACATCTTTCCCTCTACCTGTAACCTTCTTCTGCTTATTCTTTCTCTGGTTTGTTCTTTCTCTCCGTTGCAGGGCCATACTGGAAAGAAAGGTCTTTTTTGATTCTTAGCTAAACTCCCTGTACCCCCTCATATTCCCCCAGTCTTTTGTCTATTGATTTGTTTGATATCTATTAGACCAAAGCCTCTTGAGTGGAGGGATGATGTCAGTTTGTGTACCACCCAATATACCCATCACCTCACCCATGCTGGGAGCATAGCAGACACTCAATCAAAGTTTGTTGGTGAAATGAATCAGAGGATGAAGTTACTTTAAAATTTTAAAGCATTTCCAGTATCACTTCATGCATCAGAAGAGCTTTATGGGATTGTGATAAAACCTGATAAATCACATGAGTTTTTTGACAGGGTTTTTCTGATTTTAAGGATAATATTATATGATCTTTGAGCAACAGCATACATGAAGAATTGTGTAATTGACATTTGCCTTTATGACTTTTAAAATCATTTATTTTAGGCAACTTTATTGAGGTATAATTTATATACTGTAAAATTCACTTATTTGAAGTGTCCAATTCAATGATTGTGCAACCATTACCACAAAATAATTTTACCTTATTTTATTTTTTAAAAGTTCATTTATTTATTTTGAGAGAGAGAGAGAGAGCATGCATGCATGAGCAGGGGAGGGGCAGAGAGAGAGAGGGAGGGAGAGAATCCCAAGCAGGCTTTACTCCATCTGTTCAGAGCCTGACACGGGGCTCAGTCTCACAGACTGTGAGATCATGACCTGAGCCAAAACCAAGAGTCAGGCACTCAACCAACTGAGCCACCCTGGCACCCCTACCACATAATTTTAGAATACTTCCGTCAACCCCAGAATACTTCTTTCTGGGGCTGCCCAGAAAGAAACTTTGTGTCTATATACAGTCACTTCTCATTCTGACCTCTAGCCCAGGCAGCCCCTAATCTATTTTCTATCTCCAGAGATTCTCCTTTTTTAGACATTTTATATAAGCAGAATCATATAATATGTGGTCTTTGTGTGTGTGTGTGTTTTCACTTGGTATAATGTTTTTGAATTTCACGCATGTTGCAACATGTGTCGGTATTTCGTATCTTTTTATTGCCAAACGGTATTCTAGTTTTAGGGTGTACATTTTGTTTGTCCATTCATTTGGATTGTTTCCATTTTTTTTTTTTTTTTTTGGCTCTTGTGAATAATGCCACTATGAACCTTCACATACAAATCTTTGTGTGGACATGCGTTTTCCTTTTGCTTGGATAAATACTTAGGAATGGAATTCTGGGTTGCATGGTAAGCTTATATCTAAGTTATTTAATAAACTTCCAAAAATTTTTCCACAGTGATTATAACTTTTTAGATTCTTACCAACAGTGAGTGCAGGTGCCAATGTCTCCACATAGATCATTTATTTTTATTCTGTTCCCGTTAGGTGTTTTTCCCTAGGGAAGATCAAAAGCCAGTAGAAAAGATGATAGAACTCTTCATGAGGCTAAAAGAGATTCTCAGTCAGATGGCTTCCGGCACACGTCCGCTGCTGGATAAAATGTCATCCCTGAAACAAATGCATCTGCCCAGAAGTGTTCCGTTAACACAGGTAGGAAAGCCACCCAGTAATGTGCTTCTTGGGAAATTCCTTTTGTCATATTAACTTTTATTTGACATTAGTTATAATACATGCAGCTACAAATACAGTACATTCAAAAAAATCACCTCCAGGGAAACTCTTCTAGTCTGGCGAAAGCATTGCCACTTAAATTAGCGAGGTTCAGCATTCTGCATTTACATTTAGGATACGTGTTTTAAAGGAGTTATGGAAGCTATAAGGATACTCTAAGCATTACCAGGTTTTCTTCTGTATTGTCCTCAGCAGCACTTATAGCTACATAATGTTAATAAATCGTGGATTTTTATCTCCCAGGCAATGTACAGAAGCAACCGGATGAACACACCCCAAGGATCATTTAGCACCATCTCCCAAGCATTGTGTTCCCAGGGGATCACCACTGAATATTTAACTGCCTTGCTGCCCTCTTCTCAAAGGCGAAAAGGCAACCACACCAAGGATTTTTTGACTTACAAATTAAGCAAAGAACAGATTGCTTCCAAATATGGAATCCCCACACATACCAGTAAGTATACTTCAAAATTAGCACAGTGACATCATCTCCTAACAACATTGTCCACTGTGTCTTAACCTTTCATAATAAATGATGCGTTAATTTTCCCCAGCACTTACACGGCACTTCCCACACTTCAGGCATGTTTGCACATTGACTGACCCACACTTTGCAAACCTAGAAGGTAGGCATCTCCATCTTAGGGGAGTTGAGGTACAGACAGACTTAAGTAACTGGCCAAGGTCTCCCAACGTGGAAGTATCAGAGCTATGAGCTGAGCTCAGCAGTCTAGCTTCTGAGTCACAACACTGAGAACTTGTCCATCACAACTATACTGTCCTTGCCAGTAAATAATGCAAAAACATGCCTTAAATCTGCTTACTCAACATTTTTCTTAACTTTTGAGAATTAGAAATTAGTCTCACATGTAGAAAAGCTCTGTGAATGCAGCAGAACCATAAACGCTTAGTAGCACATCAACGCCGTTTACTTGGGATGCAAAATTCCATCAGTTGAGCTCTTCCAAGTGATATATGAATGTTTAGTATATTCGTGCAATTGGATTGACTCATTTATTCATCTCTTTACTCATTCAAAATTTATTGAACAACTCATATATCTGGTACTACCCTGGTATCATATTTTTGCATACAAACATATAGATTTTTAAATTAAGTGTTGGTTGGAAGATATTCTGAAATGTGATTTTCAAAACCTTTCTAACTCCTCTTGGCAAATGCCATCACTTATCATAGTCTTGCTTATTGGGTTAAACTCTCATACCTAAAGAAGATTTGTTACTACACTTTCTTACTTTGATACCAGATGCTTCACAACTGTTAATAATAAAGGAAGTATAAGACATGCATCTGTGGGCATAATAACAATAATCTGTGTCAATTTACCATAAGAAAATAGATTTTAGATACACATACTAAATGGATTTTATTCACTTTTTCCTTCCAGCACCATTTTGCTTCTCCCTTTATAAAGACATCATTAATATGCCTGCTGGACCTGTGATTTGGGCTTTCCTGAAACCTATGTTGTTGGGAAAAATTTTGTACGCGCCATATACCCCCATCACAAAGGCAATAATGGAAAAGGTTTGACCCTTATAACTCACAGTTTCTATCTAAAGTATTAAGATGACTTTTAAAGTAGTCAGCTTCCAAATCTGCTATAGTTGACTCAGATTTCTTTATATCTTACCTAGTATTACCCTTGGATTTCTGAAACTCGTAATTCTCAGATTCTGCCCTGTACATGTGTAAACAGTGTAGATTGTTTAGTAGCCCTTTGAAGAGAAATGAACCAGGGTGACACTTGAGAGTGAGGTTAGTTGAAGCAAGATCTCATATTTTTCAACTTATCTCCAAAAGCAGAAAATTTTTCTACCACTGGTGTCTAATTTTCAAATATGTTAAAATAATGGCACTAGAAAAAAATAATATTAGAGCATTATGTAACTAGTTTGAACAAAAACAATCCCTAAATTATAAATTATTGGCTTCACATTAGGTTGTACAATTCAACATGTTATGTTTATATGAAAGATAGACGTCGAGAAATACAACATTATTAATAGTCACTATACTTATCATCTACCTAACTTAATCATAATTACATTTCCCTGCAACTTTGAAAGTTGCAATTTTAATGATTTGAATTATAAATTTGATACTTTTAAAATGATAGAGTGGAAGGAAAAAAATCTCCACTTTACCATTACTTGGTCACTAGACCATAGTTTAGGTGAATATAACGTTATTGTAGGTCTGTATAAAAATGGACATGAGTTCATCACTGGTTTCTAGGATGACGTTTGTTTTTATTGTTTGCATTTTAATATTTAATTTGCTTTATTGACTATGTGCTCCTAATAATTTTGCATAAGTGAAGTCATTACCTGCTTATTTTCCAAGTGTAGTCATTTTTTTGTCTTTCCTTTTTGTTTGGCTCTCACCTCCTCTTTTTCTCTCCTCTTGATCTTATTCTTTCTTTTATGTAACTTACAATTTTTAGTATTCAAGGATGTGATTTTTTGTCATTTATGTACATTTCTCTAATTCTTTATAGATCATGATACTATACATACATTCATATGCAAGGTTTTTTGTCATTGCTTGCATTATTAAAATGAGGTTACATTATAATACTTTTCTATGTATTACTTTACTCACACAACAATACCTTGTGGAAATTCTAACTCAATTGGCATCGTTTAATTCATTCTTCTTGAAAATTGCAAACTTTTTCATACCATAGAATTTACTCAGCCAATCCTCAATTGTTGGGCATTTATTGTGTTTCCAGTGTTTCCTTTTGTTTTCATTTTTGTTTTTGCAAATGTAAATAATATAACAACAAATATTCTCATGCATGTTATTTATGCAGTGGAATTTTTATTTCAATGAAATGATTGTTCAGGATTGAGGGATTAAGGAATACTGTATTTTATGTAATGTCTGTTGTCAGATTGCTTTCCAAAAAAGGCTGTAACACCTCCATTTCCACCAGCAGTATATGAGAGTATTCTCCTCATATCTTTGAACTAGGATGTTTCTGTAGTAGTCAAGTTAAATGTGTCATTGGAAAAAATGAGTAACTTGTGAGAACTCCAGAAGACATGTTTTCATTTTGACTGTAAATTCACTGTGGACACTGAAGCAAACCCTACATTTTCCAGAATTTTTAAAAGTGATCCTGACCCTATAAAAGCTGTCATTTAAAAACTTCTGACCGTGTGGGAAATTTCTGACAATTTTTTTTTTTTACTAGCTCTACCTTTTAGAACTGTTTCTTTAAAGTTGTATAACAAAATAACCTTATGATACCTTTTTGGGATGTAGGAGAAATAGTGATGGACCTGATCTGTCTTTGTTTCTTTGTCTTTAAGTCTAATGTAACTCTGAGGCAGCTGGCGGAATTAAGAGAGAAATCTCAAGAGTGGATGGATAACTCACCACTTTTCATGAATTCCTTCCACCTGTTAAACCAGACAATTCCCATGCTCCAGGTAGGAGACAGCTCTGTCATTCTTCTTCATAGGAATTATAATTCTTTAAGATTTTAATCATCCTCATTATGGCAATGGGCCTGTAGTAACTTGGAATCCGTATCCAATAGATTAAATTTCCTGTCCTCCAGAGAGAAAGTCTGAGACAGGATAACCGATCTCTCACATTCCTAATCATCCTCACCTCCTGTGGTGCATCCTCTCTGTATCTGTAATTCAGAGATAAGCCATTTTACAGGTTGAACTTGAGACCTAACTAGTGATGTAAATCTTGTTTTCCAAAAATGAAATGCTGTAAAAACTACTTAGAATGTGTTTTCTTTATTTGTCCCTTCACTTTAAATTATTTTTTGCTATTTTAACAGAACCAGAGTTCCTAAAAATACTAGTATTCTGGAGAAGAATGTTCAGTTTGGGGAATTCTTTGGTTGAAACATACAGCACTCTAGGGTAAAGATTTGACAATGCAACTCAAATACAATGTGCACTGGTTCAAAGTATAATTTGCAATTCTTGCAAAAGATGTAGGGTTTTCTGAAGATGTTGAAAATAATGTGGGGCAAATGTTCCAATCACAAACAGCTACTGAGAACTAACAATGGAGCAGCAGAGTCAGACCAGCTACCAGTTGGAGAAGAGAAAACTGGCAGGAAGGATGCAACATAGGAACTTTAAGAGAGAATGGTTTACATATCAAAGTATTGAGAGAGGCCCATGGAAAATTGATGGAGAGCTAAAATATATTTGCAAAAAAAAGGTCCTTCTTAAAAACATGCTCAAGAAGTTAAACATAGAATAAAGGATTTGGTTCATACAACTTTGTCAGAAAAATCATATCCAAAGATGCCTTGCTTAGTCTTTGTTTTGACTAACAATCAGCGCATAGTTATAATTACAATCTGGCTTTTATCATAAATAATATATAAAGTTTATATTATAATATAAAATACATTTCTGAAATAGATATTTAATAACTTAATTAATATAAGAAAAGTAAACTTGCATCAGACATCTTCCCCACAATTTACTATTAAACTTGGTTCTAATTTTAAGTAGGCTCAAGTGGATGTTTTATGTAACAAAGCACTTAATAGTACTTTGTTGACCTATCTGTTTTCCTAAATGGAAGATTGTTCTCTTTTTCCTTTAACTCTTTTTCTGTGGAGTAAAAAAAAAAAAAAAAAAAAAAACCCTACACATATCATTTCACTAAGGAAAGTTTTGTGGCTAAAGCGGTGAATTAACAAAAGACATGATCTGTGCATAATAGTTCCAAAGTGCAATAATTTGCTATGAAGAAATTCTGTGATTGTGTCCATAAAGGGACCATCATCTAATGGAAGCAACTTGATTCTGCTCTAGACCAAAAATAAATCATTATTCTCAATTATTGAGGAAAAACTTATTTATGCAAATGTACACAGATTTTGAAATTTAAGGCTTTTAGCATAACACCTGGCTTTGCCAATGTGAATCCCGAGGCAAATGACATAAGACACTTGATCGACAGTTTACGAATCTCTAAAATGAATATACTGAGAGCCACTTCACAGATTTGTGAGGATCATATGTGTGAAAGCATGTAAAAATAGTGTCACTCATCACAGGATTGATCGCAAAAGGAGTGGTGGGAGAATGGAGATATGGCTCAGTGGATCTTCTCTGAATTGCAACACAGTGCTTTGTTTATTAGTAGTGCTCTAATTCAGTTTTTCCAGGATGCACAAATTAATTCCTGGTAAATAGACTTCAGAGGACTTGGGTTATCATGGTGTGTAGCTGTGTGATAGCCGTCAGTCTACATGCTGTCACCTGCCCTTACCCCTCAGCATCTATGGATTTAGTGAATTAATTCTCTTGTATCTATGCTCTGTTCATACATATTATTCTTAACCTTTTATCTCCATGGTAACAAAACTGAAGATATTGGTAAGAAGGACAGAATGATGAGTGATCCTGGATTGTTCTCCAAAGGGAAAACCAGTTTTAGTCTGGTTCCCATAAAAACATGGCCATGAATTAACACATAAGATAAGCATTTCTCTAATCATGTTGAATTCTCTGTCTTCCGCCCTTTAGCCCTTTGGCCCTTATTAATTTTGTGTCCTTAAGGGACCTCAAGGTGTTCTGGAAAACTCTGTGAGAAAATTAAGCTAAACTCTGTTAGTGTGCAGTACACAGTAAGGTCTCAACAAGTGTTACCTGGCTGTATTTCTGGAGTGGTAGAAGCTATGTCTCCTAATTTGGAAGATAGCTATAAAATCATTATATGTTAAAGCGTTGAGGTTTGTTTTTTTTTAATTTTTCAGTCTTTCCATGGAGATAGAGAAATTTAAAGATTTATCGTCAGTTTATTTTTCCATGTTCACATAATTGTGCTTTTTGCAATGATAAATGATATTATAGTAATTTACATTTGAATGTTCTGATGACTCATTCATCTCTACTTTACAGAAAAGTAACATGAAGCTAGAAAAAGCAGATTGCTTGCTGAGAGCCCATAGCTAGGAAGTAGTAGAACTCTTGCACCAATCAATTGTGATATGAAGTTCCATTTAGGCATCACAATTTTTTAAATATTTTTTAAATTTATTTTTGAGAGAGAGAGACAGCATGAGCAGGAGAAGGGCAAGAGAGAAAGGGGGGACAGAGGATTGGAAGCAGGCTCTACACTGACAGCAGTGAGCTCCATGTGGGGTTCGAACTCATGAACCATGAGATCATGACCTGAGCCGAAGTCGTTCAACCGACTGAGCCACCCAGGTGCCTATAGACTTCACAATTTTTAAAAGTTGTATCAGTTTCTTTTAGTTGAACAAAATTCAACCATGAACCACTACAGTGGTGTATAGAGTATATCAAAAAACAAATGATGTCATAGCCGTGGGTAAAAGGACTGTTACATTGAATGTAATTTCCTAATGTTGATAATTAGAGTCATATCTGGCCACAGGAGCATGCTGACTAATTTGTGTCTATCAACAAGAAAAACCCAGCCTTTCTAGTCATTACCAGCCACGCACCTTCTCTCCCTTTCTAAGGATTTGTATGTGAGCACTGCAAGGTGTTGCATTGATAATGCCGGGTGGTTGTTACTTCCTTTCACTGTAGATGCTGTTAGACAGATGATGATTAAACATGTTTTCTTGTACTGAAACTGATTCCCTATTGTTATTTGTTAGAATACTTTAAGGAACCCCTTTGTGCAAGTTTTTGTGAAATTCTCTGTGGGACTTGATGCCGTTGAACTATTGAAACAGATCGATGAACTCGGTAAGTCCAGAGTTACAAAACTTTTATTCACTAGTCATGTCAGGAATGTGAAAAACATGGTTGCATTTGAAAACGTTTTATTTTCTTCTGCATTTGATTTTTAGCTAGTTATTCTTTTTTTTTTTTTTTTTTTTTTTTTAATTTTTTTTTTTCAACGTTTTTTATTTATTTTTGGGACAGAGAGAGACAGAGCATGAACGGGGGAGGGGCAGAGAGAGAGGGAGACACAGAATCGGAAACAGGCTCCAGGCTCCGAGCCATCAGCCCAGAGCCTGACGCGGGGCTCGAACTCACGGACCGCGAGATCGTGACCTGGCTGAAGTCGGAGGCTTAACCGACTGCGCCACCCAGGCGCCCCTAGTTATTCTAAGGACAGTAAAATCTTGGACATATCTATCCATCTTTTTCCCAGATAGTCGTATTACTACAAGTAGTAATAACTATTCACATACCCAGTGTCTGCAGTTAGTTTCAACAAGCATATACTTCATGTATTCCTATAGTCATTGGTCACTTGGTAGATTGCTAGAAGTAAGAGGACGTCCCCCCCACCTCCCCAGCAACTTGATGAAAAGCAAGTCCTTAAGGACAAAGGAAGATGAAATGGTTTATTTCCAGTTACATTTAACATCTTATCTCTGCTGGCCTCAGTATCACTTTGATTAACCCAAAATGTAACTGGAAGAAATTACTGAGTTAGCAGAAGCAAAACAAAGGCAATGAAGAGATTCAAAAGAAAATAAACTTAAATCAGTATTCAAGGTTGGATCCTCCTCTCATGGTCATTTAAAAGAAACAGGCAAAGAGGATCAAAGGAAGCTGTCTGAACTTATGCATTCCCTCTGCCACATCCCCACCTTCAACCTAAGGGATGCAAGACATCTAATTCAGTCTGTGTCTGACTCACTGTTGCTATGCAACCACAAGTATGAGGAAGGGATTGAGAGCATCAGAATTTTGCTGCAGTAGAGCAAGTGCCCCTCCTCCCTGAAGCTCCTGGGACAGAAGTGACATAGTCTGTAAACCAGTAGGGAGGAATTAGGCTCATGTTTGTATTGTGTATAATTGTGTGCACTTTATGATAGTTGACCGAGTTTCATTAAGGAAAGATACTAGTGGATTTATTCTCTAAAAGTACCATTTGGGTAAGAAACCATTTGATCAAAATATCAGGAATATACTACAAAGTTTTATATAAATTTTATCTTCTTAATATAGGACAGGAGTTCTAGAATTTAAAAATAGACTAAAATGAATGTAGCAGTGAGACTTGATGTTTGTGTAATTGTATATGCAACTTAGTATCTGAGAGTTTATATAGTTTGAATTGGGAGTGGGGCACTGACCCTCATAGCTCGTTGATCCTGTCTGCCAGCATTTCTAAGGAATCCTTGGTGTTGTGTTAATTTCCAATGGCCGCTGGAGGCCACTGTTCAACCACAGTTTTACCCCTCCCCCACCAATGTCTATATCCAGCAAACCATTTCACTTTAAATTCTAATGAGAAATGCATTTAAGAAGTTGCCCTCTGTGAGAAATTAGTCTTGCGTTGGAGTTTGGAAGAGTCATGTTTGGGTTCTGTGAGGAGGGATTTATGATACAGCATTCTTGGTATTCATGATGATCAAGTCAGTGAAAATTTAATTGGCCAAGTGATTTATTAACTTGCAATTTCATATTTACCCTTTGTCTCGGTTGATTTCCTCATAAGGAATCATGAAATTGAAGAGCAATTAAATCCTCTTTCTTCCAAAGTAATTACCTGAAATAAAAACTTGATCATTTTGTCTAGATTAATACAGATATCAATAAACATAACTCACTTGAGGTTTTATATCAGTTTTAGAAAGTTGTTAACTATGTGGCATAGATTCTCACAGTCTCCTAAGAAATGATTCTGTAGCACAACTTATTTAATGACATAGTTTATTTGTTCTATACACTCTACATAGATTTTTCTTTGTTTAAATTCTTACATTCACATTCCCTGAATGAAGTTAAGTGTTTCTGTTTATTCAAAACTTTTATCACTAGTTTTCTTCCTGACTACATGTAGATATATATTTTTAATTATTCACCTTTAGTCATTGGTTACTTAAATTGTAGCAGAATATACTTTTAAATTGGCTTGTACCACTCTTTGAACTTGGGTCTACTATATCAGTACCAGCTCAACATACTCTTCAATGAATATTTGAACAACTGGATACATTTTCCTATGTGTTATTAGCTATTTTTGTTACTGGATATTTTTGGAGCAAATTCTACAACTTCCTATTACTCATAATCTAGTATAATGGTTATTATATACCAAAAAGTCAGTATTTTGTTTGTCTCAGTACTATTAGAAACAACATTATAATACAACTAATATGTGTTTTGTCTGTTTTGCTTTGCTTTTTTAGATATTCTAAGGCTGAAATTAGAAAACAGCATTGACCTCATTGATCATCTCAACACACTGTCCTCCCTGACAGTAAATATTTCCTCCTGTGTATTATATGACCGTATTCAGGCAGCAAAAAGCATAGATGAGATGGAGAGACAGGCTAAAAGGCTTTACAAAAGCAACGAACTCTTTGGAAGTAAGTGTCATTCTACTAGAGTTTGAGCTTCTCTTTGTACTAAAATTGGCCAAATTCTTTCCTCACCCCTTTCATCCAGAACTCAGAAAAGTAGTCTGGGGGGTCACTGTCCCCTCTGATGTCCTTAGAAATGAGAACCTTTCATGTAGTAAACCAACTATATTGTCCGTGGAGACTTCAACAAATGTGTAATTTTGTTGGCATGGTTAGAATTGAGACTGAAATGGATTACATAGTTATGGGGTGAAGTTGAGTCCATCTTCATAATCAGTCAAGATTATTCATTTGTGTGTGTGTGTGTGTGTGTGCGTGTGTGCGTGCGTGCGTGTTTTAATTTTAGTAAGTGGCTTAGAGTGATCTATTTAATCTGACCACTTAGTTTGTAATTATATTCTCAAACTCCTGCTTTGAGTCTCTGAAGTTGTCACTTCCAATTAGCCATCTTTCCTGTAAATTAGGAGCCTGAACTTACTGTCACATTACAAACTCAGTTGCCTGTTTGGCTGCCCCCTAAGTGTACCCTCCAAACAATGAATAATGTCAACCATAAAATAACCTTTATGCTGTTGTTTCCCTTTTATTTTTAGGTGTTATTTTTAAGCTTCCTTCTAACAGAAGTCGGCATAGAGGCTATGACTCTGAAAATGTCTCTCTTCCTCCTGTCATAAAATATACCATCCGCATGAGTCTCAAGACTGCACAGACCACAAGAAGCATAAGGACCAAGATTTGGGCCCCGGGGCCACACAATTCTCCATCACATAACCAGATCTATGGCAGGGCTTTTGTTTACTTACAGGATAGTATTGAGAGAGCAATCATTGAATTGCAGACTGGAAGAAACTCCCAGGAAATAGCAGTCCAGGTCCAAGCAATTCCATATCCCTGCTACATGAAAGACAAGTAAGTCTCTGCAGCTCTAGCCTCTTTTAATAGTCAACCACTTTTTTGAGCACTCATTTCTATGTATTCATTCACATGTATCAAATGAAAGCGATCTCTTTCACCAAAGTTTTGTCTAAAGCTTGCTTCCAGGAGAGGGTCGATGGTACAGGGCACAGCTCCACTACAGCTGCTCATTGTTACCAAAATGATGGCAAAGTTCTTACCAAATGATTCAGGTTTTCTTCATCATAACCCTTAGCTTTCCAAGGACTATGGCCCTTGAATTAGGAACATTAAACTACAGACCTGAATGCATCGCTGCACGGTTTTGATGCTGCCCACTCTCTACTGGTCTTCGCTTTCTCTAGTGAAAGGAGGGGATTAAACAAGACAATCTTAACATCTCTTCCAACTCTCAAATTTTATTAAAAATCTGTGAGTCCATGACCAATTTTAAGAAAAATTTTGATAGAGCACATCATTGATTCACTCTCTAAGATAAATATTATGCCATCTAACACTATGTTATGTTAGGTACTACCAGTCCACTTGCTAGAAATCCTTATCTCAAATGGTTTGCTACATCAACAAAAAATGTACAGATCATGTTTTAGACAATTGAATTTGAATGTTCAAGAAGTCTGCCAGGCGGGTAGCGCTGGCTGGCTCCTCCACTCTGACCACAGTCAGCCTCATCCTCCTACATAAAAGCTTGAGGCAGAATATTACTTTAATGAAATTACACTTGTTAGCCCATTTGCTCAGTTTATATACAATTTAGATGGCTCTGCTCTGTTTTTTTTTTTTTTCTTTTTTCTTTCTATCAATGTGTCTGTCTACTTTGGCTGCTTCAAGAGCTGTAGATAAAATGAGGTGATGCAACCCTTTGTGCAGCAGCGATCCAGGGAGACGGATGAGGCTTCCACCAGTGGGTTGTCAAGGTTAGCTGCTTATTGTGGAGGCCAGTCAGTTCTCTGCAGCCTGAACTGTGTAGGAACTGCATCGGCTGGCACGAATAGTAAAGACCTGTGGGTTCAATTAAAAGAAAATTTCTCATCTATTTTCCGCTCATTTTTTCCCCCTTATAAATGTTGGTACCTAGGATAGTGGGTACCTGGATTTTCTTTTTAAGAATAAAAGTAACTATATTCTGCATTCTTCATGGGAGTATGGTCATAATATCCTACATATACATATCAACTCTTTATTGCATACAAAGTGCTTTCACATATATTATTTCCTCTGTTTACCCAACAACCTTAGTACGGTAAGTGAGATGAGGTATCATCAACCGTATTTTCCTGATGAAAAAACTAAAATCCAGAAAGCTTAAGTAACGTGTCCATAGTTGTATAGCCGGTAACTCAGTGGTCTTTCGATTAGGAGACCAGAATTTTCTCCTTTATATTAAACCAAACCTAAACCAAACCAATCTTAAAATACACCATCACTGGAAGAAACATTTTACGGAATTTGTTATTAATGAATGAGGCCCTTTACCTAATTCTAGAGCCAGAAACACCATTAGGGCTGGACCAGAACCAAGAGAAAATTCATTGAACAAATATTGTCTAAGTGCCTAAGCCATGCCAGACAGTTTCCCAGGAACCAAAAAAAATGGATATGGCCCCCACCCTCTTCTCCATCCAAAAAAACAAACAAAACAAAAAAACAAAACCAAAAACAAAAAAACAGCACACACACGTATGAAACAAAACAAACAAACAAAACCCTCCTATCTTTGATGATAATACACTTCTGATGCTAAAGTGATAATGATGGTGATGTCATGTTTCATTAATATTTGCATTTTTCATGAGGACCTTTGAAGGTAATTCCTTAGCCTTATAGATTAAAAGGGGAGTAGCCTTGGTGCCTTTCTCTAAGTGAAAATGTCAGTGGAGCCTACTACAGAAAGCAGATCAATTTAGAGTTCTTCTCATTGAAAACTACTCATTTGCCCATGGACATGTGAGTAATGTCAGAACCATGATTCTCAAAGTATGGTCTCTGGACCAGCAACATCAACATCAGCTGGGAAATTGTTTAAAATGCAAATTCCTTATCCCACCCCAGATATAATAGATCAGAAGGTTATGGGTAAGGCTCAGAAATCCGTGGTTTAGTAAGCCCTTCAGGTGATTGTGATGCACGGTTAACTTTGAGAAACACTGCATTGGAACTTTCTGGTATCATGGGCAGGCCACGGAAGAATACATTTGGAGCCTGATGAAGTCTTCCAGTGACTGCCTAATTTAACACATTACCAGAAAAGTCATTTATATACTGTTTATGAAACATCTCCTGGAGCATTATTTTGAGGAATCCAAGTTCTTTGTTCGCATTTTAAATTGAATGCTTTGAGTTTTATTTTATTTCATTTTGGGAAATTTAGTTTAATAATAACTATGAGCATCCAAAGAGTAGATAAATACAGTAATTTGGGATGATATAGCTTTTAGCTAGATAAACCAATCATCATCTAATTTTAAATCTGCCTTTTAGATAAGAATTTAGTTTAGACAGAAGGGTTTTGAGCTTTGAAATTATATCTATGTAATAATTATTTTCCTAGATAGGACATACTCAAACACACTCTAAACAATAGGGTAATTTTATCCAACAATCCAGAGGTTTTTTTTTTTTTACTTTTGCAACAATACAGCAAGAAAATCAAAGGCTTACTGTTAAGTCAGCTTCATACTTCATAAATAAAGGAATAATATTAATGACTATTCTCAATTTCACAGCAGGATTATAATTTGTAAGAGGGAATGTGTTTTTGTATATCACAATCTGCACAGTTGATATTCATTAGGGTCGCTGAATTTTTTTTTTTGTTTCTGTTTTTTTGCAGCTTCCTAACCAGTGTCTCTTATTCTCTTCCAATTGTGCTCATGGTTGCCTGGGTTGTATTTATAGCTGCATTTGTAAAAAAACTTGTTTATGAGAAAGATCTCCGGCTTCATGAGGTATGTCAGGAATCTCTTTTTATTATAAATAAAATCTATTTGTATAATAATTAGTATGCTTTTCATCATATCTATACAAAATCAGAAAGCCTGACCCATACCTCATGAATTAAAAAGAAAAATATTTTGGGGCGCGTGGGTAGCTCAGTCGGTTGAGTGACCGACTTCGGCTCAGGTCATGATCTCACGGTTTGTGTGTTCGAGCCCCGCGTCGGGCTCTGTGCTGACAGCTCAGAGCCTGGAGCCTGCTTCTGATTCTGTGTCTCCCTCTCTCTCTGTCCCTCCCCAACTCATGCTCTGTCTCTCTCTGTCTCAGAAATAAATAAACATTAAAAAAATTTTTTTTAAAAGAAAATATTTTATGAATCATAAAGGCAGCTGATATAGCAATATTTTGTTTTAAAAAATTACGCAGAAATCATGTTATAAGTGCCTCTAAAAAACAAAATGTAAATAATTCTGAGTAAAATCTGAGTTCAATTTATAATCCTAAGAGTAATTTTTGCCCATGAAATTCCTATAGGAAATTCAAATAATAACAGTAATAATTAGTAAGGCAGGAAGATTGTTGGCATGGTAACTAAATGAGTCCAAACGAATTTAGATATAGATATATAGACGTAGACACAGACATAGTCATAGACAGACAGATGGCTTGTTTCAGCTCTCAATAAGCAAATTCTCTTTCCAGTATGCCTTGTCTTCTTCAGTTATCTTCTCTCCTATCTTCCACTGACTCATGATTCATAGAGACTAAGAATTTCATGTTATGCTACTGACTAGGTTAATAATATAATGATGAAAGACAGGGCCTGGGATGTAAAGCATGGTCTCTTCTTGAGCATGTTCCCCGTCATTATTTCCAAATCCAAAATAGCTTACTTCTTTTTTTTTAGAATTTTTTTTTTTTTTTTTTTTTTTTAGAATTTATGAAAAAGTGCTGTGTGATTTTGGGATTGTATTGGAATAAAAATTATTTTATCTGCTCATCCTGTAATGAGTCAATCCTTACACTCACTGAGTGAAAAGAAAGCAAGAACATTTCAAAAGTGGGGCACAGTAATTATTGCAAGGCCTGGCTGACAACCTGAAATAATGAGGTTAGAGTAACTTGTTAGTCCACTTGTGCTTTTCAGACTTACTTTGCCAATGCTTCCAGGCAATTGATTATTTCTCCTTACAGGGTACAAATTACTGATTCATGTTTTTGTTAGCTCAGCATCAGGCTTCCAGGGGTGTTCTAGAGTTTGAACCTATACTTCTTACGTTTTCTATTTGAATTCTGGTTGATCCTCACAGCTGCATTTTTATATTTCAATTACAATTTGCTAAACCTCTCATCAACTGGTTTGAGCCTTCTTGTATTCAGAACTGTGTGTGATAGTTTCTTAATTCCAACTTAGAAAGGTTTTCTTTTTCTTTTTTCTTTCTTTTTTTTTTTTTTTTGTATTCTAGTTAGTTAACGTACAGTGTAGTCTTGGCTTCAGGAGCAGAACCCAGTGATTCATCTCTTACATATGACACCCAGTGCTCATCCTGAGAAGTGCCCTCCTTAATGCTCGTCACCCATTTAACCCATTTCCCTCACTTACCCTCTGTTTCAGCAACCCTTGAGTTTGTTCTGTGTATTTAAGAGTCTCTTATAGTTTGTGTCCCTCTCTGTTTTTATCTTATTTTTCCTTCCCTTCCCCTATATTCATCTGTTGAGTTTCTCAAATTCCACATATGAGTGAAATCATATGATATCTATCTTTCTCTAACTGATTTATTTCACTTAGCATAATATGCTCCAGTTCCATCCACACAGTCGCAAATGGCAAGCTTTCATTCTTTTTCATTGCCAAATAGTTTTCTAGTGTGTGTGTGTGTGTGTGTGTGTGTGTGTGTGTGTGTGTACGTACATACCACATCTTCTTTATCCATTCATCAGTTGATGAACATTTGGGCTCTTTCCATTATTTGGCTATTGTTGATAGCACTGCTATAAACGTTAGGGTGCATGTGTCCCTTCAAATCAGCATTTTTGTATCCTTTGGGAAACTTGAATCCATGCCCTAAAGCAGAATTTTGGTTGCAAACTCCTATCTTATATTTCTCTTTCAGTTTCCTGGTACTTAGAAGTGAATCTTCACAGATTAAAGGAAAACCTTAAAGTAGAAAATTGTGATAGATACTGAGTTCTTTTCTACTTCAAAATAAATACCTACCTTAAAGATAGAATTTGTGGTAGAAACACACAGTAAATATAAGTGTGTGTATTAAAGCACATCACTTTAAAAAAATTTTTTTTTTAAATCAAAGCATAATTAAGAGTTCTTTCTCAATTGAAGAAAGACATATTTTTTTAATGGCACACTGGTTTCTGTTTGGTAGCTTTGTGTCTTCATTTTGCGTGCATCTACTTTCAAAATTCAACTACTTGATCTCAGGGTTCAAAGTCATACAGTAGAAAATCACTGAGCTTGGGATCAGAGAATCAGGCTTAGAGTCTTCCAGTTCATACTCACTTGGGCCCAATCCCTTCCACTAAGCCTTACTATCTAGACCTAATTCAGCACACACTTCCAGAATGTGACTCTCTCACTGCCACATTCAGTTATCCATATTTTATCAATTCTAAGGTAATACTTTTTTTTCCTTTGCTTCTTAAAGCCTCTGGAATTGGGATGCATTTGATAGGGTGTCACCATTTAATTGGTGGTGATTTTTCTTTTTTGGTGCCATGTAAAAATAATGGCACATCTTAAAATCAGTGGTGTCCTAAATTCAAAGGAATGCCATCTATTTGTGAGATGTGGAATGGACACCTCCTGCTCAATGCCTCCTGGTCAGCCTTCCTCTACTGCTCATGGTTCTAATCTTATGTCCTCCTGTTTAGAGGGAAAAAAGCTGAGCCCAGGGGGAGGTGACTTGGTGAAAACTGAAGGGCTAGTTAGTGATCCATCTGAGACTGGAACTCAAGTGTCTTGACTTTGAACCAATGCTTTTCCACATCATAGCTGCTTTCCCTCTTATCTTATTTTGGTGGCATAGACACTTAAGGACTTTTGATAATGATGATGGAAAATCTCCTCGGTTACCAGAGATTCAAAATCATGTTTTAATACCATCATTTTAATATTCAGTAAGTACTAAACTTTTAATTCCCTATGTCCTTCTCATTCCAATTAAATAAAAAAGGATAAAAAAATACTTTTTTCCTTCTGTAATTGCTCTTAAATCTGGGTAAGAAAACCAAGTTAGTTGCTATTTCAATGAAGCCATTAATCCTTGACCTTGTTATGATATGACTCCGGTGAGTTTCTTTAATTTGTTAAAGGAATTAGTACAAATATTAATGCCCAGTAAGTTTGTTGATGAGATTAATCCAGTAGTTTAAAAAAAAAAAAAAAACTATTTTGAAATGCTCGTGGTTTTGTTCTGTGTTCCTTGCTTTTAAAAATTAAAATATTAAAACTTACAAAAATTGATTTACAACACACAGAGAAGTACTTTTGCACATTATTTTCTTGATTTATGGGTTAGCTTCATCTATCTAATCTAAGTCATTTATGGGGATTTCGGTGCTTATATTCAGCTGGAGACAAAATTTTGGAGTTGTTCTTTCTCAGTTCAGATAGGTAGTCTAAAATATCTGTGGTCTGAAGAGACGGGATTTTAGTAGTTCACTTTAAACATTTTTTATGCCTTCTTCATAGACACTATCCATCGCGGTAGTAGGAATTTGGAACATTTCAAGTAGTGATCACAACACCCTTTATATCTTACTAAAAAACAATAATTGTTAAGAAAAAAATTTTAATTGAGGTAGGAAATGTTACTATTCCTTATAAATTAGTGCTTGACATTCTTGTTGAATTGAATGAAGATTCAAGTAAATACATGAATCTTTGTGATTTCTTTTCCTGAGAGCATTAATGTCAGTTCCTGTGCATAAGCTTCTCTTGAATGTGGCAACACATTTACCCAAAATCTTGCCAAACCTGCTCTCAGTATTTTCTGCCATCCACTGAAGCAAACTCTGTGTACAGGGGTTTTCCTTGAGCAACAGGTTATGAGATGCTGATGAATTGCTTCAGGCAGGTTTGGAAGGCTTGAGACAAGTGACTCTTTGATTGCAAAGTTGGCACCTGACATATGTCACTCTGAGGATCAACTAATGACATCCAGGAAAGCATAGCCAGAGATTCTCGGTGGGCCATCTTCCATCAGCAGGTTTGGTCTTATTTATTATAACGATGTTGGCAGTGAATCTGGATAATTTATGGATGACTTACATGCTCTCCTTGCTCTTTCTCTTTATGAATAACAGCTGTTCTCCTCATGGCACAATATCCTGAAGTTTAACACTGAAGTTTCATGCTAGAATGTTAAGTAGTGAACACTTTTGGAAGCACCTAGCTCAGTCTGTGTCCATAGGAAGCAATGATCACCCTCCAACTTTTACCAACTCTTGGGAATAGGGATCTGATCTCAAATCTTGAAAATTTCAAAATTACAGGGATAAACACCTTTGGTCCTGGTCTTCAGGTTTGCCAGATTATCTTTTAATAAGCTATAAATGGAGAATTTTCTAGTTATAAAAATGTTTTATATTGCAGCTATCAAATTGTTGGGAAAGGAAAACATGTTTACACACACCAAAGTCAGCTTTATTTCATGTCCTAGATGCTTTATATTCACCTTGTGAAATAAATTGACATTGTCTCCTACTAACATACGCTGCTATTGGGGAAAAGTATTTTTCACATAGGTCACATGAAATTAGGTGGTGGGTATCAGCTCTGGAGTAGTTATATGGGTCCCATAACTCTCCAGTTAATTATGAACTCAGTTAAACCTCAAAATACAAATAAGAAAGGCAAATGAAAGAGCTAACGTATCATAATCATACTGGAATAGGCACGTGTCTCTGAAATGCAGTCATCAAACATGACACAGTAATTTTTTCAAATTGGTTGGGGTGCAGAGAAAAAATTTCGATAAGACCTGTGAGGTGTATTTTCATACTGAAATGTAATTTTGTTTTCAATGATAGATACATAGTAAATGGAGGAAACCTTCCATAGTACATCTTTGCTCCATGCTGAGTTTTTTACTTTGACCCACACTTCCATTCCTATGGAAACATAAGTTGAATCTTTACTGCAAAGAGCAGGAAGGCCTGGGAAGAGAGAAGCAGTAAGGAGGGAGGAGGGTGAGGAAGAGGGCAAAGTTAAGAGAAAAAGTCACACGCTTTTTTCTCAGTGGTGATTAGCTTAAGGCCCACAGCTTAGACTGTTGGCAGTCAGGTAGCTGTTTCCATGGCAACAAGAGGAGCAGCAGAGTTATCAAAATGTGATAAGTTACAAAGGCAGAAAGTAAAAATCACTATTTTGCGTGTAGAGCAAAAGATTCAGCAGCATTCCTTTTTTTTTTTTTTTTCTTCCTGGACAAGTTAGGTTTAAAGAAGGAGGACATTGAAAATCCTTGATTTTACCTGAAATACTAGATTATAAAGCTTTAGTGGAGCATTTCTTTTGTTCTTTTTTAAAAATGGACTGTTGATTCATAAGCTTAGCATTAATCATGTATTGTTAAAACCAGGTACCAGGATATGCAGGTTCCCACAAATTGCAACATGTCATCAAATTTGAGACAACCAAGATCCAGGGGACGTTAGAGCTTTCAGAATCCCTTTGAGTTAATGCTCAAACATATCATGCTGATCTGTTTTTCTACCTTGGTGAAATGCCTTGGCCTTTAGGGATGTTACTGAGTTATTAAAGAATATAAATTGAGAGAGAATGAATCTCAGATACATGAGTTCATTTTGGGTGCATGAATGTCTTTTTGAGAAACAAAGATGACAGACCTGACTGAGACTACCAGTGATCTTAAGGATGGGGAAGCTGTGCCACAAGGCAGAAAGTCTCCCTTCAAAGTTTCCATGTTTTAAATCTTAGGAATCAGGTCCATTCTACTTTTCTCAGGAAGCTGAATACTGATTGTGTTGTCCATCAATGTTTAGATTTTTCTTAAAGAGAGTTTTGCTATCTCAATCCCTATAGTGAATTTGAAACAAACCGTGTTTTTCTACCTGCTTGAAATATTCATGCCTGCACAAATGTCAAATTCATGTTGTAAAATTCTGCAGAAGACACCATAAATTTTGATAATCTATTCTAAATTAATTTAATCTGGGTGCATCAGTTAGATACCAGTTATAAAATGAAATTGGAAAAAATAAAAAAAAGAACCTCACCATCCAAATCATCCATTATATTAGGCACTCTGAAAGCATACAATTTAAATTGGGCTGATGTAAATGGTCGTATTAATTTTACATAGCAAGCATGGACAAATCCTTGACTTATGAAAATCATTAAGATGCCTAGTTCCATATATATGAAGAGTCTCATGGGCATTTTGGCATGGTGCAGAAATAATTGCTGTTTGAGAGAATATCTGCTCACAAAGTGGCTAACGCTTTTTCCTTTTCACAGTACATGAAGATGATGGGTGTGAACTCCTGCAGCCACTTTTTTGCCTGGCTTATAGAGAGTATTGGATTTTTACTGGTTACCATCGTCATCCTTATCATTATTCTGAAGTTTGGCAATATTCTTCCTAAAACAAATGGTTTCATTTTGTTCCTGTATTTTTCGGACTACAGCTTCTCAGTTCTTGCCATGAGCTATCTTATCAGTGTCTTCTTCAACAACACCAACATTGCAGCCCTTATTGGAAGCCTCATCTACATCATTGCTTTTTTTCCCTTTATTGTTCTGATTACAGTTGAGGATGAGTTGAGTTATATTGTAAAAGTATTCATGGTGAGTCAACTGTCACAACTGAATGGCTAGTGTGTGATAAGAATTGGTTCTTTTTATGCTTTTAGACTCTCAAACTAAAAGTTAATTTATCTAAATTGAAAAGTTCTGCAATTGCAAAATAAGCTTAAGTGTTCTAATGATAGTTTTTTCTATATCACTGAGTACTGTACAAACATAAGACAATGAAAACGAAACTTTCCCCCCCCAGTTGTTAAAATCATAGTATGTAATGCTGTTAAGAAATAATTTCTGAAGAAAGAATAATCTTTTAAAAACAATCATTTTAAAGATCATCACAAATTCTAACTTCTTTTCTGGTCCAACTCCTTAAATATCTTAAAGCCTTTATTACTGTAATTATTCACATGTGTGAATAATTTTCATGGGTTTGGTAACATACAATATAACTTATAGGCATAAAGACAAATGCACTGACAGCATATAATCAATTTTGAATTCTTTTCTGCCTTTTCAATTCAAAAGTATTGAATTAATTTAAGAATTTTAATGAAATCAATAAGAATAGTTTGAAATTTGGAAAGCAGAAAAATAAATCTCTTTGAGAGTCATATTGCAACTTTGGTGTTTATGGAAATGGAAAGTGTTAAATAACTTTCATTTAACATTGACTACTTTGGGTTAATGCAACATTAAATTTCTAATTTGTTACATTGTAAGTATTCAATCAATTCATATTTTAGTATATTTTAATTCATAGTACTTCTGTTACCTGTAATCAATTTATGAAGTAAAAACATCTTATGGCTTCTAACAGTTGATTTGATTTTAGTCTTAGCACTGCATTACCTTTTAATTACCTATTTTATAAATTGCTGAGTAACATTTAACTAAACTTAGATACATATTTTGGGTTTTTGGCAAATATTTTCCAAGTCATAATTTTCCTGATTTTGTTTTCCGCTATTCCCTCTTCTCTTCTTCAGAGGGGTAGTGTGCTTGGTACGGGACCTCTGGACCCGTACCAATGGGATCTCTCCATTTTTAAATACGCTTAGGGAGTTAGTGTCAATTTTATCTGTGTAAGTGTCCAAAGTTTTAAGTATGTTTAGATCCCTCTTGCACAAAACTTGTAAGAGCTATCATTGCTGTTTCATTTCTTCACAGAGCCTGCTGTCCCCAACAGCATTCAGTTATGCAAGTCAATACATTGCAAGATATGAGGAGCAAGGCATTGGTAGGCTCACTTCCTTTAAAACTAGATTTTATCCTTCACAACTGCAGTACATCTCGCAGAAGAATAAATACATGTGTTTACTTTTTAGGTCTTCAGTGGGAAAATATGTACAGTTCCCCAGTTCAGGATGACACTACCTCCTTTGGCTGGCTCTGCTGTCTAATCCTAGCTGACTCTTTCATTTATTTCCTTATTGCTTGGTATGTCAGAAATGTGTTCCCAGGTATGAACATACTTCCTACAGATATATTTTGTATAGTTTTCATGCTTATAAATCGGCTACTATGTATTTTTTAATATTTGATCTGCCATATATAGTCTCAAAAAAAAAAAAAAAAACATACAAACTTAAAACTACAAACTAACCAGAACTTTCCAGGACAAGATAGTGCACTGACTGGTGAATTCCTTCTCTGATGTTCCTTTAAAGGGTGGAGTGTATCAAGAAGCATGGAATCCAGTCTTTCCAATTGGGCACATGAGACATGATAAAGCAAAACCAATTCTCCTAATTCTGAGGAGAATTTACCAAATTCTAATAGAAAACACTAGTTAGAGCCCCTATTTTAGTTCTCAGGTCATCATTACTTTTAACATGCTTGAGAGCTTTTCCATTCAGCCTTACTGATATTTGTGTATTTCCTGGTGTTGTAGAATAGAAGAGTATCCTTCCATTTGCATAAGTTCTTATAAAAGACAAATGTGTAGAGACAGAAAGCAAATCAGTAATTGTCTAGAACTTGAGGTGGGACCAGGAGTTATCTGTACATGGGCATAAGAACACTTGTTGAAGCTGTAGGAATAGTCTAATAATGCATGGGTTGTGGTGATGGTTGCACAACTTCAGGTATTTACTAAAATCATCTACCTCTACACTTATTATAATGAGCAGATTTTATGGCATGTAATTATACCTCAATGAAGTTATTTTTTAAAAAGAATAAAAGAGAGGCTATCTTTTTTTGCTTTACTTTGGAAACAGACTACGCTTTAATTTGATATAGATCAAAAAAAAAGAAAGAAAGAAAATACTTTCTGAACCATATATAATGTTCTGTTGTTTAGCTTCTGATGCCTAATGTTAACAATCAGCTAATATTTATTCTTCCTAATACATTTTTATCACAGGTACCTATGGCATGGCAGCTCCGTGGTATTTTCCAGTCCTCCCTTCCTATTGGAAGGAGCGATTGGGATGTACAGACATGAAGCATGAGAAAAGCAATGGCCTTATGTTTACTAATATCATGATGCAGAACACCAACCCATCTGCCAGTAAGACAAGTAGGTCAACAACAAGCATTATTATGACAGAAGTGATATAAAATTTACATGACGAGTGATTTTAATTATGTTTTTCTAAATGGCAAAATTATCATCCTTTTAGTCATGGATGAATATGTCCACACATATGTGTTCAGACTCTTATGGAGATTAAATTGTGGCTTTTTCTGGGCTCATTAGCTCAGTTGGTTAGCATATGGCGCTAATTAGGCCAAGATTGTAGATCCCTTTGTGGTCCAGTTAGATTCACACAGAGAAAAAATTTGTTCCTTGGCCACAGTCTACACCCCTAACTCCAGCCATCTGTCACTAGTCAAAAAGAGTAACCAAGTTACAAATACAGATAATTTAGCATAACCCATCACCAACGCTGAACAAACAGTTTAAAGCTCATGACTTACATTGGGGGAGTAGTGCCATCTTCATAAGGTAAGGATGACCCATATCCATGGTCTATGTGTGGTGCCTAAAGCAGATGTGGATAGTAATCAATAAACTGGATTCTATAACCACAGATCTGAACTGGCCTTGTCACCGTAAAATCACATCTTGTAGACATTTTTTTTCCATTAGTTGGTATCATCCTGTCTGATCAGAGAACTTAGACTGCCTTTTAAATATTTGAGATCTGTTGAATCAAGGAGAATTCATTATTATGATAACGTAGTCTAAGACTACCCATTCTGACAGAGAGGTGTGATATGAGCCTTGGAGAATGTGGTTCCCCACCTCATTCATTCTTTAACTAAATGAGAAGGAGGCTGAAGGCTACAATAGATACTTTGTTTCCAGAGTTATTTTTACTTAGAGGCCTGTGTTGTTATAGTCTTCAGTTTTTAATTAAGGAAAAGTCTCTCTCTAGCTGCATTTTCCTTCTTTGTGAGCTTTGTAATTCTTCTCTTGATTTCCCTTCAGGTCCTGAGTACATGTTCCCCTCCAACATTGAGCCTGAACCTAAGGATCTCACAGTTGGGGTTGCCCTTCATGGGGTCACAAAGATCTATGGCTCAAAAATTGCTGTTGATAACCTCAATCTGAACTTCTATGAAGGACATATTACTTCATTGCTGGGGCCCAATGGAGCCGGGAAAACTACTACGATGTATGTTACTTTTTAACACTTATTGTCCTGGAAGCCTATTACTTAATATTTCCTCATTTCTTTCATAAAGAATAAAGTTACTACATCTCCGAGATAGATTAAGGTAGCTCATTTTGTTTACTATAAAATGGAGTCTAAGTCAGAGATCCCAATCTGAGACCTCAAAAGGCCACATCAGGCTGAACCAGTACTTCTTAAAAGTTTTAATTCAGTGCCAATATTTACAAATGGAGAGGTTTTCTAATAAAAAGAAATATTCTTCACATTCCTTGGATAATAGGATGTTCTGGCAATACTGGGTCCACGGTCTAAGGTGGGGACAATTGGTTGCGTCTTACTGGTGACTGTTCTCTTAAAGGGGACATCTGCTTTCTGATTTATTCCTGTTCCTCACAAATCTGCACTGTCGCATATGCCCAGTCTGCTTCATTTATTTGCATTTCTATTCTGGCCCATGTATAATTTTGAGTTTACACACTTTGCTATAAACACACTCAGCCCCAGCTGCTCCTTGCCTTGATTCATGAAGAAAGAAATCACCAGCTATCAGATATAGATCAAAAGGGCTAGGAGTGGTACATGAGCTGTTCTTTCTCACTCATGATTTAACTGATGTGTCCAAAAGGAGAAGAGACTCAAATGTTTTTAAAGTGACATCCTTTTGAATTTTTTTTGTGACTCACCTCCAGTGCTCCACATTCTTGGCTGGAAGTCAACGCTAAGCTGCTGTTTCTCTTTAGCTCTTATTTGAAAAAAAGTGTCAGTTGCTGGATATCCTACTTAGTATTATCATAAGTAAGCTCAGTGACTGCCAAAATATATTCAAATTAATTTTTCTTTTACAAATAAAAGGGGACAAAGTAAGGTCATGAAATGAGGGAACATGCAGCTACTCTTATTTATATGGCCTGCTTAAATTCAAAGTTGGCTTTCTAGTGAAAACATAGCGATTTAGTGCTTAAAAGCAGGTTTCTAATAGGCAATAAGAGACCAGCGAAGAAAAGAGAAGAAGGTTTTTTGAAGAAGCTGTAATTTTAGCTGAGAAAGTCCTAATTTTATTCTTCTGAATATGAAGAATGAGTTGCTTATATTTCAAGGTGTTTTTGTGGGAAGAATTGCGTATATGATTGATTCCCTATTAAATCCACAATAGTCATTTAGGGTTCACTATATACAAGGTACAAGGTACTAGTTAGGTACTAGAGACAGTGGTGGAAAAATGGATCCTTTGCATGACCTCATGGAGCTTACATGTTACTGGAGAAGATGGATATTAAGTAATTGCTCAGTTTATTAACCATCTGAAAAATGATAAGCAATTGTCTACTAAGATAGAGAATAATCACAGTGTAGATAAAGGGACTGAAAGTGACCAATGTTCACATGGGAAGGAGAGTGGTGTGGTCAGGAGCAAGTGGTGGTGTGGCTTGCACTGTGGTGTGGCTGGGAAAATGGGACATATGGGCAGAGGTTGAAAACAGAGATAGGAGGAGGATGCAAACACAGCTTCTGGATTCTAGGCTTGTGCAACCAGTATTTGGATTCATCGTATGGTGAAAGAGGAACGTCAGTGGGGGCACAGAGTTGAGGGCAAAGATCCTGAGTTAAATTTTAAACATGTTGAGTTTGAGGGTCCTGTAAGGTGTCTTATGGAGAAGTGATACTGTCTTCTGGATATACAGTGCAAATCTGGATCTGAGTGGTGAGGTCTGGGCTAAAGATATAAATTTGAGACTCCACGACTCATAGATACCATCTGATGCCAGGGAGGTGCATGAGTTTGCTCAAGGAGAGAGCATACTTGGCAATTAAAGTATGTGACCATTTCTGTCATTACTACGGCCACCACCCCTCCCCATCATTGTCACTGTGTAGTGTTTATGTAACACTCTAAATAATTAAAAGCTTAAAAGTCACTCAATGTTTGTTCTCATGTAATACCATTTTATTTTATAGCTTGGTCTTACCTGAGGAGATACACTGTAATACTGTTTGCTAATGAATGAGATATATTTAGTTCTAAAATCTAACTTAAATGCTTGGTTGATACCTAATTTATCATTTCTTCATTTTCAGCTCCATGTTGACTGGGCTTTTTGGGGCTTCAGCAGGCACCATCTTTGTTTATGGAAAAGATACCAAAACAGACCTACACACGGTACGGAAGAGCATGGGGGTCTGCATGCAGCACGACGTCTTGTTTAGTTACCTCACTACCAAGGAACACTTACTCCTGTATGGCTCCATCAAAGTTCCTCACTGGACTAAAAAGCAGCTGCATGAGGAAGTGAAAAGGTCAGCATAGTGGCAATCAGGACATGCACTGGTAACGCCTCTCAAAAAGACGTCAAGCTATGGTAATGATAATGCCTGTAGGAAACATTTGGTCACAAAAGAATTGGTTTTAGTTTTTCTACTTTTCCGGTATTGTATATATTTTATGTCATCATCATCACGAGCCAATTATTGTACTGAAACTGTTTAACTTTCTTCATCTCGGGCTACCATATTGCCCCAAATCCTCTGTTTCTAATGGCTACAACATCAGACCAAGCCTGCTAACTGGACACCTACCTTCTCCTCTCCCTTATACAGTTTATCCTTCAAAGAGCAGCCTGGGTGACCTTTTTAAAAGACAAATCAGGGGATGCTGGGGTGGCTAAATCAGTTGAGTGACCGACTTCATTCAGCTCAGATCATGACATTGAGGTTTGTGAGTTCAAGCCCTGCATTGGGATCTGCACTGACAGTGTGGAGGCTGCTTGGGATTCTCTTTATTCTCTCTCTCTGCCCCTCCCCACTCATGCTTCTCATGCTTTTCTCTCTCTCTCTCTCTCTCTCTCTCTCTCTCTCTCTCTCTAAAAATAAGTAAATAAACTAAAAAAAAAAAGACAAATCAGACCGTGTAACTCCAGGGTTCAAAGTCCTTTATGGCATCCCACCACATTCAGTGTTGAACTCAGTAGAGGCCAAGAGACCCTACAAGACTTGCCCCCATCTCACTTCTGATGTCATTTCCTTCTAGTTTTCCTCCATTCACTGTGCTCTAGACACTGCCTAAGTCACACACTGGCTTATACTCCCGCCACAGGGCTTCTCACTTATTGTTTCCTCTACTTAGAGCAGCCTTCCCCAGACAGCTGTTTGACCCACTCCTCCATTTTCCTAGTCTCTGATTAAATATCACCTTCTCTGAGGGGATGACTGTATATATATATATGCTTAAAATAGCATGCCCCAGGCACTCCTTATCTCATGTACCCTGCTTTATGTATTTTTTATTATACTTGTTACCACCTGGTGAATTATAAACATACTTGGGAATATGTTTATTGACCAAATTTTATCTGCATCCTTCCCAATACATACACATACTAGATAGAACCTAATCTCCTTATGGGTAGGAATATTGTCTTCTCACTACTTTCCTCCAGTAGCTTAAACAGTCTGGCACAAAACAGGCAGGCCTTCCCTAAGTATTTTTCAATGAACAAATAAAAAAATGAGCCATGTATTCCCTTGTGTTGTTTTCTGGGTATCAATTTTGAACCTCCAACTAGACGATAAACAATAAAAAACCGTATCATGAATCCTTAATAGTGTATTGTACCTTGCTGAGCACATAATAGTTGCTTAGTAAATACCTATTACTTAAAGTACTTATTGTATTTTTTCAATATTCAAATATTTTCTCTGTCAAAAATAACCACCATACATTATTTTTGAAGGACGTTAAAAGATACTGGACTATACAGCCATCGTCATAAGAGAGTTGGCACTTTGTCAGGAGGAATGAAGAGGAAGCTATCCATATCTATAGCTCTTATTGGTGGATCACGGGTGGTCATTTTGGATGAACCATCCACTGGAGTTGACCCATGTTCTCGCCGAAGTATATGGGATGTTATATCCAAGAACAAAACTGGTATGAGGACCTTCTTATAACTTGTCCACCCAGCAGTCATAACTTTGTCCTCTGGGATGCTTGCAACCAAGCCTACACCTTTTCTGTTTAGAAGCCCTGTTAAAAGTCTCAGATGGAGTCTTCCCCTTCCCAAAGTCTTCTCTTCCCGCCATTAAATTTCTGGGTTTATTAGTTAATATCCCTGTAGTGCCCCCTGTGAGTTGAGTCCACTGGCCTTTTTGAGAGCATGCAAAAAGATAGAAGTCCCAAATTCTGCCTACAGGAGCTTAGAATCTAATTAGAGACATCAAACATACACAAACGAAAATAAACTGAAAACAGACTAAACAAGTGCTAACAGGATGTGAAGCAAAGAAGCAATCAGAGTGGAGTGGATTAATCAGAGAGGAATATTCAAAAAGTCTTGAAAATTATTGCTTCTTCATAGTGAAAAAAGTGGGGGAGAGAGACAGGCAAAGAGAGAAAGAATGGAAATGAAGACAAAGGAGCAAACTAAGGAAGGAGTTGCTAACACGTGCCTCTGACTGATGGACATTCAGCCATACAGCAAAGGCAATGCCTTTTCGCTGCCGACTTATGAGAAAAGAGCCCTGTATATTTAGCAACACCCCTTCCAAATTTCTCCTTGTTTATTTTGAAAGCTCCTTCTGGTCAGTTTTTCAGTTAACTCATAAAACGTGCTTCATCTCCTCATAAATCACAGGATTTACTCGTGCTAACTCTGTATATCTCAGGAGCTGTGTCTTCATTTTTCATTCTCAGTTGTTCTTCTCTGTATTTTCAAGCCAGAACAATCATTCTGTCCACGCACCACTTGGATGAAGCTGAAGTGCTGAGTGACCGCATAGCCTTCCTGGAGCAGGGCGGGCTGCGCTGCTGTGGGTCACCATTTTACCTCAAGGAAGCGTTTGGGGACGGGTATCACCTCACGCTCACTAAGAAAAAGGTTTGTAAGAGAGAAAGTGTACCTCATGACAGGGGCATGAATTACTATTTTTTGTGAAATGGAGGCAGAATCTCTCCAATTTTATTAACTGCTAAAATTCATCATTAATATGTTAGTTTCACACTTCTCAAACCCATGGAAGCATCGGAACACCCGAAGACCTTGATTAAACCCACATTTCTGGCCTCACCCCAAGAGTCTCTGATTCAGTAGGTCTAGGATGGGGTTCTAGAACTGACTACCTTTATAACAAGGGTCCGCATGATGTGGATGCCACTGGTCCGGGATCACACAGGGAACCGGGATACTTGGTCAAAAAGGATCTACATCCTAAGTTTGCTCATATGGAGGATCAGCCTTTTAGTTTCCCTAGCATTTTAGCCTGTAGGGCTAAAAATTAGATTTTTTGCATTAAAGCAAATAAAGAGAATATGTAGTTGTGTATTCACTTTCTGATCAGTACCCCTCAAGTGGCAGTGTAAAGACTAACTCAAGCCAAAGGTGCTTTTACATCTTTGAAGGACAGCAGTGGTGACTAAGGATCCCTGGACCACCTAAAATATCGTATGATTATCAATTCTATGCAAGATGTGTATGCTGTTAGGTAGGCTTTGACTACCACCATTTATTTTACATCTGATCATCCTAATGTGACTTCCAAATGAAAAGCAATGTATTGTTATATTCATTAATTCATTAAGAAATGTATGTATTAGGTATGTAATATTAGGTATATAATACCTGAGATTACAGAACTGATGATATTAACATCTCTACCCTCGTGGAGTTTATATTCTGATAGAGTATGGGGGATTCGATGATAGTGTTGTTAAGTGTGTTATTAAGTCTCTTAGCAGGTGGCGAATGCTAGGGTAGAAATAAAGCACAGGAGGGGGGATGGGAATGGTGAGCAGTGCCCTTTTAAGTAGGGTAGGAAGAGAAGGGGCTCTGAGAAGATGACAGTTGAGCCAAGAGTTGGGACTTGGGAGAGAAGGAGCCATGTCACTATCTCAGGGCAAAAGAACAACTATTGGGAAGGCCCTGAGGAGGGTGTGCCTGAGTTCGAAACACTCTGACAACACAGAGAGGCTGCTGTGGCTGGAGCAGAGCAGGTAAGAGCGAGGTAGTGGGCAGGGAGGCTAAAGAAGGGACAGGGGGAGGCGGGAGAATGGAGCCAATAAAATAGTGACTTATAGAGCACGCTAGGGACCCCTGTGGGACAGGAAACACCAGAGGAGGGATGTGTCATCTGACTCAGGTCTGAATGTCTTGAAAGAATCTCACCACCCTCTGATTAGGGCCCTTGGGCATCAGTACAGTGTAAAGACGAAGGAGTGTTCAACTTCTGTTTTTGTATCTAGACTCCAAATCTAAGTGCAAATACAACATGCGACACAATGGCTGTGACAGCAATGATCCGATCACACCTCCCTGAAGCCTACCTCAAGGAGGACATCGGCGGAGAGCTTGTGTATGTGCTTCCTCCATTTAGCACCAAAGTCTCAGGGGCCTATCTGTCACTCCTGAGGGCGCTGGACAATGGCATGGGTGACCTGAACATCGGGTGCTACGGCATCTCAGACACCACCGTGGAAGAGGTACATTTCTTTTTTTCTTAAGGCTGATATAACTTGCTGTTCCCTTAAATATACACAGTTCTTTAAAAAGAGAAAATATTTTAAAATAAACATTTTACAAAATCAGAAAATCTTAAAACTATCTCAATACCATTTTTATGTAAGACTGACTTTTGAAAACAGACCTGTTTTCTACCCAATTAGAGAGCATGTATCTTTTATATACCGAAATGTTTACTTAGAGGAATGAAGGGGATGAGTGAAATCGGGGAAGGGGTGGTTAAGAGATATAAACTTCCAGATATAAAATAAATAAGTCAGGGAGATGAAAAGTACAGCATAGGGAATATAGTCAATAATGTTATAATAACATATGGTAAAAAAAAATGTTCATTTAAAGTCACTATAAAAATATTTGCTTATGATCACACTTGTCTCAATGTGATAAAAATTTAAAATCAAAATTGAGCTTAGAGACTAGAAAGGGCATGCATGTTTTATGTTAATGAAGTTTTCTGGCTTCTCTTTCTAGGTCTTTCTGAATTTGACTAAAGAGTCACAAAAAGATAGAGATATGACTCTTGAGCACTTAACACAAAAGAAAATTGGAAATTCCAGTACCAACGGCATCTCAACTCCCGACGATTTATCTGTGAGCAGCAGCAGTTTCACAGACAGAGATGGTATAAATCTAATGTGTATATTTTGCTTAATTCCAGTAAATGACATAAATGAGAAAAATCATAGGACAAAATTCAGCTTCAGATTTTCTTTCTAAATTCAGAATAAAGAAGGACACCTGGGTGGCTCAGTCGGTTAAGCATCCGACTTCGGCTCAGGTCATGATCTCACGGCTTGTGGATTTGAGCCCCACATCGGGCTCTGTGCTGACAGCTCAGAGCCTGAAGCCTGCTTCAGATTCTATGTGTCCCTCTCTCTCTGCCCCTCCCCTGCTTGCGCTTACGTCTCTCTTTCTCTCTCTCTCAAAAAAGTAGACATTAAAAAAATCAGAATAAAAAAGTAAGCTTTATTTTTTTAATCTCCCAAGTATTTATTAAACAAAATCAAGTTCTCAAAATGTTTTGAAGAACGTGAAAGAACTTCCTCATTAGCATGGTGGTATGTATTCCTTACACCCACAAGAAGTCAATTTTTTTAATGAGTATTTTTTTTTAATTAATTATTTTGAGAGAGAGAGTGCGAGCAGGAGATGGGCAGAGAAAGGGGAAGAGAGAGAATCCCAAGCAGGCTCCATATCGTCAGTGCAGAGCGCAATGTGGGACTCGATATCGCGAACAGTGAGAGCATGACCTGAGCTGAAATCAAAAGTTGGATACTGATGGGGTCACCCAGTCGCCTCCCTGGTAGTCGTTTTTAACATGTAATTTACTACAGTTTCAGATTTGTGTTTAACAAATTAAAATCCTTCCTGTAATTGGTGCTGTCCAACAATGGACAAAGTTACCTTGCAAGGTAGCTGACTCACCAACAGACATATTCAGCAGAAGAGTCATAAAAAAAAAAAAAATGCTAAAAAAAGAGGCATCATTCTTTATGGGACCTTATTGGAAAATATGTCTAATCTTCCCCTTCTGTGAACAATTCAGGCTCTGAGAAAATGCTTTTGGGGGGAGGGTTTCAGATTTGATGAAGTTGGACTCAGTACCTAAGAACCTATAGTGATAGGTTGTCACCCTCAATTCTTCACACAAGATACATTTCAGAAATCGTGTTTCTTGATAGGACTTTGAGGAATTGGGCTCCTTTGAAAATAACTTTTCTCCTCTCTTATTCTTTTTCTGACAGTTAATTTATGCCTTTGGAAACACTATTTACTTAAGGAAGCAGATAGTAAAATGATATATAAATTATGGAATAGTCATTTCAACAGTTTGCTTAACTTGGAAAAAATCTCTAGGAACAGAACTTTTAATTAAACATTTGCGTGACTATAAAATTTAGAGAAGATCTTCTCTGATGTTTGCATAGTTCTGGAACTTGGGAGTCTCATTTGTCCTCTGCCATATTCCTCATTTATCATCTTTTGGGGAATATAATTGTCAAGCCCATGGCATTGAGGACTTTGATTAGAAAGTGGTCATCTGCTTCAGGAAGTAAATGTTATGTATTTGCCTCTGCATTTGTCTCATAATTTGAAACTACTCTTCAGTCAAAATGTTTCCCTCATTGACATTATCTTTTAGAAAGCACATTTGCTCCATTTGATACACCTGTAACTCATCCACATGTAATTTCTCAAGAAACAGAAAAGCATACTAATTAACTTAAAATATTCAGCTCCTTCTACAATTCCCCTTTGCAGAGATATGAGTTTGCATTTAAACTTGTTCACTCTGTTTAATTGGAATTCATTTTAAATTAAGCAGCTTTGTATTTTTCCTTATCAGCTAAATGAAGATCATGATTTTTTGTGCTGCATAATTTGTGATGGAGAATTAAAAATATCCACAGAGTTGACGGTCATCTTATCACATGTAGAGGAGTGCTTGGCATCAGGCCCTTGGAGAGAATGTTATATTTTTAGAGGGGGCTGTGGAATTATCAGTTGTAAGAGCACAATTGAGGGGACAACAGTTTATGGCCTCTACAGCTGCTCTTAATTCATTATCAGAAACCATGGAATTTTTCTCCACACCTGAAGAACATTTCAGGGGTGGGAGGTGGGGGTTGTAAACATCTTTTTCCAATGAGTTCTTTTTTGTGACACTAGTGGTAAAAATGGAGTTTTGAAATGGCAGATAGAATCAGTCCAGATTTCTAAAGAGAAGGTAATGAATATTTGAACTAGAATCATACTTTTGAAGAGAATGTTTCCCTTTTCCCAAGTTTAAGGTGAATTCTTTGGGCCTCACGTTGGAATGCAAGCCAAGAAACTTACAATCACTAAATTACCCACAGTAGGAGTGAGTTTTTAGACTAGGCAGCTGTTTTGGCTTCTGCTTATCTTTTTTTAAAACTGAAGTTATACATTGTATTAGTTTATGTCATATGAGTTTTAGGTGTCGGTTTCTGGGTTTCTGTTTATCTTATTGGAATTCAGTCTCTTGATAGAAGCTACCTTTTGAGTCTTAGTATAATTAGCAGTACATACCGAGAAAACATTATGACTTTGGAGATTAGGGACACTATTCATTTATAAAATTGTAAATATCTCACTTTGACATGTAAAACTACTATGGGTGTAACTAATCTTTTAGTGTATAGTGATTTGTAATTCACAAAGCTTTTTTATGTATGGCTCTATGACTTGGAGAGGCTCAGGCCCAAGGTTGAAAAACAAAGAGCTGAACCTCAAATCAGAACCTTCGAAATATAAGCTTTTCATATCACATCACATTATACCATCCATCCATGATTTTTGAAGTTACTCTATTACTTGATTTATCGGGATTACCCAGAACCATATCAAATCTCTCTCTCTCTAATCAGACAAAATCCTGACAAGAGGTGAAAGGTTGAATGGTTTTGATCTGTTACTGAAGAAGATCATGGCGATACTCATTAAGAGGTTCCACCATACCCGCAGAAACTGGAAAGGTCTCATTGCTCAGGTTATTCTCCCCATCGTCTTTGTAACCACTGCCATGGGCCTTGGCACACTGAGAAATTCCAGCAACAGTTATCCAGAGATCCAGATCTCCCCATCTCTCTACGGTACCTCTGAACAGACAGCCTTCTATGCGTAAGTTTCTTTCTTCCAAAATGTTTCCCCAGTGCCTGCGGAGGCCTCAGTGTACCTCAGTGAATGCATGAAATGCTGAAGAATAAAGAATTATGAGGCACTGTACCTGATTCTGCCAAAGGAATGGACAACTTGATTTATAGCAACATGACACTTCTGTTGCCAACAGATAACTTTAAGAGCTTTTGTGTTTGTCTAAAAATAAAGTTATAGTATGTCTTTATTTTTAATGCCTAGACTTTCATCAAGAAAGCCTGGTTAGGTGTGGCTTCCCAATCTGTTGTTATATAGAGCAAATAACTTTTTTTTTTCAGCCTCACAAGTATTGGATAGTAATTTTTTTTCAGCCTCACAAATATTGGATAGTAATGTAAGAACCCTGTATAATATAATATTACATATATACAATAGGTGATCACTAAATGCATATAATGATTAGGAGAATAACGAGGCAGCCAAATAGAGCCATGTGCTTATTTTTTTCCCATGATACTTTTTTTTTCCCTGCTACTGAGTCTTTCTTGGATTTTTAAGAAAACTGTCCTTTGGACAGCATATTTTATTTTCCAAATTATTCATAAACATGACTTTAATATGGAAGACTAGTGGAGTATCAAGGATTTGTTTCTATCCTTTATATCATAGGAATTCTCACCCAAGCACAAAGGCACTGGTCTCAGCAATGTGGAGTTTCCCTGGCATTGACAATATGTGTTTGAACATCAGTGATCCGTAAGTGGTTCTTGTTTTTTTTTTTTTGCTTTTTTGTTTTTGACACTCAAGTTGTGTGCGTACATGTGCATGCATGTGTATGCGCACACACGCACGTGTGTGTGGGTGTGTGTTGTATGCTGGAGAAGGGCAGCAGCCTGAGAGAAATCTGTATTTAACAGATTTTAGTTCATTCCGTAGCTATGCTATGCTGTAACAGTGAACAGTAGGTGCTTTCTAACCTAAAAAGTTTCTTCCTGTGCATATTTTTGTTTAACAAACAACCCTGTGAATTATTAATCCATTTTTAAGATGAAGAAACTGAGACTCATATGGACTGAGATACTTGTCTAAAAATATCTAGACGGTAAGTTGTGCAGCTAAAGCTGGGATGCAAGTCTTCTGACTCTGTTTTTGCACTAGGTAGTATTGCTTATTCAAAATTCCAAGATAATACACAACGCATGTAAACCTGACATTGGTATATTCTTTTGCTAAGGTTGGAGAACAGGATGAATGAGCAGAGAAGAAAGGGGTCAAAAAGCCCCATCCTGCCTCATTAAGACAATTCAATGAGCTTTGGTTTCAACACTGTTCAATCAATAAGTGCTGTCTCTAATCCCTCACAAAATGTCAAATCACTTGAAAATGGTAGCATAATGTATATTTGAGTTATGAAAAACCAGTAAACTGTACCTAAGACTATACATCTGAATTTAATACCCAATACTCGCTTATATACTCATACATAAATATGAGAACACACACATACCTCGCTTTAATATCATTTTTACTTGCAGAAGGTGCTTAACGAGAGGCAGTCTAGGAAAATGGAACACCAGTGGGGAGCCGATCACTAATTTTGGTGTTTGCTCCTGTTCAGAAAATATCCAGGTAAGATGGAATTTCATTTCAGTGAAGTAGGAGAAAGAAAGGAATAAATATTGAAACTTGAAAGATCTATCCAGGTTGCCAAAGAGTCAGTATAATTTCATTTTATGGAAGCTAGTAGCTCAGAGATGTGGAGCAGGGCAGCTCAAAAATATTGCCTTTGAACTTCAGGTCACTGTTTTAAATCCATCTCAGAACAAATTTCCAAAGGCAGGTAATTCGACGACAGTCTTTGTGGAAACCAACTAAAAATGAAATTTTGGTCTCAGTTCAGTTCTAACCGGAAAGCTCTATGTTTCAGACAACAAAGCCAACCATAACTGCCATATCTAAAAACACAGTGAGACTGTTTGGTGGTTAGCTGGCAAGTCAGTAATGTGTAAATCCAGAACAGAACTCCATTTCTAAGGAGCACCTCCAGCCTGCAAGAAAAACCCATGTCCTGAAAGAAACAGAAAAGATTATCCAACCATCCCTTACCCCGTCTGTATTTTATAGATACACACCTTCCTTTTCTAAGCCTGTCAATTCAACATACTTTTAAGAAAACCAAATTCGCTGGGAAAATGAAACATTGTGGAAGAGAAGAAGTCACTGTTCATTTCTGAGAGTGACTATGTTGTCAACTTACTTTCCCATAGGAACGGAATCTAGCAATGTTTTAATAGTGTCACATGATTCAACCCTACATTGTTTGTACAATATTTTAGAATGAAACTGTTTTCTGTAAACACAACCTATTTTTGTGTTTGCATGCAAGAGAGTTACAGTAAGAGCTGGGATCCCACAAGCATCTTTTGGAATCCTTGCATATTTCAATATCAGTCTTACCCAGTACTCAAAGAGTTTCCTAATCCCTCATGTAATTAGTTAATTTCTGAAAATTCCTCATGTATTTTCTTTAGTTCACAGTAAGAGTCAACTAACTTAGTATTTAAAATTGGAATACAGATAAATTTCGTTAATCAAAGGAAAAGAGAGAGAGAGAGAGTCAAAGCAAGAAAGAGACTTTTTAATGATAGAACAATCTGATGGTTATCAGAGGGGGTGGGGTGGGGGGATGGGTGAAATTAAGGAGTGCACTTGTGATGAGCACAGGGTGGCGTATGGAACTGTCGAATCACTATATTGTACACTGAAACTATTATAACACTGTATTTTAACTAACTGGAATTAAAATAGAAACTTAAAAAAATAAAAATAAATAAATCACCAAATACATATATGTATTATATATAAATATTTTATACATATAAATGTACAGTATACTATATATATATATATATATATAATGTGTGACAGTACCTACAAATACTGAAGATACATGATCCTATGGGATCAGCAATTCCATTTCTGTTATATACCCATCAGAAGTGTGAATACGTTCACCAAGAGGCATATACTAGAATATTCATAGCAATACTATTTGTAATAGCTACTCAGATTCCCACCAACAGTAGAGTGGATAAATCAAATGTAATCTGTCTTCACGCTGGAATTCTGTATACAGCAAAATGAGAATGATTAATCTACAACTACACACATCAAATGGAGGATGCTCACAAATGAATGATGAGTGGAAAAAGCCAAATACAAGAGAATATATATAATACAATTCCATTTATATAAAGTACAAAAACATGCAAAACTCTTCTGTGCTTGTTACTTTGGGAGTGGTAGTTGTTCTGTTTCCTGATCTGGTTTCTGGTTACATGGTTGTGTTCCTTTTGTCAAAATGTATCAAGCAGTGTACTTATATGTGCTTTTCTGTACATACAATTCAACAAAAGATAAAAGCTAAAAAACTACATTGCATACATAAGTGTGTCTCTAATTATTTGCGGAACAAGTAGCGTTCTAGAAATGTGATGTTCAAGTTGATCCGACCTGACGTAAGGTGAAAGTCAGCATTTATTTTTTAGAGCAATCTGCACCTCGATGTTCTCAGGGCACACTTGTGGTCCAAGCCTCAGGCTCTGGGACATCGTGTGAAGGGATGGAAGGAAAAATTGGAAAAGTGCTAGGCTTCTCTGGCTTTATGTCAGAGAAGCATGGGAAGCTTCAGTGGAAAGTAAGTGGTCAGGAAGTGCAGAAAGCTAATACACATACAAGTAAGTGGTTAAAACTAAGCTCTGAGGTTAGTTAATAGTGATGTACCAATACATTTAATTTTGACAAATGTATGATAGTAATTTAAGATGCTAACAATGGGGAAAACTGGGTGAAGGGTATACAGAGACTCTCTGTATTAAATTTTAAATATATCTATGTGTGTCTATAGACATATATAAGCACATTTGCAATATATATAAACTTTATTTTGGAATAATTTTACATTTACATATGTAAAGAATAGATTTAGATTTATTTAAAATTAAGTTATGTAGATTTAGATATATGTAAACTTGAACTTTTATACCAAGGTTTGTACCTTCAAAACAATACAACACACACTTTCATCCACTGCTGTCACCTGAGAACTTATGTCTGTCTGTTAATGTTTTCTTTTCAATTCAGAGCAAATGTTTTTTTGCTTTCCCGTAAATCATTGAGTGAATTTTAAGTCATCTTAGAGTTTAATCAAACTTGTCAGTACAGTGAAAAGAAAATCACACGTTGGTTAACTTGTATTCTTTTTGGCTTCAAGTGAGTCGTAAACCTATGCATGTGCTCCGCTATTTGGTCTAATTTCTTGGCATGGGAAGATGTCTTCCTCTTCAAAGCTCTTCAGAGTCAGAAGACGGTCTTATCAGACTCTACCTGTTGCAATAATAGACAAATCATGAGACCAAACCTTCTTGATATTGTCTATTTGATTTGCAAAGAACTTAATTTTTAACTTTATTTTTCAGGAGTGTCCTAAATTTAATTATTCTCCACCTCATAGAAGAACTTACTCTTCTCAAATAATTTACAACCTCACTGGACACCGCTTGGAAAATTATCTAATATCAACTGCTAATGAATTTATGCAAAAAAGGTAAAAATACTCTGTTTATGACATTTAATTTAGCCTGTCTTGCTTTCAAATTTTAATGGTAACTGCTTCTTGAACTTGAGACAATACATGAAAATTTCTATTGATTATTTACCCGGTTAAAGTCTCTATTTTATCTAAATAATCTTATGTATTAAACCTTTAAAAAAAATTTTCAGTTCCCTCAAATTAAGACTCATTTGAGGAAATTGAAAAGCTTTGTTTTTTAACAAAAGTGTATTGTTAAACTTGTACATTTTTTTTTCCCTTGAAGCAATAACGTTATTGACTAGATTATGCCAATTTGGACAGTTTTAAGGCATAGTTTTAGGTGACAATTGGCCTTATTTACAATATGAATATCTCAGATTTAGATTATGATATCTGTGTGTGGATAAAATGTGTCCATATGTGACAAGGCCACAGGCCTTGTACCTAAGCCACCTAAACATTTGCTATGGATGTAAGGTTGGTAGGCTTCTATTTGGGGTACTGTGGATGGACCTGGAAGACACTATGCTAAGTGAAATAAGCCAGACACAGAAAGGCAAATACTGCATGATCCCACCTATATGTGGGAACTGAAATAGTCAACTCACAGAAGCAGAGAGTAGAATGGTGGTTGCCAGGGTCTGGGGATCAGGGAACATGGGGAAATGTTGGTCAAGGGCTACAAAGTTTCAGTCATGCAAGAGATTCTGGAGAGCTAATCTACAGCAATGTGACTGTAGTTAACAATACAGTATTGTAGACTTGAAATGTGCTAAAAGGATAGATCTTCAGAGTTGTCACTACACACACACCCACACACACACACGTGCATGCATGCTCATACAAAAAGAAAACGGTAACTATATGAGGTGATGGATATTTTAATCAGCTTGATTGTGGTGATTATTTCACAGTGTATACACATATCAAACCATCAAGTTGTACAGCCGAATATATACAATTTTTATTTGTCAGTTGTACCTCAGATAAAGTTGGGTCATGGGGAGTTGGTCATCTTGTAATAGCTATATAGTTTTCTCCTTTCCTTCATCTCTTCCGTCTTTTATTTCTCAATGTACATAACTGACTGATGTTCACTGTAAAATAATTACAAACTACATATACGCAGAAAGAAAAAGGAATCTCTCTATATCCACGTATAACCACTATTGATTGTATATCCTCCAGACATTTTCTAGACACAGATACCTGTAAATATTTTCAATTATAAGCATTATTATTATAAGCAGGCATTTTATTATAAACAAACATTTCTAAAACCTGCTTTTTAAAAAATAAGGAATATACTGCCATGTTCTTTGTGTGTCAAAAGTATAGCTCTGTAGATCACATTTAGGATGATAGTCACAAGATTAGTCTAGTGTGACTAATTTATTTAACTCAACCATATTTAACTCAACCATAATTTGGGATATTTAATCTGTTCTTAAAATTACTGCTTGGTTTTTTAAGTCCACTTTTTATTTTCAAGAGACTATGAACTGACAAGCACCAGGCAATTATATAGGCACGATTCACCTTCAAATACCCAAGAAGAGAAAAAGTATATCACCAGGGGACAAACCAGGGGGGAAAGTTTGGAGAATAAAAGAAATGAAGCCATTTGAAAAAAGATGAGAACTGATCTAATATCACCTTAGTGATAAATTACTTCTTTAAAAAGGAATGTTAAGGGCAAAAATACTATAATTTTTGAGATGGTGCATGATCCAGGTAAGTTGGCAGAATTGGTTAGATTATATATCACTTATTTTCAGAATGATTAGTCCACATTTGCAATTGCTTAAAATGACTTTTTACTTCTAGTTACAGTGTCTACCTTAGACTAAAATATAATAAAAGATCAATAAAAAAGTAAAATATTTGTCAGGCAGTATTTATTTCATGCTATAAATGCGTTCCTAATGGAAAGAAAACATTGAGCCTTTAGTTAAACATTTTAGATCTATGTATAAATGTTTTCTCCATTAAAACAAATATAAGTTTTGTTATTCTTATATATAGGTATGGAGGTTGGAGTTTTGGGTTGCCTTTGACTAAAGACCTTCGTTTTGATATAACAGCAGTTCCTGCCAATAGAACACTTGCTAAGGTAAATTATGACCTTCCCTCTGGGATGTCATACAAGTGAGAATGTGAACTTGAAATGCTCAAGCATTTTGATGAAGTAAAAATAAAACATGAGTGCAATCAATTTGAGAAGCGTTTGGCATAATGCTTTCCCCATAGCACTGGGGTTCCAGTCCTGTGTATTTACCCCAGGGAAACTTGGATACACAAGTACCGGGATACACATACAAAAATTTACAAAATAGTGTTTCTTACATTAGCTGAAACAGAACCCGAAATGTCCGTATACAGCAGAATAAATGAATTGTTGTATCATTCAGTAGAACTTTCAGGAGGTGCCTGGGTGGCTCAGTCGGTTAAGCATCCAACTCTTGGTTTCAGCTCAGGTCATGGTCTCACGGTTTCTGAGTTTGAGCCCTGCATCAGGCTCCATGCTGACAGCTCGAACCTTCTTGGGATACTCTCTCTCTCCCTCTCTCTCTGCTCCTCCCCCGTTTGTTCTTTCTCTCTCTCTCTCAAAAAACAAACAAAACAAAAAAACAAAGAATTTTCAGCAGTGAAATGAGCTTAGTTCCATAAGTAGGTAAATATCCCAAACATTATTAATAAGCAAAAGAACACTTAACTATCATTGCATTTACTATAAACTTTAAGAGTAGGCAAAACTCGGGGCTCCTGGGTGGCTCAGTCAGTTAAGTGTCCGACTTCAGCTCAGGTCATGATCTCACAATTTACAAGTTCGAGTCCCGCATCGGGCTCTGTGCTGACAGCTCAGAACCTGGAGCCTGGTTTAGATTCAGTGTCTCCCTCTCTGTCTGCCCCTCCCCTGCTCATCCTCTGTTTCTCTCTCTCTCAAAAATAAATAAACATTAAAAAAAAATAAAAAGAGTAAGGCAAAACTCAATCATATTGTTTAGAGAGACTATTGTGATTTTGATTTTGAAGAACACAGAATTCCGGAGATGTTCTGGATACTGGCAATTTTTGTTTCTTTTTTAAAAATTACTTTAAAGTTTATTCTGGGGAGGGGGGAGAGAGAGAGAGAGAATCCCAGGCATGCTCGACACCATCAGTGCAGAGCCCAACGTGGGGCTCAAACTCACAAACCATGAGATCATGACCTGAGCCAAAGTTGGAAGCTTAACCAACTGAGCCACCCCCACCCAGGCATCTCCAGTTTTTCTCTCTTAACCTGAGTGATTGTTCAATGGTTGTACTCCTTTCATCATTTTTTGCTAAACTGAACATTAATGTCTTATGCGTTTTTCTTTACATATATATTATATGTGTTTATCCTTGTTTCTTTTTTTTTTAATGTTATTGAAAAAGAGAGACAGAGCACGAGGAGGGGAGGGGCAGAGAGAGAGGGAGACACAGAATCCAAAGCAGGCCCAAGGCTCTGAGCTGTCAACACAGAGACAGACGCGGGGCTCAAACTGGTGAACTGCAAGATCATGACCTGAGCTGAAGTTGAATGCTTTACCAACTGAGCCACCCACACACCCCTATCCTTGTTTCTTAAAGAGCATGGAAACTTAACGGAATTTGATGAAGACAAATAATCCTGTAGGCTTTATTATTATTATTATTATTATTATTATTATTATCATCATCATCTAGATCATATCTATGCTTTCAAACAAACTAGGGTCACAGAATCACACACAGAAGATCTACGGTAGTCTTAGGAATTTTAAATTGTCCTTCACACATTTCTCATTTGGTAGTAAGAGACATATATAGACTTGGGGGAGGTGGAGAAACTAATATTATTATGTTATATATATATATATGTATATGTGATATATATGTGATATATATATACGTGATATATATATGTGATATATATATGTGATATATATATGTGATATATATATATGTGATATATATATGTGATATATGTATATGTGATATATATATGTGAGATATACACACACACACACACACACACACATATAAATAACTGTGATAAGCCCAACACTAGTATCATCTGGTGCACAAACTAACATCCTCACAACATTTCTATGAGATATTATGGAGCCTGTTTTAGCCGATTTTCATAAAAGGTCATATAGAAAGTAGACAGTAGTGTTGGAGATTTGAATGCCCTCTCTCTGCCATTTGTTCCTTTTCTTCCTCTCTCCACACACAAAGTAAACATTCTTGCATAAACAAAGAGTTCTAATAACCAATAATTTCTCTCTAAGTTAGATTTGTAATTTTAAATTATCAACTGGGTCTCTTGAATTGAGGCACACCAGTATTTTAAATCCCTCTGTTTTTGACACAGAAGGTAAAGTAACTCTCCTCCCTGTGCCTTGCAACTAAGAATAGAAAGTTAGTGTGGGAATTTCAAGGTTATCATTCTTGTTGCTAAGGACACAATGTTTGTCTTTGTATTTAATTTCTTTCTACATCCTTGCCTAGACATTATTTTATATTATTATTATTATTATTATTATTATTATTATTATTATTGAGTATGCTTTAGCTCTAGTCCCAGAGTCACTACAGACCAGCCACAGAGATGGAGATAATAACGATTTCTTCAGTTTATTTCAAGCTTTGCCTATGCAGAAGATACAGAATAACTAATAACGTGGTGCTATCATACAGAAAAAAAACCTGTTTTCTCAATCTCTGTCCATCTCTAAATTGGAAATGTAGAGGTCTGTGGTCAGCACTCTGGGGAATGGTTCTAATCTTCGAAGATAAAATAACTCATTGGGAAATTGTTGGTCTTATTTTAAATATAAATTCTGTGAGCTGTCAGATGTAAAGGCAGCCTAATTTATTTAAACACCATACTGATCTTGCCTCCCTTTTTGGAATTTAACAGGTATGGTATGATCCAGAAGGCTATCACTCACTTCCAGCTTACCTCAACAGCTTGAATAATTTCCTCCTGCGGGTTAATATGTCAACATATGATGCTGCCCGACACGGTAAAGTTACTTACACAGAAGCTTCTTGTATTGCAACTTTTGCCTCTCTCCATATAAAAATGCATATAAGATTCCGTTTCCTCCAGGTATTTTATGGTATCTAAGTCACAGATCTTTAAAAGGAGTCTGAAAGTAGTAACTACCACCAGATGGAACATTCTAGATAATTTCCTTAACTTTGGGTTAATTTAGTTTCCTCATTTATCAAATCAGGATAATAAAGCTTACTTCATGCTTATTTCTGGTCTCACATCTAGTAGCTATTACTCACAAGAAAACATTTTATTACTATTTACTTGTATATAGGCTAAGAATTAAAAATAATTAATGTTGATAAATCTAAAGATGAAGCCAAAACTTTTAAACTAAGAAGTTCTACACCTGATCATTAATTGAGCACTTACCCTATAATATATGCTTTATATGAAAAATTGCTAATCCTTACCAGTAGCCTTTCAGAATGAATATTTTTGTTCTCTGTTACTATTTTCTAGAGCCCAGACATGGAATTTGAACCCAAGTCTGTCTGAGTCCTGCCCCTTCAGTTTTCTAATACTTTTCGGTACTCAGCCAGATCTATTGCAGTTGGATTTCCCAAGAGGCATCCACGTGGTTTTCAAAACAGGATTTGGGGTTTTAAAAAGACTGATTTATTTTTTCTAATTCAATTACTGTCAGTCAAATCATTTTATCATCTTAAGCCTTGCTCAAATTATTTTTCCTTACTGATCCTAAAAAAAATAATAATGATGATGGAAACAAATGAGTAACATATTTATTAGCCAATACTGAGTCTATAGCCTAATAAATAGGCTAACAAATAGCCTATTAAACAGGAAAAAAGACACAACCGGTCTTTTAGAAATGCCAGCGTCTGTTTTTCTTTCATCTCCTTCCTGTTGGGCATAACAATGTGTGTTGGATGTTCTCGTGATTGTAGAAGTGAGTTATAGAGTCAAACACTCATTCTAGCAAGAGAGTCTGTCAGTCTTCATTTTAGAGAGAACAGCATTCCTTCCCACCTGCTATAGCAGTTTCCTAGCACGAGGAACCATGAAGAAAGTAACAAGACTGAAAGATAGTCCTTAGATCTATAGCACCAATAAAGGACATAGTCAAAAGTGACAAATTAAATTAAATGGTGATGAGTGTTAAGGAGGGCACTTGTAATAAGCACTCAGTGTTATATGTAAGTGATGAATCACTGAATTCTACTCCTGAAACCAATATTGCACTAATGTTAACTAACTAGAATTTAAATAAAAATGTGAAAGAGAATTAATTAATCAATTAATTAATTAAATGGTGACTAAGGCCAGATAGGTTTTGTGTAACCTGGTTTGAAATACTACTGAGTACTTGACCTTTGGTAGGATGTCTTCATCAGAACAAAAGATACTTGTTTCTATGGAGGATAATGGAAGCAGAAGAGCTGTAGATACAACTGGGGGAAAATGTAGCGTAGGTAGGTAGGTAGGTGAGAAAAACATACCTGCCACTTTTGAAGAGTCGGCTTTTGAAACCTATATTCAGGTTTCATTTATTAGTAGTATTCTTTACCAAGACTGAAGTAATCTAAATCACCCTGGATCCTAGCAGGCTTGTTGTGGCTCCTACCATTGCATGTTTTAAGTTACAGAATTTAAAGAATTAGAATTCTGGAGCATAAACTTTTTATTGACCTTCAAAGGAAATTTATTTTTTAGGTTTAAAAATAGGGTTTATGAGTTCTGTAGCAGTTAGTAGTAGTGTGCCCTTTTTTAAAAAACTTTTCTCTTTTTTTAATATTTATTTTTGAGAGAGAGAGAGGGGGAGACACGATCCGAAGCAAGGTCCAGGCTCGGAGCTTTCAGCAAAGAGCCCACCGTGGGGCTCTAACCCACAAGTCACTCAACTGACTGAGCCACCCAGGCCCCCCTTAACTTCTCTTATATAGACTCATGAAAGTGGTTGCTTTCCACCCTCTGTGGGAGGAGTTTGATTTTCTTCAGAGAAGAAATCATGTCACCCTAAAATACTTTCATTGTCTTGTAATGCACATATGGGATCTGCCATGGTAATATTGTCTTTAAAAATCAACTCAATTGCTCTCCGGCCACCTCCCTCCCCCTATGACACTAGCTGTTTTAAAGCATGTTTGTTGAATTCTGCATTAATTAGGATTTTGCTTTAGCTATAAAATTGATTTTCTTTGAATTCTAACATGCTAGTAAAAATCTTTTAATTAGTTTTCCTTTGCTATGTCAATAACTATTATTTTCATGTGGTTCCCTCTAGTGGTTAATTTAACATGAAAATTCTGTTTTCTTCTCAAACAATAAAGGTTTGCTTGTTTCCCCTAACAATTGTTCTACAATGAGGCTCTTTTCCAAACATACGGACATATTGTTCCCTCTACGCTCCTGTTTGTTCTGACCCTTTAGTGCATTAGTAGTAATGATCAATGGAAAGCACCTGGTTTTAGATGTATGCCCATAGAGACAACAGAAACAGATAATATGTTATTTTTAATGTATATTATATATGGGGGAAATAATTGAAATTTTAAGGTTCAATATGATGTAATAAGTATTCATTGACTAATCACTGTAGTCAGAACATTATGCTGGATACGGTAGAACCCACAGAGAAGATTTTTATACATCCTCAACCCTAATGCATTTACTTGATCTTTCTGCTAAAAATATCTATGAAACACTTAGTTTGGCAGCATTTTTCATAGTGGAGTAAACGCATTTGCAAAGATTCCTCTAGTGAAATAATGTAGTTCTTGATTCTGAAATACAAGAAAGAAATAAAAGAAATGTTTTTCCCCTGCCTATATTATAATTCAACAATAAGGTTTAAGTAGGGCCCCAAGGAAAACTGAATCTCAGTAAAAAGAGAGACTGTTAATTTACACAAAAGATAAGAAAAGTGCATTCCCCCAATGATGTGATTAAAGTTACAGGCCGAATTTATTATTATTGGTAGTTTCTTTGTTTTGCTTTAATTAAACTTTTTTTCTTTAACATGTAACAATTGCAGAATTCAACCTCAAAATATGTTACATTCTACTCAACAAAAATTATAAATTTAAGTTAATGGAGGGAATATAACTTTAGAATAATTTATATTTGGCTGCTGTGAAAGGGTCTTAATATCTTGATATAATAAACATATACTACATGAGCAGTAAGTGAGAAAGTTCTTGCTCAGCTTATGACTCTAATAAAACAAATATTTAAGAGACAGCCTCACTGCCATCCCCTACTATTCTTTTCCAAAGTTACTCAGACAGTATAGACTTCGTCTTCACACTGTAGTCCCTTGGGAAACTTTTGCCAGCCCATTTTTGACTATGACTAATGATCATCCTCTGATAAGCGGAGAAAAGAATCTTGTTTCTAACTCAGAAACTATAACTGATTATGGGAGATCCCAATAATTTAGGACTGTATTGGAATTAAATGACTACTTTCCTGGCACCAGCTAGTTTCTCTGAATTCTCTTGGATCTTTGTGTCTCAATGAAAACCCGTCAGAGATGACTGAAGCTCTCAAGCCTTACCCTAGTAGATAAAGTTCTAGAAAAATAGACGTCTTGGAGGTAGTGAAAGAGGAAGGATCTTCTCAGGCTACAGTATTTTCCCAACCTGGCCGACAGCACGATAAAGAGGGATGAGGGTGGTCAGTGTTCTTTAGGAGATCCTCATATAATTGGTCTAAAACACCAATGTAGTAAGTGCCGCTGAAATACAAACGTGCATGATTAGATGGGGAGAAGAAATGGAAAATGTAATAGAGGGGAAATGCCATATAAGAAATGGAAATTCTTGTCCCTTCCCCCAAAATTCTATACACAATGGGAAAAAACATTTTTTTAATTTTTATGTGAATGCCACCAATTGTGTGGCATTGATGAGATTAGTTGGCGGAGGTGGGCAGCGGGGGGTGGGGATAATTTTCCTTTAAAATACTATCCCCAAAGCAAAATTATAGCATAAGGAGGAAAGTGTTATGCATTATTCATCCAAAAATTGGTATTTCTGAATAACTGAATATCTACTAATGAACAGAACTGTCTCTTCTTTAAGGCATCATCATGTATAGTCATCCTTATCCAGGAGTGCAAGACCAAGAACAAGCCACGTAAGTGGAAATATCTGGTATGACTACATTACTCCTTGGCATAGTGAAGCCTCTGAATAAAGTACTGTAATTGGAAATCACAGTTGTATCTGAATGAATGTCAATCTAGAAGAGCTGTTAATACAAGTCACTGACTGGGATAAAAGGAAGTTTCTGAAAGTCTGTGCAGTGGGGTTGCCAAGTGAGCTTGCTGGCTGTAGAGTCAGAATCTGCTGCTTTTATAAGTCAAGTGCGTAAGTGCTTCATCATTTCAATTTCCCTGCATAGCATTTAAGTACTATTTCTGTGCTCAAGGACTATATATTCCTTGCATACACCCAGTAACCCTTAGAGACCGAAGTGGGCTTTTTTTTTTTTTTGATCAAATATCCCTAGTCAATTCAGATGCACTAGAGCTATACTTATCCAGGGTCATAGCCAAGTCATGTAGAAGATATTATCTGGCTGCCTGGCAGGAAGACTTATTTGTGTCACAGCCAAGTCGTATACTGTTTTGTTGATGGTTTTAGTCATGAATCTTTCTGAAAGGAAAAGAGTTCTAAAAACTTATGTATGCTCTCCTCTCCCTATTGCTCACTACAGAATGAGCAGCTTAATCGATATTTTAGTGGCACTCTCCATCCTGATGGGCTACTCTGTCACCACCGCCAGCTTTGTCACCTATGTTGTAAGGGAGCATCAGACCAAAGCCAAGCAGCTGCAGCACATTTCAGGCGTCGGTGTGACTTGCTACTGGGCCACAAACTTCATTTATGACATGGTGAGTAGCTTGCAGGGAAGACAGGATTGATTGGGGTAGAAGATACCACTCTTATATACAGGATTTATTCATGCCTACCTTGTTAAAATTATCACTACAAGTCAGTAAATTAAGAAAAAAATAATTTGGGGGCACCTGGGTGGCTCAGCTGGTTGAGTATCCGACTTTGGCGCAGGTCACGATCTCACAGTTTGTGAATTCAAGCACTGTGTTGTGCTGACGTTTCAGAGCTGGAGCCTGCTTCAGATTCTGTCTCCCTCTCTCTCTGCCCCTGCCCTGCCCTGCCCATGCTCTGTCTCTCTCTGTCTCTCAAAAATAAATAAACATTAAAAAAGAAAAAAGAAAAAAATAATTTGCATCAGACTTACAGTCACCCGATAATTAGAAGAAAGAGCCACCTCCCCTCGTCTCTGTGGTCTGAGGACCCACCGATATCAGATTCCCCTGGACATTTATTAAAATGCAGATTCCTGGCCCCCTCCAGACCTACTAGTTCTATACTTTGGGAGTGGAACCCAGAGAATATACATTTTAAACAAAATCCTCCAAGTTATTTTATGCATAATAAGGTTTGAGAGCCACTGCTGTGGAAAAATAGAAAGCAAAATAGCCTTGCCGAATGGTACCAAATACTAATGGTAAAAACTTCGAAGTAGCAGTCCCTGATGAATGACACATTAGAGGAGATGAGTAGGGACAATAAAGGATGAATATCATTGACAGCTCTCTCATTTGCATAAAATGGGCCCCAAATTCAGATGGTTTTTCTTGACTCCAAATGCGCCAGTATTGGCCAAAAGCCCAGGATGTGGTATGCATTTGCCTGGTGATTATGGCAGAATTGTCTGAGTTGCTGTATAGATCATTGGCTTGAAGAGCTAGAGGGTAATTATCTGCATATCCACTTTGTTAATGTATCCAGTGAGGTCTGAAATGCCTTTGTTGAAGAAGTCAAATCTAAAAGAATGGTAATGACTCCTCTGGACTTAATAGGAGTTTTAATGTCAAGAGAGCTCAAAGTACACACTTCTGCAAAGGGCTACTTACTACTCAGATTCCATTGTCATATGTCTGGTGCTCATCCCAATTTAGGAGATTCCTCTCCCTTCCAGATTAAATTACCATCTCTTTCATAGTGTGCCTCTTGCTGCAGCCTGCACAGCATTTACTATTTCTATTTGCCAATAAAACACTGAGTTCTTTGTTCATATACTGTGATTCCAAGAATGTGTGGAACCTGCCACCCCACTGTTTTACGCAGAGTGGCTCACACCGATAACCAGGCCTTCGAAATCAGCCACCTGAGAGAGTTCCAGCATTCAAAATGAAATCAGTACTTTGAAGACTGCATCTAATACCAAGATACCTGACTGTCTTATCTTTCTCACTGAACCTCTGTCACAAAGTGATCCCCAGTCTCAAAGCCTGGAGGCAGGAACACCAGGAACTCCATGTACATCTATAAAGATGGTGACTGGCTTGACCTCATATTACAGGAGACAAATTCTAGAGTGAAATCAATGTAAAATAAGCTGAACTTACAAGCAACAGGAACATAAATAAAAATTCATTCCTTCACATACTTCAAGGTTAACTTGTTATCGTTTTAACTAGATGGGCTATTGATGTTTTTGGGAAAATATTTGCCATATATATATTTTAAATTTTTTTAAACGTTTATTTATTTTTGAGAGAGAGAGAGGGAGAAACAGAGTGTGAGTTGGGGAGGGACAGAGAGAGAGGGAGACAGAGAACCAAAGCAGGCTCCACACTTTGAGCTGTCAGCACAGAGCCCAGTGCTTGGCTTGAACCCATGAACCATGAGATCATGACCTGAGCCAAAGTTGAACACTTAACCGACTGAGCCACCCATGAGCCCCAAATATTTACCATGTATTAAGCATTGTTTTACATATTCCCATAGGTCTTCTACTTGGTGCCTGTAGCATTTTCAATTGGTGTCATTGCAATTTTCAAATTACCTGCCTTCTACAGTGAAAACAACTTAGGTGCCGTATCCCTCCTACTTCTACTGTTTGGGTAAGCTGCAGTGAAAAAAGAATTAACAGAACTAAGTGTTCTGAGGCACAAACAGAAACTAAATCTCATTAGCTAATTTACAATTATCTTGGGGTTTCAGTAGCCATGAGTGATGACTGACAACACATTATACTTGCTAGTCCACAGTTTGTACAGTACAGTACTTCTGAAAATGAATGTTGTCGTTATTAATAGTAATATCTAACATTAATGAGTACTTACTAGGTACCAAGTGTCATGATTGGCAATCTACACATGTAATATAAGCTACATAAAAATGGATGTTTCAGAATGATCGGAAAAATTTACATACATGTGTGGATTTGTGTATTGACAAATTATGAGTATATATCACATTGCAAGGTATGTATCCTCATGTATATTTTATTTATATTTTTATGGATGTTTAACACACACACACAAGTATTATTTCTGTATTGGGGCTATACAGGTAGTATGGGTTGATATAATCAGTGCTTAGCATAGCAGTTCTTTCTGCCCTGAATGCATGGGCAGTAGCCATTGACATAGCAGTGTAGCAGATGAAGGTTTACATTGCCTCCGGTTCTTCATCATTACCCCAAAGGTTGCTCAAGTGTTTGCTCACAGCAGGACATCCAGCTTCTGAGCTTTCTCTGTCTGCTAAGTTAGCTTACCATAATGTCATTACTTTTCTTTAAATTATAAGATTTATATTGATTAAACTCTTATTTCTGAGAGCAAAAAAAAAAAAAAAAGTTTCTTGGATTGGATGACAGCATCTCTAAAAGGAATTCATTTGTAGTTGTGATGATATAGAACTACTCAAGTTTCCTTAAAAGAAAAGCTTCTTACTGTCACTTTTTTAAAAATTATTGACTATTTTATTTAATTTTTTAAATTATTGACTATTTTATTTTTTTATTATTTTTTTTAATATGAAATTTATTGTCAAATTGGTTTCCATACAACACCCAGTGCTCATCCCAACAGGTGCCCTCCTCAATACCCATCACCCACCCTCCTCTCCCTCCCACCCCCCATCTACCCTCAGTTTGTTCTCAGTTTTTAAGAGTCTTACGCTTTGGCTCTCTCCCTCTCTAACCTCTCTTTTTTCCCCTCCCCCATGGACTTCTGTTAAGTTTCTCAGGCTCCACATACGAGTGAAAACATATGGTATCTGTCTATCTATAAGTGAAATATGACTTATTTCACTTAGCATAACACTCTCCAGTTCCATCCACATTGCTACAAGGGGCCATATTTCATTCTTTCTCATTGCCATGTAGTATTCCATTGTGTATATAAACCACAATTTCTTTATCCATTCATCAGTTGATGGACATTTAGGCTCTTTCCATAATTTGGCTATTGTTGAGAGTGCTGCTATAAACATTGGGTTACAAGTGCCCCTATGCATCAGCACTCCTGTATCCCTTGGGTCAATTCCTAGCAGTGCTATTGCTGGGTCATAGGGTAGGTCTATTTTTAATTTTTTGAGGAACCTCCACACTGATTTCCAGAGCGGCTGCACCAGTTTGCATTCCCACCAACAGTGCAAGAGTGTTCCCGTTTCTCCACGTCACTTTTTAAAAATCCAAAGAATTTGTCAAAAAAAGTTTTTATAATACAGAGATCTAGCTGTGAGGCTTAGTGATGCATCCCTAATGTTTATTTTCACTTTGGAGCCCTATCAAAAGTTTTGTCTGTTTGTTAAAGAGTAAGGATTAAAGCATAATTTTAATCCTTGTGTTATTTACATACAGGTATGCCACATTTTCTTGGATGTACTTACTGGCTGGGCTCTTCCATGAAACAGGGATGGCTTTCATCACTTACGTCTGCATCAACCTTTTCTTTGGCATCAATTCCATTGTCTCCCTGTCAGTGGTATACTTCCTTTCCAAGGAAAAGCCCAATGATCCGGTAAGGTCCATTATTCGCCTGGTAAACTTCAATAAACGTATGAAATGTTTCAGTATGTTCAAGGTGAAAAGATTTTCTACATTCTGCATTCTCTAAATAGAAAAGAGGAATTTCAGTTAATTCTATTAAGTTTGATAGAAGAGAAACTACAGCCTTTTAAGATTCTTTTTAGTTTCCAAGTAGGTTAATGCCTATGATTATATTTACTCAATGTCAAAACTATTGGCATTTGAAAGCGTTCAAGTGGAGGTGAAATCAAATTATTGTGTACAACACTATAAAAATCATGAACCTGTTGGTCCAGTGAAATATTTATTCATTAATTGTTATCATATGGTAGGAACAAGGACAATGGCTCAGTTATGTGACTATTGGTTAAGGGTGGTTTTTTTTTTGTTGAACATTCATAGAGAACAAACCTGATATGTTCCCTTTCAAGCATGTATTAGATAGAGTCTACTTCATTGTGAGCATCACTTCCCATTCAAAGCTGACAATTACAGTTAGTGAGAAGGGAAGCACGAACAGTGCTGGGCAATTGAATGAGAAAGAATGGAGAGGAAACTACGTGAACTGAGGAACAGACAAGCACACTCCAGGAGGAAGAAGACAATTCATGAGTTGCAAGTGGTTGGCCCAAGTGTGAATAACGTGAAAATAAGCCATTTGCTCCTCATGTAGATAGGTTGTCTCTCCTTCATCTCAGTTCACCATTTAGCCCCTCTTCAAATACGAATTACCTAAAGTTCTAAAACTTCACTGTACCAAATCCCTTCTTTACCTAGGCATGACCAAGACCCTGTACCAGATCTCAACATCCTGGCTATTTCTACACTTCTAGGATCTAAGGCAGGGCTAGAAGTGATTCTGTCTCCAGGGTTTGGCCTGATGCCTCAGATCATCTCAAAAAGAAGATAAACCTTTTCTGTTTATATTTTAGTAATAAATCTCCATGTTTTGGTTATAGTAAATATTTACATGTAAATTCAACACACATGGGAAATAATTGCCGATCTCGATAAACTTCCCCAGTTTTAATATTTGCCCACATCACATTTGCTCACATCAGTTTTAAATTTTTGTCAATTTGTCAGAAGTCTAACACTGAGTTTCATTTTTTTTTTTCTCTTATTTCAGACGTTAGAACTTATTTCTGAAACCCTCAAGCGTATTTTCCTGATTTTTCCACAATTCTGTTTTGGCTATGGTTTGATTGAACTTTCTCAACAACAGTCGGTCCTAGACTTTTTAAAAGCATATGGAGTGGAATACCCAAGTGAAACCTTTGAGATGGATAAACTAGGTGCCATGTTTGTGGCTTTGGTTTCTCAGGGCACCATGTTCTTTTTGTTGCGGCTCTTAATCAACGAATGGCTAATAAAGAAACTCAGGTAAATAAAAAGAAAACATCGTGTTTGACATGCATGATAGAACTCAATTCAAAATATTTAGGAAGGAACAATAGTCTAAACCTTTCTATTAGTAACGTGGAAATGTGCTAAAAAAAACTTAAAAAAATTGTAACATAATTCACCACTCATTCCATTCAGTAAATAGTTATCACACCTCACTCTGTGTCTGCAAGTATTATTGTAGAGTGAGAGAATAAAATTAAAGAAGCACAATTGTTAGCCTTAAAGAGATTAAGATTCAGTGGTGGAGAGAAAATGCATACATAAACAAAGGATGTAGTGTTTGAGTTGAGTTTAAAGGATGGCTAGAAAGTAGAAATGAAGAAAGAAGACTGAGTGAGTAGCGTATTAGCAATGGGTTTGAGAGAAGGTTGAATAAGGAGAAAATGGAATCTTAAATAAAAAGAAATATGCATACAATTGACCCGACTATTCCATTTCTAGGATTCTTTTCCTACAGATATGCTCACACATTTGCAGATTTATGAATGTATAAAGCTATCCATCATTGCAACCATTCTTAATAGCAAAAGAATGAAAACAGCCTAAATGTCCTTCATGGACTGGTTAAATAAATTATACAAATTTACATTTTTTCATAGGTAAACACTATGCAGGCATTAGAAAGACTGATACAGTTCTGTATGGAATATTTGGGATTACTACTAATACTTATTGAGTGAAAAATGCTAAGTTCAAAACTTTGTGTGAAGTATATTATCATTTGAGTTAGAAAAGAACTATAATTTATACATACATATGCATATACTATCTCTCTATGGGTGCCCTGCTGAGGAGAGCTCTATAGAGTTGAAGGAAACTTACTTCTCACTATATATTCTTCAGTACCATTTTAATACATGGTGTGCATATATCACCTATTGAAAAATAAAACTTAAGTTAATAGTAATAAAAATAATGACAAGAGCAAAGACCGAGAAAAAAATCTTAAGTGTATTTGAGAAATGAGTAATACAATTTGATTAGAACGTAGAATAAAGGCAACGAAATAGTAGGAGCTCAAGCATGTGGCTGGAAGACTATGGAGTCTATTGGATACTTGGGTAGAGAGATTATTTGGACTTTTTCAACAAACAAATAATAGTCCAATAAATGTTTTGACCAGAAAGCAACATGGTCAAACGGTGCTTTAGGAGATGTGATTCTGTGGAGGTCATACAGTTTAGAATGGAGGATCAGAGATATTGGAACAGTTAGAAATTCTTGAAGAATTTAGTGAGAAACAGTGAAAGCCTGTGATGGTAATAGAAATAGACAGAACATGATTGATGACTGGGTGTTCCAAGGCATTTCCAGTGTTAGGAGACTGACTACATGCGTAGATTTTGTAATGGGGAAGATTCAAAGAAAACATCACAGTTAGAATCTCTGGGGATATCATTAAAAGAAACAGGGACATTGGGAAGAAGACCTGAATTGATTTGTTGGGTTTTTAAATTTTGTTTGGATTGGTTTGCTTTAGCATACGTTAGGCAAGGTACTGATGTGGGTTTGAGACTGCTTTCAGGGCTGATAACCTTAATATATTGCCTAGATACTAAGTAAGACATTCACAGTAAACAGAACATAGAGGGACATTCATGTCACTGAATATGGTGAAGAGCATTTGTACTAATTTTTAACTTACTTAAGTAGCATAATGCATAACAAATCTGAAGCTTAGTGTGTGATTGCACGCTTTTAGTGAAATGAGAATTCATTAAAACATGTTGAAATTGAGCGGTGCCACTTTAAAATCATTGATGCAAAATCACTGGGTCTTTCTTTTTTTTTTTTTTTAGACTCTTCTTTAGAAAATTTAGTTCGTCTCCTGTAGTGGAGACAATAGACGAAGATGAAGACGTCCGAGCTGAGAGATTAAGAGTGGAAAATGGCGCAAGTGAATTTGACCTGGTCCAGCTCCATCGTCTCACAAAGACCTACCAACTTATCCACAAAAAGATTATAGCTGTAAACAACATCAGCATTGGCATACCCGCTGGGGAGGTGAGGAACTTGCTCTGTTCCTAACTGTCCTTTATATTGGCATGTTAAGTCACAAAAATCTTTAAACTTTCCTATTTTTTTCTAGAAATGTAGAAGTCAACCTCTGAATATCTTGATGGATCCTGTGTATACAATGTACACATATCCTTATGTTACTTACTCTCTAAGTCTTCCCTCTCGTCAGGGAGGATTCGCCACACACCTAGTTCTAAGCCCCTGCCCATGCTACCTACTGTCCTCCCTGGGCTGGACTTTTAGTCAAGAAGCCCGTGCAGGGCGCTGTCTTCAACTTTCAGTTTTTAGCTCCCTGTGAAAGACAGCATGAAGAGATCTGTTGTCAGAAGCGAGATCCTAGGGGTGCCTGGGTGGCTCAGTGGGTTAAGCATCTGACTTGGGTGGTTAAACGTCCAACTTTGGCTCAGGTCATTATCTCACGGTTTGTGGGTTCAGGTGGTTCACTGAGCTCTCTGCTGTCTGTGTGGAGCCTGGAGCCTGCTTCGGATCCTCTGTCTCCTCTCTCGGCCCCTCCTCTGCTCAAGCTCTCTCTCTACCCCTCTCAAAAATAAATATGCATTAGAAAGTTGTTTTTAATAAAAAAAGAAGCAAGGTCCTAGAACTGCATTCATATTTATTCTTGCCATTTTTATAGAAGAAATATTAAGCCAGCTTTGAAAAGAAAGAGAAAATGTGGGCATTTCCCTTAGTTTTTTTGAGGAGAGCTGCAAACCACATGCATCCAATCCATTCAACAGCATAAAGAAATTATTGCTTCAGTGGCTTATTCAGTAGTGATTTTGTGTGAATAATGTGAAACCTATAAATATAATTACTTTGTCAAGTTAGCGTATCTTACTTATGGAATATTTTATCATGTCAGGCAGATAATATAATATGTAAAACAAGTCCTGTGTATATATACAAATGTTCAGATGGTTAAAGGAAAAAAAAGATCTTTGTTGTAAAAGAGAAAGTTTTACCAAATGCCAGAAGAACACTACAATATCCATGAATAATTCCAGGAACTTTTTTTTCTTTGGAATTTATTTCATCCAGGGAAAAAGAGGAAACAGATGTAATAGTAACATGTCTGGTTTGGATTAAGATTTACATCTTTTTTTCCCTCTCCCAAACCAGTGCTTTGGCCTTCTTGGGGTGAATGGAGCAGGAAAGACAACTATCTTCAAGATGCTGACAGGAGACGTAATTCCTTCAAGTGGAAACATCCTGATCAGAAATAAAACTGGGTATGGGAAACCATGGCTTCAACTTATCAAGCACAACATAATTAAAATGAACACTTTGTTATTTTGTAGATATAGTATTACATCCCTAGGGGAGAAACAGCTATTTTGTTCCCTAATTTTTAAAACTATATGTATGTGATATGATGGTGGGGTTATTTTACCTCTTTTTATTAGAATCACAAATCTCCATGACCAAAGTAGAGCTGCCTTCCCAACTTTTGGGGACTAGAAGGGACATACCTTTTGAAACCCCTCCGTATCTTCACTTCTCTCAATGCAGATCTCTGGGTCATGTTGACTCACACAGCTCATTAGTTGGATACTGCCCTCAGGAAGATGCCTTAGACGACCTGGTATCGGTGGAAGAACATTTGTATTTCTACGCAAGGATACATGGAATTCCAGAAAAAGATATTAAGGAAGTGAGTATAAGTGTGAAAAACAAGTTCATTTGAAAACCATTATTGTTTCAGCTCCCCCCGCTGCAACCCCAACTCTCAAGACTAAGTTGACATCTGAAAAACTAGGGCATTTTCCTCCTGTCACTGACAGTTTAGGCAGTCTTAGCTTAATTTTGTACATCATATATACACCTATGAACTCAGCTTCAGAAGCTCCTTGACCTGTGCTTGTTCACTTACCTTTCAAGAACTATTAAGTAAAGGATCACACTTGCCTTAGGCTCTGGCTTGAGCATGGGTTGGTCTGCACATCCTGTAGTGTTTAGATAAGTTTTGAAAAATGCAATTCCCTGCAAACTGCCCACATAAAATAGAATAGCTTCCATTTTGATTTTTTAAATGTGGTCTTGTGCTTCATGGCAATCATTTGCCTTTTTAATGGAATGACTAGCCCTTAGGGCAGTCTCCTCTATTTCTGCAACCCCGAGGACCTGTGGAAATCCTCCTAGGATTCCTCTATTTACCAGAGCTGTTTAACAACAGAAATAGCCTCAGGAACCCATGATTCCTAAGTTAATGTGCTAAAGTTTTGATACTGGGTCAGTTTTAAATAGACACGAAGCCTTTGTGACAACTTGCTCCCCCAGTAAGAAGAAAGACAGAACAGTGAGGACAGTCAATGAGAAACCTGCCTTGTGAAGGGTCATGTTCTGTTTTAGCTCTTTTAAGTTTTATAAAGAAATCCTGCAGAAAGTACAATCTGCAACTGTAAACACACACACATACACAGGGGAAAATCTCATTTGAAAATGAGCCTCTACAGAATCGTTTTCATCTCTTTAAATAATTTTCATTTGTAGGTAGACCTTTAAAAGTAAAAATAGGGCACCTGGGTGGCTCAGTCAGTTAAGCCTCCACTCTGGGTTTCGGGTCAGGTCACGATCTCCCATGGGAGATTATGGGTTGGAGCTTCATGGGTTGGAGCCCTGCATCGGGTTCTGTGCTGGCAGCACGGAGCCTGCTTGGGATTCTCTCTCCCTCCCTCTCTGCCCTCCCCCACTCATGCTATCTGTGTCTCTCTCAAAATAAATAAATAAACTTAAAAAATTAATTAAAAAAAAGTAAAAATAAAATCTATGCTGGTTTAAATGTTTGAATTTTTTTCAGGTATGTATTTCTTCATTATAGAACTTTCTTTCATAAGCATCTTTTCCTCTAACTCCTGTTTTCCACCCACAGACTGTTCATAAACTCCTTAGGAGACTTCACCTGATGCCCTACAAGGACAGGGCTACCTCGCTGTGCAGTTACGGCACAAAAAGAAAATTATCCACCGCACTGGCCTTGATAGGGAAACCTTCCATTTTGCTGCTGGTAAGAGGACTGTTGTGGAAAAGGCTACTACATAATTAGAATCACATGTCCAATAGTATGTGCAGCATGTTCTATCGTTGTTGCCATAAACCTTTGGTGAAGTCTCACAATGTGCTTGTTATTTTGCAAAACACTTTACATACGCTGTCTCCTTAAGGGAATTTATGTCAGCAAAGAGCTGTGGCTCAGTCTGTTTCAGAAGAGACACTTGTCATGGGAACAGGAAGTAGCCAAACCAAATTCAGGATATGCTAATGAGTAAGTAAAGTTACAAAATATGGGAGAATTTGATTACCCATTATTGAAGAAATCTGTTTTGTTAGTAACTCGTCAGGTGAACCAACATATTTTCCAACTTCTACTAAAGAGGAAAGACACATTTTAGGGCAACATGTTGTGCTAAAATTTCATTTCCTCGTGACTTAAAAATACACGTTACCTAGTTTGGGATGAGATTGACAATATGCCTTCCTATTCTGTTTGAATTTTTCGGACACAAGAGATGCACTTCACATTTATAGTTCGGTTAAGAGCTGGAAAATTAAATTCGTCACCTGGAAATACAAAGTTCACGTAGAGGTGATGTGGCATCCTGCTTGCTCTTCGCACCAAACATTGTGGAGGTGTTTATTACCAAGAAATGAACTTGTCCTTATTTTGGAAGCTCCCCTTCATTCAAGGAGCTCCAAACCTCACAAGAGCTTTAACCATATGCAATACGAATTCAGTTACAAATCACCACATTATTCTGGGGATTCAGTCAGACAGAGAACCAAATCGTTTAAACTGCCCAGCGAGAGTGATACACAACCTACCTTTTTATAATACCAGAAGCTTATAGCACATTACCTCCCTGCCAATCGATGCTTATGGTGGAATTTTATTGTCTAAGTGTCTCCTAAGTTGAACAAAACAATCCTTAGGCACCCCTGTGAAATAATAGATGTAAATTACTTTAAAACATTTAAAAGTGCTATGCAAAGGTTATATATTAATGAGCTGAACTGAAATACAGGCTGAGAGAGAAAGCTGTTATATTTTCTTCCATATGCATTGGCCATCTATGCTATCATCTTCAAAAACAGGGGCAATGAGAAGATATCCTTTACTGTTTGCCCAAATCAATATCCATGCCTTTCTTTAGCCTCTACTATAAACACAAGCCTCGGACGATCCTATGTGGATGTTTTCCACTGCAAATTCATATTTTTAATTATTACCTAATCTTGACCTAGAACTTGCTAATTTAATCATCTCTTAGGATCTAGTATTCTTGGTTTAGCTCATTCATTTTTGTACATTTTGCATCTTACGTCTGAACAATTTTTCGAAACATTTATTTTAAATATGACTTATATTTTCTACTTGACAATTTCTACAAATCTTATTTTAATTTCCCTAAAGAGTATTAAATTTCAATTAGTAGCATAGAATTTAAAATCTACCTCAAACATATTAACTGGAAAATCAGGTTGTGTTCTCTGTGCGACACATGCTGTAGTATTCCTTGTGCCACAATTCTGCTATCAGGAGCAAGGTAGCAATCTTGTTGATGTAGCTTCAAATATACATGTGACAATGTAGTATTAAATGCAGAAACTCTGCTTTGTCAGTAATTGAACTGGATTTTTTTTTCCAAAGAAATATGAGACAAGTGTAAAGTAACAGGGTGTCAACTTCGCTGAGGCACTTTTTAAAACAGATTGACAATTTTAAATGGTTAATTTTGAGCTTTCTGACAGCAGCAGAAAGAAACCTATTAAGTACAAAACAAGTTAGTCACAGGACTTCGCAAAGTGATTTCTGTTCTAGGCAAGTGAGACGCAGTGATTCATGTAAAGGACCTCATCAAATATTAATTAATTTGATAAATCTTCCCTGTAACTTTCTATTAAGGATGAGCCGAGCTCTGGGATGGACCCTAAGTCAAAACGGCACCTGTGGAGGATCATTTCAGAAGAAGTGCAGAATAAATGTTCCGTCATCCTCACGTCTCACAGGTAAACTGAGTGGGGGCAGCGCTGAAGCATTTTAGGATGAGAGATGGGAAGAGGTATTCCTATGTAATGTATATTAGTGATGAATTGCCACAACCAAATGAAGTATTTTATGTTTATAGTCACAGGGGCGAGTCAGGCAGGTTTCATGTGAGAATCCAGCTCCTGTGGCCAGTAGGACAATCTTTCTAAAAATAAATTTCTCTCGAATTGAGAGGGACTTATGACTCTCTTAATTTGACTAGGACTCCTTATTGCCTATCACATAAAGTTCAACATCCTCAGCCGTAGTATACAAGGCCTTTTATTGTCTGGCTTCATCTAAATTTCCGGTTTATTTTTATTTTTTTTTTCTCCTATGACACCCTCTCCTCTCAGTCAATCTGAATGACTAGTGGTTCCACATACACTCACTGCCTCCCTTATCACCACACCCTCTCTTTGGCTGTGCTTTCTACCTGAAACTGTCTTTTCACACAATCAAAATTCTTTTTTTTTAATGTTTGTTTATTTATTTTGAGAGAAAGAAAGAGAGAGCACATGCATGAGTGGGAGAGGAGCAGAGGGAGAGGGAGAGAGAGAATCCCAAGTAGACTACATATTGTCAGCTTGGAGCCGGATGCGAGGCTCGATCACACGAACCGTGAGATCATGACCTGAGCTGAAATCAAGAGTCAGATACCCAACTGACTGAGCCACCCGAGCGCCGCCAAAAATACAAATTCTAATCTCCCAGTCCTCCTCCATGAAATAGACCTTTCCAATCAAGGAAATAAAAATGCTGCTGAAGCATTTTATCTGTGCCTTTTTTATAAGGTTAGCCATGTATTAAAGTGATCTCTTCCCTGCAATTCTCATAGTAGGAAAAGTTCTAGATTAGTTTATAATTAAGAGACTTTTTCATATTCTAGCTATGCCCCATACACTATGTGTTCTGAAACCAGTCTTTTCATTACCATTCACTTTTGTAGGAAGTGGAGAGGATCTCTACCGGTTAACACAGTTCTAGAAATGAGAGATTATATAATCAAGTATAGGTTAACTAGTTATAAATAAAAAAGCATAAAAGTCAACTGAATATGGAATATGAAACATCATGAAAAAAGCTCAGGATTATTTTGGAAACATTTCTCAGGAAATGTAGGTCTTGAGCCTAAGCTTAAAAGAGGTTGAAAGAAATGCTGCATTTGATGAGAGGGCATTCCAGGTGAGAGAGATAGCTTGAAGCTGGAGAATAAAGAGTAATAAACCCTATGTGAAGACATTTAATTTATATTTTAAAATGTATTTTGTGTGTCCTTCAAGGGAAAAGACATCTTAAGGAACTAAAATAGTATTTCCAAGGTGCCATAATGAAACAGCTCAGCTTATGCTTATGAGCACTTCTCTGTGCCCAGAATTCTGATGTGATTCTGTCTTTCAGCATGGAAGAATGTGAGGCTCTCTGTACCAGGTTGGCCATTATGGTGAATGGAAGGTTCCAGTGCATTGGATCTTTGCAGCATATAAAGAGCAGGTGAAGAACAATGGCATTGTTTGACATTTGATGTGGGGAAGTACATCTAACAGTGCTGTCCTTACTTTGTAGGATTACTCAGCAGCCTATCCTGTAATGAGTAGTAAAACTGGAAAGAAAAAGTTGATCATCAGTTCACCTTAAAGTTAAATTATCTTACCTAAGGTCTTAAAATTATCTTACTTAGGTCTTAAAAACAACTACGACAAAAATAACTCTCAGAAGGCAGTTTCTAAGAGTTTACTCAAGAAGAAATTAGACCTTCCCAAGTACATGAAGGCATAGATTTTTATCTAACGTGTTCATTTTCCATTTGCACAGGCTTTCAGTAAACTATTTAACATTTTTACTGCATTCAAAACCTTTTAATCAAGAATACACTGGGGTAACATGCATAAATATCATATGACCAAATTAAAATTAAATTAAAATTTTATATTTGCCAGAATGCATATGCACTTACACGTATTCATGTTAATCTCCAAACTTCAGGGTGTTAACTTTATAACTTTATTTGTACAACTTGGTTTTCTTATAAGATAGCATTAACCAAGGTAAGCAAAAAAGGGCAAAAGAGGCCATATACATTGTTCCCAGAGTCTGTTGTGACTTGTTTATAAAGTCTATATTTGGGCAAACAGCTAGCATATTGATTACTCATTTTTAAAACCTCAATAACTTTAATCCTCACTTCTGACACCAAATCTCCAAAGACTTGCCCTTTAAGACCTGTCTGCTTTAAATTAGAAAGTATTTAACCCCAGATATTGACATCAATTGCCAATTCATCCATGTCAAAGAAAGCCAAGATTTTATGTTTTCTTTCTAATGCCGCTTTTGTCCAAGGAGTGTGACTTTGGATAGTGGTAGAACTAAATAAAAAATAATGGCAGTGCACTATTTCCAGTTGCAACATACCCTGAACTTTTATGGCAAAATGACAGTCTTTATATAAGTAAAGGGGCTATCATGGTCAGCTTGGGTCCTGTTTCATTACCTAGAATTCCAGGGGAGCTATTTCAGCGAAATGTAACTCATATCACATTCCACACTTTTTCTTTCTAGGTTTGGAAGAGGATTTACTGTCAAGGTTCACTTGAAGAATACCAAAGTGAGCATGGAGGCCCTCACAAGGTTTATGCAACTGCACTTTCCAAAAACATACTTAAAAGTGAGTAAGAAATTGTCCTACCTCTTAGTCTTGACTGGTTTTGGTAGTCATAATCTCATATGGATGTTTGCCATTTTTAAATTGACTGTGGCTTTACTATTAATACACTTATTAGTTCAAGATACATAAGACACTCTGAAACATATTTACTATGAACAAATAGAATCTTCAAATTAATTATATAATTTTGTAGCTATTTAAAATTAATGTAGTCCTGGGGCAACTGGCTCGCTCATTCTGTGGAGCATGTCACTCTTGATCTCAGGGTTATTACTTCAAGCCCCACATTGGGTGTAGACAGCTTGCATTAACATAAGCGCATACATACATACATAAAATGTAGTCCTTATATGTATATATATCTTCATTTATTTGTTCCTCACGGAGGATTTATGACCATACTATTAGTTTTTAAGTTGTATACACAGAGTTTACTAGTTATATATGTTAAGGGACTGAGGGAAGACAGATATTATATGACCAAGAACATTTCTTCTTAGAAAAAAAAAAATTACAAAGTTCCAGAATGTCACAGCTGGAAAAGATTATCTTCTTTGTTCCTCTCATTTGGAAAATAAGCCCACAATGATTTGAACTGCTTGGAAATCAAGTTCTTAAGTCCCACACTAGTTGAAACATTATTCAATTAATCTCATGTTATATATACATACCCACAGGATGGACAGGCACAGATATATGTGTATGTATCTCACATAGTACATATTTAAATAAATGCACATGACAAAACAGCTATCCTTATAACATCTTTGATGTGTAGGTAGTTTGTACAAGATGTAGTTATAGCCACTGTTTTTAATAGAAATCAGGTGTGTAAAGGTGGAAAGAAATGGTGAAAGATGGGCCAAAATCCAGCTCTCCCTGTGTGACTTCCAGCAAGACATTTAAAGTCTCTGAACCTCATTTTTCTCCTTTGTGAAATAGGCATAATGACATCTACTTCACAAAATTGGTGCGAGAAATAAATGATAAAATGTGCACAAAGCTACTTCATAAACTATAAGGCACCATAGTAATGTGACATGATTGTAGATAGTAAAATAGAGTGCATTTTTTAAAATAATTCTTTATCTCTATAAAATACCTTTGCCTGGACCTCCCAAACCTTGGCTAACTTCTTCAGGAAACAATGGCTTTCACGATTCTTATCAAAGTCTATTTTCAACCATCTAAATTAAAATCAAATTTAAAAATTAAAGGACACTTTGCACAAATCACGTTGGTCATAGTGCTTTTCCTTTTGGTGAATTTCTGAGTTGAAATCTGTGTTTATTCACTGAGTGATGAGATTACATTCACCCTGGTCTGTTCCTTGTGGGGCCAGGGCTACAAAAAGCAAATGCAGTGATCACAAAAGTCTCATTTCTTTCTAAACAGACCATTCTTTATGAGTATGTGGTGGTTTCTAGATCTCTAGAAGGGAAATAGCAAAAGCAACATTTTGGGAATAAAAATAAGTAAGATAGCCTGATTGTGGTAACAGGCGTGATGCATGCACAGGTTAATAAGAGGGGGTAGGCAGTGAGCACAGGAGTGAGAAGAGGAGGGGTTTCCAGTAACATGTCTTGAATACCAGGTGAAATACACAGTCATGATCCATATAGGTTGCAGGGGTAGATTCTTGATCAAATAGTGCTTAGGAAAGATTATCCTAGCTGTTTTGTGCCAGAATGTATGAATGTATGCAGTTTCCAGGCCACAGAAGAGGCTGTAACAGTTGCTTAGATACGGAGTGGGGAACATCAAGTTAATAACATTGATGGTGCAAATAGAGAGGAAAGGTTTACATTTAAGAGTCATTGTAGAGGAAAAATAAAAAGGATATGCTAACTATTAAATATGTAGAAAAGCAAAATGTTAAAGATGCTCCAAGAAAACAAGAATAGATTATAAGTAGATGGTGATACTATGGACTAATGAAGAAATTGAAAAGAATTTCCAGGTGAGTTAAGAAAGAATGTGGCATATTTGAAAGAGATTTTTCATATGCAATGCTTTTGAAATCTAGCATCTTTAGCCAATATAAATTGAAGTTAATCCACAGCCTTTTAGAACAATTCTAACATTATAACAAAACAAAACAAAAAAATTCTAAATGTGATCCCTGAAAAAAGCCTTAATGTGAGCTGAGCATAATCTGACCTCTAATATACCATTTCATAGAGCACCTAGGTGGCTCAGTCGGTTAAGCATCCGACCTTGGCTCAGGTCGTGATCTCACGGTTAATGGGTTCAAGCCCTGTGTTGGACTCTGTGCTGACAGTGTGGAGCCTGGAGCCTGCTTCAGATTCTGTGTCTCCCTCTCTCTCTGCTCCTCCCTGGCTCGCACTCTGTCTCTCAAAAATAAACATTAAAAAAATATTTAAAATGCCATTTCACAGTATTTTTTTCTAGGCAAGACTGTGATGACTTTATAAGTGCATAGGAATGTAGACTACTTTGGAATATTCATTAGGTTTGTAATTTGTTTCCTCTTTGACATTCATAAAACTTTTCATCTCTTTGCAGGTGGTTAGTTTCAAAATACAGCCATCACTTTATACGGTTGCATCATTGTCGATGGAATGCATTTCAGTATTTTCCTTAGCTCTTGGTCAGGTTATGTCTAGTCAACTCAGTATGACCTGACATTGCAGAATAAATTGTTTCCCTCGGTTTCCACAGGATCAGCACCTCAGCATGCTAGAATACCATGTGCCTGTCACGGCAGGAGGAGTGGCAAACATTTTTGATCTGCTAGAAACCAACAAGACTGCTTTAAATATCACAAATTTCTTAGTGAGTCAAACGACCCTGGAAGAGGTAAGCTGGATACCACTATCCAAGTGCATAATGTCACATAGTAATTATTACACATTCTGGTTATTTCTTTTTAATACCATTCAGTTTGTTTTTAATTGAAGCAATATCTAAGCTTACACCTGAAAAACTTAGCTTAATTTATTTCTTTTTTTAAAAATGTTTATCTTTTAGAGAGAAAGAGAGATGGCACGAGTCGGGGAGTGGTAGAGAGAAGGGAACAGAGAATCCCAAGCAGGCGCCGCACCATCAGCACAGAGACCCACATGGGCCTCGATCCCACCACAGTGAGATCATGACCTGAGCCGAAATCTAGAGTCAGATGCTTAACTGACTGAGCCACCCAGGCACCCCAGCTTAATTTAACTCTACCTACTTTTTGGGATGTTCAAAAAAAGTGTGAAAAGCATGAACTATTTTTTAATGGAGAAAAGAAGACGTTTCCTTACTATAAGACACTTATATCCATTAGGTTATATGAATATGTAAAGCAACAAAGTGTTATTTTCACCTATAAAACAAATAGATGTTAACACTTTCCTTACTTTATCCTTGATAAGTTTCTGTCTTTTTCCCCCTTTTCAGTAGGTTTCTTAAATAACATTTCTATTGACTGGCTTCCGGGATTAGCACAGCATAAAGAGAATTTGGTATCAGACCTTTAGATCTGCTAGACTCATGCAACCAAAGTGGTAAATGCAGAATTTTTTGTTTTACTCATATCATCTCTTAATTTCTTTGTATTCAGTAACTAGAGCCTTTGTGGTCATTCTTCACCACCTCTGTATGGTGTTAATTTTGTATAGCTCTACCAAGCTGATATATAGAACAGTTCATTGCATCTACCGTCACAACAGGTCTGAACATTAAGCCTCAGGGGCCTCAGAGTGTTGCATTTTATGGAAAATTTTTTATGGGGCCTTCAGGAAATTATGGCTTTACTGACCCAGAAAATTTGGCCTTTGACTTATAATCAACTACCATGACCATGTCAGACACAAAATATCAACAGTTTCTGGAGGAATCTATGACTAACAGACTTAATGATTTTAAACCAAGTAATAAAAGTCTGCCTGTTAAATAACTGGCTTACTAGGGCACCTGAGTGGCCCAGTCAGTTAAGCGTCTGACTTCAGCTCAGGTCATGATCTCACAGTTCTGAGTTCGAGCCCTGCGTCCAGCTCTGTGCTGACATTTCAGAGCCTGGAGCCTGCTTCAGATTCTGTGTCTCCCTCTCTCTCTCTGCCCCTCTCCCTGCTCACGCTCTGCCTCTCTCAAAAATAAACAAATGTTAAAAAAAAATTAAATAACTGGCTTACTGAACATAAAGTTAATGTGGGCTTTCTTACAAATTTTGTTTTAGTATATTAACCCTTGAAACTAGTGAAATTTCTCTCAACATCATCTCATAAACATTTGATAATGGTTTGGCTTGGGTTCCTGTATTATTCTTGATAGAGATGTTAATGTAGATCATATAAATACAGATATGTGGTTATAGATACTCAACTATAGCTTTAGATTTATATTATGATTATAGTTGTAGATATGGGTTTTATTTTCAAAGCCCAGTTAAATTTGAGTATGTAAAAGGACTACTAGTGAGAGTGTGTATATATGTGTGGACATGTCCCTATACTATCTAGTTTTCTTATTTTCTCTTTCACTCTGTGTGTGTGTGTGTGTGTGTGTGTGCACATTAACCTTATTTCTTCCCTTGGCTTACCAAGCAGTAATGGCTTTATTTCCCTTGAAAAATCAGGTTTTCATCAACTTTGCCAAAGATCAAAAGTCCTATGAAAGTGCTGATGCCAGTAGCCAAGGCTCCACCATAAGTGTTGACTCCCAGGATGACCGGATGGAATCTTAGTACCTCCAGCAAAGCCAATCTCAGCAAGTGGCCTGTGGCTTCCTTTTAAGGAAGAGCCGCCGAAGATATTGCTTCCTCAAACTATCTTCATTTTAAAGTATTATACTGTGTGGAAGGTACAATTGTGTAAGACTAGCAAGTAACTGTAAGTGGAAAGGTGGTTTTTTGGTTTTTGTTTGTGTTTTGTTTTTTTTTTTTAAGGTCAGTGAATGTTGTTGCTACTGAAATGAATTCCGGAACACTCAGTACTGTGAGCATGCTAATGTATGTGTTGGCGATGACTACGCAAGGTGAAACTGCTTGAAGATAAACGTCTTAATTTATTACTTTCAATAAAAAGCTGAAAAAGTGTGGTTATTACTAGGTGAAAAGAATGGAGCAGACGAGTAAGATAGTTTGGGGTGGGTAGAATTGAGAGAAGAAACAAAATAATTTATTTCCAGAAAATAACAGAATGAGAATCATCATTGGATACAGATTAATATTGGCAGTAAGCAGTGGGCACAATGTCTGCAAGGTATGTATGTCATTTTCAGTGCCTATAAATATGTGGGGGTATACTGAACCCCAGAAAAGTGCCTTTCCACAAGAATGCCATAAGAGGGCAGTTTACCCTGGGGGTAAACAGAACTCAGATTTATTCCTGCTGGTCCTTAACAATACTTAAGGCCCTGGGCAGAGGAAGAAGCTACTTGTTCTGCAGGGGAAATGGGTGTGTCAGCTGAACAGCCCCAAATCCTAGAAACTGATAGAAAATTCATGTGCTGCTGGCAGGCAACATTTTTTTAAGCTCTTACGGAAACCCTCATATTGTGGGTCTCTCTGCAGAAAACATTCCTGTGGAGAGAAAATGAATATGGAGATAATTTTCAGCTAATCACCCGGGCTGACCCAGAATCATGCGTATGGCTATATAGGATAGACTTCATAATAATGCCAAATTATATAGCCCTCGGGGAAGGTGTTTTATGTAACAGTTGTGTGTGTGTGTGTGTGTGTGTGTGTGTGTGTGCGTGCGTACACATTTGCCAGCTTTGGCACAATTGTTATCGGTTTCAAAAACCAATAAACTCAAAGTTAAAAAAAAAAAATTCATGAAGCCATTTCATTTGTTAGGGAAGATTCTGGAAGCTAAAAATTGGAGTCATGTGGCCTACAAGGTCCCACATGATCAGTCCATGCTTACCTCTCCACCTTCATCCCTTTCTTTCTCTTCTTCTTCTTTAGGGTATAGCCATGCTGGCCTCTTTTCAGTTTTTCCAATGCACCAAACTCTTTCCCATCTCCAGACCCCCTACTCTAAATTCTCTTCCCTCCTCCTTGTCGCTAGACTATGCTAATAGTCTTCAGAAATGCTATTCTTTCTCAGAGAAGCTTTCCTTTTCTACTTCCTCAGTTTAAATCCAGTCCCTCTGTTTTAATACTGTACTTTATTATACTTCCTACTTTTCTGTCAGAGCATGCATCCTAATTTGTAATATACCCAGACTAAAAATACACGTCTTAACAGATGGCAACAGAATTTCTCTTAGGATAGAAAAACACTGTATTGAGTATAATATATACATAAGCCTTTTGGAGTAGAAGTTGTAACTCTGAGAACATGGATATCTTCAGAAGCCCAAATGACAAAAAAAGGTGGTCAGGCTCCATGAAAGAATAAAAGGATTTGTTTATTGTTCATTGTGTTTGTTATTGTGGTGATGGCAGTTGGTCGGTTAGCTGGTTGGTTGCTTCTGAGCAATGGTAGGAAGGGAAGCAAAGGGCAAAGAAAGGAGTGGAGGAAGGAGAAAGCAGGGAAAGCTGAGTCTTAAAGAGATGAAAGTCCAGTGAGAAGGTGAAGTGATAGAATGGACTTTTAAAACCATGAATATCCAAATAATGTTTTCACATTCATTTGCTGTACAAACCATGCTACATACTCTCCTCATGACTCCTAAATCTTCATTAAAGTCAGCCACACTTACAAAGAGAGGTCTGGTAAAAACAGAATAGGATGGGTTGATGTCCTCTTGGAAAGAAGTGCAGAACAGAATCCAACAATACATTAGAAAAAACATTCACCACTATCAAGTGGGATTTATTGTATAGATGCAGGGGTGGTTCAATATTCACAAATCAATTAACATGATATATCAATAAGAGAAAGGATAAAGATCATATGATAATTTCAATAGATGCAGAAAAAGCATTTGAGAAAGTACAACATCCATTCATGATAAAAGCTCTCAACAAGGTAGGTTTAGAGGCAACATACCTCAACATAATAAAAGCTATGAAAACCCCACAGTGAACATCATCCTCAATGGGGAAAAACTAAGAGCTTTCCTCTGAAAGTCATGAAGAAGTCGAGGATGTCCACTGTCAGCACTTTTATTCAACATAGTACTAGAAGTCCTAGCCACAGCAATCAGGCAGGAAAAAGAAATAAAAGCATGCAAATTGGTAAGGAAGAAGTAAAACTTTCACTATTTGCAGATAACGTGATACTATATACGTAGAAAACCTGACAGACTCCACCCCAAAACTACTAGAACTGATAAATGAATTCAGTAAAGTATATAATACAAAATCAATGTGTAGAAATCTGTTGCATGTCTATCCACTAATAATGAAGCAGTATAAAGAGAAATTAAAACAATCCATTTAAAATTGCACTAAAAATAATAAGATACCTAGGAATAAGCCTAACCAAAGAGAGAAAGACATGTACTCTGAAAACTATAAAACACTATGAAAGAAATTGAAGATAACACAAAAAATGGAAAGATATCCCATGCTCATGGATTGAAAGAACAAATATTGTTAAATAAAATGTCTATACTACCTAAAGCAATCTGCAGATTTAATGCAATCCCTATCATAATACCACCAGCATTTTTCACAGAGCTATAACAAACGATCCTAAAGTTTGTATGGAACCACAAAAGTAACCTTGAATAAATAAGAAAAGCAAAGCTGAAAGCATCACAGTTCTGGACGTCAAGTTATATTACAAAGCTGTACTAATCCAAACAGTATGTTACTGTCACAGAAATAGACACATAGATTAATAGAACATAGAAAACGCAGAAATAAACCAATAATTACATGGTTAATTAATCTTTGATAGAGAAAGAAAGAATAATGGGGAAAAGACAGTCTCTTCAGCAAATGGTGTTGGGGAAAGTGGTCAGCTACATGCAAAAGAATGAAACTGGACTTCTTTCTTACACCATACGCAAAAATAAACTCAAAATGGATTAAAGACCTAACTGTGATACCTGAAACCATAAAAATCCTAGAAAAAATGAACTACTGGGACCTCATCAAGAGAAAAATTTTCTGCATAGTGAGAAAACAATCAGTAAAACTAAAAGGCCACCAACGGAATGGGAGAAGATATTTGCAACTGACATATCAAATAAAGGGTTAGTATCTAAAATCTATAAAGAAATAATCAAAATGAACACCCAAAAAACAAATAATCCAGTGAAGAAATAGGCAAAAGACATGAATAGACACTTTTCCGAAGAAGACATCCAGATGGCTAACAAACACATGAAAAAATGCCCAACATCAAAACCACAATGAGATATCACCTCACACCTGTCAGAATGGCTAAAATTAACAGCTCAGGCAACAAAAGATGTTGGCAAGGATGAGGAGAAAGAGGATCTCTTTTGCACTGCTGGGGGGAATGCAAACTGGTGCAGCCACTCTGGAGAACAATATGGAGGTTCCTCAAAAGGTTAAAAATAGAACTAACCTATGAGCCAGAAATTGCATTACTAGGTATTTATCCAAGGGATACAGATGTGCTGTTTTGAAGGGGCACATGCATCCCAATGTTTATTGCAGTGCTATCAACAATAATCAAAGTATGGAAAGAGCCCAAATGTCCATTGGCAGATGAATGGATAAAGAAGATGTGGTATATGTATATATGCCGTGGAGTATTACTCGGCAATCAAAAAGGATGAAATCTTGCCATTTGCAACAACGTGGATGGAACTAGAGGGAATTATGCTAAATGAAATTGGTCAGAGAAAGACAAATATCATATGACTTCACTCATATGTGGAAATGAAGATACAAAACAGATGAATATAAGGAAAGGGAAGCAAAAATGATATACAAAACAGGAGGAGGACACAACACAAGAGATTCTTAAATATAGAACAAACTGAGGGTTTCTGGAGGGATTGTGGGTGGGGGGATGGACTAAATGGGAAAGAGGCATTAAGGAAGACAGTTGGGATGAGCACTGAGTGTTATATATAGGGGATGAATCACTGGAATCTACTCCTGAAGTCATTATTGCACTATATGCTAACTAAATTGGATATAAATTAAAAAATAAAATAAATACAAATATTTTTTTAAATCCTAGAAGAGAGCAGAGGCAGTAATGTCTCTGACATCAACTATAGCAACATTTTTCTAAATATGTCTCCTAAGGCAAGGAAATAAAAGCAAAAATAAACTCTTGGGACTACATAAAAATAAAAAGCTTCTGCACAGTGAAGGAAACACTCTATGGAGAGAGTTCAAATGTCTATTGACTTGTGAAGAGATAAAGAAGATGTGGTGTGTGTGTGTGTGTATATATATATATATATATATATATATATATATAATGGAATATTACTCAGCCATCAAAAAAAGAAATCTTGCCATTTGCAACAATGTGGATGGAGCTAGAATGTATTATGCTAAGTGAAATAAGTCAATCAGAGAATGACAAATATAAGATTTCACTCATGTGGAAACAAAACATGAACATAGAGGGATGGGGGAAAGAGAAGAAAGGGAAACAAACCACAAGAGACTCTTAATGATAGAGAACAGAGGGTTGATGGAAGGAGGTGGGTGGGAGATGGGTTAGATGGGTGATGGGTACTAAGGGGTGTACTTTTGTAATGAATACTGGGTATTATATGTAAGTGATGGATCACTCAATTCTCCTGAAACCAATTTTGCACTGTATGTTAACTAAAATATTTAAAAAGTAAAAAATAAAAAAATAAAAATAAAAAGCTTCTATACAGTGAAGGAAACAAAACTAAAAAGCAGCCTACTGAATGGGAGATCTGCACATGACATATACAATAAAGGGTTAGTATCCAAAATATATAAAGAACTTACACAACTCAACACTAAAAATAACACAAATAATCCATTAAAAATGAACAGAAGAGAGATGCCTAGGTTGCTCAGTTAAGTGTCCAACTCTTGATTTTGGATCAGATATGATTTTGTGGCTCATGAGTTTGAACCCCACGTCGGGTTCTGTGCTGACAGTGCAGAGCCTGCTTGTGATTCTCTGTCTCCTCCTTCCCTCTTTTCTCGCTCTCTCTCTCTCTCTCCCTCCCTCTCTCTCTCTCTCTCTGTCATACACACAGAATAAATAAACTTTAAAAAATATGAGCAGAGACATGAACAGACATTTCTTCAAAGAAGACATCAAGATGGCCAACAGACACATGAAAAGATGCTCAACATCACTCATCATCAGAGAAGTGTATATCAAAACCACAATGAGCTATCACCTCACACCTGTCAGAATGGCTAAAATCAAAATTTCAACAAACAACAAGGGTTGACAAGGATGCAGAGACAAAGGAACCCTCATGCAGTGTTGGTGGGAATGCAAACTGGTGTACCTACTACAGAAAACAGTGTGGAGGTTCCTCAAAACATTAAACTACCCTATTAACCAGTAATCACAGTACTGGGTATCTACCAAAGATATATACATATATACAAAAACACTAATTCAAAGGGATATATGCATCCCTATGTTTATAGCAGCGTTACTTACAATAGCCAAACTATGGAAGCAGCCCAAGTGTCCATCAATAGATGAATGAATAAAGAAGATGTGGTATATATGTGCAATGGAGTATTATTCGGCCATAAAAAAAGAATGAACTCCTGCCATTTGCAAAGACATGGGTAGATCTAGAGAGTATAATGCTAAGTGAAAAAAGAGAAACTCAAATACCATATGATTTCAATCATATGTGGAATTTAAGAAACAAACGAGCAAAGGTAAAAAGAGACAAGACAAACCAAGAAACAGACTCTTAACTATAGAGACCAAACTGATGGTTACCAGGGAGGATGGGTGAAATAGGTGAGAGAGATTGAGAAATGCACTTGTGATGAGCACTGGGTGTTGTATGGAAGTGTTGAATCACTGTATTGTACACCTGAAACTAATATAACCCTGCATGTTAATTATATTGGAATTAAAATAAAATTAAAAAAGAAGCAGCAGCAGCAGCCCAAAACAGTGACTGCTTCACCACAGAGAAGCTTAAAGACAGAGGAGACCATGAGACAGAGACCTGGATATGCAGAGTAGAGCTTCTGACCCCACAGGTAATGGCTCTGGGGGATTCTAGCCAATCTTATCTATCTCTCCATAGTCAGGGGAGCCCCAACTGGCCTCTAGACTGCAGTAGTTACACTTTTATTTAAATATTCATTCAGTATTTTTCCCCCTCACTAGACATGAAGCTCTGTAAGGACAGAAAATCTATTTTGACTTTCTAACTTTCCCACCAGTATCTACATGCACACAATGAATATTTGTGGCACTCAACAAATATTTGTTGGTTAAACGGATGAATAAATAAATGAATGAGAAACAAAAGAGAAGCTGGCATGGTTGGTATAAAACCAAAGCATCCTTATTCAGTATAAATCTCTGAAATGCAGTGAAGTTTCCCAAGGAGTATTTTATTCATGGAGAAGAAAAAGGAAAGATGATGCTTTATTCCACACTACAGATATTACAGTGAATCCACTAGTGTGGGAGGAATTTGTTACCTTCTTGGAAATCAGAATTCTAATGCTTTGCCATTGTACATTTCTGTCCATTATTTCTTTGTCTTTTTGTCTGTAAGGATGTATTACATAAGAGTTTCGTGGCATTTTTGCATATAAGTAAGGAACATACATGAAAAAGTGTTTGAACCCACATGCCTTTGGATTTTTCTGCAATAGAGAAAATGTTTTGAGAATTCCCAGACTGCCTACACTCTGGATAACATAAACAGAATCCGCTTTTTTTTTTTTTTCATTTTTAACGTTTATTTATTTTTGAGACAGAGAGAGACAGAGCATGAACAGGGGAGGGGCAGAGAGAGAGGGAGACACAGAATCTGAAACAGGCTCCAGGCTCTGAGCAGTCAGCACAGAGCCCGACGCGGGGCTCGAACTCACAGACCGTGAGATCATGACCTGAGCCGAAGTTGGACGCTTAACCAACCGAGCCACCCAGGCGCCCCTGGAATCCGCTTTTTTATGTGAGTTACTTGCATTACTTCTGAGGATTGTGGCAATCTTCACTTCACCTATAAAACCTGGTTCTTAGAACATTAAAACATTTGGTGCAAAATCAGAAGAATAGAAAAATGATATGTACAACTACTTTCTCCAATGATACTCTCTGTCTGAATGATGGATCTGTTCTTCTTAGGTATGATAATCCCCTACTGGAACAACAGGTGCCCTCCTGGGCGAGGGTGACAGAGCAGGTTTGCATTCTCTTACCCCCACCTTGGGAGCCTGCTTGCTTCATTAATGTAGGTTTCTCAATGAAGTTTTTAAATATAGCAATAGCAAGCTAAAAGGGAATGATTTCCTTTGACATTATTTGCTATGAAGTTAATCCCATCCCTCCCTTGCTTATAAACCCATACTGGTTTTCCATACTCTGTAAAATGAAATGCAGACTCTTTAACCGATCCTCAAAGTATTTCATCATCCAGCCCCAAATGCTTCCAACTGCTTTTCTCCATGTAATCTGTGTTTGAATGAATTTCTTGTATTTCCTATTATAGGAAAATAGACTATTTCTATAATCTAGAGTTAGACTTTTTCTTGGTTCTATGCCACTTTGCTCACACTACTGCTCTTTCTTCTTGAAAGACCTCTTCCCTGTCCCCACTTAGCTTTTATCTAGAAAATTCTCTTCATCTTAGTTACCACCATTCTCTTGTGTTTTCTTTTTAAAGAAACCTGCCCAGAGAGGCTCAGGCCGAGTTCACTGTTCTGTCCTCTGCTACAGAAGCATTTTGTGTAGAGCTCTGCAGGAATCAGTCCCATGGTACATTCCTCTTCCTACCTCACTCTACGTTCCTTAGGAGTGGTGACCTCTTTTCCTTTATCCTTGTATTGCCCACATCCAGCACAATATCCACATACTGTTGCTTGATGAATCTCTGAAAGACCAAAGTGTCCATTTCATTTTAGAAATATTTTCATAGTTTTTCTTTTAACTTTTTGCAACTATGTTTGTTTTCAGTTTTCAAAGAGTAGCTATGAAAATTTAAAGTTAACTGCTGGGGAAAATATGCAGATGGCCAATATTTTAAATTAAAATGTTGATTCTACATAAAGCACACTTCATTAAAATGCCAAGCATTGGACATACTATTATTTTATTAACAGCATTGCTTAAATATGGCATTTGTCCAATGATACTAAAATAAAAATACTGTTTAAAATCAAATACTTTCAGGGCACCTGGGTTGTTCAGTTGGTTAAGCGTCTGACCTCGGCTCAGGTCATGATCTCATGGTTCATGACTTTGAGCCCCATGTCGGGCTCTATGCTGACAGCTCAGAGCCTAGAGCCTGCTTCAGATCCCGTGTCTCCCTCTTTCTCTCTGCTCTTCCCCCACTTTCTCTCTCTCTCTCAAAAAAAATAAACATTAAGAAAAATTAAAATCAAATACTTTCACCCAGATAGAGTGATGCTTAATCACCCTTGTTGCAAAGTGAAAAAACTAATCTAGGTTATATAGTTAAAATAACAGCAGCTACCACTTACTGACAATTGTTATGTGTGAAATACTGGGTCAATGGTGCCATATTTATTATATTCTTATTTAATTCTTACAGCATACTTTCAACTTACTAGCCCCTTTTTATTGACAAGGACACTGGAGGTTGGTAAAAGGTCACTATCTAGCCCAGAATCATACAGGAACAAATCTGACTCCAGGAATTGTATTCTGACAGGACAAATACATAAATACAGAAAAAAGAAAAAGAAAGAAAGAAAGAAAGAAAGAAAGAAAGAAAGAAAGAAAGAAAGAAAAAAAAAGAAAAAGAAAAAGGAAGGATTGAATATGTTGATTTAGATAACATAAGTTCACTAATAGTTTAAGCCTATGCTGTATTTATATCTGTGTTGACCTGGTAAGTTGACCTGGTGGCCCTAATTCCTGATCCCTTGACTAATGCCACAAAGATCTCTGGCATGAATGAGAAGACTCTGTTCCTGACCATCCTCTTCCCCCCAGGAACCCTTCAGAAAAACTCTAACCTTCAATTCGGCCTCTTCTGAAATTCCTCAAGAAATCCAACCCTATAAACTAGACATACAAAGATTTACTAATCATTTACATTTATTTTAACTTAAAAGAGTTTGCTTAGTACTTACTGGGATTTTGCTGTTGTTTTCAATATAGCAGATAATTTTGTTATTTTATTTATTTGATTAATTTTCCCATCTTATGTCTATTTTTCATTTTTATGTTTTATTATTCCATTAAAATGGGAACAGAATCACCCAGTATAAGGAAGCCAGCACTATAATATGGTATGTAGGCTGTAAACAAGTTATGTCCAAATTGGCTGTTTTGACACCACAAAACAGATTTTCAATTTTTGCTACCTGGGGTCCATTGAGAAGTCTCTAGTAAAAGAAGAAAGCCTCTCAACTAAACTACTGCTCTTGGTAACTCAGTAAAAGTTACTGACCAAACTCCTCAAAGACAAACACCAATAACCAGCCCAAAAGAAATATTTAGGATTTCCAGATTTTTCCTTTCCTTTGAAACAATTCAGTCACTGAATGAAGATGCTTGTTAATTAAATATTATCAGACTAAAAAACTGGAAGCAAGATGCCCCAACCAATGCACGTGATAGTTCAAGAATGAAATAAATGGGGGTGCCTGGGTGGCTCAGTCAGTGAAGCATCTGACTCGATTTCAGCTCAGGTCATGATCTCACAGTTTGTGAATTCGAGCCCCACTTGAGCTCTGCGTTGACAGCATGGACCCTGCTTGGGATTCTCTCTCCCCTCTCTCTCTTCCCCTCTATATCTGTCTCAAAATAAATAAATAAACATTAAAAAAAAAGAATGAAATAAATGGAAGCTCCTACCAAAGGAAACCCTCAGATACAACTCCAGAAAAATTCTATAAATTTCTGTCAGATTCTTTAGAGAAAGGCGCAAATATTAGCTAAGCTAGAAAACTTTCTTTATTACACTAACCTGCTTTAAGAACTTATCTGATCCTTTTTTAGGTAAAGCTTCAGAAGTATTCTCCCATTATGGAGGTCTTCTCAAAACCCTTCCTTGATAAAGAAATTAAAGTATGGATCGTCTTATTAAATAATTTCTCTTTATTAAAAAGGGAGCTTATAACCTTTCCTAACAAGTATGACCTGTCTAGAGTTTCAAGATTCCTCCATGAATAGGGATTCTGTAACATGACCTACATGTGTAAAGTATATTATCTATTGAGTACAGAGAGTTGAGCACTTTTTATTAGTAGTAGTATTCTTTTGCAAATCTGACCAAGGAGAGAAAATAGGCTGTCATAGTATAGTGGACCTTCTAAAACGGCCCCCGATTTATCCTCACTTTCTGTTCTCATGTTATTGAGAGATCAATTCTCTTACTTGAGTGTGGGTAGAACCCATGACTTGCTTCTGGCTAACAGAATATGGCAAAGGTGATTACGTCACACAAGACTGTAACATCTGTCTTGCTAGGAGCCTCTCTCTCTTGCCGACTTTGATGAAGTAAGAGGCCAGGTCAAGGCCCACTTGGCAAGGCAGTGCAGGCAGTCTCTGGCCAACAACTGACAAAGAACTGAAAATGGCCTCCAGCTGACAGCTAGCAACAAACTGAGACCTTCAGTTCCACAATCTGGAAGGATACAAATGCTGCTAACAATCGCCTGAGTTTGGAAACAGATTCTTCTCCAGTTAAGCATGCAGATGAAAAATAGCCCTGGTCAACACTGATTGCAGCCTTGTTAACATTCTTTCTTCAAATAATCCTTCCCAAAGTTACTTATTATTCATTACTCACTTAAGTATGCGATTACCAATCCTATCCTACCAATCCTGGTCTTCAAGATGATTTTTCTTCCTGTCTCTCTGCTTAAGATGTTAACTCTTTGATTGACTTTTGTCTACATCTAAGCCATTGTTATAAGTTACAGAAAGTCTTCCTTTGGATTTATCCATATTTTTATCAGCCACTGATGGACTAATCTCAATTTAACAATAGCTAACAGTTATATTACAAAGTATATAATTTCATTTTTTACAGAACAAACTTATATGTATAAAAATAACCTGACCTCACAGCACCCCCATAAAGTGTTATTACCCCAGATGAAGAAGGAGGACCAGAGTGATTAAATAACTCACTTAAAGCAACAAACACATGTATTAAATTCTAGTAATGAGGTATATTTTTTTGTCTGCATTAAATTCTTTCCTAGTCTCTCTCTTCTGGTTTCTGTGGTTTTCTTGCTCCTATTCAAGGTTATCTCCATGAGGCTGACAGTATGGGTGGGGGGTCCATACTATCCCAGCAACAAGGTTGGGCATATGACCCAGAGTGGCCAGAATATCTTATTTTTCTCTACCACTTTGATTAGTTTAGAGATTAACACAGGATGCCAGTGAAGTCAGTCAATCATTCTGAAATTAATATTTAAATTTTGTAGGGAGAGATATTGCCTTTTCCTCAGATTGCTAAACTAGATAGAGAAGAGCATAGGGCTCCCAGTTCCCATCTTATCGATAACATAGAAAGAGTTTGCATACTTAATGAAGTCAAGCAGAAACAAGCAGAACTGACAAATGGAATAATGGACCATGTCCTGTTGACATTTAGCCACAGAATCCAGCCTAGGCTGAAGGACTATGCTGGCAGCTATGGAGGACACACTGTAGGGAGGCAAAGCAGAAGTCAGTGCAATCTAGGAAAATAGTTGAGCAAAATAAGGCAGTAGTTGCAGAGATGGTAAGAAATGGTCAGATTCTGGATATATTTTGAAGGCAAGGCTGACAGGACTTGCTGCCAGATTAATGAGGAATGTGTAAGAAAAAAGGGAGTCAAGGATGAATTCAAGGGTTTTGACCTGAGCAACTGGATAAAAGGAATTGCCACCTATTGGAGAATGGGGAAACTGGAGAGGCAAAGGCAGGTCAAGGAGGGAAATGTACCTTAACTGGGGTTAAGGTACATTAAGTTTGAGGTGGTTATTAGACATTCTAAAGGAAATGTTGAGTGAGCTAATCTATATATCTGCAGTTCAGGAAAAGGTCCATACTGTACCAAATGAGGGGAATCATTGGTATATAGATGGAAAGTCAAGCCACTAGTCTGGATGTGAGTATTCAGGGAGATGAGTGTGCCCAAAGCAGAAAAACAATCTAAAGGGAGCATCCTGGGGCATTACACTATTTTTGAGGGACAGAAGGAACATCCAGAAATAATTTGTACATGCAAGTTAAAGTGTTTCTTAAGAGCAGGGAGTGACTGACCTTGTCTAGGCAGCTGCTAGGTAGATTAAAATAAAAACTGAAAATTGGCCATTGGATTTGACATATTCATGGGTGACCTGTGGAATGATAGGTAAGAAAGCCTCAGGAATGAATGCAATAAAAAATAGGAGGGAAAGTGGAGACGAAGTAAATAGTTAAATTTTTCAAGACAGTAATGGAAAGGGGAGCAGAGAAATAAGTGGTAGTTGAAGGGAAATTACCAGTTTATTATCAGTAGAGAGATCTCACATATTCTTATTGGGGCAGGAAAGGGTCAAGTTTCCCAGTGTTAGTGCCCTCTGCCTCCAAAATTCTCTAGGGTGGGCAATGCCCCCTATTTCTCGGGTACTATTTTCCCTGATAGGATTGATAACTAAAGCCCAGCCTGACATAACTTGTAATCTGGTCTTTCTGGGCTTGGTCAGAGTCTGGTAGTGCTTTCTGGCTGACTCCTCACCCTGAAGTGTTTGTTCCAATGTCCATTTCTCCTATGGACATAGAAGTTCACTCTTAGCTCAGAGGTCACCTAGTCCTGCCAGGGTGGACACCGTGATAGGAACACTGCTTGCTTGCTTGCTTGCTTGCTTGTTTGTTTGTTTTTTACTTTTTTAAGCAATCTCTACACCCAACATGGGGCTCAAACTCACAACCCTGAGATCAGGAATCACATGCTCCACCGACTGAGCCAACCAGGCACCCCAGAACACTGCTCTTAAGTCAGGGACCAGGCTACACTCAACTGAAGGTAGCTACACTGAGACCCTCCTCTATTGTGCCATCCTGCACAGTCCAGTTTACTTTGATGGGGACTGTCTCAGAGTGATATACAGCAGCTCACCTTCACATTAAGTTCAATTTAATGCATATTTAACACACAGGGACACACACGCTCCATGTCAAAGCCCAGAGAGTAGAAAATTACCATTATGTTCACTCTTCTCTCCTCTTACCTTCTCTTTTTCCCTTCTCTTGTGCTTAATTTCCCAAAACAGAAAGCAGGCAAGCTTTATCTACATCTGATCCCCCTTCTATAATAAACAGCAAATTTTAAGACAAAAAATGTATTTTCTTCACATTATAAGAAAATCCTGTGATCTTGAACTCATTCGTTAGTTTCCCAGGCCAGATTATTAATCTAAATGGGTCAGAAGGAGGAAAGTCAAAGAAATATAGTAAATACATTCTATTTTTTTTAAGTTTATTTATTTATTTTGAGAGACAGACAATGTGAGTGGAGGAGGGGCAGAAAGAGGAGAGATAGAGTGCTAAGCAGCCTTCATTCTATCAGCACAGAGCCCGACTGGGGCTCGATCACACGAAGTGTGAGATCATGACCTGAACTGAAATCAAGAGTCAGACACTTAACTGATTGAGCCACCCAGGTGCCCCAAGAAATATAGTAAATCCATTCTTAAAATAATGCCCTGTCCTTCAGAGTTCCTGTCCTGCTACAAATTCCTATCATGTTTGTTATAAACTAAAGAGTACCTTTATAGAGTTATAAACTAAAGAGTATAAACTAAAGAGTTTGTATAAACTAAGAGTACCTTTTCCTCCACATTTTTCTCCCAGAACTTTTCCAGTCCCCTAATTTCCCTATAATCCTCCCTTCCCCCCCCCCCCTCCCAAGATAAATGCCTTGGGCTACAGAGGAAAGGCATGATAATCAGAAAGAGAATGGAGAAAAAGCTCCAAAGGAAAGGGCTATCCAGCCAGATCTTTCCCACACAGAGTGGCCTGTGTTACCTTTCAACGCACTTCAGCTTTGCAGGCTCTGAATCGTACCTTAAGAGCATAAAGGGGACATATCTCCCATGGGTGGACTTACTTTAAAGTCCAGAACACTGATGGATAAAATATGACTGCCAGATTATTGATTTACAATGAGAACTTTAGCTGAACATTCCTATCCCCCAGCCAATGCATTTTCTTTCCCCTCAAGCACACTGCATAGGAAGTCAAGCTTTAATCAGAAGGTTGCTTGCTGAGAACAGACTCAGGGCAAGTTGAGTTAATTATATGATTCCAACATTTAATGTCATCAGGCAGCTTGAGCCTGAAGCATCCATCTCCATAGTGTGATACACCTTCAAAAGACCCATCCTTCATTCTGAAAATTTTCTTCCCTTATCAGAGCTGAGTGAGACCTGAGCCCTCACCATCTTTTGTCTCTGAGAAGTTCTTTCCAATGCTTCTATGCCAACCAGCTTCCTTTTGAAGGCCACTTATTTCTTCAGACATAATACAGCATTTTCAATCAAGATATAGTTTTTCAAATGTAGTGATTTTGTGTCTTCATTATTTATTGATTGTAAATCTTAACTCAGAGCAATATGCCCAAACTTCCCTCATTATTAGAATCACTTAAAGATCTTTGATTAAAAAAAATAATAAAACAGATTTTCAGGCCTTCCCCTGAGATTCCGATTCAATAAATCAGTGATTGGGGAACAATTTGTATTATTAACAAGCATCCAAATGACTTTTATCTACAGGGAACTTGGAGAATCATTGTTTTAGAAAACAATCTAATGTAGCTTATTTCTGCATTTTTGACTAGGAGGCTCAGTATGCCAGTCTATACCAATGACATGTACATGTGTATACTTTTATAAGCAGCTCATAAAATCGACCACATCAGGTCTGAGAGGCAGAATAAAACAAGGATTTAGAGGATGACTTCTCAAACTTAAATGTACATATGAATCACCCAGGAATCTTATTAAAATGCAGATGTTGACGAGTAGATCAGGTATGAAGCCCAGGATTCTGCATCACAGGGATGCCGCTGGTGCTGCTCCTCAGACACACTTTGAGACTAGAGTTTGATCTTGGAACCAATTGCTTGGTTCAACCACTGACTTTGAATTTCATCACCTAGTTCACTTCCACTTGCCCTAGATGGGTGACCTTGGATATTTTACTTAGCCCTACTGTAACTCAGTTTCCTTGTTTTAAAAATGGAGACAATGCTAATATCTACCTCACAGGATTGTTATGAGGATTGTAGGGTGTCAAAAGTGCTTAGAAGAGGCTGTATGGTAAGTTTTGCATAAATTATTACTCACTAACATATTGGTTCCATGGCTTGGTTACACTTATCAAGATCAGCAATTAATGCAAATTTAAAGGCATTTTTGTTTATAGTGTGTCTTTTATTTATTTATTTATTTTTAATGTTTATTTATTTCTGAGACAGAGAGAGACAGAGCATGAATGGAGGAGGGGCAGAGAGAGAGGCAGACACAGAATCCGAAGCAGGCTCCAGGCTCTGAGCTGTCAGCACAGAGCCTGACGTGGGGCTCAAACTCACAAACCATGAGATCATGACCTGAGCCGAAGTCGGTCACTCAACCGACTGAGCCACCCAGGCACCCCTATAGTGTGTCTTTTAAAAGAAAAATCATTAAGAGCAGAATTTTCTATGGATGACATGATTACACCTAACAGTCTTATAATGACTTCTACGCAATTTACTGATTCCAGAAATTCCCTTAACTGAATTTCATTAAGCCCATTCCCCTTAACGTATCTTGTCAAACAGAAGAGTCACAACAGAAGACCGCTGGTTGACAAAATCATTTCCATCTTAGTCTGAACCGCAGTTACAAAACTATTCCTTTGCTTTATCCTCCAGGTTAAATTCTCACAAGAAAGGGTCAAAAGTACATCTTTTTGTCTTCAAAAAGATAATTTCCCTAATTTAAGATTATAAACTCAGCTCAATTTGGCACATTTTGGAACACAATAAATGCCTGTTGAATAAATGGATGCATGGATGTATAAATGGAGGAATAAATGTAATATATCCTCAAAATCCTTTTTCAACTTTCCTCTCAACAAAATCTAAGAGCTTCACAATATATTATTTTTAAAGAAGAAAATGATTTCTGGCATACTTTATTATGGTAATTCCTTCTATCTCAGTGAATCTCAATTTGAACTGTCCATCAAAATTATATGGGGAAATTATACTGATCCTGGAGTTCCATCCTTCCCTGGAAAAATCTGATATAACTGATCAGGGTGTGGTGTGGCCACTGGGAGTCTTAAAATGTCTCCCAACTGTTTCTAATGTACAGCCAAGGTCAAGAGCAATGGTTCTATCTTCTATGGATAATTGATATCTCACCGAAAAAGTTCAAAAACAATATATAACTTCTTAGACTCTTATCAAATTTATATTAGTCTCCAGGGCACCTGGATGGGTCAGTTGGTTAAGCATCAGGCTCTTGATTTCCGCTCAAATCATGAGCTCACGGTTTGTGGAATCTAGCCTCATGTCAGGCTCTGCACTGACAGCATGGGGCCTGCTTGAGATTCTCTTTCTCCTTCTCCCTCTGCCTCTCTCCCCCCACTCACATTCTCTCTCTCTCTCTCTAAAAACTAAACTAAAATAAATCTTAAAAATAATTTCTATTAGCCTTTGGCTCCATAGATAAAATTATAAATTGTATTGCCTCAATATAAATCCTAGGTATTAATGTCCCTTGAAAACTTGTATTATATTCATGTTACTAAAATTAGAAATGGAAAGAGCCTTTTGAGATATCAGATAATGTTTTAAAATAACATGAAAATTAATTTGTTCTCTAGCCTTTTTTTCTCTTAAACTTATATTTAAAAACTAATGCAGCTTTTTAAAACCTGGGTATGTACCCAATTGCCGCATGCGTGAGAAAGTCTCGGCTGAACCTCTCTGGGGTCATTATTTCCCCACAGAAAAAAGCTCTTTCCAACAACTATGCTATGTAAGATTCTCATGATGAGCATTCTTTTGCTTTTTTAACCAGGTGGTTCTGCAACCCTTATAGGTACCAAAACAGCTTCTAAAGTATTTGTCCCATCTGCTTTTAGAGTCATTGCTCTATTCTTTCTCATTTTCTTAAAATATAGTGCAGGATATGAATCATGTTGAGCTGTTCTTAAAGACAAAGCTTTGTCTCAGCATCATATGTGAATCACTTAAATCTTACCTAACAATCCAATTACGGCATTAAGACATTATGTCATGTATTAGTGAGTAAGAACTACCACAGAAAATCGAGTTTTCTTAGTAAATTGATAACTTTCAGAAAAATGGCAACAGAAGTATACTTCTATCTCTGTAAATTTTAGACTGCAAAAGTCAGGGGTTCATTACGATACCATAGCGAATTATACATGTGAATCCTTTTTCAATTTTTTAAATTTAAACATCTTTTAATAAAATCAAAAAGTGCAACAATATAATGTATATTTTTAATATTTAAAAAATTCCATTAAGGAAACAACACACAGATTAAGATTTAATAGAGGTTAATATATTCTTCTAAGTTAAAAACTTAGAAAAAATAAAGCAGTAGGCATTTATAAAATACTTCCCCTCGTTCCTCATTTTTATTATTTTATTTCATTAAATGCTGATGTGAATTTTAAGTCACTTAATAAATATATTTCTACAGTCTCCCTTAAAACTTAAAATATTACGGGTAAGATTAAAGTGATTTTTTGACACCACTCCCAATTTAGACTCCTTCCTTATCTCCCCAGAGAGCACACTGTGCTTCACTTCTGAACTTTTTAGAATTTTAAATAAACTTAAAAATAAGGATGCATATGTACATGCCAGTAGAAAATAGAGAAAATGGCTGTAAGGCCAAGCCCTGCAGGACCCACCTGTACTGTACTGTAAAAACAGAATAACAGTAGATAAAATGTAATAAATAACACAAAACCATGACTGAACTCCAAAATAAGATAAACAGGCCCATGGACCACAAACAGCTGAAATAAGAGCCACAGGTTGGGTCCAATAGTGAGCGGTAGTGGCCCTGCATTCAGCCCCTGGCGAGCAAAGGGGACAAAAGTTACCCCTCATGAGATGAGGAGTCCCATAGCTCAGTTACTTAAGCATCCTCAGCGAATCCCTCTTCTTCAAATAAAAACAACGAATTACTTAGCATATGTAGAAAATCAGATGCAGAAGATAGAAATAAGACAATTCGCAAATATGTCCCATGAAAGCAGAGAAAGGTCACATGGATATATTAAACTTTTCTTCATCTTTTTCCTCCATTTACTACGTTTTTCCTACAACCTTTCAAGGGAGGCACTGGGATCTGTCCACGTCAGTGCAGACAAAATTGGGGGACAATGTCTGTAGAGAATTTAAAAATAGTAATAGAACCAGCTATATAAGACATTGTGTTTTTATTTTCACTTAGCTCCAGCAATTCCAAACAAGGTCAGTGATAAAATACTCCTACCCAAAAACATCTTTTGTCAATATAAATTCTAAAAATTGATGTGGTTACTGATGTTAATAATAAATATATGTAAATTTCAAATTAGAAGTTCAAAAAAATATTTATCCTTTGATAACCATTATATTCTATATGGAGGAAAATTTGGAGAACTCTTGGTTATAAGTTCAGGACAATTCAGAATCCTTCCAGCTTGTATGGGTGTAATTTCTGCCCCCAAGGTCTCTGCAACTATGTATTCCTGCATTTAAACAGGTTTTAAAAAAGCAATGATAGTACTGTGATTGCAAAAATGATGAAACAGCACTTGTTACTTGAATTCTGCTTTTTTTTATGTAGCCACTTCGTGTTTTATTTATGTTCAAAAATTTTTGACTGCACAGGCATTTGAAAGCTGCTAGATTCCATTCCAAAGAAAGAAAGATGTGGTGAGTACTGTGACATGAGATTTTTATAAATTTTTGCTAAGCTTTTCTTGATTCTTAACATTTAACCCTGTTTGTATAATTGTTGCTTTGAGACTAATAATCAAAATTAAAATTAATAAAAAGTGTTCTTGGACCAACAATGAGCAAAGATAGATTGAACAATCTGGCTGTACTTGTTAATGAACTTAAATACACAAAAATCTATTTTACTGAAGCCATTGACAAATTTGCAGAAGGTAAGGCTTGAACATGAAAACTTATTATTATTATTCATTTAGCAACAGATCACTGTGTAGATATGTTATTTTTCCCTTTTTACAACTAAAGATTAAGATCATTAAAAAGTATGGGATGCCTGCCTGGGTGGGGCTCATTCCGTTAGGCATCCGACCCTGGCTCAGGTCATGATCTCACAGTTTGTGAGTTCAAGCCCCACATCAGGTTTTGTGCTATCAGTGCAGAACCTGCTGCAGATCCTCTGTTCCCCTCTCTCTCTGTACCTCCCTTGCTCATGCTTTGTCTCTCTCTCAAAAACAAACATTAAAAAAAAATCAATTAAAAAGTATCAATCCATTACATTTTTCCTTTGTTAAACATAAAATTTATTTTAGTCTCTAAATTTATTAGTATTTTTTAATGCCATGACTAGATGAGAATTTGAATAAAAGAAATTGTCAGTTTTTATTTTCTGGTGACTATTAGTTTTATTTCATGATAATTATTAAAAATAATTTTGTCAAATAGAGGAAGGAGATGTTAAAAATAAAACCTACTCTCAAAGTCAAATATGCTAGGGAAGTGCATATTTCCACTTTCTGAAATCTCCCACTTTCTGAAATTGATAGCTGCAGCGATACTGATGTTAACAAAAGCAGTTCTGAAATTGAGATTGAGGGAGAAGGTGAATACTCCCAGTATTATTTATATCAGAAAAGAAGAGTTAATTTATCCTAATTAATTTCCAATTGGTGGAATTAGAATTAGACCATAGGTCACAATCAGATCCTGTGCAAAGACGTGTTTTACTTAAACTACACAATGTTAGAAAAGAAGGAAAAAGCCAACATGTCACATTATAGGTATGGGCTTGAAATTAAAATTTCTAGTCTTGAAAAATTGCAAGAGTTGACATCACTGGACCCTATATCTTTGCATGGCAGCAGTCAGCTGGAGTTGCAGGGTTTTTGGTTGGAGCATGATGTCTACCACTCCCACAATGTAGATGTAAAGATTCCTCCTGGCTGTGTTCATTCCATTCGGTACCTGCCCTAAGAGGCCCTACAAAACTTCCCCACCAAGTATATCCTCCTCCTATCTATCTTCAGTTTAGCTTTTAACCAAATAATGCTTATTGCACATGAACCTTCATTCATTCATTCATTCATTCAATCAACAAATATTTGTTGAGCACCTACTATGTTCTGGGTAGTGGAGATACAGTAATAAACAAGACAAAGTATTTACCCCTACAGAGCTTACATGGTGGTTGGGGAGGAACGTGGGACAGAAAAAAAAAAAAATAAGTGTAAATGATATATTTTTCAGATAGTGAAAAGAGTGGCTGAGATTGTGAAATAAGAAATTCTTGCTACATTATCCCCTAGTTTTGGTGGAGGAGTGGGACACTGCAGAAGTCATTGATGTTGAAAATTTGAGTAAACAAGGTTTCCCTATTTGCAGGAAAGGGGAACTGATGGTTTCATTTGCTTGCAAAATATGAACTCTAAATATAAATGAGAGAAAGTTGACTGCTTGGCAGAGGAACCATAACTTTTCTTTAGCTTGAGAACATGCTTAGAGGTAGGGAGAACATGCATCCTGGTTTGCAGAGGGCAGTCCTGGTTTACAACTGTAGACCAAGTTTAGGTCTCATAATGCTCCTTTACATGCTCAGAAGTGTTATTTTTTTTAATTTTTTTTATTAAAAAAAATTTTTTTAACGTTTATTTATTTTTGAGACAGAGAGAGACAGAGCATGAACGGGGGAGGGTCAGAGAGAGGGAGACACAGAATCTGAAACAGGCTCCAGGCTCTGAGCTGTCAGCACAGAGCCTGATGCGGGGCTCGAACTCACGGACCGCGAGATCATGACCTGAGCCGAAGTCGGACCCCCAACCGACTGAGCCACCCAGGCGCCCCTCAGAAGTGTTATTAAATGACCGATCATTTATTGGGAGTACTATGTAACACATTAAGTAAATTATATCAAGCAGTTAAAAAATGGTGACATTATTTAGGGGGCAATAAAATATCATATAATTTAAATATTATTTCTATCAAATACCATTCATGAAATGCATCCTAATTTTGATTGAACAAAATACTTTTAAAAATTATATACTTCCTAATAGCTGATGACTACTGGTCTTGTGCTCATTACATCATTGTTTATGTCCTTTGATAGTGAGTAGGCAGAAGACTTGAGGTTAATAAATAAGAACTTGCTGCTGGAAAAGAGAGTTTTAACACTAAGATGTACGGATAAAGAAAGAAATAGAATTTCCTTCCATGGGTGTTTTAATCGTTGAAAGGACCATGTCAGTTGTGGTTGTAGAGTAGATCTTATTTTATGCGGAAGGATGTACTCTGGAGACGATAAGTAGTTCTTTGCTGATGGAATGATACGTAGTTGGAATATGGGGATTTGAGGGGGGAGCATTCTGAGAGCTTACAGGACCTGGGAGCTAAGTAGGATTAAGACGATTCACTAGCTGTTTGCTTACTTTCTTTAAGTGACTTAAAAACAATCAAACCACATCCTCAGCAGCCAAACTGGAAAGAGAAAAGGTCCTCAAATAACTGCTTCCAAGGACAAAATCCAAACCTGCCTGGCAAATCTACACTCATAGCTCCCCATCCAGATTCCAGCTTCTCTAAAGAGCCTGCACAAAATCTCTTTTTGAACTCCAAACTTCAAAACAAGCTCATTGTGTAGAAAGAACAGCTTGTAGCCTATTATAATCCCCCAAATAGAGGAATAACAGAGAGGTCAAAGGGCATTCTTTAAGAACAGTTTTCTTCATTTTCTCGAAAAGAAAAGTCTATGCAGAGGAAACTTTCCCTCTGGATCGATAATATGTGTTTTAACCTCTTCAAAGTACATAACATTAACCAAGACTTTCAAAAGAAAAAGAGAAATCTACTGCGGGTAATTTCTAAATGGTTACATGCAGGGTGTAAATGTGCTAACTAAAAACAGCATGCTCCTCCCCTGATCATAAGAATGACCATGAAAATACAGAAAAATAAAAAACGATGAACTAGGGGGAAAAAAAATAAACACTAAAAACAGTCAAGTTCTTTTAGCTAGGTGTGATTTATCTTCTAGTAGATGGTTCTAGTTTTTAATTCAAGATGAATTGGTTCTAATGCTAGCTTTCTAGCCACGTGGCAGATTTTGATCCTTATCTTTGGCCCCAGTGTCGTTGCTGTCATTAGTATGATGGAAGATCTCACTGCCCCTTCCTGATACAATCTGTCCTTGGTAAAAAGTAAGGAAAGATTTCCTAAAAAAATAGTTTATTTTATTATTTCATTTCATTTTCTTCTTCTTCTTCTAAGCTATAACATCTAAATGGGGTAATTATTTTAATTGTAAAACATATTTCCAATGTTAATAATTTCTTTTCCAAAAGAGTTCATTCTGGATAGTTTTTACTCAATTACTTTAATAAGTGTTTTCAAAGGAAGATCCTATTATTTAATATACATATATTTTTTAGTTTCTTTATTTTGAGAGAGAAACAGAGAGAGAGAGAGAGCATAAGTGGAGGGAGGAGCAGAGAGAGAGGTAGAGAGAGAATCCCAAGCAGGCTCCAAACTATTAGTGCAGAGCCCGACATGGGGCTCAATCTCACAAACTGCAAGATCATGACCTGAACTGAAATCAAGACTCAGACGCTTAAATGACTGAGCCACCCAGGCACCCCTACTTTAGAATCCACTTTTCATCAATTTTTGCAGTCTGAAATGTTTCAGAATTAAAAGAAACTAAAACTTGGTCAAGTTTCTCAGAAATCATCATCTGACTATAAAACAGACCTGATGGAAGAAAACCTGCACTTAATTATATAAACAGGTGGGAGACTGTGATATTCTTTTCTGTACAGAACTAACAGAAAGAAAATTAAACATACTCTTATCGTAAGTTCCAGCAATTATACTTCTTGGTGTTTACCCAAATAAGTTGAAAACTTATGCCCACACAAAAATCTACTCATGAATGCTTATAGCAACTTTTTTCATAATTGCCAAAACTTGCAAGCATCAAGATGTCCTTCAATAGGTAAATGGATAAATAAACTATGGTACATCCAGTTAGTGGAATATTAGTTAGCATTAAAAAGAAAGGAGCTATCAAGCCATGAAAGGACACAAAGGAGACTTAAGTGCATATTACTAGGTGAAAGAAGCCAATTTGAAAGGGTTATATACTGTATGATTCCAGCTCTATGACATTCTGGAAAAGGCAAAAGAATGGAGATAATAAAAAGATCAGTGGTTGTTAGTGGTCAGGGAAGGTGGAGTGAAAGAGATGTATAGGCAGAGCACAGAGGATTTTTAGGGCAGTGAAAATATTCTTTAGGATATTATAATGATGGATACATGTCACTATATTTTGTTTAAACCCATAGACTGTCCACCATCAAAAGTGAACCCTAAGGTAAAGGTAAGGTGAAGGTAATGGACCTTAGGTGATTATGATTTGTCAATGTAGGTTCATCCTGGGTAAAAAATATACCACTCCAATGATGACGGTGATAAGAAAGGAGGCTATGCATGTGTTAGGGTAGGGAGTATATGAGAAATCTCCTTCGTTCCTCTCAATTTTGTTGTAAACCTAAAACTGCTCTAAAAAGATGAAGTAAAAAGAAAAACTAATAAAGTATTGCCTACAATACTTTCTATGCCTCGAGGTGGGAAGAATAAAGGCTCTACTTAGAAATGGTGAGGTATTAACACTATGTGGCATGATTTGTCCAGGAATCATAGCCAAGATCTGACATTTATGCTGAGATGTGATGAAGGAGTTAGATAAAGAGCCAATGGAAAACAATTCCAAGTAAACCTAAAAATGAGCAAAACTTAAAATGCTATGGCAAAATAGCATTCACTTCTTACTGTAAACCATATATCTTAATTTAATTTTATAAAGCATTACTGACAATATGTACACACTGTTCTCTTATTAAATGAAAGAAACCTATGTGTCCAATTTTCACTTTCTTTCCTCCCATTTATTTTAATTTACCAAGGGAGAGGAGATGTCTGGGAAATTAATACAGTTGGAAATATACCCACAGTGGTCCATAATAAAATCTCTGAATGATCTTAATCACTATGCTAATTAACCATCAGTTTAGTTCTCATTGTTTTTGTGTCCACAAGTAGGGATAGACTGGGTGGAAACCTATAGCAGTGACTTGAGAGAGGGTGAGCCAGATCACTCTGGCTGAACAGTCTCTCCTTCCAATAGACATTATCATTAACATTTCGTAGAAAATCCCGTTAAATTGTAAATATCATCTCTGGAAGATATAGACATTAAGTCACCATCTGCCATTAACATTTTAGGCCAGATTATTTTATTAGATTAGCCCTAGATGAGCTAGATCAGAAGAAAGACCTGGAGCAGAGATTCAGCTCATGGGCAACCCTCAGTCCTGATCCAGCCCCCTGCCCCTACACACATATATGGTTCCCAAAGGTATAGTGTTGGATGGCAAAATATTTTAAGTTTTAATTATTTTCCAGCATTTAAAAAAGAAATTTCCTTTTGAAATCTAAATTTTTCTCGAACGGCCACATCTCTCACCATGCTCTCCATCACTGGCCCACCCCCCTATTGCCAAGTAGAAGTAGACTACAAAAGATCAATGACACTGATTGTCTCAGGTGAGCTATGCACCCCTCCAGTTTGTCACAGTTGCCTCCACCTTGGAGTCTCTCCTAGCCCTGAAGCTAGTGTTCCATACTTTCCAGAAGACTTTTCTGACCATTCAAACTGAAGAACTGACGGTGCAGAGCCTGCTTGGGATTCTGTCTCTCCCCCCTCTCTGCTCTTCCCCTGCTCTCTCTAAATAAACTAACAAACAAACATTTAAAAAAAAGAAAATCATTAGGAAGAGAAAACACATTTACAATACTGTCCTATATTTATGGAAAAATCCTCATGTAAGTGGAATTGTGCAGATCAAACTCATGTATCAACTGTAATCATACTTGCCCACTTGCCTAGTTTCTTATCTCTGACTCGTAACTACACTCTAGAATTGAAGTTCCAACCTAGCAGATATCACAGTACCCCCAAGTGCCTGGAACACTGACTGATATATTGCAGACACCCAATAAATATTTGTCGGATAAGTGAACAAATTTATCATCCTGCCTGCATTGCTGTATCTCATTGAGCAGATAAATATTTCTCAATACCCATGCCATTACCTTAAAGCCCTGAGATAAGAAGATACACTCTAAGAAACAAAAATTTAGAGTTTGGGGTTGGTTGGTGTCTGCTCATTTGGCTGTGTGCCTGTAAAAACAATGGGCATGCTGTTTAAGATGATTCAGAAATTTTATTATGGACCACTGTAGGTATATTTCCAACTATGTTAATTTTCTAGTTGGAGATTTTAGTCAACACCACTGTAGGTATATTTCCAACTATATTAATTTTGCAGTCATTGTCTCTCCTCTAGTTTAAATTAAATAAATGGAAAGAATTTTTTTTTAACATAATAGTGGAGTTCATAAAAGTCCAACCCATAGGTATGTGTTGTTTGGAGGAAGGAGAGCTGAGAAAAATTCTCTGTCTAAATCTATGCTTCACTGGAATCTGAAGGGTATGCATATCATCTACATGGTATCTTTCTCTGGGTCCATTAGCATTACTAGAGGATCTCAAAACAGGCTTCAGAATTCTTTCTTAGACCCTGAAGAAAAATACAAAAAAGAGAAAGAAAACTGGAAATTGAGGGCAGACCTGTGATTTGTTCTCTGCCATGTCCCCAGAATCCATCAGAGTGCATACTAGGTGTTCAATAAATATTTACTGACTTAATGGACTGACAGGAGAAATAATCAGACGCTGGCTTCTTAATGGCTGCTGCTGGTTGAAATACTCCATGGGCTTAAACCTAATGTCATAGCTCAGTTAGGCTTCAATGAAATGACTACTGATTTTGCTGTATTGTGTCTTGGAAGGAAAGCCATTCATTATCACGGAAAATAATGATTTTTTTAAGACCTTTGGAATGGCCTGTTGCAGTACCTCCAGCCCCAGCAATTTGAATGTGATGCCAACCTTGTTTCGCAGGTTAGTTTCCATACACATTTTTAAAAGCATATAAGAAGGTTCTGTATCCTGTCATCAAACAAATCCAGATAGAATTAGACATAAATATTCATTAGAACTTTCCTCTACCTCCCCTTAAAAACACTCTATTGAAATGGAGGTTTTGACTTTTAGGATAATGAAGAATATAAAAAGCCTTTATTCTTGAAAAATTAATAGATTAATAAAATGGTATTTCTCTATTTTCATTAGGATGAGGTTTTGTGTTTTGTTGTTGTTTTTAAGGAAATTGCAATGTACTGTGTTCGTTTTTGTCAGAAAGTCACCTTATCTTTCAGAGGGTGCCATAGTTCCTTAATAATGCTTTGTAATGTCTGTATTCTCTATTAATCCTCAATTAAATGTAGCCAGAATTGCATTTATTTCAGTGCTTAGTGGAAACCTGGAAGGTCTTTGTCTTCGGTTGAAATATAGCGGGCCTTGGGCTCTGCTCCTTTAGTTGGAGACTTACTGAACAAGCCATCTTAAGTCCCCTTTGCGACTCTCAGAGGTGTTTTCTTTTCTGACAAAAGAAGGAAACAATAAAGAAAGTTATTGTGAGGATTTATAAATCCCTGCTTACACAATGTTTTTGAGCGATATTTTGCATTAAAGCTTGTTTGTTTTGTGGAGAGGACCTGTATTCATTTTAGATTAAACTAGAAAACTATGATAAGAAAAATATCCTTTCAAAGTATTTCTATTCTGGAACTTTCAGAATAAGGTAACATCTTTGGTTTTTTTGCTTTGTTTTTGTTGTTTGATTCTTTTTAGTTGTCCTTTTTTTTTTTTTTTTTTTTTTTTCCTGAATGGAATTGTCTCACCACTGGAAAATCTAGATGTCTCCCTGGTGAATCAAGCCAAATGAAGAGAGTTGATTGAATGTTGCCCTCTGCCTCTCAAACTGTGTCTATAAAATCTAGCTTTGGTTTGAACAAAACAGGTGCCCTGGTGTTTTCAGTTTTACATCAGCTGTGGAATATAATTATAGCATTGATGTCTATTTAATCTGATTGGTTTTCATTGTGCCTTTGTCCATGTTTAGGGCCTTGTTTCCTAATTACTTTACTAGTCAGTTGGTTTTTGCCACATTCCATTGAGAGTGTGATTTGATTTCTCAATTCATCACATCCTATTGTTTTTTATTACTTGGAACAGAAATATCACAATAAGGTTTATTTTCTTTTTCTCAGTATGTTTAAAAGGGATTTCTAAAATTTATTCGAAAGAGGGGCTCCTGGGTGACTCTGTTGGTTAAGTGTCTGACTTTGGCTCGGGCCATGATCTCACGGTTCATGAGTTCCAGCCCGGTATTGGGCTCTGTGCTGACAGCTCGGAGCCTGGAGCCTGCTTCAGATTCTGTGTCTCCCTCTCTCTCTGCCCCTCCCCTGCTTGCACTCTCTCTCTCTCTCTCTCAAAAATAAATAAACATTAAAGAAAAAATTTAAGTTTACTTGAAAGAAATTCAAGAAGTTTAATTAAAATTAATCTGTGAATCTCTCCAAAAATATCTGTAATGTGTTGATATAAATTCCTTAGCAAAAACAAATAATTCTTAGTCAATTTATTTTACAAAAACAGTGATAAAATGTGATGTAAACAATTGGTAGACAACTCTTGTCTTCTCAACTGGCAGATTCCTCCCTCTTCCCACTTCTTTTTTATTGTCCCTGATGACATTGAGCTACAGAGTCTCAACATACCACATGTAGGTTTCTTAAATTTCCTTGCAGCTGGGTCATGGGCATGAGACCCATCCTAGCACAATAGACCCAAAAAGAAGTCTGCTCAGAAACTTCTGGAAAAGATTTTCCCTCCTCTTACAAAAAGATATTTGGAAAGAAACTGGATTTTTTTTTTTATGCCAGATGTTGTCATCTCTATATGTAATACCTAAACTATAGCTACACTCCTACATCCAAGAGGTTTTAGCAAACTTAAATTCTAAACAAAACTATGAGGATGGAGAGACAAAGTACAGAAAGACCTGACTCCTTCATATCACTAAGCTGTTGAACCAATCCTGAAAGTACCCAGCCTTTAGACTTTTTTGATAAGCTAATTGTATTAACTTTTGCTAAGCCATTTAAAGTAGATATTCTATTACTTGAAGCCAAAAGAATACAATAAAAATCACCACATTAACTGATAGGAAATTTTATTATAATATTTATCTAAAATTCTGAATTACATTGATTTGAGAGGTGACTACTATATCCTCTTACTGAAGCTGAAGCAAACCTCTCCAATAACAAGCCCCTTTCTGATTTTGTGCTAAAGCACTTAAATAGATTCAGATTCTAATTGCACTTTCCCCATTAATATGACATTGGTAATTTGTCTGGAGGTCTTTGCAGAGTGGCTTTTATTTATTTGTTTGAACTGCGTTTTGTTTTTTGCTTGGGGATGGTGTCGGAGGAGTCTCTACAAAGGCGAATAAGACTCAGAATTAAAATACACTGACAACTGGGGATTTCTTTTTTAAAATTAAGATATTATATAATTGTGGAGACACACACCCAACAATGCAAACTAAAAATTGCCAATGGTAAGTAAGCTCTTTGTAAAATGTGCCATCATGTTACAGCTTCATTCCTTTCGAGTACACAAAAGGAAGTCTTATTTTTTCTCACAACCTTGAACATGCTTCTGAAAAGAAAAGCTGCCTCTTTTAAGTTAATCCCAACAAAACAAGTGGGTAATTTATAAGCCTATCACTTACTCATAATTCAGAATGGTGGAGTTACCTGATTTCTTGCAGCAAGGTCAGAATAGAGTTCTAATCTACCGTGGGTAATTTGGAAGAGAAGACTGGCTTTAAGAAGAAAGTAAACAAGCACTCTACTTTGGCTGATAGCCTAGATAATTTAATGTGTGAGTGGAGTCACAGAAAGGGGATAAGGATTAATGGAGAGAAGGAAACATGAATTTCACATTAAAAAGATTAGGGAAATCCCAACCTTTATTATAAAATATCTGTGAGCCCATAAAGATGATTTATAGTACTGGAAAAGCTTTAGATATGCTTTGGCTAATGCCCCTGGGAGGCTCAGAAAACATAATCCAATTTACTAGTGGTGTACAAAAGAGACATACTTTAAAATAATTGCTATTTTCAACTGTAGCCTTCATGGAGCTATTGGCGTCTAACCACAACATGAGGATTAACAGAAATTGTTAACTGCTGCTTTAAAAATGTGATATTTTTGTGTCACATATTCTGCAGCCCATGGTATGAAAAGTCAACTGTGGAAAAGGATTGTTTCAACTAATGCACACACCTTACCTTGGCGGAGTCACCAGAGAGGGGAAAAACAGAAACAAACTGAAAGTCACGAAGCAATATCACCTCTTAATTAAGCTTTTTGAGTCATCCAATTGCTATTCTCTGGGAAAACAAAGCTGTGGCTACCACATAATTCATGGTTTTGAAAGTCCGTCCTTCCTTTTAGGCATCTGTTTTATCAAAACTTAGTATAGGACTTGGAAGCATTTTAGTTCAGGATTAATTGTAGGACCCAATGAGGAATATGGGAAATGTATTTACCTGTCTTACCTCTCAGGCAGTCCTATTTATCTCTTAACCAGGTTTCCTGGAGGACTTTTACATTGTGAATCATGCCTTAGAAAACAGTGGGCTCCAGAAATTTGACTTACATCTGTTTTACTTCTGTCCAATCATCAGCCTATGAATGTTTTTCTGCTACAGGCTATTCTGATTGTTTATTCCATCCTGACAGCCAGTTTTACGATGTATGTATTAAAGCAGCATTGAACCAGAGTCAAGCAGTTCTGTTCTAGCCCCATTATTGGTATGATGAACTATTCAGTATTCAAACTAATACAGACTTTAGCAAACAGCTGCTGAAAGCTAGAAATCTACCATAGCTGCAGCTCATTTTCATGGCTGATTTATCCAGAGACACTGCTTCACAACCAAAAAAAAATCTTGGCAAGTAACCAAGTAACTTTGATTAGCTTAAAAAATGTTAATATTTCTGAGCTCCCACCATCCCTCTGACAATAGTCAGACAATAGATGCAGTTTTTGGAAGAGGCTTATGATGTTTCTGTTTCAACTTACCAAAAAAGTTCAACTCCATTAATTAGCTGACTTGAAGTAATGATTTGTTGTTGAGGCAAGACCGTGAGAGAAAATAAGTTATGTATAAAAAATAATATCTAGTCATGCAAATAAATATTGAGCATCTTCCATGTCTGAGCCTTGCTCTAAACCCTAGTGATACATCTGTGAATAAGAAAGATACAGCCTCAGATATGTTTTAAAATAAATCAGCATATGTGAACCATGGAGATACAGGAGGCATTAAAAAGATGAAACACAAGAGGCTTTGTTTGAAGATTCTCATACATGGGTGATGAATACACAAGAGTTTATCATTTTTCTGTATTTTTTAAAAAATATTCCATTAAAACTTTGTTTTAAATAAAGAAGAGAGAAGAAAAATACATCATTCCCGCTGTCATGGGGTTTACAGTCTAACAGAGAGGGACGATGGACATTCTGCAAGTACTTAAATGTATTAAGAAAGAATTAAACTCAATATAGTCATAAGAAAAAAACAAACTAAAACCCCAATGCATACCAGTAAATACCCGTGAAAATGGCTAAAGCTAACAACTTAAAATATTAAGTGTTGCTGAGAACAGGGAACAAACGTTAACTCAAACACCACAGGTAGCACTGAGGAATTGGACACTTTGGAAAATAACTTGGCAGTTGATTAAAAAGTTAAATATATACCTACTACATGGCTCAGAATTCCATTCCTATGTAATTATGTAACAGGGAAAGAAACTTAGCACATCTGACTCCATATTGCTTCTACTGTCCTTGCTGCTGTGACCCATAGCTTAGAAACTTCTGCTTAGCCCTGCACGTAGGCATGGTACAGCTAAGATTGGCAATAACTGCTCTTTACCCAAAACCTAACCTACTGGAGGAGCTAAGGAAGCATGTACAGAAACGACCACGCTGTGTTTCAGATTTACAGGAATAACATGACCACATTCCTGTATGCAAAGACCTACTAACCAAGGACGAAGAAGTTAAACAACCCTCCTCAGCTGTCTACAGTTGTCAGTCACCTTTTGACTTCAACCCTTCTCCCCTTTCCCCCTTTGCTAACATAAAAGAAACTCGAATTCTGTGTGGAGGGGAGATGGTTCTTTGGGACAATAGTCCTCCATGTTCTTGGTTTGCTGGCTTCCTGAAAAAAGTAGCTCTCTTTACCCCAACATCTTGCCTCTCATTGGTCCTTTGTAAGGGGAGCAGAACGAGGTCGGGAGAACAGACTCCTGGCCAGCAGCCTCACCCTGCCCCTGGGAATTCTGCTGGTAAGTCCCTGGCAGCTGCTTCCACCTGTGTTCCAGGCTTGCCTTTTAACTGCCTGGAACAGCACTGGCCGCCCCAGCACCAGGCTGTTGGGACAACAGGAATCAACAAACTTCTGCCAGACTCCGAAGTAGGGTAAGGAACTCCACTACTGGTGTATAGTCGAGAATCCTCTTCCACTCCCCTCTGTTTGGGCTTTTCCTTGGGGTGAGGGGCAAGCCACTTTGCTTGCATTTGTCTGTGGTACCCTGTTGGAGAAGGCAGTACTTGGACTTTCACCCAGTTTGTTTATGAACTGGTCCATTTGCATTTGGTCTGTTTGTTGCTGCAGCTTTTAATTAATCTTTGGACAAAACTGGCTGTGTTAGATTCGTTTTATAATAAAAAGATATTTGGAAAGTTGGCCTTTAATGTTGTCTCTACAAATATTAGTGACTCAGCTTTCTACCTCCCATTCAGTTGACTCCACATAAGGCATTTGGGCTTGGCTCTCTCAGTTTGTCTAGGAAGCCATTCGGTACAGTTGGTGAATCTCTGACTTTGGGGGAGGAACAAATGCTAACGGAGGTACTCTGGACTTCATTAGAGTTTTGTTTCTTCTGTGTTCTTTCTGAATTGTTGCCTAGGAAAATGGGGAACACACCTTCTGTTCCCAAAGAAAGTCCATTAGGACATGGTTTGAATAAATAGTGCAGAGGGCTGAAAGGCAACCAGAGAAAAAGCCTGTTTTGCAGGAGGGAAAAATGGGAGAAGGAACGTTAGGTCCATACTTCGAATCAACTTCTGGCCCTGCAGGCAGCTCTCTTGTGCCTCCGCCCTCACCTCCTCCTATTCCTGCACCACCACCACCTGGGCTGCTCCCACAGCCGGCCCCATACTGTCCTCAGTGCCTTCGATGCCATTGGCTCCTGCTCCCCCTACCCTCACTATCAGGAAGGAAAATGCACCCCAAGCTGTTGGGCCACCTCCTTATGAGGTTCATACTGGAGCACCTCCAAAATTAGCATGGAGTTTAAGTTCTTAAACTGACCACTTCAGATTTCCCATAGGAGCCCCAGGTAAGATTGACAGTGGGGAACAAATTGATTTTTTAGCGGATACGGGTGCAACATATTCCCGTAATAGACATCAAGCTAGCACATAAAACCTGTCAGGCTACCTCAGTCACCGGGTACCTGGAAAAGTACTAATCACTCATTTTTGCAGCCTTTGGAATGTCATTTGAGGGATCTCATGCTAAAACATAGCTTTCTGTATATGTCAGAATGCCCATCCCTCTTTTGAGCCCAGATCTCTTTTGTAAATTAAATGCTCAAGTGAGTTTTTTCTCCAGGACAATTGGACATGAGGGTCCCACTGGAGCAAGCCTTGAGCCTGCAAATAGCTCTCATAGGGAAGGAGCTCTACTCAATTGGCTTAAAGGCAAGCACTTGTAAAAATTGAGCATTCTGAAACCCAGAAAGATAAAAACGAATCCAGATGTTTTTCAAGCTAACATGATCTAGAAAAGTATTTGGTATTAAAGCTAACTCAAGGTTCGTTGTCATTAAAATAGACACATCTTTAAAGTTATCAGCATTACATATAAAACTTTTATTCTGGGTGGCTCAATTGGTTGATTGTCCAGCTCTTAATTTTGGCTCAGGTCACCATCTCATGGTTCGTGGGATCGAGCCCCACATCGGGCTCTGCGCTGACAGTGCAGAGCCAGCTTGGGATTCTCTCTCTCCCTCTCTCTCTGCCCTTCCCCCACGGAGTGAAAAACAAAGTTATAGAAAGTTTTTGAAGGGGAATCTTTGGAAAAGAATTTTATGCATGGTCAAGACTAAGATTGAAATAAATGAGCTTTTTAAAATTTTTATTAAATTCTAGTTAGTTAACATATAGTATAATAATGATTTTAGGAGTAGAATTTAGTGGCTCATCACTTACTTACAACACCCAGGGCCCATAACAACAGGTGCCCTCCTTTAAACCTGTCACCCATTTAACCTATCCCTCACTCTCCTCCCTTCCAGCAACCCTCACTTTGTTCTCTATAGTTAAGAGTCTCATATGGTTTGCTTCCCTCTCTCTTTTTTTCCCTTCCCCTATGTTCATCTATTTCATTTCTCAAATTCTACTTATGACTGAAACCATATGGCATTTGTATTTCTCTGATTTATTTTGTTTAGCATAATACACTCTAGCTCCATCCATGTCATGGCAAATGGCGAGATTTCATTCTTTTTGGTGGCTGCGTAATATTCCTGTGTGTGTGTGTGTGTGTGTGTGTGTGTGTGTGTGTGTACCACACCTTCTTTATCCATTCATCAGTCTATGGACATTTGGACTCTTTCCATAATTTGGCTATTGTTGATAATGCTGCTCTAAAGAGAAATGGATGAGTTTTAAAAGGACACTGGTATAATATTGGAATTTGGCTTGGATTATTGTTCTGCTCTTGATAAGAAATTATAAACAAAGTTTTTGTTTCTTTGTCTAGAAAAACAAAGTTTCTATGTTTTGTCTTTATCAGGTCTTTGATTACTTAAGAAAGTTAAAATTTTTCAATATTAAAGGAGCTAAATTTTGCTAACAAGTATATAAACCACAGACTCTCTTATTGCCACCTTGGGTAAATAATTGTATATTCAGTTTTATAATCTATAATCCTATTTAGGCATGTGCTTTAGAACCTTCTGGGGTTTTTAAGAAACTTCCAAAAATTCAAACTCTAAATGAAAGGTTTTTTTCATGAATTAGGCTTGTTTATTTGGTATGTGAAGTTACATGGAATCATTGTCAAACTTTCTTAGGTTATATTGTATGAGTAAATGCTGTAACTGTTCCAGAAATTATAAAAATTCCTAAAGTTTTAATATGTTCTGGTAGAATGTCATCACATTCTAATTACTCACATGTTGTATGTCACAAAAATAACAAAATTTCCTCGTCAACTTCATCACAGTGAATTCTCATCAGATTTTTGACCAATGGCCATTTTTTAGTCTTTTGTCACTTACATTTATTGTTTCACTCCGATGCCCTTGCAAATGCATTTCAGCTTCAAGGAGATTCATGGAAAGGACTTTTGACAATTATAGGTTTCTGATATCTGTAAAGATCATAAAACTAAACTACAGGTTTCCAAAACTAATGGAAAAACTGCATTCAAACAGAATAAAAATTAGTAACATGGGACTAGCATGGGACTAAATGAATTGAGGAAGATAATTATAGTTTTATGACTCTTGTTTGAAACATTGCTGGTTTTCTAATGTTTACTCTTCGAGATTTAAGGAAGTGTGTCCTCTCTAAGGATATCTATGACTTGCAGAAATTTGATGAAACATTACTTGGTAAACAAATTGAAACATTCCTCTTTCTGCCCTACCTGAACCCTGCAGAATTCAGAAACTCACATTAAGTGTTCTTTCTTTAATGGCAATTATAGTTTTTTTGCATAAGTTCAGTAAGAATCTGTTCTCCTTGTAACAGAACGCCATTGGAGACATTGGTTATATTACCAAGGTTTTGACTGGAATATCATATTTGAGAGAGATGTGCATAGATTCCGATATGACCAGATAGCTTTAAGGAATCAAGGTTGACTTTATAGAGCTGATGGAGCCCCTTGGAAATGTTGGCCTGATACTTGCTTACAGAATTCCCAGCAGACTTACCAGGTGATTAAAGAATGTCCCTTCCTGGCAGGTGTAATATATATTTGGGGGTATATTTGGGGGACCTCAAGAATAGAGGAATTCACCTAAATCTATGGGTATTGCAGACAAATCTGACAGCTTGGCTTTTGGCCTTGAGAGGCTATTAAAGTTCAATATGAACTTCAGCTCAGGTAATGATCTCACAGTTTGTGAGTTTCAGCCCCACACCAGGCTCTGTGCTGACAGCTCAGAGCCTAGAGCCTGCTTCAGATTCTGTGTCTCCCTCTATCTCTCTCTGCCCCTCACCTGCTTGCACACTGCCTCTCTCTCTCACTCTCTCAAAAATAAATAAACATTAAAATAAATAACATTTAAAAATTCAGGATAAATGACATTAATTATGGAAAGAGACAAAAAAATCTTCAATTTCTAATGTCATTCCAGTTTGAAGAAACATGATACTTTGTTACAGAATGGCTGAACTTCACTTTTTCTTTCATTTTATTAAGAAAAAAGTTGAGGGGCACCTGGGTGGCTCAGTCCGTTGAGGTACCAACTCTTGATTTTGGCTCAGGTCATGATCCCAGGGTCGTGGATTCGAGCCGCATGTCAGGCTCTGTGCTGAGCATGGAGCCTGCTTGAGATTCTCTCTCTCTCTCTCTCTCTCTCTCTCTCTCTCTCTCTCTCCCTCTCTCTCTCCCTCCCTCCCTCCCTCCCCCTCTGCCCCTTCCCCCCTGGGCACACACACACACACACACACACACTCTCTCTCTCTCTCTCAAATTAAAAAAAAAAAAAGAAAAGAAAAAGTTGAAAAACACCAAGTATGCATATTTTTTCAAGGCAAGACTTTGCTTGGTAGCAAAGCTTTGGTAGGCTGGGAACTTTTCTGAACCCTTTCTATTAGAAGTAATTGGATGTGTGCATAAGATGAATTACAATTCAAACCAATCACCTGGTAAGCATACCAATTGGCTTCCCTGAAAATATAGCAAATTCACTACTGGTAAATTCTCAAAAATCAGTTTGGCAAAGTGAGGTAGGAAAAAAAAAAGAATTCCAACTTCTCATACCGCTGATTATTCAATATATAAATTACTTTGTGTAACTATTTGTCAGTGACATAACTCAATTATGCTTTCTTTAACAGACTGAAGATCTCACACCACTTAAACACTCCTCTGCACCACAACCACTGCCCTGCCACTGCCCATTAGAAACAGCACAGACTTGCAACATTCTTTTAAAATCCTTTCCAAATAGAGAGCTTATTCTTCATTTTATATAACAATCTTGTCTCCAGTGTCTGATATGGATACCAGGTAGAAGACATGCTATGAATTATCTGGGTGGAGAACGGAAAAGAAAAATACCTGTGAACAGTTTACTCTGTAACAGTGAAGGAGAATCTTCATCCCTTCATTAGAAGGAATGATGCTTGGGTGTAGAGAAGCAAACTGGTGGATATGCATACCCATGCTGCCGGCAGGCTGGTCTTAATGAGTTCACCTGAGGGCTACATAGCTCCACTGGAAACTCTTGCTTGTTAGCCAGCTATTTGTTTTTGCCTGAGCTCTATTAATGTGCATTTCAAAACAATTGCATGGTCCACTGTAGGAAAATCTTTCAAAAACCTCCAAAATGGCTTTTTTTTTTTTTTTGGTCTCAAAATAGATGGCCCAAAGGATGCTTTAGAGTGAGTGACAAACAGCACCCTGAAAAGTCAGGGTTAAGGTGGCTTGGAAACAAGGTTTTGAGCAAGTCAGCCTAGGACTGACTCAGTGATCACATTGGCTACAGGGCATGTAAATATCTCTTCCCATAATATCAAGAATTAGAAACTCCAGGAAGAAGACAACAGAAAAGATATAGCTTGAGGGCAAGTATCAGTGTAGGGGCTGAGGATGGGCTGCTCCAAAATGTGCCACTTTGGCATACTGGTCATTTTAAATAAAAGTTACTTAAAAGGCACCCTGTGCAAGAAGAGGACTCAAACCCTCCTCTGTCCTCCTGAAAGCAGGAAGTAAGTCTTGCATTTGCAAGGTATCTTCCCTGTACCAGGAGGTAAAGAGACATCCTCATCACCAGAGATAAGGGCCAGGGGTTTTATAAACAAAAGTCCCAGGGATTTTTATTATTATTTTTTTTTTTACTAATTTTTACTAATTTACTCTCCCAGCCCAAATTCTTTAGAATTTCTTACTAATTGAAGCTCCCGAAGTTATGTTTATTTTGTCCTGTTAATTCCTCACAGATGTATTGTCTCTTTTTCTAAGAAAGTATAAAAACTACTGCCCTGGCCATTTCTTTGGGTCTCAAGTTTATTATTGGTCCTTCATGTACACATAATAAAACTTTCTTTTCCTCCTGTTAGTCTGTCTCATATCAATTTAGTTCTTAAATCAGCTAGAAGAACCCTGGAGGAGGTGGGGGTGGGGAAGGAATTTGCTCTCTCCCCAGCATCAGTAATATAGGCGAAAGTCTTCAGGAAGAATCAGAAACATATGGAGGGTAGTCATTATAGGAAAAAATACAATAAAAACAAACTTGAGTCAGAGAAGTAAAAGCATCAAGGCAAAAAGTAGCATAAACATTTTAAACAAGGAAGAGAAATGGAAAAATAAAGCAAACTTGTAAGGATTTTTCACTAGAGGTAGTAAAGTTCTAGTAAAAATGGTTATATCTAGGCATTGAGATGGTTATAGAAGACATATTCTGTCTCTTTTTTTAAATTTTTTAATGTTTATTTATTTTTGAGAGCGAGAGAGAGAGAGAGAGAGAGAGAGATGGAGTATGAGCAGGAGAGGTGCAGAGAGAGAGGGAGACACAGAACCTGAAGCAGGCTCCAGGCTGTTAGCACAGAGCCTGATGCGGGGCTAGAACTCACAAACTGCAAGATCATGACCTGAGCTGAGGACAGACACTCAACTGACTGAGCCACCCAGGCACCCAGACATATTCTGTCTTAACCACAGTGGGAATACAAATACAGATCAAAGCTCTCCTGGAGATGATGGACAGCGCATGTGGTGGAATAAATTGGGATTTCGTGAGAGAAGCAAAGAGAAAAGTTGATCTGGAAGACAGAAGAAAAAGACTTACCAGAGAACCTTGTCAAAATCTCCAACTGAAGTCTGAGAATCTTGTCACCAACATATGATACAATTTTTCCTTCTTAAGAGAGGAGATAAAACTAACAGCTATTCAACTTTTCTCACACAAGGAATCTCCTTTTGAAATATGTGCTGAATATTTGCCCCAAGGGAGCATGGGTAACACCTGGGACTCTCATTCTTAAAGTGCTTTTCTTAGGGACTCTCTTTGCTTATTCTTTTTATATGCAGGTCTCATAGGTGACGAAGAAATGTAAACTTTTTTATTCCCAAATAAGACAGAAGGGAGTTGTGATTGGATATTATCAAACCCACATGTTCTGTATTGAGGAAAGTAGTAAAAATGGGCCCCGACCCTCTCTGTGCTGGAATCATATCAGGGGATCTTGTGTAGAGGACTGGCTGCGGCTTCCAAGTACAGGCAGATTTGTTATAAGAACAATGATGATCAAGCTTTGGGGCCACCTCATTTGTGTGCTTTGGGTATGCTCTGATTTTTTTTTTTTTTTTTTTTTTGCTGTTGTTTTCTTTTATGTCCGTAATGTCTATTAATTTCATCATTGTTCATCCCTTTGTTTCACATTCCATTATTTCTATCTGAATTCTTTTCAGTTCTTTAATATATTAATTTATGTATGACAGAGACACTGCCATTTATATTGTCAAAGTTAGTGTCAGTAATGTCTCATTTATTTCGCTGAAATATTTTTATTCTTTTAAATGTGTATGTATTTTGAGAGAGAGAGAGAGAGAGAGAGAGAGCGAGCATGAGTGGGGAAAGGGCAGAGAGAGAGGGAGAGAGAATCCCAAGCAGGCACCGCACTGTCAGTGAAGAGCCCCACGTGGTCTCGATCTCCCTAACCGTGAGATCATGACCTGAGCCAAAATCAAGAGTCAGATGCTAAACTGACTTGAGCCAGCCAAGCGCCCCTCACTAAAACATTTTTTAAATGATTATAGAACGGGTTTTTGAACAACTGCAATTACGTTATTTCTTTCTGTCTCTCATAGCTGTTTTCATGTGTGAACTTTATTAAGTCCTAATGCAACCAGTCAATACTTGTGGGGGTCCAGCCACCACTAACACCCTGGCTCCTATTTCCTGCTCTTATCACTTGAGGGGGATTGAGGGCTTGTCCCTCTTAGTTCTGATTTTAAAGAAAATCTCAGGTTGGTGCAATGTCTGTTTTTTAGAGCATTTTGGATATGTTTATTTTGGTAATTTTGTGTTCTTTTTCTAGAAGAGGACCCTCAAATTGTAAAAGCTTCCGGACCACTAGGTCTATTCAGCTTCTGACTGGGTCAAACCTCTCATGGACTGCTCTGGAAGTGGTACATGGCACTAGACTGGAGAATTAGAACAGTTCAAAGGATTCAAAAGACTGATTGACATTGCAATTGACAGGGAATATAGCTGCACTGTGGTTGACCCACCCTTTCCATAGAATTGTAATAAAAAGATTCAAAGTTCTGTCTGAATGAGAATAGGAAATCTTCTCAAATATTGGCAGCTCTTAGAACATTACATCATCCCAGTGTAAGGAATTTATTGCCAGGATAGCTTGTTGGAGGGAAGGTGGGCACAGGAAAGAGATGGTAGGCATTCAATACAGGATTTATTAACTTATTACAGGATAAAAATCATAACTTTTTATGCTTATTTTAATTCTTTAATTAAATATCATTTCCCATGAAAAATGCTCATCAAGTTATTTTATGGGTTTTTTTAAATATTTTTTTAAGGTTTTACTTACTTAAGTAATCTCTACACCCAATGTGGGACTTGAATTCATGACCCCGAGATCAAGAGTCGGATGCTTTCAACTGAGCCAGTCAGACGCCCCTATTTTCTGTTTAAAATCCCAATTTTAAGAGCCCTAACCAGGCATTGTTTGTAGCAGAAATACCTAGTATAGGGACCCAGCGCAGTCTGATTAATATAATATTGCTTAAGAGAGAATGGAAGGAGGTAGTGTTTTGGAATTAACCTATCAGGAGTGAAGGTCTCAGCCTTCACTAAGCCCTTAAAACTGCTGTCGAGAAAAGAATTGGCAAACACTTCACTCCCCACACTAGAGAGAGATGGCTAAAGTTTAGGAATTAATCGGATCTGGGAGTCACTCAGAGAAAAAAAGAAGAGTGCGTATTAAAGACTAATGTAATCAGTTATTCAGGAAGAACGCTGAGGCACAGCAGTGCTCTAAGTGTTACTCACACAATTACGGGGATCAGGCAAAGGTGAGGGGAGAAGTGCCTTGATAATTAAGAAAAATATTTTCTCAAAATTATTTTCAGCCGATGCCCCAAATTCAGTGGATGGACATGTGTTTTGTTTGGCCTCCTCAGCGTTTTAAAAATTGAACATTTCACATGTAAGTTCACATCTCTGAAGAGAGAGGAGACATGACAACACTATCTATGTTCCTGCAGAACAGCAATTTTTATGCCCTTTGCAAAGGAATGAGAGCTCATTCTATCTTGTTCTAATCTCCATTTTTTTAAGCTTTTATTTTATTTTTTTAAGTAATCTCTACACCGAATGTGGGGCTCAAATTCACAACCCCAAGATCAGGAGTCACATTCTCTGATCGAGCCAGCCAGGTGCCCCTATAATCTCCATTTTTGAACCTTAATTGTATCAGGTCCACTTCACTCATTTATATTATCTGCTTGGTGTCCGAACGCTACAATTTGTGATTCTTGGTTTAGAATGCTCTATTCTCCCCGAATTAATGACTATGCATTTCACTTAAATGTTCTCTAATTATGGGGTTCAGCTCAACTGCAGCATATACTGCTACAAACATTGGGGGGAAATGCAACAAAGAGGCTCCTGCTTCAGCATTACCAAAGGATCAGAGCCATTTCTCCCTCACCTGTCCTGTGAGACTTGGGTATACACCTGCTTCGCTGATTATCTTGCAAAACCCTGGGGTGGCTGCTACATCTCAAGCGTCAGATGTAGGCTGGTTATTTTAGAGGAGGAGGGGGATGGATTCAGGGAGAAGTGGAGTGTTCGGTGGAGGTGGGTGGGAATCCAGGCAGATGAAAGGCAACTAGAGATGTTTGGAGGAGGGGATTTCCCTGGGGCCTCGGGAGCTAAATGAGGTGTGGAGAAACCCATGAGGGGAACCCTTTTGAAGGATATAATTCTTAGGTGTCTTCCCTTTGAGTACTCAAGTATAATCTTCTGCCATCTATAGTATACTTCTCTCCTGAAATTGCTCTAGTCTTTCAGTAAAGAAATTTGCATTTGCTTGCATCTGGTGTAGTAGCCTTTATGAGATTAAAGTGATGAGTTAATAAAAGGCAAGGGGGCTTTCTTATTCCATGATTCTCTTATTCCATGAATCTCTGGGGCCAGTGAAGAGGGTAGTTCCGATAATCTATTGCTGTGCAACAAGCACCTACAAAACTTAAGCCATGAAGTCACAACCATATTACTCTGATCACAGATCTGCAAATTGGGGCAGGATCTCTGTGGGGATATGCACGTGGCTGAGGGCTGGAGCAGCCAGCCGTGTGTGACCCTCTCTTCATGCAGTCTTCATGGCCTTCCCATGAAGTTTCTCCAGCAAAGTGGCCTCAGGGGGTCAGAGCTTTTACATGCCAGCTGAGCACACTAACAGTGAATGCAGCGCTTCTTACAGCCACACCTCCGGAATTTTTAAAGGTCACTTCTACAACATCCATTGCTCAAATAAATCTCTAGGACGAGCACGGATTTAAGAGTTGTAGAAGCAGCAAAGCATCTGTGAACATATTTAATCTACCACTGTGGCTTCATAAGCTTACCGGATATACCACAACACAGGTTTCAGACAGTCATTAGTAAAACAGAAGAGAAACTCCATGGTGCAGCTGGATACTGAGACAGATGATCCACAACAATACAGGGGACTCTTCAGGGGGAACCAGTCAGCAGAGACCTCAAGACCAAACCCTTGGATTGCTCTAGACAAAGATAGAATGCTACAAAGGGGAATGAAGAGAGGCAGAGTGGTGTTTCTGAGACCGTTGAATAGAAAGCAATACATCGGTTCAAATAATGTCAACATCTCATTTATTTTGATGACACTTAACTGGTTATCTCAACATATGACATAATGCTGAAGAAAACTGAAAAGATTTCAGAGCAGCCAAAGTCTAGATGTTAAGTGTATTTACGTACTCATAAGAGGGCCATTCCAGGCTCTACTCTGAGAGCTCGTTGTCTCTGTTTCTTCATATACAATCAGAATAAATGCGTGGTATTTTAGCTGATAATACGTTCTAAGTGGCTTGGTAGATTAGTGGGGGCAGGGATGGCAAATGCTGCCAGAGGTAAATTCACTGACAGCAACAAGAAAGTCTGTTAGGTCTGAATAGCCTCCAAACCCTAGCATCTTTCTTCCCCTTCCCATGCTCTATTCCCCACCACACAAAACCCTGGGGCCAGCTGGTCTTTCCTTACAGACTCACCTTCACTCCCAGTTCTCAAGGTCAACAGAACCTTAAACTCTTGAAGAACCACTTTCTGAGGCTCATCATTGAGTTATCTTTGTTGTGGAACTGACCCTGAAGTTTTGTCTCTGTTTTTTTGTTTTTGTTTTTGTTTTTTTAATATTTATTTTTAAGAGAGAGAGAGAGATAGAGCACTGTCTCTATTCTAATAACTGGGAATCCTCTCCTCCTGACCCCCCAATTCTCCTAATTTTTCCACCTGAGCTTCAGTCTAGGTCCTTGGTTTCAGGGTGTTATGTTGATACCTGATCTCCAAATCCTTCCTGGATGGGGGTCCTGCCCTCCTAGGGTTACACACAGTCCATGGATCCCTGTTTAGTTGCTAGGGCTTTTGCCCTGTGAAGACCACTTCCAATGCCAACTTCCTGAATGCTGAACTACTAAGTGTTCCTAGTCCAAGTCCCCAAAGTCAAGGCCTCCTCATGTTAGGATGCCTTGATCCTTCACTTGAAACTCTTTTGCTTCCTATAATACAGGCCACAGATGAAGAATTGAGAGGTGATCAAATCTCGACCCTATGTTTGTCACTCTGGCTGAATCTCTCTTGTCAGCCCTGTCTATTGCCTGAGTGCTTATCCCTTACTAGTTAGTGGTGGGTCCAGTGCTAGACGATGTAGATGCTATTTTTTCCTCTTCCTGCCCCATCATGTTCTAAATGTTTGGCCAATTGCCATGCCCTCTTGATATTCTAGATATGCCCTCAATATCCCCAAAATATAAGAGCAAAAATAAATGTCTCTAGAACAAATGCAAAATCAAAACCTAAAGGAAGAGTGTGGGCTTATTTAAAAAAAAAAAAAAAAAAACTTAAGAAAGATAACACAAACTTGCATTTATTGGGTGCTTCCTACATGTCAGCCACTCTTGTAAGCCCTTCAAATGTGGGAACTCATTTCTTCCTCACAACAACTTGGTGAAGTAGTGCTGTAATTATTCTTTGTGGTTGAGGTGCTAGTGTGTAAGTAACTACAGATGGTCTCTGATTTATGATGGTTCGACTTATAATTTTATGACTTCATAGGAGTATAAAGGCTATATGCATTCAGTAGAAACTCCTTCATATTTTGATTTGGATCTTTTCTTGGGAGAGCAATGAGCAGCATGATCCTCTCTCGTGATGGGCAGTAGCCTTGAGCTGCAGTTCATAGGGTAAATAGCCGACATACTTACAACCATATGTACCTATGCAACTAGTCTGTTTCCCACTTTCAGTACAGCATTCAGTAAATTACATGTGATATTCAGCACTACATTATCAAAAAGGCTTTGTCTTGGATAATTTTGCCCAACTGTAGGCTAACAGTGTTCTGAGAACATTTAAGGTAGGCTAGATTAAGCTATGATGTCCTTTAGGCTAAGTGTTTTAATTGTACTTTGACTTATAATATTTTCAATTTATCACGAGGTTATCAGAACATAACCCCAGAGGAAGATCTGTAGTGTAGGTAATATGGTGGGTAAGTGGGAGGGCTAAGTTTCAAAACTGGTGATGTTGCCCCAGAATCCTTGCTCTTACTCATTTTCATAAGGTCTCAAAAGATGTCAGTGTGTCCTCATCCAATATGATAACTCAAACCCATAATGATTGTCCTGAGTCATCAAAAATATTCACTTCTAGAGAGCAGAAAATTGTATAAGACACTTCAAAGAATTATCTTAAAATTGATTAAAAACTGATGGTCCTTCAAGGGGTCAGCTTCTGCTCTCTGGAAAATTAAGTTATGGAGAACCATAACAATGAGTTGTTACTGACATGGCTATTCCCTTTTTCATCAGGTTTATTTAATATATCTTTAATTTAGACCTAAATATATCAGGGCATAGGTACATGCACAAATATATTTCTGGAGTTACACCAGAAACAATTTTATTTATGGTGTAACATATTCTGATGCTATGTAATTTTTGGATTACATAGCTCTTTTCAGAGTTAAGATCAACAATAATCAAAAGTGGTGCATTAGAATCACATTTGAAAGACGACAGACTCCAAAATGAAAATAATTTGTCCTTTTTCCCCCTTGTAGCATATTTGTAGAACTTAGATAAGAGCTATCAATTCCATTTTTCTAAAAGTTTGACCAGGTGACTAACTACACTTTGTTTCCTATACTATATTTCTTTTTTTTTTTTTTTTTTTTTTAATTTTTTTTTTTTTTCAACGTTTTTTATTTATTTTTTTGGGGACAGAGAGAGACAGACAGAGCATGAACGGGGGAGGGGCAGAGAGAGGGAGACACAGAATCGGAAACAGGCTCCAGGCTCCGAGCCATCAGCCCAGAGCCTGACGCGGGGCTCGAACTCACGGACCGCGAGATCGTGACCTGGCTGAAGTCGGACGCTTAACCGACTGCGCCACCCAGGCGCCCCTCCTATACTATATTTCTTAAAAAATGAATTCCAATTACCTCACAATTAAGGCACAGTTAGTTACAGGTCATGATTGAATTATATCCATCTAGGTTTATTCCCAAATTATCTTGTTAGCAGCCAGAGCCTTTAGGCCACTGAGAGTCTAAACAAAACATGCTGTCATAAATCTTTTCTGAGAGGGCAGATAGGGGTATTAAAAACACATAAAAATCAAAAAAAAAAAAAAAAAAAAAGGAACCATCCAGACCTTTGACTTATGATATTTTCAATTTACCAAATTATGTATTAAAAACACATAAAAATTAAAAAAAAAAAGGAACCATCCAGACCTTTGACTTATGATATTTTCAATTTACCAAATTATGTATTAAAAACACATAAAAATTAAAAAAAAAAAGGAACCATCCAGACCTTTGACTTATGATATTTTCAATTTACCAAATTATGTATTAAAAACACATAAAAATTAAAAAAAAAAAAAAAAGGAACCATCCAGACCTTTCTTCTTAAGAAATGTCCAATATTGGTAATGGTTGAAAGGCAAGGCATCATATTCTGGCATCACATGAAAATTACAGTGAAACCTTTTAACAAATACTTGGGTTCCACCCAACAATGATTAAATCAGGAACTCAGGAGGCAGATCCCAAATACTGATGTAAAACTTCTCCAGTCAATTCTAATATGGGGCCAGCTTGAGAACATAGATATAGGCCAAAAGCTGGCAAACTGTGACTGATGGCCTGGCCAATTTGTAAATAAAGTTTTATTGAAACACAGCTACACCCATTCATATACATATTGTCTATGGCTGTTTTGGGCTACAAGGGCAGAGTTGCGTAGTTGAGACAAAGACTATATAGCCTTAAAAGCCTAAAATATTTACTATTTGGCTCTTTAAGAAAAAATTTGCCAACCCCTGCTGTACGCTAATGAAATATCACGGTATTTGTGGGATCTATTACAAAAAGAAAATATAAAATCCCTTACTTAAAAAGCAGGGAAAGGGGTGCCTGGGTGGCTCAGCTGGTTTAGTGTCTGACTTCAGCTCAGGACATGATCTCATGGTTCATGGGTTTAAGCCCTGCATTGTGTCTGTGCTGACAGCTCAGAGCCTGGACCCTGCTTCAGATTCTGTGTCTCCCTCTCTCTCTGCTCCTCCCCTGCTCACGCACACTCTCTCTCTCAAAAATAAATAAACATTTAAAAACATTCAAAAAGCAGGGAAAAGGGGCACCTATGTGGCTCAGTCAGTTAAGCTTCCGATTTCAGCTCAGGTCACGATCTCATGGTTTTGTGGATTCAAGCCCTACGAGGGGCTCTGTGCTCTCAGTTCAGAGCTTGGAGCTTGCTTCAGATTCTTTGTCTCCCTCTCTCTCTGCCCCTCCCCCGCTCACGCTGTCTCTCAAAAAATGAATAAACGTTAAAAAAAATTCAAAAAGCAGGGAAAATAGTGCCATTAAATGTAATGAAATATAATTTTTTTTCTTTATTCTGTGCTGTGTCTTTTCAAGTTGTCAGGGTGTTTTTATTTGCTATTTAATGTTCTTTTTTTTTTTTTTTAAGATTTTGTTTTTAAGTAAGCTCTACATCCAATACAGGGCTAGAACTCACAATCCCGAGATCGAAAGTAGCACACTCCACTGACTGAGCTAGCCAGGCACCCCTATTTAATGTCCTAAATAAAGAAAAGCTAAAATCATAAATGATTACAACAAATTTTACTGTTCATGTTTATATACTGCAGGACAGCTTTAAATGTAAAAAAATAAGAGTGCTGAACCAAAATTACACAATTGATATTTTATCGCTTGCCCATGCATATGGAGAAATGCTGCACAAAACCAACTATTTGTATTTTACTTCTTGACTCCTTTGCTCTCTCACCTGTGGTCTTGGCAAACGTTCCTCCAACCTGCCTCAAAGCACCTCCCTCATGGCACCTGTCACACAGTGCTCTGGATGTTAACATGTTAACATGTTCTCCCATCAAAACTGAGTTCTTTCCAGTCAATGACATGTTACTCACCTTTATTTCACTAGTGCCTAACAAACAGCAGATATTCAATTTCTGTTTAGTGAATGAATATTAAATGATGGAAATTGATGAATGGCAAATCTCATTTCTCAGTTTCTAATTCCCAAATTCATCAGACAGAATTATCAGTTATGTTTTTCAAAGAGTCTCAAGGATAGAAACTCTACAGCCCTCTTCTGTAAATCCATTTCTAGTGCTTTACCAACTTGATAGTCTTCTCTTACTCTCAAATGGTAGAGTTTTTTGTTTGTTTGTTTATTTCCTACTCTTTCATGGGCACTGAGCAGGACTCATTTGGGCTGTGGTACAGGGCAAAGATTCAGACAGACTTAGGGTCAAGGCTATCTCTAAGTCACTTTTGTAAGAATCTTCTGGTGCACTGCCTGTTTTTGGATGAGTTGACTTCCTCAAAGTGTTATGGCAAAGATCATGTCAAACACATAATAACTGGTAGAGAGTAGACTTTACAAAAATGGTAGTCCACTCTTTACCCTCCCCACTTAAATATCTCCTACATATTCAGTATAGCAATTGTCTTGTCTCTGAGATGACTAATTTTGTTATTATATCTTAACTCAAGAAAAGACTATTAATCGTCCAACATAATCTGAACTATATCAAAGTTCTTTTTCTCACTTTGTGTGTGGTGCCAGTTACATGGCTTAATACATTTATTCCCCCACTATACCTAAATCATGCACTTAAATATATTGAATTTTATTTAACACAAATTATACCTTGATATTCTTGACAATATAGAAGAATAATAAAGATATGATAAAGTCATGTCTGTTTCACTTCTTCTATCTATGTTTCTCTTGATTCCAACTCCCACATCTCTCCTCCCTCCTGAATCCCTTCATATTGATCTCTGAAATTCATATTCTCTATACTAGTGTGCTAGGGCCCCCATGACAAAATACCATAGACTGGGTGGTTTAAACAGTAGAAATTTATTGTCTCATAGTTCTGGAGGCTAGAAGTGCAAGATAAAGGTGTTGGTACGTTTGGTTTCTCCCAAGGCCTCTCTCCTTGGCTTGCAGATGGCCTCCTTGCTATGTCTTCACATGGCCGTTTCTCTGTTCAGACATCTCTGATGTCTCTCCTCTTATAAGAACATAACTCATGTTGGATAAGGGCTTCACCTTACTGTCCTTTGTCGAACTTAATCACCTCTTTAAACATGCTATCTCCAAGTACAGTCACATGGATGAGGACCTATCCATATGACCTCATTTAAACTTATTATCTCTTTATTTTTTTTATTATTTTTTAAATATTTATTTTGAGAGAGAGAGAGAGAGAGAGAGAGATTGTGTGTGTGTGTGTGTGTGTGTGTGTGTGTGTGTGTGTTGGAGGGGCAGAGAGAGAGGGAGAGAGAGAATCCCAAACAGGCTCTGGGCTGACAGCACAGAGCCCAACTTGGGGCTCAAACTTACAAACTGTGAGATCATGAGATCAAGAGCCCAATGCTCAACCAACCGAGCCACCCAGGTGCCCCTAGCAAGTTTTTATTTGTCCTTTAGTCTCCACCTAAATATCCTTAGGAAGGCCACTCCTTATTTTTTTTTTTTTTTTTTTTTTTTTATTTTTTTAATATATGAAATTTACTGTCAAATTGGTTTCCATACAACACCCAGTGCTCATCCCAAAAGGTGCCCTCCTCAATACCCATCACCCACCCTGCCCTCCCTCCCACCCTGCCCTCCCTCCCACCCCCCATCAACCCTCAGTTTGTTCTCAGTTTTTAACAGTCTCTTATGCTTTGGCTCTCTCCCACTCTAACCTCTTTTTTTTTTTTTTTTTTTCCTTCCCCTCCCCCATGGGTTTCTGTTATGTTTCTCAGGATCCACATAAGAGTGAAACCATATGGTATCTGTCTTTCTCTGTATGGCTTATTTCACTTAGCATCACACTCTCCAGTTCCATCCATGTTGCTACAAAAGGCCATATTTCATTTTTTCTCATTGCCACGTAGTATTCCATTGTGTATATAAACCACAATTTCTTTATCCATTCATCAGTTGATGGACATTTAGGCTCTTTCCATAATTTGGCTATTGTTGAGAGTGCCGCTATAAACATTGGGGTACAGGTGCCCCTATGCATCAGTACTCCTGTATCCCTTGGATAAATTCCTAGCAGTGCTATTGCTGGGTCATAGGGTAGGTCTATTTGTAATTTTCTGAGGAACCTCCACACTGCTTTCCAGAGCGGCTGCACCAATTTGCATTCCCACCAACAGTGCAAGAGGGTTCCTGTTTCTCCACATCCTCTCCAGCATCTATAGTCTCCTGATTTCTTCATTTTGGCCACTCTGACTGGCGTGAGGTGGTATCTGAGTGTGGTTTTGATTTGTATTTCCCTGATAAGGAGCGACGTTGAACATCTTTTCATGTGCCTGTTGGCCATCCGGATGTCTTCTTTAGAGAAGTGTCTATTCATGTTTTCTGCCCATTTCTTCACTGGGTTATTTGTTTTTCGGGTGTGGAGTTTGATGAGCTCTTTATAGATTTTGGATACTAGCCCTTTGTCCGATGTGTCATTTGCAAATATCTTTTCCCATTCCGTTGGTTGCCTTTTCGTTTTGTTGGTTGTTTCCTTTGCTGTGCAGAAGCTTTTTATCTTCATAAGGTCCCAGTAATTCACTTTTGCTTTTAATTCCCTTGCCTTTGGGGATGTGCCGAGTAAGAGATTGCTACGGCTGAGGTCAGAGAGGTCTTTTCCTGCTTTCTCCTCTAAGGTTTTGATGGTTTCCTGTCTCACATTCAGGTCCTTTATCCATTTTGAGTTTATTTTTGTGAATGGTGTGAGAAAGTGGTCTAGTTTCAACCTTCTGCATGTTGCTGTCCAGTTCTCCCAGCACCATTTGTTAAAGAGACTGTCTTTTTTCCATTGGATGTTCTTTCCTGCTTTGTCAAAGATGAGTTGGCCATACGTTTGTGGGTCTAGTTCTGGGGTTTCTATTCTATTCCATTGGTCTATGTGTCTGTTTTTATGCCAATACCATGCTGTCTTGATGATGACAGCTTTGTAGTAGAGGCTAAAGTCTGGGATTGTGATGCCTCCTGCTTTGGTCTTCTTCTTCAAAATTACTTTGGCTATTCGGGGCCTTTTGTGGTTCCATATGAATTTTAGGATTGCTTGTTCTAGTTTCGAGAAGAATGCTGGTGCAATTTTGATTGGGATTGCATTGAATGTGTAGATAGCTTTGGGTAGTATTGACATTTTGACAATATTTATTCTTCCAATCCATGAGCAGGGAATGTCTTTCCATTTCTTTATATCTTCTTCAATTACCTGCATAAGCTTTCTATAGTTTTCAGCATACAGATCTTTTACATCTTTGGTTAGATTTATTCCTAGGTATTTTATGCTTCTTGGTGCAATTGTGAATGGGATCAGTTTCTTCATTTGTCTTTCTGTTGCTTCATTGTTAGTGTATAAGAATGCAACTGATTTCTGCACATTGATTTTGTATCCTGCAACTTTGCTGAATTCATATATCAGTTCTAGCAGACTTTTGGTGGAGTCTATCGGATTTTCCATGTATAATATCATGTCATCTGCAAAAAGCGAAAGCTTGACTTCATCTTTGCCAATTTTGATGCCTTTGATTTCCTTTTGTTGTCTGATTGCTGATGCTAGAACTTCCAGCACTATATTAAACAACAGCGGTGAGAGTGGGCATCCCTGTCGTGTTCCTGATCTCAGGGAAAAAGCTCTCAGTTTTTCCCCGTTGAGGATGATGTTAGCTGTGGGCTTTTCATAAATGGCCTTTATGATCTTTAAGTATGTTCCTTCTATCCCGACTTTCTCAAGGGTTTTTATTAAGAAAGCGTGCTGGATTTTGTCAAAGGCCTTTTCTGCATCGATTGACAGGATCATATGGTTCTTCTCTTTTTTTTTGTTAATGTGATGTATCACGTTGATCGATTTGCGAATGTTGAACAAGCCCTGCATCCCAGGAATGAATCCCACTTGATCATGGTGAATAATTCTTTTTATATGCTGTTGAATTCGATTTGCTAGTATCTTATTAAGAATTTTTGCATCCATATTCATCAGGGATATTGGCCTGTAGTTCTCTTTTTTTACTGGGTCTCTGTCTGGTTTAGGAATCAAAGTAATACTGGCTTCATAGAATGAGTCTGGAAGTTTTCCTTCCCTTTCTATTTCTTGGAATAGCTTGAGAAGGATAGGTATTATCTCTGCTTTAAATGTCTGGTAGAACTCCCCTGGGAAGCCATCTGGTCCTGGACTCTTATTTGTTGGGAGATTTTTGATAACCGATTCAATTTCTTCGCTGGTTATGGGTCTGTTCAAGCTTTCTATTTCCTCCTGATTGAGTTTTGGAAGAGTGTGGGTGTTTAGAAATTTGTCCATTTCTTCCAGGTTGTCCAATTTGCTGGCATATAATTTTTCATAGTATTCCCTGATAATTGTTTGTATCTCTGAGGGATTGGTTGTAATCATTCCATTTTCATTCATGATTTTATCTATTTGGGTCATCTCCCTTTTCTTTTTGAGAAGCCTGGCTAGAGGTTTGTCAATTTTGTTTATTTTTTCAAAAAACCAACTCTTGGTTTCGTTGATCTGCTCTACAGTTTTTTTAGATTCTATATTGTTTATTTCTGCCCTGATCTTTATTATTTCTCTTCTTCTGCTGGGTTTAGGCTGCCTTTGCTGTTCTGCTTCTATTTCCTTTAGGTGTGCTGTTAGATTTTGTATTTGGGATTTTTCTTGTTTCTTGAGATAGGCCTGGATTGCAATGTATTTTCCTCTCAGGACTGCCTTCGCTGCATCCCAAAGCGTTTGGATTGTTGTATTTTCATTTTCGTTTGTTTCCATATATGTTTTAATTTCTTCTCTAATTGCCTGGTTGACCCACTCATTCGTTAGTAGGGTGTTCTTTAACCTCCATGCTTTTGGAGGTTTTCCAGACTTTTTCCTGTGGTTGATTTCAAGCTTCATAGCATTGTGGTCTGAAAGTATGCATGGTATAATTTCAATTCTTGTAAACTTATGAAGGGCTGTTTTGTGACCCAGTATATGATCTATCTTGGAGAATGTTCCATGTGCACTCGAGAAGAAAGTATATTCTGTTGCTTTGGGATGCAGAGTTCTAAATATATCTGTCAAGTCCATCTGATCCAATGTATCATTCAGGGCCCTTGTTTCTTTATTGACTGTGTGTCTAGATGATCTATCCATTTCTGTAAGTGGGGTGTTAAAGTCCCCTGCAATGACCACATTCTTATCAATAAGGTTGCTTATGTTTATGAGTAATTGTTTTATATATCTGGGGGCTCGGGTATTTGGCACATAGACATTTATAATAGTTAGCTCTTCCTGGTGGATAGACCCTGTGATTATTATATAATGCCCTTCTTCATCTCTTGTTACAGCCTTTAATTTAAAGTCTAGTTTGTCTGATATAAGTATGGCTACTCCAGCTTTCTTTTGGCTTCCAGGAGCATGATAAATAGTTCTCCATCCCCTCACTCTCAATCTAAAGGTGTCCTCAGATCTAAAATGAGTCTCTTGTAGACAGCAAATAGATGGGTCTTGTTTTTTTATCCATTCTGATACCCTATGTCTTTTAGTTGGCGCATTTAATCCATTTACATTCAGTGTTATTATAGAAAGATACGGGTTTAGAGTCATTGTGATGTCTGTATGTTTTATGCTTGTAGTGATGTCTCTGGTACTTTGTCTCACAGGATCCCCCTTAGGATCTCTTGTAGGGCTGGTTTAGTGGTGACAAATTCCTTCAGTTTTTGTTTGTTTGGGAAGACCTTTATCTCTCCTTCTATTCTAAATGACAGACTTGCTGGATAAAGGATTCTCGGCTGCATATTTTTCCTGTTTAGCACACTGTAGATATCGTGCCAAGCCTTTCTGGCCTGCCAAGTTTCAAAGGAGAGATCAGTCACGAGTCTTATAGGTCTCCCTTTATATGTGAGGGCACGTTTATCCCTTGCTGCTTTCAGAATTTTCTCTTTATCCTTGTATTTTGCCAGTTTCACTATGATATGTCGTGCAGAAGATCGATTCAAGTTACGTCTGAAGGGAGTTCTCTGTGCCTCTTGGATTTCAATGCCTTTTTCCTTCCCCAGTTCAGGGAAGTTCTCAGCTATAATTTGTTCAAGTACCCCTTCAGCACCCTTCCCTCTCTCTTCCTCCTCTGGGATACCAATTATGCGTATATTATTTTTTTTTAGTGTATCACTTAGTTCTCTAATTTTCCCCTCATACTCCTGGATTTTTTTATCTCTCTTTCTTTCAGCTTCCTCTTTCTCCATAACTTTATCTTCTAGTTCACCTATTCTCTCCTCTGCCTCTTCAAGCCGAGCCATCGTGGATTCCATTTTGTTTTGCAATTCGTTTAAAGCGTTTTTCAACTCCTCGTGACTGTTCCTTAGTCCCTCGATCTTTGTGGCAAGAGATTCTCTGCTGTCCTGTATACTGTTTTCAAGCCCAGCGATTAATTTTATGACTATTATTCTAAATTCACTTTCTGTTATATTATTTAAATCCTTTTTGATCAGTTCATTAGCTGTTGTTATTTCCTGGAGATTCTTCTGAGGGGAATTCTTCCGTTTGGTCGTTTTGGAGAGTCCCTGGCGTGGTGAGGACCTGCAGGGCACTTCCCCTGTGCTGTGGTGTATAACTGGAGTTAGTGGGCGGGGCCGCAGTCCGACCCGATGTCTGCCCCCAGCCCACTGCTGGGGCCACAGTCAGACTGGTGTGTGCCTTCTCTTCCCCTCTCCTAGGGGCGGGATTCACTGTGGGGTGGCGTGTCCCGTCTGGGCTACTCGCACACTGCCAGGCTTGTGTTGCTGGGGATCTGGCGTATTAGCTGGGGTGGGTAGGCAAGGTGCACGGGGGCTGGAGGGGCAGGCTTAGCTCGCTTCTCCTTAGGTGATCCACTTCAGGAGGAGCCCTGTGGCAGCGGGAGGGAGTCAGATCCGCTGCCGGAGGTTTGGCTCCGCAGAAGCACAGAGTTGGGTGTTTGCGCGGAGCGAGCAAGTTCCCTGGCAGGAACTGGTTCCCTTTGGGATTTTGGCTGGGGGATGGGCGGGGGAGATGGCGCTGGCGCCTTTGTTCCCCGCCAAGCTGAGCTCTGCCGTCCGGGGGCTCAGCAGCTCTCCCTCCCTTTGTCCTCCAGCCTTCCCGCTTTCCGAGCAGAGCTGTTAACTTCTGACCTCCCAGACGCTAAGTCGCGCTTGCTGTCGGAACACAGTCCGTCCGGCCCCTCCGCTTTTGCCAGCCAGACTCGGGGGCTCTGCTTGGCCGGCGAGCCGCCCCTCCGCCCCGGCTCCCTCCCGCCAGTCCGTGGAGCGCGCACCGCCTCGCCCCCCTTCCTACCCTCTTCCGTGGGCCTCTGGTCTGCGCTTGACTCCGGAGACTCCGTTCTGCTAATCCTCTGGCGGTTTTCTGTGTTCTTTAGGCAGGTGTAGGTGGAATCTAAGTGATCGGCAGGACGCGCTGTGAGCCCCGCGTCCTCCTACGCCGCCATCTTCCGGAACCTCCGGAAGGCCACTCCTTAAACTCAGGTTAGGTCCCCTGTTTCATGCTCATGATAGCATCCTATAATTCCTTTATTATGTGAAAGGTTTTTGTTTTGTTTTGTTTGGTTTGGTCAGCTTTACCGATGTATCATTTATATGCAATAAAGATCACCAATTTTAAGTGTACAGTTCAGTGATTTTTTGACAAACTATATAATGGTAAACCACCACCACAATCATGAAATAAAACATTTTTATTACCTCAAAAAGGTCCCTTGAGGCCATTTTCAACTTCCTCTACCCACAAGCAATCACGGATATATTTTCTGTCACTATACATTTGGCTTTTCTAGGATTTCATATGAATGGAATCATATGGTATGTAGTCTTTTATGACTGTTTTCTTTCACTTATAATGCTTTTGAGATTAATATATAGTTCACATACCAGTAGTTCATTCCTTTTGATTGAGGAGTAGAATTCTATCATATAGACATATCACAGTTGGTTTAATTCACTCCAGAATTGATGAACATTTGGGTTGTTCATCAGATTTTGGCTATTGAAATAGCTACTATGAATATTCACATACAAGTCTTTATGTTGACATGTTTTCATTTCCTTGGGTAATTATACCTGAGGCTAAGCTTATTCTGCTTGTCACATGATTGGTCACTAAGTTGAGAGGCAAGATGTTGGAGTAAAGAAAAGCTACTTTTTTGGGGGAAGCCAGCAAACCGAGGACATGGAGGACTACCGTCCCAAAGAACCATCTCCCTTTGGCAGGAAATTCAAGCTTCTTTTATGTTAGCCAAAGAGGGAAGCCAAGAAGGGGCTAGAGTCAAAAGGTGGCTGATGTCTATAGACATCCCAGGGAGGTTGGATAACTTCTTTGTCCTCAGACAGTTGGTATTTGCATGCAGGAATGTGGTCATGCCATTCCTGTAAATCTGAAACATAGCACGGTCATTTCTTCACATGTTTCCTTAGCTCCTTGGGTAAGGTAGGTTTCAGGTAAAGAACAGTTTTTTTGCAAATCTTAGCTGTACCATGCCTATGTGCAGGGCTAAGTAGAAGTTTCTAATCTATGGGTCACAGCAGCAAGGGCAATAGGAGCAGTATGGAGTCAGACATGCTAAGTTTCTTTCCCTGTAACAATTCCCCACTGTCACAGGTTCATTCCACAATTTTGTGAGATCAGAGACAAGGGGATATCATCTCTCCTCTGACTGCTTCTGGCCAAATGGGGTCAACAAGGGGCAATTGTAGAAGGAAACCATTTGACTTGACTTATGAAATATTCCTCAGTGCCTCTTGTGTTGGCATTGGGGTCTTAGAAGTAACCATAGGCATTTCTATGGAAACAAAAGAAAAACACAGGCTAATGGCTGGAGCAAATCACAAACCTAGTGTCTGAGTCCCTAGTGCTGTCAGTGAGAGGATTTTTAGATGTCAGCCTCGAAGCATCCTCAGATGGAGTGGGGACAAGCGGCGACAGACTGATAGATTTTTCTGATTTCTAGTTCTAATGTCTCTTGTGATCTCTTTGAGTGGCCCACAGAGCAACAGGCATGGGGATTGTCTATACATGAGCTGTTGTCACGATTTCTCTGAAGTTTACATCAAGTTGTCTAGCTTCAGTTTGCAGAGCTTTAGGTAAAAGGGCAGTTTTAGTTCTCAATGATTTCAAGTCAAGAGAATAAGAGAAAATTGGGAACCTTAATTTGGAGATTAATAGCCAGATATTTGAGGAAACCAGAAGAACTCAGGATCCAGCCTAATTTATAGCCAAACAACAAACACTCAAAGACAAGTAATCAAAACTAGAATCTACCATCCACAAGGATGTGTTTTTGAAACATAATTTTCCTCTCTGAAATCACCATCATTTTTATCAAAGATAGCCAAATTAAGACTAATTGTAAAATAAGTCTATAGTGGGATGCGAAGTCTTTCAAGCAAAGTCTTGACTTGAAAAAATATGCATACTTGGTGTTTTTCAACTTTTCCTTTTTTCTTTTTTTTTTTTTTTTAATTTGAGAGAGAGAGAGAGTATGTGTGTGTGTGCACCTGGGGGAAAGGGGGAGAGAGAGAGAGAGAGAGAGAGAGAGAGAATCTCAAGCAGGCTCCATGCTCAGCACAGAGCCTGACATGCGGCTCGAATCCACGACCCTGGGATCATGACCTGAGCCAAAATCAAGAGTTGGTACCTCAACAGACTGAGCCACCCAGGTGCCCTTCAACTTTTTTCTTAATAAAATGAAAGAAAAAGTGAAGTTCAGCCATTCTGTGACAAAGTATCATGTTTCTTCAAACTGGAATGACATTAGAAATTGAAGATTTTTTAAGTCTTTTTCCATAATTAATGTCATTTATCCTGAATTTTTAAATGTTATTTATTTTAATGTTTATTTATTTTTGAGAGAGTGAGAGAGAGAGGCAGTGTGCAAGCAGGTGAGGGGCAAAGAGAGATAGAGGGAGACACAGAATCTGAAGCAGGCTCTAGGCTCTGAGCTGTCAGCACAGAGCCCGGTGTGGGGCTGAAACTCACAAACTGTGAGATCATTACCTGAGCTGAAGTCGGACACTTAACCGACTGAGCCACCCAGGTGCCCTTCTCCCAAATTTTTTAGTATTGTCTCAAACTTTAACAAAATATTAGGTAACAGGGTGCCTGGTTGGCTCAATCAGTTAAGCAGTGAACTCTTGCTTTTGGCTCAGGTCATGATCCCAAGGTTATGGGATTAAGCCCCATGTTGGGCTCTGTGCTGACAGCTGAGAGTCTGCTTGGGATTCTCTCTCTCTCCCTCTCTCTCTGCCCCTCCCCGCCATACACTCATGTTCTTTCTATCTCTCTCTCTCAAATAAATAAACCTAAAAGATAAAAAGAAAATATTAGGTAATGCTAATTAGGATAGCTCTCCTCCTACAAAGACATATTGAGTTACCATAGAAGTGAACTAGAGTCTAGATCAGGTTAGATTTCTGAGATATAGTAAAGATTTAGTGTGAACCAGTCAGAGGTTATGTCAGAAAGTTGTGAAGAATGAATTGCAATTTATTGGTAACTGAGAAAATGGGATTCAGGTCACAGCCATGTACTATAGATTGGTTCAGAGGTTGGCATTCTATTTAGTTCTGAATGACTACAGCAAAGTGAGGTAGAAAATAAGAAAAAGAAAACAAACATCAATAGGAGATTTGGGGAAAGAAAGACCAGTGGAGGAGGGCAGAAAGAGAAACAGGGTGGGAGAAGCTATGGGGGTTATATAGCAGGTACAACTCAAGGATTGTGAACTGATTCAGGTTTTTAGGGTCAATGTGTACCCGTGGAAGCTGATCTCAAACTTTTCTGATTGCTTACCTTCTTGAACCTGGTTATTATTTCAGGCAAAAAAAGCATTTTGACTGGACAAATTCACAGTCTCTGAATCCCAGACACAGGTGACAGGAAAGTGGCATCCAAACACTGGGCATTGACTGGGCATCTAACACTGGGCACTGACCATAGATGTGAGTCAGATAGAAAATGATAAGAACGCTTCTTGATTCAATATCCAGGAATACTGCAAAATACTTCCACCAGGATTTTATCCAGTATGTGCTATGACCATGATAAATTCTGCCCTCCCTGCAGGCAAATGATAGCTTGGGAAATCAACCAGTCTTAAAACAATGGGGCTGAGATTAAATCAATGTCCTGGAAACATAAGTGATAATATGAATATTTCAGGTTTCTGCAATATTTCTGAATGGTGAAAAGAGGCAATTATACCAAATTGAAGAAACACTTAAAAGCAATTAAAACTGAACCAGGGTAAAATACTGAAGTCTGGAAGTCTTTGCGCCAATTCTGTTTCATTTTCCCTCATAGTGACATCCTGTATTCCCAATACTTACCGGCTGTATGCGCTGTCTAATTCCACACAATGGAAACCTTTTATTCCTTCTAAGGGAAAATTGGCTAACAATCTATTAAAGCCTTGTCTACTCTAGAGATATTCTCTTTTCAGTAAGAATCAAAGCAGTAATCCAAAGAAGGGTCATCAATATATATGTGGTTACTTTGTCTTTTTGATCATGGCAGGCTTAACAAAATATAGAATTCTTTCCCATTGAGACCAGATGAAGCCACGGAATCTTTCTCCACATTAGTGTTCCAGGTGGCCCACAAACAACTCAATAAAGTGAGCAAACAACACAAAAACTTATTTATAATTCAGGAACTATGTCATGAAACTCTAACGGTTACCTTTTAAGTATCAGTCAAGATGCGTGAATATGGAGAAAGCCTGAGCTGAATGGAAGGATGAAAGCATTGGAACTGAGAGATGAGAGTCTACGTCATTATAAATCGAGTCCTGCTATTAGAAATAAGATTGAAGAACATGTTAAAGAAATCAATAGTTAATGACAGAACTCATGGTAAGATAGCATAAATCCAGGGGCTCCTGGGTGGTTCAGTTGGTTAAGCATCTGACTGTGGCTCGGGTCATGATCTCATGGTTTGCGAGTTCAAGCCCTGTGTTGGGCTCTGCTCTGACAACATGGAGCCTTCTTAGGATTCTCCTTCTCTCTCTCTCCTTCTCTCAATATAAATAAATACATTTTTTTTAAAAAAGGATATCATAAACCCAAATAGCTGATAACTACAAAATGCAAAGAGGTCACATTCAGGATCATAGGTATAGACTGTTGAATGAAAGATTGAAGCACAATTTGAAACCTTTTATTCAAATCTTGGTTGTTGTAGCTGTTGTGGGATGGATGGCTACTATTTTCCACACACTTAATATATGTTTCTACTCTTCAGGAAACAAAGCAGAAATTACAGATCCAAATTACTGTATCCCATTCAAAGCAGCTGCCCTGACAGGGTATACACTTATTCCAGTGGTACTGCCATTGCTTAAAACAGTTTTAGAGCTCCTCTTGAAATTGCTTTCAGAGCCTGAAGCTAATTTCTTTGACTATCTTCAATAGTGGCAAATCTTCATCCTTTGATGGGGGATTTGATTTTTTAGAGATTGCCAAAAGTCAAGACTAGTGAATAAAGTAGTTGGTTAAATTGGATTATATTGTTTGGGGTTTCAAAAATAAGGTGAGCTAAAGTTATGAGCCTAGTTTTCTCATCTATAGCTCATAAACCACTGTAGAAGGCAATTACAAAAGGGAATTTTCTAAAGTAGATTTTTAGTTTCCTCTTTTGTAAAATGAGTGGATACCACGAGCTGATTTCTAAATTCCCTTCCAGCTTTATGATCCTGAAATTCACTCATTTATTTAAACACCTTGAAAGATTTGGTTCTATTTTAAAGAAAAATAATACAAATATCAATGTGATCAAAAGCATGTTTATCTTAAAAACATGTTAAAAGAACATGTTATCAGTGATCAGTATGATTCATTTTTCTCTCCTATAAAATGAAGGAGGATCTTGGAAAGATGACTCTCCAGCTGTATAATGATATGCTATTACATTAGCTATTTATTGTTTTATAACAAATTACTCCAAAATTTACTGGGTTAAGACAGCAATTATTATTTCATAATTCCTGTTAGTCAGGAATCTTGGCATTTTTTATTGATGTCCCCTGTTTCAGAATGTCTCACAGGCTACCATAAAGGAATTGTCTGTTTTGCAGTCATCCTAGGATCATCTGGGGAAAGACTGGTCTCCAAGTTGACTCACATGAGTATTGGCACCACTAAAATCTTCATCCTTGCTGGCCATTTGTTGAAGGCTGCCTTTGGTTCCTCTTCACATAAGCTTCTGTATAAGACATTACAAGAGATGGGAACTTGCTTATCAGAGCAAGCAAGCATCAATAAGAGCCAGACAAAGTACAAGCAAGATAGAAGTCATGGTCTTTATAATGTGATCTTGGAAGTGACATCCATCATTTTTGCTATATCCTATTCTCTGGAAGTGAGGAATTAAGTCCAGTATTCAAGGGAAAGGGATTACACAAGGGAAAGAATACCAGAAGGTAGGGTGACAAAAGCCCTTTTACAGTCTACCACTATGCCACTGTATTCCCTGTGGCCCCTATTGATTCTCATCTCTTCCACATGAAAAGTATACTCACAATTTCTCAGGGCCCCTGTAGAACTCAACCTATTGTAGCAGCAGATCAATGTCTAGTATCACCTCATCTAAATCATGTTCAAATGTGGATGAGTCTCCTTGAGTGTAATTGCTTAAGTACAGCTCCGGGAGTATGGTTCCTTATATCTGTGGACTTGTGAAACCGCAAGTTTATGAACCATGATTCTTCTTTCATCATTAACTTCACGGCTACCCTAGCACAGGTGCTCCTGTACCGCAGGTCTGCTGCATATGGACCTACTGGACAGACTTTACCTGATGTGGGTTCCCCTCAAAGCTGGCAGAGCAATATTCCCAACTGTAGAACATATTGATTTAGGAGTCCCCAAAAAGCCACCAAGCACTGTGTTTCTTCTAGTGATGAAAAATGTGAAGACACAATAATTTATGCTTTTTGGAGGGGCTGTCTTAGGATGCCTCAAACCAATGAACCTCTAACAATTTAGCTGATGTTACGGGTCCTTGAACCTCCATAGTGCTTATCTCCGACTCTCTGGAGCACGTGTCTCACCTAGGTTTCCAGTGTCCTTATCTTGCCACTTTGCGCTCATCTGGTCCAATTAATATGATGTCATCAATATAATGACCAAACTGATGTTATATAGATATATGAACTGTCCAGGTGCCTCCAGACAATATCCAACCGTACGAAGGGTATGAAAATTAACCTAATAATGGGCCAAGATCATAAGTGTTTATCCCATATGAATATAAACTGTTTCTGATCCTCCTTTCTAAGAAAAAAAAAAAAAGATAAATTAACCAAATTACTGACTGCCTGCCATGTACCTGTAGCTATGATAATCTGCCCTAACAAAGACATCCATCCGTCTTAGAAAAGCAACTGCAATTAGTGCTACTGCCCAATTGAGTTTGTAGTAGTCTACTGTCATCCTCCAGGATCCATCTGGGGCTCTCAGGGGTCCAAAATAGTGAATTAAATTGAGATATGGTGGGACTATGGCCTCTGCACTCTTTAGGTCTTACACTATTCCCACGGGGATGCAATATTGTTCTTTTCACTTACTATATTTCACAGGTGTATGTATGGGGTGGGGGGATGATTTTTAGAAATTTCCTCTTGGCCTTCCCAGTAGAATAACTCTTATTCTGCAATCTAATGAACCATTAACAACCAAGTGTCTCCATTCCAATTATATATCCGAGGACCAAGCAAACAATCACTCTGTGAGTCAGTGAACTCAGTGAACCAACTACTATGAACTGGACCTATGCTAGAACCCTATTAATTATCTGGCCTCCATATGCCTTCAGTTTAATGTAGGATTAATGATGATGCTCTATGTCTCTAGTTATCAATGTCAACTCAGACCTGACATCTAACATTTCTCAAAACATTTGTGTATTTCCTTTTCCCCAGAATTTTGTTATACAAGTGAGTGGCTATAATTCCTGTGGAGGAATGACTTGTCATTGTGTTACAGGCTTCCTCCTTCTTCAGTTGATAAGTTTAGGGTCAGAAACTGGCTCAGGTATAGAAAATGGATGTGAATTTGTAACTTTTAACTAAGTGGATTGTCTTCAAGCTCCTGATCATCTATTCTTAATTTATATTAATTTTACAGTTTGAGGGGCATCTGGGTGGCTCAGTTGGTTAAGCATCTGACTCTTGGTTTCGGCTCAGGTTGTGATCTCACAGTTTCATGAACTCAAGCCCTGTGTCAGGCTCTGTGCTGGCAGCATGGAGCCTGCTTGGGATTCTCTGTCTCCCTCTCTCTGTGCCCTTCCCTCACTCATGCTGTCTCTGTCTCTAAATAAATAAATAAATAAATAGATAGATAGATAGATAAGGGATGCCTGGGTGGCTCTGTCAGTTAAGTGCCCGACTTTGGCTCAGGTCATGATCTCACAGTTTGTGAGTTTGAGCTCCATGTCAGGCTCTGTGCTGACAGCTCAGAGCCTGGAGCCTCAGATTCTGTGTCTCCCTCCCTCTCTACCCTCCCCCACTCACACTCTGTCATTCTCTCTCTCTCTCTCTCTCTCAAAATTAAACTTAAAAAAATTTTTTTAAGGATCTGTTGGTGTCCAGAGGACAATTCTTAAAAAAAAAAAAAAATTTTAAAAATTTTTTGCAGTTTGAGCAACACTCTTGGCTGCTCATCCCCTACTGACTTCAAGCATGTTGTATATATATTAGGAAACTTGCACTGTGGTGGACATACTCCAGTGAATCATGCCCTTGAGTAATTTCCTCCCCTTGAGTGCAGGTAGAACCAGACTTGCTTCTGATCAAGTGAATATGGCAAAGGGGTGGATGTCACTCCCTTGATTTAGTTACACTTTATGGTCAAAGTAATGGGATGTTACTCCCATGATTATGCTACCTTTTATGGGCCTGCCTTAGCAGACTGAAAAAAAAGAGACATTCTTCTTCTGCTGGTCTTGAAGAAGTAAGCTGCTATAATGTGAACTGCCCATGGAGAGAACCAGTGGTGTCCTCTAAGAGCTGAGAGCCTCAGTTCTGCAACTATAAGGAATTTGGAGCAAATAAAAAGTATAAAAATGACACTTGTTCATGTACAGACATAGCTAGAAATAAACAGTGACTATAGAGATATGGTTGTAAATGTAGATAGATGATAGATAATTTACTGAATTACAAGGAAAGGCATTACTTATTTTGGTGTGGACCATAAATCCCTTCTCAGTAAAGATTGTCGAAGCACGCGTAGACCTAAAATCCATCTGTGGTGGTTTGGGTGAATTGTATAAACTAGAGGCTACAGAGGGATATCTGATTTATAGGCCTAAACTTAAAATTCTGACAGTACCAAGTTCTGGCAAGAATGTGGAGCAAGTAGTTCTCTAAGATATTGCTGAGGGGGCAAAACTTAACGTGATCACCTTGGGAAAGCTTTCATCAGTATTCACTGAGGTTGAACATAGCTATACTTCTGACCCACAAGTTCACTGCTAGGTATATACCTGACAGACACGTATACATAGATGCACCAAAATACATGGGCATGAATGTTTATAGCAGTGTTATTCTTAATTGCAAAAAAAAAAAAAAAAAAAAAGGGAATACTTATAACTTACAATGAATAAATGAATTACATATTTCTAAAAGAGATGATCATATTGCAATAAAAAAACAAACTACTGCTTCACCAACAATATAGATAGAGTGATGAGTGAAAGAAACCAGACAAAGAGCATATGCTGTACAATTCTGTCTATAGAAAACTAAAAATCAAGCTAATTTATGACAGAATAGTGACTGTCTTTAGGAGGGGTAATGGCCAAGAGGGAAAGATGAAGTCTTCAGAGATGCTAAGAATGTTTATAACTTGATCTAGTTGATTACCTGAGACTATTTACTTTGCTTAAAAGTTTCATTGACCTGTATATATATATATACACACACATATTCAATGCACTTTATATATTGTAAAGTACATTTTTTCAATGGAAAAAAAAAAATCTTATTCCCCTCATTAACAAATAGTAGTTCAGAGAAGAAGAAATTAAAGTGTCCTTTGCACATTTAAAAAAAATGTTCAATTTTACTATTAGTAACAGAGATGTAAAATATAGCCATATGCTGTGATACTACTTACCTGTTAGATGGGCAAAACTCCAAAAGTTTGATATATTCTGGTGTTTAGGCTGTGGGGAAACAGGCCCTTTTGCATGTTGCCAAAAACAATGCAAAATGGTATAACCCCTATGAAGGTTAACACGGTGATCTCTAGAAAAATTACATAGGCATTTATCCTTTGACTCAGCAGTCCTACTTTTAAGAACCTATTTCAAATATATACTGACAAAATATGAAATTACTTTTTATGCTGAATAGTCCTTGTTTGCCCCTCCAGTTTTATTCTCCATCCTTCTCACCCTCTTCTGTGCCCTGTGGGACCAAACCTCGTGAACTGTGTCAATGGCCAGCAAACATTTTTGTAAAGGGGCAGAGAGCATATATTTTAGGCTCGGAGGCCATATAGCCTCTGTTGCAACTACCAAACTCTTCTCTTATCGCATGAAAGCATCTACCAAAAATATGTAAACGAATGAACAAGTTTGCAACTAATCTTTATTTACAAAAACAGGCCAGGGGCTAGATTTGGCCTGCAGGCCACGGTTTACTGATACCTGGATTACATTACTAGACTCTTCTGACTTCAAGTTAGATTTGGCACGTAGGAGGGGTCAGCAAGAGATTGGAAGGCAGGAGAGAAGTAGCTTCAGGGTGTTAGTTCTCACCTCCAGTCCTGGGGAGCCAGCAGGACTCCAGGACCTCCAGTCCCACAGAGCCTAAGACCCGGCTCCTATCACACAGCACACTCCTAGAGCTCCAGCTGCCATTTCAACCAACTACAGTCCTTGTCATCGTGAGGTTGAGCTGCTATAACAATACCCTACTGAGCGGCTAAAACAACAGCCATTTGTTTCTCATAATTTGGGAGGCTCGGAAGTCCAAGCTGCCGCACGATCCAATGATTCCCAACACATTTTGGTTTCCCCAAATCAGTGACTGCAGCTTGCGCTGTAAGGCCTGGCCCAGAGAGAAGAGTGATGAGAGCTCTTTCAGGATGCCAGGGTTCTCCTCACACATTTATTTCTCACAGAAGTGAAGGCTTTATCCTCCAGCCCCTCCCAGCACGGGTGAGTAGGTCTTAAATGACAAACCCCTTTAATATTCTAATCTCCTTAAGCCTTTGAATTCTTCCCTCCCCATGAAATCAAAGCAGGTGCAGCTTTTCTGATTCACTCAGTATGGGGCACCTGGTGGTGCAGGTTTCAGCCAACTAACCAAACAAATTCCCAGAAAGACACATCTTAGCAGAACTGACCCAAGAAGAAATAGTGAGTCTAAATAACATATCCGTTAAAGAAATTTGAATTCATAACTACAGTCTTTTCCATAAAGAAACTCCAGGCCATGATGGCTTCACTAGTGAATTCCTTCTAACATTTAAGGGAGAAATAACACTAATCTCACATGAATTCTTTCAGAAAATACAGGAGGTAGGAACACTTCTAATTCTACATGATTGGACACATATACAACCATATAAAACTCATTTTATATAACCAGTATTGCAGATACCAAAATAATAATAATAATAATTACTATCATTATTATTGTAACTTACACCTCCTAATTCAGTTTTAATTTTCAATCAAGGTGGAATTAAAGAATTCTAGGTATACAGTCTTTAACTTAATTCATTTTGACAATCACTGAGCATTTTATATGTACAAAGCATTATGCTAGATACTGGAATAATTCAAAGTGTCTGTAAGACCTCTCTCTCTCTCTCTCTCTCTTTCTCTGTCCCTCCCTCCCTCTTTCTCTCTCTCTCTCTCTCTCCATCTCCCTCTCTCTCTCTCTGTTGCTCACTTGCTCACTCACACACGCCCTTCCTGTTTTTATTAACAAAATTCTCCATACTAGCTGTGAAGATGAAAGCATTCACTCACTTTAAAATAAAGCGTTATTGTCCATCTGCTTCATTATTTGATTTTGTAACTGCAAGATAAAATGGACGAGTTGACATTCTGTTCGAGTTTTGAAGGCGACATTAAAATGGCCCATACAATTTTAAAATATAAGAACCGCACGGTTCACTTTCTCACTATAGTTTTGTGACAAGGTCTTGGTCAACATAGCAGTAACCACATTTTTTAACAATCTGTCTTACGGATTTACTTAAGTCTAATAGTGTAAGATTTAACAACCATGTCGTTTTGCTTTTGGATAAATTCCACTCCTGCAATCAAATCTAGAACTGAAGGACAGAAAAAAGTACTCTTCTCTTTTGTGAACTCTTCTGAGAAGTAGCTGATAATCTGCAGGATGATGCCATTTGCTCAGAATTATTTACTCTACAGCGGTTCCCCTTATCCACGGTTTTACTTTCCATGGTTTCAGTTATCCACAGTCAACTGCGGTCCACATGTGGAAGATCCTCCTTCTGACTTACAGTCAGAAGGTCACAGTAGACTATCGCTAAGTCACAAGGCCTACATCATTCACCTCACTTCATCTTATCACGTAGGCATTTTATCATCTCACGTCATCGCAAGAAGGGTGAGTGCAGTATAATGAGACATTCTAAAAAAGAGACCACTTTGAGAAAACTTTTATTACAGCGTATTGTTATAATTGTTCTATTTTATTATTAGCTATTATTGTTAATCTCTTACGGTGCCTCATTTATAAATTAAACTTCATCACAGGTATGTATAGGGAAAAAAACCCCAGTATATACAGGGTTCAAGACTATCTGCAGTTTCAGGCATCTACAAATGTGTACAGGGTACTGTACACAAAATCTATCTATACTCACTCAAATGCTTCCATGTGTGTTTCTTAGTTACAGTTACTATCCCTATAAATTAAAGCCATAAAAATTAATGTCATGGCTGATAATTGGCTGAATGAATAATTATTTTAATAAATCATATCAGATGTATAAACTCTAGAAAAACCAATGGAAATGTGGAATTAATACAGAAATAGCACTTTTAGTAGGTAATTAAAACTTGCCCCCCAATTTTTTTTTTTTTTTTACTATATTAAAATTCTGTCTTAATAAGGTGGCCCTCGAGCCATGATCTGAAGTGGAAAGCACAGTGTTGGAGACAAATGGAAATTGGCACACACTATAAGCTGCTGAAGGACATTAACAGAGAAATGGATTCCAGAAGTTACTTTTCAGGTCATGACTTGCCCTTTAACCCTCTGACTGCCCTATAGTAGCTTTTCTTCTCTCTGCTGATAACAAAATCTGGGAATTAAGCTCTTGTAAGGGAGAAATAATTCCTCTTGCATCTCTAGAAAAGGCTGTCCTGCATCTGCCATTTCAAAGCCTATGTGGTTCACCGCATTCTGGCCTCAGGCCCCTACCATTATTCTATCCCCTTGTTCTGTTCTATCCAAGACTCCTGACACTTTATCTCCCAACACTGTAAGCCTTTGGTCTCAACTACAGTCTAGAAAAGCGGCAATCTTAGTGTGTCATTAGTGCTGTTGACCAAATATTTTCATTTTTCCCTCCCAGGTATGTTATAGTATTGTTCTTTCTCATCCCCCTTGAAGTTATTTGTGGCTTTGGACCTGCTTTGGACAACAAAATGTGAGTGGAAAGTAAGCAGGTAATGTATATGACTCTGGACATAAGCTTTAAAAGCCAGTGTGCAATTCATCACACTCTCTGTTCACTTTGAGTAACTCGCAGTGTTCCAGGTAGTGGTTTCTTGTCCCAGCTTGGCTGCTCCTGGAGTCAGGACAATGGGGAGCAGAGCCCACAGCCAACTTGCCATGGACATTTAATGTGAACCAGAAATAAACTTAGTGGTTTCAAGTCACTAAGATTTTCAGGGTGTTTTGTTTGTCTTCTTGTCTGGTTTTTTTGTTTTTTTGTTTTTTTGTTTTTTTGTTTTTTTTGCCTCAGAATAACCCAGCGCATTCAGATTGATAGGTGTATTGATAGTCTTTACTACATTTCCCACTTACATTCTCTAACCTACCTATTGCAATGACGTCACTGCCTCTGTCCTGGAACCTATGCCTTATATTTTAAAAGAGGGTTGCTGTCGTTTTTCTATCTGTATGTATGCATTCTAGTTTTCTCTTTCTCCAGGTCGGTGGTTTGATGTGATATTAGTTATGATTATTTATCTTTCCTTGATCAGATTAATATAGATCCAATGGATTCCTTCTCTATTCAAAAAGAGTGGAAATGAAGTTCTCAGGTGAGCACAAAGTTTGTTTCAAGTGCCATACCTTCAGCCACCACTTGGAATCCATTATATCTCTAATATTTGGGTGTCTGTATCCGTCAGCACTGCACGTTACAACCTTGATAGAACGTGATATATTAAGATATACTTTTCAGCTCATAAAGGTGATGTGAGGCTTGTCTGGGAGTTCAGTTTTGGCCTCACCTAAAATGGCACTGTTGACATTTTGTGTTCTGGAAATGAACCCGTTGATAGGCAACAAATGCCATAGTGTGCCACATTTGTCTTCGATTTTTTTTTTTCTCTTATGACAGATGATAGTGTGTTTGTGAAAGCTTCAAAATAGAAATTAAGTTATCTGTGACCTTTCCTGGGTCTATTTATGGCAATTGTATCTCAACTTCCACAAGAAAAGTGATATAAAACAGAGTTCCCAATCTCATCAAGATCCTCTAATGTGCCTTAAAGCAATAACATGTGACTTATATTCTTGCTTTGGAAGTTTAAATGTAAATTATATATCATTATCCCAAAGATTATCTTTTGAATCTGACAGATATTACCTTTATAAAATCTTACATGGCTTACATAAGTTTTAATAAAAATAGTAAACTTTCTCTGATAGAAGCTAGTATGTAATTAGGTTAATCTATTTGAAATTGCCAGCATTTGACAAGTTTTGACCTATAAGAATGGCAATTTCATACGATTCAGCCTAATAACTTTATATATATTATGTTACTGCATTTTCCTTTATACACATGATGAAAATGTACAAGAAATTGGTCATTTTCTCCTTCAAACTCTGTATCTATTTCTATATTCCTCATCTTGATGAGTGCACCATTGACTACCCAGTTGTCCAAGTAAACCTGGAAGTTATGATTAAGTCATCCATCTTCCTCTCCTTTTATACCCAAATGATAATGAACTCTCTCTCTTTCCTTAAAACATCCAAAATGTCTATGCAGCCTCCATCACCACCGCTGCTGCCTTGCTTCAATTTGTAATCTGTTATAGGTAGGGCTCCCCAGGAAGCTGTCTGAGATAGACGTGACATGCAAACGATAGATTCGGGAGTAGTCTTGACATTGCAACTCATCTAAGGGAAGAGAAGAAAGAAGAACTAAGCAGAAAGAAAAGTTGGGCTGTGAGGCCCCCTCAAGAAAACCTCCAGTAGACCCATAAGGAGTTTAAAACTGACACGGCCATTTGGAGTTACATTAAATTGGGAGAAGAGCATGAGGCCTTCATATGTCTGCACAAGTCTTTGAACATGGCCTGGGCAAAGAGTGTAGCCTTGGGAGAGGCCACTCTTCAGCTTGTGTAATTTCTAAGATGTCTGGAATCTAAGGGCTGTCTGCTGGCAGCATTCCCAGACAGGAGAATACATTTTTTCAGTTCTAAAGGGAGATTTGGGTATATCACAGCATCCACTAAAGTCCATCCTTTTCAGTGCTCAGATCTGTTTCTTCACATAAGGTCTAGGATTCCATGGAGGCTATTTTCCTGAAGGAACATATAAGAGGAGGATTAGTAGAACAAAACATAACCTTCACCTCTGCAGTCGGTCTCCAGTCCACAACTGACACTCAATGCCTCTCTTCTCTATTATGTGTACCTTCAGCTGCACTTCTGTTGGCCTCCATGTCTTTCCTGCTGGTATAACACAAACTCTCCTTGCCAGGAGTGTGAGACTGTGGTAACCATGCTTTTCTTTGGACCCAAATGCTGCACTTGCCCTTTCAACATCAAAACAGGGGAAGCGGGTACCAAGAGATGCTCAAGTGGATAACTGGGTGCCAAATATATTATTCCCTGCCTGTAAGGTAAAAACAGCCCTACATTCTCATTATTATGGCCAGTTACTCCTGCCAAGAGAGTGACTCCTTTTTGTGCCTAATGGTTCCTTGGTACAAGGAGCCTAAAGGCAACAGCTGTAGCTTCTAGACCAATAGGAGTCTTGCATATTTTCACTGTAGAGTTCTCTTTTTAGGAGCCAGGATCTCTAAACTCATAAAACTGAGAATTGTGGAAATAGAAGTTCCTCCCCAAGCAGATAGCTGGTAGCAATGGTAAGTAGGGCACTTCTGCTTCTACCTAATGTGTCCCAAACCTACAGGTAAATAGCACCCTATAAAGGTCATCAATTAAAGCAAGATTTCTCAACCTTCGTACTATTGACATTTGGGGCTGGATAATTCTTTGTTGTAGGGGCTGTCCTGTTTGATGTAACATGTGTAGCAGTATCCCTGGCCTCTATCCACAAACGCTAACAGCAACCCCCTAGTGGTGACAACCAAAAGTATTTCTAGACTTTGCCAAATGTCTAGAGGAGCAAAGTTGCCCCAGGTTGTGAAGCACTAAATAAAGTATATACTGGGGGTATATATTGGAGGATGATGTTCCATCATTTCAAGATATTGCCTCTGAGCTGGCATTCTAGCTATGTTGTTAGCTTTCTGGGTGGTACAGGATATGATGTGCCCAATGGGTCCATTGTTCATGTACTTACTTCCATACTCTCTTTGTCATCAAATGGATCCCTTACTCTTATAAAATGTATGTAGGATGCCACATGAATGGAACAAACATTATGCAAACCCTTAGATAGTGGTCCTGGCTATTTATTAGATACTTATTTTACATAAAGATAAATCCATTTTCAATGATCCCATTTTTGTTTCAGCAAATATCAAAAGAAAACCCAAAAAAGATAAATATCAAGATACTAATCCTGATCATCTCTGGATAGTGTGGTTATGTGATTTTTATATTTGGCTTAAATTTCATTTTCAAATTTGTAAGTAACAACCAGAAAACATTACTATGAAAATCAAGACCAATCACAGCATCAACCCACCTTCCTGTCCAGAATTATTTTAGATAACTGAAAATATGTCTTTAAAAGAGTATTTCCATCATATGCTAGAAAACAAGGATGCCATCTGTGGAGCAGAGAGTCCCCAGTAATAGAAAACAGATGGAATCATACGGACGAGAATAAGATTGGAAGAAAATGTGCACATGAGGAAGTGACTGGAGGAATAAGAGGAAGTCCAGAGATGTTTCAAGCTCAAAGTGAACGAATGCAAAAAGCTTACAAGGCATTGAAATATCATCAGGATATTCATTAATTATTTAGAATAGCAGTGGAAAGTATGGATATGGTAACACTTTGATAACTGCTTTCTAAACCCAGTGAACATCTGCCTTTAAGGTCTCTTGGCAAGAGAGCTAGGTTTGGAGAGAGAATCAGAGTAGACTCCGGGTTCTCTACAGACCTCCATAAGAACAGGACTAGAGAGAAGGCAAGACAATCTGATTCCTCCCTCAACGAAACTGCACCATGAATATGATTTTCTAAAGCATTTCTATAGAAATACTCCTATACAAGGCACACAGATAGGGTGCTAGAATTGGAGAAGGAGGCCAATGCCCTAGTAACTTAGGATCTCTGAAAGGAAGGAGGACACAAATGCCCTGAGTCCAAACCATCCCCACGTACCCTGCCTGACTTCATGCCCTATCCCCTCCTATAATCACCAGGGGCAAGATGCTGTAAACAGAACCTAGAGTCACCAAGACAGAAATAAGAATTTTTAATACATTCATATAAAGAAAAAACAAAATCCCCAAACACTTATGGAAAAACTACGAAATAGAGGTATCAAACTCAACAGGAAACCCACATCAAAGGAAACAGTTAATGGAGAAAACAAGACTAAGCGACTATGTGAGGAATGACTAGACATTACAGAAACGAAGACTGTGAGGGGCCCCTGGGTGGCTCAGTTGGTTGAGCGTCTGACTTTGGCCCAGGTCATGATCTCACGGCTAGTGAGTTGGAGCCCTCTGTTGGGCTCTGTGTTGACAGCTCAGAGCCTGGAGCCTGCTTCAGATTCTGTGTCTCTCTCTCTCTCTCTCTCTCTCTGCCCCTCCCCTGCTCATGCTGTCTCTCTCTCTCTCAAAATAAATAAACATTAAATGTTTAAAAAAATTTAAAAAAAGAAATGAAGACGTGAGCCCTGCAATACAGTATCCAGGCAGGCTGGAAGTAATGGAAGGCTGACTTAGGGACAGGGCCAACTGAGCTCAGAAGGTTCTCTGAGAATGCAGCTCAGGAGAAGAAAGAGGCAGAGAGTCCAACAGAAAAGTTGATACTACAGAATACATTCAACTGTTCCCATAGCATTCCTAAAAGAGAGAGCAGAGGAAATGAAGGGAGGAAATGGAAGGAGAGGGGAGAGGGAGGGGGAAGAGAGAAGGAAGAAAGAAAAGTAAGTAGGGGGAGGGAGGGAGTCCAGGAGAAGATAATTTACCAGAGCCGAAAGGCCCACCACTGCCTGAGCTCTGATGTAAAAAGACCCACACACAGACACATTGCAGACACATCGTACAAATGGCTCAGAGCCCAAAGGATAAAGAGCAAGTGTCTAAAGACTTTCAGAAAGGAAAACAAAACAAAACAAAAACAAACAAAAAATAAAAACCATGTAACTATGAAGGGATGAAAATGAAATTAGTGTCAGACTCAGGGCTCCTATATTTTTTCTGTCCCAGAGGGAACAATTTCCGCTCTGCTCCTGAAGGGCCAGTCATAGAAGACAGAAGAATAGATGGTCCTTCTGGCAGCAGTGCCCTGGCCACACTTGTCACTGCTAATGAATAAGCTAGAAAATGGTGGGGCAAGCATTTCAAAGTCCTGAGAGAAAATTAGCTCAATTCGAAAATTCTATATCCAGTTCATTTAGTGGGAGAGCAAAATAAAGATTTTTTTTTTTTCCAAACATACAAGGCTCACAATGGCTACTGTCTATAACTCCTTTTAGAAAGAATTTCTAGAGTTAAACTCCAATAAGAAAAAATCCAATCAACAGAAGTAAACAAAGACATCTGATTTGTTGATGTACAATATTTAAAGCTAATCTAACTGGGGGAAATGGTGAGAAAGGACTGAAGTGTATAAACTGCAAGCAAACTATTGTTGTCTTGTTCAGGGGGAGGTTTCATAGTTATGAAATGCATTTAGTTTCGAGGAATAGAGAAATCCAACTCACAGAGAGATATATTTTTCTCATAACAATTCTGGAGAAAAGCTTCTAGATATTGGTCTAGAAGTTTGATGATATGTCAGGATGGTTGCCTCTACAATTGTCTCAGGCTTTCTCTCAAGCTTAGCATCTCATGGTTGCAAAGATGCCTGCTGTAGCTCCTGGTGGTATAGCCACATTGATGGTAGCCACAAAAGGGTGGATGACAAGTCATTTCTGTCCCTCTTATTAAGAAAGTCAGAGATGGTTTCTAGTATATTTTATTGGCCTCGAATCATATCATGTGGCCACTTCCAGCGGGAAGGGAACCTGGAAAAAGAGTATTTAGCTTTTACCACCCCTGTATGGAAGAAGGCAAGGGAGGTGTTTGGTAATGACAGTGGATCATCCAAGTAGCGTGTCTACTACAGAGGCTAAAGATGATGACTCACTATAGATGTTGGTAGTGAAGGGATCCAAATATGCCACCCCAAAATAAGCAATCTTAGTTAGCATAAGGATTATTTCGAGTAGAAGGCAATTAAGGATCAACAAATACAGGAAGAGCTTCTGCCCTCTCCTTATCTGCCTGAAAGACGGACATAAATTTACCCCCTGACCTGGACCAGGAGAAAAGAGGAACACTCATCAAAAGAGATGGAGAACCAGCACCAAGAAAACCTACATAGAAGAAGCTTCCTAAAATAGCCCTTATCTTCCACTAGTTCTCCCATATATTGCCTGGTCACTTCCCCACAATTTAGCATCCCGGAAGCCAAAACCCTCCTTCTTTTGTTAAGAAAAGTGTATAACTCCCAAGTCTAACTACTTTGCGTTTCATTTCTTTTCTGTGAACACTCACACATGTAAAAATATTAATACATTTATTTCTTTTCTCCAACTAATCTTTGGTCAGTAAAATTCAAGTCCCCCAGTATTGAGTCTAAATGTGTAGAGAAAAGATTTTCCTCCCTGACGATAGAAAACACATGTTTACAAATCAAGGAGAACGGCAAATGTAAACACTTGGGGAAAAAACTTATTAGCAATAGCATGCCAAATACCTACCTACTAATACTCAGAGAGGGGACTAAGCATATATATATTTTTTACTCACCTCACTCTAAAGATCAGTGCTTTTTTTTCCAAAAAAGATTAGCGCTCTTGACATCAGATTTGGAAACTACTTTAAATTCCATTTGGAAAAACGGACCTGCCTGATAGAAAGGCCCAAGTATAGCACAATATGTCCAGTCTGCTCCAAGGAGGTGTTCTGATTCAGGGATATAAGGCATTAAGATGGGAAGGCTGTCTGAAAATAAAAGATTGTTTGGGGGTTTCTTTGTCCTGTGATTGTTCACCCTCGTGATTGTGAATGGAATTCAAATCATCTTAAGCAAGCAAAGGGGTTGCTGAATCACCTTGAATGTTACCTTGCAAATCGACAGCAACAACTAGGAGGGCCAAAAGGTTAAAAATTCTGCCAAAATTTCTAATGATACAAATTTTACTCTGAACCTAAAATCTTGGATCATAATGAATTGTAAGTGAAAAAAATTACTTGCTGCAACATGATAATCCAGAGGCAAAAAATAAGATTTATGGTATTAATATTTTTCATGAAACACCCCCTCTTTTTTTTTTTTTTCTTTTTACACATAATATAAGGACCCTTTTAGGGGCACCTGGGTGTCTCAGTTGGTTAAGTGTTTCAAGTCATGATCTTATGGTTCAGTTAATGAGTTTGAGGTCATCAGATTCCCTGCTGACAAGTGTAGAGCTTTTTGAGATTCCCTTTCTCCCTCTCTCTCTGCCCCTCCCCCTCACCTGTGCATGCTCTCTCTCTCTCTCTCTCTCAAAATAAATAAGTAAACTTAAAGAAAAAAAAAAGATAAAGGCCCTTTTAATTTTGCTTATACGGTGTTATCATTTGAGTTTACCATTTCTGTAGCATGAAACAAACATAACCTTTACTAGAAGCATATTTAAATGATGTCAAATCTAATAAAATTAATGGCCCAATTCTTTGCGATTGTTCCAATATATTTTCTTTCTTAAACCGAAATTATGAGTAAAAATACCCTTTCTTTTAAAATGATTTCATATAATAAAAACATGAAGTCTAGATTAAATTGATCTTTTTACTACTGTTCATTCTGCTATATTCCCTTTATGAAATTGATATTTCATGTTCAATTGTTTAATTTCAACTGAAATTGGAAGACCAAAGCATCTTAGGCTATATAATAATAAAATTACCTTACCCTGGTACAGTTTCATATTTTTCAAAGCTCTTTCCCATTATTGAATCTTGTCCCACAACAAATCTAGTTATTATTATTTCCCTTTTGATATATAAGGAAAATGAAGCACCAAAAGTTTAAGTGACTTGTTTTTAGTTACCTCATTTAATTAGTGACAAAGCTAAGGCTGGCACTGAGTGTTTTTGTGTCTGTCATAGAATTCTTGGCTTCTCTATTTCATGAGTCCTGATATTTTCAAAGAACTGAGCTGGGAACATTCCCCCTTCAGCTGAACTCTAAGCTCTTCAATGCAGAGTTCAAGGAGATTGTCAGTTCTTGGCACACCCTTCCAAATTCCACAAGAGAATGTGGAAACTATATAATGAGATTGGCAATCTAGTCTTGGGGGAATGATGAAGCTTCACGTTTATACCTGTTCAACTGGGAAGCAGATGAATACAGCATCAGGTGAATGGGTCAAGCTTAAGTCCAAGAAACAACCCCATTAAGTAGCAGGCTAGAAATTGATGGTTAACCCAGTGTCCATGGATGTTTTGTAGAAAATGGGGGTGCATCTCAAGGAAGATCAGAGGCCAAAGGTAGAGAATAACAGGCTAAATCAGGGGATTTTCTGTCCTTCAGCAGCTGAACTAGGTCTATGCAGCAGGTGTCGATCAAGTGAAAGCTACATATTACTAGAAAATATAAGCATGTTCTTTAAAGATTTTAAAAATTTTTAAGTAACCTCCTCACCCAACCTGGGGCTTGAACTCACAACCCTGAGATCAAGAGTCCCATGTTCCACTGACTGAGTGGGCCAGGCACCCCTAGGAAATAGAGTATTTTTAAGGCACCCAGTGCTAAGGACTGGTGGCAGGGAAGAGATTTGGGGATGAAACATAAATTTCAAGGCCTGGCATTCAGAACTACTCAAGGTTTCAAGGCCACGAATGTCTCCAGCGACCTCAAACAAGTACCTGAGAATATGGAAAGTCAGGAAGACAGGGATTTGCCAGGGCTGGCATATCCGTTCTGACCACATAGTTACAGGGGAGACAAGGTCTCAGCCCAGGTACCAGGACTGGAGAAACTGTGCCAGAATGGATTCAAACAAGATGCTCTGGGACAAAGTCAGAGAGACAATCCAGATTGCTGTGAGGAGTTTCAGGAACAATTTACAGTAAGAGTTTTCCAAGGAAGCTCAGATGGCTGAGAGATGAAAGCAAGCTAGATAAGAGATTTGCCAAAATGTCACTATCGGTAAAGATAATTTAGAATGAGGAAGAAAGGGAGAGATTTGGCTGCTTTCAGTTTACAAGTAAATCAAAAAGGGAGTTTGCGCAGGGACGGTCCACTTCAAACTCGGGAAACTAAAGTGACTTCTTGTCATTCAGCGCCCCCAACTCCAGGCAAGTTCCCCACAAGAAGAATTCCCAAAGACGGGAAAACCCAGTGCCCCCCAGGGGATGCAGAGAAAAAGCTTAAGGCCTTGGTTAGATTCTACCCACTAATGTCCAGGTGGTGCAGGCTACCTATTCATGAACTGAACAGAAAACAAAAGAGTGCCAGGACTCTGCAGAGAGAGAAACAACCAGTTTTATTTCTATTGTGGGAAGGACAGGTATCTCAAAATAGAGTATATCAATGAGGCAAACTCTATCCTGGTCTTCCAGAAACTGAGACCAAGAAATAAGGCAGGAAGTCCCTCTAGTTTGCTAGGAATTCATAAGTATTCCTGTTGGCTGGGCTTACCTACTTTCCCAGTTCCTTCTCCCTTTCCTGGGGGCAGGGAGCCTGAGAGGAGGGGTGATCCAGCCCAGTATAGCCCTCATGGACAATATCGTGGGGGTAAAGGAAACAAGCACAGAGTCAGGCATCCAGATTTGGGGTAACTGAGAATCCAGAATGGGCTTTACACCTGTTCTCCTAGGCACCTGTATGTCCCTGGGCTCCTATAAGGAACCAGTAAAACCATACTGATTATCCACTTCTTATCCACTTCTGCAAGAACTACAGAATCTCCAGATTGCAAGGGGGGCTGGGGTAGAGGAGATGCCCTCCGGGAAGAGGTGAAAATGTTTTCTGTATCTACAACCTCAGCCATCCTAGCACGGAGTGGCTGAACCCTGAGGCTTGAGAAACCCATAGACATCTTGTATTTTTCTTCCATTCATTCCACTTCCAGGGACAGATTTTATATAAATGTCAGGATAGAAATATTTTCTTAGGGGAATATATAGTACCTGGAATATATGCTCTTTTCTTTGCAGCTTGCAAGAGAATTCCTTTGTAGGAAAAGACAGATTTGTTAAACAGATGCCAGAAGCAAGGCCCCCAAAAGCTTCCTGTTTGTCCCAAGATTCTCAAAGAGGGAAGTAATTTACATAATATGAAGGGAGGAGAGGGGCAGACATAGGTCCTGGGAGCAACAAGTTTCCAGAAGGAAGACAAACACATTCAGTGGCCCAACCTAACAAGTTTGGGGAAAATATTGCTAAATCCTTGGCTAAGTAACATACAGAGTAAAATTCCTCCACCTCTGCTGTGAAATTACACATAAATCTTACATTTCTTGCTAATGCCTTCATGGGGGTTTGGTTTTGTTTTTTTTGTGGGAGAAGCTCAGAGGAACTCGTCTGTTGGGCACTTGAGTTAGCACAGGAAGAATAAAATGTTTCAGAAATACAGCCGTTGATCCCAGTCATGAAATGCTTATAAAATTCCTTGTAGTTTAAAAATGTTCTCATAAAATCATTATTGTCTGTAAATAGGGCAGTATCATACTTTCCATTTTGCAGGAGGAACTGGGAATCACAGAGAAAGTAACTTGGCCAAGTGAAAACTGCAACTTTTATTCTTTTTTTTTTTTTCTTATTTAGGGTATTTGCTAAATTTTTTAATGACTTTATTTTTTAGAGTTATTACAGGTTCATAGCAAAACTCAGTGGAAGGTACAGAGATTTCCCATATATGCCTTAATTGGGGTTTTGGGGTGATGGTGAGGTTTGGAGCCAATGGCCAAGAAAGAATTCTTGAAGATGCCTTGATGCAAAAATATGATTTCATTAAAGCATGGGGACAGAACCCAATGGCAGAAAGAGCTGCACTGGGGTAGTGTTAAGAGTGACTGCTTATATACTGTGGAGCTGGGCAGGGGAGGAGGAGTAAAGTTAACAGAAAGTTTCTTAAAGGGATTTCCATATGCTAAAGAGGATTTATAGATTACTAGAAGCCTAGCTATTATCAAGCTAAGATTGTTTTTCCCTCTAGGAAGCAGTATCATTAAGATAGTAGGGAGTTCCTGGAGATTAGGCTATCCATGAGATATTTGTAAACTGATGGAGACTATCAGTTTAACTGTTTTCTGTCCTTTTCTTTGTTCTTGGGCAGCCAGGAGTGCCTGAGGAATATCACGCATATCTCACCTTGGTTGGGGGTCGGGTGGGGTTGTGCTAGCTTGTGCTTGGCTCTCAGCTTGCCTTATGGTCCCTCATATGCACATCCTCTCCCATTATAAACAGCTCTTGCCAGAATGGTACATTTATCACAATATAGCCTAGGTGCAGGAGTGCAAGAACACCTCACTCCCAGGGTCCCAAAGAGACCAGATTTGGCCACTAGCAGCTGACAGAATCCAAAGGCAGAGAAACCAGTGGTGGTGAAACAAGAAAGGAATGTATTTCAACGAAAGCAACACTGAGAAGACAGTGGATGTCGCAAAGACAGTCTCTAAAATGCCCCAAATTCCTTCAGATTTATATAAGGAAAATGTGGGGCAAAGGTGGGTGGGTATGTGCAGATGGGCGGTGAAGGTCAAATCATCATCTTGGAGGCAATCATGGGTGGGGTCTTGCTGGCTCAGGGCAGTCCTTTTTACTCCAGTTCCCACCAGAGGATGCTTTGCCCCTAGGGTGTTGGGCCTGAGTTAAGAGATAAGCTGGAAGGAAGAATTTAATCAATTGGAGTCTATTAGACTAAGGTCAAAATGGTGGTAGTTGAAGTTCTCTTTCAATAATTGATGAACCTACATTGAAAATCATAATCACCTAAAATCCATAGTTCACATTAGGGTACTCTCTTGGCATTGCACATTCTGTGAGTTTGGACAAATGTATAATGACCTGCATCCATCATATCATACTGAGTATTTTTGCTGCCCTACAAATCTTCGGTGCCCTCCTGTTCATATCCACCAACGCTACTCTCCAGCAACTACTGATCTTTTGACTGTCTCCATAGTTTTGATGTGAAATGTTGGGGTCTGGGAGCAAACAGCCAAGAAAGAATTCTTCAGTGTAATAAGGGTGGTTTTATTAAAGCATGGGAACAGGACTGTCGGCAGAAATAGCTGCACTGGGGTTGTGAGGAGTGGCTGATTGTATAGTTCAAGTTAGGAGGGGGTTAGGGATAGAGTAAGTCTCTAAGGAATTTAGAAGCAAGGACCTTGAGGACCTAGCTGCTGTAAGGATCAGGTCATTTACTACTACCTAGTAAACCCTCAGTCATGAGACCCTTCAGATGTGTATCAGTGGGCCAGATGCTTGGAGGATGATTGCTGACGTGTATCTTGTGGAGGGCAGGGTAGAGATAAAGGAAGTTTCCAAAGAGATTTTTTATATGTTAAAGATTTAGAGGATCCTGGAGGTCCTTTTGCCTCCAGCAAAGCATTCACATTGACAGTTGAGGTCCTGGAGGAAGGTCACTCTGCCTGGTCTCAAGTACTTGTCAATAGGCTATAAATTGTAAGGAAGTTTTATTTTTTCTCTATTTCTTTTGCCTTTGTTCTCCACATCAGTTTTGTCTTTTCCAGAATGTCATATAATTTGACTCATATTGTATGTAGCCTTTTCACATTGGCTTCTTTTACGTAGTAATAAATATTTAAGATTCCTCCATGTCTTTCTGTGGTCTTGGACTATGATTCTCGTCAATGAATTTTTGGTTACAAGGAGTCAAAACGTATTCATACTTGCTAAACAAAAGGTGTCAGTAGTGTACTGGGAAATGTTAACAATTAGCTCTCTAACAGAGAAAAAAAAACCAGGATTTGTTTCCATGGTGTAAATACTTTTTACCTTTGGCTGATTTCAAATTACCAGTGGTGATGTCACTGGCTGCAGAGTTGGGAAAAGATGTACACAGCCTGCAAGTGCAGGGAAGCACGGCTCTGGCATCCCACTGGGTGTTTTGAAGTAAGGACACAATAGGCAGCCTCGGGGATATCCAAGGACAAGAAACAAATAATAGCTGGGACTTCTTTCAAGATATTTGATGAAGACTCTTGTACCCTTTTTGTGCTTTGCTTTGGACAGATTCACTGATCTTAATCATGCCTCTGGGAAATTTATCTTGCTAACGTATGACTTTCAGAGTCCAAAAAGGAGAGGGGGGGTGGAGACCGAGAAGTGGAGAGCCGAGTCATTTACTATGGTATCTTTCTCTTTATAGAGACTGAGTAGGGGCAAGTTGCTGCTGTTAATGGAGTACAGAGGTGGAAAATATCAATGCTCTCCTGCATAACCCAGTGGTGTGCCATGAAGGACAGCCATCTAGTGAAACACAGGTCAGGATCATGCAGCAAGAGGAACTAAAGTTCAGAGCAGACTATTTCTCTTTTCTAAGTTCTGCAACTTTTATCACAGCCATGGTGACAATTCTCTAGTAAAATCCTTTTGGAATCTCCTAAGCCATGGTGGTTGGAAAAGCCAAACAAATTTCTGAAACTACCCCTGCATTCAGCTGACACAGTCAGGGACCTTGGGAACTGAGCCCCTGTGCACGAGACACTCCCTGCTGTCTCTTACCGCTTTTCTTGCAGAGTGGAGGACAGACCAAGGAGCAAGCCAAGGCTGGCTCAAATTAGTCTGAGACATGATGGCCAGACATGATGGTTAACTTTTGTTAACCTTTAACCACCTTTCCTCCTAATTATAATGCTAAAAATCACACCCAGAGGTGGAGACTTAATATGCAAATGAAGCATAGGATGTACAAAGAAGCCTGTTCTGTCAACTGCACCTACATGCCCAATTTCCTGTATTTCCCAACATCTCCCTGCTTAGAGCCCACCTTGTGTCCTTTAAAACTTCCCCTGGATGTTGTTCTGGGAGCCAGTCTCACACCTTTGTCATGGCTGTATTTTCCTTCAGCTGCAGGTGTTGCCCGAATGAAGCCTTGCCTGCACCTTTACATCTTGAGTCCAGCCTTGTTTCAACCATTGTGGGTCCAAGGACCTGAGTTCAGTAACAAAAGCCCAAAGAGTAAATTTAAAGCCATCTATAACCCAGTTAGAATAGTGGAAATTTGTGCCATCCTCAAAAGTCTTAAAAGATGGACCCCATTATATTCTCATTTAATTCACTGGTATGGCTCCTACAAAAATCAGGTTGATCGCAGCAAATGATAGTGAACTACCACAAAATTGACCAAGTGGTAGCTTTATTCACAGCTGCTGTGTTGCATGTGGTGTTGCGATGAGAACAAATCTGACCTGGAAAATGATTTTTTCTTTTAAATCATTATCAGAAAAGAGGATCAAAAACATTCTGCAAGCACTTGGATGGAGAGCAGTGCACATTCTGAGACTTGCCCTAGGTCTTTGTTAATCCTCCTGCTCGCTATGACAATAGATTCTAAAGGGACACTGCACAGAACATCATGTTGGTCCACTGGCAAATGACATCATATTAATCAAACTAGTGAGCATGAAGTGGCAAATGCTCTGGATACTCTGGTAAGTCATATGTGAATTGGAAATTAGATAAACCTTAGAAAAATTCATGGTACATCGGTGATATTTTTACGGTCCAATGTTTTGAGGAATGCCAGGACATTCCTTCAGTGGTAAAGGACAAGAAAGCATTGTCCAATAACAAAGAAAAAGGCACAACACTTAGCCTTCTTTGAATTTAGGAGATATCCTATCAGTTTGGTTAACTAGCACAGATTCCTTGCTCCCTGGTGGAAAAATTCAGAAACACTTTCCACTTGATGTCTCCAAGGATCCCAAGCAGGATTGATCCCCATCGTCCACAAGAGTAAATCTTTTTTTGGCTTTTCTCCTTTCCCTTCTCTCTGCAACATGCCCTACAATGCTTCCTAGCATCACCTCCTAAAAAAATTACACCCAATAGTAGGATCTGCTATTGAAGGGACCCGAACCAAGACAAGAGTAGAAACAAGGAAAGTAGTTACAAAGCCATTGCAATAATCCAGACAGAAGATGATGATGGTTCAGAATGGTAGCAGTATAAGTAATTGGATATGATCAGGAGTGGTTGAATTCTGGATGTATTTTGAAGTTTGATGAATAAAGTTGGATGTATCATATGAGGCAAAGAAGGAATCCAGGATGTCTCCAAAAATGTTGCCTGTATTAACTAGAGTAATTGAGTTTCTTTCCAGTGAGACAGAAGAAACTTCAGGAGGAGTAGACTTTCTGGGGAAGATACAGAGCTCAATTTTCGTCGGCTTAACATTGAGATACCTAGTAAATATTCAAGAGACTCTGTGAAATAAGCAGTTGGATACATGAGTCTAGAGTTCATGAGGAAGGCTCACAGAAGAGATATAATGAGAGAGTCATTGGTATATAGATGCTATTTCAAGCAGTGAGATCACCAGAAGAGTGAATATAAAGAGAAGGAGTACAGGAACAAGGCATAAGTACTGCATCCCCTCAGTGTTAACAGGCTATAGAGAAAAGAGAAGGAACAAAGGAGATTGAAAAGAAGCTATTAGTGGCCTAGAAAGGAAACTCAGAGAATGAGATGTCCAGGAGGACAGTGAAATTAAAAAAAAAAAAAAAAAATTAGTACATCGAGGAGGAGAGAATGATCACCTATATTAAATCCTGCTGATAAGTCAGGGAAAATAAGGACTGAGTATTTATGAATGTGTTTAGCAATGGGAAGATCATTTTGAACCTGATGACAAATTTTTGATGCCTAAAACACTTCATAAATTCAATGAGTTTCAGTGGGTATCTGAGCATTCCTGGGGCTGAACACAATCCAGCCTGCCTCAGGAAAATGGGGAGGATATGTATGAAAAGAAGGAAGGAAGGATTTTTAAAATGAATTTTGGCTACTTTGCAATTTTGCCTGGGGTCAGCCACGCCATTGACAATAAAACGTTGGGAGGAATATGAATGGCAAATGAACAAAATCCCCTCGGTGCCCTGGGGGACTGGGGCAGGGGAAATACAATAATACTAGAATCTCCTGGCAGTCAAGCTAGATTAATTTACTGAATGCTTTTGTGATAGATTTTGCTGTAAAATAAATTGGATAGTAGATTCTATTGAACAATGGTACCTACAATTTCTAATCTCAGAGTGTTTTTGGCTTATTATAATCAATGGGAGGCCCCTAGATACTCTGGAAATGATGGCTTGGTTCAGGATGGTACAGCTCCCTGATGATAATGCTGGAAGTCATCCAACAGTAAGCCTCAATTGTTCAATGAGCATCCAGGAGGAATAATGCTAAAAGGCCTCACTCATAAAAAGCAACTGACTCTCAGAAGGTAGGGGGCAAAACAAGACCACGTGATCATTTTATCCATTTTCTACATGGCAAAAAGTTGTCCTGTGTCTAGTTCTAACTTTGGTTCAAAGGATGGATTTTTCTTTCTCTTGTGATAGCATTTGAATTTGGTCCAGGAACTCCCGTTAGCTTACTTTACCAGTGCCCAACATCATCTCTCCTGATGGAAAATGCTGCCTACTTGATGTTTGCATTTCTTCCTCCACTATCCTTCTCTTGGCAATAGTTGCACTTGAGATAAAAATAGTATCTACCTCTAGGGTTGTGAAGGATCATGTGATTTAATCTAGGAAATCACTTAGAAAAGTACCAGGGAACGAATGTGTGCTAAATGTGTGCTAAATGTTACCTCTTATTTTTAGCTTTATATAGCAAAGGTGCCATCTTTTCATTGCCTACCTTTACATGGATTCCTAGGACATGTGACTATGACCAATTGTAAAATATAGAACTTATCAAATCATTGTGATGATGAATACTTCTAATTCTGAAATGTATGAATATGCCAGAAATGATGATCCTGCAACTGTCAGAAACCCTACAAATTCTGAAGACAAAGAGGAGTATGAGCCATTCTTCTTCCAAAGGCCTGAATCAGACCTTGGAATCTTAAGATCTCTGAGACTAAGATAAGCAATGACATATGCTAAATGACTCATTATGGCAATTGCATACTTCTAAGAAAAGTAAGATGAATATCTTTCTGCCAACTCCACGCCATCTCAGACTCAACAGGTCATGCTTGGTTCATGTGGGTCACTGCTTACTGTCCACAGCTGAATTTTCTTCGTAAGGAGGCTTTGTTGATGTGAGAAGGGAGATGATGCATTTTCAGAAATACCAAATAAAAGCTGTGCTGTCTAGTTAACAACCTATTGGAAATGTGTACAACCCCCCACCCCCAATAATGGAGTCCCAAACCCTTAGACACTTCACTTTCGTGTTCTTCTTCCCCTCTCCATTTCACTGGCTTATTTTTGCGGGCTTTGCAATGAGCATGTGCCAAAGAACAAAGGGAGGAGGGACTGAAAGTCTCTGCCTCACCTCAGGGGATGTACATTTGTTCCAATCAGACTATTTTTTACCTTATGTGGGCATAGGTGGTATCGGGGTAAGGCTATAATCTCTGTGGCCAGTGAGAACCAGGGGAGGGACTTGCATGCTAGGAAATAAATTGTCTGCTGTAAGTGCCCCGAGTGTGCCTGTCAGACACCTGCTCTTGCAAGAACATTGATTAAAGCCTCACTTCACTGTGCTCTGAGTCGCTGTGTCCCTCCTTTGATGGGGTCAGCGGGCTTATTTCTCACAGTCGTTAACATGAGCACTGAGATCCTAAGGGAGCTTCAGTGATTCAGTCACCAACCCTTCTAAGAGCACCTTTCAGTTTTTGTCACATCTGGTTCCTGATTGCAGAGTCTCAGAGCCCATTCTCCTTCTTGGACTCTTCCACAAAAGAAAATGTCCTTAACTCTGCATGACAAGCCCCTGGTCCCCATTCCACCGAAAACCTACCTGTGACTAAGAAAGATTTAAGAAGAAATAAAAATAGCTCTTATGCTTCTGGTCCATCTACAGCTGTACAAATGAAACTCAAATTTTTATCTCAGTGAATTATTCCAGCACATCATCAAATGGGCCATACTGTCTCTTGCCTCTGGCCTTCACACATGTTGCTTTCTCTGCCTGGAATATGCATGTTTTCCCTTCCTCCTTACCTGGCAAACTCTTCCTACTCACTCTTCCTGTCTTAGTTTAAACAACACTTAGCAAACTTAAACTATGCCTTGATTCTTTATTTTTAAAAATCAACACACTGAAAATTTCAAGAACATAAATATACTTTCCTACGCGATGTGCACTGGCATAACTTAAAGTGAGGACAGTGTGGCCTCAGATGATCTGTGAATAAGGTTCTCTTCATGGGCTCCAGCTTCCTTCCTGCAACTTCCTCCACTGAAGGACAACCGCCTTGTCAAGAAGCCTTCCTTCATCCTTTCCCAAGGATCTGGAATCACTGGTTTACATCTAAGAGAAAATGTAAATTGACGTGTTAAGTCTCCCAGGTCATTTGCAGATTGAACCTCGGTACCCTTGTGGAATGACAGGAAAGTGATGTTATGCAGCAGAGAGGATTTTACTTATTTCAGTACAAAACTAGGGACTTTGGGGCTGCCCTCACTTCTCCCTATCAGTAAAATAACACTAAATGTATTCCAATTTTCCCGACGGTTATTTTGCAAACCAAATGAGATAATGTGTTTCAAAGTGTCCATAAACTACAAAGTATTACACAAATGTTAGTGCTATTATTAGTTTTACAAATTAACTATTCATTGGCATTCAAGACAAATCTGGAGATTTGTTATTCATAAGTCCCAGATCTCTCAAAGTTGCTGAGTTCTGTTCTGCATTCAGTAGAGCTTGGAGTTCCAGGTAGATTTAGGGACAGGTTCTGAATATTTTCATAAAGCAAGGAAGCATTTTTCTTTAAGGAAAAAAAATGATATAGGGGTGCCTGGGTGGCTCAGTTGGTTGAATGTCCGACTTTGGCTCAGGTCATGATCTTGTGGTTCATGAGTTTGAGCCCTGCATTGGGCTCTGGGCTGGCAGCTTCGAGCCTGGAGCCTGCTTTGAGTTCTGTATCTCCCTCTCACTCTCTGCCCCTCCCCGTTTGTGCGCGCGCGCACGCGCGCGCTCTCTCTCTCCCTCTTTCTCTCTCTCTAAAAAATAAATACATAAACATTTAAAAAATATTTGTAAATGTTCTCTTTTGCCTCATTGAGAATCTTCTGAGCTTTCTTCACTTTTACCCTGGAAGAACATTTTATTTTCCTATGTGACTTGAATTTTTTTTTTTTTTTCTGCCTGATCTAAGAGCTGACCTTTGGTATTTATTAAAATAATTCATTTCTTCATTTTCAGTAAAAATTGATTAGATCCTCCATTACCTCCTAATTAATTTTTAAAAATTTACCGTGTCTTATAAGTGAATTACACAGGTCTATAGATGCTTGTCTTTAAATTTTTTTAAAGTTTATTTATTTTGAGAAAGAGAGAGCATGAGAGGAGGAGGGACAGAGAGAGAGGGAGAGAGAATCCCAAGCAAGCTCTGAGTGGCCAGCACAGAGCCCCATACAGAACTCAAGCTCGTGAAAGAGTGAGATCATGACCTGAGCTGAAATCAAGAGTTGAAAGCTTAACCAACTGAACCACCCAGGTGCCCCGAAGCTTATCTTTTAAAAAACCTACTTTTTTTTCTGCCAAGCCAAATGTGTGCAGTTCAAACATTAGCATAAATTTCATGTTTATCATATCACTAAGGCACTATATTTTTTCCATTTGTCAAATATTATGAATTTGCATGATTAAAAATGATTATTGTCTACCCATATCAAAAATTTAAAAAAAATTCTTTTCCTGTTTTTTTTATTTTAGAGAGACAGAGACAGAGAGACAGAGAGACAGAGCATGAGTGGGAGGCGGGGGACAGAGAAAGAAGGGACACAGAATCCCAAGCAGGCTGCAGGCTCTGAGCTGTCTCCACAGAGCCTGATGCAGGGCTGTAACCACGAACCGTGAGATCATGACCTGAGCTGAAGTCGGACGCTTAATGGAGTGAGCCACCCAGGCGCCCCTTAAAATTTTTTTTCAAAGATTGGTCATTGTTTAAAGTGGTCTTTGTGAATCTGTTTTTCTCTGAAGTCAGAAAACAGTTTCAAAAAGAAGGCAGTGAATTATGCTAGTTTGAAAAAAGAAACAAAAGCATCTGGTTTTTTTCTGTTAAAAGTGATATATACTAGGTAAGAGTTTGGCTGCTCATGTGCCTAGGCCAGAGGCAAGGCCCTCTCAAGCAAAATCAAATGAGCCACTGAGGTTTGCTCACATCCATGCACTAAAGCACAGTAACCAAACAAACACATAAATAAACAAATCCATCCATCCATCCATCCATCCATCCATCCATCTAAACATCCATCCAAACATCCACCCATCCTCAAACTCAACTACCTACCTCATTTGATCACTTATGTAGTACATTGTTCCCAGGATCAGAAAAGTAGACTGCAGTTCCCTGCATCAGCACTTTTAGACTCTGAGAGTGTTGGCCATTTTTTCCTTTATTTTCATTCACGTATTCATTCACTCATTTATCCAATAAATATTTTACAAACTTTCTGTGCTGGGTACCCATTTAGGTGAACGAGTGTTTAATCCAGGCATTCAGATGACTAGGAAAGACAGGATCCCCTGCTTTCACGGAGATTATGATCAAGTGGGTAGAAGCAGATAATAAACAAGTGTATAAAATGAGATCATGAAGGTTAATGAATGAGACTGATTAGCATGGGAAGGGAGGGCCACTCATTTAGATTGGCTGGCCATGAAGCCCTCTGTGAGGACATGAACTTTGTTTAAAGATCTGAGGAATAGAGGGAAGCAATCATACAAAGAACTAGGAGAAGAGTGTTCTCCTCTGGCCCAGAGAACAGAAACGCAAAGTCCCTAAAATTGGACTAGACTTGGCCTTCTCAGTATTTCTGCAAGAAGCCAGGGTGGCTGCTGTTTAGTGAGCAGAGGGGAAAATGGTAGGACATGCACTCATTTCTTCATTTTTAGTAAAAATTGATTTGATTTAGGGGCTACATCATGAATCTCAAGAAGACCAAATTAAGGGGTTTGTGTTTTCTTCCAAGTGGAAGAAGAAGGCGTAGGGGAGTTCTAAACAGTGAAGTAAAAGGGTCTATTTTACATTAAAAGTACTGCTCTGGCTTGTCTGCAGTGGCTGAATTAGAAAATTGCAAGAATAGAAGTAGAAAAGCGAATAGTGAGATTACTGCACTTCTCTAGGTGAGAGATGCCGAAGGATCAGAGTAAGGGCAGAGGAGATAGAAGTTAATGGATCTGTGGTACATTTGAAGGTGTACATTTGTGGTATAGTTAGCAAACAGTTGATTAGAGTAAATACTGAGGAAAGGATGAGGGAAAAAGGGACATCAAGGATATCTCCTAAATTTTTGAAATGGTGCACTGTGTTGATGGCAGTGCCATTTACTGATATTGAAAGGCTAAGGGAGGAATACACTTTTTTTTAGGGTTTATTTATTTTTTGAGAGAGAGTATAAGCAGGGGAGGGGCAGAGAGAGAGAGAGAGAGAAGGAGAGAGGGACAGAGGATCCAGCAGGCTCTGTGCTGACAGCTGCGAGCCCAATGCTGACAGCTGCCAGCCTAATGCGGGGCTTGAACTCACAAACCATGAGATCATGATCTGAGCCAAAGTTGGACTCTCAATAGACTGAGCCACCCAGGAGCCCCAGGAGGAGTACATTGTTGATGCACAGTTCTATGAAGAGCATGAAGCCCAGGTAGGAGAAAGTAACATATCGGAATAATGTATTTATCAGGTTACATCAATCAATGTTACTGAACTGCAATTAACGAGGAAAGAAAAATGTTCTTCTAGAGTTACCTTTTTTGTGCTTGGAAGAAGACTAAGCAATAAACAATTTAATGGGCTGTAGCTTGGGGAGGGCAGTGATTGTATTTAGATGCAGAACACATGGATTTACAGCACTTTTTATAGAACATTATAAAATATTGATATATTTAATTTCATCATATAAGTTAGAAAACACCTTACTAGCAGATTTACGTATATATATATGTATATATAATAGAACTTGAAAAGTTTATTTATATATTTATATATATATTTATATATAATATATATAATAAATAATATATAATAAATATTATATTTATTTATTAATTTTATTATTATTATATTATATTAATATATATTATATAATATATATATTATATATATTATATAATATATATATTTTATATTTATATTTATATATATAAAATATATTACATATATTATATATAATATAATATGTTAATATAATACATTATATTATATAAATTATTAATATAATAATTAAATATTCATTATTATATAATTATTAAATAATTATTTAATAATAAATAATTATTAATTATTTATATAGAATATATATTATATAAATTATATATAATAATTTATATATAAATATATATTTTTATATTTTTATATATTATTATATATTTACATATATATATAATAGAACTTGAAAAGTAGTTGGTATATTACTATACTATTACTATAGTATAATAATATACTATATTATAATACCATACTATCTTATGCTTAAGAAATATCTGCTGGAATGAATGCACTTATAACAACATACAGTAATTATGTTACATGTGCTTTTGAAAAAAGTCATCACAAACTGCTTAAAGATGTGTTTATAGACACTTGCTTATTAGACAAATGGTAGCAAAAAGCAAAGCTGAACACATAACAGCCAGGTTCCAGTGGGCACTTAGTTTGAGAACCCCTGGAATAGTAGACTTCATTCTGAATCGTGACCAAAACTGAACCCTGCTATCAGCTTCTGCACACATTCAATGTGGGACCCTCAAACACATACTTCTACAGTAGCCAGGCATCAAATCAGTGAACAAAAGGGTCTAGAGCTATCAGGAGTGGTGGTCAGGGGATAAACTTGAGGATACTTACCTGTTTCCAAGGGGCAGTCCTTTCTCAGCTCTGACACTATTGCTCTGGAGTGAGAGTCTCATCTTGACAGATTTTTCAATTTTTCAACACTTGTAAATGTTGGCAATTACATTATTTAGAAGATGCTGTGGGGGGCAAACAAAACATGTCAATAGGCCAAATTTGGCTCTGGGGAATCTTAATTTTGACCTTGGACTTAATCTCTGTGGGCCTCAGATGATATAATTCTGTGATAGTGGCACGTAAACTTAATAACATTTTCTCAGTAGTTCTTAACATTTTCATTCACAAGTTCCTTTAAGAAGGTAAGAATCTGATGAAATCATGGAAACCTTCCATAACCTCCATATGAATGATATTTTACAAAACATTTCAGTATGTTCATGGACTCCCTGAAAGTTGTTCATAAAGGATTCCATGGACACCGTTTAAGAATCCCTGGCTTACACTCTGAAAAACAGTATGGACTTTCCTCAAAAGATTAAAAATAGAACTACCCTATGACTCAGCAATTGCACTACTAGGTATTTATCCAAAGGATACAAAAATGTTGATTTGAAGGGGGACATGCACCCCAATGTTTATAGCAGCGCTATCAACAATAGCCAAAGTATGGAAAGAGCCCAAATGTTCATTGATGGATGAATGGATAAAGAAGATGTTATTTGTGTGTGTGTGTGTGTGTGTGTGTGTGTGTGTGTGTGTGTATGTAATGGAATACTAATTGGCAATCAAAAAGAATGAAATCTTGCTGTTTGCAATAACATGGATGGAGCTAGAGTGTATTACGCTAAGTAAAATAAGTCAGTCAGAGAAATACAAGAATCATATGATTTCACTCATATGTGGAATTTAAAAAACACAACAGATGATAATAGGGGAAAGAAAGGAAAAATAAGATAAAAATGGAGAGGGAGACAACCCATAAGAGACTCTTAAATACAGAGAACAAACTGAGAGCTGCTAGAGGGGAGGTGTGTGTGTGGGAGGGGATGGGCTAAATGGGTGATGGGCATTAAGGAGATCACTTGTTGGGATGAACACTGGGTGTCATATGTCAGTGATGAATCACTGGGTTCTACAAATGAAACCAATACTACACCGTATGTTAACTAACTTGAATTTAAATAAATTAATTAAATTTTTGAAAAGAGAATCCCTGGCTTAAACAAATGTAAAAATTAAAATGTTATAATGATATCTCTTCTTCAACTATCAGAAAGCTCAAACCCAGGGCTAACTAAAATTTTATGTCTACTTTCCAGTTTGTTTTTTCTCCTTGGTCTTGACCTTCTAAAATGTCTTCTATTTCTTTTTCTTCTCTCATTTTCCCCGTGTTCGTCACTCCTCTCCCCTCGCCTCCTGATTGTGCTCATGCTGCTCAGAGACCTGGCTGCTCAGAAACCTCTACAGCTGCCCTTTCCCAAATCTGTTGTCCATCCTAGAGGTCTGTCTTGAATCTGCCTTGGGCCAACTCCCTTAGACCCCTGAGGATGTCTTTCAGCAGAACTTCAAAAGCACTTACAGACTGCATATCTCATTTTGACACTTAATCATACTCTTGCTTTTTAATGCTATTAAATGTTTCACATGACTGTGCCACAGGGCTGCATAAAGTCTCATGTTTTGCCCCTCTCTTATACACCCCACAGCATTTAACAGAGTAGTGAGAATAGATACAGCCTCAGTAGACATAGATTAAGTTCAATTGTACTGCTCTTGATTTCAAAGCCCTCTATTTTTCCATTTCTTTTTGTAAATAGGGCAAATCACTCGAAGCACATGTCATTTTTAAAATGAGCTTTCACCTGGTGATGCAATGAAACCCAGATTCACAGGGGAGCATGAGGATTTGGGCGGATGAAGGATATTCCTGTCTGGAAGCTGTAAGAACTAATATGGTAATTGATTTGACTGGATTCTAAGGCCGATTAAGCGGTCATAGATCTTTAGGACATAGAAGAAGATTAACCGGAGAATATGTTCTTTGCTATAGAGTAATAAGCTGTGAGTTTATGGTTTTTGATAATTTCTCAATCCATTTTACATTTTTATTAAATCTGTTATTGGAGAACATTAGCAGACTTTAGATGTAGCCTGTTACTCATTGCAAAATATAGCCTTTAAATAAATGCTAAGATGGCTTCTAAAGGTTAATGTTGCCAGTGTCAGATATTTCTAGGCAACAGTTTAAAAGGCTTGACATTTGCTGGGTAGCCCCTGAGAAAGTGCTTCTCCTCCCAAACATAGCACATGTAGAAACTAGACTTGTTGAGCAGACATTAATTGGGTGTCTACTATATACTAGGTATGCTGGTGTGGGGGCAAAGGAGTCCCTATCTTTGAGACAACAGAGATACAGACATTAATAAAACAAACACCTGCCCTTGCCTTCTCCCCACTGTTGAATGGGGAGACAGCACAGCAAGAATAGGCAACCTGAAAGTATGAAGGAATAGTACTGTGCTTATCAGTGGGCACCAGGGGCCCATGAAGCCTTCCTGGAAGAAATAACAAAGCAGCTGAGTGTTCAGAGATACTGAGTAAGACTTCAGGGGTTTACACTGCCGACATCAATCACCATCTATTCACTGTCCACGGTTTCCTACTTGTTTAATTTGTATCGTATAAGTTGTCATCTAAGGATTAATATCATCTTAACTGAGACCGTGTATTCCAACTTACAAGAGTTCTAACCAGAGTGAGTGTGCAGTTATGTTGAAAACTATGCTTCAGCTCCTCGGGCCGGCTTGGAACCCGTGGAGGCCTGCTGGGAACAGGACTCCTGAAATGACAAATATATCTGGAAGGCTGTGGTCCAAAGCCATTTTTGGTGGCTATAAGCGAGGTCTCCAGAACCAGAGGGAGCACACAGCTCTTCTTAACATTGAAGGTGTTTATGCTTGAGATGAAACTAAATTCTATCTAGGCAAGAGATGTGCTTATGTGTACAAAGCAAAGAATAACACAGTGACTCCTGGTGGCAAACCGAATAAAATTGGAGAGATCTGGGGAAAAGTAACTCGTGCTCATGGAAACAGTGGCATGGTTCGTGCCATATTCCGAAGCAACCTTCCTGCTGAAGCCACTGGCCACAGAATTCGTGTGATGTTGTGCCCCTCAATGATTTAAACTAACAGAAAAGTAAATAAATGAAGGTGTAGATTTGTTCTCTTGTAAAAAAAAAAAAACAAAAAACCAAAAAATAACAACTATGTTTCACTCACCCAACTGGTGAATTTGTTATAAAGACTGCATTTGTCTCATTACATCCCAAAATATCAGGAAATACCTTTAATGATAAGGTGTACATACGTAGGGGCATTATGACATACCTTAGGCTTCAAGAGACATATTCTATTTCTGGAAGTTTATTGGGAAAGTATTGTTAAATTAATTAAGCAGGGAGGCCATTAGACTGAGTGGCTCTAATGCCAGGATTGTCTATGTAAGCAAACCGAAATATAAGCCTATAAATGCCTTGAGGTTATGAAATGAAAACACTAAGAATAACCAGTCACAAGCAGCCAACTAGTCTTTGAGTTTTAGCCCATCAAATAGTTGCCTTTCTTTGCTTCCACGCCTTCTTATATGAGTCTTCTTGGTTCCTGGTGGTGGAGGGCTCCAACCACGTCCAGCTTGGCACTGCTTGGTTGGAAGGAATCGCTCTTTGCTCAAACTCTTGAAATTTTAACATGCCTCAGTTTCCCTTTTTAAAAAGTTGGTTTATTTATTTATTTATAGTGTTTATTTATTTTTGAGAGTGTTTATTTATTTATTTGTTTATTTATTTATTTATTTATTTTGAGAGAGAGAGGCAGAGTGCGAGTGGGGGAGGGGCAGAGAGAGGGAGACACAGAATCCGAAACAGGGTCCAGTCTCTGAGCTATCAGCACAGAGCCCAATGTGGGGCTCGTACTTAGGAAGGGTGAAATCATGACCTAGGCTGAAGTTGGAAGCTTACCTGACTGAGCCACCCAGGTGCCCCAAAATTTCTTTATTTTGAGACACATACACACACACACAGAGAGAGAGAGAGAGAGAGAGAGAGAGAGAAAGAGATTATGTGTGTGAGCCGAGGAGGAACAGAGAGAGAGGGAAAGAGAATCCCAAACAGTTTTCACAGAAGGCTCCATCTCACGAACCATGAGATCATGACCTGAGCCGAAATCAAGAGTTGGCTGCTTAACCAACTGAGCCAACTGGGCACCCCTGCCTCAGTTTACCTTTAAAAAATTTTTTTTAATTTTTTACATTTATTTAGTTTTGAGACATAGAGCACTAGTGAGGGAGGGGCAGAGAGAGAGAGAGAGAGAGAGAGGGAATCCAAAGCAGGCTCCAGGCTCTGAGCTGTCAGCACAGAGCCCAACGCGGGGCTCCAACCCACAAATCATGAGATCAAGACCTGAGCCAAAGTTGGACACTCAACCAACTGAGTCACCCAGGCACCCCTCAGTTTATCTTTTAATGGTATGTTGGAATAGAAAGCCATTGCCTACTAGTAAGCTTCACAAAGTTTTGAATAATGTTTCTCACTCTAGTAGCTTTTAAAATAGAAGCTTGGGGCACCTAGGTAGCTCAGTTGGTTACACACCCGACTTCAGCTCAGGTCATGATCTCACAGTTCATGAGTTCAAGCCCCACATCTGGCTCTGTGCTGACAGCTCAGAGCCTGGAGCCTGCTTCTGATTCTGTCTCTCCCTCTCTCTCTGCCCCTCCCCTCTTATGCTCTGTCTGTCTCTCTCTCAAAAATAAATAAAAACACTTTAAAAATAAAAAAATAATAATAAAATAGTAGCTTAACTGGGGCACCTGGGTGGTTCAGTCAGTTAAGCATCTGACTTTGGCTCAGGTCATGATCTCAGGATCTCATAGTTTGTGAGTTCAAGCCCCACATAGGGCTTTCTGCTGTTAACACAGAGCCTGCTTCAGATCCTGTCTCCCTCTCTCTTTGCCCCTCCCCTGCTCACACTCTCTCTCAAAAATAAATAAACATTAAAATAGTAGCTTGAAAAAAAATGTTTCAGAGTCTGATGTTGACTTAAACACATACAAAGATAAGGAGGAGAGGAGAATAAGCCTACCCTCCTCAGGTTAACAGCTCCTATAAATTTAAATAAATATATAGATAGAAATTAACAAAATTTTGGGGCACATGGGTGGTTCAGTTGGTGAAGCATCTGACTCTTGATTTTGGTTCAGGTCATGATTTCATGGTTTGTGAGATCAAGCCCCACGTAGGGCTCTGCACTGACAGCATGGAGCCTGCTTGGGATTCTCTCTTTCCCTCTCTCTCTGCCCCTCCCCCACTTGCACACACGTGTACTCTCTCGCTCTCTCTCCCTCAAAATAAATAAATAAATAAATAAATAAATAAACTTTAATGAAAAAGAAAATGAACAAAATTTCAAGTTAAATATAAATCAGTATAAAACTAATTTAAATTAAAACATCAACTTAATGTGATTTGTGCTACTATTTTGGTAAAACTAAATAATGAAAAGATTTCAAAGATATGGTCTCAGTCAGATTTTATATTTATGTATACATTTTTAAAAATTTTTTTAATGTTTATTTATTTTTGAGAGAGAGAGAGAGAGAGAGAGAGAGAAAGAGGTTGCGTGCAAGTGGGGGAGGAGCAGAGGAGGAGACACAGAATCTGAAGCAGGCTCCAGGCTCTGAGCTGCCAGCGCAGAGCCAGATGCGGGGCTCGAACCCACAATCCGTGAGATCATGATGTCTGGTGCTTAACTGACTGAGCCACCCAGGCACTCCTATGTATACATTTTTTTGACCTCAATAATACTAATACAGAGCATGCCAATTCACATTTGTATTAATAATTTCAAGAAATTACTTGTTAGTTGAAGATAATCAGATGTCATACTTAACCACAATTTGGCCAGGAACAATGCCTAATTGTCAATTTGTTGAATTTTACATTAAATTGGTATGTGAATCTAGTTATTGGTTGAGGAAAAGAAAAAAAAAATCTTTAGTGTGTATCTCCTGTTTACTACATTCAGAAATGGAATATGCACACACACCTTGATGCTAGTTTCTTACTGCCCAATTCGTGGCACACTTGGTGACATAAAACAACTCCTACTTGCTCTCTTACAGTCAGTTCTTGGAGTCAAGAGTCCAAAATCAGTTTTGCTGGGCTGAAAGAAAGGTGTTGGCAGGGCCACACTCCCTCAGGAGGCTCTAGGGGAGAATCTATGTCCTTGCCTTTTCCAGTTTCTAGAGACGCATTTCTTGGCTCATGGCCCCTTCCCCCATCTTCATGGTTGGCAATGTTACATTTTCAAATCTCTCTTTGCTTCATCATGTACGATCTTTTCATCTGCCTCCCTCTCAGGACACTTGTGACTGCATTTAGGTAATCCAGATAATCTCCCAGTCTCAAAATCCTTACTTTAATCACATCTGCAGAGTCTCTTTTGCTCTGTAGAGCAACTTTCACGGGTGCCAGGGATGTGGACCTGCCTGTCTTTGGGGCCAGTATTTAGCCTACCACAATCTCCTCACAACCCAAGTATGGTGGGACTGATTGCTGTGCAAAGGCTTTTCTTGAGTTCAGTATGTTGTGGGATCACTCGATATTCCCAGCACTGTTCTCAAGTTCCATTACTGAGAAACTGGTATTTACTTTAGTTGGCCTTTGCTCGGTACATAAAATGCAAATGCAGTATAGACACAAGCATGGAATAGCATGATGGCATTCAGATATTAGATGGCCATTCCAGTGATCCGTGCAGGTGTCATGTATCAGTTTATTGTTTCAGACAATCACATTTTTCAGCACACAGTATCTTTCTGGTCTACTTGTCCATCTTCATGGTGATTCAGCTCTTTCCAGCCTGAGTGTTGACTTCCCCCAAGGAAAGGATCCAATTGGTCAACGCTGAAGCTTCTTAGGGGTCATCTCCTTTGGACAGAGCTTTCATGGCATGTTCCCCAGCCCTTGTCAGTCAGTTGTGGGAGAAGCATCTACAGGTCCAGGGATGCATAAGGCACTTCCTACAGAAGCTCCTCTCAAAAAGAGGCTCTGGGCATGGTAGGCAGTTCCTCAAAGGGCACCCTAATTGCAAGTTTAACTGCATAATTTCTTTAGTAAAAGGAGAAGAGATTCCAGGATTCTATGAACTATGGAATAATGACAGTAACTACATAGCTATAATTGAGGAGATATGATACATTCAAAGGAGACTATTCAAACTCATTAAGTCATTTTCATTATCAGTCACAGCTGTACACAAAGCTAAAAGGATTGCTAAATGCTTAGGATAAAGGGGAATTTGAGAAACCTGCCCATGAGTTCTTCTATCTTTACGATTTCTTGCATGAGAAAAGGTTCTTCTGTTTGGAAGAAAGGGGGTGGAAATAAACGTAGAAGGAGTCAAAGTGAGAGAATCACATATGCAAGACCAAGCAGCAATTTGTCTGCCTTAAGCAGACAAGTTAAGTTGCAGCAAGCAGATGAGGGGATTCAATTGAAATTTAAATTTACGAGTATTGTGACTTCGCTTGTGAGTGGGAGCCCTATTTAAAACTCTGGCAACCAGACTCACAATTCAGGGTTTTTCTACCATAATTTGATGTCTGTCATTTATATTGTCATGAGTTTGAAAGCTTCAGAGAGGTAAAATGACAGATGATGTTTGCAGTTTCCGCAGAGATTGTTTGGAGGAAAAATACAGCAGTTACCATAGCCCAACCTTTGTATAATCTTTTTTTTTCATGCACTTTTTGCAGAAATGTATAACTTTTAAAACCTCCTTGGGAAATTTTAAATCATTTGGTAATTTTTACATACTACTAAGTTCCTAGGAACTTACTAAATTTTGATTGTATGAACTAAAATTGCTATGTAATTGGATTTATTGAAAAATTTAATTCGGGGAGTCTGGGGGCTCAGTCAGTTAAGTGTGATCAGGTCATGATCTTACGGTTCCTGAGTTTGAGCCCTGTATCAGTCTCCATGCTGACAGTGCAGAGCCTCCTTGGGATTTTCTCTCTCCCTCTCTCTCTGCCCCTCCCCTTATCATTCTCACCCTCTCTCTCAAAAATAAATCAATAAACTTTAAAGAAAAGAAAAATTTACTTCAAAACAAGACTAACAATAATTGAGAATCATCTTAAGACAGCATTGTTGTTTATAGGATTTTCCTGACCCAACCTTACATGATGACACTTCTTTGTTACTCATTAATTGAAAAATGAGAGGAGTAATGTGCATGAGACATAGAGTTTTTTGTCTCTGCTGTAGACCAAGATCTAAAAAAATCTTATGGCCACTATCCTAGGGAAATTGGTTGGCCACTTCTCACAATTGCTACAGCATGTTTGTGGCCAACAGTAAGGGAAAAGTGAAGTCAACAAGTCTGTTTTCAGAACTGGCCCTTACTGTTTACAGCGATGGGAAGGTTCACAGAATTCTAAATAAAGAAATGATTAAAATGGATGTTTCAAAAGGAGCACAATATGGACCAAATTACTGGAATAGAAAAGCATTAAAGATGGCATAAAGGTGGTGCATCTCTATCTATAACTTTTCATTTACTGATTGCCTCTTGGACACTGACTTGGCTTCTAATACAACCAAAGGCAAAACAATACGGACAGCAAAGATGTTTCTTCAAAAAGCAAATCTTTTTTGCAAAGCCAAACAAATGAATTTTATGATACATTATGATGTTTCTCCCTCCCATACCAGTAGTAAAAATAGAATGTGGAGATTTAAAAATAAGAATGGAATTTTGTCAAATTATTTATTATTAATGATTTTTTGAAAACCATTGAATAGACTTAAGTTTGATTTATATTATCATCTTAATTCATTGTGTTAACCTGATTTGAAAATTCAAATGAATCCAGAGAAACTTTATTTTTTTCCCGAGAAGCTTTCTACATGAATCAATACCTGCCTTTATATAGGAAATTTCTAGAAATACAAATTGGTAGAGATAGCTTCATTTCCTAGTAACAAGTCTCATACCAATGTTATATTTTTCTGACTGTGAATATGCATTGTATCATAAGATTATAATTACATTTCAAACTGTCATAATGTATAGCTATTTTCTTACATATACAAACAACAAAATTAGAGTCAAACCTAACAAACTGACTAAAAATTTTTACCAATTTAAAATGCCATAGTGAAAAGCAATTAAAGTAGAGAATCTTTCATTTTTTTTAAGTTTATTTATTTATTTTAGAGAGAGAGAGGTATCAAGAGAGAGTCAGAGAATCCCAAGCAGGCTCCATGGATAGCCCAGAGCCTGAAGCAGGGCTTGATCTCACCAACTGTCAGATCATGTCCTGAGCCAAAATCAAGAGTCAGACATTTAACCAACAGAGTCACCCAGGAGCCCCTTTCATTTATTAATAATAGCTCACCAGTCATACTTAGACAATGGGTAAGCAATTATTATTTTTGCTTTTTCTTTTAAGTTAATTTTTTTAAAAGTAATCTCTGCACCTGTGGGCTCGAACTCTTGACCCCAACATCAAGAGTCACATGCTCTACTGACACAGCCAGTCAGGCACCCAGATTTTTTCTAAGTTAAATTTTAAGATGAACAGTTGTCTTGCTAAAGACTAGGAGTATATTTCCCAAATATATTATTATGGCTGAAGGATAACACAACAAGATTTCAGAAGGTGAAATAAAACACATTTCTCAATGGTTATATTTCCTTTGTATCAAAGTTTAGTCATCTATGGGATGTTTGGAAAGACAGGCCATTCTTGATTATTCAGAGGTCAGAGAGGTCTTTTGTCTGAGTTTTCATAATCAAATTCCTGCATTTATATTAGATCCTATAGGAAAGCAAAATACAAAATATTTGCAAGCACGTAATACAAAACTGGCCATTTCTAAAATTAGTCCCCACTCAAATAAGACAGAATCCTCGATGCCTAACATTAGCCTTTATTTATTTTTACCTTTTAAAATTAAAAACATTTTTAATTTATTTATATATGAGAGGGAGAGAGGAGAAAGAGAGAGACAGGGAAAGGGAGAGGGGGAGGGGCAAAGAGAGAAGGAGACACAGAATCTGAAGCAGGCTCCAGGCTCTGAGCTGTCAGCACAGACCCCAACGTGGGCCTCGACGAGCCAAAAATCATAATCTGAGCTGAAGTTGGACTATTAACCAACCGAGCCAACCAGGCACCTCTAACATTAGCCTTTATATTCCCCATGACTTAAAGCATCAGTATCTGGACAGTATGATGTAAAATGTAATGCAAAGCAAAGTGAAAATGCAAATATCCCCCAAGATTCGAACTTTCATGAAGTTGCAGAAGGTGAAGATGGAGAATTTCTAAAACAACAGGGAAATGCCAGTTAAACCATTCAACTACCAGAGGAGGCAACAACAGGGGGAGTGATGACAAAGTCAAAGCTTCAAAAGAGGATTCTTTGAACATCATACAATTTAGAGGGACCTGAGGGAAAATGTGGGTTGAAGATATCAGGTCTTACTCTCGAAAACATTTGTTTGTAATGTTACACCCCAAAGCAATGAATTTTTGGCTCATTCTCTGTTCATTCTAAAGATCAATACACAATTACAAGTTGTAACCTAAATGTTAACTGTGATCATTTATTTTCACAATTTCTATTTCATTTTCCATGCTAAAGATCCATCAAATCTCTTTGACTTTCTCCTTTTCCTTCTCTTCTTCCTTTTCCTTCTCTCTCTCTCTCTCTCTCTCTCTTTTTCATTCTCCTTCTGAAGTGTGTGTTATGAAATTTTGGCCTCCTGGGTTAAGAGGATCCACCTTCAGTGGATTTTTCCTCCTACCAAATAATGTCAGATCATGAGAACCTTTTGAGCAGAAACAAAAAGGAATAAGCTGGGTCATTTCAAATCTCAGTAATCTGAAAAAGAATGTAATAGAGGTAATGATACTTGTTCTGGAATGTCATCATCTTTTGGGGGCAGATATACTAATTCTGTGAACTTTCTAGGTCCTCAGGCCTTAACCTCTCAGTGCTGGAGGAGAGTCTTTAAAAAAATTTTTTTTAAGTTTATTTATTTATTTTGAGAGAGACAGAGACAGCACGAGCAGGGGAGGGGTAGAGAGAGAGGGGGAGAGAGAGAGAGAGGAAGAGAAAGGAAGAGAGAGAGAGAGAGAGAGAGAGAGAGAGACTCCCAAGCAGGCTCCACACTGTCAGTACAGAGCCTGATGTGGGGCTCGAGCTCACAAAACTATGAGATCATGACCTGAGCCAAAACCAAAAACTGGATGCTTAACTGACTGAGCTACCCAGGCACCCCTGGAGGAGAAAGTCTTTTAAAAAGCAGAATGTGATCAATTAGAATTTGCAGTCTTGGGGCACCTGGGTGGCTCAGTCAGTTAAGCGTCCGACTTCGGCTCAGGTCATGGTCTCACGGTCTGTGAGTTCGAGCCCCGCGTCAGGCTCTGTGCTGACAGCTCAGAGCCTGGAGCCTGTTTCAGATTCTGTGTCTCCCTCTCTCTCTGCCCCTCCCCTGTTCACACTCTGTCTCTCTCTGTCTCAAAAATAAATAAACGTTAAAAAAAAAATTAAAAAAAAATAATTTGCAGTCTTTTCCTCCCTGTTCCCACCTTATTCACTTAGATTCCTAAATATAGGTGTTCCCTAAGGTGCCTATCCCTCTTTTCCTCAGTGCTTTCCCTTGAATGTTCTGGAAATTAGGGATCATGTTTTTAAATTGCTTTCTTTATTACCTAGTAAACAGGTATGTTTTCGAGATCTTTCCAAATACTTTTATGGCCCAAAAATAAATAATTTTTTTTTTTTCCACATGGAAATCAGGCTCTACCACATGGGACAGGCAAGATATAACATCTCAGGAGGTTGTTCTGGTATTACTGTTCTGCAGTGTTTTATTCTGGATTTGAAACTGGATCTCTTCCTATGTAATGTATTCTTTTTGTTAATTCCAACTATCAGATAATGCCATCACCAGAATAAAATTTCAGTTTCTTCCCTGCTTCAGTAATTGAAAAGGAAATATGACTGAACTGTCTTGCTCATTATGATTCAGCCAAGAACATCCATACCAGTGAGAAATAAGAAATATTGGTACTTTCCCTGCTGGTGCATTCTAATGAATCTCAGGTAATTATTTCTGGATCTTTGGGTCACCCCTAGTTCTAGAATAAGTGCACAATAGAAGTATTAGGTGTGTGTTATAGGTTGAGTTAGAATCTGAAGAGGCTATCCATATTTGCAATGATCTCGGCTCAGATCAAGATCTCACAGTTTGTGAGTTAGGACCCAGCTTCAGGCTCTGCACTGACAGCTTGGGATTCAGTCTCTCCCTCTCTCTGCCCCTCCCCGACTAGTTTTCTCTCTCTCCCTCTCAAAATAAATGAACTTAAAAAATTAAATGTGAAATGTTTTTTCTTTACAAGAACATGCTTTATACAAGATTTTATTATATTTCACTTAAATAGGTATTAGATACATTGTGGTTAATTCATTATTATTATAAATTTTATAAATTATTTCATGATATTCTTCATTTCATTTACACAGAGTATGAGTAATATATTATAGTAAGGAGCTGTTACCCCTCTAAAGTCATGTTGGAAAGCAATACAAAAAGGCTTATTATTCTATTTTTTAATTTTTATTATTGTTTTTTTAATCTTTATTTATGTTTGAGAGAGAGAGAGAGACAGAGTGTGAGCAGGGTAGGGGCAGAGAGAGAGGGAGACACAGAATCTGAAGCAGGCTCCAGGCTCTGAGCTGGCAGCACAGAGCCTGACATGGGGCTCAAACTCAGGACTTGTGAGATCATGACCTGAGCTGAAGTTGGATGCTCAACCGATTGAGCCACCCAGGTGCCCCAAGGCTTAGTATTTAAAAAACAAATTCACAGGGTGCCTAGGTGGCTCAGTCGGTTAAGTGTCCAAGTCTTGGTTTCGGCTCAGGTCATAGTCTCACGGTCAGTGGGTTCTAGCCCTGCATCGGGCTCCACACTGATGGCATGGAGCCTATTTGGAATTCTCTCTCCCTCTCCCGGTCTCTCTGTCCCTTCCCAGCTTGCACTCATGCTCTCTTTCCCTCAAAATAACTAAGTAAATAAAACTAAAAAAAAATGAAAATAAAAACAAATTCACAGTTTTAAAGTTGTTCTTCCTGCACTTCTATTCCAGGGAATTAAAATACTGATTTTCACAAACATGAACATTTTTAACTTTCACTGTATTACAAAAAAAGAAAGAAAGAAAGAAAGAAAGAAAGAAAGAAAACATACCAAACCTTGCAAAATAATTTAGTATATTTTGATTCGAGATTTCTTCTTGGCAGTGTGATATACAAACCATTTGTACTAAGTAGTACATGGAGAAGGAGAGAACATGTTAAAGTACTTTAAAATACAGAGGCTGTAGTCACATCTACTTGGAATATGATTGTGCTTCTCTTGCAAGAAGCATGGTGCCATTTTTCACCTTAAGTTTTTCCTTTAAGGAGTGCGTTGTTTGGAATTCATATTATTCCCTTAGCAAGGTCAGGTTCTTTGTTGTTTTGACAGGATATGGAGATCTTGATTCATGTTTGCATAGAACTAAACTATCACAGTATATCACACCACTACTGAAACTATTTTACTGGCTTTCTGTCACATTACAAATTGATTTTAAAATACATTTGCCTTATAAAGGCAAAAACTGCATTGCCTGTGTTTAAACACCGCATAAACCAAATTTAGTGATCTGTTTATTCTTCATGCTTGCATGGCCCAACTTGTTTGCACTTCCCAATGTCCAATCGTCTGCAATAATTTACTGCTGAAAAAACTCTTTCCTCTCTAGAATCTGTAACTCTTTTACCTTATGAATTTAAGAGTGAGTCAGTTTAAGCTTATATCTTACGACAATAATTTATTTAATGTATGTGCTGTTATATTCATAGACATTGGATCTTAGTTGTAATGTATAGAGGTTTGTTCTACGCTTACTTGGTTGTAAATTTAAGTACAGCACAACAGAGAAATGCATACACATCCTGATTTATTGACAGAGACTGTAAACATATTTCAGTTTAAAGAAGAGAAGATGATGTATTTTTCTATTTTATTGTCTTATGAGGTCTATATGGGTATCCTTTGTTTTCAAAACTTAATGGCAACTTTATTTAGGAAACCAATGGATCAAATACTGTTTTAAGTTGGTATTACCACGACTTCAAAATGGGTATGCTTATGAACAAACAATACTTGAAATACAAGAAATACTCATTTCAAGTAATACTTATGATTTTTGAATAATTATAAAACACTTAGCAAAGCTGAGTCAAGATTGCATGTCAAGATTGCTTGATCTGTGTGTTAGTGCTAGAATTTTATTGAAAGAGATAGAGGATTTAAATGAGAATAAGAGGAGATATAGGGCTGTGGTTGTGTTTGGTTTGATGTTAAATTTATTCTGAGTGAACAGATTAGTTAATTCAGTATGTAAAAATTAAAAAAAAAATTTTTTATTTACTTTTGAGAGAAGTGAGAGAATGAACAGGGGAGGGGCAGACAGAAGGAGAGACACAGAATCCAAAGCAGGCTCTAGGCTCTGAGCTGTCAGCACAGAGCCCCATGCAGGGCTTGAACCCACACACTGCGAGATCATGACCTGAGCCGAAGTTGGACACTTAACTGCCTGAGCCACCCAGGCACCATGTTAATTCAGTATTTTAAAAATTATCTTTAGGGGTGCCTGGGTGGTGAAGCTGGTTGAGCATCTGACTCTTGATCTCGGTAGGGTCATGATCTCATGGTTCCTGGGTTCTGCGCTGATGATGCAGAGCCTGACTGGGATTCTCGTTCTCCTCTCTGCCCCTCCCCTGCTGTGTGCATGTGTGTGCTCCCCCGACCCCCCCCCCCCCAAACAGATAAATAAAGTTAAAGTTTTTAAAAAATTATCTTTAGGAATGCATTTATTCCTGTGTTGTACTGTTGCATAATAAAAAATAACCTGAAGTCTGAGAATATCTCTATTCAAATGAGTTTTTTGTTTGTTTGTGTTTTGTTTTTGTTGTTGTTTTAGTCTGTGGTTCAGATTCAAGAACAAGAGTAAGTGAGATTTTGTGATTCTCACCCAATGTTTCAACTGTTTATTCTGGCACCCTATGATTCAAGAAAGGAAATTTACTACTTGGAAATGAAATATAGAGGAAAACTTTCAAAGCAAGCTGCATTGTCTACAATTGTAATTAGGAGTTGGACAAAACCTTGATAGGTTTTTTTTAAAGAAGGTATTTTCTTCTACAGAGGCAATTGTGCACTGACAATTGAAGTTAATGATTTTGTTTTAATGTTAACAAATGTGGGGTTGGCTGAGTACCTGTTAATTTGAGTTTGGACCAAGAGAAGTATAATAATAAGCTCTCACATGGATGGGTTACAAACTGCTTTTACATAAACTCTTCTCATTTGATCCTCATGGCAACATGAAGAGAAGGCAATTATTATTTCCTCATTTTAGAGTCGATAAAAGAGAAGCGCAGATTGTAAACTCTATGAGGACAGGGTCAGGTTGGTCTTATTCACCCCTTTATTTCCAGCACCTAAGATAGGGACTGGCATACGATAAGCTCTCAAGAACCACTTGATGCATGAGAATAATTGGAAGGGTGCATTAAATGGCTTCAGTAAGGTTTAAAAAAATGTAGTAAATGGAAGGCCAGGGCATGAACATATACCTTCTAGTTCCAAGGACACTGCCCTTTTTGTTTTTGATTTTGTTTGTCTATTCATTAGTAGTTATCCCTTCCCTCTTGTTTTCTCCTTCCTGCTCCCCGGCTCCCAATAGATGCTTATGAATTCTTTCAAAACTCTGTGTACATTAAAAATATATTTCTTCCTTTAGGTTTAAATACTTTTAGCCAATAAAAATAACTGGGAAACAAAGGGTACTTTTTCTTTTTCTGTTCTTTCTCAGTTTTGATAATTACTGCTATCACAGCATCCACATTCACCCAAAGCAATAAGGCTGAAAGATGTGAAAATCTTTGACATCAAGTCACTGAGTGTGAAAATAGAACTCTATTGAGAAGATAATATGATCAGAAAAAATTTCAGGCAATATATTTTACACACAAGGACTGTCATTTCTTGCTCTGGAAGGAAAAGCCTGCATTTCCTGGGTTATTTGGACACTTTTGAGATGATAGAAACCCGAAATACCTTCTAGCCCTTCTAGCCCCAAGGCCTTTGCCCATCCTGTTCTGGTAGCAAAATATTTCCCCTTGGGGGGCAGGAAGTAGCTCATGTAACAAAACACAACAAAACAAAACAAATAAAAAACCCAGAAGACTTTCTTACTTAGCCCTACAGAGGAACAACAAAAGATGAGATTTCAAACCAGACTTTCACAAATCTGAGCTCTTACCACCTTTGCTAATAATTCATACGTTTCTAATCATTTAAAGATCTGAGTTTGCTAACCCCCACTGCCGTACACTTTTTTTTTTGTCCACATAATGATGTGCTCTGGCTCTGATATATAAACAACAGCGTGTACATGTACTTCACTACATGTTCAGACAAGAGACACCTACCTGTTCAGACAAGAAATACCTTCTTCTTTACATTCAGTTGCAGAGCTTATGTGACGTGTTCGAGGGAGCCAGTCCCCATAAATCCACAGACTTCAGGTTTGTTTCCACAACAGTCCTACATCCAGCTAAAAGCAGTCCAGAGTTAAAGAGTTGTTCTTAAAGGTTCTCAACCACCCAACTCCTGAGACTTTTCACTGGCTGCATTTTCTTGCAAGTCCAATCTCACGACAATGTTGTTGGCTCCTCTCCCTGTCTCTTCTCCTTTTGTTCTCCCTTCCTCCTTTCCAGGCCCCAAATCTAACGTCTCTCTCCTTGTCCCATGGAAAGTAGTTTAAACATTGTCCATTGCTGCTCTGGCTTTTGCTAATACCCCTCTCAGCCAAACATCTCATCAAGAATTTTCTCAAACTCTTTCAGATGAAATCTGGTCTGAAAATGCATTTTTATATTTTGATTTTACATACTCAAAGGTTTTATTTTCCTTCAAACAGTTCTGTTATATTATAATGTTCTAGTCACCACTTTGGGTATGGTTGGGGGTTGGTGGGGGGGAGGGGAATCTAAATAGCACCCACAACAAAGAAGAATTTAGGAATAGAGAGCTTGTGAGGCACAATTGATTTAGAGATCTCTAGGGGGGAAAAAACAAACTATTTTAAGTTCAGAGAAAGTAGAGCAAGTTTGGTCCAGAAATAATGTCCCCCCATCAAAGGGTCAATCTGATACCGACTACAACACAAGTCTGACATTTTGTCCTCATTCATTCATTCATTCATTCATGTGAATACTTACTATGGCCCTGGGTGCTGTTCTGGATGCTGGGGATAGAGCAAAAAATAGACAAAAATCCCTTGGAGCATGCATTCCATAAGGAAATACAGGTAATAAATTAGATAAGTAAGTTAAATATATAATGTGTTAGCTAATGATACCCGCTAGAAAAACATAAAGGAAGTGAAGTAGGGTCGCAAGTGTTCCTCAGACAAGCTTCTCATGGACTTGTGATGTGAATTGTAAAAAGCACAGCAGAACAAAAAGAGCCAATTTCATACAATAATTCTGAGATACTTAGGGCACAAATCAACACCAATTAGTTCAGAGTAAGTACAGAAAAATAGGGGAATAGGAATTCTGTGTGAGTAGAGCAGTGTTGACATGGAGTGCGTTCCAAAGGCAGCAGCTAGAGTGAGTTTGGGACTTGGAAGTGTTGTGGAGCTCAAAGGCGTGAAGATCTTAAGACTTCAGAGTATGCCAGGCTTCTGAGTGAGGCAGCAGAGGTCACTGTGGGGCTCAGAATCAGAGCCTGGATGCCATATTGTAGCCAATGGCACTGGGTTTGTGAGTAAATGTCAGTCACAGCCTGTAGACTTCCACAGGGGAGCAGGCAGAAGAGACACCAGGTCTGATGTCTCGTAGATGCGTAGATGCACTGATGTGCTTGTATATGTTGAACAGCTGGCTTTTGAGTGTAGGTCTGACACACATGTTAGTTGATACAGGTGTTAAATTCATGAGTTAGACAAAAGTAACTTGTTTGCCAATGATGTGGGTGAATTGTTTGCTGAATAAGTTTTGAATATTGGAAGAATCAAATTTTTTGTGCTTCTTCACAATATAAAAGCTATGGACTTGACATAGTAATCTGCATTATTAGCATCTTCTTCATCTAAGTATAAAAAACCAGCAAAACAATATATCAAACCCTAATTTGTAGCATTGGCCAATATCCATGGTGTAAATACTTGTAAAAGTTCTCACCATGGTTGATTTCAAACTACCAAGGAACATGGAGTCAGCAAGAAATATGCAAAAACGCACTGCTATATACTATAGCATTTCCACCGTAGAGACGAAAAAATGTCAATCACATCAAGAGGATAGATAATAAAAGAAAGGTGGTAAAGTACTCAGGAGGTGATGAGTTTTTAATATTTACTACCTTTGCTTTAAGAAATAATATATTTAATTCTAAGCTTACACAATATGGTTGATTATTTATTTGTTTGTTTTTGAGAGAGAGAGAGAAAGAGAGACAGAGTAAGTGCATGAGAGCAAGGCATGAGAGCACAAGCAGGGGAGGTTCAGAGGAAAAGGGAGAGAGAGACTACCAAGCAGGCTTCATGCTTAGCATGGAACCTAACTTGGGGCTCAATCTTGTGACCATGAAATCATAACGTGAGCTGAAATCAAGAGTCTAACGCTCAACTGACTGAACCACTCAGACACCCCACAATATGGTTTTTAATAGTGGCTATGTTTAACAAGCAGCTAATAAAATTTCTTCAGGGTTAATATTGGCTCTTGCAGGCCAATACAAGCCAGCTATCACACGCCACTCATAGATGGCAAACTATATAAATATAGGCTATTATTCATAATGTGACTTAATTTTTATTCTCAGGCTCAAAGTGCTCTGAAAAGGCAAGTTTAAAAAAAAATGCTTTAGGGGCGCCTGGGTGGCGCAGTCGGTTAAGCGTCCGACTTCAGCCAGGTCACGATCTCGCGGTCCGTGAGTTCGAGCCCCGCATCAGGCTCTGGGCTGATGGCTCGGAGCCTGGAGCCTGTTTCCGATTCTGTGTCTCCCTCTCTCTCTGCCCCTCCCCCGTTCATGCTCTGTCTCTCTCTGTCCCAAAAATAAATAAAAAACGTTGAAAAAAAAAATTAAAAAAAAAAATGCTTTAGTCCTTTAATTTTACTCTGCTTGCTTTGATTGCACTGAGGCTTTTCTTTGAATATCTAAGCAACAGATTTCCAAATCTCTCTTAAGGTACATAAATGAGCAGATAATAATCTCAACCATTATTTGTTGTTTCCTGCTAGCTTTCCTCTCAAGAAGGTGACTTTTCACTGATGACTCCCCAAATTCTAGGAGCTCTTTATTGCATTCAGCTAGGTAGTATCTATAATCACTACTATCTAATATGTATTAGGTTGAGCCAGATGGAATCACTGTTATCCAACCATTTTTGACCTAGAAAAACAGTAATTTCATACGCCTCACTCTAATATCTTTGCTCCAGTCAAACCGGTGCCAATGTTCCCTGTCATTTGTGTCTGCGTTCACACGATTTTTCCCATCAGAAATAATCTTTCTTCTCCCTCCTACTACTTCAAACCTCTCATCTTCCGAGACTTATCTCCTACTTTCACCTCTCCCACAAACATAGCTATGATCACTCAAATCTTCATTAAGCAATTTTAAGCATTCTCTCCCCTGACCTTTTGTGATACTTCTATGTACACCACATAATTGAACACAATTATAATCTGTCTCATATTATTTGTATTGTTTCTCACATTAGTCTTGTCTGTAACTAGACAGTCAGTTCTCTGAGGGGAGAAACTATAAGTTTAAGCTTCTTCTGTAGCCTTTCAATGAATAATTGTGCTGAAAATCAATATGTCCTCTGGTATTTCAACTGATTTGGACTTAACATCCTTCAAAGTTGACCTTAATTAAACCTGGGTTTATGTAGGTGCTTAAAAGTTGAACTTTAGAGTTAGGTAGACTTGGGTCTATTTCCTTGCCCTTTCAATTATAAGATGTATGCCCTTGGGATAGTTACTAACAATATGAAGCCCCATTTGTTCCTCTGTCAAATGGAGAGATAATGATGTCAACACTGTTGGGTGATGTTAGGGCTATAGACTCTTTTTTGGAAATTTAATATAAATGCAATGTATTTTTAATATTTTGAGTGATTCCAGGAAAGGTAAGATTATCATTGTGTAATTCTGGGTTAAGAATGAAAAGTATTGTTATAGTTATTTTAAAGGTAATGCTTTTTGGTTTGACTCAACCTCCCAAGCTTCCAAATTGATACCTAAAAATGGCATAGATAGATGTATAGATAGATAGGTAGGTAGATAGATAGATAGATAGATAGATAGATAGATTTTGGGGGAGTGAGGGGCACAGACATTTTTAAAAGTTGAAACACACTGGATTCCTGTCTAGTTGAGTACACAGGATGATATTATGTCTCTTATTACCTAAGAATAAAACTCTCATCATTGTATCATTCTTGAACCTGGAGTTTTTTCTTTTGCTTTGATTTTGGAGAGAGAGTAGGCAAGCAGGGGAGAGGGGGAGAGAGAGAGAGAGAGAGAGAGAGAGAGAGAGAGAGAGAGAGAGAGAATCCCAAGCAGGCTCCCTGCCCAGTAAGGCTCCGGATGCTGGGCTTGATCCCACGACTCTGGGGTCATGACCTGAGCCTGAAATCAAGAAACCGACACTCAACTGACTGAGCCACCCAGGCACACAAACATTGAGGCTTTTGTACAGTAATAAGTGCCAGCATTTATTAAGAATTTACTATGTTCTAAGGACTTTACTAAGTGTATTAGCTTATTGTATTCATACAACAGCAATAAAATATTTTCTATTATCCTTATTTCACAGATGAAAAAATATCTATCTTTTGCTATAGTGAGAAAAGTAACTAAATGAAGGGATTTGCAAAAATATGAGGAGAGATTTAATGAACTATCTCTCACAGAGAGTGACTTTACAACAGTAACTAAATTTTAATTCAGCTTTCTAAAACTCTAGAATGTATTGCTGAAGGGCTATTAAGGGTTATTACCAATACTAGTAAAGTGAATCCAATATGAACAAGGCATAATTTCTAAAGCAGTATATATAGATGGAAAAAAATAAAACTTTGTAATGACCATTGCTTTCAGGGATAATAGTATATAGTCATTCACTCATTTATTCTTCTTTTTATTGAACACATACTGTATACGAGGCATACTTAAACATACTAGTTACCTCTTACTTGTCCATTGAAAGAAATTTAAATTATTGTATGGATGTTGATTAAGCTGATTACAAAATTTTGAAACACAATAGAACCCAAACTAAGGCCAATGCTCATTTCCTAAATGAACATTTTATGTGCAAACAAACAGCTGCTGGAATTCAACAGAATTTAAAACAAGCTGTTTGTAAATTTTACTGACAGCTGTTTTTGGTGATTTTTGTCAACAGAATTTTCCTGCTTTGCATCGCAGCATTTTTTTATTATCATGTCCCCTCGAAGAATAACTTGCTTGCTTTAATCACGTTTACAGAGATTTATGACTTGATGCTTATTCAGTGGTAGAGCTTCTCAACACAAAATGTCAGTGAGCCTGTTATAAATTGCTTCTGGCATTCCTACTCTATCTTTTATTTGGCTGGGAGTATTTCCACCTGAAAGTGATAAATTCCTGCTATAACCACTTTATGTGCTTCAGTAATTACACTGTACAGAAAAAGGGGGTTTCTACTGAGGTGTCTCCTTAAAAATAGCAAGCAATAAAAGGCAGTGGAATGGGCTGAACTCTGAAGTCTATTGAACAAAAAACAATGACCAGTGAAATATCTGTGTCAGGCTAAATTTGATAAATGGTCAGGAAACACAGAAGATACCAAAACCTTTAAAACCACTGCTATAGGGACACATTAATGTAACTATGTCCTTAGACTAGTTACTTTTGAGCCTGTGACAGAAATTTGGCAGATGCCCACAAGAATGGAGCTAACACTCTTTCAAACACCATCTCAGAATATCTAGATGCTTCTAGAGACTTGGGTAATTTTTCAGTAAATGTCAAGGTCTATGTGACATTCAGACTCTGTCCTTAAGTGCAAGTCTGAGACGGCAGCATGTCAGAAAAGTTCGGTATAATCCATTGCAACCAATAACTCGATCATATGCACAATTGTGCCAATCCAGAAGAGATCCACATCGGTCATGATGGCATGTATGAGTGGTGGGTCCTGATTAGTTTGGGCCACACTTTTTTGTTTGGTTCATATAAGCTATCTATAGCACACAGAACAAAGTTACTGTTTTTAGTTGCTGAGGATGTTTTGCTCTTAGAGGATGAACAAAATGTTGTAAACAATTTCCAACTTAATAGAACAAACACTATAAAGATTTTTTTATTATCTAGTACTAACATCATTCCATGGATGGTGTTAGAAATCCAGTGGACACTTCATTTGAGATGATACTGAAAGAGATTAGGATCGTTAAAATTCAAGCTTCCTTTCAGAGTTATTGAGTCATATTTGCAAAGCAATTACTCCAGCAAGTATCTCTGATCCAACAGTCATGAAATGAGTGGCTCCTTCTTACTCAGAATATGCACTCTTAAGAGAATTTAAATTTTTTAATTGTTTATTTATTTTTGAGAGAGAGAGAGAGAGAGAGAGGACATGAGCAGGGGAGGGGCAGAGAGAGAGGTAGGCACAGAATCCGAAAGCGGGCTCCAGTCTCTGAGCTGACAGCACAGAGCCAAATGCGGGGCTTGAACCCACGAACCGCAAGATCAAGACCTGAGCCGAAGCTGGACGCTTCACCGACTGAGCCACCCAGGCACCCCTCTTAAGAGGATTTTAAAGCAAGTATAACTGGCTTAGTGCAGCTCAACAATGCCAGAACTAGTCCTATAATTGGGAAAATGTATTCAATGCCTATTGTGAATTAAGCTTTGATGTATTATTAAAGCTCAGTCCAGTCCATCATGAAGGGATTTCCATTGGTTGAGCTACACTACTGGTTTAGAACATTTTCACAATTTGTAATTCCTTTCTCACCACAACCCTACCAGTGTGAGGTTGGGAGACGTCAATCCTAAATTTACAAGAGATGAAACAAAGTTCCAAAACAGGTTAACACAACGGGCCCCTGGGTACAATCGTAGGAAATGGCAGGACTTGGTTTATAACCCAGTTTTGCTTCACTCCAGAGCTCTATGCACTTAATCATTATGCCACATTGGATTCCAGAAAAAATAGCACAGAGCTTATGACTTTAACTTAGGTTAAGAGCACTTTCACGCAGGAAGGCCAGGTGAGTCAAATGTAGAGAGCACAGACCACACTCCCGGATGCTGTGGAGGTTTGTTCCATTCAAGTGTTCCTTATCGATTGTTCTCAAACTGCATTTTTTGCAGGGACGGGGGGAGGGTCTAGGTTTCACAGAGGTCCTTGCAAACCAAATTTATATCTGAAAAAGAGAATGCATTCAAAAGAGTCAAAGCAGTTGATTCCACTGTGTGACACCATAATTCAACGAGAAGAATTTGGGTACATGCTGAATTTGTGAGGTAGCTTCGCATTCCACGGGAGGAGAGCCTTGGCATTATGTCTGTCCCATTTTGCTTGTTAAATATGTTTATCCAAGTGCATAGGAGGGAGATTTACTATGTGAAATCCTTCACAACACAACAGAAGAAAGAAATTAGCATTTAGACAGTTTGTTTTCAACAAACTGTTATATTGAGCCTGAAGATCAGGAAAGAGACCAGACCGAGATGCCTTTGGAGTATAAACAGCACTACAGATGGTAATCAATGCAGTTAGGAAGGGCATGAAGAGAGAAGGATATATAAACAGGCTAAAGCAAACCAATTTGTCTGCCTCACAATGCCCGTAGGACCCAAATGTTGCACTGGGTGGGCTGAATAATTTTGGAAGAGTCTAAGGTACTGCTTAGCTGGAAGAGAACAGACTAGGAGCAAAATGGAGCAACGAACCTAAACTCTGATGTACTCGGGAGGTCCTTGCAGGGACACAAAAAGGGAATTAAGACGTTTTAGTCCCTTTTAAACTGAAGACAGGATATTGCTAATACACTAAGCTAAGGCTTTACCAAGACGCCATAGATGGAATGGATTTTCCTGGGAAGTTTTTCCCTGGAAGCAGAGTTACAGGATCTTAGGCATTCTTGGTGTATCTCATCCTGGATTGGCCCGTCTTTTGTACACATAAATGCACATGGGAGAAAGGACTGGCTTTTATTTTTTATGTTTAAAAATTGTTTTAACGTTTATTTATTATTAAGAGACAGAACGGGAACAGGGGAGGGGCAAAGAGAGAGGGAGACACAGAATCAGAAGCAGGCTCCAGGCTCTGAGGTATCAGCACACTGCCCGATGAGGGGCTCGAACTCACAAACCGCAAGATCATGACCTGAGCCGAAGTCAGACACTTAATCAACTGAGCCACCCAGGCACCCCTAAAGGACTAGCTTTTAAAATTCAGGATCTAAGCCTGGGAGGAAAGGTTGATTAAAAAACACATATCCCATACCATCTCACACCTGTCAGAATAGTTAAAATCAAAAATAGAAGAAAGCATAAGTGTTGGTAAGGATGTGGAGAAAAAGGAATTCTCATGCACTGTTGGTGGGAATGCAAACTGGTGCAGTCACTATGGAATACAGTATGAATTTTTCTCAAAAAATTAAAAACAGAATTATCATATGATCCAGTAAGTCCACTACAGGATATTTAACCCAAAGAGTACCAAAACACTAATTAGAAAAGATATATGTACCCCTATGTTTATTGCTGCATTATTTGCAGTTGCCAAAATAGCCAAGTGTCCATCCATAGATGAATGTATAAAGAAGACTGATCTATCATCTATCTATCTACGTGTCTATCTCTATCTACACACACACACGCGCGCGCACGCGCACACACACACGCGCGCGCACGCGCACACACACACACACACACACACACACACACACACACAGTATAATACTACTCAGCTATAAAAAAAGAATGAAATCTTGCCATTTGCAACAGCATGGATCAATCTAGAGGGTATGCTGCTAAGTGAAATAAGTAAGTCAGAGAAAGATAAACAGCATATTATTTTAGTCATATGCAGAATTTAAGAAACAGAACAAATGAACGCAGAAAAAAAGAGAGAAACTGAGAAATAGTCTTATTAATAGAGAACTGGTGGTTGCCAGAGGGGAGGTGGGTGGGTGGGTGAAATAAATGAAGGAGATTAAGAGTACACTGTGATGAGCATTGAATAATGTGTAGAATTGTTGAATCACTATATTGCACATCTGGAACTAATATAACACTGTGCTAATTATACTAGAATTAAAAAGGAAAGGTAGGGGCGCCTGGGTGGCTCGGTCGCTTAAGCATCCGACTTCGGCTCAGGTCATGATCTCACAGTCCGTGAGTTCAAGCCCCGCATCGGGCTCTGTGCTGACAGCTCAGAGCCTGGAGCCTGCTTCCGATCCTGTGTCTCCCTCTCTCTCTGACCCTCTCCCGTTCATGCTCTGTCTCTCTGTCTCAAAAATAAACAAACATTAAAAAAAATTTAAAAGGAAAGGTAAAGTGGGATGCCTGGGTAGCTCAGTTGGTTGAGTGTCTGAGTCTTAATTTTGGCTCAGGTCATGATCCCAGCATCCTGGGATTGAGCCCTGAGTCAGGCTCTGCGCTGAGTGTGGAGCCTGCTTGGCGTTCTCTCTTCTTCTTTCTCCCTCTGCCCCTCTTTTCTGCTTGTGTGCTCTCTCTTTAAAAAAAATTTTTGGGGGGAGCACCTGGGCAGCTCAGTTGGTTAAGCGGCCTACTTCAAGTCATGATCTTGCAGTCTGTGAGTTCAAGCCCCACATCGGGCTCTGTGATGACAGCTCAAATCCTGGAGCCTGCTTTGGATTCTGTGCCTGCCCCTCCTCTGCTTGCACTCTGTCTCTGTCTCTCAAAAATAGTGACAGAGCAGCACCAGAGGAAGGCAATGGAAGGGGAAGCTGCAGATGAGAGAGTAACCTTGCTTATTCTCTTGATGAGTTTACTATGGCTGCCATCAACCAGCTGCTGAGAATTTCATGAGATGTAGTGAGAGGTGATGGGGCAATGGCAGAGGGAAAGAAGAGGAAACTAACAGCAGGAAAACCTCACTGCCCCTGCACCACAACTCATTTAACAGCACTGTACAGATAGTTCAGTAACAACTGTTTGGTCCAAAGTGTGAAATTTGCATTTACTCTGCTCAGTTACATTATGTCCTAATTACAAAAGCATCTGATAAAAATATTCAGTGTTATTCTGTGGTAAGTAAACCATTAACAGTACTAGTTATGTATGTCTCCCTCTCTCTCGCTCAAAAATAAGTAAACATTTAAAAAAAAAGTACTGGTTATATACGTAAGCATCTTCATATTACCTACCATATATTGACCACTTATGATGCAGGTGATTTTACATTTATCTCATTATAATCCTCCAGATCTACAAAATAAATATTCCCACTTTACAGATAGGGAAACTAATGTTCAGAGGACTTAAGACTTGATTTAAATCACACAATTATTTAGCAGAGGAAGTGGGATTAGAAGTAGGGATGTCTGGCTCCTGAAATCCCCAATTTACTCCATTATATACCATAGCATCTCTAAGTGTATTTAATGTTTTAACTTTTCTAGAATTTGATTTCTCTGAGGCTCCGCAAAGAGTAAGCAATGGCTCAACAGGGTTAATAATCAAAATCAATTTCTTGACTGCCTGTGAGTTTAAGAAAATATTTGGTTAGTTTAATATGCTAATATAGGTCAGTTAAAACACCCTTTAAGATCTTCCTTAGTTTTACCTATTCTGTTTCCACTAACCAAGTGGTTATTTGGCAATGTTTTAGATGGCTACAGTGTAGCCTAAGGATTGGAGGGGACTTGGGTGGACACAGGGATATCAGCCAGAAGGCTACAGCAACAATCTAAGTAAAAAATGAGACAAGGGGCCTGTGGTGGAGTAAAGACAGAGAAGTGGGTAGATTTGAGAATAAGTCAGAGGGGCAAATGCAATGATTTGGCAGCGGATTGGATGGAGAGGGTGAAGGTGCTCAGTAGGTGTTATCCATAAAATATGGTGAGCAATGAGAGATCATTGTGCGGATCTGATGAAGTTTTGGGGTGATGGTGGGGTGGTTCGAAGCCGAAGGCCAAGTAAGGATTCTTGAAGATGTCTTTGGTGCAAAAATGGGATTTTATTAAAGCATGGGGACAAGACCCATGGGCAGGAAGAGCTGCACTGGAGTACTGACAGGTAGCTCATTATATATCCTCAGGTTGGGAGGGGGTCAGGGATAGAGTAAGAGTTTAAGGAATTTTGGAAACAAGGTTTCCAGGACCTTGAGGGGCTAGCTGTTGCTAGGGAAACACTATTTATTACCATTTAATAAAACTTCAGCCATGAGACCCTTTAGATATATATGGGGGGCGGGGCACAAACTTGGAGTATGATTGCCAGCATGTATCTTGGGGTAGCTGAGATAAAGGAAGTTGACTTACAGGATCCTGGAGTTTGGGACAATGTTAATTTTCTCTTTTGCCCCCCAAAGTGTCATCCTTGAAGCAGCTGAGCTCCTAGAGGGAGGTCACTGCTTGTTTCAAGACTTGTCAATGGGCAGTAAAGGAATTTAATTTTTCATTTCCTTAGTTTCCCACATTACGGCGGGGCAAGCACCTAAACCCCTTTCCTTTGTTCTGGGTAGCCAGGAAGTGTCTGAGGATTATCACGTTTTCCACCTGCGCCTGGGGGTGGGTGGTGGCCAGCCTGTATTTTGCCTTTAGCTTTCCCCAAGCTCCCTCATCATATCTTTAACAAAACAAAAAAAACCTGGAAGGGGGAGGGGAAGGAGAAAGTTAACTTTGTTAGGAGTGAAGAAGGTGGCACATTCAGTGTCAGGACCAAAACTTTTCCAAGTTCTATGGTAGTCAAAACAGCACTCCTTAGAGATTAGTCTCTACTAAAAGTTCCTCGCTTTGAGGTCCCTAAAACCCACGGTTCAGAAAAGTCAAGGACTCGCTTTTTCGCATCTTCTTCCCTCTAGGTGGCCTGGACCCGTCCCCTTTCCCGCCAACTGCAAGCCCCACCCCTCCGGCCCCGCGCGCGGGACTTTTGGCGCGTTTCCGGGGCTCCGCCTCCCAGGGCCCCGCCCTCCCAGCGTCCCGGCCGGCCCAGAAACTGGGACCGTTCGGGCTGGGGTCGGGTCGGAGGTTGGTCGAGTCTCGGTCGTTGCCCGAGCCCGCCGAGCCCGCCGAGCCCGCCGCGTCTCCAGCTCTGGGAAGAGCCCTTCCGGCGAAGGCGGGGCGATGCCGGGGAACCGGCAGCCGAGGGTCCGGTCCGGGAACGAGCCTCGTCCCGCGCCCGCCATGGAGCCGGAGGGGCGCGGGGCCTGGGCCCACAGCCGCGCCGCGTTCGACCGGTTGGAGAAGCTGCTGCGCTGCTCGCGTTGGTAAAGATGGACCCTCGGGCGAGTTGCCGCGAGGGCGGGGGGAGGGGATCTTTTCAAACCCCCGGTTCTCTCCTTCCATTCCCGCCCCGCAGTCGGGTCGGCGAGCAGACTTTGTACTTGCCCAGGGATCTGGTGTTAGTTGTCCCCTCCCTCGCTCCCATCCCCTTCCTTTCCGCGCTGCTTGCTTGTCTTTTCGTCGTCAAACCCGACTAAGGTGGTAGTTGTCGAACTTTAGCGGGCCGAAGACTCGTCTGGAGGTGTGGTTAAAAAAAAATGCAGATTTCAGGCCCCGCCTCCATACTTTGAATCTGTAGGGCTGGGGTGGGGCTAAGGCATCGGGACTTTTTACTGGGCCTGGAATCCCTCCTGCCCCGGGCTGCGCAAGTTTGAAGGGGCCCGCTAAGCTTCAAGCAGCTGTCACTCATTGCTGAGCTGATCCTTTGACCATTACTCCGTAGCAGCGCTTTCTTGGGAGAGGAGAGTTTGGGGGACCCTTGCTGGAGGTAGATTGAAGATGGCAGTGTGATGGACACCGCCATTCTATTTCTCACTCAGTTTCTCATTTCCTTGGTTTAGTCAAAAGGCTGTATGGCTTGGGGTTCCGGCTCTTAGAGATGCTATTTATTATCATTTTTTGCTTCTTATTTTCCTTCATGCTGTTGCACCATGGGAGCCCTCTCACTTCAAGGTTTTCATTATATCTGAAGACATCATGTTCATGACTGGTACTCCATGCTTTTCCTATAGCTCTTCCTAGTATACAAACCAAGAAGGGCTTGTCACCCTTATCATTTCTTCCAAGAGCATTGATTGAGCCCCTGCTGTGTGCGCAGCTCTGTATTTCTGCATGGATATAACTCAGGTTTTCTCTCTGCTTGTAGCTGGCCTGACTTTTTTGGACTTTGTTTTGACCCCCCCCCCCCCCATTTCCAACCCGCAGAACTTACATAAAGCACAAGTTACCGCAGCTGTTTCTTTAAAAATGAGGACTTAACTGTCACCGAGTTTTGCACTTATATTTGGTTTTACAAAAACTTAAAAAAATCACCGCGCTCCTTAGAAAAGCGGCACTTTTGCTAGAATACATGGAGACATTCTGAGTTGTGTGTGTTTTTTAATAACACAGGGGTCCTCCATCTGAGAATAAGAAATTTAAAACTAGCTCTGCTAGTTGCTATAATAGAAGCAATTATAGTAACACCTTAGTAGTTAAACAAAAGTTAGACATTCAGATGGGACATTTCTGTATGGAAGGCACTAAGGCAACATCATAGTGCTTCACTTAGAGTGTAGAGTCAGGATGCCTGAGTTCAGGTTCCAGCTTTGACATTATGGCCCAAGTCATTTATTTATTTATTAAAAAAAATTTTTTTTTCTTAAATTTATTTTGAGAGAGAGAGAATGCATGAGGTGGGGAGAAGGGCAGAGAGAGAGAGAGAGGGACAGAGAATCCCAAGCAGGCTTGTGCTGTCAGCACAGAGCCCTATGGCGGGGGGCTTGCTCCCAACAACCCTTTGATCATGACCTGAGCTGAAATCAAGATTCTGACGCTTAACCGACTGAGCCATCCAGGCATCCATGTCTCAAGTAATTTAATTTCTGTGCCTCAGTTTCCCCATCTGAGTGATAATAGTGCTCTGCTCATCCACCTATGGGGATTCATTACTAATAAAAGATACTATTGAACACCTGCAAAGTGCTATTTTGGCGTTGGGGATTCGTTAGTGAACAGAGCAGGCAAAAACCTCAGTCTTTAGGAAGCTAACATTCTGTGGGGGGGGGGGGAACTAAATGAAATTATATGTGTAAAGTGTTGAGTATGGTGGTTGTTATAGAATAAGTGATAAGTAATAGGTGTCTTATAAAAATACAAAAAAAGCATAGCCTGCTTGCTGAATGGTTTGGTGAAGGCAAAATAGGTGCTTTATAAAAAGAAGAGTAATCCGTAGGTTGTCCTGAACTATAATACAGCCAATTTCACTTAAAAAAATTTTTTTAATGTTTATTTTTATTTATTTTTAAATTGTTTTTAAATTTTTTATTTTTTTTAATTTTATTTATTTTGAGAAAGAGAGAGCACAGGTGGGGGAGGGTCAAAGAGAAGTAGAGAGAGAATCCCAAGCAGGCTCTGCAACATCAGTGCAGAGCCAGATGCAGGGCTTGAACTCAAACTGTGAGACCATGACATGAGTGGAGACCAAGAATCCGGATGCTTACCCGACTGCGCCACCCAGGTGCCCCGTAATGTTTGTTTGTTTTTAAGAGAGAGACAGAGTGTGAGCGGGCAGGGGCAGAGAGAGAGCGAGATACAGAATCCAAAGCAGGCTTCAGGCTCCAAGCTCCTATCTGTCAGCACAGAGTCCGATGCGGGGCTCGAACCCACGAACCGTGAGATCGTGACCTGAACTGAAGTCAGACGTTTAACCAACTGAGCCATCCATGCATCCTGCCAGTTTCAGTTTTTATCCCTGCCAAATATTTTTCTAGTTTCTAACAAAAGTGAGCAGACAATAAGAGCCAGAGGACTGAAAGTAGACATCAGTAACTAGGTCTAGACTTTTATTACAACTTATCCTGTTGGGTGGAGAATAATACTGAACTCTAGTGAATTTTCTTAAAAAGTTAATATATGAACCACTGATGGAATAACAACTAAATCTCAATGGTGTCTTTGCAGATTTTAACCAGGGCTTGGCAAACTTCTGTAAAGAGTCATATAATAACTGATGCTGACCACCATCTGTGTTCTTACTATTTTTTGTCTTTTACAACCCTTAACAACATAAAAAGCATTCTTAGCTCAAGGCTGTACAGAAACAGTCTACTGACTTGATTTGGTGCATAAGCTATAGTTTGCTGAACTGTTTTAATAGGTAGAATGTCTTAAGTTTAAAAATCCTCAGTGTAAAATTTTATATGACACGGGATTTAATATTTAGAAGTGATTTTGCATTCCTGTTGGTGTCTCTATATGTCTTGGCACTGTCTACAGTGTATAAAGCGTGGCCCGTTTCTTCTTACCCAGGGAAGATAACCCCTTTTTTCCCACCCACGCCTTTCCCTGTAGCTGCCTGACGCCATTGCTTCAAAGAACAACTCAGGATGGTCTGCTTCTTGCTTTGCTACCTACCATTCCTGGCAGTGTCCTGTTACTTGAAATTGTGTGTCAGTATGCCCTTTTACAGAGTTTCAAAGTTCTACCCAGTGGACTAGTGATTACCCCGATTACCCTCACATTCAGCTTGCAGCTGTCATCTATATTGTGTTCCCAGGTGTCACCTGTCTTATACAGCATATTGCATCTGTTTTACGGGAAGCATTGCTTGTGGGTGAGGGTGGATTGGCTACATTACAGGGCATCGTTTCTTGACCTTTAACATAAGTAGGGCTCCAAGGTGAAGCTGATGAAATTTTTTCAAGAGGCCAGATGTGACATTTGTGTTAGGTCCAAGCCCCACAACCAGATAGAAGCTATTTAAAGATTTGGAAAAATGAGACAGGAAGACCGTATCATTTGAGAGGCTGACAGAAAGCATAGTAATAATGTGTTCCTAAAGGAAGTAGGAAAAAATAATAAAGGCTGTAATGTAAACCCCAAGTGTCATATGACACTATTTTGTGAGTTAAAATTAGGTACCTCTTGACATTTTTAGGTGTGTGCAGGTTGACCTCTACTATAGTGTAATTTGGAGTTATAGCACTTTTTTTAAAATTTTTTTTTACATTTGTTTATTTTTGAGAGATGGAGTGAGACAAAGTGAGAGTGGGGGAGGGGCAGAGAGAGAGGGAGACACAGAATCCGAAGCAGGCTACAGGCTCTGAGCTGTCAGCACAGAGCCCAACACCGGGCTCGAACCCACAGACCATGAGGTCATGACCTGAGCTGAAGTTGGACGCTCAACTGACTGAGCCACTCAGGCGCCCCTGGAGTTCTAGCACTTTTTAAATCAACTTTTAGTAAAAAGTAAAAAAGCAATCTTGTGATTTTTGGCATAGATGATTTTATTTTTCTAAATTATTTTTTGTCATTTTAAAGGCGATAAAGATTATTTTCTCTTATAGCATCACTTAGTGATTAAGAACATTAATTTTGAACCCTGGCTTGAAATCCTGCTTCAGTGATTTTTGGGTAAATTAGTTTATCTTGTATGCTTCCTTTTCTCATTTGTGAAAATGAATTAGTAGTAGTTTCTATCTTATGAGGTTACCAGAATTAAATGAGTTAATATTTATAAGATTCTTAGAGCAGTGCCTATTATGTTTTATGTGCTATATGGATGTTTGTAAAATAAAGGATAGATTTCTTGACCCCAGCATTAAGCTTTTGTCTTCATTAGCTTTGCTCAGAAGCACTTTACTAGGCCAGTGATCCTTAAGTGGGATGATTACTCCTTTAGCTTGCTCTGATGCTGGTTCTTCTTTAGGACCATAAGTGATCACTGATGGACCACATTAGTGGTGACATGGTGAGACATTTTTTACCTTTAAGGAGCACACGCTTAACTATAAGGGGTAAAATGCACACAGAGTTCAGGGTAAATTATGATGAAGGCCAAGGAGATGTAGAGAAGTGTACTTGGATGGTGCCAGTGGAGGAAAGCTTCATGGCTTTTGAATTGGGCCTCAGAAAGAGTTTCATAGATGGAGACTGGTGGAGTATGCTAATCACAATATGCTAAAAGGTACTGTAGAATAAAGGGGAAGTGAGTCAGATGGGCAGAGAGTAATTGGTAGCCTAACAACTGACTATTCAGTTGGTTCACATAATTCCTAAGTAGAGCAATTTGTGTAACTTTCCTGTCACTCTGATGTCCTCATCTATAAAATGAGGAAAATGGACAAAGGGCTTTCTAAGACTCCCTCTAGTTCTGCAGATTCCATAATTATGAGTTTCCTTTGGGTACAAATTATTGTTTAAAACTTTCTATTGACTTTTAACATACATCCAGAAAAGGGCACAAATCATTGGTGTTCAGCATGTATCCTATATCTCTTCTAAACGTAGAATGTATTTACTTATGTGGTATTTTGATTCTTTGATACACATTTCATAAAGACAGGTTCACATTTGTGGCCACAGTGTTGAATTCATGGTTTCTTAGCGTTTGTTAAATTAGTGCATTAAAGAATTTAGGTTAAGTTAGGATCACATTTAAGGAGTCTTTGCAAGTGGGAATACCATAAGGACCTGGTTAATTTCACTTGACTCACCTAGAATCCTCTGTAGGTTCCTGGGGTTAGTTACCTATAGTAAACAATGACTAGGGTCTTGAGCAGATGTAGAAGCCAAGGTCTTTCGCCCTGGGAGGTAAAGGTAGAACCATGAGTTACACAGACCCATTATAGGCCTCCACATACCTGGTGTTCTATAGTGCTTGTGTCTGCCAGAGAAACTTACCAGAGACATTGAGCACCTGTTCCCCATAGCATTGGGGATGGTCTTACAAGTGAAGTTCTTGTTAATATGAGCCTGGGACTTTGAGGAGAGATTTTATAGGCTGGGAGTGCACTCTTGACAGTCATCTGCATTAGATGGTTTGAAAGCACACTTCTGGAAGTGAGCAGGGAAGAGAATATAAAGAGCCTTAAAATCAACATTTGAGCATTAGGTGGAAAAGGTAAAGCTTTAAGGACAGTTACTTAGATACTGTTTTGCTTTGGAAGAAAAGAAATAAAGGACAGAATAACCAGAAGTATTTGAGGCAGGTATGCATAATATTCTCTGTGCTCATCTGTCTCATAACAATAGATCCCATTATAATCAGTCATTAATAGACAGGAGTCTATTGCCCATTTGGCTTTTGGGATATTGGCTCCTTGATTTATTCAGTATTTGTCAACACTAAATAATTAGACATGATTAAAAATTTTTTTTTTCCGTGATTTACTTGAATCTGGCATACAAAATACACAGAATAAGATGCCTTTGTGTCATTATTCATATCCCTTGTTAACAATTTTGTTTATTCTGAAGACAAATACAACAGATTGTTTAATTGGCTTGAAGAGCCTGTGCATTTTGGTGTTAAATGTGTTGGTCCACACTTAAAAATAACTTGGCGATTTTCTAAAATGTAAGAGCATTGTGGTAGCTATCTTGCCTAATGTTAAGTAGCAGTTTATCTCAGTAAGCTTAAGGAGCCATTCTGTTAAGAAATAGGTCTGCCTCAGTATTGTAATCTCAACTGAATTTACTTTCCTTTTCTTCTTTGCAAAGAAATTTTTATATCAATAGGCCCTTTTTAAAAAAAAAAAAATTGTTTGTTCTCCCTACTTAGTTCTTCCCCAAGTTATAATCCTCTGACTGCGCTGATCTTTCCAAATCAACTACATGTGAAGTAACAGAAGTATGACTGCAGATTGGAAAAAGTAGAGTAGCTGAATTTTCAAGGTACAAAAATCCTGTTACCATGCAAATGTCTTTTCTTATTCTTCTGGACTTTTTTCTTTCTAATATATATGTATATCAAACAAAGAATAGGGTAAAGATAAAATAGAATTCTTAATATAAATTCATTTTTGCATGTACTCTTCCATTTGCTTCATTCACTAAGGATTTATCGAAATTCTGCTGTTCGTATAGCACCATGCTAGGGAGGTAGTGGTGGGGAGCTCAGAAAAAATGAAAGTCAAGATCTCTTGTTTGTAGGGCTAGAATCTATTTGGAGACCAGGGGGAAAAATAAGGAATCAAGCAGATAAAATACAAAATAATTTAGCTTTCAGCATTGATTTCCAGGGCTCCAACTAGAAGCCATCTCTCTGGAACTTGAGAACATTTTGTAATTCTCTTAAATCATACACTAACTTTGCTTATCAGATTACCTAGTTAGATTATAAGCTCCTTAATATAGATTGTATTGCAGTCAACCTTGTGTTCTTTACATGTATGGTGCAAGGTACAGATTTTGCATGAGTGATGGTATGGAAACTAAAATTCAAGAATTTCTGTGCTTTGTTTAGTGTCATTTTTATTATATCATCCTGTATAATATTTGGATAATGTGTTGGGCTTGAATAGTTTTGGGAGTTGTGAGGAGGAAGTGTATTCTAGGATGGGAGAACAGCCTGAGCAATCTGGTTTTGGATCTTGGGTATTATTTGAGAAATGTTACAGACACTGGCCTGCTGAGAGCAGAGGTTTTTTTTTTTGTGGAGGAGCAGTGCAAGAAAATGTTGCTTGCTTTGGAGTTAACTGGATTGTGAAGAACTTTCTAATATTAAGTTTTTAAAAATTGAAATAATACATGCATTAAAATATTAAGGTATATGGTGATTAAATATTTAAGGGAATGACAGGTGGGCCTGAATCCTTTTCTTTAAGAACCCACTATGATCAATTTATTATGTGTCCTTTAAGAGGTTCTCTGTGTTTGTATAAGCATTGTAAGCCTCAGATGAGAAGATACTATACGTCAGGGAGATGTATCATGATTTATTTAACCATTTTCTTGTTGGTTAAAATTTAGATTGTTTCTGGTCTTTGGCTTTAATAAGCTGTGCTGGAGTGAATATCCTTGTCCATGGCCTTTACAAAGTTTTAGTTGAAATTATTTGTGAACAGGGTGCCTGGCTGGCTCTGTCAGTGGAGCCTGCAACTCTTGATCTCAGGGTTGTGAGTTCAAGCCCCATGTTGGGTGTAGAGAGTACTTAAAAAAAATCTTAAAAAAATAAAATAAAATTATGCATGACTATAATCAACAGTCATTAAGTCAGAGACATAATAAAAATATTCATTTGCTTCATCTGTACTCCAGATACAACTTCTTTCATCTCTTAGTTCTTCATGGTTTACATCTACATTTCCAAATAATAGGTTTCTATTGCTACCTCTTGATTTTTTCCATTTTAGACATTATTTATTAACTTTCTAACTTCCTGCACTAAAAGATCAGTTTTCTTACTATTATCTGTTCACTTTCTACTGTGGGAGATGACTGGGTATAAAATTTGAAGGACAAAATAATTTTCAATCATTATTTTGAAGGCTGGGTATCCCTTGTCACCCTTGGGATGTCATATGCTGTTCTGGATCCTTAAAACAAGAAATATTTATATGCATATATGTATATATATGTGTATATGTATATATGTGTATGTATGTATGTATATGTGTATATGTATGTGTGTGTGTGTATACAGACATATATATATGACGTTTTATTTCTTAATCTCTGGAATCTCTTTATTATCCTGTCTAGATAGACATCTTTGGTATTTTAGAGTTTCAGTTTTGCAAGCACCTGAGTATCTCTGAAGGATAAATTCCTGACACGGGAATAGTTGAATTAAAAGTGGATGCATTTAGGGGCGCCTGGGTGGTTCAGTCGTTAAGCGACCGACTTCGGCTCAGATCATGATCTCGCGGTCTGTGAGTTCGAGCCCCGCATCGGGCTCTGTGCTGACAGCTCGGAGCCTGGAGCCTGCTTCAGATTCTGTGTCTCCCTCTCTCTGCCCCTCCCCTGCTCATGCTCTGTCTCTCTGTCTGTCAAAAATAAATAAATATAAAAAAAAATTAAAAAAAAAAAAGTGGATGCATTTAAAATTTTGATACTTATTGTCTGGTTGTAATAAAAATTGTTTTATTGCAGAGTATCTTCTCCTCTAAGCTCTAGCCATTGTCTGAAAGCCTGGCTTTGACAGAGATCAGTGCCACTCTTTATCTGCTCTGTGAGCTCTTCATTAACAATTTTTTGAACTTGACACCACACCTCCCTCTCCCAGTGTTGGGTATAACACCCCTCTCCCTGCTCCTTCCACTATGCACGCATACATACTTTTCTGCACATGCATATACTTCTCTGTCAGTCTTCCAGTGTCCTTCCTCATCTGTTAACAGCAACAAAAAATATATTCTAGCTCACTAATTAGAATTAGTATAATTTATCAATTATTCATAGATACTAGAATCATTGCTAATCACACTATAGCATCTCATTGCTAGGGTGAAGGGTCAGAACCAGAGATAAAGGGTTCAGAGTCATCGTAAAAAGGAAATTTAAGTTTAGAAATAGAATCAAGGCATTGAGTCGAGTACTGCCATAGAAAGCCAGAAGACTGTGAACTGCGTCCTGGGGATAAGCCTACAATTGAGAGACAGGAAAAGAAGCAGCTAACGAAATGGTGGAATAGGCGGATAAATGTGCTATAAGAAAATTAAAACTCAACAGAAGGAAAGGTTTCAGGAAAGAATGTGAGATCAGTGTTGCCTCACAGAGAAGTCAGGGAGAACGAGGCCTAAAAATGCTTTAGGGAATAGTTTCAGCAGAGTTGGGAGTTCAAGCTAGGGAGATAAGGAGATGGAGAGAACCGTGTAGAGCACTTTCTGAGGACTTTACATCCACAGAGAGGGGAAGAGCTGGGGCTGAAGGTAGAGTGAGGCAGGAGCTGAAGAAAGGGCTACTTTTTAGGGTGGAGGAGAGAGTACCTGTGCGTGTTTAGTTGCAGATAGAAGAAGAAATTTTGCTGAGTATAATGATGAGAATCGACTACTTTAGGAGACAGGGAAGATACTGGATCTAGGGACAGGGAGAGCAGCACATTTTAAGAAGGAAGAATGACTTCAGGACATCTTTCCCCCTGAGCCCAGAGGGAGGGACAGGGTTATGGGTGAAGAGGAAGGAATAGGCCCAGGTGGTGAAAAGCTCACAGTCAGGTTAATGGGATTTAGGAGCATGGAGATTGTTTTGAATAGCCATCTATTCAAGCATTTGTTCTACAAAGGTGAAGAAAGTACCAACTGAATGTATAGAGACACGTGTATATATCTGTCTGTATATATCTGTCTTTTTATCATTGTTATTCATCCCCTGAGAGTAGGCAAGGAAGGAGTGGACTGTGGGGCCTATCTGGTATTCCTGGCATCTGTGAGTGTCCAAAAGGTCAATGCAAATAGGGTGGTGGTGGTGGAGATGTCCGTGAAGTAGTAATTGTGGCCTGGGAATCCAAGGAGCTAATGAACTGAATGGCCTTGTCTGAAGGCAGAGAGCAACTGAAGGTGGAGGTTTGGTCAGAGTGGTGGAATAAAAAAAATATAGGGAGTATATAATGATAGGAGGAAGTGAGATACATCACTTCTGAGATCTTAGAGCCAAACTTGTGATGAAGTAGAATTCAACACACTTGATCAGGAGAGATCAGATTAGATTTGGTGGGTGAAATAGTGAGCAGAAATTATAGGAGGAGCGTGAGCATTGTAGCAGAGATCATCTTCATTGCCAGAGTCACAAAAGTGCCTGGCACTTCACAAGTCATATTTTTACACTGTGATCTGTGTGGTGGGATAGAAAAATCAGACATTGTGAGTTTTTAAAAAGCAATGGGTTTTATAATGTCAGTGAGCACCATTTTTGGTATCTTGAGGATAACATTATAGGTGTGTACTCTGTTTTTAGCATTCTTTCTGAAAGCTCAATTTCACTTTAATGTTCACATCTATTAAATGTGCTATTTGATACTTTTGATCTTTCAAGAAATGTGGAAAACTGTTTTTATTGATATGTGGTACATGTACAGAGGTAATTGGATAATAATGCTGTAAATACCTAAAGGTCCTAAGGTTAGTGTAATAAACCAAGCACAAAAAATATTCATCCTTCAAAAGCTTTATTTTCTCCTGTTTGCTCTTGCTGCATTACGCTCTCTGAATACAATGACTTGATGTGTTTATTAATAAGTACGTACTGTTACTTTCTGAGGATTATCAAATGTAGCACGTATTTTGATGGACAGTAATTGTGTTTCTCTCTCTCTTTCCCCAATGCCATGACTCTCATTCAGTCTGTAGAATGTCAATCTGATGATTCCTGTTTGCAGTTGCTTAACGAACAAAACAGTCAGTTAATTGTGAACTGAAAGAATGGCTGTATTTTTGACAAGGCATCTATGTAAAATAAATTGCCTCTTAACAATAGCCAGAAACCAGTGTATTCCTATGGGAAACCATGAATGCTTATGGTCAAGGTGGTCAGATGTTCTGATTTTCCTGGGTCGGTTCTGGTTTACACCTGCTATCCCAGTGTCCTGTTTAGTTGTCATGCCCTGTCACTCCCAGAAATGTTCTCATTTGGACAATATGTTATATGGTCATTCTGCCTTTTAGGCCTTATTTTGAAATTTATGGTCTATACTTTGAATCATTAAGCGAAGATGTATCTTAGTAATTGAAAGAAGCAGTCAGTGGTCGGTTTTGCCATCCTCTATAAAGGTATAGGGATACTTACACAAAGTTCCTTCTTTCTGAATTCCCACTATATGCGTTATAAAAAATGTTACAGTTTGCACTGAGTTTGCTAGTAGCTATTTGAATTCAGCAGATGTGTGATGATACAATATTTAATCAGTGAGTAACAGCCTTTCAAATAAATATATCCTAATCTTCTGCTTTGGAAAGAGAAATACAGTAGTGTTGGCCCTTGGATTTATGAAATGTTGGGTAATAAGTGTTTATCTCACAATGACCTAAGTCTTGATTGTCTTCCTTTCTTCAAACAGCACTAATATTCTGAGGGAGCCTGTGTGTTTAGGGGGATGTGAGCACATCTTCTGTAGGTAAGTAATTATGACTTGATCCATAGTGTAACTATATTTTTTACTAGGTCATTACTAATAATTACCATATTAGTAATATGTTGTGTGTTATGTTTGTGTAACTCTCATAGGCTACAAATAACTTACTGTACATTGTCTCATTTTGATGCATAAAACTGTCTTACTTTACAAATAAGAGCATCAAAGCTCAAAGGGGGTGACTTGTTCAGAGTTGCATAGCTTAGCAAGTAGCTTGGGGAGAAAAATCTGTTATGTAATTGAAATACAGCTCTTTTTTTTTTCCCCCTTCTGGTTACTTTGGAGTCTAGACCTTCCAGATTGTGAAAATCTTGCTCTGGATTAATTTTCTGGGGCTTCTGTAACAAAGTCCCAAAGACTGAGTGGTTTGGAATGACAGAAATGTATTGTCTCACAGCTGTGGAGGCTAGAAGTCCAACAGCAAGGTGTCAGCAGGGTGGTTGTTTCTGAGGGCTGTGAGGAAAAACCTGTCCCGTGATTCTGTCCTACCTTCTGGTGGTGGAGAACCTTTGTCTTCTGGCAATCTTTGTCCTTCCTTGGATTGTAGGTCTATCACTGATTTTGACCTTCATGTTCACACAGCCTTCTCTTTAGTGTGCATGTTTGTCTCTGTGTCCAAACCTGCCCTTTTTGTAAGAATGGCAGCTTTCCTGGAGTAAGGCTCACCTTGATAATCTCATGTTAATTTGATCTCGAGAAAGACCCTATTTCCAAATAAGATTAGGTACCGGGGGTTAGGACTTCAACATCTTTTTGGGGGACACAGTTCAAGCCATAATAGTTACTATGGAATTATGTCCATGTTATAGTATGAAAGCCCTGGCATATAGATTAGAATATTAGATTTTCATCTCATTCTATTTCTTATTCTGGAGAAATCAATTAAAGGACTGAATGTCTTGGTTTAATTGTCTCTGAGACAGGGTCCACGTAGCCTCCTTTGCATCAGTTTTTTAATGACTTCAGTAATGACGCATGACTATCTGGCATGAACGACTTCGGCATGAAGTTTAAGCACACAAGAAAATAATTTACTGTGTGACTGCTGTGGGCTGATGTGTGGGAAGTGACTATGCTTGGGGTCCCAGTTTTCCTTCTGGAAACATGGATTTGATATATGGGGCATATCCAGCTGGAGGCTGGGATAGGGAATAGTACACGTTGCCCATCCGCTCTCCGTTTGGATGATGACAAGGACTTCACATGGGCAGGGCACGTGCGTCAGTCATCCTCCTTTCCCCTGTGCCCACGTCAGAGATCTTCATGGCAATAAAGCGGACTGCCGACTACAGAGCTGCTCAAGGCAGAAACCACAAGTAATACCCAACTGCTCTTCCTTGTCACATCATTAAGTTCTGTCACTTCCACCTCACAATGTGCCTTGAATCTTGAATTTTCCCACTCTTCTCTGTATTTACTACTGTTTATTTGATCCAAGCCACCATTGTATTATCTCTCCTCAGACTAGTATAATAAGTTCTTAACTGCTCCCCTTCCTCATTTTCTACATTCTTAATAGTGATCTTTTAAAAATGTAAATCACATCCATATCCTTACCCTCCTTAAAATCCTCCAGTGGCTTCTTTTACAGTTAGAATAAAATCCTTACTCTTCACTATAAGGTCTGGAAGACCTGTACAGGACCCAATTCCTGCCTGTCTCTCCAGCCACACTTCCTTCTAGCTCACCCTGTCTAGCTACCTTCTCCTTTTAGTTCATTAGACACACCAAAGTCATTCCCACCTCAGAACTTTTGCACTTGCTATTTCCTCCTTCTAGAATGTACTGCCAAATTTTTGTGAGGCTAACTTTTCATCAGTTACGTTTCAACTCAGATGTCACCACCTCCAAAAGACCTCCCATGATGCCCTTATGAAATATGCCCACTTCCTATCCTTACTTGGTAGTAAGCAGATTTATTTTGTTTCAGCTGATGTACTTGCTGTATGTAATAGATCGGTGACAAATTTTGATTATGTGATGCCAAGAATTGGGTAACTGTATTCTTTGCAGATTTGCAGCTGTGTAAAACTGCTAGGAAATGTTGTAAATACCATGCAGTTTTCTAATGTTTATTTACTTTTGAGAGAGAGAGACGGAGGGAGGGAGGGAGGACCAGAGAGAGAAAGGGAAACAAAGAATCTGAAGCAGGCTCTAGGCTCTGAGATGTTAGCACAGAGCCCAACATGGGACTCAAACTCACAAACCGTGAGATCGTGACCTGAGTCGAAGTTGGACACTTAACCGACTGAGCCACCCAGGCACCCCGTAAATACCATGCAGTTTTAAAAGATGGTTTGATATATACCAGTCTAGTTGAAGCATTGAAGTGGAGGGGTGCTGGTTGGAGGGGCACAGATTTTTATGTCATTGACAGTGTTATGGTAGTTCCAAGGTACTTTCGTGTCAATCCCTGATAAAAGTAGTCCATGTATTCTCTTTAAGGTAGAAATCATTTAAAACATATGGCAGACATATGCAGACTTTTTGGCTTTGGATCATTTTACACCTTTAAAAATTGAGGATCCCAAAGCAGTTTTGTTTGTATGTGTGTATTTACCATGTAAAACTGAGACATTTAAAAAATACCATTCACTTAAAAATAACAGTAATAAACTCATTACGTAGTAACATAAGTCACACTGTTTTAAGGAAAAGTAACCATTTTATAAACCAAAGAAAAACTAGTGAGAGTGACACTGTGTTATATTTGTGCAAATCTCTTCATTGTTTTGATGAATAGAAGACTGTAGATTCTCGTATCTACTTATGTAATCATTCTGTTGTGATCTAATGTTTTGATTGCAGTATGTGAGTGAGGAAGATATTGTATTATACATATGCATAGTTGGAAAAAAGAAGGATTTTTAAATAGCCTTTTTAGATCATTATGGATATTCTTCTTTGATACGACACCATTACTTAGCAAGTGCTAGTTTCTTTAGATTTGTTACAGTGTGGACTTGGAAAGGATACCAGTGAACTTTTTGTATTCTGTTCCAATAAATTTCATTGACTTATCCTATGCTGTGAATGGATCTTTCACCCAGTATGATTTCCTGACCACATCTGTCGGTCATTTGGAAAATACTGGCTTACTGAGTTATACAGATCTATTGAGAAGTGATATCTTTCCCCAGAATTCTAGATTAATGTTTACAAAATAATTTGAGAACATTTATAAGATGAACATTATAGAATGTGTAAAATAGACTGAGTACTGGTGTGGTGCTGGGTAAGTGTCTCACCTATTTGGATCTCATTTTCTTTATCTGAAAATAAGGTAATGATTTCCTGATGAGTGGATTGTGTCTCTTGTCAATCGTGTTCCTCAAATACTTAAGTATTACGTAACAATTGATGATTTCAGTTCCCTGTACAATCAGTTTCCCTATTTTCTCTGTTGGAGTTTTAAGTTAAGGGTTCTTAAGTACAAGCAAAGAAACTCAAAGAAGTCCCTTTCTTTGCTAAAGAAATTTGACATTCATCTGGAAACTCTCTCTTAGCCCAGGTATGGATTACAGATTTGTTTTATAACATATTATTGAGTTACTTTGTATCAGAAATCATGCCAGAATCTAAGATACAAATAATAGAACTAACCACAGGCTTTTTCTGGAAGGATCTCATAAGAATCCTCTGTGCCTACAAATGAGTGGGTCACATGAAAAGGAATGTGGTATTTGGGAGAGATGTGGTTTTTATCAGTTAGGTTACCCAGTCTTGTTGGAGCTCCTTTGGTGAGGCTAAGGGAAGAGTGGATTGTTAGGTTTCTTATTTCTGAATCCACAGATAAGCTTTGGAGGGGGATTGTGACCCCCCCCCCTTTTTTTCTACAAGAGCTTATGTATATCTTCAGATTTGCAAAGGGTTTGTAACCCCTAAAGTTAAGAAAATCCCCCTAACTGTGAGACTTTAACTCCTAGACAGATAACCTGAGATGATTTAATTGAGTCTACAGGTTATAAAAATGTCTGAAAGAATCAAGTATCTTTTCTCAGAAACTACTTTAAAACCTTTAGACACTTGTCTGCAAACAAAACAAAAATTACCTTTCCCAGTCTCTTTGCAGTAATTTTCCATGAAACATAGTGTTAAGATTTAGGATAGAAAAGGTTGAAATGCATGGCTGTTATGCATTTGGTACTAAATATGTTTATTTATGTCCCTCTCTGTACTCTTACCCCTTAGAAGCTATAGATTTATTTGCATGAAAAAGATTTGCAGAGTAATGTCTAAGTAAAATCTCTTCATATCAAATGGCCTAAGCGACTTTAGGTACAGATTTTGTATGTGTGTATCATAATCTTTCAAAAACATCATTGTAACAAATATTATATGATTGCCCATTGCTTGTTAAAACAACCTTTATTTACTTCTGTTCAAACTGTTTATGTTTATTTTTTGGAATTAAAATTCTGCTGAATGCATTGATATGTATATATATGTGTATATATTTTAACATTTTTAAAGTAATTGTGTAAGTGACTGCATTGGAACCGGATGTCCAGTGTGTTACACCCCAGCCTGGATACAAGATGTGAAGATAAATAGACAGTTGGACAGCATGATCCAGCTTTGTAGTAAGCTCCGGAATTTGCTGCATGACAATAAGCTATCAGGTGAGAAAGATCACTCTCTCTCTTCATGAAATATCTGATGATGAATTCATATTGATCACAGAAAGTATGTAAAGATCCGTCAGGAATTCTGATGGCATATTTCAGATTTGAAGATTGACAGCATTTGCAATTATTTTGAGAAGTGACAGATAACTTAGAGATCACTTAGAGAAAGCAGGGTCCAAAGAGGTTAAATGATCTCACCTAACATCACATGTGTAGTTAGTACTGGAAATGAGAAATAGAGCCCATTTCTTCTGATTGTCAGTCCAGACACTTTGCACCACCTACATTGCCTGCTTTTTACAGTTATAATAATTTCTGAATAATATACATGGAAAAGTGATTTTGTCCTTAAATTCACTTAAATACACTTTTACAAGATAGAATACAACCTTCTGTGCATCGCTTTTCTAGACTGAATTAATTAGATGAGCACATTTTGAAAGAGCAAAAATCTAATATTCATTTTCTTTTCTATTTAAATGGGGGTTAATGTTTTTCAAATTGTTCTTAGACTCTGTGTATTAACTATATATCTTCCCATTGTGCTTTCTGCTGAGAACTAATTAGCTGTGGAAAGAAAGTAAAAGGTTTTGAATCTTCATAATTAGATACTGGAATTGTCTTTTTATTGATCAGATCATGTCATTTTAGTTTATGTTTATAGGATAACCTTTTCTTGATTGGCAGGATGCTGTGAATGATTGATAATGCTCACATAAAATGGTTGAATTTCCATTTCTAAATCTTCTGATCTTAGATTTCTGACAAGCTGTGTTATTGTCAGCTACTAAAGGTGAAGTTGATTAGACAAATTAAAGAAACAAGGCAAATACTTTGTCTTATTGACTAGGTCCATATTTTTAAGAAGAATTTAAATCATAGTCTACCTATGAAAAGTTTTCTTCATCTCATCATTGTATTAGACTCTATTCTTTTAGGATATAATATGCTACGTGATAAAGTTTTACATGTTTTCAGATGTAATTATATACTCATATACATTTCAAAAAGTATTTACCTTTTTGAAAAAATAATACTGCATTATAAATCTCTTTAAGAGCATAATGAAGAAACTTCATTATTATCATCTGTATTTTTTTCCTTCTTACTCAGAGGTAGGGCTGATAGTGTTTAATTTTGTAATTAAAATGATTAGTGTATGATATGCCCCCCCCCATACAGATACCATTGATTAAAGAGAGTTCATGCATCTTTGGAGGGAGTTGAGGGGGAGGATTAAAATTTTTTTTTTTTTTTTTAAGATTTGCTAATTTTTAAGTAATCTCTGAACCCACTGTGGGGCTCAAACTTACAACCCTGAGATCAAGAGTTGCATTCTCTACAGACTGAGTCTTCCAGGTGCCCTTAAACTCTTGATTTAAGTGTACAATATGAAAAATGTTCATGTCTGCCTGAAAGTGGCTTTTGTCAGAATCTTCAAGATGTGTGGTCTCTTAGGAACATTGGCCATGCATTGACACCTGAGGTGCTATTCTGAGAATTCTGTCTGTCGTGATGGTTTGATGTGATTCTTCTCCAGTTTCTGTGCAGTAATATATTAGCTTGCTCAGACTGCTGTAACAAAACACCACAAACTGTGTGGCTTAAATAACACAAATTTATGATCTCACAGTTCTGGAGGCTAGGAGTTCTAGATTGAGGTGTTGGTATAGTTAGTGCCATCATAGTCTGTGAGGGAAGGATGTCTGTCAGGGAAGGATGTCTGTCAGGGAGGTCTGTGAGAGGAGGGCCTCTCTGCCTGGTTTGTAGATAGCAGTCTTCGTGTTACATGGTGTTCTCCCTGCATGCGTGTTTATGTTAAATTTCCCCATATTTATAAAGACACCAGTCTTTTTGCACTATAGAGTCCCACTCTACTAGTTTTTACTAATTATATCTGTAATGACCCTGTTTCCTGAGGTCACATCCTGAGGTACTGGGAGTAGGACTTGGATAGATGAATTTTATGAGGAACACAGTTTAACCCATAACAATGTAATGTGTAATGTGACTTTTTTAATGCTAATAAAAAGGGAGCAGAGTAACTCTTGATGGGTAGTGAATTATAGCATAGTGGGGTACGGGTATAGTGCCTTGGGGTGCAAAGAAGAATAAGGTAGGGGACTTCTCCAGAAATTCTATTGGCGTTAATGATGGTTGAGTCTTTAGTATGGTTTTCATATTTTGTGGACCATGTATGAAATGTCTCCATATTTCATCACTGCTAAGGGTATTTATAAAAATTATCAGGTTTAGAATAAGTTTTTGCATGGGGCCAGAGGCCTTTTAGAATGTTGTCTTTGTCATGTAAAAATAGATTGGGAGTTTGAGGAGAGGATTATGGTGATTCATTTTTCGAAAGCCGTTTTGTGTTCATTTTCCTTATTATAGTGAGTACTAACTACTTTTGTCTGACCAGACTTCAGCAGTGCTGGCTTTATCATTACTTATTTTAGCATGAATTGAAATTTCACAGTTTGGATAACATACAATCAAAATTTTAGGAGCAGGAAGGTCATCCTAAATCACTTATTCTGTAGGTGAGGAAATTGAGGACTTAGGTTATGCAGGAAGGTCACAGTGTAAGTTTGTTTACTTACTTACACTGCACATTTATTTAGCACAATGCTTTGGTTAGGTGTATAGGTGTTCATTGTACTTGTTGAATTGGAGACAAATTGGCAGTGGTAAGGGTTAATTCATACCCCAGAGACTAAACTTAATTAAAGCTATTTTATTTAAAAAGCTTTTTTTAATGTTTATTTATTTTTGAGAGAGAGAGCATGTGCATGAGTGCACATGAGCGGGGGAGGGGCAGAGAGAGAGAGAGAGAGAGAGAGAAGAGAACAGGATCTGATGTGGGCTCTGGGCTGACAGCAGAGAGCCCTGTGTAGGGCTTGAACTCATGAACCATGAGATCATGACCCGAGCCGAATTTGGACGCTTAACTGACTCAGCCACCCAGGCATCCCCAAAACAATTTTAAAACAAATTCTCAGGTTTTGATTTCAACAATTCATTTTATAATGGTAGCATCTTCCTTTTCTCCTTTTACAGAAGATGGTAAATCTAGGGTGTAAACATATTGAAATACAAATCTCTGTCCAGAGCTATAATTTACATGGTGCCAAACTTATTCTGCTGATTAGTGGCATCGCATTAACTTTTCCTCCTGAGGTTCTGCCAAAACAAACTAGCCTCAAAGGGCATTGGAGTTTTTTTGAGGGTATTTCTCTGTTTCTTTATAGTGTATTCGATATTTTATGTAGTACCTTATGTTAGTTTACGTAGCAAGTACCTCTAAAATTAAAGTGGTATAAGGTGTACTAGGTTACTAGGTAGAGGGAACTAACAGTTGGGGACAAATTACGTTTTATCCTCTTTTTTTTTTAGTGTTTATTTATTTGGGGAGAGAGAACACAGGTGTGTGGGGTGGGGAGGGGCAGAGAGAGGGAGAGGGAGAGGGAGAGAGAGAGAATCCCAAGTAGGCCCACGCTGTCAGTGCAGAGCCCAACACAGGGCTTGATGCCCCAAACCATGAGATCATGACCCGAGCCAAAACCAAGAATTGGATGCTTAACCTGCCGAGCCATCCAGGCATCCTGGTTTATCCTCTTTATAATGAGGAAATTGGAAACAGATCTCATAAAATAAGGGTGTTAGATTAAGTGATCCCAAGGTGTAGCTTGAAAATCATCTAGTTCTGTTAAATGGGTGTTGACGGTGATGAATTAAGTGGGATGGTCAGATATCTACATCTCTATTTTTTTTAAGCCCTGTAGTTCACAATTTATCTTTCAAAAGAACCTTGTTAGTTGCATTTACTATGAAATATATAATTACTGTAATTAAGGTGGGTAATTAAGAAGAACTTGTCAAATCATGGACATGGTATATGATATACTAGAGATAAAGAAGCCTGATTTATAGTAATGCTTTTTAAAATGAGCTTCTAAATACTTGAACAGGTTTTCCTCAGTTCAGTGTACTTTCAAGAGAAAAGATTGTCACAAATTTTTCTGAAAACCATTTATGGATAATTTTACCTTATTCTTTATAACATAATCTGTTTTCTACTAATGGAGTTAAATTTAAAAGTTTGTATTTTATATTGCTTCCCATCATATTAAATCAGACCTTGCAGGTGCTGGTCAGGCTCTGTGAAGCATTTGTTGGTATTGGTGGTGACGTCTAAAAAAAAAAACAAAAAAAAAACACATTTTGATTATGCTTTCATGGGATCACAATTTCCTTTTCTGTTTTCTGGCTTCCAAAGAGATGCTTGTCTTTCTATAGTGAATTACATAGTGTTTCATATATGTTATGACTTTCTTATAATAGATGAAGATGAACATTTGAATAGTTGTGTTGCTGTTGTTTTTTTAAAATAGAACTGAATACTTCTTAACTTACAAAATAATCATTCTTGCGGTTGAAGGCGTTAATGTTGCACAGATGGTAGCAAAGTACTTTCCTTTGATTTTTAATAAGGGACTAGTTTGTCAAAGAGATTTCTCAACTTCTGTTGTGAAACCTATAATAGAGAATAATTTGAAAGACACACAATGTACATCATTATAATCCTTTGATGTAGATTAATGATAGCTAAATCACGTTTTCTAATTGCCTCCTTTTTCTATAGTTTATTATTAAATTTTAAGAAAAAACTTGGCAAAGCTTCTTCTTAGCAACATGTGCATCTCTGTTCCTCGATATCTTGTGGGTGTCCTCAGAAATATTTATACTCAGGGATAGAATTTTTAAAAATGTCATCATGAAGAAATTTACTATGTGGAGGAAGGACCAATATTTTTCTTCATGAAATGAATATGACAGTTTATAATGCTTAGAAGCATTCACTCATAAAAATTGTTGTAGCTGTTAATATTGTGATTTATGTTCCAGCAAGGTGGGGGTTTTGCTTTTTACAGGTTAAACTTAGAAATGCTGTGTAAAATGCAGAATTTACAATCATGTTTGCTGCTGTGGTCCTTGCTTAGTTAGGACAAGATGCGTAATTTCAAAAACAAGTCATTTCTGATACAATTGCAAGTCTAGAAAAAAGGTCAAAATGAAATCTTCCTGAGAGTATTTATTGCTACTGGATGATTAGTGAGATTATTGTGTATGTATAAATTACATGAATATATGCTCTTTTCATTCACTTCTTTGTAATTTAAGGGATACATAGACCTGAGTATGACATCCGTGTTTTGTTTGTTTTGTAAAGATTTTGTTTTTAAGTAATCTCTATACCCAACATGGGACTCTAACTGACAATCTCAAGATCAATAGTCGCACACTCCACTGACCAAGCTAGCCAGGCACCCTGAAATTCTACATTTTGTAAATTTTATAAGCATTAAGGACTTTAGCACTTGACTTGTTTTTAAAAAAAAAAAAAAAAATTTAATGTATTTATTTTGACACCCAGAGAGACAGTGTGCCTGTGGGGGAGGGGCAGAGAGAGGGAGGGAGACAGAAACCCAAGCAAACTCCGTACTGTCAGCACAGAGCCCACGCAGGGCTTGAACTCATGAACCTTGAGATCATGACCTGAGCTGAAACCAAGAGTTGGACACTTAACCGACTGAGCCACCCGAGGGTCCTAGCATTTGACTTGTTTTTAATTGAAAATGTCATCATCTATCTTTAAAAGAAATTTTGGAAAATCAAATACAAGTTTTTACAGACTACCAGAGGATTAACCGTTAAGTCTTTGTAATCTAGATTCTTAAAAAGTAACACTGGTAACATTTCGTGTTGACCTTTCCTCTAGATGTGAAATTATATCAGAAATGACTTGTTTTTGAAATCTACCAATCACTGCAGAGGAAAGACCTTGTTAGAAATTAGACATTAAGTCTTCTGTGTGAATGGATACCTCACTCTGATTGTTTTTATTTCCAAGATACCTCATCTTGATTGTTTTTATTTCCAAGATCCTAATCTAGTAACACTTTGTGGACCAAGTGATGTTCAGCTAGGATGTAAGAAGGATGCCAGAGAGTCTGATGTTACTCAGCTACACACTCCTGGCTTCAGCTGGGTTTGTTGTCTTACTCTCTGGCCAGTATAATGCTACCATTTGCACCAGGAGGAAGGGATGGCTTCTTTGGAATAGAATGGAGTTTGACTGAATTCCTTCGCTAGAGATCATGTCTGTGAACTTTCTACAGAGCTAAATACGAATTATTTGTTTTTTAAAATCTATTTTTCATTTTTCTTACCTGTTTAAAGTGCTGTCTTTACGGATCTCTTTATAAACATAGGAGCTTTATGCCCACGAAATAGGAGGTGAAAGAGGAATAGAAAAATCAGTTTTGAACTAAAGAGATTGGAGATTTTAGTTTACTCATCCTCTGGTGTATTAATAATTTTAAATGATAAAATAAAAAAAATGTTCTGTGTGAATAAAAATAAAAGGAATTTAAAAATAACTTCTTTCATAATTTCCTTTTCTCTTGTTAATATTTTAAGGCATGAGAATGTTGAGAAGAAATCTATTCCCAGAAACAAATAAGAAAAATGAAACTAAAATTACGTTGTATCTCTTAAGTATTCAAACTTTTCAGGAATAAGCACACTTGGCAATTTTATATAACACCTTAGTAGCATCAGACACATTTATTTCCTACATAGCAGATGTTACCAGTTCTTAGGAAAAAAGATACCACTGGTTTTCTTTTTAAAGTAGCATAGTGTTAGAACTAAGTTTGTTAAAATTTTGCTTTAGAGTCTGTAATGGAAGAAAAGTCTTATAAATAAAGAGTTCTCTTCATCTTGAATGAGGAGTGACTTCTCAGGAAAAAAACATTAATATGATAGCTTGCTCTTTCTTTTCTTGCTTTTCTTTCTTTTCTTTCTTAGGACAAATAAAACATACTCCAAGTACCTTTGTTGGTCAAAGGAGATTACTAATTCTGTCAATTTGGAGAATGAGTTCAGGCAGTAGGAAATTATTTGTTAGGCATTGTTAACCTTGTCAGGTGGTGGTGGTAGTTTTTCCAGTTTCCCTGCCTTTCCTGGGTTCTTTCCTATACCTGAAACAGCATCTTGGTAATCCAGTTCCTGTGGAGAGGAATGCTGGATTGGGTGACCTCCCTGCCTCTCCTCTCTTTTTAACTTTAATTCTTCAAGTGAGAGAATTGAGTGACTCTCAAGTTTTCTTCTAGCCTTTAAAATGTAACCTCTCTTATATAAATGCTTCTCAAGATTTAAGAGCAGATATCAAATAATTTATTCGCCAGTATTTTTTGAGCACCACTGATTGTGCTCACCACTGTGCTGGGCTGACCTGGGTTGGTTTTACCACCCCTGTGTGGGGTGGGAGGAAAGAATTTTGAGGGAATATATATATATTTTAAACATTTATTTATTTTTGAGAGAAAAGGGGAACACAAATTGGGAAGGGGCAGAGAGAGAGGGAGAGAGAATCCCAAGCAGGCTTCTCGCTGTCAGCTTAGAGCCCAGTGTGGGGCTTGATGTTGCAAACCTGTGAGATCATGACCTGAGCTGAAACCAAGAGTTGGAGGCTTAACCAACTGAGCCACCCAGGTGCCCTGGGAATATTTTTTAAAGAAAAACAAATGGGCTGAAAGGCAAAAACTAAATAAGACAACTTGAAGGAGGATCACTGACAGAATCCGAAAGTAGATCACTATACAACTCATTCACTGACTATTTCTTACTCATCTGTTAATGGGCAAGATTGGTAGGTCTAAAAAAATACAATACATATAGAGATGATAATATATAGAGAGGAAAGAAAAGCTCACTTTTCCTGTGTGCCTCCTCTACTTCACTACTCCTCTACTTCACTAGATGTGTGGGTTTTCCACACATTAAGTTGTTCTGTGACACTGGCTGGGTGTCCTACAGTTTCACTCTGTTCTGACACTGCCTGTCTGGAGATAGCATTAAGAGCCAACACAGGTTAAGAGCTCAGTCCCACAAGTCTGCCCCCCACCGCCCTTCAGATGCTACCTGGCTTTATCTTGGAGGTTCCCAGGACCTCCTTGAGTTTGATTAATTTGCTAGAGTGACTCAGAGAACTCAGGAAAATGTTTTACTTACTAGATTACTGTTCCCTATTCAGTGGTTGTAACTCAGGAACAGCCAAAGAGAGGAGATTCATAGGGCAAGGAGTGTGGGAAGGGGTGTGAAGCTTTATTGCCCTCTCTGGGTGTGCTGCTCTCCCAAGACCTCCATATGTTCATCAACTTGGAAGCTTCCTAAACCCTTCCTTTTGGGCATAATTGATTAAATCATTGGCTTCCAGTGATTAGTTCAACTTGCAGCTCCTCTCTCCTCTTGAAGGTTGGGGGTGGGACTGAAAGCTTTAACTTTCTCATCTTGATTGGTTCCCCAGGCAACCAGCCTTTATCCTTAGAGGGACTCCAAGAAGTCACCTCATTAATGTAAGCTTAGGTGTGGTTGAAAGAAGCAGTTATGAAGAAGAGAAGACACCCATTTCCTCTTTATCACTCATACTATTTTAGAAACTGGAAACATAACTAAATATTTATAACAAAAGATGCCCCTATAGGTTCTCTTGGGAAATTACAAAGGTTTTTGGACCTTTGTACCAGGAACTGTAGATGAAGACCTAATATATTTTATTACTATAAATTACAATATCACATGTAGTGATACTTGGTGAAAAGTTTTAATGTTTTGTGAAAATAGGTATGAGCTCAAATGCTAGCCCTTTCAGCAACTAGTTGTATGACCTTAAACAAGTTTTGTTTTCTGTTTAATTTATATAAGAAATATAAGAGAGCATTCTTTTTACAACAGATTAAGCCATATAAAAGTGTAAAGTGTGAAAGTCCTCCTCCACCATTTTCCCTCAACTGAAAAGTAGAAATTGCTTTCTTTTACAGAGGTGCTGTTTTCATTGTTTAGTTTTCTAGTTCCATGAATTTATGAAGATATTTGGACATAAATGCAATAGAATTTTTAGAACATAAATGAGATTGTGCTACACTTAACAAGTGTCTTGAAGTGGCCAGATAAGATCTTGTAGTGTAAATGATCCATAGTTAATTCATTGCCGATTGATGAACACTGATTCTCCCCCCTGATTTATGCTATTAGGAATATTGCTGCAGTTAACATTCTTACACATTTATGTTTGCAGGTACATGCATGGATATTTTCTATATTTGGTAAGATAGATGACTAGAGGCCAAATTGCTTTGTGAAAGGGTGTATACATTTAAAATTTGCAAGTATTTTACCATATTGCCTTTGAAATTCCTGGATTTGATTTGCTGATGTTTTATTTGGCAGTTTTGCAACTTTGATTGTAATTGGCAAAAGGTCCATTGTGGATTCCTGCATACACAGAGTGGGTTGCGATACAGGACATGAACTCTAAGCTTAGGGAATTGACTTTTTGTGGTAAGCCCAAATGGGCTTGCTTTTTTTTTTTCCTGCTGGGAGACACTGCCCAGTCCCTCAGATATGCATGCTGCAAACACAGTCCTGAGAAGTGTCTGGGTACAGAGCAGCCAGGGCCTTGCCTTCTTGGCACACCCTGCAGACGTATGCAGGACACTCAGAACCACTGGCAGCTCGTGTTCCCCCCCTTCCCCCATCAGCGTTTCTTCTCTAGTTGCCTTCAGTGGTGTCAGCCAGAAGCACGTGGCTCATCCTTGTCACCGCCGCCTTCTTGTATTCACTTCATCACCAAATTCTATAAATTTTATCTCCTAAATACTTTTCAAAGACTTCTTTTTTTTCCCCTCCTACCACCTCTCCAGTCTTGTTACCTTCTACTTACACTCCTATTCTGGCCTCTTAACGATTGCCTTCTTCCAATCTCTTTTCTCTCGCTCCACTTAAGACTGATTTTGTAAAACACAGATGCACTCATGCCATCTGACTTACATAAAACATTTTATTGGTTTGAAGAGCAGCGAGGAGGTCCAGTGGCTGGAATGGCAAGTAAGGAGAGAACAGGAGATCAGGAAGGTAGTGGAAGATCAGGTTGTTTCTGGCCTGTTAGGTGGCTACTAAGATTTTGGCTCTTTTTCAGAGCCAGAGTGGAAGTCTGGAGGGTTTTAGTGACATAATTTGACGAGTTATAAAGGGATCGCTGACTGCTCTGTTGAGAATAGACTTATGGGGGAGGAAGCAAGTACAGAATCAGGGAGATGATTTAGGAGGTTATTATTACTAATCTAGTGCACGATGATGGTGTCCTATACCATGCTGGCAGGAATGGAGGCAGTAAGAAGTAGTCAGATTTTGGATGTATTTTGCAGTTGGAGCTATAGAACTTGCATTTTGCATATAAGGCATGAAAGAGATAGGAGAGGCAAGTTTGATTCTAAGGTTTTTGCCCTAGGCTACTGGATTGATGATATGCCATTTACTGAAATGGGGACAGCTATGAGAGGAGCAGGTTTGGGAAGATGTGGATCAGGAACTCAGTTTTGGTCATGTTCAGTGTGAGATACTTATTAGGAGTAGACGTGCATGTTAAGAGTTGTTGAGTAGGCAGTTGAATGTTAGTCTGAAGTTGAGGGGAGAGGTCTGGGTGGCACATACACATTTGAAGTTGTCCCTGTATATAAGCAGATATATATATATATATCTGCTCATATATATATATATATATATATATATGTTCACAGATATATATATATGTATATAAACAGATATATATGTATATCTGTTCACATACATATATATATATAAACAGATATATCTGTTCACATATATATATCTCTCACATATATATGTATATATATGTGTGTGTATGTGTATATATAAGATTACCAAGGAGGTGATTGCAGGTGAAGAAGTCTCAAGCCCTCCCACTTCAGAGATTGATGGAATGAGGAATACCAGAAGTAATACTTGTGGCTGAGCTCTTTACATGCTTTATATGCTGAGCTCTTTATATGCTAAGCTCTACCACGTTGCTTTTTATCCATTGAATATGCTAAACTCATTTCTACCTTAAGACCTTGGCACTTGTTCTACCTTCTACTTGGGAACCACTTTCCTAGATATTTATGTGACTGCTTCCCTTTTGTAGTTTGTCATGAGGTCTCAACTCAAAAGTGAGTTTTACAGAGAGGCCTTCCTTGATGACCTTAGCTAACGCAGCAAAGTGTTTGTATGAGAGTACTCACCCACAAATTGTGGCACCTTATCTACTTGGGGACAGTGATTCTTTTCTTTTTTAAAGTCTACTGATTCTTTGTGTTTTAATTTCTGATTATTTATTTTTACTTTTTAAAATTATTTTTATTTATTTTTAAGTTTATTTATTTTGAGAGAGAGAAAGAGAGTGCAAGCTGGGAGGGGCAGAGAGAGGAGAGAGAGAATCCCAAGCAGGGCTTGCAGGGCTCAACTCATGCAGGGCTCAAACTCATTTACCGTGAAGTCATGACCTGAGCTGAAATAAAGGGTTTGGGTGTTTAACCGACTGAGCCACCCAGATGCCCCTAATTTCTGATTATTAGTAAAAAGTTGAAGAAATTCTTATAGTACGTATATTGTAACTGTATAGCTGAATGAATTTTCATAAACTGAACTCACCAATAAACAATACAAGTATCCTAGAAGAATAAACACTATTCTAGAAGCCTCTTGTTGCCCCTTTTTAGTCACTAACTCCTTTCCCCATAGTTATCGGATAGTCAGTATTTTGACTTAACACATCATATTAGTTTCAGCTGGTTTTATGTATTGTTTTGTATCTGGCTTCTTTTGCTCAAGCGTATATTTCAGTATGTACTTAAAGTTCATTCATTCACATTAGTTTCTTGTTTACATAGTTTAAGATTATATGAGATGACACCTAAAGAGTTGTGACTATCTTCAATCCCCTAGATTCATTTTGTTTGAAATAAATTGAAGTCATGTTGTGTGAGTCCTCCAATTTTGTTTTTCTTCATTATTGATTTGGCTATTCTAGGTCTTGTGCCTTTCCATATTATAGCTCCTTTGCTTTCTTATGTAAATTTTAGAATCATCTTGTCTATTTTTACAAAAAAAAAAACAAACTAAGATTTTTATTGGATTATATTACAGTCTGTAGTTCTATTGGAGAGAATCAATGTCTCAATATTGAGTCTTACTATTCATGAGCATGGAATGTCTTTCCATTTGTATGGATTTCTTTCATAAATATTTTATAATTTTCAGAACTTGTATGTATTTTGTGAGATGTATGTTAAGTATTTTATGGGTTTTTTTTGGTACTTTTATAAATGGTACTAATGTTTTTTAATTTATTCTGCATTTTTTTGTTATATATCATATAGAAACATAGTTGAAGTTGAATTTGGTATATTGACCTTGTATTCTGAGGCTTTGTTAAGTTAAAGTTACCTGTTAGTTTCATTAATTTTTTAAAAAAAGTTTTCCTTGAGATATTCTATGTAGTGATTCAGGTTAATTATAAATAGATGGTTTTATATTGGTGTGCCTTTTATATCTGTTCCTTGGGGTGCTATCTAGGAATTTCAGTATATGTTGACTAGGAGTGGTGAGAACAGACATCTTTGCCTTGTTCTTGATAATAGGAACAAAATGGTAGTTGCGGTATTTTACCATTTAGCATGATATTAGCTGTGTGTATTTTTGCCCTTCATCAGGTTGAAGAAGTTCCTTTTTATCCCTTGTTAGTTGGTCTTTTTATAAAGTCATAAATGAATGTTAGATTTTGTCATTTTTTTTCTGTATCTGTTCACAAAATCACATGGTTTTCCTTTAGTTTGTTGATGTAGTGAATTATTGTTGTAATGAATTGTTGGTTATTGATTGGTTTTCAGAAGTCTCAATGAACAAGTGTTAATTTTTTTTTACTACTGCTTATTAAATCCCATATCTGCCTGCCTGCCTGTCTGTCTATCTATCTGGCATATCTTTTCTCCATGGCTCTTATCGCCACCAGCATGCTGTATGTTCTACTAATTTACTTGTATGTTCTGCCCATCCTCAGTAGAATAGAAGTTCCATATTTTGTTCTCTGCTGTATCTCCAGTCCCTAGAATGTTGTCTGGAATTGTAGGATTCTGTAAATATTTGTTGAATGAGTGAATATCTCCTCTCAAGGAGTTCATAGCCTAGGACAAGGGAAAGGTACACAAATGAAGTGTGATACACCTTAGGAGAACTATGAACAAAATCCTTTGGGAGCTCAAGATGGGGGAGATTAAGTTCGTGTAACAGATTTCTTTTCCTTTTTTCTATCAGATTTGAAAGAAGACACATCTAGGCAAAATGTATTCAGTGATGCAGAAAATAAGAAGAATTCAATAAAAATGTGGTTTAGTCCTCGAAGTAAGAAGGTCAGATATGTTGTGACTAAAGTTTCAGTGCAAACCCAGCCTCAAGTGATAGATGATGGGAACGCTCAGCAGGCCTCAATGTACAAATTTGTCTCTACAAGTCCTCCAACAAGTGTTCCTGAGAGGGCTAAAAAGGCTTCCACGAGGTCTGGAAAAAAACAAAAAAAGAAAACTTTAGCTGAAATCAACCAAGAATGGAATTTCGAGGCAGAAAAAGAAGATGGTGAACCTGACTCCAAAGAGGAATTTAAGGAAAAGCTGGTGTCTTTCTGTAGCCAGCCATCTGTTATTGCTAGTCCTCAGACAAATGGTGGCATAGACTTACTAGCAAGTGACTCTGTAACCGAATCGGAGTGTTCTAGAAGCTTAACTGAAGTCTCTTTACCATTGGCTGAGCAAATAGAGTCTCCAGAAACAGAGAGCAGGAATGAAGACGCGACTCCCGAGAACAATGCCTGTGCGAATCATCTTACATCTAAGCAGTCCTTGCCATCGGGTCATAATGGGCGACCTGGACGTCGCAGCAGACGGTCCAGTCCCATTTCTAAGAGATGCAGAAGCAGCATTCCTGGCACGAGTGGGCAGCAAATGCTGCTTTCAGAAAACAAACCACTGCCTGGCTGCTTTTCACCACCTCCAAGCAAACGTAAAGTTGGTGACACATTAAGGAGGAAAAACAGTAATATATCAGACGAATCCATGAGCCTTTCACCAGGTACACCACCTTCTACACTGAATAGTCCAAGTTACAGACGGATGATGTTCAGCCCTTCAGCAATGAAGCTGTCTCCCGGTAGCCTTACAGCTGTGAAAAGAAATCATAGAGGAGAGACTTTGCTTCATATTGCTTCAATTAAGGTAGGATGCTTGCTGTGAGATACAATTTTAGAATGAGACCGACTATAAGAAACAATTTCTGTGGGGCCTGTGAACAGTGACATGAGATTACTAGGATAATTAACCTACTCATGTGATACCTCCTTTGAACCAGAGAAGCAGAATTCGTAGGGACTGTGTCCCTACCTCAGAGCAGTGGCCCCTGGGCCTGAGGAACATAATCTTATAAGAGAAAACCAGTATTTCAATATTTCAGCTTCTCTTTTGCCAAGGGCTTTCATTTCTCTATTCCATAATGATTTTGTTCAGTTTTCACTAGTTTCTCATGCTTTAGGAATATAGACAGGGGCCAAGTTACTGCTGGCAACACATTGTTACCCAGCCAAAGAGCTAGGGACAGTGTGGGAGATGACAGACTTCTGTATGTTTGACACTTGTAGTGGGCACTGCCAGAATTTGCAAGGTTGAAAGATGTGGTCTGTACATTTTTCCAATGACCTGGAAATTTGATTATCAAAAATGGCTCCCGTGGTTGACCCTGAAGGAACGTGTCTGTATCCCACAGCCAGACATTTCTTTTAATAGTGTGTTCATTAAAGTTACCTCTCTTTATTTACTGCCTCAACCCTAGGGCTATGGCAGTGTTAGTTTTTTTTGAAACTAGCCCATTTGTCAAGCATGAGGTATACGTGCAAGGGTTAACCTTTGGAACTGACTCAAGAACTGCACATAGAGGGGAGCAGTTAGCACCACAGCTTTACAGACTTTGTGATTTCATGCAAGTGTTATACGAATCAAATACAGGTGAGCTTAGTACTAAATTAGGATAGCTTTTATGATCTTTTAATAAGTTCATCAGGAGGTCCTTGGGTGTTTTGCACAGATAGAGATCTTTGGAAGATCTGGAAGGAACCTATTGGAGGCCCCCGCATATAAGGCTGATGAGCATCAGGAAACATCTGGGAAGAATATGGAATAGACATTGAGTCCAGACATTCCTGTATTTTTGTATGGAGAAAGGGAAAAGCAAAAAAACGAGCTTCCCCAACTGTTAGGGCTTTAATTTTATTTTTTTCCTTGCTTTATCTTCCAATAAATGATGAATATAGAGTACTCTATATCTGATACCAGTGAGGAGGGAAACTGCAACATGACTACATGCCAGTTTCTGCACACATATCTTTTGAACAACTTGAATTTTCAGTTGGTCCCTGTTATATTTTAGTTTATTTATTTATTTTTTTTGCAAAGCATTGATTTAAAAAACCGGACTATATTTTTGTCCTATTTGTTATGTAAATAATAGATATGTGAATAAGCTATTATAATCTTAACTTTATATTGCTATAAATGCTTCATAGACATAAGTAGCTAGCATAATAATGATGTTTTCATTTCTGACTAATATATAAGAATGTAGACTGCTTTAGTTTCTACGTTTTCCTTTCTGGGAATTATTTTCAGACTACCAGGCAGGATTCTATTTACATGGGTAGAGAATTTTTCTTTTAACCATATCTTTACTAATGAAGATCTCTAAGACCTAGGCCATGGTTTGACAAACTGTTTCTTAAAGGGGCAAGTATTTTTAGCTTCCCAGGCCATGTAGTCTCTACAACTATTCATGTCTGCCCATAGTTCAAAAGCAGCCATAGACAATATATAAACCAATAAAAGTTGACATACAAAATCATGCATCTGGTCTACAGGCCATAGTTTGCCTACCCTTGGCCTCAGCAGTGGAAAAAAGACAAAGAATCTTAAGACAGGAAAAATAAGATGTGTCTTGTGAATTTTCTCCAGTGAAGATTGCTTCATACAAGTTTTGTCATATAACTAGTTTACCTAGGAAGAGTCTTCTTGCCAGCATTAAAGTTACCCATTTGATTCTTTTGCACTTATCAAATACTGTTATTGTCATTAGTTGGCAGATTCTGATACAGTACATTTAAGACAAGGTAATTGATTTCTATTGTTTTTTTTTTTTTAAATCACTGTTTAATAAGAGTGCTCTCTTTTAAAAATATGTTATGAGTTGAACGTAAACCCCCACCCAGGTTGATTTTCGTAGAACAAATACGTGCGAAAAAACAGTTGATTTGTCAGTATATTTGTCTTTTTATAAGTAGTATTCATTTCATTTTCTGCTCTAATTTTCTCATTTGCGGCTGCAAATGTGTACTAGAAAACCAAATATTGTGATTCTGCTATTTTATTTTTTGTGTCCACCTACTTTAGAAAAAGATTTGAGGTGGCTCTGAAGTTAAAATACTAAAAATGGAACAAGAAACAGGGAAATAAAAGTTACTGCTGCTGAACAGAATGTAGATTTGATGACCTTTCAGGCAGCCAAGCCTAGCCAACTGAAAATAAAATCCACAGTCCTTCCTATGGTCTACACAGCCCTGTATGATCCTCCTCCTTCAGGCTTCTACTCAAATGCCACGTCTTCAGAGAGACTTTCTCGCTTACCTAACCAAGCAGTCCTGCTTGTTTTGTTTTCTTTCAGTTATTTCCTGACATGTTTTATTTTTTTAAGATTTATTTTATTTATTGAGTGCAAGTAAGGGAGAGGGGTGGGGGGAGAGAGACAGAATCCCAGATAGGCTCCACTCTGTGTGGGGCTCAGTCCCTTGATCTGGGATCATGACTTGAGCCAAAATCAAGAATTGGACACTTAACTGAGCCATCTGGGTCCCTCTATTTCCTGACATTATTATTATAGCTCTCTTAGTTTCTTGCTTCTCTCTTTAGAATGAGAGCAAGAATTCTGTTTCTTCACTGTTAGATCTTCAGGATCTAGAACATTGCCTGGAACATAGCAGATGAATTTGATGAATAAATGAGCAAATTTTCCACTCAGTCATGATCTGAACCCCATTCTCCTGTCACACTCAACTTTATTTAGCCTTATGAACTATTCAGTACGTTCATTAATGCTACCAATACTTTGCACATGTTCTTTTCTCTGATTTATATTCTTTCCTCTACATGCTTCCCTTTTCCTTCCTGGCTCTTTGTATGTAACCTTAAAAATCCAGTTTACATCCTACCTTCTTAATAAGTCTTTCTCAGGATTCCTAGAGTTAGTTTCTCCTCTATGGTGACATTACTTTGTTTGCATTTATATTCATTTAGCTTTCTGTGGTTATCCAGAATATATTCTTCATTTAAAATTTAATTTCAAAATGAGTAATAACTGCAGGTTTCAAAAATACGAATAAAAGTATTTATAGTAGAAAACCTCACTCCTGTTTCTGCCCCTAGCTGCACTATTACTGACAAGCCCTTTTTGCTTAACCACCTTACTTGTGTGTCCTTTGTGAATTTCTTTATGTAAATATAAGCAAATCTATTCCATATTGGTACACAGCTTTCTGTATGTTTTTATAGTAGCGTTGCCTTCTATACATTTTTATTATTTGACTAGTCCTTACTAATGGATGTCTGTTTGTTTCCCTTCTTTTGCTTTTATAAACAGTGCTGTGGCAAGGAATCTTTGTTTCATATGTGACCAGGTGTATTTTTAGGATAAATTCCTAGAAGTCGACTTCTGGGTTAATGTAGAGCATCCCTTACCTTATTTACCCTGATAACCTCCATTCCTGGCAATAGAAGGGTCTTGGTAAATATCCAGACTGCCTAAATTCAGGCTGCTGAATGTTAGACCACTACTATGTCACCGGCAGATACTGTTTGTACTGTCAGTTCTCAAATCCTTTTTTCCCTCAGGATCCTGGATTTACAGGTGAGCCATTCTACTTTTTGGACATTCAGCCCCGTATGAATACAAACCCTACAGACCCTACAGGATTCTTCTTGAATTCCTTATTTATACTTTCATTTTATTACACTGCAGAATTTCAAGCAGAATATTCATTAATATGATGTCTGGGATATTGTGCGTATTCTCATGTAACCAGAACAAATTTGAGATTCAGTTGACTCTTTTTATTGCCCGTGTTTCTATTTGAATGTGGATGTCACCTATGGTTAAAATGCTACTGAGAACATTTTGTTATAAATGAGAGATTTTATGAGAAAGTGTTACTGTGCCTAGGTAGAAACTAAGATAAACACTCATTTATTCTTCTGATTTAATTTTTGAAAACTTAGTATTTGATATTTCTCTAGACATAAAGAAAATTTTGATTTGTTATTTTATCATGTAGGATTTGTGGTTGCTGGAATTAGCCTCAGATTTCTAGCACAGATTCTTCAAATGGTAATGATTGCTCATAATTCATGCCACAGCATTGAATGTATTATGATATAGAAGGCTTGACGTTGGCATGTCATGATATATTTTTGATGCAGACAGAACGAATCATATTTTTCAGGCAACTTATAAGGCATGATACACTTAACATAGCAAAGATGATGAGGATCTCCTAGGTGGAAAAAACATCCCTTGTGAAGAGTCTCCTTCAGGGTCTGACTTTGTCATTCATCGTATTTTAAGGCAGTCACATTGTGTGAACCCCGTTTACTGCTCGTCCTTCATACCAGCTTCCTGAGAAAGTTGCAGAGGACTCCCAAGCAAACTGGCATCTATGATATTTTCAAGATTGTAATTTCTAGAACATCTCTTGGAGGCAGTATCCATTTTTCCCTCTGTCAACCACCACCTTTATAATACTGAACCTCCTTAATACCAGTAGCTTAACATTACACAGACTAGGTTGTCAGAAGCTTCTGTGAAGTTATTTTATTCAGTAAACTCTTGAAAAGCTAGGGAAATGTTTAATATATTTTAGAGCTTCATTCTGGATGACAAAAAAAAAAAAAAAAAAAATTTAAACAATATCTACTTGCCAAAGGAAAAGTTCTAGGTAACTGATTAGTTCATATATGTGGAAAAGCTTAACCATTTGGGATAAGTCATCGTCATTGTAATGCCCTATACCTTTTTTATCAAGATATTTATTCTTAATTGTATTTTAGAAGAGCTAACCTTTATAATAAGGAAAAAAAAAGTGTGTGTTGGAAAGTTAATTTATATTGCTGTAATATGAACGGATGTGTGAAGAATCTGTTTTTGAATGAAAGGTTAGCAATTAGAAAATTCATTGTGGCACACACGTTCCGTTTGTTTTCAGCCTTTAAGGTATTACTTGAAAATACCAAATCCATTTAAAATTTCTTGTAAGCCTTGGTAAATACTTTACTTGGATGATTTTTTTTTTTTTTTTTCTTGCTGTGGTTTAAGAAACTCTCAGTTACTCTTTTAAGTTGTGGAGAGTCTGAAAGTGAGTGCTTATTACTCAGAAAATATTCTTTTAGTGAAGAAAGTAATTTAAAGAAATTAGAAGCAAAAGTTCATTTATTTCCCAGAAACTCCATATTGGTTCAAGCTTACTCCGTTACTGTGAACTCTATCTAATTTTCATAATTTTATTTATGTGCATTACATTAAATTTACATAAAGTAGAACAATGAAAATGTGACAAACTTTAAGTACTAGGGAAGAGAAAGCATATTGAGTATGAAAAACAAGCAGTTTGCAAATGGGCTATATGTTCTGGGGAAGTCTAGGGGTGCTTTGTAATAGAAGACCCTTTGATAGTTTGACAAGGTTACAAGAAAGAAAAATACCACTGTGTAGCATCTTTCCAAGAGAATCTGCTTTTAGTTTCTAAATGTCTCTGTTTCTATGTGAGTGTTCTCATGTGACTTTTCATTCCACAGTTGTATTTATATTTATGGGCTTTGTTAGGTTAATATGTTTTTGTGATTCCTATGCAGAATTAGAATGGGGAAATCTTTCAGAAGGCTTTTTGTGTAGTTTTGTGTGTGGATACTTTCATGTTGAAGGTTGGAAGTGTGTGTGGTTCTGGCAGTTCATCTGCCCCAATAATCATGGGATTGTTTAAAAAAATTCAAGTATCTTGACAGATATTACTAGTTTCATTGGGAATGGACTTAAATATAGAGCAAAGGTTGCTAAATAAATGGTAATTTGTACTACTAATATAGAATTTGCACCCCTAAGAAACTGTGGGAAAATATGTTTTTATTGGAACTGGGATAATTGATTTGAAACATATATAATGTTTATTTTTTAAATCCATTAAATATTTAGGGTCATTTTGGTAATTTAGGAACTTAAAAAAGTATGTTGCAAATGAATTTTTTCTTAGTTTATTTTGAGAGACAGAGAGAGAGCATGTGTGGTGGGAGGAGCAGAGAGAGAGAAGGTGAGAAAAAATCCCAGGCAGGCTCTGTGCTGTTGGTGCAGAACTCAACATGGGACTCTATCCCACAACCCTGGGATCATGACCTGAGCCTGGCTGGATCAAGTCATAATGCTTAACTGAGCCACCAAGGTGCCCAAGCAAATGGATTATTTATTTTTATTTTTATTTTTTAGAAAACTAAGTAAGCTACCATCTTAAGATTTGTTGTGCTTGAGAGGCAGCAGCCCAAAACAATCAAATAAAAGCAAATGTTACTGTTTTTAGGAGACTTAGTGACTTCTACATATAATCAAACCAATAGGGGAAAAACTCATTTTAGAATATTGAGGATGGGGGTGAGAGGGGAGAGATTTCCTTCTCCCTAAAGAAGCTCTTCACAAAACCAGTTGAACACCTATGTGTCATAGGTAACTTTTGCTATATGTAATTTTTTAAAAAAAATTTTTTAAAGTTTATTTCGAGAGAGGGCACAAAAAGGAGAGGGGCAGAGAGAGGGGGGTAGAGAGAGAATCCTGAGCAGGCTCCTCCCTGTCAGCGCAGAGCCTGATGCGGGGCTTGCGAGATCATGACCTGAGCGGAAACCAAGACTTGGACACTTAACCGACTGAGCCACCCAGGTGCCCCATTCGCCATATGTAACTTATTTATTCAGCCTTTTTCAGAGTAAACTCTGTCAGTAATATTTGGAGAAAATAGCCTTGCTTTTACCTAGAAAAATATCTTTTAGCAAATAAGGCGAATATAAGCTAAATTAATGTATTAAGGATAAATGGAGTAACTGTCAATAAAAAAACAATTTGGAAGTTTCAACTGAGTGGCCTTCTTGACCTTGATTTTGTTTTAAACAGTACTTGGAAATCATTTTAATGCATGCTCAAAAAGGATGTTTTTCACAAATGAAGTGATGAGTTTAAATACTTCATTATCATCCGTTGATTTTTGGTTAGTGCCCTTTATTTGGTATTTTGAAATGACTTTTGATAAGGGTTGCTAATCTCAGAGATTTTGAACTTGATATTCAAGGATGGACCATATGACTTCATGACTTCTTGGTACCTTAGAACAGTTCATCTATACATGACTTATTATTTATTACTCATGAGCAGTAGGCATTAGAGAAGAGATTTAAATTTGATTCTATCTTTAAGAAGACAAAATTTAAAAAATAAAACAGAACTCAAATCTCAATATCTTCTTTTTTTATTGATGATTTTTAATTTCTTTTTATTTTTTCATTCTATTAGGGCGACCTACCTTCTGTGGAATACCTCTTACAAAATGGAAGTGACCCAAATGTTAAAGACCATGCTGGATGGACACCATTGGTAGTTTTCTATTTGTTTTTTTATTCTCGTTTTATGTCTTATAGTTATTATACTGTATGCAGTTGTCTATACACTCTCTTTTTAATCTGAAGAACATACATTTCACTAAGCAAGAGAAAATGATTACTTTTCATCTAGCTTTTCAATTGTGACAGGGAAGAAATTGGCTGCCTTTTCACTGACTACCTTTAGATTTAGGAATCCAGTTACACCACATTGCTGAATGTAGCTAATAACATGGAGGTAACTATTGGAGCCGACATCAGGCCTCATTTTGCCACATTCCAAATTATTGGAACCAGATTTCTTGGAACAAAGAGGTCAGAGGGACTGGGTATAGGATTATATCATAAGGCAGTGATTCTTACTGAAGATCTATTGTAGCCTCATTTATACCCTACCCAATCGCAAATATATAGAGGCAGTAGAAATCTTTGCTTACAGTGAACATTTTTAAAAATCTGCTTATTATTACTAAAACTGCAATGTGGAGTATAGTCTGGAAAACGAATAGCACAAATACATGGGAACAAGTGCTGTGTGAGCTAATTGCATGCAATTTGAAGACAGCTATAGCAGTGTCAACAGAGGAGGTAGAAGCCCTTACCCTGTAAGCTGGAAATTTATCATAAAATTGAGAGAGTCTTATTAAGCCAGGTGTAAAAAAGGTTTAAAGTTGTAGAGAATGACTTCTCCTTGCCAAATTTTTAAGCTGGGAGGGTTTAGTCTGGATCAGAGTCACTTTGTTGTTTTTGACTCTGCAGGCTAGTTAACCTTTTCAAAGAAAGGTCAATTTTTTTTTTTTTTTTTTTTTTTTTTTAAAGCCAGTAAGGCAAGTTGTAAAAAAGATTGGTGAGTGATTTATTCGAGCACCTGATGTCTAATTTCTGTTATTTTCTCCTGGAAATAGACCTACAGATATTTGGTGGGGTATTGCCCATTATGAATTGAATAGATGTTCTTAAAAAGCACAGTATGTCAGTGGTTTATTAGAATATAGTATAGTGGCATTTTTAACAGTTCATTAGACATAAGGAAAGATTTGCACACGAGGCATCTTTGAATGCCTTGAATGAATGCCCTGTTACGTCAGTAAGCTCTTTTTACTCTATGTTATTTGTGTTATCATCGACACCAGCCATACAGTAATCTGTAGCTTCAGCAAATAGTCTTGTCTTGTAAATACTCTCTCCAGGATACTCACTTTGTGGGGTGGTTATGTATACATGCGGGTGCACCACTTAGGGTATGGCTAGGTACCTGATTTAGTAGATTCTATTCAGCCTTGGAGAATTTCACCTTTTATGCATGATCTAGTTGTTAAATACTTTCTATGTTTCTTGTTTTTAATTTTTTACTGTGGAACAGTTGAGGAGCTAGAGTTGGTTTATAGCTACATTTTCTTCTTAAAAAATGAGCAGTTGACTGAAGGCTCAAATAAATACCATCTTTTTCCATGAATTGCATACATCTTGATCATCATGTATGTCATCACTAAGATTAGTAATAGGGCTTTACTCCGGGCCGACACTTATGGTCTGTATGAATATTTAGGTTAGACCAATTTACTGACTGAAGTTCACATTTATTTTTCTAAAGTGCAATTTTATTATGATATGATGCATTATTCTTCCTCATCACTTTTTTCACTTATTTAATTAGCACGAAGCCTGCAACCATGGGCACCTGAAGGTGGTGGAATTGTTGCTACAGCACAAGGCGTTGGTGAACTCCACTGGGTATCAGAATGATTCACCACTTCATGACGCTGCCAAGAATGGGCACATGGATATAGTCAAGCTCTTACTTTCTTATGGAGCCTCCAGGAACGCCATGTAAGTTGTTCAACTTAAAACCTGGTTTTTAGTTGATTTGTGTTCTTGAGTGAAGGCTGTGAGGAACAAAGGACTTGAATACCGAAGTTGGTGGCTGTCTTTCTTGTCTTTCACAACTGAGGTTAGACATGACCATTACATTCTGTATTTAAAATCAGCACTCATGCTCTTTTCCTTTGTGATACTTACATATTTGAGGGTGATTTGCTCCTTTAATTCAGAAATAATTGCCAAGTTAATTTTGGACAAATTCACTTACTTAGAGTCTGTAGATTGAGTCATACTTATTAATAAGAAAAGAATTAGAAGCACAGAAATAACTGTTTTGTATGCTTCCCAGTATTTCAGAATTTGTTTTAAATATTCTATTTTTTTTATGATTTTCCTGGATATTTAGTTAAAATATGGAAGCATTCTGATGTTGGGCAAGTGCTATTGAGTTATTTCTTAGATTTTTCACATCATTCAAATGAAGCTGTGGGTAAATTGTTTTGCAATGTCAGGGCACAGAGATGCATTAGTGAATGCTGGCGGCTGCATTTTAAAATCGCTATTGTCAACAGTGTCACAAGCAATTGCCATATGTGGATTTTATATCTTTAATCTATAACTTGGTTCATGTCTCCCTATATATTATTTTACTCTTTTCAGTTAATGAGGTAGTTGAAATGGAAATAGAATTGCCTCTTCATGTCCCGGTTGCTTCAATAGGTTTAGAAAGAGCACCCGAAAATCAGGCTTACTGTGGTTACAGAGGCAAATAAGAATTACAAAATGCAAAACTTCTAGGTTGTAATTTTTTTATAGCATAATTGAAAAACAAATTAATAAATAATGCAGGAATGTACCATATTTTGGTGCTGTTAGTTTTGGTAAGTGTGTCTAATATCCTTTATGTCTATCACATGTGATGAGATAGTTGGGGCAAACTCAAGGGATACGTATTTTTATGTATTTTTATTTTTCTGGTTTGTGAGTGTGTGTGCTCATGCGTGTGCATGCACACACACACACACACACACACACACACACACATTACATATATATATACACATGGACCTAACAGATATGACCCTCCTGGGGGGATAGCCAGCCATTTGATAAAGCAAATGGTTACTTGGGTCAGGTGAAACTGAATAGTTTCCATCCGTGGGTTCTTAAATCAGCCATGACTACTTTAATGAATGGAGCACTGGTCAGGGCGTTAGGGAATTCAGCTTTTATTTGTGACTCCATTATTGACTTTATAGCCTCAGGCAGGTTAATTTCTGTGCCTTGGTGTCCTCACCTATAAAACATGGGTGATGCCTGCTGCTTTTCTGTTTTTTTTTCAGAGTATAGTGAGGATTAATGAGCCAAAACACAGGGCCTGTCTTGTGGTTTGTACACCATGATTCTTCACTATACTGTGAAGCTTATTAATATACAAGGTGTGGGCATGAGACAGTGAGCCTAGTCTGCCTTCACAGGTGCCCCTCAGATAAATATGTTGTTTTTAAATAGGCTTACCTAGCGAAGTGGCAGATTTAGGTATATCTGTAGCCCAGCACCATCCAGTAGATCTTTCTGTATTGATGAAATGCTGTATATGTGTGCTGAGCACTCAGTAGCCACTAGCCATCTGCTGCTGTTGAAGACTTAAAATGGGGCTGTTGCTACTGAGGAACTAAATTTGGAAATGTATTTTATTTTAATTGAATAGCCACATGTGCCAAGTGGCCACTGAATTGGACAGCTGGTTGATATAGTTAGGATAGTGGGGAAGAAGGATTTATTTGGGGAAAGGCTGGGAATAACATTAGGTAGAGGACGGTTAGGGAACCATGGAGAGAATGCAGCAGTAGATTGAATCTAGGGTTTAAGAGTGTGATAGCTGTTTCTAAATATTGTTATTCCTTTTTTTCCAGACTGGTTGGTGGTCATCATCCTTAAGTATTTGCTGTGTTTTTTGCTGTTTTATTTCCTAGTAGTGGTTGTTCACCTAATTGACTTCACCTGTTTCCTAACTGGTCTTCTTTTCAGATGGCTTTTCTTTTGTTCATTCCCCATTACTGCAACCCAAGAACTTCAATAAATAAATAAATAAATAAATAAATAAATAAATAAATAACACAAGTCTGGTCAAATCACTTACTAGCTTAAAACCCTTCATTGGCACCTCTTATTGTTTTTCAAAACTTCCAGACATTCATTTGTGGTGCAAGTTAGTAAGTATTTGAATGCATGAAAAGATGGTATATTTTTTCCTCTCTTTTGAAAAAGGGTCCTATGAGATGACAACAGGAATTGCTTCCCTCTGCTCCCTAATTCCCTATAAGTGTGGAGTGAAAGTCTAAAGCCATGTCTCCATAAGCTGCACCTTTGCTAGGATGGTAGAACTGGTTTCCTACGTGCTCCCCGGGCAGAATTGTTAGTCTCTTGTCCACTGGGCATCCATAATCCATAGCATGTTACCTTCTGTGGGTTCATGGCTTTCCAAAGTAATTCCTATAGCCTTGGTGTTTTTTAGATCTGTTTTTCTGCCAGAGTTCTATATATTGTCTTTTTGAATTAAGTACTGACAAGTGACTGTAGATGAAATTCATTCCTTGACTTCCTCCATTTAAGAGGAGCATTGGGAGGGGCATGGGAACTGTATGGGCTTCTTAGTACTCTTTTTTTTCCCCCTTTCTCCTGAAGCTCTTGTCTGGTAAGATGGCTCCTTAATGCCACCTTATAAGCCATTAATATCTCAGACTCTGGAATCTGAGTTGGCAAGCATAATACTTTCTGTTGTTTTTTTAATTTAAATTTTAGTTAATTAACATACTGTGCAGTATTGGTTTCAGGAGTGCAATTCAGCGATTCATCACTCACAAGTATATTACTTTTATTTTCTCTGCTTATTATATCTCTTTTACTCTTTTTTTTTTTTTTTGAGGAATAGTTGACATACCACGTTACTTTAGTTTCGGGTGTACAACATACGGATTCAACTAGTTTGCATATTACACTACGCTCACCACAAGTCTAGCTGCCATCTGTCACCATATAGTGCTACTGCAGTGCCACTGACTGTATTCCCTGTGCTGTTTCCCATGTTCCCATGACTTACTCGTTCCATAACTGGCAGCCTGTGTGTCCCACTCCCCAAACGTCAGTTTGCTTGTATCTCTTTTACACGGAATGGAACTTTTCTCTCAATAACCAGGACTAGGAAGAAGGTTTGGAACTGGAAAGGGCAAAGGCTGTTCTTTGTCCTTTGCTTTTTATGGCTTAGTTCTTTGCTCGAAGTTGTAGGTGGGTAGGGTCTTTCTGCTTCATCTGTGTTTCTAAATGGCAGTCTTCAGCTCCGTAACATTTTGGCAGTCTTCTTCATTCCTTCAAGGTTCAAGTAGTCTGTTTTACTTAGATACCTTCATTTCCTGGTTCTTCAGTGACATCCTGTTAGGTTTTCTCCTACTCTTGCCCTGCTCCTTTACTTCCTCACCCCCCAGTTGGTTATCTGCTCCTTCTGTTCTAGTGGAGTAAACTGATTACAGAGCCATGTGACACATGCCTTCATAGGCCAGTGCACAAGATTGTGTGAAAATCTAGAGTAGGGACTGTAAGTGAGACTAGAGGAAGTCATGAAAGACTTTTTAGGGGAAGGAGCACTTCTACTGAATTTTGAAGAATAGGGGGATGGGCTTTTCAGAAAGAGATGGTAGGTGGTACGGCCAAGACTGCTTGTCTATTCAGTTCTAGGAGCTTCGATTAGTGTCGGTAAGACTGGTATTAAAGGGACAATGATAAGAGGCTGGAGAAGGTGGCAGAGGCAGACAGAGGCATAGTATGCCACAGGGTTCAAATGTTACATTGGAAAGTTCTTCCTGCACATGGGCCAGGACCTCAGTGAAGAGGTGTGTCCAATAACCTGGAGAGGTGAGTCTGAGCTGAGGTAGTGACAGTGAGCAGTGTTGGGGGTGGGGGGGGGGAGGGAGAGAATTCACTCTTTTCATCAGCTTCTTCCTTCACGTGAAGTCTGATAAGTTAAGAAATATCTTACTAGGGTTGTGATTAAAATTGGGTAAGGGTGTGGATTATAGTGGAATTTGATTTTTCATTGAGAAACAGTATGTTTTTCCATTTATTTGAGCCTTCTGTTACACATCTTAGTAAAGTTTTTCATCTATTATATGTATCTGCATTTATGCATGCACTTAACTATTAGATTTTTCTAGGCATTTGATTCTTTTGTTGCTCTGGTTAACTGGATGTTCTGTTAATAAATACAACTTGTCATTCCTGATGTATAGGGAAGCTGTTGATTTTAGTACATTTCTCTTATATCTAGCCAACACCTAATTCTAAGGATCTGATTATCATTTATCAATTCTAACTTCTTATTGCATTTGCCAGTGTTTCTGGAACAATATTATAAAATAATGGTGATAGTTGGCATACTTGTTTTATTCTCATTTTTCAAAAATATTGACTCTAGGTTTACAGTCAGTATTAAAATCAATATTAAAAAATAAAGATCTTCTATTTATTTTGCTATTTTTTAAGAAGACTATACCTTATTAAATGATTTTTTAGCTTATAATGAGGTGATCTTAGACCTTTTGCCTGTTGGTATCATTAATACATTTTAAAATATCTTTTTAAGTTTTATTTTATTTCGAGAGAGAGAGAGAGAGGGAGAATGCCAGCATGAGTTGGGGAGATGCAGAGAGAGGAGAGAGAATCCCAAGAGCGCTCCTCACTGTCAGCACAGAGCCTGATGCGGGGCTTGAACTCAGGAACCATGAGATCATGACCTGAGCTGGTCAGATTCTTAACTGACTGAGCCACCTAGGCACCCCTACATTTTAAAATATTAAACCATGTTGTATTTCTGTGATAAACTTAAATATACTGTGCTATTCTTTAAGCAAATACTTTACATCAGTTTGCTAGGATTTTATTTAGTATTTTTGCATTTCTAGTTACAAGTTGAAATTATCTGTTTTTTTATTTTTAATTTTTTTGCCTGCAGATTTTTATATTAAAATTATATTCATAGTTTCTTTTTAAAAATTTATTTAAAAATGTTTAATTCAGTATGGTTAACATACTGTTATATTAGTATCAGGTGTACAAGATAATGATTTAGCAATTCCATACATTACTCAGTGCTCATCAAGGTAAGTGTACTCTTAATCCTTTTCACCTATTTCACCCATCTCCACACATCCCCTCCAGTAATCGTCTGTTTGTTCTCTACAGTTGAGAGTCGATTTTTGGTTTGTGTCTCTTCCCCTTTTTTTCTTCCTTTGTTCATTTGTTTTGTTTCTTAAATTTTATATATGAGTGAAATCATTTGTTATTTGTCTTTCTTTGACTGGCTTGCTTCACATAGCATTTTACTCTCTAGATCCATCCATGTTGTTGCAAATGGCAAAATTATATTCTTTTTTATGGCCGAATAATACTCCACTGTGTGTGTGTGTGTGTGTGTGTGTGGGTGTGTGTGTGTGTGTACGTGTACACATACATATACTGCATCATTATTCATTCATCAAATGACGGACCTTTGGACTGCTTCCCATAGTTTGGCTATTGTAAATAATGCTGCAATAAACATCGGGGTGTATGTATCCCTTCAACTTGGTGTTTTTGTATTCTTTGGGTAAATACCCAGTAGTGCAATTAGTGGATCCATAGTGGATCATTCTACTTTTAATTAAAAAAATTTTTTTTTAATGTTTGTTTTTGAGAGAGAGAGGGAGACACCAGAGCTTGAGCAGGGGAGGGGCAGAGAGCTAGGGAGACACAGAATCTGAAGCAGGCGCCAGGCTCTGAGCTGTCAGCACAGAGCCCGACATGGGGCTTGAACTCATGGACCATGAGATCATGATCTGAGCCGAAGTCAGATACTTAACTGACTGAGCCACTCAGGAGCCCTTCTATTTTTAACTTTTTGAGGAATCTCCATCCTGTTTTCCACAGGGGCTGCACCAGTTTGCATTTCTACCATCAATGCAAGAGGGTTCCTTTTTCTCCACATCCTCCTCAACATGTGTGTGTCTTGTGTTGTTGATTTTAGCCATTCTGACAGGAGTGATAGCTCATTGTGGTTTTGATTTCCATTTCCCTGATGATTAGTGATGTCAAACATCTTTTCATATGTGTGTTTGCCATCTGGATGTCTTTGCAGAAATGTCTGTTCATGTCTTCTGCCCATTTTTAATTGGATTATTTGTGGGTGTTTTTTGGTGTTGAGTTGTAGAAGTTCTTTATATATTTTGGATACTAACCTTTTGTTGCTATGTCCTTTGCAAATATCTTCTCCCATTCTGTAGGTTGTCTTTTAGTTTTGTTGGTTGTTTCTTTCAATATGCAGAAGCTTTTTATTTTGGTGTAGTCACAATAGTTTATTTTTCTTTTGTTTCCCTTGCCTCAGGAGATACATTTAGAAAGATGTTGCTATGGCTGATGTCTGACATAGTACTGCCTATGCTCTCTTAGAGGATTTTTATGGTTTCAGGTCTCATATTTATTTTTTTTTTTTTTTAAATTTTTTTTTTCAACATTTTTTATTTATTTTTGGGACAGAGAGAGACAGAGCATGAACGGGGGAGGGGCAGAGAGAGAGGGAGACACAGAATCGGAAACAGGCTCCAGGCTCCGAGCCATTAGCCCAGAGCCTGACGCGGGGCTCGAACTCACGGACTGCGAGATCGTGACCTGGCTGAAGTCGGACGCTTAACTGACTGCGCCACCCAGGCGCCCCTCAGGTCTCATATTTAGACCTTTATCTATTTTGAGATTATTTTTGTGTGTGATGTAAGAAAGTGGTCCAGTTTCATTCTTTTGCATGTTGCTGTCTAGTTTTCTCAACACCATTTGTTGAAAAGATTGTCTCTTTTCACTGGATATTCTTCCCTGCTTTGTCAAAGATTGACCATATAATTGTGGGTTTATTTCTGAGGTTTATATTCTGTTCCAGTGATTTATGTGGCTGTTCTTGTGCCAGTACCATATTCTTTTGATGACTATAGCTTTGCAATATAACTTGAAGTCTGAAATTGTGATGCCTCCAGCTTTGTTTTCCTTTTCAAAGTTGCTTTGGCTCTTTGAGTCTTCTATGATTTCATACAAATTTTAGGATTGTTTATTCTAGTTTTGTGAAAAATGCTGTTGGTATTTTGATAGGGGTTGCATTAAATCTATAGATTGCTGGGGCTCCTGGGTGGCTCAGTCAGTTGAGTGTCAATTTCGGCTCAGGTCATGATCTCACCACTTGTGGGTTTGAGCCCAGTGTCAGGCTCTGTACTGACAGCTCAGAACCTGGAGCCTGCTTCAAATTCTGTGTCTCCTTCTCTCTCTGCCCCTCCCCTGTTCATGCTCTTTCTCTCTCAAAAATAAATAAATTTTAAAAAAAAATTTTTAAAAATCTGTAGATTGCTTTGGGTAGCTAGTACAGACATTTTAACAATATTTGTTCTTCCAGTCAGTGAGCAGGGAATGCCTTCTTATTTTCCATTTGTGTTGTCTTCAATTTCTTTCATCAGTATTTTATACTTTTCAAAGTACATGTCTTTCACCTCTTTGGTGAGGTTTATTCCTAGGTATCTTACTATTTTTGGTGCAGTTGTGAATGGGATTGTTGTCTTAATTTCTCTTTATGCTGTTTAATTATTAGTGCTATAGACGTGCAATAGATTTGTGCACATTGATTTTATATCCTCTGACCTTACTGAATTCATTTTTCAGTTCTAGTAGTTTTTTGGTTGAGTCTTTTGGGTTTTCTTTATATGGTATCATGTCATCTGCAAATAGTGAAAGTTACCAATTTGCATGCCTTTTATTTCTTTTTGTTGTCTGATTGCTGTGGCTAGGGCTTCTAGTGCTACGTTGAATAAACATGGTGAGATTGGACATCCTTGACTTGTTCCTGACTTTAGGGGAAAGCTCTGTTTTTCCCCATTAAGTATAATGTTAGCTGTGTTTTTCATGTAAAGCTTTTATTATGTTGAGGTATGTTTCCTTGAAACCTACTTTGTTGAGGATTTTTATCATGAATGGATGTTGTACTTTTTCACATGCTTTTTCTGCATCTATTGAAATGATATGTTTTTTATCTTTTTTGTTTTGATATGATGTACCAAATTGATTTACTTGTGAACATTGAACTACCCTTGCATCTCAGGAATAAATCCTCCTTGATTGTAGGAATTGATTTTTTTTTTAATGTATTGTTGGATTCAGTTTGCTGATACTTTGTCAGTGTTCTTAAGAGATACTGGTCTGTATTTCTCTTGATGTCTTTATGTGGTTTTGCTATCATGGTAATGCTGGCCTCATAGAATGAAAATGGAAGTTTTTCTTTCTCTTTTATGTTTTGGAGAACTTTGAAAATAATAGGTATTAACTCTTTTAAATGTTTGGTAGAGTTCATCTGTGAATCTGTCTAGTCATGGACTTTTGTTTGGTGGGAGTTTTTTGATTACTCGTTCAACCTCATTGTTGGTAATTGGTCTATTCAGGTTTTGTATTTCCCCCTGCTTCAGTTTTGGTATGTTACATGTTTCTAGGAACTTATCCATGACTTCCAGTTTGTCCAGTTTGTTTCATAATATTCTCTTACAGTCCTTTGTATTTCTGTGGTGTTGATTGCTATTTATCCTCTTTCATTTGTGATTTTTTTTTTTTTTTCTTTGAGTACTGTCTTGTTTTTTGATGAGTCTGGCTAGAGGCTTATCAACTTTGTTGATCTTTTCAAAGAGCCATCTTTTGGTTTCATTGATTTGCTTGTTCATTTACGTATTCATTTTTAGTTTCTGTATCATTTCTTTCTGCTCTCGTCTTTATGATTTCTCGTTTGGGGTTTTATTTGTTTTTCTTTTTCTAGCTCCTTAGGTATAAGATTAAGTTGTTTATTTGAGATTTTTCTTTTTTCTTGAGGTAGGCATGTATTGCTATAATCTTCCCTCTTAGAACCCCTTTTGATGCATTCCAAAGATTTTGGACCTTTGTGTTTTTGTTTTGTTTTTTTTTAAATGTTTACTTATTTTTGGAAGAGCCCAAGTGAGGGAGGGACAGAAAGGGAGAGAGGGGGACAGAGGATCTGAAGGGGGCTCTGTGCTGACAGCAGTGAGCCCATTGTGGGACTCAGATTTAACTGTGAGATTATGACCTGAGTTGAAGTCAGATGCTCAACCGACTGAGCCACCCAGGTCCTCAGACCATTGTGTTTTCATTGTCGTTTGTCTCCATGCATTTTTTGCTTTCTTCTTTGATTTCTTCTTTGATTCCCAGTCATTGTTTAGTAGCATGTTATTTAATCTCCTTATATTTGTGCTCTTTCCAGATTTTTTCTTGTGGTTGATTTTTAGTTTCATTGTGTTACTGTCTGAAAAGATGCATGGTATGACTTTGATCTTTTTTAATTTGTTGAGACTTGTATTGTGACCTGTGTGATCTATTTGGGACAATGTTCTGTGTGCACTTGAAAGAAATGTGTATTCTGCTGTTTTTGGATGGAATATTTTGAATATATGTGTTAAATCCATCTGACCAGTATGTCATTCAAGGCCCCTGTTTTCTTGTTGATTTTCTCTTTTGATATGGGTCAATTTATGTAAGTGGGGTATTAAAGTCCCCTACTATTGTATCACTATTGATTGTTTCCTTTATGTTTGTTATTAACTGTTTTATGTACTCCCATGTTGAATGCATAAATATTTATATTCTATCTTTTAAAAAAAATTTTTTTTCTTTACATTTGTTTATTTTTGAGATACAGAGTGAGACAAAGCATGAGCAGGGGAGGGGCAGAGAGAGGGGGGGACACAAAATCTGAAGCAGGCTCCAGGCTCTGAGCAAGTGGTCAGCACAGAGCCTGATGCGGGCTTGAACCCACGAACTGTGAGATCATAACCTGAGCCAAAGTCGGACGCTCAACCGACTGAGCCACCCAGGTGCCCCTATATTTGTTCTGTCTTCTTGTTGGATTGTCCTCTTACTAATTATATAGTGTTCTTTGTCTTGTGTTACAGTCTTTGTTTTAAAGTCTGTTTTGTCCTATGTAAGTATTGCTACCTAGGCTTTCTGTTGACATCCATTTGCATGATAAATGTTTCTTCATTCTCTCACTTTCTATCTGCATGTGTCTTTAGGTCTGAAGTGAATCTCTTGTAGTCAGCATATGGATGGCTCTTGTTTCTTTAGCCTTGCCATCATGTCATCCTGTGTCTTTTGATTTGAATGTTTAGTCCATTTGCTTTCGAAGTAATTATAGCTAGGTATGTATTATTGCCATTTTGTTACTTATTTTGCTGTTGTTTTTATAATTCTCTGATCTTTTCTTGCTCTCTTCTCACAGTTTTCTGTCTTTCTTTAGTGATACATTTGGACACCTTTGTTTTTATTTTTTGCATGTCACTGGTTTTTGATTTGTGGTTACCATTAGTTTTGTATATAATGTCTTCTGCATATAGCAGTCTATATTAAATTGATAGTCGTTTAAGTCTGAATCTATTCTCTACTTATCTTGCCCCATGTTTTAGGTATATGGTGTCATACTTTACATCCTTTTATTTTGTGAATCCCTTGACTTTTATAGACATGCATATTTTTACTGCTTTTGTGCTTCCTACTTTTCTTACCCTTACTTATGGTCTTTTCTTCCCACTTAGTTCCATTTAATGTTTCTTGCAGGGCTGGTTTAATGGTTATGTATTCCTTTAGCTTTTATTTGTCTAGGAAACTTTTTTTTCCCCCTCCTATTCTGAATAATAGCCTTGCTGTGTAGAGTATTCTTGGCTGCAGATTTTTCCTTTCAGCACTGTGCATATATCATGCCATTCCCTTCTGACCTGCGAAGTTTCTGCTGAAAACTCCGCTGATAGTTGTATGGGGTTTCTTATGTGTAACTATCTTCTTTTCTCTTGCTGCTTTTCAAATTCTGTCTTTATCATTACTTTTTGCTGTTTTAGTTACTATGTACCTTGGTGTGGACCTTCCTGGCTTGATTTTGTTGTAGGAATCTCTGTGCCTCCTGGATCTAGATATCTTTTTACTTCCCCAGATTAGGAAAGTTTTTAGCAGTTATTTCTTCAATTAAATTTTCTGCCTCATTTTTTCTCTTTTTTCTTCTTCTAGGGTCTCTCTAATATTTGCATTATATTACACTTGATGGAGTCCCTGAGTTCTTTTAGTCTGTTTTCAATTTGTATAATTTTTTTCTCGCCTCTGGTCACTTGATTACTTTCCATTACTCTGTACTCTCAGTCACTAATTCATTTTTCTGCTTCCTGTAGCTTACTATTTATTCTGTGTACTTTATTTTTAATTTTTATTTCATTTATTTTATTCTTCTTCTCTGGCTCTTTTTAAGGGTCTCACTGATGTCCTCCACCTTTTCCTCAAGTCCAGTGAATGTCTTTATTATCATTACTTTAAATTCTTTATTAGGCATTTAGGCATTTTTTTTTATCTCCATTTTATTGAGCTTTCTTGCTGTGATTTTGTCCTGTTCTTTCATTTGAGACATATTCCTCTGTTTCATCATTTTGTCTCTGTTTCTTTCTTTTTTTTTTTTTTTTAATGTTTATTTTTGAGAGAGGGAGACAGAGACAGAGTGTGAGTGGGGAAAGGACAGAGAGAGAGAGACAGAATCCAAAGCATTGGGCTCGAACCCATGAACTGTGAGATCATGACCTGAGCCAAAGTTGGATGCTTAACCATCTGAACCACCCAGGTGTCCTTCTCTGTGTCTGTTTCTGTGTGTTAGGAAAGTCAGCCAAGTCTCCTGCCTTGTGAAGTGATGGCCTTATGAAGAAGAGGTCCTGTAGTGTCTTGCAGTGCAGTGTCCCGTGTTCACCAGAACATGGCACTTCATGGGTGTCTCCTGTGTGTGTTGTGTGAGCCCGTTTATTGTGTCTTGACTGCTTTTTCCTTCAATCTAGTCATCTGCAGTGGTTCTCTTTGCCAGTTGTGGCCAGTGTTGGGTCCCTGGCAAGGGTGGGGTGCACAGTTTTAACAGGATGCGTGATATTCCATGAGGGCCCTCTACCACTACCACGACCAAGGCCCTGTGAAGTATGCAGGTAGGGAGATGTGGTATTAGCAAGGCTTGCACGGGTCTTCTGGGGGAGGGGACCCACAGCGCTGGAACTGAGGCCGGCTCGACTGGCGGGAGCAGGGCTTGCTACAGACAAGTTAATAAATGTTGGCGCTGCACCGTTGCCCACAGGTGGCTGTGTGTTCATGCCTGGCAACAGGGGAGGGAAATGTTCTCGGTGTAGTCTCCCTGCAAAACCTACCCCTTGCTCTGAGATGAGTAAATAACTCTCCCATATCCCCCAGGTGTTTCCAAACTGCTGCTGCAAGATGCTGCTGCATCTCCCCAGGCTGTATGTTGAACTTTCTTTAAGGCCTGAATTCTACTTCCTAATGCCCTCTGGGGTCTCCCAGAGGGAGAGTATTCAAATTTCAGGCTTTAAGTCCTGCTGGTTGTAAGAACTGTGAAGCTTCTTTCACTTTCAAAGCCAAATGTTTTGGGGATTTGTCTTACCTGTGTAGGCTCCCATGATAGTCCTTCTCTGTGCCTGTGGCTCCCTCCCTCCCAGGGAGGCTGTGGTCCAATTAGCTTCCTACCACTTGTATGCCCTTCCTACCTTCTTCAGTGTGACCTCTACTCTTCTCTCTCATTGTGGGGTTTGTTCTGCCAAGGTTTGGGTTGTTTTCTGGGTTATTCACACTGATATGAGTGTTATCTAGTTGTATCCGTGGGGCAGGGTGATCTTAGGGTCCTCTTACTCCTCCATTTTACCAGCCTCTTCTCTTCCACTTCCTAGAAAGATACTCAAGGATGCTTTCTGCCTTCTCTGGTCTCTGGAACACGCGTGGAGTATCTTACAGAAATAAGCTCTTCCTCCATTCGGCACATCATTATCTATTTTGATAATTTGTATAGTATATAATATTTGAAAATCTCTCCAGTTTTGTTACTAGTAGTTGCCACTCTGAAATAGTAACGTATTGATAGTAGAGTACAGGAACTAGAGTGAAGATGGACTTTTTGTTGTCTCATTACTTTATCTTTACATATATTTTATATTTTATTTTTTTAATGTTTATTTATTTTGAGAGAGAGAGAGAGAGTGCCAGTAGGAGAGGGGCAGAGGTAGAGGGAGAGAGAGAGAATCCTAAGCGGGCTCTGCACTGTAAGCAAGGAGCCTGACATGTGGCTTGAACCCACAAATGGCAAGATCATGACCTGAGCCAAAATCAAGAGTCAGATGCTTAACAACTGAGCCACCCAGATGCCCTTTAAATTTATCTTTATATATTCCCTGTATGCTATAAAAATAAAGTTTACTTATTTTTCAGTTTTATCTGAGACTGATTTTTAGGAGGATGCCCATGAAGATCATCTTACTGATGCTTTGCATAGGGCATACCAGTGAGACAGGGTCTGTGAGGAAATACTGTATTTATTATATTTCTTATATGTATAGCAGAGTATCGCAAACCCATAAAGGTTTGGATCTGCCTTTATATGATTTAGTCAAATGCTGTGATCGTTCTTGAGTACTGAATGTTAAAAAATACTATCTTTATTTCCACATACTTCAGGGCCCTTTAAGCTAAGGAGGCATGTAAGCCAGCCTTGGGTCCACTGATTTGCACTGTAGTATAGACACAAGGAATTGGTGGTTAATATAGTTCCTATTGAAAGCATGTTTAATAGATGACTTATGTCCTTGACACCAAACATAGATTCTTTTTACTCGACATTTGACATATTTTGATTGATTTTATACCTTTTCTGCTACTGTAGGAATTTAACTTGAATTATTTCAATTGGGTGTAAAGCAAACTTGTAGAGAAGAGTAAAGATTTTTATAATTTAGTCTTGGGAGGGAGAAGAAAACCTGAGACAAAATCCAGCCTCAGACTAAGGGTATTTTTGGATGTCTTTGGAATGTAGCAAAGCTTGTATATGAGGACTAAGGGATCCATGTTAGAAAGTTCTGTATTCGGATATGTTCTGCTATTAAGTTGTCATAAATGGTGCTAAGACCATGTGACTTGGCGTGCCTGGGTGGCTCAGTCAGTTAAGCATCTGACTTCGGCTCAGGTCATGATCTCACAGTTTGCGAGTTCGAGCCCTGTGTTGGGCTCTGTGCTGACAGCTCAGAGCCTGGAGCCTGCTTCAGCTTCTGTGTCTCCCTCTCTTTCTGCCCCTCCCTTACTCACACTGTCTCTCTCAAAAATAAACAAACATTAAAAAAAAAAAATTAACCAGAAAGACCATGTAACTTAAAATTTTGGAGAGAAGGCTCAAGAACCATTTTTTTTTAGTATTGCTTATAACATGTGAAAATAACAGTCTTTTTATAGCCCAGGCGGTGGAAAGAGTCAACAACTCAGAAATATAATTAGGAATTGAATATTTATGGAAGGCCAGGTATGAGAAAAGAAAGAATGGAATATGGTTTATCACAAAGCTAAATGAATTTAAAAGCAATTTGTTGAATACTGGTGGAAGAAATCTTGAAACCTTATAAGGTAAGACTTGGTAACTAGGAATTAACTACGTATAGTACTATCATTGATATTCTTTATCTACTGTCTTCATTGTTTAATTTAAAAAATCCAGGGACTTTTAAAAGTTCACCAGTGAAGTCTTCTAGTCCTGTATTTTCTCATGGAAGCTGTGATCCTCAGCTGTGAACTTCCTACTGTAAGGTTTTGGGGCCCTAAGTCTTTATGATAATGGAGGGAATATGTGTATACTAGATGGTCATATATATCTACTTCAAACTTTATCTTTTGTTTAGACTTAATGTTATTCTAATACTTTACTGTTTTTTAAATCACAATTTACTTACAATACTTTCTTATTTGCTTTGGCCTTTTGCTATGTGAACTTTGCCACTTTTAAAAATACATTTTACATTTAAATATAATATTAATTCATTTAACTCCGATTTTACTTCTGTTTTGCATGAGAAGTTACCTCTTATGTACTAAAATAAGAGTCCATTACCCAAGAGGGAAAATTACTTCTGTTTTAACCTCAGGTAAAAAGTTTCATATCTTCTATGCTTCTTCTTTGTCTGTGAATATTTATATTGGTGACTGGTCAAAACTATCTATCTATCTTCCCTACTGCCTTCAGTGCATCCAATGTGAACCTAAAACAAAGCTCTTACATCCCATCAGAACTATTTTGACTGTATGGAGAATAGCATTTTTTTTTTTTTTTTAAGAGATATATAAAGTTTAGGATTTGGCACATGGTCTGCCATTAGCATAGTTTCCCTTGCAAGCATGTAGAATTCGTAATTAGAAAATATTATATGGACCATTGGACCTATTAATTGTCCCATTGCCCTAGTTAATTTTTTAAAAAATTAATCTCCTATGACAGATAATTTATGTTTTACAGCTTAAAAAATAAATGTTGCTGTTTTGAATTTCTGTGCTGTTTCCTGCTTCACAGCAAGCCAAGTGACTTGAAAAATTAAAATCTATGTGTTTGTAATTTTATAGGATTCATAAAGGATTTCATTCATGGACTGTCTTGGTAGCCTGTCATGCATGATAGGTTTAGTATTAGTAAAAATGCCTTTTTGCATGAGTATCTGGGACTGAATGATCTGTGTATGCAAATGGAAGTCTAAATTTGCCCATCTCTCCTTCTCCCCTTTTAAAAGTGGTGAGACTTCTCTTGGGAATAGTCGTGGGCAGTTTCCACCATATTCTTGGACAGAAAGGACATGAAAGGGTTAATGCTGTGACCTGAACTGTTGCCTTTGGGGTGAAGCTGAATAGTTAAACACAGCAGTTCAACTCTTTAGTAAGAACTTACTTCTCATCAGTCTTAGTGATCAAAAAGAATCCTAGTGAGGAGAGTTATTCTGTCTTCAATTAATAATCAGTCACAGTGATAGTCTCCTGTACGTGTGACGTGTCACTTTTCTTCAAGTATTACCTTTTTTTCAAATTTTATTTATTTATTTATTTATTTATTTATTTATTTATTTATTTTCTTTAATGTTTGTTCTTTTTTGAGATAGCGCGAGCAAAGTAGGGGAAGAGAGAGACAGGGAGAGAGAGAATCCCAAGCAGGCTCTGCGCTGTCAGCACATAGCCCAACTTAGGGCTTGATCTCCCAAACCATGAGATCACTGCCTGAGCTGAAACCAAGAGTTGGATGGATGCTTAACTGACGGAGCCACCTAGGTGCCCTGCAATTATGTACATTTTAAACTGATTTTTTTTACACTAAGTCTGTAAAGAAAATGTTAGTCCATTCAAATATATCATTATGGGGAAAAAGGTGTGACTTTCTCGTACCCATGTGATAAAGGAGAAATCTTACCTATGCTGTCTCCTCTTGCTCTGGTTTTTTGAAGGTGCCGTATAAAAACTTGTCTCTAATTTCAGATTTCAGTAGTCCACGACAAAGGCGAAACATGACAGGATTTAATAGGCTCTGTCTCCTGTGATGCAGGACTGAGGCTTAACTGATTATCTTTCAATCTGTAGCATTTGTATGTGCCATTCTCCAGTTCATTAGCAATACAGGAGGGCTCAGGGTTTAGTGAACTGTGTATAAGCAGAAGCTGTCCATAATCCAAGTGCATGTTTAAAGACCATATGAGATAGTAAGCTTTGTGTAGTAAGGACTCTAAATGTAAATTAGAATCCTGCCTGTCATTTATGAAGGAAAACTTCAGTACAAGCATCTTACTTGTGCAGACAATTGTTTTACTGGTTACTTTTTGTTTGAAGCCCACAAGCTGATGGTGGTGCTTTGAGAAGTACTTTCATTAATATTATTCTGTGTTGTCGTAATGGACTTTTATTCATACCTGTGTAAAAACAACTATGCTATAGTTACTACTTATTAAAGTACACTTGATTGGGCTCTTACCTTTTATGTCTGTGAAGTGTGAAATTTTCAGTTGTTAAAAAAGTCTTTTTGTGTACAGTGATTTTTTTGATGGCCTATAGTGTGACGTGGTTTTTTGTTGTTTATTCATTTTTGCACTTGGTGGTTTAAGACCCAGAATAATGGATTCATTATCTCAGATTTCTGTTTTTTGATTGTCATACTTACAGAATATATGTGTGAGGAGATTGTTTATTTGGTATGTGAGCACAGTATTTTAAGAGAATGAAACTGAGAAGTATCAAGTATAGTGGATGAAATTAATTGCCTTTTGAAATAAACTGAGATTGCTCTAAGTGTATGGGAATTTGGAAAGACCCCAAATGTAGCACAATGACTTGTCACTTTGTTGTAAATCAGAGAGCCAAAACACAATGCAGTTCTTGTAGAGAAAGACTGTTGTCAGAGGAAGGTTACAAGTTATTGAACCTAGGCCTAAAGGGAAATCTGAGAGTACAAATTTATCCATATTTACCAGTGCTAATCCAAAAAGAAAGAGTGACTGAACCTGATAGTGATAAGTAACAGTGATTAGAGAAATGTTTGCTGTGGTTCATTTCTTTTCTTGATCACTAGCTTTCTTTTCCTGCTATGCCATCAAAACATCTTTCCCCTTGGTCATTAATGACCTTGTCTCCAAACTGGTGCTTTTGTCCCTCATTTATGTGCCCTTCATGCAGCATCTGAGTTGACAGCTTCCTCCTCCCTCTTCCTTCCACTCTGTTTCCTTCCAGATCTTTCTCTATACATTCAGTGCAATTTTAAAAGCTGGTATTGTACCATGTTCGCCATTTTATATCTAGTTGAACACATTGCATTTTCATGGCTCACTTTAACGGCCATTACATGGACATACCATAATCTTAAAAACTATGAAGTCTTATAAAAGAAATGCTCATTTTAGGACACTTTTCTGGGGGGCTCCTGGGTGGCCCAGTCAGTTGGGTGTCCAGCTTCGGCTCAGGTCATGATCTCACAGTTCGTGGGTTCAAGCCCTGTGTCGGGCTCTGTGCTGACAGCTCAGAACCTGGAGCCTGCTTCGGATTCTGTGTGTGTCTCTCTTGCCCCTCTCCCACTTGTGCTCTGTCTCTCTCTGTCTCTCAAAAATAAATAAATATTAAATTTTGTTTTTAAAAAGAAAACTTTTTTTTATGTTGGCATATTACTTTTTTTTTTAATTTATTTTTAAAAATTTATTTATTTTAAATTCAAGTTAGTTAACATGCAGTGTTTATGGGTTTCAGGAATAGAGCCCAGTGATTCATCACTTCCATATATCACCCAGTGCTCATCCCAAGTGCTCTCCTTAATGCCAATCACGCATTTAGCCCATCCCCCCACCCACCTCTCCTCAATTTGTTCTCTGTATTTAAGTTTCATATGGTTTGCCTCCCTTTCCGTTTTTATCTTGATTTTCCTTCCCTTCCCCTATGTTCATCTGTTATGTTTCTTAAATTCCACATATGAATGAAATCATATAATATTTACCTTTCTCTGACTTTACATAGCATAATACACTCTAGTTCGATCCATGTTGTTGCAAATGGCAAAATTTCATTCTTTTTTGTTAATGTTTTTTGTTTTTAATTTATTTTTGAGAGAGAGAGAGAGAGAGAGAGAGAGGCAGTACATTAGTGAGGGAGGAGCAGAGAGAGAGGGAGAGACAGAATCTGAAGCAGATTTCAGGCTCTGAGCCATCAGCCCAGAGCCTGATGTGGGGCTTGAACTCATGAACCGTGAGATCATGACCTGAGCCGAAGTCAGACACTTAACTGACTGAGCCACCCTGGCACCCCAAGATTTCATTCTTTTTGATCACTGAGTAGTATTCCATTATATATATATTCCACATCTTCTTTATCCATTTATCAGTCAATGAACATTTGGGCTCTTTCCATAATTTGGCTATTGATAGCACTGCTGTAAACATTGGGGTGCATGTGCCCGTTCAAATCAGCATTTTTGTATCCTTTGGATAAATACCTACTAGTGCAATTGCTGGGCCGTAGGATAGTTCTATTTTTAATTTTTTGAGGAACCTCCATACTGTTTTCTAGAGCTGCTGCACCAGTTTGCTTTCCCACCAGCAGTGCAAGAGGGTTCCCCTTTCTCCACACCCTTGCCAACATCTGTTTCCTGAGTTATTTCAGCCATTCTGATAGGTGTGAGATGGTATCTCATTGTGGTTTTAATTTGTATTTCTCTGATGATGAGTGATGTTGAACATCTTTACATGTGTTTGTTAGTCATCCGAATGTCTTCTTTGGAAAAATGTCTGTTCGTGTCATCTGCCCATTTCTTCACTGGATTATCTGTTTTTTGAGTGTTGAATTTGATAAGTTCTTTATAGATTTTGGATACTAACCCTTTATCTGATATGTCATTAGCAAATATCTTCTTCCATTCCGTCGGTTGCCTTTTAGTTTTGTTGATTGTTTCCTCCCAGAATAGCTAGGGCAGTCAAATTGCCCTGCATCATAACTCTCCTGTGTTTTTTCTTTGGCGCACAGCTGGGATTCAAAACCCAAAGTCTTAAAGGACCTGGCATCACTCAGACTCACTCCCTTCCTCCTCCAGAGCAGAGCCTCTCTGCTGAAGAAAGACCCTTGGCTGGCACCTGCAAGGTCTTTTGTCCTTAGGGAGGCAGTAAACCCCCTTCCAAAAGTACTCCAGGAAGGGGACTGTTCCCTCCCAGTGTATCCCAAAGATCACTACACGACACTATGCACTCCAGGACCTCGTCCCTTCTCTCCAGGAGCATGCTCCACAGTTCTGCTCCAAAGAGAGTTGTGCACTTCCACAACCTCAGAGTTTGAGCTCCATCAGCTGTTTGCAAAAAAGAACTGAGACCTCAGTACTTCTCGTTCCCCTGTCCATGGGCCAGGGAGGTTTTCTTCTTGTGCTGTCTCAATGCTGCACTATCTCAACACCTCTCTGTTCTGTCTCTTCATGGAAAGGTTCCCTTTTCCTCCACAGCTAAGCTGTTTTTCTCTCTGCTGATTCACATCCATGCACCTCGTACTTGCCAAGCTGTCTCCCTACAGCTGTGAAGGTCCTTTGCCACTCTGCAGATCAATTTCCTGGGTGTTCCAAGTACTCTGACTTCAAAGCAGCTGTGTTTGAGGGGCAAGGAAAGCCCAGGGTCCCCTCTACTTCTCCACCATCTTAACTCTATCATTTTAGAAAACTTTTTATCATAATACAATATATTAAAATTATTTTGAAACCATGTGTAAGGAAGTGGAATAGTAGACAAAAGTTGTACAGTTTTACCAATTTACTTATAAATAAAAAATGAATGATGGGCAGTATTGAATATTATTGGAATAAACAAGGAAAAACACAACCTTAGTTAAGTCATTGGAACCTTTTTGTTTTCTTATCTATGAAATAACAGATTTCTACAGGTCTCTGAATTCCCTTCCAGTGTAATATTCAGTGACTTATGAATTAGCACATGCTGAGAAGTCTGCATCAACTTATTCCCTAAACCACAGTTGGTTTTCCTGATGGCTGTGATTACTATATAATGTACATACATATTAAAATTAATTTTAAAAGTGCCCTGTCCACTACTTTATTCATTTGTTTGTCATGTGGCACGGTTTTCTTTCTAGTGGATCTGAATGCTTGTCCTATGTATTTATCTAATTTCTGTATTTGTTGACATAGAATACAGAGACTATAATAAGTATGGTAAATTATTTTTATTTGCATTTGAAAGCATTCTACCCTTGGTGATTAATGATTATAAAGCTATGTTAAAAATGTGAATTTGAATACAGAAGAATACAGAGTTGTGAAAAAATTCATGTGTAAGTAACAATATATCCAATTAAAAATACTCCCTAGAATGGTCTGATATCAAATTGAAATTTCACATGTTTTTTTCCATTGAATTCAACAGCTTGTGATACTTGATTCTTATGCTTTGTATGAATTCTGAGTCATTTATTTTAGTATAAAAGTTGTGTATTATTAAGGAAGTTGAAAAAATCTATCCCCTGGTGCATCCATTTAGTTAAATATCAAGTCACACATTCTATTTACTTAAACCCATCTGCACTTACTTTACCAGGAACATATTTGGTTTGCGGCCTGTGGATTATGCAGACGGTGAAAATATGAAGTCACTATTGCTGCTACCAGAGGAGAATGAATCATCGTCAACTCGCCATTGCTCAGTAGTAAGTATGGATTAGGCTTTGGGAAATTTAGGTCTTTTATTGAAATTGATTATGGAAGGAACATAATACATAAATTTCCAGTTAGCAAATTGCTTTCAATCACCAAAAAATTATTGAACATTTTCTTTGTATTAGCTACTGTGAGTTCAAAGACTATTATAATCAGAATAAATCCATCAACAAATATTTATTGACTCCCATATATATTTTAGGGAGCATTCATACTGCAATCAGTGTGACAGATAGAACTCTTATTCTCAAGGAACTCACATTCTAATATAGATGTCTGTAAGACAGAGATGTCTGTAAGACAGATGTCTCTTACAGAGACACTCTGTAAATATGTAAACTAATGTAAATGAAATAATTTCAGGAACTTAAATTGTGTGGTTTGAAGATTTTGTAGAGTATAATTGAGTGGAGCTTGAGGGCTCCAGAAAAGGCACTGCATTAGCTGGAGTCATTGGAGGGCCTTTAGAGAACTGATGTTTGATTTGAAACCTGAATAAGGAGGAGGAGGTATCCAGGTGAACATCTGGAGGACAGGTGTTCCAAGCAAGTGTACAGGGTCCCTTAGTGGATGAGTGTGGCATATTTGAAGGTTAGAGAGAAGGTCCTACTTGACGGTGACTAGTCAGTGTCTAAGAGTACTGGAAACCGCTGAAAGGATTTAAAGCAAGGGAATGACATGATTTGGTTTATGTTTTAGGAAGTTCACTCTGGCTACTTTGTAATAAAGAGACTGAGGTGGGGCAAGAGTGGAGGCAGGGAGATCACTGAGGACTGTTTCATTGTGACAGGATGAGCTATCATGACCTCCTGGGTTAAGGTAATAGTGGAAATTACGAGAAGTATGAAGTTGAGTGTCTATTTTTGAGTTAATGGTACCATACTTTCTGATGGATTATATGTGAAGTGTGGATAAAGTAGAATTAATATGACTAGCAAAGGGGTAGTAGATGGTGGGGCCGTTTCCTGCTGTGGGGGAAGGAAATCAATAATTCTCTTGACCAATTTTATGTCTCTAAGGCAGCAAGTGGAGATCTTGAACAGGCACGTGAGTCTGTAGTTCAGGAAAGAGCTACAAGCTAGAGAAAGTGAAAAGAATGCTTATTCCATAGGAATTTACAGTTTAATGGTGAATATAGATATAAAAAGAGTTCATTACATACTGTAATGAATTTATAATAGAAGCCATAAAAATGTACAGGAGATCCACAGAGAAGGAAGAAGCTGATTCCACAAGGGATCAGAAGAGCTTCACAGAGAAGGTAACAAGAAAGCTTGTAAACTTTTAAAGGTAAAAGTTTTAGCAAGGTATCTAGTAGAATGCTGTTGGCTGCAGATAACAAAACATTTACTCAAATGCCTAAAGGCAGTATATTCTTTTATATAAAGGTAATCCCAATTTAGAATAGCTTTCTTGGGTGAGTTCAGCAATTAAATGGCTGCGCTAGAGACCCAAATTCTTTGTCTTTCTGCTTTGCCATCCTCAGGTTGGTGGCTTTGTCCTCACCAATCTCCCTCCAGTGGTTATAGGGTGATAGCCACAACTGCACATGTGACTGTGTCCACCATTAAAAGAAGGACTAAAACCCTTCCTAGAATCCTTCCACTGGACTTCCCCTTATGTCTTACTGGTCAGAACTGGTCACGCGGTTCGTGTTGACATACTTCATGGTTGGAGGCAGGGAAGGTTCTTGAAGAGTGGATATCTGGAAAAATGGGATTCTGTTAGCGTGGAGGAAGTGAGCATTGCCGCACTGCAGTCAGGTATACAAAGTGGGGATGGCAGTCCAAATCTGAGGAAACAGAACTCATAGACAAGGAAGCATAAAGAATCTTTGAAATCTGAGAAACTAGTTAGTGTGAGAGGAGCACAAGGTATATTATCAGAGAAGAACCAGAGGTCAAGAGTGAAGTTGAGATCAGAATGTAAAAGGCTTTGGCTCCCCCCAGGAGGAGTTTAGACATTACTACGCAACAGGGCACTCTTGTGCATTTTCAGTGTATTGGGACCGCAGAGGACAGCTGAGAGTGGGCCAAGACCAAAACCTGGTTAGGAGGCTGTGTGGTAAACAGAACTCTGATGGGAAATGGTGGTGTGATGTGGGCAGGGAGAGAAGAAGAGGGTTTTTCAAGAGAGGGGTGTGGTGGGTGCACTCAGCTGCTCAGATAGGGGAAGAGGAGAGAAAGGGATGAGTTCAGGTCAAAGATGTGGTCATAGCTGCTGTCGCAGGCTGGTTACCTTTGTGCTCTGACAACTGTTTATCTCCTGCCTTCTCCTGGACGTCAGCCCTGCAAGTGTGCACCAAGGTGGTTTTCATAATGAACTGCAGGAGAAAGTAGAAATCTTTCTACTTTACTAGTAGAAATTTACTAGTTTACAAAGAAGAAAGCTGAAACCTAGTATGATTTGCTCATGGTTAACGAGCCATTAAAAAAAACGGAAGAAAGAAAGTAGGGTTTTTTTGAATGGACTAGTGAGAACTTGAATTTCTTAAATCTTAGGTCAGTACTCATTCAGTTCCACCATACTTAATAGGTGTAAATTGGCATGTATTTATTCATTTGGACTTGAACTCTACTGGCAGAACATAGCATGACTGAGTTGTCATTTGCCAATGTTCCTTTTATGAAAAGCTGGAGAAGAATTACATCAAATGTGTCAAAAACAAAGATACCTTTACGGTGGTCTTGGAGTGTGAACATGGCGATGTCCTCAGAAAAGAGGAAGTTGTTTACCCCCCCTCAGTTCTACCCAGTTACTGCTGTGTTTTTATAAAGTGTAAGAAGCCTGTACCTTCTGCATGTCTCATGGACACGGCCTCACAGTATCATTATTACTATCTTCATGGTAGATTTCTGGTGAAGGAAAAGATAATGGTTATATGGTAAGTCCTAAGGTGAAAGGGTTGTGTCCTTCTGGAATCTGTCTTCCCTCAGCTGCTGCCAGACCCCCTTTCACTCATCATTTTTCAGCCACGTTGCACCGCCTCACTGTTTCTAGAATCCACCAGCATGCTCCCATTTCAAGTCCTCAGCACCAGCTGTTTTCTCTGACAGGGACAATTGTAGGGAACTGGACATAGATGTGGCACTCTGCATCACTCCCTTTAAATCCCACTCGGGTGTCGTCCTATCCAAGAGGGTTCTGTACTACTGTTTCTCAAGTAGCAGCCTCCCAGGGCTTTGTATCCTCCCAACCCTGCTTTATTTTCCCTTACCACTGATCATTTGACAAAATACATTTTTATTTTATTGGGTTTCTACCCTCCCTTCCAGTTAGACTATAACCTGCATGAGGTCAAGGACTTGCCTCTTTTGTTAATGTAGCAACCCCAGTACTGAGAACAGTGTCTGGCAAATAGTAGGTGCTCTCAATAAATGTATGTTAAATGCATGAGAGAGTACTAGAGGGCCCTCCCTGATACATGCTTGCTCCTAAAACCAGGACAAGTGCTTAATAGCTGAGTCTGAATTCCTTCAGATTTGTGATTTCCAAGTCCTGGGAGCTGCTTCAGGAAGAGCATCATGTGGAAGGAATTGGGTGATAAGTGTGTGGGGTTTGAGTGTCTTTACTTCCAATCTAGAATTTTTGTTTCATGGTTGTTGGAAGGCATTGTTTGAAATCTGAGAAGCTATCTCTAGTGACTTAAAAGGCTGTTGCTGTGTTCATTTTGTTACTTCTCTGCCCATGCTCCTTTTGAGTAGCATTTTTATCCTTTTTCTTTTCATAATTTCAAACCCTATTTTTTATAAACATTAATTAAGAATTTAAGAAAAATTTTCATAAGAGTTTAATGCCATGTACATAGCAACTAATATCTATAAAATCAGGGTATTGAACCCTTGGATGTGTTCTGAACATCTTTTGAACCTCATGGTGAATAACCTCTGCTTATTCAAACCACGTGCCTCCTCACCCACAGCTCCTGCCCCCAACAGTTGTGTGGCTTTGGTGGCTGTTTGCTTTATGTTGTTGTTGTTGTTGTTGTTGTTGTTAATAGTATTCCTTAACTATGAGAAATTAGTGTCGTTTTCTATTTTTTGTTCAGACTTACAAACGATGATAGGAAAATGCTTGACCCACTTTGGTGCTCTTCTCAGGCTGATGGAGATAGTATCATATGCTATATATATAGAATTGATATCTTTTCACTCTTGTATTTTGTACAGAGAACTCATTTAGCTGAAGTGGAGTTACATAAACTGGAAAGTAACGTGTTCCATTTAGAGCTATTTTTATGGCACATATTTGTATAACTGACAATTATTGAATCACTATTTTTTACTATTATTTAGTAATTGAATGATCCATCAAGTGCACTACACTATTTTCATCTTAGGGAATGTTTACAGTGTTTAGGTTAGACATGGTAAAAGCACCTTATAACTTAGTGAATAGGAAAGATAACATATACAGAAATGTGATGTCAATATGTGTGTGATGTGTATAGCATGTCCAGTCAGACCTTTGCAACTTGAACCTCAGATGAATAATTCAGGAAACAACATTTTTTTGAGAAAGAGAGCGAGCATGTGTATGCGAGTCAGGGAGAAGCAGAGCAAGAGGGAGAGAGACTCTTAAGCAGCCTACATGCTCAGCAATGTGGGACTCAGTCTCATGAATATGAGATCATGACCTGAGCAGAAATCAAGAGTGACACGTTTAACCAACTGAGCCACCCAGGTGCACTTAGGAAACGGAACTTTTTTTTTTTTTCTTTAATTTTTTAAAAAATGTTTATTTATTTTGAGAGAGAGAGGACAGAGTGCAAGTCGGGGAGGGGCAGAGTGAGAGGGAGACACAGAATCCGAAGCAGGCTCTAGGCTCCAAGCTGTCAGCACAGATCCCAACGCGGGGCTCGAACCCACAGACCATGAGATCATGAACTGAGCTGAAGTTGGATGCCCAACTGACTGAGCCACCCAGGCGCCCCAGGAAACTGGACATCAACTTTAGTTTTCAAATAGTTTTCAAGTTTCAAGACTCAAGTGCTGAATATCGCCATTAGAAAAACCTTTCATAGAAATTTTTTTAAAATGTTGTGTATGTACTTACTTAATACATGGCAGAATTTCATTGAATATATTTTGAGCGAATGAATGATTAGAATCGATCTGTTTATAGATGTAGGTAACAACTTAGTGTTATAGGGTACGGCATTAGACTATGAATTATCACTACATTGATATGTGAATATTTAAACACTAACTTTCTCTAATCTAGTTGTTGAACTGCACTGGTGATCAGACCATACTGTTTCACTTTGTTCTTCAGAGCTTTTGAGAACCCCAAAATCCCATGCATACAAAGTCACACACGTTGGAGGGCCTTCTGTCTTGTATTTGAAAATTACAGTACTGTGTTTGGCTTTTTATTCTTTAACACAATAGTGCTGATTTACTTTTTGTTTTCTTCTTTGCCGGGACATTGCTTGTCTTTTATCAGGTAGCTTTTGGCTGACTCACTCCAATTCCATTTGTTAAATTCTCTTGGCTGCTGTTGAAGACATTAGCTCATTGTTTCTTTGAATCTTTCACTTGATGCTATCCATTGGTGTTTTCTCTTTATACTTGTTGTTTTTGTCTCCTGGAAGTTCTACTTCTTTCTGTACAACTGAAAATATTGGTCTTTGTTAGAGCAATTCTTTTTCATAGCTGCATTGAGGTATTACTGTTGGTGGATCTAGTCTATCTTCTGTATTTTCTTGTCTGTTTTAATTGTCTTGGTTTTGATAGGTAACTGTTTTGATGTTAAGAATTTGTTTTCTTGGGACACCTGGGTGGCTCAGTCGGTTGAGCGTCCAACTTCGGCTCAGGTCATGATCTCGTGGTCTGTGAGTTTGAGCCCCGCGGCGGGCTCTGTGCTGACAGCTCGGAGCCTGGAGCCTGCTTCGGATTGTGTCCCCCGCTCTGTCTGCCCCTCCCCCACTCATCCTCTGTCTCTCTCTCTCTCAGAAATAAACATTTAAAAAAATTAAAAAAAAAAAAAGAATTTGTTTTCTGTTTTTGAGCTCAGTGTTGTTAGACGCTTTACTGTTCTTTGATTTATTTTTTATTTTTTTTAACATTAATTATTATTGAGAGATAGGGAGATACAGAGCATGAGGAGGCAAGGGGCTGAGAAATGGAGAGACACAGACTCTGAAGCAGACTCCAGGCTCTGAGCTGTCAATACAGAGCCTGACGTGGGGCTCGAACTCACAAACAGCGAGATCATGACCTGAGCCGAAGTCGGACGCTTAACTGACTGAACCACCCAGGCGCCTCTAGTGTTCTTTGATTTTTTTACATAATCTCAGTTTAAAATGAAAAGACCAGGGGTGCCTTGGGTGGCTTAGTCGGTTAAGCCCCTGACTTTTGGTTTCAGCCCAGGTCATGATCTCATGGTTTGTGAGTTTGTGCCTGGCATCAGGCTTCATGCTTGCAGTGCAGAGCCTGCTTTGGATTCTCTGTCCCCCTCTCTGTGCCCCTCCCCTGCTTGCACACACTCTCTCAAAATTAAAAAAAAAAAAAAAAGACCAAACCAAGTTTAACTTTAGTAGAATAAGTTAGTGGAGGGGAGATAGGGAATTAATAATTTTAAGTGGGTGTTTTGGGTTACTTAAGAAAAGAAGGTGGAACTCCTCACTGGCTTAGTCGGTAGAATATGCAACTCTTGATCTCAGGGTCGTGAGTTCGAGCCTCACGTTGGGTGCAGAGATTATAAATAATTTTTTTAAGAAAGGCTTACTGGTGACAGAATGAAGTTATAAAATTCTGGAGAGATCCAGTTTAGAATCAAGGAAACAAGATGCCCTGCGTTTACATTACTATTTAGCATATTATTCTGGGGTGAGGTGGGGAGGAAGGACTATAAATTATTCAAATGCATTGAGCATTAGGTTCTGAGCCACAATTCGATGGAAATTATGGGGAATTACTAGATAGAGGAAGATAAATACTGAGATTCAAACTTCTATCAAGTGAAAGTTAATAGGTTTCTTTAGTTTTTAAATGATTTTAACACTGTGGTATCTCCCCTTTCATTAATAGACAAACACTGGTCAGCGTAGGGATGGACCTCTCGTGCTTATAGGCAGCGGGCTTTCTTCAGAACAGCAAAAAATGCTCAGTGAGCTTGCAGTGATTCTTAAGGCTAAAAAATGTGCTGAATTCGACAATACAGGTGAGGATTTTTATATACTTACTTATTTTTGTCTGAAAAAAATTTTAAATAGGCAATCCTATTTTATTTGTAGAATTCCCCTCATCAATTATATGTTTTAATCATTGGGGAATGGCAGTATACTTTGAATCTTATAATCTAAAATGTTTTTACAGACCTAATTTAGTCAGGAAATGTAAAGTTTAAAGCTTTGCACATATTTTAGGACAGAACAGTGTGTCAGAAGGGCAAACTTATGTGTTTGCTAATGACAAATAAATTGTGTGCAATGTAATACTTTAATTCTTTAATTACAATTTGAAAATAAAAGAAAAATATATGTTAATGTGGCTTTAAGATACATGGTTTATGATCTGGTTTTTCATGTTGTTGGTCAGGATGGAGAGTGATACTTAGTTTAAAAAGTCTTATATCTAAGTATACAAATGGTTGCTTTTGAAGAAAATTCAGATTATGAAGCACAGACTAGTTATAATCATTGAAGAATTTTTTTGGTATATATTTGTTTCTGTTACTTCTTTTTTTGTATTCTAGTAACTCATGTCATTGTTCCTGGAGATACAGTTCAAAGTACCCTAAAATGTATGCTTGGGATTCTCAATGGATGTTGGATCTTAAAATTTGAATGTAAGTATTAGATTTGGGAGAACTACAAAATGAATTGAGTAGATTAATTTCATTTAAAAAAAAAATTTTTTTTTAATGTTTATTTATTTTTGAGAGAGAGACAGAATGTGAGTGGGTTAGGGGCAGAGAGAGAGGGAGACACAGAAGCAGAAGCAGGCTCCAGGCTCTGAGCTGTCAGCACAGAGCCCGATGCGGGGCTCGAACTCACGAGCTGTGAGATCATGACCTGAGCTGAAGTCGGATGCTCAACTGACTGAGCCACCCGGGCACCCCAATTAATTTCATTTTTTATGGTGTACTACTGCCAATAATTATTCAAGGAACTTAACGCTAATTTTTCTTACCTCTGGTTAGTCGCTGCAGTTTGAAAAAGCTTCCTTCCTATGTTGGTGGTATTGTTTAGATGTTCTTGATGAGTGTCCACAGAATTTTTTAGTCTTTTTTAAAGTCTTCTTTTTCACAATAGGAACTATTTTAATAAAGAGTAAATGGGTTTTAAGCTTCCAGCAATCCAACAATATATGTAACTTAAACACATTTTAAATATACTACCATGACGTGAAATAATTTGTTGCTTTTGCCTTATGATTTCTAAAAACTGTGTATGCTTTCTTAGTGATCCAGTATATTCTAGGAAGCTGTTAGGAGTTAGACTGCCTTGTACTCCCTGATTTGGGGCGATTGCACCAGACATTATCCAAACTCTTACCTGCTTCTGGTTGGTCCAGCACCACCACCTGCAGAGCTGCCTTCTACCTCCCCTGCTCTCACTTGTTTGCTTTTCCTGACCTTGGATTCACTTAGGACTTCAGACAGAAAGAAAGCTCATATGGAGTTACTTCCTATTCTTCAGTAGCTGAAGTATCTACTTTTGATACGATGGCTGAAGTAGGACAATGTGTATACCTTTTGTGTTAACTAATTTTTTAGAAAAGAGTAATGGCTGTAAAGAGGTTGCCCAGGGAGTCTTGTGATGATGCAGCTGAGCGTCTGGACCCCAGTGGTGGGTACATCACACAGGGCTACACATGTGATTGAATTGTATAGACCTGCACACACTCGTGTGCACGCATGTAGCTGAGTGCGTGTATAACTATGAAATCAGAATAAGCCCTATAGGTTGTATCAGTGTCAGATTCTTCTGTAGTGTGTGGGGTGTTAACATTGGACACTGGAGGAAGGGCGCATGGGACATCTCTGCATCCTCCTATGAATCTGTAATTATTTCAGTTAAAAGTTAAAAGTTAAAAAAGAGTAGTATTTTAGATGAAACTTTCTTTGTAAGAAGCGAATGATGGATTAGAATTAGCTTTAAGAAACTTTATGTTATGGCTTTGTGCTTTGAAGGTTTTATGATAGAAATGCTTGATTTACCAATATCTTAATTGTGTTATTAATTTAATCTCAGTTTGAAATTAATTTGGTTTGTAGAACAGTTTCCCTTTAGCAGTTGGTATTCATGTCCTTTTTAAAGGCAGCCGCCACTCTCCTTGCGATGCCCGTGTCCACCCAGAGGTCAGACCCAGCTGAGGCTACGACTAGCACTGCCACTCATCTGTTCTCGTCCCTAACTGTTACTAGTCTCTCCTTTGGTCTCTCCTGGTCATGGCCAATTTAAGAAGTATAATAAGCAATTGGACTGGGTTATTACGTACATAGAAAAAAAATTTCTGCTTTACTCTTATTTTTGAACCTCTTTTTACCTTTCAAATCTGTGGCAAGTTTTATTGGGCTTCAGTCATTTTAAAACATTGATTTAAAATGGTTCCATGATGGTAGATGCTGTTTTACTGAACCTGCTGCAGAAATTTTGCCAGTGGTTATCAGAAGGAGTGGGTTTTCATAATAATAAGGTCTTAACAATGAAGAAGTCGTGTGAAATTTTGAATGTTAAGGCATTGCCGGTTAAGTCTAGTTCTTGTGAATATGTTCAACTTGCATCTAGTTAAATATACAGGCTACGTGATTGGTTTCCATAAAATCTGCCTTTAAGAAATGGAAGTTTTGTCAGTTTAATGGCTTAGCCATGTCATTTTTATAGAATCACCATGGACTCAAACTGACTCAATAGTGTGCCATTTGGTGATTCTCAGTCGTGAATAACACTCCAGTGTCAGTGCTTCTGTGGGATAAGGGATGCATGGGATCTCTTACTGATTTTAAGACAGTTACTGTAAATAGTCACTGGGTGTATCAACAGAAGGCAAGAAACTGCAAATACCTTCTCTTCTAGTCTTTATTTCTCACTACATTGATCTTAATGTCAGACGTGTCAGTTTGATTTTTAAAAATGTTCAAGTCTATTCAAAACTGTCTGAAAACATCCACATTGAAGAAAGATGAGGTGAACCAAAGCTTTCAAAATTAATTGTAAAGATTTATGACTTATTAAAACTAGGTCTTGTGTTTGAAGATATCCATTAGCTTGCTGGTAGACAAAATCTTTATTGGCTTAACTATACAGAAATGTCACTATTATCTTTTTATGGGATTTTCCATAAACCAAGAAGATTCAAGTGGGATTTTTTTGTTTTTTTTTTTTGAGGGGAAGTGGCACAAGGGCGGGAGGGAGAGAAGAGAAAGCGAAAGAGAAAGAAAGAGAAAGAAAAAAGCAAGCAGGGCTCACCTGAAGTAGGGCTCATGTACACCTGAAGCAGGCCTCAAGCTTATCCAAAACAGGGCTTGAGCTCTCCCAATGTGAGACTCGAACTCATGAACCATGAGATCATGACCTGAGCCGAAGTCAGATGCTTAACAACTGAACTACCCAAGAGTCGTCAAGAGGAAATTTTATCTAAACTTTTCTCTGTGGATAATTGACTCATTTAACAAATTAAACAAATTTGAACACACGAACACTAGAGAATTACTGCTAAATTTAATTATTGGATATTTTCTGTTTAACCATGTTTTGTCTTACTTGGTCCATCTCTTATTTTTTCCCATGTGATATGTGAGAGTATATTACAGTGTCGTAGTTAATGCATATACCAACAAAGATTCTGAGATTAAGCCATAGTGATACTGTTGTACCAGCCATCTGTTTTGTAGTTTTTATTTCGTAGAAATGGGAAATAGAGATAGGAAAAGTTCCTTAAGATTAAATTTGAGGGCTTACGCCCTGGTCTGGTGCCAGTTCCTCACAGGCAACGTAGAACCATCATTGTCCAAAGGTTGTTAAAACATGTCTAGAATGAAAAAAATAGAAGATGCATGAATACGTAATTTTTATCGCCCTTCTAGACTGTGAGTAAGGTGGCACTGCGTGCTAAAGATGTAACCTAGCCTTCAAAAGGGGGAAACCTCTTTTACTGACCTGTCCTTGTAGTACCCTGCTTTCAAAATTTCCTCCAGCCTAACCTTTAAAAAAAAATTTCTTTTGCCTTTTCATTTCTCATCTCAGTGTGAAGAGGAGAGCAGATGGCTGTCATCTTTTCTTAAGTAATCTCTCTCTCTTGCCCACTCTCATCTCAGTTTAAATACAGTTGCTGCTGGAGAAGGTTTGAAATTCCTTAGCACCAGAGGGCATTGCTGGGGGAACGTGCCCAACATTTTACATTGGGCTGGCGTCTGTGAGGTGAGGAGGCACCACATAGGGTACTTTGTTTTTGCTTTTGTTTTTGTTTTAGTTGAGGACGATGGAACCTAAAAGACAATCGTTATACCATCATATAACCTCGTAGTCAGGTTAACAGACTCACACTTTTCCATTACAATGTTTCTTCAAATTGTATTCACTTCAATAAAATAGAATCTGTTCAGTTCTATTTAAACTTTGCTAATTACCAAAAAGTAAATATACCAAAGCATTCTATCAACTAAGATTGATAGGCAACTTCATGCTTACAGAAATCCTTCACCAAAAATGCTCTGAGGATTATTTTTTTGAAAGAAGTAACATCTTTTGGGGCACCTGTGTGGTCCAGTTAGGTAAGCCTTTGACTTCGGCTCAGGTCATGACCTCACAGCTCGTGAGTTCGAGCCCCGCACCGGGCTCTCTGTGCTGACAGCTCGGAGCCTGGAGCCTGCTTCGGTTTTTGTGTCCTCCTCTCCCTGTCTGCCCCTCCCTCATTCATGCTCTGTCTCTCTGTCTCTCAAAAATAAATAAACATTAAAAAAAAAAAACAAAAAAAAAACATCTTTTGATCTAATAGCCCCACTTCTGAGAATTTGTCCTAAGCCAGAAATACGGAAGAAATACGGAAAATAACATTTTCATTGTTATTTGTAATAGCAGGACATAGGGGGAATAAATATGAAAGAATTAAGAAAAGTTTAAAGATAGTTTCTGAAAAAAAATCATGTTATTGTACGATAATGGTTACATTTGAAGTATTATAAAAAAGGATTGTTTACATTTTAAAAAAGCATAAAACAATTATATCTTCACTTTTAACCCTAGATAAATGTGTGAAAGCATACAGGCAAAGGAACAATCAAAAGAAAACTGGTGGATTAATAGGCAGAGTCCTATTTGTAACACTTTTGAAAACAATGTGTGTCGGTTGAGTGAAATCCATGCTCTCTGGAAGAAATTTAGCTTCTCAAATTTGAATAACAATTAGAAAGTATATCTTCTTTTTCAACTTTCCAAAGATTAATTGTATAGGTAAGAGCTTCAGTGTTTATCAGGAAAGTTAGAACCTGTGTGTACATTTCTGTAGTCTAACATGCCAGATCTTTTACACCTGTTCTCTAGACTACCAAGGACATTTTGTTATGGTGATTGTCCTGCCAATCAAAGAGGAAATTCCTACATACATAAACTTTAAATATATGACTAAAAAAGAATACCAAGTACGAATTTTTAAATTATTTTATTAAGAAGAGGTTTTGGATATTAGACTGAGTTTGATCTTTAACCACAACTCTAAAAAGGGAATTATTTTGATATTATGAATAATACAGGGTTTTAGAATTGATACCCATATTTTGCCTAAGAAAATTTTATGATACAGCCTATAATACATTTTTAAGATAGAATTTGACCTGCTTCTCAATATACGTTAAGTAAAATAAATAAATTCAGCATACTACCCCATGAAGAAATCTGTTTTTATATATAAATATGTTTGTAGTTAGAATACTGGCCTAAAAAGTAGCCAGAAATAGCCAGTTGTTAACTGGTATTTATATAGAATTACAAAACCTAATGATCTGCAGTTGTGTTTCCTGTGATATCCCAAGTCTAGATGTTGATGATGGCCTGAGTGGAACACTGAGCTTTTATTTTATATTTTCAGCCTTCATTTCATTGTCCTTCCACTCTTTTCTGTGGCATTTTGTAATATGGGACTTATTTCTTCTTGTACTGGCCACCCAGGTTTTCAGAAATTGCAGGGAGAGCATAAGTTGTTTTTCCATTTTTTTGTCACAGTTGTGTAAGGTTTCCTGTGATGATTTCCTTTTTTCTAAAGTTTAGTGATATCATAGGCTCTTTGCTTAAAAAGCGCAACTGAAAAGCATTTGAAAAATAAATTATTTTGTTTGTACAATTTGGATATTCATTTTTAATAGAGTCAGAGGGTAAATTCTTCAATATTTATTTTACTAATATTTTGAGTTCCATAAGTGTCCACTTTGGATATAATGACGTATTTATTAGGACTTAATTTTGACATAGAATGATGTTTGATTCTGTATTTTATTTGTTTATTTTTTTAGGACATTACATGTTGGCTGAGAGTGATCTTTAATTCTGAAATTTTCAGTGCTATTTCAGCTATGGATAGCTCCAGAAAAATAGGAGTTCTTTAAAATAAGGGTTTATTTACTGCTCTAGGTTTTGAAGAAAAAGAGCAGATTCTATAGCCCTTCATGGAGGGGTAGTTTCCCCCTCTGGACATTTAACAGATCTCCATGTGAAAGCTTTATTCCATCTTCATTGTATTCTGTAATCATTTGTGTATAGCTGTGGTTTCAAGGACCTCTTTTTTCCTACTCCTTCCCATTTCCATGATGTAAAACTAGATTTTTTCCCCCTTCTAAAACTAGATTAAGATAAAGCTGATTAAGCTTAGTATAGATTCACAAACATCACCAGCGGTTTGTGAAAATACACATTCATTGATATATGTGATGTTATGAGATGTAGGAGGTTAAGAGTGGTTACTAGAGATTTAGAATGAAGGAATATTTTTCTGTATAGTACAAGCTTCTCTTAAAGCCATTGTAGCCCAGAATCCATAGGCTGCATTACTATGCAAAGATTCCAGGCTTTACTAAGGTAGCCAGAGCTCCCTTAATGACTGAGTTAATGACTTTGAGTTAAGCAGCACTTGGGGAATTGAGCTGCTTTCCCATATATAAAAAAGTAATAAGATCGGGGCCAAAGGAAAGCTTACCTGAAATAGTAGACATGGTCAGGAATATATCTGGGTTAAAAGAATTTCTGAGTTTTAAAAAACCGGTACTTCATTCCTATATTTCTGAAAATGGTAGTTTCAGTCAAAATCCCAAAGCAATGAACATGTGAAAAGGAAGAAAGGATCTAAACTTTTTATAAGGATAGTGGCTGGACACATTATAAAGTATCTATCATTCCGGCATATGTAGAAATCTGTGTTTACATAAATAACATAGCTTATTTACCTAGTTATTTCAGTTTGGAAATTATTAGCTGAGAAAGCTAATAAGTGGTCTTGTATATGCTGCTTATTTCTTCAAAAGAGAGGATAAAGGATAAGTTCTTTCTGCTGAACTATTTTAGTGACGGATGATGAAATAATGACGACTTTGCCAAGTACATGGTATAAACATAACACATTTTTTGGTTAAATTTTAAGAAGTATCTTTTAATTGGAGGAAAGTGGCCTATTTTTAAAGTTTTTTTTAATGTTTATTATTTTTGAGATAGATAGCAAACAGGGAAGGGGCAGAGAGAGTGAGAGAGAGAATCCCAAGCAGGCTTCTCGATATCGGCACAGAGACCAACACAGGGCTAGAACCCACAAACTGCGAGATCATGACCAGAGTGGAAATCAAGAGTCAGACGCTCAACCGACTGAGCCACCCATGTGCCCCAGAAAGTGGTCTATTTTTAAATTTTGACATACATATAGAGAGAATAAGCATTACAGTATATATTGTATTTTGGATGATTTTGTGTCAGTGGCTGTTATGAAAGTTCTGATACTTTGTTTAACACAGAAGATGGGTTTAAGAATTTTTGCTGCAGTTTGCTTAACTTTTTATTGAATAAATAAAAATTTGTAAATACCATCCATTGTTTTGACTTGTTAATTAGGTCATATTTTGCCTGGTAGATTCTTCCATTTCATTGATGATGTTAATGTCTCACTTTAAATTGCTGAAAGTTTCTTTCTTTTTTTTTTTTTTTTACTTTTAGGAAATCTTGGTTTACCTCAAAAGAGGTTCACTAGAAAATTGATACGAATTTGTAATTTTTGTAAATGTTGAGAAGAGTAGCAACTTAGGCATCAGATTAAGTAAAATCATTGATTCACTAAAAACAAAGCCAAATGCATTGTTCGCCCCATACCCCCTCCCCCAGGATAGTCGGCACTTTTTGCCATTTGTTATACTTTTTGCTAATCTCTTAAAAAATATGGATCCTCCTACTTAGTCATCTACTAAGTGGTTATATGACTTATTGTAAGAGAGGTACAATACCTTAAATCTGTGTAGAAAATGCCTGGCATTTCCTTAGATGCTTCATTTTTTTTTTTTTTTTTTTAAACAAAGAGTAAAGCTTAAAGAAGAAAAAAGATTAAAAAAACTGCTCTAGGAATTGGAAGATATCAGAGTTCTCATCTCCATTGTGTCACTGAGAAAACTGCTTAAATCTCTTAAGACTTCAGTCTCTATCTGAAATGAAGAGGTCGATTAGACAAAGCATCAAGAGTTTCAAATTGGCAGCCTGAGGACCAGAGCAGATACGACTTATGTGGACCAGCTCTGTCCCATGTAGCCATTCAAGTTTCAAGTTTCAAGTTTCCTGTACATTTCCTAGTGGTTGCAGTCTCCCCAGCTTCCTACCACTTAACATGATGTTCCTCACACATTTACCTAATCTGAGGGCCCTCGGAGACACTCGAGTTGCAACCCTTGGACTAGATGTCACTCCTGACTTTCAAAAATTGATGTTTTCTGTGCTGTGACAGCAATTAACAATACTTAGTCATCATTCAAACATGTTATTAAAGACCTGGACACTATTCTTTAATTTTCAGGGGGAAAATGCTTTATTTTGTTCTTTAACTTGATATAAGTGGCACAGAGAGTTGGCAGATTGTTGCTTAGAATAAGAGTACATCAGAGGAATGTATTCTTAATTCAACTCACTAATTAGAGCAATGGATTTTCCTGTCTTACCCTATAGAACTGTACTGAGCATCTGCTATAAAGCTGTAAGTTTTATGATTTGGGGCACCTTCCCACTACAGAAGCACTGAAACAGCCATGCTGCCCTGTTTGTGACTGCCCTGGGCAGTTTGTGACATTCTTGTCTGCTGATTGATACTAATGCCAGCACGGTGCCAGGATCAAAAGATACCAGTGTAATAAATAGGCTTTTTTGACAGTTTAAATAATCAACCAAATAAATTTGCAAAATGGGTAAGCAGCCGGCATAGGCACAGCCCATTTATTTATCCTTGTAGTTAGACATTTGCCATTCACTTGTTACAGTAGTTACCATGGGAGTATTCAGTCCTTGACTTTATATGCTGGCATGTTCATCTAAAGATACTGATAGGAATGTTCTGCAGAGCTATAGGAAAGGAGGTTTAGGAAGGCGGGGCGGGGGGGGGGGGGGCGGGGCTCATGCTGAAGAGATAAGAAGTAAAAAAAAATATTCACATGTAAAATAATGAGTTTAAGGTAAGTCCACGATTTAGATTGCTAATGTTTTTTAGGTTGGTTTTTAATATAGAAACAGTATATGATGTAAGCACACTGGCAGTGTCTCTGGTATGATACTTTGACCTAGTCAAAATTTTTGAGACTCCTTTTCAATAGACAGTACATATTTTAATATTAGCTCCATTAGAAAGATAGTTTTTTACTCAGTGGGCAATTATTAAAAATTACAGTATTTTTGGGGCGCCTGGGTGGCGCAGTCGGTTAAGCGTCCGACTTCAGCCAGGTCACCATCTCGCGGTCCGTGAGTTCGAGCCCCGCGTCGGGCTCCGGGCTGATGGCTCGGAGCCTGGAGCCTGCTTCCAATTCTGTGTCTCCCTCTCTCTCTGCCCCTCCCCCGTTCATGCTCTGTCTCTCTCTGTCCCAAAAATAAATAAAAAACGTTGAAAAAAAAAAAAAAAATTACAGTATTTTTAAAATGCAATTTTTATGCAATGCAGAAACCCAACAGTTTTTATAGAACCATTATATTTATGATAAGTTAGTGAGAATAATAAGATTCAGAAATTCATCATAACAAACTTGGCTAAATATGAATTTTGTATTAAAAACATTGGGAGAAGGCACACCAAAGCATAAGCAAAACTAACAAATTAATAATCACATGATAGGGAATTATAGATATCCCAGAGTTGAATGTTGAATTTGAATATACGTTAATAGTCCCAGGTTAAGAAAAAAGTTCAGTCTCTTGACAGAGCTCTGCTTTTGGAGAGATGGAGAATTCGGTTGTTAAAATCTTCTGACTTTTATATATTAAAGCAGCATCTTGGATCATCTCTATTGAAACATCTCTAAAGCATTTGGCATATTCTCCAAGTTGTCCGTGGACGGGAGACTTCAATTGTGTACCTGTCAAATCCCAGACCTGTCCCAGGCTCTGGGACAAGCACTGTAGTGTCCCTACTGGGTGCCCAGCTGAGCTAGGTGTGTGGACCCACTGAAGAATCTAACAGGAGGGTAGACCTAGGACTGGAAATGAGAGGTGCTGCTGGTAGGCCCTCAGGTTCAAACCATTGTGGGCTGCACTACATGAGGGACTTTTTATTCACCTTCATTTTGGTAATTGGTATAAATAAAAATTTAGATTTGTATAATTGCTGTGAACAGCGTATTGATTTAGGTTTCTCAGAAAAGAAACTAAAATTAGTGTTCAGTACTACTTCATTGTTCAGTCCTCTGAAGGAAAGATTTTTTTATATTTTCTTTACGTGGAAAACATTTTTAATCATATTTTGTTTTAACATAAATAAGGTGTCTGTTTCTGTTTCAGAACAATACTTAAAACAGTGATGGAGAAGAAAAGTCATCTAGGTAAATTGTTTCAGTAAGAAACAAATACTTGATATTTATTTTCCTCTTATCCTTTTTTTTTTTTGTTGTTGTTAGGGGTGAAAGCATGTCTACAAAGAAAAGCATGTGAACAGGAGGAAAAGTATGAGATTCCTGAAGGACCACAGCGAAGCAGGCTCAACAAAGAACAGCTGGTATTTTTCTTTTGTTACTACTTTCATTGTTCTTATTATAACTTTATATCATCACCATCAGGAAAAACTTCTCTTGCCCTTTCAACAAGTACAGGTGACTGATTAAAATTTTAATTGTGCTTATTTCAAGCACTTGATTCTGAGAGATGATCACAATGAGCAGTAAAATCCAGAAGGTGATAATTTCATACTGTTAATGGATTGTTGGCATCTTGAACATTCCCATAAACCTTTCAGAATCTGGGGAGAAGTCTCAGATGCAGAAAGTCACTTGAAAGAAGACTTATGGCTGCTGCTTGTATTGAGTTCCCATATGTCTTTATTGCCACATACTGCAGGTTTAATGGATGCTATTCCATTATCCTGTGTACATATATATATTAGAAATGACGAAGAAGAATTTTCGCAGAAGACAACTGTGAAACTTTTTTATTCAATAGAACACAAAGAAATGTGTTTCATAGCTAATTGGATCCCTAGCCATGGCATCATAACATACTCTACCCCAAGGAATATGTATCTGGAACCCTGGAGGCCACCCTCCCGCCAGGACTGTCCTGGAGACCTGAGGTTGGTAACATATAGAGACCTGAGTAAGGATGGGCAGAACTGGATAAAGATCCAGAGAAATGATGTTACTCCTATAATTTTATTAAATGTAGCCCAGGATCCCTGAAGTACATTTCAGATACCCTAGGAATTCTTGAGGCTTTAAGTCCCACCAAATATGAATAACATTCTGTTAAAAGAAGTGTGATGAGCAGTGTTTGTTTGCTTTTTAAAATACATACCCGCACACACTCATTCCCACATGCATACGCAAAGCACACCTAAAATCTGAAGGGGGGAAAGTACCTGAGATGGTGACTCAAGGAAGCAATCATAAATAGGAAATCTATAAAGCGAAGTCTTTTTCCTGACCCAATAGTGTACTTGAAATGCAGCTTATCCCAGCACTTCTTTGAAGCAGCTTCTTAACTGCTCATGACTATTTATCTTTATTTTCCTCATTCCTATGCAGTGTTTTTAAATGTTTTCATCTGCTTTTAACAAGTTTTTTCTTGTTATTTCAGTTGCCAAAGCTGTTTGATGGCTGCTACTTCTATTTTGGGGGAGCCTTCAAACACCATCCAAAGGACAACCTTGTTAAGCTTGTCACTGCAGCTGGGGGCCAGGTTCTCAGTAGAAAGCCCAAGCCGGACAGCGACGTGACTCAGACCATCAATACTGTCGCGTACCATGCGAAAGCTGACTCCGATCAGCGCTTCTGCACGCAGTATATCATCTATGAGGATCTGTCTAACCATCGCCCAGAGAGGGTGCGGCAGGGCAAAGTCTGGATGGCTCCTTCCAGCTGGTTTATAGATTGTGTGATGTCCTTTGAGTTGCTCCCTCTTGACAGCTAAATATCGCACCAGATTAATGTTTCAAATTGAACTTACACAGTGTGAGAACCAGCCATTGCACTGTTTTCATCATATACATGTTTACAAATAGGTAGACTCATTCATGCACGTTTTTTCCTTGAATTAAAAAAGAAAAAAAAAAACTTATGCCAGATTAGGAATTCATTCTGTGTTTGCCATTTAGATGCTGAGATTGCTTTGAAGGATGTTTCTTTTTAAAACTGGTGTATGTTTTGATTCATCATGTCTTTTTATTCAGATTATCAGCTATTAAAGATTAAGGAGAGAGTTTCAGAACTATGGGTTAAATATACAAGTAGTATCATTATCATCTCAGCCTTTTAATGTTCTTTGATGAAAAAAAATCCACACTTGCTGCCACCAGCAAAAATACTTCCCATCCTTTGGTGAACAAGGAATATTGTCAAATAATTGATTCTGGCTTTATTGTAATGAAAGTAGAGTACCTGGTCCTAATGTACCACCACAGGTGTTAAATTCTTCTGTCTACAATTGTCGTCATCTTACGTTGTGTTTAGTTTCTTATAATGTACGTGGATGTCAGTTCCTACATTTTTATCCCTTTTTATCTATTCATCAAGAAATCATGACTTAAACCATAACATTATTCTTAGGTGGTGAAAACATCGGGCTTATGGTACATATTTTTATTGTATATACTTGCTTATTGTTAGCTATCACTTTGTAACTGTGTTTCTCTACAGTATATGTATGTATAGATACACTTAGAGTATATGTATATATATATACACTTATAAATACATATGCACACTTAGAGCATTTTCTTTAACACATTTTCGTATCAATATTGCTTAGAAGGTCTTACTAGACTAGCAAATTGTCAATCAAATATTAACAAATTAGGAACCAGTCTTTCTCTGGTAGACCTTGCTATATATGCTAAAATAATTGTTTTTGAAGGTCTTAATTTCTTTTTTTGTAAAGGTTTTTTTTTTTTTTTTTTTCCACTTTAGATTGCTGTGGAGGCAGAAGTTGGGGATTACTTGATTTAGAACAGATTTTTGTCCATGTGATACATAAGGCTCTAACAGTAAGTCTAAGGGTAGGAGTGGGAAGGACTTACTTCTAATACCAAGACAGTTAAGGTTTGATGAGAAGAGTGGACAGGACACCACCTGAGAATGGGAGGCCTGGGGGAGGTTCCTCTGATTGAAGTGTTCTCATTTGTGAATGAATCGACAAGGTAAATGAGATCATTTAAAAATATTCTTTAAGAAGCAGAATTCTTGAGTAAGTCTCCCTAGAAATTGAATCTAGTGCTAATATTAAAGACATAGGAAGGGAGACACTGTGGGCCCGGCCAGGTTTGGTCCCTGGTGGGCTAGAGAACAGTTTAAGTCCTGGATGAGAATACTGAGTGTGTGAAGTTAATAAACCTATTAAAGTTCATTTATTTGTAAGTTTGAGATTCTGCGGATTATTTAAAAATAAATTTTATTGTAATTCCTCTTTTGACATGTTACTTTTCCATATCAAGAAATGCACTATGTAAATGCAGTGATAAACTGTGGACCCTGACCTTCAAGGATGAATCGGCTCTGAAAAAGCTCTCCAACCAGTAATGTGTTTGTCCCACATTTCATCCTAATGGAGAATGATGAACACCATAGCACCAAACAAATCTGAGGGGTTAGATAATGTCTGGATTACATAATTTAAGACTCTCTGGGATTTGGGTTGTCATTTTTGACTTATAACTGACTTTTAGTCACTTTCTATTGCCTCATCGGTCACATTTCCTAGACAGGTTTGTGTGTGTTCCTCTGATTTGAATCCCTGTTTGTGAAACAACTTTGAGGGTTGCCGCTCACTCTCCTTCAGTCATTGTCTGTGTTTATCCTCCCTCTCCCTTCGTTGTACTGTGTCTACCACTATTAAGCAGTTGTTTTGTAGTTTTTCTTTGGTTTCTTTAAATATATTTTGACAGCAGTTGGTTGATGTTAAGCTGTTAAATCTTGTGATTTCCGTATAGATACACTTGTAACTGTTTCCATTTTTTGATCATAGATTCCAGCTTCTTTTTTGTTTACTACAAATCATTAAAGTTACTTGTGTTTCTGTATCTCTGTATCTTCTATAGAAGTAGCTCATTCTGCACCGTTGAAGAACAACACAGGTTAGCAAGACCTGTGCTAACAAAAGCTTATCTTTTGGGACATTAATGCATTGCAATTAATTTTGGATAGAAATATTTCTAAAGTATATTAGGCACTTTATTACGTTACATAAATTTGTCTGAATACAATGTAACCTTGATAGTTGGAATCCTCATTAAGGGCATCAGTTATTACAGGATGATTCCTTCATGGTTCCGTTAAAGCCAGAGGGTAGGTGGCTTGGCCACAGTATTACACATGGCTGCTTTCTAGTTCTGCCTGCGTTTTGTAGTTTTTTTCCCCCTTGGCAGCCGCTACTTTGTCACTACTTATCTGTTCCCCTTAATACTTTACCCTATCTAACTTTTTTTTTCTTTTGACTTGCTAAGGAATGAAAACCAGGTGGGAAGTATATTAGAATTATGAGCAAAATGGGGATAAAGAATGTGTGAGGGTTTTGGTGATTCACCCATGAGTTAGATACTTCAATTTTGTAGATAAGATTTACCATTTATTCTGCCTGTCTTGACTTCTTTAGAGACTGCTTTGTGAATTTGGTGATTAGGTGACCTCTGCATGTTTTGGGAGGTTTGATGTTTCTTTGGGACTAAGAAGATTCAGGGAGGGGCAGTCACGTTGCACATTACCTGTAATTATCTCCTTGGGTTGGGGCAAAAACAGTGCCCGTTGTGATTTGAAAGTTCGTGGACCTCATCACAGTCACAGATGTATATTCTCTTCTATAACCAGAACACATTAAAATGACAGGAAATAATATTTAAGAACTGTAAGCCACTTTTTTGTTTGAAGATGGACTGCCCTACAAATTGTGAACTTAACATATGATTTTATCATCAAATCACCCAATAAGTAAAAACTAAGCAATTACAATCTTTTTTCAGTCAGCTAATACATATTATGTTTGGCTACTTAGTTGCATACTGTCTTATGAATTAAGGATTGCTGATTATTTGTGTGCCTTTCTAAGGCACATACTGCACCTTTTGATAACTGGAAGTTGTTAATTAGGATGGCATTGTGGGAGAAGTGGGGAAGGCACCAGACTGTTCTGTGACCTGGCTTAGAAGGTTGATGACTAACTCTCCAGACCCAAGGAGGATTCCTTTGGCCCTCAGTGCTCCCATATGCCTGTGCAGGCCACTTCCAGAAGGTCAGTAAGCCTCCTGTCAGGCTTGGAGATTGGATTAAAGATACTGGTGGGGGTGGGGGGGGGGGGTTGTGGATGGGGGGAGGGGTGGTGAGAGGGCATGACTCCTGTGCAGGCTTTGAAGTCTGTTAGACCTGGATTTGTGTATCATCCCTTTACTAGTTTAGCTAACCTGTGTCTGCGTTTATCAAGTGGGAAAGATGCTCCCCATCTCACGTAGATGTAAAGATGGAAAAAGCATTGAGCACCTTGTTTGTCGCACTCACAGGATCAACCTCCTGAAACCTTGGTGAGCAATATACGTCAGAGACTGCTCTAAAAGCTCATTAAAAGGTGGCTTTGGGTAGCAAGGCTCATCTCAGTCCTCAGTAGTCCTGCCTGTTGTCCCCAGCCTCTGCTCTACTGTTTGCTGTCCTGTCTTCACGTTGCTGGGGTTAGTCTTAACAATGAGGACCTGGCCTGTCTAATTTCTCATCTCTGACCTCTCTCCCCATCTCTGAAGTGTCCCCATCTGTGTGGCCTATCCTGCCCATTCAGCGAACACTTGATTCAGCTTTCATCCCATGGATGCATCTATTTTGGGTACCAGGATTGCTTGGGTCTCCACACTTGAGATAAACACCCCTTTATTCATTTACTTGGGTTTTGGACATACTAAGTTAATCTACAACCCAGAAAAATCGCTGTTACCATTCTTACCTTTTTTTTTTTTCCCCTCGTCAAGTGTACACAGAGCTTTTATAACTAAGGAATAAAACCCTGAATATACTTTGACTTCCCATATTTTTCCACGTGATTAAATATTCTTGTATGTAATTTCCAATAGTTGTAGCCTATCAACAGGATGATGATAATTTAACTAAATCCCTGCTATTGTATATTTGGGTTATTTCAGCTATAGGTAAGTCTGTATAAACATTGTTGTGATAAACATTGGTCCTGGGGGAAGGAGGAGGTTTTCTTTACAATGTCAAGCTAAGTTACCACCTGTCGTTACTATCTCTAAAAAATGCAGTGCGCACCCTACACAATTAAATTAAGACCTGTAGTTACATTTAAAATACAAAAATTAGAAAATGAGCCTTAATTGATTGCTATGATTTTCATGAATTGCTGAGACTTTACACATAAGGTTCAAAACACTCCCACTCTTACGGTTTAGAAACTAACCAGAAGGGACGCCTGGGTGGCTCAGTCACTTGAGCGTCTGAGTCCGGCTCAGGTCATGATCTTGCGGTTCGTGGGTTAGAGCCCCAGATCAGGCTCTGTGCTGACAGCTCAGAGCCTGAAGCCTGCTTTGGATTCTGTGTCTACCTCTCTCTCTGCCCCTCCCTCCCTCCCTCCCTCTCTCTCTCTCTCTCTCAAAAATGAATAAATGTTAAAAAACCTAAAAAAAAAAAAAAAAACAAAAAAAACAGAAAAAGGAAGGGGGGAAAAAAAAAAAAGAGGAATCTTAGGCCTTTCGGTAGAGACCTCAGAGATCACCTTGCCTATGTTAAGATGAGGAAACAGGCCTGGGGAACTCAAGAACCTTTCATTGGCAGGGCCCAGATTAAGTGTGTGTGTTCCCTTTATTGTGCCAAACCACCTCCCAAGCTACATTGCTTTAAGTAAATTGAAGTGTTTGCTATTACAGAAGCCTGTCATCTTGTACTTAAGTGAGCTTATTGGGCTGGTCTGGACATCCAGAAGGTGAGATGGCATCTACCCCAAATGGGCTGCAGCCCCACTTTTACCTCAGCAAACATTATTAATTACTACATCTGTTTTGAGAACAAAAAGAGTCTTAAAATCTTTTTCAGCTTGTGTTTCAGGCAGCCACAACCAATTGGTGAAGTTGGTTTATCAGAGGACATTTTTGCCATCACTAAACAGAACCATGCCTTAAAAATTGAAGTGATCTTCATGTGTTTATTACTTTCCCCACAGCATGCCAAAAGTATAGGGACATATTGCAGTCAATAATTGTGGCTTGGTACAGAAATGGTTCTCAACTGGCAGGGCATGTCCTCTTAGTTGGGAGTTAAAAGGGTTAAAACAAAAACAAAAACAAAAAAAAAAATGCTCCAAGATAAGGAAAGAGTAGGAAGGAGAAATATATTTGAAAAAGCTTTCTAGGTGATTTTTATGCCATCATTTACCACAGCTGCAAGTCATTGCCTGGCATAATTTATTGTTGGAAAATTCCTTTCAAAATTGTATTTCTGATTCAGGCACCTAGTGCAATGCAAAACGTGTGTGTGCATGTCCAAACGTGACCATATATTTTGTATGTAATGTGTCTGATTCCCTAAGACAAGCATTTCTGAAATTGAGGTATGTAGACTTTGATGGAGAATACAGTGATGCATATGCCTCATCATCGCTACTGTTCCCATCGTAATAATGACTTCTTTTCCTGTGAGTGCTGATGTTCTGACACCTGGTGGTAAATTGGGATTATTTTTCTGGGTGGTGGAGGTAATGGTTAGCAAGGGTGATATTTAATTTATTTTAAAAGGGAATTAATACATTCTTAAAAGTAAACCAAGTCTGAAGGTTTTCTTCTACTAACCTTTCTTTTGCAGCTATGTGACAGAAGCATGAAGAGTAGGCAGTTGACTTTCAGTAAGTTTCCTCTTATTTAAAGGGCTATGCAAAGATTCACTGGTATTATGCATAGGAGTTTTCTCTTTTTTTGAAAAAATATACATCTGGCTTTAAATTTTCAAAAGAGGTTGAAAAAGAGTCTGATACTGGTCTACTCGCTAATGTGTACATTGATTCATTGGATATTTATTGGGAAGCTACTGGATATCAGGCTCTGTTCACTTCGAACAACTAAGATGAATAAGACATGGCCACAACCCTTAAGGGGCTTATGCTCTAGCAGGAGAGCCAAACAAGTAAAGGAGTAAAGTAGAAAGTAAAGATTGAACAGGCATTGCTCTTGGGGAAGCAGGACCCTGAGACCTATGCAGGAGAAACGCCTTGGTGGAGTCCTGCACACCAATGGGCGTGTCTATGTCAGGACATACTTCTGTTTTTTTTTTCTTTAATGTTTGTTTGTTTATTTATAGTTTTTACTTTTGAGAGAGAGAGAGAGAGTGCGCGCGCGAGCGAGCACGAGCAGGAGAGGGGCAGAGAGAGAGGGAGACACAGAATCCCAAACGGGCTCCAGGTTCTGAGCTGTCAGCACAGAGCCCTATGCAGGCTTGAACTCACGAACTGCAAGATCATGACCTGAGCTGAAGTCTGATGCTCAACTCACTGAGCCACCCAGGCGCCCCAATGTTTATTTATTTTTGAGAGAGAGAGACAGAGCGTAAGCAGGGGAGAGGCAGAGAGAGAGAGGGAGACACAGAATCTGAAGCAGGCTCCAGGCTCGGAGCTGTCAGCACAGAGCCCGATGCGGGGCTCAAACTCACTAACCGCGAGATCATGACCTGGGCAGAAGTCGGAAGCTTAACTGACTGAGTCACCCAGGCGCCCCAGGACATACTTCTAAAAGTCTACCTCACCTACTTGGCAGAAGAAACAACCAGTGCTTGTTCTGGACATAATCAAGTATTTTTTGAAAGGGTACTGAGGACTCGTTCTTAGGATCAGATGACTTAATATTTGCCATGATATTCACTAAGAATTTTTTGATTCCCCTTGAGTGATATGTCTTGTCTTTTGCAGAAGAGAATGACATTTTATCCATATTTTATTAGAGGGATTTTTTAAATTATTTTTTCCTTTAATTAGGAAGACAAGTCAGAAATAGGAAATGCAGCTTGCTGAAGCCATGAATAGGAAATGAGTTTTTTGCTCTCAGTGGTTAATTTGCTAAGTTAGCAAGTTTAATCTCAAGATAATTTAAAGAGTAGTTGAAGCTCTCTAGATTTCATCTACCTTTTTGAAAAAAAAATGCATCATTTTAATATTCATACTGGTTTTCTCTGAATTCAGATGTAGTCATTAGAAGGAAGATTTTCTCTTTTTTAATGTAAAAAACATTTTTAAATGAATTGTTGCTATTTTGAAATTTTCCATTTTATAGGGAATTAATTTGTGTACATAGTTTAAAAAGTGAAGTAGTGTTAAAAGGTTTAGACTAAAATGCGTCAGTCTCCTATATTAGTTTCTACTCAGAAACAATCACTTTGTACTCTTTTAGAAGTTTATATTGGCATTTACCTTCTACATGAGTAAGTACATATGTACTGCATTCTTGTGATTAATCTATTTTAGACATCTGTGATCTATTATGGTAGCTGATTCATTCATTCATTCATTCATTTATTTTTGTGCTCCAAGATTCTTCTTTCCTTTCCAAATCTTTCCAAACAGGTAACTTAAATTTCTTCTTGGACTTTCACAATGATGGCTATGGGACATATTCCCTGATCTTCCAAGTTTTGTTTTTTTTTTTTAATAGTGATTGCATTTCCTTTTTATAAATATTTTTTGTTTCTCTTAAATTTTTGTAAGTTTTTTTTTTTTTTATTTTTAAGGTTTATTTATTTTTGAGAAAGAGAGAGAATGCAAGTGGGGGAGGGCAGAGAGAGAGGGAGAGACAGAATCTGAAGCAGGCTTCAGGCTCTGAGCTGTCAGCACAGAGCTGGACATGGGGCTCAAACTCACGAGCCGTGACATCATGACCCGAGCTGAAGTTGGATGCTTAACCGACTGAGCCACCCAGGCGCCCCAAATTTTATAAGTTTTTAAATGTCTGTCTAAAGGTTTGAACCTATGTCCACATCTTCAATTACTTTCTGACATCTTTGAAAAAAGTCTCAAAATATAACTTTTCTCTGAGACAAAAACTTGTTTGGGTAACAGACTAGCTTCAGTTCTTCCCAGAAGCATTCCTCGTGAAGGCTTCTGTCTTCTCTCTTCAGTGTGGACTGGACTGCTTGCCAGTGAAATCTACTGCAAAGCTTTTATCTTGCGACTTACCTGCCTTCCCAGGTCCTAGAAAACCCCTTTGCTTCTCTTCTCTATTGGGCGGGGGGGGGGGGGGGGGGGGGGGGTGGGGGGGGTGGGGGGGGGGTGGGGGGGGGGGTGGTCCCTGTTCACTGCTTTACACATTTATCATGATAAAGCATATCCTCCAGCAGCTTCATGAGAAAGAATACAATCTGCACATATTTTGACTGAAAATGTTTTCATTCTGCTATCCCTCGTGATTTTGACTTTGGTTTGGCAAGTAATTCCTATGTGGCAATTGTTTTCCCTCAGAGTAAGGTTTTGAGAAGTGAATTAGCATCTCTTGTCTATGCCTGTCTGCAGGCACTTGGTTTTGACCTTTGTTATCTATGAAGCCATTTTCACCTACCATATGTTGTGTCCAGGGGTCAGATTACTCAGTGGATTTTAGCCAGAGGTAGCTGCAGGCACATTTGTACTCATTCTTCTGAAAACGTTTTATATATAATTATATATAACTCTACCTTTTACATAAAGTTAACAAAATGATGCTTCGGTTTACTTATGCCATTTGGAAATAATTGGACATACTCCTGTCTTAAATGATATAATGTGACCCTTTGAGATAATGTTTGACGAAAACAAAAAAAAGGCAGGTTAGTCATGTGGGGCTTAGGACAACTTACTAACATAGCTTATAAACAGTTTCTTTTCTGAATGCGATTTGGGCCCTTGAATGATAATTTTAAATGGTTGAATCGTTTCCTGCCCTGATAAGCCCACTGATTCTATTCATAGTACTCTATATACAAAATATCAGTACTTCGTGGATAATCTTTTTAGCCTTTCAATCTAATGTCTCTTGGCCAGGGACTTTTTTCTTTAGGTAGAACTGTTGGGATTTATAACTCTTATAACCTAAAAGTAAAAGCAGTATTGATAGGAGATCTAAAAGATCTATCTAAAAGTTAGGAGATCTTCTAAAAGAAAGTCATCTAGATGTAGGGGAGGTAATGGGAGTTTTTAAAAAGTATAAGAGAAAGAGCTATCATCCATGATAACACAAAAAGATAAGGTCAATTGATGATGACCAATTGGGCATTTTGGCTGATGGAATATCAAGTGGAAACCGTATTAATCTCCTATAACCATGGTTGAGGAAGAAGAAAGGACAAATTAAAATATTTAGAATAATTGTTTTTTGTCTTTTTATATTACACTATAATAATTTCTTAAGAATTGGCAAGTATCCAGGGGTGGCTGGGTGGCTCAGACAGCTAAGTGTCCAACTTTGGCCCAGGTCATGATCCTGTGCTTCGTGCATTCAAGCCCACGTCAGGCTCTGAGCTGTCAGTACAGAGCCTGGAGTCTGCTTCAGATTCTGTGTCTCCCTCTCTCTCTGCCCCTCCCCTGCTTGCACTCTGTCTCTCTGTCTCCCAAAGATAAATAAACATTTAAAAAAAAAAAAATGGCAAGTATCCAGAATGTGGAGGGGGTGGTCCAAGATGGCAGCCTAGCAAGGTTCTGAACACACTGAATCTACAGCTATGTATGGGACAGTTCCCTCTGAAAAAGACCTGAAAACTAGCTGAGCAGCTCCCTCATAAAAACTAAGTTACAATTGACTTAAAAAGAGACGGTTGTATAGATAGGTTCATAATTACCACAAAGCAAAAACCTATCGCAGATACACAAAATATAATGAGAAAGGAACCTAAGCATAGAACTAAAGAAAGTCATCAAACCACAAGGGAAGAGAGCAAGAGAAGAAGAAAGGAAAAGGGAGGAACTATAAAAGAGCCAGAAAATGAACAAAATGGCAATAAGTATGTACCTGTCAATAATTACTTAAAAAAAATTTGTTTAATAATTATTTATTTTTGAGAGAGACATGGGGCTCTAACTCACTAACCACGAGATCATGACCTGAGCTGAAGTCAGAAGCTCAAGCAAATGAGCCACCCAGGTGCCCCTATCAATAATTACTTTTAATGTAAATGGTCTAAATTCTCCAATCCAAAGACACAGAATATCTGAGTGGATTAAAAAACAAAAACAAACAAACAAAAACAAGACTCGTGTATATGTGCCTATAAAAGACTCACATCAGATGTAAGGAAACACAGACAAAGTGAAGGGATAGAAAAAAGTATTCCATACAAATGGACAAAGTGAAGGGATAGAAAAAAGTATTCCATACAAATGGAAACAAAAAGAGAGCTGGGGTAGCTATACGTGTATCAGACAAGTGGACTTTAAAACAAAGACTGTAATAAAAGACAAAGAAGGGCATTACTTAATGATAAAGGGGTCAATCCAACAAGAGGAAATGACATTTGTAACTATAAGTATTCAAACATAAGAATACTAAATAAATCAAATATTAACAGACTTACAGGGAGAAATTGACAGCAGTACAATAATAATAGGGGACTTGAATACCCAACTTACATCAATGGATAGGTCATACAGGCAGAAAATCAATAAATAAGCATTTGCCTTAAGTGACACATTAGATGGATCTAATAGATACAAAGAGAACATTCCATCTAGAAGCAGCAGGACACACCCTCCTCTCAAGTGCATGTGGAACATTCTCTAGGATAGATCCTACGTTAGGCCACAAAACAATCCTCAATAAATTTAAGACTGAAATCATATCAAGCATTTATCTGACCACAGTAGTATAAAACTAGAAATCAATTAGAAGAAGAAAACTGGAAACATCACACATATGTGGAAATTAAACAACATGCTACTGAATAACCAATGGGTCAATGAAGAAATCAAAGGAGAAATCAGAAAAATACCTTAAGACAAATGAAAATGGAAATACAACATACCAAAATGTATGAGATGCAGATACTCAAAAGATTTTTTTTTTGAGAATCTATACAAAATCAGTTCTAAGAGGAAAGTTCACAGGATGCAAGTCTACCTCAAAAATAAATAAATATATAAATAAATAACTTTATACCTAATGGAACTTAAAAAAAGAACAAAGGAAGCCCAAAATTAGTTGAAGGAAGGAAATAACAAAGATCAAAGTGGAAATAAATGAAATAGAGACTAAAAAGACAATAGATCAATGAAGCTAAGAGTTGGTTCTTTGAAAAGATAAAATTAATAAACCTTTAGCTAGACTCCTCAAGAAAAAAAGAGGATTCAAATAAATAAATGAGGAAAAGATACAACTGATACCACAGAAATACAAAAGATCACAAAAGACTACTTTCAACAATTATATACCAACAAATTGGACAACCTAGAAGAAATGAATTCCTAGAAACATAATCTTCCAAGACTGAATCATGAAGAAATATAAACTCTGAATAGACCAATTACCCATCAGGAGATTGAACCAGTAATCAAAAACCTCCCAACGAACAGATGTCCAGGAACAGACAGCTTCACTGTTAAATTCTACCAAACATTCAAAGATTTAAATCCCTATCCTCAAATTCTTCCAAAAAATTGAAGAGAAGAGAATACTCCCGAACTCATTTTACAAGACCAGCATTATCCTTATACCAAAACCATACAAGGATACAACAAAAGGAAAATTACAGGCCAATGTCTCTGATGAACAAAGGCACAAAGAGTCTTAACAAAATGTTAGCAAACTGAGTTCAACAATACATTACAAGGATCATACATCATGATCAAGTGAGATTTATTCTAAGGATGCAAGGATGATTCAACATCCACAAATCAATGAAGGTCATGCACCACATTAACACACTGAAGGATAAATATTATATACATGTAAAAAAGGTTGACAAAATTCAACACTTATTTATGATAAAAATTCAACAAAGGGGTATACAGAGAATGTACCTCAACATAATAAAGGCCATATGTGACAAACCGACACCTGACATCACACTTAGTGGTGAAAAACTGAAAACATTTCCTCTCAGATCAGCAACTAGGCAAGAATGCCCACTCTCACCACTTTTATTCAGCACAGTATTGAAAGTCCTAACCAGAGCACTTAGTCAACAAAAAGAAAGAAAAGACATCCAAATTGGAAAGTAAAACTGTCACTGTTTGCAGGTGACATGATTTTATATACAGAAAACCCTAAAGACTCCCCCCAAAAGTGTGAGAACTGATAAACAAATTCAGTAAAGTTTCCAGGTACAAAATCATTATGCAAGAATCAAGAAAACAATCTCATTTATAATTATTTGAAAAAGAATAAAATGCCTAGGAATAAATTTAACTAAGGAGGTGAAAGACCTATACACTGTAAACTATAAAGCAGTGACAAAAGAAACAAGAAGACACAAGAAATTGAAGAAATGGAAAGATATTCTGTGCTCATGGATTGGAGGAATTGATACTGTTAAAGTATCCATATTAGTTAAAGCTATCTACAGATTTAGTGCCATCCCATTTGAAATTCCAAAGGCATTTTTCACAGACACAATAAATAATCCTAAAATTTGGGTGGAACCATGAAGCATCTCAAATACTCAAAGCAATCTTGAGAATGAAAAAGCTGAAGGCATCATGCTCTCTGATTTCAAACGATACTAGAAAGCTGGAGTAATCTAACAGTATGGTATCGGCATAAAAACAGACACATAGATCAGTGGAAAAGAATAGAGTCCAGAAATGAACCCATCCATATATGGTTACTAATTTATGACAGAAGCCAAGAACGTACACTGGGGAAATGGCAGTCTCTTTAATAAATGATGTTGGGAAAACTAGACAACCACATGCAGAAAGAAGAATAAAACTAGACTACTATCTTATACACAGAAATCAATTCAAAATGGATTAGGGACTTGAATGTAAGACCTATAAATATAAAACTTCTCAAAAGAAACCTCTTTGACATTGACCTTGACAGTGATTTTTTTGGATATGACTCTAAAGGCAAAGGCAACAAAAGCAAAAATAAACAAGCAGGACAACATCAAAGCCTTCTGCACAGCAAAGGAAACCTACTGAATGAGAGAAAATATTTACAACTCATATATCTGATGAAGGGTTAATTTCCAAAATATATAAAGAACTCATACGACTCAATAGCAAAAACCAAAAAAAAATATTAAAAAAAATTTTTAATATTTATTCATTTTTGAGACAGAGACAGAACACGAGTGGAGGAGTGGCAGAGAGAGAGGGAGACACAGAATCTGAAGCAGGCTCCAGGCTCTGAGCTGTCAGCACAGAGCCCTATGTGGGGCTCCAACCCATGAACCGTGAGATCATGACCTGAACTGAAGTCAGACGCTTAACCGACTGAGCCACCCAGGTGCCCCCCCCCCAACAAAAAAAATAAATAAAAAATATTTTAAAGAAGGCAGAGGCTCTGAGCAGACATTTTTCCAAAGAAGACCTACAGATGGCCAACATTACTAATTATCAGGGAAATGCAAATCAAAACCACAGTGAGATATCACTTCACATCTGTTAGGATGGCTATTATCAAAAAGAGAAGAAATAACAATTGTGGAGAAAAGGGAACCCTTGTGCATCATTGGTAGGAAAGCAAATTAGTATACCACTATGGAAAACAGTATGGGGATTCCTCAAAATTAAAAATGGAACTACTATATGATATAGCAATTCCACTTCTGGCTATTTATCTGAAGAAAATGAAAACATTACTTTGAAAAGATACATGCACCCCAAAGTTCATTGCAGCATTGTTTATGATAGCCTAGATATGGAAAGAATGACATCTTGCAATTTGCTACAACATGGATGGACCTTGAGGGTATTATGCTAAGTGAAATAAGCCAGAAAGACAAATACTGTATGATTTCACTTACATATGAAATCTAAAAACAAATAAACAAACAGAACAAAATGGTGGTTGCCAGAGGGGAGGAGGGTTGGGGGTATATGAAATGGGTGAAGATGTATAAACTTCCAGTTATAAAATAAATGAGTCATGGGGTTGTAATGTACAGCATGGTGACTATAGTCAATAACATCATAGTGCATATTTATAAGTTGCCCAGAGAGTAAATCTTAAAAATTCTCATCACAAGAAAAAAGTATATAACCATATAAAGGTGGATGGTAATTACACTTATTGTGGTAATCATTTCTCAGTGTGTATATCGAATCATGTTGTATACCTAAAACTAAGACAGCATTTCATGTCAATTAACCTCCTTTTTTAAAACTTTGTGTGTGTGGGGGGGGGGGGAGGGGAGAGCATGAGCACTGAGCACAAGCTGGGGAGGGGCAGAAGCAGAGAATCTTAAAGACTCCACTCAGCACACAGTCCAATGCGGGGCTTGATCTCAACGACTGTGAAATCATGATCTCAGCCAAAATCAGGACTCAGAAGCTTAACCAACTGAGCCATCCAGGAGCCCCTCAATTATACCTCTTTAAAAAGATAGAATTGGCAGGTAAGATAAGCTTATTCACTGTCATCTTATGGCTTTTCATCTATAAGAGAATACATTCATTCAATTTCAAAATATCCCTACATCGTGGAAGTTAGGGGCAATAAGCCAGTGATCCTACTATGGGTAGTAAATAATCTTTAGAAATACCATATTCAGGTAGTTACGTCTGTGGAATATCTTAAATAATATACAATAATTTTTGAAGGAAAGGAATCTATAGAAAAAAAAATTCAAGAGTTGAATATGTCTTTCATGGGACTATCCCTACTAAAATTGTTAGCATGTGCTGAGTGTCAGGAAATTGTGAATTAGAATCTTGATCCTGAGCCATTAACTTCTTTTGCTTTGAACCTTTTCCAAAATTTTGTTCCTTTATAAATCATTTCCATTTGTAGGTGATCTTCAGGACCTCTAAAAATAGCACACTGCTTCAGTTGTCTTGTTTAAAATGTTGCATCACATCTGAGCAAAAACGTTACAGAACCGGAGTTCAGAGTCTTTGATTAGTAGATTTTCCTTTTTCTTCTGCATTTTATATTTGGGTGTTTTCTTCTTGCTAATTCTGTCACCAGATATTTTTAATAGGTTTTTTCTTATAGTAAGTTATGTGCTTCCATCTCTGTCCTACATCTTGAACAGAAGACTGATCGTGTTGTCCTTTGCTTACTGTTTTTTGTTTTTTGTTCTTTTTTTGCTTCTGCCAGACTTCCATTGACTTTGATACTACCATTCTCCTGCTTTGCTCCGTGTTGAGATCCTTTTGTTGTCTGTTCAGTGGCATTCAGTGTCAAAAATTCTGACCTTCACTACTCTGCAGTTATTTTCTAGCTTTGTCATCCAAGAGGAAAATATGTTTCTCAGGATTCTTGGAATTATCTACTTTTAGGAAGCCATCAGAAGTTCATCCACCTGAGTCAATGGAACACTACTCTCCACCCCCCTCCCATCCATTATTGGTTTTCTTTTCCTGTACCCTCCACCCCAGAATATGGCTTTTACTTCAACATTCACTCAATGTAGCTATCAAAAAATTACCAAATTTTAATTTTGTTATTGGTGAAAGTCAACAATCCTTTGGCTTTTATTACAGAAACTGTGATCTGACTTCTACAGACTCCTTAAAGCTAGGACTACATGGTCACCATAGCCATGAATGCTTTCTTGCTGCATGCTCTACAAGGACTGGACACCATTTTCATTGCTTTATATGTGCTAAATAATTTTTGCAACAGCCTTCATTGCCTCAGGACTATTTTTGTCCCATTTTAAAAATGAGAGAGGCTCTGAGAGGTTAAGTAGTAAAAGAATCTTCAAGAGGTCCAATGCAAGATGGATGAAACAGATAGAAATATAACCCATGTAGAATAATGTCCAGGTTCACTGCTAATGGCAAATTTCCTATAATGCTGGGAAATGGCCTGGCTGAAAAAGATAACTATGATGTCTCCCCATCTGCTTTAAAATATGAAAGTAATGTGATTTTAATATGCCGGCATTTGAGAGAGGACAGTGGCCTGTATACATTTCTTTTGCCTCAGATCTGATAAAATTGATTTTTTATCCTCTCATAGGTCATTTCAGAGAAGGTTCTTGCTTATTAGGTAAAAAATATTTTAGTAATGAAAGAACACATAAAAGAGGCAGACTTGTCCCATCTAGTGAAAAAAGTACATTAACATTTTTGGAGAAATATTTAAGGGCTGAGCTGTCTGGATTTTACCAAAAATCCAGAACCAAGTCTTTAATGTTGTAGGCTTGAGTTGTCATTGCCCTTGTTGGAAGATAGGCATATTTGTTTTCTGCATTTATGAGTACAGCCAGTTTCACTGTGGCATTGATGAGTCTGCTGGCTTCAGCTGCTGGGTTTTTGCTATTATACAGATAAGAGCTGATGCAATCGTACAGAAGCTCCTGGTATTTATGTAGATGTACTCTATGGCTTGAAGGATTCTGCTCTGCCTAATTTCAAATCACTGCCAGGCATGGTTGGGCCAGTACAATGTTTCTCAATTTCTTAAAGCTTTGCTACATATTTCTGCCACATAAAAGTCAAGGATGTATTAAATTAAATCACCCACCTCCTGATAATAAGATTGGTGACTGCCACTCTTATATCAGAGCACACTCATATCCACGACTGAAGATGTCAAGCATTTCTGTCTCTATCAGAACAAACTTAAGTATTTCTGATACAGGGTTCAAATATAACATTTTGCCAAATATTTATGTTTATTTTATATATTAAGAACATAGCATGGAAAACATTATATTTTTTCCTTAACAAAGAAGGATTCCTCTTGGCTTATATATCAGTGCCAACCTGTGGTGACTCTGAACTCAGAATTTAATAATATTTTTGATTCATGAGAGAGAATAGCATGCGTTTTGCCCTTCTGTAGCAATATTGGTTCTGCACAGGAGGTGGTAGTAAAAAATTTATTTTTTTCTGAGTACACTAAGCATATGTGAATCAGAAGACACATGGGAAGGAAATATATGTTCTTCTGAGCACTGTTTTTGCAAAGGCTCTTCTTGACAATAACCACACTTTATGTTCCTGTCCTTTACAATATTCTGTAATTTCTAACACCACATAAAATAAATTTACACTTTCCTCTTTAAGTCAGCAGTTGTAGGTTCTGCTATCAATCCCTCAAGTTAAAGTATATTGTGTGTGGTTTGAAGCAGCATAATATAGTAGCAAGAGCATTAGACCAGGAGACGGAAGTTCTGGATTGAGTTCCCACTGGGCCATTTACTGTCAACCAAGACAAGGCCTTTCAAAGTCTGTTTTTTGTTTTTGTTTTTGTTTTTGACCTGTGTCAAAAAATAATCTTTCACTATCCCAGGGTGGCTTCATATATCAAGTAATAATGCATGTGTAAATTTTTAGATCCTCTGCAGACATAAGGAATTATAATTTAGGAGGCTTTCGACAACATACTAGCCTTTGTAAATTCAGGGCTCGCTTATTCTCTCACGGGGAGTAAACATCTGATAGATGTACTTGACCAAAGCAGACAAAGTTATTGGCCGTCAAGAGAAATGAGGAGAGTTTTTGACATCAAATAGGTCTGATATTTTAGAGAATGGCATCTCCAGAAGCTTTCCACTTCCAAGACAGATTTGTAATAATTGTCATATTATTATCAGAATATTTACAACCTATCTAAATTTGAAATATTTTATAGATGCCATGTAATCACAGATAAATCGAATGAATCTTTAATAAATGCCATATACTCTGTTAAAATTATAGAATGCTTTGTTGTACACCAAGATACAACTATGATGTAGTTCTGGTAATAGATTATTTATTATGCTTCCTTCATATGATTTTAAGGCAGTGAGTTATTTCTTAAAAGAGGCTATTTACATTTTTAAATAAGGAGATATTATTAGATGAAAATATTTTTATTTTTAAGCCTCAAAATTAAAAAAAAATTAATGTTTATTTTTGAGAGAGAAAGACAGAGCATGAGCAGGTGAGGAGTAGAGAGGGAGACACAGAATCCAAAGCAAGCTCTAGGCTCTGAGCTGTCAGCACAGAGCCCAACACTGGGCTCAAACCCATGAACTGTGAGATCATGACCTGAGCCAAAGTCGGACCCTCAACCAACTGAGCCACCCAGGCACCCCTTAAACCTCAATTTTTAAAGACAGAATATAAAGGATATTTTCTTGAGCTAGTCATAATTACATACTCTCAATGGCATAGGAGAATCATAAATTCTAATCAAGATTAATCTTTACACTGGATTCTCAATCACGCATAGATTCAGTATTTCCTTCAAAAATTAGAAAAGGAGACTTTAAGTGGCATGGACTATTAAATTCACAAAATAATCACATGAAAGTGATCTAAAAAAATGTCTGTAGTCTGAAGTTTTGTTCTTAAGAGTGTAGTAAAAATATGTGAAATTGAAATTGGGCTCTGAACTTGTAAACTTGCAAAATTCTACATAACATTTCAGGAAATATGGTTTGAAAAGTAGTAAGAAATCCAAGGTTAATTCAATATGACTAACAAAATAAATTATCAAGAATGTGTTTCTTTTCTTCCTTCCTGTTGTGTGTGTGTGGGGGGGGGGGGGATTTTTCATTGAAGGAAAACATTCTACCTCTAAATGCATTCTTCTTAAAATGCTCAAAATAATTTCCAAAAGAGTAAGTCCTTCATTGAAAATTTTACACTGCTTATCAAAAAGTCTTTACTCTTTACACCCCATTTACTTTTCATATTATAAATATGTATCTGTCCAAAAGCATTGGTTTTTTAAAAAAATTTTTTTTAATGTTTACTTTTGAGAAAGAGGGAGAGAGGGGGAGGGAGAGAGAGACAAAGTGGGGCAGGAAAGGGACAGAGAAAGAGGGAGACACAGAATCTGAAACAGGCTTCAGGCTCTGAGCTGTCAGCACAGAGCCTGACACGGGGTTCAAACTCATGAGCTATGAGATCATGACCTGAGCCAACGTTGGACGCTCAACTGACTGAGCCACCCAGATGCCCCCAAAAGCATTGTTTCTTAAGTAAGTATTTACCTGTTGACAAGTTCTACTGTTAGTCATATACAGGCACTATAGAATTAAAGATGAGAAGACATAGTTTCGTGTTTTTTTTAACAGCTATGATTTTCTAAAAAAGGTTTTATTTATTTATTTTGAGAGAGAGAGAAAGCACAAGTAGGGGAGGGGCAGAGAGAGAGAGGAGAGAGCAAGAATCCCAAGCAGGCTCTGCACTGCCAGCACGGAGCCCAATGTGGGGCTCGAACTCTCAAACTGTGAGATCATAACCTGAGCTGAAAGCAGATGTTTAAGCAACTGAGCCACTCAGTTTCCCTCAGAAGACGTAGTTTCAGATTCATGAGGATAAATTTTCTTGATGATTTAAACAAGTTTAAAAATGATTATTTTGAAAGGCAACAAAACTTTTAAATCTAAGTCAGACAAATTGTATTTTATCACTTATCTAACATGGAAGGGTATATGTGTGTCATTTACGTATTGATATAACAAAATTTAGTGACTTAAAAAATGGGTCCTATTTCACGAAACTGGTTTGACTAGATTCACCTGGTTGGTTCTGCTCAGCATGGTATCAGCTGAGATTGCAGACATGTGTAGATATGACTCATTTAATATGTGTTGCTCATGTGACTGGCAGTATTGGCTACACCACCCCTTTGTGTGTTGGTTCTTCTCCATACGGCTCTCAACTTAGACTTGGATTAGACCTCTAAGAATATGTCAACTGCCTTTCAAAAAAAAGCGGGGGGGGGGGGGGGGGAGTAGTATTTCAAGCAGTGAAGGAAGAAACTGCTCTTGAAACAAAATCTCTTGAGGCCTACCCTCAGAAGTTACACATTATCACTTGTGCTGTATTCTATGAATGGAAGCATACCATAGGGTCAGCCCAAGTCCAGGGGAGTGGTAATAAAGCCCACATCTCAATGGAAGGAGAGATTGAAGAATTTACAGCCATCTTTAATCCACGACAGGGAGATAGTTCTCCATGTCTGGTGAGAAATTATCATGGCATCCTAAAAATTGTTTCAGATTCTGCCATTACTTAGACGATTAGTTGCTTTTTCTTAACATCCTTCTTCATTGCTTCTGAATTCAAAATAAAGTTCATTTGTATACATAGAACATTGTGATTTTTTGATCTGGCACACATCTTTGGGAAAATATGTGCAAAATGGCTGCAGAATAGTTACCACCAGCCCATAAAAATAGACAAAAAAACCTTACATTGTTTATGCTCATTATTTGTTTAGACTTGATTGGACCAACAGAAATTTTGATCATTGTTACAAATAGCTGAGATTTCTAGCTGTTGCCTCTTACTACTCATTCTCCCTTCCTTCCTTAGTATAGATATAAAATCTTTTAGCCCAACTAAAAGACTACATTTCCAGGTATCCATTGTAGTTAGCTGTGTGATTAAATGCCAATGGTCAGTCACAAGAAGTGTTGGATGACCACTTGTCTTTTTTCATCATTGTGGAGAGCCTATATCAGCCCAGGACTGGCAACCTCATAGTCTCTTTTATGAGAGATATAGTTGTGCCTTCTTGTATAAGCTACTTCTGTTTTGGGTTTTTGTTATTGTTGTTATAAGGAGCCAAGCTTAATCCCACTTAATTTATCTGCTAAGCAAATCTGCCATCTCGGATTTAAATTTAACGAAAATGTAGTCAATGGTGATAAATAGCTTCTCTATGGGTGATGTTAAACACGATTCTTGTTTTTTTGTTTCCTTTTGGGTCTGGAACTTGTTTGGTGACTTCAGTGAAAGAAACATTGTGTACACACATGCTCATTTACAGGCAAGGAACATTAAGAAAACTTTAAAGCTGACCTCAGATAATATTCTGACTGTTGTTTGCCAACTTATAATTTTCCAAAGACTACACCAAAGAAAGTCGATTCTTTTATGTTTATTGATTATCAGAGCACTACTGAGTCACAAGCAGAAAATGAGTAAATTTAATTAAAATCAAATAAAAAGTAAAATACAATTAATATATAATCAATGTTTGATACAAAGAAAATTATGCAATATTTTTATGTAAATAGAATTTTTTTAGGCAATGTTTAAATTTTATTTTTCTTTCTATAAGGTGGCACCATTCCTCAAAGAAGTGATGCAATTTTGCACATTACTTTATAGTGAAAGGAATTCCATTTGTCTCTGCTTGTGTTTTGGTTTGTTTTTCAATAGATGAACCAGTGCCCATGCCTCCTCACCCAGTAAACAGTCCCTGCAGGGTTCCTTGATGACACCCTTGGTCTTGAACCACAGGGTAAGCTGCAGTTTGGGCAGGAGGTGGATGGGGAGAAGCAAGGCCACTGTGGCCATGCCATGTTGGGCTTTGCACCAACAGACCTGCAGCTGAAGGGGTCCTAGAAGGAGAGTGGAGAGTGTGCAGAGGGTAGGGGGGACGGGTTGGAGAAGGTTGGCAGGGGTGTTGGGTGGTTCACTGGGAAATGATTTTGATGGAGCAGAAGGTTCAGGGCAGACAGCATCATTTTCCTTACAAACACAGTTGCCGTGTTGTGACTGAATCTGGGAAGAGGGTGTCCTGGAAGGCTGGCAGTGCCTCACATGCACTTCCTAAATAAAAATATTTCAATATAATCCTGAAAATTTATTTTCTTCAATTGTGTTTTTATGTTCATGGTGCCTACTTTTTTTTTTTTAAGTAACAGATTTATTGAGGCATAATTAATTTGTATGTCATAGAAGTCACCCTTTTAAACTACAATTCACTGGGTTTTAGTATATTCATGGTTGTGGAACCATCACCACCATCTAATTTCAAAACAGTTTCATAACCCTAGATAGAAACTTCACAGTTGTTAGCAAGCATTTCCTATTTAGCCCTACATCCTGTCCCTGGGGAACATTAATCTACTCTTTGTATCTATAGATTTGCCTATTCTGATAGTTTCATATATGTGGAATTATACAATACGTGGCCTTTTGTGACTTGTTTCTTTCACTTAGCATAATGCTTTCAAGGTTTATCCATACTGTAGCATTTATGGGTACTTCACTTCTTCATGACTGAATAATTTCCATTATTCAGATCTGTGTTTTGTTTATCAATCCATCAGCACATGGATATTTGAGTTGTTTCCACATTTGTGCTATTATGAATAATGCTGTGAAAAATATCTGTATACAAGTTTTTGTGTAGATATATGTTTTCATTTCTCTTGGGTATATACATAGGAGAGAAATGGCTGGTTCACGTGGTGAACCATGTTTAATCATTTTCGGAACTTATAGACTGTTTCTCAAGTAGGTTGTACCATTTTACATTGCTAGCAGCAGTATCTTAGGGTTCTGAGTCTCCACATTCTCCATAACACATATTATTATCTGACTTTTTGATTCTAGACATCCTAGGAACTGTAAGGTAGCAACTCATTTGGGCTTTGATTTGCATTTCCCTGATTACTAAGGATACTGAACATTTTTTCATGTGCTTATTGGCTATTTGTACATTGCCCTTGGAAAAATATCTGTTCATTACCTCTGCCTATTTTTAAATGGGGTTGTCTTTTTATTATTGAGTTGTAAGAATTCTTTACAACCTAAAGATACAAGTCCCTTATCAAATATATGATTTGCAAATATTTTCTCCCATTCTGTAAGTTGTCTTTTTATCATTGGTATCTTTTGAAAAAAAAAAAAAAACCTTAAATTTTGATGATATCTGATTTATTTTTTCTCCTGTCACTTGTGTTTGTAGTGTCATGTCTAAGAAACTGTTGCCTAATCCAAGGTTATGAAGATTTATTCCTACATTACCTTTTAAGAGTTTTACACTTTTTGCTCTTACATTTAGGTCTTTGATCCGTTGAGTTAATTTTTATGTATGGTATTAGGTAAGTTCCCTGCTTCATTCTTTTGTGTGTGAAATGGTCCCAGCACCCTTGTCAAAAATTCGTTGGTACCCTTGTCAAAAATCAACTGATCATAGGGGTGCCTGGGTGGCTCAGTTGGGTAAGCCTCTGACTTCAGCTCAGGTCATGATCTGGTTCATGGGTTGGAGCCCTGCTGATGGCTCAGAGCCTGGAGACTGCTTCAGATTCTGTCTCCCTGTCTCTCTACCTCTCCCCTGCTTATGCTCTGTCTCTTTCTCTCTCTCAAGAATAAATAAACATTAAAAAAGAAAATTAAAAAAAAACAACTGATCATAAACATACAGGTTTATTTTTGGACTCTTAATTCTATTCCTTAATCTAGAAGACTAGCCTTTGCTAGTCTCTGTCTACTACAGTCTCAATTACTGTGGAATTCTAGTAAGTTTTGAAATTTCTCAGGGTGAAGTCTCCAACTTAGCTTTTCTTTTTCAGGATTGCTTTAGCTATTTTGTGTCTCATATATTTCTACATAAATTTTAGGATCAGCTTGTCTATTTATGCAAAAAAAAAGGCAGCTGAAATTTTGGTAAGAATTGTTTCAATTCTTCAGATAAATTTGAGAAGTATTCCCATCTTAACAATATTAAGTCTTCCAATTCACAAACATACATGGGATATGTCTTCTTTTAGTTCTTCTTTAACTTATTTCAGTTAAAAAGACAGAATCTGAAGCAGGCTCCAGGCTCTGAGCTGTCAGCACAGAGCCTGATGTGGGGCTCAAACTCACAAACTGCAAGATCATGACCTGAACCGAAGTCAGTTGCTTAACCAACTGAGCCACTCAGGTGCCCCATAGAAAATGGAATTGTTTTCTAAACTTCATTTTCTGATTTTTTATTGTTAATATATAGAAATACAACTGATGTCTGTATATTGCTCTTGTATCCTACAACCTCACTGAACGAAGTTATTAGTTTTAGTAGTTTTTCTCTGGATTTGTTATGATTTTCTATACACAAGATAATGCCATATGGGAGTAGAGATAGTTTCACTTATTCCTTTCCATCTGGATGCTTTCCATATGGGAATAGAGATAGTTTCACTTATTCCTTTCCATCTGGGTGCTTTTCATTTTTATAATATATGATTGATTGATTGATTGATTGATTGCCTAATTGCCCTGGCTACAGCCTCCATTACAGTGTTGAATTGAAGTGGCTAGAGTGGACATCCTTATCTTGATCTTAGAGGTTTGCACCTCTAAGTGTGATGTTAGTTACAGGTATGTAATAGATGTTCTTTATCAAGTTGATGAAAGTCCCTTCTATTCCTAGTTTTCTGTTTTTGTAATGAAAGGATTTTGATTTTGTCAATTTTTTTCCGTCTATTGAGATGATCATGTGTTTATTCTTATTCTATTAATATTGTGTATTACATTGATAAATTTTAGTATATTGTAAGACCCATTCATTTCTGGAATAAATCCCACTAATCATAGTAAATAATCTTTTTGTATATATTATCAGATACTTTTTGCTAATATTGTGTTGATTAATTTTATGACTATTTTCATAAAGGATATTTGCCTGAAATTTTATTTTCTTGTGATGTCTTTGTTTGATTTTGGTATCAGGGTAATCCTGGCCTTATAGAAAGAATTGGAAAAATTTCTCTCTTCTATTTTTTTGGAAGTGTTGATGAAAGATTGGTATTAATCCTCCTTTAAATATATGGTAGAATTCATCAGTAAAGCCATCTGTCCCTGGGCTTTTTCTGTGTCCCTGGGTTGTTGTTGTTTTGGGTTTTTTTGTTTTTATTTTTGTTTTTTTATTATTAATTCAATCTTTTTCTTTCTCTGGGTCTGTTCAGAGTTTTAAAATTTTTCTTCATGAGTTAGTTTAAATTTGTGTTTTTCTAGGAACTTGTCCATTTCATTTAGGTTGTCATTTTTTTTTTTTTTTTTTTTGGCGTACAATTGTTCCTAGTGTTCTTTTTCAATCCTTTTTATTTCTATAAACTCAATAGTAATGTTCTCGCTTTCATTTCTGATTTTAATAATTTGAGTCTTCTCTCTCTCTCTCTCTCTTTTTTTTTTTTTTTTGGTTAGTCTAAGCAAAGTTTTGCCAATTTTTGTTGATCTTTTCAAAGAACCAGCCTTTAGTTTTATTGATTTACTATCTTATTTTTCTATTCTCTCACTTATACCCTATTCTAGTATTTATTGCTTGCTTTTGGTTTAGTTTGCTTTCCTTTTTCTAGTTTCTTATGGTGTAAGGTTACATTATTGATTCAAAATTTTTTTTTTTTTAATATAGAAAGTATGAGCTATACCTTTCCTTCTAAGCTCTGACTTAGTTGTATCCTTCAAAATTTTGGTACATTGTGTTTTCACTTTTATTAATATAAAAGTATTTTCTAATTTCCCTTGTGATTTCTTTATTGATCCATTAGTTATTTAGGAGTATGTCTACTCTTTATTTTATTTTTTATTTTTTAAAATTTACATCCAAATTAGTTAGCATATAGTGAAACGATTTCAGGACTAGATTCCTTAGTGCCCCTTACCCATTTAGCCCATCCCCCCCACAACCCCTCCAGCAACCCTCAATTTTTTTCTCCATATTTATGATTCTCTTCTGTTTTGTCCCCCTCCCTGTTTTTATATTATTTTTGTTCCCTCCCCTTATGTTCATCTGTTTTGTCTCTTAAAGTCCTCATATGAGTGAAGTCATATGATTTTTGTCTTTCTCTGACTTAATTTTATTTTTTATTTTTTAAAGTGTACATCCAAATTAGTTAGCATATAGTGAAACAATGATTTCAGGAGTAGATTCCTTAAGGAGTATGTCTACTCTTGATGTCAGATTATGAGATAAGGATCAGGAAAATAAATACTGAATAAAAAATTTAATAATTTATTGTATGGAGGGGCGCCCGGTGGCTCAGTCATTTGGGCGTCTGACTGTGAGGTCATGATCTCACCGTCTGTGAATTCGAGCCCCACATTGGGCTCTGTGCTGACAGCTCGGAGCCTGGAGCTTGCTTCAGATTCTGTGTCTCCCTCTCTCTGACCCTCCCTCATTCGTGCTCTCTCTCTGTCTCAAAAATAAATAAAAATTAAAAAAAGAATAATTTATTGTATGGAGCAGATCCTACTCTAAATACACATTACTTGCAATTAATTAATAGAACATGCCATTGCTCATATTCATCTTACATCTGTGTTCCTTTTATATTATGTATTCTAAGATGGTATGGATAGATCTTCCCAAAGTTTTATCATTTTTTCACTACCTACAATAATCTATATTTCTTCTAATTTGATCCCAATTTTCCCAACTGTTCAGTAATCAGTGAAACAACTGTTTTTGTCTTTTCTACCTTGAGGGAGCAATAGGACAGCAAAGAAGTCATATGTTTATTCTATCTTCTACTTTCAGCATAACAAGAGATTCAGTACAAAAGAACTGAAATTTAATGGGTTTGTTATGTTTCTTATGTGTTATTTTATTTTTTAATGTTATTTTTTTTTTATTTTTGAGAGAGACAGACAGCATGAGTGGGGGAGGGCCAGAGAGAGAGAGAGATTGGGAGAGAGAGAATCCCAAGGAGGCTCTATGCTGACAGCGATGTAGGGCTTGAACTCACGAACCACGACATGATGACCTGAACTGAAATCAACAGCCAGATGCTTAACTGACTGAGCCACCCAGGTACCATTATGTGTTATTTTAAGTTATTGAAGTACCACGTGGTAAGGAAAATTGTTTCCATTTTACTTATGAGACTTGGAAAAATTAAGTAATTTTGAATAAAGTTACAGTAATAGATGATATATCAGGGATTTGAACCCACTTTTGTGCCATGTCTAAGCCCATATCCTTTCCACTACATCTTCCTCCCAAGAGACAAAGAGAATGGCCTTATGCTGACTACATTTTGGTAGTTTTACAGTGAGCATTAGGAATATACCAGCCATATCCAGGCTGTACAACATGTTCTCTACTTTCTCAAAACTCTCATTTGTTTTTCCTTTAATTCTTACCAGGATGTTCTCATTTAAATGATCCCACTCTCAAATATGTTGATTTTTGAAGTGTTTGATATCTTCTTTACATATAGCTCTTTATTTGATCTGATTGATACCTAAAATAATTTGCATAATTTTGCTGTACAGTTCTATCTCCATTTTCCCCATGTTTTGTTCCAGTATGCTTGAAGTTAAGATGATTGTTCTTATCACTTATCCTTTTCATTTTTTTTTTTTGTTCTTTTCGCCACAGCCATTGACCTCCCTATCATCTCTCATTGTCATGTTATGACAATGTTATCTTCTATATTGCCATTGTCAGCTTAAGACTTCTAAGTTTAGTGGTTAAGAGGATGGATTTTGAAGCTAACTGTTAGCTTGAAATTCTTACTCGGCCTCTGATCCCAACTGTGAGAACAGGAGGAAGTCACTTCACCTCTTAAAACCTAACACACCAGGTTATTGTGAGCTTCAATAAGTGGACACATGTAGAGTGCTTGGACACTAGAGTGCCTAGTATAAAGTGTTCAAAAGCATAAACTCTTATTTTTGTTATTAATATTATTTGCCAATATTGATCCAAATATATATAATTTTTTTCCAATAAAAATATAAGCTGACACCTAGCATTGTAATATTTTTATAAAAGAATTTCTACATGGGTAGACAGTAACTTCCTATAGTTTCTTCACTTTTTCAGTATTGAATTTATAGCTTGTGTTTTCTTTTTTTTTTTTTTTAAGTTTATTCATTTTGAGAGAGAGACAGAGCAGAGAAGGGGCAGGAAGAGAGGGAGAGAGAATCCCAAGCAGGCTCCACACTACCAGTGCACAGCTTGGTGTGGGGCTCGAACCCACGAACCATGAAATCATGACCTGAGTGGAAGTCAAGGGCCGGATACTTAACTGACTGAGCCACCCAGGTGCCCCACATTTGTAGCTTTTCCTGAAAAAAATACATATATATATATGAGTTTGTTTGAAGTGGTAGCATACCATAATGGAAGAAGCTAGAATTTATGGTCTTGAAAAGAGTTTTGTAAACTTCGTAGGGCCTGATTCCTCTTTATCTCTCAAGCGCAGGACAATCAGTGGTCCAGTGGTTTGGGTTAACTTTAATGGAAGGGATGCATCCTTGTATAGTTCTGGGAGGGCCCACTTCCTCTGATCGTTCCACTAGAACCAGTATCTTCACAGTATTTTGATGTTCTCATTATTATCTTGGAACTCTTTTCTTATAACTCTGCATCTTCTCCAATACGTATTTCTCAAGTCTTGTTCTTTTACGAAGAGATATTTGTCAGAAAGTCAAAGCATAGAGTCTGCATTGGACCTTCTGTTCAGGCTTGAGGTAAAACATAAGCATGTATGTTCCCCCATGGATACAACTTTATAGCCTTTAAGAATGGAAGATAAGAGAAATGCTTTTGGTAAGAGAACTCATTAGCTCTTCTGGCTTATAAATTTCCTTCTTTTCTCTGCATTTACTTCTACCCAACCTTTCAAATGAAGGTAATTCAATTCCACTAAAATAAAAATCATCTGAGGCACTTAAAAATTATAGTTGCGGGGATAAGACCCTTGATATCCTGAATCGGAATCTGTTCGTATAAGGTTTTACAGATAAGTATTTTTTAAAATAACAGCCAGAATGTATACATTTTGTATATATCCCCCCCCCCCCTTTTTGATATGCTTATTAGTCCAAATAATTGTACTTCTGGGTTCGTCTGTCCTTCCTACCCTCCTACCTTCCTCCTTCCCTCCTCTTGTCTTCTCTTCTCTTCTCTTCTCTTCTCTTCTCTTTTCTTCTCTCTCTCTCTCTCTCTCTCTCTCTCTCTCTCCTGAGAATTTTCATACTCTTATCTTTTAGTCTGCCTTCTGGGAGATTTCCTTGCCTTATTTCCAATTATCTATTGAAATATTTATTTCAAAAACATATTAATTTTTGAGTGCTCTTGTTTTCTAAATATCACCAATTTATGTTCTTTCTCCCCCCTTGATGTCTTCCCAAGGGGTGCATTAGATTTTTTTTGGAATTAACATGGCAATAGCTTATCTAGATCTAGGAATATTCCTAGATCTAGGAATATTCCTAGAAGTTGTAGGATATTTAAAATAATGATGAGGAAAATAAGTAAATTTGGAACCCTAGAGAATATTCTTGCCTTTAAAATTGTAGTGAAAATTTCTTTGCAGTTTTATTACTAAAAATGCTAAGACTTAAAAATCATCATTCCAATTTTGTTCATGTTCTCTGCCTGCAATATCCCCTTGAATATCTCTGAAGATACAAAAATAGCTTCCCTTTTATCCGGGGTCATTTGTCTTGGTTTTTATCTTTAATGTTACAGGTTTTTCTTAGCTTCTGGATATTGACCTTGGATATTCAGTCAAATTCTAGAAAGAAGAATTGATGGGTGAGAGCTCTATGTATATGGGCTAGGTTAGTAACAATATGCTTTTGATTTGTTTTTCTAGGTGTGTGTATGTGTGTGTGTGTGTGTGTGTGTGTGTGTGTGTGTATTATAAAATACTATATTGAAGGAGCAATCACAGTGTCAGAATCAGAATGGATACACTCAAGGACATTAAAACATATTCACTAGCTATCCTAGTTATTATTCCAAGGTCTTAAAAACAACTGTTTAGAAATGGTTTATTTACTTTTTCTTTTTTGTTCCTGGGAAATTCATGTCAGTTACCAATACTCTACATGCAAGTATGGGGATGTGAGGGTAGAGTGGGAAGGGAATAGACTTTTCTGTAGTGTACACAGACTTACAGTACCCTATTTTCTGCCCCACCCCCTCCCTTCAGTCCTTTGTCTTACCTGCTCTTTGTCTTAAGTCTGGAGACTCAATTAGTGCTCTGTGGTATTGAATCCCATTTTGTTTAAACTCTAGGCTACAGCTTCCACAGTGTTGTCTCATTTGTCATTTTTCCATATTTTTTTCTCTTCTATAAATATTTTGAAATAGCTCATGTGCTGAGGACCTACATCTAATCTTAGAGGTCTTTTATCCTTTGCTGTCTTTTGAATGAGATTTAGTAGAGAGGAGACAATGCATATTCTCCGTCAAGCTACAATGGTGGACATCTAATCTATTGTTGTGCTGCAGTGATTTCAAGTGATGTTTTCAATTACTTCCCTAGACTCAGCCATGAATTCAGGTTTGACTTTAAGTTATATTGATAATTAGGTTGATAATGTGATATTCCAAGGGTCTTTTTACTCTTGAGATGCTCTCTCACTGGTAAGAGCTATGGGTAGCATCTTGGAATCTTCCTTTGCTCTGACCAAGGTGTGCTATATCTGCCAAAATTTTTCTAGTTTCTGGCATATCTACACAACTTTTTACACAATTGATTATTTGAAAGGAATCTGGTAGAATGGAGTTAAATACTGTTTAACTTGGAAATCCTTTCTAAGTCTTGATTTTCAAATAAAACTTTAAGGTACATTAAAGTATATTAAGGTAGTAACATAGCTAATAAGTGACAAAAATGGACTTAGATGTAGATTTTCTGACTCTTTCCCTAATGCTCTTTCTTTCGTACTACATCACTGCTACCAACTGGTTTCTTTCAGCTGATTGGTTCCTGAGGAATGAATTATTCCAGAGCAACTAATATCATGGACCACAGGTACCAATAATTCATTGTATCTTTGTGTCTTAAATTCTGACTGTCAAATTATTCATATTTATATTGAGCTAAAATATGTAGCCAGTAGCTAATACTAGTTGGTGTTGGCTTTGTCTTGAAGTCACAAGAATAAGTTTATTTATTTTCCAAATAGTGATTCTTCATTAAAAGATATGCCCTCTTTTTTCTTTTTATCTTTTGCACCACGAGTCTTTGTCTTTTCCTTTTCCTTTCTCTTTTCTTTCAGCAGATTTCTTTTTGATATTTTAATTATGGTAAAATGCACATAACATAAAATTTACCATCTTAACCATTTTTAAGTGAACAGTTCAGTAGTGTTAAGGACATGCACGTTATTGTGAAACCAATATCCAGAACTCTTTTCATCTTGCAAAACTGAAACTCTATGCCTAATCAACAACTCCCCATTGCCCCTTCCCCCAAGCCCCTGGCAACCTTTCTACTTTCTGTCTCAATGAATTTGACTGCTCTAAGAACCTCATGTAAATGGAGTCATAAGATATTTGTCTTTTTGTGAAGGGCTGTGTCACCTACCATAATGGCCTCAAGCAGTTCTTTTATAACATGATTTCAAGCCCCCTAACAACTCCACTCACTCCTCTTAATTCTCTTCTGTTTGTCCATATTCCACTCAATAAGGTGAGTTCCAAACAGCACATATTAATCCAGGCATAGTCTGAGAGGCAGAGAAGAGAACTCATTGTGAACATTACATTTCTAATAAAGAATGTGCGAGATTTTTTGATGGCCTCCTGCCCCACTGTTGACTCATACTGAGCTTTGCTATCACTCAAAACTGCTAAATCTTTTCAGCCACTTTTTCCCTGCCACCTCTGCCCATCCCACCGCCCCCCCCCCCCCCACCAATGTGTATCATCAGGCACGAAAAACATTAGAAATTGCATATTACGGTCATAATGAGATTTTTAAAATCTGCATAGGGTCTGCATGGTGAATGAATTTTCGTATGCAGTTTCTTCTATAATAACATTTCATATTTTCATTAAACTCTGGTCCATAGGTAGAATGAATACAGTGACTTTAGGAGATAGAAAATAGTAAAAATTATTAATATGCACTGACCCTGCTCTCCAAATGCATGTTATGTGATGATTCAGAGTTACTATGCTGGGCACGTTTTTTTATGCTCCCACTTAAAGCACAAACATATGAAATTGAATTTTTTCTTTGCAAACATACATTAGTTTGCATTTAACAGGCTAGCAGTTCTCAAAATGATGTCAAGCCACATTCATATAGCTATGATAAAATGGGTGGTGAACTTCAATATAGGTCATTTGTTACTAACAAAAGTACCAGAGTTTATAAATGAGTTACCTTCTGTTAAAAATTAAGGTGGACCCAAGCCTATCTCTCTCACCTACTTTCTGGTATGGGAGAAAATGGTTGAGTTGTAATTCATTATCTGGGTGAAAATCGTACATAATTCCCAGCCTTGTCCTTGGAATGTAACTGTTATTAATGTGCTTATAGTAAGTGAGGGATTATGAATCTTTTAAATACGTGAAAGTTGCACATATTAAAAAAAATTACCAACTAAGTTTATAACAAGGAAGAAAGTGAAAAAATGTGAATAAGATTGTGAATCTTAAGTTTATATTACATGCGTTCAAGTTTACATTACATTACATTCATTGCGTACATTCATTGACAAGCGTTGGTCAAAAATGCTTCAGGTTCCACCCAGTTATATCTTTGTTTCAGCAAGATCTGTGTAACCATGGAAATGTAAACATGTGAACATCACCTATCATATCTGTTGAAGCTGAAAAAAAGATTGAGAACCACTAATCCATTAGGATTATACATATCTGAGAATACAAATACAATTTTTTTACACTATAAAAAAACTTACACATATATACTATGTTTTATGAGACACTCGAAACGTTGGTATTTCAGCAAACAACTACATCATACTGGTCAAATTCCCTAAGAATATAACTCACTAAGCCCTGCTAGGGTAGGATTTTTAGAAAGTACTCATTAAATAGATTGCATTTTAACCTGTGGAATAGTATTAAGTATTCATAGTCTTAAGTTTATTTTTGAGTTTGAAAATTATTCAGCAGTTAATAGTAGTATTTCCCTCTAAATACATGTAGCTTCTTAAAACTATATTGGATTTTCAAACAGTATGAGCATTCTCAGAAAATACATATTACAGGATGATCAGTTGATCATTTGCTAATAAAAAACAATTTATATATTTATCAATAAATAGGGACAGAATTCTACACTTTTATGTTCAGAATCATGCATAAGAAATGGAGTCGAGCTGAATTCCTTTACAACTAAATAATACAAATATTGTTTAAATGAAATTGTAAAAAAAAAGAAAGACAAAATGGAACAAAACAAAATGTAGTCAAGATGCCACGTAGATAGCAGAGACTGGCTTTGCTTACTAGGTGAGGCTGGCTGGCTGGTCTTATCTTCCCCTAATGGTTGCAAACTGCCAGCTGTGGGCTGTATTGAGTTCACAGATATGCTTTTGATATTACAATGTTTAAAAATTTTTTAAATACTTATTGGTATTGAGCTGTTACATAAAATTCTGATTCTTCTTTTGAAAAATCTAATGTTGTGATGCTAATGAACCTTCATTCTCTGGGCCAGCAGTTGGCTTGGGCTGCCCAGTGCTGGCCTTTTTAGAATGGAGCCTATGCCCTCCTGTTCTCCTTAGTGCTCCCAGGGCCATGTTCTCTTTATGCTAAGAGTATCTCATGCATTAAGGTACCTGGTTGGCTACTGTAGCATTTATATTTGAGACTTCTATTCCAAATAACTCTGTACATTGCTGCCACGTTAATTTTTTTTAAATATTCTTCTTCATACTTTTGACTGATTCTAGTTGTCTTTAAATAAAGTTTTCTGCCTCCTTAGTAGCACTTTGTCCTCCATTTACGTGGAGATTCCCTATCTCCATTGCATAAACCCTTCACCTTTCCATTTTTCAAATGGTGATATCCCTACCTGCTTCTACACCTTTAATTAGAAAACTTCTATGACCTACAGCTGAATGATGGTTGACTGAATGATGTCCTCTCAGGCATGGCTGAATGATGTCCTCTCTTGGGCATAGCCATGTCCTAATCCCTGGAATCTGTGAATATGTTACTTTATATGGCATAAAGGGGACTTTGTAGCTGTGATTTAGTTAAAGATATTGAGAATGGGAGATTAGATTATTCTGCTTATTATTACCCAGATGTAATCATAAGGATCCTTGTAAGAGACACGGGAGATCAGACTGGGAAAAGGTGATATAAAAGCAGAAACAGAAATTGGAATGAAGTGGTTATGAGTTACGGAATGCCAAGGTAGCATTCAGAAGCTGAAAGACACAAGGAATGGTTTCTCCTCCAAGCCTCCAGAAGGTACCAGCTCTGTTGATACCTTTATTTTTCTCTTTAAGACTTAAGTTAGACTTTTGACTTCCAGAATTGTAGGAGAGTAAATTTGTGTTGTTTAAGCCACAAAGTTTGTGGTAATTTGTTATAGTGGCCACAAGAAAATTACTATAATCTTCTTTCTCTATCTTTGCTTATAAATGTTACCTTCTTCTTGAAACATTTCTGGTCATCAAAACAGTACATGATCTCCCACTGATTTTATGTCTTAGTTCTGCTAGGATGGAGGATCATTGAGAACTGGTCCTTGGTGATTTAAGGACTGAATTTTTCCCAGGACTTCTTAAGTGTTCAAAAACAGTTAATAGTTAAGAAATATTTTTTGAGTGCAGTGAAGAAGGAATAAAGGGGAAGACTAGGGATGTTGGTAGCTAAAATGGCCGTGATGAGCAATTGTAGGGAATGACGATAGTTTATATGCCCTGCTGTCTTGCAATGTTTGTGTATCTCGATTTCTTGCAATTGCCTGATAAACCTAAGGGAGAGGAGAATAGAGAAGAGAGGAGAGTGGAGTTAGTTAAAGTGGGAAAAGTGGATTTCCTTGGTTTCCTTTTCTATTTGGATGTAGTATGGATCATGAAAAGCCTACATTGCCTACTGGAGTACCAGAAGAGGCAATTTTGCTCAATGAATTTTAAACTCTAATTCTATCAAGCGCTCCTCCTAGATGGCTTGGGTTACAGTATTTCAAAGCATTTTTTCTTTATGGGACTTTTGGTCTTGGGTTACTACTGCACTCTACAAATTACAGATTTCCTTAGCAGATGAGATCAAGGTAAGTTTTCTTTGTTTTTCTGACACATATTAGAGTAGGTTACAGCTGTCTAAATGGACAATGTGTTATTTCAGTGCAACCTAAGTACTGGCATCCAGGCAGAAAGTCTCCAGGGAAGGGTATACATTTGCATAATGTCACCGAAAGTTTGTGTTCCTGTATTAACTGACAGAGATGGGCAGTGACAGGATGCCAGACAGCTGCATTAATGACAGAGCCTCTGAAAATAGAGAGTGCATGTTCTTTCAAGATGACATCAGCCTTCAATTATAGGAAGGTGGGAGGACACCCTAAGGAAGGAGAAATGGAAAGATGGGAAAAGAGCCGATGAAGAGTTGACAGGGTAGAGTGTAGTGTTTGATCACTGAAAGAAGGAGGGAAGCAAATGTTTTAATTATGTTAGACTTTTGATAACAGGATGTGAAACTTAGTACAAATGGATTAAGCATTTTGAAATGTTTATATATCTAGATTACTTGTGTTGGCCAGATGAAGGTAAAAGGACAAGAATGGAACTTGGTTAAAATGGGAAGAGTGGATTTTTAAAGGGCTAATGACAGAACAACTAGATTTGCTAATAGTATTACTATTATTTTTCCGTTCTATGTTGTTGATCACACCTTAAAATATTATCTTTTATATGTGTAACCAGAGCGAAATGTGCCCTAATTCTGCCCTGTGGAGGCACAAAAGGACGATTTCTGTTTTTGCTTCTTGCTCATCCCAGTGAAGACCTCAGAACTTGGTCCCATTCTTAAAAGAATCTACTTGTGTGTAAACATCATAGAGTGTGACACAGACATTACTTGGGATTTTATAGAGATGATTTGTATAGTGTATGTGTAGTTATAGTGGGGAGTAGTTCTGTCACATGAGTCACCAGTTCTGTCTCAGCCACTACTACTAAATTTATATTCTCAAACCCACTGAAACAAAGGGCTGATTAATAGGATCCATCAATTGTAGAAGGCAGATAGCAATTATCTTTTGTTACTTATGCTTGCTTTTGGGGTTGTAACCAGTACCTAACTGGCTCATTGTCTTAGGTTGGGTTCCCAGAGGCAAACCCTTGGGTGAGAATTTTAGTGTAAGTAATTTATTTAAGGTGTTCCCAGGAGAAACTAGGAAAGGAGTGAGAGGAGTAGAACACAGAAATGGAAGAAACCAAGCAAAGTTGACACTTTAGATGAAGTCCTAGACTTGATCTAGTCCTATGCAGTAAAAATTATACCCATAGTTTGTGCCTTGAGGCAAGAAGGCTAGGCTTCCAAGCTGTGGCACAATCATTGGCAAAGGGCCAACCCAAAGGGTAATAAGCTCATATGTATTTGAGGCTCTGTGTTTGTGCAGGCTAAGGGCTTCCATTGCCTAAGGTCAGTCCATCAAAGAAAAGATACCACTGTGAGCCCTGAGAGGCAAGTGCACATTAAGGCTGCACAGAGGGCACAAAGAAACAGGGAGGTGGGATCCAAGAAGATTTAGGCTGAACATGAACCATGTCTGCTACCCTTATCAAAATATCCTTTCCAAAATGAATGCTCTCTTCAAGAGGAGTTCTGGGGCACAGAATTGCTCTCTCCCATTTTATTTTTATTACCCCCTCATCAAAATGATTTCCCTGCTCTTGAATATTATAGTGGGAATTAATCAAGGCAAATTGCCCTTTCAAAATGTCAGAGAGGTGGAACAAGCTGTACAAGTCAAAAATTTGCTATCTCTATAAGTCCTTCATCCTCTTGACTCCATTTGAATACTTGGCCTAACCTGACTTTCTGGGTTCTGGTCTGGTACCTCCAAGTGACTTAGTCATGGTTATTTCTAGTGTTTTTCTAGATAATCTATAACTTCACTGGTTTTGGAGTGACATCTTGACAAAAGGCTATCTTTACATGGTCTCTTGAGGTTTTAACCATGTTTTGAATTACTGAGATTCATCCTCTCTTATTACTGATGGTGATGATGGTAGTAATAAAAGGGACAGTTACCATTTATTGAGTGCTTCTCAGGCAACTTAGATATAAATTCTCACACTAGCCCTAAGAATGGGTATTATTATCTTCCTTTCATGGATGAGGAAATGGAGGTTAAGTAGAGAACAAAAACAAAAACAACTTTCTCCATGACCTTTCTACTCTTACCATACACTACAATGCACTTAGGATATGTAATTCTACCCCCACTTCTCCTCACATCATTACTTGGCTCTTTCCTGGACAATTATGAATTTTACATAATCGAGACAAATTAAAAGCAAACGCATGTTTATTTTATTCAAGGTCAGTAGTAGGTTGCCTTGTGTAGAGGGGCCTACTGACGAATGACAATCCATTATTTGACCTCCATATGTGGACTGTCAACTAACAGCAAAAAAGATAGTTAGCTGTTGTTTTTGCAGCCTAGTGGGTTTTTTTTGAATTGATGGTTTCTGTCCTCATTAGAGGCTCTTAGCATATCAAAAAGGTGTTTTAAAAATCACTCTGAGAATCCAAAGAGCAAACACAAGCACATTTTGGTGTATTCATAATGAGGCTAGCTACTTCAGTTAACAAATAGGCCATAACACTATGAACACTGTGAAACCGCTCCCCCACCCCCAAATGGTTCACACAAATGAGTCTAGTGATGTGCAAGACCCCTGGGAGCTCGACATTTCTCTTATGCCATGACACCTATGACACCATTGAGAGGTTAGAGCCTGGAAGAGATCATCTGCCATGGGGACCAGTCTGGGCTGGCTTTTATTTTCTTTTTAAAGTCTATATTAAACAAGTTTTAGGTTATTTTAATTTTCTTATCATAATCTTCATCTGTCTCTCATGGTAACAACTTTACCACCATCTCATGATGAGCTCGTTATCAATTATGTAACAAAATGTGACAGACTAATGACATCTTTAAGAAAATATTATCTCACAATTTTGTGCATCAGGAATTTGGGCAGAGATCACCTGGGTGATTCTTTTACTCCATGTGGGTTACTCAGTGGACTTCAGTTAATCTTTGGGTTGTTGAAGTAACTCAATGGATGGGTTAAAGTGAAGAATGAATGCAGCTGAGGTAAGAACAGTAAAGTGGAATATCAGATTGAAGGACTCTGTGAAGGAATCAGAAGAGGGTAATAAAAAATGTGAAGAATGAAAGAAAAATTAAGAAATATGAAAGTTAGAGGTAAAAATGTTAATGACTTTTTAATATTAATCACAGAAGGAGAAAAAGGAATTAATGGAAGGGAAAAAATACCTAAATCAATAATGGTGGGTACAGGTTTCATATATAGAAACCTATATGCATTCTCTTGCAAAATATAATACAAACTAAAAATATAAGAAAATAAGATATCTTTCATAATAGCAACAGAAACTATAAAATGTTCAAGAATGATCCTAATAGAATGTACGAGATCTTCAAGTAGAAAATTTTTTTAAAGTTATAAGTTATAAAATAAAACTTAATAAATTAAGTCAAGAGACACAGTATATTCAAGGATGAGGTCATATAACATAGTCAAGACGCATATCTCCACCTAACCCCCAAATTATTATTATTTTTTTACATTTTTTAAAATTTATTTTTGAGAGACAGGGAGAGACAGAGCATGAGCAGGGGAGGGGCAGAGAGAGAGGGACACACAGAATCTAAAGCAGGCTCCAGACTCTGAGCTGTCAGCACAGAGCCTGACACGGGGCTTAACCAACTGAGCCACCCAGGTGCCCCAATCCCCAAATTAATCTTAAAGTCAATGCAATTCCAGCTAGAATTCATAAAAGATTCTTTCATGAAATTTGAGAATATGGTTTTCTAAAATTTAGATGGAAAAATAAAAATCTGTGAATAAACATAAACTCTTATCAAACACTGGGATGTATTACAAAGAAATAAAAACAAGATAGTACTGGAACAGTGTAAGAGAATTGATTAATGGAAAGTATGGTCCACACATATGGGAATTTGGGTTAGGATAGTCGTAGCATTACAAATCAGTAGGTATAGGATAGATTATTCATAGATGATCTTGGATAAACTGTTTCTCTATGGAGAGAAAAAAATAAAATTAGATCACTAATACCATATGGACCTCAGATGAATTAAAGATTTAGACTGATAATGATAAAATTATAAAGCTAAATATAATAAGAGAATATCTTTATTAACTTGGATTGTGGAAGAATTAAAAAAAAAAACAAAACAGATTCCTGAAAGCAGAAACCATCAGGTAAAATTTTATGTGTTTGAATTTTACCAAAATTAACTTTTTTTTGTTGAACAAAATTTACCATAAACCAGTTAAAATGGGATGTTATATTGAGACAAAGATATTTGTAATTTCTAAAATATAAGAAGGTATGAATACCTAGAACGTAGAGGAAATGTCTGCAAATTTCACAAAGAAAAAAACGAAAACCCAAAAGAAATTGGAGAAAGACAAGGAATAGGTAATTCAGAGAAAAAGAAGTTAAATGGCTAAGAAGCATATAAAGAATGTTAAATTTTTTAACAATTGGAGAAATGCAAATTAAGTTTATGAACAACATTAATTTTGCCAAACATCCAACGTGAGAAAGTCATGGTGAGGGTGAAGAGCTCATACTGGCAGGAATTTATATATGTAGTTGTTTGAGGAGTATCCATCCTGACAGTGCTTCATGACATTAAATACAGATGTACCTTTAGACCTCACACAGCCATCCCTGTGTATATACCTCAGAGAAACTGGCATAGTCCCATAAGGAGATGTGTTTGAGGAAGGTCACAGCAGCATTTTCATTGGGCAAAATTTGGTCCTTGATAAATGATAGTCTCTCCGGGAATGGAATCTAAAGTGGGTATAACCACATGGTGAATTACTCTGTTGCTTTTGAAATTAATCAGCTACATTAGCAAATAACAGTGTGGTTAGAACTCAAAAATAGTATGAGTTTAAAAAAAACTAATACATAATTATATTTAAGTCTAATAGCGTTTATGAAGTTTTGTAAAACAATAATTTTAATTTTATTTTTTAACTTTTAATTTTAAATGTTTATTAAAATTTGTTTTAATGTTTATTTTATTTTATATAGAGAGACAGAGTGTGAGAAGGCAAGGGGCAGAGAGAGACATACACACACACACACAGAATCTGAGGCAAACTCCAGGCTCTGAGCTCTCAGTACAGAGCCCGAGGTGGGGCTCAAACTCATGAACTGCGAGATCATGACCTCAACGGAAGTCGGATGCTTAACTGAATGAGCCACCCAGGTGCCCCATTTTTTTTTCATTATAGAGAAAGCTTGAGTAGGGGAGAGGGCAGAGGAAGAGAGAGAGAGAGAGAGAGAGAGAGAATCTCGAGCAGGCTCTGCACCCAGTATGGATCCCAACTCAGGGCTCGAACCCACAATCCTGGGATCATGACCTGAGCTGCAATCAATAGTCGGACGCTCCACTGACTGAGCCACCCAGGCACCCCAACACAAAAATATTTTGGGGATACATATTAATACACATGAGGACAGCATACTAGGGGCCTACTTTAGATACAGTGAAGTAGGTGTTTAGAGATGGGGAAAGGGAATGTGATGGCAACAGAGAAACAAAGCAGACAGGTAATAAAATAAAAGAAAGCAAAAAGAATAAACTAGGGATAATGGTGTGCCATAGCAGAGCATAACTAACTTAATTCTGTGTACCTAAGATAAAGGAAATAAAGACAAAAAGAAAAAAGAAAAGTAAGAAAAGAGAACAGAATTGCAGAAGAGAGAGTGAAGCAGCACTAAGAGACCTCGTGGAGGAGGGAGGCCTGAGACCCTGCACTGACCTGCAGAGCCAATCAGCAGCTTTCAATTCCCTAAACTTCTGTGATCCTCCCATTCATTCATTCATTCATTCCATAGAAAATGTCCCTTCAGAGTTGTTGATGACAATGGGAACAATGACAACTACACTTGGTACAAACAATATTAGAAATATTGACAAACCAGGAAATCAAAAGAAAAATCAAACAATTCTGTTAACTGCATTCCAACTTCTATTAAAACAAACTTTTAAAATTTATTTTTCATGACAGCCATAGACAGAAGACTCTATTTTCTTTAAGATTTTATTTTTAAGTAATCTCCATACACACCGTGGGGTTTGAATTCACAACCTCAAGATCAAGAGTTGCATGTGCCATCGCCTGAACCAGACACCCCCAGCAGAATCTATTTTTTCAGAAAAATTGTTCTTAATCTAAATGTTGATTTAATCACAGTCACTTAAGATTGAGCAGTTTTGTTTTCTCCGTTGCACATCTTCACTTTTCACTGCCTAACATACTGTCAAACGAGAAACTGAAAGCCACTTGAATGTGAAGTCACACCAAGTGTATATTTTCTCCTAATGACTCTGCTGTCACCTTGCATTTGGAAACCTGCATTGACTGGCATGTGTGCTGAGAGCCTCTTCTTGTGAAAGCCAATTTGCAGCCGTTTTGGGAAATGTGAAATGATAGATTCCTTTCCAAATAGGAAATAGACACAGAGAATCAGTGATATCTGAGATTTTCAAAAACTTGGCCAAGATTTGATGATTTTGTATGGCAATGTCTGACTTCAAATTCTAGAGTCTAAGGAAACCATACCAGATATAGGATTGTGAGAATTCTAGCCATCTTTACTCACTTCATGAGATGCTGCTCATGAAGCATATATTCCTTCTGGGGGTAGTCGCATAGAAAGAAGAAGGGTTGGGGATGAAATACAAAGACAAAGATGCCCAGAAGAGCTACCTGATGTAGCTCTTGCCTTTAGAGCCCTTTAAGTATCTCCCTTATCACCCACTCTCACCTCTGACTTGACAGCGTTCTGAGAAAGCACTGACATCTGTAGTTTTCCTACTGTGCTAATAATGGAAACTGGATTCCCTAAGGAAGACAAATAATGCAAGTAATAGAATTCTTCTACCTAAAAAAAAGTCCCTCATTTTGTTCTTGGGTATCTGTATCTTTTGAGTACAAAGTGACACTAAAACCACATCTTAAATGGTTCCCAAAGAGAGTACATACCTGAAATGATGGTTCAGTTATTTAAAATTTTTTAAAATGTTTACTTATTTTTGAGGGAGACAGAGAGAGAGAGAGAGCATGTGCAAGCAGGGGAGGGGCAGAGAGAGAGTGAGACACAAAATCTGAAGCAGGCTCCAGGCTCTGAGCTGTCAGCACAGAGTCTGGGACGTGACTTGAACCCATGAACTGTGAGATCATGACCTGAGCCGAAGTCAGATGCTTAATCAACTGAGCCACCCAGGTGCCCCATGGTCAAGTTATAAAAAAAAAAAAATTAGATTTTGTTTTTATTTTGAAAAATCAAAATACATATACATGTGTGTATGTATATATGCACACATATATACATATATGTATATATGCACACATATATACATATATGTATATACACATGTATGTGTACATATACACACATAAACATATGCAAAACAGTTTGAACTCATGCATGTGCTATACACATACATGCACACACAAATATATACTTATAGATACACATGCATACATAGTATATATATAAGAATATGTGCACAGATATGTATATACACACGCACACATGTATACATATATGCACACATGTACCTACATATGTAAATTTATGTATATATACATACAGGTACAAATTCTAAATGTTACACACCGACCTAAGTCCATTTGGTCTTGTCAAAGTTCTTTTTTGGGGGTTTTCTATAGCATCCAGTAGTTAGAAGAGACAAGGGATGCTGGTTCAGTTTGCTTGGACCAGCCTCCATTTGTGCCTATTGTCCTAGTGTACCATTCAGTCAGTAGTTGAGCACTCTTTAAAAGTGTGCTTAATTAGATGATAAATGACTACCCTGCTTTCAGTCTTCTCCCTAACAACCTCCTTACTGGGTAGTATAGTACTTTGGAAACAAGTTTTAGACCCCATTCTGTCACATATAAAAACAGCAAGCAGGCACAAAAAATAGCCTGTTCTGAAAGCATGAGGGAGAGCCATCTCTGTTCTTACAGGCCCTCTGAGTACTTTACCTACAGGTCTTATGTGGACTAAACCTTAAATAATTCTGAGAGCTCTTTTTAAGAAAAAAATAACACAAGTGGTGCCTGAGTGGCTCAGTTATGCATCCGACTCTTGATTTTGGCTCAGGTCACGATCTCATGGTTTGTGAATTCGAGCCCCACATCTGGGTCTGTGCTGCCAGTGTAGAGCCTGTTTGGGATTCTCTTTCTCTCTTCCTCCTTCCTTGCTCACATACAAACTCTCTCTAAAAATAAATAAATAAACTTGAAAAAAAGAAAAATATAACACCAAAATTCTAAATACAAAACTGGAGATAAAAATATGTATTTAGAAAAAAAAATCACAGGGGCCCCTGGGTGACTCAGTTAAGTGTCTGGCTTCCGCTCAGGTCATGATCTCACGGTTTGTGGGTTTGGGCCTTGCATCAGGCTCTGGGATGACAGGGCAGAGCCTGGTTTGGATCTTCTGTCTCTCTCTCTGTGTCCCTCCTCTGCTCTTTAAAAAAACAATTTTTTTTAATGTTTATTTATTTTTGAGAGAGAGAGAGCGTGAGCAGAGGAGGGGCAGAGTGGGAAGAAGACACAGAATCTGAAGCTGTCAGCACAGAGCGCAGAGCCCGAAGCAGGGCTCAAACTCACAAACCTTGAGATGATGACCTGAGCTGAAGTTGGATGCTTAACCAACTGAGCCACCCAGGTGCCCCTTCCCTGCTGTTTAAAAAAACAAGAAAAAAGAAAGAAGAAAGAAAGAAAGAAAGAAAGAAAGAAAGAAAGAAAGAAAGAAAAGAAATAGAAAAGAAAGAGAAATCACAAAAATATCACACATTTTTGTGGAGCTAACAGATACCACAAACAACACAAAATTCACATGCTGAATAAATATATAAAGTATAGATATTTTATTTTATTGTAGTTAGCTTTCTGGATTTACCTCTGTGTTGAATTTTTTATTGGCTATTACAGATTTATAATATCTGTATTTTAATTTACCAGATCTTAAAATAATATACCACTTCCTATAGAAGAACCTTAAACAGTGTATTTCCTCTTCTCCCTCCTGTTCTTTTTGCTATCATTGTTATTTCTTCATATGTTATAAACCCCACAATATATTGTTATTTTTAATAAGTAAGACAAATTAGAAAATACAAGCCATATATTAGTTTCATACTAGTCATGTCCAGCTGTCTTCATCCTATTACATAGATTTGAGTTTCTGTAAGTGTCCTTTTATTTCAATCTGAAGAACTTCCTTTAGTAGTGATAGCTCTCTCTTTCTCTCTCCCTTTTTGATAAAAGCCTTTATTTTGTCTTTATCTTTAGAGTATAATTTCACTGAGTATAGAATTTGTGATTGATAGTTTTTCCCTCCATCGTTGTAAAGGTGCCATCCTATTGTCTTTTTGGCTTCAGTTATTTCTGATGATTTATCAATGTAATCCCCCCTTTTTTTCCCTTTAAGTCATGTGTTTTCTTTTTCTGACTGCTTTTAAGACTGTTTTTAGCAGTCTTAAAGTCTTAAAGATGGTTTTCAGCAATTTGGCTATGATGTGCCTACTTGGGATTTGTTGAACATATTGGATTTCTGTAAGTTTACAGTTTTTGAAAAAATTTGTCCATTAATTCTTTTTTCTCTTCTTCCACCCCCTACTGAATTTCACTACTTTAATTTCACATATATGAGAGCTCTTGCTACTATTCCATAAGTAACTATATGCTAATTTTATTCAGTTTTTTTCTTTCTATGATTCCATGTGGATGGTTTCTTTTGCCATATTGATACTACGTACATTCTGTAAACTTATCATTTCAGAGACTGCACTTTTTTATTTTTAGAAGTTCCTATTTGTTATTGGTTTCATTTCTTCATTTTGTTTATGTTTTTCTTTAAATATAGAACATAATTATAATAGCTGTTTTAAAGTTTTTGTAATTCCCTTGTCTCTGACATTCTGTGACCTTTTGATTTTTTTTTTTTTTTTTTGCTGGTTATGGATCACATTTTTCTGCCTTTTTTTTAATACATGTCTAGTAATTATTGATTGGATGCCAGACATTGTAATATTACATTATTGAGAATCAAGATTTTGCTGTCTCTAAAAAAAAAGGTTTATTCATTTTTATTCAATTTTAAGGGGGAGGAGGGGTATAGAGAGGGAGACAGAAGATCCTAAGCAGTCTGCACTGACAGCAGAGAGCCTGATGCAGGGCTGGAACTCATGAACCACGAGATCATGACCTGAGCTGAAGTTGGGCAATTAACTGACTGAGACACTCAGGTGCCCCAAGATTTTGTTGTCTTTTTTAGAAAGAATGTTAAAGTTTGTTTTGCAGGCAGATGAGATGGTGTGAACTATCACACCATTGAGGCTTGTTCTTAAGCTTTGTTAAAGTGAATCTTGTGTAGTCCTTACTGTAAGACCAGTTTAACATTGTTACTAAGGCATGGCCCTTCTGGGGTGTCTATTGAATGCACCTTTGCTTCAGTGAAGTCTCCACATTGTTTGTAGCTTGGATGTCTCCCAGCCCTGTGTGAGCATGGAAAAGTATTCAGATTACAGTCACCCTTAGTTTTTCCGACTCAGGAGACTGCCTGTGCATATTTCTTGAGTATTCCTCTGTATACACTCCTCTACTTTCTTGCCTGCAAATTTCAGCTGCCTCCATAGTTCTGATCAGCAAGACCACGGTGGTTTGTTTGGTGTCCCCATTTCTGTGCCACTTTCTGGAAAGTGCCTCGAGGCAGAAAACCAGGGCAGCAAGTAGGAATCACCTTATTTGCCTCCCTGGCCTCCCTGTTTTTCCTGGGCTCCCTGTTTTTTAGTGTCTGCAAACAATTGCTTAATTATTTGTGTTGAGGGGAAAGTCATATACTATTTCACCCATCATAGATGGAAAAGAAGTCAAACCCACTAATCTTATTAATGAAAACAGTCTTTTAAAAAATGTATTAGATTACTACAAGAATACAAATCTTTGTTTGTGTTCATTGATATAGAGAAAGTGCTAAAAACACTTGTTTTCACAGAGTGGCTTAATCAACATTTGTTAAATATGAATAAATCAATATAATCTATTTTTTAAACTAATATGACCTTTTCTATTGATCAGAAAACAAGAGTAATGATGTGATTATATTAACCTATTTATGCAGTGTGGGCTTTTGATTGGTACTTTTAAAAGATAATTATTATTAATAATTATTCAAATGTGTATTTCTGATTAAGGAACTTCAAATATTAACTAACACCCCCCCATCCCAGGTACAGGAATAAGGTAAAAATATTGGATGTACACATATATGTCATGTTATCTATGTTAAAGTCTTTTAAAGAAAGATACAGACAACATACAACACAGAACAAAAAGGTAAAAAATTCTCCTTCCTGCCCCTAGTTCTTACTCTTTCAATCCTCTTCTCTGTAGTAATTTTTTTTTCATTAGCCTATGTACATATAAGTTACATATACATGTCTAATCCTCTTTCAGTCCCACAGATGATTGCATATTATATGTACTAAACTGCACCTTTGACTTTCATATAACTGTATTCGTTAAAGAGAATTTCATCACTCATCACATTGTTTTAACACTGTTGAATATTTTACTGACCGGATATAACACAGTTTATTTAAAATATTCCTGTTGATGGATATTTAGTTTTTCCCCAGTTATTTGCAGTTACAAACAGTGCTATAATCAAAAGCCTTACATTGTGTCATTGTGCTTTTTTAAAAAAAGTTTATTTCTTTATTTTGAGAGAGAGACAGAACATATGAGTGGGAGAAGGGCAGAGAGAGAGAGAGAGAGAGAGAGAGAGAGAATCTCAAGCAGGCTTCACACTGCCAGCACAGGGCCCGATGCAGAGCTCGAATCCACGAATCGTGAGAGCATGACCTGTGCTGAAGTCAAGAGCCAGACACTTAACCGACCGAGCAACCAAGGTGCCCCTGTCATTGTGCTTTCATGTGCCATGGTTCCATCATACAATTGCACAAAGCAGCAATAAAAATGTACCTGAAACCCAGGTAATGGACAAGTAAGCCTTCAATAACAATTGTCTTTTATTGCTACATAATAATTGCATCTCTCAGGTTCAAAGTATTATAGTAAGGAACTTCAGGCACACAAATTACCCCAAAACATTAACATTGCCGTGTAATACCTCCTTACCTCTTCTCAATGGGCTGTGTATAATGTGTGGTATTACTGTGGTGGAAGTCCTTTTTACTAAGAAAATAAATAACATCCTAGAACTTCTTTGGTCTCTGGATTAGAAAAGAAGAAAATTTGAAACTTTGAGCCTGTGTGTGTGTGTGTGTGTGTGTGTGTTCATGCACCCAAACAAATAACAAATAAATAAAATAAAGTTCTTCACATAAATGAGGAGCCAGTATCCTGTTTGCATTTTCCTCATTTTTTGTCTACTGTGTAATTCATTGAATTAGGTGTTTGCATTCACAAGAGAATTGCATTTCTCTTGCTTTATTTTCTCATTAAATTTTTTTTTGGAATGCTACCTCTGACAGAAGAAACTCTTGTTCACAATTCTAAAACATACGCTAGCCATATGCTGATAGAATTAATGGCTACAGGTTTTCTCTGAGAAGAGAAGGCACAAATATTCTTTCATATGTTAAAACAAAAATCTAACTTTCCTAAAGAATAATTGTAGGTCATGAAGTCCTTCAAGTACTTTTCTTGTTCACCAATTAACATCTTTGTGTATTGAAGAAAGTCCCAGTGGAAGCTTAAAGACATTATTAAAACAAAGCAGAAGCTTGGATTTTGTAATGTAAAGATACTAGGTAGACACATGAGAGCCTGGACGTGGAATAATTCTTAGCTACTCACAATTAAAGGTCATTTAATATGACATTGGAAATGTAATTTTCTTAAGGCTTTGATCCTTAATTGTTTTTTTCCTTATCAACACCTGGAGGGTTCCCCAGACTTTACACACTTCAGCGTTCCTTTTACAGCAACTACCCAAAATGTTCAGAGCGGGTGATTTTGGAAATGTTTTGTTAAGAGAGAGAAGAGCCAGAGGGCCACTCCTCTGGGAGACAGTCTGCTGGATTTTGGGTTCAGATCACAGCACATCCTAACAATGGGGAGAAATCTAGGGTGACTGCCAAATGGGAGACAGAGATCCAGATTTTCTGGAAAGCCCGTGGAACCACGTAGCTGTAAGAAAGATAAGGTACCATTCCAGGAACTGCTTCTGTTGACACTCCACTTGTACCTTCACTGCCCTGGGGTTTGTGGTAGAATATGATTTGACCAGTACTGTGATATCCAAATAATTGGAACTTGCTGAACAAAACATCTCCCCTGACATCCAGCTTTACAGTAATGACAACTATAAAGAGAAATCTGACAGCAAACTATTGTTATTATTTAACATTTATAGAACGTTAACAGCATGCTTGGTGCTGTGAAAAATGAGGAATACAATACTGAGATAGCTTGATGAGTTTATGTTGTCAAGTAAATAGTGGGAGCTAGAGCATTAGGTATCCTTTGAAAGGGCTGAGACAACTTTATTGAATTCAGTGGTTTGTTTTTCTTTCTCTTCTTGCTCTTGCAGTGTTCTTCTTGGATGTCTCATATCCCACACCTCAGCCGTTCTTGAACATGGCTACATATTGGAATCATCCAGGGAGTTTTTAAAAATAACATGGCTGACTGCTTCTCACCCTCAAACACACTGAAGTAAGAGATATAGAGTGTGTTCTGGGCATCAGTATTTTTTAAAGCCCCCTGTGTAATTCCCACATGCAGCTAAGGTTGTGAATCACTTTGTGGTTTTGTTTTTGTTATTGTCATTTATTTTTAAATTAATGGCTCTTGATAGCACTCCAGTTGAAACAACCTTTATCCATATTTTAATGTTTTTCTCTTCTCTTTGTACCTTTGGGGGAAAAAAGGGGGGAAATGAACACTATTAATCAATTCCATGAGGTATTTTAACTAGGGTCTTCTGGAGACAATGTCTGGAGACCCAAAGCTGTGGGTTTAACAGTACAGATTTTAAGTGAATTGTTTGGCTATTAAGTCTCTACTTAGTTTGTGAATCACCTTCCAGCCCTTGCTCTGTTTGGAACAATCAGCTAAGAAAGACTTATGTTAAGGTCTCCAAGTTGTGCTTCCCAACCAGCTTCAGGTAGTTATTCTGGATTAAAGAGATGTCTTTTTCCCAACTCCTTTATAGAGACCCTGAGGGACCAGATCAGATTACATCTGCTCCCTTGACCACCCTATATCCTTCTTCCTTTCCTTATGTTGTCCAGAGTATATTGGATCATTTATAGGCTCTGAGATGCCATTCTAAAAGTAGCTCTCAGGTTGCATGTGGGCATCCTAAGATATACATACCGAATGTAAGCTTATGTCTAACTCCCATCTTTGAGGAGTAGATTGGTGTAGTAGTTACTTATTACTGTATAACAAACTATCTCACAACTTATCAACTTGAAACAATAAACAGTTATTAGTACCTCACTGAGTTTCTGAGGGTCAGGAATTCAGGAAATGGTTTAGCTGAGTGGTTCTGGCTCAGGATCTCTTATGAAGTTGCAGTTAAATTGTCATCTGAAGGCTTAACTGGGGCTGGGGGATCCTCCCTCACATGGCTGTTCATAAGCCCCAGTTTCTTGCTGGCTGTTGGTCACCAGCCTCAGTTTCTTACCATATGGGGTTCTCCACAAGGCTGGTCATGACATGGCAGTTGGTTTACTCCAGGGTGCATGTCAAAGAAACAGAGTGAGAGGTAAGCCAAAGTGCCTTTTATAGGTAATCTTGGAAGTGACATACTATAATACCTGTATTTTATTAGTCACACAGACCAACCCTTAAACAATGTGGGAGAAGATTTTTTTTCTCGTTGTTGTTCTGTCACTTAATTTTTGAACTTTTTTAAAGAACAGCTTTATTGGGGCATTAATAGATGAGTAATGTTTCAATGTACAAGTTCATTGGTTTTAACACATGTTTACACACATGAAATGATCACTAAAATCAAGATAGTGGATGTATCTAACACCCCTGAAAGTTTCCTGGTGGTCTTTTGTAATCCCTTCCTCCCATCCTTGTTTGGCCCCCCATCCCTAAGCAACTACTAATCTCCTTTCTGTCACTATAGATTAGTTTGCATTTTCTATAGTAGATAACCTTGACCTCAGCGTCAGTGCTATTGATATTTGGGAGCAGATAATTCTTTGTTGTAGAATAATGTCATGTGCACAGCAGGGCGTTTATCAGCATCCCTTGTCTCTATCCACCAAATGTGTATAGCACTCTTGGCCCAGTTGCAACAAACAAAAATGTCACCAGACATTGCCAAATGTCCCCTAGGGGGCAAAATTGACCCTGACTGAGAACCACCGTTCTAGAGTTTTATATAAATGGTGTCATGTGTTATATACTCTTTCCGGGGGCTTCATTCCCTCAGCATAATTAGAGATTAATCCCAGTGGGGTCCTTTTCATCAAGCTACCTGATCAGAAGAGTCTCTCAGAGTGAGTTTTTGGTTGTCAAAGTAGGTACTATGTAGAATATTAGTCAACATAGGAGTCAAAAGTCTTAGGTTCTGATTCTAGCACTTCCACATACTAGCTGTTCTGTATTAATGATGTAAAAAATATTTATCTTGCTCACTTTGTAAGATTACTGTGAGGATCAAGTTTGAGCTATATAACATTAAAATACTAGTATTTGCTTTCATTTTGGAGAGTCTATGAAAATAGAATATTTTTTAATCAGATAATCTAAACTGTCATCTAATTTAAATTTTTTTGTGAAATACTTGCACCTATAGAGTGTTCTTGTACTCTGACACAAAAATTAGTTTGTTCCCAAAGAGTCTATAAGACATTGGAGTTAAATAAAACACTAGAAAGATAGGAATATGGATGAGGTGCCGAGATGGCAGAGAGAGGAAAGAGTGATGGATTCATTCAGGAAAGCACTAATACAAAGATTTCTTGGAGCAGGTAAAATCTGGGTTGGATTTTGAAGGATGAATGGGATTTTACTGGGTGGACATTGCAGAAGGGAATTCCATTAGCATGAAAAACATGCAAGCAAGGAGGCATAAAATAGCTTGATGTATTTATTTGGAGAACTGGGAGTAGCTTAGTATTGCTGGAGTATGAAACAAGATCACATCTGAATGGTGGGATATGAGCAATGAGCAAGAATCAACTATAAAGGAAATATTTTATCTTACTAATGAGTTTGGACTTTATTTTACAAATGGCAGGAAGCCAGTGAAGTGTTTTAAGCAAGAAGTACAAATTGGTTAATGCTTTAGAAAGATTGTTTCGGTGCTGTGTGAAGAATTGATTTAAATGCCTGTTTTCATTTCTGGAGTCTGGGGGTTTTTATTTCATCAATATTTTATTGTTCTGTTGTTATAAATTAACATCAGTTTGTGCAATTATGTTTCATTACTAAATGGCAAAAAAAAATGACTTCTTAAAAGAGAGAAGCAATTCCTTAACGTAATTTTAAAGAGCCAGATTAAATATATATAAATTTTTTTTCTTTTTTTTTAGTGGGACTTCAGTCAATCATGACAGTTTGAAACTACTACTCTCCACCCACATCAAAACATTAAAAGTCCCCTGTGGCCAAAAGGTGGGGGGAGCATGAGACAATGAACAAAATAGCTCCACATGTAGCTCACACTGAAATCTTCTCTAGGGACAGGTAAAGGAACAAGTTGCCCTTTAGAAATGAGACTCACAGCCTATTCTATATTGAAGAGAGAAATAAGATTTATGAGCTACAAACTCTGTCTGATTTTCAAAAGGATAAAATTCTCAACTAACAGGGATCCTTAATATTTTATCCTCCTAGACAGATATTGAGACCCCCTTTATAAATCTGCAATGTCCTCTTGTACGCATCTCACCCTTGCTTTTCCAATTGGATGTTGTGAGATCTCATTTTCCTTAACTGAATGTCATGTCACACCCCCCTACCCTCCTGATCACAAAGCAAATCTTGGAGGATCTTGGACTGTGCCCAGTATCAACCAAAGTCTGTCATGTAGATGTGTTAGGGAACTGGAGCACGGTTCCTTCTTTCATTGCTTCTTATTTCCTGCAGGTCAGTTTGCGTAAACAGCAAAGCCTTGTTTTTATATTCTGAGCCCGAATTGATTTTTCTACAACAGTACTGACTTAGCATGTGGTGTGTGGGGCCCTTCATTCTCCTGGAATGAAAAACTAAATATTGGAAAAATTAAGACAAGAGGAAGGGAATTAGGATGAGAGAAAAAAATGGGGGAAAAAAATCTGGGTACATAGGAATGAAACTTAGCCAGACCTGAATTATTGGCAGGCTGAGGGATATTCCTGGAAACTTGTCTTTTCTTCAGTTAGTTTCACAGTAAATACTTTAGGGTCATGTTGCATTATTTTGTTGTGCTTGTTGAGTATATAAACACAGACTCAAGAGTAGGAGAGAGAGGAAGCCATGAGGGTATAAAAATTGCCCCATGAAAATGTGAAGATGAACATATGTATATGCCTGGCAGAATCCTCATGCTGGGAAGAGAGGTAAATGGTATTTACCTATATTATTCTCATGGAGAACTTGGGAGACATATTCCAAATATGTGCTGTTAAAAGGACTTCTCAAGCCTCTAACCATGATTGTGGCTATTTTCCATTAATCATGTTCCCATCCTGTTGCAATATACATGCATCAACATGTTGTATGAAATTAATACAAAGAAATGGTACTCTGGGAAAGCAGAAAGATATGGGAATGAGAACAAGAAGACATGATGAATGTCTTCAAATATTTGGTGGGCCATCATAAGCTGGAAAGATTAGATTGTTGTACCTATTTTCTAGTAGTAGAACTAGGACCATAAAGGAGATACTGGGTTAAGACAGGGAAGACTTCTGTATATTAAACAATTTAAAGTGGTCACCAACAGCTTTTTACCATTGAATGTAGTTAAATTGAGGCCAAATCACATCCTGTTCGGTTACCAGGGAGGCTTTTAAAACTGAGTCAGACTAAGTATCTTCTATGTCTCTTGGAAATGTAATATTCTAAAATTCAAATAACATAATAATCTTAATGTCAACACTATGCACTATGACCTTTACATAACTTTTGTATCATCAGAGGTAATGAAGGCACCTATATATATATATATATATATATATATATATTTGAATAGTGAGATGTCCTCATTTATCCTCTGTAGTGTTGTCATTTTTTTGTGTGTGTCCCTCAACTCTTTTAACTTGTTCTTTCATTTATTTGTTCATTCATTTATTCAACAAGTGTTGTTGAGTTCCTCATCTACACTAGATACTGTGCTAAGAACCGAAGATGAAAAAGACACTGTATTGGCTTTGTCCTCACGAACATGTGATTCTGCTCAGCTGTGAACAATTTGGAGCTTTATATTTAAATGAATGTGATGAATTTATCGCCTTTATTGGTTGTTTAAAGCCTCAAAATATAGTATTATTTATTTACCCCAATGGTTTCAGGCAAGGATTCACTCAAACCAAATGTCCCAAGAATTAAGTGAGAAGGCATTTGAGGCATCATTCAGCACCATATTTAAATACTTCTTGATCGTGACTGGATGGCTGAAGCTGTCTATGGTCAGTGCTTCAGGGCATGGTTTCCAGGTTCAAATAGCAGCCACCTAACTTTTCTGTGCCATAATGTTTTCATCTGTAAAAGGGAATTATAATAGAACCTGCCTTGGAGGGTTCTTAGGCACAATGGAGATGTTTGTAAACTGCTTACCCCAGGGTTCACACATAGTAATTTCCCAAACAAGATAAGCTATTGTTGTGGTACCTTAAATGAGGCTTTCATATGTTTATGTTTCTTTTTTAGCACTTACTGAATTGCATTTAGTAACTAGTTATTTGCTTAATGTCTGTCTCACTCACTCAATGGTGAGATTTCTAAAAAACCTTAGTCTTTCCTGTATCTTAATGTCACAGTGCTTTCCAACATTGTTTATGTCAAGGCAAACACTACAGATCTTGATCTGTCAGTGACCCACCAGGGAAATGAGAGAGGCTGATCAGACTGGAAGTGACCAACCTGTGGGTTCTAATGACTCCACACTCTGCCCATCTTTCCTGAGGGCTGAGAGCATCAGTCTTTTGGAGCACTAGGTACTGCAGCATATGGGCTGGAAAACTCCAGTCTTAGTGCTTACCATGGTGGTAAGCAGGAAATAGTTCAGTAACTATTCTGCTGATTTTTTTTCCTGTATTGAAGAGACTTCTGTTCTCTAGCTCCATTCTTGTGCTTTAGAATTAAAATGCTCTTTTTATGTTTTCTGCATTTGGAGTATAAATCCTATAAACTGAAATCTTGAGCTTCTTTCCAAAAATTTTCTCCACAGGAAATGTGATGCCTGTGTAGATGCCTTGGGGTTTCCAAAGTGGTTTAGGTCCTCAGTTTGCTGCTTAATTACCAATTACTAGCATGTACATAGTAATTTTATAATGGGATCATCAGGAGCAGATATAAGGATATACAACATCTAGGTACAAAGTTCTATCTAGTGTAGCTTAAGATTTTATGGTCATTGATGAGGAGAGATGCTTATTTCCCTGCTCTCAGTAGTTCACAGAGAGGGGCTTTTCTTAAATGTTTAAGCCTTTTGCCTCAACCATTAGTTCTTACCATGGAGGTAGGATGAGCTAAGCGGTTGGTGGATGAAAGGCATCCGTTCACAATTTTCTATTGGGTGAAGCTAATAGATGAAAAGTTTTTAGTAGTGGAGGATCCTTTCTTTTGTCGCTATTCTCTTTCCCCATGAACAGTGCTAGGAGCTGATCCTTATGAAGTGTATATATTCTTAGACTCAAACTTTTTTTTAGGTAGACTGTTTCAAGGTATAAACCAGGGTGAGGGGCGTCAGGGTGTTTTAACTGGTCTACCTGGTGCTTACTCTAAGCTATTCCCTACAATATAGCTTTATCAGAAATCAGGTTGACATTATGGCTTCCACCTCTCTGATTCCTGTATCTGTATCTCACTCCGTTCTGAATTCAGGCAGAAAACAGGACTGTCATCTATTAGGCCTTCAAAAATGCCAACAGTAGTCAGTTGTTATTGATTAGTAATTAATCTGAATTTTAAAAAAATATTTAAAATAGAAGTGAAATATGAAGATGGTAAAATATTTCTACCATACACATGAATAAAGTAAAACATAAAATTCTCTTTCCTTTCCCTTGTCCTTCTTCACAAAGTTAAGCACTGTTAATATTTCTGTGAATCTTTAAAGAAGAAAAGGCACAAATACTTACATAGGGGTTTTTATGTGCTTTAGAAAGTGTACACAGAACTTTGGGTTAGGCAAAAATTTCTTAGATATGACACCAGAAGTGAAAGTTATAAAAGAGATCAATTATACTTTAAAGTTAAAAAAAATTTGTGCTTCAAAGGACATCATCAAGATAGTGAAAACACGACCCACAGAATGGGAGAAAATATTTGCAGGTCATATATCTGATTAGGGACTTGTATTCAAAATATATAAATATATGACCACAAATGATTAAAAGAGAATCCAGTTGAAAAATGGGCGAAGGCTCTGGACTGACATTTCTCTAAAGAAGATGTATAGATGGCTAATAAGCACATGGTAAGATGCTCAACATCATTAGTCATTAGGAAAATGCAATTAAGACCAAAATGAGATGCCATTTCACTCTTGGTAGGATGGCCATGATAAAAGAGTGGACAGGGGCGCCTGGGGGGCGCAGTCGGTTGAGCGTCCAACTTCAGCCAGGTCACGATCTCGCGGTCCGTGAGTTCGATCTCGCGGTCCGTGAGTTCGAGCCCCGCGTCAGGCTCTGGGCTGATGGCTCGGAGCCTGGAGCCTGTTTCCGATTCTGTGTCTCCCTCTCTCTCTGCCCCTCCCCCGTTCATGCTCTGTCTCTCTCTGTCCCAAAAATAAATAAAAAACGTTGAAAAAAAAAATTAAAAAAAAAAAAAAGAATGGACAATAGCAGATATTACTGAGAATGTGGAGGATGTGGAGAAATTGGAACCCTCACGCATTACCAGTGGGCATGTAAAATGTACCCACTTTGGAAAACAGTCTGACACTAACACAAAATGTTAAACATAGAGTTACCATACAACTCAGTAATTCTACTCCTCAATATATACTCAGGAAAAATAAAAATATGTTTACCCAAAAACTTGTACACAAATGCTCATAGAAACATTATCCATAGCAGCCAAAAAAGTGGAAAGAACCCAGATGTCCATCAATAGACAATTGGATAAATAAAGTATAATATATCCATACAATAAAATATCATGGGGCCGTAAAAAGGAATGCAGTACTGATATATGGTACAACATGAATGAACCTTGGAAACATCGTGCTAAGTGAAAGAAGCTAGTCACATCAGAGCATGTATTATATAATTCCATAATATCAGCTGTATAGAATAGGCAAATCTATAGAAACAGAAAGTATCTTAGTGGTTACCTGGGTCTGGATGTGGGAGAATTGTGAGTGACTATTAATGGGTACAGAGTTACATTTTGAGATAATGAAAAGATTCTATAATAAGATTATGGTGATAGGTGTACAGTCCTGTAAATACACTTAAATAACAGAATTGTACAGTTTAAATAGGTAAACTTATGTGTATTAGATCTCAATAAAGTTGTTAGAAAGAAACAAAAACATTTGCATATATAATCATGCTTCTACATACTGCTACCCTAGGTTTTCATTTAACACAGCGTGGGGTAGGGGCACCTGGGTGGCTCAGTTGGTTGAGCATCTGACTCTTGATTGCAGCTCAGGTCATGATCCCAGTGTCATGGGATTGATCCCCGCATCAGCATGGAGCCTGCTCAAGATTCTCTCTGCCCCTCTCCCCTTCCCTCTCTCTAAAGTAAAAAATAAAAAAAAAATTATAACACAGCTTAGGGTATTTTTTTCCCCTATAAGGACGCATAAAGTTGCATATTTTTTTAGTGGTTATATAATATTCCAGTTTGGGAACACTTGGTGGTTTCCTGTAATTTGAATTTACATCCTAGAGTTTCCTGAAGTTGAAAAGGGTCTTGTTCTTGGCCTGTCCATATCCTACAAACAACCATAATTAGGGGATGGGGATAAGAAGCATTTCAAACCAATAGAACAGAGCATTAGGGAAAAGGAGGGAATAAGTTTTTTGTTTCTGCTGATGAGACCAGGAATATTGGAAAGGAGGCAGAAGAGCTACAGGCTAACCCGTCACTTCCTTGAGCATAGTTCCTTGTCTGGCCATGTCATTTCCTAGATATTAAAATTGAGCCACCTGGCCTGCCCCCAGTATGATGAACTTCCTCTGAGTAAACTCAATGAACTTGTGTGGCTGATGATTTTGCTTTTTGATTAGACTTACTTTGCATTTCTTTGTGGAAGTATATAGATCTTTAATATTTTATATCTTATTTTAATATTTTTGCTTTCTTTTCCACTTCAGGTCTGCGAGCTTATTTTTATTCATATTTGAGTTCTTGAAGGTGATAACTAACCTTTCTTTTATAAATATTTAGAAATATATTTTGCTGTTGGTTTCTGATAAGTCCTTTTATCAGATTAATGATATTCTATTTCATGATGAATACTTTTTCTTAAAAATCAGGAATGGATATGGAGTTTTACTTGACTTGTGGGGATATCCGTCATAGTGGTTGTGTATGTATTTACTTTTTTCTCCTTTAATCTATTCATGTGATGAATTGCATTAATGCATTTCCTAATCTATTTTCAATCATTCACTTGGCATTCATTTCACACATATTTATTTAGTGCCTTCTACATGGCAGATGCTGTTCTGAGCACCAGTGATACAGTAAGAAGCAAAACAGACATTTTTTTTTAAACATTGCTAAACGCAATCTTACAACATTTAAATGTTTTGTATTTAGGTTTTAGAATTTATCTTAAGAGATATTCAAATGTACACATAAAGATATATAATGAGTGATTATTACTACATTGTTTCTAAATATTTACTTGTCCATCCATAGAACGTCATAATATATTTTAGTTTCTCCACAGCACAGAATAGTGTATAGTAGTCCAAAGAATCAGGTAACCAACACACGCAAACATAAAAATATTTTTAACGTGTTTTTTTTTTTTTAATTTATTTTTGGGACAGAGAGAGACAGAGCATGAACGGGGGAGGGGCAGAGAGAGAGGGAGACACAGAATCGGAAACAGGCTCCAGGCTCCGAGCCATCAGCCCAGAGCCTGACGCGGGGCTCGAACTCACGGACCGCGAGATCGTGACCTGGCTGAAGTCGGAGGCTTAACCGACTGCGCCACCCAGGCGCCCAACATAAAAATATTTTTAAAAAATCAAGTTGCAGACTTTATATATATGGCATCATCATTTTTATAAAAATGAAATAAAAAACCTACTTCTCTGTGTGTTAACACCTATAGAGATAAAAAAAAATATCTGGAAGGATATGAAACAACAAACTATTTAAAGTGGATTATTCTGTGATATAAGCTGAGGGGTGAGAAGCATGAAGACAGATTTTCATTTTTCTTTCTTTTTTTTAAATGTTTATTTATTATTGAGGGGGAGAGAGAGGACAGACAGACAGACAGACCAGGGGAGGGACAGAGAGACAGGGAGACACAGAATCTGAAGCAGGCTCCAGGCTCTGAGCTGTCAGCACAGAGCCCGATGTGGGGCTCAAACTCATGAACTGAGGTCATGACCTTAGCTAAAGTTGGAGGCTTAACCGACTGAGCCCCCCCAGGCTCCCCTCATTTTTTTAATGTATAACTTTGGCATTGAATCCCTTTTCTTTTTTCTTTTTCTTTTTTGCAACAGGCAGATATTGTTGTAATTACAAAAGGAGAAAAATTAGTGTTAGAGAACTTGAAAGATGGTATGTATATAAGAACACTTTGAACATGACCATGGGTTAATGCTCAATTGCAGGTAGCAGAAGTATCATAGCTAGTTTTAAGCAGAATGGGGTTTTTACTACGTATGACATATTATAAGAAAAATTATGATTGCGAAAGTCAAAGGAACAGGTGATAGGTGGAATTTCAGCAGTAGCTCCTGGCCCCAGAATCACACTGCCTCTGTTGTCCCCAGTACAGTTGCCACCGCTGCTGTAAAAAGCTGCTGAGGCAGGAGGCTGGGGAGCAGACACTGCTGAAACATGCAGCCTCTGCCGTGATTGGCCTCCAACGACACCCACAACCTGCCTCCCTCCCCATTCCACTTACTTTCAAATTCTAGCCTCACATGAGGGCATCTGATTGACAGAAATTAAGTCTCATCTGGAACCCTACAAAGCATTGCTGCAAAGGACTCTAAAATTTTCAGCTTTCCAAACACCACACTATAGGAAGATGTACTTGAAAGAGGCTGGAATGGATATTAAGCAGGCAAGCCACACACCGTATGTACTGCAATGAACAAATAGCTTGTTGCTTTTCAAATACAATAAATGACTATTTTCCCACAAAGGTTGGGAAGAACATTGGTTCACTGGCAAGGTCGTTTTTGCATTGTATAAGAAATATATACTTACTGTAGAAAAAGGAGAAAATAAGCAAGCGCAGATAAGAGAAAGGTAAATAGAAATGATCTGAAACCCCACCATCCATTGTTAATATTTTGATGTATGACCTTTCAAACCTCTAAACACACGATTTTCCAACCTACCTACCAATCCTTTTGCACGTTGACAGAATCTGTTTCTAATGTGTAGCAAAGCTTGAAACAATGTTTAAAAAGTAAAGTTAATTAAAAATCATAAAATTGAGTTAATAACTTGATTTAAAAATTCATTGAAGTAATAGATGCTGAGTTTTTAAAAAAATGAAATTCACTTTTAAGTTGCTGTCATCAAGTCAAAATAGGCTATCTTTTCTTCATTTTAATAAACTTTAATTTTGACTAAATAAGAGTTTGTTTTAATTAAATTTTTTTTTAATTTTGAAGAGCATCCCTGAACGCCTTTTTTCTTCAGTATTTAGGAAAATTTTGTACTCTTTCCAGTTTTAAAACAATGGAAAGAGATGACTTGATCAGTCGTCAAGCATCCACATGACCCACAAAGCCGTAAAACCTCTCAAAAGCTTTATTTCAATGTTTGTAAACTGAAGAGGCTGAACTAGGCTCCCTGGTCCAGAAGTGTGAAACAGAACATTTTGTGAAGAGATTTCCATCCTTAGGTAAAAGTTTCAGTCTACAGAATCCTGGCTTTGATATCCAGGCCTGCTTCTCATGGGCCAGGTGACCTTGAGCTCATTATGAACCGCTGGATGCCTGCGTTTATGAATCTGAGCCCTGAGATTAAAAGTAGTTCCTACTTACTTCCTGGAGGTTGTCAAGGCTGCCAGCTCCCTTGCAGCAAATGTCCTATATACATATTATAACTAATTAAAGTAAGGACAGTAATGTGGTCCAAGAGATAGCTAAACGGAGTTCTTTAACTTTGGTGTAGATTTTAACCTTGAGATGACTCTGTGAGATGTAAAAGCAACAATGACAACATTTTAAGATAACAAAGAACACAGGAATTTATTTTAGATAATGAATGGATGATAAGATCATTCCAAATGAAAAGTTTACCAGGCAATATATATTTCTCTATTTGTAAGCCTACCAATCTAGTGACTTATATTCCATATATCTACATGTATCTGGAAGGGTTTATACAAACTAAATATTCTAAACTCTGGGGGTGGAGTGTTAAGTAATTTTCTGAAATCTCCAAGTCATTAATTAAGCAATTTACCTTTAGTGAGCTGATGATATTTTTGTATCTAGATACTATACAATCACCTGGGTTTTTTATTTTATGTTTTGATGAAAGTTATGTTTGTTGCATATGTTCTGAGGCTATAGCAGAAGGTAGGTGGGGTTACAAGGAGAAAGAGAATATCCCTGTTAAATTATTCTTCCTGTTGTGATGGAGAGATTGAGAGAGAGAGAGAGAGAGAGAGAGAGAGGGAGAGAAGAGAATTCCAAGATCCTGTCAGTCGTTCATGATCCTAATTTCCCATCTGTTAGATGACCTTAACCTCTGTACATAGTTTTAGATTTATCTGTAGGAATCAATGTCCTTTTCTCAAAGCTCACTTGTCTTTCTCATTATAGACTCCAGTCTTTACTAGGTGAAAAACTTGACCCATTCACTATCTCCCTCATCTTCCTTGTTCAATGACCATTTAAACCCATCCTGGTTAGCCCTTGCAACAAATGGTGGGTTCTGGGATCGCCAAAGGAACAGGGTGACATAGTTCCAAGTGAGGTTTTCTGCAGATGTCACCTGGACTGTTTCAATAGATTCTGGTTTCTCACTGTCTCCAGCCCCACTTACAATCTTCTTTCAGTTGTTTTAGGAAACACAGCTCAAATATTTTCACTCTCTTACTCAGTAATCACAAGTATATCCCTAGCCTAGGAAAACAAACAAACAAACAAAGAAACAAAGAAACACCAAAACAAAACAAAACAAAACAAAAAATCCTCTAAAGTCTTTAGGCGATTTTCAAGGCTTCTCTTGTCTGTTCCCCAACCTATCTTTCCAACCTTATTCTTCCTTCTACAATCCTTTCCTTTCTGGCTTTTTGCCTCTACTCATGCCAGTGCCTTGCACTGCCCTTCTTCATCACCTCCACACTTCTATACCCTTGCCATTTAGGACTCAACTCAAATCCCTAGAAGCTTTTTCCAATTCCCTTTCTTGAAATACTATATCTTCCTCTCAGATCCCGTAACACTCCATTTTTTCTTCTCTTGGGCACTTGCTACCTTTCATGGTGTATTGTGGTTATTTGTGCCCTCTGGGAGCCCAGCCATAAGCATACTCTGTCTCTGATCTCACTCAGTGTTTTCCATTGTATGCTTGTAATAAGTATGCATTATTGAAGAATTGGATCCAACATTGTTTCTGGGTTAGATTCTACCAGGATAGCTATATGGTGGATGCCTATTGAACTTTAAAAAAATAAAATAAATAAAATAACTTCCCTAGGCCACAGAGGTACCATTTAGTGCTATAATTTATTAAATCTCCCTCTACCAGTTCAGTTATTTTCTTGAAGATGAGTTGCCCATAGTTAATACTATCCTGTCTTTTTTGGGGATTGTGAGCTCTTTGTTGGTACTAGCCTTAAATCCACATGGATGACTCCAAAGCTAGAAAATGGGAAAGTAGTTTATCATGGCTTTTGAAATCACAGGCACTGGAATAAATTTTAAACTTCTTATCACATTTTTCCCACTTTTTCTGCTTTGCCTCTTGCCCCTCTGATTTATTTGTTTATACTTTTTTTTTTCTTGTACAGGTTGGCTCTAGGCTATTTTTTAGGGTGATTCCATTGGGGTGGCCGCCAACTTCTATTAATGACAACCTGTGAATGCTTGAGGAGGTAAGTGGGAGCTTGCTGAGAGAGAGTCAGGGAAGATTTTTTTTTCTTTTCTGGGATGGGGGATGAATCATCAAGGATAGTAGAAGACCAGATTGCCCTTTCCCAGAGCTGTGTCACCCATCCACCTCTATCCTGTGTGGATACCCTGAGTCAATACAGGAATCCTGAAATCAACAGATGACCATGAAATTACCAATATAGAATTTCTCTCCTCAGCAACATGAAGTTTCAAAGTTCAAGATAGGGAAGAATGAAGAAAGTAACATTTCTTGAATAACTAGGTTTATGATCTGAGATTTGGACCTATTACATTTATATCATTTATGTCACTCTTAGATGATTTTGTTTAGTTGTCTCAAGTCTAATAAATTCTGGCTTCCCTAATTATGTTGAATTTTTAGACTGAAGAGCTGTGATTAAGTCCTGGGGTAATGATAACTTCACTAGAGATATGCTATTCCTGAAAACCTCTTCTGAGTAGCCTGGCAGTCTTCCCTTAGCTTTTGACCTTACCACGACTCTTTAAATTGCTACAGAAATTATTAATGGGGAAAGACAAAGAGTGGCATTGATGTGGACATGGTGACATGTTATAGGGGTGTTTTTTTTCTGGTTACATGTGTAGCAAAATCTTAAAAGAAACTTGTAACTATTCTATAATTACACATTTCGAGAGAATTATCCTATGATTTTAATTTAAAAATATTTAAAAGTTTTGTTGAACACATATATGCAACTACTGCCAAATTGATTCCACAGAATTAAATAATTGATAAGTAATTAAAAAACACTCTTTTTTTTCTTCTGTCAAATCATATAAAATAATCCATGTAGGAGAATTAGAAAAAAAGAGGAAAACAGACAAAAGAAAAATAACACAGCAATGTGCAAAACAGTACCTTTTTTTTTTTTTTCAGCATTGAGTTTCAGCATAGACTTGAAAGGCTAAGGATAATAAAATAGGTTTCATGTACCCCACATTCGAAAGTGAGATGTGGACCATGCACACAGGACACACTAGGAGAGGAGGGATCAGTCAGCAGCATTAACCCAGAGTGATCTTCCATGTGGACAGCATAGAAGAGTTGAGTTGCTTCTTCCTCACCATAGCCAAGTGAGACAAGGAGTGTCAGAAGATTTACTTGGAGGATTTGACATTCACCCCTGGAGTGTGGTGGACTCAGAACTGGGGCCTGATTCTTTCCAGGAAAAATCCAAAGGTAAGAGACTGGCCAGCAACACTGAGAGTGAGCTGTGCTTCCTTTGAAGGTGGGACAAAGGTGTTTCGTTCTTGGAAACCAGATCCCATTGAAAGGAGCAGCCTGGGATTATATTAAAACAGACTGTCCAGACCATATGAAAGGACAATCTGACCCCAGCCTGAATGTGGAGTGCTGGAAGTCCAGGGCCACGGGGGTTTCAGATGTGTGTTCGAGGAGAGGAACTGAGGGTTTGAGAAGGAGCCCCAGTTAGAGGTACAAGAGATGACTATCTGAGAAATTTGCAAAAGATCCCTATGAAAGGAAGAGTCAACTCTGGACTCCCATTTCCAGAGAGCCTCACCATCAGATTACAAGGGAATCATTAGGGAAAAACCTTCGCTGTACCTTTACTTCTCCTCACCCTTCACTCTCAGCCAACTCTCAAGAGGCCACACATTTCAGCTGCCAAACTGTAGAGGATGCACAGACAGAACAAGCCAAGCTGCCATCCCTTTTCCACTGTGCAGGATTTGTTCTAAAGCAGGGCTGAGCTTTTACTGTTCATTTCAGGTAAAAAGATACATTGCATAGGAATTTGAAGTTTTAGGGGTACCTGGGTGGCTCAGTTGGTTGAGTGTCAGACTTTGTTCAGGTCATAATCTCGCAGTCTGAGGGTTCAAGCCCCGAATCGGGCTCTGGTGCTGACAGCTCAGAGCCTGGAGCCTGCTTCGGATTCTGTGTCTCCCTCTCTCTCTGCCCCTCCCTGGCTTGTGCGCTCTCTCTCTCTCTCTCTCTCTCTCTCTCAAAAATAAATAAACATTAAATAAAATTAAAAGAAAGAATTTGAAGGTTTAATATTACACCTGACTGGAGTTGTGTGATTCTTAGGTTGGACTGGACGTTTTATTATCCAGGAAAAGAGACTATTCTTTTATTATGTAAGAGTTACCAGACAATATTATGCAAACTCTCTGAAATTTCATCCAAGGGACAGGGCACAGCAAACTCATGAGTGGACCCTAGAAGCAGTGAAGAGAAAACATGTTGGTTTCTGCTTGCTGTTTCACTATCAACCACCCAAGATACTGGCCACCCACAGATAATCAGTGCATCTTCGTTTCTTTCTTTTCAGTCTTGTCTATGCACATTTCATAAAAACAGAATTGGGGTCGTATTCTGTTGGTTACAGTGTATGTTTCCCATTTATTTTTCCTCATCTTTTATTAAAGTCTTTTCTTTAAAAGCCAGAAAACAATAGCAAAGTCCTTTAAAAAATAGATTGGGGTGAATCTGGAAGAGGTAAGTCACTTTAATGCTATTAATTTTCTGTAAAGGTCAAGGCAATTGTGTAATTGTAGAATGACTATTATTAGAAACTATTACAGTGCTTTGCAAATCAGTTAGTTTCACTTGCTGCCTTTTGTTTACAGAATGAGGCACTGCAGCATATGAGAGTTTTATACTCCATTTCAGTTCTATGTAGAACTCAAAGTGTGTGAGCTCCTGGTCTGTCCCCTTCACCATGAGTCATCAGTCTCTGTTGAAGTATCCAAAACACCTGGTAATTGCAGCAAGACAAGAATCTTGGCACTATTTCATTAATTATGTCTCCTTCCCAGCTGGCGTTTTTATTTCTGGAATGTTTTGTCTTCCTCGTGTAGACTTCATGCCCCCTGGGCAGGGACTGCATTTTCCATTTTGTCTTGTCTTGAGTTATTGCCTAACAAATACTGAAAAATAATTTAAAAAATGGATTTGGTTCACTTAGAATTCATCTACAGAAACTGACAATGCCACAAGTATTTTTTTAGCTTTATGTCTTGCAAGATAATATGTTCCCAGTTATAGTTTATCCAGCATCTCCTTCTATCATAGGCACATGGGAAAAGGATTCATGGCTTCTTTGTATATAAGAATGTCAGATATTAAGAATATTCGTAATCAGAAGGTACAACCTCTTTTAACTAAGGTGTGACTGAGAAATATTGGCAAAGTTGCCTTTTTTTTTTCCTATCAGTTGTGAATTGATAGCCTCTGATAGGCTTGCCTTATTTGGTTTACACATTTTAAAAAGTTGAATTAATTAATATGTAGCAGTCAAGAGACTCACATAAATATTAAGATAAAACAAAAAAAGCTGGAAACTCAAGGCCTAGATTCCCACATGGTAATAATTAGCTGATTAACTTTTTTTTGGACAGGGCATGGGCACTCCATAATGCTGTCTTCCCTACTGCTCCAACTTTGTAGCAATTTATTATTTATCATTTAACATTGCTTGCAGGTTTTATCCCCCTGATATCCAGCTTACTTCAATCACTCAGATAGCTTGCTTTGACTCTGTAAGCATTTTAATTTTCCAAGCTTTGCTCTTACCCATATTGTTTTACTGATCTGCCTGATTACTGTTTGGTAATATTGAGGTGCCCATACAGGTATCTTAATCAATCACTGGCATCCCTGAGTGGTGCTGCTGAAGAACCATTAAGGCAATGAAATCACAAAGGAGTTTATTTTGAAAGAAGTATTATAAAGTGATTTTAAAACAATAAATATACTTAAAGCTCCTTATTAACAAATATAAACAGATTCCTTCTTGAAGTAATAACATTGTTACCATGCTCTGCAAAGCAAGTGGTGTATTATGCTATTGTAATTGAGTTAAGGTGTGTGCCTCCAGATTCCAGTTAGAACTGTCTGTTTGTCTGGATGACTCTCTGGTTGATAAAATGATGCTAAGCTCTGCTTAAGACATTACTTATTTAAGTGGTTGAAATTCTGTACTTCTTTTCCAATTCCAGCTGTCAGGAGGACCATATATCTTTATAAGGACTTATGAAAGCTAATCAGTCACTCCCAGGTCCCTGAAAATTATGCTGCAGATCAGCTGCTATTTCTGCCATTGGGAAGTGTAGACAGTTCTTCATAATTTTAAACTAGTTTAAATTTTAGGTAAAGGTTCTGTTTCATTCTTTGCTAGCCTCTTCCTCCTCTAGTGACTTCTAACTCAATAAATTTCCTGTCGATCCAGTTGATCAAGTCAGACAGCAGGGTGTTATCTCCAACAGTTTTCTTACCCCCACTAACTTCAGCCATTCAAGTCCTGCTGATTCTACTTCTTAAGTCCTCTTGACTTCTCTGCTTTTCTCCTTAACTACTTCTGCTCTCCCGGTTCAAGCCACCAACCTTCCAGAAAAGCCTCCCAACTCATCCCCTAGCAACCTCTCTTGCCCTGCAGCAGACCAGCCTCCACAGGACAACAGTGGCTCCCATTACCATCAGGACAGATCTTACCATCATTAACTTCTCTCTAAGACCTTCCACCTTGTACACTGGCCAGATTCCCATTGTCTTCCCAGAATCGTTGTCTTTTTTTTTTTTTTTTTTTTCACCACCTCCATGCTCCCTCTCCTACACACATCATGCATGCTCTTTGCCCATCCTGGGACACTCTTACCCTCACACCATACTTCACATCTACTTTTCATCTTAAACCTCCTTCCTTAGCCAATCCTTCTTTGCACTCATGGCTGCTTATCACATTTTAATTTACTTGTTCAATATCCTGCTCTCTACCTAGGCTCTGAGGTTCATGATTCTAGTTATCTTATTCACAGTTGTAACGTCAGTGCTTAACACAGGGTCTGGTACCTGCTCAGTGCTCAGATACATTAAAGAATCTATACATGAAGCTATGAGTTTCTTTCTACATAAGAAATAGTATAAAAGGTGAAAAAGCTGAGCAAATTAGTTATTTAGCACTAGAAAATTATAGTTTTATTACTGAAGGAAACAGAAAAATCATAAAATGCACAAAAATAAGTATAATAAAAATCACTCCAAAGCTCCCTTTAAGATAAGAAAAACTGCAAATATTTTTGTATGAATCATTTTCATGTTTATTCTATGCACATATAGATGTAGATGTAGGTTGGTAATCTTATTTTTTCACTTAACACATTATGAGACTATTCCTATACTATTAAATATTCTTTAAAACATCATTTTAATGCTCATGGTATATATGTTTCATACTTGATGCCCACATTCTCACCTATTATAGAATTTTTAGATTGCTCATATTTTTATTTTTACTTTTATTTATACCCTAAGTATTTGTTTCTTAAATGTTATGTCATGTTATGGTTATGCCCTTAGCTTTAGAAATGGCTGGGAAGGACAGTTTATTATTGAAAAACCTTAATACTGAGAAGTCCAATAGCAGAAGGGTTAAGAGTATGGACTCTGGAACTAGATTTCCCAGACATAGATCACGACTCTTTCACTAACCAGTTATGTGACTTGGACATGTTACTTAACTTCTGGGTACTTTAGTTTCCTCATCTGTAAAATGGAACATAATGCCAAATGAGGCTTTCTGTTAATAAATCTCACTCAGGCTATTTCAATAGACAATTTTTTCTACTTTCTTTTAATCTTCCCTTCCAATCCAATTTACAGTATGTTTTCTATTGACTCTTCTTTTTTCTTTTCTTTTTAAAATATTTTTATTTATTATTTTTTAAAATTTACATCTAAGGTAGTTAGCCTATAGTAAAATAATGACTTCAGGACTAGAACCCAGTGATTCATCTCCTACATATAACACCCAGTGCTCATCCCAACATGTGCCTTCCTTAATGCCTCTTGCCCATTTAGCCCATCCACCTCATCCAAAACCCCTCCAGCAACCCTCAGCTTGTTCTCTGTATTTAAGAGTCTTTTATATTTTTCCCCCCTCCTTATTTTTATATTGTTTTTGTTTCCCTTCCCTTATGTTCATCTGTTTTGTATCTTAAATTCTACATATGAGTGAAGTTATATGATATTTGTCTTTCTCTGAATGACTAATTTCTCTTAGCATAATACACTCTAGTTCCATCCACATTGTTGCAAATGGCAAGATTTCATTCTTTTGATTGCCAAGTAATAATCCATTGTATATATATATACTACATCTTCTTTATCCATTATCAGTTGATGGACATTTGGTCTCTTTCAATACTTTGGCAATTGTTGATAGCGCTGCTATAAACATTGGGGTGCATGTGCCCCTTCAAAACAGCATCCCTGTATCCCTTGGATAAATACCTAGTAGTGCAATTGCTAGGTCGTAGAGTAGTTCCACTTTTAATTTTTTGAGGAACCTCCATACTGTTTTCCAGAGTGGCTGCATCAATTTGCATCCCACCAGCAGTGCCAAGGGGTTCTTCTTTCTCCGCTTCCTCACCAACATCTGTTGTTGCCTGAGTTGTTAATGTGAGCCATTCTGACAGGTGTGAGGTGGTATTTCATTGTGGTTTTGATTTCTATTTCCCTGATGATGAGTGATGTTGAGAATTTTGTCATGTGTCTGTTAGCAATCTGGATGTCTTCTTTGGAAAACTCTTTTGCTCATTTCTTCACTGGATTATTTGTTTTTTGGATGTTGAGTTTGATAAGTTCTTTATAGATTTTTTTATACTAACCCTTTATCTGATATAGCATTTGCAAATATCTTCTCCCATTTCATTGGTTGCCTTTGAGTTTTGCTGATTGTTTCCTTCGCTGTGCAGAAGCTTTTTATCTTGGTGAGGTCCTAATAGTTCATTTTTGCTTTTGTTTCCCTCACCTCTGGAGACATGTCAAGTAAGAAGTTGCTGCGGCTGAGGTCGAAGAGGTTTTTGCCTGCTTTCTCCTTGAGGATTTTGATGGCTTCCTGTCTTACATTGAAGTCTTTCATCCATTTTGAGTTAATTTTTGTGTATGGTGTAATAAAGTGATCCAGGCTCACTTTTCTGTCGCTGTCCAGTTTTCTCAACACTATTTGCTGAAGAGACTGGTTTTTTTTCCATTGGATATTGTTTCCTGCTTTGTCAAAGATTAGTTGGCCATATGCTTGTGGGTCAATTTAGGGGTTCTCTGTTCTGTTCCATTGACCTATGTGTCTGTTTTTGTGCCAGTACCATACTGTCTTGATGATTACAGCTTTGTAATAGATATTGAAGTCGGACTTGTGATGCCTTCAGCTTTGGTTTTATTTTTCAGGATTGCTTTGACTATTCAGGATCTTTTCTGGTTCCATTCAAATTTTAGGATTGTTTGTTCTATCTCTGTGAACAATGCTACTTTGCTAGGGATTGCATTGAATGTGTAGATTGCCTTGGGTAGTATTGACGTTTTGACAAAATTTGTTCTTTCAATCTGTGAGCATGGAATATTTTTCCATTTTTTGTGTCTTCCTCAATATTTTCTATAGTTTTCAGGGTATAGATTTTTTACCTCTTTGGTTAGGTTTTTTCCTAGGTATTTTATGGGTTTTGGTGCAATTGTAAATGGATCAATTCCTTGATTTCTCTTTCTGCTGCTTCATTGTTGGTGTATGGAAATGCAACCGATTTCTGTGTGTTGATTTTATATCCGGCAACTTTGCTGAATTCATGAATCAGTTCTAGCAGTTTTTTGGTGGAATCTTTAGGGTTTTCCAAATAGAGTATCATGTCATCTGCAAAGAGTGAAAGTTTGACCTTCTCCTGGCTGATTTGATGCCTTTTATTTCTTTGTGTTGTCTGATTGCTGAGGCTAAGACTTCCAATACTATGTTAAATAACATTGGTGAGAGTGGACATCCCTGTCTTGTTCCTGACCTTCGGGGGAAAGCTCTCAGTTTTTCCCCATTGAGGATGATATTAGCGTTGGGTCGTTCGTTCACATATAGCTTTTATGATCTCGAGGTCCACTCCTTCTATCCCTACTTTCTTGAGTGTTTTTATCAAGAAAAGATTCTGTATTTTGTCAAATGCTTTCTCTGCATCTATTGAGAGGATCCTATGGTTCTTGTCCTTTCTTTTATTGATGTGATGAATCATGTTAGTTGTTTTGTGGATATTGAACCAGCCCTGGATCCCAGGTGTAAATCCTGCTTGGTTGTGGTGAATAATTTTTTTAATGTATTGTTGGATCCGGTTGGCTAATATCTTGTTGAGGATTTTTGCATCCATGTTCATCAGGGAAATTGGTCGATAGTTCTCCTTTTTAGTGGGGTTTCTGTCTGGTTTTGGAATCAAGGTCATGCTGGCTTCATAGAAAGAGTTTGGAAGTTTTCCTTCCATTTCTATTTTTTAGAACAGCTTTAAGAGAATGGGTGTTAACTCTTCCTTAAATGTTTGGTAGAATTCCCCTGGAAAGCCATCTGGCCCTGGACTCTTGTTTTTTGGCAGATTTTTGATTACTCATTCTATTTCCTTACTGGTTATGGGTCTGTTCAAATTTTCTATTTCTTCCTGTTTCAGTTTTGGTAGTGTATGTGTTTCTAGGAATTTGTCCATTTCTTCCACAATACCCATTTTATTGGCATATTATTGCTCATAATATTCTCTTATGATTGTTTTTATTTCTGTTGTGTTGGTTGTGATCTCTCCTCTTTCATTCTTGATTTTATTTATTTGGGTCCTTTCCTTTTTGTTTTTGATCAAACTGGCTAGTGGTTTATCAATTTTGTTAGTTCTTTCAAAGAACCAGCTTCTGGTTTCATTGGTCTGTTCTACTGTTTTTTTTTTTTTTTTTTGGTTTTGATAGCATTCATTTCTGCTCTAATCTTTATTATTTCCTGTCTTTTGCTGTTTGGGGGTTTTATTTGCTGTTCTTTTTCTAGTTCCTTAAGGCATAAAGTTAGGTTGTGTATCTGAGACCTTCCTCCTTCTTTAGGAAGGCCTGGGTTGCTATATACTTTCCTCTTATGACCGCCTTTGCTGCATCCCAGAGGTTTTGGGTTGTGGTGTTATCATTTTCATTGACTTCCATATACTTTTTAATTTCCTCTTTAACTGCTTGGCTCTTCAGTCTCCAAGTATTTGCTACCTTTCCAAATTTTTTCTTGTGGTTGATTTCAAGTTTCATAGCATTGTGGTCTGAAAATATGCACGGTATGATCTCAATCTTTTTGTACTTACTTAGGGTTGATTTGTGTCCCAGTATATGGTCTATTCTGAAGAACGTTCCATGTGCACTGGAGAAGAATATATATTCTGCTGCTTTAGGATGAAATGTTCTGAATGTATCTGTTAAGTCCATCTGGTCCAGTGTGTCATTCAAAGCCATTGTTTCCTTGTTGATTTTTTGATTAGATTAGATGATCTGTCCATTGCTGTGAGTGGGGTGTTGAAGTCTCCTACTATTATGGTATTACTATCGATGAGTTTCTTTATATTTGTGATTAATTGATTTATATATTTGGGTGTTTTCACATTTGGAGCATAAATGTTTACAATTGTTTGGTCTTCTTGGTAGATGGACCCCTTGATTATGATATAATTCCCTTCTGCATCTCTTGTTACAGTGTTTATTTTAAAGTCTAGATTGTCTGATATAAGTATGGCTACTCCGGCTTTCTTTTGTTGACCATTAACATCATACATGGTTTTCCATTCCCTTATTTTCAATCTGAGGTGTGTTTAGGTTTAAAGTGGGTCTCTTGTAAACAACATATAGATGGATCTTGTTTTCTTATCCATTCTGTTACCCTATGTCTTTTGATTGGAGCATTGAGTCCACTGACATTTAGAGTGACTACTGAAAGATATGAATTTATTGCCATTATGATGCTTGTAGAGTGGAGCTTCTGGTGGTGTTCTCTGGTCCTTTCTAATCTTTGTTGCTTTATATATACATATATATAAATATAAATGTATATAAATACAAATATATATACACATATATATGTATGTATATAATACAGATATATATATATACATATACATAAATATAAAACATATATATATATATATATATATATATGTATGTATTTTTTTCCCATCTTTTTTTCCCTCAGAGATTCCCCCTTAAAATTTCTTGTGGGGCTGGTTTAGTGGTCACAAACTCCTTTAGTTTTTGTTTGTCTGGGAAACTTTTAATCTCTCCTATATTTTTTTATTAAATTTTTTTATACTTATTTATTTTTTGAGAGACAGAGCACAACTTGGGGAGGGGCAGAGAGAGAAGGAGACACAGAATCCAAAGCAGGCTCCAGGCTCCAAGCTGTCAGCACAGAGCCCAACATGGGGCTCGGACTCACAAACCATGAGATCATGACCTGAGCTGAAGTTGGATGCTTAACTGACTGAGCCACCCAGGCGTTCCTTTCCTATTTTGAATGACAGCTTTGCTGGATAAAGAAATCTTGGCTGCATATTTTTCTGATTCAGCACATTGAATATATCCTGCCACTGCTTTCTGGCCTGCCAAGTTTCTGTGGATAGGTCTGCTGCAAACCTGATCTGTCTTCCCTTGTAGGTTAGGGACTTTTTTTCCCTTGCTGCTTTCATGATTCTCTCCTTGCCTGAGTATTTTGTGAATTTGACTATGATATGCCTTGTTGATGGTCGGTTTTTGTTGAATCTAATGTGGGGTCCTCTTTGCTTCCTGGATTTTGATGTCTGTGTCTTTCCCCAGGTTAGGGAAGTTTTCTGCTATGATTTGCTCACATAACCCTTCTACCCCTATTTCTCACACTTCCTCTTCTGGGACCCCTATGATTCTGATGTTATTCCTTTTTAATGAGTTACTGATTTCTCTAATTCTTAAATTGTGCTCTTTTGCCTTAATCTCCCTCTTTTTTTCTGCTTCATTATTCTCTATAAGTTTGTCCTCTGTATCGCTGATTTTCTGTTCTGCCTCATCCATCCTTGCTGCCACTGCATCTATCTGTATTGCAGCTCAGTTATAGCATTTTTAATTTCATTCTGGCTATTTTTTTTTTACTTCTTTTATCTCTGCAGAGAGGGATTCTAATCTATTTTCAACTCCAGCTAGTATTCATATTATCGTGATTCTAAATTCTGGTTCAGACATCTTGCTTGTATCTGTGTTGGTTAAATCTCTGGCTGTCGTTTCTTTGTGCTCTTTCTTTTGGGGTGAATTCCTGCTGAATTCTGTGGTTCAGGTTGTGCAGATTGTTGTGTTAATCCTCCAATCAGTTTCCTAGGTGTGTAGGTTGGTTTAGTGTTGGTCTGGCTGTATTTCCTGGAAGCAAGACACACAAAAAACTTCCATGCTGTTCTGCCATCTTGGCCCCTCCCTGCCTTTCTTCCTTCTATAGAAAGGCCTGGATTGTTATATTCTTCCCTCTTATGACTGCCTTTGCTGCATCCCAGAGGTTTGGGGATGTGGTGTTATCATTTTCATTGGCTTCCATGTACTTTTTAAATATCTTTAATTTTGGTTAACCCATTAATTATTTAGTAGGATGTTCTTTAATCTCCAAGTATTTGTGGTCTTTCCAAATTTTTTCTTGTGGTTGATTTCGAGTTTCATAGCATTGTGGTCTGCAAATATGCATGGTATGATCTTGATCTTTTTGTACTTGTTGAGGGTTGATTTATGACCCAGTATGTGATTTATTGTTGAGAATATTCCATGTGCACTCGAGAAGAATGTATATCCTACTCCTTTAGGATGAAATGTTCTGAATATATCTGTTAAGTCCATCCAGTCCATGTGTCATTCAGAGCCACTGTTTCCTTGTTGATTTTCTGCTTAGATGATCTGTCCATTGTTTTAAGTGGGGTGTTGAAGTCCCCTACTATTATGGCATTATTATCAATGAGTTTCTTTATGTTTGTGATTAGTTGATTATATACACACACACACACACACACATATATATATATACACACACACACACACACACATGTTGATTTATATATAGTTGATTTATATATATGGGTGCTGTCACTTTGGGGGCATAAATATTTAACATTGTTAGATCTTCTTGGTGGAAAGAACCTTAATTATGATATAATGCCCTTTTTCATCTCTTGTTACAGTCTTTATTTTAAAATCTAGTTTGTCTTATTTAAACATGGCTACTCCTGACTCTAAGAGGGAGAAGATGGCAGCTTAGGAGGATGATGGGCTCACCTCGTCCTGCTGATCACTTAGATTCCACTCACATCAGCCTAAATAACCAAGAAAACTGCCAGAAGACTACCAGAATGGACTCTCTGGAGCCAAGCGTAGACAGGAGGCCCACAGAAGAGGGTAGGAAGGGCAGAGAGGTGGTGTGTGCTACACAGACTGGCAGGAGGGAGCTGGGGCCGTGGAGGGGCAGCCCGCCAGGCAAGGCACAGCCCCCGAAGTCTGGCTTCCAAAAGTGGATGGGCCGGACTCCGTGAGTTCTGAGAGCCATTGGGACTTAACATCCGAAAAGTTAAAAGTCAACAGCTCTGCTCTCAGAGAGTGGAGCGGGCAAGAAGATGCGCGGAGGGAGAGTTGTTGAGCCCTGGAAGGACAGAGCTGGGGTTGGGGGAACAAAGGCACTGGCAAGCACCATTTACCTTTCCCATCCCCCAGCTGAAATTCCAAAGGGAACCAGTTCCCATCACTGAACTTGCTTGCAATGCGCAAACGCCCAACACTGTGCTTCTGTGGATCCGTCCTTCTGAGGGGCCTGCCTCCCTCTCGGTGCTGCAGGGCCCCTCCCTCAGGGTACCGCAGATGGCAAAGCTAGCTAAGCCTGCCCCTCCTGCCCCTCTGTACCTTGTGGATCCACCCTGTCTAATATGCCCTTGGCCAGATCCCATTGAAACAGTACAACAAGCCTGGCAGAATGCAAGCAGCCCAGACAGGGGCCACACCAGTCCACAGTGAGTCTTGCCCCTGGGTGAGGGGAAGATAAGTTACACACCGGTCTGACTGTGGCCCCAGAGGTGGGCTGGGGGCAGACATTGGGTCTGATTGCGGCCCTGCCCACCAACACAAGTTTCTACAGATAGCAGAGGGGAAGTTTAATGCAGTTTGGAGCCACCACAGGGACTAACCAAATGATGAAATGGAACAATTCTCCTCAAAAGAAACTCCGGGAAGTAGCGACAGCTAACGAATTGATCAAAACCGATTTAAGCAATGTAATGGAACAAGAATTCAGAATAATGGCCATAAAATTAATCGCTGGGCTTGAAAGAAGCATAGAGGACAGAAGAGAATCTATTGCTACAGAGATCAAGGGACTAAAAAATAGTCATGAGGAACTAAAGAATGCTATATTGAGGTGCAAAATAAAATGGAGGCAGCTATAGCACGGATTGAAGAGGCAGAGGAGAGAATAGGTGAATTAGAAGATAAAATTATGGAAAAAGAGGAAGCTGAGAAAAAGAGATATAAAAATATCCAGGAGCATGAGGGAAGAATTAGAGAACTAAGTGATGCAATCAAACAGAACAATATGCATATCATAGAAATTCCAGAAGAACAAGAGAGAGAGAAAGGGGCTGAGTTCACTTGAAGAAACCATAGCTGAGAACTTCCCTGATCTGGGGAAGGAAACAGGCATTGAAATCCAAGAGGGACAGAGAACTCTCTTCAGATGTAACTTGAATCGATCTTTTGCAGGACATATCATAGTGAAACTGGCAAAATACAAAGATAAAGAGAGAATTCTGAAAGCAGTTAGGGGTAAACAGGCCCTAACATACAAAGGTAGACACATAAGGGTAGTAGCAGAACTAGCTACTGACACTTCGCAGACCAGAAAGGAATGGCAGGAAATCTTCAATGTGATAAACAGAAAAAATATGCAGCCAATAATCCTTTATCCAGCAAGTCTGTCATTCAGAATAGGAGGAGAGATAAAGGTTTTCCCAAACAAACAAAAACTGAAGGAATTCATCACCACTAAACCAGCCCTACAAGAGATCCTAAGGGGAAGTCTGTGAGTGAAATGTTGCAAGGACCACAAAATACCAGAGACATCACTACAAGCATGAAACCTACAGACATCACAATGACTCTAAACCCATCTTTCAATAATAACACTGAATATAAATGGACTAAATGCTTCAACCAAAAGACATAGCATATCAGAATGGATAAAAAAAACCAAGACCCTTCTATTTGCTATCAACAAGAGACTCATTTTAGACCTGAAGACACCTTCAGATTGAAAGTGAGGGGATGGAGAACTATCTATCATGCTCCTGGAAGTCAAAAGAAAGCTGGAGTAGCTATACTTATATCAGAAAAACTAGACTTTAAATTAAAAGCTGTAACAAGAGATGAAGACGGGCATTATATAATAATTACAGGGTCTATCCATCAGGAAGAGCTAACAATTACAAACGTCTATGCACTGAATTCAGAGCCCCCAAATATATAAAACGACCACAAACATAAGCAACCTTATTGATAAGACTGTGGTAATTTCAGGGGACTTTAATACCCCACTTGCAACAACGGATAGATCATCTAGACACACAATCAATAAAGAAACAAGGGCCCTGAATGATACATTGGATCAGATGGACTTGACAGATATATTTAGAACTCTGCATCCCAAAGCAAGAGAATATACTTCCTTCTTGAGTGCACATGTAACATTCTCCAAGATAGATCACATACTGGGTCACAAAACAGCCCTTCATAAGTATAAAAGAGTTGAGATCATACCATGCACACTTTCAGACCAATATGCTGTGAAACTTGAAATCAACCAGAGGAAAAAGCCTGGAAAACCTCCAAAAGCATGGAGGTTAAAGAACACCCTACTAAAGAATGAATGGGTCAACCAGGCAATTAGAGAAGAAATTAAAAAAATATATGGAAACAAATGAAAATGAAAATACAACAATCGAAACACTTTGGGATGCAATGAATGCAGACCTGAGAGGAAAATACATGGCAATCCAGAGCTATCTCAAGAAACAAACAAACAAACAAACAAAATCCCAAATACAAAATCTAACAGCACACCTAAAGGAAATAGAAGCAGAACAGCAAAGACACCCTAAACTCAGCAGAAGAAGAGAAATAATAAAGATCAGAGCAGAAATAAACAATATAGAATCTAAAAAAAACTGTAGAGCAGATTAATGAAACCAAGAGTTGGTTTTTTGAAAATATAAACAAAATTGATAAACCTCTAGCCAGGCTTCTCAATAAGAAAGGGAGAGGACCCAAACAGATAAAATCATGAATAAAAATGGAATTACTACAACAAATCCCTCAGAAATACAAGCAACTATCAGGGAATACTATAAAAAATTATATGCCAACAAACTGGACAACCAGGAAGAAATGGAAAAATTCCTAAACACCCCCATACTTCTAAAACTCAAACAGGAAGAAATAGAAAATTTGAACAGACCCATAACCAGGGAAGGAATTGAATCAGTTATCAAATATCTCCCAACAAATAAGAGCCCAGGACCAGACGGCTTCCCTGGGGAATTCTACCAGACATTTAAAGCAGAGATAATACCTATCCTTCTCAAGCTGTTCCAAAAAATAGAAAGGGAAGGAAAACTTCCAGACTCATTCTATGAAGCCAGCATTACTTTGATTCCCAAACCAGACAGAGACCCAGCAGAAAAAGAACTACAGGCCAATATCCCTGATGAATATGGATGCAAAAATTCTCAACAAGATACTAGCAAATCGAATTCAACAGCATATAAAAAGAAGTATTCACCATGATCAAGTGGGATTCATTCCTGTGCTGCAAGGCTGGTTCAACATTCGCAAATCAATCAATGTGAGGCATCACATTAATAAAAGAAAAGAAGAGAACCATATGATCCTGTCAATCAATGCAGAAAAAGCATTTGACAAAATTCAGCATTCTTTCTTAATAAAAACCCTCGAACAAGTCGGGATAGAAGGAACATACTTAAACATCATAAAAGCCATTTATGAAAAGCCCACAGCTAATATCATCCTCAATGGGGAAAAAACTAAGAGCTTTCCCCCTGAGATCAGGAACACAACCAGGATGCCCACTCTCACCACTGTTGTTTAACATTGTGTTGGATTTCTAGCATCAGCAATCAGACAACAAAAGGAAACCAAAGGCACCAAAATTGGCAAAGATGAAGTCAAGCTTTCACTTTTTGCAGATGATATGATATTATGCATGGAAAACCCGATAGACTCCACCAAAAGTCTGCTAGAACTGATACATGAATTCAGCAAAGTTGCAGGATACAAAATCAATGTACAGAAATCAGTTGCATTCTTATACACTAATAATGAAGTAACAGAAAGACAAATAAAGAAACCAATCCCATTCACAATTGCACCAAGAATCATAAAATACCTAGGAATAAATCTAACCAAAGATGTAAAAGATCTGTATGCTGAAAACTATAGAAAGCTTATGAAGGAAATTGAAGAAGATACAAAGAAATGGAAAAACATTCCATGCTTATGGATTGGAAGAATAAATATTGTTAAAATGTCAATACTACCCAAAGCTATCTACACATTCAATGCAATCCCAATCAAAATTGCACCAGCATTCTTCTTGAAGCTAGAATAAGCAATCCTAAAATTTGTATGTAACCACAAATACCCTGAATAGCCAAGGTAATATTGAAGAAAAAGACTAAAGCAGGAGGCACCACAATCCCAGACTTTAGCCTCTACTACAAAGCTGCAATCATCAATACAGTATGGTACTGGCACAAAAACAGACACATAGACCAATGGAATAGAATAAAGACTCCAGAATTGGACCCACAAATGTATGGCCAACTAATCTTTGACAAAGCAGGAAAGAACATCCAATGGAAAAGAGACAGTCTCTATAACAAATAATGCTGGGAGAACTGGAGAGCAACATGCAGAAAGTTGAAACTAGACCACTTTCTTACACCATTCACAAAAATAAACTCAAAGTAGATGAAGGACCTAAATGTGAGACAGGAAACCATCAAAACCCTAGAGGAGGAAGCAGGGAAAAAACCTCTCTAACCTCAGCCGCAGCAATTTCTTACTTGACACATCTCCAAAGGCAAGAAAAATGAACTATTGGGACCTCATGAAGATAAAAAGCTTCTGCTCTGCAAATGAAACAATCAACAAAACTAAAAGGCAACCGACAGAATGGGAAAAGATATTTGCAAATGACATATCGAACAAAGGGCTAGTATCCAAAATCTATAAAGAACTCTCCAAACTCCACACCTGAAAAACAAATAATCCAGTGAAGACATGGGCAGAAGACATGAATAGACACTTATCTAAAGAAGACATCCAGATGGCAACAGGCACATGAAAAGATGCTCAATGTCACTCCTCATCAGGGAAATACAAATCGAAACCACACTGAGATACCACCTCACGCCAGTCAGAGTAGCTAAAATGAACAAATCAGGAAACTATAGATGCTGGCGAGGATGTGGAGAAACGGGAACCCTCTTGCACTGTTGGTGGGAATGCAAATTGGTGCAGCCGCTCTGGAAAACAGTGTGGAGGTTCCTCAAAAAATTAAAAACAGATCTACCCTATGACCCAGCAATAGCACTGCTAGGAATTGACCCAAGGGATACAGGAGTGCTGATGCATAGGGGCACTTGTACCCCAATGTTTATAGCAGCACTTTCAACAATAGCCAAATGATGGAAAGAGCCTAAATTTCCATCAACTGATGAATGGGTAAAGAAGTTGGGGTTTACATATATAATGGAATACTACCTGGCAATGAGAAAGAATGAAATATGGCCTTTTGTAGCAACGTGGATGGAACTGGAGAGTGTTATACTAAGTGAAGTAAGTCATACAGAGAAAGACAGATACCATATGCTTTCACTCTTATGTGGATCCTGAGAAACTTAACAGAAGACCATGGGGGGAGGGGAAGGGGGAAAAAAAGTTAGAGAGGGAGGGAGGCAAACCATAAGAGACTCTTAAAGACTAAGAATAATCTGAGGGTTGATGGGGGAGTGGGAGGGAGGGGAAAGTGGGTGATGGGCATTGAGGAGAGCACCTGTTGGGATGAGCACTGGGTGTTGTATGGAAACCAATTTGGAAATAAATTTCATACTAAAAAAATAAAATAAACATGGCTATTCCTGTTTTCTTTTGGTGACCATTAGCATGATAGATGGTTCTCTATCACCTTAGTTTCAATCTGAAGGTATTAGGTCTAAAATGGGTCTCTTGTAAATAGCACATAGATGCATCTTTTTTTTAAAATCCATTCTGATTCCCTATGTCTTTTGATTGGATCTGTATGGACTCTGGAAGCACAGCTCTGATACTTTAACTCTGCAGTTCAAGAATCACCAGTGCTTTTCCATGTGGAAAAATCTGTAGGGTTTTTTTTTTTCTCTAAGGAATATTCCCTAGCTGAGCATTAACGGCCCTCCTTGTCTATGCCTTCACTCTACCTCTTGAATCTTATTCTTTGTTCCTTATTTGACCTTTGCCTTGGTGCTTGTTAGTGCCTTGTCTGGAATGCTTTTCTTCACTGCCACTAATCCCTACTAGGAGGCTCAAATTTCATGGTTCCCTCTTCCCTAAAGTGCCCTCTTCCTTCTTCTGCGTGCTCATAACAGTGTCTTAGGTCACTTACATTTTTTTCACTTGCATTTTGGTCATCTGTGATTTCAGGGAGCTCAACATGTAGTGACATGCACACCATCTGTCTCTGATCTGGCTCATTATTTGCTACAGGACCATGTAGGCAGTAAATATGTGCTAAATTAATGAATGGATTCCAAAGTGCTTGGGAACTAGATCCCACTGTACTTTAGAAGAAAAATGAGTTTTTCAGCCCACAGGGATGAACTCAAGTGGCTGTAATGAGAATTGGAGCAACAATACATGAAAAGCACTTTAATTTAATTCATGCAGTGCCATCTTTTCCTACTAGTTTCTTTTTTTTTTTTTCTTTTTTTTTTCTCAAATACTTTACACCAATAGACTAAATAACAGTATTTTCCAGCAAGGATTGCTAGCAGCCTTTTTCATTTCCGCACCTCCGTAGAGAGCACTTTTCTTGTAAATCATTGCAGTGGCCATGTTCAATGCTGACCTCATTGACTTTTCACCATCACATTTGCTGCTCCCTGGTTGCATTCAGGAATGCACTATCTGTCGATACATAGTAAAAGATGAGGGTGAGGACAGGTTTATGCATAGGGTGCTTTGCTTGTCTTGAAGAACAGTAGTCTCATGCACTTAAAGGGTGGTTGCCCAGGGTTTTGGTTGGCACCAACTGTAGAACTTGAGTCAGGGAACAGACAGCAAAGGAAATTGACATGTCTTCTTACCTTAATTCATGCTGCTTGTGATTCATGAAGCAAAGCCTGGATCGATTGTCTTCAGTTCACAGGACTCAGAGTTAGGGTAGAGACCCCTTGGATTCTGGCATTGTGCTATACAATAATTTGAAATATAAGTGTTACTTGTAATCTCTGAGTTTAAATGGAAAGTGGGAAAGTCATATTCCAAGTACCCTTGGGTAAATAGATGTCTTTGTCACCTGGAAGTCATGAAGCACAATTAAAAAAATGTTTTATTTTTTTATAATTGAAAGTTTGTGTATATAGCTGGTATAGCCCCATTATGCCATAATAGCAGCTTGTGTCCTTGTGTAAATGCCAAAGTCAGAACAACAGTCTGTGAAACTCCCTGTACAGATGGCATTCCACTTACTCCGTGGTGTTTGGATATATATCCAAATAATTTCCACATGGTGTAGCTTTGATCAGGATGACAATGAGCCTCCTCAGTTGCATTTTGGCAGGGGAATCCTCCTTCAGTTTTACATCAGATATGAGATGGGAGGAAAGAGAGAAAGGTCTGGGTGCAGAAGTAAGAAGCTTAGGTCAAGTTTACCAAGCTTGCAGAGGCTCCGCTGTTGGAAGTCAACCTATGATTCTTCTAAGAACTCTAACATAGAACTCCGGGTGGCTATGCTTCCTTTAAAAATAATACTGTGGGACACCTGGGTGGATCAGTCAATTGAGCATCTACCTCTTGACCTCAGCTCAGGTCATGATCTTGCCATTCATGGGTTTGAACTCCACGTTGGGTTCTGTGCTGGAGACACAGAGCCTTCTTGGGGTTCTCTCTCTCTCTCTCTCTCTCTCTCTCTCACTCTCTCTGCCCCTTCCCCACTTGCACTCTTCCTCCCTCAAAATAAATAAATAAACTTAAAAAAAATAATATCCCATTTTTTTTTTTACAAAAAAGAGGATGAAGACAGAACACACACTGGTTTTAGAATTCAGGAGAATGGATTTATTTTCTCTTAATTACCATAAAGCCTAGAACTTGTTTCTTGCTTCACTTTGAAGTACCACAAAACATACATAAATTTCTCGTGGCATAAATATTTCTCAAATATTAGCATATGGACTAACTAATGGTACTGAGTTAAAAAATTTTAAATCAAGTAATCAAGAGAAACAAGGACGTTGATATTATTGCTTTATAATGAGGATTTGAAACTAGTAATTTAATCATTAGCTGCTTCATGATTGCAAAGCAATCAGAAAGCATAAAGTGCTATGAAAAGACTCAGAAGAAACACAGTGAGGTCAGACAGTGCTTTTAAGTACATTAAAGAAAGCAAATGTACAAATATGCCCTGGAATTTTCCTTTTACTAAAGAAAGGAGTTTGGAAAGTCTTAAAATATTGTCCCTTCGGTATAGAGCTTTATCTCCTGCCTTTCTTCAGCTCTCCACCCAGCTGTGTTGATGCTGAAACCAGTGTGCACTGGTGGGTGTGAACTGGCACAGGACTGCTAGTCTACCTGAGCTGTGAAAGGCATCCGCATAGCGCTCGGTGATGAGGATTGGGAGGCTTTCCTACCACACATGCCCTGGGCAAAGGCATCCAGCTATTCCTGCTCATGGAGTTTGTTCTTTTGGCCTCAGGATGCGATTTGCAAATCCTGCTTGGCCACTATTTAGGTTTCTTACTCCTACCTCTGGTTTGCATCTGGGTTTCCCTGGAGTTGGTCAGCATTCACCCAAGTTTGGTGTAGTGCCATCTGCCCCATCATCCTCCAGTAAAAAATGAAGATTCCTAGTCTCCATCCCAAACCCATAGGATCAGAATCTCTGGGAGTGATGCCCAGGAACCAGCATTAACCATTTGTTTAGGAAGACTTTAAAAACTCAGGAAAAGTAAAATAATTTATCAAACACACACATACCCTCCACTAGAACTAACAGACCTAATTTTATCATTTTCGCTTTGAATTTTACATGGAAGAGACAGTGCATTGCAGATACAATTTAATCTCCTTTTATTTATCTCTGTATACTCATCACCCTGCCACTTCTTAACTATAATCACAGTCGGGAATATTTCTCGAATCCATGTTTTATTAGTGTATGTAGTGGTTTCCATATGGGGATTCCTTCTTAACGTTTCTTAGGAAATTTATTAATTTTTTTCAAATCCCAAATCTTCAGAAAAATCTGTTGAGAAATTGGGAAAATGGGAAATATAATTCTCTTGCAGGAATTAAAGCTTGGTGATTAACACAAACATTGCTGGTTGGAAGGAATCCATTCATGTCAAGTTGAAGGCAGTAAGTACTTACAAGTGGAGTTGAAGGTTACAGTGAATACCTTCAGAAACCAGGATAGGAGTGTGTAGGAGAGAAGTTGGACACCATATGACCAGATAGTCTTGCTTGTGACTATGGCCATAGTATAAGGGTATGCTCAAGGTTCTGTCCGCTGCTAAGAGTGAGTCATTCTTGCAAATAAAAGGAATATTTACAAATTTATATGCATAATACTTTAGAAAATCTTAGGAGTGATGTCCCAAGAAATAACAAGTTTGAGAAACAAAATAAGTCCTTTAGTTGGCAATTTTGGCATGTGATTCTCTGTAGTGTTCTCACCTTGCTAGTAGATTCAAACATTACATTACTTGACTACTGCCCAATAATGCTCATTGACATTTTCCAATGTTTGAATACTCATTATAAGTTATAGTTTACTATAAAGAAGAGAAAACATTTTCCTTGGAAGCAAAGGAAATTAGTTCACATTTTGCAACAGGTATCCTAACATCCAACTTGAAGGTGATCTTGTCTGCAGCTTTAGAATTTGACTAGTGTTAATTTTTCTACATGTAGAATCTTAATTATCTTTCATTTAAGAACATGATTTTTATTGACATTTTCTGTGTTAATGTTACCTTTTAAAATGTTTTCTGGGGTGCCTGGGTTAAGTGTCAGTCAGTTAAGTGTCAGACTTCGGCTCAGGTCATGATCTCATGGTTCTGGAGTTCAAGCCCCACATTAGGCTCTGTGCTGATAGCTCAGAGCCTGAAGCTTGCTTCGAATTCTTGTCTCCCTCTCTCTCTGCCCCTCCCCCACTCACACTCTGTCTTTCTCTCTCTCTCAAAAATAAATAAAAATTAAAAAAGAAAAAAAAAAGGAGGCAGACTCAACTGACTGAGCCACCCAGATGCCCCCAAAATAAATAAACATTAAAAAAAGAAAAATTTTTCTATTCTCTCATATCTATATCAGGTAGAGATAACTTTATATGTCATTAAAATATATTTGTGTCACCTTAAAGGAAAGAATAATAATCATATGTTTATTATTATTGCTATTTTTTACAAGATGTTTCTAAAATGTTCAGTATAACTCTATCACAAAAAAATGACCCCTGCTTATTTTTTTGGCTACTTATTATTTTAAAAACTTGTAAAAAGTCTTGTGAAAAACACAATAAGTAATGCTTTGAGGAATTCCTGAGAATTTGAATTTTTCATTCCAAATCTTGATGATTAATGTCTGCCCAGAATATAGAAAGACTAAATGATTCTTGGTGTACTTCTGCTACTTGCTTTCCTTACTCAATATTGTTTTCTTTTTTTTTTTTAATTTTTTTTTTAACGTTTATTTATATTTGAGACAGAGACAGAGAGAGACAGAGCATGAACGGGGGAGGGGCAGAGAGAGAGGGAGACACAGAACCGGAAGCAGGCTCCAGGATCTGAGATGTCAGCCCAGAGCCCGCCTGGAGGCTGGAACTCACGGACCGCGAGATCGTGACCTGAGCTGAAGTCGGACGCTTAACCGACTGAGCCACCCAGGCGCCCCCGCAATATTGTTTTCAGGTGTATTGTAGTGAAAGGCAACACTTCTGAAAAGCTCACCCTGTACAAGGCTGTTTTAAGTGCTTTACATGTCTCTACTCATTTAATTTCCACAACAACTCTATGAGCCAGTTTATCATTATTATTATCTTTTGTTTTGAAGAAACTGACATACAAAAAGATTAAGTGACTTGCCCATGGTCATTCTACTATTCGTATTGATACACGGATTTTTAGTTTATGTAGTTTAACTGTTATAGAATGTTTCATCATACAGAAACTATGAGTTTTCTCCCCTTTCTTAGCCTTTTGGATTTTTGGGGTTTTTTCTTTCAACACTTTAAATATTTCATTCTTTTTTTTTTAAGAGAGAGAGAGAGAGAGAGCGCGTGAGTGGGGGAGAGGGGAAGAGGGATAGAGAGAGATAATCTTAAGCAGGCTCCACACTCATCACAGAGCCTGATAAGGGACTCAATCCCACAACCCTGGCATCATGACATGAGCTGAAATCAAGAGTCAGAGGCTCAACCACCTGAGCCACCTAGGTGCCCTGCGGCATGATTTTTGAGAAGTTGGATGTAATTCTTACCTTTGTTCCTATATAGTAAGGTGTTTTTTTTTTTTCTTTTGGATTCTTTCAAGTTGTTTCCTCATCTTTGATATTCTGTGGTTTAGAGTATAGGGTTTGTTTTCTTGTTTGTTTGTTTGTTCTATTTTTTGGCACTTATCCTACTTGCTGTTCTCTGAGTTTCCTGAATCTGTGTTTTGGTGTCTGACATTAATTTGTGGGAATTCTCCATCATTATTGTTTCAAATATTTCTTCTGCTTCTTTTTCTCTTTTCTTCTCCTTCTGGTATTCCCATTACATGTATGTTATATATTTTCCAGCACCCCACAGTCCTTAGATATTCTATTCTAAGTTTTTAAATCTTTGTTTTCTTTGTTTTTCAGCTTTCAAAGATTCTATTCTTCTAGTTCAGAGATTCTTTCCGCAGCTGTGTCTGGTCTACTAATAAGCCCATGACAGGTGACTTCATTTTTGTTAGTTTCTTCTTTTTCCCTCTAGCTTTTTTTTTTTTTTTTGGTTCCTTGTTAGGATTTCCATTTCTCTGCTTGTGTCATTTTTCTGTTCTTGCACAATGTCTATTCTATCCATTAGTGTCCTTAGTTTATTAACAATAGTTGTTTTATATTTCTGATTTGATAATTCCAACATCGCTGCAATGTCTGGTTTTAATGCTTACTCTCTCTTCTATTATGTTTTTTGCCTTTTGGTAGGCCCTATAATTCTTTTCCTGATAGCTGGATATAATGTACGGGATAAATAAACCTTTATGGTCCTAGGTGTGAGGGTAGGGGAAGTGTTCTCCAATTCTATGATTGGGTTTCAATCTTCTAGTAAGCCTATGCCTCTGCACTGTGAACTTCACAAATGTTTCTGGCTCACTTCCACCCCCCCCCCCCCAGTGGGATGATTAGATCCAGCTGGAGTTGGGCATTTCCCTTCCACCGGGTCATTTAGGCAGCAATAAAATCCCAGCAGGTTAATTTCAGGTTAGCTAGTTTCTCCTGAGGGCAGGTGTTATTAAGAAGAACAGTGTTCTGATGGACTTCAAAATGGTTCCTCTTCCTCTTTCCCTGCTAGAAGTCTGAGGGCATTTTTCTTTAATATTTACTGGGTATGGATTGGGGAAATCTGCTCGAGCTCCTGGAGGTAAATCTCACAATACTGTGGGAGCCCCACTAAGTCTGGATTCCCCTATGACTTGTCTGCACTGAGCCTTCAAACATTCACCAATTACAGTTCAGTGTTTCCTTCTCAGCTGGTTTCCTGGGTGGATTCCCCTCCTTGAGAGTTTCTACTTTGGTAAGCCATAACTCCCATATTTACCTGTTTGTCTCTCCATTCTTGGGGACTGTGGTTTGCTCTGTGTCCTCCCCTCTCTTAGGGATCCAAGAAGAATTATTGACTTTTTAGTGTGTATAGCTTTATACTTGTTTGAACATAACCATGACTTCCCAACTCCTTAAACAGGCAACTGGAAACTCATTCTCTGTTGATGGACCTCTGTTTCCAGTTTTCTACTTTGAGAAATAATGCTACAATAAGCATACTTCTACAGTTCTCCTAGAGGATATGTAGGTACATATAACTAAAAGTAGTATTTCTGGCTTATACAATACTATGTTGTCAACTTTACTAGATTTTCCCAAACTTTTTCAAAGGTTAAACCAAATTACCCTCCCATGAGCATGGTTGGGTGTTCTTACCTCCCCATTTCCTCATCAACACCTAATATCACCAGATTTTTATCTTTGCTGGTCTGATAGATGTGAAATGATATTTTATTGTTGTAATATAGTGGTATCACACTATCCTCACTTAAAAAATGCAGACATTAAGGCATAACAAGTTTAATAATTTAAAGACACAGACCTAATAGAGATTCCTATAGAAAAGGAAAGCTGGGTCACTGAAATAAAAAACTTTCCCTTTTGATAATTCTCTCCATGCTCGACATTCCAGTTGTATTCAACAAGTTGTGAAAAGAAAACTGGCCAAAAATAACCTGACTTTTAGAAGTTTTCAATCCATAGTAGATTCTTGAGAATATCTAAGTGGTATAGTGTGTGTGTGTGTGTGTATGTGTGTGTGTGTGTGTATATATATATATACATATATATATATATATATATATGTATATACATATACATATATATGTATATGTATATACATAATATATACATACATACATACATACATATATATATATATTTTAATGGCCCTGGGCTGGGTAGAAGGGTTGGGTTATACACCTGATTTTTATCACTAGATAATTGTGGGTAAACATTTAATCTGTTTGATACTTAGTTCTCTCACCTATAAAATGAAGGAGTAAGATCAAAGAATTTTATTTCTCATGTCTAAAAGGACATTCCAGGTTCTACCTTCCCTCCCTACCCCAGTTGATAAGACAGAAGCTGAACAACTTTGGTTAGAAAAGAAAAGGCCCACTTAGCCTTCTCCTTATTTTCCATATTCTCCATTCCACTTCTGTGTACATTTCTTAAGGCTCCAGGGAATACAGCTTAAAAACCACTGGGTAAAATAGTTTATGAGACCTGTTCCTGGTGCTAATAGTTAGCAAAAGTGCATATCCTAAAAAAATGGTCCAATGTTGTCAAATGCACGTGTTCCCTCAACTTGGGGCTATTTTTAGCAATGATCTTGTTACACCATGAGGCAATTTGTATCCTTTAAGCATATGCTGGCATTTAACAAGTGATGATGCTGATATCTGTCCCACTGACAGTTTTGTATTTATACCAGTAAAAGCCTTGTTCTGGATTACCTGACTCAGGAGAGATGCATTTTCATACACAAAAGGTCATATTCCGTATTTAAGCATTGGTTACCAATTATTTACTCAAATGCTTATAACTATAATGACTCACCCCAACATGTAGTAGATGGAGTTCCAGAAGCAATCTTGGTGTCCTAAAAGATGACTGGTTTCTGGTCTTTTTGTGCAAACTGCTTTAAATGGCTCCTCCTCCAACTCTATTAAGAAGGAAAATCAAAATGGATTCAAGGGAGCCAATTAGAATATATTTTGCTTTCTTTTGCCAATTTGCTTTCAGCTTATATGGTCTTTTCTTGTGAGAATATATCAGTTTACATTTTGCATGGAGAGAGTGAGATCTTTTGCATTTTTAATATTTAATTCCCAGCCAAATGCTCCTCGATGTAGTGGAAAGCTTATTATAATTAGTCCCTTGGATTTGATAAACATTCATGCGCTTAAACCCAGTGATCAACATGTAAGCACACATATTTATTAACTGGTATCTGAAGTATTATGGAACAGGAAAAAGTATATGTGGGAATGATAGAAAAAAATTAACCAGGGATTTAAGACTAAGCAACCTGATGAATAATTTATTGCCTTTAGATCATTTTATTTATTTATTTATTTATTTTTAAATTCATGAAGGCATGAAAAATTAAGCCACAGAACTATTTCCCTCTGCTAAGGGAAAGAAAACATCGAAAGCCATTAACATCACATTACTTTAAGAAAACCGGATCTCTGCTGGAAGTGCTTGAATTTTCTAAACCAAAGCCTGGAATTTTCTTCAGTGATGATGGTGACTTTTAGGCTGGGCAATTGGGTACAGACTGGTGCTGTATAAATCTTCTTCTGTTAATTGGAAAAGGAGACAGTAAAATGAGAAAGAATAAGAGTTGCATTTCCCAGAAATGTAGATATTCTCTAATTGGCTACTTTCAGTGTCAAAGGTGATCCTTACACAGGAAAAATAACAGAAAAGAAATGGAGAAAACAATACATTGGACAAGGAAAAGATTTATTTATTGATTTTTTTGCTTTTTGAACAGAGAAGAGGTTTAAAGAAAAAAATGATTTTGTCATTTCACGTAAGGATAAAAAATAGAACACTGTTTAGGCTTGAATACCATAGTTTAGAGATGAACTTGGGATTCGAAGTGTTCACCCTCTTGTCTTGAGTAATTGAAAAAGTAGAATCACTTTATTTCTGCTGTAGGATCTTCCTGAGGTTTATTAAATATATTGTTTTATAATAAAAATTTAACAGCACAAACATTAAACATTTGGGGAACAATTAAAATATTTTATAGCTCAACCATATGCTGGAATGTGCTGATTAAAATTAGACCCAAAGAGCTACTAAAGAATTATTTTTTTAATAATATTTATTGATATGAGAATGCTCATCTATAATTGAAAAAAGCAGATTACAGAATGGAAATTGACGTATGTTCTCAGTTTTATAAGAAAATGCATATTTACATATTGTGTATATAGAAAAAGGACAGGTAAGAAATAAAACACTATTCATTTCCCTATCAGTAAATATAAAATTACTAAAACATACAAGCAGTTTCCTTTGATTACTTGGTAGTTTTATGATAAAACCCCTTATATAAACATTTTTCCTTTTCCTTTTTTAATTCTTTGCCACAGCACAGTGCCTGACATCTACTAGATTGTTAACTTACTGAATATGACAGTAGATTGTCACAGTTGAGTATACTGTACATTCAAATGAGGAAAAATGTGCTTAATTTTTCTGTCTTGTATAGAGTTATTTTAATGAGGAGATTATGTGCTTTGTATGGCCCACTGCTTAAAAGTATAGGTTTCAGAATCCAAATGCTTAGGTTCAAGTCCAGTTTGATACTTAGCTGTGTGACTTCAGACACATGGCTTACCCTGTCTATTTTGACTCAGTTTTTTATGGGGGTACTGGAAGCATTGAATGAGATGACCTTTTTAACAGTGCTTAACATAATGTCTGACACATTGTAAATGTTTATGGTAGCAGCATTTTTATTAAGACAAAAAAATAAACTTAGAAATAATTTATTTGAGTGGTTTAAACTGGAAAAAGACTAGGTCACAGCATAATGATTTTTAATGAGACGCTTTAAGGGGCTAGATGATGATTATCACAAATACTTTTAAAATTTGACACATAATCTTATTCTGTAAAGAAAAGATTCTGTAAAGTAGTATGTACATGTAATCCCATTTATACAAATCTTTTTCTATTATTTATTACTCAGCTATCCACCTATCCATCTATCCAGAGAGATATCTAGAGTGATGTTAGCACTGGTTATTTCTGAGAGGTGTGACTTTAAGCGATTGCCTTATTCTTTATACTTTCCTATAACTGAGCATTTTATGAATATGCATGATTTGTAGAAACTATAAAGATATTATTTTAAAAATCATAGAATAAAAATGTCAACTCGTCCTTTGTTAAAATAATTATAAATCTAATTTAGTAGAAACAGAATTAACAAAATTTTGCTGTAACCTATAGGTGAAGTGACAGAATTGAATTTGTACTATTATCTTTTCATGATACAGAGTTGATGTAGAATAAATTTAACAGAGAATTTGTAATTAGGAGAGATGAGATTCTCACACATTTTAAAGCTTCATTTTGCATAAGAAGAATAGGTCTTATGTTCTGGAGGATTTTAGCAAATATGTTCTAATTGCATATGGTTGTAGGAAAGTATTACAAAAAGATATTCATGTTGGAAATAATTATTTGAAATTATTTCTATGCTGTTTCTAACACTAATATTTTTGATAAAAATGAGAAAGAACTACCTCATAATTATTGAGTTCATATAGAAAATCTCCATAGAACAAAACCCCAGTTGTTGAATTCCATTTACATGAGTTGTTAACAAACACAACTCCTTGCTACAGTGGATGCTGTGGTGCAGCACCCACATCCTCCTCTGGTTGTGCCCAGTCCCCAGCTGCTCAGGAGGAGTGATTCTCCTACAACCTCAGGGAAGCTGCTTGGAAAAGGCTCTGTCCTGGGGCACCTGGGTGGCTCAGTCAGTTGACCATCTGACTCTTGGTTTTGGCTCTAGTCATATTTTAATGGTTTGTGGGTTCCAGCCCCATGTTGGGTTCTGTGTTCCCAGTGCTGCAAGTGAGGAGCCTGTTGAGATTCTCTGTCTGTCCCTCTCTCTCTCTGCCCCTCCCCTGCTGGTTCCCTCTCATAAACAAACAGACATAAAAAAAAAGTCCTTGTCTCTTCCTGGGGGGCAGTAGTTTTATCTTGGGCTCCCATCTCACTCCTGCCTCCTCAAAAAGTTAGTTACCTCAACAATGCTGAATGGCATACTTATACATATATTTGTTGACTTAATGATGTTAAGTAACCTCTAGATACTAACCACTGGAAAAACTGAGGAATTTAGTATGTATATGATACCTTTCATTAACTTCTGGAATTTTAAAGTATTATTCTGTTCTTCTAATTATTTGTTACTCTAGAGTTATAAATTATATACTTAAACCTCCAGTTTTTGAACCACTAATTTTAAGCAGTATTTATTGATGTAAAACGATTTCTTATCTTACACTATCTGCCACTCTTTTTCACTCCTTCTGGTCAGCAATTTCATTGATTTTTATAGAGGAGATGAGTATTAGGATATACGTGTATACATATTTTTATACATATATGTGTGTGTCATTTGCGCATACATAGATAGGGAAATATATTTTTTCTATATACTTGAAAGAGATATAAATATATTTGCAAAATATTCATTCTACAATTTTGAATCCATTTGTCCCAGGTTAATATAAAATTTAAAACAACAAACATTAAATAATATATTATTATTATGTGAGTTTTATTTGTTGTAGAACTAAACCAAGAAGTTCCTGATTAGATCCAGAAAGAAGGAAATATAATGCTATGTCACTAAATGTTTCCATGCTATTTGAAAGAGAATCTTCTCCATGTTGAAATCAAATGGATTCTTTTTTACTTTACTCAATAGGTGGCTTCCTATTTGGACCATGGCTTCCTTTTATAGTCTTTTTTTTCTCCCTAGAGTTTCTAAATGCTTTTTTTTTAAAAATGAAACCTTTAAGATTTTCTGCATTCTTTAAGAAATATGATTGAATCATTCTTCCTAGGGACCTCTCACTTGTTATTATAATCTGACCTGCCATACTGCTATACTCCTGGGATATCCACTTACACTCCTGGGATGGGTTTACTCTTTCTTAGGCTCCATTTCTTTTTCTTGGATTTCCTTCTTCATTTCTGCAAGAATATGACTTTCAGCATTGTTTTCAGAAAGGGTCTTGGAGCAAAAATTTTCTGACGCCTCACATGTCTGAAAATGTAATTTTTTGTCCACACGTTTGCTTTATAGAGGTAGCCATAAAATTATAAGTTTAAATAATTTTCCCTCAGACTTTTGAAGACATTAATTCTTCTCTTTCAGAGTTCCATGTTGTTAGGGTTGATATTCACTGGATTCTCTTTACTATCAAATTTGCCCTCCCTATACCCCAGGCTTTCAGAGCTTGATTTTCATCTTACACTTGAGAAATTTCGCCTGAAAATGGCTAAGTGGGAGCCTTTGTCATTCACTCTTCTTGACATTAGATGACTCTTCAATCTGAAATGTGTGTAATTTTTAGGGAAATTTTTTCTTTGCTTTGCTCATCTCTTTGCATTAATTTTGTTTTATCCTTATGGAACGCCTAGGAGACAGATGTTGTGCCTTCTGGATCTAGCTTCTGTGTGCTTTAATTTTCCTCTGCTTCATCGTTTTGTCTTCTAGCTTTAAATTCCAAGTGATTTATTTTTGTGTTATCTTTCAGATGTCTAACTTGGTCTTCAGCCATATCCATTCTTAGATTCAATCTCTCTAGTGAATTTTATATTTTGGTAATTATATGTCTATGTAATTTCCAGGAATCCATTCTTGTTTTCAAATTCCCTTTTTTTTTTTTTTTTTTGTAAATAGCAACCTGTGCTTATTTTATGGAGGTAATATTCTGTTATCTTTGGGGATAATTACAGATTAATTAGAATTGAATTAAACTCAAAATGGAAACAAGGTATTTCCAATTATTTGTATCAGTTCTGTTTCCCTTACTGTTTGTTCATCTTGGTCATCTTCTCTCCTGCATTTATTTTTATTAAATGTCTGACAAGACTAGGTTAACTTGTATAGATGGCAAGTGTAGATTTCCTTTGCTGTTGAGTAAATATTTTATTAAAAGACTTCTCACTTGAATGGGAAGGTATGTTGGGTTAAAAATGTCTGCAAATTCCTTGGTACTTTCTTCGTTGAGAGGTGAGAGGGTCCATGTCTCTGCCTTTTGATTCTGGATAAATTCTGGTTATTGCCTCACTAATAGAACACAGTGAAAGTGGTGATGCACCAGTTTCTGAGATCAAGAAGTAACTTCTTCCTGTCTCTTGGAAAAACTAGCTCTTGGAATCCAGTCACCGTGCAGAGAGGAAACCTTATGGAGAGGCCACATAGGAGAGGAACAAAGGTTCCTGCCTGACAGCCTGGGCAAGCTCTCAGCCAGAAGACAGCACAACTGGCCTGTGATGTAAGTCACCTTGGAAGTAAGTACTCCAGCCTCACTGATGCTGTGTGGAGCATAGATGAGCTGTTCCCATCAGGTTCTACCCAAACGGCTAGGAATAAGTGCTTATTGCTTTTTTAAGCTATTAAGTTTTGGGGGTGGTTTATTATACAATAATAGATAAGTAGAACAGAGTCTGAAACAGGATCTGTGAGAATGCCCAAGTTCTGTTGATGGAAGAGTTTCCTTTTGAGGTATGTGGGCACGGAGCAGCAAGGCAAAATGAAACTCAGGAAACATTATGCTGAGTGAATTAAGCTAGACAGAAACCAGAGTATGTACTGTATAATTCTATTTATGTAAATGTGCAGAACCGACAGAACTCTACAGTGATAGAAATCAGATCAGTAGTTGCCTGGGTAGAGCATGGAGGGACTGGCTGAGAAAAGTCATGAGGGAATCTTTGGGGTAATGGAAATGTGCAGTATCTTAATTAGGATGGTGATTACACAAGTATGTACATTTGTCAACACTTGTCAGACTGTTCCCTTAAAACAGGTGCATTTTACTGGATGTGAATCCTGTCTTTATTAGGCTGATTTTTAAAATATGATTACTTGGGGCACCTGGGTGGCTCAGTCAGTTAAGCATCCGACTCTTAATTTTGGCTCAGGTCATGATCTCATGGTTATGAGACTGAGCCTCTTGTGCAGCTCTGTACTGACAGTGTGCAACCTGTTTGGGTTTCTCTCTCTCTCTCTCTCTCTCTCTCTCTCTCTCTCTTCCCCTCCCCTCACTTCTCTCCCTCAAAATAAATAAGTAAACTGAGAAAATGATTACTTTTCTCCTCCACCATATATATTCATTTATATATATAAATAAGTAAAGTGAGAAAATGATTACTTTTCTCCTCCACCATATATATTCAGATTCAATGCCACTTAACCATTTTAAACAAATCCAAATTTCTTTCTCTGGGATTCCAGGCTCTCCGTGCTCTGGCAAATGCATTCTCCATGGCCCATGCCTACCAATCTAGTTTCTATTCCCAAATATGGGTGTTTTTTCCTTGTATATATGGCTTAGCTCTTCCTATTACCTCCTCACAAAAGGCTTTCCTGCCATCATTTTTAAATGATCAAATCCTACTTTTAAAACTAAAGTCTAATTAAAAAAAATCTTTCTGGATTCCACAGTCTGAATTGCCTTTCTCTTTTTGAGCTATGACAGTATGTTCCCACACCATTCCTGTAGAATGTGTGCTCCTAGGTCTTATGCTATAACCAGATATGTATGGTTGTCTCTCTCAGCAGACCTAAAGTCTTAGAGGACAAGGGCTTTTTCTTACTCAACTTATAACTCCAACAATTCTGTCTGTAATAAATGCTCAATAGATGTTGGTTAAATTGAATTATCTGAACAATTCTAAAATATCTTCTTTTTGGATAGGGCTGACTGCTAATTACGATTATATTCTTTTGTACAGCACTTTTCCCCTGCCTGTCACTTCAAATTAGCTTTATTGTCATCTTGTGATAGGACTTACTTGTCATATACACTCCCATCCATCCTTCTCAAAATCTCTATTGTATTGATATCCGCCCCCCCTTTTAAAAATAGTCTTTTTAAAAAAGTGTTTGTTTATTTTGAGAGCGAGAGAGAGTGTGTGTGAGCCAGTAAAGGGCAGAGAGAAAGGGGGAAAGAGAATCCCAAGCAGGCTCCATTCTACGAGCTTGGAGTCTAATGCAGGACTTGATGCCTCCACCTGCGAGATCATGACCTAAGCTGAAATCAGGAGTCTGATGCTCAACCAATTGCACAACCCAGGTACCCCTGACATTCACCTGTTATTCCAGGATCCTTTCTTATAAAACCATCTGTCTTTCTACTAAATGCTGGGCTGGTTTTTCTCTGGGTCTGCTGGACTTTGACCACTCTGGGACTTCCTGTGCCTCCTGCTACACACCACACGTTAACTCTGAGAACATGGCTCCTTCTGCTCTGCTCTATTAATTATCCTTTCTTCATCCAGCTTTGCATTCTGGAAATCCTGTGAAATCTCTCAAGTACAGGCTACCTCCGTTCTAATTTTTTTGCTGTTTTGAGTTCATAAACATTTACTAGGGGCGGCTGTGTGGCTCAGTCAGTTAAGCATCGGACTTCAGCTCAGGTCATGATCTTGAGGTTTGTGAGTTTGAGCCCTGTGTCTTAGGGCTCTGTGCTGACAGCTTGGAGCCTGGAATCTGCTTCAGATTCTGTGTCTTCCTCTCTCTCTCTGCCCCTCCTCCTGCTCACACTCCGTCTCTCCCTCTCTCTCAAAGATAAACATTAAAAAAAATTGAATAAAAACATTTACTAATATTTTAGTAAAGATAAATGAATATGAACATTCAGTATATTACCTTTAACAGATATTTCCAATGCAATATTCTAGATATCCTAATCCTTTACAATTATACATCATTTCTTTACTGCGTTATTTTTGCAAACCACTCCTCTCCTTGCGGCTTCACTTCCTTATTTATAAAATGATCGAGGTAGACAATATGAACTTTAAAATATTTCAGGTTTTACATTCCAGTGCATTAGAGTTCTAAATAGATAAAAAGTTATTTTTCCAATATTGAAAATTATTTACGTACACCTCCCTTAAGATGCAATTTTTAGGGAGAGAAAATAATGCTGTAGATTTAAGTGAGCTTGCATATGTTTTAGCAAGCATTCCCATTCACAGTTTTTGAATGAGCTAGAAAACATTGTTTCCCCACAGAAAATCCTTATTTCCATTTTGCACAGAGATCCGATCTTCCTTGAAGAAACCAAAACGGAGGCTAAGAAACTGAAACTCTCATAATCCCTGAATGTGCTGTGTCAGCTCCAATGTGTACGTGTAGCTTTTTAGAATGATGTATTTACTGTGCACATAACAGGGTAATCTTAATTGTCATTGGAATGTTTGATAAATAAACACAAGTAGTAAGAAGCTATCATTGTGAACAATGCATCCCATGTTATTTATCACTGATTACAATATTTACTCGTATATTTTCTCCAAATTTCCAAAGACCTGTACCATTAAAACAAGGAGAGGTGCAAAGTTAGGCCCATGATAGTGGAAATTTGATCATGGCAGAGTGAAATGCAGTTTCTTTTCTGGTGGGTTGTGTAGTTTTTGTTCTTTTGTGGGGGAACTTTATATGTACACTAAAATATTAGTGATTTTTCAGTTAATAATTAACCTAAGTTCCCATAATTCAGGGATGTAGGACTGTTACTATTGGAAATTATATATTGTAGCATAACATTAGTATAGGAGAAATAGAGAATAAAGAGCCTTTAACAGTTCAGGAAGGGAAATCCCTGTGTAACTATGGAGCAAAGTATGCATTTGAATTGAAGGGTGAGTGGGGCTCCTTCTGACCTGTGAGGAAAAGGAAGAATAATCAAGAAAAGGCTCACATCCTGGTGTCTGGACTTCAAAGTAAGGAAGCAATCAGAATCAGGGGGGGATTGTCAGTACTGTGAGAATACCCTAGGGAGAAGAGTTGCTTGTTAAGCAAGTACACCTAACTCACTATTAATATTAATGCTTTGGTTATACAAAAACAAGATCACATTTCAGCACCTTAGAATTCCCTCAGGGTGTGTTTTAGCTTGCCTTTCATATTTCCATAGAGACTTGTGTTATCAATTTAATATGTAAACTATTGTGATTCAGGACCCCTACCTGGAAGGGATAAAAAGGGAATGTTTAGCCAGTTCCCCTTTTGGAAACAAAACCTGAGAAAACCATGTTTGTTTTTCATTTTCTTGTTCCAAATGATGCAAGACGAAGCAAATGCCAACAAGGTTAAAATGAACCCATCAAACACACTTGCATATATAATTTAATGCGTGTCCAGTAGCAACATGAGACACACGCATTCTAAGAACTCACTTTTGCAACCAGAGTCTCAATGAGAATAAAAAATGCCATGGTAGGTATCTGAAGTTCATAACTGATGATGTTTTGAGTCTGGCCAAATAAAACCAACAACCAATGATACAATTATATCATTTCAACCAGGATCCCTTACTTTTCTCAGGTGGTACCCAGTATAATATGACTCATACAGCAAAACAATAACGTGATACTAAAATCAAAATTTTTCATTTCCTCTTCTCAAGATCTAATGGGATCTATGCAGCAACGGTTACCTTTCCTCTTCTTTAAAACTTATAAATGGGAATGTTTTGGTGTAACATCGTTCAACTTTCACAATCTACTTTCAACTATTTTAACAAACCTCAGTGGTAAGGTTCGTTGTTGGGGTGACTCAGACATGTTTCTGAGGACACAGGGTTTGTTTGTGGATGTCCTCATGAGATTGATGCTTTCAGAAGCAGAGGTACTTCCTACTGATTGCTGGCAACACCAAAACAAAACAAAACAACCCTGCTTTTCCCTGATGATATTCTTGATGCTGCTGCTTATCAAAGGTTGTCAAGGCATAAAATCACCTTCAGCTACCCCTCCATAAAACAAGAGAATTCGGGACCCATTTACACCCAGGTGAACAGAAAGGAGCAGCGTGGTGAGGATAACTTAATAGCAAAGGGCAAGTTGAGAGCTCTCTCAATGCTTAGAGATCAATTGCCTTTCCACATAAAATGAAGTGGTCATATTTCTAAGCATCTCCTCAACAGCTTCATTTTCCCCTTTATTTCCACCTTGACTGTATATGCCCTATTGGGTTTCATGAGAGATGATGACATAATTTTCAGAAGAGCCTTACAAGTCAAGATGTAGGTGACTCAAGGTTTTATAGGAAATCTGCCTTCAAGAGGGATGAAATGATTCTGTGGGACTGCTTCCAAATTTATCACTGCCTAGAGAGCTTACTGTATTAATTTTATGCATGAATGCCTTATTTGTTTCATATGAGATCCAGCACTACACTACTGGAGCAAAATATTACATCTGGGAAAGGATTGGGTCACTAATGCTTTGTCATCAAGGATCATTGGACACAGATTTTGTGCAATCTTTAATGTGTTTATTAAGTGATAAATATTAAAGCATATTGGTCTGTACATGCAAAGGAGTGACATTTGAAATTGGTTAGTGAAGTGACATTCCACTTACGGCACAAGTGCGGCTGTGTCTGTCAGCAGTTCAATCTACTTGTTGGTCTTACTCTTCTAGTTTTGACTCTGGCATTTATGGAAAAAATAATCTTGGCCTGATTTTACTTCATGGGATTTTCTCATGGCCTAATGGCCAACTTCTTGCTTTGAAGAAAAGGGGGAAGCAAGGTAGGATGTGAGGGGCAGGTGCAGGTGCTAATGGATGTCTCTGCCTATCTATAAAGTAATTGTAGAGATGGAATTTATGTTGTAATGGTTGACCCTTGAACAACATGGGTTTGAACCGTGTAGGTTCTTCACTTATACAAGGTTTTTCCCCCCAATGAATATAGTCCAATGAATATAGTACTGTAAATGTATTTTCTCTTATGATTTTAGTATTTTCTTTAGCTTACTTTATCATAAGAATACAGTACATTATATATGTATTATATATACATCATATATATATAAAATACATATATAAAACATACAAAATACACATTAGTCAACTGTTTATGTTATCTATAAGGCTTCTGGTCAGCAGTAGTCTATTAGTAGTTAAGTTTTAGGGGGTCAAAAATTACATGCAAATTTTTGACTGTGCGGGGGCATCAGCACCCTAACTCCCACATTGATCAATAGCAAACTGTAGATAATTATTCTTTTATTTGGTGATTCGTAACAGATTCAGATTGCTTGGGTTTGATTCTCAGCCCTGCTGACTGTAGCTTTCAGAACTTGGTCAGGTTAATCAATCTCTCTACATGCAGCTCTACATTTTCTCTGTTTTATTGATGGGGAAGTGAGGGTGAAGAGAATTTATTAATATTCCAGAGTCTACACATTTACTAAATGGTAAAGTTGAGGTTTGAACCTACGCTGTCAGTTTCCAAGTCCGGGCTTTTTATATCATGTTCCACTGCCTTCAATTCATGTAAATACTTAGAACAATATCTGGGATTTAGTAAATGTTTAATATGTCTGAGAACATTAGCTATCATCATTATTATTAACATTTTTGTAAACTACATATGCCAGTCACTATGCTAGATGTTGGGGGGGTAAAATTGAACCCAAACCAGTACTATTCCCTTGGAGATGATGATTGATCGGCAGAGAATGGTGCTTTAAAAGTATACTTTAAATGACACTTTAAAAAGACTAAAAAGTGTCTAATTATAAACTATAATAAAGGTTGTAAAGTGAAGATACTTGGGACTCTAATAGTTTATAACAGGGGAATCAGACCTAAACTAAGGAGAGGGAAAGTCTTCCCCAAAGAAGTGATCTTTAAACTGAGATTTAAGAGTGAGTAAATGCTAGCTAGATAAAGCAAATGATTGGAGGAAAGAAGTGGTGGTTGGAAGGATTATGTTCCAATCAGAAGAGAAATGGGAGGGAGTAGAGACTATTTGGGATGACTGAAGATGGTAGGCTACAGGAAATGGAGGCACAAAATGAGAGGTCAGCAGGGAACAGATATTGTAGGATTATGTGGATGATGTTAGGGCATTTGGGTTTTTCCTAAGTGTATGGGAAATCATTGTAGAGGGGGGGTGGGTTTAAACTGAGGCTTACAGGTCTTATAAAAAGGTCATTCTGCCATCAAGATATTCACATATCCCAAACTTCCCCACCAACAGATTACTCAGAAACTGTGATCACTCAGAATGAGTACCAATGGGACACTCAACCTTCCCCATCCTTTTTGATCACAACTGTTTAAAAAAACAGCATCAACTTCTAATGCTGTGAATTTTGCTCCAGGGTCCATGGATATACTAGGTACAATTGCTTTCCTCTCTTTTGGTAAACTCTAAACATGTGAGTTCAATGTTAGTGTCAGGAATTATCATTGCTACATCTCAACACTGTCTGGTACTGTTGCTGGCCCCAGGTGGTCTTCTTCCTCTTGCAAGTTATAATTTATTATTTAAAGTTCTGTGTTTGAACCATTTCCCTAATTTCCACATTCATTGTCTTTTTCATTGATTCTGTACTATAATCTCCATTTTTATAATCTATCATTGATTCTAGATATAATCTTCATTCTGTTATCTAGCAAACATTTCTTTCTTCTTTGTAAGTACGAGATTATGTGCTGAGTAACACAGCTGTGAGAAGACACGGTTCTTGTCTTTGTGGAGCTTAGATTTAGATCTGGAGGTGACTTCCAAAGGTCCAGAACTGTTCATCCAGCGGTCTGTTGGACTGTCTCCAGTATCAACACTTGGAAATTACACAGTATATTCCCAGCAAATTTACTATGACAGTTCCAAATTTTAAACTTTAGAGCTTCCTTGGCTGTCTCCTTCTCCACGTCCTATTGTCCCATTTACCCCTCCTCACTAATTCTCCTAATTGAGACACTCAGCAGAAACTTCCCCTACTTTGTTCTGCACATTCATCTCTTCCTTTCTATTTCCACAGCTACAATCCTAGTTAAGATTAGTGCTTTCGCACTTGGATTGTTGCTCTAATATCCTAGCTGATCTCATGGATCCGTAGTCATTCTCTTTAGTCCTTGCTACATCTTTGATGGCAGATACATCTTCTTAAAATAGTTCTGCTATGTCACTTTTAACTTTCATCAAAACTTGAAAACTCTCTGGGGTGCCCACATTCCTACTGAAAGAAATCCCAACTGTTCAGATTGATACTCCAGACCCAAACTTTCAGTGTAGTTTTTGCCCCTTCAGTCATCCTACATTTCAGTTAAACTATATTACTGCTTTTCTCCAAACATGCCTCACAGTTTCTTACTTTTGTGTCTTTTGCTAATGAGGCTCCCTCCATCTTGAATATCTTTCTGAAACATGTCATCTGTCAAATTCCATCTTTCAAGACCCATCCAAAATGCCACCTACTTCATTAAGCCACTCTTGAGTTCCCCACCGAAATAGTGTTATTTTTAATTAATTTATTTTTTTACCCTGAAAGCAAACACTGATAAAAGTCTGCTTGTAAACAGCTGTTCATTTAAGCAGCTTTTTATTAAACTATCAAATTAAAAGAAAACACTGAAACAAGTACACTTTCTCAGGTTATGTACCTATCCCAGCCTATACTATCATCCTGTGAACTTTAAGCTTGTGTATTCATTCATCTTACAAATATTTGTTGGACATTTGTTATGCTCCAGACCCTCTGCCCATGGGTGGACAAAAGTGGAAAGCTCCTGAGTCTATAAAGTAGGTCCATAAAGAGGTTGTCTTTGTGCTAGCCTGGCAGGAAGTTTTAGAATTGAAACCTGGACAAGTGTTCCCCAAGGGGCAGAATTAGTGATTTTATTAAAGAATGTGTGTCTGAGGGTCTAAGTGGCTCAGTGTATAAAAGGCAGAAGACCCATAGTTCAAACTCTTCTCAAGTGGTGGTGGGTTCATTCTGTTCCTCCACTGCACCCTAAGGCAGTGACAAGGGAGGCCATGCTATTTATTTATTTGTGTCAGCGTCTGTATCTTTGTCCTCCATCCTATGCTCTGCTTTTTTGATGGAGAGCAAACCAAATTAAAAATCCATTTTGAACTGTGCCCAAATGATAATTCTCACCCTGTATATATCTGGTTAGGATCTTCAACACTCTGTTTTTGAACAGTCAAATCTCACAAAGGTAGGGAGTAGGCTTTGGCACTCCACACCATCAGTATACACTTTGATATCTATTAAAATTAAAATTTGTTAATGTTTTTATTTTTGAGACAGAGAGAGACAGAGCATGAGCAGGGGAGGGGCAGAGAGAGAGGGAGACACAGAATCCGAAGCAGGCTCCAGGCTCCGAGCTGTCAGCACAGAGCCTGATGCGGGGCTTGAACTCACAGACTGTGAGATCATGACCTGAGCTGAAGTTGGATGCTCAACTGACTGAGCCACCCAGGTGCCCCAGATATCTATAAAATTAGACTAGACCCTTCTTGAACTTCCCAATTTCAGAAGCTGAAGCATCACACTTTTTAGAAAAATAGAAAGGAATCTGGTCATGTGACCTCAGTTGACTGCACACGTTTGTCCGTGTGTAGATAACCCCAAAAGCTGCCATTCTCTCTCAGGGGAACAAAGATTCTCTTCATTTTGTTTTCATCAGGAGGAATTTTTTCTAAAAACTCCTAGCTCTCTGTACTGTCTCCTCCTCCCTGCAGAAGTAGAATGAGTTACCTAGGTGGTGGGTTGATTGGGGAAGTTAATTTATCAAAAGTTTGTACAAGGTAGATTTAGCATAAAGTGAATAAAGCATTACCTTCCTCATCTGCAAAGACTGCTTCTAAGACCTTTTATAAAAATAAAGAATCATCATACTAAAGGAAAGAATGAATCATTTTTATCCCTATAGAAAATATTAAAGAATTTTTGTTATTATACACATTTTGTTATAAAAAGTCAGTGAAGGCATATTCAGTGGAAAAATATGTAGGAAAAGAATGTTAGAGGGGAGTCTCAGAAAATAAATTAATAAAAGTATTATGTTATAGTATGTAATATTCATTGGCATTGAAGTTTTAAAAATTTGTGATTTCTGTGATTCTAAATGAATATTTACTTTGTACCTAATATTGTATTTTTGTTTTTGTTAAAAAGGGTCTTGGGATTGTATTGACTTCAAGCTCTTCAATGCCCGGATCCACCCCTGGCTTTCTGCACTTTACGCTATGGACCAGTGAGAGGTGATGGTCCTAGGTAAGTGTGTCTGCTTTGCAGACCCACACTTTTCTCTGGATGGGCTGTTTCAAGTTTTAGATCGGTGGTTTAGCATTCATCTGAATCACCTGGTCCATCTGCTCCACCACCACTTCCCCCTGTGTTTCTGATTTAGTAGGTCTGGGTTGGGACCTGATTTTTAGTTCTGACAAAATCCCTTGTGATATGGAGGCTGGTGCTCCAGGCAACCCACCTTGAGAACCACTTCTCTAAACCATTAGTCCTTTGGCTATACTGGAAACACCTGAGTAGTTTTTAAAACTACTGATGCCTGGGGCCAATCCTTAGTGAATCTTTTAATGTAATTGGCCTGGTCATGATGTATTTCATAAGTTCTCCAGGTGATCCTAATGTGCAGTCAAGGTTGACAACCAGTGTCTAGACTCTGGGGCAGGATTCCCAATACACTTAAGTAGCGATCTAAGCAGATCTTCAAAATAGCATTATCAATAATAAAGGTGACCTTTTACACATTATTGTGCCCATTATATTCCTGATAGCATGAAGCCTTTGTTATGTAAAACAATTGTTCATACCACTACCCCACCAGCTTTTTATATTTTCAAAATATAATGTCAATACGTATTTGGAAAATCAACAGTTTATATGTGGAGGTGCATTTTGCAGGGAGGTCGTGATAGAGTTCATTAAATGTAGAGACATTCTACAAGAACTCAGCAAATTAACAATCTCTATCTGAGACTAGAAGTCAGATTTTGTAGACCTTGGATTGGTGTGCATATCGCCTACATAATTTATGATGCTCTAGAAATCTAAAATAGCTTGAAGGTTCTTAATAACATTTTTTTTTGGTGTTGTAATTTTATTTTCTCAACTAATTTCATGTCATTTTCCCATTTGATCTGGTTTAGTAACTCTAAGAAAATGTGTTATAATACTTTATTTAATGCTCAATTTACAATTTTTTTTCTCACTAGAAACTAAAGCCCTTATAATGGTTTCTTTCTAACATAGCTATTAGCCTCAAACCAAAAGTATTGCAGCATCTCTAGATTTCTCTTTAGCAGGGCCCTAAAAACAGCTGGCCATTGATCCTCTGGTGAGCAGTGGCTTGAGAATGAAAGTAATTTCTTTCTTTGAATATCTGGGTGCCTCATGGAGATGGGAAGTCTTTAACTACATATTATATCTCTATACTTATTATCATTCCATTTGGAAAAACATGTCACATAGGGCCAAAGAGATCCAGTTATGCTGTGGATTCTGCTTAAATGAATACCTGATGAAGCGATAAACCCATTTTAAAATGAATTTGCTGCTCCCATCAATTCTTTGCGACTCTGTTGCAAGCCTGAAAAATGTATCAAATAATGAAACTTGATAATCTGACCCTGCTAAATGCTGCAAGCAATGTCCCAGCCTGCACATATGGTGAGCCCTTTATTTATTTAATTTCTGATTTAAAAAAAACAAAACAAACAAACAAAAAAACCCAAACCCTTGTGGAGGAATGTCTTTTCCATCTTTCAGATAATGCATTCAAAAATCTGGCTGCACAGGAAACTTAAACAAATTGTATTGGGTTATTTGGACAAACATAGAATTAATTTGCATTAAGTACAGTATGACACTGTCATTAATTATGATAGAGCATTACAACAGGAGCAAAAAAAAAGCCTGATTCTTGTGGCTGACTCTACCACTAAACAGATGATCCAAGGGGCCAAATTTCAAATAGGAGAGTTGTCCTAATTGGTAGCTGAAAGAGCCCACCTAGTGAGGTCATCTCTTTCATAGCCTTTTGAACTCCATGTCAATAGTCCTTGGGGCGAGAGAACATTTTTGATCCAAAAGTCATTATCAGGGCTGGAAATTCATGCCTCCCAGAAGCATGGCTTTTATCTGAGTGCCTCATTTTACCCTGGTGAGAGATTAGCATCCCTCATAGGAGCATTGAAACTAATTGTTACAAAAAATTAATTAGTGACATATACAGATGGAGGCATACCCTTGCAGAGAGAGGGCTAGAGAGGCAACGTATATCATTTTTCTTAATAATTTAATTATAATGGAATGATGATGATAGCACCTTGTTTCTGTGGGTCTTCAAAAATTGAAGGCTTAGGTGTGATTTAATCAGTCGCGGAGGATGCGTTAAACAGCCTTTCAGTGCCGCTCTATATTTGCTGTTTTCTCATACCTTCTGAGCAGCTTTCAAATGATAGCTATGACTTACCATAATTATGTGTCCATGCGACAGCGCAGTGTTGACCCTCCAGCAGTAGAAAATGGATTTTTAATTATTTTTTTTTCCAGTTGTGATGATGAGTTTAGACTGAGCTTGCCATGCATTCTGACTCCACTACCTTGGTGACTGATAGTATTTTTTTCCTGAAATACCCACTGTTGAAGTCTTAATTTGTTATCTATTGGTTTTGTCTGCCATTTGCCCTTCTGATGACAGCACTCCAGTTTTCCTTTGGGGACACCAGTCCTGACCCATTTCTATCCACTTGGTTGGGGTGGAGTTTGATCCAGCTCCTAGGTTCAGGAGGTGGGTGCATGGACCAGGAATATACATGACAGCCCAGCATCTGCTTGGATACACTGGTTGCTCCAGGGTGAGGCATGCAGTAATGAAACTTGGGATGCCTGCTGGAAATTTTGGAAAAGAGTTTTATCTTTTGTTTCTGGTGTTGCTAAATCGGTAGGATGTGATTTGAGAGTTCCTATTGGATCTTTGTGTCATTGAGGAAAGCCTATCTTAAGAAAATAGACCTGAGAAATGAAAAGGAACTGATGCCTGAAGTTTGAGCACCTAAATCCAGTTGTGCCTAAAGTAGACTTTGAAATTATGAGAGGTCAAAAATCCGTGTTGGGGATTTTTGTTGGATTGGAGCGGGTTTCTAAGTACTCACAATCAAAAGAGTACTCTCAGACATTTGTTCTGTGGTCATCATTCTGAAGATATTAACAAGGGGGGAAAATGCAAAAGTGTCCCCCCAATTATATCTGTGTATTGAAGAATTCAATGCATTTTGTCCCTAGCTAATTTCTCTGCTTTATAATCCATATCAATTCTAAAGCTTAGAGTACCAGAAACAGGAAGAAGCTAAGAATTTCTCACTTTAAAGAGGAAAAATTTGGAAATTTGAAATGCTTTCATGAGAAACTTGGAATGTTATTACTATCTTCTGTGTCTGAATGTAAAGGCCTTTATCTTTATTTACAACCAAGATTTGACCCAAACAAACAAGAAGCAAGAGAGAGACATAAAAGACTTTTTTTTTGGTAAAGTTTATAATAGCTTATTTTGTAGAATGTACAATCTTTTACAGAGGAAAAAAGTTAAATGGTTGATAATGGGAATAAAATATTTGTAGGTAATGATTATTCAGTTTAAACTTGTATGCAATATTATTTTAATATGATAATATTTTTAATTAGGTAGAAAAGTGATTACATGAGAAGAGTGTTGTTAACCCCAGGCTATGGCCTCTTGAAGCCGTTTTATCCCAATTTGCTGTTCCCAATTATTCGTTTGCATAGACGGTTCCATTCTGTGAAGATTTTTTTTTTTTTTTTTTGCACGATGTTAATCACCTGGTCATGGAGGTCTGAAATAACATGAGAAGTGTCATTTGAACTAGGATAAAGTTAGCCTCTCATTGCCTCTTTCCTGCTCTTGAGTTATAAATTCTGGGATTCAGAATAGAAGTCAAGGCCTTTGGAACAGCCAGTGCTCTGTTTTTGATTGACCTCAGTTGTTCTGTGGGTCAGCAGACAATAGCAAAGTGGCTGGCTATATGTAGGGATGAGTGAAACTAATTAGCTCTGATGGGAATCAAAGGTAGGATCTTGGCATTGCTAGCATTATCCTCCATGCCCCTCCCCCACCCCCCCTCAGCAGCACACTGGTTGTGGAGTGACATGTGAGAAGCTGGCAGGTCCAGCTTTTTTTTGGCCACAGGGCTCACCAACACCGGTGTCCTAGTGCATCTGAAAAGGAAAGAGCTGAAATGACACATCTCATTCCACCACTCATCAGCCCTGCCTCGTAACATTTGACCAGTGAATTAATATCAATAAATTAAAGTCACTTTTAGTTGGGGATGAGCTTTACATTCTTAAAACATTTAAGGTCTAATATCTATTTCTTCAAAAAAGAATATATAGAAAAAGATGCATTATCTAAAGAGTTTATTAGCATAAGGCATTTTAGAGCAATCTCTGTTTCTTTCGCTCAATAAAAAAGGGGTTTTCTTTTCTTTTTTAAAATCAAAGTCTATATTTATTGTTATTTTTTTAAGTATTATTTATTTATTTATGTATTTATTTTCAGGAATAGAATATAGTAATTCATCCCTTATATATAACACCTAGAGGTCATCTCAACCAGTGTCCTCCTTAATGTCCCTCACCCCTTTAGCCCTTTCCTCCACGCAACACCCTGCCAGCATCCTCAGTTTGTTCTCTGTATTTAAGAGTCTCTTATGGTTTGTCTCCCTCTCTTTTTATATTATTTTTGCTTTCCATCTCCTATGTTCATCTGTTTTGTTTCTTAAATTCCACGAGTGAAATCATGATTATTTGTCTTTCTCTAATTTATTTTGCTCTGCTTAATGCATTCTAGTTCCATCCATGCTGTTGCAAACGGCAAGATTTCATTCTTTTTGACTGCTGAGTAATATTCCATTGAATATATATACCACATCTTCTTTATCCATTCATCAGTCAATGGACATTTGGGTTCTTTCCATATTTTGGCTATTGTCAATAGCGCTGCTATAAACATTGGGGTGCATGTGCCCCTTTGAATCTGCATTTTTTTATTCTTTGGATAAATACCTAGTACTTCTATTTCTGGGTTGTAGGGTAGTTCTATTTTAATTTTTTGAGGAACCTTCATACTGTTTTCCAGAGGGTTGCACTAGTTTGCGTTACCACCAGTAGTGCAAAAGGATTCCCCTTTCTCTTTATCCTTGCCAACATCTGTTATTTCCTGAGTTGTTAATTTTAGCCTTCTGACAGGTGTGAGGGGGTATCTCATTATGGTTTTAATTTGTATTTCTCTGATGATGAGTGGTATTGAGCATTTTTTCATGTGTCTGTTAGCCATCTGGATGTTTACTTTGCAAAAGTGTCTATTCATGTCTTTTACCCATTTCTTCACTGAATTATTGTTTTTTGGATGCTGAGTTTGATAAGTTCTTTATAGATTTTGGATACTAACCCTTTACATGATACAACATTTGCAAATATCTTCTCCCATTTTGTCGGTGGCCTTTGAGTTTTGTTGATTGTTTCCTTCACTGTGCAGAAGTTTTTTATCTTGAGGAGTCCCTAATTTTTGCTTTTGTTTCCTTGTCTCTGGAGAAATGTCAAGTAAGATGTTGCTGCAGCTGACGTCAAAAGAAGTTTTTGCCTGTTTTCTCCTTTAGGATTTTGATGGCTTTATTTAATACCTATTAAAATGTACATAAGATACATTTAGGTCTTTCATCCATTTTGGTGTGGTGTAAGAAAGTGGTTCAGGTTCATTCTTCTGCACGTTGCTGTCCAGTTTTCCCAGAACCATTTGGTGAAGAGATGGTCTTTTTTCCAGTGGATATTCTTTCCTGCTTTGTCAAAGATTAGGTGACCATACGTTCGTGGGCCTATTTCTGGGTTCTCTGTCCTGTTTCATTGACCTACGTGTCTATTTTTGTGCCAGTACCATACTATCTTGATGATTACATCTTTGTAATACATCTTGAGATCTGGGACTGTGATGTCTCCAGCTTTGGTTTCCTTTTTCAGGATTGCTTTGGCTATTTAGGGCCTTTTCTGGTTCCATTAAAATTTTAGGATCGTTTGTTCTAGCTCTGTGAAGAATACTGGTGTTATTTTGATAGGGATTGCATTTGAATGTGTAGATTGCTTTGGGAGATATCGACATTTTAACAATGTTTCTCCTAATCCATGAGCATGGAATATTTTTCCATTTTTTTGTGCTTCTTCAGTTTCTTTCATAAGCTTTCTATAGTTTTCAGTGTATAGATTTTTTTTTTTTACCTCTTTGGTTAGGGTTATTTCTAGGTATTTTATGGTTTTTGGTGCAATTGTAAATGTAATCAATTCCTTGATTTCTCTTTGTGCTGCTTCATTATTGATGTACAGAAATGTAACCAACTCCTGTGCATTGATTTTATATCCTACAACATCATGGATCAGTTCTCCTTGTCAATTTGGGTGCCTTTTATTTCTTTGTGTTTTCTGATTGCTGAAGCTAGGACTTCCAACACTGTGTTGACTAACAGTGGTGAGAGTGGACATCCTTGACCTTAGGGGGAAAGCTCTCAGTTTTTCCCCATTGAGGATTATATTAGCGGTGGGTCTTTTGTATATGGCCTTTATGATCTTGAGGTATGGTCCTTCTAGCTCTACTTTTTTGAGTTTTTTTTTTTTTTAATCAGGAAAAGATGCTCTATTTTGTCCGATGCTTTTTCAGCATCCATTGAGAGGATGATGTGGTTCTTACTCTTTCTTTTATTATGTGATGTATCACATTGATTTATTGGTGGATATTGAATCAGACCCACATCCCAGGAATAAATCCCACTTGATCATGGTGAATATATATTTTTAAATGTATTGTTTGATCTGGTTGGCTAGTATCTTGTTGAGAATTTTTGCATCCATGTTCATCAGGGAAATTGGTTGGTAGTTCTCCTTTTTAGTAGAGTCTTGGTCTGGTTTTGGAACCAAGGTAATGCTGGCCTCGTAGAATGAGTTTGGAAGCTTTCCTTCCATTTCTATTTTCTGGAACAGCTTTAAGACAATAGGTGTTCACTGTTCTTTAGCTGTTTGGTAGAATTCCCCTGGAAAGCCATCCAGCCCTAGACTCTTGTTTGTCGGGAGATTTTTGATTACTGATTCCATTTCTTTACTGGTTATGGGTCTGTTCAAATTTTCTGTTTCTTCCTGTTTCGGTTTTGGTAGTTTATATGTTTCTAGGAATTTGTCCATTTCTTCCAGATTGCCCAATTTGTTGGCATATAATTGTTTATAATATTCTCTTATTATTTGTATTTCTGTGCTGTTGGTTGTGATCTCTCCTCTCTGATTTGTGGTTTTATTTATTTGGGTCCTTTGCTTTTTCTTTTTGATCAGTCTGGCTAGGGGTTTATCAATTTTTGTTAATTCTTTCAAAGAACCAGTTTCTGGTTTCATTGATCTGTTCTACTGGGGTTTTTTTTTGGTTTCAATAGCATTGATTTCTGCTCTAATCTTTATTATTTCCCTTCTTCTTCTGGTTTTATGCTTCATTTGCTGTTCTTTTTCCAGCTCTTTTAGGTGTAAGGTCAGGTTGCGTATTTGAGATCTTTCTTCCCTCTTTGGGAAAACCTGGATTGCTATATACTTTCCTCTTAGGACTTCCCAGAGGTTTTGAGTTGTCACATTTTCATTTTCATTGTCTTCCATGTAATTTTTAATTTCCTTTTTAATTTTGGTTAAATCATTCATTCTTTAGTAGGATGTTCTTTAATCTCCATGTATTCATGATCTTTCCAAATTTTTTATTGTGGTTCATTAGATTTTCATAGTGTTGTGGTCTGAAAATATGCACAGTATGATCTTGATCTTTTTGTACTTGTTGATGTCTGATTTGTGACCTAGTAGGTGATCTATTCTAGAGAATGTTCCATATATATTTGAGAAGAATGTGTATTCTGCTGCTTTAGGATGAATGTTCTGAATATATCTGTTAAGTCCATCCAGTCCATATGTCGTTCAGAGCCATTGTTTCCTTATTGATTTTCTGCTTGGATGATCTGTCCATTGTTGTAAGTGGGGTATTGAAGTCCCTTACTACTATGCTATTATTATCAATGAGTTTCTTTATTTTGTGATTAGTTGATTTATATATTTAGGTTCCTCCACATTGGGGGCATAGATATTTATAATTGTTAGATCTTGGTGGATACACCCCTTAATTGTTACATAATGCCCATCTTCATGTCTTGTTATGATCTTTATTTTAAAATCTAGTTTGTCTGATATAAGTATGGTTACTCCAGCTTATTTTGATGACCATTAGTATTGACTATAGATGGTAGGTTTTATGGGTTGAATTTTGTCCTCCTAAAATTCATATGAAGCCCTACTGCTCAGTACCTCACAGTGTGACCTTATTTGGAGATAGAGTCTCTACATGTGTAATCAATTGAAGTGAGGTTATTAGGGTGGGTCCTAATCCAGCATGACTGGTATGCTTATAAGAAAGGGCAGATTGGAACAGATGTGCACAGAGGGAAGACACTATGAAGATATGTAGGGACAAGACAACCATCCACAAACCAAGAAGAGAGATCTAGCCCAGATCTTTCCCTCATAGTCCTTAGAAGGAACCAATCCTGTTGACTCCTTGATCTTGGATTTCTAGTCCCTGGAGCTGTGACACAATGCATTTGTTGTTGAAGCCATATAGGTAGTGCTACCCTGCTGTGTTAGCCCTAGCAAACTAATATGCACAGTTGGCCATTGTCCAGGGCTCTGTAGCTCAGGATGTAGCATATAACCATCCTCTGTGAGGGTGTTACTACATTTCAGTTTAAAACTCAGGAGTCATGTCAGTGAACACACAGCTATCTAGTGGAAGAGCTTGGATTATAATATGAGTGTTTGATTCCAAGTTTAGTGGGTTTTCTTCTCCTATAAAACAACTTCAGGAAACTAAGGGATTATATATTATCTTAAAAAGGAGAAAAAATAATTATAAAGCACTCATTTAGTTACCATCCAAATTTAACAAATGCTAACATATTGTTACATTTCCTTCAAATATTTTCTCAAGAAATAAATCAATTAAGATATTTCTCTTACATTTCTGTTTATAGATCGTTCTGTAACTCCTCCAAGGTAAATGCAACCATTAATTTGGTTTCTATTCAATCCATATTTTAATATTTTTACTATATTATCTAGTAAAAATAATTCTACACAATGTAATGTTACAATGGAAATCATTGAGCATTTTTGTGTGTGTGTATGCTTGTAAGAGCTTTCTTTGGATTAATACTCCTAAAAACCAAATTGATAGATTAGGTAGGCACTTCTCCATTTTTAATAAATATTGTCAATTTGATCTTTAAGTGGGTGATATCAAATCATACTGTCACCGTGTATGAGAATTAGTTTTTCCCCATATCCTTGGTATTGTCATATTTTAAATTTTTATCAATTTGATATAGTTTGCAAATATACATATATATATATAAACACACTATACATGTACATGTATAGATGTACATATATAGCCATAAAGAGCATATATATTGCTTCCATGTTTAAAAATTATATGTGGAAGGTATTATACTTTATGTAGTCTACTGCAACTTGCTTTTTGCACTTAATATATTCGTGAGATTTATCTGAGTTGATATATGCTTTTCTAGGTCACTCATTTTCACTGCTATATAGTAGGTCATTGTATAACTATATCATGGTTGATTTATGCATTCCCCTCTTGATGGATATTGAAGATATTTACGATTTTTCTGGCCATGGCAATCAATACTGCTGTGAACATACTTGCACATGTCGCCTTATACATACATGTAAGACTTTCTCTGTTTTCCCAGGAATGGAATTGCTGAGTCATAGGATAAATACCCCTTTAACTTTACAAATACTAGCTAATTGTTCTCTCAAATAGTTAAATTACTTTGCAAACCTATTAGCAAGGTATGAGGATTCCCATTACTATACATCCTTGTTAATAACATTTGGTATTATTATATTTTATACTGTTAATCTCATAGGTATAAAATAATAAGTCTGTGTATGCTGGTAAACTGGCAATAGAAAAAAAAAAGTTCTAAATGGCAGCACTTGTCCATTTGCCTAGTGTAAATATTGCCGTCATGACCAGTTGCAAGTTAATAACATGACCTCACTTAATGTGACAATACGGAGCTGGGGAGAGATGGGTACAGTCATCTCTAGCATATGACGATTCAAACTGGTTTCCTTCCACACACCCCTGGTCATACTTAGATTTCTCTGATTACCAGTTAGATTGATCATCTTTCCCTATGTTTTTTCATCATTTGTGTTTCTTATTCTATGAAATTCCTGCTTGTGGTTCTGATCATTTTTCTCTTGGGCTGTTGGTCTACTTGTTATTGATTTGTAAGAGTTCATTATATATTTCAGATACTAATTATTTGGTTATGAATAATGAGTATCTTCTCCCACCTCATCCTAGCTTTTCACTTGTTTTAATGGTATATTTTTGTGGTGTGGAAGTTAAATTTAATGTAGGCTAGCTTATCATTATTAGTTTTTTTTTTTTTTTCCTCAGTGTATTTAAAATGATTTCCTACCCCAAGTCTATAAATACTTCCATGAATTTTATTTTAAACATTTTAAGGTTTTTGCTTCTATTTTAACATTTAATTCTCTTGGAATTGTTTATGGAATGAAGTAGGGATTTTGTTTCACTTGCTTTGATAATATTTGTTTGATTTGTCATTCATTTCTCATTGATATAAATTGTCCTCCCACTCATAAATCAAATGTGTAGGCTGTTTATACGTTCTTCAGTTGGCTTCATTGGTCTGTTTACTTATTTATGCATAATTACCAAACTGTGTCAGGCTATAGTGATAAAGATATCTACCCAAACCCCATCTTGTTCTCCCACACAGTTATTTTGGTAATCTTGGTGGTATGGTATAGTGCTTAAAAGTACAGTGGAGACAACCTGGAGAGGAATCATTGTTCTGTTTTTCTGAACTTGAATTCAAGATTTTAATCTCTTTGTGCCTTAGCTTTCTCACAAGTAAAATAGGGATGAAGTAGTATCTACCTTGTAGATATGGTTATTATGGGTATTAAAGAATTGTGTGTGAAATTTTTAGAAAAGTGCCCAATTCACAGAAAAGGCTAGTAAGAATTTGCTGTTATACTATAAGCATACTCTAGAGTCAGTTTATCAGGTCTCATAGAATAAATATTCTACCAGGATTTTCATTGAATTTGTATGTTAATATGGAGAAAATTGACATCTTTGTGATACTGAGTTTCCCTTTTCCTACAAATAGCACATTTCTTCATATATTTAAGTTGTCTTTATTTTTTAAAGTTTAAAAATTTCCTTCGTGATACTCATATAGATTTGTTGTTATATCTCTTATTAAATACCTTTCATTCTTTGCTGTCACTATAAATTGTACCTTGAATTTTTAGACATTTTCTTTGATGTGAGTTTGCAAATCAGTTTAAATTTTATAAAATGTTTAGATTTTGATGATAATTTTATTGAAGTCATGGATACTTTAGAGGAGAATTTTTCTGCTTATAACATTCCCTTTATGAAGATGGTAGATGTCTTTTAATTCTTTTTAAGTCCTTGATTAATGGCATGCAAGATATGTTAGTGTTATGCCTGGGTACCTTATAGTTTTTTATTGTGAATGAGATCTTTGTTTCTATTATATTTTCTATTTGAGTGTAACTGTAGATAGGGATGTAGTTAATTTTTGTATATATTAAAACAATTTTTTTTTAATTTTATTTTTGAGATGGAGAGAGACAGAGCATGAGCAGGGGAAGGGCAGAGAGAGGTGGAGACACAGAATCTGAAGTGGGCTCCAGGCTCTGAGCTATCAGCACAGAGCCCAACGCAGAGCTTGAACTCATGGAGCGTGAGATCATGACCTGAGCCGAAGTCGGACACTCAACCGACTGAGCCACCCAGGCATCCCTAATTTTTGTATATTGATCCTGTTGTAAAACTCTATTAGTTTCTGCAGTTTCTCTGATATTTTCTTGAATTTTCTAGTATAGATAATTATATCATCTACAACTGATGACAATTATGTCTTTTTGTAAAAATGATTTGTCCTTTTTAAATAATTTTTTGATGTTTATTTATTTTTTGTAAAAGAGAGAGCACAAGCAAGGGATGGGGGCAGAGAGAGGGAGACACAGAATGCAAATCAGTCTCCAACCTCCGAGCTGTCAGCACAGAGCCCAACCTGGGCCTCAAACCCACAAACCATGAGATGTGACCTGAGCTGAAGTTGGATGCTTAAATGACTGAGCCATCCAGGTGCCTCTCATATGTCCCTTTTTTCTTAAATTTACTTTTGAGAGAGAGAGAGAGAGAGAGAGAGAGAGAGAGTAGAGGGAGAGAGCAGAGAGAAAGAGAGAGAGAGGATCCCAAGCGTGGAGCCCAATGTGGGGCTCAAGCCCAGGAACAGTGAGATTATGACCTCAGCCAAAACTAAGAGTTGGACATTTAATGGACTGAGCCATCCAGGTCTCCCCATATGTCCTTTTAAAAATTATTATTTTTATATTTACTGGGAAATCTAATGGAACGTTGAGCAGTAAGAATGGTAGAAAATAATTGTTGACATTCTTCTTCGGTAGTACACCAAAACTGACGGTGCAAGGTAAAATCTGAAATCCTGTCAATAACCCATTTGTAGTCTGTTATACTAATATCCATTTGCACTTTGAGTAGATTCTTTGAGCTGTGCTTGTTTTTTGTTTTATCACTATGCATTATCATTTGGAAAATATTGGTTCACTGAGCTATGTAGATATTCCAAATGACAAATTTCATTATACAGCATCCCCCCAAAATTTCATTCATTAATATAACTACCAATATCATCAGAATAGTCTTTAAATAGCAGGGACACTATCAAGTTCATGGTCATGATCACAAGTTTTCCAAAATTCTAATTTTCACTGAAAACTTAAATTTTATCAATCGGCAATGGATATTGTTAATTGTCAGTTTTCCTTAAAGTCACAGACTCACTATGTTATTTTTTGAAAAAATGAGTACCAAAACCAAATGTTGATAGCCATAAATTCTCTATTAGTCATTCTTTCAAGTAAAAATGGTGTTCCATGAAAAATGGCAATTCATTTTGCAATTCAAAGAAACAGTTTCCTCAAGATAGCCCGAGCATGTCAATATGCAACAGAAAGTGCTTTATGTGTACTTCTTATTTTGTTACAGTGAATACTAAAAAGAAACAGATTATCTTGGTTTAGATTTAATAAAATTAATAATGCCACCACTTCATGGAGGTCATCCTTAAGCAACATTGGCTTTCTGGAGGGCTCTTTTCTATAATTGGATGGAAATAAAACAAAAACACCAACTCGTACAGTTTAATGTCAGTGCTTTGGTTTTAGCAGTTTACCCACCAGTGTTACTGTAATTTCAGTACAAATGTCAACATAATTAAAGTGGTAAATAACATCTTAATATTATTATAAATATAATTTCAATCTTGTATATCTTTTTCAATCTCTTTAAGTTTTCAGTGTTATATTTTATGTGTTTCTTTCAAAAATAGATTATTGCTAAAATGAAAAGTATCATGTTTGATGGTCTTTTATTAGGTACTTTTAATCCATTTACATTTGTTGCTATTGCTGGCTTATTTGAACTTAATTCCTCTCTTTTATTTTCTACTACTATGTTGTCTGTTTTTTCTTTTCCCCATCTTGTTTTCTGACTTTTATTGTTGTGACATGGATTGATATTTATTTTTCAACTTTTTTCCTGCTGCTTTGAAAGTTTCATATTTGATTCTGGTTTTTATTATATACATTTTTGTTAAACAATTTAATATCATCATTTTCACTGTCATTATATCTTAGCTTTTCTTTTGTATTATATTTATTTCCCTGTGCTTCATTCTGATTGAACACTTTCATCCCTGCCTTCAGATTATTTCTCACTTTGTCTGTATCTAGTGAATCATTTATAACCTATATTGACATTTTTATTTTAGCTAAGTTTTAGCTAATTTTTAATTTCTAAAAATTCTAATCGCTCTTTTTTCTTACCTATTCATTCTCGATTCATGTCTGACTGCTTTAGTTTCATAATTTGTTTTTCCTATTTTATGAAAATTATTTCTCTCTTCATTTCTTTGAGGCTATAAAACATGCCTACATGAAAATCAGTTTTGATGTTCCTAAAATTGGATTTTATTCCCTTAGCTCTGTTATTTATCCTATACTTGAAATTTTAGTTTGCAATTTCATCTTGAGTAACAATCCCTTTCCATATTCTCTGTGCTCATTCTTTTCTGTCTCTGGGTTTCTTTCCTTCCTTCCTTCCTTCCTTCCTTCCTTCCTTCCTTCCTTCCTTCCTTCCTTCCTGAGAGAGCCAGAGTGTGAGCAGGGGAGGGGCAGAGAGACAGAGGGTGACACAGAATCTGAAGCAGGCTCCAGGCTCTGAGCTGTCAGTACAGAGTCCAATGTTGGCCCTGAACTCACCAGCCCTGAGATCATGACCAGAGCTGAAGTTGGATGCTTACCAACTGAGCCACACAGGCTCCCCCTGTCTGTGGTTTTGAGGAGGGGTCTACACAGACTTCTTATCTAGAGCCAGGTTTCATATTGTTGCCTTTGTACTCTTGTCCCATGATAGTGGAGATTCATTTATGATCTTTTGGGCATCCTGGCTGGGGTCCTACCTGCTTGGCTGTTTCTGGCTCCTTGATAGTCTCCCCTACCCGCTCCACCCAACCCCCCCCCCCCATCCAAGTATATTGCTTCATATAAGCCAATGTCCTGGGAAGTTGCATAGCTTTTCAGCTTCCTTTTAATGTTTCTGATACCTTATTTCAGGTCTCTTGTTTAATGCACTTAGTCTGGCTCAGCTATTTCTCCACATCCTACTGTGAATCAAAATCTCAACTGCTTTTTTCAGTTTTAAATTCTCCATAAAAAAATAAAAAGAATACACTATTGTGGACTCCTTGCTCCTCTTTCCCCTGAATTCATATGTTCATGCCCTAACACCCAATGTGATGGTATATGGAAGCAGGGCCTTTGAGAGGTAGTTAAGTCCAGAAGTAGTCATGAGGATAGTGCCCTCATGATGGGTTTAGTGCCCTTATAAGAAGAGGAAGAGATGTGACAGCTTTCTCTCTGCAGGACCATGCACTGAAGAAAAGGCATGTGAGCAAGTGACAAGAATGTGGCCTTATGCAAACCAGGAAGTGGACTTTCACCAGAAATGAATTTGTTAGTACCTTGATTTTAGACTTCCCAGGCTGAGAAATAAATTCCTGTTGAAGACACCCAGTCTATAGCAGCCTGAGCTCAGACATGTACTCTAGACAATTCTGGAAGCTGGTTGATCTAGTGCCTGTAGCCCCTACTTACTGCTGTTTCTATTCTATTTCCAGCTCTTTGTGTGTATTTACATCTTTTTTAAAAGACGTCCACGTTTTAAATATTTTTTTAAGTATTCTGTCAGTAATGTGTGTGTGTGTGTGTGTGTGTGTGTGTGTGTGTGTGTGTGTGATGGAAAAGGTTGGAGCATTAATTCAAGGCACCATCTTGATTGGAAGCCTTTAGGCTATTTCTTTAGGAAGTTCTATTAAGTAAAAATGTAAGCTCAAATGGTAATACAACAGAGATAGAGGTACAGGATTAATTAGCAGAATGTTTAGGACAGGAGCAATTATGCATATTGAAATCTCTGCAGCACTGCCACAATGTTTCACATGTAATAGGTACTTATTATCCATTAAACCCCTGGCATTTGCAGATTTAACATTTGTGATTTTGAATTTTCCCAAGTGACCTCCAGAGGGCCGTGAAATTTTGCTGCTCCCAGCATGTGCATCTCATGGTGACTTTGTGGTTCTCTGTTCTTTATCAAGTGATCTGTATTGCACACCATTATCAACTCTTCACAACTGATTTTTTTTTATATGTAGAATAGAGGTGACACATGATTTAATAAAAATTTAAAAAGTGGTAAACTTACAGCTTGGACATCTAAAGGAAACAGGTGATTTTCAATATAATGTGGTTCTGGAGAAAACTAAGAACCTTTGCAAAATATTCTGAAATAGTGAATTCAAGAATATGTAGAAGATTCTGGAAGTATTCCCAAAGAATGTCAAATATCCACTCTAAATATTTGTTGATTGGAAATAATCTGAATTGGTCTTAGAGGTTGCATGTGTGATATGATTTGAGAAACAATAGGAAGACTCCACTGTACCTAAATTCTTCCCCTACTATCAGTAGGGAATATTTTATCGTGAGAGATTAATTACTTTGTGCTAAGTATTGGCCTCTCTCTGAAGGCATGTATTAACATTTATATTCATCTGTTACTGTGAAGGGAATAAGCACATAGTCACTAACACTTTAGGCTAAAAGTTTTCACATCCCTGGACCCATCACTTTTTGAACATCTCTTACGCTCTTATGTGCCAGAGACTCTTCTAGATATATTATGGATGACACAAAGATGACATATAGGTACTTGTCTTTTGGGGATTCACAGTTCAGTGGAAAAATGGATGGAATGAAATATTAAGACATAATGAGTGACAGTAATGTAATGAGTGACATTTGTATGAACAAATTTATCCTCTGGTAGCTTAGAGGAGGGAACAATCAGTGATTCCAGGGGAAATCAGAAATATCTTCAGAGAGGAGGCCACATTTGTATCTTGTGAGGGAATAGGGGAATTTGCTGACAAGAAAGAGCTAGGAATGACTCTTGTCAGGATTCTGAGGCATTCTGAGGACCTAAATCCAGACTTGGAAGGTGGTAAGATGAGAGATATGGAGCTCTGGGAAAAGGAGTAGGAATGTAAAAGACAAGGTTTATTTTTCAATTGTGCTGTTACATGCTCCAGCCACTTAAGAAACAGTAGGAAAAATCCTTTAATTCCGTGGCATTAGGCACTATTCCTTGCCTGAGTCAGACCTCAGTGATTTTATTTCATTTATTTTTACTAGATGCTTGGGATAGGGTGAAGATGAAACTTGCCCAGAAGTCTGAAGACTTGGCTTCTAGACCAGTTTCATCACTTATTAATTCTATAATTCAGTGCAAACCATTTAACCTCTTGGTGCTTCTGCTTCTCCGGTATGCAGGAGTGACAGCTGCTCTGTCCTCACAGTGATTTCTGAGGATATAAAATCAAAATACATTGAAAACTACAAAGTACTATACAGATACAAAATTAAGATGAAGTATCTTTCAGCAAGTTACGGTGGGTCAGACTAATGTAGGGATCACTAGGGATGTGTCAGCAAAGAGTGGGTTTAAGGCACACAAGCTAGTAGAATGGTATAGGAGACTTTTTGCCACAACAGATATTTTCTGGATTGTATTTGAGCTTATGATAGGATGAAGGCTCATATACCATACCCTTCGTTATCCCAACCCTCATCCTACTGCTCATCTGCCATTTTGCAAATGAGGATATTAATACAGCTGGGGATATGCAAACTTTTCATTAATAATAAAGAAACAATTTAAGGGAATGCCACTTGGCTGGAGGCGCGTCACATTTGTCTACAAACAACCACTACTTTAGTCATGAGGAAGGTGATTAGAGCTGTTCTTTCTATAGCACATACTTGCTAAGTCAGCAGAAACTGGGACCCCTATCTCCCATTACACTGTTGTCTTGTGTATTTTGAGGAAAACACCATTGCTACTTTTGTTTTTTTGTACATGATGCAAAATTAGCTAAAGACTAATAAGCTAAAGCAGTAACCTTGAATTTTGTGAAAGTTAAGGAAAATTTAATGTCAAGAGTTATACATTTGCAACCGAAATTAGTCCCAGTGCACCCTTTCTGCTCTCAGATTCTGGGCATGCCAATAAAATACCAGAAGACATGCAATACAATGAAAATTGGTTCTCTGGGTATCATAGCACCTTGACTTAGAAGAGCTTTAACCTTGGCCTCATGCTTCCTACGGGGCCTGTTGCTGATGCTGCGTAAGTGCTAGAACTAGCAAGCAGTGCTCAGAATTTTTCATCTGAGTAAAATTAAAAATGAAACCTTCAAAGTCCTATTGATCCTAGACATGTTCTATATGCATTAAATTGAACCTAATGGACTGAGAAATGAGCATTTCAGCACGTATAGGTAAGAATTATTTGTATGAGAATAGATTACTCACATGCCCTTTTTCCAGCACTATATGTATTTATCTACATGGATAGGTAACACTAAAGCATTCTGTTGAATCTCTTCAGGATAACAGAGAATCAATTTTCATTCAGGCCGCTTAAAGTTTGCTCAACATTAATCCATCATTAGCTCTTGGCTTTTCTTCTTCAAAATAGTGGACAAGGTTTTTTTTGTTTTAAAGATTTTAATTTTTAAGTAATCTCTACTCTCAATATGGGGCTCAAACTTACAGCCTAGAGATCAAGAGTCACATGGACTACTGACTGAGCCAGCCAAGTGCCTCTAAGTGGACAAGACTTAACGCATACTTTGACCTTTGGAGACATAAGTAACGCCTTACCATGAATAGAATACAGAAAAAAATGTGTGGCTATACAGAGTTCTGAGCTCCTGATCATTGTCCCCATGTGTCTTCATTTGGCATGTTTCTCTGTGTTGTAATGGGTACTTTCCCATCCCCATAGTCTTTTCTTGTGCAGTCTTACCTGCTTCCGGATTTTAATTATCCTCTATATTCTTAGAGCTCTCCGTCCTATATTCCTATCTTAAATTTGGCCTTGAACTTCAAACTCATATATCCATCGGACTGCTGGAAAAAACCTGCTTAGCAATTACATGGTCACCCGCAACTCAACATGTCTAAAAGTTTAACTTGTCATATTTCCATACACCCAACCTGTACCCAGGAAGCCTTATATTTCAGGTCTCACTTGAACTATACTACTTCTTTCTCTCAGATCCCTTATTCCTTTAAGTCCTCATTGCTTTTTGCCTAAATTTAGCTCATGTGGATCCACCTCTTTTATCCCTTTAAACTGGGATCTAGTATAGACTCTCACTGTCTCTTGTTTTGAGAGCAGCTGTCACCTAATCCTGCTTCCAGTATAGCATCACTTTCCCCAAATGCATTTTCATGGTGTAGCCAGAACCAGAATCCTGTCTCTAATGTGCACATGGGACTGTGTATCTCCCCCCTCTTTGGAATATCTTAGCAGTTTCTTAACATCTACAAACTGAAGATTAACTTCTTAACAGGACTCACAGATCGTCCCTGACTTGGCCTGCCTTGCCCTATTACCTTTGCCTCTCAACCTGAGTGTACCATGGGTTTATCCGCTACACTTGCCGCCTTGCTTTACATTCATGTCTTTATTCATGGTGTTTCCTCGGGAGGCAACAGCCTGCTCTTATCTCCACATTCAGTCAGCTCTGGTTCATCTTTTAAGACTCAGCTACAGTATCCCTTCTCCAGAAAGCCATCTCTGAAATCCAATTTGAAATAATTAATCCCCTTTTTTACTTCATCACATCCTTTGCAAACCTCTATATATTGAAATTTCATTGACAGTTTTGTGACTATTATAGTCACTAGGCTATAATGTTTTTTGAGAAAAAGACTATTTTGTCTTCATCTAGTGCCTTCAACATGAAGCCCAATGCCTTCCATTTGGTAAATGATTAAAAATGTTTCTTTTTTTTTTAAATTTTTTTTAACGTTTATTTATTTTTGAGACAGAGAGAGTCAGAGCATGAACAGGGAAGGGGCAGAGAGAGAGGGAGACACAGAATCTGAAACAGGCTCCAGGCTCTGAGCAGTCAGCACAGAGCCTGACGCGGGGCTTGAACTCACGGACCGTGAGATCATGACCTGAGCCCAAGTCGGACACCCAACTGACTGAGCCACCCAGGCGCCCTAAAAATGTTTCTTAAATTATCTTTGAGTTAAATTAATACATTTAATAGTTTTACATAGAATATCCTTTCCTTTGGTTCAGAGCTTTATAGAATTGAGTAGACTATTGAAAAAAACCTTGGAAGGAAGAACTCTCAATTAAGACTCTCTCTTTGTCACTTATAGGTTGAAACAGGTTTTAAGAGGTTTTTTTTTTGTTTGTTTGTTTTATGTCCTAAAGGGTATATACCAAAGTTTCAGCTTAGCTTTTTAAGATATTGGCTCAAAGTTTCTGGAAACCCATTGTACTGCCAGGATTATAGAATTGCTGCTACTATGTGTAATAACATCTACTATAAATCCATTTTAAACATTATAAATGTAAATACCTTTATGTAAATTGTTAATAGTTAATGCCCCTCACATTAAGTAATTATCAGCAATCTATAACTGCAAAGACTGGACCCATCATGTGACCATCTGCATTACTTTTGAAGACAGCCCAAACTTTATTAACATGAAAATATTAATAGGAGAGTATTAACATGTTCTCTTGGTCATTTCAGTAAATTTCCTCATAGTGTAAGAATCTTGAAAGTGGAGAAGAAGGCAAAGATTCTAATTTCTCTGGGAGAAAAAATAAGACAAAACAGGAAGTTAACATAAGAAACATAAAAACACAACACTTTAGCTATCTCTTCTCTCTTCCAAATATCACATGGTAAATGGATCTGCTAGATGTGGTGAGAAGGCTATGCATCTTACAAGTCTTTTTAAAGATGTCTCTTTGATCGTTTACATTGGTTCATTTGTCTGAGATGGTGTAAAATGCTTATTTCTAAGTAAACGTGTTTGTTCTACTGAACTTCCATTTATTTGGTAGGTTTTGGTGCCATAATGTTGAACTGCTGGATCTCTCTTTCTCTCTCTCTTTTAAAGATTTTATTTAAAGTAATCTCTACACCCAACATGGGGCTCAAACTCATGACTCCAAGATCAAGAGTCCCACACTCAACCAACTGGGCCAGCCAGGTGCTCTGACTTATTGGGCCTTGTATTTAAGAAACCTATAGTGCATACATTCCCAGAAATGAGAAAAACAGCTTGCATTTAGAAAGAAGTGGATTTATAGTGACACTCAAAATTTTTTTGTTTAGAGAGACAAAAATAAAGAGACAAATGCAAAGGTTCAGGGGTAAAAATGATACTGTATCTTTAAGATTCCTAATATATATTTTTTTATTAATCCACTGATTCAGGAAATATTAGATGAGTATCTGCTATGTACCAGGCTAACTGGTAAGTGTCTTGCCAACGTAAAGTCTGATAAAAGGGACAACCAAAGAATAATTTTTTTATAGAGTGATGGATTTTCCAAAAAGAGAAGCCCCGGGTGTCTATGGGAGAATGTCTGGACGAAACTAACTCAATCAGGGTGTGAAGTTAGTGTTCCTTAAAAATGGTATTTAGGCTGAGAACTGAGGGGTGGAAAAGAGCTAGCTAAAGGAAGGACTGGAGAATGGTGTATTATTACAGGTTTTCCAGGTTAAGGTTATAGAGCATACGACTCCTGCTAGGATGAACTTTCCTCCTCAGGAAATGTGTTAATACGCCTGCTCTCCAGTGACACCCACCCCCATCCTGGATATCATAATGGTTTTTCCTTATCCATTTCAAATCTGACCTTTCTGAGCTCACCTGTCAGAGAGTCTTGCTTCTCTTTCTAGGCTAGTATAAGACTTTACTGAAGAGTGAAGGCAGAAGGTGATAAATGACAAATTCAGCTAGAAGTGATGAGATACTACAGTAAAGGACAAGTCCTCTCCTTCAAAAATAGAAACTTGGTGTCACTGCTGTAGCTCTTTAACATTTACCTCTGCCTAGAAGCCGTTCTCAATGCAGGGGGCCCATAAATTCCTAGATTAATGTATGTTAAGAGATCCCTATAAGAAGAAAAAATGACAAGTTTATATAGATTTTCCATTTCTTCATCATATCTGATCTTTAGATGAGATTTTAGATTTTTAATATGAATAATTACACTTCTCCTAGGAAATAAATTTCTCCTAGGAGTGTAGTTTTATCAGTAAATTCAACATTTTTGTCATAAAGGGATGCCACAATATGGATGAATCCCACAAATAAAATGTTGAAGATGCTAGGTTCAAAAGATAGTTTTGATTCTATATACACAGTTGTAAAACAGGCAAAAGTTAATTTTGCTGTTTTGGAATACATCCATTCCTGGTGGTGTTATCCTTGATGGTGAGGAAGGGGTACAGACTAGAAAGGGTCACATGAGGGCCTCTGGGGTACTAGTGATATACCCTATACATCCCATATTATAAGTTTTCTTATAATATGTGTGCTTTTATTTATATATAAGTCAATACAAGTTTTTTTCACTTAAAATGAATGAAGGAAGAAAGCATTTTGCTCTTGCAAACATGACTCTGGCAATATCTACAGAGCCATTAAGAAGTAGGCCTTTACAACGATCTGGTTTCTTTGATTCAGCTCAGTAGGCATACATCAGGTATCCCAAGAAAATTACTTTGGACCAGAATATTTAGTTCAACCTCAGGTCTGATTATGCTAAGTATGTAATTGCTCAAACTAACCAAACAGTTTTAAAAATATGTATCTCATTGTGTGCCAGAGCAATGGGTTAGACAACACAATTCTAAGTTGTATTTCATTGCATGCATGGTGCATTTCCAATATGTCCTTTTATTTCTCCAGGAGACAGCTAAAGAAAACTGTATAGTGTTACACTTGGTCTACATACAGTGGATTTATATGCACTGAAATGTAGATTTTATGGTAAACAAAGAATATTTTCCTGAGTTGACATCATTTCAATACGCATGTGAGTTTGATGACTAGCCTTCCATTTTCTGTGAGAGCAAATCAATGGGCTAGAATATGTGATTACAGATGTATGTTCTGGTTTTACTTCAGCAAGTGCAAAGAAGGGAAGTGTATCATTGCATGCTACATTGGTGTTGTGAAATATCATAATTCTGTGTCTCTTTCCTATTTCTTAAGTTACTTTATGCTTTTCAGATGCATCATGTCACAGCTTTGCTGCTGTGACCCTGCCCTCCCTGCTTATTAGAGGGTAGCTGAAGGTTGTTAAGAAAAGACCCAGTCCTATAGTTTAATGAAGCTGTTGTAGGATGCCGACTCTGGAGTCTTGGTAGCCGGTGGACTGTTTGTTGATGAAAAGCACTCTGCTGGAAGAAAGAGGGTGGGGAATGGAACACTGGTTATCTCTGCTCTCATTCATGAGTGGTGCTGGGCCCCTCTTACTACTATTTATGTCCAAAAGATGCCTTATAAGGCTGTTCAATAACTCATGAGTTGGAAGGTACAAGTGGGTATCTAAAGCAAACTCAAGCAATTCAAGTTAACATTCCTGAGAGCAGAGTACTTGTCAAGCTGAGAAACAGGCAATTGAGTGGTGAGAAACTCCTAGAACATTTCGGGGTCCTCTGGAGGACTGAAGGTAGCAGAAGCCCCAGTTGCAGGATAGGACTGTGTCTCATGAAAACAAGTGAAGTGGCTTGAAACACATTCTTCTTCAGCTGCATGCAAGTATCCGCAGGCATATCTGGATCCCAGGGAAATCCTTTTCTATTCATCTTATAGGAGTGGGGCCCTGCAGGGCCACATTAGATGGTAAACAGAGCAGGTAAATGAAAGAGAAGGCCTCTTAAGTAGAAATGATGATCTAGTTGCAAAAAAAGAAAAACCCAAATAAAAGCAAACAAAACCCCAACCGTATGCTCATGTTTAATATTTTGCACATTTAATAAGAAATACTGTTTTCTTTCTTACATATAGATCTCATTGTCACTGCAATGATTTTTAGGCTCCACAACAGCTTATTTTCATTCTGCTCGGCAACTCTTCCTTGCTCATGTTCAGCTTCTCTCTGAAATCGATGGATCACATGAGCCACAAATGATTAGGGATGGAAAATTAAATCTATGAATAAGCAGAACTAATGAAATGCTTCACAGTAAGGCAAAGGTGGGATAAGAATTACCGTAGGCTAAACAAGCCTGCAATTGTTAGGTGCGAAAGTGGGATAAGAATGTACTAGCTCTGTGGAGATGTAGCGCATATGTGATCTTAATGACACAGCCATCAGTCCACCATAATGCCTATAGCTGTTTACATTTCTATGGATATATAGACCCGTTACTATTTACACATAGATACAAGTATACACACATATGCACCTTAGACATTTTATAGCTGCAATTTACAAATTGTATGTCTTATATTTATTATATCCAATAACCTCAAGTCTTATCTGTAAGATGTTGCCTAACATCTTTTTATTATCTGTTTATAAAGTTGTAACACAGGAAACTTTTCTGACCATTGGTTTCAAGTCTACTCTTATAGATTACAGAGCACGTGTCTGTCCTCATATTGTCATTTCCAAATATTTGGAACGGGACCTTGCTCAAAAATATGTCTCTTGCTTGTTTCCTGATGCTTTACCTAGGGCCACAGCCTTCCATTCCATACTAGAGCCTGGCACCACGTAAGAAAAGTCAATAAATGAGGTTACAAATGCAAATACCATTGAAGGATGAAACTGCCCAAATTTCCACTTAGATGGAAGGACAACTTTTGATAAAACACAGTACAGTGGGCAAGCAAAATTGGGTAGAAAAGAGGGAGTTCCATGGGTCAGCAAATTGACTACAGAGAAGGAAGGCTAATGGCACCAAGACAAATAAGTCATTCCTTCACAATACAGAGGTGGCCCATTGTGGCTTTCTTTATTTTCTCAAAGCCCTTGATTTGGTGCCAGGTACATATTTACTGATTTGGATGGATTTCATTATTAGCAAAGCAGGGCAGTCACATGGTTGGAGCTGTATCAGTAGAAACTTCACCCTATATGCTGCAAGAGAGTATTGGCTCTTTCCCTCATTCTTCTAGTCTATTCCTCTTTTAAAACTCATATTACAAGTTACGTCTCCCAGGAAGGCTTTCAACAGGCCCGTGATGATGCACTGCCTTTTGTAAATATTCCCAGTATACCTATTCACACCTAGAGCACAACATTTTCCTCTCTGTTATTATGGAATTGTCTTGCTGTTTGTCTCATCAGACCATAAGCTCCTTGAATGCAGGGGGGAAAAAGCCTTATCTAGTTTTAACCAGTGTCTAGTTTCCCAGTTGAAACATTGCTTATTGAATAGATGAACAAACTCTTTAATTAATATAACTGATTAAAGAAGTGAATGCAGTGATTGGGTTAGCCACAAGACAACATGGAGAAGTCCCAGGAAACTTGATAAACATGCTTTGTTAACATAATGTACTTTAAAAAGTCAAATGTATTCTGAATTTAAAAAGTGCTGTATAGTATTTTTGTCAGAGCTTCTGGTCCATAACATTTGCATGATGAACTTGCAGCGGAGTAACCTTAGAGTCTAGATGAACTTTCTTATGATAATTGAAAATGCCCTAGAGAATGGTGACTTCTGTAATGGCTCCTAAGTCACAAGAAAAGTAGGCAGTTGAGGGCAACTATCACCTGGGAGCTAAATAATCTGTGTGTGTGGATACCTTTCCCTTGAGATGGTAGCTCCTGGAAGCCAGAGACCAACCTTTCAACAAGATTAAAGAGATGCTATTAATTGCTATCGATCATGGGTCAACAAATTAAATTGCATCTGCAACTGCCTCTCTGAAAGGTCTAAATGAGAAATGCAGTTAATGGGTCTGGCTGACCCAATGTTGTGATTAATTAAAAAGGGCATGAAACCAAAAAACAAACAAAGGCAAAGAAAAATGTAATGGGAGCAGGGTGGACATCTTTGGAAATCTCAAATCAAAAGGCTTTCCCAGGACCTAACTTGTCATTTAATTCTATACATTCTGGCGGGGGTGGGGGGGGTAGGGTGGGTGGGTAAGGACAAACAAACAGAGAAGACCATGTTGGATAGCTAAAATAATCCCTTGTGAATTTCCCAAATGCTGATGAGCGTCAATATGAAAATGCAACTGATATTTTTATATTCTGAAGGGGCATGTGTGGAGAGAGGTGTTAGAAATTTCTAAGCAACTTGTATCACAATACACAAACTGCTTAACTATGGTAAGATTAATATTTGCCACAAACTAGAGAGTAATTCTGTGATTCTTGCCATTCTAACCTTTCACTTCCATTTCAAGAATACTATAACAAAATGTATAACCAATGGAGAATTTTGGCTCTTCCAATGGCAGTTATTCAATCCAAGTTGAAAACAGCACCGGCAAATAAGATGGAGTGGGCTATCCTGGAGAAGCATACCTGAGGTTGATCCTAAATACCTAATAGTACCAATAACTTCTCATGCTGAAGTTCTAACATTGAGATTGTGTGCTGACACTCTCAAGACAAGCGTGGGTTCCGTATTTTTGGTAGTTGTTATTTGACATCAATATCCTTCTACTTGCCTGAACTAGAAACATGGACTATTTTAATTCTTGAATCCCTACGGGTCCCTCCATGAAGTCCTTTTGTCCTAGCTGATCTGCTCGACTTTCGCCACTACAGGATCAGGTCCTCATTATTCTTTCCTGGACTCTTGTAATTGCCTCTCATTAGTGCCCCTGCCCCTTTCTCTCCAGGCCCTAATCCATCCTTCACGCTGCTGTAAGAACTGTTACTCCAAGACACAAATGTGGCTATCTCATCTTCCTTTTTGATGTAAATAAATCCAAGGTATCAATAAAAACTACATCCAGTTTTCTTAACATGATCTTCTAGGGTCTAACCTTTGGGTTTCCTTCCTGGACACATCTCTCACTGTATCCATCTATGTCCAACCTCACAGTCACATTATACCTGACTGCTTGTCATTCCAAATAGACTATTCATTTTTTTCTGTGCTACAATATCACCCCCTAAATGCCTGCTCAACTTGTGTTCAAATGACAAGATTAAAATCCAGGGTACTTTATTCATGAAATCTCTTGTATTACCATAAGTCCCAATAATGATAAAACATAATAGGCTCGTGTTATGTATCAGACTCTATTCTAAGTGGTTTCATGGGTAGTATTCTGTTCAATACTTAAAACCTCCTGATTTAAAAGCTGGTTTTGAGTGAACTGGAAAAAATCATAAAACTTCTTTGAATCTCAGTGTTCTGGTCTGCAAAATGGGAATACCAGTTTATAATTTCATAGTGGTTATGAGGATGATTGAATTAATGAATGTAAATCATTATTTTATGTAAAGTAGCCAATACAAGTGTCTGACACACAGAAGGGGCTCTAGAAATGGTAGCTAATCTTTCTATCTGCATCCTTCCCTAAACCTAACCCACCCCACATAACTATTCATTTGGAAAGTTTTAAAACTCAATTCTCAAGGTATAGCTTTTTAAAAGTGCTTCTACTCAAAGCCAGGTTGTAATGCAAGTATGGACGTTAATTAAGTTGGAGTTTGGGCTTAAAAAAACTATGAGTTCAAGATTTTCAAAAGTAAAAAATAAAAAAATCCAATCATTACCACAACGGACAATATTTTAAATGTAAAACAAATTTTGAGTATTTAAAAGAAATTCCTTTAATTCAGCTCCTTTAACTCTGACTGTGAAAGGCATGATGGTACTAGCTATATCTGTTCATTAAAAGAACAATGTGCCTTTTGGATGTACATGTTTGGTCAGGAAGAATCAGGTATTCACACCAGACAGTACAGTTTGAGGTTCACAGATAAGACTGTCACTCCAGTTCATGGTAGAAATCCCTTACAAATGTGGTAAGAAGGTGTAGGTGAGGTTGCTGGCTCAGAGCATTTGTCTTTCAAATTCATGAAGGTACTTTTCTTTAAAAGAGTAATAGTCTCAACGTGGTAAGCCGTCAAATAACAACAAACCCAGGACTCCAACTGCAGTTCATAGCACTTTGAAGCGCCCTCCCATGAAACCTGAATCGGAAATGAACTGTAAACAACACTTTGCAAGGGACACAGGGAGCGGAGAATTGGACGCATGGGAAATTGAAAAGCCAGGTAGTCTAATCTTGTTTTAAGAAAAGTTTGGTGGAGTCGGGGTGCATATACATGTGTGTGGGGACTCCATGCTGACATTTCTTAATGGCTGGCTTTTTTCTTCCTCCAACAATGCAAAAGATGATGGCAATTTATAAAACATTGTTCAGTTTTACTCTTTGTTAGGCACCTTGATTGTTTCCAGGAGAAGAAAAATAATAGTTTGCTCGTACTCCCCAAAGAAAGCTCACACACATAGAAGAGGCAGTGCACTCGGGGTGCCATTTCTAGCCCTGAGGCTCTTTGTTGCCCCTTGGAGGTCAGTTGGTAGAAAGTCTCTTGCCCACCGCTAGCCCTGCTCAGCGTCTAGGAGGGAGTTTAACATGGAGCTTTAAAAGAGTAATTTTCCCAGAAAAAAACCCTCTAATAACAACAAACTCACGTTTCTGTCAGAGTTCATAGCTGTTAGTTGGCAGGGCTAAAAGCCCCATTTTGAACTCAGAAGGCATAACAACTAAATGCAAGGTTATGGGCAATTTGGATCATGCAAATACCCCCTATCCCTCATATCTTAGAAAATCAAAGACATTTTTAAGATGGGTTTAGATGATACTTAGGAATTCTTAATTTCGTTAGGCTTTGGTCATATAACACGGTTTTGTAAGAAAGTATCCCTTTTTCAGGAGATGTTTACTACAAGATGTAAGGCTGGAATGATATGATGCTTGATATTTGCTTTAAAATATTCAAGGAAAGGAAAGAATAGATGAAGCATAATGCAAAATCTTGATAAGCGTTGAGTTTGGGCAATGGGTAAATGGAAGTTCCTGATACTGTACTATTTTCTCGATTTTTGTGTATATTTGTGTATATTTATAATACGAAATTTCTGTGTTGTCACTTACTAACCTATGACCTTGGGCCAATCGCTGAACGTCTTTGTGTTCCGGTTTCCTCATCAGCAAAGCAGAGGTAGTAACAATTCCTCCCTGGCAGATGTACTGTGTGGACGGACCGAACGGATGCTGCGGGTTCAGTGCACAGCCCAGGGCTGGCCAACAGAGCAGCACTCAATAATTATAGATTATCATTAGTATTATGTATGGATGCAGGGTCAGGAAAACATTTTTCCTATCACTTTACACTCACCCTGCTGGTTTATTTGAGCTTCCTGTTTGATCCCAAGTCAACCTTGTCTTATCTTAGGAAACATGACAATGTGGGCAAGCAAATGCTAAAGCTCACGCCTAATTTGAATTGAATGTGGGTCTAATGACACAAGTACTTTCAGATGGTAGAAGTCACTGAGACTTAGTCATTAAGTGATGAGGGTAGTGGGGAGAGGGAATTTGGAAGGAAAATATATCACAAACAATGTTTGCTGGTTAACACACTTTATATTTAACAAAATAATTTTTTAATAATATAGTCTTTTACACATCAAATATTGTTGCTAGAATCCCCTTTTTACAGTTTAGTGTTTAGTTGTTTTTTTTTTTTTTTCTCACTAGTTTTCAGGCACACCATTTTTCAAAGATTTTAGAAACTGAATCGTTTTTAACAGGCATCAGCTGACAAACAGGATGTTGATCCCTTATTTAAACAAAGCTGTAGTTAAAGCCAAGAACCAAAGAAGGAGGAGGATTAGGAGACAGTGGGGACAGTGGGGCTGCAAACAAAGCCTTCAAAAGTAAATAAATAAACAAACAAACAGATGAGACCAGAACTCTGTTGTTCAGAGTTTGGAAAGAATTTCTCAATGACCTGGATAGAAGGAAGTTGTAAAATGTTTATCGGTTTATGAGAAATTCTGTCACAGTATAGGTTCATCTCTCCCTACAGGGAGAAAAATGTCAGTGCTACAAAGTCTTAAAGGAAACAGCTTGTAGTGAAACTCAGAGGAAAAAGAAAATCCAACAACAACAGTAAAAGAAACCCCTCTCTCTGGCTGGTAACAGAGACCACAGAACAGCCTTCATTCTGCAAACTCTCTGAAAAGAGCTTCTTGATGGATATTACACTCCATTCTAGTAAGTTCTTGCTGCAACTATCACTGTGCCAAGACTTTGATGCAAATTGTCTGAACCCTGGCTCCCCAGTTACACTCTGTTTTCTAAAAAGGACATAGTAACTCCTTAATAATAGATAGGGTACTATGCTACATGGCTCTATTAATGATATTTTCTGGGTTTCAAACCTTATTCCTGTCATTTGTTATTATTATTTCCTTCCAAGAGTGTGGATTTTTGAAGCTGGCACCAGGCAACCTCCGGGCAAAGAAAGCTCAATAATACATCTCTGTCTAGACACAAGCTGAAGTGTGGAATGCCTTTACTTTGGAGTGCAGGAATAAATCATGCAGAATTGTTCATGAATGATTCATGACTGTCTATATGATGTATCCATGGTGGCAACAAAAGGTACCAACCTTGCTGCAAATTGGTGTTCTAAGGGAACACGGCTTGATGTTCTTCCTCGGATGGGGCCGGCACGGCTGTTTGCATCGTACATGAGCACAGCGTACGTGAGAAATGTCAGGTCCAACTCATCAACGTTAATTTTGGAAATGACCATTCTTTCTTGATGACTGGAAATGCTTCCAAGGAGGAGAGGCTGACCATTTGAAATGAAAACCCAGTTGATGAGACTAAAGAAGTATGTCCTGAGGGTGGACCTATGGCAATAGAAGCCTCGCTCCATTTGGAGGAGACTGACCTCTATTTCTTGGGGCTGCTGGTTGTGCATGTATGTCCCAAAGGGCTTAGAGGCTCACCAAATCCACGGGCTCAGCCAGAGTCTGCTTGGTGTGCTGCCCTGGCAGAAACCACTCTGTACTGATGATTCTTAACCTCTGATTCTCAACAGGTGAAATGTCCCTTCCCCACTCTTTGCAGACATTTGGCAATGCTGGAGACAATCTGTTGTTACGAGGGTGTTTGCTATTGGCATTTAGTAGATAGAGGCCAAAGATGTTGCTCAGCATCCATAAAATGCACAGGACAGCCCCCAACAACAACAAATTATCTGGCCCACGATATAAATAGAGTTAAAGTTGAGAAATCTTGTTTAGAATGTGGCACTCTGCGAGAACTGTGGCAAAGCCCAGGCTGGTGTGGAAGTGGAAAAGGAAAGAACATCGGTAGTGAAAACAACCTTAAAGTTTCCTCAAGGACCCTGCCAGATCCACGCCAAGTTTTTCAAGATAGGAGAGCAGAATAAGCAACTAATTATGCCATGTGGTTTCAGAATCCCCAAATTTATGCTTGACTCGAGGTGGCATCAGATACCCTGTGTATTTTATTTTTCTGTTACTATACGAGCAGCATTACCAGGGCAACCTTGAGACTCTTCAAAGGTTCACTTTAATTGTTCAGTATCTAATATATACATTTTAAAAAATGTTCAACAAATGGAATTGTATTGTGCAAGACTCACTCTACCCTAATCTTTAATTTAAATCAGCACTTGAGGTGGAAAGAGTGTCCTGAATCTGTGTTTTAGACATAGGGCTGAGTGGTCATTACTAAAACATGGCAAACACAGTCCCAAACCAAACAAAAACAAAAACAAAAGCAAAAAAAACTTCCTGTGGGTACTACTGGCCTTCGGCCAAATCTGAACTCAAAAGCCAGGCATGTTCAGTCGGATTCAGATTCACAGTGGGGCTACTCACCCTGGTTCTGGTATTTATAGGACCATGTGACCAAGTGGGCTTAGAGTGTGTTAAGTTACAAACCGAACTGAGATTCAGCATCATGGGAATGTCTGGTGATTAATGCTGCAATTCTGAATTCCTGGCTCCCTTTGGATTCTTGAGCCAAGCTCATGGTGTTCTTCACATATTAGTTTTTGATTGGCAGTTTCAAGGTTTTGTGTCGGAAATGTGTGGTTTGTAAGAATTGTGATCCCCCACACATGGCACCAAGCACCAGTTCCCTGCCCCGCCCCAGCAGTACATCCGTCTGTACCCACCTCTCTCTTCTGAGCCTATACTGCGTGTTTCACCCAAGGTGGGGTGGTGATTGATTGGATGCTTTTGTGTCTTCCTGGTCAGGAAGCGTCCTCACCCCTGATATTCCTTTACTAAAGCTTATGTGACACAACTCAAAACTGTGCAGCTGAATATGGCCCCTTAGGCTCTAAATAGAAAAAGAAATACTACAAGAGAAAAATGCCATGTGGGATGTACAGAAGAGTAAACATGAAGTAAATCGGCGGACAGTAAGCTGGCTGGCTAGAGGTGTCACCAGAACGGGAGCCTGTACAAGGCTGTTTCTTCCTTTTTGTTTCAGAAATCCAGTCATCAAGTCACCATCAAGCATGGATAATTACAAAAGCGGTTTCGATAGCTATATACTATATAGATCTTATATAGCAAGAGAGAAAGAAATTTCCTCTTAGCAAAATATTCACTTTTGTCAACCCTAAAAGGTTTTGCTGGTGACCCTGTTGTAGCTGGCAGGAGTTTGTTTGTTTGTTTTGTTTTGTTTCAAACATGTGCAGTGTGGAAGCCATAGCATCCTCTCCTAAGAACTCCTCATCGGTTGGGAATTTGTTCTACACAGTCTGCTTGCCTTGACATTCGCGTTTTGAACACTGAGCAGGCTTCCACCAGTCCCCGTTGTGACAATGACAGATGTTACATTCATCCACTTTCACTTCAATGCCAGCCGGGATTATTGTAGTTCCTGCAAAGCAGTTTGGACCTGGAACACACATAGATGTTGATTAGTTGATTAAATTTGAGTGGCTCCCGTTTTCTCTTCCCTCCCCAACCCCCATCAAAACGCCAACCCCCAAAACCATGAATGAGTAGGTCAGACTACTCTTCATAGTTCACTACTGAGGTACTTTCTAGCCATCTCCTTTAAATGCAGACTTTCAACCTCTACTCTCTTGTAAACAGCTCATATTCCCCATGTGTATTTAAAAAAAAAAAAAGATACAGTGCTCAAAACAATCTTACCGTCTGTTACTGAGTACTGCAGTTTTCTAAAGTATGATTCTACGTATAAAACTCTAGTTGCTTTCTGCTCTGGGGTGTAAATGCTGCAGAAGCATCCCCTGAAACTCTAGAGGGTGTCTAGAGTGGTCTGCTTCAGATGATGGTACCCTGTGGCCTGCCCTCTCACTTCCATGGTGGGTGGGCCACAATGAACTTGTTCATTGCCTGGCTTTAGTACCTTCCCAAAGTCCAGTTCCTGGAATCTCCAGCTTGTTTCTTGATAACAATAAATAATTCATGACCAGATGATTTATTCATGCCCCAAACAAGCTTTGTTGGAGGTTCATTTGATTTTTATAAATGGAGCTCCTTTAATCTGCTGGCTATCTTTTTTTTTTTTTTTTTTTAAGAATGACCCAAATGGTTGGCTTTTGAAAGTCAGCAGGAATTTTATTTTACTTTCCAGATTCAGAAAAGCTTTACTGAAAATGTCACCTGCTTAGTAGAGATGGATGTTTTTAAAATTGACCAATCTTAATTTTTTACTTATCTTTCTCTCCTTTCTCTTAGTTTCCCTTTCTTCCCAAGGTACAAATGCCAGTATTCAGTACTGGTGATACTATTTTTCAAAATCAAATGGAATAAAAATTGCTTCCCAAGATGCAATGGATTGTAGTGGGGTGGTGCAAGTTGCTGTTTCTTTGAAACAATTTGGTGTAAGTTTCCAAAGTACAAATTTGGATAAAGAGAGGGAGTTGTGTCTACTCATGATTTATCGACCCAGCATTACTGGCCACTTTCCATAACCATTGCAAAGTAACACACATCAATATCAGTGTTCTACTTTCACTTTCTTACTGCTTGATAAGAATTTACGAGATTATCTTTACCACCAAATAAATAAAATCAGGGGTGATTTGTAGTTCCACTTCATAATTGACATCTTTTATAAAAATGGTAGCTATGAAGTTGCAATGTATATTTCTCAACACAAATCTATTTAATACACTATGGCTTTAATCATCCATTGTTTTAGAGCTCCCAGACTTCAGTTGTGCATACATAAGCCAGTGACCTTCGTGTACCTATGCCTTTCCTTCGCTCTTGGACAAATACCTGGGGCATGTGCCTGTGCATGGTTCTCATAGAGAACCGACCAGCAAGAGTAAGAGGGATATGATGGGTCATCAGTGACAGTTAAACAGTTAGCAAACCATCACCCACAACGGTACTTCTTGTTATGATGCTGTGGTTATAAGCTGCTGGCCATCCTAACCACTGATGATTTAAGGATCACTGTTTTAGGATTTAACTCATTGTTTGATAGACTGAACTGTCTTTGGGGCTACACCTCCCCTGGGAAAATTCCACATGAAATCATTCATTTATTTTGGATCCAAAATAGAGGGAATCTGCAGAGAATTTGGCCTGGAGCCTTTTTCAGAATGTAGCTGGTTGTCTCATGGCTGTTGTTGACAGACCTCTCTCAGCCTGGCTAGTTCTACGCCAGCCAGGATCTGGACAGAGCTGAACTAGCTTCAGTAATCAAACATGATGACCGCTACCACCTGTTTTCCTGAAGCCACCCCCCCCCCCCCCTCCTGGGGAAGAAGTGGTTTCTCTCTCTACTTTCCCACTGCTAATCAACTCTTCTCACCCAATTGTATGCTTGTAACTTTTCCAGATGGGGAAGGAAAAATAGTTTTTTTTTTCTAAATAGTGGTTCTAAAACAAAGAAGTCCTGGAAACAAGTAGAATATGATCTAGTAAAGAGGTTTTTTTCAGTTTCTTGAAGGGATTTGGAAAGTTCTCAGTAGATTCTTAAGAGTGCATGTGTATATTTGTGTGTAAGCATAGGCATTCTGTTGGCTCACAGGGGGCAGGTTCATCTCAATGGCATAATAAGAGAAAAAAGGAGGGAGGGATTTTTGTAAAAAAGATTTCTGACAAGTCACTGTGCATGTCTTGAAGAGATATTTTACTAGAGGTATGGTTTTCCTCTCTGCTCCTTTCTGCATGTGTTGGTGTCATACTATGATTAGTGTGTATTTGATCAGCCTCTCTACATCATTTCTTAAGAGCCCCTTAGAATGTGCTGCTTTCTCAGCACAGAAAATATTAATTTATCATGATGGACAGAATGCAAAGAAAGATCCTTTGCACTTTGCCAGGACTGAACAAAGTCACTGCCTATAAATAACCACCTTGATGGTCGACTTGGCGGCCAGAGGTATTTTACAGAGTCAAAAATTCCCGTTTGATCTCATTAACAATGATTTTATTAGCATGCTTCTGAGAACTTCCAGCGTAACTAAAGCCTCAAGTGTGTGGTTCATAGTATTACCTGCTTAAAAGTAATTCAGATGATTGTGAAGTGCAATGGCTGGCACTATTTGGAAACTGTTCTGGTTTTGTCCCTTTCTCCTTAATAGTGGTGACAGCAAATGTAACTGGTTTCAGACATATGAGTGTCCTATATGGGTTCCTTACATAGGAAATCTATCTTTGTATTTATTCTCTTTATTAGGGAGGATACTTTCTTTTTGTTTTGGTTTATGTGGAAGAATACGTTTCTTAAGAGAGTAAACCCAATGGCAAAAGCAACGTATTTAGTGTAGAAGACTTGGAGAGATTCCAGGGGAGAGCAGAGAAAATGATTAAACCAAAGCCTGGCAAGTAGGACCTGTGAGAAAAGGTTAAAGGGATTGGAATTATTTAATCTCGAAAGAGAAGACAGAGGAATAACTCAATAACTCTCTGGGAATTAAGGCTTATTATGTGAAAGAACAACCAACTGTTCTTTCTTTCTTCAGACACCTACAATAAGAGGAGATGGAGATGAATTGATTCTCAAGGAATTGGAAACACACACACACACACACACACACACACACACACACACACACACACACACAGAGTAATTGCTCAGAGAACTGAGAACCAAGTTGCCAACTGTGTGGTGAGATCCTTAAGAACACAGAAGGTATCATGTGTCAGCTGAAATTGTCAGCTCCTTAAAAATAGGAACTGAAGGGCCACCTGGGTGGTTCAGTCAGTTAAGTGTCCGATTTCAGCCCAGGTCATGATCTCACAGTTTGTGAGTTCGAGCCCCACACCAGGCTCTGCACTATAAATGCGGAGCCTGCTTGGGATTCTCTCTCTCTCTCCCCCTGTCTGTGCCCTTCCCCCACTTGTACTTTCTCTCAAAATAAACACAATAAACTTAAAAAGGAACTGAATGAATACCTGTCATTTCCTTTGGTCAGGCTTAATGCTGTGTTTGCCACATATTCCAAACTCAGTATATCTTTATTTCACTAAAAAGTATGAACTGTCTAGTTATATGATAGGAGCAGAATTATTTTTTGAACTAATATGTCAGACCTTACATATACATAAGGCTTTGCCCTAGTAATATTGATATAGAAATCTCTGTCAATGAATGGTAAGACATAGTGATAATTTCTTGAGCACTTACTTCATGCCAGGAATTTGTGCCATTTAATCATTCCAATAAGCCATGTTAAGGTGCACATTCTCACCTTCAGCCATATAAACCATGTAAGGTACATTATCTCTGAGCCTCAGAGATAGAAAATAACTCGGTTGAGTTCATGTACCTAGGAAGTGGCATCAAAGGGATATGAATCAAATCTCTCTGATCTGTAGAATGCTTTTAATTGCCCACAAAAAGAGGCAAATGTCTAGGAGCACATTGCTGGCTTTCATTAACCCAGATCCTAAGCTTCTGATCAGAATCTCGAAGTCTAGTTGGTTTTAGTATTGAGGACACATGGTCTGAGTTAAGAAGCTTGATGGTTAAAAATAAGTGAGACCGTCTTTCTATAGATAGTCATCAGATTTATTGGTTTTATATTGTATAATCTAATACTCTCCAGAAAACACAATTTATCTAACAACTACAAGAAATTTCCCATGGAGAAGAGCTTGAGTAGCAAAGCTTTGGTTTTCCTTCGGGTGGCATGAAATTCCCGCTGGTACTGGAAATAGACCAGATAAGAAGCAGAATGAAAGTGGACTATGACTTAGGAGTCCTGGTTCAAGTTGTGGTTCTATGATTGACTATCTTTGTGACCTTAGGCAAGCACTGTGTAACCCAAAAACTAATGGGGACCCATATGGTCTAGTCTCAGAAAGGATTCATATTTTTGGAGATGCATTAAAATTGGAAATGAAATTCAAATATTTACTAGGAGCTGGAACAGGGAAGGAAGAAGGGAAAGCAGGCTAGGGATACATCTACATAAAAAAGATCTTCCATGAAGCAGAGTTTTCCTATTATTCTGTACTTCGTTAAGTACTTAATTTACACAGTTATACAGTAAGACCTTTTTGGCAAACATTTTCTTTTCCACAATAGAAATTATTCAAAAGAAATCTTATAAGGAGGCCATGCTCTGGTGCTTTGGTAAGGTGGTCATGAGGTGCCTGCTTCTCAGTCTTTCCTGCAGGATTATTTTTCCCCACTTCAACCTTGCAGATATAGCTTATGAAGCATGTGCATAGAGTATCTAGTGATCAGACTTCTGATCACTGGCATTTGGAGTGATTTCATCCTGCTTCAATAATCTAAGAAGCCAGGAGAAAATAGATTCCGCTGTATTTGTGGTTGTAAGAACTGAGCAGATTTGCTCAGGCACTGAAGTTCTCCTTGCTAAGTCCTGAGATTTCCTGCATAAAAGAGCACATAGAAACTACATATAAAAGGAAGTCTATTGCTACTCTGATCACACCTCCTGCAGATGCTCACTTGCTTATAGTGTTAAATGTCACATTGATTACATGGAGGAACAAATACATAACCTGAAATAAGGTTCTGAAGAAGAGGATAACAGAGCTGTAGAAGGTTGTAACAGAGAACTTGGCCTATGGCTCCATGGAAAGATTTGGTTTGGGTGGGGGCAGAGGGAGAGTATGACTCAATGAACAGGTAGAAAAAGCTGTGGGGTTAGAGTGATGTGTGTAGCAAGATGTGGCCAGGAAGACAGTTGTCTGCAGGAGCTGGTGGTTCATACTGGCTTGCAAGAGCCAATTGTTAAGTATTCAGGAATTTTATAATCTCACGGACGTTATTTTGGCAATAGGAAGCCATTGAAGTATTTTAAGTAGAGGTGTGTGTATGTGCGTGCATGTGCATGTATATGTGTTTAATCATGAAGTAAATGGCAATGAGCAAGAATGAAATATGGCCTTTTGTAGCAATGTGGATGGAACTGGAGAGTGTTAGGCTAAGTGAAATAAGTCATACAGAGAAAGACAGATACCGTATGTTTTCACTCTTATGTGGGTCCTGAGAAACTTAACAGAAGACCATGGGGGAGGGGAAGGGGGAAAAAAAGTTACAGAGAGGGAGGGAGGCAAACCATAAGAGACTCTTAAAAACTGAGAATAAACTGAGGGTTGTTAGTGGTGGGAGGGAGGGGAAAGTGGGTGATGGACATTGAGGAGGGCACCTGTTGGGGATGAGCACTGGGTGTTGCATGGAAACCAATTTGACAATAAATTTCACATTTAAAAAATAAAATAAAAATAAAAAAATAAATGAACTAATCACACAAAAAAAATCATGGAGTAAAGACATTGATTTAATAAATGGCACCAGTGTCATTGTATGATTGGTCCATAGGGCACCCATTGTTGGAGTAGACATGATACATCTTGATGGAGGCACCAGACAAAGAGATAGCAAAGAGTAGAACACTCGCAGGCCCTGGCACTGAGTAACAGTAAAAACACATTCTTTTCTCCTTTGCTTTGAGGCATTAAAAGTCTCTGTTAAGATGCTGGAGTTATATTAAGTCAGTGTCAGTAATTAACACATTGGCTTAAGTGAATTGATCATATTATCCCTATACAAAGTAAGGTCTTAAGAGAAAATGCTCCAGGAAATGTGCAGTTTGATCTGGGGGGTGAGCGGGGGGAAAGGAGGGCTGAAAAGGAGGGGTAATTTCTAGTGGGACAGCTTAGTTGGAGTCCCTTTGGGGACCAGGATTACATGCAATCTGATGGAGACAGTGGACTGTTTGGGGAAGAGGAGGATCCTATCCGTCAAGCAACAAAATCATTTCTAGATAATTTAAACTTAAAATGCACTAATTACAGGAAGCTGTATATAGAGAATATCCAGAATACCAAAAAGAATGAAGCTTGGAGGTAATACAATCAGGAACAAGGGCCAAACTCATGCTACAGATTTAAACCAGTAAAAATACACCTTGGGTGCAGATATAGCAGCTTGCTCCGTCAGTATCTCCAACCCAGGACCCTGGATGCTGCTAGAAGCATCATCACAGCTGCCTCTCTTACCAGTCTTGCCAGAAAAGAGGCTGTGGTCCCACACTTCTTGAAATTACTAGCTTCCAGTTTGAAGCCTGCGGCAGGTAATCCTGGAGACAGAGCTTAGTCAACTGCCTGTACCCTAGCTGCAAGGGAGGCTGGAACACGACTACCTGGCAGTTGTAGCTTTTCTAGGGAGAAATGGGCTTTCTTTATGTATAGAGGATTCCCTAGTCACAGGAAGGAGGCAGTCGTTCATTTCTGATGTTAAGATGGATGAGGAGAGACAGGTCAATGAGGGCAAATTTCACCTGTTTAAAGTTAGTTTGTTTGTTTCCAGGCTGATGGCCAATATGCTTGTCTCGCATCAGAGCAGAAAATAAACATTCAGAACGAGATTGCTCTAAACATGAGTGATATAGTTGTTAATAAGACAAAGTTTCTGCCTTCAGGTTGTTGATATTCGAGTAGGCTGAATCAGATAAAAGGCACAGAAACAAACATGGCCATTTCCAGTCATTCCCTGAAGAAAGTAAACAAGACCAGTTGAGGGCCAGACCAAGAGTGGGAAAATTCTTTATGGTTTACAGAACATGTTTATATATGTTTTCTTATTTCATATTCACCCTAAGGGTGTAAGGTGGTTATCATTGCACAGGTGAGGGAAGTAAAGCTCAGAGAGATTAAGGGACTTGATAAAAGGCAGAGAACACATGGCAGGAGAGCTTACATTTCAGCTCTCCTATTCTGACCCCTGGTTGACTGCTTTCCTTGAGGAGAGTCTTTGCTTATGTTTACTGTTATTTCCTCCAGTGGCAGTCATAATCGGCTCTCCTGTTCGTGACTTCCAGCAGTTAACAGTTTTTGACTACTTCTTAAGTAGTAAGAATTTTCATGAATGACCTTATTTCTTCCTCACATGCACTACCATTTTTTTTTAATAAGAGAGACAAGGAGGCATAGAAAGTTTACAGGTGACTTCGAGAAAGGCACACAGCTGGTAAGGGATGGAGCTGGGATACACAGCCAGATTGCCCTGTTCCATCCCAGAAGTAATCTTTTCTGTGAGCTGCTTTTCACTTCCTTCAAGTTCTAATAGAATCTGGGATATGGTAGGATGTATTAGAGGGGAAAGGCTAGAGAATTTAAATTCCTGTTTCTTGAGAAAGAGAAGTATATGTGTGTGTGTGTGTGTGTGTGTGTAGGTAAAGGGGTGAATAGGCAAAAGGGTGAATGTAAAGGGGAAAACCTGGCTATGAAATCCCCACATGGAGCAGAGAAGTAGGCCCCTCCAGCAGCTTTATTCAACCTCTTTTTCATAACTGCAAAGCAGGAGTCACTCCCAAGAAGCAGATCTGGCTGAGAAGGCAGCACGATTCTTGTGATCATCTCAGAGGGCAGCCAGCCTGGCACTGAGATGTCTCAGTAGGTGATGCCTTGTTCTTGTTGCTTGTCGACCCAGATCCTCTTTACAGCCAAGCTTCCTCCTTCCCAGTGACTACAAAAACCAAGCTGCTCATGACTACTTTATAGATGCTTCCAGATTATAAATTGGTATGGTGTCCCTGAAAATCCTTTTTCTGACAACAACTTCATATTGCTTAATAGTCCCCTTTTGAGTATTGCAATTTCTGGCCTTGATTTGAAAATTTATTATTGACGCTTGGTGTCTTTTAGAAATTGGTTGTAAATGATCTTCCTGCTGCATAAATGAGGCAGATTCCTATTGTGCAAGGCCATAAACATCCTATATTTATTTGGCAGGGCATCTAAATCATTGTTTCAGCAAATAGTAGGCTTGCAGGCCTCAGTCTGGGGGTACAATTGGATTGGATTATGTTCTTCCTTTCAACTGATTTTAATTCTCTGCTCCATGAAATCTGATAGATGTTGTTATGCTACTGAAAAGCAAATAGGCTTTCTGATCAGGTGTACCCATTTTCAATTATTAAAATCTTGGAGAAAATGGTTGTAAACCAAAAAAAAAAAAAAAAAAAAAAACCAAAACAAAACAGTAATGAGAGCTGATAGCAGTTAAAATTTTAGTGACTCAAACCTCCCCAGTAACATGTTCCAATGGCCCTGTCAGGCCTGGACAGACAGAAGTTGCTAAAGGGAGATTCCAGCCCAGAGAATGCAGGCCTCTCTCAGCCTGCTTTTCGTCACCCATCCCTACGTTACCTCACAACCATTTTATTAAACCTAAGAACAAAAAGCTTCCTCAGATTAAGGTGGCAAAATTCAGGAAGGATTGTTTTCTTCGAGGCTGCCCTAGAGGTGCCTGTTAATCATTTTATTTGAAAATTCAATATTGCTGAACTCCCACACAAATTTCGGTGTGAGAGCTCCAGAGAGTTTTCTGGCCCTTAAGTATGTAAGATTTATAGCCTGGTACTCCAATTAAGTGAAATTCCGGGTGCAGAGCGGAGAGTGGAAGGACACGGTCAAGCTACACAATAAGGGTAAAGGTTGGCTAATTTCAGGAGAATCAGCAGGCTCAGAGAATCAGGAGCAGTTCAAATTCTGCATTAGTGGGACACATATGCCCAGTCTCACCTTCAGAAGGATGTGTGGTCAGAACATGGCTTAATTTGCTGTTGTATAAAACATTTTATCTGCTCAATTTTTGCTTCAAATGATTAAATAGTCCTACCCAATTGTCCAAGCTACAATAAGACTCCCTCCCCTTGTGAGAGCTTTCAGTGGTTTTCAGATCACTTTTTATTTTTCTCTCCACAATCCTAAAATTAGGAAGAATGGGTATAATTGTACCTATTTTACAGCTGAGGACACTGAGGTTCAAAGAAAGAAGGAATGAGGTGATTTACTACGTGTGAGATTAGAACTCTGGAGTCATACCCTCTATGTTTCAATCTTGTTTCTGTCATTTACTAGAGATATCATCTCAGCAGTGTCCCTAGCCGTAAAGTGGGAATAATATTGAAATAAGTATGCCTACCTTACGAGATTTTGAAAAAGCAAATGAATTAATACATTAAAGGACTTAGAGCAGCACCTGTCACATATGAACATGCAGTACATGTTGTTGCCATTTATTCTGATTATTATTATTACCTGAGTCACAATATAGACTACTTTGGGCAGGATATGGATTCTAGGGCCTTTGATTTCTAGTCTAATTAAAATAAATGAGAACATCAGTGATGGAATTAATCTTATTAATGCCAATTAATATTTTTTTGTAAGGTAAATGAGCATACAACAGTAAAATCATTTCTACATTTCCCCAGATTTGTTGACTGTTTACCAGAAAGCAAGGCAGATGAAAAGAACACCTAGAAGGAGCATCCCTGGGGAGAATTAAAGGGAGATCTATTAGAATGAACTAGCTGTTGACCGTAGAAAGATTCATTAGAAAAATGATTTAAAATGGTTTGGTCAATTAATGATGACTGGTTTTGTTTGTTAGAAAGAAATGTCCAGATATGGTGGGAGAAAGTCTAAATTAAAGGCTAGCAAAGACTGCATTGTATAGGGAGAGTGTATCTAAACATCTGAATTACCTTTCTGTCCATCCTTCCATCCATCCATCCATCCATCCATCCATCCATCCATCCATCACTACCTATTGAGTCTTCTACAGTATTTCTCTTGAAAACAAGAACAGGATAAGTGCAAATGGCCACCAATCATGGACATATTGAATAAATTATGTGTGAGGCTCCATAGACTCTTCAGTAACTATTGAAAATAATGAATTAAAACCTCCAACTGACTTGGAGAGATTTTCATGAGTTGAAACTGAATAAGAACAGGATTATACAGCAAAGTGGGTACAATATTGATCCTATTTTAATAAAACAAATAGAGATATACTTCTGTTTGTATGCTTGACCAGGATTATATGCAGATAGAGGGAAACTAAAGAGATACCAATACTAAATTGTTAACATGGATTATCTTGCTGGAGAGAGGGATTGCTGATGGTGGAGGGAGATGAATAGGACAAAGTGTCAGGAGAAAAACAAGTACATCATATCATGATATGTGCAAGTGCGTCATGATTCTATGTATAAAACAGAGTTCTTACATTAGCATGCATTTTAAAATCAATGTGTACACTTAATGATGTAATGGTTCCTTTTTTCCCTTAAAGTCTGTTATTAAATTGATAATGCAGCAGACCATCAGGTGAGGAAATATAGTGAAAGTCATAAAAAGGGACAGACCAAACAGAACTATTAATATTCATTTTCTTGACTCTAAAGTTTTATGGCTATGCTGTGTAGTACAGTAGCAACTAGCCATGTCTGCCTATGAGACATTGGAAATGTCCCTAGTCCAAAATGACATGTGCTGTAAGTGCAAGAAGTAAACGTGAGTGGAGCACCTGGGTGGCTCAGTCGGTTGAGCATCCAGCTCTTGGATTTGGCTCAGATCATGATCCCAGGACCCTGGGATTGAGCCCAGCATAGGGCTCCATGCTCAGCATGGAGCCTGCTTAAGATTCTCCCTCTCCTCTCTCTCTCCCTCTCTCTCCCTCCCTCCCTCCCTCTCTCTCCCTCCCTCCCTCCCTCTCTCTCCCTCCCTCCCTCCCTCCCTCTCCCTCCCTCCCTCCCTCCCTCCCTCTCCCTCCCTCCCTCTCTCTCCCTCCCTCCCTCCCTCTCTCTCCCTCCCTCCCTCCCTCTCTCTCCCTCTCTCCCTCCCTCTCTCTCCCTCTCTCTCCCTCTCTCTCCCTCTCTCTCCCTCTCTCTCCCTCTCTCTCTCCCTCTCTCTCTCCCTCTCTCTCTCCCTCTCCCTCTCCCTCTCCCTCTCCCTCTCCCTCTCCCTCTCCCTCTCCCTCTCCCTCTCCCTCTCCCTCTCCCTCTCCCTCTCCCTCCTTCCTTCTCTCCCACTCATGTGTGCACGCTCTCTCTCTTTAAAATAAAAACATCCCCCCAAAATACAATAGCTCATATTTTTATTAAATATTAAATTAAGCTCATAGCTTAATATTTTTGTGTCAATTATATGTTGGATGAAAATATTTGAGGTATATTTGGTTCAATAAAATGTATTATTTCGTCCCTTTTTTTAGTTTTCTAAAGTGGCTAATTAAAAACACGTACTTAAAAATTGTTTAAATTTGACATTAAATTTGACATTAAATTTAGAACATTTAAAATTACACATGTGGCTTTCATGATATTTTTATTGGTAACAGCAACAAGGAATTACCAAAGGATAAAGAGCTGTCCCTAATGGCCCAGAGGAAATCTTTATGTAATCTGGTAGGAAAGAATGCTGCCTGTTGTGGAAAAGGGCATATCTTTAAGACAGGGTTGCTCAGTGTGAGCCTTGATCATCAGCGTCACTGAGAACACCTTTGAAATGCAAATTCTCCAGCCCCACTAGACACTGGCTGAATCAGAGCCTCTGGCTAGGGAACCCACAGTCTGTGCTTTAAGGAACATTTCAGGTGATTCCAATGCAGGTTGAAATTTGAGAACCACTACTTCAGGATAAGGCAGAGCTTGGATAAGAAAGAACCTTACCTTTGGGCACCACGAAGATAGCAAGCATAGTTAGTCTGAGGTTTGGAAGATGCCTCAAAATAGACTGAGCTTATCCAAAAAGCAATGAATTCATCATGCTACAACAACATAGGCTTTTAGCAACAGGGTCATTCTTGAGGAGAAATTCTGAGCAAGTAAATGGTGGTTAAATGGTTCAATTACTTTCAAGTTTCAGCATAGCATCTGAGCTGTCATTATTGTGTTTCGTTGACAAGTGTGATTTTTACCCACATGACAGCTTTGAGAATCAAAGAGTCATGTGTGAAACTTGGCATTTGGAACCATTTTGGCTGCTCTAATGACCTCACTTTCCAAAAAACAAGTTGGTTATTATTGGAGAGAAAATAGTATATATTTATCTCTGGGATAGAAACAGGCTAGAAAAGCTTGTATGACAGTTTGTCTAACTTTCATATAAAAATATAAAATTTCTTTAAGCAACAGGCTTTCTACTTCTGACAGCTAATTTAGTATCTTTGAAAATTGCCTCCTTCATTGATGAAAAAATTGCAAACCTATTTTTGTTTCCTTAAAATAATATGCTTGAGTGAACACACTAAAATGGACGTCATATCCTCACTGGAGAGAGGGATATAAGGCAATGGGTGTGCTTACCAACAAAGTGGGCATCACCACAGACACGCAGACATACGTGCATGCACACGCACACACAGACACATCACTTCATGATGGATATAAAGAGAAAACTTTCCATTTTCATTCTCTATGTTCAAAGACATAAAATGCCTTGCAACTGAAAAAAAGGTGATGGGCAGATTATTTCATTATTGGATTATATGACCAAAGATGCCCTACTGACATTTCTGTGATTTTCATAGTGATGTATTATTAGATATGCCATGGGTAATTTAAGTAACAAAGTGACATTTTTGCTAATGTCCATCTAAATAGCTAATAACTATGACACAGAAATGATGACAAGATTAAAATAAATGGTAAAAATATATAGTCTACAAACTGTATAATGAGTCTAGAAATATTTTAGTCTGGAAATACAATGCCCACCAGACAAACGTATTTCCTTCCTATATGCATATGGCAAAAGTAGATATTGAATACCAATAAGGGGATAAAGTTTATGGAAAATAAAAGGAAGACTAAAAGGAAGAATACACATACTAAGGGGATTTAATCTAGTCTAGAAGTTACAGAAGGGTGCCTTCAGGAATAACGGGAGGTAGGGACAAAGAAGTAACATGAACAGCTCCTAAGTGCAATAAAAGCTTGGTGCACAGGGAAGCATTTGAGATAGTGCAGAGTAGAGAGTCAGTGGAAGGTGGGCTAAGGATAGAATAGAGACATAGGTAGCAGCTAGTTCTTAGTGTTTTTTTTTTAAACTATATTTTGGATTTTGGATTGCATCTAAAGGGCAATCAAAACCATGACATCACCAGATTTACTTTTTAAATAGAATACACTGGCTTCAATGTAGATAATGAGTTGAGCAGAGGCGAAGACTCTATTACAGAAAGTAGACCAATTTAATCAGTTCTTGAATTAGTCCAGGCAAAGATAATCGTGGTGTAGACTAGGGTGGTAGCCCTGGAAATAGAGAGCAATGAGTGAGTTTGAACAATATTTAGGAGGTCCAATCAACATGATTTGGTGGTAGACCAAATGTGTGTAATAAAGTAGAAGATGATTTAAGCAAGGTTATGGGACACTGATGAATGACCAGGATTTGGGGGAAAAAGAATGCAGTTAATGTTAGAAAATTTGAACTGCTATACACATGAATCATTTGAATGGAGATGAATAGCAGAACAGAACTGACTGAGCTGGGCAGAGAGAGTTGGGAGTTTCTGGCAAATGAATGGTAATTGAAGCCAAGGGAGTAGATGTGGTTTCCCTGGAGCTTGGTATAGCCCAGCAAGAGAGTCTAGGACACCATTATCATTTAAGAAGCAGACAAAGAGTTGTGGCCAACCAAGGTGACTTAAGAAGTCTTCAAAGAGGAAAGAGGAAAAGCAGTAGTATGTGGTATCCAAGAAGCAAAGGAAAGGACATACTTCTGGTAGGATAGATGACAGCAGTGTCAAATGAGGTTGAGATGACAACTGATATAGGGACAGAGACATGCTTATTGGTGACTCCCAAGAGCCATTTCTATGGAGTAGTGAAGGTAAATGCCAGGCTGAAGAAAGTTGAGGAATGGGTGGGCAGTAAGGGGATATAGACATACAGTCCAGTCAGTAGCTGTATGAGGCCAAGGCTGAGGAAGGATATTTAAGGTGAGAGAGATAAATATGTTTAAATGCTGGTGGAAAACAAATAGAGGGGAGAGAGAGGTTGAATATAAAAAAAAAAAAAAGTAGGGTTGGCAAGGTGGGGAGAATACTTGATAGAACAGAGTGTCTGAGAAAGCCAGAGAACATGGAATTCTATGTTCTTAGATAGCAGATAGGAACCCCCTTCCATCGTGATAGGCAATAAATAAGAGGCTGAAGGAGTTTGTATCTGTAATTTTTATTTCCTCTAGGAAGAATGAGGGGCACTAATCTGAGTGGAGGGAGAAGGTGAGGAAAGGGAGGGGTTGAGGCAGGCTTTGGGGAGAATGAAAATGCTGACTGTGGAAACAATGAAATTATTGAACAGGTGAAGGTCCAGATGAGGATGGCGACCACACTTTGTAATGGTACCAATTTGTTTGTGCAGTCGTCTCCACGAGAGCTCACCGATATTGAGAAAGAGTGCCTTAAGCAGGCAGTCATGATTTAATAGCCTGTCACCTTGGGCGAGTCACTTATCTCTCTGTGCTTCCATTTCCTCATCTATGACCTGGGAACAGTAAGAGTATCCACCTGATGGGATTGTTGTGATTATTACATGAGTTCATACACACAAAGTATGGAGAATAGTCAGTATATTGTATGCACTCAGTAAGTGTTAGCTATTCTCTAGTTTTGGGGCTTTGGCAGTCTTGTGGTGATTAAAACAAAGGGATGGGAGATATTAACAACAGGGTAGTTGAAATTGTAGACAAAGGACTTAGGCTGGAGAACAAAGGGAAGTGAAGCTTATTCATCAAATAATTAGGTTATTATATATTTACTGCAAGTCCTCCTGGTATGGACTCCTGGCCTAAGATTATAGTATGCTAGGTTTGCTGACAGAATTACATACAGTGTTATGGAAAATGAACATTATCTGAGATTTGTCATTTCAGGTCCTATCCTATACTTTGGCTGTGGTATCCAATGCATAAGGAATTTACGTTGAAAAGATACTGTGTTGTTGTTGTTTTATGAGAACTTTAGCTAGAAGCATATCCTGTGTGTCACCATTTCATGTTCTGAATTCCTGTGAAATGGGAAAGTTCTTAAAAAGAGAGAAAAAAATCACAAGCAATATTAAGGGAATTCCCTCAAGTTAAGGCAATTTTATTTAAAGGCTGTAAATTTGCCAACTGTTTGTTCTTTTCCTTGAGGTCCACAATGCAATTTAAGGCAGAAAAACAATCAGTCTGGCCCAAGCTTGAATTGTTTCAGAATAAACAACTTCCAAAACTGAACTTTAGAAAGAACTCTCTGCTTTGCTGATGTATGGAGACACTCAGAGGTGCAATTTTGTCTCTGATAATACATTCTGTATGGTCATTCAGATCATGCATCGGAACCCTGGCCTTGTATCATAAACATAAATGGACTTTAGATACCAATATTTATTTCCAGGTAGGAAAATTAGTGAGGGTTTATACAGAAAAAATATTACTGAAGAGCCCATTGAGTTTTCTGAAAATAGGAAAATAGTTTCGTGCCTTAACAAGCAAATAAATAAGTTACAATTATAGACTTATGTCCTGCCCCTCCACTCCCAGGGAGTCTAGAAATCTTGATTTTATTCTTGCCCGTGCAAATAATTTTTCCTTGAATTTAGAGGAAACATTTAGAAGTGGGGAGGGCAGAGAGAAGAGGTATCCAGAGAGTTCAGGTAAGGTCCAAATGTGGCCAGTCTCATCTCAAGGATATCCCCAAGTCTGCTGCCTTCCCAGGAATTACCAATGGCTAGATATCAATTATATCAAGAATAGCTTACTCATTTATTTACGAACATTTGTTGAAAGCTACCTAGGTGCAAATCAGTGAAGATACAGTGATAATAAGACCACCTCCCAGCTCTTAATGAGCTTCCACTCCAGCAGAAGTGAGGCAAGTACACAGAAATAGAACTCTATGGGAGAATGGAGGAGGGGACCTAATAAAAACTGAGGACAAAGAAGGCTTCCTGGAAGATGTGAAGATTGAGTGGATCTTGTGGGAAGACCGGGAAATAGTTTGGTGAAGGATCAGGGTGACGGTGGTGGATAAGAAAGGACAGTGCAAGCTAAGTAAGTGGAATGAGCAAGAAGGGGTTATGATTCATTGGAAAAAATGTAAGGATTCTATGTAGCTTAAGTTTAAGGTCCCAGTAGGAATGTAGGGAGCTGAGGCTGGAAGAGTAGGAAGGACAGTGGCCAGGTTCCAGAAGACCTTGGAAGCCGCACTGAGAAGAATGGCATTCACTGTTAAAAGCATCGAACTGCTACTAAAGGATTTTCAAGTGGTAGAGTAGCATCATCATATTTATGCTAGAGTCAGAATGCTCTAGTGTGGGGTGGGGCTGGAAGGCACCCAAGCTGGAGGGTGCAAGAACAGTAATTGCTCCAGGAAAGAAATGGGAAAGGCCCACAATGAACCAGTGGCAGCAGGAGTGTAGAAAAGAGGATGAGCTGGGATAATAGTAAAGAAAGTAGACTCGATGGAATATGGATGTAAGTAGTATGGAAGAGGAAGGACATAAAATGTTTATAGTTCTTGCAGATGAGTGGATAGCGAGTGGTATCTTTCACTGACAGGAGTAATACAGGATTAAGTAAGGTCTGGAGTTCAGTTGTACAATACTGAGTTTTAAATGTCTTTAGAGGTCAGAGTAAGTAGTGGGATATAAGGGTTGAGACATCAAGGGTGATATTTGAACTTAAAGCACCATTTCAGGCATTTTCAAGATACAAATGGTGACTGCATCCATGGAAGTGGCCTCTTTGGAAGAGAGAGAATAAGTAATGGGAAGGTTACTATTGATGGAACCCCAAGGAACTAACATTTAAATCATGGGTAGAGCAATAGAACCCTGACAAGGGGTCTGGGAATGAATGACTCTAAAAGTGATATAAGAAGATGTAATGGAAGTCAGTAGAGAAGAAGGATTCAATAAGGAGTCAAGTGCTACTGGGATGTGGAATGAAATAAGTTGAATGTATATTTAGAATCCAGCAGGTCCTGGATGGCCCAGGCCAAAGCAATTTCTGTATCCTTGTGGGGAGGAAGCTGGATGTCAACAGGCTTAAAAGTGACATGTGGAAAAAAAAAAATAGACTACACATTCAGGAAGCCTTGTTATTATTTTATTGTATTTATTTTATTTTATTTTATTTTATTTTATTTTATTTTATTTTATTTTATTTTTTTATTTTAGAGAGAGATTGTGAGTGAGTAAGCAGAGGAGGGGCAGAGGAAGAGGGAGAGATAGAATCTTAAACAGATTCCACATGCAGCATGAGCCTGACATGGGGCTTGATGTCAGGACCATGAGATCGTGACCTGAACCGAAGTCAAGAGTCTGACACTTAACCGACTGAGCCACCTAGATGCCCCCAGGAGGCCTTGTTTTGAAGAGAAGTTGAGATGTGGGCTATGTGACAAGAGGAAGAACTAACTGAGCTGGAATTTATTCATTCAATCAATTTGAGCCCTTATACTTTTTATTTTTATTTATTTTTTTAAGATCAGGGGGATATACCTATCTATAGACTGAGAGGAAAGAAGCCATGGTGAAGGAAAGATTGCAGGTTTGGAGAAAAGGAAGTGATAGGTGCTCATGCAGGGAATGAATTCTAGGACTTGCTAATCAAAGTAAAGTGACAATGGATTTTATCATAAATGGATGTTGAATTTCATCAAATGCTTTTTTATTTTTGCCTCTATTGAGATGCAACAACACAGATGGATGTAGAGGAGATTATGCTAAGTGAAATAAGTCAGAGAAAGACAAATACTCTATACTTTTATGTGGAATCTAAACAACAGGGGCGCCTGAGTGGCTCAGTCGGTTAAGGGCCCAACTTTGGCTCAGGTCATGATCTCGCAGTTAGTGGATTCAAGTCCCGCGTGGGGCTCTGTGCCTACTGCTTGGGGCCTGGAGCCTGCTTGGATGCTGTGTCTCCCTCTCTCTCTCTGCCCCTCCCCCACTCATGCTCTGTCTCTCAAAAATGAATAAACATTAAAAATTAAAAAAAAAAAATTTTAACGTTTATTTATTTTTGAGACAGAGAGAGACAGAGCATGAACGGGGGAGGGGCAGAGAGAGAGGGAGACACAGAGTCGGAAGCAGGCTCCAGGCTCTGAGCCATCAGCCCAGAGCCCGATGCGGGGCTCGAACTCACCGACCGCGAGATCGTGACCCGAGCTGAAGTCGGACGCTTAACTGACTGAGCCACCCAAGCACCCCTAAAGACTTTTTTAAATAAATAAACAACAGAATGAACCAAGACGAAACCAAAACAAAGTTCAGAAACAGACTCATAAATACAGAAAACAAACTAGTGATTGCCAGAGGGGAGTGGAGTAGGGGAATGGGTGAAATAGGTGAAGGGGATTAAGAGGTACAAACTTGCAGTTACAAAATAAATAAGTCACAGGGATGTAAAGCAAGGGCAGGGACTATACAGCCAATAATATTGTGGTAGGTTTGTGTGGTGACAGATGGTAACTAGACTTAACGTGGTGGTCACTTCCTAATGTATATAAGTGTCGAATCACTATGTTGTACACCTGAAAATAATGTATGTCAACTGCCCTTCACTAAAAAATAAAATGCCATGATCTTAGGGCCAGCAACAGAGGCATCACCAGGGAACTTGTTAGAAATGAGCAATGTCAGGCCCCACCTAGACTTCCTAAACCAGAATCTGCCTTTTGAGGAGAAAGAAAATTCTCTTGAGATATGAAGATAAGGTCTATAAGATTTGAAAGTAAGGTCAGGTACGTTTTTTCGTGTTCACAAGGGAGGGAGTTAAAAGGATGCCATTTTGCTGTGAAGAAATGAGGCAGTTTACTAAGAACAAGAGGAGAATGGGGTCCAAGACAGCTCACTTACAAGGTCCGAATGAGTAGCATGGAAAGTTTGATTGAGAAGGAAATGCTGGGGTCCACTGTGGTATGCCACTGAATGTGTGAATGTGTCTGCCAGCCCAGGGCTGTTATTAGAGGAGGCAGACTCTTTGGTTGATGGTGTTTGGGGTTTTATGAGGCAGGTGGAAGGTGACAGGAAAGAGAGTGAATTAATGAACCATGAGTCTAGGCTGGAAAGAGAAATCAATACAAATCCATGGGAACTGGTAGATTGGAAGGAATTGGGGATCCATCACAGTCATGGATAGAAATGAGAAATATTATACTGCCAGCAACAGTGGCCGCTTGTCCAAAAAAAAGGCAATTCCTTCCCACTGCACAGTTTTTTGTTTGTATGTTTTATAGATAACCCCACTAAAACATTCTGTGTTCTCTCCCTGCCCCTGGTTTGCTACCCAACAGGAATCTCAGGCTGTTGCAGGTACTGAAACTTCTGACTATGATAGCTTCCTCATAATGAAATCTACTACAGCTTCTCAGTTCTTTAAATGGAAATAAGTAGACTTGTAAAATCTGACTGAGGATTTAAAAAGACCAGAATGATGTTCTTTCCTGTCTTGAATGCCCTTTATTTTTTTTATAACCATTTGCAAAATTTATGCTCGAAGTATGTTATAAATGCTACACTGATTCTCCCCCCCCAAATGTTCTTTCTTTAACTTTTGAACCTCAAAGCACTTTGTTCCTCCCTTATGACACTATTAAACTCTCTCTCTCTATATATATTTTAACATAGTTGAACAGTTTTATCCCTTCTAAGAGATTATAAAATCTTGAATAGCGGGGAGCTGCCTTGCTAATTTTTGTTGCAATGTTCCTCAAAGAGGAGATTTTGTAGCTGAGTCTCAGGGTTCAGGAATGGGGTGGGAGGGCCAGAAAGGTAATGCTAGAGAGAGGGCTGGTGGAAGATGATGGAAGGTATTTTGTATCAAAACTAGATGTTTGTATTTTTTAACCTCCAGAATGGGCAGCCACTAAAAAGTTTCAAGTAGGGAAGTGACATGATATTAACGTTTCTGAAAGCTCACTCTGTCTAGAGGGTGGAGGACTGAGCAAAGGCATGTAAGATGAGAAGCCAGAGTGTGAGTTACAGAACTATTGTGATTGTCCAGGTGAGGCACAAGAGTTTTGAAACAAGGCATAACTTCAGGTCTGAATAGGAAAAGCCTCATTTAATACATGATGGGACTTAATGATCGTGGATGTAGAGGGTGAAAGCAGAGGAAGGAGCCTGTAACTTGTCCCTGGTTTCTGGATTGGATGACACAAGTAATGCCATCTCTGAAGATGGAAACAGGGGAAATCAGGTTCAGGCAAGAGGGGGAGGGGATGGTGAGATGTGGAGAGTGGGGACTGAGTGGTTCAATTTAAGATATTTTAAAATACTGTACTTGTGGTAATAAATGTTTGCTGAGTACGTTAGAAAAAAAAAAGAATGTGAGACTGTGTTTTGAACTTTAAAGAAGAGCCAAGGTGGAAATGGAAACATGTTATTAAAAATATTTACATTTATTTCCCCAAGTGGAATTTATAAACTGCTCCTACTGCCAAGTCTGTGGTGGGGAAGCAAAACATCTGGTTGAAATTCCACTGACCTTTAGATACACCCAAGTTTTCATATGATGCTCATTTTCATTCCAAATGGCAGAGCACAGCCCTAGGGACTGTACTTTCTGGAGCATTTGAGCAATAAAGAGAATTGTGCAGTACTTGCATTTCACATGCAGATTTTCAAGCCAACTCCATTTTAAACACTGAGTTAGGCACTTTTTAAACATTTGCCTGTCAGAGTTTGTCCCTTTTTTGCATCAGAAAGTTTGCAGAGTGATCGTAAAAGGTATTAAGAGGTAAAGTCTTCGATCCGGTCAGTGTTTTTCTCTGAGCTTTAGCAAAGGAATCTAGAGAGGGCAATGACAGGGGCATCAGGGAGGTTTTGCATAGGAATCTAGAAGAAAAGGCCAAGAAATGTAGCCTCTAATTCTACACAGACTTCAATCTTTTATGACATAACTATATGGCTGTGCCAATTCCTTAATACAGCTTGTTTGCTGCATCAGCATAGCTTAATGTTGTCCTAATTGCTTCTTTTCATCTATGATTCTCCAATGCTTTGGAGGGGGGATAATTTCCTAAGTATCTAGAGGTACTGTTTTTTGTGTCCTTTTTGGCATATCACCTGGGGTAGGCTAAATAATGGCCTCCCTACAGTGTCCACATCCTACTCCCTGGAGGCTGTGAATATGTTACCTTACATGGTCAAAGGGAGTTTCCAGGTTTGATTAAGTTAAGAATTTTGAGATGGGGAGATTATCACCGATTCTCCACATGGGCCCAGTGTAATTACAAGGCTCCTTATGAGAGGGAGGCAAGAGAATAAGAGTCAGTAGAAAACGTGATGAAAGAAGCAAGAGGTTGCAGTGATGAGAGAAGGGAGTCAGGACCGACCAATGCCACTGGCTTCTAGAAGCTAGGCCATAAACAGAATCTCTCCTGAAGCCTCCAGAAGGAAAACAGTATGGTCCAGCCTTCATCTTGATTTTAGTCTTCTGGCCTCCAGAACTGTACAAGAATACATTTTTGTTGTTTAAGACTGTAAGTTTGGGGTAATTTGTTACAGAAATAATAGGAAACTGAAACACCACCCCTTGAGTCGACTTGTAGATGCTGCTAAAGCAGGAAGGGTAACTCTAGACATAAAGTAGAATTTCTCAGTGGATTTAAAAAAAATTTCAAACTATATAATGATTACTAATGCTGTTATTAGTGCTCTTAAAAAGAATCTCTGGAGAGTTAAAGATTTGGTCAAGCCTAAACACAGAAGGTCAGAAAAGTTGCCCACCTTAAGCTGATTGTTATTGTGGGAGCCACTTGATAAACTATGGTAACAACTTGGTTGGATTCAACTCGCCCATTTGTGGTCTGCCCTTAGCTGCTTTATGCATATTTTTTTTAAAGAAGAGGGAGACTCATGCAGGGCTATCAAAATGGCACCTTGATCCACTGGATTTGGTTGAATTCCCTGCTCAGATTTGAATTTGTAGGCAGCATTTTAGAGTATTTATATCCTACAGGGAAAACACAAAAAATTATTTATGAATTTTAAGTCTTGGCTTGCAGTGTTCATTTTCAGAAATCAAAAGTACATCATTTCTGCCAACATGCAGGGTTTTTAAAAATGCCCACGCAGATCCTAGAGAATATTGGCATAAATTTTATTTTTAATTGTGTAAGTGTTTTATGCTTGTAAATTGCACGCCTTGTGTTGTCAAGACAGTGATGGAACTCCCATAACACAAGGAGCGATGGTGAGTCACATGGCTCCGCAGAATTAACAAGAGTTCTGAGTACTATGAGTGACTAATCACTCTGCTAGTGTACTACTGGCGAAGAGCCCCAAAGAGAAAAACATCCATGAGTCATATGACTTTTGCAGATTTAATGACAACCCTAGGATTACACTGGCGTTGCCTCCAAATTGAGAAGACATTTGAAGAAAGCAGAATTCACATTAACTGGTGTAATTCAGTGTGAATCCTAAATCAATGAAAGAAGCTGGAAGAAATCAACTCTCATGCATAGAGAAGAGGAAAATCTTCGTGTTTTCATGGATTCACTCAACAATCTCTGCTTAGTGCTTACTGTATAGTATGTGCTGTGTTTTTGCAAGACAAAATGCTTTGTTTCCACCTGTTAGTATGGGACAATGGTCATACTGAGCTAAGAATGAATGAGATCTTGGCAAGACTCTTTTTCACGGAAACCCGGGTCCTAGACAATGGGCTTCACTTACTTGCTTCCCATGGCATCTCTGTACTTTCATGTATCTGTGACATTGAATGCACCTGGACACTTTAATAATTGAGCCCCATTATTAGGGAGAAAGCCAGATAGAATTGTGCTGATTTAGTTCTAGATGGTCTTCAGTGACTGCTGCCAAGTTGATCTTCTACCCCTCAGTAACCTTAATATTGAGGCCAGTGTTTATTATCTAAAAAAGTAATTGTGGCATTTATTTTTAAAGAGTTCCAGGAACACAGGTGTTAGCAATCATAGACCACTTGGTGAAAAGTGTTTGAATATCTCCTATGCTTTCAGCTGTAGTAAATTTTACCTTGCCCTAGATTGTATGTGTAAAACCTTCTCCAGCTCCTTCTGGGCTGTATGCATCTACACATATCTGTTTTGTTCTACTCTGGATTCTAATCATCTTTGCTTTAGTTCTTGTGTCAATTCAAGGATTTAAGGAAGGTGCAAACTCAAAAGCTTGGAGAAGTAACCCCAAGTATCCTATTAGAATTTACTCAAGCCCCCAACCTGTTATTGGACATATGGTGACATTCAAGGGGACCTCTGGATCCTGATTAACAAAATGCCACCATTTTGACCTGACCATCCTCTCCACCCCTCCACCCCTTAAGGTTTTCCCTGAACTGTCCTCTGTTATGGAATCCAGCATAGAAGGGCATTTATGTAGACACCATTTCCATGGTTTTGGCACAGAATCACTTGAACATGCCAACTCTACCAACACCAAGAGCACTGAGTGTTACAAACCATGGTAGTGGCTGAGTGAGAAGGATTCTCATTGGTTGAGTTAGATGGTTCTCACTCAGTCACTTCCATGGTTTGTAACATTCAGTGTTCTTGGTGTTTGCTAAAAATGATGCTTATAAAAAGTGAAACTTCAGGGATGGAAGAATGGTATTCATTTCAAATATGGAAACATAATGTAAATCATATGACAAGTTGTGCATGCATTTTCTGTTGTTAAAAATCAGATATTTTCAGGCTGCCTGGGTGGCTTAGTCAGTTAAGTGTGCAATTCTTAGTTTCTGCTCAGGTCGTGATCTCATCGTTGGTGAGTTCGAGCCCTCCATTGGGCTTTGTGGTGATGGTCCTGAACCAGCTTGAGATTCTCTCTCCTTCCTTCTCTGCCTCTTCCCTGCTTGTGCTCTTTCTCTCCCCAAAAATAAATAAGCTTAAAAAAATCAGATATTTGCAATAATCACTTGGCCTGCCTATGGACATTATACTTCATTTTTATGAAATTTAACCATCACTGGCAATGAGGACAACTGCCACATAGAAATGTAGTATTACTCCTACTGTGGCCATTTCTAGAATAAAACAGAGCTTTTGCATGCTCCCCACTAGAGCATTATTGAGAAAGGAAGGAAAACATTAGAATTCAAAAGAATCTAGGAGAAGCTAAAAAGAGACAGCAGAGAAGATCTAGGGAGCATTTGGCTGGAAGAAAATTAACACAATGAACATATGGTAATCAAACTAAGGTTTTATGCATCTTAGCAGCTTTGTGCCAAATACCACAGCAATTCCTTCTCACTGCTTAGTAAAGGAAATGAAAGACCCAACACTAGAGGAGGTAGAAATCATTTAGGCTTAGCTCACTAGACTCTCTTAGGGGCAGTTAATTTCTTAGAGCTATACTAGGCTCGTTCCCCATCCCCACCCCCCATTTATACAAATCACTGCCCTCCCTTATCCCCAAGCATGCTAATATGCATGGTCTGTCATGGGATCGAAAATTAGAGCCATAAGTTAGTCAACAGGGTTGGAGAGGGAAGTGACAGGAGGGTGGATGTAGAAATGACTTTCAGGAATTGAATTATTTTTGGTGAGCCTTCCTTAGTTATTTTGCTAGACCCAGCATAAAAATTTGAACCAGCTGATGCTGAATGATGAAATGATTTCATGGATTTTATTTTCCCTTAGGGTGTGGGAGTAAGTAAAATTAGGCATTTCTTCAAATTGCATAGTGATGATCAGTGGGATATCACAGTTGTCTTTGTAGTCAGATTCTTGGAACAGAGTCACCAAGGATGTTCATGGAATTTCTTGATTTCCATGATAATTTCACCAAGACAGGTTTTTTGAACTGTATTTCCTTTTGCTTGGAATCAATAAAAAATCTTATAAAATTGCCACAGAGACAAGCTCCCCCCCTCCCCCCAGGGGAGACATCACTGCTTTTCTTCAGGTTTCAAACCTATTACTTTTGGTTTCATGTAAGATGCTATATATTTGTTTAGACTTACTGCAACTGTCACAGATACCTTTAAGCAAAAATGATGTCTTGCTTAAAACACACCGTTTACAATGATCATGTGTTGCTGTTATACTTGGTTGAAAATTATTTGTCATTAATCTAAAAGGCAACAGTCATGGATCATTCTATATTTTCTATGAACAGCTTGGATAGGGTTGTTATTCACCATGTTGGCATAGATAACACTTCAAGATGAGCAATTATAACAACAGTTTTCAAAGCGAGAGTGCACATAGATACAGCTCATGCCGGTGCTCCTAAAATCCTGGTAGATTGTTTTTTCCATTTAATCTTTATAAAATGCTTTTGCTACAGGAAATTCAACTTTCTAGACTGACTTTGACTGTTTTTATCGCTTTGCTTTTATCATCTATAATTCTTCGAAATTCTACATGCATCCTATACTTTTCATAGCCATTATCCTATGATTTCTGGAAGATGGATTTAGTGGTGCATTTCTAGAGATATGGCATTTTTGATCCTGCTTTCCAAAGTAACAAACACAAAAGATTTTGCAGTTTAAGTGGCATGGAACATGTGAAAAATCAGGATGATTGGAAAGCAGCATAACATGATGAATTTGGGAGCCCGTGTTCAAATCTCATTTTTGCTACTTACTAGCTGTGGGTAGACCCTTGGTCAAGTTACTTAAGTCCTCAATGTTGTAGTTTTCTCATCTGCATAATGGGATCATGATAGTACTCATCTGAGAGAGTTGCTATAGGGCATGGAATAATGCCTTATCCATAGCACAAGATGAGAAATTAATCCATTAACATTTTGTATTCTTCTCAGCAGTTTTGCAAAGAATATAGTAATGCCCCCATTATAGACAAGAAAATTGAAACTCGGAGAGGTTGAGAGACTTGTTCAAGCTTAATTCCCAATCCCATGCACTGTTCACTATTCAATCACCTGCTTAGTCACCACATCGTGGCTCAAGAATCTTTACCCTACCATGAAGATGGAGTGTAGTATCAGAGAATATCAAATGCACCAGTCTTAGACTGGAATGTTCTGGGAAAGACAGCCAGGTGTATAGGGGAGGTTACCAGAGAACTAAGTCACAGAGGGGCTTAAGACAAGGGCTGTGTTGACCTGTTTGGGTCAGCAGCTCCAATTGGCTACTTGCTGGTGGTCAGTTACCACCTCCTTAAAGTCTTTACAAATCAGATCTTCTCACAGCACAGGGTTCTAGCTAAAAAATGGATCAGCAACTCTGAGGATACCTCTTTCTGCCTATATAGATACATGCCCCCAAATATTCTGAATACTAGGCTTTGGTTGTCCATGCTTGGGGTCCCTCCCCTGGACATTTTGACAAGCACAAAGCAATGGACTTGCAGTTATAAGCCAGGAGCTCTAGTTTTGGTTGTGTCTTCAGCTCATGATCTTTCTGAATTTTAAGTCCTTATTTTTAGACAGGGATAGCAATATCATTCCTATATTTTTGTCCTCTTTGGTTTATAGGGTTGCCAAGTGAAGTAAGTGAGAAGACATTCCTATATCTTGTAGAGCACTATGGCATTCTTATCATTTCCATAGCCACAGTACTGGCAAATAATCACACTTCTGGGTGTACCATAAAGACTAGGTTTTCCCCTTACCCAACAACACAGTGAAAGTGAAGCCATTTGGCAGATCTGGCTGAAAGCCCAGACTTCTTAATGCCCTGTAGGAACCATTTAGCACTTTAGAATCAGCCAAACCAGTTTGCCTTCAAGAGGGCATGTAGGACACTATTTGAAATTTCCTTGTTTATTCAATCAAGCAGAGAGACCTTGTCAGCCATCTTCAAGTCTTTTCTTTCCCTTGCTTTCTTTGGTCAGCATATTCTGTTAAAAGATGACTAATTTGTAAGTTTTCTGGGAGCAAATACAACATAGTTTGTATTTCTGGAAAGTGCTCTGGATAAGACCAATACTTTTTCTTGGCTATTACATTCTATAGCTATCTTTGAAAAAATCTGTTTATGAGATGTGAAGGGAGACACCTGATATCGATTACGTTAGCCAAATTAACATTTTCAAAGTTGTGATGAAGAAATAGCTTTTTCTTTATAATTTCTATTAGATTGAGCCATACCCATGTAAAATTACTGTTGTTATAGGTAAGTTTTATGGAGTTAAACCAAACATACTTAAAGGAAAACACTCCCAGAAGAACAAAGAAGGCTCAAAAATGAATTATAGTTTGGCTGGGTTGAAAGTCATGTCTGAACACTTCTGAATGAAATCATTTCTGTTCAACATTTGTAGGAGTTCTGGAGGAATGCGGGGAGTGTATCTGGACAGGGAGATTCTTTTTATATTCCAACTTGGAAGTCAACTTTTCACATTAACCTAAAAGAGTAGCTATCGCTAGATCACCATTGCTACTGAATATCTGCCAGAGATAAAAGCAGGGTACGACATTCTCCTAGGTACAAGTCATTCATTCACAATCAGGATTTAGATTTTTCAACGAGAATGATCAGAAACGAGCAAAGAAACACACTGGCATGCCATAATGACGGCCTAACACAGGATGGGGGTGCAATAAATGTTTGCTGAACTTGGCACATCACTTCTAAATTGGGCATGTTTCAGGAATGGGAAAACGTATGTAAATATGTCTTAGATAAAAGTATACAAAAATTGTACAGCCATTATTTGTATCCCCCCTGGGATAAATCCATGCCTGGAGTGGGAAAGGCAGAGGGGATAAAGCTTTGAAAGACTGAAAGGGCATAGGAGAGGCACACTAGGGCGATAATAAGATGCAGGGAGCTTGTTTTGACTGGTGCCTGTGGCGATTTTCACTTGCTCAGGGCACCCCTGTCACTGCATGGTGGACACTGGCTAAAATAGAAACTCCGTTGGCCTTGGCAGCTCTCACACAAGCATCTGCATCTTGCATTAACGGCACAATTCTGAACGATGTCAGGGTCAATCTGAGCCAGGCAGCAGCAGGAGAAGTTTTCAGTCACTTCAACTTTGCTCCCACCTCTGTGTTAAGACCATCAAAATCTTGTCAGCAGCAATCATTGCTCACTGATGCGGCAAGCATGGAGGATAGAAAAGCAATTGGTGATGCAGGTCCCCAGACGGGCACAACAGCTGCCAGATCCGACACCTGAGAGGGCCTGCGATCCTGGTAGATCTGGGAGGTGTTTACGTAATTTTCCAGGCTCCCTGGAAGCTTGGTGGGTTGTGTATAAATGATCAGATGCAAAGCGTCCCCAGTGGTCACAGCTTGTTTTCCCCAAATTTTACCGTACTGCACACAAGGACAAGCTAACGGGACTCTGTTAATAATCTACCACAGGAGCCACCTAAAATGAAGGGAAGCCGTTAAAGCCAGACAGACTGTCATTGGCATTATATTCGCCCAGAGAGCCAACACTGCCCCATAATGAATGACCTCTTCCACCTGAGCAAAATAAAACAACTACGTAGCTCTTTAGCAGCTGAACTCCCCTTCTGGTGGCTGTTTATTATTATTCTGAATTAGATTTAACACTTTTACCTCAGGAAAAAAAAAAAAGAGTAAACAGTGCTTACTCTTCCCCAGAACTCTAATGCTATTCTAAAATTTGTCTAGAATACATCAAATGCAATGACTCATGTTAGAATTCCCATATTATGAGTATAAATGCATTAGCTGCTTACCACCAAAAAAAAAATACAAGAAAACATTATTGTTGCATATTTGCTTGGGGTCAGACACAGAGGTGAGTGAGGAACATGCTAATTGTTCCATTTTCAGAGATGGGGAGACCAAAATTTAGTGGGGTCAAGGGGCCTGCCCAAGGCCCCCACTAATGTGTGGTAGGGAGGGTTGCAAAAATGAAGACTGCCCTATCCCAAAGCTCAAGTTCTTCACCACCATGCATGCTGCCAGTTTTATCCAGGTACTACCCAGAAAGTTCTTCCCAAGCTCATTTGCCATTATAAACTGCAAGTTCATTCAATCATTTCTTTAACAAATATTGTTTGAGTTCCTGTTCTGTGTCAGGAAGCATGATAATAAGTGAATCAAGATTTCATGGAACCACGAGGCAGCTGTAGTGAGGATGGGATCTGGAGCCCTCAGATTAGCAAAAGGACATATGCCTGGTGGTTCAGCCTGATGTGGGAATAACTAAATGTCACTAGAGAAATTAACAAGTAGAAGACACAGAAGGGACAGTTTGTTGTTGTTGTTTGCCTATTAGGGTGGTACCCAAACTGGAAACTAAATGAGGGAATTGAAAGCTATAATGAATAAACTCTATGAAGAGCCAAATGACCTTGACAAGTGATTGTAGAACAAAGGACACATTGCTTTCCAACCCAGCCCAGGGAGTTATCTTACACAGCATCCCACCACTTTGTGCCAGAGTGTTGCAAGAGTTGGTCTGAACAAAATGTGCTCGATTTTACTAGTTGAAGTATCAATCTTTCATGGTTTTATCCCATCCAAGTATTATCTAACTAGCCTGTTTCAAGAAAAAAAAATAAAAGTCCCCTTGTGAGGAGCAGGAAAAGCTAATTTTTGAGACACTAAGGTTTAAAGGAAAGTGAAATAAATGGGGGGGGGGGTACAGCTTTATTGGCTTGTTTCCATGTGTTGTCTGAAGAAAGGCTTTAGTCCCATCTGGTCACTATTTGGTGCAGGAAAGAACGTTTGACACTGCTGAGGGCTCGTGTGACATCATCATAAAAATCTATCCCAAGTCTATCTCCTCTTGCTTTTCAGTATATTGTTTACAGATGCTAGGCATTTTAGAAGAAAACCTGTTGACCACACGTTTCTTGGGGAACAAAGTAGTTTACCTGGGACTCCTCTCCTTCAAATGTAGTCTGTGTTTTCATGTAAATAATAGTGAGAATTTAACGTTATTAGCACTGAAAAGCGTGGAACTCTGGAAATAAGTGTCTTGCATCCAGGCACAGATGATGCTGGTTATACACAAGAGTTAGACACCAGCTCTCTAATATGTATGCACTGTATAGAAGGAGGAACCATCTCTTCTGGGAAAAGACAGTGTTTCATCTTTACACAGCATTGTGCACTGGTTCCCAGAGGGGGCCTAGGATCTTGGGTCTGGATCTGGCTCCAGAGTTTGCTGCCTATAGGATCTTAGCCAAGTTATCTCCCTTCCCCAATCTTCAGTATCCTCAGTTGTTCAATGGGATATTCTGCTCATAGGTTATTGTGAAGATTTAAGAGATAATGCACATAAAGACTTCACTAAATGCTTGTTAAATATTGTTTTTGATGGTATGAACTATTATGTTCTTTTTGACTCCTTTTTTCAACTAAAGTTTCCAATATAAAGGGCTTGTGGTATGCTGGAGAGATGTGGGTTCTATTCAATAAACATTAGAGACTATCCCCTATTTTATGTGGGCCTCCCTCCCAGCACTTCCAGGGTGATACTCAATTCCAAGTAGGCTTTCTTAGGAAGGATGAGTAGAGGTGGCAGTTTCCAAATTTTATACCTTATTCCTTTAAGTAATGTATCTGATATTTTTGAGTTTTCCATGAATTTTACCAAAGCAAAATACACATACAAGTCCCAAATAGCATTAAGAAATATGTACTCAAAGGGGTGCCTGGGGGGCCCAGTTGGCTGAGCGTCTGACTCTTGATTTTGGCTCAGTTCATGATCTCATGGTTCTGTGCTGAGAGTGCAGAGCCTGCCTGGGATTCTCTCTCCCCTCCCTCTGTCCCTATCCCACTCGTGTTCTCTCTCTCTCAAAATAAATAAATAAACTTAAAAAAATTAAAAAAAAAAGAAATTTACACTCGAGATCAAAATTAACCTTAATTTTTACTTTAAAAGTCATTTTAGAGACAAAATTTAAACTGTTTTAGTTAAATTGTGTACTACATTGTATTTTCTAATCTCAGATGCTTAAAAGTTGTAATTTATTGAAAAAAATTTTTAATGTTTGTTTTGAGAAAGAGACAGAATGCAAGCAGGGGAAGGGCAGAGGCAGTGAGGAAGACACAGAATCTAAAGCAGGCTCCAGGCTCTGATATGTTAGCATAGAGCCCAACAAAGGGCCCGAACCCATGGACCACGAGATCATGACCTGAGCCAAAGTCAGATGCTTAACCGACCACCCAGGCACCCCAAAAGTTGTAATTTATTTTAAAGGAAGATAAAACAATCTGTTTCAAGAAAGTTAGTATCTTTGTTAAAAAACTAGCTATAAAAAGCTTATGCAATGTGATTACAAGTTGCCCATCGGAAAGCAGCAATGTATTAAGGGAGTATAGAGTAAAAGCCAAACCCCCAGCTTAGATCAGTCACTAAACAAGGTCAGGATAACAGTTTCAGTCACACAGTTTGTGGATAACTGTGGAAATTGTAGTTTCTCCATTTAATGGTTGAGAATAATAAGTAGTCAGACGGTAATGGAACTAAAAGGTCTCTTCCAATTTCATTGATCTTTTCCCCTAATTAGTACAAGGTACACACAAAGATTTCAGCTAGCAGTGACAACTTTACTAACGGTGAGCTAATCACAGCACTCATTTTACATTTGCATTTTGAATGGGGCAAATTTTAGAAAGAGGAATGAGATTTTGTTAAGGGTAATCGAAACAATTTTATAAACTTTTCTGCAATTGAATTGAACACATTTAGGGAATAAATAATTTCCCTTGATGCCAACTGGGTTATGCTTTGTTGCTCGACTGAGTTGATTTACATTTCCTTTGCAATGTTATCAAGTATTTGTTATCATTCTTAGTCAAGCACAGTAGTCCTCAAAGACAATGTGGCATCCAAAGAGAGGACCATCATACTGTCTTTTAAAAAATTTAATTGATTGTATAGTTGCTTAATTTTATTAGGAGGCATTGCAGCAAGCATCACTAGATATGAAGCCAGATATCCATTCATGCAAAGAAGATCTATAGATGCAATTTAAAAGTGCTCAGTTTAGAAATTATGAGGGGTTTTCCCAATTGGAAATTTTAATGTGAGTTGTGCAAATAGGCCAGACAGCTAATTCCTCTCTCAAATAACAGAACTGAAGATTTTGACAGAAGTGACTCTGAATTCACCCAGTTCACCACTTCTAGTTCTTAAGTAACTTAAAGTTGACAATGCAAAGTATCAAAATTAAGGAAGTGGGAAGTAAAATATTTTATAAATGTAAAAAATATTTTATAAATGTGAGACAGTAAATAAAACATCCCATTAGGATATCTTTCTTTAAGTAAAAATGCACTATTACACTAAACTGTATATACTGATGAGTAAATATACTAAATCATTCTAAAAATATACTGACAAATGAACTCTAAGGATCTGTTTGCATTTTTATTTAAGTTTACATTGCAATAATCACCCAATAAAAAAATATGCTTTACTCAGAATATTTTAGGGCATGTTTTTTTCCCATAGCACTTGAAGCCACAAAGTTACTTGCTCAACACATTTTGTTGAATCGATTGAACTGGAGATATTTGTAACATAGTAGTAGTCATTTAACTTGCATAAAATAGGCTGAGCTTCTCACTGTCTCTACTCTTACAAGCCAACTGTATTTCCCTCCACAGTGTAGGAGGCTGTCTATGGGTGCATCTAATCAAAGTGATAATTTTCTAGAGTGGTAGCAGTTCCCAAGTATGTGAGCAAATTGATAGTTTATGAAGAGACATTTCACAGTTGTCAAAGAATACTGTTTCTCAGTCTCTTATTTTGTCTGTCAATGCCATGCAGACATTGGGATATATGTTGGTCTCTTTGTTTGTGATGTCTTCTCATAATCCAGTTCCAAGCAAAACCATTCCAGATCCTATAGTACTCTCATGAAAAATGAAAATAAGAATCTACATGTCCCAAAGAGGAGCCTGGAGGAGAAAACTGCGTGGGGGCATGATGATGTATGTACTTGCTCAGGGTTGAGTTCAAAATCTCATGTATATCAAGCTCACCAAAAACAGTTTACTACCAATCTATTTGGAAGCAATCTTCTTGTCTTTGATTGCTTGGTTTGAATTTATTCATTGGGTTAATGATTTTAATAAGAATTCTATGCAGAATCTTTTGGAAGTATAAACAAATAAAAAAGACGGGCATATTTGCTTATTTATTCAATTAATTTTTATTGAGTTCTGACTATAATAATAAGTATTAGGCTGGATGCTAGCAATCCAAAGACATTGACTCCGGCCCTGCCTTCCAAGATCTTATAGACTGTTGGGGAAGGGCAGTGGTGGGATGAACAGACAAATGAGTTGTGACTGTGCAGAGTTTATCTAAGAGGGCCACTCAATCCAGATTATGAGAAGGAGGGGTGAGCAGGGACTTGTGGTTTTGGAAGAATGATCCCTGAACTAATTAAAAAAAGAAATAGAGCTTAGCTTGGTGAAGTGCGTGTGTGTGTGTGTGTGCGTGCACACGCGCACGTGTGTGCACACACACTCATGTGCACACATACACAGAAGATAAGAGCTTGTACAGTGAGGGGAGAGACATTTTCATACAGAGAGGACAAGAGAAAGGAAAATGAAATGTATATTTGGGAACTTCAAGTATTACAAATTTATTTGGGAACAGTGGTGGTTACTATAGGGAATAGTGCTAGGGCACGAGCTTGCAGAATAAGCAGGGGCCAGATAAAGCTTTTGGCAAATCATACTATGAATCTGGACTTTATGCTGAAGGCATTTGGGGAATTTTAAGCATAGAGTGAAGAGATCAGATACACATTTTTAGAAAATTCTCTCCAGAGGCAGTCAGGGTGAAACACCTTTGCAGGATCATAACAACAATGCTAATAATTTTTGTTCTAGAAGAAGAGGTAAAGGAAGTTATATATATATATATATATATATATATATATATATATATATATATACATACATACATACATACACACACACACATATATATACACACACACACATATATATATACACACACATATACATGTATATATACATGTATATATATGTATATATGTGTATATATATGTATATATACACACACATACGTATACATATATATTTTTTTTCCTATAATAGACATACATGATAAATCTTCATTTCCCAAACCCCCACTTTAACTCACAAATGTTAAGTTTTTGAGCTTCAACTAGATATTGCCATTGTGGGTTAAGTAGGTACTGGAATAGAGGAGGTAGTCTTTTAGCTGGCTGAAAAGTATACAAACACTATAGGAAGTAACCAAGGCCATGAAGTTCACTTCTGCTCATGGTGATCATGGGGAACACAGAAAAGACTGTTGGTCTAAAAACGGAATTCAAGGCCATCTAAGCTTTTTTCTCATCCTAAAAGATGATCTTGAATTGAAACTGCACTACAATTTATATATACATTATTTACTGCTACTATATGCCAGGAAGGACCTCAATAAATGAGAAAAAAAAATGAACACTTTCATTCAATAATCCAGTAAATATTTACTGAATATTTACAATGTGTTATGTAATATGCTAGCCATTGGGACTCCAAGGTGAACAAAAATCAGTCTTCATGGTATTCAGTGTAGTATAATAATGGACAGAAGAGAATATAGTTAGGAGAAACACCTCTCCTCCCTTGTATCAATGAAGGATACTGGAGAATATGTAAATGGGTATACCAGAAGGATTGTTCAGGGCAAAGCTTAGCATTGGATAACTGGGATAATTTATGTCCAATCTCTTTTGGAAAGAGTATATGTTATTCACTTTGTAAGGGCAAAGTCCTGTGTCTTCTCTCTTGGTTGTCCCCAGGTATAGAATATTGTGTTTGTGTGTGTGTGTGTTTACTTTATAACTTGTGTTTGAATTTCTATTATGATTTCTTTGACTTCTGTTGTAAAACTCCATTTATCTAATTGAGCTCAATACTGTGTAGCTATATCCAGCCTGAATTAGGCTGCCAGCCCAATACCTGATGATTGAAATTGGGATGATTTGCACAATTTTAAGAATTACCCTTCTGTTTATATTCCTAACACAAAAGTTCATGGTTTATAAGCAATCATAGTGCCACTTGGATTATAGTCTTTAAAGAGGATACAAAGTCTGTTTGAATGTAATGAACCTGGTGTTACCTATCAGGAAGCCAAGCTCAGCTCACATTTCAATAGGCCAATGTGGGTACAAGGGATTTTCGACTCAGGGGTGTGGTACAATATGCAGTAGGAAAATCTTGGACCAGAAAAGTAGACAGGAACATGGGAAATTTCACAAAAAAATGTATCTTCAGTGTATTTACTACTTTTATAAATCAAATGACAGTATGTAGAGCTCAATAATTAATTAATAAATAGTTTGGTTGGTGATGTGCAATAGCTAGAGAAGACGATGTAAGGTACATAGTATTTTATATACCTAGATCTAGATCTCACTACACCAAATCAAGGGTATTTTTTTTTCCTGCTTGATTTAAAACAGACCTCATTATTTAGCTCAGAGAATATGCATTCAGCTTGAGGGAAACAAACCTCCTAAAACATTTTTGAAATATTGCCTATGTTGCTTCAATGGAATTTTCCTTTTCTTATGATTCCATTCTGTTTTTAATGTCTGTGCAGTATTGTTATTAGTTGTAAAAGAAACTAAACTGGTCAGAGAGTCCAGGGATTTTACCTCTTGCCAGCTTCTTGCCTTCAACTTTAAAATAGTGAAGGATCATTTGAAAATTGTTTTAACTAATATGACACTAGTTACAAAGATAATGCTTGGAAGAGGGAAACATTTGCATTGGTCCTATCACTTGATGCTTATTAATTGGGCTTGATTCAGAATTCAGAGTTTAAGAGCACAGTTTACTACTAGAGATGATCTTATGTAAGTAATCTTGTTGAAGATCATAAACGTCGGACCTAGAGACCAGAAGAACCTGAACCTAGGAAGCCATTTCTAATTCATTTGAGCTTGTTTTTCTTTAGAAAGGTTTCCCTAGGGATATCTGTGATTCTGCAGGATTTCTTTATTGCACAACTCCAGGGGGAGCTGTTCATGCTGAGATCTGATTTGAATAGTGGCCCTTGGAGTTGTGCAGCGACTTAAAGTTGTACACTATCTTTCCCCCCACTTTGCTTTCTCATTGGTGGTGATGTATTTCTTTCTGTTCAAGTGCAAGTTGCTTGAAAATGGTCCCTGAGACTCTTTTGTCAAAGAATGCAGAGATCCTAGACAGTGGCCTGGAAACACAAGGAATACAATTTCTTTGAAATCCTAAATTTTAATTGCACCACGTTCAATTAAAATGCATGGCACCCAGGAAGGTGATGACCTGAGCAATATGCACTGCAGCATGGTTGGCTTTAGGATGTCACATGACTTGTCAGTTCAGTGAGAGCATCATGTTGGCTCTATTTTACCATCTTTGCTGCAGCATTATCAGTACCTCAGACACTTACCACACATCTCAGAGATACACGGTGTGAATCGGAGGGTCCAATTTGGCCCCTACGTATGTCCCCTCTGTGAAACTTTTCAGGGGCCTGGCCCTTGATTCCAGCCACCAATATCTGCAACTGAAGGGAATCAAGCAGCGCTAGGGTTCTGAAGCTATGACCAAGAAAGAAAAAGAGAGAATTGAAAGCGTTCCATCCATTTTATTGGCAATGAGTCAAGGAAAACAGTTTAGAAATATTTGTCAGAAGAGGGGCTCAGGAAGTCATGGTTACTTGGAAGGTTTATGGCTAAACTCTGCTTGCCGTTATCCAGAGATAACCCAAACAATTTAAATTATATAAGCCATATGCAAATAATTCAGGGCAATGTTATAGGCATTCCCTCAAACCTCCTGTGCTTCACTTGGCTAAAACCAGAAAAAAAAAGTCTGTGACAATTACTAGGCAAATGCTTTAAATCAGAGAATTCCATGTGATTTTACTCTTGGGTTGAATTTGCATTTATATGAATAGAAATAACAAATGTGTATTTGCGGGATGGATCCTGTCTGTTGTTTTTTTTTCAATTACACATATTAAATCCCTTGGCTTTCGTCCCCCCCCCCCCCCCCCCCCCCGCCCTTCTTAGTCCCTCAAGGTAGTTCATCACTTGAGATTGTTTTAAGGATGAATATTGAGGCAGAGAGAATCCAAAGTGGAAGTTAGAGCAAGTCAGTGGCAGAGCCCAAGGGTAGAGACCTGAGAAGACCAGCTTTAAGTCATGCTTTTTAACATTAGCAGCTTCGTGTGGAGAACAGAGCATTACAGCTAAAGGCTTATTCAATTGTTCTGCCTTTTTTTAAATATTGCTAGAGGACCTTATAAAGGTAAAGTGTTTTAATATATTCATTATACACACACACACACTCACACACACACACACACACACTCACACACACACACACACACACACACATACCATTACACGTATATATGTGTTTATAATTACTTTTCAAAACAATCCCATGAGGTAGATTTGCACATTGCTGTGTTTCTGGGTCACATAAGAAACTGGAGCATGGCGAGGTTAAGTGGTTTGTCTGGTAACTGTGAGCAGAGCTGTGATTCACATATAGAGATATAGGCCGAATTTCATCCTTCCCGCTCGCTAGTAGTAGCGAGTGATAGAGGTTGGTGGGCTTTCCTGGGTTTCATTCTATAAAAGGAGCTGTGCCTTTGGAAGTTGGTATATGTATCAGAAAGTGTTTGGGTTGCTGGGAAATGGGTCACAAAAATGAATGCAGACTCAGCCTAGCAGGGTACTACCTCTCTAGCACATCAGTGTCCTCAACCCAGCCTCATGGGCTATAATGGGGTTTCCTCTGGCTTCTCCCACTCTGTTACATCTGGCAAAGACTCAGGTGGCATAAAGTGATAGGTTTGTCCATGACACCCAGAATGAATCCTGCCCATTGCTCCCCACCCCACCTCCCATTCCCATTTAGTTGAAACGAACAAATAGATAAAGTGGCCATTGTCAGATTTTTATGTTCATAAATATTTGACTTAAAGCACACAACACACAAAGAAACTTGACAGTTTTGTAGAAGCCTGCGAAATTACCATGGAGCTAAAAATTAAGAGATGTTAGCTTTTTCCCTCGTCTCCTAATTTCGGTACTGGAGGTGCGGAAATAGATTTAAAAGACATTTCAACACAATCATAAAGGTTATATTAAGCTGTTGAAAGGAAAGATGGAAAGTTGGTTGATCATTCATGTCAGGCGAAGGGCTACTCAAGGAGATATGTAGTGTCTGTTTCTTAGTGTGGCTCCAGTGCAGTGAGTTATTATTTTGTTCGTAGACCACTTATCAAATAAAGCACATTCTTACCTCAGTAATATCCATGTGAGCAAAGCAAGAAATCAGGTTTATTATCAGTTTTTACATTTGGAATCTGAAATAATAATGGTGATGACACTCCTAACATTTCTACCCTTGCTGTGACTTCTAGCTATTTATTGCTTCCCTACCTTACACCAGGTACTGTGGAGGCATTTCCCTGTGATCAGAAGTGGCTTATGTCAAGTCCTAGAGCAGGTTTTTTATCAGTCTCTGGTCTGTTTCCTATCTCCATGGCTCCCTTTGCATCTCATGATCTCAAGGTTTATACACATGCTTTCTGAAAATTCCTAAAGAAGTAGATTTCATTTTCATTCCCTAGTCTTACCCTACAGAGAATTGCAAGTATTATGGGATAGCTCCTTTTGGAGGAAAGTTGAAAGACTGTGGATGGCAGAAATATAACATTAGTGCGTGAGTGGAAATACTATAACACCGCAATTGGATATGTTACTATAGTTTTCATTTCCACTCATCCTTTAAATCTGATAGTTAGTATAACTCTGGGAACCTGAACCCTTGGCATTCAAACCTGTTCTATTTCAATCAGAAAACTAAGACATTCGTAGCTTCCATCGAAAGTTCTGTTTTGGTGTGGATTCTCCCCTGGACAGTTGGTAATGTCAGAAATTGCTTTGGTTGTAATGTCCCATGGGGCACTTGTAGCTCTGACTTGCCTTAATGTGAAACAACCCACTTCTGCAGAGAGCTCACTTAAGAAATAGCTTTGTTTGACATCTGCCTACTGAAGAGTTCACCCTCCCTGAAAAATAGAACATTTTACTCACAGCAAAGTTGATTACCTGTGGAATAGACCTAATATTCCAATACAGAGAAAATGCAAAATTGCTCCTTTTATTTTCACATTTTCCCACTGTGCCAGAACAGATGACCCATTCCTCTATATGTTTGGAAGAAGGAATGGCATACTAAGGAAAAAATAACTTGATATAAAAGGCATTTGCTACTTTCAAGTAATAATTATTTGGCAGTGTTTCTTCACATCCTCAGCAGAAAAAAAAAATTTGTCCTGACACATTCCACATATAACCAGAATGTGCACACAAAAGTCCTATAGATATGCGCTAGTTAGGTAGGTCCTGCTGGCTGCACTGCTTGCATTTTTCATGTTTTCTGTGATCCCAACACAATTCAATATTTGCAGAAGTGTTGGTTGGAAGGTCCATAGGGAATAACCACTTTCCTTTTCAATCTTACTGAGTCTTTGGGAAAGTAGCATGATCAATGCAAAAACACAATAAAGTTCACCTTAAAAATGAAAATGGAAATACCCTACATTTAGGAAACATTAAAATTGCTGTGTGGGTGGCAGTATTAAACCACCCCTATTGTAGACATTACTGTAGTTTCCATTTCCACGTATTCATCCTATCATGATTACCAATGCCGCTAACGAACACACACACAAAGTTAATATGGCTGTTTAAGCAATGGTGTAGAGGCTCCAGGGTCTCTGTTTTATATGGTTGTCATATTAATGTTGTTTTAGTAACAAGCTTTACTTGTGAGTATGCATACATTTTATGCATATGTACACCATTAACCTACTATGGGGTAGAAAAAGATATAACCAGGTACTTATGGCACCAATTTATTTTCAGAACTTGCACAAGTTATGTATAATTTACTGAAATTGGTTTCAGTCTCAAATCTTTTTCTTTATCCTCCCGGTACCTGACTGTTCCATGTCTGATTCCCTCTTCCAGTGCTTCTTTCCAGTGTTCCTCTGTTTATTCCCACAGGTAGAGGTGAGCCCATGAGTCAGGAGAGGGTGGCCAGATCTGCCCATCTTTCCAGCTTCATCAGTGCTAAGACTGTGTTTGTAATAAAGGACCAGCTGCTCTGGCATTGAAGCAGAGATAAATGTTATCTCATGTGTATTGTAAACAAATGGCTAAATTGGGGGATCAGTAGTTAATATTAGAAAATGAGGACTCTGCCATCGTTCACAGCTGAACTCAATAGCAATCTCAACCCCCTGTGCTTTTGGCATTCGCTTGCCCTCCTCAAGGAATAATTGCTGGTTGTCCTTGTTGCTCATATGCCACAAGGCCAGGGAAATGGTGGTGCTGTCATAACTTGTACATTTTAACTAAGAAAAGGTGAGCTGTGAGAGAAAGAAGTTTTGGCTTGAACCCTGCTTGGCACAAATTCCTTTTAGAAGTACTTTGCAAAGGAAATGGGGACCTAAGTAGAGAGTCATTCCATTTCTTCCCTGCATGGTAAGTTATTCTCTGAACTACAGTAATTCTCATGACTTTGACATAGTTATTGCTATTTTGGCTGCTGCCACTGCTATCTAAAGAACAACCAGTTTTGGAAGATGCTTATGTTTTTAAACTTCAGATGTTATTGAATCTACTGATTTGTGTGACTTTATGACGGAGCCTTCTGGAACCACTGGTCCCTCACCTGTGGAAGGTGAGGGATGAAACTATCATGTATCTGAACTTAAGCATGAATCCCTTTAACAGATGTGCATGCATGATTTGATAATCCATTGATCTGAGATATAAATTAAAGAAACCATAGGGACTGTTGGACTCCCTCAAACATTATAGTGATACCCCCCTGTAGAATCAATGCAATAATGAAAATGACTCCATACTTCCCTGTGAACTCAATTTGTAGAAAATGTTCATAATTGCAATATAAAACTGTAATGAAACAAAACCTGGGCCTAGTAATGACTTTGGTATGAGTCCTTATTGCCTCTCAAGCTTTTCCATATTGTCTCTATGGCTTCCCCTGGCTAAAGATGTAAAACAAATATGTATTCTTGTGTACTTGGAAGAAGAAAACTTCTTATAAAAAATACATTCAATGAGAAAACAGATTTTGGTCATTTAGTTTCTGTTGACTGTTTCAAGTTAGAAAAAAATCAGAAACCCCATAAACCAGGAACTACTAATAGTTAAGGCAAACGGTAGCAGTGAGATACTGAAACTGTTAGATTCGCTAGCAGTGCCTTGCCCTGGATTCACAACACCCACATTCAAACTCCCAGCTCTTGAATCTGTGTTTGGGCCAAGTCAATAAGCTGAGATTCAATTTCTACATTTTTAACACGAAGAAGATGGTAGTATTTGCCTCACCACACAACACATTTACTTCCTCTTTGGGAATCTTAAAGGCTGCCCTCAGGGACCCTGAAATGGTGACAAGAGCCTTGGATCAGGAGTCTGGCCTCTGATTCTGGTTTTGTCATTATCAAGCTTGTGAGCTTAGGCAATCTCCTTACTCTCTATTAACTAATTTGTTCACTCAAACAATGTTGATAGTGTATTTTATTTATATATACTTGATATACTGGGGTAAGCCCTAAGAAATTGCTATTATTTCCAGATTTATTGAGATGTAATTGACATACAAAACATGCAAATTTAAGATGTACAACATGTTGATTTGTTAAATGTATATATTGCAAAGTGACTTCCAGTGTTGTCTTAGTTAACACCTCCATCATCTCACACAATTAACATTTGTTTTTTGTGCTGAGCGCATTTAAGATTTACTCTCTTAGCAACTTTGAAGAATATAATACAGTGTTGTTAACTATAATCATGACACCGTACATTAGATCCCCCCAAATCTTATATGTGAAAGTTTTTACCCTTTCACCAACATCTCCCCACTCCCCCCACCCCACAGCCCCTGGTAAACACTATCTGGTCTCTCTTTCTGAATTTCACTTTTCTTTAATTTCCCATTTAATGATATATAGTATTTGTCTTTGTCTGACTTATATCACTTAGCATAATACCCTGTAGGTCCATTCATGTTGTGGCAAATAGCAAGAGTTCATTCCTTTTTATGGCCAAGTAATATTCCATTGTGTGTGTGTGTGTGTGTGTGTGTGTGTGTGTGTGTGTGTGTGTATCACATCTTCTTAATCCATTCATCTGCTGATGGACACTTAGGTTATTTCCATACTTTGGCTATTGTGAATAATGCTTCAACGAACATGGGAGTGCAGATATCTTTTCCAGATTCTGATTTCATTTCCTTTCGAAAGATAACAGAAGTGGAATTGCTGGATCATATGGTAGTTCCATTTTTAATTTTTTGAGGAACCTTTCATTCCCACAAGCATTTCCTTTCTTCCACATCTTGGCCCACACTAGTTATTTTTTGTCTTTTTAATGATAGTTCTAACAGGTATGAGGTGATATCCCATTGTGGTTTTTATTTAGAAATTGCTATTTTTGTAAGCTAAAATAACTACATATTGGTAATTTCATATAGTTTGAGCTAAGTAGAATTTTTTATCTTTTTAAGCTTAGGGGGAGAGACTGTATTACAGCAATCTATGCAAGGTAATTGCAAAAAAAAAAAAAGAACCTCAAACTAGACAAGAAATGATTAGAGAATAGTGGGGGGGGGGGTGGGGGGTAGTGGTGAAAAAGGGGCCAGTTTTCTCAGGTTCTTTCCTTTTGTTTTTCCCCTCTTTGTGCTAAATTTCTAGGTGGTTGTATATGCTCTGTTGTTGCTTTGACATCATGAGCGTAGGTTTTGACAGACTGCTTTATTCTGCAGTGATCTAGTTACTTGTGGCAAAGCGTTTATTTCTGGGCTTCACCTGCTAAGAAAGCTGTAGAGGAAGTGGTGTAAATTAAGAAGATTGCTCCCTGGTGAGAATTTCAAATAATGGAGTATTAAGAATAGTTGAAAGAACTAAGGATATTACCCCCGATAAGGGAAAAGTTAAGAGGATATAACAACTGGCTTCAGAAACCTGAAAGGCTATTGCATATAAAAGAGATTAGGTTTATTCTACTGGGGTTTAAGGTATAGAAATAGGACCAATAGACAGAAGTTACTGGGAGGACTGTCTTGTTTTTTAGATTTTCTAAGAGTCAGAAATCTCCAAAGAAGAAAGGGTTATCTCAAGAGGTTTCTTATTAATGGTGGATATATACCTGGTAGGAACTTCATAGAAGGGATTCAAATATTAGATGACCAACTGGTGCTTTTATGTTTTCTTCCAATGCTGAAATTGTATGATTTCATCAATTCTTGATCCTCCAGTGATGTCACAGGATCTACCAACAGAGTAAACTGGCCCATTTTTTGAAAACTATAAAATACTTTGAAAATGAACGATGTGAGCATCAGTTTCCTGGATGTGTTACTATTATTCCTATACCCAAGAGATTGATTCAAAATTAATGTTAAGAGTTATGAATCTTGGGATGCCTGGGTGGCTCAGTAGGTTAAGCGTCCAACTCTTGTTTTTGGTTCAGGTCATGATCTCATAGTTTGAGAGACTGAAAGCAGCCTGAAGCTGTGGAGCCTGCTTAGGATTCTCTCTCTTGTCTCTCTGCCCACCCCCCCCCCCCAGCTCATACATGTGTGTTCTCTCTCTCTCTCTCAAAATAAATAAATACACATTAAAAAAAAGAATTACATACCTTGCAATTGTTCATGAATAATAAAAAAAATGAGTTAATATTTATCACAGTGGGCTGAAACTTACAGGTCAGTGCACAATAACTGAATAAGAATGACTTATCCCTAAAGTAGAACAGGTATGGAAGATGTCATTTGTGTCATGAAGATAACTAGAATGATTTTAGTGCTAATATTCATTTATTAGTAATGCCAAATAAATATTGGCACTTTAAGGAAATAAAACTGAGAGTATGCTAGACAATGAGTGGGGAGAGGAAGGGTAGGAGGGCTGCCTTAGGTACAGGGGTCGAGGAATGCCTGCTGGAAGGGATGTCACCATCTCTTAGCAGCTCCGATAGTGAAATGGAGTCAAGGCCTGGTCTGACTGACAAACCATTTAGGAGCTAAACTTTCCAGGCAGAGGCCATGGCAAGTGCAAATCTCCGAGGCAGAAAGCTTACTTCAGGGAACAGAATAAAATCTAAGGTGGAGATGAGCAGTGTGAGATGAAGGATTAAGGGCAGCAGCCACCCACATCACACGTGGCCTCATAGACTGAGTTAAGGATTCCACTCAAAGCACAATGAGAAGTGATTGGAGAGTTATAAGCAGGACGGCAAGCCAACTATTGTGTGTCAAGTGGGTTTTAATGAGGAAAGAAAGCAATGAGAAAAGGGAGATCAGTAGGAGAAATCGGCCAATTTTCCAATCCCTCTTAGTTGGTTTTATGATAATGAGTCAGGTCAGGAGGGAATTAAGGTTGAGCCATCTATCAGTCTTATGCTTTTCCTTCCTTATATCAATAATGATGGCTTTTTTTTTATAGTAGGCTATGGTTTTGTCATTCAGTGCCTCAGACCATAATTGTGTATTTATTTTATCATACTCTAAAGAAACTAAGTAATGCCAAAGCAGTATTGTATATAGGTAAGGAGATGTCAGCAGAGAGAATCGATCTATCTTTATTTCACTCTCTTTAACCAAGTTTCTTTTTTTTTAATGTTTGTTTATTTTTTGAGAGAGAGAGAGAGGGAGAGCATGAGTGGGGGAGGGGAAGAAAGAAAGAGACATAGAACCTAAAGCAGGTTCCAGGCTCTGAGCTGTCAGCACAGAGCCCCACACGGGGCTCGAACCCACGAATCATGAGATCATGACCTGAGCTGAAGTTGGATGCTTAATCGACTGAGCCACCCAGGCATCCCTCTTTAACCAAGTTTCTAAGTGTTGGTGTAGCTCTGTATATCTGAATAAAACAAAACAAAAATGTATTCAGTTCTCTGGATAAGAAATGGTTCTTTTTCCAAGTGTCTGACTTTTTTCCCTGAAATGTTTCAATTTACATTCAGATATTCTGAGACAAAGTCGCGATCATCTGCTTTTGAAAATATTAATACTTCTTTCTGTGGCTATATAAAATATTCTGAGCTAATCAAGTGATACTTAAGCAACAAAATATATTAAAGTAATTACAGAAAATAAAAGTATAACTAATATTGATTGGGCACTTCTGTGCTGGATACTAGTCAAAGTGCCTTACGTATATATTAATACATTTAATTCTCACAGTAATGGCACTGGTGGATACTACTTTTATCCATGTTTAACATGTGAGGAAACGAAAGCAGAGACAGTCTTAGAAGTTTGCTATTAACTCCCCGCACAAGGCACTTACGAGGCCAGAGGTTTAAATCTTTTTTTTAACATTTGTATTCATTTTTGAGAGACAGACAGAGCATGAGCAGGGGAGGGGCAGAGAGAGAGGGAGACACAGAATCCAAAGCAGGGTCCAGGTTCTGAGCTGTTAGCACAGAGCCAGATGTGAGACTCAAACCCATGAACTGGTAGATCATGGTCTGGTCGCTTAACCAACTGAGCCACCTAGCCTCCTCTAGAGGCCAAAGATTTAAATAAAAGGTGAAAAGTTCCACCAAAATAAGTGGACATTTTTTTTTTAATGCCTGTGTCTCAACAATCATTTACTAGTAATCTTAACATTATCGACTGACTTCTGTCACAGCAGATGATCTTCTTCAGTCAGATTCGTTTGATGGATCCAGGAGTGCGGTAGGAACATTTGTAATGAAGGAATGCTAGGAGTGTTTCTGGGGAAAGGCAATTCTTGTGTGGCTGTTGAGAGCAGAGGGGTCCATGCCCAGGGCACTTAGGGAACTGCTACATCCACACCATCTTTTTAGGGAGGAGCCATATACATGAATATACTGAAGAATTTATAAAGATCGTTGTGAAAAATAATTTTTAAGCCCAGAATTCCCCACACTCATTCACTATGGAAACATTTTCCTCACCAAGTAATAGTAGTACTAATTTTTATAGAGCACACTTTATGAAATGCAATCTTTTGAATACTCTGCTAGGAGTTGCTTAATTTGGGGCCCATGGATTTCCTAGGACTATATGCAAAATTTTGTATCTGTGCACCTATTACACATACATATTTTCTACCTGCTTCAGATCCTAGGTTTATTGCCTTCCTCCGATTCTAAAGGTATCTCTGACCCCAAGATGGTTAAGAATCCCAGATTCTTAACTGCCAAAAAAACAGTCTGGGGAGAATGAAATTCTTTTTTAGCTAGTGTAAAAAGAATTTTTGAGGAGCTAATCAGCTCATTATTTATTTAAAATTAAAAAAAAAAAAAGACAAAATGCACCCCCCCCCCCCCCACCGCCCTTGCCTCCAGGCTTTTCTAAACACAAACCACTCAATAAGTGTGTGGACCTCTCTTGTACTTGGCATTTTGAAAAAGCCATAAAGTCAGCTCAAGTGCCCTTGGCTCTGAAGCTGTCAGTGAAGAAATGAAAATGAAATCTTTTTGTGTTCCTCTAACCTTTGTTTGAGCCAAGATTATATGATAATTGTCTACAATCTATTTAGCTTGATGGTCAAATGGCTTGGTTCTTTTAAATCAGCTGTAAAAAGTGGCATCTTTCACTTGAAGAGACCAGGGCGTGAGAAATGGCAGTAACAAGGCACCAATGCAAAACAAGTATTGCCCTCATGAGAGGATGAGACAGGTGCAGCCAAGGGACCCCGTGCTTCTGCCCACCTCGTGTCCTCAGTACCTAGCACGGTACCTGGCACATGGCAACGCTTACTGAATACTTGTGGAATGATTACAGAGTAGGTTAGGATTAGAACTGGGTCAGTTTTCATTTTATTGCCAAAAAAAAAAAAAAAAAAAAAAATCCAGGGAGTCCTTCTAGCTTAATTTTTTCATTTTTATGTACGAGAAAATCTAGATTCCTACGAGAGAAAAAGACTGAGGGGGGAAATTCTCAGAACTTGCCTGAGATCTAAGAATTTTATAGAAGGTAGGAACTCTTGGAAAAAGAATGACCAGAACCAGGCTGGGTCATCTTTAAAAACTAAGATATTGTTCTTTCTCATAAAAGAGCACTTTATGTGCTTGCACATTGACATTTAACAACTAAGAATAACTTGAATGGACAGAACCGGAAAACTGAGATGTACATGACATACAATCAAAGGGGACAAATGTAAGATTGTGGTAGGGTCTCCTCCCTAAGGAAGGGGAAAAACAAACAAACAAAACAAAAACAAACAAAAAACCTCAAGGCAACCTGCCTATACTTGTACATGACAACATCCCCCACGACCTTGTAACATGAGACCACCTAATGGGACTGCATGTTTGTGTGTTACTATATATGGGAGACAAAGAAATAGAAAATGTATCAAAAAACTGCCACGTGGGGCGCCTGGGTGGCTTGGTCGGTTAAGTGTCCGACTTCGGCTCAGGTCATGATCTCACGGTCTGTGAGTTCGAGCCCCGCGTCGGGCTCTGTGCTGACAGCTCAGAGCCTGGAGCCTGTTTCAGATTCTGCGTCTCCCTCTCTCTCTGCCCCTCCCCGTTCATGCTCTGTCTCTCTCTGTCTCAAAAATAAATAAACGTTAAAAAAAAACAAAACAAAAAAACAAAAAAACTGCCACGTGGTGTTCCAGGCTCAATTCTTTGGGTGTGAACCCAATTGAGCCATGCCGGCACGAATAAAGTTTCTTCCTAGAAAGAAAAGCCTCAATGTCACAACTCTCTGTGCAAGAAGCCTGCTGCAAGATGAGTTTTTTTACTGTTAGATGACAAAGTATATATTATGACAATATGCTTTTTAAAAATTGCTCTGTATGACAGGATATGGCAGGGTTCAGTGTATTTGAAATTTTCTTTTTTGTCTTTGTTCTTGTGTAATGAATAAATGATAATTTCTTTAAGCTTATGGATAAATGAGATAGGAATTTCTTAATTTTCCTGCCCAAGTTATCCTTAGGTCATTCTATCCACCATGCTTCCCTTCATTACTTATAGCTAAGCCCAGGAAGTAACTATTACCAGTAAAAGCAGACAATTTGGCAAAACTTGAGTCTTTTAAAGACTTGAGTAATTTCATATTAATTTCTCTTTGGCATCTCAAATAATTTCTCTTTGCATCTTCAAAAATAAATCTCGGTTTCTCAATTAGAAAAAGTATAGACATTAGGACTTCTAAAATGCTTGCCTTTTCTTTATTTTTTATTTTTTAGAGGGAGAGAGAGTGAGAGTGTGAGCAGGGGAGAGGGGCAGAGAAGGTAAGAGAGAGAGACCCCGAGCAGGCTCCCCATTCAAACAATGGGGCTAGACACAGGACTTGATGCAGGGCTCAATCCCATGACCCTAGGATCATGACCTGAGATGAAATCAAGAGTTGGACACCCAACCAACCGAGCCACCCAGGCACCCCAATACTTGCCTTTTCTAATAAGGAATCCTCACTTTTTTTTGAAACCATTATAAATATTTGGATATTTTAGGGGAAGAGGGGAAAAGCAAAACTTTACTATATTGGCAGACTTTTACTGGCTCTCGTAAAACCAGGAATGGGTAACTTGGCACTTCTCTCAAGAATGTGAATCCCCCAAAGGCTTCTGTACATTGACTCATGTTGTCACAGGGATCAAGCAATGATCAGACAACTGGGGTCATAATGAATTGAGGAGATGGCATGGGGTCAGGGGAGTATGGCTCAGATATTGGCATTGCAGCCTTAGAAACAAGTCACTACGCAACGATAGAATCAAGTTAGTTCTCTGCTGACAGAAGTCAAGAGAATATATATTCACCCGGGAGTTTACTAACAAAGTCTGGCTTGTTAATGCTTATTTCTGTATTGATATAATGTCTGACGATGCATCTGAATGTATTACATGTATGATCACCATGTTCTTTGAATATTAAAAAAGTTGACTTTGGGACTTTTCACTCGCATGCAAATATTCTTTATTTGTTTCTTATTTTTTAATTCCTTATTGTTCGGTGCATTGTGTCTTCAATATATTTAACATATCAAGATTTAATAAAACCCAAAACAGAAATAACAGTTTCAAAAATAGCTTCTTATTGTATAAAATAGCTATTATATTCATCTATGTGCAAGCATGTATTATCAAAGCTTAAATGGTCATTAAGTAGTGTGTTTTTAAAATTTGCCCAAATGTAGGGACATCTGGGTGTCTCTGTCAGTTAAGCCTCAGACTTCAGCTCAGGTGGTGATCTCACAGTTCGTGAGTTCGACCCCCTGTGTCGGGCTCTGTGCTGACAGCTCAGAGCCTGGAGCCTGCTTTGGATTCTGTGTCTCCCTCTCTCTATGCCCCTCCCCTACTTGTGCTCTGTCTCTCAAAACTAGATAAACATTAAAAAAATTAAAATTTGCCCAAGTGTATATTTAAAAAACAAGTTAGAATACTCCTTTGCAGATATAGTATGTGTTTTCTTTTTGATTATATGTTTGTCTGTTTTAGTATTGGCAATACATATTGAAAGTATTGTATGCAAATTTTCTAGCTGTTCTCTGGACTTTAATAAAAACAGAAGTAAGCTTGTCATTTTTAAACAGGAGAAAACATCATGTGTGTATCCTCACTTCCTATCTGCTGCCTTCTTAAAAATTACTAAAATCAATATTAATACAGAGAAAGTATAATCCTATTGATGCAGGAAGGGCAAGAGCTTGGATTCTGACTCTGTCTATGTCCCTACATGGGCAGAGTGACTGCTAGCAGTCACTGCCCACTTAATATCTATAGGGATAAGCAGCAACCCATGTAGTGTGGTTTCAGGAGTGTCAGAACTGATGCTCCAAGCAGCGATGCTGATGATCCCTTGCATTTGGGCAACCCGTGGTTATTGTGGGGCATCCAAAGTATCTCATGGTCATACTTCCTTGAACTGGACAATGAGCTGCTTTTCTGGGGAAGCTGGTCAAATTTTATTTGCAAGAGTTTTAGTAAGGATCCCTTTTATTTATGTAAAAACTTTTGTTGCTTTTGTGATTTTAAAAAGAACATATATTCTTTGGCAAAAGAGCAAAGCTATGGGAAAGTAGAGAAGAAAGAAGAAAAAGCAGGAAGTCTGGAATTAGTTAAGCTTGGGTTTAAATCTGTCTCTTTTTCTAGGCTTACATGCTCTTCTATAAATGGCACAATAAAACTTTGTAGGGTTTTGAGGATTAAATGAGAGACTGCATGTAAATTACCATGTTTCCTGAAACATGGTAGCTTTTAAATAATTAATACATATATTGTTATACTGTTACATGAAAAGGGCAGCAACCTATTATTCTACCACCAATTGCTAAACATTTTCATGTATTTCCTTCCACTCATTTTCTTCCTAGGCGTAATTTTACATTGATGAGATCCTTGCATATACTGTTTTGTATACTTTGTTTTCTTTAATATAATATAGCATCAAAAAGAGATCCAGTTTTTCATGAATCAAATTTGCAATGCTGTTAAAGATAACATTGGAGACAGAGAGTTAAGAGTGCTGTGGTACATTGTTGGTGAGAGTATTAGCCAGTATAACCTTTCCAGAATGCAATTTAGGGAATATATTTCAAGAGCATTAAAAATCATTTACCTTTTGACCTGGTAATTTTACTTCTATGTAGCCAGTCTCAGGAAATAAGGGAATGTATGAACAAAGACTTATGGTCAAGGAAGCTCACTGAAGAGTCATTTATAACAACAAGAGGACAACAATCATTACTGTCCACAATAAGGAAACTGCTAAATAAGTTATATGTCATTCAAAAGATGGAGTGTTACACTGAATTGATAGCAAGATTTACAAAGAATAATTAGTAATATAGATAATTGTTCTTGATATGGCATTACATGGAATGAGCATAATGCGTGACACCTCAGTGTTCCAATTTACTTTTTAAAAAAGAAACTGTAGGGGTGCCTGGGTGGCTCAGTCAGGTGAGCGGTTCGGCTCAGGTCATGGTCTTGCGGTTCGTGAGTTCGGGCCCGCGTCCGGCTTTATGCTAACAAATAGCTCAGAGCCTGGAGCCTCCTTCGGATTCGGTCTCTCTCTCTCTCCCCTGCTCATGCTCTGCCTTTCTCTGTCTCTCAAAAATAAATAAATGTTAAAAAAAAATTAAAAAAGCAAGTGTGTATGGGGAATGGCCTGGAAAAATATATGCCTAAATGTTAGCGATGATTATCTCTGACTGTTGAGATTATATATGAAATTCACTTAAGTATTTAGTTGTTTATTTGCTTTTCTCAAATTTTCTACTTTGAGCACAGGCTTATGTAAACATAAATGATGACTATGCATGTATACATACGTGAATGCACAAACATACATACACATATATACATATGCATCCATGCATATGCATGCATACTCACCTTTTACGTTTACATAAGCCCATGAACAAAGCAGAAAATTTGAGAAGTACAAATATATACATACATATTTGTATATATGAATGTATATATACAATAATATATGATGAATATATATAATATGTATAATATAAATATGTACATATACAAATATATACATGTATGCATACATATATACACTCACACATACACACGAAACAGAAGCAAGCATTATACCTGGAGAATTTTCTCATGCCATTAAATAGTCTTAAAATTTGTATTTTTAGTAGCTTTAGGGTTTTTCATTTTGTGGCTATACCATAATGCTCTTAATTCTTCTTGGTATTATTTAAAATATGTAGATAATTACAATGTGCATCTTTGCACATCTACTTTTTTTTTGCATTTCTAGACCATTTCCTTTTTGGGGCAAAGGCATCATTCACTCATGCAAGCAACTCTGGAAGGCCTGTGTTTGGGTGTGTGCATACACACAACTGGGTATACACGGTGAGGGGAGCAGGAGTGAGAAAACGAGACCGTCGTTTCAGATGGTGGAGAGAAATGATGTGCCACCTCTGGAAAGGAAAGGAAAGGCTTCTCTAATTAAAGACCACAGTATTCTGAGGGGGACCTACTGCTTGGGAAATAATGTAACCAGCATGCTACTGCAGACACTTCATGGTTTGGTTTGATTTTGTCTTTTATCTTGAACATTCTTTCCCTGGCTAGGCTGTTACCTTGTAAGACGCACTTGTGTTGTAATGGTTTTCAATGGGGGCTGAGAGTGGTCCTGTCCTTTCAGATGGTGGAGGCACCCTGTGCCTGCTTCCATCTTTGCAATTTCTCTGTTATGTCAAACTGATCTATTGACTTAAGTGGCCTGCATGTCATACTCTTGCATGCCTTTTGGTAGGTCTTACTCATCTTATATCTCCAGTGCCATGGAAGGTACTTGCCACGTAGAGGGTGCTCCATAAATGTGTCTTGGGACAAGCAACACATTGGTAGGTAGTGGAAATCCCAAGTGGAAGGACAGGATCTGACGGTGGACAAGTTTGTGATTCTAGGGACACAAGTATACCTGTGTTTCCTCTCTTCCCTTTGCTTCCTAATCACACAGATTTTGAATAAATCAGCATGATTTTCACATTAAGGCTTTTCAAAAGAACAGAAACTTTCACAAGCAACTTGCAAACCTGCTTTTTGGTACAATGCTCATCACACTTCACTGCAGTCAAGTTTTTTTTTTTTTTTTTTTCCTTTAAGCCTGGTTTAATGTGCTACTAGTGAGGAATGTTGGACTTCCTGTAACATCCAACATGCTTTTTGCTAAGCATGTGGCAAATAAAGTAGGATCCTTCCTCTAAGCAACTCAAGGGCTTTGTAGAAGTAAGTTATCCAATGTCAAGGTTAATATTTGCATTGTAATTTATAAATTAAAAGTGATTTCATCTACATTAGCTCACTTAATTTGCTGATTGCTAACATTCCTTTGAGGATAAAGCTGTTCATTCTACAGTTTCAGATAAAATTTGACGATAGAGTTCTACTGCAAAAAAGTAATCCCAGTAATGGTACTGCTATCAGATTATTTTCTATTGGGAGGTATTTGCAGATAGAAAAACTCTGGTCTTGAAGGACAGAGAAGGGGGAAATGCTATAAAGGAGAATGAACACACCAATCAGAGGGAAGTTTTTCATGATTCACAGTGTTCCTTGTTCTACTTCTGGTTGGAGGAAGAAAACTTGGCTCAGTATCTATTATGGGTCTCTGAAAATTGAGAACCCAAATACGGGCCAACTTCTCTCAACTTTTTCAAAAGTCTTCATCATCATCATCATCATCATCATCATCATCATCGTGTGTTTACTATGTGTCAAGTGCTGTCCTAAGAGTCATCTATGAATTATCTAAATCCCTCAAGAGACTTACGAGATAAGTTTACTGTTATATACATATTACAGATGAGGAAGCTGAGGCACTTTGCCCAAGGTCAAAGATATTCCAATCCAGCCAATCTGACTCCAATTTTCCTATCAATGGATACACAGCACTATTACTCTTAATATCTACCTTTATATACTTTATCACGAATCAAAATCATCTCTATTTTCTCCAAATATAAGTATTATTTTATAAATACACCTTTTATTGTATCTTTTAAATAATATTGTGTTTTGTTTGTCATTGGTGTACAAATGTTACATTCTCCTTTCTCTGTTTCAGTGTCACTAATGTTTCTCAGTCTTGTGCATTCATTTACTTACTAAATCCACTATGGAGCCTTTATATAAACTTCTTCCTCTCCTTGGCACCTGCCTCTACTTCTCCTTCATCTAGATAAGTGTTTCTCAGCATTGGTTGAACATTGTAATCACCTGGGGAAACTTAAACAGTAATAATGCCTGGGTCTCACCCCAAGAGATTTTGAGTTCCTTTGTGTGGCTAGGACATTATGAGTTCCAAAAGCTCCCCAGGGATTCACATGTGCAGCCAAAATTGAAAAACACTAGTCTGAACATTTCCTACTCATTATCACTTGCAGCGTCTCCATATCTCTCACTAGGGTTCAATGTCCCTATTATAATCCATCATAGCATAATATAACTCTTCTTCATGTTCTCTAGGACCACTGGAGTTGGTAGTGTCCACAGGGAGGAGGAAAGTTCTGAGAGGCTGGGGTACTGAAAACCAAGTGAAGAAAGTATATTGGGGAGGAGGGGTTGATTAGCTAAGTAAGTGCTAAGTATGCTAAGTCAAGCAAGAAGAGAGCAAACACTTGACCAATGGATTTAGTAATATGGAGGTCACTGGTAACCTTAGATAAGATAAACAGAGGTCATTGGAATGGTGGGAAATAAAACCCTGAGTGGAGAAGAGAGAGAGAGAAAGACGGAGAGAGAGAGAGAATTGTCAAAGCAAAACTTGGGGGTATGCAAATGGGAATGGATTTTAGCTCATTTCATCTCATTTAATCCATGCAAAAACCTTAAGGTTATTAGGTAGATAGTTAGAGGTAAATATTTATTTTTATTTACATTTTATATGTCATGAAAGTGAGGCTTGGGGAGGTCACTAACTGGTACAAGGTCACAGAGCTCACAGGTGTCAGAGCTGGGATCAAACGTAAGTCTACCTGCCTACAAAGCTCTCAGAAACTATATTTTCTTGCCTCTTGTTGGTAAGAAATATCCTTTTGGTGGAAGCTGAGTCAGCTCTCTATGCAGTTATTCCTCAGCTTCTTTTCTTAAATTCAAGAACCTGTTTGTCCTGCCAACAGACTTTCAGATTAAAAGAAATAAGTCTTTGGAACCTGAAGCTCCAACAACTATTGACATACTAGCTTTCTGTAAGTTAGTGACAAAACTGCATGTTCTAGTATCTCCTGACTTCAGGTGTCTTGGTAGAGCTCCAGCCCCCAGAAACAGGTTATTCTAAAGGTCTGTATAGTCTTGAAGGAGCCTCATGGCAGCTCCTCACAAACTGTGCTGGAAATGACTAAGAGTTGGTAATTGGAGACTGTGAGAGAGGAAATGAGTGTTGGTAGGTGAGAACAGCATTACACTTGATCCTTGATGTACTAACTCCTGGGGCTTTGTGGTAAGTGGAGTGATGTGCTGATACATGTTTAACAATCAGCTCCAGGGAAAAGAAGAATGCTTATTTCCAGCATTTGCCCATTTCTGTGGTGTAAATACTCCCACCATGGCTCATTTAAAACTACCAACATGAAATCACTAATGTGTGTCAGGAAGAGATGAGAACAGTCAACTCTCAAGAGTGTTCAGATTGGCTCCAGCACACCACCAGATAAGAAACAAAAAGTTTTTCCCTCTGTCTCCCAGTGGACATTCTCACTCATTCCTTGAGGGACCAAGCTCTTCCTGAAGCAGCATAATGTGAAGCAGTGTTAAGAGGTAGAAAGAACACTGTATTCAAATAACAGAGAATAGCGGTCTGGTTCTGATTCGGTCAATGACCAGCCATGTGGCATTTACCAACTCACTTATTTTCTGTGGACCCCAATTGGAAATGAAGCAGCTGGTTCTTTAAGGCTCTTGAGAGTTTAAAGATGCTGTGATGCAGTGGTACTCAGCCCTCTCCTCCATAGGTGTGGAGAAAATCTCCTTGTAAAACTGCATGCTACCTTGTGCTTTTGGGTTTCAGATGAAAACGTTGTTATTCCTCAGTAGCTTACCCATGCTGTTCTCTATCACTTTGGCCTTTGAGATTTCTCAAAGAAACCAGCAGGGATGTTTGAGGTTGTTCACGTATAATATTCCCAACAAGGCTGTCTGAGTAGCAAAAAGGAGCATGCAATCATACCAGATAACTTCTCATTCTGTGGATAGATAGAACTGCAGTCTTAACCTTTAATTTTATGGCTTTCCCATCTTTTGCTAACCCTTTAACATTATATTAACAAAAGATGGACTGGGCAGGGGGCAGGGAGGGACTTAATGCTCTTTATGATCTATTTTAACATTTTTATCTTTCTTTAACAAAATAAATTTGCCGTAAGAATTAAAACTGTATTTTATCCTTTTAAATGCAGCCCTGGATGATGTATATAACTGCACTGGCAGCAAGTCAAGTCTACACAAAGCCCAAATTGAATCTTCCTTCTGACTACAGCTGTGCATGATATTTTATGCAATTTTTTATGCTGGTCATAAACGAGGTGGAAACTGTGATTATGCCAATTTTGGAATAACACATCTCCACCAAAAAAGCGACTGCGAGTTTTCAGATGTGTGTATGTATTTACAGGATCCAGCCCTCCTTTTCTCATCACTAGATTGCATGCTGTTGACCTAATGAAAGATTTCTAGGTAAAGTGCTACAGGCACTTACCATCCCATTGCTGGGATTGCAAAAAAGTATCATGATTACCTCTTTTAACACTATCTTTTTTGGCAAAATGTAGCTTCTTTGCTGCTGAATATTCCGAAGTGGGGTGGGGTTTAGTTGTAAAAATACTATCCATTAAATATGTAGGTTAATCTATCTATATATCTATCTAGACCAAGATAAAATGGTCTAGAATAAATGGAAAGAGAGGTTTAAAAATACAGAAATTTGCCTGATGTTCAAACATCCTGCTTCACTGTGTTATATTAAATGGTGTCAAGAAAGAAGAAAAATATTACGTATAGAAGTTGATACTATTATGTTTCTTTTGCCTACACTTGACACAACACAGATGCTTTCTGGAATTCACACAGAGATTATCTTTAAGCAATTTAAATTGGAAGGCTTGAGAGGGAAAAATTAAGATGTTAAGTAAATGATTACAGAAAAAAATAAACCTCTGATATGAACCTTAACAACCGTTTATCCAAATTAACATGGCATTACATTTAGAGCTGTAAAGATGAAGCCATTAGCCTGAGTGTGTGTATATGGGCTGAACCATCAATCAGTTCTCACTGATAAATAAAACCCACAGCCAAAGATATTTGCTGTACCAACACCCTGCTGTCTTCCTGCAGACTACTTCTGGCAGAATGGCAGTCCTTTAAGTTGAACTGAACTGAGCATGCCATGTGACCGGCATATGGCATGGTGTCTGCCAGAAATAATATTAGGGGGCAGATTTCTTACATCTGAGAATTTGTCTCCAGAGCTTTCTGGAAGGTTTTAAGGCAAGATTGGATGACCACTTCCCAAGAGAACTAAAGATGATACTATTGTATTTGATAGTTTTTTGTTTTCTATAAACTGTAATTTCCCCAATAAATAGGTTCTTTATGAAGAAGTACGTGGCTCAACACAACCATCAATAGCAACCTTTACTGGTCTCAAAGTAGCTTTCCAGAATTCTAGGTTGAACATTTGAATGAATGAGTGAATGAATGAATGAATGAATAACAGATTTGGCTAGTTATCATGTTGAACTCTGTTCAACTCATGTCCTACATCTGAAGAACATCACTAGTGAGAATTTTCTCTGCCATGTTACGAGCGTTTGTATGTAATTCTCGCACTAAAAATACCATGAAATACAATGATGAGGAGATTCTCCAATCTGATAATGGTCTAATGGAGAAATGAATCATACTTTGTACATTTTCAGAAATGTTATTCAAGACTATTATTTCGCACCTTAGGCATCACCTAATAATCTGCTCACAAACACATTAGCTTGGTTTGCATTAATGTTGGATGTTCTTGATTGGGAAGGCTTGATTGATTGAATTGCAAGATGAAGGAAGTAAAGTGTGAAGGTCAGGTTAAAGGTCTAATGTGTATAATGATTGGAGAGACATTGTTGGTTCTCCTCGACCTTGAAGGACTCACTTGTTTGACCAAAATGACATTCATTTCAAAAATGTTACCATCGGTATTGGGACAGTTCTAAGGTTTCGCCTGTTTATAGCTGTGGATCAATCTTTTATCTAACAGAGCTAAATGACCAAGATGCCAGCTTCCTTTTCCCATAGAGCTTTGTTGCCTTTGTCCACTCCTTTCAGTTAGATTACCATTACAAACGATTCTATCAGCATTCAACCTTGAAAATCACCAGAGTTTCAGTGGATTCTATAAGGGATCATCCTTGAAAAACACTGATGTTTCAGGAGAAACTTTCTGGCACATATTTCACTTAGATACTGTAGTTTATGTGATCATTTTACTTCTAGCTATAATTCGTCATGCCAACCTTGATACATAAAGTCACAAACGATATAGTTTTCAGTTACATTCACATTATACATTCTTCTTGTGCCCTATCACTGTTGTATTGGGGAAACTACTGCTTTTGACAGCTCTTAGATTTGAAATTCCTGGTATTGGATTTAATGCATCTCCTCTTGAATTCCATATTTTGACCTGATAGCACTGGTCTTTGGTTTGTACCAAAATCCCTATTATTCATCAGCAAGCACCTGCCACACTGACAGAATAATTTTTAGAAAGTGCTAGTAAGTGATTTTGAAATGCAGATGACTCTTAGCACATCAGAATAGTAGGGCTACCATGAAGGTAGAGTAAACATGGAAAACAAAAGATCTACTGACCTGTTTTTGATTGAACAGGTAGCAGTACAGTTGCTTCCCAGCTAACTTGTTGTAAATAGAAAAAAAAAAAAAAAAACTCACTTAAATCCCTCTCATGTGCATTACCTGAAACTATAATCAAATGAGATCAAGACTATAATCAAATACGATCAAGTAAAATAGATGGGCCGTTTGTGAAAGAGGGATAATTTGTAAATAATAGGTCCCAAAAAAGAGAGACACAAATGGCAAGGGTAAGGATTAAGTTTATCACCCCCTGGAGGCAAGGCCAAAAACATTATAGATATAGATATAAATAGATATAGATATAGATATAGATACCTTTTATTTCATCCAATTCAACATCCTTACACTTCTAAATAATGCAGGATTTCATGAGATTATATACCTTTTATGAAGAAATGTATTGTGATAACTTTATTTCAGGTGTGTGTCGTAGTCTGTTTGGGCTGCCGTGTCGAAATACTATATAGACTGGGTGGCTTAAACAACAGAAATGTGTTTCTAGGACTGGGAAGTCTGAGATCAAAGTGTCTGCTGATTCCATTTTTGGTGAGGATTCTCTTCCTGGTTTCTAGTAGTGTTCTCATATGGTAGACAGAAATCTCTCCCTCTTCTTATTCTTATAAAGCCATAGTCCTATCAGATAAGGACCACATTTGACCCCATTTGAGGTTTCTGACCTCATTTAACTTTAATTACCTCCTAATGACTCTCTCTAAATATAGTCACGTCGGGAGTTAAGGTTTTAACATAAATTTGGGGGGGCAGAATTCAGTTCATAGAAGTGTAGTTATAAATTTTTATTTCCTGATTGCTTTAACTAGTGTTTACATGGGTTTAAAGTGTTATATTGGTGGGTAAAAAGTAAGACAGGATTCTTACCCTTGAAGGTCTTACAATAAAGCTTGTTGGCTTCTGGACTTAAAATGCAAAAAAGAGACAATAGACACAAAAGAAACATCAAAATAGGAAATAACAATTTATGAAAAGGGAAGACAAATTCATCTAGGCAGGGAGAGACAGGAAAGTGTTCATGTGGAAGTAACATTTAAGATGGGTTCTGAAGGTTGGAGAGACTTTTCAACAAGCAGAAACAAAAGTGAGGCTCTTTCAGGCATAGAGGCCAAAGGTATAGTATTTTCTATCAATGTTGTAATAAATTACCATCAGCTTAGTGGCTTACAACCACACAACTGTATTAAATTACATTCTGTAGGTTAGAAGTCTGTCATGCTGAAGTAGAATCAAGATGTCAGCTGTGCTGCATTTCTTTCTCAGGCCTTAGGGGATAGTCCAGGTCTTTCCCTTTTCAGGTCTTTGCCTTCTAGAGGTCACCTGAATTCCTTGGTTCATGGCCCCTTCATCCATCTTGAAGGTCAGCAAGATTGCATCTCTCTGACCTTAGCTGGGAAAAATTCTCTGCTTTTAAGGACTGATGTGATTAGATTGGGTCCACTTGAATAATCCAGGGTATTCTCCCCATCTCAAGGCCAATGATCTTAATTACATTTGTAAAGCACCTTTTGCCATGTAAGGAAACATATTTATAGATTTGGGGAATTAGGATGTGGACATCTTTGGAGGAGCCATTATTCTGCCTACTACATGGGCCAATGGGTAGAGCTATTGTAGGATTCATTCATGTATTCAGTTATGATCTATTAGGGAATGAATACATGCCAGGAAATACACTTCTGTCTGTGGGTGCAATGTTAAACGGTTGTGGATGGGGTTCCTACAGACTAGAGGAGCCGTTGGAACGTGTCCAGGAGGGTCAGTAAAGTCCCAAGTAGGATTAGCCTTTCAGTATTTACATTACATTAAACAGCCCTTCCCAAAACTGTGAGAAGGGAAAGTAGGAGTCAATTAATTTGCTACATAAAGGCTCCTTTTAAATAGGGGAGAAAAAAAATATCTGAACCAACAAAGTACCTTATCTGTTTAGCTGGAAGGATATATTAAAGGATAGGATATGGAAGAGACACTATAACTAATACCATTTTCTCAAGAGACAACTAGAACTAACAGAGAGCAGCTCCATAAAGAGGAGTTAGATCACATGAGGATGAATTAAATTCTTAATGCATAAAAGGAGTAAATTGCAATATCTAAATATTTTAGCAGAGCCACAGAGAGCCCAAAAGTACAAATAGAACTGACCACCACAATCTCTGATAGTCCAATTAGCTTACATCTGGATCCCATTAATGAGTTATTAGGATTCAAAAGTTTTTAGAATGAGTATCAAATGGCTTTCCAATTCTGAATAAAGACAAAATAAAATTGTAATGACACTTGGGATATAATAGACATTTAATTAAAAAGTAATGCCCATCAAAATTAAGTCAGGTGCCTTCTGCACCAAAATTGTATGTACTTTATAATCCTTTAGTTACAAATGGGATTTTATGTTAATAGTTCATAGTTATGTAAGATATAAAATAAATTTCGCTGGTAATAACTTTATTTGAAAAAAGAAAACAGCTGGTTTCCATTTAATGTGGGGCTCTGATCATGCATGTTTGTTTCCTTTTCTTCAAGACACCATCTTTAAATTGACTATAAAGCAATTAATTTTAAAAAAGTATAAATCTACAGTAATGAAGAGAATAGGGGAACCATCACCAGTAGCAAAATTTTCACAATTATCTTGATGAAGGAGAATAATTGAGCTTTAAAGTGGAGTGGGAAAAAAAAGGTATTTCTGAAATTAGGCAGTAAGGGGTTATAGCCAACCAGTTGCTATCCCTTTCAGGACCCCAAAGTAATTCAGCTCTTAGGTAAAGCAGAGGTGGTAGGGAGGGAGAGGGTATAACAAGGTGGTCTTCAACTCAATTTCATCCCCTTTACCGCCCCCACCCCCAATCCAAGTCTGCAACAGTGCAGAGGTCAAGACATTAAATACACACACACACACACACACACACACACACACACACACACATATATATAATTTTTGAGAGAGTGAGTAAGCCGGGGGGGAGCAGAGAGAGGGGGGGCAGAGGATCTGAAGTGGGCTCTGCACTGACAGCAGTGTGCCTGATGTGGGGCTTGAACTTGCAAACTGCAAAGTCGAATGCTCAACTGACAGAGCACCCATGCCCCGCACCCCACCTCCAGGCAAATTTAAAGTCAACAGCAATTTTTTTTTAAGTAGTAAAATTTTTCTTTAAAGAAATAGGAAAATAAAAACTGCCTTGGGAGTGTATTGGCAGTGTCTTAGGAACTAGACACTATGACAGGTCAGGTCATAAAGGTATTAATCTCAAGAGTAAACTGTCTAAATTTGGTTAAGTAGGAATCTTCCAACAAAATGAATGCCTTATCATCATTTATTCAACTGCTTTTCAGTTAATATGAAAGGGCAGTTAAAGATCTGACACACTTTAGAAAATTCACTGTTCAGATGCAAGTAGCTTATTTGGGAACTCTTGTGGGGAGGTGAAACTGGGAAGGGAAGGACGCCAGTAAAAACCTGGGTGAAAGTGGAGCCCCATCTCCCTGTGGAACTCAGAGTGATTCAAGTAGGAGTCTGGCATCCTGTGAGCTGCAGTACCCAGAAAATGAAAAAGAAAGAAGAGGGAGGTTGCGAGGATTGAAAGAAAGATAGGAAGGAAAGAAAAAAATACATTGAGAAAACAGTACTCTTTTGGGGAATGGTGAGAACTTTCAGAATAAAATTAAATTCTCAAGTACATTTGAGGAGGAAAAAACTTTATTAGTAAAAGAACAGTATAAAAAGTAAAATCAGAAAACTTGAAAGAGCTCTTGGAAGTGAAAAATAATTATAATTTTAAAAAATCCACGGAAGTATTAGAAGAAAAGTCCATCAATTTTATGAAATAAAGGAAAAATGGGAAAAAAATGAAATGGGAAACTCCAAGTTAAAACAAACATACACTAGTTGTATAGGAAAGGAAATGTGATTATAGTAAATGATGTGGTTGTTGGTAGAAAGCAAATGTTGTCAGTTATGTTTCAACATTTGAAATCATCCTGTGAAGAAAACTTGACAAATTATAAATAGTACCAACTTTGATCATGCCATACAGATGGCAGTTATGGGAGCTGGAAAAGGAAATGTGGGGTCAAAGGAATGGGGGTGGGGACAGTAATATCTTCTTTCTTCCCCAATAGGGAACTTGGAGGTCATTATAGTTTTGAGTAAGAAATGAAAGCAGCTGTATCATTTAAAAATTCAAAAAGGTAGTGGTAATTCAAGACCTTGAATTAACTGGCTTTTAAAACAATGTGAATGTAATATCTGTTAAGATATTTCTTAAATTACATTTTTAAAATGTGGCAAATAGCTGCAAATAAATTCTCTGAAACCTATTTGTAAGAGGAGGAGCAGACTAAACGCCATCTAGTGGAAATCTGGACCCTCTCCAGGCTCATGACTGTGTCTCCAAGGCTGTTGAATAGAAGTGTGTTACAGATGTTATACTTTAAGAGCAAATATTTTTGGTGCAATCACCTGAGTGTATAAGAGTGGTTATTTTAGGGTGTTAGCATGGAACATAGGCACAAGCTCTGGACTTTGGTTCAGTATTAGAATTCAGGGGTAAAGAGTCAAAAATCTGGTCTCAACACTGACTTGCCAAGGGACCATGGAAAAGTCCATTCATGTGTTCTAAAAAATTTCTCCATTATCTGTCATTGGAAAAGCATTATTCCTGTTTACATATATAAGGGCCAAATATAGGAAGATATATGAAAATGATTAGTGATCTTTATTGCTATGATCATTCTATATATGCCATTGTTCTGATTCATTAATTAGTAGATTTCCAATTTGTTTAGCATAGAATTAAGGACCCCAAATAAAATCCAATTGGATAGTAAACTCTATCTTATTATGTGGGATAGATAATGGCATTTGTCTTTTTATTAGAGAATTCCTTAACAATGTTAAAATGTCTGTGGTTTGAATATTGAGTCATTAAGGTTTTCAGATACACAGATTAAATATTACAAATATTTTCAATTACAGTTAATTGTGGCAATAATCTAGTTTAAAAAATATGCTTCTGCTATAATACTTATAGCTCCAAAGGAGTATATTAATCTTGACCTTGTTTATAAAATCGATTTTATATTTTGTAATTCTAAAATAGCACATTTTCTGGGGGACCTGGGTAGCTCAGGTCATGATCTTGTGGTCTGTGAGTTTGAGTCCCGCATCAGGCTCTGTGCTGACAGCTCGGGGTCTGGGTGCTTCGGATTTTGAGTCTCCCTCTCTCTCTGCCCTGCCCCCTGCTTATGCTCTCTCTCTCTCTCTCTCTCAAAAACAAATATTAATTAAAAAATAAATAAAATAAAATAGTACATTTTCCTATAGAGCATTTTACAAAAATTAGAGGAGAAACTCTAGTAATTTCAACCACCCTGATATAACTTCTGTTAATATTTTAATGTAATTAATGCAGGTAATAAATTAATATTTAATATATATATTAATGTTAATATTTTAATGTACTCTTATGCTATATATTACTGTATAGAGAGTATTCTCTTTATGCACTTAGATGGGCTTATTTTTTTAAATCTAGATAATAAAATTTTATATTCTATTTTCCACAAAATATTGTATCATGTCTTTCTCTATGTCATTATATATTCTAAAGAAATAATTTTACTGGCATAATACTCAAATAAATGGATGATCAATATATATATTAAATTTTACTGGTGGCATTTACATTATTTCTATTTTTTTCATATTACCAATCTACTATGATAGCTGCTATGATAAATAACTTACTATATAAGTTCTTCACTTCATCTTTGAAAATTTCTCCAGAAAAAATTCTTAGAAGTAAAATTACTGAGTCAAAGCAAGTGCTCATTTCTAAAGCTTTTGCTATAGAGAGCTAAATTGCTCTCCAGAAAGATGTATCATTTATGGATCAGAATATCTATTTCACCTTAGCCTTTCCAAGCTTTGGGTATTATACTTTTAAGAAATCCTTAATAATGATACAGAAGTTAAGGGTTATCTCATTTTGATTTGTATTTCTTTGATTACTAGTAAAATTGATCTATTTTATCTTTATTGGCCATCAGTATTGTGTGTGATTCTGTCTGTTCATGTTCTTTGCCCATCTGCATTGGTATTTTTATATTGTCTTATGGATTTGTATAACCTTTTCACATGCTAAACATATATATCCTTAATCTATCATACTTGTTATATTTGATTTCTATGTTTTGCTCAAATAAGAATCATTATATATCATTTATATATCATTTACATATGTCCATAGAAAATAGCTTTGTGAAAGATTAAAAATGTAAGCATAAGGTAATATTTTCTAAATTTTTTTTAACTTTAAATTAATTAAAAAAATTTTTTTAAATTTATTTGTTTTTGAGAGGCAGAGAAAAAGCATGAGCGGGGGAGGGGCAGAGAGAGAGGGAGACACAGAATCCAGGACAGGCTCCAGGCTCTGAACTGTTAGCACAGAGCCTGATGCTGGGCTCGAACCCATGAACCATGAGATTATGACCTGAGCCGAAGTCAGATGCTTAACCAACTGAGCCACCTAGATGCCCCCTCTAAATTCCTTATTAAACTGCCCTTCATAGGACCTTGTTACTATTGTTAGAATTAATCATGTATAATATTTCCATATATATTTTTAAAGCAAAAGAGATTGCTAGGTATGAAAATAAGTTCATTTTCTTCCCAACACTCCTTGCTATCCTCTGTCCTCACCCTACTAACCCTACGATATTTGGATATTTAAAAAATCTCCAAAATCTAATGTCATAGATTGGAAATTTGATTATTTAAAACAATCTTACTAGAATATGGGTCTATGGGAATATTCTTTATCCCTTTCCCTGCCCTCCCCCTCCCACCATTCTTATGTGTTGGCTTTTTTGGTTGTTGTTTTTCTTTTAGTGATTGAGAATGGCGTGGAATTAATACAGTGACAGAACATGATCCACAAAAAGGATAATTTTATAAGATAGTTAAAATTTTCTCATTGACATTTTCTGTTGTAACTCACATGCCAATTAATTTCTTAATTCATTAGCAATGTAATAGAAGAAAAGACTTTGAAAACACTGTGTAGATGTCTTTTAATTATGGCTAATTAAATACTGTGGAAGGACCTGATTATACCTTTGAGTATTTCTTAATCTGAAAAAAGAAAAGAAAAAAAAAAAAAAAGGCCTTGTAGTCATGAATACATTGGACAAAAGCTGAATTCAACAACTCTTATAAAAAAAAAAAAAACAAAAACTGCAAAAAAAGGAACAAATTATAGAGTAGCACTGGGGGACTATTCTCTAAATATGTGTGCAGATTCTCTATGGAGGCTTATGCACCACTGTTTGTTTTGGTTATTAGGCAGAATCTCAAGTAATCCCAAGTAGAAATCACACTGCTTCTGAAAATGGAGAGCAGTGCCAGCGGGTAAACAGTTTCAGGGAAAACTGATGCAATACTCCCTGAAGTTAGGAATGGATTTTTCCAGATGGCCACTGTGCATATGGCTGGGGGTACTGTGGTAGCCAAAATAGGAAACGAGAACACGATTCTTTCCAATTAAATCAACGCTGTCCTTGAGAAAAGAAATTTCACAGAACATGTCCAGGGGGATGTGGGCGGGTAAGAAATAGCATTCAAGTCCATCAAGACATCTTTAATTTAACTAATTATGATATCTTTTTAAACGTTCAAACCAGTCAAATTTATTTTGGGATTTTAGGAGAGCAAGGCAATGAGCTAAATGATGTGCTAGAAATTCACAGCTCAAAATTGGACTTGTCTATCCTTTTTCATTCTGGAACATTGGGTGAGTTACTTAATCTCTCTCTGATTGTTTCCTCCTGTGTAAAATGGGAATCACATCCCCAGGCTGCCCAACAGGCTTGTTGTGAAGATAAAATAATGAATGTTATGAGGCACTTTGCAATCATGAAAAACTGGATTGCATTTCCCAGGACTTGGAGGGAATAACCAATAATTCCAGTTCATGCTGTGGAACACATCATGGTCTCTCCTAGGGAAGATGTTACTATTTATAATGGGGTAAAGATTTCTAGCTTTGTTCAGGCCCTGCCCCCCTGACAAATTCTTTGGTGGTTATTCAATTCATCTTAATTAAAGAATAATTTACTGGCCTGTGTATAATCAGTCTGGCTGGAAACTGACTTTTGCTGGGCAATCTGGTTGAACTTCTTAGTAAATTTCAACTCCCCGAAACATTGCACACATATGCTGCTGTTACATAGCTTCTCACAAGTGAGCAATCAGATGAAGACTCGAAATACTTCTATATGGAGAATGGCCTGTCTTTGCAGGGCTTTTGATTCACCCAATGAGTGCATGGGTCACAGGTAGCTAATTTCAACACCAGTTTTTTCAACCCAGCTATCCCTTACTATTTCTTTGCCTCGTGCATCTTGTGTTTATCCTTCTTTCAGGGAAATGAAAGCATCAGAAGCTATTCAAAAATAACAAGAAAGAATCTATGTTCTTATTTTGAAAACTGCCTTTTTTGTTTGTTTTGTTTTTGTTTGTTTTGTTTGGTTCAGTATTTTTTTTACTTACCCAACTGGTCTTATTTGTACATAGACCCAGCTACAATTGGACTGGAATGTCAGCTGTTTTCAAGGTTAACCTGATAGGTCTTGTTTACCAGTGTACAATTTGGTTGACTACAAGAAAATCAATCTGTGCTCTTCCCCTGCAGAATAAGCTACCCACAGTTCAAGAGAGTAGAATTTCAAGAGAGTACCAGGTATGCTGCTGATCCTGGAGCCAATAGTTTAATACTAGGAGTATGCATGTAGTAGGAAGAAATCAACTAATACAGAAAAAATATAACAAAAGCAACATATATTTTATTTGTCCCATTTCTCAATGTTACTCCTTAGAGGCAAAAACTTTGTTTCTTCGCTTCTTTAGTTTTCCTCTAGTTCAATGTGTAGGAAAATTACTAAATCCCTCATTAAGAATGCACATTCCTGAGATTTATTCTAGTTTTGCTTAACAGAATCACTGCTATTGTGGCTGAGAATCCATAAAAGAAAAATCACAAGATATTCTAATGCCTTCTAAATTTTGAGAACATTAGCTTAATAAATTTTGGGCTGCATTTTGACTTTCATGCACTCTAGGCACTTTGGCCTTTATGGGTATCTTCTTCCATTAAAAAATATTTAAAATTATACTAATGCATTTTTTTTTACATATTGAAAAAATTGGTATTAATTTTACATCTTAAACTTTTTCAACCTAAGTTCATTTTTTTTTCCTTCTGATTACATGGAAAATTTTTTTCACAGGCCTCTAAAAGTATTGTGGGTGTTAGGCACTGTGCCTACTGTTTCTCCTATAGCCCAGAATGAATCCAGGACTAACCAACTTAGAGAACTGGCAATCTAATATTCAGAAAATTTAGATCCTAAGCATATCATATCTTTGGCATACCACAATAAAATCCAAGTCAAAACTTGCTAAAGTTCAGAAGAATCAACTCTGCATGAAAATATTGTAGATGGTTCTTATGCTTAGAGCTGGATGACTAGATAGGAAGGTGAGCAGTCATCTTTCAATGAACTTCTCAATACTAGCAAATGCAAACATAGGGAAAATACTGCGTCTCAACTTTGCTCCAGTATTACCATCCTATTTAGGTGACACTAACAAATGCATATAGTAACTACATACAAATAAAATTTTGTGAAGTACTAGTCTATGGGAATTTCAACTCTTAGGACCCAGTAGCCAGAGTCTGGCAAAGCTTCTTATTGGAAGCAGGAGAATGGGAGGGAAGGGAAAGGGAAGATGAAAAGGTATAGATGGAAGTTTATTATATGAAGCAGTAACAGCACACAAGAACTTCAGAGACGAAGCAAATAATAAAGACCAGCCTGGTGTTGTACAAAACTAGAGGAAAGACCAGAACTGGTAAAATACCATAAAATTAACAGCTGTAGATCTCTGTGAAGACTGGGTATCATTTTAGAGTTTTCAGAAGGCAACTAGCAGCAAACAATGCTTGAAAATGGTTATCACTCTGAATATTTACACTCACTCTTACATCTGCCATTTACAAAGTGGCTTACATAATAAGAGCTAATATTTATTGAGAACTTGCTAATATTTCAAGTTCAGGGGTAATATACACTGAGGCTGAGACTAGAGAAGAAGGAAACTATGAGGAATACTGTAGAAGAAATAACAGTATTTAATTGCTGTGGTTGATTGTTCTGTCACAAACCACCCCAAAACTTAGCAATCTAAATCATCCATGATTTCATTTATTTGCTCCGATCTTGCCATCTGAGCTGACTTAGCTGGGCAGTCCTGCTTATCTTGTTGGTGGTCACTCATGTGGCTGCTGGCTGCTGTTAAGCAAGTAAGTCAGTAGAAAGCTGGGCGTAACTGGGAATCTGGGGCAGCCCACTTCTCTTTCTTTCTCTGTATCTCTGTTTCTCTTTCTCTCTAAGTAGCCTCTCCATTTGTCCTTTCCAGAAGGGTGGCTTAAGGATTAGGTTTAAAGCTGAAGCATTCTTTCTGTTCAAGCAGATTCACAGGGAAGGGTACTCACAAGGGCATAAATTCCGAGAGGCAAGATTATGTGGGGCCACCAGGGTACCAGACATCACAGATGTTGGAGGGAACTTCTTTCCCACCCCACAGATTTTCTTCCAGGTGTTGGTGGCAGTTAGGGAAATACTGGGCTACTGGGCCAGTGGAGTGGATTGACTGTTAAATCTTTGAAAAATAGCAAGTTTGCCTTTTGGGAGTGAGCTTTTCCTGTAGGAGAAGTCCAGCATTGCTAGTAGGAAAGTCTGTATTATTGGGGGTTAACTATTAGCTACGGGCTAATAAACCTAAAACCATGCCCTCTAACTTGGTCTCTATGAGGAACTAAAGTGACATTTGGCTTCCATCCACTACTGTATTATTTTAGGGAAGAGGGATTCTATTTATAGTTATCCCTAAGGATTATAACAACCTGAAGAGATTCCAAATGATGGGATATGTGTGGTAACTCAAAGGAAAGAGATGAAGGGTAAATGATGAATACACTGAGAAAGGTACTCTATAACCTAGGGACAATAAATAATTGACAGAGTAATAGGACTTTAGATTCATATTTAGTTATAAAATGGAGGCTGATCATTTGTATACACCTCTTATAATTGAAGCCATGGTTACATGGTTTCAGTGGTCTACTGATACTGATTCCCCTCTTATCCTTATATAACCCTGATCTTGAGGACAGCAATATACCAAGGTAAAAATAATATTTTTCCTAATCTTCCTTGCAAATAAAGAGGCCATTTTGAATCAACTGACTAGTGACAGGTAAATAGAAGCTGTTAAATGGAATCATGGGGCAATTCTTTGCACACTGGCAGTAGAGGTAGGGACCTTGCAGAGCAGACCCAGATAGGAGGTCATTATTTGCTTTTCTGTCCTATTGGAATGCAGACATAATGCTTTGAGCTATAGTGGCCATATTGTGACCATGAAGTAAACCTGAACATGAAATCCATGCACTAAGAATGGAAAAGCAAAAAAGATAGGAGGCTGGGATCTTGATGAAATGATGGAGCCCTTGTACAGGCCTTCCATCATCTGCTCCCTGACTTCAGTTTACTTGAAGGAAACAAAGTACCCCATTTTGTTTAAGATCTTGTTTTTTATGTTTCTCTTATGTGAAGATGAACATCATTCCTAACTGACCATTTTAGTAGAGGAGACAAATAAAAGTATGCAGTTGACTTTTTTTTTTCAAGAAAGATGATGCCATTTAGGTGAATAGTTATTCGAAATCATATGGGAGGAATTTCTTAGATGTGCCTATGTTAGAGATTTCTCACATAAGATACAGGCATACTTGTTTTATGGTACTTTACTTAACTGCACTCTGCAGATACTGTGTTTTTTAAAAATTGAAGGTCTGTGGCCACCCTGTGTTGAGCAAGTCTACCAGCGCCGTTTTTCCAACAGCATTTGCTCACTTCATGTGTCTGTGTCACATTTTGGTCATTCTTAAAGTATTTCAAACTTTTCCATTTTTTGTTCTGGTGATCTGTTATCTGTAATCTTTGAGGCTAGTATTATCATTGGGGGCATCAAAATCCATGCCCATTAAGACAGCAAACTGAATATTGTGTGTGTTCTGACTGCTCCACTAACCAGCTGTTCCCCTCCCCCCCCCATCTTTCTCCCTTTCCTCAGTCTTCCCTATTCCCTGATACACAACAGTATTGAAACTAGGCCAATTAATGACCCTACAGTAAACTCCAAGTGTTGAAATGAAAGGAAGAGTTGCAAGTTTCTCACTTTAAAAGCTAAAATCTTTTAAAAGCTCAGATGATGGTTAGCATTTTTTAGCAGTAAAGTATTTTTAATTAAGGTATGTACACTTTTTAGACATCATGCTATTGCACACTTAATAGACAACAGTATAGTGTAAACATAACTTTACATGTGCTGGGAAACCAAAACATGAACTTGACTTGCTTTATTGCCATATTTGCTTTATTGTGGGAGTCTGGAACCAAATATGCAACATCTTTGAGGTTTGCCTCTACACTCTTCCATCAGAGTGTTAGCACTTTACTTTGTCTCATCTCTGCTTGATGACCTCTTCTTGTCAGTATTCATGTAGCACACGCCCTCCCTTAACAGGGGTTTCTGCTCAAATGTTCGCAACTCTGAGGCCTGTTCTGATCATCCTCTATACAGCAGTAGCTCCTATCACTCTCTATAACCTTACTCTACTTCTTACTCTTGACATTTTTTACTTTATTATTATTCATTATTGCCTCTTCAGTGCTTAGAAGATTATCTTACACTTAGTAGTTGCTCAATGAATATTTACGTAACCACTGAATCAGTAAATGAATAAAGGTAAGATTCATGCATGTATGTTTAATTCTAAAGGTTTTCTGATAAAACTAACAAATGAATGTATATATTAAAAAAACGTGACTAATAATAGCTCATTTCATTTCAAGTTGAGAACTTCAAATATACTGTCAAACTTCAGAGTGATGCTGTGCTTGTTAAAATAATGTGTCTCTTACAGTTGTTCTAAGTAACTGGTTAGTGTTTAAGTTAGAAGGCAATTTTTCAAACTTTGTTGATTTTTTGCCCTTCAATTTTATCTGAAAGAATAAGATGGCAAGATATAAGCCTCAAAAGGCACATGAAGGCATTCATAAATCCCCTTTATGTTGACTTGGCCACATAGTCCCCAATTTTTTGGGGGGGGGGCTGATATATTGTATATGTCTTTAGTAATAAAATAAACACAGAGCAATGGTTTACATTGACAAGAAATACATCTGCTACCTGATTTTGTTACACACACACACCAAAATCCAGTAGCAGATATATATGTAATATGCATATATGAATATGTACACATATGGACACATAACATATGTGTGTGTGTGTATGTGTGTGTACAACTTCCTTTTTCAATATCAGGATCATATTGGATGATTCATGCACTAATTTTTTATATATTATAGTCTGATATAATTCATCTTTAAATTTTAATAAAATCTGCTCGTGTTTCAAAATAGCCAGACAGAAATGCTAAGAAAAAGAAATATCAAGGGTTCAAATAGTTTTAGAGATTAGACCTTGAGGGCATACTTGTTTTTCTCCTTGGGTGGGAAGTTCTGGAAATGAAGGTCTTTGAATAACAGGCCTCTGATATTCCACAGTGTGTTGTGGAACTATGCACTTTGCTTTTTTACCTTCTGGGTGTCATTAAGTGGCAGAGATGCCAAGAATCCAGCAGAGCTCTGCTCAGTGTCCATGATGCACAGTGGTTGCTTAGAAGCTGCTACCCAGAGCCTGCATTTCCCAGCACTTCCCAGGTATCAAGGTACAGTCTCAAATTCTTGCCATGGGGATATGGGCAGACGTGATGGGAGCCACTGCCTAGCCAGGCCCATAAACATTTCCTGGTGATTCTTCACCCTCTTTCCTGGGTTGACTGTCTGGATTTTGATATGCAGGATGACCTTGGGAAACATGTATTGAAAAAGGCAGAGCCTCTGTCAGTCTTAGTCACATAAAGACTCCAGAGGAGAGCATCTTTTCCCACATGCCTATTAAGTTAAGCCATAGAGATTTCAGCTTTTAATCTGTTAAAGCCCCTATTACTACCTTAACTAGAATACACATGCTACAGCTTTAACAGATCTTTGGAGGAGGCAGACTGAGTAGAAAGCATTGTCCTGACTCCAGGATCTTTTGGAGAGAGTTTGTTTGAATGCACATCCCTAGGCTTCATTCTCAGATTCTGATGCATAACAACTGGGGTGGGGCCCAGAAATAGGCATTTTAATCATTACTCCTGGTGATTTTGAGGCACATTGGAGGAATACTGATAAAGAGAGTGGGTTTGCAGAAATGGCAACTGGGATTCTGGGATTGGTAATGGATAGCAGGTTATATTTCAAGCCAAAGTATGAACTGGATGAAAGTAAGTGGAAAAATTGTCAAAGAAAAGTTTCATACTGAAAAGTTTCATACTGCAGTAATGAGTACTAATACCTAGGCACCTATGACCCTACCATATTTCCAAAAAGGAAAAAGGCTCAAAGATGGGGCTACAAAAATGGAATGAAACCAAAAAGGAAGCACTTGACATTTAGAGAGGCAGGGGAGGATAGTTTCAGTGTAAACATTTACAAACAGAAGCCCCTTCAAGAGGCAAAATACAATTGAAATAGATCACTTAAAGGAAGCAATGGTTTTGAGGCCAACACCACTATAAACACCAATTCACCTATTACAGAAGAACAATATATGAAAAGGCAAGAGCTTAAAATGAACGATTTTTTTTTCTTTCCAATACCCTATCAAATAAAAATGTTACAGGCCCAAATCCAAAGACTATTCTTGAATTGGATCTTTTCCAGTGCTCTAAATTTAACCAGCTGGGATTCTGTAAGTACAAACCTATTCAACCTTTTGAAATGTAGAATTTGCTTTTTAATGGGAAATCTGCATTTCACCTTAACATGAAACAGACTCTCTTTTCCTCTCAAAGAAATATGATCTTTTGGTGCTATATAACTAGCACAATTAAAAGAAAGATTGTAGCAAGAGGTGAAAAGACCAAAATATACAAATCCACACATGTAATACTAAGGACCACTGAAAAATATACCTGTATTCCTGGTTAACACCAGGCCATATTGTGAATACTATTAGGTATTATTACCAACAAGTTTTCATTGAGAACCAAGTATCTGGTGAGAAGAGAATCAAAAGAAGTGTACTTTTAGAATAAATGGGTGATAAAATTATACTTTTTGTCTAAATGAAAACATCACTCAGTTATTGAAGATTTAATCGGTCAGCTACAATGTTAAGCAATAGTGTACAATTGCATAGGTTTTCTCTTCATTCATACTTCCTTTGGGAAATCAAGCACTCTAGTTAAAAACATCTTTGCTCTGTACCAGTGAAATCAGACGAAGCAGTGTGGTGAACATGTTCTTAGAAATAGCAAATTAATTAAAGGCCCATCAGTCTTCTGAAAGCTTGTGCTCCTGTAGATTGACAGGTCTGGAGACCTAAGCATAACTGATATTTGTAAAATAATACAGTACAGCACCCGGGTGTCACGGTCTGTGTGAAGATGCCTGGTATCTTGAGTAAATTTGAAAGCAAGTCATGGAGAGGAAGATATTTCACGTGCTTACAGCTATTCTAGTGCATCTTTCTGTTCAAATGTGTGGGACATTCGGTTTTTAAAATACCTGAACTGACTTGTTAGCTTTTTGAAATATTATTTCCTATAATTTACATGTTTTGAAACTGGTCATGAGGATTTCAGAAACAGGTCATGCTGCTTTTCCAGCTTGTATCCCTTATGCCTACAATGATGTAGTTTGAATGTCAATGTTTTAGGTGCATGCTTTTCTTTAGGAGAAATGGTTGTGGCATTTTCAAGGTTACCAAGTATTTTGATGGGTAAAATTTATTTGACACTCACAACAGACTCATGTGGTAGATGGCGGAAATATATTGGTTATCATTTTACAGATGAGGAAACTGGAACAAAAAGAGATTAAGCAATCTGAAAGATTGTCTCACTAAACTAGGGCAGTGAGGTTGTCTGGAGGTGGTTCCCAAATGCTGGTCAGCTGACTGAGCAAAACTGAGGTTTGAAAGAGCTTCTGGATTCATTTTCTTAGCAAGTGACAGAAAAATGAAATCATTCAAATTAAGAAATGTGTGCTGAGAAGCTACTCTGGAATTTTAGATGAAACAACAATGAGAAAGCACAATCCCTGCCATCAAGAAGCTCACAGTTCTCTAAGGCAAATATGGGACAGGCACGTAGCATCATGACTGGCTCAGCTATGGAAAATGGCAAATGGTGGGTAGAAAGGCCACAGTGAGGGGTCAGCAAATGACCTGGAGCAGGGATCAGCTCAGCAGGCTTTGTAATTTAATTTCGGCAACTTTTGGTGACTTCACAGTGGGAGGAAAGAATTGAAAAAGATTCCCTCCTTGACCAGACTTTAGTCAGGCTCCTATTATGAACCTTCTTCTCAACTAGGCCTTGACTTTTGGAGTTTCATCCTTATCAAATTTCTCATTCCTCAATTCCCCCGGGTGATATTTGATCACCCTTGTCTGCCTTTAGCAAGAATCTTGTCAAGTTTAGCCAGAAATCCCCCTTTAAATTTGATGTTTCCTTTTAGTAATGTTTCATTCATAGACCTCCCCTCCCCCCACAACCTGCACACAACCCTAGAAATCCCCACCCATTTATCTTGTATTTGGAATTGAAGCCAGTTCTATACCAAGGTCTCTATTCCTCTATGGAAATAGTTCCTGAATAAAATCTGTTTTTACTATAGTAAACCAGATAGTAGTAACTACTATTAGGCTTTGGTATTTCTCTTTAACAAAGTATTAGTAGAATATTTACCAATCCAGAGATGTGTGAAGTCAGATTAATAACAATTAAAAAAAACAATAAAGGATAACAAAAACCATTAAACTAGTCATCAACATTAGGTATGAAATATTTAGTTGTTTATGAAAATTCTGGATAAACCTGACCACTTTGAAAGCACCAGCTAAAGTCTATGATGTGTTAGACAGTAGCTCAGAAACAACTAAAGGCCTTAAAAATCTAAGAGTTGCTCTAGATGAAAACTTTGTTTAATGGGAAATGAGAGCACTGGTATATTTGTTACTTTTCCAGAAAGGTTTTCTACTTGAAGTATGCCCTTGAAAAGAAAAACAAGAAGAAAACACCCAAGACACCGAATTAGAAACTTAAAAAAAAAGTACCTAGTGCTATAAAAAAACATAGTTGTATAACATTTCAAGGATGAATTTTAAGCACGTTCAAGTCTTGAAGCAAGCAACACCTGCCTAGTTCTGATAAACTTTAATTTCTGATTTGACTTTAAGAATTCTGGGAGGAAGGGGTAAACAAAGCTGATCTGAAGAGTCTTTGAGACTCCAAGAGGAGCTGAGAGATGTTCCTCCAAAATGAAGGAGACTCACAAATATGAGAGGTTAAGAAAGACTGGCTCTGAAGAGGCTGAGGGTCAAAGTCATTCCTGATCCTCAACGGAGAAACTCTCCAGCACCATGCAGAGTGGAGTTTTATTGTTGGTTTGCTGCTAAAAAGTTTTTGGCAGTATAGTTGGCAACGTTTATCTGTCTTAAGTCATCCTAATAGCCTCGTGCTTACTCTGCATGGGAAAGCAGTTCACTTTTCTAAAAAAAAAAAAAAGAAAAAAAAATTCCAAACCAGAATAATTGAGAAGTTTATTTTCATGTCTATGAGAAAAAATTATAATATTTTATTACACCTAGGACTGGATGAATAATTGAAGGCATTGTAGCAAGAAACAAAGCTTTGGATAAGCAATTTACAGTATTCCCTGTTCATATGGGAATGAAGTTATGCTAAATAAGACTACTATAGTCTTATCATGTACTAATGAGGCTAATGGTAGATGTATTTAGCATAAAATATAATAGCTATAGCAAAGGGAAGAGGACCTCTCCACTGATTTCCTTTTGAACTTTAGAAAGTTAGGAATAGGATTATAGAATTTGTCTGTATGTTAGTTCTTTAGCTTAGGAGTTGGTGGTAGGAGACTGGTTCACTGTGGAGACAGAATGAAAGAAACAAGTAACATGTGGTGAATAGGCTAAGAAGTAACCTTACTTCAGAAATGTTTATAGGTAGGATAATAGATGTATTTTGCTGACTTATTTGTTATCTGCCCAGCATCTTCTTGGTGAACAACCTCTTTGCCATCTCTATAACAATTCTATTCAGTCCATGAGGCCCAGGTGAGTCCCCTACCCCACCTCCCTGCCTCTAGTACTTAGATGGACAGGTGACCAGGGTCCGATCTCAAAGTACTCTTTCCAGTTTCAGATGTGAACACCTGACTAAAGATGAACCAAGGAGCTCCTCCTTGGAAATTTTGCAACAGCTATTAGGAAGATCTTCCCTTTTTCATTGTGCTACTAGGTTGATATATGAAACTGCCAGAGGCATCTTTGCCACAAAAATTGATGAGTGTAGGAAGCATGCCTAAGAATAAAGGGAATAGAGAGGAGAGAAGTGCCAAAGGACAGAAAGGCAAAGAGACAGAATCCTTAAGATCATTCTGGGCCTCTGGGTCTAGCCTTGTATAAAACTACAACTGTTCTAGGATTTTTCAGTTATGTGAATTAACAGTTTTCCTTTGGATCTTGTCAACATGGAGTCAGGTTTTGTCAATTGCACAGACATGGCTGCCTAATCTGATGGGATATGGGTTAATAGGGATAATACTGTTGAACTAGTCATACTTATGTGAACCCTGCCTCTCAGAAGCTGTAAAATCCTTCACTGAGATACTCTTCTGAGGTGGCAAGGCATTGTTACAATTTGTCTGTTTTTTCTCACAGAGGCTAGTCTAACCTGAGCTAGTATAATTTTTAAAGTTAAACAGATGCCTGTATATTTAGGTGTATAGCACTTTAGGAAAATAAGTTGTGGATTTCAATATAGTTCTTAATTACTTGTCTTCCTCTGACAATGAGTAATAATAGTTTGAATAGTAAAACGATTCTATATCCCTGCCTTACTGACACAGGTTTGGCTAGGTGATTTGCTTTCACCAATGGAATGTGAATGGAATGTTTTCTCTTTTCTCTGCCAAGAAAAGTATGAGTCTCAGATAGGGACTGTTCCTTTAGCCTAGACTTCAGAATGAAGACATTATGAGCAGTAGAGTTATAGCCAACTCACATCCAACATGTAATGTGAACAGGGAATAATAATTTGTTGTAAACTCCTGAGACCAGGGCTTTTATTGTTACAACAGCAAAACCTAATGAACACTGACTGATACATAAAGCATAACAAGGCTCAAAATTAGGGAAAAATGATTATTTACAGTCAATAATTCATAATGGCTTGGCTTCTTTAAATGACAAATTCCTCTGATGCATTAAACTATTCAATTTACCAAAAACAAAAACAACAATTTACACAAGACAAGTGAACACATTCATCGCACAGTCCTCCATTTTCTTTCTTGGTTGTCTTTTCTGGGCTCTGGTTGTTCTGTATGTCTCATAGATACAGTACTCCATGGGACTGAACTGTTGATTTGGTAGATCTCTTTGATGTATTGTTGTTCTAAGCTGACAGCTCCTCAACTGCTCTGCCAACAAATGTCACGAGAGAAGGCACTTGTCACAGCAGCACCTCCTTTGTAATAGCCTTTTGTGGTCATGGTTGATGGACTGTGGAGTTCTTTGAACATCTGTTCCCCATTGTCACACATCACATTCTGAGTGCTATGCATACCAGATACCGACCCCTGCCTCTGGGGATAGTCATCACATGTCCTCTTGCTTCCAAGAGGCTTTATGCTGCTTAGTGGGTCACCTCATGTCATACTGTGCATCCCACAACTACACATGGAAAATCACTCTTTGACTTCTCCCTCTTTGATTTGTTCATCATGTTTAATTTTCTAAGATCAGCTGTCATCATGCTTACTTTTATCCCTCTGATATTATATTCCTAAAACCCTAGAGTATTCTCAGTTATGCTTTTCCTTTCATATCTTTGACAAAAAAAAAGTGTCAAAAAAAACAATAACTTTTTATCAGTTGCCAGAGTCCTACAAGTTTCAGCTATTTTGTAATTAGGAGGGAACTAGAAAGTAAGGTTGGAATGCAAGAGGAAAAGGGGAGAAGGAAGCTTATTATGTGTCTATTATTGGGACAGGCACTGTAGTGACTAAAAAGTAGATCTAATTTTCCCTATTTTATACGTGTGGGAATAAAACTCAGAAGGTTAAGTAATGTGACCCAAGGTGTCATATGTAATGGAGGTGGGATTCAAACTTACTTGTATCTGACTCCAAAGTTCTTCCCTCTCTTCTGTGTGATGTTATGTCTTAGAATTAGGAGGAAGAAAAATCTCAGGGCATGAAGGGGAATCCATAATGTAGGGAAAGTTACTTCAGCTTCCTAGTTAATGATGGAGTTGAGAAAAATTTACTCAAATGTATCAGAGCATTCTGTGAATCTAAAATGGTTGACCAAAAGCACATAGTCTTTATTCTATTGAAGAAAAGCAGAGATGTTTCTTTAATTCCATGTCTTTCTTCTATCAAGTTTTTGGCTCAGGAGTCATCCTCTCCTGTTCCCTGGTGGAAAAGGTATCTTTTCTCCCCTCCAAGTTTAACCCATTACTTCTGCTAAGCCTCCTAAATATCTTCATCCAGTCAGTCCAAAGAACCAAACATTATCCCTTTCTTTTGCACATTTAATTTCTTCCTCATTATCATGTCCTTCCCTGGACAGGTAACACACTCAAGACTCTCACATATCACCTGCCATGCTTTTATAGGCTTGCTTTAAAAAAAAAATGGAGGCAAAATTCAGATAACATAAAACTCAACATTTTAACCATTTTAAAGCATGCAACTCAGTGACTTTTAGTGCATTTATAAGCTTGCCCAATCATCACCACTGATTGCAGAACATTTTCATTACCCTAAAAAGAAATTGCATACCTATTAAGGAGTCATTCGTTCTCTGTCCCCACCCCATCCCCCACATAGCAATCACTAGAGTCAGCTCCTATCTTTATGGATTTACCTATTCTGAAATTTCATAGAAATAAAATCATATAAATACGGCCTTTTGTATTTGACTTCTTTCACTTAGCAACATGTTTCCCAGATTCATCCTTGTCACTACAGAGCAGCTTTTTAAAATATGTGGTCTAATGACATTGATTTCAACTCCTGACCTTCATGCCCTCTGTCCATTTTTGACTTCCCTCACCATAGCATTCAAACGCTTAGCCCCTTCTTCTTCCTGAACCTCTCACCTTCCTGGGCATTAAATGTTCTTGAGGTTCTTCTGTAAATGTCTTTTCAGGCTCATCTTCTTTCACCTGGCACTTACATAGTGATATTTTCTAGCGTTACAGCTGGGGTCCCTTTCCCATTATAATCTCATTTCTATTGTTTATGTCATTTCAAGGCTTCAACTGTCACACTTCTAATCAGTATCAATAGTAGTTACTTATTTGGTTGACTACCCAGTCCTCTTCTCCACCCTCCCCACCAACCCTTGAATCTCTCAGGCTTGGTCCTTCTCCCTCCCCCATCCATATGGTTTAATGAGCAGGATATCAGCAGCCACAATCCTGTGACATGATTTGCTCAATTGAATGGTCATGGTAGGTATATGACCTACACAGGACCAATCGGAAAAGTAACTTAGAAATTTGTAATTGGAAACAACAAAAAAGAGATTTCAATTTATTCTTTTTTCATGTGCCTACCTGAAGCATATGGAGCTGGTAGCTATCAGAGGTCATGTTTTTAGCATGTGGCTTAAGAAACCAAAGAGGAGAGAGGATATGAAGAGAGTGAGCCCTTACAAGCTCAGGTCTGCTCCTGGAGCTTGGCTGCATCCCTGCCCTTGGGATCCAGCTCATTCATTCCCAAATATATCATCAGCTCAGAATTTATGTCCATTTGCCTCTGAAAGCTCCACTCAGCTATTTGTGGCAGAGAGTGACTGGATAAAGCCTTTTTCTTCTTTTTCAGATACACAGCTAAACTATTCTCAGCTGCCTTTCACCCTACTAATCCCTTACATTCTGTGACTAGGTCTTATGAAAAGAATGTGACTGAAGGTGATATATTACCTCTGGTAGTAAGTGCTTAATATTAGGTTTGCTTTCTTTACTTTTTCTCTTCCCCCATCTAGTGTGGGACCCTGGCACGGTGACCTTGAAGCCATTCATTGAAGATGGTAGGCCCTAAATGACTGCGTGGAGCAGATAGCCCTCCATCCCAAGACCAACTCAGCAAGAAATACATTTGTATGGTGTTAAACCTCTGAGCTTTGGCAGGTTTAGAATAATAATTATAACAACATTCTTTACCCCGACTAATGTGTTGTCTCACAGCCACTCAAATTCAACATGCCCAAACCAACAGTTATAATCTTCCCTTTCTCTTTAATGCTTCTTATCTTACCAAAGGTCTCCAGTGTTAGAAAGAAGCTGGTATTCCCTCCTGAGTTTCTCCCTTACTCTCACAAGACTACCATACTCACATGTCCAACACTAGCTGTAGGGGGATAGCATACCAGCCAAGTGTCCTACAATATAACTCATTTCTGACACTCTGTACCTGGAGATAGTGTCGGCTCCCACAGGATAAGGGCTCAGTCCCACAAGACTCCTCCCACCCTTCAGATCCCAATCTTAAGTCTAGGTTATCACTTATGCTTCTGACCAATTGGCTATAAACCTGAGGGTCACATGACCCCCTCCTCTGGTTCAATTAATTTGATAGAACAGCTCACAGAACTCAGGGAAACATTTCTTATGTTTGCCAGTTTGTTAAAGGATATGATAAAGGATACAGATGCACAGACAGATGAAGAGATACATAAGGCAAGCTCTGGAGGGGCCTAAATGTGGAAGCTTCTGTCCCCATGGAGTTGAGGTGCATCGCCCTTCAATACATGGATGTGTTTGTTAACTTGGAATCTCTCTTAACTCCATGCCATTGCAATTTGATGGAGGCTTCCTTATGTAGGCATGATCAATTACTAACTTCATTTCCATCCCTTTCTCTCTGGGATGGAAGTGGGGCTGGGGTAGGGAGTAGGCTGGTTGCAGGACTGAAAATGCCAAGCTTTTAATAATGGCTTGGTCTTTCTGGGAATCAGCTCCCATGCGGGAGCCTCATTAGAACAAAAGATGATTCCAGTGTTCTTGTTGCTTAGGAATTTTCAAGGGTTTTAGGAACTTTGTGTCAGGAACTGGGGGCAGAAACCAATATATATATATATTGGTCTAAAGCCCATTAATCTAGAAATCTCAGCATCATACTTGACTACTCTATCTTCTGCAATTTCTAATTACAGCTGGTCTGCAACTACTAATTTGACATATTTACAATCTCTCTATTCTATCCCCTTCTTGCCATCAGTGCTGTCAGTGTCTTAGATCTAGTCCTTGGAATTTCTTGCTGGGTTACCACAGTAATTTTACAACTAGCCTCTCTAGGTTATCTCACTTCAAATCAGTTTTTTTCCCCTGTCTTTTGCTCCAGTAAGGTTTAAGACAATTATATTTTATTTATCTTCTTAAAATCCTTTAATAACTCTTTAAGGTCTTCTGGATAAAGTCTATGAAGTTCCATTTGCCTGCCACTATCATAGTACTAATGATTGATTAGATTTATCTCTTTGAGCACTAGTTTATATGATTATGTATGACAAATGTGATTATACGAGGAATGGGAGACTGAACTGATAGAAGCTCTCTGATCAGTGTGTAGCAGCTATGAAGTAGCCTAGTACTCCAACTCTGCCTAACACAGTTTTTCTCTACTTAGCTTGTGACCTTTCAACCCAATCAGATTCTTTATCCCAAGGGATTTAAAAAGTTTTGTAATGTTTTATTTATTCTTGAGAAAGAGAGACAAGAGTACGAACAGAGGAGGAGCAGAGAGAGAAGGAGACACAGAATCTGAAGCAGGCTCCAGACTCTGGGCTGTCAGCACAGAGCCCAACACAGAGCTCCAACTCGCAAACCACAAGTCGATCATGATGTGAGCCAAAGTCAGATGCTTAACTGTCTGAGCCACCCAGGCACCCCTTAATCCCAGGGGATTTAAATGTGAGTTAGATGAGAAACCTTAATAGTAAGGGCATCACAGAAAATAGACTTATAGTAAAGTGTATCAAATGAAGGCATCTGTTAGCAAAAGCTATGAAGCAATAGAAGCTATAGGAAACAGAATCCATGAGGTGTAGAGAAAGGGGGAAGACCTGGTGGGGAAGAGGATGTAGATTTAGATACAGTAGAATCCAAGGCCAAGATGAGTAAAATCTAAGGTGTGATGAATCCCTGGAGTAAGTAACAGATGCCCATATGAGAGGAGATAAGTTTTGCTGAGAATAAATATAAATAAGCCTGGAGCTGTTACTATAGGGTGATCAACATTCCACTTTTCCAGTGAGACATGACAGTTTGGATTATTAGAGGTTTTCCATGTTTCTTCACTCCTCCACCTAATCTAACAAAGCCCCACTGCTTGAATTAAACTGGGTATATTGCAGCATGGTTGCTTGCAACTAAAAGAGATCATGGTCTTCAAGGCATCAGGACTTGCCCTCTGCTTATCTCTTCAGCTTTTTCCTTTAATACTTCCATCATATCACATGCTTTAATCATGCTGGCTATGCAGTGTTCCTGAATGCACCGTGCTCAGAGACTCTTGCATTTTCAAGTGTCTCCTTGTTTCATGCTCATTATTCAAAACATAACTCTGTCATAAACCTCTCTTGGATGCTTTGACATCTCACTCTCTTTCACATGTTTTGGGTTGTATGTCTTTCCTCTGTGTCTCCATGGCATCTTGGGTATGCCTCTGTTTTATTGCTAATTTATCAGTGTGATAATAATCTCTTCCTTTGTCTATCTCCTCCTGTAGGCTTGCAAGCCTCCTAAATGCAGCAGCTATGTCTTGCTCACCATTGTATGCCCAGCAACCAGACAGAGCCTGGAACACAGTAGACAGTAGTTAAAACAGTAGGGGTGTTCACTAAGTGATAGATTTAATACTTTCAGTTCTGCAAATTCATGCTTGCAAATTAGTAGCAAATGTAAAATTAAGATTGTTAAATGTATTAGTTTGCCAGTACAACCATAACAAGCACCACATACTATATGTGAGGAAATTTATTTCCTCACAGTTCTGGAGGCCAATAGTCTGAGATCAAGGTGTGAGGTGAGTTTGTTTCAGGCCTCTCTTCCTGGCTTGTATATGCATGTCTTTTCCCTCCATAAGGGTCTTCCCCCCTAACCTCTGGGGGGTTAGGACTCAACATTAAGAGGACACAGTCCAGCCCATAACATTATGTTACCAAATTTTGTAAGTTGTTTCCTTGGAAGCTCCAAGTCCTACTTTAAGTTAAAGTGTAAAGTAAATTAAGAGTGAAGTAAGGCCAACGTATAGCAAACCCAGTGATTACACAGAGAACTTGCAGCAGACAGTGAGGGGAACAATAAATGAAAAACAAAGGCTCAAACTGGACATTCTCATGCAAACGAATGAATCTAGACACAGGCCTTAGACCTTTCATAGAAATGAACTCAAAATGAATCACATTTCTAATTTTAAAACTAGAAAATGTCTACAAGGTAACATCTAGGCAAACCTGGATGACCTCAGGTATGGTGATGCCTTTTGGGATAAAATACCAGATACGTGCTAATGAAAGAAATAATTGGTAAGCCAGATTTCATTAAAATTAAAAAAAAAAATCCACTTACGGACTTTGAAAGACAATATCAAGAGGATCACAAGAGAAGCCACAGACTGGGAGAAAATATTTGCAAAACACATGTCTGATAAAGAGCTATTATTCAAATCTACAAAGAACCTTTAAACTCAACACTAAGAAAAAACACAATTAAAAAATGAATGAAAGATTTTGACAGAGAAGATTTTCGGATGGCAAATAAGCATATGAAAAGATGTTCCATATCACATGTCATCAGGGAAATGGAAATTAAAACAAGAGTGAGATGCCACTACACACCTGTTAAAGTGACCAAAATCCCGAACACTGACAGCACCGCATGCTAATGAGGATGTGGAGCAACAGGAACTCTCATCCTTTGCTCGAGGGAGTGCAAAATGGCATAGTCACTTTGGGAGACAGTTTGTCCATTTCTTACAAAACTAAACATATTCTTACCATACGATCCAGCAATCACATTCTTGGTATTTACTCAAAGGAGGTGAAAATTTATGTTCATACAAAAACCTGCACGTAGATGTTTATAGTGGCTTTATTCATAATCGTCAAACTTAGAAGCAACAAGGATGTTTTTCATGAATGATAATGAAAGGTGAATGGATAAACTATGGTACATCCAGACAATGGGATATTATTCAGCACCAAAAAGAAATTAGCTATCCAGTCACGAAAACGTGTATAGAGAAAAATTAAATGCATATAACTAAGTGAAAGAAACCAATCTGAAACTGTGTATGTATGATTCCAAGTATATGACATTCTGAAAAAGTTATGGAGAAAATAAAATGATCAGTGGTTGCCAGGGATTGAGAGTATAGGAGGGATGAACAGCTAGAGCACAGAGGATTTTTAGGGCAGTGGAAATACTCCGTATGATATTATAATGATGAATATATGTTGTCATATATTTGCCCAAATCCATAGAAGGTACAACATCAAGAATGAATTCTGAGGTAAACTATGGACTTTGGTTGATTACGATGTGTCAATACAAGTTCATCCTTGGTAAAAACTATATCATTCTGATTAGTGATACTGATAATGGGAAGCATATCCATGGATGGGAGCAGGAAGTATTATGGGAAATAATTACCTTCCCCTTAATTGTGTTGTAAACCTAAACCTGCTTTAAATAAATCTTTATAAACAATGACAACAACAAACAAACAAAACAAAACCCAAAACACAGAAAGGTCCAGCTTACAAAATCTATGGACAGCGAATATCAAGATTCCTTCCAGGTTTCCAGTAGGGTTTTGGCCCTGCCTCCCTCATCAATAGCTAATTTCTACTCATTGATGCAGAGATATGTTAATCACGAGGGTAGTAAGGGTGCTGTTCTGAGTAACTCTGTGAAGCTGTCAGATAAACAAGATAGTCTGCTTGGGGCACAAGAAGAATTAAGGGAAGGTGGAAACCAGTTTCAGATCAATTTTCAACCTCCAGTCTCCTAAGATTTCTTGTAAGAACATACTATTACAAATAGCGATAACTCATGTGCAGTGGTGCTAAGCGATAAATAGAGGATTCAAGGGTTGCAAGCTCTAACTCCTGCTTTGCCATTGATTCACTGCTTGTGCCTCACTAAGCCACTTAACCTTTCTATGACTCAGGGTCTTCTCTGTAAAAAATGATGGTATCTGTGACATTCCTCATCAGGTTGTGATAAATAAGCAATTAAAAGGACTCTGAGTGTATAATCATAGCTTAATATAGCAATGGCTATTTTCTGTTTAGGCACACAGACACACACACTCACACCGTCTGCACACATATATCAAATGATACAGGAAGGAAAAAGACTTCTAAGAATTATTTCCAGATGAAATGATCAAATAACAAATTCATGAAGTAGGGATCAGGGTCTGTGTCAGCTGCACCTTTAGTAATCTATTTCTATGAACAAAGTCTTTCAGGTTTTATTATATCTTTTAATATCTACCAGTGAAATTAAAACTTCCCTAGTATTTATTTCTTTGTAATTTACCTATTAATTCGTTTGATTAATGAATGTTAACTCTCCTGGGCACTAGAGAGAGAAAGACGAAGAACACATGGTGGTTGTCTTCAAGGAGAAGAAATATGAGAATTGTTCCAGTCCTAAACTGAGTGTAGGTAGAGATATGGGTAAGGTAGTGCTGGCACAGAGGAATAAGAAGAAAGCTCATTTCCTCGGAAAATGAGGCAAGGGTGTACATTTCAGCCCCTCACCCCAGTTTTTCAGAAGCATTCTCCTTCCCCCCACCTCTGTGGTGACAGTCACTGAATTAAGTGAGCTTCATATACTCTTTTTCATCTCTTATTGACACCCATGAAGAAAATATTTTATTAGCCTTATTTTTCAAATGAGGGAAAAAAGAGACTCAGATTAAGTGATTTGTCTAAAGCCACACAGCTTATAGATGTCAGAGCAAAATACCAAATCCAGGCTTATCTCGTTTTACTACATGTTATTTCTTTTCCAACATGTTGTGTTTAAGATAGAATTCTAAAAGTAGGAAATGTTTGTTATTCATGTCTCAGCTTCAAACATCCCCTTAATAATTTTCATGATGATATATTTTTATGTTTATAAAAATACAGATGGTCCAGGCAAAGATGTTGCTTAAAAGTTCATTTTATGTTTGACATCGACATTACCCTGATGCCAAGAATTGTGAGAACATGTAGCTTGCAAAGACTAAATGCAATTGTGAAAAAACATAACACAAATGTTATGTTGCTTCACTCTTTACCACGTTTTAGAAAATCTTTTTCGAGGACTTTAAAATGAATGTGTTAGAAATAAATCCTCTTTTGGGGGGCTGTAAAAATCCATTAGTTTCTACCTGGTGCTAGATTTTAAGATAGAACCCATGTGAAGGCCTAATTGAAACATATGTTCTCACTGACTAAGCTACCTAACAGAAGACCATTTACCATTGTTCTGTTGCATGAACACCGCCTCTCCCTGGCTGGCCAGCTGGCTGGTAAATGTATGCCATTGTTTATAAGGGGAAATTGGGACAGCTGAAACTGAGCAAAGGGGAGAATCACAAATGCTAGAGTTTGGAGGGCTCTCAGAGAACATCTAGTTCAAAAGCTCTCCATATTAAGGCAAGGCCCTGAAGCCCGGAGTGGTAAAGTGAGTTGGCCAATGTCCTGCAGTTAGGCAGTAACTTAGTAAGTCTTAGGGAGGAATTCAGGATGTGACCTTGCCTGAAGATAATTTTTTGGCATATATAATTTGCTAAAATGAAGTCACACTGGATTAGGGTGGTCCATAATCCAATGACTGGTGTCCTTATAAGAAGAGAAAACAGACACAGAGACACATAGAGGAGAAGGTTATGGAGGCAGAGACTGAAGTGATGAATCTTCCAGTCAAGAAACACTAAGGATCACTGGCAACTACTGGAAGCTAGAAAAGGCAAGAGAGAATTCTATGCTAGAGCTTCCAGAAGGAAGGTGGCCCGGGCAACACCTTGATTTCAGACTTGCAGTCTCCAGAACTGTGAAAGAAAAAAAAAAAAATTATTTTCAGCCACCAAGTTTGTGGCCTTTAGTTTTGGCAGCCCTAGGAAATTAACACAAGCCCTCTGCTTAACAATGGCTCCTCTTGGGCATTCTTCTTACTAGATAAAGAGTTTAAAGTGTATTGCCAGTAGGTTAAGAGTCCTAACAGCAAACATGAAGGATAGCATTTTAATCTATAAACTGAACAGCTCTCCCACTCACACCTGACAAACAAACTTACTGCTGTTTTTGTTTCAATTAGCTGTAAGTCACCTTAAATCTCATCACGGGAAGCAGTGATCTATTTCAATTGAGTGTAAATGTATTGCTGCTTGCTTTTATGCCAAACAGCAATAGAACGTGGAGAAATTACTTCCTAGGTGCTACAGGTCTTAAAATGTAGAATTGATAAGAGAGGATAGATTGCAGAGGTCAAGGTAAGAGAAATATTGATATTCTATGCACTAAATCCTCACAGAACTGACTGGCACATTGCAATTTTCAAAATTACTTTCTTTAGTCCAGATTGTTTTGATTTCTACTGTGCTCATAGAAGGTGGAATTCTAACAGGAAAAAAAAATAGTTCAGCCCTTAACTTAGATTACTGTGTTATGGTGTATCAGAGTCAAAACTTCTCTCCAGCTCCCCATCTGTTTGCCTTCTTGGACACTGTAGCAGTAGCTGGGTACTCTTACTTACACTTCATGTACAGCCACACAGGAGTAAGATAGTATTGAAAACTCATGTTCTGTGACCAGAAATGCCATTATAGACTGAAGCGCTTAGATTTTGTTTACATGACAGGTAAACAACTGGTCAATTAGCACTTCACATGTCAAGCTCCCTCATCCTTACAATGGGGATGCTAGAAGAGAGTGTATTGATTTCAAGCCCACTACTTGAGTATTGCTGCTTGGGTTCAAAGGAAAAAGAGAGAGGATGGGATAGATGCTTTGTGGTCAGGAGTCGGCTGATACACTGAACACAAGTACTTCTAGTGCAAATGGTCTTTTGATGCTTTTACCTGCCCCTTGATTGGATAGATGCTCAGAATCCAGGATAATAGGTCTTAGAAAGAAATGGGGGGGGGGGCTGGGGGGGAATCAAGCTGGCCATGAAGTAGATAAAATGAGGTTGAATGAACATTTTTATTTTTTCTTATCATTTTCTACCCAGTTTGGAACAATATGAAGACATAGGTATTGCTCTTGAGGAAGAAAATAGGGGAGAAACCAAGAAAAATTGCTAAGATCAGTGAGAGAGAAGATGATTCATAACCTCAGTGAGGAGATGTGAGGAAGGAGAAATTGAGTGGTATGTTGAGGAGGAAGCTGGTCTGCTTTTTATGGGGTCTTTTATTTAGCTTTATTAGATTGTTTTTTAATACATGGGACATTGACTTCAATTGGTGAGCATTGAGGAAGACAAAGGCCTAAGGTTTGAAGGTTTTTGTTAAGGTTATGAGTATTTGTACTGTCCTTTTGGTCTCTGGCCTTCCTTACTATTTATGTTAGTTATTCTGCCATGTCTTGTCTGTCTGTCTGTATAGCTTTTCTTGTTTTTTTTTTTTTTTCTTTTTTCCAGTGTTTTGATCATCAACATCCCAGATCCTAACATTAGGTATGTCAGATATCAAACTATTATGGGTGATGATTTTCAAATATACCATTATATTAACTGTCTGTTACTGCATAAAAAACCACCCCAAAACTTAGTGGCTTAAAGGAGCAATGATTTATTATTTCTCATGTTCTGTGGCAATGGACCTCTCCTGAGTTCACTCACAAAGCTTCAGTCAAATGTCAGCTCTGATGGTGCTGGCAAGTCTAAAAAAGAGCCTCATTTACAAGTCTGAGATCCTGGTGCTGGTTGTCAGATGGGTTTTTTTTCTCTATGAGCTCTTGAAGCATTCACTAGTTGGGCTGCCCCACGAGTTGGTACGAGTGAATGCTGGAGGCTGAGTGCAGAAGCCACAGGTTCTCCTAAGGCTTAGCCACAGAAGTCTCACAGAATCACAGCTGCTGCATTCTACTGTCAAAGCACTTCATAAGGTCAACTCATATTCAAAGGCTAGAGAAATAGACTCCATCCTTATTTGGTGGGAGGATGAAAGTCACATTGAAAAGGGATGTGCACAAAGGAGGACATTGGGGTTACTACTGGCATCCCTACTGTCATTTTCTAAGCTGGCTCCTTCTTTGGGAGTTTGCATTCCTCTGTTCTTATAGTCTTCTTCCCACTTGGTTGGGTACTCCATATTTGGTTTTAGGTTCTAAGCATAAGTAAATTGCTTTATTTTTCTGTGCCAGATGACTGCTAATTGTCTTTTAAAATCCGTTCTTTCCTTCTTTATCAGAAATAAGTCCTCCGTTTTTTTTTTTCAGATACACCTCTGGGTCTCTGACCCTAAGAAATGCTGTACAAGCTCTGGACTGATTTCTTGAATGTTAAAGACAAATACATTTCTAAATTGTCGCAGCACTGCTCCTTGGGCACTATATGCAGATGAACCTGAATTAACATATCTCCCTTTGTTTCATAATTAGCCATGCAGAATGTACTAAACCCATCATCAAGTCCTTGTCTATTCCTCTTTTGATATCATGCAGGGATGGGAACTTAACTATCTTCTTTGCATTTAGTCAACCATAACTTTAAAATAACACCAAAAAATTAGTGACTTTTGGATTTTTCTAGTTTTGTTAATTCAAATTATCTCTTTTATTTAGAAAGAAAATCAGGAGATAGTCATTATTTTAAACATACTAACATATAGAAACTAATAAAATTTAATTGGATCTGATATTCTTTCTAGTTGCTCTACTTTCAGATTGAAGTAAAATAGCAGTAGTCCTTTGAGAAGGTAGACTTTTCCATAGGCTTTATATATATATATATATATATATTTTTTTTTTAATATGAAATTTATTGTCAAATTGGTTTCCATACAACACCCAGTGCTCATCCCCAACAGGTGCCCTCCTCAATGCTCATCACCCACCCTCCCACCCCTCCCTCCAACCCCCCATCAACCCTCAGTTTATTCTCAGTTTTTAAGAGTCTCTTATGGTTTGGCTCTCTCCCTCTCTAACTTTTTATTTCTTCCCCTCCCCCACTGTCTTCTGTTAAGTTTCTCAGGATCCACATAAGAGTGAAAACATATGGTATCTGTCTTTCTCTGTATGCCTTATTTCACTTAGCATAACACTCTCCAGTTCCATCCATGTTGCTACAAAAGGCCAGATCTCATTGCCAAGTAGTATTCCATTGTGTATATAAATCACAATTTCTTTATCCATTCATCAGTTGATGGACATTTAGGCTCTTTCCATAATTTGGCTATTGTTGAAAGTGCTGCTATAAACATTGGGGTACAAGTGCCCCTATGCATCAGCACTCCTGTATCCCTTGGGTCAATTCCTAGCAGTGCTATTGCTGGGTCATAGGGTAGATCTATTTTTAATTTTTTGAGGAACCTCCACACTGTTTTCCAGAGTGGCTGCACCAGTTTGCATTCCCACCAACAGTGCAAGAGGGTTCCCGTTTCTCCACATCCTCACTAGCATCTAGAGTCTCCTGATTTGTTCATTTTAGGCTTTATATTTTTGATTGCTCCCTTTTGTGGATGAAAAAAGAGATCGGATTCAAAGTTTTATAATCCAAAAGCCTAACAGTAGGGCACAGATAGTAAATATGGAAAATAAATAGAGGAATATCATACAGTTATTAAGATGATAAACACAATGACTATAACAAGAAAGGGATTTTTTTACAGATAAAATAAGGAAATATAATATTGTTGGTATTCTGTGAATATACCTGTGAAAGATATTAGAATGGGAAGTTGGCTCTATCAGGTTTGAATGGCAGGAAATCAGGATAACAAGATGAGTTTGAGATGGCCTTACCAGTGTGCAAAAGGAAGTGACCTGCTCCACAATTTCAGGGCTCTTTTGCAAGACAGAGTATGTCAGAGGGTGTCAGAAAGTGTACTAGAGTGCAGAGGGGACATTGCTGGATAGACTTTTGTGGAAATAGTTATTCTGCCCGAGTTCTTACCACCAAGTAGTAATATTAGTTCCTGACCCTGAGCTTAATGAGACGCCCTAATTGAGAGCTTTGAAATACATTTTCTGCATTTGGAAGATAGAGAACACTGATGCCTGACCTACCCTTGGGAAAGCTAAAGTGGGTTAGGGATTAGAGACTGGGAAATAATGAAGGCAAGTGAACACCTAACTGGCTCCTTTTGTGACAGACCAAAAGAGAGCTGCTGCTTGGAGATATTGTCAAAGCAAGATGGGCTTGAGTATTTTCCACTGTACAAATGTGGGATACATAAGAAAGTGAACCCATGTGAGGTTGTCTCAGGTTCTGCCTAGTGTAACCTGGAGCGTGAGGAGATCTTAGTGGAAACTAAAGTTTGGGAATGGGTGAAGGAGGTAAGCATGAGGAAAAGCACATAGCAGTAGGACCACACCTTCTCACCCATTTCTGACTTCCAGACTGAAGCTAGGGAGGTGGAGGTTGGACATTATATCAGGTTCAGAGTTTTGATTAATATCTTGGACTAGACATTGTCTTTAATGAGTTGAGGCTATGTCTGTGATTTTAATTGGTCAAAGCCTTGGATGAGTTCTCATCCAAGAGCTGGGAAAGGCGGCTTATAGCAAAGAAATTTAAAGAGAGGGTAACAATCAAAAGTACAGTTTTGATTGTTCATAATCTATGTTAGTCTTGATCAATCAATTAAGTACATGCAGAACATCTAAAAAAAAGTTATCATTTTGAAAGAGTTATTTTTGAAACCTCTCAATAAGGAAAATTCCAGGACCAAATGACTGCTCTAGAGAATTCTACCAAACATATAAAGAATTAATACCAATATTTCTCAAATTCTTCCAAAAAACTGAAGAGGAGGGAACACTTCAAGATTCATTTTGTGAGGCTAGCACTGCCCTTATACCAAAGCCAAACAAAAATGCCATGAAGAAAGAAGACTACAGACTAATATCCTTGATGAATATACATGCAAAATTCTCAACAAAATACTGGCAAACTGAATTCAATAGCACATTAAAAAGATCAAAACATACCATGCCCAAGTGAGATTACCCTTGGAATGCAAAGATGGTTCAACATATGAAAATCAATCCATGTGATATACCATATTTACAGAATGAAGGACAAAAATCACATGATCAGATCATATCAATAATTAGAAGGTGGAGGAGGGATACTAAAGTATACTCCCACTGAGAAGGCATTTTAAGAACAAAAAACAAAGCCATTCCACTCTATACTGTTTACATAGAATTTTATTTAGGGCAACATACTGATGAGTGGATCAGGTGGATGATGATCCAGGTGCTGCATAATTATTCTCTAAGTCCAGACCTTAATCCACAGATTTTATAGAGCAAGGGAATATTCCGAAGTCATTGTAGCGAGGTCAAAAGGGTTTAACTTTTAATAGACATCATGGCACCATCTGTGTGCCAGAGAGAAGGGAGGGAAGAAACTATGTTATACCCACTAGTTATCTAAACAACTTTAGAGAATATCAGAACAAGCCTTTTGACATTCCAGTAAGTGCATACATTAACTTCCAAGAAGCCTGGAACATGTCGCCTCAAGGGAGGTCATTGGATGGACATGAACAAGACAGAGCCAGTGTTGTCAGTAAACTTACACTCAATATATGCAGAGAAAGTGTTTGATATAGTTCAACCTTGTTTCATAATAAAAACTATCAACAAACTAGGAAGAAAGGAAACTGTGTAAAATAAACACCATTTATAAAAAGCCCACAGCTAACATCATAATCAGAGTAAAAACTAAAAGTTTTTCTTCTAAGATCAGGAACATGGCAAGGATGCCCACTCTCATCACTTCTATTCAACATACTACTTGAAGCCCTCCCTTAGACAAGAAAAAGAACTAAAAGACATCCAAATCAGAAAGAAATAAGTAAAATTGTCACTGCTTGTAGACAACGTGAATATATACATAAAAAACCCTGAAGAACACACCGCCCCCATCCCCTCTGAGAATTATTTGAACAAATTCAGTGAAGTTGCAAAATACAAAATCAACACAAAAATCAATTTACATTTCTATACACTAACATTGAAATGTCTGAAAAGAAATTAGAGAACAATCCTATTTACAATAGCACCAAAAATAATAAAATAGTGAAGAATAAACTTTGAGGAAGGAAGTCTTGTATGCTGAAAGCAAGAAAATATCGATGAAAGAAATAAGACACAAGCTAATAGAAAGATGTCCTGTGTTCATGGATTGGAACACTTAATATTGTTAAAATATCTATGCCACTCAAAATGATCTACAGATTCAGTGAAATCCCTATCAAAATCCAAAGGCCATTTTTTTGTTGTTATACAGAAATAGATAAAGATAATACTAAAATTCATAAGGAACTACAAAAGATGAGGAATAGCCAAATCCATCTTGAGAAAGAACAGAGTTAGAGGTATCACCCTTTCTGATTTCAAACTATATTACACATCTACGGTAATGAAACAGTATGGTATTGGCATAAAGATAAACATATAAAACAGAGTCCAGAAATAATAAATCCATACATGTATGGTCAACTAATCTTCAACAAGGCTGCCAAGAATACACAATGGGGGAAAAGGATAATCTTTTCAACAAATCTCTTCAACAAAAATCCACATGCAATGGAAGTAGGCTCTTACACCATTCACAAAAAATCAACTCAGACTGGATTAAACACTTTAGCATAAGACCTAACTATAAACCTCCTAGAAAAAAACATAGTGGAAAAACTTCATGACATTGGCTTTGGTCTTGATGGATATGACACAAAAAACACAGGCAATAAACACAAAATAAGTGGGACTACATCAAACTAAAAAGTTTTTGCATAGAATAGAAATAACCAACAGAGTGAAGAGGTGATCTAATGGAAAGGGAGGAAATTTTTATAAACCATATATCTAATAAGGGGTTAATATCCAAAATATATAAGGAATTCCAACAGCTCAATAGTAAAATAATAATAATAATAATAATAATAATAACCTGATTGAAAAATCAGGCTAAGGACTTGAATAGACACTTTTTCTCCAAAGAGATATACAAATATCCAACAGGTATATGAAAAAAATGCTCAAAGTCACTAATCAGGGAAATACCAAAACCACAATAAGATGTTACCTGACACTTGTCAGGATGCTCATTATCAAAAAAAGACAAAGACAGTAAGTCTTAACAAGAATGTGGAAAAATTGGCATCCTTGTACCCTATTGGTAGGAATACGAAATAGCACCATTGCTATGGGAACCAGTATGAAGATTCCTCAAAAAATTAAACATATAATTATATGATTCAGCAGTCCCATTTATGGATATTTACCCAAAAGAGTTGCAATGGGGATCTCAAAGAGATATTAACATTCTTATCTTCATTGCAACACTATTCACAAAAGCCAAGATGCGGAAACAACCTAAATATCCATCAACAGATGAATGGACAAAGAAATAAAATATAAACATGCCTTAAATATTATCCGGCCTTAAAAAAAGGATATTCTGCAATATGCTATAACATGGATGAATCTTGAAAACATTACGCTAAATGAAATAAGCCAGCCCTGAAAGACATATACTGAGTCCATTTCTATGAGGTATCTAAAATAGTCAAGTTCATGGAACCAAGGAATGAGTTGATTATTGTCAGGGGCTAGGGGAAGGGGGAAATGGAAAGCTACTAATCAAGAGTCATAAAGTTTGAGTCAGTCAAGATGAAAAAGCTCTAGAAATCTGTACAGCATTGTACCTATAATCTACAAAAATGTATTTCACATTAAAAAATTTGTGGAAAGTAGATATCACATTAAGTGTTTTTACCATAATACAATTAAATTATATATATATGTGTATATATGTGTATATGTGTATATATATATATATATATATATATATATATATATATACATATATATATATGCACATAGAAAGTAAAAAAAAAAAAAAAGCCAACAGAAAACCCTAAAAAATTGTAGCTGGGAAATAAGCCTAAATAGTACTTTTAATATTATAATGGTCGTTTCTAAGAATGAATAAAATTCGAAAAACGAAAAAAAAAGACAATGGCTCTCATTCTACATTCAGCATAATATAGGGATTAAGGCTCAGCTTGCCTAAATTCAAATCCTGCTGTATCACATACTAGTATGATTTTAGGCAAGACACCTAATATTTTTAAGCCTTTGTTTCCTCAGCTGTAAAATGGGGATAATAATCATAGCTACTTTATAAGCCTATTGTGGGGATTAAATGAGCTCATCCATAAGATATTAAGTGCTCTAACATGGGTTAGCTGTTGTTTTTGTTATGGTTCCAGGGACAGCAATGAAACAAAGCAGGACTGGACCCTTTCCTAAGGTTGTGGTCAAAGGAGCAAAGGATATTTTGTTATAAATCAAGGGGATTTGCAAGTCCCCTAGCAAAGATTTGTGCCAGAGAAGCAAGTCCCTATTAGAGTTGAACCAAGAATGACCTTTGCATATCTCTCAAGGCTTGCCTGCAATATGAATGCACAGCTGTGGCTTCCAGGAATGTGATGGGTTGAAGGAGAGAATATCCTGGCTCTTTCCATTTCTTGGGGAATTTTCCAACATTGTTATAGGATAGTAAGGACTCAGTTCACAGCCTCATTAGGGAGTAGAGTGTTCACACAATTGGTTTTTTCAGGTTAACTGAGATGTCTTTTTCCTCCTTACATATGTATGCTTGATGCTTTAGTTCTCCTAAAGAGCTGATACTAGCTGGAGATGTCATATAGCTTTAGCAGATGGAAGAGAAATTAACATTGGCAACCTTTTTCTTTTTTCTTTTTCCCTGTCTTTAGAACTTTTGATTTTATCACAGCATAAAAGCAAGTCTCTGTGAGTATAATGTTCTAAAAGGGGCTTAGACTCTTAAAGAAGTTAATCAGTGCCCTTGGATGGAGAGAAAACACCTTGGTCCCAGCTATATAACCAATTGACAAAATAAATGTTTGAAGTTCAGCCTTCCTTACTGAGTTTCCACAATATTAATAAGTAGATGAAATAGAAAAATATTTCAATAGCTCAAAAGGAAAAATAGAGCACGCTCGTGAGAAAGGAGAAATGTGGTTTCTCTTCCAAATGTGCTGAATAAATATAATTATGGATGTAACGAGGCCAGCTGCAGGTTTTAATCACTGTTTCCCGACTACCTAATAATTTGCTATTCAGCACCTGCTGTCATATAGCTTTTGGGTTGGTGGCATTAGCTTACCAGGTAACCACAAGTAATCTCTTTAGTTTACGCCTGTGGTGCATCAGGGCACACAAGTCTGGGCAAATTAGCTGTACTATGGCCAGGAAAAAAAATTCTTTTTATTAGTATTTGGCATTTGATGTCCTGATCTGTAACCAAATGAGTATTTTTGCAATTGCTATGCTGTATAGAAACTGCAATTTTGACCAGAATGTTAATATGTGGTCTCTAAATTTCATACTGGGTATTAAAAACTATGCAAGCTAGCAGTTAGAATGTTCATGACTTGTTCTGAATATATATCATTGAAAATATTGATTTAAATGATACAATATGTGCATCTTGTACCAAACTTCTCTGCATGTTGGCTGCAGTGTATTTTCTTAAACATACAAAGACATTAGCTATCAAGCAGAAGATTGCTTTCTGTGAGTGTGAGAAATGTTATCATACTAAGAAAAGAGAAAAGGGGGTTTTATCATGTTCTGGATAATACATGAGAAAATAGGGACATCTATTAAGAGATAAAAAAAAGTAATAAGAACACTGTATTTAACTGCTCTGTTCTATTTTCATGCATTCCATTGTCAACAGTATTGGGCATGGTTAGATGTGAGAAGACAGACTAATTTTCCTGAACTGGGTGGGGTGGGGGTGGGGGGGGCGGTCAGGAGATCCAGGTTCAACTTCTGGCTTTGCCCATATCAATGTGACTTTAAGAAAGTCACAATCAGTTACTTCTCTGCTACAGAGGCTCTTGGACTTTTCAGAAATCACAAAGCCACAGTTGGCCTACAGATATTTTTTGTTGACCTGCCTTGCGTTTTTAAATTTTTTGGAGCGAATGCTAAATGGTTGGGATGTTCCACTTAAAAATCAGATTTCTGCTTTTATGAAAAAACTGTAAGACTTAATACCAACCTCACATTCTTACATGGCAGAATTGACCAGCGCAGAATGGTGCCTCCATTTCAAATGGCATGAACTTTCTTCCTTGTTCTCAGTTTTTACCATCCCTTATTCTCTCCCTGACACTCAGGCTAAATGCTAGTACCACTTTGCTTATTGTTGATTTTTCTATAGTATGGGTATATTTTCTAGTATACATAGCTCTATCTAAAGTGGAAAAAGTAAAAGTCAAGACATTAGCAGGTTTCAAAAATATATGGAGAGTACACTTCTTTGTGAAGTAAAGAGTATCTTTTGTTTTTTTTTTTAAAGAGAGAGAGAGACAGAGCATGAGTGGGTGAGGGGCAGAGCGAGAGAGGGACACAGAATCCAAAGCAGGCTCCAGGCTCTGAGCTGTCAGCACAGAGCCCAACTTGGAGCCGAACTCACAAGCCATTAGATCATGACCTGAGCCCAGTCAGACACTTAACCGACTGAGCCACCCAGGCACCCCAAGAGTATCTTTTGATTTTAATACGCTAACAAAGAGAGTCCTGTCGAGAGAATACATGCCTTACTTCTCTTATTTATGTTGCTTGCCTGGTTCCTTTGGGCGTTTAAATTTGTCATCACTGGTCTATTTAGGTGTAAAATGCCACAATTCTATAACTTCATGAAGAAACTTCTCAATAGATGCCTTCTTTATAATGTCCCATTGATGTACAACAAAGAGAATTTCTTTGGCAAGATGTCTGGGTCCAATAGCCAGAGGAAGACTTCTATATACACAAGGTAAAGTGTTCAAAAGAGGGGCTCTAGGGAACATATAAATAGCTTGATATATAGTTACAAGAAGTTTGCAACAATTCAAGTGTCTTGGTGAGACCACTAGGTGCTAGTGAGAATGGCTTTCCTAAAGCAGATTCCATTTCTCCCTGTATTCCTTTAATTTCCACAATGAACCAAATATATCTATCCTGCTTGGCATTACAATGAGCTATTTTGGCAATCATAGAGACCTGAGTAGGATGGGAAGCCAGGAGAAGTAAGCCTACAGAAAATAGAATCATACCCTTTCTGGTAATAGACACAATAAATTGCTGGCATTTATTATGTGCCAGGTGCTATGCAAAGCATTTTACCTACATTATCTCATTTAATCCTCATAAATTTTTTCATCAATATACATGGGGAGTCTAAGTTACTGAAAGGTTGAAAAGCTGGGTCATGGTTGTACAAAGCAGCATTGGAGAGTTGGGAGTCTCTATTGCCACAGGCTCTGCCTGAAACCACTTCACTATATTCCACAATGGCCTTACTGGTTTTGCAAAAGAAAGATCAGGAAACAAAATTAATGGTTTATTTACACAACAATATAAAATACTTTCCTCTCAAATCTTGTAATATTTTTTTACAAATATACATTTTTGTCTACCTGTAGTTCATATTTGACAAAACACTTTTTATACACATTTAACTGTCAACAGACTCAGGAGGCAGACAGGGCAGATCCTATTGGCTTCATTTTGTAAGTGAGAAAATGGAGCCCTATAGAGATGAAGTGACTTGCTCAAGGTCATGCTGCTAACGGAATTGAACTACAGTCCTCATATGCCACATCCTCGTCACTTCTTAGCATGCCATGCTACCTCTTCTTGTAGGCTAGATGATTGGTAAGCTTCTATGTGTGGAAGAACCTCTCCTCTTGCAAAGTGAAGAAAACAATCTGCTTTCTATGTAAACAGTAAAATATTTTCTTCTTGCAACTTTTCTTTCAATGTTGCCATGTGGGTAACAATAAAACCAAAACACTATTGGAAATAGGGTTATACTGATACATATTCTATTCATCTGAAACTCATAGACTATCCTATCTCTCATGGATAGACTGCCATGACATCTTTCAGAGGTGTCTGTGATTAAGTTCTTTTCTGATAGTGTCAGGGAACCTGTTTGTGATTGCTTAATTCACCTAGATATATGATAATGAGACCAAGATGATTATTTAGCTTTGTTCATGTTCTGCAGATACAGATTATCCCCTGACCTTGACCTGTTTCTGGAAGGTCACTGGAAAAACAAGAAAAGTGGACCAGTATTTTAGATACCACCAAAATTATAAAACTCTAAGTTTTCCTTCACAAACTCAGGACATCAAAAACTATTCATAAACTAGCCATATCTCTGTATATATTTCTACATGAATATTCATTGAGGAGGTGACAAAAATGCAAGATTTCTCAAACTGTGTTTCATGAAATGCTAATAGATGTTCTGAGCATCTATTATGAGGAGATTATCCCACTATGGTGAGATGGGATGCTAGTCCATTAAAGATAGGACTTATATTCTAGGTCTCTTCAATTTGATACCTGTTTTAGGGTGATGATCTCCATCAGAGCTCCTTGTATACAGAGGTGGTTCTCACTCATCTGGTTGAACATGCAGAAGCATGACCATGCTATATTTTATATCAGGGTTTGCTTGGTCTTGAATTACCCATGATGTGTTTGTCACTGTTATTGGCAAACACCTATAGCTTTGGTGCGTATGCCCATAGACTTTTTTAGAGCAAATATTTCTATTTTCTTCCTAACTCTGAACTGTAGTGGAAATGTTATGTTTTCTGGCATTTAGGAAACATTACCTTTTTTCTTTCTTTCTTTCTTTCTTTCTTTCTTTCTTTCTTTCTTTCTTTCTTTCCTTTCCTTTCCTTTCCTTTCCTTTTCTTTTCTTTTTTCTTTTCTTTTCTTTTCTTTTTTTTCTGAGCACAGCACTCCTATTTTTTCATGGGAAAATACCCACCCTGACTACCATGTGACTCCGGTGGTCCATTGCCATCTTTAGGAATGGAAATGTGGTTCTGCCTGGCCAACTGAGTGTTACGTTCTTTTGTGCAGGCATCTTTGTATTCTCAATTCAGGCCAATGTGGGTCACACTAAGTATTTATGTTCTGTAAAAGATTTATCCATTCCCTTATCCTCCACAAGATATACACATATAAGGAAGACAGTCTGAAACTGCTGGCAGCATCTTGTCACCATGAAGAGACTCAAAATGCAACCAACAAGATAAATGACAAAAAATCAAGTCCTTATATTGTCTAGAGACTGGTGCTCTTGGATTTTTCAGTTAGCAAATCTTTTTGACTTAAGGCAACTGGAACTTGGATTTTTGTCATTTGCAACTGAGCTGCTCATCAGTGTAGCCAGAGAAAACAAGGAAGCTAAAGGTAACTGCAGAGCACATCTATAGTATTAAAGGCTATAGGAGCCAAGTGAGTTTGTTCTAGAGCCCCAAGTTCCCATTCAATATCGCCCTTTGTTAATGGAGCATATGAATGTTAGTGTATTACCTGAGTTGTCTGCTAATAGAGCACATGTCCAAAGCCCATGGGCTTTGGATAGGAAACTGGTGAAAATAGAGGCTTCAAGTGTCCTACCATAGGATCCAATGATAATTAAGTTTCTAAGCCTCAGTGTCCTTTGTTAAAGGACTGCTGGGAAGATTAAACAATATTACATGTATACAGTAACTGACCTAAATGCCCAAATAAGTGTCTATTTTGCAGGCAACTTTACCTTTTACAGCTTTATATTCATCTAACCTCCTCGTCCTCTAGTGCAGAAAACAATGCCTACTTTCCCATTCCTGCCTTAACTTACTCATTTCACTCATTTATCAATTTTAGTTTCCAATGAGTTTCTATTAAAAAAAAAACCTTAGTCTTCTATTCAAATTACCCATAATTATATACCCATGAGATGCAAAGTAAAGAGACTGCAAGCTCTAGCGGGAGGGGGTGGGGATGCTTTAGACATTAAAACTTGCCTTCTTCCAGTAGGTTTCCAGGAATGTAAATCCCTTTAGAGGATGGCCAGTATGGATAGTGCCATCTTCTTCATGCTGGGGAGATGACTAAGACATTCTTGCAAACAATAAAAATTACCCAGAAATTATTGAGATGGTCTCTGAGAAATTTTGTGAGGAAATAGGTGGCTTGTAATCAGGAGGATATATTTTATTAATGTATGACCTTGAGCCTAATTTTTAACCTAGTCTTAATCTGTCAATGACATGGTGACCAACCATCTCCACAGGGAGCTGCAAACTCAGGTTCTGTTATTTCTGCTCACTTATTCTTTTGAGAAGTGAGTACTTTTATTTTCCTAAAGAGAGTCTTTCAAAGGACTTTAGTAACTTGCTGTTCAAGTCCCTGAAACTACTGTGGAAGTCAGTATTTTCAAGTTCTAACAATTAAAGGAACAAATCACAGATGCTATCATTTGAAATTAGATTTTTCTTTACCTGCTGGTGTTTTAAGTGAAATTATAGATGATTTATGTAGCTTGGACTGTTAGAGGAACAGAAGGAAGATGATTGAGAAATCCCAAGTAGTGTGGAAGGGAAGAAAAGGAAATAAAGTCACAGAAATTTAAAAAAAAAACCTTCTAATCTGTATATCCATAATTCCTTGGGCTCTAATCTTTCATTCCTATTTTATTATTTTCCTAAATACCCCCTCTATCAGGTTTTTGGTTCTTATCATGGAACTAAAGAACAGGATGTAGGGCAAGCATCTCTTTGATTTGCCAATTCCTAACACTCTATCAATCCTCTATATAACCAGACACCAGTAAAAAGGTTTTGAACATTTATTAAATTATAAGTACATGAAATCAATCTTTGCAGCTGTGCTCAAACTAGTGGACATAATAGTTCCAAGATTCTGGAGAAGGAAAAGCATAAGGACCAATAGATTGCCTCCAATTTGGTTACTTAGAATGGATTGTCTCCAACATAGCCAAAGTGACTTAATGTTCTATTTATTTCTTTTTCTCCCACTAGGCACTCTTTAGCAGGTTTTCTGTATAATTTTTTTGAGCATATTGCAATGAAAATCAATTGCCTTTTTGCTTGTTTGTTTGCCTGAATTCTTCTTAAAACTGGAAATTTCTTGAAGGTAGGGACAATCTTGGTCTGTTTTTATTTCTAGCAGTTAGCACAATGCCTGGTACCTAGTGGGTACTCTATGTGTCAACTAAGTGAAAGAAGGCAAAAAAAAAAATACTTGCTAAACTAAATTGAGCACAAAAAAGTTGATATTTTAATTTTATTGTGCCATGGAATATATTCATCATGACAAAAACAGAACATGCCACTGGATAGATATGGATGCTAAAAAGAAACTCTCATCAGTTATTTTTCAACATTTCAGCCAAAAATTTTGGGATCTCTTTTTCTAAGAAATAACTTGAAAGAGGGTTTTTTCTTTGTTTTCTCTCTCTTCCTTTCCTTTCCTTCCCTTTCCTTTCCTTTCTTTTCTTTTCTTTTCTTTTCTTTTCTTTTCTTTTCTTTTCTCTTCTTCTTTTTTTAACAAAGGTGGCCTTGGAGCATGATGTTTCCCAAACCTATTGACATGCCAGATCCCCTAGTCTTCTTTAGTAAATGTTGCCATTAATATTCTAACCACATATTTTTACTTGTAGGTGCACAAGTACTCATGAAATAAAAAATAACCTTAAGGATCATTTGATTGGCACTCAACACCCAGCAGCATATAAAAACAAACTAAATTCTATAAAATGCTTGTCCTAAAAATGTACATGCATTCCTATTAAATGAAAAAAAAAATACAAATCCTATGGGATGCCAAATACAAATAAGTATGAAGAATGTGTACTTATTTAATTTAAAACATGGTCTCCTGAAAGTGAGCAGAGCTGGGTTCTAGTCATAGTTCTTTCTGTTGTAGTCTTTTGAACAAATCACCTTCACCTTCTAACCTTGGGTTTTCTTCAAGTGCAAAATACGAGATTTGTATCAAACGATTTCCAAGGTCTTCTTCAGTTTTAAAGTTCTATCCTTCTGTGATTTATCAAGAAAGTATTTGCGAAAAATGTTTTTAGAGAGTCTGCAGTCTGCCCCTCTTCTTAGAGCAATATGCATTTTATGAGTCCATATCTGTATTCACATTATCACCATGATATTTTGCATATATTAATAGTTCATCTGAGGACTTACATGTAACATCATTATTGCTATTTTGCCTTTTGCATTTTTTAAGTCAAACCATGTTTAAAGATATCAAAGTCTCTTCTCCCTCTAGAACAGTCAGCTCTAAGTCCCTTGGCTGCTTGAAGAATGCTGACACCTAGGGAAAATCAGTTCCATTTCTATTCTTTACAACCATGCTATAAAGAAAATTGTATCACGAGTATTCATTTGTACAGTGGAGATTCTTTCTTAGGCTTCTCTTCAACAGGAATTAAACAGTCTTAAAGTTTATATTTTGCTTCAGTGTAGGAAATTTTAAATAGCTATAATGAATAGAGAGTAGTTCTGGAAACTTTTTTTCCTAATGCCTTTCAAGGTGATACTTTACTTTCAGTTATCCCTAAGGGAATACAGAGATCTCAAATGCTATGTGGATTTTTTTTCTCTATCTCCTCATATATCCTCATTTTACCCATGATACTCAATATTCATTGTACCCATGGAGGTATGAATACAAAGCAAACCTGCTTCTCATGTAAGGTTATTGTGGTTGACTGCATGGATTACATTAGAGCGAATTGATCATTCCTGACTACTTGATAGTTCTTTGCATAATATATATGGATGTTTGTTTTCTATATTTTTCATCACTGGTTCAATTCAGTAGTACAGTGTAATTGATGTTTTATAACAGTTATAATAACATAGGAGTTTTAATAAATTATTATTTTTGTACTGAAAATATTTATTAAATTCTTATTCAAGTAATTAAACCAAGATCTGACAGTGCCTTTCAATAATAAGAACAGGAATTTTTGAAATCTTTCTAAGTCAAAAAATATTTGATACCTTTAATGAAGATCAAATTGGCAATATTAATTCTTAAAAACCTTGTATCATCAACATCTGAGAAGGGGAATTGGTAAGCCCCCAGAATAATATAGCTTCTTAAAAGTCTAGAAGTTGTGTTTTTCAGCCAGCAATCATGTGCTATTTAGTAGTTTGTCAAGTGAACCAATTTCCCCTTCTGAGTCTTCCTTTGCACTTCTGCATCTCTGGGTCCTCTTCTCTTCTGGAAATTCTTGTTCTCAGTATTTGGCATTAAACTGAGTGATAAAATTAACCACTTTATATTGTTTCCATTTTATCACTTTCGTTCTTGCAATATAAATTTCCTTTCCTTGCTGATCTACAGAAAATCTCTTTTAAAATTCTGCTAGTCAGCTAAATCTTTTAAGGTGGTAAGTTAGAAATGTTTTAATGTCTTTAGCTGGAAAGCATAATTAGAAAATCCACTATTAAATGTTCTGTTTACCTTTTATGGAAAGAATAATTTTAGCACTATGAAAAGTACAAAGTTTTTGGATTAGAAAAAGCTGGATATGAAAGCTAAATACATCATTTACTGAATATATGGCACATTATTTCACATTCCTAAACCTAATTTCCCTTATTTATATAAAAAGTAAAATTAAAAAAAAACAGGTAAAACCTCATAAGATGTTAAGGATAGAGATAATTTATGTAAACTATCTGGCAAAATGGCTAAGACATAGTAACTACTCTCTTTCGCGAACACCATTTGGCAGTTATTGTGGGGGCAATGAATATTAGTATTCTAATTTGTTTAGCTATAAATTGCTCAGCATTGTTGTGGCAGGTAGACATTAAATAAGCTTGGGTTTCTGTTGGAAAATACAAGTTATGAAGCAAAACTATGTTCTTCCAGTTATGTCCAAGGTAGAGTAACTGATTAGATTTATACTCCCGCTAGAAATTATGAAAAACAAATACAGTATATAAAAAATGGTTTTCAAGACACTGGATATCAGACAAGGAAAGACGGTGATCCCTGAGAGCTGGGAAACAAATGCAGGGAGCTCTATGATTGCCCAATGTTTCTACCTTCAGAGTTTCTAGGCTATACTGCTAGGCTATGGAAATTCCCATATTTGAGGAAACACAGCTCAGGTTTTGGGGAGACCAAGGCAGCTTCAGTTTGCAGGACAGAGTACTGGTGAGGAAAGAGCTGCACAAAGACAGAACTCCAGAGACCTGCAGATGGTTTCCTTCAAGTATTCAGCTGAGTATTGATCAGCAATATGTATGTGAGGAAACTACCCAAGGACAGGGAAAGAACCATCAGGGAATAGGGCTGGGAAACATGCCAGTCCTCAGCAGCCAGACTGGAAAACCTTATGATTAATAGGATATTAGGTATAGTACTCTACATTTCTTGCCTTAGTGGGGAAATAATTAGCTTAGATTGAGCACTGTTCTAGTCCTGCTGAACACTCTTTGAAAGCCAGATGTAAAGGGACCAAAGTAACTTAATTTTGTACTACAACAAAGCTCAAAAATATTTATAGAAAAACAAAATGCCCAGCAACCAACAAGGTAAAATTTACAGTCTGACATTCAATAAAAAATAACCAGGCAAAAAAGATACATGAAAATATGACCCATAATAAGGAGATAAAGCAATCAATAAAAAAGATCTAGAGCTAACATAGATACCAGAATAAACAGAAAAAAATCAAAAACAGTTATAATTTTATAATTTTATTCCATATATTCAAAAATATTACGTAGAAGCCAGGAAAACAAAAAAGCAAAACAAAGCAAATCTAACCTTGAGACATGAAAACTATGAAGTGTAGATATGGCTATTAGCAAATTAGACTGCACAAAAAAAAGATTAGTAAGCTTTAAGACATAACAGTAGAAACTATGCAAAATGAAAAACAGAAAAGATAATTGTAAAAGATGAACAGAACATCAGGTATGGGACAATTTTCTGCAGCTTAAACATGTATAATTGTGGTTTTCAAAAGTGGGGAGAGAGAAAAAATATTTGAAGAAATAAAAGCTGAAAAATTTAGAAGTTTGATAGAAACTGTAAACTCGTAGACCCAAGAAGATTAATGAATCACATAAATAAGAAACACTACAAGACTGTATCAAGGTGCATAATAATCACAATGCACAAAAAAGTGACAAAGAATAATTTTATTAAGCATCTAACTCTTGATTTTGGCTCAGGTCATTATTTCACAGTTGGTGGGATTGAGCCCCTTGTGGGGCTCAGAGCTAACAGTGCAGAGCCTGCTTGGGATTCTCTCCCTCTTTCTCTCTGCCGCTTTCCCACGGGCATGTGCTCTCTCTCTACCACTCTTTCTCAAAATAAATAAAGAAACTTAAAAAAAAAAGAAAAGAATAATCTTTTTTTTAATGTTTATTTGTTTTTCAGAGAGAAAGTGAGAGAGAGAGGGACAGAGGATCCCAAGCAGGTTCAGTGCTGACAGCAGAGAGCCTGACAGGGGGCTTGAACTCAAGTTCATGACCTGAGCCACCCAGGTGCCCCCCCAAAAAGAATAATCTTAAAAGCAGCTGGGGGGGGGGGGGGCGCCTGGGTGGCGCAGTCGGTTAAGCGTCCGACTTCAGCTCAGGTCACGATCTTGCGGTCCGTGAGTTCGAGCCCCGCGTCAGGCTCTGGGCTGATGGCTCGGAGCCTGGAGCCTGTTTCCGATTCTGTGTCTCCCTCTCTCTCTCTGCCCCTCCCCCGTTCATGCTCTGTCTCTCTCTGTCCCAAAAATAAATAAAAAACGTTGAAAAAAAAATTAAAAAAAAAAAAAAAAGCAGCTGGGGGTGGGGTTGGGAAAAAAAAACACCTTGCATTCATAGGGATAAAAATAAGAGAATGGCTGATATCTTGTCAGAAAAGAAAAAAAAAGAAAGACAAGGGAGAAGACAATAGAGCAATATCTTCAAAGTACTGAAAGAAAAATAACTATCAAGCAATAATTCTATACTAACGAAAATATCTTTAAAAATGAAGATTAAATATTTTTAGACATGAAAAAGCTGAAAGAATTCACCAACACCATTATATTACAAGAAATGTAAAATTTCAGACGGAAGAAAAACTACCTTAGATGAAAATATTGATCTACGTAAAGGAAATGGAAAGCATTGGAAATAATATGAGTGTGTATATATAATTTTGCATTACAATTTAAATCTCATTAAAAGATAACTTGCTATTTAAAGAAAAAACAAAGTACTGTAGGTATATAACAGATGTAAAAGTAACATGTATGACCACAATCTTACAAAGATCAGGAGGGTTTAAATTCAAATGTACTATTCTTAAGATTCAACTCTATGTAAAATGATCTAATATTTCATGAATGTCAAGTCTGATGAGTTAAAGATAGATACTACAAATCCAAAGTAGCTAAATAGCCAAAAAGAGAAAAAATACAATCATAAAATATTCTAAAGAAGGCAGAAGAAGATAAAAAAGGAAAGAAGAAATGGAAAGAAGAAAAGGAATTATTAGAAAAAATAATGATAGACTTAAACATGACGATATAGTCATACATAAACCATCAATAGTCAAACATAAATGGTTTAAGTACCCCAATTAGAAGGCAGAGATTAAAAAGCAACACCCAATTTTATGCTGCCTACAGGAAAAGGACTTAAAACATACAAACACAAATAGATAAAAGTAGAATGATGGGAAAAGATATAGCATACTAACACAACAACAACAAAAACTGGATTGGCTATATTGCCAAAATAAGGTTACTGAGTAAATAGTATAAGGCATGAAGAATGTCATTTAATAGGTACAAAGGAGTCAACCAATAAAGAAGTCATAATGAGGGGAGCCTGGGTGGCTCAGTTGGTTAAGCCTAGTCTGACTTGGGCCTAGGTCATGGTCTTGCTGTTCCTGAGTTTGAGTCCTGTGTCTGGCTCTGTACTGACAGCTCAGAGCCTGGAGCCTGTTTTCAGATTCTGTGTCTCCCTTTCTCTCTCTACCCTTCCTCTACTCATGTTCTCTCTCTCTCTCTCTCTCTCTCTCTCTCTCAAAAATAAACATTAAAAAAGTATAATGAACCCTAAATATTGATGCACATGATAAAAGAGTTTCAAAGTATATGAAATAAAGATAATAGAATTACTAAAAGAAATAGACAAATCCACATGTAATCAGAAGTTTCAATAATTCTCTCTAAACAATTGATAAAATAGGGTAGGCAGAATGTCAATAAAAATATGAAACATTTAACACTGTCAGTCACATTGGCTAACAAACAGTTGTAGAATACCATACTCAAAGACAGAAGAATATACATTCTGTACAGGTACACATGGAATATTTATCAAAATAAGATACATTCTTGGCCATAAAACACATCTCAATAGATATAATTCAAGTAATAGAAGGATGTTCTTGCATCTTTGTGGAATTAAACCAGTAACAAAAAGATACTTATGAAATATCCAATATTTAGAAACTAATATACTCTAACTCATGGTGCAAAGAAGAGATAAAAAAGGAAATTAGGAAGCATTTTCAATTTAATGAATATATAAATACATATCAAAATTACCAGAATGATGCTAAAGTAGAACATAGGCTGTTTATAGAAAACACCAATATTAGAAAAGGAGAAAGTTCTCAATCTGAAACTATAAAAAGAAGAGCAAGTAAACCCAAAGTAAGTAGAGGAAAGGAAACATTAAGGACTAGAGGAGACATCAGTGACATAGAAAACAGAAAAAGTTAGTGAAGATAAATACCCAAATTCGTTATTTGAGAAAATAAAAATGATAAACCTCTCACCAGATTAATTAGGGGAAAAAAAACATGGAAAGGAGAAATTACCAATATCAGGAATAAGATGAAATAACTACAGAATCTGAAGGTATTAAAAAGATAGTAAGGCATTATTAACAATTTTACAATTAGAAATTCAGCAACTTAGATGAAATGTTGCAATTCCTTGATGAAACAAATTTCCAGTGCTAACTCAAGATGCAATAACCGAAATAACCCTATGTCATTAATTAAATTAAATATGTTTTAAAAACATTTCCATAGAGATGACCAGCTCAGATAACTTCATAAGCCATTGGTGAATTCTGCCAAACAAATAAGGGAAAATTCATACTAACTCTATACAGTCTCTTCCAGAAAACTGAAAAGGGGGGGATATTTTCCTTACTTTATGTGGTCAGCAATACATGAATACTCAAACCTAACAAAGACATTCCACAAAAAACAAAACAAAACACTCCTGCATACCGATATGTCTCATAAACTTGCATTAAAAAAAAAAAGAAACCCACCCAAATTCAAGTATATATAAAACCATGACCAAATGTGGTTTCTTCTAGGAATGTATGGTTGTCTTAATATTTGAAAATCAATGCAATTCACTATACTAAAAACTATAAAAAGAAAATTACATGATCATTTTGAAAAAGCCTTTTACAAAACCCAGTCTCCATTCCTGATAAAACCTCTTGGCAAAGTAGGAGTAGAAGGTGACTTTTTCAGCCTGATATGGGCTTTTATGAAAGACCAACAGATAAAATCATATATAATTGGGAAAGACCAAATGATTTCCCTTTTGCATCCAAACAGCACAAGACTATATGGTTTTGGAAATTCTATTCAACATTGTATGAGATGTTCTAGCAAGTGCAAGAAGATAAAAAGAATTAACAAACATCCAAATTGGTAAAGAAGAAATAGAACTATATTTACAGGTAAAATGATTATCTACGTAGAAAGTCCAGTGGAATGTCAACCCCCCCCTCAAAAAAAAAGCACAACAGGATCTAATAATTGAGTTTAGCAATGTTTCAAGATCCAAGACCAATGCACAAATATAAATTTTATTTCTATATGCTAGCACCAAATAATCAGAATTAAAAAAAAAAAGCATACTAGTATTTTAAAAAGAGAAAGAAATACTTTGGAATGAAACTGACCAATGATGTGAAAGGCCTGTGCACTGAAAACTACAAAACAGTGTTGAGAGAAGTGAAAGAAGAACTAAACAGGCAGAGAGACATACCATGTTCATGAATTTAAAGACTTTATTGTTAAGGGGCGCCTGGGTGGCTCAGTCGGTTAAGCGGCCGACTTCGGCTCAGGTCATGATCTCTCGGTCCATGAGTTCCAGCCCTGGGGCGGGCTCTGTGCTGACAGCTCAGAGCCTGGAGCCTGTTTCGGATTCTGTGTCTCCCTCTCTCTGACCCTCCCCCGTTCATGCTCTGTCTCTCTCTGTCTCAAAAATAAATAAACGTTAAAAAAATTTTAAAGACTTTATTGTTAATATGTCAGTTCTCCTCAAATTGATGTATACTTTCTTTTTTTTTTTTTTTTTTCCAATATATGAAATTTATTGTCAAATTGGTTTCCATACAACACCAATGCAATGCCAATCAAAAGAGACCTCTTTTGGGGGGTGGAAAATGATGTATTGACTCTAAAATTTATTTTATTTATTTATTATTTATTTATTTAAGTTTATTTATTTTGAGAGAGAGAAAGAGCACATGCAGGCACAAGTGGGGGAGGGGCAGAGAGAAAGAATCCCCATGCAGAGCTAGATCTCACAAACCATGAGATCATGACTTGACCCAAAATCAAGAGTCTGATGCTTAACTTATTCAGCCACCCAGGAACCCGTGATTCACAAATTTAGATAGAAATGCAAAAGACCTAGAATAGCCAAAACAACTTCAGTGGAACAAAGTGGAGAGTTCAGAAATACATGAAAATGTATCTAGGCATATTTGGACAACTGATTTTTAGCAAGGGTACAAATACAATTCAGTGGCAAAAGAATAATCTTTTCAATAAATGGAGCTAAAACAACTGGATATACATATTAAAAAAAACAAAAAAAAAACTTCAATTAATTGCATCGTATCCACAAAATGAATCACAGACCTAAATGTAAAATATAAAACTAAAACATTTCTTAACAAAAAGATAGGAAAAATGATTTTGACTGCATTAGGCCAAGCTTTTTTAGTTAAAACATTAAAAGCACATTTCATAAAAGTATACATTGGTAAATTGGACTTCATCATAATTAAAAACGTGTTCTCTTCAAATGACACTGTTTAGGGGATGAAAAGACACACCACAGACTGGGAGAAAATATTTATAAAGCATGTGTCCAATAAAGGACTTGTCTCTAGAATGCATACAAAACTCTCCAAACTTAATACAGAAACAAACAACCCAATTAAAAAAAAAAAAAAAAAGAAAACAGGCAAGTGATTTAAACAGACATCCCCCTTAAGAAGATATACAGATGGAAAATTAGCATATGAAAAGATGCTCAACATTAGGTTGATAGTCATTAGGAAAATGCAATTTAACATCATAATGAAATAATAATACACTTCCATTAGAGTAGCTAAAATTAAACAGGACTGATGATCCCAAGAACTGGTGAGGATCTTCAGGAACTGGCACACATACATTTTTTATGGGAATTTGAAATAATACAGCTACTTTGAAAGTGTGGCGTTTGAAAGAAAACATGAAATATGCACCTACTGTATGATCTAGCATTCTACACACAGGTATTTTAGCAATAGAAAATAAAGTATATATCTATATAAAAACTTGTTGAAGAATGTTTATAGTTCTATTTGTAATAGTCAAACAATGCAAACAACCTAAATGTTCATCAAATACTGTGGTATAGCTATATAATAAAATACCTTTCAACAATAAAAAGGGAATAAACTATTGATAAATGCTACAACATGGAAGAATTTCACAATAATCAAGCTTAATGAAAGAATTCAAGCAAAAGAAAGTACATGCTGAAGTATTCCATTTATGCAAACTTCTAAGAAATGCAAATTTATGTATAATAATCAAAAGCAAAACAGTTTGCCTGAGATGGGATGGGCCAGAGAAGTGCTGGACAGAAGTACAAAGGGACACAAGATAAGATTTGGGAGTGATAGATATGGGCACTTTTCTTGACTATAGTAATGGTTTCACAGGTATGCATATGTCAAAAATGCAAACTGTACGCTTTAAAAGTGTAGAGTTCATTTTATGTCAATTAGACCTCGATACTGCTGTTTTAAAAAAAATTAAAATAGTATTAAATATAATTATGGCTTATAAGATGACAATAGCTACCATAACTTAAATGCAGAAAGCATAATTCACTTGAAACAATCACTAATTCATTGTAAATCAGTAAAGACAAACATGATGAAGGATGAATGAATTATCAGGAGTGTGTTCATGTCACATTGCTTCTTATTTTGCTTTCTGTAAGGATTTGCTGCCTTTAAAAATCAGTTGGATTTAGCTTTCAATGATCATGGATTTATTATTATTTAGGTCTGATCATTCTTGACTGCTGAACCTGAGTCTCATCTCCCTGGTATCTCCCACCTATATCATTTCTAACTCCTGGGGGACCTGCCTTTGCCCACATTGGGATTTACCATTCCTAGATCCTTTCCAACCCAAGTGGCTTTGCTTTAACTACAGGATATTTTGTGGTCTAACTCTTCCCTCTTCCTTTTCAGCCTTGTATTTTTTGTCCTGGTATAACATTATCTCAGGTATATTATCTTATTGTATATTATGTCCTAGTATAACATGGCTGGTAATTATTTCAGCTTTTATCTTCCTCCCACCACCCAAAACACTTACCCTTCATTTGAAAGAGAACAGACTCACTAATAGACACCTGGTTCTCGGACTTTGTGGTTCAGAATCACCTAGAAGGCTTGTTAAGATACAGAATGCCAAATCCCATTCTCCATTTCTGATTTTGTATATATGGTATGTGTTCAGAAATTTGCATTTCTAACTAGTTTCCACACAATGGTGATGTTGCTGGCTTGGGGCTACCTTGAGAACTACTGCTTAAAAGCTACTGGCTTTGAAGTTGGTTGGAACAGCTTTCAAATCCCATCTGCATGTCTGAGGGTTAATTTATTTACTTTAGTCTCAGTTTGCTCCCTTGCAAATTAGCAATTATTATTGTTACTTTTTAATAGGATTATTGTAAAGATGAAATGTGTTAATATCTGTAAAGCACCTATAATGTATGAGGATTTAATAAGTAAAAGCTAGTGTTCTTCTTAGTAGATTAATTATCATTATTAGACCACTCATGGAGAGAATATATGAAAAAGACAGTATTTCCCTCAGCATGTGCCATCAGCAGATGTTTCTTTCCATTTCAGTCTCTCAGGATTCATTGTTCCCTTACTCATCCTACAGCCACTCATCCCAGGTATTCTCTCTCTGGTCCAGTATCTTCCTACTGTCTCCCTGTTATCCCAGGCTTACTCTTCTCTGAATTTAAACTAATTAGGCCTATGTTTGATGACTTAGTCATTTGATAAGCCCAAGAAAATACATGTAACTTAATTGGTGTCATGAATACCTGGTGTTTCTCCCAGCCATTTTCTTCAAATTTTTAGTGACATTGATTTTAGATATGAAAGAAATCATGAGCATAAACATCTTTATGAATGTGTGTGTGTGTGTGTGTGTGTGTGTGTGTGTGTATGTGTATGTGTGTGTATGTTGGCATGTACTTCAGCAGGCCAGAAGGAGCACTGGTTTTGATGGGTTGAACAGTTTTTCAGTACATTTCAGATGACATTACAGAGGGCATTGATCGCTTCACTAAGCTCAGGGACCTAACTATTGCATTTATTGAGAGCTAAAACAGAATCTAATTAAGTTTTCTTCCTTCCTTCCTCCCTCCCTTCCTTCCTTCCTTCCTTCCTTCCTTCCTTCCTTCCTTCCTTCCTTCCTTCATTTTATCATCAACCTGCAGGAATTCTGGCTTGAAAGGCTTGCATGCTCTCCTCTATACTGCAGCTTTCCTCCTGTGTTGCTTTTCATTATCATCTGTGTCCACTCTTAAAGAAACCATCAAATCAGATCAAAGCAGACGGGTCAGAGCCAGCGGAAACCAAGAATGCCACACCTTAATCACACGACATCAGTCCCTAGTGCCCTACATCTTGCTCCTATTTTAAATCCCAACACAGAAAGTTGGGAGTGAGGCAGGCTTTCAAGATTTGGATACAACACTGCCGATCATTTTGTTATTTAATGATGTTGGAAACTAACTGAGCTTAGCCTTCCAGAAGACAGGTGTGTTGCTTTATGGACCTTTCTGCAGAACACATAAAAGTGACGGGCAAAAGGTAGGGAGGAGGCAGGGCTGGCAGGTTATCTACCCTGACAAGCAGCAGCATTTATGGGTGCTCTGTGCCATCACCTTGTACAAATGAAGCTCATGTAAGCAAAATAAGTATGCATGCAGGAACTTCCCGTTTCCCTTTTCTCAATTGAGGGGCATCCAACCATAAATATGTTTCAAAAGAGGTTTAACATTTCTGATAGATTGATTTGAAGCAGCTCAGAGCTGCATTTAAATAACAGAGGTCTTACTTCAAGGGTTTCTTGCCTCAGCCATGGGGATCCTTGGAGAGTCTCCCAATCACTATACACTGGAAAAGATACTGGTTAGCAAGTTTCCTTTGTCTCTATTTAAGTCATATTTCTGATTCATTTTCCATCTGCACAGTCTGGTTTCTAGAATTAAATATTATCCCCTGCAATCAGATTTTCTCCCTCTGTCCCATATCAGGTCACATTTTTTGAATTTGTTTGATGTCTTCACATTAAGGTCAGTAGTTCTTAACACAAAGACTGACAAATCACATATTCGGTCAATGCTCATGGCTTCTTTAATTGTTAAAAGGCCAATCCCTATTGTTAGATAAAATATATTGTTAAGGATAATATTGGCTAAAGTGTTATATTAATTTTGCACTAAAGCAACCCATTTGTAACATATGGCTAGTTCTTAAGAAAAAGAAGCTTTAGGTGTCCATGGCAAGATTACAAAGAAGTAAAATATCAAGCTGGACTCAGTTTCTCCCGGAAATCAGCCTGTTTCTACTTGACCGCTTCACTGTGCCTCTCATCAATATATGTACCACAAATCTTAGTGGTAAACTAAAGCAAACTTAAATTAGGAAAGAAATCTGATAAGTACCTTCCTTCCCATCGTATAATGCATCCTAGACTCCCCATAGGAAAATTCTTCTCTATGAAATGGAAGACTAATATTTTTCAAAAGAGAATTTAAAATAACTCAGCGAATCAAATTTCTTACTTAATTTTAGGTATTCCAAAGGCAATATGTGGCATTTATTTATTTATTCATTCATTCAGTCACTAAAAAACATGTATTTGTACCTACAATGTGTTGTAGGTGGTGGTGATGTAACAGTGAACAAAACAAAATTCCTTGCCTGAACGCAGTTTATATTTGTGTGAGGAGGGGACACAGTCATAATAAGTAAAAACTATAACATGCAGGTGGTGCGACAGAGAGTGAAAAAGCAGGGAACAAGAATGGAAAGCGATGGTCTGGGGTGTTACCTTAGAGCTTACAGAACCATATGGGAATCAGAGTCTGGGGGATGAGCACCCAGAGTTCTGGGTCTCTTCTTCACTAATGACATGAGATGTAGAAGGCCTAAGAGATTTGGTCTTCTCTGTAAGAAAGGGACTCTGGGAATCTGTGCCTCAGGGGTAAGTCTTTTGGAGACTCTTGCTCCAGATCTCTGAAATTTCTAATAGAGAGTTCTACCTTCCCAGGGGCCCTCCAGGCTCATCCTGCCAAAGTGCTTCTGAAGACATTCAGATCCAAAGGTCAAGGGACACCATTTAAATGACAACTTTGTTTTATTTTTGTCTATGCAGAATTTACACTAATTAGTTAGGGGGAAAGGTAGTGAGGGTGGTGGGACATGGCTTGCTCTGGGACTCTCTGAAAAGCCTGAGCTTCTGCATGACAATGCTGACTTGAGTGGAAGAGGTACAACTTTATAATATGTCTACATCAGAGAGGAGGTTTGGATGAAGCAAGATTGTATACCTTAATTTTGTGCCTTTATTGTCAGCAGTGACCCATTGGTCTCTGGATGCCTTCAGAGCTATGTGGACGGGTGGGCTGTCTGAGGAAGAGCTTGGGGGGGTCATTTTGGGCTGGTGGCTCCACACCCTTGAGATGAGGGGTTATATCATACCCTCGTTGAAGCTCTCCCATGGTCAATGACTTAAGTCTTCCATAGGGAGATCAGATTATTTCTATGAGTTCATGAATCTTGGCAACACTAAATGCCTTAGCTTTCTAGCCAGACCTTACCCCCACTTAATTCCTCCTAGAATCAAATACAACTCCCAAGGAAACTGTTAGTAATCCCAATTGCCCTTTTACTTTCAATCCCAGTTCATAGAGGTATCTTAAGTCAGCAATATTCTATGGAAACATAATTGAAGAGAGAACAGAACAGAAGAGAAGGTGGGGTTAAGAATAGAAATGCAGTCCATTCTGAGAGATGTATTCAAGACTCTGCCAAACTACTCTTTTTGAGTCATATTATCTTTGAGGTTATATGAATTTTAGGAACAAGATATTCAGTACATGTGTGTTCCTTATCCTTCCTCTGGTCTCTCGGGTGCCCTGTGGGGTGGTGGGCTGACAGTACCCATGACACTTGAAGAAGTGCATATGACTCCCTCAGGTGCCTGTTCTCAAGGGAGCAAGTATGTGCCTTGTGGAATGACTGGACTCAACATTCCAAATGTTTATGTAGGGAAAAAGTAGTCCCTAAGCATTTCCTATATGATGAGGAAGAAACAGAGAAAAAGTTCATGACATGACATGACATGTTTGAACCAGTTGGCCTGCCTTTCTTCATTTCCCAAAGGGTTGGGGATCCGTGATAATTAAAGAAGAGATGTGATTAGCAGGAAATAAACATGGCATTTATTTTCATTGTGTCAACATTGTAAAATAATGTTTTGAAGTTTAATTTGCTGATGAATTAAGAAGGAATCCTCTTGGTTTAAGACAACATAAATATAAATATTTCCCCTCATATTTTGGAGTAATCTTTATGAAAGCAATAGGAAATTATTGTTTGTGGCTCATTAAAATAGCTATTTATAATTACTATGTTTTGACATCTACTTTATACCAGTATGATAATTCTGACCTTCAGTTATGGAGTCAATGAAATGCAGACTTTAAAACTGCCTTTCCTAGGATATGCTTTCATCATGAACTATTTCAGGAGCTGTGTAGCAAATGGTGATGTGCAGTTGCCAGAAGATTTTTCACCTTTAGTGTATCTGTTTTATGTATGTTTCACTTGTTATTAATTGTCTACCTAAGAGGAAATGAGAAAATATCAAATTAAGGTGAAATACTTGCATCCAACTTTCAGACTTAAAAAGGCTGATTTTGTGAAATAGCTTCATGAAAATGTAAGTGGAATATTTTAGCAGTTGCACTAATAAGTAAGTGAATATTTTAGCAATTGCCATAATGGGTGCGTAAAATGGGCAATGAAGTTTCTTAAATGCTTTGTAAAGAACTCATAGTTTACACGGGTTGAAAGTCAAGTGGTAGAATTATTAGTTAATTAATTTATGGACTACAAATTTATAACAAGGAATTATAGTGCCATTTCTAATAAGTGACACATTATTGATTAATTATTAAATTACAGAAATAGGATTTTACATGATCTTTTAAAAGAATTTATCTATTTTCTCTTTTAAACAGTAATTGCAAATCATAGGGATGATACATGCTTGTAGGATATGTAAAATAATATGGACGAGCAAAGGGAAGAAAGTAGAAATCCTCTATTACCCTACTCTATGGAGTTAAGTAGCATGGACATTTTGAAGTACTTTCTTCCCATCTTTTTCTATACATGTGATATATTTGTCTTTTTAACAAAAATAGGATCATATATGCATTGACTTATGACCCATAGTTTAATAATATACTCTGAACATGTATTTTTTGTTTATGTGGAGAATATCCTTAATATTTTTCTACAGTTTTATTTGTAATATTTTCTTAGTAGTCAGTTTATGTAGATATACTATGGCTTTTTAAACAACCACCTTATTGTTGAATATTTAGGTTTTAGGTTTTCCAAATTTTGTGATTATAAATGATTATGTAATACCTCTATATACACATCTTTATATGTTTATATGCTCATTTATTTTTGATCACTTTCTGGATGTGACATTGGTGGATCAAAGTCCTAAACACTTTTATTTCCCTTCAGGGAGGATCTATCAGTTTATACTCTCACCAGTAATGCACGAGAATGCCTGTTGTATTTTACCTTCCCCAAACTAGATATTATCCTCTTTTAATTTATGAAGAAATTTATGGATAAAATTATATGTTACCTAATTTTCATGTAAATCTTTGCTTTTATAACTTTTTAAGGTTTATTTTTTTTGAGAGAGAAAGAGAAAGAGAGCATGCATGAGCAAGCAGGGGAGGGGAAGAGAGAGAGAGAGAGAGAAAGAGAGAGAATCCCAAGCAGACTCCTCACTGTCAGCACAGAGCCAGACATGGGGCTTGATCTCACAAATCGTGAAATCATGACTTGAGCCAAAATCACGAGTCAGATCCTTAACCAACTGAGTCACCCAGGCACCCCTAAATTTTTTTTTTTTATGTTTAGGAAGACCATCCCTATCCTGAGAATAAGTTAATGTGTACATTATTTTAAAAAATCCCTCATCACTTTTGATAAGGAAAGAGGGAAGATGGTGGCGTAGGAGGACGCTGGGCTCACCTCCTCCTGCTGATCACTTAGATTCCACCCACATTTGCCTAAATAACCCAGAAAACTGCCAGAAGACAAGCAGAACGGACTCTCTGGACCCAAGTGTAGACAAGAGGCCCACGGAAGAGAGTAGGAAGGGCGGAGAGGTGATGCGTGCTATTCGGACTGGCAGGAGGGAGCAGGGTGTTGGAGGGGCAGCCCGACTGGCAAGGCGAGCCCCCGAGTCTGGCTTGCAAAAGCAGAGGGGCCAGACGGTGTGAGTTCTGACAGCCAGCAGGACTTAACATCTGGAATGTTATAAGTCAACAGCTATGCTCTCAGAGAGTGGGGCAGGTGAGAGGACGCCAGGAGGGAGAGTTGTTAGGCCCGGAAGGACAGAGCTGGGGTGGGGGGAACAAAGGTTCTGGCAAGCACCATTTCCCTCTCCCATCCGCCAGCCAAAATTCCAAAGGGAACCAATTCCCGTCACTGAACTTGTTTGCACCGTGCAAATGCCCAACACTGTGCTTCTGTGGATCCATCCTTCCGATGGGCCTGCCTCCCTCCCAATGCTGCAGGGCCCCTCCCACAGGGGACCGCTGATGGCAAAATGAGCTAAGCCTGCCCCTCCTGCCCCAGTGCACCTTACAGATCTAACCCGGCTAATATGCCAGATCCCATTGAAGCATCACCACAAGCCTGGCAGTGTGCAAGTAGCCCAGACAGAGGCCACACCACTCCACAGTGAGTCCTGCCCCTGGGAGAGGGGAAGATAAGGTACACACCGGTCTGACTGTGGCCCCAGAGGTGGGCTAGGGGCAGACATTGGGTCTGACTGCGGCCCCGCCCACCAACACAAGTTACTCCAGACAGCACAGGGGAAGTGCCCTGCAGCTCCACAACACTCCAGGGACTATCCAAAATGACAAAACAGAAGAATGCTCCTCAAAAGAAACTCCAGGAAGTAGTGACAGCTAACAAATTGATCAAAAATGATTTAAGCAATACAACAGAACAAGAATTTAGAATAATAGTCATAAAATTAATCGCTGGGCTTGAAAAAAGTATAAAGGACAGCAGAGAATCTATTGCTACAGAGATCAAGGGACTAAGAAACAGTCATGAGGAGCTAAAAAATGCTATAAATGAGGTGCAAAATAAAATGGAGGCGAACACAGCTCAGATTGAAGAGGCAGAGGAGAGAATAGGTGAATTAGAAGATAAAATTATGGAAAAAGAGGAAGCTGAGAAAAAGAGGATTAAAACAATCTAGGAGTATGAGTGGAGAATTAGAGAACTAAGTGATGCAATGAAATGGAACAATATCCGTATGGTAGGAATTCCAGAAGAGGAAGAGAGAGAGAAAGGGGCTGAAGGTGTACTTGAAGAAATCGTAGGTGAGAACTTCCCTGATCTGGGGAAGAAAAAAGGCATTGAAATCCAAGAGACACAGAGAACTCCCTTCAGACGTAACTTGAATCGATCTGCATGACATATCATAGTGAAACTGGCAAAATACAAGGATAAGGAGAAAATTCTGAAAGCAGCTAGGGATAAACACACTCTAACATATAAAGGGAGACCAATAAGACTAGTGGCAGACCTATCTACTGAAACTTGGTAGGCCAGAAAGGAATGGCAGGAAATCTTCAATGTGATGAACAGAAAAAAATATTCAGCCAATAATCCTTTATCCAGCAAGTCTGTCATTCAGAATAGGAGGAGAGATAAAGGTCTTCCCAAACAAACAGAAACTGAAAGAATTCATTGCCACTAAACCAGCCCTGCAACACATCCTAAGGGGGATTCTGTGAGTGAAATGTTGCAAGGACCACAAAGGACTAGAGACATCACTACAAGCAGGAAACCTACAGACATCACAATGACCCTAAACCCATCTTTCAATAATAACACTGAATGTAAATGGACTAAATGCCCCAACCAAAAGACATAGGGTATCAGAATGGATAAAAATCAAGACCCATCTATTTTCTGTCTGCAAGAGACTCATTTTAGACCTGAGGAAACCTTCAGATTGAAAGTGAGGGAATAGAGAACTATCTATCATGCTACTGGAAGTCAAAAGAAAGATGGAGTAGCCATACTTATATCAGACAAACTAGACTTTAAATTAAAGGTTGTAACAAGAGATGAAGAAGGGCGTTATATAATAATTACAGAGTCTATCTATCAGGAAGAGCTAACCATTATAAATGTCTATGTGCCAAATACGGGAGCCCCCAAATATATAAAACAAGCAGAAACATAAACAACCTTATTGATAAGAATGTGGTAATTGCAGGGGACTTTAATACTCCACTTACAACAATGGATACAACATCTAGACAGAGAATCAATAAAGAAACAAGGGCCCTGAGAGATACATTGGATCAGATGGACTTGACAGATGTATTTAGAACTCTGCATCCCAAAGCAACAGAATATACTTTCTTCTTGAGTGCACATGGAACATTCTCCAAGATAGATCACATACTGGGTCACAAAACAGCCCTTCATAAGTATACAAGAATTGAGATCATACCATGCACACTTTCAGACCACAATGCGATGAAGCTTGAAATCAACCACAGGAAAAAGTCTGGAAAACCTCCAAAAGCATGGAGGTTAAAGAACACCCTACTAAAGAATGAATGGGTCAACCAGGCAATTGGAGAAGAAATTAAAAAATATATGGAGGTGCGCCTGGGTGGCTCAGTCGGTTAAGCATCCGACTTCAGCTCAGGTCATGATCTCACAGTCCGTGAGTTCGAGCCCCGCGTTGGGCTCTGTGCTGACAGCTCAGAGCCTGGAGCCCGTTTCACATTCTGTGTCTCCCTCTCTCTCTGACCCTCCCCCATTCATGCTCTGTCTCTCTCTGTCTCAAAAATAAATAAACGTAAAAAAAAAAATAAAATATATGGAAACAAATGAAAATGAAAATACAACAATCCAAATGATTTGGGATGCAGCAAAGGCAGTGCTGAGAGGAAAATACATTGCAATCCAGGTCTGTCTCCAGAAACAAGAAAAATCCCAAATACAAAATCTAACAGCACACCTAAAGGAAATAGAAGCATAATGGCAAAGACACCCCAAACCCAGCAGTAGAAGAGAAATAGTAAAGATAAGAGCAGAAAAAATAATATAGAATCTAAAAAAACTGTAGAGCAGATCAATGAAACCAAGAGTTGGTTTTTTGAAAATATAAACAAAATTGATAAACCTCTAGCCAGGCTTCTCAAAAAGAAAAGTGAAATGACCCAAATAGAAAAATCATGAATGAAAATGGAATTATTACAACCAATCCCTCAGAAATACAAGCAATTATCAGGGAATACTATAAAAAATACATACGAACAAACTGGACAACCTGGAAGAAATGGACAAATTCCTCAACACCCACACACTTCCAAAACTCAAACAGGAAGAAATAGAAAACTTGAACAGAGCCATAATCAGTGACAAAATTGAATCAGTTATCAAAAATCTCCCAACAAATAAGAGTCCAGGACCAGATGGTTTCCCAGGGGAATTCTACCAGACATTTAAAGCAGAGATAATACCTATCCTTCTCAAGCTGTTCCAAAAAATAGAAAGGGAAGGAAAACTTCCAGACTCATTCTATAAAGCCAGCATTACTTTGATTCCCAAACCAGAGACCCAGCAAAAAAAGAGAACTACAGGCCAATATCTCTGATAAATATGGATGCAAAAATTCTCAATAAGATACTAGCAAATTGAATTCAACAGCATATAAAAAGAATTGCTCACCATGATCAAGTGGGATTCATTCCTGGAATGCAGGGCTCGTGCAACATTCGCAAATCAATGTGATAAATCACATTAATAAAAGAAAAGATAACAACCATATGATCCTGTCAATCGATGCAGAAAAAGCATTTGACAAAATTCAGCATCCTTTCTTAATAAAAACCCTCGAAAAAGTCGGGATAGAAGGAACATACTTAAACATCATAAAAGCCATTTATGAAAAGCCCACAGCTAAAATCATCCTCAGTGGGGAAAAACTAAGAGCTTTCCCTCTGAGATCAGGAACACGACAGGGATGTCCACTCTCACTGCTGTTGTTTAACATAGTGTTAGAAGTTCTAGCATCAGCAATCAGACAACAAAAGGAAATCAAAGGCACCAAAATTGGCAAAGATGAAGTCAAGCTTTCGCTTTTTGCAGATGATATGATATTATACATGGAAAACCCAATAGACTCCACCAAAGGTCTACTAGAACTGATACATGAATTCAGCAAAGTCGCAGGATACAAAATTAATGTACAGAAATCAGTTGCATTCCTATACAATAATAATGAAGCAACAGAAAGAGAAATAAAGAAACTGATCCCATTCACAATTGCACCAAGAAGCATAAAATACCTAGGAATAAACCTAACCAAAGATGTAAAAGATCTGTATGCTAAAAAGTATAGAAAGCTTATGAAGGAAATTGAAGAAGACATAAAGAAATGAAAAAACATTCTGTGCTCATGGATTGGAAGAATAAATATTGTTAAAATGTCAATGCTACCCAAAGCTATCTACACATTCAATGCAATCCCAATCAAAATTGCACCAGCATTCTTCTCGAAGCTAGAACAAGCAATCCTAAAATTTGTATGGAACCACAAAAGACCCTGAATAGCCAAAGTAATATTGAAGAAGAAAACCAAAGCAGGAGGCATCACAATCCCAGACTTTAGCCTCTACTACAAAGCTGTAATCATCAAGACAGCATGGTATTGGGACAAAAACAGACACAGACCAATGGAATAGAATAGATATTTCAGAATTGGACTCACAAAAGTATGGCCAACTAATCTTTGACAAAGCAGGAAAGAATATCCAATGGAAAAAAGACAGTCTGTCTCTTTAACAAATGGGAGAACTGGACAGCAACATGCAGAAGAACTGGGAGAACTGGACAGCAACATGCAGAAGGATGAAACCAGACCACTTTCTTACACCATTCTCAAAAATAAACTCAAAATGGAGAAAGTACCTGAATGTGAGACAGGAAACCATCAAAACCCTAGAGGAGAAAGCAGGAAAAATATCTCTGACCTCAGCCACAGCAGTTTCTTACTTGACACATCTCCAAAGGCAAGGGAGTTAAAAGCAAAAATGAATTGTTGGGACCTCATCAAGATAAAAAGCTTTTGCACTGCAAAGGAAACAATCAACAAAACTAAAAGGCAACCAATGGAATGGGAAAAGATATTTGCAAATGACATATCAGAGAAAGGGCTAGTATCCATAGTCTATAAAGAGCTTGCCAAACTCCACACCTGAAAAACAAATAATCCAATGAAGAAATGGGCAGAACACATGAATAGACACTTCTCTAAATAAGACATCCAGATAGCCAACAGGCACATGAAAAGATGCTCAATGTCACTCCTCATCAGGTAAATATAAATCCAAAGACACTCAGATACCACCTCATGCTAGTTAGAGTGGTTAAAATGAACAAATCATGAGACTATAGATGCTGGCAAGGATGTAGAGAAATGGGAACCCTCTTGCACTGTTGGTGGGAATGCAAACTGGTGCAGCCACTCTGGAAAACAGTGTGGAGGTTCCTCAAAAAATTAAAAATAGATCTACCCTATGATCCAGCAATAGCACTACTAGGAATTTACCCAAGGGATACAGGAGTGCTGATTCATAGGGTCGCTTGTACCCCAATGTTTATAGCAGCACTTTCAACAATAGCCAAATTATGTAAAGAGCCTAAATGTCCATCAACTGATGAATGGATAAAGAAATTGTGGTTTACATACACAATGCAATACTACTTGACAGTGAGAAAGAATGAAATATGGCCTTTTGTAGCAACATTGATGGAACTAGAGAGTGTTATGTTAAATGAAATAAGTCATACAGAGAGAGACAGATACCTTATGTTTTCACTCTTATGTGGATCCTGAGAAACTTAACAGAAGTCCATGGGGGAGGGGAAGGAAAAAAAAAAAAGAGGTTAGAGTGGGAGAGAGAGCCAAACCATAAGAGACTCTTCAAAACTGGAACAAACTGAGGGTTGATGGGGGTTGGGAGGGGGGGAGGGTGGGTGATGCGCATTGAGGAGGGCACCTTTTGGGATGAGCACTGGGTGTTGTATGGAAACCAATCTGAGAATAAATTTTATATTAAAAAATTCCCTTATTTCATTTTTTTTTCATTTAGATCTCTGATTCAACTGAATCTTACTTATATACAATGTGCAAGACAGCAATATAATTGCACTTATAAAGTGATTAACATTTATATTTGTTAGAATAATAATTTTTTTTCAGTAGATACTGAGCTGCCACTTTAACTCTATACTAAACTGTGGGCTAATTTTTAATTTTTTAATCTGTCTATTTTTATTCACTATTACACTGTGTAAAAATATTATATCTTTATACATTAATTTAATAATATGATAGATTGAATTCCCCAACCTTACCAAGTACATTCTTTTTCATGTACTTAAATTTTCCAAGTTTGTCAACTTACCAAAAATATTATATCACATAAAAAATTAGATAAGATTTCCATTTAATTCATCATTAGAGAAATGCAACCTAATAAATTTGAGTTTTCACATTTAGAAATTTGGTAGATCTCCTTATTTATTTTTTGAATAAATTGTAGTAAGGTTTTGCGACTTTTAAACCATATATATATATATATATATATATATATATATATATATATCCTCCAAACATTAGTAGTTATTTATTTGTGTGGTTTTTTTTCTTTAAAAAGTAGCCTAAATCTCTTGGTGGTAAATAGATTTCTATTCTCACAATTTGAGCAATGTGAAGTTGAAGCTTAAAAATGTACTATATGGGATGAAAAAAATAAGTGAAAGGTAAATGGCAGTTAATTAAATTGTAATCCAATACAAATACCTCACTGAGTATTTAAAGGAAGAAATAGCTCTTTTTTTTTTCTGTCAACTAATAACATGTTATAAGAGAATTTAAATCTATCATATTTCTACAAATTATCCAATCATTTTTTATTATAAAACTTGAAATACAACATAGGAAATATGCAACACTGCTCATTTGTCATTTCAAATATCTGTAAATAGAAGTAGAGTTGCTGAGGTAAAAGATACATACAGTGTAATTTTGATACATATTGTCAACTGTCCTTCCATGGAGATTGTGAAATTTATACAACCACCAAAGATGGAAGAGCATGCCTCTTTGACCACAGTATCAGCAATAACGTGACTCATGAAATTTTAGGATTTTTGCCAATGTGTAAGAAAAAAAAAAAAAAGCTACCAAATTTTCATTTGAAATTTTTTTTTCTAAAATTGGTTTGAGCAATTTTTCCTCTGTCCTAGAAACTTTTTTTGTTTCAATTATTTGTGGAATAAATTTTGAAGTTATTTGCCCATTTTTAAAATAGAATTGTGGTCTTTTTTTTCTTACCCATTTCTGAGAGATTTTTATATGTGAGTTGGATTAACCCTTTGGGATGTAGGATTGATGTTTCTCCTGTTTTTAATCTCTTTCTACAGTGGTGTTTTGTTTTTGTTTTGTACTGTGGAGAGCTTTGTTTGTTTTTAAAATATAACCACTTCAAGATTACAAATCAAATCATCCAGGTTCTCTTTTTATACTGTTTGGGAAAATAAGTTTATATTTAAATCTTTGTTGAATTGAAACATTTCCTGAATTATGAGATAAGGTAGAAATTTAAAATTATTTGTTTCAGACAACTATCCAGTTGCTACAACATCATTTCTTTTACAAATTTTCTTTTTCCCATTGATTCGAAATACTACTTTATCCACGAATATCAAATTTTCACGTGTTAGGTGTGTCTGTGATGTCTCTATTACATTTCATTGAAACTCAGTATCATATACCCATGTCGCAATTTTAGTAATACATATATATTATACACACACACATACATATATATGGTTAGTGTGTGTGTGTGAGAGAGACCTGTATATTCATTTTCTACACTGCTATCTTACTAAACTGTCTTTATAGTAGTTTTCAATACTTTTTCTTAGGCTTTTCAAGTATATAATCCTATCACATGCAAATAGCAACAATTGTATCTCCTCTTTTCTAATTTTTTTCTTCCCAATTCTCTTTGTAATTATGTTAGCTAGTTCATATCTACTATCTATTTGAAATTTTAAAGGATAGTGGGAATCCTTATCCTTTTCCTGACTTTATTGAGAATGCCTTTAGTGTTTACCTATTAAGCATGATTCTGTCTTTTTGGGTTGAGGTAGGTACATTTTATCATGCAAAAATTATCCAATTTTATTTTATCAACAGTTTTTGTTAATAGTTTCTGCTGATTTATGTCTAATATCTTTAAGTATAAATAGAAATAACATGATCTTTCTCTTCAATTTGGAAGTAGAATACGTTTTATTAATGTAGTTCCTAATGTTGAGCTCTCTTTATAAACTCTACTTTATTAGGACGCTTAATTATTTTAACCCTCTTCCAGATTCTTTTTGTTAACATGAATGTGCAATCCCATTCCCATAGTCTGAAACTCCCTCCCCCCTTTTTTTTTCCTCACAACTTTGACACAAAAACTCAGTTGGGATTAAAATGTGATTTGAGACTCTATTCAATCTCCATATGATTGTTATATATCTTGTAGAAATGTCCATGTGATTGAAGAATGCTGCCCTAGAACCACTGGCTATGTAATGTACTATACAATATATGAATTCCATTCTCTTTGTAAAATCCACAACCCAGGGGTTTTAGATGGGGGATTTTGTATTTTATTACTTCCCTATTACTAATTATAAGTAAAGTTGTCCTCCATTTATTATTTTCTTAGTTTGTATTCTTTGGTTTGTATAAATAGTATACTCCAGAAAAAAGAAAAGAAAATTTTGTCCTTGTCTGTCTTCTGGAAAAGCTTAATTAACATTAGAATTATCTTTTATTTAAAGGTTTGATAAAACCTTTTAAATTAGAAAATAAAACATTTTGAAAATCCATTCAGTATTAGAGGCCTATGAAATAAAATGTCAAAGTTCTTTGCTTCTACCTTCTCACTTCTTCTCTTACTGTTCTGATCATTGAATCACTGTTAAAAATTGGATATGTATTCTTCCAGAACTTTCCTTATGCCACATACAAAAACAGCAAAGAAGGGTTTATAACATTTTTTAAATCTATTAATAAAGTGAATAGTTTTTTATATTTTTTGAACATTTGTATTTTGGAGCTGCCTATTTGTATACTTTTATGTTGTTTTTATTATGGTCATTCTGTAAAGATTTAGTGTTTTAAAGAGATTAGCTCTTGTCTGTCCTCCCTTACCTTCTCACTTTTCCCCAGAAGCAACCATTGAATAATTTCTAATGTTCTGTTATGTTTCTACTTAGCTCTTTTTCTACATACATACAAATTTTCATATCTACTTAAAATTGTATAGTATTTAAAATATTTTAAATATGTATTACTTAAAATGTATGTATTCTATAGAATACACATTAGTATATTATTTATAAAATAATATATAGTCTACACTCCTTGCTTATTTTACATAGCAGTAAAAAAGGTCAATAGAGTCTTTTTAAAGGTTGAAGTATATTTCATTACTCCACTGAAGGACTATTGCATTTTTCTCCCCTCTTTTTGCTCTTAAAATGCAGTAAAAATGTAGTACATGAATGTGGGGAAAAGTACAAGAGGGATTGCTGACTTCAAGTTGCATGAAAACTTTGATAGAAACTATCTTCTTAAAGTTGTTTCACCATTTTATGAACATCTTTTTAGTATCTTTACTGATTTGTGGTATTATCAATCTCAAGTTATTATCAATCCAATATTGGTATCTCATTTTTATAATTTTTATCTCCCTGGATCCCTTGGGGGGGGGTGAAGGATATTTCCATATGTGTATTAGACATTTGATTTTCTTCTGTGAATTTCCTTTATATACTCTGACCATTTCCTACTCTATAGAACTATTTTTTTTCTCATTTATTTCAAGGAGCTTGTTGTATACTAGGGATGTTAACAATTACATGTGTCAAACGTTTGCTCCCAAACACCTCTAAGGTCCCCTCTCTCTCTCATTTGTGCACTGCCCATCCCTTTTGTTGGCTTCTTCCTTTCCATTTTCCCTTTTGGTGGGTCTGTTTCCTGTCTTATTTGTATCACTACTAAACTAGAAGGGGATAAGGGAAAAGGAGTTAAATATTTGAATAGGGCCTATGGCAACATCAGTTTAGTTAGCAAGGATATGGAATCTTCTCACTCAATGGGTATGGAGGATTTTGTGGATGCTTTCTGTCCATTCCAATTTTTCATGAAGTGACTTTTCCTTCAGAACCATTAATAATGACTGACTATCCCAGTGAAAACATGGAACTCACTGACATACTGGCTGATCAAATGTAAAAAGTGCAATTAGGATGCTCTAATGCACAAATATTTTTTTAATAAAATGTATGGTCAGTGACCAAAGATTTGAAATATTTGTCACTCAAAACTAGAATGTTTTCTTCAAGCAAATGCTGTGCTACTTTACTTTTTTATACTATAAAGACAAAACCATAAAGAATATTCATTAATTCACACAGGAAGGACTCAGGCTGAAAGACAGGTCAAAGTAACACAATCTTGGGGAAAGATGGACAGTCAGGAAATATATTTTTCAAGAAGGCATTTGGATTGCTAGCTCTTGCAGATATACAGAGGAGGGAGAAGCAAATGTTTAATAACATTTTAAAAAACAATAGATTCCTTTGTCAGTTCCCTCCAGGCCTTGCCAAATAAAAAAGCATCTCTTTCTCCTCTTATTTTGTGTGTGTCCAGTCATTCACATTTTTCCTGAATGTTTCTATTTTTTCAGACAATTGATGGTATTTTCTTGATGGTAAACTAACTGTAGTAAGAATGGAGTTTATAGCTTGGCTATAATTATTGATAACCCCTGGTAATCTTGCTGGAGGTAATCATTAAGACCAGGAAATCAAAAATTCTCTCTTGTTATATTATCAGAAAAAATTTTTAGTATATGTCTTTAAATGTATTCTTACAAATTATATTATGGAGAATAAAGAGAGGCCATCACTGTATGAGCTAGGGAGCATATTACTTTGTACTTTATAATGTTAAAAATAAATTTAAAGATAATTGTTACATTTTCATTGGTAAACCAATGTTTTCTGGGAAAAACATGTATATATTATTGTATTTCCTTATTCTATTTGCTCTTAAGTAATCTGAGAATGAAGATTTTTATATTAGCTGAATATTGAGTTTTAAGGTCAGGTGTGGTACATTCTATCATTTTAAACTTTTGTTTATATCTTTAAAGCCTCTTGCTCTTGGCAAGTTATATAATTCAGGAAGGCAGAAAAATTGATTTTAGTATGCAAAAACAAAGTATTTGGCAGCTAAGATAATCAGCACTTATGCAAACTAAACATTTACAATATTTATGAAGATTTAAGAAAATGTAGAAAATGTTATAGGACTGTTTACAAATTAAGATCTATTGCCTGTACCTTGAATCCATAGGGTAGATTTTTATCCTTTTTTCAATCTAAGACAATGGTGGCATACTTTAAGAAACAGTTTACATTATAATAGGAAAATTACTCTTGTATAGAATAAGGAAGGCTTACTATGTGTTGGAAATTTAAGAAATTGTTCCAGTTGTATTCTGTCATAATAAACATCTACTCTCCCCCTTCCCCTGTACCCCATCCTGGCTCTTCCACACAGGGGTAATCTGTTTCTGTTTTCTGGGCCAGGCTTAAAAAGAAAGCAAGCAAGATGTGGCTCAGTATGTTCTCTCAGTAAAATAGTATCATTGGTGGTCATAAGGATACTCCAGTGATTTTTAATATGCTTTTCTTTGACAATGATTATACTTCACTTTTTGGGCACAAGTGACTAATTAGTGTTATTTAATAATAAAAAATATGTCATAATGTTATATTACAATCAGAGTTCATCTTCCTACTAAGTCTAATTCAGGTTCATTTCCCCTATTAAGAAAAGAAAAAGGTTTCCTTTGAAATGGCAAAAGGGAACAGAAATGGTCTTTTTGTAGTGCATCATGAACAAAATATTGGAAAAGTTAGCTAATAGATCTTGTTCTCTCAACATGTTTTTCATGAATACTAATGGGCTACTAATGAATTAACTAATTAATTGAACAATTAAAGTCCATTCATTATATGTTTTTATACAAAGAAGGTTTCGTTTGAAGACAGATTTCTACTCTATAACGTGGAGTAAAGTATAATAATCTTGGGTTACATCAAATTAAAGGTGATTAATTTGTAGTGGCTGATTTGACATTTGGTGTAAACGTTAACTCAGGACATATTACAGGTTTTGGTGTGGGGTAGCTAGGATTATGTGGTAGTGAATGTGTAAACCCTGTGTTTTAAATACATGGTCTAGAATGTTTTAATTCTGCGAGTACTCTGAATATGTCCAGATGATAGTTTTTAACTATAAGCATGGTTTTGTTTACCATAAATATGAAACAAAGCCAACCAGGGACACCTAGGGAAGAGAGGATCCTCAAGGACCTGTTTAGACAGTTGCTTCTAGAAAAAAAACAGTCTTCAGTCAAAGACTTGTCAATCCTATTTTTAAAGATTGATTAGGTAGCTGATTTTTTTCTTCCTTCTGTCCTTGGAGAAAATGAAAAATAACAGGTCCTCTTCCACTTTAGACTAACCATTCATATACTTGATGACAGTTAGGTCTCCCTTGAGCCTTCTCTTCTCCAGGACAAATTATGCTAACTCCTTCAGTCTGTCCTCATAGGTCCTATTTTTCAACCATTAAATCATCTTATTGTTCTTCCCTGTATCTTTTCCAGTTTCTTCAAAATCCTTTAAAAATTATAATGTCTTAAATTGTATATATTTACATATATTTTATAGGTTAGGACTTCAGGTTGATATTTATTTCCACCTTCTAAGTCAGAAAAGATGGTCACTATGACACAGGTCAGTTGGATGAAAGGAATAATAGTAAAAATAGAAGTCAAGTGAGCAGCTTCATATTCAACTCAGTGGATTCTTATGATGCAAAATGGTAAAACTGTGCCTGCAAAAATGTCCTAAGTGTTCTTTATAAGTCCTTTGGGAAGACACCAAGACAAGAAAACTATTATAAAAACAACTAGAACTGCTTTTGCTTTTTATTTAATAAACGGATACCTCCTTTTACTAATTATAATTCTATAAAGAAAAAGATTAGCAGATGAACTAACATAATGGCAAATTCAGGACAAAAAAAAAAAAAGGTGAGTAATAGAAGAAGATGAGCACTTGTGAACTCAAGGAAGGGCACAGGGATTCTGTATAAGAGTGACTTCAGTTATTAAGAGCTAGAGCCATTTTTTTTCAAGCAGTCATTAATGCCAAGAGGGGGCATTTGTGGAATGCTACCTAGCGTTGCTTTATTTTTTGGCAGCACATGACCAGTAGGAAGAGCATGATACTGGCTTTGCTGATATGCTGCCCTGGGTCTATGGCACTGCACTGTGTTCTCTTCAGCATCACGTTGATTTTGAGTGATTTACATACAGTCTGCATTCAACCTCTCCATTCCATGAAGACCAAAAAGGAACCCGTAATCTTAGAAACCAAGTTTCCCTCTATCCAATTCCTGTGAGAGCAAGATTCCAGTGTAATAAAAACCTACAATAAAGGCCCTAAACCTTCTAGTCTTTCTTACTTCAACTTAAGTACATTAATAATTGAATTTTGTATTTCTTTGATAATTCAACTTTAAAGTAAAAGGTTTTTCTATGCCCAAAGCCAAGGATCTGGCATTTACCCTACTCTCTCTCCTGGGTTATGCACTATGAAATGGGGTGAACTGCTTCATAGCTTCCAAAGAAAGAAATTAAGTCATAACAAAAAGATGGTTTTGTGTTCTTTCTAATATCCTCCCTATAAATCAACAGTCAATAATAGGTACCACAACAGAGCTTATAAGAGCGTTAATTCCCCAGATGTAAAGCTTTGTGAAGCACCCATTGCTGGTTTATTTTCACATTAAGTTGGGATAAAAGTATAAATTTGCCATGCCCATATTGAAGAACCACAGGCAAACAGTGGGCTCTTGCATCGAATGGTGGGCAGTGGTAGAATATTTGTGTTTTGCACTAACCCCTCTTTGAAAGCTAATGCAGTATGGTCTTACCATTTTTGCAGACAGGACAACACTGTTCTGGTTCATAGACTGGGTTGACACACTCAGGAACTGCGCAGTCTGCTACAACACAGTGAACTTCATTGCTGGGCTCACAGCGACACCATTCACATGGAGAGGGCTAGGAACAAATCTAAAATTAGCCCCTTTTCTCCTATAACTTAATGCTTGCACATTCATATGCTGTTAGAAGATAAAACATCAGTGTTTATATTGGCTTTACTGTATCAACTCCATTTACCATGTGTATGATCATTCTTCCCCAATGGAAAGCAACCTGGATATCCAAGCCAAAGTGGGTTGCTGTGTGGAGCTCAGGTTGCCATGAGCAACTGGGGCACTATGGGATGACTCTTCCTATGACTTATGTTCCTACTTTACAAAGAAGTGTTGGGACAACTAATATGTCACCTCTTGGTTTGGTTTGGTTTGGTTTGGTTTCCAGATGCACTGATTGCCCTACCTTCCTCTGGCAAACAGGAATGACACTGGATCATGTGAAGTAAGTTTTTGCTATTTGTCACTTTTCTTCCTAAGAAAGAAAAGGATTACTGAGAAGCAAGAAAATGGTAAATGGACATCCTAACCCTTTGTATGAACTCCTTTTCAAGCTAACCTAGGCTCTAAATGGCATTTTTTTTTTCCAATATGAATTTTAGAAAAGATTGCATTTGGGATCCAAACGTTCAGGTACTGCCTCTTGAAAGATTTAGCAAATACCTTTCATCTTTCCTGCTTGCTTTTATGAATGAACTAAAATCAATTGACTTAAAAAGCCACTAGTTAGAGTCAAAGACTAAAAATGGAACTGAAAAGTGATTAATTTAGAGGAGAAAAAAAAAAACAGGCAGAAAACAATTTTTGTCTCAACAGTACTTACCAGCCAAAAGTGAGTTTGATATTTTGTTTCTTTTCCACAAACTGCCTATACCACAAATAATCTCAAGCAGTGACCATTTTGTGATATTCTCATGTTTACAAGTTCTATCTCTCATTTCTCATGCAACAGAGTTTGGAATTCTGGAATAAAAACTTGGAGGTCTCAGAAGTTATACAAGTGTCTACTTCTCAAATCATTCCATTTGTTCTGAGAACATTCTACCTCCAGTCCTATGCCACAGTGCCACAATCTGTGTTGGAAATCTAATAGTCCAATAAATCTTTCTCACAGGCCACAGTCACTTTGAGGTAAACATTTTGCATTGTAAAATGCAATTTGCAAGTTCCTCACTTGCAAATTGTGTTAATTAAAGCTCTCTGCCTTTGTCTCAGTTGCTACTGTCCATATCAGCTCTTGTTTTTCTTCAACCTGTGGGGGTGAAAACCTTTCAACTAATTATTTTCAAATTAATGTTACCTTTGCTTTCTGCTTGGAGAATGAGAGGCTAGCTTTCAATTATTTTACTTTCCGATTTAGTAGGAGTAAGAGAATTAGACATAGAATCTGTAGGAAAAGTATTTCTAACGTTGTCAATACATTCATTGAAGGGTACAGTTAAGCTCCTGACTGTGTGGTGAGATGTGTTAAGTAGTATCTCAAAGCAATATATTAGATCGTCCTAAGGGCTGGGATTTTTCTGAAGCTCCTCTACTGAAAAATCTCAGGAAATTAAGGAAAAGACTTGATACCATAGCACATTATTTGTTGGCGAAATGTGAGAAATCCTGTGAGAAAGGAAAATTCTTGCTGCTCTAACTCCTTATTTCACAAGCCCCATTGTGCTATCTTAAATTCCCAAGTAAAATGGTCAGAAGTTGTCTCCCTTTCCTTCGTTAATTGCAAAAAATTTTTACATAGGCTTCTGACGTGCATTTATGGTTAATATGAGAGAAAAAGAGAACCACTAATATGGCTTCCACACCCTGCCCTTCCATAGCTGTGACCCTTCATTCTTGCTGCAGCACGGGCTGATCTGTGCAACTCTAGTGGACTGATTCAGCCATTAAAAATCCCAAAGATCCCCTAAATTTTCCAATGCAAAATGTTTACTCAAATTAACTGTGGCCTGTGAGAAAGATTTATTGGACTATTAGATTCCTAACAGATTATTAAAGACACCATTCTGACTCAAACAATGTTTTTGGAAATGATTAACTACTGGATATCATGCCAAGCCATTTACCTATGTCAACTTACTTATTTCTCATAATAAGCCTATGAAGGAAGATTTGCTATTATCTTTATCTCATAGATGAGGATATAGGCTGAGAGGGTCAATAACTTCCTTAGGCCTAGGCAGCAAGGGACAGAGGCAGGATTTGAACCCAGGTGGTGTACTTGCTATAATGTCCTGCCAGTGATAGCAAGAATCACTATTCTGGGTACTCCCATTTGCGTAGTTCATTTTACAGTGGTTTGTACCCTTCTCTATGCAGGCCAGATCCAAAGGAATAGCCATTAGGAACTGAATAATTGATTTATGGAAGATACATACTTCTGCTAAAACAGGGAATTTCACTAGGGTATTTATTGCATAAAGAGGTTATTATGGAGCCATAGAGCTTTTTAACCTTCTGCAAATGTAAATTAGTAAGAAAAGAATAGTAGGTTGAAGTTAAGTTGCCCTGAGGCTCACATCCTTGGGGGCGTTGGCATCTTTAGCCTCGTAACCACACTGGGGGGTATCTGAGAGAAGTACTAACAGATGATGGTGCAGTAAAGACCCAGGGGCATCTATGTGAAGCCAGTGGAGACTGGATGTATATGCCCTAGAGTTCTGAGAAATATTCTGAGGAAGAGCTATGACTATAAGGCTTGGTGATAAAAGTACACCTGATATTTTAAGGGATTTTGAATAATGAGAAACATAAATTGGAAAAATGAAAGTATCACCCTAGCCACTGAGGGACATTTTCTTTGAATCTTCCCCTGACTCTGACTTTATTCAAATACCACACCCTTCCTGGGTCTAGAATCTCTTGTCAGACACATGCAATTTCCTCTTTTGTTTTCATTAATTTTTTCCCGCAAATAATCTCTTTCAGTCTATTTCTTCTCACATCTCCATGTGTGCCCCACCCCACTCTGATGCTCAATCAAATTTAACTCCTTGACCTTACTCTAAAGCCCCTTCTTTCTTCTCCAGCCTTATCAGGACTTCGCTTTCACAAATTCATCAGTTCAGATACCAGTAATTTCTTGCCCAACTTGACTTCTTCCACTGCCCCTGCTTTCTCCTGCACTTCTGAAAAGACATTGCATAAGCAGCAAGAAGTCCCTGGGAATGAACAATGTGCATTGTTCCTACTTTAAAAAGCCTTCCCACCTTGCAGCCTAAAACTTAAAGGTTTGGTGCTTTCCATAATCTTTACATCTTTAAGGGCTGAGCTGGTTGCGAATTTCCTTTTATCAGGCTCTTCAATGTGAAAACTATAGATTAAATCTGAAAATGTCCCTGTAAAACCAAAGATTAAACAATAAAGCTATGCTTAGAGGAACAGAGGAACACAGGAACAGAGTAAGTACTTGGAATAAAATTATTCTTACTCACTTTTTTTTAGAAGAACATGTGAAATTACAACTAGTGACTTTTGTCAGCTAGAGATTTGGCAAGTAACATGATTAAATGACACCATCCTAAAATTTTATACAAGAAAAATCTTTTTTCTAAGAAATCTCACAGAACATGTCATTTCTGTGAAAGCTTTGGAAAATAAAGTAACATTCACTATATATACCTTTACATAAATTTTAATTAAAATTATGATTAGAAGCCAAATGTATTAATGCATGTATTAGATAATCTGATAATTTTATGTCTGTTATGAATCTGTACACCTCCTGCTTAGGGTTTTTGAATATCTAATGTGGACTCTGTTTAAGTAGAAACATGCATTTTATCTGTACTTCCTGTTATCACTGAATATATTTGCATGGCAAATCCAAATGCTGTCCCAGCTGCCCCCAAATTTCAACGGGGTTTCCTACTAGATACATATATTTATTTATTTTCTGATTAATAGAATAAAAGGGGATTTAAAAAAATTGATTTAGGTAATTGGAATCCAAATTTTTCTCCTTGGTATTAGAGAATGGAAATATGACAATACACATCAGTTTTTTCAATGGTTAACTTTTGAAGACCTTGAAGCTAAAATCCCAATGCCATTGTCTGTGGTTTTTGAGAATTCTTAGAAAATTGAAAGGGATGTGCCAGAACCATGAGAATAGTAGAATGCTCCATGATTTTTTGAAATAGAGAAAGTAGCCTGAAACTAGTAACTTAGCTTACTAGAATAATTGAGTAACTCCAGAAAAATTGTCAAATATGCTCTCTGTGAAAATTTGGAAGTGAGGTAAATCATCACTAAGAGTCAATGTAGGATTATGAGAACATGTTAATACAGACTGGTTGCATAGAATTTTCAAAATGTTTGTAGAAAATGCACATTTATTTTGGATTCTGAGTACACTGGCTTACTTTCCATATCTGAGGAAAGTCTGGATGTTTGGTTTATATCACCGTACCTTGTGGCATCATTATTTATGTGGAGGCTGTTACTGGAATTGTTTGTAGAGCTCCCATGAGGAAATAGTCACAGCCTACCAGATTTGTTACCCAAATTCAATTCTCAAAGTGACAAGGGCATAGCAGTGTTCAGTTTACTATTTTAATTTGATGAAGTTTACAATAGTTTTCTTACAAGTTGGAAAACTCTGCATTTGGAAAATTAGAAAAACAATATTTCCTTTAGTTGGCTTTGTTTGGATGGCTGTGATATCATGGTTAGAAGACACTTCTCTATAGCCTTAGTACTTAGAACTTCTGGTCTCTGATGCTTTATCACTGGCTGTGAATCTTTGGAAAATTAGATAAACTTTCTGTGCCTTAGTTTCTTAATCTATAAAATGGGAATAACAGTATTACCAATTTCACAGAGTTACTGTGAAGCACATTAAATGTGTAAGACAAATTATAATATTATTATTCACTTGCAAACTTATTGATGGTGTTTTGAAAAAAGTGTAAAATTGAACGATAGCATAAGACTAGATTTAAAAGAATATTTAGGTTATTTTTCTTGTTCAAAGTGGAATCTGATTACAGAGGTGGTTGCAGTGAAGTTTTATAGAACTTGGTTTGTTGCAGGTCAGAGGGAGAATGTGTGAACCAATAGAATTAATCATGTCAGAAACATATTGAAGAAAAATTGTTGTTAGAAGTCTCTAGATAAAGACTAATTGTGAACCATTAAAATGATCATCATAAATCACTTAGGGAAAGGAAAAGAAAAAATGAAAAGCAACAAACCTGTTTTCCTTCCCTGATGTCTTAGCATTTAGATGTCAACTCAAATGCCCTTTTTCCAAGGAGCTCTTCCCTGATATCTTTCCATCATCCTTCTCCATCACACTGCCTATTCAGAACTCTCATCAGTGCATGAGGTTATCTTACTGGTTTGAGTATACGTTTATTTATTTTTATCTGCTTTCCCTATCATTATAAGCTTCTTATAGTATATTGTTCATTGCTATACTCAGCACCAAGAAGATATCTTAGCACATGATAGATACTTAACAAATATTTGTTAACATATACAAGTCATTTATGCATAACCTATGTTTTCTTATTTGTAAAGCCATACTTCTTGGGCAGCTTCATCTATGTTAATCATTCATGGATAGGATTCTGATTCGATAACATACTTGCATTTTATTTAAATATTATAAAGGGCACTTTGTGGGGAAAGGTTCCTGACTATGAGTCATCAAATGAGTATCTGGGTTACAATATTATGACAATGAACATAAACTTACTTTTTAAAGGCAATTTGAAATTCACATTACCCACCATGTGGATCACAAGTTAAATCAACCTTCAAGCACTCCATTGACTAGACTCTCGCAGTGGATAATTATAGACTTATTGCACTAGCAAATACCATGATAACTAAATTTAGGGTAAGAATACATACAGAGGAATTCCTCAGGAGTCTGTGAAAAAGCTAGTCTCATTTTATAATGTGTGTTAAGTTTAATGGTTGCCTTTTAGACAAAATGATTTTAGTATAATATAAACTATTTTTAAGGAAAAAAATACAACAATCCTGATTTTAAACAAATCCATTTTCCTAAGGGATGACTTAGATTACAAAGTCCAACAAAACACAAACAAAGGAACAAAGCTTGATTCCTAGAAAGCCTCCCATGAATTGTTGAAGGCTGAAGTGGTGAATGAATACAGTATTCTACTGCCAAGTTTTAGCACACTGCTATATCAATGGCTTTCCTTCTGACCAAGTGATATTAGGCTTTTCATACCATATGGTACTCCATTTATTTGATAATATTGGCAAAAAATTATCAGAGAGAATATAGCTCAGATTGCTCTTCTAAAAACTTCCCATTAAACAACAATTTAAAATTTGATCTCCACCAAGGAAAAGATACTGCTTTAAGAAGCACTCTTCTTTTAGAGATAATTTATGGCATAAATTTTATCACTTTATGGAACAAATCTCATTACTTTCAAACTGTATGAGAAATTTGGAATACTATTTCAAAGTTGCTGATGCCTGTCAGGAATCTCACTGTTCACTTCATTAAAATATACATTAAATTACAGAGTACAAGAGTATTTAGCATCCATTGCCACTACTGTAGCCAGTAATTTGCATGCGGCAGATGTCACCTAATAATCAATACAGCCAATGGATTTTAAACAAAATTCACAATCCTCTGAAAGAAAACCCATTGCACCAGTGATTAAAATGCTCCTCAGTGTCCTGCATCAAATGGGACTGTAGTGATTTCTTCAGTGATCTGCCCTATTGATTGGAGCACATTTGAAACACTGAGGTTGTAAGTCTTACCAAATTATGAATATAGAGCTGGAATTTCTTTAAGAATTTAATACTACTGAAGTAAACAGAAAACTGGATGCATAGAGTTTTCTAAATAACCTCAGTTTGTCAGCAAATGTGTATGATGTTATCATTTGAGTAACAAGTTAAATAATAACTGTTCTGGCTTTGTCTAAGAAGTTGGTACTTTGATAATACATTATGGAATATTATTATTCAGTTATCTATCAAAAACCGCTTTATGTTTTTTGAAAACAAACATTTTAGCCAGGTGATTGTAAGGAGTACACACAGCTTTGCCCATGTAGATATAATATACTATGTAGACAATAAACTAAAAATCAGAAATAAGATATATGAATTTAAAAATTTATTGAGTATATCTATTAAATGCATAGCATATATAAGATAAGGTATATAAAGTATACCAAGATGAGCTATATATGTAGCCTGTCCTTAATAAATGACAGTCTAGAAAAAGAAATATCTATAGAAATAAGTTTTGATTTTGTAAAACAAATTATTTTTCATAAAAATAACTGATGGACCTATTATAAGGTCCTATGGACCTATTATAAGGAGGATAGAATTATTGGAGTTAATCTTTCTATTTTTATTTTTATTTATTCTGACCCTAATGTAAAACACAATAATATTGCAAAGAAGTTGATGAAATATCCAATCTAAAGTTATTATTTATCAAGTATAAAAAATGTTCACTCGGTCTTAAAATTTACCATTATAGGGACACCTGGGTGGTTCAGCCAGTTAAGTGTCTGACTTCAGCTTGGGTCATGATCTTGTGGTTCATGAGTTCAAGCCCCATGTGGGGCTCTGAGCTGATAGCTAAAAACCTGAAGCCTCCTTTGGATTCTGTGTCTCTCTCTCTCTCAAAAGTAAATCATCAAAAAATTAAAAAAAAAAGAAACTTACCGTTATATTTGCAACACAACAGTGGCATTATATTAATGATTTTTTTCTCTGAAAAATTTTTTTTCCTAAAAATTTATTTAAATGTATTTTGGCTTATTTTTAAGAGCAGGCAAGTCTATAGTTACATACTACCTATTCTAATAAGCTGATGGTATATAGAACCAATATTTTTCTTCTGAATATATTCAAGGAATTTCATGACAATAAAACCCAGCTTTTTCTGAAATATGAAGAATAGCACACAGGAAAATAAACTGTAGAGAAAGAGAATGTAAACAAAAATATCTTTCTTGAGTTACAATCACAGATGTATTTTTTAAATAGGCAAAGTATACTTATTAAGGAAATAACAGTGTATATTTAAGAAAAAAAGAAAGAATGTGTTAGCTGCCTCTACTAGAGTCTTCAAAGGAGAACCCAAAGATATAGATGAAGGCTAGAAGATTCACAGTGAAGTAAAGATTTTGATAAAGTGTCACCCCTATCCTTGTGAAATAGCCTAGAAAAGCAACAGCCTTTAGTCCTTCACTGATAAGCTGGATTGACTTTTGGCTTTGATACATTAAAGACCCTTGACGATGAACAGAATATGTTGACTACAGCCCGTATGTCTCCATGGTAAGGATTCTCCACTTATCACCTATTTATGCGATAGGAAAAAAAATGAACAACTGTATAGCTTCAAAACTTTCCTGTCGACACTAAAAAGAACAGATTGTTGATATCAGTTAAAATCCAGTCATCTACACTAGCATTAAAACAGGGCCATGTGTGCGTGGGGGAGAATACATTACCGTTAGAATTCTACAACCTGAAAGAATCATGTTAAGAGACACGTAAGACCAGGCCTGTTCTATGAGAAACATTGAAAGGAGGTGTTTTGCATGGTTGTCACTGAACTCAGGGCTTTTCAGGGTGTAGGATGTGAAAATATTAGGCCTAGAACAACCAATTCCATTTGTATTGGGAGTACCAATCAGACTTAGTTCAGAAGTCTCTCTTTGCCACTGTCTCAGAATTTCTCTGGGCAAAAATGTACTAAAAGTTGAAGTCTTTTGTTGCTTTTCCATTTGTTGGCAACATTATACTTTTACATATTATGAAAAGGCAGTAATTGAAAATTAATACAGTGAAGTACTTTATAACTGCTAATAATAAAATATATTAGTTTCCAATTTTAAGTCCAAACAGCAATTTCCTTCTCAATGTTCTACTTCATTATTTGATGCTTAATTCATAGCCTACCTCATTCCACAAAATTATGTTGAGATGGCTTATGGGCAATAATATGAGAGTATATTTTAATTTAAAAAGTCTTGACTAATTTCTTGATAAACCTTTGACTTTAGTGTGTATTGGTTTTATGCAGGGTGCAGCCAAAACCGTCAGTTTTGAAACTGTGTATAACAATAGCTAGTACTAATGCCTAGTGCAGTTCGGCCATATAACCCTGTGGAATGAGCACACTTGGAACTCACCTCCTGCCATCAAAGAGTGTTGATTTATCTTAAATTACTTGAAACTGGGTTTTCTCATTTGTCAGGTGGAGGTAATAATAACATAATATTAACAGGGCTCAAATTGCATCACTAGATTCTTAGGAGAATGAAAGGAAATGATATAATATGCAAATTATGTAGCCTTGCTTAAAAGACCCTCATTGTTATGGCTTTCAGTGTGACCAGTGTATGTATGTATGTATGTATGTATGTATGTATGTATGTATGTATTTATTATTTATATTTCTCTCCATCCATTTTCAATGGTCATGTATTTATCAAGGGAATATATTGATCATAAATTGTTTTTATTAAATTATGGCATGATTATTTCAATTATAAGGTTTTTGAAATATTGAATTTGTAAGGAATATATCTTTTAGAGTTTTAAAAGCAATTTGGGTTGCATCTCTAAAATGTAGCAATGTATGCACTCATACTGTGGTTAGATGAGGATGACATTGGGAAACATTTTTAAATAGTTAATTAGGTTCTTGTTTACTGAGATGAAACTCCAATATTTAATCAGATTCTTGGTCCAAACAGATTTTTAACAGGGTAACTTTAGCTCACCTTGTTTTGAATCTTGATTTAGGTATGTTCTAGCTTCAGTGTGAATGTCCTAGGGTCTCATTAACTAACTAAAGGAAAATTCTCTGTGATTGTCCTTTTTCTCCCTAATGAAGCTTTCTAAATCTCAGCAGTCAAAGGTTTGCTATTTTAGTAGGATTTTATTTTTAATGTTGGGGAAAAATTAAAGTTAGGCTGAATATATTTAATTTTTTTCCCTGTCACATTTAGGAAGGGGAAATAAAACTAATATATGGTGAAAATAAGTGGAGTTCCAGAGAGCTGTGGCTGTTCTCTCACTATAAAGAAAAATGACTTAATTTGGTAACCACTGGAAGTTTTTGTAGTAACTATGGTATTTCCAAGACGGCAAAATCATTATCAAAGTCCGTGGTTTGTTGTTGTTGTTTTTAAATTTGTATTTCACAGATGTAAAAATGTAGAAAAACCCTCTAAATTTGCAAAAATATTCTTGGGTGGTTCTCACAGCATTCAGAATGCAGGTGTTATTATTTATTAATGGACTGGAAGGTGCCTTAGACTCACACTTCTTCATGGCAATGGGAGTTTTTAAAATGAAAGAAATTGAGCCCTCTAAAACATGAAGCAGGGTAAGAATTTTCCTCATCCTAGCATGTATACATTTTCTTCATAGTGAAATATGAAATATCTCAGCATTATAGTTGAACACCTGTTGGAGAATATAGGGCGTGTAGACACTCACATGAAAATGAAGCCATCTCTACTATGTCTTGAAAAGCATCCTTAGTGAACTTGTGGCAGCTGGTCAGGTATAATGAGAAGAGCACTAGAATTAGTCAGAAATCCTTCTTTCTCATAAAATAAGAATAAAAATATCTTGGAATGAAATAACTCTTGAGGGATCACACATGCAAAATATTTTATAAAATTGTCAACTATTATTTGCTTTGCCTTGGACACAGATCTGGTTGTGTCACTTCTTCACTGGAGTCCCTTTGTGGCTCCCTGCTCAACCCAGGCTTTGGCCAAAGCTCTATGGCCTGACGTTCACATCATGAGCTGGACCTGTGTTCCTTTCTCACTCTTTTATGTTTTGCTCCTCTACAGTTTATGCTCTGGCCACTTGGGTTGAGTCATTTGTCTCTGAATGTGCTTTGTACTTACTTTTGCCGGTGTCCCAATTTTTGTCTAAAATACTTTCAGTGTGCTGAAATCCCCACTCTTAAGCCTTCCAGACTAAATTCCTCCTTTCTTCGTATGAATTTCTAGTACAGTCGTCACAGGCCACCTGCTATTAGTTGTAACTGTATTATTCCCTTTGATAGACTAGGAGAATTTTGAGGGTCAGATTTATATCTTACACATTTTGGTACAACTCTACAAAACCTACCACTTCTTCACATGTAGATGATATTTAGAATACTTAATGAAATCAAGTAATGAGTTATGTGAGTTGAATTGATAAGATATAATAATGAACTGAATACCTAAGAAGATAATATACATATTTTCTTTTATTAATATCACAGGAAGTATATTTATTATATTACATTAAATTAAAAATACCTACTTGTCACACTATCAAAGGAGAACACGAGGGAGATCAAAATAATGGAAGTTTGTATCATCTTTGCTTATCTGTTTCATCTGAGAATTCTCAGTAAGTGGAAAGTTATTAAATTATTATTCATCAATGCAAACAACAAAGCTGTACTGCTTGAAGGCAAATGTGCAGAGATATATGACTTAATATTGTTGCCAAGTATGTATAACAACAATTATAATAGGCAAATCTAAATGCTTTTTTAAAGTTACATATGTGAAAAGAGATACCTGAGACCACCTATAAGTGAAGTTGGACCTATATCTATCAGTATCCAAAATGTTTAACCTTCAAAGAATAAAGATTGGAAAGATTTGATGACAACACAATATGAGGGAAGTAAAAGGGAAGAATAATTTTATCATAGATCAGGGGTTGGCATTTCTGTAGGAGACCAGATAGTAAATATTTTTGACCTATGTGAGTCATATGGTCTCTGGGGCAACTACTCAACTCTTCACTACAGCTTAAAAGCCACCACAGACAATACATAATCATAGCTGAATAATCATAGTTGATTTACGATAAAAGTCTACAAAAGCAGGTGGTAAGTTGGATGTGGCTCATGGATTATACGGTGTCAATCACTTAGATTTTTGGTTATATGTAGCTGGCATTATTATGATGAAGAAGGAGAGGTAATTTTGTCAATTAAATTGTTTTATGCAGCACAAATTAATTGCTATAAACAATCATGTTAATGTCAATATTGGAAACTTAAAAAAAAGCCAAAAATAAAGGAAGAGCTGAGACATATAGACTTTTATCATTAACTGCCCATAAGAGTCAAATAAAGAAATTAGGGTATCGTGAATCATTAGTAAAGTATTTCTTAAACTGTGTTTCTTTGAACTCTTATGAACTTTAAGATGTTAATAGATGTTCTGAGAAAAAAAGTATTCTTCTGTCACATAAATTTATAAAATCCTATATTAAATATAGTTTATTGGTAATAGTAATAAAAATGTCAAGTAGCCTTTATGAATCCCTTATTGTATGCCAAGTAGTTTCTACTATTACAGAGCTAGAGTAATATACCTAAGTCACTTGGCTGCTAAGGGGTGGAACCTACTCTAAAATCCAGTTTTCACCTCCCTGTCAAGCTCATCGCTGTTGAATAATACATACTGGCTCTCAAACCTTTTAAAATGCTCAAGCAGTGTCAATACACTAATATACACATCACATTTCTAAGAACTGTTAAAGGATAAATCATTTCTCAGATTTACTTGCCCATGAAAAAAAATCAGAAATCCTTACTGAGAATCTCACACATTGCTTGTGTTTCCTAGAAAAAAGTCTGGAAAAGGCTACATACATCATTACAGTGATTCCCAAATCTAGCTGATCATTAGAATTACCTGGGAAGCTTTAGAAAAACATAAATGTAAATAATTTCAACCCAAATCAGAGAGGGAAAGGTCAAGGAATCTGAATTTTTGCAACATTCCTTCCTGAGATGATACTGAGCATACATCAGTCTACGAATATTTCTTTGTTCTAATGCCATGGAACTAGAGAGTTTTGCATACCTCATCCATTTTTCACATTCCATTCCTGTCTCATAGTGTCTCATAGTGAAAGGCAGGTGCTTGCAGAGTGAGAAAATCGAGAACATGAGTCCTCAGTTCCTAAAATCACTAAATACATGGCAAGAACAGCTAGTTTAGTTCCTTTGTTACTTCCTAGTATAAAGTAGTATCCATGAAAATAAACAGGCACTGTTAATCTGATGGGATTTTATTTTAATTTGGCCTATATTATTTGGTTTAATTATAGAATTTTTCATTTTTAACGGGGGTCCCCTTTTATCAGAGCCTTTGCAAACTTAGATTTCTTTTACAAATTGTATTCTATCTATGTCAAAGACTGATTTTAGATATGCCAATATTTTATTGTTCTTGTCTACTTGTAACTCTGTGTTGTCATGGTGATATGTCCTGATATCACATTTCTATAGACAATTAGCTGAAATAAATCTTTGCATCCAACACATTTATTGGAAAGGAAGATGCAAATGAGTGATGTTTTCTTGTTAAACCTGAACATAGTAAAATGTAGAAAAAAGACCACAGGAAAGCAACATATTAATATTGCCTTTGCAAATAATGAGCTATGTCATTATGGTCTTTTCAATAAGTTTCAGTTGTCCTTTGTTTTATCATCTGTAAAATAAGGAAGGTAAGCAAAATAATTTCAAAGTTCTTTTTTAGATCAAAAATTCTATAATCAACTCTTAAAAGTAGGAAGGATCTTCACTACAAAAAAACCCCAAAACATAATGCTTGCCTTTATAAATAGGAGAATGTACACAAACTCATATACTAGAAAGCTAGTCTCATACCAAGAAGTAACAATGGTAGTCAAAGGTCAATATTAAAAGGATTGAAAAGTACCAAACAAGTAATGTTTAATTAAAAAAAACACAAAAAAATCTATAAGCAGGTAGAATTGTTAATTAAAAATTGATATGTAATACTATAATTTTCAAGTTCCCAATACAATTAATTTTTCATAAGATGTATATGATGACATTATTGCATCTACCCTATAGTTAGTTATAACAATTAAACTTATTTGGGTTTTGTTTATGGTCACATACATAATGGGGGGAAAATTAAAAGTTGTGTTCATTGGACTTTTTTCCACTTTAGACAGCTTTATACAGGCATAAAATAATATCTGAAAACTTTTTTAGGGGATGAATGATTTTTCTTGTTACTTTAGTACTTTATTCACTCTTTTCATAGTGTCATTAAATCCTTTCAAAGAAAGCTTTATTGTGATATATTCTATACAGCAGGCTAGAGTCAAGGAAATTGACAATGGAGGTGTGTTGGAGTGAAATTACTGATGCTAATCAGCAGTGATGATAAAAGTCCAAAGTACAGACTCTAAAATAAGCCAGTCCCCAATTAATAATGGCCATTTTTGAAAAAGATGCTCTGGATAAGCCAACCTACTGATCACTTCAAACTGTCTCTTAGTTATTTGTTTCAAGCTCTTCCTGGAAAGCTTGGCAAAATACAACTAAAAAAATAAACCAGTAAGTTTTTCTTGTGCTGTCCTTCATAAAACACACTGCCTGATGTATAAATCAAGCTGTAGGAAAACAAAACTAAGCAAAAATATGGTCAGGGAGAATAAGGAGGAGTAGAAAAAAGGATTTACCTAATCTTAAAGTAAGATTTTTCTTAAAGAAAGAACACTCCTGGTCCCTCAAATTTCTTTCACACACACACGTAAACACACACACACACACACACACACACACACACACACCACAAATCAATGCATGTATGGAACAATTTCTATTGCGAAGGTATGTATTAGAGTATCTACATAATTTGCATAAAATATGAGACCTGAGCTATGAAATAAGATGTAAAATAACAGAAAAAAATTATCCTTGCTGATGTCATACCATTGACAGATTACATATTTCACAGTGAGTAAAACCACCATTAAAAATGGACAGATTTTGAACATTTCCAAAATCATGTACAATTGGAGTGAAAGTCTGAAAGGGAGACTACCAGGTCTCTCTTTTCGGTTTCATTTTCTCACACTATTAGAGAGTAAGGAACGGCCAGTGATGTCTGTAAACAGCTGATGGCTGACCTCAAGTCTGGGGTAATCACTAACAGTGACAAGCTCTGCAAATCTCGGATGTGACTGCAAATCAAACACCGATCACCCCCTGTACACAGGGCACAGAAGCCCAGTCACAAATCTCTGTAGTCATACTTATCACACAGTTATCACCATTAACAGCAGCATCTTGTAATATGAAGGACAGCAATAAATACCAGTGGGTGAGCATGAAAAACTATTCTTACGTACAGCTATCCAAAGGGCTAGCTGACCATTAATTCCCTTAAAATTTAAAGCAAGAGACTTTTGCTGACTGGAAACAGATTATTTCACCCCATCCACGGGTTAACTTGGAAGCCATATAATCTTACAATTGTACTCCCTCATGTTAAATGTGTTCAAAGGAAAGGATCATTCCCAATTATCACAAGCTTTTGAAAAAATAAAATGATTTTAAAAATCTGATCTACTCCCATTTAGGGAAGTTCTATAGAACTAAAAATGCCAAGTGAGCACAGTGTAAAAAAAATGAAAGGGTGAGAGGAATTTTATAAATTTAAATTTTAACAAAATTAACTTCTAATCTTTGAAATTGGTCAGAGATTTGAACAAATTAAGTAGAGCTTCCACATTTGCTTACAAAGATGGGAATTCCCCATGGAGAATACCCACTTTGAGTCTGTTCCACATGCTGGGGCTGACACTCAGATGAGCAATAGGCATTACTGATTAGCATTACTTAATTTTTGATATTTTGTAGCAACTTGAAAGGCTAAGCCATTCCTGAATTCACTTAACTGCAATTTTAACATTAAAACCCGCCAACATGCTCTGCAAAACAAACTGTATTTTACAGAGTCAGCAGGTTTAGGAGTTAGTCTTCTCAACTTCTCAACAAAGATCCTCAATTATCTTTGTTGTATGAAATTACGATGTTTTCTAGGACCTTTTTTGGTGGAATCGTACAAATGCCCCTGGTAACTCCATTAACCATTTAATAGTTAATCTTTTGGAAAGAATCTTTTAAAATCCCACTCATATTTTCAAAATCTACCTATTTCTGTTATTAAAATAACTGCAACCCTCACATCTCTGGACAGATGTATTTTGTACCCCATTACTTAGTGCAGAAATCTTAGTTTCTGTGCCTTTCATAGAAATTGATACAATGGCAGGGGGTGGGTGGGATGCAGAGAATTGTGTTTCTGTAAAGTGTTAACTCAGTCACTCAATTGAGCTTTCTTCATAGCTTCCATTTTCTCCTGTTTTTTTTTCATATATTTGATCATTAGCTCCTAGTACGTGTTGCCTTCCATTCTTTACCCATATTAAAACAAACTGACATCAAATAAATCTCCCAGACCTAAATTCAAAAATCCTTTCTATCCAAACACTTTTACATATTTAGTATCACCATATTGGATGTTAATGATGGGGGGGGGGGGCACAGATTAATGAGAAACCTGGAAAACCTGTCTTCCTACGAACATACCCATTGAAGGCAAGTCAATTCTAAACCTTACCTGGCATTGACATTATAGGTGTGGTGATTTGACACAATACTCCAAGTGATCACTTTTCTGTCCACATTGCTGCTTTCTTCAAGATTTAAATATTAAATACAAAATCTTGGGCAAAAACTAGGCCGCTTATCCCAGCCTGAAAACATGCTTTCTTAAAGCGACAACATATATACAAAATATGCAGCATGAGAAAATAATCACACTAAGTCCTTTAAAAATAAAAATCAGCTGCTTGACCAACTACCTTCGGTTCATAGTGGGAGAAGCACTGAGGCCAGTGCCTACAGAGGAAGGCATGTGGTGGGCAAATCCAGATCCTGAGTTAGGGACACTGGGTGTTGCCTACAGAAAATCACTTTAAAATGAGGCTGGCTATGCAAAGGCTGAAGTAAGATCTCTTGCAGCTACATATACACTAAATCAGTGTAAGTTTTTAAAGTACTAAAAAATAAAAAAAAAATCCAAAAAAGGCTAATTCTTCCTGAATGGGAGTTATAAAAATACTGAGCAAAATAAATCATTTCTCCCTTTGGGAAACTCAGCATGACATAGTTAAGCACAGAGCCAAAGCTGATAGAGTCTGTGTTTCCAATCAACTTTCTTTTTTTTTTATGAAACGCTATTGTAATTTATTATTTATACTCCTTATGTCTTAAGAAGTAGGTTCCAGTATCACTTTGCCTGGATATACATAAAAGAAAGATGAGAGAACCTACTACACAGTGACCTTTATCTTAATACAATATTACCAGAATGCTGGAAATTTTAGAGTTTTCTAAAATAGTAGAGAGAAATCCATTTTCAAAGCTTGCATCAGTAAATGTTGAAAAAAATTCTTTATAAATAACATTATTCTTATCAGGTGACACATGTGGATCAATTTACATTTGAATATAGTAATCAGAAAAGATTAAGTAGGGACATACATTTTGCAACTGTATAGAGTGAGACAGAGCAACTAAAAAACCGGGTGGTCATTGTAACACTGGCATGGAGATGGAATCCAAGATGAGCCTTGGTTAGGAAGGGGTAGTGAGGAGGAGGAAAAAGCAGGATGGAAATAGAACATGAACAATGTGTGTCATCTTTAGGGACCCAAAGAGCACTCTTTATCTGAATTTTGAGTGCTTCTTTAATTAAAATGAAGAGATCAACATGCAAACAAAAAGAAACTAAGCATTTTTAAGGGAACTCAAACTTTTTTATTCTGTGGGTTTAATTAAGATCTGACCTATTATGTCAATTCACCAAAAACGCACCGAATGGTCCACATGGTTGCTGGCGTTGGGAACAGAAGAAAACCCTGTCCCCTAGCCTCAAAGAGTTCACTGTCTAGTGGGAGAGACAGGTAGTTTAATATTCTATTATTGCAGTGTGATTGAGGCAGTAGAAGTGGTGAAGAGCTTAGATTCTGCAGCCAAGCTGCCTGGGTGTGAATCCTAGTTCTACTTTATAGCTGTGTGATGTTGGACAAGATAGATACCTTACACTTTGGTGCTTCAGTTTTCTTATCTGTAAAACAGTGCTAATTAAATTTTAACCATCGTAGTGTTATTATGAAATGAAATAAGTTGTAAGACACACAGAGGTATTGATAGTATCGGGCTATGATTTCTGTTCCTGTTTATAATGGTATGTGCAGCATGCTGTGGGAACATAGAGGAACGTTGTGAGACCCAGCCAGGGATGCAGCATGGAACAGTCAGAGAGGGTTTTCCAGTTGAGATGAGATTTAAATGGGGTTGTGAAATAGCCTAGTAGGACTTACACAGGGGTGCAAAGGTTAAAAGTATAAGACAGCACTGCAAGCACCCAAGGAAGAGAAATCACTGAGAGTTTGAGATACTTGAAGAAATCAATGAGTAGAATCAAGACTATATTAGGAATTTAGATTTTTATTTTAAAGACTTTCCTGAATGTTTTTATCCACATGCATGTTGCTCATTTCATTCTCTGTTTTCTGCAACAGCCCCACCTCCCTAGCCATTAATTTTTCTTCACCTCCATTCAGTTCTATACTTGGCTACAAGGTAATCTTACTGAAAAAACACTTTTAACTGGGTCATCTCTATGTACAACCACCTGCATTTACCCCTTGTTATTCTTTAGACTGAATCTAAATATTTTTGTCTGGTATTCAAGTTCCTCTTTCCTCTGTCCAAAAAACAAGTACAAATTTTCCTCTCTCTTATTGTAATAGCATTCTAGTAATTTCCAGCTTCCTGTTATTCCCATCTCCCACCTCTCTTTGCAGATTTCACACTAATCTCTGATCTTGCTCAAGCAGTTTCTTCTTTGGAATTTTAATCTATCTCGATCAATTTTAAATTACTTAAGAATAGGCTCAACTTTGACCATGCTGAAGAAAAAGAAAGTTTCTCTGACCAAACATCATATCATATTTATATGCTTCTGACAGCATAGTGCCTTGGTGTTGAGCTTCACGAACACATACTTTTAAACTGATTTTCCCCTCCATTCTCTTTCTATATTGTTCATACCTTCCTTGTGAGTGGAGATTTTGCCTTATAGGTATCTTACTTTCCAATGTAAGTATGTCTACAGTATCTTGTATATCTAATAGCCTAATAAATGTTTGTTGGATGAATATATTATATGTAAATATATCTCCTATTAAGCCTTCTTAATAACATGCCAAGATAATTATGTGAAAGTTCCATGTATCTTTTGAAATTAGTTACTTGTCTCTTGCAAGCTAAATTGGAAGAGAATCAAGATGATATGATGGCTGATATTTACTTAGATATATATAGGTCACATAGATAAGTAGAACATTTATAAAAAGTATTGGATTTCTTTCAATGCAGTGACTTTAAGGTTGAACTTTCATTGTAAAATGTGGGCGAAGACATAGAAGAACTGTGAACTTAGAGTAAATCCCTGGACATTTGAGTTTAGAAGGAAGAGAACAAGTATTTAGTCAATATCTGTTGTGTACCAATCATCACAAGGCTGCTAATTTTGCATAAATTATCTCTTTCACTCATTCTAATATATCTTCCCAAGAAAAGACGTTATTATCATGGCCATTTTATGGCCAATGCAGCTCAAAAACTTAAGGAGTCCTTTCAAAGACTTACATGATGATAAATTTGGGATTTGAATCCAGATCTATCTGACTTCTGAGCCAAAGTTCTCTGAGAGGTTGTTAGAATGGCAGTATTGAGAAGTAAGTTAAATAACCTGACAGTTTTGGACAAGTAACAAACTTTCTTGGACTTAGTTTTTCATTCTTATGAACTTTCCCTAGGTAACCACTAAAGCTCTTATAATTCTAAATCCTGGTGGAAAAGTGGCAACTGTTTTCTTTCATTCTTTTTTTTTTAATCACATTTAAAAATCTTAGGGCATAGAGAGTCAGGTAGAAAAGTTGTGCACATCAGGGTTGTGTATTGACTATAGCAGGGACATATAATTAGAGTGAAGTAATTGTCAACTTTTTCTTTATATACTCTTATTGTTTGACATGGCAAAATAGGTATTACATTTATAGTAAATTTAAAAGTCTAATAAATAGAGGGAAAACTGTAGCCTCTTTAGTGGTGAGTTGACTAAATTCAAATAATCAGTCAATATCTATCTTTACTTATTTATTAAATGTTGATGACAAAATTATATAAATCTCAGAAACTTTATTCATTGTACTTTTTTTTGCTTGGGTTAGGCTATTCTACAATGCCTCCTTGCACTCTACTCTCAATAAGTATGCATGTGAGAAAAGAGTGATACGATTCTAGAACCATGTGTAGAATCAAATCGTGTTGACTACTTGCATTTAGGTTAATTATTCTAAAAGCGTAATAGTTAATGTCAAGATGTATATTTTAGAGACCATAAAGCTGTTAATAAATGTACTATACTGTTAACTATTGTTTGTTATAAATAATGATTTTACTAGACTCTCAGTCTTTTACTTCTCAATATTGTACAACAAAGTATTGTCCGTGAAAGAGAAAAGTCTAGGATAACATTTATGTATAGGAAAGTTGAATGTAATCATTATTAAATTTCTTCTCATGCCATAAGGAATCTAGTTAAAGTATTGGCTATTCTTGGGTAAATTACAACTAGCTTGAACCCATAACCTGGAATGGACCGAATGCTATGAAATGTCAATACACAGAATACTCTGATCATGATCAGTTTAAACCTTTTATCCACATATTGACTTCTTCTAGAATTTGACTGTTGTAGAAAAGGAAGTTGGGTTAGTGCTAAAAACTGAACATTCTTCTCTCAGTCACACTAAAAAGTAGCTATATCTTCTTTTGCTTATAAGGTTCTGAGCACCTTTCACAGAACTTGGTTAGATGAAATGAAAGTCTTTCATATCAAGCCATCAGAATGACAGACACTCCAAGGCACAAACTGCCATTACATTTAAGGAGAACATTTTGATATATTAATTTATACCTTCAGGGTTCGGATCTGGCTTATAGGACATCCTAATTAAAACTAGCCATTTGAGAAAAGAGACTCAAAGTGAGATAAAAATGAATTCCAAATTACTTAAAAATATGACACAAGCATAAAATAAAGACTGTGAAATACTATGGAGGCTTGAAAAATGGTCTTTTTTTTACTACCTTTGACAGGGACTAAAATTCAGTTCTCTTTGGGGTCCTGCAAGCAAAAACTCTAATGAGCAGAGAACACAATGCGGATGGTACTCTACAACAAGTAGTCCTAATGCATATTCGTAATATAAAGACCATAGCTCAGAAGTGCATCTCACTTGCACTTGCATTTCCACACACTAAATATAATTCTAGACTATAGTTAAATGGCTCCAAACACAGGCAAATAGACCACACGCATGTGCGCAAGCAACACATGCGCGCACACACACACACACACACACACAACTTTACAAAATTTAAACATTAAACACATAGTATACAAACAAAATGATTTCCCTCAGAAAACATACTTTGTAATAATAGAGAAGAAGTGATTAAGGGCAAAAAATGCTATTAAGCATACTCCATACTTCTGTAGGAAGAGGTTATTATTGTGAAAACTTATAGATATTGATCAACAAACCACTTGGTTATTTGCTGACCACAGTGGTACTTAGCTAACTGGAATCATATTGTAAATTAAAGGGAGATTTAAAAATAATTTCTTCCAACTTTAATGTAGTAATCTACTATGTATGTGGTATGAAAAGTTAGTACTCAATAAATATGGAGGGTAACTCATACCTTAAATTCCTCCAAGATTTTGTAATTTTTCCCATGATATTCACAAAAGTTTTTCACTTCTTTGCACTCAGGACAGCATCCATTGTGTTCCACTTTAGTACACTTTGGGTGAATTTTAGGGCATTCTGGCTGATCACAAACAGGTCCATCCAGAGCACAGACACATGGACAGTTGGAATGCCCTGGGAAAAATCGTTCTCCCAACTTGTATACAAAGCCGCTGTCATCCACACACCCTTTCCCTCGATAGTCATCAAAGATCAGATTGTCATTACTGGAGGTCTGGTCACCTTCATCAGCAGGATAGTCTTCATGACTGATGGCAGCAGAAGTGACTAATCCAAGGATGACCAACAGAAGTATGCAAGCTTCATGAATATGAAGAGCCATCCCCCTCCTCAAAGGCTTCTGGATGTGCTCCTAATATTAAATATACTCAGCTCCTTCCATGGGAATACAAGAGGGGTAGGCTGAAAATAAATATTTGAAAAGAATAATTTGACAAATATAGAGAGAATATGGATTTATGTAAGTCCATGTTCTTAACCTTTTTATTTGGAATCTATCTGAAAGATACTAAGACCTCAAATAGACTGAGTTCATGCAACTATCTACACTTTATTATAAAGTTTGGAGAGTTTATTCTTGGCATATAAGCATTAAAATTTGTCCATCATTTCACATAGGAACCTTAGGCTTGAATTTGCCTTCTGAATTTCAAAGATCTGGCTATGTTTAAATTGTAAGAAGTGGTTTACTGAGCCTCAAAAGGTGATTACGAGTAGTTAAAAATGGCTCAAGAATGTCTTAATTCACATTCTCTATTATTCTTTGAAATGGATTAGTCAGTGATAGAATATATGCTACAATTATCTGTATAAAAACTAAGAGATTAGTGAGAAAACTTCTACTTCTAAAAGAAAGGGAAGAGACCAATAGGTGAATACAAATTACAATTGAGATGAGCTAGTATAAAGGCCTTCCTACTTGACACCCATAATTGGAGAACAACAATGATCTCAAATGGGATATTCATTTCAGAGATCATAAATCTGGATTTTAAAACATAGCTTAGACGGAAAAATAGTGCAACTATTCCATAGTGAATAAGGGAAAGAAAAATGTAAATAGTAAATAGTACACTACAACTCCATGTATTCAAAAGGATTTGCTAAAAATAAATGTATTTGTATTGTCCACAACTTTATTTTACTCAGGAAGTAAGCTCCTAGTGGGCAGGAATGATGTACTTGTGATTTTTTTTTAACAGGAATTTGAGTCTATTATTCATGGAATACTACTTGAATTAATTACTTCAATATAGTCTTGAAAATATACCCCTCTTTTGATATCTCAAACATATTTGATTTAGGCAATTTGCACAAAAATGCCAATATAAAACTGTTTATTGAAATTCCTTAAAATAATAATGAGTTGTTGCCATTCACAGAAAGTATAACTAATTAATTTGGTGACATTGACTCATGTAAACTTCACTTAGTGCTTGGTGTGCAGTGTTGGTAATGGGCTCCTATTTAAATGTTTAGAGTGACTAACTCATACAAAGGCTCTGGGGAAACTGTGACTTTAAAGAGTAATAAATAAAAAAAAAAAGTGTTGTTAGATAGTTCACTTGTCTATTTAAATTCTATTGGCTTTATGCCAATATTGCTAATATTGTATATAGGACATTTTCAGATCATTTATAAATGTTGTATGTTCGTATACTTTCAGATTGTAAGGAGTAATGATCAATCATCTCTTTTCAGTATGACCTATACAGATGATAATTTAAAAACAACAAAAAGATAGCATTGGGACACTTCATCAACTATTATATTTGCATTTTAAGTAATATATGCAAATTATAGAAATAGTAAAATGGAAGGTAGTATATTTATGCCCTCCTTTAAGAGAAAGCTGCTTTCTGATATTAGAATTCCTTTTGGGTAGGTAATGATAAAGGAGATAGATTTATTTTAAAATATGTCAAAAATAATGAGTCATGACAGAACAAAAAAAGATGCAAACCTATAATTCTACTTGAGAAGCTGGAAGCTCCCTTTGACAAAGCATTTTTTTCCTTTAAATTACTACAGAGACCACAAACATAACAGAAGCTTCTGAAAAAAGCATAAATATATTTTACTGATTAAGGCATGCATTTATACATCTCTCACATATTTATAAAGTTTATCTTGGAAGAAAAGGAAGCTATTGTGCTTCCTTGTAGTATTCCAGTAGTGTCTGTCAATACATGCAAGATAAGCCATATAAAATACACATATCATTCTGCTTCAAAAGGACATAGAAAGAAATTGATCTCTTTGCAAGCTACAGGTAGGCATTAATGTATTGTGTTATGGTAAATGTAAACTTAAAGGTAAAAATAGGGGTATAATGGCTACTTTATATAAACCTTAAACGTGCTTTTATTATATGAAATACATTTTTAAATCTGCATGTAGAAAACAAGGTTTTCTTTTTAATATAACAAAGTTCCTAGGGTATTAAAAATTCCCTTTTCATAATAGAGCTGCTTTAGTGCAGTTAAAAACACTATTTAAGGGAAGAAATATTAGAGAAATCAAATAAAATGTTTATCTGAAGATTTTTAATAAGTAAGCAAACACTGCTAAACTGAGGATCACTTTCCAGCTAAACTTTCCCCCCTCCCCATATTGCTACATATGATTTTAAATGACTGCATCTATTTCTTTGAGAAAACAAACATAACTCATGTCATAAGATACACTTACCTAATCACTCTGGAGGTTAATGGTGGTGGTGGGAGTCATTGACCAACATGAACTAAAAGATCAGGTATGTTTTAGGAAAGTAGTTCCTCTTTAGTTATCCAAAGAATACATTTTCAGGCATGAATTAAAGGTAATCCATTCTCTCTACCTCCCATTTCAAAACACAGTCAAGAAGCAGTCTCCCGCCCTTCCAGAGAGAAACACAGCAGACACACATAAGAAAGATGCTTTGGACCTGTCTTCAGAATTCAAAGCAAGAAGCAATGCTGGTCCTGTAGAAATCCAGACCCCAGTAGCAGAATCATGTTGAACTTATATTTAGCATTTTCTCAGATCCTTCTATGAAATTTACCGGCTGATTACACCTCCTCCACACATGAGTTCACTTACACAGTGTTTGGTACGGCAGTAGAGGTGATTTGGCTAGGCTCTGAGGATCACAAACAGCAATAGCATGCTGTAGCTTAAAGCCCACTCCGCTGGCAGTACCATCAGCATCATCCACAATATGTTTCTTGAATCCCCTCTTACACACCAGAAAATACTAACTGTGGACGTGAAAGAAAGGAGCAACTTTAGCTGGGTTTCTGCATCACTGAGAGCAGTTTGCAGACTGCTGATTTGGAGCTCATTCGCCGGCAGCCGGGAATTCCTCAGCACCACGGACAGCGCCAACAACTGGCTTCAGAGCCCAGCACGGTCGAAATCCGGAGCTGCTGCTTTAGACCAGGCTAGAGTGTTCTCTAAAGCAGTCCCACTTTGTACAGCTGATGCATGCATTAGGAGAGGGAAAGCCCTTTTACATACGAGATACTTATTGGTATTGAAATTACAATAAAAACACAAAACATTGTAATTATACCTAATGCATTCTTAGATGGGCTGCAGAGATGAAAGTTCCGGAAAAGCGTTGAATTTAAATTTAAGCCATCTGCAGTCTTGATTATTATTAATAGATAAGGCATAATCATTGTCAAAGAATCTGTGAAAACATATGCTCCCCGATTCTATTTGACCCTTTGGTTGCAGAAGGACTTTGCGCATGCTACATGATTAAACTTCAGGTCTTCCTGCAGCTTGGATTTGATTTAAAAAAAAAAAAAAAAAAAAGTAGCCCTGTTCTGCAGTTTGTTCTCTAACATTCAAAATCAATCTCCTGTAATTCATCTAGTCTGTCATTAGGCGTCATTGTAAAGCTGTTTCTTTCAAACCCCTAGCAAAGATGCTCTCTCTCTAAATTCTTATCAAAATGGGAAAGAAAAAGAGACCCAGACACAAATAAATGAGCAAAAGTTATTTTTTTATTGGTAACAGTACGAGCAATAAAATACATGTCCAAAGCATGTTTGCAGGCAAATTGTAAATGTTACCTGCTTGCAATATTTAACCAGATATTTCCTGATTTGGTACTATGCAAGGTATTTTCAAGCCTTAAAGGGAATGCCCTCTGTAGTGGGATATGCTGACCGTCAAGACCACGTTCGAACGGTGCCGTCAGAACCTCCGGAAAACAAATACTCTCCGTCATGAGAAAACACGACTGTGTGAGCCTCACTCTCGTGGCCCATCAATTTGTGAATCTGCCCTGATTTAAGATCCAGCAAATGGATAACCCCATTGCCACTCGCCTGAGCTAAAACTCGACCTGAGAGAGAAAGAGAGAATATCAAAGTTTAATTTCAAGCAGTCATAGTTTATAAGCAATGGAAACAGTTTCAGTTGTAATTCAACACTCATGTTAGATGTCAGTCATTAGATATGAGCTCTCATCTGTGCAGGAAATAATTCCAGTCAAAATGAAGACATGCCAATGGTTAGATTATAAAAAGTTTAAAATAAGGAAGTAAAACATAATGCTCTACCTCCGTTATATGCAGAGGTCATCAAATGCCCTGCTACTCTCTTTATATTGGGAATTAGTAAAGAATTTTGAGAAGTTGAGGATGAAATCAACTGAGCAATGCAGGTTCATTTTTCAAGTCAATTATTTGTGAAAAAATGTCCAAAAGCATAGGTTCAAAATCTATGTCCCTATATAATGGATAATTTACATTTTCAACTTTGCATTATACTTTAACTTGTTATAATTATGCTAAATCTTTACTTAATTATAATATACATTTATGCTTTAAAAATTATGACACTTATGAACTTTCTTTTGGAGTTGGAATGAAAATAGATACTCTCATTTAAAGGATGACTTAGGTTTTTTTACTCTAATTTAACATTCAAAATTATGTTAAACTAAATTTATATTGCATAAGAGCTAAATATAGCACAGAGTATTCTCATAATTTTTATACTGTATAATTTTTAGTGAATAATTTCCTTCAAGTGAAAAACATATCAGCAATCCAATGCTAATACTTTTATTAAAGTAGTAGCAAACTATCAGGAAGTTTAGAGGTAAGTAAAAATAATAGAATAAGTTTATATAAAGTCAGTATGTGGGGTAGATAAGTATAATATTAGTACTATCTGTGGGATTATCTAATCATACTTAGAAGGCATATTATTATTCCAGTAATAACATTTAAAATTAATTAAACTCTCAACATGTTAGATACTAGATTTAGTACCTAGTATATGAATAACTTCATATAATCCTTACAAGAATCTAATGATGAAGAAAATATTAACTTCATTATGTGATGAACAAAGAGAGGTTTGGAAAGGCAAAGTGTCTTGCTCAAGAGAACACGGAACGTATGGAGAGAGCTATCATTTAATCACTTTGAATCCATAGCCTGGGATTTTAGTCATTGTGTTTTCCACATCCAGCATAGTATTATTATCAATGATGCCTTCTTGACAGATTGTAAGTAGGTGATACATTGTGAAAATAAAATTTTTGTTTCACAGTAAAAATTTTTTAATGATATTGTTGTAAAAGTCACAGTAAAATATTTAATCACAAATTATATTACAAATTGTCATGATTATTTCAAAAACAGAGAAAAGTTATAAAAGTAAAGCTAACCATGATAAATATGGCCTATTTGCAAACCTTTATAACTACTGGGCTACTTCATCTAGAACAAAGCCTGACACAGCAAAGATCCTTAGGATGGATTAGAGTGTCCAAAGAAGCAGATGCGAATATTTATTATAAACCCTCTTCTACAAGTCTTTGCTGACAGAGGCATTACATATGGATTCCACTTCTAGCCTCATTCTATAGACAATTGCTATTTGTGACTTTACTATTTTTCTTGTAGTCTTCATATAACAGCTGGGAAGAGGACAAATATTATTTTCTGTTTTTGAAACCAAACAGAATCAAAGTCCATAAAGAGAAAGGAAAAGATTTAGCTTTAAACAATTATCTTTTGTTGAAGTCAAATCTTTAACAATCATAATTAGGAACAGTTATTAATGTTCTTGGTAACTTCTGAAAGTTCAATAGAACAGAGAAAATAATACAAGAACCTAATGATAGGGTTATATAATTCAGCAGCACCATGCCTCAGGTTTTTCAAAATTTCATCTCTGATAGAACAGATTTTAGTCAGCAAGTTAATGGTGAGATTTTCAGGTTTACTTGAACTCATTTTCAGACGATTGCAAGATTGTGATTATATATATAAAATAACTCATTCCTAAAATGTGTGTAAATTTATAATCATGTTCAACTTCAAAGTATATACATTAGGGTCACCTGGTTGGCTCAGTCAGTCAAGCATCAGACTCAATTTCCACTTAGGTCATGATCTCACAGTTTGTGAGTTCAAGCCCCACATGGGACCCTGGGCTGGCTGTGTGGAGCCTGCTTGGGGTTCTCTCTCTTTCTCCCTCTCTCTCTTCCCCTCTCCCACTCACGCTGTCTCTGTCTCTCTGAAAATAAATAAACTTAAAAAATTAAAAAAAAAAGTATATGAGTTATTACATGGCATACAATGTCTGACCTAAAATTAGCTTTACTGGGAATTGAAATGCTGAACTTTTTCTAGGCTAGAAGATTTTCCAAATTACTTATCAGAATGTGTCAGTTACTACACTAGTATCTAGTTGGTGTGAGAGAGAGATGGCACTCTCAAAAACAAAACAAAACAAAAAACAAAATCACAGTATGATTATTGATAGCATCTCTAGAAAATGGAGTATTTACAGACATGTGCATAAGTATCTTTCTAAATATCTTGGTGATTGGCAATGAAAAATAAATCATGATATAAATCATTTGTCTTTTTTTTTTTCAATGTCACAGTCTTAATGACAAATTTAGGAAGATTTATCCACAGCAAAACTTAATCAATGGAATAAAAATATGGTAGAAATAAAATTTTTAGCAGTATGATGACAATTTATGAAAATTTGTACTAATGCTTATATTAAAGTTAATATGCTTCCTTAAAAATGTGAAATAACAAAAAATGATAAATTATATATTTATACTTTAAATATTTGATTAAAATGTTATAACAAAATTTAACCAAAACAATTGTCATGCAACTTGTAATTCCTGAATAGATTATTTTAAGTGTCATTTAGCATAGTATTTTAATAAGAATAATTATACCAAGTTGTGAATGCACATATCCCATAAACATCACATAGATTTAAAGTATCTAATTTAAAAACATAGAGTAGTTAACCAACACTGATTTAAAAATAGAAATAGCCAAGTTGATTCATAAATGTATTCTAAAATAAAATATAAAGATTTGAACATCTATTATATAAAAAATGACTTGCTTTGTTTCTTTTGTTAACATTTAAGTTTTTAGGATGACCAAACTTTTCACAGAATAGAAACAAAATAAGCAGGTGGAGAAGATTGACATAATTTTGTAACTGCTATTCTTTAATATAAATAACTTAGTATATATCAACAGTGAGTGCTTATTACTATCTCTTCATTCACACATCTCTGAAAAACTTAATCTGTATTTTTATTTACCAAGACTTCAGAATACTTTTTTATTGATTAAATCAGCATCTTCTTTGATGACCGATGAGGTTTGAATGAGGATTACGTGTGTGGGTATCCATTTTACTCTATCGGATGAATTTTCTAATTTCTTTTGGCTTAGAAGATAAGCAGTAAATTTTACCTACCCAAACTATTGCTCTGCTATTAAATGAGACAGCCAACCTTTGAAAATTAGTAGGTCTCTGAAATTTTAGTTCTAAAATTTTTTAAGCTTTATTTTTGAAAGAGAGAGAGAGAGAGAGAGAGAGAGCGAGCATGAGTGGGGGAGGAGCAGAGAGAGGGAGACACAGAATCCAAAGCAGGCTCCAGGCTCTGAGCTGTCAGCAGAGCCCGACGTGGGGTTCCAACTCACGAACCATGAGATCATGACCTGAGCTAAAGTAGGATGCTTAACCGACTGAGCCACCCAGTCGGGTGGTAAATATTTATATTTATTAATAAATATTATATTTATATTTATATAAATATATAAATTTGCTGATGGTATGGCTTCTTTATGCTTTGTTTAAAAGGTAAATTTTTGAAAAATATGTCTAATAGTGTCTTACACAAAGCCATCTCAATTGGATTTGGTATAAAAACTTGAATATTTGAATGCACCTACTTATTTAAGCTACATTAGCAATAGAATCTCTTGAAGAAGTTTATAGAATGAATTAGCTCATGAAAATCCAGTGGTAAAATTTTTTCTGGGTATATGCAATAACTTTGGATAAACCAACAAATTGGAAAGTCTTAATCCCATGCTAATAGAATGTGCAAATGAAATATTGGCACTTTTTCAAAGTGAAAAGTTTTTAATTCATTTTAGATACATATATGTGTGAAAACTCAATTTGATTTTAAGAATCTACACCTAGAAGAGCCAAGAGTTATTTTAAACTATTTAACACTTGCCTGCTAACCAAGGCAAATTCTTAAGATTACAATATATTTTTTAATATATATATTTTTAATTTTGTAAATGTTTATTTATTTTTGAAAGAGAGAGAGAGACAGAGTATGAGCAAGGGAGGGGCAGACAGAAAGGGAGACACAGAATCTGAAGCAGGCTCCAGGCTGCAAGTTGTCAGCACAGAGCCTGACGTGGGATTTGAACCCTGGGAGATCATGACCTGAGCCAAAGTTGGACACCCAACTGACTGAGCCACCCAGGCACCCCAAAAGATTTTATTTTTAAGTAATCTCTACATCCAACGTGGAGATCAAATTCACAACCCAAAGATCAAGCCAGGCGTCTGAAGGTTATATTTTGACACCAATCGTGAAACTTGACACATTGAGTACTTAATCCCTGCTTGTTGCATAGGAGTTAAGATGTGATAAGACCCTTATGACATTTTTTTAAGTAGAAAGGATAGGAGTACGTTTCTTTGTCTTTCGGGTTTATCAGAATGACATGAAACAATAGCTATCATTTATTGGGTATCTAGAGCACCACATGTTACCTCACATGTTCTGCATTTAACCCTGAGAGGTAGAGATAGATTCTCCCTTTTTAGCTAATGGAGAAGGGGACTCAGAAAAGGTAAATCTGGAACTTTAGTCAAAATCTTTATTATTCAAAAAGTCTTGCTTCATTTCTTGCCTTAGTGTTTCTTCTATAAATTAAGATTCAGGTGAGTATGACACTTTGGGGCTTTTCTATGAATGCCACTGAATTTCATAGGTAAATAGGCTCTTAAGTTTAATGCTCGTGTTAATCTCATAAGTCTTTTATTCAGTGTTGATTTTACTACTTTATGGGACTCTAAAACTAAAACATCCATATTCTTGAGGGAGATATATGTATCTCCATTAATTCTTAAATATATAAGCTTATAATGCATATATCATACATATTAAAAATCATACCCAACTGATAAAGATATTCATGTTAAATCCCTTCTCATATTTCTGTCAAAATTATCTTTTTAGTTCTTCCATTTCTGTTTTGTTACTATATTCTGTTTTCCAGACATCAAACTACAGTGACATTCATTTCTCAACTTTCTCCCTCTCCAACCTCAGCCCAAGTTCTATCCATTCATTTTTACTAACTTTCTACAGTTTGCTAATTTTCAGCTGTTACGTTCACAGAATGACAAGTCCTTGTTTTTATTTGTCACCGCCATTGAAATGGTACACCAAATGATCATTTTTATTACCATTTCTTTACTTTAAAATCTACATATATTAACTCCTAAGGTGTTTCTTCAGTAATGTCCCTCCTATTTTAAAATACCATAAATTTTAATAGAACAACACCAAAAGCAGCAGCAGCAACAAAGAGACTCCTTACAACTCTGACATGCTCAGGTTTTGTTTTATTTATTTATTTAAATTTTTTAAAAAATATTTATTTTGTTTTTGAGAGAGAATGCACAGAAGTGAGAGAGGAAGGGAAAGAGAGAGAGACAGAGTTTCCCAAGTGGGCTCCACACTGACAGCAGTGAGCCGGATGTGAGGCTCAAACTCACAAATTGCAAGATCATGACATGAGCTGACACCACCCAGGTGCCCCTTTCAGGCTTTTACATTCAAACATCTCTTTTTGCAAATGAACAGCTGAGATGAATGACTTCCCCAAGGCAAGAAAAAGTATTTATGGCAGTTGAAGAACCTGGTTGAAATCAGATCTTTGACTCCCAAATCTGTGCTCTTTTTACTATTGCCTTCTGACACTGAATAATGTTCTAGTAGCTTAGCATGACTTTTAAGACCTCTATACTCCAAATTGGCATTTATTTAATCAAATACACTTTTACATGAACCCTATATTCTCCATCAAATGATTTGCCACTATTTCTTGCATTTATTTTTCACCTCCCCATCTTTGGATTATTGCTTCTGTTATTCCCTCTGGTGAAATATTTTTCTTAGCTATTTCCGTGGTCCCCAACCATATCTTCATAATAAAAGTGAACCCATTTGTTAAGTCCCAGTTCAAAATGACTTTCTTCTTGTTGATATAAGACATCTCTAGTGGAGATCTTCCTTTTCTGAACATTCATTTCATTTTATTCATGCCATTCATATGTAATAAGATGCCACAATAAATATATGTTAGCTGTGTATTTGTCTTACCTTCTTAACTTTGTAATTACTTGGGAACAGGGACATGCCATATTTTTGCATTCCCCTCCCAGCTGAGGGGAATGAGTACAACATAGGCTGTTGTACTCAATCCTCAGTATTAGTAGTAACATTTTTCACAATTAAATATTTTAGTCTTTGTTATCTGCCAAGCACTGTTCTAAGTCCTTTATACATGTTATCTCATTTTATCCTTACAACCCTATGGGGTAGATATATACCAGCACATTCCACTATAGCATATGTGACTCACATGCAGCTATTGAGCACTTGAAATACTTAAGCACTTGCAGCATACTGAAATATGCAGTAATTGTAAAATGTTCAGCAGATTTCGGACTTGAGGAACAAAAATGCAAAATATTTTATTAATTTTGTTTTGATTACATGTGATGAAATGTATTATAAAATTAATTTCACCTATTTTTTAAAAGCATGGCTACTAAAAATTTTTAATTATGTATGTGGTTCATATTATATTTCTATTGGACAGTGCCAGCACATATCCTACTTCATACAAGAAGAAAATGAGGCTCAGAGAGATGAAAGTGACTTCTCCAAGGCCACACAGCTTATAAGTAGTGGAGTCTGGACTTGAGGGCTATATGACTCCAAAGCTCATGCTGTCATCATTTACATCATACGCTAATACCTCGGATGAATTTTTACTGATTGGCTCAATATTGTCCCTCCTACTGTGATTAAGCTTCCTTTACTAAAATGCAATATGAGTCAGAGTAAACATCTCTTGGGTGTGTCGCTCCAGTTTCCAGCTAAATATGTGCTTGCTCCTAGGAATACTTTAAAGTTAATTTCTATTTAAGTAAAAGAAATATTTCAAAATTTCATTTCTGTGGTTACCCTAATGGCACTTATTGACTCCAAGAATCTTACTGTACAATTAGCTTCCTGGGAATAAGGGTGGGGGTGCTTAGAAAAGCAGCTTTTATTCTTGTAGCACTCAGAGTCCATCCATGTACCCGACATTCAACAGTGCCTTAGTGAGCAAATATCAAAACAAATCAAACACAAAAAAATACCTCCACAACTTCAGATAAGTGTTTTATATGTGTTTTGTATTTTATATGTTATAAAAATTTATCATGTCATTTTTGCTCTAGAGGAAACAAAAACAAGAATATAGCTTCCTTCTGATGCTTATTTGACTAACCTTTTCTCAGACTCTCCTAAACAGTATTTTTGAATATAGTTAATATATTTTTCCCAATTCCTTACACAGGTTATTCATGGAATGAGAAATTTCTTGTTTTGTTGAAAGATGTCAACTTAATTTCTTTTACCTGAAGGATATCTTCAGAATTACAGACAAAGTTAAGTTGTTAGATTGATAAAATTATCTAAGGGAGAGTTATTGGGAACTCAGTTGTCAATATGACAATTCATATTCCCTGAAATTGCAAATAAAAATTGAGATGCATAAAACATTTTTTAAGAATTCTCATAAATATACAGCATTATATTAGTTTCAGGTATACAATACAGTGATTCAACAATTCTATACATTACTCAGTGCTCATCATGAGAGCACTCTTAATCCCCCCTTCACTGATTTCACCCATCCTCCCACCCACCTCCCCTCTGATAACCATCAGAATGTTCTCTACACCATTGTTATCTATGATTAAAAGTCTGTTTTTTGCTTTGTTTCCCTTTTTCTTTGTTCATTTGTTTTTTCTTAAATTCCACATATGGATGAAATCATATGGTGTTTGTCTTTCTCTAATTGACTTATTCTGCTTAGCGTTTTACCTTCTAGATCCATTCATGTTGTTGCAAATAGCAAGATTTCATTCTTTTTAATGGCTAAATAATAATCCATCCTGTGCATGCATGTGTGTGTGTGTGTGTGCTTTATCCATTCATCTATTTTTATACATTCATCTATTTTTTTTTTCTTTATGCATTTATCTATTGATGGACACTTGGGCTGCTTCCATAATTTGGCTGTTGTAAATAATGCTGTAATAGTGTAAAGAACATAGGGGCACATGTATCTTTTCAAATTAGTATATCTGTATTATTTGAGTAATACCCAGTAGTGGAATTACAAGATCATATTCTGGTTCTATTTTTAATTTTTTGAGGAAACTCCACACTGTTTCCCACAGTGGCTGCACTAGTTTATACTCCCACCAACAGTGCATAAGGATTCCTTTTTCTCCACACCTTTGTGAATACTTGTTGTTTCTTGTGTTTTTGATTTGAGCCATTCTGGCAGGTGTGAATTGATATCGCATTCTGTTTTTGATTTGCATTTCTCTGATGATTAGTAACGTTGAATGGTGTTTCATGTGTCTGTTGGCCATCTGTATCTTTGGAGAAATGTCTGTTAATGTCTCCTGTCCATTTTTAATTGGATTTTATTTTATTTTTTGGTGTTGTGTTATATAAGTAAGTTCTTTATATATTTTGGCTACTAACCCTTTATCAGATAAGTCATTTGTAACTATCTTCTCCCATTCAGCATGCTGCTTTTTAGTTTTGTTGATTATTTCCTTTTCTGTGCAGAAACTTTTTATGTAGTCCCAATAATTTATTTTTGCTTTTGTTTCCCTTACCTCAGGAGACATATTTAGAAGGATGTTGCTATGACCAACATCAGAGAACTTACTGCCTGTGCTCTCTTTTAGAATTTTCATGGTTTTGGGTCTCACATTTAGGTCTTTAATCCATTTTGACTTCATTTTTGTGTATGGTGTTAAGAAAGTGGTCCAGTTTTATTCTTTTGTATGTAGCTGTCTAGTTTTTCCAACACCATTTGTTGAAGAGACTGTCTTTTTTCCACTCCATATTCTTGCCTCTTTTGTTGAAGATTAATTGACCATATATTCACGAGTTTATTTCTGGACTCTCTATTCTGTCCCATTGATCTATGTGTCTGTTTTTGTGCCAGTACTATACTGTTCTGGTTACTACAGCTTTGTATACCATAAAATATATTGAAATCTAGGATTGTGAAACTTCCATCTTCATTATTATTTTTAATATTTTAATTTTTAAATGTTTATTATTCAGGGGGGGAAGGGAGAGAGAGAGAGACTGAGTATGAGCAGGGAGGGGCAAAGAGAAAGGGAGACACAGAATCAGAATCCAAAGCAGGCTCCAGACTCCAAGCTGTTAATACAGAACCTGATGTGGGACTCGAACTCATGGACCGCGAGATCATGACCTGAGCTGAAGTCAGATGCTGAGCCAACTGAGCCACCCAGGAGCTCCTGTTCTTCCTTTCAAGATTGCTTTGGCAATCTTTGGAGTCTTTTGTGGTTCCATGCAAATTTTAAGATTGTTCCAGTTCTGTCAAAAATGCTATTGGTATTTTGATAGGGATTGGATTAAATCTGTAGATTGCTTTGGGTAATATGAGCATTTTAACAATATTTGTTCTTCCAACCCAGGAGCATGGAATATCTTTCCATTTCTTTTTGTCATCTTCAATTTCTTTCATCAGCATTTCATAGTTTTCAGAGTACAGATCTTTTACCTCTTGGTTAAGTTTATTCCTAGGTGTTTTTTTTTTTTTTTAATTTTTATTTTTGGTGCAATTGTAAATGGGATTCTTAATTTCTCTTTTTGTTGCTTCATTATTAGTGTATAGAAATGCAAGAAATTTCTGTATATTGATTTTATATTCTGCCACCTTACTGAATTCATTTATCAGTTCTAAGTAGTTTTTTGGTGGAGGCTTTAGGGTTTTCTCTATATAGTATCATGTCATCTGCAAAGAGTGAAAGTTTCATTTCTTCCCCACCAATTTACATGCGTTTTCTTTCTTCCTTCCTTCCTTTTTCTTCCTTCCTTCCTTCCTTCCTCCCTCCCTCCCTCCCTCCTTCCTTCCTTCCTTCCTTCCTTCCTTCCTTCCTTCCTTCCTTCCAAGTGCTCTGGCTAGGACTTCTAGTACTGTGTTGAAGAAAAGTGTTGAGTGTGGACATTCTTAACTTGTTCTTTATCTTAGCAGAAAATGTCTCCATTTTTCACCATTAAGTATGATGTTAATTGTGAATTTTTTATATGGCCTTTATCATGTTTAGGTATGTTCCCTCTAAATCTACTTTGTTGAGGGTTTTTATCATAAATGGATATTGTAAATGTCAAATTCTTTTTCTGCATCTGTTGACATCATATGATTTTTATTCTTTCTCTTGTTGATGTGATGTATCATGTCGTTTGCTTTGAGATTATTGAACCACTCTTTCACCTTGAGAATAAATCCCAGTTGATCATGTTGAGAGATTTTCTTAAAATGTATTGTTGGATTCAGTTTGCTAATATGTTGTTGAGGATTTTAGCATCTATGTTTATCAGAGATAACTTCCCTGTAGTTCTCTTTTGTTGTTGTTGTTGTGGGTTTTTTTTCTGGTTTTACTATCTGGTTCTTTATCTGGTTTTACTATCAGGTTAATGCTAGCCTCAGAATGAATTTAAAAGCTTTCCTTCTCTTCTATATTTGGAACAGTTTAAGAAGAACAGGTATTGAATCTTCATTAAATGGTTGCTAGAATTCACCTGTGAAGCCATCTGGTCACAGATTTGTTTGTTGGGAGTTTTTATTTATTTATTATTATTAATGATTAAATTTCAGTGCTGGTAATCTATCTGTTCAAATTTCTATTTTTTCCTGATTGAGTTTTGGGAGGTTCTGTTTCTATGACTATATCCTAGGTTGTCCAATTTGTTGGCATATACTTTTCCATAATATTTTCTTACAATCCTTTGTATTTATGTGATCTTCATTGTTATTTCTCCTCTTTCATTTCTAATTTTGTTTATTTGAATCATCTCTCTCTTTTTTTAATGTATCTGGCTAAAGGTATCAATTTTGTTTATCCTTTCAAAAAACAGGTCCTGGTTTCATTGATGTATTCTATCATTTTTTTAATTTCTATTTCATTTACTTCTGCTCTAATCTTCTATATTTTCTTTCTTCTACTGGTTTTGGGTTTTGTTTTTTCTTCTTCTATCTCCTTTAGGTGTAAGTTTCAGTTGTTTATTTGAGATTTTTCATGCTTCTTAAGGTAGGCATATATTGATATAAACTTCCCTCTTAGGACAGCTTTTGCTGTATCCCAAAGATTTTGGACTGTTGTGTTTTCATTGTCATTTGACTCCATGTATTTTAAAAAAATTTCCTCTTTGATTTCTTAGTTGAACTATTCATTGTTTAGTAGCATGTTATTTAACCTCCATGTATTTGTGTTCTTTCCAGATTTTTTTCTTGTGGTTGATTTCTAGTTTCATAGTGTTGTGGTTGGAAAAGATGCATAGTATGATTGATCTTTTTTAATTTGTTGAGACTTGATTTGTGGACTAATTTGTGATCTATTCTGCATAATGTTCTATGAACACTTGAAAAGCATGTGTATTCTGCTGTTTTAGGATGGAATATTCTGAATATAACTGTTAGATCCATCTGGCCCAAAGTATCATTCAAAGCCACTGTTTTCTTGTTGGTTTTCTGCTTGGATATAAGTAGAGTGTTAAAATCCTCTACTATTACTATATTATAATCAGTACTTATTTTATGTTTGTTATTAACTGCTTTAGGTATTTGGGTGCTGCCCATGTTGGATGCGTAAATATTTACATTGTTATATCTTATTGGATTGTTCCCTTTAGGATTATATAGTGTCCTTCTTTTTCTTTTGTTGCAGCCTTTTTTTTACAGTCTATTTTATCTGATACAAGTTTTGCTACCCTGGCTTTCTTTTCACTTCCATTTGCATAGTAAATGCTTTTCCATCCCTTTACTTTCAATCTGAGTGTGACTTTAATTCTGAAATAAGTCTCTTTTTTCATTAAATTTTTTTAATGTTTATTTTTGAGAGAGAGAGAGAGTAGGGGAGGAACAGAGAGCGAGATAGAGAGAGGGAGATACAGAATCTGAAGCAGGCTCCATGCTCTGAGCTGTCAGCACAGAATCTGACACTGGGCTCAAACCCACAAACTACGAGATCATGACCTGAGCTGAAATCAGCCACCTAACCAACTGAGCCACCCAGGAGCCCCTGAAATAAGTCTCTTGTAGGCAGCATTTAGATGACTCTTGCTTTTTTATCCATTTTGTCACCTTATAACTTTTGATTAGAGCACTTAGTCCATTTAAGTTTGTTTATTTATTTTGAGAGAGTGTGGGAGGGGCAAAGCGAGAGGTAGAGAATCCCAAACAGGCTCTGCACCCTCAGTGCAGAGCCCAGTGTGGGGCTTGAACTCACAAACCATGAGATTATAACCTGAGCTGAAACCAAGAGTTGAACACTTAACCGAGTGAGCCATTCAGACACCCGACATTTAGTCCATTTAAATTCAAAGTAATTATTGATAAGTGTGTATAGACTGCCATTTTGTTACTTATGACTGTTTTTTAGTTCTATTTCTTCTCTTGCTCTTTTCTCTCACAGTTTTCTGGCTTTCTTTAGTGACATTGATTCTTTTCCATTTATTTTTTGCATATCTATTACTGTGTTTTGATTCATGGTTACCATTAGGTTTTTGATTTATGGTTACCATTAGGTTTGCATATGATATCTTGTGCATATAGCCGTCTAAATTAAGCTGATGGTTATTTAACTTTGAATCCATTCTTCTCTCCTCCCTACATTTTAGGTATATGGTGTCATACTTCACATCCTTTTATATTGTGAATTCCTTGGCTGATTTTTATAGCTATACCTAATTTTACTGCTTTTGTGCTTCCTATTTTTTTTACTATTACCTATGGTCTTTCCTTTCTGTTCAAAAAGTTCCCTTTAACGTTTCTTGTAGGGCTGGTTTAGTGGCCATGAATTTCTTTCTTCATCTCTGATTGGTCCTTTTTAATGTTTTTTCTTTGTTAAGGGTCTCACTGAGGGCCTCCACTCTTTTCTCCAGTCTATTGAGTATCTTTACAACCATTGCTTTAAATTTTCTATCAGGCATGCTACTTATCTCTGTTTTATTTAGTTCTCTTGCTGTGATTTTGTCCTGTTCTTTCATTTGGGACATATTCCTCTGTCTCCTCATTTTGTCTAACTCTGTGTCTGCTTTTATGTGTAAGAAAAGTCAGCTACATCTCTTGCTCTTGAAAATAGTGACCTTATAAAGAAGAGGTACTGTAGTGCCCTACAGTGGAGTTCCCCTGTTCACTAGAATCTGGTGCTTCAAGGGTGTCTCCTATGTGTGTTGCATTCACCATACTGTTGTGGCTTAGCTGCATTTGCCTTCAGTTTAGTCATCTGCAATGGCTTTCTTTGCCTGTTATATGCAGAGTTTTGTGCCTGTGTTATTTATGGGCCAGTCTAGGGCTACCTTGGGCTTGAGTTGAGTCAGAACAGGCATTTGCTAGAGATGCAATAGCACAGAACTGCAGGGTACTTTCCCTGAGTTGTCCCCTGAGAAGCTTTTGTTTGTGGAGAGGGCCTGCAGTCAGATGTTATCTGTTCCCAGTCCATATTTGGGGCTGCATTTGGACTGGTGTGTGTGGTTATCTTTTCCTATTCCAGGGGCAAGAGTCACATTGGAATGGTGCTGGTCCTTGTCAGGGCTGCTTGCATATTGCCAGCTTGTGGTGTCACTTTGGAAGGGCTCCTGCCAAGGAAATATTGGAAATGTGGGATGCACATTGCCAACAAGGTCTGCCCTGATCTGCTGCAGGAGGGGACTTGAAGTTGCCTGACGGAGGCAGGCAGGGTTGGAGGGGGAAAATCTGCAAAAGCGTACAGGGATGGGGCATACAGTGTTAGCAGTGTTTGCTGTGGGAGGAGACCTGGAGTTTTGTCCTGGCTAGAGGGGGTGTGTCTGTAGGAGAACACAGGGGTCAGAGCATGCTGATATAGCAAGTTAGTGAGTTAGGTGGAAAGTGTTGGTGCTATGTGAATTCCTGCAGGTGGCCTTGTATCTAGATTGAGGAGCAGGGAAGGGAAATTGCACTCACTAGCTCCCTTGTTCCTGGAGAAGTTTTCTAACAATTCCCATTCCTCCAGCACACACTCTGAGATGATTAAACAAATCTGCCTCCCATATACCCCAGGCATTTTTCAAACTGCTGCTTCCATACAGTATCTCTGTGGGGCTAGTATTTGTGCTGTCTTTTTAAGGGCAGAGATTCAGTTTCCTATTGTCTTCCAATATCAGAGCCAAGCCAGATTATTGTAAAGTTCCAGGGGGGTTAAGCCCCACTGATTGTAAGTACTTGTGAAATTACGTCCCTCTGGTTTTCCAAGCTAAATGTTATAGGGATTTATTTTCCTGTGTGGGTTCCTATTGCTTGGGGTGCCTGGTATGAGGGTCTGTTTCTCTCCCCTCTCTGCAACCACTGTGTTCCTCATGTGGACAGTCCCACAGGTACTTTTATCTCCTGACCACATCTCTGCCCTTCCTACACTATTCAATGTGGCCTCTTCTCTATATTTAGTTATGGAATCTGCCCTGCCAATCTTCAGGTCATTTTCTGGGTTATTTACATTGATGTAACCAGTTGTATTTGTGGGATGAGGGGGCTTAGAATCCTCCTACTCCACCATCTTCTCTCTCTCCCTCACGTAGAACAGATGAATAAAATAAATTTGTAGTTAAGTCTTGCAAAGATAGTGGTTCAGTAACACTTTCCAAGGTGGTATATTTACTAGCAAAAATGATGCCATTTGTAATGGAACATTTAAATAAGGAAAACAGGTAGTGTAGGTTTTAAAATTTACTAAATAATATTGATAGGAATCTTTGATTTTTCTTTTTTTAATCTTTATTTATTTTAGAGACAAAGACAGAGAGACAGAGACAGAGAACAAGCAAGGGAGGGGCAGGGAGAGAGGGAGATGCAGAATCTAAAGCAGGTCCAACCTCTGAGCTGTCAGTCCAGAGCCCGATGTTGGGCTCCAACCAATGAACCTTGAGATCAGGACCTGAGCTGAAGGCTGACGCTCAACCTACTGAGCCACCCAGGTGCTCCTTTATTAGAGGAGTAATTCAGTACACTAGTAAATGTATTTAAAGCTGAGATTGTTTGAAAGTTGAGCTTATTTGGAAAAGTCTTTCATTGAATAACTTACCCAATGAGCCATCAGTTATCAGGTACTATTAGCTAAGGCAACTGTAACTTCACATATTTTTTTTTAAGTTTATTTGCCTATCTTGAGAGAGAGAGAGTGAGTGAGCACAAGCAGGAAGGGGCAGAGAGAAGCAGAAACAGAACCCCAAGCAGGATCTGCACTGATGGCACAGAGCTAGATGCAGGGCTTGAACCCATGAACCTCAGATCATGACCTGAGTTGAGATCAAGAGTCTGACGCTTAACCCACTGAGCCATTCAGGTACCCCTAGTTTCACATATTGTTTGGGTCAAGTGAATAGAATCCTATTTAATGAAATTAATTAAATGCTATATATTGAAAGTATAAACTTATTGTTTAGAAAGTTAACTTAGAAGACACACTTTTCTTATTACCCTGTGTTTGTACACTTATATTTAAAAAAAAAGGGTCACAAAATTCACTTATAAATATATCATGTTACAAAATATAATTTGACAGCAGTATTATGAGTCAACAGTTGCCTAAAACTGTGCAGTTTTCTATTATATCATCAAGAATAACATCATTCTGGACTAAACACATATGTCTGCATGAATGAAATTCTGTTACAAGCAATAGAAGCAGACTCAAAACTTTTATGTTTATTACAAATAATGAAAATGTGAATGAAATACATCATTTCATTTCTCATTAAAATAACTTCAGTAATTTCTCATAATTGTTCATGCCTTGATTAAATTTTCAACAATATATTCCCCCAAACAAAAATACCCATTTTACATTTCATTCAAATTAGTTTCATACACAGATCATAGGAAATTTATCACAAATATACAAAAGTGAAGTCTATAAAAATTGTGTGCTATATATAAAATAACATATCAGAGAGGGGGAAAGAGGTTTTGATCAATAAGGAAATGATTTTTATACACATCAGAACCAATTTGAAGCAATTCTCTCGATCAATATAGATAGGCAGAAATGCTTCTCAGCATTTATTACCTGCAGAGAGTATTATTGATTAATTGTATTGATTTTTAGAATGCATGTGGAGAGGCATCTGTTGTTTCTTTAAAAGATGCCTCAAAATGAAAAGTATCAAGAAACTATTTAAGTTTTGAGGATTTGCATTAATGGCTCAACCTGGGTCATTACTCAGAATTTCAAAAACACCGTTGAAGGAGATGTGAAATTTGATTTAGTTTATTTTGCATCCTATTTCTAATCAATAAATTTCAGAAAAAAAATTAGTTGGGAATTTAACTTGCCTGAGCTCCAGTAACAATTTATAAACTTTTCCAGTATTTTTACTATGTATATGCTTGCTAAAAGACCTTAACTTTTCTCTTATAAGGTTGTACTGCTTGCACAAAGATTAATTTGTGTCAAAGGATAAACATATGTTAAGAAATAAATGCATTTTAAAATTCTCTGGCTAAAAACATACATAAAAATGACAATAGAGCAGGGAAAGCTTTGATACCTTGTTTTAGTACTATAGTCAAGCAGATATGTTTACCTTAACTTAGAGTAGATAATGTGTAATGGATACAACAGCTGTTGAAGATAAAATGTAACATTACTTACACTTAGTATGGAATTTTATTAAGCAAGTAAATTTTGCTCCACAGAGTATGTTTTATATGCTTGCTCTAAATAGTTTTAAATGAATATAATAATTATATATGTCTTTCACATGAAATTCATATCTTGTTTAAGAAGGCATTTCTTTGGCACCATAGAAACTCCTAAATTTTGGTAGGTCAATAAATCCAAAACATAAAGTATTTCCTTGCTAGGAACAGAACTTTGGTTTTATAAAATATTTTCCCCTAGTAGGTGAGCATGAATGAATATCTTGAACAGGTGCTTTCCTACATGAGCTGTCTTCTAAACATTACACAAATCCCTTGTGAGATGCACCTAAAGTCCTAAAAATGTTCGAACTAATTATTGAATCTATTTAGAATATCAACAGCCACCTGCTTTCATTAAGGAATCCTTGTAGACCTGTTTCCTAACTTGGTCCTCACCTATGCAGCTGATCAGTGTTGAAATAATATTTATTCAGGGACCCCATGCACCTGGAGCTTTGCAAAGATTTTAGAATATCATTTACTGATGTCAGAGGAAAATCTAGTTTTTTTAAGTTTATTTTTTTAATATGAAATTTATTGTCAAATTGGTTTCCATACAACACCTAGTGCTTATCCCAAAAGGTGCCCTCCTCAATGCCCATCACCCTCCCATCCCCCTTCAACCCTCAGTTTATTCTCAGTATTTAAGAGTCTCTTACGGTTTGCCCCTTCCCTCTCTGTAACTTTTTTTTCCCCCCTTCTCCTCCCCCCTGTTCTTCTGTTGAGTTTCTCAGGATCAAGATATGAGTGAAAATATATGGTATCTGTCTTTCTCTGCCTGGCTTATTTCACTTAGCATAACACTCTCCAGCTCCATCCACATTGCTACAAAAGGCCATATTTCGTTCTTTCTCATTGCCAAGTAGTATTCCGTTGTATATATAAACCACAACTGCTTTATCCATTCATCAGTTGATGGACATTTAGGCTCTTTCCATAATTTGGCTATTGTTGAAAGTGTTGCTATAAACATTGGGGTATAAGTGCCCCTTTGCATCAGCACTCCTGTATCCTTTGGGTCACTTCCTAGCAGTGCTATTGCTGGGTCATAGGGGAGATCTATTTTTAATTTTTTGAGGAACCTCCACACTGTTTTCCAGAGTGGCTGCACCAGTTTGCATTCCCACCAACAGTGCAAGAGGGTTCCTGTTTCTCCACATCCTCGCCAGCATCTAGAGTTTCCTGATTTGTTCATTTTAGCCTCATTTAGTAATGTTGAGCATCTTTTCATGTGCCTATTGGCCATCTGGATGTCTTCTTTAGAGAAGTGTCTATTCATGTTTTCTGCCCATTTCTTCACTGGATTATGTGTTTCTAGGGTGTGGAGTTTGGTGAGTTCCTTATAGATTTTGGATACTAGCCCTTTATCTGATATGTCATTTGCAAATATCTTTTCCCATTCCGTTGGTTGCCTTTTAGTTTTGTTGATTCTTTCCTTTGCAGTGCAGAAGCTTTTTATCTTGATGAGGTCCCAATAGTTCATTTTTGCTTTTAATTCCCTTGCCTTTGAAGATGTGTCAAGTAAGAAATTGCTGCCGCTGAGGTCAGAGAGGTTTTTCCTGCTTTCTCCTTTAGGGTTTTGATGGTTTCCTGTCTCACATTTAGGTGCTTCATCCATTTCGAGTTTATTTTTGTGAATGGTGTAAGTGGTCTAGATTCATTCTTCTGCACGTTGCTGCCATTGAAGATTTCCAGCCATTCCTTTCTGGACTGTCAAGTTTCAGTAGATAGGTCTGCTACTACCCTTATGTGTCTATTTTTGTATGTTAGGGCCCGTTTATTCCTAGCTGCTTTCAGAATTCTCTCTTTATCCTTGTATTTTGCCAGTTTCGCTATGATATGTCATGCAGAAGATCAATTCAAGTTATGTCTGAAGGGAGTTCTCTGTGCCTCTTGGATTTCAATGCCTGTTTCCTTCCCCAGATCAGGGAAGTTCTCAGCTATGATTTGTTCAAGTATACCTTCAGCCCCTTTCTCTCCCTCTTCTTCTGGAATTACGGATATTGTTCCATTCGATTGCATCACAGTTCTCTAATTCTCCTCTCGTACTCCTGGATTTTTTCATCTTTTTCTCAGCTTCCTCTTTTTCCATAATTTTATCTTCTAATTCACCTATTCTCTCCTCTGCCTCTTCAATCCATGCAGTGGCCACCTCCAGTTTATTTTGCACCTCATTTAGCATTTTTAATTCATCATGACTTTTTTTTGGTCCCTTGATCTCTGTAGCAATAGATTCTTTGCTGTCCTCTATGCTTTTTTCAATCCCAGCAATTAATTTTATGACTATTATTCTTAATTCCTGTTCTGTTATATTGCTTAAATTGGTTTTGATGAATTCATTAGCTGTCACTACTTCCTAGAACTTCTTTTGAGGAGGATTCTTCTGTTTTGTCAATTGGCTAGTTTTCTGTCCCTTATGCATTTTAAAAGCTTGTGTGCTCTGCACCTGTGAGCACTGCTATATTAAAGGAGGGTCATACACTGTCCAGGGCCTGGCCCTTCAGGAGGTGTTTTTTCAGGGATTGTCACTTGCTCTCTGTTGTTGTGACTTTGGTTATTTTATTACCCTACTCGTAGTAATATTTTGGACCCTCTACCAGGTGTGATTTGATTTGTTCCTTGGAGTAGCCCTATCTTTTTTCCAGCTTTCCCATTTTCTTCCTAGTAGATTCAATCTCTTTTCCTCCTAGGCTCTGGTGTTCAAAGTCCTTTGGCTTCTACATTTCTTTGTTTGAGAGACGTGGGATGTATGGATTCCCCCTACTTCTCCACCATGTTGGCCCCTCTCCTCTTGGAAAATCTAGTTTTGGTTCATTTCTGGGGATCAGATAAACTATGGTAAAGTGTGGTTTAGAGCAAGTCATAGTCTGTGATATTTTCCCCCCATTTTTCATGAGTAGAGAAAGGACCCAAAGGCTTATATTTTATAATAAAAATTTAATTAAAGCTTTATTTTTTAATATTTTAAAGTAATAAAACCACCTTTAGTGTTTTTCATTTTTCACTATTTAAACCATAACATTTACTACATTTTAAGACTTATAGAGTTCTAATATTTTAGGAGTTTTCATCTTCATGGACACTTGTGTCAGCACTAACTTCATTATGAAGAAATAGCACTTCTGAAGCATGGAGCATTTTCTGTGGGGAAGAAAATACTATCAGCCTTCCTTAGTCAATGTTGAGGTGTTGAATTAGTAATAATTGTATCCTTATTTTTAGAACTTCATTCTTCCTATTCCAGGGAAACATCATCCATTGGGTGAAAGTAGACAGTAATGAGAAGTACAGTCAAGAGGGCCACCTGGGTGGTTCAGTTGGTTAAGCATCCAACTTCATCTGAGGTCATTATCTCATGGTTTGTGAGTTTGAGCCCTGCATTGGGCTCTTTTCTGTTGGCACAGAGCCTGCTTTGGATCCTCTGTTTCCCTCTTTCTCTGCCTTTCTCACACTCTTTCAAAAATAAATAAACATTGAAAAAAATTAAAAAAAAAAAAAAGAATTACAGCCAAGATAATAGCACCTCCTCCCCAAAAGAAAAAAAAATCAAATGTGAAAGTCCTGTATAAGTTTACAGTGGCTAAATATTTAAACAAATCTGGTTTTTAGAAAATAATTAAATCTCTGAAATCGTAGACTGCCTAAATTCCAAATCTTTCATAACAATCCATTACTTGAGGAAATACAGACCTAATACCTAATTGATATGTTAACTTTAAAATGATTTCAAGGGGTTGATAATAAAAGATAAAATCACTGCTTTCCATTTATTGAATATCTACTGTTTTCTGAAAATTTTCTATTATGTAATTTTTAAAAACTGCATGTGAAGTAAACATTTTCATTTTTATAGGTAAAGATATTGAATCATAGTGAAGTTAAGTAACATCATCAAGATAACAGAGCTAGTGTTAGTGCAAGAATGACAACCCAAATTGTCTATAAACTTTTTCTATTCTACAGCCTGAGGAGAAAGGAAAGTATTTATGCCAGAAAGCTAAGCTAATTTGGCTGGTACATGAAGGGCTAAATATATATTAACTCATAATTCTGTGAAGTCATCTTTATGAATATCTAAAGTAATATTCTAGTATATTACAGTCTGATGACCTGGCTTTATATTCATAGAAAATTTAAACCAACATGTGATTAGTCTTTTTTAATACTTAAAAATTTAAATTTTATTTTAATTGAACTATAGTTGACATACATTGTTAGTTTTAGGTGTACAACATATTAATTCAACATTTTATTATATATATATATTACATGCTCACCATGATAAATGTATTTATCATCATTTTACAAAGTTATCACAATATTGGGGCACCTGGGTGGCTCATTGGTTAAGTGTCCAACTTTGGCTTAGGTCATGATCTCAGGGTTTGTGAGTTTGAGCCCTGCTTTGGGCTCTGTGCTGAGAGCTCAGATTCTGGAAATGGCTTTGGATTCTGGGTCTCCCTTTGTCTCTACGTGCCCCTGGTCTCCCTGTGTCTCTGTCTCTTTCTCTTTCAAAAATAAACACACATTTAAAAAAATTCAAAAAAACCCCAAAGTTATCACAGTATTATTAACTAGAGTCCTTATGTTGTATTTTACATTCCTGTGACTTATAACTGCAAACTTGTACCTTTTAATCCCCTGCATCTATTTCATCCATTCCCCTATGCCTTCCCCTCTGACAACTATCACTTTGCTCTCTGTATTTAGGGCTCTTTTTCCATTTTGGCTAGTTCTGTTTTTTAGATTCCACATATAAGTAAAAGCATACAGTATTTGTTCTTTTCTGATTTCAGTAAAATAATGCCCTATAAGTCCGTCCAAGTTGTTGCAAAGGTCAAGATTTCATTCTTTGTTATGGCTGAATATTCTACGAACTGTGTGTGTGATGTGTGTGCCACATCTTAATCCGTTCATTTTTTTTTAACATATGTTTATTTTGAGAGAGAGAAAGAAATAGAGCAAATGAGCATGAGTGGAGGGGGGTCAGAGAGATAGAATCCCAAGCATGCTCTGGGCTGTCAGCACAGAGCCCAGGGTGGGCTTGATCTCACAAACCATGACATCATGGCCTGAGCTGAAATCAACAGTCAGGTGCTTAACCAAGTGGGCCACCCAGGCACCCCAGTTGGGTCATCTATTGACAGACACTTAGTTTGCTTCCCTATCTTGGCTATTATAAATGATGCTGCAATAAGCATAATGGTGCATATATCATTTCAAATTAGTTTTGTTTTCTTTGGGTAAATACTCAGATTTAGAATTGCTGAATCATATGGCATTTGTTTTTAATTTTTTGAGGCATCTCCATACTGTCTTCCATAGTAACTGCACCAATTCACAATCCCACAAAGAGTGTACCATAATTCCCTTTTCTCCACATTCTTGACAACACTTACTTCTTTTTTGACACTCGCATTCTGACTGGTGTGGAATAATATGTAATTGTGATTTTGATTTGCATTTCCTTGATGATTAGTAGCATTGAGCATCTTTTCATGTGTCTGTTGGCTATCTATATGAGTCTTTTTTGGAAAGATGTCTCTTCAGGTCCCTTTCTGCCCATTTTAAAATATGATTATTTTTTTGGTATTGAGTTACAGGATTCTTTGTATATTTTGAATATTAACCCCTTACCAAATATAACATTTGTAAATATCTTCTCCCATTCAGTAGGTTACCTTTTTATTTTTTTGATTGTTTCTTCTGCTGTGCAAAAGCTTTTTAATTTGATGTAACTCTAGTTGTCAAATTTGCTTTTATTTACCTTGCCTGAGGAGCCAAAAAATGTATTTCTAAGATTGATGTTCAAGAGTTGTTTTTATTCTCTTTCAGGAATATTGTAATTTCAGGTCTCATACTTAGCTTTTTAATCCATTTTGACTTCACTTTTGTATATGGTGTAAGGAAGTGGTCCAGTTTTCCCAGCACCATTTATTGAAGAGACTCTCTTTTCCACATTGTATGTATTGTCTCCTTTGTCATAGATTAATTGACCATAATATTATGGGTGTATTTCTGAGATCTCTATTCTGTTCCATTGACCTGGGTATTTTGATGCCAGTACCATACTGTTTTGATTACTATATTGTTCCATTGTAGTTAGAAACCTCCGCTTTGGTTTTTTCTCAAGATTGCTTGCCTAATTTGAGTCTTTTGTGGATCCATGTAAATTTTAGAATTATTTGTTCTAGTTCTGTGAAAAATGCTATTTATATTTGATAAGGATTACACTGAATGTGTAGAATGATTTGAGTAGTATGAACATTTTAACAATATTCTTCCAATTCATGAGCATGGTATATCATTCTATTTGGAATGTTCTCAATTTCTTTTATCAATGTCTTCTAGTTTTCAGAGTACAGGTCTTTTAGGTCCTTGATCAAATCTATTCATAAGTATTTTATTCTTCTTAATGCAATTTTCAACAAATTAGTTTTCTTATTTTCTCTTTATGCTACTTGATTATGCGTCGTGTCATCTGCAAATAGTGACAGTTTTACTTGTTTCTAACCAATTGGAGTGTCTTCTATTTCTTTTTATTGTCTGACTTCTGTAGCTTGGACTTCTAGTTCTATACCAAATAAAAGTCATGAAAGTGGGCATCCTTGTCTTTTTCCTGATCTTAGAGGAACAATGATCAGCTTTTCAAAGCTAAGAATGATGTTAGCTATGGGTTTCTATATATGGTTTTTATTATGTTGAGGGATATTCATCCTATACCCACTTTGTTGAGAGTTTCTGTCATGAATGAATGTTGAATTTTGTCAAATGTTTTTTCTGCATATTGAGATATGATTTTTATCATTTTGTTAATGAAGTGTATCACTTTGATTTGTGTTTATTGAACTATCTTTGCATCCTGCAAAAACTCCCACTTGATCTTTGTGAATAATACTTTTGATGTATTTTTTGAATTTGGTTTGCTAATATTTTGAGGATTTTTGCATCTATGCTCATCAAGGATAATGTTCTGTAATTTTCTTTTTTTGTAGTGTCTTTAGCTTGTTTTGGTATTAGAGTGATACTGGCCTCATAAATGAACTTGTAAGTGTTCCTTCCTCTTCAGTTTTTTGGAATAGTTTGAGAAAAATAAGTGTCCTTTTCACCAGGGAATCACCTGGTCCTTGACTTTTGTTTATTGGGCATTTCTTGATTATTGATTCAGTTAAAAAAGATTTTTTTTCCTGTTTATTTTGAATGAGCTTGCATGAGCAGAAGAGGGGCAGAGAGAAAGGGAGAGAGAATCCCAAGCAGGTTCCATGTTGTCAGCACAGGGCTTGATGTGGAGCTCAATCTTGGGAACTGTGAGATCATGACCTAAGCTGAAATCAAGAGTCAGACTCTTAACCAACAGAGCCACCCAGGAACCCCCTGATTCTGTTTTTTTTTTTAATAAGTCATTCTTCTTTTTCTAGTTACTTTAGATGTAAAGTTAGATTTCTTGAGATTTTTCCTGTTTTTTTGAGGTAAGCCTGTATCTCCATAAACTTCCCTCTTAGAGCTGTGTTTGCTATATCCCAAAGATTTAAGTCATTGTGGTTCTATTTTCATTTGTATCTAAATATTTGTTTTCTTCTTTGATTTCTTTGTTGACTTATTTGACTTATTGGTTATTTAGTAGCATGATGTTTAGCCTAGATTTTTTTTTCTAATTTTAGTTTCATATGATTGTGGTCAGAAAAGGTGCTCAATATAATTTCAATCATTTTTATAAATGTTTATGTAATTTGAGAGAGAGGGATAGAGACCCAGCAGGGGAGGGACAGAGAGAAAAGGAGACAGAGAATCCCAAGCAGGCTCTGACAGTGCAGAGCCAGACATGGGGCTTGAACTCACCAACCGTGAGATTATGACCTGAGCTCAAATCAAGAGTCAGACACTTAACCCATTGAGCCATGCTGGTGCCACTATAATTTCAGGCTTAAACTTCTGAAATTTGTGGTCTAATATGATCTGTCATGGAGAATGTTCCATGTGCCCTTGAAAAACAATGTGTTCTGCTGTTTTGGAGTGGCCTGTTCTGTATAATACTGTTAAGTTCATTAAAAAAATTTTTTTTTAATGTTTATTTATTTTTGAGACAGAGAGAGACAGAGCATGAACGGGGGAGGGTCAGAGAGAGGGAGACACAGAATCTGAAACGGGCTCTAGGCTCTGAGCTGTCAGCACAGAGCCCAATGTGGGGCTTGAACTCACAGACCAGGAGATCATGCCCTGACCCGAAGTCAGCCGCTTAACCGACTGAGCCACCCAGGCGCCCCTGTTAAGTTCATTTAAAGCTACTGTTCCCTTAGTGACTTTTGGTCTCAATGATATATCCACTGATGTAAGTAGGGTGTGAAAATGCCCTAATATTATTGTACTACTGTCAGTTTCTCATTTTATATCTTTTAATATTTGCTTTATATATTTAGGTGCTCCTTTATTATATGCATAAGTATAATTGTTTATCCTCTTTTTGGATAATCTGTTAGTATATCATGTCCTTCTTTGTGTCTTTTTACAACTTTTGTTTTAAATTTTTTTTTTTTATCATTTATTTATTTTTGAGACAGAGAGAGACAGAGCATGAACAGGGGAGGGGCAGAGAGAGAGGGAGACACAGAATCTGAAACAGGCCCCAGGCTCTGAGCTGTCAGCACAGAGCCTGACGCGGGGCTCGAACTCACGGACCGTGAGATCATGCCCTGAGCCGAAGTCAGACGCTTAACCGACCAAGCCACCCAGGTGCCCCAGCAGCTTTTGTTTTAAAGTCTATTTTGTCTGATATAAGTATTGCTACACCAACTTTTTTTTTGACTTCTATTTCTGTGGCATATCTTTTTTTTTATTCCTTCGTGTTCATTCTGTATCTGATTTTAGGACTGGAGTCTCTTATTGTCAACATATTTATGAATCTTGTTTTTATCCACTCAGTCACCCTATATTTTTTTATTAGAACATTTAGTCCATTTGTGTTTCAAGTAATTATTGAAAGGCATGTACTTATTGCCATTTGAGAGCTTGTTTGGAGGTTCTAGCAGGGGAGAGCAGCTACTCGTATACCCTTGACCGAAGAACGATCCTCCTCTATCAGGGAAGGCCGTCCTCTTCCACCCGAGCGCACAGCTTCGGGAGGGATGCACATGGAGCAGTGAGGGAGGAAGGACACACCCGCCTAACCAGCCAGATCAGCTGAATCAACCCTGGCGATCAATGGGGTGACAGATGTCGCAGCCAGATCGCCCTCCCATCCTACTTATTGCCATTTGAATATTGTTGTCTGGTTGTTTTGCAGTTCTTTTATTTCCCCCCAATTCTCTTGCTCTCTTCCCTTGTGATTTAATGACTGTGTTTAGTATTATACTTGGATTCCTTTATTTCTTGGGTGTTCATTTTATGTTTTTGGTTTGTAGTTACCATGAGGTTCATACATAACATCCTACTACACATATCGTAGTCTATTTAAGTTGATGGCCACTTACATTCAAACACATTATAAAATTTGTTTTTAGTGTTTATTTTTGAGAGAGAAAGAGAGCACGAGCAGGGGAGGGGCAGAAAAAGGGAGACACAGTATCCCAAGCAGGCTTCATGCTCTGAGTTGTCAGCACAGAGCCTGACCCGGGACTCAAACCCACGAACTGTGCGATCACCATGATCTGAGTCAAAGTCAGATGCTCAACTGACTGACCCCAAACATTCAAAAAGTAACATTGTTACTTTTCCCCTCTTCATGTTTTATGTATTTGACATTTTTGTATTATTGTAGGTATAATTGATTTGACGTTTGTATTTTAACCTTCATATTAGCTTTGTAAGTAATTGATCTACTTTTACTATATATTTTTACCAGTGAAATTTTATCCTTCATAATCATCTGGTTATAGCCTTTTCTTCTCTGCTTAAAGAAGCTGCTTTAACATTTCATATAAGGTTGGTTGAGTGGTGATAAATTTATTTTTTTCTCTGGGAAACAATCTCTCCTTCTTGGTAGATTTTTGTTTTCCTTTTAGCACTTTATCATGCCACACCCTCTGGTCTGCAAAGTCTCTGCTGAAAAATCATCTGATCATCTGATAACTTTATGGGTATCCCTTGTACAAAACTAGTTACTTTTCTCTAGCTGCTTTTATGATTCTGCCTTTAATTTTTTAATTATGTGTTTTGGTGTAGACCTCCTTGGGTTCATCTTGTTTGTGGAGCTCTCTGCTCTCCTGGACCTGGAAGTTTTCTGCCCCCTCTTTTCTCTCTCTTGTCCTTTTGGGACTCTAAATGTTACCACACTAGGTGGTGTTTTGAGGTCCCTTAACCTATCTTCATTTTTTTAAATTATTTTTTCTTTTTGCTCTCCAACTTGGTCATTTTCCATTAACGATTGCCAATCTATTCTTCTGCATCTCTAATCTACTATTATATCTCTTTCGTGTGTTTTTCAATTCAGTTTGTATTTTTTAGCTCTGCTTTTTTTTTTCTAACACTGTTGATATCACTAAGGTCATCTACTCTTCTCTCAAGTCCAGTTAGTATCTCTTTTACCATTACTTTGAAATCTTTAGTACTTTTTTCTGTGGCTTTATTTTACTCTTTTGTTTGGAACATATCCTCCTATCTCCTCATTTGACACTATTTGTTTTATGTATCAGGTAAATCATCTATAAATGTTGGTTTTGAAAGTAGTGGACTCATGTAGAAGGCTTGAGCCCTGTGGGGCTCAGAAACACAATTCTCCCTGGTCACCAAATCTGGTGTTCCAGTGATGTCCCCACTGTCAGTCCACCCTCCTGGTATGGCTGAACTATGACTGCTGTGGGCATGCTAGTCCATGTAGCTGGCCTCCCAGCACAGATTCCTGAGATGTTTAGCTATGGCTCTTGCAGATGTGGTCGGGGGCAGGGCTAACTACCACCCCTTTCTGGGATAGGAGTTGCTTTGGAAGAGCACCGGTCCTCGTTGAGATTGCACTGGCTATGTTAGGTTGGTAGCCACTTTTCAGGGTGCATTTGTTTTATCAAGGCTGTCTTCCAGGTGTGTCTGCCAGGGCTGGGCAAGCAGTGCTGGCAAGGATCAAAACTGCACCTGCCAGCATTGGGCCAGCAATGCTAAATGAGGGCAAGAAAATGGCACCTGCCAGGCTTCCATTCTACATATCCTGACTCTCTGTCACATGCCTTAAAATTACTCCATAAATGTGCTTCCATATGGCACAGATGCTTTTCAAATTGCTGTCTCTATGATAGGTCTTGGAGCAAGGAAGATTGTGTGGAGGCCTTTTAAGAATTGAGTCTCAGTTTGTTATAGCCCCTGACTCTCCCGGAGTTAATGTTGATTTTCAAAGCCAGATATTATGGGTGCTTGTCTTCCCAGTGCAGAATCCCCAGTGTGGTGGCTTGATCCCTTTTCTCTAAACTGAGCTTTCCTTCCTGTTTGTGGGCTGCCACACAGGGTGTTTGATTCCTGATCAGACTGCATTTCTGCCCCTCCCAGCTGTGGAGCTCTCTTCTACTAGTTTTTACCTCATTCTCAGAGCTGCTTTATATACGGCTGAAGCCTTGGTGAGTCCATGGGAGGAGGGGAGGTTAGGATCCTCCTACCCTGCCATCTTCCTGTGAGTTAAATTAGTTCCTTTATTAGTCTTTTTCCATCACACATTCTCACTCACCCTCTTATCTGGCATTCAGCTTACATCAAATGAGCTTTTGCAAGGAGCTAGAAGACAACTTGAAATTAAGGGCACCTGATAAATACTTGGGGTTAAAGTAATGAGACATAAATGATTTACGTATGTACATGAGGCATTAAAATGACAGCTATTTAAAAAATATGGAGTTTGACTTGTCTGAGTAAATGGAATGTTAGAACATTTTCAGTGGCAATTCAAAGAAAATGAACTCAAAGGGCCAAAGAGAAAACATAGTTAAAAAATAGATATTTATAACCCAGAAATAGTAGAAACAAGAGGCTGAAATGATGTTTTAAGAGTACTATCTCTCATTGTCTCTCAGCTCTGCTTTCTGCAGTGTGGTTTCACTCCCAGGCAGGCTTTCTCCACTTGGTAGATTCAGCAGATTCAAGTTCATAGCCTCCCAAATTCGATGTCAATGGAAAGAGTACCTCTTATTGCCCAGCAGTTGCATAGTGGGTAAAAATATCCCTGATTAGCTAGGTTGGGTTGTGTGCTTGGATCATCCCTGAACCAATTATATGAATGGCAGGAAGAAGGGTGTGATGAACTAGGCCAGGATCATGTACCCACACAACAATTAAGAGTATACAAGCAGGGGCACTTGGGCTCAGGTCATGATCTCACAATTCATGGGACTGAGCCCACATTGGGCTCATGTGGAGCCTCTCTCTCTCTCAAAATAAATAATTTAAAAAATGTGCACAAGTAGAGGTGCCTGGGTGGTTCAGTAGGTTAAGCGTCCCACTTTGGCTCAGGTCATGACCTCCTGGTTCATGGGTTTTAGCCCTACATGGGCCTCTGTGCTGACAGCTCTGAGCCTGCTTCAGAGTCTCTCTTTTCTCTCTGTACCTCCCCCACTCACACTCGCTCTATGAAAAAGTTTTAAAAAATTATTTAAAGAAATATGCACAAGTAAAATTCCCTAAAGAGAGATCAAGATGCTATTATTGAAGTGAATGGACATTTTGCATACCAAAAAAAAAAAATCTACTTCAGATAGACATTCTAGGTGTGTAAAACCAGAGCCAAGTTTTTCATTAGAGAAGAAAATAAGCCACATTCTAGGCCTTTGATACAATGCTTTATTTTCTACTGGCTTTTTATTTGGCAATCTACCTTGTTCCATATTCTTGTCTCTTAAAAGGCTCTTATGGCAACAAATTGTATCTGGCTTTGTTAAAAATTAGCACAGGGTGCCAGGGTGGCTCAGTGGGTTAAGTGTCTGACTTCAGCTCAGATCATGATCTCCTGGTTCAGGAGTTTGAGCCCTGCATCGGGCTCTGTGCTGACAGCTCAGAGGATTTTGTATCTACCTTTCTCAAAAATAAACAAAAATTTAAAAAAATTAAAAAAAGAAAAAGCTTGCTGGACATTTCAGTGTTACAGAGGGGAGCTGGGACCATTCCCTTAAAAAAAATAAAATAAAAACAGCACACTTATTGAACAGTTTGCCAATGTTTAGAGTCCCTTGAACTGGAGCAAGGCTATAAAATGCAGCAAAATCCCAAAGAAAACTGCAGAAAACTGTTGGGGTGAAGTAGGAATTACCATTGCAAAGGAACACAAAGAGCTGAATACCTGTGTGACAAGCAATCTGCGTTAGAAAATGGAAAGTATTCCATAAACTCAGGACTCTCTTGCATTTCTAGATACTCTATTAATAGCTGAGTGATATTCAGATGCAAGATTATACTTCCCCAAAGAAACACCATCCTAATAAGTTACACTGAATTTCTTTTTTAAAAATCAAATAAAGAATAATGTTATACTCTAAAATTAGAAAAAATATATCACAGATTTTATAAAGCAGCAGTGTCTTCAGGAAAAAAAAAAGTAGAAGAGCCCTTAAAAAGACAGTTTTAAGGTTCAGTGGCAATCTTGCAGACATTTTTAAGGTCTTGATTTGGTTTTATAGAATTCTGAATAGTAAAAACTTTATTTCTAAAACAGAGACCATTTTACAAACAAAGTATAAAAATACATATAACCAAATAGAGAAAGGTTGTTTTGTGAAGTCATTATCTTAAGAAACTATACTTTTTTGTTGTAATTAGTGTTTAAACCTAAAAACTATTGCTTGGAAATTTACTTCAGAAGAAAACATATGAAAATGAGGGGAGGAAACTGATGAAACAATGTTGGCAAAATCTTGATAGTTATTGAACCTGGGTGATGAGTAAATAAGGTTCATTTTACTGTTTTTTCCTACTATTCCTAAAAATAATTAAAAATTTAAAAAATTAATCACATAACATCATCATTACTGTATAGTTATTTCTTATATTTAGGATTTGAATTATTACAAACTATTTTAGAACTAGATATATGTACCATGTGTTAAAGTAAGCTGTTAGCACCTAAAGAGCCAGATAGTGATAACTAAAGATACTAAATATAAAAATGTGTTAGAAAAACAAACTTCAAACCATGATGAGATCAATGATCATTTTCAATTTCAATCATTATATATATATTATATATATATATATATATATATATATATATATATATATAAAATCAGTTATATTTTATATAAAATCAGTTAAGAGGATGTTACTAAGTGCTGAAAAGTAGGTGCCTTAAAGACAAAAAATTTAACTCTTATCCATAATTCTGAATTAGAATTCAAAATTAGTTTCTTTCAATTATGAATCATATGATTTTAAATATTTAAATGAAATACTAAAATCTGTATGCTGGTATAGGGGGCAATTATTTACCCAAAGAAATGATGTTAAAAGTCATGCTGATATTAAAAAAATAAGCCCAGGTGAAAATAAAAATTTGATTGCTAAAGTCATCACTGTATAGTTTCAACTGGACTTAAAAAGAGTTGTCTATGTACATGTGGCTTGTACTATGGAAACTAAAATAATACAAAGATTTTCATTGAAAAGTATTATCTATCATACCTAGAAAAGAGATTGAAAAAACAGAATGAACTTCCTGGCCTATACTGCAAATTGGCCAATGATAGTACCTAAAACATACCAGATAATGGTTTCACCATCTGTTTCACATGACTAAAAAGAGATTCCATTAAAAGAAAATTAGACATGATTTGAACATTCTAAATTAGAAGTCTCTTAAAAATAGTACAATATTAGCTCTTTAAAAGTTATTTTCAGAGCAATCTAAAACCTTGACATGTTTTGTTTTTCTAGGAATTAATATCTTCAATTTTCTCATGTATATATGATATATATATATATAATGTATATTTAGCTTCATGCTAGGAGTGTTATAAAGAATGAGGGTTCTAAGATATTTCTAGTTTTAATCAAATGCAAACATGTCTCTGAAGATTTATAGCATCATGTTTAACTCTGCACATAAAACACACATATTGACTTAACTGATACTAATTGATATAAATGGCAACCTATTTTACTGGATAACTATTTTATAATTTTGCAAAAACATTATAAAAAATATTTTGTCCTCTTTCTAGACCTAAAAATACAAATTCCCTTCTATTGCATACTTAATCCAATCAATATCTTACCTTTCATGTTTGTTATTCAATGAACTAGTCAGTCAAAGAGAAAGGAGTAACTTTTATCACCAAACTTTAGATATTCCTGAACCAAAGCTCTTCTACCTGGGGATAAAAAGGACATGGCAAGACCAAGCCAAATCTTGCATATTTCCTTGAGGGGCTGCCAGCCAAAAAGGAGGGCATAATTGAAAAACTGTATTATAATATCCAACCAAGACGAGGATAAGCAACCTGTAAGTCACCTGAGATTCATGAAAATGTCTTTCATTTCAAGAAGAAAGACTGGAAGACTGCTTCCATAGAAGATATTTTAATTTAAATTTTTATCGAGAGAAGATATGATAGAGAAATCAATAAGTTCTATAGGCTTATAATAGTAACTAACACTTTTCTACCCTAAATCTCTCACACCACAGAGGCCACTCCTGAAAGTACTTATTTTAAATATGCCTTTAGCTGTTTCTTTAAAAACTCCCCTACATATTGGACAATAAGAATTAGCAGTGGCATATATATATATATATATATATATATATATATATATATATATACACACACACACACACACACACACACATACACGGTGTATCAATTTTAGACCTTTTCTATGGAATTTTTATTAAGGGAGAATATTAGCCTCATGTAATTAATACCCATTTATCATCTGTCTATACTCAACTAGTTAAGATCACAATTAGTTCACTAGTTTTGATTCAGTATTAACAAATTTAGTAGTTGCATTATGACATCTAACTGGCACTGCTGAGCCAGTTAGAGTGGTCTGATTAGATATCCTTTGTATAAACTTGCTTGCCAGATTTCTTTTTTTTTTTTTTTCTTGGTTCGTTTTCTGTATACCCATCACTAATCACTCTTAAACTCTTTAGAACTATAGAACTTCTTTCAATACTATTCTTTTCATGGTCAGGTTTATTTCTGGATCCTTATTTCCTGGAGATCGTATCTCCAAAACAAGAGCTTTGTTACACAGGAAAAGTAAAGTCTTTGAGGGTTTATGAGCAATAACATATAATGGGGATAAAATTCTGAGATTGGGATCAAACTGACATTTTCATTGTGTGATTCTTAAATGCCAGATCCTTAAAGGTAGGCATTTTCTTTGGGTCCTAGTCAATTTCTCCAAAACTGAATCCTGATTAGTGGTCCATGTTTCAGGAAGTGGGTGAGGAAAGAGTGGAGAGAATCTTTGTAGTCAAAATCCTTGTTTTGTGCTTACTTTTGTGGCTTATATTCTTGAGTCCAGAACCTCTTTGGATTCAACTTTTCTAGAGAAGAAACTTCTTTCTCTCAAGGGTTGTGGTTTATAGAGATGGCTGGTTGGTTGAACAAGGTTGGAAAGAAGAGCTCAGGGGTTTTAAACTGTTCTTTATATAAATGGGTCAAATCCATGCCTCATCTCTACATTCTTTGTAGCTGGAGAAACCAATTCCAGAATCATTAGGAAACTCTGTGGTAAAAATTAGTTCATTCATATTGAAGTTTGTTTTTAGACTTAGGTCCCTGCTTTCCCTGCTTTGTGAAGTCAGTTACCACTCCTCCATCTGCTTCTTACTGACATCTCTAGCCCACTATAGCCAGGTCTCCTTTCTCTTTATCCTTTTGTACTTAAAACTCATTTCTGTCTTTGCTGACAAGGTAGTGGGGTTATGGCCTTTAATCTACCACATTTAAAACATTTACTTGGATAAAAAGTGGTGCCAATTTTCCTGTCTACATTCTATTTGATAGATTTGATACTAAGTTTTCTACTTTTACGAATTAGTTCACAAGATCTTAGGAAATATTAATTTTGAACAAAAAAGATGAAGCCCCCAAATATATTTTTCCTTATTTGACCTTCACCCTCTGTAGTTGTTTTATATGCATTAACCTATTTATTCCACAAAAACATCCTAATCGTTATCACAATATTAAATCCCACAGAGCTCAAGCAAATTGCCTGTGTCACAAGGCCAACATTCACATACAAAATGTTGGGGTCCTTGTATAGAACCACAGAATCCCCTCAACAGCCAAAGCAATCTTGACAAAGAAGAACATAGCTGGAAGCATTATACTTCCTGATTTCAAACTATATTACAAAGCTGTAATAATCAAAACAGTATAGCATTGGCATAAACATAGACACTTAGATTAATGGAATAGAGCACCCAGAAATAAATAAACGAATATATGGTCAATTTACTGCAAGGTAACCAAGAATATAGAATAGGAGAAAGACTTTCTCTCTGATAAATGGAATTGAAAAACCTGATCACATTCAAAGGAATGAAACTGGACCACTATCTTACACCATAAACAAAATTCAAAATTGATTAAAACTTTAATGTAAGACATTAAGCCAGAAATTCCTAGAAGAAAACAGGCAGTAAACTCCTTGACATCAGTGTTGGCAGTAATTCTTTTTGGATTTAACACCAAAAGCAAAGGAAATAAAAAATAAGTGGGATTGTGTTTAAATTAAACAGTTTCTGCAATGTGAAAAAAAACAAACAATGGGAAGAGGATCTGAATAGCCATTTTCAGATGGACAACAGGTCCAGGAAAACGTATTCAGCATCACTAATAATTAGGGAAATGCAAATTCAAACCACAATGAGATATCACCTCACACTTGTCAGAAGGGCCATTGTCAAAAGATCAAAATTAACAAGTATTAGCAAGGATGTGGAGAAAAGAAAACACTTGTGCACTGTTGGTGGGAATCTAAATTGGTACAGCCACTATGGAAAATAGTATGGAAGTCCCTCCCCCCACCCCATTAAAAATAGAACCACCATATGAGCTAAAAATTCCACTTTTGAAAAAAACACTAATTCAAAAAGATCTACATATCCTCATGTTCACTGCAGCATTATTTACAACAGCCAAGGTATAGAAGCAACCTAAATGTCCACTGACAGATGAATGGATAAAGATGTGGCATTTATATACAATTGAATATTATTCAGTAATAAAAATTAATTAAATCTTGCCATTTGCCACAACATGGTTGAACCTTGACAGCATTATGCTAAGTGAAGTAAATCAAATACAAATACTGGATGATCTCAGTTTTATGTGAAATTAAAAATATATACATACATACATACACACACACTAGTTACATATTTCCAGTTATAACATGAATAGTTCTGGGGATGTAGTATACAGCATGGTGACTAAGTTAACAATACTGTATCATATGTTTGTAAATTCTCAAGAGAATAGATCTTAAGAAATCATCACAAGAAAACAAATGTATAACTATATGAGGAGATATTAACTAAGCTTATTATGGTAATCATTTTATAATATACAAAAATCATGTATGTTTTGAATATATTGTTATATGTCAATTGTATCTCAGTAAAACTGGGGAAAAATAGAAACACCTGGGTCAAAAAAGAAAAAAAAAAACAGTGGAATTCATAATCTCTGCTCTTAACTGTATGCTTACACCCCATTTAATCTCAGGTCATGGTATTGTGATTTCGAATGTGATAATAGTATCCTCTATGATCCTTAAGAACTCCCAAGAACCACCATGTCTAAAGTCACAGATATTTAATCAAGTGTCCTCCTGAATTTACTGATCACTAGTTAAGGAATATTCCTGAGCTTTGCTCTGTACTTGCTTTAAGACTCCTTTTCTAGGGAGCATTCCTTGTCTATGCTAATTAGCTTCATAGGTGGGCTTGTGTCTTTTGCCAAGCCTCTTATAGATTGGCAGCTCGACCTTGGACCATCATTTTGAGTCTGATCTGGCGCTCAGTGGGACTGTGTTTCTTTTAACTTTCCCCTTAGCTTCACATATTCCACCTAGCTGGACATTAGCATCATAAATCAACTCTTACCTTTAAAACTAATGTTGTATGCCCTGACGACCACCTGCCTCTCTCATTTCAGCAGAAAGGAGAATGACAGTGCTCTACTGTCATTCTAATTGGATGGCATTGGATTTTAACCGCATCTTCAAATTATATTTTAGTGATATTTAATTTAACGTTCAGAATATAACTGTTCTTAACCAATTTATGCTCAAAGTGAGTCTAAGATAAAATAGGAGCTGAATAGTGTAGAATAGTCACTTGTTTGGCTATCCAGGAAGCCAAGTTTAATTTTAGCCTTGAGAGAATTTAAAATCATTATAATTAGTTGGGTATTAAAGCCCACAAGTAAAAATGACTCTCTCTCTCTCTCTCTCTCTCTCTCTCTCTCTCTTTTTAAAGCATACCCATTCATTTAGCATCAATTCACAACTGGCAGTCCATTCTCCTAAACGCAATATCACTGAGCATGCAGAGTTAGAGTAAAATATTTCTGGAGAAGTTCAAATAACTTGGAAGTAGGTCATTGCTGGAGATGTGATATAGACACTATAATTGAATATCTTTAGAACTGTAGGAAATATAAAACTTCTACATATTTGTGAAGAGGAAGATTATATTGTTTCATTCATTTTAGTTGTGGTACAAAATAATGGGATAGTTGCTCTCAAATAATTGCCAGGTACCCTGTGCATGGTGTTGGCCTTTGATACAAATGTTGGGTAATAATTATTCCTGATCTTGGGCTCCAGGGTTAATTTGAAGTGCACTTCAGAAAAACAGACAATCATTTCACAGTCTCTTTGGAATTCTACATAAGTTCTGCTTCAGTCCAGACTAATACCCTGACTGAAGAATGTCAGTGATATGATAGTCTGAGGTATCTTTAAGAACAGATGAGGAAAATATGACTGGCAGTTTAGTCTTCTGCCCCTGCAAAGAACTAAAAAAGTATTTTGTAAGATTTAGAAAAAAAATTCAAAAATGGGCTTTGGAATTTTCCAGTAGAAAATGAAAGCAAGGTCTCTTCTTTTAACATAAGCATGTTATTGTCAACAGTGGCATCTCTATTAAGCTTGTTCTTTTACCTAAACACTCCTATTACTGTCATCTCTCTGGATTGTCATACCCACCACCCTGACAGTACAAACATTCCACTATAAAATCTGTCAAAAAGGCCAGCTGATTTCCTACATCTTCTGACACATGCTGCTCTTTAATATCAGCCTGTCAGAACACCTAAGAGAAAAGCATATGCTTTCATGCTTGGAGCTGAGACTGGGACTACCATCACACACACTGTAATCATTAGCCATACGCTGCTATGAAATTCTGCCTTTTCAAATCCTAGACTGTCTTGCTGGAGAATGCTGTAGGCATAGACCTATCATGCAAGTTACATCGTACACATTTTGGTAGAACTAGTTATTTTAAAAAAACTTTCCTGGTGTGAATCTGTTTTAATTTCTTTTTATGATGTGTTGTTTTGAAATGTATATTGGACTTTCCTTTGCCACGATTAAGTGGTATCTGCATAAAAGTCAAGAGAAGTATTTTTGGCTTGACTTGTCTTGATTATGTTCTGTTCATGTGAATTACACATTGATCTTAAGTTTGTTTTATCTAAGGAGGAGTGTTTCTCTTGGCTTAAAAGTGTGATTGACTTAGGTAATTCATGGCTAATACTCTTGGACAGTCTAATTTAGCAAACATGGCTTTCCTGGAACCCTTATTGCCTTTATGTTCTCTTTCCGTATCTGGTTCTCTTGTGGCATGTGTTTATGGGAGGCCTGAGGAGCAGTTTATTAACATGGGGGATTTCTCATAAAAGAGTGTGGCTAATTTTGTAGCAAACACAACAGCTTCTAAACCTAGTACATGGGGTGTATTCATAGATTCACCTTGGGAGAATGTGGACTTATCTCAAAGACAATTGTAGATTATATTCTTTGCAATACTCTCAGAGTGTAGAGCAGCACATGCTTTTATTTTCTACTCAATAAAGTTTATTTTATTACTTGCAATTAAAAAGTCACATTCTCACCATAATAATGAGTAAAAATGACTAAAATAAAAACTATTTCTTGCACCCACCCCCAACACCATATTCTCATGTCTTCGCTCCCTCTTGATGAGGCTGAATTTAATAATTTGGTTTGTATTATTCTATAGTTTTCATTTGTTCATAAAAACATATACACATTTAGGGGCTTTAATTTTTAATGGAGAATGTGCAAATCATATATATTCTTTAAATTGTTATTTTCCCTTTAACAATATATCATGGATATGGTGAAAGAAACCCTGAATTTTAGGGTCCCTTGTTTGGACACCTTCCAAGTCCATGGGAGGGGGAGGACTTATAAAATTGTGAATAAAAGAATTTCTATTTTTTTTTTTGTCAGAGTCTTGACTTTTATTTGCTAGGTTCCACAAAATCTGGATATGCTCCTGAGCTTAGATATGTTTCTAGGTCAGTAGATCTAGAACACATACATCCTTTTTGTTCTAGCATTCTCACAAATGGGAAGCTCTGTAACAGGAAAGAATTGCCAAATATACAAAGAAAGACAAGGATCGTTGTAGCATTTTTAACTGCCTTTTTTATCACTTGGGGAGAATTTTCACAATATGGTACAGCCACACCTTGGAATATAGCATGTGCTTTTGCGTTTACTAAGTAATGGCAAATTGTTGGTTTCTAAGGATGGATTTGACTTTTTCAAGCGATCAAAAGGTATTCACAGTATTGTGGAAAATAGAGGGGCAATTGTGGTAATATGGGATGACAGATTTGGTGGTTGGAGGAAAGATGGCAGAGGAGGAAGATCCTGAGCTCACCACCTCCCACAGTACACTGAAGCAGCAACTACTGCAGTTTACTCTGAAAATGACTTAAAGACGGGCAGGACTGATCTTCCACAGCTAAAGTCATGAAGAGCAGGCCACATCAAAAAGAGTCGGAGGGCAGACACACTGTCAGGAACTGAACCACTGGTGCCAATACCCACAAGCAGGAGGGTTATCACAAGCACAGAGGCTTGTGTGGGACCAAGCCCCACACTGGGCTCCTGGGGCCCTGAGGACCTGCACTGGGTTTGTAGCCTGGCTTTGAAAATCAGCAGAGATTAACTCTGAAAGCTTTAAAAATCATGCCTAACTACAGGAAAGCCAGAGTGCTACAGGAAACTGAGTCTCTGCTTTTAAAGAGCCCCCATGCTATCCCATTCATATGAGACCCAGCAAAGTAAGAGGTTTGAAAAGTGCCTGGGTTATACATGAAAGAGATTTATTGACTAATTTTAGGAAATGTTCCATTAGGGCAGGGATATGCAGGAAATTTCTCTGAGAACAGAAGTGCTGGCATCTGCCATTTTTCTTGTTCTCCTTCAACTTAGATAGCTGGATGCTTATAGGATCCAGGTCTGACACTCTCTACCTACCTGCTAGCCTTGCCCTGCCTCAGTGTTTCCCTGTGCACCCACCCCAAACAATCTGCGCATCCTGGAAGACGCCCCTCCAAGATGGCTTCCACTGTACTACACCCAGCAGGCACTCCTGGCTGAGACTGTTGTCTTTTCAAAGAGACTTTTGCATCATGGAAGAGGAGAGCTAACTCCACACACCAGCATGCCCACAATAGCTCAACCAAGCTTCTCAGCAAGATGTACTAAGGCCAGGCCTTGCCCACCAGTGTTCCCACAGAAGTTGTGGCTCAGCCACAAGAGGAGAGTACATGCAGCCCATAAAGTGCCTGGTTCTGGTGACCAGGAGGGATTGAGCTTCTGGGCCTCACAGGATGTCTTCTACCTAAGGCCACTATTTTCAAGATGAGGGATGTAAACATCTACTAATACATAGAAACAACACAGAGTCAGACAAAATGAGATAGAGGAATATGTTCCAAACAAAAGAACAAGACCAAAATCACAGGAAAAAAGAGCTAAATGAAACAGAGATCAGCAATCTACTTGCTAAAGAGTTCAAAGTAATGGTGATAGTCACCATATTTGAGAGAAGGGGGCAATGAACTCAGTGAGAACTCCAGCAGAGTAATAGAAAATATAAGAAAGAATAATTTAGAGCTGAATAATACAATAACTGAAATGAAAAATACACTAGTGGCAATCAACAGCAAATTAAAGGATGCAGAACAAATCAGCAATCTAGAAGACAGGGTAGAGAAAAGCAACTAAGCTGAAGAGTAAAAAGAAATAACAATGAAACAACATATGAATTAAAATTCTGTCACAATATCAAGTGTAATATATTCAATTTACAGGGCCCCAGAAGGATAAGAGGGATAAGAAGGATATCTGGGTAAGGAAGCAGATATCCAGGGCCAGAAAGTACAGAGAACCCAAAACAAGATGAACACAAGAAGGTCCACACCAAAACACCTAATAATTAAAATGGCAAAAAATAAAGAGAATTTTAAAAATAGCAGAGAAAAGCAAACAGATACATGAAATCCCATAAGTCTATCAGGTGTTTTTCAGCAGAAACTTTGAAGACCAGCAAGGAATAGCATGATACATTTGAAGTGTTGAATGGGAAAAAACCTAAAGCCAAGAATATTCTACCCAGCAAGGTTAACATTCAGAAGTGAAAGAGAAATATAGAGTTTCCCAGACAACTAGAAGTTAAAGGAGTTCTATTACTGCTAAACGGGCCTCACAAAAAATGTTAAAGGGACTTATTTAAGTGGAAAGGAAAAGGCTATAACTGGAAGATAAATACAAAAGGAAAAAAAAATATTCACCAATAAAAGCAAACACAGTAAAGGCAGTAGATCAATCACTTATAAAGCTAGAATTAAGGTTAAAACACAAAAGTGGTATGATCTATTATAGCTACAAAATTTTTACAACTTATGTATCCCTTGACTAATATGACATCATATACATAAAGCATGGAGGGGGGAGTAAAAAATGTACTGCTTTTAGACTATGCTCGAAATTAAGTGGCCATTGGAAAGAATAACCAATTGGAAAAAGTATCTTCAACAAATGATGTTGGGAAGACTGGACAGCAACATGTAAAAGAATGAACCTGGACCATCTTATGCCATAAACAAATATAAACTCAAAATGGATGAAAGACCTAAACTTGAGACAGGAAACCATCAAAATCCTAGAGAAGAACACAGGCAGTAACGTCTTTGTCCTCAGCCATAGTAACTTCTTCCTACACATGCCACTGGAGACAAGGGAAACAAAGCAAAAATGAACTACTGGGACTTCATCAAAACAAAAAGGTTCTACACAGTGAAGGAAACAGTCGACAAAACTGAAAGGCAACCTTCAGAATGGGAGAAGATATTTGCAAATGGCATATCAGATAAAGGGTTAGTATCCAAGATCTATAAAGAAATTATCAAACTCAACATCCAAAAAACAAGTAATCCAGTGAAGAAATTGGCAAAAGACATGAATAGACATTTTCCAAAGAAGACATCCAGATGGCTAACAGACACATGAAAAGATGCTCAACATCGCTCATCATCAGGGAAATACATTTCAAAACTACAATGAGGTATCACCTCACAACTGTCAGAATGGCTAAAATTAACAACACAGGAAACAACAGATGCTGGGAAGGATGCAGAGAAAGGGGGCTTTCTTATATTATTGGGGGGATTGCAGCCATACTGGAAGGTTCTTCAAAAAGTCAAAAATAGAACTACCCTATGATCTAACAATTGCCTTAGTATTTACCCAAAGAATACAAAAATACAAGGGAGACTTGTACCCTGATGCTTATAGCAACAATATCAACAATAGCCAAATTATGGGAAAAGCCCAAAGTTCAACTGATGAATGGATAAAGAAATTATTGTATATATGTACATATACATACATACATACATACACACACATAAAAACACAACGGACTATTACTCAGCCATAAAATAGAATGAAATCTTGCCATTTGCAATGACATGGATGGAGCTAGATAGTATGCTAAGTGAAATAAGTCAGAGAAAGACAAATACCATATGATTTTGCTCATATGTGGAATTTAGAAATATAACAGATGAACATAAGGGGTAAAAAGAGAGAGAGGCAACCCAGAAAACAGACTCTTAACTACAGAGAACATACTAAGGGGTATTGGAGGAGAGGGGAGTGGGGGAGGGGGTGGGCTAAATAAGTGATGGGGATTAAGGAACATACATGTTGTGATGAGCACCAGGTGGTTGTATGTAAGCGATGAATCACTAAATCCTATACCTGAAACTGGAAGAAAAATAAGTGACTATCAACTTAAAACAGACAGTTATATAAACAGAATGGTATATATGAACCTCATGGTAGTTAAAAACCAAAGACTTACACAGATACCCAAAAAAAGGTAAAGGAATCTAAGCATAACACTAAAAGTCATCAAACTACTAAAGAAGAATAAGAAAATTAGAAAGGAACAGAGAAGCAGTACAAAAACCAATTAACAAAATGGCAATAAGTACATATATTTCAATTACTAATTACATGTAAATGGACTAAGTGCTTCAATAGACATAGAATAAACTGATTTTTAAAATAATAATTAAAAAAAAGACATCTATATGCTGCCTACAAGAGAAATAAGACCTAAATTCACAAACAGACTGAAAGTGAAAGGACAGAAACAGATATTCCACACAGGCTGGAACAGAACAAAACAAAAAGAAAACACTAAGGTAGCAATACTTACATCAGAGTAAAGGGACTTTACAACAAAGTCTGTAGGGGCCCCTGGGTGGCTCAGTGAGTTAAGTGTCTGACTTCAGCTTATGTTGTGATCTCACTGTGAGTTCCAGCCCTGCATCCAGCTCTGTGCTGACAGCTCAGAGCCTGGAGCCTACTTCAGATTCTGTGTCTTCCTCTCTCTGCCCTCCCTCCCTTGCTCACACTCTGTCTCTGTCTCTCTCTCTCTCTCAAAAATAAACATTAAAAAATTTTAAAACAAAGTCTGTAAAAGAGACAAAGAAAGGCATTATAGAGCAATAAAATGATTAATAGAACAGGAGGACAAAACAATTGTAAATATCTAGGAACCTAACATAAAACACCTAATTATATAAAGCAAATATTAACAGACATAGGGAGAAATTTACAGGAATATGACTCTAACACCCCAATTACATCCTTGGAGAGATCATCCAGACCAAACACTAATAAGAAAATAGTGACTTTGAATGACACATTAGACCTGATGGACCTAACATATACAGAGAGTACACCCCAAACCAGCAAAATACACATTTTTTTTCAAGGACACATAGAACATTTTCCAGGATTGATCACGTTAGGCCAGAAAGCAAGTTTCAATAATATCAAGCATCTTTTCTGACCACAATCATGTGAAAATAGAAATTACGAGAACTGGAAGAAACATTTTTTACCCGGGTGGAAGCTAAACAGAATGTTACTAAGCAACCAATAGGTTAATGAAAATGTCAAAGAGGAAATAAACCAGGAGACAAGTAAAAATTGAAACACTATGGCTCAAATTCTTTGAAACATAGCAAAGGCAATTCTGAGAGGAAGTTTATAGTGATACATCAAAAAAAAAAAAAAAAAAAAAAGAAAAATCTCAAATCTCAAATAATCTAACCTTAAATCTAAAGGAACTAGAAAAAGAACAAACAAAGCCCAAAGTAGAAGGAAGAAACTAATAAAGATTGGAGCAGAAATAAATGAAGACTAAAATAACAATAGTAAAGATGAATAAAACCAAGAGCTGGTTCTTTGAAAGATAAAATGGATAAGGCTTTTACCAGACTAATCAAAAAGAAAAGAGTGAGGATTGAAATAAATAATAACAAATATAAGAGAAGTTACAACGTACACAGAAATATAAATGGCTATGAAAGACTACTATGAAAAAAATTATACACCAACAAATTGGACCACTTGGAAGAAATGGATAAGTTCCTAGAAACATATAACATTATAAGACTGAATCAGAAAGAAACAGAAAATCTAACATACTGATGACACATAACAAAATTGATGGTAATTAAAAAAATTCCCAACAAAAGTCCAGGACAAGATGGCTTCAAAAATGAATTCTACCAAACATTTAAAAAAGAATACCTATCCTTTTCAAACTATTACAAAAACTTAAAGAGGAAGAAACACTTCCAAATTTCTTTATGAGGCCAGCATTATGCTGATACCAAAACAAAACAAAGACATTACAAAAAAAAAGAGAAAAGAAACAGATGCAAAAATCCTCAAGAAAATTTTAGCAAACCAAATTAAAAAATACATCAAAAAGATCATTCACCAAGATCAACTGGGATTTATTCCAGGGATATAAAGATGGTTCAATAAACACAAAATCTTTGTTATACACTGCACTAACAAAATTAAGGATAAAAATTACGTGATCAATAGATGCAGAAAAAAAAACATTTGATAAAACTCAAAATCCATGCATGATACAACTTCTCAACAAAGTGGGTATAGGACCAACATATCTCAACTTAATAAAAGCCTTATATAAAAGGGTATAGCTAACATCATACTCAAGGTCAGGAACAAGACAAGAATGCTTACTCTCAAGGCATTTATTCAATGTAGTACTGGAAGTCCTAGCTATAGCAAGCAATCAGTTTTAAAAAAAGAAATACAAGTCACCCAAATTGATAAGAAAGAAGTAAAACTGACACTATTTGCAAATGACATGATAATGTACATAAGAAAACCCTAAAGACCCCACCAGAAAACTATTGGTACAAATAAATGAATTTACTAAAGTCACAGGATACAAAATCAATACACGCATATCTGTTGTGTTTCTATACACTAATAATATAATAACAGAAAGATAAATTAAGAAAACAATCCCATTTGCAATTGCATAAAAAAGAATAGAAAGAAAATTTAACCAAGGGGGTGAAAGACCTGCACACTGAGAACTATAATAAATGATGAAAAAAAAAAAACTGAAGAGTACACTAATAAATGGAAATATTATACCATGCTCATAGACTGGAAGAATATTGTCAAAATGTCCATACTATGCAAAGCAATCTACAGATTTAATGCAATCTTTATCAACTCCCAAAAATAGTTTTCATAGAGCTAGAATAATCCTGAAGTGTGTATGGAACCACAAAAGACCCTGAATAGCTAGAACAATCTTGAGAAAGAAGAACAAAGCTAGAAGTACCATACTCCCAGATTTCAAAATGTACTATAAAGTGATAGTAATCAAAATAGTATGGTGCTGGTACAAAAATACACATAGATAGATGATAGATAGATAGATAGATAGATAAGTACAGAATAGAAAGCCTTGAAATAAGTCCATGACTATATTGTCAATTCATCACAAATAAGGCAAGAATATACAGTTGGGGAAAAGATGGTTGCTTCAATAAATAGCATTAGGGGAAACTGGACAGGTACATGCAAAAGAATTAAACTGGATTATTTCATTAAACCATAAACAAAAGTAAAGTTGAAATAAAGACCTAAATGTGAGAATTAAAACCATAATACTCCTAAATGAAAACAGTAAACTCAAGGATATCAGCCTTAGCAATATTTTTCTGGATCTGTCTCCCTAGACAAAGGTAAGAAAAGCAAAAACAAACAATTGAGACTATATCAAACTAAAAAAACCCCACTTTTGCATGGCAAAGGAAACCAACAAGTGAAAAGCCAATGTACTGAATGAAAAAAAAAAAAAGATATTTGCAAATGACCTACTTGTTAAGGAGTTACTATCCAAAATACATAAAGAACTTATGCAACTCAACACCAAAAGACAAATAATTTGATTAAAATTGGGCAGCATACCTGAAGAACATACAGATGGCCAAGAAACACATGGAAAGATGCCCAACACCACTAATAATTATGGAAATGCAAATAAAAACCACAATAAGATATCACCTTACATTAATCAGAATGGCTAGTGTCAAAAAGTCAAGTAAGGGGCACCTGGATGGCTCAGTCCTTTAAGCGTCCAACTATTGATTTCCATGGAGATCATGATCTCACAGTTCATTGGATTGAACCCTACCTTGGGCTTGGGCTCTGAACTGACAGCACAGAGCCTGCTTGGGATTCTCTTTCTCTCTGCCTCTCCCCCACTCAAAAATAAAACATTTTGGTGAGGATGTGGAGAAAAAGGAACCCTTATGCACTGTTGGTAGGATTGTAAATTGGTACAGCCACTATGGAAACAGTGTGGAAGTTCCTCAAAAATTAAAAATAGTAGTAACCATAAAATTCAGTAATTCCACTTCTGGGTATTTACTTGAAAAAAAAAAAAAAGGAAAACACTAATCCTATGCACCGTGTTCACTGCAGCATTATATACAATAGCCAACATGTAGAAGCAACCCGAGTGTCTACTGACATGAATGGGTAAAGAAGATGTGGTATATATACACAATGACATATTATTCAGCTATAAAAAATAACAGGCTCTTGATATTTGTGACAACATGCATAAACCTAGAGGGTATCAGGTTCAGTGAAATAAGCCAAACAGATAAAGACAAATACCATATGATTTTACTTGTATGTGGAATCTTAAAAAAAAGAAAAAAAACCAACAAAAATAGATACAGAGTCATAAAGAATTGGTGGTTGCCAGAGGGGAGGGGCTGGAGGGATAGATGAAATAGGTGAAGTGGATTAAGAAGTAGAAGCTTCCAGTTATAAAATAAGTCATGCGGATGAAGAGTATAGCATAGGGAGTATAGTCAAAAATATTAAATTTTTATGATGACAGATGGTAACTACACTTATCATGGTGAGCATCTCATGATGTTTATAATTGTTGAATTACTGAGTTGTATGTCTGAAATTAATATGTGTCAACTGTTCAATTTAAATTAAAAAAAATAAATCAGGTACTTTTATATAACATTGCAATTTGCAGATATCTAGAAATATTGTTAACTCTCAGCATGACTTAGAAATTTGAGTAATTCTTAAGATTTGTTACTTTGGGGCACCTGGGTGGCTCAGTTGGTTAAGTACCCAATTTGGGCTCAGGTCATCTCATGGCTCTGGAGTTTGAGCCCCACGTTGGGCTCTCTGCTGACAGCTCAGAGCTTGGAGTCTGCTTTGGATTCTGTGTCTCCCTCTCTCTCTCTGCCCTCCCTTGCTGGCACTCTATCTTTCTCTCTTTCTCAAAAATAAACATAAGAAAAATTTAAAAACCTTGTTAGTGTGTCAATATAAAAGTACACCTAATATGCTTTTAAAATATAAACAGGTATCAAAATAATTTAAATAAATTACAAGTTGATTACAAGTCATGGGATTATTTTATTTGACCAACTCTGTATTTCAACATTCAGGCAATTTAGGAACTTGCTTTGTTTCAGGTGTGCTGCTGAATAAACAGGGCACCAATTTTCAAATAACATTTGCATGCTAATCCCAGTTCAATGTAGAGTGTCAGAGAGCAGGCACTCAATGAATATTTGTTAAGAGATTAAGAGATCAGATTGGTGGTTATCAGAAGCATAGGCAGGGTGGGCAAGGGGTTTGGGAGTAGAATTGGATGAAGATGGTTAAAAGGTACAAATCTCCAGTTATCAGGTAAGTACTTGGGATATAATATACAACATGATGACTATAGTTAATACTTCCATGTGGCATATTTGAAACTTGTTAAGAAAGTAGATCCTAAGAATTCTCATTACAAGGAAAGAAACTTTTATTTTTTTTCATTTAATTTTATACACACACACACACACACACACATATGATGGATGTTAACTAAACTTATTGTAGTAACCACTTCACATTGTATGTAAGCCATTTTGCTCTTTACCTTAAACTTATACAATGCCTTAATTTCAATTATATTTCAATAAGACTGGGAAAAGAGAGTAAGTAAGTGAATCAATAGAATCCCATAGTGGTTTTATGTATATGACATCTTGAAAGCACAAAGGAGGGAGAGGTGTTAATTATCTGAGGGTGTCAGACAATACTTGCTTCACAGAGGATATGATTTTGAGCTTAATCTTTAAAAATAAAGAGAAGTTGAAGGGAAAAAAGAGTGAATAGAGAACAACATTTTGGGTAGAAGAAAGTCATATATAAAAAGGCATAGTTGTGGGAAGGAATTTGACTTTTGGAGAAGTTAAATTAATTGGGTTTGGAGTGCAGGGTATCTGTCTATGACTGATAGGAGCTGGGATGGAAATGTTTGGCAGCTGCCCAAAGGCAAGTAATTCTCTCCATTTCATATTCTTATTCTGTGTCTTTATTTTCTTTCTTCGGGGGTCCCTGTTAGAACAAAATTTCTCTATTGGATGAACTTGATTTTCCATATTCAGTTGCCTTTTCCCTCTACAGAGTATGATTTAAAAAACAACAACCACCAATATTCATACTTTTTCCCTTTTGGTACATGATATAAGGTAGTTATTAACAAAGGTACATATACTGTAAGAGCTAAATTGAAATACTAATAGAAAATTAGGATCATGAAAATAGAGAACACACAAACAGCAACCAGAAAATTCAACACAATGTCTTCATTACTGAACTTCAAATTTGGATCTGCGCTTACTGGTAGTCAAATATAAGTTCATAGTTTTAATTTTAAAAAAGTCTAGAAGCAATTTTTTTCTTGAGTTTATATGAAGAATAAGTAGTTAAGATCATGGACTCTAGAGTGAGAATGCCTTGATGGTAGGTACTTAAACTCTCTGTGCCTCAGTTTCTTCATATATCAGATGGAGATTTTGCATGGTTTAAATGATATACTAATAGGGACGATTTACATAATGTTTAGTAAGTGTTACAAACTCAACTAAGCACTTTACATATATTGTCATTTAATCCTCACAATAATCCCAACATAGGGAACTACCCTCTGTCCCATTTTACAAATGTGACACTGAGAAGTTAAATTAGTTACCAACGAGTATATTACAGTGAGTGACAGAGCCAGAATTTGGACCCAGGTGGCCTGCCTCTGGAGCCAGACTCTGAACTACTGGCTATGCAGCCCTCTAAAACAATGAAAGCTGGGAGTACCTAGTATATCATGAGTGCTCAATATCTAATGATTATTAGCATTATGATAGAGGACAGAGACCATTTTCAGTATTATTTGAAGGCAAACTTAGTCATGAAGTTTCTATTGCTGTCTCATGTTGTCCATGTCAAAAGAATTATATTAAAATGGAACTTAATGACAGCCATTCTGCAGAAGGCAATTCCAATGTGTTCCAAGTAGGAGGACTTTAGGAATGCCAACTTGACCTAGGGATAGAATTTAAAACACATAGAAGAGTGACTGGATTGTATATGCTTTAGTTACTCTGTCCTAAATAGGACTTCTTTTAGTTTGTCTTCTACACTGCTGATTCAAAAAGCAGCATATGCTTTGAAAACCAGATCAGCAGATGGCATGTTTGGCGACCTATTGCATAAATTGAAGAAATGAAAAAGTTTTCCTGCTTAGAGAACAAGTTCTGCCAGTGCCATGTAAGTACCTACCTTCTGTCTGGAGAGGAATGCAGAGTGTTTATCAGGAGGGCATCCAAGATACTTAAGGCATTTACATATGTTGTAAGTGGGATAGGAAGAAGGAAAGTAGAGATAGCAATTGTGGGGAGGAAAATTACTCAGACTTTTTCTTTTTTGTAGAAATATGGTGCCACTCTGAAAACAGCAGTTTCCTGAGTGAAAGATCATATCATAGAAACAGTTATAGTTTGCAGAACATGCATATTGTCCTATTTATCACAGGGTTATCTCTAAACAAAAAACCAAAAATGCTAACAAGAACCAGTATTATTTAACTAGAAAAAGAGAACTGATGTATAAAATGAAAACTATTTAGGAAAAAAGCATCATACCAAATATACTTCAGGCAACTGTCATGCCTTGGTGAAGATCAAGTGCTTTCAGACAACTTAAATTTGTGGCCAAGATCAAGGGAAGGCAAAGTCTATTATTTTTTAGTAATGCTTTTAATTTTGTTCCACTTGATACATTCATGAAATAACTGACACTTTGGGACAGGTTAGTAGGTCATATTCCAAGTAATGATGCTGTTTTAGAAGTTTTAGTGTGTCTGGTGTCTTAAATATGTGTAAATTACCTGGAGGATAGAAGAAGTAGGTCAGTGATAACAGGTTGATGGGCAAAGTTGTTTTACCAACAGAGATCGATAGAGGGTTTGCCTTGTGCATGACTTACTGCAACAGCTGCCACTCTGGTCTTGGCATCTTCTCTTAGCTCCCTTTAAACAAATATCTATACAATAGAGTTTTGGTGGCTATCCATTTGCCTTATTTTTACATAATCTCCCTTCCATTTACTTTTTACATTACTGGCCCCCACCCAATTCCTGCCACCCAGCCTTCACAAATTAGAATCTCTCTGGATGGAATGTTCTTCCCTCCAAGCACCTCCTTTTTTTCATTAAATAAGTTTCTCTCAAATTCTAAACATGTCTTCTTTGAGGAGGCACATTTGATCTGTTAGATGTTTAGAACCCCTTCTTACATGCCTCCATGGTACCTATACCTCTTCCCAGTACCAAGCAACATGTATGACTTAAATAATTATTTGTGATAATCTTACATAAGGCCTATCTTCCCCACTCAACTATAAGTTCTGTGAATGTTACGAATATGTCTGTTTTGTTCACCTCTCCATTGCTAAGGACAAGTGCTGGGGGTTGTGGTCAGTAAGAAGTTTGCTGATGAAATGGGGTTGCATGTTATGTGACAGGAGGGTAAGGAAGGGGTACTAAGGTAGGGTAGGGGCTTTGGGATGAGCAAAGACACAGAGGTGGGGAACGCATGGCAAGTCTTTGGTTTTCTGACACCTGGTGCTATCTTATTAAAGACCTCAGCAGTAGTCTTGTTTGAAGAGGCAGAAGGCCAAACAAGTTTACCTCATCTGTGCCTTTCTACCTATTACTTCCAGTAGCTGGTATATCTTTTCACAACTCTCAGAGGAATAAGCCAAGTCTCTGTAGTGAACAATTGCTGGGAGACAAAGGGACATGATGGAAATGCTCTTCATTTAGAAAAAGAGGCTCAAATTCATTACAAAAACTTGCAGGGAGTGCATAGATAAATATCCTGTGCTTGATGGATACTCAGTAACTGAGCTATTGCTGTCAAGAGAGGATGGAGCCATTTCTAAAAATCCCTCCATCACTATTATTTTGAGTTCACCCTCCTCCATGAGAGTGTTTAAGTCTGAAGGCTATTACCTACAATCTCCAAAATCTGCTGTGCAGAGCAGCACCTGTCATGAGTTACAAAGGTACTTATTATACTAATGTTGAGTCACTGGAAATGGAACCACAAAATCTAAGGTTAGGTCATGAAAAATGTAGGTTCTGTTTTGAAACAAATATGTTTTGGTTTAGAGATCCTGAGTATTTCTTCACAGTGAAATTATATTTTAAAAAAAAGCCATTTAGCAGGATAAATTATGCTTCTTTGCACATTTGTAATGGAATTTAGTTCTTAGTCAAACATGAAGCAGGTTAGAGCCATTCCTTATTAGTCATATTTCTTTGAGGATTTGATCTTTCTGGTCATTGGCATCATTCATGTGGGAGGACCATAAATATTTTAATTATTTTCTATTCACCACATGGCATGGACACCAGTGACAGGAGGGATATTCGATGATTCTGTTGCTGCAAAACCTGGATAACAAATCACTGTGATATTTACTTTTCTTTTTTTCCAAATCTACAGGGAAATAAATTTATGGATCACTTAACCTTTTGCCCAAGGAACAAATCCAAGTCAGTTCTGAATTAATATTGCTTGGAGGATGCAATGCAAGGTCTGGTTTTCAAAGCAAAGCTGAGGGTGAAGGCAACAATCCAGATAATAGAGGCAGAACTGCTTGTCCTCAGTTGAATTAAAGGATTGTTTGAGCCCTTAGTATATTTGCATGAACATCTAATAGAGTGGGTTTTTTTTTGTCTGTTTGCTTTGTTTAGCTTGTATGAAGTAACAAATTGCCTACTGCTTTGAATCTGGGTTCTCTATAGTCATTTTTGTCCCACTGGAGATGGTGCAGATGCAAACAGTCTACTTCACCTGAGGACTCCTGATCTGGCTTCACCCATAGCATCTGGCTTCACTCAACATCAGAAGGTGTGGAGAGTGGATCAATAATATCATGGAGTGTTCTGATTTCTATGTTCCAAATTTGCCAAATATGTTGTAAATGTGATGTTCCAGCTCCCTATTCAAATACTGGTTATCTCTTGGGCATTCTGAAAATATTTTAATCAAAACAAAAAATGTTGGCAAAAATAAAGCAACCATCTTAGGGAATTATGCCTCTCCATGTCTCACACTCAATGCAGGAAGAACTTGCCCACATGGAAAGACATCATCACTCTTTCATACTTGGAATAATTTTCCAAAAGGAAAAGCACCTCTTGATTTTGCTAAGTTACCAAAGCTCTAGTTTGATGCAGAAAGTGTTGAGAATTTAGCTTTGGCATGCATTTTCTTAATAGCAACTGGGAATTCAAAAACTATTTAGAAATGGCACATGCTTCCTACATCCCTTTGAACTATCCTCTGATGTACTGAGTGTTCTTTAAAACAGGTGATAATCAATACCTTGAAAGGTACTGCTTCTTAGAATTGTTGTCACTAAGCATACCAATTTTCTTTAAAAAAAAAGTTCCATTCTGCTTTCCCTTGCAAAGAGAAAAAGGGTTTTATAGACATAGCAATATGAAGAATTCCCTTAGGATCTAAAGGGAGATAGGATTATCCATTCCCAGTGGATTTAGTAGCAAATTGGAACCCCTGTTCCCTTAGTTACTGAAATTGCCTTAATAAATTCTTCTCTGGAGAGCAAGAACCAATTACACTAATGTACAAGTAAAAGCAATAATTGACTTCACATCATGGAAAACATCCACTGGAAATGGTGATGGAAACTGTGGTGACCATGTTTAACTTACTGCTGTTTCCTGATATATGTTGTTGCATTTATCATTTCCATTCTGAGATTTCAAATCTCATTTGTCAAAGAATGTTTTGTGGCTCCTGAGAGCCTCTGAGCTATCTCATTTTGAAGATATGCTGTTTTAACTTTTTTTATGTACTAATTTGTCTCTAAATTAGAAATAAATTAAACAATGTATATGCCAGTAAATTATCTTTGGAAACTGACTCTAACAGGGTCTTTACTTTTTTTATTAAAAAAATAAAAGAACCTTGGGTCCCATTCTGTTGCTTGTTTGCTGCATATTAAAACTCTGATTATTAACAGTTCTTGAACAATAAAGCAGAAGCAATCACACAGGACTATATAAAATGTAATTTCAGTAGAGTTCAATAGAAGCATTTCTGAAAATTGTTTTAGGCATTTTCTTGAAGATTGCCAGTAACTAGAAATGTTTTCCAACACTAAAATTTTGCAAAGCCTGAAAATTCATGGGATGCTTATTGGGTAAAAAGATCTTTCGTTTCTATCTCATGAGTGCCAACAGTGAAATCTGCAGTATTTTAGAGGTCATCAGTATAGGTGTAAGACTTTGGGATCCGCCTTATTTATGGCAAAATGTTCTCTAACTTTTGTTGGATAATGACACAAATCTAGCCCCATTCACCACCATGTTGCCATCTTACTGTATCCTTGCCTTCCTCTTTGCTGACAAAATATTTTCTTTTTCTTTCTATTTTTTTTCACGTTTATTTACTTTTGAGAGAAACAGAGCATGAGCTGGGGAGGGAGCTGAGAGAGAGGGAGACACAGAATTCAAAGCAGGCTCCAGGCTCTGAGCTGTCAGCGCACAGCCCAAAGCAGGGCTTGAATTCATGAACCGTGATATCATAACCTGAGCTGAAGTCAGATGCTTAACTGACTGAGCCACCCAGGCACCCCAACAAAATGTTTTCTAAATTGTCCATCCTTTCATTTATTTATTCCTTCATGTAACAATAATTTGTTGTAGGTTAGGCACTGTGCTTGGAAGTGGAGAAGCAGTGTTCATAATATGTACTCTCTGCCCTCAGGAAACTTAGAGTCTGGCATATTCATACTCTACTTCCTGGATGACTGAGCAATCCTGAGCTGTAGATATGGCTGGGGCAATATACATATTGTTTCTGAAAGGGTGCCCAGAAATAAGGATATTGAAGGGTGATTCTTCTACCATCTTTGATGTTAATTATCAAATGCTTAGGACAGAATATGCCCACCTGACAAGCTAGATTACCATAGTCAATCCTGATGATCAATGTTCTTAAACTCAGGTTACACTTGGAGTTAACTGGGGTAGACCAGACCTAAAGGGGACACTAAGTCACTGGATTCATTCTAGATTTCTTCTGGAACTAGTGTAGGGGACCTTTCCTCACATCTATCTCTAATTCTAACAAACAGGGAAAGTTTGCTCCTCTGATTTCTCAGCCTCCCAATAGGACATCAGGACCAGTTCTGGGATGAACTTTAAAGCACAGGGATAGTGTTAGAATGGGACAACTCTCACAGATATCCAACTCTGGGAGTGACCCCTACCAATACAAAAGGAAGAACATGGGCTTGGGAATCACAATGCCTGCATTAAGTTTAATAATAGCTCTGACATTTACAAGCTTTGCAATGGTTATCAACTTTTTTCTTTTGTAAAGCTGGAGAAACTAATGCACTGAAAGTTGGAGATTAAATAAAATATTTTTAAAAGTATAAACAGCTCAGTATATACCTTATAACTATTCAATTAACATCCTGTCTTTTTTTTTCCTGGTATTTGCCTGGCTGCAGAGTTGGTCAGCTAGGAAATTCCTCAGAATTGCCATATCAGATACTTGTAAAACATACACAAAGAAGCAGATTTTGATGCAGTAATGTATAAAAAGGAATACATCAGTTTTCAAAGGGAATGCGCCATTTTCTAGGGATGACTCACAAGAGGCTAGCTGGTGTCAATCTAATCCAGAGTTCAGCAACCTGCAGCAGGTATGCCAGACGGTGGTATGATGAGCCAAGGTGCTGGGCATGTTGCCATTTCCCAGGTGGAAGAAAGTCCAGACTAACTGCCAGTCTGAGCCTGGCAGAATGAGTCTTGGGTTTTTACTAACTGCTGCTGCCACTTCTATTATATAACTGTCCCTACAGAGCAAGGGAAAACATTGCCAAGTAAAAGCTGGAGCTTGTTTCCTAGACATGGGACAGAGGACACAGCATCCCTGGAACTTGTTTATCTATTTTCATACCTATGCTCTCCTAATCACAAGATTTTGTGATATGCTTTGTGGGGCATTGTTCATACCTTATCTGGATATCTTCTCCTCTTTTTCTTTCCTAATAGAACTCTGATTTTGTTCAAGCATCTGCCGTATCACAGGTAGCCCTTGAGGGAAGCTCCAGGGATGGGCCCTGATTAGTCCAAGTCTGTCAAAGTATATAATTATGAGAAGCCTGGCTCTTTCGTACTAAAAATGAACAAGGAGGCATTTAACTCCAATTGCCACTGGCAGCCTTCCCAAATTTAAAAGGGAACTGGTCTTAGGATGAAGCCAATAGAGCAGACACAGAGCAGAGATAGAGAAAGAAATTAAATGTCATCCCTGTTGACATCACAGAGACAATGGAGCAACCCACTCTGCCTCATGTGGGATTTCCTAATATGTAAACCTGTGCATTTTCTTACTGTTGAAACTAGTTTACGTGGTTTCCTGCTATTTGAAGCCATATTATTCCTGATTTACCTGCTACATGAGTTACTTAGTGCTGCCGTCCCACATTACCACAAACTTAGTGGCTTAAAACACACAAATTTATTATTTGTTACAGTTTGAGCTCCAGTTCTGGGGATCCAGAATTCTGAATGGGTCAGTAATGATGCCTTACTTTTGGAAGCTCTAATGAAGAATCCACTTTCTTGCTTTTCCCAGATCCTAGGGCCTGCCTGCTGTAGATGACCTCTATTTCTGTCACGTCTCTTTTTCTGACTCTGATTCTCCTGCCCCCCCTCTTACCAGGACCTTTGTGATTATATTGGGCCCACTGGGTAAATCCATGATAATCTTCATCTCAGGATTCCTAATTTAATCATATCTGTAAAGTCCCTTTACCCTATAAGGTAACATCTCCCCAGATCACAGAGATTAGGATGTACTATCTTTTGGGGGAGGTAAGGCATTCTGCTTGCCATATGTGAACATAGCCACATGGCTATATTCCTAAGGGGTCTTTGTGGTCTGCTATTTAGAAACAATTCCACTACGAGTTTTAAAAATTTGTCATTCAGTCTTTCATTTAACCAACATTTATAGATCACATGCTGGGCTTATAAGCATCTTGTTTATAAAAATGAGTAAGTCCTTGTCCCTCTTAAAAAAGAGAAGACAGTCAGGAGGTCTTATTAGAAAATGTTTAGTGTTGAGGGGCACCTGAGTGGCTTAGTTAAGTGTCCAACTTTGGCTCAGGTCATGGTCTCGTGGTTCATGAGTTCGAGACACATTGAACTCCAAGCTGACAGTGTGGAACCTGCTTGGATCCTCTCTCTCTCTCTCTCTCTGCCCCTCCACTGCACACTCTCTCCCTCTCTCTCTCTCTCTCTCTCTTCCTCTCAAAAATAAAAATTTAAAAAAAATGTTCAGTGTTGTAGTGGAAGGTACATTAATAGAGAAGAATCCTTGCCTCTAAATGCTAGGATAGGCTGTTTGGTTGTAATAAAGTATTTTTTTATCACAAATGTAGAAGATAACATCACCAAAATATAAGATTACCGTCAAGAAAAGGTAGTCTTAAACTAATCATTTCTAATTTGGTGTTATCATTATTTTTTAAAGATTTCTACAGGTCTGGTTTCCTTAGGTCAAGTAGGCATAGTTTGAGAAAATGCCTAAAAAAATCTACGAAATGTGGCCCAGATGATTTTGCACAATATATTTAAAAGCTAATTCATTCCATAATCTATTCAACCAATGTTTTCTAAGTTACTAAGTTACCAGGAAATGTACTGTATTCCAGGGGCAGTTCATAGGTGATTAAGATTATCATGGTCTCCTAAACTCTAATTAGAGACAGGACAGGTATGCAAGTAACTAAAATACATTTAATACATCTTATTTAATTCTGCCATGAATTGCTCCATTATCAGTTTCTATTCTGTTTTACAGCATTTTTCATTTTTTCCAGTCATTTTTTTATTCCTTCCCCTTTATTATTTAACATTTTAAAAACATTGAAGATCACAGAAAAACAAATCACCCATAATGCAATTGCTTTAAAAATAGAGTATTTTGAAAAATCCAAGGCACATAGATTGCAAGATGCACTGGTATGTACCACAAAGGAAGGAAGGAAGAAGGGAAGAAGGAAGGAAGGAAGGAAGGAAGGAAGGAAGGAAAGAAAGAAGGGAGGGAGAAAGAACACTTCCAATTAAATGGACACACTAGCAATCATAAAAAAAAAAAAAAAAATCTCCCAATTGTAGAGATGCTAACTTGTGAAATTAGGAACCTCCCCTCACCCTGTTTCTCTCCTTCCTGGGATAAGCACTGAGTTTAGTTCAATACCCACTTTAGACATGTTGAAAAACCCACAGATGGTATGATGTTGTATAATTCCCACTTTTCCATGGTTAAGAATCTATATGCCTAAACTTTATAGATGTGTTGATAGACAACACAGTATATACCAGGGTGACTTTTTTCCTGTCTTCACTGTTTCTACAACTTGACCACATGCATCCACAGTATTTCAGGAATGGTGTTATAGAACAGTGTTCTTCCCCCGTATGTGATGTGTGAGGACATATGTGCCTGCATGTGTGTTGGTGGGGTGTGGTGTTGGCATGCATTCATGTGCTGGTTGAGAGTCTACTCAGTATAGGAGGTAGTATGTCATGAAAGGCTATATTCTAATCTCAGTTAATGAAGAGAAAATATAAAAACCGAGATAAGGAAAAAATAAATAAATTACAGAAAACTCTGCTCTATCTTGTCAACTGGTTTTTGATATCTGTTCCCTAACAAATTTCTCAAAAAACCAAAATAGTTTATAGATACTTCTCCTTTTTCATTTTATAACAATTCCAAAAAATCTTGGAAACCTAAACTCTTTTATTTACACTAGAAAACCATTTAAATTAAAGCTTGGCTTCAAAATTAGTTGAGGTCTAGAAAAGCCAGCAAGTACCAGAGAAAGGGGGTGAGTGAAGGCCGCTGTCCCTCTCCTAATCCTCACCACTCACAGGCCTGAAGATATTAGTTCTGTGGCTGATTAAAGGAGAGAAGGTCTGTTCTGGCATGTGTGCTCAAAGACCCAGATTTAAACATATATTAACAAACTAACCCCATGCTTATCTTGCAGGCTTTTGGTATTAAATATCTTAAAGCATAGTGTACCTTTCCCACAATATACTCAGGATTTAGATGACATACATCAGTCACCTAACAGGATTTTGAATCATGCAGACCTTGTTCTCCATGTGGCAGAGAATACATACACCTAAAATAAAAGACACTGTGCCCTCTCTAAGGAAGGAACTTAGATTTATAGAGTGCTTACTAAGAACCACACACTGAGCTAAATGATTTTGTTTGTGGCATTTTATTTAGTCGAATGAGGTATGCATTTACTTCAATGCAACTTTGGTGCAGAAATCAAATGTTCTATTTCCTATAATGATTAACAGAGTAAATTACTCTAGTGCAGCTCTCTCTGGGATCCCTGATTATTCAACACATTTGCTTTTGGGTCTGCAGGTGCAGGCTCCCTCTCCAGCATTCTGTACATTTTGAGAAATTTAGAGTTTTTGATGTTCTGCTTGGCTCCATTCTATTTGGTAAAAGATTTTATGATACCAAATATTTTAGAAGACAGAGTTTGTCAGGCAACAAGAGCTAGAGGAAAAAGCTGGTAAGCAATTTAAATGTAGGAACAAATTTTTTTTTTTTCTTTCTGCTAAGTATCTAGAGAGGTTAGTGTTTTGATGCTGGTAGCCTCTCAAATTTCCTGCCTTGTGTAATATATAATCAGACATATTTTATTGTAAGGATTAATTTTAACATCTGCCAGATAGATTTTGGACAAATTGGCTTACTTGGAATTTGATCTGAAGAATATCATTTTGGATATTTTTAGAGTCATTTCCAGATTCCTTTCCTGTTATATTGCTGCCAACCAGACTCTTTTGGATGTTCATTTAAAATAATTAGCAGAAAGACAGTGTTTATAAGCTGTTCTTATGATAAAATCCAAATTTTTTAGCATACAGTTCCAGGTAAGTTCTTTGCAAACTGTCCTCTCCCTATCTCTAGCTCTGTGTCTAGCCACTGTTCCTTATTGATTTTGCATTGTTCTGTTTTAGCATTTTATTCTACTACATTCCAATTTTACTTGTTTCTGGCTCTCATTAGACTGAAAAGCTTAAGGGTAAAAGCCATACCTGGTTTATTTGCCTCCATCTTCTTGGAATGTGGTCAGTTTTATACACAGAGTGGGTGTCCAACAGAGTATTGCTAAATGAACAATTTCACATTATTTCAATTATAACCATAATTGGTGAAACTATTGCTGAATTAAAGTGAAACCTGAAATTCTTCTATTTCATTCATCATTGGCAGGAGATTAATAATAAAAAAACAAACAAATATGGGAGTCATTTACTTTGGCTGCACTTTCTCTGCCTCTGTCTCTTCATGATAGGAGGCCCCTCCCTTCAAGTTTACACTCCAATTGCAAAGTCATCTCCCTCCCTCCCCCATGCCCTCCTTTACCAGAACTTTTAAGTTACAAAGTAAGGGTTGTTGTTCTAGTAGAGTTGGGCTTTGCTCTAAGATTTCTCTGCTCTTTTCTATAAATTGATAATAAGTTGAGCCTTGCAAGTCATGGACTGCCTGTGTAATAATGTAATATATTTCCACTTTGTAAATTAAGAATTTATTGTCTTTTGTGCTCCACAAATGTAGTAGATTTGATATAGTTCTGAAATGATGAACTGCATTATAAGGTTTAAGCATATAGTGTGTGGTTCCTGTAATCAGTTTTGTTGCTTTATAGCCATGTCTCATGTAATCAATAGTATCTCGAAAGGAAGTGTAATCCTATCTATCTGCCTTGGCATTTAGCACCTCCCTATCATCTTCATATCTGTTGGTGGTGAGAAAGGGACATTATATTAAAGGTGTTACAAAATTATCCAAAGAAATTTCTTTGGTATTATTAGTTTATTCTGAAAGCAATTTTTTTTTTTCCTGAAATAATTACTTCTAGTTATTAAAGTTCCAGGCTGGAAGCATATGTAACTTCACCATAATTTCACAAGTCAGAAAATCTTATAATTTTACTATGTTCTTTGCTATAATATTTGATTGTCTCATAGATTTAGTTACCTAAAATATTCATCAGGATTTTCCTTTTCTCTTGAATATTGCTTTGTCATTCCAGAGCATCAGTACATTTCTAATCTTCACAGAAGGATGGGTAACAGAATCTCATGGCCCTTATGGGGAAGAGGGGTTGTGGACAGTAATAACAGAGAAGGGCTAGGATTTTCTACTATAGGTTGACCAAAAAAAAAAAAAAAATCAATTTCTGTATTTCCTTTTTCTAGGAATTATGTCATTAGAAAACACTATAAATAGAAGAATGAAATATTATTTTGCCCTAAATTGTGGCCTTCTGGGGACCAAGTCTATGAAATCCCTCTAACCTTCTCTGGAAAATGGATTAAGAAAGAAAGAAAGAAAGAAAGAAAGAAAGAAAGAAAGAAAGGAAGGAAGGAAGGGCTTATGCACACTTTGACACCCACCTTTGCATCCTGGAGAAAAACTGGCTTTTTCTTTCTGTTTAAAATAATTCCCAGAGTTAAGTTTCAAATGACAGTAAACAGGAAAGTTACTTGATTTTTATTCTTTTAACTTCAAACTTTTGTTGTATCCTTGACTGGTTGCAGTTTGATTTTTTGTTTATTTATTTGAGGAAAGGAAGTCTGATCTTGTTTAATTTTGAAGCTTAAATGACAGAGACTAGTTATACTGTTATGATGCTTCAAGGAAAGCTGAGATTACTATTTGTCCCATTTGGCCCTGGAAAGGAAATAGAACACACTACAGGCTATTTATACTATTTCTATTACAGAGAGGAAGCGAAAACAGCATGGAGCTTAGGTCCCTAATGAGTTTTATACAAGATTCTCTAACTTCAAAGCCAGTATGTGAAGAATTGCTAATATTTGATTGTTGTATGAATCTGCTACATGGTATATATCACTTTTATTCAAAATAGAAGACACCTGGGTTACCTGGGTGACTCAGTTGAATCCTATTCTTGATTTTGGCAAAGGTCATAATCTCATGGTTTGTGGGTTTGAGTCCCACAGGTTGGAGACCTGCATCAGGCTCCCCTTCTCCACTGCAGGAGCCTGCTTGGGATTATCTCTCTTCCTCTCTCTCTGCCCTTCCCTAGCTCGTGCACTCTCTCTCCTGAATAAATACATAAACTAAAAAACAAACCAAAATAATAATAATAATAAAAAAACAAAACGCAAAACAAAACAAAATAGAAGACAACTAACAGGAGAGACCTAGGAGACTGAGATATGTTTCAAAGTTCAGAGAAGGGAAGGTCATACACAAGATACACATACATAGATTTCAGAATCTCCTAATGTTTATAGGAGAATAAATTCATGCAAGTCAATAATATGAATTGAAATATTTTGAGGTTTGACTGCCTTTACAGATGACCTTTACCACAGAATCTGACACAGAACAAGTATTAATGTGAAGCATATGCTTGGTAAATAATGGACTAGGCTGTCCTTACATAGGGACATCAGATTTTCCCATAGAGTGCTTATTTAGTGCCACCTCATTATAGCCTTGGAGTAACTTCAAACAGACCTGGTGAATTACCCCAGAACAGTTCACTTTAGACTGCGAATCTAGGGATGATTTCACTAGAGTAAAATCCCCTTTAGAACTCTAAAATGACTCCAGAACAACCATGGCAAGTGGGACTGAAATCCTGGAAGTTAAAACATTCAGTGGCAGACAGGTCTGAGTATGGAGTTTGGGAACCAGCATAGAAAACTTGATTGAAACAGAACATCATGTGTTAATTCCCACAACATAATCCTATTATTACAATGTGTTCTAACCCATGTTATTGAGAAATGCAGCAGGTTAGAGTTCCCTAGAAGACCAAATTATTAAATAAAGATCAATGCATCTTTGGTGAGCACCACAACTTTGTAATATGCGGCAACAGCAGTTGAAGCAAGAGGCATGTTAGAGTCTGGGGGTGGTTCAGGCGTAGATGGGGAAGGTCAAATAGAAGCTTAAAAATTGGTGTGACTTTTTCTAAAAACCAGTTTACTTGCTGAAAAATGGTCAGAACCTAATGATTTCTTTACATAAAGTCAGTCAATTTGGAGAGATTTTATGGAGGAATTGAAAAATAACAACTGGTAAAGATGGATAAACAAGATTAGTCAGAAAACTAGGAGGAAAAAAGCTAAAAGGGAGGCATTACAGACCTCACAAGAAGGTATTACCAAGAAGTAGGGTCTGGGAAATAATGTCAAGAGCTGAAGGTATAAAGATCAAGTGAAATGTTATGGCTTGCCAATCACCAGGTCACATTTGACCTTTGAAAAAAATTCCAATACTGAGGTGAAGGTGGAAAAGTTTATTTAAAAAATTTTAAAGGATAAAATCAATTGGCAGAGTAGAAGAATGATCAAGATATTAATGATACCAGAGAAGAAATAATTTTGATAGAGTAGTATCATCTCAGAGGACGCAAAAAAGATCAACATTACTGATCAAGTGGTTGGCCTTGGAAAGGAGTACTTCTTCCCTGAGATAGCATAAGTGACTCTTTAGATAAATTTGGAAGAAAAATTGAGGGCATTTCACAACCTCATAATTTATATTCTCTAGATTAAAAAAAATGTTATCTATTGAGATTATGTCTTGGGGGAAAAAATGAAGTAAATTATTATAGGGAATGAGTAGAGTTAACCAAGGATCAATACTGAGATAAAGCTGAAAAGTGAATAGGTCATAGTCCCTCAATGGAAAGGGAAGCAGAATCATTTATTGTTGGCTCAGAGCTAGGGTATTTATATGATGTAGCATTCATAAAAACCCCATAGTAAGACAAGGTATTTTCATTTCATGAGTGAGAAAACTGAAGTTCTCAACATCACAAACCTAGTGAGTGGTAGAAGATGATTCTGATCCAAGTAGTCTCCAAAGCCAGTTCTTTTTCTTCCTATACATTTTTTAAGTTAAGATGGTACTTAGGGTGACACAAGATGTCATGGAAGGTAAAACAACCCATGAAGATTCAGGGTCCAGACAATAGTAGAAGAAATCATCACAGGGTCCTGTTGTGAAAGTTAAGACATAAATCCAAAAGGGAGAAGATGAACTACACGAATATTGAGGACTTCTGATGAAGATTTCTAATGAAGAACAGATTAAGAGGAGTAGGGGTGATGGAGAATTGGAAAGCTAAAGTAAGTAAAGACAGGAATTTCAGAATTTAAATTCTACAAAGCATAAGGATCTTAGCTACTAATACAAGTCCATGGTGTGTGTTGGGGGGGGGGGCACAGAGAGAGGGAGACAGAGAAACTAAAGCAGGCTCTAAGCTCCGAGCTGTCAGCACAGAGCCCGATGCAGAGCTCAAACCCACCAACCCTGAGATCATGACTTGAGCTGAAGTCAAGCGCTTAATTAAGCCATTCATGTGAAATGGTTTCTAAAGTGACTTGAATTTTGTCACAGGAATAGAGAGAATTAAAGATGGTGAAGTTAATTAATTAGGTGGACTATTTTGAGATTTACTCAGGTTGATGGTAATAATGCAGAGAGGATAACTTTGAACTAGGTACTTAGTCTTCTAAAAATTGAAAAGAATGGCTTAGACTTTGTTGATTGAAGTGTATTAAGTTGATATGAACAGAAACTTTGTTTCAAAGCAGGATGGACTGCTCCAGGCTAGTTTGAGAAAGTGGTCTAGGGTAAGATCAAGGGCAGCAAAAATATTTGTAAACTTATCCTCATTATCCTCATACAAAGAAAGACGAACAGTCTCCATTTGTGAAAAGTCCACGTTAAAAGTGTTATTATGAGAAAACACCAAGTTTTAATTAAGCAACAAGATAAGCAAAGAGATAGAGTATTCCTAAGAGGGGAAGAATATATTTAGATATTCTTGACCATTGACTCAAAAGTCAGAGGAGATATTACAGTAGAAAAGGTCAGGAGAAGGGAAAAAATGGGGCAGGAAGCAGAACAGAATGTGTTTCAATGTGACAGAAGAACACGGCATATCTAAACAGTGAGACAGTTTAAAAAGAAAATTATCTATGGAGGTCAAGAAAAAAGTGATTTCAAAAATATGTTGATAAGGGATTGATAAAGAGCATTTTCATGATATACTTCGGTAACTAGAGGACTCTGTATGCTTTATAGAAAGTCGCAGATATGACAGGAGCAATTCAATATTGAGATCCCTGTCTTTAGAAGGAGAACATTTTTCTATCCACCACATCCACAAAAAAACTTTCAAAGTTTTTCACCATATGTGAAAACCAAAGTTTTTCATTATTCTGGTGTTCAAGATTTAGGTTAGAGACTTGAAGAAAGATATTCACATATTGTAAGAATGAGATTTACTGTGGGAAGGGATGGAAATTGATAGAAATAATACATTTAGAATAACTATCCAGTAACAGAATTTTCTGAAGAATAAAGTAGAGCTGGTTGTCACAGCCAGATTATAATTTGAAAATAACCAGTCACACTGGAACAAGTGGCAGGGAAAAGAGGGCACAAGAGACTTGAGAGTGTATTCATATGGGACAGCAGTACCATTGCATCTACATAATAATAATTTTAAAAAGTATGTTGAGAGTAAAGGCATTATTTTATTTACATGCCTCAGAGTTCAGTCTGCATTCCCTGAAGAAGATACCTCGAGTTCAGAGAGATTTCATCTCCTTTCCCTATAGAATTGCTACTTGCAGTCATATGTCTAGAAGCCTTTTCTGATTTTAGCTGTTTACTAAGAGAGAAAATCATAAGTACTAAGAAGTCATTAATCCATTAGGCTAATTAAAGTCCGTTAAATTTAATGTAGAGTTTCTTTAATTTCATGCAAATATTTCCTCAACCCATACTAGTATATGTGGTTTCCAACACACGTGAGTGATAATGAAAGCATGCTTTTACAGAGAACAAGTCAATGTAAGTGCAGCTAACTCTGGGTTGTTTTCCTTGGGATAACAAATGAGAAATTTACTGGCCACATGGATTGTTAAAGCAAGTTACAAATTTTCCATTCTTGAAGCCATTTTTTAAAAAAAATTAATAAAAAAATATTTTTTACATTTATTTGTTTTTGATAGAGACAGAGCACAAGTGGGGGAGGGGCAGAGAGAGAGAAGGAGACACAGAATCCGAAACAGGCTCCAGGCTCCGGGCTGTCAGCACAGAGCCTGATGTAGGGCCCGAACTCACAAACTGCAAGTTCGTGACCTGAGCTGAAGTCGACTGCTTAACCGACTGAGCCACCCAGGTGCCCCTAAAAAATTATTTTAAGCTAACTCTTAACCTTCCTGTACAGTAGCATTAAAATATTATAGGTTAAATTCTTTCATATGTCATTTTAAGGCAACAAGAGTTTTGTCACTGCCAATTTTTCAATTCTGTCTTCCACAGGTTCCCAACAGAAACACTCTCCTCTAGGCTGACCAAAGAGAAGCAGTTGGAGAGAGGCTAAGAACAACAGCAACAGCAAAGGTTTTCTCCCCGCCCTCCCTTTTTTCAAAACCACTTCTGTTTAGCTGGATTTCAGAACTTAAGGTTTTCAATGTGAAAAGAATCTTTATGACAGAGACTTTGGAATATAGCATGCTACAAAGGACTGCTTGCAGGGAGCATGCACGTTGGCAAATGTGTTTTTCTGAACCAGATAGAGCTGTTAAGGTGCTCTAAGTAACCTATGTTATGGCAGATGATGGGAGCTGAACAACTGACATTTAACACCATTACTTACCTTTTTGTGTATTCACCTATCCCCCCCAACGTTCTAATTGTTTCCTTAAAGCCATTGGAAATTCACTGACACAGAATCAAACCAGGCTTTCATTGATTTTATGGAAACCAAAACATACTCAACACATAAATGATACCATGCACACAAATTAATACAATACATATTCATTAAATTCCAAATCCTTTGGGTTGGCTATTGGAATTTTCATTTATGGATCTTTGTGCTCACTTTCTTATGCTCTTTCCCTCTAGCAGATCTGCTATATACAGATACTCTATACATATGCTATAGATATATGTATGTCCTAGATACATATGTGCTAGATAGATATGCCATATATATATATAGGTGTGTGTGTATATATATACACACACGTGTATATATATATGTGTATACACACACACACACACACACATATATATATATATATATATGTATATATATATATGACACACACATTTTTATTTTATACTATGTTAGGTAATGCTTAAATGTCTCTGGTCTTGGTAATACTTTGAAAATGTCATACCAAAAACTATCACTCAGTAGTGGAAAAGTCTTTTGGTAGAAGCTATATACTCACTATCTGACCATAGTTACAATTTCAGTAATGCACAGGAAACACAGAATAAATATCTTTTAAGATATCTGATGAATGTAGTTGTTCAGATGACCAGACTCACATTTTTCCTAGGTATGCATTTATAAAATTCCTTTTTATTTTCAGTTGTAAGGATAAATTTATTGGTGCCTTATCAAGGCTACTTAGAATTTGATAATAGAATATATCAGACTGTCACTTTTAGAAAGAAACAGACCTTGAAGGGAGTGAAGAACTACTTTTATATGACAGAATAATAAAGATGTCATTTCTCCCTACAATCCTGTTTTTGAATGTCATTTTTCACAGCAGGGAAAATTAATATATTTCAAAAGATACAAAGTATAGGAAATGGGTATCAGTCACCTTCATATTTTTTAATGGAAACATTGTGAAAAATCACAATTTTAATCAACTTTGGGAAACTAATTTTTTTTTTCATTTACTAGGTTCCTACTATGATTCCAACCTATTATATAAGGGATACTTCTGAAGGATGGATTTTCTTCTATTTAAAATTCCTAAGGTTACATTTCTTATGTTCTGTCTTAATTTTACAATTCACTTCATTGGTAGTGGTGCTTTATACTTCAACTGTTAGATTACATTTTGATAGCAACTTCCAATCAGTCAAAATGGCAGTCATTCATTGACGGCTGCTGTTAGCAGGAGAATTTGGTCTTGAATATCTTACCAAGTGACAGTTTTCTAAGTCACTTAATAGGAAAAGGAAAGCAATCCTGATATAAAGAGTTTAAGTAAGTGCTGATATTCAAGTTCAAATTCATATTTGCTCTTCAAACTCACTGTGTCCAAAATTGAACTCATAATCTTCTCCTACAAACTTATGCTTCCTCTTGTATTTCCTATCTCTTGTTAAAAGCAGGAACGTCCCTTCTGTCACTCAGGCTTGAAACTTCACTTATCTTCTCTCTCTTATCCTCCAGCAGCCATATTCCTCATTCCTTTGGATGGTACCTTTACAATGTGTCTCCTACCATCCTCTTTTTTTTTTTTTTTTCCATTTCTCATTTACACATTTCTTACTTTCTGGACTGTTTCAATATCTTTCTAATAGCTTTTACAGTCTACATGCCATTCCATAAGACATATTAACATCAGAGTAATCTTCCTAAAGTTATAAATGTGAATAAGCTACTCATCTCTGCGGACAAACTATACATAACTCACCTCTGCCTAGAGAGAACAAAATAGAATACAATTGTCTATCATTCAAGGTACCCCATAATCATCTCTGATCTACCCTCCAGCTTCATTTGCCATTAATCCTTCCTCTAAAATGTCCCCATATTTTAGCTCAGTTGGACCTCTGGGTATTCTTAGAGAATCTCTGTACTTTCACAGTTTCATCAGAAAGCCACTCTCATCATACCAGAATAGAATCCATTTTTAAAGCCCTTTTTAAATGCTGTCTCATATGTGAAGCTTTTAGTAAACTCATATCCATCCAAACATCCAACCATACACCAATTCATCCAAGCATTGTAAAGAAGGTGAAGATATAAAAAATAAATAACACTCTGATGCCTTTTCTCCAGAAGCTAAATGTCTAATGGGGAAAAATATATATGAAAATAAAGAGTAATGCCAATACAACAAATGATATGTAGCTCCTACCTTTTTTTTTTTTTTTTTTAATTTTTTTTTCAACGTTTTTTATTTATTTTTGGGACAGAGAGAGACAGAGCATGAACGGGGGAGGGGCAGAGAGAGAGGGAGACACAGAATCGGAAACAGGCTCCAGGCTCCGAGCCATCAGCCCAGAGCCTGACGCGGGGCTCGAACTCACGGACCGCGAGATCGTGACCTGGCTGAAGTCGGACGCTTAACCGACTGCGCCACCCAGGCGCCCCTGTAGCTCCTACCTTTAATAGAGGTGTTAAAGTACTATGGAAACACAGAGGAATGAGTATTTCTTCAGTGGAAAGCCAGGGACATTTTATATAACAAATGTGAATTGAGCTACTTCTCCAAGTAGAACAAAGAGAGAATATTCCACATGGAGGAAACAGCATCCAGAGCAGTAGTTAATCTATTCAACAAACATCTACTGAAAATCTATATATCAGAGGTTCTAGTTCTGGGGATATTATAGAAGGGACAGAGAGAATCAGAAAGAATTAAAAGACATGGGTTGGTAGAATGAAAAGATAATGGTTACTCTTTAGCGTATCAAGGTATGAAGGTGGAAGTCCACTAAGACTTGTGAGTTTCTTGATTGAGAGAAATAGTGAACTCATTCATCAAATTGGAGAATATCAGAGAAGAAGTGTTTGGGTCATTTTTCAGCCTACTAAGTTTTTTGTTTTGTTTTGTTTACATTATTTATTTTGAGAGAGACAGAGACAGTGTGAGCAGGGGAGGGGGAGAGAGAGAGAGAGAGAGAGAGAGAGAGAGAGAGAGAGAGAGAGGGAATCCCAAGTAGGCTCTGCACTGCCAGCACAGAGTCTGATGTGGGGCTCAAACTCATGAAACTGGGAGATCATGACCTGATCTGAAATTGAGAGTTGGACACTTAACTGACTGAGCCACCCAGGGGCCCCTCAGCCTACTGAGTTTTAATAACATGCCAGATGTCCATGTGGTCCATGTCCATGAAAATGTGGATCCATAGGATTTATCAACATTTAAATAATATTTGAAGGCATGGGAATAGATTTTTTAAAAAAAGAAAAAGAAGAGGGGTGCCTGGGTACCTAGTCAGTTGAGTGTCTAACTCTTGATTTCAGCTCAGGTCATGATCCTAGGGGTGTGGGATTGAGCCCCACATTGGGTTCCACATTGAGCGTGGAGCCTGCTTAAGATTCATTCCTTCTCTCTCTCCCTCTCTCTTTCTTCCCTTCTGCCCTTTCCCCTGCTTGCACTCTCTTTCTCTCTAAAATAAAATTTTTAAAAAATTTATTAAAAGACATACCTGGACACTAGAGGCAGTATTGCAGAAAGTAAGGCAATATTGCTTCAAGATACAGGATGTTGTCAACAGCTTTAGATGGTGAAGAACACTCATGTACATTATTGGATTCAACCATTAAGTAGTTCTTTTATTTTGGTCTTTGAGAGCACAGTTGTGAAAGGATTATGGGAAAGGCAGATTGCAGTTGTTGGAGCTGTAAATTAGGATTGAGGAACTATAGGTAGCAAGTTGAGATTTCTAGCTCAAGAAGCTTTAGAACTAAAAAGGAAACTGAAATACATATTCAGGAAGAGAAGTTATCTTTAATGGTGTAGAAAATGGATCAAGTAGTAAACTGAAGAAAATCATAATAAAAAAGTAGAGATTAAAGCTATGGGAGAGAAGGAAGAAATGATGGATCTGGAGAGGAAGGAGGGAATAGAATGAAGTCTTGGTGGAATAAAATAGTATGGGAAATCAGGAGAAAGACAAGGAAGGATGATACCACTTTAGTTAAGTTTATAGATGAAGATGTGTAAAATTGGGGGCGTTCAATGGCTCCAAGTATGTGTGTGTGTGTAAATGGCTCCACTGTGTTGTTACGCTATTTTGTATTTTTTAAAGCATTCATCACAGTCTATTCTAAATAACAGCTATTTGTGTTTTAACTTTAACTTCCCCCCAAAATCAGAAGATGCTTAAGGTCAGGTACCATGTCTAGTTTTCTTGTGTTTCCTGAATACACTTAGGGCAGTGCTTGATAAATAGCAATTTTGGGGGAAGAGACATAATGTATTTTTGTAGCTATCTCATTAGTAATAGTTAAACTGTATTCATTACGTAAATAATCCTTTATTGGCTAGCTACCATGAAGAGGAAAACATAAGCATAACCTTGGCTGTGTGACTGGAAAAGATAAAAGATTGTCAGCATTTTCTGTATTCATAAAGAATTGTGAAAAATAGGGTATCAAGTGGATCCACCTATGCAGTATAACCAGTGAAAGTTATGTTGATATGTTTTATTTTCTGTCCATACTTTCCCTCTGTGATAGTGAGACAGGGAAACTAAAGGGACCCCATGAAAAACTGCTTTTTTCCTCCTTTTCCTGCTTCTCTTCTTGCTAGGACCTGCACCCCTGCCCTAGTCATGTCTTATGGTACAGATAATATACAAAGGTCAAAGAGTTAATGATTTCTTTTGGAGTTTTCCAGTGCAATAGATAACATCTAAGGAGTGACTAGATGAAGTCCTCGTGTACCATTTCCAGACCACTGACTCACTAAGACCCTGGTTCCAGGACATAAGTGACATATGCAGGGCACCTAAACACCTGTCTTTGTTTTAACCAATTTCTGAAGGCCTGAAAAAACATGTGCACTGGACCACAATCCTCAGTAAAAACCCCATGTCCCAAGCAAAGACAAGATTCACTCCCCTTTCCTTTACAAATCTCTGATGCTCTGTCTCTATCTACACTATCTTCAATAAACTCTGCTCTCACTTCCTCTCAGCTCACATTTGGTTTCCATCCTGCACAAAGTCAAGGACCCTCTTGGTTGGTCCTGTATGGACCCAGCTAGCCTGCATCAACAGATCGTATTATTGTTAAAGTAGTTGCTGCTTCTCTCTGAGGATTATATTTCCCTACTGGCTGAATTCAGACTTACCCATAAGAGTTGCTTTTGCTCTTCCAAATGGAAGAGGTATATAACCACATACTGACAAAATCAGGAATTGCTTTCACCAATAAAGTGTGGAAGTGACCTGTTTTGACCATTTTCTTTTTTCCTTCTCTGCCATGAGCCTGGCAATATCCCAGATTAATGGCTACTTCTCACCCTGTGTCCAGTGCTGAAGATGAAATGGAGCACAATGTCAGCCACTACAATGGGCATTTACGTGACTGAGAAATAAACCTTTGTTAAAATAAGTTACTAACATTTTGAGATATTTGCTACCACAGATAACAATCCTGACTGATACTGTGTCCTCCCCCGAACCCCCCTTTGGGAATTCATCTGAGTGAGATACCTTGAATTGTGAAGGACCTATTGCATGGTACACATTCAATCTAGCTGTGGAAAAGACATACACAAATGAAATAAATGAAGAATATAATTATCTCTAGGTGGAATGTAATTTGAAGTGGATTTGTAAAGGTTGAGTATGAAGCCTGGAAATTGGTGGACTGAGTAAAGGCTCTGCAAAAGAAGTGCATTTGGAGTTGAAATTTAAAAGATATAAAGGGAAGGAGCTAAAGAGAAGAATGAGAATGTCTCCTAAGTGTAGAATTTCATGTCCAGAATGTTCAGAGCCTCCTAAATTTTCTAATTTTGAAAGGCCAACCCTCTCTACTAAAATAATCTTTCATATTAGTTCTCTGCTTAAACAACAAAAAAGTCCTAAAATTAGATTAGGAGTGATCTTAATGTAGATCTAGCTTAATGTAGATCTTCTTAATGTAGACTAGCAATTTCCATTCAATATGACTCCATAATAATACAATGAACCTAGCAACAAAGGCAAAAACCTGTATCACTGTGTATGTATATGTATGTGCGTGTGGGTGTGGGGTGAGTATAGCCCAAGAATTCTATTTTACTAGGTATCTACATTTCTTTTTTTTTTTTTAATGTTTTTTTTTTCTATTTATTTTTGAGACAGAGACAGAGCATGTGCAGGGGAGGGGCAGAGAGAGAGAGAAAGAGAGGGAGACACAGAATCTGAAGCAGGCTCCAGGCTCTGTCAGCATAGAGCCTGACACGGGGCTCGAACTCACGGACTGTGAGATCATGATCTGAGCTGAAGTCAGATGCCCAACCGACTGAGCCATCCAGGCACCCCTAGGTATCTACATTTCTAAATGATATTATTGGTGTCCACACTACTTGAGCAATAAGGTTTTAGCAAACCAAGAAAGCAAACATCAGAGATGAAGGATATATAATTTAATATATATAATATGTGATTTAAATTATAACTGTATTACACTGAAATGATTTCATTTAGTTTGGTAAGTTTTGGCTCTTGTAGCCTATTTTAAGTATGTTAATTCCACAGGGATGGACTTTTAGGATAAGTGGATTTGCATCTACCTTGGAATATCCTGTAAATGGCAATAGAAATTTTCCTTAACAATGTAAGGTAGCTATAGAATCTTGCTCCTGTGAAAATGTTAGAGCTTTTAAAAATTGTGTAAATTATCTTGGAATTTGTTTATAAAGATGAAGTTGGTGAAAATTTATAAAATACCTAGACTTTTCAATTTGTTTGGTATGATTAAAATGTCAAAATTCATTTTGCAAGGGCACAAGGGTGTCAATACCCCAGAGTAAGTTTATTTTTAGTGACTTTTTTTTCTGTCTGTAGTTTTTTAACTAAGAGTTAAGCGTGCTTGAATGTCTAAATATTTGTTTCACTTGTCCAAAGAATATTTCAATATACTTTAAATCTATTAAAATATCAAGTCATATTGATTTTCAAAAATTCATAATCCATCAGCTCTTTGGTTGGGAGAATCATTAAGGGGAAATAACTGATGTCCCCAAGTTACAAATTGTCTCATCTAATGATAATTTTCTTTGTGTCCTGTCCCAAAAAATGATACAACTGTGGTGATTTGTAGCTGGCTCAAGGTAACTGAATAAACTCATACCAAATCTTGCTCAAGAAGTTGACTTGAGAGGAAAACTTCCTGCTTGTTTTAGAGTAGAGCACCTGAGACCAATCTACATTTTGACAGTGCTCATTAGCAAGCCAATTGTAGACTAAATACCCTCCCTCAGAGGGACTTTAACCAAGTCAGAGCTCATTAGCAAGGAGTCCTTGGTGGTCAAACAAGTCTCCTGCAGATTCTATAGACCAAGCCTTCTTCATTTAAATCAGTTTTAATAATTTCTCCCCCAAATTTTTTCAATTAGAGCAAATTGACACTACATTTTCCTTAATACATTAAATGAACTCTTTAATGATATATAGGGCATTGGGATACACTCTGTTGCTCTGATCACTTATTTCTCTTGAATTTAACTTAGGCCTTATGATCCTCTGATATTTTCTCTATTAAAAATGTAAATAGAACCCTGGAGTGACTAATTTGAAAGTTAATAGTTCATCTGCAATTGATGTAGAAATACAGGACAAGCATAACCATGAGAATTAAATGCTCTTTGAAAGGCTAAAGCATTAGTTGTTAAAAATATTCTCTTGTGCTCTAACACTGTAACACTATGTTAACTCTTTAGTATCACTGAAATGACTTTTTGTTGTTGCTTTGTCAAACAAAAATACTGTCTCCCATATGCTCAATATGATTTAAGGAGAATAGGCTATTATTAGTTGTACAAAGAAAGGACAGAGTCCAGAGTCAGGCAGACCTGGGTTTAAATCCAGATCTGTCCCTCATTAGCTATATGAATTTAAGAAATGAACTTCTGAGATTATTTCTTATCTATACAATGAGGATAGAAACAGCACTTTATAGGGTTGTTGTGAAGCTTATATAAATGTGATACAGGTGAAACACAGAGCAGTGCTGGACACATACTAAGATTCCAATAGATGTAGGCTTGTATCATTTTTTACTTTGTTGTTATTTTTATTATTACTGTTTTATACATAACAGCAACTCATAGGTAGTACTAGCAGGTGCATATAGTAAGTCCTAATAAATGGTCCTTCATTTCCCATCCACCCCAATGAGTTTGTGACAAAAATCAGTCATTTCTTTACAAAGAAAAAAATCCAGAAAATTGGTAATGTGTTCCTTGTTACAAGGTCATAGATTCTAAACTGGTAGGCAAAAATTACTGTAGTAATATGAAATAAAGGGCATGGCAAGGGGAAACTGAAAATAACACAGTCAACTGATCAGCCTGATAAGTTAGAAGTGTGTCCTTCCTCCTGCTATGTCTTTCCGAAACCCATCATTATTAGAGTCTGTGTGAACTCTGCATGGTAAAATAAAGACACTGGAGTTCAGGAGGCTACACCAACCAGAGCTCCTACATCTGGAGCCATAGCTAATAAATATCCCCTATTCATAGGGGATAGGGGTCATGTGAGCAGCAGTGATAACAGTGACTAGGTCTGTGATTTTAGAGTGGATTTTTTAAGTTCTGTTTTTTGCACCATGATAAACCAAAATGTCCAGAGAACCCTCTTCAAATACAAAACATAAAGCAATATTGTAGAGGCTCTTTAAAAAGTATGTTTTTAAATTCATTGTTTGGCTTGCAGGGTAGAGTGGGCTATAATTTAGGGGAAAAATAAGCAAAAATTCTGAAAGATATATCAATAAAGTGAGAATTTGCCTTAAGGATCTAGCTGCTCATTCCTGGTAATCTAGTAGAGCTTGTGCTTTAATGGACCAAGTGAACTTGGTGGGGTGTGCTGGTGGTGAAAAGAGCTTGGGCTCAAGCAAGGTGAACAGTTAGGTAAGAGAGTATTTAAAAGTAGGATACCCAGGGGAACATGGGTGCTCAGTTGGTAAAGAGTCTGACCCTTGATCAGCTCAGGTCTTGTTCTCAGGGTTGTGAGTTCAAGCCCCACATTGGGCTCACACTGGGCATGAAGCTAAATAAGTAATAAGTAAGTAAGTAAATTAATTAAATAAATAAAAGATAATTAGATAGATAGATAGATAGATAGAATGCCCAAATGGTGATACCAGGACCAATCACACATGGTTGCAAACACTGGCTTTAGGTAAAGAAGATTTTTTTTTCTTTTTAAATCCCTTGAAAATTGCTAATCATAAACTCAGACTCCCGAGTTTGGGCCCCAAATTTATACCAACTGTGTGACCTGAAAACTCATGAATTTAATTATTTGAAGTTTTCCAAGGATAGTAACATCTTCAGACACTTGCCAGAAGCACAAGTGGTCCTCTCTAGCACTATCTCTTAAATTCAATCCTCAAAGAAATTGGGAGAGTAAGCAGAAATAACAGACTGCAAATCAGAACCACAAAAATTACAGACAGTATTATCAATACAGAATATGAAATAAGCATATTGAATATATTTAAGAAAATAAGTGACAGCATCAAAATGATAAAGAAACAAGAGTCTGTACAAGTGGCCAGCAGTATCTGAAAAAGAACCAAACAAAATTTCCGTAATTGAAGAAGTGAATAATTGAAATTAGAAACTCAGTAGATAGGTTAAAAAACACAGCTAAAGGGAGACTAAATGAATTGTAAATAGATCAAAGAAGTTAAACAGAATGTAGCGCATAGAGACAAACAGATGGAAATATAAAAGAGAAGTGCTAAGAAAAGAATCACGTAAAAGGGTATAACATATTTCTCATTAGTATTCCAGTAGGAGATTATACAGAAAATGGGGAGACAAAGTATTCCAAAAGAAAATAACTTCCCAGAACTGATGAAAAGCACCAATTTTAAGAATAAATCTAAAGAAATGCATATGAGGCACATGGTGGAGAAAATATGGGGTACCCAAGACACAAAGGAGGTCATGAAGCAGCCAGGAACAAGACAGGCACTTTCCAAGGGGTGCCAATCAGACTGAAAGTGCTATCTCCCTAACAGCAGTGGGAACATAACCAGAAGGATATCTTTGAAGTGCTGAAAGAAAGTTGTTGATTTACAAATCTCTAGTAACAAGACTTTCAAGACTGTAGGCAAAAATTAGGGTATTAGGGACAAACATCAAGAGTACTTAGGATGAAAAGAGCACCAGAAATATTTTTCAGAATGAAAATGACCATAAAAGTAAGGTGGGAATTGAAAGAAAACTTGAGCTAAGGAAATAATCATGTTGGCAATACTCAATCATAATCAAAATTTTAACATTTAGTGTTAAAATATTAAGATAAAATTAAAATCTCTCCTTATAAAAGTTTGAGAGAGGACACAGTGGCTTAAGTTAATTGTTTAAAAACCCTCACATTGCTCTGGAGGACAGTTAATAGAGATGAAAAATCTCAACATAAATATTTACCATAAAGGTAAACACTAAAAGAATAAAAATATTTAGTATGTAACTTTTGAGCTAAGAGAGAGGGCAATATTGATTGAGGTAGGGGTTTTCAGAACACCAAAAGAAGAGGAAAATAATAACACATATAACAATGTTTTTTTTGTAACTGTTTTACTCTTTGATACGTGCTAAGTGGACTTCCCAGAAAAGGTTAATAAATTATGGGAGACCTAGATACTTATATATTTTCTTCCACTTTATGTGGATTGGGAGCACTTATATACAATCCTACTGGGGGACAAATTTTTCTCCTTTTTCTCCATAATTTCTGACTGTTCAAAAGAACAGGAAGTGTGTTTATTAGATATTCTTACTCCAGGGGAAAAATGTTTATCATTTTTTAAGAACACGAACAGGAAGAGATTGCCATCAATAGAAATGATGTTTTCCCCAGCCCATATTTTCAGATGTGTATTTCTCATTAACATAATTCAATAATGGCTAAGAGACATGCAGCTATGCTTAAGACAGAAATATAATAGAAAGTTAGAAATTAGTGGCTTTATATGACAATAATTGTAATCACAGGTTACACTGTGATTTGATCAGGTTATCCTGATCAAAATAATATGTTGAGAAAATGAAAAAAAAATAACATGGTGATTTTCATGTGATTAAATTGAGATTCAGGGGAAGTTTAGATATCTTAGAATTCTAAGGGAGGTGTTATGTCTTTATGCAATTGCATCTTTCATTTCTGGGTGATTCAATTCTGCCTATTAGCATTTGATCCTTGACTGACTGGGTATTTTGTTATCTATGAAATGCAGAGATTAATTTGCAAAGAGTATCTGATCTGTAGACCTCTTTCTTGCAGAGAAGAATGAATTTGCTGAAACCTTCATCAAAGATTTCCCACATCTCTTGCAGATAGATTCTGGGTACTGGTACATTCTACAATTTAAACCGTAAATCGTAGGTTTGGATATGTGACTTTTTAAAATCCTTGATTATCCTTTGAGCATGGTAGTTAGGCTTAGGAAATTTATTATACTGATCTCTCTATGCATAGTGTTATTACAGGATTTAGAAAATGAAATTAGAGTTGATTTTTTTCTCAGCAATTTCATGTATAATTAGTAGCAAATTTAAGAAATGTCAAATTAATCAGCTTGATTTTGATTCTTTTGGTAAAAATGCCTCCCCTTTTTTTTGCCTGCAATTTTCTATTGGGTTAGTATGAATTTTATGAAATTTAAAAAATATTGATAGTTGGATCAAATCAATATTTAGATTAAATTTTTAACAGAGTAATATATAATAATTCTATAGAACTCCTCAAATAAAGAGCCAGGAAATTCTGCCATTTGCAACAACACTCATGAACCTGGAGGACATGATGCTAAGTGAAATAAGCCAGACAAAGAAGGACAAATACAACATGATGCCATTTATATGGGGAAGCTAAAAGCAATAAACTTATAGAAACAGAAAGTAGAATGGTGGTTGCCAGGAACTGAGGGAAGGGGGAAGGGGGGAGGTACTGGTCCAAGTTTCAGTTATGCAGGGTGAATAATACTAGAGATCTATTGCATAGCATAGGGCCTGCAGTTAATAATGCCGTTGTAAACTTAAAATCTTGCAAGAAGGTAGATTTTATGTTAAGTGTTCTTATATTAGTAGTAGTAGTAATAATAATAATAATCAGAAGGATTACTGATAATAATCAGTAGCAGTAGTGCAGAGGGTTGGAGGAAACTTCTGGGGGAGATAGGTGGGTACATCTATGGGTATAGCTTCTGCTGATGGTTTCACAAGTTTATATTTTTATCCAGGCTCATTAAGTTGTATACTTTATATATTTACAGCTTCTTGTAAGTCAATAATAGGGGAAAAAAAAATATACAAGTAGAAAGGGCATTCAGTCACATATTAAATGTAATGAAGGATTTGTAAGGAAAAAAAAAAAAAAAAGCAGGGGATCCTAACACACCCATTTAGATTTAGAATCACACGAGTTATTACCACAAGGGTATTAGTACAGTAATTATTTGCATTTTAAAATCTCTCTGTAAGAGTTATGAGAAAATAACTAAAAGCAAATTTAATGACAAAATAAAATGTATATTCAGGTTAAATAATTAGCCTGAAAGCAGCGTAAGAACTGAGGGAATGTAAATAGTTGGTATAAGCAGTAGTAAAAGGGCAAAAATATAAATAAAAATGGAGAAGCAAAGCACATGGATTTACCAGGATTTGAAAAGTATACTTTAAAATGTCAAACAATCTCAAAAAATAAAAACTTTGAAGTACATCGAAATGCTATAAGCAATATCTGAAGAAGAGAAGAAAAAAGTGTCAAGAAGGATTAGGTGACAAACATACACAAATACACACAGGCAGGATCAGGAAAAAAAAGAAAAAAAAACCATTACTTTTCAAATGTTACAACTCCGAGGTCTGAGTATCAGGATAGGATTTAAATACTGAAGAAAGAACAAAAGGCAAAGTCTCTAAGGAGAATAATATAAAACCATTTGTGAATTCTCAAGTGTTTTACTTAATCAAGGAAACTAAAGTGTGATTTATCCTTGAAATACAGAATGACAAAATACTTGGTCACTCTAATGTGTCTGATCATTACAATTAAAACCTTGAAAACATAACTCTAAGGACCTAATCAGAATATGTAAAATACTTGATTAATAGAAAAATACTAACCTATACACCATTTAAAAACTTTTTCCTGATGTAAACAGAATACATGTTAATTGTAGAAAATTAGAAAACTAAACACACACAGATAATAAAGTTATTTCATATATCACTAATATTTCAGTGCTATACATGTCTATAAATAATACTATATATGTATATGGAAATACAACATGAACATACATGATTAATATGTAACTACTATATGAGTATAATTGGATCAAAGTGATAGAAGTATTCCTACTGCCGTGGGATGCATGCATATAGGTGCATTCAAACACACACACACACACACACACACACACACACACACACATGCCAACTTTACTCTTTATCCTTTCATAATTTCACATTTGTTTTGTGCATTTTTCCCCTAGCTCTTAAATGAAACATTAGACAAATTCCATAGCTTTTCTGCTGATTGTTACATTAACAATAAACTCTATTCCAGTCTATTAATCACACATCCCCATTCCCATATAGTATTAAAATCTCCACTGTTATCCAATTATGCTTCTCCCCCTCATCCAGCTCAGACCTGCAACAGTCTGTATGCTGACAGAGGAGGTGGAGTATCTAGTCTGGTTCTATTTCTTTACTTCCTCCGTTTCTTCTCTTAACTGACCTTTTGGGGCAACTCCAGACTGAGCTCAGAAGTGGATCCCCTTACAAGATTTCTTAGAGATCTCTTGCTGGGGTCAGAATGCTTACTGCATATCCATTGACCTGGCATTGCTTTAACTTGCCAAAAGTTCATTAATAAGTTGGGATCACATGGGCTCCTTGACATTCTCTTAGGTGGAGTCCACGTTAAGATGAATTTGAGCCTTGTAGGAAGTCAGCATCCAAACCAAAGGAAATATGCACCATTTCCTCTCTGTTTATGGGGAGTAGAGCTCACTTCCAATCCGGCCTTCTTTTCCTGTTTTCTGCCAACTGCCCATAGCTTCTCAATTTCACCTGGAGAAATCTGAGAGTCAGACAATTCTTATGTCTCTCAAAAGACGTATCAAAAGACATATCACCCACCCAGCGTGATTCTCTTAAAGCTGCTTTCTAGGCTTAAGTAGAGAGGAAAATTCTAGAACTAAAAATGCAGTATTTAAAATAATAATTCACTAAAAAGGCTTAACAGCAAAATGTAGAGGATAGAGGAAAAAGGTACTAGACATGAAAACAAAACAAAACTATCCAATCTAAAGGACAGAGGGGGAAAATGATACCAAAAAAGGACTATTAGAGATTTAGGGACCTGAAGGATAATATTAAAGTATCTATCATATGTGTAATTGGAATCTCACAAGAGAGGAAAAATGAGAATGGGGCATACAATTGAAGAAATATTTGAGAATTTCATAAATTTATTGGAAGGTATAAATTGCAGACTCAAGAAGCCCAGTGAGTTCCAAGAAGGATAAATAAAAAAGAAAACTTCACTCAGACACATTATAGTCAAACTGCTGACAATCAAAGTTAGTGGGAAAAAGTTAGAAAGTATCCAGGAAAAAATGACAAATTTCATATACAGAAAGAATTCCCATAAAGATTTTAGAGAAAAACAAAGAACATCATGCCTAGGGGGATATGCAAACCCTTTTCAGCCAATAGTCATAAATAAAAACAATAAATTAGATTTGCTAAAGAATGAACAAGCAAAACAAAGACTAGGAGAAAAATTCAAAATATGTATAATCTGACAAAGGACTCATTTTCAGACTATATAAAGTATCTCTACAACTTAACACAAACAGCCCAATAACAGAGGACAAATTATTTATGCAGACATTTCACAAAGAAAGGCATACGGATGTTCACTAAAAATATGAAAACAAGTGGTTATCATCATTAGTCATAAAATTAATGTGAGTTGAAATCATGATCAGATGACATTTATACCCATTAGAACTGCTAAAACAAAAAACTGAGGACACTAAATGTTGGTGAGGAGGGCCATCAACTGGACCACTCATACATTGTTGGTGGAAATATAAAACAATATGAACAATTTAGAAACAAGTCTGATGGTTTCTTATAAAAGTGAACATACGCTATGACCCAGCAATTTCATGTCTCAAAAACATGCTGAATGAAGGACTTATTCAAAAGGCTACATGAGGCATGATTCCATTTATATGAAATTTTGTGTAAGGAAAAATAAATCTGTGGATTTTATGTATAATCATGTTTACTGTAAATGATGATCCCCAGGTTTGACCTACAGAAAGCTGTTATTATATAGGTAGCAGAAATAGAGCAAAGCATCAAAGGCCTGAGAGGCAGGGGAGAAAAGAATCTGATGGGGTGTAAGAGATCTGATACTACTCTCAATTTTCCCCTAATTGATGAATATATTGTGGCATTTTAATCAGAATGTCAGCATAGTTTTGTGTTTGGGTATAGGTGGGTTTATGTATATATAAATATACTTATTCTAACATGTAAATGGAAAAGCAAAGGATCAAGACAAGCCATGGTAAAAATGAGGAGTAACAATAAAGTGGAGTGACTTTAGATAGCAAAAATGTATTAATATACAATAATTAAGATAGTGCTAAATTAGTGCAGCATAAGAAATAGATCATGTCGATTGTAACTCTTTGTTTTGTTTTGTATTTTTTTAATGTTTTATTTTTGAGAGAAAGCACGTGAGAAGGGGAGGGGCAGAGAGAGCAGGAGAGAGAATCCTAAGCAGGCTCTGTACTCTGGTAGCACCAAGCTTGATTTGGGGCTCAAATCACATACCATGAGATCATGACCTGAGTCACTGAGCCAAAGTCAGACACTCAACCAACTGAGCCACCCAGGCACCCTATGGATTTTAAATCTAATTTTGTGTAAGTAAAACAAAGTTTCTGTAAGATAACATAGAAAAATGCCTTAGAGTAAATGAAGATTTCTAGACAGGAAACAAAGCACTGAAGTACAAGATTGACAAATTAAACTACATTAAAATTTAAACATATCTGTTCACCAAGTGACATATTTAAAAGAATTAAAGAAATAAAATCTTGAATAAGATTGCAAAACATTTGTTGACAAAAGGCTTGTAGCCAAGATATGTAAAGAACTCCTACAAATCAATAAGAAAAAGATAATTCCATTCATGGATTAATGTGTAACACCCTGCTCCAAATCTTAGAGGCTTAAAGCAGCAATCATTTTGCAACACATTTCATGATATTACAGGTCAGGAATTTGGGCAGAATGTGGCTGGGGGGGGGGGGGTTCTTCTGTACCACATAGCATCACTGGAGTCAATAGGTAGAATGTGCTGTCAGATTAGCTGGTGTAAAGGGTCCAAAAATGGTTTAACTTACATTTCTGTCACTCTTCTAGGGATGGCTGGAAAGCTGGGGCCCAGCTGGGATGGGGCACATATGCCTGGCTTTTCCAGCATGGAATTCTCAGGGTAATTAGGCTTAATGTGTGACACCTCTGGGCCTCAAAAGTGAACTTTCCAGGACATAAAGAAGAAATTTCATGGCCTTTTATGACCTAGTCTTGAAAATCACATAGCATTTTTCCTATTTGTACTCTGTTGGTCAAAGCTGTCACAAGCCTTCTAAGATATAAGGAGAGGAAGATTTGACCCTTCTATTTGGTTGAAGGAATATAAAAAATTCATGGCCACGTTTTGAGACTGCCAGAGCACACTGGTCACAAATTACTTTCATTCCTTCCACATGAAAAATACTCACATCCCCTCTAAAGGTCCTTGCTCCCCCAAAGATTCATCCCAGTAGGTCTTAGGGTTGGGGTTTATAGACTTAATTTAAATCATTTGAATCATGCTCACGTATGAAAGAGGCTCCTCAGGTTCAGTTTCTAGGATAGGATTCCTTTCCATCTGACACCCTTTGAAATAAATAGACAAGTTATCTGCCCCAACACAACCTGTAGACAATGGTGGGATAGCATAGAATAGCAAAAATAGACATTTCTGCTCAAAATGGTACGTATCTGTCAATGGTCCATAGTAATCCTGGAATTCAGCAGAACATTCTTTGATAGTTTCTTGCTTAAGGCTTAGACCTGCCCCAGTAAGAATGATTCTCCATGGTTCTTGACTCTGCCTTCTGGGGTCCTGACTCTTCCCTCCGAGTTATCTTTCTTTTTCTGAAGACAGTAGCTTATGTTCACAGCTGAGTAGTTTTCTCAGCCTGCTTCCTACCCATGAAAGTCTGGGGTTCAAAATCCTCTTTTCATTTTGTAATGCATCTATTTCCTCCAGCCCAAGCTAATATAATTCCTTTGGGGGTGCTTATATATCAATTTTCAAATTACTCCTTCAGACAAAAGGTTCATTTACAGATATCTGAGATTAAACCCTTTCTAGTCAAGGCTGATTTTTTTCTATACCTTTATTCTAAAAGGTACAATACCTTTAGAATAATACCTGTAGAAGCAGTGTGGTATAGCAGAGAGTCTTAAAGTACACCCTTTACATTCTTAGAGGCTTTTTAATTTTGAAGGTACAAGAGACACTACCTTAACTCTTTCTGAAATTTTAACAAAAAAAAAAAAAAATCTGAGTCACACCTGGATTTCCTGAGGTGATATTTCCTTGGCAAAGTCTAGGATTTGATCTTTGTTTTGATGCTATCTCTTATTTTAGGAATATTTTGCTGAATGTAAAGACTACTCTGGGCCATTACATTTCTGTCAAAATTTCCTAAAAAACTGAACAGTTTAAGTTTGTTCATCTGTATCTATCTTGTCACCCATTTTATTACATGGGGCAAGAAGTCAGGCAGATCAACACTCTGCCCGGAATAGCCTCAGCTTAAAAACGGAGTTTATTACCCATTTTTTATGTTTTCACAGGCAACAGTACTGCCAAAGTTCCATGGCTACAGAACTAGGGTCCCATTTCTTACAGCTTTAATAAGTTTCCTTGTTTTCTTTCAAGCCTTCACCAATAGCCTCCTCAAGGCTGCTGAACATGGTTTGAGACAATGCCACATATCTTTGGTTTTATTATGACAGCATCCCACTTTTAGGTGAAACATTCTGTCCTGTTTGATTTATCTCTTGCTGTATGAAAAACTAACCTAAAACTTAAGGACTCAAAAGAACAGCCATTTTATTACAGGTCATGATTTTATCAAACAGAAATCTAGGCAGGGTTTGGCTAGATGATTCTTCTGTTTCAAGGGGTATCAATGGTGTAATTCAGTAGCTTCAGTTGGAGAAGGAAGTAGTCTTGACGGTCCAGAACAGCTTCACTCACACATCTGGTGCATTGTTGAGAATGGTTGAAAGAATGGACTTAGTTGTTGACAGGAAAGCTTACACATGGCCCATTTAGGACCATGGAAAGGACCATTTAGGCCCTAGGATAGTTGAGCATTCTTCTGTGTGGTTCAGGGCTTCAAAAGCAAGTTTTCCAATGAATCATGTGGAAAGTGAATGGCTTTTTAGGACCTTGCTGCAGAAATCACATAGCATTATTTCCTTTTTTATTATTGGAGAAATGACAAGCTTGTACAGACTCAAGAAGAGGAGATATAGACTTCATCTTCCAATAAGAGGAGTGTTAAAGAACTGGCATCTATAATTTAAAACCTTTACAAGATCCAAAAGAATAACAGACTTAAGCCGGATATTCTTTATAAAAGAAGATACCATAATGGCCAATAAACATTAGAAAAATTGCTAAACTTCACTAATTAAAGAAATGAAAATTAAAACCATAACAAAACATACCACATACCTACTGGAATGGCTAAAATTTAAAAGACTGACAAGACCAAATGTTTGAAAGTATGTGGGAATTCTCTTACACTTCAATGGGAGTATATTTGGCACAACCACTATGGATAATTGTTTGGCATCAATCATTAAAGTTGAACACATACACACTATGACAAAGTATTCTATACCTAATCATAACCCATCAGAAATGTATATGCTGAAAAGTTATACATGAATGCCCATAGCAGCTTTATTTGTAATAGGCTAAGCTGGAAACAACCCAAATGTTAGTCAATACAATAGGTAAATAATTTGTGGTATAGTCATACAATGGAATCCAAAATAGTAGTGCATTAAATGAACTACAGCTAATATAGAAAAAATGGCTCTTTTAAATATGGGGTTCAATATAAGAAGCTAGTACAGAAGAGACACCAGGTGCTTTTATTTGCTTGCAGTTCAGTAATAGGCCAAACTAGCATATGATATTTTAGGAGGACCAGAGGGGCATGGTGAGTGGAGGAGTGATTATGGAGTTATCTTGGAAGAAATCTCAAGCTAAATCCTCCACCATGAGGGGAGTCACTTATTGGAAAGGCCATTAGAACCCAGGAGGGAGGCCAAGGAACTTGGAGTTGAGGGGAAGTTTGAAGTTGCCAGTCCTCCTTGAACTCTAAAAGGCTCAGGGGTTGGAATAATGGCTATTGCTAGGGAGGGAGCAGAAAGTGATTGGGAGAGGGCTGGGGGTTGCTTTTGAGATACTGATAATGCTCTGTTCTTAGACCCGAGTAGTGGTTTCAAAATTAAGTCAACCTTAATAGTAATTCATAGTACTTTACACAGGATTTGTGCATTTTTTATGCAAGCTATATTACATTTAAAAATATATATGACAGATTATTCATTATAGAAAAAACAAAACTAAGACTGTTTAAAATTTTTGTCTAGGTAGGAGATAAAAAGAGTCTCAATTAAGGCAAAGGAAGTGGGAAAGGAGGCAAAGGGAGAGATGAGAGTCTAATGGAAACTGGTTTAATGGTCATTGAGACAGAATGGGAATTATTATATGCAAGAAATCAGAAGTATTTACAGGGTCTATATCTGTAATCAATATAAAGACCAACAGCAGATAAAAGCCCACAGTCCAGGCAAATGGCAAGTAAACTTCAAGAAAATCTGCTGGACAACAGTTGAAACCCAACTGTGAAAGGATGAAGTTTCTAGGACTCCAGTCCTAGAAATATTAGGAAGATTGTGTCTGGGGCACCTGTGTGGCTCAGTGGGTTAAGCATCTGACTCTTGGTTTCAGCTCAGGTCATGGTCTCACAGTTTGTGAGTTTGAGCCTTGCATCAGGCTCTGGGATGATGGTGCAGAGCCTGCTTGGGATTCTCTCTCTCTCTCTCTCTGCTCCCTTCCCCACCCCACCCCACCCCGCTCAAAAATAAGTAAATAAACTTAAGAAAGAAAGATTGGTTCTAAAGGAAGAACTGAGATACTGAGTTACTCTCCCATTAGACTTTAAGTTTACTAAAGGTAAGGATTATTGTTCTCCATGATAGTCTAAAAGTGACATGTGCCTAGAATATAATAAGCAGGTTAAAAAAAATGATTAATAGGTCAATGAATAACTGGAAATAAGAAAAAAAGAACTCATTTACTTGAACTGAGGTTCAAGGAGATGGATTTGTCAAATGTGCATAAATTTAGATCTCAGGTACTGGAACAAAGGGAGAAAATTATATCAGAAGAGGAGCAAGATTATCTGGGGCTGGTGATTCAGGATTGTGTTTATTTATTTCTTTTTTATTTTTTTATTTTTTTAATGTTTATTTATTTTTGACAGAGAGAGAGACAGAGCATAAGCAGGGGAGGGGCAGAGAGAGAGGGAGACACAGAATCTGAAGCAGGCTCCAGGCTCTGAGCTGTCAGTACAGAGCCCAATGCGGGGCTCAAACTCACAGACCATGAGATCGTGACCTGAGCTGAAGTTGGACGCTCAACCGACTGAGCCACCCAGGTGCCCCTATTTACTTCTTTGTTAACAGGGACGATATCAAAGGATAGTCTGAACTAAAACTGCAAGTATGTTTTCAGTAGTTCGATCTCTATACATAATTCAGCTGCAAGAACAGTCATACATACAAAAATGGCTTAAATTCCCATGTTATAAACCATACGTGAATTGTGGTTTGCATGACATGTTAGATAAGATCATATTAAAAAATTCAAGTTTAACCTTGATCTCTATTATTTATTAAAAATGAGAGAATCATTAAACTTTAAAAACATTGACCTTGCTTCTGGCTAATATTAAAGAAAGTCATAGAAGCATATTGAATAAAGTAGATTTTCAAAGGAACCTGTCAAAAGTTCATATTACAGTAGTAAAAATGATAATTTCTCTAAGCAATTCAAATCTATAAAAAAAGCAAGGAATTTTATACCTAAACTAAGTCTTTTGATTTTTTTAAAGGTTTAAAAGCAGAGTCAAGATGAAGCTTCCACAGTACTAGGAAAGCCAGTTTTTATTCAAATACTTCAAAGCTATGACATTCTGATTTTTAAAAGTTAAACAATTGAGAAGACTTTGACTTTATTAAGTGTTATCTCCTCCACACAAGAAAAGCAGGTTTTGAAAGGTCATTCAAATGCACAGCATCTACACATATCTTCCTTTTTTCAATACATACTGATATGAATATAGAACAGTATTTCCAATAAATGGTACTTGATGATAAATGTGCTTTTACTGAAAGTATATGGGTTAAGAAAAAAGAAAAGTTCTATGGTAGAAATGGAAACCCACTATTATTAAGGTAAGAGAAAAAAAAATCAATTTGTTCTTCACAATCTAATTGCATATGGTTGAGTTTGAGATTCAACTGCATTATGAAACTCTCACCTTATCATCTCTGGTTTCTTTCTACCTCATCATTCATTCTCTCTTACTCTAGTTCTGTAAGCCAGATAGTCAATTTTATTAATTACGCTCAGTAAAATTATTTACTATATTGGGAGTTATTTCAGTTATGATTTATTTAAAATTTCAAAGTTAATTTAGAAAATATTCTGGAATAGATGCTAGATTATTTTTAAATTTAACAACCCATTGTATCTATGTTTATCTGCTTGGCTTAAATGTGTGACAGCTTTATAACCTTCTAGGAATAATGGTATAATTACTGACATATAATACCTATATTAAAACCTTATCTGCAAAATCAACATCCAAAAATCAGCGTGTTTCTACACACTTATATATCTGACTAGGGGTGTCCGGGTGACTCAGTCAGCTAAGCGTCCAACTTGGCTCAGGTTATGATCTCACGGTTCGTGAGTTGGAACCTGTGCTGACATCTCAGAGCCTGGATGGAGCCTGCTTTGGATTCTGTGTCTCCTATCTCTGCTCCTCCCCCACTCACATTCTGTCTCTCAAAACTAAATAAACATTAAAAAAATCTTTAAATCTGACAAATAATCCTACTTACAATAACATCAAAAATAAAATATTTAAGATTAAATTTAACCAAGAAGGTTAAAGGTCTGGATACCAAAAATTACAAGACATTGATGAAAGAAATTGAGTAAGTGGAAAGATATCACATGTTCATGGATCAGAAGAACATTGTTAAGATGCCATACTATCCAAAGCCACCTATGAATTGAATGTAATTCCTATCAAAATTCTAATGGCATTTTCCAAGTAAATGGAAAAAAAATCCTAAAATTCATATGGAACCTCAAAAAAAAAAAAAAAAATCAAATAGCCAAAGTAATCCCAAGAAAGATCAACAAAGGTAGTGGCATCACACTTCCTGATTTCTAACTTTATTACAAAGCTATAGTCTTCAAAAAGTGTTGTGGTGCCATAAAAACAGATACATAGAACAGAACAGAATGGAGAGCCCAGAAGTAAACCTTCATATATATGGTCAACCAATATTTGACAAAATACCTAAGAATTCTCAGTGAGGAAAGGATAGTCTTTTCAATAAGTTGTTTGGAAAACTAGATATTCACATGCAAAAGAATGAAATTGGGTCATTATCTTACCCAATTATAAAAATTAACTCAAGTGGATTACTTAAAGTGGACCCGACACTGTAAAAAATACTAAAATAAAGCATAAAGAAAGAGCTCCCTGACATCTGTCACAGCAGTAATTTTTTGGATATAACACTAAAAGTGTAAGCAACAAAAGCAAAAATCAACAAATGTGACTACATTGAACTAAAAGGCTTCTGCATCCAAAAAAAATGAAAAGGCAACCTACAGAATAGTAGAAAAATATTTGCAAACTATCTGACTAGGGGTTAATACAACTCAATAGCAGAAAATCAAAAACAAAAAACCCAGCCAACCACCCCCCCCCAAAAAAAAACAATCCAATTTAAAAATGGGCAGAGGACAAACATTTTTTCCAAAAAAGATATCCAAATGGCCAACAGATAAATGAGAAGATGCTCAACATTAATAATTACCAGGGAAATGCATATCAAGACCTTAATGCAGTATCCCGTCACATCTGTTAGAATGGACATTTGTCAAAAAGATAAGACATGTATTGGCAAGACCATAGAAAAGGGAATCCTTGTGCACCATCGGTGGGAATGTAAATTGATACCACTGCTATGGAAAACAATATGGAGGTTCCTCAAAAAAATAAAGGTAGAACTAGGATATGATCTTCTGAGTATATATCTTAAGGACATGGAATTACTGTCTCAGAGATAATTGTATCCTTATGTTAATTGCAGCATTATTTGCAACAGCCAAGACATCAAAACAATGTATTCATGTGCCAATAGAAACTTAAAGAAGGTGTATACACACAATGGAATATTATATAGTCATAAAAGTAGGAAATCCTGACTTTTATGACAATACAGATGGAACCTGAGGGGATTAGACTAAGTGAAATAAGTCAGACAGAGAAAGACAAATATTGTATGATCTCATATATGGAATATAAAAGAGCCAGTCCCTGGAAATAGTACAATGGTGGTTGCGAAGGGTAGGAGAGGTGTGGGGGGGTGGATAGGAAAATCTTAGAGTGTGCATACTTCTGGCTATAAGGTTAAGAAGTTCTGCGATCTAATGTACAGCACGGAGACCATAATAAATAGTAACATATTATAAACTTGAAAGTTGATAAGAAAGTAGATCTTAAGTGTTATTACCACTACCAATAAAACAATAATGGTAATTATGTGAGGGGATAGAGGTGTGAATTAACCTTATTGTGGGAATCATTTTGTAATATACACATATCTCAAATCAAATACTCCTTCAACTTATGTATTAATGACCTATATGTCAATAAAGCTGGGAAAAAACTTTGTCAAATATAACTTCTTTGTAAAACCATGTATAAACATGTCTGTATTTATAGTATCTGGCCATGTATTTTATACTTTGGCTTTCAAATTTATTTATTTTTTTCTGTTAGTTCCTAATGGCCCAGTATAGCCATGCTTAAAATAATCTGCTTTACCAAAGTCACTCAGGATTCTGAAAAACCAAGTAATATAAAAGAATCTATGATGAAAAGTTTTTTGACACCTCTCCTACAGATTCCAGATTCTTCAGTTTCCCCTTTTAGTTCTACAATTAGTATGGCAACTCTAGTTAAATCATATACAACTCCATTTGAAGCAACATCGTAATTTTTCTTAAAATACCATTTTCTTCTGTCTCATTCTCCTAATGTTTAGCAATACCTTAAAAATATGAAATGGTAGTTGTTAGGCTTTCATTTTTCATAACATGACATTTTTGACATTATCTTTTAACACACTATTTTGTACAATGTGCATATTAAAGACTTTGCTTTTCTTCAATTCCTCTCCGGACCTCAACGCCCTTTCCCATCATCTCCCTAATCACACCTTTGGTCAGCTGATGTCTTACATTCTCAGCATTGTAAGTGGTTGCATTCAATCCTGTGACTTGAAATAGTACCCCCAGCTTTCTTCGTAGGTTGGGTAAAAAGTTGATAATGTTGAAGAGTATTTATGTTCCTACAGCTATGGTGTGAAGATATATAGATACTGTTCAATGACAGGCCAGGTAGATTAAATTCTTTCTTTAGGATGTTACAGCCTGTAGGATACTAAAGGATGTTTTACCATTAAGGTCAAATGAATTATTTTTTAAAGACACTATTGATTATTTAAAATCATCTTAGTTTATAACAGATTCAGATCATGCATTTTTTGAGCAATATTCATAACTTGTAATTTTCTCTTTTGTGTGATTTTTATTATATGCCTAATCAAAACAAAACAACAACAAAAAACTTTCATTTATGTCTTATACTCCTCTATGGTTGAATTTACTTTTTACCCTGGAAACTTTTTATTGTATGTAAAAAAAAAAATAATTAGCTATTCTCTTCTTTCTATAATGTTGATAATGTTTTACAAACCAGGACTCATTTGTTTAAGAAGATGTAATGAGGAGGTTGTCAAAAAACACATATTTAATCAACAACTTCAAAAAAGTAGAGGGAAGCCAAAAAATATTGTTAATATAAAAGGCCAGAGAAGATGATTTCTGAAATCATATCTACCTTGCACTAAAGTTTCTTAGAATTGTTCATCATGAGGATCTGGGCAACTCTAACCCAGAGTAGCTACGAGAGGTGAAAGTTGTGCAGTCTGAGGGGAAAACACATACACAAGGCTTTTGCTTGTTTGTCTGTAAGTGAAAGGAGAACTGGAAGGAGAGGCAGAGGACCAAATCCAAACCCAAAGACAAGAGCAATAGAAACAAAAAGAACCCAAAACAAAACCAGAAACAATTTGAATACTTTTGTAGAAAAGAGAATATGCTTATATTTTTGTGTATAATCTAATTTCCCTAAAGGTTTCTCTCCACAACCACCATACCCCCCATTTTCAGTTCACATGATTAAGGAAGATAAAAATATAATCAATCAATATTTAATTTAAAAACCAAACAAAAAGTTAAGAGTAGGTAGCAAAAGAAAATTAAACATTTTAGATATATGTATTTGTGTGTGTGTGTGTGTGTGTGTGTGTGCGCAACTATGTAATAAAAATAATTCTCATAGTTTAGTTACAAAAAAATTTATACTTTTTTTTATAACAAAATAGACAGTTACTATGGGTAAAATGTTCATTAACATCGAATCCCTGAAGAATACATGTAAAGTTTTATCGTTTGGAATACAAACAACTGTGTGGAATTTTGGTTTCTTGTTTGGTTTTCTGCAGGGGAGAAGCAGCAGTTTTCTTCTGTTATTACCAAAAAAGTTAACCCATTTACTTCTTAGCCACTTCAGGCGATTACTTAATAATATAGTCCACTTCTAAACAGTACCTTACTAAATCCGACCCTCTTAGTTCTGAAGCAGTAATAATGATAGCTTCATTTGATTGGGTATTTATTCATTTCTTAGTCTTTCCTTATAGCTTCTGGTTGCTGTGGTCCAATACTCATGAACTATCAAAAGATGTTCTGTTGGCAGATACCTCACTTATGCACATAAAAAATGAATACCAAGGAGTATTATTAAAGCACTGGATTGGATATTATCACATATTCAAAATGAATGATCCAGGTAATATTATCAGTAATAGTTATCTAAGAAAATCAGCAACAACTCCTACTCCTTCCATTGCTACTCTTTAGTGGCAACATTACATACTGGGACTAGAGGCATGGAAGAATCATAAATAGCTGGCATTACCTATAATTGCAGATATACTTTGACAAATTTTACTCACAAATCCGTTTTATAAGCTCTTTACAAATTGAAAAAGCTTAAAGAATTGAGGTTGGCCTTTTTATTCTATCACTGTCCATCCTCCATTAGAAGTTGATACTAAAGACAGAGCAACAGAAGAATAGAGAAAAGCAAAAGCTAGAAAGATCAACCTAATCTAATCTGTTAACTATAGGAATATTAGTAGAGGAAAATTTTGTCTTGGAGGTTGAATGATATAAATATATTTATCAGTCTAAATGAATTCTGTTAATTTTCTAGATAATCCTCTACTCTCTTGCTTCCCTTTTCATAGCAGATAAACGGAAATGAACTGCTTAGGAATAGAATAAGGTAGCTTTGGGTTTCTACATGAATGATATCTTTAAATACTGAGTATCCTATTTATAGTAGTTTAGATAAAAACCTCACTATCCCTAACACTCATTGTGTTCCTTTGGAAGAAATAGACTTTTGGTTTCTGGAAGGAATCCAAGTTCTTGACTTGAAAGAAAATTTATCAGGTCTCAAGTAACTCTTTAGTCACCTGGTTGTACCCTCCTGTTTTCAGATTGAAATGTTTAGCATCAAGCTTAAAAAACAAAATAACAAAAACAAAACAAAAACCCTGAATTATAGTGTTTGTTGATTTTCAAAGTGTAAATACTCCTACCATGGCCAAAAATCAAGCTACTGATGTAACGTCAATGAGTACAAAATTTAGGAGAGATGTCTACAATTCTCAGACAGAACCAGCACTGGATGGTTCCTTAGAGCCATGCATTCTTTGTTTAAAAATACTCATAGGAGGAGATCTGTTGTGGCTTGTTTTTTCTTAAATATCAGAATAGTAGAGCTAATTTTAGAAGAGCCAGACACATGATATCCTAAAGGTACTCCTAAATTAAGTTGAAATGTAGTAGGATATGACGGCCATTACACTGTGCCTATTCTCCAGCAATTATGAATGAGATGGCAATCCATGTACCACGTATCTGCACAGAAAATAACAAAACATACTTGTGGAAGACTTGGAAGTTTTTTTGTTTGTTTTGTTTTTAACCTTCACTGACATATATGGATACTGAGTCCAGGTGGGGTCAAATGACTTATTCAGGGGTTATGATTTTAGGAATGGATTTTTTAAAATAGTTGATAAGTTCAGTACTTTACCAAACTTCCTAAACCTTTTTCTTTAAGTAATATGTGTATTTTTATATATTTGTATATATTTTATACATTTATACATGTTTATACATTTGGTTTCATGCATAGGAATAACCTTAGCAACCCCCAAAGATTTATACAGATAGGATCAGAAACCATGATGTCATAGAAGTTCCAATACTATGGTGTTGTTCTTACAGGATTGGGGAAGGAGGGGGATGGATTTGCAGACGAATGTCTGCATTAATTTCTCTGTATATCTGTCTGTGTTTAGTTGTATTGAAGGAAATGAGGCAGCTTAGGAGATTCATTGATTCGTTCATCTCCTACATCTTCTAGATGAGGAAACTTAACATCTCATAGTCTTTACTATTGACAAATTGACATCTGACATTAATCTTAGATTATTTATAAACATTTTTGCTTACATTTAGTCTCATTGACCTTCTCACTCTTTAACCCCTTACTATAATATTTTACTTAAACTTACTGTAAACATTATCAGATTGGCAGCCAGGGTGGCCTGATATGCAGAATACTATGGAGGTAGTTACTAGAACACAAAGTTTCTAGGTACAAGATATACAGGTGGCCAACAAGAGTACTGCTCAATCTATATAATCTAAAGAAATCATATATGCATAATCAGGAAGCTGGATTCAGCTGTATTGATAAAAAAAAAAATCCCTTGATTGGAGTTATCAGAACTCAGTTCATGCTCAGATCTAGGACCTACTGACTGAAGGAAAGACAGGATCCCCTTGAAGAAAACTGTTCCAACATCATAGAAGAAAACATAGAAGAAAACTGTTCCAACATCATAGAAAGGGCATATGGTAATCATTTACTTGGTCCCTGTCCAAAGGGACCTGTAGCCATTTTCTTAGTTAACATTAAGGAAAGAGAAATATCTACACAATTAGAGAACCATTGACACTGATACCTGGAGACTGAAGCAGCACATCATGACCTTCTTGTTGGAGTTATTGGAACAGCTGAGCAGATACAGGAAAAGCAATTAAGAAAATTCTACCCCAGTTCCAGGTCACAGTTGGTCTCCAGACTCATCTGGTGATTATTTTTCTTGTCACTGAAATGTTTAATTAGATGAACTTACATGGTAGTTGATACAACTCCCACATTGGTTCCTTGGCCTCTGGAGTAAAAGCTATCAGAATGAGGAAAGGTCAAGTTAGGAGGATTTGAAGAGATTAATACCACTCTTAAAGACTTGAAAGGATGAAATGTGGTAGTTCTCATAATATTCCCATTTAATCAGCCATCTGGTCCCTACAAAAACCAGGCAGATCTTGATGAATTACGGTAGACTACTGAACACTTAAACAAGTATTTGTCCTACTGCATCTGGGGCATCAGATGCCCTATCTCTGATAGAGCAATGAATACAGCTTCATGTACCTGGTATGCAACAACTCTGTTCTCTTCCACCCCCGTCAGAAAAAAGGATCAAAAACAGTTTGCATTCATGTTAGACCACAACTATGGCCTTGTGCTAAGGATATATTGAGTCTTATTCTCTCTGTCATAATATAGTCTGGAGGGGTCTGGATTACTTGGACAGGTCAATCCCCTTATGACTCATGTTAGACCAATTGAGCATAAGTGGCAAGAATGTCAGAGGCTTTGGTAAAATACAAACACTCCAGAAAATGGGAGATAGATCCTGTGAATATTTAGAAATCTGCCACATCAGAAAAGTTTTCAGAGGTCCTTTGGTCTGGGGCATGTCAGGGTATACCCTCCAAAAATAAAGGACAAATTATTGCATTTCATAACTTCCTCCACAAAGAAGGAAACATAATGCCTGGTAAGCCTCTTTGAGCTCTGGAGGCAGCAAATTCTATGCTTATGAATACGACTTCCCATTTACTGAATGACACAGAAATCTGACAGCTTATAGTGGGTTCCAGAGAAGGAAAGAACTCTTTAGCAGGTCCCTACGACCTGGCAGAATAGATACCTTTAGTTAGAAAAGAGGTTTCTGGGACTTAGGGCAAGCTTGTATGGGAGAATCACCACATAGCTCAGGTTTTGGAACAACATCATACCATCTGCCTCAAAGAACTATATAGAACTCAAAATATAGCTGTTGACATGCTTGGGGCTGTGATAGAAACAAGTCTCTGGGACATCAAACCACCAGGTGGCCCAAACTGCCTGCCCATCACAAGCTGGTTTCCATCACAAATCATAAAGTTGGATGTACCCAGCAGCTCTGGGAATAGTCATCAGTGGAATAAGAAGACACAAGTAAACACAACTAAGTTGCACAAATGTCCTAAACCACCATGTTATTATCTGTTGTACAAAACCTCTTTTTCAGCTCATGCGTATGGACACATGGGAATCTCTTATGAGTAAATGACAGAAGTGGTAATCAAAGAGAATAAAGCACTTTATAAGTTACAAAGTTCTCAGTAATAAAATTAACACTAGAAAAAAAAAGGTAAGAGTGTAAGTTTCATCCATTGACCCATCGCACCAGTGTGTGGATGCAAGCTGGAAATGGACTGCTGATTTGGACCCACACAGAGATGGGCCTTAAAGTCAATGGTGAAGGGAAATCCCTGTAATGCTCAGAGATTCAGGCAGTGTACAAAATTATCTACTTTATGCAAAGGTAAGTAGCCTGTACCTGGAAGTAGGAGTGCACAAAGACTCTGGCAATGGCAAGTGGTACAGTTGGTCAGGGCACTGGAAGGAGAAAAGCTGGGAGGTTGGGAGAGAGGAGAATGGAGAAGATAAATGTAGATAAGCATAAAGCATCATCTTTAAATCTGATGATAGTGCCACCAAGACAGCATCTACTATCAAATCAGCACCAAAAACAAAACACACCTAAACACACAGACTGACTCGGCCATTTGAGGTCAGCTAGATTCAGTCATCAAGTACCAGTAGTTATGCATCAGGAATGGAAGCTTATGTGGACCAAACATCTTACAATTCGATCCCCAAATGGTGATATAGCTACTGTCATTTTGAATGTACAACCTGCTATTGAAAGCAATGTTAAGCCATTAATACAGCAAAATTCCTCAAAGAATCCCACAGAACTATATTGAAACAAATATTTTCACTAGATACTTTGTACCATGGAAGTACCATTCTTGACTAGATGGATACATTTTCCAGCAATGGGTTTGCCTTTTCTGTCCACAAGGCTTTGACTAGCCCTACTGTCAGAGTGCTTGCATACTATTTGTTCGTAACATGGTAGAATACAAAATAATCTCAGACCCAGGAACTGAAAATGGGCATGGGATAACAGGATCCAAATGTCCTATCATATACTCCACCATGCCAAAATTGTCTGTTATAGAATGACCACTTGAAATTGGGGCGGAGAGGCTAGCTTGGAGAAGATAATCTGCATGAATGGGAGGGAACATTACTCCCAGGAACCCACTCTAGTTTTTACTTTTGGTTCCTGAAACTTTAAGCATTGTAAATGTAGTTCACACTAGATAATTTTTCAACTAGGAAGCACAGTTAGAGTCCCATTAAACTTTGAGCTAGGACTGCTGTCTGGTCACTTCATGGTTCTTGTTCTAAGAGCCAAGGAGGTAATCAGAGGAGTCAGCACATCAGCTAGAGTAATTGACCCTGACAGACCAGAAGATGTGTTATACAAGGCAATCAGCAAAGAGTATGTTTGGGACCCACATGATCAACTTTGGTATTCTACTTTTTTTTTTCCCTTGTCCAATTTTGACAGTAAATGAACAAGCTGAGTGCAGCCTAAAAGAGCATGGTGACCAGGTTCGTAGACCTATAAGAAATGAAGGTCTGGGTCAGCCTGCCAGATGTACAGAGACATTAACAAAGGGTGATTAAAATATAGAATGATAGTAAAGAAGAGAATCAATGAATATCAGTTGCAGCCTCAGGAATAACTACATTGATAGAGTCCATCCTCCGTATTAAAGAGCCTTCCTCTTGTACGTTTCTTCAGGAAAGAGACCAACTGGAATCTCTGAGGTGTTCTTAGATGGGGTGGATTTAGGATATGAACCAAGTAGATCTGAGAAGCATAGGATTGAGTTCCAGTGCATGCTTTCATAACCCACCTGCATCCCCACTCAGGGACAACACACTCCTTTCCACAGCTGCTGAGAGTGCTGGCTCCTTATAAGCCACAGCTGGGTCCAATTCTGGGTGTAGTCCTCAGCTAGGAGAAGTTGCCTTAAGATTTGCCTCCTTCCTGATGCCATGCATCACAGAAGGACTGGTTAATACAGGGTCAAAGACCCCACCTCTTTGTTTTCATTTGGGAAAACTCTGAAGGGTCATCTCAGATCCAGAGCCTCCTGTAGGATTGACTCAGGCATCTTTTGCCAATGCAGAGTCACTCCTCCCTCTGTCCAATTCTGTTCCCTCATTCTCTTACAGCTGTTCCCAAGAGCACTTTCCAATAAATCTCCATCTCAGAATAGATTCTTGGGGAACCTGACACAAGACAGTGCCCTTTTATTTTCTTGTAACATTTCCATTTTCCTAATTTATCTCAACTCTATTCCTGTGGAGCTAACAGATCTAGTTGTGCTTGTCCCATAAACTTTTCATTTTAAATTGTCTGCTTTCTGGCTTCTTCATCTGTCTTCCCTTCCTTTTCTTTCTAATGGCCCCAACATACCTGGACTTTCAAGTTGACATCTCAATGATGTAGGGGCAAAGTTGAGACCTTTGCTAAAAGCAGCTTTTTATTAAAGCCTTGTGATATTTCACCAGGTTAGAATACCATTACAGGGAAGTGTTACATTGATTTATACACTCTAGGGAAAGTACTTGGAAGAAAGCCTTACCTGAAGGGAGGACTTCAGCAGGAACCAATAAGATAAAAATGCCACTATCTGAAACTTCCTTTTCATTTTTTTCTTTTCAATCTTTTTTCAAAGTAGTTTTTTTTAACCTTCCATGCACAGCAGGTCAAATATTCAACTATCTATTCTAGAAACTTTATTTCTCCCCCTGCCCCCAACATCCAAGCCTCAGTAGATTTTAGAAATTCAGTGAAGTAATATATACAAGCATTCACTAACTTAGATTTGCATTTTTTTTTTTTTTACCCTTTAGGGTTGCTGCTTTCTCAGCACAGAAAATACTGCGATTTGATTTTAGTTTATCTATTCAGTCATTTGATTTAATCAAGTACAATAAATGAAGAATATTGAAGGTTAAACTGGTTTGCCAAAAATATCAAAGAGAAGCTGGCAAAGTTAGAAATACACATAAAATACAATAACGATTCTTTAAAAGATTGGCACCAACGGACTGTAAATAATTTTAGAGTTTTTTGAACTTTATTTTCTGCTATGTTGGCCACACAGTGTCATACTCTGTACCCTGCAGAGTTGATTTGAGATGGAGGGACCCTGTGCTTCAAAAGCAGCTTTGTTCTTCCAGCAGCTCTGCCTCTGACAGAATGGAATGAGAAATCTTTGTTTCTGCATCATAGATGTGCTATTGTTCTTTTTGTCATAGATAGGTGATGTGATGCTCCAATGATACATTTCTAACCACCTTGGTGTCCTCGGTTGAGCAACTAATTTAGCTTCTCTGCACCTCTGTTTTCTTATCTACATAATGAAGAATCCAGGATAGATTTCTGAGTCGTCACCTCAAGCTCACACACATACACAGAACGTAGAAGACACATAAAGGGATTTCATCAGTGCTGGGAACCTAATAAGTAGTCAATGAATGCTAATGTTTACTATTATTATTGAATGAATGGAAGCTTTTACAAAACAGCTATAATAGAAATTATCAACCAAAAGTGGATTTGAAAAATTATGACACCATGAAAAGAGAAACTGAAAATTCTGATTGATAGATGCTTATCACATGAATTTTAAACTTTTGATTTTTATGAAATAGATGTGAAAATATAATGTAGGAGATCAGATTTAAGTACATAAATGTATAATTGAAATGCCCAAATGTGTAATTCCTATGTTTCAATAAGATCATGCAAGAATGTTGTGGGAGCCTTGGGGTCCAAAGTATACTGTGATCTAGGAGGTCTTTCAACAAAAATTTTAAGGATGCCTATGTAATATCAAATACCTAATGCTCACAGAACATGAGTTCAGAATAAAACTGAGGTTAAGCTAGACAAATAGCTTCTCTTTGCGTATTAATTTTTTTAATGTTTATTTTTGAGAGAGAGAGAGAATCAGCAGGGGAGGGACAGAGAGAGATAGATACACAGAATCTGAAGCAGGCTTCAGGCTCTGAGCTGTCAGCACAGAGCTGGATGCAGGGCTTGAGCTCACAAATCACGAGATCATAACCTGAGCCGAAGTCGTACTCTTAACCGACTGAGCCCCTCTTTGCTTTTTACTTATAAACCTACTCCTACCATAGAGTCTCCAGAAACGTGATATCGAATTAGTTGACTGCCAGATCATTCACTCTATGATTTATAACCCCCCCTGCTGATGCTCTAGTATCAATCAGAAAAATGATGAACCAGATGGGTCTTTATCAAAGTTCCCTGCAGGCCAACGAATTTCACACTTTTTCAATGAGGAAGGAGAAATCAATTTCAGAGAAATAAACACTTGGAAAATACACAACACAAACACAATCACAAACACAATCTAGTTTGATTGTAATATGAACATTTTATAATTATTAAACTTGTAAAACTAGATGGCACAAAAGTATTTATAAAAATGCTCAATGTGGGTAACCGGGTAGCTCAGTCAGTTAAGCATTTAGTGTTTGGTTTCAGCTAAGGTCGGGATCTCATGGTTTGTGGGTTCATGTCCTACATGGGACTCTGCACTGACAGTGCAGAGACTGCTTGGGATTCTCTCTCTCTTTCTCTCTGCCCCTTCCCTGCTTAGGCTCTCTCAAAATAAATAAACAACAACAACAACAAAGCTCAATCTTATTCTAGATAAGGATTACCATAATCTTATTGCTACAAAATATTCAGTATTTTTACCTAACATTTTATCTTCTATGGACAATGGATAACAATTTGACAACTAGTCAAATATTGTCTTGGGGCACCCGGGTGGCTCAGTCGGTTGAGTGTCTGACTTCAGCCCAGGTCATGATCTCACAGTTTGTGAGTTCGAGCCTCGTGTCGGGCTCTGTGCTGACAGCTCAGAGCCTGGAGCCTGCTTCAGATTCTGTGTCTCCCTCTCTCTCTGCCCCATCCCCACTCATGCTCTGTCTCTCTCTGTCTTAAAAATAAATAAAACATTAAAAAAATAAAAAAAAACACAAATATTGTCTTAGTGTGCCAACAGTAATGTATGGAAGTAATAAGATATTCGACACTTCTATCATGCTGGGCTGAGCAAACTTAGGCAAACTTATCTAGACTCTTCTTTCCTTTTCTTTATGATTACATTTCTAATATTAGTCCTCCTTCAGTGATTCAGTCATTCCATAAACATTTACTGTTTTTGCTCACTACACTAGTTATCTGTGGTTGCTGTGACAAATTACCACAAAGTTAGTAACTTTAAACAACAGAAATTGATTCTCTCACAGTTCTGGAAGACTCAAGTTTGAAAGCAGGTGGCGGCAGAGTTGCTCCTCTCCAGAGGCTCTAGAGACTGTATTCTCAGCCTCTTCCATCACTGGTGGCTGCCAGCATTCCTGGCTTGTGACTCAGTCACAAGTGACTCAGTCTCTGCTTCCATCTCCACGTTACTTCTTCCTCCGTGCATCTGTGTGAGCTCCTCTTTCTCTAATAGAGACGCTTGTTATTGGGCCCACCTGTGTAATCCAGGATGCTCTCATCTCAAGGTCCTTAACTTAATTACTTATGCAAAGACCCTTTCAAATAAGTTCATATTTACAGGTTCCAGGAGGTTACAAATCTTTTTTTTTTTTTTTTTTGAGGTGGGGAGAGGTCACCATCCAATTCACCAATATTTGCCAAGTACTAGGCTTGAATGCTGTGACTACTTTCAGGGAAACAGGCATGATCTTAAAGCTTGTAGAAGGCAGGTTAGTTGCTGCAAGTACTTTGGAAATTAGAAAATATCATTGGAAGAGCCTGGGCGGCTCAAATTGCTTAAGCATCTGACTCTTGATTTCGGTTCACGGTTGAGATCAACACTGTGTTGGGCTTTACACTGACAGCGTGGATCCTGCTTGGGATTCTCTCTCTCTTTCTCTCTCTCTTTATCTCTTTCTCTCTTGCCCCTCCCCTGCTTACATGCTCTTTCTTTCTGTCCCAAAATAGATAACTTAACTAAAACAAACAAACAAAAAAAACACTGTAAAGGTGGAAATTGTTATTATCCCTTTAAAATTATTATCTCCATTTCTCTTCCTGCTTTTTGCCTCAGTATGCTAATAAGAGAAAAAGAATTGGACATGACACCAATGCTACTCTTCATTTGTGACTAGAACACATGTTACAGAAAGCTGATCAATAATAGGAAATTACCTGGGAATAACTGAAGGAAGCATCAATCAGAAACACATGTTGATGAGGATGTTTTCCAAGTAGAATAAAAATAGGGGTACTTAATATGGCATGATTTGACCCAAAGACAAATTTGTAAATGAATGAAGTTTGGTTAGGAAGTTAACATCCTCCCCAAATGATGCCTTAATTACATTGTCATTACAGATTATTTTTTTTGTGTCTTTAAGGAATCTTGTTATAATACACCTTCTCTTGCCTACCTGAAAAGTTCTGGAAAGGATAATAATGCTTTACATATTTGCTACTAACACTTGGGAGAAAATAGTTTTGTTCCTTGATTTTCAAAGTGTGTTCCACAGATCAGCAGGATCAGCATCACCCAGTAGCTTGTTAGAAATGCATAATCAGGCTTCACCCAGACCTACCAAACAGGTCTGTACATTTTAACAAGACCCCTACTAAATAGTATGTACACTACATTTTGAAAAGTTAATTATATCCTTTCCAACTAGTGCAACATGTTGAAACAAGGCATTTGGTAGAGTAGTTCTCAAAAGGTGGACTGCAGGCTTACGTTCATTTATGACAAGGGTCACCGGTATGTGACAAAATAAGGAAAATATATTTATTCAGTGAGTTTTGTGAAACTAAACTTACCCAATTTAAAGAAATATTTTTTATTCTGATAGTAAGAATTTGCAAATATTTTTAAAATTTCTTTTATGAAACGATGGTGTAAGATGGTCATATGCAGTATGCACGCATGGGTGTGTGTGTGTGTGTGTGTGTGTGTGTGTGTGTTTAATCCTGTATTTGCAAAATGGATTTGACAAATAACCACAGTGTATTTTTCTTTTAAATTATTGACCCATAAAATCCCAAAGTGGTATGGATAGATGAGCTACTGAAGAGAAGCATGGAGTTAGAGGGGTAGGGTAGCAAAGAATTTTTCTTTACATTTTCTCTTAACATTTCCTGTCTGCCTGACCCTAGCCCCTTAGACTGTACCTCTTTGGAGAGACCACACACACAAAGCCTGGCAAATTACCATACTGCCACTTGGTTTGGGAGTACTATTTTATAAGCTCTTATTTATACTAGAAATGGTTACAAAACACAGTTCATCCCATGAGCTACTGAAAAATGTCTTTGGAACTAGTAGACTATGGTGTGGAAAGCACTCTTAAGTTCTAGGATTTTCTCAGAAGGAAAATATCACATGTCCATATCCACCTAATACCCCTTTGGCTGTTTGAAAATAGAAGTCCCTGTTCTAACCTTACACTTTGCTTCAGAGGTGGCTCTATTTCAGTTATCCTGCATCAATATTGACATGTTAAAAACATTAAAATCTTGATGATCACCTCACACCAGTCAGAGTGGCTAAAATGAACAAATCAGGAGACTATAGATGCTGGCGAGGATGTGGAGAAACGGGAACCCTCTTGCACTGTTGGTGGGAATGCAAACTGGTGCAGCCGCTCTGGAAAACAGTGTGGAGGTTCCTCAAAAAATTAAAAATAGATCTCCCCTATGACCCAGCAATAGCACTGCTAGGAATTGACCCAAGGGATACAGGAGTGCTGATGCATAGGGGCACTTGCACCCCAATGTTTATAGCAGCAGTTTCAACAATAGCCAAATTATGGAAAGAGCCTAAATTTCCATCAGCTGATGAATGGGTAAAGAAGTTGGGGTTTACTTATATAATGGAATACTACTTGGCAATGAGAAAGAATGAAATATGGCCTTTTTTAGCAACGTGGATAGAACTGGAGAGTGTTATGCTAAGTGAAATAAGCCAGGCAGAAAAAGACAGAGAAAGACCATATGTTTTCACTCATATCTGGATCCTGAAAAACTCAACAGAAGACCAGGGGGGAGGAGAAGGGGGGAAAAAAGTTACAGAGAGGGAAGGAGGCAAACCATAAGAGACTCTTAAATACTGAGAATAAACTAAGAGTTGAAGGGGGGTGGGAGGGTGATGGGCATTGAGGAGGGCACCTGCTGGGATGAGCACTGGGTGTTGTATGGATACCAATTTGACAATAAATTTCATATTAAAAAAAAAAGTTAAAATCTCACCTGAAACTAATGTAACATTGTGTGTCAACTACACTTAAAAAAAAAATTGTAGTTTAAGTGAATTAAGCATATGGCTATTTCCATATGCTTCTTTTTTTTTTTTTTTAAGTTTTTATTTAAATTCCAGTTAGTTAACATACAGTGTTAACACCCGGTGTTCATCACAAGTGCACTCCTTCATACTTTTCATTAAAAAAATTTAAATGAAGACTATGTAAATATATAACATTTCTTCAAAAGTATACCGTGAAAGATATATAAGGGGAGGTGAAAAGTTAGAAGGTCCTTGAAATTGAATATCATAACATTTGTGCATTCTTTGAATAAACTAGTGACATTTAAGATTGCTAAATTAACATTTTATTTTTTTTTCTGAAGCAACTCAGTGATTCTAAAGGCAAAGTCCCAAGCTATTTCCCTTTTTCCACAAACCCCATTGTTTCTAATGTAAATGTACACTATGCATTCATTAATTAAAGGTTAGTCTATGACAGATTCTTTTCTAATTTACCAAAGATCAGACCTTTTAATCATTAAGACAAGCATGTTATTTAGTAAATAAAAAATGCTTATGGATCAAAGACCAAAAAAACTAAGTTTGGAAAATTATTCCTACACAGTGTTCTTACAAATAGTTAATGCTCCTTTTTTAAAAAAATAAAATTGCAAACAAAACACAAACACATGGGTAAATAAATATTTGATCTTTCTTAGCACTTGCATCTTATAATTAATAGTGTGATGGGATTTTAAATGTTAAGGAAATAACAATTTGCCATCAACAGGGATGGGAGAATTTTGTTTATTAGTTTAGCGTGATTCAATTTGTGAAAATGTGCTTCATTGATCTTTGCAAAAGAACTTTAATTGGAAATGAATATCACAATCTATTTGCCACACCAATAAGCCCAAGTTGCTGCAGTTCATTAAGTACTACACCTGCTATTTAACTTTCCATGGGGAGAAAAATCCCTGATTTAATACATTTAAGGGTGGCTAGGTGGGAGCTCAAAAAACAGGAGTTTTAACTACTGTATTTCTCTACTCAGCAAGTTGTTAAAATATGCTCATATTCCCTGCTTGAGATCAATATGACCTAACACTGATCTGGATATCCCTTTTAAAATATACAGATATACATTATTTTTTAAGTACAAATGTAATCCATTTAAATAGCAGTCTTTTAAAAATCTCACAAATAAATGAGGAAAGCACATTTTTTAACAGCAATGCACACAGGAGTTGCCAGAACACCCTTTAAAAGCAATCTGAAGCTCAGTGGGTGAGGAGAGGAGGAGAGCACAGGACAAAGAACAAGCTTTTTGTATTAGTATAAAAACCATAGGACAGATACTAAATAAACAGTATCAACATCCACCCTCAACAGGACAGATATCCTTCAACAAATAATCAAGAAACAGCAGTCAACAATAAGCAACAAAGTGCATGATAAATTCCTTAGATGAAAGAACTAAAAATAATGGACTGAGTGCCTAAGAAAGACTTCACGGCTTTTAGTTATCCGAAAAGTGAATTCTCACATCAGTCAGTAACTTGGATTTGTAGGGACTCTCCATGCTTAAGTTTTAAACAAAACTAGAGCCATGGACTTGGTCCCCACATGAATCAGTCAGTACTGTCTTGAAGCAGTTTGGACTCCAGGCTGTAAGGTGACTGATTAACACCTTTTCCCCTGGAAATGTTAACTTGCAGTGTGTAATTTTAATTTTTACAAATAATACCTAACACTTTTCTGGTGGCAGATGAAGTGGGAGGGTTAAGAATATTTCAAATTATTATATTTTAAATGTTCACTAAAATTTATTTAAATTTTTTAGACCTACATGGCCCTCTATCTAAAATATGTTCCAACTTTCTCTAAAACTATAGAAAATGTAATTTATTTTTTGGAAATATACCTTGCTATCAATTTTTCTGTGATGTATTTTTTACATAAGGTGAGGCATTTCTGTATGCAAATTAGAAATGAGATTTTAGGTGTTCTCCATTCCAGTTAATCAAAGCAATTTGTCTCTTTCAAAACAAATTAATCAATGTATTTAACAAACATGGGTACCATTTTCTCAGAAGACTTCAAGATGAGGAAGGGGGACGCAAGGAGGATACACAGATAAACCAGATGAATTAACACTTGGGATGGTTTTTAAAATGTGGCACCTAGTTTTCACTTCAGAGCAGTGAAATCAGAATTTGAGGAGAGAATGTCAGGGCATTTGAATTTCTTGAAAAATGCCCTACGTGATTTTAATGTACAGCCAGGGTTGAAAATCATTGGAGGAGTGTAAGAGACAAACTGAAAACACATAATTACAAATCAATGTGGTAGCAGAATTGATAAAAGTATATACAAGACAGGGAAAAAACCCACAAGGTTATTTTTCTGATAACTCAGGACAGCTGGGTTTGGAAGAGATGAACAGGAGGTTGTTAGCTCTTGCTTTACACAACTCTGTATACATCCATTTATTTCAAAAGAACAGGTGTTACTTCTGAAACTTAAAAGCCAGCTCTACCTTAGGAAGTTTGAAATAGCAATAATGTATCCACAAAGTATTACAGAAGTATAGGAAACAAACCCAGCTAATCCAGTTTGGGGGGCTGGGGTCATAGAAGGCTTTCTAAAGGAAACACATTATCTTAAGGATAGGTGGAATTATTTGGGCCCTTTCCCTATTAATCAATTTGAAAACTCCTTTTAATTTTTTGTTGATATTTACACAAATATTAAAAAAATAGCTCATTTGTAGCATTTATTTGATTTCCAGAAATATTACAGTTTAATAAACAGCATTATATTCTAATAAACAAAACTATGTCCCATATTTATTATTGGAATTTATATTAGTACTTCTGTACATTCAACAATGGTCTAAAATAATTAGGATAAATGTAATTCATGACATTTACTTTTTTGTGTGTGATGCAGTGCTTTTACGTGGATTAAAGCATTTGGGTAATAGATCAATTTAACCTACTGAAGGGAAGAATCAGGGCCACCACCTTTGACTGTGTAGGTTTGAGCAGCCATGCTTGGTATCCCTAGGTAGAACTGTGCCAAGAACCATGATTTTGCAAGTATTAATATCAACAAGGAATGCTTGCTTTATCATCTACTTAAAATCTTACTAATATCTTCACTAGTCAAATGGTTAAATATTCAATCATTGTTCATGCAAAATTTCTGGTGGGATAAAAGATTCCAGGCTCAGATGGCCTTGCCTGGCTATTTTAACCCTCATTGATCTAGAGGTCTCCTTCATATATACCACATATACTATAAACCAGAACTAACTGGGGTTATTTTCAGCATCCATGTTTATTCCTATTTGTATTAGTATTAACTCCGTGCCTGGATTCCTTTACAGAGGGAGGTATATTTCCTACATGTTAGGTTTTTAGGAAATGTTTGGCTGGCTTGATTATAAAACTTGTGTAAGATGGGAAATTTCATGTTTATTTTTATGTGGGACTGACCATCTTGTCTAGCTTGGCTGTCACAGGGAAAGGAAAGAAAGCAACACAACCTTTTTAAAGAGACGTATAAGCTAATAAAATAAAATGAAATCTCCATTTCTGTGATTGTTTCCATCACCCAGCCTTGGCCACAGAGTCAACTTCTGTCACTACTTCCTACCACCACCTAGCTTTCCATATATAATCCTCCATTATTTCCTATTGTTATTCTTTTCTAATGGCTCCTTCTGCCTGAGTCATTTCCTTGGTTTAGGAGTTTATTTCTTCCATTTGAACCATGCAGTGTTTCACTAGCTGATTCTCTGCCTTTAGTCTCTTTGCCTGTTTCAGTCTCCTGTCCTACACAATCCACACATTAGTCTCTCTGCAACTCTGATTTCTCTCTTTCACTACTCTATTGAAGCACTTCCTCTGGTTTTCTTAGTTCCTTAACGTAGAATCCAAATAATTTAGCCTAACATCAAGGAACCCCTCACAATCCAAACTCACCTGCATCGTTAAAATCTTTTCTCTACTTTGAAGCCTAGCTGGGAGGGGGAGGTGAAGGAATCAGTCATCCAAAGGAATTGTCATAGCTGGAATTGTTTCAAAATTATATTAGGTATATGTCCACTTAAAGGTTTCTAGCAACATAATGAGAGTGCTTTAGAAGAAACAATGTAAAAAGCAAGATTTTACTATAAGGAAAGATGAAAAAGATCGGCATCTTTTTAATTGCTCATAATTTATCTAGCTCCTCGCCTCAGGTTTGCCTCTTCTTCAGATTCGGTTCTGGAAATACCTATGACAGGAACTCTCTGCGAGTCCAGTAAGTCAAGTCAGTGTACTTTGAAGGCAAGATGCCTGTTCCTCCCTTTGCCTACCCCACTTGCAGACTTTAAAATACTACCCTGCTACATTAGATCTGGTCTAAATTCTGAGCTGCCACGGAGCCTGATAAATAGTCCACAAGTGCAGCTTCTGGGAGAGTCAATGAGATTATTTGAGGAGTGGGGTCAGGGAAGTGAATCAAATCTTCCATTATTTCTTAAGTTAAAAGTCTTGTTCTCTAACATTTGTTGTTTCCTGCTTCTGTGAGTAGAATAATGATTCCTCCAAGTATGGCAGATCAATCATAATCGGCACAGAAGTACGTATTCTCAGGTGCCATGTTACTGCATGCATCAGATATTTCCAGATTTGTGGCAAGTAGTAGTCGCCTGTCAGATGCTGATAAATCCTGGGATCTGATAATGTCTTACAGCCTAAATGTCTTCTAAAAGAAACACATGCCTAGTAATTAAGAAATATACCCAAATTATATGAATCAATCACCATCCTCCCTCAAAAACTTTCTAATTCTTTTTCTCTGACAGAACTCTGATTTTGTCCAGATGCTTAGAGGCTTTGTGTTTCAGGGGAAATGAAGGTTGGAAACTCCAAGCCAATTGTGGTAATTCCATTTTCTTGACAGTGATTGGTTTAGACAAGGACATGTGATATAATTCTGACTAATGATCTGTAAGAGGAAATCTATTGGGGAGAGTGGGAACATTTTCCTCAACTCTGAAAATGATAGCTAGGCAGAGATTTGCCACTTTTTTTTTTTTCTTCCCACTCTTGCACACAATGCCAGGAAACAGTGATACTAGAAAAGCAAAGTCAATGGAATGAGGGAGAGCGGGAATTTTGACGTTGTGAAACTGATGAATTAACTGACTCTGTAACTTCCCTACCTCTGGTCTACTTGTATTGTGAATTAATAAACCCCTTGTTTACATCACTTTAATAGTAACCACTGGGATAGTTGGGGTCTAAACATCTAAACTGTTCTAGAAATGTACTAATATGGGTTTGGAAATCTTCCGTCTTAAGTGACTGACAGGCATCTCTCAGAAAGGAGAATGAGTCAAGAGTTGTGCTCCCTTCATTTGGGAGACCCATTGTTCAGTTCACACTGTAACGGTTATATTTCTGGACTTGGAACATCTTTGATATTATAACATAGTCTGTTTTCAATGAAGCATGTGCTCAAATTACTTTTTATGTTAATGTTAATGACTTGTATTTTGTGGCAGGAAAATGAAGTGGAAAGAACGTTAGGGTAGAAGTCAGAACACTTGGATTCTTGTCCTATGTTGAAACAGTCTCTGTGTGACACTGGTCAGAAAATGTACCGTACTTGGATGTGGTTTTCTCAACAGCTAAGTCAGAGGGCTACACTTGAAGATCTCTAATGGAGTTCTGGCTCTAATTTTCTACAGTATGAACATACTTTCAATTTACATCCAGTAATCAGGAGCAGGAACTACAACTTGGGGTGTTTCTAACAAGGGGATGTTCTTTCTAGACTTTCTACTTTTTTGTTGCGTTATCTATCCATGCTTATTTCATTAAGTTCTGTTAATAATCTGATGAGAGCTCTTTTATTAATTAGTTTGGATTGCAGTGCTTCCTGTACAAGGTCTGGAAAAATCAGGCCTACTGACCATTTGGTGAAATGCTAGATATAGCACATGTAAGCTTGAAGGTAAGAACAAGAAGAATGGTTAAGATGTGGGCAGAATATCAGCTGCTTTTCAAGGTATTGGATGAGAGTCAGCTATGAGAATTTATATTATGTAACACTAATATAATCTTGAGACAAAATATCCAGTTGAACAATTAAAGAAAACTATTTTTATTCATTTATTTAAGATTGAGGGTCTAGAATGGGGTTTAGAGTTACATAAGTTAATGTAGGAAATATTTCCTTAAATATTTTTTTAATTCAAATTTCAGAGCCTACAAAAGTGGGGGTGAGGAGGAGAGATTTCTTCACAGTGACAGCCTTCAACTTTCATTACTGGTTCCTTGTTAAAAAAAAAAAAAAAAAGTCCCAAAAGTGCTAGTAGCAAAGCAGGCAAGAATAACAGTTTGTCATTGAATAGTAGCATGATAAGCAAGGGACTCCATCCCTAAATGAAAATTAGGATCCATAGTCAGGTACCTGATGATGAGGTTAAGAGAGTCCTTTGTTCAGCAGCCCATGGATGAGCCAGAATGCCCTCCCATCTCAGTCAAACTGCTTTTTATGTTATCTCTGACACTGGCTGCCTTTGCTAATAGGATTACTGCTGTGTTGCATTTCTAGTGCGCTGTTTTGCTTTATTGCAACTGTGCACAATAGACTACCTACAGAGGCACTCATTAAGCCACTTGGGATTCATAAGCTGGAAAGAAAATCTTCTTAAAAGAAAAAAAGAAGGTCAGAAGGGAACATGGTCACCAAGGTGACCAAGGCTAGTATAATAAAGAAGCTGGCTATACAGAAGACTACAAAATCAGTACAATCACCTCTTTGTTATTAATGCTCTGTGAAAAAACAAGCTAGTGAAGATAAATGACAAAACATTTCCAATCTTGTTTCATTCATCATCATCATTCAGTTAGAAGCCAGAAGTCCACAAAGTCTTGAAAAGTACATTTCCATATTTAAGTGTAAACAGGCAAAACCAATAAGAGAAATATTTATGCATGATTTGGTAAGAAGAAAAAAATATATATATTTACCTCAAGATAACCACATTGTCTCCCTAGATGGCCTTAGATTCAACATGAAATCACTCATGCTTTTACTCCTATTTGGAGGGCAATGGAGAACCTTTTTAATTTTCTAAACTGAGGTTGCGACAACTGAACCAACAAAAGGAAATAATAGTCTCTAAATCAGCTTAATGCGTTTAATAATAAATACAACTATTCACAAATTCAACAGCAAGCTTGTTTTTCAGAAATGTTGTTAACAGGTGGAAAGATGGGGGGTATAGGGCTGTATTCTTTGGTGTCTGCACAAAAGAAGCTACTCAAGATGGCAGTACCATTATCCTATCTCCTGACTGCTCCCACTGCTGCCTGCCCATGTACTGATGCTCCCCTCACTCCACTTTTAAATCTTCCTTTCTTGCTACTGAAAAACAGTGGGAAAAGATAGATGAAGTGAGGAATTGTGACTGGGAGATGATGGGCTCTGGAGCCTCCATCCACACAATTTTCCTTTAGGGTCCGCTCACAGTGTTACATCTTTTTTTTTTTTTTTTAATGTTTATTTATTTATTTTGAGAGGAGGGGAGTGGCAGAGGGGGAGGGGGAGAGAATCCCAAGTAGGCTCTGTGCTGTCAGGGTGAAGCCGCGGGGCTGCATCTCAGGAACTGAACCGTGAGATCATGACCTGAGCCAAAACGAAGAGTTGGATGCTTAACCAGCTGAGCCACCCAGGCACCCCTCCCTCTTTTTAAAATCACATTCTGTTCAACCTTCTTCACTATACATCAGGATAACACAGTAGCTACTTTCTTGCTTTATAGTGATATTCATTGTTTATTCCTCTTTCTGCATGCATGAATTTCCTATTGAAACAGCTCTCATGATACCCTTCTGCTCCACTGTTAGTTTTCTGGATGTTTCAGGTCTTCCATAATGTGAACCCAACCCAACACAACTATCATTTCCAAACATTTCCTAGCTCATCCCAACATGTGCCTCCTCTGGCTCAGTCAAATCTCTCTGGGTCTCCTGACCATTTCTTGTTCAGGTCTTCATTATGCTATTCCACTGCAATGGAATTTCTCTTCTTCCCACTTGAAGTTATCCTAAAAGCAGCCATCCTTCCAAATTCAACAAGATATTCAAGAAGATATGAAGTATCTTACTCAAGGTTTCACTAGTAAGTGTTAGAGGTTAGATTAAAGTCCAGAGACACTCTCTAGTCTTGAGTCTGTGCACCTGACTTAAATAAGTATTAAAACTAAAAATTCAAAATTGAACTTTAGGATTTTAGCCATATTTTAGAATTTGGGAGACAAATAAGTCAGCACTTAGTGTAAACTTAAGACTTCCCAAAACAATTTTAGAAATCCCAAATGAATAAGTATAACTCAATATTAATAAGGTCATCCATAAATTCTTACATTATGTAACTATTAACATAAATGGAACTTAAGAAGAAAAAATATTTAAAATATGTGAAAAATATTATTCATAGAATAGTATTGATTGCATTATTAAGGAAATGTAATCCAAGGCAAAATAGTTAACGTACTTATTTGTAGAAAGGAAATAAAATTACTTGAGCAAGTATTTGCTAATATTCAATCTATCCATTTATTATATAATAAAGTGGAATGTTAGTCATGTAATGTTGAGCCACAGGAAAAGTTGTAATACATTAAAAGTTATCAGGCCTAGATAAAAATATAACAACTCAAGTAGACAAATCAATAATGTCATTATGAGACAGATTTAAAATTGTTAGTGCATAGAGATATATTTAAATTAACAATAATCTCTTTACTTAAAAATTGTTATAGGTAGCTTAATAAAGGCAGAGATCATTGCCTAATAATATAGAAAAGCAAAAACAAATTTGGAAAAAAAAAACAGAAACAAACCTTAATCATATATCATGAAGTTCTTAAAAAAACAAGAACAACAGAAAAAACAATTAAATGGGGTGGTGGTGTCTGGGTGGCTCAGTCAGTTCGGCGTCCCAATCTTGGTTTCAGCTCAGGTCCTAATCTCATGGTTTTCAACATCGAGGTCTGTGTGCTGACAGTGCGGAGCCTGCTTGGGATTCTCTCTCTCTCTGCCTCTCTCTCTGCCCCTCTCAAACTCCTGCTCCTGTTCTTTCTCTCTCCCTCCCAAAATAAATAAATAAACATTAAAAAAACCCACATTAAATGATATGTTGCCATTTCTTGGTCATTAGCCCAGTATGGAATTCACATTTGACTGCTCATTTCAGGAATTTTATTTTGGAAATAAACAAAAAGTTCCTGGAAAAGAATCATAGATAGAGGAATTGGAAAAAAAGATCATGTGAAACAATAAAAAAGAAAAATTATTTCATTTGGAGACCTTTTAAACTAGTGAATGTTAGGGATAATCATCAGGAATAATGAAAAACTTTTCAAAATAGCTAATATTTATGGAACTCTTACACACCAAAGCTGTCACCTGCCTTATTTAAGCTTTACAACAAGGTTAAGTTTGGCATAACATTTCTCAATTTTACTAAAAATAAAATGACATTTTAGAGAAGTTTTCCCAAATATATCCAAATAAATAAAATGTAATTGAATTCTGGGAATCCTTTGACAGATGATAAGAGAAAGATCTAGGAGAAAGAAGCCCTTAAAATTACATAACAAGGGATTTAAAATTCACAAAGTTTTTTTCTTTTTTCAGGAATGCACATACTACTCTTAGTTTGTATAGCAAGTGTATATTGCACCATTCACAAATATTAGTGGTGATTCATTTTCTTGAGGATGACACTAATGTAGACATGTGATAGATTCAATTTACTTAAAGTAAATATTTGGTTTGACTTATCTTTTTTTTTAAAATATATTTTGTTTAGTTAAAAACATTTTAACGACAGTTTAGTCATTTAAAATTATGTAATAAGATATTTATAGGTAGTTTTATTTGTTTATTTATTTTCTGTAATCATGTTTTTTTTTATACTAAGTGATTTTTTTTTTGGAAAAAAAGAAAAAAAAAAGGTTGCTTCCATTTTCCACTTCACTTTGACAGTGATTAGCCCTGACTTGAATGCTTTGTCAGCAGGATCTGTCCCAACAGAAACGAAATGAGGTAATTTGCCTGAAAGCAAGAAATGCAAAGACTGTACAGAAATAGGGTCCTAATTATATTCCACTGTAGAAAACCTTTTGGTTAGAGTAACTGAATGATACTTCTGAAAAATAAGTATAAATCACTTTTATTGTAAGGATAGATTGCTGTTCAAGTCAAATAATAACCCAATGTCTTGGGCTCTCCATACATAAGGTGATAAAAGATCATTAGTGTGGATGATCAAATTTCTAGAAATCAAATCAATGCAGCTCACTAGGCTAGGACACACGGAGGGAGGCCAGTATATAGATTTCTGTCCATGAGAATTGAGACTTATAAGAGGATTAACCTAACCGGAAATGTCCTAGTCCTACCCTAAACAAATATGAAATGCAGAAACCTACGCTAAAGACTCAAAGGCAGGCCCTTGTACACCTTAAGGATACAACTAAACTTACCCAGGATGAAAATTATTTTCTCCATAGCCATTTGGATTCAAGTTATTAAAAGGATATAATGAGTTATCTTTATCTCTGCATGAAACCAAAGTACACATTAGTGCAGCAGGTGAATTTAGCAAGTGGTATTCAAATGCATAAATTGAGGCAGAATACATTTCTAAAAATCACTAACGTACCCGGGGAGGGCATTTCTTTTGTTTTTAACTTGGAAGCCTCTGACACGCAATTTTCAGTTCGGATTTGGGAGATTTATCATAACTGTTAAAAGATATGATTCACATCATTAAACATGATCATTTTCATCATAAAGGAAATGATTCACATACTAAAACCCATGTAAAATATTTTTTTCTTTGAATAATTTAACTTATTAGTATGGAAACACTTTTATTCTTGAAAGTTTACAATTCTTAATTTTTAAATATACACCATTGGTATTAATCTTTCTTGTGATAATTTCTGTTTCATTCTTTTTAATTAAGAAAAAAAGAAGAGGTATGTGAGGGCAGTTTTCACACTATCTATAAGTATACTATGTAGACTGAGAAGTAGAGTTGTGTATTTCAAGATGTCATTATTTCTTGGAGAAAATCACATCTGAACCTATCTAATTAAAGGGAAACTTTTAGAAAGATAAATTAACTGAAGATGGCTAAGGAAATGGTTTGAGAATGTATTCAAATTGGTTACCCTGGTCTGATATTACATACTTTCTTTTCCAATTAAGGGGAGCTTGGAGAAGGAGGGTATTCAGAATCCCTTAGGGATTGCTTATTGTGGGTAAGATGCAAAAATATATATACTTAAGAAATGCTAGTTGGAAAAGGGCATTTCATTAGAGAATGAAATAAGTTTAGAATTAAAAAAAAACTATATTCCTCATGGTATGGATATGAACAAAAAATTGGTTGTATAATAGAGCATGCATTGATTAAGTAGTTATCACACAGATTCACCAGTCATAAAATGTCCTGCCTACTTTCTCTTCTTGGATGCCAACTGCATGACTCGGCAGAAAGTGATGATGAAAACAGAGATTCTGATCTCATAATTGCAGTGAAGTGGTAGACCAGAGCACTATCTAGCATGGACATGAACTACCTCTTAATGCTAGATCTGGATGCCATCTTTTTATCCTCAGCCTCACAAGTCAATTAGCCTGATTTCACTCTACCCTGTATAGAGAGCACTGAGACCATGACTACAGATCTAGAACTCACAGAGGAATATGGGCACAAGCATTAGTCTGCAATACACCAAGCATTCTCCTTCCTGTGAGATAATAAAATTAAGTCTGTATTAGAACAGTCATTAATGTTGGTTACATACTCAAGATCTAGCCAGATTTGTAGTTTGACATCAGACGAGCACCTTGGGAAAGACAGTAAGGTTAGACATCAGCATTACTGTGTTTCATTTGACAAACTACCTTTAGGAAAGGGAGATGTATATGCAGGTATGAAGCAGGCTGTTTACAGCCATATAAGGGTGGAATATATATAGCCAAACATCAGGATTTCAGTGGAGTTCCTGTGACTATGTCCACGATTGGCTGTTGACTCAGATCGGGTATCAGCCATAGTCACTGTTGATAGATGACAAGTGAGCAGTAGCAAATTTTGAGTTCAAGGAGACAGGTGATCACAACTTGTCCTAGAGCTAGGTTCTTCCAGAAGTTTAGTTGACATTTCACTGGAAACAATTTAAGCTAATATCTATGAAAATTGGACTTTTTAATTTCTATACACACTGATTTTTCAAGTACGTGACTCAAATCTACTTTCAAAATGTAATTTTCTATTGGTGTTGATGCTTTCATTGAGATGCACTAATGTGAATGCATTTGATTGTAATGATTAGACAGAAAATCAATATTCTAATATATTAGGATTAAAAATAATTCTACCTCAAGTAGATGAATAGATGAAAAGTACTGCAGTCTCGGTAAGCCCATACCCAATTATAGTCTGATCAAGACATGCTGGCAAAAAATACCACTCTGAGAGAATTGATTCCTTTTAAAAAGATTTAATCTTTTTGGATTCATTTAACTGAGAAACATCACTCTTTAAAATGTGAATATATGAAATACAATAATAAATCTGTGAACTGTCAGCATGTATTTTATTTCATGATGCCATTCCTATAATGGGATACAGAAAGAAATCACTGATAAGTTCTTATAATAGAGAAAAGATAAAAGAAACAGAATGTGAAGAGTAGAGTTATTTTTACTTTCAGATACTTTCAGCGCATATACGGATGGAGCTCAATAATCATTCAAAGTCAACATTTCGATGAATACCACAATATGAAGTGGTTTAGAAGGTAACAGCAGACCATGCAATGTGCTGGAATTGCTAAATATGTAAGGAGGAAAGACATGAAAAACTAATATTTAATCTTTGTGGGTGTAATAGTGGGATTTGGGAAATCTTGTATCAAAATTAATATGTGACTAAAAACACGCTTTGCAAAGGGCTTTATTTATTAATCACTAAGTTCATCTTTCTAGCTTAATTCAGAGCTAATTCAGTAACTCTAAAATAATTAGAAAATACAATCTTTCAAGGCAGTTATAACTCAACTTAAGAGACAAGGGAGATGGCATTCAATAAGGTGATCTACCATTAGCCTATTATGGGGAGCACTAATACTTTCACAGGTGCATCAATCATTTTTAATGTTCTAAAGCATTCAGCCAAGGAACATTAGAACAAGTCACCACTATTATTTAAAAAAACACTCTATTTAGTTTTTATAGTATTATTTGAGGTGTTATGTGGATTTTGGAGAAATAAGCACTAGCATAAACATTTTGAGATCACTGGCTATTCTTTGATAAAGAATTATTTGGTAATGAATTTGGACTAGATTAGAGGTACCAACAGACTTTCTTATCCAATGAAGGCATCAGTCACATTCAACCTAATAAATATTTGGCTGGATTTAAAAATTTCTGCTTCTACAGACCTCAACAGAGCATGATCCAGAGCCCTTTGGGGAAGAAAACTCTTCGCTCACTCTTCCTTTATGTTAATTAGTACTACGCCCACCTCCAAAGGAATATGCACTTTAAAAAAAATTCAGCTTTATTGAGGTATAATTGAAAAATAAAATTTAAGATTATTTAAAGTGTATATTGTAGTGATTTGATATACCTATACACTGTGAAAGGATTTCTCCATCTAGTTAACACATCTATCACCTACCTACCTACCTTATTTATTTATTTATTTATTTAGGTGAAAACATTTAAGTTCTACTTTTCCAGCATATTTCCACTATATAATATAGTATTATCAACTGTAGCTGCTATGTTTTGCATTAGATCCTCAGACCTTATTCATCTTAAGCTGAAAGTTTGTACCATTCTTTTTTCAAGATTGCTTTGGTTATTTGGGGTCTTTTGTTGTTCCATACTAATTTTAGGATTATTTTCCCTTTTCTGTGGAAAATTTCATTAAAATTTTGATAGAGATTGAAATGAAACTGCAGGCTGTTTGGAGTAGTATTTAACAATATTAACTCTTCTGGTCCAAGAGTATAAATTATCTTTCCATTTATTTGTGTCTTCAATTTCTTTCATCAACATCTTACAGTTTTCAGAAAATAGATCTTTCACCTCTTTGGTTAAATTTATTGCTAGTATTTAATTCTTTTTTATGCAATTATAAATGGGATTATTTTCTTAATTTCTCTAATAGCTCATTGTAAGTGTGTCTAAATGCAACTTATTTTTGTACATTGATTTTATATCTTGCAACTTTACTGAATTCGTTTATTACTTCTAACACTTTTTTGGTGAAGACATTGGGGTTTTCTACATGTAATATCATGCCATATATAAAGAGAGATAGTTTTACTCCCTTTTTTTCCAATATGGATGTCTTTTATTTCTTTGTCTTACCTAATTTCTCTGGCTAGGACCTTCAATACTATGTTAAATGAAGTGGTGAGGGTGGGCACCCTTGTTTTGTTCCTGATCTTAGAGAAAAAGCTTTCAGCTTTCAACCATTGCACATGATGTCGGCTGTAGGTTTATCATACACTGCCTTTATCAGGTTTAGGTTTTCTATTTCTTCATAATTCAGTCTTGTTAGGCTGTTTTTTTCAGGAATTTATCCATTTCCTCTAGGTTGTCCAATTTGTTGGTATACAATTATTCATAATAGATTCTTTTCTTGTTTTGTTTTGTTTGCAAACATCTTATTTTACATTTATTTCTTTTGAGGGAATGAGAGAGAGAGACAGTGGGAGAGACAGAGGGAGAGAGAGAGCATCACAAGCAGGCTCCATGGTTTTAGCATGGAGCCTGACTTGGGGCTCAAATACACAAACCATGAGATCATGACCTGAGCTGCAATCAAGAGTTGGATGCTCAAGTGGCTGAGGCACCCACACACACCCCTTCATAGTAGATTCTTATGATCTTTTGTATTTGCATGATATCAGCTGTAATATCTCCTCTTTCATTTCTAATTTTATTTATTTGAGTCCTGTCTCTTTTTTTTCTTGGTAAGTCTAGCTACACATGTTTACAATCTCCTTCCAGGGAGACAGGGTGACCTGTAGTGCCAGAGGGAGAATATGGAGATGGCATTCTCAGTTTTTAAATATGCAAATAGGCCTCTTCGGGAGAAAATCTGGGACACAGGCATTTCTTTCCTCCTCCTCTGTGCTGAGCCCTGTAGAGATGGCCACAGCATGTCCTGGTAAGACTAATGTTACAGTCTTATGGCTTTCATGGACATAAGCCTTGTTGGCTTTCAGAGTTGAGTGTTTTGGTTGCCCATCCCTCAGGTGAAAGTCTTAAAAGTTGGGGTGCTAGATGTGGGGTCCAAACCTTTCAGATATCGGAGAAGCTGGGAGCAGTGAGTTCCTTTTTGATTTTATGTTGCTGTGCTAGGGGGTATGGTTTATGGTAAGAATGCATTTCAGTCTTTCTTACCTGCTTCCATGTGGTTATTTGGTCATTAGCTTAATGTATAGGAATTACTCAGCTAGGTTTTGGATTTTTTCAGAGGGAATTGCTGTGTGTGCAGCTGTAGTTTTGGTGTATCTGGAAGGAAGTGAGTTCAGGAGCCTGCTAAAGTCACTATTGTACATTAAAATGCAAAAGGCTCTTTTTTTTTTTTTTAAAGTAGACAAAAGCAAAAGGATCAGAGTGCTCCTAAGAGTCTGTGGCTGTGTGCTAAGTGCCGGGGAGTTAAAGAAGCATAAAACAGAGACCCCATCCTCAAGGTGTGTATTATTTAATACATACACAGTCTGGTAATTAGAATCAATAATTAACATCCCAGACCATATAACTGAGTGCTAGATGTGGTGTACAGACTTCAGTGCTGTGGAAAAGTCACAGGAAAAGGGAATCAAATTAAAGGCAAACTTCAGAGATAAGTTAATTAAACTGGGTTTTGGAGGACTGATAAAATTCATCAAAACGAAGGGGAGAAGAAAAAGCAATATGACATAAAATAATGAGGCCTTATTAGTGACATGGAAGGGCCTTTTGGTGTTCTGATGCATGGAGCAGACTCTTTCAGGGGACATCCACTACCAGATATAACCCCTGAAGAAAGGAGGTTGCCATATGAAGCTATGGACATTCATTAATATCCCTATGTATATATGTATGGTGTTTATTGCTACATGTCTGTAGGTCTCCTTACTGATGAGCTCAAATCAATAAAATACGTTTTGAGTATTAATCATTGTTTTCATAACAACATTGTAATGAATGATTCTAATGTGTTTTATTTAATAAATTATAGATTTTATTGCTCCCTTTTTTGCATTAGTTTTTTGTTTATAATATTAATTTCTTAATGTCATATTTTTTTTAAATTAAATTCAGAGTGCTATTGTACAAATAGGCAGCATTGGAATTATCACAAATGAGAGAGAAATTGACTAAATATCTTTATTCTTAGTGCCACAGTGGTATATGAGTACTTAAAGCAATTTGCTCATTAAACAGAAACTACTGGAGCAGCAAAAATCCTGCCAATATCAGCAGAAACTATTAGTTTGGAATGTAACCTTTCCTCTCAAGTTTAGCTAAAGTGTCAAACATTTTTTTTTTAAAAAAGCTAATTTTACATGTTTTAAAAGTGGTTAAGAACATTATCTCAGAGTTTATCCTGCTCCACAACTTAGTATATTTTCCTTGGTTTACTCCTCTGTAAAATGGAGATAGTAAAAGCACCAAACTTAAAAGTTTTTGTGACAATTAAAGGAGCTAAAATATGTAATGTATTTAGAAGTGGCTGATGTATTTTAAAGGAGTGAAAATATATAAGTTGTTATAGAGTGCTAATTTGTGGCAGGCATGTATTTATCACCCTATAAGTGTTTGTTATTTTTTGTTGTTGCTATTATTATTAAGCCATAAATTAACAAGAAAAAAAGAGTCCTCACACTTTCAAGAAAAATGATTCATACATATAATTATGATAATAATGCAACAAAATAACTTATGTAGGTAAGACAAACAAATTATCCAGTTAGGAAACCAGAGTAAAATCAATTTACTGACAGAAGACTGGCAATCACTGGAATCATTAATAATAATTAATAATCACCCAGCATATATTTTTGTGCTTTTTCTAAACTGTATATTTTTTCCATACCACAAATATTTTAGAATATTGGTTGCTGTTGTCTATATATCTCGTACTGAGTTACTGAGTCAGTATCTGATGTAGATAATAACTCCTATCATTATTTCATCAGAACCTGCTGTGATCCTTTTTGTCTCCTCTCAAATAATCTGTCAGTCCATGCAGACTTTTTTCAATCTATTTAGAAAATCCATTATGCCACCATATATAATATATCAAGTTGAAGTGGCCTGCATTATGTCTCATGTAGAATTTTGGAGTAGATATTATGAGACTTGAATTTTGGTTCCAACTCTGCCACTAATTATTCTTTAGATTTTAACCTAGGCATTTAAATTGGATTCACATTTGGCCTTCATATCATGAGGTGATAGCCTACAAGAGTTCTGTGATCCTTTTCAGCTCTAAAATGTTGAAGGTAAGTTTGTAGAAAAAATAAATATGAGAATTAAACAATTATCTCTCTTTAAGTCCTTAGTCAAAATGAAGAATATATCTGGTAAACCACTTCCTGTTAGATAAGTAGCCAAGGTAACTTGGAAACCACACAATTACAATATAAAAGCTCCTCTGCATTTAGAAGGAATGAACAACATAATGTCTAAACATGAACATTTTGTAAAATACATTAACTTCATGGAATATTAAATTAACAGAATAAAAAATTAGAAACAAAACCCACTAGTATTCATTTGTGTATGGTCTAAGAAAGTGGTCCAGTTTCATTCTTTTGCATGTTGCTGTACAGTTTTCCCACTACCACTTATTGAAGAGACTGTCTTTTTTTCTATTGGATATTCTTTCCTGCTTTGTTAAAGATTAGTTTACCATATAATTGTGGATCCATGTCTGCATTTTCTATTCTGCTTCATTGATTGATGTGTGTGTGTTTGTGCCAGTCTGATACTGTCTTGATGACTACAGCTTTGTAAGATAGCTTGGGCTCCAGAATTGTGATGATGCCTCCAGGTTTGGTTTGGTGTCTCAGTATTGCTTTGGCTATTTGGGGTCTTTTGTGGTACCATAAAAATGTAGAATTATTTTCTATAGCTCTTAAAAATGCTGGTGGTATTTTGATAGAGATTACATTAAATGTATAGATTGCTTTGGGTAGTATACATATTTTAACAATATTTATATTTCCAATCCATGAGCATGGAATGTTTCTTCCATTTCTTTGTGACACCTTCAATTTCTTTTATAAGTATTCTATAGTTCTTTTTTCTCCTGGTTAGGTTTATTCCTGGGTATCTTATGGTTTTTGGTACAGTTGTAAATAGGATCAGTTCCTTGATTTCTCTTTCTGCTCTTTTATTATTGGTGTATAGACAGGCAATGGATTTCTGTACATTGATTTTATAGCCTGCAACTTTACTGAATTTATGTATCAGTTCTAGCAATTTTTTGGTGGAGTCTTTTGGATTTTATACAGAGTATCATGTTATCTGCAAACAGTGAAAGTTTAACTTCTTCCTTCCTGATTTGGATGCCTTTTATTTCTTTGTCTGATTTTTGAGGCTAGGACGTCCAGTACCATGTTAAATAGCAATAGTGAGAGTGGACATCCCTGTCTTGTTCCTCACTGTAGTGGAAACGCTCTCAGTTTTCCCTCGTTCAAGATGATATTAGCTGTGGGTCTTTTGTATATGGACTTTGTGATGTTGAGGTATATTTACTCTATCCCTACTTTGTTGAAGGTATTTATCCCTCAACAACAAATGGATGCCGTGTTTTGTCACATGTGTTTTCTGCATCTATTGAGGAATCATATGGCTCTTATCCTTTCTTTTATTAATGTAACGTATCACATCGATTGATTTGAGAATATTGAACCACCTCATCAGCCCAGGAATAAATCCTAATTGATCATGGTGAGTGATTCTTTTAATGTACTGTTGGATTTAATTTGCTAGTATCTTGTTGAGAATTTTTGCATCTATGTTCATCAGGGGTATTGACTTGTAGATCTCCTTTTTACTGGGTTCTTTGTCTGGTTTTGGAATCAAGGTAATGCTAGACTCATAGAATAAGTTTGGAAGTTTACCTTCCATTTCTATATTTTTGGAACAGTTTGTAAAGCATAGATATTAACTCTTCTTTAAATGTCTGGTAGAATTCCCCTGGGAAGCCATCTGGCCCTGGATTTTTATCTGTTGGGAGAATTTTGATTATTGATTCAATTTCTTTGTTGGTTATGGGTCTGTTCAGATTTTCTATTTCTTCCTGTTTCAGTTTTGGTAGTTTGTATGTTTCTGGGAATTTATCCATTTATTCCAGATTACCCAATTTGTTGCCATACAATTTTCATAATATTCTCTCAAGATTGTATTTCTGTGGTGTGGGTTGTGATCTCTCCTCTGTCATTCATGATGTTTTTTATTTGGGTCCTTTCTCTGACTAGGGGATCATCAATTTTATTAATTCTTTCAGAGAACCAGCTTAGTTTCATTGATCTGCCTTACTGGGATTTGTTTGTTTGTTTCTATGTCATTTATTTCTGCTCTAATTTTTATTATTTCCCTTCTTCTCCTGGGTTTAGGCTTTATTTGCTGTTCCTTTTCTAGCTCCTTTAAGTATAAGTTAGGTTGTGTATTTGAGAGCTTTCTTGCTTCTTGAGGTAAGCCTGTATTGCTATATATATCCTCCTTGCTGCACCCCAAAGGTTCTGGACTGTAGTGTTTTAATTTTCATTTGCTTCCATGTATTTTTTTAAATTTCTTCTTTAATTTCCTGGTTAACCCATTCATTCTTTAGTAGAATGCTCTTTAACCTCCATGTATTTTTGGTCTTTTCAAAATTTTTCTTGTGGTTGACTTCAAGTTTCATAGGATTGTTGAAATATACATGGTATGATCTCAATCTTTTTGTATTTGTTGAGGCCTCATGTGTGATCCAGTACATGATCTATTGTGGAGAATGCCCCATGTGCACTAAAAAAGAATGTGTATTCTGCTGTTTTAGGATGACACATTCTGAATATATCTGTTAGGTAATCTGATCCAGGGTGTCATTCAAAACCGTTGTTACCTTTTGGTTTTCTGCTTAGATGATCTGTCCATTGTTGTAAATGAGGTGTCAAGGTCTCCTACTAGTATTATATTGTTATCAATGAGTTTCTTTATGTTTGCTATTACTTGATTTATATATTTGGATATTTCCAAGTTAGGGCATAAATATTTAAAATTGTTAGATCCTCTTGTTGGATAGATCCCTTTATTATGATATAGTACCCTTTTTTATCTCTTGTTAAAGTCTTTGGTTTAAAATCTAGTTTGTCTGATATAAGTATGGCTACTCCAGCTTTCTTTTGATGTCTATAGCATGATAGATGGTTCTCCATCACCTCACTTTCAGTCTTCAGGTGTCTCTAGGTCTAAAATGAGTCTCTTCAACGTGGATGGAACTGGAGAGTGTGATGCTAAGTGAAATAAGCCATACAGAGAAAGACAGATACCATATGTTTTCACTCTTATGTGGATCCTGAGAAACTTAACAGAAACCCATGGGGGAGGGGAAGGAAAAAAAAAAAGAGGTTAGAGTGGGAGAGAGCCAAAGCATAAGAGACTCTTAAAAACTGAGAACAAACTGAGGGTTGATAGGGGGTGGGAGGGAGGGGAGGGTGGGTGATGGGTATTGAGGAGGACACCTTTTGGGATGAGCACTGGGTGTTGTATGGAAACCAATTTGACAATAAATTTCATGTATTGAAAAATATAAAATAAAATTAAAATAAAATAAAATAAAATAAAATAAAATAAAAAAGAGTCTCTTCTAGGCAGCATATGCATGGGTATTTTTTTTTTATCCATTCTGATGTCCTATGTCTTTTAATTGGAGAATTTAGTCCATTCACATTCAGAGTTATTATTGACAGTTATGAATTTAGTCCCATTGTATTACCTATAAAAAGTCAGTGCTTCTGGAGATTTTCTCTGTTCTTTACTTGTCTTTGTTGCTTTTGGTTTTTCTTTCCCACTCAAATAATCTCCTTTAATATTCATACAGGGCTGGTTTAGGTGTCACAAACTCTACTTTTTGTTTGTCTAGGAAACTATCTCTCCCATTCTGAATGACAACCTTGTTGGATAAAGTATTTTTGGCTGTATATTTTTCCCACTTAGCACATTGAATAATCATGCCACTCCCTTCTGGCCTGCCAGGTTTCTGTGGAAAGATGTTCTGTAATGTGATTTGTCTTCCCTTGCAGTTTAGAGATTCTTTCCTTTGCTTCTTTCAGGATTTTTTCCTTATCTCTGTATTTTGCAATGATATGTTTTGACATAGGCCGACTTTTGTTGATCAGTTTTGAGGGGAGTTCTTTGTGCCTCCTGGATTTGGATATCTGTTTCCTTCCCAGATTAGGAAAATTTTCAGCTTTAATTTATTCAAACAAACCTTCTGCCCCCTTTTCCCTCTCTTTTTCCTCTGGGATTCCTATGATACAAATGTTATTATGCTTTATGGAGTTGCTGAGTTCTCTAAGTCTACATTAGCCATCCAATATTTTTCTTTCCCTCTTCTTTTTAACTTCATTATTTTCCATAATTTTATCTTCTATACCACTTATTCATTCTGCTTCTCCCATCCATGTAGTCATTACATTCAGTTGTTTTTGCATTTTGGTTAAAGTTTTTTTTTTTTTTTTTTTTTTTTTTTGAGCTGACTAGTTTTTAGGTCCTTTGTCTCTGTGGTGAGGGACTTCCTGGCATCTTCTATGCCTTTCACAAACCCAGCTAGTATCCTTATAATTATTGTTTTAAATTCTGGTTCAGACATGTTACTTATATCTGTTTTGATTTGCTCCCTGGCTGTAGCCTCTTCTTGTTCTTTAATTCCTCTGTCTTGGCATTTTATCCATGTCTCTGTCTTTGTGTGTTAGGAAAGCCTGTGTCTGGTCCTATTTCCACTAGAGCATTCTATGATCAGCAGACCTGGTGTATGCAAGGGTTTGTACTGGTCTTTGGGGGAGGTGCCTGCTCTTGTCTGGCTCCAATCACACATCCCAAATAAAAAAGGCACCTGCAGAGTGCATGGGGGTGGGGCTTGGTGTAAGAGGCTCAAACCTACACTGTGTGTGCTATGTGGATCACTAAAGTGTGTCCTTGCTGATGGGAGGGGTAAAATATTGCGATGGCCTGCTCTAGTCCCCAGAGATAGGAGTTCATGCCTGCCATTATTCAGGAAGCACTCATAGAAGAGTGAATAACCTCTCTTCTTGTGTCCCAGGCGTACATCAGATCTCTGTTCTCACCCTATCAGTGTCCAAGCTGTCTCTCCTCCTGGCAGTTCAGTAATCCTGTGTTTTATCTCAGGTGCATGGCTGGGTTTCAAAACCAAATTTCAGGGACCTGGCATGATGGGGACCCACACTTATCCTCTATGGAGGGTCTTGCCTCACTCTGTCTGGTGCCAGTTTGTCCAAGAAAAGCAGTTACACAACTGCACAGGGGCTTGGATTTTATGGTAAAGCATAGCAAAAAGCTGGTGTCCAGGTTATCTGTCCTCAGCAGGTGTCTCTACTTCTATGTTTATGAATGTGGGAGCTCACTGGGGCCTGCTGACTCTTTTGTCCCCAAGAGGCAATGTCACCTCTCCCAAATGCACTCCAAGAAGGGGAACTTCTCTCCTAGTGCGACTCAGGGAATCCTCAGAGTATGCTGTCCTCTCCCGGGCCTCTGGCCTCCTCCATGGGAGCATCAATGAGCCTGCCAGGCTTGACCCTGGCAATGGTGCTGACTTCAAAAACTTCAAACTTCCAGCTCTGCAGCTTGTAAAAATGCAATAATCATCCCATCTTGTTTTCCCAGTCAATGGTTTTGGCAAAGTGTTTTTCTTGTGCAATCTCCTGCATGCTGCTTTCCCTCTCTCCCCTCTCTCCCCTCTCTCTCCTTTCTGTGATCCGGGCTCCCTCCTCTCCATAGCACCTGTGATTATTTCCTCCCCCAAATCATGTCTCTGTACCTCCTACATTCCATGATGTGACCCCTTTTCTCCCTCTAGTTGTGCAATTTGTCCTCTCAGTCCTCAGATTTCCTGCTTGTTCAGAATGATTTGATAATTATCTAGCTGTATTCAAGTGACGAAGCAAACATAAAGTCCTACTATTCCATCACCTTAACTCCACCTAGCCTTATATCCTTTCTTCTATTCATTTTAAGTTTAATTCTCATGTCTTCTGGATTCTTAAAGTGAAAGCTGGGGTTGTTAATTTGAGCGATTTTTGTCTTTTGTAATATCATTTTGTGCTATAAATTCCTCTCAAAGTTCTGCTTTAGTGGCATTCAATAGCTTTTGATATGTTTGTTTTTCACTGTCATTCATTTCAAAGTACTTTATTATTTCCCTTTTGGATTCCTTGAACCATGGATTATTTGCCTTCCAAATATTTGGGAACTGAATGAGTTATAATTTAATTCCATTTCAGTCAGTGAAATACTTTGTATGACTTGAATCATTTAAAAATCATTGAGATTTGGAGAGCCAGGGTGGCTCCGCTGGTTGAGCATCTGACTATAGATTTCATCTCAGGTCATGAACTCGTGGTGATGAGATGGAGTCCTACTTTAGGCTCCGTGCTGGGTGTGGGGCCTTCTTGGGATTCTCTCTCCCTTTCTCTCTGCCCCTCCTATGCTCATGCACACACACACACACTCTCTCTTTCAAATAAAATAAGGTAAATTAAAATAGAATAAATAAAATCATTGAAACTTATTTTTGTTGCCCAAGATGTGATCTATCTTACATGCTTCATCTACACTTGAAATGAATATGGATTATGCTGTTTAGAGTTTGAGTATTCTGTAAAGATCAATTGGGTCAAGTTGGTTGGTACCGTTCAGGTCTCCTATGTCTTTATTGTGTTTCTATCTGGCAATTCTGGTTCTGTTATTCAGAAAAGCATATTTATCTTTCCAAATATAATTGTGGATTTATATTTATCAGCTTTTGCGCCATGTATTTTGAAGCTATATGATTCAGTTTAAAAACATTTAGGATTATAATGTTTTTTAAAAATTACTTATTAACAGATTTTATTTGTTAACATTATTATAAAGTGACATGATGCTATATTTTGAAAGCTACTTTGTCTGACATTAATGTTACCAGCATTCTTTTGATTAGTGTTAGCATGGTTTATCCTTTTCCAACTATTTACTTTTAATGATTTGCATCTCTAAGTTTTCTTATATATAGAATATAATTTCGTCCTTTTTTATTTTTTATTTTTTTATTTATTTTTTTAATGTTTATTTATTTTTGACAGAGAAAGAGAGAGCAAGAGCATGAGTGGGGGAGGGGCTGAGAGACACACACACACACACACACACACACACACACACACACAGAATGCGAAGCAGGCTCCAGGCTCTGAGCTGTCAGCACAGAGCCTGACGCGGGGCTCGAACTCACAGACCATGAGATCATGACCTCAACTGACTGGGCCACCCAGGCACCCCTAGTTTCGGCCTTTTTTAAATTCAATCTTATAATCACTGATTTTTTTTTTCACGTCAGATGGGTAATGTGCTGACATCGTAACAAGATATAAGGGTGCCACATATCACACAACATCATGAACACCCAATCATCATGCTTATGAACTACAAAAGGATCTATAATCACTGATTTTTAATTGTATTGAGACCATTTGTGTTTAATGTGATTATTGATATGTCAGGCTTAAGTCTATAAACTTATTTGCTTTCTATCTTACTATCTGCTTTTCATTCCCCTTGTCATTTTTTCTTCCTTCTTTTAAATTAATTAAATATCTGTTATGTTTATATTTTATTTCCTTTGCTGGCTTATTCTAAAACTGTTTGTTGTTTTGGGGATGCTTTAGGATTTAACACTTACACATATAGTATAAAAACCTTACAATTCTCTTGGCCTTTACATTATTATTGTCACACATTTTCTTCATATGCATGTTCTGTATCCCACAATACACTGTTTTACTTTGTCCTTAGGTCCTAAAATGGAATACCAAGAAAAAAATCTTACATATTTACTTTATAGTTGCCATTACTGGTGCTATTTCTTTCTTTTTTATGTATATATATCCTATCTTCTATCATTTCCATTATGTATAATGGAAAAAGTCATTACTTTGCTTTCAATTTTGAGGATATTTTTTAACACTCTAAAGATGTTTCTCCAGTGTCTCCTCACACCATTTCTGACAATAAGTTTTCTATAATCCTTAATTGTGTTTCCCTTTACATAATATGGGTTTTTTTTCTGCTTTAAAATGTTCTCTTTATCAGGAACACTTTGATATGATATGCACTGGTGTAGTTTTGTGTTTGGAGTACACTGATTTGTTGGTCATCATATTTTGAAAATTTTTGGACATTATTTCTTCAAATATGTTTTGCTTTCCCTACATTTCTTTTAGGGGCTCCAAATACATGTACATTATACTACTTGAAAGTTGTCTCAGATCTCAATGATGCCTTGGTCAACAAATTCTCTTTTCTGTTTGTGTGTCATTTGGGACAATTCTATTGCTATGTCTTTGGTTTCAATATACTTTTCTTTTGCCATATATAAATTTTCATTAATCCCATCCAGTTGATTTTACACCTTAGAAATTGTAGTTTTTATATCTAGCATTTTGATTTGGGTCTCTCGTAAAGCTTCTGTGTATCTGCCTAACATTTTGAACATATGGTTGCACAATAAGTTTTTAATTTTATTAATGTTTATATACTTTTGAAAAAGGGGGAGGGGCTTCAGGAGGGGCAGAGAGAGACGAAGACACAGAATCTGAAGAAGGCTCCAGGCTCTGAGCTCTCAGCACAGAGCCCAATCCAGGGCTCGAACTCATGAGCCATAAGATCATGACTTGAGCCAAAGTCATATGCTCAACCAGCTGAGCCACCCAGGCACCCCTCACAATAGGTTTTTAAATCTCTGCTACTTCTAACATCTGTGTCAGTTCTATGTTGGTTTCAGTTGATTTTTTTTCCTCCTAATAGTAGGTGTGCTTTTGTTCTTCTTTTTATGTCTGGTTATCTTTGATAAGAAAGCTAGACATTGTGAATATTACCTTCTTAAGTGTTAGACATTAAAATATTCTTGTAAATATTCTTAAGCTTTGTTCTGGGATGTAATTAAGTCACTTGGAAATAATTTAATCTTTTTGGTTCCTGATTTTAATATTTATTAATCTGAATCAGAGCAGCATTTAGTCTAGTTCTAATTATTCCTTACCACTGAAGCAAATCCTCCTAAATGCCCTACTTAATGCTCCATGGATTTTGAGATTTTCCAGTGTGACTGGTAGAAACAGGTGTTATTAACTCTGTGTGCATATTGGCAACACTTAAATTTTCTCAGGCGACTCCTTTGCCTCATATTGTTTCCTCACATGAACTGCTTTCTCAATTCTTTGATGAATGCTTACCCTGTGCAAATTTCTGGGGTTTTCTGTATATCTATCTATCTCCTCTTCAGAACTGTATTCTGTGAATTCTGAAAGCCTTGATATTCCTAAATTCACTTCCATATCCTGACCTTACAGAATTCACCAAGTTCCATCTAGGCTCTTCTTCTTTGAGTTGTGAACTAAAAACTTGCACAGGGTAATAAGTTAATGCAAATGTAGGGATCACTTTGTTTATTATTTCTCTGGGATCACTGTACTTCATTGCTCAATGTCCAGTGTCTTGAAAATGTTTGTGCCGTACATTTTGTCTGTATGTTGTTGGTGTTGTTATAGTTATTATTTCAGGCAGGAGCATAAATTCAATCACTGTTTCTCTATCTTAGTTGGAAAGGTAAGTCAAATACAACTCTCAAAACAAGAACTATGCAAAAGTGCATAAAATATGATACAGAAAAAAGTAGTGTTTAAATGAATTGCTCACAATAATTCTCATAATCACGGTTCCACATTTGGGTCAAAATGTAGCATTTTCTCACTAGTTGATAAATTTTGTTTCCTGAAGTTTGAAATGACACTGTTTCAAACTTAAATTCTAGGTTAAAACGGAAACATTCAAAGAAATTAAAATAAATTATTTTATTTGAAAAATGGGATTTGTATGTATGAATTTTAGCAAAACCTCAAATAAAGTATGAACTTAGTAGAAAATAATTGAAAGTTGAAAATTTTCATCTTTGCCTCTTTTTGGTTCCTCAATTTATTTATCAAAGAATAAGCTTCACCCAAAGATGGTGCTTCTTAGGAAAATACCAAGTTCTGTAAGTTATTTAGATAATTTTATATTTTCATTACATCTAGAAAAACTATCAGTATCACCTTAGCTGATTTTACTGATACAATCTATCTTTTCTCTAAAATTTATTTTGAGAGAAAGAGAAAAAAAGGGAGCATGTGTGTGGCTGGCGGTGAGGGGGAGAAGGGAGAGAAAGTCCTAAGCAGGTTCTGCACCAATAGAAAACTGTGAATTTATGATCTGAGCTGAAATCCAGGCAGATGCTTAACGAACTGAGCCATCCAGGTTCCCCACAATCTATCTTAAGCAAAAGAAGACCGACAGTTACATGCCCTGTTCACATTAAGAAAGGCAAATTGTCAAGCATGGGTTATAATTTAAAAATATATACAGACAGAAATGATACAGTATGATATAAAATTTTCAAAGAAAAGCAAGAAATAATCAGCATGTCTATGAAATACTGTCAGTATTATAGCATTGTGTATTAAGATCACAAATTTCCTTATTTTCTATGAAATTATTCTCACTGAGTTTCTTTGAAGTGGGATAGATACTCTGAGAATCACATACATGGTGAAAACTCTTCAAAGTTCAACCTTTAGGCTTGTTAAGCTCAATGAAATTCATATAAAACAAAATCCTGCTGTAATTTCTCATTTTTTTCAGTCTCCTAGGACTTATTTTAATAAGGTTTCAATATATTGTTTGAAGTAATCATTTTCTTTCAACTCTATAAAGTAACAACTTTCCAACAAACTTCCAAATTTATGAACTTTTGCTCAAACTAATTATTAAAATCAATATAGATATATAACTTGAAATACTTCATATCACAAGGTACCTATCTACAATTAAAAATTATAAAAACAAATTTAGTTATTTTTTCCATAAATAAAGACAAAATACACAGATCTCTTTTTCATCCCTATCATTAGCTTTGGAAAATTTCCTAGCTTCATGTATCTCAGAGTATCAGTTGTTCAAACAATAATAGTTTGGCTGGCTCACAATGTGAAATACTAACTAGTACTTGGTTTTAAACAAACAAAAATGCAGAATTATGCTTCACTTTTCTTTTTTTTTTTTTATTTTTTATTTTTTTTTATTTTTATTTTTTTTATTTTTTTTTATTTTTTAATATATGAAATTTACTGTCAAATTGGTTTCCATACAACACCCAGTGCTCATCCCAAAAGGTGCCCTCCTCAATACCCATCACCCACCCTGCCCTCCCTCCCACCCTGCCCTCCCTCCCACCCCCCATCAACCCTCAGTTTGTTCTCAGTTTTTAACAGTCTCTAATGCTTTGGCTCTCTCCCACTCTAACCTCTTTTTTTTTTTTCCTTCCCCTCCCCCATGGGTTTCTGTTATGTTTCTCAGGATCCACATAAGAGTGAAACCATATGGTATCTGTCTTTCTCTGTATGGCTTATTTCACTTAGCATCACACTCTCCAGTTCCATCCATGTTGCTACAAAAGGCCATATTTCATTTTTTCTCATTGCCACGTAGTATTCCATTGTGTATATAAACCACAATTTCTTTATCCATTCATCAGTTGATGGACATTTAGGCTCTTTCCATAATTTGGCTATTGTTGAGAGTGCCGCTATAAACATTGGGGTACAGGTGCCCCTATACATCAGTACTCCTGTATCCCTTGGATAAATTCCTAGCAGTGCTATTGCTGGGTCATAGGGTAGGTCTATTTTTAATTTTCTGAGGAACCTCCACACTGCTTTCCAGAGCGGCTGCACCAATTTGCATTCCCACCAACAGTGCAAGAGGGTTCCTGTTTCTCCACATCCTCTCCAGCATCTATAGTCTCCTGATTTCTTCATTTTGGCCACTCTGACTGGCGTGAGGTGGTATCTGAGTGTGGTTTTGATTTGTATTTCCCTGATAAGGAGCGACGTTGAACATCTTTTCATGTGCCTGTTGGCCATCCGGATGTCTTCTTTAGAGAAGTGTCTATTCATGTTTTCTGCCCATTTCTTCACCGGGTTATTTGTTTTTCGGGTGTGGAGTTTGATGAGCTCTTTATAGATTTTGGATACTAGCCCTTTGTCCGATGTGTCATTTGCAAATATCTTTTCCCATTCCGTTGGTTGCCTTTTAGTTTTGTTGGTTGTTTCCTTTGCTGTGCAGAAGCTTTTTATCTTCATAAGGTCCCAGTAATTCACTTTTGCTTTTAATTCCCTTGCCTTTGGGGATGTGCCGAGTAAGAGATTGCTACGGCTGAGGTCAGAGAGGTCTTTTCCTGCTTTCTCCTCTAAGGTTTTGATGGTTTCCTGTCTCACATTCAGGTCCTTTATCCATTTTGAGTTTATTTTTGTGAATGGTGTGAGAAAGTAGTCTAGTTTCAACCTTCTGCATGTTGCTGTCCAGTTCTCCCAGCACCATTTGTTAAAGAGACTGTCTTTTTTCCATTGGATATTCTTTCCTGCTTTGTCAAAGATGAGTTGGCCATACGTTTGTGGGTCTAGTTCTGGGGTTTCTATTCTATTCCATTGGTCTATGTGTCTGTTTTTATGCCAATACCATGCTGTCTTGATGATGACAGCTTTGTAGTAGAGGCTAAAGTCTGGGATTGTGATGCCTCCTGCTTTGGTCTTCTTCTTCAAAATTACTTTGGCTATTCGGGGCCTTTTGTGGTTCCATATGAATTTTAGGATTGCTTGTTCTAGTTTCGAGAAGAATGCTGGTGCAATTTTGATTGGGATTGCATTGAATGTGTAGATAGCTTTGGGTAGTATTGACATTTTGACAATATTTATTCTTCCAATCCATGAGCAGGGAATGTCTTTCCATTTCTTTATATCTTCTTCAATTACCTGCATAAGCGTTCTATAGTTTTCAGCATACAGATCTTTTACATCTTTGGTTAGATTTATTCCTAGGTATTTTATGCTTCTTGGTGCAATTGTGAATGGGATCAGTTTCTTCATTTGTCTTTCTGTTGCTTCATTGTTAGTGTATAAGAATGCAACTGATTTCTGCACATTGATTTTGTATCCTGCAACTTTGCTGAATTCATGTATCAGTTCTAGCAGACTTTTGGTGGAGTCTATCGGATTTTCCATGTATAATATCATGTCATCTGCAAAAAGCGAAAGCTTGACTTCATCTTTGCCAATTTTGATGCCTTTGATTTCCTTTTGTTGTCTGATTGCTGATGCTAGAACTTCCAGCACTATATTAAACAGCAGTGGTGACAGTGGGCATCCCTGTCGTGTTCCTGATCTCAGGGAAAAAGCTCTCAGTTTTTCCCCATTGAGGATGATGTTAGCTGTGGGCTTTTCATAAATGGCCTTTATGATCTTTAAGTATGTTCCTTCTATCCCGACTTTCTCAAGGGTTTTTATTAAGAAAGGGTGCTGGATTTTGTCAAAGGCCTTTTCTGCATCGATTGACAGGATCATATGGTTCTTCTCTTTTTTTTTGTTAATGTGATGTATCACGTTGATCGATTTGCGAATGTTGAACCAGCCCTGCATCCCAGGAATGAATCCCACTTGATCATGGTGAATAATTCTTTTTATATGCTGTTGAATTCGATTTGCTAGTATCTTATTAAGAATTTTTGCATCCATATTCATCAGGGATATTGGCCTGTAGTTCTCTTTTTTTACTGGGTCTCTGTCTGGTTTAGGAATCAAAGTAATACTGGCTTCATAGAATGAGTCTGGAAGTTTTCCTTCCCTTTCTATTTCTTGGAATAGCTTGAGAAGGATGGGTATTATCTCTGCTTTAAATGTCTGGTAGAACTCCCCTGGGAAGCCATCTGGTCCTGGACTCTTATTTGTTGGGAGATTTTTGATAACCGATTCAATTTCTTCGCTGGTTATGGGTCTGTTCAAGCTTTCTATTTCCTCCTGATTGAGTTTTGGAAGAGTGTGGGTGTTTAGAAATTTGTCCATTTCTTCCAGGTTGTCCAATTTGCTGGCATATAATTTTTCATAGTATTCCCTGATAATTGTTTGTATCTCTGAGGGATTGGTTGTAATCATTCCATTTTCATTCATGATTTTATCTATTTGGGTCATCTCCCTTTTCTTTTTGAGAAGCCTGGCTAGAGGTTTGTCAATTTTGTTTATTTTTTCAAAAAACCAACTCTTGGTTTTGTTGATCTGCTCTACAGTTTTTTTAGATTCTATATTTAGAACTCTGCATCCCAAAGCAACAGAATATACTTTCTTCTCGAGTGCACATGGAACATTCTCCAAGATAGATCATATACTGGGTCACAAAACAGCCCTTCATAAGTTTACAAGAATTGAAATTATACCATGCATACTTTCAGACCACAATGCTATGAAGCTTGAAATCAACCACAGGAAAAAGTCTGGAAAACCTCCAAAAGCATGGAGGTTAAAGAACACCCTACTAACGAATGAGTGGGTCAACCAGGCAATTAGAGAAGAAATTAAAACATATATGGAAACAAACGAAAATGAAAATACAACAATCCAAACGCTTTGGGATGCAGCGAAGGCAGTCCTGAGAGGAAAATACATTGCAATCCAGGCCTATCTCAAGAAACAAGAAAAATCCCAAATACAAAGTCTAACAGCACACCTAAAGGAAATAGAAGCAGAACAGCAAAGGCAGCCTAAACCCAGCAGAAGAAGAGAAATAATAAAGATCAGAGCAGAAATATGCTTCACTTTTCAAATAAAGTTTTTTCTTATATTAAAATGCTATACTTCTACAGCAAATATTTGCTTATTTATTTACATTCTTACTGTCTATAAGGTACTGTGTTCTGTACCATTGATATAGCAGATAAAAAGTTATATCAGGGTAAAAAGTTTGAAAAACGTTCCTGTACTCATGGAATTTACACTTGTTAGAGAAGATAGCCAATGACTATGATCATCATTGTGATAAATCCTATGACAGAAATAAAAAGGCACTATAACAGTAAAAATTTTGGTGGGGAGCTACTTTAGATAAAGTGGTCAGAAAACATCTCTTGGATAGTAGGATATTTGATCTAAGACCTGTAGGACTATGGAGTTGATAATGGGACTAATCCCAATGTTTATAGCGGCACTCTCAACAATAGCCAAATTATGGAAAGAGCCTAAATGTCCATCAACTGATGAATGGATAAAGAAATTGTGGTTTATATACACAATGGAATACTACGTGGCAATGAGAAAAAATGAAATATGGCCTTTTGTAGCAACATGGATGGAACTGGAGAGTGTGATGCTAAGTGAAATAAGCCATACAGAGAAAGACAGATACCATATGGTTTCACTCTTATGTGGATCCTGAGAAACATAACAGAAACCCATGGGGGAGGGGAAGGAAAAAAAAAAAAAAAAAAAAAAAAAAGAGGTTAGAGTGGGAGAGAGCCAAAGCATAAGAGACTGTTAAAAACTGAGAACAAACTGAGGGTTGATGGGGGGTGGGAGGGAGGGCAGGGTGGGAGGGAGGGCAGGGTGGGTGATGGGTATTGAGGAGGGCACCTTTTGGGATGAGCACTGGGTGTTGTATGGAAACCAATTTGACAGTAAATTTCATATATTAAAAAATTAAAAAAAAAAAAAAAAAGATAATGGGACTAATCAAAGGATAAGCATTCCAGGCTTTCATTGCTGAAGACAAATGAAAAGTCCTAAGATGTCATAGAATTGAGATCTTCTAGGAACAGAAAGACAACTAGTATTATTGAAGCACAATAAGCTGAAAGAGGTTGGTTGCTTGGAGGTAAAGATAAACATGTAGTCAGGAGCTATAACACAGAAGCTCATGTGTACCATTTTGAGACATTTGGTTTTATAAAAAAATATAATATGTTGTAAGCAGAGAAAGACAGAATGCTCAAACTGGCATCCAGGAAAAAATTCATATCCCAAGATACTTCTTCCATTTTATCAAAAAATAGGTTTAATATCGCACTTGTTATGAAAATCAAAAATACCCCAAAAAGGCTTCATTTTTACTTTTAAAATATGTTAGGATTACGGTCCAATATGAAGTTCTAAACTGTAAAACACTTGAACAAAGACTATGCAAATGGATTAACTGAGCAGTTGTAACAGGCAGCCAACGTTCAATAACACTATCATTTCAAGTCTAATCTGCCAATTGAATATTTATACAGATCAGTAGACTCCATTGGAAGGTTATTCAATTCAGTACATTTTTGCATGCAAGATATTGTACCTGGTGCTCTGAGGGATACTGAAATGAATATGACAGTTCTCATAGGGATTTAGAGACCAATACGGGATAAAAAAGAAACTAAATATTTGATAATAGTGGACCTGAAAATCAAAAGACATTTTCTTTTCTCTTTTCCAAATTCTATCTCTTGTACTAATTCATTACAGGATCTTGATCAGGAGTGACATCGACCCTTAAACAAACACTTCAGGATAAACTTCTTTACCAAATGTTAATTTTAAAGCAAATAGAGGATAAGAGATCCTCTCATCATTCAGAGGTCAATATTTGGACTTTTGGTTTCAGCTTAAGTGCTTGAGGTAGACTTTTCTAACAGACTTTCCCTTTGTTGCAATTATTTTCTCTTGAATGAAAAGTTTCTTTTTAGGTACCTAAAAAAAAGTCCTCTAACAGCTACATGACATGTATTTTACCACCCTATCCCCTCCAATAAATAGATTAGGGTAATAAAATGCATGTGATAATTCTTATGCCATTACAATTTGTAGTTTGGTGTAGAGTGGATTGAAATAGTTTTTAAAGTCAAATGTGTACTAATTTTCCTGCATTAAATACAAATGCATTCTACAGAAAATATAGACATTTAACTAAATAATAGATTTATTTAAGGAAAACACACACATTAGTGTACACACAGGTGATTATCATTAATTCCAGCCAGTATAATCATACAAGGAACAGGCACGTGTCTAAAGAGTAAAAGAAATAGTCTAAAACAAAAAAAATAATTAGTGTGTTTGGAGGGTGGGATCAAACTGCGTAATTTAGTTTTTTCTCTAAAAATATTATTAATGTAATAATGCTTCATAAAAAAATCATATGACTTCACTCCTATGAGGACTTTAAGAGACAAAACAGATGAACATAAGGGAAGGGAAGCAAAAATAATATAAAAACAGGGAGGGGGACAAAACAGAAGAGACTCATAAATATGGAGAACAAACTGAGGGTTGCTGGAGGGGTTGTGGGAGGGGGGATGGGCTAAATGTAAGGGGCACTAAGGAATCTACTCCCGAAATCATCGTTGCACTATATGCTAACTAATTTGGATGTAAATTAAAAAAAATAAAAATAAAACAAGTTAAAACATTTTTAAATGTCATTTCTCTTCAGGAAGACCATATTATCCAGTTCTTTTTATTATGATATGCTAACTAGTTAGGATATCCATATTTGTTTAAACTGAAACAAGTTTATTTTACTGTATGTATTGCATGGATACCCTAGGAACATAAATGTCCATCATTACAATTCAAAATATAAAGTGGATTTTTAAAATTTCCAAATTGTTCCCAAAAGATATCTTATTAAAAAGGCAATTCCCAGTGGTTGTATTTGTAACAGCACCATATTTCTTTCTATAAATTAAAAATCTGGCAAATAATTATTAAATGCAACATTTAGGATTGGTTCTATCATTTTAATGACAAGTTACCAAATTGTAGGCATGAAAGTAATAAGTAGAGTTAATGTGTTGGATCACAAATTTCAAAGAAATTAGTAACATTTACATGTAGCACTCTCTTGCTTTAAAAATAAAATTACTGCTGAATAGAACAGGAAAAGAAATTCTATACTGTTCTTGCACTCATGGCATGTATCAGTGCAGAAACCTAGAAGCTAATGGTGTATCTAATGGCACATAATACATAATGAAGAATATACACAAACATACATTCTTCAAACTCTTGCTGCCTTTCCTCATCTTAAGCCATAATTTCTCCATTGTTTACTTTTAGAATAAATACAAATGCCACTTATCTATTTTCAGTACCAATGAGACTTCCTTCTTTCCAGGCTCAGGAAGATAAGACATTAAGCCTTGGAATTATATGATTGTTCCTATATCATTTTCCACTAGAATTGCCCTTCCCCTTCTTTCCATCCCCTATCCACACTGTAATATTCTACCCAAGTATATATATTTTCGTTCATTAAGTGTCCTTGAAAACAGTTAGTAAACTCTTTTCTCTCTTTTATTCTGATGCATGGCTTGAATGTAGAATATTTTGCCTATTATTTAACATTACTGAACACTCATTACAGGCAAACCACTAATACTAAAATAGATAAAACTAAAATACAATAGAGTCCATAATACATCCAGGAGTTGCAGAATTAATTGGACAGAATGTTAGTGTATAAAACTTAAGTTCTATATTTAGTCAGCACATATTTATTTAGCAACCACACTGTGCCAGGTTCTGATGTACACACTGCTTAGTATAGATCATAGATAGAAAGATAGATAGATAGATAGATGATAGGTAGATAGATATAATTTCTGCCTTCATAAAGATTACAATCTAGCTTTGAATTCAGTCCTGGCTCTACAACTTAAGGACTTTGGGCAGATGTCATTTATTCTCTTCATATCTTATTTTGCCCAGTTAAAAAAAAAATCATGGTAATGACATCTTCAAAGATTACTATGAGAATAAAATAATAAATATGAAGGCTATTAGTCTATTTAAAGTGCTAAATAAATTGGCAAGTATTTTTTTAAATCGCTTTTGGTATTTCCTTTTAATATTTAAGTAACTGAATCTTATTTCTCCAAAAAGACAGTAAGCTTCTTGAATGCAGAACTATTGTTATATGTTTCTTGGTAACCACCAAGTGCTTAGAGTCATTTTTGTTATATAGCAGTTTGCCCAAAAACTATTGTTTAATATAATGTGCTTGATTAAACTATAAAAAGATAAATATTTCTCCCTTACTTCTTTCATAAACATATGCTGAGTGACTAATAATCACTCAGTAGAAAAGACCAAAATAATTTGGATTTTTCTTTTTTATGGGTCATGCACTATAAAAAATGATGAGAAAGATTCAAATGATAGATGACTAATCAATCCCAACAGATACATTAGTACTTTTATGATAATGACTCTAGTTTAAACCAGCACTCATCCTAGTCTATTGCAGGTAAATATGACTACATATGCTTTCAAAACTCAAGAAATCCTTACATAATGGCCCATCAACAGCTAAGGATATGATTTGAAGTCTCTTTGGTTTTGGTTTTTTCCAAGATTCAGTAGAAGCTATAAAAAGATTGGGTCACATGATTATTTTTCTATATAAGAGAAAACTAGATAATTTATCATTTAATTGAACTCATATTACAAATACATTTTTTTCCATTATTTGCTTAATAGAACTTCAACTAAAATTAGTAGGAGCTGATATGCATTTTGCGGAAAGGAGAAGTAATCTATCTGAGTCTTCTATTGACAGTTCAAAATGACTGAATAGATCTTCTCCAAAAATAGTCTATTGGCAACTTGACCAGGAACTCTAAACACTTGCATGCAAATCATTTAATTTCCCTAAGAGTCATATTCTTCTTGTGGACCATGTTCTAGATTCAGCTGGGCTTAATATATGTTACAGGCAGAGTAAACAAAATAGCTATACTTTTATTCTAATCTTGATTCCTTTTCTGGACTTTCTTTTTTCATTTCCATAAATTTTCTATCCTTGTAATTATAAAGGCACTCAGTCAAGGTCTTCAACATTTTTATGATGTGCTTGTAAGTTCAGTTATTTCCTGTTCATTTACCAAATATTTGCAAACCCTTAATATGTACCAAACATTGTGTTAGTTACTAAGGATAGAGTACTCAACAAGATGGACTGAGTCTTGGAACTTACATTATACACAAAGAGGAAGTAAACATGCAAATTAATAAAGGACAATATGATTTTAGATAATGATAATGCTAGGGAAAAAGGCAAATAGCAGGTTAGTCAGTAACTGGTTATGAAAGACTGCTTTAACTAATGTGATCAGAAAAGGCCTCTTTGAGGGAGTGACATTAAAAGGAGAATACAAATGAGGAGAAGGAGTTGTAAAAATCCATTAGAATATCCACAAAAATTAACTCAAAATAGATCATAAACTTAAATGTAAAGTTAAAAAATGGAAATTCTAGAATGTAACACAGGAGCAAACCTAGGTGACTTTGAGTTTGGTGATGACTTTTAGATACAACACCAAAAGGACTATCCATGTAAGAAAAAAATTGATAGGTTGAATTTCATTAAAATGAAAAAAAAAAACAAAACCAAAAACTCTGCTCTGTGAATGGAATTTTAAGGGAATAAAAAAATAAATCACAGTCTGAGAGAAAATACTTGGAAAACTATTACAGAAAGGACTTGTATCCAAACATTACAAAGAACTGAAAAATCAACAGTAAGAACACAAAGAACCTAATTTAAGAAATGGGCAAAAGATCTGCAGAGACCCACCAAGGAAGATATATAGATGACAAAAAGCATATGAAAAGGTGCTCAATATCGATGCCACCAGGAAGTTACAAACAAAACAATGAGATACTATCATGCACATATTGGACTGGTTAAAATTCACAATGTTGACAACAGCTAATGCTGGTAAAGATGTGGGTGAACCAGAAACTCTCATTCTATGCTGATGGGAATGCCAAACAGTACAGATACTTTAGAAGACATTTTGGCAGTTCTTTATAAAACTAAACATACTCTTACCATATGATCTAGCAATTGTGTTCCTTGGTATGTACCCAAAGGATTTGAAAACTTATGTCTACACAATATCTTGCATATGGATGTTTATAGCAGCTTTATTTATAATTGCCAAAACACAGACGCAGCTAAGATATCCTTTAATAGGTGAATGGAGAAACAAACTGTGGTACATCCAGAGAAGGAAATGGTATTCAGGAATAAAAAGAAATGAGCTGTTAGGCCATGAAAAGATATGGAAGAACCTTAAATGCATACTACTAAGTGAAAGAAGCTGGTCTCCACAGCCCACATACTATACAATTCCAACTATATGATGCTCTAAAACCACAACTATGGAGATGGTAAAAAGATCAGTGGTTGCCAAAGGCTTGAGAGGAGGCAGGAAAGGATGAATAGGTGAAACATGGGGGAATTTTAGAGCAATGAATCTATTTTATAGTATACTGTTAAGACAGATACATGACATTATGTATAAGTCAAAAAAAAAAAACCATAAAATCATACAACAGAAGGAGTGGACTCTAATGCAAACTATGGACTTCAGTTAATAATGCACCAATATCCGTTTATCAGTCATAACAAACATACCATACTAAAGCAAGATGTTAATAATAGAGGAAACTAAAGGAGGTACGGCGGAAGAGTGGAGGAAGAGGGAATATATGCAAACTCTCTGTGCTTTCCTCCCATTTCTTTTGTAAACCTATCACTGCTCTGAAAAAATCATTGGAAGATCCACGGGCAGGGACAGGGAATTCTAGGCAAAGTGATTAGCAACCACAGCAGAAATCCATTTGATATGTGCAAATCAGTGTGACTGAAATGTAGAGGAAGGAGTGGATTGAGATGACATCCATGAGGTAGAAACTCTCATGAAAGTTCTCAGAGGCCACGGAGACATTTTTAATACATTCCAGATACAAGAGTAATTATTCTGGGATTTTATATGGAATACTTGATCTGATTTCCCCCCAAATACATTTGGTTACTAAGAGCATGGATTTCAGGGATATAGTGGGAGGATAGTTAGGGAGAAAACTTAAGCAAAAAGAAAAGTTAGGGGGTGATTTCAAAAGTTCAGTCATGGGGCGCCTGGGTGGCGCAGTCGGTTAAGCGTCCGACTTCAGCCAGGTCACGATCTCGCGGTCCGTGAGTTCGAGCCCCGCGTCAGGCTCTGGGCTGATGGCTCGGAGCCTGGAGCCTGTTTCCGATTCTGTGTCTCCCTCTCTCTCTGCCCCTCCCCCGTTCATGCTCTGTCTCTCTCTGTCCCAAAAATAAATTTAAAACGTTGAAAAAAAAATTTTAAAAAGTTCAGTCATGTACACTTCTGTAATTTCAATATTTTGCAACTCAGTTTCTTGTTTCTAATTCTGATAAAAGCCACTTTACACTTAATTTTTAAGTAAAGACTTAAAAATGCTGATAAATTGTTCAGGTCTATGAATATTATTACCTTCATTGTACCCAGGATGTCAGTGAAGTAAATATTCCCCAAGTGAATGCAAGTAGTAATCAAATATGTTAAAATACAATTCTTTATAAAATGACCAATTTTGCAAGATGTTGGCACAAATGTCTGTGTTGTTGTTCTCTGTTTTAACTGAACACTGCTTATTTTCACATGCTTTTTTGTTTGCATTACAGAAGTTAAAAATCATTTGGAGAAGTCATCCTGAGGGAATTTAGTTCAAAATTCCCAAATTAACTCTCTTTCCAGGCAAGTACTGAGGAGTTGTCCATATGCTGATGCTAAGCCTGAAAGATCTTGGATTATCCTTAGTTTGTAGCTGTGCAGCTGTAATGCAATTCTGATCTATTTCATAGCTGCTAATGACTCAACACCTGAGACCTTGAAGTATAACAGCCAAGGTTGTTTTGCAAAGCAATGCAATAAAATAAAGCAGGATCTCTCATGTATGCAAAAGTACTCTGAAATTGTAAGGCTGATATAAAAACATATGCTTCTATCAAGTGCTTCGAACATAAATGATTTCATTTCTACATAGTCACACATTCACACATATATCATGATATGCAGAATTTATTGCAAACCATGCAAACAATATAAAGAAGGTAATGACAAATGATAAGTAATTAAGAATTCACTAGAGAGGTCAGATAGGGAGATTATGCTGAGTCAGGGAGCTTAAATGCAAATGTGAAATTTATGCATGTGTTGGGCCATTGCACCTGTGCCCTCAGTGAACTATTCGATCAACAAGCACAATTTAACATCAAAACTCTGTTGATTCACAATAGCAGGTCAGAAATGATTACTATAAAGAAAGATTTACACAGTGAACACTACATTATGTTATTTGATACTTATTAACTGTACTTAACACTGTTTGTTATTATTTAATTATTTATTATAAACAAGTACTTTTGGAATCAGAGAAAATCTTAGGATCACATAGTTAACCTTGCACCCATTTTAGAGAGGAGGCTAAGAGTAAATAAGGAGACTGAAAGAAAAGAGAAGAAACACAGCCAGTTCAACATAATATAATGTTAAAATTTGGTTAATTTCACAAGGTTCTTTCAAAATTTTACTATCCTTTTAAAAAAATTTTTTTTAATGTTTATTTATTTTTGACAGAGAGAGAGAGAGAGAGAGAGAGAGACAAAGCATGAACAGGGGAGGGGCAGAGAGACAGGGAGACACAGAATCCAAAGCAGTCTCCAGGCCCTGAGCTGTCAGCAAAGATCCGACGTGGGGCTTGAACTCACAGACAGTGAGATCATGACCTGAGCTGAAGTTGGACAGTCAACCAGCTGAGCCACCCAGGCACCCCAAAATTTTACTATCCTAAGAAAAATTTTGATGACCAGTTTATATATAGCACAGGGACCATAAGAGATTCATTTTGTTCTGTAGCAGCTATCTTTTCTTGGTCAATGAAACAAGAATATCATATTATTAAAATAATACTAAAAGACTACCTTTTTCAAAGTACTTGAAACTTAAAAAAAATAAGTACACTTTAAAGTGAAATCAATTATATTATAAAATCTAGGTAGTTCAAAAAAATTCCAAATATGGCACATTTTAAACATAAAAATTCATTCAAAAAATTGACTCCCAAAGTTTTGATTTACCTATCCTCATTTCTAAAATTTTCCATTTAGATTCTTAGCACATTATATTCTCTCATGGTAAGGATAGTTTGGGGAAGTCTTTCTTGAATAAAGTACATAGGATACTGGAATAAATAAAATCCAGTTAAAAATAAAAAGTTGTTGGAAATAAGGAAAATAACTGAAAATAACATGAAGAAAACCAAAAAAATCTACTTATAAAGATGTTTGTCTCATAATTCAGCTTTATGTCTTGGATTAGACAGATCATCTATGTTGCTAACATTTTGTTGTTGTTGTTGTTGTTGATTTTTACATCAAAAATGCATACAGGTCTCTCATAAAACAAGTTATTTGGCATGACTTATAAATGAAGTAACTAGAATATAATCTGCTAAACTCTGGAGTGTACATGTACAAATATATTTATACTCTGATTTTATCTTCAAATTGTTAGAAAAAAGAAAAATGTGATTTAATAAACATATAAATGAAAAAGAAGTTCTGTGAAATATTTGGATTATTACTTTTGTTTGAATAGTGAAAATGATAAGTATTAGGTACCAAAAATGTGTGTGGTAAGATGCATTCCAAATTATTAACTGATACTCTCTACCTTTCCACTTCCAGTTCCTATCTACCTTACAATCTCACTCCCCTGAAGATAGACCTTAATTCTCCCATTAGTCCAAGGACTAAATAATTTTCTCTCTCCTTTGGTACCTATAAGCCCCCTAAAATGTGAAAATAACCCCTGGGAAAAGGATGGTGAAGATGCTGAGTGACTAAAATTAACTTCCCTACCTGGTGGCAGGGGCTTATAATGGAAACTAAGTAGATTTTAGAAAATTTTTCAAAATTACATTCCTCTACCCCTGGGGTTATGGACTGTGATTTTATCTGCTTCTTGTATAAAGATAACATTGCCCCAAATCAGAACAAAATCTTTATCATAAGTATTTACTCATTTAGTTACTGAATCACAACAGAATAGTTTAATCCTCTGCTAAAATAAATTTACTTTATTTCTTTGTGTTAAAACATTAAAAATTACATAATCTAGGTAAAATGGCATAATTCTTCAACAAAGGGATTTTAAAATCATCTTATTGTTCCTGACATAGAAAGGTTTGGTCAAAATGAGAACTGCTTAAGACACACTCTCTGGCTCTCTATGTAGATAACTCATCTGGACAACCCAGAAGTGCTCTTAGAAAATACATCCAAATATACATTCTGGGATCTCCCCTATCAAAACAACCAAATTTAGACTAAACACACGAACACATACACACACACACACGCCACACACATTTGAAAGTACTGAAAAGTGAAACAACAACAAAAAATCCAACAGGAAGATAAACAGTTAAGAAAAGTGAGCACTGGGAAGAAGGACGTGGCTCAAGATTTGTTATGTATTTTTCTTAATTTAGCAAAAGGGGGGGGGGGGTCCCAGTCTACAAAATTGGAATGGATAAAACATTAAAACATGCAGCCTTATAAAAAATAAATAATGGAATTTAAGTAAAATCATATCTACTAAAAAGTGTTTGTGTGTGTGTGTGTGGGTGTGGGTGTGTGTGTGCGCAAACTGAGAAGAAAGTCAGAATTTGGAAGAATTCGCACATGCATATAAAAGTTCCACACCAATATCTGGCAGACCCCTGAATAAAGCATGCAGAAGGCAGACTCCAAGTAGCTCAGCTATAGTTAAAACAACTGAAGTGACATTTGAATTGCTGGCCAATTTCAGGGGAGATAGACCTTGTAGTTTGAATTCATCCAAATAAAATGCCTTCTAATACAAAAGGAATCAACACAGTTGAGAAAAAAATAACAGAATTTAGACTATCTACAACATATATTAAGCAAACTTAAGATACAATCCAAAACAATTCAACATACAAAGAAAAAACAAAAACAAAAACATGTGACTCATTCTTAAGAGAAAAAAAGTCAACAGACTACAAACCCAAGATGACCTAGATGTTGGAACTAGCAAAGGAGTCTAAAATACCTACAATAATTGTGATCAAAGACATAAAGGAAAATATGCCAACATACAATAAAAATGTCCAATCTCATTAGAAAAGTGGAAACCATATAAAAAAACAGATGGAAATTGTGTAATAAAAAATACAATCTGAAACATAAAATTCACTAGATAGAATTAGTAGCAGAATGGAGATGACTGAAGTAAGAAAAGACTGAAGGAAGGAAGTGGATGGAAAATAGATTATATAAATAGTCTAATCTGAATAACAAATAACTAAAAACATTAAAAATAATGAGCAGTGTCTTGGGACCATGTGGTACAACATTAGAAGATCCAAAATATGTCAACAAATTCTACAACATAGATATAGCAGACAAATGCCTTTAAAGACAAAATTTACAAAAACTGACACAAAATTAAGTATAATATATGAGTAGTACTACATCTATTATATATATACATTTATTATAAAAAAATACTCCCACAAAGAAAGCTATGTGACTATATGGTTTCAGTGGTGAATTTCATTAAACATTTAAGGAAGAAATAATCCTATACAAACTGTTTCATCAGATAGAGGAGCAGAAAATACTCCCCTGCTGGTTTCATAAAGACAGTATAACCACAATACAAAATTATAAACAGAGGCACCTCGGTGACTTGGTTAAGTGTCTGACTCTTAATTTGGCTCTGGTCATAATGTCACAGTTGTGGATTGTGAGATCGAGCCCTGCATCAGGCTCTACATTGTGTGAAGCCTGTTTAAGATTCTCTCTCTCTCTCCCCATACCCCTACCCCACTCATGCACTCTCTCTCTCTCTCTCTCAAAAATAAATACATAAACAAACAAATAAATAAAATTTATAGAGAATAAAATTACAGATAACTGTGTCTCATATCCTTTGAAAATACTATTAATATTATCCTGCAATATATAAAAAGAATGATGCATCACAATCATGTTATTTTTGTTGCTTGTTATATACAAATTCAGGATTGATTTAACGTTTGAAAATCAATTATCATTCACTGTATTAAGAGACTAAATGAGAAAAATCATATGATCATTTCAGTAAATATAGAAAAGAATTTGTTAAAATTTAACATCTATTCATGATGCAAACTAGAGCATCTATACAAAAACTACAACTAACATTATATTTCATGGTGAAATATTCAATATTTTAACCTAATACTGGGAACAAATAATTCCTATTCACATAATTTCTATTCAACATTTTACTGGAGGTCTTGCTAAGTACAATAAAACAAGAAAAATAAATAAAAGGAATAAAGATTGTAAAGAAAGAAGAAAATTCTATTTCTAGATGCCATGAGTGTTTATGTCAAATATCCTAAGAACTCTACAAAATAATGATTACATCTAATGAGTGAAATTAACAATGTCACAGGATATAAGCTAAATGTACAAAAGCCAATTGTATTTTTCTATTGTAGCAGTAAATGGTTGGAAAATGAAATTAAGAAAACAATTCTGTTTGGGGAGCTTGGGTGGTGCAGTGTGTAGGGTACCTGACTCTTACTTTCAGTTCAGGTCATGATCTCACAGCTCATGAGTTCGAGACCCTCATCAGACTCTATGCTGACAGCATGGAGCCTGCTTGGGATTCTCTCTCTCCCTCTCTCTCTGCTCCTACCCCACTCTCTCTCAAAATAAATAAACACTTTAAAAAAAAAAGAAAACAATTCTGTTTATCAAAGCATGAAAGTATATAATATTCTTAAGAATACACTTAAAACAATAAGTTTCGACTTCTATACTGAAAACTACAAACAGAAATTAAACAATAAATAAATTGTGAGATACTGTGTTCATGGATTGTAAGATACAGTATACTTAAGATGTAAATTATTCCTAAATTAATATATAAATTAAACACAATAACAATCAGTTACCTCAAACTTTTTTTTGGTAGAAATAGACAAGATGATTCTAAAATTTCTAGGGAAATATAAAGAAATTGGAATAGTTTAAAGATTTTTGAAAAGAACTTTGGGGTACTTATCCTACCTGACTTCAAGGCTGACTAAAACTAGGTTAATGAAGACACAGTATGCTTTTGGCATAAGAATGAACAAAGAGTTCAACATAAAAAATAGAGAGATAAGGAATAGGCCCACACTTTCACAGCTATTTCAATTTTTAGATGTTTATTATTTTTGAGAGAAAGAGAGAGTGAGCAGGGCAAGCGCAGAGAGAGAGAGGGAGACAGAATCTGAAGCAGGCTTCAGGCTCTGAGTCCCCAGCACAGAGACCAATGTGGGGCTTGAACTCACAAACTGTGAGATCATGACCTGAGCTGAAGTTGGCTGCTTAACCAAGTGAGCCACCCAGGAACCCCATATCTATTTCATTTTGTATAAAAGCACCAAAGAACACCAATGGGGAAAAGTCTTTTTTGCCATGTGGTACTGGAATAACTAGATAACAAACAGCAATATATATATATGTGTGTGTGTGTGTGTGTGTGTATACATATATATATATACACACACACACATATATATTTATATATGTATGTATATACATATATATATTTATATGTATGTATGTGTCTGTGTGTGTATATATATATACACACACAAATATATATACCCAAATTCACATTATACTGAAAAAAATAATTTTAGATGAATCCTAGATTTATAGATTAGAACTATAAAGATTTTAGAAGAAAGCAAAGGAGAATACCTTTGGAGATTAGAATAAGCAGAGGTTTTTAGGATAGGTCATAGAAGGCCCTAATCATAAAAGAAGAGAAATAATAGTTTAGACTTCATCAAAAGTAAAAACTTCAGCTTATCAGGCAAAAATTACCCTGTGGCTGAAAAATACCTGGGCAGTAATTACTGCTGAGAGATGTAAGTGGATATTGAATGGGAAGGGGCATGAGAGAACAATTTTCTGAGATAATAACATTTCATATCATATAGAAGAGGTTTGGGTTGCATTGTTTTATGTATATACTGGCAGTCACCAATGGTACACTTAAGAATTGTGCAAAACAAATATTGAAATCTATTCAAATAACATATATGGTGAAATATTGTGAGTAACTGTGATGGTATCTATAACTTAAATGCATTAAAATATAAGATTCATTGATGCAAGGATGGGGAGGATAGATGGATAAATTAAGTATAGTGAAATATTAATTATGGAATGAATATTGTAGATAGATTAGTGTTCAAGATTAAAATCTTAAAGTGTTTCTCTATTTTAGAAAACACTAGGGCCAGTGTGACAGGCATTCCAATTGAAGCTTTTACTATTGGCAAGAGAATAAAAGGTCAAACCTCTCTAAGCCACAAAATGTTTTCCTCACAGGAAAGGGCTAATTACATTTCCAAAAGATAGAAGTGGGTGTGTGGGAGAGAAAAAATGCCAGAAATTCACTGATTATGTGATAATGATACACTGATGATTTATTTCAAGCTAGTAACTTTGATTTAATAAAATACTATCTAAAGTTAAAACAACAATAATAATAATTAGTATTTTTAATTGTAGAATGTATTTCCCTGCTATGTGTATTAAACTGCACCTCCATCCCATTTTATAGATGCAAAAGGTTAAGTGATTATTAAGTCATTATGCCTCAGATCAACAAGTGTCAAAACCTGCAATAAACTCAAATTTTCTATTGCAAATACAGTGCTTTTTGTACCATGATTTCACACTGCTTTTGGGAAATGTTAGTGGTTCCAAAAATTACAAGGAATTTTATTTTTTAGTAGACTTTGCCTAAAATGGTAAATATATTCCTCTGAGAATATTTTTATGACCTATGCATAATAAAACTTTTCCTGCATAGTAGAAATCTTTTAAAATCAGTCATGCAAAAGAAAAATGATAACATTGAACACATCAAACCAACTCATTTAAGATTATTATTTGAAATAGCTGAAAAGTTTTTAATCTGGGGAAAGAAATGGAATCCAGACCAGGAGGCACAGACAGCCCCAAACAATAACAACAAATGCAGATTCACACCAAGACATATTGCAATGAAAAAGGCAAAATATAGCAATACAAAAATAAAATATTAAGAGCAGCAGGATAAAAGGAGACAGTTACATACAAAGGAAACCACATAAGGATATCAGCAGATTTTTCAGCAGAAACTTTCCAAGCCAGAAAAGAGTGGCATGGTTTATTCAAAGTGATAAATGTGAAAAATCCTGCAGCCAATAATATTCTATTCATCAAGCTATCATTAAGAATAGAAAAGAGACCAAAAATTTCCTAGACTAAAATAAAAGAGTTCATAAACACTAAACTATCACTGCAAGAAATATAAAAGGGGACTCTGAGTGGAAAGGAAAGGCCAAAAATGTCAGTATGAAGATAGAAATACAAAAGCAGTAAGAATGAATATTTCTGTAAAAAATCAGTCAAGGAACTCACAAAATAAAAGGATGTAAAATATGACACCATATACCTAAAATGTAGGAAGAGTAAAGAAAGAGTTCAAACTTAAACAACTATCAACTTAATATAGACTGCTATATGCAGAAGATGTTATAGACAAACATAATGGTAACCACAAATCAAAAACCATTAATAAATATTCAAATAACAAAGAGAAAGAAATCCAAATATATCACTAAGGAAAATCATCAAACCATAAAAGGGAGAAAGACAAAGGATCAGAGAAAATCTTCAGAAACAACTACAAAGTAAGTAATAAAATGGCAATAAATACATACCTATCAGTGATAATTTTGAATGTTTATAGACTAAATGCTCCAAACAAAATACATAGGGTGACAGAATAGATAAAAATAAGACCCATCCATATGCTGTCTACAAGAGTCTCATTTCAGACCTAAAGACACCTGCAGATTACAAGTGAGGGGACAGAGAAACATTTATCATGCAAATGGATATCAAAAGAAAGCTAGAGTAGCAATACTTATGTCAGAGAATATAGACTTCAGAACAAAGACTAACAAGAGACAAAGGAGGACACTATATAATAATAAAGTGGACAATTCAACATGAAGACACAATTGTGAATATTTATACACCCAAGGTGGAATACCCAAATACAAAAAAAACAATTAAAAAACATAAAGGAAATAATCTATAATAATAAAATAATAGTAGGGGACTTGCACACCCCATTTATATCAATGGACAGATCATCTGAGCAGAAAATCAACAAGGAAACAATGGCTTTGAATGACACACTGGACCAGATGGATTTAACAGATATATTCAGAATATTTCATCCTAAAACAGCAGGACACACATTTTTTTGAGTGCACATGGAACAGTTTCCAGAATATATCATATATTAGGTCACAAAACAAGCCTCAACGAATTCAAGAAGATAGAAGTCATACCATGTATCTTTTCTGACCACAACGCTATGAAACTAGAAGTCAACTACAAGAAAAAAATTGGAAAGAACCACAAATATATGGAAGTTAAATAACATGCTACTAAACAATGAATAGGTCAACCAGGAAATAAAAGAAGAAATAAAAAGTACATGCGAACAAAATAAAGTGAAAACACAGTGGTCCAAAACCTTTGGAACACAGCAAAGTGGTTCTAAGAGGGAAGTTTATAGCAATATAGCCCTATTTCAAGAAGCAAGAAAAATCTCAAGTAAACAACCTAACCTAACACGTAAAGAAGCTAGAAAAAGAGGAACAAACAAAACCTAAGACAAGCAGAAGGAATGAAATAATAAATATTAGAGCAGAAATAAATGATATACAAACTGATAAAACAATGGAACAGATCAATGAAATCAGGAGCTAGTTATTTAAAAAAATGAATAAAATTGAACCTCTAGCCAGACTTATCAAGAAAAAAAGAGAAAGGATCCAAATAAAATCACAAATGAGAGAGTAAAAATAACAATGAACACCACAAATATACAAACAATTATAAGAGAATATTAGGAAAAACTATATGCCAACAAATTGGACAAACTAGAAGAAATGGATAAATTCCAAGATATATATATATATATATATATATATATATGCACACATATATATACACACACACACATACACATACATATATATGTATATACATTGTACATGTATACATATACAAATATGTATATTCATTATACATATATACATATACATATATACATATACATACACACACACACACATATATATATATATATATATATATATATATATATATATATACACACACATATATATACATTCTACCAAAACTGAAACAGGAAGAAATAGAATTTAACAGACTGATTACCAACAAAGAAATTGAATGAGTAATCAGAAAATTCTCACCAAACAAAAGTCCAGGACCAGATGGCTTCACAGGTGAATTCTACCAAACATTTAAAGAAGAGTTATACCTGTTCTTCGCAAGCTATTCCAACAAATAGAAAAGGAAGGAAAGCTTCCAAATTCATTCTACGATGCCAGCATTTTCCTGATACCCAAAAAAGATAAAGACACCACACACACACACAAAGAGAACTACAGGCTAATATCTCTGATGAACATATAGATGCAAAAGTCCTCAACAGAATACTAGCAAACCAAATCCTGCAATATATTTAAAAAATCATTCACCACAATCAAGTGAGGTTTATTCCTGGGTTGCAAGTGTGGTTCAATATTCACAAATCAATGTGAAACATCACATCAATAAGTGAAAGGATGAGAACCATATGATCATTTGAATAGGCACAGAAAAACATTTGACAAATACAACATACCCATTTATGATAAAAACCCTCAACAAAGTGGGTATAGAGGGAACATACCTCAATATAATACAGGCCATATATGAAACACCCACAGCTAACATTATCCTCAGTGGGGACAAGTGAGAGCCTTTCCCCTAAGATCAGGAACAAGACAAGGATGTCCAATGTCAACACTTTACTATTTAACATCGTAGTGGAAGTCCTAGCCATGACAATCAGACAACAAAAAGAAATAAAAAGCACCCTTTGATAAGGAAGAAGTAAAACTTCCAGTATTTGCAGGTGACATAATAATATATATAGAACACTTGAAAAACTCCAGCAAAAAACTACCAGAACTGAAAAACAAATTCAGTAAAGTCACAAAGTAAAAAATCAGTGTACAGAAATCTGTTGCCTTTCTATACACAGCTAAAGAAGCAGCAGAAAGAGAATTAAGAAAACAATTCCATTTACAATTGCACCAAAAAATAATGATACCTAGGAATAAACCTAGGCAAAGAGGTGAAAGACCTGTACTCTGAAAACTATAAAACACTGATGAGAAAAACTAAAGATGACACAAATAAATGGAAATACATTCCATGCTTATGAATTGGAAGAACAAATGTTAAAATGTCTATACTACTCAAAGCAATCTACACATTTAATGTAATCCCTATCAAAATATCATCAGCAGTTTTCATAGAACTAGAACAAACAATCCTAACATTTGTATGGAACCACAAAAGAATTATGAATAGTCAAAGCATTCATGAAAAAGAAAAGCAAATCTGGAGGCATCACAATTCTGGACTTCAAGTTATATTACAAGGCTGTAGTAATCAAAACAGTGTGGTACTGGCACAAAAACAGACACGTAGATCAATGGATAAACCCACAATTATATGGTCAATTAATCTTTGACAAAGAAGGAAATAATATCCAATGGAAAAAAGACAGTGTCTTCAACAAATGGTGTTAGGAAAACTGTACAGCAACATGCTGAAGAATGAAACTGTACCATTTTCTTATGCCATATACAAAAATGAATTAAAAATGGATAAAGACCTAAATGTGAGACACGAAGCCATAAACATCCTAGAAAAGAGCACAGGCAGTAATTTCTATGACACTGGACATAGGAACTTTTTCTACGTAGGTCTCCTGAGGCAAGGGAAACAAAAGCAAAATTGAACTACTGAGACTACATCAAAATAAAAAGCTTTTGCAAGGCAAAAAAAAAAAAAAAAAAAAAAAAGTCAGCAAAACTAAAAAGTAACCTGTGGAATGGGAGAAGATATTTTCAGATGACATATCTGATAAAGGGTTATAATACAAAATCTATAAAGAAGTTATCAAACTCAACATTCAAACAACAAATAATACAATTAAAAAAAGGCAAAAGACATGAACAGGCATTTCTCCAAAGAAGATATCCAAATGGTTAATAGACACATGAAAAGATGATCATCATCACTTATCATCAGGAAAATGCAAATCAAAACTGCAATATCACCTCACGTGTCAGACTGGCTAAAATCAACAACATGAGACACAACAGGTATTGGCGACAATGCAGAGAAAAGGAATACTCATGCACTGTTGGTGGGAATGCAAACTGGTGCAGCCACTGTGGCAAATAGTATGGAGGTCCCTCAAAAGGTTAAAAATAGAACTACCTTATGACCCAGAAATTGTATTACTGAGCATTTATCCAAAGAATACGAGAACATTAATTCAAAGGGATATATGCACCCCTATGCTATGTTATAGCAGCATTTCAACAATAGTCTAGATATGGAAGTAGCCCAAGTGTTCATCCATTGATGAATGGATGAAAAGGATGTGGTATATATGCAATGAAATATTATTTTGCCATAAAAAGAATTAAATCTTGCCATTTGCAATGACATGGATAGAGCTAGAGAGTATAATGCTAAGTGATATAGGGGCACCTGGCTGGCTCAGTCCATAAAGTATGCAACTCGATTTGGGCTTGTGAGTTGGAGCTCCATGTTGGGTTCAGATTACTTAAGGAAATAAAAAAAAATGCTAAGTGAAATAAGTCAGTGAGAGAAAGGCAAATACCATATAACATCACTCATATGTGAAATTTAAGAAAACTAACAAATGAGCAAAAGGAAAAAAAAAAGAGAGAGAGAGAGACAAATTCAGCAACAGAAAGCTATACAGATGGTTACCAGAGGGGAGGTGGGTGGGAGTGAAATAGGTGATGGCGATTAAGGAGTGCACTTGTTGTGATGAGCACTGAATGATTAAAATAAAAACTTAAAAAATATTATTATTTGAATGTCATTCCCCAGAATTTAAAGGGAAACAATAAGTAAACTAAAGGCATTATGTTACTTTACCTGTATTTTATTCCTAAAATTTTAGTAGGCAGAAATAAACATCTCTTTGTCTACTTAGACCCTACTTCAGCAATTTGTGCTAAAAAAGTAGAAACCCTTCTGAGGGGGAATATTGTGGATCTCTAGGAATCTGAAAGACCTAAAGATAAGCTACGCCATCTTTAAGTCTAACTAAGACCAATACTAACAGAGACCAAGTCTAATTTGCACTCAAATAAACACAAATTTCATTTTAATGTACTTTATGTCAAATATCTACTAAGAATAAAATGAATGAGTTCACAAATTCTCTAGTTAATACCCAGGTGTCTAATCTTAATCACACTGAAAAAATTTAGCATTTTAATATCTATAAAAGGAAGAAAACAGAGGTTAAAAGCTACCTTCTTGTTATTAATTCTTGTTATTAATGTTTTGTAAATTAGAAAACAAATGTCATTTAAGTTTGCTATGTAGCAATGATGTAAAACTTCTTTGGAAAGAAATATGTATAAATGGCCAAATATTAAAATTCAAAAAGATTAGCAGAGTTTAAATCAAAGGGATTTTTGCCATGTTTTCTCTTAAATAAACTGTGTGGTTTCCTTAGATTTTGGTTTATCATTTTGGTGGTTTACCCCAGTTTATTAGGTTAGAAAAGTATGATGTTTCACATTAAAAGAAGTTTAGCTTCAAACTACCTGCACCATTAAACAAATAAAAAATATTTTCTTTATCCAGTGGGTACATATAGCACTATTATTTTCGCATATCAAATGAATATAGTTAAATAAAAATATTTAAACACTACCTTAAACATGTTTTTAAAATTTTTTTAATGTTTTATTTATTTTTGAGTCAGAGAGAGACAGAGCATGAGCAAGGGAGGGGCAAAGAGAGAGGGAGACGAAGATTCCGAAGCAGGCTCCAGGCTCTGAGCTGACAGCACAGAGCCCAACGCAGGGCTCGAACACACAAACTGTGAGATCATGACCTGAGCTGAAGTTGGATGCTTAACCAACTGAGCCACCCAGGCACCCCAAACATGTTTTGTTTTAAATGTATATTCTTTGACAAGTTGCAGTGTAGATTACAAAATCATAAATAAATATTTTCTAAGACTCAGGTGAGTATAATTTGATACACAAACACACACTTTTCAGTGTTTGGGACATGAGTTGTAGAAAGAAAGAAAAACAGAAGTCATTGCAAAACTGGAGTATGTGGTCAATTTCAAAAATTTGAAAAATAATAATAAGCAAAAGAGAACAAATATTAGAAGAACTGAGAGTTCTTTTACTTACACCTTTATTTCCATGACACAAAAATAAACTTACCCTGAAAATTTTAAGTAACCACATGACTAAGCACTATTGATAAAGATAACTGATAAATGATGTAATTATATTTCATTATAGTCAAAATTCTGTATATATAAAAATTAACTCACAAATTGTTAATCAGTAAATTTATTTTATAGTTATGGCTAAGGATGCACGTTACTGAATTCTATGGTTTCCTCCTTCAAATATTTCAAGAACAGTGTCATCCTATGGGCTTACTCTGTGTCCAACAAATGTCCTCCTATAATGTTCTTGCTTGCTTTGACTTATTGCCTTAGGTATATTCCAGAGTAGCTATTCGTTTCTGTTTTTCAGTTCAAGTTTTCCTGACCTTGAGCTCTCCTGACCTTGTGACTGGAAGCAAATTTCATGACGGTTGAGTTGGAAAATGAATGTAGACTGAATTGTTGAATCATCATTGAAGGAAAGCTACCAAAAAGAGTCACCTAATCATATCAGATATTTAATGGGTGAAAAATAAGCTTTCATTGGGCTAGCCCACTGACATTAGGGTCTGGCTGTTACTTTAACATAGTCTTCTTCTAACTAATATAGTACCCACACTACTTCTCCCCAAGTAGTACATATTTAGGATGCCCTAAATCAACAGAATTTATAAGTTAAATCTTTTAATCAATATTTTTGCTGTTGCTGCTGTTGCTGCTGCTGCTACTACTACTTGAAAATAGTCATATACTTCACACGTACCAGGTTAAACTTCAAAAAAAAAGGTTTAAGTACTTTTCTCATTCATTATTTTTGTTTTCCTGCTAAATATAATGCATACCATTAATGTGATTTAACTTTCCATTATGTTATTGTCAATAGTTTTAGTCTTACATTTTCATATAAACCCTTTTTTCAGTAACTAGTTAATTGAATTTATTGACATGCTATCAATTGTTGTATGTACTGTTTGAAAATACTTGTACTACTTGAAAATAGTCATATACTTCACACGTACCAGGTTAAACTTCAAAAAAAAAGGTTTAAGTACTTTTCTCATTCATTATTTTTGTTTTCCTGCTAAATATAATGCATACCATTAATGTGATTTAAATTTCCATTATGTTATTGTCAATAGTTTTAGTCTAACATTTTCATATAAACCCTTTTCAGTAACTAGTTAATTGAATTTATTGACATGCTATCAATTGTTGCATGTACTGTTTGCAATATCCTATTATTGTCTTCCTTCCCCCTCCACCTCCTCCCTCCTCCTCCTTCTTCATCCTCTCCTTCTCTTCCTTCTCCTCCTTCTCTTCCTTCTCCTCCTTCTCCTCCTTTTCCTCCTTCTCTGTCTTCTTTTGTCTTTAGCATACATCCATGGGTGGTAAACAAATCTTAACTTTTTTTGCTGAAAAATATCTTTAATTTGTCCTCACCATTGAATAAAAATATATTTTTCATTTTTTAAAAATTTATTTATTTAAATTCAAGTTATTTAATATACAGTATAGTATTGGTTTCAGGAGTAGAAGTCAGTGATTAATCACTTACATATAACACCTCAAAAAATTAAAAATAGAATTACCCTATGACCTAGAAATAGCACTACTAGGAATTTATCCAAACGATACAGGAGTGCTGATTCGTAGGGGCACAAGTACCCCAGTGTTCATAGTAGTGTTCTCAACAATAGCCAAATTATGGAAAGAGCCCAAATGTCCATCAACTGATGAATGGATAATCCATCAACTGATGAATGGATAAAGAAGATGTATACACACACACACACACACACACACACACACACACAATGGAATACTACTTGGTGATGAAAAAGAATGAAATCTTGCCATTTGCAACAATGTAGATGGAACTGGAGGGAATTATGCTAAGTGAGATAAATCAGTCAGAGAAAGATATCATAAGTTTTCACTCATAAGTGGAATTTGAGAAACTTAAGACCATAGGGGAAGGGAAGGAAAAATAAGTTACAGAGAGGAAGGCAAACCATAAGAGATTCTTAAATACAGAGAACAAACTGAGGGTTGATGGTGGTGGGAGTTTGGGGGGACAAGGCAAATAGGTGATGGGCATTGAGGAGGGCACTTATTGGGATGAGCACATCATGTAAGTAATGAATCACAGGAATCTACTCCTGAAGCCAAGACTACACTGTATGTTAGCTAACTTCACAATACATTATTTTTTAAAAAATGTATTTTCATTTAAAAAATTATTTATTTAAATTCCAGTTACTTAATATACAGTATAGTACTGGTTTCAGGAGTAGAATCCAGTGATCTATCACTTACATATAACACCCAGGGCTCATCCCAACAAGTGTGCTCTTTAATGCCCATCACTTATTTAGCCCATCTCCCTACGCACCTCCCCTCCAGCAACCCTCAGTATGTTCTCTGTTCATTTTTATAAAAATCTAGGTTGCAGCTTTTCATCTTCACTTTCAAAATAGTTCTGCTTTGTGTACTGGCCTCTATTTGAAACTTCATTGAGGACAAGCAGTCTGAATTTTCTCTCTGATGACACTTAGAATTTTCTCTTTATTGTTCAAGTTCTTCAGTTTCACCCAGTGGGTCTATAGTAAATATATAGTGTGTCAAAGTAAATTTATACTTCTTTGCCTTCAGAGGGCACTATCAATCTGTGGTCTCATGATTTTCTTCATTCTGGAAATTCTTGTTTATAATTTCTTCAAATATTTTCTGTGCCATACAGACCCTTTTATTATTCTTCAAATATAACCAAACTATTTTTGCCCTTTGTGGTTCTGTTTTCAGAAGAGTCTTCTCCTAAGTATTTTCAAGGTTTACACTGTCAAGGTGTTCCAGTCTCTCCATAAGCTTCACTGTATCAGAGTCCCTCTTTGACCATCTTATCTCAAATATCACTCTTCTCTCACTTCTGTTCTCCTACCCTGCTTTAAATTTCTTCATAGTATGAATTATTTATACACCTTACATATTTAGTTGTATATTTGTTTGCCACCTTATCTTCCTAAAATCCAAATCCAATCAAGATTTTTCTCTACTTTTTCATTGTTATATCAAGTGCTTAGAATATAGTAGGTATTCGATCGATATTTTCAGTCAGTGAAATTTCCTCCAACTTCTTATTTTTGACAGTATTGCTAGATAGACTTGTACCTCTTGATATTTTTGTATCTCATTACTTTTTTTTTTCTGTGTTCTGGATTAATTCCTTAATATCAATTTATATCTTAGTCTAGCATGTACTCTGTTTAGTTTTTTATAACTATAACTTTTATTTCTATGATTTCTTATTGGGTTTTTATATGAGCTTGTCTTGTTAACATTTGTATGTTTGGTTGGCTGTCTTCTTTAATATTAAACATTTTCGAATATGGTAGAATTTTGTTTTTTTAGATTCATTTTTAATGTGATCTCCTATGACCTTTTCTCTTTTTCTGTTATGCTAATCTCTCCCATTCCAGTTGTTTTGCAATTCTCTGGCCCTCTATTCAAAACTAGTTTTTTAAATGGCATTTTGGAATTATTGTCCTGAGATATTGACAGATGCTGTCTTATTTCAGTTCTGGTTTATGAAACTCTGTCTGTCCTATCACATCCCAGCCCAGAACTTACAGACAGTGGGTTGGCATTACTTAGTGTCAGTGTCTTAAACTATAACTTATTGTATCCACTTGACCAAAATTTAATAGGTACATATTCTGTGTAATTCATTTTTAAAGTCACACTCTAATGAATCATTCTTTCTTATAGGCTTTTACTCAGTCATTAAACATCTATTGAGCATCTATTATCAGGAAGATATTTAGTAAGCAGGAAGAATTCATTCATAAATATGACAGTCGTATCCCTTAGGAGATAATTAACATATGGGAGAGCCACACTAATGCAATGTATAAAAACAGAAAATAAAACAAAACTATTGGATCTCATAGGACTGTATTTAGATTTTTTTTTTGGGGGGGGGGTATGATGGAATATATTATCTCAATCATACTTAGCTCATGACTCTTTTAAGATACATAATGAAATTCTTAATAGAGACTTCATTGGTGAAGATTCAAGGAAGCCAGGATTGAAAGCTACAAAGGAATAGAAATCAGGCTATACACACTCAGTCTGTAGCCCTTGGAAATGATATTTTCAGTTTCAGGTGATTCTATTCTCATGATGCTGTTAGAAAAGGCACCCTATTTGGGGCACCTGGGTGGCTTAGTCAGTTAAACATCTGACTTCGGCTCAGGTCCTGATCTCATGGTTTATGAATTCAAGCCCTGCACTGGGTTCTGGTGTTGACAGCTCAAAGCCTGGAGTTGCTTCAGATTCTGTGTCTCCCTCTCTCTCTGCACCTCCCCTGCTCACACTCTGTCCCTATCAAAAATGAATAAATGTTAAAAAAAATTAAAAAAAAAAAAGAAATTGCACCCAATTTAACTCAAATACACCTTCTCTTTCTCAGTGGACCCATGATCTAGTAAATAAGATTATTATTATAGCATGCTTCCCTGAAACAATTCAAGGCACTTAGCTAATATATTTGTGCCAAAAATATTTATGTAGTCAAATAAAAAGATTGGATTTTATTTTTTTTTCAAATAATAAAGAAACACTTCGTGGCATAAAATAGTTTTCTTTACCTCATGTATACAAATGTTGCCTAAAAATCATTTAAAAATATAGTAGCTTAAAACAAAAATTATTCTATTTCATATTTTCTGTGTCTCTGGAATTCACGAACACCTTGGCTGAATGACTTTAGCTTAGAGTCTCTCATGTAGCAATATTCAGAGATAGGTTATGAACAGTGGGAAGCTGAAATAGTTGAGGGTTACATGGTTTTCTCTGTATGATCTTTCTATGTGATCTAGTTTGGGCTTCTTTAAAGCATAATGGACTCAGGGCTGGCAAGAGCTTATATGATAGCTCAAGGCTCCAGGGCAAGTGTTTCAGGAAACCAACCCTGAATTACACCAAGCCTCAGATGTTACTACTCAGATGCTGCAACATCTAATAGTAACAAGTGAGTCTCAAGCCCACTGAGATCAGGGAGAGGGATCCTAGACCTCTCCTCTTGATGGGAATGTCAAGATCATGTTGTAGAAGGGCAGGTTGGATGGAAGATGTTGTTACAACCATTTTGGGAAAATACAATCTGCTATAGCCACTAAGAGCTAAATAGCATCCTATCCTCCGAGGTTATGAATTTGTAAACAACAGGGTCCAATGATTTGTCCAAAGTACCTCAGTTAGTGGCAGAGCTAGAAATAAAATATGTATCTCCTGACCTCCAGTCTCATTTTTTTCCTTTCTCAGCAGAGTGCCTCTTAGGGGGTACCAAGGAAAATCAAGGCCTAGAAACATGGTTGATACAAAATAACTACTGGGCAGGGAAAAACTAAAATACACATACAATGGGAACATATGCTAGAAATCTGTACATATAATATTTTAACTGAACATATGAATTTTACATTGCAAATTCATGCATTTGATTATTTATTCATTCAAAACTTACTTTAGGCCCTTGAAGTTAGGGGGGAAATTTGAACACATATCGAGTAAATTAAAGAAATTTCTTCTGCTTAGGGCTCTACTCTGATAAAAAAAAAAGTGCAAACATCAAATATAATATTGAAATAAATACCTAATTTGGAGAACTGAAATTATTTTCTTGAATATCCCTGAAACATGCTTAGATTTTATAAGTATATGGTCAGATGCTGCTTAATGTATACACTAGAACTTGTGTTCAATATAATGCGTAAAACAAAAGGATATTTTCCTTAAGTGTGGAAAATAGGTTATTTTAAGTCCTATAGTTTCTTATGGAAATAAAAAGAAGCTTCAGAATATGTCCCAAATTTCTCTCTAAAGCTTTCTGCCAATATATTAATAATTATTTTGGTTATATAGGAAAATGCTTAATGACTTTTTATTTTCTTTAAATTCTCTTTAAAACACCTAATTTTTCAAAGTATAAAAATGTATCATTACGTTACATTAGGTTCTGAAGAAGGTGGTGCCCAAGAAATTTTAGCTGAAGATAATGGAATTATTTTTGGCTAGTGGGGTAAGAGATGACGGGGAACTGCAAAGTAATTGGGGAGTTATAGGATGTAGGGAGGGCAACTGTACTGAGTATAGAGTAGATATTAAAAACACCTACAAAAAATCTACATAAACCTTAAATCCATGACTTCAGGATGTTGCTCTATAGTCACAATATTCCTGTGCTGTAATATGGCAAATATGGAACAGTACACAGAAGTAGAAGTTTCTAGGTAGTGTTTGATGAATGTGCATAATTTTTTTTTCAATATATGAAGTTTATTGTCAAATTGGTTTCCATACAACACCCAGTGCTCATCCCAAAAGGTGCCCTCCTCAATACCCATCACCCACCCTCCCCTCCCTCCCACCCCCCATCAACCTTCAGTTTGTTCTCAGTTTTTAAGAGTCTCTTATGCTTTGGCTCTCTTCTACTCTAACCTCTTTTTTTTTTTTTTTTCCTTCCCCTCCCCCATGGGTTTCTGTTAACAGGAATGTACATAATTTAAAGTTAGAATGCAAATTCAGACAAAAGTAGATCCAGGGCATTGGAACATGAGAAGAACAACCAATGGTGCCAGGAAACCAAAAGATGTCTAGGTCTAGTTTAAGGTTTGGGAAAGTAGTTAAAGTTTAGAGTTAGAAAAATATGTTTGGAATAAAGAGCCATCTTTTTGGAGAAGAGGTAAAGAGGAGAAGACTATAGAACTTCCAAACATAACTTTTTAATCTTTTTTTTAATTTTCAAGTTTTCATTTAAATTCTAGGTGGTCAACATATAGTGTAATATTGGTTTCAGGAGTAGAATTTAATGATTCATCACTTACATGTAACACCCAGTGCTCATCGCAAGTGCCCTCTTTAATACCCATGACCCATCTAGCTGACCCCCCACCCACTTCACCTCTAGCAACATTCAAACATAACTCTTTTTTAGATTCCAAAGAATAAAAAATATATACTGAATATGGAAATTGATTAAAGCAATCAGCTCAGTTAGCAGGGAGGATCATTATGATAAAAAAGAGAATTTCAATATTATTATTTATTGAAAACCAACAGAGCATTGGTAGTCATAACAAACTTTTAAAAATAGCAAATATTTTCATGTAACTATTTTGAAAAGTTTTCTAAAAATTAATTTTTAGTTACATTCTAAAAGTTAGAGTAGTGTAAAAGTTCACTTACAGCAATTGCTTATTGTATCAATATCTTAACTTACAGTCACTTTTTTCTATCATGTTATAGCCATTCTTCATATCAGAGTCTCAGGTACTATGTTCAGTTCACTAATTGCTCCAAAAACGTAGAGAGTAATTTAAAAATCATATACGTAGTCATTTTAAGTATTTATTTTCATAACTTTAGCTTATCGTTGAAGAAGTCACATGCTGAGTGAGCTGAAAATTCTATTAATTAGTTACACACTAGTAAGTAAGTTTTAAATCCCAATTCCAATTAAGTTTACTTATAATTGCATTGAGCTGATTAATATAGGACATATCTCCAATTTTCATATGGATTCTGACCCATGTGTTATATATATAAAAGTAGTTATTTTAAATATATTCATTTTAAATGTTTAGTCCCTCCCTTTCTCCCTCCCTCCCTCCCTGTCTCTCTCTCTGTATGTATGTTTGTATGTGTATGTATATATATATATATATACACAAAATACACACACACACACACACATATATATATACATATATATACACACAAAACCTGAAGGCTTTTCTTTATTTCTTTTACAAATACAACTGATTGAGTAAATTTCCAAGAAAGCCATTATAGTAGGAGTTTGTGTGATACACAATGCATTGGAATTAAAGTTATACTTATAAAACAATTAATACATGGCTGTGAAAGACATAAATTGGAACTTCAGAAACATTACTAGTGATCACATTATAATTTCATGTCTTTTTGTCCTATATGTGACTTGGGGGTGAAACGTGACCTAGGTCCTATGGTGACTAAAGATTTGAGAATTTTTTTGTTCCTATTCACAGGCTGCCTAGAGACAGTCAATATGCTGCAGCTCTGAGCTGGGATAATGAGTCTGATGAGAAAATCTGCAGAGAAGGGCTATGGAAATAGGGAAATACTTTGCTATTTACTGGTGCCAATCCAAATTCCCTGTTGTTTGACATTTTATAAGCATAATCTAAAATATTTTTTCATTCAAATGCTTAGGAAATCACTTACCTGTACACATTGATTATACATTATTGGTGAACTCTTGAAGATAAATATAGACATTTAAATATAAACTCCCAAGAAGTTACATAAATATAATATTAAGTTAGACACTTGTGACATATAAAATATAGACTGAAATTCATTGTTATAATAATTATAGCCTTTTATATGATTATATGTATATCAAGGATATTATAAATGTGATTTATTATACTCATAATTATAAGGAATTAATTAATTAGTCATTCACAATAACATAATTAACATATGGCTCTATAAAACATTAGGCCAGGTTCTATAGATGAATTGTATGAACCCTTTTTCCAAGGAGACAGGTTTCTCTGTAAGAATAAACTGTACTTTGAGACTATTTTATATATAAATATGAGCAAACTGGTATGTGATAATCAAGTTCTTTTTGCTCCTATCTTGAGTTCATCTCAAGGGACTACTGAAAAAGATGGTGAGCACTTAATATCACAATTTTCCTCCTTGATTATTGATACCACTTAAAATAATGCCCCTTTTGGTTCTATTTCTATAGTCAAATTGATTAAAACTCATTTATCACTGTAAAGAGACAAATATTTCAAGGCATTGAACCAGGTTTTCAGGCCCTCTCCAGTCTGCTCAGTCTTTGAACACTTAGTTACCACTTCTATAAATTTAGACGATGCCTCAGGATCTTAGAGAGGATTTTATTAAACTTGCTTTTCATTAAGACCCCAAACATTTATCTTTCCAATTATTGATTTTCCAAGTCCCAAGCTTAAGACAATTCAGTTTTCCCAATGAGCAAGTCATTCCTGAGGTAAATTTTTATTTTATCAACAAAAAGAAACAGTGTATGGCCACATCTACCCAAATGAGGATTCACAGATCACAATTAGCGTGTGAACAGAAGATGCCAAATATGTGCTGACAGAAGTCATTATGTTTGTAAGTTATTTTTTAATAGAAGAGATTTATGTATTTGAATTATGGTGACTTCATGAAATATAGATTTTGCACTAATTTACACGGTGGGGATTTATTGTATTATTTATAATATTAACTAGTTCATGTGTTTTCATTTTCTTATAGCCAGTGATTAAAGAGACTCTATTATTCAAAAATAAAAGGAAATGCATTCATTTTTTCCCTAATGATTTATTTTTCAAACCAAAATATTTTGGTAGGTTCAGTTAATACAGTTGAGAGATTTCTTACTCATCAGGAATGAAGACATTAGGTAAGAAGCAAAATTCAAAATCATTCAGTATAAGTCACTGAAGGAGAAAGAGAACAAGCCTCTGAAGTTTCTCTCTTTTCTTGATGTGAATCAGAATTTGATAGGTTAATTTTAGCCCTTCTATGTTTTTACAAACAAAAAATTATAATGAGCCACCTCTTCTTTGCATCTCCCTTTGGTTTTGAGAATCAATCTCTCAATGAGGCATCTTCTAGAGATTTGTGGGCTGACTAGGTACTTGGCCATTGGATTATCTTCTTTGTCAATGGGTAAAAGTTGCAAGATAAAATTTGAAGGTTAGGAGTAGAGTCTATGATCTCTGAAGAAAGGGAAACTAACAGGTTGAAATAAGAATTAGACTTGTGACCTTAAATTCATAAAGCCCTCATTTTCTAATAGGCTAAGCCATCCAGCCTAGCAAATACAGAATCAGTCACAGGAGATTGGATCAACTTTCCTAGTTTTGACTAATTTATCTCCTTGCCTCGAGGCAAGATTAAGCTAAGCTATACCAGACAATTGATTACCTGCATCTTTCTTTAAATTCCTTAGGATATGAAATTCTGGAAGTTTCAGCTAAAAATCTTCTTCAATACTACTAACAAACTCTAATCATTATAATGTTTCTTTTATACAAGTTACTTCTTTCTAATGGCAGTCTAAGTCTTTTTCCTTTGTCCTATACTTAGGGAGAATAAAAGGCAGTGCCCTGTAAAATAATTAACTGCAAGGTTATTAAACTATTCTCCTCCCACATCTCTTCCAGTTTAAGTAATACTCTAAAAAAAAGTTTCTACATGAATTTATTTGATTTTTAAATGTTTACTTTTGGGACAGAGAGAGAGAGGGGTAGAGGGAAAGAGAATCCTAAGCAGGCTCCTCATTGCCAGCACAGAGCCTGATGTGGGGCTCGAACTCATGAACCGTGAGACCATGACCTAAGCCAAAACCAAGAGTCAGATGCTTAACTGACCAGGCCACCCTAGTGCCTCTATTTTACTTTTTTAATTAATTGATTTTATTTCTTAGCGTAGTTTTAGAATTATAGAAAAATTGAACAGAAAGTATAGACATTTTTATCATCAGTTTATCTTTATTTATATAGGAAAAAACTTTTATTCTTTTGAAAAGAATATTCTTTTGTCACTAAAAGATTTGCTTAAGTGAAGCAATAAAGCCATATGTACTAATACTTTGTGTAAATGTTACAACATAAAAGATGCCAGAGAAATGGGATGAGCACCTTCAAATAATAGTGCATAAGTTGTACTAGCTGATGATATTAAAGTCTATATAGGTACAGTTAAAGGTTAGAAGAGACCTAATGGCTTCACTAAGTTTTCAGAAAGATGCAATTATCCATTTCCATGGACAGCTGAAGGAAACTAAATTATCTATACCTACTCTTATACATATTTCATAGAAAGAGTTGGGACTGTAGATATAATTTCTAATCTACTCCTGAATATTAAGATAGATATTGGAAGGAAAAGGTTGCCAAATAAAAGTAGTCCATCAGGATATGTATTTTTCATGATTATGAGCTTTTTCAGCATACATTTACATTTAATTATGTATGTGCTGTGGAATGTATTCCTCTTTCATATAAAATAAGTGCTTAGTAGAATTTATATAAATTCTAGGTCTCTATTATACATTTTTGATGACTGATTTGCATTGTGATCTCAGATGATTTTTATCTGGCACAACTGGCCAATTTCTGAATAGCATTCAGAAGTCATTATCTGAGGTAGATTGTATAGGTAGATTTTATAAATCCTTAGAGAATTTGTAGTAGAAGGAATAAAAAGGAAAAGTTCATATTTCTTACTTTAAGACTTCTAGCTTGCTTTTCCATTCTACGACACCCTTTCTAAACATTGCTTTGGTGGTGGTGTAAGCTGTATACGGAACTGTACATTTGGAGCAGAAATCAGAGACTTTTTAAGGGATTCTAACTGGAAGCCAATTTTCCACTTATTTTTCATACCTTCTTATCGCTCCACAATAAACCAGATACTGAGAAAGTCTGAGGGATATAATAACACATAGGACATAGACCCTGCCCTCAAAGAGTATATACATTCTCTTCAGGACTGTGCCTAACAACAAATAAAGAAACAAAGTCAGATACAACTTAGCATTTGAATTATTTGGCTTTGGAGGGGTTTTGTTTGTTTTGTTTCGTTTTGTTTTGTTTTGTTTTGTTTTGTTTCATGACATTAATATGAGGGATATCAGAAACAATAATTCAGGCTCCTGAGGGGAGTTTTGTGCTGCTTTGAAATCCTTACACGGGTGGGGATAAGGGAAAACCTCTCCAATATGGCAAAGTGGAAAGAACAATGAGAGATGAGGGAAGCTCCTGAATATCAGTCCCATTTATGTCCCTTTTAGAGTTTGGGAAGACTTTAACAGACTCCTGTGATTTGGTCTCCTCATCTTTCTTCAATTGCCACTCCACATAGGCACACAGTACTTCTCTGGATTGGGTACTGTCTCCTTGGACTGGGTGGTGGAGGATGTACCTGTGGATGGTAGTTCTTACTATTTTTTATTTGTTTTCCCTCAATGAGAATTTTATGAATTTTAATCAGTTTCAAAGTGTCATAGTGAAACAGAAGTATACTTATCCTTCCAAATTATGTAGATGACCTAAAGTATTTAATAGTAACTAGATCCATCACATTTCTAACAACAACTTTCCTCTCTCAGGGATGCTATGCAGGGACATGACAACCTGAGTGTCCTCTGCTCATCTATGATGTGATACTAATACTGTTCTGTCCATGTCAAAGGGACTGCAGGGAAAAAGCAGTGAAAAAAGTGTCTGTCAAACAGCTAGATGAATTACAGTTGGTCTTATTATTAAATAGTCTTAATTAAATTTTAATTAATTATACATTTAATTAATTAAATTTTAGTTAATTAATTAATTAATTCAAATGTCCATTTAAATGAGTGTTTATGTTTGTTTTTCAAAGTCAATTTAAAGTCCATTTTCAGGGCGCTTGGGTGGCTTAGTCAACTAAGTGTGGGATTCTGGATTTCTGCTCAGGTCATGATCTCACAGTTGTGAGATTGAGTGCCCAGAGTACGGTTCCATGCTGAGCATGGACCTGCCTGGGATTCTCTCCCTCCATCTGCCCCTCCCACACTCCTGCACGTGTGCATGCGCTCGCTCAAAAAAAATTAATAAAGTCCACCTTCATGGAAGAAATGGGAGAGAGCTTTTCCAAATCTAGAAAAGATATCTAGTTTTAAAATGATGGTTCATTGTTCAGGGGTTATAGAGTTTCAGTTCTGCAAGTGAGTTTTAGAGCAGCTATTGTACAATAATGTAAATATAGTTAACACTACTAAACTGGACATTTAAAAGTAGCCAAGATGGTAAATTCTGTTTTTTGTTTTTAACCACAATTCAGATAAAATAAAAGGCAGTTCATTGAGTAACTACATCAGAGCTCTAACTCTAGTAGCCTCAAAGATCTCAAAATTCATTTTCTAAAAAAAAAATAATAATAATGTTTTTATTTATTTTTGAGAGACAGGGACAGAGAGAGACAGAGTATGAGCAGGGGAGGGGCAGAGAGAGAGAGGGAGACATTGAATCCAAAACAGGCTCTAAGCCCTGAGCTATCAGCACAGAGCCCCACAAGGGGCTTTGGGCTTGAACTCTCCAACCACAGATCATGACCTGAGCAGAAGTCAGATGCCTAACCAACTGAGCCACTCAGGAGCCCCTCAAAATTCATTTTCTAAATAAAGTTTTATGGTGAAAAGCCAGGTATGCAATTGAATGCCAATTTTCAAATAACAAATATAATTTACTCCTAAGAAATGTTAGCTGCAGGTATGTTTATTGTTAAGAACAAAAATATTTCTTTCGGAGAAACTACTCTTTTACAATGCTTAGCAGCTACATGAGTTAAGTTTAACAAATCAAACACAGGCCATGAATTCTGTGGGAAGAAGCTAGATAGCACAAGGAATCCTAAACTATCCAAGTGATCTAGTATTTAATTTAATTTATGCAATATTAACTTAATATTGCCTTGTTAATAACAGCTATAATGTTAATTTAACACAATATCTTCAGCTTATATTGAATTATTTTTTCTGATTAAAATGCCATTACGATTTTGCCATCTGAACTTGGCCCTGTTACTGATGGAACAAATTAACATTGGGAAATCTAATTCTTATACCACTGAGAAGGTAACAGTAGGATTGTTTATAATGATATGAAATAATCACAAGATGATCCTGGGCATGAAAATAATACTGGAATGAAAGCCGATTTCAAGGGTTGACAAGATTAGAGGGCAAATTCCATTGAAATGGGGCAACTATGAAATAAAAGTGGTAAAGAGTGATAATTCAAGAAAATGGAAAGTTAGACATAAAATCTCTTATTATCATATTTATTCAGATTACATAGTCCTACTGTTGACAACTTAATTTTGAGATAACTTTAAAAAGTGTGTAAGTTTTATGGAAAATCCGATAGACTCCACCAAAAGTCTGCTAGAACTGATACATGAATTCAGCAAAGTTGCAGGATACAAAATCAATGTACAGAAATCAGTTGCATTCTTATACACTAACAATGAAGCAACAGAAAGACAAATGAAGAAACTGATCCCATTCACAATTGCACCAAGAAGCATAAAATACCTAGGAATAAATCTAACCAAAGATGTAAAAGATCTGTATGCTGAAAACTATAGAAAGCTTATGAAGGTAATTGAAGAAGATATAAAGAAATGGAAAGACATTCCCTGCTCATGGATTGGAAGAATAAATATTGTCAAAATGTCAATACTACCCAAAGCTATCTACACATTCAATGCAATCCCAATCAAAATTGCACCAGCATTCTTCTCAAAACTAGAACAAGCAATTCTAAAATTCATATGGAACCACAAAAGGCCCCGAATAGCCAAAGTAATTTTGAAGAAGAAGACCAAAGCAGGAGGCATCACAATCCCAGACTTTAGCCTCTACTACAAAGCTGTAATCATCAAGACAGCATGGTATTGGCACAAAAACAGACACATAGACCAGTGGAATAGAATAGAAACCCCAGAACTAGACCCACAGACGTATGGCCAACTCATCTTTGACAAAGCAGGAAAGAACATCCAATGGAAAAAAGACAGTCTCTTTAACAAATGGTGCTGGGAGAACTGGACAGCAACATGCAGAAGGTTGAAACTAGATCACTTTCTGACACCATTTACAAAAATAAACTCAAAATGGATAAAGGACCTGAATGTGAGACAGGAAACCATCAAAACCCTAGAGGAGAAAGCAGGAAAAGACCTCTCTGACCTCAGCCGTAGCAATCTCTTACTCGACACATCCCCAAAGGCAAGGGAATTAAAAGCAAAAGTGAATTACTGGGACCTTATGAAGATAAAAAGCTTCTGCACAGCAAAGGAAACAACCAACAAAACTAAAAGGCAACCAACGGAATGGGAAAAGATATTTGCAAATGACACATCGGACAAAGGGCTAGTACCCAAAATCTATAAAGAGCTCACCAAACTCCACACCCGAAAAACAAATAACCCAGTGAAGAAATGGGCAGAAAACATGAATAGACACTTCTCTAAAGAAGACATCCGGATGGCCAACAGGCACATGAAAAGATGCTCAACGTCGCTCCTCATCAGGGAAATACAAATCAAAACCACACTCAGATACCACCTCACGCCAGTCAGAGTGGCCAAAATGAACAAATCAGGAGACTATAGATGCTGGAGAGGATGTGGAGAAACGGGAACCCTCTTGCACTGTTGGTGGGAATGCAAACTGGTGCAGCCGCTCTGGAAAGCAGTGTGGAGGTTCCTCAGAAAATTAAAAATAGACCTACCCTATGACCCAGCAATAGCACTGCTAGGAATTGACCCAAGGGATACAGGAGTACTGATGCAGAGGGGCACTTGTACCCCAATGTTTATAGCAGCACTCTCAACAATAGCCAAATTATGGAAAGAGCCTAAATGTCCATCAACTGATGAATGGATAAAGAAATTGTGGTTTCTATACACAATGGAGTACTACGTGGCAATGAGAAAGAATGAAATATGGCCTTTTGTAGCAACGTGGATGGAACTGGAGAGTGTGATGCTACGTGAAATAAGCCATACAGAGAAAGACAGATATCATATGTTTTTACTCTTATGTGGATCCTGAGAAACTTAACAGAAACCCATGGGGGAGGGGAAGGAAAATAAAAAAAAGAGGTTAGAGTGGGAGAGAGCCAAAGCATAAGAGACTGTTAAAAACTGAGAACAAACTGAGGGTTGATGGGGGGTGGGAGGGAGGGTAGGGTGGGTGATGGGTTTTGAGGAGGGCACCTTTTGGGATGAGCACTGGGTGTTGTATGGAAACCAATTTGACAATAAATTTCATATATTGAAAAAAAAATAAAATAAAAATAAGCATAAAAAAAGTGTGTAAGTTTTGAATCACTAAATTGCATACCTGAAACTAATAATACACTGTATTTTAACTAACTGAAATTTAAATTAAAAAAAAACTTCAAAAAAAACTTAATTAAAAAATACTAAAAATAGTATATTTGAGTTGCTAACCTATATGGATATGTTATGTTTTATGAAATGAAAAAAATGTATGATTAACTATATTAAGGGTTATTAATGCAATAATGCAATCTAAATTACAATAGACTTCTACAGCATAAGATCTGTCAGCACAGAGCCTAACGCGGGGCTCCAACCCACAAATCGTAAGCTCATGACCTCAGCCAAAGTCGGACGCTTAACCAACTGAGCCACCCAGGCACCCTTATCTCAGGTGAGGTGACTTTTTATAAAGAAAATTAGATGAGCTAAAGATAAGATTACTCTTAGGAAGAGGATTATACAATCATAGAAAAATAATTATATTATGCATACTATTATTTGATTTGGTAAGTGAAAAAAAGTTGAATCAATGAAGTATTGACTCCAGATTACTACTGTATTTTACAATGATGTAAAAGATAAGTACGATCTGCAACTTGGTTTAAATTTAATTTAATTCCTGCATTTCCCTGTATTATATGTGTTAAATATTTAAGTAAATTTATCATTATCATTTTAAAGTAAATTCATAGTTGTTCTCAGAAATCAAGTAATGTGGAATTCTGAAAATATCTCAGAAATACCATGCTACAGAGGCATTCTCCATGAAAGTAGATCATTAATAATTAGATGATACTATTTATCTTATAATTAAAATACTAACAGTAATTAATAAATTAAAATCTGTGTTTTTAATGTTTGGTAACCAGCTCATTAAAAACTATTAACTCAAATATGTTCCCAGTCTCTTATGGATCATATCTCAGAAGACTTTAAAGAAGTGCATTCTTTATCTTTAGAAATATTACCTTATATCAGAACAGACCCTAAATCCAGAGCATAAAGAGAAGAGTAACAATATGGTTGCAAAAGTGATAAAACTGTGTTTCCTTGTTACTACATTATTGCTGATGACATAGGGGGTCACAATACTCTAGCTCCTGACTTTCGGGAAAAAATATCCGTGTTCTGAAAATCAAGTTCCACCTGACCTTAATGATGAGGTTTGGAGATTAAATGTACACATTATGAATATGGGAAGAATGGGTCACTATGGAGAGAATAAATCCCAGGAATAAAATGGGGGAAATGCCAGGTGGAGGGCTCAAAATAGATACCATCCTGTTTTTCTAAGGAATACAGCATAAGCTCTGTGTCACTCCCAGCTTAGCATAAACCTTGTGGATACTTCTCATTCCATAGGCACTCTCAGGGTGCAGGGTATGCTCAGGGGACTTATCTGAATCCAGAGGATGACTAAAGCTTCATGATTGAAAAATCTCTATGCCTGAGAATCGCCTTATTTGGTGAGTCATGAAGACAAATGCTGGGCAGTCAAAATATAGGAGGTGAGTTCAAAAATTGTATCTTTGAAGACTTTATTCATACCCAGTTTGCTTTTGCTAATAATTCTTTATAAGCCCCCTACACTCTTAATATAATTTTTATTGTATTAAACTTGAACAGTTTAAACTATGTCTATCACCATGCTTGACTTATAGGAAATAAATGCTCACTAGATGTAGCTGTAATTATTACTGAGCTTCCATTACAAGTACTAATTGATCTGAGTTTTCTAATAGGCACCTAATGGAAATTGATTACACAATAATATGGTCTGGCAGATGGTTAGGTCCTAGTTATCAAATTCATGAATGAAATAAGTATACTTACACTCCTATAATATTCCTTTAATAGAAGACGAAGAATTTAACATGTATTTTTTCCTTCATAATAACAAACAATTCCCACCTAACTTCACCATATACATTGCACTCCTATGTGCTTAAAATTAGTTCAAAAGTTTTTTAAAAAGCTAAAGAATAGACAAAAATTCTATGTTCTAGTAGTTACAGTGCATAATGATAGATTTGGGTATATTGTACTGCTGTGGTAACCATAATACATAAAGACAACAAACAATTTATGATCAAAAGAAAACTAAACAAAATCTAAATGGTTTAAACATTGTAATTTGTATTATTTTGCCAATGGGCATATGGATAAAAGAGAAGTGAATAATTGTTAAAACATTGGAGACCACAGACTACTCCTCTGTCCCACTAATGGTAAGATATTCAGTGGCATAAAAGGGGAGGTAGATAGATGTTTTTTAATTCCACGCAAGACTTCCTTATTGAATTCATTCCATTCAGGAGGCAGGGAGGGGTCTTTAGAGTTTTAGGTTATTTAGTTCATGACAACTCAATGTTCAAAGGACAATTACAATTCAATATTTATTTGAGAAAGGTAGGTGCAATATCTATTTGAAGCACATTTGTTTGAGAAAGGTAGAATTCAATATTTATTTGGGAAAATATTTTTAAATCATGAAAATGTTAAATTTAGACTTTGACTTAATAATATCAGTGTATTTTTTATCCTAGTTGTGGAAATCTGCTTTTGTCAAATGTGCTGTTGATCTCTTAGCTTGCTATCAATTAAAACCATCTAAATCAATATTACATGAACAGGTGCAGCTTTTTTACAAATATAACATTTAAGTATACGTTGATTTATTAATCCATCAGTGGCACTTGAATGCAAAATAAATTTATTTCCAAATTACTCAAAAGGATCAATATTTGAAAGACTTTTTTTTTCATAATTTTCAGGACTATGGGCTAAATATTTCCAAACTTTTTCTGGATCATTAGCTGGTTCTTGTCTTCCCTTGGCATGTTAAATATAGCAACTAACAATAAAAAATTAATATTTGCCTCTGAATGTGTATGTGTGTGTGTTTCTGAGTAGGAAGTGAATAGGGGGAGATAGTAGATGCAGGCAAATTGCAGGTGAAATCTTGATTTTGGCAATTATCTTATGTGAAACCTGGCAACATAAATTGACCTCTTGGAATCTTGATTTTATCTGCAATATTGTTGTGAGATTAAATGGAGTATTAGCCATTCATTTTAGTTAATGTGGAAATTAGCCAGCTGATATTAATATTATCCAGAATCAGGTAGCAATAATGCCAAACAATATAATTTAATATACAAGATACTCTCATCATCATGGGTTCACTGTTGTAGAATTATTACAATGTAAAGGTTGTTGCATATTAAATCTTCATTTTCTTTGTCTCACATACTGAAAATTTAGGGAAATCATTCTGATTTAGTTATTTTTTTACTCCATCTGCTCCAATATGTTAGGTGGTTGCCTGTGTTTCTACATTCATCATGTATAATGTTGGAAAGTAAGAGAAAACTCAGTGTGAGATTAAATTAGCAAAAATGGAATAGTTTATTATTGCAATGAACTTAGTTGATATGGTTATAAAAAGGAGCTATATTAATTAACATAAGAACTCTGTAGCAGAGCAGAAAGTTATACAAATTATAGATGTTTTATTTTGATTTATTCTATAACAAATTCAGTGCTGTCTTCCACTTTTCTAGTAATAGCATCAAGTCACCATCTGATTCCTCTAAAATAAAAAATGAGCACTGAACTATTATGGTTTATTTTTAATATTCTAAGTTATAGAATGTTTTTTAAACATAATGAGTAATGCTTAACTTTTATGCTGTGAAATATTTAATTTGTTGTATTTGGACAAAGAAACTCCACTCAAAACTCTTCTCTGGATTTCAAATATATCTATGGACAATGGTTCATTAGAGTAATAACACTTGAAAATTTATGCACCCTTCTTTATTTTTTAATGTTTATATATTTTGGAGAGAGAGAGAGCATGAGTGTGGGAGGAGCAGAGAGAGAGGGAGACACAGAATCTGAAGCAGGCTTCAGGCTGTGAGCTATTAGCACAGGGCCCAAAATGGGGCTCGAACCCACAGACCATGAGACCTGAGCCAAAGTCAGACGCTCAACTGACTGAGCCACTCAGGTGCCCCTTATGTACCCTTCTTTAGATAAAAATTGGCAAGATGATAAAAGATTCATGCCATTCATTCTTTCTCTTATTGTTAGCTATTTTTATGGGTCAGAGCCAGCAGTGTTTTTCTTATGTGCTCAAAATGACATATTTTATATATAGTAGCATATTTTTTTCTAGATTGAAATCATTCATATTTTGGTCTGTTTCTCCCAGTAGACTGGAAGATCCTTGAAGGCCAGGACTGTGTCTTGCCTATGGTTGATTCCTCCACCCCCAAATGATATATGCTTTGTTAAAAGAATAAAAGAATGTTCCATGGCAGGAACTATTTAACATAATTCTTTGAAGCTTTCATTCTACCACAGAATTCCTCCTTGGTTGTGAATACTCAACAAATATTAAGGTATTAATTGATTGATTGTCCTTCCCCTACTTTCAATATCATGCCAAAGTCAATATCTTACCTGACTTTGACATTATTTTTCCTTAAAAATTTTTGTTGTCTAATTAAGGTAAAAATTATGAGTTTGTTAATGGAGACAATTGCTAATGAAAGTCAAATCAGGTACTAGTTCTGTCATCAATTTAGCTGTGGACCTTTGAAGACGTTGATCTTAATCTTGCTGAGTTTTAGTTTCCTCAGTTGTTAAATATGAATCATAATACTTAGACTTTTTATTACAGATGAAGTGGTATGATTGTAAAAATGCTTGGAAAGGATAAATAACTTGATATAACAGTGGTTGTCCAACTTTAGTATTCATGAGAATCATTCAGAGGTCATTGTAAAATGCTGATGGCTGGGCCCTAACCTTAATTTCTGATTCAGAAATTCTGGGGTCTGAGTGTTTCCGTTTCTTATAAGTTGCCATTAACTGCTGATGCTGCCAATGAAAGGACCACACTTTGAGAACCTCTGAGAGGGAACTGTTATCATATAATGGTTAAAGAGTTTTATTTGTACCTATACTGATATTATAATCCTTTAAAAATATTATAATCCTTTTAATCCTATTATAATCCTTTTAAAATTATAAAACATTAAAATATTTTAGTTATTCTACTCTCCTAGCTGGATATATTCATTTTTATGTCAATACTTAGTATTTTGAAACTCACTTATAAAAAATGAGGTACAATTTCCTACCCATACATTTTTATATGTTAAAATGATAAATTATTTGATCAGTTGTGGTATAATACCATCAAAATGAAAAAAAAATGAAAAAAAATGAAAAAAATGCTTTCAAGAAAACTTTTTCAATGGTATACATATTGAATTATGATGTAAATCCACGGGTCTTAAAATATGGTTGAAACTTGCAGAAAGTTAGCAAACTTGAATAACAATTAATTCCCAATTGTACTAAGTTCTTAAGAAAAGTAGATTTGGATCATGAATTTAAACAATTTGATACATTAATCTACTTGGCCCACTCTACTAATTGGAATGCATGCTTGCAGCATACTATGTGACAGACTTGGTGAAAGATTATTTCTTTGCCAGGGCATATTCAATATTCAATTATTTTCTTGTTAATAATTTATCCTGCATAATAGAGAAAACACTGTAAATAACCATCTGTCTCCAGGAGAAGCTTTTATATTTACAAATAGACACAGCACAGAATCTCAGCAAGAGGCATATAGAAATAAAGGACATTCCAGGTTAACTGCTTAAATAAAGGAATTTGCCAGACTTCCAACTCTAAACTAGTTGTGATTCTTACCTCCTCGTCTGGATAAAACAATGACAACCCAAGACTCATCTGTAAGTGAGAAAGATGGTTTGGTAGAAAAAATTTAAAAGTTTTAGGGTATTTACATACCTACGTAAATAGTTTCCACAAGGAACAAATTTTATTAATAACACAAACTCATAGCTATCTAATGAGAAATTGGAATTTTCAAAATGGCTGCCGTCTATGGCAAAAAGAAGAGAATGGCTGCAGAGGTCAGCTACAACAACTATTAGAGTTAACTAGGGAAGGAAGAGGAAGCTGCATCATGATACAGAAAAAGTGGGGCCATGCAAAGTCAAGGTGTTAGTCTCTGGGAGATGATAAGTACATATTGCAGTCCTGACTGGGAAAGGAGTTAAAGCAAGTATGACAGGAGATGAAATACATGTAGTTTTTGGGAATAATGAAATAAATTATTCATATCGTTGGCTTTTATTTATTTATTCCTATCTTGTCCTGAAAAGTATTTTAGGGATATTTGGCAGCAAATGTTGAAACAGCTCTTGATACTGACTTTAGCTTATTAATTTTGACATTATTGAGGCAGCAAATTACCCAGATCATGGTTCATAGTCAGAATAAGGTATATAGAAGATGCAGAATTTCTAAAAGTTCCATAATCACTATTTGACCAAAATTAATTGCAAGAATTATCAGGAGGAATACAGAATTTCACGTTTTAGGCATGAGGTTTATATGATTTTTACTACTCGATTTAAAATAATAATTTATATTGAAAAATCTTTCTGAAAAACACTTTATTACATTTATTTACATTTTCTGGACTAGTTCTCTAGACTGGAGTATTGTCATGTCTTTGAGATGTCTTTAAGACTTTAATCATCTTTGGGGGCACTTGGGTAAGTGTCCAACTTCGGCTCAGGTCACGATCTCGGGGTCCATGAGTTCGAGCCCTGCGTCGGGTTCTCTGCTGACAGCTCAGAGCCTACAGCCTGTTTCTCTCCCTCTCTCTCTGACCCTCCCCCCGTTCATGCTCTGTCTCTCTCTGTCTCAAAAATAAATAAAAGCTAAAAATTTTTTTTAAATAAAAAAAGATTTTAATCATCTTTGAATTATTTCTATTTATACCTAATTGCTAATTTAGCTATTGTCTGATATCAGTAAAAGATAAGTATAAAAGCCCCAGCTATACAAATACATAAAGTGAAACTTTCAAAGATCCAATTATTAAAAGTTTAAGAAACCAAGCACATTTAAAGGCCAGGAAATAAGTCCCAACAAGAAATTACCTTTTCTTTTCTCAAAGACTGAACTGCTATTGGAATAATCCTTAAATTTCATGGTTTCTTGTCTCTCATTTTTCAACTATGTGCTTAAAATATGACTTTATGTGATTCCATTAATGTGTTTACTAGGGTGAATTTTAGAGGAAGTGTGTGCAAGTGCTTTATTTAGCCTTTAAATCACTTTACTGATCTGGGCAATAGCAACCAAATTTTCGTGAGCTGCAAAGAGTCGAGATTGGAAATAAGGTCTTAATCAAAGTTGCTTGTTTCCAGACCTGAGACCTGACAACGAAATGGTGGTTGCAATGTGTGTGTGTGTGTGTGGGTGTGTGTGTGTGTGCTTAATGCTTTTGTTTATTTGTTTTGTTTGCCCTTTACCTGTGACTTTCAGGTTCTTCTCACTAAATGATCAGAGTCTTTTTCCCCACTCCTTACATCTGGGCTTGGCCTTATCACTTGCTTGGCCAAGGCCAACAGAATGTTATCAGACTTGACATAGAGACTTTAAAAAGCACTTGTGCAATTTTGACTTTTCTCTTGTACTTCAACCATTATCATTAGAAGAACCTTAGGGAAACCTCCCATAGGATGACAAACCACAGGGGCAGACTTAAACACCCCAGCTCACACTATCCTAGACCAGCCAGCCCCTGCCAAACCACCGGCAAACTGTGGACAAATGAAGGACAGCTGAAATCTGTTGAGACTTATGGGAAATAATAATCATTCTTGCTTTAAGCCAGTAAATCTGGAGTGGTTTCTTATGTAGTGGTTTGCACATCAAATCCTTTTTAGATTCTGTCTCCAGCCTACAGACTGAATCCCACTGATGGCTTTCTTCCACAAGTCAGAATCCTTGACTCAGGAGGACTACCTAGCTAAGAAAAAAAGTACAATTTCTGGACAGTAAAAGGACCAAATGTAAGGAATGATGTTATCAACTTATTTGAAATTTCTTCTGAGTATCTACATAGGCATTTAGTTGATAAATTGGATATCGATACCATAGTTTAAATGATTGGAAAAAAAATTTACCCCACATTTATCCTCACTGATTTTTAATCAGATATTATATTATAAGCAAAATGAACTAAGGTATGGGCCACTACATGGATTACATACTCAACAGTTACAAAAGCAGTTTTGCTTCTCTCTTTTTTGATGTTTGAAGTCAAATAGAAGTATATGAAATATGGTCTCGTCTGTTCTAGGGCTGAGAAATCTGAGATTGCTGTGGTTTTGGTAACACTAACACTTGGCCACATGTATGAAGACAGTTTTAATACATTAGTAGACAGTAGTTCAATTTCAAATATTGATATCCTTCTCTCTTATGTCTTTAAAATATATCCAGAATGCAACTGTTTGTTCCTGAGCATACTGACCAGCTTGCCTTTCTGCAGAATGCTCTAAGTTTTATTGATTCACTTTACTCATTCTGCTCCCTGTGGAAAACTTCTCCTCATCCTTTGAAACCTATTTCAAATACCTCTTCCTTTGGACACCCTCGCTCAGTGCCTTAGGGCTGAAACATGCCCTCTTCTGATCTCTACACTTTATTACTACAGCACTCACTCTATTGCATTTCTTATGCGTATACTTATGTCATTCAGGCATGGTTAACTATCTAACGGTGGAAATCATCTCTTAATCATATATATCTTCTGCACAGTATTAGAATCAATTTGGCACTTAAATATTTAAAAAATGATCACTGGGAAAATATATTTCATTATAATAGAAATAATGTTTCTGTAGGGGGATTCTTAGTACAAAGTATATTCTAAAGATAATACTTAAGTTATTTTTAAATATTATTAACAAAGTTATTTTTACTGCTTTGATTTTTGCTACTGAACAACTACCTTTTAAACTGTTAATCAAACATACCTTTCCAATGGCTTACATTTTGTTGTTCTAAAGCAAAAGTTTGGACCTAACATCTTTTTGTCTTCTTTTTTAAATCTTTCTCATGTTCTGTATTTATTATTACCTATTTTATTTTGTTTATATACTACATTTATTCAGAAATAAGTTTAAAAGTGAGCCTACTGCAATAAAATATTGCAGTGCCCATGTGGGAAAATTACTATTACAGGAAAATAAATCTCATAATAATGGAGTATTCATTATTTTAATGGATACTTCAGTGAATACTTCAATTTCAGCTTTTTGCTAATGACCTGTATGCCCTAAGCTTTTCTGAAGAGCTTTCATTTTTTGAGTTAAGACTAAATATAGATTACCTCCCAGTGAGATAAATTCCCCCCAGGAAGATCTGAATGAGCAAAAATAGTTCACAACAATGGAAATCTTTTAAAATTCAGAGGCTTGTGATTATCAAGGGTTTCTGTAACATATTTCATGTTAAAAATAAGAGGAAAAACATTTGACATTATCCATCAACACTAAGTGAAAGTCTTTTTGTCAAGGAAATGGTTCTCAACAAACAACTAAAAATTGTATAATATGATTTTGAACACCCATTTGTTTCAAATAAATGGTATTTCACCTTGATTGTAACTTAGGAGTATCTGGGGAGCTTTCAAAAACATAATCCAAGGACCTATCTCTAAAAACTGCTATTTAATTGGTGTGGGGCATGTCCAGTGGGCATTTTATAGAAGCTGCAGATAACTCTAAAGTGTAGTAGGTTAGAAAATCCCAGAGTAAATAACCCTGGGTGAATCTTTTGAAAATATGTTTCAGCTATGTTGATCACATTAATTAACTAAAAATAGGTGTTTCCAACACTGTTTCTGATTATTACATTAATAGCAGCAAGTTTTCTACATGGTAAGCAACTATGTTATGTACACAAGTACACATGTACAATAACAAAAATATTTATATTAAACAATGACATTTTACTTGAATTCTGTGTTTCACAGACTGAATTATAAAAATTTTCTTCTGAGAGAAAAATGTCAAATTATAATTTGACTGAAAAAGGTTAATGAGTTTGTGTGGATGGCTAGATTATTCTTGGCTCAAAATTGGTCGTTTTACCACATGATTCTAATAAATGGTAAGTATCTTAATTCATTTTCTATAACAGAATACCATAGACTAAGTGGCATCTAAACAACAGAACTCTATTTCTCACAGTTCTAAAGGGCAGGAAATCGAATATCCATCACACTGAAAGAATAGGTGTTTGGTGAAGAACTTTCTAATTCATAGACCTCTGTCTTCCCACTATATCCTCACATGGCAGAAGCAGGGAGGGAGGTCTCCACTCTCATGACCTGATCACTTCCCAAAGGCTAATTCTAATACCATTACATTAGGGGTTAAAATTGCCATATATGAACAGAGCGGCATAAACATTTAGTTCACTGCAACAAGGAAACTAAATGCTTACATATATTGATTTTTTAGTTAGTTGGTAAACAGTCAAAGCTACTAGCTATGAGAGATGGATGTACCTTATCACACTCAGAATCACTAAATGTCACACTGGATAAGGGATTAACATTTATTTTTATTTAAAATGAGTATTCATATATTTCCCAATTCTTCACACACAGACACACACACAACAGGCACTTAACTAATCCTAAAATAATTCCTAAATGGTGATGACTGATTTTTAAATCAAACTAATATTCTAAAAATGTAATCATGGTATCACTCATCAAAAATAAGGCGATGACTTTTTAGATACAACACCAAAGTCATAATCCACAAAAGAATAATAGATAAATTGAACTGCATTTAAATTAAAAACCTCTGCACCGTGAAAGACAATGTCAAGAGGATGAGAAGACAGATCACAGGCTGGGAGAAATTATCTGCAGAACACATATCTGATAAAGGAATATTATATGAAATATACAAAGGACTCTTAAAACTCAACAATAAGAAAATAAACAAAACAATTTAAAAATGGGCCAAAGATTTTAACAGGCCCACATCAAAGAAGATACACAGATGGAAAATAAGCTTATGAAAAGATGTTCCACATCATGTTTCATCAGGGAAATGCAAATTAAAACAGGATACTACTATGCACCTATTAGAATGCCTCAGATCTGGAACCCTGACAATACCACATGCTGGTGAAGATGTGGAATAGTAAGAACTCTCATCCTATGTTGGGAATGTCAAATGGTACAGCCACTTTGGAAGATATTTTGGCAGTTTCTTACAAAACTAAAAATAATCTTACCATATAATCCAGCAATCATGTCACCTAGTATTTACTCAAAGAAAATGAAAGTTTATGTGTACACAAAAATGTGCACACAGATGTTTATAGCAGTTTTATTTATAATTGCCAAAACTTGGAATCAACCAAGATGTCCTTCAGTAGGTGACTGGGTTAATAAACTGGTACATCCAGACAATGGAATATTATTCAGCACTGAGAATAAAACGAGTGATCAAGCCATGAAAAGACTTGGAGGAGGCTTAAACACATATTACTAAGTGAAAAAGCCTGAACTGAAAAAGAGTACATACTATATGATTCCCATTATATCACATTCTGAGCAAGCAAAACCATGGAGACAGTAAAAGAGCAGAGTTTGTCCAGGATTTGTGGTAGGTGGGGAGAATGAATAGGTAGTGCACAGAGTGCTTGTAGGGCAGTAAATATCTTCTGTATAATGCTGTAATGGTAGATACATATCATTATACATTTTGCTCAGACCTATAGAATATACAACACCAAGAGCAAATTAAGGTAAACTATGGACTTTGGGTGATACAATGGTTAATGTAGGTTCATCAGTTGTAAAAAAATGTACCACTAAGGTGGGGGGTGTTGACGAGGAGGCTGTACATGTGTGGAGAGGGCTATCTGGAAATCTGTGTACCTTTTCAATTTTGTTGTGAACCTAGAACTGCTCTAAAAACACACACAAAACTTCAAAGCAGAAGAAGAATGTGTGCTAATAAGCACATAATTAGAATGCTAAAGTGAAAACAGCTAAAGATAGTATGTAATATTTTTCTTACTTTCTTTAGCACTCTTTCGATGCTTGAAGAGTTCTGATTTTAATAGAGTTAAAGGAGAAAGATAATCCATTGCCAATATCCATGAGATAAAGTGAGATACCTTACTTTACCCATTGTGTGGGATTTCTTTGGAAGCTAAATACTTGAAGTGTGATATATAGGTAACTTTGTTTCTTTTTTTCCCTTGAGAAAGAAAAATAGGCTGAAAAATAAAATCACTAAAAAAAACAAACAAAACAAACAAACAAACAAACAAAAAAATAGAAGCCGGTTCCAAGCATGAGAAAAAGAATGAAGATGAAAAAAATTCTCACATATTAGACACTCGAGGAAGAAATGAGACAAGGTACAAAGAAAATACCATTCTGTGAATGGGTTTAACAATAGTTTGTCTCTGCACAAAATATTTGAAATACTGTGAAAAGAAAAATAAATAAAAACTAGTTGTGGGAGTTGAGAACTTTATGTAGGGTAAGAAGCAATAAAACAGTATTATATATGCATATAAAGCTGTGTGTGTGTGTGTGTGTGTGTGTGTGTGCATAATACATAGAATATGCATTTTCTTTAAGAAAGCACTAAATAATGTAAACTTGATGAATATTTCTCTTGATGGGAGAATTCTAAAATACAGACTGCTTTAGCCAGGATGCAGTTGAAGGCATATGCCAATGAACTGGAATTAACTAAAGCAAAATAAAGAAATTGACTGGCTCTCATAATTAAAACATCTGGGGTGAAGAAGAAGCTTTAAAAGTCCTAGATCACACGCCCACCCTTAAGATATGGAGACGGAGCCATTCTCTTTCAACTGTATGGAAAAAGAATGTGGTGGGAAAATTCCCCAAAAGATAAAGCAGATAAAGAATAATACAAAATAAAATATATCTACCACATGACATATTTTATCTTTTCCACCATGTTAATTTTATTTTGCTTTTAAGTAGATAGCCAATTGAAGATTAATTAATTAATCCCTATAAATACTTGCTGAGAGTTCATTATTTCCCTGGCACTATATTAAGCATTCAAGAAAAAATTAAGCCTTTGGTTACTGAAATCTGCAATCCAGGTTTAGTATATTCAATTATGAAAAATTCCATAATAATAGTATGAAAGTGTTGTCAGAACACAGAAAATATGTTTAATTCTGACTGGATGTGAGAAGTGTGAATAGGGAATCTGAGAGGTTTTTGGATGGTGTTTGGGATGTTGGTGACATAACTTTCATTTTTATAGTAAGTCTTTCCCTACTACAATGTGGAGGATTTTAATGATTAAAAATTAACAAGTTCAAATGCAACTGAAATTAATCCAATGTTAAATGATCCTATACCCCAAGCAGATAGTACATTGATAATCTCCAATATCCGAAACCTTGTATATAACTAGTGAGAAGAATGAAGGAAGTCCTAGATGGCTGTGGGTAAACTAAAAGACAAGGCTGATTTTTTGGTAAAGGTTCTAAACAGCTTTGATAAAAGACCATGGGATCAAGGATTTAAGGCTTTCCTAATATGTGTAAACTTTATATAATAAAGTTTAGATAGTTGCTGATAATAAAGTTTAAACTAAACTTGAATTTATTTTTGTACATGGTGTAAGAAAGTGGTCTAGTTTCATTCATACACAAAAATAAATTCAAAATGGATTAAAGACCTAAATGTGAGACGTGAATCCATAAAAATCCTAGAAGAGAATACAGGCAGTAACTTCTTTGACATCGGCCATAGCAACTTCTTTCTAGATATGTCTCCTGAGGCCAGTGCTACAAAAACAAAAATAAACTATTCAAACTATATCAAAATAAAAAGCTTCTGCACAGCAAAAGAAACAATCAACAAAATTAAAAGTCAACCCATGGAATGGGAGAAGATATTTGCAAATGACATATCCAATAAAGGGTTAGTATCCCATATACATAAAGAACTTATAAAACTCAACATCCAACAAACAAATAATCCAATTAAAAAATGAGCAGAAGACATGAATATTTTCCAAAGAAGACACATAGATGGCCAATAGACACACAAAAAATGCTCATCACCACTAACCATCAGGGAAATGCAAAACTACAATGTGATACCACCTCACATCTGTGAGAATGGCTAAAATCAACACAAGACATAACAGGTGCTGGTGAGAATGTGGAGTAAAAGGAACACTCATGTACTGTTGGTGGGAATGTAAATTGGTGCAGCCATTGTGGAAAAACAGTTTGGAGGTCCCTCATAAGTTAAAAATAGAACTACCTTATGATCCAGCAATTGTACTACTAGGTATTTGCCTAAAGAATACAAGAATACTAATTCAAAGGGATACATACATCCCTGTTTACAATAGCCAAGATATGGAAGCAGCCCAAGTGTCCACTGATTGTTGAATGGATAAAAAAGATGTGGTATACATAGACAATGGAGCATTATTTAGTCATAAAAAATAAGGAAATCTTGCTATTTGCAATGACATGGATGGAGTTAGAGAGTATGATGCTAAGTGAAATAGATTACTGCGAGAAAGACAAATACCATATGATTTAACTTATATGTGGAATTTAAAAAAACAAAACAAACAAGCAAAGGAGAAAAAGTAAGAGAGAGAAATCAAGAAACAGACTCCTAAATATAGAGAACAAACTGATGGTTACCAGAAGGGAGGAGAGTAGGGGGCATGAATTAAATAGGTCATGAGCACAGGGTGATGTGTGGAAGTGTTGAATTACTATATTGTACACCTGACACTAATATAACACTACATGTTAACTAACTGTATCAAAATAAAAACTTTAAAAAAAAACTTTGGAAAAAAAAGTCTTTATAATCAGTTCAAATAAAGTTTAAACTAAATTTGATATCAAATCATATTACAGTCTTCTATTTTTAAACATCTTACTGTACATCTTATGTTATTTTAAAGTTAGTTTTGATGCATTGTTTTAATCAATATGTATAAAATTTTCTTATAAAATAAACTATCAGAAATTAGTGTCAGAAAAAATCATAATTAAAATTTAATGTTTATCCAGAGGGTAAACATGCTAATTGTTTTTTCTAAATTATCTTTGTTCATGTCCGTTAAATTTGTTAATAAGGTTTGTATTCTTCAAGCTTCCATCACCTGTAAATGGCAGCTAAAGGAATAGTTAGCCTCTTATTTCAGATAGAAATAATCATCTGTGAGCTTGCTACATGGAATAATTTATTGTGTTGAGAGTAAATTCATGTAAGTTACTCTCCTTTCAGGGACACCTTGAGATCTTCCTTTTCCAAACCACAAATCTGTGTGAGTCCTGATTTTCTTGCAATGCTTCAACCAAAACAAAGTTATCACAAAAGATTAATTACAGAAGTAGATATTAGAATCTAGAACTCTTACGCTGTACATTAAAGAGATTTGACAAATGTAAAACAACATCAATATTTTCCTTTTTTGTTGGTTTTGAAAATAAAACATTAGGATATAATGAGTATTTTATAGTCATTTTAAATAAATTAATAAGTATATATATATATTTTAAGTTAATACACATTTAACTTTCAATTAAAATATAGTAAGTATTAAAAGAAATAATCCAAATAAGCAAAAGATCTTTAGAGTATGAAACGGTTTTAAGACTAAGAATTTTGAGAACCACTGCCCCAGATGCAGCTTCAAAACCACTTTAGGAGTCATGGCAAAATGCCATGAATCAATTTTCAGAGAGCCTATGGGGTATACTTTATTGGACATGCCCAGACATTAACTTTTCATTTATTCTCATAGCTGCCTTACAAAGTCATTCTTGCCATTCTCATTTTCAGAACAGAAAACTGAAGTTTACATTAACTGTGAAACATAACCAAACAAGTTTGCGCCTATTCCTTTACCATGTGGAAAGCGTGTATGGCCTAGTGGGAATTTACTCAAGTATGTCTAATATGGTTCTTGTATGTATTAAGTACTCTTAACAATGGTGACATGAACTTTCGCACAAGGTATTTAGGTTTGGAAGTGACAATTTAAAAACATCTAGACTGATAGGGCTTTGACTTTTGGAGCATAATGGTGTTTAAAGCATTGGCATAACATTGCCAGAGAGGGTCACTTATATGCTTTCAAATATGCAGAGCACTTTCTTTAATTTTACAACTTCTTTTTCTTTTTCCCGTTGCTTTTCCCCAAGTCAATTAAAATGCAAACAGGAGGTTTGATAAGAGGCCGCAAGACAAGTGAGGCATGGGATAGCACTAAAATATGACTGCCTAATGTCTGCACAGTAATAGGAATAATTGGATTTTTAAGGTCTGAGCATTGCATGCTTTACCCTTTATCTCCCATTAAATCAATTGGCACCTTACTCTTTTTATATCTAAAATGTTAACCTTTTTGAATTTTTAATAACTAAAACTTGGTACCACTTTTATTAAAATGTGAGGTTGTATTGAATCTGCCACGTGGCTTTTATAAATCATTGTTCCTTATCTGAAATAACGGATTTCAACGTCTGATGAAGTTTGATTTGTTAATTTATAAAGTAATGGTTGTAAAAATCATCCTAAAATTTAACACTAACTTAATCACATTTTTATATGCCCTGTACCTCTTTAGGGTACCTATGCAGAATTTTACTATCCATATCTCTTTAACATAACAACTTCAACCAATGAAAGAGTAAGTTAAAAACTGTACTTAATGTTAAGCGTTCTCAAAAGTTAACTATTCTTAAATGTTCAAAATATTTTGTTAAATATGACTGTCTGCATTCTACATTTAACAAGAAATTGTAAAATCAGTAAAGCATTCAATTAATATATTTTATGAAAAAGAAAAGTTACTAGTTTTTACCACAAATTTGAGAAAAAAAACATTTGTACTGCAAAGATATACTGCACTCTAGAATTTCTTTTTAAGAATTATAGAACAAGTTCAAAGACTTTGAATGACAGAACCTAAATGTCTTTCAAATTATACTTTCAGCACTTTTTCATTCAGTATAGGATAATACTGTTTGCGCATTTTGCCAATATTTGAAATTTCATACATAAAAAACAGAGTTCATGATCTTCATTCCAATCAATATCCATTCCTAACATGCTTCTTTTTTATGGAAACCCTGTAAATCAGAATCTTAATCACCTTCTAACTGCGTTATTTTCGCAGTCTTTTTTTTTTTTTTTTTTCCTTCACGCTTTCCAATTTCTCACTATCTCCATTTAACTTAGTATCCTAAACACATTCATCATGTCCCCATCAAGTATTTTACTATTTGGGTCTTTTATATCAAGTTCAATTACTCCTATCTAACAATTAAGGCTATCACCTGACTATCTCCAAACCTCTCTCATTAACTCTTTCAAGTTAAACTAAAATTAAGAATTTTATTGTATTCCGACATGAATTTCCAATTCCTGTATCCAAGACTTTACATACAATTGTTTGTATCTGGAATGGCCTTCCTCTAACTTTTTGCCATTGGTTATCTCTTAGGCCTCCTTAATTTTTACTGCAGAAAGGGGGTCGGTTTTGTTTTGTTTTGTTTTGTTTTTTTGGGGGGAACTAAACCAGGTAAAAGTCTGAAAGGATTAGGATCTAGACAGAGTCATGTGGAAGGTCAGATTTCAGCCAAAAGGAAATGAGAAGTCAAAACTGATAATATTGACAAATTAGGTTTAGAGTTATGACTGACAGAGAAGTAGATCGTGGCAGGTGGACAGTGTCAAACAACAGAGTGCACATGGGATCAGGGAGAGCACAGCCACTTTTTAAAGACTTAAAGAGGAAGTTGGTTGCTTTGATAGGAGTTTACTTTGTTAGTTCTTTTTCTTTTCTGTATTTTTTTCTTTTTTTCCTCAGTAAATCCATTGTCCAATAAAACAAACCTGGATTTGGTAAGGAGAAATATTCAAAACTTTGGGGGAAAGGGAGACCTCTGTGACCATAAAAACTGCAAGTTTCTCAAGAGTTAGACAATTTTCGTTTACAGAAAGGAGTAAGCAAAACTAGAAAGAACCAGGGTGGGCAACTGGGATTGAAAGTGTGGCTTGATAGAATAGTAGACCACAGAATCTTTTAACTCTCAGTCCAGTCTGTTCTTAGGAGCGGCTGTATATTGGCTTAGGCTTAAAAATGAGTCAAAGTTCAGGGCCCTGGAGGAAGGACAGAAGCTTATCCAAAATTTGGTTACAATTATTTTGTTCTAATTGATCAGTGGAGACAAAAAGTTCAACTCATCATTTCTGAGGAAAGAAAGAAAGAAAGAAAGAAAGAAAGAAAGAAAGAAAGAAAATAAAAGGAAGGAAGGAAGGAAGGAAGGGAAAAAAAAAGAAAGAGAAAGAAAGAAAGAAAGAAAGAAAGAAAGAAAGAAAGAAAGAAAGAGAAAGAAAAAGAAAATTGGTAAGACTGTATCTGAACTTGTTTTACATAAACAAGGTGGGGCATCCATGACTCTTAGCAAAGGCTTACTGGGAAGGGGGGTTCCTTTGAAGTAAGTATTTTCGGGGTGCCTAGATGGCTCAGTTGGTTGAGCATCCAGCTTCAGGTCAGGTCATGATCTCACAGTTTGTGGGTTTGAGCCCTGCGTCCAGCTCTGTGCTGACACCTCAGAGCCTGAAGCCTGTTTCGGATTCTGTGTCTCCCTCTCTCTCTGCTCCTCCCCTGCTCGTGCTCTGTCTCTCTCTCTCTAAGATAAATAAACATTAAAAAAAATTTGAAGTAAGTGTTTTTCTAGAACACCAAAAAAAAAAAAAGATTTTTTTAACCTTCAAGTAAAATCAACATTGTTACCACTAATAGGTACTAAATTTTTTCTACTGTCCAAACATTGTACTGGTCGTTGAGACACAGAGATAAATTTTAAAAATGTAGATTTACCATAAAAGCACTGAAACATAAGCTCTGGGACCCCTCAATTACAAAGAAATTTTGTGAGATGGTAGTAGCCATTGAGTGTTCTAGATGGCAGGGAAAGCCAGGTTGCTATTAAAAGTATTTCTAGGTAAGTATTTCTGGCAAATTGACTAAACAGATCTTAGAAGAAAAGGAGTCTGAATCTTTATAGTTCTAATCATTTGTTTTAATTTCTTTCCTAATTTTAAATTAAATATACCTGTAAATAAGAATGACTTTCAAGTGCTTCAAGGGAGATGAATTTAAAAAAGATAAGTGATATTTACAAGATAGAATAATCTCTAAGGGTTGGTGAATCAGAGAGAGAGAAGCTTATTAGCCTGGAAGGGAGAGTGTCAAGGAAGAACAGGAGTTGAGGAAAGTTTTCCAATATTATAGGAACTAATATGTCAGAGAAAGTATGGAAGGTTGGGAAGGGTCTTTCAGGCAAAGGGTATATCATGTGTGAATAAAGTGGAGATATTGGAAAACATTTCCTTTCTCTATAGAATAAAAAAAATTGATATGGCTGGACATGACATATGCCAAGGAACAGCAAGGACTTAGGTTTGAGAAGCAAGCCTGAGCTCTATCACAAAAGGTATTGTAAATAAAAGAGTTTAACCTTAACCATTGGGTTAGGAAAGGGGATCTGAAGAAAATAGGCCTCCTTTTAAAATTCAAATCTATAGGGGTGCCTGGGTGGCTCAGTCGGTTGAGCATCCAACTTCAGCTCAGGTCATTATTGTGGGTTTGAGCCCTGCTTCGGGGCTCTGTGCTGACAAGCTCAGAGCCTGGAGCCTGCTTTGGATTCTGTCTCCCTTGCTTTCTGCCTCTCCCCTATTCACACTGTCTGTCTGTCTCTCTCTCTCAAGAATAAACATTAACATTTTTTAATTCAAATCTATAAATAAAACACATTAACCTGCCAGTTTCATTCCTGATAGGTCCATATTGGGTAATAAAGTCCAGTGAAAACTGGTTCAACTCTCTAAAGTGAGCCCCTCACATACTCAGGACTTTTGAAGGGACATTAGTATATTAAATGGATGGAATTAATTTTTTTTTGAGTTGTTATACAAGTTTTCTCTGTATACAAGTCATTCTCAATTGAGCACAACACACACATACACACACACACACAGTAAGGGACAGTTGTTAAAGTCTGGGTAATTTGGTTGTCACAAAAGTGATATTACTGGCATTTATGGGTAGAGGTCAGAGATGCTGCTAACCATGATACAATGCACAGGACAGCTCTCGTGTATTGGATATTTAGCCCAAAATGTCAACAATAGTGCTATAGCTGAGAAGTCAGTTACAGACATGTACTTGCTTCCTTGAGTTTGATGCAGGATTTTAACAGGTGGTCTCTGGCCCTAGCTTTGACACGTATTCTTGTTTGCATAGACTGCTTTCCATTGCTACAAAGATATTTTCAGTGTGGTGAGACATGTGGAGTTCTATGAAATCATCATCTTTTCTTGGGATGCAGACATAAATGCTTCATGTGAACATTTGTATAGGCAAAATCAGGGGTGTGGATAGGTAGATAACCAGTCTGCTTTAAAACTTGTCAGAATAAAGGTATTAAAGAACATGGTTTATGTATTATTTGCTTGGTGTGTAGGAAACAAAAGCCAAGTGAACTCAGTTTTTATTAGAGTTTCCTTCACAACTCTGAAATGATCTGAAAATCTGGAGGGTAAGGGAAAGGCTAGGAAGTGTAAGAAGTAGCCAATGCTGAGTTGTTCATACAGCAGATGAAGGGAATACACCATTATACAAAGAATAAAATACTCAATGGGAGAAGGAAAGGTCTTTGACTATATATTCAATTATAGTGGCCCACTGTGATTCTAGAGATTAACTTGGGAGGTGATAAGTTGGTGCTATATAGAGTTTTTTATTATAGTGTTCTGGGCACATAGTTATGGTGTTTTATGAATTTCCTCCAAAAATGCCTTGAGTCCTGAAACTGAATCTTTAATTGGCTATTAGTGAGTGATCTTTCATCTCAAGTGACAGAAATTATATTCAAATCAATTAAAGAGAAAAAGAAGACTTTTTTTGGTTCAGCTGACCAATGGATGAAAAAGATAGAGTAGAGCTAGCTGGGATGATTCTGGGAACTAAAGCCACCAGTTCTCACTCTCTGCTACTCCTTCTGTGTGGTGGCATCAGTCTCCTTCTGAAGCCTGACTATCCTCATGCAGTGGGGATCTAATTAGTATATGTCTAGGCCTTGGGAACAACAGCAATAAACAAGACAGAGAAGTTCCCTGCCCTTGTGGAACTTCCATTTTAATAAAAGTAAGACAAAGAACATGTAACTATGAGGGAGTGCTAAGCGCTGTGAACCAATAATGTACAGAGATTGACAGGTGACATGCATGAGAGGGAGGGGCCATTTTCATTTAGCAGTCAAAGATGTTGCCTCTGAGGAGATGATATTTGAGAAAAAAAATGGAAAGAAGTAAAGGAGGAAGCCACTGATAGGTCTGGATGATGATCAAGGAAAGATTATCTTAAAATACTCAGCAATAGTAGACAAAGTGTTCATTTTTTTTTTCAGGAACACAGTGTCATTATTCTTTAAAAACTTTTTACATTTTAATTGGGATTTAGCTTTTTTTTTTTTTTTAAGTAGGATCTACGCCCAGCATGCACTCAAACTCATGGTCCCAAGATCAAGAATTACATGCTCCACCAGAGCCAGTCACCCCTGGGATTTAACTTTTTAATACTGAAGTTGAAGTTAGTATATACACTGCTCATTTGTGTCCCTTTCTGTGACCCATTCATCTCTGCCCTATTTTTTCTACTGTATTTTTCTTTCTTATTGACTCATAAAGGCTTTTTATAGGTTAAGAACATTTACCTCTTTATATATTAATAATTGTTACTTTTTGTATTATATGTTACAAATAAATACCTCTTTATGAATACATAATGCTTTTACTTTTAGTTTTATTATATCGTTGGAAATACATTTATTCTAACTATATGGAGGTATATCTCTTACTTTTTAAATGGTCACCATATGTATATATATTTAGAATAATCAACTTAAGGTAATATGAATATTCACCCTATTTTCTTCTAAATCTTTCAAGACTTTATTAGGCCTTCACTACACTTGTAATTCTTTTGGTGAATGGCATAAAGTAGGAATTCATCACTACTACCACCACTATCATTGTTGCAATAGAGGCGTAACCAAATGTCCCCAAGTCATTATTTGAATAGTTCTTCCCTTTTTCAATTATCGGTAATGCTTAGAAGGTACTTTTTAGGGTCACATGAGTATGTTAATTTCTACCCAAACATATGTTTATGCAATGTTCTAGTTAGATACTAGAAAACATTTTTTTAGGATATGTTAAAACAGAGATAGTATCCTATGCAGCCTAAAATTTCAAAATTGCTATTAGTAAATATTAAAAATTGTGATCTGGATCTGAAAACATAACATTTCATGTATACTTAAAAAAATCTTTCTGATATTGACTAGAAATATGACCCTTCCCCTTCCCTCTTCCTTACCTTCTAACCCTGTCCTAGAGTTTAAGCTGATAGAATCACACTTACTCAAGCTAATCAACAGGTTGAGAAAATTATAGGCATGAGTATTGATTTCAGATGGTGATCTGTTCAACCATCATCTGGTATTTCTTGCAAACATTAAATCCTCCATTTTTCTTGACAAGGAGGACAAGTGCAGGATTGTGGTTGATAAAGGTCAGATAACAAACACAAAAAAATTTAAGAATTTCTTTGTGGTTAGCATATTAAAAATAATACATGTGCTTAAGGAAGTACAGGTTCTTGGTGTCAAATTAAATTACATAATCTCACTGACTATGGAAACTTGGAAGTTAGACCTGAATTAGTTTTGTTCTTCTTTTTCTTGGTACTAAAAAAAACCCTTTATTATAAAATATTTTGGATATATACAAAAGTAGAGTGAATGGTCACAAACCCCACATCCTCTTCAGCCAATTGTCAATAATTATCCACTCACAATTCTTTCCTCTATACTCCCATCCACTACTTCCTAATTGTTTTGCAGAAAATCATAGTCATATTTCATGGGTACATATTTCAGTATATATCTTTTTTTTTAATATGAAATTTATTGTCAAATTGGTTTCCATACAACACCCAGTGCTCATCCCAACAGGTGCCCTCCTTAATGCCCATCACCCGCTTTCCCTTCCCTCCCACCACCCCCCCCCCCATCAACCCTCAGTTTATTCTCAGTTTTTAAGAGTCTCTTATGGTTTGCCTCCCTCCCTCCCTAACCTTTTTTTTCCCCTTCCCCTCCCCCATGGTCTTCTGTTAAGTTTCTCAGGATCCACATAAGAGTGAAAACATATGCTATCTGTCTTTCTCTGAATGACTTATTGCACTTAGCATCACACTCTCCAGTTCCATCCACGTTGCTACAAAAGGCCATATTTCATTCTTTCTCACTGCCAAGTAGTATTCCATTGTATATATAAACCACAACTTCTTTATCCATTCATCAGTTGATGGACATTTAGGCTCTTTCCATCATTTGGCTATTGCTGAAAGTGCTGCTATAAACATTGGGGTACAAGTGCCCCTATGCATCAGCACTCCTGTATCCCTTGGGTCAATTCCTAGCAGTGCTATTGCTGGGTCATAGGGTAGATCTGTTTTTAATTTTTTGAGGAACCTCCACACTTTTCCAGAGCGGCTGCTCCAGTTTGCATTCCCACCAACAGTGCAAGAGGGTTCCCGTTTCTCCACATCCTCGCCAGCATCTATAGTCTCCTGATTTGTTCATTTTAGCTACTCTGACTGGCGTGAGGTGGTATCTCAGTGTGGTTTTGATTTGTATTTCCCTGATGAGGAGTGACATTGAGCATCTTTTCATGTGCCTGTTGCCATCTGGATGTCTTCTTTGGAGAAGTGTCTATTCATGTCTTCTGCCCATGTCTTCACTGGATTATTTGTTTTTCGGGTGTGGAGTTTGGTGAAGTCTTCATAGATTTTGGATACCAGCCCTTTGTCTGATATGTCATTTGCAAATATCTTTTCCCATTCTGTCGGTTGCCTTTTAGTTTTGTTGATTGTTTCCTTTGCAGTGCAGAAGCTTTTTATCTTCATGAGGTCCCAATAGTTCATTTTTGCTTTTAATTCTCTTGCCTTTGGAGCTGTGTCGAGTAAGAAATTGCTGTGGCTGAGGTCAGAGAGGTTTTTTCCTGCTTTCTCCTCTAGGGTTTTGATGTTTTCCTGTCTCACATTCAGGTCCTTTATCCATTTTGAGTTTATTTTTGTGAATGGTGTAAGAAAGTGGTCTAGTTTCATTCTTCTGCATGTTGCTGTCCAGTTCTCCCAGCACCATTTGTTAAAGAGACTGTCTTTTTTCCATTGTATATTCTTTCCTGCTTTGTCAAAAACTAGTTGGCCATGCATTTGTGGGTCCAATTCTGGAGTCTCTATTCTATTCCATTGGTCTATGTGTCTGTTTTTGTGCCAACACCATGCTGTCTTGATGATTACAGCTTTGTAGTAGAGGCTAAAGTGTGGGATTGCAATGCCTCCCACTTTGGTCTTCTTCAATATTACTTTGGCTATCTGGGGTCTTTTGTGGTTCCATACAAATTTTAGGATTGCTTGTTCTAGCCTTGAGAAGAATGCTGGTGCAGTGGATAGATCATCTAGACTCAATTAGTTTTAATACAAGATGAAAGTGCTAAAATTTCTGAGCAAAGCCAAGACATCAGTGCCTCGGACATTGGTACATGTAACTAAAACATTGGGGATATTGACCATGTAGGTAACAATATCTAAAACCCAGGGTCAGGATTCTCTAACACTGCAGTAAGACTAGGTCAGCTGCAAAGACATATATCCCTTTCCATGGACTACAATATTCTCTTCAAGGTGTTGAAGAGAAAGAGAGAAGAGCAGGGCACATCTCCTGTGGCTTATTTCATGAGTGGGTGTGCTTTTTGTTCAGTTTTCTCAGATTAGTTAAGCAACTCTTAGATAAACATTTTCAAAATTTCAAATAAATCATAGTTTTGTCTATTGTTACTTTATGGCTCAGGAGCCAGTGGGGGAGGGTCTGAGGCACAAAAATCCCTATTTTTGATAGGTTGCTGTGGGTTTCTCTACCATTAAGCTGGAAGGTTCTGCTCTTTGGTCTTACCCAGAGGTTTGAGGTATGTCCCCAGGTTATTGGGCATGAGAAGGTGAAACAGCAACAACCCAAGTTAACATAGTGGGTACAAAGTACTATATTGAGAAATATAGAGGCACTTGAAAAAGCTCTATTTTGAGTCTGGACTTCAGGTGGGAAAGGGTTCTTTTAACTAATGGGATTTAAAATTTTGTCATAGCTTTTGGAAAAATAAATTTCTATGCAGGTATTACAGCAGCCAGAAAAAAGAATAAAAAACAAATGATAAAAACAGAGCAATTGGGTTCAAGAAATAAAAAATATCAACACATAACTATAAAAACAAAATAACAATTAATATTGACTTACTGATAGTTTGCTATATTCTAGATAATGTTATGATCAGTCACCTCTTCCTCACCACAAACCTTTGAGGAAGGTATTATTACAATCCTAAATCTATAAAAGAAGAAATTGAGGCACAGGAAGATTAAGCACCTTGCCCATGGTCATACAGCTATTAATCCAGCTAGTAACTGGAAGAATTGGGATTCAGAATTGAGAATTGGGACATGGCTTTAGAACCCATGCTCTTAACCAGTAAATCTGACTACTATAACCAATATTTTAATGGGCCCACTATGCAAAATAAAACCTTCAATTGAAATAATTTGAAATGACTAGGTACTTTATGTTTCTACTTTGAGCATGTTTATAAAGAAAAACTAAACATAATAAGAATCTTTAATGAAAATAAAGCCACCATTTTGGATCTGGTATTAGAGAAGAGCAGCTAGAAACATATAAATTGATCATCCCCACTGATAAAATGATAGGATTTATTTCTTAATGAACAAAAATTACAACTTGGAATCAGAAGGGTGCCTGGGTAGCTCAGTCGGTTATGAATGTGACTTTGGCTCAGGTCATGATCTCACTGTTTGTGAGTTTGAGCCCCACGTCGGGCTCTGTGCTGACAGCTCAGAGTCTGGAGCCTGCTTCAGTTTCTGTGTCTATCCCTGTTTCTGCCCCTCCCCTGCTTGCTCTCTCTCTCTCTATCTCTCTCTCTCAAAAATAAATAAACATTTAAAAAAAACCTTGGAATCAGAAATTATGGTGTATGGTGTATCTTCATTGAATATATTACCAAGCAAATATCAGTCTCATGGTGGAAAAGGTAATTTGATGAGGAAAGGAAGAGGACAGACAGGAAGGAGTGCAGAAGAAAGTTACGATAAATCTTTCACTACTTTGGTAAGTCCCACATAAAACAATCTAGTTAGGAATTGTTAAAGAATAAACATCTGAACTGGGTGGACCTTATCGGATAATTAGATCAGAATTCTAGTGTCTAGTGTGGGCAGAAATAAGCAAATCATACCCCTTACAAAGCTGTAATTTGAAGGCAATATTTTGGCCTATGGTTTTGTCATGTTACACAATAGGTCCAAGAATGACTCTTGGATGACTCATCCATCTGCACAGGCTGAAATCCAAATGTTATAGAAGTTAATGGGGATCACTGAAAGGAAAGTCATTTTTTTCTTACGGGCTCTGAAGCAATTAGGTATTTTTATCAGCAGGCTAAGGGAGAGAGATATTTCAACTGTAAGAACAAGGGCTAGTAAAACAGGTCTAATCCATAAATGCCATAGGCTGTCTAACCATCCAGAATGCCTAGGTGCACAGGGTAATGACACAAGTCCCCAGGTGGAACTGAATTCTCACTGGAGGTTTAGGTTTTCCAGAAGGTCTAATGACACTACCTCTTTAAGACTGTCACATTCTAGTATATTGGGATGAACTTAATAAGGTTGAGATCAAACCTTGGCAATAGTTTTCCAGACAGATCTTTATAAATTTTCTGGGTTCATTTTTTTTAGATCAGTCTCTCAATGTTTCCTCAAAAATTATTACATGGATATCCTTATTTAGCTATTTTGATGTGTTATTTTTACTTGTAGGGACAATACGTTATTACATGACTATAGGTTTTGTATCTTCAATGAAAGTAAAAATGTCTTCAGGTGAAATGTGCTTCTAAAATATACATATATATATATATATATATATATATATATATATATATATATATAAAGGTAGCCAAATTGATGTGCAACTAATACTTCTGTACTAACTATACAGTTTAAAGGAATATTTATAGGAATAAAAATATACTTAAAATATGAAATTTATAAATATAGAGATGAAAAGTTATCATTATACTTGTCAATGACTTAAGCTTTTTAACACTCACATTAATAAAAACAACTTGGCATCCAAAGTAATATATTATCAGCTTAAATTTATAAAATATCTCTTAGAGATATAAAATAACTAGAAAATTAAATAAAGCACATCATTGAAAAATAATACTGGAATTTATCTTGAAATTAGACACCATCCAATTTTATTCATCAGGATTTAGTTACCTTCATCATCAATAATAAATCTCTCATATATAGGGACATAAAGTCTTTTCCATTTACTCTGAATAAATCATCTTTGTTGGCAACATAAAAAAGAATAATTTAAATTGCTATACCTAAAAATCTCAATTTTGAATTTCTACACTGACTGATGGGAAAAATTTTTTAAATAGATCTTCAGGAATATTTTAAGTACCAAAAGAAAAAGTATTTCTCTTAGGTCTGTTTCCCAGGATCACATTCTTTAGCAGATTAGCAGATAGCAGAAAACATATCTGTGCTATGCTTTCTGTGGTGGTACCAGTGAAAAAAGAAAAAAAGTTTCTTTTGGTTTTCTGTTTGAAAAACAAATACATATGGTTTGAGGATCACCTCTGGCTCCTACTCTCTATCTCTACAGAATTCTCGCTTTAGTCTTTCTCTTCAAAGTTTCTTTACCTCTGTCCTGATGTTGACCATAGTGAGAATTCATCCACTGTCTATGATTTTTATTAAAAATTCATCCAAGCTCTTTTTAGACATTAACAGATCTTACTTTTATATTCTAGAAGTGCAGATAAATTTAAATATTAATCATTTATGTTCTTAAAAGTCATCAGTAGCCCTGCCATGTTGTTCAACCATCTTTTTAGCCATATCATCTTTCCTCAGATAATTGTGTCTTCAATCTGTATCTAAACATAAAGTGATACAAAAATCTGTATCATAAGGTAACTATCAAGTTAATATCTTTTGGTGTTAAATTTTTAGAAGTTAAACTATTTTCTTTCTAAATGACTGCTTTTGTTGGTATAAATTACTTTCCCCCTAAAATAATAATAAAAAATAATGTGTTATAAGAAATGTGTTATTTTAGCATTGCAGTTCAGGCAACAGTATACTCATCAATTTACTTGACCCAAAAGTTTATTGCTAGAAAATATCATATGGCCTACTCTATGTCATTGAAATGCAGCCTATCAGATACTATAGAGGACATAAACTGATATAACTTGTATATGTCCTAAGTAGCATGCGAGCTAACAGTATGGAAATAAATGCCTCTAAAAATATGAAAAGTTTGCTATTTTCAGGAGCTTTAATATTCTCTATATGCTGTTACCTTTTCTTTCCAATGGATTGTTTTATAAACACAAATTCTAAACCATATGTATGTCCATCTTGTCACATACTGTGAATTAATGGGATCTGAATTCATTCATAAAAAAACCATAGAGGAAGATGCAGGTGTCTCTCATGCATTCAATGCATAGAGAACTGACTAGTTGAGATAGAACATATCATAGAAATTATCATACCATAATTTTTCCTGTTAAAAGTAAGAAAAAATTTATTATTTGAGCATTTTTAATGAACAGCTAGATTTTCAAGTAATAATTAAAAGTGTTGAGTAAGGAATGAGTATATGAGAATCTCTGTTCAGATTTTCCTAATAAGCTGATGCCAAAAAAACAATCCCTTAAGTAACAATTTTTTGTACTTAATTGTGGCCTATAGATAAATTTGGATCCATCTTTAGAAAAAGATATTTTTAATTATTTTGCTAACTGATCTATGAAAGAGTATGAATCTGTGATCTTATAATATCGACACCATTTTTTCAGATTTTTTTCTAGTCTCTGGGAAAAGACAAAAGCTAGATTGATCCAATGGATCACCTACTAATTGTCTGGAAGAAGCAAATATCTGTAGGATTAGTATGTGTTTCAGACAATGTCTTATAACTATTATTTGATTCAAATAGTTTCAACTTGATTTATTTTCTTAAATCAAAACTAATGGGTGTAGAATGGTAATGACAGTTAATATTAATACTGTATTGTATATTTGAAAGTTGCTAAGACAATAGAACTTAAAAGTTCTCATCACAAGAAAAAATTGTAACTACGTGTGGTGATAGATGTTACCTAGACTTATCGTGATGATCACATGCAATATATACAAATATTGAATAATTGTGTTGTATACCTGAAACTAATGTATTATATGTCAATAATAATTCAATTTTTTAAAGGCAATGAGAGAGGTTTCTGAGAATATGCTGGAGTAAGAAGCACCAGAACTTTGTCTCTCCTCCTGGATAACTATTGCATAGGGAGAATCTGTCTGATATAATTTTTTTGGAAGCTTGTAACTTCAAGAGGAAGACTTACATGGTAAATTAAAGATAGTTTTAGTCCATTTTAGCAATTAGCCCTGCAGTAGCTATTGATCCCCTACCCTCCAGCACCATGGAAATCAGCCATGCATACGTTCTTAGAGCAGCTTAAACACAGCTTGTAAAAGCTAGGGCAGGCAAATATTGGGATCTGTGTTCTGATAGCTGATTGCTGCATCTGATCATAAAGGTTCACATACAGAAACAGGTAGTCAGTTTTTAAAATATTTATTTATTTATTTTTGGGAGAGACAGAGAGAGACAGAGAGAGAGGGAGAAACACAAGCAGGGGAGGGGCAGACACACACACACACACACACACACACACACACACACACACACACAGAATTTAAAGTAGGCTCCAGGCTCTGAATGGTTAACGCAGAGCCCAATGCGGTGCTTAAACTCATGAACCCTGAGATCATGACCTGAGCCTAAGTGACTGAGCCACCCAGGTACCACAGCAGGTAGTCACTATGGAAAATCCTCCCTTTGTAGTTGAAGGGACTTTCAGATTATTTAAACAGTTGGTACATGTTCCCTTTTGGCCTTTCTTCTTCTTCTTCTTCTTCTTTTTTTTTTTTTGTCTCCTTTTTTGGAGGCAAATATTAAAGAGTAGGACATTCAAAAGTAACTGTATATAATAAGGAAATTAGAAGTTACCATGTATGACCAGGGAAAGGCATAGGCTCAGAAAATACCTGGGGATATCTTAAGTTTATACCTCAGGTTGATCCTTGGTATGGAGAAAGCCTACAACAATCAAACAACAACAACAACAACAACAACAAAAAACAAAATTCTCCAGCAACTCCTGGGGAAGGGGGAGAATGTGATTTCCAGGGTTATCACATTATTACTTTTTTTTTTACTTTTTTTTTACTGTTTATTCTTATTTTTGAGAGAGAGAGAGAGAGACAGTGTGAGCAGGGCAGGGGCAGACAGAGAGGGAGATACAGAATCAGAAGCAGGCTCCAGGCTCTAAGCTGTCAGCACAGAGCCCAATGTGGGGCTCGAAGTCACAAACCATGAGATCATGACCCGGGCCAAAGTCAGACACCCAACCGACTGAGCCACCCAGGCACCCCATTAGATTCAAATGCATTTTCAACAACAACAACCAAAAAAAATCACAAGGCATACAGAGAAAAAGTTATATATGGCTTCTTCAGAGGGGGGAAAACCAGAAATCATTTCTAAGACCAGAAGGCACATCTATGTCTAGTGCATTCTTTTTACACACAAAAATATACAGAAAATAAATGATGCATGAACAAAATGGAAATATTAATAAAAAGATAGAAAACCAAAAATAAACAAAAAAGAAATTGTAGAGGCTGAAAAGGGTAATGACTGAAATGACAAATTGACCAGAGTGATTCAAAGGCAAATTGGAATAAGCAGAGGAAAGAATCAGCAAATATGAACATAATGTAATTGAAACTATAAAGTCTGAGAAACAGAGAAAAAAGATTGAAGAAAAATGATGTGATGGAGATAGAATGTATTATGCTAAGCAAAATAAATCAATTAGAGAAAGAAACATACTATACGATTTCACTTGTATGTGGAATTTAAGAAACAAAACAGATGAACATATGGGAAGAAGGGGGGGGGGAAGAGAAGAAAGGAAAACAAACCACAAGAGACTTTTAACAAGAGAGAACAAATTGAGGGTTGATGGAGGGAGGTGGGTGGGGGATGGGCTATGTGGGTGATGGGTATTAAGGAGGGCACTTGTGATGAGCACTGAGTATTCTCTGTGCTCATCATTGAATTCTACTCCTGAAACCAATATTGCATTTCATGTTAACTAAATAAAATGTAAATTAAAAATAAAGATGCTTTCTACACAGAAAGAAAAATAAGAGAAATTCTAACCTATGCTACAACATGGATGAAACTTAAGGATATTATTCTAAATGAATTACACCAAAAACAAAAGACAAATTCTCTATAATTCCACTTATATGAGATACCTCAAATAGGCGAAATCATGAAGACAGAAATACAGTTTCTAAGAAGAGAGAAAAGGGGAGCTATTGTTTATTAAGTATAGAGTTTCAACATTGCAACATGGAAGGCATTTTGGAGATGGATGGTGGTGATACACAACAGTAAGAATGTACTTAATATCCCCACATGATATATTTAAATATGATTAAGATGGTCAGTTTTATGTTACACATATTTTACTTCAATAAACATTGAAAAAATGCCATGGGCTAATAGAGAAAGGGACAGGAATTTGGAGTCAAATAATATTGACTGTGGATCCATGTTCTATACTTGTTTTAGAAATCTTAGAATTTATCTTTTCTCCAAACCCTGAAATATTTCATATTTTTATGAGATTGTACTTTACAAATATATATTTTAAGATATCTTTCAAAGAATTATAAACAACTACAGAAGTAACTGTTTCTCAATCCTTTTAAAAACTCAAACTCCACACCCAAAAAAACAAATAATCCAGTGAAGACATGGGCAGAAGACATGAATAGACACTTCTCCAAAGAAGACATCCAGATGGCCAACAGGCACATGAAAAGATGCTCACCATCACTCCTCATCAGGGAAATACAAATCAAAACCACACTGAGATACCACCTCATGCCAGTCAGAGTGGCTAAAATGAACAAATCAGGAGACTATAGATGCTGGCGAGGATGTGGAGAAACGGGAACCCTCTTGCACTGTTGGGGGGAATGCAAACTGGTGCAGCCGCTCTGGAAAAGTGTGGAGGTTCCTCAAAAAATTAAAAACAGATCTACCCTATGACCCAGCAATAGCACTGCTAGGAATTGACCCAAGGGATACAGGAGTGCTGATGCATAGGGGCACTTGTACCCCAATGTTTATAGCAGCACTTTCAGCAATAGCCAAATGATGGAAAGAGCCTAAATGTCCATCAACTGATGAATGGATAAAGAAGTTGTGGTTTATATATACAATGGAATGCTATTTGGCAGTGAGAAAGAATGAAATATGGCCTTTTGTAGCAACGTGGATGGAACTGGAGAGTGTGATGCTAAGTGCAATAAGTCATTCAGAGAAAGACAGATAGCATATGTTTTCACTCTTATGTGGATCCTGAGAAACTTAACAGAAGACCATGGGGGAGGGGAAGGGGAAAAAAAAGATTAGAGAGGGAGGGAGGCAAACCATAAGAGACTCTTAAAAACTGAGAATAAACTGAGGGTTGATGGGGGGGGGGGGTGGGAGGGAAGGGAAAGCGGGTGATAGGCATTGAGGAGGGCACCTATTGGGATGAGCACTGGGTGTTGTATGGAAACCAATTTGACAATAAATTTCATATTAAAAATTTTTTTAAAAATAATAAAAATTTTCACTTATGATTTAAAGTAAAACAGTACAAATAGTTCATATTTTAAAAATAGAAAATTTGACTAAATTAGAAATTGATTTGTGATTTTAAGAACTTTTAGGTATCATATTATTCTAGATTTTCACTTGTTTAGTTGGCTTATCTTCTACATTTTAAACAATTAAATAAAAGGTCAGCGCTACTACCAAATTAGAAATAAAGTGGAAGTAAGTTATGCATTAGATTACACAAGATATATACATGGAAGAATAGAATATGAAAACCTTGGGTTATTTACAACCACTGGCCAGGTAAAACTCAATAGTAAGTGTGGCCTAAATATTATCTTTTACAGACAAAAGTATGATAATACTTATTTCATTTAATATATAATTTCATTATATGCATAATTTTTAAAAATCAGGGTCTTCAATATTTTCATAAGCACTTCACAATTAGTAAGTTGAATCAACAGAAGAAAAATACACAAAATACACAGATGAATGCCACATAAACTGATATGACCACACACAGCTGTCCCATGAATGCCAGTAAAAAAATACTAAAGTATAAGAAACAGAGCTCTAATGACATAGAAATCTGAAAAAATAAGTTTTGTGAACCTAAATTGTATTGAGTACCTAAAAAAATATTATTAATAATGACAATGATATTTTAACTTTTTCAGTTAAAATGTAGGATATTTGGCATTATTCACTATGGAAATTTGCTATTTAGCCCATATGTATTATAAAAATGTTTCCAAAGAATGATATTTTGTTTCATCTGACTTTATTTTTTAAAAAATTTTAATGTTTTATTTACATATTGAGAGAGGGAGAGAGGGTGGGGGGGATAGGGCTTGACCAGGGGAGGGGCAGAGAGAAAGGGAGACAGAAAATTCCAAGCAGGCTTTGTGTTGCCAGTACAGAGCCCCACATGGGGCTTGAACCCACAAACTGTGAGATCATGGCCTGAGCCAAAACCGAAAGTCAGAAGCTTAACAGACTGAGCCACCCAGATGCCCCAAGAATGATGTTGTATTTTAAATTGAACCAAGAGCACACTTTACACACTGTATGTTAGCTAATTTGACAATAAATTATATTAAAAAAATAAATTGAACTTTATTGAGTCAGAAATTCTGTAATATCTTAACAGGCCAACAGTATTTTAAAATAATAGTAATGTCAAAATATGAACATAAGTTCAGTAAGGATTTTTCCCATTTATTTTATCTGTATTAATTGCACATTCAGATTTATTCACTGATTTCTAAGTTATGACTGAATAATGATCAATTTAAATATGTTGTGTCAGAATGCTAAGTAACATTAAGTCAATTTTTGACCCACATGAGTTTTATAACATTTATTTGTGCTCAGAAATTCAGTGGAATACTGTCAGATTAATTGCCTTAACTTTAGTTGAGTGATATTCCAAAGCTTCATATTGATAGGTGTACTTATCATCTGTTAACTATATATCCCAGGGCCACTTAAGCCTTTAATTATTATTAATTGTGGCTGTTAGATTTATACATTATCATATAAAGATAATATCACATGGTTTTATCTCAACTTAGATTTCTCATCACTTATCCTTATAAGCATACACTCAAAGTCATTTTTCAATCTAAAATACAGGAAGAAAATTGTAGGCTCTGTAGTTTTGATGGATTATATTGTGTTGTATGATTCACTACACTGTACTATCCTTCAGCTCTCCCATATATTATTTTTAGCTCAAGCCTAAATTAGCATTATGGTTTTGATATTAAATTTTAAACCCAATCAAATTAAGGAGTTTACCTAATTTGAATATGGTGCATTTTGTTCTTACTTAACTCTGAATAATATAATAGGCATAAAGACTGGATTTGTCTTTTCATCTTTCTTCTCCAAAGTGTTTCTATATAATTTTGAAACACTTTCTGCATTTTTCCTGGTTTGTAGTGTGTCTTTATTTGGAATTAGTAGAATATTTTGGGGCTAAGTGATATTTTACCATTCTATCATGATGAATTAGGGAATAATATTTTTCTCTGTTCTAACTATTAAATAATCACCATTATCTTAAGGTAGTTTTCCTTTTTTACCCTACTTGTTAAGTGGTATCTAAACCATCATGAAGCTCTTCAGATATAGAAGAGACATAGCACAAATGTTCACTGACAGATGAATGGATAAAAAATATTTACATATGTATAACATATGATAGCTGTCCAAGCACTGCTTTGTATATCTGAAACTAATGTAACATTGTGTAACATTTTAATGCTTCAGTATATATACCTCAACTATACCCCAATTTAAAAAGTGTCAGGGTGCCTAGGTGACTCAGTTGGTTATTTTGGTTCAGGTTATGATCTCATGGTTCCTGGGTTCAAGCCCCCCATTGGGCTCTGTGCTGACTGTGCAGAGCTTGCTTGGGATTCTCTCTCTCCCTCTGTCTCTGCCCATCTCCTACATGTGTGTGCGCACTCTTTTTCTCTCAAAATAAATACAACTTAAAAAAATGTCAAATCCTTAAATATTTAAGTTCTAATGCTAAAGATGATAAAATGCTAAGGTCTCAGGAGGAGAAAAGAGTGGGAGCTCAAAGGAAAAAGCAGAAAGACTGAAAAAGCATGTTGTTTTTTGTCTCTTTTGATACAGTTTCTTCCTTCTATTCTAGATGTCCACCTTCCGTCAGCATAGAATGCTGATGGTTATGACATACAACATGGTGTTAAATTTAGGAAAATCTCCTCTACTGGAACAGAACATCATATAGTCACAGGAACAAGTCAGAAGGGGTCAAGTCACTTTCCTTACTCACTGCCCCCCACCACTCTCATCTACTATCCATCACCATGTTCTGTCAACTTTACCTCCAAAGTTTGTTGGAGTGTTATTATTCACCTCTCTTCACCTCCATTGCCTCCTTTGTAGTCTAATAGTTCTCTTCACAATAGCCCTAGTAGTGGTCCTCCCACCTCCACTCCTAAGTGCTTTCAGTTTGCTTCCTACAGCTAGTGGAATGATCCTTCTAAAATGTAAATTAGGTTATAACACTTTCCCCTGCTTGAAAACCACCAAGCCTTCATTTGAACTTGGAATAAATCCAAACTCCTTAATCTGGAACCTGTCTATATTTCTATCTCCACCCCTCTGCTTTAGCACCCATCACTGGTCAGTCTAAAACTCTAATACTTCATTTCAGAATCCTTCTAAAATTTGCAAAGTATTTTCTGCCCTGAGGGCCTTCCTACAAATAACTCACTGCTACCCTCACACTTGGCTGACTCTTCCTCATATTTTAGGTCTTATCTTAAATATTACTTTTTCAGGAGGCCATCCCTATAGTGTTTGCCAATTATTCTCTTCCATTCTCTGTTCTTTAATGGCATCCAAAATCTATTATAATTATTTTGTATTTACTTGCATTGTGTCTGTCTGCCAAGTTACACTATAAGCTTTAAGTTTTATGAGGGGTAAGACATGTTTGTTTTATTCACCACTGAATTCCCACTGTCTAGTAGAGTGGCTATCACATGTACATGCTCTGTAAATAAATATGTATTGACTCAGAGATATGGACATATATTCCAGTCCTAATAGTAAACATACAGAATTTTCCCCCTTTGTCAAATGGATCCAGAAGCAGCGCTTCCTGAATTATGGAAAAAACAAATTCTTCCTAAAAAATCTGAATAAGCATATAGCCTAGGAGATCTAACATATGCATCTGAGATCCAGTATTGTTACTTCGCAAAAGTCAACAACATTCTGGGTCATTCTTTACATGCAAAATGAGACTATTTCACCACCAAATCCTATAATATAGATCTAAAGCGATAATAATATGCATAGATATATATTGTTCTACTAAAATATACACAAAGTTGAAGAAATATTGCTCTGAAGTTATAAGAGGCCAGTTTGAAAATGTGTAGCTTGTGGGTACCCTTCTCTTATCTCATTTTCTTGCTTCTAATTTACCTATAGTTTCAGACACCTGTAACCAAAGTTTGCTATAACAGTTTGTAAAGTAAGAGTATAGTGTCTCTGAATGAGAGTGAGGGTGGGGAATTAGTAAATATTCTGGTAATCTGTGGGATTTATTCATATATGTACTAGTGCATATACTTTTTTACTGTTAAGGTCCAGCTAGATGGATTTGCCTGTAGCTAATTTTGGAGATCCAAAGCATTACTTTTATCTTTGAATGAGTCTGAACTTTCATATATCACCATCTAGTGGTGACCAGCAGAAAAAGCTAAAGCCCCATGAAGGTCTATCTATGCATGCCCATGGGTTACATAATAACACACTGCTTTAGAATATGTCCCTGACCTTCTTAAATATCTTGGTTGTGTTATATCATTTGATGACTATAATATCTCAGTATTATATGAAGGGTAACTTTCTTTAGAAATCTCTATAGAATGCCAACCAATTTTGCTGATGCAATGGTGCATTTAAATGGTACATGTAAATGGTGCATTTCTTTATTCACCTCAGTAGTGTCTGAGAACTTTATAATTTAAAATAAAAATAAAAATGGGGCACCTGGGTAGCTCAGTCAGTTGAGTGTGGGACTTCATCTCAGGTCATGATCTCACAGTTTGTGGGTTCGAGCCCCACATCAGTCTCTGTGCTGACCACTTGCTCAGAGCCTGGAGCCTGCTTCAGATTCTGTGTCTCCTTCTCTCTCTGCCCCTCTCCCACTTGCACATTGTCTCACTCTGTTTCTCAAAAATAAATAAATGTAAAAAAATTTTTAAAAAATAAAATAAAATAAAAACAAAAAAAGTAAATGTTCTGTTTTTTACAAAGAGATGACACGCTGTGTTAGGCATTTTTTTTTTCAACAGAGATCACATTTGCATAAATGCGACCATAGTTTTGTACTTGGTCTACTTTTGTTTTCCAAAGCAAGTGTCTGAGGTCATGAAATGGGGAACAATAAAATAATCTGCACAATATAAAAAAAGGAGCCACAATTTGGTATTTCCCTCTGGTCAACAGCCTTTACATATATTCTCACAATAATCCACAGTTAGATATTATGACCACAATTGTAGAGATGATGAACTAAATTCAGAAAAGTTAAGTAACTACCCAAGGTTAAATAGCAAATAAATCATGAAAATCTATTACTGCTAGAGGACTTTACTTTTTTAACTGAGTCACTCTGCCTGAAACCTTGGCAGTAGTAACATTAAGCTCTACCAAATGGACCAAATTAACTTTCTGTCTCTCTCTCTCACACACACACATGCACACACACACACACTCTTCCCTCCCCTTCTTTCTCTCTCTCTCTCTCTCTCTTTCTCTCTCTCTCTCTCTCACACACACACACACACACACACACGATCTTACTTTGGGTTTTGTGTTAAAAATAATTAATGAAAGATCTTAACATTTTAATTACACAAATGTACTTGACAGGCTTAGTAGTTCTAGTAGAGGTTGTTGGGACTTCAGCCAGGTTTCATTCCTCTCATCAGTGCAGAATCCATCCCCCCAGCTGCTGGGAGTATTGGCTGCTAATTGTTCATAGGTGCAATTTCTTAAAAAAAAAAAAAAAAAAAAAATCTTTGGCTAGAAGTCATCTTGTCTGGAAATATTTGAGAAATTATACTTCAAGTTCTACCCCCACATGGCCCCTTGTGGCCAGTAACTGACTGATAATGGGGGCACAAAGCTTTGTGCCTTTGCCTCGAGGAAGATCAACACTCCAGTGTTAACCATGCTCCAGAGCTCCCCATGAGTCAGGTTGATTCCAGACTTAAGCTGAATGAAACCTCACTGCTGTTTATCTCCTGTTTCCCTCACTCCATCACAAGGTTCTCCTAACTGCACTCCCTTGCCTAAGAATCCGTGTCTCAAGGGGTCAAGCTTTTCTTTTAAAGGAGTAGGATGTAAAACAGAAGCTTATTGCAGTTTTGCTATTTATTTTTGAAAATGCATTATGGCAACAGAGCAACAAGCTTATACAGATACAATATGGCAAACAGAGTATCTTACTTACCCATGAGTCCTTGTTAAAGAGAAGAAATATTACATGAAAAAGACTTAAATATCCCAAATAGCATAAAATACTAAAACTGTCTCTTTGGAAAAGTAAAAAATATAAGACATCATATAATTCCATTAAATGCAATAAACAAAACAAACTATAGTACATGACAAAGAGAGAAGAAAACAGCTTTTGGTGGAATATACTACAAAAATAATAGCTAAGTGTGGCTAAATAAACTGTGCAAACAAAATACTATTTTCTCCTTGATTTTTGCCCCTGGGAATGGCAGGACCAATCTTTAATAGAAGAAACAAGACTTCATTTCTCTTTAAGAAATAGAAAATAGAATGCTTTACCACATTGTACAATTACTCTGTACAAAAGTTAACATTATTCATTAATTATTTCACACAGGCATTATTTTCTTAAAGCATCAGGAAAAAAGAAACATTAAAGCAGTGAAGGAGAAAATCACTACTTTGTTCTACATCAATCATTTATATGACTTCCTTAGTATTTTGTAAATTTATCACCAATATGAACATTGTCGCTGGGAAGGTAGAATTGCCTGGTTTCTTGGAGCCCTCTATTTTTTGTCCAAATTTTCATAAATTCCTGCTAAGAAAGGAATTATAGATTTCCATGACTTCACAGATTTTTAGCTAGTGTGGTGAATTCTTCACCACAATTTCTGTCTGAATACTATTTATTTTCTTCCTTGCCATTTATTTCTTTAGTCTTGTTTTCTCAAAGTCAAATCCAAAGATTCACTCAGACTACTTGAATAAGAATCTATTAGAAGTGAAGCTCAGGAATCTGCACATTAAAAGCACTTTAAGCCCTTCAACTTATACAGTGTTATATGGCAATTATATCTCAATAAAGGTGACAGCAGCACTTTAAACAATGGTTTTCCAAATTGGTATATATGTACCCATGGAAGACATACAGAACTTCCCACAGGTTCATGGGCACATAGCTATACAGTATTCATTTTCTAGAACCTCAACTTTTACACAACTTCTTAAAACTGGCCCACACCATTTTGGCTCACAGTATCCTGCCTTTCCTTTCCAACTTCCCTTTTGTCAATCATTTTTCTTTTACTTTCTAAAGAGAAGTATATTACTGGTCTGGGTACAACCAAGTTAGATGCACTAAACCAAGAAACAATTAGCAAATGCTTGGCTCCTATGCAAGAGTCTTATAGGAAAGCAAAGAGAGCTTTGGCAAGAGATACTGAAGGTAGCTGTGCCTTTCCCCGCAACAAGCCAAAATCTCAGGGCAAGGTACAATGCTTCTCCTAGATGGTTTCTATCTTATCTCTGTCTATATCTATCATCTATTGTTCCATTGTTTTATCATTTTATCTTCCAATCTAGAGTTCAGAAGAAATGGCCACCTTGAGAATGTATATTGACATTTTATTTGAATAATGAAGTAAGCCTGATTTGGCTGATGGGTTTAATGATAAGGATTGGCTTTTTACCATTTACCATACATTTAAAAAGTTAAATCTGCAGCTACAAGCTTTTGGCAAAAATATATTTATAGCACAAATACAATATACAGCATGTGGGAGATAACATGCTTTGTTACTACTTAATTTTATGAAACAATTTTAGATATCAATTTTCTGGAAGAGTATGTATTATTTTTCAAAATTTCAGGCATATATGAAGAAAAAAGTATGATATCGCAGTGGTTTAAAATTTTAAAATCATGTCTTCTAGATAAATTCCAAAGCAAAGGATACATTCTGGCAATGAGGAAGAAAGGAAGTCTGCAAAGGTCTCACTCAAATTTCTTTTTAGTCTTTGTTATTTACCTTTGAGTCTAAGGAGAGTACCAAAGAGTAGTGTTGAGACAGACACAGAAGAAAGGTCCACAGAAGAAAACTCCAGTGACACTGTAGTATGAATGTTTAGAGAGTAATTTGTATCTGACTGCATTTATATATGCATGCATCAAGGTGGGAAAAAATAATGGAAAATAGAAAAATAAAATTTCAAAGTAGGGTGGCCATTTTGAAGACTGGTTCACTCAATTAAAATTCTTAATCTTTCTAGTATTTCCAAGCAACAATCTGAATTTATGAAAATTCTCAGTGGTATTAAAAAGTATTTTTTATTTATTTATTTTGAGAGAGAGAGAGAGAGACAGAGAGTGAGAGAGAGCATGAGCAGGGGAGAGGCAAAGAGAGATGGAGAGAGAATCCCAAGCAGGCTCTGCATTGTCAGCACAGAGCCCGATGTGGGGACTGAACTCACAGACCATGGGATCATGACTTGAGCTGAAACTAAGAGTTGGATGCTTAACCGACTGAGCCACCCAGGTGCCCCATTAAGTTTTTAAAGGGGACTGTTGGTAGTTTAGGTAATTCAAAAGATAAACTGTATTAGCTCAGTTTTGATAGAGAAACATGTACTTTAGGTAGCCATTACAAATTAACTTACATGTATAACTCACATGAAGTTAACTGTATAATTAAGTTGATTTTTTATTTTTTTTTATTTTTTTAAATTTTTTTTTTAAATTTTTTTTTTCAACGTTTTTTATTTTTTTATTTTTGGGACAGAGAGAGACAGAGCATGAACGGGGGAGGGTCAGAGAGAGAGGGAGACACAGAATCAGAAACAGGCTCCAGGCTCCGAGCCATCAGCCCAGAGCCTGACGCGGGGCTCGAACTCACGGACCGCGAGATCGTGACCTGGCTGAAGTCGGACGCTTAACCGACTGCGCCACCCAGGCGCCCCATTTTTTAAAAGAACCTCTTAGAAATCTCTCTTTCCTGAAGATTTTCAATCACTCTATCAAAATATCATGAAGAAAATAGATTTAAAAAACTATTTGTGAATGTAACACAGAAAAATCATATTTAGCATTTGCTGTTTTTGTGATAGTCTCGTAGGATTACATTTCACTGTACTCTTAAAAAAATTCTTCAATTCAAGCCCATATTTTAAAATATCCAAAATACACAGGTGGAGTATATGATTTTATCCAAAGATAAGGAGACTGTTTACATAACTGGCATTTAAAATGGTTATCAAAAAATTTTCAACATTACTTATAGCCTGAAAATCACAAATGTCCTAGAAAAAACAATGATAACCTTAACTGATATGAAAAATAAGATACATTCAGTGTTTAGTGACTTATGTGATTTTTTTAAATGTGTGAACTGCATGTTTTATAAAAATCGCTTCTAAACTTAACAGAAACCCATGGGGGAGGGGAAGGAAAAAAAAAAAAAAAAAGAGGTTAGAGTGGGAGAGAGCCAAAGCATAAGACACTGTTAAAAACTGAGAACAAACTGAGGGTTGAGGGGGGGTGGGAGGGAGGGGAGGGTGGGTGATGGGTATTGAGGAGGGCACCTTTTGGGATGAGCACTGGGTGTTGTATGGAAACCAGTTTGACAATAAATTTCATATATTGAAAAAAAAATTGCTTCTAGTCTTCTATATGTTACCTCTCCATTATTATTCTACATTAGTTCCATTTGCTGACTTGATAAGTAAAGGCCTAGTGTCCACATGCAAATTCTGCTTTCTAATGTTAATCTAAGAAGTAGAATAGCTGTGAATCCACAGCTAAAAGCTTTAAGGAGTCACGGGAATTACTGTGAGGAGTACTGCACAAATCTAACCCATACAAGATAATCATATGAATTGTTAGTTCTGAAAGTGAAAATTCATATGAGTAAAAGAGAAAAAGCCACAATTTTGGTGTAAAGATTTGAGCTCTTTCCTGGTTGAATGATGTTGCTAAGTATGAAATACTACTCACTTTCTCCTAAATCACACTCAGACTTTAAAAACCTGTTCTAAATGGAGCAGAGAGAAGGAGAGAGATGAGGAATCCCACATTTGAGTCAATGAATGACTACCATGAAATTAGTCGATGACTCTGATATGGGTAAAAGGCAAGTTACAAGGATGGATGTTTTATTTAAGAAGTGTGGAATTAAATGTATTATCAGATTTTCACATTTGAACAATGTTGACTAATGGGAGTTCAATATTCCTAAAATTAGTATTCTGGACCATAGCAGATAAATATAAGGCTAAAGAGAGACTGAGAAGTAAAGCTATCTTGCCTCTGAAGACCAAGCAATTACATTTGCAAAGAGTTTGCATTTTCATGAATATGAAGAAATACTCCATGTGGATTAGTTTTCCAGAGAACGTTTAGTTTTTGAAATATAAAGAAAAAAAAATCCTGATATCTAGCTTAATGTGCTCCCTTCCTTCAAGGTATAGAATTTCAATTATTTTGATTTATGTTTTGAAGAATCAAAGATAATTAAAATAACTGTATCTAGACTTAATTTTCAGATGTAGCATTATGGCTGTGTCTAAATAAAGACCAAGTATAGGGAACACATACTTTGTTGTATGGTGCTTGGCACACAGTACACAATTTATAAACATGTGTTGAATGATTGAATACACAATGTCTTTGAAAGACTGTATGGGACAAGAATAAGTCTCCCTATAGATCCTCATTATACTTTCAAATATACTTAATGGCATGTCTAGTCAATGCTTTATTGGCAGTGCCTCTTAAATTTCAATTGCAGATTTTCATTCTCCAGCTTTAGTGAACCAATTTCACATTGTCAAGTCAGAGATTGAGCTGTGTGAGAAGCAGATATTCAGGAAGAAGTACAGACACAAAAGAAGGGGGTGGTCTGGGCAGAGGTAGTGGGGCAGAAACTCTGACCTATTCAGTTCCTCTTGACTTGGATTTCTTATGTTCTAGATGGAGTTGCTGGAATAGACCTCAGTTTTCATAGTTATATGTTTTAAAAATCTCTTCAATTTAAAAAATTTTTAAATAGAGAAAACTACACCTTGTTAATTTTTTTAATGCTTATTTATTTTTGAGAGAGAGAGAGAGAGAGAGAGAGACAGAGCCTGAGCGGGGGGTGGAGAGAGAGGGAGACACAAGAATCCAAAGCAGGCTCTAGACTCTGAGCTGTCAGCACAAAGCACAGCATGGGGCTCAAACTCAGTAACCTTGAGACCATGATCTGAGCCAAATTCAGATGCTTTAACCAACTGAGCCACCCAGGCACCCCGAGAAAAATACACTTTGGAAATAAAAGGGAGGAGGTGGGTTAGAGGAAATAGCTCACACGATGACTTTGTGCTTTATACAAAAGTTTACAAATCATAACATTTTCTTTTTTTTTTTTCTAATTACATTTTTCCCCCTCTGTGCAGCAGGAAAATGGGCAAGGTTAAAAGATATGGAATTACAAGAGTAATCTGTAAGAATTAAGATTTGATTGGGTAGATTTTTCTTATCCTGGGGTTCTTTCCCTTATTTATTATGGTAGACATAGTTGTTTACATGACAATTCCCCACCTTCTTTCTTGCTGCCTTCTGCTACAGAGGATGGAAGAACCTCTTTCCCAGTTTCCCTTACAGCTAGGGGAGGCCTACTGCTCATATCTGGCCAATGAGATGTGAATTTAAATTGCCAATAAATTCTGGAAAAGCTCTTGCTTTCTGATAAAAGGGACAAATATTTGTTGAATGAATCATGGGTGAATGAATAAGTGCTTAGGTTTTGTGATCAGAACAAATGGTAAAATTGGTTTGCTAAGATTTTATTTTCTCATTTTGAAGGGATTTACAATACCCAAATACCAGTATAAAATACTGATGGATAAGTTTCAACATGGTACGTCTCATTGGTCAAGGGCAAGAAATAATTTAAACAAACTATTTAAAACAAGAGAAGTTTCTTATGGATTAAAACAGAAATATACAGGAACTTTGTGTGTATCTGTTGGGGTACATATTAATGCATGCACACTTATTTAAACTTATTTAAGGTATAACTATTTGATGCCTATGTAGAGTTCCATCACAATGATTCCTGAGAGAGTAAACTCTGAAAATCTTCCATTGTCTTTTCTATAGAAACTTTGTATGTTGCTTAATTTCCTGTACTGAGCTCTTTCCTATCCCATAAAGGACACTCCATTTTGACAATTCTTCATACACTAAGTCAACTTAGCATTCATTCTCTCCATCCTTCCCTTTCATCCAGGTGGCACATATGTTCCAGAGTACTTACATAATGTTACTGCAATAGGAGGAAGAGGAAGATGTGTGGTTCTTGGCCACTGTTATTCCTCTATGGTAACATCTCCTGATTCATCTGAGATGAATTTAATTCCTAGGCCATGTAATTTTTACCAGTCTGATATATCACTTCATTATCATCATTTCTCTCTACTGGTTTCAATCCCTAGTAACTTGTCTTTCTTTCTTATATTCTTCTCCCCCAGCCCTCTGCTCCCCCCCTTCCCAGTCCATGGATTCTTCATTTACCTTGGAGGAAAGAAAACAACCCAAATGATTAGATTCTCACAAATCTTTCTTTCTTACACTTGGACCACAGATTTACACTTGAAAGGTGTCATGCTTTATACCCTGGCTTCAGTGTGGGCAGTGATGATTCTGCCTTGTGGCAGTAGAGACTCACTGAGAAGTTCTACGGTAGAAAACAATGTGGTAGGGTGAGGACAGCATAGAATTCTTCGAGTAATACTTGCCAGTGCCATTCCACAATTTACCCAGTAGAGGTTTTTTTGTTTTTTTTTTTTAAAGGATTAATCATTTAATTTTTAGCTTATACTCATTAATTTATTAATTTAATTTCTATTTTTTTGAACATTGACTATTTCATTTCACATGTCTGGTATAGTCCTAGGTATGTCTGAATAGAATGCTGAAGAAGACCGACAAGGACTCTGTCCCAATAGAACTGATGTTGCAGTTGGGGAGAGAGACTGTAAATTAAATAAATAGAAAAATAAGATAATTACAGAATGTGAAAAATTGGTATGAAGAAATAAACAGGGTGAAGGGATAAAGTGGTGAAATTGTGTTGCATGTGTGTTTTAGAGCTGCTCTTAATATAATGGTTAGGTCCCTCTGGCTTCCTAATAACTCTACATCTGTCCCATTTAGAATTTTCCTCTTAGTCCTGGGCTACATAGGCACATTTGGTTAGGTCTCCACTAATTTGGTATTCCTGTATCCTGTGAGTTTTGCCTACTCTGTAGAAATTTCTCAAACTACTCCAGTTCATGTATAGCTCTTGGGAATAAAATAATATAGGTGCTCTTTATATATCTATATAATGCTTAAGTAAATACATCTTTGTAATGTGTCTAGTTCTGTCTATCATCACATCTCATTCATCTCATCATCTTCCTATAAACTCCTCTTATCAGATAGGAATTAATTCAGGGACCTTTAATACAGACATATCTCTTCATGCCAGTATGTTGTCTTCCTTTTCTTATTTTGCTTCAAATTACTATTATTTCTAAACACAAAGTACTTCCACCCAGTTACTAAGAAATAAGCTTCTCCACAATAACCGTGAATTATCAGGTGCATATTATGTGGCAGGAACTGTACTCACCAATTTAGAGCAAATGTCTCATTTTATGCATATAATACTCTTATGAGAGAGGCAGACCCAAGCTCAGAAAGGTTACTTTCTTAAAATGTCTGTACATGCTGGATTACAGTGGAAGTGCTCAAAAAAAGTAGTGTGCCTCGAGAATGAGCACTTTTCAAAACGTTTTTCAGCCTCTGCATAAGTCAGTTTTTTTGGTGCACATCTACTTCAATTGTCAATCAGCCATGCATGTTAATTTTTTGATGTTAATAAGCACAATCTAATTTTTGATGTTAATAAGTAACGTGATCCTAAAATGTCCAGCTGCCATTTTTTAAGATAGCCATAGCAATATTCTAAATGTTAAAGCAAAAACTAATTTTTTAAAAAGATGTGTAATCATTATTTCCATTTTGTCATTAAATTACTTAAATTTTACTGAAGGCTTTGGATTAGAATTAAAATTCAAACTACAGAGGCCTATCTCCCTTGGAGCTCAACAGCTAAAAAGTGAAAATATGAAAGCTTTAGGTTTTCAGTGATAAAAGTGATTTGTTGAATTATATGGCAATAATTACTCTTATAAATCCTACTATGGGATCAGTCAGCCATGTGCTGCCCTTTAAAAGAAACCAAAACTGCTGACAGATGTCTGCAAGCTATCAGGCAATAAGATTTTTATCAAATTATGCCCTTTTGTTTTTGGCTCTTAAACCGGTTGTAGAGTCACCCTTAAGAAATGTACGAGTAATATTCAACCAATAGCTGGCCTTATAATGAACTGAGTACGTTATAGGTACTTATAATGTTCCTGAGAACACTGTGGGGTGAAAAAGCAATGCTTACATTTTTTTTCTGTTATGTAAGGCAAAGGAAATGAGTCTAAACATTAATGTGTTATGGGTTAGCCTAGCTAGCACAATTACGTTAACAGTAAACTAATGAAGATTAGCCATTATAGAGAGACTATGTTGGGATGAGTGGTGTCAGCATTACCAATAGAGTTTGAAAAGCTTTCAACTAACTTTACATGTATGTGTCACAAATAAGTCCTGGTGGTTGTTAATGTCAGATAATTATGACCAAATTTTGTTTAATGGTACACCAGGAATCATACATTTTATCATCGAGATAAAAGAAATATAGAGAGATGTTTACCATGTGTAAATATAAAGAGCAAAGTGTCCTAATCCTAGCATATATGTTTTATGTGACATGTGGTTGGCCAACTGGTGCTGATGTGTCCACTATTTCTGGTTCATGATGAGGTAAGTAAAGAAACTGAAAGTGAGCATTTAAGAATTTGCTCTTCCTGGGTCTCTAGTCACTGACTTTCAGATTGGAATGACACCAGTGGTCCTCCTGGTTCTTAGGCTTTCAAATTTGAATTAGAATTATACCATTGGCTCCCCTGGGTCTCCAGCTTTCCAATTGCCCTGCCGATCTTGGAACTCTTCAGCCTCCATTAACTGCACGAGCCAGTTCCTTATAATAGATATCTTTATATGTAAATAAGAAAGAGAGAAAAAATTTGTACTATAAATAAATGTGTAGCAAATACCACACTTATAATTAGGAATTTACCTAGGCTATATTGGGATAATGTGGTAGCTTTTATGTCAAAACCAATGTTTTTAAGAGATGTTTTTAAGAGATGTACTTTTCATGTGCCTTAAACTTACTTCAGCCACTTGCTATCATTTCTTTATAATCTCAGATGGTGTCTTCTATTCATGGAAGGTCAATGAAACCTTTGGGCTTCATAAAAGTACATTTGTGGAAACAATGAGAAGTCTATTTCTAAGAGTAAAAAAAAAATAGGCAGTGGGAGCTGACACCACAAGCTCTGACTACATGGTTGAAGGGAATAGAAACAACCAGGATGGCTTTCTGAGCTAAAGTGAGGGAAGAATGGAGATCTGACCCATCCCCTTCATCCTTCTCTCTGCCTCCCTTTCAGCAAGACCTTGCTGTATAACAGAGTTCAAGTCAAGAAGGCTTCCTGCCAGGGTTTTCCTGGGAGAGCTTTTGCTTTCTTTACTGAAGGGAAAAAGCTGCTCTTGTCCCCCCTTTTGCCTCTACTTCCTGACTTAAACAAGTCTTGAGCAGTATCAACCACCTTGCGGTTAAGAGAGAAGAGCCGAGAGACTTGCAGAGGGACATGTAATGAGACCATTGAGCCACTACACCAATGACTACTTGTCTCCAGAATTCTTGTTGTAGAATAAAAAATAACTCCTATTTGTTTACACTTCTCTTCAAATGTTCTACTATTTGTCCCTGAGTGAATTCCTTTCTGATAATAGGGTACAGTAATCTCAAGAAGAAAATTTAGGCAACATACAGAGACAGAAATGGAAACACTTATAGTGAAGCCTAAACCCAGGTAGCCACAATTGCAAAGCATATAGTATATGTTTAGATTTTCAAACTGAGAAAAGTAGGCAACAGTTCAATAGTGATGGACCATCTAGAAGCACAAGGAAATGTTTTTAAAAAAGGAAGAATAATGAAACTGGAGATTACCACTAATGTGCTATACTAGAAAAATACCCAAAAGTTAGAGTCATTTATACCTTAACAAGTATTTGAATATTTACTATATGCCAGATAATTAATTGCTATAATCTCTTGTAGAGTTCATGATAGTTAAGGATATAAGAAATATACAACTGATGGCCACAGAAATAAAATAATTTAATTTTAAAGTGTATATTGTATTCATTTTTTCAAAAATTTTATAGAGAAGTTTGGAGGGAATCTGGGCAATGGATTTCGTATTTATGCCCATGATTGTGGCATCCGTGTAAAGAGATCAGTTCCTTAAAATGGCTAATATGCAAAGCAAGTAGGAAAATCTCAGAATCCATGGGCGCACTTGATTCAGTCTTAGTTCCTATATATCATGTAAATCTGCCTTCTTACAGCTTATACAATTATGCAGCAGCTGTGAAAAGATGAAAAGTAAAAAACAAAAACAAAACTAGCCTTCTGACTCAAAGATTTAGACTTTTTCATCCTGATTATGAAATACATATACTAGGCACGTGTCTGTCATCTTATAGCACTTAGATTGAGCAGAAGAAAGAACTGCAAGAAATGCTTATTATTTATAAATCTTGGTTATGTAATGTACACATTAGTCTAGCAGTTAATTATTCACATCTATTTTACATTGCACTCTCTAAAAAGGCAAAGACCGGTCCGGAAGATGGCGGCGTAGGAGGACGCGGGGCTCACAGCGCGTCCTGCCGATCACTTAGATTCCACCTACACCTGCCTAAAGAACCCAGAAAACCGCCAGAGGATTAGCAGAACGGAGTCTCCGGAGCCAAGCGCAGACTAGAGGCCCACGGAAGAGGGTAGGAAGGGCGGCGAGGCGGTGCGCGCTCCACGGACTGGCGGGAGGGAGCCGGGGCGGAGGGGCGGCTCGCCGGCCAAGCAGAGCCCCCGAGTCTGGCTGGCAAAAGCGGAGGGGCCGGACAGACTGTGTTCCGACAGCAAGCGCGACTTAGCGTCTGGGAGGTCATAAGTTAACAGCTCTGCTCGGAAAGCGGGAAGGCTGGAGGACAAAGGGAGGGAGAGCTGCTGAGCCCCCGGACGGCAGAGCTCAGCTTGGCGGGGAACAAAGGCGCCAGCGCCATCTCCCCCGCCCATCCCCCAGCCAAAATCCCAAAGGGAACCAGTTCCTGCCAGGGAACTTGCTCGCTCCACGCAAACACCCAACTCTGTGCTTCTGCGGAGCCAAACCTCCGGCAGCGGATCTGACTCCCTCCCGCTGCCACAGGGCTCCTCCTGAAGCGGATCACCTAAGGAGAAGTGAGCTAAGCCTGCCCCTCCAGCCCCCGTGCACCTTGCCTACCCACCCCAGCTAATACGCCAGATCCCCAGCACCACAAGCCTGGCAGTGTGCAAGTAGCCCAGACGGGACACGCCACCCCACAGTGAATCCCGCCCCTAGGAGAGGGGAAGAGAAGGCACACACCAGTCTGACTGTGGCCCCAGCAGTGGGCTGGGGGCAGACATCGGGTCGGACTGCGGCCCCGCCCACTAACTCCAGTTATACACCACAGCACAGGGGAAGTGCCCTGCAGGTCCTCACCACGCCAGGGACTCTCCAAAATGACCAAACGGAAGAATTCCCCTCAGAAGAATCTCCAGGAAATAACAACAGCTAATGAACTGATCAAAAAGGATTTAAATAATATAACAGAAAGTGAATTTAGAATAATAGTCATAAAATTAATCGCTGGGCTTGAAAACAGTATACAGGACAGCAGAGAATCTCTTGCCACAAAGATCGAGGGACTAAGGAACAGTCACGAGGAGTTGAAAAACGCTTTAAACGAATTGCAAAACAAAATGGAATCCACGATGGCTCGGCTTGAAGAGGCAGAGGAGAGAATAGGTGAACTAGAAGATAAAGTTATGGAAAAAGAGGAAGCTGAGAGAAAGAGAGATAAAAAAATCCAGGAGTATGAGGGGAAAATTAGAGAACTAAGTGATACACTAAAAAAAAATAATATACGCATAATTGGGATCCCAGAGGAGGAAGAGAGAGGGAAGGGTGCTGAAGGGGTACTTGAACAAATTATAGCTGAGAACTTCCCTGAACTGGGGAAGGAAAAAGGCATTGAAATCCAAGAGGCACAGAGAACTCCCTTCAGACGTAACTTGAATCGATCTTCTTCACGACATATCATAGTGAAACTGGCAAAATACAAGGATAAAGAGAAAATTCTGAAAGCAGCAAGGGATAAACGTGCCCTCACATATAAAGGGAGACCTATAAGACTCGTGACTGATCTCTCCTTTGAAACTTGGCAGGCCAGAAAGGCTTGGCACGATATCTACAGTGTGCTAAACAGAAAAAATATGCAGCCGAGAATCCTTTATCCAGCAAGTCTGTCATTTAGAATAGAAGGAGAGATAAAGGTCTTCCCAAACAAACAAAAACTGAAGGAATTTGTCACCACGAAACCAGCCCTACAAGAGATCCTAAGGGGGATCCTGTGAGACAAAGTACCAGAGACATCACTACAAGCATAAAACATACAGACATCACAATGACTCTAAACCCATATCTTTCTATAATAACACTGAATGTAAATGGATTAAATGCGCCAACTAAAAGACATAGGGTATCAGAATGGATAAAAAAACAAGACCCATCTATTTGCTGTCTACAAGAGACTCATTTTAGATCTGAGGACACCTTTAGATTGAGAGTGAGGGGATGGAGAACTATTTATCATGCTCCTGGAAGCCAAAAGAAAGCTGGAGTAGCCATACTTATATCAGACAAACTAGACTTTAAATTAAAGGCTGTAACAAGAGATGAAGAAGGGCATTATATAATAATCACAGGGTCTATCCACCAGGAAGAGCTAACTATTATAAATGTCTATGCGCCAAATACCCGAGCCCCCAGATATATAAAACAATTACTCATAAACATAAGCAACCTTATTGATAAGAATGTCGTCATTGCAGGGGACTTTAACACCCCACTTACAGAAATGGATAGATCATCTAGGCACACAGTCAATAAAGAAACAAGGGCCCTGAATGATACATTGGATCAGATGGACTTGACAGATATATTTAGAACTCTGCATCCCAAAGCAACAGAATATACTTTCTTCTCGAGTGCACATGGAACATTCTCCAAGATAGATCATATACTGGGTCACAAAACAGCCCTTCATAAGTTTACAAGAATTGAAATTATACCATGCATACTTTCAGACCACAATGCTATGAAGCTTGAAATCAACCACAGGAAAAAGTCTGGAAAACCTCCAAAAGCATGGAGGTTAAAGAACACCCTACTAACGAATGAGTGGGTCAACCAGGCAATTAGAGAAGAAATTAAAACATATATGGAAACAAACGAAAATGAAAATACAACAATCCAAACGCTCTGGGATGCAGCGAAGGCAGTCCTGAGAGGAAAATACATTGCAATCCAGGCCTATCTCAAGAAACAAGAAAAATCCCAAATACAAAATCTAACAGCACACCTAAAGGAAATAGAAGCAGAACAGCAAAGGCAGCCTAAACCCAGCAGAAGAAGAGAAATCATAAAGATCAGAGCAGAAATAAACAATATAGAATCTAAAAAAACTGTAGAGCAGATCAACGAAACCAAGAGTTGGTTTTTTGAAAAAATAAACAAAATTGACAAACCTCTAGCCAGGCTTCTCAAAAAGAAAAGGGAGATGACCCAAATAGATAAAATCATGAATGAAAATGGAATGATTACAACCAATCCCTCAGAGATACAAACAATTATCAGGGAATACTATGAAAAATTATATGCCAGCAAATTGGACAACCTGGAAGAAATGGACAAATTTCTAAATACCCACACTCCTCCAAAACTCAATCAGGAGGAAATAGAAAGCTTAAACAAACCCATAACCAGCGAAGAAATTGAATCGGTTATCAAAAATCTCCCAACAAATAAGAGTCCAGGACCAGATGGCTTCCCAGGGGAGTTCTACCAGACATTTAAAGCAGAGATAATACCTATCCTTCTCAAGCTATTCCAAGAAATAGAAAGGGAAGGAAAACTTCCAGACTCATTCTATGAAGCCAGTATTACTTTGATTCCTAAACCAGACAGGGACCCAGTAAAAAAAGAGAACTACAGGCCAATATCCCTGATGAATATGGATGCAAAAATTCTTAATAAGATACTAGCAAATCGAATTCAACAGCATATAAAAAGAATTATTCACCATGATCAAGTGGGATTCATTCCTGGGATGCAGGGCTGGTTCAACATTCGCAAATCGATCAACGTGATACATCACATTAACAAAAAAAAAGAGAAGAACCATATGATCCTGTCAATCGATGCAGAAAAGGCCTTTGACAAAATCCAGCACCCTTTCTTAATAAAAACCCTTGAGAAAGTCGGGATAGAAGGAACATACTTAAAGATCATAAAGGCCATTTATGAAAAGCCCACAGCTAACATCATCCTCAACGGGGAAAAACTGAGAGCTTTTTCCCTGAGATCAGGAACACGACAGGGATGCCCACTGTCACCGCTGCTGTTTAATATAGTGCTGGAAGTTCTAGCATCAGCAATCAGACAACAAAAGGAAATCAAAGGCATCAAAATTGGCAAAGATGAAGTCAAGCTTTCGCTTTTTGCAGATGACATGATATTATACATGGAAAATCCGATAGACTCCACCAAAAGTCTGCTAGAACTGATACATGAATTCAGCAAAGTTGCAGGATACAAAATCAATGTGCAGAAATCAGTTGCATTCTTATACACTAACAATGAAGCAACAGAAAGACAAATGAAGAAACTGATCCCATTCACAATTGCACCAAGAAGCATAAAATACCTAGGAATAAATCTAACCAAAGATGTAAAAGATCTGTATGCTGAAAACTATAGAAAGCTTATGCAGGTAATTGAAGAAGATATAAAGAAATGGAAAGACATTCCCTGCTCATGGATTGGAAGAATAAATATTGTCAAAATGTCAATACTACCCAAAGCTATCTACACATTCAATGCAATCCCAATCAAAATTGCACCAGCATTCTTCTCGAAACTAGAACAAGCAATCCTAAAATTCATATGGAACCACAAAAGGCCCCGAATAGCCAAAGTAATTTTGAAGAAGAAGACCAAAGCAGGAGGCATCACAATCCCAGACTTTAGCCTCTACTACAAAGCTGTCATCATCAAGACAGCATGGTATTGGCATAAAAACAGACACATAGACCAATGGAATAGAATAGAAACCCCAGAACTAGACCCACAAACGTATGGCCAACTCATCTTTGACAAAGCAGGAAAGAACATCCAATGGAAAAAAGACAGTCTCTTTAACAAATGGTGCTGGGAGAACTGGACAGCAACATGCAGAAGGTTGAAACTAGACCACTTTCTGACACCATTTACAAAAATAAACTCAAAATGGATAAAGGACCTGAATGTGAGACAGGAAACCATCAAAACCTTAGAGGAGAAAGCAGGAAAAGACCTCTCTGACCTCAGCCGTAGCAATCTCTTACTCGGCACATCCCCAAAGGCAAGGGAATTAAAAGCAAAAGTGAATTACTGGGACCTTATGAAGATAAAAAGCTTCTGCACAGCAAAGGAAACAACCAACAAAACTAAAAGGCAACCAACGGAATGGGAAAAGATATTTGCAAATGACACATCGGACAAAGGGCTAGTATCCAAAATCTATAAAGAGCTCATCAAACTCCACACCCGAAAAACAAATAACCCAGTGAAGAAATGGGCAGAAAACATGAATAGACACTTCTCTAAAGAAGACATCCGGATGGCCAACAGGCACATGAAAAGATGTTCAACGTAGCTCCTTATCAGGGAAATACAAATCAAAACCACACTCAGATACCACCTCACGCCAGTCAGAGTGGCCAAAATGAAGAAATCAGGAGACTATAGATGCTGGAGAGGATGTGGAGAAACAGGAACCCTCTTGCACTGTTGGTGGGAATGCAAATTGGTGCAGCCGCTCTGGAAAGCAGTGTGGAGGTTCCTCAGAAAATTAAAAATAGACCTACCCTATGACCCAGCAATAGCACTGCTAGGAATTTATCCAAGGGATACAGGAGTACTGATGCATAGGGGCACCTGTACCCCAATGTTTATAGCAGCACTCTCAACAATAGCCAAATTATGGAAAGAGCCTAAATGTCCATCAACTGATGAATGGATAAAGAAATTGTGGTTTATATACACAATGGAATACTACGTGGCAATGAGAAAAAATGAAATATGGCCTTTTGTAGCAACATGGATGGAACTGGAGAGTGTGATGCTAAGTGAAATAAGCCATACAGAGAAAGACAGATACCATATGGTTTCACTCTTATGTGGATCCTGAGAAACATAACAGAAACCCATGGGGGAGGGGAAGGAAAAAAAAAAAAAAAAAAAAAAAAAAAAAAGAGGTTAGAGTGGGAGAGAGCCAAAGCATTAGAGACTGTTAAAAAACTGAGAACAAACTGAGGGTTGATGGGGGGTGGGAGGGAGGACAGGGTGGGAGGGAGGACAGGGTGGGTGATGGGTATTGAGGAGGGCACCTTTTGGGATGAGCACTGGGTGTTGTATGGAAACCAATTTGACAGTAAATTTCATATATTAAAAAATAAAAAAATAAAAATAAAAATAAAAAAAAAAAAAAAAAAAAATAAAAAGGCAAAGACCATATTTGAATGCCCAGTTTACTCCTGGAAGCACTGTATATTTACTTCTTTTTTTTTCTTCTTCTTCTTTTTTTTTTTTTTTTTTTTTTTGAGAGAGAGAGACCAAGAGGAAGAGAGGGGCAAAGGGAGAGAGATAATTTTAAACAGGCACCATGCCCAGTGCAAAGCCCATGCGAGGATCAATCCCACAATGCTGGGATTATGACTTGAGCAGAAATTAAGAGTCAGATGCTCAACAGAATGAGCCACCCAAGTGCCCTGGTATATTTACTTTCAAAATGAGGAAACTGATTACCTATAGTCTCAAAAATATAAGACAAATAAAATGAGTAAACTCTTGATAACTACAAAGCTTATTATAGAGTGTAAAATATATCTAGAATCTTCAGTGTAATTTTCCTCTCTTCTTTTATTATAGTTTTTTTTTTTTTTTTTTTTTTTTAATTTTCATCTCTAGCAAAGGGTAGAAAGGAGAAAGAGAAAGAGGTAACTGTCAGTTCATTTTACTCCATGATCAATCTAGAGGAAAATATACAGGAGATTAAAGACCATGAAAGTTCTTAGATAACACAGGGTTTTAAATCACTGCTGAATTTCCTGTTCCCAGTGAGTTTGTGTGTATGAGGAGCTAAAGTGTGTGTTGGTGGTGGGTGGAATTCAATAGCATGTAGTTGTGGTTTTAAGGGCCGTCTAAAAATATGCTTCGCGTCACTGCCATGCAAGAGGCACGGCAGTTAGAGGAGTTTTCAATGATAACCTTAAATAGATCAGAATCATCCTTTAGGTGTTTTCTATTGTTTATATTTTAATACAAAAAGTAAATCTATCTGCTTGATTGCTGGATACTTGCCTGGGCTAAATAAAATATACAAGTTTACATCTTATGAAAATGACAGGGGCAGAGAATTACAAGACTTTTTGTTTTATAAAATTTAAACTTAGATGTGTGAAAAAAGAAGTAAAAGTGGAGAGAGTAAAGATGAAGTATGTGGAGGTAGAACCAGGTCCTGGCAGTTACTATGCCCTTTATAAAGAGTGTCTATGAGCAGAGTAGTTTTGCATGATCCTCTGTTATGTCTCCTCACTGAGTTCATAGAGTGGTACTGGTAGCCATGAGAGTCAGGAAATGAGAAAAGGGATGGCTTATCAAACAGGTAGCTGTAAGCACATTATATTTTCTGCCATGTCAAATCAGAGGCTTCTATTTTCTACCATTAACTTTAGCTAAGAAGTATGACCTTGCTTCTCTCTACTCATTATATCATGTTTAGTTGACATGTTGTCAGGTTGGTACAAGGGAGAAAGATGTGATAGAAGTCACAAATTTTAAATATTAAAAATCATATTTTTTCCATTCTAGATATTTGTTACGTCTGCTCACATGTATTGCTTTTCCTCTTTCCCAGATGTTCTCTGTGAACCTATATTCTGACTATTGCTAGTTTAATGCCTTTCAAACAATACTATCATTATTTTTTTTTATTTTTTAAGGTTTATTTATTTTTGAGAGAGAGAGAGAGAGAGAGAGAGAGAGAGAATGGGGGAGGGGCAGAGAGCAAGAGAGACGGAATCTGAAGCAGGCTCCAGGCTTTGAGCTGTCCCCACAGAGCCCAATGAGGGGCTTGAACCCACAAACCACGAGATCATGACCTGAACCAAAGTCAGACTCTTAGACTGAGCCACCCAGGTGTGCCAAAGCTGTCATTTAAAAAAAAATTTCTAAATTTAATTAGAAAACATAAACTAATGCTAAGTGAGTAAAAAATTAACCAGTGACTATCCAATTACCTTTGGATAGTACAGAATGCTTGTATCTTTAATAAAACATAACTAAACCAATCAGGAATGGCTTCACTGAGAGAGAACACAAATTTTTAAATGAAATTCATTCAAAGCCCAAAATGGATTTGGGAAGATTTGGCTTGAGTTTAGACTAGGTGAATGTCAAAGGTCATTTTGCTTTGGTAAAATATTAGAACTTTCACATTCTGCCTGAGTCATTAATTATTCCAGAGAAGTTCTTTAGGTATAAGAAATATATAATCCTGGAACTGCTATGAGAGCCCACATGCAAAGACACCATGCATGATTTGTACCGTATTATAGTAATATGTGATTGGTTGGCCCAATTCGGAGTCTTCAGATATTCTTTCCCTTTCTTTTGTGATTATTCTTTATTACTGTGGTGCATGTTGGTTTCTAAGTGCTGCCTTGTTCTCAATGCATTAACTTGTCATTTAGAGGAAGGCTGAATGCTGACTTCCTAGAAAAAGTTTGTTGGTAATTAAATTGGAAGAACATTATAATCTATTTGTAGCTTATTGAAACTCATCTTGGGAATACATGAACTCTGAATGCTATTCTAGGGATTATAACAGGAGTACATACTAATTCTGAGTTCTGGGTAAATTTTATGGTCAACTGTTCTTTTACACTGAGATATTGCAGCCATTACTTGTTAACTCACTGCAGACCACTGTGGCATCATATGAGGAAAAGGCTTCAGACAAAAAGGAAGAAACAAATCCCACTCTGTTCTGGATAAATTTAAATATGCAATGACAATGGCAGAGAATTACAAGATGTAAGCAGAAATGTGAGGCCTGCTTCACTCTTTCCTCACTGTGTATATAAACATGCAAGCTTGAGCATGGACTGCTCGGTAAATCCCTACTGTCCCTGTGAATTACGCTCCGATAGTAGGCAATGTTAGTACTGTAGTCTCTGGCGTGTCTACAGCATGCATCCTCATATTTGGTAAAACTGAAATTAGTTTGCTGTGAAATGAGGGGGGGTTGGAGGATACAGAACATTATCTGTATAGCTTTATGTACCTCCATATTATTTATCTAGGAGGATTGCTCCAAAACTGACCGTCTCTTTCTAACTGCTAACCCTGAGTGGCCTACGAATATCTGAACGATTCAAACACCAATTATGTACTTTTCTGAAAAGCAATAAACTGTTAAATTCTAGGCACATGAAACTATTTCTTTTCAGTCATAATGTTCCCTATAATTTCAAATTAAGATGAAATTGAAATATACCAGTTTAATGTGGTTGGCAATTACCAGTTGGCATACTGCTACTGATAAAACCATAGTCACAAGTACCTGTAAATATTTTGTAATGGTTGTAGTCCATGAGAAACCTTCCTGTAGCCGTAAATCCATCCAAATACATTTATGATATACCTCTTCTGTGATGGCACTATCTATTAGATTCATTTTATTTTACCTTTTAAGTTATATAGAACCATCTTTGTTAGTTGTATAATAAACAACCCAGTTCAGAGGGTACAGAAAGAAGTGAAGACAAGAGAGGCCTTTTTTTTGGAGAAAGGTATATTGACATCACGGAGCAGTTCTTTGTAGAAGAGGAATTTCTCCTCTGGGAAAAGAGGTGGCTTCAAACAGATGGTCTTTGCTAAGTAAAATTGACAGGTCTACAGGTAATGAGTTACTTTTATAAAAGAGGTAGTTTTTCCACTGGGTTTTCAGCATATGAGGCCTAATTATTCCTGACATATTGCCCATTTCATACGCTCACAATATTATGGCCAAATAGGAAAAATAATTATACAAACTATTAGCACAAAGCTCAATGGAAACAATGCAGGCTATAAAAACATTACCAGAGAATGGGTTCTTTTTGAACACAGGTCCATCTGTTCTTTCTAATTTTTTAAATGGTAAAGACCAAATACTATTACAACAAATTCCTAGGGAAAAGATGATTTTTTTCCCCTTGTACATTTAACTTGTTTTACTAAATATTTCTAGAAGTAAACAAGTGATTGGAGCTTAGAAATATTTTCAATATTCAGGTTCCATTGCTATAATGTCTTATTATCCTGGACACATGTTATTTGTTTGGGTGGAAGTTTAAAAAGGATTGCAGAGTAGGTCATCTTGGTTTGTAAAATAAATGTTAAGCAGTCGTATGAAAACTTCATAAACATTCCAGTATATGACAGACATAGCAGTACTTTTATTTACATATTACATGTAATAAACATATAAGAAGAATATGTTTCCAGATAATTTCTCTTGTTCATAAAAGTCATTAAAATATTTGTGTAGGAATGTCTAGCTTCAGATACTAGGTATTAGAGATTAGAAATATTAGTTTAAAGGGCGCCTGGGTGGCTCAGTCAGTTAAGTGTCCAACTTCAGCTCAGGTCATGATCTCACAGTCCATGAGTTGGAGCCCCGCATCAGGCTCTGTGCCGACAGCTCAGAGCCTGGAGCCTGCTTCGGATTCTTTGTCTCCCTCTCTCTCTGCCCCTCCCCTGCTCATGCTCTGTCTCTCTCTGTCTCAAAAATAAATAAAAAGCATTAAAAAATATATTAGTTTAATATTAAAAAAAAACCTATGTGCTATAAAACAAACTTGCATATACACATGTGACATTTCTGTAAGGTATTTCTTAGTAAGATATTTTCATGCATGACTCATGTGAATCAGCCACATGACTTTACAGGCATTTAGCAGCAACATGGACTTAAAGATCACCTTGAAATTCATTTCTTGTGACTCAACTCTACTCATTCAAACAATTTCTTAATTTCATTTCTTTTGAGCAAGTTCTAGCTTTGGGATAAAACGCACACATCCAGATGTTCCTTCAGCATAAGAGTGCTGAACCAGGGCCGTTATTATTTTTTGTTCAACCACCTGTGTATTAGCATCTGTTTCCAATATTATATGTTCATTTTTCTACATTGATTACCATCACTCTCATTATTATACAAACTACATAATGTAGCAGCTATGAGACTCTTACCTTCCAACTTTCTATATTAGTTTATTATAAAAATATACCAGTATTTGCAGAAATCTGATATCTTCTGTCTAAAGAAAGATAATTCAGTCAAACAAGATTTTTTTCTTTCAAAAATAGCCTCATTGGATCTAATTATATTACAATGAGTAACATTTTAAAAAAGATTTTTGTGGGAATAAAAATTAAATATGACCATTATAGAAAATTTAGAAAAGACAACCACCTATGTTTCCCCTCAGTTTCTTCTGTATGTTTGTATAAGCCAATATATAAACTTACTACTTAAGTACATACATGTAAGCATATATGCTTTATATTTTATATATATATGTATATATGTATAATGGTACATATATGTATATATATTTTATAAAGTTGGGAGACACATATCTATATCCTGCTGTTTTTCTTACTTAAAATTTATCTTGAACATTTCTCTACAATTAGGAACTTATTGTTAAGTCACATGACATTTCTGCTTACAGGAAGAAACTCATGGTTTTTATCAATTGTTGTAAAACTTCACTGTAATGTTTATTTGAAACTACCAGAAGTATTAATACTCAATAAATCACAAAACTAATATTTAATCATACTATAAACACATCAACACAAACCGGAAAGCAAGTATAATAACTTCTATCAGCAGCTTTTTTTTGGACAAAAGACCTCCTTTGATATAATTCTTACTGTGTGTCCAATAATCCAGCCTTTTGAGGTACACAAACTTCTATTTCTCCTTAGGGCAGGCTAAATGTGGAGTTCAGAAGTTGAAGGATTAGTGTCTTAGTGCTTTAGACTTTGCAATAGTGATGATAAACTTTATAATCTAATTATTGTATGTAAACTTAATTATTATAGGCACATGCCCCAGGCCATAGATAGTTCTAGAATTTTTTCTACTTTAGCCACATATATTTCAGCATAGAATTAACCATGAAGTAGTTCCATAATCATTTACTGTGCACCTATGACAAGCCAGGTAATGTCAGGGATGTGGAACACAACTGTGTATAAGTATCCCTTTCTCCAGGAACTCAGTTCTGCAAGGGAGACAATAGAGGAAACAAAAATGAATGCTAATGTAATTTGCTAATCAATAGAGATCTGTACAAAGTGTAAGAACATGGATGAGGAAGAAATTTATTCTGCCTGAGGGTTAGAATTGTGGAGTATGAGTGAGAGGATGTTATTAGAAAAAATGCTGTTTGAATAGAACATTAAAGAATGAATAAGGGGTTTCCAGACAGAATAGGGGAAGGCAGGAATCCATCCACAGGGCAAAGATGTAGAGTCCTGAGAGTGCTCACAATCTAAAGAAATGGTTGGCAGAACAGTTGTCCCTATCAAAGATTTAAAGAAGGGACCTCCTATGATCAGGTCAGCCTTCTGAGACATTTCTTGGTTGGATAGGGGATGTGCAGTTATTTCTCAAGCAAAATAGCACTTGGTGATACTCTATATATTAAGAAAAAAAAAGTTAAAGAAAATTTAACTTTTTAACAGGAAAATAACTTTATATCCCTTGACAAGAAAGATTATTTTAGTTTTTATATAAGTATAATAAGCTCACATACTCAAGTTACCATTAACAGAGTATCATTCCAAACATTAACCTTAAAATGAGACATTAATTTTCTAATAATTATTCCATATTTATGAACATTCTTGATGTTAGAGTTTAGCTCTAACTATAAACAAATAAAAGATAGTGCACAAATAGAAGTTTAAAGCAACAAATAACCTACCATAAAATTATAGCTCCAAATATCTGCTAATACTGTCTAGAAAAAAACATTTTAACTTCAAAGAGTTTGTTTTGTTTTATTTTTGGTAAAGAACTGTGAAAAAAAAACAACAACAAAACATTCATAAACACACACACACACACACACACACACACACACACACACAGTGAGTCCTACTAGGGTCTCTTATGGGAGAGTAGACAAGCCCAGGAAGCTTTTTTTTTTTTTTAAATTGTTACTGTACTTCTATTGTTATATCAGACACTTGAAGAGTCAGAGAAAGATTGTCTTCTTGAGCTCCCAAGGGAAAGAATGTACAACTATACATTCTTTGTATTCGAAGGAAAAGGAAAAGAATCTTTTTGTTAGCTTACCTTTTAAAAATCCACAAAATTATATGGTTATTTCACTTCTTTGTGCAGCCATTTACTGAAATAAACTTGTGAAAGACAAGTTAGCCTACTTGGAGAATTATAACTCCAGGGTAGAGTGAACTGATTAGAAGGGTATGTTGATCCATTTGGAGGATTTTTTCATTGTAATTTTTACAATTTCCAGAGGTCTATTTCTGTAATTCTCAAATACTGTCTTCATTTTTAGAGAGAACTATCTATAATAACACTTAACTTAGTAACTTTTTTTTTTTTTAATGAACAACTTCCTATCCTATAGCGTATCTTAACATTTATTCAACTTAGATATTGTTCCTTTGGATCTTTTTCACCCCATAGTTTTTTGGTGGGGAATAGGGGTAAATGTTATATTTGAGTACACTATAATAAAAAAATCCTTTATATTTAGGCACATCCTAAAAACACAGGTTAAAAAATATATTTCTTAGTGGAATACAAATGAGTATATTCTAATACCTCTTTGGCAAATTGTAACTTTATTTATAAGCAGCAATAATATTTTTATTATGAAATTCCAAGGAAATCACCACACCTAAAATGATGAATATATTAACTCTCATTGTCATTTCCCCACCACCCCCAGTTAGTTTCTGTTGATTGCAACACAAGAATCCCCACATCCAAAAACCATTGCCTCACGTGACAGAAAAGAAAGTTCTCACGTGCACCTTTATATAAAAAGCAGCTTAGATTCTGGGAGTTCACAATTTTACCTAAGGTCATTGAACTACAACAAAAAGGGAGAAGGATTTTGTAACTGATTGATTATGAAATATTTTGTTGATTTTTTCATTGATTTATCAGTTATTTCTCCTGGTTGTTTGGATCAGAAACTGTTAGCTGCCTTTGAATTTATTGAACTAAAAGTAGTCTAAAACATCTGATTTTTAAAATTTTATTTACTTATTTTGACAGAGAGGTAGAGAAAGAAAGAGCATGAGCAGGACAGGGGCAGAGAGAGAGGGAGGGAGAGAATCCCAAGCGGGCTCTACACTGTCAGTGCAGAGCCCAATGCAGGGTTTGATCAAACAAACCATGAGCTCATGACCTGAGCCAAGATAAAGAGTCAGACACTCAACTGACTGAGCCACCACCCAGGTGCCTCCTGAAACATCTGATTTTTTAAAAGTATATAAATTGTTTAATCTTCTTGTCCTTTATTATTGCTTCATCTGATAATGCCTGTCGTTGTCTTGGCTTTGGGAATCTTCCTATCTCCCATTAGATATAATCTTGGAGAACTGTTAATCAAAGCCTCGCACTTTCTACTAGCCATGAGGAAGGAAAGTTTTTCTCTCAAAGATTCTTTCTGAATCTTGAATGAATCAACACCTGGGCTGGGAGTGGCTGCAGTCATCTTATCTTGTTGACAGTACTCTAAAGACCATGTCCATTAACCCAATTTCCATTTTTCTATAGCTTCTCTGATTCCAGCATTTTCTGACACCTGGCTGTTCAGTTTAACCTTTCATTTGGATTCTACAAACTGCATCATGTTCTTCTAATCTTCTCAAGCTAAATTAGCAGAGTCAGTTTCCATTGGTTGGAAAAATAGTAACTGATACAATGTGGTGGCAACTGTTGATTCTCCACCAAAGATTTTGGAACTCCTTTTCACAGAGTAGAGTTGTTGGTGGAAAAGGGCTGGCCAACTGAATGAAATGGCCCTAGTGGTAGAAAAGATTTATTTTATGTTTCTGCAGGGATGAACAAGAAGCAGGCCTTTCTTTTCTTCTCTCCTTCTCTTGTCTACTGGATAGATATTGGTACCCAGAGTGACCTTTGAAACTGTGCAGTGAATGGGAGGGCCTTTGCTAGCCTGGGCCATGGCCACATGGAGTAGAGTCCTCCTCACATTGGATTGATATGAGTGAAAAGTCAACATTTTTGTATTAAACCATTATTTTTTAATGATTTTTTTCATGTGTTGTCATACTAACATCTGTAGGTAATATTAACTTTTACAACATTAATAATTTTTCATTTATAACATTGATTGCTCTCAAGGAATTTTAGTAAAAATTTTATTAAAAATAATTTTATCTGATAAACCGGTATCAACTGTAAATCTATACCTTCAAGCCTGATTGTTTAGTCATTTATGGAACTGCTAAATCTATGGGACAAGGTAAAATATTTTTTTATAACATAGGAGTAGAGCTAATTTGCTGGTACACTTTGTTAGTACAAGAAACCAAGGTTCACCTTTAAAAGTGAAGTAAGGGGCACCTGGGTTGGCTCAGTTGGTTAAGCAACCAAGGTCGGCTCAGGTCATGATCTCATGGTTCATGAGTTTAAGCCCTGTGTTGGGCTCTGTGCTGACAGCTCAGAGCCTGGAGCCTGCTTCGGATTCTGTGTCTCCCTCTCTCTGCCCCTCTCCTGCTCATGATCTGCCCCTCTGTCTCTCAAAAATAAATAAACATTAAAAAAAAAAGTGAGTAAAGGTGGGGCACCTGGGTGGCTCAGTCAGATTCTCTCTCTCTTCCTCTCTCTGTCTGCCCCCTCCCCCACTGTCTCTTTCTCAAAATAAATAAACTTAAAAGAAAAAAAAAAGTGAAGTAAAGGTGATAAAAATATGCTGAAATTTAAACTTTAAAACAGTTTAATAAGTTCTTTTCAGAAATCATTTGAAAAGCTTGTAAAAAAGCACTGATAATGACTAGGGTCAAAGGTCCTCAACAAATGTTTTTTGGGTAGTTATCAATCAACAAATGTTTATTGAAATGCTAGTTTCTACAGGGAGAATGCAAAAAAAATGGAAAAGTTAAACAAAAGAACAAAATACATTTTGTAAATTAGAGAAAAGTATACTGAAAAAAGGAGAACTTTGACATTATAAGCATCCAGAAACACCTTATTGCAATGTAAAGGAGCCAGAAATTGGTTTTACAGGTTTTTACCATTGTGAAAGTTGTAGTGAACTTGGAAAAATCTCATTGACTAGAGTTTACAAGACTAAGAAGTTACAAAATATTGGGGTTCTGTTAGGTTCTGTTAGGGGTTCTTGGAGATAAAGGTAGAAAACCAATTTTTTGACTCTAGATGTCTTTCAGGAAATCCCACACCCATCCTTAGTTTTGTGTCCTACTGCCAAATGAGAGCCAGCGCAGGATCTCTGATGATGCTATTGTGATTGGAATTATGAAATTCTAGGGATAAAGGTAGTTGGAGTTTTTAATTTCTAGCATCCTGGAGAAACAGATAGAATTACATCACAGGTCCTTTCCCAAGGAACTGGATCTTAGAATTTGCACGGGTAGATTATCTCAAGTGCAAAGGCAATAAGACAAAAGAGGGTAGAACAACAAGTCATGTAATCAAATTCACTGTTTAAACGATAGGATATAGTCATGAGCTTATAGCATGCCACTTCTATTTCACACAGCCAATTGACCTGAAACTGATCAATACTTGTGATATCCCGAAGATAAGCAGTCTGGATAACATAAATAAAACACTTATTTGATGATAACCCTACTTCCTATATCACAGGTTTTTATTACCTTCTCTGAATGAAAATAATATTTTTAAAAAAAAATTTTTTAATGTTTATTTATTTTTGAGACAGAGAGAGACAGAGTGCGAGTGGGGGGAGGGGCAGAGAGAGAGGGAGACACAGAATCCGAAACAGGCTCCAGGCTCTGAGCTGTCAGCACAGAGCCCGATGCAGGGCTCGAACCCACGAACCGTGAGATCATGACCTGAGCCGAAGTTGGATGCTTAACTGACTGAGCCACCCAGGCACCCCGAAAATAATATTTTTTTAAATGTATGTATAACAGAGCAAAGAACACAAAGGCAACAGAAACTTGCTAAGCTATTGAACTTCAAGAATGCTTTCAGAAAGGAAAGGCTATAATGATCTTCACAAAGATTTTAGCATCTAACTAATTGCCTGCAGAAGGAAGCTAATCAGGTGGTTAAGTTCTTATATTTAAGCCAGACACTGGGTAGAACTGCAGCACTGGACTGTGTGTGTGTGCTTGTGTGTGCGTCTATGTGCGTGTGTGTGTGTGTGTGTGTGAATATGTGTGTATGTATGTGTGACACACACATATATTCACAGTCTCCCACAAGAGACTTTTTATGACAGAAAAGTCATTTGAATTGAGATTGTTGCTATCTGAACCTGTCTGAAACAACAATAACAGTGCATATGGAGTCATCTGGAATAAAACATTATTTATATGGCTTCATTTGAATTCTAGCAAAGTGTAACATTTTTCAATCAAAGAAAGGTATCTTTGATTGAACTCACACAGGGGAGACAGTTCACTGTCCTACTGGGTGAGCAGAACTCCAAATAGTTTACTTATATATTTTTCACTGTTTTTCTGGCAGAAATTGTGCCATTTCCCCCCTTTTATGCCCAGGATAATTAACTTACTCGTCACCAAGTTAGCTAGCTTAATAATACAATCCAGGCCCTAACCCCTGTAAGGATATTTTTCAGGAAAATGATACCAAACTTAGCTTTGCAGGTTCAGACAAAATTAACAAGTCACTGTAATGAGGCTCCCAATTATGTTAGAGAACTTTCTAATGTTGCATCTGTGTATTTGAGAAGAGAATATTTAATACTATCCTATCTGCTAGACAAAAGCAGTTTCTATTCAATAGCTGTCCATCTTCCTATACTCAGGGGAAGGCAGCATCTCTCTCCAAAAAATGAAGAGAATATCAATGGGGCTAATCTCTTCAAAGTGCTTAGAGCTCAAAGCAATTGCCTGCAGTTGTAAGGAGTCCCCACCCTCATTATCTCAGCAAAAGAAAAATGACCAAAATGTAAAATACTGCCTGGCTTTTGAGACGGAAGTACTCAAAAGAAAGTTAAAATAAACATTCACCAATTGGCTTCTGAGCTAAACACTTTGAAACTTAATTTACTTCTTTAGAATAAAAGAGTCAAACTATGAACCCATTCTTTCTTGATACAAAATAAGGACTTACAGCAGAACAAAATAAACTATATTGGTCAGCATCAAAATATTAGATTGATTTGCATCTCAGATACCGTTATTGTCCAAGAAATAATGACCTTTACAATATAATCATACACGCCCAAGGATTATCAAATTATGAGTTACATTGATATAACTAGTTTTTTGTCTATGCACCTTGTTTTATATGACAATTTACTCGGTGTTCTAACCTACAAAAAGATAGATGTTTCTGGAAAGTACTAATAGAAAAAATTAGAACACATCTTATAAAGCCATGATTATATAGTTTTAAAAGTGATATAAAATGTTTAATTGTGGCATCCTAAAAAGGCATAATCGTTCTGGTGAAGTAGCTGTATTTAATGTGACAACACTTGCTCAGGCTGCTTGTCACAGTTGCCCACTATTTTGATTTCCCACCAGTAGCAACAAATCCTTCAGAAGGTTCCTGGTAACTGAGTCTAAACCTACCTGGGGGATTCGTATCTCTTTGCTCTCAAGTAATTCACCTGACATAATTTTCCTCAGACAAACTCCTGCACAAGCCACACAGAGTAAATATTAAAGAGGCAAATCAAGCTATCACTCACAATATAAACTTGATAGAAAGGGTAACCAGTATGAGGGAAGATGATTATTCATCTTGAGATGCTGTAGACACTGGCCTAAGAGATCTACTAGACCAGGATTTTCCAAATTGCACCTTGAAACCAATAATCGGGTCTTCAAAGTAATGTAATATAGTGTTAATAATGATATAACATAGATATAAAATATCTATTTATAAATATTTATATATAAATATAAAAATATATATTATATGTGTGTTTATATATGTGTGTATACACACACATACAACATATGCTGAAGATTGTGTTTTAGGGTTGTGATATAACATGAGTTTCCTGCTGTGGTTTGTTCTTAAAATAAAGTTCTAAAGCCTCTGCTTTAGCTCAAATTCTTTCTGATACTTTGGTTTCTCTTTCCTAGCCAAAGCAATGTTCCTCCAGTCTCCCCCAAACAGTTCCAGGAGTAGATACTCTCTGCCTCCTGAGCTATTTTCCTGTTGCTCTAGTTACAGCCATTCCCCTACTGCCTACTTCTCTTTCTTTCCCCTGGCCTTCCTTGCTTTCCTTTCTCCTTCTCTCCCCAAACACACATTGGCAGCCATGTCCGCAAGGGGAAGGGGACACCACTGTCTTATGTAAAAGTAATCATTCCTCTTCCTAGGGTCTCATTCTGAGATGTGCACATGATCCAATCCCGGCCCAAAATACATGAGGGAAGTGTACTTGGGGCTTTAAGAAATAGTGTTTTCTCTTCTGGAAGCCATAGGAAGAGACAGTCTCATCACTTCCCCTGGATAGTTTCTTGTTGTAATATGATCTGCAGAGATGTCAGAGTCCTCTAACTGCCAACACTGACCATGGCAGAACAGAGGGAAAGAAAGAAGCTGATGCCTTGAAAACATCTTAGATTTGCTCAGTCACCCAAGTCTGAAGTCAGTCCTACCTGTGGATTTTCTCCTATGTGATATAATGAGGTTCCTTATTGTCAGTTCTACTTGGCGTTTCTCATAGCCAAAGGCATCTTCACTAATATATTAACAAATGACCAAGAATAATTAAGAACTCTTGGAAAAATAATATTAGTTAAATGGTACTTAAATTACTTCATAGTAAAACACATTATAAATAAACACCATTAACATAGTGTACAACTAGCAAACTAATTGAAAGAAAAATTAATGGAGTTGAGTATATAGTCTACTAACATAGACCATATATAAACTTTATTATATACTACATAGTAAAAATAGTAAAGACAGCATCACGAACACTGTCTAATTTTACATAAATGCTTCAGGAAATACGCTTGAGATTGCATTTTGTCACATATATCCAATTCATCAGCTGATTCTATTGACCCTATTTTCAAATGTAATATGGTGTTTTAACAGTTTCTCAGTTGTCAGCTCTGTCCATTGGCCACAACAGGATGCGGAGGGGTAATTGGAGCAGTTCGCCTTTTGGGGGGACAAGTGTTTTATCACTGATGTTTAGAATTGCTCTAGGTATGTGATAATAAAAAGCATGCAATCTTTATGATGGTTTTATTATCTTTAAATTCTCTTGCAGAAAACACACCCCACTATTGCTCTCTGAAAGCCCCACTGCTTTGGTCCAAACTACATTGAATTGTGTCATAACAGGAACATCCTCACTGCTTCTTCTGCTTCCACTCTTGCCCTGGATAGAGTGTTTTGTCTATAATAGTTGCCACCTATTTTTTGTTTGTTGGTTTCTTTCTGGTGAAAATCATATTCTATTATTTTACTGTTTAAAACTGTCAGTCTTCATGTCATACTCAACTAAAATTCAACCTCTTTACCATGGCCTAGGGGGCGCTCATGACCTAGGTCCTGCTTATGTCTCTGAAGTTATTTCATGCCAATCTTTGCCTTAGTCATTCTGTTCCAGACACATGGATATCTTCAATTTTATTGTAACTCAAGGTCTGCCCTTGGAGCCCTCCTTCCCAAAATGGTTTTTCCCAAGACTTGTGTATGACTTACATCCCCAATTCATGAAGGTTGCTCTTTTACAGATGTCTTCCCTGAATATCTTACCTGAAATATCAACTCAATCCAACCATTCACCCTATACATTTAACACAGCTTTATTTTTCTTATACCATTTATGCATGTCTTTGCTGTGTGTGTGTGTGTGTTTGTGTGTGTGTGTGTGTGTGTGTGTGTGTGTGTAAGAGACAGAAGTAGAGACAGAGACAGAGACTTAATTTTCTGCTTCTCCCATTAGAATATAAACATGGGAGGACAGAGACTTAAGTATTTTTACCATGTTGGTATGGATTATTATGTTAATGCTCACAAAAAAACTAACAGGTACTGTTTTGTTATCCTCTTTTTACAGAGGAGGAAATTTAGGCATAAGAAAGATTAAGAAATAAGGCCAAGGTTAGAGAACTAATAAGTGGTAGAATATGGATTCAAAACCAATCACTGTCACTTTGGAGACTGCTGTTCTTAACTGCTCTACTGCCTCTGTATATAATTAAAATGAAAAAGGCCCAATGTAAGGTACTGCATTATTAGAACATTATAGGACATACGGTTGGACGTGGGAGATCATTAGGATATAATATGTAAAACACTATATATATATATATATATATATATATATATATATATATATATATACATATACATACACACATACACACTATATGTATATGTATGATTTTTACTGTATTCAGTAATATATATTACATTATACATATAATTACATATAGTAATCTTACATAGTTTCATAAGAAATATAAAATATTTTAACTGATTTGTGTGATTTCATATGATTTATTTTTCTTTTATGTAATTTCTATATTGCTTTTTGAAAACATCAGCAACAATCATATAAAACATTCAGAATAACAAAAAAATACACATCTTAAAAATAATGCCTCCTGTGAGCATATAAAAGGGATATATGTGTTATGGTGGTTTGAGAGCATCAGCAAAGTACCTTTTCCTTTCCCACTCCAATTTGGAACTCCCTGAGGAGTAGGCACAAGAATTACAGATATGAATCAAAATATCACCTTTAAGTGATAAAGGTGAATTTAAATATATGACATGAATATTCAGCCTTATCAGTGTCCTAACAATTCCTACAATGACTAGACCCTACCCAGACAGTTACTGACAGTTGCAAAAACTCAGCCTTCTGCTAATGGAGCAGTCTTCTGGCAGCAATGGATAAAAGAACCTGTGTAGTCAGAGGATGGACTTTTCCAAGGGGAGGGCTACTGGAGAAGTTATTCATTGGGACTTGCTCAGTTCTTTCTGAACTCTTTAGTGAAGCCAGACACCCCTTTCACAGAGGGAGGAAGGATGGAGGGACAGAGATGGAGTGGAGAGAGGCTACGGATATTTTAGTTGTCTTCCTCCATGCAAAAATGAAGATTAGGAGATTAAGTGTTAACCTTCTCATCAGTATTAATTCTACTTTTCATTTGGCTTCAGATGAACCAACTTTACCTGCCCTTCCTCTCCTTTCTTTCTGGTCCATTTTGAGAGAAGCTTAGGTAGAACTTAGGTTTGGGTATAGAAAATCATTAGGCTTAATTCAGCCAACTACAATAAGTTAAAAAGAGACCTGCTCATCATTGTTTCATATCAGTGTTATTTATTTGCAAGTTATTTTTTTCTCTTTAATGTATAAGAATGTTTTTTTACTCTGCTTTCTTTATATTGTAAAAATATTATGTATTTGCTTTAGAAAACCTAAAGCATAAGGTAAACACCTCACAGAGAAGGCCTGGACACATTTTGGCGGCTGTAATGCCAGGCTTTTCATGTACATCTGTATTACTCAGGGCTCTGGCAGGAAATGTAGAACACACATCCAGATGGAAATTTTAAAAAGACTTATTAATGAAGGGACTATTTATAGAATGGGGAACATAGAGTAAAAATTAAGGAAATAAATATATATATTGGAAGCAATAGAAAATTGTTACTTATACAAGGATTGAAAGGGCAAAGGGTGAAAAATGACCTAAGTGGAACCTGGCTAAGAAATGAAGCCCTAGGGCGCCTGGGTGGCACAGTCGGTTAAGCGTCCGACTTCAGCCAGGTCACGATCTCGCGGTCCGTGAGTTCGAGCCCCGCGTCAGGCTCTGGGCTGACGGCTCGGAGCCTGGAGCCTCTTTCCGATTCTGTGTCTCCTTCTCTCTCTGCCCCTCCCCCGTTCATGCTCTGTCTCTCTCTGTCCCAAAAATAAATAAAAAAACGTTGAAAAAAAAATTTAAAAAAAAAAAAAAAAAAAAAAAAAAAAGAAATGAAGCCCTAGAAGTAGGTCTGCCTGACAGAAGCAGCCAACAATGTAGCCAACAATGTGGCCATCACCACAAATGCATCTAAGGTGGGAACAGAAGGAATAAATGCTCCAATGTCTCCTCCTGTCCTCTCCTCTTCTGTCAGGGCCTCTTATTGGCCTATTCCAAATATCAGTCAATGGGCAAGTTGACTTCCCCAGAGAAACAGAGGAGGTCACAGAAGAGCACAGAATGAATGTGGAGGGATAGAGCCAATGGAGAATGACCTGCCTCTATCATCTATCTATCATCTATCTATCTATCTATCATCTATCTATCTATCTATCTATCTATCTCCTATCAATCACCTATCTGGTTATTAATTGTGAAATCATGTCCTATACTCTGTTTTGTCACTACTTTAATCTTTAATAGCACCATGAATATCTACCTTTGTACTTCATTATATACACATTTATGTCATTCTAATGATCACATGGTATTCTACTGTATGAGCTATTTAATAGCAAGTCTGAAGCTTTCACATTTAATTTATTTTCAAATTGTCTTTTGTTATTATCTTTTCATGACTGATATTCAAAGATGCCCTTTTGAATTATTTTTGAGTATTATTTTATAATTAGTGTGAACAATGCTCTCTTTATTTTATCATTCAACACTTAAAATGAGAATCTCTAATAATTTCATCAAATGAAAAATCTAATTGACTTTGAATTGTAGAAAATATGGCTTTGTTAACACAGCTTCTACCTTTATTACTGAAAATAGTAGAGCAATATTTTAATCTGGTTGATTGAGATATGATGAGGTTATTGAGTACTACTGTCAACACAATATCATCACACTATAATCAACTGGTTGTTCTAAATTCCAAAGCTAGGTCAAGCCTTTCTTACAAGTAGCAGTGTTTAACTGGATCTACAACTTCAGGAAGAAAAAATAGAAAAAAGTTACAGGAATTTTTGGGCCTAGGCAGAAGGGAGGTATAGAAGTATAACCTAGTTCAAATGTCGCAAAACAAACTGGAGGTCAACTGTGGCAGACAAATAAAGTCAGTGTAACACATTTTAAAATAAAAGTCATTTTTGTTCATAAAAAACCCACAGGACTAAGCATTAGGAGATATGTTGGTGAAATGAATGATATTAAAATTGATGAAGTGTTAAACAGATATAGGATATTATTCTAGTAGTTCTCTTACGTTGAAATGAGGTCTTTGAGCACAATTTTCTCATTGCTTCATTCTTCCAGAATGTATAGCAAAATACTCTAAAATTCTCACTGATATAATTTTTCCCCTACAATGAAAATACTTTCCCTACATGAGCTTATAAAGATGCAAATATCTTCAAGGAGATTCTTAAAAACAAACCAAACTAATTTAATAAAACATTGTTGTCAGTCTGATAGTTGTAAAAGTTAAGCACCTTTAAATGTTATTGATGTTAAAATGTCTCTGTGTACATTTACATAGTGGTAATGAGGGGCTAATTTTCTATTGTGAGAGTGGAGAGTAGCAAGTCCATGAACTATCTCTTCCTTAACAGAACATTCAGCAACATTCATATAAATGTCATGCCTGCTTTTTAAAGAAGAAGAAAGTGTTGAAAAGTAGTGACAGTTTATGAAATTGCCCATTATTATAATATCATTAGTTGCTGTCTATTAGCAGTATCTGGAGCATTTAGATTTCTGTAATATTTTTTATAATAAAGTCTGTGACTTTAGACATAAGTAGGGATAATAATTTTGCTGTGATTTAATCATCCATAATTAATAGTAAGCCGATTTACTGATTATTCTTTGACTTGATCGATTATATTGGCTCTTTTAAGTTTCATGTGTTGTCCTCTCTTGGCAAGATTTTAATTTATCTATATGCCATCTAATATGATGTATCTAAAAAAATTAAGATAATTTATTAAAGTAACGCTTTTTTAAGAATAAAAAATATTTGGTACCATAACCTCCAAGAACATCTATGATCTGGCTCTTGGCTAACATTTTAACTAACTCAATGCCTCATATTTTTCTCCAACTGACTTCATCCACAGAAAGTATGGTTCTGACTTAGAAACTCTGTACTACTACTGTTTTCTTTGCCTGGAATCCTCTTTCCCTTGATAACCACCTCATCTATTCCCTCAATTCCTTCAACCCTTTGCTCAAATATATCACTTCATGGAGAAATCCTCCCTGAACATCTTCTCAAAAGTAATATTCCACTTTATCACTCTCCACTCTCTTAAGTTTTCATAGTACTTATCACCACTTGGCATATATGTTGGTATAGATTCTATTAGTTATTTATCATCTGTCTCCCCTTGAGCTTTCTCCCCTAAATCAAATGTTAAGTTCCATGAGAGCAGAAAAATATATATAAGTATATATAATATTCACTTTTCTGTCCTCAGCATCTAGAATAGGGGAAAATAAATATTTCTTGAAAGAATCAAGAAGATCAGAGACAAGGGCCACAAATGTTCATTGACTGATGAATGGATAAAGAAGATGTGGTATATATATATATATATATATATATATATATATATGTATATATATATATATATATATATATATATACACACACACACAAACACACACATATATATACATGTATACATACATATATATGCATACAAATATATGCATATATACATACATATATGTATACACACACATATATAATAGACATACACAATGGAATATTACTCAGCAATCAAAAAGAATGAAATCTTGCCATTTGCAAGGACGTGGATGGAATTAGAGTGCATTATGTTAAGCAAAATAAGTCAGAGAAAGACAAACATCATATGACTTCATTAATATGTAGAATTTAATATACAAAACATATTAACATGACATAAAGGTAGGGAAGCAAAAATAATGTAGAAACAGAGAGGGAGACAAGCCATAAGAAACTCTTAAACATAGAGAACAAACAGGGTTGCTGGAGGGGTTTTGGGTGGGGAGATGGGCTAAATGGGCAAAGGGCGTTAAGGAAGACACTTGTTGGGATGAACACAGGGTGTTATATGTAAGTGATGAATTGCTAAATTTTATTCCTGAAATCATTATTACATTATATGTTAACTAACTTGGATGTAAACTAAAAAGAAAGAGAGAGAGAGAGAGAGAGAGAGAGAGAGAGAGAGAGAGAGAGAAGGACCAGAAAGGTATCAGAAAGGCATTGTATTGGTTAATTTTTTGTGTCAATTATTTCTAGACCATGGTATCCAAGGCACCCAGTCTTTTATCTAGAGTTTTTAAAACACCAGTCTAATTGTTACTGTGAAGGTATTTTATAGTGATTAATATTTAAATCAGTAGACTTTGAGTAAAGCAAACAACCCTCCATAATGTGGGCAGGCCTCATCCATTAGGTGAAGGTCTTAAGAAATAAAGACTAAGGTCCCTAGAGAATAAAAGAATCTGTCTCTATACTGTCTTTGGATACAAGCTGCACACACACACACATACCCCTTACTGACTCTGTTTCTCTGGATAAGCCCGACTAATATAAGCATTTTCTATGCATGTATATTGATGTATAAAAAAGGTCACTATTTTAATAGATTAAATTATCATTTTAAAGACACAAATATCAGATTGAAAAAAAAGCAAAAATTAAAAAGAAAACAAATAAAAAAATCCCACAAAAAAGATATGAAAAAAGATCTCTCTTATAGAGAGAAAGATTATCAGGGAAATATGATCCCCTTCAAAAAAAATACGGTACCAAATTTACTGTGAGACAAAAATGGAACTTAAGGAAAAATCATTATGAAGGTGATGTTATAGGTTGATAAAAGGAAGAAAAGATCAATAAAGTATAGTGATTATGAATATATGTATCTAAAAATACAGCCTCAAAATATATGCAGCAAAAACTGAATTACAAAGATAAATTAATTAATACTTGTGGTTAAGGACTTTAATATATTCATCTTAGAAACTGAGAGCTCAAGCAGTCAAAATATAAGAAATGTTATAGGGGCGCCTGGGTGGCTCAGTCGGTTGAGCATCTGACTTCGGCTCAGTCATGATCTCACAGTTTGTGAGTTCGAGCCCCATGACAGGCTATGTGCTGACAGCTTGGAGTCCGGAGCCTGCTTTAGAGTCTGTGTCTCCTCCTCTCTCTGCCCCTCCCCTGCTCATGCTCTGTCTCTCTCTGTTTCTCAGTAATAAATAAACATTAAAAAATAAAAAAAATGTTATAAAAGATTTAAATAACTAGTAAATAAGCTCAAACTAAGAGTTTCATACAAATGTTTGAATCTACAAGGCATACAATATATGCATTCTTTTTGATTACACAAGGAACATTGAACAAATTGTCTATATTAGAAGCCACAGAAGATCAACTTAATGCAAAGCATGTTCTCTAACATAATTTAATACAAATTGAAATTTAACAAAGGATAACTCTAAAAACTCTAGGAAACAGGAAGCCCACTAAATACTTTTAAAAAAGAATAACAAAGAGACTGGTTGTACATTCATATATATTAATACTAGAACATCTAGTAATAAAAATAGAAGTGTACCAGCTCAAAAACAATATTACCAAAAGATTAGAAAAAAGACTGCCTCTCTATGTGTACGAGGTTGGTATATGACAGAAGTAATAGCACAGATAAGTGAGGTAAGTTTTAATTGTATAGTTGAGAGTATTAGGAAAACTGTATTACTGACAGAAAAATTAAGTTGGGTCTCCCACTGTGGACATTAGATTATTGTTCTCAACTACTTGCTTTTTTCCTATATTGGGATTTAAAATCTCCAGCAAAAGGAAGAAGCCAAACTTTTACTATTTGCAAATGACATGATACTCTATGTAGAAAACCCAAAGAACTCCACCAAAAAGTTGCTAGAACTGATACATGAATTCAGCAAAGTCATAGGATATAAAATCAATGTACAGAAATCTGTTGCATTTCTATATACCAATAATGAAGCAGCAGAAAAAGAAATCAAGTATTGATACCATTTACAACTGCACCCAAAACAATAAGATACCCAGGAATAGACCTAAACAAAGAGGTAAAAGATCTACATTCTAAAAACTATAGAACACTTATGAAACAAATTGAAGATGGGGGACACCTGAGTGGCTCTGTGGCTTAAGTGTCCAACTCTTGATTTTGGCTCAGGTCATGGTCTCCTGGTTCATAAAATGAGTCCTGCGTTGGGATTCTCTCTCCCTCTCTCTGCCCATCCCTGGCGCTCTCTCTCTCTCTCTCTCTCTCTCTCTCTCTCTCTCTCCATATAGGTATAACATATTATACATATATTACTCAGCCATCAAAAAGAATGAAATCTTGCCATTTGCAATGACATAGATAGAGCTAGAGTGTATTATGTTATGTGAAACAAGCTTAGGCATCTAAGTGGCTTTGGGCTTAGCTTATTACTCACTATGAATATACTGTGGACAAGCAGATGATATTCGTCACATCCAAAAGAAGATTTAAAAGTGATTGCATTATTTGGTTTTTATTTCCTGTTGTGCTTACTGTTTAAGGATCACATGTCCTGCATAGATGCCCTGGGGTCCATAATGAGAAGACACAATGGAGTTCAGCTGAGCCCAGAAAGTACCTCAGGCCTAAGTTACCTAAAACTCTCTGCAAGTGAAAAAAAGCAAATGCTCCCATAAGTCAGAAAGATTCTGAGTTTGTTATTGCAAGAGACACTGACTTACTGAAAACACCTCCCTGTACCTTGAACCAAAGACATAAGTTGTAAAAATAAAGACATAAAGAGGAAGATACAGGAGAATACTTTTGTGACCTAGCATTGGGGAAATATTCTTATCTTCCAAAGATAAAAGAAAACAGTTTTGACTACAGTAAATTTAAAGATTTCAATTCAATAAAAAATACCATAGAAAAATCAGCAAACAGACAACTCTTTGGAAGAAATCTACATTTGAAGCCAATAATAGATTAATATACAGATATTATTGCAAAATCACAAGTCCCCAGAGAAAGTAAACCCAATAGAAGAAATGGGCAAAGGCAATTAATTCACAGATAAGGAAACCTGAAAGACTGAAAAGTGTTATAAAAAGATGTTCAGCATCACTAGTAATTAGGCATATGCAATGTGTACAGTACCCACTATACTGGAAGATTTAGAAAATCAATTACTTCTTGTCTTAGTCTGTTTGGGCCATAATAACAAAATATCACAGACTGGGCAGTTTAACAACAAAAATTTATTTTCTCACAGTTCTGGAGGCTGGAAAGCCAAGATCAGGGTACTAGCATGGTCAGGTTCCAGTGAAGGCTTTCTTCCTGGCTTTCATATGCTTTCTTCCTGAGCGCTCACATAGCCCTTCCTTATACATGTGCATGCCTCTTCTTATAACACCACCAATTCTATTGGATTATGGCACCAATCTTATGACTTCATTTAACCTCAACTAACCTCCTAAAAGCCCTGCCTCCAAATACAGTCACATGAGTGGTTAGGACTTCAACATATGGATTTGGGGAGGGACACAATTCAGTCCATAATACTACTAAATGTTGATGATGAGAATTCTTGAAGGACCGTAAACTAGTGTAGTCATTCTGAAAAGCAGTGTGACAGTGCTTAGGGAAATTAATGTACTCTCTGTGGCATAGCAAGTCCTCTGCAGAGAAACTCTCAGAAGCCTGCCACCAGTATATGTATGAGGATATTTAGTACAGCATAACTTGAAGTAGCAGGGTCTTATGGGGAACTTAGGTGCCCATCACTAATACAATGGATGAATAAAATAATAAGGTGAATAAAATAGAATACTATCCAGTAGACCTGATAGGCATATATTAATATGAATAAAACTTAAAAACACAGTATTTAATAAAAAAGCAAGAAACCAAATGCAATGTATGACAAAATTTAGTTTTTAGAAGCCTTAGATATGTACATACACAAAATAATTCCATATATTCTTCAAAGATACCTAGAAATCTCAGGGAACATATCAGACATTTAAAATATTCCATGGAAGGTGGGGGAGAATGAAGTAAGGATGGGACATGAAAGGAGAAAATAATGGAATCTGATAATTGTCTATTTTATACTGAAAAGTCTGATTAAGTCTGCTCTCTGTACATGAGGAAGAGGAAGATAAAGAAGAGAGGGCATAAAATGAATGAAGAGAAGGGAGATAAACAAGAGAAAGAAAAAAAAAAAGACACAGGCAAAAAAGGAAGGAAGACAGAAGCAGCAGAAGTATCCATTGTCATAACTAAATTCTGATAAGGGTAAATGGATCCTAATGCAGTATGAATGAAGGAACAAATCAAACATTATGGGAGGCATAATGAAAGGATAACATAAGAAAGCAGCAGTAATCAATACTCCAAATTAAACCAAGTCCATGAGAACAGAAATGGGTGATTATATGGTTAACATTATAAGAATACCCATCTTTTTTCTACAGTTCCATACACAGCTACAGGATGCTATTCTTTGCAAATAATGGCATGTATAGTTTATTTTATGAAGAACAGTGTGACTTTGTTTTCAACACTCCCAGTTATGACCTGCAGATTCATGTCTATGGCTTCAGTTGACTTTGTAGACATAATCTCACCTATGTCTTTCCCAGAATTTGGAACAGTGCCTGGCAGATAGTAGGCTTACATGAAATACTTGTCAACTACATTGCATAATTTCTAACATTAGACCAACAAAAATACAAGATAAAGAATAGTAAAATTCTTGGATAAAGAAGACATGGCCTGAAATGCTGATCTATTATTACAAGGTGTTTATCAAACTCATTATTTCAAAACATCAACAGAGTGTTGATTTTGTTAATACCAATATGACGCTATGTCTTCTTTTCAATGTTTTTTTTTTTTCTCTTGGTGGAAAAGTACATGGTAAAGGATGTTGCATGATGATGAATTTAAACAATTTTTATTTATAGACCTCTTATATTACAAGTGAGAAAAGATACTTCTAGGCTCAATCAGATTTGAGTAAATCATATTTGAATATTGTTCAAAATTCAATTTTAGATAAATATAACTGCGAGTTATCACAAGTACCAACTGTGCAGCTCCATCTACAAGAGTAGCATGCTATTTGTTCTGGGTTGATTTGCACATCTGTTGAACTGCAACTTCTCTTAAGGATTATCCTATTAAAAAGTGCCAGCTTGGCAAATTAAAGATGATTATCTATTCAGTTTTGTATACACCATCTATTAAAAAGAAGACAAAGTCTTGGGCTATATGACTTTAGGTCATGAAGTGTGTGTAGATTGAAAATTTTAACTGTTTAATTTTAAATCTGATAACTATTATATGCTATTAAATTAACACATTCCTCATGATACTATAACTTCGTTCCTCTGAAAAATTCAAAAGTCTAATTATGCTTCATTTCTTTATACAAATACATTTTTCTTGACTAATATATGCATAAAATGTCATTAGTCATACTTTAAAATGATCTATGCTAGCACATACATGTAATTTTTATTACATCTGCAAACATATAAGTATAGGTATTTATATGCATTGGGATATATTACTGCCTAGATGATATTAAGATACACTTATTCATGCAACTAATTTCTCATACTTGCTACACGGATACAAATCTTTTTGATTTCTTAAATGTGTTGAAAATAATTTGGCATTAGCACATTAACTATAATATGTATATAACTACTGTAAATGCATTTGAAAAAAAACGTTTCTTACATTAATACTACAAAACAAATCTTCATTAAATATGATGACACTAATTTAGCATTTGTCATTATTTGGACATTTGCCAGATTTAAATTGTTTGTATATAATCGTATATAATTACATATGTAAGCTTTGTAACAATTTCCAAGGACACATAATGATTTCCAAATGCCTTTTTGACATGCTGATAATGTTACATTTATACTTCTATGTAGTACAACTACAACCAGAGAGCTAAGCAATAATTATTAAAATACTTACTTAAAAAATATTGCAGAAAATTAAGAAATTAACAACACATATGTGATTTCTTTGTATCACCCAGGCAATTGCAATTGCTGATTATACTTGTATAATGCTGCAATTTGTAAGATTAATAAGTTATGTCTTGGTCTGATTTAACCAGAAAGAGAGAGATTCTTACTATCTTATATAGTCCTATAAGAAGAGTTTGATCAAGCCATAATTTATTAAAATGTTGGGACTTATGCTTTTTTTTTTGGCCAAAATTCTTGTTGGTTCAGAGACTGAATGTGTTGTTGGGTGTGCAAGAATAAAAGTTTTGTATTGCTGAACAATACTATTATCGTTTAAATGTGAGGCCCAATTTTTAAATAAACTTGATGTTTATAATAGATTGTATCTCCTTTTTGGATCAAGGGAGAGTGAAGTGTTTCACTTACATTTTGATATTTTATTTTCAAGTTGTAAGTAATATAAAAAGCATTTAAGTTTTATTTTAGAATATATTTTTACCTCAGAACACCATGTCCTAATGAACACAGGGAGATACAATGTGAAACTCAGGTTGTAAACCTAGTTGATTAAGTCACCTATCCAAAACTTTCATTTTAGAGATAATAAAGTTGAGGTCAACAAAGATTAAGTGTCCTGTTCAATTTCATGTTACAAATCATAGATGAATATAACTTTTTAGAGCCTCATCTTGGGTTGGGCTTGACTCAAATGGTCTTTTCTGATTTATAAGATGGCAATAATTTCTAGACTTTTCTAAAAATCAATCCTAATTCAAGTATCTGTGAGTACTGGTGATATGAAAGCATTATTTTTTAAACTATGAACACAATTCCATAAGGGAGTCTTCATAATTTGTGCAATGATGTTGTCATTAGATTAAGAATACAACCTTCCAAACATAATATCTGAAAGAAAAAGACTTTGTAACATGTATAAATTCTACTATACTTTGAAAAAGCCACTAAGTTTTATTTATATTAATCTTTCATAATTTATGTAATTCAAATGCTAATTTTATCTCAGAATTTATGATCCATTTTGGGGATGATAATCTAGTACTTAGCAACTGCTATGGCATTGCCATCAACTGGTCAGAATGGATGGTAGACTAATCAGAACAGTTCATGACTATAACACTTTGTACAACTATGAATGTTCTCCCTGAATAAATGTATCTTTGGTCAAGATGACTTTAATTAGAGTTTTCAAGGAATTCCCACTATTATCAGCATGTTATTTTCCATACTTGCTCTAGGGTAAATAAAATTGCTTCTAACATAGGACATTGGATGAAAAAAAAACAAAGAGAAAAAATGGGTTGTTTTTTTCTGCAGATGAACTGTAACCAGTCTCTATGAATCTCTAAAATTTTTATTTACAATCTCCTAGAGCTAAAAATTAAATGAAATGAAATTCAGGCTCTCACAGGACTGTACCAACATGTGTAGTTATTAATATGCATGCTTAATTAAAGCTCTCAAAACCCTTTAAAATGGGAGAAATGGAACCAAACTCAGAGTGTTGTGATGGTTAAAAGAGAAAGCACCTTGTTCAGTTCCTACAGCATAGTATGCTTCATTCCAGGCATTAATCATACACTTGGGTCTCAAGGGATATACACAATCTGATTTCCTTCAGTTCTTCCAGTTCCTTTTCCTTCAGAGAAGCCCATATTCTACTTATGCGCAAAATAGGTTTGTATACACAACAGAGCCACGCAAACAGGGAAGGAAATAATGGGATTATAAATAATTGAGTAGAGTCATCTGGTCACTTCTTCTCTCATAGTTTATCCTCTTTCCTTGTGGCTTTCCTTCTACGGGAAATTGACATGGTAGAATGGGCTTCCTCTTAGGAAGAGCAACTTAGGTTAACTTATGCCTTAGAGATTAAGTTAGCTTGGTTTCTTCCATTCTTATTTCAGTTTTTAATCAGTCCAGGATTTAAATAAATGGCAGAAAGAGAGGCCCTGCAAGTGCTCACATAATCCAGCCCTGCCTGATTACTCCGAAAAGAGTTAATATTGAAGTGTGGGGTTGGAGTTCTGAATCCCATTAGGAAGATACAGGCACCTAAAATACTCTGTTGTGCATAAGACACATCAGAAACCTGGCAGATTATTAGGTTATTAACACTAGGTTATTTTTCTGGGGAGATTCCCTTTGTTGTTGTTGTTTCTTTCAGAGACCACAAATTGACAACTGGTGACAAGATTCTATGTCTTAGTCACCTTTGAGCCAAACACTGCCAAGTGGTCATTAGTGGAATTATTTCACTGTCCATAGCAAATGAATCATTTCTCTAACAATATCGTATATCAGTATGAAACCAAATACTGTTAGTAAAGTGAGAGGCAGAATAATATAAAGTTTAAGTTTTAGTTCCTGGAATCAGACCTGCCAGATTTGAAATCTGACTCTATTTGATCAGCTAGGTGTCACTGGGCTTGTTCTTAACTTCTTTATGTCCCAGCTTCCTCACCTGGAAAAAAAAGTGGCAGCTACAACAATTTCATTGAATTTAGAGAAGACTAAACAGGTCTTTAGACTCTAGAAGACTAAACAGGTGAGCCAACTCAGGTGGTTCAAAAACATTGGTGAAGGGACTTGATCTGGAGGTGTGGGCTTATGTTGCCTCACAACTGAGGTGATACCCTTCTAAGCACTCTACTAAGGCAGTTTTCTCTGTAAAGGGCCGTATATTAAATATTTTAGGCTTCCTAGGCCATATGGTCTCTGTTGCAAATACTCAACTCTGCTCTTATAGTGTGAAATCAGCCTTAGAAAATATGTAACTAAATGGCTGTGGCTGTGTTCCATTAAAACTATATATAAATACAGGCCAAGCTGGCCCATGAACAGTAGTTTGCCAATCTCTGCTCTACCTAGTGTTCTTCTGAACTTCAAGGTTTTTCCAATCTGATTGGTGGATATACAACTATTCTTAGGCTGGGTGATCTCTGTATTTTTCCTGTTCAGTGTTCAGAGAGATTTTCACTTAGTCTGTCAAGTATTGATCCTTATTTAGCTAAAGACAGGAGGGGATCTTCTGCAAATCTCGAAGACCCTTCTTTCTGTGCTGCAGATTCTAACTGGTGTGGTCTCCCTGGACTGCCCACTCTTTCTCCTCATTTCTGAAAGACTGCCAGTTTTCTCTTTGGTTTCCATCTGTCCTTGAGTATTCTACGGCAGGCATAGGGCTCATCTCATTTACTTTCCATCTCTCAGGTGTTCTTGTCTTTCATTGCCCAGTATTCCATGTCTGAAAACCAGTTTCATATATTTTGTTTTTTCTTAGTTGTTTCAGGTGGTATGGTAAATCTGGTCTTGTTATTCCATCTTGGCTGGAAGTGGAAGTCTCAATAGGTTTTTAATATTTTACATACAAGGAAACTGAGGCTCAGAAATATTTAGAAATTTCACCAAGACCATTTGGCTAGAAAGGAGTGGAGACAAAATTCAAAACCAGGGCTTCTAACTTCTAAGTGAGTGTTTCTCCACTAGGCTACACTGCTTCCATAAAAAGAAATTAACCACAATCTGTCTTTTAAATACAAAACAATGAACTGTAGCTTTTATGGAAAGAAACCGATAAATCCAATGTGAAACAAAGATTTTGGGGGTTATTTTATTATGTTTGAATAATTTCAGAGGGATCTCATGCTTTTTATGTTTTCCAATGGGGTCATTTTTTCTATTTTAGCATTTATTTGTGGTTCTGCTTATGGAGAATATTAGGATTGCCTCCAAATGAGGAGAAGTCTTGCCCATTTTGATGATCTGATACTGATAAGCTTCCTACTGGAAAGTCCCCAGCTGGCTTAAACTTCAGCTCCTGCTTTTTCTAGGGATGTGACTCTTTTGCAAATATACCAGAATTATCTTTTACAAAGGAGGGACAAATATTGCTACACTACATAAAAACATGATGAAATGAGAGATGTGGACAAGTTTATGTATAAACTCTTACAGTTAGTTTTTATTACTTTCACTATGCAAATTCATTTAACATTTTCTGAAATAGTAATAAATTTTTTATGGTAAAATATATGGCATTTGAATATGCCAAGTGAGAGAGATTATTTAGATAGTGAATATTCACAAAAATATGTAGCATTATATTACCAGGATGCTCTCAGTTTAATGAGAAAGGAACACTTATCCCTTTACAAATACTAATACGCATATAATACGTAGGTATATATACACAGATAATCTGTGCATATCACAAGCAATGTATTTGCAAGTAAAACATTAAGTAAATAATACTATACCACATATAACTCCTCTTTTAAATGTGTGAGAAACTAGTTTTCTACAACAACAGAGAAGCTAAATTCTAGAGGATGATTCATGCACCTTTAAATCTTTTTATTTTAATTATATATATAATATTTTATATAACTTCACTTCTTAAACATTTAGTTATTTTTAATATTACATGAAAAGGAGGTTTTGACCCTTGTTTCTTTTAAAATTTATTTATTAGTATTTATACTTTGACTAGAAATCACCTATAGTAGCACACAGCCTTGAGCATCTTACTTGCACACTGATATATTCATACATTTTTCTCACCCCTAATATGAATGGGATGACTTATAAGATCCCTTCCAGCTAAGATGAAACATGGTAGGTGACTGTACTAGGATTTCCTCATTATAGACTATACATCATCCCTTTGAAACACATTAGAACATTGTAAGATAATTATTTCTTCCATTATTTCTATGAGGACACTACATTCAAGGAATTTAAATTTACTTAATGCCTAAAAAGTGGTGAAGAACTAAGGATCTGAATTATAGTCTATGCTCTTTTCCTACATGATTGGTTTTCAAAATTTTTACCAATGATATATTTTTAAAATGATACACTAGGAGGAATCTCAGTTTCAAAACAGATCAAGAACTATTTAATTATATATATTTATACATACTTTTATAAATTCAAAATGAAAATATTTACTTATGAGGTTAATAAATAATGAGGCAACTTTGATATGCCTAAAAATTTGAAATCAAACATTATGGACAACAGTTTCAGCCTTTCAATGACCTCTAATCCCATTTATTTCTATACTATGTTGGATTTGCAGTGACAAGAAATTCCTTATTTATAAAGATAAGTCATTGTATTTGGGAACATCTTTTTAAACAGCACACCTCATAATCTCAAGATGCTCTTCAATTAAACTGATCCAGAGACAAGAAATATGATTTGAAATTTTTGTTTACATGATGATTATTTAGAATATCTAATAACTAAATATCTTAGAATGTTATCAATATTTCTACATTTATTATGACATTACATGTATGTTTTCAATATCTTTTCCTTAAGTCCAGGGACATAGCTTAGATAGAGGCAAGAGCCTGTCTCACACTAGTTGAGTCCTAAACATATATAACTGCATGGTTTAATTCTGTCACATAATTTTGACCTAAAAACTTGATTTGGCACAACTTAACTAATGTGAACCCTATGTTTATTGTTTTCAATAGTCTCAATATCCTCTTTTTATCTTTTTGTGGAAAATAATTATCAAAAATGCTTTTATTTGCTAACTGCTAGGCATAATAAGTCAAATTAATGTATATTGTGAGCTTATTAAGTTACATTTGATTTTATCCTCATAGTCCAAATATTTTCACGATATACGTTTATTATACTTTTAATTTAAATAATCTTTTCCTGAATAGATCCATATTAGAAGATATCCATGTGTCCCTGTCCTTATTTTGATTTGTTTTGCTCTTGACTTTACTCTGCTTTCCTCTCTTGATATGAACATAATTTCTGTTTTACTTTGTGATTTTCACCTCTCTGTTCAGAGCCTCATTAGACTGAGAGCTTTGTTTGTTCTCCCCAGTTCTTTCATTTTTTGATATATTTTAACCTTTTTAAATGAAGAATCACTGAAGACTTCTCTTCTACAGAAGCACAAATATCCCATTATTCAATGAGAAAAAGGCTTATGATGCTAATTTCTCAAACACAGAGAACTAAAATTAATTATAGTATGTTCCTTGAAGAAATGGTCAAAGGGATGGGAAGGTCAGGTTGAAAATATATTCCTTCAAACTGATGAAGTGTTTTCATTAACAGGGTCCCTACTTTACACTTTTTTGTCTTTTATGTTTCTCATTGTATTGCCCTTGATTCTTATGCTTTTCTTAATTTTAGTTTATAATCAAGAGTATAGCAATCATGGAGAGAAAAACTAGGTTTGTTGTAGCAAGCACTTTAAGATGATATTGACTTGTAAGAAAGTAAGACAGGTACTGACGTTTATTTAAATCAGTTCTGCATGACTATGCATAGAAAAGAGATTTGAGTTGATGACAAGGACAGTAGAAAACAAATAGAAACATATTTAACATTGACAATAAAATCCATATCTCTTATTAGTTGTGTAGCATTTCAAAATACCCTTTACCTTCTATTATTAGCAAATACAGCTAAAAGATTTGAGATTTCAGAATTCAAAATTCAAGGACATGAATCCTTAGATTCTTGCTTGAAACAATAAAAAGTTGTTTAAGGATATAAAAATGTTTATTAAAACTAAGTTAAAGTTCCTTTAGACCTATGATGTCAATGCAGACTCTGTATAGTGAAAAATACAATTTGAAATCTTAGTAGGCCTTCACATTATAAAATAAAATTCTCATAGTTGGGATGTTTTACTCTAAACAATGTTTTCTTTTTTAAATTAAATGGCTTAATGTCAAGAACATTACTAAAAACATTTTTAAAAAACATTGTTAATATGGTTCATATGCCAATCTGTAATGGGAACACAATCTAAAGTTTGTTAAGACAAACTTAGTGAATTCTAAGATTTAGATATGTAATGGCAATATCATAAAACCAGTCTTATGAAACACACAATTGTCTTATGGCTCTAGGTTGCTTCTAGTATCTACATACTTTCTGGACTACAGAATTAGTATGCACTATTTTAAAATAAAACATTATTATTTCCCATACATATTCTATCTTTATTTCTTCTCTAAAATTACCATCTCTATAACTGTGATCTACTACAAATAAATATCAAAGATTTTAAAAACTCACAAAATTTTAAAAAGCTTAAAACATGTATCATACTAGCAGAGGAATGTTATGTTATCTAATAATAGATACACATTATTTAGTATAAGCTATCATTAAAGATACAAATGAAACTATAATTTTAATCTTTTAAATAGATAACTGGAAATATTGTGTGATTTTTAACATTAGTTGATACACGATTCATCAGCAGCAAGTGTAAAATATTTTATCTGAATGACAGTGTTTGTATTATTGCAGAAAAAATGCTGAACACAATCAAATAATAATATTACAATTATTATCATTTATAATATGTATTGTCACACATAAATGCAACAATAAAACACATGTACATTTCAAATTAATTATAACATTAAGAGAATATAGGGTAATTTATTAATTATAAGACAGAAATATTCCATTAAACATGTTTTAAATTCAGTTTTGCTAAACTTTTGTTCTTCTCTATGCTTAGCCATTTTACCTTCAAAAAACCCAATTACTTACCTTGGATGGTGATTCTAAAGGATCTGGACTCCAAATTTTTCATGACACTGTTAGGAACTTCTGTTATCTATATTAGTACATACTTATCTCCTCTATTATTTCTTCCTTTATATTTATGATAAATACAATACTTTTATGATGTTATATGATAATACACATAAAATATATTCTCATACAATATTAAGAACAAAAATTTACATAAGAGGAAACATAATAAAAGTCAGGTGGAAACAGAAAATAGTTTCAGAACCAATGCTGAAGTTGTTAGCTTGGTCACAAATGGTAAACAAAAAAGATCCTACCTGATGAATCAAAGTTCACCTCATTGCCAGGACTTGGACCTACATCAATGGATACAATTGGTAAGAGCTTCCGAAAGTCCCACAGTTTTATTACTCCACAGGCATCACAGGATGCTATCATATGACCCTTTAAAGTAAAAAAAAAAAGAGAGAGAGAGAGAAATGCACATACATACATATATATATTACACACACACACATACACGCGCGCACACACACACACACACGCCCACACACATATATATAGTAACAATCAAAAAAGGAAGATTGTCTTATTTTTCTAAGTTTATATATTTTTAGAGAGAGGGGAGAGAGAATCCGAAGCTGCCTCCACAGAGCTTGATGCAGGGCTTGAATTCATAAACAGTGAGATCATGACATGAGCCAAAATCAAGAGTAGGGCACTTAACCAACTGAGCCACCCAGTAGCCCCAACATTTGTGTTATAATTTTATTAAATCCATAAGGATACACACCTCTAAACTAAAAAGTGTTCATTATATTTTTGTATTAAATATAATAAAATTTTAATAAAAAAATTTAAATATATAAATTCCTACAGTAAATTTTGGAATATGATTTTTCAGGAAATCATTTTGATTATTTAATTATATTAATTAAATAAATGTCATGTATATGGTATGTGCTATCTACACATAAAAACTATATATATGAGAATATTGCACTAAAAGTGCACCTCAGTCTATATGCTTGCAATTAGTTAGCATTGATGATTTATACTTCAGATAGGGTAAAAATAAAAACAGAGATAGAAAACTAATAGAAACAAGGAAAGAAGGGTTTTTATCATGGTGCGTAGAAGCATTGGGACCAGGTGAAATTGATGGCAAGGAAGCAGTACATATTGTGATCTCTGAGACAAAATTATTAGAAACACTTGGGGCTATTTTGGTAACATAAATGGGATAAGGAAGAAAATAACTGGATAAAGGGGATGGAAAACAAAAGGCAGGGTGAATGGATCCAAGTGTAATGGAAATAGGAGTGGATATTTTCCCAGCACAGAAGTACCAGCTAGGATACATCAGTTTGAAGTTCAAGGTCTGTCTACACCCTTTCTCAAGAGATGTTTATTGAGCATACACTTCATGTCAGATACTGGGATATAGTGATGAGTAACAGGGGTCTTTGCTGTCCAGCAGTTCGTAACCTTTACTCATTCTCATCATAGCATCATTTAATTTTGGTATCCAGTGACCAATTGAAAAGAACCCAGATTATGGGCCATATCAGCCTCATACATAATGTTTATGACAAGTGATTATACTTTATACTATTTTGAATTTGATATATACTTTCCCTTTCAGCTCCAGATTCTCTTTTTTTTTTTTTTTTAAGAGAGAGAGAATCTTAAACAGACTCCATGCTCAGTGTGGAGCCCCACCCAGGGCTTGATCCCACAACCTTGGGATCATGATCTGAGCCGAAATCAGGAACCAGATGGTCAACTTACTGAGCTACCCAGGCACCCCTCTAGCTTAGTTATTTTTAATGTCAAGTCAAAAATCATTTTCTCACCTTTTTCCTTAATATTCTAAAATGTTAAAGATAATAACTTGAGTATTGTACAATTCTCCTTACCATTTTGAACTAGTTCACACCATTGTTTTTCTCATTTATTCTTGATTTTTATCTTTTCTGGGGGAAAAAATGTACATCTTGTATGACAGTCCAAATGGAATCTTTGTTTTTCCCTAAACATACCAGCAACGTAACAAATGCCATCAGTTTTAAAATTCTATGACTGTTGTCACTAGCAAAGCAATACAACTTTGTCCCCAGCCTAATAAATGGGATATTTAATCTTTTTTATGACTTAAAAGGAACATGGAGAACTTGGAATGTTTTCAAATATGTAAACATATTTTGTAGGAATTGTGAACAATCAGTGAATTTAATTTTCAGAAAAGATTAGTTCTCAGAATTAGCAGGGAATATTAATGCTAGAAATTAGAAAGAACCCTTTCCAGATATAAGGGTTTTCAAATATCTTTCAGAGGTGACAGAATGAAATCTTTTTTTCAACTGTGAGAACAGAATAGATAAATTTTAATCATAATTTAATTTGGAGGCACTTCTTACTAATGGCAGGGTAGAGAGTTGTGCTTTTCTTGTCTAGATTGTATGAACTAAAGAAAATCTTAAAGTGTGGTTTGTATCACTAAGTATAAAAATGTGAGGAAATACACTAAAAATAAAAAATTTCCATCATTTTGGGGGATGAAAATGAGAGTTTCAATAGTCTCAGTATTTTTACATTTAACTGTTACTGTTGCCAAATGATTGGTCCTTAACAGTTTGATAATATTAAAATAATGAGTCAATACTTGTAAAACATTTAATGAATCAAGTACTATACTAAAAGATTTATTAATAAATAGTACATATTTAAACCATTTTTAGTAATATCATTTAGGCAAATCTCTACATTTCCCAAGGCACTTAGAAGTCAGGATAAAGTATACACTACAGTAAAAAGAAAATGTAATGACTTATTAAGTGACAGAAATAAATTTGTGTTCAGATTTCATAACTAAGGGATTCTGAGAGATTCTTGGTCGCAAAAGAAAAATTTAGCTATAATTCCATTAGCCAGTGAGGCAGACGCAGTGCTTGCCATAATGCCAGGAGCATAGCAGAATTCAAAAAATATTTAATTTTTGGAGCTTACCTAGAAGTTTTATTTTAGTCCAAGTCCTTCACTAGCAGTCTCAAGACAAATATTAGTTCTGGGGTACGTGGATGGCTTAGTTGGTTAAACATCCGACTCCTGATTTTAGCTCCCGCCACGATTTCACATTTTGTGACTTTGAGCCTCGCACAGAGCTCCATTCGGATGGTGCACAGCCTGCTTGGGATTCTCTCTCTCCCCCTCCTCCACACCCTCTCTTTCTTACACATGTGTTCTCTCTCTCTCTCAAGAATAAATAAACATTAAAAAAAGATAAATATTAGTTCTAACCTAATGGCTCTGAATCACTTAGATAAAAGGAAGAGATAAAAGATGCAGAGAATCCAGAGCCAAAACTTGGGGATTATCTTTAAGACCTGATGTCCCTCCTCCTCCTATCTCAGGAGAATGAGGCCCATCTGCCAACCTCCTTCTATGATGTAGAAGAATATACTAAAATACTGCCAATCCAAACTGCATAGCGTGTTTTGAGGGAGAAGTGTGAGAAAGGGATTACTTGACAACCTGGGGGACAAAGCAGACATTTTATCCAGAATTTATGTCAGGTAAGAAACCAAAGGGAAGCTATAGTTAGGCACTTAACCTAAACAAAGAAAGATCATGTACATAGAAAAAGTTTTTTGCAGAGAGGTGGAATTGTAGGACAATCTTAAAGAAAGTAAAGACTCAAGGATTTTGTGAACCTTTCTAAAATAGAATTCTGATTGTCATCAGTACCGGTACTGATACTGGAGAGGTTACTCAAAAATACTTCAGATCCAGGGATAAGGCGGTTTTTGTGACACTGAATCCCCAGGACCTAGCATAATTCCTGCAACATGTTTGGCATGTGATCTTGAATAAATCACTGAATGAATGAATATAAAGGGAATAGAGAGCAATCAATGTTGACTGTATGTAATTTAAAAGGATTTTTCCCCCAAATACAGAAATGTTAAATGACCTGAAACTCAGAAAACAAAAAGTTTCTGTGATCACAGATTCAAATAGTTAAATAAAGCAAGTAGAATTTAGCAAAGTGCACAAAATATGTAGTTGAGGTAAAAGCGAAGAGTCACGACTCCTGACTCCCTGTTAAAGCCTTTCTATCTCCACCTTAAAGATCTTATAGTGAGAAAAGCCGTAAAGACATAGTTAATTATAAGTTAGAGTACAGCAACATAAAATCAAACTAGCCTCATCTAGACTGCTGGAAACATCCTGGAGAACATTTAGCATATGTATTGAGGACCACGAGTATTCACACTTTTGAAACTTTTCATACCTCTGAAATTTATTATAAAATTAGAAAAGAATAAGATGAAAATGAAAGTAGCACTATTTATAAGTAATAATTTATATAAAATAATTAATTTAATTAATTAATAATATAATTATAATTACATATAAGTATATATTTAATAATATATCATTATAATTAATAATAAATAATTTAATATATAATATATATAATATAAATATATATTTATATATTTAATTTATTTAATTTATTTATTATATAAATATATATAATTTTTTATATATTTATATATATTTATATATTTATATATTATATATTATATTTATATATTATTTATATATCAATATATATTTGATATCAGTATATATTGATATACTATATATTTTTATATATTTATATATAAAATTATATATATTATATACATATAAATATATTAATTTATTTTATTTAATATATAAATATTATATAAATATAATATAAATATATATTTCATATATAATATATTTAATAATATATATAATTATAATTAATAATAATTAAATAATTTAATTACTAATTGCATAATTAAATAATTAACTAATATAAAATATATTTATAAAATAAATATAAATTAATAAATAAGTAAAATGGAAACAAGTGAAACTTCTAATAATCTAATATGGAAGAAATGAATCTTGAGCTGTTGTGGATCCAGAAAACTGCTAGAGGCAACTTTCATGCAAACGACACCAACAACAGCAAGAAGACAAGCAGACTGCAGTGCTATCTGTCTCCACAGAGGTTCCAAGCATATTTATATATTGTAAAACAGAGAGGAAAGGAGAAAACGGGATGCTAATGAAGTCATTTCTAATTTAAATGAATTATTAAAAATTATTTTCATAAACCAATAGTGTTCCTTAATATAAAGATATTTTATAGCTTCATATAACTTTCAAAAACAATTTTCTAAGCTTAGGCATTAACATCATTTGGGGTTAAGAGGCTATTTTTGAGGTAGGGTAAGAAATGTCACACAGTAATAAAATATTCTATATGAAAGCCTGATCTTTATGTTGTATGTCGGGAGGAGATATAGAAAATCTTAATGTATTGTGGAAAACACAGTCCAATTTGTCCTCTAGATCTTTACTCTGGTGAATCAGTTAAGCAGTTTCTTGGTTCGACTCACTAGATTTTATATATACTTTTATACCTTTATGTTTCTCATTTTCTTTTGGAAAATCAATTTACACAAAAACAATGACACGTAAGTAAGCAAAATATGTTTAGGCCCATAACATTACTTCTTTTCTGCAAAGGTTCTTCAAGGTTGAATAATAGGATATATATATCTGTATCTATATCATCTATATCTATATCATCTATAGCTATCTATATAACTATATATATATATAACTATATATATAAAGTTTCTTGTTTATACAGTATAATAAAAAGTCAAATGAATGATTATATATCAACTGTGCACACATGAGCACGTTGTAAATTCTGTAAGTGAAGGTACTTTGGCTTAGGAGTACATTCCCATGACCTTTAATAGCACATAGTAAATGTTCAATAAATAACTGTAGTATGAAAGAATAAACACCCTGGATGAAATATTATGAAGCCATAATAATAATAATTACAGAAACAATGTAAAACATGAAAAACTTTATGCTCAACTGTGGTTATGTTAATTGAAAATATACAAGAAATATGCATAATTAAGTGAAGATATATATTTATGAAAAGCTACCCTGAGGCGGTGCCTTGGTGGCTCAGTCGGTGAGCATCTGACTCTTGGTTTTGGCTCAGGTCATGGTATCACAATTGGTGGGTCCAAGTCTCACGTCGTGCTCTGTGCTGACAGCAGGGAGCCTGCTTGGGTTTCTCTCTCTCTCTCTCTCTCTCTCTCTCTCTCTCTGTCTGTCTCTCTGTCTCTGCCCCTCTCCTGCTGTCTCTCTCTTTCTCTCAAAAATAAGTAAATTAGAATTAAAAAAATTTTTAAATAAATCAAAAAAACTCTGCCCCGTATTTTTTTTTTGAATCTTTATTATTTTAGGACAGTTTTAGGTTTGTAGTGAAATTGAGAGGAGGATACAGAGGTTTTTCCATTTACACTATCCAACTCACACACATAGCCTCCCCCACTTACAACATCCACTTTCAAAGTGGTACATTTCTTACAACTGAAGAACCTACATTAACACATCATAATCACCCAAAGTTCATAATTTATATTATGGTTCACTCTCTGTGTTGTACATTCTATTGCTCTGGGCAAACACACAATAAAATGTATCCATCATTGTGGTATCATACGAGGTATTTTCATTGCCCTAAATACTCTCTGTGCTCACTCAACCCTCCCACACCACTATCCACTCAACCTCTTGCAATCACCAACCTTTATGCTATCTCCAAAACTTTACCTTTCCCAGAATGTCATTTGGTGGGAATCATACAGTATTTAGTCTTTTAAGATTGGGTTTTTTCACTTAGTAATATGCATTTAAGTTTCCTCCATGTCTTCTTATGACTTAATAGTTCATTTTTCATAGCTGACTAATATTCCACTATCTGGATGTACCACATTTATTTATCTATTCAACTACTGAAGGACATCTTGGCTGCTCCAAATTTTGGCAATTATGAATAAAGCTGCTATAAACATTTCTGTGCAGGATTTTTTGTAGACATAAGTTTTCATCTCCTTTGGGTAAATATCAAGGAACATCATTGCTGGATAGTATGGTAAGAGTATGTTTACTTTTGTAAGAAACTGTCAAAATGTTTTCCAAAGTGGCTGCACCATTTGGCATTCCTAACAGCATAGAATTAGAGTTCCTGATGCTCCACATCCTCACCAGCATTTGGTTTGTTAAGTGTTCCAGATTTTGGCTACTCTAATTGGTACGTAGTGATCGATCATTTTAATTTGCATCCCCTTCATGAAATATGATATGGAGCATCCCTACATATGCTTATTTGCCATCTGTATATCTTCTTTTGTGAGGGATCTGTTAAGATTTCTCACCCATTTTTTTAATCAGGTTCATTATTTTCTTATTGCTGAGTTTTAAGAATTCTTTATATACTTTGGAGTCTTTTATCAGATGTTCTTTGCAAATATTTTCTCCCCATATGTGGCTTATCATCTCATTTTATTGACACTGTCTTTCACAGATCAAAAGTTTTTAATCTTAATGAAATCTGGCTTATCAACTAATTCTTTCATGGATCATGCTTTTGGAGTTGTATCTACAAAGGCACTGCCATACCCTAGATCATTAGGGTTTTTTCCTAAGTTATGATTATAGGGGCTTTATAGTTTATCATTTAGGTCTGTGATCCATTTGACTTAATTTTTGTGAAAGGTGTAAAGTCTACGTTCGTTTTTTTTTTCATTGTTTTCCAGTTGTACTTGCATCAGTTGTTGAAAATATTACCTTTGTCCCATTGTTTTGTCTTTGTTTCTTTGTCAAAGATTGGTTAACTGTATTTCTGGTGGTCTATTTCTGAGCTTCCTATTCTGTTCCATTGATTTATTTGTCTAGTTTTTCACCAAGACTATACTGGCTTGAGTACTGTAGCTTTATAGTAAGTCATAAAATCAGCTGTATCAGTCTTCCAACACTGACTGTAGTTCTCTGTTAATATTGTGTTGGCTCTTCTGGGACTTTTGTGTCTTCATATAAACATTAGAATCCATTTGTTAGTGTACATAAAATAACTTGCTAGGTTGGTGATTGGGATGACATTGGATTTATAGATCAAGTTGTGAAGAACTGGAATTTGACAATATTGAGTCTACCTATCTGTGAACCTGGAGCATTTCTCCATTAATTTAGTTATTCTTTGATTTCATTCATCAGAGTTTCATAGTTTTCCTTTTATAGAGCTTGTACATATTTTGTCAGGCATACCTAAGTATTTTTAGAGGTGGTAATATAGATAATATGTTTTAAATTTCAAATTCCGCATTTTCCTTTCAGGTGTATAGGAAAGACTTTTGTGTACTAACCTTATGTCCTGAAATCTTGCTATAATCACTTATTAGTTCCGAAAGTTTTTTTTTTTTTTTTTTAATAAATTCTTAAACAGTCATTTGTGGACAAGGACAACTTTATTTGTTCCTTCTCAAAATGTATAAACTTTATTTCTTTTTTCTTATCTTATTTCATTATCTAGAACTTCCACTACAATGTTGAAAAGGAATAGTAAGAGGGGACATCCTTGCTTTGTACCTGATCTTAGTGGGAAAGTTTTCAGTTTCTCACCATTAAGAATGATGTTAGCTGTTTTTTTTTAATATATATTCTCTATCAAGTTAAGTAATTTCCACAATACTCCCAGTTTATTGAGAGTTTTTTTTTTTTTTACCATAAACGAGTGTTATTCCTGCATCTACTGATATAATCATGTGATTTTTTTTCTTTAGTGTGTTGATGTGTTGAACTACATTACTTGATTTCTGAATGTTGAACCAACCTTGCATAACTGGAACATATCATACTTGGTTATGGTGTATTTTTATATACTGTTGTATTCAATTTTCTATTATTTTGTTGAGGATTTTAGTACCTATATTCAAGAAAGTCATTAATATGTAGTTTTCTTGTAATATCTCTGTTTTGTTTTGGTAATCAGGTAATGTTGACTTCATATAATGAGTTAGGAAGTATTCCTTCAGTTTCTATTCTCTGAAAGAGATAGTAGAAAATTGATACAATTTCTTCTATGAGAAACAAATTCGTTTTTCTTTCTTCTCCTTCTGCCTTTCCCATTATACATATGTTTCATCTTTCTTTATGTTTTAATTTTTTCTTTCAAGCTTTTATTTAAAATCTAATTAGTAAACATATAGTGCAATATGGGTTTCAGGAGAATTTAGTGATTTAGAATTTAGTGATTCATCATTTACATATAACACCCAGTGCTCATCACAGCAGTGCTCTCATTAATACCCATCACCCATTTGGCCCCTCCTCTGCCCACCTCCCCTCCATCAACACTGTTTGTTCTCTATAGTTAAGAGTCTCTTATGGTTTGCCTCCCTCTCTCTTTTGTTTTTCCACCACTTTCCTTATGTTCATCTGACTTGTTTCTTAAATTCCACATGTAAGTGAAACCATATGGTATTTGTCTTTCTCTGACTGACTTGCTTTGCTTAGCCTAATACACTCTAGCTCCATCCACATCATTACAAATGGCAATATTTCATTCTTTTTGGTGGCTGAGTAATAATCCATTGTGTGTGTGTGTGTGTGTGTGTGTGTGTGTGTGTGTGTATTTATATATATCACATGTTTTTTATCCATTCATCCATTCAGTGGGCATTTGGGCTCTTTCCATAATTCGTATTGTTGATAATGCTGCTATAAACATCAGGGTGCACGTACCCCTTCAAATCAGTTTTTCTGTATCATTTGGTAATTATCTAATATTGCAATTGGTGGATTATAGGGTATATCATAGGATCTAATAAAAATTAACACTAATTGAGTAATACCATGAACCATTCAGGGTCCCAAGCTTTTGTATTTATATACACATATATACAAATATCAAGTAACCTTTAAAAAGCAAAGCAAAACAAAATATCACTGTGGAAAAGGCTATTATCATCCTCATTTCATGGCTGAGGAAATTGAGCCAAAGGAAAGTTATTTAACTTTCCCATTGCTTATGTGGTTAAAAGAGGAAGAGTCAAGATTTGCACATGTTTGGCTCTAGAATCTGTGCTAACCACTAAGCTATATTATATCTCAAAGACAGAATTAAAGTAAAAAAAAATTTGAAGTATATGGTTTCAAAGAATTATACAGATATTCTTATTTCAAAGAATAAAAATAATTCTCCGTGTAGAAAAATTAAACAGAAACACAAACTAGAGACAAGGAATGAAACCATAGGCCTCTGGGCTCTGGGTTTAGAAGCAGGTCTTAGTTTTTCAGCTTCCATAGGGTCACAGATACTAAAAGTTTCTGTGGAAGTTAAAATCCAACTTATTTGATAAAATCATGAGCAATAAAATTTTTACTGATAGTATGAAGCTGACAAAAGTTGCTGGCTAATGCTATTTGAAACTATAATTATATGAAGCTATATAATTAGGGAATCTACAGTTTTTACAGTCTTACAACCTGGATCTGAACCAAGTAACAAACTCTAATGACCGGATCTGTGCTTTTCAATACCAAAAAGCAGGATTTCTGAATTTTAAATGTACAACTTACCCTAGGGCTGTTGGCCTGGGAGAGCTGGGACAAAGGAAATAGCCATAATACCAAAAGGTATGGAGGCGTAAACACAAATAGAAAGCAAGATAGATAGGGGTGCCTGGTGGCTCAGTTGGTTAAACATCTGACTTCGGCTCAGGTCATGATCTTGTGGTTTGTGAGTTCGAGCCCCGTGTCAGGCTCTGTGGTAACAGCTTAGAGCCTGGATCCTGCTTTGGAATCTGTGACTCCCCCTCTCTCTCTGTCCCCTCCCCAGCTCATGCTCTGTCTCTCAAAAAATAAATAAACGTTTTTAAGCAAGATAGACAAAGGAAGGGAAAAAGGGAGAACCATTCTCTTATCTTACTCAAAAGAAGCTACACAATTTTTTCCAAAACATATAAAGAAATTTAAAGCTAATAAAAATAGTCAATAATTGAAAGATAAAATAATCTGGGTACATTAAAATCATAGAAAAATTGAAAAAAAATTTAAGTAAATATAGGGGTCTCAAAGATTTTAATAAGAGCTAATACTCTTTATCAAAGAAGAAATGAAGCAAAAGCAGTCTAACATGACTTAAAGACGAAGAGAATTGAAACATTAATCATTAAAGGAAAAAGGTTAATAGATATGACATACTCTAGACTAGACAGAATTGAAAAGAAAGTTAGTGTCTTAGAAAAATGTATTGGGAAATTCAGCTAGATTGCAGATGTAAAGATAAAAACGATGAAAGCATGAAGATCATGAAGAGAAATGGCAAGTGTGGAGAGAGGTATTACATGTCTAACAAGTATTACAAGGGAATGTACAGACAAGGGGAAGAGTAGTATTTGAAGGTGTAATATTAGGATGAAACTTATCCAGAATAGATAAAAAAAGATATATATGAAGAATAACTGCACTTAAATATTGAGCAAAATGCATAAGAATAAAATCACACCTAGACACAATATAATGAAAAATGTGGACCATTATGGATGAAAACAAAATTATTCACAACAGAAAAATTACTATTATCTATCAAAGAAAGACAGCTAGACTGATAACAAAAAACTAGATATTTGAACCAGTGGAATCATGTTCATATTGTATGGGAAAATAAAACTTAACCTAAATTTGTTTACTTAGTTAAATATGACTCTGGACTAAATCATTTTCAGACATTCAGACTTAAAAAGTTTAAATATAAACATGGAAATAATTATTACTAATTGAATTTTATCACATATATTAATAATTATATTTTTACCACATCTATTAATAATTATATCATCAGAAGATATAATGGTGAGCACATATATTGAAAAGTCAAAGTATTTTAATCAAGGTTAGTAACTGTTGATATAAAAGAGAAAATGCCCAAACCAAATCCTAACTCTAACTGTAATCCAACCTTAACTTTATTCTTAATTTAAGAAATTAAAAAAAAGACATGTTTGAAAAAAGTAAAAAAAAAAAAATTAATGAAAACACAATAAGTTGTGATAGCAGTAATTACCAATGTATAAATAATCACACATACACACACACACACACAAATGGGACTTACCTAGAAAGTAAAAGACAACTAAAATTGTTAAAAAAAAAAAAAAAATTATTACAACTATGTGCAACTTATATGAGAAAAATTAAAACAAGCAACAACATCAAAAACAAACAAAATATACAGAAAGTAAAAATAAAGGAATTAAATTATTAAATACTAATTAATAAGAAGCTGATAGATTACCAATATAAAAAATAAAACACTTAAGTGAAATGAAAAACAGCTACTAGTTCTTACTGCTAGAGATTAAAAGGAACATTCCAACAACAAGATGTGACAATCCAAATTTTTATGTAACTAAAAATAAAGTAAGAAAATATGAAACAAAAATTTATCTAACTATAAAAATAAGTTTTAATTTACACAAGTGAGGGAAGATTTCAATACATGCCTACCAGACACTGATACCAAAAAAAAGCAAGATTTAACCAAAACCAAAAAAACATCTAAAACAGAAAACAATATTTATCATATATATAACATGTGATATCATTAAGTGTATATGAAATGTTTACAAGAATTAGCAACATGATAAGCCACAAAAATAAGTCTCAAGAAATGTCAGAAAGAAATGTCATAAAGGTCCAATTTTCTTGCATTGATGCAATTAGAAACTAAAAATTACTCTAAAATTGAAAAAAAAGGTTGCAAGGTAAAAAAAAATTACAAGTAATTTACAAGTTTAGAATTAATTTAAATGAAGGAATTCATATTACATTTGTTGAATAAAGCCAAGGCCATCATTAATGGAAATTCATGATTTTATATGAATTTTTAAAATATTTAAAATAAATATATTAAATATACAATTGAAACTGAATGTTCTTTTCTACAGAAGAAATTTAAAGGCAGAAATATTTGAAATATGATGGAAATTTATAGAGAAACAAATTAAACAAAACTACTAAAATGGTAAACAGAGATCAGCAAAATCAAAAGCTAGTCTTTGTAAAGAATATGTGGACAAAATGAAAGATTTGTCAAAAACAGACAAAAAGAAATAATGACAAAAAAAAAGAAGTCATAATTAAGCCACATTATGAAATGAAAGGTGGACAATTAAAATATATAAAGATTAAAGAAACCACACTAAAATGCTATTAAGGACTTGATAATAATTGTGAATTCTTCAGTGAAATGGGGTTTCCAGAAACAGATAAATTTAAAAACCAACCAAGTATATAAATCTTAAAAATGCCATAAATTCCATAAAAAATAAGCAAAATTAAGAGAAAAAAACAACAACACTAAACCAGTAGGAATATTGCTTTTTAGAAGACCAGTAGACAGGAGAAAAAAGTAACGAACACCTGAAAACATCTTCACCAACCCTGGTTAATATAGTTAAATTTTGCAAGTTAAAATATCAGTGGTTATAGACAGAGTACATCCAGTTAGCTTGACTCATCAGGCCAAGGTCACTCTAGCGGCAATGTGTTTGTGATTTTTGAAGAACTTCTTCTTATCCCTTCTTCGTATCCCTATTATGTAATGGGTGTCCTCATGGAAACCCATCTCCATTGATAGAATAACTACTTAAGCGGAAGGCATCTGGCTCAAGGAGGAAGAATAAGAATATCTCCTCATATTTTTCAAATTAATTTCGAGAGATAAGCTCTTTACTTTCTGATTAAAAGGTGTCAAAAATGGGCAATTTATATAAACATCTGTAATCTTGGTTCTAATGTCCAGGTCCAGCACAGTGAATAAACTGAGAGGATGAAGAGCATTCAGGAAGTCTTACCTCATCTGAGTGTTGGTTTCAGCTAAATCTAAATGTCAGATGTCACCTGACCAGTCTGAAGTTCAGTTTTATGAGTCAATGAATATCCTAATTTTGCTTACGTTTGTTTGAGTTTGGGTTTTTCACTTGAAACTGGTTTTTTTCCCCATCTAATTAGAATATATTTTTAAATGATGATACTTATAAGGGATCAGAAAATCAAATAGACTTGCATTCTTGGTTGGGTGTACAAATTAATAGTGAAAGTTAGCAGTTTTTATCGCCATGATATATACTTAATACTATTTACAATATTATTTCATTATATACAAGAATCCCATTTTATAGATGAGAAAAATAGGGGTTAAAAAGGTCAAGTAAATTTCCTAAAATTGTATAGGTCAAATGATTTGGAGTGAGGATTCAAGTATAGATTTGGTTGACTTTAGAGTCTGAGATTTTAGCCAATATATTACATTCTATTTCTTGAAACTAATATAGTATAGTACATCACAAATGTTTAAATACATTGAATATATTCCCCCATTAGGGTACATTTAAATAAGTCAATAACTCAGATCAATTTTTGTCACAAAGATGTTCCTCACAATATCATTTATAAGATAGGGCGATAAAAATGTAAGAAGTCAATTTTCGATAAATGCATCAATAGATACTCGTGTATATATATAAAACTGTAACATATGATTAGATAACTAAACTATTATTTTAACTATTATAATGACATTTCCAAAGGTGATTAATACAAGGGAAAACATACATAGATTTTTCAATGAAAGAAGGAGCAAAGAAAAGTTTTTACACTGTTTGTAACACATACAAAAAACATGTGTTGAAAATAAGATTGGTAAAAACTAAATCAGAACTGACTATCTTTAGGTGGTAAGATGAACCATTCTTATTTTATTTGCTCCTTTTCACATTTTCCAAATTCAGATTTCATGGGATTAGCATACATTAATTGTTATAATCAGAAAAATATTTTATAATGAATAAATAATGAAATCAAAACATCATACACAATATTTGTCAAGTGATCTAATTTTCATTTCCTAAAATCCTACTATGTAAAATGGGCAAGAAGGAGGGGTCATCAAGCAACTGGCAGAAACATTAAGCCCTAGAAACATCAGCTGCTTTCAATATGAGAAGGTAATGACCTGCAACTTGGTATTAAGGTATAACTATAATAAAATGTTTAGGCTCATTAGAAGGAAAATTAGTATTTCAAACATTTTTAGTGCTAATACATTAGTATGTCTCTTAGGACAGGCCTGTGCAGCATTAAGCTTTAGCTCATTACACCATTTCCTCAGTACTCTAATGACACAAATAAGGCAAAAAAAATTATGGAATTAGAAAGAAGAGTGAAGGTAAAATTTGGGAATGCTCAAACAGGGAATGTAAAGCATTGGGAAAATGTATATAAGATTGCTCTTGTCAGTATATGCTTCTTCCTTATGCTATCATCAATCTGTTAGGCATTAGTAACTTGTATCACCACCCAGGGATATGGGAGCTGAACATCTTAAAAATCATTACTTAGTATCTAGAGTACACAGTGCTACACTACATAATCATCATAACTTCTTCAAATTGATTTATATTTATTTGATTTGATTTTTCCTTTCTATGGTTAGGTTATACTATCCTATTAAGATGAAAAAAACCCAAGATTTACAATGTTCTACAACTTGCCCAAAGTAATTTTGTTAGTAAAACATAGAGTCAAGATTCAAATCCAGCCAATCTGATTCAAGTGTCCAAACTCTTAAGCTCTTTATAAGAAAAATATTTTGCATGACTTAACTGAGATGCTTTAGGGACTGGAAGCCCATAAAGTACCACTAATATGGCAAAAGAGTATATTCTACTTCTGAGGGAGAACACCCTGAAAAAGCTAGCCAGTACTTTAATACAATATCAACAAATAGGTAGTAGCAAAGAACAAATTGAGCAAGTAGGTGTTTACATTTATTAGGCAGAATAATGATTAGAAATACATGAAGGCAATTAATGTACATAAAGAAACAATTATCAAGCTGTACTCTGTCTCTGGCTTGTGGCCAGGAACAAGAGATACAATTGATACAAGCTCAAAAGTAGCTTATAGTTATTTGTTGGAGACAGAGAAGTAATCAAGCAATTACAATACAAAGTTGGTAAGTAGGTAAAGGGTTGTTTAGAGTACAAATTGAACACCTAACCCTAGCCTGTGGCATCAGAGAAGTTTTCTTATAGGAATGCAGCCCTAGGATAGGAGCAAAAAGTGAATGTAGCTTTCTAGAAATGATAGAATTTTAAATAGATTAAAATTATAAAGACATATTAGTGAAGAGAAGGTGGGAGGGCATCATTATTATTGAAAATGACACAATGTCAGAGCACAAAAAGCAGAAATGAACATATTTCACTATGGGGGATATAATGAATTTATGATGAGGTTAAAATGTGTAAAAATTCTAAAGAGTTTTTGGAACTCATACTGAGAAATACGAATTTTGTATATGATGTAAAAAAGCTGTTATGTATTTTGAACATAAATTGAAAAAACTCAGGGAGTTAAGCAGGTACTGTCAGGTACTAAGCTCTGTATCTGACACCCTGAAAAACAAGTGAACATTACTTTCCTGTGATTTCCTAGTGTGTGTCTTAAGTCTGAGCAAGAGTTTGAATCCATGAAAACTTGTCTGGACCAGTAGGAAACCTATCATTTCATTCATCAAAGAAATATTGATTGAGCCTACAAGCTACTAGGTGATGATCTAACTGGTGGCTATACAGAAGTGAACAAAACAGAAGCCCTGACCTCATAGAACTTATATATTTCTGGGGATAATCATGTAATCAATCAATCAATAAAATATGAAGTATATTAAATGTTAATAAGATTTATGGAGAACAACAACAAAAAATTTAGACAAGGAATGTTTGGCAGAAAGAGTGTTGAAATGTAAATAGCCTGATCAGGGAGGGTCTCATAGGAATATGAACTTTGAGTTAAGAACAGAAGGATTTGTGGGAACAAGCTATTTTATGGAAGAAGAATGATTCAGGAAAAGGGAAGAGAGATCAAAAGCCTCTAGGAAGAAGTACTGAAAGTAAGTAGGCCAGGTAACTGGACTTCAAAGTCCTTGATTCTACATGAAATCAGGAAAAACAAAAACAAAAACCAAAGAAAAACTGGTGCTGTGCATTGAATGGGATGAATAGGGCTATATTTAGAGATCAACTGGAAGTGATAACAGTTGCCATTGAGTCTAGATGCTGTGGGCAAGGAGAAACATTCATGCTTTCAACTATTAACTAGATGTTTATGACTCCCAAATTTACATGTTCAATTGACACCTCTCTTTTCAATTTCCAACTACCCACAGAACCATCTCCATTTGGATGTTCCACGGGTACCACAAGTCTGCATGCTGAAAGCTAAAATCATCTTTTCCTCAGACTTGATCCTTCAGCTGTATTTTCCATTTCAGTAGAAGACTCCACCCCGCATGCAGTCACTAGAGTGTAAACAGTCTCACCACAACCTGTGATCCTAATCTCCATCTCTTGCGTCTCCAATCCTGTTTAGTTGAAGGAAGCTTCCACTCTACACTCAACGCAAATCCCTTATATCAAGTCCTCCTCATCTCACACACCAACACACATAATGAACTCCCTGCCTTCAACCTGACATCTCTGTGGGCCATTTTCACAACAGTGGTCCTTAACCAGAGGTATTTTACCTTCCAGAGGATGTTTGGTAATGTCTAGAAACATCTTTGTCACCACTGGGGTACCTGCCATTGGTGTTCAGTTGGTGGAGGCCAGGGATGCTGATAAACATCCTCAAATGCACAGAATAGCTCCACCCCTACCTCCAACATGAAATTACCTTGTCCATAATATCATTAATGCCATAGTTGACAAACTAAAGGCAAAACAGTTCTTTTTCAGTCCCTCTTTAACCTGACTCCTTTTTGCTTACCAATTCCCTATATATTACTTTGCTTACTACTCTGTAATACATACGCCTTATGTTTTTCTACTTGTAATTTCAGCGGACTATTTCTTTCTCTGATAAATATTAAATATATTAAATCTTGGTTCAAACTCAATTTCTTCTACAAATTTCTAAGGAACACAAAGTTTTCTCTCTGTTTCTCTCCAAAAAAAATCATGTCATAAATCTTACACAACAAATTGCAATTTCTGTATATGGATTAGCTTCCTTCTAGACCTATATTATCGAATACATGTGGCTACTGAATACTTGAAATGTAACTGCTGAAATTGAGAAGCTGAATTTTTATTTTTTTAATTTTAACTAGTTAAAATTAAAATTTGCTCATGTAGTTAGTCATTGAACGTTTTAGAAAAAGAATGTTTCCATCATTACACAAATTCTATTAGATAGTACTACTCTAAACCATCTGTACTCAGTTTGGCGCTTACATTATACATTTAGTACATATTTAAATAAATGAATTAATGATTTATTATTTCCTTAGCTGTACAGTCATAACAAAGCTATTCCTAATGATTGGGATTGAACTCCCTCAAAAATTATACCAAAAAATCCCATTGATATTTAGCTAGCCATGTTTGGTATTTATAATTTTTGCCTTACATTGATTATCTAAATTTTATATTTTGATTCTTTAATTATATTCTAGTTTCACAAGGAAAAAAGCCAAATACTTTACTTGTTTGAAACCCTCACAAAACCTAGTAAAATGCTTTTCATTTTGCAAATGCTAAGCAAATTGAAAGCATGGTTTTGGTAGAATTGAGAATAGATTGGCCCAATTTCCTGCCTGCCAAATATGGTATAAAATTGGTGGATTTCTGAAGGTAAAGGAGGGGGGAGGAGGGAAGAAGATTTAATAAATCACTGAGAGTCTTTTTACTCTAAAGATAATTTTTGAAACTAATGTTTTAGTCAAGGAGAAATGGAAATTCCTAACATGGCATATGAAATTAATGCATTCTTCCCCTGGCAATGAGCCTCTTCTAAATGCACTAAAGATAAATTTTCTGACACTTGTGTGAGTTTACTACATTTTCAGTGTGATTATTGGCATTATTTAAGATAGCCATGTATTAAATCTTTGTCTTGTAGTCCCTTGGTGTTTTCTTCTGATATGACTTCTCACTTTGAGGTAGACTTCCATGATATATTTACATAGTTACATACTGTAATGTCAAAGTAGGGCAATAGGATTATTGGAATATGAAGGAATAAACCAAAGAGATAAGAAGTAGAGGCTAAAGCTTATTACTTAATATCTAAAGAGAGACCAGTGTTAAATTATTTCAGTTTGGCATTGCTATGAATGAGCAAGTGAAGATTTCAGTTTCACTGCTGGGTTTGTTAGTAAGCACTGAGTCACAAAGAATCTTTCAAATTCAGGAAGACCAGATGTTGAAAATACATTCTTGTTTTCCTTAAAAGCCTTTTGATATATTTAAATTCAATAGCCTTTCTCAATTTCTGAAGAAATTATTAGTGTTCACTGATACATTTCTGAAAGAAAATTGTCTATTTCAATGTTTCCTCCAGATTAAAAAAGTAAATGAAGGCTTGAGAAGTTAAAAGGATTTGTCTAGGTCTTCACATGAAATCTGTGGTCCAACCAGGGATATAATTCAGATTTACTCTTTTATAGGAGGAGAGGCTCACTATAAATTTTAAAAAGAATGTTATCATTATAATCACATATATTCTGGTTAAGTCTTTGATGGTTAAACACAGATGATAAAATGACTTCTACTGACAGTCACAATGAAGTAACAGGGATCAGGTTTACTCTCTTACCTGAAACAACCAAAAAAAAAAAAAAAAAAAAAATATATATATATATATATATATATATATATATATATGTGTGTGTGTGTGTGTGTGTGTGTGTGTGTGTGTGTGTGTATATATATATATATATGACAAGATATAGGAAACATGGTTTACAAGACACTGTACCTAAGACAACAAATGACAATAATCATGAAGAGACAGGAAGCTAATGAAGTGAACCACAGAAGATTGCTGTGACATACTACCTTGACAGTTGCTAGCCCGTAGCACAAAGAAAGAGAATCCAGAACATGGCTGACTCGTAAAATTAAGTGAATGGAGCACACAGTCTGGCAAGACAAAAGCACCTGGAGTTTGCAAGGCAGAGCACAGAAGAGAGTTGTCTAGGGAGAATGCTGGAAATCTGCAAAGCAACTTTCTCTAGTATTTAGCTGAGAACTGACTGGCATATACATATGAGGGAACTACCTATAGGCCTAGAAAGAACCACCTGAAATGATTAGAGAGAACAGGGAAAGGCCCTCACACAAATCCTAGGAATTGTGTCTTTCCCAAAAGACTGAAACACTTCAAGATTCAGGAGTGCTGGGTAGATTGGAGCACAAAGAAGAGTTTTGCATCAGTAATGGAGTATGTCTTTAGTCCCAGCTGACAAATCTAAAAAGCAGACCTGAAAGAAGCAGTTTCTAAGTAACTTAAAAGCATCTGAGAATGAAGCTCAAGAATATTTATAGGAATACAAAAATATCCAGCATTCAGCAGACTAACTTGATGAATTTATGAGGTACATAATCATATTGCCATTTTACATATGAGAAAATTGAGGCTACTTCTAATTCACATACCTGGTAAGTGGTAGCTGGGATCTGAGACTCAATCTGAGTTCAAATCCATTAGATAAACTAGAAGAAAGTCAGAAATAAATTCATATGTAAATTAGATAGAGGTCTTTATTCAAAACTTTTAAATTTAATTTTTATGTACATTATTGTCTGATTTTGGGATAGTGACTTTGGTACTAGAAGCTGAGAGTAAAAATAAGAGATGCTGGGGGAATGTGGCCATTAGTGAACGTGGCCAGACAATGAAAAGCCTGAGTAGAGCTTAGAGTTTTATAATTTTTCTTGTCACTTTTCCTGTTAAATTGGGAAATAGAAGTTTTTTGTTTTTTTTTTTTTTAAAGTTTTTTTTTTCAACGTTTTTTATTTATTTTTGGGACAGAGAGAGACAGAGCATGAACGGGGGCGGGGCAGAGAGAGAGGGAGACACAGAATCGGAAACAGGCTCCAGGCTCCGAGCCATCAGCCCAGAGCCTGACGCGGGGCTCGAACTCACAGACCGCGAGATCGTGACCTGGCTGAAGTCGGACGCTTAACCGACTGCGCCACCCAGGCGCCCCGGGAAATAGAAGATTTAACTAAAACATGCCAATAGACTTTCACCCAATCTTTAAGCAATTATAATATGGCACATGTACAAAATTAATGTGATCACCCAACTGAGTAACTCACACACACAGAGAAGAACATATATTTTCCTGAAAAGATTATAACTTGAAAGATCTTTGCCTCTGCCCATCAACTTATTTTCTTCTAAACCACCACCTTTAAAAAAAAAAAAAAAGCATGTATGCCACTTATCTACATTTGATCCTACTTCCTAAAACAACCCACAATGATTGGTAACCCAATATGAGAATTAAAGGACATTCAAATGTTTTTAAAAACCAATTTCTCAACAGCTAAACTTCTACTACTCTTTAATCCATTTAATCAAGCTGCTTTAACCTATGCTTGTCCTACAACAGTACATCCTTGTCTCTCCACCAGTCTTTCTTTTGTATGATGAGCTAAACAAAGAAGTGTGTACATAATTTTTTAAAATAATGAAATTTCTCTTTTTAAAGGAGTCTGATAAAATTATTAGTCATTCATTAAATACTTACCAGACAAGCATTCCCTGTTAGAATGCCTCAGTGCCAGGTGACGGGGTACAGTAATGGGGAGAAAGGACAGGAGAAATGCAAGACAGAAATGGGTATGACATGATCATAGACCTTAATGAGTGAAAGGGCGGGCCTACGCCGGCCGACTCCATCTTGTTCTGTGTTCTCCACCTTGAGTGACTATGTCCCCGACATGACCCCTTTTCCGGGAAATTCACAGAAACCTCAGACTGCGCCTCCTCCCCTTGAGTAACCTCCCGCTCACCCGTTCAAACTTTCTGATCAAAACACGCCCAGCGACCTGCGTAACAGGACTCCGACCCTTCCCCAACCAATCGGCTGAGGCCACGACCCTTCCCCAGCCAATCGGCTGAGGCCACAGCCATTACCTCACCAACTGCCCCTAGACCCCTATAAAACCTTTGTGCTTTTGAAACTCGCTCTCTCCCTGGTATCTCACCGCTGCGTCGGTGCAGGTAGGGGATTGAGCTCGAGCTAGCTCGAATAAAGGTTCTTTTGCTTTTGCATCGGACTCGGCTCCCTAGTGGTCTTTGGGGATCACGAATTCTGGGCATAACATGAGCTATGGCATCATCTTATCCAAACTAATTTGTAAACCTCTTAAGTGAAATGAAATGTATTGTCCTGTGACTTTATATTTTAGAAATATTTATATGTAAGAACAAAATATATACAGGTGCATCTCTGTTTCAACACACTTGAAAATACATACTGTGCTTTTTTTACCCAAAGCTCTTCACCCCTGTTTGGACCAATACTCTGTTTGTTAACCTGTAATTTAGCACACTGCCAATTTGTTCTTTCCATTTACCAGATCAAGAAACAGAACAATCCACTTGGAGTTGGAAATAAACATCATGTGATACTGCTGGAGCAGTTTTTGCATTAATTTACATGAGAACATGGAGATGACAAGACCCCATGAAGAGTAAAAGCTGGTCACAGTTGATACTGCATTTGAAATAGTGTGCAGGGATAACAATTTTAATGATGCAGGCACTTAAATTCATTATTTGTTGTCCTTTATCAAGGGAGAAAGTCAGTCCTTCTATACTCCCAGAGTAATGAAGGGGGCAGAGCAGGGAATGAAAATTAGAGAAGTGCTAGTTTTCTGCAGGGGAGACTAGAGGTCAGACAGGGGCTTGGGACCCAGATATCCACATGAGCAGCTGACTTAGGTGCAGACTGAAAATTTTCCAGTCAAATCTGTTTCTTCCCTTGTTGGAAAAAGATGATTTTTTTTTTATTCGCCTAAGTCAGTTTCAAAATATTTAGAGTGCTTACTATGAACTAGGTACAACTTCATATTTCTACTAATTTCAAAATAATCATTTCTTAAGGGTTTAGATGCAGCTTTTCAAAGGTATGCATTTTTAACACTTTATGGTGAAATAAAGCAAATCATCTAGGAAAAATGGCAGCAACATGTTAATACTGTTCTTAATACCACTCCTTTTTCTCTTTGCCCTTTTGCTCTTTAATCAGTGCAGATAATATCATAACTAGATCCACACAAATTCTGTTAAACCTGTTTTGTCTTATGATAGTAAACAAAGGTGTTACTCTATTTGGCAGAAGTCTCTTTTAAAGTGGCCAATTATTATTGATTAATATATCGTTCGTTGCAAACGCACTGTTGGGGAAATCTGCAATAAATTTATTTTATTTTGACATGTACATAAGTGCAGTCACATAATTCAGGGTAGTTCCATTATATAGAGATATACATACACAAATACACATATACATTATATATATACATGTATGTGTGTATATATATATGTATATATATATATACACATACACACAAACCTATTTACAAATTATTATGTATATGCATATATGTATGTATATGTATGTGTATATATGCATGTATATGTATATGTATGTATGTATATGTGTATATATATATGTATGTATGGTAATTTATGAACAGGTTTGAGTCACCATAATGCATATATTACTAAAGTTCATGTTTATGATGATAGGCTATATTTGCCTGTTGCCATATTGAAGTGAGTGGATAAAATATCCCTTATAGTTTGATTCATAAAAATAGATTAGAGGATGGAACTATATATATTTAGCTAAAACTCATAGCATTTTATTTTTTTTTTTAATGCGTATTTATTTATTTATTTATTTATTTTTTAATATATGAAATTTACTGTCAAATTGGTTTCCATACAACACCCAGTGCTCATCCCAAAAGGTGCCCTCCTCAATACCCATCACCCACCCTGCCCTCCCTCCCACCCTGCCCTCCCTCCCACCCCCCATCAACCCTCAGTTTGTTCTCAGTTTTTAACAGTCTCTTATGCTTTGGCTCTCTCCCACTCTAACCTCTTTTTTTTTTTTTTTTTTCCTTCCCCTCCCCCATGGGTTTCTGTTATGTTTCTCAGGATCCACATAAGAGTGAAACCATATGGTATCTGTCTTTCTCTGTATGGCTTATTTCACTTAGCATCACACTCTCCAGTTCCATCCATGTTGCTACAAAAGGCCATATTTCATTTTTTCTCATTGCCACGTAGTATTCCATTGTGTATATAAACCACAATTTCTTTATCCATTCATCAGTTGATGGACATTTAGGCTCTTTCCATAATTTGGCTATTGTTGAGAGTGCCGCTATAAACATTGGAGTACAGGTGCCCCTATGCATCAGTACTCCTGTATCCCTTGGATAAATTCCTAGCAGTGCTATTGCTGGGTCATAGGGTAGGTCTATTTTTAATTTTCTGAGGAACCTCCACACTGCTTTCCAGAGCGGCTGCACCAATTTGCATTCCCACCAACAGTGCAAGAGGGTTCCTGTTTCTCCACATCCTCTCCAGCATCTAAAACTCATAGCATTTTAAAGAACTATTGCTTTACTAGGCTGTGTTTCTGTTTGCCTAGAACTTTTTAGAAACTCTAATTTTTTTTTTACTAGAAATATAATTATATTTCCCTAAAGATATGGAATTGTATCCATACAATACTCTTTGGAGAAAGAAAAGTTAGAATTCTAAAAAGGCACAGTCTATTTTTACTATTTTTAGGTATATGAAAAATAACATAATCAGAAAGCAACCCATAATTTAATTTCTTGGTTTCTTTTGTAAAATTTGTACTTAAGTGTGTACACTGAAAACCAACCATTTATGAGAAAAATTTCTACCCTTCAGTTTAACAAGAGAAAGTTTTGAACACCTTCAGTGAAATTCAATATCAAGCCTTATAAAAAACAAACAAAAAAAAAAGCAAAAAAAACAAAAAACCAAACCAAAAACAACAACAACAAAATTCCACAGTCTATATTTGAGTTCTTTGTGGTCTTAATTTTCTCTAGTTCAGATGAAGTAAAAGATCTAGATATCAGCATCATTTACATTAGAAAGAAGTTTCTTCTGTTTCACTACCATCCAATACAAGTCAAGGAATGTTTGCAAATTCTCAAAAAAAAAAAAAAAAAAAAGAGTACGTGAACTTCAATATTTTAGAAAATACACAATAAATTTAGGTTTCTAAATTTAATTTAAATAGAGAAGCTTAAATTCCTTTAGTTAGAAAACTGTTGAGTTTTTTGATAACGCTGTTGAAAGGGGAAGGAAAGGCGGAGCACAGTGGTGATTGACATGCTGGGTCCAAGACCATTGTACAGTCTGCCACAGAGAATTCCAGACCATCTGCCTGGAGATGTAACTTTTGAAACATTTTCCATGCAGGGCCACTCTTGGTATACAAATTAAATCTTCTGAAGAAGAAGGGCAGATTCTCCTGTACTTCCTGTAGTTTTGCATATTAACTAGTAGTCACTTCTTGAAGTATGGATTCATGGGGTCACATTCACCACAAACACACAATTAATTGGAGAACATTACATTAAAAGGAATAATCAAGTTTTCTTATAATTGTGCTTATGAGTAAATTGGTGTGGCAATTTTTTTCACTCTAATTATGTGATTCAGGGATAATATATGATGCAATAGACATTACCCCTGTATGTAAAAAAATCTCTTAGAAAACTCATGTTTATTAAACATGCAATTTTTCAAACGTTTATATCACATGCAAGCTTAGACTGATGATAACTAATCATGACTTGGAATAAATGTAATTTTATATTGATATTTTGATATTATTTAGAATATCTTTGTACTGTAAAAACTGTTTAAATGAGACTTCCATGCACGGGGAAACCACTTGCCTAAATGGCCAAATGTTCTGAGCAGTGACATAGTTTCTTATACAAGTAGTAAATATATTTTGAACTATTTTTGGCAGTCAAATGCTCAAAACAAACATGGAAAGTCTGAAAAGTGTATTAAATTTTTAAGTAATATTTTAAGATTGATAGTGTAAAATAAATTTAATTGTGTCACAGCAAAAACTGTCCTATGTCCTCTCAAATGCTCCTTGAGTTCTGACTTGCAGGACTTTCTGATATTTATTAATCAATGAATATTTATTAATTAAATTTTCTACCAAGAATTATGCCAAGAGTTATGGGGGAAAAAAATAGTTTAGGCATTACTCAGCTATAAAATTAAAAAAAAAAAATGTATCATGCTAGGGTATTTTTTGTATAAATAAACCTTCTGGAATCCACATATAATGCTATCAGGTTATTCTAAAATGGCCTCAACTGTTTCACATTTAACCAATAACAACCATCTAAGTTAACACTTTCCTATTATATGCAACATATTCCACCTACTTAATGTAATTCCAGTCCATTCCAGTGCCTTTACTCTATTACCCCATACTACTATCACCTCAGGAACTTGGCCTTTGCTGTTTCCTCTATTTGAGTTCTCTTCTTTAAGATCATTGCATGATTTTCTTAAATGTCATTCTCTCAGAGAGTCTTCCCTAACCTGTTCCATTATAAACCTCAACTCTCACCTAATTGCTCTTTTTACGCTAATTTATTCTGGTTAGATAACACGCATTATTCTTGAGACTTCATTTATTTACTTGTTTATTGCCTTTTGTTACCATAATATAAAGTCCATAAGAATAGGACTTAGCCTCATTCACTGCTGAACACTCAATATTCAGATCAGTGCCCAAGACATAGTAGGTGCTCAGTAGGGAGATATTAAGTAGAAATTTTATTACTGAATTTTTCATATATGCCCCAAGTTTTTAAGCCATCCAAAAGATGTATATACTGAAAAACAAATTATTAGTTTTATAGTTAAAGAGGAAGTGTCAAGAAATATAACATAATAATGTTGCTTCTAGTTTCATTGGAACTATCTAGAAAATTACAAATGTGTGAATTCATTGCTATCCAACTGTAGAAGTTATTGAAGGTTAAACTTTGAGGGCAGAATGATATAATTTCAAATGTCCTATTCCTTTGTCATTTACAGTATTTAACTTCCAAGACCAAAACAAAGCAGAAATAAAGGGAGATCTCTATAAATTCATTACACTTAAAAATAATTTTCTAATTAAGTTTTTAATGTCTGCTTATCCAACTCTCTTTTTTTTCCCTTTCCTTTTGAGTGTCATAATTTTCTATCAGAAGTTATTTTCTCCGAAAAGTGTTAAGGCAAGAAAATTCCTTCATTAAAGATTTAGTTTAAGAATATCATAGTATTAGATTAGTTTAAAATTTATAAAGTTAGTTTTTGAATATTAGGAGCATTGAAATAATTCACATCTCATATAAAATAAAATGGCATGCTACATGCCCCTTAATTTTCTATTCTGCTGTTGTTTCCAATTTCCCCAGGTAGAATATGCTTTAGTGTTTTTCACCACCATCTGAAAGTTTGACTTATGCATCATCTAGGTGCAGTAATGAATAAGAACTGACATCAAATATCAATATTATTGGCCCAGCTAAATGGTAATTGACATCAAGTTGGATTGCTGAAGAAGTAAACAAAATTGAAATTTTTTTGGCGTGTAAGTACTGCCTGACATCATTTGTCCTTCAGAGGATCAATGGCTGCATGACCTAAATGTTGTTTGTATTTCTTTATATAAAATGGCCAGAGACTGATACTAAGTACATTCCATTTGAGTTTGGATAACAAACAAAGTTGAGAAAATCAGATATTGAGCTTGTTTTACTAAAATGGAGAGAGTATAATTTTTTTTTCACTAGGCAATTACAGGTATTAGTATATTTCATGATTTAAATAAAAGGTAATGTGAATTAATGCATTTATGTACACATACTGGCAACTTAGGAAAAGCAATTAATCTATATCAGATCAAATTTAAAACACTTAAGTGACTAATTACTAAATGGTATATTCTGATATGAAAAAAAAAATCTCCTACTGAGATTTATATCCATTTTTTTAGTAGGATTCAGCTCAAGTTTAGTACAAGTGCTTAGTTTTTATTTGGAATAGCTTTAGAATTCCATTTTTTTTTAATCTCTGTTAGAGTACAAAATGTATATTGCAGATTTATGGTTATACTACTGATATTATGTTAAACACAATTGAATTATGGGACATAAGAAACTTATCTTATGTGTTTGTGTGTATTCTTTTATTTACTGTTACTTATTTGAATGCAAATGGATAAAAGGACTGTTAGCTTTATGAAAGAGAAGGAGAAGGAAAAGGAGAAGAAGAAGAAAGAGGAGGAGGAGGGAGGAGGAGGAAGGAGGAGGGAGGAAGAGTGATAATAATAGCATTTTCTAGTTGTCAGGCACTATGTTAAATACATTTCATGTATAATCTAACACTCACTGTTCTTTTTATCATTCATTTTCAAAAAAGAACTGAATGATTGCTCAAGATTATATATCTCATGACTGGGAAAATCAGGATCCAAAAGTATAATTGAAATTTGGTAATTTTCCAGTGTCCCAAAGTCATAGGAAACGATGATTCTATAGAGGCTTTCTAAGGAGCAACTAATCTATCCTGATAATAAAATATGTTTAGCTTGCAGTCCACAGAATTTGGAAGGCTAATAAAATTGAAATCAATAAGATGCAATGATACAATGCTGTAATTAATTCTTTGTACTTTCATTTGTTCAGAACTCTGCATCCATTCACCATATTTTTGAACATTAAAAATATAAAATAAACTATACTAGATTTTAGAGATATTGAGTCAAATAAGATTTTAAAATGTTCTTTTTTTCATTTCTTTTCACTGCATTCCAATTTAGAAAGATTTTTTTTTCCCAAAAAGTAAACAGTCAAAAAGTCCCAAGAAAGTTGTGAACTATGACTGATCTCCTGCTTCTGTGAAGGGATGAATAGGGTGACACTAAGATGGTAAGAGCTGGATAAAGGAACCAGTTAAGATGAAGGGAAAGCAAGAGTTTTATTTTTAACATGTTAAAAGAAGAGATATTATAGATATTCAGGCTGAGAAGCAAAATAGCTTATGATAAGTGTAATGATGATGATCCAAGTGGGACCTACTTGGAAGTCATCACATGTAGGCAAAAGTCACAGGTTTGAATGAAATGATGTGAAAAGAAAATGTGCTAAAAAACAGGATTTAAGATTGAGCCTTGACATTGTTTAATATTTAGCAGTCAAGAGATAAAGAAGGATTCAGCACAGTAGATTGAGAAGCAATGACCATGGAGATTTTACTTCTTAGGATTCATGAAGAATTTTTTTAAGTGATTATGAAAAGTAAAACCTGATAATAATGGAAAATTAATCAATGGATGTAACAATATGAAAATTAAGAGCAGTTTCAGTGGAGTTTTTGACTTGGAGTTCATACTTTAATGGCTGAAGCAAAGATGATATAGGAAATTTCAGGGCAACATGGAGGAATAAGATAATGAAAAAATAACACTGTCATTCAAACTTCAAAGAAATTATGGATTAAAAAGTGAAAAAAATTAACATATATCTAAACTCAAAAACAGACAAAAACAAAACAAAAAACAATGAAACAAGGGTCGGCAAATTTAAAAAGAATCCAACAGAAATTCTATGGATCATAAATGTAGTAACAGAAATATAAAACCTCAATAGAGAAGTGTCTGGGTGGCTCAGTCAGTTAAATGTCCAACTCTTAGTATCAGTTCAGACCATGATCTCACAGTTGTGACTTCAAGTTCCACATCAGGCTCTGTGCTGGCTGTGTGGAACCTGCTTGGGAGTCTCCCTTTCCTTCTCTCTCTGCCCCTCCCTCCCCTACTCATGCTGTCTCTTTCTCAAAAAATTTTTCACATATATTTCATAGATCTGTTACTAAAAGCAATTTTAAATAAGTCTAAATTTATAAAATGAAACTATTAAGAATATGTGAAAGTAAGAAAAGTAAGGCAGCAAGTGATTGAGAGATGGAATGTCAAACATTTTTTAAAAAATGGGAAATTTTGGAGCAGGTTTATATACAGATAAAAATACTCTTATAGGAAGGGGGAAAGAAAGAAATAACTGTAAATGTAAACTTATGAAGAGAGTGAAAGAAGAACGGGACATGAAATTTATTGTACAATCTAAAATATTAAAATATCTTAGAGGCTGACAACTCCTTCTATGATTACTGAAGGTGAGACAGTGACAATGCCTGGAGATGCCCATACATTTAGAGATGTAGTAGTAGGAATAAGAGATTTCTTCTCTGAAGGCTTTTATTTTATCATAAAAGAATGAGTCAAGGATATAAGAAGAGGGTTTGTGGAGGAGAGGGAAGTGGGAGTATGAGGATATTTGAGGAAAAGGTATGAAAGTAATCTAAGTGAATAGAAAAGTGAACACACTAAACAAATATATTTTAAATGTTCAGTAATAATGAGTGGTTATTTGTACTTTGGAGTCATAAATTTAAAGTTAACTTAAAGAAAGAGAAAAAAATAAAAAAGGCCCAGGTTTCCAGTTTAAGATGGAAACATAGGAAGACTCTGAACTCACCTTCTCCACAGACACACCAAATTTAACCTATTAATATAACAATTTCTACTGAAGAGGAACTTAGCCCTGACTAAATAGCTACTAAACAACCAAAGACAGAACAGCAAGATAATAGCAGGAGAGATGGAGACATGTCATGCTTTAAAAGGGTGACTATAGCCAATTTGACAATAAATTATATTTTTAAAATGAAATAAATCAATTAAATAAATGCCTGGAAGAATTCACCTGGCAGTGGTGGGGTGTGGCGCGGGATATGTTCAAATGTAAGTTACAAACTAACCAATCATGGCTTAAGCGAATAAATGGCTTATTTTTCCACATAAAAAAAAAAAAAAAAAGAGTAGCATATACAGCCACAGCTCGAGCCAGCCAGCAACAGCCACCACCAAGCACATGCAAGCTGCACAGGGGTGACCATACATAAGACAACTCCCTCAAGTTTAGGAGAAGTAGCCATTTTACTGCATCCATAGAAACAAACACAGAAAGTCAAACAAAATGAGGGAGACACAGGAATATTCTCCAAAAGAAAGAACAAGAAAAAAAACCTTAGTAAGAGAATTAAATGAAACAGAAAGAAACAATTTGCCCGATAAAGAATTGAAAGTAATGATCATAAAGACACTCACTGGGCTGGAGGAAAGAATGGAATAATTCAGTGAAAGCTTCAATAAAGTGATAGAAAACATTAAAAAGAACCAGTCAGAACTGGAAAATACAATAAATGAAATAAAAACACACTAGAGGGAATCAACAATAGATTAAGGATGCAGAAAAAACTATTGAAAGAGCAGACCTAGGCCGGCTGACTCCATTTTGTTCTGTGCCCTCCATCTTGTTCTGTATCCTCCATCTTGAGTGACTATGTCCCTGACATGGCTGCAGAAAGAAATTCTCCGCTCAAACCTCAGACCACGCCTCCTCCCCTTGAGTAACTTCCCGATCAAACCACGCCCGGCAACAGGACTCTGACCCTTCCCCAGCCAATCAGCTGAGGACATGACCATTACCTCACCAACTACCCCTAGACCCCTATAAAACCTTTGTGCTTTTGAAACTTGCTCTCTCTCTCCGGTATCTCACCCCTGTGTCGGTGCAGGTAGGGGATTGAGCTTGAGGTAGCTCGAGCTTTGCAAAAGCTTTGCTTTTGCATTGGACTCGGCTCCCTGGTGGTCTTTGGGGATCACGAATTCTGGGCATAACACTGTCAGCAATCTGGAAGGCAAGGTAATGGAAAGCACACAAGCTGAACAGCAAAAAGAGAATTAAAAAAATTTTTTTTAAATGTTTATTTATTTGAGAGAGAGAGACAGAGTGCAAGTGGGGGAGTGGCAGAGAGAGAGGGAGACACAGAATTTGAAGCAGGCTCCATCCAGCCTCTGAGCTGTCAGCACAGAGCCTGACATGGGGCTTGAACTCATGAACCCTGAGATCATGACCTGAGCTGAAGTCTGGCACTTAACAACCGACTGGGCCACCCAGGTGCCCCGAAAAGAATTTTTAAAAATGAGGGCAGATTAAGAGATATCTTGGACAACATCAAGCAACAAACATTCACCTTATAGGGGTGAAGAGAAGAAGAGAGAGAAGAAGAAGAAGAAGAGAGAAATAAAGATGTAGAAAACTTATTTGAAGAAATAATAACTGAAAACTTCCTTAATCTAAGGAGAGAAATAGACATCTAAGTCCAAGAACTACAGAGAATTCCAAACAAGATGAATTCAAGGAAGTCCACACCATAGCACATAATAATTAAAATGTCAAAAGTTAAAGATAAAGAGAATCCTAAAAGCAGCAAGAGAGAAACAAAAAGTTACTCACAAGAGAAAAGCTTACAAAGCTATCAGCTGACTTTTCAGCGGAATTTTGCAAGCCAGAAGGGAGTGACATGATATATTCCAAGTGCTGGAGGAAAAAAAAACTACCACCAAGAATACTCTACCCTTCAAGGTTATCATTCAGATAAGAAGGAAAGATAAAGAATTTCCCAGAAAAATAAAAGATAAAGGAGTTTATCACCACAAAACGTTTTACAAGATATGTTGAAGAGATTTATTTAAATGGAAAATAATTGGCCATAATTAGACCTAACAAAAATATGAATAAAAAGATGTAAAATATGACAACATATACATAAAATAGAGAATGGAGTAAAAAGGAAAGAGAAAGGGGAAAGAAAACACATTCATTTAGATTGTGTTTGAACTTGAATGATCATCAAATTAATATGAATGGCTATTTACTTAGAATGTTATATATGAGACTCATGGTAATCCCAAACCCCAAGCCTATGATAGATACACAAACAAATAAGGAGAAAGATAGCCAGACAAAACACTATAGATATTCACTGATCACAAAGAAAGAGAACAAGAAAAGAAAAAGGAAAAAAGAACTACAAAAACAACAAGAAAATAAATTTTAAAAATGGCAATAAGTACATACCTATCAATAATTACTTTAAATGTAAATGGCCTAAATGCTCTAATCAAAATAGAGTGGCAGAACAGATATAAAAACAAGGCCATCTATATTCACCTAGAGGAGACTTATCTCAGACCTAAAGATGCATACAGACTGAAAATGAAGGGATGGAAAAACATTCACCATGCAAATGGAGGGGAAAAAAACCTAGGTTATCAATACCTGTACCAGACAAAATAGACTTTAAAGCAAAGACGATAACAAGAGACACAGAAAGACATTACAGAAAGTTAAAGGGATCAATCTAACAAGAGGATATAACAGTTGTAAATATGTACCCAACACTGGAGCACATAAATACATAAAGCAAAGATTAACAGATATAAAGAGAGAAATAGGTGGTAATACAATAATAGCAGGGGACTTTAAAGTCCTATTTTAATACTTTAAAGTATTATTACTCCACTTACATTGAAAATCAATAAGAAAACAATGTCATTGAATGACACATTTGACCAGATGGACATAACAGATATATATAGAACATTCCATTCAAAAACAACAGAATATGCATTCTTTTCAAGTGCACATGGAATCTTCTTCAAAATAGATCACATATTAGGCCATAAAGCCTCAATACCATGCCATGCAACTTTCCCAACTACAATGGTATGAAACTAGAAATAAATCACATGAAAAAAAACTGGAAAAAAAATACAAACATGTGATTAAATAAAATGATACTGAACAATCAATGAGTCAATGAAGCAAGAGAGGAGTAATCAAAAAAATACATGGAGACATATGAAAATGAAAACACATTGGTCCAAAATTTTCACTCATGATAAAAACTCTCAAAAAAAATCAAATAAGGAACCATATATGGAAATCATATATGAAAAACCCATACTTATCATTCTCAATAGGGAAAAGCTGAGACAACCTACTGAATGGGAGAACATATTTTCAAATGATATATCCAATAAAGGATTATCCAAAATATATAAAGAACTTCCACAAATTATCACCAAAAAAACCCAAACAATCTTACTAAAAATGGGCAGAAGACCTGAATAGATATCTCTAGAAAGAAAACATACAGGTGGTAAACAGATACATGAAAAGATGCTCAACTTCACTAATGGGAAATGCAAATCAAAGCACAATGAAATATCATCTATATCTGTTAGAATGCGTAAATCAAGAAGACAAGAAACAAGGCAAGTGTTGGCAAGGATGTGGAGAAAAGGAACTGTTTAGAAATACTATATGATCCAATAATTCCACTACTGTGTATTTATCCAGGGAAAACCAAGACACTAACTCCAAAAGATATATGCACCTCTATGTGTATTGTGGTATTATTTAAAATAGCCTAGACATGGAAGCAATCTAAGTGTCCATCAATAGACAAATGGATAAGGAAAATGTGGTGTACACACACACACACACACACACACACACACACACACACACACACAGTGGGATATTACACAGCCATAAAAAAGGATGAGATCATGCCATTTGAGACAACATAGATGAACCTGGAGGGGATTATGCTAAGTGAAATAATTCAGACTGAGAAAGCCAAATACCATATGATCCCATTCATAAATGGAATGTAAAAAAAATGAGTGAACAAAAAGCAGAATCAGAACTATAAATACAGAGAACAAACTCATGGTTGGCCAGAGGGGAAGAGGATGAGGGGTTGGGCAAAATGGGTGAAGGATAGAGGAAGATACAGGCCTCCAGCTATGGAATGAGTAAGTCATGGGAATATAAAGCAGAGAATAAGGAATACAGTCAAAGACATTTTAACAGTGATGTAACAGGACCAATGGTAGCTATATTTGTGATAAACATAGCATAATACATAAACCTCTTAAATCGCTAAGTTGTTCACCTGAAACTAATGCAACATTTTCTGTCAACTATATTTAAAAAAAGACAACCAGAAAGCAACCAATTTGATGGTATAGTATATTAAAATCTCCCACATTTTTATTTAATTTCAATTTTAATTTTTTAAATTAAAAAACACTTTTTTAATTTAAAAAAATATTTAAATTATTTATTTATTTTGAGAGAGACAGAGAGAACATGAGTGAGGGAGGGACAGAGAGAGAGGGAGAGAGAGAATCCCAAGCAGGCTCTGTGCCATCAGTCAGTGCAAAGCCTGACAAGGGGCTCAAACCCGGGAAACTGTGAGACCATGACTTGAGCTGAAATCAAGAGTCAGACACTCAACCAACTGAGCCACCAAGGCACCCCAATTCTCTTGCATTTTTAAATCCTTTCTGTACAGGCTAAAGAATGTAGATTTTCCAGGTATGTAATATAGAGGAAATTAGTTCAAATTGAACTAAAGTTCTTTGCAATGGAACTGACAGAATGGCAACTGAAGAACCTAAGCTGGGGTAAAATGATAAAGTGAAGGCAGAAAGGGTGATAAGAAGGTGAGTGAGATTTTAACTGATTAGACCTCTCAGTCAGGGAGAGAAAATGTTGTACTGGATTTACTTAAGACCTGGAAAGACAAATAAGCTTTCAGAAAAGCATGCTTCTGAGATTTTGGATGCAATACATTTACAGTTAATGACTAAGGTATTCAGAGTCTGACTTCTGGAACATGTAGCTGAGGAGAAAAAGGGTGTTGGAGAAAATGTGGTCAAGGAAGTACGTGGTCAGACTATCTCATGGGCCACATAGGTAGAGAAAGAGTGATTCAGGAACTGTAGTCTTCAAAGAATGAAGGAGAGTGCCTGGGAGATTCTCAGCAGTGAAATCTATTCAAGCGGTCAATCTGCTTTAGGATTTCAGTGGGATGCTGGTGTATTTTGAGTTTAAAAGATTTCATTTGATCCATGAGCCCTCACTTAATTCTGGAAGTCAATTTTTTCCTTGATGACCCTTAAAATGAAGCTAACTTAGACTATACTTCTTTATGGTAGGAAGTGCAGGGTAAGATACTTAGGGATAGAATGCAGACTGGACTTAATCTTTTCCCATACCTTTATGTTTTATGAGTTCTTTGGCTTTTTGATGTTTTCATTTTGATTTTATGGCCATTTTGACATACAGAAGGTGTTATATTTATTTCTGTTATTGATAGACCTTTCAAGCCAGCAGGTTTTCCCTTATTACTTAGACTTTCATTTCCAGAGAGTTATGTTTGTTCCTCAATCTGAGCTCATTACCCCTCCCATCTCTCATATACCCTTCACTACCATTCTCCATATACATAGTCAGCCAATTCCCCTAAAATCCCAACACTTCCTTTATCTTCCTCGCTTAAATTGTGACCCTGAATATCATCCACAATTACCACTTTCCTTCTAGATCTCTTACCCTCCACATGACTCAAGGTCAACAGATGGAGTAGGTATCTTCCTTGGTACAAATTCCTTAAACCCATTTTTCTCTTATCTATTCAAAACTTCAGACTGCTGTAAAGATAACACTGATTGACTTCATGTTCCTTCACCTCCATTCTTGGCAGCTACAGCTTTCACAGCATTATATATGTGGAAAACAAGTTAGAATTTGATTTGTCTTCTACTAAGGCTATATACAATGTTATCCATTTTTGAACCAGAACATCCATATTTTATTTAATTGCAATAAAGACACATACCTCTATATTTGGAAAATCAATATAACAATATTTGAATTAATACAACAGGTTAATTAGAAGTAAGAATAGGACTTGAGGTAAGTCTGAAGACTTCTCTTTCTAATTAAAACCCTATAATTACTAGAATTGTCTTTGATCCTGTACAGCCTTCCAATTTTGTTCAACAATGAGGTTAAATTCCTAGCTTAAATGTGTGAGGTGGAGGTAAATACTCCCAAGGAAAGATACATTGGTATTCTAATAAAGTTGATTTATAGTGTTCACCTGACTTCATCAGGCAGGCACAGCAATAGCCACACTGGCTACCTGCCTTTGAAAACAGCTGGAAACAGCCACGGAAAGATAAGGACACCCACCCTACCATGCCATCCCTCTAGGGAAATGCAGCAAGAGCTACTAGAAGGCCTGATGGAATCTCCACTCAGGTCAGACTACTTCTTGGAAAACTGAAGGTAGAGGACACTCTGATAGGGATACCCTGCTCATTTTGTTGCTGTTTTATATATATATATATACATATATATATATATATATATATATACACACATATATATGGTTTTGTGTTTAACGTACATTGAATTTTCTATTAATAGTTTTTCAGCAATTACTGTCAATTTTTAAAATTTTTGTTTTGCTTTACAAAATGGATTTAGTAGAAAGCTTTCATAGTTCCTTAAAATGTTTCCTTAAACAGATTACTTTAAAAAGCAGTTTTAAAAAATATCTATTTCCAATAGAAAAATCAGTCAGAAATAAAGACATCATAGCCCTAATAATATAACATAGAAACACAGTTCAATTTATGTAGAGTTTTAGGACCATAAATAACTATCGTATGTTGGGTGTTTGTTTCTGCGTTTCTTGGTTGCTAGCTAGGTAAAACTGAATTTTACATTTATGATTTCTGCTCAGAAGTTTAAAATGTAGAATTTACCTAAAACTGTGTTTACGTAAATAGCTAAATACATTTTTAACTAGTAATGCAATTTGAATACATATCCCTGAAGGCATCAAACAATTAGCAAGTCTAATTCTAAATAATTCAAATCTCTGCCTGCTATATATGCACTGTATAATTCATTTATTATGACAGCTTTGTCTGATGGTTTATTTGAATGGGAACTGTGTCACAATGCCATGTCCTTGAGTAAAAGTCTTTGTGCTCTTTCTGTCACTACTACCTCCTAAACTTTTGATATTCTTTGGCAAGTATGTGAAATAAAACCGTTTCCAAAACAACTGACGTATGTGACCAAAAATTTCACTTAAGAGTGTCAGTCATCATAACAAAATATCATTTCCTTAATAGTTATTAAACATTTATAGCAAAGAAGAGATAAAATAATGGAAGCATTTCATGAGGCTTAGGGATGTTGATTTGGAATAGTGTGGTAATAGTCCTTTGGTATGGACAAAGATGTATAAACAAAAAGAGGTTAGCCACTTTGCTATCGGACATCTGGGCCTCATATTCATCATCTTGCTTTTGAATTATGTATACTTAATGCACATCTTCCTTGGTTGCTAAATAAATAAATTTAATTTGGCTATTTCTATATTTATTAATTTTATTATTTGAGATGTTAAATGGTATGTCTTTTTTAGCTATGTTATTGCTTACCAAAAATAAAATGCCTAACTCACAAAATAATTTATTTCCATTTAGCTTCCATTTACTTTTCTTAGGGTATGTAAAGCTGTAAGCTGTTTAATAGATTTTTAGCATAAATATCCTTATATCATATGGGTTCATAGTGTTTAAATGGCTCCATAATTCTGCTAAAAATAAAATTTTACTTGGTACCTAGAACTAATCCATAATATATTGGCTCAATAGAGTCAATTAAATGGAAATCCCTTACTAAGATGAATTTGTTAAAATATAATTGTAGTTGAGCCCATCACTAACATTCCAGGTGTCATTCACAGTGACACCAGCACAATTTTAGTTGGAGCAAACAACATTCCGTTAGAAGAAATAATCTTTAGCGAGCATTTTTCTTCTGTCTAAAAGAATAATAACAGCATGATAGCATCAGAATTTTGACAACGCTGTCATTTTGAAGTTAGAAGTAGGTAATCTATCAGATTAATTTTTTAGCTAATTGGGAAAGAAGAGGGATATGGAATTAAGATTCACACTCTATTGGGAATTTAGAGACAAAGTGAAATGTTAGCAATAATTAAATCATAGAGTTTGAAAGGATTTGAGAGGTCATCTATCAGTCAAATAGCTTTCATCTGAGAAAGAACAAACTTAAATCATCCTTCCCTGAGTACTATCTGCACCCTTTTAGCTTAGCAACTCAAAGCAGTGTTTAACAGTCTTCCTAGTTGGTGAAATCATCCTGATATCTGAATGCCTCAAGCTTGTGGATAAACACTTTTGCTATGTCATCAGTTTATATGAAGAAAGATATATTTGAAACCTTTCAATGAGCAATTGAAAAACTGTCAAATCAAGGTTGCTCTGTTCTAACCTGAAGGAAGTCTATTTTTCTTTGACGGCTTTTTTATTCTTGGGTTTCCATTCAAGCATTTTCATTATTTTTATGATTCTACATTAATATTTACAAGTCTATCCTGCTTACTTTTGTGAAGCTCATATTAGACAAGACACTTTAAAAAATGTGTTTAAGTGGAGTAAGTATAGTAGAATTCCTCGTCATTCCTCCCACTGTATATTGTACATGTGTGTTTTAAACTTCTGCAACCCAGACTATATATTTTTTCCACTGCCATAATTAATCCCTAGCCTTGTTCTCTTCACCCTGTTAACTTACCATCCCCCCACCCCTGGGACTTTGTTTCAATACAGTTAACTTGTATATATGAAGTATTAAAATAATTTATCCAGAGAACTGAACTCACCCTAGGAGTGAAGGTGGCATCATTGACAGAATGCATATGACCATAAAGTGATTGTTCACAGTTACCCTAGGAAGACAAAGCAGAAATAAAATCAAATAAATTTCTCCAAATATGTGACAAAAATCAAAAGATAATTAATTTTATTTGGTTTAAAGTATTGTTTAGTCCAATAATGAAATTATACATTCTCATGATAGAAAATGTTAGCTTTTGCTATCAGCTACCATTCAAAATCAGACATGGCTGTGCTGGTAAGTGTGTTATACATGCTGGTCTATGGACTGAAATTCAAGTATCCTCACTTTTATGCTACTGAGCTGGTGGTGAATTCTCACTATGTGAGAATTAGCATAGTTTTCAAGCCATGGGGTCAACGTTTACAGAGGTTTCTTGTTTTTACCTCATTTCCATCACAGCTAAGTATGTAGGGTTCTTTTGTTTGTTATGGAATACAAGATCACATTTTAATTCCTGAATTTTGAAAGTTTATCATTAATATCATTACATGATAAAAATGTTATAACGCATGTAAATTCTTTTTAACACAAAATAATCATTTGTTTTATGAACACTATACTTCACATCTATCCATTCAGGTCATCTTTTCCAAACAATAACTAAAATTATTAGCCACAAAAATTCCCAAACTTCAGTTTAAATTATCTCAAGAAAATTTGGCTCACAACAGATTACATGGGGGATTTTAATATGGGGACTTTTAATTTTGACACCAATGTTCAAAAGACATTCTTAATTATCTTATGGAAATAACACAAATTTTGTAGAAGAACCAAAGAAAGTCATGTGTGGAATATTGTTTGTATAATCTTGTTATGGGCTAAAATTCAGATGTAATTGAACAATGTATTCATTCAACAAATATTTTTGAGCAGTTAATCTATGTCAGGCACAAAGAACCTTGAACATAAAACATAACATAAAACAAAGCACCTTGTCTTCATCCACCCTATATTATAAGGGGATAGGGTGGGAATAGATATTTTAAAAAGTATAAAGTGTGTTTGTGGAGATCATAAGTATTGGGAAAAAAAAAAAGAAAAGTCAGATAGGGTAAGGGGTATCATGAGTTTTGGGATTGAGGGGTTAAGAGCAAACCAAATTATCAAGGGAATGATATGGTTTGACTACATTTAAAAAGTAAGGTTTGAACAAAAATTGAAGAAAGCCAAGCAGACATCAAGAGAAAAAGAATTCCAGGAAGAAGGAAAAGGTAAAGCAAATGTCTCAGAGATAGGAGTTTTTACATAGTGTATTTCTAGAACAAAGCAGCCAATGTGGCTGGAGAGAGGTCAATCAGGAGAACAGGCTTATTAAAAGGCCTCATCTCCTCTCATTCACTACCTGGTATTTACTTAGTCCTAAACCCATTTACTGCTGGTTGAAAGACTACAGAAAAGATTACAAAATGAGATATGGAAGAGTATTATCATCATGTCTCCTCATTGCTATAGGACATCCATGGAATAGTTTGGAACTAAGAAAAGTTAGACAGGCTTTATAACTAAGCTCTGTTTAGTCCTATTACTGTTGTGTTCACAAAGTTAAATTTCAAATATTTATTTACAGAATTAATGCTTGCTGTTAATCCCTTTTCACAGAATGCAAAATTTCCCCACATGAATTTAAATTTCACAAAAATATGTTGAAACATCTTGGTACTCTTTCCAGATCCCCCTGCCCATGTTATTCTGGTTCAATTATCTTGATAGTGTTACAACTTTAAACCAATTATGCTGAGAATTTCGAATTCTCTAAATACCCAAAGTAGAAATAAATTACTTACAAAGCCAAAATGGCAAAGTAAAGTAAAGTTATAATTAGCTTTAATATATTGTCTTAGGAACTTTTATAGTTAATTTTCTTTGAGAACTAATATCCTATATAGTTGTATAATATTATACTTGCATAGTGAGGGTATGCAAGTATAATATTATACAACTATAATTAGCAAATATTATACACTTTAATATACTTTAATATATACTTTAATATATACTATAATATTATACTTTAAATTAGCAAAATGTTTTTTTTTTTTTGCATTAGTAAAAGTTTTACATTTGATGCTCTTCTAAAGTGAGAATCTCTAAACTATTTGATTAATTGTTAAGGAAAATGGAGTTCTCTGATTCAAATCCTGAATGCCAAGTTTTAATTCAAAGTAGAATCTCTAAGGCACTCTTGAAAAGCCCTGGAAATATGGGGTTATAATGGAAATGCTGACAGACCACATTTGTGCTGCTATAACAAAACCTGACTTGAAGATAAATGTTTCATGAATTAGGAAAAGTTAAAAAAAGCTTTTCTATCCAGCTTTGTTCCCAAGATAAAAGTGAATCTACTCTTTTTGTGGAAGAGGGAATATGTAGGTTACTAATATTCTAGTCTGCAAACAGCCTTAATCAAAAGTAATACCCAAATCGGGATAGTAAAATTTGGAATATCTTCTTTGATGAATTCTTGTCAGAATTGTTTTCTTTCAAAGAAGTGGAAAAAAATGTAAGAGTGAAGAGTCTTATAAGAAAAAAGCCAAAACAAAACAAAACAAAAACAAAAAAAACACATGTGACCCAACATGTCATTGCACCAGTATTTAATTCTCTCGGAGAAGCTGTGTGCAGTGATGATTGCTATCACTGGCCCTGGGGATAGAAACGTCTGGGACTTAATTCTTGTATCTGCTACCTAATAGCAGTGTGACCTTAAACAAATTGCTTCACTTCATTGTGCTCCAATTGCCTCATTTAATTCTCCAAACAAACCTATGGGTTAAATACCGTTACCGTGCCAATGAGGTAATGATATTTAACCTATAGGTTTGTTTTGAGAATTATATTGGAAAAATGCATGTGAAATGTTGATGGAGTGCCTAACACAGAGTGACAGCCTGACAAATATTAGCCCTGAACTTGCAACATAGACCACCGAAATGCTGATGACTTTCAAATAATCTATGCCCTTAGCTCTCCTGCCTTCTTAAATTTCCCAACAAAGAGTAGTAGAGGCATTGGTGCTGCCTTTTCTATTTGTCTGTCAGATTCACTCCCCATGTGGCATTGTCCTACTCTGTGCCCTGCTCTCTACCAACAACATCGCTTTGTGCACTCAAGCTCTTGGGTGTCTGGTTGGATTCATCCAGAGGGAAGCATCAATAGGATATGAAAGAGGAGAAAGATAAAGAGGACAGATAAATGACCACTTTACCTCTCTTCCTGTTCAGCTGTGATTTTGTCACTGGTCCTGTTTTCTACCTAATTCCACTACTCGTGTTATGTGGGTCCTTGGCCATGACTATATCTCCAATGTGTCCAGTAATGCTCTCCTTGCCCTGCCCCTTCAGACTTCCCATTGTTGCTAACTCTTGGTTGCTGTGTTTGGTCCCTTAATCCCATTCACATCTCTGTAAACATTCAACTTGAGTTTACTTCATGTATCATCTGTTTCCTGCTAGTGATGCAGCATGTCAGACATAGTATGCAAAAGCAGGCTTTTTTACTTACTATGTCTCAGCTGCCTAGCTTTACTCTGCCAAATCTTTCCCTCTAAGTAAGTGGCATCACCAGTTGCTCAAACAAAAAACTTTAGGCATGGGGCGCCTGGGTGGCTCAGTCAGTTAAGCATCGAATTTCGGCTCAGGTCATGATCTCACGGTTAGTGGGTTTAAGCCCTGCATCGAGCTCAGTGCTGACAGCTCAGAGTCTGGAGCCTGCTTCAGATTCTGTGTCTCCCTCTCTGCCCCTCCCCTGCTCGTGCTCTGTGTGTGTCTCTCTCTAAAATAAATAAACATTAAAAATTAAAAAAAAAAATTAGGCAATAAAAAAACCCTGAGAATTAGAATACTTATCTTTCTACCCCCACTCCCCTCCTTTCCCTCATCCAGCATATCACCTTCTTCAGCATAGATCCCTACTTTGCCTACCTCTGTCTCTCTTTACTATTACCACTCTGTGCAGGAAACCATCCATCATACGCAGCCCAAAGACAGCAGGAGCATCCTTATTGGTCTCCTTGCTTCTACTCTCACCCAACTTCCCATCTATTCCTCTCACAGCCAGTAGAGTGATCAATAAAACCTGGATCAGATCACACCATGCTCCTGCTAACAGCCATCTGAACATTACCATCGCTCAGAATAAATTCCAGACTCCTTCCACAGGTATTGGTAGCCAATGAATAGGCCACTCTGCTTTATTTCTTTCATATCATTCATCATTAACTAAAATTGCTTAAAAATCTGTCTCTTTGTTTGTTGTTAGCTTTCTCCCAATAGAATATAGCTCCACAAGAGAAACTTGTTTGAAACTTATTTGTCTTGTCCACCACTCTTATTATCCCCAGGGCCCAAGACAGCTGTGGTATAATTTGATAAAAAGTTGTTAAGTAAAAAAGTAAACAGTTACATGGAGATCACAACTGAAAATTGGAAAAAAAAAATCTACCCTCACCAGATATCTTATTTTTGGATACATATCTTGGTCTTCTTCCTAATATTTGTTTTGATTTTGGTTAATCATGACATGTAATGTGCACAGTCTTATTCCTCTCAACTCCTTTGTCATAACTTGGTTCCAACCCTGTAGCATATTTACACTTTGACTCTGCCAAGACAGTTGATGACTCCAGATGAAGGAGGCAACTTTACATTTTTTCAGTGCTCATTATGTGACTAAAGCATCTTGTGCTAAATTATTTACTTTTGTTATTACATTTAATCCTCACAGCAACTCAAGGGCATGGATCTCAACTCATCTAGAGATGAGAAAACAGAACACTAATCCACCACTGCAGAGATACAGAGTGCCAAAGGCAAGACAGTCGTAATTTCTCTTTATTGTAATCACAAAGTCATCTAACCAGTAATGTGAAAGAATTTGAAGAGAGAAGGTGGAGGCAACTTTTTAATGCCATTTTCAAAGCTAAATTTTTCCAATATTCTTTCTTTCTGGTGCACCTCCTGGTCCCCCTGTGCACCTCTTTGTCCCCCTGCGGTAGTGTGGGGCCACATAATAAGTTCTGGCCAAAGAGCTGTGAGTGTGAGAGGCCTAAGAAAATTAAAACTTAAAAGCTTAAGTTACAGGAAACTGAAACCTAACCAAGCTTAACCAGCTTGTTCCGCTTCTGTACAATTGCTTGGCGCGCCCATGTATTCCTGATCAATCATAGTTGCCTGGCACAACCATATATTCTTGATCAACCATTGTTACTTGGCACATCCGTGTATTTCTGATCAATCATAGTTGCCTGGCATATCCGTGTATTTCTGATCAACCATTGTTACTTGGCACATCCGTGTATGTCTGATCAATCATTATTGCTTGGCACATCCGTGTATTCCTGATTTCCCCATGACTTGTTTGTACCTGTCTATAAAAGGGGTGTAAAAACCTCTCTCAGGACCTCTCGGCGTCACCGCAACGAGGGCGCAGAGGTCCAGGTTCGAACCTGTAATAAATGACCCTTGCTGCTTAGCTTTGACTCTGGACTCTGGTGGTTCGTTTTTGGGGGTGTCTCAGACTCTGGGCGTTTCATTTGGTGCATTGGCCGGGAAGGCCCCCCCCCCCGCCAAACCCACCAGACCTCAAGTCAACGGGTCATTTCTGAGACCGATCGGTGAGTGAGCCGGCTCTGTCTGTGTCTGTGTCTGTGTCTGTGTCTGTGTCAGTTGTCTGTCCGTTTCTGGCTCTCCCGCGCGGGATCTGTATCAGTGACTGACCTAGCCCTGGTGGACGCGCTATAGGGAAGTCAGTCGGGACCAGTAGGAGACGTCCTCTGGCTCCCGTCTGGGGCACTATTTTGGCCCATCAGAACTCTTTGTTCGGGTTACGGACACCCGTTCTGTATCTGGTCTCTTCTCCAAGGCACTTTCTGTTTGCCGCCGCGCTTGCGATTTAACTTGTCTCCTCTCCCCTGCAGGTATATCCAACTCGCTTCCGGAACATAAACTAACTTGGCCCATTTATTTTTTTCCTATACAGTCTATGGGACAAAACCAGAGTACACCTCTCTCCCTTCTTCTAGCTAATTTCAAGGATGTTCAGGCTAGAGGCCATAACCTAAGCCTGGACATCCGCCGGTCAAGACTCATCACTTTCTGCCGGTCTGAGTGGCCCACTTTCGGGGTGGGCTGGCCTACTGAGGGCACTTTTTGTTTGCCTATAGTTGCCAAGGTAAGGGCCAAAACCCTCCAGCCAGGAGAGGAAGGCCACCCAGACCAGGTTCCCTACATCCTCGTCTGGCAAGATCTTATTGAGAACCCTCCACCCTGGATGTCCCCCTTCCTTTCCTCAGGGTCCTGTAAGATTCTCGCGGCCCGCTCCACTGGCCCAACCAAGCCGCGAACCCCCTCAGCACCCCTAAATCCCATATTGCCTGATAGCCAGGACCTACTATCCCTGGACCCTCCACCCTATCTACCCCCTCCCCTTGCACCCCAGGCCCTGCCCGCAGCGGCCGCCTCACCAGTTGCCCCGCTGGTTGCCCCTCAAGGGGAACCGGGGGGGCGGGAAGCGGCAGCTGTGCCAGAACCAGAAAGGCTACAGGCAGCGGCCGCACCAAGCCCTATTGAAAACGTAACCAACCATGAAGGGCCAGCCGGCCGAACTGCGGGCGCACGCAGCGTGAAACAAGCTCTCGCTTCCCCGACTCCACTGTAGCCTTACCCCTGCGGGAAATAGGACCCCCCGATGAAACGGGCAATCCCCGACTCCAGTATTGGCCCTTTTCCACCAGTGACCTTTATAATTGGAAAATTCAAAACGCTCGGTTTTCTGATAACCCTAAAGATCTTATAGCCCTCCTAGAGAGCATAGAGGCTGATTCACCCACCAGCCTACCTGGGATGACTGCCAACAGCTTTTGCGAATCCTGTTTACCACGGAGGAGAGAGAGAGAATTCAACTTGAAGCGCGGAAGCTGGTCCCCGGGGAAGACGGTCGACCCACTGTTAACCCTGACCTCATTAATGCAGCATTTCCCCTGACTCGGCCTGATTGGAACTACAACGTGGCAGAAGGTAGGGGACGACTGCTCATTTATCGCCAGACTCTAATGGCGGGTCTCCGGGCTGCAGCACGCAAGCCCACTAATCTGGCCAAGGTGTACTCGGTAGTACAAGGTAAGACAGAGAGCCCTGTCACCTTCTTAGAGAGATTAATGGAAGCCTTTAGGCAGTACACTCCCATGGACCCTGAGGCTCCTGAAAATCAGGCTGCTGTTGTAATGTCGTTTGTAAACCAGGCTGCCTCTGATATCAAAAAGAAACTCCAAAAATTAGAGGATTTAGAAGGAAAACAGATCCAGGATTTACTCCGCATTGCTCAGCGAGTATATAATAATCGGGACGCTCCAGAGGACAAGCAGCTCAAAGCTACCAGGGAAATGACTAAAGTTTTAGCCACCATAGTTCAAAAGGATCAAGGGCCCACAGGAGAACAGAAAACTTGCCCCCCTAGGCACCCCCTAGACAAAGACCAATGCGCCTACTGTAAAGAAAAAGGACATTGGATTCGTGACTGTCCCAAAAAGAAACAACTGCACTCGGGGTCAAAGCCATGGCAAACCAAAGCGGCCCCCATCCTATTTACCCAGAACTCAGAATAGGGGAGACGGGGTTCGGACCCCCTCCCCGAGCCCAGGGTAATCCTACAAGTGGAGGGGACCCCTGTGCAATTCCTCGTGGACACAGGAGCACAGCATTCAGTACTCACTAGCCCTCATGGAAAAATCTCTGATAAGTCCTCCTGGGTCCAAGGAGCTACAGGAACTAAAAAATATCCTTGGACCACCCAACGAACCGTGGATCTAGGGACAGGAAGGGTAACCCACTCCTTTTTGGTCATCCCAGATAGTCCCTGCCCCTTGCTGGGAAGAGATCTCCTCACAAAAATGGGAGTTCAAATTCACTTTCAGCCCGGAGGGCCTAAAGTAACTGACTCCCAGGACCAACCCATCTCGGTCCTCACCATACGACTGGAAGATGAATATCGGCTTCACCAAACTCCACCCTTCCCGGAACAGGATATTAGCTACTGGCTCCACTGGTGTCCCGGAGCCTGGGCAGAAACCGGGGGAATAGGGCTGGCAAAACATCGTCCTGCTCTATTCATAGAAGTTAAGCCAGGGGCCAACCCCGTGAGGGTCAAGCAGTACCCCATGTCAGCAGAGGCCAGGCTGGGCATTACCCCACACATCCATCATCTTCTCGACGTTGGAATCCTTAGACCATGCCATTCGGCATGGAACACCCCTTTGTTGCCTGTGCGCAAGCCTAATAGTGGAGATTATCGGCCAGTACAAGACCTAAGAGAGGTCAACAAACGGGTTATGGACATACACCCTACCGCGCCCAACCCTTATACTCTTCTCAGTACCCTCAGCCCAGACAAACGATGGTATACTGTTCTTGATTTAAAAGATGCCTTTTTCAGCCTGCCCTTGGCCCCCAAGAGCCAAGATATCTTTGCATTCAAATGGGCGGACCCAGAAAGAGGCATAAATGGACAACTCACCTGGACGCGACTTCCACAAGGATTTAAAAACTCCCCCACCCTATTTGATGAAGCCCTCCACGAAGATTTAAGTGAGTACCGGAAATTAAACCCAAATGTGTCTCTCCTACAATATGTAGATGACCTCCTTGTTGCAGCCGAGACCCGAGAAGCCTGCCTCGTGGGGACAAAAAACCTCCTACAGACGCTGGAGAACCTAGGGTACCACGCGTCCGCTAAGAAGGCCCAAATCTGCAAGCCTGAGGTAATATATCTGGGGTACTTACTAAAAGGAGGACAAAGATGGCTCACTGATGCTCGGAAAGAGACTGTCCTCCGCATCCCGCGACCCAACACGCCTCGACAGGTGAGAGAATTCCTGGGGTCTGCGGGATTCTGCCGATTGTGGATCCCAGGTTTTGCTGAAATGGCCAAACCCCTTTACGCAGTTTCTAAAAACCAACCATCCTTTGAATGGTCTGCGGAAGCTGAGCAGGCATTCCAACAGATAAAGAGAGCTCTCCTATCGGCCCCAGCTCTAGGACTGCCCGATATCTCTAAACCTTTCCACTTATATGTAGATGAGCACCAAGGCATAGCCAAGGCAGTGCTAACCCAGCATTTAGGTCCATGGCCCAGACCAGTGGCCTATCTCTCAAAAAAACTAGATCCTGTAGCTGCAGGATGGCCCCCTTGTCTCCGGATAATAGCGGCTACAGCCCTAATGGTTAAAGATGCCGATAAGCTGTCCCTGGGTCAAGAGTTACATGTCACCACACCCCACGCCATTGAAAGAGTACTCAAGCAGCCCCCCGATAGGTGGATGAGCAATGCTCGGATGGTCCACTATCAGGGACTCCTGTTAAATCCTTTGCGGATCACATACACCCCTCCCCGAACTTTAAACCCAGCCTCGCTGCTACCCGACCCTGACCTGGACTCCCCGCTCCATGACTGTGCCGACATCCTAGCACAGATCCATGGAACAAGGGAAGACCTACAGGACCGGCCATTACCTGATGCTGAGGTCACCTGGTTTACTGACGGAAGTAGCTTCGTCCATCAAGGACAGAGGTATGCAGGGGCAGCAGTGACATCTGAGACTGAAGTGATATGGACAAAGGCTCTGCCCCCAGGGACTTCTGCCCAAAGGGCAGAACTAATTGCATTAACCCAAGCATTAAAAATGGGGCAGGACGGCAAAGTGACTATATATACGGACAGCCGGTATGCCTTTGCTACGGCCCACATACATGGGGCAATATACCGTGAGAGGGGACTACTCACTGCTGAAGGCAAAGACATCAAAAATAAAGATGAAATTCTGGCCCTATTGGCCGCTATTTGGGCCCCTAAAAAATTGGCCATAGTACATTGCCCGGGTCACCAAAAAATAACTGATCCAGTCTCTCGAGGGAATAACCTCGCTGACCAGACTGCACGCCAGGTAGCACAAAACCTCATTCAAGTACTCCCTGCACAGCTACCAGACCCAGGGCCCCGAGATTTACCCCCACAGCCTGAATACTCAGAAGATGATCTTATTTGGATGCGCAAGCTCCCCATGACACAAGTTACAGATGGATGGTGGAGGGACTCTAGAGACCGCCTTATCCTTCCCGAAAAATTGGGCCACGCAATCCTGACAAAAATAGATCACTCTACCCATTTGGGGCCCCGAAGACTTCAGGATCTCTTCAGACAATCTCAACTGGTATTAAAAAATATCTCTGACCAGACAGAAAGGGTTGTGACAGCCTGTTCTACATGTCAACTCCAAAACGCGCACCCACATACCACAGCCCAAGGCCACCGAAAAAGAGGAACCATACCAGGAGCCCACTGGGAAGTGGACTTCACCGAGGTAAAGCCCGGCAGATACGGTTATAAATACTTACTAGTGTTCATAGACACTTTTTCAGGATGGACTGAAGCCTTCCCAACCAAGAAGGAAACGGCGCAAATAGTAGCCAAAAAGATCCTAGAGGAAATCCTGCCCAGGTATGGTTTTCCAGTCATGATAGGGTCAGACAATGGACCTGCATTTGTTTCTAAGGTAAGTCAGGGATTGGCTTCCGTACTTGGGGCAGATTGGAAATTACATTGTGCCTACCGGCCCCAAAGCTCAGGACAAGTAGAAAGAATGAATAGAACACTAAAAGAGACCCTTACTAAATTGACTATGGAGACTGGCGCTAATTGGGTAGAGTTACTCCCCTACGCTCTGTACAGGGTTCGCAACTCCCCATACAAGTTGGGCCTTACACCCTATGAAATCATGTTTGGCAGACCCACACCTATTATACCTAATCTTAAGTCAAACCTTTTCAATTAGACCGAGATAACAGCCTCTTGTCTTCTCTCAGGGCTCTACAGCGGGTTCATGAGGCCGTGTGGCCTAAACTAAAAGAACTGTATGAGACAGAGCTCCCACCCACTCCTCATCAGTATCGTCCAGGAGACTGGGTCCTCGTCAAGCGACACAGGCAGGAGAACCTCGAACCCAGGTGGAAAGGACCTTACCAAATCATCCTGACGACTCCCACCGCCATCAAGGTAGATAACCTCCCCACCTGGATTCACCACACCCACGTGAAACCTGTCGACCCGCTGTCTGACTTCGTGGGACACACTGATAAGAATATTACTTGGACTGTAAACCGGAGTAAGAAAAACCCCCTCAAACTAACCTTGCGCCGTGCCTCCCCTAAACATGTTCAAGATAGTAACCCTTGTCCTACTAGCCCTCAACCTTAAACTCCTAGAGGGAGGACTAAATGCCCCCGTTGACAAACGGAAATTGTATGAAGCTCTGTATGGGAGGCCCTGTGATTGCAGAGGTGGCGTAGTTAGAACCCTTACCCTGCCACATGGTAAAAGACTAATAGCCGGCTCTATAGGAAAGGGTAGTCACTATCAGCAAATATACACTCAAACCCAAGACTGTGGGACCACAATTGCTTACTCAACCCAGACCTATGATATCACAGGACCCCAAAAACAGCAGTGGTTATGTGTTGACAAACATAAACCCCTGCCCCCCACAGCAGAATGCCCTTGCTCTACTTTCCAGGAATCGATGCATAGTTCTTGTTATGACTCCTATCAGCAATGTATGGGGCCAGGCAATTCCACAACCTACTTTACAGCTATCCTACAGAGTGTCAGGGCAGCAAAAGCTAATGATAATAATATGCAACTTCAAGCTGGCTGCTGTGGCTCATTTGGAAAAGCCGTCTGCTGGAACCCACGAGCCCCCATACATGTGTCTGATGGCAGAGGACCCCAGGACACTGTCAGACAGATAGAAACGCAAGCGAAACTTAAAGAAATTGCAAAACACATGTATCCACAGCTTAATTACCACCCCCTAATTCTCCCTAGGCACGACCCTTATGAATTAGACCCTCAGACAATGTCTGTCCTAGAAGCCACTTTCTTACTCTTAAACATCTCTAACCCGAGTCTAGCCCAAGATTGTTGGCTTTGCCTATCCCGGCGGACTCTCCGACCCATCGCCATCCCCACTGAAATTAATATCAGCATAACCAATGACTGCTTACCTTCCTCCCTACTTGACCCCTTCCCCGTTCAATTCATTAGCCCATTCAATGCCTCGTGCTTTATAAATAACCTTACCTCCCAGAATGACAACATAGATGTAGGAATCGTATCCCTTGCCCAATGCCACCAGTACGTCATTATCAACTCCTCGTTATGCAGTACCAACACCACCGTTTTTGTCTGTGGAAATAACCAAGCCTACACTTATCTACCTCATAATTGGACTGGAGTATGTATCCTGGCCACCTTACTGCCAGATATTGACTTGGTTGCAGGAAAAACCCCCATGCCCATTCCTAGTCTAGATTTTGTAGCTGGCAGATCCAAACGAGCTGTGGCTGTTATCCCCCTCCTGGCAGGCCTAGGAATTACAGGCGCATTGACAGCCGGGACAGCAGGATTAGGAGTCTCTATACACTCCTATCTGCGACTTTCTCGGCAGCTAATTAACGATGTCGAAGCCTTGTCAGGGACAATCCAGGATCTGCAAGATCAGCTGGATTCCCTAGCAGAAGTGGTGTTACAAAATAGAAGAGGGTTAGATCTGCTAACCGCAGAACAAGGCGGCATCTGCTTAGCCCTACAAGAAAAATGTTGCTTTTATGCCAATAAATCAGGAATAGTTCGGACCAAAATTAAACAGCTCCAAGAGGACCTCGCACGCCGACGAAAAGAACTAGCCGAGAACCCACTGTGGTCAGCACTCCATGGGTTTCTCCCTTACCTTCTCCCCCTTTTGGGCCCCCTACTAGGCCTCCTCCTCCTTTTTACCATCGGCCCTATTATATTCAACAGAATAATGAACTTTATCAGAGATAGATTAAACACCATTCAGGTTATGGTCCTTAGGCCACAGTATCAGCTCCTTGACATGGAAAGCGAGCTTGATTAAGTAGCACTGTAGGACCCAAGATTGGGTCCTCAGGTACTTGAGAAAGGGGGGAATGAGAGGCCTAAGAAAATTAAAACTTAAAAGCTTAAGTTACGGGAAACTGAAACCTAACCAAGCTTAACCAGCTTGTTCCGCTTCTGTACAATTGCTTGGCGCGCCCATGTATTTCTGATCAATCATAGTTGCCTGGCACAACCGTATATTCTTGATCAACCATTGTCACTTGGCACATCCATGTATTTCTGATCAATCATAGTTGCCTGGCATATCCGTGTATTTCTGATCAACCATTGTTACTTGGCACATCCGTGTATGTCTGATCAATCATTATTGCTTGGCACATCCGTGTATTCCTGATTTCCCCATGACTTGTTTGTACCTGTCTATAAAAGGGGTGTAAAAACCTCTCTCAGGACCTCTCGGCGTCACCGCAACGAGGGCGCAGAGGTCCAGGTTCGAACCTGTAATAAATGACCCTTGCTGCTTAGCTTTGACTCTGGACTCTGGTGGTTCGTTTTTGGGGGTCTCTTAGACTCTGGGCGTTTCAAGTGAAAATGACATGTAACACCCCTCTCCTGGTCTTTCCAACCTGACTTGTATAGCACTTAACTAGAAGTACAATATCAAGGGATATCTTTTCCCTCTGGCAGAAACCAGAGCATTCAAGGTGCCTGCTAGATCATTCTGGATCCTAGGTGAGTCAGTGAGCAGAACCCTCCTTCTGTCATATGGAGGACATACACCCAGAGCAAGATATAAATGTTACAGTGGTTTGGAGGTTGTGTGTCACTGTAATACAACTTAGTCTCACCTGACTGACATAAACCCTATGCAGGAAGATTAGTCTTATGAAAAGCTTTTCTACTATTAATACCACCATGTGAAAAGTTGAAAACATATTAAAATAATACTTATTAGAAGCCTAATACTCAAGACAAAAAAAAAAGCTTAAAAACTTAAAAATCATAAAATAATCATAGAATAAAATCACAAATAGTCATAAACTAAGCACCCAAAAATACCATCATTAAAATCATTGAAGAGTGAATATTCACTAACTTATTTTCTTTTCATAAGGACTTATTTATTTGACCAATGGGTTCAATATTCTTTTGGAAAAAAAAAAAAAAAAACAGACTTGAACATATAAAGTAAGCCTCCCAACTCAGACTTTTTGACTTTGTTTTTAAACAGGCTATCTTTTAAAATATCTTTTTCGTGTGTTAAAGTGTCTTTAGTGGCATACAACATATAATTTACACATAGTAAAATGCACAAATCTTAGGGTCTTAGCTCAATAAATTTTTATCAAAACATAGAATTTTTAATCTATGTATGTATCTGTGTAACTGCCATTTAGATTAAGATCCAGATCATTTCTATCACTTCAGAGAGTTCCCACATGACCTTCTTAGTAAAAACATCCCCACATTTTTAAATTAAATTTATTTTATTGGAGAAAAGAAATCTAGGAACATAGTTGAAAAATTAAATAGTATAGGACATTATCCAGTGAAAAGTTAGTTTCCTATCTCAGGCCATCCCTAGATGCAACAACTGTAATAGTGTCTTTTGCATATTTCCTGGGACATTTTGTGCACATACATTCACTCGTCTTTACTGTGTCATGTTATCTACGTTAGTTCTTGCATAAATGAAATCACACTATTGAGCATTTTGTTAAGAGAGGTTGTATACTGTAGTGTTAAACAATGTGATACTGGATTAACATTGCAGGTTTTATTATTCAGTTCGTTGGAAAGTTATTGGTCATATCTCTCATTTATATAAAAACACCACACTAAGTACTTTATATACAGTAACTCTTTTAATCTACAGTACAAAACTCATAATACTTTAAATTCCCATTTACAGGTGGTGAAATTTTTGTAAAGATTAGCACAGTACCTACACAAATAATCTATACAGTTGTAGATTAATTTGTATTCTTTTCTATTTCTTGTTTTACTTATTTTTTGTTGGCCACTGAGATTAAAAAAAAATCACCACTCTTCTAGGAAAAGGCCCATTGTCATGGTAACAAACACCAGAACTAGTTTTAAACTTGTCTAATCAATTATTAACAGTTCCATAGCCCTGCTCACAAGTAAACAACCAGAACTGGTTTTAAAACTATCTAATTAATCAATGACAACTAACTTCTGTGAACACTTCTTGAAAAGCTAAATAGCATCAGACTCATGATTTGAAATTCAGCCAACTGGCCAAAGTTTCACTACAGTGCACATGTTCCCAAAGCTCATATTAACCTTCTTCTACCTTGATAAGAGACAAAAAGTAAGTCTCAATAACCAACACAAACTATTCTTCTAAGACCAACGTAACCCAGTCCTGCCTGTGTAACCAATACTATTCAAAGTAAATTGTCCACAAAAAATAGATATAAAATCAGCAATTGGATTGGCTTAATTAGGATAACTCTTCTTCATTGAAGTATATGATAAATTCAGTTTTTTGGTTTCAGGTATTGACTGGTGGTCTCCTTCTTTGACACCACAGAGAGGAGTAAGGACGTTTTGGTTTGCTAGGGCTGCCATAGCAAAGTACCACAGACTGGTAGCTTAAACAACAAAAATGTATTCTCTCACTGTTCTGGAGGCTAGATACAAGATGAAGGTGTTGGTAAAGTTAGTTTCTTTCTGAGGCCTTATCTTGGCTTGTAGAAGGCCATCTTCTTCTTATATCTTCACCTGGTCTTACCTCTGTGTGTATTTGTGCTCTAATCTCCTCTTCTTACAAGACCAACAGTCAGATTGGATTAGGGCCCATCCCAACAACCTCATTTAACCTTAGTTACCTTTTTAAAGACCCTATCTCCTTCCCATGGGGTGTGTGGGTGGCTCAGTCAGTTGAGCATCTGACTTCGGCTCAAATTCATGAGTTTGAGCCCCGAGTTTGGTTCGTGCTGAAAGCTCAGAGCCTGCCTCAAATTTTGTGTGTCTCTCTCTCCTTCTGCCTCTACCCTCACACTCTGTCTCAAATGTATACATTAAAAAAAATTTAAAAACCCTATTTCCCAATACATTTTGAAGTACTAGGGTTAAGATTTCAACATATGAATTTGAAAGGACATAATTCAGTCATACCAAAGGAGCAAGATATCTTTATTCTAATATTCATAAAATATCTTAGGAGTGCAATAGCTATTAGGGCATTAGCTGGTTGTAAAAATCAAACTGTAAGATTACTTTATAATGTTTATTGTACTGAATATAGAATTTATATACATTATATTAATGCACTTTGAGCTAATATGTAATCTCAGAATGAAAAGTTTAATTTTTTTTGATGTTTATTTACCTTTGAAGGAGAGACAGAGCATGAGGGGAGGAGTGGCAGAGAGAGAGGAAGACACAGAATCCGAAGCAGGCTCCAGGCTCTGAGCTGTCAGCACAGAGCCGGAGGTGGGGCTTGAACCAGTAAACCACGAGATCATGACCTGAGCTGGTTGGAGGCTTAACCAACTGAGCCACCCAGGAGCCCCTGAATTTTTATGTCATGCTTGAGCATATATCTAAACAGATGAATATTATCCATGTATATAACCTTAATGGTTAAGAGCACAAGGTCTGGAGTGACACTGCTTGAATTTGAATTTGGGCTTTGTCACTTATTACGTCCTTGGAATACTGTGAGCCTTAGTTTTTCATCTGTAAAATAGAAATAATAAGAGTATCTTCTTGATGCTGCCATTGTGAGGATTTAAGTTAATTCATATAAAATGCTTAGATTGCTGCCTGAGACATAGCAAGTACTCAGTAAATGTTAATTATTACATGGTAACAATATGCAGATTACAAGTTCTGTGATAGCAGGGATGATGTTCCTTATCTTCATCACTTCATAATGATAACTGCAGAGATGAGCTGGCTCATAAGAGGTATTCAATAAATATTTTTGAATTAGTACACACACACACACACACACACACACACACACACAGGCCATTCCAAGGAAAGTTACTAAGCAAGTAATAATAACTTTGCCCCTCACCGATTTTTCTTTCCTTCACCACGTGACCTCCACCTTTTCAAGGCAATTCAGATGAAAGGGCAAGGATTACCCTCTCAGTACTTTTGATTTTTACAAAAGAATCTTCACGGAGAAGAACTCTAGGAAGTAGAGCCCTAATCATTGAATGTCACACCCATTGGACAGTTGCACAGAAAACAGGTACCATTTTTTCCTGTTGGCATTACTGTCTGTGCCACCCCATCAGCCCTGCCAGCCCCTCACATCACAATACAGAGGCACTGTCTCCCCATAGAATTATTCCGGTGTATATTTATTTCTAGAAAATAATTACTTAGAGTAAAATAGCTAAAACTGTTTCAGAAAAAAATTATCTAAATAAAACACTGAGGTTAAAGAGAATTATATTGTGCAATTGCATTCTGTGCATTTTCATTTCAAATTTTAGGACCAAGGAAAATCGCTATTAAAGAAGGCAAAGCAAACTGTGTCCAAAGGTGAGCAGAATTAAAGTTTATACCAGCTGTGAGAAGAATATCCTCCTACTCATTACCAGTCAGATGTAGTTATTCCATTAGAGCTACCACCTTAGTTATCAAGTTTAAGAATTAATGTCAAAGAATTTTACAAAGATCCTCTTTTAATTGAACAGGGCCAAATATTTAATGTAATGGAGTAATTTATATAACATTCATATTTTCTGCAAATCTTTTAAAAATAACCTTGTGACATTAAAGAATTTTAACATTATAGGTTTACAAATTGTTAAAGAAAAATATATTCCATTATTATTACTGAAACAATCTCACTGGCATATAAATTGGAGACAGAATAACCATTAACAAGGATCCTGGTTTTTGTTATTTCATATAAATAACCACGTCTGTGAAAGATTGATTGCAGCTTTTAAAATGTTTGCTGAATCCATGTGTAATTAAGATGAGTTAAATATGCAAATCAAGTCTAATTAGCTTCATTTATTAATGTTAGTTTGCCTTGCCTCTACATAATTTCTGTGGATTTTTTTTTAGTACATAGTATTTTTTATTTCTTTGTTCTAGATTGAATTGCTGAAGAAACCAGCTTTTTTTCTAGAAGGAGAAAAAGCTTTCATATGGAGCTCTGGGTGCCATTTAGAAGGGAGGGTTTTAAAAAATGTTCCCAGTACCATTAAAACTGACTAAGTTGTTATTATATATATTTCCAACCACCTTTCTCTAGACTCTATTTAATTATTCCATTTCATCAAAGAAGCAAACCCTATGGGAACTTCTTTTGATGAAAATGAGCTTTTGTCACAATATGTCCATCACAGTGATTAAGTAGAACATACAGATTGGGTAGAGCAGGGGGCATCAAATGAACCAAAGTTGTCTGTAGAAATACCTTTTCCTTGACAAAACATCTAAATTCTCCTGCATTCACAAAACAAACCTCTGTATGAAAAACCAACAGCCTCACGTTGTTCGTAGTTCTCTTGGAAACTATGAAGTGGGGCATTTACAGGAAACATTGCAAACAACGCGGAGTTGAGAACAAGACATTATGTTTTGCAACACAACAAGGAAAGGAATAACAATGTGAAACAGGTATTAAAGAAAATGATGAATATGGGATGATGTCCTGAAGACAGAAGACATGATAAGGATGAGAAAAGGGTGAATGTAGGGAAATTACTGAATGAAGACAGTGGAACCACGGCCTAAAAATAGAAGAATGGAAGTAAGAGGGAGAGTCAGGGCCCTGGAAGTCAGGGGACATGTACAAGGGAAGAAAAGTAGTGGAGAAGGATGTGAAAGATCTTATAATGAAGGGAAATTTACTTATGAAAAAACAAGTGTGAGCGGACTTCTTAGGCATTGCTAAGAGTGGATTTAGGAATAGACAGGGAAGAAGTGAGTAAATCCAAGTGGCCTGAGCCAAAATGGAAGGCCAAGTGGAAAGTTTTACAAGGTCCAGCTGCAGGGAAATGCAAAGGGTATCAAAGCCCAGAGTAAGGGCAAGAGAAGCCAGGAGGAGAGCCAAGAATCAGGTCCAAAAATAAATAATTCAGCCAGGACATTGAAACTAAGGGTGCAGGATAATTAAAACAAGATCCAGAGTTTGAGAAACCTGATGCGGAACCAGAGGAAAATGGTCAGAAGAGTATTTTCATAGTGGTACCACTTTCTTGAGTTCTAGTGATTTCAGGCTGAGATGATTACACTTGCCCCACCCTCTTCTTGCATTTTTTCTTTCTTTAATTCTGCCCTCCTAAGGATGAAGAAATAAAATGAGTGGGAGAGAAAATACAATACAAAATATTGAGATTTGAAGCAAATTTTTTTTTTGATTTTTTTTTTTCAACGTTTTTTATTTATTTTTGGGACAGAGAGAGACAGAGCATGAACGGGGGAGGGGCAGAGAGAGAGGGAGACACAGAATCGGAAACAGGCTCCAGGCTCCGAGCCATCAGCCCAGAGCCTGACGCGGGGCTCAAACTCAAGGACCGCAAGATCGTGACCGCGAGATCGTGACCTGGCTGAAGTCAGACGCTTAACCGACTGCGCCATCCAGGCGCCCTGAGATTTGAAGCAAATTTAAGAGGCAGGCTGAGAATGAAAGGGCGGGCCTACGCCTGCGGACTCCATCTTGTTCTGTGTCCTTCACCTTGACCACGCCTCCTCCCCTTGAGTAACCTCCCGCTCACCCGTTCAAACTTCCCGATCAAAACACGCCCAGCAACCTGCCACCTGCATAACAGGACTCCGACCCTTCCCCATCCAATCGGCTGAGGCCATAGCCATTACCTCACCAACTGCCCCTAGACCCCAATAAAACCTTTGTGCTTTTCAAACTCGCGCTCTCTCCCTGGTATCTCACCGCTGCGTCGGTGCAGGTAGGGGATTGAGCTCGAGCTAGTTCGGATAAAGGCTCTTTTACTTTTGCATCAGACTCGGCTCCCTGGTGGTCTTTGGGGATCACGAATTCTGGGCATAACAAGAATATTGTAGGTCCTGGGGTAAAGAGTCTGTATTAGTTTCCTAGAGCTGCCATAACAAAGACCACACTGGGTGGCTTAAAAAAATTTATCCTCTCACAGTTCTGGAGAAGTCTGAGACAAAAGTTTTAGCAATGTTGGCTCCTTTTGTGCGCTCTGAGGAAGAGTATATTCTATGCCTGTCTCTCAGTTTATGGTGATGGCTGGAAATCCTTCACATTTCTTGGCTTGCAGATGCAGTGTTCCAATCTCTACCTCCACCTTCACATGGCCTTCTCTGAGTTTCTGTCTTTTTATAAGGAACATCAGTCACAGTGAATTAGGGCCCACCCTACTCCAATATGACCTTATCCTAAATACTAACATCTGCAAAGTGTCTATTAATAATCCAGGACCATTCACAAGTAACTGGGGATTAGGACTCGAACATACATTTTTGGGGGGACACAATTCAACCAGCAAGTGATCTGTTGTTAAGTAAAAGTAAATTAAAGGATCTAAGTACTATGCATCTTGGAATCTTGGTGAGATCCTACTTCTGGAAGGATCCCACTTCTGAAGAAGTCTTAGTTGAACTGTGGTTTTCAGAGAAGGGGTGGAAAGGAAACAGTTGGTTACCCTAAATATATATGTCTTTGTATTATTTAATTTTTATGTGCATAAATATGTTTCCATTTATTTTATATTACTTTATGCTTCACATTGTATTTGAAAGCATCTAAGAAACTATTTCCTTATACAGTAGTTCTCAAAGTGTGGTCCCAGACCCAACCTCACCTAGGATCTTGGAAGTGCACTCCAGATCTACTGTAAAAGAGCTTTGTGGGTATGCCTAGTCACCTGTGTTGTTGTTGTTGTTGTTGTTGTCGTTGTTTTGTTTTTCCCCAAAACTTCCTGGTGAGTCTGGTTTGAGCACCAGGTGATTCTGCTTAGAGAAACTTGCCTATGATTAGGGAAGCAGCTGTTTAAGGTGACGTTTAGGGTACTTTGGCCTAAATAATATGTGTCTTGAAGAATTTTATCAACAAAGGGAATCAAGCATAACACTGTTATCATAAGTTATTCATAAAAATTAAAATCTTGCAGTTAGCATTCTTAAAGAACAAACATTCTTTAAAAGTCTTGTTTGTTCTTAAGGACTTATTTGAGACATTTCTGGAACTAGGATCTTCTACTGAAGTCTTATTGGTGGTTTTAAGTCTTCAAGTCTTCAGAAAATTCGTCTGCCATTACTCCATGGCCTCCCTCACTTTTTTTAATACCACATGCCAGGTACCCCATTAGGGTCATATATTAAGTGATATGATTTATTTATTACAAAAATTTTATCATAAATATTATTATCACCTTTTCAAGAATGAAGAAACAGAGACACCAAGAGGTTGAATAAATTGCCCACATTTACACAACAAGGAGTGTCATAGATTCGAATCCAATTTTACTGGTTGCAAAGCCCATATTCCTCCAACTATGTACATTATTTTGTGTAGAGACCTAAATAGCTACTTAAACTAGTCAGAATTAATTTTCTTTTTAAATTCTCTTTCTCATCAGAAGCAAGCATAAAAGGTGTGGGGCCAGGGTTTAGGTTAAAAAAAGTCTGTATCTTCTCCCTGATCTCCAGTTCCTAGATTCTTCTGAGTCTGAAGTCTGATGCTAAAAGAATGTAGTTAATAAAATAAGTAACAAAAGACTATGACTTATAAGAGACCCTACATTGTCTTTCATCTCTTCAGTATAAAACATCTTAGCTGTTTTTCCAATTTGCCCTAAGCATTGCCATTTCAACAAAGATTGCCAGATTCTAGGTATTGCTTGAAATTTACTGAGAATTTAAACACAATGATTAAGTTTTTGGATTACTGCCTTCCCTGAAATTCTACTAAGTTGATTCATTTAAGAATTGCTATAAGTAAGGGAACACGATAACTGTAGTAAAATTTAGCATTTTAAACATCATGAATCCAGAATATAACAAATTATTTAAACAAAGTGGTTTCCCTATCAGACTGTGAGATTATTACTGCCAACGGCAGTGATATATAATTTGGTTAGTATTCATAGCCTTTGTATGATGCTCTACACATCATACATTTAATACAATTTGCTGAATGCATTAAAGAAAAAGAAAGCTAAATAGTGGCTTCTGATAGTGAGGTGGGAAATGAAGAAAAGTTAGTGACCTATTTTTTTCACATTAGTTGGAAGATCTAATTTTGAAGTATTTTATGTTTTTCTATATTACTTTCTATTTTGCTGAGGCTATCTTTGCTTTTGACTATGTATGTACAAGGCTTATAAGAAACAATGGAAGGGCAGAGATTTGAGGGCCTTGAAAGATCTACATGCAGATCTCACAGGTCACACAAAGATGGATCCTCAAGCTCTAACTCATTTCCTCACCAGTTGCTGCTGCCCTACATGATGGTAGAGAAGGCAAATGTGCTAGTATCTTCCCTACCTTACCTCTGCAAATTGAATTGAGCCAGGGAATGTATGGTTTCTAGAAATCCAAAAAATATGGCTTATAAGGGTAAACTTATTTTGATAAGGGCATATAGCTACATTTGAAAGTAATTACATGTACATTCAAGGTACATTCAAACTAATTACATACTTTCTACTTTTAAAGACTTTATTTTTAAGTAATCTCTGCACTTGATATGGGGCTTGAATTTACAACCTCAAGATCAAGAGTCACAGGCTCCACCGACCAAGCCAGCCAGGTGCCCCCTAATTACACATTTTTAATTTCATAGAGAAAAATCTGTACCTATATAACTATATATCTATGTATATCATGTCACTACTTCAATATATAAAAACTATGTTATAATAAATTTCCCAATAATATTATTTCTCAGAATTATATCATCTTTATAGTGATACCTCAAATGATCTGATTCATTCAACTGTTTAAAGAGAGAAAAATATAAAATGGAAACACTTGCAATTATCAGATCCACAGGGGAGGAGTAATACCTAGCAGATTACACTTTCCATTTCTTTTTTAATGCTTATTTACTTATTTTGAGAGGGAGGGAGAGTGCACAAGCAGGGGAGGGGCAAAGAGAGAGAGAGAAAATCCCAAGCAAGCTCCACGCCAACAGTACAGAGCCAGATGCAGGGCTTGATCTCACAAACTGAGATCATAAGCTGAGCTGAAATCAAGAGTTGGATGCTTAATTGACTAAGCCACCCAGGCACCCCAACTATACTTTTAATTTTTGTCAGATATTTTTTGGGGTATCTGACTTGATGGTAGTGTTTTTTTGTTTTTGTTGTTTTCTCTTCTGGAAATAACCTCCCTTGTGCCCACTAAGCTATAGAATTACCTGATCCTATTAGGCAGGCTGGGGGTACTTTGCCTTCTTTCACCATGCAGAGAGAGTCAGAAGGTGTACTGGAGTCTATCTAAACAATAAGCTGTCTCTCTTAGCCTGAGTTCCCTTGAAAATGGAGCCTAATGCAAGAATTAATGTGCTAATGCTTTATTGGGAAGTGTATACCCAGGGCAGCCCAGATAAGAAAAGAGAGTAGTTGAGGGTCAGATAGGAAAATAAGGCATTACTGCATTGGTTTCTACATAAAAATAAAAGCAGGTTGTATTTCCTGTAATACAAGATTTCTATGGAAATGTAGAAAAAAATGGATATAGATATAGGATGTAGAAAAAAAAACTATGAATGACTGAATAGAGTCCATGGGAGGAAGGAAGGAGTGGGATTCAGTTAAACTGCTTCTTGGAAATCAAAGGCTCCTCTTACCATTTAGGTACTTTGGCAGCCATGCAATATGCCTGATTCCATGCTTTCCAGTGTGGTGTTTTATTTGTTTGAAAATGGTCAGTGGAGTCAGTATTCTTAGCACATGGCTAGTCAGCCTGCCTGCACAGCCACAGGGAGTAGAGAACTCAGCACTCTCTGTACAAGTGACTGAAGGGCTCTGGCACAGGACTGCAGTCTGACTGGTAGTGCTGGGGCAGTCAGCAAAAATGTGTAAGATTTATTCATGAAATAATACCTTGTTTCCAAAGCTCAGAATAGGGACTTAAATTGTACTTTCATGTTGAAGTGACTTCTTGGATGGATGAAGCCTAAAAACCTAGAATGAAACTCTTTTCAACACGTGTTCAGAGGAACAAATAAAGTTTATAGAAGAATAAAGAAGACACACAGGTAGAAACAGAGGAAAGAGCGAGAGAGCAAAAGCTCAGGATCCCCAAAGTCTTCTTATTCCTGCTTCCAGTTCTTTACAAAATACAGTTGTAATCTTGCCTTTAGGTATCCAGAGACTGCTGTGACCTATTGTTCATACTAAATACTTTTTCTCTACTTGCTCAAACTTGTTTCTTTGTATGTGGAGTCTAATGCTATGGATGGTATATACATACCATCAAATTATAAGGTGTAAAATAAATATCTTCTCGGCTTCCTTTAAGTGTTGCTTTTAACACTTCCTTTGTTCTTCCTTTAAGTGTTGTTTCTAGTTCTAGGCTCTCTCCTCTTCTCTTCCTATACCCTTACCCAAGGGGCCTTGGTCCCTGCCTACAGCTTCCTCTGACACATATGTAAGATGCCTGTGTAACTTCTATCTCCAGCCCAGATTTTTCTACATTCAATTTGCTATTGATCATGGTACAATTGCATGATCCCTGACTGTATCAAAAACTGAATTCATCATCTTGCATACAAACCTCTCTAACTTGTGATCTGGCTCCAGCTTACTTATTGAGTTTGTTCCAACAAAAGTAAACTATTAACTTATATGTCATTGTGGTTAAATTCCCAGAATCACAGTCCAAGGTATATGCTATTATAAGAACTACAAGACACCAAGTAACTTGCTTAGGCATCTTAAAATTAACAGACTCAGTATTTGAACACTTGTCAGAATCTGAAGCCTGTGATCTTTTCACTATGGCACATGCTCTTTCTCAAAATACATATGCACACACATACATGTGCCCACAAACATACAGGAATAGAACTAAGAAAAAACTAATTGAAATAGTCTCATTTTTACTTTAGACCATTTTCTTAATTCCATTTTATTTTCAGTCATGTCCTTATTTTAATGATTGATTCTAATTTATAGCCAATTCTCATTTATCAGTATGTTGCTGATCTTTATGGATGAAAATTGGTATAAAATACTTAACCCTCGGATAGCTTCTTTCTGTTAACCAGCATATTGCAGATATAATTCTTCAAGATCAGGTGTTGTGTCTTCAGGTAGTGCAGACTCATTTTAATATTGGGCTAAACAAACTTTAATCAAGAAGATAAATATGCCTTAAAATCATGCAAGGCATTCTAAATTCAAATAGAAGTGAAAATGATTCTTGGATTATCCATACCATTATTTCCCATGCATTTAAAATTGAATATATATGTTTTTGTGTGACTCTGTATTTAAATATATACTCTACCATATAAAATACATATTTGAATACATAAAAATATATTCAAATACAGACATGTACTTATCTTAATAAGTTTTTGATTCCACCTACAGGAATATGACTGAGAGAAATTTTCTTTTACTAATCAGTTGTAATCAAGGAAGAAATCTTTACTTAAGAAAATTAACAATTACATACTTTTGAAAAGTCTAAACTCAAGCAGTTCTTGAATTTACAATCTGTTCTTTCTTACTGCAGACATCAGAATGCATTTTTCCTTAAGCACAACACATAAAGACATAAAGAGTGATGATGATGTATATTGAGATAAAAATAAATCATTTTCACTTAGTTATTGTCATGTTTGTATTTGCTTGTCTTGGACTTAATGAGTGAGGCTGCATTTTTAGTTTGCCTCTGTTTTAAGGATGGATGTTTTATTTTTCCCCTGAGGGCTTGCAGTTTCTCCCTGCATATTTCTATTTTATTTTGTAAGAAAACATTTTTATCGAAGTATATAACATGCATACATCAAAGTGTTGAAATCACAAGTGTTTAAATTGACGAGTTTATGCCAAGTGAAAACACCTAGATGAACTTATAGATCATTACTAGCTCTCAGAAGACTTCCTCATGCCCCTCCCAATCAGTCTCCCCCAATGTTATCACTATTTTGATTTTTATCTACATAGATTAGGTTTTTTTAGCCTGGTTTTATATTTTATATAAATAAAATGATTAATTATGTAGTCTTGTATGTTTAAATGTTTGTTTATAAGATTCATCTATGTTGTGTGTACCAGTATTTCATTATTTTTCATATTTTATGGTATTCCAATGCATGAAGCTAGCCTGTTTATTGATTCCACTGTTGGTAGACGTTTGAAGTTATTCTAGGTAGTGGCTATTTAAAAAAAATGTTATTATGAATATTCTTTTTCTAGTTATTCAACATCTTTGTCAACAGAATTTCCCAACTTTTTAGTTTTATTCATTGTAGTGGTTGTATGGTGCTATCTTACTGTGTTTTTTGTTTTGTTTTAGAGAGAGAGAGAGAGAGAGAGAGAGAGAGAATCTCAAGCAGACTCCATGCTCAGCACAGAGCCCAACACAGGGCTTGATCTCACAATCCTGGGATAATGACCTGAGCCCAAACCAAAAATTGGAACTCAATTGACTGAGCCATCAAGGCACCCCCTCAATATGTTTTTTAAATTGCATTTCCCTGGTAACAAATCATGTTGAATATCTTTTTTTTTTTTTTTTTTTTTTAGTAGGCTCCATGTCCAGCATGGGGCTTGAACTTACAACCCTGAGATCAAGAGTCACATGCTTTATCAACTGAGCCAGCCAGGCATCCCTCTTATATTTTCGTTTTATTTTTTTAACATTTATTTACTGTTGAGAGACAGGGAGAGACAGTGTGAGCAGGGAAGGGGCAGAGAGAGAGGGAGACACAGAATGTGAAGCAGGCTCCAGGCTCTGAGCTGTCAGCAGAGAGCCCGACTTGGGGCTCAAACTCATGAACCATGAGATCATGACCTGAGCTGAAGTCAGACACTCAACTGACTGAGCCACCCAGGTGCCCCTTCCCTCTTATATTTTTAAATTGGAAATTGTCTGTCTCTTACCAATTTTTGGATGTACTTTTTGTTTTGTTTTGTTTTGTTTTGTTTTGTTTTGTCTGTATCCTACTTCCTGTCTCCCACCCCCCAAAACTTTCTCCCACTTTGGTTTTTATTTTCTTCAAACTAATGTTTTTAATGAATATATATATTTTAATTTTTATAATATCCATTTATCAATATTTTCTTTTAGTAGCAATACATTTGTGCCTGTTTAATAATGCCTCACTTATCTAAAGATCAAAAGTGATTAGAATATCCTTTTGTCTTCTAGAAATTTTATTTTTCAACCTATGATTTATCTAGAATTAATTTATGTATATTTTAGAAGTTTAGGGTTCTGCATAAATTTCATTGTATAAATAACTCATATGTGTCATATAATAACTTATTGTATTGTATAATTTATTATTTTCAATATAGATATAAAATTGATCCTGCACCATGCAAAAATATCATTTCACACACTGTATTTCATATCATTATTTTTCCAGAGATATAATTGACAAACATAAACTGTATGTGTTTGAAGTGTACAATGTGATGATTTGATATACATTGTGAAATTATTATCACAATCAAGTTAATGGACCTATTTACCGCCTCACATAATTACCTTTTTTGGGGGACAGGGGTGATAATAATAAGATCTACTCTCTTAGCAAATTTCAAGTATACAATACAGTATAACTAACTATAATCACTATGCTATACATTAGATCCCCAGAACTTCTTCATTGTGTAACTGAAAGTTTGTACCCTTTGACCCTTTGAATTTCCATATGAATTTTAGAATCAGTTTGTCTTTCTATAAAAGAAAGTGATTTTTTTTTTTTTTTTAAGCTATTTCACTGAATCTCTAAATCAGTTTGGGAAGAAATGACATGATAATGAATGCTTCCAATGTATATATGTGGAATATTCCTGCAGATATTTATGTCTTTTAAATTTTCCCTAGTAATATTTGTAGTTTTTAGTGTGTAATAATTCTACATGCTTTATTAAATGAATTGCTAAGCATTTGGGGATTTTTTTAGATATTCATTAAATAATATCTCACTTTGAACTTTATTTTCTAATAGTTTATTGCAAGTATATGGGACTATTATTTGTTTTTGCTATTGGACACTTTTTTTCAGCAACTTTTCTAAAAAAAGATAATGGCTATGAAATATCATTAAAATTTTTACCTTAATGATAAAAAACTAAGAATGGCCTAAGATGTTTGTGTTCATAATCACACATATGCTGAGTGGTTATATATATATGACTATATTAGAAATGCAAATATTAAAATGTTATAGGAACTAAATCCAAATTTAGTTATCACTAAAAATTGGGTTCCCCCAGTTATTGTTGAAATGCATTATATTTGAATTTTTTTTAAATTTAAGGAAAATTATAGCATTCCTAATTAAAATACATTTTATTCCATTTTTTTTCTGAGAGTGATAGCCTTTATGATATCACCTTAGATTCAATTTTTAAATAACTTAAATGTCTATTTTCAAATATCTTTATTTCAGTCACCTAAATTTCCATCAAAACAACTACATTTCTATCATCAAACACCCATATTTTAAAATTTTTGGCCATTTAATTAAACAGCAGATTCCACTAAGTAGATTTCCCAGTACAGCGTCTCCCTTTAATGTCAGTCTTAAATGGTAACTGAAGGAAGAATACCTGAAAAATAATACTTTAAGGCAGATCTGTATGTGAGGGAAGTAGGATTGTTGTGGATATAGGGGTGGTATGATGTGATATGTTCAACAAGAACACATCTTTCAATGGTTTTCTTTAATAGTATTTGAGACTTTGAGACAATGGAACATTATTCTGAGTATTAGAAAGATGGATTAATATCATTCATTAGATATTTCTATTTTCTTTTTGAAGAGATTAAAATTTTGCTTTTCTTTACCTTGCTATAAATTATCTGTCAGAGTACCTTAAAGGACATTTGCTTCTCTCAGATAAAAGGTACAAATTTTGTGCTTGTCATTTTAAGGATATGTGACATCTGGAAAACTGGAAATGTTGAGTCATGTATGTATCTTTAGAAAAGTACACCAAGGATAAAAAGTAACTTTTCATATATAATGCTTTTTTAAAAAATGATTTTGTGACTTTTGTGATTAAAAGATTGCTTCTATTTTTTCTAGTTTCTTTAGGTGTAAGTTTAGATTGTTTATATGAGATTATTTTCTGGTTGTTGAGGTAGACCTGTATTGCTATAATCTTCCCTTTTAGAACAGCTTTTCCTGAATCCCAAAGATTTTAGACCACTGCATTTTCATTTTCATATGTCTCTATCTTCTTTGATTTCTTGGTTGATCCATTCATTGTTTAGTAGAATATTATTTAGCGTCCATATATATGTGTTCTTTCTAGATTTTTTTCTTGTAATTGATTTCTAGTTTCATACTTTTGTGGCTAGGAAAGATGCATGATATCATCTCATTCTTTTTGAATTTATTGAGACTTGTTTTGTAGACTAACATTGATCTATTCTGGAGAGTATTCTATATGAATTTGAAAAAGAAAATGTGTATTCCATTGGGGATGGAATGTTCTGAATATGTCTGTTAGGTTCATCTGGTCCAATGTGCCATCCAAAGCCACTATTTCCTTGTTGGTTTTCTGTCTCCATAATCTATCCATTGATGTAAGTGGTGTTTTAAGGTCCCCTACTATTATTATATTATGGTAATTTTTTCCTTTATGTTTGTTAAAAGTTGCTTTATGTATTTAGGTGCTTTCATGTTGGGTGCATAGATATTTACAGTTGTTACATCTTCTTGTTAGATTGTTCCCTTTATCATTATGTAGTATTCTTCTTTGTCTCTCATTATAGTCTTTGTTTTAAAGTCTATTTGGTCTGATATACATATTGCTACCCCAGTTTTCTTTTCATTTCCATTTACATGGTAAATCTTTATCTATCCCTTCACTTTCAATCTGCATGTATCTTTAGGTCTGAATTGAGTCTCCTGTAAGCTGCATATAGATGGGTCTTGCTTTCTTAATCATTCAGTCACCCTAGGTCTTTTGATTGGGGCATTTAGTTCATTTACATTCAAAGTGATTACTGATAAGTATATACTTAATGCCATTTTGTTACTTGTCTTATGGCTGTTTTTGTAGTTATTTTTTGTTCTCTTCTTCTCTTGCTCTGCTCCTCTGTAGTTTGATGTCTTTCTTTAGTGATGTGTTTGGATTCCTTTCTCTTTATTGTTTATGAATCTATAATAGGCTTCTGATTTGTGGTTACTTTTAGGTACATATATAACATTTTATGCATATAGCAGTCTATATTAAGTAGATGGCTACTTAAGTTTGAACCAATTTTTTAAAAAAACTCAGAACCAGTAAAAGGAAGGAAACAATAAAAAGCAGAAATAAATTAAATAGAGACTAAAACAAGCATACAAACAAAACCAATAGAACCAGGTCAATTAAACCAGGAGGTGGTTCTTTGAAAAGATCAACAAAATTGACAAACCTTTAGCCAGATTAAAAAAACAAAAAAAAACAAAAACAAAAAAACAAAAAAAAACAAAAACAAAAACAAAATAAGAGGGCCCAAATAAATAAAATCAGAAATGATGGAAGAGAAATAACAACTGACAGCACAGAAATACAGAGGATTATAAGAAAATATTATAAAAATTATATGCCAACATAGACAACCTAGAAGAAATGGATAAATTCTTAGAAAAATATAATCTATCAAATAAAATCTTAGAAATAGATAATATATCAAAATATATCATCTATCAAAACTGAAAGGAAGAAATAGAAAATTTTAACAGACAAATTACTAGCAGCAAAATTAAATCTGTAATCAAAAAACCCCAACAAACAAAAATCCAGGACCAGATGGTGTCACAAATGAATTCTATCAAACATTTATTTTTTTTTAATTTTTAACATTTATTTATTTTTGGAAGACAGAGAAAGACAGAGCACTAGTGGGGGAGGGGCAGAGAAAGGGAGACACAGAATCCCAAGCAGGCTCCAGGCTCTGAGCTGTCAGCACAGAGCTTGACATGGGTCTTGAACCCACAAACCATGAGACTATGACCTGAGTTGAAGTTGGACGTTCAACTGACTGAGCCACCCAGGTGCCCCATACCAAACATTTAAAGAAGAGTTAATATTGGGGGTACCTAGGTGGCTGAGTGGGTAAGTGTCTGACTTTGGCTCAGCTCATGATCTTGCAGTTCATTAGTTAGAGCCCCACATTGGGCTCTTTGCTGTCAGTGTGGAGTCCGCTTTAGTTCCTCTGTCTCTCTTTCTCTCTCAAAAATAAATAAACATTTAAATACATAAAGAAGAGTTAATACTTCTTCTTTTATTTCTTATAATGTTTTATTTATTTTTGAGAGAGAGGCAGAGCATGAGTGGGGGAGGGGCGGAAAGAGAGGGAGACACAGAATCTGAAGCAGGATCCAGGCTCTGAGCTGTCAGCACAAAGCCCGACATGGGGCTCAAGCCCACAAGCTGTGAGATCATGACCTGAGCTAAAGTCAGATGCTTAACCAATGGGCCACCCAGGTGCCCCAACTCTTCCTAAACTATTCAGAAAAATAGGAGAAGGAAAGCTTCCAAGTTCATTCTATAAGGCCAGCATTACCCTGATACCAAAACCAAAGACTACAAAAAAACAAACAAACAAAAAAACTATTAAGCCACTATTTCTGATGAATGCAGAAGCAAAAGTCCTCAACTATAAGCCAATGAATCCAAAAATACATTTAAAAAATTATTCATCACAATTCAGTGGGATTTATTCCAGGGACGTAAGGGTAGTTCAGAATTTGCAAATCAATCCATGTGATACATCACAGTAACAAGAGAAAGGATAAAAACCATATGATCATCTCAATAGATGAAGAAAGAGCATTTGATGAAGTACAAGATCCATTCATGATAAAAACCCTCAACAAAGTAGATTTAGAGGGTATATTCCTCAACATGATGATAAAGGCCATATATGCAAAAACCCCAGCTAACCTCATGCTCAATGTTGAAAAACAGAGCTTTCCCCCTAAGATCAGGAACAAGACAAGGATGTCCACTCTCATCACTTTATTCAACATAGTACTAGAAGTCCTAGCCATCACAATTAGATGAGAAAAAGCAATAAAAGTCATCCAAATTAATAAGGAAGTAGTAAAACTTTCACTATCTGCAAATGGTGTAATTCTATATAGAATTTATATAATTATATAACATACTAAGACTGTACCAAAAGATTACTAGAACTGAAAAACGAATTCTGTAAAGTTGCAAGATATAAACAAATAATATACAGAAATATGTTACATTTCTATACACTGATAATGAGGTAGTGGAAAGAGAAATTAAGAAAACAATTTCATTTACCCTTGCACCAAAAATAATAAAATACCTAGGAATAAATTAACCAAGGAAATGAAAAACTTATAGTCTGAAAACTACAAAACATACATTAAAAAAATTGAAGAAGACACACAAATGGAAAAATACTCCATGCTTATGGATTGGGTGAATCAATGTTGTTAAAATGTCCATACTACCCAAATCAATTTACAGATTTAATTCAATCCTTATCAAAATACGAAAAGTGGGGCACCTGAGTGGCTCTGCCTAAATCTTGATTTTGACTCAAGTCATGATTTCATGGTTCATAAGTTTGAGCCCCATATTGGGCTCTGCACTGCCAGCATGGAGCCTACTGGGGATTCTCTCTCTCTTCTTATCTTTCTGTTCTTCCCCCACTTGTGTCTCTTTCTCTCTCCCTTTCTTAAAATAGATAAACTTAAAAAAAAACCAACAGAATTTTTCATAGAAATACAAAAAAAATCCTAAAATGTGTATGAAACCGCAAAAGACCCCAAATAGCAAAACAATCTTGAGAAAGAAGAACAAAGATGGAGGTATCACAATTCCAGATTTTAAGATATATTACAAAGCTGTAGTAACCAGAATAGTATGGTACTAACAGAAGAGAAAGCCCAGAAATAAAACCACAATTATATGGTCAATTAATTTATAACAAAGGCAAGACAATACAATGAGTAAAGCCATTGTCTTCAACAAATGTGGCAGAAAACTGGACAACTACATGCAAAAGAATGAAACTGGACCATTTTCTTACACCATATACTAAAATGAACTCAATAAAGCCCTAAATGTAAGACCTGAAGCCATAAAACTCCTAGAAGAAATCATAGGTAGTGATTTCTTTGACTTTCTGGATATATCTCCTTAAGCAAGGGAAACAAAACCAAAATTAAACTATTAAGATTACACCAAAATTAAAAAAAAAAGCTTTTGCACAGTGAAGGAAACCATCAACAAACAAAAAGGCAATTTACTGAATGGAAGCAGACATATTTAAATGATATATCTATTAAGGGGTTAATATAAAAAATATATAAAGAACTTTTGCAACTCAACACTGAAAAAAACAAATAATCTGATTAAAATGGGCAGAGGACCTAAATAGACATTTTTCCAAAGAAGACATATATAGAGATCACCAACAGACACATGAAAGATGCTTGACATCACTAATCACCAGGAAAAAGTAAATTAAAACCACAATGAGATATCACCTCACATGTGTGAGAAAGGCTAAAATAAAAAACGACAAGAAATAACAAGTGTTGGTAAGGATGTGGAGAGAAAGGAAGTCTTGTGCACTGTTTGTAGGAAAGCAAATTGGTGCAGCCACCCTGGAAAACATTGTGGAAGTTCATCAACAAATTGAAAATAGAATTACTGTATGCTACAGTAATTCCACTATTGGGCATTTACCACCCCCCAAAATGAAAACACTAATTTGATATGTACCCTATGTATATTGCAACATTATAAGAGCAAGATATGGAAGCTTCCCAAGTGTCCATCCATAGATGAATGTATAAAGAAAACTTGGTGTATGTATATTCAGATGTCATCTATCCATGGCTCTGTCCTTATTCTCAGGCATCAACAATTAAAACGAGGGGATGTTATTGAAGATCTGCCTAAATTTTTCTTACCTTTGTCCTGAGATATCCTACTATTTACTTGGGAGTTATCTATATATCAATATATAGAGTTTGAGTTATCTATCATGAAATTCTTTCATTTGTTCCTATAGGCACCATATACAGAAGAAATTACTCAATATTGTCTACTGTGTGGATAGACTCCTTTTCCTAATTTCAAGTACTGGCAGAGGCTTTTAGTTTTTGCCTGTCTTTGTTGTCCTTTAATTGTTTCTGTAGTTCATAGGTAGAGCAGATGAAAGGGAAGCACTGAATGTCTTAGTTCACTCAGCCATATTCTTAGAATTATTGTTTCCAATTTATTTTATGAATCAATATAAAAAATCTTATAAAATCCTGGGCAATGACAGATCAAAAAGAGAATTATAGAAAATTCTCAGTTATATGTGTTAAAATCCCAAGAATATTAGTAACGTGTTGATAAAACCATAATCAAGTAGGATTATTCTAGGAAAGCAAGAATGGTTAAATGTTAGAAAACCTATTATTATATCACTATTTTGATATGTAGAAGGAAAGAAATTATACAGTCAAGTCAAATGATGCTAAAAAGTGGAGAAAGATGAACACTTGCCTGCTAAATTATTATAGTATTCTGAGACCATAAAATTTCCTAATATTGAAGTAAAAGTAAATAAATGACTGCTTCAGGGTGGCTCAGTTGGTTAAACATCCGGCTTCAGCTCAGGTCATGATCTCATGGCTTGTGAGATGGAGCCCCACATCAGGCTCTGTGCTGACAGCTCAGAGCCTGAAGCCTGCTTCAGATTCTGTGGTCTCCCTTTCTCTCTATCCCCCACCCCCACTTGTGTGTTCTCTCTCTCTCTCTCTCAAAAATAAATAAAAACATTAAAAAAAATAAATAAAATAAAATAAAATAAATGAAATAAAATAAATGACTGGAACATACTAAAAAGCCTAACAATATACTCATATATAGTATAGGTAGTTATTTACTAGTTTATAAATATTTCAAAGTGCCAGGTAAAGAATTCCATTTGCTAAATGATCTTTGTTGGTTAAGTATTTGGAAAATAATAAACACAGATCTGTCCCATGCCATATGCCAAAATGAATTACATTTGTTGTTATTTAAAATAAAAAGCATTACAGAAAAATATAGGTAAAATATAAGTAAATATTTAAATGATATCAGAGTATGGATAGCTTTTCTAAACACAAAACTATGGAACAAACATTAAAGAAAATATGGACATATTTGACTACAGAAAACAGTAAACACAACTATGCATTAGGAATATAGAAATATTAAAGGCAATGATAAGCTGGAAAAAATAATTGCACTAAGGAAAGAAGTAATAGTCTTAATGTATGAGGCGTTCTTTCAAATTAATCAGAAAAAGAAATCTCAATAGGAGCATGTGCAAAGGATGAAAACAGGTAATTAAAAAGAGAAGAGACACAAAATTGCCAAAACATATATAACGAGAAATTTACTGCACTCAAAATCCAGTGCTATTAAGCATCATTACGTCTCCATCTTATTAAACAAAGATTCCCAGTGAGAACATTCTGGCTTTGCTCTGGTTGATATAAAGCATCTAGGTTTTCCTATCCTGTGCCTTTGCCTGTTGTCTGTCATTTGTTGACCATTGGAGAAGAACCTACATCCCGAGAATTTTAATAAAACTTGAGATATCTTGGGAAGCCCAAATTCTTCAGTATCTATGAGTAAATGAAGAAGTGTGTAAAATACTAAGAGCTTAAAAAAGCATAGAAAGGGACATGCCTAGACAAATGGGAGCCCATGTATCATGTTTTCTCCTGATAATGCTTCTTTTACTCCTGTCCCTTTGTCCTATAATTTTAGGTTGGTGCTGGGGCAAGGGTGAAAGGATGGAATTGGAAGGAGCCTAGTGAATTTCTGTGTAGAGCAATTCTGAGTAAACCACTCTTCTGACTCATCCTTGGACCAGGCTTTTGCCTGATTCAAAGTTTATGGGGGAAGTCACAGAACCAATAAAATTTCCTGAGATGCCATCTGCCAAATGGTCCTTGCTTAGTCACAAGTATAGGGGAAAAGGTTTTGGAAGCAAGACCAGAAATAGCTCTGGTTGAAATCTTAAGACTGGAAAGTAGTGATCTAACCTTAACAAGAACACTGAAGAACTCTGTGATGCTTACTATGCTGACTGCCGATAATAAAATTACCTGCCAAGGGAAAAATGCAACTCTTTCAAAAGACTTAAAGAAATCAGCAGTTAAGTAATATACAGGTATCAGAATGATTAAAACCATTCTTAAGCATTATAAAAGTGTATGCAAAATGATTTAAATATCCTCAAGGTTTTTAAAGTTTATCTTATGTAGGAAATGATTGCATCACATAGCAAGTTGTGAAACACTAAGAATTTATGTAGCACTAAGACTGAAACTACATGAAATGTAATTTAATCAGGTGAAATGTATAAGAGAAGTGCATAATACTTGAGTATTTAGAAACACAGGCTTTATAATTTCTTTTCTCCTAAGTGGTGCATCTTTAAAGTATATATAGTATGACTAATTTCCGAGGTCATTTTGACCTTTACTTCCCAGTGCATAAAGTATTATTCTTCTGTAAAGAAGTTCATAGCTTAATGGATAAGGTGTCAGGGAATAAAAAAATGAGACTAAGCAAGAATACTCTGGTTCTTGGGCTCTCTGTTATAAATAATGCTCTCATTAAAATTCTGCCTTGGAAGAAAGGCAAGTCCATTAGTCTGGGAGCTAATTTTTACTGGCTCCTTAGATGTATGCATATTAAAAATTCAGCTTTTATAATTGCCAGTCATCAACTACCTAGTCATTGCTGTTCTTGGAGTTTTTAATTATTTACTTCATTTGCATAGACACTCCAATTTATGATCAACCATTTAGTTATCAAGGGACAGTTTAGTAATTTTTCCTTTACATTTTTATTTTTCCCCTTTGTATTCCTAGGAAAAGCTCTGAGTCAGACCTTGTACCACCAATGAGGCTTACCAGGAAATAAAACCTAGGACCAATTTTGTGAGTACTATATGTGGAAACCATGGTTACTGACAGAACTTGGGTAAATTTGGGTTTTATTAGAACAAATAAAGGCCTAATGTCCAGTTTAAATATGCTCTTATTTCAGCATAATGGTTTATGTGAAAATATCTAATAGCACACTGGTGCCAATAGAGCTTATTTTCTGTAATTTCCTTTTGGAAATGGATCTTTTCAGGAAAATAATAACAAAAATGGCATATTGAGTGACTAAAATACAGTCACATGCTATTTGTCATTCCAATATTTTCATGATCTCTTGTTCAGAATCTGTGTCATTGTTTCCATTTCCAATGATAGGATTGGAAGAGTTTGGAAATTAAGTGACTACCTTTAATGCTACAGAAGCCAGTGATGGTTGTGGGAATGAATTCTATACTCCATCCTCATACCATAGGACATATTCTGTTATAGTGCATGGCTTCTATACAGATTGGATGTCCTCTCATAAATTTCCAAAAGAGAAAAAAAAACATAATGGAGACTTAAGCTCTAATTTGAATTCTATTTACAAAGGTACGTATTATCTTTATGGCTTTGCATCCTCTTCTCCAAGTGAATACTGTCTTTCCATTATTGAAGAATGTTGTATACTATCTCTTTTTCCCGTTTGTAGCTAATGTGGGTGTTAACATGTAGTGGTAATGATGTGAAAGAATGGACCCAGGACAAGCAATCAAAAACACCAAAATGGCATTTATTTACAACATTTGATAGCATAAAACGTATTTCAACAAAGTACTGTCAAGGTCCATCTGGAAGAGACTCTGATGTATTCAAGTCCAGAGAGATAGTTTTACTTCTATATCTTTACAACAGCACTGCCATAAATATTTTTTTCCAGAAAGAAATACACACTTATACTTATGTGCAAAAAATTCCCTTTTCTTATCTTTGCCCAAGTTTTGAGTGTATTTTATAAATTTGCTCAATAATGGAACCTTACCTGAATCACTCCTAATTTAGGTAATGTGCACCTTGTATTTTTCATGTGGGCAGGTGTCACAGATATTTTGGTGGTACACCTGCAATACAACTGAGCCTCTCCCAAATCTAATCAAATCCTCCTTACGACATTTGATATTCACAAAAAGTCCACTATTAAAACCAACATTTCTAGTGTGTGCCACCCAATGTTTAAAACAATATACATATTTTCTAAGAGAGTGGAATATTGAAAAGATCTCACTTCTCCCCCTAAGAAGCAACTCTATTATTGAACAAAACCATTGCTTTGTCTATCGTCTGTGTTCTGCTACTGGCTCTGGCGGCAATAAAAGTGATTGATTTGTAATCACTGGTCTTATTGCTCTCCCTCCCTCTGCACTATCTGGAGGCTTTCTTCACATAGAACGCTGAAAAGTTAATGTGAATGGAGCCAAATAGCACCACCTGGATAGTGAGAATTGATTACTGAGTCTTCCTGCACCACAAGACTTCAGTGCCATTGTGTCCAAAGCTCCTGGTGTGCAATCTACAGAAAACCCTCAGAGAGCGGAGTAGGTGAAGGACAACAGTGTAACAAAGGATGACAGATCCGAAAATTACAAAATCACTCCTTCCCAATGCAGACAAACTTAGTACCTGCAAATAATTTTTCCCTGAAAACTTGACATCAAAGAATAATTTTGATTTATTTTCCTTTCTGCTTTTCTATTTCTCATTTTCAATAAGACATCCATCTAAATTCACCCAGTTATCAATACAGGTTTTATCATGTTCCATTTCTATAATATAGAGATTATGCTTTCTCCCTTGTGCCATCCTTTTTCTGCATATTTTAAAAATATTTTATGGCAGTTTTTGAGTTTGTTATTTCAGTAAACACAATATGCTTTTCTGTGTTAGATTTTTTTTCTGTAAAGATTGCCCTATTCTAGGCACTGAAGGGAAAAAAAAAAAACCAAAAAACTTAACCCATTATACTTCATAAAGAGTTCAAGCTAAATAAGAAAATACATGATGACAAAGATGGAGAATGGATAGGCAGTAAATAGAGGCATTGAAAAAGCTTGATGGGAATGCTTAATTATAAGTTGGGAGTGAAATGGGGGAGACTCGGAAAAGCATCAAGAAAGAGATGGCATTTTTTTTCTGTTATGCTTGAGAAGGATTTTGATGACAAAGGAAGTCATGATATTTTAGAAACAGGAATTAGTGTGAGATGGTGCTTTGTAACTTGGGGCCCTTATAAGGTGCTCTTTATGATTGTAGCTCAGGTATATTTTAGAGGGCTGTATGAAAGTGAGCCAAAAAATGTGGTTAGGGCAAATTTCTAAGATCCCTTAATTTCATGAAGTTTTAGACCTTAGTTTTGTAAATGACATGGAATTAACAATTTAAGAACAGTTTTAAGAACAGATCCACATTCTAAGAAGATAAATCTGGTGATCATACGAAGGGGAAGGTAACTAAAGCAGATTTTCAAAACAAGGATAATATTTTGAAGGCTATTTCATTAGTTCTAGAAACAGATAACAACCTGCACTAGCAAAGGGTAGAAAGAATAAAAAGATGAGGTGAACTTGAGAATCATTATATACATAGAAACCAACATGACATGATATTTTGAAAGTGGTTGACAAGGTTTGGAGGAAGGAGTGAGTCAAACAGAAAATGAAGTTATTATCAGTTTTCTTCACTAGACCAGAGTGATATTTCAGGAGAAAACAAGGTCTCCTAATTTAATGGAGAAGAATGAATGATTCATTAATTACATCTGGCCTTCAGAGAGTGTTTCATATTTTAACAAGGCCCTTACCTATTTCAAGATGTACAATATTATCAAAGAAAATAAATATTTTTTCTAACAGTTATACAAACTCCAGTGATCTCCATTTAACAAAAAATCAGTAGAGGGGTGCCTGGATGGTTAAGCAACCAACTTTGGCTCAGGTCATGATATTGCAGTTCGTGAGTTTGAGCCCCGCATCAGGCTCTGTACTGGTAGCTTAGAGCCTGGAGTCTGGAGCCTGCTTTGGATTCTGTGTCTCCCACTCTCTCTGCCTCTCCCCCACTCACACTCTGTTTCTCTCTCTCTCTCAAAAATAAAATAAACATTAAAAAATTTTAATAAAAATTATTTAATAAATAATAGCTATATTATTATTGAGCATTCAAAAATACATCTCTATGCAGTCACACCTCAAATAGGCATATTGTGGAATATGCTGGCACTTTCCAGCTTTCCCTTTATCTGTTGTTTCTAGCTGACTCCAGTCAAGTGAATTTTAATTAGCTTTATTGTCTATTCCATTCTCAAATGTTAACAATTCTCCACACCACTTGTTTCTGCCCTTTCCTCCTTATATGGTTTTATTTTTTTCCTTCACTATAAAGATTTAGAATGTTATAATAGACAAAAACTCTCCTGATTTCATTAGCATAAAATTATTTATTGTGTACCTACTATATTCCAATTGTTGATCTAAGTGCTGTGATATAAGATTACAAATGTCAGTTTTACACAACTAACTTACCGTAGATTTTAGGTCAAAATCCTTTTGTAATCTTAGGATTTTTTTTTCTTTTAGAGAGAGAGGAAAAGAGAGAGAGAATCCTAAGCAGGCTCCACGCTGTCAGCACAGAGCCCAATGCAGGACTCAATCTCAATAACCATGAGATCATGATCTGAGCCAAAATCAAGAGTCAAACATTTAACTGACTAAGTCACCCAGGCATCCAGGACTATTTTTTTTAAGTTTATTTTTGACAGAGAGAGAGAGAGAGAGAGAGAGAGAGAGAGAGAGAGAGAACAAGTGGGGGAGAGGCAGAGAGAGAGGAAGACACAGAATCTAAATCAGGCTCTAGTCTCTGAGCTGTCAGCACAGAGCCTGATATGGGGCTCGAACCCATGAACCATGAGATCATGACCTGAACTGCATTCAGATGCTTAACTGACCCGAGCCACTCAAGCACCCCCATCGAGGGCTATTTTTAAAGATAATCTAAAGTCACTGCTTTAGTTATGGTAAATATGTTAGTGGCATAGCGCTTAAGAACATGGTTTTGGAGGGAGACAAATATTTAAGTGCTGATTCTAATCTTATTAGCTGAGTTTAAGAGGGCAAGTTACCTTAACTCCTTAAATCTTTCTTTCTTTAAAACTTTCTCATCTGTAAAAGGATAATATTGGTACCACAAAATTATAGGCTTATTGTAAGAATCACATGGGATAAATATTTAAAGCTCTTAGGACAGTGGCAATTCTAGGTACTATGAGAATACTATTAAATTTTCATTTTTCAAAAGAAAAATTGAATTAAAAAATATGTACCTTCTAAAGTAATAAAATAAAAACTGTATTAAATAGTCCTTCATTTCTTTGGGGCATATTTTCTTTTTAATTCAAGCCATAGTTATTACTTGTGTAAAACACAAATCAGCTGTATTACTGCACAGAGTATTTAAACATCTTCAGTGAATTTACAGAATTCTGTTTAGTAGCAGTTACAGGCTAGAAAATTGCCGGGGGGCCCATTAAAACTAATTCAAATCACTATATCAAATGGACAGCTGAAATTTGTTCATTTATTTATATCTGGTTTCTGTAATTCAGTTAGTAGGTCAACTTACAATTTAATTGCAAAGACTGTGAACTGAGGAATGGTTTATCAAATAACTTTCAGGAATTCAAAGGATGAAATCCAAATGACCCTATATATGCAATCAAGAATACGGCAGAATAATATATATACAACGCTGAAGCCTCAGGGTATTTCTGAAGAAACACCTATAGGGTTTATGCAATCATGACCTCTAAGAAATGGATTTTGGTACCCTAAGTGAGTTAATTTTCAGAGCAATGTAATAAGTGCTCATAATATTTTATAGCTATTACCAGTCTTTAAACTTACACTAATGTTATATGATAAGCGGTCTTACACAGTGCTACATTTATATCTACAGACATATTTTGAAACATAATAGGATACATGTGTATACAGTTCTTCAACATGTTGGATTTTCTTTTACCAATATATCTTGAATATTTCCCTTAAATTCAATGCACATGATTCTACATTATTCAATGACTACATAGTACTACACTGCATTTATTCTTTACAGTCACTTAACAAGTATTTATTGAGCAACTACCATATATTAGGTATTATTTGAGAAGCTGAGGATACATAAATGAACAAAGGAGTCCACAATTCCTCCCTTCATGGGCAAGATTTTAGTGAGAAGAGACAGATAATAAACATAATAATTATCATTAAAAGGTAATAAATGATATTTTAAACCTGGAGCAGTGGTAAAATAAATAGTAAAAATAAGGGTGAGTGAGAGAGTAGGTGTCTTAAGTAGGGTGATCTGGCATGGCTTCAATGAGATGGTGACATCTGAAAAAGGACTAGAAAGGGGTGAGAGAACAAGTCATGTACATATTTATGGGAGGTGGTGTCAGGAAAAGAAAAAAAAATGATACAAAGTCTATGAGGCAACTGTACGGCTGGCATGTTCTAGAAATATAAAGGAAACCAGTATGGCTAGAGAGGAACCAGTGAGAACTGGGCTGTTCAGTATGGTACTCACTAATCATATGTGACTATTGAACTAATACAATTTGAGATGTACTGTAAAATATAAAATCTCATTAAAAATATATTGATTATGTGTTGAAATTATAATATATGTGATATACTGGGTTAAATACAATATACTATCAAATTAATTTCACTTGTTTTTGACTTTTTTTAATGTGCTACTAACAACTTTAAAATTGTATACGTGATTCACATTACATATGAGTCAGTGCTGAGCTAGGGGAATGGTAGGAGGTGTAGTCAGAAAGAGGTAAAAAGGGATGATCATGCAGGTCATTGGACACATATTGGCTTCCATTTTATAAAATGGTGATATTGGACATACTAGTAACTGATTAGACTTGTGTTTTGTAGAAATCACTCCAGTAGTCATGTCCAGAATAAACTTTAAGGGAATAGGGAATGAAACAAGAACAGTCAGAAGGCTACTACAATAGGAGAAGTGGTACCAACAATATTTCATAATGAATTGGAAGTGAAATCAGAGGAAGAGAGGAGTAAAAAGTTAAAAAAACAACTTCAAGTTTCTTGGTCTGACCATCTGGAAGGGTAGTATTACTATTGGTTGACATGGGCAATTTGGTAGGAAATGCAGGTTTGGGGAAGTGGTAGTGTAGTTCAGGAACTTAGTTTTGGATCTTAAGTTTAATATGCTTTCTAACTGTTAAAATGGAAACGTTGAAGGGGTATCTGGGTGGCATACTCAGTTAAGCATCCGACTCTTGATTTTGACTCAGGTCATGATCTCACAGTTCACAAGATCAAGCCCCACATCAGGCTCTGAGCTGACAGCATGGAGCCTGCTTGAGATTCTCTCTCTTCTCCTCTCTCTCTGCCTCTCTCCAGCTTGCTTGCTCTCTCTCTCTCTCCAAACCAAATAAACATTTACCAAAAAAAGAGGAAATGTTGACAAAACATTTGGATATATCAGTGTAGGTATCAGAGAAAAAGTATATACAGCATATCAATATTTCCTCTGAATTCTATACTGTGTGTGTAAATTTGGAGTATTGAAAGACATAGACTTGATGAAATCAGCAGAGGGATAAGTGTAAAAAAGAAGAGGTCTAAGATTTGCAGGACTCTGTGGCTAAGAGAAGAAATCAACAAAAAAGACAGAATAGAAGCCTGAGTAGATAGGTATAGATTTTTATAGGTGGATGGATGTTATGGGGGATGATTGTTTAAGTTTTCATTTGGCTGCTTTGATTTTCCCAGTGAAATAAAAGCAGAGACATTAGATGAAAGTGAGGTAAAAGGCTGTTGGAGATTCTTTCAGGAGAGGTAGGAGAGTAAATAATTGCTGGGCTTCATTAAAGAGCCACAGAGATTTAAAGTTAGATCGTTCAGCATGGTTCTGTGAATTTTCTCAGCCATATTTAACTGCATAGGAGTAGGCAAAGTTTGCAGAAATTTGGATGTAATTTAAGTAAGCTGAATAGGAGAACAGAGGTATTATTAGGCAAGATACAGTAAAAGTGATGCTTCAGTGAATTTTAGGTTCTGGATCAGTGAAAGGAGTGTTGCCAAGATAGTCTGCAGAACCAAAGTGGGATACATGATACTGATTCTGTAGAGAGGGTGTTGGTGGCAATTCCAATTAAACTACATTCATGAGGTGAGTGATTGAGGTAGGGTATAGGATAAAGGTAGGTGTGGAAAGAAGTCAAGAAACTGAGAGGTGATGGTGTTGGATCGATTATCTCTACATATGTATGTTTATAAATACACATATTTATCTATGTGTATATATATATGTAAATCACAAGTTCTATAGAAGTAGAATTACAGAAATTGACTCTAGGCCAGAATCGAGTTCATTCAGGAACTAAGAGGGAATTTCAGGGTAAGGGATGGTGGGTGGTATAGTCATTAGATGTGGCAACAAAGAATAAGGAAACCTACCATACTTCCAGCCACAGTGGAGAAAGAATGAAAGAGTAAAACAGCCACCAACTGACAGGGCTATAGGAGAATTGGTGTCTTAACGGTATATCTGTGTTTGCTAAAAGTAAGAAGTTATAAGTGGCCTTCAAAAAATAATAAAGATAGAATAGATTTTGCCAATGCTAAACAGTGAATTCCAGAAGTTACAGTAGATGGATTTTAGGAATTTCACAAATGTGAGAGAAGAGAACTACATGGATACACCACCCTTAATTTTGCATTCTACCACAAATGAACAATTGGAATGCTTCCAATTTTTTATGTTTACCAAAATGTTATGGTGAAAGTCCTTGGCAAATGGAACTGCTGGGTATAAAATGTGTCTAAATAAATTTTAATAGCATTGCCAGATACTGTACCGATTGATCCTGCAAACAATGATGAATATGAAAGCCAGTTTCCTAACCCACTTCGCATAAGCACTATTATCAAACTTTTAAATTTCTGTTCATATGACAAGCAAAAATAATACTAATCTCATTGATTATTTTATTATATTTTTTCTGCTGTTGTTGGTCATATTTTCACATTTATTATTCTAAGTATTCGTGTTGATGTCCTTTGCTTATTATCTAACAGGTTCATTAGATATAATTGACATAAAATAAACTAGACATAATTAAAGAGAAAAAAATGAAAAATTTTGTCAGTGAATACACCTGTGCAACTATCACTACAGTCAAGATAATGAACGTATGCATAGCCCACAAAGTTTCCACATACCTCTTGGTAATCCTTCTCTCTTGTCCCTCCTCACTCCACTTCCCTCAGGAAACCACTGATATGTTTCTGTCTAAAAAGTTTGTTTTTCTCAGTGTTTTATAAAAACAGAAGGTACTCTTTGTGCCTTGCTTCTTTTATTCAAAAAATTATTTTGAGATTCATCATGTTGTCATGTATTGATAATTCATTTTTAAATTTAAAAAACCTTACTGCTGAATAGTATTGTTCTACCACAACTTATCTGTTCTATTGTTGATGAACATTTGAGTTTGTAGGTTTTGGCTATGACAAAAAGGCTGTTATGCATATGTAAGTAGAAGTTCTTCTATAAACATAAATATTCCTTTCACTTGAATAAAACCTCAGAATGGAGTAGTTGGATAATACACTAGGTAAATGTTTATCTTAAGAATCTGCCAAACTGTTTCCCAAAGAGATATTTCTGTCACCGATTTCTAATTCAATAACAGTATGGTCAAATAATATACTTTTTTTGAACTGAATCCACTGAAAGTTTTTGAGACTTGTTTTAAGGCCCAGAATATGGTCTCTCTTTATAAATATTCAATGTGCATTTGAAAAGAATGTGTATTCTGTTGTTTTTAGATAGAAAGTTCTATAAATGTCAATTCAGTCACTTTGGTGGATAAAAGTACTAAAGGCTACTCTATCCTTGCTGATCTTCTGTTTTATAAATTATTAAAATAGAGATATTCAAATCTCTGACTATATTTATGGATTTGTTTATTTTTACTTGCAGTTCTATCAGTTTTTGCTTTATGATTTTGAAGGGTTTTTAATAGGTGCATGTATTTGAAGTTGTATACTCTTGATTAATTGACCTCTTTATAATTATGAAATGATTTTTTTTATTCTTAATGATATTCTTTTCTGTGAAATTTACTTTGATATTAATACAGTAACCAGCTTTCTTTGGGTTATCGTCAAATGACATGTCTTTTTTCATTCTTTTACTTTTAATGGATTTGTGCCTTTATATTTAAATTGGGGTTTATGAAGACAGGATATAGTTGGGTCTTGGTTTCTATCCAATCTGACAAAATCTGTTTTTAATAACAGTGCTTAAACTCTTTGCATGAAGTACAATTTTGTAATGTTTATTTATTTATTTAGAGAGAGAGAGAGAGAAAAAGGGTGAGAGAGAGTGCTCAAGCAGGGAAGGGGCAGAGAGAGAGAGGGAGAGAGAGAATCCCAAGTAGGCTCCATGATATCAGCACAGAGCCTGATGTGCTGACAGGTTTGAACATAAGAACCATGAAATCATGACCTGGGCCGAAGTCAAAAGTCAGATGCTTAACCGACTGAGCCACCCAGACACCCCATCAAATGTGATTATTGTTATGGCTACCTTTTATCTGTCATCTTGGTATTTGTTTCCTACTTACCCAATCTATGCTTTATTCAGTTTTTCCTGCTTTATGCTCCATTATTTAGATTAAGTAGACTTTATGATTTCATATTATCTACTGTATTGTTCTATTGGCTGTAACTATTTCTTTTTAATTCTAGTGTTTGCTTTGGGGTGTATAGTATACATGTTTCCACAATAACCATCCAGTAATACTATACACTTCCCATATAATTTAGGAACTTTATAGAAGTATCCTTTGCATTTCCCTCCTCACCTTTCTGCTACTGTTGTCATACATTTAGCTTTCCCTTGTCATAAATCTCACAATATATTCTCATTGTTTTTGTTAAATAGTTATCTTTTAAAGATTTTTTAAGATAAAAATTATATTTACCCATGCAGTTACTATCCCCATTGTTTTTCATTCTTTTCTATAGAACTGTATTTAGGTCTGGTATTACTTTCCTTCTGACAGAAGAAAACTTTTGTTAACTGTTTTTTTTTGTTTGTTTATTTATTTTTTTTTTTTAAGTGAAGCTCTCTGATAAAACATTCTGTCAGCTTTTGTATGTCTGAAAACAACTTTATCTTTGAAAGATCTTTTCACTGGATATAGAATTCAACATTGGCAGAGTTTTTGCTTCAGTAATTTAAGATACTTCCCCATTGTCATCTCATACAGTTTTTGACTGAAATTATGCTGTATCTGTATTTTTATTCCTCTGAATATAGCATGTCTTTTCTTCTCTCCCTGGTGTTGTTAATATTTTCTGTTTTTAACTAGTTTTGAGCAATTTGAGTATAATGTGTGTGTGTGTAATTGTTTGTTTCTTAAGATTGGCATTCATTAGGCTTTTTCCTTCTGTGAGTTTGTCATTTACAGAAAACCTGATATTATTTTATTCAAGTATTTCTTTTTTCTATCCCAACCTCTTTCAAGAACTCCAGTTACACATAACCTCACACCTATCAGGATGGCTAAAATCAACAACACAAGACACAACAGGTATTGGCAAGGATGTAGAGAAAGGGGAATCTTCCTATAATGTTGGTGGGAATGCAAACTGGTGCAGCCACTCTGGAAAATAGTAGAGGTCCCTCAAAAAGTTAAAACATAGAACTACCCTATGATCCAGCAATTGCACTAATAGGGAATTACCCAAAGAATATGTTTATAGCAGCATTAAGCATTATCTACATTAGCAAAAGTATGGAAAAAGCCCAACTGTCCATCGATTAATGAATGGATATAGAAGATGTGGTATAAGTGTATACATATACACATACAGACACACACAGACATACTGGAATATTATTCAGCCATAAAAAGAATTAAATCTTGCCATTTGCAATGACGTGGATGGAACTAGAGAGTATTATGCTAAATGAAATGTCAGTCAAAGAAAGATAAATACCATATGATTTCACTCATTGTGGAATTTAAGAAACAAAACAAATGAGCAAAGTGGAAAGAGAGAGAGAATGAGAGAGAGAAAGAGAAAGAGACAAACCAAGAAACGGACTCTTAACTATAGAGAACAAACTAACAGTTACCAGAGGGGAGGTAGGTCGAAAGATGGGTAGAATAGGTGATGGGGATTAAGGATGGCACTTACTATTGCTGTGATGAGTGTCATAAGGAAGTGTTGAATCACTATAATGTATACCTGAAACTAATATTACACTGTATGTTAACTAATTGGAAATTAAATAAAAACTAAAAAAAAAAAAAAAAAAAAAAAAAAAAAAAGAAAGAAATTAGCTCTCAGGCCACAAGAATAAGAAGAAAAAGAAGAAAAGAACTCCAGTTACACATATAGTAAGGTACTCAAAGTTGTCCCAGAGCTGACTGAGAGTCTTCATAATTTTTAGAATTCTTTTTTCTGTGCATTTTATACGGATAGTTCCTATTGGTAGGTCTTTAAGTTCAACAATAATGTCTATTTGGTCATTAGTCACACCCAGTATATATTTTATTTGGGGCACTGTAATATTTATGTATAGAATTTTTACGTGTCTTTTTTATAATCTATGTCTCTTTGTATCTTATTGAATACATGGAATACAGTCATAACTGTTTTAATTAGATCAAATGTTCTTAGGATGTAATTCTAACGTCTGTGACAATTCTAAATTGATTTCAATTGATTGCATCCCTACCCCTAATTTTAGGTAGTATTTTTCTGCTTCTTTGAATACCTGGTATTCATTAATTGAATAAAAAAAATCAGAACTTTTTTTTTTGAGTGCTGGATTTTTCCTATTCCCATTAATACCTCTGTGCATTTTTTCTGGGATGCAGTGAAGTTACTTATAAATAGCTTCACCCTTTGGGCCTTGCTTTAATAACTTGTTAGATGGGTCCAGACTGGTCCTCAGTCTAGGGATGCTCATTTCTTACTGCTGAGTACTGTGTGATGCTTAACTTGATGTGTCAACTTGGCTAGGCCATGGTACCCAATTTTTGATCAAATACCAGTCTAGATGTTTCTGTGAAAGTATTTTTCAGATGTGCTCAACATTTAAATTAGTGTACTTTGATAAAGAAGATTACCCTCTATAACATGGGTAGGATTTATCCAATCAGTTGAAGGTTTAAAGAGAAAAGACTAAAGTTTTCTGAGAAAGAGCAAATTCTGCTTCCAGACTACCTTTGGACTTTCAAGCTGCAACATCAACTCTTCTCTGGTCTCTGTCCTGCCAGCTTCTCTGAAAATTCTGCCTTTGCTAATTCATCCCCCACCCCCCTGGCCCCAGTCTCTCTGTATATATGCTATTGGTTCTGTTTCTCTGGAGAACTCTGCTGAGTAATAAAGTAAGACCTTCCTGAGTATTCAACCCAATGCCCCACAAATTGTGAGTTTTTCCAATCTGGCCGCAATAAGCACACTGCCAGCATCATATGAACATTAGAAATTGCTTTCTCCAACTTTGTCATACGGTTCTTTCCCCAGACTTGGGCACTTTCCTCATATACATGCATTGATTAGTACTCTGCTAAATGCTCATGGGGATCCCTTTGAAAATCTTTGAAGTTCTTTGTACAGCACTCATCTCTCCAATTCTCTGTTCTGAGACCTCTAGCCCCTTGTTTTCCCTGGACTTTCAACTTCTCAAGTTAAGGAGTCTGCCATGTGCCATTGCCTAAAAATTCTCTCCAGAGTAAGCTGATGCATTCCCCATGGAGTTCCCGTGATTTGTTTCCTGTCACTCAGGTATGACAGTTCTTTATTGCCCATTATCCCGTGTCTTGAAAACCAATACATCTGCCATGTAAATCGTCACCAGTTTCACATTTTCATTATCACAGCTTAACACTATATTTTATTTTTGGAAATAATTTTCTGACTTTCTCATATGTAGTATACCAGATACTTGGATACTTGAGAGATTTATGTTGTATTCTATGACTCTAAGTTTCTGCCCATCCCTGCCACTCAAAAATGAAATCCTGTTGGAATTTTTGAACAGTTGTTCTAATTTCTTAAGAAAGAAAAAAACATTTTGGGGAATTTGACCTCTTTACAATGCTAAATATTCCAATCCAAGACAAAGAAAACGTTTTAGTTTACACAAGTCTTCTTATACATAATATTTTACGATTTTATTATTATAAATATTACACATTGCTTACTAATTTTATTCCAAAAGTTTCATGGTTTTGTTATTATAAATAGTCCTCTTTTTTTTTTGTTTTCTGCTTGATATTTAGACCTTTAGTAACCCATCATCTTATTGAATTTTCTTATTGTTTTCAAAAACTATTTTAGTTTATTTTCTTGGGTTTTAGAGGTATACAGTTGTTATTTTCCACAATTAACAATTTTTGCCTCTTTATTCTAAAACTAAAACAAAATGAGCTTAAGCTCTCATCTCTGGTTATTCTTCCTAACTCTCTAGAGTAATTGAAAAGCCAAGGCATATAAATGCACACACATTTCTACTGTATTTTGTGCAAAACAAAATTCAAGATACTTTGGTTAACTGGGCATGCATGTAAAGAATGTAGGATTTTTTTTCCATTTTGTATGTAAGAATTTTATTGTCATGTTATTTCAGTTATTAAGAGACAAATTACACAAATACTATAGAGGAAGTGTTAAGAGTCAAAGCTTTCTGTCTTTACTTGCCACTCTGCTCCATTTAATAGATGAAAATTACTAGACATAAGTATAGTAATTATCTAAACACCAACCGGGGATCATATCATTGAACTGATTACTTTAAATTACTGTTGACAGAATCCACTTTGACTAAACAAAACAATAGTGCTTCATTTCCTATGAAAATTTCCAATTTATGGATTTTTCTCAATCAAAACATGTCTTTCATAAATTATTGCATAGTTGTCTTTTTTTTTAACTTCTCATTCAGAAAGTTTTTAGAATTTTATGTATGATAAATCAAGAAACATGCTCCAAAATAAAGATCTATGGTTAGAAGGCATTTATTAAGTTGCTTCATTAGTAAGCAAAGGATTAAAAAAAAATGAAGACAATATCTTTATTTTGCTGGCAGCTACTATTGGCACTCAGCCACCCATATCCTAATTTTGTAATTTTTATGCCTCTGTGCTAGGCAGATGTTTATCTAAATCATTTAAATCTCTGTCTTCTAAATTTTAGATACATTTAGTATTAAGAGATGCTCCCTGTGTAACAGCACAGATTAAAAGTTAATTAAGAAGAAGTTAAAGAAGGAGAAAAGCAATTACTTTTTCCATAGGCATTTGTTTCATTTTTGGCAGGTTGAAATTGAGGATGTGGAATAAAGTCTTAAAAATCAGAAATATTTTAAGAAATCATTATTGTTTGCTTTTTTATATACTGATAAGTGCCAAGTTAATTAAGAAAAGTAATCCATTTAGTAATGCAGGATGGGCTAATGGATAAAGTAACTCTACTCATGCAGTAGGATTATTTTATAGAATTGATGTTTTTTAAGTTATGCAAATTAACCATTAGAAATGAAAATCACCAATATGTAATTGGAAATTCCATAGGAATTCATACATAGCATGGTACAAGAAGATAAATTTGGGAGTACTTCCTGGAACTTTAAAAATATATAAACTCAGGTTAAAAAATAAATGTAATGAAGAAATTTTACATACCTAATTTTATTGTACTGTGATTTAATGGGGAAAAAACCTGCTAAATGGCTGCAGAATTTAGGTTTCCCATACATGCTCTGTCACTCTCCTTTTATGAACATCTCTTTAACCTTTAAAAATCCCTAGAGCGATTTCATACAGTGGTAGTGTTAGGGCAAAGTAATTAGTGTATGTATATTATAGATCTCAGAAAATCTCTAGATTAGGACAAATTATTTTCAGCCTTCTCCAATAGAGCACTACTAATTGCCACATATTTATATTAAATTCTTCATGATAATAAACACTGTAATTATAACTACAAAATTACTGCCATTAAAAACCATTTTAATCACCTTAAATTTGCAACAACAACAAAAAATCTCTTTGGACTGAAATAACATACATAGTTATATAAGCAAAGAGGAACACAAATACATCCTGATTTAGAGACAGGGATTCTTCGTGAGGAGTCCAAGACTACTATTCATCAAGGAAGGCCATGTTCAGCAAAAAGTAATGGAAACAGTAGCTGGATATTCTCATTTCCATGGGTTTAGTTAATAATTAATTAATTAATAATATGGTCCATTAGACCTCAAAAATATGTTATGCCTTACAAAAGAAACATTATTCTCGTATTTTCTCTCTTATGTTCTTTTACACTCTGTGAAACACTTGAAAAGCTTCTGATAGGAGCAATTATATAAATAAATCCTTGAACTAAGAATTTCCTATGGATTTTCTAATTATCAGTTTGTATTTACCAATAAAGAGAAATAGGGTTTTGGAATAAGAAAAAAAAAAGAGGAGGAGAGAAGAAGCTATTTCATTGTTTCATTATTAACCTTTGAGTTCCACTTAGCACCTTACTCAAAACGAAAACATTTATCTCTATCACTAGTGACGTGTATGAATACAACTCAAGTTTGAAAAGGATTTTTAAGCTTCATGTAGCTATACAGGGTGGGATGATGGAAAGAACGAAGTGTTGGCATCAATAGACTGATGTCTCATTTCACGACTATGTGAGTTTGGTTACGCTATTTCTTTGCACTTCTGTTTCAACACTTGTATTGTTGTGATCATTACAAGAGTAAACCTGAATCAGCCTGGACCTTGTTTCCCGATCATTTGTGTGCAATATTGCAATCAGCATTGGGGTGTGTGCCTGGTACCCTAAATCAGTTTTCTAGGAATTGATTATCTGGAAATGAGCTGGTTCTCCCAGGGACAAGGTTACTTTTTTGCCATGCTTTGGGTTAAATTAAGGGGAAATAAAAAGCAGTGTGACCACACAGAGGTCATACTTCTAGAGAGCCAACGCCTGCTTCAAAGGGTCAGGCAGGCAGCAAGTACTAAACACATTCATACCCATCTCATCCACAGCACATTTTTGCTTTCAAGTAGCATTAATCAAAGACATATTTGATCAGTTCTTATTTATAACTAAAGAATGTTGAAGTTTAAAGAAACTCCTGACAGTTGTTTTGTTTTGTTGTGTTCTTTTTTACTTTTTTGTAATGCAAGTGTCTGACTTGATTGTTGAGGAATCCATTTCAAAGAGGCATTCAGTTTAAAGACAAACACATTACTAGTTACACAGCTAGATAAAAACCAGGCCACTCTCCCCATACTGAGGCTCCTTTGTTTCGGAGATGTTGGTTGATTTTGATAACTGACTGACTGGATTGCTTCCCTTTTCTTTCCTTGCTTAAATCCTCAGTCTTATATTTTAAATTCACCAATAAAGAATGAGTTAGAAAATCCTGGCCACTAGCCTTGACTCCAATAAAAACAGACCCCCCCCACCCCCACACACACCAGCCAGTGAGGCTCTTTCTCACTTTCTCTATACGCTACCTTGTTATGTGGGCTCACATATGCTGTGTAATTTCTAGGTCTTGTAAGTAGTAAATCTTTATTTTTTCAAAGTTTTCTGATGGTTGTTGCTGAAAGGCATCTTGCAATCACAGTAAGGACCACAACAGCTGCTTCAACAATAACACTGGTTATTGATAGGCTGAGACCGACACAAATATCTAGTTTTCATTTTCCTTTGTTATGGTCTGGTTAAGAAGATTTAATATGAATTGCAAATTCCTCCTGGTATAAATTAAAAGTAAATTTAATTTTAGCTCAAATGGAACTAAATTTGAATATCTGATTCGATTGGAATAGCTGTCTTCTTCCATATTTTATGCAGTATCCCTACCCATGCTTGAATTATATCTCCCTTTAGTCTTTCTCCTTTAGGTAAAGTGATCTTGTTTTCTTTAACTTTTCTTTGAGAAACTCTGGTTTTCATGTCTTCAGACACTTTTTTCAGTTCACTGGAACTCTGGGACATATATGTTGTGGTCTCAAACAGGAAAAGGCAGTAAAGCCTATGCAATATTGGCGGTGGACAGATTTTCTTGTCATCTTCACAAAAGTGGCTTTCAGGTTTTTGTCTATGTTTGCCTTTCTGCAGCACATCTCAACTTTATGGCCAGAATATGAAATAAATTTTATAGAAAATCCACTAAGTTATAAAATTTTCCCTTTTCATTCCATTATTAGTTCATGTGTTTATTGTTACTGCTGTTGATGTTGTTGTCAGTGGAACTCTGCTACAAGGAATAAGCAGAGGGGAAGTATGAGAAAAAACAAATCAGTTTTGCTTGGAGACTGAGTATCAATATACACAGGGGAAACCAAAATATAATTAAATCTGGCAGAAAGGAGATTTTAGTTTACTATCAAAAAAACAACACCTCTTGGGGTGCCTGGGTGGCTCAGTCAGTTAATGTCTGATGTCAGCTTGTGGGTTCGAGCCCTGTTGTCAGGCTCTGTGCTGACAGCTGGAAGCCTGGAGACTGCTTTACATTCTGTGTCTTGCTCTCTCTTTGCCCCTCCCCCACTCATGCTCTGTTTCTGTCTCAAAAATAAACATAAAAAAATAACACCTTTTAAAAAAATAACACCTCTTTTGAATTGAACTCATACTCTTACTATTATCATATATGATGCAAAGAGGAAAAACTCTCTAAAACTAAGTCTGGAAGAAATGGACTATACCTTGACTCCACATAATTTGTAAGCAGCATTGTGGTCAGCATTGGAGTCATGGTTGATGCAGACAAGTCATAACTTACCAGATATGAATTATCTGGAAATAAATTAGTTGTGCCTCAGGGACAAGGTGTCTCCTTCCCTTCTTTGCCACATTCTAAGTTAAACCAGAAAAAGCCAAAAGTAGTGTAACTACAAAAAACTACAACATGAAACTTCTACAGGGTCCACTTCTGCTTCAAAGGCGTTTACCTAATGGCTGACCGCTGGTCACTAAGCTCCTTGTCCAGTCTAGCACTGTGGACCACTTAATTCAGTTTATCTTACCCAGCACTTATAAAGGACTATGGGAGGTAATAGGTGGAGAATGATGTTAATGTCTGTATTTTAAGGAGCTTTTTAAATTGTCTGCCCTTCTCTGCTCCATGTAAAAATAGTTCCACCAATAAAAATGATTTTGCAATAATAAAAAAATAAAAATCATTTTTAGTTGACATGAATAGAGCTTGTATACTATACTCACATGTTTGAAAATAATATATCAATATGTTTCATTAAATGTCAGTATACCATATTACAAATCATACAGGAAAAAAGGGGAAATCTATTTGTTATTAAATAAATAGGAATATGTTAAAATTAAGTCTGCCTCTTGGGCAAAATTTATCAATAACATCTAACAATATAGGATAAAAACCCCATGATATGCAGCTGCTTGGAGCCTGACAACAGACTACCAAGGAAAGTGATGGTAATGTGCATCAGCCCCAAGGCTGATCATCCTCAGAGATGTCATCTGTCAGATTCTGGAAGGCAGATCCCCTGTGGGTATGTCAGTATTCTTGCTGACTCTATTAAATTGCATCTATGTGAACTTGCCCATCACGGGTCATCTACTTTAGGTGCAAGAAATGTTATATCTTGAGATTTTTACCCTACTCTAAATACAATTGGAAAAGACCTAATTAGCATCTTACAGCAGACACAGTACATAGTTTAGAAAAGGGAAATGAAAGTTAGCACCTACAGGGACAAGAAATACAAACTTTAAAGTGAACAAGACAGGGAAGAAAATAGCAAATAAAAAAACAAATGGGTTAATACAACTTTTCTCTCTGAAGGCTCTCTGAATCTGGCCATTTCATCATTCACAGAATGTGCTTCTGCAACTATTCCTCATGTGGAGCATTAGTAAAAGCTTCTCTTGGCAATTCTTCTTGGTCTTCCTTTTTCTACCCTTAGTTTGATAAATGTCTTTTCTTTTTGAGATATTATTCTTTTGCTATAAAATATTTTCAGAGAGAAAAAAAAAACACAATGAGCTGAGTAAGAGACTGGCATGTAAAACACTAGCATTAGCAAAATAATATTGCATGTCGTCCTTGAAAAGGTAACTTCTGGGTGGAGGCCACAGGAGAGGTAATGCTAAATTGCCAGAGATATTCTTGGAGCTAAATTAAAACATAACAAACCATTGTGTCATCAATATTAAAGGGTAAGACACTGCTGTGATTGTATGTTTCAAAAGGTACTGTCAAAACTAGTCCTCAGGGAAACAAGCAAGCTCACTTTCCTGGCATGGCTCAACCTTCTGTATTCTGAACACTTAACAGTAATGTTTTAGAGAAAAATGAGTAACAATGTTCTACTGGTGACTGTCAAGGTTTGGCTCACACCCTGTAATCTCTTTTGCAGTGTTGAACTTTTTTTTTTTTCTCCCCTCAAAGCCCATAATGACTTTGGTGGAGAAAGAATTTGGCTTAGTAACTCTGGAGAGGAAATAATCTAGTGACAGAGAAGGTGAAAAACAGAAGAGGGGAAAGATGTTTAGTAGTATAGACTACCAATCTTTGAGTATCAAGAGATGATGGTGCCTCTTAACCATTTTCAAAAATGACTTTAACATTAATTCCTTTATTCTATGGGAATAAATGTGTTTCTTTGCAGATTTATTGTGAATGTGAAACAGGGTTAAAATTAACCAATTCATTCATAAAATGTATATATGGGCTTTTATGATTAGCATTAAACAAAGCTAGATAGTCAGAACCAAAGCAGGCAGTGATAATACTCCAAAACCATATTCTCTTTGAAATTTTATATTCATTAATTCATTTATATGTGCTTGCATTTATTCAAAAATATTTGTTAGGGGAGTGAGTCAACACAGCAGAGAAGTAGGGGGACCTGAAGTTCCCTCGTCCCTCAAACACAGCAGTATTGAGGCCAGAAGACTTGGAATTCCAGGAATTCAGGCTACAGAGTGACAGATACAACTCCAGGGGCCCGTGGGGACAACTTGGTGGGCCATAGGTGCATAATTGTAAATTGGGAAAGATAAAAGGGTGGCTTAGGCATGGAGAGTAGGTATCCCCTCCTGTGGAGAGACAAAAGGAAGAGAGAGAGGTTGTGGAAGTGTAGGATTGTATTAGGACAAGAAAAAAACCACGAATTATGGAATGGAAAAAATGGAGAAAGAGTCAATTTCTAACTCGTTCCAGGGTTGCAGGCTTTCTCTGGACTGGGGCTTGCCACCCTGTTCATGCGCCTGGGGAGGAGGGGAGCCAGCCCCGGGCTCATAGACGCAGTTAGAGAGAGCAATTCCCTCCCTTGAATGCTGTGGGAAGAAGGCATATAGCTGCCCCAAGAACCAAAGACCCTGCAGGTGCCTGCCAGCCAGAGGCCAGAGGCTGGGCAGAGTGGCACTACCCTGGAACCTGGGCACATCGAGCGGGATCCTTTAAAACGTTGGAGTTTGAATCTCAGCTGAGGGTCTGGGAGGTGCAGGAAACTGTAGGCTGGGACAAACTGCCCACTTGTGCCCACGTGGCACTGTGAGGATGGCCTGAACAGAGTGGTTTGGGTCACCCAATCCAGGGAGGAGAAATGGGTGTCATCATTTTTCTTGCCATCACCAATAAGGTGGGGCTTCAGAGAACAGACAATGGGCCCACAGTGGAGGCAAGGACCCGCCTACACCAAACCACATCCCTCTGTGCCTGGTATAACCATATCTAACAGAGCAAGATTGACACTGACTAACTAGACAGCCCCTCCTCCAGACCAGTGCAGTCACTGGTTCCAAGGCACCATCACATAGCATTCCAGCAGTTTCACATTTTCTGATTTGATTCTTGGTCAATTCTTATTTTATATATGTATGATATATATACATATAGATAGATAGATAGATATAGATATAGATATAGATATAGATATAGATATAGATATAGATATAGATATCATATATATATATATATGATATATATATATATATATATATATATATATTTTTTTTTTTTTTAATTTTTCTTCCTCTTATTTCTTCTCTTCTCCATTCTGGTTACTCTGGTTATTGGTTTGTTTAAACAGACATTTTTAATCTATTCTTTTTAAACCTCTTCTGTATCTCCTTCTTCTTTATTTTCCTCTCTCTCCCTGGAGTAAGCCATATAGTTTCTCTGATTCTCTGCCTGGTCAATTTTTCTGTTTTTCTATTCTTTTTCCCCTTTCCTGTCATTTCTCTCTTGGAATGGGATAAGGCTTCTCCCACCACCACCCCTTTTTAACATTTTTTCCAAGGTTACTTCAACAAACAAATCAAAGCACACCTGGTGAAAGGTCCATACCACCACTATGAGTAGGGAGATAAAGCAACCAAGTCACAACAACAGAGAGCATACAACACACTCCAAAAACACCTCCCGAATGGCCAGTCCCTGGATAGTGTAAGACCCTTCTTTAATATAGTAGTGCTCACGGGTTCAGGACACATAACAAGCTATTCAAACACATGAGGGACAGAAAACTAGCCAAAATGATGAAATGGAAGAATACTCCTCAAAAGAAATACCAGGAAGAAATGACAGCTAGAGAATTACTCAAAACAGATATAAGCAATATGTCTGATCAAGAATTTTGAAAAAAGCAAAAAAGACAGCAGAGAATCTATTGCTGCAGAGATCAAGGAACTAAGAAACAGTCACGACAAATTAAGAAATGTAAATGGGGTGCAAAATAAACTAAATGCAGTGACAGCAAGGATGAGGAAAGCAGAGGGAAGAATAAGTGAAAGAGAAGATAAAATTATGGAAAATGAAGCTGAGAAAAAGAGAGAAAAGAAAATACTAGACAATGAGGGGAGAATTAGAGAACTAAATGATTCAATGAAACATAATAATATCCATACCATAGGAGTTCTAGAAGAAGAAAAAAGAGAGAAAGGGGCAGAAGGTTTACTTGAACACATTATAGCTGAGAATTTCCCTAATCTAGGGAAGAAAACAGGCATCCAAATCCAGGAGACACAGAGGACTCCCTTCAGATTTAGCAAGAATATGTCTTCTCCATGGCATGTCATAGTGAAACTGATAAAATACAAAGATAAAGAGAGAATTCTGAAGGCAGCTAGGGACAAATGGGCCTTAAACCAAAAGGGTAGACACAGAACGGTAGTAGCAGAAGTGTCCCCTGAAACCTGGCAGGCCAGAAGGAAGTGGCAGGAACTATTCAATGTGATGAATAGGAAAAATATGAAGCCAAGAATCCTTTATCCAGCAAAGCTGTCATTCAGAAAAGAAGGAGAGATAAAGGCTTTCCCAGACACACAAAAACTGAAGGAGGTCAAGACCACTAAACCAGCCCTGTAAGAGATCCTAAGGAAGACTCTGTGAGTATGATGCTGCAAAAACTACAAAGGACCAGAGACATCACTACAAGCATGAAACCTACAGATAACACAATGACACTAAATCCATATCTTTCAATAATAACTCTGAATGTAAATGGACTAAATGTGCCAATCAAAAGACATAGGGTATCAGAGTGGATAAACAACAAGATCCATCTATATGCTGTCTACAAAAGACTTATTTTAGAACTGAGGACACCTTCAGATTGAATGTGAGGGAACGGATAACCATCATGCTACTGGAAGTCAAAAGAAAGCTGGAGTAACCATACTTACATCAGACAAACTAGAGTTTAAACTAAATGTTGCAACAAGAGATAAATAAAGGCATTATATCATAATTACAGGGTCTGTCCATCACGAAGAGCTAATAATTGTAAATGTTTATGCTTCAAACTTGAGAGTACCCAAATATATAAATCAATTAATCATAAACATAAACAATCTTACTGATAAGAATACAGTAACTGCAGGGGACCTTAATACTCCACTTATAACAATGAACAGATCATATAGGCCAAAAATCAATAAAGAAGCAATGGCTTTGAATGATACACTGGACCATATGGACTTGACAGATATATTCAGAACTTTTCATCCAAAAGCAGAATACACATTCTTCTTGAGTGCACTTGGAACATTCTCCAAGATACACCACGTACTGGGTCACAAAACAGCCCTCAATAAATATAAAAGAACTGAGATCATACCATGCATATTTTCAGATCACAATGATATGAAACTTGAAATCAACCACAAGAAAAATTTGGAAAGACTCCAAATGCATGCAGGTTAAAGAACATCCTATTAAAGAATGAATGGGTCAACTGGGCAATTAAAGAAGAAATTAAAAAATATATGGAAACAAATGAAAGTGAAAATGCAACAGTCCAAACCCTTTGGGATGGAGCAAAGGCAGTCCTAAGAGGAAAATACATTGGAATCCAGGCCTATCTCAAGAAATAAGGAAAAACAAAAACAAAATCAAATACAAACCTAACCACACACTGAAAGGAACCAGAAGCAGAACAGCAAAGAAACCCCAAAGCCAGCAGAAGAAGATAAATACTAAAGATTAGAGCAGAAATAAACAATATAGAATCAAATAAATAAAAACAAATAAACACAGAATAGAACAATGAATCTAAGAAGTGGTGTTTTTTTACATTTATTTATTTTTGAGAGACAGAGCACAAGGGGGGAGGGGCAGAGAGAGGAGGAAACACAGAATCTGAAGCAGGATCTAGGCTCCAAGCAAGCATTCAGCACAGAGCCTGATGCAGGGCTTGAACCTATGAACCATGAGATCATGACCTGAGCCAGTCAGTCACTTAACTGACTCAGCCACCAAGGTAGTCCTAAGAGGTGGTTTTTTGAAAAGATAAACAAAATTGATAAATCCCTACCCAGAAAAGAGAGAGAACCCAAATAGATAAAATCACAAATTAAAAATGAGAGATCACAATGACCACCACAGAAATACAAATAATTATTAGAGAATACTATGAAACATTATATGTCAATAAACTGGACAACCTGGGAGAAATAGACAACTTCCTAGAAACCCACACACTACCAAAACTTAAGTGGGAAGAAATAGAAAAATTGAACCCATAACCAGTGAAGAAATTGAATCAGTTATCAAAAATCTGGGCCAGATGGCTTTCCAGGGAAATTCTACCAGACATTTAAAACAGAGTTATACCTATTCTTCTCAAAATGTTTCAAAAAATAGAAACAGAAGGAAAGCTTCCAGACTCATTCTATGAACCCTGCACTACCTTGATTCTCAAACCAGAGAGACCCCACCAGAGAGAAGAATTATAGGCCAATATCCCTGATGAATATGGATGTAAAAATTCTTGACAAGATACTAGAAAATCTATTTCAACAATACATTAAAAGAAGTATTCACCATGATCAAGTGGGATTCATTCCTCAGCTGCAGGAATGGCTCAATATTTGCAAATCAATCAACATGACACATCACATTAATAGAAGGAAAGATAAGAACCATATGATCCTATCAATAGTGCAGAAAAAATAGTGCATTTGACAAAATATAGCAGACTTTCTTAATAAAAACCTTCAAGAAAGTCCGAATAGAAGGAACATAACTTACCATCATAAAAGCCATATATAAAAGGCCCACAGCCAATATCATCCCCAATAGCGAAAAACTGAGAGCTTTCCCCCTAAGACCAAGAACACGACAGGGATGTCTACTATCACCACTGTTGTTTTATTTTTTATTTTTTTTTTTACATTTATTCATTTTTGAGAGACAGAGAGAGACAGAACACAAGTGGGGGAGGGGCAGAGAGAGAGGGAGACACAGAATCCGAAGCAGGCTCCAGGCTCTGAGCTGTCAGCACAGAGCCTGATATGGGGCTCAAATTCACAAACCGCGAGATCATGATCTGAGCCGAAGTTGGACTCTTAACCAACTGAATCACCCAGGCATCCCCTCACCACTGTTTTATAACATGGTGTGGAAATCCTAGCCTCAGCAATCAGACAACAAAATGAAATAAAGGCATCCAAATTGGCAAAGAAGAAGTCAGTTTCACTTTTTGCAGATGACATAATACTCTACATAGAAAACCCAAAAGACTCCACCAAAAAGCTGCTAGAACTGATACATGAATTCAGCAAAGTCACAGGATACAAAATCAATGTACAGAAATTGGTTTCATTTCTATACACCAATAATGAAGTAACAAGAAGAGAAATCAAGAAATCGATCCCATTTACAATTGTACCAAGAACCATAAAATACCTAGGAATAAACCTAATGAAAGATGTAGAAGATCTATATACCAAAAACTATGGAAAACTTATGAAAGAAATTGAAGAAGACTCAAAGAAGTGGAAAAGTATTCTATGCTCATGGATTGGAAGAACAAATATTGTTACAATGTCAATACTACCCAAAGCAATCTACACATTCAATGCAATCCCGATCAAAATTGCACTGGCATTCTTCTCAGAGCTAGAACAAACAAACATAAAATTTATATGGAACCACAAAAGTCCTCGAATAGCCAAAGAAATGTTGAAAAAGAAAACCAACATGGGAGGCAACACAATCCTGGACTTTAACCTCTACTACAAAGCTGTAATCATGAAGACAGTATGGTATTGGCACAAAAATAGACACATAGACCAATGGAATAGATTAGAGAACCCAATATTGGACCCACAAGTGTATGGCCAACTAATCTTTGGCAAGGCAGGAAAGAGTATCCAATGGAAAAAAGACATTCTGTCTAGCAAATGGTGCTGGAAGAACTGGACAGAAACATGCTGAAGAATGAAACTGGACCACTTTCTTACCCCATACATAAAAGTAACCTCAAAATTGATGAAATACCTAAATATGAGACAGGAAACCATTAAAACCCTAGAGGAGAAAATAGGCAACAACCTTTTTGACCTCAGCCACAGTAGCTTCTTACTCAACACATCTCTGAAGGCCAGGGAAATAAAAGCAAAATGAACTATTGGGACCTCATCAAGATAAAAAGCTACTGCAGTGCAAAGGAAACAATCAACAGAACTAAAAGGCAACTGACAGAATGCAAGAAGATATTGGCAAATGACATATCAGATAAAGGGTTAGTATCCAAATCTGTAAAGAACTTACCAAACTCGACACCTGGAAAACAACCCAGTGAAGAAATGGGATGGGCAGAAGACATGAATAGACACTTTTCCAAAGAAGACATCCAGATGGCCAACAAATACATGAAAAAATGCTCAACATCACTCACCATCAGGGAAATACAAATCAAAACCACACTGAGAAACCATTTCACACCAGTCAGAGTGGCTAAAATTAACAACTCAGGAAACAACAGATGTTGGTGAGGATGTGGAGAAACAGGAATCTTCTTGCACTGTTGGTGGGAATGCAGACTGGTGCAGCCATTCTGGAAAACAGTGTGGAAATTCCTCAAAAAATTAAAAATAGAACTGCCCTATGACCCAGCAATAGTACAACTATAAATTTATCCAAAGGATACATAGGAGTGCTGACTCATAGTTGCACATGTACCCCAAATGTTTATAGCACCACTTTCAACAATAGCCAAATTATGGAAGGAACCCAAATGTCCATCAACTGATGAATGGATACAGAAGATGTGGTTTATATATATAAGGGAATACGACTTGGCAATGAAAAAGAATGAAATCCTGCTATTTGCAACAACATGGATGGAACTGGAGGGTATTATGCTAAGTGAAATAAGAATCGCCTGGGTGGCGCAGTCGGTTAAGCGTCCGACTTCAGCCAGGTCAGGATCTCGCGGTCCGTGAGTTCTAGCCCCGCGTCAGGCTCTGGGCTGATGGCTTGGAGCCTGGAGCCTGTTTCCGATTCTGTGTCTCCCTCTCTCTCCGACCCTCCCCCGTTCATACTCTGTCTCTCTCTGTCCCAAAAATAAATAAAAAAAAAAAAACGTTGAAAAAAAAAGAATCATATGTTTTCACTCATATGTGGAACTTGAGAAACTTAACAAAAGACCATGGGGAAAGGGAAGGGGAAAAATAGTTTCAAACAGAGAGGGAGGCAAACCATTGGGGGGGGTGTTGGGGAGAGGTGAAATTGGGTGATGGGCATTGAGAAGGGCACTTGCTGGGATGAACACTGGAACTTGAGAAACTTAACAAAAGACCATGGGGAAAGGGAAGGGGAAAAATAGTTTCAAACAGAGAGGGAGGCAAACCATTGGGGGGGGTGTTGGGGAGAGGTGAAATTGGGTGATGGGCATTGAGAAGGGCACTTGCTGGGATGAACACTGGGTGTGGTATATAAATGGTGAATCATGGGAATCTACCCCTGAAGCCAAGAGCACACTATATACACTGTATGTTAGCTAACTTGACAATAAATTATATTAAAATATATATATTTGTTAGGTTCCTACTTGGAGTTAAGTGCACATCTGTAAGGATACAAATATGAACACACACAGACATGGTCCCTGCCTTGTGGAGCTTACAGTGTTGTGAAGAATTCACAGTTCTATGAGTGAAACAGTGAAACTTTACTTGGTCAAGCTTCCCTGAGGAGGTGACTTTAATGCTGAGAATTAAAGGATTGGTAGGTGTTAACTAGGCAAAGAAACGTAGGAGGTCCATTCTAAGTAGAGAGAACAAGACATGCAGAAGCCCAGTAGAAGATAAACATGATGAGAATGGGGACTATGGGAAAACCAGCTGGATGGGGCCACACAGATAAAGAAAGAGATGTGGTTGGAGACGCAAGCAAAGGCCGGTGATTTGAGGTCTTACAGATCATATTAAGACGTTTTAAATTTTCGAAGAGCAAAGTGAAGCAATTTATAGTTCTTAAACTGGAGTAGATGGAATTGGATACAAAATCAGAATGCACTTTGGAAAATCGCTAGGGCTATAATATGAGAAAAGATGGGTATCAGGCACACCATATATGACTAGATCAATTAAGACATTATTGCAGCAATAACTGAGGAGGTAGCCTTATTCTGAAACTGAGGAGGAAACCACCCGTCCTTCAGGGTCATTCTTCCCTTTTCCTGGAGGATCACATGTGGGTTCACAGCTATGGTCCTGACCTGTAAAATCCCAGAAGTTCAATGGCCTTTCTTCATTTTGTTCCATCTCTGTCCTCTTTAGCCTAAGCTGGAAGTGTCTCTGCAGTTGTAATCATATCTCCATCCTTGGCTTCTACTGAGGGCTGATTAGATCCATGAGTCACACTCACAATCTCTTTATGGAATTACTATCCAGACCATCATTGGAATTACTAACCAGCCAATCATTCTCATTTTTTTTAATTTACATCCAAATTAGTTAGCATATAGTACAACAATGATTTCAGGAGTAGATTCCTTAACGCTCCTTACCAATTTAGCCCACCCCCCCCACAACCCTTCCAATAACCCTCTGTTCTCCATATTTAAGAGTCTCTTATGTTTTGTCCCCTCCCTATTTTTATATTATTTTTGTCTCCCTTCCCTTGTATTCATCTGTTCTGTGTCTTAAAGTCCTCATATGAGTGAAGTCATATGATTTTTGTCTTTCTCTGACTAATTTCACTTAGCATAATACCCTCTAGTTTCATCCACGTAGTTGTAAATTACAACATTTCATTCTTTTTGATTGCCGAGTAATACTCCATTGTATATATACACCACATCTTCTTTAGCCATTCATCTATCGATAGATATTTGGGCTCTTTCCATACTTTGGCTATTGTTGATAGTGCTGCTACAAACATTGGGGTGCATGTGCCCCTTCGAAACAGCATACCCGTATCCCTTGGATAAATGCCTAGTAGTGTAATTGCTGGGTCGTAGGGTAGTTCTATTTTTAGTTTTTTGAAGAACCTCCATACTGTTTTCCAGAGTGGCTGCAGCAGTTTGCATTCCCAGCAGCAGTGCAAAAGAGATCCTCTTTCTCCACATCCTCTTCAACATTTGTTGTTGCCTGAGTTGTTAATGTTAACCATTCTGACAGGTGTGAGGTGGTATTTCCTTGTGGTTTTGATTTGTATTTCTTTGATGATGAGTGATGTTGAGCATTTTTTCATGTGTCAGTTAGCATCTGAATGTCTTCTTTGGAGAAGTGTCTATTCATGTCCTTTGCCCATTTCTTCACTGGATCATTTATTTTTTGGGTGTTGAATTTGATAATTGGTTGCCTTTTAGTTTTGCTGATTGTTTCCTTTGTTTGCAGAAGCTTTTTATTTTTATGAAATATATTCATTTTTTGAAATATGGATAGACTGAGAATCTTCCAGATCTTCAAGTTCTTGTTACTTTTGGCTTAACAATCTCTTCTTCATTTAATCTCTCTCTTCTCACATTGTACTATAAACAGCAAGGAGAAACCAGGCCACGTCCCCAACACTTTGCTAAGAAATCTTCACAGCTAAATATCCAACTTTGTCAGTTACTGCTTTTCACAAAACATTAGGACACAGTTCAGCCAAGTTTTGTGCTGCTTTATCACAAGGACTGTGTTTCCTTCAGTTTCCAAGTACGTGTTCCTCATTTTCATCTGAGACCTCCTCAGAAGGACCTTTAGTATCCATATTCCTACCAAAAGTCTCCCCAGGGAAGTCGAGGCTCTTCTGGCATGCACCTCAGTGCTCTTCCAGTCTCTACCCATCATGCAGTTCCAAAGCCACTTCTACATTTTAGGTATTTATTATAGCAGCACTCCCTTCTTGGTACCAAAATTTGAATTAGTTTGCTAGGGCTGCCAAAACAAAATGTCACAAATTGGGTAGCTTACATAATGGAAATTTATTTTCTCATAGTTCAGGAGCCTGGAAGTTCGAGATAAGGGTATTGTAGAATTGGTTTCTTCTGAAAACTCTCTCCTTGCTTTGCAGATGGTTACCTTCCCATTATGTTTCCCATGGTCTTTCTTCTGTGGGTGTGCATCCCTGGTGTCTCTGTCCAGATTTCCAATTCTTATAAAGACACCAGTTATACTGGGTTAGGGCCTACCCATAAGACCTCATTTAACCTCAGTTACCTTTTTGAAGGCCCTGTCTCTGAACCCAGTCAAATTCTGAGGTATTGGGGGTTAGGGCTTCAACATGTGAATTTGGAAGTGTTAATTCAGCTAATAGTCCTCTTCCCATGCTCCTGCTTAACTCAGTTCCTTACTAGGATACTCACCTGTTAGGCTGGTGTTCTCATCATCGCTTTTATCTCATAGACGAACTCTACTTCTGACGCTCTTGTATCAATTGCTGTCAGATTTTATAGTCACATATTCAATACACAGATCAGGAATTCTGATTTATTGTAATGAGAATGAAGTAAACTATGTATATGTGTGTATATACATAAAATATTTTTACATATATACATATATAGATTACATATACTGTTTGGGGACTTAATAAGAGTCCTTAGCTGTTTCTCTAATTTCATGGGTAATATCAATTACTTCACCTTTGTGTTTTACCCAAGTTCCTCAAATCAGATCATTTAGACAAAGGGCGAGGACAGTGTTTCTCAAAGTGTGTTTAGAAAATCACTTTATGATCAAGAAGAATGAAGTCTTGCCATTTACAACAACATGGATGGAATTAGAGTGTATGATACTAAGTGAAATAAGTCAGAGAAAGACAAATATCCAATGATTTTGCAAGAAATGCAACAGCTGAGCATAGAGGCAGGGAAGGAAAAGTAAGATAAAAACAGAGAGAGAGGCAAACCCTAAAAGACTTTTAAATACAGAGAACAAACTGAGGGTTGTTGGAGGGGAGATGGGGGGGTGGGCTAAATGGATGATGGGCATTAAGGAGGGCATTTGTTGGGATAAGCACGGGACGTTCTATATAAGTGATGAATCACTGGGCTCTACTCCTGAAACCAATACTACACTATATTTTAACTAAGTTGAATTTAAGTAAATAAATTAAAAAGAAAAAAGAAAATCGCCTTAATCAGAACTACTGGGGATACTTGTTAAAATACACATTCCTAGGATCTTCAACATAAACTTAATTAGAATTTCTTGATATGGGGTCCAGGAGTCTGCATACAAACCCAACATCATCAGATGATTCTTAAATACATGGAGCTAAAGAAAATTTGACTAGAATTTCCTTCACCCCTCTTCTTGGTGATAGAGACAATCATGTTGTTTCTAAGGAAGACAGCCCTTTCTCTCTTACTAAAACGAACAAAATGTTGTAATGCAATTGGTACAAGTTTTGATAATATGGAACATAGAAAAGCATGAAGTAGGGTCATTTTACTTATGCCTTTCAAGAATAAAAAAATCTCGGGGTGCCTGGGTGGCTCAGTCGGTTGAGTGTCCGACTTTGGCTCAGGTCATGATCTCACAGTTCATGAGTTCGAGCCCTGCATCGGGCTCTATGCTCACAGCTCAGAGCCTGGAGCCTGCTTCAGATTCTGTGTCTCCCTCTCTCTCTGCTCCTCCCCTGCTCACACACTGTCTCTCTCTCTCAAAAATAAATAAAGATTAAAAAAAAATTTAAAAAAAGAATAAAAAAATCTATCTGAAATGTATATAAATAAAATCTAACAATTATACATTCTTTATTCCCATCAACTCTATTCTTTGATATTGATATAAAACGTATCTTAAAGCTATTTTATATATTTTTCAAATGATATTTCCACAAAATGTATGTTACCAAAGTATAATTTTTTTTAAGTTTCTTTTTCTTTTTCCTTATAATTTGAGGTATGTTATATAACTTCTCTTTAAAAATTAACTCTATGTCAGACAAGTCTTACCCTCATGGGATTCTGGCCCTCAGGACTCCCCACGGCTGTCCCAGCTTTCTTGCAGTAAACTTAAAATGGCTCTGGGGCAGTCTGCTAGTCCCCAACTACCTAGCATGGAGGCCATAGAATGTACAATGGCAAAATCTGATTTTGAGACATATCACAAAAATGATACTATGTTAATAAAAAATATTTCTAATCATGTATCTTAAATATCATAATTTAAATCAGTATAAACATAACTAAGAATAGGAATATATCTATAATGATACATATCTATAACAAGATATAGATATTTATAACCATAATTAATTTATACATATTATTTTCTCTAAAAAAGCACTGTCATTTCTGAAACAAAACTAGAGAGACTATTACAAATCAGAGAGCATAAGAGAGGTTAAAAAAATGAAAAGCAGCTTTAATTAAAAAAAAAATGTGGGTAAGGAGATGAGGCTATTGTTCATATAATCCAGATCAAAAATGCCAAATGTTGAAGGAAAAGGAGAGATGTTTCTGCTCAAATGATCAAAATTAAGACTACCTTTAATACAACCAATCTTAATTTAACTTCTTAACTGTTCCTTTCTAGTCACCGAAGCAAGCTTTTTCAAATTTCTGTTAAATATTTTTACTTTAGAAAATGTCTAAACTACTAAATTCTCCTTAGATATTACCAATGGGGAATAACGGATAAGAGTGGTTTGTTCCTTTCTTAAAAGCCATCTACCAGCCCTGAGCAGCCCCTAGCAGTAACCAGCCTAGTTACCATCACACCCCTGGAAGAGCCTCAGCTGCCCCAGCTGTCCCCAGTGAGGCGGAGACCCAGCTACTACCTGCTCTCAGGGCTGCCCACACAAAGCCCAGAACCATGGACAGTGTAGCCGAGACCAGAGCAGCCTCACATCTGCTGTGCCTGCCATAGGGGACAAGATGGTCATCACAATAAAGGTTTGGGGAACAGTAAAATGGTTCAATGTAAGAAACAGCTATCAATAGAAATGACGAGAAGGAAGAAGTATTTGTGCATCAGACTGCCATAAAGAAGAATGACACCAGGAAGTGTGTTCTCAGTGTAGGAGATGGAGAGACTATGGAGTTTGACATTGCTCAAGGCGAAAAGGATGTGGAAGCAGCAAATGTGACAGGCTCTGGTGGAGCTCCAGTGCAAGGCAGTAAGTATGCAGCAGACAATAACCATTACAAAGGCTCTCCACACGGCAGAGGTCCTCCACATAATTCCCAATAGAATTACCAGAATAATGAGAGTGGGGAAAGGAGTGGGGTTGGAAGCTCCTGAAGGCCAGGTTCAACAGCGCTGGCCCTACCGCAGATTTTTCCACCTTGCTTCAGGCAGAGACCTCGTGGGCTTGGACCACAATCTTCCAACACTCCTGTTCAGGGAGAAATGACGGAAGGTGCTAACAACCAGGGTGCAAGAGAACAAGATAGGCCAGTGAGATAGAATATGCTCAGGATTATAGACCATGATTCCCAAAGGGTCCTCCTTGGATGCCTGGGTGACTCAGTCAGTTAAACCAAAGGGTCCTCCTTGCCAAAGACAACCTAGGCAGGACAGCAATGAAGAAGATAAAGAAAATCAAGGAGATGAGATCCAAGGTCAGCAGCCACCTCAACGCTGGTACCACTGCAACTTCAATTACCTACAAAGATGCTCAGAAAACCCTAAACCACAGGATAGCAAAGAGACAACATAGCCAATCCATCAGCTAAGAATTCGTCTGCCCCTGGGGATTATCATATATACTATCATCAGGTTTAGTCATCTAACAGGAATAAATGAAATTTTAGCAATAAGAAATGAACACAAGATTTGAGTTGAAGACCTCAAGTGCTTGTTTTTGCCCATTGAGCAGATAAATAGAACTATCTGCATTATCTATGCATTTTTATTATTTTTACCTAAAGATGTCTTCTTTAAACCTGTTTTTTTTTTAATTTTTTTTAACGTTTTATTTATTTTTGAGACAGAGACAGAGCATGAACGGGGGAGGGGCAGAGAGAGAGGAAGACACAGAATCGGAAGCAGGCTCCAGGCTCTGAGCCATCAGCCCAGAGCCCGACGCGGGGCTCGAACTCACGGACCGCAAGATCGTGACCTGAGCCGAAGTCGGACGTTTAACCGACTGAGCCACCCAGGCGCCCCTAAACCTGTTTTTTCTCAACACACCTTTAACAGTTTTTAAATTGTTTCATATATGCTCAAGTTTAGATTTTTAAGAACCTCATTTTTAGTTTGTAATCAAAGTTTACAATTTGAGTTTTTCAAAAAAGTCAACAAACAGCAAACACCTGTGAATAAAAGTCTGAAAAAAGGCCATCTATCAAGTTGTCCAGGGCTGGTAGTGACTTCAGAGAATCTCAGTAAGCAACTAGAATTGATTGGGAAAAACTATAACTTGGTATCAGAAAGTAAAAGTAAATGGTGTCGTGTGAAATGAAATGACTAAGGTGATATTTACAGAATTTCTCAAATTTATTTATTACTCAGAGAATTACAGAGCATTGTTTCTAGAATTTTCTAGTGATTAATAAATTAAATATTATACAAATGTAAGGATTGTTATTATTTACTTGATATTAAATTATTTTAAAGAAATTAGAAAACATCAAGAAAATGTTGACATGAGATGGAAGCCACAGAGAAGACAAGACTCTGAGGTAGTGATTCAAAAAATACATCTTGTCAGAAAACAGGACAATAATATGTCATAATTCTTACTCTACATTGAATTAGGGAGTAACAGAGAAGTATAATAGTTGTTTATGTTCAGATAAGCAGTATATATATCCATAACTTTGATTTATTGTAAATAAAATAAGGTAACCTACATGGACATATGTATATGTGTATCACATGGAGATACCTCTATCTCTATCTATATAGTATATCTCAGCATTATACATATATAAAATATCTCCATTGTCCTCTAATTTTCAAATGGCCTGAATAAAAATCTCAGTTCTGCCTCTAATACCATGGATAACATCAATTACCTAAGCCGCTAGGCCACTGAATTATTTCTTCAGCTGAATGAACCTCCAGGTATGAAATCTGCAATGTATACGAACACAGACCAGTGCTGCAACCATGATTCTATGGTTCTAACTCCATAGTCTAAATGACTAGGATACACTTCTCACTTCCATTACACTATTTTTCCTCTAGTTATCCATTCAATACCTAATATTTTAGAAAACAGAAAAATATAAAAATGAAAAGTCACATCATATTTCTGAAAGGAAAGAATGAAAGCACCTGGTCTATAGCACATTAACTCCTACCTTGGTATGTTTGGGTTGCTATAGCAAAGCACCACAGACTGGGTAGCTTATAAATAATAGATATTTATTTCTCAAAGTTGTAGAGGCTGGGAGTCTGAGATCAGGGGCCAGCATGGTTTGGTAAAGACCTTTTTTTGGCCCTCAGACTTTCTGTTGTATCTTCACATGATAGAAGAGGCCAGGGAGCATTGTAACGTCTTTTATGAGATCTTTTGTAAGAGCACTAATCCCAAGTGTGAGGGTTCCACCCCTAAGACCTAATCATCTCCAAAAGGCCCCATCTAATAATACTATCACTTCGTGGGGTTAGAATTTCAAAATATGAATCTTAGAGCAATACAAATATTCAGGTCATAGCATTTCCTTTATGGAGTTGAGTGTTCCTAGGGAAAAGAATGTTGGTCAGTGACCCAATTCAACTTCCTTGTTAACTGAACATTTGGATATATAAACTATTGATATTTTCTAGGAAGAAGAAAATTCATCTGTAAAATGTACTTCACAGGATGTTCTAGGTAAGGGTCAACTATAGAACCCAGGATCGATGAGGCTTAGCTCCCTGGAAAATGTGATGTCAATGATCCAAGTATTGGAGCTATTAAATGGAGGTGTTTCATAATTTAAATGTTTCTAGGGCATGAGGTTATCTCAAGATCTCTATTCAGTAACCTTATCTACAATTCTTGGCTAGAAGTACGTGTCTAATGTGTTTATACAGGACCTGGGTAGCTGCCTTTGGTATGTCAGACCCCCTCTCTCTACTTTGAGCTTTTATTCATATTATTTAGTAAAACTTCATACCAGGTAAGATCTCTGATTCTTGTTAAATCTGATTTAAAAATCCATTCTTTTATGTTAGTTGACTATCCTTAAGAGATTTTTATGTTAACAAGTATACATTTTAAGACATTTTTTTAAACACACTATATTAAAAAGTAAAAACAGGCTGCATTTCATCATAACTGCCCTATAACAAAAGTGGATATGAAGGCCCTTTTTACTGCTGAACACTTTGATGGAATAAGAAATTTAGAGGAGAAACTTAGAAGTCCTGAATCTACATACTGAAGGAGCTCACTGCATAACAGTGAAAATTGATTAGTAATGATCAAAGTGATATCATAGTAAAAATACAAAATTTTATAATTTTACTAAATAAAAAAAGATAACTCTGTGGACTCCAGCCAATAATTAATAGGTAAACAGGTAGATAACAAAGGCAAGATAATTAGTTGGCATCAGAATTCTAAAAAAACTACATACAAAATAACGTACCAGTAGAATAGCATTTTAAAATAATACAGGGAAAGAAAATGTGAACCATGGATTTTATAGTCAGCTAAGTTTTCATTCAAGGATCAACAGTGAAAAGTAGTTTTATATTCTCAAATCCAATTAAGAGATGAATGGGGACACTTCAGCAATAAGAATACTGGTGAGCTTTTAATATATTTAATTGTAGATTTAACACTAAAAACTGAGGTGAATGGTGAAATAATAATGTTTTATGATATATGCTACATCGTATGTGTTGTATGTTCTGACAGAGTAGAAATAATGCAACTAAAAATGAGATGAGAAGGGAGAAGGAAGAGGGAAGTTACTGTTGTGTAGGCAATAGGTTGGAGTTAAAAGTATGTCATCAAAACCACAAATAACATCGCAACATGTTAAAAAGAAAAGCAGGGAAATTTAAAAATTTTAAAAATAAGTAAAAAGTCTACAGAACAAAAATACAGTCTTTCTTAAACACCAAAAGAAATATTTTTTAATAAAAAGAGCCCCCAAACCACTTCACATACCACAAGTATAGAAAATACAATATACATAGTAGTTATTATATAAAATAATAGAGTTACAATAAAACATTTCACATATGAATAAATGTGAATGAATCGCTTAACTCATCTATTAAAAGGAAATGATTTTCAATTTGGCTGACAAAGCAAAACCCAAATATATTCTGTATACAAGACATACACTTAAAATAATTCAGAAAGGCTAAATATAAAGAGATGGGCAAATAAATACCTGGCTTCTAGAAAGAATAATAAAGCAAAGCCAATACTAATATCAAATAAAATAAACTTTGCACTGTGTTAAATGTGGGAATTATTGTTTTTAATGCTAAAAGCCTCAGTTCACAGTAAAGTTCTAACAATTGTGAATATCTATGTATCAAAATAACACAGCAATGCCTTTGTAAGCAAAAACTACAAGAGATATAAAAAGACATAGAAAAAAAAACATATTAACTCTAGGAAATGTTAATACATCAGAATTAGTGTGAGATAAATCAAGTAGACACAAGGACAGGATACAGAAGTCCTAGAGAACCTAACCAGTAAGGTAGATATTATGTTTATACAGAAATTTACACCCAGGAAAATAGTGATTGTACCTTCTCAGGCACTCATGGGACAACCATAAAATCTGATCATATATTAAGTCACAAAAATAAACTTCATAATTAAAATTTGTACACAGTAAAGTTCTAATACATAAAAAAAAAACTAAAAATTACATAAAATTTTTAAAAAGACTAAGAGGTCATTTTAACTAGAAAAACCAAAAAGTGTTTATTAAACAATTCTTGAGTGAATGTGGAAATACAAAATAAAATCAAAGGACATATTAGAAAGAATAAAAATGAAAACACTAAGACACATACATGTACATCTGTGTATGTGTGCTATATATACATGAGACATGAAGAAGCAATCAAAAAAATTATATAGTCTTAAACACTATCCAAGAATATGCCTGAATTAGTTAATTAATTAAATCCTCTGCTTAAAAATATAGAGCTATAAATTATAAAAGAAACTAAACCAACAGAAAACACAAAGAAGGTAAATAGAATTTAATCAGTTCTGACTTTTAGAATGTTAATGTTTAAGAGACTCAAAAAAAGAAGAAAGGAAATAAATAAAACAAATAAGAAAGGGTAGAAAATCCTACAACTGAACACAAACAGAAATAAATGACCCAACATATTTCAAATAAATAACATTTGAATAAGTAACGCCAACTAATGGGAGATGGGGGGACATCTAACTCCAAAAACTGTTAAACACGGTAGTAGTTGGGTTGTATGCCTTCAGGCTAAAGAAAAAAAGAACTCTAAACAAATATTGAATACTAATTAGTACGCTTTCTTTCCATCAAGGCCTGGGTTAGTAATAGTGAAACTATTTTCTGTACATTATAAGATTGAGCATATAAGTAAATATATTATAAATATGGGGATTATATTTGTCATTGGTAGAGAGAAGAGTTTTAAACATGGAAAATGAGGAAAATAGAATGAATTCTACCAGTGAACTGGAACTAGAGGTATCAGTGTGAATCCATAGTTTTTAATATGGCTAGTTAGCTGTATAGATGGATACAGGTAGGGGTGTGTGTGTGTGTGTGCGTGCGCGTGCATATATTCATCTTTATAGCTATTTCTAGCTCTGTTTTCTGAAAAGGACAAGGAGCAATGATCCCCTAGTAGGAGAGCAAGTAGAACAAGTAGAACCCAGATCTTGATCTCTAATAACATTCTCCATTAAAAGGAACTGGGACTTCTAGAAAAAAAGGCTGATTCCAACGTTACAACAAAAAAAGTACAAGATGAGCCTGAAATCTCTTGTGCTAGAAGTGAGGGAGGTGTTTAGAGAAGAATGTGGACATGTCAAAAGGGCACTGTGGCCACCATGAAGGAGCTTTCATTATCCAAGAATGGAAAAATTTTAGTATTAAACTAAGGACATAAGAATTATAACTTACTGAATAAAATAGAAATACATGAATTCACTTTGATATAAATTTGAAAAACAGGGAAGAAGGGAAAATTCTTCCTTTTAGTAGAAACCCAACTGATAAATGAAGAACTAGATGGAATTAGGAAATCACCATCAATAACCATCATAATAATAATTACTAAAAGTGAGAATTATCACTGGATGCTAAAATGAGTAGATGAATTTTTTAGAAGGCACAGAATATTTTCAGTCTCAAAGTAACAAAATATTTATTAATTAAAAAGTGAAATAAACAACTCTATAGTAGATTTAGCAGAGTCCAATGATGAAATCAACGTCACCAGTAATGATATATATATATATATATATATATATATACACACACACACACACACACACACACACACACACACAACATGTGCCTCCTGATATAATTCCCTGAAAAGATCATTACTTCTGAGGTATTCTTTTTAAAGCTTCATAAGGTGAATCTAATCAAAAAGAAATACCAAACAAACCCAAACTGAGGGACATTCTATGATAACTGGCTTGTACTCTTTCAAAATGTCAATACTATGAGACACAAAAAAAGAATAAGGAACTATTCCAGATGAAAGGAAACTAAAAGTACAACTGAATGAAAACACATGATCCTAAATTTTCTTTTGTTATATAGGCATTATTGGGGCAGTTGGACAAATTTGAATAAGGTCTGTAGATTAGATAATTGCATCAATATCAACTTACTGATGTGGATAATTTTCCTACAGTTGTTTAAGAAAATACCCATGCTGGGGCACCTGGGTGGCTCAGTCGGTTAAGTGTCCGACTTCGGGTCAGGTCATGATCTCATGGTTTGTGGGTTCGAGCCCTACATCGGACTCTGTGCTGACAGCTAGGAGCCTGGAGCCTGCTTCAGATTCTGTATCTCCCTTTCTTTTTTTTTTTTTTTTTTTTTTTTTTTTTTTTTTTTTTATTTATTTATTTATTTATTTTTTTTTTATTTTTTTTATTTTTTAATATATGAAATTTACTGTCAAATTGGTTTCCATACAACACCCAGTGCTCATCCCAAAAGGTGCCCTCCTCAATACCCATCACCCACCCTGTCCTCCCTCCCACCCTGCCCTCCCTCCCACCCCCCATCAACCCTCAGTTTGTTCTCAGTTTTTAACAGTCTCTAATGCTTTGGCTCTCTCCCACTCTAACCTCTTTTTTTTTTTTTTTTTTTTTTTTTTTTTTCCTTCCCCTCCCCCATGGGTTTCTGTTATGTTTCTCAGGATCCACATAAGAGTGAAACCATATGGTATCTGTCTTTCTCTGTATGGCTTATTTCACTTAGCATCACACTCTCCAGTTCCATCCATGTTGCTACAAAAGGCCATATTTCATTTTTTCTCATTGCCACGTAGTATTCCATTGTGTATATAAACCACAGTTTCTTTATCCATTCATCAGTTGATGGACATTTAGGCTCTTTCCATAATTTGGCTATTGTTGAGAGTGCCGCTATAAACATTGGGGTACAGGTGCCCCTATGCATCAGTACTCCTGTATCCCTTGGATAAATTCCTAGCAGTGCTATTGCTGGGTCATAGGGTAGGTCTATTTTTAATTTTCTGAGGAACCTCCACACTGCTTTCCAGAGCGGCTGCACCAATTTGCATTCCCACCAACAGTGCAAGAGGGTTCCTGTTTCTCCACATCCTCTCCAGCATCTATAGTCTCCTGATTTCTTCATTTTGGCCACTCTAACTGGCGTGAGGTGGTATCTGAGTGTGGTTTTGATTTGTATTTCCCTGATAAGGAGCGACGTTGAACATCTTTTCATGTGCCTGTTGGCCATCCGGATGTCTTCTTTAGAGAAGTGTCTATTCATGTTTTCTGCCCATTTCTTCACTGGGTTATTTGTTTTTCGGGTGTGGAGTTTGGTGAGCTCTTTATAGATTTTGGATACTAGCCCTTTGTCCGATGTGTCATTTGCAAATATCTTTTCCCATTCCGTTGGTTGCCTTTTAGTTTTGTTGGTTGTTTCCTTTGCTGTGCAGAAGCTTTTTATCTTCATAAGGTCCCAGTAATTCACTTTTGCTTTTAATTCCCTTGCCTTTGGGGATGTGCCGAGTAAGAGATTGCTACGGCTGAGGTCAGAGAGGTCTTTTCCTGCTTTCTCCTCTAAGGTTTTGATGGTTTCCTGTCTCACATTCAGGTCCTTTATCCATTTTGAGTTTATTTTTGTGAATGGTGTGAGAAAGTGGTCTAGTTTCAACCTTCTGCATGTTGCTGTCCAGTTCTCCCAGCACCATTTGTTAAAGAGACCGTCTTTTTTCCATTGGATGTTCTTTCCTGCTTTGTCAAAGATGAGTTGGCCATACGTTTGTGGATCTAGTTCTGGGGTTTCTATTCTATTCCATTGGTCTATGTGTCTGTTTTTATGCCAATACCATGCTGTCTTGATGATGACAGCTTTGTAGTAGAGGCTAAAGTCTGGGATTGTGATGCCTCCTGCTTTGGTCTTCTTCTTCAAAATTACTTTGGCTATTCGGGGCCTTTTGTGGTTCCATATGAATTTTAGGATTGCTTGTTCTAGTTTCGAGAAGAATGCTGGTGCAATTTTGATTGGGATTGCATTGAATGTGTAGATAGCTTTGGGTAGTATTGACATTTTGACAATATTTATTCTTCCAATCCATGAGCAGGGAATGTCTTTCCATTTCTTTATATCTTCTTCAATTACCTGCATAAGCTTCCTATAGTTTTCAGCATACAGATCTTTTACATCTTTGGTTAGATTTATTCCTAGGTATTTTATGCTTCTTGGTGCAATTGTGAATGGGATCAGTTTCTTCATTTGTCTTTCTGTTGCTTCATTGTTAGTGTATAAGAATGCAACTGATTTCTGCACATTGATTTTGTATCCTGCAACTTTGCTGAATTCATGTATCAGTTCTAGCAGACTTTTGGTGGAGTCTATCGGATTTTCCATGTATAATATCATGTCATCTGCAAAAAGCGAAAGCTTGACTTCATCTTTGCCAATTTTGATGCCTTTGATTTCCTTTTGTTGTCTGATTGCTGATGCTAGAACTTCCAGCACTATATTAAACAGCAGCGGTGACAGTGGGCATCCCTGTCGTGTTCCTGATCTCAGGGAAAAAGCTCTCAGTTTTTCCCCGTTGAGGATGATGTTAGCTGTGGGCTTTTCATAAATGGCCTTTATGATCTTTAAGTATGTTCCTTCTATCCCGACTTTCTCAAGGGTTTTTATTAAGAAAGGGTGCTGGATTTTGTCAAAGGCCTTTTCTGCATCGATTGACAGGATCATATGGTTCTTCTCTTTTTTTTTGTTAATGTGATGTATCACGTTGATCGATTTGCGAATGTTGAACCAGCCCTGCATCCCAGGAATGAATCCCACTTGATCATGGTGAATAATTCTTTTTATATGCTGTTGAATTCGATTTGCTAGTATCTTATTAAGAATTTTTGCATCCATATTCATCAGGGATATTGGCCTGTAGTTCTCTTTTTTTACTGGGTCTCTGTCTGGTTTAGGAATCAAAGTAATACTGGCTTCATAGAATGAGTCTGGAAGTTTTCCTTCCCTTTCTATTTCTTGGAATAGCTTGAGAAGGATAGGTATTATCTCTGCTTTAAATGTCTGTATCTCCCTTTCTTTCTGCCTCCTCCTGCTCATGCTCTGTCCCTCTCTGTCTCTAAAAATAAATAAACATAAAAAAAATTAAAAAAAAAGAAAATACCCCATGCTTTTAGGTATTTGAACTATTTGTGGGTAAAAGGATATTATGCTTATTATTAATTCTCAAATGTTTTGGAAAACCATATATGCATATGTATATTCAGAAAGAGGTAAAAAGATAAAGCAAATACAGTACAAATGTTGACACTTAGGGAACCTGAAGTGTATATTGTATTATTCTTGTAAATTTCAGTAGGACTGAAACTATGTTTAAATGAATGAATCACTAAATACATGAATGGATGAACAAATAAAACCTTTTCATCATGCTCACTACTTCCATTTATTTCAAGTCTACCAAAGTCTTAGCCTGGATTATTGTTTCTCTACCCCCTTTCAGTCTATTCTCAACAAGATAGCCAGTGTAATCCTCTGAAAGTATAAATCAGATCATGTCACGGCTCTGCATATAGCTTTACTGAGGACCCTGGCCCTTTTCACACTGCACTGAAATAACTTGTTCACATATCTTTTCAACCACTAAACTATAAATTCCATAAGAAAAGTACGGTATTTTATTTATGCTTGCCTCATTTCCCCCTACACACCCATCCGAAGACTGACACTCCATAAATGTTTATTTTGTGAAATGAATCTATTTAACCCCAATTATGGGGAAAACACATGATCATGCAATTGCTACAATTTTCACTTACTTTACAAGTTTATTAGATGTTTTATAATATTACCTTAATTTGATTCACGCTGCTTTGATCAAACTTATTTCACTCTTCTTATTGCAGGAAAATGATACAGGGCTTCTGACTTTAGAGTTCCACTTAGAGTCTTTCTCTGCTGCCTGATCTATTTGAAAGTCTTTTCATGGCACAGAAATGTTCTCCCTGTTGACAATTTCTCCAATCTTTAAATAAGTAGTTTCTGATTCTTTGTATAAAAGAAAAAGGGTGTCCTGTGTAATGGATATTTCTGTTCTTAAGGCTTAGATTATTCCAGGAGAAGAGAAGAAAAGGACCATAGAATATTTGTCTATTCATTGTCTTTGTATCTCAACTTTCCCAAACCAGAAACCCTTCCTATACTTTCAAAGTACCTTAACATTAAAAAAAAAAAAAAAAAATTATAAACTTAAGGATTTTATTTTTGTCTTTTCTAAATTCCTTGTTTTCTTATAATTTTAGGATTTGATTTTTACCAAGGGCTTACAACCTGTGATATCCCTAGATTTTGTCAAACTGTGAATCTAGTTGTATCTTCCAGATGACTGGGGCACTTTAAATTCTCCCTAGCTTTGCTCTAGATGATAGAAACACATCGTCCTCTGGCAAAGTCTCCCTTTTTTTCTCTAAACTGGCCCAGGCTCCAAGCAGCTGTTTTCCTGCTTCTCTTTTACTGATACAAGTGATCATTATATCTCCTCAGTATGCCCATAAATTTTCAGCTCCCTATTATTCATTCTGCATTTCATGGCTGTGTTCACTTGTAACTATTGACAAAAATGATTAATTATGGAAGTAGCAACAGATTCACCATTTGCAAAATATATGCTATCACTAATGACGCATTTGGTATGGGAACATAAAGAACTAACTCTTGAAGATTCTGTTTCTTTAATGCTGGACAAAGTGAGACACATAAGTCCCACTTAGACTCAAGCCAAGAGGGGTAGAGTAAAGCCAAAAGAGCCACTCTTCCTCCTTGCTTAATTTCTGTGGAATATTCCTGGACCTTTTGCCTTGTCCATCAGACAAGAGCAACTTGATTAAAGGTTTCCACTTGGCTTAGTGTGGGTCCCCCACTAAACACACCCTGAGAGAAATACTTTGAAGGTCACCTATTTAGGTTGTGCACCCAGAAAGCACACACAAGGGAATGGGAAAAGTGAAACAAAGAAGAGAGAAGGCAGTAAAGGGTGTGTTATGGCTGCACTGTGAGCAGCTTGGACTAGGACCCTGAGGTCCCACCAAGGACCCAAGAGGAACCATATAAAACATGCTTCAGAATTGTCCCATAGGGGGACAGGGACACCAAGCTATTTATCCACTGACTTCTATTTGTCCCCAAGGACATGAACTTGAGCCTAGTAAACTGTGGCATCTAAGAAAAACCCTCAGAGAAGGAAACCTCAGAGATATGAAGATGGAACCCTTGAGGTAGGAATTTGATAATGGCCCTGGGAACTGTCCAGCAAGGCTGCAGGTGAATAAGAGGTTATGGGGCACGACATCAATGGCATCTGCTACAGTTTCCTAGCATTATTTTAAAGGCTGACCCAGTATAAATGCATCATCTCTGAGCACAGAGCTGTTCAGTGAACACTTGTAGAATCAAATTCACTTGAAAAGTATAAATCATTTATAGAAATCTTTGTGTTTTTTAGTAGTGATTTTAGACTTCAAATTCATAGCCATGGCACTATAAAACCAGCACTTTATATAATACATATAAAAGAATACACAAATTGATAAAGGTTATTTGCAAGGTCAACCTATAATTCCAAAACAATGAATAAAAATAAATGTGTTAAAATTATGTTTTTCTTTTATTTTTTCCTTTCTCAGTAACTAATTTGTTTCCTCTTTGATGGTTTGGATTAGCAGGAAAAGGCTAGGAGTCAAGTATGAGTGAGTCTTCTTTGTGGAGTTTTTCCACATGTTCCAAGCTCCTGTTCATTTTCTCATTCTTTTTCATGTGTATGCATATGGGTGTATTTTCTTCTTTTTTCTTAACCACATCCTCCGTCCTGCTGTTATTCTAGTCCAAGCTGCTGCCATCTTTTGTAGGTGAAATACAATGGCCACACATGATTTTTTTGTCTATCATTGCTTTTCCCTTTAGACTCAAAACTAAAGAGTTAGAGAGTTTGCTCAAAACTTTCTAATAACTTCCAGTTTCACCCTAAATAAGGACTAAAGTCACCAAAATTACCTACAAGGTTACATAACTTGCCTTCACTCTTCCTACTCACCAGCACCTCTCTGGCCTCATTTCATATTTTCAAACTGCTGTTCCCTTCACTCATCCACCCCAGTTACTCCCTGCTTGTTTCTTAAACCCACACTGGACATGCTCCCACCCTAGAGTTCTTGTACTTTTGAGTTTTTTCCTTTGGAATACTCTTCCCCCAGATATCTATAGGGCTCCCTCCCTGTCTTACTTAGGACTGTTCAAATTATATCTTAATGCTATTACAATATCCCTCTTCCCCACCAGTGAAAGACTTCTTACTATACTTCTCTGATATTTTTTTCATCTATAACATGTATCAACATCTAACATACTAGTTACTCTTTTCATTTATTTTTTTATCTGCCTCTCTCCAAAAATCTCCCCCTAGCCTAGATTTTTGTTTTGTTTTATATTTTAATTAATATATCTATAGAACTTAGAATAGTGCTTGCTGTATATTAGGCATTCAATACTTACATGTTGATTGATCACATTACATTCAATACTAGACAGTTGGGTGTTTATATCTATACATATGATTTTTTTTTGAATAGCAAAATTCCTTTTCACATATAACATAGAAATAGTAAAATTATTCAGGATCTCAGAACAAGTTATTTCAATTTCACTGCATCAGAGATAAAGAGGATTCTTACTGAAGAATACTGTTTAATATATATTAAAATTTTGTCAAATGCACATTAAATTAAAATCTTGTTTTGAGGCACTGAATGTGAAATTATAATTCAATATTAAGATATATGTAGTATCCACAAAGATGCAGAAAGAGACTAAAGTATGAAAACGCATTAAGAAATACTAATGAACAACCTAATGCCTGTTTGCTAAGCTGGGAATCCTATTCAAGCTTTAGCACGTATCAGTCTGCAGCTTTGCATCATGGAATAGTGAGTGACCAGGAAAAGGCAAAGAATATATTTCCTACATTCCTCACCATTTTCCCAGTGACCCTTAGTCCTATGTTCTCTATGAACTAAGTTCTCTATGAACTAAGACCCTTAGTTCTGTATGAACTAAGACATTAATAGAAGTGTGGTTCAAATCCCATGAGCCAATGCAAGATGTACAATGCATATGCATGACTTCTGCCTTGGCAATTCTATGCTGTATTCCTCACAAAGTCATCATCATTTTCTATAATCAGGTACTATAAACTCCAAAGAATAAATACAGAAAATATGGGGGAAGACATGCACTGTTGAGTGTAATCTGAGAACTGAAGTACAATAGTGTGCTAGTTCCCTCTATCTCAGACCATTATCCAACCATGGACAGATGCCACAAATCCCAGAAAATAGCTGGGAAGAAAGTAGGGAAACTGGAGGGTGATATTACAATATAGGTATGTGTATATACGTATGTGTGTGCGTGTATGTGTGTGTGTGTGTATGTGTGCATAATACTAAATATATTTACATATATTTATTGTATATAAGGATATACAATATGATGTATAATTACATATTATGCTACATATAATATATAATACTTAGTTAACTAAAGAACACAGTTAATCATTAATTGTACCATTAAGAGAATCACAAAAAATTCCAAGAAGCACTAATTTCCCAAGACAAAGAAAGGAAAATAGAAATAACTGAAATTTAGCCAAAAAATTAACTATTTTAACTATTTTGAATTTAAAACAAAGAAACCAGTTAGCCAAACTAAATTTTAAAAAATTGTCCAAAATTCTATGCTAGATAATTTAAACATCCAGTATATGGAGAAATTAATGTCAATGGTAGCCTATATATCAGATATGCTTACTAAATATATAAAACATTTCAATTGTCTTAATAGTTATATAATTACATATTAAAACATTGACAAGAGAATTTTAACCTATCTAATTACTAAAATCAAAGTGACAAGAGCCTAGGCACTCATCGAGTGTTGGAGGGAATACATAAATAGCTATGGTTAACATTTTATATAGAGATTTATATATTTTATATATGATTTAAATGCTTTTTAAAAATGTAGATTACAACACATATAAATATATATCAATGAAATAAGATGATGAGTGTGAAAAAAAGGCACCTGCATGGATGTTTTCTGAGCCTCGCTTAGAGTTCCAAATACTTAAAAAGTAATCCAGGGGCGCCTGGGTGGCTCAGTCGGTTAAGCGTCCGACTTCAGCTCAGGTCATGATCTCACGGTCAGCGAGTTCGAGCCCCGTGTTGGGCTCTGTGCTGACAGCTCAGAGCCTGGAGCCTGTTTCAGATTCTGTGTCTCCCTCTCTCTCTGACCCTCCCCTGTTCATGCTCTGTCTTTCTCTGTCTCAAAAATAAATAAAACGTTAAAAAAAATTTTTTTTTAAAAAAAGAAATCGAAATAACCATTAGTACGAGATTTTCCAAGCAAACAGTGATACATCTATTTAAATAATTATAATGTATCCATGATACATCAATAATGATAATGAGAATATATACATATTTATATTTGAAATATTCAAGATACATTACCAAGTGAAGACAAATTAGCTTATGCATTACTAGGTATAGTACAATCCTGCTATTATGACTATAGGAATTTTACTTTAAACAATATCTATAGAATGCAGAACATCTTTTTTTTCTTTAGTTATCTTTAGGGTTTTTTGTCGTATTTTTGAAAAGTCCACACTTTCTATCTTGAACAATATTCTACTTGTGTAATATAGAAATAAAAAAAGATTTATTTTTTTTTTAATTTTTTTTAAACGTTTATTTATTTTTGAGACAGAGAGAGACAGAGCATGAACGGGGGAGGGTCAGAGAGAGGGAGACACAGAATCTGAAACGGGCTCCGGGCTCTGAGCTGTCAGCACAGAGCCGGACGTGGGGCTTGAACTCACGGACCGCGAGATCATGACCTGAGCCAAAGTCGGCCGCTTAACCGACTGAGCCACCCAGGCGCCCCAAAATAAAAAAAGATTTAAAAGCAAGAACTGATTGAACGGTGGCATAACCCCTCCTTGAAGTAGATGGAACTTTAACCAGATATCCAAACTCCAAAGATATTCAGCATTTAGAAAGACAGGGATTTGGAAATCAGCAACAAGAGACCAAATGGGAAATAAAGGGAGAGAGAGAGAGAGAGAGAGAGAGAGAGAGAGAGAGAGAGAGAGAGAATATGAGGCTGATTGCTTTAAGAACACTCAGGGAGACTTCCCTTTTAGAATCAAGAATTTATGTTGTATACTACACAGTTAGGGTCTGTTTCATAGCTCTATATTCTCTTTCATTGATTGTGTTATCAATTTTTGTTCAGTTTTATAGTAATTTTTAAAAGTTTATTTATTTTGAGAGAGGGCGAACATAAGTGGGGAAGGGGCAGAGAGAGAGAGTGGGAGAGAGAGAATCCCAAGCAGCTCCACACTGTTAATGCAGAACCCAACGTGGGGATTGAACTCTCTCACCATGAGATCACGACCTGAGCTGAAACCAAAGTCAGACGCTTAACTGACTGAGCTACCCAGGTGTCCCAATAATAATATTTAATTACAGTTTAATGTCTAGTAATCTACTTCTCCTTACCAATCTTTCTTGATATTATTTTCTCAGTTTTATCAATTGTTCTTCTAGATATAAAAGTTAGCATCACTTTGTCAATTTCCCAAAACAGTCAAAGCAAAAACATTATCAGGATCTTCCTTAGAATTTCATTAAAGCTATACATTACTTTATAAAGAAGTTAAGTGATACGTTTGTCTATTTTGATTAAAATACCTGGAATATCTTTACATGTATGTCAGCGGTTATTTACCTCTCATTATTATGTAGTTTTATTATTATATATTACAAAATTTTGTTTATAGAGCATATTTTTTGTTTAAGTGGTGAATTTGCATTTTTAACTTTTGTTTTTGTTCTGCCAGCAGAGAGGAAACCTACTGATTTTTTTCATTTAATTGTATTGGTCTACCTTTATGACATTTTAATTGTTCTACAACTCTGAGTTGTTTCTTGGTTCTTCAAGATTCCTAAATAGGTTATTGGAAATAATTATCTTTTCATCTCTCCCTCTGTATACATATTTTTTTCTATGTTACTGAAATGCTAAAATAATAAATAATAGTGAGGCAAAGGCAAAAACAGGTCTCAGTACAGTTTGTTACTGACTTTCCCAAAAAATCAGGTTTTAGATCAACAAATTCTATTTCCCCCCCATTAAATTATTCTTTAATCTTTATTATTTGCTATTTGCTATTTTAGTTACTTTCATTGTATTATTACTAATATTGTAAAGTGACTTTATTTTTAGTTTTTTTTTTAACAACAATAAAATTATTTAACACTATGACTTTCTCCTAAGTATATTTTTGGTTGTTGCTGATAAATTGTATCATAAGGCAAACTGCTTATTGTAATTTTAAGACTTGGTTACTCTTTGGCCCATAAGTAATTTAGGATGAACATGCACACATATACGTGTTTAAGTATTAAGTGTTTTTCTCTGGTTTACAGGTCTTCAAACGTACTATGGTTCCTGGGTTCCTTTCCATTGTTGATTTATTCTTTCTTATTACATTCATTCAATATCTAATAAACCATCTTTATTGGTTATTTGGGTTTGATGTGTGTATTCTTTAGGGTTCATGAATGTAAGCAAAAGAAATTTATTGTGCTAACTACTACCCCCTCATTCCCTCAAAAGAGAAGAACTGAAAAAGTTTATAAAAAAATAAATACATACACACATACATACATACATACAAGAACTAAAGGGAACTAAGTAACAGTAAACACTGCCAAGTTCCTGAGAACATCTGGCTAAGACCCTTTCTCTGATAAATGTGGACTTTAAACCATACTTCAACAGGAAACAATTTCCTACTTGGTCCTCTGCCTTTGCATTATTCCCTCCAAATTCAAAGTTCTAGGTGGGCATGTCCATTTGCTAACTTCCCCAGAAACCACAAAAACAAACTAACCAATAAAAATGAACAACAACAAATAAACAAACAGCAAACAAACAAACAAACAAAAGCAGACCTTTTCAGCTCTGCCTCATGCTAAATTTCATACATTGCTGGTTTTCCCCTGGAAAAGAATATTTCTTGGATGCTAGGCAGTCAAATAAACAACAAATGTCCATTTTATTATATCTTTTACGGAACCTTATAATTACATTTTGTGGCATGACTAAATTTGAAATGTTTTTGCTTTTAAGTATAGAACACATAAGTGCTACAAACTGATGTTTCTGAATTTACATCAGTGTATTCAGAATCCAGTTAAGCTGTATATGTGATGAGGAAAGAGGGGGTACACAAGATAAGGTATCTTCTTTTTCAGTGTTTATTCCCCTATACTCAAAGTCTTGAGTATAATTAATGGTCAAAAATGACTATCTGGAATGTTCATGATTATCCATTAGAAATGTTACTTTAATTAACTGTTAATAATTTTCTGGTGCTGTAGAGCTGCATAACAAGAGGCGTAGTTTTACCTACCACTGATCATAACCACAGTAGGATGCCAGAAACACTTGCCAAAAAAATGCTGCATTTAATTTCTAGTTTCATCGATGGTACCTAAAAATTATAATTAACATGTAGTGCTACAATGAATACAAAGTTAAGACTAACTTGAAGTACAGCCAAGTCATCACTATTGAAGCCTTAATGGGTTGAATGTATAAAAGAATAAATAACAAGTGACAAGATTATTCCTAAGTAATTTCTATATGTTGAATTGAAGTTGGGGGACTACAATCAAGATAGGTCGAATAAACACTACAAGGATTGTGGAATTACAAATTGATGCAATGAATTACAGTCACTGAGTTCATGAAAGTGACAGCAATAGACAAAACACTGGGTAAAGCAGTGTGCAATGGAATTGTTCAATTTCATTAAGTACCATTTAACCCATCAACCAAAGAGACAGAACTACAAATCATGAGAAGACTTGCCACTAGCATTCTCAGCTACCAATCAAGGGAAAAATAACTTCATTTTTGACTTCCAAATACATACTCCCAGTGCTAACACTTTGACTTAATTATTACTTCAATTTAAAAAGAAATTGTTGAACTTTACAGGTGTCAAATATCATGCCTTACAACATACAACTAGAAAGTGACAGAATCTGGATTCAAACTGCATTCTATCTGACTTCAAATTCTATATTTTCTCTAAACTGTACTCAAGCCAGAAAGGGTAGAGGCAATGCACTGGGATTTCCTTTTGGTCAAACATACTCTATGATTAAGGTGCCATCAGTATTCTTATAGGATAACCCTCCCTCTTCTTCAATGTAAATAGGTCCCCAAATTAATTTTTCCCAAGAGATCACACCTAGGTTCTATCACATCTAAAAATGATGATATTCATGCTTCCCTTTGATTTTAACTTCGTACCAATCATCTATCCATCTAATTTCATGGCAATTTGAGAAATTGTCATTCAAGAGAGAGAATGAAAAAAAATCTGTTCAGTTTGGAATGTATTATATGATTTTAACTAGGTATTAAAATAAATAATTATGTTTTAGCATATATTTATCTTTACTCTTCCCTAAGAACATATATTATGATAAAGGAGACAAGATGATGAAGCTGAAATTTAGAGGGTTTTCATTTTATTTGGGACACTATCAAACTCAGTGTCATGGACAGATGCTTAAAAATGCCTTTCAATAATCAGGTTTTATTAATGTCATTAAATAAAATAGAGATAGCATGTAGCAGTAAAGCGACAAGACCTTTGATGCCAAAAGGAACAGGGTTGCAATCTTAAGATCACCACCATTATCTCTGAAAAATTTATTTAACATCACTGTTTTTTACTGTCTTCATCTATAATATGGTGAACATATTCTCTAACATGCAATATTGTTTGTGATGTTTAGATCATGTATCTAAAGTAACTGACAGAATATACTATTATTTTTCTTACAGCTATTATTAAAGAACATAAGAGGAACTGAATTGTCTATCCCTAAATTTCATACTCTCCTAGATGATAATTTCTCTACTAATAATATAAATACTTTCAAATTGATACAAATTACCCACTTAAGCAATGGAATAAAAATTGAGTAAACATATGGGGAAAAGTTTTTGAGCTCATGTTATTTTTATTCAAAGGATAAGATTTTAATGCTTGGTATTAAATTGTTCTAGGATTGGTCCCTCCAATCCTAGAATTCAATCCAATCCATACAATTCAATAAAACAGAATGCAGAGAGGGGTGTCTTAACTATGATAAGAGTGAACTGTTATTGAGAATATTCAACTTTTTCTAAGCATTTGGTTAGACATTTTACTTATTATTATGCCTACTTACAGCACAACTTTGTATCTTTATTAGATTAAATTTCAATGAACTACATGAAATATGGAGTTATTTTAAACCCATACAGAACTGAAATAATTACATAAAACTAATGTATATGTATGCTTCAGTTAGAAATACACAGTAATTAATTGTTGTTTCCATTGATATACAACATTTTTTTCAAAGCCTGGCTCCCATATACAAAAATAGTTTATCCACTGCTGGCCACTGTAATACTATTTACGTTAACTAAAAAGGATAAGAGGAAAAGCATGACATATTTGTGATATGTATACAAAGATTTTATGTTCTGTATATGAGATATATAAAGAAATGCAGTATTTTATAAGTTAAATCACAATCTTTTAAGATCTTATTACATTAAATTAACTTATTTAATATGATTGTTTTATTGTGTATTAAAATATAAATTTTTAATTTTTAGAAAACAGTGGATTTTTCAGGCAAAATGCTTTTCGCATAAAAAGAAAAACACATGATTAATGATTCCACCCCTCTTATCTCCCTTCCTTCCATCGTCTATTGAGCACCTATTATGCCAACAATTGCAAAATTAGAGAAGAAAGATCCGAGTTACATGATAGGACAGATATGAGTAGGCAAACACCTGTAACATATAACCTGCTATGAGAATCTAGAATATATTAAGTTCTTATACGTATCAGTCAATCTTCTACTTCATATGATTTTTCATAACACCTTTATGTATTGGTATTTCTACTATCCACATTTCACAAATGAGAAAATTGAGGCACAAAGATTTTAGATAATTATGGCCAAAGCCACACTGATAATAAGCAGCAGAATTTGGGTTTGAATCCAGTCAGAATGTGTGCTCCTGCTATGCTATACTGTCTGATATAACTACAAGATATTTTCGGATGTAAGCCCATGATTCATCATATAGAAAAACAATTAAGTACATTTATTTTCTCAAATGTATCTGCTTGTATCAAATTGCCTATATTTGAAAACTGCTGATTAGTTTATAAGGCCAATACATCAACCTCAGAAAATGAAAAATGCCTAGCATAATTTTAGCAAAAATGGCTCTGCATAACTGGTGGATGAATTTGAAAATCCAGTATCCAAATTGATAGCTACAGACCATTATACATGTTTTCCCTTAAGAGTTTTGTATCTGTGAGGCATCATTTGAAGCTCTAAGAGTTGCTAAATCTAAGCAATATATCTGACTTGTGAATCACTGAATTACTGCGTTAAGCCAATATTTTGGGAAATATAGGGATATTAAATCATCTTTTCTCACTGAAATGTCATTTTAACACTATTCTAATTTTCAGTGAGAACCAACAAAAATTAGAGGGCACAAAATAACAATATGGAGTTGAGGTTGGAGAATCAGCTTGTTTACTGATTCTGCTACCGACCAGTCGGCTGATCGTGGGCAACACATTTCACTCTTCTAAGCCTTTGTTTTCTTCAATTCCTAGTATATACAATAATGGTAATTCCAGTCAGCATTACAGTGATGGCACATGGGACATATCCAGTAGTGTTAAATCATAAAATCACCTTTTGAAATAATAAACTTTGGTACAAAAGGCCAAAACTCTACTTATATATAGCAATTACTACATTATTTAAAAAAATTTTTTTTACATTTATTTATTCTTGAGAGACAGAGACAGAGCATAAGTCGGGGAGGGACAGAGAGAGGAGACACAGAATCTGAAGCAGGCTCCAGGCTCCAAGCTGTCAGCACAGAGCCCGACGCGGGGTTTGAACTCACAAACTGTGAGATCATGACCTGAGCTGAAGTCGGATGCTTAACTGACTGAGCCACCCAGGTGCCCCTCCATTATTTTAAAATAGCTTATCTTTCTGTCTACATGGCTTTATATCTTTATTACCACTGCATAGTAATTAATAGACCACATGTTCACTGATGGCAGGGACTCTGTCCCAGTCAATAATCGAGAACCCAGTATGTTGCCTGGCACAAAGAACGTCAATAAAGATTACTAAATTGAATGTGTCTAAGGAATAAAACCTAGAGAGAGAAGGTGCAAGCTTGGCCTTTATGTCCATATTCTAGCTTCCAAATAATGCCAGGCTCCTCTGAGAGTTCACGAGATCCTATCGGGGGGAAACCAACAGGTGTGTGCAGGGTGCAGGCTGAACCACAGAGATGACGTTGGGCTGGGCACCAGACATGATCAAGCAATATAACTCCTTTGGTGAGTACTTAGATTCTCCACTTTACAGGACTTCACAGTCATCAGTTACTGGATCTTTTGGCTAAAGCTAAGTCAGGACAACATCAAATGCTGGACAAGAGCCTGTAGTTAGTCCAGGGGGCGAGGCATAGCCATCAAAGGCAGTCTCAGGCATGAATTCTCTATGTCTGATTCATCACAAGAGACAAAATGTCAGCAACTCTGCTGCCAGCCCAGCTCTGAACAACTCATAGAAGTATAACTCATCCTATCCTATGCTTTACTGTACAGTGAGCACATTCTTTAAAAAAAAAAAATCAAATGGCTTAATATTTTCAGTGGACTTGTGAATGACTAATAATCTCATTGCATTTATTTTAAATGGGCTTCCAAATCACTGATGTATATTAGGTTTTTTTCATGTCACTTTTTGAGAGGGCATTATAAGTTTTGATTAAATGTCCTATATTATATACATCATTTTCTGGCAATGTTCTAATCTTATTTTTCAATTTTAATATAATACTTTCACTGTTTCATAACTTTGAGAAAAAATACTTTCTGTATGTAGTCCTATGAAACAGAGCAAGTTCATGAGTTTTCAAACTGCAAGCTATTTAATAGCCTCCATTTGGTAATTATAGAGATTTATATCCCTCTCCTCATCTCCCACAAAATTCAGAGCTGATCTGTCTAGTTGACTTAGAGACTGACTTAGAGGTCTATACATTCATTATCCTTGACAATAAGCTGTTAGATTAGGTTAATGATTTAAGACTAATATATGTTTGGAAATGGGAGAAAGAGGTTTAAAACTAATTTATAGGAATATAATCCACTGGTCATTTTCATGTTTCATCAAAAAATATTTTAGAGGATGTCTCAATAGTAATTGATCACATTGAGGTGACAAAATGGGCTGTCCTTGTTTTACTAGGAAGAGAAGGAAGCTATTATCTCCTTTTCGGTTCAGACTTTCAGGGTAACCAGACAGTTTATCATTTATCAAAGAATTAAAATAATCTAAAAGTTCGAAAGAAGAAGTACACTGGCACAATACGGATGCAGCTAATGTTACAAGTCCAAAAATGTCACCCATCTCAGTATGTTGTGTACTATCACTTAGAAGATGGTATAGCTACCCTGGTTTTCTCTTTCAAAATCTTTTTTTTTTAATTAAAAAAAATAATGCTTATTCATTTTTGAAAGAGAGAGAAACAGAGAGTGAGTGGGTGAGGGGCAGAGAGAGAGGGAGACACAAAATCCAAAGCAGGCTCCGGGTTCTGAGCTGTCAGCACAGAGCCCAACACAGAGTTTGAACCCACGAACTGTGAGATCCTGACCTAAGCCGAAGTCTGATGCTTAACTGACTGAGCCACCCAGGCTCCCCTCTTTCAATATCTCTTAATATTCACCAACAAAAGTAAATTTATTTTTAACTCCTGCATGAACCATTGGGATATAAAATAGCAAATAATTTCATAGTATATTAACAACATATAACATGTACTTTTAAAATGCTATACAATTTTTTTTTAATCTAGTTTTTTCAAGGTTTCTTGGGTTTTAAATAAATGAGGTGAATGAGAAACAAAATCATAGAAGTGCCTAATGTGACTTTAATAAAACAATTCTGTTTTAACTCTAGAGTTGTTGTCATATGCTATTTGTAGAATTTTATATTAACATTTTAGTTAATAACTTGCATTGTCTAATTATTAATAACATAAGTAAATTTCCCTTTGTTTTACATGTTAATTCTATATTAAATTATAGCAATTTAAGTATATATATATATATATTATATATATATATACATATATATATATATATTTTTTACCATCTGGCTTGAAAATGTTTTCAGAAAATAAACTCATCAAATGAATTATATTTCTAGTCAATCATACACTTACTATTATTTATGAATAACATTTCATTTACAACAAAATATTTTAGAGTCCTTTTCCTAGTATTAATTAATTTAAAGCTAGCATACATAGTAATATAAACTTTAATTTGCCATTAAACCAATTTAATAGAGAGATAGATTAAAGAGATACTTTTGGGATTCAATCTTTCTCTGCACATACATTTAATCCAATGCTATGCTACCGTATACTAAAGGCCCTGTGCTGTGATGAATCTTTTTTCTGCTCTCAGAGATACTGTGGGGAGTTAGAACAATACAAAAAGAGCTCACAAATCAGGTAGGAAGGTCACCATCAGAAAACAACTCTGTGCATTTAAGGCAAATATATAGAGGCAACTTCTTTTAATAAGAAAGGTTTTATTTCTAAGCACTAGTGCTTCAGTTTTTCATGAGAAAAAATAAATAAGAGACATGCTTTCTGAGAACATTCAGTTGCAGCACTTTCAGAGAGAAGGGGGAGAAAACCCTGAAATCAAGAGAAAATGAACATAAAATTTGGGTCACTGCTAAATTAATATTTTCTCTGTGGGTTTTCCTTTACCAGTTGCTTTTATATGCACTTCACATCTAAGTATTTAGGCTAAATGCATTTGAAAATCTTGCTTTTCCACTGATGCTCCATTAGCAGGAGTGAACTCTGCTATATCAGGGTCTAAGCTATTTTAAAGCAAGGAGAAGGTTGCAGGACTTTTGTACTCAATAACAATTCATTCTGATTTTATTCTTAAGTCATGTCTGACATACTTTTCCCCCAGTGCCTTTTGACTTCTGCTTCTTCAGAAGTCTAAATTTCTGCAACATGTGAAGTTGGTGTCTAAGACATTTATAGCTTTCTTCTGTAGTATGTGAACCTGAGACTTCTTGTGTATTCATCCTAAATTAGTTTGCCTCAGATGACTAAATAGGGCCTCCCATACTGAATTGGATTGCTAATCCCACCATCTGTATGTTCATCATCTTAATCCTTTATTGATGTCAATCATGTGTCATATATGGGAAGATAAAAGAGAGAAATTACAAGCTGCATTTCCTTAGTGACCCAGGAATCAGAATCTATGGATATTTCGGTGTTTTTTTTTTGTGGTTTTTTTTTTTTGTTTTTTTGTATAGTTTCCCAGAGTCCTTGTTTTCTTTGCTATCCTCATCAAATATTGCTAAGAATGGATATGGAGATCCTGTTTTGCATATCTTGGAATTTCTCAAATCACTAAAAATCTGTGCTCAATAAGCCTCTGTGTTATCTCTTGTCTCTCCTCCATCTTCAATCCCTTCCCTTCCCTTTGCTCTTTCCCTGAAAAAATAAACCTGTTGTTTCCTATGTGAACAAAGGGGACCCTTTGTTTTTCTTCTGACCCTAGAGCTACAGCCTTTTCTCCTCTTCAACTTCACTGCTAAACTGTTTGAAAATGTAGTTTCCCCTTTCTGTCTCAATTTATTTATATCAACTTCACTTTTGAATCAACAGTAATCTGGGGCTGTCTGGTTTTAGCACTGAAAATCCCATGACCCAGGACATTCCTCAGCTGTGGACAAACTCACACAGCTGGTCACCTTAGACACCTCTTCCTCCCATAATCTCTACCTCAAATCACTCTTCAAATTCTGAGAGTTAAACTTCCTGCCTTTAAACCATTCTCTTCGTTTGTTGTTGTTAGTTTCCTGGTTCAAATTCCCATCCACTCACAGCCTGTTGTACCAACTTCCTCAATGAAACAGACTCCCTTACTCAACTACCATAATATATTAGTCTTTCTAAAAGGCAAATTTGATTGTGTTACCCTGCTTCCTTGACATTCTAACAGATTGCCCCTGAAACACTATAAAACCTGAATCAGGTACTTCATGACCTTGTCCTTGTCTATCTGAATACTCTCACCTGCTGTTTCTTCTTCTGTAAGCTCTATTCATACATATTATTACACCCAGAACATACTATTTAAGCCTCACATTTCTACTGCTTTGTACATGCACTACCTTTTCCCAGAGTCCACACTCTACAGACTACCTGATATATCCTACTTATCCTCCACATCTCAGCCCAAGAACAGACTCCTCTTGGAAGCCATCAATACCCTTTCAGGCAGATGACAGTTCTCCAGGCTTTCTCTCTTGTATGTTCTTCCATTTAAAAACATACCTCATTGCATTAAGATAATCTCCTGTTTCTCTTTGCTACAAGATCCTTAAGGAGAAGCACTACATGTTCCCCTTTCATATTTCCTGAACCAGCAGAGTTTCTGTCTCAATAAAAAATTGTTGAATTAATGTTTAATGAAGTCATTGCATTATTTTTGTAACCCCTACACATACAGGAGGCAGGGTAGGTAAGAGTACCTAAGCAAGACCTTGTAAATAGGAACATACTCCCATTTTTTACCTTCCATGCCCTTGCACAATTACTTTATAAGTTGCACCCAGAACCTAAAGAGTGACCAAGAGTGATTAGACTTATCAACACCTAAAAAAGGGCTAAAGATTTGCTTACTGTTCTTGCATCCCATACAGACAGGGTCTTATCTGCAGAACCTGTGAGAAGAGTGTTGGAACCAGGAAAAAACTCAATGCTGTTCACAGAATCCACATGTCCGTACAAAGTGCATCTGCATCTTTCACTGTGTAGACAGAAATGGAGAGTTCAAGTTTTAGGAGTTAGCACCTAAATGTTTCTTATGCTGTCTACACAATGCTAATGAAGATAACTTAAGTATCTGAAGCGTAAGTAATTTTGTAAATGACAAAAATATACAAAAGCCACATTTTAAGGGAAAATTCTATAGTCACTTGACATCCTAAGCACTTTATAGAATTAGTAGCATACAACTGACTAAATTTAAGTTACCATCAATTTATAAAGTCACACCAACTGTCATTTATTCCTTCTCACGAAATGATTAAATAAAAATGGTCCCCATCTAATAAACGAATATGCTAAGAAAAGAAAACAATGGAAGGCAAATGTTCAGGCTTCATTCTAAACCCACTGAATTCGATTCTGATCTCTACTGTTAGAAATAACTAGGAAAGAAATAAAACTGCAGTTTTGCCTTTTGCCACTTTATCAAAGTTGTTTTTTTTTGTTTTTTTTTAAGGAAACAGTATATACAGAGCAGCATTATTTCCTGTTTGTAATGCTTAATTGCTTTTAATGAACTTCAGTGATAAGCATATTTTAAAAACAGAGAAAGAGTAGAAGCAGGATAATTAACAGTGATGAGAACACAGGAGTCAATATAAGCACATTTCTAATAAGATAACCAGTTGTTTAAGCTCTGACCAACTGGCTCCTTTCTGGCTTGAGCCATGCCATATTCGGTAGTCTGGCATAGTGGGAAAACCTCTGCAATGGGAGGCAGGAGACCGTGTTCCAGTCCTAACTTTGACAAGAGCTAGCAGGGTGACCAGGAGCAAGTTATTCAATCTCAGTGCCAGCAGCTTTCCTTCCTGTATGAATGAGATTACTTAATTTGATGTACTGAGAGGTCCAATCCAGCTCCAACATTCTGGGATTCTCTGACCAAGGTCATACATGTAAAAGGGAAGGGAAGAAGTCAAACTGAGCACAGCATCTAAGAACTGTTAGGAGCAAAGTTTGTTCCTCCTCACTTGATTTTGATGTTTTTTTAAAAAATCAAGAGATATTAAGATTTATGAATATATTACCACATATGTAAGTTACTCAGTGACACCCTCTGTGATTGAGTCTTTCCATATCAAAATTAAGTATTATATTAATTAATGTCAGGAACAAGAAAGTAAAATCAATAAATTCATTAATTAGGACCATTCTGTGTTAGCATCTTTATCTCAATATTTCTGAGAGAGCTTGATAATAGTGTGATTATTAAAGCTGATGATATGGGTCAGTATATATCAGGAGTTAACAAACTATGGCATATAGACTGGCTGCCTATTTTTGCAAATGTTTTATTAGAAGATGCCAATTTGTTTACAATTGTCTGTTGCTGCTTTCCCACTACTATAGCAGAGTTGCATAGTTATAAGAGAGACCATATGGTTCATAAGCTTAAAATATATAATACCTACTCCTTTAAGCTAATATATTTGGATATTTATAAGTATGCCTGGATTTTACTTCTGACAGTTTTTTCCTTTTTTGAGGTTAGTACTAAAATGTACAGAATAATTTCTTTTTTATTTTTAAGGACTTACTGTGTTATATAGACATTTTACATGCTATTTTCTAATGATTCCCAAAACATAAGTATAAAACATTTCTTTAAAAGTTTATACTCCAATGCCCACCATATTGAAATAATGACACTTAACTATTAAGGTAATTGTTCCAGAAGAGTAATTATTCTTTCTCCATAGCTTTATGGGGAAACAGACAGAGAGAGATTTTACAGAAAAATAAGAATATATTTATTTTATTAAAGTAGTAAATTTTTAAGTTATATAGGATTTAACTATAAAAAAAAATAAGCAGAATTAAAGGCAGTGCTGAAAGTCAAGTAAATATTTTATTATTGTGAAATATCATTCCCTAAGAGACATCCTAACATCAAGAAAAAATATTAAAATTATGTTATTTTTAATTATTTTATAACTTATAGAAAAGTAGCATTAAAAAAGGAAATGAACAAATGTATAATTCCACCCTCTTTTTATACTTACCTCCCAATTTTCAAAATCACATTGTTAATACTACATCAAAAATCATAACACATATTTGATCAGTATTCACAAATCTCATAGCTGCTTAGTGACCCCCACCTGTCCTCCTAATTTTTATTTAACATATATTTAAATTAATCCTCTGTACCCATATTTTTTTTACATTTTCTTCATCATTCATTACTTCAAGAGCAATTTTGACTGGCTATAATATCTTGTTTCATCAATTTTTTCTCAAATGTTTATGAAGAAATTTTCCACTGTCTTATACCACAGGCAAAATCTGAGGCCAACCTAATCTCTGTTCCCATTTCCGCTCAACTACCTTTGTGGATGATAGGCTTTCTATGCGCATTAGCCGCGTAGGTCTTTCACAAACACCGCTGTTCAGAAATTTTATCATAGCATGACTTGATAGCTATTTCCATCTATTATTCTCAGACTATAATTATTCTACGATAGTTGCTTCCACTATATCTTTATGTTTTTCTCTTCCATTTATTCCATTTTTTTTTCTTTAGGAACACCAACCAGGTTTTATTTTTATTTTGTCTCATTTGTCTCTACAACTAACATTTTGTTTATGACGTTTATATCCTTATTTTTTTTTTCATTTTTTTCACCGCTGCTCTTTATAATTCTCAATTGTGTTTATTTGTGTGTGTGTGTGTGTGTGTGTGTGTGTGTGTAGAGGGGAGCCATCAAAAGCTTTGGTTTATGTTTTCTATTTCACTTATTTGCTGATATTTCTCAGTCTACTTTTCATATATGTCTACTGTCTTATAAAATCATAATGAAATGCTTGAGTATTTTTGATATTTCATCATATAAAATAAATTAAAAATAACATTTCTGTAATCTTTGAAAATATAGTGTATTTTCTATCTGAATTATTGATAACTTTGCTTAGGTAATTCCTTCTGCATTATATAGTCCCTAGTAGAATTTTGTTTATATTAATTTATTCTTCCATTTTTATAATTCTTCATAAGTTCAGGGTTGGTTTCTTTTTATTATGACTTATTTTTGAATGGGACAGCTACTTGCTAAATTAAATAGCAGAAAGAAGAAACTGGACGTATGTTATCTCTAATTTCTAATCAGGTTTGTTGTCTTCCACAAAGACTTACCACCAAGTGTGTTATTGTCCCAATCCCTAAGTTCATCACTCTTCCATTTTTGTATTTTAAAGTATAGATGTATCTTGTTGCAAAACCCCTTGAGTCACAAGCTCTGTATTAACTCTGAAGGCCCCTGCCTTCCTTACCACCTTCAATCTGTCTCATCTGTGGCAATCTCCGTTATCTCCTTTATCTAACAATAAAAATGTCTTGTTAGAATTTGTTTCTAACCATGTAGAGTAACCAGTACTTTACTTCTCCCCACACAATAAATAAATATAAAATTACACAAATTATGTAAAGCAACTGTTCTATGGCATTAAACTAAACACAGCACAAGATGGTAATCTTTTAGAGAAAGAAAAAGCTCAACATGAGCTCCACTACCCTCCTGACTTTCTGCTTGGAAGCACTTCCCTGCTATTAAATGTAACAGCAGGACCCCAGTAGAATTGAAGTCTCTGTGAGACAAAAGGCAGTGAGAACAGTTAGGGCTGCTGATATGCCTGGAATTTGCAGTGTGGGGTACCTGAGAAAAGGGAACTGCACTGGAATGGCAGTAGTTTTTATGGGGATTTTCTAGGAATTGTTTGTCAAGGTCTAGATGGCATTTCTACAGAGTAAGATTCAATAATCCTAGCAGAGATTTCCCCCTAGGAAATCTATAGCTGAGAGCTGAACAGTAATACCAGAGACCAGGGACTGTTGGAAGACACTGTGCTTTAATCCCAACCAGAGTGAAGAGAACTCACTGGGCACCTCATACTTTCAGTTGGGACTCCAGAAAGACCCCACAGTAAAAGTGAGGGTCATCTTCATTAACTAAGTTCAAAAGCAAAGTAGACTTGTCTTGCCAAAAAATGAAACCAAGACAGAAAGGGCAAAAAGAATCTGCTGATAATGAAACTAATCACTAGGACAGAACTCACTACCTTTCATAGAAAGACCACCTAATATAGACTACTTGTAATTGCCATTAACAACATCCAGCATATAATTTTAAAAAATTACTACACATGTGAAGACGTAGTAAATGTGATCCATAATCAAGATAAAATCTCAGTAATAGAGATGCTAAGATGAATCAAATGTTGATTATAGAAGACAAAAAAGACTTCAACCATCTATTATAAATGTTTAAGGATAAAAAGACACAGTTACAATGCATGTGTAAATAAAGAATCTCAGAAGATAAATGGAGGGGTGCCTGGGTGGCTCAGTTGGTTCAGTGATTGACTCTTAATTTCGGCTAAGGTCATGATCCCACAGTTTGTAAGATCAAGCCCCGTGTTGGGCTCTGCACTGACAATGTGGGTCCTGTTTGGGATTCTCTCTCTCCCTCCCTCTCTCTGTTCTTCCCCTGTTCATGTTCTCTCTTTCTCTCTCTCAAAATATATAAACTTAAAAAAAGTGAAAACTATAAAAAAGAAGCACAGGGAGGAATTAATAAGTACAATATGTGAAATAAAAATATCATTGATCTTTTGCAAATGATGATCAAAGATCATTTGCAAAATGGATATTACAGAAAAAAGGATAGGTGGGCTTGAATACAGATTAACAGAAATTATCTAATTTGAATAACAGAGTAAAAATATAGTATACAGTAAAATATAGATATAGTAAATATCTATATCATAGATCAGTCATCAGTAGGGAAATATCACATAGTCTAATGGATAAATAATGGGTTTCCAGAGTGGGGTGGAGAGTAGGAGAATGAGAGAAGTAGCACATTTCTGAAGAAATAATAACTACAAAATTCCCCAATTTGATGAAAAATACCAATATACAGATCCAAGAAACTCAACAAAGTCCAAGAGAGTTAACAACAGAACATACCTAAGCATTTCATAGTCAAATTGCTAAAAGCAAAATATAAAACAAAAATCCTTAAATGGCTATAGATAAAAGAAACACAACATGTAGGAAACAATGGTATACATGGCAGCTTACTTCTCAGCAGAAAAAAATAGAGACACGATATAATAGAACACATTTAAGGGCTGAAAATCCAATAATCAGTTAAAAATACCTTCCATAATGAGGATGAAATAAATTTTCAGATAAATGAAAGCTGAGAAAATTCAACACCAGTAAATCTTTCCTATAAGAAATGCTAAAAAGAAGTTATTCACACTGAATGAAAATGGCACCTGAAGGAAACATGTATATGGAGAAAATAATGCTGGCATTGGCTACTTGGAGTCTTTTGTGGTTCCATACAAATTTTAGGATTGTTCTAGCTCTGTGAAAACTGCTAGTATTTTGAAAAAAAATTTTTTAACGTTTTTATATTTATTTTTGAGACAGAGAGAGACAGAGCATGAACGGGGGAGGGTCAGAGAGAGGGAGACACAGAATCTGAAACAGGCTCCAGGCTCTGAGCTGTCAGCACAGAGCCCGACGTGGGGCTCGAACTCACGGACCGTGAGATCATGACCTGAGCCGAAGTCGGCCGCTTAACCTACTGAGCCACCCAGGCGCCCCGAAAACTGCTAGTATTTTGATAAGGGACTGCTTTAATGTGTAGATAGCTTTGGGCAGTACAGGCTTTTTTTTTTTTTTTTTTTTTTTTTTTTTTTTGACAGAGAGAGAGAAGAAAGTAGGGTTTGGGGAAGGGCAAAGGGAGAGGGATAGAGAATCTTAAGCACCCTCCACAGCAGGGAGCCCTACATCAAGCTCAGGAGCTATGTAAATACATGCTTTTAGAAAGGAGATGTATGTGTTAAAGGTATAGCAATTTTTTGAAAAATATTTCTTCATTTATTTTGAGAGGGAGGGAGAGAGAGAGAGAGAGAGAGAGAGAGTGCATGAGCAGGAGAGAGTGGCAGAGAGAGAGGGAGAATCTTAAGCAGGCTCCATGCTCAGTGCAGAGCCTAATGTAGGGCTTGATCCCATGACCATGAGATCGTGATCTGAGCTGAAATTGGGATTTGGACACTTACCTAACTGAGCAACACAGGTGCCCTAGGGTAGCATAGACATCTTAATAATATTTGTTATTCCAATCCATGAGCATGGGATGTTTTTCCATTTCTTTATGTACTCATCAATTTCCTTCATAAGTATTCTATAGTTTTTAGAGTATAGATATTTTACCTCTTTGGTTAGGTTGATTCCTAGGTATCTTATGGTTTTTGTACAATTATAAATGGGATTGATTCCTTGATTTCTCTTTCTACTGCTTCATTATTGGTGTATCGAAATGCAACAGATTTCCGTAAGTTGCTTTTAAAATTCAACACCCCTAAAATAAATAATACAGTTAAGAAATGGGCAGAAGACATGAACAGACATTTTCCAAAGACATCCAGGTGGCTAACAGACCCATGAAAAGATGTTAAACATCACTTATCATCAGAGAAAGACAAATCGAAACCACGGTGAGATTATCACCTCACACAGGACACAAAAGATATTGGCAAGGACATGGAGAAAAGGGAACCCTCTTACATAGCTGATGGGAATACAAACTGGTACAGCCACTCTGGAAAACAGTATAGTGATTCCTCAAAAAAGTTAAAAATAGAACTATCTGATGACCCAGAAATTGCATTACTAGGTATTTTCCCAAAGGACATGAAAATACTGATTTGAAGGGGCACATGCACCCCGATGTTTACAGCAGCATTTCAACAAGAGCCAAATTATGGAAAGAGCCCAAATGTCGATCAACTGATGAATGGAGAAAGAAGATGTGGTGTATATATGTGTGTGTGTATGTATGTATGTATGTACATACATTACCCAGTACATGTACCTGTACACACATTACTCAGTCATCAAAAAGGATGAAATCTTGCCATTTGCAATGATGTGCATAGATCTAGAATGTATTATGTTAAGCAAAATAAGTCAGAGAAAAACAAATACCATATGATTTCACTCATATATGGAATTTAAGAAACAAAACAGAGGAACACAGGGGACAGGGAAAAAAAGAGAGAGAGAGAGAGACAGCCATAAGAGATTCTTAACTATAGAGAACAAACTGAGGGTTGATTAACGGAGGGAAGTGGGTGGCGGATGGGCTACATTGTTGATGGGTATTAAGGAGGACACTTATTGTGATGAGTACTGGGTGTATATGTAAGTAATGAATCACTAAATTTTACACCTGAAACCAATTTTACCATATTTAACTAACTAGAATTTAAATGAATTTAGATTTAAACAAAAACTTGAAAAGAAAAAGATAAAAAAAAGAAGAACAGATAATATGTGGTTATAGAAACCAGAACAGTATTTGCTAGAGGGAGTAGGCACTGATTAAATAAAGATACAAGGAAACTTTCTGTGGTCACAGAAATCGTCTATATCTGCATTAGTTTCAAAGTTATATACATTTGTTAAAACTCATCTAATTGAACGGTTAATAACTGTTCATTGCACTGGATGGATATATTACCTCAACTAAACAACTAAAAATAAATATGGCTTGCCAGAATACTTTTTCCCTCTACCTTCACTCCCCTGATATTTATGGCATTGTAAATATTCTAGAATATATATTGCTGTGAATAACTGAATATTTATAGTGATCCTATTCTCTTATCAAGTATGTTTCTCATATAAGCATGGATCAAGTACATGCATCTTCATAGATGGACAGAGAATCTTTAATATTTAAAATAGCTATACCATTGGGGCACCACACTGAGCAGAGAGCCTGCTTAAGATTCTCCTTCTCTCTGCCTCTCCCCCCTCCCCCCGCTCTCTCTTAAAATAAATAAACATTTAAAAAATAGTTATACCATTAGCATATACATCTTTTCCTTTCTAAAGGTATGTATTTACATAGCTCCTGGGAGGTCTTTCATGTTTAATTAAAAGGAAGTAAACAGGAAAGAAAACATAAAAAATAAAAATCCACAAGAGATTTAATGAACACAATACAAGTGAGAGAAAACACAATCGATACAGATGAATGCATAAGAAAGAAACAGCATGAACAATATATAAAACAATGATTAATATTTCTAACCTATCAAATGTTAGTGAATAGATTTATATCTGTGACAAAATTAAGATTATTGTTTGTAAGTAGTTCATTAGTTGTAACTTTTTAGAAGACTATTTACTAAAGAGAAAAATTCTGAATATGATATTTTTAATTGAAGCATTTCAACTTACAAAGAATTATGCTTTTAATTTAAAAGTATCTTTTAACAGATATAATTTTCCATTAAACTAAAAAGTCTATTCCAAAATTTGGTAGTATTTTTAAAAGCAAATGCAACAGTATTACAAATATGATTATATCTGGTTCATCCTAACAAAGATATAACAAATATACGTACACAGAAAATGTATTGTTCTAATATGTGTCCTTGCATATACACACTATAGGTAAAATACTGTGCATGTCTAGAATTTATATTCAGCCTTTGTTGTTCATTAAAACCCAATTCATTTATTTAGGAGTCTATTCATATATGGTGTTGGGATAGAGGGAGCAATTTCTCAATGATATAGCTCACATAGTTTCCCAAGTGAAAAGGAAAAGCTGGGTCTTCACATAGCTTAACAGAAGAAAGAACTGCTGAAGGGGGAAAGAAATCTGCTCACGAGCCACTGGTTTAAGGTGTGGGGCATTCCAGGCAGACAGGCTGCAAGAGCAGGCTTGTGAGAGATTAATTAGCTGCCAGAGCAGGGAGTTCCATTCAAAATTTCTTTGCAAGGTGAAAATGGACTAAAGTGATGGAGCATGACAGCACCACAAGGGATGGAAATGATTTGTACACTTCCATCAAAAACATAAACACTGAAGCCTGATGCAATTTTCTCTCTGTTGCCCTGTCGGCTGTTTTCCTAACATTTTTGTAGGAAGAAGTTAGTTCATAAGCAATGGCTCTTTATTAACTCACCTCCTGCTTTTCCTTTATTTCCTCTTTTCCCTTGATTTAATTTATTATTCTGGTAAGTGAATGATGAATATTTTTCTGAATTTTCAGCTCATTATAAAACAAAGTTATCTACTCTTCTAGAGCAGATACATTTTCACTTAAAACGTATTTCCCATACATATGCTAACATACAAGATGACAACATTTTAACATAGTTTCTCTTCATGAGGCATTAAATTTTAGGAGTTTTATTTTCTTTGGTGTGTTTGTTTTAACACTATTAATATTGAATATACAATTGCACCTTTAAAACTTCAAGCTTGTATGAATTTACAGATCAACAAAATATTAAGACAAGCATGGAACATTTACAAAAAAGCAGCACAATATATATCTCTGAAGATAAAAGCTAAAAAAAAAGTCTATTCTTGTTTTGAAAAAGAGGATTAGCATTCATTGCCTTATTAATACTTAGTAATACCTGGATTTTAAATAGTGTTTATATAATTGAGTCAACCTGCAATAATAAAATTTATCACTAGGCTTAGCCAATAATTCTTTGTGAAGTACCTAAATCTAAGAATCCAACATGAACATTAGTGAAACCTATTTAAATCCTCATACTGTAATTCATAGCATCCAGTTCACTGAGGGATTCCTCCCCACCCTGGTTTATTTTTAAAAGTTTATACATAAGCTATTTTAAGACCCACCAGAATTAGCATCTCAGCAAGGCGAAATCCTCAAGTGACATCCAAAATTTGACTTCAAAAGTTAACAACACTTTAATAATAAGAGCCTTTTGTTTTATATTACTGTAAATTATATAAAATCCATCATGCAATAGTTTCCTTGTGACCATGGAATTCAGTTGAACATTTAGTAGAGAGAGTGATTTTTAAACAAAATCTATCAGGGAGTCTTCCATAAAGCCCTATCTTTTTTTTTTTTTTTTCCCAACTTTTTTTTTTTTTTTTAATTTATTTTTGGGACAGAGAGAGACAGAGCATGAACGGGGGAGGGGCAGAGAGAGAGGGAGACACAGAATCGGAAACAGGCTCCAGGCTCCGAGCCATCAGCCCAGAGCCTGACGCGGGGCTCGAACTCACGGACCGCGAGATCGTGACCTGGCTGAAGTCGGACGCTTAACCGACTGCGCCACCCAGGCGCCCCCATAAGCCCTATCTTAAAGTTCACCATAACCTATCATGACATAACAAACTATCATGTAGTTTGAGTATCTCACCCAGGAAGGCTCATGAATAGGCCACAGCTTCGAAACTATAAAATTTCTTGGCCAAAACCCTTGGCAATAAACATACAATCTGAGCCTCACCCCCAAATAGTAATAAAATTCCACTCCGTATGTGTAAACATAGGGCAGATTCTTGGTAAGCTCAAAATATTTGGAATACAGCCAGGATTTAGGGAATAGAAGCAAAAGGTGAATAAATTAAATAACTATAGTAGAGCTGGGATTCACTCAGAGTACTCTCAAGTCCTCACTCAGATTTTCTGATCAGTCAACTGACCTGTTTTTGCAAAAAGCAGGGTTTTGCAAAGGGAGAGGGTTAAGAGGCTGGAGGGCACAACTGGTAACAGTGAGAAAAAGTAGATGCTTGGCAGTTTATACCAGTAAACTGGATAATGGAAAAACTAAAATAAAAAGACCAAATATTGAAATGACATCTTGGGGCAAATTAATAAAGGCAAAAGCAAATAATTCTGTATATTCCAACAGCCCCTACATTTAAAATTGTAGTTTAAACACACCTGTTGAGTGCTAACTATCCTAAGCATTTTGCATGTGTAAACAGCACTGTGAATACCATTGGCCCTATCTATTCACAGATTCTGGATTTGTGAACTGTCTACTCACTAACATGTATTTATAACACCCAAATCAATGCTTTCGTAGACATTCATAGATATAGACATGCACAGAGTGGCAAAAAATTTCAAGTCACAGGATGTGACATTGCACGCTGAGGTCAAGCTAAGTAAAACTCTGCCTTCTTGTTCCAGCTCTCCTACTGTAAGCAGTGTCCTTTTGAGGTCTACTTAGTTCCGTGGTTTTATTTTTTTTTTTCACAGTTTTGTGCTTTTTTGTGGTGATTTTTGTGGCTTTGCTGTTTAAAGTGCCTCCCCAGTACAGTGTTGTCTGGTGTCTGTAAGTGCGTGAAAGCTGTAATATCACTTATGCAGAAAATGGTTAGACAAACTTTGTTCATATGTCAGCAAATAGTGCTTTTTGACTATAATTTCAGTGTGAATGAATCAACACATATTAAATAATGCATCTTTAAACAGAAACACACACAAAACCAGGTTAAATATTGATTAATTGACAAATTAACTTGCAGGAAACTAACCCTGTATTTCTCCTGGGCACAATGTTTCCATATTCACTAATCCAGTGTTTTTGGTGATTTTATAAAATATAACAATCTTGAATAAGAAGAACCAACTACACTTATAATTTATCCAGTTTGAAGATAAGGAAACCAAAGTATACAAAGTCTAGATAACTTGCTCAATATCACACATGTACTTAGTGATGGAGGTAGGATTATTCTTCCCAAACAGTTGGCTTAATACCATGTACTTTTAACCACTATCTACACAATCTTCCACACTGCCTATCGTAATGTCAAGTGAGGGCTTTGGGTTATCAGCCAGTGATGAAATTTTGCTTTGCAGGTAGAAAAATGCAACATTCATTTTAGGAGGATTTTCATTAAGAAATAGTTACTATTTAAAATGTTTCAGTGCTATTTAAAGTGTTTCAATAAAGGTGAAATGTTTATTGCCTATAAAATTAATTTGTATTAACCCATACTCCACAGTACCAAATAAATCAACTTTTATGAATTAGAAACATTAGAAACACATAAAACAAAAGTTATGTGGTCTGATACAGTGGCCCATTGCAGTTGACTTATGTTGCTTTATAAGATAGTGGTTTATATATTTTCCTAATTCCACATTCAGTGATTTCATTTGGGTCATTTGAAATTGGTCATGGTGGTAGTATTTATACCATGGAAATTGGCAAATGCTACACACCAGAGCCTACGTTTTTCTGAAAGTAGGTTTATAAACACACACTGCTTGGGTGCCTGGGTGGCTCAGTTGGTTAAGTGTCTAACTTTAGCTCAGGTCATGATCTTGTGGTTCATGAGTTCAAGTCCAGCATCGGGCTCTGTGCTGACAGCTCAGAGCCTGGATCCCACTTCGGATTCTGTGTCTCCCTCTCTCTCTGCCCCTCCCCCACTTGCACTTTGTCTCACTCTCAAAAATGAATAATAAATAAATACACACACACACACACACACACACACACACACACACACACACTGCCTGATTGCCTGATGTGATGATCCTTGGTTTAGCCAGAGTTTTCCTTTCAAATATATATGAATTACTTAAACATTTCTTTAAAATTTTTTTAATCTTTATTTATTTTTGAGAGACAGAGTGTGAGCAAGGGAGGAGCAGGGAGAGAGGGAGACACAGAATCCGAAGCAGGCTCCAGGCCCTGAGCTGTCAGCACAGAGCCCAACGCAGGACTGAGCCACCCAGGCGTCCCTAAAGTTTTCTTTAAAATCCCAGTTATCATCTGATTGTCTGTACTGAGTTTCCTTGGCATTTCTTATTTTATTTATTTTGTTTTGTCTTTTGTTTATGTTTTAATCCAGCACATGATACTCATAAGAGTAAGAATGAACATGAGAATGAATATAACTGCCGAAGTTCTTTTTATTTATTTACTTAATTTTTAAATTTAATTTATTTGAGAAAGAGAGATTGAAAGTGCATGTGCAAATGTGAGCAGGGTGAGGGGCAGGGAGAGAGAGGAGAGAGACTCCCAAGCAGCCTTGACACTGTCATTGCAGAACCTGATGTGGGGCTCATTCCCATGAATTGTGAGATCATCACCTGAGCCGAAGTCAAGAGTCGAATGTTCAACCGACTGAGCCACCCAGGTGCCCCAGTGCCGCTGTTCTTACGGATGCAGTAATAAACTACTTCTTCAGTAAATACCTGAACTCTCCCTTTACTTTCAGGGCACAGGTTTGTTCCCTGCCATCCATACCTTCTAGGTCATTTGGTACCTACTACCCAATCTAAACTGATTCAAATTTTGCCCGTGAATAGTATTACAAAGGACAGAAAAAATTAGAAATAAAATGTCCCATTACTGAGTTGACACTCATGGTCTGGGATTCTCAAAGTTAACAGACTAAGTAAAATAATTACTTCTGCTTTAGAACCTATGTCTTATGAGGCGGAATGAGGGAAGCCAATCTCTCGTGTGCCTGAGACTCAGACCTGAATAAGAAAGAGTGAAAGCTTATACACTTCAATCATATGGTGCTGCTTTTGTATTTTCTGTAGTTAGGTCAGTTTTTTAAAGAACTTTTGCTCTACAAATTCTATGACTTAAAAGTATTAAATGTCTTTTTTATATTCAAAAATGGTCAGGAGAGTTGTTTTGAGGTGTATCTTTAAGAATAATTTAAACAAAAAGGGAAATAAATTAGCTTCAAAGATGATTGCAAGTGACTCACTGTTAACTATAAGCTGATCAACAGATGTAACATTAAATACTTGAAATCCAAAAACCACTTCTGAAATCATCTGTTTAACTTCTCACTACTTATATATATATAAACAAAGTATAGTTGATGTACCATGTTATATTTGTTTCAAGTGTACAACATAGAGATTTGAAAATTCTGTACATTACTCAGTGCTCAGCACAATAAATGTTGTCATCATGTCACTAGACATTATTACAATATTACCGATTATATTTCCTGTGCTGCACTTTTCATCTCTACAACTTATTTATTTTATAACTGAAAGTCTGTACCTCGTAATCTCCTTTACCTATTTTGTCCATCCCTTATACCTTCCTCACTACCAACCATGTTTGTTCTCTGTATTTATGAGTCCATTTCTATTTTTTGTTTGTTCATTTATTTTGTACTTTAGATTCCACATATAAGCAAAATCATATGGTATTTCTCATTCTCTGTTTGAATTATTTCACTTAGCATAGTATCTTCTAGGTCCATCCATGCTGTGCCATGTTGTTGCAAATGCAAAAATCTCATTTTTTAAGCTTTTTAAAAAAATGTTTATTTTTGAGAGAGACACAGAGTGAGAGCAGGTGAGCGGCAGAGAGAGAGGGAGACACAGAATCCGAAGCAGGTCTAAGCTTGGAGCTGTCAGCACAGAGCCCAATGTGGGGCTTGAACTCACGAACTGTGAGATCATGACCTGAGCCGAAGTTGATGCTTAACCCACTGAGCCACCCAGGCACCCTGATCACATTAATTTTTTTATGGTTGAGTAATTTCCCAGTGTGTGTGTGTGTGTGTGTGTGTGTGTGTGTGTGTGTGTGTGTGTGTTTAGCATAAGCAGTAATCTCTAGGACATCAGCTTTAGCAACATATTTGTAGATAAAACAAAAGCAAAAATATACTATTGGGACTACACCAAAATAAAAAGCTTTTGCACAGTGAAGGAACTATCAATAAAAGAAAAAGGCAACCTAATAAATGGGAAAAGATCATTTACAAATGATATATCTGATAAGGAGTTCATATCCAAAATATATAAAGAACTTAATACAACTCAACACCAAAAAACCAAATAATTTGATTAAAAAATGGGCAGAGGACCTAAATAGACTTTTGTAAAGATGACATACAGATACCCAACAGGCACATGAAAAAAATGCTCATCAGCACTAATCATCAGGGAATGCAAATCAAAACCACAATGAGATATCACCTTGCACTAATCAGAATGCTGGTACCAAAAAGATAGTAAGTAACAAGTGTTGGAAAGAAATGTGGAGAAAAGAGAAGCCTAGTGTATTGTTGGTGGGAATGTAAATTGGCAAAACCACCATAGGAAACAGTATAGAGGTTCCTCAAAATATTAAAAATAGAAGTACTATATGATCCAGTAATCCCACTACTGGGTATTTCCCCTCCAAAAAAAACACTAATTCACAAAGATATATGCACCCCTATGTTTATTACAGCATTATTTGCAATCAGGGAGATGTGGAAGAAACCTGTGTCCATGGATAGATTAATGGATACAAAATATTTTAATATAATATAATCACAAGTAACCACACTAATACATTTGAATCTTATACCTGTTTTCCAGGACAACAGGTCTTAGAAGAGATTTGTGTCAGAAACCAGATATCAGTAATGAGAAAAGTTAGTGGCAAAAGGCAAGACTTCTAGACACAGAAGCTTTACTCTAGGAGAGTAGGAATCCCAGCAAGAAAAACAGAAAGTAGACAAAGAAGGGCTGAAATGAGAGGAAAAAACCTTAGATTATCCAAGGATTGGATGTTTGAGAAAAGAGATTTAATCCAGCTGTTTCCTTACGCTCAGAGCTTTCATTCAAAGCTTGGTGTCTTGTGACCATAAATGGGTGAAAGATGAACGGACACAGAACACCCATCTGTCACATCATCCTATTTCCTTCATAGCACCAATCACTAGGTGAAATTAGGTTGATTGCTTATTCATGTTCTTGAAATCTCTCCCTCCCATCAGTCCTGCCTAAAGTTATATACCCCATGAAGACTCTGGCCTTATCTGGCATGTTTATTGTCTGATAGCAATAACCAGAGGAGGTACTCAATAAATATTTCTAATTATTAATGAAACTGAAGATGTGCACGAACTGTGAGGAGATACCACTACTTCCCAATACTTAATCTTAGTCCAATATCCTTCCCTTTCACCCAAAAATACTGATTATGTTGTTTAAAAATGAACTTACTACACTTATGAGGATTTCAATTACCTTAGGAAAAAAAAGAATTGTATATCAACACAAATGATATAAGAATTATTTCTACCTGAAAACCCATAGAAACTGACGGTATTTTAGTTTTTATTTTTCTCATGAAAAGTAGAATTTAATTAGGCTTAAACTTCTGATCTTAATTCACAAGCTTACCCTTAGGAACAAAAGCTTCTTAAAAGTATTAAATTAATGAATTCTTTGTCACCATCCTTGATGGTATCAATCTAAGGGCCCCATTTTTCCACTGTGAAAGTAAAATGTCAGTAAAAATGATCACTTTTAAATTTTTGAATGAGGATGGAACCATAGGTAAAGACAATATGGTGACATATTGTAAGCCAATCAGGGGACATTAGCTGTGCCACATGTTCAATGCCCCTTGAAACTTTATCCTATTGCTGCTACCAGCTTCTTTTCAGAGTGGCTTGATATGAAATGGTGAAATGAGAAGTTTATTTTTGGAAATTCAGCTCCCCATTAGTCTCTCTGCTATGTATGCCTAACCCTTCTGAGTTGGAAAAAAAACACACACACAAAAAACCCCCACAACCTCTTATGGTGATACTTCACACAGAGTCATTTTCATTTTCTAAAAGTGAATGGTATGGAACCATCTGTACACTCTCATTCAAGTCCCTGGTGTATCTTACGATTTTCTCCTCTTCTTATTCTTTAATAAATTCTATAACAAGTGAAAGCAAGAGTGAAAGATGGGGATTATTGGCAGAAGTTATGTGAAACTCTAGAAGGAATACAATTAAACCCAGATTGAACTTCCTAAGTCAGGATACGTTTCTTTATTAATATCTTCTCTAGAAATGAAAATACTGGAAATGGTAAACACAATTTAAATAGAGATCATTTTTCTCAATCAGTCCAATTTTTCTGTTTACCTAATGGCCTAAGGATGTTATCCTTTTCCAGACCCCAGAGGTTTCTACCCACCAAACAAGAATATAAAATACATAAAAGCAAAAAAAAAAAAAAAGGGGGGGGCAAATAGCTTGGGAATAGCTGGAAGGAGAGTCTCCTCATTACTTGACTTTCATTTTAAGTGCCTCTGATTCAATGGCTAAAATATAGCTGTCTTTTTTCAATATCTCTTTATACTGAGTACAGTGACTATACATTCCAGATTTTCCTGACATTGTTGAATTTGTATAATTTTATGATTTTTAATAAATAAAACATATATAATATAATGTCTTAAATGTAATTTACTTTCAATGTATGTAAAATAGTTACATGAATTATTTACAAATCAGACTAAATTTTTTGTCAGGATATAGCAACTAGGTATTTGTTTAAAATTATATTTTGGAATGAATTTTTCTTTATCACCAGTGTGCCTGGTGATATCAAAGCATGAAGCTATTCCTCTATGACATATAATTTATTGAAATATCAATTAACATTTATATTCCTGGTATTTTCCCCCTTATACCTCAGTTTAATCAGGGAGAGAACTTTTGTAATTCCTTGCCTCTACAATGTTGGCTGGACAGAAAGCAGAAACTACCTGGAGTCAAAGGTATTTGTTATCCATTGTAAACTGATAAGAAGAGAAACTACACTTGATCTTAGCCAAAAGGCCGAAAAGCAATGTTTTTGTTATCCATTGTAAAATTTTAACTCAAGCTAGTATCTCTGAAGGGAAGAAGTTGCTGGAAAGCTTCTAAGGAAAATGAGAAAGAGTGAGAGGGGTAGAGATGCTTATCAGGCTCTGTGAGAAGGAAAGAATTTCATACCACTCCATTGCAGTGCCTGGAGAAGGTGGCCACATCCCAGATATGGTCTCATGGCTGATGTGGAAGATTGGGTCATAGGCCCAAGGCTCACTCTTTGTCCAAAAATATTCTATGAATGACACCAAAGTAACATATATCACCACAGAGCTGGGATATTGAGCATCCCAGCAGTAGGCTGATAACCAGTGACTAGAAAAGGCTCCTGATTACTGTGGCTGAATAAGGTCCTGGAACCTCACTGCAATTCAAGGGAAGGGATGCACTAAGAATGACTAAGGTAGAATTTCTAGCTACACTTAGGAGAAAGAGTCAACTCCAAATTATCTTGACTTCTAGAAAACAAGGAAATGACATATCTTTTCTACACCTGATTTGTAGGAGGTCCATGTGCAGTATTTATAAATATATTTGTTACATGATTAAAAGTAATTTCATACAGGGGTGCATGGGTGGCTCAGTCCATTTAGTGACTAACTCTTGATTTCGGCTCAGGTCATGACCTCATGGTTCGTGAGTTAGAACCCTGAATTGGGCTCTGCACTGACAGTACGGAGCCTGTTTGGATTCTCTTTCTCCCTCTCTCTTTGCCCCTCCTGCTCTCCCGTTCTCTCTCTCTCTCTCAAAATAAATAAATTAACTTAAAAAAATAATAAAGTAATTTCATACATGTTATTCATGGCAGAAAGAGAAGGAGAAAAGGTGGAGGAATGAAATGAATCTTTTGTATGCTATAACATGAGTATTTCCATGGCCATCTCAAACTCTGGATCTGTTTTCTCTGACACCTTCATGCTTCCTTAAGGCTTCTCTGGGATGGCACTCCATGGAAATCCACCTGACAATAGTCTATGCTTCTAAGGGTTTTGCCTTTGTTTCTGACACACTTGTAAAGCCCACATTTACACTTAGTGGCTTTTCTACCACTTATTCTTAGGGCAGGCATTGGTTAATTTAATAAATTAATAAGCAACCAGTTAATTTAATAAATTAATCCATGCTAATGAAATGAGAAGCATGCCTGAGAAGGCTACTTTTACATAAGCACTCTTCCTCCCATCTTTCTTAAGCCCATTCTACCAGAGCACACTTTTAACAGTTATCTTCTAAATATCATAAAAATACTGTATAAAAACCACAATAAAGCCTTTTCTTTGTTCTACATCCAAAAGGAGTTATTCTAATTGTAGGAATTTTAGTCCACATAAAAAAAAACATATAAAATAACAAACTGCTGGAAAAATAAGTATTCAAGGTCACACAGGACCTTGTAATAACCTTTAAGTTGTATGATTAAGTGATTGTGTTTAGATCCGTTCTTCATTATGGAAATAATTTAGCTCCTCTGATATCTTTAAACAAAATATATCCATTTTAATTTCTTTTATATTGTAGCTAATATGGAGAGCAAAATTCAGAATAGAAAGAACTTAATAAAAGCAGCCAGGAATGTGTAAGCAAATCAATCTGGTCTGTCTCAGATTAGGTGAACAGAAGCAGATGTTTTAATAGTAGGAATAGTAAATATTTTCTATTTGCACCTTAGTTTTCTAAACAACTTAAGGCAACTTATTGTTTCTGTCTGAAATATCTAAATAATAGCTGAATTAAAAGAGACATAACTTGTAAAAGAACCTCATGTTTGATATGTAACTAACTAGTTAATGACATGTCGATCGTCCATTTGGTCAGAAAGAATTAAATTTCATGGGAATGGTTTGATGTAGCAGATTTAAAAAAATATTTTAAGAATCTGTCTTCTTACCCTCACTTCATTTATTCTACAGCTTCTACCTTGAAGTTCTCTCTTTTCTTCATCATTCACTTACTAGCCCATTAAAATATGTTACCCAATGTGTGTTCTTCACCGTTATTACAATGAATTATGTATTATATTATATATTAGGGCTCACTGCATTTTACTGCCACCTTGATGGCTACTCACACCTCCTCCCATAATACCTCACAAACACTGAATTATATTAATGCTCTTAAAGAAAACTATTCTCTGTAAAAAATACATTAAAATGAGTTTGAAAAAAGGATACATGTTTTTCTTTATGTTTATAACATCACACTAACTTTTGTTAATTTCCATCTGCTGAGATTGCATTAAAAATAATATGTTAGAATCTAAATGTTGTTGGAAAAGTTCTGTAGGACTCTACAGATTATTATAAAGATATATCATCACCTTGGTTATATAACAGAATGTCACCAACCTAAAAAAATGAGGATTATAAACAGAATGACATTTGTATATCCCATCTACCTTGCGCTTTTTACCTCTCATATGTGATATGTTCAAATCAGGGACAGGACTTTTTAGTGAGGACCCATATACAAATACAGTAAAGTGGCCAGCTTAAGATATTAAAAATGCCAGTTTGTTTTATGAGGTTATAAATATGTCCTATCATGTCTTTACATTTTATGACCTCTATTTTATTCCTTGGTAGGTTCACATATGACATATCCAATTATTCATGTCAAAAATTTAAAACTACCAGCATTTCAATAAAGAAGCACAGCTATTATTTTTTTTTCCTATACTCTACCTTTAGCTCTTAAACAAAATCTGGACTTTATGTGAGGAATCATGGCTTTCCTATTAAACATATCTTTCTTAAAAAATGATATACAAATTTATGGAGTCAGTATTTTTTTCATTTAAAGTTGGATGTCCTCTGCTTTTTGGCTTGGTCCTGGACCTGGACTCAATATGGACTCTACCATATTCAGAATAGAAATTGGGACAGAATGCAGTATAGGCTCTAGGGAAATGCCATTAAAATTATGCTTTAGGGTGTTTAGTTTTGAATGTCTATTTTTCTTAAGAACAACCGCAATCAACAAATTATTTATACTTATGCAAATGACACATTCACAATAATCTTATTAAAATTACTTATGGCTACTCCACTAAATTATATAAATAAGGCACTATCTTCTGCACCATGTGATTGGGCCATTGACCTTGGTGCTTCCTCTTCATAAGAGTGAGTCAGAAAAGGCTGATTCACATCAGGCAGTCACTTCCTCACAAATTGCAAAAAATAAATAAATACGCCTTCTATCCATTCTGTCCTTTGGGTGTTAGCAGCAGCTGTTACCTGCAGGGTGTCGTCCTCTGTTAGCTGTCTCTTAGTTTCATGCTGAGCACACTCTTCTGTTTAAATGAGGCAGTGAAGCAGCTCAAACTCTGCTTGCTTCAAGCCAACATGATCTGCTTGTGCTTGTGCCTGTCACTTCTTAGCTCATTATGTTGCTGTTAGTTTTGCTTGAAGTATTTTGTTCATCCTTTGGGTATGGCTACCCTTCTTCAGATAGCCACATAATTGTTTTCTCATTCAGGTGCTATCCATTTTCATTACATGAATGGTCAGCACTGCTGAAAGTTGATAAGGATGACTTATATGCCTATTAGACATCTGTATTCTAAGGCCAACTTTAATGCAACTTTGTTTTATCATTTATATGCAGCATCATTTATACACTACATAAATATCAGTTGATGCATATAAGTGTGTCAATTATTCCCAACAAATCTTGATTTCAGGATTAGACAATTAACACTTTGATGTTCAGCGGAATAACTATGAAATTTGTGAACCTACTAGTTGGTATTAGTCTGCTTAATTACATCATATCGTAATTGTTGATTGTATGAGATCTAGTGATTCCTTCAAAAAACAAACATAGTTAAAGCTCTGTCTACTATATTGAAATAAAATTAAAGACAATAATAATTAAAAAAATAATATATTGGCCTAACAGTGAAGGAAAAAAGAAATAGAAAGTAATTTGTAATAAAATAATGTGTTTTAAAAATAATGCAGGGGCGTCTGGGTGGCTCAGTCGGTTAAGCGGCCGACTTCGGCTCAGGTCATGATCTCGCGGTCCGTGAGTTCGAGCCCCGCGTCGGGCTCTGCGCTGACGGCTCGGAGCCTGGAGCCTGTTTCGGATTCTGTGTCTCCCTCTCTCTGACCCTCCCGTTCATGCTCTGTCTCTCTGTCTCAAAAATAAATAGAAGTTAAAAAAAAATTAAAATAAATAAATAAATAAATAAAAATAAAAATAATGCACAGGCCCAACTACATTAGGAGACATAATGATGGAGCCAGAAGCTCACACCTATGTATAGAACTACCATGGTAGTCACTGATATAAAAGCAAATTGGTAAGTTGCACCATCTAGGAGACTCACGTTCTAGTGGTCTTGCTCCCACTAAAGAAATTCTGTGCAATGGTAAACAACTCTTGGTAAAGTTCTGATACAAATTTGGCTAAATATTCCCTTGACTTACAAAGTAGTTGCATTCCTAAAAAACAGTATGTACTAAAAACTTTGTAATTGATGTTTTGTGTTTATTTTCAATGTGGAGTTGGATTTATAGCTAAAAATAAAATGTAAAAAGGATATTAACAGTTTTTTTTTTTCCTTTCAGCTTCATCAATATACATAGAGACATTGGGAAGTCATGTGGTACACAAAGATTGTTTTCATTGTGCAGGACTGTCTTACTCAGCAAGATGTATGGCAAGCCTGTCTCCACCACTTCATGCCAACTGTGCACACGAATAAATGAAACAAGAAAAAGCACTCTGAAGTATCCAAATATTCATTTAGGAATGGTACTGTCCACCACCTCAGTGAACCACTGACTTAATGATTACATTGACTTTACCATTTATTCTTACTGCTCAATGCCTCGCTCAGAAAACTTTAAAACCTATCCATAGAAGTTCCAGGAAAGCCTATGTTACATTTATTATTGCTCTCCTTTAAATCACTCTAAAATATAAACTGTTGCAGTTGGGCATGTGATTCATGACTATCCCAGGTCCAGAAGTTGGAGTGTTGAGAGTAGAAATTGGCAAAGCAGCATGAGACAAGTGAGGAGAATCAGGAGGACCAAGATGTGGGAAATATATGGAGTCAAATGAAGAAATGATATATGAGGATGCCAAACCAGAGGGGGGAGCAGGGGAATTTAGAGAAAGAAGCTGGGAAAACCCTCCATCTGCTTCCATCCTTCCTTACAAGGTACTAGAGTTTTCTTGTTTCCATCATTCAAAGTTCCTCATAAAAAGTTCCATCATAAAAAAGTTCCTCATGTGACAAAATTATACAGCTATTTAAAAAATTCCATACAGAGTATCTTTTTGAGTGACTTGTCAGAGAAATTATGTATGGACAGACTGCAAAAAAGTGATTAACCTCTCAGCCTTTAACATGGTGTTTCCCCGCAGTTAACTCTAGTATTCTGGCTAAAGGAAATTTATCACCTATATTCAAATAAAGTAATATTCAAATATAAATATAAATCACATTTATAGGTATATTATTTTTATATAATTTGCAATTTGGGACCATATATATTTCTAATTACTCTTAAGGCAAGAGATAAAGATAGGAAAAGGTAAAAGGGAAGGTACTCAGTTTAGATCAGACATTTTTCTAGTAAACAAAAAGATCACACCATGTAAAATCCTTTTTTTAAATAAGGCAAAAAAAGTAACTCATTAATCATGGGATTCAAAGAAAAAATATATAAAATAAATGGTTCTTCTAACATTCAAGGTATTTTTATTTGTTGACACTATACATTGCTTATAGGACTGTTTAATAGCACTTTAAACTGTTGGACTTGGGTTATGAACCAATTCTGCCATTTATATGACTTATAGACAAATCATATACACCATACATGTATGTATAATCAGTATAAAATGAAAAAAAAAGTCTGAAAGCAATTTGAAAATTGTGAAGGCTGGCTACATATTAATCAATATAATTAATACCCATTATCTATCAAGGTGGTAGGAGCTTGATTACTCTCTTCAAGAATAATTTTTGCAATCAGTCACATCTGACTTGGACATAGTAGTCCAGATATGACTCTTTTTGTTGGATCAACTAGGAAGAGGTGAGAATTAGTTGGGTCATGTGGAGTAGGTATTTCCATCATGAGTATGCTTAAATGAATTTCTTAAATTGGAACTTTAAAAACAAGAGATTAAACAAAAATTGAAACCATCATGATAAATACACCACGTGATAAAGCAAATGTTGATATAATGCAATTGGCATGTGCTTTTGTTTCCTGAAGACTGGGCTTAATATAGGTCTTATGTTCTGTATGGTGGCCTGGAGGGGATATAGAGAAAAGGGTGAGGAGAGGCAAATAAACATTAAAGAAATATCTCTTGGGAAATGAGAAAACAAAAGGAGGGAGACTATGTCCTCAGTTTCCCCAGGCCCAGTCTGCAGAGATGGGCCCACTGAACAAGCACTGACTGGGGAATCATTCTTACTGTCCCAGTAGTATCAGCCCATGATAGAACCTAGAACCATCCCTGTGCCTAGTATGAATTTGGATGCAGCATTCAAACCCATGCAATTGTTGGCATGTTAGCTACATAGCTTTGCCCTGGCTATCTCAAAACCTGTAATAATAGGACACTCTCCTCTCATTTTACAGAATTGAATTATTTGCCTATATTAACAAAATTTTATTCCTGGGAATTGGATAGGAATTGCATTAAAACTGTAAATTTGTGAACAATTTATACTTTATTATACTGAGTCGTCCAAACTATGAACATGGTCTGTCTCTCAATTACTGAGGTTGTCTTGGATTTTTTTTTTTTTTTTTTTGTATTTTGTAGTTTTCAACATACAGATTCTGCACATGTTTGTTTTTTTGTTTTTTTGTTTGATTTATACCTAGGTATTTCCATTTTTGGAGACATTGTATTTTTTTATATTTTGGTATAATTTTACATTGTTAGGATATAGAAATAAGATTGTTTTTGCATGTTGACCTTGTATTCTGCAACCTAATTGTACTTTATCCCATAAAGTTTGATATTTTGTGCTTTATCCAATTATATTACTTCTAATTTTCCTGTGATTTCTTCTTTGACCTTTGAGTTATTTGAAATGTGGTCTGTAATTTCAAAATATTTGGACATATTTCAGATATTTTTCTGTTATTGATTTCCTTCTAATTCAGTTTTATACAGGAAACATGCTTTGTATGGTTTAAATCATTGAAAATTTATTGATCCTGTCTTATGGCTCAACATGCAGTCTATCTTGGTGATGCTTCATGTATACTTAAAAAGAATGTGTATTCTGCTGTTTTGGGGTAGAATGTCTATAAATCTCAGGAAAATTTTCTTGTTAGTGTTGTTCAAGCTTTCTATACCTTTACTGATTTAATGTGTATTTGTTTTATCAAGTACTCATAGCAATTATTTGTATGGATGACTTTATATTGTATAAAAGGGTTTGAACACCCCTTTGAAACAGCTTAGGAACTTATCCCACTAAATATATATTTGTTTCTTACAGTACAATCATCTCAACTCCCTAGGTTTATGATCCCTTCCTTCTCCCATGTCAGTCAGTTACTTCTTGGCAGTGTGACATATATGTATTTAAGATAGAACATTTCCCCTCACCCTGGAAAGTTTTTAATAATCTTCTCAAATTAGTTATAGTTCTTCTGTTATGGCATTTAGCACAATATTTCTTGATTACATACTGTTGTTAACACCATTTATTATAATTTAAAGACTTCGTGGTTAAAGAACGTGCAAATCTTTTTTAAAACATGTACAGAACTCAATATTATCCCTCTTCACAGTGTCAAATATATGCTTAACTGAGACATTAAATATAGGCCAAGTAGGAAAAACCAGAATTGTCCAGAATTATGATCCTAGACTCAGGCAAAAGAAGGAGAGCTAAAGGTGGGAATATGAACAGGGGTATGTTAGTCTAGAGTGAGTATTTAGAGAACTCAATCCATAAATATGAGGCACAATTTAACTTGATTTATCAAATATGTTTGTTTTAAGGTTAACTTGATTTTATCAAAATATTAGTCTAAGGCTGAAAGCATAGGTAGCATGGACCACTAAACAAGGTACTGGATCCAAAATTCAGCCTGCTTATCTCCTACATGTTTAGCCCCTGAGGTCCCAATATCTATCCAATTCGTTTGAGGATGAGGTAGGAAGACAGTGAATGTGGCAGAGAGGTTTCAGAGTTCAGAGCTAGGTGAAAAGGAGTCTGAATATCAAGCTGCAATGCCTAGCATATGGTAGCAGTTTAGACTACACTGAATGAATGATGAATGAATATAATGAATGACCAATTAAGGCTATCATGACCTTGAACAGATGAAATTTAGGTGTTCTATTTCCTCCCACTGGGATTCCCATACAAAATAAGTATGCTCAGATCTCAGAATCAATTTAAAAAAAATACTTTATAAAGTTTAGTTTTGTTCCTCTTCTATCATAAAGTAAACTTAAAAAATTTTGGTACTTTCTTAGATTTTTTTTGTGATACCTAGGGGCAGAAAAAATGACTAGAAAGTATCTTTATTTAACTGGCAATATTAAAGAAAACAAATGCTTAACTATGTTTTATTAAACTGCTATAGTTATATACATAGTCTAAATTATTTTTCCCCAATTTCTCAAGTTGTAATATGGCACAGTTTAAAACCTGTTGTATCGCCTAGGAAATATGAAATTTTGAGCATTTCTTAAATTTAAGGATAATATGAAAATAGATGTTTAGGGAAATTTTTTTCCCAAACAGTGTGACATGTCTCTCACATAGATATTTCTGTCTTTTAAGTATTCTAACAAATGATTTTGTTTCTTTTGTAACCACTCTAGTATTTCATAGGTTTGAAGTTAAGGCACTTTATAAGGTTTTGATTTAATCATTTACCTAACATATATCATACATTTTCCCATGGATTTCAGTGTACCTCTAAGCTTAGGTGTAAACACATTATAAGATATAGTCTTTTTAAATCATTATATTTAAATGTATGTCAAATAGGGAGGAGGAGCTAAGATGGCCAAGTACTAGGAGGACCCCAAGCTTGCCTCATCCCTTGAACAAAGCTAAATAAATATCAAATAATTCTGAATACCCAAGAAATAAAGCTGAGGATGGACAGAACAAACTGCACAACTAGAGGAAAGAAGAAGTCACATCATGGAAGGTAGGAGGTGTGGAGATGTGGTTTGGGGGAGGAACGAATTGCAGGTGCTCTAAAGGGGAAGGAGCCCTGGTTGTAAAGAGTGTTGTGAGAGAGAGAGAGAAAGAGAGAGAGAGAGAAGTGCACAGAAGTGCTTTCCTTGTGTACAGGTGATTGCACAAGGAAAACACTTCCCCACAGCCATTGACTGGAAGACAAGAAGGGCTGATTTTCATGAGTTTTGCAACCAGCATGGCTCAAAGACTGGAGTTTTAGAGGTCCATGGCATAACTGGTATAGAGACCCGAGGGCACTGTGGTGCTTCTGTAGAGAAAGCAGGCAGGTAGTCCAGGACAGAGGATCACTTGGGACTCCATGGGAAAGATGGGAGAGACAGTTCCCCCTTTTTGGAGCACATGTGAGAAAGGTGGCATTGCCTCCCTGAGACAAAGGAACAGGCTGGTACCATTTCCCTCTCCAACTCTTCAGCAAATAGCATTAGCTGCCTAAGCTACTTAACCAAGCTCTGCTTCCCTGTGCTCTGCTGGTACTACTTTTCTCTGGCAAGTGTGCCTAAAAACCAGCACAGCAGGCCTCTCCCCAGAAGACCAGCACAAAGTCCCATACACACCATGTCCACTGACCACAGAGTTATGCAAAGCTTCAATTCTATTGGAAGTAGCATCAGGTCTTTTTTAGCAAGTAGAATAGAGCATACCTAGTTGAAACTCACCACACTCTGGCCAAGATCCAAATATTCCCACTGCAGGCAAGGAGAAATTCTGCGGAGGAGTGACCTGAGGGATACAGAAGCTAAAACACAGCAGCAGAGTATTTGCAGCATATACCAGAGACACTTCCCAAAGTGCCAGGCCCTGAGCAGTGTATGAACTTTTCTCCATAAAGTCAATTACTCTCAGAGGCAGGAAACATAAGTTTTCCTAACACACAGAAGAAGACAGAGACCTAGAAAAAAGATGGAGGGTTTCATCCCAACAGAAAGAACAAGAAAAGGTCATGGCCAGGGATCTAGCTGAAACATATATAAGTAATATTCCCAGTAAAGAATATAAAGCAACCACCATGAGGATACTTTTGAGAAAAGCATAAAAGATACCAAGGTGTTCCTTACTGCAGAGATAAAAGACCTAAAAACTAATCAGGCCAAAAATGATAAACAATAACTGAGATTTGAAATTGGCTGAATGTAATGACCACAAGGATGGAAGACACAGAAGAATAAGTGATATAGAAGATAAAATTATGGAAAATAGTGAAGTTGCAAAAAAGAGGGAAAACCTTGAATCACAAATGTAGACTTAGGGAACCGAGTAACTCCATAAAGCATAATAACATTAATATTATCCCAGAAAATCCCAGAAAAAGAAAAGAGGGAAAAGGGGGTAGAAAGTTTACTCAAGGAAATTATAGCTGAAAATTTCCCCAATCTGGGGAAGGAAACAGACATTCAAATCCAGGACACACAGAGATCTCCCATCAAAATCAACAAAAACAGGATAACACCACAACATATTGTAGTTAAATTTGAAAAATGTAGTGATAAAAAAAAATCCTAAAAGCAGCAAGACAAAAGAAGTCCCTAACTCACAAGGGAAGACCCATAAGCTATTTGCACATCTGTCCACAGAAACTTGGCAGGCCAGAAGGGAGTGGCATGACATATTCAATGTGCTGAATGGGAAAAATATGCAGACAAGAATACTTTATCCAGCAAGGCTGTCATTTGGAATAGAAGGAGAGATAAAGGCTTTCCCAGACAAAAACTAAAGGAGTCTGTGACCATAAACCAGCCCTGCAAGAAATATGAAAGGGGACTCTTCAAGTGGGAAAGACCAAAAGTGATGAAGACTAGAAAGGAACACAGAAAGTCTCCACAAACAATAATAAAACAAGTGATAAAATGGCACTAAATTCATATCTATCAAAAATCATTCTGAATATAAACGCACTAAATGCTCCAGTCAAAAGACATAGGGTATCAGAATGGATTAAAAAAAGAATAAAACAAGTCCCATCTATCTTCTGCCTACAAGAGACTCCTTTTAGACCTAATGACACCTGCAGATCAAAAGTGAGGGGATGGTGAAATATTTACCATGCAAATGCACGTCAAAAGAAAGCCAGAGTAGCCATATTTCTATCAGACAAACTAGATTTTAAGCCAAATACAGTAAAAAAATAGATGAAGAAGGGCACCATATGATAATAAAGAGGTCAATCCAACAAGAACATCTAACAATTATAAATATTTATGCCCCCAGCTTGAAAGAACCCAAATGTATAAAACAATAACAAACATAAAGGAACTCATTGATAATAATACAATAATAGTAGGGGACTTTAACACCCCACTTACAACAATGAACAGATCATCTAAGCAAAAAATCAACAAGGAAATAATGGCTTTGAATGACACCTGGACCAGATGGACTTAACAGATATATTCAGAATATTTGAACCTAAAACAGCAGAATACACATTCTTTTCAAGTGCACATGGGGTATTCTCTAGAATAGGTCACAAACTAGGTCATAAATCAGGCCTCAACAAGTACAAAAAGACTGACATATTTTGCATATTTTTCAATCACAACGCTATGAAAATTTAACGTCAACTACGAGAAAAGATTTGGAAAGTTCACAAACATATGGAGGCTAAAGAACATCCTACTAAAGAATGAATGGATAAGCCAGGAAATTAAAGAAGAAATAAAAAATATATGGAATAAATTGGAAATGAAAACACGATAATACAAAACCTTTGAGATGCAGCAAAAGCAACCAGTCATAAGAATGAAGTATACAGCAATACAGGCCTACATCAAGAGGCAAGAAAAATCTCAAATACACAACCTAACCTCACACCTAAAGGAGCTAAAAAAAAAGAAAAACTAATGAAGATGAAAGCCAGTTGAAGGGGAAAAAAATAAAGATTAGAGCAGAAGTAAATAATATAGAAACCACACACACAACAACAATAGAAGGGACCAATGAAATCAGGAGCTGATTCTTTGAAAGAATTAATAAAATTGATGAGCCTCTGGCCAGACTTATCAAAAAGAAAATAGAAAGGACCCAAATAGATAAAATCAGAGATGAGTGAGGAGAAATGACAACCAACCCCACAGAAATACAAACTAAAAAAAGAGAATATTAGGAAAAATTACATGCCAACAAATTAGGGTACCTGGAAGAAAGGAATAAGTTCCTAGAAATGTAAACTACCAAAACAGAAACAGGAAGAAGTAGAAAACATAGACTGATAACCAGCAAAGAAACTGAATCACTAATCAAAAATCTCCCAACAAACAAAAGTTCAGGACTAGATGGCTTCCCAGGGGAATTCTACCAAACATTTAAAGGACAGTTACTACCTATGCTTACAAAACTATTAGAAAAAAATAGAAATGGAAGGAAAACTTCCAAACACATTATATGAGCCGAGCATTACCCTGATTTCAAAAACAAAGACTCCACTAAAAAAAGAGAACTATAGGCAAATATCCCAGATGAACATGGATGCAAAAATGTTCAAGAAAATAGTAGCAAATTGAATCCAATAGTAGATTAAAAGAATCATACATCACAATCAAGTGGGATTTATTCCTGGGCCACAAGGGTGGTTCAATATTCACAAATAAATCAATGTGTTACACCACATTAATAAAAGAAGGGATAAGAACCATATGCACTCTCAATAGATGCAGAAAAAGCATTTGAAAAAGTAACTGCATACATTTTTGATAAAAACTCTCAACAAAGTAGGATTAGAGGGAATACACCTCAATACCATAAAGGCCATATGTGAAAGACCTACAGCTTGTATCATCCTCAAGGAAGGAAAACTGAGAGCTTTTCCTCTATGGTCAGTAAGAAGACAAAGATATTAACTCTCATCCCTACCATTTAACATAGTACCAGAAGGTTCTAGCCTTAACAATCAGAAAACAAAAAGAAACAAAAAGCATGCAATCAGCAAGGAAGAAATCAAGCTTTTACTATTTTCAGATGACATGATACTGTATATAGAACATTCAAAAGACTCCACCAAAAAATTGTTAGAACTGATACATGAATTCATTAAAGTCATAGGATGCAAAATCAACGTACAGAAATCTGTTTCATTTCTATACACCAATGAATAAGCAGCAGAAATAGAAATCAAGGAATCCATCCCATTTACAATTGCAACAAAAACTGTAAGATATCTAGGAATAATCTTAAGCAAATATTGTTAAAATGCCTGTACTACCCAAAGCAATCTACACATTTAATGCAATCCCTATCAAAATACCAACAGCATTTTTCACAGAAGTAAAACAAACTATCCTAAAATTTGTATGGAGCCACAAAAGACCTCAAATAGCCAATGCAAGCTTGAAAAAGAAAACCAAAGCTGGAGGCATCACAATTCTGAACTTCAAGTTATATTACAAAGCTGTAGTCATCAAGAAAGTATGGTACTGGCACAAAAACAGACACATAGATCTATGGAACCAAACAGAAAACCCATAAATGGACCCACAACTATATGATCAATTAATGTTCAACAAATCAGGAAAGAATATCCAATGGGAAAAAGACAGTCTCTTCAACAAATGGTGTGGGAAAACTGCAACATGTATAAGAATGAAACTGGACCACTTTCTTACACCACACACAAAAATTAAATTCAAAATGGATGAAAGATCTAAATGTGAGACAGGAATCCGTCAAAATCCTAGAGAACACAGGCTGCAACCTCTTTGACTTCAGCTGTAGCAACTTCTTACTAGATACATCTCTTGAGGCAAAGGAAACAAAAACAAAAATGAACTATTGCAACCTCATCAAGATAAAAAGCTTCTGCACAGTGAAGGAAACAAGCAACAAAACTAAAAGGCAACTTATGGTATGGGAGAAGATATTTGCAAATATCATGTCTAACAAAAAGTTCTAGTATCCAAAATATATAAGGACCTTACAAAAACTCAACAGCCCAAAACCACATAACCCAGAAATGGACAGAAAGGAAAAAATGGGCAGAAGACAGGAACAGACATTTTTCCAAAGGAGACATCCAGAGGGCTAACAGACACCTAAAAAGATACTCAACATCACTCATCATCAGGGAAATACAAATCAAAACCATGATGAGATTATCATCTCACACCTGTCAGAATGGCTAAAATTGATTACATAGGACACAACAAATGTTGGCAAGGATGTGGGAAAGAGGAATTGCATTGCTGGTGGGAGTGTAAACTGGGGCAGCCACTCAGGAAAAGGATATGGAGGTGCCTTAAAAAAATACCCTATGACCCAGCAATTGCGCTACTAGCTATTTACCCACGGGATACGAAAATGCTGATTTGAAGGGGCACATGCACCCCAATGTTTATAGCACTGTTATCAACAATAGCCAAATTATGAAAAAAGCCGAAGTGCCCATCAACTGATGAATAAAGAAAACGTGGTGGTGGTGGTGTGTGTGTGTGTATATAATGTCATATAACTCAGACACCAAAATGGATGAAATCTTGCCATTTGCAATGACATGGATGGACCTACAATATATTACGCTAAGTGACATAAGTCAGTCAGAGGAAGACAACTACCATATGATTTCATTCATATGGGGAATTTAAGAAACAAAACAAATGATGATAGGGGTAAAAAAGAGAGACAGAGGCAAACCATAAAATATACTCTTAACTATAGATAAAGTGAGAGTTGCTGGAGGGAGGTGGGTGGGGAGATGGGTTAAATGGGTGATTGGTGTTAAGGAGGGCACGTGGGATGAGCACTGGGTGTTATATGTAAATGATGAATCACTAAATCCTATAACTGAAATTAATATTACTCTGTATGTCAACTAACTGGAATTTAAATAAAAACTTGAAATTAAAAAAATAAAAAATAAAAGAATAAAAAAAAAAATAAAAAGAAATAATGAGGACAAGATGACACTGTTTGGCAACAGCTCCTGAAAAATAACCCTAGGATGTGGAAATGTAACTAGCCCATATATTTCTTACATATGTTCATCAATGCTACAGAATCAACAGAAAATTATATGCTTATTTTTGGCAACTTCAATCTAAAGCAGTTCTGTGATATTTCAAGAAAGATATGTAACAACTGCATGGTTGGGGGAGAGGGAAGGGTGAAAATCTTTTACTTTTACCATTTTATTTCTTTTGAATTCTTTAATGTGTGTATATATTATTATTCAAAAAAAATTTAAACAAAATGGTATATTAAATATATTTCTGTTGACAAATACATAACATAGAATTGAATAGTTTATTATTGAGTAAATTAGTATAAAACATGTTAGAGAAAAAATAGAACAATATAGTTCAGCTAGTACATCATTCTTTTGCATATTTCTGCTCCAGGGCTCGTATTTGCTTATCTTGGAATGAATGCCTCCCTGGGTCCTGGGCAATCCCATATTCTACTCAACCTTAAAGGTTAAACTCTATCCTACCTTCTTTGTTATGTTTTTCCCTATCACCTCAGAAAAAGTAATAACCCTTTCTCTATATTCCCACAGGACTAGAAAGTCTCATTGTTTTCTCATAGCACTTACTACTTCCTGCCTTGTATTAATCTTTATAGTTTACTGACATATTGTGTACACATTTCTCTTAGTGCAGGAAGACAACTCCTTTTCTTCATTTCTCTTTACAGAAAAAGAAGTTACTAATTTGATTTATCAGCATACAAGACATTAAAAGCAGCAGATTCAATATCATCTAGGCCAACACATGTTGGAGGGTCATAGCCATGTATAGCTCAACTGTTTCCCTAAGTCCTGAGCATGATAATATGAAGATATGGACTGCCCTCAGCAGCCTCTACCATTTCCCTATCTGGCTCTCTTTTTCTTTCACATGTTAAAATTGATTACCAGAATGATTTTCTATTAATGAGAGTAACTTTCTGGTACCCTCTCCCTTTATTTCCTCTCTCTTTGCTCACACACCCTAAAGGGTTGGTTATTGTTCCAGTTTGCATCCATCAGAACTTTGCATCATCCCAACTCCTAGATTCTGTCTACATGATTTGGTGCTTTTGTGCATAACTCCACAGGGGAGCTATTTAATTTGGAGAAAGTGATTCACAATACAAAATTCAGGTTTACATAAATCTTCTAACAAAATAAATAATATACATTGTTATCAAAGCCTACTAACACTACAAAAAGCTGGGTTTATCCTTGCAAATAGGTAATCTTTGGATACAAGGATGGTTTTATAAACTACTTCAATTTTATTTTTATAAGATGATTTAATAATTTAGGTAATTATTTTCAGTAGCATCAAAAACATACTTAGAACTTACACTACTTCGTATCACAGGTTTTAATAAATCAAAGATTTTTTCAAAAATTTTCAGACACAGATTTAATTACAGAGACAGTGGACTTCAAAGCCCATTGTGTTAAACAGAAAAATACAAAACAATAACTGGTTAACATGGGTGTGAAGAACTCACTTCTTCATTTATTCATTCAATAAATGCTTTTTGAAGATCGCCAATTTTCTATACAATATTCTAAGCAGTGGGACATTCATAAACTTTTCCTTTCTTAAAACTTTAATTCGTGTGTTTATATGAATGAGATAATAAGGAAATAAATACTTAAGATATCTTTTTTTTTAAGTTTATTTATTTTGAGAGAAAGAGCTCGAGCAGAGGAGGGACAGAGGGAGAGACAGAGAATCCCAAGCAGAGTCTGCACTGTCAGCAGAGCCCAATGTGGGTATATATGTGCACATATACATGCATGCATATACACAAATACTGCCAGGCATTTTATTCCCATGAATCATAAATGAAGTACAGTCTTGTATGCAATGCCAATTTGAAACATACTAGGAAGAGCCTCAGTAATAAGTTCTGTAATCAGAAATTAGATTTCTTAGTTGATGATATTCATGTAATTGGATTTGATAGAATAACACATCAATTATTTCAATCATATTCATTCATGCATATAATGGTATACGTAGTATTCACTTTTCCATTGGGAATTCCAGCTAGAAGATGGAGAGAGTGCTGAATGAGTCACACCATCTCCCAGTCCTGAGGTTGGTCTCAGTTTCATTTATTCCTTCATTATATCTTCTATTTTGATGTATGCAATATGGGGAGTTTATGATAAGTTTATATTTGTTCCAATGTCATTACAATGATATTACTATGATGCCCTATGCTTAGGAATCTAAGGTAGTGTCTTTATTATTTTCTATTCTACATCATGTTCTAAACCCTGGAGAATAAAAACTAAGAATTTATCAATAAACCAAGTACAACAGTAGCAAAATGTGGCAAAAAGTGGTACTTAAAACTGTAATGAGTTATTATTACTATTTCTGTGATTACTATTGTTATTATTATTTATCATTATAAAACAAACTACCTCAAACTTTTAGTGAAGACTGAACTGGCCCATTCTAAACTTGTTACCTGATCTTCAAGGCAAAATATCAAACTTTCAAATGATCTTTAAAATGATTGATATATTTATTATTTCCAACTAATTTACCAGCCCTAAATCTGCAAAACAGGGTACCAGAGTTCTTTCTTTTAAATCATAGAAAAAGTTATAGGGTTAAGCCTTTATTAAAAATTAATTTCTTAAGTTCAAAATTTTCAATAGCACCAGCTAATACTTATTATACATTCTATGTGGCATTGTCTATAAAAACTTAGCACTTATAGAAGACAATGTGATTTAAAATAAATCCTCAAGATTGTAAGTTTTGTTAGCAGTTGTATTTTGAACTGTAAGAATTTCAGATGACTATTTAAAAGTATAGTAACAATGAAAATTCTTAAAATATTTAAGTGTTAGATATATTTTTAAAATATATTTTTACAACTTTTCTATGACTTGCCTTTTCATTGAAAAAAATATTGCTTTCAATGAACAAAGTAACAACAAAGAATTTGTGATATTTTAAAACTCCACAAAAACTGTCATATTTTGTCTAACCATTTTGTGCTTTCATGTTGTCAAGTGTTTGAGTCAAATACTTTGTTACCTGGTAATCTCAAATGGACCACTGGATGCACATACATTCCCTGTCTTCTGTTCCTCTGTCTGCCTCTGTCTCTGTCTCTCTCTTTCACACACACACACACACACACACACACACACACACACACACACAGACATACACACTAGATACCTTGGGGAAAGGTTTTGTGTGTTCTTATTTACATAATGGAAGATATATATTTTTTCAAATAGTGATTGTTATAATTCATTCTCAGAGCTAAAAAGTGCTTCAAAACTTTGTTATAAATGAGTGTAAAATACTAAAGCATCTTCCGACTTGGTTTCAATTCCTAAGAAAATAATATCATGATATCTTGACTCATTAGTAAGAATGATAAAATGGAGAATGTAATTAAGATAACTGAACAATTGACTTCTCAGAGTTATTTTGACAGAAGGAATTAGAAAGATAACTTTGCAGGATTTTTAATTGCAATAAAAATGATTGCAGAAAAATGAATCAAACATGGATACATGGTGGCCTTTATTTGTAAAATTATTTTTTAAAAGTAATTCTTTCTTTTGCTGACTTCAAAAGATAGGCTGATAAACTTAAGTTGGTAAAAACTAAATACTAGCTAGAGCTCTAAAGACATTATAGTAATGTCAATTTGTATTTTACTAAGAATGTTTCTTATACTTTGACTATAGCATATTATTTACTAAAGTGAATATATTTAACAGTTTTGTTTATGCCTCTATTGTAAACTTCATATTTTCCTTAAAAAAGTAAAAATGTACAGCAGTTTTGAAATGTAATAAAATCATAAAATCAAATATGACTCCAAGAAAATTAATTTTTGTTAATTAGTTTACTTTTAAAATGTAAAATAACCCTTTGATTATTGAAAGCATGTGCATATGTATGTCTAGAAGGGAAATGTTGAGAACTGCTTAATTCAGATTACTACTATCAATGGCCTTGTATAATTATTATCTATAATGGAGTTGCTGTAGCTTTTATATTAACATAAAATCAATCTGTCCCTCTAGTAAGGAGCTACTTAAGCAAAACATATCCACATCTACCTTTAGGTAGTGTTATTTTAATTATTTTGATTTTACTTCATTATTATCAGTTTTACACAAGTGAAATTTGTTAATTTTTCTTTAAAGAGCAACATTTTTTAAATTGCCATTTGCACTTAAGAAATAACGGCAATGATGTAACTCTATATTGTGAGCAACTTACTTATTGGGAACACAAATATATGGAAAACTCACTGTCTAGACTAATATTAAGAAAAATAACATAAATAAACCAAGTCCCTTTGGAAGTAATAATATTCCAAAATCCAAGCACTACATTTTCTCCTCATATAGAGTGCTAAGGATTGGGTGAATCATGTCCTCCCACAATTATTTTGAAGCCCTAACTTTCAACATGACAATTTAGCGTAAGTGCATAATAAAGGCTAAGTGAGGTCATGAGGGTAGGGCTATGATCTAATAGGATTAGTTTTCTTATAAGAGACACTAGAGACCTTTCTTCCTCTCTCCACGTGTGAATATAGAGAGAATGTATCCATCTGAAAGCTAGGAAGAGAGCTCTCCTAAGGAACCCAATCACTTGGAACCTGGATCTTGGACTTCCCACCTCCAGAAGTGTGAGAAATAAATTTCTGTCATTTAAGCCACCCAGTCTATGGTATTTTGTTATGGCAGCCTGAACTAACTAATATGGGAAAATCCACACGTTTCACTTGGAATGTAGTACTTACTTTCCATGTTATTCTAACAAATCTATCTGTATAGTATACACATCTATAGCAAATAAAAACAGTAATTTGGAAAAGCAGAGAGAGAACTTGTCAGTCTAGAACATTTATAGTAGTGAGATATGGCAGAGGGTGAACTGAAGTCTAGAGGATAAAGGAAAACTATAAAACATAATCATGATGATTTCACAAGCTCAGCAATATTGAAATATTGTGTGTACTGGAAAACAGTACTGCAGAAGGTAGTAGACCTCCAGGGCATCCTATTTTATTGCAGGAGAAAAGCCATGAGGTTTTACATAATAAGACTGGGGTTGTTCCAGTTGTCTTAATAGTAGTATCTTGGATTGGATTCTACTAATTAGATTAGATTAGATTAGATGATTAGATTAGATTAGATTCTGAGACTTTCCAACATTGTCAAATATAATCCCTTACAAAAAAATAAAAGAGGTACATGACCATTGGGTGCCAGAGGGCATACTATGGTAGCCAACTGCTAAGGGGCCCCCAGGGCTCTACTGGTGTTCCCCTCCCACACTATACCAGAGTCAGTGATTGTGACTAACAGAATATATCAGAAGTGGTAGTATGTCACTTCTGAAATTAGTTTATAAAAAATACTTTATAAAAAAGTATGATGTGGTCATCTTTAATTCCCTAGTTCCCTGTTTCATTTTCTCCTTCTTTGTTAGACATTCCAATTTTTCAAATATGCTAATAGGTTAATTTTGTTTTCTCCTCTAGATTATTGAATATATTACTTATTTTTGTTTTTTATATGTTTACTTATATTCTATCTTAATTATAAAAGCCTGTAAGTTATGTCCTTGAGAATTGTTTTCTTATAATCATTTGCAGTTTGGTAGGTAATATTGCCACTTACCTTCATTAATCAAAAATTCTATAATTAAATTTTTAAATTCTCTTAGGTCTATTTTAGGAGTATTGAATTAAATGGTATGTAATTAAATATTTTAGTTAAAATTTTGTTAATTTCTTGTTTTGTGTCAGCATCCTGAGAATGTAACATGCATATTCCCATTGTTTAAAATTTTTGATATTACTTTTTTGCCTTTGCACATTATCACTTTATCACACAGGTAACTGTTCTATAAGTATTTGAAAATGACATATACAATTTGTTTTTCTGGTAGAAAGTTTGATATCTCTATCTTGTTATTATGTATCATATTTAAAGTCTGAATTTTTACTTATATTTTGATCTGTTGAGGACTTAGAAAGTAGAACATTATTATACGAACATGATTATTATGTGATAGAGGTTTTCTCAATGTCTCTTTGTAATAATGTTGCTGTTTTGTTTTAATGATATCTTACTCTGGCATCTGATGCTTGTTGGCTGAGATAATGCTATGTAACAATTAAGGTCAAAGTTTCTAGAGTCTGAATAGATTCAAATCCTACCTCTATAAATTGCTGGCTACACAGCAAGGAAGTTCCTTAATTCATCTATCTCAGGTTCCTCATTCATAAAATGGGTATGATGATCCCTAACAGATAGATACTATGAAAAGTTACCTGAGCAGCTACTAATAAGTATTTAAAATAATGCCTGGCATATAGAAAGCACTCAGTAAGCACTGGCTATTAGTGAAAATGATATACATTGTGAATTTTAAATGGCATCTACATAGGTATCTTTCTCATATTATTTACAATGGTTCCTGAAATGTACTTTGTTACTGATACTTTAACATAATCTGTTTTTAAGTTGCATTTGCCTAATATTTTGAAACCTAGGTGTCATAATGTTTAGGTGGATTTTGAACTAAGCAAATTTAGTTTTTTTATTGACATAAACAGAGTCCTTGGATTTTAAGGTTTAGCATGATCACATATATGGTAATAGCTAATGCAATTTTGTCAATTTGTTTCATGCTTCCACTTTTCTTACTAAAAAACTTTTTTTTCCTTTATTATATTGATTTTTGTTTTGTTTCTTTTTTTCTGTAACAAGAGGTTATAAATGATACTTTTCTTTAACTAGTGGTCAAGAATAAAACAGTATCCATTGATTTCTAGGTATGGAGTGAGATAAATTTATTATGCTTTACATCTCTTTCTCCAAAGCCCTCAAACTCTTCCATATTGTTATAGAAATAATCTTAGACATTTGACCCACATTATAATTTCAATCTCTTTTTATTCTCTTTTAGAGCATTTAATATTTTCTTGGAATTTAATACCCATGTTAATAATACATATGAACTTAGTTATTTTCTTCTTTTGTTTATGTCATTCTCTGTTTCATTCACATGTTTGTTGATTTCTTTTTTATGTCTTTTTTAAAGTTTTTATTTAAATTCCAGTTAGTTAACATGCAGTGTAATATTAGTTTCAGGTGTACAATATAGTGATTTAACACTTCCATACAACAGCGAGGGCTCATAACTAGTGCACTCCTTAATCCTCATCACCTATTTAAACTATGTCCCTACCCACCTCCCCTGGGGTGACCATCAGTTTGTTCTCTATAGTTGAGTATGTTTCTTGGTTTGCCTCTCTCTCTCTTTTTTTAATGGCTACTTATTTATTTTGAGAGAGAGAGAGAGAGTGTGTGAGCAGGGAAGGGACAGAGAGAGAAAGGGAGAGAGAGAATCCCAAGTAGGCTCCATGCTCAGCACAGAGTCCATTGCAGGACTCTGTCTCATGACTGTGAGATCAGGACCTGAGAGGATATTGAGAATCAGATGCTTAACTGAGCACCCAGTCACCTCCCCCCCTCTCTTTTTTTCCCTTCACTAATGTGTTTTGTTTCTGTGTGTGAGTGAAAGGATATGGTATTTGTCTTTCTCTGACTTATTTCACTTAGCACAATACTCTCTAGCTCCAACTATGTGGTTGTAAATGGCAAGATTTCATTCTTTTTTTATGGTTGAGTAATATTCCAGTGTGTGTATGTATGTGTGTATCACATCTTTATCACAGTATACAAAGTAAAGTCAAGTCACAGGATACAACATCAATGTACATAAATCTGTTCCATTTCTATACACCAATAATGAAGTGGCAGAAAGAGAAATGAAGGAACCCATCCCATTTACAACTGCACCACAAGTTGCAATAAGATACCTAGGAATAAACTCAAACCAAAGAGATGAAAGATCTTTACTCTGAAAAATTTTTATAAAACACTGATGAAAGAAATTGAAGGTGACACAAAGAAAGGGAAATACATTCCATGCTTCATGGATTGGAAGAACAAATATTGTTAAAATATCTGTACTACCCAAAGCAATCTACACACTTAATGCAATCCCTATCAAAAGACCAACAGCACTTTTCAAAGAAGTAGAACAAACAATCCTAAAATTTGAATGGAACCACAAAAGACCCAAAATAGTCAATGCAACCTTGAAAAAGAAAAGCAAAGCTGGAGGCATCACAATTATGGACTTCAAGTTATATTACAAAGCTGTAGTCGCCAAGATAGTATATTACTGACATAAAAATAGACACATAGATCAATAGAACAGAATAGGAAACCCAGAATCATTTCTGGACCCAAGCTATATGGTGAATTCAGGTTCAACAAACCAGGAAAGAATATCCAGTGGGAAAAAGATAGTCTCTTCAATAAATGGGGTTGGGAAAACTAGACAGCAACATGCAGAAGAATGAAACTGGACCACTTTCTTACACCATACACCAAAGCAAGTTCAAATGGATAAAAGACCTAAATGTGAGATGTGTTTATTCACCTCTTAATTTTAATTAATTAGATAGAGCATTTTTAGAAATGTTTTCAGTAAGAAACATATGGTCAGCACCATATTGTGTATGGATTTCTTGAGTCCCAAGCTCTTTTGTTTTTGTTGTAGGTATACACAGATGGACGTAAATATCTATGCATTTAATGTTTAACAATTTCTCTATGTTGTTCCTCATTCACTCTGATTTTAGGTGAGCTATATTTTATAAAACTCCTCAATGTTTCTAGCACTTGGATGATCTGTTCTCCTAGTGTTTTGTTTTGTTTTTTTTTTGTGGGAATACAGATTTTTTTCTTTCCCTTTGCCACTGTAATGACAAATTTTAAGCAGAGAGTAAAATCCACAGGCCTGATCAATATCTTGGACAAGTAACTTACATGTGATATGTGAAGTTCCACTAGATAAGGTCCTGATATATTGTTTTTACACACTGATACATGTTATCTCTGGTCAGGTTTAAATGTTATTCTATAGAGGGTATTTCAGCTATGTTAACTGTTGGTGATGAACAACAGCAGAGATGCATCCTACCAGTTTTGAATGGCTTCTTAGAATGGAGAACCTAGTGTCACTATATACTACTTGGAAATTATTTTTCCTTTCAGTCTGTTCAGAGACAGATTAATCCATTTTAGTCTTCATTAGGTATTGCAAGAAACTGTTGAAGATGGGAAGCAGCCACAAAATACAGGCCAAAAAAACCGTGGTCACTGAAGAGATACTTAGCATTTTTGTTGTAGTTGTTCTATGTTGCTTATCACTGTGAAGGACTGAAACAGAGCTATTTGGAGAGTAGCTTGTATTAATTAAGATTTAAGGATCAAACACAGAAAATTATTTTCACTACAACTATGAGCAATGTTTTAGTAAAATGGTTGCTGAATACTTGCCTGTCAAAACAATATTTATTCAGTACCCAATAAAGGTAAAATATGGTAGGGCATTAAAAAGAAATTAGAAATAATGCCACAAGTAAAGCACATTGTTAACAGACATATATCTATGTAATAGAATTATTATTTTGGAATTTTAAAAATTTTTTTAATGTTTATTTTTGAGAGAGAGAGAAATTGGCAGAGAGACAAGGAGACACAGAATCTGAAGCAGGCTCTTGGCCTTGCATTGTCAGCACAGAGCCCAACAAGGGGCTTGAACTCATGAACTGTGAGATCAACACCTGAGCCAAAGTCGGATGCTTAACCAACTGAGCCACACAGACACTCCTGATTTTGGAATTTTTTAAAATAGAAAATATTAGCCATTTCTAAATGCAGAGCCAAAATACTACCATTAGAAGGTACTGAATTAATCTACACATTTCAGTGTTGACTTTTAAAGTCAGTGGAACAACTCAGGTATCACCTCACACCAGTCAGTGGCCAAAATGAACAAATCAGGAGACTATAGATGCTGGCGAGGATGTGGAGAAACGGGAACCCTCAGCACTGTTGGTGGGATTGCAAATTGGTGCAGCCACTCTGGAAAACAGTGTGGAGGTTCCTCAAAAAATTAAAAATAGACCTACCCTATGACCCAGCAATAGCACTGCTAGGAATTTACCCAAGGGATACAGGAGTACTGATGCATAGGGGCACTTGTACCCCAATGTTTATAGCAGCACTCTCAACAATAGCCAAATGATGGAAAGAGCCTAAATGTCCATCAACTGATGAATGGATAAAGAAATTGTGGTTTATATACACAATGGAGTACTACGTGGCAATGAGAAAGAATGAAATATGGCCCTTTGTAGCAACGTGGATGGAACTGGAGAGTGTGATGTTAAGTGAAATAAGCCATACAGAGAAAGACAGATACCATATGTTTTCACTCTTATGTGGATCCTGAGAAACTTAACAGAAACCCATGGGGGAGGGGAAGGAAAAAAAAAAGACGTTAGAGTGGGAGAGAGCCAAAGCATAAGAGACTGTTAAAAACTGAGAACAAACTGAGGGTTGATGGGGGGTGGGAGGGAGGGGAGGGTGGGTGATGGTTATTGAGGAGAGCACCTTTTGGGATGAGCACTGGGTGTTGTATGGAAACCAATTTGACAATAAATTTCATATATTGAAAAATAAGTAAATAAATAAAATAAAGTCAGTGGAACAGATGCTTACTTACTACAAGAAAAATAGGGTAAAATATGCCTGCTTAGTGTTATGAAAAATCTTTATTCATTAAGACAATTTTTTATTGCAAAATATAATCTTATGTATTGTATTGTGTTAGATGTCATATACAAAAATTGTGTGATAGATAACTAATAAATACTAGAGAATGACCTCATTTGTTTTATATTTTTAAACTATGCTGGAGTTTTAAAGAAATTTATTTGAAAATTTTAAATTAGAAGTAGTTATTAAATATTCATCCATAACATACAAGGATTCAGCTACTAAGAAACATACACTCATCTCAATTCAACCCATACTTTAGTGTTCTCAAATCATTCTCAAATCATTGACATATCATTGTCAAACTAAACTTCTGAAGCAATACCTTTAATCATAGCACTCCTTTGCTTAAAAACTTTTATTTTCATTGCCTTCTGAATAAAATATAAAATAAATTATCGTCTGCCTCTATTCTCTACCAAAATTCTACAAATAGATTACGTACCCATAAAACAGAACTCTTCTCTGTTCTAGTTCTCATTCCTTATGCTTATGCTTCCATTTCCATCTGAACCTTTTCTCCTCATTACCACCTACTATAAAAATCCTACTCAATCCCAATGTCTACCTTAAAAGTTATCATTATTAATCCTTTCTAAACTCCCTTGGTTTAGTGCAGGTCATAATCTACCTTGCATAACAGGAATTTATATGTATGCAATATCAGCCTCTAAATTCCCTGAGGGCCAGTTTTCCACTAGTATATCTCCTACAGTGCTTAGTACAATGTCTTATAATTCATGGGTTACTTATTAATTCCAGTGACTGTAGTTAAGTATAAAATTATATAGTACAGTGCTGTGACTTCAACAAAATGGCAAAGCAGGCAGCCCCAAATACCTATCTCATCATGAAAACATTAAACAACAAGGAGAAACTGTCAGATTCAATTTTGTCAGAATTCTAGAAATGTCAAAGGTATAAATCCGCCAAGAGAATGCTGAAAGAGGAAAAGAGTAGGAAAAAGTGGCAGCATTCTTTCTTGCTTGGCTGGCCTGCAGTACTGAAGATGGGGTCCCATGTTCCCAGTATAAGACCCTGGCACAGGGTCTGGAGAGAGCAGAGCTGACCTTATTAACACATTTTTGTGTTTGTCTGCTCTAACCTGTCTCAGGTTCACCTAAAGGATTGACACAATGGATTAATATCCAGGATATATAAAGAACTACTACTCAACAAAAAGACAACAAAATTTTAAAAATGGGAAAAGGTCTTATGTAGACACTTATATAAAGAAGATATACAAATAGTAAGCACATGAAAAGAAACTTAACATCATTAGTCTTTAGGAAAATGCAAATCAAAACCACAAGATACTACTTCACACCTACAAGGATAGCTATAATCAAGATACAAGAATATCATATATATTGGAAAGCGTGTGGAGAATTAGGACACTGCACATTGCTGGTGGAAATGTAAAATAGTATAGCTGTTGTGGAAAAGGTTGATGGTTTCTCAAAATGTTAAACATATGAGCACTTTCTTACACCATGTACAAAAATAAACTCAAAATGGATGAAAGACCTAAATGTGAGACAGGAAACCATCAAAATCCTACAGGAGAAAACAGGCAACAACCTCTTTGACCTTGGCTGCAGCAACTTCTTACTTGACATATCTCTGGATGCAAGGGAAACAAAAGCAAAAATGAACTATTGGGACCTCATCAAGATAAAAAGCTTCTGAATAGCAAAGAAAACAAAACTAAAAGGCAACATATGGAATGGGAGAAGATATTTGCAAATGACACTTCAGATAAAGGGTTAATATCCAAAATCTATAAAGACCTTATCAAACTCAACACCCAAAACCAAATGATCCAGTGAAGAAATGGGCAAAAGACATGGATAGATACCTATCCAAAGAAGACATCCTGATGGCCAACAGACACATGAAAAGATGTTCAACATCATTCATCATCAGGGAAACACAAATCAAAACCATAGAGAGATACTGCCTCACATCAGTCAGAATGGCTTAAATTAAAAACTCAGGAAACAACAGATGTTGGTGAGGATACAGAGAAAGGGGAACACTTTTGCACTGTTGGTGGGACTGCAAACTGGTGCAGCCATTCTGGAGAACAGTGTGGAGGTTCCTCAAAAAATTCAAAATAGGGACACCTGGGTGGCTCAGCCAGTTAAATGTCCAACTCTTGATTTTGACTCAGGTCATGATCTCACTGTTTGTGGGACCGAGCCCACTTCAGGCTCTGCACTAACAGCATGGAGCCTACTTGGGATTCTGTCTTTCTCTCTCTCTCTGCTCCTCCCTGCTTGTGCTATCTTTCAAAATAAATAAACATAAAAAAATAAAAAACAGAACTACCTTACAACCCAGCAACTGCACCACTGGGTGTTTATCAAAAGGATACAAAAATGCTGATTTGCACCCCAATGTTTATAGTAGCACTTTCAACAACAGCCAAATTATGGAAAGAGCCCAACCTCAAATACCCATCAACTGATGAATGGACAAAGAATCATATGTATATATATATTATATGTATATGTATGTAATTATATGTATATATATTATATGTGTATATATGTGTGTATGTATATATATGTATACATATAATATATGCACACTAGTGTGTGTATACACACACACACACATACACACACACAATGGAATATTACTTGGCGATCAAAAAGAATGAAATCTTGCCATTTGCAACAATGTGGATAGAACTAGAGTATATAATGCTAAGTGAAATAAGTCAGTTAGAGAAAGACAAATATATTATTCCACTCATATCTGTAATTTAAAATACACAACAAATGAACATAAAGGAAGGGAAGGAAAAATAAGATAAAAACAGAAGCTTAGGGAAACAAACCCTAGGAGACATTTAAATACAGAAAACAAACTGAGGGCTGCTGGAGGTGAGGTGGTGAAGGATGGGCTAAATGGGTAATGGGCATTAAGGAGGATACTTGCTGGGATGAGCACTGGGTGTTATATGTAAATGATGATAAATCACTGAGTTCTAGTCTTGAAAGCAATACTACACTGTACATTAACTAACTTGAATTTAAATAGATAAATTTAAAGCAAATTTAAAAAAGTTTAAACATATATATGTGCATCAGTATGTGGGTCCCTGCTTTCAAATCTTTTGGGTTCATATCAAGAAGTAGGATTGCTGGATCATATGGTAATCCCAAATTTTGACTTTCTGAGGTATAATTTCTGTTTGAGATCATTAAAAAAAATTTAAATAGATTCCAGGGATAGTTTCACAACATTGTAATTAAAATCAGTGCCACTGAAAATTGTATGCTTGTAAAGGGTTAATATATCAAATTTTATGTTATATACATTTTACCACAATAATAAACTCTAGTACATTAATTTTATTTCACCTAGTATATGTAGTAGTTCTATAAGTAGGAGATGGCATATATAATTTCTAAGAATTCTTATAGTTCAGTTTAAAATATATAAATATTCCAGAAATCATCAGTTTTTTAAAGGAGTTAACATATATCATTCAATGAGGGTAAAAGAAAGAGTGCTTAATCTCATTAGCTATCTGCAGTGTTTCACTAATAATGCAATAGTTATGATTGTAAAGGTATTTTCACTATACTCTTAGACTATCAACAACTTCATTTTTCTTAAAAATTTCTTATTAATATCTTTCAAAATGTATTAAAATCATGTTTACAAATAATAAATGAAATAAGCTTAGGATAAAGTGTACTTATCTTAATTGTTAGCTAGCTTACTAGGATCACTATCAGTTGATTACATTTAAATTGAAATAAAAAATGAAATAAGACATATACCAATTTGTTAATACACATTATATTTACAATCACCAAAAACAACCTAATTACTTTCTTGGGTATCAAAACAAGTATGGCATTAATATGATTAGTGTAGCATGGTTAATGAAAATCAGGATGGTTCTGTCACTTTTATGAGCGAAGGGGATAATTATGTAAGCTTAATGGGTAAATATATTCTCTACCATATATTCGTTCAACATATTTTTAAAGCACTTACTCTACATGACAAACATATGCATGTACATAGTAAGTGAAATGTCTGGGTTCATGTACATACTGGGAACAAGACATCTACCAATTTTCAAGGAGGCCAAGATGTACATTCTCCTAAAGCATTATGCTTGAAGATCCTATTAGTTAAGAGTTTATCCAGCTATTTTCATCACTAATGTCCTATTATACACCTTCAGAATTATCAGATTGTCACATTTTACTATTGTGTAGTTTTTTTACTGTTAAATGATCGTAATCAGATTGGCTAAAGTGTGCTTTTCTTCCACATTTTACTCACACTCAGTTCATTAAACTATGACCCTTGTGTTCAGGGTTTCAGGTCTTAGAAATTAACTACCTGGCATCCTCTACCGCCACAAGATTTAAGGTAAAAAAAAAAAAAAAAAGATGTATAGGGCATGGGACATAATCTGGATGAAGAATCATTACAAAGCTCCAATGGCTCCCCACTCAACCAAGAAAAAGGTCTAAACTCCAAACCCAGCCTCCGTAACTCTTTGCCCTCGGTTACCATCATGTTTCCTGGTATATCTTACACTGTAGCCAAGGTCAGTTTTGCACCATTCCACATCTATGGATGGTAGTTTTTGCTCCCATTCAAAGTTCATGATGTTACCTCTATCTGGAGACCTTTTTCTTCTCTTTTTAAACCCCATCTCAAATTTCACACTTCTGTCAAGTCTCCCATGGTTAGAGAACTGTTTCTCTGCAGGCCTCCTAATAATACTTTGCATGTCTACATATTATCTGACTCTGAATGAACAGGGCTTGTATCTGCCTCCTCCACTAAGATATGAGCACTTCAAGGGAAAGTGAACTCAGCATAAAAATAGGCAGTAAATTTATATGTACTATGTACAAAAGTTAGTGAGAAGCTCTGCAATTTATAAAATACATTTATATTAATTTTCATTTGTTTCTCTTAAGGCAATAGATATGATTCTAATTTCACAAAGTAGAGCTAATAGTCTTGGAAATCAAGAAGTAGTCCAATGTCAAAACAGTAACACTGGATGGAGCCAAGATTTAAATTTAAGTCTTTCAACTTTATTTATTTACTTTAAAGTTTATTTATTTATTTTGAGAGACACAGACACAGCACAAGTGAGGAAGGTGCAGAGAGAGAGGAAGACAGAGAATCCCAAGTAGACTCCTCATTGTTAGCATAGAGCCCAATGTGGGGCTCGAACTCACAAAACTGTGAGATCACAACCTGCTCTTAACCGACTGAGCCACGCAGGTGCCCCTAAGTCTTTCAATTTTAAATTCATTGTTTTGTATAGTTTAGGTAGAAAAGAGAAATGAGGTAAAAAGCTTTGCTAAATCATTGCCCAAAGGTATAGAATTTGAATTCAGTTCTGATTCTAAACCCAGTAAATTTACTATTCTCTTAGTAGGAGCCTAAAACTACAGGCTTAAAAGAAAGTAGTTGATGTTTTGAAATTGTACGTAAATCAATTAATTGAGATAGCTTTGTAGGCAGCTTCATATAACATGTTGGACATTTTGAAGTAGACTACCTTCACACATTGAAATACATTAATAATGGGCTATTAAATAATTCAATATTTGATATGCCATAAAAGAAAGCATGACCACTATAAACCCCTGTTATTTAATACTATTGTCCTTCAAGTTCCATAAAATTGGCTTAAATGTAGTATACACAATGATTATGCAAATAGTCTTGGTATATAATGTGCATAAAGCCCATAAAACACTATTCTCCTACACTGTATATTTAACCTAAAACTAAGATGCTAGCTCTAATAAACACAAAAAAATTATGACACTTAACTTATAATTATCTTCACTTATTTAGTAATCAGAACAGAGGTTAGGGTAGAATTTAGACCTTACTCCTTTTCACAAAAGCTTATATTTGTTTTAATTTTACTGTATCTATATATTTTTCTGTATTAAAGAAAACTGCATAAAATTAATATTAGAATCACAAATAAAGAGGGATTTTTTCTCTCTGAATAACTACAGTGGTGTCTGAATATTTTTAAATCTCATAAATTATTTTATCTGTGAGTTTAACACATGTCTCTCTTTTGGTCTATGCTTTGATCTTTTTATTTACCTTGAGATTTGGCTTTGTTGAATTTGAGAGGTTTTACTGGGTAAAATTCAAAGTGATAGAAAAACAATTCCCTAATGGATACCTAAGGGGAAGTAGATTTGTTGATTGCCATGTTTTAGGAGTTAAACCTAAAGAGGGTGCTGATGGGAAATTTTGTCAGAATACAGTTTGATGTGAAATAGTGTGGGGATCTAGTGCAGTTGTTACGTTCTTAGGGTGGAGTGTAAGTTATGGGTAGCTGCATTAAATATGGTGAATAATAGGCTCTAATATAAAAGTCACAAAAATAATGAAGACCACTTGAATTTCTAGGCAGAAAAAGTAGAACCAGATTGAACTAAGTTATTCAAAAGTTGAAACACCCTGAGAACCTCCTGCTGAGTCTTGTTAAACTTCTTGCTCAAAAGGTGAGCTCTGCCAGAATCTCCCAGAGCTTCAAGCAGCTTGCAGCCAGAAGGAAGCAAAAGGACATTTCTCAGGTGTGAATTCCATCCTCTCTTCATGCTTCCTTTAGTAAACAGAGGAAGAGAGGTAGCCATAGTAGGCCACATACACTATCAATCAAGATGAAATACCAAGACAGAGTTAACAGAGGTAGAGTCAGAAGACTGAGGACAAACGATCAAGCAAACATTCAAGAAGCGCTTAAGGAAATTCATTCAAACACTATATGGGGTTTAAAACAGGTATTATTATTTTTAATAATGCTTATTTATCTAATTATTCAAGAAATAAATGTATATTGTAGAAGATCTAGAAAATAGGTAAAGGTATGTCAAAGAAAATAAAAATCACTTAATTACCTAGGACAGAAAAAGAATATTGGTAACTTTTTGTTATGTCTTGGTATGTACACTTCATATATAAAAATTCTCCTTCTCTCTCTTACTCCCTCAGCTATGTTTGTAGTAGTATTTATTTTTCAAAAGGCTTTTATAGTGCATAAAGTTTTGCTTCTGCTTTATATATAATCTATAATTAGGGATATTTTTCTTGTTATGAAACAAGTTAATGTTTAGACCCTGTGATTATTATATAATGCCCTTCTTTATCTCTTGTTACAGGCTTTAATTTAAAGTCTAGTTTGATATAAGTATGGCTACTCCAGCTTTCTTTTGACTTCCAGTGGCATGATAAATAGTTCTCCATTCCCTCACTCTCAATCTGAAGGTGTCCTCAGGTCTAAAATGAGTCTTTTGTAGACAGCAAATAGATGGGTCTTGTTTTTTTTATCCATTCTGATACCCTGTGTCTTTTGGTTGGTGGATTTAGTCCATTTACATTCAGTGTTATTATTGAAAGATATGGGTTTAGAATCATTGTGATGTCCGTAGGTTTCATGCTTGTAGTGATGTGTCTGGTACTTTGTCTCACAGGATCCCCCTTAGGATCTCTTGTAGGGCTGGTTTAGTGGTGACAAATTCCTTCAGTTTTTGTTTGTTTGGGAAGACCCTTATCTCTCCTTCTATTCTAAATGACAGACTTGCTGGATAAAGGATTCTCGGCTGCATATTTTTTCTGTTTAGCACACTGAAGATATCGTGCCAAGCCTTTCTGGCCTGCCAAGTTTCAGCAGAGAGATCAGTCACGAGTCTTATAGGTCTCCCTGTATATGTTAGAGCATGTTTATCTCTAGCTGCTTTCAGAATTTTCTCTTTATCCTTGTATTTTGCCAGTTTCACTATGTCGTGCAGAAGATCGATTCAAGTTACGTCTGAAGGGAGTTCTCTGTGCCTCTTGGATTTCAATGCCTTTTTCTTTCCCCAGTTCAGGGAAGTTCTCAGCTATTATTTCTTCAAGTACACCTTCAGCACCTTTCCCTCTCTCTTCCTCCTCTGGAATACCAATTATGCGTAGATTATTTCTCTTTAGTGCATCACTTAGTTCTCTAATTTTCCCCTCATACTCCTGGATTTTTTTATCTCTCTTTCTCTCAGCTTTCTCTTTTTCCATAATTTTATCTTCTAGTTCACCTATTCTCTCCTCTGCCTCTTCAATCCGAGCAGTAGTTGTCTCCATTTTATTTTGCAGCTCATTGATAGCATTTTTTAGTTCCTTCTGGCTGTTCCTTAGTCCCTTGATTTCTGTAGCAAGAGATTCTCTGCTGTCCTTTATACTGTTTTCAAGCCCAGCTATTAATTTTATGACTATTATTCTAAATTCACTTTCTGTTATATTGTTTAAATCATTTTGATCAGTTCGTTAACTGTTGTTATTTCTTGGACATTTTTCTGAGGGGAATTCTTCCGTGTTGTCATTTTGGATAGTTCCTGGAGTGGTGTGGAACTGCAGGGTACTTCCCCTGTGCTGTCTTGAATAACTTGCGTTGGTGGGCGGGGCCGCAGTCAGACCTGATGTCTGCCTCCAGCCCACCACTGGGGCCACAGTCAGACTGGTGTGTGCCTTCTCTTTCCCTCTCCTAGGGGCGGGATTCACTGTGGGGTGGCATGGCCCGTCTGGGCTACTTGCACACTGCCAGGCTTGTGGTGCTGGGGATCTGGCGTATTAGCTGGGGTGGATCAGCAAGGTGCACGGGGGCGGGAGGGGCAGGCTCAGCTCGCTTTTCCTTTGGAGATCCACTTCGGGAGGGGCCCTGCAGCACCGGGAAGGAGTCAGACCTGCCGGAGGGATGGATCCGCAGAAGCACAGCTTTGGGTGTTTGCGCAGTGCAAGCAAGTTCCCTGGCAGGAACTGGTTCCCTTTGGGATTTTGGCTGGGAGATGGGTGAGGGAGATGGTGCTGGCGAGTGCCTTTGTTCCCCGCCAAGCTGAGCTCTGTTATCCAGGACTCAACAACTCTCCCTTCCATTGTCCTCCACTCCTCCCCTTCTCTGAGCAGAGTTGTTAGCTTATAACCTTCCAGATGTCAAGTCCCGCTTGCTATCCAAACACACTCCATCTGGCCCCTCCACTTTTGCAAGCCAGACTCAGGGGCTCTGCTTGGCCAGTGGGCCACCCCTCCGCCCAGGCTCCCTCCCGCCAGTCTGTGGAGCACACACCACCTCTCCGCCCTTCCTACCCTCTTCCGTGGGCCTCTCGTCTGTGCTTGGCTCCGGAGACTCCATTCTACTAGTCTTCTGGTGGTTTTCTGAGTTATTTAGGCATGTGTAGGTGGAATCTAAGTGATCAGCAGGATGCGCGGGTGAGCCCAACTTCCTACTACGCCATCATCTTCCCAGGATCCCTCCGTAACAAGTTAATGTTTATTATATAGTAAAACCTTGGGTTCCAAGTAACTTGTTCTGAGAGTGTTCGACAAGACAAGCATTTGTAATAAATTTTAAGTTGATAAAAGAGTGATGTCTTGCATGTCTTGTGAGTAGTACATGACACCCAATGTCACATGATCACAACTGAGCCAATGGTTCTTGAAATTTGCTTTGATATACTAGTTGCTTTGGATTAGAAACATGTTTCCAGAACAAATTATGCTAGCAAACCAAGGTTTTGTTGTACTTATAATACATACATATGCTTTTAAGTCTTTAATTCATTGACATTTTTGGTTTATACAGTAAAATTAGGATTTAAACTTGTTTTTTTTCCCAAACATTCACTAATTGTCTAAGCTCCTATATTAATTATAATAGCTTTAGATACATTTTTATATACTTTTCACATTGTATATTTAATATATAATGAATCAGTTTCTACTCTATTGTTTCCCACTGTGGAATCCTTTGTCAATTTTCTTATGTGTTATTGTCCCTGAAAAAAATTAAAATCAATTTTGTTTTATTAAATTACAGAAACAGGATTGAGGTTATGATGGCAGAAAAGTAGGGGGACTGTGATTTCCCTCGCCCCTCAAACACAGCTGTATTAAGGTCAAATCACTTGAAATACCCAGGAAATCAATGCCCAGAGTGGCAGAAACATCTCCACAGGTGGAGGAAGACAGCTTGAGCAGAATTGAAGTGCATGTATATGAATTAGGGGAGACAAAATAGCATAGGCACAGATGGGAAGGAACCCCTCTGGTGGAGAGATAAAAGGTAGAGAAAGATAGAGGGGCTGTGAAATTAGAGTTTTGAGTTAGCACAAGAGGAAAACCCCTCTTGACAACGGACTGGGAAACAAGAAATACAGGGAGTGCCGGTTTCCATTTTGCAAACAGGCCGGGGCTGAAATTCTGAAGTTTCAAAAGTAAAAGTAAGTGACTTTCTTGGGAGCAAAACCAGACCTTAGTGTATGTGTCTGGTGGGGGAAGGAGATAGTCCTGGGGCACAGTAGCAATCTCAGGCACATTGGGAGAGACCTTTCCTCAAGTATCATGCAAAGAGCGTTTATTTCCTCTCCAAGGACAAAAGACCCTGTAGGCACCAGCCAAAGGCCTTTAATGTGCAGAGCTGGGTGGTGCTACTCCAGAAGAGGTTCCACGTGGTATGGGGTCCTTTAAGAGATCAGGCTTTGAATCCCAGCTGAGTGCCTAGGGGGAGCAGGAGGGAGACCATGGAGCAGGGCAAGCAGGCCACCCAAGCTACTCTGTATAGGGCTGCCTAAACAGTGTGGTTTGAGACACCCAGTACAGGGAGGAGAGATTGGGGTGTCACCATTTTTCTCCCCATCACTAACACAGTAGGACTTCAGAGAGCATCACAGTGGCCTCCAGCAGAGGTGGGACCCACTTACATCAAACCCTGTCCCTCTGTGCCTGGTAACTGCTTATCTACTGGAGGAGGACTGACCCAACACAGCTGGCCTCTTCTCCAGACTAGCACAGCCACTGGTCCAAGGCACTAACAGACAACTGTTTTTTGTTTTTGTCTGTCTATTTGTCTATCTGTTATTGGTTAGTCTGTTTGTTCTCTCTTTTCTTTTTCATTTTATCCTCTTCTTTTTTTCTTTTGGAATCAGGCTCATAGTTTCTTACTTGTTTTGGGTCAATTTATTATTTATTTATTTATTTATTTATTTATTTATTTATTTTTAACATTTATTTACTATCGAGAGACAGAGAGATACACAGCGTGAGCAGGGGAGGGGCATAGAGAGGGGGAAACACAGAATCTGAAGCAGTCTCCAGGTTCTAAGCTGTCAGCACAGAGCCCAATGCAGGGCTCGAACTCACAAAACACGAGGTCATGACCTGAGCTGAAGTCTGATGCTTAACTGACTGAGTCACCCAGGCACCCCTGGGTCAATTTATATTATATGAATTTATAATTTATATTAATTTATATATATATCTTCTCTGTGTGTTTAATCTGGCAGTTTTTATTCTATTCTTTTTATACCTTCTAAACACATGTAAACAATATATCTGAACAATAAATTTAGAATAACAGTCATAAGACTAATATCTGGCCTTGAACAAAGCAAAGACAGCAGAGAATCTATTGCTGCAGAGACCAAAGACCTAAGAAACAGTCATGATGAATTAAGAAATGTTGTAAATGAGATGCAAAATAAATTACATACAGTGACAGTGAGGATGGAAGAAGCAGAGGAGAGAATAGGTGAAATAGAAGATAAAATTATGAAGTTGAAAAAAAGAGGGAAAGGAAATTACTAGATCATGAGGGGAGAATTAGAGAGCTAAGTGATTCCATAAAAGAAACAACATCTGTATCATAGGAGATCCAGAAGAAGAGTGAAAGAAAGGGATAGAAGGTTTATTTGAACAAATTATAGCTGACAACTTCCCAATCTTGAGAAGGAAACAGGCATCCAAGTCCAAGAGACACAGAAATCAACAAAAACAGGCCAACACCATGATATATTATAGTGAAACTGGCAAAATACAAAGATAAAGAGAGAATTCAGAAAGCAGCTAGGGACAAACAGTCCTAAACCTACAAAGGCAGACACATAAGGGTAGTAGCAGACCTGTCAAATGAAACTTGGTAGGCCAGAAGGGAGTGGCAGGAAATATTCAATGTGCTGAATAGGAAAAATATGCAGCCAAGAATCCTTTATTCAGCAAGGCTGCCATTCAGAATAGAAGGAGAGATAAAGGCTTTCCCAGACAAAAACTAAAGGAGTTCCTGACCACTAAACCAGCCCCACAGGAGATCCTAAGGGGGACTCTGTGCATGGAAACCAACAAAGACTATAAAGGACCAGAGACATCACCACAAGCATGAAATCTACAGATAAGAGAATGCATTAAATCCATATCTTTCAATAATCACTCTGATTGTAAACGGATCAAATTCCCTAACCAAAGACAGGGTATCAGAATGGATAAAAAAAAGAAAAAAACAAGATCCACCTATATGCTTCCTACAAGAGACTCATTTTAGACCTGAGAAGACCTACAGATTGAAAGTGAGAGGGTGGAGAACTGTCTATCACGCTAATGAACTTCAAGGAAAGCCAGACTAGCCATACTTATTTCAGACAAACTAGATTTTAAAGCACAGGATGTAACAAGAGATGAAGAAGGGCATTATATCATAATTAAGGGGTATATCCATCAAGAGGAGCTAACAACTATAAATGTTTATGCTCCCAATGTGAAGCACCTAAATATATAAATCAATTAACCACAAACATAAACTAATGTATAGATAATAATACCATGATTGTAGGGGACTTTAATACTCCACTTACAACAATGGACAGATCATATAGGCAAAAAATTAATAAGGAAACAATGGCTCTGAATGAGACATTAGACCAGATGGAGTTAATAGATATATTCAGAACTTTTCATCCTAAAGCAGCAAAATACATATTCTTCTCCAGTGCACATGGAACATTCTCCAAAATAGATCATATACTGGCTCACAAAACATCCCTCAACAAGTATAAAAAGATTGAGATCATACCATGTATATTTTCAGATCACAATGTGATGAAACTTGAAATATAATCCCAAGAAAAAATGTTGAAAGCACCCAAATACATGGAGGTTAAAGAACATCCTACTAAAGAATTAATGGGTCAACCAGGAAATTAAAGAAGAAATTTAAGAATATATGGAAGCAAATGAAAATGATAACACAATAGTCCAAACCCTTTGGGATGCAGCAAAGGCAGTCCTAGCATGAAAATACATTGCAATTCAGGCCCATCTCAAGAAGCAAGAACGGTCCCAAATATACAACCTAACCTTATACCTAGAGAAACTAGAAAGGCAGCAGCAAAGAAAGACAAAAGCCAGCAGAAGAAAATAATAATAAAGATTAGAGCATAAATAAACAATATAGACTCCAAAAACACAGTAGAACAGATCAATGAATCTAAGAATTGGTTTTTTGAAAGAATAAACAAAATTGATAAACCCCTAACCAGACTTTTCAAAAAGAAAAGAGAGAGAACCCAAATAGTTAAAATCACAAATGAAAGAGGAGAGATCACAACCAATACCACAGAAATACAATTATTAGAGAATACTATGAAAAATTATATTCCAACAAGCTGGACAATCTGGAAGAAATGGACAAATTCCTAGATACTCACACACTACCAAAACTGAAACAGGAAGAAACAGAAAATTTGAACAGACCCATAACTAGCAAAGAAATTGAATCGGTTATCAAAAATCTCCCGACAAATAAGAGTCTTGGGCCAGATGGCTTCCCAGGGGAATTCTGCCAGAAATTTAAAGCAGAGTTAATATTAATACCTATTCTTTTCAAAATGTAGACACAGAAGGAAAGCTTCCAGACTCATTCTATGAAGCCAGCATTACCTTGATTCCCAAACCAGAAAAGGATCCCACTAAAAAGGAGAATTACAGGCCAATATCCTTGATGGATGGATATCAACATGGATGCAAACATCCTCAAGATACTAGTAAATCTAATTCAACAGTACATTAAAATAATTATTCACCATGATCAAGTGGGATTCATTCCTGGGTTGCAGGGCTGGTTCAATCTTTGCAAATCCATCAATGTGATACATCACATTAATAGAATAAAGGATAAGAACCATGTTATCTTGTCAGTGATGCAGAAAAAGCATTTGACAAAATACAGCATCCTTCCTTCATACAAACCCTCAAGAAAGTCAGGATAGAAGGAACATACTTAACATCATAAAAGCCATATATGAAAGGCCCACAGCTAATATCATCTTCAATGGGGAAAAACTCAGAGGTTTCCCTCTGAGATCAGGAACCAGACAGGGATGTCCACTCTAACCACTTGTTAAACATAATGTTGGAAGCCCTAGCCTCAGGAATCAGACAACAAAACGAAATAAAAGGCAGCCAAATTGGCAAAGAAGAAGTCAAACTTTCACTCTTTGCAGATGACGTGATACTTTAAGTGGAAAACCTGAGGGGTGCCTCGGTGGCTCAGTCAGTTAAGTATCTGACTTCAGCTCAGGTCATGATCTCATGGTCCATGAGTTCGAGCTCCATGTTGGGCTCTGTGCTGACAGCTGGGAGCCGGAAGCCTGCTTTGGATTCTGTGTCTCCCTCTCTCTCAGCCCCTCCCCTGCTTGCACTCTCTCTCTCTCTCTCTCTCTGAAAAATAAACATTAAAAAAAAAATTAAGTGGAAAACCTGAAAGACTCCACCAAAAAACTGCCAGAGCTGGTATAGGAATTCAGCAAAGTCACAGGATATAAAATCAATGTACAGAAATCCATTGCATTTCCATATACCAATAATGAAGCAAAAGAAAGATATCAGGGAATCAATTGCATCAAAAACCATAAAAAACCTAGGAATAAACCTAACCAAAGAGGTAAAAGACCTGTATGCTGAAAATTATAGAAAGCTTATAAAAGAAATTGAAGAACACTCAAAGAAATGGAAAAACATTCCATGCTCATGGATTGGAAGAACAAATATTGTTAAAATGTTGATACTATCCAGAGTCAGATGCTTAGCCAACTGAGTCAGCCAGGTGCCCTTTAAGATTTTTTTTAATGTTTATTTATTTTTGAGAGAGAGAGAGAAAGGTAGGAAGGAAGGGGCAGAGAGAGAAGGAAACAGAAAATCCAAAGCAGGCTCCACTCTGTCAGTGCAAAGCCTGATGAGGGATCTCTGAGATCATGATCTGGGCCAAAGTTGGACACTCTCTGACTGTGCCACCCAGAATCCCTTATAAATAACAGAATTTCAACAAGTGATTTTCAACTGAATTTGGAACTGGATATCCACATGTGAAAGGATAAATTTGGACTACTTACACCATATATTAAAATTAACCCCAAACATATTATAGACCTAATCATAAAAAAGAAATTTATATAATTATTAGAAAACATTAGAAACTTAACAAATGTTTATGATCTTGGCTTTGGCTTTTCCTTAGATGCAACACCAAAAATATAAGCAATAAAAAAATTATTGATAAATTAGACTTAATCAAAATTAAAAGCATTTTTTCAGAATGTGATATTATCAAAAAAGTGAACAGATAACTCACAAAATAATAAAAAATATTTGAAAATCATATGTCTGATAATATATAAAGATATTTAATATATAAATAAATATGTACATAAATCTTAAAATTCAACAAAGTTAAATAATTCAATCAAAATGGGAAATAATTGTGATTCTATATTAATACAAAGAATATATACAAATGGCTAATAAGCACATGGAAAGATGGTCAGCATTACTATTCTTAGGAAAATGCATATCAACACCATGTTATGAAAAAACCCCCAATGAGACACTAATAAAATAGTAATAGTAAAAATAAAAATTAAAATTGAAATTAAAATAATAATAATATATCAGCACGGATGTGGACAAATGGTTCTGGTAGGAATGTAAACAGTGTAGCTGCCTTGAAAAATAATTTGGCTATTCTTCTAAATGTTAAATATAGAATTACCATGTGACCCAGCAATACCACTCCTAGATTTAAATCCAAAAGATATAAAAACATATGTCCCATAGCAGCATAATTTGAAATAGTCAAAAAGTGAAAACATTTCAAATATGCATCAACTAATGAATACATACACAAATGTGCTATATCCACATAATGGACTATGTACATGGGATTTTCCAGTGCTGATCTAATTTTATATTTATATTCTTTAAATAGAAATTTTAGAAATCGTAAGAGTTCCATATGTAGTTTACAATTTTGTTATAGGAAAACCCTATGATTAATCTATTAATCTAAGTTTCTCTATTCCCTACCTCTAGACCCTCCTTGGAAATATTTATTTTCTGGAGTTTAGAGCTCCACATTCTCTGTTCTTCTTATTTATTATAATCCTTAAAACTTTTTATATACTTTTTTTGCATTCTGTAATGCCCTTTAATGTGTGTCCTTTATATCACTATTTTTATTTTCTTCAATATCAGTTATTCTCTTAATTTATCTTCAGTGTGTTTTTGTATCCTATTATCATATTTAGCTTTTCTTGAATTTCTTCATAGATTAAAATAGATTCAAAACAATTTTCTGAGAGAAGTCTGGTGTTTCCCAATTGGTAATCCCCTGGACTATGCCTAAATGATTGACCCTAGGTGATGTTCTTAGAATATATTTATGCATTATGGGAAGCTACCCTTTTTAATTTATCATTGTACCTATAATAAGGATTTGTTGAGAACACCATTTAATGTACCTATGCTCTCTGATGAGGTTCATCAATTAAAATCCTCCTTTAGTACTAATAATTGTGTGGGTTTTTTTTCTTTTTTCTTAAATATCAGGTTTGAGTGCTTCTCAAATATTCTCAATTTTACAAATGAAAGACAAATTATTTCCTGGCTATTTGAAAGCTTAAAGTTAAAAGTGTGACTCAGTATTAAGAAATGAGTTATTATAACATGCATTTCTGTTTATTTCTGGTTCCATTGTCTCTCCTCAATATTTATCCATTTCTTCAACTTTAGTTTATATGTTTTTGTCATATTTTATCCTTGTGAGCTTGTTTAAATCTTTTCTGGAAAAAATAAGAATATAAATAAATCAAATTAAGAGTGAAAACTAAGCCTCGCTAAGACATTCTTTTGCTCCTTATCCTATTTTCTGTGTTTTATGTACTTCTGTCTTTTTTATATTGTATAACTATTTAAATTAGGAACTAGAGAAATCATGGAAGGCTTGCTATGTTGCTATTTTGATTTTGAATATTTTATTTATTTTAAAGGAACATGTTACTATTGTAACCTTGAATTCATAAACACTCTATATTTCTGCTATACTTAGAAAAATTTTAAAATTATTTTTTATAATTCATGTTTCTTCTTTTAATGTTTATTTTGTGTCATCATAGTATCCAAATGTTAAATACTGCAGGTTCTTATAAATATAAAGGAAGATAAATTTTATATTTCCAAAACGTTCCTCATTTTCTTACTTATTCAGAGTTTACAGGTAATTCCAAAATTTTGAAATCTTGAGTTTTAAACAGAAGAAATTGAACCTCATTGCCTTGTATGGTTTGCACATGGGGACTGCATTTTGAAAATTTTGGCCATTTAAATAAAAGCGTTTCTGGGGCGTCTGGGTGGCTCAGTTGGTTAAGCATCCTACTTCGGCTCAGGTCATTATTTCATGGTTCGTGAGTTTGAACCCCACCTGGGGCTCTGTGCTGGCAGCTCGGAGCCTGCTTTGGATTCTGTGTCTCCCTCTTCTCTCTCCCTTCCCCACTTGTGCTCTGTCTCTCTCTTTCTCAAAACTAAACATTAAAAAAAATTTTTTTTAAATAAAAGTGTTTCCAAGAATAAGTATTAATAAGTTTATGCCAAATGTATTATAAAGAAACCTATGTCAAAGGAGAAATGAGAAACAATTTATTTCTAAAGCAAAAGAGATGCTATCTTAAATAATATTTTTAAAATGTCTTGAGAAGTTACAAAGACAATTTAGAAGCTACTGACTTCAGTGAAATGCCCTGGAGACCTTTTGCACAGGAGAAGCCATTTGTTAAAGGCCAAATGATCTATGTTCCTCTTCCAACTGAAACAGACCAAAGATGAAGGGGAAGGGTTTAAACATGAGAGGAGTTTGTCTCTGTTATGTATATCCGTCCAACAGCATACATAAGTTAGGATTTAAAAAAAAATCTATGACTATATGAAGAGAAAAAAGTAATTTGATAGTTTGAGGGTTTTTTTTTTCAAAATCTCATTTTTTCTTAATTCTTAGAAGAATAAATGGAGATAAAGATCATTTGCAAAGATTGCTGCAGGCCACAGGAATGGGAATCTAAAAGAGAAGTCTTGATGTGTGTGAAGCAGCCATTGTGGGAACTTCTTTGATATAATATGATCAACTTATCTAATTCCAAGTTAGAATACATTAATGGTTTATAACAGTTTAAGATTCAGGTGAATCCTCCTTCTCATGTAGAACTCATGAATAAGAAATATTGCCAGTTCATGTCACCTAACTGCAGATATATGCAGTGAAAGAAGCTTCAGTTACTTCTGATCCCATTATATATTTCTGTGTCATCTGAATAAAGGCTACATTTTGTTCACACGTTAGGCTTGTACTCAGTGAAGCAGAGTTACAGAGCGAAGATTTGCTAAGGGGCAGAAAGAAAGAAGTCATCTTAATTAATGTTAGTTTTAGAAAATAACCTGGATCTGCTGATTAGAATTTTCTCACCTGTATTGAGGATCAGAGGTGTTTTTGTACATAGATGTCTTTAATATTGTCAGACTCAAACCTGCTTTCATACACCTCATTATGCAATCAAAATAAAGCGCACGTGTAGGCATGGTAAATAGTATTTGGAGTTACATATTCAGTGAAAATGTTCTTTCAATCCAACGGTTGAAATTTATTTGTTTTATTGAGAAAGGTTGAGTACCAAAGACCTCACAGTAGAAACAAATGAAAGTGATGAATTATGATCATTTTGGCAAAATGTTGTAATTGATTAGAGAATTTACTCATCCAGTGTTAGATGAGTAAAAATTGCACATTAAAAAGGAGTGTTATAGTTTAAAGGTATTACCATCTCAAGAAAAGATAGATATTTGTATGCAGTATTTTCACCTAATTTGAATTCTCTCTTCATCTATAGATGTTAATAAACTATCCAAAGACAGGAAGTTTCAAAAGGTGCTCAGATTTCTTTTGTTCCCATTCAGTATTGCTATGTGATGACAAGGCCAAAGAGATCCTATTGCAGAAGATAACGAATGGAAAGAAATTGTATGGAACTGTTTATTTAAATTCAGACACTGTAGGATATATATCTTTCTAAGGAGAGAGGAGCTACAGAGGAGTAATTTATTTGCAATCTATGGAAGAAGTGTAACATAAATATATATAGGAAAATATAGAAAAAAACCCAGTTGTTTTGAAAAGGGCAAAGATTTAAGAATAGATTTTGAAATGTGAGGAAGAAGATGAGACAACATGGCATTAATTAGCCAGTACGGGCTACACAGGGTATTTTTAAAGGCACAGAAAATAGGAGATTATGATGTGGCAGAAGGGCAACAAAGATAAAGAGAACTAGAGCAGAAACATGAATGCTTTATGACATAGAACAAATTATTCATAAAAGCCAATGTTGGATTACCCAATAGAATGACAAAGCATGTGCCTAAGGCACCAGCAAAACAGCTGCACCAAAATGGGAAGGAGGATAAAGGGCAAAGAGAAAAAGGGAAAAAAAAAATGAGGACAGAATTTTTTTTAAAATAGAGTAGAATAGATTTAAAGGGATTTTTCATGGGGATAAATCAAATTTTGATGGAGTTTACACACATCTTTTATTGTTTGTTTAATTTTTAATTATATATGGGAGGAATTATTTTTGTGAGTGTGCTTAACGTCTTAAAAGCTCACAGTCTGACTCTAATAAGAAAAAGGAAATAGGAAAGAAAAGTGTGGCCATCAGAGACTGAGGTTAGGCAAGGAGGCTTCTTAGAAGGGGCTAATCTTCAACTCAAAGTTGGAAGAAAAAAAACAGGATAGACTGTTAGAGAAGAATCTATAAGGAGTTTAATTTAGGAGAATCATGAAAAAAAGTAGGGATAAATAAGACACTAGTTAGGGGCAGACCAGCTAAAGTGATTTTAGATGTGGAAAAAAAATAGATTAGTTAAAACAAAAGAACTCAAATAGCCAAAATAATTTTGGGAAAAAAAAAAAGAAAAGAAAAAACACCATAAAAGAATCACACTGTCTGATATTAAGGCTTATGTGGCTATAGTAATTATGACTGTATGGTATTGGTGGAGAAATAAATGGCACAGATTTTTTTGTGTGCTTTTGCTTATGAACTTTCATCAAACAGTATTGGAAAAATTGGTAATTTATAAGCAAAAAAAAAAAAAAAATCCTCTACCTAAACTTCACACGAAACTTGCGACAAAGGGTATGCACTCAGAATATTTAAAGAACTTTAAACAGAAACTCAACAGCAATAAAATAAACAATCCAATTAGAAAATGAGCCAGAGGGGCGCCTGGGTGGCTCAGTCAGTTAAGCCTCCGACTTTGTCTCAGGTCATGATCTCACGGTTTGTGGGTTTGAGCCCCACATCAGACTCTGCTGACAGCTCAGAGCCTGGAGCCTGCTTCAGATTCAGTCTCCCTCTTTCTGCCTTTTTCCCCGCTGCGTGCGTATGCGCTCTCTTTCTCACTCTCAAAAAAAAAAAAAAAAAAAAGAAAAAGAAAAGAAAAAGAAAAAAAGAAAAAGAGAAGAAAAAGAAAAAGAAAAGAAAAAGAAAAAAAGAAAATGATCCAGAATATGAAGAGATATTTCACCAAAAAAGATACATAGATGGAAAATAAGTACATGGAAACATGTTCAACATTAGTCATTAGAGAAACACAAAACCGTGATACTATTACATACTTATGAATATGGCTAAGGTAATAAAAAGTATTGGTAGTACCAAATTCTGACAAAAATATAGATAAATTTTTCATATACGGCCAATGGGAATGTAAAATAGTATATAGTTACACTGGAAAATAGTTGGGCAGTTTTTTACAAAGTTAAATATATATTTACGACACCACTCAGTAATTGCACTCTTGGTCATGTATCCTAGAAAAATGAAGACTTACACTCACAAAAAAAAAACCTGTACACAATAATGTTCATTGCAGCTTTATTGGTATTATCCTCAAACTGCAAATAAAATGTCTTTCAAGGAACAAACAGAAAAATAAACTATGATATAACCACAGAATATTGTTTAGCAATAAAAAGGAATGAACTATCAATACACAAAATAGCTGAACAAATCTCAAGGGCATTTTGCTGATTGAAAAGGAGCCAAACTCATATGGACATATATTATATGATATGATGCAATTTATATAACAATTCTGAATTGACAATTATTGCAATGGAGAACAGATCACTGGTTGCCAAGGTTAGAATTCGGGAAAGAGTATAATCATTAAGGGGTAACAGAAGGGAATTTCTTTATGGTGATGGAAAAGTCTGTATCCTGATTATGGTGTTCATTATGTTATTCTAATTTACACATGTGATAAAATTTTTATACAATTATATACCCACACACATGAAACTACATGTAGAAACTGGTGAGATACAACTGTGCTTGAGTTAATAATACTGTACTAATGTCAGTTTACTAGTTTTGATAATATACAATGATCAAATATTACCATTGGGGGAATTTGGGTGAAGGGTACATGGCAACTACCACTTCTAAACATATTGTATTAAACTAACCAAAAATAAAAAGGTATACAAACTAATATGGAGTCATCTAAAATTTACTGAACAGAGAAGCAAAGACAGGCTGAAATTATTCCAACAATGTATTTGCAAGAATTTTTCCAACAATTTGTAAGTATTGGAATAAAAAGTCAGACTCCATTTTTTCCTAGACTGATCATAAAAGTCTATTTAGGCACCTAGATCAGCTGAATAACTGCATTTCATGATATAAAATATAGCTAAAATATAGGTACAATACTGCATTTATATTTGCAAAGGGATGATTATAATAGGAATAAATGGTGAGAAAGAGGGTGGATTGCTTACAAAATGGTTGTCATTATTCCTATCTCTATATGTACAATTTTGAGTGGTCCCCTGCCACATTGATCTTGGTCTCAGCTATGTGATTTTGTTATGTCAATGGGACAACAGCAAGTGGAGGTTCAAACAAGTTCTTATTTACTTAGGACTGTTCTTGCTGCTGGGCCCTTTTTGCCACCATGCAGAGAAACTCTGCTGGAGGATGCAGAGCTGACCCCAGGGAGAGTGGCCCCAGTTGTCCCAGCTGAAGCTTTAGACATGTGAATGGAGCCATCTTAAACCATCCTATCCCAGGCAAACCAGTCCGGAATACAACCACTGAGCCAGTATCTGGATAGAAAGAGTTTGGAAAAAAAGTTCTGTCTATCTATCTATCTATCTATCTATCTATCTATCTATCTATCTATCGATTGATGGATTTGGTAGTGGGAAGATTAGATAGTTTTATTCTGAATGCTTCTATTTGCTTAGTGAAATAAAAAAAATCCAGGCCATCAGTTCAGAGGAAAAGGAATATGGAAGGTATTAGGGGTTTAAGAATAGAAGAGGAAGATATGAAATATTCATCTCGTATGATAGAAAGTTAATCAACAGAGGAGGTAAAATAGGATTCAACTGGTGAGTTGATGTTATACATATAAGTAAAAACGGTCAGCATGATTCATTTTTTTCTTTTTGTTTGTTTGTCCTACTCATGCTAAGCTTATCAGGTACAGTCTTAGAGTAGGCAGAGAATTTGGCTTAACCAGGATTCGAGTTTTGACAGGAAAGAAATGTGGAGGAACAGAGGACCAAGGGAACTGAAATTATGTGGGAAAGAGAGGTCACTGTAATGGACACTGGGATCCACTCTGGGTAAGAAGGAAACAGAAAGCTATTATCAAGGGCAAGAACAAAACAATGAAAGCAATGAATTACCAATATCACTGGAAAGAATTGTTAGAGTGGTAATATTGAACTATACAAGCCAGAGAGAAGGAAGATGATTCTTACAAAGTAGAAAGTTTACAATCAAAATTTGAAAGTAGTTGAAAGTAAGGGGATGAAGAAACCAGGAGGCCAAGGTGTTAAATGAATTTTCTGCTCGGATATTGATGTGGCACTCAATGTAGACAGTAAGCCATGAGTTAAATTATTCAAAGTATGAAGTTGATGACCAGGAGGTGAGTATATGACTATAAAATGGAGGAGTGGCTAATGGTACAGTCTCAAAGCATGTGCTTCTAAGAAGGTGTGGTTTGGGAGAAGGTGGAAGGAAGGAAAAGTGGTCTAGAATTGAGTGTGAAGAGCATGGTACCAACATAAACCATTAGTTTATATATTAATTAAATAAATGTTTATTACATTCCCAGTAAGATCCAAGATCTGTTTGGGTAATAAGAACACATTAGTGAATAAACCTCAAGGTCCAGTGGTAGGTGGCATTTGTGTCAGTATTCCAGACATATTTAACATTTACTATTTTATATAGATGAATTAATATATGATGATGTGTGCAGAACCTTAAAGTATATGCTATGTATGCATCTCAAAGACAGGATCTACATGCATTAGGAGGTATAAATTTGGGGGGAAGGATTAAGAGAAGGGAGATAGAGGCTCTATTAAAAAAGGGGTTCAATTTCCTCAAGAGAAAACAGTTTAAGCAAGAAGATGAAAGAATTCATTGAAGATATTGAGGATATAGAATATTTTGCTGATAACAGATACTGAATTCCAAAGCATACAGTGGAAGGGAGATCAGAGGTAAATGAGAGATCAAGTCTGATTGGTAGATATATGGATAATATCTATAATATAATAGCTGATTTATTGTGGTGATCCAAATAAACAGGGCTATTAGTCTAATGGAATTAATTCCAATAGCTTCTAAAGGAACAGTCAACAATCAATTCCAATTTAGGGATTGGGTCCTTAGGCAGATTATAGTGGTAAGGATATGAATACAAACAATAAAAGACATGATAATTCAGGTAATAGCTCATTTATTTTTAGAGATATTGCTGAATGTCTCAAGTCTAAGAATTTGTAGCCTGCTTAGAAATGAGTAAGAGGAAATGAGAGCAAGGAATAAAGATGACTGCATATATAATTAACATGTGTTTGTTAATGTTATTTGTATAAGAAATTTACAATTCATAATGAATATCAAGCATGCAGGCAGCATCTTTGGTTCACAGACATATAATTTATTATAATTTTGCATATACCTATGATACATTAATTCATATATGTAAAATAATAAAGTTAAATTTATTCTGGAGATGCTGACATTAATATTCTCTAAAAGGTAAATTTGTCACATGATAGCTATAGGAATAGACAACAAAAGTTATACATCATCTCTAAAATTGGAAGCATCAGATGCTTTTATAAATTGGTCAGTAATCTGGGCAATGATAATCAAGAAAAAAATGTCAAATGCTCACTTTTTTTACAGTAGTTAGGGCCTTTATATAAAGATCTGTTTTGTGTTTCTAGGCTAAAACGTTGCACCATTTAAAATGCATATTTAGGGGCGCCTGGGTGGCTCAGTCGGTTAAGCGTCCGACTTCGGCTCAGGTCATGATCTCGCGGTCCGTGAGTTCGAGTCCCGCAGCATCGGGCTCTGTGCTGACAGCTCAGAGCCTGGAGCCTGTTTCAGATTCTGTGTCTCCCTCTCTCTGACCCTCCCCCGTTCATGCTCTGTCTCTCTCTGTCTCAAAAATAAATAAACGTTAAAAAAATTTTTTTAAATGCATATTTAGATAACCACTATGAATTTCCAGCAGTAACTTTAATTTTTTAATGTTTATTTATTTTTTTAATGTTTTTTTTTTTAATTTATTTTTGAGACAGAGAGAGACAGAGCATGAACAGGGGAGGGGTTAGAGAGAGAAGGAGACACAGAATCTGAAGCAGGCTCCAGGCTCTGAGCTGTCAGCACAGAGACCGACCGGGGCTCAAACTCACAGACTGTGAGATCATGACCTGAGCTGAAGTCGGAAGCTCAACCGACTGAGTCACCCAGGCGCCCCACTGTTTGTTTATTTTTGAGAGAGCGAGTAGGGGAGGGGCAGAGAGAGAGGGAGACATATAATCTGAAGTAGGCTCCAGGCTCTGAGCTGTAGGCACAGAGTCTGATGTGGGGCTCAAACTCACGAACTGCGAGATTGTGACCTGAGCTGAAGTCAGTGCTTAACCGACTAAGCCACCCAGGTGACCCTCCAACAATAACTTTAAATTTTAAATTTATGAGTAAGAAATTTTACTGTGACATGTATTTAGAGAATAATAAAGTAACTCTAACTCATCCTACCCTTTTAAGCTTAATTTTTAAGTGTCTGCGTTATTTAGCATAAGTAAGAAAAAATAATTTGGGGGCCCCTTTGAATCTGTCTCTATATTTAAGAAGTTATATAATTTAGGTGGTCTTACTAGCCCGAGGTAAAAAGTAAACAAACAAATAAATAAAATACATCTTATAATTATTTCCAATTGTTTTTGCTGAATAGCATTTTAGATTGCTTCTTGCTAATTTATATTATTCTAAAATTCACCAAAATCTTCTTTACTCAAAATAAAAACAAACTGACATAATAACCTCAACCCAAGCTGAAATAGAATCATCACAGAAAAGTTCATTCTTCAAGTAAAAACTGCTTTAAGCTGTCTTAAAATGGACAGTTTATGTGTTATGGACACCTACAGGCTACTAATAAAACCCAAATGCAAATGAAAAAAAATTATCTTTAAAAAGATGAGGAGATTCAGCACCATTTTAAATGTCCAACTCATTGGTGAATATTACTCCTAAGGCTATAGTTCTTTCCACTAAAGAGAGAAGTAGGACACACTCAAAACACTCACAACACCTCAGAAAGCCAGTCACTCTCAGTTTTGGTCGTTGTGCATCTCTAGAGCTAAGGAATTAATCTTTAGATCAATGGCCAAGTAGAGAGCTCGTCTAATAATTTATAAGGTGTGGATAATCAGTGACACCTTCTATAATGTAATCTCCACTGGGACTGTGGCTTTGTTCGTCCAGTTTATGCTATGTCCCCAGTTCCAGGGATATGACTTGGTACATAGTTGGTAAATACTGAAAAAAAATGAGTGAATAATTTCTAAGTAAGAAAGCAATTTTTAGTAATTCTGTGGTCACATCTAGTAAATGATTTATAAAGTTGTTGGCCAAATGAAAAGGGCTGACTTTTCTACAAAGTTAAATACTCCTAGAGGTATTGCTTCGTGCAGAACCCATTCTAGACTGTGAGGTGACCAAAGGCCAGACTAGGGGATAATTATTCCATGTTCTTTGACTGAAGATGGTCTGGTCTGTTTTCTATGCAGGACACACATTAGATTATTTAAAATTTCTATGAAAATTGTATTCCCTAGTGTTTTATTTAAGAAAACAAATTAACCATTATTAGGCAGTATTTCCTATCTAATAGTATGGTTTTATATAAGAAAGTAGATTAATTCCACCTAAATTTTTATTGCTTGCTATTTTTATATCATCTAGTTTAGTTCTTTTATTTTGATTTGATGCAGTTGGGCATTCAGTTCATTTCAATAACAACTGAATCAAATCTTAGAGTTTAGTTTAAATGAAAACAATTTCAGCAATTCCAAAACAATGTTTCAGGGACATGATAATACTTAGTTTTTGCTGTCTCAAATAAATGGTTTTCAAACAAGTTGGTTTTGTAGACATTGATAAAGCATTAGTAAATATCATTTTGATTGGATATTTAAAGTATTTAAGATAGTCAATTATTTATGTAACTCTGAAACTAATTTTGAGCTAAATATTTAAATTAACTGCATTAATACTAAAATATGGACATATGACAACATGTGAGTAGACACACAAACATGTATATATGATCAAATCTTAAATATAAAAATACATGTGATTCCATTTTTTTACATCATGTGTACTATGGCTATAGATCATTTTATTTTAATATATATTGATGAAGAAATATGCTAAACCTTTTTAGTCATTAGCACTGAAGAGGACTGACTCATCTAGTGACCAGATCTTTTTTGTTGGAGTGAAAAAAGGGTGTTGCATTCTTTTTAAATATGTTAAATTTCTTGCTTTGATTGGTCAATCCAGGTATAGTTATGTGAAAGTACAATCGCATCAAATTTATTGCCGTGGACAGTGTTACTTGATGCATTCTTCCCAGGTATACACAAAGCCATATTAGTTGTGAGAGCTTCATGATTTTTTAATCCTTCTATAATTTGCTAAATAAAATTTGAACTTTAGCTTTAACATATTTTTCTTCATAAAATAGGTATTTCTTCAATAATGTTTATTAATTTTGAAATGTTTGGGGCAAAGAGGATAGTGAAAAAACATGCTATTTTAATTTTTTCATCTTTTATGCTTATCTATACATTTATGTTCAATAATACTTAGGTATAATTTAAAGTCTATATTTCAAGGGGAAACTGTTCATTTAAATATAAACAAAAATTCAAGAACTTGTAATAATTGATTTATTATCCATGGAACAGGATAATAAATTGATCACAAGAGGTCAATTTATGTTACCATTCCTTTTAGTGTAACATAATTATGCTTCAAGGATTGCTTTAGCAGTCTGTTAATATATACCTTGGGTGCCTTTTCAAGTAATACATGGCAAACTGGGATGTCTTTATAATACCAGACAGTTATTAATGTGCCAATAATCCATGCCCTTGACTCTTAACACTTCTTACATTATGTTTTAAAAATATTAATATTGTACAATATGTCCTTCATCTCTAATATATCCAAATTTGCAAATGAATCATAAAGACCATAAAATATATTAATGGAACATTGTTCATTATAAACACTAAACCCCATTTTAACTCCATTGTTTATAATTTATTTGGTGCTATCTTATTATTACTAATTTTATAATAAAAATTAAATGTTTCCCATTTTAGAGTCTACATTGGTGCATTATTTGTCCAAAAGAAATTAATAGTATGTATTATTAAAAGATTACTCACTACAAGAGAACCTTAATATTTTACATTTCCTTTTTCTTAATTTTAGTTGTTCCCTTCACCCATAGCCTTCTGTTTCTCTCATCTTATCCAGCCCAAGGGTTATGATTGGAAATGAATTATTAAATCAAGAAGGAAGCAGTGCTAGTGGGCAGGAAGGAACATTCAGTTTCTTCAACTGAAATCACCTGTTAGATGAAAAATGAGAAGACATTCCTCATTGTACAGCCTTTTCTGGAATGCCTATTGATCAATCTGATTGGAAAAGCATTTTATAAAGTTCACATTAGTGCCCCAGCATAAAGAGAATGAACCTTTTGATTTTCAGGTATCCCAAAATTTAAGAGGGTGGTTTGTTTCTCTTTCTCTTACAACACACAATACCTCAGCCAATTGCTGTTGGCTTGATTTTCCAAATCTATCCAGAATACAAAAACTCTTATTATCCTCACTATTCCCATTATGATGCAAACCTTTACTGTTTTTGGCTTAGATTGTTGCAATACCTTCCCAGGTGGTCTTCTTGCCTTACCTTTGTTCAGCCCCCCTCCCCTGCCACAGTCCAATCTCAACACAGTAACCAGAGTCATCCTATTAAAGTGTAAATTGGAATACGTGACTCTTTTGTTCCAAATCCCCCAGTGCCTTCCTATCCCATTGAGAATAAAGGTCAAGTCACTCAAATAAGCTACAATATCCTGTGTAATATGTGCATCCCCATATAACTAAGTGCCTTACTTCTGCCATTCACTCATCTGCTCACTCCACTCCAGTCACATTGGCCCCCTTCCTGTTCCTTTGTCACATGAGTCCTACTACCACCAGATGGGAGTTTACTACTAAGAAGATCTTGAAATATTCTCCTGGACATCTTGGCTTGCTGCCTTACCCACTTCAGATTACCCAAATATCAACTTTATTGTGTGAATTTCCCTGAGCATCCTGTTTAAATTATAATTCTTTCCAATGCCTATCATTCCCTTCCAACTTTCATAGTTTATTTTTTTCTCTATCAAATTTAATACTCTTATTCTTTATCATTATTTTTATTTTTTTGGAGAGAGAGGGAGAGGGAGAGAGAGGTGGGGAGGGGCAGAGGGAAGGAGAGAGAGAATCCTAAGGAGGCTCCAACTCAGAACAGAGCCCAACATGGGCCTTGATCCCACAACCCTGGGATCATGACCTGAGTCAAAATCAAGAGTTGGACACTCAACCAACTGAACCAAACAGGCACCCCCAAACTTAAGACTTTTAAATACTATATTTATTTTTTTATTTGACTTATTTTCTGCCTTTCAATAGAATGCCGTCTACATGAAGATAGTTTTAGTCTGTTTTGTTCACTGCTATAGCTTGGTGTCTAGAACAATGAACATAAGAGAGTGCTCAATGCAAATTTTTTTCAAAATAAATTTTGAAAAAAACAAACCTGTAAGGTCAACTACATGAAAAGTAATATTTATATTCTATCAGATTTACTGCAATCAGCAAAACCAGTACTTGGCAGTAAATATAGTCAATGCTACTATAAAATTGAGATTCTCAGTATCTTTTATTGTTTAAATGAAATAATTATTACTGAATCAGTTTTCCACAAATGGAGACACTAATACATAATTGTTGAATATTTTCCTATAATTTACTATTTTTATAGGCATTAAATTTCCATGCAAACCAATTATTTGTCTTACAGGTATTGCTATTGGCATGTAGGATTTTATAGGCTCCAACAGTATTACAACAGAATTAAGGATGGAAAATAGAAGGGACAAGGGGAGAAAAAGTAGAGAGAGTTGAACAGACATTTATTACTAATATTGACTTTCTATTACTACCCCATCCAAATAATACTGAGAATAGCACAAGGCTTGTCTTAGTTGCCGTATTACTATGTCATGAGGGGAAAACATATCGCTGGAAAAGTATTCATAGGGTACCTAATATTAGACTGGACAGGCTAAAGTGCTATAACAAATAGACTGGAAATATAATGTCTCAAACAAAAGAAAAATTTATTTTCTTATTGTTTAAGAGTCCAGAGCACACTGCAGGCCAACTGGAGGTAGAGAATGGGGTGGTTTACTTCAAGCAGACTAATGACTGCTCTGTCATTTTCAATAATTGACTTTGAAGATTACTCTTGTCCTTGTCATGGATATCCCATCTTACAAGGGGAAAAGAACATAGAAATGGCACACACCACTTCAACTAATTCTCTGTTATAGAGAACTTAGTAACATAACCATTCTTAACTAAAAGGAGGCTGGAAAAAATTAGATAGTCAGCCAGGCACACAACTAATAATATGGAAGAAGGAGAGAGTGGCTTCTGGTTAATAGCTAGACATCTCTGCCACATGTGGACTTTTGCCCACCAAATATCTACACCATCTTTCCTTCCACATGTTCTCACTGACCTCCCACCCTGCCTATCAAAGAAGACAACACAAAGTTCTACTCATTTACTGCATGTACCTCACAATGCATGATCTCTGCATGATGCACAGTCAGTTCCACTAGGGTCAGAGGCATCTCACATTCCGGTGGCCAACCAAATAAAAGACAAGTTTTCTACCTTTACCATTATCACAAACAATGTCCAATAATGAAGGAAGGACAGAATAACTGTAACACAAACTGCAATATGGAAAGTAGAAAAAGGGGGAACACACAAGAGTTGCTTGTCTAAATAGTAATAGAATCCTGGGCAGGTATTATGAGGAACTTTGCCATGGCACTGAGGAAAATTCTTTGACTGAATCATGTCTCTTTTCCTAAGAGGAGCTTCTGTGCCCATGGTTCTCTGTGGCCTCTTGTTTTGTTCATAGAAGGTTATATTTCTTGTCCATTACCCTTTATGACCACATCTAAAGTGGGTGCTGTGGTCTGGGCCTTCACCATGCTCTGTAAAACACTAGAAGTGAACTTCCTTTTGATGCAAGTTTGGGACCTTGAGGACTGTTTTATAGTTTTGAAGACTCAGGGTTTATTGAAGATAAACTCATGGTTTTCTTGTCAATCAAATTCTCTCAAAAACTCCCAAGGTTTCCAACATATTTGCTTCCAGTCAATGTAATGTAGCAGTAATCACAAATTACTTTTCTAAACATAGTTCTTAAACCTGCTTTATTTTTCTTACTCAACCAAATCTTGAGGGTATCTGAAACAATGCTTCTGGATACAAGGTCAACAGATTTATATCTCACTGTTTGGGGTTCAGACGCTGCTGAGTTTTACAAGTGCCTCTGTGTCCTTTTGTCCTTGTTTTAAATCACTCAATTCTTGCCAGTATAATATCTTGTTACAGCAGTGGGGACAGCTATACTCAATAACATTTTGGTGGTTTCCAGCCCCTTCCCTTCAAGCTATACACTAAGCAGGAATATGACCTGCCTTCCAAATATCAGAGTGAAAGTCTGGAAGAGCCACTCAGCCAAATACCTACCATTGAAGAAAAGCAACGAAGAGTCACCCGGAATACCCTACCTGATATTATAAACTTCACATGCATTGCATATTCTCTGATTGCTTTAAAATTACTTGTAATTTCATTGAATGCAGTAAAGGAGTCTTAAATTTTTCTAATGTCTATAACACAGCCTAACACTTCAGTTATTTTATAAATATTTATTGATAATATTATATTGATATTATTGATAATATATTGATAATTGATAATACATTGACATACTGACGATATTGATAATATATTGATAATGAATACTTACACACTTTAAAAAACACAAGATATTTTTTATAGTTGACTGATATCTTTTTTTATTTTCTTATCACATTTTAATCACTTTAAAGATTCGTGTAGGATAAGACGACAAATTTTTTGTTTAAGACTGAACAAATTTTAGTTTGAATGTAGATGGAAGTGGGGAGGGCATTTTCTCCTTATGTATATGTTGACTTTTTCTTTATCATTCATGCAACCAAACTGTCATGTGTCAAGCACTCCCTACTTAGGATACAATGGTGTGTGTGTCTGTGTGTGTGTAAGTGTGCACATGTACATTAAGATTGATTTCTAACAAATTTATTTGAAAATTAAGGTAGAAATCAGTACTCAATAATTGAAACATATATAAATTTCTACTTTATATAAGCGATCATCCCAAAGATCATTGAAATACTTATTTCATAGAAATAAGTATTATTTCTATTATTCATAGAAACTTTGTAGAGTGTCGACACATCCAGAATAAGAGTGCCACAGATACTGTTCAGAGATTCTTATTAGCACTTAGTAAAAGTGGCTCTTAATTTGTGATTTTTTATGTTAATTATGGTTCCCAGTTATTCAACTTTTTGATAAGGAGCTAATTAGATGTTTTTGGCAAGTAATGTCCAACTGAGGAGCAGTTGCAAGGCTAGGGACCTGACATCAACTAAAGGATTCTCAAGACTAATCCCAAGAGCTCAAAGATAAAATCAAGTTGTAAAAGAGAAGAATATATTTTAAACTCTTCCTTCTCTGATAAGTAGAGTCTATAAATAGATTTTTTATTAAATAAATTATAATAAATAATAATTTTATTATCATTAAATAATTTATGTATAAATTAATATTAATTTATACATAAATAATTATAAGTATAATTTTTATTAAAAACCATATGGCATCAGGATAAGAGTATAGGACCAGCTTCCACCAGCATCTTACCAAGACAAATAACTTTTCCCTTTAAATCACTAAGCCAGTTCCAATAACCTATGAAATTTTAAAGCAAGATATTGGTTTTAGATACATCTACAAAGTATTGATCCATAAGAAATTTTAAATTACAACCAAGGGTTTTGATTATGATTCAAAGATATATCAATAGCCACTATAGAAATAATCAATGTCTCCCTTATTTGCCATTATATTTCCACTACCTCAGCTTTAAAATTGGTATATAATTTTTGTCTTTCATGATGCAAGTAAGTTCTTGACATTGATGGGAAATTTAAAATATAAAAAAAAATTGGCATCAATTTGGAGCAATTTTGATCTGTTATATCAGTGTCTACTAGGCATCACTGGAAGACAGTATTTGGATATCAGGATCATGGAGAAAAGTCATCATCAGAATGTTTGAAGTCATTCTAAGTAGGGTTGAATCTATTGGGAATCAGTTTTTTAATTATAGTTTTTAAAAACACTCTGAATGATCAATACCTGGAGATTAAAGAACATCCTACAAAAGAATGAATGGGTCAACCAGGAAATTAAAGAAGAAATTAAAAAAATATATGGAAACAAATGAAAATGAAAACACAACAGTCCAAACCCTTTGGGATGCAGCAAAAGCAGTCCTAAGAGGAAAATACATCACAAGAAAGGTCCCAAATACACAACCTAACCTTATACCTAACGGAGCTTGAAGAGCAGCAGCAAAGAAAGCCCAAAGCCAGCAGAAGAAGAGAAATAATAAAGATTAAAGCAGAAATAAACAATATAGAATCCCAAAAAACAGAATAACAGATCAATGAATCTAAGAGTTGTTTTCAAAGAATAAACAGTCTAACCAGACTTCTCAAAATTAAAAGAGAGAGAACCCAATAGATAAAATCATGAAGGAAGGAGGAGATATCACAAACAACATCAATACAAAAATACAAACAATTATTCGAGAATACTATTAAAAATCATATGTCAACAAGCCGGACAATCTGGAAGAAATGGACAAATTCCCAGACACTCACACACTACCAAAACTCAAACGGGAAGAAATAGAAAATTTGAACAGACCCATAACCAGCAAAGAAATTGAATCAGTTATCAAAAATCTCCCAACAAATAAGAGTCACATAGCTTCCCAGGGGAATTCTACCAGACATTTAAAGGACAGTCAATACCTATTCTTCTCAAAGTGTTCCAAAAAATAGAAATGGAAGAAAAGATTCCAGACTCATTCTATGAAGCCAACATTACCTTGATTTCCAAAGCAGACAAAGACCCCACTAAAAAGGAGAACTACAGGTCAATATCACCAATTAATATGGATGCAAAAATTCTCAACAAGATACTAGCAAATCTAATTCAACAGTACATTAAAAGAATTATTCACTATGATCAAGTGGGATTCATTCCTGGATGCAGGGCTGGTTCAATCTTTGCAAATCAATCAACATGATAAATCACATTAATAGAAGAAAGGATAAGAACCATACGATCCTGTCAATACATGCAGAAAAAGCATTTGACAAAATACAGCATCCTTTCTTAATACAAACGCCCAAGAAAGTCAGGATAGAAGGAACATACCTTAACATCACAAAAGCCATATATGAAAGGCCCACAGCTTATATCCTTAATGGAGAAAAACTCAGAGCTTTCCCCCGGAGATCAGGAACATGATGGGGATGTCCACTCTAACCACTGTTGTTTAACATAACGTTGGAAGTCCTAGCCTCACCAATCACAACAAAATGAAATAAAAGGCACCCAAATTGGCAAAGAAGAAGTAAGTTTCATTCTTAGCAGATGACATGATACTCTGCATGGAAACCCGAAAAGACTCCACCAAAAAGCAGCCAGAGCTGATAAAGGAATTCAGCAAAGTCACAGGATACAAAATCAATGTAAACAAATTGGTCTTATTTCTATACACCTATAATGAAGCAACAGAAAGAGATATCAGGGATCGATTCCATTTACAATAGCATCAAAAACCATAAAGTACCTAGAAATAAACCTAACCAAAGATGTAAAAAATCTGTATGCTGAAAACTATAGAAAGTTTATGAAAGAAATTGAAGAAGACACAAAGAAATGGAAAAACATTCCATGCTCATGGATTGGAAGAATAAATATTGTTAAAATGTCAATACTACCCAAAGCAATCTACACATTCATTGTAATCCCAATCAAAATAGCACCAGCATTCATCACAGAGCTAGAACAAACAATCATAAAATTTGTATGGAACCACAAAAGACCCCAAATAGCCAAAGTAATGTTGAAAAAGGAAACCAAAGCAGGAGGCATCACAATCCCAGACTTTAGCCTCTAGTACAAAGCTGCAATCATCAAGACAATATAGTACTGGCACAAAAACAGACACATAGACGAATGGAACAGAATAGAGAACCCAGAAATGGACCCACAAATATATGGCCAACTAATCTTTGACAAAGCAGGAAAGAATATCCAATGGAAAAAGATATTCTCTCTAGCAAATGATGCTGGAAGAACTGGACAGCAACATGCAGAAGAATGAAACTGGACCACTTTCTTACATTGCACACAAAAATAAATTCAAAATGGATGAAAGACCTAAGTGCGAGACAAAACCATTAAAATCCTATAGAAGAAAACAAGCAGCAACCTCTTTGACCTCAGCCACAGCAACTTCTTATTTGACATGTCTCCAAAGGCTAAGGAAATAAAAGCAAAAATGAACTATTGGGACCTCATCAAGATAAAAAGCTTCTGCACAGCAAAGAAAACTATCTAAAATTAAAAGGCAACTGACAGAATGGGAGAAGGTATTTGCAAATGACATATCTGATAAAGGGAAGCTATTCCTGAAGCCAAGACTACACTGTATGTTAGCTGACTTGAAAATAAATAAATAAATTAATTAATAAATAAATTAATTAATTAATTTGAATTTCAGGTTAAAAGTAAATTAACAAAAAAATAAAAACACTCTGAATAATTAAAACATTAGAAAAATATTATATTTTAGAATATACCACAATCATCTATTAGAATTCTCATCTAAGCCAAAGGTGATGAAGATTAAAATTAGACACTAGTGTTAAAATTTTAGTTATAGAAAATGAATTAGTCTTATAATCTACCATATAACATAGTACCTATAATTAAAAACACTGTATTGCATATTTAAAATTGTACTAAGAGGCTAGGTTTTATATTAAGAACTCTTATGACTACTACAAATATTAATAATAATAATAACAAAATCAGTAATAATAATAATAATAATAAAAGAAACAGGAAAAAGCTTTTGGAGGTGATGAATATGTTTATGTCAGGTATTGATGATTGTATATACTTCTTCATGGGTGTATACTTATCACCAGACTCATCAAGTTGTATACATTAAATATGTATAGCTTTTTCTATGTCAATCATGCCTCAATTATTTTTTGATTCCAGTATACTATTATATATTTATTAAATATGCATAATATAGAAACATAGTAAGATTAAGAATTACATATGATTATTCCAGATAAGCAAATTGTGCCTATTTGAGAATTAAAACATATCTTAAATTGTCACTATTTTATATAGAAATAGGTCCAAATTATATTATTAGGAGCCATGTTTTCTCATGCAGAGTATGCCAAACATTATTTAGCTGAATCTTTATATCTCAGGTGGGTTATGTTATTTATTCATTAATGTCCTATATTTGTCAGTCAGGAGACAAAACTTATACTTACCATTTTAACAGTAAGAATTTAATATATAAGATCGTTAACTATGTATAAAGTTGTTAACAGGGTAAAGAAACGGAAAAAGAGCAGTGTTCCTCAGCTCAGAAAAGGGGCCATGGTGAACTGGGAACACAGACCTCTGAGAAGGGGCTGCCTGTCTGCAGGAGCTAATGTTTTTGATGACAGCATGATGCAGCTGTTTCTTCAAGCACTGGAAAAACTGCCAACTGGATTTAGCTGCTGTGATAAGAACAAAGTGGTGTTGCTGAGGTGAGGTGTTGCTAGGGTGATGCAGACTAGAACTGCAAGTCCCTAAGAAGCCCAAAGGAAGGAGACAGGGAGCAGAAAGTTCCCTTTTACCCCCTCAACCTTGCACTTCCTATTGCCAAGCCTAACAGAGTCTACTAGCAAAGCAAAAATGTAATCTGCAAAGTTCCAGGTGCAGCATCACAAAAAACAGATATGGAAGCATGAGTTTGGTGCTGAGAAAAAACAGCATAATTAATGGCACATGGCCTTAGAGGACAGTCAGCATACGCATAGGAAAGAGCATATCCTTTCAACAAATCCTCCCAGAAAACCTGTTGACTTTTTGCAAGCACCTTATTTGCCCTCTCTTCTAAATATGTTACCTGTAATTCAAGAAAGGATGGAGAGAGTTTATTCAAAATAACTGTTTTACCCATAACCCTGAATTAATAGTGTCTACCTCTACAGTGAGTTAATTTTTCTCTTACAAAATAAAGTACAATGGCTCAGTGACAATTGTTTATGAAAATTTCTAGGAGTCATTATCACTTCTATTTGGAATCTGGGCACTGTTTCAATAATTAAAGTGATCAGAAGTCTGATTGATAGTTTATAATTCCTTAGGTAGCTGAAGCAGCCAGGATATTTGATAGTAGCTCTTTGGATCCTATTTTTATACCTAATAGTATATAATAATCAGACATAAATGCAGGGATGATAGGTATTTGACACCATAAACATAATAGATTTGTCTATCTTGAATTTACATAAAAATATTAAACTTCTATATCCATACAGGATTGTATAGGACTTTTTATACATCAAATCACATTAGTTTTTGCAATTTGTGAATTGACAAGAAGCATTTAATTTGGGAAAATATGTCAAAATTAAGCATAAAGCAAGTAATTATCTCTGTCATATTTATGTCTATTAAATTGCTGGTTTGATAATAAAGCAATCTTGTGAAGGGAGAACTAAAATTCTAACTCTTTAAAATAAGTGTTTCTCTTCTGCCTAAAACAAATGACCTTCCAATGAAACAATTCTAATCTTATTACATTGGCTTGATCTTTATACTTACATTTATAAAGGACTCGTTATATCAACAATGATTAATAGAGTTAGAAATGGATTTCACAGAGATTATTTAAGTAACTTTCTATAATTTCACCAACAAGGTTTTTTTTTTTTTTTTTAATGTTTCCTGGTGGTAGCATTGAGAGAAGAGCATTATCCATGTATATTTACCAATGTAGAGGGTTAATAATGTTTAAAGTACTTCTTACCTATTAACATCCCAGATTTTACTAGTTGTATCCAATGAGGAAGAAGCCACAAAATCACCACAGGAGTGCCATGTGCAGGACCATACTGCATGGTTGTGTCCTTCAAAGGTCAAAATGCAATTGCCTTTAGACAGGTCCCATAATTTAACTGTAGTGTCACCACTTGAAGTAGCCAACTTGTTGCCACTATTTGCAAGAAGATAAAGAAGTAATTTGTTAAAAAGTCAACTCATAATTAATTTTTATGAATGGTTATATGCTATGAGTAATGTGTGTGTGTGTGTGTTTGTGTGTTTGAGTTATTTCTGCTTAAAAGCATTAAAATGGCATACTAAATGCTTGAATTTTTTTTTATCTTATTTGAGTCCACATAATTTGATACTAGTATTTTTTAGTAATGCAGGGTGATGAGAAAAACTGTTGTTCTATACTCTATAGATTAATTCTTCTATATTCTTCTAGATTAATTCATGAAATAAGTTTTGTGTGTATGTGTGTGTTTGTTTTTTGTTTGTTTGTTTTTAGTGTATTCAGTGTATTAGGTTTCAGGCTATGTGTTAGGTTCTATGGATAATGTAACCTCAGAATGATGAAATTTTTAGACATAGGCTAAAATAATTTCAAAAACACAATACAAAACAGTAAGTCAGCATTGCTTATGTTTAGATTAACTAAATGTTCCAAGAATACAATTTGGATGCTAAAGGAAGTCAATCAGGAATGATGAGATTTTGAGCTACATCTTGAGAGATGAAAAATTTTGAAATAAGTGGTTAAGGATGAACCATTGGATTTTCCATTTAGGTCATTAGTAGACGTTTGAAAAAGCAGTGACTTTAAAGCGGTAGACACAAATGCTAGTTTAAGAAATGAGCGGATGTCAATGATATAAGCAGAAACATCTATGATTTTTTGGTAAAATATCAGTTGCAAGAAAATTTCAATTCCATCATTTCCTTCACATCCATCTGCATTGAATGCTCTATGTGTTTTCTTGGTAGCTTTTCTTCCCCTGAATATAATGAATTGCTTATCTGTACTCTTGTACTGTGATTTTGATTGAGAACCGTTTCCTCTCTCTATGGCATCAAGCACTAGAACTGACCAATTGAAGTACCCAGAAAATGCTTCCAAAATGAATAAATATATGAATGAATGAATGAGTCTGTGCTATAAGAGAATAAGAAAAGGTACTCAGGATTTCCAAGAGACGGAATGGCAAGATCAAGATGAGTATTTGCTCACTTGCTCTTATTTTTTTATGCTGAGAGAAATACATTTTTAAGTGCAGGGAGGAAACAACCACTGGAGAGGGAGTGGGGAGAATTTAAAGGTGGGGAAGGAAAGGTAGGTACAGAGTGAAGAAGTTCTTATTAAAGTTATAAAAAGATATCTATTATTCTGATTAGCAGAATTAAAAAAAAATTACTCTATGACAGGTAGTCCTTCACTAATGGACAGATATTTAAAACTGTCTTTTTCTTGGGTGCCTGGGTAGCTCAGTTGGTTGAGTGTCCGACTTTGGCTCAGGCACAATCTCACAGTTTGTGGGTTTGAGCCCTATATCGGGCTCTGTGCTGACAGCTCGGAGCATGGAGCCTTCTTTGGGTTCTGTGTTTCCCTCTCTCTCTCTCTCTCTCTCTGCCCCTTCCCTGCTCGCACTCTGTCTCGCTCTCCTTCAAAATAAATAAACATAAAAAAAATTTAAACTTTTTCTTTGCAGCTGTTGTTCATTTGTACATAGATTTAGGATTCAAAATTTTGCTTTTTAATATTAAAGACTGAAAAATACATTTGTTTAAAAATATACAAGAAGGGGTGCCTCGCTGGCTCAGCCTAGAGAATATGCAACTCTTGATCTTGGGGTCGTGAGTTCAAGCCTCACACTGGGCTTAGAACTTACTTAAAAATATCCAAATAAAAATAACATAAAAAATAATTTAACCATGCCTCTTTTTCAAATCTGTCCTTCTGATGGGCTAGCATACTATTTTGGACATAAGTCTTGCTCTAGGATAACAATTACTATAAAGTATTTCTGCCTGTGACTGAAAACTCAGATAAGTTTTACATTCTTCTCTCTTGCTTTAAACTATGTGACAAAAGAAACAAAAATCACAATAGTAATAATTACAACTGGAATGAAGCAGTTGTAATCACCTTTACAAGTGCCATCATCTGATATTTAGGCTCCAAATTCACGAGTTTGAGACCCGTGTGGGCTCTGTGTTGACAGCTCAGAGCCTGGAGCCTGCTTCAGATTCTGTGTCTCTCTCGCTCTCTCTGCCCCTCCCCCACTTGCACTCTGTCTCTCTTTCTCTCAAAAATAAACAAAATATATTTTTAAAATATGGATGATAAGTCTTGCTCGATATAACTTAAAATGTTGTTTTGAAAATCAAATAAGAGAATTCTTACAATAGCACATTTTCAATTCTGGGTAATATTCAAACCTGATATTGTTTTTAAAGATTGTCTTGTGATCTCCAGTTAAGTTTTTATGTGGAATTCGTTACCCATATTTCCATAAATAGTGGAATGGAATCCAATTACTGCCCTTACTCCATAGTCTCAGATACCTGTGTCTATCTGCTCAAGAGGACTATTTGAATTTGTAAAAGGACTATCAGTCACAATATTCTCACTATAGAATATGTATGCATTATTTTATGTAGCAGAATAACACATAACCAAATTATATTGAAATATTTTCTCATAGTTTGTATAGGTAGAAGATAAAAATTTTGGTTTCACTGAGCTCATAAAATGATTATTACAAGAAAACCTCTAAATTTAGGATCTAGATTACTTGGAAAACATTAAGATACATTTGACTTACATTTAATGTGCCCAGTTTGTGAGAGTCCCACAAACTTATAAGTAAAAGTTGAAACAAAAAGGGCTGAGAATGTTCTTATCAAAGTTATTCTAAACCCTTAGCCTTTGATACAGAGCTGCTGGCTGCATTTAGTTGGTGAGTGAGGCCACTGTGACAGAGTAAAGAGAATGCCAGTCCACACAGAGAATGGTCTTTTTTGAAGTAAACAGCTCCCACGTCCAAGTGTTGTTCCCTTTGTTCCTATATGATACACCCTTCTTTTGTGTAGAAATCTAGAATCAGCAAAGAATCATAAATAAAGCGAATTCAGAAGACAGCATTATGTGCAGATATTATGGACTCTAGCAAAAGCATAGAGGCGACATTGAGTGTTCAGGAAAGACCAAGCCTTCCCTGCCTGGCTGTAAAACCACTGCCCTTACTGGGTTGGGTGTATTGCTTAGAGCTCCAGATATACCTTTGTCACTTGCTTCAGAAACTTCAATTGGCTTTTCAGCTTAGTCTTTCAACTTTTACACAGGAATGGCAAGATGCTGGCAAGTGGACTCTTTCGTGCCTGGTATACAGTATTTATAAGACATACTATTTATATTGGCATGCATGAATGATGTGCATATTAAGGAAATATTGGCATGCATGAATGATGTACATTTTAAGGAAAGAGAGATTTCCATTGCACATAGATCTGTGTTAATAGAATGGAATAGCCTACATAATTCAGGGTTGTGTATACGAACAAGTTTATGTAGAAAAGACATCTTGGTACAGAGGACAGAAAAATATAGAATTATAAAACTACTAGCATGTTACTAATTCTTTTTATTTTGTTTTTTTAAAAAAATAAATGTTTTTATTTATTTTTGAGACTGAGAGAGACAGAGCATGAGCAGGGGAGGGGCAGAGAGAGAGGGAGACGCAGAATCTGAAGCAGGCTCCAGGTTCTGAGCTGTCAGTACAGAGCCTGATACGGGGTTTGAACTCACAGACTGTGAGATCATGACCTGAGCTGAAGTCGGACACTCAACCTACTGAGCCACCCAGGCGCCCTCTTTTTATTTTGTTTTATCCTTTGTATTTATGTTATTGTTTAGGTTGCAGATGCAGAAGTATAGAAATTGGTAGGTTAGTTTATGAAACTTTATGTGGAGATGATGAATAATGCTGTCATCCTGGAAATAAGATAGAGATGCCCAGGAATGCCTTTAAACTTTTAAGTATCAATTAATATCTTTGGGATTATTTTATTATTTAATTTTCTTATTGTATCCAACATACTTCTGAGTATTCTCTAGTTGTCATTTATATGCATGCATGCATACACACATGCCTATGGCACATTACAATAGAATATTCTTGAAAAACATAACCAGGATAATTATAATATTTTGATATATATCCATAGGTACTAAAATATAGTTCTCATTCTTTTAAAAATTGTGTCTCTATGCATACCTTATGACTCTGACTGGAAAAAGTTGTTTTGAGAATATTAAATCTAATCTTTTTCAGCTATCTAAAAACCTTTACATTTGACACTTTATTTTCCTTTCTTTCTTTTGACCCAATGTTCTAGAAGACACAGGAGATTCATTTATTCATTTCACAGTTACTCACATGCTTCAGACACTGTCCTAGACAACTTAATCCATCATCTCTCTGTGCTTCTCAAACACACCAAGCATGTTCCCCTCAGGGTATCTGTACACCTTTCCTTTGACACTAAGATGTCATCTCCCATGGATATTCCCATGGCTCTCCATGACTTAAGTTGAAGACCTTTTCTTCAACTTCACCTTACCGTGGAGAGATTCTCTGACAATGCCAGTTAAAATACTGTATCACCCTAACTTTTTGTCTCTTGCTGTTACTCTTTATAGCACTTACTACCATTCATTAAACTATACGTCACTTATTTATAGTCTCTCTCTCTCTGCCAGTGGGATGTAGCAGCTATGAAAGGAGGAAATTTTTTTTAAAATTCACTCCTATATCTCTAATGCCTAGCTTCATACTTAGTACATAGGGAATCTCAATAAATAACTATTGAATTAATAAATTAATGCATGAAATACAATTATGAATATGACAAATTACCTAAAGTCCTATTCTAATGGATAATTTCTCAGGGCTTATAAATACAAAAAAAATAGGCAAATGGATCTTACATCCTATTATTGGATTTCTTGTTTGAATATTTATTTTTCAAAAGTAGCTTTGTTGCATGACATGCTAAATTATTTCTTTCTGAATTCTGCCTGAGTTACTATATATACATAATTTCAGATTGTGTTGGAGTATATTATTATATAGGTTCAGGAAAATAGCACACCTCCCATTTACCTCATATCTTTTTTAGATAGATGCAGGACATAAATTCAGTGAATAAATAATTAGCTCACATAAAGTAAGTTGCAGAAACAATAGATCTTCTACCCCTAGTGAAAAGTCTAATTCATGGAGTATTCGGATTGCCACAATAGGGCATTTAATAAAGTCACGTTTGTATAACAATTTCCAAGCATTAGGTATGAATCATACCGCTGGCCTCCTAACTGCTCTGCCCTTGTCCATCTACAATCTTTTTTCAATACAGAAACCTACAGGATCCCATTTATGCTCCTCTTCTGTGAAAAACTGTGCAATGGTTTCTCATCTCCCAGAGTAAAAGCTAAAATCCTAAAATGAATATGACCCTCCATGACCCACCTACCACCCACCTAGTTACCACTTTGATTTTTCCTTCTACTACTCTTCCTCTCTCTCCTCCCGCTGCACAAGGCTTTTGCACATGCTGTTCTTCCTTCCAGGAATGTCCTTTCCCAGAAAACCAATGACTGGTTCTCTCTGTTTCTTCAGGCCCTTACAGCAAGACACATCAAGGAGACTTATCTGAACAGCAGTCTCACTTCTGACATTAAACTCCTTTCCTATTTTTTTTTCCTATAGTACTATCACTGTTAACTCACTATATGTTTTACTGATTTCTCTTGTTTATTATCTACTCTCCCCAGGTCCTCAGTTTTGTGGGCCTCTGCTTCACCTAGTTCTTTACTGCTCAGTATATCCAGAGAGTGAATGCCTTGTGTTAGATTCCACACCCTGCCTGAATCTAGTTTTTAGAAAAATATATTATTTACTAACAGCCTCAATCCTACCATTTTGCAGAGTTTAAAGTTACCATCTCTCTGGGCCTAAAAATGTGAAGACCCAGCTATTACCCCTCTTCTCAAAATGTTCCAGAAGATTCCTCATTTTCATTCAGACCAAGACTCAGGCCTCTTTCTCATAACACCAGAAGCAAGAGCTTGCCATTTCTAAACTCCCTGTTTCTGGTCCTGTGTTCACATGGTCCATGGAACAGGGAAGCCACTCTTTATTGAGAATGATATTTTTGCCATGTGAAGCAGGCCTTCTCTACATTCAAACTTGGCCTGCACATCACTGAGTCTGCATACACACTGAAGAAATTTCTACAACCCAACTTGTTTTCTAGTGCTTGGGTCTCCCCAACTAGTTCTATGCTATAATTAATTATTGAGTTTTTAAAGCTCATTAACTTATTTAGTTCCTCCTGAGTGTCCACTGTTTACCAGAGATGCAAAAGATATGAAAGATGAGAAGTACATATTCCTCAAATTATTTACATTTTTTTCTTTAAAAAATTATTAATGCTTTATTTTTGAGAGAGAGAGACAGAGTGTGAGTGGGGCAAGGGCAGAGGGTGAGGGAGACACAGATCAGAAGCAGGCTCCAGGCTCTGAGCTGTGAGCCCAGAGTCTGATGTGGGGCTCAAACTTGTGAACTACAAATTCATGACCTGAGCTGAAATCAGATGCTTAACCGACTGAGTCACCCAGGCACCCCCATCAATATTTTAATAGATGACATACAGGATATAATGAAAGGACAAGAAGGATATAATACGTTTTCTAGTCTTGGATGATGGTCAAGAGGCTTTAAAAAGTGAATACACCTGAACAAAATCTTTATGTATAAGAAAGTGTTCACAACGTGAAAGTAGGAAAGGAAAAAGGCTGAGTGCTCAGCATGTGGCAACTGTGGAATAATCAGAGATTTTTAAGTATTTTGCATTCAAGAAGAAAAGAGTAATGGAAAAATTAATCTAAATAGATAAACAACAGTCAAATAATAAAAGACCTTTCCTGCAGTCCTAAAGTATATTTATCTATACACTTTATATGGCTACGAGGAGAGATTAAAGGGTTTTAAAAGGAGTTAGAAAAGTAGTCAGATATTAATTTTAGGATGTTAACACTGGGAATATAACAAAGACCAGATTTTTTAAGGAAGAGCAGAAAATACATTGGAGAATTGACAGTAATTTGTATTATAGGCTTGCACTTCATTATTGGATTTAGTTATTTTGAGATCTATGCTTTGTATAATCACAGTCATTCCTAGGTTTTGGTAAAGGATTCTCAAGTGAAGTGTCAGTCTCACACCTATCTGTTCCACTTAGCTGAAGAATTTTTTCCAAGTCTAAGGTGGTACTGAGAGGGGGCATGCCATTTTTCAGCAGAAAGCTCTGCTCTAATGAGACTGCTTCTTTACTTTGTTTTAATCTCTGATCTAACTTAGTCCTGGACTGCAGATTTTTTCACTATACTCATTTCAGGCTTTCAGGAGTACATGGTAACCCAAATATGTGTGTGTGACGCTGAGTTCAAGTCTTAGGAGGACTGATTTGACAAAATATTTAAGGTCAACAGAGGCAGGATGCATATTTCATCACCTGAAGCCAATGTACTGCCTGAAAGCCTTACAATGGATTGGAACAAGATATTTCTAGGGTTCCAGAAGAAACATTGCCTCTGTTTCTGGTATAAAATAAGATGTTTTCCATAATTGGAAATATTATAATGACAATTAGGATACATTTAAAACAAGGTTATAAAGTGAATTCATGTGTCACAGAATTCTAGAATCTCAAGGCTGGGAGAGCACTCAAATCCATGTAATCTAATCACACTTCCCTTGTTTAATTATTTCTACTGATATTCTATCATTTTAATGCCCAGCCTCTATTTAAAACTTATAATAACAGGAAATGCAGTTCTTTGGGTTTTAAGTAGCTCTGTTATACAGTGTTCCTTTTATTGAGTTTATTTTCTTCTATAAAAAAAATTCTCATTAAAGTCAATTATAATCCTCAGCATCATTCCAAATTCAAATAATCTCTCCTTCACTCCATAGCCTTAGAGTAGAGGAGGAAATCTATCGTGTTCTAGAAATGACACTCCATTCATCTCCTTTCTTTCTTTATCACCCAAATATTATTTTCCATGCTACTTCCACTTTAGAGGTACACAGATATCTTAGTAGCTGTACATCTACTCTGCTTAAGCTGCCCCTCTATGGTAGTTTCTTTTTTTTTTTAGCATTTATTTTTTTCTGAGAGAGAGCACAACCAGAGGAGGGGCAGAGAGAATGGGAGACGGAAGATCTGAAACAGGCTCCGCACTGCCAGTGCAGAGTGTGATGCGGGGCTCGAGCTCATGAACAACAAGATCATGGCTTGAGCAGAAGTTGGGCACTTAGCCGACTGGGCCACCCAGGCAGCCCTCTGTGCATCCACTCTAACTTGAGTCATGAACAGTCTATTTCTATTGAATAAGGCATATGTTTGCATTATTCAAATCCAATCTTGTATTCTGTCTCTTCAAATGTTGGTAATAAATATAAGATTATCTGTACTTCCACACATTGAAATGTGAAATTATGGTATGTAATTTCCATTCTCTGAGGCATGGGAGATTCTTTCTTATCCTTTCACTAATTACTTTTCATGTTTCATTTTCAAATTATTATTTTTCTTTCCACAACAGATCTATTTTTTTTTATAATGACCAGCCTCACATTCAGATTGAAATTCTCTTGATAAGATCAGTATGTTTCATGACAAACAAAGCTGTTTCCAATATTCTCAGCTATACTGTATTTCTGTCTGGGAATCTAACTGAGCACTTCATTTATGAATTCACTTTTCAGAATTCCAAACTTCATTAATTTAAATCATGTTTAAAGCCAGCTGTTCACCTGTCCTGCCCTCCATCCCTGCTAGTGTAGACAAGAGAAAGAAGTAATGGTAACAACACACATCTCCCCAAGACCTCTGATTTCCTGTGGTTTCATGATACTAAAATATTTTACTGGTCTTTCTAGCAGAGTTATCTCTGTTCCACCATAAAATCAGTGGAGTGGATAGGGAAACAACAGATATAATCTCAGCAGATTTTCCAGAAAATTTCTAATAAACTCTAGAAAATTGCACAAATTTCACCTGAATTTTCCATGTCTTCATAGATTAGATCTCCTTCACCAGTTCTGTAGCGTTCATCAAAGAATCAATAAACATCAGAGTAGGTGTTAGTTTACCTTCTAACTGTGTGAATTCTACATCTCAAGCCTTAAAAGTTTAAGTAAGTAAGATCCTTTAAGGGTACTAAATTCAGTACTCAGTAATAGCTCCTAATTGTTCTGAATAAGGCAAATTATAGTATTAACAGAAGTTAGAACTCTTGTTTCAATCGCATCTTTGCCATTTAAAAGCCTTGTTGTTTGTGAAACAGTCATAGTATTCTCAAACTTAGCATTCTCGTCTGTAAAAGGAAGAAATGACACCTTTTTACCTGACTCTCTAGTGTGGATCAAACTAAGAACATTTGCTAAAGTATAACCCACAAAGCAATTATGAACACCAAGAAGTAAAGTTTGTGGATCTCCATACCATAGGTTCCGAGGAGCTGTCACTTGCATGGAGCACACAATTTTAAAAAAATGAGAAAAAAAATGTAACTTAGGGGTAAGAAATGCATTGTTTTTTAGAAGGATGATAGCTCTTGTTGCCATCTTCCAGGAAGTCATCCCTTACTTTAAGAAAGGATGGGATTTTCTAAGCAGAACAAATGTGAACCCCTACAGTGTAATCACTCCATGTAAGGACTAAATCACTGGCTATAGAATAGTTAGCTATAGCAGAGGCTGGAATAAGAAATTAGATGTATATCATTTGAAGATAGGGATTTGCCCTATGTGCAATAACCTCAGTATCTGGCAGTGACCCACTAGAGCAATGCACAGCATGACACTTGGAGAGTGAAATCTCTAGAAAATAAAACAGTATGATGCTGAATGCTTGAGGAGATGCATGTGGATGTAGGAACAAAAAGAAGGGGAATTCACATCTTTAAAGATATTTAAAAGATCTTCTTAAAGATGGTCAAAATCATAGGTATAAAACGATTGGGTGTGGAGAAACTGATGAGAAAGTTTTAAATACTATTGTGAGATTCAGAGTAAAGACTGCAGAAACACAGTGGGTATAGGGAACAGCACAACTACCAAATAGTACCAGTTTATTGTTACTATGCACTTACTGAGAGGATAATGATGTTAAAATTCGGCTGCAAAGCATAGTCAAATATGTAACAGTGTTAACTTACTATTCATTTTACTAAATTATGTTTAATTATATTATCTTTAATCACTTAAAAAATACCAACTAGGGAATTCTAAACAAGTTTCATCTAGAGTAGAAGAATATGAATTTGAGTGACCTCTACTGATGAACTGCATGCTGGGCTTGTGTCAGTTTGGGTCAGATAATCTCAGAATTGTTTTACCTACAGATCTGTCTACCTGGATAAATGACCATCGTCTCCAAATATAACAATGACAAAGGCACTTTGGAAGCTGTAAAATATTACTTAAATATTATACTCATCTCTGGCTAATGAGTATTGACACATAGCAAACACAAATGACAATTTTCTTCATTTTAGTCCCATAAATATATTTTTAAAATTTACTTATGTTGGTACTATTTGAAACTCTTAAGGGTGGCCCATTAATAGCATAAATATGCATAAGTAAAATTATGTTATTTGCTTTTAATTTATATTCTATATATATATAATTATATTTTAAAAGATAAAAAATAAGCTAGAAAGAAAAATATCAGCAATCTAAAAATTAATGATGTGTCCAAATTTAGAAATACTCTGAAGAAAACAAAGCTTAAGAACACACTATACACCCAAAAATGAAATATTAATGTATAAATCTAACAAAATATGTACAAGATCTATACGAGGACAAACTATAAAATTCTGAGAATGAAGTTAAAGAACTAAATAAATGAAAAGATATTCCATGTTCATAGATAGGATGACTCAATATTATCAAGATGTCAATTTTTCCCAGCTTATCTAAAGACTTAATGCAAGCTCAATCAATATCCCAGCAAATTATTTTGTGCATATTGACAAGCTTATTTTGAAGGTTATGTATATGGAGAAGTAAAAGTCCCAGAAAAGCCAACCCAAATTCAAAGGGACATATGTATCCCAATGATTATAGTTATGTTATCTAAAATAGCCAAATTATGGTAACAGCTCAAGTGTCTACTGACTGATGAATGGATCAAGATTATATATATATGCATGTATATATACATGTATATACATGTACACACACACAATGGAATATTTCTCAGCCATAAAAAATAACAAAATCTTGCCATATGAATGACATGGATGGAGCTAGAGTATTGTGCTAAGTGAAAGAAGTCAGAGAAAGAAATACCCTATGATTTCACTCATATATGGAATTTAAGAAACAAAACAAATGAGCATATGGAGAAAAAGAGAGACAGACAAATCAAGAAATAGACTCTTAACTATAGAGAAAAAACTGATGATGGTTACCAGAGGAGAGAGGGGTGGGGGTTAAATATGTGATGGTGATTAAGGAGTGTACTTGTAAGACCACTTGGTGTTATATGCAAGTGTTGAATCACTATCTTGTTCCTGAAACTAATATTACACTGTATGTTAACTAACTGGAATATAAATAAAAACTTCAAAACATCAGAAAAAAATACTTAAGCATAAAAAAAAACCCTACAATATTGAAAGAGAAGAACACCATTGGAGGACTGACACCACCTGACTTCACGACTTACACTAAAACTATTATAATCAAGACTTATGGTTATTGGTGAAAGAATAAACAAATAGATCAATGGAATAGAATAGAGAGCTCAGAACTAAACTCCTATAAATATAGCCAACTGATCTTTGACAAAATAGCAATGACAACATGATGGAGCAGAGATAGTTTCTTCAACAAATGATGCTGGAACTGGACATCCAAATACCAAACAAACAAAAAAAAAATGAATGTAGACACAGATCTTTCACTGTCTCAAAGGTAACTCAAAATGTATTATAGTTCTAAATGTAAAGTACAAAACTGTAAAACTCCTAGAAGATAACATAGGAGAAAATCTGGATGACCTTGGGTATGGTGACTTTTTAGATACATTGCCAAATGCATGATCCATGAAAGGAATATAAAATGAGCTAGATTTCATTAAAATTAAAATTTTTTGCCCTGCAAAAGATAATGTCAAGAGAAGCCACAGACTGGGGAAAAAAATTTGCAAAAGACACATGTGATTAAGTACTGCTTTTCAAAATATAGAACACCTAAAAAAAGAATACCTAAACCTCAACAATAAGAAAACAATTTGGTTTAAAAAATGGGCCAAAGACCTTAACAGACACTTCACCAAAGAAGATATATAGATATCTAATAAGCATACAAAAAGATGTCCTGTATCTTATGTTATCAGGGAAATGCAAATTAAAACAATAGTGAGATACCACACACCTAATTAAAATGGTCAAAATCTGGGACAATGATGACGCCAACTCCTGTCAGGGATGTGAGCAACAGGACCTCTCATACTTTGCTGGTAGAATGCAAAATGGTATAGCCACTCCACTTTGGAAGACAACACTTTCTTGCAAAACTAAACATACTCTTACTATACCATCCAGCAATTGCACTCTGTGGTATTTATCAGGAGTTGAAAATGTATGTACACATGAATGTTTATACCGGCTTTATTCAAAATTGTAAAAACATGGAAGCAACCAAAATATCCTTTAGTAGTGAATGGACAAATAAACTTTGTACATCCACATAATGGACTATTATTCAGTGCTGAGGAGAAATGACCCATTCAACCATGGAAAGACACAGAGGAAACTTAAAAGTATATTACTAATGAAAAAAAACAAACAGTCTGAAAAGGCTACATACTATATGATTCCAACTATATGACATTCTGGAAATGACAAACTATTGAGACAGTAAAAACATCAGGCTCCTAGAGGTTGGGGTTGGGGAGAGATGAATAGACAGAGCACAGATGTTAAGGGCAATAAAAATACTCTGTATGATATACAATTGTGGATATATGCCATTAAACTTTCGTCCAAACTCAAAGAACATACAAGAGTTTACCCTAAGGTAAACCTTAGACTTTGGGTGATTATGATGTATCAGTTTAGGTTAATCCTTGGTAAAAAAAAAAAAAGTATTATTCTAATAAGTGATGTTGCTAATGGGGCAAGAGGTATATGATAAATCTCTGCACCTCCTTCTCAGTTTTGTTGTAAACTTAAAATTGCTGTAAAAATAAAATACACTAGAAAATGGGAAGAAATGCAATTGATTATCAATAAAATTGTATGTATGAGGGAAGACTTTCTAAGCTCTACATTCATGGGGAAAAAAACACTCCATTCTTCTCAAAAATGTTGACAGAGACCAGAAGCTCCAAGTTCAATATACCAATATTTAACTAAGGGTAAAACAAAAAAAAATACCAATACTTCATAACAAGAGAAATATATTTGAATTATGTTTATTCAAATCGAAAGTAATTCCAAAAGCAAATTAACGAACAGGTAATTAACAAGCAAGAAAATGCAATTCATCTACACACACAGAATAATGGTCAAGAAAATAACTGAAGAAATAGGAGTAGAACCATCTTTTCTGTCTACCAAAATAACAAATAAAAGTCATTTTAATTAATTAATTAATGAATTAACTAATTAATTAATTTTAGAAAGAGAGGACAAGCAGGGGAGAGGAGCAGAGAGAGAGAGAGAGAGAGAGAGAATCTTAAGCAGGCTCCATGCTCAGTGTGGAGCCCAACACAAGGCTCGATCCCACCACCCTGGTATCATGACCTGAGCCAAAATCAAGATTCAGACACTCAACTGAATGAGCCACCCAGGTGCCCTGCAAGTCATTTCAAATTACTGCTTTTTATCATTAAATTGTTGATACTTTTTGATGATATTAGAAGTTGGAGAAAGAACAGTGGAAATACGTTTGATTCCATTACCTGGTGTGAAACTTCTCAATTGTGTAACAGACCATTTACTAATAACTAATTATGTTTTTGTAGCTCATGCACATTTGCCCACTTTTCCAATCCTGAACAACACTTTATTGGTGCAAACAAATAATTGAAAGTCTTTGAGAAATACTGAAAGAAAAGTATCATTCACTAATACGACCTTTTGGATTTAACATGATAGCTTTTCTATTTGATTTCACATTTCTATATTAAAGGTTTTCCCTCACTCAACCCGTGGGTATTGAACAATGCCATTGAAATCATTGGCTTAGAAAAATTCTGAAAAATCACTAAACTTGCCAATATCTATAAGGCTCAAATTTGCTTAAATGGCTTGAAGGATGCTAGTTTCATGACTGACACTGTTCTACTGAAATTAAATTCAAATTATACAATTTTCATGAAGATAATTACAAAGCAAATTCTTTAATGTTATCAGTGTATACATATCACAATTATTCTATCTGCATATTTTACCTATCACACTATAAAATTATTCCTTGACAATTTCTTTTTTCAAATAACAGTAGAGAATTTTTAATATTCATATATTCAGATGATATGAAACACTTCACAAACATATAGTATGGTATGTGAGTATACAGTCTAAATATTTCACAGATGAGAAGCTTCCCATGGAAAGGTTTCTATGTGAGTATTTTTCTCAAATTTATCAGATTTCAGATACGTAGGTGTTAATGTTAAAAAAAAAGTATATTCCATGAGACAACATTTTGTTCTTAGCACTGTTGTTTTCCTTATCTTGAAAGATACTTAGTTTGGGGAAAAAAATATCTATTTTGTTGATCAAAGAAATATCATGATCATAAGCCCAAGTTTGCCTTGCATAGTTTAATATAATAATTATTATATGTCTGAATAACTCTTCTGAGGTTTTCTCAGAGTGGTAAATCGTGCAGAATAAATAGTTAACATGAGAGTTTAGATATCTTTAAGATGATAGATTTTATACTGAGAAGGTAATTTAAGTTGTTGCTTTACACATAATTTAAAATGTTTTATCTGTAGAGGCTATTTTAATTAATATTTTGGACACAAATGGTTTATCTTTACACAGTTCAATTTATCGATATTGCAATCAAACTGCAAAATTGTTCAACAATTGGAAATACTGCTTATGAAATTGATAATGCAAAGACAATTAAGGTGCAGTCTTCTTTAAACCTGTAACTATTCTTCTTAAGTATTTAATGGTGCTTTAAAATTAGTTAAGAATGTAAAGAAAAAATGTTAAGGAATAAATACAGTATATCATCAGAGGTCATTCATAAAAGCAGTTTTTCAACACTATGAAGTCGATTTGATTTTGTGATGCACATTCAAGAATGTATTAGCATTTTCCCTTTAGAGAAGTAAGGGAAAAAGTGTGTTTTCCTCCAAATCTGATTTTATAATCTAGTCTAGTGAGCATCTCACTAGAATCTCTAGGAATGAGTAGTCCCTACCTTCAGCAATTCTCTCTCTCTTTTGCCTTTCAATCATAGCTTTCCTTTAAATTCAATTTATTTCATTTTAGATCATATGGTTTATAAATTTTTTAAAGCTATCTTAAAATGTCTGCCTGAAGTGAACTATTTCCCGAATATAGAATTCAGAGCAAGCTTTCTCTTTTCATAACATAGAAAATATACCGATAATTGGTCATATATATATGTATATATGCATACATATATACATGCATTCACATACTTATTATTTAATTTATATGTGAATATATGTGAACTAATAATAGAGTAAAATAATTGTAAAATATGTACTATATGCAATATATAGTCTATAATATGCATTAAATATTTATTTGTTTAAAGAACTAGCTACTAATATCAAGACAATTCTCTTGTATTGCCAGTCATCAAAGAATAGTTTCAATTGAGCACCGTTTTTCACACCTAATTTGTAATCTAATTTTTTTATTATGACAAATCACTTACACAACTTCTCTCAAAAGCATGTAGGAGTGGCCAAGCGGAGGATATATATCTGAAAGCTCTAACATATAACTGAGGGACAAATTAACAATGCAATAACAAATACAATTCCTAAAACAAAAGAATAAAATATTTCCATTAATGTCTCCCAAATAAATATATAATAGCAATATTAGAATTTGAATAACTGCAATGAAGACATCTAAATACATCGGAAAGAATTTTATTTATTTTTTTAACATTTATTTATTTTTGAGACAGGGAGAGACAGAGCATGAACGGGGAGGGTCAGAGAGAGAGGGAGACACAGAATCTGAAACAGGCTCCAGGCTCTGAGCTGTCAGCACAGAGCCACACGTGGGGTTCGAACTCATGAACCGCGAGATCATGACCTGAACCGAAGTCGGACGCTCAACCGACTGAGCCACCCAGGCGCCCCATGGAAAGAATTTTAAACAGTATTCTCAGTAGGAAAGCTTTGACAGAAAATGACTGTTAAATAACTTCCATGGAAAAAATCAGGAAATATCCTGAGTTTCCTTAGTGGAAAAGGTTATGAACAGAAACACAATACCTATGGTGTGGCATACAGAAGCACATGATCATCTTCTCAAGGAATCTGGCATTTCACATAACTTAAAATGACTAGAAAAACTCTATGTTTCACTTGTGTTTCAGAGAAGCATACCTTAGGATAGGGCAAAGAGTGGTATCAATTAACCAGAAGTCTATATAGACAGAAAAATGAAAAGTTAAAAATTGAAAAGGTAATGGGTGATCGAAAGGTTAAATATTTCAACCTCAGAGTCATGTTAATTCTGACACACACAGCTTGTGGTGCCTATTGAAAGGAAGTATGCCAAAGTGAGAGCCTGATAGGCTACTCATGAAGTACAAAATAGAGCTGTTTGACAAGCTGAGTGGTAAATCCTCACATTCTTGCCGAGTTTTAAAAATCTGAAATGGAAGCCAAGTTGTGGCTATGATATTGTTGGTGACCATGAAATTAGATGCAAAGGTTTGGGTTGTTTTAATATCTATGATATGTGGCTGCAATAATCACTACTATGCAAAGGTTCCTATCACAAGCCATCTCTTCTAGAAGCAGCATGATACACTGAAAGATTCTTACTTTTGGCTCCACTATTTCCACGAAGAACACTTATCTTCTGCTAACATACACTCTCTCCAAACAAATGATAATGCTCTTGCTATGCCTCTTTTATTTACACTCTTTTACATTAATCATTATCCAGGCAATCACTTTCCCAAATGTCCATCAGCAGTATAATAGAAGATGATTCGAACTAATTGATTTCTTTAAATTAAAAGCCTTAAATTTTACTCCAAAATGACTTACAGAAGGATTTCTTTTGTTCATACATCAGGAGATTTCATGGAAGTTCTCATATATGAGACTAACTGCAGTAGGAACTTTTCAAACCTTGAAAAATATATCTGAATATTAAAATTTTCTAAAAGAAAAATAAGTTATTTATATGATCCTTTAAATGAAGAGAGCTACTTCACAATGGGTCCTTCAAAGTGCAGGGTTTTATAAAGGCTATCAATAAATTTCACAAATATTAAAGAACACCTTTACAGTGCTAGCCTAGCTAGATTGCTAGCCACTAAATGTTTAATATAAAAAAGATACCAATTGTCCTTTGTCTCAAGAATGTCACAATATAAAGAAGAAACTAAGACTCTACTAGGTAATTGAAACCTATCACTTGAGAATATTGGGTCCCATTCAGAAATTATCAGGTTCTTAGTCCATGAGAACAATAATATATGTAATTTGCTGTCAACGTATTACAAGTTCTTAGCAGAAAATTTAGAGTTACAGATAAGAAAATAAACGTCTATGCAAAGCATCCACAATCCTTGTACCTTCAAGATAAGCAGTGTGTTTAGTTATATTTTTCCAGAATTATTTTTCTGAGACAACTAAAGCAGACAACTAAAAAATACAACATAAAAAAGCCTAAGCTCAAAAACATGTAACTTCTTTAATCAAAATGATATAATCTCATTATAAAAGGAAATTAAAAATAAAAAAATACAAAGAACATATGAAAAAAGATAAAGTAAAATTTAATAATACACACAAAAATTCTACCATCCAGGAATACCTACAGTCGGTATTTCCCCAAATTAATTTTAGACTTCTCTCTACATGTTGCAGCTAGAGTGTCTAGCTTTGTTAAGAGTATTATGGCAATGTTGATTTCTTAGTTCTGAGTTCTGTTAATTGCATCATGGTTAGGCAAGGCGATAACATTTGTTAGAGTAAGTCAGATGAATACTATCCGGGAACTCTACACTAAATTTACAATTCCTCTGGAGGTCTAAAATTCTATTAAAATTTAAAAGTTTTTCAAAATATAAAAATATTACATGTCACTTTCTGCCAACTCCCAGCCTTGAAGCTCATAAAAATTAAACTTGTTAAACTTCTAGTCCTCACCAGATGTTGATACCTGTAATATTCTTTCCAAGTTTTAGACGATAAGAGCAACCTATTGTCCACACTTTAAATTTTAAACAGATTCATTGATCTTCACTAGTTCTTTAGTAGCACCTTATTTCTTGTAATGCTTATTGATTCATTTTTCTTTTGGTTAGATAATTTTCATTGCCAAGTATCTTTTTTTAAGAAGGGTTTACAAGTCCTATGACTTCAAGTTCTACTATGTTTAAGAAGATTGATTTACTCCTATAATAGTCTTGCTTGTTTTTCCTCAGAAGTTTGCTGGCACTTCTACAGTATTTCCGGGCAATGAGTACGACACATAGTCCTCTGTCACTGCACCTTCATTCATTTGTAGGGAGGATATCATTCTCATGTTTTTTGCTGCTGCTGCTGCTGCTGCTGTGATAGATATTTGTTTTATCCAACCAGGCCAGGCTCATGGATTCTGTACTTTCTGAGGTCTTTAATGTTTGGGAATAATTTACAATGTTTGAGTAGACATAATGTACATGGATCATAGCGTTCTCTCCTTCAACACCATGTGGTTGTTGCTTGATTATTCTGGTATTGATGGCTGCTGTGGAAAAGTCTGAAATCACTTTTTTTTTTGCTTTGGTAATTTTTCTACCTGCTTGTTAAGGATTACTTTATTTATACTTGAAGCTCAATAATATTGAAGGATTACTTTATTTATAATTGAAGTTCAATAATTAACAAGAATATATCTTGGTATCAGTGTATTCTAAAACAATCTACCATGTTGTTGTGTAGTTTTAGCTTTTCATTTCAGGGAAATATTTTTTATATCTATAAACAATGCTTTCTGTTTCATGTCAAGGAAACCAATTATTCTTACACTGGACACTTGTTTATGCTATCCAAATATATTATCTTTTCCCCACTTTTTCCAATTATTTTCTTATTTTCTCTGCAGTTATAATGATTATCACAATCTTTCTTGGGATGTATGTATTTTTACTCATCTCTCTCTTGAAAAATTAAAATTTATTTCTAGTTCTATAAGTATAAATTGTTTTTATATTGTGGGAGTAAATTTTCCTTAACTCTCTTGCCTGTTTCTGTTTATCCACTTGTCTTTCCTTTCAATCTAGAGTCTAAGAGCCAACAATTTTATATTTGGCACTTTTATGCCACTAAAATCTGTCTGTGTATATGTATGTATGTGTGTGTATGGAGAGCAACTTAAATGGATCATGCAAATTTTTGTTTGAAGGGGTAGAGAGCTGAGATGTCATGGAAAATGCTCTTTTCTGATATGTATTTTTTAAATTTATATATTTATTTTGAGAAATAGAGAGCACAAAAGAGGAAGGGCAGGGAGAGAGGGAGAGAGAGAAGCAGGCTCTGTGCTGTCATCATGGAGCCTAATGCAGAGCTCAAACTCAGGAACCATGAGATCATGACTGCTGAAATCAAGAGTCTGACTCTTAACCAACTGAGCTACCCAGGCACCCCTCTTTTTTCTGATTTTTTAAAAAATATTTCTTATAAGCATTTATTTTCTTTAATGTAGAGTATTGTTTTTCCCTAAAGATAGCATGACTTGGACCATTCCTACCAATTCATATGGGCCCTGAAAGATGAGATGGCTCTAGTTTGTTCCTCCAACACTGAAAAAGAAAACCTATGATAGTGGAAAGTTACTTCTGCTCTTAAGACTTTTCCTTTATTTTCCCTTAGATGCCTAGAGTCTCCTTCAATTTACATATCTTCAAATTGTGGATTATTGATGAGAAATCTTAATCCATTCTAATTCATCTTTCCTAGTAGTGTGGGTAGGATTGAGGCAAGTATTATGGAGTTAAAGTGTTGTAACCGAATTTTAGCTACTCTTTTTTAAAATTTAGTTCATATAGTTACATGCATTTTATTTTTCAATCACTGTTGATGAACTGTGTTGCCATATATTACTGTTTTTGTTTGTTTTTAACCAGGTGTTTGATCCACCTTAATCTACAATATCCCTGAATGGCTCTGCAATGTCTTCTTTTTCTTAAACCATATCAATTAACCGTTACAACATGTTGATGCCATGTTAGCACCATGTTGATCAAAAGTATTCACTTACAGTCATGAGTTATCAATTAATTTTAAGTATTTATTTGATTATTTTAATTTTTATTTATTTTTTTTAATGTTTGTTTATTTTTGACAGAGAGAGAGGCAGAGAATGAACAGGAGAGGGGCAGAGAGAGAGGGAGACACAGAATCCGAAGCAGGCTCCAGGCTCTGAGCTGTCAGCACAGAGCCCGACGCGGGGCTCGAACTCACGGACTGCGAGATCATGACCTGAGCCGAAGTCGGACGCCCAACCTACTGAGCCACCCAGGCGCCCCTTAATGTCTATTTTTGACAGAGAGAGAGAGAGAGAGAGAGAGAGAGAGAGACAGCATAGGAGAAGCGGGGGAGTGGGGGAGAGAGCTGCAGAGACAGCGGGAGACACAATCTGAAGCAGGCTCCAGGCTCTAGGTTTCAGCATAGAGCCCTACATGGGGCTGGAACTTGTGAATTGTGAGATGTTGACCTGAGCCGCAGTTGGATGCTCAAGTGACTGAGCCACCCAGGTGTCCCTTATCAATTAATTTTATAAGAAAAGTTATTTGTTGTTAATATATACAGATTCTATATTCCTTTATTGTTTAGTTTTTTAAACCTTTAAAATATGGCAATGAGAGAGGATACATAAAATGTTCCTTTATAGTAAATGATAGTATGTGATAGAACCATAGCTAAAACAGTATTTAATGGAAATTGAACAGAAGGAGGGAGAAATCACTGAAGAATAAACCCACCACAGAACACTTCATAGAAAGCATGACATGTGTCTGAACCTCAACATGGGTAAGGCTCTTGGATGGACAAATAAGAAGGTAGAAAGAGGGGCGCCTGGGTGGCTCAGTCGGTTAAGCAGCCGACTTCAGCTCAGGTCATGATCTCGCAGTCCGTGAGTTCGAGCCCCACGTTGGGCTCTGTGCTGACAGCTCAGAGCCTGGAGCCTGCTTTGGATTCTGTGTCTCCCTCTCTCTGACCCTCCCCTGTTCATGTTCTGTCTCTCCCTGTCTCAAAAATAAATAAATGTTAAAAAAATTTTTTTAAAAAGAAGGTAGAAAGCATCCAAATGAGTGAGGGAACAGGTGGAAAGTCAGAGTCCAGGAACAGGAATAAATGTTTTGAATTCAGTTTCACAGTTACTTTTGGCTAGGACTAAATGCATATGTTAGAGAAAAGGGGGTATGTCAAGATCAGGAAATTGATCTAGGTCAAATTATAGAGGGCTTCAAATGTTACTCTAAGCATCATTTTATTGTGTGTCATAAATAATGGATTGCAATAGAATGTAACATGATAAAAAAACACAATTTTTTAAAATAAATCACTCAGGGCTAAACAATATGGACTTGAGAGAGGCAGGCAGAAAAGTAAAGCAATTTGTGCCTTGATCCATAAATGAAACCAAGTCTAAAAGTAGCAACTAGACCATTTGTATGAGGACAAATATTTTTCAATGATGTTAGGAATATAGAAGTAGCCATTATGGTTCTCAGTCCTGCTAGTCCATAAGAAAAATCTGGGTGAAAATGTATATCTGGGATACTATCATTATATGGGAGGATCAGGGAAAGATGGCCTTAAAAGTGACTTTGAAAGCTCAGTCTGTGCGTTGAATGTTTGTCTCTTCTCAAAATTTGTATGTGGAAACCTAATCTCCAGTGTGATAGTATTTGGAAATGGGGCTTTTGGGAGGTAATTAGGTACTGAGGGTGGAGCTTTCATGATGAGATTAGAGCCTTTATAAGAAGAGAGACTAGATAACTTGTTTCCTCTCTATACTCTCCACCATGTGAGAATACAATGACAAGACAGGCCTGGGTGCCTGGGTGGCTCAGTTGGTTAAGCGTCTGGCTTTGGCTCAGGTCATGATTTCATGGTCTGTGAATTCAAGCCCCACATTGGACTCTGTGCTGGTAGCTCAGAGAGACCCTGGAGCCTGCTTCAGATTCTATGTTTCCCTCTCTCTCTGCCCCTCTCCAACTTGCACTCTGTCTCTCTCAAAAATAAACATTAAAAAAAAAAAAACCGAGAAGACAGACACCTGCAAAACAAGTAATGGGCTCTCACCAGGCACTGATCTACCACCACCTTGATTTTGGATTTCCCAACCTTCAGAGCTATAAGAAATGTTGCTGCTTAAGCCACTCAGTCTATGATCATTTATTATCGCAGAACCAAAATGACTGACACTTAGACCTGAAGGTAGATGAAGAGAACAAGAGAAGGAGTTTGGAGAACATTCCAAACAGAAAGAATAGACCATGTAAAGGCCCTGATGTGCTAGGCAAATATAATCAGTTTTCTGGAATTTTCTATAATGTCAAAGAGACTTTGATAAGCAAAATGATTGTAAAGACTAAACTATAGCTGAGCAAACTCGGGCAGAATTATCTTGCTAAGCATGTTTTCTCTTCTGTAAGAATTATGAAATGCATTATAAAGTTGTCAGAATAAAAATAATTTGTATAATTTCACTTAGCATAATACCCTCCAGTTCCATCCATGTAGTTGCAAATGGCAAGATTTCATTCTTTTTGATTGCCGAGTAATACTCCACTGTATATATATATACCACATTTTCTTTATCCATTCATCCATCGATGGACATTTGGCCTCTTTCCATACTTTGGCTATTGTTGATAGTGCTGCTATAAACATGGGGGTGCATGTGTCCCTTCGAAACAGCACACCTGTATCCCTTGGATAAATGCCTAGTTGTGGTAAGTGAAATTAGCAGTCAGAGAAAGACAAAAATCATATGACTTCACTCATATGAGGACTTTAAGAGACAAAACAGATGAACATAAGGGAAGGGAAACAAAAATAATATAAAAACAGGGAGGGGGACAAAACAGAAGAGACTCATAAATATGGAGAACAAACTGAGGGTTGCTGGAGGGGTTGTGGGAGGCGGGATATGCTAAATGGGTAAGGGGCATTAAGGAATCTACTCCCGAAATCATTGCTTCACTATATGCTAATTTGGATGTAAATTTTAAAAAATAAAGTTAAAAATATAATAATTTGTATAAATAGAGTGTTTAAAATCTGAAATCTGTTAATAGGTTAAATGACAATGGCATGACAACAAAGCATGAACCCCAATATTGAAATTATGGAGAGGCAGAAAACTATATCATTTACAAATGAATTCTAAGGCATGTGGCATTTTGACAAGAAACAAAGCCAGCCACTAACCATGATAAAGATCAGATTAGTATGGGAAAGGGCTATTTAGCTGGGGGAAGGTGGGGGGGGGAGTAAACATTTTAATCAAATCCAATACTTTGTTATTGATTTCTCTTTGCCAGACATACCTTGTAGAATACTTATAATGCTTTTGACATTGAGATATCTGACCAAAGCTATTGGATTAGTCAAGGTAAAAGCTCAATTTCTGGTATAGTCTCTTGTATTTCATTTATATGTGATTTATTCCTTTTTCCACAAGAAGGCTATTATTATTGTTAAAATAAGTAAACTGGAATCCCAAAGGGAATCTGATGTCCACTCACACAAAATAGATTTGTAAAGTGTGAGTAGCCGCCAAGAAAAGTACTCAACTACATGAAGATCATGGGTTTCTTCTTTCTTTTTTTTCCCTTTTCTATTGGTTGTTGTTGTTGTTGCAAAGTCAATACCAGTCAGATATTCTGTCCTTTTATGTGTTAGCCAATTCCTTATCCTTGAAGTTTCAAATTACAAAAAGCTCTGTTCCTACATTTCAAATGAGAGTTTTGTTATTCAAAAAAATTTAATGTCATTTACTGCCATTAACTCTGCACCTGCTTATAGTTGTTGGATACTTTTACACAATGTCAAATCTGCAAAGCTTTTTAAACTAAACTCTACTGGGGTGTTTTCTTATTTGGTTCACCAAAGTTAGGACGATTGTCAAAAATATCTTGACAAGCCTTAAATCTGTCTTGTTTAATATTCTCAGTAAGATCTCAGATCAGACTCAGATATCACAGCTTCCCAAATGTTTCAAAATAATGTTCTGGTTAATATTTAATGTAACTACAATAGGTCTTATTGAATTTTGTGTCAATCAAAGACATCAAAACATAGAGAAAAATGAATTTATAGTCATAATAAAATAAAATTAGAATAATTCCTAATAAATACATATCAGACCATTTTTATTTAGTGTCAAAAATGATGGATAGGGAAGAAATGTAAACTATAGGTCTTGAAGTTCTTGCACATTTGGCTTTAGTCTGGAGGTGGTATTTAGTACTCAGACCCCAAGAATGTCAGCACCTGAAAGTCCTCATTCCTATTCCAGTCCCTTTGGTTTTACATCTAAAATCCAGAAGTGCCAAATAAAAAGTTTCAATATTAAATTGTTGTGGGAGAAAGAACTAAGAATGACTCTTTAACTCACTGCAACCTCTTACTATGTTCAACAAAGACTTCTAGTTTTCAAATGCAACAGACATATTTATTGCTTATCTTATTTCTGTCTCTTCTCTCACCAGTCGCTGGGCCTTGGCTGGATCTTCTCGATCAGGGATCTTGCAAGAGAATTAAGCCCTAATGTCCTAATGCACCCTTTGAATATAATACATTAATCTCTCATACATCCAGAGTTGGAGAACTAAGAAAATGTCACTCAAATAATTTTCTCTAGAGCTATCAAGATAGGTTTGCCTAGACTGGGAAAGGTTGGTAGGTCTTATTTATTTTTAACTGAGCCTATTCCAATGGTTTACCTGGTTGTTCTACCATTAGTCTCACCAATTCTTCCTATTCATCTTCCATAGGTTATGATTTGCTTAGGTTTTGTCATTATTTTAAATCAGTAATTAAATGGGATTTTTTTAAAAAAAGATACCTCCTCTGACAAGGATGCCAACCAAATTAAAACAACAGCATATTTAATATGTCACTAAGATCTTTATATTGCTTACCTTGAAATTTATCATTAACCATACTTAAATATGAAAACCTGCTACTGTCATGTCACTGCCTTTATAATGGCTATTGTTATTCTATAATTGTGATGAGCATTTGATAGTTTTTAAAGAGAGCTGAAAATAAACATAATAGCCATGCCATGAGCCAGTTTGCCCATATGGATGCACATTTACAGCAAAGCACATTGTAGATGCAGAATGACAACTCTTGACCTCAGGGCTTATGTTGTCTTTCAAGATGTTACATCCTCTCAATTAGAATGGTTTCATATATATATTATAATTTTATGAGATGAGAACTGTGAGCTTTCCTGATATTTGTGAAGCAACAAAATCTTCTAAAAACTGCAGTAACCTGCCAAGGTTTCCTCTATAATTTAATCAGGCCATCAATCAGCAAGGTTAGGTCATACAAGCTAATATTTCTTCACAGCTTAGATACAGTTGAATGATTTTTCGTTTAACTAGAGGCAAAATGTTAGTTTCTCATGACATTTAGCAGTTCCTGGAGTCATTATTTTGACAGCATCTAGTTGACCTGAGAAACTTCTTGCTTACGAAAACAGTGTTAGGGCAAAATTTGCTTATATAAAAACTCAGGAATAAAAATGACCTCAAAGGTCAATTTTAATCATCTATTAAAAATAAATATGGGCTTCTGAGTAAGATGATGACATAGACCAGGCTTCTAACTTCCCCCACCCTGAGTATATAAGAATGACCAGGACAAGATGAAAACAAAGAACAATGTGCCCTAAGTTTAAAGACTAGGAAACTTGTCATCATAAGCCCAAGATTTCAAAAAAATATTTGCTAAATACACTGGACACCAAATTGGTTAGAAGAATGCATAATGGTCTGGTTTGGAGTTTCCCATTCATAAAAGAACAGCAGCATTAAGAAGTACTTAGGAAAAAAAAAGCCTGGAACACCCCACTAATACCTCTTCAGAGAAGAGAGGGGAATTTATGGGACTAGTTGTCATAATACACAGAAGGTCATTGCAGCAAGGGATGTTTTTCTGGAACAAGTGTCTAAATTACAAACAGAATACCCAGTGGGAGCTCCCTCTAGATCTGAATAAAATAAATCTCAGAAGCAGGCCTTCCTTTTTAGCAAAGGTCTAGGAGAAGCAGAAAGTTTATGAAGCCTTAAGGCTTCATTCTGGAAGGGACATATAAAAATAAGTAGAAAGTCAGCACACTTAGACCATTGCCTTTTTTTCTTCATCTTGTTTTTTATCTTCAATCGTAAGATCTTTGAAACAATGCTAAAAGTCAGAAGAATGGGTCAATTTTAAAGAATCAGAGAATTTTAGAAAAGCCTCTAAAATCTATTCACTTACAAAAAAAAAGGAAGAAAACAATTAGAAAAGTGCTGAATCCTATTTGCCAATGTTCAAGACAACTCAGTATCAAACAGCTTAGCATCTATGAAATTAGAAAAGGTGAGGTACAAAAAATCCGCAATCTATTAAGAGATGGGACATTTCTAAAGATGGGAAATGGGATGATAAACCTAACCAAGGAAGGAATTAGAAACAAGAAATATAATCTCTATATATGATGAGTATGTATTTTTGTTAAATTGAATGTATCAGTTCCACGTGTCCAAATATTTTTCTGTTAATTGGATAAGTACCATGTGTGGCTTACCTATCCAGAAGTGTTTTGTAAGAGGAAGACTGTGACAGCTTCTTAGGTTGGTCAGATAAGCAAGTGTCAGTTTCTTGAACATGCATCAGCAACCAGTTGAAGACTCAAGGGAGCTCAGAGTGGCTGCACCAGAAAAGTGCTTTCGGGGCTGTCTGACTCTTGTATCTCAAGTTGAGGGTTGGCGGGGAGAAGGTGGCTGTAAATTGCTGTATTCTGTCAAGCCTGCTGAGTATGAATCCATGACCCAAAAATATTATATAGGTGGAAAGTGAATATTTGCCTGCTGTTCAACAAGTCAGATTGGAATCAAATCTTGCTGTCTGGTGGAAACAGCAGAATTGCATACAATGACAGCTCTGTGGCAGTGAAATAAGGGATTTTCATATCGGTCCAATAGAGTTCTTTGAGGGTGGGTCCCAACAGTAGCAGTCACAGGCGACATGCATGGATGTGAACTGAAGACCTGGAGAAAAAAGGAGGTATTGGAGGCTGCTTCCTAGTTCTCCAGGGGACTATGAAAATTGACGCTAAACTGGGTTACACATAAGGTACTTAATTGTTTACAGACAAAAAAACCATAATTACAGGTCTCTTCCATACAGTAATGAAAAACATAGTTATCAAATTAAGATCTTCAAAGGAGCTACAGAAATAATTTATAAATGTCAATTAACAAGGTAAAAAAATATAAAAAAATTTTTTCAATATTTATTTATTTTTGAGATACAGAGAGAGACAGAGCATGAGTAGGGAAGAGGCAGAGAGAGAAGGAGACACAGAATCCAAAGCAGGCTCCAGACTCTGAGCTGTCAGCACAGACCCTGACGTGGGGCTCAAACCCACGAACTGTGAGATCCTGCCCTGAGCTGAAGTCTTGGACGCTTAACTGCCTAAGCCACCCAGGCGCCCCCAAAAATAATTTTTTAACTTCACCCCTGAGAGAGGGCAAAGGGATAAATTGGATGAAGTTGATAAAAATAGATGACAAACTTGAAAAATCAAATAGAATACAGGAACAATGCCAGAAACAAAGAACAAAAAGATGAATCAGAAAAAATAATTATTAAAATAATATGAATAAAAATGCCTTGAATTAGACATGAAGATTAGAGTCAACATTTTTATTCAAAATAAAAATAATTACTTATTAATAGTCTTTGAATTAAGAAGTACTATGGGTCAATGCTTGAATAAAATCCAATAATCACCAAGATGTGAACCCCCGCCCCAAAAAGAGAATATATTGAATATATTGGTATAGCAATATCAGCAGTAAACACTATTATCAACTGACCCTAGAGTTTTTTAAACACCTGATATCAAAATAAGTCTTGGCCATTAAGATAAACAATAAAAAAGAAGTTTGATTCAAACCTACAGCTCATGTTTTCCTTAATGGAAAGAAAAATAGTTATGTTCCTTTGTTACATTAAGACTAAAATAAATAGATTAAATGGTGAAATTAATAAAGAAAAAAACACTAAACAGGAGAATAAATGGTGAGGTGAAGGCTTTTACATATATTAGGGCAAAGAGAGAACCATAAGAATAAGTGATTGGTAAATAATGCTACATAAACTTTTAGAAAGATTTAATATTAAACAAGAACAACAAACCGTAAAGGTATTTATCAAATCAAAAACTCCATAAGCAAAAATTTATTTACAGACTAAGTCTGAGAGAATTTTATTCATCATACATATAAAATGGTTATGTTTAACAAGTAAAGCATTCTTATAAAGAAATAAATGTCTTAAAAATAGAAAAAAATATTAAGGAAACTATTCACAAAAGAAGAAATATACAAGAAAAGATCAGTTTCACTAATAATTTCAGTTTTAAGTGTCAATGGCATACTCATTATACATCCAAGATTTTGAAAAAAAAAAGTAAGTCAGAGCTGGCAAGAATAGGTATTCATATACTATGGAAGGGAGTATACATTGGTACAAACAGAATATACATATATGTTCTAATAGTGTGTATGTGTGTGTGTGTTTGTGTGTGTGCATGTGTGTGTGGGGGGGGTGTATTTACTGCAGACATTAAACTGGATTATCTGTTTGGATGAGGACTGTACACAAAAATTATTTCATTATTCTTCTATGTCTAGAATAGTGTTCAAAATATTAAGTATCAATTTAAAATTATCCAATTTGTAGCATTACTTTTATTAAAATATTTTTAGTTTTTAATTTTTAAAAGTTTTTTATAAATATTTTTAAGATGTTTATTTTGAGAGAGAGAGAGAGAGCACACATGCAAGAGCAGGGGAGGGGCAGAGAGAGAGAGAGAGAGAGAGAGAGAGAGAGAGAGAGAGAGAGAGAGAGAGATTCTCAAGCAGGCTCTGTGCTAGCAGCACAGAGCCTGACTCAGGGCTTGATTTTACAACCGTGAGATCACCTGAGCCAAAATCAAGAATCAGATGCTTAACCGACTGAACCACTCAGGCACCCCTAAAATATTTTAAAAATAGAAATGATTAACTTTCATAAGAAGGATATATGTTAAGTCCTCTAAAATTTAATAAAAGTTACTCTCTATTCACCTATCATACCAACAAGTCAGGATTTTGGTAAATGTCATTTGTATATATACCTATAATTGTTTTTTAAAAATACAGCTTTATTGGTATATATTTCATATATCATAAAATTCACCAGCTTATAGGGTGAATTCAATTGCTTGAAATATATTTACAGAGTTGTATAACCACCACCATTTCATTTCAGAACATTTCCATCACATCCCAAAGAAAACCCACATTAATTTGTTACTCCTCATTCTTTCCTCTTTCTAGTTCCTGCTAAGCATTTACCATAATGTTTTCAACATTTGCTCATGCTACACCATATCAGTTCATAGCTACTATTAGTAGCTACTATTAATAGTTCAGTATCAGTAGTTCATAACTATCTATTGCTGAACAAATATTCCATTGTCTGAATATACCATATTTTCTTTATCTGTTCCATCAGTTGATAAACATTTGGATCATTTCCATGTTTTAGTTATCATGAAAAATGCTGCTATAAACATTTACATAGAAGTTTTTTTGTGAACATATGCTTTTAATTTTCTTGGATATAAACCTATAAGGGGAACTGCTTAATCATATAGTAATTGTATACTTAACATTTTGAAAAAGGGCCACACTATTTTTCCAATCTGGCTACAGCATTTATAATCCAGGTAAGCCTAGTGAGACCCATTTCTAATTTCTGATCTCCAGAGCCATACAATAATAAACTTGTGTCATTTTTGCTATGTTACTTAAGTTTGTTACATTTGTGGTAATTTGTTGCAGGAACAATAAAAGACTAATAAAAGACCCAAAATGCATGAAGCAAAGGTGTCAGAATTAATAGAAGAAAGAGACAATACAACAATAACATTTGCAGACTTCAATTCCTCAATTTTAATGGGAGAGAGAATAATTAGAAGAGCAATGGAGGGATATAAAACTTAACACTGTAAGCCAATTAGACCTAACAGACCTCTATCAAAGACTCTACTAAACAAAATCAGAATATACATTCTTCCCACATGTACATCAAACATTCTTCAGGATAACACGTTACTGTTATTCTCAGCAATTATAAAGGAATTAAATCATACAAAGTATGTTCTTTAATTACAGTGGAATTAAGATAGAAAACAATTACAGATGGAAATTTGGGAAATTCACAAATTGGTAGAAATCGAACAGCATATTTTTAATGGGCCAATGGCTCAAAGAAGAAATTTTATAAGGAAAAATCAGAAAATACTTTTACATGAATGAAAGTAAAAATACAACATACTAAAACATATGGAAAACTCCCCATAGCATTCCTTAAAAGGTAATTCATAACTACAAATAATACACTGTAAAGAAGAAAGAATTCAAATGATACCTAATCTGCCACATTAAGAAACTGAAAAGAAGCAAAAGAAACCCAAAGAGAGCAGAAGGAAAGAATAAATATTATAGTGGAAATAAATGAAACAGGAAAAAATATATAGAAAATCAATACTAAAAGTTGGTTCTTTGAAAAAAGCAACAAAATTGACAAATCCTTAGCTATACTGATCAACAAAGAAAGAGAGAAGACTCTAATTATTAACATCAAGAATGAAAGAAAGGGCATTATTACCAAATTTACAGAATTAAAAAGGATTATTTGGGAAACTATGAACAACATGGCAATACAAGTGGCAACAATGTGGCAACAAATTCAATAATCTAGATGAAATGGGCAAATTCCTCAAATTGAATTAGTAATCAACACCTTTCCGCAAAGAAAATCCCAGGATCCTCTGGATTCACTGATGAATTTTCTCAAATTTTTCAAGAATAATTAATATCAACCCTTCACAAATTCTTCCAAAAAATATAAGGAGAGGGAATGCTTCCCAACTCATTCTGTGAGGTCAATGTTGGTCTGATTTCCAAACCAAAGACATCATGAGAAAACTATAATCTATACTTCTTATGAATGTAGATGCAAATATCTTCAACACAATACTAGCAAACTGAATCCAGAAACCTGTTATAAGGGTTATTTATATATCATGACTAAATAAGATTTATTCAAGGAATGCAAAGTTGTTCAGCAAACAAAAGGCAGTTGATGAAAATCACTGTATTGATAAAGGATTAAAAACTACATGAACATTTCAATAGTTGCAGAAAAGTTATTTAAAAAAATCCAATACCCTCTCATGGTAAACACACTCACAGAATTGAGACTAAAGGGAACACCCTAAACCTGATAAATGCATCAACAAAAATCCACAGTTAACATCATACTTAATGGTAAAAGAACACTTTCCCCCTAAGATCAGCAATACGACAAGGACCTTTGCTCTTGCCATGTCTATTCAACATTGTTCTAGAGTTTTAGCTGAACAATTAGATAAGAAAAAGAAATAAAAGCCATCTCTAATGGAAAAGAAAAAGGAAAATTATCTTGCAAGTAGTATGTGAAGATAACATATACAGAAAATTCTAAGAATTCTATCAAAATAATAAAATTAATAAATGAGGTTGCATACTGATGAATATACAAAAATCAACTGCATTTTTAGACCTTGGCACTGAACAATCTGAAAATTAAGAAAGCAATTTCATTTACAATACCATTAAAATGAATAGAATACTTAGGAATAAATTTAACAAAACTACTGTTAAGACCTGTGTCTTAGTTTTCTTTTTATGTGTGCTATAACACATTACCACAAAGTCAGTGGCATAAACTAATGCAAATTTATTATTTTCTAATTCTGGAACTCTAAAATAAGTTTCATTGTCTTGAGGGGAGAATCCCTTTCTTACATCACAGTTTCACATCACTCTTACTCTGACCCCTTCTGCCTTCTTTTTTCACAATTAAAGGAAACTTGTGATTACCTGGGGCCCACCTGGATAATCCAGGATAATTTTCTTTTCTTTAATTTTTTAAAAAATTTTTAATGTTTATTTATTTTTTGAGAGACAGAGAGAGAGAGAGAGAGAGACAGACAGAGAGATGGGCAGGGGGAGGGGCAGAGAGAGAGAGGGAGACACAGAATCTGAAACATGCTCCAGGCTCTGATCTGTCAGCACAGAGCTTGACATAGGGCTCAAACTCAGGAACTGTGAGATCATGACCTGAGCAGAAGTCGGATGCTTAACCAACTCAGCCACCCAGGCGCCCCCAGGATAATTTTCATATCTTAATGTCAACTGATTAGAAATGTTAATTTCATCTGCAATCTTATTTTAAAAGTCTATTCATTCATTTTTAGGGAGGAGGGACAGAAAGAGGGAGAGAGAGAATCCCAAGCAGGCTCCGCACTAAGAGCATGGAGCCTAACTGACGTGGAATTCAATCACATGAACTGTGGGATCATGACCTGAGCCAAAATCAAACGTTGGATGCTCATCTGACTGAGCGACTCTGGCACCCCTCATCTGCAATTTTAATTTGTAATAGAACATACTTACTGGTTCTGTTCATAGTCTTGCTTCTTTTCATATTTTCTACTTTTGGTGATCATTGAAAACCTGACATTTAAAGTAATATGGAAAGTCTGGAAATCAGACTTCCTCCTCTTCAGTGTCAGCCAATGCTGCTGTTTGTTATTGTTATTTGTATTTCTTAGTGATGTTCCTGAAATAATTCAAAAAAGTGAGTATTCTTTGTTGTGTGTGGACATAGACATCTGCTTTTTTAGCTAATTATTGGACAGGTCCTGGTTCAATGTCTTGATTCAATAAGTCATCCAGTCTTTGGTTAGTGGCTCTGCATGCATGTTGGGGCACATGCTCAACATCGTGGAAGTTTACAACTCAACCTTTGCTTTTGCTTCCTTCTTGAACAACAAGGTCAGTCAGAGGTGAGAGATTAGATCATCCTCAATTCTTTTCTAGGCCCACCCCCTCCAAATCCATGAGTCTTTTGATATTCCTAGAATATGGCAGTGTTTCAAAGCCCCCATGGGGTATTTAATTTCCTACTTTTCTGTTTAAGAATTTTGGTCATCCTCTGAAAGAGAATGAAATTTTGCCATTTGCAACAATGTGGATGGAACTAGAGGGTATTATGCTAACTGAAATAAGTCAGAGAAGGACAGATATCATATGATTTCACTCATATGTGGAATATGAGAAAATCAACAGATGAACATAGGGGAAGGGAAGGAAAAATAAGTTAAAAACAGAGGGGGAAGCAAACCATAAGAGACTATAAAATACAGAGAACAAACTGAGGGTTGTTGGAGGGGGGCAATGATGGGTTGATGGGTTAAATGGGTGACAGGCATTAAGGAGGATACTTTTCAGGATGAGCACTGGGTGTCATATGTAAGAGATGACTCACTGATTTCAACTTCTGAAGCCAAGACTACACTGTATGTTAACTAAGAATATAAATTAAAAAAAAAAAGAATTTTGGTCTTCCTCTTGTTTGCCTAACTGTTATTGCTGCCTCTGGCAGCTGCAATATTAAACACATACCACTAATTGTTTGTTACAAATGCTCTGTCAGATGGCCCATTCATACAAAATAAGTTCTGACTCAGGTCAAGTAAAAACAAGCGCTGCAAATAGGTATTTCTAAGCGGCTTCTAGAAAGTACAAATAGTGACATTTATCTGAGAATGGGGCTTTCAAATCCGCAAATTTGTTTTGCTCCTCTACTTGATGGTACTGGTTTTCAATGCACCATGATTTTGAGGCAGTTTATTTTCATGGCCACTACAGAACTGGGGAGAGAGGAATAGGAAGGGGGTAATTTTTCTCCAATAAACAATCCTTGGGTGGCTGCAAGGCTTTGATCAACTTCTAAAAAAAATATTGATTGTGACAATTTTTTATCATCTCTGCTTTTACGGAAGAGGAAATTTTTGAAGGCTCTTATTCTGCCATTCGAGATGTGCTTCCCCTTTTGACTGGGCTTTTGAATACTTATAGTATTGCTCAGACTTTCTTTTTTCCCTGCTAGAAAGAGGTAGAGAGGCCAATAGACCTGGAGACAATATTGGTTTCAGAAAAAACAGACCTGGGCAAAACTCTGCCCAATAACACCAACAATACTAGTGTTACCAAATGTCTATTCTGAGCCCAGGACAGTTAAATGTTTTACATAAATTTTCTCATGCAGCCTTCATAACAATCTAATGAGGTAGGTTATCCCCATTTCCAAATGAGCAACTAGACTATCAGAAATAAAATAAAATGACATGGCTGTTTTTTGTTTTTTGTTTTATTTTTGTCACACCCATACTTAAAAGCAAGTCTGACTTTAGCAGGTACTTCTGTAGAACCACATCTTACCATTTGCCTGAGGAGGGCCCTTGGGCAGAGTCTCCAACTTTTCACTGAGCTGTTGAGACTATTGGAAATTTATTTTCCAACACTTTTCTCTACAGTGATCACATATTACTTTTAAAATTAATAAAAAAATTAAATAAGTATTCTATTACTGTCAAAGATTATCCCCTTCACACAAAGATGACTATATTAAGAAGAAAAGCATTATATAGACCTCTTCAAAGAATATAAAGTAAACCATTATCATTTAACAGGTATATCTCAAACTTATCTTGGTAAAAATCTACTGAGGTTTCCAGATGATCAAAGTATCTATCTCTAAAACTCAGAAAGAAACAGGACATTACAATCTTATGGAAATTGTACATCAACCTCTTCATTATGCTTTCAAATTTGAACTCTTGGCTTCATGCTTACAGCAAATAAAAAGGTTACTCATGCTTCTGTTTTTTTTAATAACTAAATGATATACTTGTCAAGGAGCTTTCATACTATGGTTTTAGCCACTATATAAATACATGAATAGATAGCTTATATGGGGAAGAAAGAGTATGAGGGATTTTTTAGAGGCCTATTTATTCACAATTCATAAATCAGCTTATTAGGGTAAAAGTTATGTTTAACAGGATGCTGTCAGGTTTATTTCTGCTTCAGGCAATTAGGTCAGGAAAAAAATGCAGCACTTTGAAACTGTTTAAACCACTAATCCTAAATACTTTCATTTTACAGAGATATTTGGGAAGATACATGCTGCTTCATGTAATAAGCTGTGAATACAAAAGAAAATGCAACCCCAAGCATCAGAGAATTGGACATTGTATTTACACTCAAACTATCTTCTTGCCATTGAGCAGTTCTCTGGTATAGGAAAAAAGTAAATAGTATATAATAAGGTAGTGTAGTGTGTGTTTTATTGATCTAATAATATTAACCTGGAGATTTATATGCAACTCTGTGCTTCAGTTACCCAAAGCTTGTCTAAATGGACCAACAATAATAAAACATGCCTGTGGATACAGGAGGTTCAACACTATACACTTTACATTTCTCAAAAAAACAAACTAAAAAAAAAGCTACTTTAAAAAGCATTTTGGGGCGCCTGGGTGGCTCAGTCGGTTGAGCGTCCGACTTCGGCTCAGGTCATGATCTCACGGTCTGTGGGTTCGAGCCCCGCGTCAGGCTCTGTGCTGACAGCTCAGAGCCTGGAGCCTATTTCAGATTCTGTGTCTCCCTCTCTCTCTGCCCCTCCCCTGTTCACGCTCTGTCTCTCTCTGTCTCAAAAATAAATAAACGTTAAAAAAAAATTAAAAGCATTTTTCGGGTTTTCTAGTGAAAAAAAATCCTCCTAAAACATAATCTAAAATGAAAAAAAAAATTAGAAATATGCAGAATTCTCTCTCTTCTTTAAAAACAAAACGTGGTAAGTTTATTGGTGTGAGTTTAAAAAAAAACTTATGCTTTTCAAGGGCTAAGAATAGATATATAACATACATTTCACATTAATTGTACTTATTTTTCAATTTATAACTGTTTTGATGTTTAACTTGGCAAGAACTTCAGATATCATCTTATCAACTGATAAAATATGGTTTAACAGCATTTTTCTAAGGGGTTTGGTGGGACCTAGACATCACAATACATTCTTCCTTTTTTATCCCATTGTGTTTAAGGCTACCAAGTTTATAAAAGGTTTTGGGGCACCTGGGTGGCTCAGTCGGTTGAGCCTCTGACTTTGGCTCAGGTCATGATCTCACAGTTTGTGGGTTCAAGCCTCACATCAGGCTCTGTGCTGACCGCTTGCTCAGAGCCTGGAGCCTGCTTCAGATTCTGTCTCCTTCTCTCTCTGCCCTCCCACGCTCATGTTTTGTCTCACTCTGTTTCTCAAAAATAAATAAATGTAAAAAAAAATTTTTTTAATGTTTTGAGTTATCTCTAAGTTCTCAAAATACCTATCAGTGGATAAAAATAATAATGGGTAACATTTATTGAACATATGTATATCAGGCAATAGTATTTTTGTTTTTAATACAGCATTAACCTTCACCATCAACCTACAAAGTAGGTATTATTATGCCCATTTCACAGATGAGAAAACTGACAGGACTAGCAAAGATGAAGCTCGGATTCTAACATGGACAACCTGAAACTGATTCCATGTGTTAGAGGTTTAGAGTAGGACATCTACCTTGCACTGGAGTATGCTTACAGTTTCTACTTTGTGGCATTGTATATTTCACTCTTTCAACAGTGCAAAGGCAACACCAATGCACATTCTCGGCATTGCTCCACTCATTCACCATTTTCTGTGACTGATGAATTTCTTGCTAAGCTGGTTCATTTGTCTATCCTGTAAATGCATAGGGTACTTTACCTTGCCAATGTATGATTGCCATTTAGTGGTAGATATGTAATAAAAGCCAGTTCTACAGTGATTAGTTACCCACGCAATTCCTAAAAATTGCTTTGATACACAAACCCTACTAAGGAACTTAGGAACTTAGATGCAAAAAAAAATCAATTCTACTATAAACAACTTATGGTAATGATCAGTTGTGTGTATAGTATTATTTTGAAACAAAATAGCCTTTGGGAGATTGGTCTTCTATGACAAGAGTTTTTAAATGCCATCAGTTGTATAGTCTGTATAATATTGGTCCAATGCCTATAATTAAAAGTTCTCCACGGGTGCCTAGGTGGCTCACTTGGTTAAGTGTCTGAATCTTAATTTTGGCAGGTCATGATCTCATGGTTAGTGAGATCGAGGCCCATGTTGGGCTTTGTTTGTGCTGACAGAGCAGAATGAATAAATAAACATTAAAATAAAAAGCTTCCCACATACATTATTTTTGTGAGTTACAAATATGCTAGAAAATGTTAGCGTTCAAACAGTTTTAATAAAAAATAATCATTATCATTAAAGAAAAGAAAAATACGTGGTTAACATTTATTGAGAATAAACACCAACTGAAAAAGTAACTCAGTTTGCACAGATATGAGAGAGCCTGGGCAGGCCTTGCTCCTATGGTGATTTTAGGTATTTCAGGTATTTTTGCCTTTTGATTTTATGTTCCCCACTTTGCCCTAACACCTGTAAGCACTCATTCCTCTTTCGATCCATCTAACTCCATGGCATCCAGGTTCTACATTTACCCACCATATCGTCTTAGTTTCCCATCTGTTCAGTTGTTCAAAATTCATTCTCGTCAATTTCAAGCATGGGACTTAACAACATTTTCAAACATTAAGTATAGATGGTAGATTTTTATGTAACCATTTTAAAGTATTCTTTAATATTTATCTACTATGATAATTTATACTATAATGTCCTCATAGTTGTATCACTTACTTTTTCCATACTTTTCAAGTACAATTGTATACTGCTTTTGAAAAAACATCTGGCTGAATTCCATTTTCTACTTTCTTTTGAAAAGTTTTGCATCTATGATTGTGAAATGGGCCTATAGTTATGGTGGGGGTAACTACATTTGTTCGGTTTAGAATCAGGCTTTTGCTATTTTTTTTTTTTTTTTTTTTTTAAAGTGATAATTCTTTTAGTTTCTTTTTTTTTTTTTTTTTTTCAACGTTTTTTATTTATTTTTGGGACAGAGAGAGACAGAGCATGAACGGGGGAGGGGCAGAGAGAGAAGGAGACACAGAATCGGAAACAGGCTCCAGGCTCCGAGCCATCAGCCCAGAGCCTGACGCGGGGCTCGAACTCACAGACCGCGAGATCGTGACCTGGCTGAAGTCGGACGCCCAACCGACTGCGCCACCCAGGCGCCCCTGCTATATTTTTAAAACCAGGAATAAAATTTCCTAACTTTCCTTGTTTTAAAAAAATTCATTGAACCTAAAAATTAAATGATTTTTTTAAAAATATAGTTTTTAAAACTCAGCCTTTAATGAAACTGCTCAAGATGGTAATGCAAGGTAGAATTTCCAAACTGTTTTTTTCTACTGTTATTAATCTCTTCTGGGTTTCTATTTAATCTTGATTCAGTGTTGGTAATATTTATTTTTGTAGCAATCTATTATTTTATAAAAATTTCCAAACATGTATATATTTTTTTGTCTTTGTGGCTTTAACTCCTTCTGAATCACTAAAGCTTATATTTGTTTCCCCACTTTTATTTTTCCAGCAGTTTTGTGAGGTATCTACTTCTATTATAATAGTTTCTTATTTTATTTTTCCTCAAAAAGCCTTTTAGATTAAAACATATTTACTCTTTTTATTCTAATTTAATTTATATTTTTCATTTAGTCATTCTGTTCTTTTCTACATTTTGTTGACCAGTTGTACTTTTTAATTTGAATACATAATTCACTTTTTTTTCAGTGTGTGTGTGTGTGTGTGTGTGTGTGTGTGTGTATGTATTAAACCATTTAATAAAGCATTTAAAGCTATGAATGTTACTCTGAATACAGCTTTGGTTACATCTCAGACATTTGATAAGTATTGTGGTAGAGATAGTTTACCAACTAGGTAATGACAGTTTAGAGTTCCTCTGTGATCCAGTATTCATTTATTTACTTTTTAATAATGCAGGTTTCATTTTGTTTTATTTATTTTTATTATTGAGTTTTATTTAAAAGTTATAGATTTCATAATTTCTATTCTGAAGAACTCATTTATACTAAATTTTTGGCGTAAGATTTATACATTAAAAAACTCTAATAATAAATGATTTCAAAAATCTATGTTTTCTCTTTACAGTTAAAAAACACTATTTTATTAATTCATCTAATTCAATTGTTAATTTTGTTTACTTGACAGATTAAAAACTGACAGAGATACTCTGAAGTCTTTGACTCTGATGACTATGGTTTTGTCAATGTCTTCTTGTATTTATGAGATATTTTGTTTTATGCATTTCCACATCATATTATCTGAATCCTCAAGTGAGAAGTTATCTTCACTATTTTTCACCTGTCAATCCTTCTTTGCCTGATATTAATATTACTTTGCCTGTTGTATTTGTTGTTTATGCACTGAAGTGGTCTGCTATGGCAAAGGAAATAGGACAACAAAGATTCATTTGGGTAAGTCAGGATATACCACTGTCATATTAAGTAAGATTGACCCCCAAAAGAAATTTGGGTTATGTTAATGTGGAAGACGAGACAGTATATTTAATTTCATAGTAATCAGGAACACATCCAGCTGGAAGTTACAGAAAGTACTCAACTAGGAACAACCACAATTAAAAATAAAATAAAGAAAATATACACGTTTCTTTTTCTGTGTGAAGAGCATGGGACTTAGACAGATGTCAGTATATAGTTTATCCACTCTGAACCTCTTCCAAGGAAACAGAATAAGCTGATCACAAAGATGGGCTCTGAGAAGGATTGTAATTGCATTCATTAATGAAAGATATAACTACATATTAAAGTATCATATTTGAATCAAATTTATTTTAATTTTTTAATTGCAGATTAGTACATAGAGAAATAGAAAAAAATATTATCTTCAACAGTAAACTATTTTTTTACTGGCCAGTTACCTAAGCCAAAATAAAAATAAAATGTCACAAATTTAAATTTCAGAAAGTATAAATTTCAACAAATTTTAAAACATAAACATTGTATATATGTATAATATATGTATATACATATATACATATGATCTTCAATGTTGATTTGCATACATTAAACATTATAAGGTTTTGAGGTTTTAAACATAAACTCTTTATGAATTGAACTCTACCCTAAATATAAAAGAGTTTTTTTTTCTTGTTGTTTCTGGTAAACATTTATTATTTTTCATTAATTCTACAAAAAGAACACTTGCTATTCAGTGTCTCTCACTTAAAAACATTTAAGGTGAAATGTATTTTTTCCTCATTATTTTTACCCTATGCACTAGAAAAAAGCAAACAGTGTAGCTACATTTTACTACAATTCTGCCAAAGAAAGTACTGAATGTAAATTCATATTATGAGTGAATAATGATGTATTTCACCTCATTTTAATTTCAGTAATTGAGTGGGAAAACAGGAACATCTATCTATTAAGAGGACCTTGTGCTGGTCAAGCACTAATGAGAAAATGTCTGAGTCACTTGTTGTCATGGTAACAGGGCATTATGGAAATCTGATTAGCATGCCCAGCATGCTACATAAGTGATAGACTATACCTCTAACTGTATTGTCTCTGCTTGCAAGATGGGCTTTATATTCCTAAAAGGTGAGGGGTGGCATGGATCTGTTTATCTGTATATCAAATATGAATGGCACTACATATTTCAAAATTAAGTTCAAATACTTAGTATTAAACATAAATTACACTTTGAGAAGATTCTCAAAAATCAAAATAAATCAGCTCACTTTTCTCATTAACTCACAAATTTCTCAACAATTTCGTTTATTTTTATTTCAATCGAATTTTATTAGCTTTCATATGAAGGATAAGACAAAGATAATTAAAAAAAGAGAGAATTTTGTGAAAAAATGAAAATAAATGAACAGAGGTCCTCCTAAGAACAAAATTTCCCAATGGAATGGTGTAGAAATTGTACCAAGAACTATGAGTCTCCAAGAGTACCTAGACCAGAGATTGTTAGGGTCAGATGGAACAGCGTTTACAAATGTTAAGCGTAATGATGAACAAGAGAACATGGTCAGTCCTGGGACTAGGAGTTGCCCCAGGAACAAGTGTGGGCAGAGCTTTCTACCACTAGAAATACTGCATCTAAGTGTTTAACAAAATCTTTATCTCTGTTCCCTTGGCCTCTGGGCCAAAATTCAGTGAATTCAGAAATTATAGGGCTCGATGCTTTCTTCTCTTTAATATGTTGAGTGTCATTAAATTTTCAAAGAAATTGATCATTGCCTTCTGATTCTTTTTGGTAGATAACTTAATTCTAAGAGGAAAACCTAAAGATTACCAGAAGCAAAGTAAACACTGGTGTGCATTCTTGACTAGATCCATGTGTCTTGTCAGAGCTTGCGTGTACGAGAAGCATTAATAATGCTTGTCCTGGGAAACTTACCATTTTTGTTAAGTGCATCAGCATGTGGACTAAGTTTTACATGATCCAAATATCAAAAACAATCAATCTAAAGTCAATATAATGAAAGCCCAAGAGCATTTCTCTACATGTCTCAAAATTCAGTGGAAGGTGTCGGGTTGCAGAGAGAAAAGTACAAAGGCAGCAGACTATAAACTTTCATTTATACGAGATGACTAAGTCCTAGATATCTATCCTACAGCAGAGGCTATAGTTAACAATATCGTGTCATATACTTAAAAAGAGGGTATACATTACATGAATTATTTTATAATAAATACTAATAATAGCGCAGATAGGAGGAAACTTTTGGAGATGATAGATTATGTTTATGGCATAGATTGTGGTGGTGATTTCAAAGATGTATATTTATCTTCAAACTTACCAAGTTGCTTACATTAACTTTGTACATTTTTTTTTTGTATGTCATTCATACTTAAATAAAGTAGTTAAAAGAAAAAAAAAAAACAGGAGAGTGATAGAAGCAGAGTAAACAAGTGCATTCCTAGAGAGAGTAGACAGGTTCAGGGAATTGTGTGCACTGACCTGGGATGGAAGCAACAGTCAGAAAGCCAGTCAGTGTGGCCAAATCCTGTGAGAAGCACGTTGCCTTTGGGTAGTCCCACCACCTTCCAGAGGCGGTCCTCCCCACAGGAGATTAGGATGTCTTTGCAGGGGTGCATGACGATGCTGCACAGGGAGAGATAAGAGAAGAGAGTTATGAGGCGATAACAGCAAACTGTTCCACATTTTGAATAAACAAAACAACAGTAGATAAACAACAACAAACAATCGCATTTCAGCAAAGCAGGACCACAGGACTGCTCACAGAGTACTATTTCAGAAGTCAAAAGAGCCAGGTTCCACCTCTTGGTGATGGCTCTCACGATCACCATCAACCTAACAAACTTCACTGGATCTCAGATTCCTCGTTTGTAAAATAAGATGATTGGTTTAGATGATGTTCCTGTCTTAATCCTGACTTGAACATAATAATTCTGATTTTTCTTTTATGGAGGAAAAGTTATGCCAATGATAATTTGGCGTTAGGATATTTGAACCAGTAGGCATGCTTATTATAGAAAATCAAGAATCTTTTCAGACTACAGTGTATCTTAAATCAGACATTATCCAGGAAGAGATCATGAATCATAACCACATTATCACAGCTCTATAACGAATACTATAAATGAAACATTAACTCCATGGCCCACTATCTACACAAAGCAAAGAAGCTCAAATCCTGTGTTAATATGCCACTTAAATTGGCTTCAGTCAATGCACAGTACACAAATTACGGTAATGAATTCAGGATGCATAAGGCAATTCCCACTCTATAAAGGCATAGAGGGAAATGAGAAAGAAGTATGTAAAATTAATGATTAACACATTAAGCAGTATTATTTGAACTGGGCTATGATCATTGTGGCTATTTAAATATTGGAGTTAAACCATTCTAAAATCAAGAGTCTACAAGGTTAATGCCTGATATTTTATCTATGGCAATGTTTTAATCTTATTTATATAGAGTTTCATCTATGCTTTACAATGTAATAGGAACAAATGTGCCCAATGTTAAGCACCTATTAAAATTTTAGCCAATATATTACCAACAAATTGTTCAATTTCAACATAGTCATCTCAAATCAAAGACATAATTCATTTACTTGCCTATATAGTGAAATAAAACAAAAAACGACTTTAAAAAATAAAAATTACACATTCACTCCTCCCACAGTCCATTCTATGAATGGTCATGTTTCTCTCTTCTGCAATGTAGACTTTAGGAAATTGCTTTCCTAATGACATCATGGTCTCAGTCCACACCTACCATCATTAACTCCAGGGCTTACATGAGAGCAAAACATTCCTCATCATAGATCCCTTCCAGTAATACGATTAAAATCCCAGAATTTGAGGCTGGAAACTTATGTTCTCACATTAGATCTATATAGTTTTGGAAATCTGCTGGGGTCAGTCAATGTTGGAAATAATCAACTTACAGGCATGTAAGCACTATGACCAGGACCCTCTTTCTAGTGAGACCCTATTTTTCCCCAGCATTCTGTTGCTCAAAATAAACACAAAAGGGAAATTAGCCATTTTGCAATTCATCACAATGTTAGTTTGTGACTTTCAGAAGACCAACTCAGGAAAGGAATTTATTACAGCTCAAATGGGGTAGAGGATACATTTATAGAACTTAATTAGAAGAAAAATATGATGAGAGGTAAAAAAAGGCCAGATTGAAATAAATTCTATATTCAAACACACAGAAGAAGGAAAACCAAATCCTTGAAGCTACTGAGTATGATATATGTTGGCTCACAGTTTTCCTGGCAGACACATGCACACTTGACTAGATGATAAATTACCCTCTTTAAGTAAGATAACTAAAATCACTGATGTCTTTACAGACTTTGAAAGATAAGTTTCCAAAATGACTTTTGTGAGGGGAGTTATTTGTAGAAGTTAAGGAAAAAAATATAAACAAACTCATTGGTAGCTAATCAGTCTTGAAAGTGTTTTTTTCCAGGCTCTTCCTGATCTCTTCTAATTTGGGGCCTCCTCCAAACCATCTATAACATCCACTTCTACTTCACATGGTCTTATCCTAGTTATCACACTCTCAGGCTTCTTTGTTCATGTAATTCTTTTCTAACACGGACTCTTTTTTTTTTTTTTTAATATCTCTATCTATAAATGAGTTTTCTTATAATCATTCTGGACAAATTTCAGTCAAGAAACTAATATTTTATTATTTAAAGAATATATTTTAATTCATTCATGAAAGAGTTTTTAAGTGAAGAGAACTATACCCAGCATATACAGAAGAGAATGCTTTCATCACAACCAATCAATCAATACTTGTTATTGAATTAGTCACTGAATAAGTATACCAGCAAATACTGGGTCATAGTGATAAAGACCCCCTATGAAAATTAGCAAATCCCAATTCAGATCACTCCATATGGGAGAAGATCAAGATTGGGAACACAAGTTAAGGGCCATGGACCAGAAATATTTCCCAAGGTACCTAAGTTCAGTGTTATTGTCAACTCTGCAGTGAGGCACTGGTATCTGAAATCTTCCTCCTCTTCCTCTTCATTGTCAATTAAAAGCAATGATATCTAGTATTGTTTGAAAATTGAACATACACCAGAAATGGTATGTTTTTGTATCCTTACAAGTTCAATGAAAGTTCAGGAGAGGAGTGGTTTAGGTCTGTCCATTTGCTGTATACTTGCTGTATACTCAAACCCAACAATGGCTGGTACAAAGTAGCTACTCAATAAATGCTTGTCAAGTATCTGAGTTATTAACAATTAGTTTTGTTATTTTGTGACTAAGTAAACAGAGATTGGGATATTATATAAATTGCTTAAGTTCACATGTGGTAATGGATGGAGGCTGACTTTGAACTCAGGACAGCCTCACTTTGGAGCTCATGATTTTAGCTACTTCTACCTAGTATCAGTCTTTCATAGTTTATTATTTATATGTGTATATTATAAACATCGATAAATTCTCATTATAGAGATTGGAGATATTATTATTTCACATAAATGCTTAAGTTATTTAGTCCCTATTAATAGAATTGAAGAACACATCTAGGAATTATCAATGTATATATCAGAGCTGGGTACCACTTAACCTCTCAGTGTCTTTTTTTTTTTTTGTTATGTTTTTTTAGTTTTGAGAGAGAGAGAAAGCTAGAAAGCAAGTAGGGGGGGCAGAGAGAAAGGGAGACACAGAATCTGAAGCAGACTCCAGGCTCTGAGGTGTCAGCACTGAGCTTGATGCAGGGCTTAAACCCATGAACTGTGAGATCATTTCCTGAGCCAACGTTCGATGCTTACTGACTGAGACACCCAGGTGCCCCTTGACCTCTGAGTGTCTTAAAGGCTGTAGTGGACCCCACCCTTTACAACTAAAGTGCTCTGCTGCTGTAGGGAAAACCAGGTGAGTAGCATTCGCTAACTTCCTGTCTGCATAAAGCTTCTGTGCTGATTAATTGTATGTTGCACTTAATAAGATCTTTCTGAAAGATCTTATTCTCTGGTGTTAATTTTATGAGCCTTGTATGTACTTCAAGGTTTCAGAGGGCACAGAATTTTTATCCACCTATTTCCATAAGCACTCCGTAAAGGAAAATGTAGAAGGATATTTAGTAAGCGTTGATTCCATAGACTTTTATTTCACTGAGAATTTCCCCAGTATATTCAGGCCTCAGCTTTTATCATTTTGCTTATCTCTGAATCAGTCTTTTCAGGAAGTTGAAGAATAGGAGAAATAATGAACACTTTATAGGAGTAGGTTCCTGATTAGAAACTTACAAACATTAACTCACTTAATGGTCATAATATCCCTGTGAGTTAGGTCTACTATTATACCCATCTTGCAGATTGTAGAACTGGGGCACATACAGGTTAAGTGATCTGCTTAAGGTCATGAAGCCAGCAAGTGACAGAGTGAGGACATGCATATGAACAGAATGTCTCCAGAGTCCAAGTCTCTCAGTAGAGTGAGCTCAGAACCTCAGCTGCCTTTTCCTTTTTTGATGACAACAGAAGCAGAAACCATGGCATAGAGTATTTAAGAGTGTGGGCTCCAGAGTAAGATGTGAGTTTGAACTCTTACTCCAGTGTTTACTTGCTAGGCATCTTTAGATAAATCACTTCACTAGCCTTTTCCTCAGCTTCCTCATCTGAAAAATGGGAAGAATATGATACAGACCTCAGAGGTTTTTTTGAGAATTAAATAAGTAAATACATGTACAGGACTTAGAGTAGTGGTAAAAAAGTAATGAAACCTTAGTGAACGTTACCACAGCACAGAGTCACTGAGGCCAGCATGCCTAGCTTGAATATTGGCCTACAACTTAATAGCTAATTACTTTGTATAACTTCTCAGCCTCAGTTTCCATATTTGTGAAAAGGAAAAATAAAACTCATTCATAGAGGTGTTGTGAGGAGAAAAGAAGCTGGTATATGTAAAGTGGTTGAAACAATATCTGAACATAGTTGGCTGTCCATAAATGTTAGCTATTATATTATTCAACACCACTGAATTTCATTGTAACCTGGCCCTCCGTGCAGTTAACTTCTATAAACGATACATGCTTCTTTTAAAGAACATGGGTAGTAAATTTAATACTTCAAATTGTAGATATTTAGAGATAAATGATGTTTCCATGTGGTTTGACAGACATTGGTCACTGCTGGGCTTTATTTGATGTCGAATCGTCTGGTAAAAAGGCAGGTCCCAAACATAATACTTTCACAGGTAAACCTAAAGAAGTTCTGTGGTTGTTTATTTTATGATATGATTTTAAGAAATGCATTGAGGGAAACAGTGGACAGTATGTATACGCTGCCTCCTATTCCTGTCATGTATACAACTGAGACAAAGTAGTTGTGGACCATCGAGCAAAGCCTCTGCTAGGTCATAGACCTCCTGAGATGAGAACAGCACAGTTCCTCTCCCCAAGTTCGGTCCACAAATAGAGGTGTCCCTCTTGTAACCATAAAATGACTTTGCTTCTCAAAGATGTCTTCCTGAAGTTCTAATTAATAAGAATAATGAGCTCTTACTGAATATCTTCCTGGCACCTGCCCTAAGTGCCACAAAGTCATTTTACTTTAAACTTTGAATATAAGCTTTCTGCTTCCCTTTAACTTACTATTAATTATAATTACAAGATTCAAAGACAAAGGCCCTGTCATCTCATTCCCAAGTTAATAAGCTTGTGACTAGGGTGGAAATAGTACAGGAAAACATCTTAGGGATTTAAAAAAAGAAAATGTGGATGAATGCTAGTTCTGCTTCTTTATCAAGTCATGTCCTGATGAAGCATCCATAAAATGTTTTGTTAAACAATACCCCAGGCAAGTTACATAAACTATTATGTTCTATGAGAGATTTTTATTTTACAAAAGGACATATTCCTTATAATAGACCACATGATATATACTTCAAAAGCTCTCCTCTCTAATTGAAATTGCTCTTTCCAGTAGTGGCATTACACAAGAATATTTTGGAAGGAATATGTGTAGGTGTATGGCGAACACTATTAATTATCAGTAGAGTCAGTGACATAAGCACCGCTGTTAGACTTTTCAAAGAGAAGAATACTAATCCAAAAAAAAAGATTGTCACAAGAAAGACTAATTAGATACCCCTGTCTTCACTTTGGGTTATTCAGCATTGTAAATGTTTCCTTCACTTCAGTTCACAGGCTCTAATTATTTCCAACACAGAAGATGCACAGTAGTTTGAAAATGAATCGATATCAAAATGTGTGCCCCATAAACTTTAGGTGACCACTTAGCTACTTATCCTTGGTGACAGCACACCCTCACACATAACATATGTTTTTATCCAGCTTACCCAGACAAGTATATATAAAAGACTTGTCTCCTTGCTTAGCTAATAATTGCATCTTATAATTGGATATGCATCGAGATTTACAAAGCACTCTAACATGCGACTTTTTTTCATTATTTCGACAAATATGTATCATGAGCCTATGATGCAGTATGCAAAACAGACAGGGGCATCACCCTCATCATTTCACTCATTTACATATGAATGGAGGGAAACAAATAGCAGCAATACAATAACTGAACAAAATGATTCAAGTATAAGAAAAACACAAAGTGATGTGGCAATGATTGAGGGGGTGTGTTATTTTTGATGAAGTGGTTAGGGGAGTCCTCCTTGAAGATATGACATGCTAGCTAACATCAGAATGGCAAGAAGGAAGAAGCATCTTTAGGATGATATAGGGGCAGGTGATTTCAGGTACAGGTGACTGCGCATGTAAAAGCACAATGGCTAAAAGAAATTGGTGTACTCAAGGGAAAGAAGACCAGGGGGACTGCTGGAGCAGGCAAGGAGGGCTGTGTTGAGGATGGATGAGGAACCGTAGAAAGACAAAGACCAGATCATGTAGGGCATCATAGGTTGAGAAAAGAAGACCGAAATTTATCACAAGATCATTTAAGTAGGAGAATGGTATATAAATGGTAAGTATTTAAAAGATCTCTAGCTGCTACATGGAAAATGAGAAAGTGCAGAGCAAGAGAAGAAACCAAGACATTTAGCTAGAGCTGTACAGCAGTAACCTAAGAATAATGGCTGTAAATCCATTTAACATATAGCTTCTCATTACTATGACAGATGTCACTTTAGCTTACTAAGATTTTCATCATTGTCTTTAGGAAGTGTCAGCTCAAAGTTGTTCTCACCAATAAAAAATATTAAATAAATTAAGTGTACTTTAAAAAGTGCCAAAGTAAAATGGAATACAACTCATAAAACATAGGTATGCACAAAACAAAATAATTAGAAATCTGTCAAAATAAGGTATCAGGTCACATTCATTTTTAGAATTCAATGAAGGAAATGTGAAGTATTAAATATTAATACTTCTCTGTCACTTTAAATTTAAAAATTGTGATACTACAGATTTTATTCAAAGCTAAGTAGGATTTATATTGTCAAGATCTGGAAAGTAGCACTTCCTTTTATTTTTACTAAATAGGTGGGCATTGTCACAGTTTACAGACTTATTAATAATGCCCTGAATGGTAGTCAGAAAGGCTAACCTCTCCTTTTTATTTTAATTTTTTGTTCGATGTTCTTGCAAACATTGTATATTCATTATATTTACAGTAAATTTGGAGTAAATAGTTTTTTCTTTGTCCTGCTATCTGGCTGGTAATGCTAATCCAACCATCAACAGGTGAGGCAAGGAAGACTGGATGTGTGTTCAGGGTCATCAGTGGGGAAAGGCCTTAAGCAGTGACTTAGATTACACAGTAGATACTCAAAAGGCCAAATATAAAAAGAACAAATTTACACACAACTTATGTAACATCTTAACATTCATCCATATAAGCAGTTGATAAACTAAACCAAATCCCTTTTAACAAGATACAAATTATTTGGCTTTTCTCACTTCATGCAAAGAAGCAGTTCCATACAACTTTCCCAAAATCTTTGTTTTCTTTGAATTGCATAGCACAAATGTGTATTTTTAAAATAAGTTTTCTTTAATTTCAGATGTAATAAGTTTTCTACGAAGAGTTTTCAAGTTAAATAAATTTCAGGTAAAGTCCTAAATAAATTAAACCAACTCCATACTTATAAATAAGAGTAATCTTAATTTTGTTATACTAATGTCTATATACTAATATAAACACTCCATTGAGATTTATAGATTTGTATTTTAATATGACAAAAATCTCCAAATACACATGCAAAGGTAAAGATTTTTCATTAACAATCAACTCAAAGTCACTTATGAAAAGTCAGCATATATGCAAATATGCTGTCTAATAATTTTTCAAAATGTACTGTGGCCTCATCTACACAACTGGATGTCTCTGTTTCACGGGGTGGGGAAGCTCCCACTCTCACGAATGCATAAATGATGCCATTTCCCAATTGTCTTTGAAATGAAAATTCTTAAGACCTGGGGACCAGTGGCCCTGAACAAAAGTCATCCTCACATAAAAATGTGATATCATTTATTCAGTCTCCTTCACTTTATTCTTGTTTTATTTATAAAATAAAACAAAACTTAGAAAAGGATACTCTTAATCTGAATAATATCATTCAATTTTCTCTAGAGCTTTCTGAAGTTTCTACTATATGAAAGACCATTTCAAAATACAGACTCAACTAAATTAAATGTATAAACTCCAAAGACAAATGAAGCCAGGACGTGCTATTCAGGTAAATGGAAGGAGGAAGATCATCAAAACAGTTTAACTGTTTTCAGATTTATGAAAATATCTCCTGGAACCTTCCTGTTACTTTAGCAGCTGAACATTTTATGCTACATAGTTTTATACACACTGTGCTTCATGTTATGAAATCACTGTAGTTCTTTATGGTTTAACAGGTTTGAAAGTTACATTACACATTTATGTTCTTAAGAAACCCATTTCAATAATAAAGTTTATTTGGTTATTTCATGTTTCAGCAATTTACAAGAACCCTTTGTAGCTATGAATATAAAAATTTTCCATTCCACATCTTAGTATAATAGTGACATAGAATAGATGCTTTTTTAAGCTAAAGTCAAACATCCCCACAGTAAGAGCTCTATCATGAAATCTCTTTTCCAGGAGAATATTTAAAAATATGACTGAGATATATAATCTAGGAATAATTGGGAGTATTACTACTTAAGATATGGAATTAAGGTAAATTTACATGCTATAGTACAGAATTCTGTTCTGAATTTGGCCCAATTTATTAGAAACCACCAAGCCAATGTGAGGGTTGTAATGATGTTTCACTACCAGCTCTATTTTTGGTACATATTTGATAAATAAATTAGAAAGCCAAAATTAAATATTTTTGATTGTTTTATTTTTGAGAAATAGTAAAGTTTAGCACTTTTTTACAAATATGTTTTGGAATTTAAGGAACATGTTGAGATTATCATAAATTATAGAGATCATTCTGAATATCAAATTCTATATTAAAAAGTGTCTTAAGACTGTGTTTATATCACCCTGGCCCATTTGTGTCAGAGTCCATGCAGCAGGACTGATGGGGACAAGAAATGGCACTAATTTCCTAGTGTGGCACTCACTGTATGTAGCTAAGGATGTTCAAGGGGAAGCTGGAGCTGCCATGAGTGAGCCCCTGATCTTCCCAGTGAATGTGGAAGGAAGAAGGGACAGGAGTAAAACTCAGCTACAAAAACATCTCACTAAAGCTATTTAAAAATCACAAACAAATTAAGTTCAGGGTTGGCGACCAGAATTGATGAATACAATGAAAAATTAAGTTCACGGGGTGGAATTAGGTGGCCAACTGGGCCAAAGTGAGAACTGGTAAACACATAAGATGGTTGGACTTAAACCCTACAGGTCCAAACAATGACAGATTTAGAAAAGCAAGAAACCGACAGGAAATGTGTCTTGATAATTTGCCATGCAGTAGGGTGCTGTTTTATCTTTTATCCATATGAATTCGCCTCTAGGTTGTAAATGCTACTGACATCTTCCTTCCTCTCCATGTGAGAGAGACAGAAATGAAGAGGGGTATATTGGCTAGTTGTTCTTTTCCTAACTACCCACTTTGGGTAAGAAAAGGGGACAGAGAGAGCAATCCAAGCAGCAACCTGCTAGAATCTCAGGTAAGCACTGGAGTTTCTGTTTACAGTCAGATCAATATTACAGTCAGAACAGGAGCAACTGGGGGCTCCTGGGTGGCTCAGTCAGTTAAGCATCAGACTCTTGATTTCAGGTCATGATCCCAGGGTTGTGGGATCAAGCCCTTTGTGGAGCTCCACACTGAGCATGGAGCCTGCTTGGGATTCTCTCTCTCTCTCTCTCTCTCTCCCTCTGTCCTCTCTCCTGCTTTCTCTCTATAAAATTATATATATATGTGTGTGTGTATATATATATATAATTTACATATTATATTATATATAAATAATATAATTATATATTATACGCAATTTATATATTATATCATATATATATATATGGCCTATATATTATATATATATTTATATACAATATATATAATATATATAAAAAGAACAGGAACAACTGCATATTCAATTCCATGATATATTATCTATTTTTACTTCTACCAATTCGTGGGAGAAATAAAGGTATGTACCATTCCCAATTATCTGAAGGATACAGCTTAATTGAACCTCCTTTTATAAATAACTCAAATTACTTTCCATATGCATATTTAACATCTGCAGCAGAGACCCTCTTAAAATTTTTCAAAGCTTCCCTATACCATATGGCTCTGCTTTCAGTTACTTTTTGCATTGTGTGTGTGCACATGCATGTGCAGGCATGTGGGTGTGAATATACAACTTACATTTGAACATTTTATTTATGTAATCCTTAGCAAGGAAAAGAATCTCACTATAAGAGCAACAAGGAGAGGTGGTAGGTGTTTGCTGCAGTGTTTATCAAGCCCTCAATCCTTCTTGTTCAAGCTTCCTCCTGTGTGTTGTTTTCCACTTTACCTCAATCATGTAGGTATAAGAATGCTGAGGCTAAGGTTTTGTGTGCTTGAGCACTCTGCTTTATCTTTTCTCAATCTAAGTTTTCAGTGACCTGTAAAATTTCACCTGATTTAATAACTTCACTTATTATATATATTTCCATCCTCTTCTACAACAGCTCAGCTGCTTCCATGCCCCTCCCCCACATCTTTATCAATATTGCTAATGCAATAAAGCAAATTTCAAACTGAAGGGCAGAAAAGAATGATGTGGGCAGATAATCATGAGAAATACTTTATTTTAGGTCAAGTTAGGCACTGGCAGTTCTAAACACAAAGTTGCAAATGTGTTAATAACAATCATTCTTATTTGGGGCACGTGTGTGGCTCAGTTGGTTTAATGTCTGACTTCGGCTCAGGTCATGATCTCAGTTTGTGGGTTCCAGCCCCACGTTGGGCTTTGCACTGACAGCTTGGAGCCTGGTCCCTGCTTCAGATTCTGTGACTCCCTCTCTCTCTGCTCCTCCCCTGCTCGCACTCTGACTCTCTTGCGCTCTCTCTTTTTCTCTCCCAAAAATAAATAAACATTAAAAAAATTAAAAAATAATCGTTATTATTCTAGAACATTTTGGCAAAAGGAAATTATTTTGTTATAGCATGTTATTAGTTTGACAGAAATAGAAGGAATTTCATATGTTATGATAATTTTCTTTTTTGGTTAAGACAATCACAGCAATAGTTTAAGCAATGGAGCTCTACATAGCAGTTACTCTAAAGGTTGTGGTCTGTGTTACTCAACTTAGCACTTGGAGGATACCTAAGCCTTGGTTTCCTGTTCCTTAAAATAGGAATAATAAGTGCTTTAAGCTCATATAGGAGATTAGATGAAACAATTCATAAATAGTGCTTAGTGCAGTTCCTGGTGTTCAATAAAATTAACTATTCCAATTCTTATTTTAAATAGTTTTGGCAGCTCTTTCTCACATAGTAGATATTTAGTGAGTTCTTGTAAACAGAATTATCTCCTAAAGATGTCCATGTCTGGAAGGGGAGGTCATTCAAAAGACATGAGAGTTGGTTGACCCATGAGCTGAGCTCGGGCAGTCATAGCCTCCTCACTCCCTCTCCTGTCCTTGGAATGTGGGTTCTGTTTGTCTTTCCTGTTACCAGAGGCTGCTCCAAGGGCATGGCCTTGAGATAGTGATGTGGTGTGGAGAATATCTGCATGATATACATGACTGAACCCAGTTAAGTCCTCTATATAAACTTTTAAGATTTGGCAGGTGGGCTCAGGGATCTATTCGTATTGCCACCACCGAAGACAAGGCTTGTATGTTAAGTTTCCTTGATTATTAAAACAACTACCAACCGGGAGGGGGTTGCCTCTTTCTTCAGTCTCTTCCTGAACTCTGAGTATGGGAGTTGATTTCAGATGACATACAGAAAGCCCTCAAGGAGGTTATGAACCAACAATCCTTGAAGTCTGGGAATATGCTTAAAGTAAGAAAAGTACCCTGGAGGGTGGGTCTAATCTAATTACAGCAGTCATTAAAAAAAAAAAAAGAGAGACAGAAATTAAGTCAGAGATATTCAAAGCATGAGATTTGATCCACCTTATCTGCTTTGAAGTTGAAGGAAGGGGAAAATGGATCACAGAATGTGGACGACCTCTAGAAGATGAGAATTGTTCTTACCCTGGCAGCCAGCAAGGAAAAAGGAACCTCAGTCCTATAAGTATCTAGAACTGAATTTTGTCCACTATCTGAATGAGGCTGGAAGCAGATTCCACCTCAGAGTGAAGACAAGAGCACGGTCTTACTGATGCTTAGATTTTAGCCCAGTGAGATGCCAGGCAGAGGACCCAGTCAGCCTGCCCAGACTTCTATCTACAGAACCATGAGATAAAAAATGTATGTTGGTTTAAGTCACTAAATTTGTGGTAATGTGTTATAGCAGCAATAGGAAAGTGACACAGTCTTAAAGTAACAAAGGAAATTAAATTTAATTCAGAACATTATTGGTCTGTTTCGTGGAATATGAAATTATAGTTTCTAATATTTTAAATTTAATATAAAGGGGTCTCACTGATTTAGATCAGTTGTTTTCAATGAAAACAAAACCATTAATATTTTATAAGTATATTATTTTGTGTCAAATTAATCAAAATTCCAGAAGGAACATAGCTTTTTGCCATGACTGATTTTCTTGAGATTTTTATCAGTCTTGAATCACACAAGAACACTGTAATTAAGTCAGAAAAACAGTAAGCAAAGAAAGGGATATAAAACAAGATACTTTAATTTCCTCCCCAATGAAATGTTAAAGTCCATCTTGTTCTAAGAGAATTTTCTTTAGGCCTTTATGGCAGGTAATTTTAGTGGCAATATACATAGATACATAATATTATTTTATATTGTACCATATTTTATATATATATATATATATATATATATATATATATATATATATATATACATATATACACACTAAAATATAAATATAAATATTTAAATATAAATATATTTATATAAATATAAATATAAAAATATAAATATAAAACATAAAAAATATATATATACACACACTAAATCTTTTCTTCTCACAGTTTTCAATTGGTTTTATCAGATTGGAAAAATATTTGATTGTTGATAAGCTCTCTTTTCCTAAAAAATATATATGAAATTAATTTTTTAAAATAGCTTTAAACCTTTTTAAGAACCACAACAGTTTTTTTTTATTTATGGTAGTTGATATATTTTCACTTGTGAAAAATAATTAAGACATTAATTCACCTCACATAAATCATCTAACTGACTAATGACTATGTTTTACAGTAAGTAGCTTTTTTATTATCCCCAAATAACCTTCGGTTATTCTCATGATGAAAATATATGGCTCCAACATACTTACATACATACATACATAAATGTATGTGCGTGTGTGTATGTGTGTATATACACGCACACATGCACATATATATAGTTAGGAGTTACTCTTAAAACTAGTTTTTTTCTTTCTTTTACTTTTTTTTAGCAACATTGATAAAAGTAAAGTATCTGTAAGAATAAACTGGATCTTTTCACATAGTTGCAACTTTACAGTAATAGTTTCATTCAAATTTTACATTTATTTATCTTCTGAAATGTGTTTAGTTTTTTGGGTTTTTTTTTTTTTTTTTTTAGTATTATTTATTCATTTTGAGGAGAGAGAGAGGGAAAGAGAGAGGGAGAGAGAGAATCCCAAGCTGAGAGCATGGAGCCCCATACAGGCCTCATCCTACCAAGCATGAGATCATGACCTGAGCCAAATGAAGAGTCAGAGACTTAACCCACTGAGCCACCCAGGCACTCCACGAAATGTTTACTTTTGTGGAACACAGATAAACATCAGCTTTTAAGATCACTGCTATTGTATCTACAATTCATTCCTGTGTTCAGTCCCTTGGCAGTGTAACTTTGCAGTATCTCTTCCAACTGTGACTATAGACCTGCCCATGTGATTGGGAGTAACCAATGACATGTTAGTAAATGTGGCACACTTGGAAAGGTTTGAAGAGTATTTGTAAGACTAGGCTTGCTATCTCTTCTGCCCTCTATCATCATCATGACAAGAATGTACCTTCCCTAGCCTAATGGGGGATGAGAGAAACATGGAGTGGAACTAAGATGTCCAGATTTTCACTTTCTACCAGCTGCCCCCACACATAAAAGTATAGTCAAGACTAGAAGAACCAACATCTAGCTACAAACAGTAGACTTGCCTAGATGATGATCTCAGATGCCCAAGCATTAAATACTTATTGATGTACATCACTGAGGTCTTATGGCTTCCCCCCTGCCACCATCTGAATTAGGATAAAAAAAAAAAAAACTAACAAACACAGATGCATTATTTTATACTTTGTGCTGTTTGAGAAATTCTTTTTATGGAATCAGAAACAAAAGCTTCTTTTTACATTTACCCCAATTACTGCTATTGAAATAACAAAAGCATTTCTTGCATAAATAACTTTGATTGTAGTATTAAATTTTGTATTCCTTATGGTTAAGAGTAAAATAAAATATTAACAACTTAAACACTTTTTTCAATTTATTATCATATGTATTTGTTTTCTATGGCAGTTTTAATAAGAGAAAGTATTTAATCTATTGTATAAATCATAGCATTTAGAGTCATAGTCACTGGACTTAAGGGGCAAAAAGACTTTCTGTTTGGATATATACCATGTTATACATGCATTGTGAAAAATGCTGAATTCCAGTGTCATTCTTCATGGCCACCTAGTAAATATTTGAGAACCTGATCCTGTTTTCAATTTATCTGCATTGCCATGTATGCAAAAATATTTTATTATTATCCTATGACAACCTTTAACTTGGAAATCAAATCAGTTTCAAGCAGTTATATAACATGTGGATGAATAACTAAAAATTGTTTTTAAAAAGTACTTCCTATTTATTACATTGCTTCCCCTTCATTGGTAAAGACAGTAAAAACTTGAATATAGCTTTGAATATTTAAAAAATAATTTTAGGAGCACCTGGGTGGCTCAGTCAGTTGAGTGTCTGACTTCGGCTCAGGTCATGATCTCACAGTTCATGAGTTCAAGAACCCCACATCTGGCTGGCTGCTGTCATCACAGAGCCTGCTTCGGATCTTCTGTCCCCCTCTCTCTCTGGGCCTCCCCCACTCACGCTCCCTCAAAAATAAATATTAAAAAAACCCTAATTTTAAAAATTATCTATGCTTCTTACAGCCTACAGCTTATCCATAATCAATTAGCATTTATTGACTATTTACTGTGAGTTCAAGATTTCATTAACCAACAGAACAAGGAGAATATAAGATATACTTCCTGTGTTACTGGATTGTAATCTGAAGCATTTAATTTAGTTTTCTGAAAACTGGTAGATACTGTGAATATTATATAAAATGATTTTCAAATTTCATGTGAATTATTTTTTTTGACCTAATAATCTTTTTACGTGTTAGAAATTCCAAAACATTTTGCTGCAAGTCCCTGCAGTCTTGTTAGAAATCAGAGACAACGGAAGTCACCATTTTCATTCATTTTCAACAATTATCACAATTTCCTTGTAATTTTTGTTCTTCTTTGCCTTCATCTTTTCCATCTGATTTTTGAATCTTAATTAGGCTGAGCTGGAACTCTTGCACTGGAGAGTCCTCCCACCTAACTTTTCCCATCCATTATTTCAGGTTTCATTTGGCCATGCTACTGACTTGTTGGAAATGTCAAGGGAAGTAGAAAATCTTTATGCAAACTGAGTGTTCCTTGTTCTCTGTTCTCTGACAGTCTGCAGATATGAGGACAGCAATTAGAAGGCAGCTGGCTTCTTGACCTTTACGTTTTAGCTTTCTTATTCCTAATGTTACTGCCACCCAAAATGGCTGCTCTGAACTATGAAAAATCTATAACTTTTACAAATGGCTGTAAATAAAATAATTAAAATTATCAAATTATAATTATTACTAAAATAATAAAATATTGTTAGAAGGAAGCCTGTCACCAGGCTTTGTGTTTTTAATGAGGAATTTCCTTTAAAGCTTACACTCCTAGCCCCTCTCTACAACATCACTCACTCTTTCTGAGAATGCAGGAAAAACTTGTCTGTATGGCCACATGGAAACTTTGGAGTAAAGAGTTAACTTTATAGTGCTCAGTTCCTTCTAGTTTCTGTCTCTTCACTGCCTGTAGTGAACACACTTTTTCAGTTCCTATGTGCTGTACATTACAAGGATAGGCCCCTGTGTGATAGGCCAACTATCACTCAGCATTATCTATGCCCCAAAAGGTTAGCCTATTTGCAAGAGTAGAGTAGTAAAAAGGTGAATGTGGCCACATATCGAAATATCCCTCTAATTTAATTTTTATCAGTAAAAGCTAATATTTCATCTCCATCTTTCAGAGGCCTGGGTTTAGGTCTCAATGAGATCTTGAGTTGGCCAAGGAAAAAAGGTATGCATTTACTGGCTCTCTAAATTCCAAATCTTAAGAAAAAGACACGCATTAGGAAGACTAAACATGTTTTAACATGTTTTTCATAATCTTGGGCATGCCGAATTTGATCCTCATCAAAGTACCTACCTAGGTAGCTTCTAATGTGCCTTGTGCTTTTAGGTTTGCTGCTGCTTTTACAGATTTGTAGATGGTTATAATGTGGGCCAAGCACATGGATTAGTAACTATGGATTATGTGGTTCTCCATAACTAGTTTCATAAAACAATTTCTCAAACAATATGAAATATTAAACTCTAAAAATAAGTTTGTTTCTAAAAATTACTTCTAAGAAATAAGCTGTCTTGAGATATATAAGAAATAAAGCTTTTCCTTTGTATAATTTTCTTAAGACTCCTAAAATTCATATTCATATTCATATTCATAATTTGTATTCATATTAATATTAATTCATATTAGTATTCACATTCATAAAGTATTCATTCCATACTTTAAATGCATAATCTGGGTTACCTGTCTATACATTTATTTCCTCATTTATAGAACATAAATATTGAGGGATTAAATAAAATTTAAATTAAAATACATAGAAAGCACTTAGGAAAGCATCTGTCATATATGAGGTGCTCAATTAAATTGTGGTCATTATTTTTTTCATTATTTCCACACTTATGAATCACTTTCAAATTTCTCAGCAAGTTAATTTTTAAATTTTAAACCAAATAATAATTGAATTTTAAGCATCTTTTCAATTTCTTAACAAAATATCTGAATTCTTCAAACTTAAATATAGTGCTTAGGGAGGGGGAAAAGTCAGATGTTTTCAGTCTTTCAGTTTTAATTTACTGGAAATGTAGACTCTAATGGAAAAAAAATGATTGTTGGATTCTTGCTTTATACCAACCCAAGAGATCTATACTATCTATCTATCTACCTACCTACCTATCTATATACAACTACATATGTATACAACCAAGAGATCTACAGATCTCTTTCAAGTTAGTTTTTAGGGAAAAAGCTACAAAAGATCCAAAATTATTGATCAGTACTCTGATGCCTACACGTAACACAGAATTGTTGATTTTCGATTCCCTCTTATAACAATATATCCTTTCCCTATCTTTGTCATAGCTAATCATGAAAATTAGTATCCTTTAACAGAATGTAGTGGTCAAGAGTGTAAATGAGTGCTATTTTGTATAAGGATCTTTAATAATCTTAAAATCATTTAAGAATTTTTTTCAGGTATATTAGCTTTGTCTCTCAGCTTTCTCTGGAAATACATGTTAGCATCAGGGGAACATTTATTTCCCCATTCAATCACAATTCAAATGCAGAAAGAAATGAACATAGTACACTAACAACTCATTTTCAATGAAATGATATTCTACAATATCTAGTTTGGGTGTTAACAAAATGATACTTTGGCAAGCAAGGTGTTAAACCTAATCTATCCATCTCCTATTTTTAACAATTCAATTCTTTAGTAAGCTTATCTGTAATGCAGTCAAATGCTTAAATACAAGTTGCATATATAAATTTTTTGGTAAAAAAATATAGATATATAATTTCTTACCATTAGAGGAATCATTAAAAAAAGAAAACAAAAACAAGATAAATAAAATGCCAATAATTCCGGGAAAACTGACAAGGGAATAAATCTACTTTTAAAATATACAAAAAACAAGTGTACAATATATGTACCACAATAATAATATATACTATTCAGGTTTAGTTCTTAGTCCTTTACTTGTATTACTAATCCAGTAGATTCTTCTCCATATTAAAGAATTACATTTTGTAAAATTCTCAAGCTTGGCGAATTAAGGAAATAAAATTATAATCTGTAGAACAAATTATTCAAAACCCACAATTCTTAACTCATGTATTATATGAAGTGCTATAATGCTTTCATATTTTGTTAGCATTAAAAGTGGTTTTATGTTATAGACCTATTTTACAAGACTAAGGAAATGAACATAAATGTTTAATTGTGAATTTAAAAATATTTAGGAATGCTATTCCATCCCATTTTGGCTAGTAAAATATTCTCTGTTTCCTACCATTAAAAGAAGTTAGATACTAAAAAATGCAGAGATTTCAGAAAATTTTTATTATAAATATAACTTAGATTTTGGTTATATAAATATTTGTGCCACTAAGCAAAAGCCCCAAAACAGTTATATACATAATTTATTATGGGGTTTGAAAGTCTAATAATGCATGCATAATTTGACACAATGAACGTACGTACCTATAATTACAGTCTACAAGAAAGAGCATTCTCTGTACTTAAAAAATAAGTCCTCAATTACCAAATAAGATGTGTTATATTTCATTAACTTTACAATATAACTCTACTTTAAACCTGAACAGTAATGAAATCTTAAAAATACATCAACATTTAAGTAAAAAAAATAAGCACGAAAAGAGTAATGCTAAGCCCATGCAAATTACTGTTATAGTTAAGTGATTTTCAAATTTTAAGTCTGCTTCCATTAAGGTGATTATTTTCACTTGTTTTATTAAGGAAAAAATTTCTTCTGAAAAAAAAATGCTAATATCCATCAGGCAAATAGGGAAGCAATTAAGTAGACAAGGATCTAAAATGAAAGTTAATCCCTTACTTTCCTAGCACTAGTATGTATAATACCAACCAAACCGCTTTTGTGCCCCATCAGCTTCCCAAGTGAAGAAATAGTCTTGCCAACGCAAGTCTGTCTTTACCTATCAATTACTCTTATCCCCATTTGTCATGCTTATGGCTATATTTTTAGGAGTGAGAAGGGCATGGCAAAAAGTTTATGTCTCCCATCTAAGAACAATCAATTAAAAACAAAAACAAAGCACAATAATAATGACAAAACTCTTTTTTCCACTGCAAGAATTAATGGAAATGTTACGTACCACGGTAAATTAGTTGGCAATAAATGAACTTCACCAGAGCCATAAAATCTGAGACATTAGCATGGCTATGTTTTCAGACTGAGAAATATTTCAGGACCTACTATGTACTTAAACCTCAGCACATCTTTATTCATTTGTAATTATTATTATTATAGTTTCTGGTCTTAGTTTCCAGTATTTTTCTATCCAACTACACTATTCTCTGATCCACAAAGAAGCACAATAACACATAAAATGTACTTTTCAACCTTATTGCTTTCTATCTGTTTTCACTATTCTCTGATCCACAAAGAAGCACAATAACACATAAAATGTACTTTTCAACCTTATTGCTTTCTATCTGTTTTCACTAGGGCTGCCTCGTGATAGCTTGCTTATTCCTCCATAAACCACACGCTACCTCTCTTTCCACTCACGAGTCCTAGCTATATTTGAGACTTAGAAATTCGATCTTTAAGATGACCTCTTCCAGTGTGCCTGGGTGGCTCAGTTGTTAGGCATCCCACTTGGGTTCAGGTCATGATCTCACGGTCCGTGGAATCAAGCCTGGAGCCTGCTTTGGATTCTGTGTCTGCCTCTCAATCTGCTCCTCCCCCTCCCCCCACCCCCACTCATTCTCTCTCTCTTTCTCTCTCAAAAATAAATAAATATTTAAAAAATTTAAAAAGAAAAAGATTACCTCTTCCAAAAAGACTTTCCTGGTTTCCTATAACTGGTTGTACTCTTCCACACCTGAGACTCCAGAGTATTTATTGTATACATGTATGGAATTTACCTTATTCTGCCTCAAATGGAATCTTTTACCTTCCCAAATTAATGAACAGTGATTCAACTGTCTAAAATTCTAGATGATTTTCCAAAGTCAAGCAGCCACTGTTTCATTTCTCATTCATATTTTAAATAACTAGTTATCAAACGAAAACAATCCAAGAGGTTGCCACAGCCTGGGAGAAAAAAAAAGTTTCTCTTCCATTTTGAGTAGCTCTGTCCTCCTGAATAAACACCATCAATTTCAGGCATCTTACCCATTATCCAGCTAACTAAACAGGACAATATCCTCTGGATGGTTTTGTCTCAATTGTCAAGGTAATTGCCTCAATTCTTTTCGTCACTGGGTAATAGAGACCTGGCCTAAATGTGATTATTATTAAAATCAAGTGGTTAAAAAATATAAATTCGTTCTCTATCTACTTAATTTCCTATTAGAATTTTAATGTGCATTCCTAGTTTCCAAGTGTGTGAAAAGATTATTGAAAAGATTTGAAACAACAAAAAAATATATCTTCTTTCAGAAATGGCCTGTTTAGAAGCCCCCAGGAACCTCAAGAGTAATTATAAAGCAGGGATATGGAAAGTTTGCTGAGCATATGGCTTTCTCTTTAAGGATATTGCCAATTTAAATGTCCTTTTCCTACTTTTTCTATGTTTTTCTCTTCCTTTTCATTATAGGAAAAGTCTTCCCCTCCATTTCCCCCTCCTCATCTCCCTTCTATAGCTGTTAGCAGGAAGCCGCAAATTTCATTTCAAAAAAGATGTTTTAAATAGTAGCTCCTGAGAAAGTGGGTAATTTTCCACTATAGGATTGTTCTGTAGTATAATCAACTTCTGAAATTTCATTGATGGATGACACGGTTGGATGCATGCCACACACCATACACATCAACTTTACTGCTGTGCAACAATAATGTCACATTCTGGGTTGTGAAATATGTTCTCTTTTAAGGGAATTTGCAATACATAATAAAAAAGATCTCATTTCAGGATTGTTGGTTTTGGCTGGATGTTAGATGTGAGAGAGCTTGCAAAATGTTTTAGAATTTTGCAACTTGATTAGCCTTGAGAAGTGTAAGAATCATTTCTTTTATATCATTGTTATGTCTAAGATCCTGTTAGGGAAAGTCTATTGAGATATTAGAGATTTCCTTAGGAATTAATTTGTGGCTCCACTATTTTTTTGGGAGTAAAAGTAGGAAAGAGATCATGAAAAATGTTTCCTTGTATATAGAAAAAAAAGAATACATTTTAATAATATCATTAAAATTCTACATTGCAAGTATTTTCTTTTTGAGTCAAAGAACAGTAAGAACAAAAGACTCAAGTAATAATAAGTCTGATGGCCATTCTCCATCTTTCTGCTGAAGCTCTGTGCAGTTCAGTGTTTTAAATGGGATCAGCAGCTGAAATATTGTGGAATCTATAGTAGTTAACCAATTCATCTTACATTTAAATGTATACTTTGTAGTCTTTGAGAATTGACTCCCCCAATTATCCACAATGTCATTTTTTCTTTTTTTTCTTTTCTTTTCTTTTCTTTTCCTTTTCTTTTCCTTTTCTTTTCCTTTCTTTCTTTCTTTCTTTCTTTCTTTCTTTCTTTCTTTCTTTCTTTCTAACTACAGAGCTTGGAAAGCTAATACACCTTCCTATACTATCTTAATAGTAATGGTGACCATGTCACATGATTCTTCTACCTGGTGAGACAGTCCATTCTTTCTTGCATATAAAGGCAAGGACAAGGACAAAGCTTTTGACCTTTACTTTTTCTCCCCTCCTCTGCCAGTTGTGGCCAGATACCTAAAAGTACAGCAACATGTGTTATAACCCTGAGGACAAAAGAAACACACTTAGGATACCAGTTTAGGAAGGAAAAATGAGTCAGACGATGTAATAGTTTTGTTGAGCTAGTCTGCATGGTATAAAGAAATCCTTGTGTGTTTAAATGACTGTAGGTCATTTTGCCTCTTGTCAGCTGGACACATCCTAACTGATACTCAGTTTAGGACCTAAAAAGTACATTGTTGTAATGTCATAACCTAAAATGTAGAACTGCTAGAGTGGAAAAGACATATGTTAAGGACTCAAGGATTTTAGGTTGAGAAAGTAACTCTGGTAATATGCTGGTGAAACATTTGCTCAAGTCCACATATGCAAATGTAGACGACACACTTATCAACTGGAATGACACATCAATGGGTAAGGTACATACTTATGTCCCTGTTATATTTTTAAAAATTACTTTCAAGCCTGGGATGGTTGGATAGTCAATATCCACATTTCTACCACCTCCATACATATTACTGAGCAATATAATCAAATAAGGAAGACAGAAGATGCTGCTCCCAGGGTGGCCATTATTCTCAAAGCAGTAGCAGCCAATTAAACGGACTTAGCCTTATGGCCACCAGTGATCCTCCTTCTGCACAGAGCTGCTGCTTCTTCAAAACCCTTGGACAGAGATCTTTTCAGAGAAGCATAAACTGCTCAAAGTGAATCAGTAATGAGGCCCAACACTACCTAAATTGCTCAAGGGCTGTCAATCTTTGTAATATATCCTATCGCTGTTGTAACAAATTGACACAAACTCAAGGGCTTAAAACAACACAAATTTATTATCTTACATTTCTGACGGTTAGAAGTTTGAAAAAGGTTTCTCTGGGCTAAAATCAAAACATCACCAGGGCTGATTCTTTCTGGAGACTATAAGAGAGAATCTATTCTCTGGTCTTGTCCAGCTTTGGACCCATTGTATTTCTTGGCTCATATTTCCTTTCTCCATCTTCAAAGCCAGCAATATAACATCTTCAAATTTCTCTTTGACTCTGACCCTTCCTTCTATCACCACATCTCTCTGACTCTCCTGCTTCTTGCTTTCTCTTATATGGATGCTTATAATTACTTTGGGCTCACTTAGATAATCCTGAATAATGTCCCCATCTAAAGATCCTTGACTTAATTACTCCTACACAATCCCTTTTGCCATATAATGTAACATAACCCCAGGTTTGGGGGATTGGGATATGGACATCTTGGGGGGGGGCATTATTCTGCCTACCACAATATTCCTTTTTACCTTCAGCAAAAATAAAGATTGGGGAAAAAAAAGATTGGAATGCTGCTGATTTAAACACTGCTATGAAAGTAACTCAATGTCCTTAGCTGCAAAATTATAACATTATACTCGTCCTGTGAGGAAAAGTACATTTAAAATCTTTTAATGTTTATTTATTTTTCAGAGAGAGACAGAGACAGAGAGACAGAGAGAGAGACAGAGTGTGAGCAGGAGAGTGTCAGAGAGGGAAACATAGAATCCGAAGCGGGCTCCAGTCTCTGAGCTATCAGCACAGAGCCCAATGCGGGGCTTGAACTCACAAATAGTAAGATCAGAAGTGAACCAAAGTCAGACACTTAACTGACTGAGCCACCCAAGTGCCTTGGAAAAGTACATTTTATAAACCTACAAAACATTCTGAGGAGGAGAAGTAACTTTTTCATGTTTAAAAGCTACCCTTGCATAGAATAAATACAATTTGCCCTAATTGGGATCATTTATGATTTTTTCATTTAGGAAGAACACAGAAGTTGTCAGACTGTAAATGACATTTATTTTAGCATGTATTAGGAAATAACAAAAAGAACTCTTTTTATACTTGATTTAAGGATTCCGTAGTAAATAGATCAAAATTTTCTCTACTTTAGCTCCCTAGCACAGCACTAAACTATTATCTACCTGGTGATCCTGCAGGTAGATAGGGATATTGTATGGGCACATAAATAAATTTTGTGGCTCATTCTTATAATATGATACCCACAAAGGAGGCAAGCCATTAAAAATCTGCAGGATAATAAAAAAATAATTGATGGTGGCAACAAGAGCAAGGAGAATTAAAATGAGGAGTCTGATAAAGTCTGAAGCATTGGGGAGATCCTGGAGGCTGACTCAGAGAAAATGAGGTGGGTTAATTTCAACCTCTTTTCACAGAGGGAAGGCATTGTTGTGGAAATAAAAATAATAATTTTGGACAAAGTTCTCGTAATTAAAACCAGAGTTGCTAGAAGGCATAGAGAAATTTTTAAAAGAGCAGATAGCTGTTGCCATCATGAAGGACTAACAAAAATAATTCTGAAGAAACATAATACCTAATGTAAATGCAAAACAACACAACAATGTTTTGTAATCTCCATTATAATTGTTGAATCAGATAAAAATACATTTGTTAAAAACTTAGCAATACAGGTAACCATCAGCTCTATAGTTAAGAATCTGTTTCTTGGTTTGCCTGTCTCTCTCACTCTCTTTCCCTTTGTTCATTTGTTTTGTTTCTTAAATTCCAAAAAGGAGTAAAATCATGTGGCAAGAACAGGTCTTGCAGTTTGCATCTTGTATGGATTAGTAGCCACCAACATGGCATGGATTTGAGAGTGAATAAAGAAAAAAAATGAAAAGAGACAAGAAGAATTTTTTAAAGGCCTGACAAGTGTTCATTATACTTGTATTTGTCAGTCCTAAGAAAGAGCCAAGAAACAGGAATTAAAGCCAGGCTCTCATCTCGAGAGCCTGAGTTTCAGTGTGACACCACCCATCCATCCAGTCTGGCCCACTTATTCATGGAATTGTCTGAGAAACTTCCTTTCCTGAAGCCCACATTTTATGAATCAAATGACAACAGCAACAAGAAGGACAACAACTGCAGTTAAAACATCAATCACAACTTTTATTAAGAATCTAACATGACCTATGCATAGACAATCTCTTTTACCGCTAATGTCAATGAATGAGGTTGATGTTATTATTATCTCTATATTATAAAAGAGGAAAACAGTTAAGTAACCTGTGTTAGCTAATGTGTGGTGGATTTGGGCGTCAAACTCTGACAGTCTTTCTTTTTTTTTTCATCTGTTAATGCTATAATCCCTTCCTAAATGTAAATTTTGTAGACAAATTTAAAAAACTGAATCTTCTTTTTAAGTATGGAATTTTTTTTACTTAAGAGTTTCCTAAAGTTAATATGTTTATAAAAATATTATGAAAACAACAATTATAAGGCAAGTGGGCCATATGGAATTGTGGCTTAATGTTATTGGAGTATAAAACAGAATTCTCTGGTTTACTCTCAGTTTTGTTTTTCAGAAATTTTATATATATATATATATATAATATACTTTTATATATATATAATATACATATACATATAATATATATATTATATACATATAATATATATATTATATACATATAATATATATTATATACATATAATATATATATTATATATGCAGGATAATAAAAAAATAATTGATGGTGGCAACAAGAGCATATATATATGCATGTATATATATATTATATATAATATATATAATATATATTATATATAATATATATTATATATAATATATTATAATATATAATATATTATATATATAAAAATAATTGATGGTGGCAACAAGAGCATATATATATATGCATGTATATATATATTATATACATATAATATATATTATATATATATATAAAAACACAGACACAAGAGTGGAAACAACATGGCAGTTCCAATCCTGGTTCAACATTAGAACCTGTGGCAGGTTTTTAATATCTCTAAGTTTTGTTTCTGTGTCTTAATAAAATGTCTTCGAATTTGGGTTTTCTAAAGTTGCCACCAAAATTTATCTTACAGAACCAGAGGAAAAGAAACTCCCCAAAATATTCTACAGTAAATCTAGCAACAGTGAATAACCAGAGACTAGGAAAGTCTGGAGTGGTGTGAGAGGTTCAAATACCTCCTGGAACTTGAAATAATATCTAATGAAAGAATCTAGGACTGAAAGAAGCCAGGAAAATATTTCAGTCTACCCCCTAAAGCAGACTCAAGAATATAAACCAACTGAAAAATCTATTAATCCTCCTTCTCTTAACAAAAGCATTAAAAACACATAAATACTACTTTTTTTCTATATTACTTTAGATTCTGTAACTAATAAGTCTGGTGTACTACAAGGAGGGGAAAGGCAAAATACCTATGAAGGTTCAACAAGGGAGATATATAAAGAAATAAGAACCTTTAGATTAGAAGATGAGAAAAAAAGCCTGTAGGTTTTCTCATGGTCTATTGGTTTAAATTACTCAGAAGCAAGCTGTGTGGGTAGATGATCCCATGTCAGAGCAGCAGAGCCACATTAAATGACATCTGAACAAGCTAGGACCAGGAGCTGTCTCTTTCTCACACACGCGAACACACACACACACACACACACACACACACACACACACGTGTGCGTGCGCACCTGCCCTCCAGAAGCAGGTGAAAATATGGGTTTATATAGGACAAAGGGAGCAGAGAATTTGGTTAATATAATTTATATACTTTGTTAGAAAATAGTCTGGTTGATCTCCCTGCATTAAGAATGAATAAAGAGAGAAATCCCAGATGCAATAAGAACAACAAGCTTTAGACCTCTGAGAAATACTACAACACAATGGAAGCAGCATTTGAGGTGAGGAAGAATATGTCTAGAGGACAGTGAGGGAAGAATACATTAAAGGAATTAATGTTTAGGATATCTTAAGATTTTAAAGATGTGGTTTCCAGGAAGAAGGATTAAAATACCATGAAGAGGAAATACATCAAGATGGGGCCAGGGGGAAGGCAGTATAAAAATTTAAGCCTGAAATTCAAAGAGGACTTAGATTTAAAAAGGATTATATAAACATGCATACAATTTTTACAGCAGAATTACAATTGTATTGTAAGTAGTTAAAAGGAAAATTAGCATTTCGGAGGCAATGTAGACCAGTGGTCAAGAACATGTAGTTTGGAGGGGTGTCTGGGTGGCTCAAATGGGTTAAGCATCCGACTTTGGTTCATGGTTCTTAGATCTAATGGTTCATGAGGTCTAGTCTAGCCCCACATCGGGCTTGTGCTGACAGCTCAGAGCCTGGAGCCAGCTTCAGATTCTGTCTCCCTGTCTCTCTGCTCTCCCCTGCTTATTCTCTCTCTCTCTCTCTCTCTCTCTCTCTCTCTCTCTCAAAAATAAATAAAACATAAAAAAAATTAAAAAGAAAAGAACATGTAGTTTGGAAGCAAAATCATTTAACTCTGACTAGTTCTGTGATTATTAGGGCAAATTACAAAACCTGTCTGTGTCTGTCTCCTCATCTATAAAATGGAGAAACAATAACATCTTCACTATAGAATTATTAGGATGATTAACTGAATATTTGTAAAGTTGTAAAACAAAAATGTTAGCTATTATTGATAATACCAAATCAGTAACGTGGCATGTGGTTTTCATACTCTCTGTTAGAATATAGAGAAAAAGTTCATGGAGGTGGTGAGTTGGGATTATCAGATTTAAAGGAACTTGTATAATTGAAATGAAGTGACAATCGAAGATACAAATGAAGAAAAATTTCCTGACCTGAAAACAAACAAGCAAACAAATATTTACAAAACCTACCACAACAAAGACAACTACAAAGAACTGTGAATGTTGGCTAACTGAATTCATCTAATTCAAAATAAATGTAACAAAGGAATACTCTGAAAATATTTTTCAACAAAACAAAGTTAATGTAAACCAAAAACCTCCAAGTGTTTTGGCAGGGAAAATATCAGCTGCAATCAAAGACAAGAAGTCATACTTCACTTTTCAACAATAAATTAGAAGAAAATGAAGTAACAACTAAAGAATTTCAAGAGGAAAGAATTGTAAATCAAACCCTTATTCCACCAAGTTATCATTCACATATAATGTAAGGCAAAACCAGTCTAAGCTATTCAACATTTCAGAAAATATGGCACTTATAAAAGACATTTTGAAAAGAAATACTGAAAAATATTTGCCAGTCAACAAAATATAAAATTAAGAACTCAGGTTTTAGAGAATTCAGGGCAGTGAGCCTTGAAAGAAGTAAAACAGATTACAATAAGTACTAAATAAAACAAAATATAAAATAAAGTCAAATAATTGTTCTAAGTGTGGATCCGAAATAGAACACAAAAATTAAATCCTAATTTTGAAAAATGAGTATGCACGTTTTAAATATGCAATAGTTTACAAAGAACAATTTACTAGGGACAATCTAAATCCAATACCTTTTTATAATGAAAAAATGAAATTTAAAGTTTGTATTATCTTTATTTGATGAAAAATATTGGCTAAGGAATGTTTTGAAGATGTAAAGGTAACCCCAGTAGAAATAGAAAGAAGCTATAAGCTTCCCAAATACTCAAGAAAAAAGGCAAGAGAAACACTTAAATAGAAGAAGTTAGAGAATAAAGTCAATACTTTGCACAAATGCATAAAAACAACAGAAAACAATATGAACTTGTTTCATCAAAAGGATTTAAACAGCCTATTAAAAACAAGAGTTTATAGGCTGGATAAAATAAAGCTGATACACAACAAAATTTATCTGTATTCTATTTATGAGAAATACAATAGTACAAAAATATTAAGGAAAAAAGGGTGAATATTTACCAGAATTCAGAAAGTAAGTCCTTGTATTTGTTTACTGCTCTATGTCTAGATCCTTGCACCATAGGAAAACTTAGGATACATTCAATTGTTATCTACATATAAAATATAAACAAAAGCATTATACATATGAACAGTAAACAAAATAAGGTAGATAGTACTAACTTCATACAATTAGCAATTACCTTAAGAAGATAGAATTGGTAACATGGGTTCATTTAATACTGATAAAAGATACAATCCATAATGATTATATAATGTCATAAATGTACATACATCTGATAAGGTAGCATCAAAGTACATATAGCAAAAGTAAAACTAGGAGTCTTTACCTCTTTCAGGCATTAACATTAAATAGACAAAAATAAGTGTAGACATATAATTATCTAAATAATATGTTCTCAGAGTTCCTTCATGCTTTATAGTTAGTAAACCAAGACTACACTTTTTTTCCAAGTGCTTAGGGAAACTGAAATGAGTACTTTTCATGCATCCATTCTTATGAAGACTCCCAATAGATGACCCACCTGCTCATTTTTATTTCTGGGGCTTATCGCCAAAGGAATTTCTAAACTTTGGTGAAATAAAGTTTCTTGCAAAAAATATACCACCAAAAATCAACAAAGAAGTAGAAACACAAGTAGATCAGTTTCTATCTTCAAAATTATTCTTACAAAAAAATCACTCATATGAGGACTTTAAGACACAGAACAGAGGAACACAAGGGAAGGGAAGCAAAAATAATATGAAAATAGGGAGGGGGACAAAACATAAGAGACTCTTAAATATGGAGAACAAACAGTATTACTGGAGGGGATGTGGGAGGGGGGATGGGCTAAATGGGTAAGGGGCACTAAGGAGTCTATTCCTGAAATCAATGTTGCATTATATGCTAGTAAATTAAAAAATAAATTAAAAAATTTAAAAAAAGAGCTCACTTATTCAAGCATTCATTCATTTACTCATTTACTAGTATTAATTGAACTTCTGTGTTAGTAATTGAGAATATAAGGGTCAACAAGGAAATAGTCCTCCCATCCATCTTCTGAGAAAGAAAACAGACATTAAACAGATTAACATATAGAAAAATAAAATGTTGGCTAGTGATTAGTTTCACATAAGGGCCTAGAATCAACACAATTTAATCAGGGAGGCCTTTCAAACTTTTAAACAAACATTTTCCAGAAAATAGAAAGAAATGCAAAACTATCTTATTAGAACTGGATGTTCAGATACCATACTGTGGTAGAGCCTGCTTTAATAAGGGATCATGGGAGTGAAAAAGCATGATCATTCAATGTCTCTACACATCTTGGAGCTCAGTTTTATAAAGAGATTCACCACATTCATTAAACAAAATCACTAAAACAAGACAAAAATCAATATTTTTAAAGTCATAAAGACACGGAAGGATGAATGTACACATTCATTCATACGCTCATTTATGCATGACTTCATATGATAACTTGAGTTTTCCTGGTTACATGTATACCATTGTATGTGCATAGTTGACATTATTTTTACTATATATTCTGTTCCCTATATCTTTCCTGTTTTTTTTTTTTATAAAAAGAAACTTCAGTTATAGGAATCAATTTATAATATATACATGTGTAACATATATTAAATTATGCCATATGTGTATATGTAAATATGTAATATGTATATTATACATAGAGAGAAAATATATTAAATTCAATTATTGAATGATATATAAAAACTACTAGAAATTCTTTCATAAGTTATTTTTGGAAAATAATATAACTGCAATTATAGCATATTTACACATATTAAACATATAAAAACTACTTCTTTTCTCTGTTTTTAAGTTTGCCTATAGTTATCAGGTTGTGTAAAGAAAGCCTTCACCCAAGGCTGGAGCAAATTTCCCTAAGTGAAGAGTCCTTGCAAACCATTGTTTGACTACTGATTCTTGGCACTCAAGCCTCTCATCACATTTCTAGAGCATTTATTACAGTAATATTGGAGTTTGCAAGTGAAATGCTGACTAGTGCATTCACTATAAGGTCAGTGATAACATCTCCTAGAGTAATGAAATATAAAAATATGCAGATTTTTTAATCTGTAAACATAGCACCGTTATCATGTATTGTCAAAGTAAAGTGCCACTGGAGGCCTAGAAAACAATATGTCTTACTAATTATATACCTAAGAGATGTGTATGAAGGCTACCTTTCCATTACAAAAAGATATAATGTGTTCTGGATATTGGCATAGGTATCTCCTAGGATGCCAAGCAGATAGGTATTAATCATTCACAATTTATTAATTTTAGTAAAAACAATTTAACACTTCAAAGTAGTACAAACATCATACTTAGGAAAATAAATTCAATTTGAGAAAAACCTGTGTTTGGGGGAATACTGAACATATGCAAGTCTTATTATCCAGTCATTGCATTCCTAGATGTATACTCCCCCCACAAAATGCCCATCATCTTCATGTAATGTCCCTCTTTATCATTGTTAATTATTCTTTTTCTGGTGTGTACTTTCCTGATACTAATTGTGATGATTAATTTTATATGTTGGTTTGTCTAGGTTATGGTGGTCAGTTGGCAGCTCAAATGCCATTCTAGATGTTTATGTGAAGCTCTATGTTTAGATGTCATTGACATTTAAATCAGTAAACATTGATTAAAACAGATTACCCTTCACCAGAGTGTGGGCCTCTTCAAACCAGTTGAAGGCCTTGAGAGTAAACACTGAAGTTTTCAAAACAGGAAGAAATTCTGTCTCCAGGTTGCAACATAGACACCCAACCTGAGTTTTCAGCCTACAGTTTGGATTCAAGACCATAACATCAACTCTTCCCTGAATTTCCAGCCTGCCAGCCTGGAATGCAAATTTTGGACATGACTGTCCCCAAAATTATGTCAGTCAGTTCGAATACATACAAACAGACAGACATTTGACTCCTGCTGTTTTACCTACTTCTTACCTCTTATTTACCTTCCTCTAACTCTGCAAGTATGTTGTACTGCCTCTTTCCATACCGTGGGCCTGCCTGAACTTCTAGTAGCCTGTAGCTGAGGCACCCCCTGCCGTCCAGCCACCCTACTGCAGTTTCCAGGACTGGCCTCTCACTGACTTTCTCCATGTCCTACCATGTTAAAGCTATTGTTCAGCAACCTGATAGTCACAGCTGATTTTATGTTAGGATAATAATGAAAATGTACAATTTATCAGTGTAAAATCATCTCAGTTCTCAACCACCTTCCTGACAAAATGCTACAGCTGGAGAGACTGCACTTCCTTTGCAGCAAAAAGTTGGGATATCTGACTCTTGTTCTTTTACTGGCTACTCTCTTTCTTACTTTTTATCTCAGCCCCTTGCCTGTTGGCAGTGGAAGGTTCAGGAGCACAGAAAAAGGATGAGAAGGAATGGAAAAGAAAAGTGAAAGAAAAAGAAAATTCTTAGTTTGCCATCAAATGAGACCATTGGCTCTCTCCACTACCCTGAAAGCTTGCCACTCTCTTGCTGCCATGACTATATTATGTGTAAAAAACACACACGCATACACGTGCGCAGACACATGGTATTCAAGATTTTTATAGGACAGCATAAACTGGAGGGAAAAGGGGAAGCAAACCTTTATTTTGCCATGGTTTATCAGTCACAGCTAATGATTACTATGGTATGTTTATTATGGAAACTAATTACTGGTCTTTTAGAAAATGTGTATCTTAATTATAGTCATTAGTAAGTGGAAGAGATTATACACTTCCAAGAGGTATACTGAGTGACAAGCCTTAACGTGTACACTATTAAACCAGGAGAGAAGCCTTTGTTTAAAAAATAAGCACGAGTATAAAAAGTGAATATTAATGCATGTTTGAATTATTCTTATGCATTAACCATTGCTTACTTTTCATTGCAAATAAAAGTCAGTATGAAAACAAGATTTCCAGAATGGTCTACCTTAAACTCTGCTTCTCTCTTGTTCTCTACATTACACGCAAACCAGGCCCAAAAGGAGGACAGCAACCCTTGTGTCCACAGGCCCCAGTCACTGTCCCAGAGAACTGTCCTATTGTGAAACAAGACTCTGGCCACGGTCTGAAATATCACCTCCATATTTCTAACACCAAGCCAGACACTGACTGGGATCCTCAGCCAGTTCTGTAACCAAAACTTCTTAAATCAATATCAGAATATTTGAAGCTAAATACAGTTAATTACATCCCTGTCCCAGCAATCCTCTACTGCCAAACTGAAAGCAAACATTTTTCTAGAAGTTTTATTCTTTTGATACATTTTGACCCTCATTCTTCCTGCTATATTGGCTTCCTTCTTGAAAGCTCTTCTGATGTGCCCTCTATCTTCAAACTCTTTCCTCTTCTACTGGCTGAACTGACATTTTCCCTTCTTTGAGGAGGTGGCATATGACCCCCACATCTGTACCATTTTGAGTATAGTGTCGGGGGAGGTGAGAACAATATTTGAAAACTCTTATATCTTGTCTTCTCTGAAGATTCATATCATAATGTCATATGGACTCTACTTTTTCCTTGTTACTTTCATCACTTGAATTCCCAATAAATTATTTTAAGTTAGCAAAAATTGGGAGATGTCACACTCTTTCTTCCCATCAGAATTCCTATTATAATGTTAGAAATTTTCAGAATTCATGAAAATTATGGAGTTTCTTTTTTTATGATCCTGAGATCAAGAGTCACATGCTGTACTGACTGAGCCTTCCAGTTGCCCCTGGGGTTTCTTCATTCCAATGACATTTCAATCCACTTTGGTAACAAAATCCTAATGTTATATTCTAGTTGTACTTTAAATGGGTACACCTAAAGCTACATAAACATTACCACTCAACAGTCTGATAAAAAGCCTCCCACTATCCCAGTTCCTCATATTCTCACTCCTATAATCCATGGGACTTCTGACCTCTTGATGAATCCTTTTCTCTTGACCTATAAGCCTCTTGATGGCTTCTATCCTTTTGTCACTATATGTGGGTGGCATGGTATATGGTTTATCATAAGAACCAATATGTCACTAGGTTCTTGAATTACAATTAATATCATCCTTCTGGCACATACACCTAGAAAAACCCCAAATATGGATCAATTCTATAGACCCTTACCTGATCTCTATAAACAGAGGCTGAATATTATTCAAGGAAAGCATGAGAATGCACACATGAACACATTCATGACAGTAGCATTAAAACTAATAACCCCTCCACAACTAAAAGTCTATCATGTGGGCCCTCAGCATTGTTTATCAATCTTATTACTTTTTTTAACTTCTCTTGTTTCTGTACTTATAATTTTAAACTTTCACTATGTCCCTCAAACTTCCTTACACAACTCCTTCTATTCTCAGCTAGAGACATTGCTGCTTATTCACTGAGAAAATTGGGAACATCAGTTGCTTAAATTACTGTTTCCCTGTTCCCTTTATGCCTCAAATACCTTCACTTTTATATAATCATTTATTTTCTCTAGTCTTGGAGGGAGTATCTGTTCTTGTTCAAATATGTTATACTGTTAGCAGAAATATCCAAAAATGACCCAGGTGCTTACTCTGGATACTAGCGACAATGAACTTGCTAAGACCTGGATGGGCTTTTCTGTTTTTTATTTCAAGGCATACACTCAAATCCAGCTTCCCATAGAACTGATGGCTTTCTCCTCTAGCCAGCATGTACTGAAAAATTCCTCAGGCCACTTTGATCTCTATTTCTCCAAGTGGAGAGCATCTGACTTTCCCAGCAAATTCCTAATTGGCTGGTACACCAAATCCATATTACCTGATGCCAAAAAACAATGTATTTTCCTACTGACAAGGCCATGTATCATGCTTGCTCTGTCAAAAGGGAGACACACAGAACTGAGGGGTTCTTCCACTAAAATGCCATGTCCAGTAGAGGTTCTGTTCCTTATATGCCTCTCTGCAAAATGATAATGAGAACAGGAGGTACTTCTACATCTCCATCTTGCTAAGTCCAGCCATGCAAGCTTTAACCTTTTCCAATAAAAGTTCTACCATAACTTTTGATGCTATGAATTTTTTTCTGATTTCTTGCATTACTTGAGGCAGCTCTGATGGGATCCATATGACATGACAAGAGCCAACTATTTAAATTTAAATCCCAGTATCTCAGCTAGGATCTTATACCATTGGTCACTTTTCTCTACCTATTTCTGTAACCTCTTCTTTTCTTCATTCTCCTTTACTCAAGCCTACATACATGCTTAAGATTTCCCAATCCTGAAAACATAAAAGCAAAAGCAAATAGCTCTGCTTGGACCCATCATCCCATCTGGTTCCTCCTAAGCAATCTTAGTTGCCTTATTTAAAAACTTCAAAAAAAAAATCTATTAGTCTCTCTTGTTCCTTACTGGGCTTTCTTCCTTATGTCCATACAGAAGCCAGATTAATCATATATCATATCATGTTACCTCTTAAAAGTCTTTACTGGCTTTTCTTTGGAATTTAAACTCATCCCCAGTTCTACTGGTCTCTTCCCACAACTCTGAATACCTCTCACTCACAATCCTCCAGCTGTACTTGCCCTTCCTTCTCTGGCTTCTGCCATAGGGTCTTTTCATTTCTTTTCCTTGCTGCTTAAAATGTTCTTCCCTGAAATATGCCTCAGACTGACACCTTTTTGGTGCATACAATCTCAGCTCAGTTGTTACCATCTCAAAGTGGCTTTCCAGGAACTCTCCAATCCACTTCATCCCAGAACACCTGTTTCATTAGCTCTATGGCTTTATGACACTTATACCCACTTGAAATTATCTTGCGTGTTGTTTTGATGAGTGCATCAGTTTGTAGACTCCATGACCACAGGGACTTTGTTTTGCTTACCCCTGTTTGTCAAGTGTTCAGAACAATACTTGACACATAGTAGGTACTCATAAGGACAGCCTCACTCATAACTAGTATCAGTCATGGCCCCTTCAGCACATTACTCCATGACTTTACAACTGCAAATTCTACTACCTAATGTCTCATTTTTTCCATGTTTCTTGATTCAAATTCAAAGTGAGTCTGCGCTATAGCTTGTTTTCATTTGGGCTGAATATTTGGCACTAAGATATGTTGCAGGCCAGCAGCTAGCCTTGTAGGGAGATGGCTCTTGGGAAGTTTCCCACTCTAAGCCAGGTAAAATATTAAATATGAAATATGTGTTACAGGCATATTCAAGTTGACAGGCATTTTAATATAAAACAACTAGTATAAACCAAGAATCCTCATTTTAAACAAACTTCAGAATTAACACATTTATGTATTAATACACAGTGGCTCAAGTTTACATCTAATCCTAAGAAGTCTATTCTGTAAGTTAAATTATACCTCAATTGTATAGCTATTGCTGCCCTGAGAAGAAATAAATTTTCAAAACCCTTTATACATATCCTGTTTCTGGAGGACAGTGATGATAGCTTGGCTCCTCTATTGCAGGTTTTATTTTTTTTAAAATATGTTAGAAGAATGTGGGTCATGCAGTTTTACTTGAACGTGTTTTTGACATTTTTACCAGAAATTGGAACATTTTGCAGGAAAACTAGCCCAGCCCCTTCATGAAGCCAATGCCATCAAAAAGGGTATGTCCTAGAGTAAAAGAGACTTAATTCATGGAGGTAGTTGGATCTAAGAGTCTGGAGATCAATGAAGGGTCTGATGGGTGGGACATAGGCATTTCATCATATAAGTAACTTTCAGAGGTAAGAGAATGAGGCAAGAGAGAAACAAATGATCTATTATCTCTCTAACACCCGCAAGCAGGCTAGAGAACCAGAACCCCTTCTCCAAAAATGGACTTAAAAGGAGTGCAAAGTGGAACACAGAGGAATGCGGTATTGCAGAGGTCACAAAAAATCATCTTTTAAGAAGAAAAGTATGGTTAGCTTTGTCACATGCTACTGAGAGTTTAAGATCAAAATAGTATGTTGGGTTGACAAAGAAGGCGTTGTCCATATAAATGACTCTAACCAAACAAACTTACTAGATATTAATATTTTATTCGTCATAAGTCAAATATATTGAGTTGAAGAATCAGATACAAGAAGTGGAATTTTTAAAGGACCAAACAAAAACTTCAGAACAAAAATATGACTTTATATGAAAAATAACTAATTCATCCATGATCTTTAAAAACATTTTTTGAATAGCCAGAGCATTTTCTATTTAGTAAAGAAACATGTGTATCCCTTTGGAAAGACTTTTTAAAAATGCCTAGGGTTTGTATGAATGAATTTTATTATTTTTTAAAAATGTATTAAGCCAGTCAGGTAATTTTAATGTACATGTGATTGTTTATATCTCATTTGTAACACTTAGTAATTCTTTTTAAAATAATATATGCTTTAATTTAATAATACATTTCTTCTTTGGTTTACATTTAACATGTGGCTAATGCTTTTAAATTTACCCCTATTTATATGTCCACTGACTACCTTTAGGAGGAGATGGAAATTAGTAATACATAAAGGATGAAAATATTTACTTTAAAACATGTCAGTAGGAATTCCTTGTCAGACTTTTTTTTTTTTTTTAATAAAGAGAAATACTATTATAAACGAATACTTTTAAAAATACTGTAATGGATTTAATTCCAAATTCTCATTTTAGCTAATATTTTCTTTCTTCACCATTACCAAATTTGTTAGAAGAGCTATTAAAAAATATTCAAGCTGCTTGTTTTGATTTAATCTAATTATGTAAAAAATATTAAAGCACTTTACCTGTAAACTCTCAACCAAGTAATGCTTACTTCTGCCATCTGGTGGCAGAACAAAAGGTATATTTATTATAGGTACCAAGGTTGTAAAACGGGCCTCACTGAGCATCACAAACGAATCTCCCAGATTGCAGTATCACCCCTTCACTTGAAAAACTCCAACATTTACTGTTACGTTTTGTTTTGTTTTTTAATAGAACAATGCTCTCTGTAGTTGTTTGGAACACTGCTAGTCACATGCTGAGCACATTAATAATGATTCGTGCTAATAAAGAAACCATCAATTTTATGCCAACAATCAAGTTAGACATAAAGTTTGATAATAATTCTCCTTTTAGTTAACATTTACAGCAATTTCTAGTATGTCTAATTTTTTCAAATGAATGATCAATATATTTCAAGAAAGCTTTGGAAGGAATTAATGTATTATTATGTAATCAGGTATTTCTAACTTGCCACACTGCCTAGAACCTGACTTTTAATTGTGCCTTAGGCATTGTAATAACCATTGTTATATAAAGGTATTTTTAAATTAAAAAAAAATTTGAACTATGAGCAAGTTCATTTGCATTTTACCATATTTTTATACTTGGGTTCTTTTATCATTTAATAAATTTGAAGCACTACATGTAATTATATATCAGAGAATCACAGAATCAAAGAGTTGAAAGAACTTTCAGAAATCATGAGTTTCCTACATCTGCCTGAAGGATAAATGTTTTCCCAATACCATTAACATGTAATTATCCAGCTCTGTTTATATACTCTCCATAATAGGAAAACCTCACCACATTTTTGACAGCACCCATCCCCAAAGAATTCTCTTAACAGCCTGAAATGTACTTCCCTGTGTCTTCTCCTGATTTTCCCTTGGTTAGATCTCTGGAGCCCTGGAGAATACATTCATATTCCTCCATATTTGGAAACAGTTGACATGCATCAAAAACCACGTTTTTTCTTCTTTGGGATACACATCAACTATTCCTAGCATGCTGTAACATCAACTTCCCCACCAACCTGGTATTTCTCTCTCTTTTCTTCCAATTTGAAAATGTAGGCAATCAAAATGAATACACATGAATACAATACAAAATGAATACAATACAAATGAATGCAAAATTCATAAATTTTATGACATGTAAATTGTATTTTAATAAAAGGTTAATAAAAAATTATTTCCACTGAACACCAGATAAGAAACAAAGATTATAACCAAATGGAAGCTTATGAGTCATTATTAGACAAAGTAAAATTAAAAAAAAAATTATTTTAGAGAGAGAGAACACAAGCTGGGGAAAGAGGAAAGGGAAAGAGAGAGACCATCTTAAGCAGGTTCTGAACTCAGAGCAGAGCCTGACACAGGGCACGATCCCACAACCTTGGGATCATGACCTGAGCCAAAATCAAGAGTCAGATGTTCAACTAACTGAGCCAAACAGGTGCCCCATAGACAAAGTAGATTTTAAGATAAAAAAGGATTGCTAAAGATAAAACATATCACCTATAGAAAGGGGGTTCAATCAACCTGGAAGGTAGAATAGTTCTAACATGTTCACCAAAAAATAGCTTCAAAAAAATGACACGACTAGAAGAAGAAATCAATTCACAAACTGGGGGAATGTTTAAATCGCTCAGTAATTATACACTGGAAGACAAAAAACAGTTGGATTTGGAAGATTTCAATGATAAGAGTTTACATCCTTCATCTAATGGACACAGAACTGTGTATCTGAAAACAATTCACACACTCTTCAAGTATTTATGAAACAGTGGTGAAAATTGACCACCTACTAGCCTGTTAAGCCAATCAAGATATTTCAAAGATAATATGAAGTATATTACCTGGACATAGCATAATTTAGTTAAAAAATTTAAGAGGTAATTGCTAAAATGTCATGTTTCAAATTTTAAAAACACACTTCTAAATTACCTATGAATCAAAAATAATTCCTAACAGGTGTTAGAAAATATTTAGGACTATTTGATAATGAAAATGCTACGCATTAAATTTGTAAGATGCAGCTAGAGCACTGCAAAAAAAAAAAAAAAATCTCTCCTCTCCAGGTGTCATCTGACAGTGAAACTAAACCACCACCCAGTGTTTACCTTTACCTTTATATTCTTTCTATGTGTACTCTTCCTCTTTCACATAAAGCAATATGGATGAGAGAGAGGATTACCAGGCCACGAAATATTATTGTGAAATTGAGTCCAACTCCATCACTTACAAGTTCTGTGGCCATGAATATGTTTGATAATCTTTTTAAATTTTAGACTCTAACAATAAAATTGGTTAAATTATAATACTTAATGAAATACAGGCTATTAGCCACATTGCAGCCAGCTAATATTTCCAATAAGCATTTCTCATTATGTTATTCCCTTGCTTAAAATCATTCAGTGACCTCCCATTGCTCTGAGGATGAAGATAAAGCTTCTCAGCTTGACTTAAAAAGCACTATGTGAATTGGCCTCCAGCATCATATTTGGCCTCGTCACATGTCATAGTTCCCAAAGTTCTTTCATTCAGGCACATCAGGCTTCTCCCACTCTATTCTCCCTATGCGGCATGAGACTTTTGTATCTGTGTTCCCTTTTCCAGGAATGCTCTTCACTTTCCTCCTCCCTTAACTACGCATTATCCATCCTTAACCAGAGATGAATTATCATCTCCTGACACCCCATCAGAGTCAAATTCACCTACTGTATGGTTTTGCAGCACCCTGTACTTCTTCTACTTGTCTCAGTCTCAGTTTTACTTGCATTTATGTAATTACTTGATTATTACTGAGCCCTTGAGATTTTAAATTGCGTGAGGATAAAGACAACATCTGTTTTTGCTCTTAATTTTTCCTTAACACCCAACCTAGTACTTGGCCCCTAATAGTTAATTGATAAATACCTACATATAAGAAATTGGAATTTAGGGCTGTCAAAGAAACAAAAATTGAAAGGTGGAGATTTTGGAAAGAAAAAAAGCACAGGGATGCAAGCCCAATATTTGGCAGTGGTTTCCCCCTCATGGAATTTTCGGATTCTAAGCAGATTGTTAGAAAGTAAGATAGGGAGAGAAACAGAAAAACATAAGAGATTTTCTAGTAAGTCTTCTGGTGCTGGGAGATAGTGGAGGTAGGAACCTAGTGAGCACCTCAGGCTCTCAGTTGGGGCTTCTGGAGCTACTTAGGTTTTTTCCTCTCTCTCTAGGTTTTGACCCTTGAAGCTATGTGCAGTCTCTTAGACTGAAGCAGTGCAAAGCCTGGTTTAATAGAATTCAAACATAAACTATCACTCTGCTCTTCTCTTACCTTTGCACTTTCTCCCGTAACATACAACATTATCAAATCATTGTCAGATCTTGTGTCCTATTGATTATTTTATGTCTCATCACCATCTATCTACATTATTTTACAATTGTCTTAAATTATTGCCTCTCAGGAAATGAGAGATCTACCCTCCCTAAGATCTGTAATTCCTGCCCAATCTATCATGCCATATTCCAATGGACCTTAATTCTATATAGTTATTGTAGGTGATTATTAAAACTAATATGTTCATTTTCTCACTTGCAGAGTACCTCCCCTTTCTGGAATTACCTGGCTTACTCAAATCTTCTGCTATTTACTTCGTTCTATTTATACAGATATTACAGGTATATCTACTTTATAGATACAGGTTTCAAACAGTAAACAAAAGATTCCTACATACTAGTATACTGCAGTATAATGCATTTGAGGCAAAAGATTATCAGTTCATTTAAAATAGCAGCCCAGATGCAGGGCTGGTTCAATATTTGCACATCAATCCATGGGATACATCACATTAATAAAAGAAAGGATTAGAGCCATATGATCCAGTCAATAGATGCAGAAAAAGTGTTTGACAAAACACAGCATCCTTTCTTAATACAAACCCTCAAGAAAGTTGGGATAGAAGGAACATACTTAAACATCATAAAAGCCATATATGAAAAGCCACAGTTAAAATCCTCCTCAATGGGGAAAAACTGAGAGCTTTCCCCCTGAGATCAGCAACATGACAGGAATGTCCATCTCACCACTGTTGTTTAACATAGGTTAGAAGTCCTAGCAACAGCAATCAGACAACAAAATGAAATCAAAGGCATAAAAATTGGCAAAGAAGTCAAACTTTCACTTTTCACAGATGACATGATACTCTACATGGAAAACCCAACAGACTCCACCAAAAGACTGTTAGAATGTGAATTCAGCAAAGTTGCAGGGTACAAAATCAATGTACAGAAATAGTTGCATTTTTATACACCAGTGATGAAGCAACATAAAGAGAAATAAAGAAACTGATCCCCTTTACAATTGCACCAAGAATCATAAAATACCTAGGAATAAACCTAACCAAAGATGTAAAAGATCTGTATGCTGAAAATTACAGAAAGCTTATGAAGGAAATTGAAGAAGACACAAAGAAATGGAAAAACACTCCATGCTCATGGACTGGAAGAAAAAAAATATTGTTAAAATGTAAATACTACCCAAAGAAATCTACACATTCAAGGCAATCTCAAAGAAAATTGCACTGGCATTCTTCTTAAAGTTAGAACAATCCTAAAATTTGTATGGAACCACAAAAGACCCTGAAGAGCCAAAGTAATAGTGAAGAAGAAAACCAAAGCAGGAGGCATCACAATCCCAGATGTTAGCCTCTATTAAAAAGCTGTAATCATCAAGACAGCATGGTGTTGGCACAAAAACAGACACATAGACCAATGTAATAGAATAGAGAACCCAGAATTGGACCCACAAATGTATGGCCAACTAATCTTTGACAAAGCAGGAAAGAATATCCAATGGAAAAAAGACAGTCTCTTTAACAAATGGTGCTGGGAGAACTGGACAGCAACATGCAGAAGGTTGAAACTAGACCACTTTCTCACACCATTCACAAAAATAAACTCAAAATGGATAAAGGACCTGAATGTGGGACAGGAAACCATCAAAACCCTAGAGGAGAAAGCAGGCAACAACCTCTTTGACCTTAGCTGCAGCAATTTCTTACTTGACATATCTCCAAAGGCAAGGGAATTAAAAGCAAAAATGAACTATTGGGACCTCATCAAGATAAAAAGCTTCTGCACTGCAAAAGAAAAAAATCAACAAAACTAAAAGGCAACTGATGGAATGGGAAAAGATATTGCAAATGACATGTCAGATAAAGGGCTAGTATCCAAAATCTATAAAGAGCTCACCAAACTCCACACCCAAAAAAACAAATAATCCAGTGAAGAAATGGGCAGAAGACATGAATAGACACTTTTCCAAAGAAGACATCCAGATGGCCAACCGACACATGAAAAGATTCTCAACGTTACTCATCATCAGGGAAATACAAATCAAAACCACACTGAGATATCACCTCACCCCGCTCAGCATGGCTAAAATGAACTAATCAGGAGACTATAGATGCTGGAGTGGATGTGGAGAAATGGGAACCCTCTTGCACAGTTGGTGGGAATGCAAATTGATGTAGCCACTCTGGAAAACAGTGTGGCGGTTCCTCAAAAAATTAAAAATAGAACTACCCTATGACCCAGCAATAGCACTGCTAGGAATTTACCCAAGGGATACAGAAGTGCTGATCCATAGGGGCACATGTATCCCAATGTTTATAGCAGCACTTTCAACAACAGCCAAATTATGGAAAGAGCCTAGATGTCCATCAACTGATTAATGGATAAAGAAGATGTGGTTTATATATACAATGGAATACTACTTGGCAATAGAAAGAATAAAATTCTGCTATTTGCAGTAATGTGGATGGAACTGGAGGCTATTATGCTAAGTAAAATAAGTCAGTCAGAGAAGGAAAGATATAATGTTTTCACTCATAGGTGGATCTTGAGAAAACTTATCAGAAGACCATGGTGAAAGGGAAGGGAGAAAGAGGTTACAAACAGAAAGGGAGGGAGGCAAACCCATAAGAGACTCTTAAATACAGAGAACAAACTAAGGGTTGATGGGGGGGGGGGGGAGATGGGAAAGTGGGTGATAGGCATTGAGGAGAGCACTTTTTGGGATGAGCACTGGGTGTTGTATACAAGCCAATTTGACAATAAATTATATTTGAAAATAAAACAAAATAGCAGCCCAGAACTGTTTCATCTTCTTATATGGTAACTTTATTTTTTAAAATGTTTTTCTTTAACGTTTATTTATTTTTGAGACAGAGAGAGAGACAGAGCATGAACGGGGGAGTAGCAGAGAGAGAGAGGGAGACACAGAATCGGAAGCAGGCTCCAGGCTCTGAGCCATCAACCCAGAGCCTGATGCGGGGCTCGAACTCACGGACCTCGAGATCGCAACCTGAGCTGAAGTCGGACGCTTAACTGACTGAGCCACCCAGGCGCCCTTGTATGGTAACTTTAGTTCCTATTGTGCTCATTTTTTTTTAGAACTTTCTATTCTAAAATGATTATTATGAACAGTAGAGAGAAAATGGGCAATGTAATTGTTTTGGGGATTTCTTTCTGCTTCTGAATCTTCAGGAAACATTTTTTTCCCCTGGAAGTGATAGCAAGTACTAAAAGAAAAGCATTAAGATAATAAAATTAAAAAAAAAAAAGAGAGAGAGAGAGGAAGAAGCAAAGAATCTGAATTCTTTACCAAATGAAAAATGTACAAATTAAATTCCGAATAATCATGGACAGCTTATATATTTTATTCTTCTTAACACCTTTGCTTCTTTTGTAAAATCATGAGTATTCTTAATATTATTCCTTTTAGGGGATCAGATGTTGGTTCTTTTATTTCAACATTAAAAGTATTCATTACTATCTTTGTCTTCAAAATCAAGGTGGGTGCTTGTTTTTACTTTTCTTAAAACCATTTGTTGTTTGCCACACTTTGCCTGGAAAAATATAATATTTGGCTATTTCTGAAAATTACTGAGTTATATAATCAGATCATGGTAAGATAGTGAATTCCAAGTTCATATATGTAAAAAGACATGGATCATTTAGGGGGTATTTCTTGGTAGAAACTTTCACTTGTTAGAAATTTCTGGAACTCGGATGAGGGCTCGTCATTGACAAAATGGTTAAAAGAAGGTCAGTGAAGCTCTAATACCCTTGCACCCTCCCCTTTTTTCTGACCTCCCCCTTTTCTCATCTCTGTCTATGCACTACCAAGGAGCTCAAATGGAAGACATTCCCCCCCGTCACCTCTCATCAACAAGTACATTCCCTCAAAACCAGTGCAGGTAGGATAAAAGCAACTATGTAAGAAAAGAAGTGAAGAAATATCTCAAGCTTTTCCTTATGACATAAAAATGCAAAACCAAAATGTGGCCTTTTCTCATGTTTTCAGTCATTATTTGTGTACTGATAACCTGAAAAGGTTGGAAGTAATTTGCTGCAAATGACACAATATTTAAGTAAATGCCTACATTTTACTTGGAATATTTAACAGTGTGACTTGTCATTTACAAAATGTTTCATTCTGATAAGTGAAATAAACAGTTAAGTGAATACAGAAACTCACGTCTTATTAAATAAGTTAATTACTCACATTAAATATTTTGTTCCTACAATATTGTCAGGAGCTCAATTATTCCCAAGCTTAGAATACCATCATCCTCTCCCAAATTTGCTCCCAAATTCAGGGACTATAAGTAAATGAGCCTATGATCAACAATTCAGTGTTCTCAAATTTCCATGTCAAATCCTCTGTTTCCACCATGTTTTAACTCCCATTTTCTCCTGATAGATCTCAGAACCTGGCTTTGTTTTCTTTTCCTTACTCTTTGGGATTTACCCTTAGTCCTTCTGTCTTCTCGAACTACAAGAAGGTTTTTTGGACAGCTTGAAAAGATTTGTTCCTTATTTTGTAGCCCTGAAAAATATTGTATGCCTTGTGTTCTACAAAACATATATTTGACTATACAGCTTAATATGGCATATGCATGGACAATCTGTCAATCTTCTAAAATATAGCTTTGTACTTCTTATTTTTTGGTGCATGATGAAGACAATGGGAATAAATGACAGAATTTATTAACAGCTTTCTGATTTGTATTGCCAAGGAATGCACTATCATCTTGAAGACAGCTGATCCCTAGAAATATAAATTAGGAACTATAGAAAGACTTTACTCCACACATAAAAAAAAATCCAAGTATAGATTATTCCTCACTCCTCTATTTCATAGTTCAATATTCTTTTATAGTTTCTTTGACAGTGACTATTTTCTAAGTATCCAGGCCAGATCTGAAGACACATATATAAAGACTTCCAGTGTCACCTATTTATTTAATCCATACATATTCAATATACCGGCTGGGGAACTCTGGCCCTTTAGCTCCTTGGTGGGATACTCTAGAAAGTTTTGCTCATAAACCACAGATTCTTAAGGTGCCTACTTAAGTGTTCATCACAATAGTTGCCATCATTGCTTTTATGCTACAGGTGATAATCATGAGATATCAAAATTCCAAAACTATAGAGTCAGTGGGAGACAAGGGTTAGAAATTCTTGAATTTCATGGCTTTCTGGACTGACTAAAATTTTTTTTCTTTTGAAAACATATGATACTTGGTAGAAAGCAAAGACAAATACTGCCACAGCTGACTGCTGTGTTTGTGGAAATGTATAGTCATTTCAAACAGGACTGAGATGTTACCTTTTTATAAAGCACCTCTGCAAATTTGGTATGAGATCTGGAATTGTATGGATGGAATATACCTGGAGGCTGGTTTGGTTACTGAACAATCTTTTCAACTTAATTCTAGTTCCTCATAAGGTCAGGAAATCTTGTTTAAGGCTACACTACTGTGGGATGAAGTCAACATGATATCACACACGGGAGGGATAAATGAAAGATAAATATGGGAGGAACATGATTCAGCAAAATTTAATGAAGGAAAAAGAATTGAGAGATTAGGTGATCACAAAATTAGTAAGCCCAAACTGCCATATTGCTGCACAAAAACTAAGGTTGCATTAAAGTAATGGCTATCCAAAACAAGGAGGTCAATAGCCCCACTATGCTTTGGACATATTAAAGTGTTATGTCAGAATCATAATTTAAGACTCAAGGGGCAATGGGTGGCTCAGCTGGTTGAGTGTCTGACTCTTGGTTTCAGTTCAGGTCATGATCTCACAGTTCATGGGTTTGAGCCCCAGGTCTAGCTCTGCACTGACAGAACAGAGCCTGCTTGGGATTCTCTCTTTCCCTCACTCTCTACCCCTCCTCTGCTCGTGTTCATTTCCTCTCTTTCTCTTTCTCTCTCTCAAAATAAATAAATTAATAAACATTAAAAAAATAAAAAAGAAAAAGACTCAAGCCATAGACCAGCTAAAGAGCTTCTAAAAGAAGGTAACATGGAGAGTATGGGATATGAAAAACATTTTTTTTCATTCAATAAAGGTTTGGTGGGTACCTATGGTTACTTATTTGATTGAGTCTAGTAAAGTGGACAGCACCTATGAGTCATGAGCCAGCTTCCTGTTTTGGTAAATAGGTTGTATTGGAACAGCCACACTCATCCATTTATGTATTGTCAATGAATGCTTTTATGTTACATCATCAGAGTTGAGTGTCCCACAAGTCTAAAATATTTCTTATCTGGCCCTTAGAGGAAAATTTTTCTGACTCCTAGTCTATTAGAAGAAGTAAAAGCTATATAAAGGATCCCCACTAAAGTATTCAGAAGAGTATCAATGCATGTATATAAAGAAAGTGCTATAGGCTGTATACTTTGCCTGAAGGTAATATAATTGAGAACCCAGAATAAATTCTTACATTTATGGTCATATAATTTCTGACAAAGGTGCCAAAGAAAATTAAAGAGAATAGTTTTTTCAATAAATGGTGTAAAAAAATCCATGTACAAAATATACAAATTTGCATCCCTACATCATACATGAAAGTTAACTAATAATGGATCACAGACCTGATGGTAATTAAAACTTTAACACTCCTAGAAGAAAACATAGGAGTAAATCTTTAGGATCTTGGGTTAGTGATTTCTTAAATAGTACCAAAAGTGCAAGTGATTTAAAAAAATTGATAAGTTGGACTTCATCAAAGTTAAAAACATTTTTGCTTCAAGAGATGCCACATACTGGAGGAAAGTATTTGTGAGATATATATATATATATATATATATATATATATATATATATATATATATATTCATACTAGGTATTGGTATTCAGAATATATAAAAAAAGCATAACCCAATAATAAAAACAACTCAAAAAAAGGACAAGGGAATTAAATCTACATTGTTCCAAAGAAGATAGAAAAATGGCCAATAAGTACATGATAAGTTTCTCTAGAGCATTAATCATTAGGGAAATGCAAATAGAGACCACAATGATATGCCATTTTATACCCACTGGAATATGATTAACAGGCTGAAAATAACAAGAAACGGCAAGGATGGAAGAAACTGGAATACTCAAACACTCTTGGCAGGTATGCACTGTTGGCAACAGTCTGCCAGTCTCTCAAAAAGTGAAACAAAAATTATCCTATAATCCAGAACCTCTTCTCCCTAGCTCTCTACCCAGGAGAAATGAAAGTAGATGAACACACAAAGACTTGTGCATGAACATGCATAAAACCTTTATTCACAATAGCCAAAAAGTCAAAGAACACCGATTATCCATCAACTAGTGAATGGATAAATAAAATGTGGTATCTGTGTATGTGTATAGAATATTCAGCCACAAAAAGAATAAGGCATCTATATTTATATCATACTCCATGAAACAAACCAGACACAAAAGAACATACATGAATATATTTTATATAAAATGTCTTCAGTAGGCAAATATAGAGAGACAGAAAGTACATTGGTTGATGCTTAGAGGTGGGGGTGAGAATGGAGATCGGTGATAATGATTTTAAATTGTAGAATTAAAATTAGCAAATTTCGTGGAAAGAGAATTGCCACAAAATCTCAGTAAACTGGTTTAAAAAATTAAGAGTCAAAAGAAAGATTTCTAATAAAAATTTTAACCATACTTTGGGGGAGGTGAACAATGCAATAAGTGTTTTCTTAACATGTATTATGTCCTACAAGGTAGTCATGAGATAATTTTTCCTTTAAAAACACAGTATGCATTCTGGAATTTCAAGTGTTAGAAATATGAACAAGAATGAGAACACTAAAAATTGCCAATAACTTCTAATAAAAGTAGTAGTTTCTTTTCTGAAGGCAGATGTTAGGCCTTCTTATAGAAGAGATAAATTGATGCTAACTAGAAAAAACTTGAAAGCACAAGGATTTATATTTCTCGTCTACAGGTAAGTGTATAAAAATTATCAGTAGTATTAGGATCAATTTTATGTACTGATCAATCACAATAGAATTTCATATACTGAGTACTCATAAATGGCTTATATCTAACACTAATCTAAGGGTACAAACATAGCATGAAAATAATTTCTTATGTTGAATCTGCCAATAAAAATCCTTAATCATTGCTAAACATAAAATCTTATTACTTGCAATATTTACAGACCTTATCGCACATCTACCACATTGGACAGAACCTTCTTAGACTTTGGAATTAATTCTCAATTATCTACAACAAAATATTGAAATGCGGCTTACTCATCACCTTCAAAAAACTTATACATGGATTTATTCCCATCAACTTACATTATTACAATAATTCTTCATCATCATTTGCTGCAAAGAAAGTGGTTTATAGAAACTATGTATTAATTTTTATAATGCTCAAATAAAGAGAAAATCAATATCCAAAATCCATATTTAAATGAATTTTAGACAATCTAAAGCTTAAGACTCATGTCCTTTAGTAATTTCAGATAAATAAAAGCATGAGATATATTTTAATACAGACTTGTGTTCCAATTCCAAGTCCCTTATCAACTGTAATCTTAGGAGATTAGAAGTCTAAATCTGTTTCTTCATTTATAGATGAAAGGCATTTATTGTTGGTTTCAAAGGGATGCTGTTAGGATTAAATGAGACAATGCTTTGTAAGGTACTAATAAAATTAACCCATTTAACTTGTGAGAGATCAGGTATATTTTCTAAAACATAGTTTGTTCTTCATGTGACCAGCTCAACAATTTTATTGCTCCCATCTCAATAACTGTCTTTGGAGTTAAGTATCTTATAAAGAAAAGTTTAACAGAAAATGATACAATCAACATAAGGAAATTGAACAAAGCAAAATAGCAAAAAGACTAGGAAAGAAACATTCAGAAAAATCTAGGAATTTTTTTTTAGTAGCCCTTTCTATTTGCAGAATGCCTACTCTGTTTTAAAATACTACTTTAAAAATTGGGCTACCATTATAATTTGAACTACTATTTGCATACTAAAACTCAATGTGCATATAAGTTATATCCAATACAATTTTACTTCTTGAATGAACTCATATGGAACAAACTGCCAGAAAGAAATATCATATTGACTTTTCTGTCACTGTAATTAAAATAATTTTCATTTCAAATTCAGCTAGTCTTTTTAGAATACAATGGGAAAATTACCAAAGTAATTTCCTGATATTAAGAGTGTTCTGAATAGGAATAAAATGAACAGTTAAGGACAAAGTTTGAACTTTAATTCAAAACACCCTGGCCCTTTAAACACACCTCATTGATGTACTAAGAAGTCTTTATTATACATTGTAAAAGGGTGAAGAGTTTCTTAAATTTTGACCTGATATAAGGGTTAAGAATTAAATGGGTGATGTTAATGAACAAAAGATCTGCTTAAACTCAAAGGTATTAGTTATTTAAAAGAGAGATCTACCTGAGTCATTTGAGAAGCAATGCATATTCATCGTGAAATATCTAATTTATGCATGGCCTATCAATAAATTACATGGGTATAGAAATGATACATAAAGGTGTTAACATGATATTTTATGACTTCTGGGGCATTCAACTGGGACCACAGGGGGAAGAAATGAGCATTTTAGAAAGGCAACATGAATATGCTCTTGTCTGTTTTTGATCTTGGAAGTAAAATCTTGCTTTATCAATTTCACATATTTTAGAGGATTTCTTTTGAAACTGTTATTATTCTTATGGTATCAAATGTAGGTAAACTATAAGTCCTTATATAAGGACTTATATATAAACTTTTATATATATATATCCTTATATATAAACTATAAGGACTTATATAGGACTAAATCACAGAAACTTAGAAATTTGAAATCTGTCCTCTTGAAGTGTTTTTCTAAGGACATTAAAGTTGTTAGATATAAACAAATGACTAGTTGCTCACTATTTGAAAGTAAATTTGAGAGTAAAGTACATGTGCAGGAGCCAGATTGACTATTTATTTGTTCAGAATGACTAGCTGGTGAGACGGGATACCAAGTACAGACAATTCTTTTAAAATATATTGACTCCAAGTGGTAGTAAAGACGCATGATAGTAGCTGAAGCATTAGAGTTTATACATATATCTAAATTATACTGAAATATATATTAAAATATACATATATACAAATATACATATATATAAATATACATACATACATATACATATATATACGTATATATGTATATTTGTCTTGTATGTTTTTGGTGCTGTTTGTCCTAGTTTGATAGGAACAATAACCTATTTTTAAATGTTGATGGGAAGAGAATCTAAAGGACACAAACTCGATGAAAATTCAAGAAAGAGAAGGAAAATTTACTTGGAGTTCTGAGAATGTTGGAGAGGGCAGAATTCAGACCTCCTGTGTGACTGTAGGAAGTACATCACCATTTTAATGGGAATGAAAGCATCAGAAATATGCAAGTAAATTTTAGAGATATGGCAGCAGGATATTGAGGATTTCCCATAAGGTTTACATTTTCACTGAGAAGCAGGAAGCAATGTCATTTGATGAGCAAGACAGCTAGAGGAGTATCCTCAGAGATGCGAGGAAAGTAGAACATGTTTAAAACAGCAATCTTAGCATGAGGAAATCTAACTGACTTGAAAAATTGACGTTGCTAAACAGTGTGGGGCAAAATTAAGTTGGAAAGCATGGGAATTTTTGTAGCACTTTAGGGCTGCTAAGATAAATTTCTGTATATAATAATCACAACATGTTGAAAGAGGCAAAATTATTTCTCCTTTATAGATGAGAAAGCAAAAGTTCAGTGAGGTTAAATGGAATCTAGCATAATCAGTGCAGTGAATGTTACACCGGCATAAAACTTGCTTCTACCTACTACCAGCCATGGGATTTCTCTGCAATTTCATCTCATGTGCAAAAGACTGTGGGCCACTGTAAAGAAGTTCCTACTTCAATTCTGTTATCTATCGCTACAGACTTTTTTTTTTCAATTGGTGATATTTTAAAAGAGTATTCCAGAGCATTTATCTAGTTTGATGGTTTGAGGGGGAAAAAACGTGTTTGACTTAGGAAGATATCTTGTAATTACATAATTTTCAGGAAAGCTGGCTTCTAACATGTCAAAAAATGCTGAGTCTTTAATATGTTAATGAGTGACTTGACTTCAATATAAGGTGACGTACAATATTTTAAAAACATTTATTTATGAACATATTTCATTAAACACCTCGTATAACATTTCCCATAGAGCAAATTTTAGAAAATATAACTTAAAACATTTTTACACTCACACTTGATCCCTTCCATTAAATGATGAGGACTTGTCTTACCATGCTTGACTTACATTTTAAAATAATAGATTCTAGAAAATCTTCATGGAAATTATAAAAACATGTTTACTACTTAAGACATTGAATGTATATTTAAGAATGAACATGTTTTTCATGTTTAGGATTAGGATGAACACATTTCCTCTCCCATTCAAGTTCCAGATTTATGCAACTCATCCCATTACTGAGAGAACACTAGTCTAATCCCTTTACATGGTTTAATGCTCTTATTTTGTGCATCTCTTAAGCTGTTGACAAATACTCTTCCCTAAAAATTATGACTATCTACTTAGTAGTTGAACCCAATGCACCATTTTATTTCCCAAATATGCTTTCTTTGTATAAACAAATAAGAGAAGTATTAAAGATCACTGATAGTATCTGTTTGCCACTTACACTGAACATATCTCATGATTCAAAAATGAGGGGTATATAGAAAGGATTTAAGTTGTTTTCAAATGTTGCTTTTCTACAAAGAGACTTATTTTTCACCATAATCTTAAACACACACACACACACACACACACACACATACACACACAGTAAAGATTTGGATTCATAAAAAAAAAGCTTGAATATAAGGACACCTATATTAGTTTTGCTTTAAAAGAACCTGACAATCGAAACTACCCATGAAGGCTTATTTAATATTTTAACACTTAATGCTATGTCCACACCACTGAAAACTTATTGCTAAATTAACCAGCATTGTAAACCATTTCAAATTGCTTCTAAAAAAATCAGTGATAATTAAACCACCAGGGATTTCTCAGTGGAAACTTATATGCTATTTTCATCTAAAATAGTATTTCTCAATTAGCTGAGTAGAGAATAGATTAGAGCAGAATACTCAGACAGCTGCTGCATAATGAGATAAAGTGAGACAACAAAGGTCAAAACAGGCAAAAAGAGTTATTTAAGACATCTTGAGGTGCAACTTCAACTGATGAGGAGTAGTCAGAATTGGACCATGACAGAATTGTGAAAAGGGCAAAAGTTACTTTTTCTTAGGTTACCTTCATTGCTCTATCTCTGTGTACACACACAGACACACACACACGCTTATGAATGCATGAACACACATACTCACATTCTTAGTTATGTATATGTTGCTTATGATCAGGTGTCTTTTCACCCATAGTACAAAACAGAATTATACAAATATTATGACATATATTAAAATAAAAAAACATCAATATTATGAATACGTTAATAAAAACACAAGTGCAGACGAGGTAGAAATTGACAAAAATTTCTGAAATAACCCACCAAATCTTCATGGAAAAGATAGTATTAAAATTAAACCAGGGCACCTGGGTGGTTCAGTCAGTTAAGCATCCAACTTCTGCTCAGGTCATGATCTGGTGGTTCTTGAGTTTGAGCCCCGCATCGGGCTCTGTGCTGACAGCTCAGAACCTGGAGCCTGCTTTGGATTCTGTGTCTCCCTCTTTCTATGCCCCTCCCTCTCTCTCTCTCTCTTTTACTCTCTCTCTCTCTCAAAAAAAAAAAAAATAAACATTTAAAAAATTTAAAATTAAACCAAAAAAATTTACCTTTGATTATATGGTCTGGGTTGTGGAGAACATTAAGCTGATGAAAGCAGTGCTTTAGGAAGGAAATGTACAGAGAATGGTAAATGATCCATTGGAATCAAACCCAATATAGAGAGGGGCGCCTGGATGGCTCACTTGGGAGAGCATGGGTCTCTTGACCTTGAGGTCCTGAGTTCAAGCCCTACACTGAGCACAGAGCTTACTAAAAACAAAACAAACTCAATATAGAAATATTGAGAGCTGAGAGTTGGGGGATGGGGAGTTGAAAATAATATAGAAGTGAACTCCAGAGTGAAAAAGATAGTTTGGGGAATTATTGTCAAGAGTCTTAAATGCAAAAAAAAAAAAAATACAACTTATTTTATAGGCACCGATAAGTCACCAAAGGCATTTAAAAACTAATATACTGAAATCCAGGTTTGTGAGTCATTTTGGCCATAAGCAAAGTGGGTTCTATTGGGAAGAGGCAAGAAAGTGGATATGGTCATGGGATTAGAAGGTGATTATAATAGCCATAACCAAATTAAATAATATTGAGAGGCAATAGCAAGTGGAAGGAAAGAACAGAACAGATGAGAGAGGCAATGGTAAAAGTCATTTTTGGAAGGCAGATTTTATTATGAATGGTTAAGAAAGATCTAGATAAGTAGAGTAAAAATTATATCAAGATTTTTATCCAAAATTGATTGGATGATAAAAATGACATTATCAAGACTTGGAAACATGAAGGCTTCACATGTTATTTTTTACCTCCAGGAAAAATAGATTAGTATAGTTGAGTGTTAAAAGTAGATAGGTAGATATGATAAATTCAAATTTATTTTATTTTATTTTTTAAGTACAGGCTTCATGCCCAGTGTGGAGCCCAATGTGGGGCTTGAACTCACATCCCCAAAATCAAGACCTGAGCTGAGATAAAGAGTCAGACACTTAATTGACTGAACCACCCAGGTGCCCCAGATGAATTCAGTTTTAGTTGGAAAATGAATTTATCTGGAATTGCAAACATCACAGAACTTATGAGTAAAGTATGTTGAAAACATGAGGAAACCAGGGAGAGTCTTTTTGAAATACAGGAATTATTACATCATGTGAATAAAGCTACCACTGAGCAGAACTGTCAGCACTGAATGTAGTTTACTGAAATAGGGTCTCTTTTCTAAGCTGCTAGTGAAACAGAAGATAGAATGATAAAAACATTTAAATTCTACAAACAGCATCTCCAACAAAATACCAACCAATAATCTCTCATGTACTTAAGAAAAATGGCAGACATAGTCTCAGACACACCATAACAAAGAGGCAATGATGAGTCTCAGAATTGTGGTTTTAGTTATTAAACAAGCATAGCTACTGATTAATCACTCTTATTGTTGAATATTATTATGGAAAAATCTCAGTGAGAAACCATTTAAATCACCCAAGTCAAATTTATTAAAATGCCTGCTAGAATACCAAGATTCATACTAAATGTCAAGAAATGAGTGTCTCTTATTCAGCGATTAACCTAAACGAAATACCATGGCCTAAAGAAAAGATGGCTTTATTTCCAAGTACAAAGTAATCAAATGAGTGTATTTACTGAGAAACTTTTTAATCTATTTTTAGATTCCATTATATGCATTTTAAGTGCTTCACTACACTAATAGTAATTAAAATGGCCCATCCAAAGTATTAGCATTCAATTACTTATCTTTAAGTATATCAATATTTTTCTTTCAGTGGCAAAGTAAACAGGAAAAATATTCAGACTTCTGTTTTTCATCAGTCTTTATAAAGCAAACATGATACCAAAGGAGGAGAGAGAAGAAATTCAATTACCTAGATTTAATATAAAAGGAAAGACTTTACCTATGGAAATTGAGAAATGATTACAGAGCTGTCCTCTTCATATGAATGGCAATTCATCTCCAAAATCAATAGTATTGATACTTGGAGTGGTGATCAAGAATTTTATATAATTTGTTAAATAAAGGCAACTTTTATTAACATCCTTTAGGAAGCTGACAGAGACTAGTTACATACATGAAAATCCAAACCAAACTAAAAATCAGTTAAGCAGTAAAAGTGTTTGATGACCTATGTGGCTGACATATGTGAACCTGTCACATTTCTAATTACATGAAATTGATAAATATTAATGGCTCATACATTTTCAAAAAACATATCAATGCAAAGTAAAGTTTGTCAGTTACATCATCCAGAACAGAATCATACCACATGCTAGAAGTGGGGGAGAAAGATGAAAAAGTTTCATTTTCTGCGTCATACACTTGTATATCCCTTGAATTTTATACAAGGTGTGTGTACATTTATCATAAAACAATGCATCTATTGATCACTTACTGTATACCAGGCACTGAGCTTCACCTTGTATAAATAGGATAAGTAAGAACTAACCTTCACACCAAAAAAGCCCAAGGCATTATTAGGAATAATGATAAGTATACTCACAAATAATTATAACACATGTGGGAACTATGGATAGCATTATATACAGAATTCCAGGGGACCACTGAAGTATAAAAATTAACTCTGAAAGATTAAAGAGTTTTTAAAAAAATTTCAGGCCTAAGCTTCCAATAAGAAGGAAGTGTAAGAAATGTAGGATATTTGCTTCTCTTCCCTTTCTATTAGATTGGAATCCCCTTGAGGGCACATAATTCTACCACGGAGCTCCTGTAGTTTTTAGCACTCTGGCTTTTACAGCAGAGACACCCCAATTTTAAAGAGAAAATAAAAGTCTCCTTTAGAAATAAAATAACGATCACAAAAGAATTTCATTCTTACTTTGAGAGCATCCATTGACCAAAAAAAAAAAAAAAAAAAAAAAAAAAAAAAGGTTGGTATACTGAGAATCTCACTGAACTTAGAATATCAGCATCAATTTTCCACTGCCACTCTCTCATACTTATTTTTATCACTGAATACCCTTGAGCCTCAGTATCTTCATCTGTAAAATAGGCTAACATCTCCTCTATCTATTTCTTAGGGTTGTTGTGACACCTTCAAAACTTCTGTATTATAAGCAATATAGATATTCATAATTTCAACTTTTACTTCCACCCATTTTCAGTATCTTTTTATCAATTAATGGTTTTGTTTTGTTTTTTTTTTTTTCTTTTTGAGGATGACTAGAGATCAGCATTAGACAAAGTGTTCTTTTAAACAGTGATGGGGCACCTGGGTGGTTCAGTCGGTTAAGCAAATGACTTCAACTCAGGTCATGATCTCACGGTTTGTGAGTTCGAGCCCTGCATCTGGCTCTGTGCTAACAACTCAGAGCCTGGAGCCTGCTTCAGATTCTGTGTCTCCCTCTCTCTCTCTGTCCCTCCCCCACTGGCACTCTCTCTCAAAAATAAATAAACATTTAAAAAATTAAAGACGATACATTCCTTTTGAGTTGTTAGATTTGGAAACGAAATTCTTCTTAGATGCATTCTGATTAAGTACCATACTGCATGGTATTAAATGCTTGATTTCCTTTTGAGATTTCCCTATGTTCCCATAGGGACTTACATCACAGTCTCTCTTTTGAAATAGGTCCCTCCACATCTCTACTTTGCCATCTCCAAGAAATTTTATTACTCAGATTTGCTTTAACTTTAAAATTAAATCTCAGCACACAGCATATCATTTCACATAAATGAGATGACATTGGAGGAGACATAAGTCTCTTTATGATCTCTCATATTACTGTTCAGTATTAATGTTTTTGTCAAGATAACTTGCTGTGACATCACAAAGAGAAACTAAAAAAAAAAAGGCTAACTCAAACCAAATTAAAGGAAAGCAAAAAAAAAATCCTTATTAGTCATACAACATGTTGGGAGGAAGAACACTAATGCTCACAAGTTACTTTCCTTCTTTGATTTTTCCCTCTCTCCTTTCTTCCTTCTCCCCCCTTCACATCTTCCCTCCTTCTCTCCTTTCCACCCACCCTCTTTTCTTCCTTCCTTCCAAAAAAATAAATAAGTAAATATAACCCTACAAAGGAACTATTACAGCTTTGAGTAGTAGGAAAATCAACTATAAGTAATAAAATAAATTCACAGACTTTGAAATGAGATAGTATTTCATTTTTGGCACATATTACACTAATGTAAATTGAGGTCCTATAATTTAGTAAGCAGGAAGCTTTCCATCAATTTGACAGTCTTATTAGCCTCTGAAGAGGTGAAAACACAGAGGAGGTAGTTATTGTTATAGAAAACATGCCTGTGTTAGCTCTTTTTTTCTCTAGTCATAAAATGTAGTATGGAATTATTTTCCAAAGAGATTTTAGAGATTTTATATTGTAATCTAATTTTTTTACTAAATTTTGTTATTCCTTGGCTCATTTTGACTCTGACACTACAAAAGACAATTAAAAGATGAAAAAGCTCTTCGATAAACAAATTCAAGAATAGTTTTCCTCATGACCAAACTGCAAATGAAAAGTTGAACACAGGATACAATTTCAGAAGTTGCAAAAATTTTACCCAGCTCAAAGAACCCCTCACCAGTTACTGGATTGATTTCCTAAAGTCCAAACTTAAAGATTCTTCTCTTAATTATAAAATATTGCCTTCTACTTGGATTTAAATACAACCGTGAACAGGTGTCATGTTGTGATGTTTTAGTCATTTATAAAGTATAAAGGAAGGCATCTATTTCCTCCATGGGAAGGTATGGACAGGGAAGGGGTTGGGAGAATAAAAACTCTAGTTAACAAGGCCTGGAAGAAGAGAGTCAGAAGTGGGGGGGGAGCACCAAGTTTTTACTTCTATTTTTTAGAAAAATATGTATTAAATTAAGGCAATGTCTTATAGCCATTAATGTCATTTATTAGAAGAAAATTACATCTCAGTAAGTGATAAGGACAAAATATTATATAAGAGTTTTTAACAGTTTTTTTTCCCTCCCAATAAGGGAGAAGTTTTAGACAAAGGCTAATAGATTGCTTTGCATAAGAAAATGGAAGTCAACCAAAGAAGAGAAATGTGAACTCTGAGGAAAGAAGGCTTGAGGATGGAGAAATCAAAGAGAAGACGTATCTAAGGATTTTCTGCTGAGTGTTATGCAAGGCATACTATTTCATTCCTGTTATCACCTCTTCAAGAGGCAATTCTGCAGAAGCCTACATTATTTTTCATGGTGTTTTAGAATGATAATGTCTGAGATGGGCCTTCAGCCAGGAATAAAAAGCCCTAGTTTATGTGGATTACAATTAGTATCATACTGCACATGATATATATTGGCTGATAATGACTTATTGATTGTGAGCAAACCACTCTTTACTCTCATGTGTGTAATTGTTATGTTATAGATTCTATGATTGTGTAACTATAAACTGTGAGGCATCATAAGACTACTTCTCTGAGAGAAAAGAATATGGTTGTCATCTTTAAGTAAACTAAATACAATTATTAGGCTTCAGAACATGAGTTAGAAAAGCAAAAATGTAATAGTACATAAATTATTCTTCTTTGCGAATGCACAAAGAAGTAAATGCTTTTCCCCAGCTCTGAAATTCACATTCAATAGGCATTTCCCAAGATATCTGAGATTTTCCAAAGAACGAGTAATTAGTTTGGATCGGCCTTAGAACAGGAGCAGACTTAGGAAGACTCTATTTGAACCCAATACCACATGGCTGAATAAATATTAGTTACAGAAAATAGTCAAGGATAACAGAAGAAAAAAGTATAATTACTTGACAGGGCACACTAAATATTAAGAACATATGTACATTTTATGCACATTAAACAGAGAAAAATGGGCAGAGGCCTGGAGTCAGAAAAACTAAAGACATCTCAAAGGATATCCCTATGGGTAGGCTAATTTGGATTTGGTAGAGATATGTGACAAATGTAAAACAACCTCTCATCAAAAGTTGGTGTAGGTGGGAGGCGGCATGGGGAAAGCCCCTATAAGGGCTGAACAGCAGCCAAAGCCAAGCCGAATATAATACTCTTAAAGGACATGAGGTTCACAAGTAGCTCCTAGGTTCAGTAACCCAAAAGCCACCCCAGGCAAAGTCCCTCAGACAGGGTGAGTAAAGGAACAGGAGGAGCCAGCATGCCTAGAATTGTTTCAAGTAGTAAATTAGAAATTTCATTTGAATATTCATAGGATCTTAGATCTGTACCTTTCTGTGAAATCATTTTTTTTTTTTTACATTTGGATTCATTGTAATCTCTTTATTTGTGTAAAGACACCATTATTGGCTTTTCCAGCATCCCCCTTTCCTCCAGATTGGGAGGATAGGAGACACACAAAACATCTATTTTTTTTTTTAAGTATCTATATTTCTATTACATAGTCCTTAGGACTCAGGAGAAGTTAACCCCACCTTGAGCTCCAGACTAGAAATTTGACTAAGCCAATCATGGTAAATTCATCCTTCTTGGAAGTGATTAGTTAAGTTATCCTGGGCACAGCAGATGATCCATTCAGGGAATAATTTTTATTTCCTAACTGGAGAAGACACTTCCTTTCCCTCCTTCTGCATATTAACAAATTAGATATTGCTTTAGTTGTGGATGACTCCTATCTTTTAACCATGAAGAACGAAGCCAACATATAAATGAGGGCAGGGGCACCTGGGTGACTCAATCAGTTCAGCATCCCACTCTTGATTTGGGGGCTCAGGTCATGATCTCACAGTTGGTCATGAGATCAATCCTCTTCTCAGACTCCATGCTGAGTGTGGAGCTTGCTTGGAATTCTCTCTCTCCCTTTCCCTCTCCCTCTGCTTCTGCCCCTCCTTCACTTGCATTCTCTCTCTCTCAAAAACAAAAACAAAAACAGAACCAAACAAAACATAAGAATAGAACTGGAATCCTGATTGATTGGAAATCTTATATAAGCTAAAAGTTATTGTCTATTTTAAGTCAGGTGTATTATAATTCACAGTAAAACCGTACTAAATGATATACACCTGAATGTGAAATGTGGCTTTGAGGAATGATTTGGTTTAAGTGTATTACTATTGCTAATGGACTTTAATATGGAAGAAATATACATATATTTAAGAAGTAAACATATATTGAATAAATCAATAAAAGACCTCATAGAGAAAGAGAAGTCTTATATATAGTTTGAAGAGAGAGAAAAATGGTGGAGTCAGGTCTTTGAAAAACATTAAGTAGAAAAAATAGCACTTCTTCTATTGTGGAAGAAAGAAAACCTGGGAGAGTTGGGGGGTGGGGAAGGAAAAGTTAAGCGGATGGAGACATTTATGCAGGTATACTTGTGATTTTTATGTTATTTAGAAAGAAATATGTAAATTGACGGGATGAGATGAAAATGACATATGGTGGCTGTATATTAGTTATGCAGAACAGACATGTTTTGAAATTTACTGGACAAAGGAGAGGGAAAATGACTAGGCAGACAAAGAGGGCTTGCTGAGAAAAACTGTGGATATGACACTGGAGACCATTAATTAATATTAATTCTTGCTTTCCAGTTACATAAGAAAAATTACTTGGTAGACAGCTAGATTGATACAGTTGGATCAATGGGGCCAGAGAGTGAGGATAGTGGCAGAGTTTGGTTAAAATGATAAGTCATGAATTTAGAAAGGGACATAAAAAAAAAGGTATGAAAAGATAATTATATTGAAGAAAATAAAAATATGTGTAATAATCAGCTTTAGTGAGCTCTTATCTATAGTCAGAGGATTGGTTATTAAGAGTTATGACAAAGCCTAAGGTATAGTTATTAGAGCAGATGGATGAAGATATGATACAGATGTAAGCACTAGGGTTGAGATGGTCAGTTGCAAAGCATGCTGTGTACTAAAGATCATCTGACTTTATTGAGTCTATTTCTTAAGTTTTTTTCCCCCCACTATTCTCTCCTCACTGTCAGGATTTCAGGTATCACTTCTCAAAATAGTCAAGGTCAAAAAAAAAAGTCTTAGCAGTGACTTTCTTAACTGTAGCTAATTATATACTTTAACCTAAAAAATCAGACTCTGATTGAAGACTTTAAGCACCCTCTGGAAATGACAGTAATCATGTGAGTTGATAATACAGGTATTTATATAATTCTCATCCAGTATCAGGATATTTAAAAGTATAAAACTTTAATATCAGTGTAACAATCATCCTATTTAAATGTTTTCTTAACATTTAACTCAACAATAACTTAACTCAACAATAACTCAACTCAATAACTTAACTCAACAATAACTTAACTCAACAATAACTGGGTTGTACACATCACATATAGAGTGTTTTGGTATAGCGAACATCTTTGCCAGAAAATTTATTATAATCTCAAGAGCAAAACCAAAAGCTAGATTTTCAAGGATTCTTATGCTTTCTTTGTTCTTCAAGAAGATGGCATTTTATTTTTTTATTTTATTATTTTTTAATGTTTATTATTTATTTCTGAGAGAGATAGAAAGAGAGAGCATGAGCAAGGGAGGGGCAGAGAGAGAGGGAGAATCTGAAGCAGGATCCAGGCTCTGAGCTGTCAGCATAGAGCCCAATGCAGAGCTAGAACCCATGAACCATGAGATCATGACCTGAGCTGAAGTCAGACAGTTAACTGACTGAGCTACCCAGGTGCCCCTAGAAGATGGCATTTTAGAGTGAAATTTAATTGGTTGTAGAAAACTCAGAGTGCAATTAAATTACACACAATTGGAGTACAATTAAATTATGCTTAAAAACTGGCTACTCACTGGAGAGCCAAGGGAATATTTGGCCTTAATACAGTGTTAGAAAAGTTTTTTACCAAGAAAATTAACACTGTCTTTAGGAAATATATTTTTTTAAGTTTTTAATGTTTATTTTTAAGAGAGGGAGACAGAGTGAGAGTGGGGGAGGGGAAGAGAGAGAGGGAGACAGAATCTGAAGCAGGTTCCAGGCTCTGAGCTGTCAGCACAGAGGTGGATGTGGGGTACAAACCCACAAACCACGAGATCATGACCAGAGCCAAAGTCGGATGCTCAACCGACTGAGCCACCCAGGCGCCCCAGGAAATATTTTCAAATGTTGTAAATACAAAAAGAAAATGGTATAATGTTCTCAATTGTGAAGCAACAAACCTATGAAGTTTTATTAAGCTTGATATCTTTCTAAAATTAAATCAGTTACTTTTGTTTTGCTCCTTTTCTAAACCTTATACAAACCTAAATGTACCTGTTTTCCACTATTACAGATTCATTAAAAATACCTCATTCTGAAAAAGTGATGTTTCATTAAGATTATATTAATAATGTTATTTGGAACATTATAAGTCATATATGTAGAATAATGTTCTGAATTTGAGAGCTATTGAATGTTGGAAAGAAAAGTAAGGTGTTATGAGATCTCCTTGGGATTCTTCAGATTTAAAAATAAAAAAAAAAAGAGGTTAGAGTGGGAGAGAGCCAAAGCATAAGAGACTGTTAAAAACTGAGAACAAACTGAGGGTTGATGGGGGGTGGGAGGGAGGGGAGGGTGGGTGATGGGTATTGAGGAGGGCACCTTTTGGGATGAGCACTGGATGTTGTATGGAAACCAATTTGACAATAAATTTCATATATTAAAAAAATAAATTAATTAAAAAAAATAAATAAATATACTCAAACTATCAAAAAAATATATGTATTTCTGTACTCTAACCTTCAAACTTAATGTTTAAAAAAATATTAATATTTCTTCAAGTGCTCTAATTTCTTTCTTGTCTTACTTTCCTGGCAAATGAAAGATAGCAGAATAAGACAATAAAAGATTTATTTAAAAAAATTTTAAAAAATAGGTATGCAAAACATATTGTTTTGTTTTAGCCTTGTATTAGTTTTCTACTGCTGCTACAGCAAATTGCAACAAACTTAGAGTCTTAAAACTACATAAGTTAATTATCTTATACTTTTGTAGGTCAGAAGTCTGATATGGATCTCATGAACTGAAATCAAGGGGCCAGAGAGCTACAATTCTTTCTGGAGGCTCTAGGGAAGAATCCATTTTCTGGTGGTCGTGTACATTGGTTGGTGATCGCCATGTTTAAAGATAGCAATGTTGCCATTCTCTGACCATTCTTCTTAAGTACCATCTTCCTTTACCAGCAGCTGGGAAAATTTCTGTACTTTTAAGGACTCATAGGACTAAATTGGGCCCATCAGATTATACAAAATAATCTCCCAAAATCAATGCCCTTAAACTTAATCTCATCTGCAAAAACTTTGGCTATACAAGGTAACAAACTCATAGGTTCCAGGGATTAGGATGTAGACATCTTTGAGTTAAAGGAGGGATTATTTTGCTTACTGTAGTTCTTGCACTGTAAAGAACCACACCCAAAATAATTTATAATGCCTGGTTTATCTAGTTTACAATAATACCAATGTGGTAGATACTCAGCTGTTGGGAAGAAAGCAGCTAACACAGCTATTTAGGGCTTATTTATTGGAGGCTTATTAATAATGTTCAGCTATGGAAATTTGACTGAAAGTTTGTAGTTAGAATTTCTTAGCTATGATGGTATACCCAGATATAAACAAAAATTGTAGTTTCCTCTTAATAAATCTAAGGCAAAGGAGAACTTTTCAGAAGGGCTTTAAAAAATGACTTCTACATCCAAAGACATAGAAAGGTGTAAGAAGACTTCAATCCAATCCCAATACAGGAGGATGTACAAAATCGTGATTCATAAAGTTCATCAGAGAACTGAGGTACAAAGAAATTCAATAAACTACAGCCTAAAATGTAGAGTCCAATTTAGAGGAGAGAGACTTTTGTACTTTTATCCTTAGCAGAGTAGTGCAAAAAGAGAAGTTTTAAATGCGGACAAGAAGAAAACAGTTGAACAAAGAGAATCCAAACACACTCTTTTCCATAGCCCTTAAGAAAATCTGGAGACAAGATAAGAGTACTAAAAGACATCTATTCCAAGGTATAGGTGTAAAGACCCTACTGAAGATTGGGAGCTGGGCAGGAGACAGCAGAAAAACCCTTCAGCAATTTATGTCTCATGTATATACTAAAGAAAAACTTATAATTCTGTTCCCAAACAAGTTGAAGTCAGAAAAGTGAACCTAACTGACATCTCAACAAAGCCAAATCCAGATCAAATACAGACTATATTGACTCATGTCTACCACATTAGTGACCTCAAATAAGATGGACCATGTCCTTTTCTGTGGATAAGTATTATTTATTTCAGTATCTACTATTCTTTTACACAAAATATCTGGTATTTAATTTTAAAATGATGGCACAGGAGAAAAAGAAAATGAAATTGTCATCGTTAATATGAGGTCATACTGGAGTAGGATAAACCCCTAACCCAATATGATTGCCATCATTATGAGAATAAGGCCACATGAAGACTAAGAAACAAGGAAAATGCCATATGAAGACAGAGCACTGAAATGACATATCTATAAGTTAATGAACTCCAGAGATTGTTGGCAAACCACGAGAAGCTAGAGAAGGCAAAGGAAGATTCCTTTAGAGATCTCAAATGGAGTATGGCCCTGCTAACACCTTGATTTCAGCCCTCTAGTTTCCAGAACTGCAAGACAATATATTTCCACTGTTTTAAGCCACTCAGTTTATCCTATCTTGTTAACAGCAGTGTTAAGAAACTAATACAGTAACCAAGGAGTAAAAGAGAAAATAATAAAGAAGAGACAAAAAGCCCAGATGGGAAAATTATTTGAAAAGCACAATAAAATAACTGTGAAAAACACAGTATGTTACTTACAGTATATGACAGTTGATAAGTTGAATAACAGGAGCAAATAGGGAGAGGATTTCAATAGAACAAGGGAAGGGGCACCTGAGTAGCTCAGTCGGTTGAGCAGCCGACTTCGGCTCAGGTCATGATCTCATAGTCTGTGAGTTCGAGCCCCACATCGGGCTCCGTGCTGACAGCTCAGATCCTGGAGCCTGTTTCGGATACTGTGTCTCCCTCTCTTTCTGACCCTCCCCCGTTCATGCTCTGTCTCTCTCTGTCTCAAAAACAAATAAACGTTAAAAAAAAATTTTTTTTTTAAAAAATAGAGCAAGGGAAGATGTAAAAATAAGCTAAAAGAAAATATATGAAACATAAAATACGGTAATGGAGATGAAAATTCCTTTGGCTGATGTATTTGTAAACTAGAAACAAAAGAGTAGAGAGTCAGTAAACTTAAAATGAGTCAATAGAAATTATTCACATTACAACAGAAAGAAACAGAGTTTCCAGGCAAAGGTAGACTCTGCCACTAAGGGAGGAGTGTGAGCAAGCCATCTGCCTCTAGAAGAGAATAGAAACTCCTTCACACACAAGTTTTCTCACAGATTAGAGGAAGAGAACATACAAAAAAAAAAAGAGATTAAAATAACTGTGGTTAATATATTAGAAGGTTAAATCAAAGAAATGAACAGGCATGAACAAATGTGAAACTTTAGCATAAAAATATAAAAAAGAGTCAAAGATGCTAAAAATGAAAAATACAGAGAACAACACTTTATTTGAAAGACTTATAATAAGACTGGACACATTAGAGAAAATAACAGTAACTTTAAAATTGGGTCATAGAAATCCTCCAAACTGAAATACAAGAATATATACCATACAAACACTAATTAAAAAAAAAAAAAGTTATGTGACTGTTGTAATATCCACACAAAATTGACTCGAGAACAAAGAATATTACCAGATATAAACAGAAACATTACATATGACAAAAAAGGGCAATTATTCAAGACATTATAATCTTATGTGTATGTACCTCTACCCTTATCCAGTACTATATAAAAATTAAAGTAAAAAGGATCATAGATCTAAAAATAAACCTACAATTATTGATTGATTGATTGATTGATTGTATTTTAGAGAGGGAGAGAGGGAGAGAGTGTGAGCAGGGGTCAGAGACAGAGGGAGGGAGAATCCCAAGCAGGCTCCATGCTCAGTGTGGAGCCTGATTCAGGGCTCAATCCCATAACCCTGAGCCAAAATCAAGAGTTGGATGCTCAACCAACTGTGCCACCCAGGTACCCCACACAACTATAAGAATTACTGAAGAAACCAAAGGAGAATATCTTTGTGGCTGAAGTTAGGAAAATTATTTTTAGACAGAATTCCAAAACACAAGCCATAAAAGAAAAATTGGATAAATTTTATTTTGTCAAAATTAAAAACTTTTAAAAATATATATACCATTGAGAAAATGTAAAGAGGAAACACATATTAGAGAACTTCTTTTCAAAATATAGAAATAATTTTACCTTAATAATAAAAGGCAAACAGCTCAATAAAAATAGGCATAAGTTTAGAACACTTAAATCAAAGATATATGCAAAAAAATCAAAAACCACAAAAAAGCTCAATGTTATTAGTCAAATAAAAACAAACATATCCAAGTTAAAACAAAAATAAGATACTGCTACACATCCTCAAGAATGACTAAGGTTTTTTTTTCTTTTTAACTTGACAATATCATGTACTGAATGATAAGGATACTGAGCAAATGAAAATCTCATATATTCCTGGTAGGAATAAAAAATTATATAGTCACTCTAAAAGTCAGTTTGGCAATTTATTATGGAGTCAAACACACTTACTACATGACCTAGCAATCATACTCCAAGGTGCATACACAAATTAAACTAAAAAGATATCTCCAAACAGAGATTTTAAACAAGTGTTTATATTAACTTTATTAATAATATCCCCACATTGGAACAAACCAAATATCCATCAACTACAAAAATTATTAGTGATTTGTAATGACATTCCGCTCAACAGTAAAAAAGAATAAACTATTATACATGTAGCAATCTGAATGAATCTAAAAATACTTATGCCAAGTGAAAGAAGCTAGATGCAAAAACTACAACTATGTGATTCCCCTTAGAACATTCAGGAAAATAAAAAATAAATGTGTATAGAGCTATTAGATCTGTATATTTTAGAAGCAGAGGTATGTGGGAGAGAACTGACTACCAATGGCTCCAAGAAAATATTTGGAAATGTTGAAATGCTCTTTATCTTGATTGTGGTTGTCACAACTCATTGAATTCATTGAAAAAGTGAATTTTACTATATTTCATTACACTCCAACACACACACACACACACACACACACGCACACACACACACACACAAAGAAAACCCTAGGCCCAGATGGCTTCAGTGATAAATTATATCAAACTTCTCAAAATATTATATTACTAATGTAATACAAACTCTTTCAAGAAATACAAGAGAAAGAAATAGTTCCTACCTTATTTTATGAAGTCATATAACCCGGATATCAAAACCAAAAATATCACGAGAAGAAAATTTGAGACCAATATCCCTCATGAACATGGACACAAAATATTTTGCTAAAAGATCAGCAAAATATCAGCAAGTTAAATCCAGCAATGTAAAAAGTATAATAAATACATGATAACCAAGTAAAATTATCTACTAGTGCAAGTTTAGATTTTTATATGAAATCAATGTAATTCATTTAATTAAAATAACAAGGTGATTTCATATGATCACTACAGAAGATGAAGAAGAAGCATATAACATAATTCATATTTTAAAAATAGTCCTGGAATTTCTAGCCAAAACATGAATTCAAGAAAAAGAAATAAAAGTCATAAAAACTTGAAAGGAAGGATAAATCTGTCTGTATTTGCAGATGGCAATATTATACACATAGGACATTCTAAGAAATTATTCCAAAGAGTTAGAATTAATGAAAAATTTATCAGAACTCTATACAAAGTCACTAACAAAGGTCAGTGTATTTCTATATACTGCCAACAAAAAACTGAAGAAGTAAAATGAAAAATTTAATCCAAAAATGAGCATCAAAAAATTAATAAGCATAAATTTAATGACAGATGTGCAAAACCACCACAATGAAACTATGGAAATATACTGAGAATAATTGAAGAAGACATCAAAAAATAGAGGTAAATATGTATCATGTCCATGGGTTAGAAGACATATTTCTAAAATGTCAACTTTCCTCAAGTTGTATATAGATTCAACTTAATTCTAATCAAAATATCAGTAGGCTTTTCTTACTTAATAGAAATTAACAAGTTGATTCTAAAATTTACACAGAAATCCAAAGGCGCTAAAATAGTCAAAACAGTTTTGAAAAGGAGAGGGAAAAATGGAGGATTTAATCTATGCGACATCAAGGCTTACTATGAAAGCTACACAAATCAGAAATATGTTAGTAGATCCTTTTACCAAGACACACATCAATGGATCAGAAATATTTCCATGCATATAGTCAGATGGTCTTCAATAAGAATATTTAAACAGTTCCATGAAGGAGAGAAAGTCTTTCCCAGTGCTGAACAAGTGATCTTTTGGTTTTATATGGCAAAAATATGAACCTCAACTAATTATCTGAAACACAAAATGAACTTGAAATGAACCATCAACCTAAATATAAAAGCCAAAATTATAAAACTTCTGGGTATACACACAGGAGAAAATCTTTATGATCTCAGGTTGGGAAATTATTTGCTACATGAGATACAAAAGGTACTAACCACAGAAGAAAAAAAATGATAAATTAGACTTCATAAAAAATAAAAACATTTAGGGGCGCCTGGGTGGCTCAGTCGGTTGAGCGTCTGACTTTGGCTCAGGTCATGATCTCGTGGTCTGTGAGTTCGAGCCCCGCGTCAGCTTCTGTGCTGACAGCTCAGAGCCTGGAGCCTACTTCAGATTCTGTGTGTGTGTCTCTCTCTCTGCCCCTCCCCCACTTGCACTCTGTCTCACTCTCAAAAAAATAATAAAAATAGACATTAAAATTTTTAAAAAAATAGATGAATGAATATGAAGTAAACACATGAACAAGTATCATTACTAATCATCATTTAAATGCAAATTGGAACTACAATGATATTCTACTTCATATCCACAACAAAAGCTAAAATTAACAAAAATGACAATTTCAACATTTTCAAGGATTTGGAGCAACTGGACCTTTCATCCATTACTGATGGGAATGAAGAATCATACAAGTTTGAAAAACTGCTTCTCAGTTTCTTTACAAGTTAAATATACATCTACCCTGATGCTCAGCAATTCTACTTCTATACCATAAATAGATAATGGAAATGCCATGTCTACAAAGGAAAAAACAATAAAAATACCATGTATAAGAATGTTCACAGCAGTTTTTCCTTAAAATTCATTTATTTATTTTTGAGAGAGAGAGAGAGAGAGAGAGACAGACTCTCAAGCAGGCTCTGCACTGTCAGTGCATAGCCCAATGCAGGGCTCCAACTCATGAACCATGAGATCATCACCTGGCTGAAATCAAGAATTGCTGCTTTACTGACCAAGCCAACCAGGTGCCTCCACAGTAGTTTTATTCATAATAACCTCAAACCAGAAAAAGCTCAGTTGTCCATCAATAGATATATAGATTAATAAACTATGCTACAATAATATACTGAAATAAACTCCATAATAACAAGAGCACTGATAAAAGCTCTAATAACAGATGAATCTTTAAAACATTATGCTAAGTTAAAGAAGCCAGGCACAAAAGAATACATATTGTATACTTCTATTTATATGAAGCTTTAGAACAGACAAAACTATGTTAATAAAAATCAGATGCTGGTTGCTTCAGGCAGGTTTGGGGGGGTTGGTCAACATGGTCTACTTTGTGGTTGGTAGAAATGTTGTATGTTTTCTATAGGGGTCTCTTGTTTGTATAAATTTGTCAAAGCCAATCACACTGTATACTTAATCTGTGCGTTTCATTTTATGTAAATAATTATACCCCCTAAAATTGTATTTAAGCCAGAATTCTTAAGTGGAAGCAATGTAAACTGACTTTTAATAAAACAGATAAAATTATATTTAAAAGATAGTTAGCCTTTAAATGGTAGTTAGCTATTTCCAGGAAGCTTGGAGAGCTAGGCTGGGAAAACCAGCAGGAACCAAGGGAGATTATGAATTCAGAACTATATTCAGAATCCTACCAGATAACTCAGATACAGACCCTCTTCATGTCATAGATCCTTTCTGCTACTGAGAATGAGTCCACAGCTTTCACTTCTCACTCTGATACGTCCCCTATCTGCTGTCACCAGTGCACTGCCAGAAAAGATACTCTTTTATCAACAGCCCTCAATTCAGTCCAGTTGAGCATCTCATATCTACATTCCATTGCAAATGACTTTAGGATATGGCACCTTCAGCTTCTATGGTAGTTTTCACTTTAATAGAAGGAGAATCATACAGCCTACTGAGATGTAAAAGGAGAATGAGCTCCTCAAGGTAGGATTGGCCATACAAAATTGACAAATATATCTCGAAACCCTTCACCGTTTAACTTCTTTAGAGTTGACTTTACTCACTCTCATTCCTTGTTCAATTCAGTAATGTTTGGATTTAGTCCCAGTATCTTACTGAAAGTGCTCTTGTCCAGGCTACCAATGACCTTGATGCTCAGTGAATTGGTTCCTTTCCAATTCTTTTCCTATCTGACTTCTGACCTATTTCTAATACCATTGACTACTTGCTTTTTGTAATCATCTTTGAATTTCATGACACAATTTTTCTGGTTTCCCTTCTAACCTCTATGACCCTTTCCTACTCTCTATTTTATTGCCTCCTCTTTACTCTCTTCTGTTAAAGTTTCTATTCATCTTGTTGCTGTTATAGGCATTCTTCTCTGATGTTTATTTGTTCCACATAGCTGTATCCATTGCCATACATTTCTTACCACTAATAGACTAATGATTTCCAAATCTACAGCCACAACTTAGATCTCTCTCCACACACACACACACACACACACACACACACACACACACGATGGATCACTGGATAGTTCCAATTGGATTTCTCATATATATTACAAATTAAACATACCTAAAATGTATTGTTATTGTCCTAGGCCTCTTTTGTGTTCCCTTTTTGAATAAATTGCACCACTGTCCATCCAGTTGTTCAAACTAGTAATGTATATACCCTGTCCCCATTTTTTCATAGACAATCACTTTCCCCATATATTTTAAATAGTAATTTTTTCTATCCATATACCATTCTCTATTTATCATGGCCACTATCCTAAATTAGGACACCATCATATATCCAGAATTAATGCCAGAGCTTTCAAAATAACTTTTCTGTCTTTTCTTGCTCATTTCCAATCTGTTCTTGGCATTGAGATCACAAAGACTCTTTGTGAAATGTAAATCTGATTATGTCATCACCCTGTTTAATGACATTCAATTGCTCTTCTCTTCTCTAATCTATATTAGAAAGTCTTTTTTATTCAGTCTTCACCTCTTTTTCCAGCACTTGCTCTCACCAATCTCTTACCTAATAACTCCCTGGTCAAGTCATACTACACTCCATTCAGATCCCAGATAACACTTCACATTGTGTGGGTGTTGGTACATGTTCTTTCCTTTTCATTAGCTGCTCTTAGCTTTTCATTCCTTCCTTTTCTATTTTAATTACTTACAATGGGGATAAGATCTTACTTTATCCAGGTAGCCATCCCTTAAATGCAGCCCAACTCCCTCACCCTTGCAAAACTTAGTTAAGGGCTATGTCAGTGCATCCCTTTACCAAACTACATTTCCCTCATCAAAGCATTTATTACAATACATTGTAATATTTTATATTCATGTTATATACATACATATTTTACATGCATGTCTGTAAATACCCCCTGGTAGTTTATAAGCCCAAGGAGGGTAGAGATGGTGTTTACTTCCTGGCCATTTTATCAGTTAACAGCCATCTTACTGTTGTGCTCATAATTTTTTAAAAATATTGCATTAATTTGATTTACGTTCATTTTACTTATTCCAATGGAGAAAGCAGACAATATCTGTAATACCTTAAGAATCCTGCTTTAATTATCTAAAAGATATCTAAAAATCTTTATCTTCTATCTAAGTCTTTGTGCAGTGTGTTGTTTTCTTAATTTTCTTTTTAGTATGCCTATTTACATCATCAATTTTCATTCCTCACTCTAAAGAGACCATTCATTATTGAATACCCTCAGGCATTGCATGGGTATATATTAAATATCAATTGATAATTATAGGATAAAAATTAATACTTTGATAATAGAACATGTAGTGCATAAACAACTTAAATTACTGAAGGTAAAAGGAAGCCCAACATTGAATAAATGAATTAAACACCTTGAAGATAATAAAGGTTTTTTTTCCCCCTCTAAGAGAGGATAACATACTTGCAACCTAATGCAGCAAATAATGTAAGGAATGATAAAAGTACCATTCTCTATTATCATGGCCACTATCCTAAATTAGGACACCATCAAATGAGTTGTTGTTTTGCTGTGTCCACAAAACAACTCATAATTCAGAGATTATGGAGTCTGACTCCCCGTTCAAAACTTACATGTGATTTTTTCAGGGCTGACTGCAGGCAGTTAGTAAGGCTGCATCTGGTGGGCCTCACAGAAGAAAGCTATACTCCCACACCAGACTTGGTACCCAGTGCATTGCAGCCTCTGTAATGCGAGCTGTAGTCAAGACCTCAGGCCCCCCTGGCCGACTATGCCTTTTGCATCTCTGCATTCATAGCCACATACCTTCTTTCCTAGGTCTCTTTATCTGAGTCCTTACTCTGAGGTCTTCCAAGGCAGCTGTGTTGAGACCTCCTTATTAGGTGGGGAGGGGCTGGAGATGGGGCCATGGAGATACTTTTCCCCACTCTGATTCAGTATCCTGTACTTTACTTCTCCACCCCTAGCCCTCCCCACTCGCCCTCCCTAACCCCATCCAGGGGTCCATAAAACTGCTGAAGCCTTGTGTTCAGGACTCCCTCAACAATGAGATGATCCCCAAGTATGTGTTAATCTGACCCTCAAAAGGGGGAAAATGGAAGAGGAGGAGTCAGCATTTTCTCTGGTTTTAGCCTCTTGCTTATTCCACAGCAGTAAGTGATTAAAGGCTTGACTCTCATTTTGGCTTATTGCTTTAATTGCCTGAACCTGACAGCTCAATCCACTCTCCCCAGCTGAGCTGAGCTCCTGACAGAGATCACGACAGAGAGTTCCCAACCTTTGACTAGGTTTCTTTATACTGAAATATAATTTACACAAATTCACTATTTAAAAATGTACAATGCAGTGGTTTCTGGTATATTCACAAGGTTGTGAATATCATCACTAACTCTAGAATATATCCATCACCTGAAAAATAAACCCATAGTGTTAGCAGGCACTTCCTGCTCTCCCACACCATCCCTGTTCCTCACCCCACCCCACCCCTACTACCTACTAACTCCACATTGTCTCTTTGGACTTGCCTATTACAGACATTTTGTGTACATGGAATCATACAACAAGTGGGCTTCTTTAAAGGTCCATGTGAGAGTCAGTTTGCTTTTCAGAGCCCTGCACACAGAAGTACACACACAACCCCCAAGACAGCTGATATGTAGTGATGAGGCCACTAGACAGGGTTCCTAGGATCTGGAGAAGTTAGCAGACATTACCGTATGCTCTCCAATCCAAAGTCAATTCCATGCAAATTTTACAATCACTCAAAGTTGACTTTGCTTTGTTCCCATTTACTGAATAACACTTTCCCATTGCTTGATATCTCTCTTTCCCTGACCCTACTCCCCTAAATCTATCTATATAGCTTCATATTTCAAGTTGCTCTATCTCTGTAACAGCTCCAACTACAAAAGCATTAACTTCCAACACAGTTAGACCTCTATCACCACCAAAACCAGAACTCCCCTACCATTCCAACATTACAAACAAAGTAATTCTTCTAAATGAACTGGAAGTTTCCACAGCTCTGTTAAAATCTCCATTTCAAGGAGGTTTGTATTTTTTTAATATAATTTATTGTCAAGTTGGCTACATACACACAACACCCAGTGCTCATCGCAACAAGTGCCCTCTTCAATAAGGGGGCTTGTAGTTTTAAGAGAAGATGTTTAGCGGAGGTGGGGGGATGAGTATACGTTGGAGATATTTGAGATAGTAGAGTCAGGTAAAGAATAATACATATATATAACATCAGAGGGGTATAAAGGGATTCCCTAACTGGGAATCTGCCAATTTTTTCTCCTCCATTCTTCTAAACTGATCAAATAATCAGTGATGTTTCTGTTTTACTTTTTTTATTTTTGTATTTTGTTGACTTGTTTGCTGCTTGCTTTCCCTCTGTTTTAATGACAGTAAGAGGAAACAGTCTGGAATGGTAAGAGAGAGGCATTTAAAACAATGGGGGAACAGTGACCTTTGTCCAAGTTGAACATTTATAATTGTCATTATGTTCTCCCAGGACTTTGTTCTTAAAAATTTGTTTTTCTCAGAATGAGTATTCTTTGAAAAAAGAAATATTAAAATGTAAAAGCTATAAATAACTTTTAAATGGTAATACATTTATTTAAATATTAAGTATGTTATGTAATGCTTAGTAGTAAATATATTATCATTTATCATCTATATTCATAATTTTACAAATTTTCTATGTTCTTTTGGTAGATGTTAGATTTGGTGGAATAATCCAATTTCCTCTCAACAGTTTCAAATATTTTGCTTTCATTCAAGGTAGTAACACCAGAACTGAATTCAGAGAGAGGCCAACCCTGAAAATGAAACAATTTAGCTCTATAAATAAAAGAAGTTCCTAGAATTATTTCATCTCAAGGTTCTCTATTTCTCAGAGTTGGAAAACAGTATTTGGAATACACTATATCATCTACTAGGTTGCAAAATGTAAGTCTAAGGTTACATTCTAGCTCACTGTCAATATATTGTCTTTTGCAGATTATTTTCATAGCCAGTAACTGACAACTTGAAAATATTCCTTTCTTTTTTCCCTGAATGTGCCACACATACCAATGTAAATACTGCAAAGTGGGGCAACAAAACAAATTAAAAAAAGAAACAATTCTAAGCAATCTCTTGTGTTCTGGTCTCAAAGAATAGAAAAGAAAAAATACCCCTGAGGAACAAAGAAGTGGAAAAGTTAGGTAAAGAGGGGAAGTATATAACACATAGGAGCAACGATTCTGGTTTGTTTGTTTTGTTTTGTTTTGTTTTTAGAGTATCATAGAGGTCTATTTGAGGCTGTGAAGAGGGAAATGAATCCACACCCTTAACATTTGGATCCGATTCCAGTTGGTTCATAGACTTGCAGCTTCCCAGGTGTATACATTTAGAGGTCAGTGCTTCTCAGATTAAGAATCCCTGATGTAAAGTTTATTTCATCTGATTCTCACAATAGCCCTGAAAGAGTCCGTGAACTTAAGTAGTTTGTCCCAGGTAAAATAACTCCTAAGGAACAAAGCAAATCTTAAATCCAGATCTTTGCATTGTAAGTACAGTGCTCTTTTCCACATGATCATACTTCATTACAGCTGGAGTTCTATTCCAAATTTCCATTTCTTTACCCTCTCTTTCCTCTATAAAGGTAATCACATGAAGTTTCCAAGCATTCAAGAATGCTTCTTAATGAAAGCTGGCCACTACCAACCTATTTGATGTCATCAATGAGATGTGGACTTAAAAATAATAGTCATTACAGTCCATGAGTGTCAAGACTTTATTTACTTTCTCTCCTTAAAAAAATATTCTGATGCATGTTTTTATGATACACATGCATATTCACATATACATATAGCCTAGGCCATCATATTATAATTAATCTGATATGTATTAACTATTTGGTGCTCCCACTCTGAGATATCCTATAATCTATTGACATCTTCTGGCACCCAATTAGTGCAGTGGGGTGGCAACAGAGTTGCAAAAGTTAGTCTTCAGGTGGCAAATCCACACTGACAGTACCCTGAAGGTCTTGCTCAATTAGTCTAAACATTCTCCTGGGTACAAATTAGACTTTCTACATCCATCATGTTGTTGAAATTACTTGTGTTTGAATATTTGAACTCCTCCCTGGGAAGGTTCCCAGCCTTTTGGGTTGTCATAATTACACTTACTGATACCTAAAAACACTGATGTCAGGGGTCCCTGGATCTAGTATGCAGCCCTAACTTGGTGAGCTAGTTAGTTGTATGGTTTGGGACATATTTTCAAGCTATTTCATTAGACATAGATATGGAGAGAGAGAGAGAGAGAGAGAGAGAGAGAGAGAGAGAGAGAGAGAGAGAAAAGCAGAGACAGAGAGACAGATAGATATGTCCAAATGGACCATGAAAGTCTTTTTCTGTTCTTAGATTATGCTATTTTGTCTTATGTATCTGAATGATTTGGTCATAGAAGTTCAATATATTGGGTTCAAAATATAAGAGTTATTATAGATTCTTCTCTATTAGTTGCATACCACATGCAATGTAATCAGGCATGTGTTTAAAATCTCTATTAAAGCCCACCATCCATAATCACCACCATGACAACTATCATCCAAGTCATCATCATACATATCAGCCTGGAATTGTTGTTCACTCATTCACTTTCTACCTTCCCCATCAGAATATATTGTCTTCAAGAGCAAACCCTTTGTCTTCATCACAACTGTATCCCTTGTGCCTAGTATATAATGTCTGTAACACAATAAAATGAAATGACTTTTTTAAAGGTTTCTTTCTCTTTCACAAAATAAGGTACTCTGCAAAATATATTTTCATATATTCAGAACTGAACTTTGTATTTGGAATATTTATGTTTAGTGGATCACTTTTTTATGTATTTCATAGGAGAAATGGTGACTGTATCAGGAGGTTTTTTTGCAGAACAAACAATTTTTTTCCACATTCCATTACATAGATGTTATGCTTTCCATATTTTCCATACGAAATACTGTCAATAGAAAATGATTTTAGAATATTTACCTCAAATAACCAGGGACATTTAAATTTTAATTTAAAATTTCTCAATCTTGGGGCATCTGGGTGGCTCAGTCGGTTGAGCATTCTACTCTTGGTTTCAGTTCAGGTCTAGATCTTATGGTTCATGAGAGCCCCACGTCAGCCTCTGTGCTGGCAGTGCAAAGCCTGCTTAGGATTCTCTCCCTCCCCCCTCTCTCTCTGCTTCACCCCCCCCCCCCACCCATGCTGTCTCTTTCTCTCTCAAAATAAACAAATAAGCTTAAAAAAATAAATAATAAATAAATAAATTTCACAATCTTTTACTTCTTTCTCGAAACTATGAGGCATACATATATAACACTGGAATAAAACATCCTTCTGTTTGAAAGGTTAATAAATTTGGCAACTATGTAAACAATAACAACAAAAACATACAAAAACAAAACTTAACCTACTGATGGCAGGCCATTATTTCATCAGAAAAACAAATTTAACATTATTGATGCAAAAATTGTTTTTATCATTTGATCACTATGCCTGTTTATGTATTACTTCTCAATACCTTTTAGACATATCCAGATGTAACACTGAAAACCTAGAATTATTAGGAAATAGTAATTACAGGCTTGCAAAGACTAGATTATAACCTCCAGCAGAAAGCTCAAGTGCCAACAGCATGATATCACTATCAACTGTTTCTTATAATAAGTTGCCTTCAAAAAGTCAGCAGGTGAAATCAAAATCACATTTCTTAACATCTCCTAAATCCTCTGGAGTTTAATGCAGCTAAGCACACTTCAGATGATTTGACTCCAACTAACAGGCTTTTTGTATTCATCAGAGGAATGAAAAAAAACTAGTCGTTGAACTGTGAAACTTTATTTTTATTTTATTTCAACATTATATTTAGGACTTATTTTTGACTAATTTAAGACCAGTCTAACGCTCATATTTATTAAAGAAACGGCATAGATTTTTCATATCCATGAAGGTAACAAAGGGAAGTTAGATCTCATAAACTGTGATACATTTAATATGCTCATACATTGTTTTACATTGATTATGAAGCTATACCCATTAGACATAATATTTAAATACTTGTCATGGAAAGCATAATGGAATACGATAAAGGTAAAATGAGATTGCATGAGTTATTGCCATATTTAAATTAGTATAGAAAACAAAGTAAAGATGGACAATCCTTTCTCAGTGCCATTCTTTTCTAACTCCCCTCAAGGCTTTCAAACGACAGGCACAGTCTTTGCACTCCTTTGCCCACAGGGACAAGGCTACAGTGGATTAGGAAGACTGGCCTCAATACTTAGGTGAAGGGGAGTGACCAAGTGAAATGAAAGGTCTAGGATCTGTCTTCTTGTCATAAGTCCGGTATCTAGTATGCTTATAGATGTGTTTCTAAATTTTAAGACTTACAAACATCTCCTAGGGAGTTTAATACAGATTATTGGATCCTATCTCAGGCCTAACAACTGGAACAAGAAAAGTATTTCAATTTTCAGCCAGAACTCCAGAGAATCACAACAGATAATATTTTGATAAACACTAAGACACCACTGTGCCTGCAGCCTGTGAGCTGCAGTCTATTCTTCTGACCTATGCCATGGCTTCCTAAATATGCAACTGGATTTATGCTTTTGTTCCTTGATTACAGTCTATCTCCTTGATAAAGATGGAACATTTTCCTGGTTCCTGATAAGCTAGACATATTCTGCCATCCCCTTCACCCTAAGACACAAATACCTTCATGTCTCTAGTCAAATTCAAGTCATTTGCACCATCTATAATGATAAATGATGGCACTAATCCATCCACAAGTATCCTGACTTGCCCTGGAGGAAACTGCTGCCACATTGGACATTGTCATCTGTATTACTGTCACTCCCTACAGGACTAGTCCTAGAGCTATGCAAGGTATCTGACTCTGGATCCATCTGTCCCCACTTTTCCATCTCTTCCTTACCTGTAATTACTGGGACTTCAGCATTCTTGAAAGTTAATATCATAAGAAAATAAAATCCCTTATCTGAATGTATGTTCTACTTTTATAATACTGATATATAATATATATATAATAATCAATATACATATATATTAAAATTGCCTTGCAAAAGAATGTAAATACCTTGTATAATCACAAATATCTGGAGGAATCATGAAAAAATCCTATGAAATGCCAACACAGCAGGTAACATGAAGGTATGCTTTAATTTCTTCATTTGTAATTATGATACATTTCAATTGAATTTAACTGTTATTGTTTTTTTATTCAGTGTTTTATAGAATGTTGAAATTGAAGTTAAATTGTCTCTCTGCAGACAGCTGGCATTACTAATCTTGTTAGGGGAAATGTGTGTTTAGTGATGTTAACCTTTATAAAGTCTTTTTATAGTATCTTCTCTGTTCACCACATTAACAACTCACGTTTGTTTGAACACTTGTCCTGCCAGTACACCTTAGAACAAAAATTAATTATTATTTTTGATCCGTACTAGTCAATGTAGCTGTTGTTTCTAGGATACAATATTCTACTTGGCACACTGTAACACAAAATACAGGAGTATTGCCAGGTCCCAGGATACAATCTAAGGGGGCAAGAAGAGTTGATGAGTGAAACTAAGACTAAAAATATCTCAACCAAGGTTTTGCTGATAAGTTGTGGATTCTGCTACAGAGTAAAACACATTTACTGAATATCTACACACGTTCCCATATCACAGTGTGTACTGAAATAGGTAAAATTGGTCAGGAGGAGAACTGGCCAAGAGAAAACTCAGGCTTGAACATAATTCTTAGAGTTCAAGTAAAGAAATTATAAAACAGAAAACAGGGGAACAAATAAAATAAAATTTATAAAAATAATATCAAGTTAAGATTCAATAAACAAGGATATTTTTACCAAGAGCAGTAGCTATTAGCCAACATGTTCAGCTAAGTTTATATCTAATACATTTCTACATTTAAATTGATAATATAAAACATAATTATTTTCTATCTAATTTTAAGAAAAGATAAATCATAAACTGATTTCAGATAATGGTCCAGACATATGGAGACAAGTTTTTAGTGCTAGTTTTACCTGGGTGCTATCATTTACCTGCTGCGCTGCGCCCCCTCCACCCCCAACCCTAACTCAGATCCTAGAACATCTCCCATGCCAAGCACAGACTCATACAGCAGGGATAGGAAAACTTATTTGGATAACTGACAATGAGACCATCAAACTCCATTTATGCTGCCAGAATATATTAACTGGGAAAATGTACAAAAATATCAAATAACCAGAGATATAGTAGAAGGGGGAAAATGGTGGGGAGGAACAAAGAGGAAAGTTAGTGCAGCAATTAAAATTGTTCTGAATTTTTTAATAGGCACAGAATAAGTCAAATGTAGTTTTACACACACAAAAAGATACTAGGATACTATTTTCACTTAAGCCCTGAGTAATAAATTTGTTGTATCTATCTCTATCTTTGTTGTATATCTAAGAAGGAATTAAAATGATTATCTATGTGTCAATCAGTAATTTTGGCATATATATGGATATCTGGATATGAAAAATTACACACAATTGCATATAACAAGTTTTATGATTACTTTCAGATTACATTTCTAATTTATATTATGTGTTAATAAATCATACAGGTAAACATAAACCCAATAAATGTATCAAATTAATAACTTTCAGTGGCCTGAGCTATTTTTATATATTCTGGTTGCATTTTAAAAAAGAACAAGTAAAATAGCTAACCATATTAGCAAATGTTTCATATTTTAAAGAAATTTGATAAAAGAAAATATAGTTTAAGAAGGAAAGAAATATAAACTCATAACAATGTGATCTTATTTATATATATATTTTTTAAAAAAGCATATTTATGTTCCCAAGGAAAGTAAAATCCACTTATGTTTTAGATAAGAGTCTAAACAGATGTTCACTCAAGTTCTATTCATTAAGCAGACTTGAGTATAAGTGCTTCTGAAATATGCACCAGAAAGTATTGTTCCATTTAGGTGTATGTTTTTTAAATTTATTTATGAAATATTCTTTTTAAAATTTTTATTTGTACTTTCTTTTTTTTTTTTTAGAGAAAGAGAAGGAGAGAGAGAGGGGGGAAGGGCAGAGGGAGAGACAGACAGAGAAAAGCAGGCTCCACACTCAGCAGCATGGGACCCAAAGGCAGGGCTCAATCCCAGCACTGAAATCAACGACTGAGCCACTCAGGCACCCCTAAAATGTTCCTGAAAGGACTTTTAGACTCCCATATCCATGTTCTGTAATCTAATATATACAAACCATGCTGTAATTTTATGATGGGCACCAGAAGAAAAAATAAGAATTGATTTGATAAATTATAAAATAATATAAAATAATAAATCAATAAACATGGGCCACTGCTAATAATAATCTGTAAATCTGAATAATTTAATTGCTATATAGGGTTAAGTTTTATACAGACAGCGAAGTTAAAAGTTCAGCCATCTCAAGGATAGTATATTACTGAAAGATAACATGTGTTTTATTGTGTATGAATTTAGAATATCAGATAAGCTGAATTAAATGCTATAGATAAAGGATTTTGTGTGCCACATTAATAAAATAGCCTTCAGATAGTATTATCCTCAATAATTTCACAACTCTTCAATTTCAGATAGACTTATACATATGGTATTTACACAAAAGACGTAATATTCCAGAATATTTGAGTGCTTGAATAGGATGTGTAATAGAAATACACATTTCATTTCAAGTAATGACTATATGTGTAGGAGGGAAATTACCAGGGCTCAGAATTTCAATAGATTTGTTCCTCCATGTCCAATGTTCACGGGTCAAACTGCATATGAGCAACTGAGTCAATTAAATGTTGATTGGTTTATTTCAACCAGGCAAGATCTGTAACCCTCATGTCAGAATCAAAGAAGGAATCAATTGTTTGAGAAATCAAGACCTAAAGAAATCAAACTTATTGGCTCTACCTAAGCGAATATATAAAGCAGAGCATATGTATGATAAAACTTCACTTTCAGTTTAAGGTACATACATGTGCTCAGTTTATCATTTCAGATAATTTCTTTTATTCCATTCTGATATTTTAGGAAAAGAAATTTCCCCCCTGACCAAATGAATGTCTCGTTTTACAGATGATTATTATAGAATATTCTTATATCTGCAGCATTTGAATAAATCACGATGGGCTAAAGGGATAGTCATAATGAAATGAAAAATATAGGTGTAATATAAAACTATTTGTAAATATAATAATTATGGAAAAAGATAAGATTTATCTTAAATATTAATATGTATATAACTTAAATGTGTAAAATTAAAATAACACTTAAACAATAGTTAGGATATAATTACATATATAAAGATAGACAGTCACAAATACACCAAATTAATTTATGCTATATGAAATAGTGACATAATATTTGTATTTAATAAATTGCCTTTGTACAACTGGATAACTCCTTGGAATAAAAAAAAGTTAATACATAAAAGTAATCTTCTGATTAGTTAAAACTAGAGGTTATGAGTGTGGAAACATAACAGTTATAAATAAGGTGAATTTATGTTTGATCTTTGAGAGGGAAAAGATCTAATTATATCATGCAATACACAAAATCGAGAAAGGATTATAAAATTTTTTAAATGGGCAAAACAGTTTCATTTGCAACATGAACTTGTACCCAAAAGCCCATGAATGCCAAAATTTTATCCGAGGTATTATTAGTCACCAAAAAATAAAAAATAAAAAAAATAAGTGTTGGAAAAAGTGTATCTAGTCGCAGTGTGGAAAATAACTAGAGTTAAATCTCATAGGTGTCCATCCTTCTCTCCCGAAGTGTCCCTCCACACCTCTGATAACCACTTCTCCCAGATGTTATTCATTAAACAATCCCTGATATTCCCATCGATTTGAAATTCTTTCTAAGAACAGTGAAACAGTGCTACTATGGATTAAGTTGCCAGATGGACTCTCCAGCTGAAAGCTATTCAACATAAGGTTGATGAAATATTATTTTGTGTTTGTGCATATAAATATATCACCCAAGACCTGACAAAAAAGTAAAGACAGAAATTCAGAAAATTTTGCAAAGCACTGAAGCTTATTTTTTTGGCAATATCTGTCAAACTTGGGAAACTCAAGCTTACATTATCACAGGCTACCTAAGCAGAGGAGTAGGGAATGACCTTGGAATGGAAACAGAGAAAGAAAGCAGCAAGGCGGCAAATCAAATTCTTAATAATAGAGTTATATTCTGAGAGGGCACAGGTGACCCAGAAATAAATGTACCCTACCTTCACTGTAATCCCAATGGGGCTGAGAAACGATGCCTGGGTACAGTGTAAAGCAGATGGGAGACAAATCCTTGAACTCTCACTGGCATACACGCGCAATCCTATTTCACATCAACTGAACAGATAAAAAAAAAAAAGACCTGTAGCCATGAATTCAGCATAAACTGCCCTCAGACAAGTGGTGCCCTTTAGGTAGCAAAAGCAAATCCTTTCTGAAGGAATACACATTCATTCTAGCTTCAAGAATTTCCACAAATAACTCTCCAAGGAAAAAGGGCAACTCATAGCAAAAGCATGCAAGAAGCAAGGCAATATCCAGGAGAACCAGCAGGAATGAGTCAGCAGAAGCAGAGAAAATACATGAAGGCCAGAGTGGAATCCAACAGATATCTAATCAAAGCGTTAAAAAAAGAGCTACAAAAAAGGGAAGGAAATAGTATTTGAAGAGACTACAGCAGAGAACTGTTCAGAACTTATGAAAGACAATTCATGGATTCAAGAAATCTATTAAACTAAAAAAAAAAAAAAGGTAAAAAATTCATACCAACACAACACTGTGAAAAGGCAGAGTAGCAAATATGAAAAGTAACCAGAGATAAGATACAGATTATCACAAAGAAGGGACATTTAGGCTGAGAGTTGCCTGCTCAATAGCAAAAATGGAAGTCAGATGTCCGAGAATTGACATCTTCATAGTTTTAACATAAAATAACAAAAACGTTGAATCCTATATGCTGCTAAATATGTTTCAAGAATAAAAATAAGAAAAATCAGAAAGCAAAAACAAACCTTTACAAGGGGAACTTATAAACGTTGCACTTTGGATAGAAGGATATAGATATCAGGATGGAGTATAAGAGATGTTAGAATAAATTAATTATTTTACTCAATAAATATGTTATTTGTGTTCACTATCTGAGGCAAGAATTGTTCCAGATGCTTGGGGCAAATCCATGAACATAAGTGATGAACATATGTGACAAAAGACACTGCATTCAGAATTTACATTTTAGTTGGGAGAAGAGATACAACAAAGAAACAAAAATTTCTAAAAAGACAGTCATGTGGCATGTTAGAAGTTGGTAACCATTATAGAATTAAGAAATAGACCAAAATAAGAGGAACAAGAGTATATATGTAGAGATATTTGCTATTTTATATGAGGTGATCAGTGGACGTGGTAAATACATGAGTAAATCTAAATGCTATTAATTGAATAAAGCAATAATAATAATGTCTTGTCAGGTTATCATAGTAATAGGCTAAAATTAAAATATACAACAGGGGTGCCTGGGTGACTTAGTCAGTTAAGCACCAACTTTGGCTCAGGTCATGATCTTGTGGTTTGTGGGTTCAAGCCCCAAGTCGGGCTCTGTGCTGACAGCTCAGAGCCTACAACCTGCTTTGGATTCTGTGTCTCCCTCTCTCTCTGCCCTTCCCCATGCTCTGTCTCTCAGGAATAAACAAACATTAAAAATTTTAAATACACAACAATAGCAACATATAAGTCAGAAGAGGTGCAAACAAAGCTAAATTATTTTCACTTTCTTGTATTTTTGAGGAGGATAAATTTATTTATTTCCTTCTTTTTTTATTTATTTATTTTTATTTATTTATTTATTTTTAAATTTTTTTTAACGTTTATTTATTTTTGAGACAGAGAGAGACAGAGCATGAACGGGGGAGGGTCAGAGAGAGGGAGACACAGAATCTGAAACAGGCTCCAGGCTCTGAGCTGTCAGCACAGAGCCAAAGGCAGGGCTTGAAGCCACGAACTGTGAGATCATGACCTGAGCTGAAGTCGGACGCTCAACTGACGGAGCCACCCAGGCGCCCCCTTATTTATTTACTTTTAGACAGAGAGTGTACAAGAGGGACAGAGAGAGAGAGAGAGAGAGAATTCCAAGCAGGTTCTGTGCTGTCAGGGCAGAGCCCGATGTGGGGCTCGAAATCACAAACCATGAAGTCATGACCTGAGCTGAAATCAAGAGTCAGATGCTTAATTGACTGAGCCACCTAGATGCTCCCAGAATGGTACTTTTTTTTTTTTTTTTTTTTTTAACCAAAGTTGAACCTATATTGACTCATCATAATCACCTAAAGTTCAAGATTTACTTAGGGTTCACTCTTGGTAGTGTACATTCCATGGGTTTGGACAAGATTATATATGTTACTATTACATTACATTATATTACATTACATTTATTATTAAATACATTATTACTACAATGTCATACAGAGTATTTTCATTGCCCTAAAATTCCTCTGTGCTCTTCCTATTCATTTCTTCCCATCCCCACTCCTGGGAACCACTAATCTTTTTGCCTTCATAGTTTTGTCTTTTCCAAAATGTCAGATAGTTGGAATCATACAGTATGTGGCCTTTTTCAGTTCAGTTTCTTTCACTTAGCTATATGCATTTTTTTCAGTGAGAGAGACAGAGAGAGAGAGCATGGGATGGGGTCAGAGAGAGAGGGAAACACAGAATCTGAAGCAGGCTACAGGCTCTGAGCTGTCAGCAGAGAGCCCGATGCAGAGCTTGAACTCATGAACCACGAGATCATGACCTGGGCCAAAGTTGGATGCTTAACCAACTGAGCCACTCAGGCACCCCAGCAATATGCATTGATGATACATTTCTCTTAATGACTTTACAGCTGATGTCTTATATTCCAGTGTCTGAATGCTCCACAGCCTATGTATCTGTTCACCTACTAAAGAACATCTTGTTTGCTTCCACATTTTGACAATTATGACAAAGCTGCTATAAGCAACTGTTTGCTGGTTTTTCTGTATGTGGATATAAGATTTCAATTCCTCTGGGAAATACTAAGGAGTGTTATTGCTGGATAATTTGTTTCAGAGTATGTTTATATATTATTTTTTTTTAAGAAATCACCAAACTGTTTTCCCAAGTGGCCATACAATTTTGTATTCCCACCACCAGTGTATGAGAGTTTCTGTTCTACATCCCCACCAACTTTTGATGTTGTCAGTGCTCTGGATTTTGGCTGTATCTGATAGGTGTGTAGTACATTCACTGTTATTTTAATTTGCACTCTCTTGATGACACAGGATATGGAACAATTTTAACGAAGTCCATCTCGTCAATTATTTCTTTCATAAACTGTGTCTTTGATGTTGTATCTAAAAAGATATCACCATACCCAAGGTCATCTAGGTCCTGTCCTATATTATCTTCTATGAGTTTTATCATTTTGTATTCTACACTTAGGTCTATGATCCATTTTGAGTTAATATTTGTGAAGGTCATAAAGTCTGTCAGATTCTTTTTCTTTCTTTTGATTTTTGTTGTTGTTGTTGTTGTTGTTGTTGTTGAAGAGATTATCTCTCCCCCATTGTATTGCATTGGTTCCTTTGTCAAAGATCAGTTGGCTCTATTTCTGGGAAGGGGGGTGTCTATTTTTATCCTCTCTATTCTGTTCTATTGATCTATTTGATTATTCTTTCACCAATACCATACTCTCTTGATTAGCTCTATAGTAGCTCTATAGTAAGTCATGGTGTCAGGTAGCATCTGTCCTCCAACTTTGCTCTTCTTCAATAATGTGTTGGCTATTCTGCTTCTTTTCTCTCCATATTTATTTTAGAATCAGTTTGTTAGTAGTCATAAAATCACTTTCTGGGACTTTGCAATTGCATTGAATCTGTGTACCAAACTGGTAAGAACTGACATCTTGACAATTTAGGATTAGTTTCATTCAGATTTAGATTACTAAATTAGGATTTAATAATCCTATCCATGAACATGATATATCTCCCTGTTTGTTTAGTTCCTCTTTGGTTTCATTCATTAGTTTTATAGTTTTGTCATGTAGATCACATACATATTTCGTCAGAATTTATACCTAAATATTTTGTTTAGTTTCGTTACGTAAATGATATTGTTTTTAATTTTAATTCCACCTATTCATTTTATATGGTAAAGCATTTGGCTTTGTTTATTAATTTTGTATCCTTCAATATTGCTATAATGGTTTACTTGTTTCAGAAGGAGTTGTGGGTTTTTATCAATTCATTCAGATTTTTACATAGATGATCTTGTTATCTTTGAACAAAGAGAATTTTATGTCTTCTTTCCCAAAATGTATACCTTTTCTTTCTTTTTCTTGCCTTATTTCATTAGCAAGAACTTCTAGTATGATGTTGACTTATCATGGTGCAAAAACTTGTTTATGACCATTAAGTCTGATGTTAACTATAGATTTTTTGTAGACTCTTATTTTTAATTTAAAAAAAAAATTTATTTTATTTTTGAGAGAGAGAGAGAGAGACACAGTGTGAGTAGGGAGAGGCAGAGAAAGGCGGAGACACAGAATATGAAGCAGGTTCCAGGCTGTGAGCTGGCAACAAAGAGCCCTATATGGGGCTCAAGCTTACAAACCACGAGCTCATGACCTGAGCCAAAGTTGGACGCTCAACCGACTAAGCCACACAGGTGCCCTGATTTTTTGTAGACTCTTTATCAAGTTGAGAAAATTCCCTTTAATTCCTAGTTTACTGAGAGTTTTTATCATAATTGTGTATTGCATTTTGTCAATTACTTTTCCTGCATTTATTGATATGATTGTGTAATGTTTTCTATTTTAGTCTATTGATGTAATAATTATGTTAATTGAGTTTTGGATGTTGAACTAGCCTTGCATACCTGGAATAAATACTATTGATCATGGTGTATAATTCTTTGTATACTTTTTTGGATTTGATTTGCTAATACTTTGTCAAGAATTTTTGCATCTATATTTATTTGAGATAGTCATTGGTGTTATCTCTCTTGTAATGTCTTTGTTCTTGGTATTAGGGTAATGCTGGATCCACAGAATAAGTTAGAAGTATCACCTTTGCTTCTCTGAAAGAGAATTGGTAAAATTTCCTCCTCAAGTATTTAGCAGAATTCACCAGTGAACTCATCTGGGCCTGGTGCTTTATGTTTTGATAGGTATTAATTATTAATTCACTTTTTTTTATAGATATAGGACTACTAAGATTGTCTATTTCTTGTATCTTTTTTTTGGCTGATTGTGCCTTTCAAGGAATTGGCCTGCTTTATCTAGGTTATCAAATTTGTGGTCATGGAGTGGTTCATACTATTCCTCTATTATCCTTTTAATGTCCATGGAACTCCTCTTTCATTTAGTAGTGATTATCCTTTCTTTCATTTCTGATCTTACTAATTTGCATCATCTTTTTTTTTTTCTTAGCTTGACTAGAAACTTATTGATTTCATTTATTTTTCAGAAATAACCTTTTTGTGTTTTTTTTTTTTTATTTTCTCTATTGGCATCCTGTTTTCAACTTCACTGATTTCTGTTGTAATTTTTTTTTTTCTGCTCATTTTGGGTTTAATTTGCTTTTTTTCAACTTCTTAAGATGAAATGTAGAGTACTGATATTTTTTTTATTTTTATTTTTTTAGAGTATTTAGATCTTTCTTCTTTTCTAATATATGAATTTGATGCATATATTTTCCCCTAAGTACTGCTATTGTTGCATCTTATAGTCTTTGATAAATGTGTTATCATTTTCGTTTAGTTCCAAATATTTTTTAAATATCTCTTGAGATTTCTTCTTTGATCAATGTGTTATTTAGAAGTAGAATGCTCAATCCCTACATAGTTTGGAATTGTTAAGTTGTCTTTCTGTTAGTAATTTGTAGTTTAAATCCATTGTGATCTAAGAGCAACCATTGTATGACTCTATTCTCTTAAATTTGCAAAATACATTTTATGACCTAGAATGTTATCTGTCCTGATAAATGTACCATGTAAGCTTGACAAAAATGTGAATTCTGCTGTTGTTGGATGAAATAGTCTATAGATGCCAATTATATTCAGTTGATTAATGGTATTGCTGTGTTCAACTATGTTCTTACTGATTTCTGCATGTTGGATATATCCATTTTTGATACATGGGTCCTGACATCTCCAAATATCAGAGTGGATTCATATAATTTCCCTTGCAGTTATATTAGTCTTTGCCTCATGTAGTTTGATGCTTTGTTATTAGGTACATGCATTTTAAGAATTGTTATATCTTCTTGGAGAACTGGCTATTTTATCATTATGTAACATTCTTCTTTATCACTTATAATTTTTCTTATTTTCAAGTCTTCTCTGTCTGAAATTAATATAGCTACTTTTTTTTTCTTTTGAAAGAACTAGCATGTTGTATTTTATCAGTCCATTTATTTTTATTTATTTTTTTTTTAATTTTTTTTTAACGTTTATTTATTTTTGAGACAGAGAGAGACAGAGCATGAACAGGGGAGGAGCAGAGAGAGAGGGAGACACAGAATCTGAAACAGGCTCCAGGCTCTGAGCTGTCAGCACAGAGCCCGATGCGGGGCTCAAACTCATGGACCATGAGATCATGACCTGAGCGGAAGTCAGACACTTAACCGACCAAGCCACCCAGGCGCCCCATATCGGTCCATTTATTTTTAATCTATATGTCTTTATATTTAAAGTGGGTTTTTGAAGACATGTTACTTGATTTTAAAATGGAAAATAATAATAAAGTTCTTGTGATGATTAAATAAACTTACATAAATATAAAATGTTTAAAAGTGTTTGCAGACACGCACTTTTATTGACTTTGTTCAGAATTTTACTACATTCTTATTCCTCCTTTATCTTTAATAAACAGGAATAAACTTTCTCCATAATAAATATTTATTATATTTTCACATTTTTAATTTCTAATAATGATTTTTTCAATGTTTTTTTAAATTTATTTTTGAGAGACTGAGAGAGACAGAACACAAGTGGGGGAGGGGCAGAGAGAGAGGGAAACACAGAATCAGAAGTAGGCTCCAGGCTCCCAGCTGTCAGCAGAGAGCCCAATGCAGGGCTTGAACCCATGAATCGTGAGATCTTGACCTCAGCAGAAGTCGGCTGCTCAACCAACTGAGCCATCCGGGCTCCCCTCACCTCTTTAATTTCTATATTAATTAAAAGTACGGGGTATTAAAATCAATGTTTGAATGGCTTAACACTCAGTACCTGTTGTCTTACATTTAAACTTCTCCAACCTTTTTAAAATTCATATTATGGTCTGAAATACTTTTGAGAAGCTTTTTAAGAACACTAAATGAGTAGTTACTTTCTCTCTGTTTTTTTTTAATGTTATCCATTACTTCAGCAGTCACTGATGAGTATGATTAGAGTGTTGTAAATACATAATGGTGAAATGTAGTCCAAATGATTGGCCCTTGTTTCATCTACAATACATCCTTACCTTAATGTCCTATCTCTTACTCCACACTCTTAACTATTCAGCCAACAATTATTCTTTATTTTGGCTTAATAATTTTTCCATAGTTTTCTTATTAATGGTATTAGTAAGTTACCATTGTTATTTTATTTTTAAATAATCTATATGTGCTACATACAGTAAAAGTCTGTGGCATATTATCCCATACTGATATGGATTTCCTCCCATGCTTACTCATTTTCATTTTATCATTTCATTCAGAATGATGAGAATGATGCAAATAGTGAAGGCCTGTGCTTATACCACCATCATTTCCAAAAGACCTAAAATTGAATCCTTGAAAAGAAACTTGGCCCTATCCACAGTCAGAGCCTTGACTCACCTATTTTTGGTAATGGGTTGTTGTACCTTTCAGGTTTTACTCCTAATAGAACCTTCAAATTTCATAAAAAATCAATCTTCATTTACAGCTCCTTTGTTATAAAACTTTCACTCAACTAATATGGCCTCTACCTTAGATATTATACTCCTAGAAAAAAATGTTTAAACTTCAAAATAGAAATTACATTGGTTACCACCCTTAGCTCTTATTCAGGAGGAATTCTTGGAAATAATTTCTAATTATAAATTACCTTACAGCTTCAACTTTGATTTGACAAGATATTAAATTTAATTCTGATCTTAGCTTTAATTTTAGGGTAAATATGATGTTGAGTTTTCACTCCAAATCTGAACAAAGATAAAATAAATCTTGGTTATCTGAAAGAATTTATAGTACTGTTGCCTTAAAAGCAAGATCTTCTAAGTGCATTTGAAATTCAAATATATTAATATAAATTCCAATTATATGTAATGTTTTAAGGAATATGCAGATATATCAAATGAGTATACACTGTACATGGTGTCAAAACAAATCTTCTCATGAATAACATACTCCCTTGAATAATACATGCCTGGAATATTCTCATAGGTGAATTGATAAAAGATAGGTCTATAAAGAATTCCTGATAAACTTGTGGATATCTATAAAATTAAACTAAAAAGAAATGGCACTTAGAGAAGAAAAATTTTTAAATAAAACAATAGTGTACATTCATTAATTTATTACCACATTTATTCTGCAAATGAAATGTTGTTATGCTGGGGCACCTGGGTGGCTCACTCAGTTGAGTGCTGACTTTGGCTCAGGTCATGATCTCACGGTTTATGAGTCTGAGCCCTGCAGCAGGTTCTGTGCTGACAGCTCAGAGACTGGAGTCTACTTCGGATTTTGTCTCCCACTCTTTCTGCTCCTCCCCCGTTCTCTCTCTCTCTCTCTCTGTCTCAAAAATAAAATAAACATTTTGAAAACATTAAAAAAAAGAAATATTGCTATGCAGAAGACACATTTTAATTCCAAAGTTTATAAAAACAATGAAACCTACATTATGAAGTAAGTAGTTGTAAAATTAACTTGGAGAATAGGTAATAGGAAGGAAAATTAACCAAACCATCTTTTCCTACTGAGATTACAGAGGAAATAAATCAGTAATTTGAAATCAGAACTCTTCATTAATCATTTGACATAAACTGCTACTAGGAATAATTAGATAAGCAAAATGGTTTATATTCAAATACAACCAAAAACTGACTTTTCTGTAATAAGCAGAAATCATTTGTTATGTTGCAGTAACAGAAAACCCAAAAGTCACATGCTTTAAATCAACTAAGGTTTATTTCTACCCTAAGACTAATGTTGATAGAGCAACCATTCTCTGTAACAAGGCTAGTTGTGGTGTCAGAAGGAAAAATAACAATTTTGCACTGTCAATGAAATCTGACCAGAAGTGGCACATACTAATTCTGTTCAAATTCACTGGCCAAACCTATTATAGCCCTACCCCATAAAAAGGAGCCAAAGAGTGTAATCCTACCATGTGTCCAGAAAATAGAGAGTTGAAAATAATAGGTGAGCAGCTATATAGCTATATTTTCCATTGAGCAAATTTTTAAATGTGTCAAACTTAAAATAATAATAATCATAATAATAAATAATAATAAACTAATACCATAAATCAATGATAAGAATGTTAAAACTCTAAGATCAACATTTTATGGTATCTCTATGTCAAGTATTAAGAGTCTGATATATATCACATGCCTTCTAATTTTTAAAACCCTGTGGTTATAATACCCAACATTATATTTTTCACATGACAAAAATATCAATTTAATAATTTTATGAAATTACCCTTTAAAATAATCATAATTTATTTTATTATATAATAATTATAATTTATTAATTATTTACTATATATTCATATAATAAATTATATTATATATTTATATATAATATATAGTAGTATATATATACTATATACTATATTATATATATTCTATATAATATATAATATATACTATCTATAAAATTATATATATTTACATATTTATAACATATATAAATTATATATTTATTTTATATTTATTTGTATATATAAATAAATAATACATATTTATTTACATAGAAATATATTTAGAGGAGACCGGAAGATGGTGGCGTAGGAGGACGCTGGGCTCACCGCGCGACCTGCTGATCACTTAGATTCCACCTACACCTGCCTAAATAACCCAGAACACTGCCAGAATACTAGCAGAATGGAGTCTCAGAGCCAAGCGCAGACGAGAGGCCCACGGAAGAAGGTAGGAAGGGCGGTGAGGCGGTGCGCGCTGCACGATTGGCAGGAGGGAGCCGGGGCGGAGGGGCAGCCTGCCAGCCAAGCAGAGCTCCCGAGTCTGACTGGCAAAAGCGGAGGGGCCGGTCGGAGTGTGTTCCGACAGCAAGCGCGACTTAGCATCTGGGAGGTCATAAGTTAACAGCTCTGCTCAGAAAGCGGGAAGGCTGGAGGACAACGGGAGTGAGAGTGGCTGAGCCCCCTGATGACAGAGCTCAGTTTGGCAGGGAACAAAGGCGCTCGCCAGTGCCATCTCCCTCGCCCATCCCCCAGCCAAAATCCCAAAGGGAACCAGTTCCTGCCAGGGAACTTGCTTGCACCATGCAAACACCCAAAGCTGTGCTTCTGCGGATCCATCCCTCTGGCGGGTCTGACTCCTTCCCAGTGCCACAGGGCCCCTCCTGAAGTGGATCGCCAAAGGAAAAGCGGAAAAGCGAGCTGAACCTACCCCTCCTACCCTTGTGCACCTTGCTGATCCACCCCAGCTAATACGCCAGATCCCCAGCACCACAAGCCTGGCAGTGTGCAAGTAGCCCAGATGGGCTACGCCACCCCACAGTGAATCCCGCCCCTAGGAGAGGGGAAGAGAAGGCACACACCAGTCTGACTGTGGCCCCAGCGGTGGGCAGGGGGCAGACATCAGGTCTGACTGCGGCCCCGCCCACCAACTCCAGTTATACACCACAGCACAGGGGAAGTGCCCTGCAGGTCCTCACCACTCCAGGGACTATCCAAAATGACCAAACGGAAGAATTCCCCTCAGAAGAATCTCCAGGAAATAACAACAGCTAATGAACTGATCAAAAAGGATTTAAATAATATAACAGAAAGTGAATTTAGAATAATAGTCATAAAATTAATCGCTGGGCTTGAAAACAGTATAGAGGACAGCAGAGAATCTCTTGCTACAGAGATCAAGGGACTAAGGAACAGTCACGAGGAGCTGAAAAACGCTTTAAACGAAATGCAAAACAAAATGGAAATGACTACGGCTCAGATTGAAGAGGCAGAGGAGAGAATAGGTGAACTAGAAGATAAAGTTATGGAAAAAGAGGAAGCTGAGAAAAAGAGAGATAAAAAAATCCAGGAGTATGAGGGGAAAATTAGAGAACTAAGTGATACACTAAAAAGAAATAATATACTCATAATTGGTATCCCAGAGGAGGAAGAGAGAGGGAAAGGTGCTGAAGGGGTACTTGAAGAAATTATAGCTGAGAACTTCCCTGAACTGGGGAAGGAAAAAGGCATTGAAATCCAAGAGGCACAGAGAACTCCCTTCAGACGTAACTTGAATCGATCTTCTGCACAACATATCATAGTGAAACTGGCAAAATACAAGGATAAAGAGAAAATTCTGAAAGCAGCAAGGGATAAACGTGCCCTAACATATAAAGGGAGACCTATAAGACTCGTGACCGCTCTCTCTTTTGAAACTTGGCAGGCCAGAAAGGATTGGCACGAGATCTTTAATGTGCTGAACAGAAAAAATATGCAGCCGAGAATCCTTTATCCAGCAAGTCTGTCATTTAGAATAGAAGGAGAGATAAAGGTCTTCCCAAACAAACAAAAACTGAAGGAATTTGTCACCACTAAACCAGCCCTACAAGAGATCCTAAGGGGGATCCTGTGAGACAAAGTACCACAGACATCACTACAAACATAAATTATACAGACATCACAATGACTCTAAATCCGTATCTTTCTATAATAACACTGAATGTAAATGGATTAAATGCGCCAACCAAAAGACATAGGGTATCAGAATGGATAAAAAAACAAGACCCATCTATTTGCTGTCTACAAGAGACTCATTTTAGATCTGAGGACACCTTTAGATTGAGAGTGAGGGGATGGAGAACTATTTATCATGCTACTGGAAGCCAAAAGAAAGCTGGAGTAGCCATACTTATATCAGACAAACTAGACTTTAAATTAAAGGCTGTAACAAGAGACGAAGAAGGGCATTATATAATAATTACAGGGTCTATCCACCAGGAAGAGCTAACAATTATAAATGTCTATGCGCCGAATACTGGAGCCCCCAAATATATAAAACAATTGCTCATAAACATAAGCAACCTTATTGATAAGAATGGGGTAATTGCAGGGGACTTTAACACTCCACTTACAGAAATGGATAGATCATCTAGACACACGGTCAATAAAGAAACAAGGGCCCTGAATGGATCAGATGGACTTGACAGATATAGTTAGAACTCTGCATCCCAAAGCAACAGAATATACTTTCTTCTCAAGTGCACATGGAACATTCTCCAAGATAGATCATATACTGGGTCACAAAACAGCCCTTCATAAGTATACAAGAATTGAAATTATGCCATGCATACTTTCAGACCACAATACTATGAAGCTTGAAATCAACCACAGGAAAAAGTCTGGAAAACCTCCAAAAGCATGGAGGTTAAAGAACACCCTACTAAAGAATGAGTGGGTCAACCAGGCAATTAGAGAAGAAATTAAAAAATATATGGAAACAAACGAAAATGAAAATACAACAATCCAAATGCTTTGGGACGCAGCGAAGGCAGTCCTGAGAGGAAAATACATAGCAATCCAGGCCTATCTCAGGAAACAAGAAAAATCCCAAATACAAAATCTAACAGCACACCTAAAGGAAATAGAAGCAGAACAGCAAAGGCAGCCTAAACCCAGCAGAAGAAGAGAAAAAATAAAGATCAGAGCAGAAATAAACAATATAGAATCTAAAAAAACGGTAGAGCAGATCAACGAAACCAAGAGTTGGTTTTTTGAAAAATTAACAAAATTGACAAACCTCTAGCCAGGCTTCTCAAAAAGAAAAGGGAGATGACCCAAATAGATAAAATCATGAATGAAAATGGAATTATTACAACCAATCCTTCAGAGATACAAACAATTATCAGGGAATACTATGAAAAATTATATGCCAACAAATTGGACAACCTGGAAGATATGGACAAATTCCTAAACACCCACAACTCAATCAGGAGGAAATAGAAAGCTTGAACAGACCCATAACCAGCGAAGAAACTGAATCAGTTATCAAAAATCTCCCAACAAATAAGAGTCCAGGACCAGATGGCTTCCCAGGGGAGTTCTACCAGACATTTAAAGCAGAGATAATACCTATCCTTCTCAAGCTATTCCAAGAAATAGAAAGGGAAGGAAAACTTCCAGACTCATTCTATGAAGCCAGTATTACTTTGATTCCTAAACCAGACAGACCCAGTAAAAAAAGAGAACTACAGGCCAATATCCCTGATGAATATGGATGCAAAAATTCTCAATAACATACTAGCAAATCGAATTCAGCAGCATATAAAAAGAATTATTCACCATGATCAAGTGGAATTCATTCCCGGGATGCAGGGCTGGTTCAACATTTGCAAAACAATCAACGTGACACATCACATTAATAAAAGAAAAGATAAGAACCATATGATCCTATCAATCAATGCAGAAAAGGCCTTTGACAAAATCCAGCACCCTTTCTTAATAAAAACCCTTGAGAAAGTCGGGATAGAAGGAACATACTTAAACATCATCAAAGCCATTTATGAAAAGCCCACAGCTAACATCATCCTCAATGGGGAAAAAATGAGAGCTTTTTCCCTGAGATCAGGAACACGACAGGGATACCCAGTCTCACCGCTGTTGTTTAACATAGTGTTGGAAGTTCTAGCATCAGCAATCAGACAACAAAAGGAAATCAAAGGCATCCAAATTGGCAAAGATGAAGTCAAGCTTTTGCTTTTTGCAGATGACATGATATTATACATGGAAAATCCGATAGACTCCACCAAAAGTCTGCTAGAACTGATACATGAATTCAGCAAAGTTGCAGGATACAAAATCAATGTACAGAAATCAGTTGCATTCTTATGCACTAACAATGAAGCAACAGAAAGACAAATAAAGAAACTGATCCCATTCACAATTGCACCAAGAAGCATAAAATACCTAGGAATAAATCTAACCAAAGATGTAAAAGATCTGTATGCTGAAAACTATAGAAAGCTTATGAAGGTAATTGAAGAAGATATAAAGAAATGGAAAGACATTCCCTATTCATGGATTGGAAGAATAAATATTGTCAAAATGTCAATACTACCCAAAGCTATCTACACATTCAATGCAATCCCAATCAAAATTGCACCAGCATTTTTCTCGAAACTAGAACAAGCAATTCTAAAATTCATATGGAACCACAAAAGGCCCCGAATAGCCAAAGTAATTTTGAAGAAGAAGACCAAAGCAGGAGGCATCACAATCCCAGACTTTAGCCTCTACTACAAAGCTGTCATCATCAAGACAGCATGGTATTGGCACAAAAACAGACACATAGACCAATGGAATAGAATAGAAACCCCAGAACTAGACCCACAGATGTATGGCCAACTCATCTTTGACAAAGCAGGAAAGAACATCCAATGGAAAAAAGACAGTCTCTTTAACAAATGGTGCTGGGAGAACTGGACAGCAACATGCAGAAGGTTGAAACTAGACCACTTTCTCACACCATTCACAAAAATAAACTCAAAATGGATAAAGGACCTGAATGTGAGACAGGAAACCATCAAAACCCTAGAGGAGAAAACAGGAAAAGACCTCTCTGACCTCAGCCATAGCAATCTCTTACTTGACACATCCCCAAAGGCAAGGGAATTAAAAGCAAAAGTGAATTGCTGGGACCTTATGAAGATAAAAAGCTTCTGCACAGCAAAGGAAACAACCAACAAAACGAAAAGGCAACCAACGGAATGGGAAAAGATATTTGCAAATGACATATCGGACAGAGGGCTAGTATCCAAAATCTATAAAGAGCTCATCAAACTCCACACCCGAAAAACAAATAACCCAGTGAAGAAATGGGCAGAAAACATGAATAGACACTTCTCTAAAGAAGACATCCGGATGGCCAACAGGCACATGAAAAGATGTTCAACGTCGCTCCTTATCAGGAAAATACAAATCAAAACCACACTCAAATATCACCGCACGCCAGTCAGAGTGGCCAAAATGAACAAATCAGGAGACTATAGATGTGGATGTGTGCGAGGATTGGAGAAATGGGAACCCTCTTGCACTGTTGGTGGGAACGCAAATTGGTGCAGCCACTCTGGAAAGCAGTGTGGAGGTTCCTCAGAAAATTAAAAACAGACCTACCCTATGACCCAGCAATAGCACTGCTAGGAATTTATCCAAGGGATACAGGAGTACTAATGCATAGGGGCACTTGTACCCCAATGTTTATAGCAGCACTCTCAACAATAGCCAAATGATGGAAAGAGCCTAAATGTCCATCAACTGATGAATGGATAAAGAAATTGTGGTTTATATACACAATGGAGTACTACGTGCCAATGAGAAAGAATGAAACATGGCCCTTTGTAGCAACATGGATGGAACTGGAGAGTGTTATGCTAAGTGAAATAAGCCTTACAGAGAAAGACAGATACCATATGGTTTCACTCTTATGTGGATCCTGAGAAACTTAACAGAAACCCATGGGGGATGGGAAGGAAAAAAAAAAGAGGTTAGAGTGGGAGAGAGCCAAAGCATAAGACGCTCTTAAAAACTGAGAACAAACTGAGGGTTGATGGGGGTGGGAGGGACGGGTGGGTGGGTGATGGGTATTGAGGAGGGCACCTTTTGGGATGAGCACTAGGTGTTGTATGGAAACGAATTTGACAATAAATTTCATATATTGAAAAAAAAAAAAAAGGAAAACAAAAGAGGAGTAAATTCCACCCAAGTCGCATGGCTGAGAATAGGACAGGAACAATTGTCCCAGGAAAAATGTGGGTGCTCTTCAAGGGAAAAGGTGAATCAATGTATGTCCACAGTGTAGAGTAAACAAAATGCAGGAAGATAAGCACAAAGTGCTATGATGCTGTGGTATCAAAGAGAGAAATCTTTTGTCAGCGTTGGGGAAATAAAAGATTTCATTAAAAAAAAAAAGAAATATATTTATAAATAATATATACTATATATTATTTATTTATATTATGTATATATAATATATAAATTATATATATTTATACATTTATAAAATATATAAATTATATATTTATAAAATATATAATTTATATTTATAACTTATAAATTATTGTTTATAATTTATATTACTTATATATAATTATAATACTAAATTAGTTTGACATCTTTATATATTTTATAGTTTAGGAAACGTGAAAAATCTTTTACAGGTAAATCAGTTGTCATCTTTACATTTTTTATTTATCTTCTGGACAACATTTGTCAGCAATTCAACATATTATAATTAAGTCTAATGGTTCTACGAGATGTTCAATAATGAGATTCTGAAATGTAATCAATTTACAAACAACAAAATAATGACTAGTGCAATCCAAATGATACTGCACTATAAGGCAAAAAACAGGATATTGTTTGAAAGCTAAAGTTCACAGAGAGTGTTTGGAAAGAGAACAGTGAACACTACAATGGGTTGGATCACTCAAGAAATTCCATGAATGATTAATTACAGTTAAGAACAGAATCAGCGGAAATTTGTGTTTTTTTTTTAAAGGTAGGTAGAAATACCTAGAAGGAATAAAGATGGAATTAAGCCAGAATGTCATCCTGACACAAACTGAAAATAAATTCTCAAAGTATGTTTACTAACGCTAAGATGAAAGTCTACAGCTGAGAATAAGTAATGAGAAAAAAAAGCTGGTATTGGTTAAATGTTAAATGTGGCCAAAATAGCATAAAGGAATGTTCTAAAGCCATTAAAAATGGTCATTTTAAAGACCCTCATGGAAATAATTATTGTTGACCTTTGAAAAACACAACTTTAAGCTCCAGGGGTCCACTTATACAGGGATTGTTTTTAGAGTTGTAAATGTATTTTCTCTTTTGTTTATGAGTTTCTTAATAATATTATTTTCTTTAGCTTACTTTATTGTAAGAATACAGTACATAATACATATAACATATAAAATATGTTTTAATCAACTGTTTATGTTATTGGTAAGACTTCCAATCAATAGTGGGCTACTAGTAATTAAGTTTTGGGGGAATCAAAAGTTATATGTGGATTTTCAACTGCACAGTGATTGGTAACCTAACCCCTGCATTATTAATGTGTCAACCAACTGGGTGGCTCAGTTGGTTAAGTGACTGACTTCAGCTCAGGTCACGATCTTGCCATGCTTGAGTTCACCCCCCCATCAGGTTCCCTGCTGAGCCCACTTCAGATCCTCTGTCTCCTTCTCTCTCTCTGTCCCTCCGCTGCTCTCTCTCTCTCTCAAAATAAATAACACTTTTTGAAAAGTGTCAACTGTATACTAGAAAACAACAAAGAATACAAAGAAGTAGTAGGCTATAATGCAGGCATGTTAAACACATATGCATGAAGAAAACTAGTAAGAGCTAAAATAAATATATCAGTGTTAAAGTTCTTTTCCTATTTGCATGTATTCTTTAACAGTTTTGCTGCATCATAATATTTCTAAAAAGTTAGTAGCTGTAAAATTGTCACAATTAACAGAATATTTATAGAAAAATAAAGAATAAAATTAAATCTGTAACAAAACATAATCTTGATAACATAGTAAGCAAACTGGAAACTGATAAAATGTTAGCTAACCTTAAAGGGCTCCTTATATTGAGACTGTTAAAAAAAAATCAACAGAATTTTTTTTAATGTTCATTTATTTATTTTGAGAGAGAGAGAGAGAGAGAGCAAGCATGAGTGGGGGAGAGGCAGAGAGAGAGAAGGAGAGAGAGAATCCCAAGCAGGTACCACACTGTCAGTGTAGAGCCTGATATGGGGCTAAAAATCATGAAACCAAGAGATCATGACCCATGCTGAGATCAAGACAGACACTTAACTGACTGAACTACTCAGGTTCCCCCAAAATCAACAGAATCTTTAAAGATATGCTTAGCTCAGATTAATTTCTATATCTTCAGAGGAATTTATTTCTCAATTTGGTACTAAGATCTTCATTTTTAAAAATGTCTAGTTTTTATTTATTACCTCTCTGTAACACACTCTCTGCAATTATTATCTTATTAAAACCTGTACCTATAGAAATTAGAAACTCAAGAATTAATGTCATCAGCATTATCTTTATTATGATAAACCAAAGCATTTTATAAAATGGTATAATTATTTATGTCACGTTATTAAAGAGTCCTTGATTTATTAGTGAAAATATGAGTGGCTTTTAGCAAACAAAAGTAACAAATTAAATTATTTAATGGAGCAAGTAAGCACAGTGCAGTGAGAAAAAAAATATAGGTTTAAAATTTTGATTAGCTGGGGTTCAAATGCTACCTTAATAACACCAAATAAATTACCTAATTTTTATAAATCTCAACTCTTCCATCTGTATAAGATGGTACCTAAACTTATTTTCTATACTCCATAATTCACAAAATATCCCTATAAAGAGCCTAGTTACAATGCTAGACTCTTCTAAGTATTGTGTATCTTTCAAATAGCTCAATAATTCCCACAATGCTATGAAAGAGCTGCCTTCAAAAAGACTAACTAGCTATTAATCAAATTCATGTCCTCTTCTCTTTGCACATAGAAATGAAACATATTTCCCAGCTTCCTTTGCAGTTAGTTGTGATTATAAGGCTGAGTTCTGAGCAAAAGAATGTGGACAGAAGTAAAATGTACCACTTCCACACTGGTCCATACAGATGTCCCATAGACAATTCTCAACTGATGGCTGGATATCAACTTCAAAGGCAATCTTGGAAACCATGTCTAGGCTTAAAATTGACGGAGCCCATGATGGCAGAAGCCAACATCTGGCATAGGCTAACATGACACTTCGGAAAAACTCTTTTTGGAATTCACAATAGTGATAAATATACTTCTATCATATTGGAAACAGCATACATTTAGAGGTTCTGTTATAGCAGTCAATGTTATTTTAACAAACTTGGGTGCTATTATTTTTATTTTAAGTTGGAAAAACTGAAGAATATTGAGTTAATAAGTCAGTCATAGCATGCATTAATTAATTAATTGAGCTAGAATACTAAAAAGCCTGGCTCTAAAACCTGCACTTAAAATTTCTTAGGTGCTTGATGAATGAATTAGTATTAGTCAAATATGGCATGCACTCTCAGTTAGGACAATAGCATGTCCAAGGGGATGAAAATTGGTTCATGAGGAGGAGACAAATCTCTTAGGTATTACAATGGTTTCTGAGCCTCTCAAGATCTACAGTATGTACACGGATATAGAGTATATCTGTAGTAGAAATAAAATGTCATGGAAGATGGAGGGGTCAGGAAAAAAATATCTTGAGAGTTACCAGGGGGGAATAAAAAAAGGCTGAGACATTGAAAAAGAGGATGAAGAGTCATAATTTTAACATACAACATAGATCAATAATTTTATTTATCTGATTTAACTACTACAGAATGTATTGGATTAAATGGTACTTTTCCAGAGATTTAAAAATCACTTGAACAGTCAATAGCATACTGCCTGGCTCATGATGATACCGAAACTGAAGAAATGTATACTCATACCAAAAAGGCATGATCAAATCCACATAAAAGAATGAGAAAGAATGATAAAAGAGAAGAAGTAACATACCAACTTTTCATATAGCCCTTTTATTACAACTTGGATAAAACTAATGATTTAAATACATAAAAGAAACTGACCTTTAAAATCCCTTATAACTCTGAAAATTTAAGATTCTATAAAATCTGCAAAGTTAAATATTTATGATTTCTAGTATTTTTAAAAGAACATGTCCATATTTAGTAGCACATTTTGTACTCTTTTGTATTAGTTTCATTTTTTTGAGGAAGGAAAAACGTTTAAACTTTATAAAATTTATCTCTATTTTATCTATGTTTCTGTTAGTAGCTCACTTAAAAGAAGTGTCTCCAGGATCTTGGTTTGGAAAGGAGGACAAATGTAATTTCTCACTTCTAGGAATCAATACCCAACAGCTAAGAACTGAAGTTAATATGTTGAGGGTAAATGGAAGATTTCATCCAGAATTTCGTCTCCTTTTTTTCTGTGCCTTGTTTACGGCCAATTTCCTTTTATTATACTTATAATCCTCCCCTCTAGTTGCTCAATCAAGAGTAAATACTGTTAGACAAGCTGTTCGACAACCAGCTTTACTTAAGTGTCCAAGTAAAAAATGTAGGCCTACACTGGACTCTCCGGAATTTAGACAGTGAAGTGACAGAAGTTATATCCAGAGAGAATCATGGCAAGTCTAGTCTGATAATAACTTCAATCCCTAGTAAATCTCAGAATTACTAAGGAACTCATTTCTTTTCTAGAGACCCATTTCCAAAGCAAGGAAGACAATAGGAGCTACAAAAAGGAATAAGAGACTTCTGGTTTTATCTCTGTAAAGAGCTTATAAGTCATAATTTCTCCTTACGATAAAAATAAAAGTTGGACAAACTGAAAATTAATAACCTTTCTTGGGCCCATCAGAGAACTGAAGTCCCAGGACAATCTACCACCCTTAAATCCAGAGGCACAGTCTCATCCAGAAGAAAGGAACCACAATCTCACCTGAAACAGAAGCCATTAAAATCTTAAAGTGATTTTTTAAAACCCTTCAATGGTAATATTGGTGAATTACTGGAGGCCAAGTATGTACTAGCTTGAGAGTGAGAAATTCCTGGGAGTCATAGTCCTAAAGATGTATTCTCGGGGCGCCTGGGTGGCGCAGTCGGTTGAGCGTCCGACTTCAGCCAGGTCACGATCTCGCGTTCCGTGAGTTCGAGCCCCGCGTCAGGCTCTGGGCTGATGGCTCGGAGCCTGGAGCCTGTTTCCGATTCTGTGTCTCCCTCTCTCTCTGCCCCTCCCCCGTTCATGCTCTGTCTCTCTCTGTCCCAAGAATAAATAAAAAACGTTGAAAAAAAATTTGAAAAAAAAAAAAAAAAAAAAGATGTATTCTCATTTTCTTTGGCTTTACTTCCAAGATCATCACCATGTTCTCACAGTGAAGATCTAAGAAAAATCCTTTATAACTCTGGCACATGAGAGTAACCCTTGTGAAGTACATTCAGATCTATTCTCCAGAGGAAAAATCTTTCTTAGACTTTTATCCTAACTGGAGAAAGAAAAGTCCTCCCATCCCAACCTTCCATTTTTCTGGTCCCACCAAAGAATGGGGGACATAATCACAAGGAGTGAGGGATTCAAAGAAACAGACTGGAATACTGCAGCCAGGGAAGAGAGTAAGGGGCTGGGAAAAAACCTATATCACTAAAGACACACTTGTTTGTGAAGGTCACATCCTCCAAAACACAAAACTACATGAAAACTGAGATTTAATCCAAACATTACAGAGGGCTCTCCCTCCTGCATATATTATGATCACACCAAGAAGTCTCCAGGATAATAATGGATTATAGCTGAAAGAGTTACAAAACACAGGCTTATTGGAAAGAGAAATTTAGAAAAATTCAAAGCAGAAAAGAAAAAAAAAAGAGATCTCCTCTCCCCCAAAAAGACACTACAGGAATTTGAAATCTCTCTCTTTTTTAATTCTTATTTATTTTTTTTGAGGGAGAGACAGAGAGTGCAAACAGGAGAGGGACAGAGAGAGGGAGTGACAAAGAATCAAAAGCAGGCTCCAGGCTCTCAGTTGTAAGCACATAGGCCATTGCAGGGCTCACATCCACGAACCAGGAGATCATGACCTGAGCAGAAGTCCTCTGCTTAACCAGTGAGTCACCCAGGTGCCACAGAATTTGAAGTCTCTTTTACTCTGGTGCCTAGGAATATATCAAATATGAAACATAACCCAACAACTAGCCAGAATAATATGAATCCTCGACTAAATATCTATTTGCTTTAGTTCTTAGGCCCATCAGTTCATTTGGCATGGCAACAAAAAGGATCAGTGAGCTTGAAGCAGGTAAATAGAAACTCCCCAGTCCAAAATGCCAAAAGAGGGAAAAATAAAAACTAAATAAAAAATAAAACAAAACCAAGAATAGAATATTGAAGAACTCTGGAACAATCAAAAGGCATGTCACATACATAATTAAAATAGCAGAAAGAGAAGAGAGAACAGAGCAAATAAACATTTGAAGTTAATAAAGAGTTAGAACTTCCCAAAATGAATGACAGATGCCTAACCAAGTTTCTAGGAAGCTCAGAGAACATCAAACAGGATAAATACATCATATTAAACTATAGAAGACCAAAGACAAAGGGAAGATCTTGAAAGCAGCCAGAGGGTAAAATGCTTTACTTAAAGAGGAACAATGATAAGAATTACAGTAGACTTCTTTTCATAAACTATGCAAGCAAGAAGAAAGTGGAGTGGAATACTAACAGTGTTGAAAGAAAAAGCCACCAATCGATGTTTCCATATTCAGTAAAATTATTTTTCAAAAATAAAGGGAAAGAATGTGGAAGCGATGGAATGAATGCAGCCAAGCCATTCCAATTGTCTGACATTATAAGTCACACAGGGCAGGCAGTTGTTTGTATAGTCAAAGCATGCTATTCATTGTTGTATGTTTGCATTTTGATTCCTAACTCCCCTTATATGCACTCTAAAATTCTTATGATATATTTCATTAACTTTAGCATCAACTATGACCCCTACCATTTCATCCTTGGCAGGCCTTTCCCTCATTGGTGTTACATCCTGAGTCTTTCGTATCAGAAACAAAACATCTCTGATCGTTAACTATGTAAACCTGGCATAATGGATAAGATTAATCAACTGTGATTGAGTGATTCGGGTCACTGGCCATTCCCAGGTGACCCAATATAATCGCAAAAAAAAAAAACACAAATAGAAAGAGACTGTGATTTCCCAAATGAAAATCAAATCATTGATTCTCTGTTCGATTTATCATAAGACAGTCTAAACTGAAAAACTTTCTCAGTTTGTGTGGCTTAGAGAAAGGGTATCCTCTCAACCCAAAAATGGAGAGTTGATCTAGATACACCATGTAGAGGCTATGCTTACTGCAGAGCTAAGAGCTATCTGGGTCAGTGCTCATCAAGGCCTAAGGAGAATATCCCTACAAAAAACATACTCTTTCTCTCTGATCCACTGTGTTCATTAAACAAATGTTTAACTCTTTACTTGGCATTCTTAAACATCCTTATATTGGAAAGAAGTTGTCATGAATGGTAAACATAAGCATAGTGGTCCCAGATTATTTTAAATTAACAAGTTTTGAGTCCTGTTTGTATACAACTTTATTTTATGAGTTGACACATAGATTTGGGCTTTGCAAATCTAGTTTAATCAATTTCAGGTATAAAAGGCTGAGGACCACCTAGCTATTCTGAAGATGATATTTGTAAGACTCCTTGATGGTCAGGCATCCAGCCTGCTTATGGTCAAAACTCTGTATCCCCATGTACCCTGCGCTTTGTTAGCTACAGCAAGAGTTATAATAACATTCATTTGTGCTTATCATGCTTGATTGTACAGATTATTCAGCCATAAAAAGTGAAATGTTGCCATTTGCAACAATATGGATAGAGCTAGAGAGTAAACGCTAAGCAAAAGAAGTCAGTCAGAGAAAGACAAATACCATATGATCTCAGTCATATGTAGAATTTAAGAAACAAAACAAACAAAAACAAGACAAAAAATAAAACAAAAAAAAAAAGATACTAACCAAGAAACAGACTTTTTTTTAAGCTTTTTTTTAAGCTTTTTTTTAAGCTTTTTTTTTTTTTTTTTGAGAGAGAGAGAGAGACAGAGCATGAGCATAAGCATGAGCATGAGCAGGGGAGGGAGAGAGAGAGAGGGGGAGACACAGAATCTGAAGCAGGCTCCAGGCTCTGAGCCATCAGTACAGAGCCCAACAGAGGGCTCGAACTCACAAACAGAGAGATCGTGACCTGAGCTGAAGTCGGAAACCCAACTGACTGAGCCACCTAGGCGCCCCAACGGACTCTTAACTATAGAGGACAAACTGATGGCTATCTGAGCACAGGTGGATGGGGGGATGGGAAAATAGGTAATAGGGATTAAAGAGTACACCTAGAACAATAAAAAATAAAATGATTAAAAAAAAGAAAACTCTAATATTACTAACTAAAAAAACAAAAAAAGAAGCAAAACAAAACAAATAAAAACAAGAGTAAATTTTAAAGAGGTTAAAGAATCAGTCACACATGAAGTATGTATCAAAGACAAAATTCTGTCTTCTAAACAGTAATTCATGTCTCTCCCCAAAGAATATTCCACAGATTATTAGCTGTGTGACATTGTCCATTAAAAAAAATCATGAAGAATTCTTTCAAACAACTGCCTGTTATATTTATCTTTAGGCAATAAAACAAACAAAAACTCTTAAGCTTAATAAAAGTTGTAAGAAATCTTCTGTAGAGAAATCCAGCACTTCCCAATCATATTTGATCTCTGAAACAATTTTTCATACAACATCTACTAATGCTCCCTGCCTTTTACCAAAAGCAGAGAAAGAAAGGCTTTGGAAATTCTTCCATCCATCACCCTCACTGTGTCCACTGCCAGCACTGTGGTCCAGACTGCCATCATCTCTCTCAAACAAACACAACAACCTCCTATCTAGGATCCCTCCAACTGCTCTTGTTTCCTGCGGCAGAAACTCTAAATTGTTCTCTAAAACTTACTTCCTTTACCCCCTCAACACAGATTTAGACAGTACTTCTAGCCTATTTTGCTGTTAGGTACAGCCATGTGATGGAGTTACAGCCAGTGAATTATTAATGCAATTACTAGTGTAAATAATATGCTTCCCATGGGTCCTCCTTCTCTCTTCACCTGAATGGCAGAGAAGCAGCAGACACTCTGGGTCTGGGACCGAGGGAGCTGCGAGACAGACACACCAATAAGAATCCCTCATTGACAACCATGAAGCGGAGTGTTTCTCTGCCAGAACATTTGCATTTATTTAGTTCTTTGAACAAGAAACAAACAATTGCTATTATATTAAGCTACTGTGACTTGAAGGTTACTTATTTATATTTATAGCCATTTGCCTGATCTGAATAATGCACTCTATTTTTATGTTTAACCTGTACCCAGATTGATGATACTAAAATATAAGTCAATTCACATCATTCCTTTGTTCAGAATCTTCCACTAGTTTCCCACATGGCTCACATTAGGAACCAATGACCTTAGAAAGGGATGATCAGGTCCATCATGACCTCTCTAACCATATCTCCTAGTACTCCTTTCCCCATTAATTTCTCTCCATGTGGCACTGACGTAAATGCTGTGTAGAAATATTGCTATGTTAGGATTTTTGCTTCACTTTTCCCTCTTTTTGCTATGCACTTTATAGCAGATACTGGCATGGCTCACTCTCTCCTCCTTGCTGTTTCTGCTTAATCATCTTCTTGGTGAGTTTTTCCATGAACACCTCATCTAAAATTGCTATTCAAGCCCCCAGACCCACCCCACCATGTCCTGTCACACTCCCTTTATATATTTTTCTTCACAGCACTTGTCACGGTTTTTATAGTTATTTTTTTAACTGCCAGTTTCTCCTATAGAATTAATCTCCATGAAGGCAGGTGGTTTTGTACTGTATATTTCAGTCACTGCTGCATTTCTAGTGTGTGGCGTAAATGACTGACTGAATAAATAAGTGAATGAAATTGGCTAGAAAACTGGCATGTCTACATAATATGAAATCTAATGACTTATTTCCTTTAGGCATGTTGGCAAGCAAATTTATTTTAAATTCCATTGTATGTTCATTATGTCCTGAGAAGTTTAGGATAGTGATTTGATAATATTAGATTCATATCAAAACAACTATAAAGACTCTGATTGATATCAAAATTAAATGCAAAAAAATGTCCACAAGCTTTTCCAAAGATAAAATTCTACCTCAATTATATGTTCAACATTAAACTTGCAAAGCAGGATGTCTAGTGTATGTCTATATCATTAAATATCTTCTAAGAATACTTAAATTGAAAGGAATGAATTAGAACAGAACAATCTGACATTTGCCTCTGACATTCAGACTCCTGATTTCCCCATAAAGAGCTTTCCTTCTGTCAGATTCATCAGTTCCTCCAGCAGCACTAGACGTTTTAAAACAACCTGCGTGTGATCACACTAGTGAAACCAAGTAGTTTCACTACTCATCTTGACATGAGTAGTGTCATGTCATGGCTGCTTGACATCCTTGACATGGCTGCTTCTGCTATTATAGCTTTCAAAGTGAATGCCAAATGCCAATTAGTGACCAGTGTAGTGTGATGCCTGCAGGGGCACATTTCTGATAGAAACTGCCAAGATTCCAACTAATTTTCATACTGCCTAATAATTTATTGCAATGGCTTTCAGCAGCTAAAATTCTTAGTGCTTTTCTTTTTCAAAGCAAAGATTAGCAACTAATAATCTCTAATAGTACTCCCATAGATAAACACATTCAGTAAATTATATTTTGGGTAAGGTTGTGTTCAGTTATCCTTGCCTACAGTAATTCTAAATTAAGGCAAAGGTAATTAATGAAGGGTACTTAATAAGCCAGCTACCATTGTGGGGGAACCTGCTGGAGAACCTCTGTAATAGAGAACACATCCTTCAGAGATATTCAACTTTAGGAATGAGGGAAGTTGAAATACTTATACTCTGGCTACTGCTAATCACTGATTGAGGGCCGTTCCTAGCAGGTTTAATGCCCCATCCCTTCTTGACTGCCACAGGGGTGGGCAAAGTGGACTTGAGCAGTGAAAGGAAGCCCTCTGAGATTTCTTTGCCTATCATTTTGGCAGTTGCAAATCAGACTGGCATGCACTGGAGGAAATGGGAAAGTACTGACCACATATGCTACACAGGGTTAAAAGTATTCAAAAAGAGATATCTCTTGACATGATCTCTTGGTGAGGGATGAGAGTGGAAGCACATTCTAAGAAAATCAAATTTAGAATATGTTTGCATTGATAAAGTAGGCAGTTAGTTAGACATGAGCTAGAGGCAAGGATGGTTACATATTAGAAGGTCAGGGGAACGACATCCTGACCTTGTGGCTTCCCAGACTCTGGAACTAACAGATCAAGACCCACAGGTGCAGAGCATACACTCTCCTCTTCCACCTCTGCCCCAGGGTATCCCTTAGACTCATAATGTATTTGAGTAGCGGTTATAGCCCCTGACCCTTGGGGAAAGCCTGCAGTGATATCTCCAGTACAAACCTTATAGGGTCAAAAACTCCCCCTCCCAATCTATGGGAAGAGTCCCCCAAATAATTGGAGGCAGCCTCCATTAGAGATCACCCTGTCCATGATGAAGGACCATGCTCACATGCAAGGAAAGGCCCCTGCAGCCTCAGGACAGTCGCCACCTTGCTGCACACTTTCCCACTTTGAAAGTGTCTACTTTCCTTCCAGCTGTTTTTATTTGAGTGAGGCTGTCTTTGAGCACAGATCCTCACCTAAATCTTTCATGAGAACCCAAGAACCAAGAACATCTACAAGATGCATCTACACAACACAGACTCCCCTATGGGTAACAGTATCACCGAAGTCAAAGTCTGAGAGTAGTAAGAGATTAGAGAGGCACACAGAAAATGAATAATGAAAGGCACAGATTTTTGTTTGTTTGTAGCTATTTTATTCACATCTATATTCCTCATGCCTAGAGATAACACAGAATATTGTGTTTTTGCACATTTGTTGACTCAGTAAACTATTAAAATTTTCAAATAACCAAATTTTCACATATTCTCCAATCCTGCTTTTTTCAATATATCTGGCTTACTTCCTTTTCAATGACTGTCATGTCTTATCACTCATCAATTAAATTCAGATTATCTCTTTTTTCATGACTTTGACCTACTCTGCAAATATGCCATGTATTTTAATTTTACCACTTTCTAAATTTTAATTATTTATTTATTTTTTTCATTTTAGGGAGAGAAAGAGAGCACATAAGAGGGAGACAGGGACAGAGGGGGAGAGAGAGAGAGAGAGAGAGAGAGAGAGAGAGAGAGAGAGAATGAATGTTAAGCAGGCTCCATGCTCCGTGCTGAGCCTTTCACAGGCCTTGATCCCAGAATCCTGGGATAATGACCTGAGCTGAAATCAAGAATTGGTGCTCCAGCTGACTGAGCCACCCAGGTGTTCCTAACCATTTTCACTAGAAGTTGTAGGGAAATCTTTTGCTCTTCCCTTTATTCTATTTTTACTGTATAGTTACCAGTTTCTGCCATTTCTTTCTTTAAAATACCTTTGGGTTCCGCTCCTTCCTCCCCACTGATGTTACTATCATAATGCTCAGATTAGCTATCTGATACTTTCTGACTGGTCAATTATCCCCATTTTCACTCTCCTAAACTTGTTTATAATGTCTGGCTATGTTATTCTTCCTGAGACTAAAGTTATCTTATATTATTTCTACTCATAACAAGTAGTAATAGTTATTTGGCTTAGCCAGAAACTGCACTATATCTATTCCTACTCCTCTGCTTCCCTATCCCAGTATGTGGACATTTAATGGGTCTGAGAAGGAAGGAGCTAAACCAATGGCATCTGATTTATCTTTTTTTCCAGTTACCAAGAGCCACAGCCAGGGAAAGAAAACAAGTAACCTGGGTTATCCTTCTTGTAAACATGCTGATATATCACTTCCTGGTAAAGAAAAGACAGACATTTACTTGCAAGACAATTCTTATCTATAGAATTTTCTCACTAGAATGTCCCTGGTTTGGTTTGTTTACAATAGGCAAACCTAGAATCTGTGGGGTTTGAAGCACAGCATCCTGGAAAATGTCACATAAGCCCTATAACAACCTAGCTGTAAAACACAGATGTTTCATAACCTAAAAATCCCTCTACATGAAGTGATTTGCAATCCTTTCTAGAAACTTCATCTATTACTCTGGGCTGGACTGCATGTCTGAGCAAAAAATAAAAACCCGGAAAGTCATGTATCATGTCCTAAGCCTTCTTTTTTTTTTTTTTCTTTTCCTTTTTCTTTTCTTTCTTTTTTCTTATCGGTTTTTTGTTTTTGTTTTTGTTTTTGTTTTTGTTTTTGGTCTATGTTTCTTAATTGCTTATATCCTTGAGACTGTTGGTAAAATTTGACATTAGGATAACTGATTTTATAAATCAGACTTGACAATCTTGCCTTTTGTGCAAGTTCAGAGCACAACAATAACACCCATCTTTCCCTCAGATTTCAGAAAGATAGAAGATTTTGATAGAAAAAGTAGCCTGGATTACAGAGCATGACTTCCATACACAAACACAATGGCTCCCTAATCCCTTACTCTGGATTTTCTATTTAATCTCACTGAATGACTAAACTGGACAGTCACAGGCCAACCCTTACGATGAGAGAGCAATTCAGAAAGCTTATCTGATAATAAAAAAGAAAGGAAGTTGGGGTGCCTGGGTAACTCAGTCGATTAAGTTTTCAACTGACTCGATTTTGGCTCAGGTCATGATTTCATGGTTTATGGGTTCAAGTCCTGTGTCAGGCTCTGAGCTGACGGTGGGGAGCCTGCTTGGGATTCTCTCTCCTCCTCTCTCTCTCTGCCCCTCCTGCATACTCTCTCGCTCTCAAAATAAACTTAAAAAAAAAAAAGAAAGGAACTCAAATTACCAATCAGGTAATTCACTCTTCAGCCCTGGATGAAGAGAAAGTGAGGGATGCAGGAAAAGATAAAGAATGTTCCTCTTTTCAAAATCCTTCCAAATGGGTGACTCCTTCCCCAAAAAGTCAGCTGTGCTAGCTAATTTAAATGCTCCCACTCCCAGTTCAATACATGAGGAAAAGCTTACACAAGGCAGACAAGTTCCGAAAATTTAGTTCAAAATTGAGGTTAGTTTTGTTGCTGAGTCTGTTTTTTTGTTGTTGTTGTTGTTAGTACATTTATACTGTACAGTCATCGGTCCTATGCCTGGATTTCTATGTTCTCAACCCTAGGCTTTTGCTAGACTCCTTAGTTTTTGTTCCCTTACCTCATTATAATGACCTTTACTGTGTGGACTGAGCTCTGGGCACCTAATTCTCCCTTATTATAGCTCTGAAATGTCCACATAGAGGCTAGTTCACCTGCATGGATGACACATGACACTGACCTGACAATCTGAGTCACTCTGTGTGTTACTCATATAGTTATTGCAATATTATCATGTATTTTTTACTTTCTCAGTCTTTTGATGTCCATTGGCTCCCTTGTCCAACCACATCCTAATTCTGATCTTTTAAGCTGCACGTTCTTATTGCTATCTTCAGCAGCAGGTAGTAATTCTGTTTCAAATGCTAGGTGCTAAAGGCTGCCACAGTGTTTTGGCCCATGCTCTGTCCACAGTCCTATTTCCTACCAGTTCTTAACATATGTGGTCTGTGTACACCCTTCTGTTTCCTGCCCTGAATAGCTAGGACTCAAATTTTAGAAATGAAGAATTGTGGAGTAGTTGGGAAGACAATTTTTATAAATCTCTCATGAGATAATGTGGTCCAATAAATGTACACTCAGTTGCTCAAACTAGGACCAACTTTAAATTCAGGTTTTCTGATTCAGGTTTTCATCCCATGCTCATCCAAAAAGAGAAGGGACGCTATTTTCCAAATTTTTGTTTTTCATTTATGTCCTCCATCCACCTGTACCTTATCCCTCAAATATGAGCTCAATTCTCACTCATCACTTCCATAATTACTCCCCACATTCTCCCATTTTTAAAAATTCTTACTTTGTATGTAGTTATTTTCACAGAATTTAAACTATAATTAGTCTCTAATCACTTTTGAATGATCTTTTTTTTCTCTCTTTGAGGGCAGAGAACATTTCCTATACTATGGTAATTTCCATTTCAGTTACTGAAATGTCAGCTACATTTAGAAAGAAAGAAATTACTTTTTATAAATAATGTGTATTACATTTTATTATATAATTTCCTATATTAAATAATCCTATACTAAAGGATTAAAGGATTGCAATATGATTGTAAGTCGATCACATATTTAAATGCATAAACACTTTATTAAAAGCTTCTAGTGGTTCTTTCATTCTCTTTACTTCTAAGTAAATTCGTGATTCTCATGTAAGATAAACTAAGGAGTCATTAACATAAATGAATACATTATACCCTGATAATCTTACCACTTCAACATGATGCTAATGAGCAATCTTGAAATTACTAAGTGATTGGCATACTAGGGTTCACTACTTGACTTGTACTTTTCCACGCTAAGTAAAAAATACATAGTTGGTAAGCCTCAGTGCTGACTAATGAAAACTATGAGTAAGTCAGGACATTCATAACCTGCAATGAATGGTTATTACCAAGATTCATTATTTAAAGAAGGAAAATGGTATTATATAATTAAGTATTTTAACCAATCAGGTCAATGGAAGTACAAATTTGTCAATTACATCTATAATTCAAATTATATCACCTCTTAATAGCCAACACTAAATATGAAATATAAGCACTTAAGTTTTCTTCTTGGTTGACTGGCAAAATATACTGCTAACATTGGAGTTATACCAATAACAATAGGTAACTTACTAAGGACTTACTTGGGTCAGGCACTAGGTTAGATACTTTACATATTTCTTAACCCCTTCTAACATCTTTGTGAGGTAAATATTCTCTTTTAAAAATGGAAACTAAGACCTTCAGAAGTTAGGTGATTCCATAGTGTACATCTTGCCTATTGAACACAGACATCAGTTTGTTACTCTGAATTGTTGTATCTGTGTCTCTCACATTGTTTTCTCACATTTTAGAGGTAACATCACTTACTTCCTAGAATTATTATGGGGGTTATTAGTAGATAATGGATGTTAAGATGTCTGATATAGTGAAAGCACTAAAGCAAAATATTTAGGATACTCCTGGCCTTCCCTTTGTCTTATTTACCTTTACAGCTCAACGTATGGTCCCCAGAGGACTACCTGGAAACTTAGAGAAACAGAATTCAAGGACTCCACAGTGTTGAATTTGTATGTTATGAAGATTGTCTGGTTAGTTGCTATGCTTACTAAAGTTCGAAAAATGTTGCTTTATATAGTAGAAGTATGTGGAGAATGGGTAGAATGGAATAGATCTCTCTATGGCCTTACAAAATCAAACAATTATTTTTATTTATCTGTTTTAGTAAATAATACTTTTAACATTTAAACTCTAAGTATATCAATGAATTCTACCAGGGAAAAAAAATAAAACACAAACTATGAACCAAAAGATGTATAGCAAAGAAAAGGAAAACTTCAAAGGCTAGAATGTGAAAGCACTGGAATTCAGGGATATATGACTGCATTTCTCTTTTTCCACTGAGATCAAAGAATTTATATTCACTAGTCAACACATCTCAATCCTGGTTGTGTTTACCACTGCAGGTCCTATAGATTGCGAACAGAATTTTTAGAACTATATTGATGACAAAGTAGTGACGAGACAATCCCAGGATCTATAAGGTGCAGCAAAAATGTGACTTAAATTGTATAGAGTTAATCTGGAAGGTAATTAGGAATGATAGATTTAAGAAAAGAATCTAAATTGCCCTCACAAGAATTACTACCAAAAGATAAGTTGATTTACCTTAAAAGGCAATTGGCAAATGATTATAAATAATGCCAAAACAATAGCAATTTAAGACATCAACTTTCTGGTTAAGGAAGATTCTTGTTTTCCATCTTGGCTAAAGAAAACATCCTTGTTTACCTTTTTCACCTCCATAATTTTTCATTGAATCCAAATTTGGGATTTGCTTCTAGATTCAAGCACTTTTCCACTTATAATTGTGAGATTTGTTTATAGGCTTCACTTCTGTATATTATTCACTGACACCTCCAAATTACTTTGTATATTAGCTAATTAATGGTTCAATCCATGATATGATGGATTTGTATATCAATTTATAAATTACTTATTTCTATCACTATTTTGATATTTGGAACAGTGTTTCTGAAACAACTTAGATATTTTATTAGATTTTAACTCTTCACATAATTAGAAAACTCAAAGGTTTTTTTTTAATTTATTTACTTTGAGAGAGAGAGAGAAAGAGAGAGAGAGCATTCACATGCACAGAGGGGCAGAAAGAGAGGGAGAGAGAGAATCCCAGGCAGACTCCACACCGTCAGCACAAAGCCCAATGTGGGGCTCCAACCCACAAACCGTGAGGTCATGACCTGAGCCAAAATCAAAGAGTCAGATGTCTAACCAACAGAGCCACCCAGGCATCCCAGAAAAATCAAAGTTTTAACAATAAGTATGTCCCAAAATGTCATACATTTGAGATAAAGATGAACTAAAATTAAAATCATCGATTTGACTTCAGCAGACTTACTGTGTGTTTAAACATGAAGGAAAGAGAACCAAATTAGAGAACATGTATGGAACACAGAAAATAAAATGTCAAAAAGTCCCAGAATGTGACACCCTTGTGTCACAGAGGCCTTAAATAGATAGATGTGGGAAATTTTAACCCTTGGTATGTTTTCTTCACTGCCTAGTTGACACAATATTGCACGTTGTAGTTAGTTGTCAATTATTTTCCCACTTGCCTGATCATGTATGTTGTGGGTGATATCCTAGTATCCTCTGCACTTGTATCATGCCAAAATAGTAGCTTTATCAGTAGACAACAAATCTAAAGGATCTCCCCTATTTATATAAGAGCTATTTATATGAGAGCAATGAACTATCTTGATGAGATACCGGCTTCCTCTGAGAACAACGATGTGTTTTTAGTGATGTGCAGAAATTACTCCAAAGACCTATATCAGTAATATTAGGCAGATGAAAATAAAAGGTCTAGTAAAAGATGGGTAACATTAACTTCTGTGCACAAGCAACTGTGCTAATCTCTTTAATAGGAATCCTTTCACATAATCCCTTGATACACCATGAGGAAGGTACTGGCGCTGCATAGACAAGGCAGAGAAAGTCCAGAGGGTTTATATCACTCGCCCTAGGACATGCACAAAGGTGATACAACCCAAGCCATTCCCGCTTCAGAAAACTTTCTTAGCCATTTATGGTGCTAAGTGTTTGTCATGAATTATCTAATGTAATCCTTACTCTAACTTTATGATGTGTTCTTTCAGTTTCACACAAAATCAATGACACACATAACTCTTTCTCATCTCCACATCCAATCAGTCCTTAAGTATCTATTCTGTCTCATACTTATATCTTGACTCTCTCCTCTTCTATCCATCTCCATTACCTAGTTCAGACACTTACCAGTCTACAATAGTCTTTCTAACCTACCTATTTTCCTCCACTCTGGTACCCTTCTAAACCAAAATACACAGCAGTCAGAGTGATCACATCAAAAAGCATGTTCCATCATAGGAAAAATTATTTTGGAACCCTTCAATAGCTTCTAACAGCTGAAGAAGAAATAAACAATCTGTACGTTGAATAAGGAATTAAAGTTATAGAAACCATTTTATTATTGTTTCTTTCAATATATTCAAACCTGCTTAGGGGAGAAGCACAGTTCCCTAAGTCAGGTGCTTGATGAAAATTAGAGCAGATCCATGACATTTATCTTTACTTTTTAGCATATAAAGTAATTGTTAGGATCATGTATAGTACTCTGGAGCCTAGACTATCCGGCTTTAACTCCCAAACTGTGTGTGTCACTTACAAATTATATAATGTTGGGCAAGTCATTTAACTGTGCCTCAGTTTTATTCTCTATAAAAGGCAGAATATTACTTATTCCTACATCCTGGGGCTCTTGTGAGGATTAAAAGAGCTAGTAGAGGTAAAAGCTCTTAGAACCATTTTGGCATATAATAGGGGACACATACATGTATTAGTTCTCACTCTAGGGAGTGGGAAATTTCGGGTAACTTCAAAATCAAAGACACTGCTTGATTTAGAAATTATAAATTCCCTACACTATATGATTAATTTATGCTTCCAAGTTTGTTCAACTGTAAAATCTTTCACTGCCCTCCCCTATTACTTGTTAGCTGCTATTTCTATCTGCCCTCTAGCGTCAAAGAGGAAGAAGATAGGAAAGATGAGAAGAGCATGAAAGTTCTTACCTGACTGGAATTATTGTAAGATGGCTTGGCAATTTTTTAACCTAACAGATTTTTAAAGCTTTCTTCCCTCTTATGGATGCTTTTCTTGGTAGACTCCAGGAGAGAAAGATGAATACATTGAGAATATTCCCCTGCACCCCCCGAGGTGTAAGAAATAGATTTCCTTCTAGTTTTTGACCCCACTCAAACCCTGGCTTTCTCTCTTTCCACCCAAGGTGTCACCCTCTTGGAGACACCTCACCTCTATAGTCAGTATCTTAGGCAGGATTTATTATGAAGCCAAGATCAATTCCTCTTCACAACTATTCATGGAATAGTTGCTAATAGAACAGCTCAGGTATCTAGAAGCAAAGCTTTCTGTCCTCCTATAATATCCTATAATTCCTATATATTAACTTTGTGATATTTTGTTGTCATTGCTTTTTGTAACTGGTTACTAGAGTGAACGAGGCTGCAGAAAGTGCAAGAATAACACAACTCTATACTTTTTTCATAGTTTCCCTATGGCAGATGACCTTTTAATCAAATTTCATTGCTTTTAAAGGCCCTTCATGGTTTTAAAATATTTAAAAGACCATGTTTAGTCGAGTCTTGTCTAATATAAAAACCATGGTATACCATCCACTTTAAATCTTCTCTTTTTCAGTTTGGCTTGAAATGGCCAAGACAGGAAGTTTTGTCACAGTTGTCACATATCATTGACACCCTGTAGTGACTGTTCCAAAATCTGTTTGTTTGTTTCTTTTTTTTCTTTGGGGTACGTGAAATTTCTTCCAAGAGTCCCTCTCTAGTGATCTCCATTTGTTACTTACTTACTTACTTACTTACTTACTTTATTTATTTATTTATTTATTTATTTATTTATTTATTTTGAGAGAGAGAAAGAGAGAGGGTGAGCGAGCACACATGCAGGTGGGGTTGAGCCAGAGAGCAAGAGAGAAAGAGAGAGAACCCCAAGCAGGTTCCAACCTGTCAGCACAGAGCCTGACACCGGTCTCAAACTCACGAACTGTGAGATCATGATCTGAGCCTAAATCAAGCCAGATGCTTAACCAACAGAGTCTACCCAGGTACCCCCTCCATTTGTTATTTTTAAGACTGTGACTCCCCCACATATAGGCAACTGATAATGTCCATTAGTATTATGCTTTCAGCTTCTTTTTGCTGTGGTCACTATGTGCCTTCAGAAGGTCATCTTAGACAAAACTCTTTTCAAAACTTCTCATGTTACCTCCCTTATGTGGCATCCACATCCAATCTATAAGAAATATGGCCCCTCCCTTGCCATAAGAAGAAGAGTCCTTTCATGCGTAGAGCACTATCTCCTTGCCTTGTCATCAGGTAAGCAGGGCAGCTAGCTATTCTCTTGCCTCGAGACAATTTTATTTTTTTAAGTAAATCATGAACTAGCTTTGATATTCTTCCACTTCAAGAGGACTCAAATTCTCAGTATTATTTTGTTGGAGACATCCTCATGTGATATAGGAGGAGAGAAGGGAGTCTTCCTCTTAACCTAGAGGGAAAGGAGGGCAAATGTCACAGGACTCTGACTTTTGTCAAAAATATCCTCTCTTCCAAATCTCCAAATGAATTCTCAGCACTTTTTTATTATTTTATTTTATTTTTCTCTGGTCATATATTTTTCTCTGGATTTATATATTCTCTGGTCAACTTTTACAATTCTGGCATAGATAATTCAGCACCTCGGTTTAGAATGTAAGGACTACTGTTTGCAGTCCTGGAGCTGCTAAGCATTTTAGAGTTGCAATATTAGTGGAAGTCTCTTCTTAACACTCTTTCGCCATCACCCATGATATTTTCAAAAGGGTTGGAATAATATCTGTCTCACTGATACATTGCTTTCCTGGCCCTTAGCTCAGTATCAGAGCACAAAATATTTAATAAATAAATAATAAACTGGTTGAAATGCATTAAATTTTGAGGCTATTATTCATAGCTTTATAAATAGACTGACACATACCTATGGCTATTATATGAATGTATGTGTGTGTGTACCTATGTATATATATTACACATAAATACTCATATATGGCTACAGTGTTACACTATTCTAGGAGATATATTGTGGTCTACTCACATTGTGGCCTATATAAATAGAGTTATAGTCTTGAGAATGTTATTTACATAGATAATAGTGAGAATAGTATGTCCTGGGATTGTAAAAACCCTTGGGCCTACTATCTGTATGTATAAATATGCATTCTGCTGGCATCTGGATATATTTCATATATTTAATTTATCACACTTGTTGAGTATCTATATATCAGGCATGATATTATATAATACAGATGCTATTAGAAGTGTACAGAGATATGTAAAACAAGTGATTACAAGTATAGGAAAAATGTATATAAACAGAAAAATAATTAGAATAAAATATATTTAAATGCCAATAATTACTTTTGTTAGAGTAACTGGAAATGAGTTTTTACTTTTATGTTTACTTCTAAATATTCCTTTATATATGTATGCATGGATTTTATAATGAAAACTAAACAGTCTAAATGATCTAAGATACTGATACTTTAAATTTTCAGATCAAGGCAACACATATTTACCACCGAATATTTAAAGATAATTTTAGCCAAAACAATTTATCCAAAAATCACCTTCTAACACCTGAGAGAAAAATCCATCAGCTTGAAAATTGGATGGCAGGCAATAAGTTGGAAGACTGGGCCATGCTAATTTAGTTGTTTATGATCCTGTGCCACCAAGGAAACATCAATAGCTAAAATTATTGACTGAAATTAAAGCTGAGGATTTATTCAAGTAGTAGTCTTTTATAAGGAATATCTAGAATAATTAGCATATCACAAACACACTGAACTATTTCTGGTCACTTCCACAGTTGTTTTTCCTTTTAATTTTTGTATCATTACAATTTTAAATATCACCAGAATGGATTGCTGCTAAAAATAAGCTATTTATTTATCTTCTGTTTGTCTAGCATGTAATGAGAAAACAGTATGGTAATTAATGATATAAAATGATATAAAAACTTACTAAATGATTAAATTCAATCACATTGTATAAGGATGAGAGGAAAGAAAATTGACCACATCATCAACATCTTTTGTTGCTTCAATACTAGTCTCAGCACTTAATATGAACTCTTAACACAAATGGTATAGATTTCTTGAGTTTTGAGCTTATTGATCACTGAAGTTTTGCCATGAAACTAAAAGCACCTCAGAGAAAAACTATTGAATCTTAGACCTTAGGAGAACACCCATTTCACTAGAGTCTATTAAGAGAATTATGTCATACTTAGTTACAACTAGTTGCAATAGCAATTTGTCAGTGTCCTGAAAATAACACATGAACACAACACATCCATATAATGTGATTCACATCCCAAAGTACATTTTTTAACATTGAACTATAATGTATATGACAAATGTTACATTATTAATCAATATATAGATACATATTCACAGTCTTATGCTAGAGACCTAAGAGATCTTGGGTTTAGATATAATAAACTAGGCAAAAATTATGAAATAATTGCTTACAAATTAAATATAATTCTATAATTTTCGTTAATATTTATGTTATCTCCTATAACAAATTTTTGCACAGTAACTTTCATACTGGTACTTTCAATAACAAAATAATATACACAAAATATGGTAAATTTAATTTTCAAAATAAAATGCATTCTTTGAGTTAAAAATTTGCATTTAGGCTATGGTTAAACTAACTAGTATATTATGAGAAATGCAGTTAAAAATGATAAAATCAAATATACTTTGTCAGCCTTTGAAAACAATGCATGTTACTATTCTCTGACTCTTTGGAAGAAGCTGGAGGATGAAAATTGATAACTTTTCTTTGTTGGTTAATAAAATTCAGTCTTTTTACTTGAAAAGTCAGAGAGTTAGGTCCATAATGTAAGTTTTTGACCGTATTTAATTTTCCTCCTAGCATCTTGATTTCTTTGTAATATTCATTAAGTTGGCAAGAGTAAAATGAACCCTTGTTTAATCAACTGAAATTTTTATCATGGGTATATTACACATAGTCTAAAATTTTGATGAGCTGAGGTATCACTCAAAATATTGGATTTTTTTCTTTTTTTAAAATTTCATAACAAATTTTTGAATTTGCAATAATATGTCCAAATACCCCAAAACTGGAAGCAAATGGTCTGTCCATCCTATAAACAGACTTTATATAAGTATCATTGATAGAAAGGAGCCTCACACTTTCCTTTTCAGTTGTATCTGCAACATCCATGTCTCAAACATCAAATGATCAAAGAATATTTTTTTTTAAATTCAGGTTGTGTTATGTGTAAATGATGTCAATATATTAGAGGGTCACAGATTACCATGAACTGGTTATCAAATAATGTACTAATTTTTGCTCTATGTAAATGCTACACTGGTAAAAATCCAAGATAATTGTTCCAGTGTGGGGAACATTTATAAAAGTGTCTGTCACATATGTCCATCTATAGGGCAAAGGATAAATGTAAGCTCCCAAGGCATTATTACCAGAAACATCTGTACAAGGAAGACAAGTAATGAGCCAGGTCTTGCTCAGTCAGTTGGTGTTTACAGATGTCATATCAATCTACATGAAGAACTTACCCCGAGACCCCAATCAGTAAGATGGGATGTGAACTGTCCCCTTTCCTGTTTCCCCTCATTTATCTGTCAGCTAACATTTCAGGAGAAATGGACAATGCAACCCTGTTAAAATATTAAAAACTTTCACTGAAACTTTACTACTTAAATACTCTTCTTAAGTGCTACTATTTCTGTAAGTGCTATGTTGATTAGAGTATTTTACCATAAATAGTGATTTGATTACATTTAGTGACATGCTTAGTGACATATTTAATGAAAACATTTCAAATTCATAGAAATATCTTTCAGTGATCTTTCTTTTGTACAGTTAATTAATAACACTATTTTACTAAATGATGTTTTGTTCATCCTTAAAACTAGAATGTAAAAAATATAAAATTTACAAATATAGAAAATTTGACTGAGTCTATATTAACCACAACTTTGTAATTTCAAAGCTCTGAAAGAAAAAAAATATTTTAATTTGGTAGAAAAACGTAACTGGCTTTCATTGGTTCTCAGATGTCAAAGTACCAATCTATAACTTAGAATAATAAAACCACTTTCATTAGTTTTCATTGGTCATTGGAAGAAAAAAATAGGATGTGTATCTTTGGAATCAACAAATTACCAGTCTTCTCAGAAAACCAAAACCTACTCTTGATACATTACATTAGATTTTTCTTTTCTGTCTTTAATGTTTATAAAGATAAATTAAACAACAATAGTTATCAGTGAGTTTACCCATTAGATTATGTCCATTTTCTTACAAAATGAGAAGAATGTCACTTACCGAGAGCCAAGATATTCTTACATTCATTTGTACATAACTTTTCATTCATTCAACAAATATTTCTACATTTCAGGCATGGGATGGGCAATGAAGCAGAATGATGAATAAAATATGCAAAGCCCCTTCCCTCTAGATCTCATAGGTTACTAGTATATATAGTAGGAAAAAGTAATCATAAAATATAATTGCGATAGGGATTATAATTTAAGAAAGGCAAGATATTACAGAGGTACAGAACCAAGTCACCCATCAATGAATGGGAAGTCAAGGAGAAACTTTCAGAAAAGAGTGATATCTAATGACATTAAAAATGAGTAGGAGTGAATCAATTAACAGAATGGGAATATGAGAACTGAGATAAGAATGGGAATAGTGTGGTACATTAGAATTGAATAAGGGTATTTTTTATTTTTTTTAATGGCTTGAACATGATCCAGGGAGTAACAGAATGAAGATATAAGAAACAGTCATAGGATGAAAGGTTTTGTAAGCAATGTCCTAGAGTTTGGACTTTATCCCAAACTAAAGGAAAGCCAACTATGATAGCCAGGTTCCAAGATGGTACCCAATCATCTTTGTCTTCTATTACTACCACCCTTTTGAAATGCCCATTCACAATTAATCAATGCTGGCCTATACAAACAATAGAAATGGTGGAAATGACAAAGTAAGTTCTGAAATTAGGTCATAAAAATCAGTGAAGAAATCTTACTTTTTTAAATCACTCACTGTGGGGTGAACTATTCACCGTATTGTGAGGACACTCAAGCTGCCCCCTGTGGAGAGAAACCAGCTTGTAATCAGCAACTCAAAAGCCAAGTACATGAGCCTTCTTAGGAGTGGATACCCCAGCCTCAGTCAGGCTTTCATCTAACTGCAGCTTCAGCCAAGTCACCACAACCTCAGAGAGTTCTCAGGCCAGAACCATCCAGCCAAACCACTTCTGAATTCTGGAACCACAGAAATGAAGAACAGGAAGTGATTTGTTGTTGTTGTTGTTGTTTTAAACAACAAAGTTTTGTTGTTGTTGCTGCTGCTGCTGTTGTTGTTTTCGATTTTATTTTTTGAGTAATCTCTACACGCAACCTACTCAAACTCATCACCCCAAGATCAAGTGTTGCATGCTCTACCAACTGAGCTGGCCAGGCACCCCATAAACAACAAAAGTTTGATGTGACTCCTTACATAACATTAGTTAATGAATTAACCTACTAAAGTATTTTTTTATTAGGTGAGATAATGAGATATTTAAACATGGAATGTCATGATCAGATTTTCATTTCAGAAAAATCTCTTTGGCTACATTGTGTAGAAAGCCCACAGAAAAGCAAAATGAGAGGTAAGTAGACTATTTTGGTATTTCAGGCAAGAAATTTTATCTTAAACTAGGATAAATATTTAATAACATTGCATTTGTCTTCACTGCTACATTTATATTTACTGATATTTTTTTAAATAAAATCTGGATTCTTTCTGGACAATTTTTAGAATGATAACAAATGAAAATGTCAAATCAATTATTGTTTAGCTTTCTTGTTTAATTCAACACTCAAGAAACATCGTGGAGTTCTAAAAGTACAAGTAAGTGAGTACAAGTTTTACTCACTCAACCATTATTGGTCGAAGTTTTGCCAAGTGAAAATAGACTCTGACACTTTTCTGCCTCCTGAAGTTGATGTCAGCTATTTAGCAGACTGACAAAGAGCCCCAAAAGTGCTAACGCCTACTGACCCTGTCACCTCAGCTCTGCAATGACTTTGGAAATCTCTGCTATGGTAGTGCACAATAACCACACTCAGCAGCAATTTCCAAAATGATACACTTTGCTTTGCCAGGTCTGTAGCAGATGCAACACAATTTGCCAAAGCACAAGAGAGTAAAGTGGAGCCTGTTTCTTTACTTTCCCTACAATTATCTGTATTATTTGAAATATCGATTCAACTCACTACTCTCTATGGCAAATTATTTTCTCTGATTGACAACATTTTGGAATTTGCATATATCCTAGATTTTTTTTAAAGGAGAGTTGGCTTTATTGGGAGCTTGCTTAATGTGTTTCACTAAATTACCAAACATCTCCACTGTGATTGACTTCTTTCTTCATAATTAAGTGACAGTTCTAAGATGTTACAAGTTCTCTTTTTGAAAACTAGATATAAATATGTTTATTATGTAAAGAGAGTTTAAAAGTAAATTGGAAAGCTAGAGGAACATAAAGTGGGAAGTTAAATGGCCTTTATTCAGTTTTTTGCTGAAAAAAAAAAATGCTTTCCTAAGAATGCCATAAACACACAAAGCTTAAAGTTATTCCAAATCTCTTCGACCATATTCATGCCTACAATTACACCTACACTGCTCCTTCCCTCCCTTCCTCCTAACTTTCTGCCCTCATTCTCTCTTAATAGATACCATACAATTGAAAAAAATCTTTAGTATTTACCACATCCAACGAGTAAACTGAAGTCCAGATGGATTAAACGTCCAGACTAATGTGACACAATTTAGTGTAAAGGTTAAGTCAAAATTTGAGTTTCCTAAATTTTGTTTCAATTTTTTTTTCAATTCCTGTTGCTGCTACAATAGTTCATGCTGCCCTCATCTTTAGTCTGAAAAATTCCACCATTTCCTTACCTACATTCATGGCCACATTCAATTCATTGACCATACTACAGATAGAGTCCCCTTTTTAACATATAAAACTGAATGTCAGTCCCACCTTAATACTCTTCAATAACTCAGTGCCGTCAAAATAAAGTCAAAATTCACTGAATTGGCTTTTTTTAAACTGCCCTTTTTTTTCAAATTATAGTCAAATAATTTTTTCCACTTGAAAAATAAATAAATCATAATATTAAATACTTATAGAATGCCAACTCCAACAAATGGTGAGCTTAAATCCATGGCTGGCATGTTGCTAAGTTCTTCACAAAGTTCATTGAGAAAGAGTAGAGCTGTGTGGTTAAAATAATGGGCTGTGATGTCACTGTCTAGACTTCAGTCCCAGCTCAACCTATTACTAGCTGTGTGTTACTAATCCTCTCTTTGCCCTGGTAGCCTCACCTGCTAAGGGAGTAAAACAAAGTAGTAAAACCTGACAAAAAGTGAGCACTTAAGGAGCAGTAGCTCTTAATTGTTCCTGCAACTCTATGGAAAAGTTACTTTTATTATCTCCACTTTACACTCGAGAAAATTATCAAGGAGAACATTTCATTTTAAAATCTTGACAGAACCAAGGATATATACTTAGATATAGTGTTGTATGACTGATACAAGTTACCGTTTTGTGTCAAGGCATGACTATCCTGCTCATGGTAAAGCTGCCCAGTGAATAAACACAGACAGAGGAGACAGGCACTTAAGAGAATAGCCATTGGAAGAAGAAGAGGGGAAGGCATTCTTTTTGGATTTGTTTGTTGGTTTGTTTGTTTATATCTAAGGAGGCATTCTCATAAGATAGGTAAATGTTGTGCAAGCTAGTTCCTCTGAGAAGCAGATGCCAAGCCAAAGTGAGGAGTACAAATTATTTTGGAAAGTAGTATCTGTGAAGAAACAGGAGAAAGCAGGATTGGGCAGGAGGAACTGCCAGACAGCAGTGCAGACCTGACAGAGTCTCTGCCAGCCCAACTGGGAGCCTCAGAACAGAGATCACCCAGTAGAGAAGTCCCCTGTTGAAAAGAGATGGCTAAGTCCTTGCACCATATTCTGGCTTAGTCACTTACTGAGGCTACTCTGCGGAGAAGATGGCTCCAGCTCAGGCTGAGGTGGACCTGGAGGTGTTAACAGCTGGTCCTCACAACTGGGCAACGAGTCCTGCTCAGGTCATGATTTCACGGTTCTTGAGTTCCGGCTCCACATGGGGCAGTCTGCTGTCAGCACAGAGCCTGCTTCGGATGCTCTATCCTCGTCTCTCTCTGCCCCTCCCCTGCTCATGGTCTCTCTCTTAAAAGTAAATAATTAAAAAAAAAAGGGGGGGGGGGGGAGTAAGTAGCAGCACTAAAGAACAGGATGGTGAAGATCCTAATAACCTGAACAAACTTGTATCAGCAAAGCCAGTCTAGGTTGTGCTTCAGTAACAAGCGACTCCAACACACCAGTGACATAACTCAAACGTTTCTTTCTCACTCATCATACATGTCCATTGCTGGTTACCTGCAGCTTTGTCATGTCATCTCCTTTAGGACACAATATGTCCCCTCATGACAGGAGAGGGAAAAATACAGAATGCCTAAGCATGTGTCAACTCTTTTTTTTTTTTTTTTTAACATTTATTTTTGAGACAGAGAGAGACAGAGCATGAATGGGGGAGGGTCAGAGAGAGGGAGACACAGAATCCGAAACAGGCTCCAGGCTCTGAGCTGTCAGCACAGAGCCTGACGCGGGGCTCGAACCCACGGACCGTGAGATCATGACCTGAGCCGAAGTCGGCCACTTAACCAACTGAGCCACCCAGGCGCCCCGCATGTGTCAACTCTTAAAGCTTCTGCCAGAAAGTAACATCCTTCACTTCTGTCTGCATCTCATTGACCAACACACACCATATGGGTACATCTGAATTCAATTTTGTGGATAGGTATAATCTTCCTACAGAGAAGGGCAGGACAATATTGTGAACAATAACACAGTCCATGACAAAACCCAGGGAGGAGCCCACCTTAGTGAAAATGGGTGCCAGCACTACTTACTGTCAGACTTTATCTCCCATGAGGGAATTATTTTATTTAGGTCTGATTTTAATCTTCTCGATTCATATCAACTAAGGAAACAGGTCTTTCCAAAGAACAGCCAAAAGAAAATCCATTTTGAGATTTTAATTTTGTAAAATTGCTCTCCCTTATAATCCAGTAAGTGGTGACATGTTGAAATCTCAGCTTCTGTGTGATCTAGATTATGATATATGATGAAGTATCATTATATGATTGATTAAAAAATTTTGAAAAGTTAAAAGGACTATACAAATGTAGACTTGTTGTTATACATTGTCATTAGTATTAACTCCCCTTTCTTCTGAATCCAGATGGTTTCTTAGATTCCATGTCCCTACAGATTCTAATCCTCTCTACATATAGATCATCTTTTAAAAGATGCAGAAAGAAAAGCAATTTTAGAAATATCCAAGGAATCCTCAATAAAAGTAAATGGAGAATTTTTAAAATCTGTAAAAGGAGAGAAAAGGGGCTTCATGTAGATACCTGAATTGTTATCAACAGACAACACTCAGTTTCATTTTAGACAATCTTTTTTTTTTTCACTTGGTACATGATGCATTAAAAATGAAAAAGAATGAAAATTATTTCTACAAAGTGAAAGAGCCACAGAGAAATAAATGGAATGTCTAAAATATAAGCTTCATAGCATGATTATCCTTTCATTAAGATGTAAGCAATGTTCTAGGAAATGTTGTGGTCCTAATTACAATATGATGGAATACACATTTGTCTCGGAAATAACACACTCAAGAAATATGTAATATTCATTGCAACAGCCAAAACTTAAAAAAAGACACAAATATAGTGTGTTATATTTCAACATCTCATAAATAATACCTAAATAGTTCAGGCTAGATATTTCAAAAGAGGATGAGATGCTTTGAAAATGAGCTAACCTTATTTGTAAATTTCATTCATATGTATTTTAGTGAGGAAATACATATATTTATATGTAAATAATTTACGTAATAGTTATAGACTAAATGAGTGAATTATTTATTTCTAATTTTTAATAGTCAAAAACTGTATAAGCTCTAAAATAGCAAATAATTGGATAAGTTGATATTTGCTCTCTTGTGGCACTATGCAGACCCAGAGATATAGATATTGATAATATATTGCATTATACACGTATATACATTTAATCACTGAATTGCATGTGACAATGTATTGCTTCAAAGGGAACTGTAACTATTACAGACAATTATGTTAGAATCATAGCCTAATATTGACTCAGATACCTAGAGAGAAGTTTTCTAGCAACTCCAATCATCTCAAATACCACCATATTTATTGAGAAAACACACAGATTTGAGTGTCAAATTAGATTCACACAAATCATAAATTTACCTAGTAACAAGTTTTACTAATGATTTCAAGGATATATGTAATCAAACAGCATAGGCAAAGCAGGGAAATATGCACAATGACTAACACAACTTCCCAGGCCTTTCTTACCATTCAGGACACACTGGCCCATATGAACAAATGAAGCTTCTAAGAGATTTGTACGGTCATTTGACTTACCCAAAAGGGCGGTATTTTAGCATGAAACATCTCCGTTTTATATTAGGAGTGTGCCATAGTATACATGGCATCTCCAGGGGGCCGTGCCACATAAATTCATAGATTCTAGGTGTGTTTCCCATAAGCATCCTACACATTTTGCTAGGGCAGTCCATTGACAAGGACTCTCCCAATAGCAGATACCATTAGTGTTTGCTGGTGGACCATCACTACCATATTTTCAGAAAATTTCATTGCCAGGCTGTCCTCAGTTAAGGGAAGCCTGCAGGCCTGCTCTTGATCATTCCTTTTCCAATTTTATTATAAATAATAATGAGAAATATCAACTATGAAAACTAAGGAGCAGAACCTGGCAATGAGGAAGATGTCTTAAAGAGTGGTCTAAACTGTTGAGATTTGCAAATTCACTGATGAAGGAAAAAAGAGGAGGAGAGTGACAGCGACAACACTCTCTGAAAAATAAGAGTGTGGTAGTGACAAGGAAAGTGATGGAGAGGCAAGGAGGAGTGAGGGTGGCAGTGGTGGGCTGTGAACATCCGAAGTGGAAGAGATGAGCAACTATCACACAACAGTACTACAAAACACAAGTGCCATGGTAGTAGTTACCAGCAGAGGCATTACTTAGAGAAGAAAAGGAGAAAACTAGCAGTACTAATAATTGCTAACATTGATTAATCCCCTACCATGTGCCAGGTACCATGCCTTATACTTGGTGTGCATTATTTCATGTAATCATCACTGTTTACAGGAGTTTTACTATTTTACAGCCTAAGATGGCAAATCATTTGCCCAAGCTATTGCAGATCAGAAAGGAGCAAAGTCAGACTCAAATTCAGTTCAGCTCTGAATTGAATCATCACAATCTAGTGTGAATGCGCTGTGCAGTGGGACAACCAAGGCTGTCACTCCAACTCAGGGCATCTCAGTGTGACAGTAAGGTGTAAAGGAACAGAGTATATTTGACCAGTGGAGTACTCTGAATGTTAGATAGAAAATGTAGAGTGATCAGTATATAGATTGTAATGAAAGTTCTGGAAGAAACTAAGATTACTCAAGGAGAGAGTACAGAATAAGAAGAAAATAGAGCTGTGCTAAGGACACTAGGGACAAAAATTTAGAAGTGTAGCCCATGAAAAAGAATAAACAAAAAGGGAAAAATAGTAACTAAAAAAAAAAAGGTGGTATTGTAGAACCCAAGAAAAGAGAATATCTATCACTAGAATGGGGAAGTCAATTGACGAACCAAAAGGTGAGACAAATCAAGTGAACAGGGTACACTGGAATTAGCAAGAAAAGCATGTTGCTGAAAACTGAGAGCAATTTATTAGAGTAAAAAGTTGAAGACTGTTGGCAGAAGATTCAGGAACAAATTAAAGTTGGGGAAGAGAAGATAAAAATAAAAACCTTTAGTTGTAAAAAGGACTCTATCAAACAGATTGGTAGCTAAAACTGAGCATGTGAAGCTAAAAAATTGTTTGTTATCGTTTATTGTTATTTTTTAAAGAAGACTTATAAATATGTTTTTTACACACTAATAGGAAATAACCTGGTATAAGGGAGACACTAAAGATACAAAGGAAGACTAATTAATTAACTAATTAATGGAGTATATAAATTTCTTTTTTTTTTCTTAGTGGGGATTATATAATATTATATTATATTATATTATATTATATTATATTATATTATAACCCAATTTGCAGTGATTCAAATATTCCTAGGCTTCATGAACTAATTTGGAGCAGAAGGTGGGGAGTGGTTCCTGGCCTATGCTGTATGCGAGAACAATTCATCTAAGGTTCCCCAAATTATCATGAAGGCTTATCAATAACTGGATAAACCTAGAAATCCCCTACCCAGTCATTTAGAGATGTTTTTTTGGACCTGAATGCCCAGGCATCCAAGGGGAGTGAGGCATTCCAGTGGACCTAAGGGCAAGGCATAAAAGTTTCAAGGTAGTCATAGCAACTTAGATGTCTCTAGGGCTTACTTGTTATCCTAAACCTAACTGCTTAGTTTCTTCTTTGTTTTCTATACCTGGCCCCATCTCCAGACTGAGAAAAGTGGCCTCAAGTGGACAGAAGCACTCAAGGTAATAATAGGCAAAGGATCCCTCTGTCTATTCTGGACCCATTCCACATTCTCAGTCCTGGACTGTGAAAAGATGGATGGCATGGCCCAGGGGCTGCAGAGCCCCATACACTTACCTGTGGTTTCCAGACCCCAAGAGCCCCCGCCAAGCCAAGGGTTACTTATTTACTCATTAGAGTTCTAGGTTTTCAAAGGCTGTGAAACAACAACCCAAACCATAGAACAAACAACTATAGATAGCGACTGGAGAGAAAAACAAGCATATACAAAGAGGATGAAAAGGTCACATGTAATGTGGGTATAATAGATGGAGAGATTTGGGAGAAATCTGGTGCATTCAGGCTACAATTACTGGATACAACATTTAGAAAAATCAATTGAAATATGTGACTCTGACATCGTCTTTTTAACTGCATCAGTGGAACCTTAGAGCAATGAATGACTGCTTCCTTCCTCAGTTACCCTTTTGGCCAGAATATTTAGTCTAGGAGGAATTAACAAGTTGCTAGAATGAGAAAGGGGAATCATTAGGGATGGGGACAGGGGCTAAGACATATTATATCCAGCAGCACAAATTTCCTGGCTGCTTTTCCCGGCAGTCAGGTCATTCTGCTGCATGCAGTAGATCACGGGGATAATGGTGTTATGACTTAGCTCACTGCACAATTTAGATGCAATTATTCAGAGCTGGGAGGCAAGAAAACAGAGATTGCTCGTCTCCTTTTGGCTTAACAGAAAAGTGTTCAATTGTCCTTACTGCTCAGGTTTATCCAGCAACTTCAATTCTTCTTCTTTGGATGTCTCATGTGACTCTCTTATTTTAATCAATTTATCCTCTTGGGCTCTATTTTTATATAAGACAGTCAGGGTCTCCAGATTAACCACAGAGTCATCCACATTTAAAATGCAATTCTAAATACAATTCTTCATTTCTAAATGTAAACTAGATATCAAGATTCCCATAGTTTGAGATCATTTTCCATCCAATAACTTGATTTTTTTTTTTAATTTGGCCTTGCTCTTTTTCTCATAGGTCTCTGATAGAAGTTCTTTCTTCTGCTGAGTTGTGTCTTTGGAGAATAAATACTCAAATTCACTATTATCGTAAATATCAGGTTCTTTTAAGGAATCCCATAAGGTGGGTGTAGTATTTGGGCTTTTATCATTTATTTGTATTCTAACCCAGTACAAAGGCTTCACAGGACAACTTGGCTCAATGACTGACTTTCAAAGACATTGACTGGAAGAAGGACCAATTCTGAAGAGTTCAGGAGGAGATGGGAGTTTAAGTCCTGGGGGTGTTGGAGCAGAAAGAAGTGCCCTCACTGTTGGGTAGGGCAGGGGAGTTGGGAAGTGGTGACAGAGGAGGAGGTGGAGGAAGACCAGCACTTGGAGGTAGAGGAGGTGGTGGAGGTGGTGGTGGTCCAGCTCTCACAAGTGGTAGTGGAGGTATTGGTGGCAGAGGTCCACATCCAGGTAGGAGAAGAAGAGGGGGAAGGGAAGGATGGCTGTTGGTAGGGGTGGTGTGGGAGGGGGAGGTGATGCCTTTTGCTGACTCAGTGAGATGCCTTCCACAGACTGAAATGGTATCTGGAAGTCTTTGTTGTCATTTGGGGGAGACCGTTGGCTTAAAGATGAGACATTCAGCTTTTTAGGTATTCTCTGGTTATCTTCCCCTCAAATTCACAGGGTTTGAAGAAAGTCTCTGTCTGGATGCACACATTTTTTGTAGGTCTTTGGAGAACGGTCATGGTCAATGGAAATACAAGCATCTCTCATCTCTTCACATCCTCTTCCCCATCAGTGTTGTTTCTTGTGTTTGAGATTTTTTTTAATGTTTATTTGTTTTTGAGAGAGAGAAACAGAGCATGAGCAGGAGAGGAGTAGAGAGAGAGACACACAGAATCCGAAGCAGGCTCCAGGCTCTGAGCTGTCAGCACAGAGCCTGATGCAAGGCTCAAACTCACAAAGCATGAGACCATGACCTGAGCTGAATTCAGACACTTAACCGACTGAGCCACCCAGGCGCCCCATGAGATTTTCATGAGAAACCACTCTATGCTCACCCTGGATATCAAATGCCTGAAGTTCAAACTAAGCCTGTAGATTTTCAATTACTTCTTCACGTTCCTTCTTCAAGTGTAAAATAGAAGCTTGACATTCTGCTTCAGTGTACTTCAATCCCACTTTTTCTGGTGTCTTGTCTTTGGGGGTGGCCAGAGAGCTTAGAGTCTGCCCAGAGTCCTATTGTACTGCTCAGTGGGGCTGTGGTCAGGCTTCTTCCTGAACAGCATTCTCCTTATCTTCAAAATGGAGTCATGAGACCAAATAAAAAACAAAGCCAGAGGCATCCTTAGGCTTTTATTTCCATTTCAGTTTTGTATCATCTTCTCTGCCTTCAAAGTATGGCAGTATTAGTTTCCTATTGCTGCTATAACAAAGGACCACAAACCTAATGGCATAAAATAAGATAAATTTATTCTCATCATATCACTTTCTCCTCTTTTTTTTTTTTTGATAAAATCTCCTTCTGCCTCCCTCTGATAAGATCATTGTAATATTAATAATGTGATTACATTTAGGTCAGATTGAGTAAATCCAAAATAATCTATAACAAGATCCTTAATGTAATCACATCTACAAAGTTCCTCTTTTCATATAAGGTAACATTCATAGGCTCCAGAGATTAGAACCTCGATATCTGGAAGGACCATCATTCAGCCTACCACGTGGTGCAAACCTTATAATGTACAATAATGCTCTCTTGACTCACTGTAAATATACGACCATAAATGGAAAATGGCATTCTTTAATGCTCCACAACCCCACTACACTGTATACTTAGTCTGACACTATCCAAAATGAGTATTTCAAGAATACTTCTTTGTCCAGTGATGCCCTTACCTCCTCTAACCTCATCCCTTTTCCACTTATTCTCTCCTCTCAATGACCCTGATAAAATAGATTCAGTATAAAGCTTCCCCATTTTCATTACAAAATGTACCTACCTACCTGTAACTAGACTTGTATCCACCCTTTTCTAGTTTTTTTTTTTCTTGCAATAAATGAAATGTCCCTGTTCATATCAAACATCTCTATTTGTGTCTTGCTCCCACTGCCACTCACTTCTCATGAACTTGGCTCCTGCAATTCTCTGCTCTCCTGCATCATCTATACCAACTCAAATCCTAGCAGCATACATATTCTAGAATCTTCTTACTTTAGAAAACCAGCTTTTCTAAGCATACTTCTTTGCAGCTATTATTCCTCATCTTGGTTCCCCTTCACAATAAGCTTATTAGGAGAGCTGTCTGTTGTCTGTCTTTTCTGCTTCACAGAGAAAGGAAAATAATGATTGGCAGATTAAGGATATGTTTAGAAGATAGAACCAAAAACACTTGTTGATCCATTTGATACAGGAAGTAAGTAAAAGAAAGGAAAAAGAATAATTTCTAGTTCTGATTTTTTCCTTTCCACTTGAGTAATTTTGTGGTATCATTCACTGAATTGAGGAAAATAAAAGAATACTTTTAAGATAAAGTTGCAATCAGAGTCAGTCTCTCCCTCTATGACTCCATCATTCAACTGAAGTAGCTCTTGTAACAAATGGCCCCTTGCTGCAATGCTAACTTCAATAGCTATTTACTGTTTTAATTTTACTGGATCTCTCAGCTAAACAGTTGGCCATTCACTTCTTCTTGAACTATTTTTTCTTGGTTTCTGTCACATCACTCTTTCTTGCCACTTCTACTATCTCGCTAGGCATTTCTCAGTTCCTTTCATTGATTCTTCTATTATCTAACTTCTTCTTTTATCTAAATATTGGAGTGCTCTCGTATGTCCTGAATTTTTCCCTTTTTTTCCTCTCTATAATTTCTCCTTAAATTATTTCACCTGGTCCCATGGCTTTACAGCCCAAATGCTATTGGTTCTAAAATATTAATGGCCAGTGTTGACCTCTCTTCTGAACTTGCAACTCGTATTTCCAACCGCCAATTAAATGCCTCCACGTGCAGGTCTAATAAGCATCTCAGATTTAACATACCCAAAACTTAACTCTGATTGCAACTTTATCTTTAAAAAGAATGAAGGGCACCTGGCTAGCTCAGTCAGTTAAGCATCCGACTCTTGATTTCGGCTCAGGTCATGATCTCACTGTGTGTGGGACCCAGCCCATGTCAGGTTCTTCACTGAAAGCACAGAGTCTGCTTGGGAGTCTCTCTCTTTTCTCCCTCTGTCCCTCCCTAGCTCATGTGCGCTCTCTCTTTTTCTCTCTCAAATAAATAAACATTTTTCTAAATATTAAATCTTGCCATTTGCAATGACATGGATGGAGCTAGAGCATATTGTGCTAAGCAAAATAATTCAGAGGAAGACAAATACCATATGATTTCATTCATACGTGGAATTTAAGAAACAGAAAATATGAGCAAAGGGGGAAAAAAAGCAAGAGAGAGACAAACCAAGAAGCAGACTCTTGACTGTAGAGAACAAACTGATGGTTGCCAGCAGGTAGGTGAGTGGGGGGATGGGTTAAGTGGGTGATGGGGATGAAGGAGTGCACTTGTTGTGATGAACACTGGGTGTTGGGTGGAAGGTGTTGAACACTGCATTGTACACCTGAAACTAATATTATATGGTTTGTTAACCAACTGGATTTAAATAAAAAATGTTTAAAAATAAAAATAAAAGGACCCCCTCAGGTACCCATTATCTAATAGATGACCTTGTCTTAATACTCTTCGAAGCATTAATTACTAAATGAAACTAATCATATTTTCCTATCAACTGATCATCTCCTCCTATAGAATATAAGCTTTCTGAGAATAGGGTATTAAGATATGTTATTCATTGCTGTGACCCAAGAACCTAAAACAATACCAGGTACAAAGCCAATAATAAATAGATATAAAATGAAAGAATGAAAAATGGGGAGGCTTTGGCAGCTGGTACACTGAGCGTAGTTGAAGGAAATAGCCTAAGATAGAAATACAGCACTTTTTTCTTTGCTACCTTGCTAGTGCAGATAATTTGGTAGATGGGGAAAGTGAAGAAAGTTTACAGAGTTTCTCATAATGGTCACGTTTTGGAAAAAGTTAGTGTAAGAGCTTAACCTCCAACTAGTAAACTGTGGGCCAATTTTAATATGCAGATACTTGTGTGTGTTCGGTTTTTTGTTTGTTTGTTTTGCCTTGCATACAGCACAAAAGAATGAAGTAAATTTCAGTACTTATTAGTAGGTGATTTGAAATGATAAATCCTTATTTCTAACTTTTATTTCATGAATAAAATACCTGGCATTCCTGGGCCCACATTCTAGCATGGCAACTATCTAGTAGAGGTGAGTGGTGGCTGTCCGTTTAGGTAGGACTTACAAATCCCCGTTATATCCACTTCACTCATTTTCACCCTCTCTCAGGCCCTGTGCATTTGGTTTCTTTGAATTAAAACTACAAAAGCAACTATTTAGCATCACACTAAAGATATGGTCTGCCACCAAAAACTATATAATGTCAAGTCACTCTGTATATAAATCATTGTCACAGTGGCAACTTGGCATTTTATTGACTTCACTTAATACCTAGTTGTCATGATACTCCATTCTATAAGGAAAAGAATATAGGATAAGGGTAATGTTAGATTAGAATCTGTTAGCACTTTAAAATAACGCTAAATTATTTAGCAAACAACGTCATGTATTCTTGTTTAATGCCATTGTTTTGTGTTGTTGTTTTTTTTTTCCCTTTAATGTGCAGATTGTATGGTGCAAAGATAAATAAATGGATATGTTCCTGCCCATAAAGCAAACATGTAAAACTTGAGTTTCAGTGTGTTGCCATAGAGCTTCAGTTTCGCTCCAAATATAAGCTAGATTTTAACCTTTGCCCTTTTTTTCACGTTATGACATCTAAATCTGTATGCTGATTCTGTGCTATCCATCCAAACTGACATTTCTATACACCCTCAACAGTTATGCCTCATTGCTTTAAGTTGCATGTGCCCAATGACTAAATTCATTGAGCATGAGAATTGATAAATTGCCCAATCAGACTTGTAAGATGTTCAAGTTGAGAAGGAGTCAAAGAGGATTAATATAAAATTTACATATATTCCAAGCTTATAGAAGCATGTTTGGCATTTTTCTTTGTTATAGTTTGCTTAAGAGTGTATGTTATTATCTGAATTAGAAGTCAAATACTGATGATCCTTTTACAATGATGTCAAGATTCATTATATATTCAAAAATAAATCTACCTAAATGATTTTAAAATTCAGACCCTATAGTTTAAAAAAGTCTTCAGTGAACACTCTTAAAAAGTATTTTTTTTCCTTAAAAACTCATAGCCATTCTTCATATCACTTACTTAACTAAGTATTGAAATATAGTTTTCAAGATAAAATGTCTTAAAAGAAACAGTAAGACATCACTCTTTCACAAAAAGCAATTTGAGCTGTGTTTGCACACCAAACATAATAAATCAATGTCTCTCCTTTTTCTTTTTTTAAAATATATTTTATGTATTTTGAGCACAGATGCAAGTCCATCTCCAGCAGGCATTCCATTAAATAATGCCAAACTGATGTCAATAAACATGTATAACTCAAACTATGTTAACTTTTTAATCACTCAAAAAAGGTACCGCAACAAAGCCTTCTGTTAAAAAATTGTGGCTATATCCTTTTCAATTTCAATTTTGTTTTGTCACTTTTGAATAAAAATATTTAGGTCTTTTGTTCATGACGATGGTACAAAATTTTATATTAATATAAAATCACTACCAAGAGTCTGACAATGTTCTAATATTTGAAAATAATTTCAAGTAGTTTCTATTTTTCCTAACAGTTACCTTTCAGTTCACTATTTATAAGTCCCTAATTTAGAAGACATTCTGTGATGTCCATTGATATATTATTTTAGCATTTTGGTTTTGGGGATGTGCCACATTTAAGGTGAATTTGTGATTATCTCTAGAAAGATTTTTGTTTAACTTTTTTATGATGGAATACTACCTTATTCATTCATGCTTTCTACAGACATTTATTGATCCCTACCTACTGTACACCAGGCATACTGTTCTGGATAACTGACATATATTATGGAAAAAAGCAGATTGCTATCCTTTTAGAGTTTTAATTAGGTGGGGATAGCCAGTCTAAAGTGAATACTAAACATAATAAATTGGTAAATCATACAATCTTTTAAAGAATAATAATTGCTCTGAGGAAAAAGGAAAAGTAGAGAAGGGGATTTCAAATTAAATAGGCAAAAGAGTTTTCAGTCAGTCTTGACTACAAACTACTCCAAAACCTAGTGGTTTAAAACAATTTATTATTACTTTCTATAGTATGGTGTTTTAACTGGGTTCATTTGGTTCTGCTTGGATTTCTCATGTGATTGCAGAAAGATATTAGTCAGGGCTTTTGTTTGGGCTAGAGGTCCAAGATGGCTCACTCACATGGCCAGCAGCTAAAGTCAGCTAAGGTTACTTACCAAAGAGCTATAGGTGACCTTTCCATGTGATCTGGCATCACAACATGGAGGCTGGATTCTGAGAGAGAGTGATCTCTCAGTGACAATCTTGAGAGTTATTATTTCAATAAACCAAAAGAGAACCTGCAAAGCTTCCTCTGACTCAGCCTCAGAAATTCTAGATTGTCTCATCTGATATATTCTATTAATTAGAAATGAGTCACAGATTCAAGGTGGAGAGGCTACACAAAGGTAATTGAGGATCATCTTTAGATACTGGTTCTCATAAGAAGTGGTTGCAATTTTAAGTAAGATGATCAGGCTTGCTGAAAATGTAAGTGTTAAAAAAGAGGAGTGAGTTAGGTAGGCAGATATCTGAACAAAGATTCTTTAAGCAGATGGAAGAGCCAGTGTAAATGCTCTAAGGCAAAACTGTGCATACCAGGTTTAAGGAATTAAAAAGAGCTATAATTGACTGAGTGAAGGGAAAATTAGTAAAAGATGAGGTTAAACATTATGGGGGCCAGATCACTCAGAGCGAATCTACCACAAGTTTTAGCACAGTGATGGTCATTGGTGACTTGATAAGAAGTTCAGAAGGAGTGAAGCCGGATTGGAAAAGGTTTAAAGGAAAAAATAAGTTATATAAGTATGAGCGATCTTTCCAGTAGAAGACACAGCTAGGAGTCTGAAGAGGCCAAGGTAGCTAGGCTCTGTAGGTTAGCATAGTGAAGAGAACATCAGCAAGAAAACTTCAGAAGTGTGCACACAGTTCTCCTTGAGTTAACAGCTAGGTACACTGATGAGTGCATGTTGTGTGGAAACAACCCAAGGCTATGAGAATAACCACCTGAAGGAATTAGAAGAAACAATATTCAGAGCTCACACAGGGCTGGGAATAGTTAAGTGTTTTTCAGACAAGGAAACTTCTTAATTCATGGGGATAGTTGAGTAGAATACTCAGAAAGATCTTACCTGTGGAACAAAAGCCCAGAACTAAATACTGTTCTGTTTCTACCTAAGTTTAAAAATAGGACCCAAAAGAATCAAACTATGTTAAAGTAACTTAACCATTTCCCAGAATAAAGCTAAAGAATGTTTATAGGATCACAAAAATATCTAGCACCCAAAGGTAAAAATCACAATGCCTGGCATACAATAAAAAATTACCAGATATGCAAAGAAGTAAGAAAATCTGAACCATAATGAAGAGAAAAACATATCAGTCAAAATCAATCCAGAACTTAGTATTTAAATATATTGCAAAGATAACTTATGTGAGTTTTTTGACATGTGTAAAATACTAAGCATAGCAATAGTAACAGAAAGGTTAGGAGAAGAGAAATGTAAGACATATTCTTACAGGCTACTTACAAGCTTATACTTAACAAGTGTATGTGAAGTGGTACATCACTTAATATTACTTCAAGGTAAAAACAATCACTAAAATAACTAAAGAATAATAGCTAATAAACCAGCAATATACATGAAGTGGAATAATAAAAATGCTCAGTCCCAAAGAAGGCAAAGAAAGGGAGAAAAATGCAAAGAACAAAGGAGACAAACATAAGGCAAGTAGCAAAGAGTTGACTAATATTTAACTATGCCAATAATCAAACTAAACATAAATAAACTCAATATTCCCAATTAAAAGGCAAATATTATCTGATTAGATAAGAAAGCAAATCCCAATGATTTGCTCTCTGCAAGGAACCCACTTATTATTTATTTATTTATTTATTTATTTATTTATTTATTTATTTATATTTGACAAAGTGTGCATGCATGCACATGCAAGTGGGGGAGGGAGAAAGAGATAAAAAGAGAGAGAGGGAGGAAGAGAGAGAAAATCTTAAGCAGGATCCACACTCAGTGTAGAACCCAACGTGGGGCTCAGTTTCACAACACTGAGATCATAACCTGAGCCAAGATCATTGAGTCAGATGCTCAAATGACTGAGTCATTCAGGTGCTCCAAGGAACACACTTTAATGCAAAGATACAAATAAGTGAAAAACAAAACAACAGAAAATGATGCATGTTAACAATAAGCAAATGAAAACTGGAGTGGGTATATTAATATTAGACAAAATAGATTTCAGAGAAAGGAATATTACCAGAGATAAAGGGTGTCTTCATACTGGGGCACCAGAAAACTTTTGGGCTTGGATATATGTTCATTATTTTCATCATGGTATTAGTTTCATGGTAAATCAGTCCAAATTATTAAATTTTACATTTTTAATATGTACATTATTTATCAACTATATCTTAATTAATCTGTTGCCAACAACCAAAAAAGAAATAGATGGAAGAAGCAGTATGCTTTGATGCTAAAGAAAATGACCCAATATAGTTTGAAAAATTATTGGTAAAAGGGAGGAGAAAACTTTTGGAGTAATGTCCTTGAGTAAGCTTGCTTTTTTGTAGTTTATTTATAATTTTAAGTCCCCTTCCTTATTCCCACTGACATCTCTTCATAGTCATTATCACTACTCTTGTCTAAGCTGCTATCATCTCTTTTTTGTACTGCTTAAATCTTTTGCTCTGTGAATAAAAACAAAACTACCAAAAATGGCCTCAGGACTCTCCATGATCTTGTCCTTATCTACAGCCCCATCTTCTCTTCAGAATGATTTCCTCTTATTCTCCCCTTTCATCTGCACTAACCGGCTTTCAGCCCTCATATTAGCTTCCTAAGGCTGCTGTAACAAAGTATTACACACTTGATGAATTTATTGTCTTACAGTTCTGGAGTCCAGAAGTCCAAAGTCAAGGTGTTGGCAGGGCCATGCTCTCCCTGAAATACCAGAAAAGGATGTGCTGCAGGATTCTGTCCAAGCTTCTGGTAGCCTCAGGCATTCCCTTACTTAAAGGCTACGTTCTGTCTGTGTCTTTTCACATAGTCTTCTCTCTGCACATGCCTGTGTCCAAATCTCCTTTTTTTTTTAATGTTTATTTATTTTTGAGAGAGGGAGAGAGACAGAGACAGAGAGAGACAGACAAGTAGGGGAGGGGCAGACAGAAAGGGAGACACAGAATCTGAAGCAAGCTTCAGGCTCTGAGCTGTCAGCACAGAGCCCCACGTGGGGCTTGTACCCTCAAACCATGAGATCATGACCTGAGCTGAAGTTGGAAGCTTAACCAACTGAGCCACCCAGGTGCCCCAAATCTCCCCTTTTTACAAGGGCTTCAGTCATACCAGATTAGGGCTTACTATAATAACCTCATTTTAACTTTGTTAAATCCACAAAGACCCTACTTCTAAATAAGGTCACATTCTTAGATACTGGGGATATGGACTCAGCATATCTTCTTGGGGGAACACAAGTTAACCTCTAACGGTTGCTATGTTTATTGTACTCTGTTTTGTCAATGGGCCTTCATGCAGCTCTTCTGCCTAGGCAGATCCTATTCCTATTCTTTTCACCAACAATTCCTACCAAACCTTCAGATTTAAACTCAAGGGTCACCTCTTCAAGACTTCCTTGACTTCCATCAATATGTCAAATCTCCCTATCACAGACTCTTATGGTTTTAGAAACCTCTCCTTCATGACACTTGTTAGAGCTGCAAATTTGCATGGTAAGACTATTGAAATATGTATATTTTCCCTCATTAAACTGTTAAATCCATGAGTACAGGTAATGTTTCTGTTTGTTTACCATTTTATCTCTATCACTTTGCAGAATAGAGAAACTATAGTATAATATCAATAAGTATTTGTTACATAATTAATAAGCTTATTTTTAATTAAATAAGTTGCCAGTTAATGATTTCAGGTAACACAGAAGCTTTAAAAGATATTTTTACTATTGCTATAAGACAACAGAAGAATCATGAGGGCCTGGCAATTTAATTAATTAATCAATTGGCTAATTAATTAATTGTATAATTTAAGTAGAACTTTAACAAGTTTTTCATTATATTGTAGTAAGTTGGACATACAAAGCGGTCTATTTTCACTCTTCAAATGAAATTAATTTTGTTCTAATATGTGAGTCAATATGAAAGTTAAGTATAAAATCAATTCTGGACTGGTTTTCAACTGTCCCCTATTTTTCCAGTTGTGTCACATATTGAAATTAGTCTTGGCTGTGTATATGCTCTGATCTAATTTTAATTAAAAATCTTCCACATTCTTTTGCACACTGGTTGCCTTTAGTATAAACTTAAAAAAAAAGACCTATAATACCTCATTTCTTAACTATGAATATGCATACACACCATGTAATATACAAGTTAGGACCACATTTTAGTGATATAACTGATTGATATTCTGAGCTTTATTAACAAGCAAATTTGGCTTAATTAATCTTTAATGAAATGACAGTATTGACAGGATAACTTGAAGCTTTTACAAACATTTCTGTACTTTGCTCAGTTTTAATATGACAGGCAATGCTGACAACTTTTATCAGGTGTCAATTCAATGTTGTCAGTCTGGAGTCAGGATGAATTTTTTTTATGCACTTACAAAACCACAAAATTGATGAAAGAAGTTATGGTTAGAACAATACAGAATCCTTTCCTACATATAAATTAGAATATTCTGAAAATTTTCTATAAAATCAATGTTAATCTTTACATACTTAGAAGTATTTAAGAATATTTTGTTCAAATTTTAAGAAAAAAATTCAAATGAAAATTTTCCTAGTACATTTCCCTAGTTTCTCAAAATGTAACATTGTTAAATATCTACCAAATTATGTATACATGCATATAGGATTACTAATAGGACATAAGGAAGCTAACAGGCTCTAAATTCTACAGCTGAGATGTGACCTGCATATGTATGGTCTTCACCTTTGAATTGAAAAAAGGTGGTACAAGAATAAAATACATTTCAATGTGAAAAATGCAAAAATATCGAAAATAATTCATTGATTTCAATAAAGTATATAGTTAATGGTATATATCTCTTCCAATGCAAACTTTGCATGTGAAGTAGTAGTTACTTATTTAATTCAAACTTGTATTTTATTAGGTGATTTTTCTCCCCAGGAATAACCTTATTATTATATAAATTCTATGATTTTAACCTATTTTTTCAATCAAAAGCTGTTTCCACTATAATAAAAAGTTTTGTCTACCCTCTAATCAACAAGTGAGTTCTTTGTAATATCACTAAAAAGATTATGAATTCATTGTTGGGACTCATCATTCAGTCTGTGGCTTTAAGATATGTCATATTTTTACCCTGTAAAGTTCCATTAGATAAAACATAATAGATATACTTAATTTCTTATAAGCAGTTGAATCAAATAACCAAATGTAAGGAAAGCAACAGTATCACCATCATCAAAAGTGTATATGATTCAGTGGGTTATGGGGGTAAAAAGAGCCATGAGACTTAATTCTTATCCTCCAGGAGGTATAATCTGATTTGGAAAAACAGACAAATACAACAAAACACATATGAATCCTGAAGGTTATTATTATCTTTTAAAATCTTGATCTCCTACCCTGTAATTCCAGTCTTTTATGTAGATGTAGAACTTTCTAGACAGCCATTTCCCCTTTGGTCAAGAGGTAGGGCAGATACAGAACATAAAAATGAATTCAATATTGCTTTGAGGACAGTTCAGGAGGGACAGGGAAGTACATAAGGTGATTTGTTGAAACTGGTGTTTCATTAGGATAAGTTAGGCTGGGTATAGGAAAGAATGGCAGAAAGACAGCCTGGAGGAGACAGAGGACAGCTTTAACAGACCCACGCTGCAAGGAAATGGGTCTGGACCAGGGTAATTAATGGCTTTCAATTTAAAAGGAGAGAGAAATATTAAGAAAAAAAACATATTTAGAGAAGAGGAGACAGGGGGCAGGAGAAGGAGCAAAAATGCAGAGTGATTCACTAATTTACTTGATGGATGAGAAATTACAGTTTTATTTTCTGAAAGAGAAAACTGCAGAAGGTGACTTGATTTGATGCTTTGAGGTATTTTGCTACATACATTCTAGAAGGTCCTGCTTCCCATACCTTTCCTCCTTAAGGTAATCTTTTCCCTCAGTATCTACTCAATTGTTTAGCCATGTTTTGTCATATATCCCAATGTCTACATCAGCTAAGGCTAACTATAATCAGAGTGGATGCCTGTTTCAGAAGTATGTTATTCATAAATTTGCCATAAGCCCATGACTTAGCCTGGTGCCAATGCTTCTACAAGAATGCAAAATTTTAAGATATATACCCTCTCAAGAATTTGAACCTGGAAGCACAGAAGGAGAGTGCCTGTTGTTAGCTGGTGTTAGAGCTAGAAAGTCAAGTATTTCCAATGTGGAGGAGAGCAGTTCTATGGAACATCCAAGATTATTAGGAAGAGGAAGAGTCAATAGAGACAGCAAACATCAGAAACACATAGTTGAGCAGAAAGATTATCCATGAAAAAGGGAGAGACCATTTTTTGAGAAAACAGAATATAAATTTGGCTCCTGCTGTCTTGCTATAATTCTGGACCTTGGATTTCCATGTTTATCATAAAATATCATTTTTTTTTAAACTACCAGAGAGCTATTTCTTCCTCACAAACAGAAGACAACAGAGTGTTACTTTGTATTATAAGGCCTAAAACTAAGGCCTGGTACTATGTGCTGCCGTGAAATCTGGTGAAACCAGGAAGGCCTTGAATGGCCTACTTGCAAGCTCCCCTCCCAAGTCTGCTCTCCTGAATAAACCAAACAAATTTTATCAAAGGGATAGCTTTTATATCCCTGAGTTTCTGCCTATCCCTGAGTGATGGGTTTCAGTTCCCTGCTGTCTATTCAAAGAAGCCAACCACATCCACCTTTGGGAACCAGGGGTCACCCTACCTTCTTGACATTACAAAACCTGCCTTCCACAGCCCCTATTAGTTCATTCTGTTCCAGACTGCAACCCCCATGTGGCCCGAAGTGGTGTGCTATGCCCTCCTCCCTGGGCTGAGTTTATATGCTAATTTGCTGTGAAGCTTAGGTGGGTGTCATGAATTTGACCATCCCCATAATCCAAAGTGAGAATCCCTTTCTCACCAGGGATTAAAACCTTCAGTGTAGATATCTGAACACTACAGGCATGACATATAAGGGCCCTCCCACTTAGACTCCCATTTCAAGTGCCTTATCCTTAGGACCTCACTTACTTATTAAAAAACGAAAACGTTTTAAATAGTCCTTATTTCTCTAACATCTTTATCACATTCATTTACAAATGTTTGTCCTAAGAATCATATAGCCATAAAATTAATGGGTAGTCTTTCTACCCAAAGTAACTTTACATATTCATCGTAGATAATATGGCAAACACATAAATCACTAGAACAGTGACTTGTGAAATATAGTTAGGACAAAAGATTTAGAAAATGAAAAAGTTTCCCCAGAGATGTCTTTTAAATGTATTTATAGTGTCAATGCCATATGGTAAGTGTGAAAAAAGGAAATTAAGGCAAAATTACAATTGTTCTTTGTATTAGTACTACCAGTGCAATTTTAACTCAAAGTGTACTATTTGGCTGCTTCTACTTTCTGGAGTACTAGACTTTCAGGAGGTAGCAAGACTACAAAAGAATATAAATTTTCAATTTTTATCTGGTTCTTGAAAATAGCAATTGAAATTCTGAGAGAAAGCAAAAGAACAAACAAATTTGTTAGTATAGAATGTTTCTTGTAAAGTTTCCAGTAAAAGCAATTTTTGATGATTATTGTTAAGGAAACTTATAAATCTGTCTCATGTCACAGAACTTGAAGCTAAGCTTAAATTGATATTTAGCTCTATTTTAAAAATTGAGATACCACCAGGTATCCATTTTTAAAAGCTTATTTGCATTCAGGGAAAGCATCCTTCATTAGGAAAGACTTAGGAAGATGTTTGCTGCATGCCTGCAAGCAGGGACTCAAGAAGTGAGAAAAGGAAACAGTAGCAGACAGAAAAGTACACATTTCCCAGTTCAGCTTTTGCCTCAACCTCCTCCAAGCCCTGCTAGAAGGTGGTCGTAGGGAAAGAAACTGCTGTACATGCATTGTCATGATAGAATCTTGAAGAGTTGAAGAGTAGAGTATCCCTGCCCATTTCTGTGTTACAAACCACAGGGCTCTGGTAAGGTGAAACCAAAAAGCAATGTTGCCAGTTACCATCTTTTTGTTTTGCATCTTTCGGAGCCAAAAGACAGCACCGTAGGCAGAAAACAGTGTTCTCACTGGTGGCTCTGGGAGCAGTGACTAAGCACTGACCTCAATTGACAATGAGGTTTTGTAAGGTCTGGGCAATTTTAGATTATAATGACTAACATCCTTTTTTAATTTTTTAAATGTTTCCTTATTTTTAGAGAGAGAGAGAGAGAGAGAGAGCGAGCAAGTTAGGGAGGGGCAAGGAGAGAGGGAGACACAGAATCTGAAGCAGGCTCCAGGCTCTGAAGTGTCAGCACAGAGCCGGACGCAGGGCTCGAACTTACGGACCGTGAGATCATGGCCTGAGCTGAAGTCAGACGCTTAACTGATTGAGCCACCCAGGCGCCGTAATGACTAATAATTTTGGATTGTAGTGACTTGTAAGAATAATAATTGTCACATCTTATTTGCTCCCAAATCAAATCACAAAAGATTCAAGGAAGTTATCTTAGAGAATTGGATGAAATTTCAAATTATAAAATGTAACTACAAAGTTATAACAGCATGTCATTTGGACTGATACAGAGATGATTATTATTATCATTATTATTATTATTACTATTATTAGATTAAGTCTCCATATTCTGAAATACATAAGTAAATTAAATTCGTTTAAATTTATAACACTTGGCATGATGAGGGAAGATGGCGGCGTAGGAGGACGCTGGGCTTACCGCGCGTCCTGCTGATCACTTAGATTCCACCTACACCTGCCTAAAGAACCCAGAAAACCGTCAGATGATTAGCAGAACGGAGTCTCCGGAGCCAAGCGTAGACGAGAGGCCCACGGAAGAGGGTAGGAAGGGCGGCGAGGCGGTGCGCGCTCCACGGACTGGCGGGAGGGAGCCGGGGCGGAGGGGCGGCTCGCCGGCCAAGCAGAGCCCCCGAGTCTGGCTGGCAAAAGCGGAGGGGCCGGACGGACTGTGTTCCGACAGCAAGCGCGACTTAGCGTCTGGGAGGTCATAAGTTAACAGCTCTGCTCAGAAAGCAGGAAGGCTGGAGGACAAAGGGAGGGAGAGCTGCTGAGCCCCCGGACGGCAGAGCTCAGCTTGGTGGGGAACAAAGGCGCTCGCCAGCGCCATCTCCCCCGCCCATCCCCCAGCCAAAATCCCAAAGAGAACCAGTTCCTGCCAGGGAACTTGCTCGCTCCGCGCAAACACCCAACTCTGTGCTTCTGCGGAGCCAAACATCCGGCAGTGGATCTGACTCCCTCCTGCTGCCACAGGGCCCCTCCTGAAGTGGGTCACCTAAGGAGAAGCGAGCTAAGCCTGCCCCTCCTGCCCCCGTGCACCTTGCCTACTCACCCCAGCTAATACGCAAGATCCCCAGCACCACAAGCCTGGCAGTGTGCAAGTAGCCCAGACGGGCCACGCCAACCCACAGTGAATCCCGCCCCTAGGAGAGGGGAAGAGAAGGCACACATCAGTCTGACTGTGGCCCCAGCGGTGGGCTGGGGGCAGACATCAGGTCTGACTGCGGCCCCGCCCACCAACTCCAGTTATACACCACAGCACACGGAGAGTGCCCTGCAGGTCCTCACCACTTCAGGGACTATCCAAAATGACCAAACGGAAGAATTCCCCTCAGAAGAATCTCCAGGAAATAACAACAGCTAATGAACTGATCAAAAAGGATTTAAATAATATAACAGAAAGTGAATTTAGAATAATAGTCATAAAATTAATCGCTGGGCTTGAAAACAGTATACAGGACAGCAGAGAATCTCTTGCCACAGAGATCAAGGGACTAAGGAACAGTCACGAGGAGCTGAAAAACGCTTTAAACGAAATGCAAAACAAAATGGAAACCACGATGGCTCGGCTTGAAGAGGCAGAGGAGAGAATAGGTGAACTAGAAGATAAAGTTATGGAGAAAGAGGAAGCTGAAAGAAAGACAGATAAAAAAATCCAGGAGTATGAGGGGAAAATTAGAGAACTAAGTGATACACTAACAAGAAATAATATACGCATAATTGGTATCCCAGAGGAGGAAGAGAGAGGGAAAGGTGCTGAAGGGGTACTTGAAGAAATTATAGCTGAGAACTTCCCTGAACTGGGGAAGGAAAAAGGCATTGAAATCCAAGAGGCACAGAGAACTCCCTTCAGACGTAACTTGAATCGATCTTCTGCACGACATATCATAGTGAAACTGGCAAAATACAAGGATAAAGAGAAAATTCTGAAAGCAGCAAGGGATAAACGTGCCCTCACATATAAAGGGAGACCTATAAGACTCGTGACTGATCTCTCCTTTGAAACTTGGCAGGCCAGAAAGGCTTGGCACGATATCTTCACTGTGCTAAACAGAAAAAATATGCAGCCGAGAATCCTTTATCCAGCAAGTCTGTCATTTAGAATAGAAGGAGAGATAAGGGTCTTCCCAAACAAACAAAAACTGAAGGAATTTGTCACCACGAAACCAGCCCTACAAGAGATCCTAAGGGGGATTCTGTGAGACAAAGTACCACAGACATCACTACAAGCATAAAACATACAGACATCACAATGACTCTAAACCCATATCTTTCTATAATACCACTGAATGTAAATGGATTAAATGCGCCAACCAAAAGACATAGGGTATCAGAATGGATAAAAAAACAAGACCCATCTATTTGCTGTCTACAAGAGACTCATTTTAGATCTGAGGACACCTTTAGATTGAGAGTGAGGGGATGGAGAACTATTTATCATGCTACTGGAAGTCAAAACAAAGCTGGAGTAGCCATACTTATATCAGACAAACTAGACTTTAAATTAAAGGCAGTAACAAGAGATGAAGAAGGGCATTATATAATAATTACAGGGTCTACCCATCAGGAAGAGCTAACAATTATAAATGTCTATGCACCAAATACCGGAGCCCCCAGATATATAAAACAATTACTCATAAACATAAGCAACCTTATTGATAAGAATGTGGTCATTGCAGGGGACTTTAACACCCCACTTACAGAAATGGATAGATCATCTAGACACACAGTCAATAAAGAAACAGGGCCCTGAATGATACATTGGATCAGATGGACTTGACAGATATATTTAGAACTCTACATCCCAAAGCAACAGAATATACTTTCTTCTCGAGTGCACATGGAACATTCTCCAAGATAGATCATATACTGGGTCACAAAACAGCCCTTCATAAGTTTACAAGAATTGAAATTATACCATGCATACTTTCAGACCACAATGCTATGAAGCTTGAAATCAACCACAGGGAAAAGCCTGGAAAACCTCCAAAAGCATGGAGGTTAAAGAACACCCTACTAACGAATGAGTGGGTCAACCAGGCAATTAGAGAAGAAATTAAAAAATATATGGAAACAAATGAAAATGAAAATACAACAATCCAAACGCTTTGGGACGCAGCAAAGGCAGTCCTGAGAGGAAAATACATTGCAATCCAGGCCTATCTCAAGAAACAAGAAAAATCCCAAATACAAAATCTAACAGCACACCTAAAGGAAATAGAAGCAGAACAGCAAAGACACCCTAAACCCAGCAGAAGAAGAGAAATAATAAAGATCAGAGCAGAAATAAACAATGTAGAATCTAAAAAAACTGTAGAGCAGATCAACGAAACCAAGAGTTGGTTTTTTGAAAAAATAAACAAAATTGACAAACCTCTAGCCAGGCTTCTCAAAAAGAAAAGGGAGATGACCCAAATAGGTAAAATCATGAATGAAAATGGAATGATTACAACCAATCCCTCAGCGATACAAACAATTATCAGGGAATACTATGAAAAATTATATGCCAACAAATTGGACAACCTGGAAGAAATGGACAAATTCCTAAACACCCACACTCTTCCAAAACTCAATCAGGAGGAAATAGAAAGCTTGAACAGACCCATAACCAGCGAAGAAATTGAATCGGTTATCAAAAATCTCCCAGGGGAGTCCAGGACCAGATGGCTTCCCAGGGGAGTTCTACCAGACGTTTAAAGCAGAGATAATACCTATCCTTCTCAAGCTATTCCAAGAAATAGAAAGGGAAGGAAAACTTCCCGACTCATTCTATGAAGCCAGTATTACTTTGATTCCTAAACCAGACAGAGACCCAGTAAAAAAAGAGAACTACAGGCCAATATCTCTGATGAATATGGATGCAAAAATTCTCAATAAGATACTAGCAAAGCGAATTCAACAGCATATAAAAAGAATTATTCACCATGATCAAGTGGGATTCATTCCTGGGATGCAGGGCTGGTTCAACATTCGCAAATCGATCAACGTGATACATCACATTAACAAAAAAAAAAGAGAAGAACCATATGATCCTGTCAATCGATGCAGAAAAGGCCTTTGACAAAATCCAGCACCCTTTCTTAATAAAAACCCTTGAGAAAGTCGGGATAGAAGGAACATACTTAAAGATCATAAAAGCCATTTATGAAAAGCCCACAGCTAACATCATCCTCAACGGGGAAAAACTGAGAGCTTTTTCCCTGAGATCAGGAACATGACAGGGATGCCCACTCTCACCGCTGTTGTTTAACATAGTGCTGGAAGTTCTAGCATCAGCAATCAGACAACAAAAGGAAATCAAAGGCATCCAAATTGGCAAAGATGAAGTCAAGCTTTCGCTTTTTGCAGATGACATGATATTATACATGGAAAATCCGATAGACTCCACCAAAAGTCTGCTAGAACTCATACATGAATTCAGCAAAGTTGTAGGATACAAAATCAATGTACAGAAATCAGTTGCATTCTTATACACTAACAATGAAGCAACAGAAAGACAAATAAAGAAACTGATCCCATTCACAATTGCACCAAGAAGCATAAAATACCTAGGAATAAATCTAACTAAAGATGTAAAAGATCTGTATGCTGAAAACTATAGAAAGCTTATGCAGGTAATTGAAGAAGATATAAAGAAATGGAAAGACATTCCCTGCTCATCGATTGGAAGAATAAATATTGTCAAAATGTCAATACTACCCAAAGCTATCTACACATTCAATGCAATCCCAATCAAAATTGCACCAGCATTCTTCTCGAAACTAGAACAAGCAATCCTAAAATTCATATGGAACCACAAAAGGCCCCGAATAGCCAAAGTAATTTTGAAGAAGAAGACCAAAGCAGGAGGCATCACAATCCCAGACTTTAGCCTCTACTACAAAGCTGTCATCATCAAGACAGCATGGTATTGGCACAAAAACAGACACATAGACCAATGGAATAGAATAGAAACCCCAGAACTAGACCCACAAACGTATGGCCAACTCATCTTTGACAAAGCAGGAAAGAACATCCAACGGAAAAAAGACAGTCTCTTTAACAAATGGTGCTGGGAGAACTGGACAGCAACATGCAGAAGGTTGAAACTAGACCACTTTCTCACACCATTCACAAAAGACAGGAAACCATCAAAACCTTAGAAGAGAAAGCAGGAAAAGACCTCTCTGACCTCAGCCGTAGCAATCTCTTACTCGGCACATCCCCAAAGGCAAGGGAATTAAAAGCAAAAGCGAATTACTGGGACCTTATGAAGATAAAAAGCTTCTGCACAGCAAAGGAAACAACCAACAAAACGAAAAGGCAACCAACGGAATGGGAAAAGATATTTGCAAATGACACATCGGACAAAGGGCTAGTATCCAAAATCTATAAAGAGCTCATCAAACTCCACACCCGAAAAACAAATAACCCAGTGAAGAAATGGGCAGAAAACATGAATAGACACTTCTCTAAAGAAGACATCCGGATGGCCAACAGGCACATGAAAAGATGTTCAACGTCGCTCCTTATCAGGGAAATACAAATCAAAACCACACTCAGATACCACCTCACGCCAGTCAGAGTGGCCAAAATGAAGAAATCAGGAGACTATAGATGCTGGAGAGGATGTGGAGAAACGGGAACCCTCTTGCACTGTTGGTGGGAATGCAAATTGGTGCAGCCTCTCTGGAAAGCAGTGTGGAGGTTCCTCAGAAAATTAAAAACAGACCTACCCTATGACCCAGCAATAGCACTGCTAGGAATTTATCCAAGGGATACAGGAGTACTGATGCATAGGGGCACTTGTACCCCAATGTTTATAGCAGCACTCTCAACAATAGCCAAATTATGGAAAGAGCCTAAATGTCCATCAACTGATGAATGGATAAAGAAATTGTGGTTTATATACACAATGGAATACTACGTGGCAATGAGAAAAAATGAAATATGGACTTTTGTAGCAACGTGGATGGAACTGGAGAGTGTGATGCTAAGTGAAATAAGCCATACAGAGAAAGACAGATACCATATGGTTTCACTCTTATGTGGATCCTGAGAAATGTAACAGAAACCCATGGGGGAGGGGAAGGAAAAAAAAAAAAAAAAAAAGAGGTTAGAGTGGGAGAGAGCCAAAGCATAAGAGACTGTTAAAAACTGAGAACAAACTGAGGGTTGATGGGGGGTGGGAGGGAGGGCAGGGTGGGTGATGGGTATTGAGGAGGGCACCTTTTGGGATGAGCACTGGGTGTTGTATGGAAACCAATTTGACAGTAAATTTCATATATTAAAATAAATAAATAAATAAATAAATAAATAAATAAATAAAATTACTGTAGTTTTCTACAAAAAAAAAATAAATTTATAACACTTCTCAGATAAAGACAAGTATTATATACTTTTCAAATAATTAACATGAATAACTTTAGAAACATTAAGAAAAAGGGCCAACTTAATAATTTTCAAAATATCTCTATTTGTAAATGACACTTGCCACTGTTAAATATGAAAGTTGTGGACACTTCATATAGAATGCACTATACCATTTGAGACTTTTTTTTTTTTTTTCATTTTTACAATAATTCAACAACTGGGGTGGAATAAGTATTTCCTTTGAAGTTCTAAGTATTTCTCAACTCCTCTTTCTTTTCCTTCATTTCTTGTTTTGTAGTAAATTAGTTTTATTATAATATTAATTCAATCCTATCACAAAATTTCAAGATTTAGTGAAATGTATAAAGTAATCATTATACTCCCTCCCACCATTAACAATTTGGTGAATAATTTTCAAGACCTTCCATGTGTGTATGTATGTATGTATATACATAATAAATGGCATGCATATTTGCATATGAGCAAAGTTTTGTATACACATGATGTTAAACTATGTACCCTCCTCTGCAATATGCTTTTCCCCCCCACTGAACAATATTGTAGGACAAATGCCAATATGGGTGAATCCTTAATTTTCTAAACTGTGTAATGTTTCACTACATGGAAGTATCATAATTTATTTTTCCAATCTCTTATTAATGGACACTTAGATTTCATCTATTCTAATATCTAGATCAATAACTATATGTTGAAGTGAACCTTAAAATTAATATGTATTAGCAATACAAGCCTGTCTACAGCAACATTATAATCTTGTTAGTCTGAAAAGTAACTTTTTCGTAAAACTTTTTTTCTATTTCTAGGAATTTCTAGAAATATAACTTTCTATTTTTAAAATATCTCCTTAATGATTGTTAATTTATATGGTATTAGGAAAACATACTTATAGACAAAGATCATAAGAGACTGTACCAATCAGATAATTTCATGAGTGTGGTAATATTTGCATCCTTGCATGATGGGGAAAGTTTGAATATAAAAGAAAAGAGATCAAGTATTTCACAAACCTGACTATTATCAATAAGGGCAAAAAATGTCAAAACTCTGAAATTTGAGAAAGAGGAGACAAAGAGGGAAATAAGTTATAGACCTAATCATGGATGAGAATCAGTCATTTGCAAGAGCCTTATTGAGGGGTGGGCAGGTGGTGCTCTAATTTTTTAAATATATTGAGGTGAGGCAATAGACATCTACGTAAGTATTTTCAAAGTAATTGGAAATATGATTAGGAATAGGTATTATAGGGTGAGGAGATGCAAAAATGTATTCTATGAGAATAGACTTACTAGGACAGAAGAGCAAAGGGTGCGTATATAGACCTCTAGTAGAATAATTGTAGGCAGTCAATAAGATGACACACGGAATCTAAAAGCTGGGAGCAAAAGAGTGATACAAGAAAAAGAAATGTGGTTCTAGAGATTCCAAGGAAGAAAGTCTTAAGAAGAGTTAATTGTCAAATGGTAATGTTAAAAAAGTTTAAAAAAAAAATGTTTATTATATTTAAATTACGGTAAGTATTGAGTGAGAACAAGAAGGGAATTCTAGACCAGGGCACAACACAATAGTAATAGTCTCCTGGAAGTGAAAGGAAAACAATAAAGGGAAATGAAAAATAGAGTGATTGAACAGATTCAAAAATTAATGTGGAATCCTTCACAGCTTTCTAATAAGCCTTTCCTGCCTATAGGACTTCAATTGCCCCTCCGCGTTACTGAGATCCATTTCATATGTAAGTTTCCTAAAGGGAAAAATCCATATTTGGCTAAATTTTTTTAGTCACTTAATAATATCTATGTGCTGCTCATCTATAAAAATGTTTTTAGATAAATGGTGACAATATTTGATCCACAATGAGTTTAATCTAAATTGGGCTTTAGCTTTGGATCTGTTCTTACCTGCTGTGTGAGCATCCTTAGGTTGAAGGATCCTATTCCCCATCAGTGACATCAACAATGTCCTAGAGATGACAGCTCTATATAGATCTGGCATCTTTGTTGCACCCCAGCCATAACTTAGTATATTAAGAGTGGAGTGGCTAATTCAAGACCATCCAAATTTAGAGGGTGCATTGGTTAATTTAATGTGTCAGTTGTACTGCATCTGTAGATGCCCAGATATTTGCTTAAACACTATTTCTGGGTGTGTCTGTGAGGGTGTTTCCAGACAAGATTAACATTAGCATCTGTTAAACTCAGTATAATCTGTTTTACTCCCCAATGTAGATGGGCACCATCTAATCTGTTAAGGACCTGAATAGAACAAAAGGCAGAGGAAGGGAGAATTCGCCCCTTCTGCCTCAGGGCCTGAGCTGTGAAATCACTCTTTTCTTGCAGTCAGCTCACCTGGTTCTCAGGCCTTCAAACTTAGAACTGCACCACTGATTTTCCTGGGTCTCCAGCCTACAGACAGTAGACTGGGATTTCTCAGCCTCCATAATCACGAGTCAATTCCTCATTATATACATGGAAGGATGGATAAAGAAAGAAGTCTTGGTGAGAAGATGACAGGAAATAAGAGACCGCAGAAGCACCAGGGAGAGAGACCATGTTTTCGGGAAAGGGGTTGTAAAACAAGTAGCTCCAAAATGCTGTCTTGGTTACTATTCCAATCTCCACCCAAGTAATGTGCTTCTTCCCAAGAACAAGACATCTTGGTTCAAGAGTCCTTTGAGAAATCTTGGCTCCTTACAATCAACTAACACCTCTGGAGATGAAATGGCTACATTGGACTACCATTTCCTGAACCTCCAAGAGTCTTGTGTCACATTCAGAATGGCTACCATAGCCAGGGTCCTATATTTTCCTTAATATTTTCTTTAAAATTCCTTACTTTTGCACTTTTATTATGGCTTTATCTTAAACAATGAGAGTCAAAGCTTTGTTTTAGTATGCCATCATATTTTTCTAGTATGTTAAAGACGCAATTATCAAAACAAAGACTATCCCATGTCCTTGTTTAATGTAAGACTAATTACATAATTATTAATATAATTTTGGGCCTCTTTCAGTTTGAAAATAATCTAGGAATTGATCATGGATGATTGCAGTGAATCATTTTCATAGTTGTTTTGACACTTTGTAGTAACCATGGTGGTGGTTCCTGATTTGCAGGACTGCCTTCTGGAAATAACTGGAGAAAGAGCTCAGACATCCTTTGGTTAATCATGTGAGAACTACCTATACTTCTGCCTTGAAATTCTAATTTTCATTTAATTTTTTAATGGCTTTCATTTTGCTTGCTGATTTGAGGCATTCCAAAATGAACCCTAACATTTTAAAATATTGGAAACACATTAAAAACTAGAAGTAACACAGACAAGAGAGACATTTTATATTTGCATGCATAGGGTGAGCAAATTAGTGCTCCAATGATCAATCTGCAGTAGTTAGAGTTAGCTTTGGAATATTAATGTATGTATTATCAGTATGTGAAAAGTCTCTCTTATTTTTCCTAGGACATATACGGCATACTAAATATTTAAACTCAAGAAGAAAAACTTTCATTTTGAAAGAGCTGAATATCATTGGAAAATTACCTTTTTAGAAAAAAATCACAAATCAATGATTTAAAACAAAAAATAACCCTCTTGTCAAATTCTAGAGTGTAAGAGTGATATAACAGTTTATGAGAAACATTACTTTTGTGACATGAAGCAAATTATTAGTATTATTAAAAAACTATTAAACAACAATGAAATCACTCTATGCAACACATGGTTCCCTGTTCAACAATCATTTTCAGGTAAATTTTAAGAATTAGAGAAAACACGTTTGCCAAATGAAAGGTAGAGAATCTAATTTTCACAGATTTCTAAATCTAATCTTCTAGGAGGAAGCAAACAAAATCAGATGTTGTGAAGTAAAGGCTGGTTTTCTTAAATTGTACCCACGAACATAAGAATCAAAGTTTCTAATAGTGCACAGTTTCTACTGCAGGAGGTGGGCATAAAGAGTGGAACGGAGGGATGCAGCGATGATATCTGCATGGAGAAGCATACTGTGCTAATAAGCTGCTGCCCAGAATTAAGAAATCCAGTATCTTTTCATTCCACCAGAATACCTCTCTTTAAACTCAGGAGCTTTTCACTCCTGAAAACCACTAGGACTAGCAGAGGATTCATATTGTCCTAGTTTAGTACTGAAGAATATAAAGTCTGGGGAGTTTTTATCTTCTTTTTCTTCTTCATTTATTTTTGTTAATAAAAAAGGCTCAGCAGAACATTTATTTGGTGTTACCAAACATTACAGAGTTTTGTTCTTAACTATTAGTTTTCTATTTGTGGATATTTCTAAAAACTCATTTTTACAAATGAAGAAAGGATTCCTGTGGAATTCTCATAGCTAAACTAAGATAAATGATGTTTTTCTTAGAGGCTGCCTTAGAGGGAATACCACAGCCAAAACAATAACATCTTGTGACAAGAGCAGTAATAAGAATTTGAAATTTTTACTCTTCTATCCTAAGGCTCAAACTTTAATAGCTATGTAGCTTTGGTAATATGCTACTAATATGAATTACAGTTTTCTTAAAGAAAACAAGATCAGATTAAAGCAAATACAATATTCACATCATATCTATGAGTTAAGAATGCCACTGGGAAAGATTCCCAACTCTGGTTAAAAAATGTGAAAACAAATCCCCATCCAAATAAAATAAAACGGATTTTAACAATTTTTCTCAGCTAATACCTCTAAACAAGAAAATATGCAACTCATAAGTATTTTAAACTGTTAAGCAAGAGGCAAAATTTGCATTTTAATATAATAACAAAATTTATGGGCTATCTTCCAAAGAGACTTTTTTTAACATACATTTCTCACAAAATGTGCATTAATAATGCAATGTGCTAACCAAAAAGCTATTCTAAATATTAATTACACAAGAGTAAAATGAAAATATACCATTCTAAAGATTTAATAGAATCCAATCTGTAAATAAAATTGTGTTGCCTAGCTTTAATTAAGACATTACACACTAATTTTCCTTAGATGCTCATGATCATAATTATCGCATGCATGGATGAGTTCCTGAATTATTTTAACAGAATTTAGTGTGTGTCCTTGTGTCTCTAAGGCCAATAGTGTATGAATTGAAAAAAAAAAAAAAATGAAAGCACCTGTATCAATACCAAAACATAGAAAATTAAATGTAGATAAGATGTACTTTTTAAAATATAGGACTTTTAATTAAATATGCTCAATTATAATTATATAAAATTAATTATGTACTCTACCCTACATATGTACCTCACCACTCTTTGGAAAAAACAAAGAAAGAATTTTGTAAAAATAGAAAAAACAATATTCACTGACCACATTTCTTCTCATCTCTACATATGTGACACATGACTTGCTAATATTTATTGCTACATTCAGCATGTACAGATTTTTATTTCTTTACCATTTCTACTTGTATTTCCTAAAACGTAGTTTTAATAAGATGACATTTAAGGTGATCAAGAACTACTATTGTCAATGTCCTTGACTTTGTAGTTCTATCCCTTTATTCTTTATTGTATCTAACACAGACACCTAGATACAGTTTTCCTACCTTTCTATTAATATTATATCTTACTAAATATTAGATGAGGGGGCTATCTCAGAAATCACTTCGTTTACCCAAATCACTTTACAAATTAGGAACCTGAAGCACCAAGAATTGGACTTGCCCAATTTCCCAGAGCAGCTGAGAGAATCTGGCTTGGACTGGGGTCTCTGAGACCTCCTAACTCCCAGAGCAGCTCACTCTTTACAGTTGTTTCAAAATTTCTCCTGGATTCCCTCAATGCTTTATATTTATTATATTATATTAATTTATTATATTGTATAGTATCATATTATATTATTTTATTTTATTTTAACCTCAATATCTGGCTCACATCATGAATTTCAATGATTCAGTTCTGTGACTGACCCAACAATATTTTCTATCCAGATTCATGTATATGTTTTATTCTTTTTTTATATTAAATATAATTTAATGTCAAATTGGTTTCCATACAACACCCAGTGCTCATCTCAACAGGTGCCCTCCTCAATACCCAAAATCAATACCCACTTTCCCCTCTCCCCCACCCCCATCAACCCTCACTTCTCAGTATTTAAGAGTCTCATGGTTTGCCTCCTTCCCTCTTTGTAACTTCCTTTTTTTCCCCTTTCTCCTCCTCCATAGTCTTCTGTTAAATTTCTCAGGATCCACATAAGAGTGAAAACATGGTATCTGTCTTTCTCTTCCTGGCTTATTTTACTTAGCATAATACTCTCCAGTTCCATCCACGTTGCTACAAAAGGCCACATTTCATTCTTTCTCACTGCCAAGTAGTATTCCATTGCATATATAAACCGCATCTTCTTTATCCATTTGTCAGTTGATGGACATTTAGGCTCTTTCCATAATTTGGCTATTGTTGAAAGTGCTGCTATAAACATTGGGGTACAAGTGCCCCTATGCATCAACAGTCCTGTATTCCTTGGGTCAATTCCTAGCAGTGCTATTGTTGGGCCATAGCTGAGATCTATTTTTAATTTTCTGAGGAACCTCCAAAGGGTTTTCCAGAGTGGCTGCACCAGTTTGCATTCCCACCAACCGTGCAAAAGGGTTCCCATTTCTCCACATCCTTACTAGCATCTATAGTCTCCTGATTTGTTCATTTTGGCCACTCTGACTGGCCTGAGGTGGTATCTCAGTGTGGTTTTGATTTGCATTTCCCTGATGAGGAGTGACGTTGAGCATCTTTTCATGTGCCTGTTGGCCATCTGGATGTCTTCTTTAGAGAAGTGTCTATTCATGTCTTCTGCCCATTTCTTCACTGAATTATTTGTTTTTCAGGTGTGGAGTTTGGTGAGGTCTTTATAGATTTTGGGTACTAGCCCTTTATCCAATATGTCATTTGCAAATATCTTTTCCCATTCCGTTGGTTGTCTTTTAGTTTTGTTGATTGTTTCCTTTGCAGTGCAGAAGCTTTTTATCTTGATGAGGTCCCAATAGTTCATTTTCACTTTTAATTCCCTTGCCTTTGGAGCTGTGTTGAGTAAGAAATTGCTGTAGCTGAGGTCAGAGAGTCTTTTTCCTGGTTTCTCCTCTAGGGTTTTGACTGTTTCCTGTCTCACATTCAGGTCCTTCTTCCATGAAGCCAGCATTACATTGAATCCCAAACCAGACAGAGACCCAGCAAAAAAAAAGAACTACAGGCCAATATACCTGATGAATATGGATGCCAAAATGCTCAACAAGATAGCAAATCGTATTCAACAGCATATAAAAAGAATTATTAACCATGATCAAGCGGGATTCATTCCTGGGCTGCAGGGCTGGTTCAATATTCTCAAATCAATCAATGTGATACATCACATTAATAAAAGAAAGGATAAGAATCACATGATCCTGTCAATAGATGCAGAAAAAGCATGTGAAAAAATTCAGCATCCTTTCTTAATAAAAACCCTCGAGAAAGTTGGGATAGAAGGAACATACTTAAACATCATAAAAGCCGTTTATGAAAAGCCCACAGCTAATATCATCCTCAATGGGGAAAAACTGAGACTTTCCTCCTGAGATCAGGAACACAACAGGGATGTCCACTCTCACCACTCTTAGCAATCAGACAACAAAATGAAACCAAAGGCATCAAAATTGGCAAAGAAGAAGTCAAACTTTCACTTTTCACAGATGACATGATACTCTACATGGAATACTCAAAAGATTCCACCAAAAGTCTGATAGAACTGATCCATGAACTCAGCAAAGTCACAGGATACAAAATTAATGCACAAAAATAAGTTGCATTTTTATACACCAATAATGAAGCAACAGAAAGAGAAATAAAGAAACTGATCCCATTTAAAATTGCACCAAAATCATAAAATACCTGGGAATAAACCTAACCAAAAATGTAAAAGACCTGTAGCTGAAAACTATGGAAAGCTTATGAAGGAAATTGAAGATACAAAGAAATGGAAAAACATTCCATGATCATGGATTAGAAGAATAAACATTGTTAACATGTCAATACTACCCAAAGCAATCTACACATTCAATGCAATCCCAATCAAAATTGCACCGGCATTCTTCTCAAAGGTAGAACAAGCAATCCTAAAATTTGTATGGAACCACAAAAGACCCTGAATAGCCAAAGTAATATTGAAGAAGAAAACCAAAGCGGGAGGCATCACAATCCCAGACTTTAGCCTCTACTACAAAGCTGCAATCATCAATATAGTATGGTATTGGCACAAAAACAGACACATAGACCAATGGAATAGAATAGAGAACCCAGAATTGGACCCACAAATGTATGACCAACTAATCTTTGACAAAGCAGGAAAGAACATCCAATGGAAAAAAAGTCTCTTTAACAAATGGTGCTGGGAGAACTGGACAGCAACATGCAGAAGAATGAAACTAGACCACTTTCTTAAACCATTCACAAAAATAAACTCAAAATGATTTATTCTTTTAAATAACTTTTTTTTCCCTGTGAGAAATCTAAAACTAGATGCTCAAGAGTGGAAAGAACATGACCATGAGAGAGCAATTAACATTTTCTCCATTGCCTTCCTCATTCATTGTCTTCATCCTAACAGGCAAGGGATCTCGGAGTGTATTAATGCATTTCTGCACTTTATACAGAAATGCATTAGGCTACCAGAGTAAGTAAGGTGCTTCATTGCGTATCCACCTTTCCACTCTTTCATAACCGCCACTCTCCTAGACCATGGATGTGTCTCTTCACATCCAGCCCCCTGTGCTTTCCTTTCAGTTGGCTTTCTTTCCTGAGCTGTAGAACCACGTAGCCATGGCTCAGTGTGATTCCTAGTTTCTTCTTCTTCTTCCATTAACCACACCAAACCCTCTTATATTTATAAATAAAGGACATTGAAATTTCCATAAAATTAATATCAGTAAACCTTGTTTTCTGCCCTCTGAAATAAATAGGTGTATAGTTCAAACTGGGTGAGAGTGAAGTTATATAAACCTATCAACTGGTCATTAATTAGGATCAATTTAATATAAAAGTGAATGTAGAGTCCTTATTGGGATATGGGTGTTAGGCAAAGTTGGAAGTGTCTTTATAAACATGATCCATGCATTTCTAGAATTTATTTTTATTTTTTTAATATTAAATTTATTGTCAAATTGGTTTCCATACCACACCCAGTGCTCATCCCAATAGGTGCCCTCCTCAATGCCCATTACCCACCCTCACCTCCCTCCCACCCCCCTCAACCCTCAGTTTAGTCTCAGTTTTTAAGAGTCTCTTATGGTTTGGTTCTCTCCCTCTCTAACTTTTTTTTTTCCTTCCCCTTCCCCATGGTCTTCTGTTAAGTTTCTCAGGATCCACATAAGAGTGAAAACATATGGTATTTGTCTTTCTCTGTATGACTTATTTCACTTAACATAATACTCTCCAGTTCTATCCACATTGCTACAAAAGGCCTACAAAGGTCTTTCACATAGACCAATGGAATAGAATAGAAACAAATGGAATAGAATTAGACCCACAAAACTATGGCCAACTAATCTTTGACAAAGCAGGAAAGAATATCCATTGGAAAAAAGACAGTCTCTTTAACAAATGGTGCTGGGAGAGCTGGACAGCAACGTGCAGAAATATGAAACTAGACCACTTTCTTACACCATTCACAAAAATAAACTCAAAATAGATTTTATAAGACTGAGCACGTAGGTGGCATAGCTGTTGACATCAATTGAGGTTTTTTGTTGTTGTTTTTTTCAGTACCAGAGTTTTGCTCTCATTAGAAAATGCCAGACTGACTAGCATGCATCCAAACTATAAGTTAGTAATAGAGAGATAACCAAATTATTAAACACAAATAAAAGGGAACAGGCCCAGAAATAAATTTATAGTGTCAGACTTGTGAGAATAAAGCCACATTCCTATGTGATAAATGCCATTTTAACATATAGATGGCTTTATAGTGATAATAGGTACAACTGCTTGAATAAAACAAGTAGGAAAAGACAGAAGTTCTATCATAACAAAAATAAAGAGTATAAAAAATATAGTTTGAAATAAATTTAGTTGTTGTGGTGAACTAAATTTCCAAATGTGGATTTTCAATTTTTAGATCTGACGCCAAAACGGGAAGATATCCAACAGCCTAGTACTTAAAGGATTTGATTATAGGACACAGTTGTTATTAAATGTCATATTCTTATCATACATGCTTATACCAGAGAGATCACCAAGAACAGAATAAAAATAAACAAGAAACAAAACCACATAGACCTGTTGCTGAAACAAGCATGCTATATTCCATGAGGTAATAATCAATTTGAAAAGCAACACTAAATTCCATCTGCAAAGCCAGTGCAAGTCACTGGGAGATATAAAGTTGTATCCCTACTTTCAACACTCTGTGTTCAGTAAACTATGTCATGTAAACAACTCCCTATAGTACAAAGCATAGTGAAACAATTGCTTACCTGGGGTAAAAGAATGTACATGAGTGCTCATGGAAAAAAGAAGTGCAGAATGCACAGGGAAGGGTAGGGGCCATCAGGAAAGCACCAAGGAGATTCTAACACTACCACTAAGTTTTATAGGATGCAAAGGATGTCAAAACTAGAAGAGTGGAGCTGATTGTCAACTGTAAGGCAACAGTAATTTCAAACTGCTCTTGCCCCAACCTAAACCCTTTATGACCTCATATCCTTCCATCAAAATGCTTTTTGAATAGTCATCATGATTACAATAAATGGCGTCTACCAAATGCCAAAGTTAGAAAAACCTTTCTTCAGACATAAAAATTCATCACTAAATCCAATCAATTCCACTTTCTAAAACAAATCCATCCATCCATCTCTCACTATTCTTACTTAGTCAAGTTTGGACTGCTACCCTAGCTTTTAAGTGGTCTGCCTGCATTCTTTTTTGCCCTTTCTTATCTACTCCACACAAAAGAAATACCATAAAATGAAAGGCAAACAATGTGATGTCCATACTTAAAATCCTTCGGTGCCTTCCTATTTGACTTTGAATGAATCAAATTTCCATAAAGTGGACTAGCTGTTCTGATCCTTCTCTGCATTCTAACATGATTTCTCACCATTGTCCCCATAGATCATGCTGGTCCAAATAAACTTGGCTTTCTTTCTTTCAGTTTCTTGAAAGAAACTTTCTTTCTGATTGAGTTCCTCCTCATCTTAGGACTTTTAACACTTGATGGGATTTTAGCACTGGGAATACTTTTTTTCCCTATCTCTTTCCCTGACTATAGCCCCCTCACTCTTGATACTATAACTGTATTTTCTCAGGAAGTCCTAGAACCAATAAAATTTAAGTCATTATCCTACTTTTTCATTACATACAACACATTTTTTTTTCTTTCATAGCAATATATATTTAGAGTATACATTTATTTGTATATTTGATTCATCACTGTTTTTCAATATTACTATATTATAAAAATTATGTCTTTTTCTATAATTGCTTCCCTAGCACTTAATACAATACTTAAGAATATCTGAAGAATGAAGGAATAAATAGATTAATAAACATTAATGTATTTACCTCTGAGATATCTACATATATCTTGTTCATTGACAGATAAGTCTTGTTGGGGAATATTCACAGGATTCAATCTTAGAGAAGCAACTTGAAGGATTCGAGAAATGCACCCAATCAGAGGCCATAAGGACCATAATACTAGCTTCCTCATTTTCTCCACTCAAAAATAACACCCTGTCCCATCAGATAATTGGTGGAAACTAGAAAATAGGATAGTTTACCAGCCCTGTGGTAGATGATTTTTAAAAGTGAGAGTAGAAAGATACCTTGTACATTAACTAGAATATACTTCCTTCATCACTAAAGACCTCCTGCAGATAGGAATAATAGTATCTATTACTCAGGACTGGCTGCACAAGCATCCAATTAGCACTCTGACACAGAGTCCCATACTCAGGAGAGCCTTCTAGAGTTAGTGCTCTATAGATGCCATTTTGAAATTCCTTATACTGTTACCTTTGAATTTGTATTTTGCAAGTGAAGTCTGATAGGATAAAACTATGTGCAAGAGGCTTGGAGACTTGGTTCATATGCAGTGCTGACTACAGCCACCTCCCTTGGAGGAGTTACTGGTCACTCAGCCTGTTCACCCTCAGAGTTCCAGGCCCCACCTAGCACCCTTCCCAGTTCCTAATCAGCAACCAATGTCACTTTCTGCACCATCAAGAATATATTTTTTATTTCCTTGATGAAAATTCTTTAAGTCACAATGATGTTGTTTTTGCCTTTTTTTATTTTTATGAAAACAATCATTCTCCAGTTTGGTGTGCAGTTGAATAAATCCATTAGAAGTTTCTACTGACGAAAAAACACAACTGGCAATGCTTAGTTGAAGAATCTCAATCATCCAGTTAGTAATATCCCACTGTTATTGCCAAATAGTTTTATTTGGTTACAAAAAATGATATTTATACATCAAGTGAATTTAATTATATTAATAATTTTTTTATATTTTCTAGTCTTAAAATTTCTATTTTTAAGTATTATATGAATATTTCATTTTTTATTATAATAGAAGTAAATTTTATGGGAATAAATGTCAGTTATAGAACAGTTATGCATACAAAGTAAACTACTGGTATTTTGACCATGGTGAGTGCTGCTTTTGCAGCCTGGAGATAAGTACAGTATCTTAATTCTCAGGGTATCATCTTCATCCTTCTCTTCAGTCAAGTCTATGTGAATGATTTCCCATCCTATGAATTCTCCACACAACTCTGGTTTTCTTTTATTCTCTATGTTGAGAAATTCTTCCTTCCTCATCATTTCATTCCCTATCACTATTTATCATATTTGTCAATTAACATACTTGCCTTTAACTTCCCAATTGTCCCCTGGTAAGATTTAGAAAGCATGGGGCAGGGGGTTGGGGGAAGGGGAGGGGAAAGAGAGAGAAATCCAAACTTTCAAAAGTAAAGCAAGAATTAAAATCTGAGTAATATTCATTTTGTATAACTTTTGTCACTAATCTCCTTTATCAGGTTGGATTTTTAATATTTTACTAATTAAATTACTCTTAATTTTTATAAATGGCAACAAAGTTTAGTAAAGAAGGAAGACCAAATTCTAGTCCTGCCTCTGCTACACCTATGTTGTATGAATTTGGATAAAACACTTAACCTCTCTGGTCCTATTTATTCATTGTAAAATAAAGGAACAGAACCTGCTGATCTCTAAAATTTCTTGCAGCTCAAAAATAATTTGGCTTTCAAACAGCTACTAATCAAATTAGTCTTTCCTGATATTTCCTTCTTAGTATATTATGCAGCATCTCAATAGGCACTGCCACTTGCGGAGGAAGTGCATGGGCTCTTCAAGCAGAGGGAACCGCACGCAAATGGGAACCTGTACATACTATCTGAGTGAAGTAAGGGATTTTAGGTCTCTCGAAAACTCATTTCCTATTTCATAAACAGAGAATTACAATAGCATCTCACAAATTTATCATGAGGATTAAATAAAAATAATTTCCTTACCCCAGTTATGAATCACAAAATAAAATTTTAATAAATATTGCTCTCATATTTCCTCTTCTTCCTTAACCCAGTAAACAGAAAAACCAAATAGATGACCTAAATGGGAATACAAGACAAGTGTTTAGTTTTTTCATTTATGGTCTAAAATGTTCAGCAAGAAAACAAAGAAATCTGGTCATTTTGAAGAGAAAGCTTTCCTCTGAAAAGGCAGAAAATAAAGACATTTCAAAAAGTAAAAAATCAATTGGATCCACCAGAGAGAGAGAATAGTGATACTTTAACAAGGGTACATTATAGAATCAAACTACCCAGATAAGACTTCCACTTCACTGTTTACCAACTGGGTGAACTTGGATGAACTATGTAGTAGATCTATTCCTCAGCTTCTACATCTGTAAAGTGAATTAAGGGTCTCCTCTTATACATATGAGAGGATGTAGAAAGCACTCATCATATAGTAAGAATTTTTATTACTGAAAGAAGAGGCAAAAAAAGTTGTTTTGTAAAAAAATGAATTATACTTTTGGAGAAGAAATTATTACATAGTAATTTTATTACAAATGGGGAAAAGATAGTATTGTATTAACTCCACATTTTCTGTGATTGACCAAGAAAGGGAAATTTAATGACTGGTGAATATAACAACAAGAAACTTGAGGCCTCCCTGAAATAAAGTACTTTACTTCCTGGAAAAGAAATGGTTTTTTTGGGATTCACTTTTGTTTTGTCAAGTTAATTTGTTTTATGGAGTATGTAGAAAGGAATCTTTATTATTAGTGATTCTATATTCGCAAATTTGCCTACTCAGTAAAAATTTTTGTGACCTTCAAATCAAAACTCAGTGCTTTCATGGTTTCCTGGAGATTCTCAGTAAAAAATTTAAATCACACAACCCACACTCTCCTAGGTGAACAAGGTCAGCAAGATAACACTTTACCTGCTTATTCAGTTCTGAAACTATAAACAAATGTTCTTTTCGTAAACTTTATAGTGCCACACTTATGACATTGTTTTGTTTTTTGTTGGTAATTTCACTGTTATAAATAGATCAATTTCAGCCTCCAGACATAGTAAGTACTGGCTAGTGTTCCTCCTATATGCAAGAAGGCTGTGGTGTGCCTTATGGAGAAAATGTGTGTGTCAGATAACCTTCAACTAGGCATGAGCTATAGTGCCACTGACAGTTCGTTCAATGTTAACAAATCAGTAATATATTTTAAATAAGATATCTTTAAATAGAAGCACCCATAAACAAGATTATATATTGATCCATTGATGAAAATGTTGCGACCAGAGACTCTCAGGAACATAGCCCAGGATTTCTCCTAGGAGCAATAGTTCAGTATTCACTAATTCAGTATTCACAGCAACTTCATAGAACATAACTACTGTGGATACGGAGAATTGACTGTATAGGCATTCTTATACAAAGTTAATAGAAATTTAAGATGTAAAACCTTTCTTGTGGAAAAGAAAGTCCTAATGTCAACAAAGCTTTCACCCTTAATATAAGGACATAATGAGGATGTGTTCCCAATTTGTGTGTGTGTGTGTGTGTGTGTGTGTGTGTGTTTATGTATATACACACACACACACACATATATGGATAGTTATAGATACAGATATAGCTATAGATATAGCTATAGCTATAGCTATAGATATAGATATAGATATAGATACAGATATAGATACAGATACAGATATAGATCCATCCATCATGGAATAGTTCATAACGGCTAAGAAAGTAGAACCGACTTATAATAAATGCATGGGTAAATGAACCATACAGTGAAATACTATGCCACCATAATTTAGCTTCAAATTAGAAAGCTAAGGGAGCATAACATATGCTCCTCAAATTCCTAAATTACAGTAGAAAGGTTTAAAAAATTAATCAGTATCATCACTAAGTATAGAAAACAGCACCATCAGGGAACGAGAAATTTGTATAAGTTTTTGGAAGGTGAAATATGAAAAGGGAAATATTGTAATATTGAAAGAGAAGCCATAGCAGAGGAAATGCTGTGCAAAATATATGAGATGCTTCAAAATCAGAGTCCACAGACCCAGAAAGCAGGCAAGCTGACATAAATAAATTAATAAATAAGAAAATAAAATGGAATAAATCTCAGAACTTTAAAAAGACGTAGAAAAAACAATTTAAGAGACATGGAGAACCTACTCAAAAAGGTCAACATATATGTTATATGTATATATATGTTCTACAAAGTGGAAAGAGAAAAAAAAACAAGAAAAAATCAGAGCAATAATAGAAGGAAAGTTTCTTATATGTAAGAAAAGTATTTAGGGGTGCCTGGGTGACTCAGTCAGTTAGGCATCTGACTGGCTCAGGTCATGATCTCGCAGTACATGAATTTGAGTCCCGCATATGGCTTCGCACTGGCAGTGTGGAGCCTGCTGTGATTCTCTCTCTCCCTCTCTTTCTGCCCCTCTCTGCCTCTCTCTCTCTCTCAAAATTAATAAATAAAACTTAAAAAAAAAGAAAATCTATTTATCCTGAGATTAGAATCTAAAATCCTTGAGTATAATTAATATAAAGGTCCGTCCACATCTAGACACATATAGTTATGACATTTCAGAACTATAAAGAAAAAGGGAAAAATTAAATTGTCCCAAACTAACAAAAACAGGTCCTTTTCCAAGATGGAAATCCAATTGAACTTAGACATTTTATCATTTCTTATCACTTTAGTTGCATACTTAGGTGACCACTCACCTACGTTTTCCAAGAACAACTCCTGCTTACCTCTATTGATCTAAAAAACTATTAATAGTGTCCTCTTTCACTCTCAAATATCCTGGTTTAAATGACAAATATGATCATCCTATGTATGGTGGGCAGAATTATCCCCCCCCCACAAAAGATGTCCAATCAAAATTCCCAAAACCTGTTAATATGTTACCTTGGTTGGCAAAGGCAAATGGCAGATGTGATTAAGTTAATAATCTTGAAATGAGGAGATAATCCTGGAGTACTTGGGTGAGCCCAGTATAATCACAAGATTCCTGTAAAAAGGAGGCTGACGTGTTAGTGGTGGAGATGTGACAACAGAAGCAGAGGGAGAAAAGGCAATATGATGAGGGGCTATGAGTCAAGGAATGAGGAGAGCTCTAAAAACTCTAAGGCAAGGAAACAGATTCTTCTTTAAAGCCTCCAAAAGAAACTGGCCCTGCCAACACCTCGATTTACTAGCCCACTGAGATTGATTTTAGACTTCTGACTTCTAGAAATATAATATAATAAATTTTTATTGTTTTCAACTACTAAGCTTGAAGTAATTTGTTATGGTGACAATAGAACACTGATACATGATGCATACCATAAATAGAATTTAATTTACTATTTTTTTCCATTACCATAATGTCATGAACCTTTTCTTATGCCATTAAAAATTTTTGTACACACGATTTTTATAACTCATACGGTAGTTTATCAAATGTATGAACCATTATCCTCATCTTCTGATATACATTTTTTTAACGTTTATTCATTTTTGAGAGACAGAGCGGGGGAGGGGCAGAGAGACGGGGAGACACAGAATCTGAACCAGGCTCCAGGCTCTGAGCTGTCAGCACAGAGCCCAACGTAGGGCTCGAACCCACGAACCACAAGACTATGACCTGAGCAGAAGTTGGTGCTTAACCGACTGAGCCACCCAGGCGCCCCTGAACTGTTATCCTCTTAACCAACTCTGTATTTTTAGGCATTTTGATTGTTGTTTGATTTTATTTAAGAAACAAAAATAATTCATAGTACATTTTCATTAATAAGTACGTGTCAGAATGTTTTAATGTTTCTTATGGTAGATTGTCAGAATGCAGTTGTAAGGTCAAACAGGATGAATGTTTTTATGATTTTTCGTACATACATTATCAAATTACTTTCCATAAAAATTTAGTAATCTCAATGCAAAAGTGTTTGACAGCACCAATTTCACTAGGTTTAAAATGTTAAAAAGCCTTGATCTCATTTAAAAAACTTATGACCTAATTTTACATATGAAATGCATCAGTTTAATGTACTTCGGTTACTATCTTTAAACATTGCTTAGTGTTTAACATATTTGAAAAGCACAGATTGTTGAATGCTATCTTGTGGATAATTTTAACATTTTCGCATATATCTAAATTGAGCCTATGTATAAAAACTTAAGGCCATACTTGACAAAAATTACAGGAGCAATAGTCATAGTATACAGGAAGAATTAAGAACTCACTATAAAATTTTCTTTTTGTATTCTAAAAATATGTATGCATAACTGCCTGCTTGGGGACTGGAAAGTGGGGGGTGGGTAGCTGCTACTAGTTTAAGAGTCGAAATTGACTAAAATTAAGTGCAACTTATCTTCTAAGCCTAGAAGCTGCAAGTCTTCAATAGACTCTAGACTGTCAAAAAAGTTACCTTAGACAGTTTCTGCCAGTGCAGTTGTTGTATACATGGGGACACAGATTCATGGTGCTTCCTATTCCACTATCTTCCCAGAATCATGCTGTCATTCATGCTTGAACTCATCTACACTATAGATTGTACAACCTGTTAAAATATTCAGTTCTATTATTTTATTCTTCATTTTCAAACCCTCCCTAGCATTCAGCAACTCATAATATGTTATACTTATTTGATGCTATTTTGTAATATTTCTTGTATTTGTTAATTTATTATCTGTACATTGTGTACCAAACTACAAGCTCCTTAAGAAAAATAATAATTGTTACTGAATTCCATGAAACTAACATAAAAATATTAAATTGCCCTAAATATTGTCTTCAAACTTCAAATGATGCCTCCTTATTTAGTATTTGATATATGGGTAAGCATATCTTCAATCATTATATTCCTATTCAATATAGCAAAGATTTTAACTGTACTGTTAACTAACACTTACTTTCTTTCGCTATTGAAACAGCAACCAAAATCCCTAATCCAGTGTCTTTGAGACTGCATGCTGTGGACTCTGCTAGCCACTGTAGTTTCACGTTTCACTCTTTTCCCTTTTGGTCTTTTGCTCTTTTCCATACTGGCTTTCTTTTAGATCCTGGAATATTCTGTGCTTCTCTATATGGCCTTTCAGGTCTTTCATAGTTTTACCCTTTTGTTAGTGGAGGTCTTAAGCTCCCACTCTTGACACCTACAAATTATGAACTGCTACTCATACATCAGATCTCAGTTCTATATTTAATCTTGTAATGATTCATGTCTATTTTCCTACCCATACCTCACCAATTCTGTAAAGTTGATGAGTGAACAGAGGATCTGATTTGTGCATCACTGAACGTAGCACAGATACAGATAGATGATAGATATATAGATATAGATAAAGAGATATAGATCTAATATGAATATCTATATGATTTATAATTCCTGGAAAAATAACCCAAAGTAACACATAATAACCATAACCATTAAGTTTATAAAACAATAGCACCATTTTTAACAAGAAGGAGGAAAGATGGTATATATCCTCATATGAAAATCAAGTTCTCCTGGGTAATAACAATGTAGGTTAATTCAGGAATTATTATCTGTATTTTATTCACTGACAACTGCACATAAATAACACACTATTTCCCACAAAGTAGAATATGTTAAAGATTTTAATTAATCAGTATTATCCTTCAGGGAAAAATAATTACATTGCGATTAAAATGTCATTGTTTTTTAAAATGGCCTTTCAAAAAAAAGGCAAAATTGAATGATGAAGGATATTTTTGGATTAAAGCGTGATTATAACATAATCCTACATTTGACGTTAGGTCTTCAAAACGCATTGTTTTTAAATTAAAAAAAAAACCAGAATATTGTATTTTCACACATTGGGGCCATTAAATATTGATACATTTAGAATTGAAAATAAAGTGAGGTATGATGGAGAAATACAATGAGTTTATTTCTAGAGTTATGTTCATGCTAGAGAAAGACAAATATTTGGATATATCTGTCAAAGTAAAGGTGGATCTTAATTAAAATATATACATTACAATAATTATTGGAACATACATTTCTTTTCAGTTTTTATCCAATCAGAAAAACATTCTATCAGTGAATAAGCAATCTATAATGTCATTGAGAATCAAGGGAAATATTTATTGACATCTACAAAGACTTTCATTTAAAGTCTATTGAGGTGGGGCGCCTGGGTGGCGGAGTCGGTTAAGCATCCGACTTCAACTCAGGTCATAATCTCGCGGTTTGTGAGTTCCAGCCCCTCGTCGTGCTGTGCTGACTGCTGACAGCTCAGAGCCTGGAACCTGCTTTGGATTCTGTGACTCCTCCTCTCTCTGCCCCTCTCATGCTGTCTCTCAATAATAAATAAACATTAAAAAACATTTTTAAAAAATAAAGTCTATTGAGGCATATTCTGCAAAGACTTTCCAACTTTCATTTTCATAATTAGGTAATCTGTATGGACATATTTTGAAAAAATATTTTGAACATATATTGAAACATATATTGAAAATAGGAAGTTGTGTGTAATATTACACAAACACAATGGCCAAACACTGACTAGAGACCTACCACCATCATGAACCAAAACCACTTACACACATACACACATACATAAATACATACATATAGAATCAAAAAATTACTTCTTAGGAACCTTGAATAGTCCACTTTGGTTTTCGATACTCATAGTACCATTTTTAGTTTTATCATTCAGGGGGAATCTAAAAGTAAAGATATCTGGTATCTGGGGTATTTTAAAAGATGTTCCTATATTTTAAAACTCTGATAATAAGAATATTTTACAATCACAAAAGTTTTGTTTTAACACAAAATGTTTTATCTTTATCATGTTCATTAATGCAGTATCCCTTATCTAAATGTTTATCAGTGAACCCATTCAATCAGTTAGTCAGTTTTTTTGTTTTTTAAATTAAGATTACTAGGTTCCAATCTTAATACTGCTGAATCAGAATATCTGGGAGGGACGTCAGAAAATACTTTCTAATGGGTTCTGTGGTGTTTCTCACATACTTTAATACTTGAGAACAACTGCTTTCAAACATAAGGGATATAGCAAAATAAATTTGTAAATTCAATAAATACATTAAAGGATGCATAAAAATAGTACAGAAAAATTTTTAAACGTCATTTAAAACATGCTCTAATCACACAAGAGTGGCGCTTAGTGCTGTTTCTCATAAAAAAAAAAAAATACTCCAGCTCTCTCCCACTCTTCATCAGCTTTCTAGAGCAGTAGCAGATAACAGTAGTTCAACACCAGGCTCACAGAAAGCTATGTGCATTTCATCCAGCTCTGCCACCCACTCACTACTTAACTTTCCCTACCTCAGTTGCAATGGACAGGATATTGCAATGAATAGGATAGGATGTTGCAATGAACACCTTGTAAATTAGTACATACACAGAGATTGCAACAGTGCCCACCCTATGATGCCTGGCTCATTAAATGTTGGCTCTTTGTGGCACAGAAATAAACAAGATAGATGTTCCTGCTGCTTGTGGATTGCAGCCAGATATTTCATCACATACGTGAATGTGTGATGAGGTCTACACAGAAATACATGAAAGAAGCCTGATCTTCTTTGGAGGAGCTGGGAGAGAAGGGGGACTGCTCATGAAGAAACTAAGAAACTTACACCAAAAGGAGGGGATTACTGAGGAGGATGTTCTGGGCACATGTATCTTGAGCAAGTGAAAGTGGTAGCCTATGGGCCAGAGAGAGGAGAAGAGTGCTCAAGATTAGATTGGATAAATGGTCTTCCAAGATTCTAATTCAGGAAAAAGACAAAGGGCAAAGGATTTTCTCCTGGTGAATTGGGGCCTTTTTAATCAGGAAAGAAACAGCTTTTCGTGGCCAGAATTATTTTCCATGAGTAGCCCTAGATGTAAGGAACCCAGGGAAACCCATAATTTAGCTTTCCTCTCTGTAAAGTAATGAAAGACAAAGGAGAAAGGAACTGTGTATGCTTTCTGAGTAGGTAATTCACATGGTACAACACATTTTTCTTTTCTAAAAAAAAAAAAAAAAATCATAGAAGTTCCAGGTGAGAAGACTCATTCTTGATCTTTATCAATACTGAAACTTCTAACTCTTCCTCTGTTTCCTTCCCTTCTGAAATATTTACAGAGAAGCTACTATGAACATAGGTCCATATCTTTTCTCTGTTTACAAAGATTAGATTGTGACAGGAAATCATTCAAAAGAGGAACTTGGGTTTTAAGAGGAGATTGAGGATTACAAACTTCTAGGATCATTGTCTTCCTTTTGGTAAAGATTTTCCCAAGGAAAAGATTTCAAGACTCTGAAACAAATAACTCAGTGCGAACATGCTACCAAAAGGACTTTGACAGTTATTAAAAGCACCCAAAGCTTTGTACAAAGGCAAAACATTAAAAAGAGCAACTTTTGTATGCCACTTCAAATTCTCGAAGCTATCATATACATAGTCAAATATTCAGTATCACTGTAAAACACTGTGAAATAACAATGTAACTAATACTCAGTGAGCACTTATTTTCTGTCAAACACCATGCTAAGATTTCAAATATATTACCTCATTTAATCCCCTGTAAAGTGGATTTACACAAAAGACTGGAGGGAGAGAGAAATTAAATAACTTGACCAAGGTCACCACTCAGAAGTGGTTAAACTGGTATTTAAATCTTTGAAGTATGACTATGGAGTTTGCATCTTTTAAAAAAAAATGGGGCACCTGGGTGGCTCAGTAAGCTAAGCATCAGACCCTTGATGTTGCCTCAGGTCATCATTTCACAGTCCTGAGATCAAGCCCTGTGTCTAGCTCTGTGCTGGGTGTGGATCTCTCTCTGTGCTTAAGGTCTCTCTCTCTTCTTCTCCCTGCACCCCTCCCCTACTCACGCAGGAGCATGTGCATGTGCTCTCTCTCTCTCTCTCTCAAAAACAAAAACAAACAAAAACACCTCAATGTAGTTAGGATTTTGCAATGTTGTTTTAAAATATATATATTTGTGCATGTTTACAAATTCAACCAGTTACAAAATATATTCAATAATGCACTTGTACTTATCATTTTATAGAATCAATTAGTGCATTAACATGGAAAAAACATGATATAGAAATGGCAAACATAAACCAAACAAACTCTATTTTATAGCCTTGGTAAAGAAACTACATAGTTCTTGGAAAAGAAACTGCATAGGTCATTAAAATATCTTAAATATTTGAGAGAATTCTATTGTGTCAAGTACTGGGGAATTTCAGTAAAATGATAAAAAGGGAGTTGGAGAACATGAATATTCCATTGATGTCAAGATCTAAAGAAACAAAAAGTCCAGACAGGCATGGAATAAGTCTTATTTAAATCTAATTTTAAGTAGTATCTGCCACTTATTTGGTTTCATATGGAACAGACACCTTCTGAGATTTCAGACTCTACATGAACTATTCAAAGTTCTTTTTAACATGTACATTTAAAATACAAATTCCTGGGGCGCCTGGTTTGTTCAGTTGGTTAAGCATCTAATTTCCACTCAGGTCATGATCTTGAGGTTCATGAGTTCGAGCCTGGTGTTGGACAATGTGCTGACAGCTCAGAGCCTGGAGCCTGCTTCAGATTCTGTGTTTCCTTCTCTTTCTGCTCCTCCCCCGCTCTCTGCCTCTCTCTCTCTCTATCAAAAATAAATAAACATTAATTTTTTTTTTATTTTAAAAATGGGCCACCTGGGTGGCTCAGTCAGTTAAGCGTCTGACTTCTGCTTAGGTCATGATCTCACAGCTTGTGGGTTCAAGCCCTGCATAGGGCTCTGTGCTGGTAGCACACAGCCTGAAGCCTGCTTCAGATTCTGTGTCTCTGTCTCTCTCTGCCCCACCCCTGCTCACTCTTTCTCTCTCAAAAATAAAATAAACATTAAAAAATAATAAAAAAAATAAAAAAATAAAAAAATACAAATTCCTAAAATTAAACTGTCAATTTTTACAGCAATATAAGATACTGAGATTCTCCAGATAATTGAATATTTTTGTTACAAATAGAATTTGCTAAGTTGTAAATGACCTGTAATCAAACTAGTTCCTATATAATCCATGTAGGCTCTCCATTTACTGAGTGAAGCCACAGATATGAGGGCCTAGTTTCTTTTCTTGCATGCTGGGCAAACAAAACGGAAATGGTATATATGAACATGTATGAACACAAATACATCACAAAGCCTGGCTCCTTTAATGTTCAGAGAAGCAAAATGCTATACAAATCTGTCCAATAAATCATTCAAGTGAGAATAAAAATGGCATATAACCAAACAATCAATACTTGCATAAAAACAACAGAATGTGCTTTTGAACAATGTATCTTTTCTTAAATATATCCAGTCTAGTCTATGATAGCATATTAGGACTGGGAAGAAAGTTTACAATATCCAAGATATTTTACTTTGAATGAATACTACTAGGTATTAGAAATAAAGAATTGCACAGCCAAAAATACTGTCTCATAACCACATTAATTTTAAAAATTACCACAAATAGTTCATATAAATGCCAAGGCAATTCTACAGGAGCCTCCAAATAATTATTTGTGTATTTTTAAATATGAAGCTAACTTCAACTAATGAAACATCACAACATCATAACATCAACTTACAAAATTGGAACTTGGCTCAGATTCAATTAAATCCTATTTACCCTTCTTACATATGATTAAAGATAAGATGAATTTAACTTTTCATAATTAAATGATATTTTATGAAGCAGGTGATGGTATTTGATCAACCAAGGGGAGCCAACAAGAAATTGATTCAAGTACACATTTTGAGATAAGGCTCATTCCGAATTTGAGTACACTTATGTGACCAGCCTGAGGATAAAGGAAACAGAATATGGCCATTGAGACTGAAGCAACCCCTTTTTAACTGAAAGGGTGATCATGGTCCTAACTTCCAACGGCATATCATACCATCCCCAATATGTCATTTATATCTCTGTATCGAGCAAATTCCCACCCAATGTGACGAGCTTAAATTATGGAGTACTTTGAATATAGATATTTCAGTCTCAGAAACTAAAGTTTTATTCTGTTTTTAGACAACTAAATAATCTAGAATTGGGCCAACACTTCAGGATAACCATTTTACTTTTCTTCTTGCCTTTTATATCCAGCCCAAATGGTTTTAAATAATAACTACTATTTCTGTAACCATTTTTATTGTTGTTGTTTTCTATATGCCAACCAATTTCTGGGATAATGTAACATATATTCATTATATATTTTATATATTGTATATTATATTATATTACATTAGGTAAGATACTCCCTAAAAATACTAAAATTTTCAGGACTAGAGTGTATAAATAAACTAAGATAATACATTCAGGAAATAGAGGAATCAAATTATGAACTCAGATCTGAATCTCACACTCTCAACAACTATGCATTTTATATAGTTATAGATGACATCAGGTAAATGTATTTTATTATGGTGACTACTATATATACGTATATACACCACACATGTAATATGCATTTTACTTATATACATGTGTATATATACACATATAGATGTGTATATATACGCATGTATGTAATATGTATTATATATTATTACATTCATACTGTATGTTATATATAACCTCTATTGTTGATGTTATATATCATTATTGTATTTAGTATATATTGTTAGGTTAAATGTGTTTTGTCAGTTTGGGACTATTTGGGGGGTGGGATATCTTCAAATCTTAATTTTGCCACATTTTTATTTCTCCTTTTCTTGGGGATACACCATCAAATATGTTAGATCTTCAATCTATCCCATAAATGTCTTAAACTCCTTTATCTTGTTGGAGGGTATGTCCCATAACTTTTAATTTGTGCTTTAATCTGAATATTTTTCTATTGATTTTTGTTCCAGTTCACTGAGATTTCATTTTGCTTTGTCTAATTTGCTGTCAAGACCATATATTGAATTTTTAATTTCAGTTAATGTGTTTTTCAATTATAGGATTCCCACTTGATGTTTTAACATTCTAGTCTGTGGTAGAATTATGCACCTTCCCCCACATTTAACATATTAAAAAGTTATTTTAAATTCTGATAACTTTATTACCTGCATCATTTGAATCTGTTTCATCTCTTATTATTTTTGAGAGAGAGAGAGAGAGTAAGTGATTGGGGAAAAGGAGCAGAAGGGAGAATGAGAGAGAGTCCCAAGCAGGCTCCATACTCAGCATGGAGTCCAACATAGAGTTCGATCCCATGACCCTGGGGTTATTACTTGAGCGGAAGTAAAGAGTTGGACTGCTCAGCTGACTGAGCCACTCAGTCCCCATAAATTTAATGTATATTTTTTTTCTTGGTTTGGGGTCATTTGATCCTATGGCCTATAATATGTGGTAATTTTTTTAATTGGATGTTTCGTATTTGATTTTCTTCTGGGAGGCAAGTAGAGCATAAGTCAGTCATCTTGATATTCATAATGCTGACAATTGCCTCTGCCATATTTTTGAGGCTATGGCCCTTATAAACTAAAAAGTCCATAGTATTTAAAAAGGTCCTCTGATTTCTCAAGGATTTATCTGTAATTTTTGTTTCCTTTGTGCCATGAGACTGAAAAAAGTTCTGTTTGCCTTTTAATGTTCTTAGCCTCAAAAGCTTCTCTGTCTTGTTTTTACTCAGTATCTACCTAACACATGTGCAGTTTAGGAGTCAGCAAAATCCTTGGGGAAGAATTACATGTAAAATGTTAGGCTTGCTACTCTGATTCCCTTTACTAAGGGCTCTTGGACCCCTGTTTTGGTTTTCTTCATAGCCCCGTAGTAGTCTTATCCAGGGAGACTACCAGGTTTAGTCTAATGCTTAATATTTGGTTTTCAATGGCCCTAAGGGAAAAGATGCAATGGATATAAAGCTCTCCAGAATGTACTTCCTTCCTCTCTGATATCTTATATTTCATATAGTGGCTGCCTTATTTGCTCTATTATACTTTCAATACTGTGGTTTAATGTCATTTATAGTAATAGTTTAAGGTCAACCATATGGGATAAGAATTATAAAGATTATGTATTAAACTTCATTTAATTCTTTAATGATTCAATAATGTTAGTTCTACTTAAACAAACACTCATTGATGTAGCAGTCAAGATTAATTTTCAGAGACTTAACATTTTAAATACTGTATATATCCCTTTAAGTATAGTTTGTTCTCATTTTGATCAGTTCATATTAAAAACAAAAACAAACTTCCTAAACTGTATACTAAATTATCAGGGCTTTTAAAATCAGAATTTAATGTTTACTTTATACTTTGCAATGATTCAAGGTTGTCACTATGACTATTAAATATTTTACTCTACTATGCTCCTCACATTCAATCCCCATGTCCCTATTTATTTTCCCTTTAAACTAAGTTCTCCATACCTGATAAAGTCCTCAAATTATTTTCAAAGCTTTTTGTGTTATTCCTTTTTCCCCTTCATCAAATATAATAAATTGAGTGGTGCCACTTATAGTTGTAAGAGGATTCCTATTTTTTAAAACCTCTGCTGTTTTTATATTGTGACTTCTAATTTGTTAACATTAGAAAAGCAGATGCTTACAAGTCCGTTACATTTGCAGGTTACCTGAGTGGTTCTCTTGAGAATTAGTCAGTAGTTTCTGGAACATGTTATTAAGATGTTCAGAGCCCTTTATATTGACATATTGAGTGTGGTTGCATTCTCAGTAAATTAAGATTCAGGTTAGTGACATCTGAATAAGTGAAGATTAAAGCAATCTGGGAAGTCTGTATTATTCAAGTTATTGATTTAATATTGATTATCACATATGAATGGAAAATGCAGCAGACTTCCTAGTTTAAACTACAAACCTACAGTTATCAACTGGGAGTACGCCACTTAATTTTTAAATTTACAAAATGATACAGTTTATTTTTCTCAAATTATTTCAAATTATCATCAAGAAATTCTAACAAATGAATATTATAAAAATGCAAGGTTCTCTTAAGTCAGACTTTTTAATAGTTCAAAAATACCTTCAATTATTGTGTAGAAAGGAAATAGTAACTACATTCAAACTTATGTTTTATTCATAGACTATATCAAGGAAATTAATACAAAGCAACGGATGTGATTCATATGACAGAAATTAATCAGAAGTAGTGATTGTTTATAGTTTCAAAGAAAGAAAAAATAACTCATTGGTTATAACTGGTAGCTAATTTGAGGGATTGGGTCTCCTTTGAAGTATAAAGTTACTATATTTTTTTGTACAATTTTGAGAGATGGATAAATCTTCATAGGATTTGCCACTATAAACAGTATTTTCTTCTCAAAGGTAGGTTTTATTCAATAAATAGCAACTCACATAACAGCAAGGCTTTGTTAAGTCTTGAAATCATGAAAAGGTATCAACCTGTGTAAATTAGAATAAAAAATTTAGAAATTGCCATAAATTATCTAAGTTGAATTATATCTTCAAAAGTAGCTACTATCTGTGTATAGAGGAATAAGAGAGTAAGGGAGGGAAGAGGTGGGGAATTCAACGTGAGTTCAAAATTTTAGAGCAATGAAGAAAAATGATTAAAATCATAGTGTTTCATGGTTCAAAGTGCCAATGAAGAGCACTTGTCCCCAAACTTACTGGCATTTCTATATGTTTGAACTTACAAGAAATTGATCTTGATCAAAATTAGACTGATTTTCAAAACAAACTTAGAAATATTTATTAATTGTATACATACAGTACACAAACATTACAAACAGCCTGAAGATACCTTGTGATAGCTTAGTAATCTGTGGACTTGCCTAGGCTAAACTACATTTCCTAGTATCCCCTTCCACATACGTTTCATATTAGGGTGGGCCGTGAGAAACATTTTTGGGTGTGATTTAGAAGAGGTATGAATTAGGGGCGTCTGGGTGGCTCCGTCGGTTAAGTGTCTGACTTCAGCTCACGTCATGATCTCACTGTGAGTGAATTTGAGCCCTGCATTGGGCTCTGTGCTGACAGCTCAGAGCCTGGAGCCTGCTTCAGGCTGTGTCTCCCTCTCTGCCCCTCTCATACTTGCTTTCTGTCTCTGTCTCTGTCTCTCTCAAAAATAAATAAACATTAAAAAACATTAAAAAAGAAGAGGTATGATTAGAGGTATGATTTAGAGGGAAGAAAGAAGCAGCAACTAAATTATTTCTTATGCTGGGAAGAAAGTTGGGAGAGCGTCAAGGGGAACCTCTGTAGCTCACACATGTCACTCAGCTGATGGTTCAACTGATTGGCACAGAGCAGCAGCTGAGCCTATGGCCTATCCACCTTCTCCTAGATCTTCCTTCAGTTTTTCACACCCTGGAGACAGGTATGTGCTTACCTTCAAGAAGGAAGCACCATTTCCCCCCCCATAGGACAACCATCTCATGAACACTGGGGAAGTGAGAACTGACACTGGTGAAATCCAGTTCATGTTTGTGGGTTTTAGTTTGTTCTCATTCTCTTTCACTTTACATTCCTCTTCTTTTTCCTTCTTGACTACAGACCTACAGGCTTCCAGGTCCAGCATCAGATGCAAAATCAGTAAACTTACAGAGACTGTTATAGCCAGCTTCCATAATTGTATAGGATCAAATCATTACAACAAATTATGTGTGTGTGTGTGTGTGCTCACATGCACACAACCCTCTAGTAACTCTGCTTCTAACTGATACAATCTTTGGTAAGTATGAAAGGAAAATGGTTTCAGAGCTTTAAATTTCTAGCTGAAGTTCATATAAGGGACCTGAACTTCTAAGTCTTCCCTAAAAGAAATACCTATCTCTTGTAACCTCAAGTTTGAAAAATTTGAAAGCAAACCCAAAGTCTAAACACAATGGCTAAATTACAATGCAAATTGAATTCCCAAATTCACAGAATCATTTCTGCTTAAGTTAGGCCATTGTATGGAAAGGAATAGGACCCTGAAAATTAAAATGAAGATATGGCAAACTTAGATGAAATGGTAACACTGAAGTCAAATTCAAGAACAGGCATCCCTACTACGTGAGCCTGGGAAAGCTAGTCTTGCCTTGTCTGAAAAACTTGTAATGGCCTCACCTGAGGTAGTGGCCTTGCAAGGGACAGCTGAGAAAATGGAATGGGCAGTGAAAGGAGGAGAATGGAAATATCTGCTACAACCACATGGCCAGCTGCAGAAATTATAACTGCAAAGCTATAATTGTTGAGCTTTTCTTCCTTATTTTGATATAAATGAATGCTGTGTGTGCATGCATGTATGTCTGTATACATATATGAAACAAATATCGTTTCTTCCCATTCAACTATAATCTAACATACATTGTGTTATTTATAGTTAACAAAATATACTCACTATTTAAGTTACAGGATATCAAAGGAAGAGTATGAGTCAACTAAAAGAAGAAAACATTTCTTTAAAATGGGACTCGTATACTGTTCAGGGGAAAGAGCGAGCATATGTTCAGTTACAAAGCAGAATAGTTCTGTCATATATTTACATTAGGCAAAAGCATGGCTTTGTTTATTTGTAGATAAGTATAGCTTAAAAATGTGTGGAGATTTTGGTTGAAAACCATAAACCTTAGTGGCCTTATAATGTGTTAACTGGTACAAGTTGAACTGTTTCCCAGATTTCTCTTCTCTGTATACTTCCCATTGGAGTGGGCCAAAAGGGATTTGTTTTGTTTTGTTTTGTTTTGTTTTTTTCCCATAAGATTTTGAAGACAGAATTAAAGCTCCAGTCATATCAATTCTTACCCTATGAATTTAAGTGCAGGGTTACCAGGGACTTTTGTAGGTCATACACATTGTCATCAATCTGCCTGCTCATCAATTTGGCATGGGTAGCAGCCAGCCACACAACTGCTCCAACTTGACTTGGATCCTTATACAATTTCTGACCAGGTGTATGGTTAGCTCTGAGATAAAGGGTGCCAGCTTCTCTTGCAGGGCATCCGCATCATTAAGGCTGGGGGCAATGAGAACTGACACATGTTCTGTCCATCCTCACAGGTTCCAACTCCTACCTATGTGTTCTTTCTTGGCTTTGTTCTCCCTCAATTTACATCCATCTTTTCTTTTCAGCTGCCTTCCCTAAAAACTCCAAGTCCCAGCATCAGATACGAAAACAACAGAATTATATAGATTATTTAATTAATTCCACAAATTGTATCTGGTCAAATCCTTGTTACAAATCCTTTATTTCATTACATTTCAGGGACTATTTATTGGTCTTTTAAATTTATCCAAACACTATTTCATGGTAAATAAAAGATTTTTAAATTAACTCTACTAGACATGAAATATATTAAATTAAAAACTGGCTTTCTCCTCATAAAGTAGAATATAATAAAACTCAGGAACTTCCTTTTTTTCCTCTTTACAGATGGATCAGTATGGAATGATAATACGTAGGGTTGTGACAAACTCTAGGCCCTATTAATAAGAATGCACTGTGATGCTGAGTCCTGATTAACTGAATGCCTCTCTTCTCATAGTTCTGAATAACTAATTCTGCAGTGAGCTTCTTAATAAAATGAGCTGTGCAAAATCAAATATATTTTTACTCTAGTTTATTTTGCTGTTCTTCTATTTTCCATCTTCTAGCATTCTCCTTGATTTTTTTTTTATCATGAAGGAGCATGATTTTTCATGCTGAATTGAGAAAAATCCATCAATAAGTATTGCAACCACTGAGGCAGAATGAATAGACTAGTCATCATCTACCTCCCCCCCGGTTGTGAACCTTTTTCTAGAATCACAGACCCATCCTTCTACTCTTTCCTCCCTTTATAACATTACATCCAAATGATCTTATTTTTCCAGCTCTCTTCCCTCCAATCAATTCTGCAAGCTGCTACTAGGCAAGGTGTAATGAAACTCACTATTCAAAATGTCACTTATCTGCTTAAAAATATTTTAACTGATATCTTAGTTTTATCTAATGGGCAGTCACTGTCTTTTCTTAGTATGAAAAGAAAATCTACTTCATAGTATACAAGTGGTATGCAGATTTTATTAAGAAAAATGAAGACTGAGGGACACCTTGGTGGCTCAGTCGGCTAAGCGTCCAACTTCGGCTCAGGTCATGATCTCACGGTCTGTGAGTTCAAGCCCCACGTCGGGCTCTGTGCTGACAGCTCAGAGCTTAGAGCCTGCTTCAGATTCTCTGCTTCCCTCTCTCTCTGCCCCTCCCCCACTTGTGCGCTCTCTCTCTCTCTCTCTCTCTCTCAGAAATAAATAAATATTAAAAAAAATTAAAAAAAGAAAAATGAAGACTGAGAATTTACTTTGTACATCTAACAATATATGCATGCATCAATTTTCAGACATTGTTCATTTAGGTTATTTTTTTGAACCAAAAAATATTTTGGTCACCTGATCCTCCCACATAATTATGATTGGCTCCTGTTATTGTGGCCACAGAATTAGGCAACTAATCTAAACTGGGTCAACCAGCCTACCCGATCCCATTCAGAATAGCATGTGACCTGAGCTAAGCAAATCGAGAATATCTCCTGGGCTTTTTCAAATATGAGTTGAGGAAATAGGATGTAATGTTCTTTTCTGCTTGCAGTTTGTGGGTTTATGTGAGCCAGAAAGGCCTTCAACCAAATATCCCATGTCTGATAGAATGAAGAAATGAAGAGAGAAGCAGAGATGAGACAACTAACGTGCATACCTTAGTAAATGTGTGTGTGTGTGCGTTTGTGAACATGCCAAAGGTGATGTGTGAATTGTTCCCCTTTTTCTCTATGCTGTTTTAATCTAGGTATTACAGTGAGTTTATATAAAAGTTAGCAAATTCATTACATTGCTGAGGCTGCAGGTGGTCTATAGCTTAATCAAGGTGTTAATTGGCTGGCACTAAGTGTAGTTTGAGGTTAGTGTGACAGATGGAACCCAATGAATATAGTTTTGTTATACAAACTATAGATGTACTTAAGCTTTCTACATCTGTGCTGCATTTTTTTTTCCAAATAGACATAGGTGATAAAACACCTGCTACTTAATTAACACCCTTTGTAGTCATTCTCAAAGTTAGATTATTCTCAAACCTGCTCTGCCAGCTGTAAATGTTAAAACTGCTTGCTATTCCTTGAGCTTTTTCTTTCCTTTATTTTGCAAAATCTGAATGGAAAAATATTCAGGTCCAGCAAGTGAAGTAGAATAAAAATGATTAATGAATGAGCGAATGAATAGATAAATATGTAAAAGAGAAAATTTCTATAATTTTGAGCTGGTAATCCTATGAAAATGAAAATTGTAGCCAAACTAAAGGGATATTTTCAGAGAATAGACCTTTCTGGGAAAATAGCAGTTGATTTAAATCTCCTGGCTCCTCTTCCCTCTTAAATATAATACATCTTCCTCCTATCAGCCAAGAAGCTGCTGTAGCCAAAGGGAGGGATAAATTAGAGGAGGCAACTGAGTTTTCAGGTCTCTTTTGGTCTTGATAAAGATACATGGGCATGATTTGTACTTTTCAGGGCCAACAAAGCCTGGAACCTGGTGATAGAGAAATTCATGGTGTAGAGTAGACAAGTCCTGGCAAGAGCCTTGTTGATAAAGAGCCTCAGATTTGGGAAGGGTGCCATTATGTCACGTTAAAATGTCTTGTCTGGTTGGTCTTCAAAAACTTGAAGAAGAGCTTCAAGGTTTGCTACCTGATGGAGGCTAGGAGACTACAAGGAGACTGGTGAGCAGGGATGCTTTTCATCTGGGGCTTCAACAAGGAACTCCCAGTTTGCCCATGCTAAATCAAAGACTCAACATTCACCACTCTAGGGACCATCACTATGTAAGGCACAACAGCAGCTAGACCTGAGTCCTAAACAAATTGACAGAAGTAACAGCATACTCCTAACAAGGGCTCGGAACAAAGCAGAAAGAATGTTCTCTAGAAAAATAACACTCTGGAGTAAAGAAATAGCAACTTTTGTTCCACACCATGGTCTTTATAATTTGATCAATCATATGCCTTGGGGAGGGACACTTTCATAAATGATCCATTCATGGTCCTCTGTTTTTATTTATTCATCTCTTTTGAGAAGTGTAGTAAGCAACTGAGAGACCACCATACACAATGCAAAAAGTAGGCTCTCACCGATTATTCATGTCTATTTATGTGGTCTTCCCTCATCCTATTCTCTCTTCCTTCTTCCAAGGGAATAACCCGTTTGTTTTGGTATTGGTTTTGTTTTAGATTAACCCTTTTGAAGCCTGTTTGCCATTCCCTTTCCTTCCTTTTCATTTAGTTTTATCTCATTTATATTTCTTAACAAAAATTTATTTTAATTTAAATTAGATTATATTTAAATTGATCTAGTTGTTATTGTTAGGATTTTTGCATACTGCCGTATACCATTTGTATTAGGACTCTCCAGACCCAATAGGATATATATAGATATACATAAGAAGGGATTTATTATAGGAATTGGCTCATGTAATTACAGAGGCTGTGGAGTCCCACAGTCTATTGTCTGAAAACTGGGAACCTGGAAAGCCAGTGATATTATTCAGTCTGAGTAGGAAGGCCTGAGAATCAGGAGAGCTGATGGTATAAGTCCCAGTCCAAATCCAAAGGCCTGATAATGGGGGTAAAGGGGGATAAGAGTGTAAATCCTTATCCAATTCTTAAGGCTCAAGAACTAGAAGCATTATTTTTTTTTTTTTTTTTTTTTAGTTGCCCAAAGGGTCTATCATCTACCAGTTTCTTTTTTTTTTTTTTTTATTTTTTAATATATGAAATTTACTATCAAATTGGTTTCCATACAACACCCAGTGCTCATCCCAAAAGGTGCCCACCTCAATACCCATCACCCACCCTGCCCTCCCTCCCACCCCCCATCAACCCTCAGTTTGTTCTCAGTTTTTAACAGTCTCTTATGCTTTGGCTCTCTCCCACTCTAACCTCTTTTTTTTTTTTTTTTTTCCTTCCCCTCCCCCATGGGTTTCTGTTATGTTTCTCAGGATCCACATAAGAGTGAAACCATATGGTATCTGTCTTTCTCTGTATGGCTTATTTCACTTAGCATCACACTCTCCAGTTCCATCCATGTTGCTACAAAAGGCCATATTTCATTTTTTCTCATTGCCACGTAGTATTCCATTGTGTATATAAACCACAATTTCTTTATCCATTCATCAGTTGATGGACATTTAGGCTCTTTCCATAATTTGGCTATTGTTGAGAGTGCCGCTATAAACATTGGGGTACAGGTGCCCCTATGCATCAATACTCCTGTATCCCTTGGATAAATTCCTAGCAGTGCTATTGCTGGGTCATAGGGTAGGTCTATTTTTAATTTTCTGAGGAACCTCCACACTGCTTTCCAGAGAGGCTGCACCAATTTGCATTCCCACCAACAGTGCAAGAGGGTTCCTGTTTCTCCACATCCTCTCCAGCATCTATAGTCTCCTGATTTCTTCATTTTGGCCACTCTGACTGGCGTGAGGTGGTATCTGAGTGTGGTTTTGATTTGTATTTCCCTGATAAGGAGCGACGTTGAGCATCTTTTCATGTGCCTGTTGGCCATCCGGATGTCTTCTTTAGAGAAGTGTCTATTCATGTTTTCTGCCCATTTCTTCACTGGATTATTTGTTTTTCGGGTGTGGAGTTTGATGAGCTCTTTATAGATTTTGGATACTAGCCCTTTGTCCGATGTGTCATTTGCAAATATCTTTTCCCATTCCGTTGGTTGCCTTTTCGTTTTGTTGGTTGTTTCCTTTGCTGTGCAGAAGCTTTTTATCTTCATAAGGTCCCAGTAATTCACTTTTGCTTTTAATTCCCTTGCCTTTGGGGATGTGCCGAGTAAGAGATTGCTACGGCTGAGGTCAGAGAGGTCTTTTCCTGCTTTCTCCTCTAAGGTTTTGATGGTTTCCTGTCTCACATTCAGGTCCTTTATCCATTTTGAGTTTATTTTTGTGAATGGTGTGAGAAAGTGGTCTAGTTTCAACCTTCTGCATGTTGCTGTCCAGTTCTCCCAGCACCATTTGTTAAAGAGACTGTCTTTTTTCCATTGGATGTTCTTTCCTGCTTTGTCAAAGATGAGTTGGCCATACGTTTGTGGGTCTAGTTCTGGGGTTTCTATTCTATTCCATTGGTCTATGTGTCTGTTTTTATGCCAATACCATGCTGTCTTGATGATGACAGCTTTGTAGTAGAGGCTAAAGTCTGGGATTGTGATGCCTCCTGCTTTGGTCTTCTTCTTCAAAATTACTTTGGCTATTCGGGGCCTTTTGTGGTTCCATATGAATTTTAGGATTGCTTGTTCTAGTTTCGAGAAGAATGCTGGTGCAATTAAGAACTAGAAGCATTATTGTACGGGGGCAGGAGAATATTCATGGCTCAGCTCAAGCAGAGAGATAGAATTTGCCCTTCTTCCACATTTTTGCTCTATTCAGGCCCTCAGTGGACTGGATGATGCCCATCTGCAGAAGTGAAGGCAATCTTCTTTACTCAATCTATCAATTTAAATGCCAATCTGTTCTGGAAACACACTCACAGAAAAATCCAGAAATAATGTTTTACCAGCTATCTGGGCATTCTCTAGCTTAGCCAACTGACACATAACATTAACCATCAAACAATTATAGTTTATTTTATTGCTTTATAACAGTCTATTTGCTGTGGTCAGCCTCCTTCCTGCTATGGAAGAGTTTGATTTACTTCCACATATTTGCTATTGTGAAGACAGCTGCTCTGAATATCCTTATACATGTCTCCAGTGTACACAGAAAAGATTTTCCCTTGGATATATATCCAGAATTACTTCATCATAAGGTAAGAAAAACTACACATAATAATACCAAACTGTTTTCCAAAGTATTTGCACCAATTTATGTTTAAAGAAACAATGTATAAGAAGCCCTGAGGACTCACATCCTCTTAATCACTTGGTATAATTGAGCTTTTTATTTTTTTCCCAATAAAATGGATATAAAATAGAACTCATTATAGTATGATATGTAATTTATGATCACTACTGAGCCCAAAAATCCCTTCATATGTTTATTGCTAAGATATATTACCTCTTCTGTAAAGCGCTATTCATGATTTATGCTCATTTTTCTATTGAATTATTTGTGCTTTTTAAATTGATTTATAGGATGTATTTATATATACTTGATATTTAATATTTGGTTGTATGTAATAAAAATGCCTTCTCTCAATCTATAATTTATCTTTTAATTACTTTAAGGTGTTTTACAGATCAAAAGTTACCAATTCAACATAATCAAATTTGCGAACGATCTATTTCATAGTTCTTTTTATGTCCTATTTAATAAATTATTGCCTCCCTCCCAAGTTTTAAAAAAGAGAATTTGTCTTTAAAACTTGACTAAAATTTTAAAATTTTTATTATTGACATTTCATTCTTAGCACTATCTAGAGTTAGGTCTTTATATACAGAGTGAGCAAAGTCAAATTAACTTTTGTTGTTGTCACTGTTCATATGGAAAACCCTATTCCGAGTTTCTATTAGAGAGACAAAAGTCCCATACAAAAGAGGAATGTTTCTAGAACTAAAATAAAAATTAGAAGCAAAATGTTTCATAAAACCAATTAAATGATGGTCACAATTGAGAATCATATTAGTGATCTTCAATAGTAAAGGGGAGAAATATCTGAAAGCATAAACCAAAGATAATAAGAAATGAACATCATAAGGGAAAAAACGTGAGTTTCAAGAATTCATCCCAGAAAAACTAAATTGTGAATCACTGGATTTTTAGAAATATAACAAAATAAAAGAAAAATTATAGGAGAGGTAATAATTAAACAAAATTCTGCTTGCTTAAAAAGAATGGAGTCTCTAGATTGAAATGATTAGCAATGGTTTCATAATCATTTATAATGTTAGATATATTCTTGCCAAATTCCTGAACTCCAAGTATTACCCAAAACAAACACACAAACACAAAAACAAACTAAAAAGAAAAGGAAAAGTTTCCAGAAGAACAGATAAAACAGGGAGAAAAGTCAAACAAAAAAATTAACCACCCAAGAAAACAATAACATTCATGTTAATTAGATGTATTCCTCACACAAACTTTAGAAAAATAAAAATAGGCAAAAATGACTTGAATGTGATAAATGTTATTTACCATAATAAAAATAAAGTATTGTAAGCAATAAAAGTTTAAAATCATTTCCATTAAAATCTGGGAGCTTATAGAGAGAACTATCAACATTATTATTTAACAGAGTTTTGAGCAAGTGCAGTAAGAAAAGAGAATTAAATAATCAATATTAAGGTGTTTTTGTGCTGATATTATTTATATAAGAAAAATCTAAGATATTCCCATAAACTACTTGAACAGATGAATTTATGAGATTCTTCCACAGAAGGAACATGTACCAACAGAAACACAGCTGTTCTCCATTCTAGTAACAATAATCTAGAAACTAAAATACATACATCTCTATTTCCCTCCTTTACCAATACAATGTTGCAAAGGTCAAAGAGTTTAATTTACTTACTAAATAATTCAATGTCATAATTGATATCACTGAACTAATTTTTAATCTTTTAAGCAAAAACAGAAGTATACAGTCATTAAAACTGAATAGATCGTTGAGTGCCAATATAAGTTCTGTATTTTTTTTATTTTCTTTTTTTTAATGATTTATTTTTGAGAGAGAGAGAAAGAGAGAGAGCGTGAGCAGGGCAGGGGCAGAGAGAGAGGGAGACACAATCCAAAGCAGGACCCAGGCTCTGAGATATCAGCACAGAGCCCAACGTGGGGCTCGAACCCAGGAACCATGAGATCACGACCTGAGCCGAAGTCGGATGCTTAACCGACTAAGCCACCCAGGCGCCCCTGTATTTTTTTCTTTTTTTAAATTTTAATTATTTTCTAGTCAGTTAACATACAGTGAAATATTGGTTTCAGGAGTAGAATTCAGTGATTCATCACTTACATACAACCAATACCCAGTGCTTATTACAGGTGCCCTCCTTAATACCCTTTACTCATTTAGCCCATCCCCACCTACCTCCCATCCATCAACCATCAGTTTGCTCTCTAGTCCAGAGTTTCTTATGGCTTGTTTCTCTCTCTCTTTTTTTTCCCTTCCCCTATGTTCATTTATTTCTTAAATTCCACAATGAGTGAAAGCCAATGTTATTTGTCTTTCTCTAACTTATTTCGCTTAACATAATACACTATAGCTCTATCCACATCATTGCAAATAGCAAGATTTCATTAATTTTGATAGCTGAGTAACATTCCACTGTGTGTGTGTGTGTCTGTGTGTGTGTGTGTGTACAACATCTTCTTTATCCATTTATCCGTTTATGGACATTTGGGCTCTTTCCACAATTTTGCTATTGTTAATAATGTTGCTATAAACATTTGGGTGCATGTACCCCTTCAAATCAATATTTTTGTATCCTTTGGGTAAATACCTAGTAGTGCAATTGCTGGGTCATAGAGTAGTTCTATTTTTAACTTTTTAAGGAAGCTCCATACTGTTTTCCAGAGCGGCTGCACCACTTTGCATTCTCACCAACAATGTAAGAAGGTTCCCTTTACTCCACATCCTCGCCAACATCTGTTGTTTCCTGAGTTGTTAATTTTAGCCATTCTGACAGGTGTGAGGTGGTATTTCATCATGGTTTTTATTTCTTATTTTTTTAATGTTTTTTTAAATTTATTTTGAGAGAGAGAGAGAGAGAGAGAGAGAGAGCGCGAGCAGGGGAGGGGCAGAGAAAAAAAGAGAAGAGAATCCCAAGTAGGTTCCATAACATCAGCATGGAGCCCAAAGCGGGTCTCAAACTCACCAACCATGAGATCATGATCTGAACTGAAATCAGGAGTCGGTCGCTTAATTGACTGAGCCACCCAAGCACCCCCATGGTTTTGATTTATATTTCACTGATAATTAGTAATGTTGAGCATTTTTTCATGTGTCTGTTAGCCATCTGGATATCTTATTTGGAAAAAATGTCTATTCATGTCTTCTGCCCATTTCTCAACTGGATTATTTGGTTTTTGGCTGTTCAGTTTGATAAGTTCATAATAGATTTTGGATATTAACCCTTTATGAGATATGTCATTTGCAAATATCTTCTCCCATTCTGTAGGTTGCCTTTTAGTTTTGTTGATTGTTTCTTTCACTGAGCAGAAGATTTTTATCTTGATGAAATCCCAACAGTTCATTTTTGCTTTTGTTTCCCTGGCCTCTGGAGACGTGTCCAGTAAGAAGTTGCTAAGGCAAAGGGCAAAGGGGTTGCTGCCTTTGTTGTCCTCTAGAATTTTGAGTTTCCTCTCTCACATTTAGGTCTTTCATCCATTTTTAATTTATTTCATGTATGGTGTAAGAAAGTGGTCCAGTTTCATTCTTCTGCATGTTGCTGTCCAACACCATTTGTTGAAGAGACTGTCTTTTTTCCATTGAATATTCTTTCCTGATTTGTCAAACATTAGTTGACCATATAGTTTTGGGTCCATTCTGGGTTTCCTGTTCTGTTCCAGTGGTCTATGTGTCTGTATTTTCTAAGGAAGCATAGCTTGCTCATTTAGTTCAACAGTTGAACTCAAAATTTAAATTTAAGTTTTAGACAATCTTGCTACAAAATCATTATTTTAATCTATGTTTTGACAAGTATGATTCCATAATATAGTAAAACTAGTATTACTATTGGGCCCATATGTTTCCAAAGTACCATACACAGGGACACACAACTGTTACACTGATCTTTGTATTCCAACTGCTATCCTCTGTACCTCCTATGAAGTTACATCCATACTATCTTACTCAGCAGACCACCAGATACCAGGTACCATGTACCAGGCATTGTCTGTGAGGGAAAAGACAACACAGGAACTTATAATTTAGTACAATACTAGTTCAGTACTAATTATGACACAAGATAGTATATAAGAGAAATCCACACTATTAAGGGATTGTAAGTGATATAAGATCATGCTTGGTAGAAGTTCTTCACATGGTTGTGGAGATGGTTGCAATGGAGCAAGAGAAGCAATTAATTAAAATTAATCTACGTGACTCAGTGTTATCAAAGTTAGTTCCTAAGGATCTGAACTCTGAAATAAATACTGATTATTGTTCTAAATAACAAAATAATAATTTCTTCTTGCCTACCAGGGCCTTCTTCTTTCCAGAACTACAAGAATGCTACTCATCATGTAAACCTCTGCTCAAATTGAATCGTCCCTAATAAAGTCTCTCTTTTTGACTTATCAGATATCATATACAAAATTAACCATTTCATCTTTTCTCTTCTCAAAATTTTACCTACTGTTTTAGTAATTTCAGTGTATCATGTTAGTTATCTTCCTCCTTTATGACACCATGAACTCTTGGAATATCATATTGCCTTATTTTTAGTGACTAAAAAGAAAAGGAAATCAGTATTGACAGTCAAAATAATAATAATGGATGCATAAATTGACTAATGAACTAAACAGTGAAATAGTCCTGAGATCTCCAAAAGACATACAAACAAAACCAGTATGTCAATGGAACAGCCCATATAATAAATCTACCCACAGAATAAACACCTTAAACCTCAAAAGTCACATAGCCCATTTTACATTGAAGTCAAGCAATCATACCACAAAATAGTATGAAAGCTTCTCATCATCACTGACACAATGATTTCCTCCAGTCCTTCAATCACCAAAGTCCATTTCTCTTTTCCTCCAATCCAGAAATATCACCAATGAAAACTTATGGCATTTTTAAAGTTCACTATTTTGTCTACACAGTTGTATTCAAAAACAAAGAATATAGGCCTTAGCACTGCCTCATCCAAATTGCCAAACCCTGAACTGCTTAAAAAGCCAGTGGACAAAGAAAGAGAGATACCATATGTCTTCACTCTTATGTGGATCCTGAGAAACTTAACAGAAACCCATGGGGGAGGGGAAGGGGAAAAAAAAGGTTAGAGAGGGAGGGAGCCAAACCATAAGAGACTCTTAAAAACTGAGAACAAACTGAGGGTTGATGGGGGTGGGAGGGAAGGGAAAGCGGGTGATGGGCATTGAGGAGGGCACCTGTTGGGATGAGCACTGGTGTTGTATGGAAAACAATTTGACAATAAATTTCATAGTTAAAAAAAAAAGCCAGTGGACAATGCTGTGCTCTTTTAACACTAGTTTGAAATTACAGTGTTATCACAGCCAAGTTTTCACAAATTTGTAAATATTCAGTTATGGTTTAATTGTAAGATCAAGTTTTCTCAGTAACTAAGTTTCCAGCTTTTATGCATGGGGTCAGGAAAATCCTGGATATTTTCCATAATACAAATGTTTCCAATTTTACAAATAGTATCATAACCTAAATGGGGGTCTTGATTCCTCCCAGAAATCTAGTAAAGTACAAAGCAAATTCTACCTCTTTATGACTCCTCTGTGCACCTAAAAACACAGCTGGTCCCTTGCAATTTTTATGCACTGAAGGGGTTCAGTATATATACTATCTTTATATTTAACCCTATGAAGAGTCACTCATTTGGCTTCTCAGTGTTTCCATTACCCATAAAGCCACTGCCTTGCATGAAATGCTCTCCTCTCTGTTTTAACTACTTTAAGTTGTTTCTGTTTTCATGGACTAATGGATATAGAGAGCATAAGTCAAATCCTCAATTATAACATTTCTGAAAATTAGTGGTAAATTTTGCAAGTCTGTTTCTTATAACACTCCTCAGTGTGCGCTAAGACATAATGTGAAAACACAGTTCAGTAAAAGTAATTCTACAGTTTTACCAGTAGCAAAATGAGATCAGACACCCGGCTTGATGACAGCTGGTTAAAAAGTGACAATAAAATAAAGAATATCTAGAAAATGGATGGAACTACAAATTATTCAGAGACCTCTAAAAATATATTTTCGCATACAACAAAGTTCTAAGTACTAAGGAGCAGAGAGTACACATTTATCCCCAGTACCTATAAGACCATTAGAAGCACTGCCTTACTCCTCATCAGCTGAATTGGAGGTAACATCAGCAATGAATGGACTACTTAGGAAATGATTTCTGCTCTCAAGGAGTTTACATCTAGGCAGGGAAATGAGAACTTAAAGAAGTATTAAGGAAACAAAAAAATGAATAAGAATGACATTTAGAGTAAATGATGGAAGAAAATAAAACACAGCAGTGGAATATAGTGACGACAAGATAGGATTGCTATGGCAATGGTAGAGTATTAGATGGGATGCTCAGGGAAGGCTACTCTAAAGAGGTGATATGAAGCTGAGAACTGAACAATGAGAGAGAGAGACAACTTTATGAAAATCCAGGGTGAACACTATTAGCAAAGCAACAGCAAGTGTCAAGGCTCAAATTGGAACAATTTAGACTGTTTTAAGAACAAGAGAGACAAACTTGTTTCTGAATCAGAAACTTGTATTTGCTAGTTTCTCAAATGGCTAGGCAAAACGAGACAAAACAAAAAAAAATCTTCTTGAAATTGTACTCATGGCAATAAATTAATTATTGAAAATGGAGTATGTAACTGAGCAATATAAATTCCCAGAAAGCACTCTATGATTGATCGCAAACATACTCCTATTAAACTATATCCATGAGGGGCGCCTGGGTGGCGCAGTCGGTTGAGCGTCCGACTTCAGCCAGGTCACGATCTCGCGGTCCGTGAGTTCGAGCCCCGCGTCGGGCTCTGGGCTGATGGCTCGGAGCCTGGAGCCTGTTTCCGATTCTTTGTCTCCCTCTCTCACTGCCCCTCCCCCATTCATGCTCTGTCTCTCTCTGTCCCAAAAATAAATAAAAAACGTTGGAAAAAAAAAAAAAAAAAAAAAAAAAAACTATATCCATGGACTTGCTAAATTACTTGAGCACTTATGATTCATTGACAATTATGAGTGGTTTAAAAGTACTAATTCATTTAATTGTCACAACAAACTTGTAAGGTAAGTACTATTATTATTATCATCTTCATTTAGAGCTGAAAAACTGAGACACAGGGTTTAATTAACTTGTCAATAATCATACAGCTGGGAAGGATAGGACAGGGATTTGAATCCAGGTTATCTGGCTCAACAAAATGCCTTCTTAAGCCATACAGTAGATCCCCCTCATCCAGTTTCACTTTCCGACGCTTCAGTTACCCAGGGCAATCAAAGTGCAGAAGGAGATGATACTCCTTCTGACATTTCCTCAGAAGGTCAATAGTAGCTTGATGCTATGTCACAATGCTTATCCTTCACCTCACTTCATCTCGTCATGTAGACATATTAACATCTCACATCATCACAAGAAAAGGGGTCAGTGCAATACAATATTTTGATCGGGAGAGACCACATTCACATAACTTTCATTACAGTATATTGTTATAATTGTTCTATTTTAATATTATTGTTGTTAATCTCATACTATCCTTAATTTATAAATTAAACTTTATCAAAGTTAGGTATTTTATAAGAAAAAACATTGTATGTATATGGTTCAGTACTATTTGTGGCTTCAGGCATCCAGTGGGGGTCTTGGAACATATCCCACTGCAGATAAGAGGGGAACTACTACATCAAGGTATTATGGTCAAAGGTGTGGGGGACTTGATTCAGACAAACTTGAGTTCAAATCCCAGCTCTGTCACTTGGCAATCTGTGATCTAACAAAACAGTGGAAAAGGAAGACATAATTTTTATCATTGCAATTAACTAAATCCCTACTTATATATTTTTAGTCTTTCCTTTCAAGGCCCCAGGAAGGAGACTTCATCAACATTTTTCTTTTTTGTCATTTCCTGAAGCATCAGCATCTACCACTGCCTTAGCTTAAATGTCTTAACTTTTTAGAAGAATGTCTGAGATATATTCTTAAAGAACAGAAGAGGTATATTCCATATGATTTTTGAAGATGTTTTTTAAAAATTCTACTTGCTTCTGGAGTCACACAGGAGATTAATGTGTCTCCTAAATAGGCTTTCTTGTTATTTTACTTTTTTTAAGATGATGATAAATAGCCTGAATTATTTTTCAACCATTGATATTCTCCTTTTAAAGGAAAAAATTACCATAATATAATTTGTTCAAGTACAAGCATTTGTAATTTAGAATACTGATAATCAAAACCCAGAATGCAGATATATTTCCTCTAGTTTAAATTCTATAAGGTTTCAGACATATTAAAAAATCAGATATAGAAAAAAGCATTTTTCTTAAATTGGTGTAAATGTTATACCACAGTTTATATAATTACTAATTCAGCCTCATGTAATTAATCTAATAAACTGTCTTTTAATTTTATTAATTTCTTACATTGTTAAATATGTACAATAAAGGAATAGCACCACATAATCTTCTAGTAGATAAATTGATAAATGCTTAAGTCTCACCCTTGAGACTATATTTCCTGTTACAGAATTTGGATAAATGAGAGACAAGATTGGAAGAGGGCTAGATTTATCGATGTTTATTCCGGTATGTCTTAGATTATGATTAACATCTTTTTTATGATTTTTGTGTCAATTTAAAAATTTTAACCAGTATGGCTTTGTATAAATTGCTATAGCTTTTTAATGTGTCTAACCTACTACTACTTAATATTTATTACTAGAACAATCTGCCTTTTCATCCATTTAAATTATTATTTATAAAAGCAGATCAAATAAATACATATTCTCCATAAAAGAAAAGGAGGCTAGTTTAATTGCTGGGCAGAAAGCTACCATTTCCTTAGATTTAGACAATGGAACAAAGAGCAGGATAGAAAATGGGCACGTCGTGTGAAAGTAGACTACTAGTAAGAACCCCTGACTACTTCATATAAGCCTACTTTAGATGCCCCATGAATATTTTCCAGACTTCTCTAATATGTTACTTGTCTATTTTTATTTTATCTCTTTCAAGGGAAATATAACATTCACAGTTCAGGTAGGCAAACTATAAAATTTTACCTTCTATTTAGTGGCAGCATAGTGAAAAAGTTCCATACACATGACAAACCAGTGTTTCTTTCTTTTTCTTTTTCTTTTTTTAAAAGAAAAGTAAGTGGTGTGTTTGGTACAATAAGAAATACCTATTTTGTCTTTGTCCCAGCTTCCTGGCACACAGCCCCTAAAACTCTTGGAGTCTCCAAAGTGACATCTTGTATATGCTAATGAGATATTAGACTGGTCAGCCTCACTTAGATCTCTTGGGAGAGAAGGGGAGTTAAAGATTGAGTTAATTACTAATTGTTAATGAAACTTCCATATATATAATGAAACTTCCATAAAAACTCCTAAATAATGGAGTTCAGAGAGCTTCTGGGTGGATGAACACATCCAGGCAGTGGCAGGGTAGCACATCTGAAGTGGCTATGGAAGCTCTATGCCCCTTCCCCACATACTGTGTGCAGGGCATTTCTTCCATTTAGCTGTTCCTGAGTTGTGTCCTTTATAATAAGCCATAATAGTAAGTAATAACAAGAGTAAGTTAAGGACTTTCTTCACTTCTGTGAGTTCTAACAAATTAGCAAATCTAAAGAGGGGATTATAGGAACCCCTTGAAGTTATAGCTAATTTGGTCAGAACTACAGGTGGCAATGTGGGACTTCTGACCGGCATCTGAGTGGGGGCAGTCTTGTGAGACTGAGCCCTTAACCTGTGTGTTCAGCAATAACTCCCGTACTTAGAGTCAAAAAGAATTGAATTATAGGACAATCAGGGGTGTTCAGAGTTCAGAGAACTGGTTATTGGTGAGGGGAAAAAAAAAACAAACAAACAGCCATGTTTGGCATCAGAGATGAGTAAAAACAGTTCAAATGGGTTTATGCCTTAAATATCAGCAGGATTAAAACTGATTTTACATGAGCAATCAATTCATAGAACAAACAAATTCAGCATTTAACTTGACATGACATCTTCCATGACACTTAAACTCATCAGTCACAGGGTATAGAAACATTGAATATTTAATATTAACATCTAGCAAATATGATATGAAAATGGTTTGATTTATTTTTTAGAGCAGTTTAAGTTACCAATAAAATAAGGAGGCAGTACATAGACTTTCATATGCCCCCCACCGCCTCCCAAAAGACACAGCCTTCCCCATTCTCCCATCAGAGTGCTACGTCTGTTAACAATCGATAAACCTGCATTGAGACATCATAATTACCCAAGTCCATAGTTTACATTACAGTTCACTCTTGGTGTTGCACATTCTATATATTTCAACAAATATATAATAATATGTATCCACTTTTAGATACTGCCCTAAAAATCCTCTATGTTCCATGCATTCTTCCCTTCCCCAACCCCAGGCAACCACTAATCTTTTTACTCTTCCCATAGTTCTGCCTTGTCTAGAATGTTAAAAAGCTGGAATTATATACTATGTAGGCTTTTCAGATTGGCTTCTTACACTTTACAACATGCATTTGGTTCCTCCAGGTTTTTTATGGCTCAATAGCTCTTTTATTAATCCATTAATAATTAATTGATTAATCCATTTACTATACTGACAGACATCTAAGTTGCTTCCAAGTGGTAATTATGAATAAAGTTGCTAAAAATATCCATCTGTAGGTTTTTGTGTGGACATATGTTTTCAATTCTTTTTGGTAAATACCAAGGGGCACTGAATGGATTTTTCAAAGGGGGAAAAAATAACGGAAAAAAATTTACAGATTCATGAACCAAAAACTGAAGGCTTTGTTATCCTTCACATTCATTGCACACGTGCCTGACTGAGTACAACATGGCATTGTACAAAAGATTCAAATGGATGCATCAACAGTTGAAGGTATGGAGTTGCATTTCTTTTTCTTAAAAGTTGTTTTAAACTTAAACTGTTTTAAAAAATGCAAATTAAAAAAACCCTAAAAACAAATCCCTGGTGAAACTTCTAACTTGTTCATAAAAAATTAACTTTTCTTCGACCATAGTGACAGAAATGGAATTGCTGAGTTTGCATATTGTATGGATTCTATTTCATGTAACCAAGAGAGGCCATATTTAATTATGGTGACAATTTAATAAAGGTAAGCTCTGATGTTCTCTGGGGGCCTTGGCTCTGAGCACAGGTTGGAAAAGAATCACAATTTCTGATCATTCAGAAGTACTTCAGAATCATTCAGTATCATTTCAGAAGTATAGAAAAATATTCAGTTGTTCAAGTACATTGTTAAGTATATGTTTGAGACATTCTGCATTTGAAGACATGCCCTGGAGAGGGGCACAAAATACTTAGTCTCTAGCAACCCCAAAGAACTCCACTGGCTATGGTCTGTCTTCCAGTGCTTCTGGGACTTCACTGTGAAATAAGAAATAAGAGAACTTGCTAAAAATGCAGAGTTCTAGGTCCCTCTGAGACTTAGTAAATCAGGACCTTTAATATGCATTTTTAGCAACTTCTCAGATAATTTTATCAGGAGGTCCATCAGTAGATGGACTTGGAAACAAATATATCCGATATTTCTCTCCAAGAGATCTTCTAAAGATTGAAAAACTGTTAAATGACACACCATTGGTATACAGTTCTAGTACTTAAACTCTTCAGAATTCCCTACAATCTATCGTCAATTACCTTTTCAAATATGTCTCACTATTCTATATGCAATTAATCCTCTATGGTCATATTCATAGCTGCTCAGTTCCCTGGATTATTATTTTCTTTTCTATCTCCCTCTGTCAACTGTTTCTTGAAGTCTCATCCATCAGTATTCTGTCTCATAATTTCAAATGATTTTCTATGCCCATTAAAAATCATCAATCAATCATGAAGTTTTTCACACTAGTCAAACAAATAGTAGCCTCGTCTAATAAGAAAAACCTCCTTTCTAAAAATAGATTGACATTATATTTAATACTTTGTCTTACTTATGAAGAATATTATTCGCCTTGTTTTTATTTTTTCAGACAGTGTTGTAGTTGACCAAATAGATAGTAAATTCTAAGGGCTTATGGTCCTATAGGGTCTTTTTGCAACTTGAATGACTTAAATATAGACATAAAGGTCTTCTTCAAATATTATAAATTCTTTATTAATAAAAATGTACTTCTACCTTATAAATCAAATACTAATACATATGTACATACATTATACATGAAAATTTATATTTTAAATGGATAAAGTTAACTCATTTTATTATTTTGACTCATAATTAGCCCAAAATGTCCTCAGTGTTATTTTTCCTGATTATAACAATTATATTTTAATATGTATACTTCTTTAATATAGAAAATGTAACTACCCTATTTTTGCTACAGGGTTCTAATCCTATAAACTGAAGTATTCCCTCTCTATATTAATTTTTTCCCATCCAGGAACATTAATACAGGTAGAAGATAAATGATTATATGCTTTGTATTCTTCTTTGAGAAAAGCAGTAATTATATTGAAAATGTAATAATTAAAATTTGATGAAATTATCTTTCCAAATTGATTATTAAATTTTAAATATTGGTTATGTCAGTACTAGAAATCTAAAGATAATTTAGTCAACTTAAACCATGCTTATTGATCTTTCTCCCAAATTCTATAAATGCATAGGATCATAAAATATTTCTAGCAAAAAGTTTTTTAAATAATGCTATTATTTTCATATCTCCACTGGAAATCTGTGGTTATTCATGGTCAGAACTCACTGACTCACAAATGAAGACTGACTTAAATACTGATCATTAATTTAATTTTTTAGAATAAATCATTAAATCTAAGTTCTTTTATTTTTACTATCAAAATTGCAACTTTATATCAAATTATATTTCAATAAAGTTAGCTAAACAAGGTTACTAGCTTTCCTTATGAGAGATAAATAATAAGACTAGCTTTGAATTTAAAAAAAAGACAAATCAAACTTTGTAGAAATCAATAGAATGACTTTTTGAATCGTCCAAATAGTTAGTTAAGAAGGGGTTTATCCAGTCCATTGAAGGAGGACCTTAAATGTAAAAACCCTGTTTGTCTGAATTTCATAGGTGGTAGAATTTATCTGCAAGATCTAATAGTTCTATCATAAGCGAAAGTAAAGTAAAATAAAATAAAATTATATTATATTAAACATATCAAAATATATTAACATTGATTTGAATGTAATTTATATATTTTATCTACTATATTTAATATATTAGGTATATAATCTAATTTTACATATATTTGTATAGTAATGTAAAACATATATAATTATATCTGACAATAATAGTGGAAACACTAAACAACACAGTATATGTTTCAGTTCTAACTTCTCTCATCTTTCCTAATCATCACCTAAAATTTAAATACTCATGACTTGTGGTGAAACTGACTTATATTTTGCTTTACAGTTGTAATAATTTTTCCATATATGGTTCAAAGGAACACTTAAGTTATTTTAAAATGATTACACTCAGAAAATAATGCTTGTTTTAAAATAGCATGTTAAGCATCAACTTTGTTGATGTCAGCCAACTAACCTCGTATCAGAAATAGTTACTAAGAACAAATGCATTTAAATTCCTGATTTTTATGATGCACAATTAAACTCTTACTAAAGGCAAGGAAGTCTGGAGAGAAAATTTAGCAATGAAAAGATGAACAAAAAGACAAATCATGGGATGTCATAAGGCCTAGCAATCCAATCCAGTCTGTGACTTTTCACTCTTCCGGAATTTGTTTTTGTTTTTGTTTTTGTTTTTTGTTTGTTTTGAACTCTTTGTGAAGGCAAAAAAAATAGAAATCCACACAGGAAATGGAATAGCTGGCATATTCAGCAAACTCTAAAGCACAGTGGTGTATTTAAGGCATGGGATGGATGATGAAATGTGGTTAAAGGCAGGATGGAAAAGGGGTGCCCGGGTGGCTCACTCAGTGATTAAACGTCCGACCTTGGCTCAGGTCATGATCTCACTGTTTGTGGGTTTGAGCCCCACGTTGGGTTCTGTGCTGACAGCTCGGAGCCTGGAGCCTGCTTCGCATTCTGTGTCTCCCTCTCTCTCTGCCCCTCCCATTCTCATGCTTTGTCTCTCTCTCTCTCTCTCAAAAATAAATAAACATTAAAAAAAAAAAAAAAAAAAGGCAGGATAGAAAAGAAGAGCCATCCATACCCCTGCTAAGGAGACTGACATTATGAGAACTATGTATTCAGATAAGAAATATAAATTCCTTATGTCCTACTCAAAATAAGATGCAGTCTTGGGCATGTCAAAATGAAGTGGGCAAGTACTTTCCAGTTCATTTGGGTGTGTGTGTATGGCATGAAAGGGGGTGGTTAATATTCTAATGATATTAAATATTTTTTAAGTTTATTTATTTTTTGAGAGAGACAGAGAGCGAGTGGGGCAGGGGCAGAGAGAGGGAGAGACACAATCCCAAGCAGGGTCCATGCTGTCAGCATAGAGCCCAATCCAGGACTCCAACCCACAAACTGTGAGATCGTGACCTGAGCCAAGATCAAGAGTTGGATATTTGACCGACTGAGCTACCCAGGTGCCCCTCTAATGATATAAGAAATAACCAACTCACCTATAAAAGATCTGAGATCATGAGGAGTATTATGAAAGAAACATGTGGCAATGGGACTGGGGAATGATCAGGCAGGGGCAGAAGGGACATGGTAGAAGATAAGGACAGTTTATAGAGGTTTGATGGTTGGAAAGAGCTCCTTGAAAAAATTTCATTTGAGCTAAAATATGAATACAGATGACCCCAAAATGTGATGGTCTGGAGGAGAAGTATTCTAGGTAGAAAGAATGTTAAGGCAGCAGGCAGAAAATGGAAACCTGATGGAATGGGAATTACAGTTATATGAATAATTAAACTTTAGTCAGTAACCAAAGTGGGTACTACCCCATAAAAAATTGATTTATTTCTTCTATCTTTTCATAACAAAACATTATTGAGTTACTCAAACTTGGGAGCTACCACCTAAAACTCGACAGGCCCGCTTGTTGTGAGGGTAAGGGAATGATTAGCTGTCCACAAGGAAAACTTTGAGGACATGAAGGGACACCACAGGGCAGAGGTAGGCTGGACTGAGACCTTTTAAAGCTCCAGCATTCACTGTCACTTGATGGCATTAGAGTTCATAACTAGCAATTAAATATTGTTTCTCTAAGTGGAGGCCCCTTCCAGGCTAGATCTTACTGGAGTTGCCTGCAGAATGCCATATCAGACTTCAGTCAATAATGAAACTAAACTCTTATGTACTATACCGAGGGCAGTTGTGTTTAGACTGCTAAGTATTAATTCCCCTTTCTGCTAGCATCCAGATTCCTTACTGGAAATGCCTTTTCCCCACTGGATCAGCCTGGTCTGGGAGGCCAGCTACCCATTAGACAAGGGGCTGGTTCTGATCTGTTACAATCCTGAAAGGCAAAGACCCTAAAAATGGTTGGATAGATAAAAATGACTGGATAGATAAAAAAAAAAATCTATCCAGAGTGAGCTATGATGTCCTAAACGGAGTGTTCATGTTGTGGTTTACTCTTCCTAGATCTCAAGGACTAACTGCTTCTTCCGCCTCAATCAACTTTTGAGATCTTTCAGTAAATTCCTGTTTAAATTAAGCAGAGTATCCTAGTGCAGACAAAGTATCCTAACTGAAGTCTGTTGACTCAGAATGAACTATGTATCAGAGTCTCAATATTTAATGTGCCTTAATGAAAAAAAAATCACCTGGGGAGCTTTTATAATTGACACATTTGGGACTCAACTGTGAGATTCAGATTCAGTAGTTTAGGCTGAAGCCCAGGAATCTGCATGTTTAATGAGCTCCCTCAGAATCATGAAGCAAATCACATTTTGAGAAAAAACAAGTCTTTTGACTTCCCCCTACTGCCACCTTCCTTCTATGATTTACTGCTCTCTGATGTTTGAGATGACATCTTTTCAGGGTGCCTAAGGGCAGCTATAGTAGCTGTATTTGTTGCTGTGTTTGTCTCCCCACCTCTGTGTTAAGAAAGTTAATGGGATGTTTCCATTTAAAAGGCCTCCTACAGTGTAGCCTGCTCCACAGGGAAAGAAAAGTAAATAAGAAATAGTTAACTATGTCAACACATTAATTTATCCTATAATCTGCTTAATTATGCAGTAACATTAGACAGAACAATTTGCTAGAGGATATTTTTTCCACACACAGAGAATCTGGAGGTGAGTTTACATATTCTTTTGCAGCTCAGAAAATAGCACTAGCCAAGATGTGGGTTTGAATTCTCACTCTGCCACTCATGTGTCTTTGAATACCCATTAAACAGGCTCATCTCAGATTTCCTCACAGGCAAAAGAAGTAATTTCACAGAATTATTGTAATAATTGCACAAAGTAACATTCATGTTGTAAGCCATATAACAAAATATATAGTCTATTATCTATAGCTATAGTCTGGTTCTATCCTCTTTAATGTGTAACAGCAGCTATTTACACAATTCAAACTAATGTTTTCTAATGTTAAGTAATAATAACTAATTTAGCTAAAATTATTCAATTATTTTATTTAAGTTATTAGAGTATCATGTCTACACTTGCAAAATGAAGTTTGTCTTATATAAGCAATGAGCAAAATCTCAAAAATCCTAATACACTATTCACTCGTAACAACAATTTTGGTATTCTTATTGATGGGTTTTTCTCACCTAGAAAATCATGAGGATTGAAACTGTGTCTGTATTATCTTACAAGAATAGTTGTGCCCATGGGTGTTCAATAAATATTTGCAGATGATAGTCTGACTGTCAGCTTGATCTTGAGGAAACCACTTAATCACTCTGAGACTCCTGGGTTACTCTTCAGTAAAATGGTTCTAATACCAATGCTGAAGAATTATTTTAAAAATTAATGTAAATGTGGAGGGAGTCAAGATGGTGGAATAGCATGGCAGTTTTTTCTGTGTCTCGCATCCATGAAATACAGCCAGACCAACACTAAACCATCCTGCACACCTAGAAAACTGATCTGAGGATTAACACAACAATCTGCACAACCTGAACCACAGAACTCAGCAGGTACATGGCACGGAGAGGTGAACTTGGGGACAGAGAAGCCGCGGAGGGCAGGGACGTGCTTTTTCATGTAGAGAGAGGACAGAGACAGTGGAGAGAATATGGGAAAAGCACCCCTCCCCAAAAGCAGCTGGAGAGAAAGTGGAAAATTGGAAACAGCCGCAGGGACTGAACTAAAAAGGGAGAAAGGAGAGGGTTTAAATTCCATTAACACTGTAAACAGAGGGAGTGCAGAGTCTGCAACTCTGCAGCTTGATAACTCGCGGTGCTCTGGTGGGAAGGGTGAATCTCCAGGAGCAGAGTGGGGTGTGGGAGGTTCTCAAACCACACGGGGAGAAGCAGTTCCACTGCTAGAAGGACATTTGGTAGAGGCTATGAGGCAACCTGGGCCCAGCAGACCCCAGAGAATGGCCACATTCAAATAGTGCTGGAACAAGGCCATTAAGGGTGAAGCCTGGTGCCAGATGTGTGCTGTGATTTTCCATAATCCCTGAAACGCTGCTGCTACACTATCTTGTGAACTTTTTCTGGGGAGGGCTGGCACCTGGCTGAAGTCTCTGGGCAAAGGCAGCAGCAAGATCCTGTGAACTCTCTTGAGTGTGGCCGGTATTCAGCCATTGCTCAGTGAGACCCTCCGCAGCAGGGAGGAACGGGTCAAAGCTGCAGGCCCTCAGAAGTAAGGAGCCAGGAAATCAGCCACATCTGAGACAAAACTCTGGAGAGAGGTACTACCTGGGGCTTGGTCACGGACAGTGTAAAAGTGGGGAGTGGATGAAAGCTGAAGACAAAGGATAGGTGCAGGATTGCTGATCAAGGAGAAAAGAGTTCCGATACCACAGACTGCATAGCTGGGTGATGGCATTTTCACCGCTTCCGCCCATGCGCATATGCACCTACAAGTGCCACAACAATCCACCCCAGCAGGCTAGCAGCACCATCTAGTGGAGAACAGAGCCATTACACTAAGCCCTGCCCAACTGGGGCAACCTTGCCCTTCAAGAACAGAAGTCTCACTGCCTGCTTAGTTTATGGACTATAAAGTGCTTCCTGAACTGACTTCCAGGGGAAAATAAAGTAACTTCAGTCATATTTCAGTCTGTTAGCAGGTACATCCATTCAATTTTCTTTCTTTTTTTAATTTCTTTTTTAAATTTTTTCTCTTTTTTCATTTCTTTTCTTTTTCTTGAATACAGAAAGAGAAAAAAATCATCGTTATTTTCAATTTTTATTAAAAATATTTTTTTCATTTTTCACTATATTTTTTACTTTTGTGTAAATGTTTTTTAAATTCTATTTTACTTCCATCATTTTATTTTAGTCTACTTCGGTGTATTCATTTTTTCCAATTTTCAAATGATTTGCTTTTTTTTTTCTCTTTTGCATTTCTTTTCTTTTTCTTGAATACAGAAAGAAAAAATTCATTTTTATTTTTAATAATTATTAAAAATATTTTTATTTATTTTTTTAATTATATTTTTTACTTTTGTGTAATTTTTTTCAAATTCTAGTTTACTTCCATCATTTCATTTTTGTCTACTTCAATGTATTCATTTTCTTCAAATTTTCCAACAATTACCTTTTTTTTTCTTTTTTCCCCTTTTTTCTCTAATCTATCAAGCCACTTTCAACACCCAGACCAAAACACACCTAGGATATAGCATCATTTATTTGATTTTGTGTGTGTGTGTGTCTAATTATTTTAATTTTAATATTTTTTAATTTTAATTTTTTCTATCTCAATTCCTTTTCTCCCTTCAAAATGATGAAACAAAGGAATTCACCCCAAAAGAAAGAGCAGTAAGAAACGACAGCCAGGGACTTAACCAACACAGATACAAGCAAGATGTCTGAACCAGAATTTAGAATCTCGATAATAATACTAGCTGGAGTCAAAAATAGATCAGAATCCCTTTCTGCAGAGATGAAAGAAGTAAAAACTAGTCAGGATGAAATAAAAAAATGCTATAACTGAGCTGCAATCATGAATGGATGCCACAGCAGCAAGGATGGATGAGGCAGAACAGAGAATCAGTGATATAGAGGATAAACTTATGGAGAATAACGAAGCAGAAAAAATGAGGGAGATTAAGGCAAAAGAGCATGATTTAAGAATTAGAGAGATCAGTGACTCATTAAAAAGGAACAACATCAGAATCATAGGTGTCCCAGAAGAGGAAGAAACAGAAATAGGGGTAGAAGGGTTATGTGACCAAATCATAGCAAAAAGTTTCCTAACCTGGGGAAAGAACAGACATCAAAATCCAGGAAGCACAGAGGACTCCCATTAGATTCAACAAAAACCGACCATAAACAAGGCATATCACAGTCAAATTCACCAAATAGGCAAAGAGAGAATCATGAAAGCAGCAAGGGAATAAACGTCCTTAACCTACAAGGGAAGACAGATCATGTTTGCAGCAACCTAGCCAGAGAAACTTGGCAGGCCAGAAAGGAGTGGCAGGATATACTCACTGTGCTGAATCAAAAAAATATGCAGCCAAGAATTCTTTACCCTGCAAGACTGTCATTCAAAATAGAAGGAGAGATAAAAAGTTTCCCAGACAAACAAAAATTAAAGGAGTTTGTGACCACTAAAACAGCCTTGCAAGAAATTTTGAGGGGACTCTCTGAGGGGAGAAAATATGAAAATATAAAAACATATATACATACATAAATACATACATACATACATACATACATACCAAAAGCAACAAAGATTAGAAAGGACCAGAGAACACCACCAGAAACTCCAACTCTACAAGCCACATAATGGCAATAAATTCATATACTTCACCACTCACTCTAAAGGTCAATGAACTCAGTGCTCCAATCAAAAGACATAGGGTAACAGAATGGATAAGAAAACAAGATCCATCTACATGCTGTTTACAAGAGACCCACTTCAGACCTAAAGACACCTTCAAATTGAAAGTAAGGGGATGGAGAACCATCTATCATACTAATGGTCAACAAAAGAAAGCTGGAGTAGCCATAATTATATCAGACAATCTAGACTTTAAAATAAAGACTGTATCGGAGAAGAGGGGAAGATGGCGGCTTAGGAGGACGCTGGGCTCACCGCGTCCTGCTGATCACTTGGATTCCACCTACACCTGCCTAAATAACCCAGAACACTGCCAGAAGACTAGCACAACGGATTCTCTGGAACCAAGCACAGACGAGAGGCCCACGGAAGAGGGTAGGAAGGGCGAAGAGGTGGTGCGCCCTACACGGACTGGCGGGGGGGAGCCGGGGCGGAGGGGCAGCCTGCCAGCCAAACAGAGGCCCCGAGTCTGGCTTGCAAAAGCGGAGGGGCCAGACGGAGTATGTTTGGACAGCAAGTGGGACTTAACATCTGGAAGGTTATAAGCTAACAGATCTGCTCGGAGAACGGGAGGGCTGGAGGACAACGGGAGGGAGAGTTGTTGAGCCCCGGACAACAGAGCTCAGCTTGGTGGGGTACAAAGGCAACTCACCAGCACCATCTCCCTCGCCCATCCCCCAGCCAAAATCCCAAAGGGAACCAGTTCCTGCCAGGGAACTTGCTTGCACTGCACAAACACCCAACGCTGTGCTTCTGCGGATCCATCCCTCTGGCGGTAGGTCTGACTCCCTCCCGGTGCCGCAGGGCCCCTCTGAAGTGGATCACTGAAGGATAAGTGAGCTGAGCCTACCCCTTCTGCCCATGTGCACCTTGCTGATCCACCCCAGCTAATACGCCAGATCTCCAGCACCAAAAGCCTGGCAGTGTGCAAGTAGCCCAGACGGGCCACACCACCCCACAGTGAATCCCACCCCTAGGAGAGGGAAAGAGAAGGCACACAACAGTCTGACTGTGGACCCAGCAGTGGGCTGGGGGCAGACATCAGGTCTGACTGCGGCCCCGCCCACCAACACAAGTTATTCAAGACAGCACAAGGGGAAGTGCCCTGAAGTTCCTCACCACTCCAGGAACTATCGAAAATGACGAAACGGAAGAAATCCCCTCAAAAAAACCTCCAGGAAATAATGACAGCTAATGAACTGATCAAAAAATGATTTAAACAATATAACAGAAAGTGAATTTAGAATAATAGTCATAAAATTAATCGCTGGGCTTGAAAACAGTATAAAGGACAGCAGAGAATCTATTGCTACAGAGATCAAGGGACTAAGGAACAGCCAGGAGGAGCTAGAAAATGTATAAATGAGCTGCAAAATAAAATGGAGATGACCACAGCTCGAATTGAAGAGGCAGAGGAGAGAAAAGGTGAACTAGAAGATAAAATCATGGAAAAAGAGGAAGCTGAGAAAAAGAGAGACAAAAAAATCCAGGAGTATGAGGGGAAAATTAGAGAACTAAGTGATGCACTAAAGAGAAATAATCTACGCATAATTGGTATTCCAGAGGAGGAAGAGAGAGGGAAAGGTGCTCAAGGTATACTTGAAGAAATCATAGCTGAGAAATTCCATGATCTGGGGAAGGAAAAAGGCATTGAAATCCAAGAGGCACAGAGAACTCCCTTCAGACGTAACTTGAATTGATCTTCTGCATGACATATCACGTGAAACTGGCAAAATACAAGAATAAAGAGAAAATTCTGAAAGCAGCAAGGGATAAACACGCTCTAACATATAAAGGGAGACCGATAAGACTTGTGACGGATCTCTCTACTGAAACTTGGCAGGTCAGAAAGGAATGGCAGGAAATCTTCAATGTGATGAACAGAAAATATGCAGCTGATAATCTTTTATCCAGCTGTCTGTCATTCAGAATAGAAGGAGAGATAAAGGTCTTCCCAAACAAACAAAAACTGAAGGAATTCGTCACCACTAAACAGCCCTACAAGACATCCTAAGGGGGATCCTGTGAAACAAAGTACCAGACAAATTGCTACAAGCATGAAACCTATGGACATCACAATGACTCTAAACCCGTATCTTTCTATAATAACACTGAACGTAAATGGACTAAATGCGCCAACCAAAAGACATAGGGTATCAGAATGGATAAAAAAACAAGACCCATCTATTTGCTGTCTACAAGAGACTCATTTTAGACCTCAGGACACCTTCAGATTGAAAGTGAGGGGATGGAGAACTATTTATCATGCTACTGGAAGTCAAAACAAAGCTGGAGTAGCCATACTTATATCAGACAAACTAGACTTTAAATTAAAGGCTGTAACAAGAGATGAAGAAGGGCATTATATAATAATTACAGGGTCTATCCATCAGGAAGAGCTAATAGTTATAAATGTCTATGTGCTGAATACCGGAGCCCCCAAATATATAAAACAATTACTCGCAAACATAAGCAACCTTATTGATAAGAATGTGGTAGTTGCAGGGGACTTTAACATTCCACTTACAGAAATGGATAGATCATCTAGACACACGGTCAATAAAGAAACAAGGGCCCTGAATGATACATTGGATCAGATGGACTTGACAGATATAGTTAGAATTCTGCATCCCAAAGCAACAGAATATACTTTCTTCTCGAGTGCACATGGAACTTTCTCAAAGATAGATCACATACTAGGTCACAAAACAGCCCTTCATAAGTATACAAGAATTGAGATCATACCATGCATACTTTCAGACCACAATGCTATGAAGCTTGAAATCAACCACAGGGAAAAGCCTGGAAAACCTCCAAAAGCATGGAGGTTAAAGAACACCCTACTAAAGAATGAATGAGTAAACCAGGCAATTAGAGAAGAAATTAAAAAATATATGGAAATAAAGGAAAATTAAAATACAACAATCTAAACGCTTTGGGATGCAGCGAAGGCAGTCCTGAGAGGAAAATACATCACAATCCAGGCCTATCTCCAGAAACAAGAAAAATCCCAAATACAAAATCTAGCAGCACACCTAAAGGAAATAGAAACAGAACAGCAAAGACACCCTAAACCCAGCAGAAGAAGAGAAATAATAAAGATCAGAGCAGAGAAAAAACATATAGAATCTTAAAAAAACTGTAGAGCAGATCAATGAAACCAAGAGCTGGTTTTTTTGAAAAAATAAACAAAATTGATAAACCTCTAGCCAGCCTTCTCAAAAAAAAAGGGAGATGACCCAAATAGGTAAAATCATGAATGAAAATGGAATTATTACAACCAATCCCTCAGATATACAAGCAATTACCAGGGAATACTATGAAAAATTATATGCCAACAAACTGGACAACCTGGAAGAAATGGATAAATTCCTAAACATCCACACACTTCCAAAACTCAATCAGGAGGAAATAGAAAGCTTGAACAGACCCATAACCAGCGAAGAAACTGAATCAGTTATCAAAAGTCTCCCAACAAATAAGAGTCCAGGACCAGATGGCTTCCCAGGGGAGTTCTACCAGACGTTTAAAGCAGAGATAATACCTATCCTTCTCAAGCTATTCCAAGAAATAGAAAGGGAAGGAAAACTTCCAGACTCATTCTATGAAGCCAGTATTACTTTGATTCCTAAACCAGACAGAGACCCAGTAAAAAAAGAGAACTACAGGCCAATATCTCTGATGAATATGGATGAAAAAATTCTCAATAACATACTAGCAAATCGAATTCAACAGCATATAAAAAGAATTATTCACCATGATCAAGTGGGATTCATTCCTGGGATGCAGGGCTGGTTCAACATTCACAAATCAATCAATGTGATACATCACCTTAATAAAAGAAAAGATAAGAACCATATGATCCTATCAATCGATACAAAAAAGGCATTTGACAAAATTCAGCATCCTTTCTTAATAAAAACCCTTGAGAAAGTCAGGATAGAAGGAACATACTTAAACATTATAAAAGCCATTTATGAAAAACCCACAGCTAACATCATCCTCAATGGGGAAAAACTGAGAGCTTTCCCCCTGAGATCAGGAACATGACAGGGATGTCCACTCTCACCGCTGTTGTTTAACATAGTGTTGGAAGTTCTAGCATCAGCAATCAGACAACAAAAGGAAATCAAAGACATCAAAATTGGAAAAGATGAAGTCAAGCTTTCACTTTTTGCAGATGACATGATATTATACATGGAGAACCCGATAGACTCCACCAAGTCTGCTAGAACTGATACATGAATTCAGCAAAGTCGCAGGATACAAAATCAATGTACAGAAATCAGTTGCATTCTTATACACTAACAATGAAGCAACAGAAAGACAAATAAAGAAACTGATCCCATTCACAATTGCAACAAGAAGCATAAAATTCTTAGGAATAAATCTAACCAAAGATGTACAAGATCTGTATGCTGAAAACTATAGAAAGCTTACGAAGGAAATTGAAGAAGATATAAAGAAATGGAAAAACATTCCATGCTCATGGATCGGAAGAATAAATATTGTCAAATGTCAATAGTACCAAAGCTATCTACACATTCAATGCAATCCCAATCAAAATTGCACCAGCATTCTTCTCGAAGCTAGAACAAGCAATCCTAAAATTCACATGGAACCACAAAAGGCCCCAAATAGCCAAAGTAATTTTGAAGAAGACCAAAGCAGGAGGCATCACAATCCCAGACTTTAGCCTCTACTACAAAGCTGTAATCATCAAGACAGCATGTATTGGTACAAAAACAGACACATAGACCAATGGAATAGAGTAGAAACCCCAGAACTAGACCCACAAATGTATGGCCACCTCATCTTTGACAAAGCAGGAAAGAATATCCAATGGAAAAAGACAGTCTCTTTAACAAATGGTGCTGGGAGAACTGGACAGCAACATGCAGAAGGTTGAAACTAGACCACTTTCTCACACCATTCACAAAAGTAAACTCAAAATGGATAAAGGACCTGAATGTGAGACAGGAAACCATCAAAATCCTAGAGGAGAATGCAGGAAAAGACCTCTCTGACCTCAGCCATAGCAATCTCTTACTCGACACATCCCCAAAGGCAAGGGAATTAAAAGCAAAAATGAACTACTGGGACCTTATGAAGATAAAAAGCTTCTGCACAGCAAAGGAAACAACCAACAAAACTAAAAGGCAACCAACGGAATGGGAAAAGATATTTGCAAATGACATATCGGACAGAGGGCTAGTATCCAAAATCTATAAACAAACTCCACACCTGAAAAACAAATAATCCAGTGAAGAAATGGGCAGAAAACATGAATAGACACTTCTCTAAAGAAGACATCCGGATGGCCAACAGGCACATGAAAAGATGTTCAACGTCGCTCCTTATCAGGAAAATACAAATCAAAACCACACTCAGATATCACCTCACGCCAGTCAGAGTAGCCAAAATGAACAAATCAGGAGACTCTAGATGCTGGAGACGATGTGGAGAAACAGGAACCCTCTTGCACTGTTGGTGGGAATGCAAATTGGTGCAGCCGCTCTGGAAAGCAGTGTGGAGGTTCCTCAGAAAATTAAAAATAGACCTACCCTATGACCCAGCAATAGCACTGCTAGGAATTTACCCAAGGGATACACGAGTACTGATGCATAGGGGCACTTGTACCCCAATGTTCATAGCAGCACTCTCAACAATAGCTAAATTGTGGAAAGAGCCTAAATGTCCATCAAGTGATGAATGGATAAAGAAATTGTGGTGTATATACACAACGGAGTACTACGTGGCAATGAGAAAGAATGAAATATGGCCCTTTGTAGCAACATGGATGGAACTGGAGAGTGTTATGCTAAGTGAAATAAGCCATACAGACAGACAGATACCATATGTTTTCACTCTTATGTGGATCCTGAGAAACTAACAGAAATTCATGGGGGTGGGGAAGGAAAAAAAAAGAGGTTAGAGAGGGAGAGAGCCAAAGCATAAGAGACTCTTAAAAACTGAGAACAAACTGAGGGTTGATGGGGGATGGGAGGGTGGGGAGGGTGGGTGATGGGTATTGAGGAGGGCATCTTTTTGGATGAGCACTGGGTGTTGTTTGGAAACCAATTTGACAATAAATTTCATATATTGAAAAAAATAAAATAAAATAAAGTAAACTTTAAAAAAATAATAAAATAAAATAAAATAAAGTAAAATAAAGACTATCAGGAGATGAAGAAGGGCATTAAATCATAATTAAGGGGTCTATCCACCAAGAAGACCTAATAATCGTAAAAATTTATTGCACCAAATGTGAAAGCACACAAATATATAAATCAATTAATCACAAACATAAAGGAACTCATTGATAGTAATACCATAATGGTAGAAGACTTCAGCACCCCACTCATAGCAATGGACAGATCATCTAATCAAAAAATCAACAAGGAAACAATGACTTTGAATGACACACTGGACTAGATGGACTTAACAGATATATTCAGAACATTTCATCCTAAAGCAGAAGAATACACATTCTTCTCCAGTGCACATGAAATGCTCTCCAGAATAGATCACATACTGCAACAGAAATAAACCTTCAACAAGTACAAAAAGACCGAGATCATACTGTGCATATTTTCAGACCACAATGCTATGAAACTCAAAATCAACCACAAGAAAAAATTTGGAAAGGTAACAAATATTTGGAGACTGAAGAACATCCTCCTAAAGAATGAGTGGACTAACCAAGAAGTTAAAGAGGAAATTAAAAAGTATATGGAAGCCCATGAAAATGGTAACACCACAACCCAAAACCTCTGGGATGCAGCAAAGGTGGTCATAAGAGGAAGTATATAGCAATCCAGGCCTTCCTAAAGAAGGAAGAAAGATCTCAGATACACAACCTAACCTTATGCCTTAAAGAGCTGGAAAAGGAACAGCAAATAAAACCCCAAACCAGCAATAGACAGGAAATAATAAAGATTGTAGCAGAAATTAATGCTATCGAAACAAAAAAAAATAGTAGAACAGATCAGTGAAACCAGAAGCTGGTTCTTTGAAAGAATAAACAAAACTGATAAACCACTAGCCAGTGACAGTTTGATCAAAAACAAAAAGGAAAGGACCCAAATTAGTAAAATCAAGAATGAAAGAAGAATGATCACAACCAACCAACACAGCAGAAATAAAAACAATAATAAGAGACTATTACGAGCAATTATATGCCAATAAAATGAGCAATCTGGAATAAGTGGGCAAATTCCTAGAAACATTTACACTACCAAAACTTAAACAAGAAGAAATAGAAAATTTGAACAGACCCATAACCTGTAAGGATATCAAATTAGTTATCAAAAATCTGCCAAAAAACAAGAGTCCAGGGCCAGATGGATTTCCAGGGGAATTCTACCAAAAATTTAAGGAAGAGTTAACACCTATTCTCTTAAAGCTGTTCCAAAAAATAGAAATGGAAGGAAAACTTCTAAACTCTTTCTATGAAGCCAGCATGACCTTGATTCCAAAACCAGAGACCCCACTAAAAAGGAAAACTATAGACCAATTTTCCTGATGAACATGGATGCAAAAATTCTCAACAAGATATTAGCCAACTGGATCCTACAATACATTAAAAAAATTATTCACCATAACCAAGTGGGATTTATACCTGAGATGCAGGGCTGGTTCAATAGCCGCAGAACAATTAACGTGATTCATCACATCAATAAAAGAAAGGGCAAGAACCATATGATCCTCTCATTAGATGCAGAGAAAGCATTCAACAAAATACAGCATCCTTTCTTGATAAAAACCATCAAGAAAGTAGGGATAGAAGCAGTATACCTTGAGATCATAAAAGCCATATATGAATGACCCAATGCTAATATCATCCTCAATGGGGAAAAACTGAGAGCTTTCCCCCTAAGGTCAGGAACAAGACAGGGATGTCCACTCTTGCCACTGTTATTTAACACAGTATTGGAAGTCTTAGCCTCAGCAATCAGACAACACAAAGAAATAAAAGGCATCAAATCGGCCAGGAAGAGGTAAAACTTTCACTCTTCGCAAATGACATGATGCTCTATTTGGAAAACCCTAAATATTCCACCAAAAAACTGCTAGAACTGATTCACGAATTCAGCAAAGTTGCAGGATATAAAATCAACGCACAGAAATAGGTTGCATTCCTATACACCAGCAATGAAGCAACATAAAGAGAAATCAAGGAATCAATCCCATTTATAGTTGCACCAAAAACCATAAAATACCTAGGAATAAATCTAACTAAAGAAGTGAAAAATCTGGACACTGAAAACTGTAGAAAGCTTATTAAAGAAATTGAAGAAGACACAAAATTGAAAAAAGATTCCATACTCCTGGATAGGAAGAACAAATACTGTTAAAATGTTGACACTACTCAAAGCAATCTACATATTCAATGCAATCCCTATCAAAATAACACCAGCATTCTTCACAGAGCTAGAACAAATATTCCTAAAATTTGTATGGAACCAGAAAAGACCCCAAATAGCCAAAGCAATCTTGAAAAAGAAAACCAAAGCAGGAGGCATCACAATCCCAGACTTCAAGCTATACCTCAAAGCTGTAATCATCAAGACAGTATGTTACTGGCACAAGAACAGACACTCAGATCAACGGAACAGAATAGAGAACGCAGAAATGGACCCACAAATGTATGGCCAACTAATCTTTGACAAAGCATGAAATAATAACCAATGGAATAAAGACAGTCTCTTCAGCAAGTGGTGCTGGGAAAACTGGACAGCAACATGCAGAAAAATGAACCTGGACCACTTTCTTACACCATACACAAAAATAAACTCAAAATGGATGAAAGACCTCAATGTAAGACAGGAAGCCATCAAAATGCTTGAGGAGAAAGCAGGCAAAAACCTCTTTGATCTTGGCCACAGCAACTTCTTACTCAACACTTCTCCTGAGGCAAGGGAAACAAAAGCAAAAATGAACTACTGGGATCTCATCAAAATAAAAAGCTTCTGCACAGCAAAGGAAACAATCAGCAAAACTAAAAGGCAACCAACAGAATGGGAGAAGATATTTGCAAATGACTTATCAGATAAAGGGTTCGTATCCAAAATCTATAAAGAACTTATCAAATTCAACACCCCCCCCCAAAAAAAATAATCCAGTGAAGAAATGGGCAAAAGACATGAATAGACACTTCTCCAAAGAAGACATTCAGATGGCCAACCGACACATGAAAAAATGCCCAACATCACTCATCATCAGGGAAATACAAATCAAAACCACAAGGAGATACCACCTCACACCAGTCAGAATGGCTTAAATTAACAACTCAGGCAACAACAGATGTTGGCGAGGATTAGGAGAAAGAGGATCTCTTTAGTATTGTTGGTGGCAATGCAAGCTGGTGCAGCCACTCTGGAAAACAGTATCGAGGTTCTTCAAAAAACTAAAAATAGAACTACCCTACAACCCAGCAATTGCACTACTAGGGATTTATCCAAGGGATACAAGTGTGCTGTTTCAAAGGGTCACATGTACCCCCATGTTTATAGCAGCACTATCAACAATAGCCAAAGTATGGAAAGAGCCCAAATGTCCATAGAGATGGATGAATGTATAAAGAAAATGTGATATATATATATATATGTATATATATGTATATGTATATATATATGTGTGTGTATATATATATATATATATATATATATGCACACACACACACAATGTAACTAGAGGGTATTATGCTAAGCAAAATTAGAGAAAGACAAAAATCATATGACTTCACTCATATGAGGACTTTAAGAGACAAAACAGATGAACATAAGGGTAGGGAACAAAAATAATATAAAAACAGGGAGGCGGAAAAAACATAAGAGACTCACAAATATGGAGGACAAATAGAGGGTTACCGGAGGGGGTGTGTGAGGGGGGATGGGCTAAATGGGTAAGGGGCACTAAGGAATTTACTCCTGAAATCATTGTTGCACTATATGCTAACTAATTTGTATGTAAATTAAAATAAAATAATAAAATAAAATAACATAACATAAAATAAAATAAAATAAATGTAAATGTAAAAAGCAACTTAGCATAGTCATCAACAACTGAGAAGTTCAAAGAAAACATTGATTTTTCTGCCCCACCCTCTACTCCATAATTGGGTAAAATGTTATGAAACTAACTGCAAAACTTGGTGTTTTCTAACATAATTTCAATCATAAATTCTCTTTGCTATAAGCATAAAGTATGCACTGACTGTGCAATATTAACCAATCTTTATACCCTAATGCCCCATAATGTCTTATGAAATCATAATAAGGGAGTTTTATAGATGAATTAATAGAAGAGTAAACCTTTTCAAATATAAATGTCAAATTTATGTAATGACATACATGGGATTGTTCCCAACCTTCGTGATCAAGCAGATGAACAGAGTGCATACTGTGAGTTCAAGATTCAGGCATTCTGTTTTCAAAGAAAGTGACAGGGCTGTTGTGATGGGTATTCATTCTCTGATGCCTCCAGAGGACTGAAGACAGAAAGGGCCAGATATCTGCAATAGGCTAGGCATGAAAGGTTTAACTGAGAAGAATTTTAAGTCAATTGCTCCTCCTCTTTTTCTTCAGATTGACTGAAGCCTATTGATTCCCATCATTGATTGTCTTCTGGTTCAGGATAAGATGGGAAAAGGAAAAGATATTTCATGTATCTCATTATGATCTTTGCATCCCTCACACTGTAATTTGTTATACAAGTCCAGGTAGTATGAGAATGTAATCAACCACTGCAGGGCATTTAAAATTCTAGTGAATACTAAGAATACTGATAATTTCATGCTAGCAAACAGATCTAATCCCTATTCCCCTCACCTCTACCCAAAAAGATTTCAATGAGTAAGTTGTTTTGGAGGACACTATTTACCATACCTGGCATTCAGAATATTCTTCCAACAAAACACAAGAATGGGACTTAAAGTGGGTTGTTATTCTGTTTTCAAAGCTAGAGGATCTCTTGTTTCTTGACCACACTGTGTCAAAAAGAGATTGAAAGGTAGGAATCACCATAACTCAGAGCATCTGTTTAGAATCTTGAGATGAATGCTTACATTCTTAGCTTATACTAAGCAATCCTCTCTCACACTCTATTCCAATTTTCTTCCCTATAGGGGGAAGAATAGGAAAAGTTATTCATGCATCAACCAGATATTATTGAGCATCTATTATGTATCAAATACTATGGAATAGCAGGGGAAATAAAAAGGAAAAATATCCTGGCCTCCATTAAAAAATGTATTCTAGAAGAGAGGCAGAGAATAAAAACTTCAAGAGAAATAGTGTGAAGGAGAAGACAAAACCAGAGAAAGTAGATAAGAGGTACCAGAGAACGTTTATAATATTTTGACAAGAAAGGCTTCTTTCTTCTTTCTTCTTTCTTTTCTTTTTGACAAGAAAGCTTCTCATTAAGAAGCTATCATATGGATAAGATCTAAAGTAGGCAAAGGAGGGGCGCCTGGGTGGCTCAGTCGGTTGAACGTCCGACTTCAGCTCAGGTCACGATCTCACGGTTCATGAGTTCGAGCCCTGTGTCAGGCTCTGGGCTGATGGCTCAGAGCCTGGAGCCTGCTTCCGATTCTGTGTCTCCCTTTCTCTCTGCCCCTCCCCCATTCATGCTCTGTCTCTCTCTGTCTCAAAAATAAATAAACATTAAAAATTTTTTTTAAAGTAGGCAAAGGAAAAAACAATATAGACTTTTGAGAGAATATTATTCTAGGCAGCAGATTGGCAATTGCAAAGGCCCTGATGAAGAAATTATCTGGTCTATTCTAAGAAGACCAGTTATTCCTGGGGTAGAGTGAACAAGGAGTAGAGTATCATGAGATGAAGTTAGAGAGTTAACAGGGCTCTTAATCACGTAAGAGTTTGTTGGTTATTAAGGACTTTAATAACCTTTGTTTTAAGTTAAATAAAGAGCCAATGGGTTTTGTGAGCATAAAGGTAAGATCTGACTATATTTTAATGGGATTGCTTTGGCTACTCTTTTGAGGATAGACTTGGCTGAGTTTGAAGGGGAACAAAGGCATAAACAGAGAGACTAGTTAGGAGGCTATTTTAATCAGTGATATGCAGTGTTGGCTTGAAGTATAAGTGGAGATGGAGAGGAGTGGTCAGATACTGCATATAGTCTGAAGGAAGACCAATAGGTTTCCCTAATAAAATATTCATCATGGAAGAACGAGAGGACTCAAGATTTCTGAGATTTTTGAATAAAATACCTGGGCAAAAGGAGTTAGGAAACTAAATGAAATAGGAAAGAAGTAGGTCAGGGGCTTATATCTGCCATAGCAAGTTTGAAATGTCTTTTAAAGATGTAAAGTAAGAAGTTGAAGTTCAGAGGAGGTATCCTGGCTGAAGATAAACATCAGAAAATCAAGAAGTTAAGAGTGGATATAATTCTAAGAGGGGGAGGAAAGAAAAATTCCAATCAGGCACTTAAAATTTTAGATGTTTATATCTTATGTGAAAAATGTATTAATCTTGAGATTTCCTCTCTGAACATTATTGAAACAACTGCTAGTTAATTAATACATGTTTGTTAATTAAAAAATAAAGATGATTGGCACATTTAAACTAAAGACGGACGCATAACAGTTCAGATGAAAAAACTCACCAATTGCTTTAAACCCTCACTCTAATGTTACTGTAGGTATTTAACACATATGAATGTATAATCTATAAGCACAGACACAATTTTGAGATCAATAAACAAATGCCATTGTACATATATATAAAGTAATGCAACTTTTATTACTACTGTCATGATTATATCATCAAGCTATTGCTTCATTGCTTTCAGTGTCCACCTATACAAAATATTGATTGTGGAGAATATCCTAAAAAGCTGTATTAAAAATGGCTAGCTTTCTGTGAACCAAAGAAGGGAAGCTTGCTTTTAAATACAGAAAGAAAAAAAAAAGAAAAGAAAAAGATATCCCTGGTTTCCACTGCAAAATGGTAAAATGTTAAGAATATGAAACAAAAGATCTCTACATTTTTAGTCATTTATATACTTGCATAGGTTACCACATATCATTACCTAATGTAATAATAGGATATATGTGAATTACGAAAATGTGTTTCACGGTAGAAAAGTCTATTTCTTGTGGGAATTCTATTAGTAGATTACATAGCAAATTTTCTAAAAAATAGGGTGGATGATGTAGCTATCTGTGAAGTAAATAAAATAGAAGACATAATTCATAGTATTATTAACTAAACACTCCATTTAAGCCAAACAAAGCCATAAAAATGGATTGAAATCCTTTACACTGTATCTAACATAGCTTATCAAGATATTTAAGCTTTTTTTGTTCTTCAATGTAATAACCATTACATTTATTTTTCAAGTTGTATAGCATTAGAACAGATTCCTGAATATAAAATCATATAGTAAAAGACATACTATTAATATATGCTCATTGATTTTCAGCTTAATGTCCTTGACTGTTTTATCCCAACCAAAAATATACTTGAAAGTAAAATATTTAAGCATGTTGTGATTAAAATAGGAAAAAAAAGGAAGCCAAAACAAACCAGTCAATACACTTTGAATTAAAAGTGGCAGGAATATTTAAATAAAACTGGTCACAATTACAACACTGAGATATGACAGAGAAGCTAGTTGGGAGTCCCAGCCAAGAGCCTTGGCAACCATGACATGACGTGACTATATCTTAATTGGGAACTGCTTTTCTGTGCCTTTGGTAGTTATACTGAATGGACTTTGAATAGGCAGAGTACATTTTATTTAGAGAATTGGAACCTGAAAGGCTACGAATAAAAATACACATGCACGCATACCTCCAGAATACAACCATCACTACTATCATTAAAAGCTGGTTTAAAAAGCAACATTCAGTTTTTTAGTCTGAAAAGTCTGAGAGAAAATAGGAATCAATCTACACTTTTAATGATGAGAACCATGTGACAGTTTGGATGGAAAAGGAAATGGGGGGGGGGCTGCTGTAGTAGGGATGGGCAGAAAAATGTCCTGAGAGGACAGGGCCCTAAATGATAGGAGAGGTAACATAATCTGAATTTGACTGGAGGACTTGGAAAGATATTCAGTGAGATCTGGGATTCAAGAGATTGCCACTGAGGAGTCTAAGAGAGGGACTGGTTAATCACTCTAGTATGTGAGAAAACTGAACTAGCAACTAGAAGACGTAGTATTCACAATAAATTTAAAAGGACACACATATAGGGAAACAAAGAGGGATGCACTAAAAATACCCAGGGAAGAAAACAAAAGCCTTGAAAACTAAGATGGCAACAGCAGTACAGAAGAATTGGCATATGCACAATTTATAAGTGTGGAGTCAAAGAGATGACTATGTCTCTAAAGGAAAGTGAATTTAAAAGGCAAGGGAAAGTATTAGAATAGTAAATATAAATCATTGTTCCAGTAATTTATAACAAATGTATAAAATTAAGCTGATAGTTGCAAAAGGCTCCTGGGAGGCTTCTAAGGGTCTGGGGTTTTCCTGGCCTTAATTTTCAGAATGTATGAACTCACTGGAAACTGTTCATGCTCTTCCTTGATTTTTGCTGTAGCCAATCCTCTGGGATCAATGAATAATCAGTTTTATTATCACTTCTGCAAAGTGGCAAAATACATAAGTTTTGTAAAGAGCTGTTCTTTTAAAAAAACTGCCTGCCTGAGGCACTTGGGTGGCTCAGTCGGTTCAGTGAGCGAGCATCAGATTTCGACTCAGGTCATGAAATCATGGCTCATAGGTTTAAGCCCCACATGGAGCTTGCTGCTGTCAGCACAGAGCCCACTTTGGATATTCTTCTTCTCCTTCTCCTTCTTCTTCTTCTTCTTCTTCTTCTTCTTCTTCTTCTTCTTCTTCTTCTTCCTTTCTCTCTCTCTCTGCTCCTTCCCCACTTTCTCTCTCAAAAACAAATAAATCTTTCTAAAAAAATAAAAAATGAAAATAAAAAATTGCCTGCTTTATTTATAGTAGGTTTTATTTTCTCTTTAAAAGCACAGTATCGGGAACTTTCCAAAACGCTTGGTGAAAAGCGGAGGAGCAGCTGCCGGGGGAGCTGCGCCCAGCAATGCGCTCCTTCTGCTCCCCCACACCGGCCTCAGCCCCTTCACCAGCTGTAGAAAACAGTGAAAGAAACTACTTACTGTGATGTTTTGTGGGTCAAACCCAATGCCACCCAGGAAGAATTGAAAAAGGCTTACAGGAAATTGGCTTTGAAGTACCACCCTGACAAGAATCCAAATGAAGGAGAGAAGTTTAAACAGATTTCTCAAGCTTTTGAAGTGCTATCTGATGTGAAGAAAAGGTAATTGTATGACAAAGGAGGAGAACAGGCAATTAAAGAAAGTGGAGAAGGTGGTGGTTTTGGCTCCCCTCATGGACATCTTTGATATGTTTTTGAGGGGAGGAAGAAGGATGCAGAGAGAAAGGAGAGGTAAAAATGTTGTGCATCAGTTCTCTGTAACCTTAGAAGATTTATATAATGGTGCAACAAGAAAACTAGCTCTGCAAAAGAATGTGATTTGCAACAAATGTGAAGGCCGAGGTGGTAAGAAAGGAGCGGTAGAATGTTGTCCCAATTGCAGAGGTACTGGAATGCAAATAAGAATTCATCAGATAGGACCTGGAATGGTTCAGCAAATTCAATCTGTGTGCATGGAGTGCCATGGCCATGGGGAACGGATCAATCCTAAAGATAGATGTTAAAGCTGCAGTGGAAGGAAGATAGTTCAAGAAAAGAAGATTCTAGAAGTTCATATTGACAAAGGCATGAAAGATGGCCAGAAGATAACATTCCTTGGTGAAGGAGACCAAGAACCTGGACTGGAACCAGGAGATATTATCGTTGTTTTAGATCAGAAGGACCATGTTGTTTTTACCAGGCGAGGAGAGGATCTTTTCATGTGTATGGACATACAGCTGGTTGAAGCACTGTGTGGCTTTCAAAAGCCAGTATCTACTCTTAACAACAGAACCATTGTCATTACCTCTCATCCAGGTCAGATTGTCAAGCATGGAGATATCAAGTGGGTGCTGAATAAAGGCATGCCAATTTATCATAGACCATATGAAAAGGGTTGCCTAGTCATAGAATTTAAGGTAAACTTTCCTGAGAATGGCTTTCTCTCTCCTAATAAACTCTCTTTGCTGGAAAAACTCCTACCTGAGAGGAAGGAAGTAGAAGAGACTGATGAAATGGACCAGGTAGAACTGGTGAACTTTGATCCAAATCAGGAAAGACTGTGCCATTACAACGGAGAAGCATATGAGGATGATGAACATCACCCTCGGGTTGGTCAGACCTCTTAATGGGGCCAGTGACTAACATTGCTGGTACATGCAGTAGTGAATGAGTGAAGGACTATAATCATAGTTCACTACTTGCTACTATTTTTGTTTTAATATTCAACTATATAGTGTTTTAAAAGTTAAATGAAGAATAAAAAATATAAAAGCTCTGAAAAAAATAAAATAAAAAAATAAAAGCACAGTATCTACCATAGTTGTGAACCTCACCTCCTTATTCCCCTCTTATCACTCATTCACACACACACACACACACACACACACACACAGAAAACAAAATTAAAGTTGATGGGCATAGATTTCAATCTATAGTCTTAAGGATTAGTAGAGATAACTGCTCACTGAAAAAATTATAACCCGCCATAGTTAAATTTAGTAGCTTAGAAAATATGAAAAATGGATAGGGGTCCAAAAAGAACAAAATTAAATAACCATGAAAGTTGCCTATTAGCTTTAATGGAAGGGGAATCACTTAAATGACTTCCTTACAATTGGAGGCATTTGCACCTGACAAATTACTAACTTTCTCCAGAGAAAAATACAAGTATTATTTGCAATCCATGGGCAAAAGAAAGCAAAAAACTCTTGGTTGAACACCAACTGTATCTTAGATTAATTTTAAAATGCATGTAGGTGTAGATCACTTAGTAAATAGAGCAGACAACTCACAGTGGATGAAGGAATGGGCTTCAAATCAGTAGTCTCAGGTGTATGTTCAAGCTCTGCCCTTACTAGCTAAGTCAATTTGAGTAATTTCTTTGTCAGGTATAAAATGACAATAATCTTATCTACTAGCACTGTTTTTTACAAAAGAGCAGATGATTAAATTAGACCATGCATGAGAAAATTCTGATACGTTCTAATACAGATTCTGAATGGACTTAATCTTTCCAAATTTCACAGGTGTAGGTACAGAAAATCCATCAATATTAATCTATAAAGTTAACTCATATAATTAATTCATTACTTAGGCACTGAGAAAAAAATGACTGAAGGGTTGTTTTGTTGTTTTTTGTTTGTTTTTAATTTTTTACTGTTCATTTTTGAGAGAGAGAGAGAGAGAGAGAGAGAGAGAGAGAGATACAGAGCACGAGTGGGGGAGGGGCAGAGAGAGAGGGAGACACAGAATCCTAAGTAGGCTCTGGGCTCTGAGCTGTCAGCACAGAGCCCAGCTTGGGGCTCGAACTCATGAATTGCAAGATCCATGACCTGAGCCAAAATTGGACACCTAACCGACTGAGCCACCGAAGCTCCCGTTTTGGTTTTTTTAATAAAAGAATAAAAAAGAATACAAGAGAAGTAATAAAAAAAGAAGCAAACAAATATCTAACTAGTATATGTACTTACAGTTATACTAAAATTTTAACAATCAAATATGCTTTTTTAAAATATGAGAAAAAAACCCTATAACATAAAATATACTCATGGAAGAAATTTTAATTTGAGACCTGTTATGGTTGGTTGCTCCCTATTTTCTACTAAACCAGATTAAAACTCTTTGGCCACCCTTCAAGGTGTTTTACCAGCTTGTATCTTCTTTCATCTAGCCAAAATATGCTTTCTTCCAGATGAGGCAGACACATGCACTATAAACTCTGACTGATTTCTGCTCTCTTACATGCTTCTGCCATTTTTCTTCCAGGAGAATATTCTGTCCTTCTTTATCAATAGCTTCTCCCACCTTTATTCTTATCTGATGATTCCCATAATATTCTGTGGATTAATTAATTCACCATTGTCTCTGTTCCAATGAACATAAGACAGTAGGGCTACAAGGCAGATGAAGCTTTGCCTCTCACTGAGGATATGGATGATTCCAGCTGTAGAGAAGCATTCATTGCTAAACATGGACTAAGAGACAGAGAAATCAGCTGAAATCAGTACGCTAAATAAGGAAGGCTTAGGATCAGATGCAGATAATGAAATCCAGGGTTGAAAATGAGACCAGAGATCATGATATATAGAAGGTCCAACCCCAAATTAATAACCAGGATCAGGTGGATATTCAGTAATTGGCCAATTAAGGAGATGTTTACAAGAATGTTCATGGCCACATTACTTGTAATTAGTAAAAATCTGGAAATAATACCCAAAAAGCATATGAAAGAGCACTCAAATCATTTGTTATCAGAAAAAAAAAATGTCAAAACACAATGAGATATCAACATATATCAGTAAAATAGCTATAATGAAGAGGACTAACAATATCAATTTTTAGCACAGTTAAAAACTAGAACTCTGATACTTTGCTTGTGAGAGTATTGGAAAACAAATTAGTAGTATCTACTAAACTTGAACATATATCTCCCTTATGAATCAGCATATTTTCACCAAGACACATACATGAATGTTCATAGCGGTTTATTCATAATAACCAAAACCTAAAACAACAAACATGAATGAATGTCTTTCAACACAATTGTGGTATATTTATATAATGGACTATTATTATATTATTACTATTACTATTATACTATTACTCAAACTAAAAAAAAATTAACTACCAAATACCTATATAACAATATGGATAAATCTCAGAAATAGTATGTTAAGTGAAAGAGACCAGGCACCACAGAGACACTATTCAATTGCTTCATTTAATGTTCATAAAGGCAAAAGTAATTTATGTTCATTGAGATAAGAATAGTATTACTCCTGGAGGGTACATAAAGAAAACTTCTGAGTGTATCAAAGTTCTATATTCCTGTTGAAAGTTGTGTTTATATGAGTGTGTGTGTGTGTGTGTGTGTGTGTGTCCATGTGTGAGTATGTATATACCAAGCTGCATACTTGATATATGTATACTTTACTATATGTAAAATATACCTTAATTTAAGAGACCTTGTATTTTAGAAATATATGGCAAAATATTTATAGATGAAATAATGTGTCATATATCTGCTTCAAAATTATCTCATGTGTGGGGGTAGTTGAGTGAGCATACTTGAAGCAAAATTAGCCATTTTTTACTAACTTTTAATGACTATGTGAAGCTCAGTATATTATTCTTTCTGTTTTCATTTATGTTTGAAGTATTTCAGCAACCAATAAATGAGAAACTGTATAATCACAACTACATAATAGAATCTAGATAGATTGATGGATTTGGAGATGAGAGAGTGAATACAGTGTGTACAGAAAAATATTTGTTGAATTTTGCAGAGAAGTGGAAAGTGATATTGTAGCAAGAAGAGAATGTAAGATTAAAGGACTATAGGGGCGCCTGGGTGGCTCAGTTGGTTAAGCGTCCGACTTTGCTCAGGTCATGATCTCACAGTTCATGAGTTCAAGCCCCGTGTCAGGCTCTGTGCTGACAGCTTGGAGCCTGGAGCCTGCTTCAGATTCTGTGTCTCCCTCTCTCTCTGCCCCTCACCTGCTCACACTCTGTCTCTCTCTGTCTTTCAAACATAAACATTAAAAAAATTTTTAAGGAGTATTGAGTGCATATTATAAATTTGGTGGTTTTTTTTTGAAGCCAATGGAGAGTAGTTGAAGAGCTATAATCAGAAAAGTCATATGATTAAAGTTTTAAGAAGAGCCATTATGTAGGTAGAGAATTCTAGGAGAGAAAAATGACAAGAGAACAAATAACAGTAAATGATGTAACAAGTAACAAAGTAGTAAATGATGTAGATCTATAATATGGCAGTAGAAATAAATTTGTAACAAAATGAACTGATGTGAAAATAAAGAAGGAAGTGCATGTATGCAATATGGTGATTGATTGGATGAAAGTAAAAAAGAAATTAGGCCACATTATTTCATCATTCATTCATTCAACACCTACGAACACCAGGAATTATGATGGCCTCCAAAGAGCAGTAGTAAATAAAATAGATATAATCTCTCCCTCATGAAGCTTGAGTACATGGAAAAGAAATAAATACTAACCAAATGAAAAAGATTTAAATATATAAGTTCTGTACAAAAAAACCCCAGAATTCTCTTATGAAGAATGAATGGAAAAGCCAATTTAAATAGATTGGGTAGAAAATGCTCTCTAAAATATGACATTTAAGTTGACACACAAAGAAAGAAGAGGCCGTCCTTACAGGGTGAGATATGAACAGTTCAAAAAGAGAAAGGAAAGAGGTTAATATATGAGAAATAAAGCCAGTATGATGAAATGAATGAGCAAGGGAAAGAATGGAATGAAATGAGGTGAAAGAGGTGGGCCAGAGTGTAGATTCAAGGAAAGTAGTTTGGATTTTATAAATGCAATGGGATACCAATGAATCATTTTAAGAATGGACCTCATATTACCCATTTAGTTTTTACTTGATGTCTACTCCATTTCACACACAAACACACCAAAAACAAAATGACTAAACAGTAAGTGATTCTGGAGGGCAGAATATTAAAGTGGTTTGAAAAGGGAAGTTTTCTTAAACCTCTTCTAAGAAAATATTGGAGAATAACTTTGTTGCTTTTGAGTTGAAGAACTCCTTCAACAAGATAAAAATTGTAACTTATAAAGGAAAATATTAATAAATTCAACTTCACTAAAAAAAAACACATGTTCATCAAAACAGGAAAATCAAAATGATAAGCTAAGATTGGGACAAGGTGTGGAAAATGCAAATAAAAACAAAAGAGTAGCATAAAAACATTTTTAAAATGTCCTTCATATCAGTCATAGAAACATAAATAATACAGTGAGGAAAAAAGAAAAAGATATAGGCAAGAATTTCATAGAAAAGAGAGAACAGACTTCCCTGAGAAACAGCCATGTCCCTGGCTTCATGGAATTTAAACTAGAAGGAGTCAGATTTTAATGAAACCAGTACCATTCCTCAAATAGAGCCTGCTCCCTCAGCCTGGGACCCAACATCAAAAGATACTAGCAGAGGCCATCAGGGCTGACCTACACTCTTCGAACAAGCACTAAATGTTTCCTGTTTTAAGTGCATGAGATATTGAAGTTACTTTTTGTTGGGGAAAAAAAACTGACCCAGAGTGTACCATATACAAATATGAATTCTAAGTAATTTAAATTCCTAAATTAATAATATAAAGCCATAAATATAAGAGAAGATGTAGAAGAATATTATTGTAACCTAGCAATGGAGAAGGTATTTTTAAGCAAGTACCCAAGTGGGGAAAAAAAATCAAAGATTTTACTCAATGAAGGATACCACGTATCAAACTAACAAATGGGCAACCATTTGAGAGAAATACATGGCATTTAAAACCAATGAATAATACACAACTAATTAGTGCAAATTCTTTTCTGCCTACTTTTGACTGGAAAATGTTACCTAATAATAGTTTAATTTTCTATTGTTCTTAAAGTTTTTCAGATTTAAGATTCTCAGAATTGGGCTGATGATACTTTTTACTTAAAACTATGTTATTAAGGGGACACCTGTCTGGCTCAGTCGGTTGAGCATCTGACTTTGGCTCAGATCATGATCTCATGGTCCTTGAATTTGAGCCCCGAGTCAGGCTCTGTGCTGACAGCTCAGAGTCTGGAGTCTGCTTTTGATTCTGTGTCTCCCTCTCTCTCTGCCCCTCCACCACTCATGCTCTGTCTGTCTCTCTCAAAAACTAAATAAACATAAAAAAATAAATAAAAATAAATAAAATAAACTTATTAAGAAATGTCTATGTTGCTTTTTTAAAAGTAATTTTTCATGTTTGTTTGTTTATTGTAGTGGAGGGGCAGAGAGAAAGGGAGAGAGAGAATCCCAATGAGGCTCTGCACTGTCAGCACAGAGCCCTACATGAACTTGATCCCATGAACGGTGAGATCATGACCTGATCCAAACAACAACAACAAAAAGAGTCGGGCACTTAGCCAACTGAGCCACCCAGACGCCCCTCATCTATGTTGCTTTTTAAATACTTAGTTCTAACTGCCTCATGGTAGTTCATTATATATCTTAGCATTGCAAATTTAAAGTTGCACACACACACACGTACACAGAGAGAGACTATGTGCCTTTGCACTTGTACAAAAATTTCTCTGGGGTAAAAATTCAACAGCTGCACTCCAAAAGACATTCATGCGTAATTTCACTAAGTAATGCCAAATTGTTCTTTAGACAATTTATACATCCACCAAAAGTACATCATCATCATTCCTATTTCCCACCTGGTCATCAATAATTAAATTACAGCAACAACTAGGTATACAATGATAACTTATAACAAAGATACTTAGCTTTGGAAGACAACTTATCTATATTTCCAGTCAGTCAAATGAAGCAGATCCAGTGCCTTTCACTGTGCCTGGAAACTGAAGAACTCGCTAAATATTTGTTAAGCAAATAGTTGAGGAATGCCTCCTCAGAGCTTCCCCAGAAGTTGAAAGTTTTCATAGCAATGAAGCAAAATTAATTCTAACCTTGATGGCTTTGAATCACTTAAGAAAAAGGAAGAGATAAAAGAAGGTACAGAGAATACATTACTGAAAACTTGGAAAAGCCTCAAGATTCTGTAGCCCTCCTCAAGGAAGAAGAATAAACTAGAATATCAGAAATTCAAAATGCATTTATGTATGTGTGTGTGTATCTGTTTGTGTGTATGTGTGTGACGTGTGATGGCCAGTTTTGTGTCCACTTGATGGATCACAGGGTACCCAGGTAACAAGTGGTAAATGGAGTAAAGCAGATTGTCTACCTGGATGTGTGTGGGCTCCATCCAGTTTATTGTATACCCAAATGGAACAAAAGTCTGAGTAAAGGAGAATTTGCTTTCTCTGGCTGTCTTTGAACTGGGACATGGGTCTTATCTGCCTTCAGTCTTCGATTCACATATACTTTAGGCTCTTCTGCTTCTCAGGTCTTTAGACTCAGACTAGAATTATACCTCTGATTCTCCTGGGTTGCCAGCTTATTGACTCTAGATATTAGTTTCTTATAATAAATGCTTTATGTTTATTTTATTATATATATATATTATATATATATATCTTGTCTTAATATATATGTATCTTATCTTAATATGTATGTGTATGTGTTTGTATATCTATCTATATATCTATCTATATGTATATGTGTATATATATCCTATGGCTTCTGTTTGCCCACAATTACACATAACTTTTGTGATGGAAAGTTGGGGAAAAGGGATTGGCTAAGAAACTACAAAGGTTATTCAGTTTTCTCAATGTTTTATATAAAATCAAATTAAAGTGAATTAGAAGAAAAACATAAAGAGAAAGAAAATTTAAGGGTGACTTTTCAGCCAACAATTTATTTCAGTGAACCTCGGGAATAGTTTGGAATTTAAGTAATCTAGATTTGATATTTAAGACAGCAGCAAGAAGTATGATTCTCACACAGCCCTCCAGAAATATTTCCTTAATAAGTGTTCCTCCTTTTCTATACTCTGTGATCATCAGGGTATTTACATTTTCATATTATTACAAGTAAACTGAGTTTTAAAATTATGTTTGTATACTGAGTCTTTAAATTCTGAAAAGAATATTGTACTTGTGACTATTTCTTCTTAAAGAACAAATAAACAGATAATAAGTATTTGATAATATAACAGAATGACACTGAAGAGACATAACCTTTCCTAAAACACATTTGCTCAATTTAGTTGACATAAAGCTAATACTTTCTAAAGGTCAGCTTTCTGAGTCAAATATTTCATATGTAAAGGTAATGAGTAACTAGGTTATCTACAGAGTTTGTTTTCCCACCAAAGTTTATGTAGCATTATGACTTGTACGAAAATTTAGTTATGTTTCATTTTTAGGATCATTACCAAAATATGTTAGTAGCCACCCCTACAAAAAAAAGTATGTAGAATTCTAATTTTCTTATGTCATTTGAGATCTTAATTGATTGTAGTCCAAGAAATTTCCTTTGGACAAAAACTACAATATACAACATTAAAAAAAATAATAATAATTCGTGAGAGTAGTTCAGATCATTCTTATAACACTACATTTAAGTCTCAAAAGTCAATTGGGTTCACGGTCTTCAATCATCTGGAAATCTTTCTAGTGATCATCAAGGCTGAGTATTCTAAATTTTACACTCCAGCGAAGCTGGCATCTGGCAGTCTTGTCTCTATAATCAATACTATATTGCTTGGCACATTATTAATAAAGATTAATTTGATTACCTCAAAAGGCATTTAAAACCACTCAGTGTATACATAAAACATTGTTATTAATTCTTGTGTTTGGAAACTATTTGATAAGAATCGTTTAGGGGTGCCTGGGTTGCTCAGTCAGTTAAGTGTCCGACTTTGACTCAGGTCATGATCTCGCAGTTCATGAGTTCGAGCCCAGCATCAGGCTCTGTGCTGACAGCTCAGAGCCTGAAGCCTGCTTCAGATTCTGTATCTCCCTCTCTCTCTGCCCTTCCCCCACTCATGCTTTGTCTCTCTCTCAAAAATAAACATTAAAAAAAAATTTTTAAAGAATTATTTGTATAATATGTAATGACATCTTTCTGGTACCTAAATAAAATAGGGGCCTTTTTCAAAATCTCAGAGAAACAAAGCTTTGTATTTGTAGAACTGTAGCTACCAAGTACAAAGACTTAAGGTAAATTAAGAATGAAGAGTGAGTCATAAGAATATATATTAACTATATATTACATATGTCATAGATAGACTCTAAGCTCCATGTGAACAGAGATCTGCAATGTATAAATAACACTGTATCCCCTATCACCAACAAAATGACTTGTTCAAAACGTGCATGCAGTAATTGTATTGAATTAACAAATGAATATACATAAATAAGTGAATAATGAATGTCTTCCAAAATAAAACAGACTTTAAACATCAAAACCTTCTACAGCGAGTAAGGCTCTACTGAATTGCTATCTTCAGTTTGGAAAACCAGGCAACAACACTGACTGCTGAGGCAGATTCTCATTCTCAGTTTGTGCCTATATAAAAACATCAGTATTTGGTATCTTGAAATGTAATATCTTGTATTTGCATTCTGGCAATTTTATTTTCACAGGTCTCAGCAAAATGCTTTTGTAACTTCCAGTTGTTTCATAAACAGGGAGTTGGTTGGCTGGCCACTGTTAAGCTGACCAGCCATTCTCTGCAAGGAATGAAAGTAAGCAGGGTGAAGGTCATTAAATAATCAAAATTTACTTAGTGCTTTGCACAATTACACAAAAGCTTATGCTTCCTTTTTTGTTTTTGAGGGAGAGAGCACTTGTGGGGGTGGGGGAGAGATATGGGGTTGGGGGGCAAGGCAGAGAAAGAATCTTAAGCAGGCTCCATGCCCAATGGGGGAGTGGGGGGAGTCGTGCCTAATGCAGGGTGGATCTCACATGACCAGAGCTGAAAACAAGAGTGGATGCTTAACTGAAATCAATAGGGGATGCTTAACCAACTGAGCTTCCCAGGCACCCTGCTTCCTGCTTATACTTCATTCTGCTTTCAGACAAGAAGTTATTATTCTCTACACAGAAATGCACATGGCCTTTTGTTCATTAAATTAAAATGTATTATTCTATTTATCTGATATATTACCAGTTTGATCTTTAAATTTGCTCTAAGAAGAAGTAAAATAAGGAATGTTGCTGGCAATTTACAATTATTTTGTGATTTGGTATCAAACAGCAAATGATCTATCTTGAGGAGACTGACACATTGATAAACATTAACTTTCAGTCAGTTGCTAATTAATGAACCACAAAAACACACTGATGAATACACAATGGTGATCAGAGTATATTTTAGTATATTATTGAATAACAAATACAATAACTTTCAAAATAAATACATTCAAATCTAATAAAAATTGTCATCTATTTGCACAACAGTAATGTTTACTATTTATATATGAGGACTACTTGATTAATATTTGTGAAGAATATTGTAAAACAAACCTCAGAATATTTTAAATTCTAAAATTTGTTAGCCTGCTTGGAGTTGAAGGTCCTATATATTACTTAAAGGAGCAATATAATTTATTCAATGTCTAGAAATATGTATTTCTGCCCTAGTGTTGTATGACTTTGTAGGTGGTACAAAGATCTTTGTGTGGTATAACAAGAAAATTCTAGAACTATTAGTTCTGTAACTACTTTAAATTTAAATTATCTAAACTTCTGACAGTTGCCAAAGGAAACATTTTAAAGTAATCCTAGAAAGTACAAAATGTGTCAAGTTTGATATATGTTAAAAGAAAAGCCACATTTCTCCTTAAACTAATTAACAATAAAGAGTTAGCTGTCTATCTGTCTTTGTCTAACATTTTCCAGCTGGATAAATTCAATTGTTATTAAACTTGACAAAAAGCAAGGATATTATTAATGAAATTAACCACATGATGTTAACTTTTTACCACAATATCCCAGTGTGTTTTAATTAATTGTATGACAGAGATAAAAGGAGTTCATAGGTGAGAATGTAAATTGAGTTTGTTACTCTTATTTTTGATAGGATAGCAACCTATCATTTGCACATTTCAAAAGTTAAATTGTATCATGTTTCTAGATTATCACCTAAAATCTAAGTATACTTTCATCCCCCTCAGGAAACTCACTTATTACACTTATTTAACAGTGCAATTACATTTTACATGTGTCAAACATTGACTGTCTAAGGTCAAATTTAGATAGCCCACTAATTTAGATAGACAGCAGACATCAGACAGACACAAACATAAATACTATGACATTAAGTGAATTACAAAATTATAATTTTGATAATTTTTATGCTATTCAGACATACACAAATGTATACACAATGTGCACAGTACATTGAATCACTGGAAATATATTTTAAAATAGCATATATATTCAAAATGAAGGTTTCAAATAGAATGGAAAAGTTCAGTTTGGCTCATTTCAACAAACATCTGTTGGTTGTATCCTATGTTTGGTGCTATATCAGGTCCCAGATCTGCATCTGCCAAGTTCCTGCTTCAAGGACTAAAGCTGTCAAAAATGTAAAAGGAGTAATTGCAGTAATATTTATTGGGAGCCCAAGATAGAAATCATTTACTTAACCCAAAGGGAAAAGGGAACATTTTCAGGAAGCAGTAACACTTGAGATTCACAAGATGATTTACAAGATAACTTGCCAGGTAAGAGATAAGACAGATGCAGGCAGTAGAAAGCATAAGAAGATACAAAACATCAGGCAACAGCATGGTCGCAGAGAAGAACGCCAAGTTGTTTTCTTGTAACCAAACATGAGGCTGGAAATGAAATGGAAAGCACGGGGAGAGTTACCTTATGTTAGCCCAACTCCAGGTCACAGAGAGCCTTATATGGGATTCTAAGGAATTTGGACTAAATATGTAGATGATGGGGAGCTCTAACAGATTTGATTTAAAAGAAGGATCTTTGAGAGGCACCTGGGTGGCTCAGATGGTTAAGCGTCCAACTTGAGGCTCAGGTCATGATTTCACCATTTGTGAGTTCGAGCCCCGCATCTGCACTGTCAGTGCAGAGCCTGCTTGGAATTCTCTCTCTCCCTCCCTCCCTCTCCCTCTCCCTCCACCACTTGCTCTTCTCTCTCTCCCTCTCTCTCTCTCCCTCAAAATAAATAAACTTTAAAAAAAGAAGGATCTGAGACAGATGCCACTGAGCGAGAAGCAGAGATTAGACTAGAGAAGGAGAAAGGTTGAACGTGGAAAAGTATAAGAACCCTGAAACAGTATGTGAGACATGATGAGGGTCTGACCTACAGCAGTGCCAGTAGAGATGGAAAGAATGTGACAGACACACTGAAAAATGTATATGAATCAAATCACAGGAATTGGTGTTTGAAAAGACGCAGTGGGAGAGATAAAGCAGGAAAAGTTTACTTTGATTCTCTGGTTAGGGTACAGCCATTAGTCAGTAGGGAATGCAGAAGAAAAAGCTGATCTAGAAAAGAGAAAGAAATCATTCTGGATTCTGCTCACCACTATACCACCAATGCTAGAAGGAAATCATTCTAAAGAATTCCAGAGAAAATATTAGCAATTAAACCAGCTAACAAGTGATTTGCAACATTAAAGCAAATATTCAGGAAATATCCAAATATAAACAATATACATTTCACATTATTTGAATTTTGAAAGTAAAATATCTAAAAGTTTGCAAGTAAAAACATCTTAAAAATAGATTGTTTACATAAGAGCCAACTCATACTAAGAACACAAGAGCAAAAGTGAGACAAGATGACTGGATAGACAATAAAGAGAGAAGGAAAAGGCATTTTCCAAATGATCAAAGTTGTAACCATCATTTCATAAATTTGATCTATGTCAACACAGCATCTTAGTATGCAGAATCTGGTCAGGTGCCAAGAAAAGACACGAGAAAATACGGTGTTATATCAGAGAGGGTATTAGAAGTCACAGGTGACAATACCAAGAAGCATGCATGTAAGCTATGAAATAGAGCTCCAAATGCATTCCACCTGTTTTTCTTACTCCTGAGGCAGCTTCCAGAAAGACACTGGCTAACTGTTGAATGAGAAATGGGTAAATTAGATGATTTTCCATAGGTAGAAAAAATCAGACCAAAGCTATTTTCTGAATCAGATGAAAGAAGAAATACAGAATAGTCAGACAAACATAGTGGCGATGGGGGTGGAGTGGAATGCATTAGAGAGTGATATGGTTTTAAGTATCATTAAAACATATTGCAATATATTATACCTGTCTGATAGAATGGCCTTCAAATGGAAGAAAAGGGAAAAGGGGTTTCTATGAGTACTACCTGTACTATAACAGCACATTCAGCTTGACAAAGTGGTAACTCCATTTTAGAGATTCATTCACCTCAACAGACTCAAATAGCCTGCTCTGCATTGCTCAGCAGGGAACTTCATTAGTACCATTAAAACTGAAGTTCCACTCTTCTTAAAGAACAGACATGGAAAACAACTCTTCCAAAGATCCTTCCTATGTAGAGGGTCTACCTTCTTGTCTCCAAAGATCAGGAACAAAGCTAAAAGGGACAAAAAACTCATCTGGTCTATTACCTTCATTGTTAAAATTGCTAGATGCTTCACAGCATATTGAACATTAGGGGATAGTGTGTATATATATATATATATATATATATATATATATATATATTTGAGTCAAACAATAGTTTGACTTACTGACCATACAGCTTTTATAAATTTTTTAATTTTTAAGTGAAAAATTTTAAATTATAAGTGAATATTAACTTAATATTCACTTAATTATAGAATTATAATTACAATTATAATTATAGACTTATAGAATTATAGAATTTATATAGAATTATAAATCCTGTATTTGGTTTTTCCTAATGGGAAGCTAAAATACCAGACCAATGTAACAAAAGATAAAATACTAGACTGATTCAATCAGAACCCTTTGTAAAAAGATTCACTTTACATGAGTAAAGCAGGTGGACCTATATTTTTTATGATTTTTGTATAGGTGTCTGTGGATGCATGTGACTGTTTACAGATTTTGTATAGTTATACTTCACCAGAGTATAGTTTTATTTTCATACTTCTAGAATTAGAGGTCCTTTCTTTAATTGTTTACATATGCTTAAGTCCTAACTTTGCATTACTTTCTTTAATATACATAAAATTTTGAATGTAAATGAGAGATATGGAGCAAGGAATTTTAAATGTAGTAATTTTTTAATGGCCTAATAGAGATAAAACTATTACAACTGATTAACTCTTTATGTGTTTATTTTAAATTTTTTAATATTTATTTATTTTTGAAAGACAGAGACAGAGTACCAGCAGAGGAAGGGCAGAGAGGGAGACAAAGAAGCAGGCTCCAGGCTCTGAACAGCCAGCACAGAGCCCAGTGCAAGGCTCAAGATCATGATTTGAGCCAAAGTCAGATGCTTAACTGACTGAGTCACCCAGGTGCCCCAATTTATTTTTTATTTATATATTTTGAGAGAGAGAGAGGAAGAGGGAGAGAGAGAGAGAGAACAAGCCAGGGAGGGTCAGAGAGAGGGAGAGAGAAATCCCAAGCAAGCTCCCAGCTGTCAGTGTAGAGCCCAATGTGGGGCTCCAACTCAGGAACCGAGAGATAATTAGCCAAGTGGAAACCAAGAGGCCAATCTTAACCAACTGAACCACACAGGTGCCCCTCAACTGATTAACTCTTAAATTTTATAATATACTGGAATTTCATCTCTAATTTTGAGCATCATGGCCTTCCTAATCTTAAAGTCATTGTCTTCCTTGGAACGTATCACTAAAAAGTTACATCATTCTTACTACTAATTGACAGTGGCAAAGAACACAGAAACTAGAATTTGTACAGAAGCATTCCTAGAAGTATAAATGACTAAAAATATTCAAAACAGGGTCTTTTCAGAGTCAGCACTAAATGATCTTTCCTTAACATAAGCAGATAGTGAATTGAATTTCAAATTTGAATTTTCAAATGTGTATTCCAGAATGTAATACAGCTTAAGTGATAGATTGTGGTGCTTCCTATAGCCTAGAAGATAAAGAGGACCAGAATATGGAAGAAAAAATGTACACTTATTAACAAAAACTGTTGAAATTTTATCTTTTGTAGGAAACCAGCCATTTTCTAGAATGTTTTTCATAGCAAATGCTCTGACCTTTTATATGTTAATGTGTCTTTTTTGACTATCAAGTTGGTTAAGGATTAGGAGCATTAAGAATTTCAAAAGATTCATAACTACATAGATCTGAAAAAAATGGGAGAAAATACTATTATTCCTGAGGTATACATGGCAAAAGTTTAAAAAAATTTTTTTAATGTTTATTTTATTTCTGAGGGAGAGACAGAGACAGAGCACAAGTGGGGGAGGGGCAGAGAGAGAGGGAGACACAGAATCTGAAGCAGGCTCCAGTATCTGAGCTGTCAGCACAGAGCCCAACGCAGAGCTTGAACCCACAAACCATGAGATCATGACTTGAGCTGAAGTCAGACGCTTAATCAGCTGAGCCACCCAGGCGCCCATACATGACAAAATTTGTAAACTCAAAAGAACACCCAGTATTTCCAACATTCAAGGGAAATTATTCTCAAGGAAAGAAGAAGCCATAGTGGAATTCTTTAGCAAAGATGAGAAGTGGGGTCTACCATGGCACAAGAAATGGTTAAAGAGACTAGGTTTGCCACAGTCAGAGCTACAATTATGGTTCCATCTACTCCAATTTGTGTTACAAAATCTGGAGCAACTTACAAGGTGCAATACTGGGAAGATTTAGGAGTCAACTTTGATAGTTAATTAAAATTTAGAAATCTTATAATTGACTTGAAAAATTAGCACCTTCCCTGTGTTTATTAATAAAATACCTATAAATATTTAGCAAAGTAAATTGTAGACAAAATATTTCAACTATGAAGGTATATTTATGCTTCTGGTTATACAAAGTCATAATGCAGAGATAATTCTGTCTGCTCAACCACATTATAATCTAATTTTCTGCTTTTTGATTAAGCTTGGGCAATCTACATGAGTCCAACCAAACTTAGGAAACTTTCTATGATCATAATCAAGCGAAAATTCTATATTATTCTTTCTTTTTTGTCCACAAAGAGTATTGTTGAATCTAATAAACAGTTTACTATACTTTTCATTTGTCTAAAATCTTAACAGGGGACCCTGGGTGGCTCAGTCAGTTAAACATCCAACTCTTGACTTTGGCTTAGGTCATGATCTCACAGTTCCTAAGTTTGGGCACCATATTGGGATCTGTGCTGACAGGGCAAAATTTGCTTGTGATTCTATCTCCCTCTCTCTCTGGCCCCCCCCCATTTGCTGTCTGTCTCTTTCCCAAAATAAACTAAAAATAAATTAATAAATATATAAAGTGTATGCTATTAAAGTTAAGTTCTCTGAAATGAGGATTCAAATTTTAAAAAATAAATAAATAAATAAATAATAAATAATGTTAAAAAATCATTATTAGCAACAAGGCTTTCCATTTCAAGAAACAATAAATCAGATCATCATTTAATTCTGAGCTCATTTCTAAACTAACAATTTTCTACTATGTAAGAACTTTGATAGAAGAACTGATTGCACTTTCTGATACGCTCCCGTTCAATTGTAGTACCTCAAAATGGACAGAAAATTTTAGTGCAATGTCATTATGATGGACGTTTGGATTTTCATGCAAAATAAATCACAAATCCATGAGGTGGCTAGTGTTGTTTTTTTTTTAAATAATTTTTAGGTTTTCCAATAGCTGAAGACATCATCCTGTTAAAAGTTGTCCCCACAGGCCCCTACAGGCCTTCATTGTAATGGTCCATATTCAATTTCCTGTTAATATAAGTATATGAGGATGTATCTTCATGACTGATAAGTAATGGACAACATACAAATGTTCTATTTAAAAAAGATAAAAAGAAGGAAATGAACTAACTGAAATCATTTTAAATTATTCATGTGTCTCTGATGTTTAATATATTGCTTAAATAAAAAATCCCTTTCACACATTACTCAGGTGACAATTTTAAAATTGCACAAGAGAATGATTTTTCCTATCCAATAATAGAAATACATAGGAATAAACATAAGAACACTAGATAAATCTCAAATTTACATCTTCAAAGCTTAGACATTTTTCCTGAGCTTCAGATTTTTTCCTAGTAGCTTCACTTTTCATGCATTAAACTCATTATCTGTCTCTCCACCACCACCAGCCAGTCCTGCTCTGTGCTTCCAATTTTAAGGAATGATACTGTCATGCATTCAATGAACCAAGCTAAATACCAAGATTTTCCCTCTTCTTCACTCTAAGTATTCCATTTGATTCTTTTCCCCAAATCCCTTTAAACTTAAATCACCAAAAACAGTTATCTTAGTGCCAGATCTTTTCTGTTTCTCACTAGAATTTCTATTATATCTTATCTTTCTGCATCCAATATTAATAATTTGTAACCCATCTTCTTTTCTGAAATGTATGCCATCATGTCATTCCTTGCTTGTAATCCATCAATGACTCCAAGCTCAAACTCATTTTCAGGAGTAGCATATAGCACCAAATCTGATTTGGCTTCTGCCTACCATTTTAATCTCATCTCTGACATTTATATTTTGCTCTAAAAATATTTAATGTCTTGTAGGTGTCTTTTACAATTAATTTTTCTTCCAACATATTAATTTTCTTGCAGTTATCTCTATAAACATATGATTTTCTACATTTCTAGGTCTTTCTGAAACTCCTCTTACTATAAAAGGTCAAGGATCAAACCTGTGATGTCTGAATACCTAGAAGCCAGTATGGAACTTAGCAGCACATAGTGTATTTTAATAAATGCAAAGTCTTAAAAATTTTTAAATTTATTCAAGGAATTATTGAGTTTGTTAAAAGTTAGGGAACATAAAAATATTCCTAACATCAATAATTATTCCATTTTTAGGCTGTTTTTTATTTCATATCTATACATAGGCATATTCTCTACACCATGGTAATACCATAAACAGAAAAACTATGAGGGTCTAACATAAAATAAAGATAAATACTAGTTTGAATCCCCTAAAGAAAAGAACCGAATATTTTATTCATTCAAGAGATGTTTACAAAATGGGTATAGGACATTCTGGTTAAATAACTTTTGCTAAATGTGTAATTTAAAATGGTCTAATGGTATTAGTGCAGTTCGTATGATCACAAGTTACACTGATTTAGTACAAACAGCTTAAGTATTTGACAAGTCTCATAAGTTGTCCCCATTTTGGGGCTCCAAAACAGATTTTTGCAGCTACCCCATCATGAAGGTAGGGAAAGACAGCTAAAATGAACATAGAGGGTAAAATGCCTCCAACAACTGGAGGTTATTGAAAGGTTGTAAGTTATAGGTACCATTTTTTTTAAATAAACAGCAATATAAATAAGTTATTTGGCTGTGTTTAGAGTTATAATTCTACAGACTGAACAAATAGTTGCAAGATTACCCATACTAACATGCTTTAGAATTGACCTCCAATCTTTTCCTTGTTTAAAAGTGAAGTTTTCTGGATACTATATACAAATATTTGCCCTTTATACATTTCAATTAGGATTTATAATATGTTAGAGCCATAGGGCACAATCATTTGTCAAGATATATATATCTATATATAGATAGATATCTATATATCTATATATAGATATCTATATATAGATATCTATATATAGATATCTATAGATATATATATATTTGTTCCATCATGATAAGTGTACTCTTTAATCCCCATCACCTATTTTACTCCTCCAAAAGGTATATTTTACATTGGAGAAATAATTTGAATTGACAGCATTATGACCAGACCTTTTGTCATTCTAACTGAAAAAATATGTACTTATGCACATTGTGGTAGTTTTGCATAAACAGATCACACCTGTGGAGGTTACCAATTCGAACATGCTTTGTGAACTATAGCCTGGAGTCATTCTTACTAGCTGGGCAGATTACCTACAAGACATATTCTTGAGTTATAAAAGAAAATATTCAGATGTTATACCCTAGAGTGGAAGAAGACTTTCAATCTTAAAAAAAAAAAATCTTATAAAATAACTACTAATCATAACTAAGAATCAAATTGAATATTACATTTCATTTTATATGTTAACTCTATTAAAAAGAAAATTATTTTGAGATTAGGAAAAAAATTAATAAAATTAAATAAATCTTAAATATGGTTAGAGAAATAAATGAGTTTATTAATAAATTAAATTAAATTTAAATAAATAGGAAAATAATATGAGTTTATCTTATTGTAAAATAGAAATTTTCTTATAAATTTTTTAAAGTTTATTTATTTTGAGAGAAATGGAGAGAGAGAATCCCAAGCAGGTTCTGTGCTGTCAACACAGACTCAGATGTGGGGCTTGAACCCACAAACTGTGAGATCATGACCTGAGCCAAAATCAAGAGTATCTTGATTAATCAGTCATTCTAACCTTTCCAACCCTGTATGCATACCCCTTTAAAGTTTTTAAGGGACATATATCAATAGAGAATTTTATATTTAATACTATGCTACCTTTTTTAATATGAAAGTCTTTATTACAATATTAGATAATTGTCTACTGAAAAACTATCTTGGGATAAGATTTCAAATAACAGAAATTACTATAGCTAAGAAGCATTTGAGGTTCATGCACTATTTCTTTCTATGTAATTACTAAAACAAGAAATCTGAATGTATGGTATAGTTCAGTACATTCATCACTATAGACATCATAATATGTTATGGAGATGATTACCCTAAATGCTTTCATTTACAAAAAAAAAAAACAACAACAACAACAACAACAACAAAAAAAACAGAGGGGGGGCTGGTATTAAATGTTTCAAAATCAGTATTTTTAAATCCTGTTTGGCATTATTTCCTTGCCAAGACAAGAGTCATAACTCACTCCAGTTCTGATACTTTGTCATTTCCAAAAATTATTTGTCAGGGTAAAATCATGCAAATATAAATGTTTACAAATATTTATTGATTTGACAGAGCCTTATTTTATCTAAGAATAGAAAGTTATCTACACTTTAGAAATAGTGAATTTAAAGGGGGGAAAACTTGGTATGTGTTGCATGGATAAAATTAATATGTTTAGCAAGAAATATATGATCATATTTGGTTGTCCTCAAACAGAATTTTTACACTTCTGAAAAATCATTCACATTCGCAAATAAAAATCAGGAAATTTTATTTTAAGAGTTCATTAAAGGCTATTGTTAATTAGTTAAGGAACTAAAAACAAAAAACAAAAAACAACAGCAAAAAAAAAAAGAGCTCCCTTTAGCCATGCTTTCTTTCCTCCAACACACCAAAACACATGCTGGCTAAACTCATTACTATTAAAATATATTTCTTAGCTACTAATAAATCCTTAAAGTGAAGATACATCAGTGAATAATGCTGATGAATGAGCTGTTGAAATGGCTAAGTTCCTTCTTTCACAAATATATCACGTAGCCATACAATATCCTTTCCTAATTCTCCCTTCAAAGGCCAGCCTGCCTTACACGTATGTGTAGTTTATTTTCCTTTCTATCCTTCGTTTCTTCCTTTCTTCCCTCCTCCCTTTCTTCCTTCCTCTCTCTTTCTTCTTTCTTTTTTTCTTCTCTCTTTCATTCCTTCCTTCATATATATATATATATACACACACACACACTTCATATATATATACACACTTCATATATATATATACTTCATATATATATATATATATACTTCATATATATATATATATATATACTTCATATATATATATACTTCATATATATATATACTTCATATATATATATATACTTCATATATATATATATATACTTCATATATATATATATACTTTTTTTTTTACTATCTACTTTCTGACACTTTCTCTTGGATAGAAAGTACTATTTGACCAACTAATGAGGAAAAAATTCTGTGTTTTTTTTTCCTCTAAGACTGCTTTCCATTTTTGTTTTTGTTTTGTTGTTTTTAATATAGTAGAAGAATAATTTCCTGGTAAACTCTGAACTTCAGCCTCAATTTCCTTTTTATCCTCACCATTGTTTCCCTATTTTCTACAGTCCACAATATGTTCCCATTGCAGTTGGAAGACTCCAACCAAGGTCAATTACCCAACTACATTTCCTAGAAGTTGACTTTAAATGCTGAAAAAAAGAAAAAGAAAAAAAGAAAATAAATCTCCAGTAAAGTATGTTATTAACAATACAAAAACAATTTGAAAAGATTTAGCCAAGACAGCGTTAGAGGACTAGGTACTCTAACTGGGTGACTGAGAACATCAGAACATGACTGTCACACAATCCCTAGCTTCAAGGATACTATAATCTTATTAAAATTTACAGTTCTACAATTAGATTAGTCCATGATTTTTCATGAACTGTCTGAGTATCAGGTGCTTTTTTTTTCATTAGCCAAATGATGGGTGGAAGAGTCTGCACTCGTCTTGTTTGTAATCTATTCTTTGAAACCTAAAATTATTTTTAACATCTTACTAATAGTTTCTATAAAATATCTCAGGTTGTTTTTTTAAAAAATCAGAGAAATTCAGATTTTCTAACAAAATATTCTCTCTGTCTACTTGAATTTCTTAAAAAAATAATCAAGAGATCATAATGAGGATCAAATTTAGAAGAAAAAGCTCTGAGGAAAACCCATCTCTTTCCTTACAAAAGACAAAACCTCAGACAAGATGGTATTCTTTTCAACTCAGCTAACTGGAAAAATACCAACATCTACTCTTCTTATTTGTCTTCAGTATAATCTCTTTATTTTAAGTCTTCCATAAAGATTTAGTAATGTATAAAGTATTACACAAGCATTGGAGGAAAAAAATGTAACATGGTTTTCTACTTTCTATTATTTCTAAAGAAGGGTGAAATGGTTAAAAAGAATTGAAAAATACTGCAACACAACTGATATTTCCAAGAGCAGCTGTAATAAATACTTAACTGAAAATTGCCAACCAGTGTCACACATTTGAGAAAATATTAAATAGTATATCATATATTTTTGTCTTGGGTCCAGTTTAAGTAATTATTTTCAAAACTAGATATAGGCTATTTATGTACTGGAAAGTTGGTATGTGTTTCTGCTTCTGGAAAGAAGCCTGTTTTGTTTTGTTTTGTTTTGTTTTGTTTTCAGAGAAAAGGTATTATTAGTAAAAAAAAAAAAACCCTAGAAATAGAACAGTCAATTTAATTTATATATCAATATAGTGTGTTGGGTTTTTCTTTTTAAACATACTCTATAGTGCGTATACCATAATAGCATTTGAAACAATGGAAATAAAATAGAGAAACAATGAGCTAATTTGCTAAAATTAATAGCTATTAATTTTCTATCAGATAAAATATGAAATAACATTTAATAAATATGAATATGCCTCTTTTATTTTTTCACTGGAGTTATTGCTCCCAGAAACTGGGGTTCTGGTTATTTATGTAATTATTCACTGATGCCTAAACCAAGAATTCTAAATGAAAATGAACATTGCTCTCATTGAAGAACAGTGCCTCCTCCTACCAAACCTAAGTAGACTGAACCAAAGAGAGTAACCTATGTTCCTTCTCTCCACAGGGAGAAAAGCTGATTTTCAATAATTATTGGGAATCATTTATGACTTCCTGCAACTGAATTTACTACAATACATTGAACAACGTGCCATCCTAAGCACATAGTGCCCTTTCTAAAAGACATTTATCTAGTACAAGAAACAACTTAAAACTGAATATCAATAGCTCATATTTTTAAAGTCCTCCTGGGGCACCTGGGTGGCTCAGTCAGTTAAGTGTCTGACTGCGGCTCAGCTCATGATCCCACATGAGCTTGAGCCCCACATTGGGCTCTGTGCTGACAGTTCACAGCCTGGAGCCTGCTTTGAATTCTGTCTTCCTCTCCCTCTGCCCCATTCCTGCTCACACTCTGTCTCTCTCTCTCAAAAATAAACATTAAAAAAAAATTAAGTCCTCCATTTTTATCTTCTCTCTTGGTTCTTTCCCTAACCTCCAATTGCTATAAGACTTAGCATAGTGTCAACTATCTTTTTGTTTCCCTGTCTTTTTCAGTCCATGACCTCAGGGCTTCATATTTCATCATTAAAGTTGTATAAAGCACCTTTCAATTGGAGAATGCTTTTGTATAAAAAATAATTTTGGGCTGATTCTTAAAAATAACTATTTCCTTCTTCCCACCACACTTGGTCATTAAAACTTAAGGCTATGCACAAAAGTACAATATATTTATCTGATCTTTGGTGATGCTAAAAAATAATTTAAGGGGGATATAATATAGGAGGAAGAGTCATATTATCTAAACTATAAAGCTGAAAGTCTTAGAGAAAGTTCTGGATAGTATCACAAGTACAATTTATAGATTCTACACAGTACCTGTTCTCTCTTTAAAAGCATTTTAGCAGTAAAAGGCAAGTTTTTACATTGTAAATTAAATATAATGATATAATTCATATTTAAGAAACTCAAAAAGCAGATGGTGTTAGAACATATAAGTAGGAGATACTCCCTCCATTTCATAATTCACATTTCACAACTAGAGAATTCCTTTGATGACTCTTTATGATGTAGGGAAGGGAAGAGGACCCATTTGAAAATTGTTTAGTGTCAAAAGGAATTATTTGACTTTTTTACCTGAAACTTCCATTAATAGAGCTAGTTTTAGGTGGAGCTTGATTAATACCTCACATATCACAGCATCTTTGTCTGAGCTATACTTCTTTTTGGTATTAGATCCATCTTAAGCTGGCTTCCATCATCATAGCAAGATGACTGCAGATGTTCTAAGTTTTACATCTGAGTATCATACAAAGAGGAAAACTGAAAGGCTTCTTTTTTGCTACTCCCCTACTTCCACCCCAACATTTAGATATTTGATCCTAACTGGACTAGAAATTAGATGTGATAAGCATTTACTCCAATGAAGATCAACTTGGCCTTGGGCAGAGAGATCAACGGTACATAGCTAAAAAGGGTGTTTTACTAAAGAACACTTAGGGCCTTTAAATAGTAGCAGGGAAAAAGGTTGCTAGACATCCAATAACAGATGTTCAATAAAATAGATGCCCTACACTATTATAGTAGTAATGATAAATACAGAAAATATGATTAGTAATTGAAAAGAGTTTTAGAGTTACTCAACAAAATTGATTTTCACAAAAAATACTAAAAAATGTTAACTTGAATTAGCAGATATCTTACCAAGCAAAAGAGGAAGAAATCCATAAAGGAAAAGATAGGCTTACTTAATTACATAAAGTTTATTTAAACGGGAAAAAAAGGACAATGTTAGTCTGGGAGATATATTTTCAAACCCCTGGCATATACATAAATGTATGGCAAGAAGTACCTATAAATTTATATGAAAACAACAAACCAACAACAAAAAAATTAAGCAAGAATACAAGTGGGACTCTCACAAAAGAGGAAGTGTACATCATTGATGTATGTGTCAAATGATGATCTATTTCACTATTTATAAGGGAAAAGCAAGCTAAAACAACAATGAATAACTTTTCCATTCTGAATGTAAAAAACTTATAAAGAACAATAAAATGCATGCTGGCAAGGATTAAAAACACAGCACTCTATCCCTTGTTGGTGGGGTTGTAAATCACTACAATCTTTTGAGAAATAAGCTAGCAACATCAATTGCAATTAAATCTTAGGAACACTTTCCCATGAAATTATGTAATGGGATATTTAATGGTATTCAGATAAGCAACATTAATCTTCTGATATGTATGTACAATCACCATAGGTAGTACAACTGTGCTTTTTATTTTTATACCATACATGACCATAATGTCATGTCACTTAATTTTAGATCACAAATTCAAAGTTGTTGATGAGGGGAGCCAAGGGATAATAAGAAGCTACTACTTTATCTCTAAACTTATTATTTCGACTAACAAAATAGAGGTGTTAATGAAAAGATGCCCACAAAATCAATTCAAATGCATTCAATTCAAGGGGCACCTGTATGGCTCAGTAGGTTGAGCATGTCCCATTCTTGATTTTGGCTCAGGTTATGATCCCAGGGTCATGGGATTGGGCCCCGTGTCTGGCTCCATGCTGAATATGGAGCCTACTTAAGATTTGCTCTCTCTCTCCCTTTGCCCCTCTACCCCACCTGCACTCTCTTTCACTCACTTTCTCTCTCTAAAATAAAAACAAATACAAAAGCAAGCCCAAATGCATCAATTTAAAAATAGTAAAACGTGGGGCACTTGGGTGACTCAGTTGGTGGCACAGACCTTGGCTCAGGTCATGATCTCACAGTTGGTGGGTTCCAGTCCAACATTAGGCTCTGCTGACAGATCAGAGCCTGGAGCCTGCTTTGGATTCTGTGTCTCCCTCTCTCTCTGCCCCTCCCCACTCTCTCTCTCTCCGTCTCTCTCTCTGTCTCTCTCCTCTCTCTCAAAAATCAGTAAACATTAAAAAAATGTAAATATAGTCAAATCAATTAAAGGCATATAGAAGTAGACTATAAAAAAAGAATAGTAACCAGAAATCATTTATAAAGGAAGACACAAATAAAAATTACTCTTTTGGATAGGTATCTGTATGAAAAGAATATTTTTAATAGAGTTTACCTATAATTTATTTTTCTTTTCCGGCAAAAAGAGTGCATTTATTCCTGATTAAATGCAAATTAATGAGAATTACACTTATCAAATGTTTTCTTTTTTTTTTAAATGTAATAAACCCAAAATCAAACTATGAATTAGAAATTACCATTGTTATATGACAGCACAGAGACTATCTTGCTACTAAGCTGCTTAGACCTCAGATGTGCACCCTATGTACAAGTCTTTGGGCACCTGGTTTTCTGTGGAGGAAGTGGCAAAGTAGCTTCCATCACTTATCAATAGAGCCCTATACTCAGTACTGGCCTTGCTCTGATCCTTGAGTTTCTTATAGCACCAAGAATTCCTTCCTCTGGAGCAAAAATAATGAAGAAATAAATTTGTACAATAAAGTAAACCCAAACTGTGTTCAGATGACAATGATCTAGACAACACTAGTACAATGAAAAAAGCCAACTCAAGATATACACTAAAATTACTTTAAAGATAGTACTCTAAAATTTGCACACAGAGCATTGATTCAGCTTTTATCTTAAAAAAATGCATGTTCTTGGGCACCTGGCTGGCTCAGTCAGTTAAGTGTCCGACTTCAGTTCAGGTCATGGTCTCACAGTTGGTGAGTTCAGGCCCTGCGTCCAGCTTTGTGCTGACAGCTTGGAGCCTGGATCCAGTTTCAGATGCTGTATCACTCGCTCCCTGCCCCTCCCCACCTCAGGCTGTGTGTGTGTGTGTATGAGTGCCTACTTCTCTCTCTCTCTCTCTCTCTCTCTCTCTCTCTCTCTCATACTGAGAAACATTTAAATCGGCTTTTATAATAAAATATACAAGTTACCTGAGCAACCACTGTTAATTATTCCTCAGCTATATTAATAGCACTTATTAAAGAAATGTGATGGAACTCTGGTCATCTTTGTAAAAGAACAGATATTTTTAAGAAAAAAAAAAGCTGATATTTATGACCTAATTAAAAAAAATTTAAATCTTTATAAAATATTAGTAGATAAAGTAGTCGTCTTTTTCTTCTGTCTCAACATTAATGAATTAAGACTAATCAAATCTTGGAGCACCTGGGTGGCTGTCAGTTAAGCATCTGATTCTTGATTTCAGCTCACGTCATAATCTCACAGTTCAGGAGACTGAGCCCTGTGTCAGGCTCTGCACTGACAGCTCAGAGCCTGCTTGGAATTCTCTCTCTAACTCTCTCTCTTCCCCTCCCCCACCTCCCCCCCCCTCAAAATAAATAAGAAATATATATATATAGATCTATAGATATAGATATAGATCTATATATATATCTCAAAAAAATAAGAAAAATAAAATCCTGATTGTCTTTACCTCTGAGTTCCTCTTATTTCATTAAAGTCACACTTTCTCTAAAAGAGCATCTTAAATCCTACGTTTTATTTGTAGTACCATAAAATAGGGATTTACTATACACATTGTTCATGAGATGCTTGCATCATGTTAAAATTATGTAATATTTTTAAACTTTATAATATGGGAAAGATAAGAAAAATGTAAAAATGAAAATAATGCAAATCTAATTTTATATAGCTGATATCATTTCAGGAGTTAAGTATAACCAGCTCAGCACATACTTTGGATTGAATGTGCCCCCCCCTAAAAAAAATCTATATGTTGAAACCGTACCCCTCAATGTGATGGTACTGGAAGGTAGAACCTTTGGGAAGTAATTACGAAAAGATGAGGTCTGGAGGGTTGAGCCCTCCTAAGTGAGGTTAGCGGCCTTATAAAAGTCACTAGACAGTGTGCTTCCTCTCTCTATTCTGTCATGTGAAAATGCAATAAGTTGGCCTGCATTTCTGCCAACTTATTGGCAGAAGGAGAATTCTCCAGAAGGAGAATTTCACAGCATCTGACCATGCTCGCACCCCGATCTCAAACTTCCATCCTCCAGAACTGTGAGGAATAAATGTCTATTGTTTATAAGCTACCCAGTTTATGGTATTTTGCTATATCTGCCCAAAATAAGATAGCACCTTATTTTTTGTCATTTGATATTAATTTACAAAGTAGTTGTCTCACTCTTTAAATCTTTTCCTTTTACAGTGCTTTTTACAGATAATTGCTATCATGTCTAAAATTTAAATCACTGGCTTTGAAATTATACAAGACCTTTTAAGATCCTATGCTCTTTAAATTTTTTTTTATTTTGATCCTATACTGTCTTCATGAAAGAAACATTACTTGTGGGGTGTCTGGGTGGCTTAGTTGGTTAAGCGTCCGACTTTGGCTCAGGTCATGATTTCATAGTTTGTGAGTTCGAGCCCCACATAGGGCTCTGTACTGACAGCTTGGGGCCAGAAGCCTGCTTCTCTGCTCCTCTGCTCCTCCCCAACTTGCCCTTTGTCTCTCTCTCAAACATAAACATTAAAAAAAAAAAAAAAAAAACTTTAGAAAAAGAAAACATTACTTGTGCATAACAATGATACTACTAAGACATGCATAGATCAAAATAGCAGATTATGGTGGCCATGTTTGGGGAACTTCTCTACAAACACCCTCTGTTGTATGAATTGGTCTTTGGCTGTTTGAATCATATTTTCTGTTACAGCTGACTCTATATTTGACCATACTGAGTTTTCTTATAATAATCCCGCTATATATTTATAAAATAATATAAAACTCTTATATTAAGAGTAGTAGTTATTAAAAAGAAAAAAAATCTAACAGAAGCAGAGGAATCTCCTTCTTCTGAGAGGAGAATAGAGCAAACATTCAGAAGGTTAAAGCAGAGAGCTGGTGGCCCCAGGGACAGAGTGAGAGGTAAGGAGTCATCACCCTGTCCTCTAATACCTCAGCACCTGTCTCTAGAATGACCAATTGTCCACAATACTGTTATATACTTAAATATTTAAGCTACTTTGAGTGGGTTTCTGTGTCCTGGAAAAAAAAAAACAGCCTTGAATAAAATGAACATGATTAAAATATGGTTGGTCAATATTTTCATAACCAAAATCAGAATAAAAATGAGAAAAAATACAGTCATTGTCACTACCAGAGTTCCCTTAAGTTTCAGAACTGCACCCTTTTATAAATCAGCTAATACCTGTTAGAAATTCCCAGAATAGACTTGAGAACAGGTATGGAACATCTGAGCAGAAACAGATAGCTGTTAAATGGCTTATAGGAGATAGACAGACAGAAAGATAAGCCCATTAGGAACAGAAATGGATGTTGGGAAAACACACATGGTCACAAAGTCTTGCCTGAACAAGAGCAACAGTCTCAAGTACAAAGTGCAAAGGTCCCAAAGGGGAATATAAGTTCTGATGTGAGAGAAAAGCATCTACCACTCAAGGTCCAATTTCGACTGTAGATCTCAAGGGAATATGGTACAGGAAGCAGATAATGATGTTTACATCAGGCAGAGTATTTAGACCAAGGATATACTTCTAGCCATCTGGGCTTAGGTTGACCATGGAAGATTTTCTTTTTTAATTTTAGAGTTCCCTTTCTTTTTCATAAGGAACATATAATGGTGATCTCTGTATTAAAATGTACTCTTTATATCATGTATTTATTATGTGTTCATGACTATACTTAAGGAGGAGAAGAAAAATTAGATCTTGTGTTTCTTAACCTTGAAAAAATGAATTTCCAAATAAAACATAAAAGGAAATTAAAATGAAGTATGAAAAACATAGGAATCAACAGAATCATTTTATGGGACTTGGGTATACCTCATTATCAGAAATTCTATGTTATATTACAAGAACTATTTGGGGGAAAACAGAGATTGAGAAGTGATTAATGACCATGTGCAACTACTATTTGTGACAAATGAGCATGGTGCTAAATGACTTTAAACCTAATAAAACGTAGAGAAGCATCACAAGATCAGTGATCTATATTTATGTACAGTGTACTGACTAATGGAAATAAACCATAATGTTGATTGAATTTCTGAACAACTCATTCAATGAACAATCGAATGAATAAAAATACGATATAGAATTACTTTTAAACTTAGAAATTAGAGACTGGCATGACAATTTGTAGATCAATAATGTGTCAATATTTTATTAAATACCCAAGGTGTCCAGTGAAAATTACTGAGGAAAAATGCACACATGAAACCATTATAAATAAGCTTTTTTTTGAAGCTACAATTGATAATTTCCAGTATATTACCTATTAAAATTTATTAATTGAAATGAGGATAAGACAATACCTCTCTAATAGATAAAGTTAAGAAAAAATACAAAAGAAAGTAATAAATATTGGTTTATAAAAATACTAGACTATCATTTTAATGCTTTTTAGGTTGCTTTCACTGTATCAATATAATGATGTCCCCTCCAAAAATATCTTGTAAAAGTATGATTATCACTGTGGATTATTTGAGGGAATAAAAATTCATATGTAATAATATCTTGATATCTAAACTAATGCATCCAACCTGGAAATGAGTATTACTTGTCAGTCTGTTCTCCTCATTAATTTCACAGATAAGCAGTTATAGCTCAAGGACTTTAGAGATACTAGTAGCATTATGCTGATGGAGGATGATTTATGGGGTTTTGGTTGATGGGAGAAGCAAGAAAAGGACTATACTGGTTAAGAGTTTTGTTTTTTTTTTTTTTTAATGGAAAGGAATCTCAGGACTAATAACAAGGATACCAAAGGAGAAATAAAAGCTAATACAGCAATGGAAATAGTGCATACATTGGCCTCAGTGATCAAATGGGAAGGTAAACTGCAGACACTGGTGTGAGCCATTATTATGGGTGTGCGTACTATGTGTTATTATATAAATACAAACATGCATGCGTGCATGTGTGTGGGTGTGTGGGTGTGAGAAGAGCTATTGTGTTGCACATCATAACTTGTCCTCTGGTTCACAACTGTCCAAGGGAAAAATAAGGCTCAAAGCTTAACAGCTTAAAACTCCTTGTTATCTATATGTTATGTACAATATATACATACATGATATGTATATGGTAACCATCACAAGTAAGGGTGAAGTCTTGATGCGAACCCAACTATTGTGGTTTAACATTATCTAGCAGCATAAGAACATATTCATGTCTAACTGAAGGTATTGGTACCATGATATCCATTTGACGCATGGGATTTCTTCCTATGACGTTCAGTTCCTTAAATACCAAGATCTCTAGCACCATAGATTCTTTCGTCACGATTACCCTGATGTAGAATGTTCCTTGTCTCCTTGAACGCTTGGCTTTGCCCTCTACCCCTAATTTGCTATGAGCAATGAACATAAATAACTTTGGTTTGGAGATGAGTGAGCTGATACAGAACATTAAAAGAACAGTCATGGAAAGTAATGTGGGCATAAATTTGATTGTAAGTGGTCCCAGCAGAGTTGATGAAAAACTGGATAAACAAGATTAGATTGTTTTCCTAAGAAGTTTTATAGTCAAAAGATGCAAGAATAGTATATTATCTGCAACAAGAGAAAAATTAATACACTTGCTAAAATTTGAAGTTTTACTTGATGAAAAGTAATCAAGCATATCAAAACATAAAGTTATTTATATCTTTGTTTCCTAAATTATGGTCTGAGGACCCGCAGCATAGGCATCACAGAGAGCTTATTAGAAATGCATAATTTCAGACCTCACTTCAGTCATACTAAATCTGAATCTGTCTTTTTAACAAGATCCCCAGGTGACAAGTATGCACGTTAAGCTTTGATATACACTGGTTTAGATTGCCCTTAACTTTGGAGTTTTCATATATTTCATAAATACATTCCTGTTCTTATCAAAACTATTCAAAGCCTCTAGATATGTTTAGGAAATCATCAACATGTTTTGTAATTTCTTTGTACCAGCAAAACAGATGTGCATAGAAATCTATGACAAAATTAAAAGAACTCAAAATTCTGAAAAAACTAGAAGATATCACAGACCACAGATATATTATGTACGAAATATACCTGAAAAGGGTTTTCCCAAAGCAATCAGAGCAGCAGGAAATAGTGCAATATGTCAATAGAATTTTATATAAAAACAAAATTAATGGCTGAGCTTTTTAGCACTGAGAAATGGCTACTATTAACCAAAATCAGTTACATTTAGAATACAAGCAACAGAGTTCAATATCATGCACCAATCATCTACAGACTAATTTCAATTTTGGTGAAAGGATTTTCATTTTATTTTTAAGTAATAGCACCCTTTTGAAGAACAGGGATGCCAAAAATTATCACAGGGCAATAAAAATGATTTCTATATATTAATATAATTAATAAAGGATTAAGAACTGGCATCTGAGTTCATTAGAATCAGTGTTGATTAGAAAAGATCATCCAACTTTGCCTCCCGAGTTTTCAATCACTCCATTATATTTGTTTGCATCTGACCCTCCTAATCAGAAGATTTAAACAACACTGGCAATAGCTCAAGATAAACCAGAAGGATGAAAATTACAACATCAGCAATTAATTATTTGGGAATTACTTGAAACTGTTTTCCAACTCTAAAAAACTGTTTGAAAAAAAAAATCAAGTGCTAGAGTTAAAAGAAGGTTCAAAAATTTAAACAATGAATTCTGATCTTGGGTCCCACAGTCTACTAAGATATAACAACGTATACTATTAACCACACAAATTAAATCTGATAACCAAGTCAGGAAAGACAAGGCAAATATTTTCAAATTGTACACTCTAGGAGACAGCAGTTAGTTTTTAAAGCCATGAATGTATCTTTCTACACCATCACCAGAAAGGCCATTTAATTTGGCTCTGAATCAGATCGTTATACAGATGTTACATAGAAATCATTAAAAATTCTAATGGATTTTTAGTCAACAGAAGGTATACCAGATGTTACACAGTGAGCTTAGGTCATTATTCCATTGTCAAAAATTACTGGGAAGAATAGCAATTTACTTATGATTGTAATAAAATAATAGCTATAAAATTTAAGGTTTTCTCCTCTCAATACTTGTCTAAAATTTCAAAGTAATTGACAATCTCCTTCCTCAAATTACATTTTTTTAATTAAGGACTGAAGGAATAAACATATTGAAAAGAAGGAAGGAAAAAATGACCTATAGCTAAAGGATAAGGTTTGGGTTTTATTTTATTTTTTTTCTCCCTTCTGAATGTTTTTCCTGTTAAAGTTGAAATCTCCTTAGAGAACATATGAATCTCATAACTTTTCTAATACTTCTTATTTCAAGAGGCCTTGACTTCCCTCAGTTTAATCCCTGCCAGCATTCTATGCAACTAATCATCCAATTTGGATAATTCGCCCAACTAGCTAGCTGTATTCTTTCTTCTTGTTCAATTATCTTCTCCTTCACCTCAGCAACCACTTTCCCATATCTGAAGTTTGTTATCACTCAGTCTTTGAACTATTCATTTGGGAAAACTAGCTTACTGATCACAACTTCCTGCATCCAGTTACCATGCCCTCCATCTTTAAAGCCATTCCTCTATTTCCCAGCCTATGAATTCTCTCTTGCTTTCACTCCCCATTTCAATGCAGATCCTATAATCATTTAATCCAACAAACCCTCAGCAGGACAAAGAATTTTTCTCTCCTACTCTCAAATTGAGCAAAACATGTCTATCTTTGCTTAGAACCATCAGTATGTCCTCCTTAGCCCTGGCATTCATTTAAGTTAGATTATCTTCAGGAATAGATTATCTTCAAGGTCCTGAGCTGATTCAAAACTGGTCGCAGTCCTTGTGAATCTTAGGCTATGATTGGTTGATTCTTACTCCTAGGCTGTAATCGTTCAAGGTCTCATCTGAAAGCTAGGAAGTTTGCAAGAGAGCTGTTGGTCTGTAGGCCCTGATTATTTCCAAGTTTTGATTGCTGAAAAACCCCTGTCTGTTTTTCAGTGTTTCAGCTTCCACATCCTACTCAGCTACTTAGTCTCTCAACAGCTGTTTTGGAAGTGAAATCAGCAAGAAGAAAAACAGCTTGAACTGTCAGGTTCACCTATCTAGAATTCCCTTCTCTCCAGGATTTTGACTCCTGCAAATCTTGCTACTTGGGTAGCTCCCCCATGCCTTGTCTAACAAGTTATATATTTTGCCCAGGTTACTAGCTCTAAATAGAAGAATTGCTCAGAAATAAGCTAGTTTCACTGCTGAAAGCAGAAGTCTATATTGAGTTCGACTGATTGATGGGCTATTTTTCCCTCTAGACTATAAATTCCCTAGAGAAAATAACTTTGTTCTCTTTCATCACTATCTCCCACATTCCTAGAATAGAGCCTGGAAAGTAGCATTTAATATATATTTCATGCGGAATGAAATGAACATGTTATAGAGAAGAAAAATGAAAAGCAGAAAAGTAAATAAATGGATACTAGTTGCAAAACTAGCATGTGGTAGAACTGGGGGTAGATCTAGGTCTAAAACTCAGACACATCACATTTGAACAACTCCTCTTAAAAAAACTTTTAACAAATTTATTAAAAATAAATATTTTATATTACTACCATAAAACAACCAGTAAATTTTGGATTTTCATACATAATTTTACTTTTGTGATTATAATATTTTTATCACAATAGGGACTTAGTGAAGTATGCAGGCTCAGGTGCTAGACTACAGGATTGACCTGGCTCTGTCATTTAGCAGCCGTTTCACCTTGAATAGATCTCTTAACTGTTTTAGGCTTAGTTTCTGTAAAATACCGTGGATAGTGGTATAAAATTCACAGGAGTCTTGTGTATATGAATAACATCAATACATGTAAGGAACTCAAAACACTGCTTGACACAAGCAAGACATGTTCAATAAATGTTAGAATGCAATAGCCGCTATTACATCACAAACTACTTCTCTATTTTATGTGCTACAAGACTTATGTAACAAATTGTCACTTCAGTGATTTACAAGTAATTCCATGTAAAATATTTCACCCGTATATTAAGTTAACTCACAATTTGCTGTGATTTAAAAAGTTAATAACATTCTCAAATATGTTTTAAATTTCCGGTTCATGATTATGAACTGGGCACACGTTTTGCCCCCTGCTACCTCCTCCTATCTTTCAATTGCTGAAATAACAGTAAGGACAAAAGACATTTGTTCAAGTACAGAGAATGTGAATGGGATAGCACAGCAGATTAACCCATGCAAAGGGAGTCATAGTCAAGGTCAGCACAAGAGAAGGGAAGGCTTAATGAATGTGGATGCTGTTTTCTTTTTAGTGACAAGCCTCCCTTTCCTACTGTCTCACTCTGATTGACAGGTAAGGAGAGCAGAAGGTACAGGTTTGCCAATCTACATGTACTTCTACTATATGGGGCCTGTAATCAGCACAACCACTTAGAGAACTGCACTACAATGACAGGGAATCTGGAACAAGTCAGCTATAGTAATCCATTTAATTTTTCATTCATAAGTATGTGCAAACAATAAACACTAAGGAAAACAAATGCAACAAAAGCAAGAGAAAACTGAAAAACATGGGTAAGAAAGGAAACAAATAATTCAAAGTTCAGAAATATCATAATCAGCATTTTTAGAGAGATTCAAAAAGACATACTGCACATTTGAAAGAAACTCTTATTTCAAAGAAGCAATCACAGAATAAGAAAAATTCATAGAAATGAAAACTATAATAGTGAATATAAAAACAAAATATAAGTACTAAAAATGAAAAAAGTCCCCCAAATGTAGAGGATAAGAGTAAAATGATAGGATATATGAAGAGAAGGAGAGATATAGATCAATTCAAGAAGGTCAACATCAATAAACATACTTGTTTACCAGAAAAAGGGAATGGAGGTAAGTTATTACTTAGTTATTTTCTTAGTTATTACTAAAGAAATACCATGAACTGTTCCATGACTAAATAAACATAGGAGCTTCATAATAAAAGATGTCATAAAGGGCAAAATAAAAATGCACGTACTTAGACATACCTGGTTAAATTTCAGGACAAAGAGCAAGAAAAGATCCTAAAAACATGTAGAACCTTCCTCTCCTCACCCTCTTAAGGTAAAGTCTGTTAGCATTTGATACCTTATTAGCAACTCTGGATTCTGAAAGACAATGGAAAAATGTCTTCAATGGGAAATGATTTTGTGGAAAATGATTTTGAATATTGAAAACTCTGGCAGTGAAATTATCAATGAAATATAAAAGCCAAAAAAAAAAGGCATTTCAAACATCTAGTAATTCAGAAAATGTATTTCTATGCTTTTTCTTTTAAATTACTGGAAGATATCTTTGCTCAAACACAATGAATGAGAAATTCAAGAGAGGAACTGAGAGGCATAAATTGAAATTCAAGAAACTTTGTATATAAGACAGGAATATAAAAAAAAAAAAAAATTCCTGGGGCACCTGGGTGGCTCAGTCGGTTAAGCGGCCGACTTCGGCTCAGGTCATGAGCTCGCGGTCAGTTAGTTCAAGCCCCGTGTTGGGCTCTGTGCTGACAGCTCAGAGCCTGGAGCCTGTTTCAGATTCTTTGTCTCCCTCTCTCTGACCCTCCCTCGTTCATGCTCTGTCTCTCTCTGTCTCAAAAATAAATAAACGTTAAAAAAATTAAAAAAAAAATTCCAGAATGACAGCTGATCAAAGGATCTACTAAGAAATTATTTCAGATTAGCACATTCAAGATAATGTGATAAAAGAACTAGAGTATGTTAGTAATATGACAGACAGCAAACATTTTTTCCTGACAAAAAATAAAACTAAGTGTAGGTGGAAATTCTTGGAAAAACAGAAGTTTTTGAAAGTGCTTGTTCAAATATAGTAACTGAAAATATGACATAATTCTAAGCAAGAGTAAATTTTAGAAAATAGAATCCTATTGTTCTATATGCATGCATATACATAAGCCTGCAGGCAAAAAAGTTTTGCTAGAGGTAAAGAATTATACTCGTATACCCACAAATCAAACCACGTTATAGTAGCTACATAATCATAAAATTACAAATGCTATTTATTAAAATCCATTTTCAGAATGAATCTATAGAGAAAAATTAAAGATAATTATGGTTAATATATATTTTAATACCTAAAATTATTAAAGTATTATTAGGCAGAATTAGAGATGTGGAAGCAGATTGGAAAAAAAGTTAATAGATACTAAAGTCCCCATCATTCATTGTATGAAGTCAAAGATAACTGTTTTAAGTATATGGATACAAAAACAAAGGTTAGCTTTATTAATTAAATTTATAAAGATCTCCAACTGATAAAACAAAGACAAAAAATAAACTCTTAAGGGATAGGAAGTTCACAGAATAAAGAGTATTAATTCTCATCTTCATTTTGGAGAAACAGTATATTTTGCTCAGATGTGTTATATCAAACACACACACACACACACACACACACACACACAGACACACACACACCCCTTATTCACCAAAAGAACTAAAACTAGATATGGTCCAAAGCAGATAAATTTAAGAAAAGGAACTGTTGCTGGATGAACTGGGGAGACATTGGGCCCTGAGGCCTCCACTCAGCCCATCTCCAGGATGTTGCCTGGAGGTTGCAAGCAAAGAATTCAAGGACAGACCAGACAGTGGCTGAGTGGTACAAGTGAAGAGTTTATTAAAGAGAGAGTACACTCTGAAGATGTGAGAGCAGGTGAGTTCAAGAAATAGCTAACACCTAGGGCCTGGCTCTCTACCTTTTACTGACAATTGTAAACTAAGGGGTTGGGATATTTATTGTCTGGGGAGGGAATTTCTTTGAGAGCAGGGTTTCATGCCTTTTCTCCCTTACTGGTTCAGGGTCTCGGCCTTCTTTGTCTTGGGATTGTCTGATTTCATCTGGCTTCTTGTGGCCCTGTTTATGGAGTACTGCCAGGAGAGGTTGCTAAATTTCCTGATAATGGGCCTTGATTCCCCCTTTGCTGGCTTTCAAGGCATCCAATTAAAGCCTGTCTACTCTAACAGAACTGGTAATGTGGATTAAGAGGGAGTCTTTTACTATTTATTTTTATCCTTCGATTCTGTTTAAATGTTTATTTAGATGTCATGTATTAAAATTATAAAATTGTTTTGAGGTTGGCTGAAATTTATTCCACTAATATTACTTGTATACCTAAGTAGATTCTCTTCATCATGCCAAAATTGTTTGAAATATATATGGATATTTTTCCTACCTTATGGGCCAAAGTCAGGCTGCCCTAAAATGGGCCACTTTGGCATGAATACCATTTTGAGGTAAAAACAATCCAAACCCAGCAGATTCAGAAAAAGCTCTATCTCCCCCTCTAACTGCCTGTTTGTATCAGAAAGAGAATTGTTAACGGATTCTGCTTTGCCTAAGAAACTTAACTGCATAATAGAGCAACCTTTGTTTTCCAAACATCTCCTGTCACCTTCCTACTAATGGTTTTTCTCACCTTTGTATCCTCAGATGCCTACTCCCATCCTTAACTCATATAAGCATCATGTTGCCTGTCTTTGGAATTTTCATTTCTGTGTGCTTTCTTTGTATATAGGCTATTAAATTTGATTTTCTCCTGTTAATGTGTCTCATGTCAATTTGATTCTTAGTCCAGCTGGAAGGACCTTGAAGGGTAGAGTAAATTCTTCTCCCCTGACAGTATGAAGGAAAAAATGATACATTATTCCTTTTGTTAGCTCAAGTAATTAGAAACTTTGTAACCATGATTACTAGCTTTTTTTTTCAAATAATAAACATTCCACTATTTTTATGACTCTCCATATCCTAATATTTCATTATGTTCTAAACTCTTTTCCTGGGATCCACAAACCTATTAAACACCCTTTTTTTTTCTGATACAGGTATAATAAAAGAAAAATTACAAATAAAAGGATAATTAGAATAGACATGATGATATGATTTCACACATTTGGTTTCCTGAGTGAATATTGTATACAAAATTCAAAATTTATAATATATAAGCAATATGTGTCTATATCCAGACTGGGTGTGATATATAGAATGGCTTCCATTTTTACCTTTGAATCTCACTTAACTTTTATTGTTGATCTTTATGTATGTAGGATTTATTATTTAGAAAAAATGCAAGAAAATACCCCGATGAACTATAAGCATCCTAGCAGAATATTATGTTTAAAATACTGATTATTACTCATAAAGTAATGTAAGACTAATTCTAAGTGCTTCCTTGTTGGTCATTAGCCACTTTTTGGTCTATGAAGTAATTCAATATATATTTATATTTACATGTTTATAATTAGAAAAAGATCATCTCTGTAAATCCTTAATCTAATACCTCACTGGGAAATTATATCTTAGAAAAAAAAAACAACCAATAAAAATTTTACAAGCTTTTGGATGCTTTTTAGCATGTTTCACCTTCCTTATTGTGAGAATAATCAAATTTAAAATGTGTACTATAGCTTTACAAATATATTTAGGTAATTTTTAAAATATGACCAAAATTCAAAGTATAAAATATAATTTGTAAGATTAAATATGTAAGTATTCACACAAGCAAACATTTTTTTTAAAATTAGAATATGAGTTTTAGATATGTAATGCAATTTGAATTTATGTTATAATCTTTCCTTCCACTGTAATTTGGTTGCTGAATAGCAAGGCCCCATGTAAGCTGCCATAGAGCTGTTAACTTATTTTTTATAAGTCTGTGAGAATTCTCTTTCCTCTTGTTTTTCCTTAAAAATGATTGCAATTACCTGCAGTGATTTGATGCACCTGACACTAATTGCATTCTTTCTCTGAAAACCTACATGACATCACATTGCCATCACAAAGCAAGAAGTTTATGCACTTGTTGACCTTCTAAGCTGAAATGAGAATAAACACAGCCATTCCATTGAGAAATAGTGTAGATAATTAAGAGGCAATCTCTGTAGGACGACAGTTGTTATTTTACTTTAGAAGATAAAGGCATAGAAAACTAGATCCATTATTTTCTTCTTATTTTGATGAAAGGATAAAATTAATAGTCTTATTTCTTGAATATTTCACTGAGTTTATATAGCTAAAACGAATTCTATACAACTGAAGGAAACTGAATAAGGACTAGGTCTTAGATGATATTAAGGAATTATTGTTCATGTAATCATACTATTATGATTTTTTAACTATTAGATAAATATACTGAAGTACTTATGAGTGAAATGATATGATGTCAGGATTTTCTTTAAAGCATTTCAGGAAAAAAGGGAAAGGGAGAAGAAACAGAAGGGGAGAAGAGAAGGGAATTTTAGATGACATAAAGCTGATAGTTTTGAAGCTGAGTAATGGTACATGGAAGTTCATTGCACCATTCTACTTTTGTGGGTGTTTGAGTTTTTCTGTAATAAAAAATACTAACTAAAAAAGAAACTTTGAACATAGCCAAAGAGCTCAAAAAATTATCATAGTGGTCTATGATTTAGATCTTTATGACAGAACCATATTGTGTTGCTAATATTTTTAAATAGATTATAAATATATTTCTCTCTCTCTCAAAAATAAATAAAACATTAAAAAATTTTAATAAATAAAAAATAAAAGATATCCCCCACACCTAAATATATAATAGTGAGTTCTTACATATTATTAATTTTTAGAACATGTTTATGTAATGCTTTATGGAGGTAAAGAGAATCTGGCTGTGGAGCTGATTTTCATAGTTACTTTATCAGTCACTAATATGTTTATATTTATTCAAGGACTATAATGCTTATAAAAACTGGTAAAATTTATTTCAGATTCTGTGTCTCCCTCTCTCTCTGCCCCTCCCCCACTCATGCTCTGTCTCTCTCTGTCACAAAAATGAATAAACATTAAAAAAAAAAAAATTAAAAAAAAAAAAAAAAAAACTGGTAAAATTTTACAAAGACACAATTGATAAAGTATTAAGTTACATTATCACTATTTAATCTGTTACACTGGAATGTTATTTTCAAAAGAGAATTTTTACCTTTCAAGTGGAAAACATATATATCCTTTAGAAAAATAACTCAGAAAACAATTCTAAATAGCACTTTATTCTTCTGACTTCTTCCTCATCATGAAAGAAAACAAAAACACTTTTGCAAAGAGATAATAGGATTATGCTTCTGCATACAAATCAAAAGAATTTATTTCAAATGCATTTAAGCTTGAGAAGAAAATTAATTTAGTGGTTTTAGACCAGTCAGTATGCAGATTTTACCAAATTTGAAAAAGAAGTCTTTTTCAAATGTATACTCATGAAAGATGCATAATCTATCTTCTTTTATATTCATTTCGCCATTTATAACTTTCCTTGTCCTTATTTCCCATTCTGATTTTTCCATATATCATATCCTGGGAAGAATCAGCAGTTTTTAAGCTTTAAAAATATTCCATGGGGCGCCTGGGTGGCGCAGTCGGTTAAGTGTCCGACTTCAGCCAGGTCACGATCTCGCGGTCCGTGAGTTCGAGCCCCGCGTCAGGCTCTGGGCTGATGGCTCGGAGCCTGGAGCCTGTTTCCGATTCTGTGTCTCCCTCTCTCTCTGCCCCTCCCCCGTTCATGCTCTGTCTCTCTCTGTCCCAAAAATAAATAAAAAACGTTGAAAAAAAAAAAATTTAAAAATATTCCATTATTTTTTTGAAATTTTATATATATATATATATATATATATATATATATATATATATACACACACACACACACATACATACATACATAATGTATATATATGTATGTATATATGAAATTATGTATGTATAATATATTTTGTTGAGGTATAGTTAACACACAATATACATCAATTTCAGGTATACAATAGTGATTTGATAAGTCTATATGTCATGGTATACTCACCATAAGTGCAGCTATGCAATGCTATTACAATATCATTAACTATATTCCTTACGCTGTATCTTTCATCCCTATGATTTATTCATAACTGGAAGCCCTGTACCTCCCACTTCCCTCCATCCATTTTGCATATCCACCCTTACCCCATCCCCTCTGGCAACCACCAGTTTGTTCTCTGTATTTATGGGTCTGTTTCTGCTTTTTCTGATTGTTTATTCATTTGTTTTGTTTTGTTTTGTTTTTTTGATTCCACATATAAGCCAAATCATATGGTATTTGTCTTTCTCTGACTTATTTCACTTAGCAAAATGCACTCTAGGCCCATCCATGTTGTTATAAATGGTAAAAGTGCATCCTTTTTATGGCTGAGTAGTATTCCACTATACATATACACACATATACATATATGTGTATATATGTATATGTGTGTATATGTATATATATATATATATGCCACATCTATATCTATTCATCTATTGATGAACACTTGGGTTGCTTCCATGTTTTGTCTATTGTAAATAATGATGCAATAAATATAGGGATGCATATTTCTTTTCAAATTAGTGTTTTTATTTTCTTTGGGTCAGTACTCAATAGTGGAATACCAGATAGTATGTAATTCCAATACATATGTAATTTAATTTTTTAAATTTTTTTGAGAAACCTTAATACTGTTTTCCATTGTACCTGCACCAAATCACATTCCTGTCAATATTGCATGAACATTCTTTTTTCTCAACATCCTTTTGATACTAGTTATTCTGATAGGTGTGATATAATATCTTACCATGCTGTTGATTTGCATTTCCTTGATGTTAGTGATGGTGAGCATCTTTTCATATGTGTGTTAGCCATGTGTATATCTTACTTGTAAAAATATCTATTCAGGGCCTCTGCCCATCTTTTAATCAGATTATTTGTTTTTTTAAGAATATTCCCTTTTTTTAAGTTTATTTATTTTGACAGTGAGAGAGAAGGCATGAGCAGGAGAGGGACAGAGAGACGGATATAGAGACAGGCTTCACACTGCCAGTGCAGAACCTGACACAGGGCCCAAATTCTAAAACTATGAGGTAATGAGCTGAGTCAAAACGAAGAGTCATATGCTGAACTTACTGAGCTACCCAGGTGCCCCAAGAATATTCCATTCTTAATTATTAATATCATCCCATGGACATATTATACTTCATAAAAATGTAGGATATAAGGGAAATATTTCAAGGGTTTATAATTCTCAAACTATTCAAAATTATTCCAAAATATGTAAAATTGAAAGGAACAGAGGATGGGTATGCATGTGTTCATACATGCATTTAGAAAGAAACAAGAACAAAAACAGACTGAGAAAAGCATGGAACATCTAAGAGATTAAAAAGGGAAATGGTTAGATCATTATTATGGAGATACCATCAGCTGATATATTTTAAGAATTCTAAAGGGGGTATTTTTTTGACAATGTTCATTACTCAGTCACCTGGGCAAACACAATCCATTTGCTGAGGGAAAGCCACAAATAACAGAAGTATGAATTTTTTAGATTAAGCTATACTAATTTTAATCATATATACTGATCATGATTTTATTTTATCTCAGTGGAATATGTTTTTGACTTCCTGATATAATGTTATCAGGAATGATATTACTTTGAATCAGGAAGATAAATGAATTGAGAACTAAAGGAAGAAAGAAGAAACAAAATAAGTACAACCAGAGATCTAAATTGTAAATAGGTTTGTGTCTGTGCCACTTAGGGTATGAAACAAAATTGAAGACTTGTATCACAGAGAAACATGATCTTCTCACTAAACAGAGATTTTATTCTAGGCAATAGCAAACGACTAACAAGAAAGGAATTTTAAGGCAATAGGCAATGAAGAAGTATAGGCAAGGCTTTCATTATTTCAGAATTGAATGGGGCATCTGGCTGTGGAATGGTAAAGGAAGGCATCTGATACCCTATAGGATGTATATATAAATGATCAAATCCTCAAAAAACATCCATTCTTTGCTTAATGACATATACTGATATAAATTATAATGAAGAGATAGTGGGAAAAAGGAAATTAGAGACCTCAATGATAAAAGAAAATTCATTTAAATGGCAAGACAGGTAGAAAGTAAAGGATTTTGATGCAAGTTGTTAACTACATTAAATTTTATATGAAAATATCCGCAAAATTATAGATTACCTTCAATATTCCTGACATAACTTTGCAATAAGCACATACAATCAAAATATTTTTGAGAGTTACAAGTATCACTTGGAAATAATTTTTTTAAACGTCATATCTAGTTTACACATTTATTCTTTTCTTTCCAAATACCAGCCAGAATATATTTGTTAAATTAATAAATTGTATCTGCTCTGAAAAACATAGCTAATCAATGGATAGTAACTTCCATAAGACAAGATGGAAATATAACTGAATTGAGGAAAGAAAGAATCACATCTAACTAGAGCATATGCTAAGGACAATCCCACCAGGAAAGTGAGTGACTGAAACTCCCAGCAGTTTCTGCAGACAAGTGTAGAGCATAAAGAAACTTGGGAGGAAAGTAGATATTTGCAGTAGTTACTTGGTAGGAGCTGGGCAAATCAAGCAATTTTAGAAACCTGTAGGATCTGCAACACAAAATGTAAATGTAATTCTCATCTCTGCCATGTACAGGGTGCAGAGCGTGTGCATATTAAAGCAGGAGAGAGAAGTCAGGCCAGACAGGTAAGAGTGCCTAAGCTATGGTTGGCCCAAAACAACAAACCAAGAGTACAGAGGAGAAAGAAGCTTGGCATAAGGCAGAGAATATCTCTGCATACCCTCCTTATTTCCCACAAACAGTTAATATTAAAAAAAAGAAAGAGGTGGGGGAGTACACCCAAAATGGGAATGTCAGGGTAAGGAGGCAAATTTATATTTCAAAAACTCATACACCTCAATTTAAAAAAGAAAAAAAAATCTGATTAAAAAATGGTCAGAGGAACCGAATAGACATTTTTCCAGAGAAGTCATACAAAGGCCAAAAGATACATGAAAAGATGTTCAACATCATTCATCATCAGGGAAATGCAAATCAAAACCATAATGAGCTATCACCTCACCCTTGTTAGAATGGCTATCATCAAAAATACAAGAGATAATAAGTTTTAGTGAGGATGTGGAGAAAAGGGAACTCTTGTATGCTATTGGCAGGAATGTAAATTGGTGCAGCCACTATAGAAAATAATATGAAGGTTCCTCAAAACATTAAAAATAGAATTACTAAGGCATCTGGGTGGCTCAATCAATTGAGCATCTGACTCTTGATTTCACCTCAGGTCATGATCCCAGGGTCATGGGATCAAGCTCTGTGTCAGGCTCCATGATGAGTGTAGAGCCTGCTTAAGATTCTCTCTCTCTCTCTCTCTCTCTCTCTCTCTCTCTCTCTCTCTCTCTCTCTCTTCTTTCTCTCTCTCCCTCTGCCCCTTCCTCTACTCATTCTCTCCTCCCCGCCTCAAATTAAAAAAAAAAAAAAATAGAATTGCTATATGATCCAGGAATCCCACATTGGGACTAAATGGAAAGGAAATATATTGAATGAAAAGGAAAACAAGATCTCTAAGAGATATCTGCACTTCCACATTCATTATAGCATTATTCACAATATCTAAGATATTGGAAACAACCCAAGTGTCCATTAATGGATGAATGGATAAAGAAGATTTTGTATATGTATATACAATGGAACAATGGAATACTATTCAGACATAAGAATAGGCCATTGTGCCACAACATGGATGGACCTTGAGGGAATTATGCTAAGTGAAATAAATCAGACACAGAAAGACAAATACTGTATGATATAATTTATATGCGGAATCTAAAAGCTGATCTCATAGAAACAAAGACTAGAATGGTGTTTACCATGGGCTCACAGATAGAGGAAAAGGAAAGATGTTGGTCAAAGGATACTTCCAGTTATAAAATGAATAAGTTCTAGAGATCTAATGTACAGCATAGTGATTATAGTTAATAATACAGTATTATATACCTGAAAGTTGCTAAGAAATTAGATCATAAATGTTCTCCCAACAACATAAATGGTATATGTGACATGATGCAGATGTTAGCTAATACTATAATGGTAATCTTTTTGCAATAGTAGTATATCAAATCAATATGTTGTATACCTTAAATTTACATAATATTATATGCCAAAATATCTCAAAAATTAAAAAAAACATAATATCTTAATAGAACTGCAGAAGACACACATAGACAAACCATCTAAGGAAGCTATTGATATATTTGAACAAATAAGAAACATAATAGCATCTACCAATGCAAAGTAAATATGAGAAACCATTCAAGGGCTTTACCTTGGTAGTGGTGGTGAGGAAACAAGATTACTTTTACCTCTTTAGAAGATTTCTAGCTTCCATATGAAGACTGAACTTATGCAGGATTAGTTGACCACAGGTGAGTGATGGTGGCAATTTTGTCAAAGACGGAGACAGGAAGATTGATGTTAGAGACAATTTACAGGAAAGAGATTCTAAGGAGTCAGAATCAATAGGATTAGTGAGTGAGAAGCAGGAGACAATAGTGACTCCCAGATATGAGTCTTAAGAGAGAATGATAAATTCAATTTTAGACATGTGACCTGAAGTAGCTATCAAAATTAACTGTTTTTTAAATGTTAAAATAACCCATGAACTTGAGATTTCATAAATAATGCATCAATAAAATTTTTTAAATGTTTATTTATTTTTGGGAGAGAGAGCGTGAGCAGGGGAGGGGCAGAGAGAGAGGGAGACACAGAATCTGAAGCAGGCTGCAGGCTCTAAGCTGTCAGCAAGAGCCCAATGTCAAGCTCCAATCCGTGAACCATGAGATCATGACCTGAGCAGAAGTCGGGCGCTTAACCGACTGAGCCACCCAGGCGCCTCTAAAATGAGTTATATTTTGAGCTCCATGGGATCTCAGCAGAAACCCAAGACATTTGAGAATATAGCATTTGATAAAGGTGACATTTTAAATATATGAAAAAAGAATTATTTTATAAATATTGATGGAAGAATTTGTGGCATCCAGGAAAAAAACAACTAAGTGACATCCCCAGTTTATTTGGAAAAAAAAGGATAAATTTTAAACATATATTAAAATGCAGAATCTACAAATATAAAAATATCAGATGTCAAAAATAAGTTACAAACTCTTCAAAATTGAAGGGAAAGGCTTTTAAGTTTTTGACTCAAAATTTAAAAATTAAGACCATAATCAAAATCAAAAGACAAATAACAAACTGGGAAAAATATTTGCAGTTTATAGCATAGAAAATATACATAAACTCTCTCATACATAAAGACCTCCTAGAAACGGATAAAACCAGCCCTAAAGAAAAATGGTAAAAATATATGAATAGGAAGTCTGTAGGAAAAGAAATACAAATAGTGGCTTTTAAAATGATTCTCAACCTCACTTATAATATTAGAAAGGAAAAATTGAAACTATCCTGAAATATTATTCTTCATCTACCATATTAATACAAACATAGAAACTTGAAAAAAATATTGTAGGGAAATAACTTCTCTCAATTTTTGATGTGACGAATACAAAATGAAACAACGGGGTAAATTTGGCAACATAAATATTCATCAAATTTACAAAATCCTGGACCTTTATATTCAGTAATTCTCATGCTGGGGTCATTCCCTACATATTTATATGTGCAAAACATCATAAATTTCTATCACTGATTGCAGTAGCAAAAGATTAGGGGAAAGCTAGATAGGCATTAACTGGAGACAATCAAATGAATATTGGCGTATTAGACAATTTAATACTATGTAGATATTAAATCAATGAAGAAGTTTTTTATATTACCAATATAGAAATATCTCTATGGAATAAGTCATAAAAATATGCAGAATATTTTAAAATATGCTAAATTTGAGGTACATAAAGGCAAGCAAGAATATATATTCAAACTTGTTTACAAATGAATAAAACCTTTAGAAATATGCAATAAATGTTTACTTCCACATGGGCCATTCGGCAGGACTGCAGTAGGAGGGGGAATTTCACTGTGTACCTGGTTTTATACATTCAATTATGGAACTATATGTCTGATTTAATTCCAAACTTAAATAGACTCTTTATTTTAAAAACACACTTCTGTTCTTTAAAAATAGGTATAAAAAATTAGGTTAAAATATTTTGAATCTTTATTTTTCATGATTTTAGTAGAAAAATGCTAATATTGAGAACTCTTTTAAATTAAACCACTATCATGTAATAAATATCTGCAAAATATTCAAAAGATAAGAAAATATTAACTTAAATAGACCAAATAAATATTCACTTTCACAGCAATGCACAGGAAAGTATTTGATATCACTTCTCTCTCAATAAAACACAGCAGGACAAGAGAATATACCAAGACTACTTTTATTTAAAAAAAACGCATTTGGGGAACCTTTTTCTATTTTACTACTTCCATACTATAAAAGGTGATATTGCTAACATGATATTCTGTCAATAATACTGTGATAGGAAGAAACTACATCAATGATATATTTGGTTATCTTCTGATAATGATTTAAAAAAATCCCTGAGGCTATTACTTAAATAGAAAAAGTAAATGATATTCAGTCTGAATTCTGAAGGGAGATCCACGATAAAATGCATTATTTTAAACTATGTTCCATAAGTGAGATGTAATCTATTTCTATTAGCCTCGGGTTTCTTTCCTTCTCTCTTCTAGCTCCATAAACAAAGGAATATAACTGCATTATACATCTTTTTTTCAATAGCAACTTAGATTTCCAAAGGGTATTTAAACCATACATTCATTAAACAGTTTTATTTTTCCACTTCTGCAAAGGCAGGGAAAATAATGAGGAGAGATATACTTCTTATAAGGTAATAATAACCCCTGCTAACAATTACAAGTATCATTTTTTTTAATTTCTAGGTGAATTTTTTAGTGATTCCTTTGATCCCCTTGTGTTAAGATAATATTTTTAAAAAGAAATTTTAAGCAACAAGGAAGAGACTCTTTTGAACAACCTTTTTAAAACATCCGTCCAATCTGCTATTGTGACTTTATCTGCTATATTTTTCTTTGCACTTACCACTAATTTCAGATGTCATAAGTTATTATTTATTTTTACCCACAAAAATGTAGTTCCCTGTTGCCCAGCACACTTGGTGAAACATCTGTTAAGTTAAATTATTATTACTACATGTTGTATATGTTATCATATATATACATTCATTTGAAACATTATAGAATTCTTCCTATGTGCAGAGACAAAAATGACCTCTATGAACATAATGGTGGAAAAATATATGTTTCTTACTTCTGCTTTTATCAAGCAAGGCAAAAGTGTATCAAAGAGCACGCAGAGCAATAACACACAAGCTACGCTTGATGAAAATAGGAGGCATCTGTAACTTCAAACTCTGATATAAGAAACAGGAAAGGAGAGCAAACCTAAGTACTTACAGGGTGGGAGAACAAAGAGGAGAAAGGCTTAAATAAAAGATTGAAGTAAAGGCAGGGGTCTATGTACAGTGGAGTTGACTCAGTCTTTTTAAGGACCAGCTGGATCTGACAGTCCTTGGTCCCATCCTCTCCGCAACACACAAAAAATTTGCATGATATATTGTTTCTGGAAATTTAATAGTATAGCTCTAAACTTAGAACCCCATTTCAGAAATAGGGCAAAGGTGAAGTACCAGACCACAAACAGAATAATGGTCATTTATCCTCTTCATTTCTATTTTTTTGTTACATCGAAGAACGCAAATAAAATTATTTTCATATAGCTTCACTTTCTTTAGAGTTTTATTATTCAGTAAGCCACCTCTACTTTTAATTAACCCTATGTGCACACACACAAAAAAATTAGAATATAAAAAATTAGGGAGAGAGATCTGGAAACTACTTGCTGATGCATTCCAAACTCTATTTCAAATTGGAACCCCAGGATCTACCCCTCCAGTTTTGTTCTTCCAACTTTTACTTCATACTTACTCATATAATTGTCAAAATTATTCCAGGCGCTATAATGTTCATTTGTGTCTTTGTTGGGTCCTCAAATGGTCTTTAAAAGTGGTGAAATATAGTTTCATTTTTATCTTAAGACTGCTATCTCCCTCAGTCTCTTGATTCCTGAATAGACCTGGGAACCATGGTTTTCAAACAAGAGATTTCATGCTTTTTTTTTTTTTTTTTTTTTTTGTTAGCATAGCAGGAAACCTTTGTACGTTGGAAACAAAAAGAGCTTAGTTATCTGAAATAAAGTTTAGCTACAAGAAAGGATGACAAGGAGAAATTAACATTTGGGATTTTAAACACCTCAATTACTTTGGTACCAAAAAGAAGACAATATAAGTGATTAAGTTCCTCAAACTATTATTCTTAGACAACTTCTTGATAATGTTTTATTCTAAATTATAGAAATGACTCTCCCAACTCAGATATCACTATCTCTGTAAATATGACCATTACCCTGTTTTCTGTACCAGAGATATTTGGGGAAGACCTGGAACAAAACCTCCAAAAATTTATGCTACATCTCTAAGTAGTTAAAAATAAGTCAGCAGAGGGGTGCCTGGGTGGCTCAGTCAGTTGAGTGTCCAACTCCAGCTCAGGTCATGATCTCACATTCTGTGAGTTCGAGCCCCATATCGAGCTCTGTGCTGATGGCTCAGAGCCTGGAGCCTGCTTCCGATTCTGTGTCTCCCTCTCTCTCTGCCCCTTCCCTGCTCATGCTCTGTCTCTCTCTGTCTCAAAAATAAATAAAAACATTAAGAAAAAATTTTTTTTTTTAAAAAGTCAGCAGATAATACTTACACTTCTTTTTTTTTTAAGTAAACTCTACTACCAATTGGAGCTTGACCTTACGACCCCAAGATTAAGATCCCCATGCTCTACCGACTGAGACAGCCAGGCGCCCTTCGACAAATGTATTTAATGCTCCCGGGACTGAGCATTTAAGAATAAGCACAAACTTTCAAAATACTAAATACTTTTCCACATGGCCATTTGAATATGAATTTGGGGAAATGACAATTTTTATTTGGTTTTTAATTGGGTCAGCAAGGTTTAGATTAACACAACTTCAATCTTCAGCAATAAAAATAACAAATGAATATATGTTATTATTAAACCTGATAATTCACATAATATTGTGTGTATAAGAATTTGGGAAAAATTTTATTTTAGTTTTTTAATTTGAAAGAGAAACAGAGAGGATGAGTTGGCGGGGGGGTGGGGGGAGAGGCAGAAGGGGAGAAAGAGAGAATCTTAAGCAAGATCCACACTCAGCATAGATCCTTATAAGGGGCTCAATCCCACAAGCCTGGGATCATGACCTGAGCTGAAAATCAGAGTCAGACACTCAACTGACTGAGCAACCCAGGTGCCCCAAGACAAGTATTTCTAAGTTTAAATGATAAATATATTTTATTTGGAGAAGTTAGTTGTGGGTAAACAATATTGTAATTGAAATAAAGGAGACATAACATTCCACTTTTTAAATCACAGCATCAACTAATTAAATGGATAATTATATGCTAGTTTATTGAACATTTTTCAAGTTTTCAAAATCGTGAAGAACCATATATTACAATTTTAAAGGTAAGTATTATATTTTCTAATATGAAAATATCTTTTTAAATATTAAAGTCCTCTAATGCCTGTTTGATTGAAAAACCATTAACAGAACAACTAACCTAAGGCTAAGTAACCTCTATGAATTAAAGATTAAAAAATTGACAAGTGTAATATAAGAAAATGTGAAATGGTTACTGATTTACAAAAAGTTTATCTAGGGGTTCCTAGATGGCTCAGTAGGTTAAACGTCCTACTCTTAATTTCGGCTGAAGTCATGATCTCACAATTCGTGAGTTCAAGCCCTGAATCAGGCTCCGTGCTGATAGTGCGGAGCCCTGCTTGGGATTCTCTCTTTCCCCTTCTCTCCATCCCTTCACAGCTTGTGTGTGCTTTCTCTCTCAAAAATTTTTTTTTTAAAATAAACAAACAAACTTAAAAAAAAATAAAATTTCATATATACAGACCATTTCAGGGTAGTGTTTATGTTTATGAAAATAATAATGTCATAAGTATATATTCATATAGTAATAAATGTATATACACATACATATTCCCATATTCAAGAAATATAGCATCACTTGGATCACTTCAGATTTTGTGCAATAAAAGGATTCAGTTAGATGAAAAATGATTTTTTCGTGGGGCTTGAACTCATGAACTTGAGATTAAGACCTGAGCTGAGATCCAGTCGGACACTTAACTGACTGAGCCACCCAGGCACCCCAAAAGTGATTATTTACTGTAGCACTTTTTTAAAAGTAAAAACTGTAAAAAAAAAAAAAAAAAAAAAAAAAAAAAAGCAACAGCCTTAAGTTGCTTGTGGGCTTGTGATTTTAACTCCATTAATGATTTCATTTCATTCAGCTCTCAACATTACAACATCATTGTGCTAATAGAAGAGCTGTATTTATTTCACTTCATTTATCTGAATTGTGCTGACTAAAGTGACTATGACATGCAAAATATGTCAGCGCATTAAAATAATGGTGTAAAAAGATGAAATTTAAGAAAACTCATGATGCCAAACTTAGTATTTTAACTTCTGTCCTTTGGCAAATTGTTTAAAGTCATCTCTTTAATTCTTGAATATCAGTAACTATCTAAAGATAATTTCCATTAATGGTATACATTATTAATTGTTTAATCAAGCTTTTAACAAAATTGCTATACGTAATAGCACGTTCTATTAACAAAGACCACTGTAGTGCACACTTTTCATTAGGTTACAACTCAGTGGAGCACTAAATCACTCTTGTAGTGCGAGGTCATTCATTCATGCATTTTTTTTTAAGTTAAAAAAATCACAATTGCCTACTGTGTTTGCCAGACATCAAAAATAGGCTTCAGGGGTACAAAGAAACCAATATTACTATAGTTAAAACTTATTTGGACTTGTTTCATATACTTCTATACAAGTGGAAAAGAGATTCAAGTAGTATTTTAAGCCAGTTAAGTTTTACTTTGAACTTAGTGATGTTCAGTCAGTGTGCTGCTTAATAAGCATTTAAACATTGTTCTCACATGCTGTAATTTCAGATAAAATGCATACTGCAGATTTGGAAGGTGGCCATAAGGGGCAGTATCCCATTACCACAAGAAAAACTACTTATAGATTTGAAATTCACTGCTATTACTAAAACCAACAATTCTAAAGAGATGGTTTTATCATCACTGAAGAGTGTGTTGAACTAGGCATCTGTGAAATTTATAGTATTTAAAAGCACTTCTGCCTCCTCACTACAAATTCAATTAGGTAACACTTATTGTTCAAACCCTGCCTAAATGTACCAGGTAACAGGTCTTAACCTAAAGAAATGTATCACCTCTCTGAGACGATAACCAGTATACATGCATGTTTTAAAATCTGAATGAAATAAAATGCATTTTATAGATTAGTCACATTTATACAGTATATTTCTGCTGATAAATGTGTAGAGGGTAGATCTAACCAAAGATGTCTGCAAAGAAAAGGTGGTTTGTCCTAAATACTAATGATGATTATATTTATATATCTTATTATGTTTATATATGTGTGTGTGTTTCTCTATGTGTATGGATGGATAGATAGAAGAAAGCAAGAAAGAAACACTGATTTAAAAAAAAATGTTTGTTAACACAAAATATTTCTCACCCTGTAAAGGGTAAGTAGTAGGTTTTGTGAATGAATTAAAAATTTAACAATGCAAAATATCTTATATAAAATAAATCAATGGTAAAGCTATTTGCCAACAGGTAAAAGGCAAGATAAGGAGAAAAAACTTAAGGTGGATTGTAGAACCTTTTGATGCAGAAGTCTTCATTAAAAATAAGTAATTATTAATATATTCCCTCAGTAACCATGTTCAATGACTTCCTCTAAGTTTATTTTATTAGAAAAAGGGTTATTATTAAAAAATTGAGTTTTCTTTTAAAACATAGAAGTTACTCATAGAAAGTCATAAAATACACTCATTCTTACAGCACAGTAATATTTTCATTAAAATACACCCTAATTTCTTAAGAATACATATAGTAAATTTGAGATGCCAATTTGAACATAAATCTCTAACATTACATTCTCCCTAATCTTGACTGAAATGACCAAAGGAATTTGAAATAGGGAATACTCTGAATCACTGTGGTAACTAAAAATTTATTATTAACATATTTCAAGAAATTTTATGCGATAGGTAGGGTGGTTGGGACCATATTAAAAGATGACTTTGCCAAATATCCATTTCTGACAAAGTAGGTTTAACTTTGTAGGGAGATTTTTAATTCACCATAATTTAGAATTAAATATTGCTTTATGGATTTATTTTGTGGTCATGAGCCTAATCTGAGAGTCAAAACCTCGGAAAACTGAGACAGTATCGTATATATGTATCTATACCTAATTCAGTATTGAACTAACACAGGAATGAATGAAAAATAAACCCCACTGACACTTCCTGAATTAACAAAGTAATAGTTGGATTTAAGAGTGAGCTGAGGAAAATCTGCTGCCATGTATGTGAACTACACAATGAAGAAGCTGTCCTGAGATACAAGCAAATATAACTAAACGAAACACCAGGCCAGAGGACAACTGGATATTATGATACTAACATTCTCTTCCTTGATGGAATGGAGTATAACACCAAGATGCAGAACAAGCACAACCGCAATCACTATCTAGATTGAAAAATAAGCCAAACCAAAATATAGATGCAGAAAAATGTTTTGGATAAAGGTGGCTTTGCCAAATAGAGGTATCAGAAGAAGAAAAAAACCCTGACTGACACTCATTAATACATACCTGTACTCATAAATGTTAAAAACTGGCATTTTTAAATCAATGATACAATGATAGGGGCGCCTGGGTGGCTGTGAGTTGAGCCACCAGTGTAGGAAATCCAATGTAGGATTTCGGCTCAGGCCATGATCTCAGGGTCATGGAATCAAGCCTTGCATTGGGATCCACACTGAGCACGGAGCCTGCTTAAGATTCTCTCTCTCCCCTCTTTCTGCTCCTCTCCTCTACTTGTGTGCTTTCCCTTTCTCTCTAAAAATTAAAAAAAAAAAAAGCTTAAATCAATGCTACAATGATAGATAATATAGTGTTCTGAATATTGTTTAATATATGAAAAATAAATTCTATCCTACTTCACACCACAAAAAAATACATTTCTGGAGACATTTTGATATGTCATTTAAACTGCAAAGAAATTAAAAGAAAGTTTGGGTGAATATCTCATCTCAGAATGGGACATGATCTTAGCAAAAAATGCTAAAAGGATCTTAGATGTCATTGACATTACTTAGACATTGCATTTTTCATCACTAGGAGTTGCCTTTGTGTGTTTTTTCATACTTCCCACATGTCTTTAACGTGCTTAAATTGTCATTATCTTGAACATAGGGAATTAAATTATAATAAACATTTTAATGGCCTTGTCTACTATCATCTGTGTCATTACCAGATCACTTTCAGATGATTGATGCTTCTGTACTTATTTTTGGGTCATGTTTTTCTGTCTCTTGGCATAAATGCTAATTTTCTGTTTGGGTGCCAGACATTGTGATTTTATCTTGTTAGGTTATGGATCATTTTAAATTTTGATTTTTTTGATCATCTCAAAAAAATGTTTTGATCATTCATTTGGAACAGTTTTATCTTTTGGGAGTTTGCTTTCAGACTGTGTTAGGGAGGCACTGTTGAGTATAAAAATAACTTGGCCCAACTAGTGAAACAAAGTAATAGTTGATTACCACATGCCCTGTGAAAGAGAAAGTTTTCCATTCTGGCTGGTGACAATAGAACTATTTGCAGTGCTGTATGAACTCTAGGGATGTTTTGGCACTAATCACACAAGGTGGTTCTCTTCCCAGCCTTAGTAGTTCCTTCACATATATGCACTGATAAATACTCAGACGGATTCTTCAGAGACCTTATGTAGATCTGAAGTTCTTTCTATATATAGCTCTCTTACTCTCCAAGCTTCCTTGGCCTCTCTGATTTCCAAGCTCCATCTCTTCAACTCAGGAAGACCACTGGGATCCGCCTGGATTCCCTCAAACTAAAATTACCTAGAATTTTCTTCAAACAGGAATCAGAAAATTACTGTAGGGCTCACCTCATTTATTTCCTACCCTTCAATAATAATCATCTCCCTTGGCTAATGTTGAATATCTTGAAAACCATTGATTCATATGCTTTGTGTATTCTTTATTCAATATTTCAATCAGAAGAGCAATTCATTGCCTGCTACTCTAGCTTGGCCACAAGTAGAAGTCTAATGATTGACATTTTTGTTTGTTAATATTGACTACAATAACCTGGAGTAATATGCACAAATCTAGAAGGTAGAGGTATTAGTTTGTTAGGGCTGCCATAACAAACAGCACAGACTGGGTGGCTTAACTAATAGAAATTTACTTTCTTACAATTCTGGATGCTAGAAGTCTGAGATCAAGGTGTTAGCAGGATAGTTTTCTTCTTTGGTCTCTCTTATTGGCTTGTTTATGGCTGTTTGTCTTCATATGGTCTTTCACTCTGTGTGTGTCTTAATCTTCTTTTACAAGGACACCAGTTATATTGGATTAGAGAACACCTATATGACCTTGTTTTAACTTAATCACCTCTTTAAAGGTTCTAACTCTAAATATAGTCATATTCTTAGGTACTCAGACAGGTTAGGTCCTCAACATATGAATTTTGAGGGAACACAATTCAGTCCATGACAGTATAGCTTCTTAAGTTGTAACTAATATAAACCCATGTAATCAATGCCCCAAATTTAGGCATTACCAAAACCTCTGAGAATTCCACTGTCCCTTTCCATTCTTTCCCCTTTGCTCCTTCACAGAGGCAACCAACCATTCTTTTCATGTCTAACCCTATATATTACTTATACTTGTTGTTGAACATCACAGAAATAGAATCACACAGTATGTATTATTCTGCATCTGTTTGAATGTTTTTGAAATTTTTCTGTATTTTTGTGTGAATCTGTGATTATTTCTTTTAATGCTAATCATTTTGTGAATATAACACAAATTTTTTTTTATCTATTCTTTTTTGGTGTAAATTTAAATTGTTTCCATAGTTTGTTATTATGAAGAGCGTTATAATGAACATTTTTGTACAGGTCTTTTGTGGGCATATGTGTTTAATTATTTGGGATAAATCCCTAGGAGGAAAGTTGCTGGATAATAAACAAAGTATGTTTGTGTTTTAACTTTTGCCAACTTCTCCATAGAGACTGTTACTTAAATGGATATTTTGAGCTAAAGTACATATAAAAAATAATCATACTTACAAAGCAATTGAAAAAAGCAGGAGAAATCATTTGCAACATATAGGATAGTCTAAAGATTAATATCATTATAGGAAAATGACTCTTTTAAATCAATGAGAAAACATACACTTGAGATATAAAAAATGTGCTAAAGGCATGGTCAGATTACACATAAAAAGTAAATAAACTAGCCAAAACCACTGTAGATATGCATAAAAATTTATAAGTAAATTTTATCATGGTGTAATTTATAACAGCAAAAAATGATAATATAAATATCCAACAATAGAAGGTGATTACATGGTAAAATGTACATAGGATGGAATATTATGCATCCATTAAAAAAAAATGACATATAAGATGTCATTCAGGGGCTCCTGGGTAGCTCAATGGGTTAAGCATCTGACTTCAGCTCAGGTTATGATCTCGTGGTTTGTGAGTTTGAGTTTCACATCAGGATCTGTGCGACAGCTCAGAGCCTGGAGCCTGCTTCAGATTCTATGTCTCCCTGTCTCTCTGCCCCTCCCCCACTCATGCTCTGTCTCTCTCTCTGTCTCTGTCTCTCTCTCAAAAATAAACATTAAAAAAAGATGTAATTCCAAATTAAGCAAAAAGTCTGCAAATATAAATTGCATGATTCCAAATACACCTATCAAATATATATAATGCATGTTTATGAATAAATATGATTAAAGGACATATAAATTATCAGTGCTAATATCTTTGATTAGTAAGATTACAGGGATTATATTTTTCTTAGTATATTCTCATATTTTCATAGTTTTGATGGAAACACATAATACATTTATATTCAGAGGAAAATCAATAATGTTTCTTTCTAAAAATATATGCAAATAATTTCCACTTTACTCTAAATTTCAAAGATGGAGAATTTTGCATAAGTTTTTTAAAAAATATTACAATCAACCTGTGGTGCCATTTGGTTCATTACATGCAAATTCAGTAAGAAGATGCCAAATGTTGCAGGGGCTTCATAATAGAATAGAATGAGAAATGTGTTAGAGCAAGTTTCTTACAGTCTGAGGAGAGTACTCCCAAATTGTTTGTCAGTGAAGATAAATGTTTCTGCCTTTCAGCCTGAAAAGTGTCAGCCTAACCCTAACCACTCAATATAAGTGAATGTGTGGTGCAGAATAATAAGGCATGGGGTGGGGGGTGGAGGACTTTAAGCATTCTGCAAATCTGGCTTTGAAAATACACACATATATATATATACACACAATGAAAATGGTACACACACACACACACACACACACACACACACATATTACCTACACCCATATATGAGCTGTTTTGTGTATATTTGAAACATAAGTGATTACATATTACATTTTGGCTTACATGCATGCGTTTATTTAGTATTATGTACACATTCATTAAAGCTATACACACATATACAGGCATTTATTCTATAATACAGAGAAATAAAATTCTAAAAATAATTTGTTGCATTTATAGCCATATGCATGGAGATGGATGAGGCAAATGATATTTATATTCTTGTCCAGTAGTATTAGTTCTATAATTCACAAATTGTGAACACATATTTTCTTATATAAACTATTTCATATTACTAAAATACAGAGTTAATCTTTATATAACTAATCAATTAAACAACTATGAATGGCTACAATATAGTAGAGCAAGAGTTGTATTATCTGGTTTAAAATACTTAAACAATAAAATTATAGATTATTTTAAGATAATACTCAAGGTTTGGAAATTCAACTGAGTCAATATAAAGTGAAACTCTTAGCCAATAAATGGAATTCATCTTCATAATGTCAATTGCTTTGAGTTCCCAAATTCTCCCATAATCAAAATATTTTTGTAATAAGAGGATATAGTAGAGAATTAAAGAAATAATCCTTCTGGCTTGGGCTAAAATAATGTGCTATAAATATTTTCTAAGATTATCTTACTAAGGGAAGCATTAAGGAACAAAAATTTATATTTTCATTGTGATAAAAATATAAATTGAAATCAGATCCAGCAACAGAAAATTGTAAAATTTATAAGATTTTCCTAAAGGTACTCCCAATTAACCATACAGTGCTTAGAATTTTAAGAACCAAGTTTTGGAACAAGAATTTTACAAATGGGTACACTTTTAGAGGAAAATAATTCCTTGATACTGATATTTTCCTAAAAACAAAAACAAACAAAATAAAACAAAACTCTGATTGTATTGTTAAGTATTTAGCTAGTGCTTACATTAAAAACAAAACAAAACAAAACAAAACAAAACAAAACAAAACAAAACAAAACAAAAAAACGACGGGGAGCCTGGGTAGCTCAGTTGGTTGAGTGTCCAACTTCGACTCACGTCATGATCTTGTGGTTTGTGGGTTCGAGCCCTGTGTCAGGCTCTGTGCTGACAGTTTTGAGCCTGGAGCCTGCTTCAGATTCTGTGTCTCCCTCTCTCTCTCTGCCCCTCCCCCACTCACACTCTGTCTCTCTCTCATTCAAAAATAAATAAAGATTAAAAAAAATTAATACAAAAAAACAAAAAATAAAAAAACACCACAAAAAATCCATACCTAACTATGTATAGATACTAGATACAACGTGGATAGCTCCCAAGCAGGGTACTGAGATGGTTCACTGATGGTAGGATTCCAAATGGGTTCACTTTTCAATAGGCCCAATGGTGATAAAGTTTGCATTCCAAGTTCCAATTTGTGTTCATATTGTTGGCAAGAAAAAAATGAAATAAATCCATAGAAATGAGAAAAAAAAAAAGAATGATCCTTGGTGGATAAGAAATTTAAAACATTTCTGGGAAAAGACTGAAGCTTTCATTGGATGAAACAAAAATGAAGCCACAGCTCAGAATGCATGGAGAACAGTCTGCACCAGAGAAAAATGCATATATCTTTAGCAGAACTCTACAAATGACTGGATTTGGAATCTTCAGGTACCATGAGAAGTCTGAAAGACTGGGAGTGAGAGCAAGAAGAAAGGACTGATGGCAGTTTCTGCCCCTGAAACAACTGTATCAGTCTGCTCTCCTATATGCCATTCTTTTCTCTCCCCAACTCCTCAATTTTAACATTCAGACACCCTGGCATACACTGCCAAGGAGAATCATACCCATAGTCTCCCATTCTCCACACTCACATAACTTCTGTAAATAAACTGAAAAACTGCCTGAGCAGAACCAGGACTGCCAGATTAAGATCATATACTGGGATTTAAGCTTTCTCCTTTCTAGCATTTGGGAGTACCTCAGGATGATTCCAAATTGAAGCCTAAAGACTTCATACCCCTGAATGGTGCTGAAAGACTCACTGAAAGACCTAGTGTGAAAACTTCACATAGAACTGGAGAGAACACTCAAATCATCCAGTAGAAAAATCAACCTAGTACCATTTTGCTGAATATAAATAGACAACTAAAGGTCAATAGCTATGTGAGAACTAAAAGTACAAAAATAAAGCTTGAGAAAGAAAAACCTAAAAGAAAAAAATGATAATTCAGGAAGTAGGAAATATAAATAACTGTAATTAGAATTATAAGATTCAAGTCATATTTTGTCCATTAAATAAGAAGACAACACTAAGAAAAAATAGAAAAAGCACAAGTATAAAATCACATCATTGCTAAAAAAAAAAAAAAAACTCAAAAGAAGAATTAACACAGTAAAAAGGGATAAGTAAAAATTAAAAAATAAAAGACAGAGTGTAATTCATAATAACCTTATGTCCATCTAATAAAAATTGTAGAGAACATTGGGGCGCCTGGGTGGCTCAGTCGGTTAAGCGTCCGACTTCAGCTCAGGTCATGATCTCGCGGTCCGTGAGTTCGAGCCCCGCATCGGGCTCTGGGCTGACGGCTCAGAGCCTGGAGCCTGCTTCCGATTCTGTGTCTCCCTCTCTCTCTGCCCCTCCCCCATTCATGCTCTGTCTCTCTCTGTCTCAAAAATAAATAAAACGTTTAAAAAAAATTTAAAAAAAAATTGTAGAAAACAGAGAAAATGGAGGGAAGAAAGTTATTCAACAATAGAAAAATTTCCTAGTTGAAAGAGTTACAAGTGTTCATTTATACTGTCACTAAATCAAGAAATAGCCATATTGGTAAGTTATTTAGATTTGGTGGAAATAATAAGCAGCAGCACTACAAACAGAAAGTTCAAAGGAGTAATTTCCAGGAAGCAGGATTAGGGTTGGGATAGTGAGCTTTGAATCTTTTTTCATTATACACTTTTATGTTCTATTTGATTGTTTAAAAGCATTAATTTTGAGGGAAAAACAAATTTTATAAAATGAATATATTAATCCAGTGAAATCTTGGTGCTTGTTCAGATAGCCGAAGAGCTAACTGTGAACTTCTCTCCCCAGTTCTTTCTGCCTTTAGTGACATCAGATGGGTACCTTAAAGTCAGCCATGATGGAAGGACTTATACCACAGAAATTGGCAAATGCTACCAATTGGCTTATTTTTTTTTATTTTTTAAATTAATTAATTAATTAATTAATTTTTTATTAATTAATTTTTTGTGGGGGAACTCGTTTACCACCAAACCACTATTTATTATGAAGTGGTCTTAAAATAAAGAACAACAGCTATGATAGCTGCATTTATCATGTTAAAAACATTTTAGCATCCCAAGGTTTAGAACAACAGATTTATTTCATTTGCATTGCTCTGAAGTAGAGAATAGTTGTATTAAAGTGTCGATAAAAATATTAAATTCCACACAAAAATATTATCAGCTTGACCATTTGAAATTCAATTAAATCTAGTTTAAAACATATCCTCATTATTAGAACTTGATACAAAGTAACATGTTACATAAAGTTCTTATTTGCTAAGAAAGGAAAATTTCCAAGTATCTATCATTTCAGAATAGAATTTCTAATACTTATTTCATTTAGATGCAATAAAGAACTATAGGAAAAATGCCCAGCTTGCCCCTGCTACAAAATAGGAAAGTGAGGCTAAATTTGCTTGGTTTCCATCTATACACATATGTATTAGATAATAAAGGAATACACTCAATATAGTAATGATGTATCCAAAACTGAATTATAATCTATAAATATATATATGGAAAAGTTAGTGCTTACTACTTTCATAAACCAAAACAGGTTTCCTACTCTAAAAGATAAATGATACTTAAATACACCTCACAGTTCCATTTCAAACATCAAATGTGACTCATCTCTTATATATCTCCCCCAAATTATGTTTTTCTAAGTAATAACATCTTAGGAAACAAATTATTTTTCTCTAAATTTCCAACATAATATTGGAGTTTCAGTCTCACTGAAAATTGTCCACTGACCATGTAGAGTACCCTTTGACCACACAGGAGATTAAAACCATGGTTAAAAATTTGGGTTTTTTAGAAATTAGAATCCCATATAGGCTGCATATCTTCTATCACATTTTGAAAGTCTATTAATGTGAACTTGTTTGATATTTATGACTCTTTGCTTCTTTCATTTGTCTAATCAGATTCACTTATTTTTACACTTTCATTGATTTTTTTCAAGCCTGTCACCCATATCCCTGAATTTATTTCAACAGAACTTAAGATACAATTTGCTGCATCTAGTTTAATTTTCATTTGTATAGTGAGGTTACTTTTGAAAAATTTAAGAAATGTTAAAACGTATGTGCTCTTAGTGCCTTTACTTCCACAACTTGTTGTATTTTTCCTGTATTATTTCTTATATTTTCTGAGCTTTTCTTTACAGTATTCTTTTGTGAATTGTGGATGATTTCAATTTCATTAAAATTGGTGTCTTTTTGTTTATATATTTTTTTTTCTGTTTGTCATTTTTGGTTTTTAGGACTGCTTTTAGAATAGAAAATGAAATAAAAATCTTCACTCTACCATATGTGATCAGAATTTTTGCACCATTATTGATATTTGCAATTTCCAGAAGAGAAATATTTTAGCAGAGAGAAAAAAAAAGTGGAAATGTTGGATATGTTACTGAAGTAGTTGATCAGAGGTGATTCAAATGACACATGGAATGTACATGCTTAACTCCTTGCCTTAAAACTGAATTAAAATGACAACAGGAATAAATAAAATCCCACAGAGTCATAGAAAACACAAAAGAGAAAAAGCAGAGGAGAGAAGATTAAATTTTGGAAACTACAAAGCATGTGAATGCTAACTGATTTAGCAGTTCAGAGAGGACTGAAAACAAACAACTTGCAGGGGTAAAATGCCCAAAAGGAAGACCATTCTTTCTCCCAGACCTTGAAAGTATGGGGGAATCCAAGGCACCGAGTAAAACTGATAACTGGCAGAATCATTGTCACTTTACATCAACAAGAGTTAGACTTCCTAGCCTCCCTGATGTTCCTCCCCAGTCTATGCAACCTCCTTAACAGAAGATGTTTACCCTCTGAAGACATTGAACTGTGGTGGATATGAACTTAAGGATACCAGGTACAGCTGAGAACATACACTGGCAATAGAAAGAGTAATTGAAATTAAATTTTGAAGAATTAGATTCTTTAGCCATGTTTTCCCCTTCAGCCAAATCAGGGCCTTCTGTAGAAAACACAAATCAGCCTAAAGAAAACACCTATGAATACTGATCTTTTATGGTTTCCCACCCTTATGATGAAGTCTTCTTGACAAGCCCATTCACATTCTCAAGCTACAAGACATTACAGTAATATTTCAACATGTTGGAGAAAAGTTATTTTTGACCTAGGAATTTGCTCAAATAATCAAGTATATGAGAAATGAAAACATTTTCAAAATTTCAAGTTCTCAAAACTTTCTTCTTTGCTTTCTTTATCATAAAGCCAATTTTGTAAGGTAGCAGAATATGCTACCTAAATAATGCCTCTTTCTGGCATAAGGATTATTTTGAGCTGAAAGCACTGAAAACACCAAATGCTGGAAGAGACTTTCTTTGAATTCCCCTTATCTGCCTAAAGACAGATCTTCCAAAAGAAACTCAAGTGTCATAAATATCCTCCCCAGAAGGGCCATCAACCAGAGAAGATTGACTTAGCAAAGGAGAATAGAATTCATTACCACAGCCAGACAAACTTTGTCACAAACTATATCTCTCATCTATTATTCTAAGGGCCCATTGACTTTTCCTAAAAATCATTTACAATCTGCCCTAAGTGGCTTACATCCCCACTACCCTTCCCCTACTAAGAAAATATATAAGCTGTCAAATCTCACCATGTTTTGAGGTATTCCCTTTTCCCCCAGTGATGTCCCTGTGCATGTAATATTATAAGTGAATAAATTTGTATACCTTTTGCAGGTTCATCTGCCTGTTTTCAATTTATAGACCCCACGATTGAATCTAGGGGAGAAGAAGGACAGTCTTTCTTCTCCTACAATGTACAGCACCAAAATGATGAGATAAATCAAGAAGAAGAAAAACATGGTGTCCAGAAAATGGGACTCAATACAGACAGGCCAAAGAATTTTCTAGGATGTAGCCAAAAGGAGGCTCTGAGATTAGAGCTCTGTAGCCATCCCAGAGAGCATGTGGTCCAAACAAGAACAGAACACAGGATTGCAAGAATGATGTCTGTCTCCAAGAGGAAAGAAGATTATACAAAGAAGGAAGTATTATTCCAACTTCATTCAGCTGAAAATAAAACCTCCATAGTCAGATGATGCCAGTACTGAATACTGAATTAATTAAAAAAATCTTGATATAAGAATATATTGGTAGGCTAGAGGGAAAGAAAGCATGTGGGTGGGTGAGGAAAAACAAGTGTGTGATGATTTAAGCAAGGCAGGTTTTATTCATTCATTAAGAATGAATAAACAAAGTTTAAAATAGAAAAATCCAATTTTAAAAGGAGGTTATTTAGAAATGTGGAAAAAATAGGTAAAAGTACTTTGGTTTCAGATAGTAAGAATTTGAAGTGGGGAGGATTAGAGCACAATATTATTTTATTATTTAATTATATAATTGAAGTATTCTTTCTTTTACAACACATACATGTATGACCTGATTAATTATTAAATTTGCAACAGGTAATATATTAAGAAAATCTATATTGATGTATTTAAGAAAACATACATTTAAGAAAAGCTCAGAGGTGGGGAAAAAGTGATGTAGAAAATCAGCCACTTGAAAATTAGAACATTTTCAAACTAATTGATAATCTGGATCATAAACTTTTTAGACAAAGCTCTTAGAAAATTTAATGATGAGCTGCTAATAGGCATTAAATTAATATTTTTTTATTCTCTGCCTCTCCACGATTTTAAAAGAATATAAAATTATATGTATTTTTTGGTTAAGAATTTTAGAATATATTCAAACTCCATTTACCCACCTCTATAAAATTTGAATCTGGTATTATAATTATGGTAGATACAATATGTGCCACAAATGGCCAGCACTGGGGAGTGTGAACAGTAGATGGTCTCCAGCTATCGACTTCTTTAGGGGTGCTGCAGAGGGCCACCTTGCCCAAGGTCCTATCCTCTAGGGACCAAAGACTGAGACAGACAGAGGCTTAAACGCAAGACTGTTTCATTCAAATGAGGGGCATAACTTTACTGGGTTGGTTGAGGCTTTGTCAACTTTTCCCTGAGCCCAGTCCTGCTCCTCTAACCCCTCATTGTCAGAACTACTGACAGGACCACCCTTAGGGGACAAGCAGCCCAGGGCAAACACTTTTTAGAGTCTCCTGTCTATATGAACAATTTCATTTAAAATATATTGTCTCATGAGAAGTACAATTATTTACCAATAAGGATTTAAAATGAAGAATAGAGAAGTATTTATATATTTATTATCCAATCTGTGAACTTAAAAGATTTTTCACAGTGTCCAGGCTCCATCTTTTCCTGTCCAGATTCTGGAACCACCTCTTTGTTCTTTATTCTCAAATGTACCATTCAAGGCTAATTTCTTTTATCCACTCACAGGAAAAAGATAGCTATGCTGTTATTACTCACAATGTCATAGCTCTTCGGAACTTGTTTATATTGAACAATATAGATATTCTTGGCATTGCAGTTCTCTAATTCCATTTATTATTTGATGCTCACATTATTGCTCCTGATGCTGTATCATCCATCATGAATATTGGCTTCCAGTGACACTCTCAAGGGAAATGCTATGTTTCATTGATATTGACCACAAATGCAAGTCTTACTCACAGCATGCAGAAAACCATGCACAATAATGTAATTTATGGTCAAGCTAACTTTACCATTTGGAATGGTTAACAAACAAATGCAAAGTATCACATTGTACCATAGGAGTAGCACAAATATAAAAGAACACATTTTTAAACATGATTACTGTTGAACACTTTAGGCCATAATCATTGCATTTATAGAATATTACATCTTTGTATGTTGACCCCAGCCTTCCATATACCCCACCAAGAATAGGCAAGGGTCCTGCTCATGCATAGTCCTGCTCATACAAGAAATATCTATCCCTCACTGGCATGACTTAAGGCTGACTCAGAAGTACACGATATAACCACATCAAATGAACAAAAAAGGGTCATCAGTTGGAAGGGCCTATCAACTTTGTCCAGCACCAGTCTCAAAAGCCTTCAAAGGAGGAAGGCCCTACTATCTGAAAGACTACCTGAAACCTGCTTCCAAGCCTGAGAAGGAGGTAGATGACTATCCTTGGATGCTATAGACTGGAATTAACACTGCCAGTCAGAAGGTGGACAAGGAAGGGCACACATATCGGTAGACAAGAGCCTTCACTCAGATTCCTAAACTGTCCTGTGTCTAATGTGAGTGAGAAGTCATCCTAAATCACCATATCAGGACCATCATTTTAGCAGTCCAATCCTGTGTGATCCTGTGGAAGAATTACCATACCAATAAGCAGGAGTAATTTGCTAACCAGTCCCTCTTCCTGGAATCAGGATGCTGACACTGGGCTCCTGAAAAGACCTCAGAGATACAAGTTCAGAAGCTCCTCAGGGAATCTGGCAGAATCCAAACAAAGGATAGAGGATCAGATAAGACCCCAAGAAGAAGAAATGGGGATGGGCACTCTGCCATTTATGTTGTCCAGCAGATGGCACTGCCAGCCCAAGACATTCCCAGATATCAAAGGAGGGCTTCAAAATCTCAAGGACGTCGTTCTAAGTGATAGGATCCTCTGAGGCACAGGGCAAGAGCAGGGGACGAAATTGCCCTTAGACAGGTGATACCAGCTGCTGATCCTTAATAAACACACCTGAAACTCCACCTGAGTGATTGCATCTGGACAACCCTGCTGTGACAATAATTTACATGGCAAGTTACATACAATAATCACAAGCTATTTAAATGAGCAATAAAAGCAAAATGTGCAGGGGTAAATTTCATTTCCAAAAAGTCTATGACTAAGGCAATGGGAATTAACACAGCATTAGTCTTCAAGGGCCACTATAACAAAGTACCACAAAGTGGGTGGCTTAAAAGAACAGAAATCTATTTTCTCACAGTTCTGGAAGCTAGAGGTCTGAAGGCAAGGCCAGTTCCCTCTGGAGGCTGTGTAGGAGAAACTGCCCCATGATGCTCTCCTAACTTCTGGTGGTTGCTACAGCCCTTGTTATCCCTTGGCTTATAGCAGCATAACTTCAATCTCTGCCTCTAGTATCACACGGTGTTCTCTGTGTATCTCTTCTCTTCTTATAAAACCACCAGTCATATTGGATTAGGCACACCCTAATGCAGTAGGACTTCAACTTTATTACATGTGCAAGGATTCACATGTATCCAAAGTTAGAACTTCAGCATACAATTTTGGGGAAACTAATTCAACCCAAAATAAACACTATACTATAGAAACATGTTTGCTCTAATTTTATTTTCTTGTATAAATTCTGCAGGAGAATTAAATACCAAGACATTCTACATTGGTAAAGAAAGATTGCTCCTAGCAGTAAATGTTAAATTTCTTAGACATAGTTTTAATTATAACTCAAGGACAAAATGTTAAGTCAATAAGAAAATGTAAGGGGATGAGTTGGCATAAAATTACAAGCTTTATATCCAACATTTTGAGAGTGTTTCTAGTGCAAAAGTGATAGTAGGTCACAGTGAATTAAATAAATTTATTAATATGAAAATCAACTACAACTGAATTTTTTCCATTTTTCCCATTTAATGAAAAAGCAACCAAATTATTTTCTTGAAAAAATCCCCCCCCCACCTAATATATACATTTCTCAATGTTAATTCTCAAAGGCCAACTCAAAAGGGAGCTTTTCTTATATTCCACCTCACAGTTTGCTGTAAGTAGCCCCCTAATGTGATTATTACATTGTTTTTATAATTACATTATCCCACCAGACTTTTAGTTCTTTGAGGACAAGGATTGCTTTTATTCCTATTATTACATCATTTATAATAATGCCTTACAAATATTAATAACTAAATAGGTATTCTAGAAGCAATGAATAAATGAATGTGTAAAACCATGACTGAAAGACACATAATTATAGAGCAACATAAATCCTAGAGACATCCTTTACAAAGAAAGTAAGAAATGTAGCTCATTTTCTTTAAAAGTTAAAAAGAAGAAAAAAACACAAATATCAGTTCACTTTTCAAGGAAAAAAAAAGATCTTGGGCTTCATTTTGTTATCAAACCTTAGTAAAATGTGTGGGAACCTATTAAAAGAAAATACGATTGGACCTCAATAGTGGATTATTTTTATTATACCATTACTTAACACACAAAGAACTAGGTATAAATTTCCATAGCTGGTGTGAATATCAGAGTATAATTTCATGTGCACAAGAAACGTAACTTTTTTATCTACCTTTGTCTTAACTAAATTTCTCCTTTGAGTATAATTTCTTAGGGTTTCCCATTTTATCAACACTGGTGATGAGGCCATAAGAATGTAAACATTATGCTTTATATGGCATCACTAAAACAATTTGTTAATAGTTTGCAGAAGCCTCAATGAAAACTTTTGGCTCCTGTCTTAAGGCCTAGTTTTTGTTCAGTAGCTCTCTTTCTGCTACTTCTGTTCCATTCCTGGGGAGACAGAAATCATTTGGCAATTCACACTTCATGCTGGAGGGCTGAAATTTGGTGATGCTATCTGTCCAGCCACATCATGCAGCAATTTCTTTTCTGGGATCTTGTCTTATCCCTAGGGCTATACTTAGGAAATATGGACAGATCTCTTGTGTTCTTGGACTCCACAAAGCTATCTAAAGGTAACTGGAAAGGGAATGGGCTCTCCTCTTAATTCATTACGTTTCTGTGATGTGTTTTAATTATGCCATGAGTCATTTCTGCTCCCTTAAGAGCCCGATCTCTCCTAAGTAAAAAGCATTCTCTTTTTCCTCTCTCTACTTTTTCGGTCATATTTTTCCCCCTTGGGAATCAAACTACTTTAACTGGATAAAGGCAACAGAAAAAAGGAATTGTCATGGTAAAGAAAAAAAAAGTCAGTTAATATTTTAAGAATATTTTTGATTCAGGTATCTTATGCTTGTGTTATGGGACACAGCAGATGCACAAGCATGCCTCAAGAAGCACTCTGCCTGAGAGCAATGGGACATGAAGCTAGCAAGTAAGTAGAGTTAAGAAGTAGGAGTCAAGGGGCAGCTGGGTGGCTCAGTTGGTTAAGCATCCAACTTCGGCTCAGGTCATGATCTCGTGGTTTGTGAGTTCAAGCCCTGTGTGGGGCTCTGTGCTGAGAGCTCAGAGCCTGGAGTCTATTTCAGATTCTGTGTCTCCTTCTTTCTCTGCCCCTCCCACGTTCATGCTCTGTCTCTCTCTGTCTCTCAATGATAAGTATTTTTTTAAAAAAAATTTAAAAGAAGTAGGAGTCAAAGTAGAGTGGAATTTGGTTTTCCACCTTTCATAAAAGGAAGTTATCAATATGATTTTAAAAGTCAGATGTTACATGGTGGGTTTTCCTGTTTTAGAAGAAGAATTTAGTGATTTGAGAGGATGAATTAGAGATAGAAGAAATTAGTAGGAGGTTATTGAGTCCAAGTAGGAAATCAGAAAGACCTAATTTAAGTAAGTTTTACAATGACCAGATAACATGGGTTTTTATAAATATAAACTATTTACTTAATAGTCTGAATATTTAATTCGTTTTATGATTATATACAAGTTATCTGTTTTGTAGAAAATAAGTCATCTTAGATATGTTATTTTTAATAAAAAAATCAATTTACTTCTAAGTGATAAAATTTGAATATGATTAAGAGCATTTAAAGACCCTTGATGCTGATCATAAGTAAACTATTATAATTCACTACATTAAAACAACTTTAGAACAGCATCTGTGATTAATCTAGAAGAATGTGTAGATTACTTACATTATCAAAATGATTACATCCATCAGAGTAAAATAACTTAATGGGATACCATTTTAGGAATGCATAATAATTAATTATCTGGGTTATTAGAGCAATTAGCATAGGCTTGAATCTGCACTACTATAAAAAAATTTCATTTTTAAAATTATATTTCTCTTTGGATCTATGAGAATTGAAAAAGTCAAAAAGTACAAATAATATAGTGGCATTATGCTAAATTTCAATAGAACTGACTTTTTAATGAAGTAAACTATAATTATTATAATATGTTTATATTATATTTACAGTTCAGTGTTCACTGTATTTAGCTTAGATTTTCACTGAGAATGAAATAGTCATTCAGGAAAGACAGTCAATTGCATGGAGGGCAGCTTAATGAATGAATACCATGGGCCCATTTCCTCAGCAACAATGCACTCCTCAATAAACCACAATGTGAAAAATAATCTCATGATTTCTTTAGACTACTAATACTGAATTTATTAAGAACTAATTTCCAAAGTCAGCTTCTTTAAAATCCTCATCTTACTGACCTCCTTGCAAAGATTGACCTTGCTATCTTTTCAAATCTCTCTTTTCTCTTGGGTTTTGTGATCCATTCTGTGCTGGCTCTCTATCATACCCATATTTGACCTGTCTGGTGTCTATTCACAGTTTCATCCTTCCTTTATAGAATCCTGATTTTATCAGGTATTCAAAACTTCTCCATAAAGCAATTTTTGTGTGTGTGTGACCAAAGCTATAAGGGAAGACCTGTCCATGGTTAGAAGAGAGTCTTTCTCTTTCTTACTGGATAGACATTTGCTGCTGCAGTCCCTCATTAACAAATATGAAGGAAACCAGCCTAAGATTGAAAGATAATGTAACAGAGATTCTGTTATGTACTTACTAACCTCAGCACACATTGCTCAGTCTCTCTTGCAACCAACAATCTCATGTTCTAGTAGTGTGTGATACTTCTGGGGCTGACCATGAAACCCCCAGAGGAATATTCCACTCTTTTTTCACCTATCTCAGAACCTTGAAAGCCATGTGTTGAAGATACGAGTGTTAAAAAAATAGAAAAGATTTGAAATCCCTTAGATTCCCTGAGTCACCACTTAGAAAAGAGATGCTCAGGAAAGCTATCCAAATGGGAAAATCTCCATTGACTAGGTTTAGGTGAGAAATAAACTTTCATGTTATGAGTTTCTGAACCCCAAACTTTTAAGGACATGTATAAGAATGGAATATTGGAGGCAGGGATAAAAAAAGAGACTTCGGGAGAGCTTGTAAGTCCATATCCTCAAAGTGGTGCATCCATGGAAAGGAGACAGTGAATCTGCCACAGTGCATGACGTTGTTAGCTTTGAAATGAATCTGTGCAAGTATAGAGCAGAGAAACACAGAGAATGTATATGCTAAGTTCTTTACAAAGCAGCAAGTCAAGGACAAAAAAGCAGGGAGTTAGGTAACAAACTTACAAAGAGAAAGAGTGAGAGAAAGAGAGAGGGGAGAGGGAGAGAGAGACAGAGAGAGAGAGAGAGAGAGAGAGAGAGAGAGAGATAGTAGAGCACAAGAGGGTCAAGGAATAGATAGGATTACACTCAGCATCGTTTTAAAAATAGGTAGCTGAAAGCATTATAACCAGACTGTACTAACTAAACTCAGCAGGTTCCAGGAGCATTCTAATGGCTCCAGGGAACTACCCCTGCCGATATAACTAATGCAAATGGAAAGGGAAAATGCTGAGGATATTAGTAATTACCAGTAGCAGTATGGGGCTATTTCAAGTCTTAGTAGGCAATACAGAACTAGCCATAAAGATCAGGTATGTTGGTTGTCCCTTTAAAGTCAGTGGACTTTCAGGTCTCACCAAATACAGGGAATTCCTGAAGAGGGTACCCCAAGTTCTGTTCAGCAGGAGGAAATGATATATAATGGGGATACTTTTGGAAAATCCTGGTAGTATTTGGTAAAACAGCGAGGGACAATAGGCTGGACTCCACCTGGCCTGCACAAAGCTAGACTGTCCCCCTTAGGTTTATGAAGCCAAAACCCATCCTTCCTGTACTCCCACCCAAAGGCAGCTCTTCCTTCCATCAGAACTGCTAGAACTACAGATTAAAATGTCAAATCATACAGACCAACTTTATGCCAGGTAATACTAAACAATAGCTCTCAATCCTTTATCCTTTTTTTCACTACTCACATATGAAAAAGTTCTCTCATGTGACCCAATAGTTTTATTAGGACTCTGAAGCTCTGAACAGGTTGTTCTCTGGATTATAATTTGTGATATAGTTTATCTTGTTTAGAGTCTCTCTGTCTCTCTGTCTCTGTCTCTCTGCCTTTCTCTCAATTTCTCTCTCCTTCCCTTGCTCTCTATTTAATTTCACTTATCATACCACAGATTTGGAGTAGAATCAGTACATTTATATGCTACCTTATCCAAAAGTCTAGTTTGTTGTTTGTTACCTTCTTTCCTCTATGCATTACTACATATCATTAACTTCAAAGACCCTGAAAAGTTATTTCATCATTGTAATAACAATATTTGTATACATATTTGACATACATAATTATATTTGAAGACAGGGCCGTTACAAAAGTAACTAAGTATAACTTTTATAAATAGCTAATCAAGCTAAAATACAACCCGCACTTCTGTAAAACAAGAATGTAATATTTTATTTCATTTTCTTCCTAAAGGGGGAAAATTATACACCTATAATTATGTTTTGTAGGGCTTCACAAAGAAAACAAACCTTATAAACAAAGTATTGTGAGTACAAATATTCTAATAAAATATAAGTGTTTAGGGAAAAACCCTATACTTTTATATTTTATTATTTATATGTTAGTTCTTCTATTTTACATAGCCATAAACTATTACTTTATATCTATCAAAGATGTGACTAGAATGAATCTGAGACACTAAAGGAAATACAATACTATACGTTCAAAAGGTAGGAAGTATCACAGAATCACTTAAGTTTGATAGTAGAAAAATAGTAATTTAAAATATAACGTTAGAAAGGTATTGTTATATCAAGCAAGGATAAGAAATCTCAGAGAAAAACTCATCATGATACAAAGGCCCTTTCTAAGCTGCAATAATCCTTTCCAATATGCTTCAGGATTAAATAAAAATAAAATAAATAATACTTATGCAATACGAGAATCTAACATTTATTTGCTTAAATCAAATTTTATTTTTAGAACCAATTTACTTCAGGGGCGCCTGTGGGGTTCAGTTGGTTAAGCGACTGACTTCGGCCCAGGTCATGATCTCGCGGTCTTTGGGTTCAAGCCCCAAGTCAGGCTCTGTGCCTAGAGCCTGCTTCAATTTCTATGTTTCCCTCTCTCCCTCCCCCTCCCCCACTCACACTCTGTCTCTCTCTCTCTCTCTCTCTCTCAAAAATAAACATTAAAAAAAATTTTTTTAAAAGAACCAATTTACTTCATAAAGCTAACCCAAAATGCTGAATTATAATTTAAGAAGACACTAAGTGATTTACTTATCTCTACATATTTTTTAAATATGGAAACAATGGTATTTTCTCTCAAACTGGCTTTCAAATCAAGTTAGTATTTTCATTGGTATTTTAAAAGTGGTGGCATTTGAAACTCATTCCTGCTTAAGAAATCCAGACTCCTACCTGAGATGTCTACCCTTGTTTAGTTGCATAAAAAGTTAATAACGATGAATGGATAAAGAAATTGTGGTTTATATACACAATGGAATACTACGTGGCAATGAGAAAGAATGAAATATGGCCTTTTGTAGCAACGTGGATGGAACTGGAGAGTGTGATGCTAAGTGAAATAAGTCATACAGAGAAAGACAGATACCATATGTTTTCACTCTCATGTGGATCCTGAGAAACTTAACAGAAACCCATGCGGGAGGGGAAGGAAAAAAAAAAAAAAAGAGATTAGAGTGGAAGAGAGCCAAAGCATAAGAGACTCTTAAAAACTGAGAACAAACTGAGGGTTGATGGGTATTGAGGAGGGCACCTTGTGGGATGAGCACTGGGTATTGTATGGAAACCAATTTGACAATAAATTTCATATATTGAAAAAAAAATAAAAAATAAAAAATAAGTTAATAACGTCATATGAAAATGGTTTCTTCAGTCAGTAAATGTGTAAATATCTGAATATCAAATAGGATAGCTTTGTGTGAAGGAGACAAATTATTAAAAGTAAGTTCAGCTTCAAGGTTTAAGCTATGAAACAGTGCTATAGAGAAAATAATGTGGGTTAGTCTCTCTATAGCACTGTTGTGAATCAGAGATGCTCTATCTGAAGTAGCAACACTTAGGTTGAACCTTAAGTGATGGGCAAGAATGGGAAAAAATAAATAAATAAGTTTTATTAGTCCTTACACTCACATGTACCTATACCAATACACATTTATTTTTTTTACATTTTAATAATTAAAGGAATTGTTTTCAAAGGACTTTAAAATTTAAATTAAAATGCTATTATTATGACTGAGACATTCTTATAAGCCATATTCATTTGTATGTCAATTTAAACATCACTAAATATGAAAGGAAGTATTTTAAACTTTGGTTTCAATCAGATGAACTATACATGAGATTCAGGATTAAAAATATATTCAATATAAGGAATATAAGCAGAATTACATATTAATCATAGATGGATAGACATAAGTATATTATGTTAAATGCTTACTATATATATATATATATATATATACATATATATATATATGTATATATATATATATATATAGTGAGTAATATATTTCTCACTAATTCACACATAATTTTGTAAAGTTCATTCAAGACCACGTCTTGGGTAAGAAAAAGCATGCCTGAGTGAACTTCAGCCTTTACCAGAGGCTGCACCATGCTACAGACTGAATGTGAATCCTCAAAATTTGTATGTTGAAGCCAGTAACCTCTAGTGTAACTATATTTGAAGACAGAGACCTCACAAAAGTAACTAAGGTTAAATGAGGTCATAAGTGTTGTAAGGTCAATAGTACTAGTGTCCTTATGAGAAGAGACACCAGAGAGCTCTCTTTCTATGTGCACGTACTGAAGAAAGGCCATGTGAGGACTTAACAAGAAGGTGGCCATCTGCAAGTCAGGAAGATAGTTTTACCAGCACCGAACCCTGCCAGGACCCTGATCTTGGACTTTTAGTTTCCACAACCAGTCTCCACACTATAAGCGCAGAGCCTGACATAGGGCTGGATCCCAAGAACCACAAGATCATGACCTGAACCAAAACCAAGAGTCAGACGCTCAACCAGCTGAGCCACCCAGACACCCCAGGACACAGTACTTTGTTGTGGCAGCCTAAGCAACCTCATACATATAAAAAGCAAGGGGTGCCTGGGTGGCTCAGTCGGTTGAGCGGCCGACTTCGGCTCAGGTCATGATCTTGCGGTCCATGGGTTCGAGCCCCGCGTCGGGCTCTGTGCTGACAGCTCAGAGCCTGGAGCCTGTTTTGGATTCTGTGTCTCCCTCTCTCTGACCCTCCCCTGTTCATGCTCTGTCTCTCCCTGTCTCAAAAATAAATAAAACGTTAAAAAAAATTAAAAAACAATAAAGCAAGAGATAAAGTCCAGGCAGCATAACGACAGAACCCACATTGTAGTGCCTGAGTACCAACAAATAGCCAAGTATAAATTATTTTCAGTTACATATATCCACAGTCACATATATTGCATAGCATGTTGAAGTTTAATAAAAATTATAATATAAATCTTTCATTGACCTTAAAGAATCACAATTCAACTTTAAAGTGTATGCCTAAGAGGTGACAGCATATTACAGTAACATATGTGGCCATCATGCCTAAACAAAATAGGATATAACCAAGCCAAACTGTATCTATGTCCTTTGGCTATAGTTGAGCATCAAGTCACCATTAACAACACTAAAATCTTAGTGCTATTATAGATGGACCAGAAATATCTAGGAATGGTTTAACATGATATGAGAATAATTGAGATTTTGGCTTTCATTATTTATTTATTTATTTATTTATTTATTTATTTATTTATTTAGAGAGCGAGCACTTAAGGGAGCAGGGGAGGGGCAGTGGGAGACAGAGAATCCCATGTAGGCTCTACACTGTCAGCATGGAGGCAATGGTTTGTTTTCAGCATGGAGCCCAATGCAAGGCTGTGTCTCACAAACCGTAAGATCATGACCTGAACCCAAATCAAGGGTAGGACAGTTAATCGACTGAGCCACCCAGATACCCTAGGATTTCAGTCTTTCTAAAGTGCTATAGGAGGGATGGTCAAATTTTTCAGGGGCCAGTAAAAATCATTTATAAGTAAACAAAAATATTGTTTTTTAAAGTTCTTTAAAAAACTATTTCTAAAAAAAAAAAAAGCAAGTGATATATTTTGTTTTAATTCATTTTATGGTCATGACACATAAAAATTAAAAAAAAAACAGTTACCATTTTATTGGTTTCAGATTATAATACAATTGGCATATCAATGATAAATACATGTTCTACCATCAAGAAAGTCATTATTAATATGTTGATGTTTATACTTCTATTGATAGATGGATAGAGAATGGATGGATGGATACATGCATACATACATAAACATATACATACACACATAAATATACACTATCTTTTACAAAATTGACAGCATAATGAATATACTGCTCATTTAAAAAAATTTTTAATGTTTACTTATTTTTGACAGACAGAGACAAAGTGTGAGCAGGGGAGGGGCAGAGAGAGAGAGAAAGACACAGAATCTGAAGAGACTCCAAGTCTGAGCTGCCAGCACAGAGCCCAATGTGGGGCCCAAAGTCATAAGCCGTGAGATCATGACCTGAGCCGAAGTTGGACGCTTTACTGACTGAGCCACCCAGGTGCCCCTGGATATACTGCTTATTAATACAACTTTGTCATGTAGCAATATGGCACAGATGTTTTTCCATTTCCTTAAAAATTCTTTTAAAACATAATTTAAACAATTCACTACTACTGGATATATGAGTTGTTGTCTAATGTTTTTCTATTAAACATATTATCATCTTTTACCACATGTATGTGTGCGAATCTGTAGAATAAATTTTTATGTGCTAAGTCAATGAGAGAAAAATCAGGGACATTTTTAAGACCTTTAAAACAACTGCCTTTTTATTTTTAAGCACAGAACGAGTCAGACAGCATGGCTTCGGGTAAAAAGAAAGAGAGCCAGATAGATAGGTGCAAAAAGACTCACAATGTAGGGCTTCTCTGACATCATATTTCAGACTTTAGACTACAGTTGTTTAGCATGGAAAGAGTTTTGTCAATGTATCTACATTACCTAGCTCATAAACACTGTAATATATACAGACATATACACACAGAAGACTGAATCAGTTAATTTAGAGAAATAATAAAGCTTTGAAGCAGAGTGAATACTAGAACTAGTACATTTTCTCCTCACCATCAAATATTCAAATGAACATGAAATAAGATGTCTGCCTGTTGAGCATGGAATTAGAATAAGGTATTTAACTGTAACTTAGATCTTAAAAATAATTGCCATAAGATTTATTGATTGATGCACCAATCACTACTACAGCACTACATAAAACCAAATCCTGTGTTTGGGGGCTGAGACAATGTTTCCTTTTATAATGTTTTAGAGATACTTAGTTCAATTCACTCTTTGGATCAAACTTTTTAAGCACTATGCAGCTCCTCTTTCTTGAAACATTTACTTCAGACTGAATACAGTAAAAATTTTTAGTTCTTAATTTAAATACAAAGCAGGCAAATTTCTCCAAAAGATTACTGGGATTACATAGTTTTTAATTCTTAGATAATACTCCAGGTGATTTCTACAAATAAGTGATCTTACTTGCACATTTTATTTTGCCAAATATCTTCCTTAGAAAATAACTTTATAGATTTCTGTACCTATCTGATAGGCTATATATTGCATACATATAAAAATAGTTAAATGATCCCACCAGAAAATTGAACAAATTAAAATACAAACATTATATGAGAGTATTATACCATCAAATATTAAAAATAATTGCAGAATACCCTAGTTTGTATTTCTTATATTAAGTCCATTTTCATTTGCTAATTGGTTATTTGAAGTGTTTTGTTATGTAAGAGATGGGTAGATCTTTTACCTCTTTCCATTCAGATACTGTTTCTTTATTCATTTGTACAATGTCTTCATGTTGTTAGCATCCCTCCACCTATGCTTTAAATTCCTTCCATCCTATTCTTCACCTTAACTTTACACTTTGAATATTCCTTTTCTCTCTTGTATATTCAGTTTCTTCCACTTATAATGGAGCCTCCATTTAGCTTGTACACACATTCAAGTTTCTCAAACAATCAAACAAGAACTTCATCCAATCTCATTCCTCCTCTACCTACTTTATACTTTACTATCTTCTGTTTTTTATATTCTTCCAAAAAATGCTTTGGAAGTAACTGACTGTGATCATTGTATTTATTTTTTTCATTTCTAATTAATTAATTAATCAAGCCCAATTTCATTTTGCCTTTATCTCCTTGAAAACTTGACTCAATAATATTTAAAGTGGCTTATAACAATATTACAGGTATTTTTTAAACTATGTTAACATGACTTCTCAGTAGCATTCAAGATTGTTAGCCACGTCTTCGATTTAGTTTACCATAACATATTGCTTTCTGAATTCACTCCTACCTCTGTCTTTTCTTATTTATTCTTTCAAACTCATTACACTATCCTTCAACCTTCATTTCAAGGTCTTCTATTCTTTTTACTCCTCTTTCCCTCAAACATTTTCTTCATCACTATCACTTACTGTCACATATATAAACTGAATCATATTGTTAATCTTCAGCCTGGTATTACCTCTGAACTCCAGATTCATACCAGTTTAATATTTCATAGGCACCTGCAACTCAAGAGCATCACATTGACCACCTCCACCCAAACTTTGTCCTCTAAGAAATGTACCACACCAACCCATCTTGAGGTTTTATAGAGGATAATATAACAAATAGCATATATCTTTTCTAAGAATAAGGGTAGAGTTGAACCATTAATATCCAAAACATGCCTGTTACTCCAATCCACTACACATGCAAATCTACTGAACATCATTTAAGTTATAATCCAATAGAAAACTATACACCATTAAAGGGAAAAGAGATATTATTTCTATCTTTGATAAAACTGTTCATTTTTTTCTTCTCTGTTGTTAATCTTAATTCTAAGCATGCTAAAGATTTCAGGCAAAGGTTTAATAAGTCATAGTGAATCTGTCAGACTTATTTATGAATCATATTTATGATATGATAAATTGTTTTTGTCTATTCCACCCAGAAATATTTATAGAAAATATCAACATCAGTTAGTCAAATGCTATAGGACTTCTAATTATTACTTTTACTTATTATTTAAACTACGATAGAAAAGTACACATTGTGATGAATACTGTTTTCACTTAATAAGCTTAATATGTAAATAATTTATTTATTGTAGCTGAAGATCTCATTTCAGGCAAATGATTAATCTACTTCTCTATCTAAAATTGTCATCTCTGACAATGCACTATTGATTCATGGCTGTTTACTTAGAGGAAATGAAGGAATAGAGAATGGTCAGAGCTGAAAAAATATTTACCTTCTGGAATCATATAGGTTACAGCTTAAGCAAATTGCAGTACAGACTCAGTTGAGAGAGCAAGTTATACTAACCACAAATTAACCCTATCTCCAAACATCACCAGAAATCACAGATGAGTCTCAACAGGTGCAGTGATATTTGCAGGTCTGCATTATGACCCAATTTCAGCTGGGTCATGATCATGGGAATCCCTCTCTCCTCTCTTTCTCTCCCTCCCCTGCTTGTGCTTGCTCTCTCTCTCTCTGTCTCTCCCTCACTCTCAAAATAAATGAATAAACATTAAAAAAAAGATGTATTCATAGGTAATAAAAGCACCATCTCAGGTCATTACATTGGTGAAAGGAGGACTGGTAAAAGAAGACTGGCCAGAGGAAGAATAGAGAGACTGCAAATGGGCAGAAATAAAAGACCAACATCTGCTGAGCACACACCATGCTCCAGGAATCATGTAATGTACTACTATGTAGATCATTTCATTTAACCTTATAATCTTGCCATCCTGATGAGTGTTTTCTTTTGCTTGATCTGTCCGTAACACAATATCCTGGGCATATACATGTTGTGAAATAAAGGGCTGAATGCCTGATACCTGTGTTTTAGTTTGTTTGTTTGTTTGTTTGTTTGTTACTACAGAATCCTAAATATTACAAAACAGGACCCTCAAAACAAATAACAGAGCAAACATCCAGAGACACCAGTTGAAACACATGGAAATATACTGTAACTTGGGGGAAAAGGGACTGGTTAGCACTATCTGAATATCAGGTAAGCCTAGCAGAAATGGAAACCTACATACTGCAGTGGATATTTCCTTAGCATCCATTCCTATTGCCTCTGGTAACAACACCTAGCTTATTTATTTTTTTTAGGAAATACACCCCTTTATTGGCATGCATATCTCTAGGCCGTAATTGTTTTATGTCAAGAAAGTGGTCATTCTCCCTGATCAAAGCTTTCAACTCTGAAATGGCACTTAATCTAATCTGTCCATTAAACACAGGGAGGTATTTGCCTAAATTTATAGGGAAAGAGAACTTTCATACTCTTTCTTTGAGGGTGTAGAAAGAGACACTCTATATCTCTGGATGGTGTTGTGAAAGAATATAAAATCTAGTGAAAGAATATGAAATCTAGAACTGCTTTAGCCATTTTGCTACCATGAAACAAGAGCTTGGAGGCTGACAATAATGCTGACACGAAAGACAGAATAGAAAAACAGGGAAACCAAGCACTTAGGGACTTTTTAAAAAAAATTTTTTTTAACATTTATTTATTTTTTGAGAGATAGAGACAAAACATGAGCAGGAAAGGGGCAGAGAGAGGGAGACACAGAATCCAAAGCAGGCTCCAGGCTCTGAGCTGTCAGCACAGAGCCCAACGTGGGGCTCGAACTCATGAACTGCAAGATCATGTCCTGAGCTGAAGTCAGATGCTCAATCAAATGAGCCACTCAGGCGCCCCACTTAGGAACATTTTTTAAACAGTGAATCAAGTTTGATCTGAAGTGACTCCTACTTCTGACCTTTTCAGTTAATCGATCCATTATTTCCTTTCATCTTTTAACCAATTTATGTTGTATTTTCAGTCACTCTCAGTATAAAGTGTCCCAACTTACACTGGTAGTAGATGGTACCACAGAACGGTTCAGGTTATAAACGGTCTCCAAAATGGCCATCAGGAAAGATATTTAATAAGCCCCAGTGCAGAAAGAGCTGAGATGAGAGCAGGAGGTATTATAGGGAGGGGGAGGGAAGGAGGGGTTTTAATTACCATGAGTTTCAGTGACATTGTGGGGAGATCAACCAGTCCATGAATGAAAAATGCATAGGAGAAAATTAGGGAGGAAGTAATATATTTTCACTTTAAGATCAAGAAAACTTAATTTTCCTACGTTTGAGATAAAAAATATTTATTATGTCCCCATAACTAACTAGTTTCTTGTCTAGCATCCTTAGTTCTTTAAATTAAACATGAGTAGTAAAGGAAAACTCATAGAAATAGCTTGTAGTTTAATTCTATAATTTAATGCCAGAAATACATTGCCTTCATAAATATCTAATATATATAGAAAAAATGCAAAATATCAAAAATAAAATTCAAATTAAACAAGTATACAAGATCTATGTAGGATATAATCATAGCTGTGCTATTTATAAACTAATAAAATGATTATATAATTACATTTATTATATATTTAGGTATTAGTACTAATTGAATATATAAGCAAGGATAAAATAGTTAATACACAAAGATATCCACACTGTCTTAACTGCATAAAGCAAGTGTTAGAACAGTTTCTATAATATGATTCTAAATGGGGAGGGGGGTGTGCAAGGGAAGGGGATAGGACTTTCAAAGGATTTCTGAAAGAATAATAGTTACCTAAAATGTTAGTAGAGCTTATCTGTTTTGGTATTTGAGGTATGGATCAAGGGGGACCATGTATTATTCTTAGAATAAGAAAACAAAAGAATAGAGTTATATCCATGAAAAAAATATACCTAAATAAACATCATATCTAAACTTAAAAAGTTGCCAAAAGCCATGTGTAATTATGTAATACTTAGTAATTTCTCCTGCAGTTAGAAAGTGGTATTATCATTAATTTCTTCACTCTAACTAAACAAGCACTACTTTATGTTTCACATAATACATAACATACTATTGTTGACAAATCCATGTTGTTAATACCAGTATTCTAAAATATAAGAAAGGCCAATAAAATACATTTTTTCGCAGTAGAGTAAGTCTTGCAGAGTGATATGATCAGGATACGGCACAGAATTTTACTTAACTCTCCAGATAATTTCAAAAGTAGAAAAAAGAAAACTATGTGCCTATAACAACAAAATATGTTGTTCACGTATAAATTTCATTTCAATTGCAGCTAGTTGTTTTGACATTGTACATCTGAAATTGATCCTCCTTTCCATTAGTATAACAACAATCTTTAATCTAAATCTGCATTACAAATAAACTATATTGTCCAGGTGACATTAAAGGTCATAGTTGTCAAATAGAAAGATAAACTTATGTTTATACAAAACACTTCCTGCTGTAAATAGTAACAAACTCTGAAATGTTGATGATACAAATGATATTTTAAATGCACACCGGTGTTTAAATATTTGTCTTTGAATGGAAATAGGTATTTATGTAGGCAGTGGAGCAAGTCTGAGAGCAAAAGATTACAGGACAGTGAGCATGTTGCTGTGGATATGTCCAAAGTGTCTGAATTTTTTGCCAACAAGAGCAAGTCTGTGTCTCACTGATAGATGGTCAGGGTAAAGTAGAAGGGTGGTTCATTCACAGGCTCATATAGAGGTGTGCATCTTGAACATCTCCATAGGGACATTTAGCCGTGATTCAACCTCACTGCACTATATGTTGGAATTTTTATACACTCTCCATTTTCAACCTTGTTTTCTTCCATCTTTATAGAATGTACAATTTTATCACTCTACAGCAGCTTTTTTTTTTTTTAGTATTTCCAATTGCTTTGATTTTAGCCGGTTGTTTTAAATTACTCTTTCTCCAACTTCGACTGGTTCACTGTATCTTTTATCTTTAGTCTCCCTATCTCCACCCTATTTTCTTTATCTTTACCTAACATATATTGTTGTTTATAAAGCTTAAAGAAAAACCTACAGAGAAAAAACTTAAAGAAAACACCTCTAATTGTCTTCATTTTTATATTGAAACCAATTTTTATTTTTAATCTTCTGGTTTAACTTCTCCATTTTGGCTTCTTCTTTTAGGTTTTCAATTTAATACCTCTCATCTTTATTTCTTACACTTTTCCTTGACTGAAATTTAAAAATGTTTTGCGTTTCTATCACCACATTTTATTTTTAAACTTAAACCTCAAATTTACTATTTCATTCATGTTCTTTTGTCAAGTGTATTTATGTATTCTAAGAGAGAGAGAGCATAAGAAGGAGAGGAGCAGAGAGAGAGAAGCAGAGAGAGAGAGAGAGAGAGAGAGAGAGAGAGAGAGAGAACCCCAAGCAGACTCCACACCAGTGCAGAGCCCAACATGGGGTTTGAACTCACAAACCTGTGAGATCGTGACCTGAGCCAAAATCAAGAGTCAGATGCTCAACTGACTGAGCCACCCAGATGCCTATTTCACTTTCATTTTTAAAATTCCCTTTATTCTTTGTCATAAAATTATTCTTATTTTATGATTTATTTTTAAGAGTAGCACTAAACTCTGGGGAAACTTCCTCCAAACAAGGGAAGTTAGAGCATTTGTCCCTCAGATTTCCCTGCAACATTCCTATGGTATTCATAAATGCATCCTCAGACTTTTCATGAAGGCATTCCAAAAAGAAAAAGCCAATTTCACATCAGAATATTTAGGTGATATTGTGGCCTGAACTAGACCTGTGGAGGATAAAGGATTGTAAAAAGCAATGGGAATGGGAGGCTTCATCATCAAACATTCTTCCAAAGTGGTGCCTTTCAGTACACTTTAAGGTAATATGTCAACATGACATTTTTTTTTATGTGTGTAATGAAGAGACCTAAAAGGAACCATCATGAAAATAACATGGTGATGTACATGGAGAATGCAAAGAGCAAAACCCCTATAGTCTTCATTTTGAAAGGATTGACACTGAAATGTCTTCACCCATTGCCTAACTCGCATTCTTAACAAGGGCAATATTGTCCCCTGGCAAGAAGGCAAAAATTGGTTCATAGGGGAAGGTAAAAAGATATTAGATACTACAGTGACTTGTGGACCTCTAAAGGACCATGTATACAAACAGATACACAGTGTGTATGTACCACTAAAATTTCATAGGCATAGAAAGTGATTAGGAAAAAAAATATCTAAGGTTGAGAAATTGGCTAGCTCATATTTCTATCAGAAGAGTCTTTAAAAATCCTCTATATCTAATGCATGTGACTCGGTCAGAAAACCTACAAACTCTCGTTTTTTTTTCTAGAAATTCACTCATTTGTCATTTATTCATACAACAACTAGGTTTTAAGTGCCAACTATGTGTCACAAACTATACTATGCATTAGGATTTTATGGTAAAGAAGGCCTTGCCCAAGAAGCTGATAACCAGTAGGATATTCAGATACTCAGACATGTAAGTGGGTAACTGTGATATATACTTTGATTTAAAAAAATTACTATCACTTGTTGGGATCCCACTGGAAGGGGAGGGTAATATAAATTTGGTAGATCAAGGAAAGCTTCTTGAAGGACATGGTAACTATGAATACAAGTGCTTTAGGCAGTTGAAGCAGATTATACAGCATTTGAAATCAAGACAAAGGATGCTATGTTCAGGAAATGAATGTAATTAGTTAAAATCAGTATGGTTGGTAGGGTAGATAACATTCAAAAATTGTCCAAAAAGTCCATCTCTCACTGGGTGCACATGCCACTCCATCCATCAAAAGATGTCTATTTCCTGCCCCTTGAAACTTGGCTAGCCTGTGATTCACCAATAGAATGCAACAAAAATCACTCTGGGACTTATAGGCTCAGGGTGCACATACTAAGAGGAACACTAACTTCTATTCCTAGCTCTTAGAAGTCGGCTACCATACTGTAAGGCAATCCAGAAAATCCTGCTGAGGGATGGGAGTCATGTGAAGAAATTCTAAAGAATGAAAGAGAGAAGGAGGAATATATAGGATATATAATAGGAGAATGAGACATCAAACATGTACATTTTCTTAAACTTTCTGTGTACCAGTTGAGTGCAGATGAGTGAATGACCTCACCTGAACCACAGAAAACAAAACCAGACAGCTGAGCCCAATCAACATACTGAATCTAATGTTTTTGGTTTAAGCCACTGAGGTGTAAAGAAGTCCAGTTGCTGAAACATCTGGAGTATAGTGTGTAGGGACAGAGTTGGACAGGTAAGCAAGAACTAGGTAAGTAAAGGTCTTAGGAGTTTCATTTAAGAGTTTAAACTGTTTTTTTTTTCCTGTGGACAAGGGGTACTCTTTGAAGATCCTTTAGAATGGAGTAATGCCATCAGGATGAAATTAGACAGGCTAGGTGGGATCTTCCCCAGACAGGAGCAACCAGGTTTGTGAACTCTAGGCAGGTGGCTCCTAATGGTAACTGATTCTTTAATAAGAGCTAACCTATAATTTAAGGACAAAGACTGAATTTCCCACTCAAGTACTCTTTTCCTGAGATTCTAAAGGTGAGAATGTAAAGGTGGTGGAACTTTTCTTTTTTTTTTTTTTTAAATGGGTAACTGCTAAAAGCATCGAGTCAAAATTGTGATCTGTCAGGGTGCCTGAGTGGCTCAGTCGGTTAAGCATCAGACTTGATTTCAGCTCAGGTCATGGTCTCACGTTTTGTGAGTTTGAGCCCCGCATTGGGCTCTGCACTGATAGTGTGGAGTGTGGATCCTCCTTGGGATTCTCTCTATTCCCTCTCTCTCTCTCTGCCCCTACCCCTCTTGCTCTCTCTCTCAAAATAAATAAGTAAACGTAATTTAAAATTTTAAAAAATTATGGTCTATCTCCAGAAAATGGTTAGTATCACTTTATACAGATTTTGTATAATTGTGAGATAATAGTAAATATATATTGGTCTCTGTCCCTTGTTCCTGTCACAGAGCTCCTAAAACCTTTGTAAATTCCTAAATGATAAGAATACTAGGAGGATCTTTTGTTCTAATATTTGGTCTTTGACCCCAGTTCCTGACACAAGGAACATAAGTTCCTGGGTGCTAGTAGTCTTTTATTCTAATGAGGCAACTCTAGGCTCCTGGATGGCTCCTAGATGAGGAGTGGTCATCTGAAAGGCCAAGCCATAATTAGAAGCTTGGGATGTTCAGCCCACCCTTATTATCTTGAAAAGGGAAAGAGGCTGAAAATGGGGTTAATGATGGGGTGATGCCTACATGATGAAACCTCCATAAAATCCCAAAAGTATAGGGTTCAGAGAGCTCCCAGGTTGGTGAACTCATCCCCTACTGGGAAGGTGATGCACCCCAAGTCTATGGGAACAGAATCTTTTGTGTTCATGACACTCTCAGACCTGACCCTATATATCACTTCATCTGGATGTTTGTTTCCTTTATCATGTCCTTTAATAAACTGGTAGATATAAGTGTTTCCCTGAATTCTATAAGCCATTCTAGCAAAGTAATCAAACATGAGGAGGGGGTAGAGAAATCCTCTGATTTAGAGCCAGTCAGTCAAAGTACAGGTAAACAACCTGGGCTTGTGACTGGTGTCTGAATTAGGAAGTGAGGTCAGTGTGGGGGTGAGGGGAGAATTGCCTTGTAGGACTGAAACCTTACCCTGTGGAATATGATACTATCTCCAAGTAAATAGTTTCAGAATTGAGTTGAATTATAGGACACCATCTGGTATCACAGAGAATTTCTTGGTGTGGGAGAGGAAAAACCTCCACACAATTTGTGACCACAAGTGTCAGAAGTGAAGTGTTCTCTGAAAGGTAAAGGAGACTATGGGAAAGAACACATAGTAGGGAAGAAATATGTGGTAGAAAGAACTGGATATTTTCCTGCATAGGAAAGAAAAAATGGAGTTTTCCTTAAAGAATAATGAACTGTCATTCCAACTTTATATAAATACAGAATACATTTATAAAAACAATATAAATAAAGGTATACTTTTACTCCACTAGGTTAGGGTAAGACCATGATATTTTTTAATTCCTTTATTTAAACTACTGGGTAAAATAGGGGCACCTCGGTGGCTCAGTTTGTTAAGTAACTGACTTCGGCTAAGGTCATGATCTCACAGTTTGTGAGTTCGAGCCCAGCATCAGGCTCTATGCTGACAGCTCAGAGCCTGGAGCCTGCTTCAGATTCTGTCTCCCTCTTTCTCTGCCCCTCTCCAACATGTACTCTGTCTCTCTCTCAATCTCTCTCAAAAATAAATAAAAATTAATTTTTTAAATAAAAAAATAAACTATTTTACTGAGGTAAAATTAAAAAATATTTGTTTTTAAGTCTTAAACGTCATATGTATAAATTTCTCAATAAACCCTGAAAACTGCCATCTTGAAATATAGAATATTTCTTACCAAAAATTATAAAATTTGTTCAGGAAATTTCTAACAGAAGTGATATAATTTAGCCACTTTTCTTAGATCTTTAAGCTATTTATTATTAAATAACATTTAGGATTTACAATGTAGTGGGTTATTTACAAATATTATATACTTAAACATCATAATAGCCTTGTGGGATAGGGTATAATAATAATTGTCATTTTGTTTAGATTAGAAGTAAATAGAGATTAAATAATTTGTCCAAGGTCATAGGGGTACTGAAAAGAAATAGAGATAAATAGGCTAAGTAACTTGCTCAGGGTCACAGGGTTAGTATGTATTAGAACCACAATTTGAACACAGGCCAGCTAGCACTAGTCTTTGTAACTGCTAACCTGTACTGTTTCCCTAAATTTATCCTTTTTAACAACTAAAAAATTTCACATAAATCATGAATACAGATGGAACAAACACATAGCAATAAATGAAGAGTAAGGTACCAAACATTCCAAAATCTCAGACTCCACCTCTGTAACATGGGTAAATAACAGTGTGATATTAAAGAATTTTAAAGTGGATCAATAGACATAATATATGAGAAGCCTTTTATATTGTATTGGCTCAGCTTCTCAATAGATGTTCTTCACTAGTATTGTATGGAAAGCATGCAAGATTTAAGAACAAATGTTAGCTGATCTTTACAGTAAAGCGAGTAGTTCATAAACCATTATATTTTATTTAGCCTATTATTTCAAAGTTTAGCCTTTTAGATAAATGACTTTGTGGTGAGGTAATCAATAAAAAACAAATTATTTTCTGTGGCTTCTTATATAAAAGGTAAAACTTTCGAAATTCAAAAAAAAAATATTTTACTTACTAGGCACTACTCCAGGGTAAAAGTCATTCTTTAAATGAAAAGTCACTTCAGAAATATCCAGCTAAACAAACATAAATTCATGTACTTGTTAATCATTAATAGCTTAAGACCTCACTTCATTTGGACTAATCCAATACCTATATCTGTGAATTAACAATTTTCATCATTTTTCTCTTGTTGGTTTCTTCTTAAAAAGAAAAATAGCTAAATTTCATGATAACTAGCAATAAAAATTAACATCAATAATATTAGTTTCCTAGAATAACTAGGATTTAAAATAATCAATCCAATATCTATTTTCAATACCTACAAAAACATTACAAATAAATGTGTATTTTCTACCAAGCACAAGAGGAAAAAAATATATTCTATGTTATATACTAGACAACTAGATTTAAATGTACTGCAGTATGCTTTTCCCAAAAGAAAAAAGAAAGCCTTAATATTGCCAAGAAATTGTGATGGAGTCATTTATCAATCATTCTTCCTGTTTAAACATATAGAACATTTGGCTTCCTCTAAAGAGAACTGCTGGCATTATTACAGCAGTTCCTGACAATATTTTAAATAAGAGAATATTAGGAAGAAAAGATGGAAAATTTTAGAAATAGATGTAATTTTTTATTTCACCAAGTTTTATGTTTGTTGTTTATATTTCCTTAAGCATAAACATAAAGCAAGTGCAGATAAATTCTTTCTATTCCTACATCACAATTTCTCATGCAATTAATATGATCAGTTCAAGAAATGTTCAACATTAATAGTAAATCAAGGTAAGTATTACCCAGTGTATCACCAATTTGTTAGGCCCCTTGAAAAATCTTTGATATGAGTCTGGTTTAACATAATAGAATTAATTTGGTCAAAATCTCCTCCCTTTTCCAATTAGATAACTGTAGAGGAGGGGAATTGATTTGGTCAAGGTCAGGAAGATGATTTGGTCACATTGTCAAAACTTGGAGCTATATGTGAGAGGAGAATAAGTTGTCTTCAGTTGTGACAAACATACCCTGATAAAATATACACAGCAACAATGGTAGTTGCAAGAATTGTCTCAAATACCACAATTTTGAAAAATTTAATCTAGAACTTCATATTGGATCAGAAATTTATGATTACCTTTTTCCTATGGTAAAGGCCTCTCCCCCTCCTCCTCCAGAATTACCCAGGTATGTATACAGAAGTAGTCTTCATTCTATATCATAAATTATATTTCTCATGATGCTTGACACACACTGTTTAAACATACCTCTTCTCCTTCCACCCCACCCCCATTCTAGACATTGCTCTGATATGATCAGGAACTAGTGCCTAGTGCTGTTTGGAAACTAGGAGACCTGAATCCTTACTCAGGTACTTGGTACCTTCTTCTGGAGAAAATATTCAGAAAGAGCACTCTGAGTAAATTCAAACTATTTAATCTCTATTCTCACATGTGACAGCTGGACTCTTTTTGCCTGGTTCCCAGCAATGCCGCCCTAATGCCTAAAATAACACCAATCCACTGCCATCCACTTCTTCCAGGCCCACAGTCAATAATTAGGTCTCTAGGTCTTATTGCTATAATGATAAATAGAAACATGGAAATAAATCAGTCTCTCACCATTTTATTCCAAATATTTAGTTATTTATTGAATGAATGAAGAAAATCAAAGGGGAAGGGTATGTTTTTCAGGAATATCATCACTCCTCAAATGGAGAAAAAGTATGGAAAATCAGGTTGGACAACTAAGCAATAGATCTTGGAGATAACTGAGTAAAAGAACAGGTTCTGGGTCACCAAGATCAGGGTTAAAAGTTACTCAGATATCAAATTTCATAAGTAAAATGAGTAGGCCAAGTATGTGAGGGAAAAGCAGAAAGTCAAAAACCTAGTAAGTATGTTAGTAATACTTCTAAAAAATCAGATGTCTGGGAACTGGGAGGAGACAGTACATATGAGGATGGGGGGCTAACTGTTGGGGAGACAGACGCCTAAGAGTAAGGAAGCCAGAGCATCAGGCAAATAAAGCAGTCTGTATTAAAGAGGCCTCTTTGGTATCTTCCACCAAATATAATAGAACTGGGCCAAGAGCACATGACCGAAGTCACTTGTAGGTACCATGAGAGTGGTGTTTATAGAGACCCTGTTTGCTTAAAGTATGCCACTTCCAGTTATGACTATAAGTAGGAAACTTAGATCACAGGCATTCACAGAAATCACTGTGAATGTCATTCCAGTGACATTAAAGGGCAAGGTGACATCAAGTGATACATAAATTATAAGTGGATTTTCCAAAGTTGGTAGAGAATTATGACTGCACAAAATATTTTCACTAAAATCCATGCATTCATTCCTTCAGTACATATAAGGCACCTCCTATATGTCATGTGCTATTCACAATAGACATGATCTATGCCCTCATGAGTCCATGATGAGAGACTGGGAGAAACAGATACATAATGGGATTCAACAGGACATATGTGCCCTTATATTATGTATCTAGTACCAAGAAAACAAAAAGGGGGTTTGGTTTATAGGTAGGGATTTTTTTTAGATTGCCTGAGTATTTTCAAATAGAAAAATGGAGGAACATACATTCCATCCAAATGAACATGGGTCAGTATATGAACATGTGAAAAGATTTCGCTGAGGCTAGAACATAGTTGTATAGAGGCAAAAGGCAAAACAGAACTAGAAAAATAGGTTGGAGCTAGATTGGGAAGAGCCAAGTGTGTCTTGAGGTCTTAAAATACAATTAAAGATTTTAAAACAGAAATAAAATATCAAGTCATTTTACAAAGATTACTATAAAAGGGGGAGGGACCAACATGGCAGAGAAGTAGGGGGATCCAAAATTCCCTCGTCTCACAAACAAAGCAGTGTTGAAGCTAAAGGACTTTGAACTCCAAGAGTTCAGGAGGAAAAGAGACAGTCGCACTTCCAGGGACCCACCGGGACAACCTGACAGGCCATAGGGCTACTTAAACAAACAAATCAAAGCATACCTAGTGGAAGGTTCAAAACATCACTACAAGTAGGGAGATAAAGTAACCAAACTTACAACAACAGCTAGCAAGTAACACTCTCCAAAAAACACCTCCTGAAGGGCCAGACACTGGACAGTGTATGACCCCTCTTTAATATAGTAGTACTCACAGGTGCAGGACACATAACAAGCTTTTAAAACACATAAGGGACAGAAAACTAGCCAAAATGATGAAACGGAAGAACTCCCCTCAAAAGAAATTCCAGTAAGAAATGACAGCTAAAGAATTGCTCAAAACATATATAAACAATATAACTGAACAAAAATTTAGGATAATAGTTATAAGATTAATTGCTGGACTTGAAAAAAGCATAGAAGAAAGCAGAAAATTTATTGCTGCAGAAATCAAGAAACTAAAAATTAGTCATGATGAATTAAAAAGTGCTGTAAATGAGGTGCAAAATAAACTATAGGCAATGACAGCCAGAATTGAAGAGGCAGAGGGAGAATAGGTGAAATAGAAGATAAAACTAAGGAAAAAGATGAAGCTGAGCAAAAGAGAGATAAAAAATTAGATCACGAGGGGAGAATTAGAGAACTAAGCGACTCAATGAAACAGAACAATATCTGTATCATAGGAATTCCAGAAGAAGGAGAGAGAAAGGGGCCAAAGGTGTGCTTGAACAAATCATAGCTGAGAACTTCCCCAGTCTGGGGAAGGAAACAGACATTGAAATCCAGGAGGCACAGAGAACTCCCCTCAGACATAACTTGAATCGAACTTTTGCACAACATATCAGAGTGAAACTGGCAAAATACAAGATAAAGAGAGAATTCCGAAAGCAGCCAGGGATAAACGAACCTTAACCTAGAAGGGTAGACACATAAGGGTAGTAGCAGACCTATCTACTGAAACGTGGCAGGACAGAAAGGAGTGGCAGGAAATTTTCAATGTGATGAACAGGAAAAATACGCAGCCAGGAATCCTTTATCCAGCAAGCCTGTCATTCAAAATAGAAGGAGAAATAAAGGTTTTCCCAAACAAACAAAAACTGAAGGAATACATCACCATTAAACCAGTCCTGCAAGAGATCCTAAGGGGGACTCTGTGAGTATTGCAAAGACCACAAAGGACCAGAGACATCACTACAAGCAGGAAACCTACAGATAACACAATGACTTTAAATCCATATCTTTCAATAATAACACTGAATGTAAATGGACTAAATGCTCCAATGAAAAGACATAGAGTATCAGAATGGATTAAAAAAACAAACGACCCATCTATTTGCTGTCTACAAGAGACCCATTTTAGACATGAGGACACCTTCAGATTGAAAGTGAGGGGATAGAGAACCATCTATCATGCTACTGGAAGTTAAAGAAAGCTGGAGTAGCCATACTTACATCAGACAACCTACATCTTAAACTAAAGGCTGTAACAAGAGATGAAGAAGGTCATTATATCATAATTACGGGGTATATCCATCAAGAAGAGCTAACAATTATAAATGTTTAGGCACCAAATTTGGAAACCCCAAATATTTAAAACAATTAATCACAAACATAAGCAATCTTATTGGTAAGAATGTGGTAATTGCAGGGGACTTTAATACTCCACTTACAACAATGGACAGATCATCTAGACAGAAAATCCATAAAGAAATAATGGCCCTAAATGAAACACTGGACTAGATGGACTTGACAGATATATTTAGAACTTTTCATCCAATAAAGCAGCAGAATATACATTCTTCTTGAGTGCACATGGAACATTCTCCAAGATAGATCACATACTAGTTCACAAAACAGCCCTCAATAAATACAAAAGAATTGAAATAATACCATGAACACCTTCAGATTACAATGCTATGAAACTTGAAATCAACCACAGAAAAAAGTTTGGAAAACCTCCAAATGTAAGGAGGTTAAAAGAACATCCTAATAAGGAACAAATGGGTCAACCAGGCAATTAAAGAAGAAACTAAAAAAATATATGGAAACAAATGAAAATGAAAACACAACAATCCAAACCTTTTGGGATGCAGCAAAGGTAGTCCTAAAAGGAAAATACATTGCAATCTAGGCCTATTTCAAGAAATAAGAAAAATCCCAAATAAAAAATCTAACAGCACACCTAAAGGAACTAGAGGAGGAACAACAAAGAAAACCCAAACCCAGCAGAAAAAGAGAAATAATAAAGATCAGGGCAGAAATAAACAACATAGAATCCAAAAAAACAGTAGAACAGATCAATGAAACTAAGTTGTTTTTTTGAAAAAATAAACAAAATTGATAAACCCCTAGACAGACTTCTCAAAAAGAAAAGAGAGAAGACTCAAGTAGATAAAATCCTGAATGAAAATGGATTTATCACAACCAATCCCTTAGAAATATAAGCAATTATCAGAGGATACTATGAAAAATTATATGCCAACAAACAGGATAGCCTGGAAGAAATGGACAAATTCCTAGACACCCACACGTTACCAAAACTCAAACGGGAAAAAGCAGAAAATTTGAACAGACCCAAAACTAGTGGAGAAATTGAATCAGGTATCAAAAATCTCCCAACAAATAAGAGTCCTGGACCAGATGGCTTCCCTGGGGAATTCTACCAGACACTTAAAGCAGAGTTAATACCTATCCTTCTCAAGCTGTTTTAAAAAATAGAAATGGAAGGAAAATTTTCAGACTCATTCTATGAAGCCAGCATCACCTTGATTCCTAAACCAGACAGAGACCCCACAAAAAAGGTTAACTATAGGCCAATATCCCTGATGACTATGGATACAAAAATTCTCCAGAAGATACTAGCAAATCGAATTCAACAGCATATCAAAAGAATTAGCCACCATGATCAAGTAGGATTCATTCCTGGGCTGCAGGGCTGGTTCAATATTCACAAATCAATCAATGTGATATATCACATTAATAAAAGAAAGGATAAGAACCATATGATCCTGTCAATAGATGCAGAAAAAGCATTTGACAAAATACAACTTCCTTTCTTAATAAAAACCCTCAAGAAAGTTGGGATAGAAGGAACATACTTAAACATCATAAAAGCCATATATGAAAAGTCCACACCTAATATCATCTTCAATGGGGTAAAACTTAGAGATTTCCACCTGAGACCAAGAGCACAACAGGGATGTACTATCTCACCACTGTAATTTAACATAGTGTTGGAAGTCCTAGCATCAGCAATCAGACAACAAAAGGAAATAAAAGGCATCAAAATTGGCAAAAAGTCAAACTTTCACTCTTCACAGATGGCATGATACTCTACATGGAAAACCCGAAAGACTACACCAAAAGACTCTTAGAACTGATACATGAATTCAGTAAAGTTGCAGGGTACAAAATTAATGTACAGAAATAGGTTGCATTTTTATACACCAATAATGAAGCAACAGAAAGAGAAGTAAAGAAACTTATCCCATTTACAATTGCACCAAGAACCACGGAATACCTAGGAATAAATCTAACCAAAGATGTAAAAGACCTATATGCTGAAAACTATAAAAAGCTTATTAAGGAAACTGAAGACACAAAGATATGGAAAAACATTCCATGATCATGGATTGCAAGAATAATGTTAAAATGTCAATACTACCCAAAGCAACCTACACATTCAATGCAATCCCAATCAAAATTGCACCAGAATTCTTCTAAAAGCTAGAACAAGCAATCCTAAAATTTGTATGGAACCACAAAAGACCCTGCAGAGCCAAAGTCATAGTGAAAAAGAAAACCAAAGCAGGAGGCAACACAATCCCAGATGTTAGCCTCTATTACAAAGCTTTAATCATCAAGACAGTATGGTATTGGCACAAAAACAGACACATAGACCAATGGAATAGAATAGAGAACCCAGAATTGGACCCACGAATGTATGGCCAACTAATCTTTGACAAAGCAGGAAAGAACATCTAATGGAAAAAAAGTCTCTTTAACAAATGGTGCTGGGAGAACTGGACAGCAACATGCAGAAGAATGAAACTAGACCACCTTCTTACACCATACACAAAAATAAACACAAAATGGATGAAAGACCTAAATGTGAGACAGGAAATCATCAAAACCCTAGAGGAGAAAGCAGGCAACAACCTCTTTGACCTCAGCCACAGCAATTTCTTACTCAACACATCTCCAAAGGCAAGGGAATTAAAAGCAAAAATGAACTATTGGGACCTCATAAAGATAAAAAGCTTCTGCACAGCAAAGGAAACAATCAACAAAACTAAAAGTCAACCAATGGAATGGGAAAAGATATCTGCAAATGACATTATCGGATAAAGGGCTAGTATCCAAAATCTATAAAGAATTTACCAAACTCAACACCCAAAAAACAAATAATCCAGTGAAGAAATGGGCAGAAGACATGAATAGACACTTTTCCAAAGAAGACATCCAGATGGTCAACAGACACATGAAATGATGCTCAGCATCACTCATCATCAGGGAAATACAGTTCAAAGCCACACTGAGATACCACCTCACACCAGTCAGAGTGACTAAAATGAACAAATCAGGAGACTATAGATGCTGGTGAGGATGTGGAGAAATGGGAACCCTCTTGCACAGTTGGGGGGAATGCAAACTGGTGCAGTCACTCTGGAAAACAGTGTGGAGGTTCCTCAAAAAATTAAAAATAGAGCTACCCTATGACCCATAAATAGCAATACTAGGTACCCAAGGGATACAGGAGTGCTGATGCATAGGGGCACGTGTACCCCAATGTCATAGCAGCGCTTTCAACAATAGCCAAATTATGGAAAGAGCCTAAATGTCCATCAACTGATGAATGGATAAATTAGATGTGGTTTATATATTCAATGGAATACTACTTGACAATGAGAAAGAATAAAATCATGCCATTTGCAGCAACATGGATGGAACTTGGAAGGTATTATTCTGAGTGAAATAACTAAGTCAGATAAGGACAGATATCGTATGTTTCCACTCATATGTGGATCTTGAGAAACTGAACAGAAGACCATGGCAGAAGGGAAGGGGGAATAAATAGATACAAACACAGAGGGAGGGAGGGAAGCAAACCACAAGAGACTATGAAATACAGAGAATAAACTAAGGTTGGATGGGGGCATGGGGGAGAGGGAAAATGAGTGATGGGCACTGAGGAGGGCAATTGTTGAGACAGGCACCAGGTGTTGTATGTAAGCCAAGTTGACAATAAATTATATTCATAAAAAAAGAAGGATTATTATAATGGCAGTAGAGGAGATAAGTTCTATTTGGAGGGACAACTGGAGGCAGAGAGAATAGTAGGTAGTTGTTGGGGGAGCTTAAGTGACATGATGGACTTTGATGGAAATGAATGGCTGCTCAACTCATTTTGGACATAGAATGCACAGTCTTAAGTGATTGACTGAATGTTGTAATAAGTGGTAAAAAGGACTTAAGATTTACAGATCATCTTAGGTGACTATATGGATGATAATGACACTAACCAAAGTGGGAGAAAGAAGAAAGGAAGGGTGAAGGGAAGGGAATGGTGGAAAAAGGGAATTGGCTTTGAGACCTGCTAAATTTGAGGTGCTCACAAGACATGCAAGTTGGAATGTCCTATTTTATGAGGTAGTCTGAATTAATAGTTATTGCCTTGAGATAATGTCAGTAGTTCTAATTAAATTCATTTAAATTTAAACAAAGTAGTTAAAATTGAATTCAGGCCATAAATATTGTTAAGTATGTTGAGTGTATAAGTCTAACCAAAAGTTCTATTATTTACTCTTAGATTACAAAACATTATTGATATGAAAAAAGTAGTAATGTGGAGAGAGGGAAGATGGTGGAGTAGGAGGACGCTGGGCTCACCACGTGTCCTGCTGTTCACTTAGATTCCACCTACACCTGCCTAAATAACCCAGAAAACTGCCAGAGGATTAGCAGAACGGAGTCTCCGGAGCCAAGCGCAGACGAGAGGCCCACGCAAGAGGGTAGGAAGGGCGGTGAGGCGGTGCGCACTCCAGGGACTGGCGGGAGGGAGCCGGGGCGGAGGGGCGGCTCACCGGCCAAGCAGAGCCCCCGAGTCTGGCTGGCAAAAGCGGAGGGGCCTGACGGACTGTGTTCCGACAGCAAGCGCAACTTAGCGTCTGGGAGGTCATAAGTTAACAGCTCTGCTCAGAAAGCGGGAAGGCTGGAGGACAAAGGGAGGGAGAGCTGCTGAGCCCCTGGACGACAGAGCTCAATTTGGTGGGAAACAAAGGCGCTCGCCAGCGCCATCTCCCCCACCCATCCTCCAGCCAAAATCCCAAAGAGAATCAGTTCCTGCCAGGGAACTTGCTCGCTCCGCGCAAACACCCAACTCTGTGCTTCTGCGGAGCCGAACCTCCGGCAGCGGATCTGACTCCCTCCCGCTGCCACAGGGCCCCTCCTGAAGTGGATCACCTAAGGAGAAGCGAGCTAAGCCTGCCCCTCCTGCCCCCATGCACCTTGCCTACCCACCCCAGCTAATACACCAGATCCCCAGCACCACAAGCCTGGCAGTGTGCAAGTAGCCCAGATGGGCCACGCCAACCCACAGTGAATCCCGCCCCTAGGAGAGGGGAAGAGAAGGCACACACCAGTCTGACTGTGGCCCCAGCGGTGGGCTGGGGGCAGACATCAGGTCGGACTGAGGCCCCGCCCACCAACTCCAGTTATACACCACAGCACAGGGGAAGTGCCCTGCAGGTCCTCAACACTCCAGGGACTATCCAAAATGACCAAACGGAAGAATTCCCCTCAGAAGAATCTCCAGGAAATAACAACAGCTAATGAACTGATCAAAAAGGATTTAAATAATATAACAGAAAGTGAATTTAGAATAATAGTCATAAAATTAATCGCTGGGCTTGAAAACAGTATAGAGGACAGCAGAGAATCTGTTGCTACAGAGATCAAGGGACTAAGGAACAGTCACGAGGAGCTGAAAAGCACTTTAAACGAAATGCAAAACAAAATGGAAACGACGACGACGGCTCAGATTGAAGAGGCAGAGGAGAGAATAGGTGAACTAGAAGATAAAGTTATGGAAAAAGAGGAAGCTGAGAAAAAGAGAGATAAAAAAATCCAGGAGTATGAGGGGAAAATTAGAGAACTAAGTGATACACTAAAAAGAAATAATATATGCATAATTGGTATCCCAGAGGAGGAAGAGAGAGGGAAAGGTGCTGAAAGGGTACTTGAAGAAATTATAGCTGAGAACTTCCCTGAACTGGGGAAGGAAAAAGGCATTGAAATCCAAGAGGCACAGAGAACTCCCTTCAGACGTAACTTGAATCGATCTTCTGCACGACATATCATAGTGAAACTGGCAAAATACAAGGATAAAGAGAAAATTCTGAAAGCAGCAAGGGATAAACGTGCCCTCACATATAAAGGGAGACCTATAAGACTGGTGACTGATCTCTCTTTTGAAACTTGGCAGGCCAGAAAGGCTTGGCACGATATCTTCACTGTGCTAAACAGAAAAAATATGCAGCCGAGAATCCTTTATCCAGCAAGTCTGTCATTTAGAATAGAAGGAGAGATAAAGGTCTTCCCAAACAAACAAAAACTGAAGGAATTCGTCACCACTAAACCAGCCCTACAAGAGATCCTAAGGGGGATCCTGTGAGACAAAGTACCACAGACATCACTACAAGCATAAAACATACAGACATCACAATGACTCTAAACCCGTATCTTTCTATAATAACACTGAATGTAAATGGATTAAATGCACCAACCAAAAGACATAGGGTATCAGAATGGATAAAAAAACAAGACCCATCTATTTGCTGTCTACAAGAGACTCATTTTAGACCTGAGGACACCCTTAGATTGAGAGTGAGGGGATGGAGAACTATTTATCATGCTCCTGGAAGCCAAAAGAAAGCTGGAGTAGCCATACTTATATCAGACAAACTAGACTTTAAATTAAAGACTGTAACAAGAGATGAAGAAAGGCATTATATAATAATTACAGGGTCTATCCATCAGGAAGAGCTAACAATTATAAATGTCTATGCGCCAAATACCGGAGCCCCCAAATATATAAAACAATTACTCATAAACATAAGCAACCTTATTGATAAGAATGTGGTAATTGCAGGGGACTTTAACACCCCACTTACAGAAATGGATAGATCATCTAGACACACGGTCAATAAAGAAACAAGGGCCCTGAATGATACATTGGATCAGATGGACTTGAAAGATATAGTTAGAACTCTGCATCCCAAAACAACAGAATATACTTTCTTCTCGAGTGCACATGGAACATTCTCCAAGATAGATCATATACTGGGTCACAAAACAGCCCTTCATAAGTTTACAAGAATTGAAATTATACCGTGCATACTTTCAGACCACAATGCTATGAAGCTTGAAATCAACCACAGGAAAAAGTCTGGAAAACCTCCAAAAGCATGGAGGTTAAAGAACACCCTACTAACGAATGAGTGGGTCAACCAGGCAATTAGAGAAGAAATTAAAAAATATATGGAAACAAACGAAAATGAAAATACAACAATCCAAACGCTTTGGGACGCAACGAAGGCAGTCCTGAGAGGAAAATACATTGCTATCCAGGCCTATCTCCAGAAACAAGAAAAATCCCAAATACAAAATCTAACAGCACACCTAAAGGAAATAGAAGCAGAACAGCAAAGGCAGCCTAAACCCAGCAGAAGAATAGAAATAATAAAGATCAGAGCAGAAATAAACAATATAGAATCTAAAAAAACTGTAGAGCAGATCAACGAAACCAAGAGTTGTTTTTTTGAAAAAATAAACAAAATTGACAAACCTCTAGCCAGGCTTCTCAAAAAGAAAAGGGAGATGACCCAAATAGATAAAATCATGAATGAAAATGGAATTATTACAACCAATCCCTCAGAGATACAAACAATTATCAGGGAATACTATGAAAAATTATATGCCAACAAATTGGACAACCTGGAAGAAATGGACAACTTCCTAAACACCCACACTCTTCCAACACTCAATCAGGAGGAAATAGAAAGCTTGAACAGACCCATAACCAGTGAAGAAATTGAATCGGTTATCAAAAATCTCCCAACAAATAAGAGTCCAGGACCAGATGGCTTCCCAGGGGAGTTCTACCAGACGTTTAAAGCAGAGATAATACCTATCCTTCTCAAGCTATTCCAACAAATAGAAAGGGAAGGAAAACTTCCAGACTCAGTCTATGAAGCCAGTATTACTTTGATTCCTAAACCAAACAGAGACCCAGGAAAAAAAGAGAACTACAGGCCAATATCCCTGATGAATATGGATGCAAAAATTCTCAATAAGATACTAGCAAATCGAATTCAACGGTATATAAAAAGAATTATTCACCATGATCAAGTGGGATTCATTCCTGGGATGCAGGGCTGGTTCAACATTCGCAAATCGATCAACGTGATACATCACATTAACAAAAAAAGAGAGAAGAACCATATGATCCTGTCAATCGATGCAGAAAAGGCATTTGACAAAATCCAGCACCCTTTCTTAATAAAAACCCTTGAGAAAGTCGGGATAGAAGGAACATACTTAAAGATCATAAAAGCCATTTATGAAAAGCCCACAGCTAACATCATCCTCAACAGGGAAAAACTGAGAGCTTTTTCCCTGAGATCAGGAACACGACACGGATGCCCACTCTCACCGCTGTTGTTTAACATAGTGCTGGAAGTTCTAGCATCAGCAATCAGACAACAAAAGGAAATCAAAGGCATCCAAATTGGCAAAGATGAAGTCAAGCTTTCGCTTTTTGCAGATGACATGATATTATACATGGAAAATCCGATAGACTCCACCAAAAGTCTGCTAGAACTGATACATGAATTCAGCAAAGTTGCAGGATACAAAATCAATGTACAGAAATCAGTTGCATTCTTATACACTAACAATGAAGCAACAGAAAGACAAATAAAGAAACTGATCCCATTCACAATTGCACCAAGAAGCATAAAATACCTAGGAATAAATCTAACTAAAGATGTAAAAGATCTGTATGCTGAAAACTATAGAAAGCTTATGCAGGTAATTGAAGAAGATATAAGGAAATGGAAAGACATTCCCTGCTCATCGATTGGAAGAATAAATATTGTCAAAATGTCAATACTACCCAAAGCTATCTACACATTCAATGCAATCCCAATCAAAATTGCACCAGCATTCTTCTCGAAACTAGAACAAGCAATCCTAAAATTCATATGGAACCACAAAAGGCCCCGAATAGCCAAAGTAATTTTGAAGAAGAAGACCAAAGCAGGAGGCATCACAATCCCAGACTTTAGCCTCTACTACAAAGCTGTCATCATCAAGACAGCATGGTATTGGCACAAAAACAGACACATAGACCAATGGAATAGAATAGAAACCCCAGAACTAGACCCACAAACGTATGGCCAACTCATCTTTGACAAAGCAGGAAAGAACATCCAATGGAAAAAAGACAGTCTCTTTAACAAATGGTGCTGGGAGAACTGGACAGCAACATGCAGAAGGTTGAAACTAGACCACTTTCTCACACCATTCACAAAAATAAACTCAAAATGGATAAAGGACCTGAATGTGAGACAGGAAACCACCAAACCTTAGAGGAGAAAGCAGGAAAAGACCTCTCTGACCTCAGCCGTAGCAATCTCTTACTCGACACATCCCCAAAGGCAAGGGAATTAAAAGCAAAAGTGAATTACTGGGACCTTATGAAGATAAAAAGCTTCTGCACAGCAAAGGAAACAACCAACAAAACTAAAAGGCAACCAACAGAATGGGAAAAGATATTTGCAAATGACATATCGGACAGAGGGCTAGTATCCAAAATCTATAAAGAGCTCACCAAACTCCACACCCGAAAAGCAAATAACCCAGTTAAGAAATGGGCAGAAAACATGAATAGACACTTCTCTAAAGAAGACATCCGGATGACCAACAGGCACATGAAAAGATGTTCAACGTCGCTCCTTATCAGGGAAATACAAATCAAAACCACACTCAGATATCACCTCACGCCAGAGTGGCCAAAATGAACAAATCAGGAGACTATAGATGCTGGAGAGGATGTGGAGAAACAGGAACCCTCTTGCACTGTTGGTGGGAATGCAAGTTGGTGCAGCCACTCTGGAAAGCAGTGTGGAGGTTCCTCAGAAAATTAAAAATAGACCTACCCTATGACCCAGCAATAGCACTGCTAGGAATTTATCCAAGGGATACAGGAGTACTGATGCATAGGGGCACTTGTACCCCAATGTTCATAGCAGCACTCTCAACAATAGCCAAATTATGGAAAGAGCCTAAATGTCCATCAACTGATGAAGGGATAAAGAAATTGTGGTTTATATACACAATGAAATACTACGTGGCAATGAGAAAGAATGAAATATGGCCTTTTGTAGCAACGTGGATGGAACTGGAGAGTGTGATGCTAAGTGAAATAAGCCATACAGAGAAAGACAGATATCATATGGTTTCACTCTTATGTGGATCCTGAGAAACTTAACAGAAACCCATGGGGGAGGGGAAGGAAAAAAAAAAAAAAAAAAAAGAGGTTAGAGTGGGAGAGAGCCAAAGCATAAGAGACTGTTAAAAACTGAGAACAAACTGAGGGTTGATGGGGGGTGGGAGGGAGGGTAGGGTGGGTGATGGGTATTGAGGAGGGCACCTTTTGGGATGAGCACTGGGTGTTGTATGGAAACCAATTTGACAATAAATTTCATATATTAAAAAAATAAATAAATAAAGATTTATTACAAAAGAAAAAAGAAGAAAAAAGTAGTAATGTAAAATGAATATGACAATTTCAACCTAGTCATGGCCATACAGAAAATTGCCAATAATGTTTAAGATTTAAACCTATCAGCACAAGCACTAATGTTTATAATCCATTCACCATGTAATTGTGAATAGCAAGAAAAAATAAATTATTAGATACCATCCCACATGCATCAACTTTACCATGTATTAAAGACAAGGTCTTCTCAAAGTTTAAGTGAGGCAACCCACCAAGCAATGGCAGAAATTGCTGGAACTACTGATTACTCATACTTCATCAAGTCTTACCACTTCTAATTATTTAAACTCAATTATGAGTATATATGTGAATATAATATAGTTTGAAATACTACTTTTTAAAAACAGATGTGTATATTATTGTGTATATATATATATATATATATATATATATATATATATATATATTCATTCTAAACCATCTTCCCTGACATTCTATATTACAAAGATTAACATTTGTTTTTAACTTTCACTTACCTTTCTGTTAAACAGCAGGTAATAGGCAATACCAGTATTTAGCTAAGCAAGAAAGTGAATTGGGAGATGGTTTCCAAATTTACTGGAATATTATTACTGAAATGCCATTTCATGGAAATTTCACTTGACTTATCATAAGAATACAATCCAGAAAAAGTTTTATGCAAAAACTAAATGATTTGTTTGCTCCAAAACCTAAAATTATGTGTGTCCTAAGGGAGACAAGCATAGTTTTATTTTTACCAACCTTAGTTAATTGGTGGGATTTTTATATATTTTTGGCACTACAAATAATTGCCATATATAATTATAATATGTCCAACAATTCCTTCTAGTAAGTCACTGTGGTTATTACCATGGATCTAGATAATTAAAACAGAATGAAAAACTGTTATAGCCCCACAAGGAGTCTTCTCTTGGAGTCTATGAAACGCTGGAATTTAAAATGCTTTGTGCATCATCTGTGACCAATGAAAAGACCTTTCCATAATTTTAGCTGTAAGCTGACCCAAAAAACAAATCAGAACACCTTCTGGAAGATGACAGCTGGTCAACAAATCCAAAGTGTCTGCACAAAGTTAGTTTAAGCTAAGGACAGTTACATGCAAGGGCACTGAAGACAATCTGAAATAAATTGAAAATCTAATCTCCTAATTAGATGATGTATTTATTCATGGAACACACCCAAAAAGATAAACAGGTCATTAAAATGTATGTTTACATTTACTGTAAATTCATGTACCTTTTCCTTCTTAAAAATTAATGGCATAAATATTATCATTATTTAATGGAAGCTAACTGAATACCTTATTATGTTGATAGCAAATCATAAAACCAGCAGAATATATCCTCATGGTATAAAGTGTTTAAAATTATTCTGTACACTAGTTATAAGTAATGATTACACACATTTTTATCTGTATGTAATGATTATCCTCCTAAGGAGAATTGTCTTGAAACTTCAAGAAACTGCAAGTTCTTTGCTTATTTGTTTGGAGAATATAAACATTATAACAATTACAAATATCAATTAAACTTATTATAAATATGTATTATAAAATACCAGTTAAATGTATAGTTATACGAATGATTTAATGGTTAATTTGAAAACTCACATTTTAAAAGATAACTAGCAGTTTCTTACAAACACATATAATTTATAGCCAAAACAATAAGAGAAATTAAGCTTTATATTGACCCATGTTGAAAAATTACATTTCTAAATGCCCTTTTTCTTTTCTGCATTAAAAGCAACTTAGTCACTTTATCTTTATTTCCACAGAAGTGCATGTAATAGTACTGACATGGACCTAACCACTCGCCAGGTGGCACACACAGTTGTGATTGTGTTCACAGCATGCTCTAAGGGCCCCATACAAATCTAAGCCTGCTTGGAAGTTTAATAGGCATCCCAAACATAACATGCCCAGCTCCATATTCCAAACCTTCCCCTCCCTTAGCTTCTCCCATAAAAATTAATAGTCACTGTATCTTCATTGGCTCTGATAAAAACCCTGGGACTCATTTTTAAATCCTCTCTTTCACCCCATATCCAGCTTATCAAAAAATACTATAGACTCTCATCAAAAAATAAAAATCTTACCATTTAGCCTCTATCCCATTGCATGCTGGCCCAGAATATCTTTACACATCTCTTGGATTATTGAAATTAGTTCCTAACCAGTCTGCCATCTTCTATCTACCCTTAACCCCTCTGACAGTCTAATTTCCACACAGAAGTCACAGAGATCTTATGTAAATCAAATCAGGTAATTCTCAAAATCCTCCAACAGTTTTCTAGCATTCTTGGAACAAAATTCAATGTCCTCTTTACTACTATCTAGAAGGCCCTAAAGTCACACCCTTTTTGGTCCCCAAGTACCTAACTTTATTTTCTCCTCTTCTCTCTAAGCTCACCTACTTTATTTATCCTGGATTCCTTGCTGAAACATTTTGGAGATGTTCTCTTCTTAAGGGTTTTGCATTTGCTGTTCCTCCAGCTCTAATTCTCGTCCTTAATTCTCCATGTGTCTCACTTCCTCAGCTACTTCAAGTTTTTGTTATAGATCACCTTCTCAGAACAGTCCTGGATTTTCTCTTTAAACCTGAAGCCACCCTGCACTCCATTTTCCTATGCCCTGCTTTATGTTTTTCTCTAGCACTTATGGCCAACAAATATATTGTAGTATAGATGTGTTCATTATTGGTTTATTACCTGTTCCTTACAACAAATTTAAGGCCCTGGGAACAGATTTCTGTGTATTTAGTTAACTGCCCAGAATAGTGACTGACAAATGCTCAATAATTTTTTTCTTAAATGAATGAGTAAATATTAAAGTACCATCAATCTTTTAAAATTTGATTTCATTCATTTTACATAGCCTAACTCATTTATTTTCATAGAAATATAGTGCATTTGTCAGGGCAATGAAAGCAGTACCACAGAAAAAGCTTGAGAAAGGTCAGGAACTCACCAAGCAACAGATGACTCAAGAACACACACTCCTTCTAGCATGTGGCTCACCACTTTCAAAGTCTTTTGATTTCAACTAGGAAAATGAGGATGGACAGAGTATACAATACCAATGGAAGCCTAAGGGGTTGGACCTGAAAGTGGTGTACACTGGGTTTGGTCAGAATTAGTAGCACAGAGCTTCCATATAACCTTCCATATTCCATATAATCTCCCAACGGGCCCAAGGAAGAGAAAACTGGGTTGGTGAGCATCTAGCCAGGCTCTCCCACACATAAACTAGGAAAACACTAACGTTCTTTTTTTTTTTTTTTTTTACTTTTATAAAATACTTTAAAATTTATGCTGCATACCTATGGAGAACCATGACAGAAATTAAGTAGAATGATGGGATTGTACATGACCGGAGGAGTAGGAGTGAAATATTAGCTACATTTTTCAACAGCTGCTTCTCCGAGTAGGTGATATTTGAGCTGAGATATTAGAGATGAGAAAGCCAGACATGCAAAAATTAGAGATGCAACAACACAAGCAGAAAGAAGAGCTAGTATAAAAGCCCTGGGAAAGTATAAACTGTGGTATGTTTGCAAATAGTAGTGAGAAGACTGAAGTAGCTGAGGGTACTGGGGAGGGGATGTGAGGGAGCGAATGGCCCAAGAGGCAGGTAGGAGACAACTTGTAGAGCCTGATATGCCACAGTAGCAAGTTTACACTGTAAAACAAGGGGAAGACGTTATTGTATTTAAAGAAGGGAATTTTGTGATCTGACTTACATTTTTAAAAGATCTGTCTGGTTACTGTGAAGTGAGCGAATTATTATAAGGTAAGGTAGGGTGAATTAGTAAGCTTTTGCAATAGCACAGACTTGGAAAAATGTAAATGTATTCTGGAGGAAGCACCTATCAGACTCACTGGTAGAGCTAATGGTGGGAACCGAAGGGTGAGAGAATGAGGAATCCCAATGACTCCTAGGCCTTTAGCTTGAGTAAATTCACATACGTTCACATTTTGCTTTTACAAAAATAAGGAAGGTCAGAAGGCCACGTTTTCTGGCAGGAAAAAAAGAGATTCCTTTCTGGGCGTGACAATTTGGAAAAATCTATTAGATACCCAAGCTCAGGAGAGAAGTCAATGGTAGAGATATCAGCATGGGAATTATCAACACATGGAGAGTACTTATAACCTGAGGATGGGAGAGGCCACCTGGAGAAGTGTATTAATGAGAAGAAGAAGCTGTGCGCTGAGCCAGGGAGGAGTATGGGGAGGTGGAGTCTATCAACTGGAACTCTGGCAGAAGAGAACAGCCTCCTGAAGACGCTGAGCAGGACAGCTTGGGACTCAGCAGGAAAACGAGGGCCATAGAAATAATGAGTCAGGAGAGTAAAAGCAGGCGTGGCAGGTTGTAGTGACCGAATCTGAGAGGTAAAGAAGATGAGAACAGGTAAGTGGCACCGGCAGTGGGCACCAAAGGAGCAAATGACTGACAAAAGTAGTTTCAGAGGAGAGGAAAGAAAGGAAACTGAAGGGGAGAATACAAAAAGAACAAGTAGAGGCTGTTAGTTCCATCAGCACTTCTGCCAACCATTTTGATGAAAATGAGCCAGAGCAGCTTCTGAGGAAAGAGCATAGGTGCAGTAGGGGGTTGTCAGGTCAAGGGAAAAAAAAGTGTTTTTAACTAATGGGAGTTACTTAAGGATATTTTCTAGGTTGATAGGAATTATCCTGTGAGAGTAGAAAAAAAGACATCTACCTAAATCACAACTTAAAAACTCTTAACTAATCTGATTTAAAATCCTGGTTCTTCGACCTATGAAATTGCACTCTATAAAAATGCAAATTAGTAAGACATTAAGAATCTTTAAATTATCTGGAATTAATATGCATTTATTTTATTTTGACCTTGTTAGAAAAACATAGTAAAAATAAATTTTAATCTTGTTTTTCCAGGGAAAGAACATATACTTAACAAATTCTGCACTTAAGCACAATCTAATTAATTATTTTAATATTTAAGTTTAAAGCAATTATTAGGGGGAAAATGATATTGATCAAACTCATAGGTTATATAGTTGTATGTTACTGGCAAACTTGTATGCCTTATTGTAAATACAGACACTATTTCCTCAGCATTTTTCTTTAAAATAATGCATGGCTTCTTCACTGTCTAGAGGTTTGCTTTTGGGTTAACCAGACCCGATACAAATTCTTTCTCTGTGATTCTCAAGATCTCTGAGCTGTGTATGTGTGTGAGAGAGAGAGAAATAGGGAAGATAATAAATTCCCTATAGAAACATGAAGGTCAAACATAGAGTGTATAAAGCAAAGCAGCTGAATCCTGGCATTTATAGATGCTTATTGTTATTACTGATATTCTTTTATTATTATTATTATTATTATTATTATTTATTATTATTATTATTATTTTGATAAAGTTAAGGAACCTATACACCACAGAGGAAGAGCTTAATTTCCATTGATGGTAACTGACAAACAAAAATAAATAAACAGAAATTTATAAAAAAAAGCCTTTTCCTTATTCCTTAAAGAAATATATATATGAGTCAATAAACATTATATTAAAGAATCATAAAGTACGAAACCTTTGAGTGTGTATGTGGGGTCAGGAAGAGAGTGATTTGGTTTTAAAATTAAGAATAGAGAATATGAAATTGCTTGAGCAATACAGAAAACTTACAATTTAATTTTATACTATGGTTAGTTAAGGGTTCGTGGTATAGAATGAGAATATAAAGAGGTAGAGTAAAATAAGTGGGGAGAGAAATAAGCGCGTGACAATGAAGAAATGGTGGTATGAAGAAGTAGCAACCAAGACAAATTGGAAATGAGTAAGACAGGCAACAAAAGGCTCAGGTAAATGAGTTGTCCCAAAGTCACAGCTTAATCTTCCTTTGAGGCATGTTACTCTAGAAAATTAGTGATTATTCTATTAGTGATTGATTGGTTTTTGTTTTTTGTTTTTGTTTTTGTTTTTTTTAACTGCCTAACTTATAATGTTAGAATCTTCTTTCCTAATGAGCTAACTAGTGAAGATGGTGACAGAGAAATTATTCCCTGGGTTGCAGTAGTAGTTACCAGGGCAGCTGTTTTTCCAAAGGCTGGAAATAAATCAAGCTGAAATACAGATTTTGTCTTTTACTAAAAGTTAAATATTTACCTCATTATCTTCTCTTCATTTTCATTTAATCGAAACTTTTCCCTTAACATCCACTTAATGATTGGATTGACCAGCATTTCTCATTTTCTCTGTAAACTATGCTGGTTGTGTTCACTGTGCCTCGACTACTCAGAGCTCTCAGACCACACCCAAGCAGACCAGCACAGGATACTCTCACCAGCTAACAGCCATGATTACAAAGAGTTCAAAGGAGTATTTTACTAACCCTCCTTATAAGTCAGTTGTGTTTACTATTGTAAATGTAATTAAAAGACTAATCAAGGTGATGAAATATGAATGTGATAAATATGCTGTCAATGAAAATTAAATTAATACTATGGAAAGGTAAGAGGATCATCTTCTGCGTGTCTGAAGTTTTTGTTGCAGATTAAGGAAATAACAAAATTGAAACTGTAAGTGATACATTATTGGTATAGCTTATGGAAGAGTGTAAAATTCCAATCAACAGTCAAAGAAAAAGTCATGGCCTTCTTGTTTTCACTCTTATGTGGATCCTGAGAAACTTAACAGAAACCCATGGGGGACAGGAAGGAAAAAAAAAAAGAGAGAGAGAGAGAGAGGTTAGAGTGGGAGAGAGCCAAAGCATAAGAGATTCAAAAAATGAGAACAAACTGAGGGCTGATGGGAGGATGGAGGGTAGGTGATGGGTATTGAAGAGGGCATCTTTTGGGATGAGCACTGGGTGTGGTATGGAAACCAATTTGACAATAAATTTCATATATTAAAAAAAAAAGAAAAAGTCATGGCCTTACATCAAAAGACTGGCATGTGAATGCAAATGCACTATTTTAAGACAAAATACAATACATACTTCAGGTTGAATGTATCATTTTTATGGTTCCCTTTACAAACAGACTTTTTCAGTTCAGTAACTTACTGAAGTTTTGCTCAGAGTAGGTAAGATCATATCTGCTGTGCCCTTAAGTAAGATATCAAAGATAATAAATATTCTTGCTACATGGAAGTAATCAAACAAGTAGGGTTTAGAAAATAAATAACATATCCAGTCAGTGGGAGCAGAGAAAAGTTTGCAAATGAAAAAAAAAAGTACTCACCACAGGTAAATGCATGTAAGTTATCGGAGTTGTTAACATCTTATTTTGAGACATTTTTCCTCATTAAATATAACAGGAACAATTATATAATGTTTGCCATACATTTTTTACAAGCCTAAAATTTCCTGAAGATTGATGACATAAATTTGGCAATATATGAACAAATGTAACAAAAGAATATAACTTACCTAAACCATAATCCAAGTGATATATCCATGATCACATCCTAAAAGCTTACCACTTACTAAACTTTTAATAACCACCACAGAACTATATCATAGAACGTATGTATATGCATATTGCCCATGTTAATATTTATCTTGAAAACTGAATACCAGTGTAAATTTTTAAGATATAAAATAGGTATGAATATAAATATGCAGATTCAGAAAAGAATGCATTTAATAAATACCAATAAGTTTTGTCTTTCAACTGATAGGATTGTGGTTCACAAAACTAGTCCTCAAAACAAAATAAATGATTTGTTAATGAGGAAAAAACATACATTGATAATAAGTAAATAATCAAATGAAATCCTTAGTTGCTGAGATCCCATATTTAGAAGAAATCCTACAAACATCTCTAGAAATTAGTTGTGCTTTCTTTTAACCCTGAACTACAACCTCTACAATAAACATACACAATAGTGCACTTAGTCTGTACTGCCACCAAGTGCCTAAAGCAATTAATTTTAAGTTTCTTGCAGCAGCTATAAGCAGATTCTTTTGCTGTTATGAGTAGCAATTTGGAAACAGGCTAAGAGCAAATCACTTCAACCATGAATGGCTATAAGAGCAACACAATTTAGACATGACAACAAAATCTCAAAGGCATTAATAAAAAACATCAAGAATCCTACCAGCTCACTGGAAGTTCATGAAGTCTAAAAATGTTATTCAGCTTGTAGTCAACCTTTGCTGGACAAATATTTTCTTTATATAAACACAGGTTTGGATTTGGTTGCATATCTGTGGGAAATTCTGAATCCTAGATAAAAAAGAAAAAGCAAGAGCTATGTGCAAAATAGGCATATCACTGTACACACTGATACAGTCTTATTTAATATTCTATCTTATTTAATATTAAATTATAAATATTACCAGTATATTCCCTCAGGACTTACCATAAGTCCTTAATTTCCTATTTTAGTTTGAGAAAACATGCAAAAAAGATAAAATGTTAAATAACGCACATATCTATTTATATAAGTTTAAACCGCATGCTACATGGTAAAAATTATTTTAAAACACACCACTATTACAGTGAAGCACAATATAGCACTTTCTTATATTATTGGTCAACTGTCCTTTTTCAGAAAGTTTCCATCCCCAGCAGTAATGTCAGCAAAATCTGTGATTATTCTTATACTCCTTTTGTCCTCTATAAATGGTAAACCAAAAACATTTTTAATTGGGAAACAACATACGTATGTTATTTGATTAATCATGGTATTCTTCTTTAAACCTGAGGACACAGGGCTAATTTAAAGGCACTTACTAAAAGATTTCCGTCTTAATCACTTTAAATCTCACATACATTAGAATCCACATCTGCCAAGCAAATTGTAACTGGAGATCAAAGATCATTTTTAGTCCATGAGAAAGTAATCTCTCCTCAGCAGAAGGAGGATATACTATGAACAGGCACTTTTTATTTTAATTTGTTTAGTTTTTTTTTTTTTTTATTTTTGAGAGAGAGGGAGACACAGAATCCCAAAGCAGGCTCCAGACTCTGAGCTGTCAGCATACAGCCCAACACGGGGCTTGAACTCATGAACCATGAGATCATGACTTGAGCCAAACTCGGACGCTTAACCGACTAAGTCACTCAGGCACCCCAGCACAGGCACTTAATTAACATGGATGCATTAATTGCTCAATTCCACAGGGAAAAAAAAAAAAAAGGAAGTAATCAATCCACTTACACTTAATGCTTTAAAATTACCTTTAGAGGGGCGCCTGAGTGGCTCAGTCGGTTGAGCATCTGACTTCAGCTCAGGTCACAATCTCACGGTTCGTGAGTTTGAGCCCCGAGTCAGGCTCTGGGCTGATGGCTCAGAGCCTGGAGCCTGCTTCCGATTCTGTGTCTCCCTCTCTCTCTGCCCCTCCCCCATTCATGCTCTATCTCTCTCTGTCTCAAAAATAAATAAACATTAAAAAAAAAAATTTTTTTTAAATAAAATTACCTTTAGAGAGGGAGGTATATCATTTGTGTACTCACTCATTTATTCCAAAAATATCTGTCAGTGCTACTTTAGGCATAGAGCAGGCATACTTAGGCATAAGGAATCCACTAATGAACAAAGATAAGAAGTCTTGCCCTTGTGGAGGTTACATTGGAGTTGGAAAATGATAAAAACCAACTTTCATAAAGAAGAATTTTTCTGATAAACAAATAATATCCATTCACATAGAAATATCATGCATTCAGGGGCTGGGTGGCTCAGTCAGTTATGTGTCCAACTCTTGATTTCATCTTAGGTCATAATCTCATGGTTCTTGAGATCAAGCCCTGTGTTGGGCACTGTGCTAAGAGTGCGGAGTCTGCTTGGGATTGTTTTTCTGCTACTACTCTCCAGCTCACGCATGTGCACTCTCTCTCAAAATAAATGAATAAACTAAAAAAAAGAAAAGACAAGAGATATCATGCATTCCATATACTACCAAGAAAAAAGGAAAGGATATCTTATTCTCACCATACAAATATAATTGCTATTAGCACTTTGATGTAATAATTTGTCTCTAATTTTTTACAAAATTGAGACCATGCTCTATTATCCACCCTCCATTTTTCATTTAACATTATACCACTGCATTTTCTAGTCTATTCTGAAAGTACCATATTGTTTTTAACATTTAACTATTTTTATTTTCCTTACATTATCAGTGCCATGAACAGCTTTCTGTCTATAAATCTGCATTTCACTGATTATATCCTTAAAGTGTAAATAAATAATTCAAATAAAATAAATACTTAACAAAAAACATGATACCTCTTCATAGACTGCTTTTCAGAAACGTTATATGAATTTATATGCTGCCTGTCATATAATACTGTGTGCAATTCACCGCAACTTTGTTAATGCTATACACACATATATACACATACTTCCTCACGTTTAAAATAATACATTCGGTAAGATACTTCTTTGACTAATATTTATCATTGAGCATCTATTACATGACAGGCACTAGTTTTAGCTCTTATGTCATTGGACAAAATAGACAAAACCCCCTTCCTTGTGGAGATTACACTCTAGCGTGAGGACACCAAATAATAAACATGTAAACTATATTATATCTATATGCTAAAAAGTCTAAGGGAAAATTGTTGTTAATTCATATTTTAAAAAACTATTTTATTGACATTTCTTAAATTAATTGATTAGGTTTAAGTTTTGGGTTTCTTATTTCTTGCTTTACTTGTTTTTTTTCTGAACTGTATGTTTATGTCTTTTGCCCATTTTTCTATTGTTATGATAATTCATTTTAATAATGTTGCTTGGGTTTGAAATGGACGCAGGATAAATTATTATGCTAGAAAATATGGCAAAGTGAATCAGAATCCAGTCTTATATAATTTTTTGACTCCATGGAAAATCTAGAACCATAAACTTATTATCTGCAGCAATTTTTACAAGCAATCATTATTTTTAAACCAATCATTATATAAAACTAATACAATGAGACATTTAATAAAACCTAATCAACTAGGCTTAATAAAAACCAAATCAGCTACATCCTATTTGGTGTAGCTGAAAAGAATACAGGAAAATATAATAATACCTGAACAAGTATTTAAAAGAAAATTTATAAGAGTAGTAAAGGCCTAGAAACAGCAATCCTATCTAAACATAAATGCACTTGCAGAGGCAAAATGTAAGAACCCTTCTATTGCCCAGCATGTAAACCGAAATATTCCAGGAAACAAAAGCAAATAAATGGGCAGGCAGGACCAGTGAGGCAAATGCAGGATTCATAAATAAGGACTATGCATAGAGAACAGAGGGAATAAAATAAATTTTAAAACTGTTCTTTCAAATGACATAACCATTATTATTTCTTTGTATCGACAAAGTACAACTGCAGGGCACAGCTAAGCTCTCAATAATATACTTTGATAGGTCAGCAGTTCTTTTACTCTGCCCACCCTTTGAAATCATCAGGCAGCTTTTTAAAAATACAAATTCTACTGGATCCCACCCCAGACCAATTAAGTAATAATTTCCAAAGGTAAGGCTCTGACATTGGTATTTATTTTAAATTTCCCCATGTGAAATAAATGTCAGGATTGAAAATCCTGGCTTTCCCTAGCGATTCAGTTCCACTACATACTAGCATGAGAATTTAGTCAAGCTATTTAACAAACTTTTTAGGATGCATTTTTCCTTCAGTAAACTACAATCAAAATTACACCTGATTAATAGGCTGCTGTGAGTAGTAAGTGAGATAATCTCTGTAAAGCAGTAAATCACATGCTTGGTACCTAATAAATCCTTAATAATAATTAGCTATTTCTATGGATATTTATATTGCTGCAATTAGTGGCACATTTTAATTTCAACTGCTTAGTAATTTCATTATGAATTATGTCATACTCTATTTATAATAAAATATTTTATATTACTCAAATTTCAGGTTTAATATTCTCCTGGGATATAGATTGAAGTGGATAGTAATATGATCTCACCTGTCAGAATCCTAGTCCTACATCTAGTTAACTGTTGGTTACCTCTATTTGTCCCAGCTTCAATAATAAAAGGAATTCTTGCTTCACTGGCCAGCCAGTCGGAATCAAATACAGTCTTGCTGCTTGTATTCAAAGGATGAAAAACCTGATGGGTAACTGTGGGGAAATGGGTTCTACATACATAAATGGATTAGAAAAAAATCTTAGGGCAGAAAGTCGCCACCATGGGCGAAAGTGCCCAAGGTTAGCTCGCGAGATACTGTAACGGGATCACGAGTAAATTGTTAGATAACCTGAAGGAAATTACTTTCCATCTGATGCCAATATACTCTACTTGCCCCCAGACCCTTTGCTTCTTATACACACAGGTTAATGATTAGTGTCTGATTGTTTTCTCCACGTTCACATGTGTAAGATCTTATTTTCTTCACGTTCACTACGTGGGTAATATCTTTTGTTTTCGTCATGTTCATCACATGGGTAATATCTTGTGAGCTCAATAAATATAGAGACAAAACCGCTGTTTGGGGCTCTTGTCTCTTCCTGGACATTAGCCTCTCTTGTATTCAATTCTGCATCTGCTCTCTTGCTTGAAAAGAAGAAACTCCAGACTCAGAGTCTTCAACAGGTAACTCTTCCTCTGTTTTGGTGATGTATCAATTAGGCATCCCCTTTATCTATCCTTATTAGGAAGCCAAACTATCTATTTGGCCTCATTTCACAGAGTGTCTTAGGTACTTAGGCTTTTTCCAGGTCCTGTATCTATGCCATTCAACTCATGTCTGCTTCTCTATCTTGTTCTTTGCTTTCCGTTGACCTGACATTCAAGGGAATTACTCAGACCAATTTTGAACCTGAAGTTCAAGATTATTCACTAAAGCATTCACTCAACATTTGAATGTTTATTCTGTATGGTACTATGTTACTTACCTTACTTAACAGTAAGGTACCTTACTTAACAGGTACTATGTTAATTACCATACCAAAAAACAAGTGGAAGACACTCCTTCCATTGAAGGACTCACAGTCTCATGAAGGAACAGTATAAATGAAAAACTACATCATTGAGAAAACCTAGAGTAGAAACATGCAGAAGATATTAATGTGAAAAAATAAGGAGTAAATCTATTGGAATGAAGTAGATATACAATTGGGCAAATTGGAAATATCTACTGAAATAAAAACTGACTTGTTTTTTCTAGTGGTTCCACTGCTAGGCATTGGCCTTATGGATATTTTCACAAAAGTTTCCCAAATTACATATGTAAGTTTTCTATTTTTTAATTTAATTTTGTGGTTTCTGTCTTGTTTTCTAATCTGTAGTATTTCTTACAATATTGGGTATTTAAAACCATCTAATTGTGTATTCGTATACTGATTTAATATATTAGTTTTAATCACAGTACAATTCTTGTATACTACATAAAATAGAATGAGGTATTTGCAGAACTTATATAACCCTAGTGTACCAGTATGGCCTTGTTGATTGTTATAATATCAAAAAAATATTCATACTACTTGGAAAACAGCTGATACCCTGAGCATGTCTTCCATGTTCCTCTCTACCACTGACCCTAGCCCCTACTTTGGGTACTAACCCTTGTTCCCAATTTATTCACCATCATGCTCTAATTAAAGTAATTTCTAGCACACCTGGGCCTCCAGGACCTTTCTCCCATCCCACATCCAGCATCTATTCTGATTGGTCAATGCCCATGTTATAATGATTGTTAACTATTTTGAATATCACTTAGAATGTTTACGTATTTATAGAGAATAAGCTCTGTGATATATTATTTTTTTAAGCTCTGTGATATATTATTAACTTAAAAAAGAAATTTACAGAATAGCATATAAATAAAATCATCCCATTTTTATAAAGTAAAAAAGATCTACATTGGTAAGCACTGATGTATATATGACACATTTTTAGAGAGAGAAACTTAACAACAGTCAACAAATGGATATCAAAACAAAGAAGAGAATTATTTACCTTTAATTTTATCTTTATTTACTGTTTGAATATTTTACCATGAACATGTATTGTTTTTTTCTTAAATTTTAAAATATAGAAATCTATATAAGGAAATCAGTCCTACGTATATGAAATACTCTTTAATTTGTACCTAGTATTTTCAAACCAGCACTTAACTGGATATGATTTAGTTAAAAACCCAGATTTAAATGACTAAATAAATCAAGTTTGGTAGGTGTAGCAGAGGCTATTGAAAGCTCTTCTGCATTTCTCTGCCTCCCTTGCAGTTAAACAGAGTTAAAGTGATTGGATTTTGAAACAGGATATAAGTAGAAATGATGTAAGCCACTTCCAGTCCTAGCCTTGAAACATCCTGATGTAGTGCACCATTTTTCTTTTCCTGTCACAATGACTTTGGAGAATTATGTAGATGACAGATGGTGTAGATGACAGATAGCTGCCCACATCCCAGAGTCACTGAATGGAGGAGAGTCACACATAGTCACACCATCCACAAGTTACAAATGAACCTTTCTTGAGACAGGACTATAGATTTTCATCTCTCTTGCAGCAGCAGCTAATGTTGTTTACACTGACCAATATAGTTGGGGAATGATTATGATTAATTATTGGCCACTTACATTAATTTTTAAAAATTTAAAGGTAAAGGATGAATGTTTTAAGATAGATACTGGATTAAATAAATGCCTCATCAAAACAGATTTTAATGTATTTTTTGTCTTCTTGTCTTAAATCCCCATGTGGAGAGGAATTTACCAAAAATGGAGAAGTTTTGTTCAGGCTTCTGTGCCCTCATTATTTCATTTATCATTCAAGTAGTCCATGCCTGCTGACAAACTTCACGCATCACCATCTAGTAAATGACTGACAACTGACATTATCAGCATGACTTCATTGAGCTAATTGACATTCACAGTCTAAGTATGAAAATGGAAGTGGGTCAGGGCAAACCTTCCTTATTTAGGTATTTGTTCAGTTTCTTGATGTTTATATTTGTTTGTATTATTGTGGCCTTAGATTGTAGGGAGAAGGATTATAGTTATAAAGTGCTGTTTTCATAGGTACTTAAGCATTTGTGATCTAAGTTCCTAATTATTCTTTAAAGTTTCTACTCTAAATGACTATATTAAGCAAAATAGTTTTAACTATGTTAAAGCTATCACTAAGTTCTGTTTTACTTTGATTCATATCAAATTAGACTAAAAAGCCTAGCAAAAATAAAATGTACAACCAATAACTATCAGTTGGAAACTCCTCTACTTGATCACATTTTTAGAGTATATTTCTAGACTAAACTGCTTATTTGTGCCACCAACCAATAGAACAAAGATTTATTTGATTTAAAAACACAAGAAATGACAATCAGATTTATACTATTGCTGAGTATATATAGGATTTTTCATGAAAGGAATTATTTTAAGAAACACCTTTAGGATGCAAAAATTGAGAAGCTTAGAAAAAATTAACAGCAAATACAAAAATTGACAAGCTTAATTTGTCAAAAAAAAAGTCAAACAAGTGTATATTTTTACTATGTTGAATAATAATGAATATTATTTGAGAACTAACTTCTATTAGCCAATTTTAGTGGTTCTCAAAGAGTGTTCCTCTGACCAGAACACCAGCATTAGCTGGGAACTAATTTAAAATGCTAATTCTCAAGTCAGAGCCCAAATTTACTTCATCAGGAACTCTGGGAATGAAGCTCAGCAATCTAGGTCTCAGTCTCCGGGTGATTCTGATATTTGCTCAAGTTTGAGAACCACTGAAGTATCTGATTAACAACCCATTTTTCAAATTTTAGCAAACTTAGCTAAGAGATTTATAAAGCATATCTGTAAGAATAAATTTAATAGGCACAATCTATATGCCACATAATCAGAACCAGAGAAAAAGAACAAATTGTATTTAATATTTTAAAGTCTCTAATGTCAAAATGAATTTACATTTATCAATAAATCAATTGTAATGCACAGAAATTTATATGATTCATTACACCCTTTTATTGTCTCCCTGAAATGTCATCAAAAGAACATAATCAAGCACTAGCCAGTCAAGAAGCATCTAAAAAGTTCTTAATATTTTTTAAAGAAAAAAGACTTCTATTTTCCATTTATCATATATAATAATTTTTGTTTACATAACTATTCTCATTTTATTTTATTTTTTTAAGTATGGTCCTTGCCTAGCATGGAGCTCAATGCAGGGCTTGAAATCAAGACCCTGAGATCAAGACCTGAACTGAGATCAAGTCAGATGCTTAACCGAGTGAGCCACCCAGGAGTCCCTTAACTATTCTCATTTTAAATAGTCCACTTATCATTAAACTTAGGAAAGGAACACATAAGAAGAGCAATGAAGCTTTTATTGTTAAGATTAATATTAAAAATAATAATAGCTACCATTTATTTAAAAACCTGTAACTATCTTAAATCCTCCCAACAGTTCTGCATATTGACTATCATCTCTCTTTTACAGATGGACAAATAGTGGAGCTCAGGTAGAATAATGATGAACTTGTCCAAGTTCTGGGACCAGGAATCAGATTCCCCTGTTTCAGAGCCTGAGTTATTTCTTCTTTGCCCACATCTCCAGTAACTTTATCAGTATTCTTATACCTCCTGCTAGAAACTGTTAACTAAGATCCATTGATAAAATATTTAAAACCTGACTTTTCCTCCAAATTAAAAGAATCATTTGGCTTGACTAAGAGTAAAAACAAACAAGAGTTCCTGGAATTGCTAAAGGGAATACCACATCCATCTGCAATTTTTAGAAACTTGGAAATTTTTCTTGACTCAGGCTTGGGGGTGAGGAGGAGGTGGAAGCAGGACGAACAGTAAAACGTACGTCACTTTCATCACAACATTGCCATACAAGGTAATTTATGTTCGCCATTTTACAGATGGGTAAAATTGGGCTAAAAAAAATGACTCTTTCCCAACGGCATGGATAAGGAACCTCAAATTAAAATCCAAGTGAGTTTGACTCCAAAATTCTTTTAACTATAGCATATTTTCCCAGTTTTTTTTAATTAAAAAATAAAACTTCTAACTTCTTTTTATTAATGGACTTCTTGAACAGAACAATGTAAAGATCATGAAATATTTTCTTAGTGGCTTGGTAATCATTATGAACACTACATTGAGTAATACAACTTTGCCTAGTTTTTAGTTTTCTGTCTCCTTCTAATCATAATAATTACAGTAATTTCTGCCCCTTTTCTTAATCCCCTTCTCCTGCTGTTTCTAATCTGCTATAGGCCACAAAATACCACAATTAAATCTACTAAAAATATTATCTTAACAATGCTGGTAAGGCTCCACATTAGGACCTTCTACACAGGAGCATGGTAGTTTTCAATGCAGGTCACTGTCTCTGGTGAAATCCCCATGTCATTGGATTCCTTTGAGGTGTAAGTCTACATTTGGATGACCAAGTCTCCAGAAGACTCGGTATGAATTATTCAGAAGTTGTTGTGAAAAATGGTTTAACTATTTGAGAAGAAAATGTAGAACACTGAATCTCATCCTGCTCCCACATTAATTCCAGATGGATTTGAGTTCAATGTTAAAAAAATAAAAAATCATAAAATACACAGAAAGGACATATAAGTAAATATTTATATGATCTGGGAATACAGAAGCCCTTCTAAGCATAACATTAAAGAAAAAAAAATGTGAAGTAGGAGACAGTTATATTTGATTAAGTAGTTTTTTAAACTTCTAAAAGAAAAAAAAACTGTAAGAAAAATGTTAGTGTTTAAATACCAAATATAATTACATATAAACAGATTTTAAAATCAATCATTAAAACTAAACTCTTTCAAAGAAAAATGTACAGAAATCATGGTTACACAAGTCACCCAAAAAGTAATCAGTAAACATGTAAAAAGATTCAGTCTCACTAATCATTAAATAAATACAGATTAAAATAACAAATGAGATGTTATTCATTTGCAAATCGGTAAACAATATTTTAAAAATAAGATTAGTGCATTGATGCAGTTACTCTCACACACTGCAAATAGTAATGTAAATTGATATAACCTTTCTAGAGAGAAATTTGGCATGGGTATCAAACATATTTTAAACATGACCAAATAACTTCTATCAGTAAGTCTATTTCTAAAAATATATTCTAAGAAAATATTCAAACCAATGTGCTAGGATAAGTACATGAAAATATCTATGAGCTATTACTTACTATACTGAAGCACTTAAAACACCTAACTCCTAATAAAAAGGGATTGGTTAAGTGAACTACAGAATACTATGAATCCAGGTAATAAGACACTATGTAGCTATTAATAATTGTATTCACAAAAAGAAAAAAAAACACTTGTATTCTACAAGTATAAAAAATATTTATAAGATATCCACGTAATTTACAGGGCATATGCATGATATATCTATACATATAAATTTGCAACTAGAAGAAAGTGTCATAATATTAATAGTAACTAAGTCTTTATGCTTTTTATTTTATTTTGTATTCATCTCTGCATTTTCAAACACAGCTGGGTTCTTATCCTTTTATTTCTCTTGAAGCCATCCTCGTGACTTCCATAGTCCCCAGGAGCCTAAAAAGATGCTAATCAAAATCCAAGCAGGATTCAAGGAGGTCATGGGGTCATTCATACAGTATCTAGTTATGACTTATATGTAGCTATTAAAATACAGCTGTTTATTTCCCCAATGGTTTTAAAAACCAGTCAATTTACTATTGTAAGAAAATTCTTATAACATCTTTTTAAATTCTGTTTGACACAAAAATGTAAGCAGTTAATTCAAAGATGACAAATGTCAATGAACTGAACATTTTCCAGTAAAGAACATAATCTATTTAGGTTTGTAAAGTAAGGCAATTCTCCACTAACCGTTTTATCTGAAAAAGGATGAAGAATTTCTAAACCTTTATTATTTCCCCCACTTAGCCTCATGTAAACTCAAATTGATAGACACGGAAATTTCGATGACTTTTAGATTATATTCCTTTCACTATAATTTTCATTTAAAATAAACAGTTGTGTAATCTCTATGAAGCAGAGACCAAGAATAAGCCTTATAAAGGTTAAATTTTCCTGAAGACATATCTGACCAGATAGAAATTGCTAAATTGGGTGACTTGTCTAGTTCCATTCACTGACTAATATATTGTCTAGTTGGCAGACTTCCAAAGTGAGGAATAAGCATGCATTTTTGTAATTGAAATTGCAACATTTAGCTTAGCTATCTTATCCTGACTTTAATGTTGTTAAATTAATCATTATAATTTAATAAAAAAATATTGTCATCCAATTTTTCATTTTGATAAAGCCTGTTATGCAATAATGCAAATACCTAAAAGCATCAATTATGTATTACATGCAAAATATACCTAGACAATAAATTATAACTTTTGGTTTACACTATTATAATCACATAAAAGTGCTGCAAACTCAAAAATATTCAAAGGGAGGATGAATGAAATGAAGAGACAGGAAGCAGAAAGCACATGAAGGTTTAGAAAAGTGCACCATAATGATGACAGAAGTGACCATTTCTGACAGTGCCAGACACTGAAGCAGTGCAAGGCAATGTTTTATGCAAATGTAAATTAAGTGGAGCCACTTCTGAAAATGGTGCCTCTGTTTTCAACAGATGAGTAAAGCAGCAATTCCTACTTTCATCTATTGGAGTGACGGCATTACTCTGAGTTTTCAGATAAGTTTTGTAGATAGAAACTATGGATAATTATTAAAATTTTTTTAACGTTTATTTATTTTTGAGACAGAGAGAGACAGAGCATGAACAGGGGAGGGGCAGAGAGAGAGAGAGACACAGAATCTGAAACAGGCTCCAGGCTCTGAGCTGTCAGCACAGAGCCCGACATGGGGCTCGAACTCACGAACCGCGAGATCATGACCTGAGCCGAAGTAAGACGCTTAACTGACCAAGCCACCCAGGTGCCCCGAAAGTATGGATAATTATTGGCATCTCACTGGCTTTATCTGCTTCCCTTCCTCAAAGGCAATGCAAAATTTTGTTGCAGCAAGCTTAAGTTATTTGACGAACAGCTAAGGAGGCATGCCTACTACTTCTGCCCCAACTGATTAGCATCAGTTTGTTTTTCATGTCCAGATATAAATGCAAGCCTGTGCTTAAAGCGTTATTATCTCAGCTACCTTAAGTTTTCACTGTCTGTGGATATCTACAAGTATAATCTGCTTGTGGTTTGGTGACTTACGGTGTTACAAGACTCCCAGTAAAGTAACTAACTTTCACTCTGAGTTTACTCAAGTTTCTTACAATTAATATCAACTCCTACAATATTTATTTTCTTTCTGTTAATATATGCTTCAATGATCCTTCTAATCTTTGAATTTCAAATAATATTGCAGTTGTCACTATGTCAAAGAGGATCAGACATTCGAAAGCCAGGCATCAGGAGGAAAATTCAAATGAATTAATTAGGTGGTCATAGAAAAATTTAAATTTTATACATTTAATACACAAATTCCTCACTTCAATATAGAAATATGTCCCCCCTTTTTAGTAAACATATACTTTTCTTGCTCTTCATGGATCCTATGTTCCCCCTTTTAGTAAAGACGTGAATAGAAGACATAATTAACTTTTCTCTTAGTATAAGAAAAACAAAAGCAGAAATATGAAGATGAATTCCAACACATTCCCATCTCAGTACTAGGAAAACAATTGGGCCAGTGATGACTGCAAAGTCTGAGGAGAGCATACATATCTTACTTAAAGCACCAGTTGCCACTAAGTTCCAACCAATGGAAGGAATGCATATGAACGTAATCCCAACATTAAAAGATATTAGTGGTTTTTTTTTTTTTCAAAAACACTCAGATATTTGGGTTTTTAATTTCGTCATTCAACAAATATGTATTGATAATCCTAATCTACCAGGCACTATTCTAGCTGCCTTAAATACACTAACAAACAAACAGAAAACAAACATTCCAGCCCATATGTAGCTTATAGTATACTGGGGAGACATAAAAATCAATAAATATAAACAATAAGTAAATCACATAAAATGTTAGGATATAAAAACTGCTCTAAAAAGAAAGCAAAAGGACAGAGGAAAAGGGACATTGGAAGCGTACTGGGCAAGAGGAGAGTTTCTTGTGGTGGATAGTTGTGCAATTTCACATCAAGTGGTCTGAATAAGCCTTGCTGACATCTTAGGAAAGAGTTGAAGGCAGTGATGGAGTTGACAGTGAAGCTATCCAGCAGGAGAGCATTCCAGGAAGAGAGAAAAGCCAGTTCAAGGTCCCAAAGGAGGGAGTGAGTGAACATGGCATCTTCTAACAAAAATGGAGGCCAGTGTGGTTGGAAAGAAGGATAACAATACATTTTTAGGTGAATTAGAATGAATTATAAATGTTGGTAACAAATATATAAATCTATTTAATCCTGAATAATGTCAACACTGGGAGGGCCAAACCAAATACATATATGGACTACAATTTTCTATCCGTATCCCTGATTTATAAGTTACTAAACTTGTGAAAAATTTTTACTTGTATTTAAAGCTATTGGTTTAAGTGAAGTTTCCTAAGAGTATTCAAAAGATAAACGGATAAAAATAATCAAATGAATTCTTTCTAATATAAGCTTTTTTCCCCATGTACAGAGTAGAAATCAAGCAAAACTTATAGAATGGTTTCTATTAATTCATTCAGAAAAAAGATGTATTAATGCACAAGTGGTATACTAGATGCATGGGAATACAGGGATATGGCATATATTCCTGATCTGAAGGAGCTTAAAGGTACCTGAAGAAAAACTATTGCTAGTAACTGTGATCCTTGGAAGTAGAGAATAGGAAATAAGTACTTTTACAAATACTAGCTACCATCATTTTCATGTTCACAGGCCCCAACAAGTCATGCTGTTACAATTTTCCATTAGTGAAAACAGCACTCATTATTATGGCATTATAGAGTTTACAAAGTAATTTCACATGTATTGTTGCACTGACATAGCTAGTGATTTATTTTGCCATATGGCTAGACTTTAAACAACAAAACAGCTCAAATGGTTTGCTTATTAGAGTCAGAGTGTCTTCATAGACACTAATTACAACAAAATAAAAAATGTACTCATTTGGCTTTCTTTAATTTTTGTAAGACTCCTGATACATAACCCCACCTAACAAGTTTGTCCCCAACATGCAATCCAGGTTTTATTTTGTATTCAATTTCTAAGAAACGCCTAGAATAGGATGTCAGTCAATTCCTAGGAATTATGCTGAGTCTCTTTTATGGCTATAGGTGTAAAATTAAAAATGGCTGAATATAATCTGTCATGCTGAAATTAATTCCATATACTAGCTGCATAGTTGTATGTATTGTTTGAATCAACATTCTGCCTTTGACTGTAGGAGTCCCATCTTCCATCCCCAAAGTCTATCAGTTCTTTAGACTTGGTTTTGGATAGCATGGAATAAGCTAACAAGTCAATCTATTAAAATATGCATAACAGAACGCCTTTGTCTATTCATTTGTTATGGATCTCACTATCAACACTTTAAGTCATGATCAGAATCTAAAGTTTTTAATATTTGTTCAACATTTACCCAAGTTTAATTTATGACAGATGATCTAATGTCCACCATCAATTTATCTGGCCTCTCTAGACATTGTCACTGAATTTAGTTTAGTCATCAAAAAGCAATATATGTAACAGATACCATGTTTTCACTCATATGTGAATTTTGAAAAACTTAACAAAAGACCATGGGGAAAGGGAAGGGTAAAAAGTAGTTTCAAATAGACAGGGAGGCAAACCATAAGAGACTCTTAAATAACGGAGAACAAACTGAGGGTTGATGGGGGTAAGGGGGGGTAATGGGTGATGGGCATTGAGGACAGCACTTGTTGGGATGAGCACTGAGTGTTGCATGTAAACAATGAATCATGGGAATCTACTCCTGAAGTCAAAAGCACGCTGTGTACACTGTATGTTAGCCAACTTGACAATAAATTATGTATTTTTTTAAAAAGGCAATATGTGTAGACCTGCCCTTTAAACACTGAATTTCTCCATGTCCATACTGCCCTCTTTTTTTCTCATTCCACATCTAATCCTGTAGCATTTTTGTCTGTGTGTGAGGTTTACCATAATGTATTTACCGGCTTCATCTAACTCTACTTAGATGTTCTACAGATGCCTCCCTGTGTAGCACTAAACATTTTTTTCTTCTTTCACTTAAATCAGTTTTACTTTTGAATTCATGATCACAATTAATAGCAATACTTTTCACTTGCAAGCCTGAAATTTGGGATAATTCTAAAATTTCTTGAGCCACATTTTAAAAATTCATTCCTTCTTCCATATTTACTTGCTCCTTTCTTAGTATGAGTTCCCATCATTCTCCATAAGGATTGCTGCAGGCTCAACATGTCTCTCAGCTTAAAAAAACCCTCACACAAAAATGACATTTTTTAAGGCGTATATAATCATACATCTCCTGTATGTATTATCTCCAAATGTCTCCTTACCAACCACAGGGTAAAGTTTCAACCCCTCAGATACAAGGCCATCCATGGGGATAACCCCAGCCTGCCTCTCTAATTTCATTTTCCACTACTTCCCTAAATATATAGCTACCTCACATTACATCTTTCTTTGTGCTGCCCATTTTATTAATGTAGAAATGTACTTAATAGAGAATATTGCAACTGTGTCATTGCATCGTCCTTCCATTCAACTATGAGCCATTAGTAGACAAATATGTCTCTCTAGCATAGAATCTTATACACAACAGACACTCTATAAATGCCTATTTAGTGAACAAATGGCCTTCTCAAAAGTCAATGTATTGTTCATATCTCATTCATGGAACAGAGCCAATGTATTTTTCCAAGGTAGAAATGATATAAAAATAACTTTACAATTTATATTGTTGTCCATGGACTTACCTAGGGATTTTATTTCCCTAATTCAGTCACTAGATGCTAAATCCTATATAAGACTAGGTACAGACATTATTCATTTTTGTTCCTGGCATGATAATGAGTGTTAAAGATTTAGTGACTCTAAAAAATGAATCTACTGATTTACAGTGACCAACAGTAACAGTATGTTAATATGATTTTTAAACCATTATACATTTACATTTTAGTAATACCTTTCAGAGATTCTGATGTAACTTCTATCTTTTGAATTCTAGCTATACTAACATAGGCCAAATATACTATACATTCATAATAAAGCCGAATAATAAAGTAGCAATAATTCAAGATAATCTGCATTTTAATGATTTCAAACATTTGTCTTCTGGTCAAAATTAGCTTAATCACTTTGCCAAAGGTTGTTTCATTCCTGTTTGAGTGTCCCTGCAACATTAGCAGGCACATACAAGGGTGTGAAGCACACTTATCTATAGCCAGATGATTTTAAGCAGAGTGAGATAACTAAGAAGGAATACAGTTCCTGATATGGATCTATCCTGACATGATAATTAGGCTTGTTCTTGGGATATAGACCAATTAATTTAAAGCTCAAGGGAATTACAGTCTTGGAGATAGAAAATGGCATTTGAATAAGGTGGTAGCAAACAACATACATTATTCTAAAATAGAATTTGTACTCTTGGAAAATCAAAACCTAGCACTGCAGGTATTTTTAGAGACCGAGTATAGGAATGAGAAACCCAAATGCAGGCGAAAACAAACAAACGAGGGGTACAAGTAGGTAAGAATGGAAAGTCTGGAAAGATAAATGACAGAAGACCATAAAGAAACAGGAAGACCAGGTAATTTAATTTTAAAAAATACTGGAGGCACTGTAATTCCTGGGCAAAAATATGATCTAAGATTATAACAATAATTTTTTCAACAAAAAAACTCTAATTATTTAATATGTAGTACATTCTGTATATAAATATAAAAATTTAAGCTTATAAATGTTTCTTCTCAGAGCAGAAAAGAATTTCAGTAATGACAAAAGAGGTTATATGGAACAACCTTCCAGTTGAAAACAAATAGAAAATATGGTAAAAATATTTTTTTATAAAATGTATTTGAAAGCATCAGGGAATTTAACCAGGTAGTGAAGAATAACGGGATCAAGATCTAAGAAAAGAGGGACACACACGGAGGTCAGACTGGCATTTAGAGTTTGTTTCCTCATGAAGCTTTGTCTGCTTGTCAGATAATGTTGATAGAGGAGGCTAAGAAATGGAGACCAAAAAAAAAACAAAAACAAAAACAAAAACCTGTAGCTGAGAACCCAAAATATGGGGTCTGGTAAACACTCCATGTTTTGGATTGAGACTGAGGAATGAGAGGAAATTAGAAATAGACTTGACATTCCAAAGACTAAAGCTAAATTTAGAATCATTTCAATCTAATTGGAATAGGTAATAATGTAACTGATAGTGTTTCCAGCACAGCTGCTGCCTGCAAGATGTCAGCATAAATCCTCTTTGGAAAAAGATAATATCACTCTTGTGTCTCTAGTAAGACTTGCATTTTTTAAGTAAATATTTTCTGATGCTCAAAAAACAAAACAAACAAAAAGACAAACAAAAACAGGCATATAAAACTCAAGACAATGTGACCAAAACCCCAAAGAAATACTGGACATTAGGAACTAACCCACAGGGAATACAGATGCTAGAGAAATCAGTCACAGGTGTTAATTTGTTAACTGGCAAATTGTTCCAAAGGAAACAACCCAGCTGACACAGGAGGACGTTAAATATACAGGAAAAAAAAGAAAGAAAGAAAAGAGAATAGAAGGAAAAAATATCTACAAAATGTAAACCGGCATCCCAGATGGGAATAGAGAGAAAATGGTGAGGAAGCAATATTTGAAGAATTAATGGCTGAGAATTTTCCAAACTGATAAACAACATCAAAAAGCATGACAAACTACAGGCAGTATAAATAAAAAGAAAATCCTATGTATTATATCATAATACAACTTCTGAAAATCAAAGATAAACAGAAAAATATTTAAAGAAGCCAGAGGGAAATACAGATATATTGTGAGATATAGTAAGAATTACAACCAGCTTCTCAACAGAACAAGGGTAGCCAGAAGATGATGGAACAGTGTCTGAAAAGTGCTAAAAGAAAATATTTGCTATTCACTGGATAAATACCTACTGGTGCAATTGTTGGATCATAGGTTAGTTCTATTTTTAACTTTTTGAGGAAACTCCATACTGTTTTGCAGAGTAGCTACTAGGTATTTACCCAAAGGATATAAAAATACTAATTCAAAGGGATACATGCACTTTGATGTTCACTGCAGCATTATCAATAGCCTAAGTATGGAACGAGCTCAAATGCCCATCGACTGATGAATGGATAAAGATGTGGTACAGGGGCACCTGGATGGCTCAGTTGGTTAAGCGTCCAACTCTTGGTTTTGTCTCAGGTCATGATCCTGGACTTGTAGGATCAAGCCCCACATGCCCTTCTCCATGCCCTTCTCCCCTGCTTATGCTCTCACTCGCTCTCTAAAAAAATAAAATTAAAAAAAATTAAATATGTGGTATGTGTGTATATATATATATCTATGTATATATATATATGTGTGTGTGTATATATATATATATATATATATATATATATATATATATTTGTATGTACACACACACACACACACACACACACACACAATGGAATATTACTCAACCATAAAAATGAATGAAATCTTGACATTTGCAATGATGTGGATGGAGCTAGAGTATATTCTGCTAAATGAAGTATGTCAGTCAGAGAAAGACAAGTACCATATGATTTCATTCATATGTAGAATTTAAGAAACAAAACAAATGAACATGGGGGGGGGCGAGGAAGAGAGGAAAACCAAGAAACAGACTCTTAACTATAGAGAACAAACTGATGGTTATTGGGGGGGGTGGAGGTGAGTTACAGAGGTGCTAAGGATTAAGGAGGGCACTTGAGTACCAAGTGTTGTATGAAAGTGATTAATCATTCAATTCTACACCTGAAACTAATATTGCACTGTATGTTAACAAGGTAGAACTGAAATAAGAACTTGGGAATAAAAAAGAAGATACTTGCTATCCAGTAAAATTATCTTTCAAAACTGGAGATAAAATAGTCACTTTCAGACAAAATTAAATGAGAGGATTTTTCATGAGTTGGTCTACATAAGGAAATTTTTAAAAAACCTTAGGAGAAAAATGATCTCAGATGGAAACTCAAGGATATATGCAATAATGATGAAATGACATAGGCACATATTTAACCATATCTAAAAGATAATAAGCTCTATTAACAAAAACAAAGTTTCATAGAGTTTAAAATATATACAAATTAAACTATGTGACAACAGTAGAATAGTACAAATGTAAGAGGAATAAATAAACTTCTAGATCATGGGAAAAGGTAAAAAGTATTAATTTGTATTAGAATCTGATGAACAAAGGATTCAGGTAGTAATCTTTAACATATCCACTAAATTATCAAGCTAGTAGACAGAAATAAAATGGAATAATAATAATTATAAAAAGTTCCATAAAGATAAAAGAAAGGAATTTAAACAATGAGGCACAAATAAAAAGAAAATAATCAGATAGTGAAATGTATCCCCATATATCATCTAATTCGTTGAATGTCAGCAGAGTAAATGCTCTATTCAAAATAGTCTGTCAGACCAAAAGTAAAAGCAAAATTCAGGTGTAGTATATGCTGTTTAATACACAAAACTAAAGTGTATGGAAACAAAAATGGTGGAAAAGAAAGAAAAATATGTATACCATGCAAACACCAAAAAGAAATCAGTCCTGGACAAAATAAGCAGACTTTAATACAAAGGACAGGCAAAAAGAGACATCCATTGTATTAATAAACTCAATTCATTGGTTAGATACAACAATTCTAAGATTCCTGCATGTGGTCTCAAAATATAAATCTCAAATATTTATGACCTATGAAAACCTCAAATATTTAAAGACCTATGATACCGATGACAGCATCTCGGAATATCTCCTTCAAAAACAATAAAGAGCACAATGAATAAGAAACCACAAAAATCAAATGTTCAGCATAACCTTCTCAAAATTAAAAATAACTTCAATAGGAGAAAAAAAAAAAAAAAACAAATTCCAGCAAGCAAGCTCTCAAGCTTCTCCCCTGCTGAAAGCCTTCATAGAAAGCAAGAGCAAACTGAGAAAAACTGCAAGGAAAGAGGCATGTTAATAAGGCAGAATCACCTTCAGATAGAGTCCATCCTTCAAGATAAAATACTAAAATTGTTTCCTGGTAGGGTATTGGGATTTGGGGGAGGGAATTATGAAAGCAGGCAACATTAACTGGTGGTTTTCAAAAGGCTTAGTTTCTGGGAACAGAAGGCCAAAAAAGAGAAAGATATGGCCTTTGGCAGATGAACAGTGAAAATATAAAAATGTGAATAAAAAAATTTAGGATCCTACAACACAAAGAGAACCAAAATATTGGACACATGACCCCACCCACAGTCTGAGAAAAAAAAAACCCACTAAAGAAACCAGTTCTGATGTACAGTTCTATAGAAAAGGGCATTAATAGAATTAGAAAATAGAAATATCAGAAATAACCCCAAATCAACAGCAATGAACAGAGGGAAAAAATAATCCATATAGGTTTATTACCCAAAAAAAAGCAGGAAATAAAAGATTGGTAACATCTGAATCGATGAACCCTCCCCCCAAAAAATAAAAACAAACCCTGAAGCAAAAGAAAATTGCATGACACAACTCAGAACTGAACTAAATACCTTTAAAGAAGCATTTAAGGGAAAAGCATCTTTTTTATAGTTTTTTTTCTCTTTTTCAAATTTTTATTTAAATTCTAGTTATAGTTATCATACACTGCAATATCAGTTTCAGAAGCAGAATTCAGTGATTCATCACTTACACACAAAACCAAGTGCTATTCATAACAAGTGCCTTCCTTAATACCCATTACCCATCTAGCTCACCCCACCCACCTCCCTCTGCTAACCTTTTGTGGTTTGTTTCCTTTCTTATCTTCCCCCCCTCCTTCCCATGTGTTCATCTGTTTTGTTTCTTAAATTCCACATATAACTGAAGTTATATGTTATTTGTCTTTTTCTGACTTATTTCACCTACTTTAATACACTCTAACTCAATCCATGTCCTTGCAAATGGCAACATTTCATTCTTTTTAATGCCTGAGTAACAGTCCGTTGTGTATACATATACCACGTCTTCTTTATCCAGTGACAATGGATGTTTTGGCTTTCTCCATAGTTTGGCTATTGTTGACAATGCTGCTATAAATATCAAGGTGCATATATCCCTTCAAATTTGTATATCTGTTATCCTTTGGGTAAATATGTAGTGCTGCAATTGCTGGATTGTAGGGTTGTTATATTTTTAACTTTTTGAGGAACCTCCATACTGTTTTCCAGAGTGGCTACACCAGTTTGCATTCCCACCAGCAGTGCAAGAGGGTTCCCCTTTCTCTGCATCCTTGACAAAACCTGTTGGTTCATGTGTTGTTGATTTTAGTCATTCTGACAGGTGTGATGTGGCATCTCATCATGGTTTTGATTTGTATTTCCTGAATGATGAGTGATGTTGAGGATCTTTTCATGTGTCTGTTGGCCATCTGGATGTTTTCTTTGGAAAAATCTCTATGTCTTCTGCCCATTTCATAACTGGATTATTTATTTTTTGGGTGTTTAGTTTGATTAGTCCTTTATAGATTTTGGATATTAACCCTTTATCAGATATGTCATTGGCAAGTATCTTCTTCCATTCCATCTGTTGTCTTTTAGTTTTATTGATTGTTTCCTTTGCTGTGCACAACATTTTAGCTTGATAAAGTCCCAATAGTTCATTTTTGCTTTTGTTTCCCTTACCTCCAGGAACATGTCTAGTAAGAAGTTGCTCTGCCAAGATCAAAGAGGTTGCTGCCTGTGTTGTCCTCTAGAATTTTGATGGCTTCCTGTCTCACATTTAGCTCTTTCATCCATTTTGAGTTTATTTTTGCGTATGGTATAAGAAAGTGGTCCAGTTCCATTCTTCAGCATGTTGCTGTACAGTTTTCCCAGTGTCATTTGTTGAAGAGACTTTTTTTCCATTGGATGTTCTTCCTTGCTTTATCAAAAATTAGTTGACCATATAGTTGTGGGTCCATTTCTGGGTTTTCTATTCTGTTGCACTGATCTATGTGTCTGTTTTTTGTTCCAGTATCACACTATCTTGATGACTACAGCTTTATAATATAGCTTGAAAACTGGAATCGTCATGCGTCCATTTTTGTTTTTCTTTTTCAGGATTGCTTTGGCTATTCGGGGTCTTTTGTGGTTCCATACAAATTTTAGGATTGTTTGTTCTAGTTCTGTGAAAAATGCTGGTGGTATTTTTGTGGAGATTGCATCAAATGTGTCGATTTCTTTGGTAGTATAGACATTTTAACAATTTTTATTCTCCCAAATCCATGAATATAGAATGCTTTTCCATTTCTTTGTGATCTCTTCAATTGCTTTCATAAGTCTTCTATAGTTTTCTGAGTACAGGTTTTTATCTCTTTGGTTAGGTTTATTTCTAGGTATCTAATTGTTTTTGGTGCAATTGCAAATGGGATATATTCCTTGATTTCTTCTTTCATTTCTTCATTATTGGTGGATAGAAATGCGACAGGTTTCTGTACATTGATTTCATATCCTGAAACTTTGCTGAATTCATGTATTATTTATAGAAATTTTTTGGTGGAGTCTTTCAGGTTTTCTACAGTGTATCATATTATCTGCAAATAGTGAAATTTTGACATCTTCCTTGCCAATTTGAATGTCTTTTATTGTTTTTGTTTCTAACTGCTGAGGCCAAGACTTCCACAACTATGTTAAATAGTAATGGTGAAAGTGGACATCTTTATCTTGTTTCCAACTTTAAGAGATAAGCTCTCAGTTTTTCCCCATTGAGGATGATATTAGCTGCAGTTCTTTCATATATGGCCTTTATATGTTGAGGTATGTTCTATCCATCCCTACATTGTTGAGGGTTTTTTATCAAGGACGGATGCTATATTTTGACAAATGTTTTTTTCTGCATCTATTGCAGAGGCTCATATGGTTCTTATCTTTTCTTTATTAATGAGTTATACCACATTGGTTGATTTGTGAATATTAAACCAGCCCTACAGCACAGGAATAAATCCCACTTGATCATGGTGAATAATTCTTTTAATGTACTCTTGAATTAGATTTGCTAGTATCTTGCTGAGAATTTTTGCATCCATGTTCATGAGGGATATTGGCCTGTAATTCTTCTTTTTAGTAGGATGTTTGTCTAATTTTGGAATCAAGGTAATGCTGGCCTCATAGAATGAGTTTGGAAGTTTTCCTTCCATTTCTATTTTTGGAAAAGTTTAGGAAGAATAGGTATTAATTCTTTAAATGTCTGTTAGAGGTCCACTGGGAAGCCATCTGGCCCTAGACTTTCATTTGTTGGGAGATTTTTGATTACTGTCTCAATTTCTTTGGTGATTATGGATCTGTTCAAATTTTGTATTTCTTCCTGTTTCATGTTTGGTAGTATGTTTCTAGGAATTTATCCATTTCTCCCAGAATGTCCCATTTGTTGGCATATAATTTTTCATAATATTCTCCTATAATTGTATTTCTGTGGTGTTAGTTGTGATCTCTCCTCTTTCATTTATGACTTTATTTGGGTCCTTTCTCTTTTCTTTTTGATAAGTCTGAGTAGGGGTATATCAATTTTTAATTTTTTCAAAGAAGCAGCTATTATTTGTGTTCTAGTGAGGTTTTTTTGGTTTGTTTCTATGTCATTTATTCCTGCACTAGTCTTTATTATTTCCCTTCTTCAGCTGGCTTTACAATTTATTTGCTGTCCCTTTTCTAGCTCCTTTAGGTGAAAGGTTAGGTTGTGTATTGGAGACCTTTGTTTCTTGAGGTAGGCCTGCATACAACATATTTCCCTCCTAGGACTGCCTTTGCTGCATCCCAAAGGTTTTGGACTGTTGTGTTTTCATTTTCATTTGCTTTCATGTATTTTTATTTCTTCCTTAATTTCCTGGTTAACCCATTCACTCTTTAGTAGGATGTTCTTTAACCTCCATGTACTTGGGAGCTTTCCAAATTTTTTCTTGTGGTTGACTTCAAGATTCACAGCATTGTGGTCTGAAAATATGCATGGTATGATCTTCAACTTTTTGTACTTGTTGAGGGATTATTTGTGAACCAGTATATGATCTATTCTGGAGGATGTTCCATGTGTACTCAAAAAGAATGTGTATTCTACTGTTTTAGGATGGAATGTTCTGAATAGTCTGTTAAGTCACTCTTGTTTAGTGTGCCCTTCAAAGCCATTGTTTTCTTGTTGATTTTCTGCTTAGATGATCTGTCTATTGTTGTATGTGGGGTATTAAAGTCCCTTACAATTACTGTATTATTTTCAATGAGTTTATTTAAGTATTATTTAAGTATGTTATTAACTGATTTATATATTTTGCTTCTCCCAAGTTGGAAGCATAAAAATATTTACAATTATTAGATCTTCTTGATGGATAGACCCATTAATTATGACAAAATGCCCTTCTTCACCTCTTGTTTTAGTTTTTGGTTTAAAATCCAGTTTGTATAATGTAAGTGTAGCTACTCTGGCTGTCTTTTGGTGTCTACTGGCATGATAGATGCTCCATCCCATCACTTTCAATCTGCCAATGTCTTTAGGTCTAAAATGAGTCTCCTTTGGCAGTATATAGATGGGTCTTGTTTTTTTATTCATTCTGATACCCTGTGTCTTTTGATTGGAGCATTTAGTCTATTTGCATTTAGGGTGAGTATTGAAACATGAGTTTAATGCAATTTTGTTACTTGTAAAGTTGGTGTTTCTGGTGATGTTAAGAGTCCCCCCTTAAAATTTCTTACAAGGCTGGTTTAGTGGTCACAAAGTCCTTCGGTTTTTGTTTGTCTGGGAAACTCTGCATCTCTCCTTCTATTCTGAATGACAGTGTTCCTGGATAAAGAATTATTAGCTGCATATTTTTTTTCCATTTAGCACATTGAATATATGTTGCTATTCCCTTCTGGCCTGCCAAGTTTCTGTGGACAGATCTGCTATCAACCTGATCTGTCTTCCCATGTAAGTTAAGGATTTTTTCCCCTTGCTGCTTTCATAATTCTTTCTTTGTCTGTGTATTTTGTGAATTTGACTATGGTATGCCTTGGCAAAGGCCAGCTTTTGTTGAATTTAATGGGAGTTCTCTGTGCTTCTTGGATTTTGATGTCTGTGTCCTTTCCCAGATTAGGGAGGTTTTCAGCTATAATTTGCTCAAAAAAACCTTCTGCCACTTTTTCTCTCTGTCTTATGGAATTCCTATGATATAAATGTTATTCCATTTTAGTAAGTCACTGAGTTCTCTGTCCCTTTTTGTTTCCCTCTTCTTTTCAGCTTCATTATTTTCTATAATTTTATCTTCTATATCACTAATTTATTCCTCTGCTTCATCCATCCTTGCTGTCATGGCATCCATTTGGGTTTGCATCTCAGTTATAGCATTTTTAATTTCAGCTTGACTAGATTTTAGCTCTTTTATCTTTGCAGTAAATGATTCTCTAGTATCTTTTATGCTTTCTTCAAGCCCAGCTAGTATCCTTATAATTGTTTTAAATCCTAGTTCATATATCTTACTTATGTCTGTATTGATTAAATCCCTAGCCTCATTTCATCCTGTTCTTTCTTTTGGGGTAAATTCCTCTGTCTTGTCATTTTGGAGGGAAAATAATAATAATAAAATAAAAATAAGAAAGGATGCTAGATTCTAGGTGTGTTTTGGTCTGCTTAAGGAAAGCTTGATAGAAAAAAGTAAAAAAGAAAATGTAAAAAAAAATAAAAATTTAAAAAATAAAATAATTGTTCTTTATATATGCAAGAAAAAATAAAACAAAAACAAAAACAAAAACAGGAAAAAAAAAACAAACAAAAACCCACAGGAAGCTGGATCATATTTCCCCTAGAGCTGAAGCTTGGCAGTACTCTATAATTAGTAGACAGCACATGGGAGGGGTTTGTGCTGGTCTTCTGGAGAAAGAGCCTGATGCTCTGATTCTCAGGCCAACTGGTCCTAATGGAAATGTGCTTGGAGGGCACGGGGCGGTGCGGGGGGGGGGGGGGTTGAGGTGGAGGGCAGGGATTAGTGTAACAGCTCCATTCTGCATCTGGTGGTGTTGTTTACCTTACTTGAAGTCGATCAGTGCTGGTGGACTAGGGGTAAAAATGGTTTCATCCTGCTCTCTAGTCTCTGGAGCAGGAAGTTCATACCCTCATAGACGCACAGTCAATTACCCCTCCTGTGTCCCCAGCTTCCATCTGTTCCCCACCATCACCCTGTGTCCAAGTTATCTATCTGCCAGGTGGTGCCACCCTCCTGGGTTTTATCTCAGGCATGGTTGTATTTCAAAACCCACACTTTAGAGACCACCATGCTCAGACCTGTGCTGATCCTCTGGGGGAAGGTCTTGCTGTACTGTGGCCAATGCTGGTTTGTCCCAGGAAACAGTTGTTTAACCACCCACTGGCAGTGGCTCAAAGTTTATGGTAAATCACAATACACCACTGACACCAGGGTTTGCTGCCCTCAACTAGTGTCTTTGTTCCTATACTGGTGAATGGGGCGGCTCTATGGTGCTAGATGGTTCTTTTGCCTGCAGAGAGGCAATATCACCTCTACCAAACACTCCAAGCAGGGGAACTCCTTCTCCCCAGGCAATCCAGGAGATCTTCAGACTGAGCTGCCTGCTCCCAGGGCTCTGGAGGGAAAAGCATCTTTAAATTGGAAATTTAAAAGTTAAAAGAAAATGGATTTAAAAAAATGAAAAAATAAAAACAGAGTTGAGTAAACTCAAGAAAATAATAGAAGAAACAGACAAAATTATCTCAGAAATAAGAAATAAATTACAAGACACCTAAGAGAAAACAGATTCAAGATAACATTTAATAAGAAACACCGAAGGGGCGCCTGGGTGGCTCAGTCCATTAAGCATCCAACTTCAGCTCAGGTCATGATCTCATGGTTTGTGGGTTCAACCCCTGTGTCAGGCTCTGTGCTGACAGCTCAGAGCCTGGAGCCTGCTTCGGATTCTGTGTCTCCCTCTCTCTCTGTCCCTTCCCACTCTCACTCTGTCTCTCTCTCAAAAATAAATAAACATTTTTTTAAAAAAGTAACAGTGAAGAAAGGTAGAGAAACCACCCAAGAGATGAAAATGAGAGAAAGAATGTAGGTCAACATTTCAAAGAATGTAGGGAAAATGGAAGACAGGCAAAGAAGGAATAACACTTGCATAACTACAGTCTCTAGAGAAGTAAAATAAAAGAATGGAACAAATACTAGTTAAAACTAAAATTCAAAACAAATTTCCATAAACTTTAAAAAGGCTCAAACCTACATATTGAAAGGAGACCAATGAAAATTGGAATCAACCAATTAAAAATAAGTAGGAACAAATAATTTAAAATGCAATTAAACTGTTCTTCAAATATTAAGGCTGTATAAAAACACTTTTAAACACAAAATTTAGGGAATTCTGTACCCATATGCCATTTTCAGGAATTTATTAGAGCTTCGTTCAACCAAGAGATGATTGGAAATGCTCCAGCAAAACAAGGGAGGGTGATATTTTAATATATATAAGACTAAAAGAAAAGTGGGACAAGAGTGAATGACTGATATATAAATGGAATATATAATGACAAAGTAGAAATGAAGCAACCCAAAAATGAACAAAGGGGACAGAAAGAAGATAATGGAAAAGAACACTGATTGCTCAATGGGATAGAAGTTCCCAAAGTTTCTCAGTTTGTGGCTCCTTCAGTGCCTCAGGAACTTTTTCAGGCATCTCTAGGTCAAAAAAAACCACATTATAGTATGTTTACTGAAAAGTTAGTTTTAAACAACTCAATAAGTATTTATGTTTGAAAAAAATAATAGTACATTTGAGAAAAATACAGAGAGGCTAAAAAATGGTTTTTTTCATTCTTAAGCAATAACTATTACTTAATAATTGTATTGTGGGCCCATTGAGCAGAACACCACTTCTCAACCTTGGATCAGGTTGGATTCAACCACTCTCAGTTCCAGTTCCACAATGATTTTCATACAGTATTTGCCCTTTTTGAATCTATCTTCACAAAGATACGATATCATTGAAGCGATGGTAGCACCATCTAAGGATAAACTATCTCATGTCAGCAGTTTGTGCAGCACCCAGGAAATGCCACTGTGTTTCTCTGAAAATTTAAAATATAGGACAGAGTCTCTGTGAGTTTATTGTGGTGCCCCAGATCATAGTTGGCTCTCAATTTGGGAACAGTGGGAATAGTAAGTAGAGAAAGTTAATGGATATAGTTAAAGAATAAAAGAAAAAGATAAGAACTTAAATGTGAAAATGGGAATAAGTGCATTTAAAAAGTTTTAAATTCAAAGGTAACCACAGAACAAAATTACAAACTTCAAAAAAATTATTTGAAAGAGAAAAATACACACCTTGTAAAGAAGAAAGAATAGCAAGATTATAGCATATCATGACAGAGTTGAGACAAAACATAACACCCATTTCAATAAATATAAGTGGGCTTAACTGTTATCTTAAAATATTTTTTTGACTTGGATCACAAGGCTAGATGCAACATTAACATAATATGCAATTACCACATCTAACATAAAGTGATTTAATAAAACTAAAAGAGATGAACAAAAGTAAAATAGGCAAATTAAAAAATAAGAAAGCAGGAAAAATGATCATGATCAAAGTAAAATTTCAGTGAAAAACATTAAATGGAACAAAGAAAGGAACTTTTTAATACTAAAAGCCACAATTCACAGCAAAGATATAATAGTTATTTATATCTATGCACAAATTAACATAGCAACTACTTTTATGAAGCAAAACTTTAAAATACACAAAGAGACATAGAATCAAATGACATATTTAAAAATGCTCTTAGCAACATTATGTTTAATAGCCCCAAAGAAAAAATAATAAGATGCCTATCAAGAGAGAAATAGAAAAATAAATCCCAACATATTCGTATAATGAAATACTAAACTGCAGTCGAAGTACACATACTATAGTTACATGCAACATGGAAGAATCTCACAAACATATTTTTGAGTATGAGAAGCCAGATACAAAGGCATACATGCTATATATATTTCTACACGTTTCAAACATAGGAAAACATGACGCAGTGTTTGATATCAGGATAGGGATAGGAAGTTAGTGTTAGTGTTAGGGAGCGTTAGGGAGAAGGAAAAAGATGGAAATTAGGAGGGGCCATGAGGAATTAGCTATAACTTTGTGTCTATTTTTCTGAATGGATATTATACCTCAATTTGAAAAGTATGCTTACAGTACTACCTTAAATAACAGTGGTGAGAGTGGACTCCCTGCCTTGCTTATGACCACACAGGAAAAGCTCCCAGTTTTTCTCCATTCAGGATGATATTAGCTGTGGGTTGTTCATATATGGTCTTTATTAAGGTTGTGCTATGTTCCCACTAAACCTACTTTGTTGATGTTTTTTTATCATGAATGGATGTTGTACCAGTCAAATGTTTGTTTGGTTTTTTTTCTGCATCTGTTGAAATGCTCATATGGTTCTTATACTTTCTTTTATTAATGTTGTATATAATATTGATTAATTTGTGAATATTGAGCCACTCTTGCAACCCAAGGATAAATCCCACATGATCAAGGTGAATGACTTTCTTAATGCATTGTTGGATTCAGTTTGCTAGTATTTTATTGAGAATTTTTGCACCAATGTTCATCCACGTTCACTCACGCTGGCCTGTGGTTCTCTCTTTTAGTGGAGTCTTTATCTGGTTTTGGTATCTGGTCAATGCTTGCCTCATAGAATGAATTTGGAAGTTTTCCTTCCTTGTCTGTTTTTAGAATGGTTTGAAAAGAATAGGTACTGCCTCTTCTTTAAATGTTTGATAGAATTGACCTCTGAGGCCATCTGGATGTTTTGTTTGTTGGGAACTTTTTGATTACTGATTTAATTCTTTGCTGGAAGTCCTAGCCACAGCAATCAGACAACAAACAGAAGTAAAAGGGATCCAAATCAAAAAGGAAGAAGTAAAATTTTCACTATTTGCAGATGACATAACACTATATAGAAAACGTGAAAGACTCCAGCAAAAACTGATAGAATTGGTAAATGAATTCAATAAAGTCTCAGGATACAAAATCAATATACAGAAATCTGTTGCATTTCTATATAACCATAATGAAACAGCAGAAAGAGAAATCATGGAATCCATCCTATTTACAAATGCACCAAAAACAATAAGATACCTAGGAATAAAACTAACCAAAGAACTGAAAGACCTATACTCTGAAAACTATAAAACAATTGATGAAAGAAAATGAAGATGACACAACGAAATGGAAGGACATTCCATACTCATGGATTGGAACAACAAATATTGTTAAAATGCCTGTACTACTCAAAGCAATGTACCCATTTAATGCAACGCCTATCAAAACACAAAAAGCATTTTTCACAGAGCTAGAGAAATTCTAAAATTTTTACACAGCCAAAAAAGACCCCAAATAGCCAAAGAAACTTTGAAAAAGAAAAACAAAGCTGGAGGTATCATAGTTCTGGAATTTAAGTTATATTATAAAGTTGTAGTGATAAAAACAGTGTGGTACTGGCACAAAAATTAACATACACCAATAGAATAGAACAGAAAACCAGTAATGGATCCACATTTTATGGTAAAGTAATCTTTGACAAGGAAGGAAAAAAAATATCTGATGGAAAAATAATAAGTCTCTTCAACAAATGGTGTTGGGAAAACTGGACAATAAAAGAATTAGACTAGACCACTGTCTTACACCATACAAAAAATAAATTCAAAATACGTGAAAAACCTAAATGTGAGGCCTGGAAACATAAAAATCCTAGAGAACACAGGCAGTAACTTCTCTGACATTGGCTGTAGCAACTTCTTTCTAGATATGTCTCCTGAGGTAAGGGAAACAAAAGCAAAAATTAACAATTGGAACTTCATCAAAATAAAAAGCTTCTGCATTGTGAAAGAAACAATCAACGAAACTAAAAGGCAGCATATGGAATGAGAGATGGTATTTGAAAATGACATACTGGAAACGGTTAGTATCCAAACTCTATAAAGAACTTATCAAATACAAGACTCCCCAAAAATGAATAATCCACTTAAGAAATGGGCAAAAAACATAGACATTTTTCCAAAGAAGGCACACAGATGGCAACAGACACATGAAAAGGTGCTCAACATCACTCCTCATCAGGGAAATACAAATCAAAACTACAATGAGGTATCACTTCACACTTTTCAGAATAGCTAAAATCAACAACACACACACACACACACACACACACACACACACACACACACACACACACAAAATAACAGATACTAAAGAGAGTGTGGAGAAAGGGTAACTTTCTTGCACTGTTGGTGGGAATGCAAATTGGTGCAGTCATTCTGGAAAACAGTATGGAAGTTCCTCAAAAAGTTAAAAGTAGAATACCCTATGATTCAGCAATTGCACTACTAGCTATTTACCCAAAGAATATAAAAATACAATTTCAAAGGGATACATGCACCTTGGTATTTATAGCAGCATTATCTACAGTACCCAAATTGTGAAAACAGCCAAAGTGTCTATTGACGGATGAATGGATAAAGAAGAGGTGGTGTGTATATATATTTTTTCAGCAGAAAAATAATGAAACCTTGCCATATGCAATGATTGGATGGAGCTAGAAAGTATTATGCTAAGTGAAATAAGTCAAAGAAAAACAAATACCACATAATTCCACTCATGTGGAACTTAGGATACAAAACAAATGAGCAATGGGAAAAAAAAAAGAGAGAGGGGACAAACCAAGAAACAGACTCTTAACTAAGAGGACAAACTAATGGTTACCAGAGGGAAGGGGAATAGAGGGATGCAGGAATGGGTTAAATGGGTGAAGGGGATTAAGGAGTGCACTTGTTGTGATGAGACCGGGTGATGTATGGAATTTTTCAATCACTATATTGTATACCTGAAACTAATATTACACTGTATGTTAACTAACTGGAATTTAAATAAAAACTTTTTTTTAAGTATGGTTATAAAAAAAAGGGGAGGAAAAGTCCACAATAGAGGTTACTGAGATTACTAAAATTATTGATAAGTAGTATCATAAACACTTGGATTTGCTCAGTCTCTTACTTCCGGAAATTCACCTTCCTCTTTTTCTGAGCCATAGAATCTTTTTAGCTTATTCTTTCCTGCTTCATCATTTTGATTATTTTCTTTAAACTTGTTCCTCTGCACAAATAGCCACCTTTCTTTTTTCACAAAATTTCTCCCTTACTTTCTAGAGCACCAAGTAGTTCTGTTTTTATATGGGGGTGTTTGCTAAAACGTCAAAAGACAGACTTTGATTATAAAACAATGCATGGAAAAATTTGCTGAAAATTACATGTACGATGTTAGTAAGATGAAATTTTGTAAGTGTATGCATATGAGTATAGATATTTCAATTCTGAGGAATCTAAAAGACTTAAGCTCACACATAAGATGATCTACCATGACCCTTCCAACAAGGATCTTGGCGAGGGTGGATGTATGTCTGTTGCAGGTTGGGACAGAGAGAAAAGAAGGACTTCCTGTTGCCCATTTAAGGATTAATCAGTATGACTTATTTTGAGGGGAAGGTTTTTAAAATGTTTTCATGATTTTCTGGAAACAATATTTATCCATTTATACTAAGATATTTTGTTTTGTCTTTTCTGGTACTGTACCCAAATGTTCTTTCACACATTGTGGTGCATGAACAAAACGTTATACTTCTATAATAATTGTTTGGATTCAACCCATTTCTGACTTCAATATGAGAATCCCCATTCCCTCCCTGACTCATGCAAATGCATATTCTCCTTCCATTTACCAAATCGACTTCCTGGCCATTGATATTCTCAGTCACAGTGATTTCCCCAGTCACACATACTCAGTAATTCTCCCTTAGCTAAGTTTGGGATTAAAGTGTATACCATTGATTATTTGAGGTTTTCCAGGAGTAGAAGAGGTAAAGACTTTGGGGAACACTTGAAATGCAAGAAGAGCATGATTTAAAAAGTACATAATTACAGAATTCAAACTCTTCCAAACATACGACTAGCAATAGATGTGAAAAATCTTAATAACAATACTATCATGAAAAATAATATAATATTTTTAAAATGCCTTATGCAAAAAAAGTACATTTAAATTTTTCATTTCCTCGGGTAATCTTTGGATTATAATAATAAGTTTTATCACATTCTTTAATAAATTTAATAAATCACAAGAGAACATCAAGGCTCTCTTTAGTTACTAAGATAAGAAAAATGGGTAAAAGTTCAAATTTTGGACAAATTTTATTATCTAGCATTTGCTAAATTGGTAGGTCTGAAATCTAGATTTCAAAAAATAAAACATTGAAATGACTTTTTCCACTAAATTAGAATTACTTCTAGATGTTTTCGTAGTCTTTAAAATGAGCCTGAAAGTTTACAACACAGAATCAGTCAAAACCATCAGAGATAGACAAAATACAATTTAGACCTCTAAAAGAAGTGTGTCTCTAATATACAGGAAGAATATATTTCAGAATAGAATGAAACCATAACTGATTAGTTGAATGCAATCTAATGAAGCAACTTGTACTTGGGTTACAAAATTTCATCCATTCTCATCAGGCAATAAAAAACAAGGTAACAAGAGATATGATTTAAACCCAGGGGTATGCAGAAGCTGACCACTCCATTTTTAGGTCTGGGTGTGCATTATATAGTAACTATGAAAGAGATCAGCTTGTAATGAGACTTATGAGGAAAAACTGCCTTATATGGTGGCAGTAACAAATCTTGCTACCTAGCCAGAATCAGGCAGCTCAGAAAGTCACTCCTAAGCAAAGTAATTGTCCACCTGGCAACCAAATATCTTTAATTCTAAGAAAAATGTGACTGCTAATAGAGATGAAGAAATAAATCTAACCTATGAAATGAATTTGGGGTCATATTCCAAAGATATTCTGAAGATATCACATCTAGAATACAAATACAGTGTCAACGTCAATCATATTAACTATTTTTAAGTATATAGAAAGCAAAGTTATAAATTGCAAGACAATAATTTTGATACTTTTCTACAAAAGAAAAATATATATTAAAAACCAAAGGAAATAAATAATATTTAAAACGTTTAAGCATTAGGGGAGCCTGGATGGCTCAATCAGTTAGGCATCCAACTTCGGCTCAGGTCATGATCTCACGGTTTGTGAGTTCAAGCCCCACGTCAGACTCTGTGCTGACAGTTCAGAGCCTGGAGCCTGCTTTGGATTCTGTGTCTCCCTCTGTCTCTGTCCCTCCCCTGCCTGTGCTCTGTCTTTCTCTCTCTCTCAAAAATAAAATAAAAACACTTTAAAATTTTTAAATGTTTAAGAATTAGAATCTTGGAATGAAATATATACTATTATCTTAAAATAATAGACCAAAAACAAAGCATTGAAATTATTACAGAAAAACTCTTCTGGATTTTCTGTTACATAAAACTATTATAATAATCTACATAGTGAACAGAAAAAAAACTGCAGATAATATGCCTATGACCTCAATTTCACTGGAAGACTATGGTTATGCCCTTCCACATGCCATTAGGAAAGGGTATAGTGGGGATTCTTGCTGTGTATATTATTTTCATACTAAAGTATTAATAGTCACCATAGAGACATGAAGGGTAAGAGGGAGGAGGAAGAGAGGGATAGGAATAGGAAAGAGGGAAAGAGAGACAGATGCAGAGAGAATGAGAATAGATTTTAAATTCTGTCAGAAATCAACTCACTTTTTAATACAGAATCACTTCTGCTTCCTTCTGAGATGTTTTTGGATACAAGTGCAAACAACGTAAAATCTGCCTATATGTTTCCCCTGATGTGCTTATACTCTTCCTGTGGAACATAGGAATAATTGTCATTCACTCACTTTACCCATTCTACTTTGAGTCTGGGCCTGAAGAGTAAGATAAGTTCTTACTCTTCCCCTCAGTCCCCACCTGGTACCTGAGTCCCTCAAATATCAGAGCCAGGGGCCTTTCTCTGCCCTCTGGCCTCTCAAACCCAGCCCCAACAGGCAGATAGCCACTGCCCCTATCCTTAAGGGTCTCATCGTTCAAAATTCTGCACATGCACCCACCATCTCACTCACCAAATTCCTATCTCATTAATATTACAAATTATAAAACAATGTGATTAAACTAAAAAGGCTAAAATTTCATACATTGATTTTGAGTATGTCCAGAAACAAACACATTCATTATGGTAATTTGTTATTATAATATGCTAAACATACACTGCCACTGCAGAATAGCTTTAGAGTCAGATCTAATTTTAAATCCCAGTTTTCTCACATAATAGTTCTTTATATTCATACACTCAAAAATCATTATTGTAGCCAGATACTATGATAGGTTGGAGAAAAAGCAACGAGCAAACAGATATCGGCTCTCTAGTCTTTCAGAGCTTAGAATGAGGGAAAGACACATTAATCAAGGATTTTACTAATAAATGAAGAATTATAAACTGAGATAATGTCCTAAGAAGAAAACAAACAAGGGTGTAGGTTCTGTGAGGTAGAGAATAACCAAAGAACCTGACCTAGAGTGAATGATCAGGGAAAAATTTCCCTGAGGAAATGATGTTTGTGCTGATATCTAAAGGGAAATAGAATGAATTAATCAGAGCCTTTAAAGTTGTTAATTCAAAAAGATCTCTCCAAAAGGAAACTCAAATTCTAATATTATATATATATATATATATATATATATATAGTAAGCAATATATTGCTTACTAGATTGCTAGTTCATTAAAAGGGGTATTAAAGAATATGAATGAACTACCAGATGAAGAGATACCAAATGCAAGATATGCCTTTGGAGTTTGAGGCCTGGGATGAGGATGCATTCTGGTTCACCAACCTGAAGCTTCTGTGCTGTATTTTTTCATTTTACGTAAATAAGAATAGACAAAAAAAAATTATTTGGTGAATAAGTTCTACGGGGCTAGTTGACACAATATGCCACCTTTCAAAGGCAGGTGATTTTAAGTTGGGTAAAGACATATGCAAAGTCTTGTCACAAGGAGGGAAATGATATATAAGACCACCTGAAGAAGGACAATGGGAACTTGGTGAAAGATTTGGTAAGCAATGGTAGGGCCAGAACTTCTTACTAGCACATATCTGAAAATAAAACCGAATTGGGTCAGAGAGCCAAAAAATTGAGATAGATTGAAAGATAAAGAGAGACAGAGATGCAGAGTTGAAGAGAGAAAAAAGCATGATAGCACTAATTGGACCTTTCAGATTCAACTTCCCTAAATCCAGAACTGGCATGTGAGATTCTCAATCACATTAATGAATGATTTCCCATCTTTTAGGTAAAACCAGCTACTTGAGTTTTTATTCAAGCTAGTTTGAGATGGGTTCCCATCACTAGCAACCAAAAGAATGTGAACTGACAGTGATTGAAGGGCTCAAACTTTATACTGTATTAACTAATGAAAGCTAGATAACCATTCTGTATTAACATAAAGTGAGCAAGAAAGACAGCATGAGGAATAAGATAAAGTAACAGGCAGGGAAAACCCTGTTGATATCAGTGTACAATAAATCAAGATTTACCAAGCATCTGCCTAATTCAATCACTCAAATTTCTCCAAATATGCAAAATATATATATATATTAAGGAATGACTGTGGGGTTGGGGTACAAACATATAACTCAATGAAGTAGAACAAGTCAAGGACCTGTAAGATTGAAGTATTTATGGAGACACTGAAGTCACCCTTATTTTGACAGGATCTGTGGTAGAATAAATTGGGTTTAAGAAAGAACACAAAGCTTAAAAAGGGAAACGACAAAAATATTAGGAAATAATTTAAAAATATAGGTTCTTATTATATAGTAACAATAAAAGGCTTGCCATGTTCGGAGTTACTGACTAAATGCTATGCAGACACTTTAGTATTTAAATCTAATAAAAGTTATTAAAATGGGGATATTATAATCCTGATTTTATAGATGATAAATTGAAGGTCAGAGAAATTAATTTCCTCAGGTCCCAAAGTTAGTAAGGGACAAGGCATGGACCACATGACTCTAAACCTCATACTTCTGATCAAAAAGCTTAAAGACTAAGAGTGTTTCCAGTTTTTCATAGTATTTTGTTCTCTGCTGAGGATGAAAAGACTTCAAATCAAGAAATGTAAAAAATTTAGTCCAAGGGTGCCATTAGTGACTACTAATGCAAATATTCCCATAAAAGAACCAAAACTTAATAGTATTTAAAGAGGAATTAAATGGTATTAGGAAAGGAAAGTCATTTCAGATAAAGATTTGCTGGTTATGGGTAACATGAAAAATTCAACATATAATACAATACGACTAGTATTTTGACCCTCAAATAACTCATAAGCTACCTGAGTGAATAAGACATTACATTTAATGGCATGATAAGAGTGAAGCAATCTAATAATACAATTTTATTAAAAAATTTTTATTTGTGTTAAATTATATAGATTCAATGATACAGTATCAGAAGTCTACAGTACTACACATTTTTCTAAGTGCCCAATGTGTTCATTGTTTGACATATGGGGCTCAAATAAATTTGACTGTTTTCAGAAGAAAGCAACACTGATCTTTTCTGTCATCTCCCTTCTTTCTCAAGGCCACCACTACCCACTAGAGACATTTCCTCTCACTAGCTCAAGTATTAAAACCCCTAAAATTATTTTCAATTGCCACTCACATCCTACACATCACTGATGAAAAGCTGTAGCAAAATGTGTTTAAGTAATTTAAACAGCTGATAAATAACAGTTTGGACGAAAACTCAGGGCTTATGACTCAAAGACTTTCCACTGTACTTTGAGCTACATCTGACTGACTGGAAATTTGAGAATGACTTAGGTCTCAAACTCTAGTTCATCAGTACATAGGAATTAAAAGATACAAAGGATATAGGGAATAAAACACATTTCTGCCTTTTATAGAAGGGAAAGAGGGTAACAAAGAGAAAGTTGAACTGGTTCCAAAGACTAGTGTTAAATTATTTGTCCAAGATTATAGAGCTTGCAAGTAGTACTAGGATTATTAAGAGAGCATGGACATACATCTTAAAGATTGCCTACTCTGGCCCTAAATATATATTGTATGACCTTGTTATTTGATGGAACACATTAAAATAAATAATTTGATATACTCAAGTGAGCTCAGGCTTGTTTTCAGTCCCAAGTGATTGGTGCAATGTGATACAATTCTGTCATTTTATTTTATTTTATTTTATTTTATTTTTCAAAATTTTGTTTAAATTCTAATTAGTTAACATATAGTATAATATTAGTATCAGGAGTAGAATTTATTGATTTATCACTTACATATAACACCTGGTACTCAACACAAGTGCCCTCCTTAATACCCAGCACCATTTAGCCCATCCCCCTCCCATCTCCTTTTTGAGAAAGGAAACCAAAATCATAGAGGACAACAAAGGCAGCAATCTCTTTGACCTTGGCCAGAGCAACCTCTTCACGAACATGTCTCCAGAGGAAAGGGAAACAGAAGCAAAATAAAGTATTGGTACTTCACCAAGATAAAAAGCTTCTGCACAGTGAAGGAAACAATTAACAAACCTAAAAGGCAGTGTAAGGAATGGGAGAAGATATCTGCAAATGACATATCTGATAAAGTGTTAGTATCTGAAATCTATAAAGAACTTATCAAACTCAACACCCCAAAAACAAATAATCCGGTAAAAAAAAAAATGGGCAAAAGACATGAATAGATGTGGGGAATAAGTTTAGGATTTCCCCAGGCTTGCACTGATGGGTTAACAAGACATAAAGAATTAGAAAGCCATAGGATGTTCACACCCAAGTTTGGGTAAACAAGATTAGCGAATAGGTATAGAGAGGGCAGTGCAAAGGCCCCAATATAGAACAAAGGTATATGAGATAAACAAGATTAGGTATTCAGGGTAGAAATGCCCCCCAACTTAGTACTATAAAAGAAAGCTGCTTTCACAGGAAGGAAGGACAAAATTAGGTAAACAGGTAAAATAGGGCTATAGACCATTGGGGTGGAGGGGCAATTGCCCAGAGCAGAGCTGATTAGCAAAAGAAAGGTGCCTTACTGACCCTGAGATAGCATGTACTGTCTTTCTAGTCCCCTAGACCAGTTTAGGTAAACAGAGGTGGTGCCTCATGTCTGCTGTAAACAACCTCCCCCCAACCTCCACCCTCAACAGGATTTTGCTTTGTTTTAACCCAAACCCCTAACCCCACATATCTCTAAAACCTTTTTTCCCTCACTCCCATGAGTAAATGTTCACAGTTTCATTGTCTCTTTGCGCATGTCCATCACCATGTTTATAAGCCTTCTAATCCTAATAAAAACGGAGCAAAGACCTTTAATCAGAGTTCTTGTCTTTTCCGGGACATTAGCCATCTCTCGAATTTTAATCCTGCATCCTGCTTTCTTGTTGGACAAGAAAGAACTCTAGATGCAGTCTATGACAAATAGACACTTTTCCAAAGAAGACATCCATATGACCAACAGACACGTGAAAAGATGCTCAACATCACTCATCATCAAGGAAATACAAATCAAAACCATGATGAGATATTATCTCACACTTGTTAGAATGACTAAAATTAACAACACAAGAAACAACATATGTTGGCAAGGATGTGGAGAAATGGGAACCCTCCCATATTGCATATTGGGAATGCAAACTGGTACAGCCACTCTAGAAAAGAGTATAGAGTTTACTCAAAAGTTAAAAATAGAACTACCCTATGAGCCAGAAATTGAACTATTATTTACCCAAAGGATACAAAATACTGATTCCAAGGGGTATATTCACCCTGGTGTTTATAGCAGCATTATCAACAATAGCCTAATCATGGAAAGAACCCAAATGATGAAAGGATAAAGAAGAAGACATTGTGTGTGTGTGTGTGTGTGTGTGTGTGTCTGTGTGTGTGTGTGTGTATACACATATACATACAACGGAATATTACTCAGCCATCAAAAAGAATGGAATCTTGCCATTTGCAATGGCATGGATGGAGCTGGAGTGTATTATGCTAAGTGAAGTAAATCAGTCAGAGGAAGACAAATACCACATGAATTTAAGAAATAAAACAGATTAACACAGGGGGAGGGGAAAAAAAGAGAGGGAAGCAAATCATAAGAGACTCTTAACCACAGAGATCAAACTGAGGATTGCTACAGGGGTGGTGGGTCGGGAATTCTCAGTCTTTTTAGATTTAATAAATATTAAATCAAATTATATTGAGTGCCATGTGGATGAAAAATAACCAAATAACTAAATTAAATAATCATTTATCACTAAGTACATTTTACCCCGTAGTTTTTCCATATCAGCTTTAATTATTTGCTTAATTTAACTGCATAATGAGACAGGGGCTTTTATTTTATGTTTGCTTCAAGTTTTTATTTAAATTAGATTTAGTTAACATATAGTGCAACATTGGTTTCAGGAGTAGAATTTAGTAATTCATGACTTAAATATAACACCCAGTGTGCATTACAAGTAGACTTTTTATTTTCTGTTCAGGACTATTTTCCTCAAGATCACTATCTAGAAAATAAGATGCACCATTTCTTAGATGAATTTTATATCCAGCAAAGAAAGTTAGATTTGCACTGGATATTTTAATGTTAGCCATTTTCCAGAACAATCTTTCATGAACTATCATTAAAAATCACACAAGATATTCAGTTTTGACAACTAGAGTTGGGATACCCTGGAATATACTCTTATAATTTAATATAGCAATTATCCCTGAAGAGTAGCATCATTGTCCTTGCTTTTAATGCTTTGAGGAAACAAATCCATATGAATTATTTGAAATTTAATCTTTAACTTCATTCATATTAAAAGGGGAAAAAAAACTTTGGCCATTCATTCCAGAAACAAAATATCAAGCAAAATATTTTAATAAGCATGGCCTTTTAATGGGTGTGGCATATACATATATGCCAATTCTAAACTTTTAAAGATCAGTTTATAGAGAAAATTTATGGAGTTAATGGTAATACAAGAGAAGGTTATGATATCTGCGTTCTAGAAAGAGAGTAAAAATATGGATAAAACATCATTATAGAAACTAGTCAGCAGTGCTAATATATAAGTCAAATTTTTGTGGACATTTTTTCTATATAAATTATAGATTTTCTAAATCTACAATCTAATGAAAAATGAGCCATAGGAAAGAAGAGAGCTGGATTTTAACCTCATACCAGATATGCCAAAATAAATTCCAGATAAACTAAAGATACAAATGTAAAATATAGTGGTGCTTGGGTGGTTCCATCAGGTAAGTCAGACTTCGGCTCAGGTCATGATCTCCCAATTCATGGGTTCGACCCCTCCACTGGGCTCCGTGATGACAGCTCAAAGCCTGGAACCTGCTTCGGATTCTGTGTCTCCCTCTCTCTCTGCCCCTCCCCCACTCATGCTAGCTCTCTCTCTCTCTCTCTCTCTCTCTCTCTCAAAAATAAATAAACATTAAAAAATTTTAAAAAAGCAAATGTAAAATATAAAATTATAAAAGTATCTGCAGAAAATTTTGGTGACTATTATTGTACTTGAATGAAGAAGAACTTTTATGAAAATTTCAAGAAAAAATCCAATAAAATGACAGATGAATTTGACAAAATATTAAAATCTTCTTTGGTGAACACTATCATAATACAATTGAAAATAATAGTAGAAAACTGTCAATAAAATTATTTGCATTATACATAGAAGACAGGAGGTTAGTATCCTTATTCAGTAACTAAAATTTATAAATTAAATAGAAAGTAAATAAACAAAGGACGTGCAAATATTTCATTAAATATTAATTATAAATGGCCAATAAACATAAGAAAATGTTTAATTCACAAATAATCCAACATTTTTCTTTTGTCCTACTGCAAATTTGATGAACACATATTGGTGAGAACTGGAAAAATGAGCACTTCCTCCTTTTTAGGGGAAGTATATTTTCTGAGGTAAATTTTGCAGAGTATACATATTTTACATGAATATACTGCTGGACAGAGAAATTCCAGTTAGAGGAAGATACTATGATAATGTAGCAAAGGTCTTCATATTTGCCATTCAACTCCATTTCCCCTTGTCCTGGTCTCAGCAGTTATATTGTGCTTGAAGAAATTATTCCTGTATTAGCAAGCAGTCTTGGTTGGAGTCATCCAAGACACGGTACCTTCCAAGGACAGACCCAATTTAAGCTGGCAAGATACTTCTCTGTAGAAAGTTAACATTGAGCCAGTTGACATAAAAACTGAGAAAGAACAGAATTTAGTCATCCCAAGAGTACAATACTGTGGCTTCTCTTCTTTCAAACTTTTATTTGTATGACTTACTCATTTCCTTCCAATAAATTGTTATCCTTTCACTAAGTTGACTAAGTTTATGCTGCTTACAACCACAAAGCCATGACAAAGAAATCAATAATTGACTAAAGATATATGTGCAAGGGTTTTAGTGGCACTTATTTACAATGTCAAGGAAATATAGAAGAAAGCTTAAATATTAAAGATTTATGTTCTTTTTTTTAATGTTTGTTTATTTTTTTTTTTTTTGAGAGAGAGACAGATCATGAGCAGGGGAGGGGCAGAAAGAGAGAGAGAGATGGAGACACAGAATTCAAAGCAGGCTCCAGACTCTGAGCTATCAGCACAGAGCCCGACATAGGGCTCAAACTCATGAACTGCAAGATAATGACCTCAGCTGAAGTCAGACATTTAACCAACTGAGCCACCCAGGCGCCCCTCAAAGATTTATGCTCTAAAAAATTATGCTACACCAAAATAATGTCATGCTAGGCACTTATTAAAGACAATTATGTGAAACAACAGTGACTGACATGGAAGGATATACTTCTATTACTTTGGAATTCTTCTATAATAAAGCGTTGTCCTTTCTCCTTTATTTATATACTTATTTAGTCACCTGTTTAAGTTTATTGATAACAGTACTGACTCGTGTATATTTATTACTTTTGGAGTTATAAAACAATACCATGTTATTTGTCCAAACTGTTACAGCTTTGGTTACTGGCAGCTCCTTCAAGTTAACTTCTATTTCCTGTGTCCCTTTGATATGCCCATGTGTTTTTGTCCTTTGCTTCCTGGCAATACAGTATACTACAGGCTCATTATATATATGTTCCTGCTCCAACCCTAGCATCATTTCTCCAGAGAACCCTGTTCCCTTTCATTGATAAATGGATACCACCATTTTTTACACAGTAAAATAACATATCAGCATATAAAACAAGATTACAGATCTTTAAAACTCATTAATTAATGAGCTAAGAAATCATATAGAATGTTAACATAATAGTATATAGAATGTTAGTATTACAGTAAAAGTAGAAATATAGAACTTTTGCTGCAACAAGGTTAGACATCAACCACACATTCTCCTCCTGCCTTGAGTGTCTCCTTTATTTCTGACAAAAACACGAGACAAATTGCTGACCCCAAAGGCCACAATTCCTGCTTGTTTTCAAAGACTCTCTGAACTAACTATAAACGTTCCCCTAACCCATAGTAAGGAAATCAATAAAACTTGCAGGCCAGATTCCCAGCCTACCAGAAGTTTCTTTCCTAAGCAAAGAGCCAAGGAGGAAGACAAGCCCCTGAACAAGACCTCTAAAATCCCAGATTCTCAAATGTCAATTTCTGTAAGGATGTCTTTAAAAAACTGAATAGTATAGTATCTCTAGAGTGGGTCTCCACCTGTGTAAATAGAATATCAGCCAGCTCATACTGGTATGTAAATGTGCCATGTATTTTCATATCATTAGAGTCATTTAGGAATCAGGAAATCAACATGTTCAAAGTTAAAGATTGGCTATTAAACAAAAAATAGAGAGGTATACTTTAAAATAAGCTATAATATCTAAAAAAAGATAATTCCTTCAGTAAATTAGCTATAAAGAGAAGACTGCTCATTTCATTAATTGAGGTTTTTTCAATAATGTATTTCAATATGACTCTGCTAATTCAAAGAACAATTGTGTCCATCTTGTCATATTAAGTCATAAAGTCAGGTTTTAAAATGAGTATGATTAAATGTAGATTGAAATTGTTGGGTCTATAATGGGTAAAATGACATATTCTTTCACAGAAACTATTTCATTTTTAAAAGACATTTCATCTTCTCTTGTGTCTGCTGATAATAATGACTTGGCCTAAAGTATCTTATGAAGCACCTGAGTGTTTTTGAGCCCTTCCTTTCCCATACTTCTTCCCACTTTTTGTTTTTTCCAATCTCTTTTCTCATGTTGCCCCTGCAAGGCTCAAAGCATTCACTATAGTACTGAGTGGACTTACTTTCCTCTAAAATAACCCCTTGCTCCATCTCCTTTTCTCACTATCTCTAGAGTAGGTATATAGGGAAATAAAGTTTTCCATGTGAAGTGCCCTTCAAGCTCCTTCATTATATCTTAAAATTTAATAACCTTTAAGGCCAATTCTGAATACAGGAAATGTACACAGCTAAAATGCTCTGTAAACATAAGGTATCTTTGATAATACTAGTTTTCACTAAGGACCTTCATTATAATAAGGCAAATGTAGGAAAACTGTAATGAGGAGAAAGCAAAGGCTTTCTTGAGGCAGTCTTGAATTTGAGCTTAGCTTTGCCCCATACTAATTGGATGATCTGGAAAAAATTAATAAAACTTCCTGGGCTTTAGCATCCTTATCTACAAAATGGAAATAACATCTCTTCTTTCAGGACTGTTGAAAGAACCAAAATTAAATAACATATTTAAAGTATCTGTATTGGCATTGCAATTTTAGTGATAACAGCTAACAACTGAGACAGAAACTTTTATAAAACAGTTTAAGCTTCACAACCACGATATGTGGTAGGTACAATTGTTAGCCCCTTTTTAGAGATGAAGATATGAAGTCACAGAGGATCTAGTTAATTGAACCAAGGCCACACAGCTATTATGTGAGCAATCTAGCATCTGAGTACAAGTACTATCACTCTCTCCAGAGTCTTTGATCTTCAAAACACTGCTATACTGTCATTAATTTTACGGCAACCTTGCCTTGTATTGAAATATTTTAGTATAGTAAATAAATACTAAATATTTTAGTATTTATTGGGTATGTTTAATATTGGGAGTTGAACATAAAAAGAGTAAAGCTAGGTTTGGTCTATGTATGGGAATTTCCTTCTGCATACTCATTTCTATCCTTGGAGAAATAGGAGCTAAGACATTCAAGTTTTAGGTAGCAAGAATGTATTAGCTCAAAATGAAGCACAAAATAAGAGTCAATTTTGTTCTGGTCAACCAAACCCAGAGAGAAGAATGATCTATTTCCACAAATAGATGCTAAACCAATGGTAACTAAACTGTGATTCTTCAGCCTGAGTCTTGTGAGGAAATAGGTCACTAAAAGACACACCTGTCATATTTGAAGCAACAGCCTGGAGAAAGAAGTACTAGTAAGAAGATAGCCTTACTGTGATAGATAAGAGCTGAGGCAGGGAGGAGAAGTACTTAGAAAGTGTGAGCTGTTATCACAGACTGAGGCTGCTATTGGTGATGTTATTTCCACTTCTGGAGGCTAAGGCTCTGAGATCAAATGCTAGCCCTCAGGTTTGCACCAAGATGAGAAAGATGGCACACAGAGGGCTAATCTTTGGTCTAGGGAAAACATTAACTCCATGCCAGTCAAGGAGTAAAATACACAATCTACAGGAATCTTCTATATTGGGTCCGTAATTAGAAATGGCACACCAGGGTGTATGGGGGCAGTCATAGAAGAAAGTGGCACTGTGATATCTGGTACCATTTCATGTATTCCTATCCATGTACCAAATAAATAGCCAGGTGGCTCTCTGTGTATGTGAACATGTATGCTTAGGGCTATTATTTCCTTTTTTTTTTTTTCTAAGTGCTTTTAGAAAAGCATGATTAAATTTTGAAAAAGAATTTTTAAAAATGAACCAAGTTACCAAAGTTAACCCAGAAGACATTCTATAGCAAATATTTAATGCTTCTAGAAGCTCTAAAAGGGTATTAGGTTATTAAAAGAACTATAAGAGCCTTATGTAACAGAATAATACAATATATGGTTGCACAAAATAACCTTGGGAAACTTATTTAATTCTTTCAAGAGTATTAAGGCAACTCATATTCCTATATTCACTCCTTCATTGCTGCATAAATTCTAAAATCCCTTCTTGGCGTTTGTCTTTTAAAATAAAAATATGTATATATGTCTTCCAGTTTACAATAACAATCTTGTGAGTGATAATGCACTCGTTTTGCTTCATATAGCACACCATTTTCTTCTGCTCTCTTTTTGTCATCTCAAAAATGGGCAATATCTGTCTCTGAAGAAAAATACAGCATATGAAGTATGAGCACACTCTCTAAGGATTATCTGACAATGTCTTGTGATAGATTATTCCAAACAATACATATAACTGCTCTTATCCTTCATCATCACATCAAATGCATCATTTATCTAGGGTTTACTTTTCCATGAAGACTAAGTTCCAAAAGAAGGCAATAAACATCACTGCAATTTTGACATGCATTACAAATGTCAGCGGGAAATACGTCACGTGTTAGGCAACAATGGAACGAAGATATGGTATAAATGAAAAATTTAACTAATATATATTGCTTTTACTATTGTTTCATATTTGATAAAGCGTATGTATAATTTAACTTTATCCTGTATCAGCTGAGAAAGCAATAATATCCTTAGGGATTACTATAAATGCAATATCATTTGTTAATATGCTTTAGGAGCAGGAAGAAAACTACATATTAGTAGTTGCCCTACTTCATTCTTTTGAATGTGAAAATCTCACCTAGAGACCAAGTTACTGCAGTAGTGGAAATAAAATGTGTCCTTAATATGACTTGTTCACAGTGATCTCGTACATTATTAAATGATCATTTTGACGTTGAACATGTTTTAAATCACACTTTCAGTTCAAAACCTATAATCTAATGTACCAAACCACAAGGTAGTCCATATAACAATAAGCAGTAACAATTAGCATATACATAATGTAAATGGTTACTAGTGAACTAGGAATTTATCCAAAGGATACAGGAGTGCTGATTCAAAAGGGCACAAGTACCCCAATGATTATAGCAGTGCTTTCAACAATAGCCAAATCATGGAAAGAGCCTAAATGTCCATCAACTGATGAATGGATAGAGAAGATGTGGTTTTATATACAATGGAATACTACTTGGCAATGAGAAAGAATGAAATCATGCCATTTGCAGCAACGTGGATGGAACTGGAAGTTATTGTGCTGAGTGAAATAAGTCAGAGAAAGACAGATATTCTGTTAAGTTTCTCAAGTTCCACATGTATATTTTCACTCATATGTGGAACTTGAGAAACTTAACAGAAAACCATGGGGGAAGGAAAGGGGAAAAAATAGGTACAGAGAGGGAGGGAGGCAAACCATAAGAGACTTTTATATACAGAGAACAAACTGAGCGTTAATTGGCAGGTGGGAAGAGGGGAAAATGGGTGATGGGCATTGAGGAGGGCACTTGCTGGGATGAGCACTAGGTGTTGTATGTATGCAATGAACTATGGGAATCTACCCCCAAAACCAAAAGCACACTTTACACACTGTATGTTAGCCAATTGGACAATAAATTATATTTAAAAAAATAGCCATGAGTGGCTTTAATGCACAATTATTTTAAAGGGAAAAACAATATTCATTCTAAAAAAATGTGCACCTTTTAAATGTTATCGGACCTCATTGTTTCTTGAAGACCCGCCAGGTCACAAGCGCCATACAAATATTATAAAATTCAGAATATGATCCTTTTTTATAAATACCTTCCTTCTTGCCCTTATTTTTATTTGGCCTCAATTTGTGCTACTAAAATAATCTTCTAAGTAAGAGCATATTAGGGAGAAAAATGGTGGTAGAATGGGAAGGGCAATGGATAAAATATTTAATATAAAGAAAAATAAAAGGTATAATTCCACAGAGATAAAGAAAACAAAATGGAGAATTGAGAACAAGAAAGACTGATTGAAAAATACTGAGACAGGAAGCAAATAAAGGGAACTTCAGCCTAGAGTTCTCACGGAGGGGGTACAGTTCAAAGAGAATTACCTTGATCTACATATCCACAGAGAGACTGGGACTAGGAAAAAGCAAGCAAGCTTTAGAATAGCAGTGAGAAAAGGGGCTAAAAATATAGAGCTCACTGTTCTACACAGAACAATTAGCTCCCCTTTACTCCCATTTCTCATCTCTATTCCTACCCCTACCATACTATTACTGCATCATAGAATGATCAGGAGCTAGGTAATTAGATCTTGAGGGGAAAAATGTTCTTTTCTAAAGAACTGATCAAAATGCTGGAAAAACTAAGAACTAAGTCAATCAATAATTAGTATAATTAATATAGATGTTGGTATCCCAAAGCAAAGCCCCCTGAATTCTGTCATTTAAAAGCCCTAGAGCAATGATCAGCTGCTCACCCATGCATCCTATATCGTTTGCCAGTGGACAAACCCAACTAATCCACCAAGAGATCCGGCTGAGGTTTTATATTGAATCATTCTTAAAAGAAAACATACAATCAATAAACAGAAGCCACTTAAGAAGAGAATCCTGCACCATTACAGAAGGCAAAACATATTTAAAAAATAATAGCAAGATTCCAGATAAAAAAGTAGTGCCAGGGTCAAAAGATATTACCAAAAAATCTAATTATTGCACTCATTAAGAATACATTGCATTCATTAATATCAAGTAAGCAAGAATAAGAGGTCATGGAAAAAATTCCAAAATAAGAAAGAACTACCTGAAATAAAATGCCTCATTCTCAAAATAAAAATTTTCAGTAGAAACTAAGATGTGAAATACAAAATAACATATAAGTGAAACAGAGGATTAATACACAGGAAGACTAAAAAACAACTAAGAGTTCCAACAAAAGAGAACAGATAAAAATATAAAAAGTATTTGTCAGACAAATGAATCTACAAAGTCGAATTGCCCTCCTAAGTGAAAAATAAGTTGACTTAAAAAGGGAAAACAAAAACCCTAGCATCTAGACCTATAGTAAAATTTCTGAAAACCACAAGTCACAAAAGAAAAGAGGATTAGATTCGTTTCAGACTCACTATTAGCATCATTGGATGGTAGAACACAGCAGATAAATTCATTCAAAATTCTTTGCCAAAATTTTTCAGTCTGGAATTTCATCTTTGGCCAAAATTTAGATTAGCAAAAATTGCATATTTTCTTACAAAGTTAAGAAAGTACATTAGCAAAATGCAAATGAACCCCAGTAAAAAGGAAACAAAATATCCACCCAAGAAAGCACCAAATGGAAATATCAGGATGATATCTGAACAGCAGACCTAGGGAGTAACCACTCCTGACAGAACTGGAAGGAAGAAGATCTCCAAGAAAATGCTAAAGCCAGACGGTGTGAAGAGTAGATTTCATAAACAAATAATGATATGACTGAGAGTTTGCAAAAACTTTAGGACACAAGAAAAGGAACAGAATAAGAGGAAATACAAAGGCAAAGAGAAACTTTTAAAAAATGAAAATCTGCACTGGAAATTCAGCATCCAAATATAAATCAATCGTTATTAGAACAGAAAATCAGTGGGCTTCAAAAGAAAAACGTAATATACTCCAGGTACTAGACATAAAAATTAGAAGTATGGAAAATAAGTATACATTTCTTCTTTCTACAGGAAACTATAAAGGTAATTACAGCTTTAAGTTGAAAAATCTATACAAAAAAAAAAAAAAGCATGCTACAAATATGAAGAAAACTAATATCTGGCTTAATTTTGAGTATTCACTGGGGTGTGAAAACAGTACACTATATATGTGGACATTCTATTTTGAGTATCCCAAAGATCTGAAATGAAAGGAAAAAAATTTATTGTCAGAACTACTTGGCTCCATAAAAAAATATATATATATATATACATATACATATATATATATATGTATATGTATATATATATATAATGACAGCAATAGAAGAGTTCGCTACTGTTCAATTTTTAGAAACAACCTAGAGACAGAGAACAAAAGATATAAAAATTGGTTGCAGATTAGAATGTAAATGTTATCAATCTTGAAAAAATAGAAAATCACTGCTAACAGATGTTAGGAAATGGAAGGGAGAATGAGAGGTAAAAGAATGGAGAGGAGCTGTAATAGTGTGATCTTACAAAGGAAAGACACAAGAAATACTATAGTTGCATGAATACAAAGATTCAAGTATGTCAGCTGTTATTAAGCATTTTATTCCATTTATAAGGAAAAATAGAGTGATATAACTATATCAAGAGAAGAACAAGAAGGTTAAAATAGTAAGTGATCTAAATTTTCAAACAACATAGTAGAAGTCAAGTAATTAATAATATCTGAAGTTGGTAAGTCAAAAAAAAAACCACTAAATTGGAAGGAAAGATCATTGATTTAAATAAGAATCAAGGATACACTTTTTCATATGAAAACACAATAAGTGAAAAAGGTGTTTCCAAATTAGGCAGAATATGGTCCCATTTTTGCAAAACCAAAATAAGCAATGCATATGTTAACTGTGCATTAACAATCGTGTACTTTTAACACATATATTGCCACCTAAATAAAGAGTGAACTATTTGCTCAAATGATAATAATAACTACCTCAGAGTTTCATCACACAAAGATCTGCCCCTAATGCATTTTGAGAATCTGTGTAAATAGCAGTGTATGGCTCACAGACAATTCATGTGTGTGTGACAGAATCAGGCTATATTCAAAGTCTTCTACAGACTAGAATGTTGGAAATATAACTTATTTAGATTCCTAGGAGAACTTAAAATCTTTCCCATACTCTACCCCACCCCACCACCCTACTCCCCCACTGAGTAAGGGGCTTCTGGTGCTTCTGTTTTCTGGCAACTTCAGGCCAGTAAACTCACTACACATGGTGTCCTGCACATCCAGGTGACCACTCAAGATGTTTGACCCTTCTGGCTTTCTACTCTCTTGTCTCTTCATCTCATCTTCATGCTCTTACATGTTTGATCAAACCTTTCCATTGCATGCTCAAGTCATTCATATTCTGTGGTTAACACACTCCTCTGTTCTCAACATGTTCACAAAGTACTATCTTTAGCTTAATGGGAACCAGTTTCCATCCCACAGGCCCTCGTCTCTCATTGCAGTGGAGGGTCTTCATTTCCTCATACCACAAAAATTAAATTTCCAATGAGAGTAGATAAAATAATAAAGTAACTGCATGTAGTTTATAAACCTATTCTTCCACTACAAAGTTTCCACTATCTGATTCATGAGAAGAAGTAAAAAAATAATTTTTGGAAAATAGAAAACTACTGAAAAATGTGAGAAAATGGCAGTAGGTAGGAACAGGGATACCAAGGAAGAGGAAGAATCTTGGTTTTGAGGATTTTACATGACAGATCAAATGGTTTTTATACTCAGGAAGATAAATAATTTTATCTATTTGATTCTAAACTGCCAACTTTGGCATGTAAATACAAATATATATATACTAATATATACTAATATATATACTAATATATACTAGTATACAATATATACTAATACTACATTATATACAAAATAGACTAATCCACTATTCTTTTGCCATTAGTTGAAAGAAGTTGAACTTAAGGCAAGCTCCCTTTTCATGACCTATAATTTTATTTCACATTGTGCCTCTTCTTGTTATCCAAATCTAAAGTTCTTTTTTCATATTACTTCAACTCTTAGAGACTTTATACTAAGTAAATGTACTTCCCAAACTCATCTTTTTTTTTCTCCACTTATCCTTTCTAGGATAACTCTAATTAAAAGCTAATATTATCCATGGGATATAAAATATTTTAGTTCCAAATAAAGCACTTAAATTTGTTAAGATTTTCCTTCATAGATTAAAAATAGATAACCACTTACTTGTATTCTCTCAAAAGATATCAAATGGGAATCATAATTGCTAAATTAAATATTGGGCTTTTGACTTCAGCAATATATAACTAAATATTCTGAAGAATATTTCTACTAAAAAACTAAAAACTAAGTTAAAAAATACACACACACACACACACACACACAATATATACACATGTTAAGATGGGTTGCTAGGATGACAAATACCAAAACCAGAACTGCAATCCTGAGACTAAGCTTGAGGTCCACCATACTATAGAGAATCAGAATCTTAGGGACATTTAAAGAAAGAAAAGAAATACAAACAAGTACAAGCAACAACGAACTAGCAATAATTATCAAGAATAGTCTTAAAAAAACCAATGTTTTGGTTTACTTTTGGTTTACTGTTTACTTTTATAAGTAAAAGGCAAACTGTTTACATATAAAAACATAAGGATAGAATTTAAAAGAAATTCAACATATATAGAGAACTAGAAGAATGAAGAAATTTCTGAGAATGCAGCACAGGAAGACACAAATACAAAATGTGTAAAAAAGCAGTTAAGAAATATAGAAGATAGAGTGAGACAGTATAACCTATATCTAATTGTATCCCTAGATAGAACGAATTTTTAAAAATGGAGGAAAAGTAATATTTACTGCAATAATGAGTGGGATATTTAAGATATGACAAATGATATGTTACCCAAATACAGGAATCATAATATATTCCATGGAAAATGAAATAATATTATACCTATTATGAACAAAGAAGACAAAGATGAAATAAATATCTTAAATGTAAAGCAAAAATAAAATAAAATAAAAATACAGATTTTTATCTCAAAGAGATTGAGATCATACCATGCACACTTTCTGACCATAATGCTATGAAACTTGAAAAAAAATTTGGAGAAACCACAAATATATGGAGGTCAAACAACATGCTACTAAACAATGAATGGGTCAGCCAGGCAATCAATTAATTAAAAAAAAAAAATACATGGAAAGAAATTAAAATGAACACACAATGGTCCAAAACCTTTGAAATACAGCAAAAGCAGTCCTAAGAGGGAAATTTATAGCAATACAGGCCTACCTTAAGAAACAAGAACAATCTCAAATAATCAACATAACCTCATACCTAAAAGAGCTAGAAAAAGAACAACAAACAAAGCCTAAAGCCAGCAGAAGAAGAGAGCTAATAAAGATTAAAGCAGAAATAAATGATACAGAAGCTAAAAAGATAAAATAAAATAAAACAGACGGATGAAACCAGGAGCTGGTTCTTTTGAAAAATTAATAAAATTGATAAACCTTAGCCAGACTTATCAAAAAGAAAAGAGAAGGGGCCAAAACAAATAAAGTCATAAAAGAGAGAGGAGAAATATCAATTGACACCATAGAAATATAAACAATTATTGAAAATATTATGAAAAACTACCAACAAATTGGATAACTTGAAAGAAATGGATAAAGCCCTACAAACATAAAAACATACCAAAACTGAAACAAGAAGGAACAGAAAACTTGAACAGATAGATAACCAGCAATGAAATTGAATCAGTAATCAAAATTCTCCCAACAAGTGAAAGTCCAGGGCCAGATGACTTCACAGAGAAATTCAAACATTTAAAGAAGAGTTAATACCTATTCTTTTCAAACTATTGCAAAAAAAAAAATAATAATAATGGAAGGAAAACTTCCAAATTAATTATATGAGGCCAGCATTATCTCGATACCAAAACCAGATAAAGACCCCACTAAAAAAAAGGGAACAAGCCAATATTCCCAATAAACATAGATGCAAAAAAATCCCAATAAAATAAGCAAACCAAATCCAACAGCACATTAAAAGATTCATTCACCAGGACCAAGAGAGATTTATTCTTGAGCTATAGGGGTGGTTTAATATTCACAAATTAATGAACATGATACACCACATTAATAAATAAAGGATAAGAGCCATATGATGCTTTCAATATACACAGAAAAAGCATTTGACCAAGTACCACATCCATTCATGATAGAAACCCTCACAGAGTAGGTTTAGAAGGTACATACTTCAACATAATAAAGATCATATATGAAAAACTCACAGCTAATGTCTTCTTTAGTGGGGAAAAACTAAGAGCTTTTCCTCTATGGTCAGGAAAAAGACAGGGATGTCCACTCTGACAGTTATTTAACATAGCTCTGTAAGTCCCAGCCACAAAAATCAGACAAGAAAAAGAAATAAAATAGACATCCAAAAGAGCAAGGAAGAAGGAAAACTTTCACTATTTGCAGATGACATGATACTCTATATAGAAAATCTGAAAGACTCCAGCAAAAACTTCTAGGACTGATAAACAAATTCAGTAAAGTCTCAGAATACAAAACCAACATACAGAAATCTGTTGCATTTCTATACACCATTAATGAAGAATCAGAAAGAGAAATCAAGGAATCAATCTCTTTTACAGTTGCACCAAAAAATATAAGATACCTAGGAATAAACCTAACCAAAGAGGTAAAAGATCTGTACTCTGAAAACTATAAAACTCTGATGAAAGAAACTGAAGATGACTAAAGAAATGGAAAGATATTCCATCCTTACAGTTTGGAAGAACAAATATTGTTAAAGTATTTGTATTACACAAAGCAATCTACACATTTAATACAATTCTTATCAAAATACCAACAGCATTTTTCACAGAAGTATAATAGATAATCCTAAAATTTCATAGAACCACAAAAGGCCTCTAATAGCCAAAACAACCATGAAAAAGAAAAGCAAAGCTGGAGCTATCACAATTCTGGACTTCAAGTTATATTACAAAGCTATAGTGATCAAGACAGTATGGTACTGGCACAAAAATAGACAGATCAATGGAACAGAATAGAAAACCCAGAAATGAATCTCACAATTGTATTACTAGGTATTTACCCAAAGAATACAAAATATACAAGTTCAAAGGGATACACACACCCCAATGTATATAGCAGCGTTATCAACAACAGTCAAATTATAGAGAGTCCAAATGTCCGTTGACTGATGAATGGATAAGAAGACGTGGTATATATATATATAATGGAATATTACTCATCCATAAAAAATAATGAAATCTTGCCATTTGCAGTGACATGGATGGAGCTAAAGAGTATTATCCTAAGCAAAGTAAGTCAGAGAAAGACAAATACTGTATGATTTCAGTCATATGTGAGATTTAAGAACAAATCAAATGATCATAGGGGAAAAAGAGACCGAGAGAAAAAAACAAGAAACAGACTCTTAACTAATAGAGAACAAAATGATGGTTACCAGAGGGGAGGTGGGTGGGGAGATGGGTGAAATGAGTGATGGGGATTAAGGAATGCATTTGTGATGAGTACTGGGTGTTGTATAGAAGTGATGAATCACTAAATTCTACACCTGAAACTAATATTACATGAACTGGAATTTAAATTAAAAATAATAGTGATTAATTCTTTAATTAATTGAAAATATTCCCCAAATGATTTAATTATACTAAAATTATTATTAAAAACATTGAGTAAAAAGAGAAATTGAAGGCCAGTTTTATTCATAAAATAGAAGCATCTTTTAAAAATAGTGAATTAAATCCAGTGATATATAAATCAGAAAACAGATAATGAATAAATTTAGTTTTATTCCAAGGATGAAAGAGAATGTTTACATTAGAAAATCTATAATGTCACTTATTACATTAAAGTAATAAGGGAGAAAATAATTTCAAAATCAGAAAATTCAATATTCATTCATGATAAAATTAAACACTTGAACATGATAAAAAAATTCACAATTCATTTATTTTTACCAAAATCAACACTAACGCATGTTAAAGCACAAATAAACAAGCTTAGCAAACATGAAAATAAAGGTAACTTTTTTATACTGACAAAGAATATCTATCAAAGACTTAAAATAACTATCATTGCTCATGTTAAAATATCAGATTTGTTCCCTTTAAAATCCAGAATAGAATAAGAATGCCCACTCCAACCACCTTTACTCAACAACTTTCTAGAGGTCCTAGAAAATGCACACAGATAATAAATGTAAATAAAATTTTCCAGGCTTGGAAAAGGAAAATTACAACTATCATTACTCATAGATGATATCATTATAAGCAATAATTTTTTTTTTTTTTTAAAGAGAAATTTGAAAGGGAGAGTTTAGAAAGGTCACTATATTTAAGTTCAACTTAGAGTAATCAATTTTAGGTCTATAGCATGCCTAACAGCAACTAACATTGTTTTTCATTTTTACAAGTGAAATATTTATGGTATTTGTGAATGAAATATTCATGATAATGAAATCAAATACAAATATTTATAGATATTATTGCCAATCATGATTTTATACTGGGAATATATCAGTAAATAAAACAGATAAATACCCCTGCTTGCATGGAGCTTACATTCTAGTGGGGAAGAGGTACAATTAACAAGTTAATAATAAGTAAAACACAGATATGTAAGAGAAAGATATGTAAGACATGTACAGGGAAGGGGGAAGCAGAAAGAGACCAAGAAAGGATAATGGAATGAGGAAGCGCAGCATTAAAATTCAGATTGGTAACATTTAGATTGGGTGGGTATAGACAGTCTCTTTACAAGGATATATCTAATTAAAGCTCTAAAGGAAGTAAGAGGAAGAGCCACTTGGATTTCTGAAGGAAGACTGTGGGCAGAAGGAACCTCAAGTAAAAAGCTTAGAAACAGGGGCATGCCTAGAGTGTTCTCTAAATAGGTAGGTGGACAGTATGGCCACAATTGAGTAAAAAATAGGAAAGTAGCAGGAAATGAGGTCAGAGAGATAAAACAAGGCCACATCAAGTGAAGCATCAAGTGCCATAACAACTTCACTTAAAATAGAAAGCCACTAGGGGCACTTGGGTGGCACAGTCGGTTATGTATCTGGCTCTTGGTTTCAGCTCAGGTCATGATCTCATGGTTTGTGAGTTGGAACCCCACATCCGACTCTGCGCTGGCAGTGCAGAGCCTGCTTAAGATTCTCTCTTCCTCTTTCTCTGCCCCTCATTCATATTCTCTCTCTCTCTCTTTCAAAAATAAAAAACTTAAAAAAATAGAAATTCACTAAAAAATTTTAAGCAGATAAATGCTATGGAAAGACTTCTGTTGTTGTTTCATTATTTTAAAAACATTTTATATTTATTAATTTTGAGAGAAACAGAGACAGAGTGCGAGCTGGGGAGGGGCAGAGAGAAAGGGAGACACAGAATCCGAAGCAGGCTCCAGGTTCTGAGCTGTCAGCACAGGGCCTGATGTGGGACTCGAACTCACTCACTGAGATCATGACCTGAGCCAAAGTTGAATACCCAACCGACTGAGCCACCCAGGTGCCCCAGAAAGACTTATGATTTAAGAGAATCACTTTGGCTTCTGTGTTCAAAGAAGACTGAAAGAAAACAAAGACAAAGCAGAGTGACCAGTTAGGACACTATTGTAATAGTTCAAACTAGAGGTGACGAAAACAAAAACAAAAACAAAATAACAGAGGGCAACAGTGTTAGTGGAAAGGAAAGTTGGAACTTTCCTCCTAAGTAACTAGAAGAATGGAGTTCCCAGTAATTATGATGGAGAAAACTCCAAAAGATAGGGCTTGAGAGGGGAATTAATATCTAATTGCATGTGTCGAGTATGCATTTGGATATATAAAACAAGAGTTCAGAAACAGATCTCAGTGTAAGATGTGTATTAAGGAGTTGTTAACACATAAGTAATTTAAAACCATGAGACTGGATGAGATCACCTAGAGAGTCATGGCAACAAATGGAAGAGGCCCAGAACTGAAGTCTGGAACACCTCAACATGCAGGGATTGGGAAGATGAGGTTCAAACAGCAAAAGAAATTAAAAATTGTGGCAGCTCTTGCCAATATCAAGGCCTAGGAAATAACCATAAAGTGAGTGACTGAGAACAGAATAGGATCCCTAAAGGAGAGGCTATCAAGGAACTGAAAGTCCAGAGTCATGAAGAATTCTAGCAGGTATCATTCTTAAGAAAGTAACAATGTCACAGGGATTTAATTTACAAAAAAAAAACAAAAAAAAACAAAAAAAAACCTGAGAAGAAGTGCCTTATTAAAAAGTTATAGTGAGTAGGATAATCTGATGATATGAGAGTTAAGACAGAGTATTTTCATGAAGGAAGGAGAGGAAAGGGACTGAAAGCAGAAATGAGAAGCATAAGGGACACTTATCTTACCTCCAGGTCCAATGTTATAGTTGAGTGGAGAATAGAGAAAAGTTCCCCTTTAGAAGTGCTGCAGGCCAGGGTGAGCTGGAGCTGGCTCATATTAGCTCATGATTGTTGACTGTGGACATAACTTCCCAGCTACACATTTGGTAAATTATGATGGTAGATGAATGGCTTTGATGTATTTATAGCACAGAAACTGGAAAACACTACAAATCAAGGTGTTTCTTCTTCCAAAGAGATGATTGTTATATTTACCAGTAACCACTGTCTGCAGGAAAATTATAACTAGGGAAAAGCTAAATTCCCATTAGCACAGAAGGGGAAGGTAACATTCACAGTAGAAGTTAAAAATACAGAGGATTTTGCTGACCAGTTATCTTGAGTTGCAAACAGTACAGAGAAAAAGTTTCAGAGTCAGGAAAAGTAAGGAGAGATTGGATCAGAGAAAGTGATATAAGGAACTTTAGGGAGAATTAGTATTCTGGAGTAAATGACCTGGGAGTCCTGAGCTCCTCATAAAGACTAAAAAGCACACGGTTACAGAAAGAGAGGATTAGAAAAGAGCAGGACAGAAACATGTGTTGCTCAGAATCTCTCATTTGGCTCCTGCTGACAAAACCATGTCCTGTATATGAGTGGTCTTATACTATGTGCTTGGGTACTCTGTTGTCTCCTGCCAATGGTGTCCAGCAGAGGTGTGGTCTTACTCCAAGTTTGAGTGTTCTCTCTCCACTCCCGCTGATGGAAGAGGTATGGAGTCTGACAGAGTGTTGATCCTGCACTGAGCTCACAGGCTCCTTCTTGATTTCTGTTGAAGGAGGCCTCAAAGTCGACAAAGGGACAGGTTATTTATTTTAACTACTTGAAAATATTTATAATAGCATAAAATCATAAGGCATTTAGAATTACATTTAACAAAAACATGTACATGATCTGAATGAAGAAAGTCTAAAAATGTTATTGAAAGACATTAAAGAAAATATAAATATTTGGGCAGATAAACCACATTCATTCAGGCTTCAAAACACTCAGTATGTTAAAATTGGCAATTATCACTACAATGATCTATAAAACCTAAGCTATCTCAATAAAAGTTCCTAGAAATTTTATTTTAGAAATTTAGGAAGATTGTTTTAAAATGTATAGAGAATTATAGAATAAGTAAAACTCTTCTAAATAATATAAATAAGATTCAGAAAACTTCCATAAGACATAACCAAACTTATTAAAAACTATAATAATTAATGGGGCACCTAGGTGACTCAGTCGGTTAAGTATCCAACTCTTGATTTTGGCTCAGGGCATGATCTCATGGTTTGTGAGACTGAGCCCCGTGTCAGGCTCTGTGCTGACAGCACAGAACCAGCTTGGGATTTTCTCTCTCTTGCTCTCTCTCTGCCCCTCACCCATGCATACTCTGTCTCTCAAAATAAATTTTTTTAATTATAATAATTAAAGTATGGTGCTACCACAGGATAAACAAACTCACCAATGAAACATAATATAAAGCAAAGTCACATATTATCTAGAAATCCACAGAAACTAGTTAAATGGCAGAGCTGATACCACAACCCATTGTGGGGGAAAAAAAATAATAAATTGTGCTAGGACAAACAAATATCTTAATAAAACCAAGAAAAATTAGATTCCTATTACATTCCACATTTTTAAAAATCTGATTTCAAGGTAACTAAATATATTAAATTGGGAAGCAAAATTGTATGAAGAGATGTCCAGTCCAGATTAGACATGTAGATTCATCTCTTTTCTTGTTTTCCCTTGCTAAGTACAACTATAAACCCTAAAATAATGCAAGACACAACCAAAGTAGCACTCTGAAGAGTGGAAATAAGAATATAAACTGCTTAGAGATGCCAGGATTGGAGAAATAGTGCAGCAGCAGAATATTTTACTATCTCCTACACAAAGAAACAAGATGCCACAGATCTAACCCTAACCTATCGATAAAAGGTAATGTGTTCTCTGATCATAATCAAATCAAACTAGAAATCAATAGCAAAAAGATAAAAGGAAAATCTCTTAAACACATAGAAACTACAGAGCACACTTATAAATAATCCATGGGTCACAAAGGAAGTCTCAAAAGAAATAAAAAGAAAAATATATAGAATTGAATCAATATGAAAATAAAACATATCAAAATGCACGATGCAGCTAAGGCAGGCTGAGAGGGAAATTTATAGCACCATATGCTTACATTACAGAAAAAGAAATGTCTTGACTCAATAATCTAAGTTTCTACCTCAAGAAAGTAGAAAAGGAAGAGCCTTAAGAAACTCAAAACTAGAAAAAGAATAAAGGAAATACTGAATATGATAGCAGAAATCAATGAAATTGACATAGGAAGATACTTCAGAAAATCATGAAATAAAAAGCTAGTTCCTTTTTTTAAAAATGGCAGTAAAACTGATAAAGCTCTATCGACCAAACTGACAAAAATAAAAAGGGAGAAGACACAAATAACAAATATCAAGAATGGAACAAAGAATATCACTACAGATCCTGCAGTCATTAAAAACAGAATAAGGGAATACTATAAACAACTTTATGCATAGTCATAAATTTAACAGTTTATAAAGGACCAACAATTAAATAAACTGAATAGCCCTAAACTATTAAAGAAATTGAATTTATAATTAAAAATCTCCCAAAAAAGAAATCCCCAGGCCCACAGTGTTTCACTAGAGAATTCTGCCAAATATTTTTGAAAGAATTAGCAACTACTCAGCAATAAAAGAAAGGGAAAACAATTGATCCATGCAACAGCTTGGATGAATCTCAAGGGAATTATGCTAAGTGTAAAAATCAACCCCCAAATGTTAAATGTCATAATACATTTAAATAACAACCTTGAAGTGACAAAATTATAGTAATGGAGAACAAATTGTTAGTTGTCAAGGGTTGAGAACTGGGAGGGGGTAGGATGGATGGAAATAGGAATGATTATAAAAGGGCAACACCAAGAAGCTTTGTGGTGATGAAATTTCCCACACTTTGTTTGTATCAATGTGAATATCCAGATTGTGATATTGTACTTTGTTTTTTCAAGACGTTACCATTGGGAGAAAGCAGATAAAGAGTGAACAAGATCTCTTTATTATTTCTAACAAGTGTACACAAATTATAACTATCTCAAAATAGAAAGGTTAGCCTAAAAAAATTACAGAGATATTAGTGGAACACAGTAAAATTTAAACATATTCTGTAGATTAAATAATAGAATGGCATAAATTTTGATTTGATTTAAATAATTATATCGCATTAATGTAAGAGAGTGTCTATGTCTAATGTTGTAGACTCTAAGCTAAAGTTCTCTTTTGGCCAGCAAAAGAGCGGATGCAGGATTAAAGCCAGAGCTGGCTAATATCCAGGAAAAGACAAGAGCCCAGAATAAGGGTCCTTGCCCCATTTTTATTAGGCTCAGAAGGCTTACAAACATGGCGATGGACGTGCACAAAGGGATAATGAATCTTTGAACATTAATTTGTGGACGTGAGGGAAAGGGGGTCTTGAAGATATTTGGGGTTAGGAGTTTGGGATAATACAAAACAAAATCTGGGCGCCGGCAGTCCCAAGGAAGGTTGTTTACAGCAGACAGGAGGCAGCACCTCCGTTTACCTTAGCTAGCCTAGAGAATGAGACAGGGGAAATAACCTCAGGGTTGACAAGGCACCTTTACTTTTGTTAATCTTCTCCACTTCAGGCTGCATGGTCTGCAGCACAGCGGTCCATAGTCCAATTCACCAATTTACTTAACCTGGCCCTATTCTCCTATGAAAGCAGCTTTCTGCTATAGTATTAAATTTGGGTGCTTTCACCCTGAATATCTAATCTTTTTATTCCTATGTATTGGGCACCTTTGCACCATTTCTATTCCAAGCCTTTGCCTCTCTTTCTATTTTGGGGGGCTCTGCACCCCCTCCCTATTTTGGGGTGCCTTTGCACCTCCCTACTCCTGGCACCTTTGTTCCTCCCTATTCTCGGGGTGGCTTTACACCGCCCTATTCTTGGTGTGCCAATGTGGTTTACCCAAACTCGGGTGTGAGCATTTTATGACTTTGTATTTCTTTATGCCTTGACAACCCATTGGTATAAGCCCCGGGCGATTCCTAAGCTTATCCCCCACAGTTTAGAAATTATGCTATAAAATATTTGGTAAAGGGAAAAATAAATAATATACAAAAATATACAAGCAAAGCATTCTGACCTTGGAACAGGAAAGGATCTCTTGAACAACTGTCAATAAGTTTTCCATAAAAGAAAGTATTAATAAAATTGACTACATTAAAATAAAAAACTTTTTGGCATCTTTTTAAAATAAAAATTGTACATATTTAAGGAATAAAGCATGACAAAACTGAAGAACTATTCACTAAAAGACACTATAAAGAAATAAATGTAAGTCATCATCTGGGACAAGATATCTTCATTGAGATGACTGATAAGGAATTATTATCTAAGACATATTGCAAATATACTTAAGATAAACAACCTAATTGAAGAGCAGACATAATTTATGAACTGACATTTCACAGAAGCTAGTGTATGGATCGCCCATAAACAAAAGAGAAGATATTCAATTTAATTATTAATTAGAATAATTAAGACCCAATAGGTAACATATTTTACTAGTTAGATTGGGAAAAATTTAAGAACATTGGCAGTATCAAGTGCTGGAAAGAAAAGAGTAATAGAAACTCTGTGTTTGGGTTTGTAAACATATTCAAACTAATTTGAAAAAGAATATAACACTATCTAATAATATCCTCATGCCCAATGACAAAAATCCCACTCCTATATTAGTATCTTACAGAAAATCTTTCACATGAGCACTTGGAAATATATAAGAATATTTGTGGAAACATTGATTATTAGACCAAGACTTTGGAAAAAATTGAATATGAGTTAATAATAGGACATAAAAGTAAATATTGTGAAATGAACTATTAGTCACATATGGCAACAAACTCCAAAAGAAAAGTCCAGGTGCAGAAGACTCGTACATAGTGTGTAATTTGCATTTATGTTATTTATATATTTGAAGTATATATTTACATATTATATTCAAATATACACATAAAATATTTAAATATAGTAAATATTACTTGACAAGACTTATTTTTTAAATTGTGGTATGTTTAATCAACATATATGAATGGAAATTCACAATTTTTAATAAAATGTTTCTTTTAAATACAGAAAATGTAGATATTGACTAAAGTTTTCAAAATGTTGTAAAATCCTGAGCATTTTTTCATTGCAATCTCATTTTTGTATTTTCTAAATGATCCATGCTTATGCATAATTCAAAATAAACAGCATAGTTTAAAACCCGAGAATAATTAGTATTTTTTAATTGCTTTTATTCTGATTCATATTTACTTCTTTTTATATAAACAGCATATATTTAGTGTAATAATGTACGTATTTCCATTTATTTGATTTTCTACTCAGAACAGAATTATAAACAAGTTGTCTTAATCCTTATGTATTTAACATAGCACAATATTATGAATAAATATTTTGATTAATATATTTCCTCAGGGATTTTTAATGAATTATTTCAACTGTTGAAGACATTCAACATTATTATCAAATTATAGGCATTAAAATTCCCATTTGCACATGGTTAATACCTTCCAATTTTCAAACTCTAAAGAAAATGCAAAACTAATTTTCTTTTTTAGCAACTTATGTCTGGTAAAGAAACCGATTTAATATCCTAATGTAAGATTCACAATTACTGGCAAAACGTCAACCAGATCTTTGATTAATGCTAGAGTTATAATGATGCTTTAAGCAAAAAAAAATGACTACTGTGTAACAATATTCAAGAATACTATACAAAATGCAAAAACTTGCTCTAATAAATTCAAAGTCTCCCTATGTAAGTACATCCAACTGCTCTTGAAATGCACCATTAGCATGCCCAGCGTGGCATAACACAAGATAATATACACTGTTATATCAGAGCTGAAGAAACCCTTTCTCTCCTTTTCACATTTTATCATTATATTTAAACTATAATCATTGGCAGGTGTCATGACAACGATATGAATTAAGATCATTTTTTGATTAAGTGAATCAAAATATAGAATAGACCAGAAAGAAGTTGAAGTTGTGTAAAATTTTTATGGTCATACCAGCACTTTCAAATATGTAACAGGGAATATGCAAACAACAGAACATCAGAATTAGCCATCATTGTGCTCTAATTTCCATACCTCTGTTTTTATACAATCTGAATTGGGGAAACCACACTGATAATCATAGAAAGTCACTGCAAAATGATTCAAGTTTTTATATGATGAAATAACAAAAAATGCTTAAAAGGAATGAATCTGGAAGTCTTTAACAGACTTCTATTCACTGTTACCATTATCATATCTAACATAAGAGAATAAAATAGTATTAATAATTATTATTTATCTCCTAGTAAATAACCTTTTCCAATGAAACACTATATTTTTATAAATATCAATTCTGCAAAAGGTACAGTGATAGATATATTACACATATTATTTAATTGAATCATCACAAAAACCCTTTGATGCACACATTATTCTTTCCAGTTTATGGAGATGGAAGCATAGAAGTTAAGTAATTTGCCCAGGTTTGTACAAGTAATAAGGGGGAGACCTGAATTAGAGACACAGGTTGGGCTTTAAAATAATTCATACTCTGCCAAAGTACATTCTACAGTGTGTTAACAGATGCCATACTGAAGGAAAAAGGATTACAATAGTTAACTTATGCAAGTATAGTTATAAAAGTACTAAACTAAGGCTAAAAAATTAATTTTTTGCTCCCTTAACAAAAGATATCTATATCTATATATATAGATATATAGATATATAATTTCTGAAGATGTAAAAGAAGTTAAGATAATTAGGAAAATATGAAAACTCATCCATAGCTTATGAGAAAGTAGTTTAATAGCTATATTGGTAGTATAAGCTAAGTTATGGAAAGCCATTCTTAGATAGCATATATTATTGGTTAATAAACGTATAAAATCAAACAATTAGCTAAACAAAATACATCAGAGAAAGACAATTACTATATGATTTCACTCATAAGTGGAATTTAAGAAACAAGTCAGATGAACATAAGGGAAAGGGGAAAAAAAAGAAAGAGGGAAACAAAACAAAGAGACTCTTTTTTTTAATTTTGTTAATGTTTATTTATTTTTGAGACAATGCGAGAGACAGGAACAAGTTAGTAGTTTCTTACTTTCTTAATTTTCTCCCATTTTCTTGAAATACTTTCAATGGTATTGTTTTTTGTTTTACTTTGTATTTCATTTTTCCTGCATGATCACTGAGTACATAGGTCAGGACACAAGATAAGTGATAGGTTTTTAATACATAGGAATTGTAATATATAAAAACTTTAATTGGAAGCTTTAAATTTAACTCTTCAGGAAGTCATTAAAACAACAGATTTGAACTTTATTGGATGCCATATAATTCGTTTTCCCCTCCACAATGAAAAATAAATTCTACACATAAATATTACCTTTCAAAATTTTCAAATCTATATGGAATTGTTCCATTCTGCTTCTCTTTAATAAATATGTTGGCACACTGAAAGTTTCATATGTATAATGACCAAAGTTTCAATAAACCAGTAATTTTTTATCTTAAATGTGACTTATGTGTTTGCAAAGTATCCAATTAATTGCAAAATGCCTCTTACTTCCTTTAGAGTAAAATATATTTCACACATAGAAGGAAATTATGTTATAATGTACAGTTATCTTTACAAAAACTATCCCATGGACTATTTTAGTAACCCACTGATTACCTTAAAAACAGGAGAAAACTGTTTTCCCAGTATTGACTCAATTTTTTCCTTATTTCAAGAAAAATAGTTTAAACCATAAGAATTAGTTTCAAAATATAATCTCATATTACCTTTATAGAAGGGATTTTATAATGTTATAGAAATATATAATATAATTAATATAATTAATAATAAAATAATATCAGGAAGTCACATACCTAACTAGTTTGAGAAGTAAACAAATACAATTGTCTAAGGAAGATCAGTATATAGTGGCTAGTTTCTGAAATACTTAATGCCACACAGAGTAGACTATTGGAAAACAATCTAGGAGGCTGCTAAGGTAGTCCATGAAGACCAGTTTTATAAGGGTGGGAATAAAAATTAAAAGGAAAAAGCAGCAATGAAATTTGTGGTTTGGGGGTGGTTTTAAAAGGAAGCGCCTCATAATCTCCACCAGATCCCCCAAATCCAACCAGCATTTAACTTAAGTAAATTTGTTCCACAAATGAAACTTCTAGATAAGTTCCTTAGGCCCTTTTCAACAAGATTTTAACCCCTACCTCTCTCACACCTCTCCCCGGCATTTAGAAATTCAGAACTTGTAATGTAAAAAAGCCATAATGACAGCTTGAGAGACACCAGAAGGATCAAAGATGATGCCATAATTTTGAACTGAATGAATTGGTAGAATGCAGACACTATTAAAAGCCATTTCAAAAATGAAGAAATTAGCCTATTTGGGAAATAAGATGAGATTTGTAAATTAAGTCATGTTAATTTTGAGGTAATGGTAATAGTTCAAAATGGAAATTCCTGTAGACAGCTAAATTATTGCTGTAAAGCTACAATATGGTAATACGAGTGTTTGAAAATCATTGGCAAAGAAGTTATATTGAAAATAGATTATAAATTAGGAAAGTCATTTTAGGAAAACCAACTCCAATTATAAAACAGATTTTATGGAGAAAATTTATCCTGAGTTCCAAAAATAGTTTCAGAATACAACCCAATTTCATTTGAAGCCATCTATAGTATTTGTGAAATAATTTTGTTTCTTAAAGTTTTATTTTGATAGCAAAAGCACAATTTTGTTGAAAAGCATGGAGAAAAACATTTATAATAGATAGAGATACTATGGAGAAATCTGAGATTTGAAAATCTTGAGTCTTCAGATTTCCCTGAACTCTCTGGACCTGCAAACAAACAAATAAACAAACAACAACAACAACAAAACAAAAAACTGTTCCTCCCTGTTAAAGGCTAGCATGACTTCCTTGATCAAAGGCAATTCTATCCTCTACCTTGAAAGACAAGTCCTGCCCCTCTTACAATATATTCCCTACTTCTTCCCTGGCTAACTTAACAAATTCCATTTAAGTCACAATAAAACCTAGCCAGGGAAGTATTGACGCTGTTCCCAAAGGAACTGCAGGAACTAGCCAACATGTACCTGGGAGTGCCAGGAGGGTACATGTAGGTCTGTATCCTGAGGCTTTTGAAACAAGGAAGGTAGAACATATAGTTGGACAAGGGAGAGTTTATTAATATTTAAGCATTCTCCTATGAATTAGTATCCTGTCAAGGACCCCATGTTAATATGATGCTAGGATGGCTCTTACAAACTGAAAGAATGATGGCCTAAATGAAGAGACCTGCCAAAATTACCAAGACAAATAATGCAAGAAGGATCAAAAGAAAGAAGTGAGCATGCAGGAGTGGACATACCATGAAACCTGAAGAGCCTACAAGATAACCACTGAAGGAGCGGAAGACACACCAATTACGAAAGCCTTAAGGATTGTAACTGTAAGAGGAACAGCAACATCACTGAGTAGCTCAGTTGTGGCTCTCCTCTGGGGTGATGGTAGATATTATGAGAGAATGAGGCTCCTTAAAAGCAACTGGGATGATAGGAGCCCTGATAAAAGAGGGGCCAGTTGGGAGCACTTACATGTCAAAAGCATGGTAGCCACAATTATGGAAAAGAGCAGAGTAGCTGCCAGGAGAGCTGATCAACAGAGAGCTAGGGAGATATTTAATAGAACATAATACCATTAAAGGCCAGGAAGATGGGAAGCCAATAAGGGTAATTCCAATCTTTACAACCAGATGAAATCAAGGATGAGAGGTCAACCACTCCATAAAAAGTCACAATCTCTTACCTGACCCAGTTTCCCAGACATTGAACCTACTGACTCAAGGAATGACCAGGTCTCCAGTAAGAAGTACCCTGCAACACCATGGTGGCAGGTATGTAACAACTTATTCAGGTAACAATATACTAAGGAAGAAGGAACACCCAAACATTTTGAGACCACTGACATAGGTTCTAGGATGGTATTGATACTCAGGGACTTTCAGTGTTATGATGCCCCCCATCAGTAGAATTGAGGAATATGGGCACCAGATAATAAGTGGAGTATTGGCCTAGGTCTGGCTCACAGTGAGATAGGATTCATTAATCCATCTGGTGGTCAAATAAGTAACTGAAACAGACATACTTGGTAGTTTGACAAACTCTGGCATTAGTTCTTGACCTGTGAGATAAGAGTTATTATAGTGGGAACTGCCTGGTAAAATCTTCTGAAACTGCTTCTTTCTCTAGTCAAGATAACCAAAAATAGACTGCAAACTGGAAAGCAGGGAGGGGGCGTGTTATCAGAGATTAGCCAAAAGATGTAGATGTAGCAGTTCTCATATTCCCATTTGATTCTCTAGTCTAGTCCCTATAAAAACAGTGATCATATATATTAGGTACCTAGATTGGCTAAATTCATAGAAACAGAAAGTAGAAAGGCGGGGTTTTCAGAAACTAGGAGGAGGGGATAATGGGGAGTTAGTGCTTAACGGGTACATAGTTTCAGTTTGGGAAGATGAAAAAGTTCAGGAGTTAAAAGATGTGATGGTTGCACAACAATGTGAATGTACTTAATGACACTAAACCGTACACTTAAAATGGTAAATTTTATGTTTTGTATATTTCATCACAATAAAAACAACAAGGTGCTGTTCCTAGTTAAACTTAAAAAAAAAAAAAAAAACACAGAGATCTTAGACGATGGCACTGGACTACTGCAAATTCAAGCAAATAGCAGCCTAAACTGCAATTGCAGCTGTTTTGCCTTATGTGGTATTTTTGCGAGAGCAGATTAACATGTTCCCAGGCACACAGTGTATCCCTGTTTTGTACTATCAGAAAAGAAAGAAGGTCCAGAAAAGATCAGTAAAGATAAAAAACAAGTTGCCTTTACATGGCAAAGACAGCAGTACAACTTAACTCCTCTGCCTCAGGGTCATGTAAATTCTGCTTTCTATCAAAATATAGGAATACAGAAAATAATCCTAATCATCTTCATATTCCACTATACTACTGAAATCACCCTAAATGGGCCTGATAAGCAGAAAGTGGTAAGTATCCCAGATATCCTAATAAGACACATATGTGCCACAGAAAAAATAAACACTAAGAAAATTCCGATGTCTGGAGCATGTTAAGACAATAATTCTAAGTAAAAAGTTGCTACATATTATATCATCCATCATGAAGAAAGAACATTGTTTAAACAATGTTTGGATGAAGCTAAGTTTTGCAACAGGTCCAGAGCACAATGTAAGACATCATACAGCCCAACAGATCCAATAAGGATTCTGTAACCGATAGATAATAAGCTACAATAGAAGAACTACAATAGTGACCTCTACACTCCCACAGAATAGTCACGCCCATCTCTGTTGATAACTATTCCTAAATTCTCCTGTTAGGAGTCAGCTCTAGTATGCTCATGAGCTCTAGTAGAGAATAAGGACTTATAATACAAAGTGACTATATGACCTGTGCTGTTCACTATGAACCAGGAATGCTATCTGTCCTTAAAGCCATGATTCTGGACATGCAAAAAATATTTCATCTTTAAAAGAAATAATTATAGGGTGCCTGGGTGGCTCAGTTGGTTAAGCATCCAACTCTTCATTTTGGCTCAGGTCATGATCTCAAAACTTGAGAGACTAGCCCTGTGTCAGACTCCATATGCTGACAGCATGGAGCCTGCTTGGGATTCTTTCTCCCTCTCTCTTTGCCTCTCCCCCACTCACACTGCTCACTTGCTCTCTCTCTCTCAAAATAAACTTTAAAAAATAAAATAATAGGAATGATTATAATTGAAACTGTGCTTGAATACATCAGTAAAACACAAGTAAATTGCATGAACAAGTAGCTTAGAATTCCAAACTTCTATTTATTATTATTTTTTTTTAATTTCTAATTATTTTTATTTGAATGTATTTGACACACAATGTTACATTAGTTTCATGTACACAACACAGTGATCCAACAACTCTTTTATGCTATGCTCACCACAAGTATAGCTAGTATCTGATACCATACAACACTATTACAATACCATTGACTATATTCCTGTGCTGTACCTTTTATTTCCATGACTTACTCATTCTGTAAGTAGAAGCTTGTATCTTCCACTTCTTTTCACCCATTTTGTCCATCTACCTACCCCCTCCTTACATTTTAGAGTGGTTAGTGATTTGTTTTCACTGAACAAAATATATATTCATTATGCCATGCAGGATTCACTCAGGAAAACCAAAACCTGACTGTAAATCTTTCTTCAAACCTTCCCCAAAAGGACAGCAAGAATATACAAGGGCAACTCTTTTACCTCAGACCTTTTAAAGATTAATTAAACATTAGCTGTGAATGTATGCCCTTTTCCTTGGGATGCAAAAAACACATCCAACAGTTAAAATAGAGGCTAATGACAGCCTCATGATAAGTGATGTTTTCACCCATGTCTGTTTCACAAGAACAGTGGGTTTATGGACCCATCCCCTGGTCATTTCCCTAGTCTCTACTGTATAATTGGACTAAAGGTACTAGTCAATTACTAAAATCTAATCATTAGCTCCCTGATTTATAAAGACAATATTACTATGGTAGAAAGGATTGAGTGGTTGATCCTAGAAATTGACTGTTTAGCTATGAATATTTTTGTTACATATATATTAATTAATGATTTTTTGCTTATACTTCCCCAGGTATTATGTGATAGAAGTTCCTTCTCTTATACTCTATCTTCCTTCCCTTGTTTCAACTCCTAATAGGCAGCCTCCTACTTAATAGTCCTCCTATCAGATTCCGGATTCTAGTAACACTGTTCTCCCATGATGCCTCCAACATAAAAGATGGTGACACTGTCCTGTTGTTGACAATCTCTGAGTTGTCTCTCTGTCCCCTATTTGACATCTCAGTTCTTCTATCACCTATGTAACAAATTCCATGTATTAAAGTTATTTTGTCCAGAAGATCTAAAGTAGTTCTTTCCTACTTAAATCTAAATGTTTTCCTGACTTTTTCTGAATGAAGAAGCAAAACATCAGAAAAATGCATTATATAACTGCTTTCAGAATTGCAAAGGTAAAGAAATCATTCTTCTGTCTATATTTCTTCCTCACTTTCATACAGGGGATACATGATAAGGCTTCTGCACATAGACTAAAACCAAAGAACTGCTCCCAAAGTAGGCAAACAATCTTGGAAGATATACACATGTGTGTGAGAACTGAAGGGAAAATCAAAGCTTGGAATAACACTAGAATAACCTCCCCACCTCCTAACACATACACAAAGATCTGGCCACTTACCAGGGAAAAGAGGGTGTTAGGATATGAGTGTAGGATGAGGGAGAGGAAATGCAGCCTCAGTAAAATATACTAATGTGTTTCAATCCCAACCCCCAAATTGCTCTATCAACTTTGGCCACTGTTGGTCCTGAACCCTGTCCAGCTTCCGTGCCTCCTCTACTCCAATATCTCTGGCAGCTGACTCTGTCACCCAGGTGCAGAGAGCCCACAATCAGCCCTAACACTTCTATCAATCCAGAACAAACTCATGCAAGTTTGGAATTTTGATTACAACACAGAATTAAAATCTTTAATTACTGACCTGAGACAACTGTAGAATTTAATCTAGTCCCTAATTAATAAATAAGAATTTTAAACCAAGGATCCCTAGTCATTTGAATAAAAAATAGAAATAGTAAAATAAAACGTAAGATAAGGATGAAGACAGAATGTGGAAAAAATAAAGAAAAATATTCAAAGATCAGAAATTGTGTTTTAAAAAGTCTATTTTCTTTAAAGAGATGGAAATAAAATTATATCTATGGATGAATAATAGACTTCTATGAGAATGGACTAACTGTAGAATAAGAAATAATCCTGGAGGTGGAGAATAGAATTTTCAAAATAACAAACCCAGTGGATTGATGATGATAAATCAGATAAAGTCATTTCCTAAGCAGTTGAGAAGGCAAAGTTTAGAAGATGTGTCATAATGCAAAACAGACAAAGAAATGGAAAATATGGATGGCAGAAAACTTAAGATTTATGCAGTATTTATTAATAAGTCTAAACTTATCTATTAGGAATTTCAGAAAAGGCAAAAAGAAAACAATGGTTTAAACAAATAATAAAAAAGAAATTCCTATTCTGGAGAAGATAGTGGTGTAGGAAGACGCTGGGCTCACCACGTCCTGATGATCACTTACATTCCACCCACATCTGCCTAAATAACCCAGAAAACCGCCAGAAGACTAGCAGAATGGACTCTCTGGAGCTAAGCTAGGCAAAGAGGCCCACAGAAGAGTGTAGGAAGGGCAGAGAGGTGGTGTGTGCTACACAGACTGGCGGGAGAGAACCGGAGCAGTGGAGGGGCAGCCTGCCTGGCAAGGCAGAGCCCCCGAGTCTGGCTTGCAAAAGCGGAGGGGCCAGACTGTGTGAGTTCTGACAGCCAGCGGGACTAACATGTGGAATGTTATATGTCAACAGCTCTGCTCGGAGAGCTAGAGGGTGAGAGGACAACTGGATGGAGAGTCTTGAGCCCTGGAAGACAGAGCTTAGCCCAGCAGGATACAAAGGCACTGGCCAGAGCCATCTCTTTCTCCCATCCCCCAGGTGAAATCCCAAAGGGAACCATTTCCTGTCACCGAACTTGCTTGCACCGCACAAACACCCAACGCTGTGCTTTTGTGGATCCATCCCTCTGACGGGTCTGCCTGACTCTCTCCTGGTCCTGCAGGGCCCCTCCTGCAAGGGGCCATGGAGGGCAAAGCAAACTAAGCCTGCCCCTCCCACCCCTGTGCACCTTGCAGATCCACCCCAGCTATATGCCAGATCCCATCAAAGCAGCACCACAAGCCTGGCAGTGTGCAAGTAGCCCAGAAAGGGGCCACACCACTGCACAGGGAGTCCTGCCCCTGGGAGAGGGGAAGATAAGGTACACACCAGTCTGACTGTGGCCCCAGCAGTGGGCTAGGGACAGACATCAGGTCTGAGTATAGCCCGGCCCACCAACACAAGTTATTCCAGACAGCGCAGGGGAAGTGCCCTGCAGTTCCACACCACTCCAGGGACTATCCAAAATGACAAAACAGAAGAATTCTCCTCAAAAGAAACTCCAGGAAGTAGCGACAGCTAACAAATTGATAAAAAACGATTTAAGCAATATAATGGAACAAGAATTTAGAATAATAGTCATAAAATTAATCGCTGGGATTGAAAAAAGCATAGAGGACAGCAGAGAATCTATTGCTACAGAGATCAAGGGACTAAGAAACAGTCATGAGAAGCTAAAAAATGCTATAAATGAGGTGTAAAATAAAATGGAGGCGAACACAGCTCAGATTGAAGAGGCAGAGGAGAGAATAGGTGAATTAGAAGATAAAATTATGGAAAATGAGGAAGCTGAGAAAAACAGAGATTAAAAAAATCCAGGAGTATGAGCGGAGAATTAGAGAACTAAATGATGCAATGAAATGGAACAAAATCCATATAATAGGAATTCCAGAAGAGGAAGAGAGAAACAGGCTGAAGGTGTATTTGAACAAATCACAGCTGAGAACTTCCCTGATCTGCGGAAGGAAAAAGCCATTGAAATCCAAGAGGCAAAGAGAACTCCCTTCAGCCATAACTTGAATCGATCTTCTCCAAGACATATCATAGTCAGACTGGCAAAATACAAGGATAAAGAGAAAATTCTGAAAGCCGCTAGGGATAAACACACCCTAATATATAAAGGGAGACCAATAAGACTAGTGGCAGACCTATCTACTGAAACTTGGCAGGCCAGAAAGGAATAGCAGGAAATCTTCAATGTGATGAACAGAAAAATATGCACCCGAGAATCCTTTATCCAGCAAGTCTGTCATTCAGAATAGGAGAGATAAAGGTATTCCCAAACAAACAAAAACAGAAGGAATTCATCACCACTAAACCAGCCCTACAACACATCCTAAGGGGGATTCTGTGAGTGAAATGTTGCAAGGACCACAAAGGACCAGAGACATCACTACAAGCAGGAAACCTACAGATATCACAATGTCTCTAAACCCATATCTTTCTATAATAACACTGAATGTAAATGGACTAAATGCTCCAAATGAAAGACATAGGGTATCAGAATGGATAAAAAAACAAGACCCATCTATTTGCTGTCTACAAGAGACTCATTTTAGACCTGAGGACACCTTTAGATTGAAAGTGAGGGGATGGAGAACTATCTATCATGCTACTGGAGGTCAAAAGAGAGCTGGAATAGCCATACTTATATCAGACAAACTAGACTTTAAATTAAAGGCTGTAACAAGAGATGAAGAAGGACATTACATAATAATTATGGAGTCTATCCATCAGGAAGAACTAACAATTACAAATGTCTATGCGCCAAATACAGGAGCCCCCAAATATATAAAACAATTAATCACAAACATAAGCAACCTTATTGAAAAGAATGTGGTAATTGCAGGGGACTTTAATACTCCACTTACAACAATGGATAGATCATCTAGACACAGGATCAATAAAGAAACAAGAGCCCTGAATAATACATTGGATCAGATGGATTTGACAGATATATTTAGAACTCTGCATCCCAAAGCAACAGAATATACCTTCTTCTCGAGTTCACATGGAACATTCTCCAAGATAGATCACAAAACAGCCCTTCATAAGGATAAAAGAATTGAGGTCATAACATACATATTTTCAGACCACAATGCTATGAAGCTTGAAATCAACCACAGGGAAAAGCCTGGAAAACCTCCAAAAGCATGGAGGTTAGAGAACACCCTACTAAAGAATGAATGGGTCAACCAGGCAATTAGAGAAGAAATTAAAAAAATATATGGAAACAAACGAAAATGAAAATACAACAATCCAAATGCTTTGGGATGCAGTGAAGGCAGTCCTCAGAGGAAAATACATTGCAATCCAGGCCTATCTCAAGAAACAAGAAAAATCCCAAATACAAAATCTAACAACACACCTAAAGGAAATAGAAACAGAACAGCAAAGACACCCTAAACCCAGAAGAAGAAGAGAAATAATAAAGATCAGAGCAGAAATAAACAATATAGAATCTAAAAAACTGTAGAGCAGATCAATGAAACCAAGAGTTGGTTTTTTGAAAAAGTAAACAAAATTGATAAACTTCTTTTCAGGCTTCTCAAAAAGAAAAGGGAGATGACCCAAGTAGATAAAAGCATGAATGAAAATGGAATTATTACAACCAATCCCTCAGAAATACAAGCAATTATCAGGGAATACTATGAAATATTATATGCCAACAAACTGGACAACCTGGAGGAAATGGACAAATTCCTAAGCACCCACACACTTCGAAAACTCAAACAGGAAGAAATAGAAAACTTGGACAGACCCATAACCAGTGAAGAAATTGAATCCTTTATCAAAAATCTCTGAACAAATAAGAGTCCAGGACCAGATGGCTTCCCAGGGGAATTCTACCAGACATTTAAAGTAGAGATAATACCCATCCTTCTCAAGCTGTTCCAAAAAATGGAAAGGGAAGGAAACTTGCAGACTCATTCTATGAAGCCAGCATTACTTTGATTCCTAAAGCAGACAGAGACCCAGCAAAAAAAGAGAACTACAGGCCAATATCTCTGATGAATATGGATGCAAAAATTCTCAATAAGATAATAGCAAATTGAATTCAAAATCATATAGAAAGAATTATACACCATGATCAAGTGGGATTCATTCCTGGGATGCAAGGCTGGTTCAACATTCGCAAATCAATCAACATGATACGTCACATTAATAAAAGAAAAGATAAGAACCATATGATCCTGTCAATCGATGCAGAAAAGGCCTTTGACAAAATTCAGCAACCTTTCTTAATAAAAACCCTCAGGAAAGTCGGGATAGAAGGAACATACTTAAACATCATAAAAGCCATTTATGAAAAGCCCACAGCTAATATCATCCTCAATGGGGAAAAACAGCTTTCTCCCTGAGATCAGGAACATGACAGGGATGTCCACTCTCAAAGTTGATGTTTAACATAGTGTTGGAAGTGCTAGCATCAGCAATCAGACAACAAAAGGAAATCAAAGGCATCATAATTGGCAGTTATGAAGTCAAGCTTTCACTTTTTGCAGATGACATGATATTATACATGAAAACCTAATAGACTCCACCAAAAGTCTGCTAGAACTGATACCTGAATTCAGCAAAGTTGTAGGATACAAAATCAATGTACAGAAATCAGTTGCATTCTTATACACTAATAATGAAGCAACAGAAAGACAAATAAAGAAACTGATCCCATTCACAATTGCACCAAGAAGCATAAAATACCTAGGAATAAATCTAACCAAAGATGTAAAAGATCTGTATGCTGAAAACTATAGAAAGCTTATGAAGGAAATTGAAGAAGATATAAAGAAATGGAAAAACATTCCATGCTCATGGATTGGAAGAATAAATATTGTCAAAATGTCAATACTACCCAAAGCTATCTACACATTCAATGCAATCCTAATCAAAATTGCACCAGCATTCCTCTCAAGGGTAGAACAAGCAATCCTAAAATTTGTATGGAACCACAAAAGGCCCCGAATAGACAAAGTAATATTGAAGAAGACGACCAAAGCAGGAGGCATCACAATCCCAGACTTTAGCCTCTACTACAAAGCTATAATCATCAAGACACCATGGTATGGGCACAAAAACAGACACATAGACCAATGGAACAGAATAGAAACCTCAGAATTAAGACCCACAAAAGTATGGCCAACTAATCTTTGACAGGGCAGGAAAGAATATCCAATGTAAAAGACAGTCTCTTTAACAAATGGTGCTGGGAGAACTGGACAGCAACATGCAGAAGATTGAAACTAGACCACTTTCTTACAACATTCAAAAAAATAAACTCAAAATGGATGAAAGACCTAAATGTGAGACAGGAAACCATCAAAACCCTAGAGGAGAAAGCAGGAAAAGACCTCTCTGACCTCAGCCGCAGCAATTTCCTACTTGACACATCCCCAAAGGCAAGGGAGTTAAAAGCAAAAATGAACTACTGGGACCTCATCAAGATAAAAAGCTTCTGCACAGCAAAGGAAACAATCAACAAAACTAAAAGGCAACCAATGGAATGGGAAAAGATATTTGCAAATGATATATCGGACAAAGGGCTAGTATCCAAAGTCTATAAAGAGCTCACCAAACTCCACACCCAAAAAAACAAATAATCCAGTGAAGAAGTGGGCAGAAAACATGAATAGACACTTCTCTAAAGAAGACATCCAGATGGCCAACAGGCACATGAAAAGATGCTCAACGTCACTCCTCATCAGGGAAATACAAATCAAAACCACACTGAGATACCACCTCATGCCAGTCAGAGTGGCTAAAATGAACAAATCAGGAGACTATAGGTGTGGTGAGGTTGTGGAGAAACGGGAACCCTCTTGCACTGTTGGTGAGAATGCAAACTGGTGCAGCCGCTCTGGAAAACCCTGTGGAGGTTCCTCAAAAAATTAAAAACAGATCTCCCCTATGACCCAGCAATAGTACTGCTAGGAATTGACCCAAGGGGTAAAGGAGTGCTGATGCATAGGGGCACTTATACCCCAATGCACTCTCAACAATAGCCAAATTACGGAAAGAGCGTAAATGTCTATCAACTGATGAATGGATAAAGAAATTGTGGTTTATATACACAATGTAATACTACATGGCAATGAGAAAGAATGAAATATTGCCTTTTGTAGCAACATGGATGGAAATGGAGAGTGTTGTGCTAAGTGTAATAAGTCATACAGAGAAAGACAGATGCCATATGTTTTAACTCTTATGTGGATCCTGAGAAACTTAACAGAAGACCATGGGGGAGGGGAAGGAAAAAAAAACAAAAGAGGTTAGAGAGGGAGGGAGCCAAACCATAAGAGACTTTTAAAACCTGACAACAAACTGAGGGTTGACGGGAGGGTGGGTGATGGGTATTGAGGAAGGCACCTGTTTGGATGAGCACTGGGTGTTGTATGGAAACCAATTTGACAATAAATTTCATATTAAAAAAAAAAAAAAGAAATTCCCTGAGCTAAAGGACAACACCACTCTTAGACTGAAAAATTCTTCTATGTTATATAAGATATGAAAAACAAACACAAATAAATAAAAGCTTCATCTATGTTCAGCTGAAATTTGACAACTCTTAAATAATAAAAATACTTAAAAGATTTATAGAAAAGAATGGTGAGATATTAAATTACAAGTTTCATAAAAGCACCATCATTCTATACTTTCTATCGTCTAATGGAAGTATTAGCCCATTTGCAAAAATGTCAAAAGATTTAACTAAAAACAGTTGACACTTTTCAACCTTTTACACACATTAAATATATAGGATGGTTAAGAGTATGGAGAGATGTGTCAGGAGGATTTCCTTAGAGAAAGTCCTCATGTGTGTCCTACCTCTTCAAGAGGGATACAGGGCAGGAATATCATAGTCCCAAACCCATTGCGTGGGCCACTAACAGGGCCTTCCAGGAGCCAGATGTTTGTTCTTTGCAGCTGGAATGCACAATGGATCTGTGTTAAATGTGCAATCCACAACAGCAAGGTAAAGAGCTCATAAAGGGGGAACACTGTATGCTCTCATAACAACAGATCACAGAGGAATGAACCCCAGGGATCAGAATGTGATACTAGTAGAAATATTGACCTAAAATTATTTTTTAAAATATCTAAAGGGCAGCCTGATAGGGAAAATAAACTCAAGTAGAAAGAAACTATAACGTGTACCACTAGGGGGAATATGGAGGCTGGCCCAAGGAGAAGCACTGGCTCAAGAAAGGAAGTTCCTTAGAGGACTTGGGAGGGCAGCTGGAAGAATTCATGATAGTATCCATGAGAGCAACAGCTTTGCATAGATGCCAGATTCAAAGAACCTGAAGCCATCATAAAGTGGATTGAGTCAAATAATAACTTATCTATTCCTCTACAGTTCCTCCCTCTTCCAACTTCAACCTTACAAGTTAACAAACTGGAAAAGAAAAGGAAAAGAAAATGGAAAGAAATAGGAAGGACCACATACAACTAATATCACATCTGTGCCCCTCTGAAAGTATCTAGACCAAAGCAGGGCCAGCTGGAAGATGATTTAACTTATATGTGGAGCTTTGATATTACACAAAGCTTTTAATGAGAGAGAGAGAAAAACAGAAAGAGAGGATCTTAAGCAGGTAACACACTCAGTGCAGTGCCCAACCCAGGGGTTGATCACACAACCCTGGGATCATGACATGAGCTGAAATCAAGAGTTGGATGCCCAACCGAGGCACCCAGGTGCCCCGGAAAGCTGCATATCTTTAATTACTGATTTGAGGCTTATGTTTTGCAACCTAAAGTCAACACAGAATTAACTAATAATGCTAATGAAGACTACACTAAATTTTCACGCAGAGATAAGAAGAATTACCTCCACTAAGTAGTTTTAAAGGACTTCAGGTCACATAAATAAAGTTGCTTTTATGATTACACTCCAAAGGCCTCTTATTTTGAAATAATACAATAAAAAGTATCTCTAACCTGAAGGCAGCTAGTAAAGACTGAAAGAGGTGATTGCTACTTCAAATGTGAAAACAGCAATGCAAAACTTCAAGGAACATGAAGAATCAAGAAAACGTGACATCACCAAAAGAGCACTATACTCTTCAAGTAACAAAAACCAAAGATACTGAGATCTGCAATTCACCCTAAAGAATTCAAAATAGCTATTTTGAGAAAACTTAATGAGTTCACAAAACAAAGACAATTCAACAAAAGTCAGAAAACCAATATATAAACATAAATGAGAAATTTAACAAAGTGATAGAAACAAACAAACAATAGAAATTCTGGAGCTAAAGAATTAAATGAATGAATAAAATAAAAAAAATTCAACAGAGAACATCAACATCAGAATAAATCAAACAGAAGAAAAAATAAATGAGTTAGAGAATAAGAATTTTTAAATAACCAAGTCAGAGAAGAACAAAGAGAAAAGAATGAGTAAGAGTGAAGAAAGTATACATGACTTATTGAATGCCATGAAGAAAAGCACCAATATCAGAATTATTGGAGTTCCAGAAGAAGAGAGGGAGAAGGGGACAGAAAGTTTATTTAAAGAAATAATACCTGAGAACTTCCCAAACCTGGGGAAAAAAAACATGCACATCGAAGTTCATGGAGCTAATAGACCCTCCCACTATTTCAATTCAAAATAGTCTTCTCTAAGATACATTATAATGAAAATGTCAAAAATCAAAATCAGAGAATCCTAAAAGTAGCAAGAGAAAATAATATGACTACAAAGGCACCTCCATTAAGCTATATGTGGATTTCTCGGCAGAAATCTTACAGAACAATCAAAAGAGGAATTATTCAGTTAAAGTGCTACAAAAAAAAAAAAAAAAAAAAAAAAAACCTGCCAGCCAAAAACACTGTATCCAGCTATCTTTCAGAAAGGAAGAAGAAATACTTTTCCAAACAAGTAAAAGCTGAGGGAGTTCATCACCACATAACATGGTTCACAAGAAATCCTGAAAGGAGATCTTCAAGCTGAAGTAAAAAGACACTAATCAGTAACACAAAAACTTCTCAAAAGAAAAAACACACTGGTAAAGGCAAATATACAATCAGATTTAGAATATTCTAATTCTGTAATATGATGATGTAGTAACCAGTTAACTGTATTAAAAAAGTTAAAGGAAAAGAGTATTAAAAGTAACTATAGCTACTATAATTTCTTAACAAATACACAACACAAAAAAGAAATAAATTGTGACATCAAAAACATAAAGGGGTGGGAGGTAAAAGGGTCAAGGTTTTGTATGCACCTGAAGTTAAGGTTCTATCAACATATAATGGACTATTATACCTATATGACATTTTATGTTAGCCTCATGATAACCATAAAGCAAAAACTTATAGCAGATCCACAAGAGATAAAGACAAGGGAATCAGATAATACCCTCATAGGACAGCACCAATTCACAAAGGTAGGCAGCAAGAAAAGGAAAAAAGGTATAAAACTACAAAACAGCCAAAAAGTAATTAATTAGGAGATATTAGTAAGTTCTTACATACCAATAATTACTCCAAATGTAAATGGAGTAAATGACTGAATTCTCCAATCAGAAGATGCACAGTAGATCAATGATAAAGAAAAAAACTATACGCTATCTATAAGAGGCTCACCTCAACTTTAAGTAAATACATAGGCTCAGAGTAAAAGGTTGGGAAAAGACATCACATGCAAGCAGAAACCAAAAGAAAGCAAGAAGACACTTATATCAGACAAAATGGAATTTAAGCCAAAAATGGTAGAGATGGCCATTATATAGTGATAAAGATATCAGTTTATCAAGATTTAACAATTGCAAATATGTGCACAGCCATTATCAAATTACCTAAACATATTAAGTGAAAATCAACAGATGTGAAGAACAAATAGACCACAATAAAATAAGGGACTTCAATATCCCACTTTAGCAATGGATAGATAATCCAGACAGAAAATAAAAAGGGAAACATTAGACTTGAATTATACGTTAGACCAAATGGACCTAAAACACATAAAGAGGACATTCCATCCAAAACACATTCTTCTCAAATGCACAAAGAACATTCTGTAGGATAGATCATAGAGTAAGACACAAAACAAGTCAGCAAATTTAAAAAGACTGAAATAATACCAACTATATTTTCTGATCACAATATTATGAAATGAGAAATCAACAAAAGGAAAGCCAGAAATTTTAAAACATGTAGAAACTAAACACACCCTTAAACAACCAATGGGTTGAAAAATAAATCAAAAGTGAAATAAAACAAAATCTTTAAACAAACAAAAATTGAAACACAATACACCCAAACCTAGAGGATGCTAATAAAAGCTGCTCTTAGGGGGAAGTTTATAGTGACAAATGCATTTATTAAGAAAAAAGAAATATCTCAAATTACCGATCTAACTTTATACCTCAAAGAACTAGAAAAAGAAGAAAAATTAAGACCAAAATTAGGAGAAGGAAGAAAATAAAAGGATCAGAAAAGAAATAAATGAAACAGAAACCATAAAAACAATGGAAAAGGTAAGAATTTACAGTGTTTTTTTCAAAATACAAACAAAATTGACCAACCTTTAGTTAGACTAAGACAAAAAAAAGAGATGATGAATATATAAAATCAGAATTGAAAGAAGAGATACAACTAAGCACAGAAATACATATAACCATAGAGACTACAATGAACAATTACATGCAAAGTGTATACCCTAGAAGAATAGATAAATTTCAAGAAACATACAATCTACCAAGATTAAATCATGAAATGAAAAATCTGAACAGACTAATAACAATTAAGGATACTGAATCAGTAACCAAAAACCTCCCAACACAGAAAGGGCCAGGACCAAATAGCTTCATTGATGAATCCTACCAAATATTTAAAGAAAAATTAATGATAATCCTTCTCAAACTCTTCCAAAAAATTAAAGAGGATGGTGCACTTCTAAACTCATCTTTCAAGGCCAACATTACCCTGCTACAAAAACCAGAATATAGTACTACAAGAAAACTATAGATCAATATCCCTGATGAAGAAAGGTGCAAATATTTGCAACAGAACACTAGCAAACTGGCTTCACAACAATGCATTAAAACAATCATACACCGTGATCAAGTGAAATTTATTCCTGAGATGCAAGGCTAGTTCAACATTAGCAAATCAACAAATATGATAACATTCAATTAAATAATGAAAGAAAAGGGAGGGGCCAAGATGATGGAACAGCGTGGAAGATTTTTTTGCGTCTCTCATCCCTGAAATACAGCCAGATCAACACTAAACCATCCAGTTGGCCCAGAAAACGGACTTGAGAATCAATACAACAATCTGCACAACCTGAACCAGAGACTCAGCAGGTACATGGCACAGAGAGGTGAACTGGGGGAGAAAGCCACAGAGGGCAAGGAGCTGTTTTTGCTGGCGGAGAAAGGATGGAGATTGGGGGAGAGTACAGAAAGCATCACCCCCGCCCAAAAGCAGCTAGAGAGAAAATAAAGAGCACATAAGGGACTGAACAAAAAAGGGAAAAAGGAGAAAGGAGAGGGTTTAAATTCCATCAAGACTCTATAAACAGGAGGAGCACAGAGTCTGAAACTCCACAGCTTGATACCTGGCAGTCTTCTGGTGGGAATGGTGAATCCCCAGGAGCAGAGAGTGAGGTCCTCGGGGGTCCTCGGGCCACTTGGGAGAAGTGGTTCCCTTGCTGGGAGGACATTTTGTAGAAGCTGTGCAGCCCCCACAGGCAAAGGTCCCAGTAGACCCCAGAAAACAATCACATTCACTGGTGCTGGAACAAGGATGTTAAGGGAGAAGCCTGGCACGATGTGTGTTGTGATTTTCCACAATACCTGAAATGCTGCTGCTACACAGTTCCATGAACTTTTTCTGAGGTGGGCTGGCACCTAGCCACAGTCTCTGTACATCAGCAGCAGCGTGGTCTCCTGAATGTTTCTGGGGGCGGGCCAGCACCTGGCAATTGCTCAGTGAGACCCTCCCCCAAAAGGTCTAAGCAAGTCAAAGTTGCAGTCGTTCAGAAGTGTGGGGTTGGGAAACACAGCCGCATATGAGATAAAACTCAGGAGGGAGGTGCCACTTGGCAACCTGATGGGTTAGCCATGGATGATGTAAAAGCAGGGAGTGTACAGAATCTGGAGACAAAGGAGGGGTGTATGATTTCTGGTCAGGGAGAGAAAAGTTCTGATACTAGAGATGGGGTAGCTGGGTGATGCCATTTTCACCTTTCCTGTGCATGCACAAAAACACCTACAGACACCACAACAATTCACCCCAGTAAGCTAAACAGCACCATCTAGTGGAGAATGGAGCCATTACACTAAGCCCCATGCAAATGGGCCAACATCGCTCTTCAGGAACAACATAAGTCTCTCCACCTGCTTAGTTTACAGACTATAATGTGCTTCATAGTTCGACTTCTAGGGGAAATTGATGTAATTTCAATCGTACTTCAGTCTGTTTGCTGTTTTTTTTTTCTTTTCTTATTCTTGAATACAGAAAGAGAAAATGTTTATTTTTATTTTCCATTTCTATTAAAAATATTTTTATTTTTTTTCTACTTTATTTTTACCTTTTGGTAAATTTTTCAAATTCTATTTTTTTACTTCCATCATTTCATTTTATTCTATTTCATTGTAATCATTTTTTCAAATTTTCAAACATTTTCCTTTTTTTTTTTTTTTGCTTTTATCTTTCCCTTTTTTCTCTAATCTATCAAGCTCCTTTCAACAACCAGACCAGAACACACCTAGGATCTAGCATCCTTTATTTTATTTTTTGTGTTGTTTTTAGTTTTTTAATTTTTCTTTTACTGTATTAATTCCTTTTCTTCCTTTGAAGTGATGAAATGAAGGAATTTGCCCCAAAAGAAAGGCCAGGAAGAAATGACAGCCAGGGATTTAATCAACACAGATATAAGCAATACATCTGAACCAGAATTTAGAATCACGAGAATAAGAATACTAGCTGGGTTTGAAAACAGATTAGAATCCCTTTCTGTGGAGATAAAAGCTAGTCAGGATGAAATAAAAAATGCTATAACTGAGCTGCAATCTCGAATGGATACCACAGCGACAAGGATGGATGAGGCAGAGGAATGAATCAGTGATATAGAAGACAAACTTATGGAGAACAATGAAGCAGAGAAAAAGAGGGAGATAGGGCAAAAGAGCACAATTTAAGAATTAGAGAAATCATTGACTTATTAAAAAGGAACAGCATCAGAATCATAGGGGTCCCAGAAGATGAAGAGACAGAAAAAGGGGTGGAAGAGTTATGTGAGCAAATCATAGCAGAAAACTTTCCTATCGTGGGGAAAGACACGGACATCAAAATCCAGGAAGCACAGGACACTCCTATTAGATTCAACAAAAACTGACAATCAACAAGGCATATCACAGTAAAATTCACAAAATACTCAGGCAAGGAAAGAATCATGAAAACAGCAAGGTAAAAAAAAAGTCCTTAACCTACAAGGAAAGACAGATTAGGTCTGCAGCAGACCTATCCACAGAAACTTGGCAGGCCAGAAAGGAGTGTCAGGATATATTCATTGTGCTGAATCAGAAAAATATGCAGCCAAGAATTCTTTATCCAGAAAGTCTGTCATTCAAAATAGAAGGAGAGATTAAAAGCTTCCCAGACAAACAAAAATTAAAGGAGTTCATGACCACTTTTAAGGGGGACTCTCTGAGGGGAGAAAAGATGGGGAAAAAAAAGACCAAAAGCAACAATAACTAGAAAGGACCAGAGAACACCACCAGAAACTTCAACTCTACAAGCAACATAATGGCGATAAATTCATATCCTTCACCACTCACTCTAAATGTCAATGGACTCAATGCTCCAATCAAAAGATATAGGGTAACAGAATGGATAAGAAAATAAGATCCATCTATATGCTATTTACAAGAGACCCACTTTAGATCTAAAGACACCTTCAGATTGAAAGTAAGGGGATGGAGAACTATCTATCAAACTAATGGTCACCAAAAGAAAGCCAGAGTAGCCACACTTATATCAAACAATGTAGACTTTAAAAACTGTAACAAGAGATGGAGACTGGAATCATATCATAATTAAGGGGTCTATCCATGAAGAAGATCTAACAATTGTAAACATTTATGCTCTAAATGTGAAAGCACACAAATGTATAAACAAATTAATCACAAGCATAAAGAAACTCATTGATAATAATACCATATTAGTAGGGGACTTCAACACCCCACTTACAACAATGGACAGATCATCTAAACAGAAAATCAACAAGGAAACAATGGCTTAGAATGACACATTGGACCAGATGGACTTAAAAGATATATTCAGAACATTTCATCCTAAAGTAGTGGAATACACATTCTTCTCCAGTGCACATGAAATGCTCTCCAGAATAGATCACATACTGCGACAGAAATCAACCTTCAACAAGTACAAAAAGATCGAGATCATACCATGAATATTTTCAGACCACAATGCTATGAAACTTGAAATCAACCGCAAGACAAAAATATGGAAAGATAACAAATACTTAGAGACTAAACCATTCTACTAAAGAATGAAAAGTCTAACCAAAAAGTTAAGGAGGAAATTAAAAAGTACATAGAAGCTAATGAAAATAATAACACCACAACCCAAAACCTCTGGGATGGAGCAAAGGCGGTCATAAGAGGAAGTATATAGCAATCCAGGCCTTCCTAAAGAAGGAAGAAAGGTCACAGATATACAACCTGACTTTACACCTTAAATAGCTGGAAAAAGAACAGCAAATAAAACCCCAAACCAGCAGAAGATAGGAAATAATAAAGATTAGAGCAGAAATCAATGTTATCAAAACCAAAAAAAAAACAAAAAAAAAACAAAAACACAAACAACAACAACAACAACAACAACAACAAAAGTAGAACAGATCAATGAAACCAGAAGCTGGTTCTTTGAAAGAATTAATAAAATTGATAAACCACTAGCCAGTTTGGTCAAAAACCAAAAGGAAAGGACCCAAACAAACAAATAAAATCAAGAATAAAAGAGGAGAGATCACAACCAACACAGAAAAAATACAAATAATAATAAGAGAATATTATGTACAATTAAACGCCAATAAAATGGGCAATCTGGAAGAAATGGACAAATTCCTAGGAACATATAAACTACCAAAACTGAAACAGGAAGAAATAGAAAATTTGAACAGATCTATAACTAGTAAAGAAATCGAGGTAGTAATCAAAAATCTCCCCAAAAACAAGAGTCCAGGACCAGATGGCTTTCCAGAGGAATTCTACCAAATATTTAAAGAAGATTTAACACCTATTCTCTTGAAGCTGTACCAAAACATCGAAATGGAAGGAAAAATTCCAAACTCTATGAAGCCAGCGTTACCTTGATTCCAAAACCAGACAGAGATCCCACAAAAAGGAGAACTATAGACCAATTTCCCTGATGAACATGGACACAAAAATCCTCAACAAGATACTAGCCAACAAGATCCAACAATACATTAAAAAAAGTATTCACCGTGACCAAGTGGGATTTATACTTGGGATACAGGTCTGGTTCAATATCTGCAAAATAATCAATGTGATACATTGCATCAATAAAAAAAGGACAAGAACCACATGATCCTCTCAATAGATTCAGAGAAAGTATTTTGACAAAATACAGCACTCTTTCTTGATAAAAATCCCTCAAGAAAGTAGGGATAGAAGGATCATACCTCGAGATCATAAAAGCCATATATGAAAGACCCACCGCTAATATCATCCTCAATGGGGAAAAACTGAGAGATTTCCCCTTACGGTCAGGAACAAAACAGGGATGTCCACCCTCACCACTGTTATTCAACATAGTATTGGAAGTCTTAGCCTCAGCAATCAGATAACACAAAGAAATAAAAGGTATCCAAATCAGCCAAGAGGAGGTCAAACTTACACTCTTTGTAGATGACATGATACTCTATATGGAAAACCCAAAAGATTCCACCAAAAAACTGCTGGAACTGATCCATGAATTCAGCAAAGTTGCAGGATATAAAATCAATGCATAGAAATTGGTTGCATTCCTATACACCAATAATGAAGCAACAGAAAGAGAAATCAAGAAATAGATCCCATTTATAATTGCACCAAAAACCATAAAATACCTAGGAATAAATCAAACCAAAGAGGTAAAAAATCTATACACTGAAAACTATAGAAAGCTTATGAAAGAAATTGAAGACACAAAAAAATGGAAAAATAGTCTATGCTCCTGATTAGGAAGAAAAAATACTATTAAAATGTCAATACTACCCAAAGCAATCTACGTATACAATGCAATACCTACCAAAATAATACCAGCATTCTTCACAGAGCTAGAACAAATAATTTTAAAATTTGTATGAAACCAGAAAAGACCCTGAATAGCCAAAGCAATCTTGCAAAAGAAAACCAAAGCTGGAAGAACACAATCCCAGATTTCAAGATTTATTACAAAGCTGTAATCATCAAGACAGTATGGCACAAAAACAGACACTCAGATCAATGGAACAGAATAGAGAACCCAGAAATGGACCCACAAACATATGGCCAGCTAATCTTTGACAAAGCAGGAAAGATACCCAATGGAATAAAGAAAGTCTCTTCAGCAAATGGTGCTGGGAAAACTGGACAGCAACATGCAGAAGAATGAACCCTGGAAAACTTTCTTACACTGTACACAAAAGTAAATTCAAAATGGATGAAAGACCTAAATGTAAGACAGGAAACCATCAAAATCCTCAAGGAGAAAGCAGGCAAAAACCTCTTTGCCCTCAGTCACAGCAACCTCTTACTCAACACATCTCCGGAGGCAAGGGAAACCAAAGCCAAAATGAACTATTAGGACCTCATCAAAATAATAAGCTTCTTCACAGCAAAGGAAACAATCAGCAAAACTAAAAGGAAACCAAAGGAATGGGAGAAAATATTTGCAAGTGACATATCAGATAAAGGGTTAATATCCAAAATCTATAGAGAACTTATCAAACTCAACACCCAAAAAACAAATAATCCATTGAAGAAATGGGCAAAAGACATGAATAGACACCTCTCCAAAGAAGACATCCAGATGGCTAACAGACACGTGAAAAAATGCTCAACATCATTCATCATCAGGGAAATACAAATCAAAACCACAATGAGATAGCACCTCACACCTGTCAGAATGACTAACATTAACAACTCAGGCAACAACAGATGTTGGTGAGGATGAGGAGAAAGAGTATCTCTTTTGCACTACTGGTGGGAATGCAAACTGGTGCAGCCCCTCGGAAAACAGTATGGAGCTTCCTCAAGAAATTAAAAGTAGAACTACCCTATGACCCAGCAATTGCACTACTAGGCATTTATCCAAGGGATACAGGTATGTTGTTTTGAAGGGACACATGCACCCCAATGTTTATAGCAGCACTATCAACAATAGCCAAAGTATGGAAAGAGCCCAAATGTCCATCAATGGATGAATGGATAAAGAAGATGTGGTATATGTATATACAATGGGGTATTACTCAGCAATCAAAAAGAATGAAATCTTGCCATTTGCAACCATGTGGATGGAACTAGAGGGTATTATGCTGAGCAAAATTAGTCAGAGAAAGACAAAAATCATATAACTTCACTCATATGAGGACTTTAAGATATAAAACAGATGAACAAAAGGGAAGAAAATATAAAATCAGAGAGGGAGGCAAAACATAAGAGACTCTTAAATACAGAGAACAAACAGAGGGTTGTTGGAGGGCTTGTGGGACAGGGGATGGGCTAAATGGGTAAGAGGCTTAAGGAATCTCATCCTGAAATCATTGTTGCACCATGTGCTAACTTGGATATAAATTATAAAAAATAAATAAATTATAGAAAGAAAAGAAACATAAAAAAAGAATGAAGGATAAAAATCATATGATGATCTCAAAAGATGTAAGAAAAGCACTTAACAAGCCTCAACATCCTTTCATAAAAAAAATCAATAAATTGGGTAGAAAAAAATATACCTCAACATAATAAAAGCCATATACAAGAAACCCATAGCTAACATCAGACTAAATTGTGAAAGGTTGAAGGTTTTCTTCTAATATCAGGAACCAGGCAAGGCTGCCCACTCTCATCACTCTTATTCAACATAGTACTGGTGGTCCTAGCTAGAGCAATCAGGCAAGATCAAGAAATAAAAAGCACCAAATGGATTCCTTATTTCACTGATCAGAGAAGGGGGTCAAGAGTGGAAAGAGACTAGCCTTAGTCCCCAAGCTTCTAGAAAGTCCTTCCACATCCTGAACTTTTCTTACTTCCCCCAGAATACTAGCCCTGCTGTATATATATGTGGGGCGCCTGAGTGGCTCAGTTGGTTAAGCGTACAATTCTTGGTTTCAGCTCAGGTCATGGTTTCACAGTTTCCTGAGTTCCAACTCTGCATCTCAACCCTACTTGAGATTTTCTGTCTCTTTCTCTCTCTGCCCCCCCCCCCACTTGTATTCTCTCTGTCTTTCTCAAAAGAAATAAACCTTAAAAAAAAAAAAAGATGTGTACTGCCATCTAAATATTTGACTCATTTACTAAAGGTAAAGAGACAAGAGACCCTCTGTCTCTTGGCAACATCTCATTTCTTCCTTTTGCTTTTGCCTCCCCCCCACAACCAGCCCTTGGTTTAATCCTATTCTGCAATTCAAATCTCTATTTTTGTGTTGAACTTGCTCCTTTCTTTCATATTGAAAAGATGACATTGCCCCCAAAGCCAAAAGTCAATGAGAACTGAAAAGCATCCAAATAGGAAAAATAAAATAAAATTACCTTATTTGCAGGTGAAATGATCTTATTTATATATAAACCCAAAAGACTCAATGAAAAACACTGTTAGAACTAATCAACAAGTTCAGTAAAGATTCAGAATATAAAATCAAAATACAAAAAGTCAATTGTGTCTCTATACACAAACAATAAAATGAATAAAAAAGAAATAAAGAATGCAATCCCATTCACAATAGCATAACAAAAAATAAAATACTTAGGAATAAATTTAATCAAGGAAGTGAAAGATCTGTACAATGAAAACTACAAAACATTGATGAAAGAAACTAAGGAAGACACAGATATTCTGTTCCCAAGTACTGAGAAGAATTAATATTGTTAAAATGCCCATACTACCCAAAGCCATCTATAGATTCAATTTAACCTCTATCAAAATTCTAACAGCATTTTTCACAGAAATAGGAAAAAAATCCTAAAATTTGTATAAAACTGCAATGATGCAAATAGCCACAGCAATCCCAAGAATAAAAGAACAAAGCTGAAGGTATCACACTTTTGATTTCAAAGCATACTACAAAGCTACAGTAATCAAAACAGTATAGTACTGACATAAAAATAGACACATAGACTAAAGGAACAGAATAGAGAGCCTAGAAATAAACTCCCATATATGCAATCAACTAGCATTTTATAAGGAACCCAAGAATATTCAATGGGGAAAAAAAGTCTCTTTAATAAATGGTTTTAGGAAAACTGGATAACCACATACAGGAAATGAAACTGTATACTCATCTGACACTATTCATAAAAACTAACTCAAAATTGATTAAACTTCAGACCTGAAACCATGAAACTCCCAGAGAAAACATAAGAAAAAGCTTCTTAACATTGGTCTTGCCAATGATTTTTTTGGATATGACATCAAAAGCACAAGAAACAAAAGCAAAATCAAGTGAGACTACATTAAAAAGCCTCTGAACAGCAAAATACAATCAACAAAATGAAAAGACAACCTGTGGAATGAAAGAAAATATTCACAAGCCACATATCTGATAAAGGGTAAATATTTAAATATATGAAGAACTCATACAGCTCAGTTACAAAAATAAATAAATAACTCAATTAAAACGTGGGCAAATGTATGGAATATATATTTTTCTAAAGAACACATACAAATAGCCAACAGGTACATGAAAAGATTCTCAACATCATTAATCACCAGGAAAATGGAGATCAAAACCACAATGCAATACCATCTCCTACTTGTTACAATGGCTATCACCAAGAAGACAACAGATAATAATTGTTAGTAAGGCTTTGGAGAAAAGGGAACACTTGTGCACTGTGAATGAGAATGTAAACTGGTGCAGCCACTATGAAAAATAGGATGAAAATTTCTTCAAAAAAATACAAATAGGGGCACCTGGGTGGCTCAGTCGGTTAAGTGACCATCCTTGGCCCAGGTCATGATCTCATGGTTTGTGAATTCGAGCCCCACATCGGGCTCTGTGCTGACAGCTCAGAGCCTGGAACCTGCATCTGCTTCTGTGTCTCCCTCTCTCTCTGCCCCTCCCCCACTCATGCTCTGTCTCTCTCTGTGTCAGAAATAAACATAAAAATTTTTAAAATAAAATAAAAATAGAACTACCATATGAAGCAACAACTCTACTTCTGACATATACCAAAAGGAAATGAAAACAAGATCTTGAAAAGATATCTGCACTCCCTGTTCATTACAGCATTTTTCATAATAGGTAAGGTATGAAAACAACCTAGGCCTCTGTCAATAGATTAATGAATAAACAAGATGTGGTGTACACACACACCCACATACTCACACACACACGCATGGGTTAGCATTCAGATATAAGAGAGGAGGACACTCTGCCATTTGTCACAACATAGATGGGTCTTGAGAAAATCATCCTAAGTGAAATAAATCAGACAGAAAAAAAATACTGTATGATATAATTTATACGTGTGAATCTAAAAAATAAAAAACTCATAGAAGCAAAGAGTAGAATGGTCTTTGGGGCTGGAGGTAGGGATATTGGGGAGATGTTGATCAAAGAAAGGGTACAAACTTATAGGGAAAAAATTAAGAGAAATACTAGTGAAAAGGAATTCACTTTATTTTGCACTTTAGCATTTTTGTAAGACCCAAATTTTCTATCATGTTGTAGGTATTATGCTAAAAATTTTAATGCACTTAAAAAGAATATACTATGCATAAATATTTAATGTATTTGTACTATATTTTAGTAGCTTTTTCTCATACAAAAAGTCAACCCTGCTAATATAGTCTTACAAGCCATAAGCACTTAGTGAATGAATCAACAAATCATTTTTAAGTATAACTACTACCTTAAAGAGAATGCCTATGCCATTAGAAGATGAAAATGTTGGGGCACTGGGTGGCTCAGTCAGTTGAGCGACTGACTTCGGCTCAGGTCATGACCTCATGGTTTGTGAGTTTGAGCCCCGTGTCAGGCTCTGTGCTGACAGCTCAGATCCTGGAGCCTGCTTCCAATTCTCTGTCTCCCTCTCTCTCTGCCCCTCCCCACTCACACTCTGTTTCTCTGTGTCTCAGAAATAAATAAACATTAAAAAAAATTTTTTTTAAAAAGAAAATGTTCCCTTATCCATGAATTCAGCAAAGTCACAGGATATAAAATCAATGCACAGAAATCAGTTGCACTTCTATACACCAATAATGAAGCAACAGAAAGAGAAATCAAGGAATAGATCCCATTTACAATTGCACCAAAACCCATAAAATACCTAGGAATAAACCTAATTAAAGAGGTGACAAATCTATACACTGAAGACTAGAGAAAGCCTATGAAAGAAACTGAAGACACACACACAAAAAAGGAAAAATATTCCATTCTCATGAATTGGAAGAATAAATACTGTTAAAATGTCAATACTACCCAAAGCAATCGATATATTTAATGCAACCTATATCAGAATATCACCAGCATTCTTCACAGAGCTAGAATAAACAATCCTAAAATTTGTATGGAACCAGAAAATACCCCCAAATAGCCAAAGCTATCCTGAAAAAGAAAACCAAAGCTGGAGGCATCACAATCTTGGACTTCAAGCTGTATTACAAAGCTGTAATCATCAAGAAAGTACGGTACTGGCATAGATACTTAGATCAATGGAACAGAATAGAGAATCTAGAAATGGACCCAGAAACGTAAGGCCAACTAATCTTTGACAAAGTAGGCAAGAATATCCAATGGAATAAAGACAGTCTCTTCAGCAAATGGTTCTGGGAAAACTGGACAGCAACATGCAGAAAAATGTACCTGGACCACTTTCTTACACCATACACAAAAATAAACTCAAAATGGATGAAAGATCTAAATGTAATACAGAAACCATCAAAATCCTAAAGAAAGCAGGCAAAAACCTCTTTGACCTCAGCCACAGCAACTTCTTACTCAACATGTCTCCAGAGGCAAGGGAAACAAAAGCAAAAATAAACTATTGGGACTTCATCAAGATAAAAAGCTTCTACACAGCGAAGGAAACAATCAGCAAAACTAACCAGCAAAAAAAAAAAAAAAAAAAAAAAAGGAAACCAAAGGAATGGGAGAAAATGTTTGCAAATGACATATCAGATAAAGGGTTAGTATCCAAAATCTATAGAGAACTTATCAAACTCAACACTCAAAAAACAAATAATCCACTGAAGAAATGGGCAAGAGACATGAGTAGACACTTCTCCAAAGAAGACATCCACATGCTAACAGACACATGAAAAAATGCTCAACATCACTCATCATCAGGGAAATACAAATCAAAACCACAATGAGATACCACCTCACACCTGTCAGAATGACTAACATTAACAACAGATGTTGGTGAAGATGTGGAGAAAGGGGAACCCTTTGCACCGTGGGTGGGAATGCAAACAAGTGCAGTCACTCTGGAAAATAGTATGGAGATTCCTCAAAAAAACTAAAAATAGAACTACCCTATGACCCAGCAATTGCACTACTAGGTATTTATCCAAAGGATACAAGTGTACTGTTTTGAAAGGGCATATGCACCCCAATGTTTATAACAGTGCTCTCGACAATAGTCAAATTATGGAAAGAGCCCAAATGTCCACTGATAGATGAATGGATAAAGAAGATGTGCATATATATAAATGGAGTATTACTTGGCAATCAAAAAGAATGAAATCTTGCCATTTACAACTACATGGATGGAACTAGAGTGTATTATGCTAAGAAAAATTAGTCAGAGAAAGGCAAATATCATATGACTTCACTCATATGTGGAATTTAAGATACAAAAGAGATGAACATAAGGTAAGGGAAACAATATGAAAACAGGGAGGGGGACAAAACATAAGAGACTCTAAATATAGAGAACAAACTGAGGGTTGCTGGAGAGGTTGTGGGTTTGGGGATGGGCTAAATTAAGGCAAGGGCATTAAGGAGGACACTTGTTGAGATGAGCACTGGGTGTCTGTTACATGTAGGCGATGAATCACTGGATTGTACTGGAAGCATTATTGCACTATATGCTAACTAACTCGGATGTAAATTTAAAAAATAAATGAAAGGAAAAAAAAGACGTAAATGTTCCTGATGACAAGCACCACCATCATACTGAAAATCCTTAATCCTAATTTATTTTTCTTTATTCAGGTGCTTTATATGAACCCAGACCTAACAATCTCTGTAGAGATAAACAAAGGTCACCCAAATGAGAAGAATAACTACTTATCGACAGCAAGAGAGTCATCCACCACCACTGCTTGCATTTGGCAGAGATTCAAAGGCAGGTAGAGGAGTGGGAAAGCTTTATGGTGGCAAAAAGGGAAGGTCCATCCCAATGGGAAGTTGTCATATATTTTAGAACACAAAGGTAACAATTATGTACTTTGTAAGAAAATTCATTACGTCAGCTAGAATTTCATGCAATTTTCATGACAAGAAATTAAACTCCTTACAGGTTTTATGTACTTTTCTCTCTTCCTCATTTTTGATCTCTTTGACCAGATACTTTTTTCCATTTATTATTATTTTTTTTTAATTTAAATACAGGTTAGTGAACATACAGCATACTAATGGTTTCAGGAATAGAATTTAGTGATTTACCACTTACCCATAACACCCAGTGCTCATCCTGACAAGTGCCATTTTTCTTCAATCATTACAGAAGTTTTTCACTATCAGCCCAATTGCAAAGCAAAGGCACTCAGATCTAAGGAGATTTCTAAATGGGGCATAATTCTTTACATTCTACTTTTAAAGAAGACTAAGTAAAGTTTAAAGTTATACTATTAGGGAAGAAATAAGGGACTATGTGGGAGTTATTTCTTTGGACAGAGTAAGCAGAAAACTGACTAGGTAAGCACACATGCCTGTGATTATATTGGGGTGCGTGGCAGCATTCACTGAGTTGTCTCTGCCACCAGTAAGCATATGTCCCTCACATATTAGTAACATTTAAGAACTTTGGGGCTTGATATACATAACCTCTAAATTCCTCTTCCAGTAAAATAATAATACCATATGAGTTCATGGATCTGAAGATCTGAGAGTGAAGTATGATTTAATGGAAATAACAACAAAAAGCCATACCTTTGTATTATCTTTTATCTTTGTGTTACTTTTGTTTTTCTCCCTGGCTTCACGAAGACCTTTCTGAGTAGGACCTTCCAGTGCATTTTCTTTTTCACGGTTAGGAACAACTACAAAATAACACAACTTATTCTTAGTATCTATACTGTCTTGCAATGATAAATACAATTTTAATCAAAATATGAAAGCCAAAGTCATAATGATACATGTGTTTTTTAAAGTATTGTACTAGTAATATTGAAATAATACCAAAGTGTTCTTTTAATTTTTTTTAATGTTTCATTTATTCTTAGAGCACAAGTGGCGGAGGGGCAGAGTGAGAGAGGGACCCAGAATCAGAAGCAGGCTCCAGGCTCTGAGCTGTCAGCACTGAGCCCAACGTGGGGCTTGAACTCACAAGCCATGAGATCATTACCTAGGCCAAAGCTGGATGCTTTACCAACTGAGCCACCCAGGTGCCCCATTACCAAAATGTTTTAAGTCAGGTGTCAAATTCATTTCCCCAAAATTCAGGGTGTCGTTACTACAAGGTCAGTTAAATGGCATGATAAGCCAGTTAGAGAGCATAGTAGCCAATCTCCAGTTACATTATTTCCAAATTCCTGTCATGAGATTTCATGTGTATATGAATAAAGTTGAAGAGGGTCAAAGGAGTGAATGGTAAACAATGACAAAATATCCTTTGTGGAATTGGGTAATAAATAACAGATTTTTAGAAGAATATTGTATTAACAAAATATTATTCTTCATGCTTCTCAAGTTGAAAAAAAAAAATAAAGGAAAATAACTGGGTAATTTTCCAATGTAGTTGTAACACTAGTCTCCAAACTCTCCTGGACATAAAGAGAACAGTCCTAAAAAAACCACCTGGGGGAAAAATAAAAGTGACAGGGAAAGTCTCTTTCTTTTATACATCTTTCCATATACATATACATATTTACGTATACATAATTTCTCCCTATATTTTTAAACAGGAAAATGACTGAAAATAAATTAATAAAGTTACAATCATTAACTCATAACTAAAAGAAATAACTAAGTGTTCTAAATTATAACACTAGATTTATAACAGAGAAAAGATGAACACAAAAATATCTGGATGAGTCAAGGCTCTCAAAGAATTCTTAAGGCAAGGAAGCACATAGCTGGCATTTAGATTCTTTCCTGATATAATTCTTTCTACTCAGTACCAGTTTCAAACAAAGGAGAAAATCTCCAAAGCAACTTGGACAATAACCTAAAAACAGAATATTGAATAACATAGTTCTACATGAAACCACTAAAAAGACTTCAAAACACTTGAGTATCCAGACTGCCTGTTCTCCCTGATGGTGCTAAAAGTTAGAGCCCCATCTGGGAAGTGTAAGTGGGGGGTTGGGGGAGGGATGGGGGAGGGGCAGGAGGGAAGGCAGCAATTATGGCTCACTGACATTAAGGAAAATTTTTCACTTCCAGTTCTCTTTTATTGTATTTTCCTTTTCAACACCCAAGAATGACATCCTGATCATGATAATAATTTAAAATAATAATAATTAGCATTTATGCCTCACTGATCTTCTACTATCAAGTTGATCAGGCAATCAGAGAGGTGACAGAGTCTGCCATGACACTGCCAAATGCTAAGACCAGAAGCTTAGAGAAAGGTACTGAAAGCCCCATATCTAAAACTAGAATGCATGTTTATGAACAGTGTAAAATTATTCAGTACAGAATATAAGGAATTAACTTTATTCAGGTAGTTGGGATTATACAATTAAAAGAAAGTATTTCATCATGTTGTGTTGAAATTTATTCCTTTTTTACCAAAAGCCACTTATCACCTATCAAAATATAAACAAACTTGGTCTTCAAAGTAACTTAGAAAAACATGCACCGTGTTCATTTATAAATTAGGTTAAATAGCAGAATATAATTTCATAAAGAAGTTATCAGTAAACCATGAGTTTATTTTAATAGAGATGCCAAGGATAAAGAACACAAACTGTTAGAGTAGAATGGAGTATTAGAGATTAATTGTTACAACTATCAACTCAGTGCACGAAATTCCTCAACCTTTAAGCCATCTTATATATATTGGTCTTCACACATTTTAGTCATTTGGGAAGTTAGAGTTCCTGAGGCTGTGATAGTCTGACACTATCCCTTCATATTTATAACTGACTGCATTCTTAAAAGTTATTTACAGATAGAAACAAGTAATTTTTTTAATTTTTTTAATGTTTTATTTGTTTTTGAGAGAGCGAGAGAAAGACAGAGACAGAGCACAAGCAGGGAGGGGCAGAGAGAGAGGGAGACACAGAATCTGAAGCAGGTTCCAGGCTCTGAGTTGTCAGCACAGAGCCCCACATGGGGCTCAAATCCATAAACCATGAGATCATACATGACCTGAGCTGAAGTCAGATGCTTAACTGACTGAGCCACCCAGACACCCTGGAAACAAGTAATTTTATCTTAACAAAAATATATATCCTTTGTAAAAAAAAAAAATGCAATAAGGAAAAAATGTAGAAAAAAATCACATCATGCAAATTATGTATATATTTTGGTGTGCATCATTTTTATTTGCATATATTTAATAGCTATGACCTTTTACTATATAAATGTTCTTATTTTTTTAACATTTTATTAACTTTATGATGTGAGCATTTTCTTATGCATGATTTTTAAAGACTTTCTAGTTGCATGATCTGCCATATTTAAACATTCACCTGTGGTTAATAAGATTGTTTGCACTGTTTTTTTACTATAGATATGACTACAATAAACATCTTTGTTCATAGTATCTTTAGGAATCATTGAGCATAGCTAACATTTCTTTAACTTAAAATATTTGAAAGGAACTACTGAATCAAGGCTAAGAAAAAAAAATTTCAAATATGAGAATGCTGACTATTTCTCTTAAGCTTTAACCATTGAACACAATGAATAGTCTTCTGTCATATGACATAATAGGATGTCATATTTATTAAGAAAATTCACTGTTTTGCAGTCTTTCTATATTTCAGAGTTTCCATCATTTTTTAAAATCAAATTTACTGAGGTACAATTTACATACAATAAAATGAACACATTTTAAATATAGAATTGGGTAAGTTTTGACAAAGATAAACCAGCATATAACCACCACCAAAATAGAGATATAGAACATTTGCACCACTCCCAAAATTATTTTCTTATGTTAGCATTACCATTTATAAGGTATGTACAAGAATTTTTGTTTTTACAAGGCATTTTTCTTTTAAGGAAATTAAAAATAAAAAATATATATCTTAACCAGAATTTAACATTCCTAAATCTCTGTATTCAATCCCAGAGATCTGAGTTTTCTTCTGACCAAGGAAAGTCCTTTAGTATTTCCCACACTTTAGAATGATTTGCAACAAAATCTTTTAGCTTTCATTTAAATTAAAATGTCCGTATGTCTTTATTTCACCCTATTTTTTGAGGATATTTTACTGGACATAGAATTCTGAATTTAAAATTTTCCACATTTGAAACTGTCATTTCTTTGTTTCTAGCCTCTAATATCTCTGACAAGAAATCAGCCTTTATTACATTACTGTTCTCTTGTATGTAATATGATTTTTTTCTCTTGCTGCTTTAGAGATTGTCTCACTTAAATTTTCAAGAGTTTGAATATGATGCATCCAGGATTGATTCTCTTTGGGTTTACAGTTAGCTGCTTTTGGGGGAGTTGATGTTATCAAATTTAGAAAAATTTAGGTCATCTTTTGCTTAAATATTTTTATGTCCCATTCGTGTTCTTTTCTCCTTTGGGACTGCAATTTCACATCTGTTAAATAGGCATATTTCCCTTTAATTTTTTTCTCTAGTCATCAGACTGAGTTTTAACTGATATCTCTTAAATTCACTGACGTTTCTGTCATCTTCAATCTGTTGTGAACTATAAAATTTCCATTTAAATTATCATATTTCTCAATACTAGAATTTAATTTTTTTTTTTTTGGTTTCCATGTAACTGCTAAGATTTCCTATCTCTTCACTTATTAATGTCATATTTTTCTTTAATTCCTTGATAATATTCAAAATAGTTGCTCTAGAATTTTTATCAGCCAAATTCAACATCTGGGCCATCCTGGTGTACGTTTCCATTTACTGATTTTTATCTTGATTGTGGGCCACCTTTTCCTGTCTCTATAATATACATAGAAAACTTAAATTACATACCGGGCAGTATAGATGACAGGTTATCAAGGCTCAGGACAACTGCCTTCCTTTAAAGGGTATTCATTTTTGTTCTAGCATGCAGTTTAGTTTTTTGATGATCACCTTGAAATTCTAGGCTTAATTTTCTACCTTGTTAAGGTGGATCCATGGAAAGCCCTACATTTTCCCCAAGGCTAACTTATAAGATTCAAACTCAAATTCTATCTCCCTTAGAAATTCTATGTAAGCTTTGTTTGGGGTTTTATAATAAAGGGCAGTACAAGTGTTATGTTAATATGGTTAATACGTTAATATGATTATGTTAAACATTAATATGGTATTAACAAGGAGTTAAAGAGTAAAGAGGTCTCTTCATCCAGATATGACCAGAACTCCAATGTCACCATACCTGTTTGATTTCTAGAATCCTTTTTCCCCTCTTAGACCTTTAAAATCTCCTCACAGTTAAGTCTTGGGTATTCTTACATGTATAACCCGCTATCAACTAAAAGACTCAGTAAACTCCCTCATAAACTGGGTCACTGCTTATTGCAGCTCCCTTTTTATCTGGTGCACTTTCCTGGGACAGTGTGAACTATGTATAATCTTTGCCTTTTCAGTTCTTCAGGACTGGCATGCTCTTCTTGACCTCTACCTGCATGGAATTTGGTTTGGAAACTGCCCCAGGCACAAAGCCATAGTGATAGGGGATCTCAACTTATAAATTTTTCTTCTATCACTTCTTATCACTTCTTATCTCCTTCTGTGACTTGTGCTGTTTCCCAAAGGCTAAAAGTAGCTGCCCTATAAATAGTCTAGTTGAAGAGTTTTTTCATTAAAAGAAGGTTAGTCTGGTACCAGCTACAGCATCACGGTCAGAAACACAAGCCCTCCCATTATAGTTTCCTCATATTTTTATCTGAAATTAGTTATACAGTGCCATATCCATATTCCCTCTTGATCTTGTCATTAACATTTTAATTTGTGAAATAGTTACCATATCATTTATTCACTTTTAATTATCTCCAGAATTTTGAGCTCTGATAAGATTAAAAAATCACCAACTGATATTAAATTAGTTTTATTACATTTTATTTTTACCTCTAATTTCAGAAGCATGGTAATTATGCCCTATTTCCATATTCTTCAATGTTGCTTGAAGCCCAGAAATCTAAAAAATGAAATCCAAAGATATGGGGTTATATTTTTGTATATACAGAAAATGACTCAAAAAGAGTTGAATAAAATACAGTGTTTAAATACTGCCTGAAAGATATAAAGATATTAATTTCTCTTGGATTAATTCCTATATATTTAAATAATTAAACATGAATTAGAACAAAAGAAAAATATAATTTTAAATTCAATTCAGTGGGTAATTATTAGGTATCCATTATAAACAACTGAAACATTTATTTCATAGCATAGTTTCCTGAATCAAGAATACTCATTCCACACTTTGAATGATAATTATTCAGTACTCTACTTTGAGAGAAATTTCTTCTCTGTTGAAATTGCTTCACGACAACTTAATTCATCTTTCTGTGTATAAAAGATGAGGTAAGTATTAGTTGAAAAGTAAAATATGAAGAGACTATTGTTTTTCTTGAAACTCTTAACTCATTTTCTGCCCACAGACATTCCTTGTTTTATTAAACATGTTTCATAATTAAGAAAATTTGTTAATTTGGAGGCATATAACCTACCTATATTTCCTGAACAATAGACTTGAATTAAAATTAAACCTTAAAGAGCTTTCTTGTCCCTCATTGTATATGATTATATCAACACAAAATACCATCTATTTAATTATATGCAGATACACATATTTTTCCTACTATTACTGAGTAATAATATTTCTTTAATAGAAAACAGCAGATAATCGTAATCTATAGATCAGTGCTCATAAAATGCCTGGGTGAAATAAAAAGGTAAAAAAATTTGTATCTATTCTTGAATGCCAAATGGATTATTAAGTTTTTAAATACACTTACTTGGAATAGTATAAGATTTACATAAAAGTTGCAATGTAATAGAGAGCTCTTATATACCCTGCACCCTATTTCCCATTAACATCATACATTACCATAGTATGTTTGTCACAAGTAATGAGACAATATTGATACATTATTATTAACAGAATTCCATATTGTGTTCTAATTTCATTATGGTTTTTCAAATACATGTTTTCTATTCCAAGAGCTTATACAGGACACTTTACATTTAGTCATCATGTCTTATTTGCTTCCTCTGGACTAGTACAGTTTCTCAGACTTTCCCTCACTTTGATGATCTTGACAATTTTGAGGAGTACTGATCAGGTAATATTTTGGAGAATATCCATTCTTTTGGGGTTGTCTAATGTTTTCTCATGGTTAGACAGGAGTTACAGGTTTTGAAGAGGAAGACTGCAGAGTAGAAGTGTCATTATTAGCTCATTATTTAGCAATATGGTTAAAGATTAATGATGTTATTCTTGATCACCTTCCTGAAATGGTATTGTCTAGGTTTCTCCATTGTAAAATTACTTTTTTTTCCATTTCCACTGTACTTGTGGAAGCAAGTCATTGTGTATAGCCAACAACAGATGAGGTGTTAAGCTCTACCTCCTTGAGGAAAAGATTATTTACATATGTCATTTGGGATTCCTCTTTGAGAGAAATGTTTTTCTTCTCCTCCATTTACATACTCATCCATTTATTTATATTACTATGAACTCACAGATAATTATTTTATACTCTGTGTTATAATCTATTTTGTTGCTCAAATTGTTCAAAATTTGACCATTGGGAGATCTGTCAGGATGATTCATGTAATGGCTATGACTCCATTTGTTGATGTTTGCCAACAGTTTTTAATCCTTACTTCCTACTTCCCTTAGTGCCCTACATCTTAGAAAACTGATATCAAAGCCTGGATGCTTCCTCCTTTGGCACTGATGGGAGATTCAAACCATATAATCCCATTATCCCACATAAGGACCCTCATCCTACTTCCAAACCCTAACCACAACAAAAACCCTAAGCCAGTCTCCTTCCTTTTACTCTCTGAAGACATTTCAGACCTGCATGGTAAGGCATATGCTGCCTTCCCTAGAGAGGTCAATTATGTAAATAATAAAAGTTTTCATACCCTCTGTGTGTACTGTGTGTATAGCACAATCAGTTTCAACATCCAAACCAAATTTGGTTCTTGGTCCATTTACTTCCAGAGGTGTCCACAACAGTAACAGTTTCTTTGTCCCTTGACATACCCCATTGTTATGTTAAGTATTTTCTTTCTCTCTCTTCTTTCTTTCTGTCTTTTTTCCTTCTTTCTTTCCCTCCCTCCCTCTTTCTTTTCTTTTTTTCCTTGTTTCTTTTGTTTTCTTTTCTTTTCTTTTCTTTTTTCTTTTCTTTTCCTTTCTTTCACCTTCTGATCATTTCCTAACATTCTAGCTCAACATGGGCCAAATGTTCCAAGTGCATTTCGTATTTTTCCTGCCCAGCCCTACTTCCATCTGTTGGAGGATGGTATCAAAACAGATATTTAGGGGTGCCTGGATGGTTCAGTCCATTAAGTGTCCAACTTCAGCTCTGGTCATGATCTCATGGTTCATAAGTTTGGGCCCCATGTCAGGCTCTGTGCTGACAGCTCAGAGCCTGGAGCCCGCTTCAGAATCTGTGTGTGTGTGTGTGTGTGTGTGTGTGTGTGTGTGTGTTTGTGTGTCTCTCTCTCTGCCCCTCCCCCCCATGCACGCATGCGCTCTCTCTCTCTCTCTCAAAAGTAAATAAACATTAAAACATTTTTTAAAAAGAAATAGATATCAATGCATTGGGTATACTCATTTGCTATTGGAGTCTCATTACTTCTAGATCCTCTCAGCAAGCAGACCTAAAAATATATACATTTATTTTATATAATATCTCCTGATATTATATTATATTACATTAATATTATAGCAAATATAAATATTAATATATTTACTTTTACTATATTAAATGTTATTTATAATATATTTATATTGTTATATTATAATAAATATAAATAATAATATGTTATATATTATATTACAGCCCTACGAACCAAAAAAAGATAAAATGCAACTTATTTTACATATATACTAACAAATTATATTTTATATATTTTCAATCATGGGACTGTAATTCAGAATTTTGAACATTTTCAAGTAATTTTATAAAACAAAACAATTAAATTAGAAGTTTTTCCATAAGATTTCAATAAATTTAAAACAGTTGCTATATTATAACCTGAAGAATTTGAAAACACATATTTATTAGATTTTTGTATACTTTTACTCCTTTATATACAAACTGAATATCATAAAAAATTCTAAATTCTAATCCTTCTTGCAAAGTATTACAGAGCTCTATATGTTTAAAGAGAAAGATAGTGAGCTAAATGTTCACTAAGATAAGGTTTTTAAGAAAGTGATGATTAGAAATCCAGATAAAAATTATAACATACTTCTTACTGCTCTAAGCTCACATCCTAAGTTTTGGTTAGAAGTGACTTCTCAGAGCATCACTGAAATAAAGCAGACACTGAAAATAAAGACGTAACCAAAAATTAAGCATAAAAGTTGATGCATCTTCCATGTTAGATCATTGAGGAACTTTGTATACATTTTAATATATGTTTATTTTCAAATATTTTTAATAAATTCATTCTACAACCTCATGACACACTAATAGATTCAAGTTAAAAGGTTAATCCAATTGGGGTGCCTGGGTGGCACAGTCAGCTGAGCGTCCAACTTCGGCTCAGGTTGTGATCTCACAGCTTGTGAGTCCGAGTCCCGCATCAGGCTCTGTGCTGACAGTTCAGAGCCTTGAGCCTGCTTCAGATTCTGTGTCTCCCTCTCTCTCTCTGCCCCTCCCCCACTCAAGCCATGTCTCTGTCTCTCAAAAATAAATAAACATTAAAAAAAATTTTTAAAAGGTTAACTCAAGGCTCTATACCCCAAGGTATACCTGACAGGAATATTCCAACAGAAAACAAAAACAAAAACAAAGACTTGTGGATAATAAATCATTTTCTTGAGGAAACATTCCCAAAAAGGTTCAGCTCATTAAATAGTAACCTTGGATCATTCTCCAAGGAGAAAGATGATAAAACTGAGACTATATTGTCTGTTCTAATTTGGAGAATGTGTTAATTGATCCTGGGACTAGACTGGTGTAAGAAATATCTGACAGTCCTTTTGGTGACTCAGCACCTTGCATTCATAAATTGTGTGTCCATCTTTCTCTATAGATAGCAAATATTTATTCATCCTTTCTTATAACTAGGATACTAACAATACTGCATAGGCTCCATCAATCATGTCCCATTTTGGATCTTGAAAAAAATCTGATTATTAATGATACCTTATGATAACAGGTATACATTGGACTGCTTAGGACAAATGAGGATACAGAGTAACCAATAAAGTAGAAGAGGACAGGATTCATCCCTACCACTCCCAATCCTTGTTCATCCAATAGAACAAGGAAGTATAAAAGTATCTATGCCTGAGAGGGAGAAGTAAGAATTCACATATGAGTGACCTATTTCACCTCTCAAGCTACAAATCGAAGTGTGGCTAATTGGAAGAAAAGGACACTGAAAGCCAGATAATTCAAAGATACTCCAAGTACAGACTAAATTTGCTCCTTGCTTCTCAGAGTATAATCTAGGAAAATTGACAGTCCCTTAAAAAGACCTTCATATTTTGAATGGTGATATAGAAACATAATATTCTTCAGGTAGTGTCTGAAAGTTGATTGAAGATGGTATGTCTATGTACGTGGACCTTAAGTGGTTTCCAGACTGCCCACAGTTTGAATTGGCAGAATAGGGAAATCAGAAGTCTCAACTTGTCTCAGTGAGATACATGAAAATGTTACCATTTGAAGCATTTAACCAGAAAAAAGATGAGAGTCATGACAATGATGCTATAGATGTTAAGGATCTCACAGATGCTGTGGCAAAGGTCATGGATTTAGCAAGGTATGTTAGGTTCACACTTTAAAGAACCACATAGAACCATGCACCTCAACACCAGCAGTATGACCAAAACCAGTAACACAACACTAGCAAGTGAAGGCCAAGCATGTAGTCTTCATGTCATATGGATACATAATGTCCCTTGTTGTAGGAGCCATCTTGCGAAGAATAAGATGTGATTTGAAGACAAAAAAAATTAACACTGATAAGTTTCAGCTGAACAATTAATATACCATTCAGATACTGTGTGGTAAATCCAAAGAGACTATTTTAACCCAGGAATATCTGGATAGTCTTTAATAGCAGGTTCTTTTTTCTTTGTCTATAGCAGGAGTAGGGGTTCAGAGACAAAATAAAATAGCTTGCAGATAATACAGTTCTTTGCTAATATGAACAGTGTTGTGGAAAATTGAACCCTGCCTCATTAGGGATAGTGATTTAATTTTTTAAACAAGTTTTCACTTTAGATACATATCAAACATAAGGCAAGTAATTTTATCTCTGTTTAATAGGTAAGAAAAATAGGTAAGATATAGAAGTAAAATAACCTAAATATTCACATGGCTACTGTGCAGCACAGATGGGACTCATCCCTACCACTCCCAATCCTTCTAACTAAACCAGTAAGAAACAATCTGAAACTTAAAGAGTATATGTGGCCTGTATATGTCCTCAAAATGGCCTTTGATCTAAACTTAGAAATTCATCTCATATTTATTTTTTATAAAATTTGGGTTTTTCCTGCATGGAGCCAGACACTGGGCTCGATCTCATGACTATGAGATGATGACCTGAGCCAAAATCAAGAGTCAGATGAGCCACCCAGGTGCCCCCAAATTCATCTCATATTAAAGATAGGGGAATTGATGACCTCTTCAGGAGGATAACTTAGCCCTAATTACACGTAAGTGTAGATCCAGGGCTGGACAGGTTGCAGATGTAGAAATTAACAATCTAGAGAACAGTGTAGGCACTTGCCAGCATGGATGTCTGGAAGGCCCTGGTATCCTTGAATGATGAAATTCAGTATGAATGGTCTGTCAGAGGTGTCAAAGTATACATGGTCTCTTGGAAATATATGGCCAGATCACTGATGGATCCCTCACCCAGAGAAGGATAATAGTGAGATAAGCATGAGAACAGGGAATAAGGAGAGTCAGATGAGTAAATCTAATTTGAACCTGTGGCAGGATAAGAAGTAGAAGCAACCAAATCTAGCTTGAAGCACTCCAAGATGTAGACTTATGCCTTTTATCGGGAGGCTGAGGAGAAAGGTTAAATGTAAAGGAGCAAGGAGATAAAATTCTGAAGGTTTTACATACAATGCCATAAAAATGTAAATTATATGAAACTCCTTTTATGCAATATTACCAATAATACAATTCAGACATTCAAGAATACAAAATTAAAATTCAAGCACAAAGAAGCATGGAGACACAAGTAGTGTTTTGCATTTTAGTAGCTAAGAATTACACTCAAGAACAGAAAAAATACAACTCGATTAAATCATGTCTTAACAATAAAATCATTCAAGGAATAATATAACCATCATACAAGCTATTGTAGCTTCTGAAAGTTTGGCCAAAAATGAAAATCTCCAGAAAACAATAAAAGAATGTTAAGCATAGTTGCACTTTTATATTTTCTAATAAACTGTTACATATTTTTTAAGTGGCCCATAAACATTTTGTTTTATCTTTCTTGAATTCTATACCAGACATTCCTATCACTGTCCGAGGCCTATGTAAAAACCCCACCAGGAAGAATGAAAAAGGATGTCAATAGTAGAAATGACTAAAAATTGAGTCAGTAACCAGGTGTGTCAAATATTCACTTGGGGGTAAATTCCAGGGAGTTTTTATTCATTATCTCATATAAGTTTAACAACAATATTTTTAAAAGGCAGATCATTGTGGCTATACTTTATTTATAAGAAATCTGAGTTGAAAGCATCTAAGGTCCGTATTCATAATGTCAAAGTTGACATTTAAATCCTAGTTTGACTATATTGGCTGAGTTTCTTCCTCTAACCATACTTTAATAATCTCCTATAAATTTATTTTAATTCAGTAAAGTTTCGGGGCACCTAGGTGGCTCAGTTGGTTAAGCGTTCAACTTTGGCTCAGATCATGATCTCACGGTTCTTGAGTTTGAGTACCACGTCAAGCTCTGTGCTGACAGCTCAGAGCCTGAAGCCTGTTTCAGATTCTGTGTCTCCCTCTCTCTCTGCTCCTCCCCCACTCATACTGTCTCTCTCTGTCTCTCTCTCAAAAATAAAAAAATAAATATTAAATTTTAAAAAAAAATAATGTTTAGCTTAATAATCTTTATAGGTTTAAAACGAACAAAATAACTTTTATGAATATTGCCAAATGAATCTTTTTTACAATATAATTGTTGAAAACCTTTTTAAATTTATCTCAGAAACCAATATTCCTACTTATATTATTGAAAACTAAATGGTTAAAATCATTTTGAGGTAGTTTTGATGGCTTCTTTACCTGCCCAACTGCTCTGTCTCTTTCCAGAGAGGTCAGCATTTTCTGCTTCAGTAAAGTGTGGTGCTTCTCATGTAACACCCTTATAGTTGGTTCATAAGATGCATAATGTAACTTCAACCTATGAAAAATAAAGGGCATTTAAAGGGTAATTGAGTAAATCAGTGATTTCCATCTAACATCTAAACCTTTCTCTCTCTCTCTCTCTCTCTGCTTTTACAGTAGGATAAAAAATGAATAACCATATAAAGGTCAACACAAGCCAAGAAGTGCCAGAAATATTACTTGGTATGCAGCCCTTAAACATGGTGGGAATAGGGAAGTCAGATTTCTTTTGAGTTAACTACTTTTCTATTTCCTACCAGAAGTTTTGCTATATTCAAGCATGTACTCAGAAGATTGCTGCTATTTGTCAAGATAAAAATTTGCAGTTTGCTTAATCAATTCAGAAACAGTTGTCAAAAAGACAAGGGCTGCAAATAATGGAAGATTAAACAGAAAGTATCATTCACATCAAAATAAACTAAAAGATGTTTTTGAAAACAAGTTTGAGTAATTCATGTTAAGAAAATTAAGTATAAAATATTTTGATAGCTCATAGGAGAAATAGTTCAACTCAATATATGATATAAATACCTTTAATAATATTTTTAATTTGAAAATGCCTTCAAAATACTATTTTTTACTTATTATTGAAGTGTAATTTACCTGGAGTAAAATATACAGATCTTAAATGTTATAGTTCAGAGTTTTCAGAAATATGCATGCCCAGGGAGTCCACAATGTTATCAAAATATAGAGCATTTCTAACACCTCAGGAGATTCTAGAACTTCATATATTTGGAATCATACAATATGAATGTAACAACCAACATCATAGGAATACAACCAATTATAAGAGATTTTAAAAAACTATATGCCAACAAATTGGGTAACCTGGAGGAAATAAATTACTGGAAACATATAACTACCAAAACTGAAACAAGAAGTAGAAAACTTGAACAGACAGATAGCCAGCAGAGAAACTGAGTCAGTAATAAAAAACTACCAACAAACAAAAGTCCAGGACCAGATGGCTTCCCAGGTGAATTCTACCAAACATTTAAAGAAAAATTAATACCTATTCTCTCAAACTATTTCAAAAAACAGAAAAGGAAGGACACCCTCTAAATTCATTCCATGATACCAGAAACTGGCTTCTTTTCACTCAACACAATGTTTTTTAGATTCTTCCATGTTGTTGTGTATATCACTAATTCATTTCTTTTTACTGTGAGTCACATTCCTTTGTATGTATATTCTACAATGTGTTTATTCAATATTTCACTGATGAAGAACTGATTTGTTTTTAGCTTGGGGCTATAATGAATAAGGTTGCTATGAGCAGACTGACACAAATCATATGAGATATTTTTTGGTTCTATCTCTTCATTTCTCTTAGGAAAAATACCTACGAGTTGAATTGCTGAGTTGTAATTTACATTTCCAACAGCAATATTTGACAGCCTTGGTTACTCTACCTCATTGCCAACATTTGGTGATTAGTCTAATTAGTTTTGTCAATTTTATTATAAATTTTATCACTTTTATTATATTTTCAAACAATCAACATGATTTTGTTGATTTTTTCTTATGTTTGTCCCTTTGCTAGTTTATTGGTTTCTGATCTTTTTATTTATTTTTCTTTCTCTTTTTCTTTTTTTATCATCTAAGTATAAGATTAGATTATTGATATAAAATTTTCTTCTTTGCTCATATAAGCATTTAAAACTATCAATTTTACTTTAAGAACTGCTTTGGCTGCATCCCACAATTTTTAATATGCTGCCTTTCAATCATTCAGATTGAAATATTTTTTCATTTCCTTCATTGACTCAGGGACTACTTAGAACTATGCTACTTCATTTCCAGATATTTGGGAATATTCCAGAGAGCTTTTTGTCATTGATTTTAATTTAATTTGATTGTGGTCAGAGAGAATATTTTGTATGACATCAGTTCTGTGAAATGTATAAAGACTTGTTTTATGGTTGAGCATATGACCTATTTTGTGCACATAAAAAGTCCAAAGTAGAATTCAAGAAATATCAATTACACTCAATTAGTTGATGTCTTATTCTATAGACTTAGAGAAATTGTGCCTATTTTTCTAATGATTGCCAAAAGAGGAGTGTTAAAATCTCCAATTATAACTGTGGATATATCTATTTTTCCTTTATGTTTTATCAGGTTTTGCTTCATATATCAGACTCTTATATCACAGTCATGCATAATATGTCATCCAGATAAAATGACATCTTGCTGAAATGACCTCTTTTTCCCAAATTCTCAGGATGACTGTAAGGATGTTGTTTGTGTATCCCTTTTCCTTAGGCCCTGTGGGCATGCAGGGGTGGCTCTCCTTCCGTAGAAAGAGCTGACACTTCAGATGTGCTGCAAGCCGCTGTACAGGCCTCTTCCCCACAAGGTAAAAGATACCCTCCTGGAGTTGGCCCTACTTCCTCCTCTCCTGACTGCCAAGCTAATGGTTTGGTAAGGGAGAAAAGAGACTATATATCCAAACTAGTATAAGAATTAATCAGCAGGGGCGCCTGGGTGGCTCAGTTGGTTAAGCAGCCGACTTCGGCTCAGGTCATGATCTCGCGGTCCGTGAGTTCAAGCCCCGCGTCGGGCTCTGTGCTGACAGCTCAGAGCCTGGAGCCTGTTTCAGATTCTGTATCTCCCTCTCTCTGACCCTCCCCTGTTCATGCTTTGTCTCTCTCTGTCTCAAAAATAAATAAACGTTAAAAAAAAATTAAAAAAAAAAAAGAATTAATCAGCATATACTAACAGGAACCAAAAAAGCACCCTAGAGATTGGATTTTGAGATACTAACCTAAGAATGGATAAACAATAATTCACCTTTTGAAACAGTGGATTTTACAAGTACTGAAACAAGCACTCCAATGGCTGCAGTAAAGTCACTGCTGAGGTGGCTCTTAGCAAGTTGGAAAAAGTAATGGTTAACACTCAAAAAGATGAAAATGCCTGAGCTGCCTCTCCTGGAAGACAGTAGAGGAGGAGCTCCATAACACCACAGCAATGATGGACTGTGATGACAACCTCAGTCCTTCCACAAAACCTGTAGGCATGACTAAGTACTGGGAAAAATATTTTCAGGAGTTGTCATTAATATCCAGAAATCCAGAGTGACATCACAGCCCCTATATTACAAAGGGGATTTACAGAGGTCAGAGAATAAGTAGGGTCATGGCTAAAGTCTGGCTCAAAGTGGGCTTATTTAGTCTATGCACCCACCCCATGATTAATCCAAGATTCCCTGCATAAATAATTTTAACTGATTTACCAGATTGTTGGAGTAAGCTATCAGAGTTGAGAAGGCCACTCCAGTGTCTTCCTCTGACTTGTGACAGACAATTTGAAATTGCCTCACAGGCACAATTTCGTTTATTTTTTTAGCCTTTTTTTGTGGGGCTCTGTTAGTTCTTTTCAGCTTTTTCCCTTAGTAAATTTTTTTGAAAATACATTTTTCAGTTTGAGAACTTCCATTTGGTTCTTTGTTTATATTTCTCATTTCACTTCTGCAATTTCTCAACTGTTCACTCATTATATTCATTATTTTCTTTAAAATTCTGAACATTTCATAAGCACTACTAATTCTGTTATTTCTTTCATTTCTGAGTCTGTTTGTATTTGTTCCTGGCTATGGGACACATTTTCCTGCTTCTATATATGTTATATATTTTTTTGTATGTTGGACATACATTTATCTGAATTTTATTATCTTCCTTTAAAAGAGTTTTGTTCTGGCAGATAGTTAATTTAATGGTTGACAGTTTGAGCTCTCCAAAGTTTACTTTTAATCTTTTATTAGGGCAAGTCAAAGTAGTCCCTTCTCCAAGACTAGAATAACTCTTCTCCTATGGCATGTCTTATCAAGGTTCTTAACTGAATGCTCAGAATTTTCAGTGAGGTTCCTCCATTGAGCTGGTCAGAATTTCTACATCTATAACCTCTGGAATCTCCATTTAGCTCAGTTTCCCATGAGCTGTTCTTTGGAGGCATCATTTTTTTCACTTTTCCATAACTTAGTATTTGGTCAAAGACTAAAGGGAACTACTACAAATATTTCTTAAATTCCTTTCATGTACCTCCCTCCTTTTGTGATCCTATTCTGCAAATTCCAGTCCCCTCAGTAGCACTGCGCTCAGATCTCTGCCTCATCAGTTAATCAAAGACTACTGCACCCCGTGTGCTACTTTGTAACACTATTGTCTGAATAGTACTTCTGTGCAAAAATCTGGGGTGATCATGCTGCTCACTTTGAATAGTTCCCTTTTCTTAGGCATCACAGTCCTACTCTGCCAATTTTCCAACATCTGAAAAAACAACTGCCAAAAGTTCTGTTCAGTTTTGTAGTTCATTGCAGTTGAAGAGCTAATCTATTTCCAGTTAGAGAGCTAGTTCAGTTCTATTCAAACATGGCCCCAAGCATAAGAACCCCAAAATAATTTTAAATGTTTTTCTATTAAAAAATAAAAGAGTAATCCTTGTTTTGTACATTTCATGAAATTATTTATAAAAGTCATTGACTTGTAAGTCATGTTTCTCTTAACATAATTTATGATTATATTTCATTGCCAGCGGCAATAAAACATAAGCACTAGAGTTAAGTTAAATATATATAATGTGTATCAAAATTCAACTATATTCAGTAAAGCATGAGAGTAACAAAATAAAAATATAACAAATATGTACAATCCTATCCCCCATTCCATTAATGTGCTTAGCATATATATATATATATATATATATATATATATATATATATATACTTTGCTGTATATTGCACACTTCCCTAAAGTTATATATATTTATAAGCACATATTCAGGTACAGAGTTATATACACAAAAATGTGTGCTGTAATTTGTGGAAAATTGAAGGATTATTATTATTGATGGTACAGTTTTTCTTGTATTTACTGACTTTAGTACCTAACTCATTCATGGGATATGACTTGATAATCCTCTGCCCAAAGAATTACCATTATGTAGAATATAACAAGGAAACAACATTAAAAAAAAACCTGTTTAGTCAATCTGAAGGAGTATGTCTGTTTTGTGAATTCCATAAGTACCTCATAATTCATCTGCTTCTATGCTCTAACTTTGAGGGACCGCTAGGTGGCTCAGTCGGTTAAGCGTCCGACTTCAGCTAAGGTCATGATCTCACTGTTTATGGGTTCAAGGCTCACGTCGGGCTCTGTGCTGACAGCTCAGAGCATGAAGCCTACTTTCTACTTTGGATTCTGTCTCCCTCACTCTCTGCCCCTCCCCCACTCATGCTCTGTCTCTCTCTCAAAAATAAATATCAAAAAAATTTAACTTCTAACTTTGATATTAATAATTCTAAAAATGAATAAATTCGTAATAAGACACTCACATTAAATGAGAACTACTGTAAAGCTGATAGTAAAATCAACTAATTATCGACTTAAACAATTTACAGAAAAAAATTAAGAGTGACCTTTTGTAGTTTACAATGAGAAAAAACATAGATATATAACTGAAATATTGGGGTAAAATATTAACATAGAGAAGTTAGACTCTAATTTAGCCTGGCATCAAAAAACATTCTTCCTGGGTGCCTCAGTCAGTTAAGCGTCGGACTTCCGCTCAGGTGATGATCTCAGAGTCCGTGAGCTCGAGCCCCACGTAGGGCTCTGTGCTGGCAGCTCAGAGCCTGGAGCCTGTTTCAGATTCTGTGTCTTCCTCTCTCTCTGACCCTCCCCCATTCATGCTCTGTCTCTCTCTGTCTCAAAAATAAATAAACGTTAAAAAACAAAAACAAAAACATTCTTCCTTGGGGCGCCTGGGTGGCTCAGTCAGTTAAGCATCCGACTTCGGCTCCGGTCATGATCTCAGAGTCCATGAGCTCGAGCCCCACGTCAGGCTCTGTGCTGGCAGCTCAGAGCCTGGAGCCTGCTTCAGATTCTGCGTCTCCCTCTCTCTGACCCTCCCCCATCCATGGTCTGTCTTTCTCTGTCTCAAAAATAAATAAATATTAAAAAAATTAAAAAAAAATTCTTCCTTATAGCTGATTTATTATGCATGTTTAGTTGCTGGTTGTTTTTTTTATTAATGACTCTGATGATATCACTAAATTTTTGTTTTAGGTACTTAGAAAACACATACTATCGATTCATCCAAATGGTTAAATGGAGACAGTATCCTTAATAATTATATGTGGGAATAAAGGCTAGCTGAAAACAAACGTTGTAGTTATATTACAGTGTAATGTGAGTTTCTTCACCAGGGCATCTGAGGATTACAAAAAGTATAATCTGACATTGCTGAATTTTTATAAGAAATGAATTATAATAGTATTCCCTTTAAACATACTAGGAAATATAACAAGTATGATCTATTTTTAAACATAGGCTAGAGACTCAATGAAAAAGAAAGCAATTAAAATATTCAATTTACCGAAGAGTAGAATATCCAGGCAGCGACAGTGAACAACATATTTCAGCTGCCACAACTGGATACAAACATGCTCTTAGACTGTCACATATCCAAGTAACTGAAGTACTGAAGTACTGAAACCTGCTTGTATTAGCACAGAAAGTGAGAATAGAATCAAACCTGAGACCTTTCCCATGAAAGAATGTGCTGTGATTCAAACTCACTTAACCGTACATGTGGCTGTGTATGCACATTCACACACACACACATATACACATACACACAATTAAAATACCTTTCTGCTTTTCCTCTGGGTAAATGGGTGTCTCACCCTAATGAAGGTACAACAATTATTTATCTTTAGACAAGAAAAAGCTTAGCTACCTTTAAAGGATGTCCACATGACCAGCAGGAGCCACAGACCCCTATATGGTCCTGAGTATAGAACAATTCCCAAATTTAAAGAATGTACTTTGAAAACAAAATACAGGGGCGCCTGGGTGGCTCAGTCAGTTAAGCGGCCGACTTCAGCTCAGGTCATGATCTCGCCCTCTGTGAGTTCGAGCGCCGCGTCGGGCTCTGTGCTGACAGCTCAGAGCCTGGAGCCTGTTTCAGATTCTGTGTCTCCCTCTCTCTGACCCTCCCCTGTTCATACTCTGTCTCTTCCTGTCTCAAAAATAAATAAAACGTTAAAAAAAATTTAAAAAAAAAAGAAAACAAAATACAACCTACAGTTCTGAAAAAGACCTGTATAAAAATGCAAAAGGTAATATTTTTGGAAGTAAGAGAGGAAGAGAGGAGGGAAAATAAATCTGAATATATACTATTTCTAAAAACCTTAGCATAAATTCAAGGTCATTCAGTATATGCCCCCTCCACCTCACCCTTGTCAAGTAGGTTTTATACTTTGTTTTCTATGGGTACAATATGGTGAATATGCCATGCTCTTTCATGACTTGGTGCCTTTGCAGGGTATGTACCATCTGCCCAAAGCGCCCTGCTCCCTCACTCTGTTAACCTACACTTCAGAATTCCTCTGGAAATAGGTCCTTGAAACCCTCTCACACCCAGTCTGGTTGAGGTGACTGCCCTTGGTTGGCATAGCAACAATGCAGAATATTTCAGTTTAACTCCTCCCCCATCACACATCCCATTAGTCTCTGAGAACCATTACAGCAAGGACCTTAACTTATTCATCTCTGTATTTCAAACACATAGTATAGTATCTGGCATACAGTAAATACCAATAAATATTGAATGATTATTTTACATGAAAACTTCTAATGAGGCCAAGTTACTTAACAGTAATTAAATAACTCCTTAATAAATATACTGACAAATATTAGCAGCTTACCCTTTGAGGTCATTAATTAACTTGTTTTTTTCCTGGACTATCCGCTTGTGGTGCATTCGATGAAAATCACGTTCTTTTTGAGTTTTCAGCAAGTCTTCTCTAGCCTTGCTAAAAAATAATAATAATTTTAAAAATCACTAACTCCAAAAAAGTATTTGACAAAGTACAACATCCATTCATGGTAAAAAAAAAAAAAAAAAAAAAAAACTCTCAACAAAGTAGGTTTAGAGGATATATAAGTCAATATAATAAAGGCCATATATGAAAATCCACAGTTAATATTATCCTCAATGGAGGAAAATTAAAAGCTTTTCCTCTATAGTCAGGAACAAGACAGGGATGTCCTCTCTCACCACTTTTATTCAACAAATACTGAAAGTCCTAGCCATAGCAATGAAAATAAAAAGAAATAAAGGATATTGCAATTGGCAAGGAAGAAGTCAAACTTTCACTATTTGCACATGACATGATATATATATGGAAAACTCAAAAGACAGCACCAAAAAAATATTAGAACTGATAAACAAATACAGTAAATTTGCAGGATCCAAAATCAACATACAGAAATCTGCTGCATATCTACACACCAATAATGAAGCAGCAGAAAGAGAAAATAAGGAATCAATCCCATTTACAAGAGCACCAAAAACATTAAGATGCCTAGGAATAAACCTAACCAAAGAGGTGAAAGACCTGTACTCTGAAAACTATAAAACACTAATGAAAGAAATTGAAGATGACACAAAGAAATGGAAAGACATTCCATGCATTCATGGATTAGAAGAACAAATATGCTAAAATGTGTATACTACCCAAAGCAATCTACACATTTAATGCAATCCCTACCAAAATACCACCATCATTGTTCACAGAAAAAAAATTCTAAAATTTGTACAGAACCACAAAAGATCCCAAATAGCCAAAGCAACCTTGAAAAAGAAAAGCAAAGCTGGAGGCATCATAATTGTCGACTTCAAGTTATATTAAATCTCGTAGTGATCAAAACAGTATGGTACTTGGCACAAAAACAGACACATAGACCAATGGAATAGAATAGAAACCCCAGAACTAGACCCACAAACGTATGGCCAACTCATCTTTGACAAAGCAGGAAAGAACATCCAATGGAAAAAAGACAGTCTCTTTAACAAATGGTGCTGGGAGAACTGGACAGCAACATGCAGAAGATTGAAACGAGACCACTTTCTTACACCATTCACAAAAATAAACTCAAAATGGATAAGGGACCTAAATGTGAGACAGGAAACCATCAAAACCTTAGAGGAGAAAGCAGGAAAAGACCTCTCTGACCTCAGTCGTAGCAATTGCTTACTTGACACATCCCCAAAGGCGAGGGAATTAAAAGCAAAAGTGAACTACTGGGACCTTATGAAGATAAAAAGCTTCTGCACAGCAAAGGAAACAACCAACAAAACTAAAAGGCAACCAATGGAATGGGAAAAGATATTTGCAAATGACATATCAGACAAAGGGCTAGTATCCAAAATCTATAAAGAGCTCACCAAACTCCACACTCGAAAAACAAATAACCCAGTGAAGAAATGGGCAGAAAACATGAATAGACACTTCTCTAAAGAAGACATCCGGATGGCCAACAGGCACATGAAAAGATGCTCAACGTCGCTCCTCATCAGGGAAATACAAATCAAAACCACACTCAGATATCACCGCACGCCAGAGTGGCCAAAATGAACAAATCAGGAGACTATAGATGCTGGCGAGGATGTGGAGAAACGGGAACCCTCTTGCACTGTTGGTGGGAATGCAAGTTGGTGCAGCCACTCTGGAAAACAGTGTGGAGGTTCCTCAAAAAATTAAAAATAGACCTACCCTATTACCCAGCAATAGCCCTGCTAGGAATTTACCCAAGGGATACAGGAGTACTGATGCACAGGGGCACTTGTACCCCAATGTTTATAGCAGCACTCTCAACAATAGCCAAATGATGGAAAGAGCCTAAATGTCCATCAACTGATGAATGGATAAAGAAATTGTGTTGTATATACACAATGGAGTACTATGTGGCAATGAGAAAGAATGAAATATGGCCCTTTGTAGCAACATGGATGGAACTGGAGAGTGTTATGCTAAGTGAAATAAGCCATACAGAGAAAGACAGATACCATATGGTTTCACTCTTATGTGGATCCTGCGAAACTTAACAGAAACTCATGGGGGAGGGGAAGGAAAAAAAAAAAAAAAAGAGGTTAGAGTGGAAGAGAGCCAAAGCATAAGAGACTCTTAAAAACTGAGAACAAACTGAGGGTTGATGGGGGGTGGGAAGGAGGGGAGGGTGGGTGATGGGTATTGAGGAGGGCACCTTTTGGGATGAGCACTGGGTGTTGTATGGAAACCAATTTGACAACAAACTTCATATATTGAAAAAAAAAAAAAAAAAACCAGTATGGTACTGGGTGGCTCAGTCATTTAAGTGTCCAACTCTTGATTTTGGCTTAGGTTGTAATCTCACAAAAGTGAGATGAAGCCCCAAGTCAGACTCCATGCAGGGCATGCAGCCTGCTTAAGATTCTCTCTCCCTCTTCCCCCTACCCCTGCTCTCTGTATCTCTCTCAAAAATAATTAATTAATTATTTAATTAATTAATTTTTAAAATAAAAAGAATCACTTAAAAAACACTATGGTACTGGCACAAAAATAGACACATATATCAATAGAACAGAAGAGAAAGCCCAGAAATGAACCCCCAATTTTATGGTCAATTAATCTTCAACACATCAAGAAAGAATATCCAATGGGAAAGAGACTGTCTCTTTGACAAATGGTGTTTGGAACAGAACAATTACATGCAGAAGAATAAAACTGGACCACTTTCTTATGCCATACACAAAAATAAATTCAAAATGTATTAAAGACCTAAATGTGAGGCCAGAAACCATAAAATTCCTATAGAGAACACAGGCAGTAACCTCCTTGACATTGGCTATAGCAACTTCTTTCAAGGTGTCTCCTGGGGAAAGGGAAACAAAAGCAAAAATAAACTATTGGGACTTCATCAAAGTAAAAAGCTTCTGCACAGCAAAGGAAACTGCAAAACTAAAAGGCAAACAACAGAAAGGGAGAAGATATTTGCAAATGACATATCTGAAAAAGGGTTAGTATTCAAAATGCATAAAAAATTTATAAAATTCAAAATCCAAAAATACATAATCAAGTTAAAAATGAGCAGGAGACATATTTTTCCAAAGAAGACATCCAGATGGCCAACAGACACAAGAATAGATGCTCAATATCACTGATGATCAAGGAAATACAAATCAAAACTACAATGAGGGGGCACCTTGGTGGTTCGGTCAGTTAAGTGTCCAACTTCAGTTCATGTCATGATCTCACAGTACATGGCTCAAGCCCCACATGGGATTCTGCGTTGATGGCTCAGAGTCTGGAGACTGCTTATGTGTCTCCTCTCTGTCTCTCTGCTCCCCCCGCCTTGTGTTCTCTCTCAAAAATAAATAAACTTAAAAAAGAAACTATAATGAGATATCACCTTACACCTGTCAGAATGGCTAAAATCAACAACACAAGAAAACAACAGACGTTGGTGAGGATATGGAGAAAGGGGAACCCTCTTGCACTATCAGTAGGAATGAAAACTGGTACAGCCTACTATGGAAAACAGTATGCAGGTTTCTCAAAAAGTTAAAAATAGAACTACCTTATGATCCAGCAATTGTACTACTAGTGTTTACCTAAAGTATACAAAACTACTAATTCAAATGGATACATGCACCCTGATGTGTATAACAGCATTATCTACAATAGTCAAATTATGGAAACAGCCCAAGCATCCATCGATTAGTAAATACATAAAGAAGATGCAATATATACATACAATGGAATATTACTCAGCCCTAAACACGAATGAAATCTTGCCATTCACAACAACACGAATGGAGCTAGGTGAAATAAGTCAGAGAAAGACAAATACCATATGATTTCACTCATGTGAAATTTAAGAGATAAAACAAAGGAGCAAAGGGGAAAAAAGAGTCATGTAACTATAAAGATCAAACTGATGGTTACCAGAAAGGAAGTCGTTGGGGATGGGTTAAATAGTGACGGAGATTAAAGAGGGTAGTTGTAATAAATACCGGGTGTTATATGAAAAGTGTTGAATCTCTATATTATACACCTAAAATTAATATCACACTATATATTAACTGGAATTTAAATTAAAACGTCTAAAAATATCACTGCTAATTCCTTTCTGAAAAAAAACTATTTAGTAATCAGTCAAATCCAGTATTGAGCAATTCTAAAGATAATTAAAGAAATAAAGATTCCATTATAATTCACATTGAAGGATTCTCACTAACATAGTGTATATAGGGTTGGTAGATGAACCGGCCACCACCTGTAGCTTCAAGAATAGTCATTCATATTTCATTTAAGTAAAAGAAAATTAAATGTATGCTGCCAAAATATTTTACAATCCATCTACTTACAAAAAGAATTGGTTTACAGAATTGAAATACATATTTAAAACAGGATAATTCAAAATAATTACAAATAAAAGATTTTACCAAATTTAATTCTAAATGTGCTTGAATATATGGTTAAAAGACAATGGTATTCGGCTACTTAGTTCTGTTAATTGTGAAAAAGAAAGCATATATGTTCTGGAAAACCAAGATTTTATTCTGGCAATGCATATGAGACATATATACCACCTGCAGATCACTTTAATAAAATAATTGGTAACTTGATGAAAAAGGCTCTTTAGTATCAGTGTCGTAATAAGAAACATTCTTCAACTGGATATACCTTCTGCAAACCTGTGATAGAAAGCAAGCAAGACTATTCTTTCTAAGCCTGGGCTGTAGGTAAAAAATTAATAGGAATATTTCACCTACCTCGATAATACATTAGTTTCAATCTGATAATGTAAAATATAATTATAATGAAAAAGTAGCTATCTAGCAGTCTTAGTTAGCTGAAAAACTAACCTAGTTAACTACTGCACTGAGACTCCCATGTTCTGAAAAATGGGTGGACTGAATTAGAGTTCTTACAATGCACTAGAGGTCAGAATGTAATAAATCTACTTCTTCGTCTTACAGAATTTCCAAATTCAGATTCACATAAAATAAATGCAAAAAGATAGATTTCTGCATTAAGAGCTATGTCAGAGCAATCACTGAGGAGCAGTTACTGGGATGCTGCCTAAGAAATGGGATGAGCTTAGGTTTTCAGGCTCCTGATGGGGCAAATTATGATCAGTGAGACCTTACTTAAAGATCAAGTCATATATGGCATATGGTGAAAGTGTCTCATGCATACTTCCAAGTTATTTCTTTTTCCTCAAACCCTCAAACCTCCCCCCTTTTGACATGATCTTTTTCTTGACATGTTCTTTATTTTACCACAAATGTTGTAGTTTTTATCACAAGTAAATAGTGTGTCACAGTACCTATAGTCTATTCCCACCATCTAACCCTACACTTCATTTCCATATCAATAACCTTGAAGTTGATTGAAATATTCAGTCTCAAAAAAAATTCTGAGGAATATGTCAATTATCAGTTGAAAAAACAAACAATTTATTCTGTCCAGATTTTAACCCTCAGTGTGAATTAAGATGGACCAAAAATGAGAGAATCCCTCTGCCATCATATGCTTAATGAATAGTGGATGAAGAGGAGAGAGAAAGAGTTTGAGTAGAGTGACTAAAAAAGGCTAAGTTGATTTTTTTGTTGTGAAAACACAAGAACATCACTGGAATTCTCATTCATTTAGAAGAAAACTATGTAAAGTGACTTATATACCATCTTGCACATAAAAATACTCAATAAATTTTACTGTTACCACAACTACCAGATACACTCAATTCCTCTAACAGCAAGATTTATTTACCTAAAATAGGGGGCATGCCAGTAGATAAATATCTTCTAATGGACAAAATATCAGGATACATGATTATTAGTAACACTATATATCTTTATAAAAGAATTTAAACTTTTATGAATCTCTACTTTGAGTCTAAGAAAGCTGTCTTACTTTCAACAACTTCATGAATCATATAAAAGAGCAAATGTTTTATCTTACCTGAAATGTAAACCCATAATAGGTTAAAAAATACTTAGAAAAATAATGCCAAGTTTCTTAAGCTGAACTATAAATGTGCAGCATTGCATCAACTCCCTTTTTAAATACACATTTGCAGGCCTATTTGTACTTATCCCAGGAAAGAAAGCATAGGAATTGATTAAAGTATTAGACCTTAAAGTTTTTCTGACCATTAAATTGGTTTTCAGGGACTTGCTTTCTATTTGCACAAATGAAGTTTACTCAGTAAAACAATTTAAATTCATTTCATGGTGATGCTTCTGTTATGACCTTCCTACTGCCCATATGCTTAATAAAAATAAAGTTGTACTAAAAAATAAAATTTATAATATTTGTATAAACAATATTTTAAACTATATAATATTTTCTCATTACATTAATACAGCATCATTGTGGTTTTAAAACAAATCTTTTACTAAGACACCAGATTCTATTTAAAGTACAGTAAAGTAAAAGTTATTCAGTGAAACATTCTATTTACATTTGTGTATCATAAAGAACACACATCTTACATGTCTTTTCTTTTTTTATATTCTATTTATTTATTCATTCAAACTTTTATTTAAATTCTAGCTAACATATAGTGTAATATTAGTTTCAGAAGTAGAATTTATGGGTCCCTGGTTGGCTCAGTTGGTTAAGCATCCAACTTCTGCTCAGGTCATGATCTCACAGCTCGTGAGTTCAAGCCCCGCGTTGGGCTCTGTGCTGACAGCTCAGAGCCTGGAACTTGCTTCAGATTCTGTCTCCCTCTCTCTCTGAGCCTCCCCTGCTCATGCTCTGTCTCTCTCAAAAATAAATAAACATTTTAAAAAAGTAGAATTTAGTGATTCATCAGTTACATATAACACCCATTGCTCAACACAAGTGCCCTCTTTAATACCCATCACCCATTTAGCCCATCTCCCACTTACCATCAATCCTGTTTGTTCTCTATAGTTAAGAGTCTTTTATGGTTTGCTTCCCTCTTTCTTTTCCCCTTCCCCTATGTTCATTTGTTTTGTTTCTTAAATCCCACATATGAGTGAAATCATATGGTGTTTGTCTTTCTCTGACTTATTTCACTTAACATAATACACCCTAGCTCCATCCACATTGATCCAAATGGCAAGATTTCATTCTTTTTGATGGCTAAGTAATATTCTATTATATGTATATACCACATCTTTTTTATCCATTCATCAGTCTATGGACATTTGGGCTCTTTCCATAATTTTGCCATTATTGTAATGCTGATATATGAACATCAGGGATGTGTGTCCAATCAAACCAGTATCTTTGTATCCTTTAGGTAAATACCTAGCAGTGCAATCGCTGGGTATTAGGGTAGTTTTATTTTTAAGCTTTTGAGAAACCCACCTCCTATTTTCTAGAGTGGCTGTACCAGTTTGCATTCCCACCAGTAGTGTAAGATGGTTTCCCTTTCTCCACATCTTCACCAACATCTATTGTTTCCTGTCTTATTAATTTTAGCCATTCTGACAAGTGTGAGGTGGTATCATAATTTTGATTTGTATTTCCCTGATGATGTTACTGAACATCTTTTCATGTGTCTGTTGGCCATCTGGATGTCTTCCGTAAAAAAATACTGATTGATTCCTATCTTCTGCCCATTTCTTAACTGGATTATTTGTTTTGGGGGTTTTGAGTTTGATAAGTTTATATATTTTAGATACTAATTCTTTATCAGATATGTCATTTGCATGCTTTTTCTTAATGAAATGGCAGGATGACTATCTAATTTCCCCATTTCAAGAAACCAGCATATCAAAATCTATAATTAAAATATAAACTGTTAAGATACTCATATTTGTATCATACTATAAAAGTACTGTCCCCAAATCTCCATGTTTCAAATTATAAATGTGATTTAATAGTGTGCTCTTAAAAATTATTTTTATTGGGTTATTTTGTTATACAATTTGACAAAAGGAAGCATACATTTACTTGTTTAGCTGCACCAAAGTAAGCCATCTTTGTCATGTATTTTTCTCATGCATAAACAAAAAGCAAATTAACTTGTGGTAACAGTATTACATTATTTCCAATTACAGTATTACCAATTATTTCATTATTTTCAACTGGTTGTAAGTTCATTTAACCCACTAATATTAATACTGGAATAATTGTTGGATAGCCAAAATGGGTTCAACCATATTAGAGGAAAACTTTCATTATATTCTTAACCAAAAAAGAAAGGGGTATACCCATGTCCAGAAAAAATACCTTCTTAATTTAACAAGCAATTACCTAAACACTAAACCATAAAATTTTATGGGCCTCATTATTATCTTTATTTCCACAGTGTTTGTTTCTGAATGTCATTAAATTAAATGGTTCTTCAGAAAAGCTGGATACTCTCTGACCTTCTATAGAAGTGAATTTTGTAAGTGAAGTTAGGGCTGCTTACTAAAGCATCTAATTTTTCTTCAATATTAACTGCCATTTAATTTTAATTTTCTTTGTTTATATTTTCAGGCAGAAGGTTAAAAAAGGTATTTCATTATTTTTAAAATGATACATTTTAATCTTCTAATTTGCAATTCCTAGTCAGTTTTTCTTTTCTGTCAAACCTTTAGTACACTCAATAAAACTTTTCTGGTCTGCATTATATTTCTTTAATGTAAAGCCCAGCAAAGGACCACAGTACTCTAAATGGGGCAAGACTTAACTTTATAGTTCATTGTTAAAATTTCCATCATGAAGGGAAAATGATACCTACTCCAAAGGAATGGTATAAAAAAGGGGCAAAATCATCAATTAATTACTCTAAAAATTATTTTTAAGTTTCTTTATTTATTTATTTAGAGCACAAGCTGGGGAGGGGAAGAGAGAGAAGGGGACAGAGGATCCAAAGCAGGCTCTGTGTTGACAGCAGAGAGCTGGATGCAGGGTGCAAACTCACAAACTGTGTGATCATGACTGGAGCCAAAGTTGGACGCTTAACCCACTGAGCCACCCAGGCGCTCTAAAAATTATTAAAAGCTTAACAAAGCTTAACAAAAGCTTAACAAAAAGTCAAAATGTTAACAGCACACATTCACTTAAGTCCCTCCTATTTGTCACACATAGGCCCTGGGGGCTACACTCTCTATGATATGGAGTTCACAAAATAACAACAAAGTATATACATTAGATAACTAGATGCAAAAGGTATAAATTTCAATCTCCCTCATAAATATACAGTATTAAGTTAAGGACAGTCTAAATAAATGAAGGGATATACCATGTAAATAGAAGACTAAAATTTATAAATACATCAATCCTTAAAACTATATATGAATATGTAAATATATGTGTATGTACATAGACACACACTCACACACACACACACACACACACTCATTCTTCCCAATTCATGTTATAAATTCAACTCAAAATCAAACCCCCACCTTTCTACCGAAATTAACAAAGTGACTCTAAAATTTATATGGAAATACAAAGGACCTAGAATAGCCAAATTATCTTTAAAAAAAGAACAAAGCTATAGGACTAACACTACTTGACCTCAAGAACTTACCTAAAGCTACAGTAATCAGGAGTGTGGTAACAGAATAAAGACAAATAAGTAGATAAATGAAACAGAAAAGAATCTAGAAATAGACCCACAATTATAGGGTCAAGTAATTTTCAATAAATATGCCAAAGAAATTCAGGGATGGATGAAAATTTTTTAAGAATGGTGCTGGAACAATTGGATATTCTTATAAAAAAGAAAATTAACCTGTAGCTCCTGCCTTACACCATATACAAAAATGAATGATAGATATAAACTGAAATAAAAATTCTAAATCTTTAAAGGTTTTAGAAGAAAGCACAGAATAATATCTTTCAGACCTGGGAGTAGGCATTGGTATCGCAGACAAAATATCAAAAGCAATACTATAAAAAAATTAATTAGACTTCATCAAAATTTAACACTTCTGCTCACCCAAAGACACCATAAAGAAATTAAGTGAAGCCACAAACTGGGAGAAAATATTCACAATATTCTGATAAAAGATTTGTATGCATAATATGTAAAGAACATTTACAACTCAACAATAAGACAAACAATTCAACTAAAAATGGGCAGGACTTACACAGAAAGCAGGAGAAATGAACAGCCAATAATTATACATACACACACACACACACACACACACACACACACACAAACACATTCAACACCATTAAGTATTGGGAAGTACATATCAAAACCATAAAAAGCCGCTACTATACAATTACAAAAATGGCTAAAATAAAAAACCTTAATGAAACTTAATGTTGGTGACAATGTGGGGCAACTAGAACTCTCATATATTGCTACTGAGAATTTAAAATGATCCAACTGAATGTTGGAACATGGACTGTCGATTTCTTATAAATATGCACTTATCCTAAACCAAGTCTAGAAATCCCACGCCTAAGTTTTTAACCAAAAGAAGAAGACACATTCCCATAAGAAGACATACACAAGTCTTCATAGTAGTATTATTCACTAGGGACCACATTTGGAAACGATCTAGTAGAAAAAGAGTAAACAAAATGTGGTATACATCACACAAAAGAATACTACATAGCAATAAAAGGGGAAAATTACTGATAAATTCAAAAATCATACACATATTTTACAGAGTTTATGCTGAGTATAAGACACCAAACACAAATAAATGCGCATTCTATGATTCCATTTATGAAATTCTCAAACAGGCAAACTGGTCAAATATCAGAATACTGATATATCAAAACACTGATTGCAGGGGCAGAGATGCAAGGGACATGCAGAAAGGACACAGAAATCTCTGGGTAGATAGGAATGTTCTATATTAAGATGGGTATGGAGGTCACAAAACTATCTGCCAAAATTCTGTAGCTACGACTTGTACATTTTAATTTATGTAAATTGTAACTCAAAAAAAGAATTGTAAAAAGGAAGATATTAAGTGGGTGCAGGGTGGGGTGTGGGGAGGGATAGAGATGAAATAACAACAGCAGAAAGATGCTAAGTGTTGAAACTAAGAGGCCCATGAGGTTCATTATTCTATCTTGACTTTCTAAATGCTTGATATTTTTTCAGAATTAGAAGGTTATTATATGTAAATAAATAAATTGCTGTGTACCAGCCTTCTAGAAGAAATCCCACTTTTGGTTGTTTATTCAGTGTTGCTGCTATTGCTAATAAGGTTGACAAAGATAATGATGATGATGCTATTCTACCTACTTAATATATATCGTATACCAGGTACTATGTTCATTATCCTGTAATGGGTAAGTCAGGTACAATTGTTGCCTTCATCAAGTTTACAGGAGTATTGAGAAAATTAACAAGGAAATACAATATAATATACAATACAAACTCAGATAGCCATAAACTGTAGTGAATGTCATGAAAGAAAGAAAGGGTGCTGTCATGCAGAATACTGGTTTAATCTTTATTGAGCACTGACCATGTAATAGGCATTGTGCTAAACACTTTTAAATTATTCCCCTCAGGGAAAGATAATATCAATCTATTTACATAAGATGAAAATGACTGATAATTATATTATTATATCTAATAAAGGGTAGAGCATCATATATTTGTGTTGCTCTATCCACAATACCTGATCTGATATCAATGTCTGTTCTAAACCAAAATCTGAGTGGGGTTAGTAATGCTGAGTTTGATAACAGCAAATACTGTATTTTCAAGAACCTAAATGTACCATAAAATTTTGTTTGATTTCATTATTATTCTGCTGTAGCCAGATAAGTCAACCTACAAGAAGGTTATGCAGGGTATAATGTATTCCCTATTTCCATCATGTCCCTCCATCCAGTCTATTTTCCAACAAAAACAAGCTCACATGCTTTTCTTCAAAACTATCCATCGGCCTCACATCTCGCTCAGAGGGGAAAAAGCAAAGTTCTAACAAAGGCCTGTACCAATTGCCCCTGGTTCTAGTCACTACGGTCTCCTTACTAGTCCCCTAACAAACCAAGCCATGCTCACCATAGGTTCTCTGTACTTCCTCTTCTCTCTGCCTGAAATTCCCTTTTCCCAAGTTTAGACAAGACCTTCTCCCTCAGTTTCTTCAGATATCAGACAGGACTTCCCTCACCACCCTATATAAAACTGCACCCCATTTATCTCTACCAGATTCACGCATGTTACTTTTCTTCATAGAGTTTACCATCACATGTTATATGTGTTACAATACACATGTAGTTAGTGGCTATCTTATTAGACAGAACAGCCTTAGAGAGTATTAGTAGTGCAGAGATAGGAAATGGCGGCGGGGGGCAGGCGGGGAGGAAGCCTCTCACTGAGTGAGTAGAAGAGGTAGAACATCATGCCGTCACAGAAAGTGAAGGAATAGAAGAATGAAATAGGATGAACAGTTGAGTAGAATAGGTGTGGTGGAAGTCAGACTACAGGATATTAAAGTACAAGTACAATGAGGCTTTAGGAGTAAACCATCCAACTGAGAATATTTTCAATGTCTACATTATGAGAAGGTGACATAAAGCACTAGTCAAGATATAAAACAAGATTAAGCAAACAGGTTCTTAATTAATAAAACTTGTAATAGCTTTTGTGGACCTCAGACTGAGGTGAATATTGTACCATGTCAACTACCAGGTAAAACAAGGTTTATGAAATAGTGTCAACTGTAAATGATATGATAATTCCAAGCGATGCTTTCTAGTCTTCATTCAATGATCAACAACTCCTTAAATGTGTGGCAGGTTGCTTAAATTCTACCCCTGCATTTAAAATGACAATTGGAATTACATCAAAATAAACTATTGAAACTACATCAAAATAAAAAGGTTTGCACAGTGAAAGAAACCATCAACAACAACAAAAAAAGCAATCAACTGAAATGGAGAAGATATTTGCAAATGATATATCCAATAGGAGGTTAATATCCAAAATATATGAAGACCTTATACAACTCAACACCAATTTTGAAATGAGTAGACAAGCTGACATTTTTCCGAAAAAGACATACAAATGTCCAACAGACATGTGAAAAGATGATCTACATCAGTAATCATCTGGGAAATTCCAATCAAAATTACAATGAGATATCTATTACCTCACACCTGTCAGAATGGCTAGTATGAAAAACAAAAGAAACAAATGTTGGCAAGGATGTAGAAAAAAAGGAACCCTCATGCACTGTTGGTGTAAATGTAAATTGGTGCAGCCACTATGGAAAAGAGTATAGAGGGTTCTCAAAAATTAAAAATTGAAATACTATATGATCCACAAATTCCACTACTGAGTATTTACCCAAAGAAAATGAAAACACTAATTCAAAAAAATAAATACACCCCTATGTTTACTGCAGCATTACAATAGCCAAGATATGGAAGCAACCTAAAGTGTCCATTGATAGACAAATGGATAAGGAAGATGTGATATTCTCTCTCTCTCTCCCTCTCTTTCTCTCTCTCTCACACACACACACACACACACACACACACACACACACACAAATATTATGCAGCCATAAAAAGGATGAGATCTTGTTCTTTGCAACAACATGAATGGATCTAGAGGGTATTCTGCTAAGTGAAATAAGTCAGAGAATGAAAAACACCATATGATTTCACTCATATGTGGAATCTAAAAAACAAGACAAATGAATAAACAAAAAGCATAATTAGACCTATAAATACAGAGAACAAATTGATGTTTGCCAGAAGTTAAGGGAGGTGGAGGGGAGGGGAGGATGGACAAAATAGATGAAAGAAAGTGGTAGATACAGGCTTCCAGTTATGGGATGAATAAGTCACACAAATAAAAGGCACAGCATACAGCATAAAGTCAATGATATAATGGCAACAGATGGTAGCTACATTTGTGGTGAACATAGCATAACATATACAGGTTGAATCACTATGTTGGTTCAAGTGAATCACACCTGAAAATAATGTAACAGTGTGTGTCACAAATAAAAAAAAATATTTAAAATTTTAGCAATCTAGAGCCATGAATTAAAGCTCATTTGAGAAAATAAAAACTTTTCCCTATGTTCTTGTAGCTAAAAACACCTGCAGATTAAAAGTGAAGGGATGGAGAAAACTTTATCCGCAAATAGATGTCCAAAGAAAGCCAGAGTAGCAATGCTTAATATCAGACAAACTCGACTTATTTGTTCTTGTATTGTTTTTATCCTGCTTTGGTATCAGGGTAGTACTGGTCTCACAGAATGATTTGGAATGTGTTCCCTCTATTCTGTTATTGTAAGATTTTGATAAAGATTGTCATTATTTTTTTTTTTTTTAATGTTTGGTAGAATTCACCAACAAAACCAACCAAGTGGCCTTGCAGTTTTCTTTGCTGGGAAATTTTTGATTCCTAATTCAACTTTCATTCTTGTTATTAGTCTAAGAAGATTTCCTACTTCTTGGATACAAGATTCATGATTGAATCATGGTAACTTGTTTGTTTTTAGGGACTATTTTTTTCCATAAGTTATCTAAATCGTTAGTATATAATTGTTTGTAGGAATCTTTATCACAGTGCATATTTCTGTGATTAGCTCTTGTATTGTTTTCTATTCCATTTCTCATTTTGGTTTTTGAGTCTTTTTTTTTCTTAGTTAATACAGTTAAAGCATTGCCAATTTTGTTTTTGTTTTTTTTTAGAAAAACTGGTCATTACTTTCAATGTTATATAATTATACTGGTCTCTATTTTATTTCTGATTTTTGTTATTTCCTTCTATTAAATTTCAGCTAAGTTTCTTCTTTTTCTAGTACCTTGTGGTGTAATGTTGCTTATTTGAACTTTTTTTCTTAATACAAACATTTATAGCATAAATTTCACTCCAGCATCTGCCTTTGCTGTATCCCATAGATTTTGGAATATTGTGTTTTCTTTTTCTTTTGTTTTGAGAAATATTTTGATATGCCATTTGTTTTATTTGCCCCATTGTTTGTGCAGTACTGTGTTAATATTTACATATTAAATATTTAATATTTACATTGTAGATTTTCCAGCTTTGTTTTATTGTTGTACCATTGCAGTTGAAAAATAGACTTGGTATGATTTCAGTCTTCTCAAATTTGTAATATTTATTATGTTTCTTTTTTATGTGATTTAACCAGGGGACTTTTCTGTGTGTATTTGAAGAAAATGCGTATTTCTATTTTTCTTGGAGGGAATGTTTTATATATATCCTATAGAACCATGTATTCTGAAGTATTCAAGTAAAAAAAATGCTCTTGTTGAAAAAAAGTAATCATTACTTTAACTGAGGGCACACATTGAAAATAAAGCATATCAGAGGGGAGGTGAGTGGGGGATGGGTGAAAGAGATGAAGCAGATTATGAGTACACGTATCATGATTAGCACTGAGTAATGTTGTACAGAATTGTTGAATGACTATATTGTATACCTGAAACCAACATAACACTGTATATTAACTACACTGGAATTAAAATTAAAAACTTAATTAAAAAAAGATATTAGAGGGGTGCCTGGGTGGCTCAGTCTGTTAAGCGTCCGACTTCAGCTCAGGTCATGGTCTCACAGTTCATGAGTTCGAGCCCCGCGTTGGGCTCTGTGCTGACAAAGTCTGGAGCCTCCTTCGGATTCTGTGTCTCCCTCTCTCTCTGCCCCTCTGCTGCTCATACTCTGTCTCTCTCTCTCAAAAATAAATAAATCATTAAAAATAAAATTTAAATAATAATAAGTTTCAAATAATGAGTTTCAAAATATGTTTAAGCAAGTGTAATAGTAGTAATTGTGTAAGAAATTGCATTTGGATGTTTTGCCTATTCTTTAACGTATTTAAAGTGGTCACAATAACCAAACACATGTAATTTAGAAAAAACTTTTAATGAAACTTAACTGATTGCAATACCTGTCAAAAGTTACAAAACAAAAGGATTTGTACAAGTTTATCTTATGTTTTTAATTTTTAATTGAGTATTAAAATATATGTGCAATAAATATAAAAAATAAAATAACAAGTGGTCCGTACTTTAATATAAAAGTACAGTTATATTCTCCTTTTTCAAGAAAGATTGTCAAACTACTATTTATATTATTACCCTAATGTAGCTAGTATATACTTTTACCTTTAATGTAACTATAAATACTTTTTAATAGTACATTTTCCCCTTTAAAACACCTCTGTGTAAAGAAATTTTCCAGCTATTTCTAAAACTTTTTTTTTATCAAGGTATAATTTGTACATAACATTGTACCAGTTTCAGGTGTACAACACAATGATTCATATTTGTATATAGTGTAAAACAACCACAATAAGTATAGTTAACATTCATCACCATACATACATATATATACCATACATGAAACTATATTTTATATAAGACAATCCGCATTTGTAGCAAGATAGGGAAAACCTCAGTTCTAAAATTGGAATTGCTTACAACAGAGAAAAAGACCATTTTTTTTAGGTATAGCAATTCAAATGATATTTTAGAGTGAAATATTTCCCTTCTCATGTCTTCCTTTATGCTTCATCATTACCGAATTTCAAAAATATTAATGATGTGATGATTAAAAAAATCCAAGGATGACAGCCTTTAGAGATATTGATAATAATAACTGACATTTTCAAAGTACTTTGTGATTTACACAGTTCTTTAATATAGATTGTCTCATTTAATTATCACATCACTCCCTAGGAGTTAATAATATTATGTATAATTACTCCCAGTTTAACAATAAGAAAACTGAGTTAATAAGTAGCAGAATAATGGAAGCCAGGTATTTGAACCTTAAGTTTGATACTCTTTCCATGGCAACTCTCTTCTCCAGATAAATATTAACCTTATAGCTACATGATTTCTCTAACTTTTCTAGATACATCATTAAATGCTACCAGTATTATCAGGACAATATATAACATATCTGTAAGCCCAACTCTTTTTACATACTAAATATTCTTATTAGAAAAAAATATTTAACATCTACACTTACCTTGCCTCAAAAAATAGCTTTAAGGGGCGCCTGGTGGCTCAGTAGGTTGAGTGCCTGGCTCTTGACTTCAGCTTAGGTCATGATCTCATGGTTTGTGAGACTGAGTCCTGTGTTGGGCTTTACACTGTGAGCACAGAGTATGCTTGGGATTCTCCCTCTCCTTCTCTCCACCCCATCCCCTCGCCCCTCCTCTCTCTCAAAGTAAATAAAAACATTTTTAAAAAATCTTTAAAAAATAAGTTAAAAGAAAGAAGTAGCTTTAATCCCGAAAAGGAAAACTTTAGGGTAAATTCTATAAAGGGAATCCCACATTTATTACTAATTCCTATTGGAAAAATACCTTCAAAAGTCAAATTGAAAAACCTGTGTGATAAAACATTACAATTTGGGGCAAACTTGTAGTAAGACAGTAGTAGTTGGTAATATTTACAAAACATTTTCTAAGAATATATCCAAAAATTAGGTGCCATGAAAGTACAAAGTACTTAATATTCACTCAATGACATAAATATTAGGAATCTACTAAGGGTCAGGCATCTTTCCTTCAAATTTTTCATGTCAAGTAGATTAAAGCAAATAAATATTTTTCTTTTCTAATCTGTTAAAGTTTAATTATATCAAATAAGATAGATTTGAGAGAGAATCAGAAGCCATTGAAACTAAAATTACACTTTAATAAATATAGCAAATCTTATATACATTTAGTAATCTGATATTTTAGTAAACACAAACAAGAAACAGATTTCATTTGAGTGATATCTGTTTAGATTATGAGCTAATAATTTGCAAAGGTAATAGTTTATATGGTTTTGATTATAGCTATTAAATATGATATTCAATAATAAACCAGTGATCAACAATGGTTATTTAATGTCACTATGGCAAAACTCATTGAACAAAGAGATTCTATCTATTCAAAGGAAAATTAGCAAACTCAAGCAATAATTCAAAGGAGATCAGGAACTGAAACAGTATGCCAAGCATCACTCTGAAAAATTTGCTGTGTCAAATTCCCAGTGCATCCATTAGGTGTCTATACAATAACACAGTGAGCAGCAGGGCCAATAGTGCAAACCACTTCTGAGAAATGAACTAAGAATAGAGAGAATGCTGGTTCTAGTGACTTATCATTCCATGGATCATCATACACTTCTCTCTAAAACATAAAATATCAAACAGTATACCCATAGATAGTATGAAATTTGTACAATGTGTAAAAACTTTCTATGAGTGTAAATAGTAAGTGAATAAATGATCATAAAAATTATTTTATTCTTTTATTCACCACGACCTTTTTTTAATTTTATTTATTTACTTACTTTGAGAGAGAGAAAGAAAGAAAGAACATGACCAGGGAAGGGGCAGAGAGAGAGGGAGAGGGAGAGAATCCCAAGCTGGTCCACACACGACACAGGGCTCGAACTCACAAACCATGAGATCATGACCTAAGCCAAGAGTCATATGCTTAACCAACTGAGCAACACAGGCACCCCTCACCACCACCTTTTTAAAAGTAGCTTATCTTAAAAATTTTCCTCACTTTGCAATACAAAGTTTTGTTTCTTTAAACTTTTTTACAAAGATTTTAAAATATTATGTTCCTGTATGGTAGTTCTACTTATCTAATGTTTGGTTTTAGTATGATTCTTTAACAGAGAAAACTGTATGTTTAATTAAAAAATGAACAAAGCATGAACTTTCTCTACTTCATATCTAAGCATTGATTTTCCATCTAATATCATCTTAGATGAGTAGATTCATCCCTAGTCAACACATTCACATATGTATCTTTGCCAGAATAACAGTGCTTATCTAAATTTGTTCGCCAAAACTGCATGTCTTTCTATAATTTTAGAAAGAAAGATTTGGCTTCTGTCAAGTTTCTTCTCTATGCATAAATTCACGCTAGGAGATTATAAAATAGCAGTTTCCTTTGGGGAATTTTCAAATACTAAAATTTCTCTAGCGAGAAATACACTATCTCCTTCCTTCCTCTCTGCCTTCTATAAATTTACTATAATTTCAGAGATTAGCTTATCCTCATAGGGGAAGATTTCACAAACCATGAAAAGACTATGAAAAACATAAGAAAGTGAATGCCACATAATAAATTAACATCTCCTATACAACTCCCTGCATTCAACTCTTGCTAGTGGGTTGCAATTGTGAGAGTTCTGATCAGTTCAATTAACTTGCTAGTGAAGCCTGTCACATTCTTTCTAACTAGAATTTAAATAGAATTCAGTTCAGAATTAAAGCTCTGGTACATTAACCACGTGTTAGCTTCATTCAGCTCTTTACTTCTATTTGGTCCAAAAGAAAAAAAAAAGTCATTTAAAAATTAACATACTCAGCTGCCTGTTTGTAGTGTTTCAAGTCTTTCTTCAAATTTTTGTTCTCATTTTCTAAAAGCATATTCTGGGTGTAGACATCTGGAACATTCCCAAGATCTCTAAGTTCAGTTAGTCCCTTCTGTATTAACTCATACCTAGGATAAAATCAAACAAAAGGTTTTATGTTGTTGCTTTCTACTAAATTGGTTTAATTTATGTATAATTCAAAAAGTTCTCCTAGGGGATATTTATAGAATTGATTTGTGGCATTAATTTTATAAATTAAAATGTCCACATTTACAATATATATTTAAAATAACAAATAATTAGTTGCTAGGTACTCATATCATCATAGTACATAAAACATAACCAAACATCTCATATGTTCCAGGCACTAAGTCACTAATTCACTAACACTGGTGAAATTAACAAAATGGTCCAAGCCCCCATCTGTTCTGGTGTGGATAGTGATATGTTCCATGAAGTAAAATAAAGCAGGATAAGAGGGATAGAGAGACTAAGATAGAGACTGATGGGGGTGTTTGTGCTATTTTACATAGGATGAACACAGAAAGTATGATTGGTAAAGTGATATTTGAGCAGAGAACTAAAAGAAATAAAGGACTAAGTCATGTAGATATGAAGGGGAAGAGCATTATTGGCTGACAGAAGAGTAAATGTAAAGCCCTGAGAAAATGAGATGCTTGACATGTACCTTAAAAAGCAAAAAGCCAGAGCAAGGGAGAGAGTGGTGAAAAATGGGTCAGGAAGACAGCAGGGAGCCAGAGAGAAAAATATGATTTTACTTGAATCAGATTGAAGCCATTGGAAGGCTTTGAGAAACAAGTTACACTGATCAGATTTATGTTTAAAAGGATTAGTCTGGCATCTCTTTGAAGAAACTAACTCTACAGGAGCAAGACTAGAATCAGAGATGCTGGTTTGGAGCCTGTTGCAATAGTTCAAAAGAGCAACAACGGTGGCATAAACAAAGTTGGTAGCAGTAGAGATTATGAGAAACAGGTCCCTTCTGAACAGGGTGTAAAACCGGGGCCAACTTATTGGTGAAGCCAAAAAAAAATTTTCTTATGAGTCAGCTGCCACGCATTGGTTAAAAAAGTGGTCAAAGATGACTCCACGGTTTCTGGTGGAACAACAAACATCCATTTATGAAGATGGGAATGAATGCAGTAGGAATTGGGTGATTGGAGAAATAAAGGAATTGCTTTTATTCATATTAAATGCAACATGAATATATTGCAAGTGAAGATAAATACTGGGAATAAATGTCAAGAGTTCAGGGAAAAAGTCAGGACATGGAATTCAAACGTGGGAATCATCAGTAAAGAGATACTATTTAAAGTTACAAGACTGTTGTTGAAAGTGCTGCTATAAACACTGGGGTACAAGTGCCCCTATGCATCAGTACTCCTGTATCCCTTGGGGCAATTCCTAACAGTGCTATTGCTGGGTCATAGGGGAGATCTATTTTTAATTTCTTGAGGACCTCCACACTGTTTTCCAGAGCGGCTGCACCAGTTTGCATTCCCACCAACAGTGCAAGAGGATTCCTGTTTCTCCACATCCTCTCCAGCATCTATAGCCTCCTGATTTGTTCATTTTAGCCACTCTGAATGGCGTGAGGTGATATCTCAGTGTGGTTTTGATCTGCATTTCCCTGATGAGGAGTGACATTGAGAGGGACGGAGCCAAACCATAAGAGACTCTTAAAAACAGAATAAACTGAGAGTTGATGGGGGTGGGAGGGAGGGGAAAGTGGGTGATGGGCATTGAGGAGGGCACCTGTTGGGATGATGAGCACTGGATGTTGTATGGAAACCAACTGGACAATAAATTTCATATAAAAAATAATAAATAAACAAATACAGAAGATTTAAAAAAATAAAGTCATAAGACTGGACAAGGCCAGCTAGGGCATGACTATAAACAGAGAAGTAAAGAAGTCCCTGGACTGTTTCAAGATTGGGAAGAGAAAGAAAGACTACCAACTAGAGACTAAGACAGACAAGGGCTAGTGAAGTAGTGGGTGAATATGAGAGCACCGTTGCTCTCAAACCAAGTGAATAAAGTGTTCCAAGAAGGAAGAAATGAACAACAGTGACAAATGCTGAAAACAGACTGAATAAAGAGGAGTACTAAGAATCAGTCACTGAATTTGGCAATGTGCAGCACTGAAAAAACTTTCAGCACAGTCATGGAGACAATAGTGCACCCAGAGTAGGTATAAGACTAGGACATGAGGAACTGGTAGTAAACTCTTTCAAGGAGACATACTGTAAAGTGGAGCCTAGGAAATCAAGATTATCCTATAAAAAGGATGTGGAGTTCAGGGTGTTTTTTGTCTTCCACTTTTTTAAAAATATAAAAAATATTATTGGACATCTATATGCTTATGGGAATGATCCAGCAGAGAGGGGAAAAGTTTACAATACAGAAAACAGAGGGGCCAATTGCTGAAGCAATGTCCTTGAACAGCTAAGAGGATCTGGGGTCCAGTGGACAACTGGAGGGATGGCCTTAGATGACAGTGTGCATGGCTCAGCTTCCGTGACAGGTGAGAAGCATGCCTGAGAACACAGGTGGCAAGCTAGTAAGTAGAGAGGGAGGCAGAGGTCATAGAATGTCTATTTTCTCAGTGACATAACGAACATCAGAGAATCATTTACAGATTTTTAAATAATTATAATTTTAATTATATGTATACATGTAGCAACTAATAAAGCTAAATAAAAAAGTATAAACACAGAAAAACATATCAGTAATAAAGTTATTAACAAAGAAATACCTACAAAGCTTGCTATATAGATGAGTTAAACATTTGTTTAAAAATGTTTAATTATCAGCATTTTTATGTTATAAATATTAATTTTATTAATATATTACACATTAATAGAAGCCCTGAAGAATACCCAAAGGGTTAAGATAATAGAATCAATATTAAGTCGGTCAAGTGTCTGACTTCATCTCAGGTTATGATCTCACGACTTGTGAGTTCAAGCCCTGTATCAGGCTCTGTGCTGACAGCTGTCTGTCTGTCTCTCTCAAAAATAAATAAACATTAAAATTTTCTTTAAAAAAAAGAATCAATATTAAGTAGTATTTGCCACAATTTATAAAACAACAAAATAGATAACAATTTAGTCATAAATTCACTACTTCATATGTATTTAGAATGTGATTTATACTTATCTCCAAAGAGAAGATATAAGGGTTGATTGAAGTATTAGCCCATGAAGTTTTTCTAACCATAAAATTGGTTTCCAGCAAGTTGCTTTATTTAACGCAGAAAAAAATCTTACTAAAGAAATCATTTCAGTAAGAAAAAAAAGTGGTATATAGTCCTTTTCTACATTAAATGTTATGTAAATAAATTAATATGTGGTAAAATAAATACAAATCAAGCATAACACATACTATATCATATATATCTTAGGACATTCAAAAATAATTTATCATGACAAATTTCTGTAATCTATATAAAAATGTCAAAGATGATTTAAACTCACTAATACTATTCTAATACTATAAGATCACTAGGAATCTTAATCTACAAATTCTAGAAATATATTTCTCAGTAAAACAAGCATTTTGTATATAAGATATTTTGTTTTTGTTTCAGATGTGTGTGTGTGCGTGTGTGTGTGTGTGTGTTAAAGAAATATCCTGGCCTTTTTATTTCTTCCTCTTTCTTCACTCACACTTAGAACAAGACTGAAAAGTGTTCAGATGGGGAAAAAAGATTGTTACATAACTATTAGGAACTGGAAATAAAATTGCCAACAGAACTGCCAAAAAAATTACTACCAATAAAATTACATCAATGGTCTTCACATTTACCATTAAGTCCATAAACTACTTAGAATTATATAGAAGTGGAGAATGTGCATGTATTTCAGGGAGAAAGTACATAGACTTTCATACAATTTGTCTATGGTGTAAGGCCCACTGTCACAAATGAGAAATAGTATGACAGAATTTCAGTAAACACATCAATAGTGTCATAAGAGTAAAGTTAGTTTTCCTTCATGATGGCACCCAAGGCATAGGATATAAAAGACAGGAAAACAGTAACCTAGATAATAACAAGCATCAAATGAGAATTTTTCCTCCATGTTTTCAGGGACAGTTACAGAAAATACTTACCAACAAAGACAAAATTCCATTAGCTACTGCTAACCCACAGTGCAAACAATTTGAGTTTCATATAAAAAAATCACTACTACACACACATACACACACAATCTTTTTGTGTGTGTGAACAGCCAGAAAATAGTTTAGAATTTGCAGAAAAAAAAAGAACTTTCTGGGCCATGTGTTCTCCACTGTGCTGTGACTAACAAACTGTGCTGTAGCATGAAAGCAGCCATACATAATACCTAAAAGAAAGGTCATGGCTATGTGCCAACAAAATTTTATTTACAAAACAGGGGCAGGCCAGATTTGTTTGCTGACCTTGGATTTAAAGAATTTACTGCAATTACTGTTTGAGGATTAAAAGGCCACAAGCCAAATTTTACTCCCAGGTTTTTTGGTGACTTTAAGGGTTTTTTGTGTTACAAACTAACAGTGAGGGAACCTTGTTTTGTCAACTTTTGTAAGATTAAATGAATTCAGAGCAACGAATACTACAAACATTTTTATCCATAATAAAAATGATAAAAAATATACTCTGTATTCTCATAGTCCTACTATTGCAGAATAGGTAAAAGTTTCTGATCAAAGTAAAAAATGTTTCATGTGAAGAAAAAATATCCAAGACTGTAATCTTATCACAAACAGCTTGTAAACTCATTACAAACTGACATCTAGGAATAAGGACACAATTATTTGAACCACAGTATCACTAAACAATATAATAAAGAGATACTTTATAAGAATCTTACTTTAAGATTGTAGTATTATACTAAATGGCACACTTACACAGGGGTCCTACACGTCCTAATTATATTGTAGTTTCCTAAAATTTCATCTCAATTCAAATTGCTAAATCTAAAATGATAATATGACACAACAAGCACTTAACTGTTAAGAGTATACTTGGTTACAGATTTCTCAAAGGGAATCATTTCACACTTTGGCCTAGACAAACGTGCAAGTACTACGTCCTAACACATATTCTTAGGAGAAAAAAAGGAACTGAGCCACATTAATTTTTCATTTCATTAGTACTACAAATTAATCATCTACCTACTTTTACAAAAATGTATTTTCTAATACATTTGTAATTATTTCATAGGGCATTTTTATAAATATTATTCATGTAATTTCTAAATTTAACAGGAACACTATTTTTCTGCCATCAAACTTGCTGTTTCTTTAACTGTATTAATGAAAAATGGTTCTTTTCATTAAATGTATTAACTTTAGATATGCAATTTAAAATAATAAAACTAATTTCTTCTATCTACATGATCTCCATAGATCAGAACCAAAAAAAGCAGCAAATAAAAACTGCATCACAGTTGGATTAGTAGAAATTAAAAATTGCCCATATATTTATTTAAAATTAGGATTTAGCCCCCAAACACTATAAACATCTTTATTTATCATAGTATTCCCTTTCCATGATATGCAATGGCTTTTAAAGTTCAAACATATTTTTATATCCAATTATTTAATAATATTTCATTAAGGAATGTTAGGACTCTGAACACATGCCTGGTGACATTACTGCTGTAGCAAAGGAATAAAGACAGCATGCCTGATGATTTTCATACCCAATAAGTTATTAAAATTTTCAATTATAACAAGAAAATCTGCATTTAGACATCATGTGAAAATATAATTCTGCTTATTTCCAAATGAAGAAATATTTATATAAAAAGAATCAATCAGTTGTGTGAGTAGAGAAAGGCAGGCCATCATACTATAAGGAAAACAAGCAAAGTAGTACTCTTGGTAGGATATCTTAATGCAGAAAATAATACCCTTAATAATTATGCAGAACATATAGAAAACTATTTAATAAAAGACTTTGTTTTGTACAACCCCAGGAGATATTCCATTTTCTTGATTTTTGAAAATCACCCAAATATAAGAAAGATGTTTAATAAAAATCTCTTTTAAATTAATACCCTAATTATGTGAATGTGTGTGAATGTGTGTGAATGTGTGTGAATGTGTGTGAATGTGTGTGTGTGTGTGTGTATGTATGTAAGTCTAATGGTTTCGTTGGTGAGGCTGGGAAAAGTTTCCATCCATTTCAACCATTTTGCATAAGCTGAGCAACTTCAAGTCCTTTAAGACACTTAAAAGTGGACGTGTTAGCATTTCTAGAGAACTATTTATCCACATAATTGTTTACCATTCAGACTGAAAACAATCAAGAGTTCTGGTCATTCCCATTTTGATTAGGAAATTGCAGAGAAAGTCTTCTATTACTTCAGGTACTGGTTGCTTTGAAGGAAGGACTGTTTTCTGCTCCTGAAATTTAAATGTAAAATTATTTATTTTGAAAATATAAAATCATCACTAAGCTTTTGTTAAGTTTATTTATTTTCTTTTTTTAAATGTTTATTTACTTTTGAGAGAAAGAGAGAGAGAGAGAGAGACAGAGCATGAGTGGGGAAGGGGCAGAGAGAGAGGGAGACAGAATCCAAAGTAGGCTCCAGGTTCAGGGCTGTCAGCACAGAGCCCAACACGAGGCTGAAACCTACAAACCATGAGACCATGACCTGAGCCAAAGTCAGACAATTAACCGACTGAGCCACCCAAGCACCCCTGTTTATTTTGAGAGACAGAGAGACAGAGTGAGAGAGGACATGCCCACAGGTGCTAGCAGGAGAGGGGCAGAGAGAGAGGGAGAGAGAAAATCCCAACCAGGCTCTACATTCAACAGGGAGCCTGACATGGGGCTGGATCCTACAACCCTGGGATTGTGACCAGAGCAAAAATCAAGAGTCAGATGCTCAATTGACTGAGCCACCTAGGCACCCCTTTCAATAAGCTTTGATTACTGGTACTGAAAGGCTGTTAATTTATTCATTCACTTGTTCATTTTTTCATCTAATTTCTTTTTTAGTGCTATGCTTCAGGGACTATTTTAATCACTAAGAATAAAGCAGTAATGAAACTAGATAAGACTCAGTGTTCATACCTAATGGTCAAGTAGATGAAGACAGAAAATGAAAAACTAAATTAAAAATATATAATATGGCAGATGGCACTAAGTGCCTGGGAGAAAAAAAGCAGAGGATTGAAGGGCGGGAGAACCAAATGTATTAGAACACAGCCATGCTCATTTTTTACATATTGTCTATGGATGCTTTCATACACATGACAGAGGTGAATTGCAACAGAGATCTTACGGCCCTCAAAATCTAAAATATTTACTATATGATCCCAGAGAACATGTTTGCAGACCCCTAGACTAGAAAAGTGGAGATATTTCAGCAAGTGAGATATGAAATTAGAACAGCCATAAAAACTATTATGTCACATAAACCCATGTATAAAATAAAACAAATAATGGGTAAATTCTTAAAAATATCAACAGTATGGTTGCCCCCAGAGTGCATTTTCTTTTCATTGGCAAGAACTTATTAATCTAACTGCCAATCATTTAGACAGACAGATCTATTTTCATATATAGAAACCCAGAAGTAGACTTTCCTTCTTCATTGTCCTTCTTAACCTGGTCTTGATTACATACCAGATAAATGTTACATACCTAGTAATAGTTACATAGAAATGCAATGAGGAAAGAATCTCTGTTTCCCTAAAAATTTCTTTTCTTTTTTTAAATTTTAAGTTTATTTATTTATTTTGAGAGAGAAAGAGAAAGAGAGTGCGTGCAAGCAGGGGAGGGACAGAGACAGAGGGAGAGAGAGAGAATCCCGTCATTGTCAGCACAGAGCCCGATGCAGGGCTCGATCCCATGACCCACGAGATCATGACCTGAGCTGAAGTCAAGAGTCAGGCACTTAACCAACTGAGCCACCCAGGTTCCCCTAAAAAGTGCTTTTCAAAAGAGCTATGCATAACTTACTGCTGATCTTAATTACCAGTAGTTGCTACAACCTTCAAACAGTGATCAGTTGAAGCAAATTTGGTGGGCTACAGAAATTTCCTGACAAATTAATAGGGTTTTAAAATGAATTTTTTTAAAGCTCAAGTAGAATAATTTGTAATATCTTTCCTAAGGTCATTTTAAAAGATATTATTGAACAGTGTTGATTATATGCAGGACCCTACATCACACATGGAAGATGTCAAAGCAGCAGAATACAGCATCCCTGTCTTCAAGTCTTTGCATTACGGTGGAAATTTATATATAACTATTGGGTAAGGGTATAACACTGTTAGAAGGAGACATTCATTTTACAATAATAAATGATACCTTGGCATTTTTGGTCAATAAATTTGAAAATGATATTTAGAATGAGATGGAGGATAGTTGAAGGAATTGGAAACACAGGAGGAAAAGGACAGAGAGACTATACCTAATCTAGTTTCTAAAGATGTCTGTGAGCTCATGTTTTTATGTACATTTGTATGTATGGTCTGGTAGACTCCTGCCTTCTCGAATAGTATTTTCTTTCTATTTCTTCCTGAATACATGTGATACATATACTGTGAAACAGCCAAAGCAGAAATCCAACCACCTTAAAATGCCATGTTTCTTATACATGGAGACTTACAATCCTATCAACATATTATACACACATGCATACACATACATGTTCTAAGCTATAATGTGATCATAAATGTTTCTTTTAACTTTGCATATAATATTCACTCAACATATATTTGCTGAATGTCTCCCACATGCCAGGCACCATGAGAGGTGCTAGGTATTAAATTTGAATGAGATACTTCCCTATCTCAAGGAATGAAAGACTAGTTGAATAAAAACAACATATCCCCAGACCACCTGGGTGGCTCAGTTGGTTAAGTGTCTGACTCTTTACTTTGGCTCAGGTCATGATCTCACAGTTTGTGAGATGCAGCTCCACAACAGTCTCCCTCTCTCTCTGCCCCTCCCCCCATTCACATCTCTCTCTCTATCTCTCTCTCTCTCTCTCCTCCCCTCTCTCTCTCAAAATAAATAACTTAAAAAAATTCCCCTACCACATTCTTTAGTAAAATAGCTCATAAGAAAAAAAGTTGTAACATATTGAGCATCCCTATCAGATAAATATTTCCATGAAAAAAAAATCCACAGAATTTTGCAAAATACATTTTAGTATCTGTATCCAAAACCAAATTCTGTACATTAGAATTTAAAATCCTTGTTTTAATATCTGGTGAGATTAAACAGGCAGAGTTCTGAGGGAAGGTGTCATTTGTCATAAAGTTATGCAAGAGTAACCATGATGCGGAAAATGACAATCCAAAAAAGAAGAAATATGAATACTTACTTAAAGTTAAGGTGTGATGATAAAATCACAAGAGAAAAAGGCACAGCAAGGGATAGGACTGTATTTACTAAGTAAAGTACTTAAAGTTTAAATGACTTTCCAAATTTCACATTAAAGTCTCACTGCTAAACTACAGGCTGTGTTCAAACTACACAAACTATAGGTTGTGTTCAAAATTCTCACCAAAATCTGAGTATCTGTAGCCTGTTCTTGGACCATCTGAATTGCTTTTGCCAGATCTTCTTCACCTTCTGGAATGCTAAAATTGTCATCTGGTATCTAAATCAGAGAAAGAGTATAGAAAGAGTAAGCAGGAATATAAAAGTAACTTACTTCATTTCAGAAATAATTTTTCCTCATAAAATAAAGGATCACAAAAATAGACACCTTATGTAAGATGCCATGTAATTCTGAAGTTCTGTGACAAATGGATAACCAAGTAGGAAGCTTTCTGACTTCCTTGTAAACATCATCAATGTCACTTCTGATAAACTCGAGATCAGTTTATGGGCATCTGCTCTTATCTATAATGACAAATATAGTCTAACAACTCTGCGGAGAAAAAATGTAAGACCATTTCTTTTTCATAACTACAAGTAACTGCAAATCTCTAGTTTATTAAAAAAAACAAAACAAAATAAAATGAAGCTGAATGCCTGAATGTTATGCTCTTGGAAAAATGCAACAGACTCTAACTATGATAATAATGATGGTTAACATTCACTGTGTGCTTCTTACATGCTGATGAGTTTTATGTATCTTACATTAACTCCTTCAGTAATTTCATATGGCACATATTCATATTATCTCTATTTTACTAGTATAATAAAAAGTTATCTACTGTTTGTCCTTTTACTTGCTCAGGCCACAAATTGCCAGGCTTGCTTCCACAGTTTCACTTGCAGTGCCTATCCTTTAGGAGTGACTCTAGGTGCCACATCTCAGAAGGAACGATAGGTCCTATCCAAACAGTGAACGAAAGGAAAAATTTGAGGCAGGAACTACATTACACACAGAATTAGAGTTAAGCTGAAAGGAAGCAGGGGATCTGACCTACAGCCAGTAGTGGGAATCTGGAAAACCCATCCAAGAGCAGAATGGATGTTTGGGAAAGAATGCCTGCTGGACAGGCAAACTGTAGTAAGGATCCACAAGGCAGGGGATAAGGAGTTAACTTTGAAGCACAATTAACAGGAAACCAAAAGAGCCAGATGGATTAACCAATCTAAACTTTTAAACAGAACTTTCACACTTCACTCTTAACTAGCTGATATTAGCTAAATTTAGTTGAAAAACTAACATCTCTTAAGGAAAACAAAAAATAAAATAAAATAAAATAAAATAAAATAAAATAAAATAAAATAAAATAAAATAAAATAAAATGAATATTTCATAAGAATGACAATGAATTTACAAGTAAATACTTAAAATGAAAAAATTACCTCTTCATATTCATAATCATCTTCAGATGCCTCAGTTACGGTGACCTCTGAAATCATGTCAAGTTTCAATCTCAAGATATATGGGATAAAATGATTCATTTAAAATTGATTTGACATTAAAATTCGGTATTAGATCCATTTATCTCACTGAGTTGGTAAATGTAATATAAACTCTTTAAAATTACTCTTCCCCATATAACCTACAAATGTAGATATCTTAAAACAAAATATTTTTATTATTATTTTAAAGCATTGCTCTATAGAACCCAAACCTATAAAAAACTACATTCCCATACATCTATTTACTATCTAATGAGTTCCAACTTGATTGTAAGGCTTACAAAAATGTACATGGTATATATAATAAGATAGTATAGATTAGAAAGAGAAAAGAAAACTTATGGACATGAAAACTATGACAGTCAATTTTTTTATTTATCTCAAACTAATTTAAATTCTCAGAGCTCCAGAGTCATTCACAGTGCATTGTGACTTCTTAAAGTATTACGAATTTCTAAAAAGCACACCAATATCCACATATAAGTAAAAAACAGATTTCAATGTTTTCATAATAAAAATTACTTAAATATCTTCTATTTTTTATATATTTCAATTTTAAAATTAAATTTCATTCACAGGAAAGGCAGCCTAATTAAAGCAAAGTATACAGTAATCATAATTCAATGGTCCATAAAGTATCAAGAAATAAGCATTAAAATATCAATGGAAATGACTAGTAAAAAATTCTAACAGCATTGTTGTAAGACTTTCAAAAATCATAAGTTACTTTAATTATAAATGAAAACTTCAAGATAATGTTTAATTTTGAAAGAAATCAAAGCATATACCATTAACATTTTGTTGGTTGGTGGGTTTACATTTCTCTCCATATGTACAGATGGGATTATGCCAAGTTCATTCAAAATGTATGAAATTAAACACTTTAATGTATAGTAATGGTTACAAAAATCAAAGACGAGATTAGCCTAGCTTTTGTTTTGCTGCTGGTTATGAGAAATTATCTTCCAAGAGTTAGCTAAAAGTGTATATAACAACTCATGCTGTTTGTAATAAGAACTGGTATCACTTATACAGTATTTAAGAGAAGCAGACACTGTCCCTCATTCTCATCCTACCTGCAAGCTATAATCATCTCCATTTTACAGATCAGGACTCACAAGCACAAGGTTACACAGCTAGGACCTAACACAGTTGGTGATCAGCCCCGGAAGTACAGGTTTCACTATGCTATACTTAAACCTCTCTTGTTATTCCATATTCGTCTTCTATGCTATGTAAACACTTGAAGTGTTTGCCAATTATCTTCCACACAGTTCTAAACCTCTAAAAGATGGGTTATACAGCTTTGTTACTCAGTTCCATCATAAGCAGTAACTCTTCACCGTTTATCCAACTGGAAAGTCACTTAAGCCTAATTCAGTCACGAACAATTCTTAGGAACCAGATACCATCAAAAGGCAAGTATTTCATTGTCAGACAAGTTTATCTCCCAATAATATGGTGAAAAGTAATTTTGGCTCAAAAATAACTACTTAATTTAACTAATTAAATAAGTAAGTAAAATAACTAATAACTAATTAAAAACTAACATGGTAGATTAAGCTACTACAGGAAAAAAAAAAAAAAAAGATGCAACCCTGCAGCTGATCCTATAATACCCATACTGGGTAATTTACCCATATGAACTTCATATGGCAAATTTACCCATACTGGGCACCAGGAGTGAAGGACCTACCTATATTAGTTAATCTACTACCATGGAACAGTTTCCAATAGCACTTGCCTCACTCTCTAGTCCCTTGCCAGCAGCCTTCTTAAGAGACCACCAGGCTTCCACTAACAGTCTGATCAAAGTATTTAGTTTTCACTAACATCCTACTTAAAGAAATTCTAACATCTGTCCTATTTCAGTTCCAGAGCCACTCTAATACTTTAAAGGATTTCTTACGTTAGAATCCCACTTTCAGGTGCCAAAATCTGTACTTTTTATTATTATTGCTTAACAAACTCCCCAAACCTTCAGGCTTAACAATAAGCATCCATTACCTCATAGTTTCTGTGTTCAAGAATTCAGTAGTGGCTTAGCTTGTGGATTTTGATTTGGGGTCTCTCGTGAGATCTCAGTGAAGATTGCAGCTAGGGCTGCAGTCCTCTGAAGGCTCGGTGGAGGCAACAGCATCCATTTCAAAGATGGCTCTAACATTGTTGGCTAAAGGTTTCAATTCCTCCCCATGTGGGTCTCTCCACAGGCGTCTTTAGCATTCTCAAGACATAGCGGCTAGCTACCCCCAGAATAAGCAATATAAGAAAACAAAGTGGAAGCCACAATGTCTTTTATGACCAAGCCTCAGAAGTCACATCATTGGTTACATAGGTCAACCCTATTCAGTGCCTAAGGGAGCTAAGTAAGAGCATGAGTATCAGGATGTGGGAATCACTATGGAAGCTGGCTACCACAGACAAATTGAGGAGTTTCAAGAGTATTAAGAGTTAATGCATGTAAATCACTTAGAATGGTGCCTAGCTTATAGTATATGCTATGCAAGTATTTGTTATTATTTTCCTTGTTCTAGAAAGAGAGGAGCACCTGTGGAGAAGTCTCATAAGTCTCTCATGGCCTAGTTCCCCCAGGCTTTAAAATGAATGGATTAATAAAATTCATTCTAAATCTTCTTCCTTTCTAAGTTTAGATTTTTCTGATACATTTTCACTTTTTTCAATAAAATTTCCAGAAGCTCAGCTACAGGAAATCAGTCTCCTTTCTATGGAAAAGTATACTAAAACTTTATTTTGTAAGAAGTCACTTGTCTTTAAGTCTCCAGAAAAGCAATGTCATTCTTCATCACTGCTCATACCATAATAAATTTCACAAAGAAGTAAATATTCTAAAATCATTTAGATAGACTTTAAAATTGTAAATTATCCAACTGGTAAGATTAATGTGAGGAAGAAACATCAAAGCATAGGTTGTTAAACATAGCAATACACAGAGAGAAAAAAAAGATTTGTCCTCAAAGCTTTGGAAATATCAGACAACACCTGCCATACTGCTACCCAGAAAATATCTGAGGCAACAGCGTTTGAACCCTAATAATATAGTTTCCCCAAAATCAAAACAGTAAGTGGAAAAATAACTACCATTTCATAAAGCTTAAAAGTTTTGTCATATGGATCATTATCATATTTATTCTCACAACAATCCTCTGACATTGAATAACACAGATATAATCATTTCTACATAAAAAAATAAAAGAAAGAAACTTAATCAAGGAGATTAAGAAATCTTCCAAAAATCATATACCTATAAGTGACAAAGACAAATTTCTTGAATAAAAATATCAGGAATTTTCTACATTATCATATTGTGTCTACAGTGACACAACAAGAATGTGCAATTTTTACCAAAATCCTAGGTACTTACTTTCCAAACTTTCCAGTGTTATATCATCAACAGCTAAATCAAACCATTTAAATAGCTCAATTTGAAGACCCTAAAGGAAAGAAAAGTATAAAAGAGGGCAAACATACCAACCCAAAGATTAAATTAGCCAAGGGCAAGAGATTAGTGAGACAAAAGGTCAGGAAGAGGACAAACATCCAAAATAGGAACCACTATTTTCCTTGACTGGTATTTTCAGTATCCACAAAAATGATCCGTACATAAAATCTGCCCAAGAGCAACTGAGTTGAAATGTGATGTTGAGGTGCTACCGAAGAAATAAATGTACTTTGGCATGTGTGTTGGTATGCATCTGTCTGGCTGAGCTGGCTAGCAACACATGGACAAATGCACAAATGAATCCCCAAATGATTGTGTGGCAGTTTACAAATATGCATATAGTACAAAATATAAAAATAAGTAAGTATGGAAATTCAAAGAGAAAGAACAGAAATAAGATAAAGATAAGGATACAGTACATGCCATAAAGTCTCATGAACTCTGTCAAACATAAGCCACAGATTTGACCCAAAGCTTCCCCAGCAGTCTGGGTAAAGAGGGGAATGTAATCAGATACAAATTCCGTAACCATCCAACGAAAACAGATGAGTTTCTCAGCAGATGTACAGTAATTTCTGGTTGTGAAGCCTGAGAGAAATTACTCTCTCCTATTCTCATAAAGAGAACACTGTGGATTGTACAGATATTGATTCCCTTGGCCATCGGGACAGCCAGAAAGACTGAATGAAGCAGGATCTGATGGAATACCATGTGTAAAAAAAGGTTGGAAAGACTGCTTTAGAAGCAATGTTGCCCGAATAGGAATAAGCAATTGACCAAGAATTGCCTGAATGATAAAAACCCTCTACTCTCATTCTACTTTTACTGGACAACTTTCTCATGTGTAATTTAATCTCTAAGGTGATCCTATTCTGCAGGAAATGTCCATACAATTAAGCTGGTCACAGTTCTCAGGCAAAGTGATTTTTTTTCCATTGCAGAATAAACCAGAATTCTGGCTCAAAATCAGTTTCTTAATGCCAAGAAAAACCCTCTTCTTATTATCTGTCTAGTATTCCTTCAAAGAACATTGTTAAACTCCATTTCCGAAATTCATTTTTCCCTCCTTTCTATTCTCTTTAGGTCTAGCTATTGCCTTTCTGCCTGCTTAATGCTAAGTTGACATCTAATATTGTGCCTAGTGTTCTAGTCTCCTCTTGCCCAGGGTAAGGTCGGTGATTCTACTTCCTCTCTGACCTGCAGCCACAGCCCTTAGCACCACCCATTTCTAGGCCACATTCGGTATCCCAGAATCAGAGCCTACACCCAGACTAAGGGTCCCACTCCACATCTCCCCTTGCTCTGAAAGAAATTTAGTAATACTTGTGATTTGCATATAATTTGCATATTATGTATCAGTTCCCTGATGGCACTTGGTCACCATGGGTGAACTGCCTGGCAGTTTCTGCACTGGCAGAATCTGTACCAGATCTCGACCTTGTAGATCCTATCAGAAAATAGGACAATATACGCAGAAACTGCCAGGAAACCCTAAATCCATCACAGTACTACAGAAGACACAACTGCAAGAAGCCTCAGAGAAGCATTTCAGCTGGCATAATGGAGTCGAGCTTGAGGTGACAGTTGATATGATGGGGTCGCAAACAAGGCTCTACAAATGAACCACAGCCAGAAAACTATAAATGATTTTTAGATGTGAACACCATACAAAGTGTTCCTCACACGCTCGTCTCTTCCCAGTGCTGCACTGGAGGTGCATCACTGCCAGCAGCAGCATCTTTACAAGGAACTGGAATGAAACACACAGTTAATTATATTTTACATGATTTCCCAAAGCTACTATAGACAGAAACTGCTTTGTAATCTTTGCCGTCACTGCAGAGCCAATGTACATAAAGGCAATCTAAAATCTAGCCTGGATCCTTCATGATCAACATTTTACTTACGAAATTGAAATAAAAGTACTGTAAATGGCAGACATCACAGCCATGGTTCCCTTTCTTAGGAATGCCAGTTTGAATAATATAACTTAACTGAATAATAGACACCGAAGATGGCAGATAAGTGGCTACCACTTGCTGCCACTTTCTCCACTGTTATTTGTTTTCTGCAGTCTTTCCCACCAAGTCTTCAGGAGGTCTCAGAATCTTATTAACACCACATACCAGGGAGCCACTACCAATTCAACAGACATGGCAAGAGTGGAAATTTATTGGCTACCCCTGCCCCAGACACCATTGCACATCTTCTGCCTCAGAAGGTGGAAAATAACTTTCTTTTCAAAATATAAGGCTCACTGTTCTCATAGCGGGTGGTGGTTTAAGTTTTTCCAACTTTATGCCAGGAGATCCAAAGATATGGGCTCTATAAAAATATAGATATACCTCTATCTGAAAATATGATGGCTAGTAGTTAAGAAATTTGTTTACAGCCTTATTATTCCAATTATATTCTTTAGACCAGCAGCACCAGCAACACCTGGGAGCTTATTAGCAATGCAGAATTTCAGCCCTCACTAGAACTTACTGAATTAGTCTTCATTTAAAGATCCATATCTTTGATTCATATGCACATTAAAGTTTGCCCAGACTAGAGGACACAACAAATTCTTTCTTTCCAAATAGCCTATGATTTTCATGCATGTAAAATTCAGCACTCCAGGCTTAGTAACATGCCTTTTGGTCTAGATTCTACATTCAGACTGTCTATCCTTGTATTTGAATATATGTAGGGTGCAACTAAGATGCCATGGACAAATTAATTTTCCCAATGATAATAAGAAATAGATGACTTGAGTACCTAACAATTATTAAGGATATCTGCTCACTCAATACTACAAAGATTCCAGAGAAGTAACATAAGAGATGGGAAAAATCACTAAATGTTAAAAATAATGAATAAAAAGACTGTTAAATGATAAAAATTCAATTTTAATTAAAGTTATCAGTGAATATTACTATTACAATGAACGATTGACTAGGGATATAATTTAAGAAAACAAGCATGCATCTTAGATGAGGTGTCTAAGTGTGTTCACCATATTTCAGTTGACTAGTTTAATGGAATCTTTAATTTTGCACTTTCAGAAATAGTTGACTTTGGGACTGAATCCACAGTTGATCAGCTTCAAAAAACTGGTTTAAACTCACTCAACCCTCAGAAATTGCTGGTGGGGCCAGAGCAAACCTCTTCAGTGGTCAGCAAACTTATGTCCATGATCTAAGAAGCCAAATTCTTAGCATTGGAATGCGTTGAAAGATAAAATAATCAAAATCCAGCTAGAGGAGCAGAGAATCAGTGCAAAAGGAGGCAGATAACAAAGACAATACCTTGGGGGCTCCACTTTCCTAGAGTCCATGTATTCCGTTATTCTTCCTTGAACATTTCTTTTGACATGTAGCAACAAAATCAATTAAACACTAGCTTTCTTAGTACAATTCATTCCAGCTTGCATCTCCCAATTGGACTGCGCATTCCCACATGTCCCTAGCCATACATTAACTGTAGTTCCTACTCCATATGGAAAACCTTACCCAAGCTGTCCTGATTTCTAATAGAGAATTCATTCATAAGAGAACAATCAGCTTTCTTTACATACACTCGACCCTTTACAAAGCACATAGTTAAAATCTGGTCTTATGTTTTACAGTGTTGCAAGTATCTTTCTAATGAGGAGTTCTCCAGAGGATTCATGTGCTTTCATAAACAGATTCCTTCAAAGCTCTGGATATAGCTAAGAAAGGAACAATGTACATGTATGTTTGTATCTTGTGCTGAAGTTTAAAACATAAAAGCAATGATATTGTGAATTGCTTCAGAAGAGAAACAGATAACACCTGCCTTTACAGGTAGTAGGTTACAAAGAAGAGGTGTTGCAGGGGTAAGAATTATTTTTCCTGCATACATTCTCCAAACTTACAAAGAAAACGGGGACTTTACTTAATGAAGCCATTCCCCTCATGGTGGATCCTGGCTGTTTTCGGTTTGGGCCCTAATAATTTGTACATGTTCTTTACGTTTGAATGTTTAACAGCAAAGAAAAGGGTGACTTCCTGAAGAATTACAGTCAACCTCTTTTAAAGATTTAATATTGATATCTTGTTGTCTAGTATTCTAAGGAGCATCTGTTCAGTCATAAATAAGCGAAGCCCAAGACCAAATGCAGTAGAAGTGATTAAGTATATGTGCAAAGTAGAGAACATCAGATTTCTGATTCATTTGTGCATATTATAACTTTTATTTACCCACTGCAATAGCTCAATTAAATTACCTGAAAGCTAAAGACTTTAAACCCAAGAAAGTCTCACTTCAGCAACTATCATAATTGCCTTAAGAAACAATGTCAAATAACATTATACAGTCAACTCTTAATTATGCATGTTAAGAGAGCCCAGGGATACAAGGATAATTGGCATTCAAAAGTAATCCTCAAACTTCATTTTAACTAAGAGTTAAAGCCTCACTTATGACTGAACTTCCCACCTAAACAATGAATGTAGGAGAACTAGCTATCTGTGTAGTTCTGCTATCCTTGGACTACCCTTTGGTTGAAATCCAAAACAGTAGTCAACTAAAGGGAGATGGAAGAAAAGCAAAAAGGCAAGATAATTCATAAACCGGATAATAAAATCCTAAAAAGTTAGAGTTGCTTATATTTACAAATGTGATTATTTGGAGAAATCTTTGTCAGGCAGGTTTTTTTTTTTTTTTTTGCAAACTGCTATACGTTTGCAGTTGTAACCCAGTGATCGCCTGGAAAATTAAGTAAACCGAAAAGCTGTATTATATGGGAGTCCACCATTTATTCCACAGGGGTATCTGCAAAAAAGTTAACCCATTGTGATTGCCTCATGTTAACAAACCATGCGTTACAGAAATCATCTTAATGTAAACAAAAATAAGATGCTGGTTACCATTCACTACTAGGGACACTGAAAAACTTTATACTTGATGCAGTTAAGTTCTGTAAGAATTGTTGGCTCATTTTCGAATTTAAAAAGGAATTTTACTGGGGAAAGTAGCTATTTAGAGCTCTGAAAAGAGTACAATGCCTCATTTAAGACACTAAGGCACCTACATATTTCCTTTAAATTGATTTTGAACTATTGAAGCTTATATTCCTATAAAGATCATGTTTGCATTGAAGAAAATACCACATATTCTCTTTGATCTTTTCAACTAAGTTCTTCAAAGCTCCCTGAAGCATCGGTGTGTACAGAGCCTGAGTCAGGACAGGTGAACCAGTTTGCCAAAGCCCACAAAACCAATCATTGCCGAATCTCTGAAGTCTTGAATTAAAGCCGGGGGATTCAAAGTTGGACAAAGAAATAATAAAGCAGATTTTGGAGTTTCCTTGATATCTTTAAGAATAAAACAGATAACCGTCTCTCTCCTACCTGCCTTAAAAAAAAACTCTCCTTATCTCTCCAGTACAATTACTCTACATGCCCAGCGGAGGTGAGCTCAAAGGCCTTACCAAGAAATAGTGAACCTAATTATTCACATATGGCTATTCCATTTTTCTGGTATTTCCACTGATAATTGCTTATCACTGTCTGGTTTCTTCCTAACACCTCTGAGCCTTTTCAGCTCACCGGGTCATCATTTAGTTGCTTTAAAAAAAAAAAAAAAAAAAAAAAAAAGTAACAATTATTATTAAGTAGCCAAAATTGCAACTACCAAGGAAGTTGACGCTACCACAACAAATCATTTAAGCATTGGTCAACTGAACCATCTACAGAATCACAGGTTGAATATTCTGAGCTTCAGCTCCTTAAAACGCAAAGGCCGAAGTCTTTCCCGGTCTCCTAACTTTCCCGACTGAATTGGTTCCCACGGTATTCCGCAGGTTTAGGGCTTATTTAGGAAAATCACTAAGCGAAAGGGGGGTTGAATCAATCTGTTGTACCACCTTAACATAAAACTTCCATCCAAAGTTTGCAAAGTGGTGACTAAGTACCAGATTCCTGAAGGTTCTTCCAACAGGAATGCGGCAGCCTAACACTCCGAAAAGGGGAAAAATTTAGCGGGTAGCTATCAGGGGAACACGGTGCGGAAGACGCCACCATGAGGTCCAAATGGCGTCTCGGCCGGCTTGGTAGCCACAAGCCTCAGAGGGCGCCCCCCAGTGGGAAGCCCGCGCCCTCGTCCCCAACCCGTTACCAAGGGCAGCGCCTGGAGGCCGCGCCTACACTTAAGGATACGCTCCAGGTAGTAGGCGCCCTCGGCGGCCACCGCCTCCGCGGTGTCCCGAGCAGCCGTCAAGCCCATGCCCAACGCTTCTTCCAGGACCCGCAGGGCCAAGGTGGGCAGTCCTTGCTTAGCAGCCATCTGAGGCGGAACGGCCCGCTGCCTCCCTAAGAGCAACTGCGAAGACGCCTGCCCGAGACCGCACGCAGCTCTCGCGAGACTCTGACACCCTCACGGCTTCCACCCAGCCAGTTCCGCGCACCTAAGGGTTGCTGCAGCCCAAAGCTTTAGGGCCCTCTGAGCTTCACTGGTTACCATGGCAACGTCGTTGCCTAGTTACCCTAGGACGCAGCTCCTGGAGTGGATGAGATAAAACGCAAGAAACAGTCGGCTTGGATTATATACATTTTGTTGCCGAGCCAGCTTGGGGTTTGCTTTGGTTTGGTTTTCATTTTAACCCTAGCATTTCTTTCTCACTTGGTTGGCTTCCCTAAATTGTCTTTCTCCCGGTTCTTGCATGCCCATATTCAGCTACCTAATTTTAAATGTGTGGAGAGCCCCCATTATCCACAGGGAAAACTCCTGGAAAAGAGGAAGAACCTCAGTGCCAAGAGGGAAAAAAAAAATTTTGTAGAAAGCATAATTGAGAGGTTAACTCAGGGGAACTACCAGCCTCAGACGCTGAGCAACAAAAAACTAGGATAGGGGCGCCTGGGTGGCTCAGTCGTTAAGCGTCCAACTTCATCTCAGGTCATGATCTCAGTTTGTGGGTTCGAGCCCCGCGTGGGGCTCTGTGCTGATAGCTCGGAGCCTGGAGCGTGCTTTGGATTGTGTCTCCCCCCCCCCCCCGCCCCTCCCATGCAGAGGTCTCAGACAGAGGTCTCTGTCTCTCAATAATAAAAAGTAAAAAATTTAAAAAAAAAAATAGGATAGTCACCTTAGTCAATTTCCTTCTTGGGTTCCTTTAAAACGTTTATCTGAATATCTGTTTTGACTTAGGTTTCATACACTGGGACTTGGAAGAACATTTGTAGCGTTGACCCTTGCCAAGAGAAAGCCACTTTCATAAGAACTATGAGGTACAAATAGTCCTAACGTAATGTATTATAAATGATATTTGTCCAATCATGTGCACTCCTTTTGCAATGACAGAATCTTCCTCAGGTTGTATTGTGTATATATCAGAAGCACGTACTGAGCCTTTTTCTTTGCAGATTCTTTTTCAGTCTATGTTTTTTGATGAAAACTGAATGCCAAACAGCAATTCATTATAAAAGCTCCCATTTACTACCAAAACAAAACAAACAAACAAACAAAAAAGCAATAGTAGTAAGCTTCCTAATGAGGTGATTGAGAGCCTGGGTGCTGGAACGAGAGGCTGCATTCAGATCCTGGCTCCACCACTTACCAGCTCTGAAACCTTGGGCAAGCCACTTAATCCAGGCCTCAGTTTCCTCATTTGTAAAATGACCATAATAATATTACCTACCTACAACAAAGCATTGTTGCAAGGGGTAAAACATAAAGAATTAAGAACTTACCAGACAAAAGTAGACACTAAGAAATAGTTGTTATTTCTATTGAAGTTAATTGCTTAGTTTTGTTTTGTTTTCAGAATAATCAAAACTCACAATTAGAAATAATACTCCTTTGTTTCTCATACCTATTCTTTTAAAAACTTACTCTTTGGGGGCGCCTGGGTGGCCCAGTCAGTTAAGCAACTAACTCTTGATTTTGGTTCATGCCATGATCTCACAGTTCGTGAGATTGAGCCCCACATCAGGCTCTGTGATATTCTCTCTCCCTCTCTCTGCCCCTCGTTCTCTCAATAAATGAATAAATAAACATCTAAAAAAAAACTTACTCTTTGTCCTTGATGTTTCCCATCAAGCACATCCTCAGTACTTATTAAATTCAAGGAACAATTACTAAGAGGCTGAAAATGAAAATAAAGGAGAGGAACTCTGAAATTGGGGGATCCACTCCTTTTATAGAAAGTCTGCTGTTTGTTCCAAAGGGAGGCATTACCTTATCCCTCAAGTTTGTTTTCTGTAAACACATGTCTGAGAAATGGCCCAGGTAAGGAGTGATCAGGGCTTTGCACCCCCAGCAAAGCATGATGGAGCATGAGAAAGCCATGAAGGAGGGTCTCTCTGAATAATTAATGTTTACATCGATCTTTTTTTTTTTGTCTGTTACATCAGCTGTTCTCTTTCTTAGATTTTAGATGTAGTATGTCATGTTCTACACATAGGTTTGAATTCTAGCTCTTCTGTATGATCTTAATTAATTTAAGCTCTTTGAGCCTTAGTTTCCTCTTATCTAAAAGAGATATTTTAATACCTATATTACCAAAATACAGTGAATGAAATGTCTTCCTTGGGAAAATGTCTATTCATGTCTTCTCCCCGTTTCTTAACTGGATTTGTTTTTTGGATATTGAGTTTGATATGTTCTTTATAGATATTGGATACTAACCTATTATCAGATATGTTATTTGCAAATATCTTCTCCCATTCCTTACACTGCCTTTTAGTTTTGTTGATTGTTTCCTTTGTGTGCAGAAGCTTTTATTTTGATGATGCCCCAATAGTTTATTTTTATTTTTGTTTCCTTGCCTCAGGAGACATATCTAGAAAGAAGTTGCTATGGCTGATGTCAAAGAAATTACTACCTGTATTCTCCTGTAGGATTTTTTATGGTTTTGGTCTCACATTTAGGTTTTTAATCCACTTTGTATAGTATAAGACAGTGGTCCAGTCTCATTCTTTTGCCTGTTGCTGTCCAGTTTTCCCAATACCATTTGTTACAGAGACACTCTTTTTCCCATTGGATATTCTTTCCTGCATGGTGGAAGATTAGTTGACCATATAGTTGTGGGTTCATTTCTGGGTTTTCTATCCCGATTTATTCAAAAAAGTTAAAGTTTCTCAAAAAATCTAACAACAGAACTACCCTATGATCCAGCAATTGCACTACTAGGTATTTACCCCAAGAATACCAAAATACCAATTCAAAGAGATACTTGTACCCTAATGTTTATAGCAGCATTATTTATAAGAGCCAAATTATGGAAACAGCCCAAGCATCCATTGACTAATGAATGGATAAAGAAGATGTGTATATATATACAATGGAATATTACTCAGCCATAAAAAAGAATGAAATCTTGCCATTTGCAACAACATGGATGGAGCTAGAGAGTATTATGCTAGACAAAATAAGTCAGTCAGAGGAAGACAATAATCATATGATCTCACTCATATGTGGAGTTTAAGAAACAAAACAAACAAGCAAATGGAAAAAAAAATAAAGAAAGAGTCAAACCAAGAAACAGATTCTTAACTATAGAGAATAAACTGATGGTTACCAGAGGGGAGATGGGTGAGGAGATGGGTTAAATAGGTGATGGGAGTTAAGGAGTACACTTATCATGATAAGCACTGAGTAATATATAGAATTGTTGAATCACTATTTTGTACACCCAAAACTAATATTACACTGTATGTGAACTAACTGAAATTTAAATAAAAATGTTAGAAAATAGTAAATGAAATGGAATATATAAAAAGCACTTATCACCATGTCTAGTATATCAAATATTTTCAATAAATAGTTGTTGATAAAATTGACTTGAAATATTGAGTGATATGCTGATCCCACATTGGATGTTATATTTCTAAGATATTTACAAATATAGGAACATTTTTAAGAAAAAACTTAAATGTTTTTACTCTTTTTAATGTTTATTTATTATTTTGAGAGATGCAGAGACAGAGCGCGAGTCGGGGAGGGGCAGAGAGAGAGGGAGACACAGAATCCCAAGCAGGCTCCAGGCTCTGAGCTGTCATCACAGAGCCCAATGCCGGGCTTGAACCCACGAACTGTGAGATCATGACCTGAGCCGAAGTCGGACACTCCACAACTGAGCTACCCAGGTGCCCCTAAATGTTTTTAGAAACACGCAGCCCTCAAAAAGAGGAAGATCTTAATAGAGTCAGAAGAATATAAATTACAACCAATATCCACTACTTCAGGTAGAGGAGAACTGGGAAAAATACTTGTCACAAAGCTTTTTTTTGAAAGTCCTGTAATTCAAAGAAGTATAATTACCAAACTCCTCATAAAACAAATTATTATTTTTTTATTTAAAACAATTTTTAATATTTATTTTTGAGGGGGGGGGGACAGAGTGCAAGTGGGGGAGGAGCAGAGAGAGAGGGAGACACACAAAGCAAGCTTCAGGCTCTGAGCTGTCAGCACGGGGCTCAAACTCACAGACTTTGAGATCATGACCTGAGTGGAAGTTGGATGCTTAACTGACTGAGCCACTGAGGTGCCCCTAAAAAAAAAAAACAAGTTATTTTTTAACCTAGAAGTCTAATTCTTTAAAAATTCCAAATAACCAAAGTTTTGCTTCAGAGTTCCCGATTTGCTTATGTCAATTCCATGGATTTTAAATTTAGAAATCACCTAAGATACTTTTGATTCAACTATAATTTGAACACATTTCACTGTGACTTAAACTACAGTACATTTAAAAGTTCAACTTAGAGGCATCTTTAATATTTTAGGTTATTAACCTTTGGATCTCTACAATAATTGTGTAATTTGTTACAGCAATAAAATAAAAGCAAAAATAATCTTAACAAATATAGACATGGGACACCTGGGTGGCTCAGTCGGCTGCGCGTCCGACTTCAGTTCAGGTCATGATCTGACAGCTCGTGAGTTCGAGCCCCGCGTCGGGCTCTGTGCCAACAACTCAGAGCCTGGAGCCTGCTTCAGATTCTGTGTCTCCCTCTCTCTCTGCCCATCCCCTGCTCATGCTCTGTCTCTCTCTGTCTCAAAAATAAATAAAAACATCAAAAAAAAAAAAACAAATATAGACAGAACTAAAAATTGCCTTCAGATAAAAAAGATGCAAACTTTTTTGGTGACTGCTAATATCTTAAAACGAGTATGTCTTTGCAAGGGATGACTTTTAAAATAATATATTTACATTGGAATTCTTGTTCTGTTAGTTACTGGTTTAACTTAAAAGGGGTGTAATAGTTACAAACAGAGAGAGAGGGAGGCAACCCACAAGAGACTCTTAAATACAGAGAACAAACTAAGGGTGGATAGAGGGGTGGGGGAGAGAGGAAAATTGGTGATGGGCATTGAGGAGGGCACTTGCTGGGATGAGCATTGGGTGTTGTATGTAAGCCAATTTGACAATAAATTATATTTAAAATAAAAAAAAATAAAATAAAAGGGGTGTAGAAGCTCTACTAAGAAAAACAAAAACTTCAGATCATAGTAGTGGTTTCAGTTATAATGCTATCCTATAGTCCTGCTATCATGCAGTCCTTCTATTCTATTGTCTTTCCTTTTTAAAAAATGTTTTACAAGCTTCATTAAAGTGGAAAAAAAAGAAAGTAGCTGAATATTTTGATGAATGAGTGGCAAGCTCTGTAGTTTCCTCTTGAATATGTTTCTGAAAGAGGTGAATAAAGAAAACCAATAGAGACAGTCAATATGAAGCAACAACTACAAAGGACAACAGATTTTATTTGGCCCCAGCCTCAATGCTCCATTTTTGTAAAAGTGAAATTATTTTTAAAAGCAAACCAGAAAGAAATTTGACAATGGATATACTCTCCCCATTTGTAGTTTCAAAGCAGAAAATATTCATATGCAAAAATATAGTGAAGTACTATTCAATATTCACAAGTTATAAGTGTTAATTTCCTTCCAATAGAGCCCAAGTCATTTACTGATACATCTTCCTATAAAAGTATCTTATTTTCTTTCAAAACTTTAAAGTAAGCAGTAGCCAGTTTTAGAATTTTGAAATTCATAGAAGTAGTGGCAATTGACTGTGGTGAAATTATTTTTCAACCATACAGCTGTATTTTCCCTTTTTATACCATCAACCATTTGAAAATCCATGTCTCCTGTACTCATGGTTCATATAAGGTCAAACAGAATCAATCCTCTGACTCTGAGGATCACATGACCCTAGCCTAAACTGATAAAAATAGTTCATTCTGGGGCGCCTGGGTGGCTCAGTTGGTTGAGCATCCAACTTCAGCTCTGGTCATAACCTCACACCTCATGGGTTCCAGCCCTGCGTCGGGTTCTGTGCTAACAGCTTGGAGCCCGGAGCCTGCTTCAGATTCTGTGTCTCCCTCTCTCTCTCTCTCCCCCTTCCCAGCTCATGCTCTGTCTCTCTCTGTCTCCGAAATAAATAAACATTAAAAAATAGTTTAAAAAAATAGTTCATTCCACTTGGTTACAGTGATCAGTTCCTGAATTGGCATGCAGCCTAAAAGGAGCCAATGAGACATGGTGGCAATTTGGGGGGAATTCTAATAAAAAGACTCTTACTCTGTTCTTTGGGCCTTAAGTTCCAGAGTTGCCATAGCTACCTTGCAAGTATGAAGAAAACTTCTGTCCAGGAATCGAGTCGGTATGTAGACCTGGTTGAAAAAGACAGAAAACCCAAGTCCAGATAAAATCACTTGAACCTCTAGTATACACACTTACATTTCCTTGTTCTGTCTGCTGAGGACCTAGAAGGAACAATACCCCTAATTGCCTTGAGAACGCCTAGCATAATATCTTGGCTTCTAATACCATTTTCAAATAAGACGGATGGCCATTGGAGAAATGGCCAAAGCTAGGGCTGAGCTGAATGTACATGATGAGCCTGGAGAATCTTACAGTGCCAGAAAATAAAAAAGTATCCCCCATCACTAAAAAGTTACAATAATGGGGTATATTAAAGAGATGCCTAAGCCAATTGAAAGAGTTCCCTAAAATATGCAAAGCTAGAACAATTTGAGCACAAAATTAATAAAGTAGTATTAAAGTATAACCCAAAGTATAAAATAAATATTATGAGTCTATTTGATATAAATAAATGATTACATACATAAATAAACAGAGGAGAATGGACACATGTCCTGTCAAGAAGAATTCCAAATAATATATGTAGATATGCCATATTATAGGAGTGGACCACAATTCCCCACCCTTTAAGTGGGTACTGCACATCGTGACTTTCTTCCAAAGAATATAATATGGAAAGGTGGGAGGGTGGAAAGAGTAAGTTTACAGTGGAGAAACCTGGTAAATACTACCTCAAAACCCAGGACCCCAGACTAATTATGAGAAAAACATAAGACAAATTTCAATTGATGGACATTCTACATAATACCTTACCAGTACTCCCTAAAACAGTCAATACCATCAAAAGCAAGGAAAATGTGTAAAAGCATCACAGGCATGATGATTAACTGTAATGTAGGATCCTGGAACAACAACAAAAAAATGGACCTTAGGTAAATACTAAAGACATCTGAATAAAGTATGGAATTCAGCTAACAATAATGTATAAATATTGGTTCATTATACTTGGTAATTGTACATATTCATGTAGGATGGTAATAACAGAGAAAACTAGGTATGGTATATGGGGACTTTCTATATTCACAACTTCCTGGTAAACCTAAAACTATTCTTAAAGTTTATTTAAAAAAAAATTACGTGAATCTTGATTCTAGCAATGCCCTAAACAAAACTTACCCTTTGGCCTTTCTCTTATTTGAAACAATAAATAGTTTGTGCTTACGCAAGTTTCTGTTCCTCTTTCTGCCACTTGCCATTCAACAAGACCCAGCTGATACATTGACTCTATAGAGAATCTTTTTTATTTTCATACTATTTAAAGATATACTGTATTGCTATGGCTTTTTTTTTCTTAAAGTGTCTGATATACCTATATGCATTTAGACACACAGATGGAGGAAATAGTTTCCTCTCACACATGATTGAAAACTAAGTGAGCGATTTTACAAGTCCAGGGCACCCTCTTCTGTCTTGTCTACTGGTCAGGCACTTTCTCATACACAGACTGAAAAAAGAAGATGAAAAGAAGTGGCAAAGTTAAAGGCAGCAACAATGGCAGTGATTGGAAGGAGCAAGAAATTGTGCAGAGGAAAGGAAGGGAAAGGAAAGGAAAAGAAGGAAAGGAAAGGAAAGGAAAGGAAAGAAAAAGGAAAGGAAAAGTATGGTAAAAAATGGGAAGAAAACAAAAGCTTTCCTTAGACATATATGTGCAATACTCAATTCTTTGGGGAAGGAGGGAAACAGAGTTTGAATTTTTTCTTCTTTTAAAGGTGACACTTTTGTTGTTGTTGTTCCTCCAGTGGGAGAGTAGGGCTGGCAGTGGATAAGCCAGTTAGCACATTGTATTCAGAATGATCAGTTTCTGGGAATGTTGGGATAGAGAGTTATGTCTCAAAGGATTTATCAAAGTTACATGTCTGAGTATAAATTGAGTGTTCAGTGACAAAGCATAGAGGCAAGCAAATCACAGATTCCAGCAAAATGAGAGCAACAGATCAAGTGGTAGGTAATATACAAAAATCCAGGATACATATGTCAATTCTAAAAGAGTCAGGTTTTAATTACTGTAATGAAAAAATGTTGTATATATTATGGTACATGAATTCTTCAGTTCAATATTTATACTTGCTTTAAACCCTACTTTTTTCCCCCTCGTTCTGTCATTTATTGCTGTTTTGGTAAATATTGCAACTATCATTGCAAACAAGAATATTTATTTCAGCTCTGGGCTGATGGCTCGGAGCCTGGAGCCTGTTTCCGATTCTGTGTCTCCCTCTCTCTCTGCCCCTCCCCCGTTCATGCTCTGTCTCTCTCTGTCCCAAAAATAAATAAAAAACATTGAAAAAAAAATTTAAAAAAAAAATATTTATTTCATACAATTATTATAAGAATTTAGAGAAGATTAATAAGTATAAAGCATTTAGCACAATGCCTGGCATGCTGTAAATATACAGTGAAAGATCACAAATTCTAACTGATTAATTGCATTTTACTCACCGAACATACTTACATTAGAGAACTGTTTTGTGCCAGGCACAGCACTAAGCTTAAGAGAAAACACAAAAATGCAATATTTATTCTATGCAACAGAAATGTTAGCATTCAACAGATCTATTTTCTTTAATCTAGATTCGTGTGTGTTAGGAAATTGACCTACGTTCCAGGCATACCTTCTTCCAACTCACACAGATACACAGTGATTTCGAGCACTTACATATTTTATTTTTCTTATCAATAATTTTATAAATTAATTGGACACAGGAGGAGCTTCTAAAGCTTTAGTAAAATCTGCAGGAGAAAAATAATCTGTTTTACAAAAATATCAGAAGGATGTGAACAACAACAGTTGTTGATGACAAAATAAAGCAGGAGAAAGGGAGTCTAAGTGAGGAGAACAACAACTAAGCTGACAGTTATGAAAGCTTTACTTTTCCCTAATTTAAGCAGAAATCTATGGAAACTGACATCCTGCCAATATTCCCTAACTTTTCTGTTGCATTTACAGAATATTATTTTTTAATTCTTTAATAACTCCAATATCCAGAGAAAGCTTACTTATGTAAATCTACCCATTCATTACCATTTTTTTCATATTTATACACTGTAAACAGTCAGTGGCTTGGAATTTTTTTTTTTTTACATAGAAACATTTGAAATATTAAAACAAATAGAATATATAATATTCACACAGCTGAACTTAGCAGCAAGAGAACATTGAGTAGGGACCATTGTTCCCAGATGGGAATTATTACTAGATGAACAAAAATTTTCAGTAAACATAGCAAAGTGTCCAGTGGCTACTGGACTGTATAGTTGAATTTAGGAGGAAGTAAATACTTTATTTCCTGAGAAATCTTCTGTCATGAAAAAGTATATTTTTTCAATAAGATCATTCACAATTTTGGCTTCTGAGAGCAGAAAGTCATCTAGAAAATATTTCTGAAAATCCCTTTCTATATGGTTTTATGACTGTGAAGACCATTGAGGTAACCACCGCCCAAAACACTCTCAACCATTAATTTTCATTCCCTGGCAACCATAGCGTTTGTTTGTTTGTTTGTTATTTCAACTTGTGATATTACAAAATGTCTTTTATCATTTTCCTCTTTTCTATATTTTTTGTCAACCTGTGAGAGCCATTTATATATTATTGATATTAGGTATTAATCTATAAATTCTATTATAAGTATTTGTCCACATTTATCATCTTGTTATGACTTTAAAATATATTTTGAAATGAAAAACTTTCAATTTTCCTTTAATTAATTATGGTTATATTTTCTTTTAGGTCTTCTAGGTTTACAGTCACAATTAAGAATATCTAGTCAGGGTGCCTGGATGGTTCAGTCATTTGAGCGTCTGACTTGATTTCAGCTCATGTCATAAACTCATGGTTTGTGAATGGAGCCCCGTGTCAAGCTCCTTGCTGACAGCACGAAGCCTGCTTGGGATTCTCTCTCTGCCTCTCTTTCTCTCTGCCCCTACCCTGCTTGCACTCTCTCTCTCTCCTTCAAAATAAAATAAACTTAAAAAAAAAAGAATATCGTGCCAAATCTTAGGTATTATAAACACTCTCCTAATACTAAAAATTCTCAACATTCTTATTTTTTAATTTCCATTTTTGTCTTTAATTCATCTGTAGTTTATATTTTTGTGTAAGAGATAAAATAGATTCCTACCCAGTAGATAGCCAATAATACCAGAACTTTTTAAAATAATTTCTCCCTTCCCATTGAATATATCATCATTTTATATACTAAATTCTCATTTATACTGATATTTATTTATGAAATATTTATTCTATTCTTGTAACTAGTTTGTTTCTTTACCAATACCATACTGATTTCTGTTTAGTGTGTTGTTTTTTTTTTTCTTCAGATACAATGTTCAGATATCTGGAACATCAAGACCCCTTTCCTATACTTTTTTTCGTAGCTAATTTTGGGCAACAGTCGTTAATATTATTTTATACATGTCTCCTCCTTCCCAAAAAAGCCACCTTGTAATTTTAACAAGAACTGCATTGAATATACATATTAATTTTAGAAGGACTGACTTCCTAATAATATCTTCCTGTCCAAGGACATAGTGGGCTTTTCCATTTGTTCAATTTTGTTTTATGTCCTTCAATAAGATTTTATATTTTTATATCATGAAATAGTCCCAAGATACATAAAAGTATGGTAAATTATTTACTACGTACATTTTACAGAGATTAAATGATTATTTCACATAAGAAAATATTTTATATTTTATGAAATTATATTTTGTTATGCCCAGAATTCGTGATCCCCAAAGACCATTAGGGAGCCGAGTCCGATGCAAAAGCAAAAGAGCCTTTATTTGAGCTAGCTCGAGCTCAATCCCCTACCTGCATCGACGCAGCAGTGAGATACCAGGGAGAGAGAGCGAGTTTCAAAAAGACAAAGGTTTTATTGGGGCCTAGGGGCAGTTGGTGAGGTAATGGCTGTGGCCTCAGCCGATTGGCTGGGGAAGGGTTGGAGTCCTGTTAGGCAGGTGAGCAGGAGGTTAGTCAAGGGGAGGAGGCGTGGTCAAGGTGAAGGACACAGAACAAGATGGAGTTGGCCAGCGTAGGCCCACCCTTTCATTCCCCCCTTGTCATGTAGCTTACAGACCCAATCATGGGACCGCCTGCATTTATGGTGACAAGGGGAACAGAGTTTGGAGGTTTACGCAAAGTTCTGGGAACCAAGTGTCCCTGGGGTGGCTCTGGGAGGTCTGAGTAAGTATTGTCCCTGAACTGGTGTCTATGATCTGCCAGGTGATGTTTTGGAGGGCGTGGGGACTCCCGGCAGCATGAGCAATGACAAGCAGAGTTAACAGAGTTACCAATATTAGGTGGGTCAAATGCGCTGTAGCTTGAGCTTAGCGGGTTGTGTTGGTCCCGATTGACGGCCCATCACGTCCTTTATGACGCCCCATTAAGTCTTTCCGGATCGAGGAGGGGTCCGCTGGCTGAACGTGGGTGTGATGGACCCAGGTCGTGATGCCATCAACTTGGAGAGCGGTGGGGGTTGTCAGCACCACGATGTAGGATCCCTTCCAGCGCGGCTCAAGGGTCTCTCGGTGGTGCCTCTTGACGTAGACCCAGTCTCCCGGCCTGTACTGATGAGGTGTCGGGGTCGGGCCAGCCTCGTAGATGGCACGGAGGTGCAGCCAAATGTCCTCGTGCGCCCTCTGGAGCCCTCTCAAGGAAAGAAAAAGTTCTTGATCTTTAAACTCAGCAAGAAGGTTGGGAATAATAGGGGGTGGCCTGCTAAACATGATCTCGTAGGGAGTAAAACCCAGAGTGTAAGGAGTGTTTCTAACTCAGTAAAGGGCGTACGGTAGGAGAGTCACCCAGTCCCCGCCGGTCTTCATGGTTAATTTGGTAAGGGTCTCTTTTAGGGTTCTATTCATTCTTTCTACCTGTCCTGAGCTCTGGGGCCTATAAGCACAATGCAATTTGCAGTTTGCCCCCACCGCCTTGGCTACTGCCTGTGTTACCTGCGAGATAAAAGCTGGTCCATTGTCTGATCCTACCATGGCAGGAAAACCATACCTGGGTAAAATGTCTTCTAGTAGCTTCTTAGCCACCGTCTGAGCCGCTTCATGCTTGGTTGGGTATGCCTCCACCCAGCCAGAGAAGGTGTCTGTAAATACTAAAAGATATTTATAACCATACTTTCCTGGTTTGACTTCAGTGAAGTCGACTTCCCATTGGGCTCCAGGTCTGGTGCCTCTGAGCCTGGTTCCTTTTTTATTTGATGTGGCTCTCGCGTTGGTGAGTTGGCAGGTCTTGCAGGCAGATACAACTTGCTCTATTTTGGTGTCCTGTTGGTGAATCTTGATTCCGGCATGTCGGATTAAGTCTTTTAATTTTTGGGCCCCCATGTGAGCACACCGATGCATGTGCTCTAATGTTGAGACTCCAAGCCGGTCTGGCAGCACGAGCTCCTTGTTAGGTGCATACCACCATCCCTTTATCTCCTGGGCCATGGGGAGTTTCTTGATCCACTGTAACTCCTCCTGGGAGTATTTGGGCTGGTCTGGTAAAACTGGGTCTCCCGGGTCCGGTAGTTGTATGGTCATGGTGGGGAGTGGAGTAAGGGCTACTGCCTTGGCTGCCTGGTCAGCCTTTCGATTACCTCTAGCTACTGGGTTATCAGCTTTTTGGTGCCCTTGGCAGTGGATAATGGCTAGCTTGGCAGGAAGCCATAAGGCCGTAAGCAGGTTAAGTATCTCCTGCTTATTTTTTATAGTCCATCCTTCTGCCGTCAGTAACCCCCTCTCCTGATAAATTGCCCCATGAATATGAGCTGTGGCAAACGCATAACAGCTGTCTGTGTAGATGTTAAGCCGTTTTCCAGCTCCCAACATCAGCGCCTTGGTGAGGGCTATGAGCTCTGCTCGCTGGGCTGACGTTCCGGAGGGTAGAGCCTCCACCAATACGGTGTCCGTTTCGGTGACCACCGCTGCACCCGCATACCTGTGTCCCTCTCGCACAAAGCTGCTGCCATCAGTGAACCAAGTAGCCTCGGCATCGGGGAGGGGCCGGTCGGTCAGGTCCGTCCGGAATCCATGTACTTGTTCCAGGATTCCTGCACAGTCATGTAGTGGAGCACCCAGGTCAGGTCGGGCAGCAGGGTTGCAGGATTGAGGGCTGCACTGGGGTGGAACCGCACTCGTGGAGGGTTGAGTAGGAGGCTCTGGTAATGAGTCACACGTGTGTTGCTCATCCATCTATCAGAAGGCTGTTTCAGGACCCCTTCAGTGGCGTGTGGGGTCGTGATCCAGATCTCCTGTCCTAGGGTCAGAAGCCACCGGGCGGTTCCAGGGGCCTAAGGCTTGAGTTAGAACCCCTTGTGCTATTCCCTTATGTTTGTCTACAAAGAGGTGGAAGGGCTTCATAATGTCTGGTAGGCCCAGGGCTGGGGCACTTAGGAGGGCCTTTTTTAACTGATTAAAGGCAGTTTCTTCTTTTTCAGCCCATTTAAATGTTTTCCCCACTTTAGTGGCTTCATATAGGGGCCTGGCGATCTCAGCAAAACCTGGAACCCAGAGGCGGCAGTAGCCGGTTGATCCTAAGAATTCCCTTACTTCTCTTCGGGAGGTGGGAGTAGGGATCTTTAGGACAGTTTCTTTTCTGGCATCTGATAACCACCGCTGTCCGCGCCCTCCAGGATATATTCCAGGTAACTTACCCTCTCCCTGCATATCTGAGCCTTCTTCGCAGATGCCTGGTACCCTCAGGCCCCCAGGGTAGCCAGCAGGTCCTGGGTCCCTCGCTCACAGTCTTTGGCCGTGACGGCAGCAATCAAGATGTCATCTATGTACTGTAGGAGGGTGAGGCCAGGGTGCTCCCTTCTGTACTCACCCAGGTCCTCGTGTAGTGCCTCGCCGAATATGGTGGGTGAATTTTTGAATCCCTGAGGTAGCCGTGTCCAGGTGAGTTGCCCACTGTAGCCCTCCTCCGGATCATGCCACTCGAAGGCGAACAAGGGTTGGCTCTGGGGTGCCAGCGGCAGATGGAAGAAGGCGTCCTTTAAATCTAGTACAGTATACCAGACCCTGGAGGGTGCCAAGGAGCTCAAGAGAGTATATGGGTTGGGAGCAGTTGGGTGTATGTCCGTGACCCTCTTATTTACTTCCCGGAGGTCTTGTACCGGTCGGTAGTCATTTGTGTGAGGCTTTTTGACCAGCAGTAGTGGGGTGTTCCAGGGAGACTGGCAAGGAACTAGTACCCCTAGGCTTCGTAGTCTCCGGATGTATGTGTCTGGATCCCCTTCCGGGCCTCCTGAGACATGGGGTATTGTTTGATCCTTACCGGACTCTCTCCTGGCTTGAGCTCTACCAGGACCGGGGTCCTGTGAGCAGCTAGTCCTATCCCCCCCGTCTCTGCCCAAGCCGAGGGGAATTCTTGTAGCCATCTGTCTATATTATCCTCTCTCGGGAGCGCCTCCTGGTAGAGGCGGTATTCATCCTCCAGTTTCATGGTCAGGACTTGGATGGGGTGGCCCTTCCATCGGTGGACCTGAGGCCCCCCTTGTCTGAAAGTTATCTGAGCTCCAATCTTGGTCAGTAAGTCCCGTCCTAAGAGCGGGTAGGGGCATTCTGGTATTACCATAAAGGAGTGGGATACCCGGCCCGTCCCCAAATCTACCGTTCTTCAGGTAGTCCATGAATACTGGCTCATACCAGTTGCCCCTTGTACCCAGGACTTCTTGTTGGCTAGTTTTCCTTGTGGGGTGCGGAGGACCGAATGTTGTGCTCCGGTGTCAACAAGGAAGTCAACAGGGGTCCCCTCCACTTTAAGAGTTACCCTGGGTTCGGGGAGAGGGTCCAAACCCCGACCCCCCCAATCACTTAGTTCATCTAGCTCTAGGACTTTTACTTGATCAGTCTTGCTTCCCTTCCCACCGGCCCTTTTCGGACAATCTCGGGCCCAATGCCCTATCTCCTTGCAGTATGCGCACTGATCCTTCTGCAGCCCCTGCTTCCCCCCCTTGGTGGTTCCTTTACCTTTTCTTGCGTCGTCTGCCAGCTGCTGGAGACGGCGGTCTCGTTCCTCGGGGAAGTCAGCAGTGGTAGCTAGTAGTATTCTGGCCAGGTCTCGAGTCTGCTTACTGCTGACAGCCACCATAGCGCAAGCCTGCTTGTCCTCAGGAGGCTCCCGGTTATTATATACCTTTTCGGCTACCACCAGTAAGTCCTGCAGACTTTTTTTTCTCCTAGTCTATCTATTTTCTGTAATTTTCTCCTAATGTCTATGGCCGATTGGTTTACAAAGGCCATGATAACAGCTGCCTTGCTTTCCAGAGCCTCTGGATCCATGGGGGTATAGGTACGGAATGCCTCCATGATCCGTTCTAAAAAGGCAGCCAGAGATTCATCTTTTCCCTGTTGTACACTTCCTACCTTGGCCAAATTGGTTGGCTTTCTAGCAGCCATTTGGAGACCCCCCCGTTAGAGTCTGGCGGTAGACCCGGAGCCTCTCCTTACCTTCTGTTGTGTTGAAATCCCACTGGGGCCGAGTTAAGGGGAAGGAGGCATCTATCTGAGCCTGGTTGGTGGTGGGATTCCCGTCTGCGCCCGGAACTAGTTTTCGGGCCCCATTGAGGATTCTTTCTCTTTCTTCAGTCGTGAACAGGACCTGCAAAAGCTGCTGGCAATCGTCCCACATGGGCTGATGGGTAAAAAGAACAGAGTCTAATAAATCAATAAGCCCTGCTGGTTTCTCGGAAAACTTAGGATTCTGAGCTTTCCAATTGTAGAGGTCACTAGTGGCAAAAGGCCAATAGTGATGGGGCTGATTCCCCTCCACATCTGGGGGTCCGGTGGCTCGCAGGGGCAGAATAGTGGAGTCGGCGGCGGAGGCGGATTGCTCCCTCTGAGCCCTTTGTCTGGTAAAGGGCGAGCTTCCCACTGGAGCGTTTCTGCCTCCCGCTCTTGGAACAGCATCTGCCTCCCCCGGAGGGGGAGGATGGTGTTCTTCCAGCATCCTAGGGGGGTTATACGGGGGAGGAAAAATTAATTCTTCTTCAGTCCCCCCTTGTAGGACAGGGTAGAGGGGTGCTGAAAGCTGGGTAAGACTTTTCTTCTTCTTTGTCCCCTGCAAAGCAAGAATGGGTTTTGCCTCCGGAGGGAGCTGGGCTAGGAAGGGCTTAAGCCAAGAGGGTGGGTAGAGGGGTAGTCTGAGTCTGTCCTATAATGTCTGTCCAGTAAGTCCACAGAACAAAACAGAGAAACACAGAAACAGACAAACAGAGGGCCCTTAGAAACAGTCTTCCAACTCCATGGAAGCAAAACTGAAAGCTAGCTTAGACCTTTGAGGGGATTCCACATCCCTCCAAAACTGATGCGGGATTCCACGTCCCTCCAAAACTGAAAGCTAGACGACGGCCTCACGCCGACCAGCGGGAGCGACCCGCCTCGTCTCAGACCTTTGAGGGGATTCCACGTCCCTCCAAAAGGGAGGATTGGAACGTCTTCCGAAACTCCCAGCCCGTGGTCCTCCAGTGCATCCACTTAGACCGCGTTGGGCACTACCAGAATTTCAGAAATGAGCTCACACAGAAAAGATGGAACGAACAGACACTAACCGTGGCCATTCAGGCTCTCTGGGTCGGGGGTCCCTCGGGGGTCTTGGGGATCCCGGGCCAAGCCCCCAAATGTTATGCCCAGAATTCGTGATCCCCAAAGACTACCAGGGAGCCGAGTCCGATGCAAAAGCAAAAGAGCCTTTATTTGAGCTAGCTCGAGCTCAATCCCCTACCTGCACCAACGCAGCAGTGAGATACCGGGGAGAGAGAGCAAGTTTCAAAAGGACAAAGGTTTTATTGGGGCCTAGGGGCAGTTGGTGAGGTAATGGCTGTGGCCTCAGCCGATTGGCTAGGGAAGGGTTGGAGTCCTGTTAGGCAGGTGAGCAGGAGGTTACTCAAGGGGAGGAGGCGTGGTCAAGGTGAAGGACACAGAACAAGATGGAGTTGGCCGGCGTAGGCCCGCCCTTTCATATTTTATGAGAAATTTTTATGAAAATAAAATTATATTTTTTAGAAACATTTTTATAACAATTCTGAGTTATGAGGAGTTCCTTGATTTTAAACACTTCATTTTGTCTTGTGAAACATTCTCTGTGACTTCATTTTATTTGATTTATCTAATAGTTATTGAATTTAATCAATGTTCTCTCGGAACTATTTTCAGATAAAAAATTTTGTTCTGTTTTAACTCATTTTTTAAAATTTTTTAATGTTTATTTATTTTTTTGAGAGAGAGAGAAACCAAGCGGGGAGGGTCACCGACAGAGGGAGAGAGAAATCCCAAGCAGGCTCTGTACAGTCACCGCAGAGCCTAACTCGGGGCTACAGCTCACAAACTGTGAGATCATGACCTGAGCCAAAACCAAGACTGGGACACCTAATTGACTGAGCCACCTAGGTACCCCTCAACTCATTTTTATTAATATACCTGTATTGATAGCTTCATCCTGATACATTGCACCATAAAACATCAAAAAAAAAAAAGAAAGAAACATTCAAATAAGAATTTAGTAAGTTAACATCCAAATTGATCCAGATTTGATTATTGCATACTACCTTTTCTTCCTACAGACTCCTATTTGCCTTCAATTCTTTCCTTGCTCCTTTCTTTGCCTTCTTAATATTCAAATTTCATATTATTTAAAACTCTATATGTAACTCTTTTGGTCTTCAGAAGAAAAAAGTAGAGTAAAAAATGTAAAATTCATACTTTAATTTCTTCCATGCACAATGATTAATACTAAGCATCAGTGATAGGAGGGGAGTAGAGATTCAAAACTAAATAGCACACGATTCCTTATTCTAAGAAGTTTAAAATCTAATAGTTAATTCTAGTTTGAAAAGTTATTCAAGAAAAATGACTATTCCAGAAATATATAATAGCATAAAATTGGAAAATGTTATCAAAATAAGAAGGGGGGGGAAACACACCTTAGGTTAAGAATAAAACAAAGACTAACAAAAAAAATCCAAATAATTAAAAGACGAAAAGTGGATCCTATAATACACAATGGTGTGTGACCACATGAATACCTTTTGAAAATAAATTTTAAAAATTTATGGTATCATAGTTGACTTTCTATTTAAAACTATGAAGTGATCATTTAATTTCAAGGTATAAAACCATCATCTTTCTTGCAAGTGGTTCTGAGTGTAGTGCTCAAACCAGCAGCAGTGACACTTGGGAACTTGTTAGAAATGCAAATGCTAGGGCCCTACAGACTTACTGAATCGGAATCTCTGAGGTGAGGTCAATAATCTGTGTTTTAACAAGCTTTCCAGTTGATTTGGATGCACACTGAAGTTTAAGAACCATTGCTCTGCCACATTTTTCAGCTAGTTTTCCAATAGGTGTCTTCAATGCCTCTGGATGTAAGGGATGCAAAAAAAAAAAAAAAAAAAAAAGAAAATCAGTGGTTGTAAACCGGTGTTTGGTATCGTGCTTTCCATTGTCTCTGGCCATTCATTAAGTAGTTGATGAAATCAGAGCACATTCAGGATTGCTCCTTCACAGATTTTGATCTCTGGATAATCTACCCCATCTCTTACTTGGTAACCACAAAAGTTTTTCCTGAAAACTATGCCCACTGTTACTTTAATTACACCCGAAAAGAGTCAGATGACATTGCCTACAAAGTGAGACAAGGACATTTTTTCCACCTTCCAAATGGTCATTGCTTATAGTGCCCTGGGGCGTATTTGTCAGAGACACAAATGGCAATGGGTAGTCTACACACACACACACACACACACACACACACACACACTGCATTTTAACAGCCTTGGATTGATTACACTTCCTAAAGAGCTGGGAAACTAACGAACACAAATAAGAGAACTAATGAGACCCAAACCATGCTTTTTCTACTGAAAGGATACTCATAAGTGCATAGGTAATATTTGAATTTATTTCATCCATGTGAAATTTCAGGAGTGTAAAGTAAAATAATACAACCTTTAAGGCTAAAAAGCTATATATATATGTGTGTGTGTGTGTGTGTGTGTGTGTGTGTGTGTGTATATACACACACATATATATACACATATATATGTGCATTATTTTTACTGATTTTTAAATAAAAATATAGGCATATATGTCTCTTAACAAAACCATAACTTTTATCATCTATGTTAGAGCTTCATTATCATCACTTGGCAGAGGAAGTGGGACAAAGGCAGATGAAGATACAGAAATAACTTTTTGAACTGGCATTTGATGCCTGTCAGCCTCAGAATGCACAAGAAATTGAGGGAAACCCCAAGAGCAAGAAGAGAATATTAGTGACGATAGTTAATACAGCATAGTCATGAATCGTGCAAGCACTGGAGCAACCACTTACTAGCAAGGTGACCCTGGAAAAGTTGCTTAACCCTTGTGAGTCTCAATTACTCATCCATAAAACAGGATTATAAAATAATTTATATAAAGTTACAGCAAAGTTTCTGGAACTTTGTAAGAGCTCAGTAAACCTTATATATTATTGACCATTTTTATAGACTAATCTAAGAAAGGTATGCCTTCTGGGGCTTAGCAAATCTGCCAAATTTCTACTACCAGGCGCAATGATAAAGCTGAGCAAATTACGACCGAAGCACTCCCATAGGCCTCCCACTAGATTTCTGTTGCCCTAGAGTTTCTCTTTCAACTTCTTGGGGAATTGAGCAAGCAAGAACAGGGAGCCTGAGGGCATTGATTCTCAAGGTGTGTTCCAGCCAAAGTAAATTTCACTAACATGATTCCTTTCCTTTTATTCTAAAATAGAAGATAATTCTCCCCAGTAGAGCTAAAACTTCAGTAAGGAGATATTCTAACAGGTGATGGAGGCAAGTGCAAATCCCACAACTTTTCAAATAAACATCTCCAAATTTAGTGAAATTAAATGACAGCGAATTTGCAAATATACTGAATTTAACCTGGGCTTCATCACTCTGAAAATATGTGAAAACACTTGATTATCCAATCACAAAATTAGAAATGTGAAAATATTGTAGTTAATCAACTCATAGTCTTGGATCCCTGAGACCATAGGAAGTATCCATTTTTCTTTCTGATAATCAGATTCTGTAAACAGAATTATTCTATTTAATTTCATTTTGATATTTAAATAAATGTGTACATGCAAACAACATTTGTTATAAAAAGGACAAAAGATGAAAGGAAAAAGGTCTAGTATGACACCATCCAAAAATGGGCATTAGTGATTAATTTTGTAGAAGTTAGTGTGTTGTTTCATTTATTTTAAAGTATATTTACTCTCAAACTCATTCAACAGCATACCTATAGAGCTACTGAGCTGGGCTTATAAGGTTATTATTCAGCCTGTCAGAAAATATTTAATAACTATAGAAAATTCAAAAAATAAATCAATTGCCCAAACCATTGTTAATTGAAATAGGCAAGTCAAAAAATAAATCAGCATTATGTCAAAATATATCAACACTATTTTTGATTGATAAATTTTTCCTTTTGACATAGCCATCATTATTGTGTTAGAAAATTTCCATTTGTAAACTTGAAAATATCACTCTTCCCTTTCTCATTCATATCATCTATCATCTGTTTGAAAGTAAAAATTTTTTATTTACCTAGTCTTTCATCCATTTTCACGTTCATCTTCATAGGCTAAAGTTAAGCATAAAAGAGTTGAGCACTTACTATTTAAAAGCTTTCAGGGGTGCCTGGGTGGCTCAGCCTGCTAAGCTACCTACTCTTGGTTTTGAGGTCATGATCTCATGATCTGTGAGATCAAGCCCCACATCAGGCTCTGTGCTGACAGCCTGAAGCCTGCTTGGGATTCTCTCTCTCCTTCCCCAACTCACTCTCTCTCTCTCTCAAAATAGATACATAAACTTAAAAAATAAAAAATAAAAGATTTAATAAGTTGTATAAACATTATTTCACTATAAGATACTGCAGGTAAGCTGCCAAAAATATTGAAAGCCAGCAAAACCTGACTTGAATGTTACCTTCTAATGTGACATCCCTCCAAAGAAACTAGGCTGTTTTCTGCTAAGAATACGGAGTCATTACAACTGAAGCACAAAGTGTAATCAATCCATATCTTATTGATAAGAAATAAAAGTTTTTGACTTGGAAGGAAAAAAATTTCTCTCAATTTAAGTTATTTCTGCACTAAAACAGATTAAATCAAAAGTGGAACACTTTCCTATTTAGAGTTGACTTTTTCTCAGTGAATCACATATAAGATCCTCCTGATCTATTTGAAATAATGAGTTTTGAAAGGAAAAGAGGAAGGTATAGAAATAACACTGGTGATGGAACTAAAAGACAAAGCTTAATTCTTACCAGCATGAAAATATTAATTTTTTACAAAATAGTAAAAGAATATTGTTATAAATCAAATCTCAGATCAATGAAATTTGGTATAAAGCTAAGAGAAAGCAAACCAGAAAACATTAGAGAACATTTCAAAAAGCTAAGTATTATAAAACCCCAGTACCTTGGGGCGCCTGGGTGGCTCGGTCGGTTAAGCGTCCGACTTCAGCTCAGGTCACGATCTCGCGGTCTGTGAGTTCGAGCCCCGCATCAGGCTCTGGGCTGATGGCTCAGAGCCTGGAGACTGCTTCCGATTCTGTGTCTCCCTCTCTCTCTGCCCCTCCCCCGTTCATGCTCTGTCTCTCTCTGTCTCAAAAATAAATGTTAAAAAAAAATAATAAAAAATAAAATAAAAAAAAATAAAACCCCAGTACCTGGAACTCTTTGAATGATTTACAATTTTGGATGCTCACATTTTACAGGCATATAAGGCTTTGCCTCTGAAAGTTAAAAAAAAAAAACAAAATTTTGGCACATAACTGTTTAAAAGGTATTGTACATTTCTCTGAATCCTTAAATAAAGAATTTTGCTGAAACTCTAAGTCAGCTTCCAGATGATGGAGCATCATTATTACGAACATCTGCTATTTCACTATCTGTAAATCAAAGGCATGTAAGACTGACCTTTTTTAAATGTCTCTAGACTTTGTGGTCCTACAACTGCTTTCAGTAATACTGTGGTTTTCTCCTTTGAGGATAAACTGCTCTCTCTTGCTCCTACGAGCTATTAGCATGTGTACATAAAGCATCACTGTAGAGTTTATTTTGGTTTTTTCTAATCTGTAGAGGACCTGTCAGAATTGTGTGAAAAATAATAATAACTATCTTTTGAAAGACCAGTGAAACAAGGTGGCAGTAAGTGAGGTGCTATTTCTTTAGCAGGAGGCCCTCTTTTATTTACCTGGGTAATATTGCTAACCAGTGAATTCTAAAAAGGTGTTGTCGTTTTAGGAAAATACAACTAGCATCAGAAAAATAATACATTCAGATTCAGACTCTTAATGTAAACTAATTTATATAACAAAAAGAACCTTTAATTTAAAGGATAAATTGTGCCAGTGTTTTTAAAGTCACTTATAGACAAAAAAATAATAAAATAACAATAAAATAATCACATTTAAATTATGTTACAATTTATGCACTTCTTATTAAGAGAGATCAAGAACAAACAAATAAAAAATCGTTCCAGTAATTTTTTTATGTTTGATCTCAGAATCTTAAAATTACAGTTTTAGACACGGAAACTTCAAAGATGATTCTCTTCCGTCCTCTCTTTCATAGATGTCAGCCTGATGCATTGATCAAAGTATGAGTTAATGGTGGAACAAAGAGAACTGGAAGCCAATAAACTTATACCTACATTTTTGCTCTTCTTATTAATGTATATATTAACTAATGCTCAACAGAATAATTCTAATTATGTCAACTGTCAATTCTTACATGAAGACCACCAAAAAATAAATAAATAAACCTGTTGACTAACCAAGCTAAATGCATCAATCTTACTTCAGCAAGGGATATTATCATCTTTATAGTCTTAATAGTATTTCAAAGACAGATTTTAGGGAAGAATATTTACAGAGTTTTGGAGTCTTCTCTCAAGTTACTTATGGAGAGTCTTTCGGGGGGGGGGGGGATATCTAGTTGAATTGGACAAATTTAGTGCCTTAATAGCCTAGAATCTGAGATGAAAGTCCTAAAGTAAGCCTTAAACTAATTGATGTCCTAAGAGGTGAGGTCTTTATTCAGGTAAGTAAACTGGTATTCTGATGAATTATTTTCCCAGATGAGAAAACTATCCAGAAAAGTTGCTTTGCAGGTATCTTTTAAAGTAAACAGCCAAGATGTTTATTGGTTTGGAGTCCAATTTAAAATTTCCTGGCTCAAAGTAATGTTGACATAGGTAGTCTCAGATTACTTTCTGAGATTTGGTCTGACCTCAGGAAAATTACTTAATCAGTTAGTACCTCATTTTTCTCATTAGCAAAATTAAGCCCAAACTCTTACTGGGATGTCAGAACATCTTGAACTCTTTATCTGTCAGCTCTCATCACAAAATTGAAGCCTTATAAGCCGCTCCAAAATTCAGGAGCAAACAACAAGACTTTCTCGCTTATGTGTTTGTAAGTCAACTGAGGTTCAGCTGATCTATGCAAGGATCACTTAGACTTGACTCCAAAGTTTTCATTCAATCCAAGTATTTTCTGGATGTCTTTCATCCTCCTTTACAAGATTCTACACAAAGCATGTTCTTCTCTTGGTAAAAAGAAAGAGCATAAGAGGGCAAATTCAACCACTCAAGCACATTTCAGGTCTTTGCACATGTTTGTAGTGTAAACCCTGATGGTTCGGTTTTCTCTTTTTTGTAATGAAGTGCCTGACTTAGGTTTTGAGTGCCCAGGTATCCACTTCAAAGATGGCTTTCTCCAGGGGCACCTGGATGGCTCAGTCAGATAAGTGTCCAACTCTTGGTTTCAGCTCAGGTCATGATCTCATGGTTTGTGAGATTGAGCCCTGTGTCAGACCTTGCACTGTCAGTGTGAAGCCTGCTTGGGATTCTCTCTCCCTCTCTCTCTGTTCCTGTTAATGTTTGCTCTCTCTCTCTCAAAATAAATAAATAAACTAAAAAATTTTAAAAAAGAACAACAAAGATGGCTGTCTCCAATAAACACATTGCCAGCCATATGACTGGATCTTTATCTAGTCAGCCAGACTGCCTACCTGTTCCCTGTTTTAGAGATCTTGATTGGTTTCAATAACTGACCATTTGGCCACTTGTTTATTCTCTTCCTGTGCTTTAAATGCTCACTGTTATGTTTTGAATTTACCAATACAGAGTGAGCCCAAAAATCCTAGTCCCATTCCTTAACCACAATAAAAGCAGAATTCCAGACCCCCTTCCTCATTTTTTCTCTCTCTCCCCCCATTCCCTCATTGTGAGGCAGCAGGAGTGCCATGTAATTCCCAGGACTTGTGAACTTTTTTTTTTCAAGATTTCCCAGTGGTTATTGCTGAGGGTGCCTTAAAGACCAGCCAAACCCAGTATTGGTTATCCATATGCACTGGCATATAACAATATCACGTCTATTAAAATCCCCATTGACCTAAATAATACTCAAAAATCCAAACCAAAAATCTATCCAAACTGAAGTCCAAAAATCAAGTGAAGAAAGTACAGCCCATGAGGCTATATAAAGGACTGAAGAATTGGGACCCAATAATTCAGTCTACCAAATCTTTGGAAAGAAATTCTCTTAAATTTAGCCTTCAACCAGCCTCAGTCAGAGATGGTTTGGCGTATTAGAAAGTCTCTGTGAAGGCACAGGGAAGCACTCAAATGTGATTAACATGGATAGGTTCTTTCCCACATCATTCTTTGTATCATTTCCACAAATCACTTTCTAGCTTGTTAGAATTAGAATCTGATGAAATTTTTTGTCATTGGGCCAATCAAGGAAAATAAAAAATACTGAAATACTGATTTCACATGAGACTGTTTCTATGTTAAATCACCTAAATGTATCCAATAAATCTATCCTCTTAAAATGAATATGTAAGAGTCTTACAGAGTTTATGTAAGTCTATGAGATAAAACAGCTTCAGTGCCCCTTGATTATTCAAGTAGCCCCCAAAGAGCTATCACTATTCAAGTTATATTCTTCTTTCTTCCCAAGCTCTCAATTGCTATTTCTAAAACTACAATGTCCCTTTGCTTCCATGAGAATGCACTCAGAGCCTGGAGCCTGCTTCAGATTCTGTGTCTCCCTCTCTCTCTGCCCCTCCTCCACTCATTCTCTCTCTCTCTCTCTCTCTCTCTCTCTCTCTCTCTCTCTCTCTCTCAAAACTGAATAAACATTAAAAAAATTTTTAAAAAGAAAATAACTTCTGAAGTTAAATATTAATACTAAAATGTTCAACAGAAGCCATTAACTATAGAAAACAATAAAATCAATATTCTCACATTTTACCAGCATCTTCTACACTCACAAATTACTCATATTAAATGTGAAAACACAGAAATATGGCAAGTCACTACTACTTTTACCCTGTCCATATTAACTGTTATTTTGAAACCTTATACAATATTTCCATTACATTATAATAATACTTATATCTGGTTTATCTATTTAAAATTATTCTGAGCACTTCTAGATGGCTGGTGATATGCTAAGCACCAGAAATACAAAGTTGAAGAAAACCAGTTTAGGAAGAATTGGAGTTTTACTGGAAAAGTAAATAGCTATGCTGCTTTTACTCAACCATAGTGTGAGCATGCCCCTTGAAACCAAGACTCTCTACTAGACACACAAATCATCCATGATAAGTATCCATGCTTGCTGCCCTCTAGCAATTAATTGAGAGGATAGCAATTAGAACACATAGCGGAAAACAGATGCATAAAGAAGTAAAAACCAAATACTATGGGGACTTCAGAGGATGGACTCATCAGGCTTCATGAAAGATCTACTTTTTCCCCCCCTCAAGTTTTATTATTTATTTTTGAGAGTGAGACAGAGCACGAGCGGGGGAGGGAGACACAGAATCAGAAGCAGGTTCCAGTCTCTGAGCTATCAGCACAAAGCCCAATGTGGGGCTCGAACCCACAAACTGTTAGATCATGACCTGAGCTGAAGTGGGACACTTAACCAACTGAGCCACCCAGGCGCCCCTTGAAAAATCTACTTTTGAACTTTCCTTGAGGAATGTAAACTTTATGACAAACATGGGGAAGGAAAGAAACCATTGCTGGTAAAGAAAATCATTTGTTTGAAACATTGAATAAATGGAGAGTGTCCTAGTCCATTCAGACTGCTGTCATAAAATACCACAGAGTGGGTGGTTTATAAACAACAGAAATTTATTTCTCACCGTTCTGGAAGTGGGAATTCTAAGATCAAGGCTCCAGCACAGCATGGTTGTGTTCTGATAGGGGTCCTCCTCCTGGTTCATAGCCAGTGCCTTCTCACTGTGTCCTCACATGGTGGAAAAGGTTAAGGATCTTTCTGGAGCCTCTTGCATAAGACACTAATCCCATGTATGAGGGTTCTGCCTTCATGATTTAAGCATTTCCCAAATGCATACTTACTAATATCATCACCTTTGAAGGTTAAGATTTCAACATGTGAATTGGGAGGAGGGGCAGATAAACATTTAGACCATAGCAGAAAAGAAGAATTAAAATGTAGTTATAGAGATGCCTGGGTGGCTCAGTCAGTTAAGCTTCCAACTTCGGCTCAGGTCATGATCTCATGGTCCATGGGTTTGAGCCCCACATAGGGCTCTGCGTTGATGGCTCAGAGCCTAGAGCTTGCTTCAGATTCTGTGTCTCCCTTTCTCTCTGCCCCTCCACCACTCATGCTGTCTCTCTCTCTCTCTCTCTCTCTCTCTCTCTCTCTCTTTCTCTCAAAAACAAATAAACATTAAAAAAATTTTAATGTAGTTATAATAATTGTTTTAAATACACAAGGTAGTTTTTGTCATCCACTTTCCATTCCCACAAACTAACCCCTTTTCTACCTGACCCCTCATTGTTCCCCATACACTCCAAGTTAGAGAGTTGTTTCTTTGGTGGTTTTGGGTTGTGTTGGGGGAGGTGTCCATTCAATCCAGCTACAATGACCTTCCTCCTATTCTGTGGACAAACCCACCTCATTCTTGCCTGAAGTTTTTGTACTGCTATGGCCTCTCCCTGGAAGTCTATAGGCTTTAAGGAGGAAAGGTAAAATTTCTACATTGATTATTGCTGGGAAATATTTCTTCAATTTTTTTTTTTTTAGAAAATATGAGCTCTTTATTGTTTGCTTGTTTCCTGTGACACAATATCAATCTGCGTCCATCTTCTCTCCCTCCCCCCATCTCCCCCACCACTTTTCCTTAAGGCAGCAACAATAGTTAAAATTTATTTGCTTTAAACTAATGAAGTATATGTTTCAGGGCCTCCCATTTGTATGTCACTTCTAAGGCCTTTGGAGAGACCATAGGAATTATTTTCATTGGAGTAAATTTTTGTAAAATTTGTGAAAAATAAGATGTTTTAGCAACCATCAATGAACACATCCATCTGTTTCCACTCTAACATCCTTTCTGTTTTGTTTAAGATGTATTAGAGTGGCCACTGGTATTTGAAGAGATTCTACTAAGGGCAAAATGAGTTGGGAATATATTTAGTTTGGGTAAAGTGGACTATGTTGATATGGTTCACAGTCATTTCTGTGTATAATTAAGTTTTTGCTAGCCCTCCTCGTGTACTGTGCTCACTGGGTCGCCTTGTCTACTTACCCAGGACTCCAACAGTAAACTGAAAAGGTAGAGGTCTTATTTCCATATGAATGTGCCCTATGGCTCCAAGAATTGAACGAATGTGTGGAATGAAAGAAGAAAAAAGTTTGAAATGTGTGGATCTAGAAGCAAGTCTGTGGAAAATCCTTCTAATAATCAAACCTGTAAAATTATGAGCGAAAGATTCAGTTCTCATGGTTGACTAGTCAAAAGAAAACTGTCCTCCTGTCAAGAATAAATTCAATCATGCAACATTTACTATTATTAATTACTATTAAGCACTCTTTGTATTTTACCTCTTTTTTTTGGTGGCAATCAGGTGAAATAGAATTCATCAGAATTCCACTATAAAACGCCAACCTGTAGCAATACTGAAAGGAGAAATGCCTATTGTAAAATCATGTTTTATGCATTGCAATATTATCATGAGCATGACAAATTGCAAGGCTGAAATAAACTTTTCTGAAATATCAATAATAACAAACAGATGTCAATTTAACCATGGTAGAGAAAACCTAAATTACCTATTCCCTCTATAAAAAAATAATGTAAAAAATTCATCATATGAGGACATTATCAAAGAATCAGTACCCAAAAATATAGGCCAAAAAAGAGTGTTATAAGCAGCTAATTAATAAATATTTTTCCTAGATTTTGTGATATTTTTGGTATCTTTCAGCTTTTAAAAATTTGTGGTTTATTGTAATTTCTTTTTTTCATTCAAAATAAGTATGAACTTTTATGCTAAGCTTTCTTCATAATTCTGTATTTCTTTTCTGAAGGAGGGACTCCAAAATGATATAATCTTCAAACCCTAAAAAACCGAAATCTGCCTTGAATATATTATTATAAGCATTTATACAGTTTTGGGGTCTTGGGTAAAGAACTGAAATAATACTGGAACAGTAAAGTATAGTATTGCAGATTACAGTAGAATTACAGATAAAAACAACCTATATAGTAGTTCTTAACGGGGTATGGGCAATTTTGCCTCTCAGGGGACATTTGGCAATGTCTGGAGACATAGTTGATTGTCATAACTGGAAGGAGTGCTACTGGCATCTAGAAGGTAAAGGTCAAGCATGCTGCTTACAATACACAAGACAGTCCTCCACAGCTCTCCAAATTATCTGAATTTGTTCAAGAATTATCTGGTCCAAAATGTCAGCAGTGGCAAGGTTGAGAAACCCTGACCTATACTAAGAATGTCAGACAGAAGATGAACTTGCACTTATTAGATCAGCACTAAGACAAGGAAATAGCCATTCTGACCTGGACCAGCATGAATCAAAATGAGCTGTGGACCCTCCCAGATTGTCAAAGCAGATGATGTAGATCCAGAGTGATGGCAGGAGACAACTAGGCCAGAATTACGAAATCTATTTCCCTGGCATTCGTGGCTAAAATTTTCACTGATAACACACTGCCATCATGCCTCTCCATAATTTATTGTTACAACATCCTTACTCATTCTAAATCTCAAGCTTCTCATCTGTAACAAGGAAATAATAATCCTTTAGAGACCTACAATAAGGATTTTAAGGGCAGAGTGCTCCTTCTTTCTAGAGTTCATTATGTTTTGTTAGAACAGGAGTTGTATGTGAAGCATGAGCGTGACGTGTCCTTCCCGTCTCACACTCCCACACACACTTTCAACCCCAAAGGCCAACATAGCCAGATGACGTCAGTTGGAAAATCAGAAAACCTAGAGCAAAGTGTTAACTTTTCAATTTTAAAAAGCCAGCCCAGGTGTAAAATATTTAGAAGAATACTTACTGAGGGAAGAGTTTGTTTTGCTTTGCTTTGCTTTTTGCCTACCTTGTAGATCAGAGAAGAACTTCCAAGCTGGACAGAAGAAGAGAGACCAAAGGAGTCTAAGTGACAAACTGGTATGAGAAGTCCTGGGTCTTGTTCTCCTTCAGGTCAGGTGTGGGCGGTGATGGAGCAGGGGAATGTAGAGAGAAGACCTTGAAATGAGGTTGATACTCCAAGATTAAAGAAGAATGACTTACTGTCTATCTGAAACTCCTAGAAGCTATACCTTCTCACACATGCCACCATGCCATGGAGCAGGGGAACCAAGATGGCTACAGGGCACAGCTAGGCAACTTGGGGCAGCCCCAGTAACTTTTCCACAGCCCTGGAGGAGTACCTGAGGGAAGCCGCCCCTTTCCAGGGTCCGTGAGGAAAGCACGACAGTTAGCAAAGAGAGAGAAAGAGAGTGAATGTTAGGGGGTGTCACCCAGATGTGAGGAAGAGATACCAAACCGAAAGAGGCTTGAGTCCTCTCCCTCAGCAGAAAGCAAGGTCTACGTTGTTTCAGCACATGCCATTGTGAAAGAAGTGGCCACCTGAGAACTGCATAGAGCTGTTGCACATCTCAGCAGAGGCCTGAAGAGAATTGATTAACAGCTATCCCCTGGTAGCCTGTGTAATCTCCATGATTTGAAAATCAAATTCAGGCAGAAAGGAGAGAGGGAGGTAAAAGCCTGAGTTTAACTGAGTTCAAACCTCAAATGCCTGAGAGAAATCTCAAAAATGATTAAAATTGCCTGGACATAACCAGAGCATAGTTTCTAAGTTGAGTTTTATGATTGCACTTACGGGTTTATGGCTTGTGAAAAATCACACACTATATACAGATGGTTTCTGTACTTCTCAGCTAATCTTCAGTATTGCCTTGATAAAGCATCGATTAAAACATAAGTGCAACCCAACAACAAAAATCTCCAGGTGTTTTTTAAAGAAAGGCATGTAAATCAGGAGAACAGAATACTGTGTTTAGGGAACTTTTTGGTCCCTAAAGAGGCTAGAAGAGAGAATCAATACCCTGCTCAAAAGACAGACTGATGTGGGTAGCTCCTGTACTGATAGATTAAACCTTAAAGAGCAAATTGTGAGGCATATCTGAGAGCCAGCTGTCCTGTTTAAAGCTTGAATAAATATTTGCTGAGTAGCACACTAACCTGTACAGCTATCATAGTAATCATGGAACACAAAGAAAAATAAGAATATTCCTTGACTTCGAGGAGCACATGAGGACTTTTCCTTCTTTATTTGTAGTATAGTATCTAAAGAGATAAAAGCCATGTCTTATGGATTCTGATGAAAAAAGGTCAAAGACTTGAACCTGATTGAGTTGAATCAAATTGAGATCGAAATTAGAGATGATTTTGTCTCAAATAGCTCCAGTTATATAGAATAGTATAATTGAATGATGCTAGGCTTCTAAACAAAACGCAATGTCCAATCTCTTTGCATATTCCTAGAAAACACGTTTCACTTTTGTTTATACCATTTCTGTTTAAATATGAGATTAACAAGTCTGGTATTTAAAAGTTAGCTACTTTTCGGCTCTCGTAATAGATATAATAAATGGAGGACAATAGGGCGCACTCTTTGCTGGAATAAAATACATCTTTTGCAGATGAAAGACATCTCAAGTATGTTGAAGTAAACTATATATACATATACACAGGCCCAAATATAATAGTCATCCATCAATTTTCTGAGTTAGCGAGAAGTACAACAGCAAATGAAACAAACACAGATGATCTACCTGTAGTTGTCTACAAATTATTCTTTTATCGATGCATTATTTCACACCATCAATCAACCATGAGCATCCTGGGGAAGCAAACTAGATCTCCACGATTAAAGTAAAATGAAAATCCTGGGATGGCTAACCCTATCTTTTTTATTGGGGCAAAACCAAAACATTGCAAGAAAGAATTCTCATGCTTAACGGCTCCTGTGAAAGGAACATTAGCGAGGAGTTTTAGAGAAATGCTTAGAAATCCATTTGTGCCTGTCAATAACATCCCCCTTTTCAAGCTACTAGTCCATTAGTGACTACTGGCTGACTTGGTATTAAACTGAACTATAGAAGTAGCATTCCATTGTAGGTAAAGTAGTGAACTAAGTTTCTGTTGTTGTTGTTGCTATTGTTTTATTTGCTTTAGGATAAAAAAGTAGCAGTAAATGGATTTGAGATTGACAAATGATCTGGCAATTTCAGCAATCTGTAAGAAAATGCTAATACAGAGCATCTTCCCAGTGAAAACTGTGTTGACTAACTTTTATGAGCACTGCCATGTTCTACATTCAACGTTCTTGAAAAGGGATAATAAGTATCAAAGAGAAATAAAGAGTACTGTTACCCTTATCATAAGGAGATAGATTTTCCTTGGCGTGATTTCTGTAAGACTTTGTTCTGTTTTGCTGGCACAAGCGCTGAAATCATTAAGAAAAAAAAATCATTACACATAAAAGAATTTTAGGCTACCCCAATGGAGCCGTTAATAGCAAAGATATGAAGGAAATTTTGGTCTTTTAAAACAGAGAGTAGCCAAAGAATGAAACTTTGATGTCATTTCAAATTAATAATGACTTTCAAGATGGATTCTTGGATGGAAGTCCTTCTCTCCCCTTAAATGAAACCCTACGTGTCCCTGGTGTGAGCCTCCAAATGCGCCAAAGCAGCACATTGTTAGAAAAGGACAAGAGTGCCACCTACTGTCGAAGTGTGGTACCACTCATATCAGAATGAGGCGGATTTTTCTAAGCACTGTGTTAAAAATCTTTAAATTATGTGATATTAAGTGTAAATTCTCTGAACTATTAACGAATATGCAGACACCCTAATATTATTTTTTGACACCCTAATATTATTTTAAACAAGTACATTCTATGCTTTTTTTCCACCAGTTATTTTTGTATGCCTTTATATATTATTTAAAGCCCTGTTTTAGAAACCCTATAAAAAGTAAATTGAAAATAGACCTTATAGGATAGTTGTAAAGATTTCATGGATAATTTTGGACTAATTACCCCCTCCTCTTAAATTTATTTTTCCCATTAGTTTCCAGACTATTTTCTAAATCTAATTAGCAATGAAATTTTCCTTGTTACATTTGGAGGAATTTGTTAGGGAGACAACTGCCCAAAGCAAAATAGTCTTAAAAGAAGCACATAGTTGTGTTTATAACTTTACTGTATTGCTAAAAATCGTTACCAATAATGAGTTTTAAATGGTAATTGTAAATCCCCTAATGTACTTTATATATTAACTATCCTATAGAAGAGAGAAAGTTTGAAGCCCCTGAATAAATAGACCATATATATGGAATTTTAATTAAAAGGTATACAGGTTAATTGTTTTTGTTATATAAATCATGAAGGGCTCATAGACCTAGATGACAGCAAAAATTAACCAGGCCTGGAAGAAAACAATAGGCTTTAATCAACACTTTTTTTTTTTAACTTTTTTTTTAGAGAGCTAGAGAGAGAGTGAGCAAGGTAGGGGCAGAGAGAGAGAGGGAGACAGAGAATCCCAAGCAAACTCCTCACTGTCAGCACAGAGCCCAACACGGGGCTGGATCCCACAAACTGTGAAATCATGACCTGAGCAGAAATCAAGAGCTGGACGCTTAACCAACTGAGCCACCCAGGTGTCCCTAACAAACAGTTATTTTTTTAAATATAAATTGTGACCTGAAGCAGCATACTATACTCGATAGCATAGTTGCTACAATCAGGTAAGTAGTAAGAAAATTAGTTGGTTGTCTTTAAGTTTGCTTTAAAAATTTGGAATGAAGAATACTCTGCCACATTTTTAAAAATGGAGTATTTCTAAGGTATATACTGGGCTGTGACAAAGGATGAGGAGATTCTCATATGTCCCTGCTGACAAGAATTTGACCATTGTCATAATCTTCTCTGCCAATGAAAGAGCACATCAATGTTCCTTCCTCATTCCAGTCCTTTTTGTCAGTCATGGGACAATATAAACACCATAAGAAGTCACTAATATGAAAGTTCAGAAATTAACTTATGGTATAGAAGATCTAGAGATGAATGGGAGGCATAAGTCATAAGCATGTGGGGATATTGCTGATTCCAGCAGGAAATCCTGCTTTGCTACCTAAAGATACATTTGACTTGTATTCTAGAAGTTATAAAATCCCTCCATCTATTTCTGTAATTTTAGGCCAGTTTTTACCTTACTTAAAGGTTCCTAAAGTCTACTTTCTCCCTTTATTTCACTTTGGCTTCTCTAAGCCCAAGCCAAAGCATCACTCAGGAATCCTGGGGTGTTGAAGACTAAAATTTATTCTCTGTGGGTTCTCTTAAGACTCCCCCAGCCCTGGTGCCCCTGGGTGGCTCAGTCAGTTAAGCATCTGACTCTTGGTATCAGCTCTGGTCTTGACCTTGGAGTTGTGGGTTTCGGTCCCTGCACTGGGCTCCACACTGGGCATGAAGCACATTTTAAAAAAGAAAAAAAAAGAAGACTCTACTGGCCCAAGAGTCACGGAAGTCAACTGGAATTTGTGTGCAGGGTTAACAGTGTCGTTTCTTTTGTCAATTTCATATTTCTGTTCACATTTCTGCTCCTTCAAATCACCTTCTGTGGTCACATATCTGTCCTGAACTATAATAGAAGCTAATTAGAAAGCCCTCCTATTCTTTTGTTTCCTATCTAGTCAGTTTTTACCCACTATAAATTTAAGTGTAGCTTCCTCTTGGTGCATTCACTGATTATGAGTATCTGCATAGCTATCAGTTAGTTTAAAACAAATCTCATTTCAATAAAATCAAATGCAGGCAGCAGGCTTAGTTCAAACAATGAGTCCTAATGAACTCTTATTAAAGTTCGTAACTTGCTCCCATGATTGAGGCTGAGGTAAGCCTATCAGCTCCAGAAAGCAGTGAAGGAAAAAGCTGTGTCAAAACTGGGAAACAAAGGAATAGCCAGATATGAAGAGAAAGGAAACTTCCAGATGTTGGGACAGAGGAAAATTATGTGTTTAGAGGCATAATGAGATACTGGTGAACCAAAGCTTTTGGAGTTGGAAATAGTGTGTGAAAGCTAAGTTTTCAACAGATGATGAAATTAAAAGAAGAAATGTTGGCATCTGAGCACAGTAGGAGAATGACCACCTGGCATTCGTGGCATAGGAAAGCCTGGCCTGACAAAAGTGGAAAAGCCCCATTGCAAGCCAAGGAGCAACCAGTTAGCTAGGTAAGTATTAGCATCATGTAGGCACTGGGGAAGCCATATCAATTCGAGATTGGGTAATCAAGGAATGACCTGGGGAGTTTCTGCATCCAATGAATAATTCAAGTCAAAAAACTTAAGCAAATATAAGTAGCCATAGGATCCAACAAGATGACAAAAGAGATTAATGAAGTCAAAACATAGACTTGAAGACTCAATAGTAAGGGGAAAGGTATCTAGGCAAATCATCAAATAATATCATCTAACAGCAAGCTGGTAAGTGAGACGGAGTAGTAAAAATCCTAAGCCCAAGCTGAGAGTGCCAGACAACAGTGACCAAAACGCATGTAGCTATGTTTCAATAGTCATGGAATCTCAGCAGTAAGAAAATCCTAATTTAAATGACAATGATTATAACGATATTTGGCCTCATCTCTGAAGACTTTTAACTATTATTAACTTTCTGAAGCATAGACCAACCTCAGAGTAAATTTAAGTCTATATCCTTCTGAATAGAAATGCACATAAATTTGCACGTAATGAGAAATGGTAAAGTATGGAGAGGAGATAAATGTTGCCATAAGGGGAATATGCTATGGAGGGCTCTGAAATGTCCGAAAGAAGGTCTTTGGGGGGCTTCAGCAGAGAAGCAGTTCAACACACTTGGGAGGAACTCAGTCTGAGCATGCTGGACCACTGGAGGGCAGGGCCGCTAGGAAGTTATTCCAGAGCAAGCAGATTGTTTCTGGAATACTAAAAACATGTTTTCATGGTTTAGCTCAAAGGCTCTTCCCTGCTTTACTCATAGCTATATTTTATAAAAGAGTCAAATATCTTCTGTTTGGAAAGCGTAACTCACGCTTACCTTACAAGCTCCCATGCAACATGGAAATTCCATTCGAAAGGAGAATGCTTTGAGTCTTTCCATACAGGAAGCTGTTTAATCCTGAGGCATAATAAAATAGTCCTGGAGGAAGGGACAAAGAAGAGAGGGAATCACAAATTTCTTAATCTGCACTATAGTAATACTTTCAAATTCACTAAACTACACAGTTCTCAAGAGTAGGGAACTTGTCTCCTTTATTCATGAAATCCCAACACTTTCTGCCTCAAAATCAATGGCATTCTTAATGTTTATTGGTAAAAATTCTACAGATGATTTCTGTTTATATTTTGGAATGTTCCTTCATTAAAAAGTTAACTTTTGGAAAATAATGAACTATTTAAAGTCCAAACCAAGTGAAATGTTTATCTCCTCAAATTCTTAAAACTACAAAAAAAAATTATTTTAATATTAGTCAATGTGGAGCACATTCCAATTCTGAGTTTTATACATTAGGAAACACATGAAGAATTAAATCTACTCAGCATCATTCATAGCCATAAGAAAAGTAAATGTTACTTTTTATTCTGATAAAACTATAATAGTTTCATGGACAATAAATTAGATATTAGAAATGTTTTGAAAATTAGATGCTGGAAACACTTCTATATGTCTCTTTAAAATATATTTAACAAAACTGTATATTTGAAAACTGAAGTAACATCTCTACAGGACAATACTTTCCACAAAAAGGGAATCTTTTACTGCGTTGTGGGCATGCAGAAATTATATATACAGCATAGAAAGCAGTTTCTGCTACTGTCACTATAAATCATAACATTTATTTCCAGGAAAAGAAAAATTTGTGAGTAGCAAATGATTTTAACTTGCATGTATAATTACCAATTTTACTTTCATTCTGAATTACACCATTCCCATTTACAGACCGTTAGCACCCCCTTGTGGTCATGAACAAATATTTCTCATCAAGGTGGTTTCATACGTGAAAGAAAATATTTTAAATTGAAGTGACTTGTATTGAACAGATGGTTTTATTTCTTTCAATTTTTTAAATGTTTATTTATTTTTGAGAGAGAGAGGGAGAGTGCAAGTGGGGGAGGGACAGAGAGAGAGGGAGACAGGATCCAGAGCAGGCTCCACTCTGACAGCAAAGTCAGATGTGGGGCTCAAACTCACAAACTGTGAGATAATGACCTGAGCTGAAGTCGGATGCTTAACTGACTGAGCCACCCAGGTGCCCCTGAACAGGTGATTTTAAATTGAACTCAAATAAAATATTTATATCTATGTAACTACAGGGTATAACATATGCATTCCAGTATGTAAGGATATACGCGCATATATATGCATATATCCAAATATATCTGTGTGTACGTACATACAGTACAATGTGTATATGCAAATAAATCTCAAAGGATTATGTGGTTCATATAAATGTCCATAAAATTTGTGAATATTTTGAAGAACATCTTCCAAGAATATCTACTCTTTTCTACTTGCAAAATTATATAAAGGCTTTTCATCTTCCAGTAGCCATGATCTGAGAGTGGTCCTCAATCTTGATTACATAATAGAATTTCCAGGGGATAATAATACCATTATACCATTTCTGGACATCCCACAGAACATTAAATCAGAATACCAGGGTACAGGTGCAGGAATCTATAGTTTTATAAGTGACTCAAATACAGCCAATGTTTCAAACCTGTGATATGAACGGTATCATAATGATTCTGCAGTTGGAAAATAATTTATAAAATGGAGGGAAAAGTTGGGCTCACGTTACCTGGATGTGTGAGAACGGTAAAATGTTGAGTCTTATCATTCAACACTATGTGTCCTGCCCAGGAACCGTCATTGTGAAATTACAAAAACGAAGACAGGTGCTTCCTTTCCTAGAGACTTTGAGAGTATTTTACAAATGCAACAGATTTACTCATAAAAAAATATGTGACTGTGCCAAATAAATATCCCATAGCAAGAGATGTGGAAGGACTACATTTTCTTGGGAAAATCACTACCTGATTTGTACAAAGTCTGTTAATCTGTTTAATCTGCCACACTGTTTAATCTGCATGGGGACAGGTGTTTATTTTTAAGGTTCATAGGCAATTAGTCTGAAGTTTGAAACATATAAAAATAATTAGCTTTTGTACTTCAGATGTTTCAAGGTGTTAATGTGAACTTTGGGGCCATGTGTGAATGCCAAGCTTTTTTAATGAAAAGGCTGGTTTTACTGCCAGTAGACACCTGAAAACACTCTGCAGTTCATATTAATAAGACTGAATGTAATTGAATGTCAGGAGATATGGTGATTTATAAAGTACTTTGTACCCTGTATATAATGAAAACCCTTGGCATTGAATCCTAATATTTGATGAAACATGATAGTGGCTTTATTTCCAATAGCCAACTTGACCTAGAACCTTCCATCATTTTTATAGTGAACTGCTTTACCCTGTTTCTACCTTTGACTCAAGTATTCATGTATAATTAAGGGAAAATGGTACAATTTGAATTTAGCTTTTATTTTTCTTCAGCTATTTGGTATATTTTTAAGGCAATGAAATGAATATTTTATCAAATACATCAGAATTATATGTTGGTCCAAATGTATACTCCTTGAAAGCATTATCTTTCATAAACTAACATATCCCATTGATACTGATCTTGCTGAAAATATTTTTTGGAACTTGTCATTTTTGAATATCTGTTGCTATGGCAAAACTTTGCTTTGGGTGGTAGATTTGAATTTTTTAAACATTAAAAGGTATTTGCAGCCAAGACTAAATGGTAATTGGGTTAAGCTGGGTAATGAACAAAGTAAAATAAAACAGCACAAGGTATATGGGACTGTAATCCAGTAAACATGATGGAGGTGGTGTGGAAGTTGTCAGTTCACACTAAAAGCCTGTTTTGAAATTTTCCTTACACCACCAGAAGCATTTCCCAAATAATTTGAGTTATTTCAGCACTTTTGGAACATGTATAAAGTCTCACAAGACTTCTGTTTTAAAGGTAGTAGGTGTGCTCTGCTGGTATAGATTTTCTTTAATATTGAAATTGAATTATACACACACACTCAGAACCATATATAATATGTTATATACTATACAAATATATACGATGAGCCTACAGCTCATTAATTTTCACAAACTGAACACACCCATGTAACCTGTACCAAGATCAAGAAAGAGAACAGGGGTGCCTGGGTGGCTCAGTCAGTTGAGCAGCCAACTTTGACTCAGGTCATGATTTTGTTCGTGGCTTGTGAGTTCAAGCCCGCTTCGGGCTTGCTGCTGTCAGCACGGAGCCTGCTTCAGATCCTCTGTCTCCCTCTCTCTCTCTGCCCCTCCCCCACTCATTTTCTCTCTCTCTCTCTCTCTCTCTCTCTCTGTTTTCCTGTTTCTCTCTCTCAAAAATATATAAACATTTTTTTAAAAAAGGAGAACATTACCATATTAGTAGAGATTTTAAAGCAATCACAATGCTTCATATTCACACAATTATTGAAAGTAATGTTGCAAAAGAAAAATGCAGCATCCAATTATAACAAAAACTGGTAAAGAGTGTCATTTTCGACTTAGAAGGCAAGCTCAGCATTCATTTCAATACATTAAAAAATAAAATATTTAATAGTATAATAAAACGCTTGATTTTTGACCGCTCACATACTTCATACACACCTTGATAGTTAAATATGTCATAAAAAGAAACTTGAGACAGAGCAAGAGTAAAAAACAAATTTTGTAACATTTCTAGCATTTTCCCATAGTCTAAAATGTAAATTCATTCTTCAAAGAATAATTTCCTAAGTAATTTTGACAGTGTTTGAATATATATTTTTATTCATTTTAACGTCAAAAACCGGGCTCCCCAAACTCTCATCTCAAACATTAACGTGCATCCTCTCTACCTCGAGATATTGTTAATAGGCAACCGTGGTTCAAGTCTGCATTTCTAACCGCTTCTCAGTTGGTGCAGACACAGGTCTTGAATCATGCTTTCCGTAGCAAGAATGTAGAACTTCATCTTGTTACAGATACCACATGATATTTTCTCCCTCTCTTTCCAGCTCTTCCAAATATTTTCCTCAATCCCTGGACATGCCATTCATTTCTTACTCTTTCTTTCTTCCTTGGTTGGTAAAAAAATAAATCAAAACCTCATGTTACTCCAGATCGCCTGAATCTATACATATTCTCAGTGTCAGGAATTCTCTCAAAAATCTCTCCCGCCTGGCCCATTCTCCACTGCCCACAACTTCCATTCCCCATAACATGGACTTCGCCTGGGCACCCTGATGGCAGAGCTCAGCGTGCCGCCCCACTTACTGCCCACCTTAAGTCTTCCCTGTGACTGTATGGAGTAAATGAAACCATAATATCAATGTCCTCGACCCATGAAGGTCATAAAGCTCAACAATTCTGCTGTTAAAAAAAAAAAAATCAATCCTGCTTAAAAACAAACAGAACCCCGGGATATCTAAAACAACTTTCTGTAATGCTGTTGTTCATCTCCAAGCAACATTTGCTGACAAATTTTTGAAATCTACTTGTTTTTATGTTTTGGTTAATTTTAGTTCCTTTTCTTATATTAATTCTGCACAATTGAGATGGAACAATGATTTCAAATACGAAAAGAGGGGTCTATTCTAACGTTTCCGGTGATAAGGCAAAAACAGAAAACAAAATTATCAATGGAATTATGACTGGATAGAGTGTTAATAGCGTTGAATTAATGGCTGAATTTTCAAATGATACAGGAATCTATCCTGTATAAACTTTTCATTCAAATTAGGTATTTAGGTCAATTAAGGAACAGGAAAGTTCAAACCATGATAATATAAAACCTCAAAAATATGCCTTTAATGCTAAGCTTGGAGAATGAAAGAAAATAAAATTTTATCAGTAAGATAGAAACACAGAATTATGTACCATTCAGTAATTAGCTGATAATGGAATTATCCAATCTGAAAATCTTATGACTATTGATAACCTATAATGAATCCATCTATCATCCACTCATTCAGATAGATAAATAATAAGCAGAAAAGCCCATGGATTCTGAGGCTTTCTGAAAACCCAAGAAAAATTTGTGGATATTTTTACTACAGAGGTCTGTGAATTGCTTCATTTTCTCTCCAGTAATCTGTCCCTAATTGTTAATTCCCTTTATAGTCATGAAACAACAATGACAACTGAGTACGTAAAAAACAATTAAATATTTCTTTACGCATTTCTGGTATGGTATAAAGAGCCCTGGTCTAGAATTAAAAACCTGGGATCTAATTTTGGCACCAGTGCTAATTAGCTTGTGATCTTGAACAGGTCAACTAAATTCTCAGACTTCTGGTATCTGATTCTGGGACAAATCTTTGATGCTAGACAGGAAGATTTTATGAATCCCAAGAGCCAGCTCAGAGTCAAATCTCATTCTGACCTTAAACCCAGCTTTTGAAAACTAGGTTCTTAGATTAGGAATCTAAGAACTCTTGACGACTAAACCATCTTATTCCTACTCCTCAGTAGAGAATTCTTAGCTCTCCCTTGGCTGCTCATGTTTCTGCCTTGGTTCCCATTCCAGACCGTAGCTGCTCCAGTACTGAAATGAAGGCTTATCACCCCCAGCACTTAAGACTTTCTTCTCAACCCCCATACCCATAGCTACAGTACCTTCCTCACTGACTTCTGAACTGCCTAGCCTGTGGGCTAATGCTTCCTGCCAAAATCCTCTTGATTCCAAGTTTGCTTCATCTGCTGGGCTCCACCTGCTGTCAAGTCACCACTCATCACATAGTGAGTCTTAGTTTTGCAGGATTTCGAGGTCCCACCCAGGAATCAGCCTATGAAAACAACACAGTTGTTGAAATAACACTCACCTGGAATATGAGGGGTTAGATGTCGGGTCTGAGGGTAACACTTTGGAAGACACTACTGCAGCAAGAAGACAAACAGGTCAGGTGAAAAAAGAAATGAGGAAAAGGAACACATTGCATCACTTGAGTGGCGATGCCTTCCTTACTGAACATAATTACTCTGAAAAGTAGTAGATTAGGAAAGCAAATATAGTTCAGACAATTGCCTGCTGATATCAGTCCCAAAATCATGGTAAAGAGAAGTTTATTTTCCCATAGTTTATTCAACTTCTGCTTCTCAGTTAAGTGTCAATATTTATAACCATTGTATATTCTAGAAGCTCTCATTTAAATAAGTGGGGATATACTGACAGGAAGGATAGAAGCACATTGCAGCATACCACTGAGGATTTATTTGTATTCATCTGTACGCTCAAATTATTTCCTTTCCTTGATCTCTACTGTGTACTCTGTCCATATTTTACAAAAGCCAAGCTCAAATAGATAAACGCAATAGCTAGGAATGGGTATGACAAGCCCATATGAAACTTCAGGACCGCCGCTCGTCTGGGACCTCTCGTTTGAGCAAACACTGCTTCTTCAGTCACTATCATTTCTGATGACTAGATTATTTTTGAAACGTGCATCTGATTTTTATGATCATTTGTACATTTTTAGCAATAAATTCTTAGAAATATACACTTGTCTGTGCATAGAAGTATGGGCTCCTGGTTCTACAGAGTTAAAAACTTCCAAGTGTGAACTAGAATGTGCGTTTACAGAGGAATCCAGTCATTCTGGTGCTGTCTTTCCACAGAAGCCGAGAACCACTGTTGTGTATTCATTTTAATTTAGACTCTCTGACTCAAATGTTAGGGAGGCAAATTGTTTTGTTTGAGGAACACATTGTTTTAAAAATGAAGACAGAACTTAAATACCTTAAAACAGAGTATACCGTCTCTTCCCAAGTCTCATGCCAACGCAGCAACTCCAGAAGGTACTTAATGTGCCTGGTCCCTGAGGCATTGTATTTGCTCCCTTTGACTTAAGTTATCCCAGGAAAATTATCATTACCATTTGCAGAGAGATATTAAAGAAATAAGGTAGACAAGCAACTGTGCCTATTTATATTATTTAGTTCAACTAATCTTTCTTTTCTTTTTGATCTGAAGATACCCGAAAGCTGGACAGTCAATAGCCATTGTTATTTAAATCTAAGGATCACCTTTCAATTAAAATGTTTTCCTTTGAATTATGGATAGCCTGAGCTATCTCGGCAGAGTGGTTTGAAAATAAAGGCAACACACTTTTTTTTTTTTTTTTTGAAGGGGTGGGCACAAATGAGCGAGGGGCAGAGAGAGACGGGCGGGGCAGGAGAGAGAAGTGGGGCTCACCCGAAGTGGGACTTGTGTTTTTACCGGAATCAGAGCTTGCCCTCACCCGAAGTGGGGCTGGAAGGCAACAGACTTTTTAAAACTAATCTGTGATATCTGAAAATAAATGCAATCACTCTTATATACTGGGCAATATTTTAAGTATGCGAAATTTAAATAATTTTGAAAACTCAATAAATATTTATTGAATTTCTACTGTTATTCAATAAAAGGTACTTCAGATACAAAAAGGATGGCAACAATTTCTGTTGAAAAATTCATACTATTTCACATCTCCATTGGGTTAATGTGAGCTTACATACAAATATAGATTATGTATATATGCATGTACATATGTGTGCATAGATATGAATTGATAGATATTTTACCTGTAAATGCCCACTGATTTTCACCTAACAAATTTCTCTAGTTGTAACAATTTTATAGTGTCTTGAAGTATATCTTCAATTTTATGGGGTGTATATGAGCAGGACCTTTACAAAAATGACCATGTTTCAAAGTAGAAATGTCAAAAAAAAAATTAGGTAGTACTACCCAATGCCTTCTCAAAAGGATAGTTTTAGCTCCAAGCATTCACATATTTGCAGGCTCAGAGTTTTTTTTTTGTTTTGTTTTGTTTTTTTTTTACGTTTATTTATTTTTGAGACAGAGAGAGACAGAGCATGAACCGGGGAGGGTCAGAGAGAGAGGGAGACACAGAATCTGAAACAGGCTCCAGGCTCTGAGCTGTCAGCACAGAGCCCGATGCAGGGCTCGAACTCACAGAGTGCGAGATCATGACCTGAGCCGAAGTTGGCCGCCCAACCGACTGAGCCACCCAGGCGCCCCTGGGCTCAGTGTCTTTTAAAAGTCAGGTGTTGGGGCGCCTGGGTGGCGCAGTCGGTTAAGCGTCCGACTTCAGCCAGGTCACGATCTCGCGGTCCGTGAGTTCGAGCCCCGCGTCGGGCTCTGGGCTGATGGCTCGGAGCCTGGAGCCTGTTTCCGACTCTGTGTCTCCCTCTCTCTCTCTGCCCCTCCCCCGTTCATGCTCTGTCTCTCTCTGTCCCAAAAATAAAAATTAAAAAAAAAAAATAAATAAAATAAAAAAAAATAAAAGTCAGGTGTTAACATTAAGTCATATAAAAATGGAGCCAACAACTAAATAATAATTTTTGCCTATTTTATTCCATGTTTTAATACGTGCTTACTTTTAAATCAAAACAAAATTCCTCAGCCACTAATATTGTTCTGACATAATAATAAGCTTTCATACATCTCCCTGGTTTCTAAAAACAGTGTGGGAAATCTACCCTGTTTTTTCAACTTCGTGAGGACTTGGTGTTAAAACTCTTTCATTTATCAACCAATGGACACTAAAAACAAACTCTTTTATTTATTATCTGGATAATTCATTACAATTCAGAGACAGAAATGATCCATTACATTCTGTCTCATTCCAAAATATTCTGGAACAATCTCCACTTGTATAATGTAAGTTATTTCTAATTGTTCTTGTCAATAGAGGATGTTGATTTTAGAAAAACTGAACTTTCCAGTTTGGTAACCACACAAAAGTTTGAAATTGAGTTATCTCAGAAGAAGTCATTATTTGTACATTTTGCAGCTCATGGACATTGGTTACATGTGAATGAATCTGATATTCAGATTCTTTAATAGTGTGACACTTACTCTTGAACTCTCGAGATGGCTTCAGCACCACACCAACCTTCAGTGCAAACGGTGTTAGACATTTATCTGTTCAGATCCTAGGTTGAGCAACAAAACTGCTTTTGTTCAAAGAATAACTAACAGATGAGTAATGAAGTCACTTACCCAAAGCCAAATTCCATTGTCAGTAAGAGGAGGTTTGGATTGTATAGTTTCATCGAACAACTATGTTGGAATTTAGATTTTCTAAGACAAGTCAGAAAGCAACTGTTCTCTCAGTTGGACTACTCTTTCTCAAGAATATACCAGCAATGCGTGAAGTATTTTCATCTCTTCAGTTTTTTCAGAAGGGGGTCTTGAACTTGTGTTATATTGTAAACTTAACCTCTGTTGGGTTAAGCTGAAAATTTGACAAATTAGTGTTTTCTCTGTTTTCATCAACAGTTTCCTTTTTTTTTTTTTTTTTTCAGTAGAGCTTTTGAAAGCTGTGGGGGCTTCTCTGTTATTGTTATTGTTTTTATTTTATTTTGCTTTACTTCCATTAAAAATTGCTTTTGGGGAGCCTGGGTGGCTCAGTCAGACTCTTGGTTTCGGCACAGGTCATGTTCTCACAGTTTTGTGATTTCAAGCCCTGCATCGGGCTCTGTGCTGGCAGTGTGCTTGGGACTCACTCTCCCTCTCTCTCTGTCCCTCCCCCCACTCACACTGTCTCTGTCTCTCTCAAAATAAAGAAACTTTAAAATAAGATAAATAAAATAGCTTAAATGCTCATTTAGCAAGAGAGTCAAATTGGAACTAGGAAAGCAATTCCTTAAGATTGTCCAAACTTAAATTTCCTGTGGCTGTTACTCTGTTGTGTGAATACCTTTGCCTTATGACAGATACAAATGTAGTTACCATACATCCTCTGGGGTGTCTGGGTGGCTCAGTTGGTTAAGCGTCTGACTTTGGCTCAGGTCCTGATCTCGTGGCCCCTGAGTTCAAGCCCCGCATCAGGCTATGGGCTAACAGTTCAGAGCCTGGAGCCTGCTTCAGATTTTGTGTCTCCCTCTCTCTCTGCCCCTCCCCCACTCACACACTCTCTCTCTTCCCCTCTCTCTCTCTCTCTCATTCTGTCACTCAGAAATAAATACTAAAAAATTCAAAAAAAGGATACATTCTCTGACAAAGTGCAGAAATTACGCTAACTCCATTGAGGTTTGCTGCTAGCACAATAAGTAAACAAACTTTTATATATTTATATGTGATGATCTAGATATATATTGATACATTTATACATATATGTACCTGTATATATATAATGTATATGTATACAATGTATACGCATATACTATATATATATACTTAACACTGCATCTTTATTTATCATGAAAATGCCTAGAAGTTAGGGGTAAATTGATACTAACTTCTGTGTAGCACTCTTGATGGATTCCTCGTAGTTCAGCAGATTTGGTACTTCTAGAAATGGGAGTAAATTTTAAAATAAAATAGGAAAAAAATATGTCCTCCCTTTTTTCATGGAGACATTTATAAGGCTTCCCATGGAAAAGTATCAAGCTGCTTACAGACATTTTTAGTACATATATTTGCACAGTTCTCATTTTTTTATATTACTGTGAGTTAACAGTGTCCCTGCCGCAAAAGTATTTGTTTTTGTTTTTTTTTTTGAAGGGGGGGCACAAATGAGTAAGGGGCAGAGAGAGAGAGAGAATCCCAGGAGGGGCAGAAAGAGAGAGAGAGAAAGAGAGAGAGAGAGAGGGAGAGAGGCTGAGAAAGAGAGAGAAGCGTGACACGTTTTACCCAAAATGGGGCTCATGTTCACTTGAAGTGGGGTTCATGTTCACCCAATGTGGGACTTGAACTCATGAACCCTGAGATCATGACCTGAGCCCAAGTCAGATGCTTAATGACCAAGCCACCCAGGTGCCCCACAAAAGTATTTCTTCTCAGTCATTATTTTTTTGAAAATTTTAACAATTTCTTTACCTCATCTTAAACACCTTTACTGTTGTTGTTCTTATCACTTTTTCTCTTTTCGCAGCAAATGTTCTTTCTAATAAAGATTTCACATGATTATTTTACTTTTGGGGTTACTTTTGGGGACTCTACAAAGTCGTTTTCTTGTGAACTCCAGCATTCATGATAGCACGCTGCCTTCTTCTAGGGGATACTTAACCAGATACTAGTCTTGGTCTCTCATAAATAAACCAGAGGCTTAAACTGCTTTTTATTTTATCTGTGCCCTTTCAGCTTGTTTCTGTATACTCCACATTTAATTATTTTGAAGCTTTTCTCATATCCCAGAGTCAAAGGATTATTTCTGGTTTCTAACTATAAAGAGAACTCTAGTAGTTTATTTACATAGGTACCCCCTCATCAGGAGGTTTAGAACTCGGAATTTTAGCATACACAATGAAAATGAGAAAATAAATCTTAAATCTATAAATCTGTAGATATTAAATCTATAAACTTTTCCAAGAGCAGCACAACAGAATAGTCACTAATAAAATTTATGTTTATGGTCATAAATTGTGGATCAATGTATGAGAAAGAACAAATGCTTTTCCATTTTTTCCTTTATCTATGGCACAGTTAATCTAATAGTTTTTCACTGTTCTTTGAACCCTCAGGTAATGACTGTAACTAAAGACAGGATATTAGGTCCCACAATTATCTGATTTATTGTTATCTGTTCTACATGTTTATGCTTTCAGATTTTTCACCACGATGGCAAAAAATCTAGACCGGAAGAGGCTATTATACAAAATTTCTCTAGCATTCATCAGATTTATCTAAGGACTCCAACGGATACTTTTGGTGTGATCTCTTTTAAGTTCATTGAAATCAAAGTAATTAATTGAAATAAAGCCCTGTATTTGCGCATGCATTCTGAGTAATTAACTGAAGTGAAACACATGTATTCCTAATCTTGCATGCTGTGATTAAGATAGAAATAAAGACATCTATCAAACTAGATTACTTCTTCATCAAGGAGGTGCAGAAATATCTCCACAGCTGTTTGGCTCATTTTAATTGTATCAGAGCCTCTTATTTCACAGGTTTAAGTGAGACACTATCCGCCCCCACCCCCTGCCCCATTAAAAAAAAAGGGAATGTTAAAATATGACAGAATACTAATCAGCATGTGTAAGGAATTACAGTGCATTCAAGGCCTCCTCACTGGTAAAATTAATTAAAGAAACAAAAAGCATTTCTGTGCTTATTGATCTATTTTCACACTTATATGCATAAATACAGAGCTGGGAGGACCAAATGAACCCTTAAATTTATTATCTAATGTATTCAAATGATCCCTTTTGGCATCTCTAAATGATACTTTCTACATTTTTCTTAAGTTAACATTCTTCCCTCCAATGGGAACATAGTTTCTAAAAGCACCTGTGCATTCCAAGAAGAAAAGACTCACTTACTGTAACCAATTTCTTGGTTAGTTACTCAGAATTATCCCTACTAGGGAGTTTGGGTCATTCAATAGGACTGCAGAAGAGCAGAATAAGACCAGAAGTCTCAGAATAATGAATGATTTGACACAAAGTGATTCCTTGAAAGCCAAAGTTACCATTTCAGGAAATCCATTCTCTTGTGGTTCAGTGAGCCATGAGGGAGGTGAGCTGAACAGAATGAAAATAAATCAAGATTAGACGTTTCATGGATACAGAGACCTTTCTCCAGGTATCTTAAAATGCTGCAAGAAGCCCTGTTTTTCATAGCACTCATTGTGTGATAAAAATCTACTTCTTTTCATCTTAAAGAGTAAATGAAAAACTGTAAAGTCGAGTGATTTGGGACAGAAATACATATATGTATCCATATACATAAGAACTTCAGCCAAAAGAGCCTTCCTATCTAATAACTTTTGATTACCTTAGCAATTAGTTGTGCAAAAGAAAAATTTGATTTTAACAAACATGTATGTTTTTTCACAATTCTGTTTATATTTAGGAATGTATATGATTTCCATCCTTTTTGATTGGTCTTCAAGTTAAACACAAAACTAACATGACTTTAGACTCTTATACTTGAGGAATCTGTGGGTTGGAGTAGTTCAGCTGCAAATGCAAAAGGACGAACACATGCAGATTTGTGCTGACAAAACAGAAGAACCCTACGCTTTACTTAAACTGAACAAGCAAATGTTTATACCACTAAAAACAAGAAATTGAATAAAGTATTAAATAGTGATACTGAAAATGACATGCATTTATTGCAAAGAATCCAAATATTAAAAAGAAGCTCTATGCTTTAAAACTTTATGGAGGGGCCTGGGTGGCTCAGTTGATTGACCATCTGACTCTTGATTTCAGCTCAGGTCATGATACCAGGGTTGTGGGATTCAGCCCCACATTAGGCTCCATGCTGAGCATAGGGCCTGCTTAAGATTCTCTCGCTCCCTCTGACCCTCTCCCCAGATCATGGTCTCTCTCTCTCTGTCTTTCAAAAAATTTTTTTAAATACATTTAAAAATTTTTAATTTATAATAAAAAAATAAAAATAAAACTTTAATCATAATTACCAAATCAAATCGTGACATCAACAATAAATTGAAAAGTACATGTTAAGTTTGTGAAAAACAAAGCAAGAAACAAACAAATGAAATACAATGGGAAACAGCAATTAACAAAAATATTGCTATAAAATGCATTTATTTACAAAAAGAGCTATGTATTATGCTAAATTTTTTAAAAGTTATAAAAGTTTCTTATTTTACATTATGTCATATAACATGGAATAAGTAATATTATATGTAATAGTAATTGATAATATAAATAAATTATCTATTGGTCTATTGGCCTATAATCCACATATTCTGGAAGTGTAAAATTTTTAACAATAGTAGTTTAAAATGATGGAAATTTGATTTTTAATTTTCTCTCACTGTCCTTTAATTTTTTCACAATAAATATGTATTACCTGTGTCAAAAAATACTTTTAATCCAGGGCACCTTGCTGGCTCAGTTGGTAGAGGATGTGACTCTCGATCTCGAGATTGTAAATTTGGACCCCACATTGGGTGTAGAAATTACTTCCAAATAAAGGAAATCTTTTAAAAAATATTTTTAATTCAATTCAAAATACTTCGTGTTCATTCTGGCAGTCAGTTAACCATATGTGATTCAGTCTCCCCCGCCTTTCCAATGAAATATTTCCCAATGGAATATCCATGGAAACACAACAAACAATATAATTTCTCAACAGCACAGAATATTAAGAAGGTCTATCAGCTAACTGAACGTCTCTTGAAGGAATTCCTCCTAATATAGGGTCAATTAAATAAACAGAAATGATGAGGAACAGCCAGCTCATTCTGAGACCTTTCTCCCCACACAATACTCCCTGCCTCCAAGGACCCCCTACAACAGAGATGCAGGGTCTCAGGCCAGAAAAGCCTAAATACTATATTCAAAAACTGCCTGCTAAGATCATCAAAGTTGTCCTACACTCTTACATCAGATCTTAGATCTTTTTACAGTTCTTTGGAAGGCCGAACTTCCAGGAATCCCACAGGGCCAGAGACACAGAAGGAATGGCAGTGGTAAAAGGGGAAGAAACAGGAAGAGTACTCGGAGCCTAAGAAGCAGGAACGTCAAGAATTATTGAAAGAGGGGCACCTGGATGGCTCAGTCAGTTAAGTGTCTAACTTCAGCTCAGGTCATGATCTCATGGTTTGTGAGTTAAAGCCCCTCATGGGGCTGTCTGGTGTAGCACAGAGCCCACATTGGATCCTCTGTCTCCCTCTCTCTGCCCCTCCCCTATTTGCATTCTTTGTCTTTCAAAAATAAATAAACATTTAAAAAAAAAGAATTATTGAAAGAAATCCAGACAATCAGAGCACTGTCCCCCTCCTTGGGAATAGAGGCAAAATGGGAGACAGAGGCTGTCTTGAAGGGAAGGAAAGGGGAGGGAGCTCAGAGGTTTCCTCTCATGCTCAGAAGCCATCCTTATTTTTATAGCTAGCCATGAGATAGAAATAATCGTATCTGTTTCAGGGAAGACAATGAAAGCTCAGAAAGATAAATGCTTGGCCTAAAATCACATAAAATGATAATGAAATTCTAAATGCTCATAGTCAACATTAGTGCTGCAAATGATGAAATTAGTGCTTTTAAGTACAAATGCCAAAGATAAAATTAATCACATGTCAGTATCAATAACCAATACACTGAAAAAATATGTTTTCTATAGTTTTGTTTTCAAACTAATGGTTATTTAACTAGTGGTTCCCTTGAGCCAGTGATAGTGATAAAATTATCACACTATAACTTTTTTTTCTAATCTCAATAGTTTTTTTAAGGCTTATGACATATTATTATGATTTAATAATAGGACAAGAACTATATAAACAAATAAATAAAGCCAATAGCCTACCAGAAGTAGCTCCTCACCATGACCTACCATTGTTTTGAGGTCACTTGCTGGTGGAATTTAATTTGTCTCTATCATTAGTTTTTGGACGACTTGAGGATGGGAATGATATCTGTAACTACACATGTTTTTGCATATAATTCAAACTTTAAAATATTTTTAATAGATTAATTAGTTCTAGGTGGTGTAAGGGTAATAGTTGTGGGCTCCTTTTAAATTTATATGACTTTTGAATTCCTCATGAAATTCCTACTGTAAATGGTAATTCTGCCTAAACTCCATTTGGCAGAAAAATCAATGCTCTCAACCAAGGGCAACATCATTTCAATTCACAGTGAATAGGAATTTAAGTGCTGCTAAATTCACTCCCAGCTAAGGACAGGCATAGATAAGGGAATGCAGATTAGAATCACTTTCCACTAACTACTGGAGAGCATTTTTATTTTAAACGGGATAATCGTTTGCTGATAATCTAACATGCAAACTTCACAGTATGCAATTTATGCAATTATGTCATTATTAAGTAGAGTGTCCTGTATCTTCCACAGGTTACTAAATATGCCTCCTCACAGAGAAGTCAGCAATCTGTAAAGATTTTTTCATAAGACAGGTAGAAAAGCCAATTAGTCTAGGTTTTGTATCAAATGGCATTTGATTTGATGCCTGATACTAATTGTTTTTCAGTGTGTGAATGTTATGTTATTTAGTGTGCCTAAACCACAAATGACTCCTGGCAAGACCTCATACCATTAACAATAAGATTAGCAGAGGAAAATTCAAAAACACTCATGGGGATTGTTTGTACTTTTTTTTTTTTTGTCGAGTGTGTTTTTGCTCTGTGGGATAGAAGACAGTTTAAAACAGCGCTGCATGAAAAAAGAAGCAACTGACCGCAGGTTGCAAGTATGCTTCAGTGAAGCCGAGGTTTCTACAGCTCCTCTCAGCAAAGGGGAGGTTTCTAACGGTCCCCTGCTGACTTCAAATGTGTTCACAGCCTGCACCCAGCAGCCACAGTGGAAACTTACCGGTGTGATAATAATCACTTAGAGTGAGACTGTGGTGCAGACCCTTTTCCCCCAACCAGAAATCCCCTGAGTAAAAGCTTTATCCCCTGGGGAGACACAGAGAGGCAAAGACATAAAAACAGGTGTACATTTCCCTGACACTTAGAAAAATTGGGTATGAACAGCTTTTCACTCTTGATATCCTCTGAGTCAAAAAATTAGCACAAGCACAGCATTACCTGAGCCATAGGCATCTAACTTAGAAGTGCCTTAAAACATTTGTTGAGAACATCTTTAATATGTAAAAAGGGATAATCTTTGTTAAAAGAAAAATAAACTCCTGGTAGAGATAGAGACTGTGTGTGTGTGTACATGCACGTGCATCTATAGTATCTATATGTGTAAATAAAATACGGTAATAATACACACCAATAGATTAACAGTTACTGTTTCTGGAACACTGCGTGCAGGCGTGCAGGGTAGAGCAGGAACCATTCCTTTTACTTTTTCAACTTCTGCATTACTTGCATTTGTTACCATCACCATACGATAGCATGGTAATTATTTTTAAAGCCTTTTTTCACAGTTACTTTGAACAATTTCCTCTAATAAAGGTAAACTATGTTCTCTAAGAAAACTGTCCTAGATTTTATGTAAAACAATTTGCAGTTGGAAACAATTTTATTTACATTTGCTATAAAAGCATTTTGAAAATTTCAAAGTTCAATTAATTTTCTTCAATACAATTCATCGTTGCCAGAAACAAAAGCAAAGGTTCCTGTGATATCTCGATCTATGAATAAAAATATTTGTAAGTTCTAAAAAAATAGTGCCTTAACTTCCTACAAAAGGTTGGGTTTAAGTATGTATACATAATAAAATGTGCTTCCAGGATAAGCATCCTATGGACCATTAAATTCATGATGGTGATTTTTAATTAGATTCAAATTTTCTATGTCACTTTCCAGATTACAAAATCCTTTGCTCATTCATGACCACATTTTATACAACAGCCCTCTGAATTGGATGTTCAACTAATTTTAAGGAGTAGTATAATCAAAGAAAATTGGAAAATGTCAAAGTCCAAGAAAACGCTACATACAATAAAAATACTTCTGCTACATTACACTGAACTACCACTGAATGCTGTCAGACTCTAACAGAGATTCCTAAATGCTAGTGACTCAAGGGTACCAATGATTCACTCCGTTTGGAAACTTGGGGCATTAAGAAGGGCACTTTTTGGGATGAGTACTGGATGTCATACATAAGAGATGAGTCACTGGGTTCTACTCCTGAAGCCAAGACTGCACTTGTATGTTAACTAACTTGAATTAAAAAAAATAATAAGAGCTCTGGTCAAATTCCTAATGACTAGGAAATTTATTTAGGTCTGACACAGGAGATTTAACACATTCCTTTATGACTACGTTTGCATTTGAATGGAAACACTATTTTAAGAAGGAAATTGAAGTTTTAATGTATGTTTTCTCAGCTTCTCCTTCTCTTTTCCTTGCATTATTTCCCTTCTTACTTTTCCTTTCCAGAAAGAGAGAGAGAGAGAGAGAGAGAGAGGAAGGAAGAACAAAAACATGAGGAATAAACATTAAGACACAAGAACACAAAAGAAGCTCTAGTTACACACAAGTGAACTTGGTGCCGGACCCACATAAATCAAGATGTCCCTTTCTTTCTTTCATACATCCTTATTTTCTACTCTATCCAAACACATGTAAGATTGGAAAACAAAATTTCTGGGAAATCATCAGTATGTTCTCTCTATAGACGTGGCTGCCAATGCTAGGGAAAAGCTAACCTCACTCTCATATTAAAAGGGTCTGTGAATGCCACCATACAGCTTAATTAAGGACACGCTTTAGAATCACTTGTGGATCCTTTTGACCTTATAGATCCCAAGGCAGGCCAAACTGAATCACAATTTCTGGGGGTGAAGTCCTAGACATATTAAATATATGTTCATACGTAAATCTCCACAGGGGATTACCATGGCCTGATTATAAACTATTTGTAGAGAAATCTAGGATAATAAAAAGGAAGCAAAGGATCTGATAGAAAAATAAATTTAAAAGTATAAACTCCATTTTTCCCAACTCCAAAATTGATTATTAAGATTATTTACCTGAAATTAATAAACTGAAGGCAATGATATGCTGAATTGTGCCCCTAGATAGTGTTAATCCAAATTTTCTTGTAGTTAGCATAAGGTCACCATGCTAAAGTGGGTATTTGCTAAGTTTCTTTTGTCAGTGTGCACCCATTTTTAACTTTGTAAAGTTAGATATAAGAAGTTTTTCATATGAGAATTTAAAAATTCATCAAAAAAGTAAATTCCTATTAAATGAACACAGTTTCCTATTTGTAAACATATAGATAGAATCCCTTTTCTGTCACCAAAGCACTTTTAAACTGAAGCATATGTGACCTAATAGTATAAGCCTTATATGTGCATACCGCTTCTTTTAAGAGAACTCAGGAGTTTAAGGATGCTCAATCATCACTCCAGAACTCCTGTTAAGTGGGACAGAAAGAGTTAATTCTATATATATGTTTAAGAAATTGAGGCATACACATATTAATAAGTTAACTGGAGTCTGCAGCTAGGCCAGGAATAGAATCCAGGTTACATATTTTTAGACTAGTGCCTCTTTGATTTTCACACACAATATGATACTTACCCATATGCTTTAAAAGGACACAGCTTTCAGCAAGGAGAGTAGCAGAAAAGAGAGACTTTGTGTAACCCTAGAACTGAGTAGAAATCTTCATGGCATAGACATGTGTATCTTCTAAATATTCTCTTTAAACCACTGTGCATTCCCTCACATCATCTTTATCCCTCCCCAGGCTGCCTTTGCTCTAAGAAAACACGTAACTCTCAAGGACAACAATAATCACAGTTACTTATTATATTCCAAGTATGCTATTAGGCACTTAACAGGAATTATTTTATTAAACAGTCACCATGACCCCTCAAGATAGGTGTTATTCTCAGTTTATAGGTCAAAAAACAAATGAAAACAAAACCCCAAGGCTCCATGACTCACCAAATGAAAACTTGAGTTTTTTGGACACATTTCTGAAGGTAATGAAAAGTTAATAGTACAGCCTTTTCTGTTTAAATACGGATTGACTTCGAATTCTTTCAGGTGATCCATCAGATTAAGAGGGGAAAGATAGCTCAATGGACACCAGCGGTAGCTCATTGTTTCACTATTAATATATATCTTAGAGAAGAAAACGTTAAGGGAGTCATCGAAGCAGTACCGTGTAGTATAAAAGTAGGAAGTCCAGAATTAGCCAGGTTTAAATACCAGCTCTGCAATTTATTACCTTTTTGATCTTAGGCAATTTACTCAAATCTCAGTTATCATTTTCTCCTTTTAAATAGAAAGCATTCCTATCTCACAGGGTTGTTGTCAGGATTAAAAGAGACAACAATGCAGGTTAATGTTTCGTTCTTTGCATGGCACATAGCCAGTGCTCAAAAAATATCTGATTTCGGAAAGGCTAACATTGTTTGAGATCTTGGTGAAGACCTCGCACTATGGGGGCTGCTTATTTTCTCTCTTATCAGTAAGGGAAGGCATCCGATCACAGAACAGCCTCTGGTTGATCATCTTTCCTCAGATAGCATATTAGTACTTAACGTGATATAAGAAACATATTCTGCACGTTTTACTTAGGCCTGCGTTGGTTTGGAGATGTTAAAATACCAAACACTTCTTGGACCTTACTGTTATCCAGGATCTAAGTGTATTAATTTAAATCTCAGAATGAGGCTATAAGGAAAATTGCTGTCATTATGAATAATTTCACCATTTAATAAATAACAGGTAATCAGAGAGAAGCCAGGACTCAAATCCAGATATTCTGGCCATAGAGCACCCACCCTGAAGACTTACCCCACGGCTTCTCACTCGGCAGTGCATTTGATGATTTCATTCCCTCCCCTCTGTTTCACAGACGGCATCTATAAACTTGCTTTATTACTCCCCATTCCCAGAATTTTAAAGCCTTGACTTCTTTTGTCATATGGATAGGCATCATCTAGACTGAGTCATGAAGAGGATAAAGGACGATCTTGATTTCTTATTACCTGACAAGACCTTTGCTTTGGGATTATAGCATTCCAGAGTTCCACACCTGATCACACCATTTGCTGCTATGAGCGCCTTATGTCAAGTCAGCACATTACCAATGTCCTTTGAGTCTTAAAAATTGAAAAATAGTGACTGTAAAATTTGATACTGCTCATTAAACTAAATGTAAAATAAAAATCTTGCATAAATAAAATTTAGTGTTAACTTTTTTTTTAACACGAAGGGTAATATATTAAGAATAGTGTATTTTATACAATGAAAGAATTTCAACATTAAAAATCAGGTTCCTGGTTGTGCGATAATGGCAGAGTCCTACTCTTACTGTAGTACACATTCTTCATAAGACAGTTTTCCATATCTGCAAATTAATCCGTTTCTAGCCACTTATATTATGTAAAACAAGATTTGTTCAAGGCTTCCAATGTCATCTGCAATTAGTTGATCACAGAGAGGGAGACTGTGAATGAGGATTGTAATTAAGTGCTCTTTCTGATAATGTTCATGAACGTATACAGAAAGAGCGATAGAAGCTTTCTTTCAGTATATTTTTTATGTGACCGTGTGAGCTTAGTCTCATTTTTCCCACCAGGCTTAGAGGTGTTTCTCAGTCCCAGGGTGGCCAGGAGGAGCCTATGGTGGCCTAAGTTGTCTCATCTGTTTACTCATTTCAACACACCCCACATGTCCCGAGGAAGAGGCACTAAGATGTTTACTAAACAAGCTCCAGTAAGTGTATTAATCTCCTCCACCCATGAACACACAGTTCCAATGAGCAACCTATATGATTTGTAACTATTTTTCCCTATGTTCCATTTGTTCTGATTCTATGTATTGAGTTCTGATTCAAAAAAATAGGGCTTTATAGTATATATCTTTTTTAAATTTCATTTTTCAAGTAATTCACTCATTATTTTACAAAGGTTTCTGTTTGAGAAGTTTAAGAAGTCCTGCTCCAGGTTACATACGCCTTGATGAGCAGGAAGTTGAGCCTCTTCTTCCCCTGATGGTACCTCCCCATGCTTACTCATATTTAAATTTTTTTTAGTATTTTTTTATATTTAAATTTTTTAAGTTTATTTATTTATTTTCAGAGAGACAGAGACAGAGCAAGTGGGGGAGGGGCAGAGAGATAGGGGGAGAGAGAATCCCAAGCAGGCTCTGCACTTTTAGTGCACAGCCCATTGTGGGGCTCAAACTCACGAAACCATGAGATCATGACCTGAGATGAAACCAGGAGTCGGATGCTTAACTGACTGAGCCACCCAAGCGCCCCTTTGTTTATTCATATTTAAAGGGTCAGACATGATTATATTCTCTTAGCACTCAAGTATACCTGCTCATACCTTTCCCCTTGAGGTTGGAGGAATCATGGCCACTTCTTGATGGGCAACTACACTAGAACACGAAGCTATGATACTGGCCGGGTCACCATACACAAAGCCCTAGTGTTGTACATGAAATCTGGTTAGCAAAAGTCATACTTCCATTTGTTTTCCTATGGCTAATAGTAAAGCATCTTCTTCCTGCCTGCTGAAACCTCACCAGGGCTGCCAATAGAAGTGCTATTCTGCCCATTATAGCTTTCTGAAACCTCGACTCACAACACCCTTCTCCCACAGTTACCCTGAGCCTGGATTATCAGTGTTCAAGCTCATTAGATTGCCATACATAGCTTGCTCCCAGATTAATAGGGACAGCATGTGTTCACCATTCCTCATGGATTCTGTTGCCTTGTGGATTCAGAATCCTCATTCAAATTCACTCATCTGACCTGGTGTAGGGGTCAGCCTAGAGGCCCCATTTCTTCCTACCCTTATGCTGCCTTAATTTAAGGGAACAATTGTCCTTATATGCTTTAAGCCCTAGGCCAAGGCTACCTCAACTCATCCTAACAAATTTCAATAACTTTGAATTTCAACAGGAAGGGGTTTGGGTCTCCATCCTTTTTTCACCAAATAACAATTTGGCTTAATCACCTTCTTTACCAGCAGGCTTCAAATTTGGCTCATTAGTAGTCTTTGCCAAAGGATGTTCATCACATGTATTCATTCTTCTTCCCTGGAAATCCCGTTACATAATTTAAAATTTTTGTTAACCTTAACATTTTTCATACATCACAGTTCATTTTAGATTTTAGCACCCCTGACATTATCCTGACAGGCAGTATCATCGTAATATTTAAGTATGTGGCCTTTCTTCTTGTGTTTCACCAATTTAAAATTTGATCCTGTCAGTAATTTCCTGGGAAGTTACACTGGTTCCTTTCAACACTTTGTTCTTTTTTTTCCCCATGCAGCCAGTATGCAAATGCATAGTTCCCTAGCACCAATTTCCCTAATAACTTTCTTTACCTTTTACTGGATGAAACTATCAGTGAGATAAGACAAGAATTTATCGAATGTTCTGCTTTTGAGAAATGAGATTTTCAATTGAATGTGTACTTGAAGTCTAGCTTTGTCATTCACGCCAGGTGAATTTAATTTATTCACATGCTTTAGTCAGGTCCTCTGTAGTACCCTCCTATGGTGATAATAATAGTTGATATTTATTGGCACCTCCTTTATGCCAAGACATTTATGTTTAATCTTATGTAATTCTCACAGCAACCCTATGAGGTGGGCATTACCATAATCCACATTGTATAGGTAAGGAATTTGAAGCACGGAGAGATTAAATAAATTGTCTGGGGTCCCCAACTATAAGTGCTATATTCAGGGTAGGATCTCAAGCAATCCAACCCCCATTTCAGCCTTGTAACCACTATGACATGACACGGCCCCATTTTGTTTCTAATCTTCTTTTATCTGTACAGAAATATTCCGCTCAGTTCTCTAGATACTCATGAAGGAATATATCTTTGTGGCACATAGCTATACTCTATTCTTCTTTTTTAAGTTTATTTATTTATTTTGAGAGAAAGAGAGAGAGGGCAGTGGGGGAGAGAGAGAGAGAGAGAGAGGGAGGGAGAAAGACAGAGCATGAGTGGGGGAGGGGCAGAGAGAGAGGGAAGGAGAGAACCCCAAGCAGGCTCCACACTGTCAGCACAGAGCCTGATGTGAGGCTCAAACCCACAAACTTTGAGATCACAACCTGAGCTGAAATCAAGAGTTGGACGCTTAACCGCCTGAGCCACCCAGGTGCCCCTCTGTTCTTTAATAATAGTCTCGTTTCTTTTGCACCAAGAATGATCATATACTTTCATGGTTATTCCAGTAGTGAATTCCTTCCTTTCTCACCTATCAGATCATATGTACTTTCATGTCATGATCTCAGTTTCATTGTATTAATCATGTTTTCAACTATTCTGTCCCCCAGATAAGGCACAGATTAAAAAAAAAAAGTTGGCCTGACCAAGCTAATCTAATGTACCTCCCTCAAAAGTATAGTAGGTTTTGATAAATATAGGGAGGAGTGTACCCTTATATTCTTACTACTTGGATATTTTTAAAGTGAAAAAACTGAAAGAAGAGTTGAAGGTTAAAGTTGGAAAAACTTTTGGACTTCATCTAATTTAACACCTTTTCTTACCTTTAAAGAGGTGACACTTGCAATGTGAAATGATCTTTCTATCGTTAAACAGACAGTTCCTCATATTGTTTTTTTTCCCAAAGTAATGCTTTCAGCAACTGATCAATAGTTAAAATGATACTTAGTTTTAAACTTAATTATATTAACTGTCATTCTCCCACATCCTTTCCCCCAATTTAATAGGTAGTAAATGTAAACAATATCCTTTTAACATCCTGCATTTTGAGTTTCTAAGGCTGTGTTTCGCTTATATCCGAAGTGATAGATTCAGAATGGGTGAAGGACTAGATATTGTAACATAAAAACCTCTACTTTAATTAGGCAGCACATATTCTGGATAATTCATGTGATAAAAGTATACATAAAAATTCTATGGCATTTCCGATGAAGAAAACTTCCTAAAAATTTCAAATATAGGCAAAAGGAGAATAATAAAAATAGAATACGGGTTCTCAAATCAATCTCAACAATAGGAAAATATGTATGGACTGGAAAGTATACAGCCCTTTTTCTCTATTAGTTTTTCTCTCCTGAATTGGAAATACAACAGATTGCTTCTCTCATTCTAGTAAAACTGTATTTGATAAGGTAACACAGTTACCTTTTTTTTAATTCATTACAGGCATACCTCATTTTATTAAGCTTCACAGATGGGTTTTTTTGGTGTTTGTTTTGTTTGTTGACAAATTTGGTGGGGCACCTGGGTGGCTCAGTCTATTAAGCATCTAAACTCTGCTCAGGTCATGATCTCATGGTTCATGAGGTCGAGCCCCACATCAGGCTCTCTCTACTCTCAGCACAGAGCCCACTTTGGATCCTCTGTCTCCCTGTCTGCCTCTCCCTGACTTGTGCTCTCTCTCTCTGTGTCTCTCTCAAAATAAATAAATTAACTTTAAGTAAAAACAAACAATAACAACAACAACAAAACAAAATTGGAGGCTGGTGGCAACCCTGTGTCAAGCAAGTCTATTGGTGCCATTTCTCTAACAACATTTGCTCACTTTGTGTCTCTGTGTCAAATTTTAGTAATTCTTGCAATATTTCAAACTTCCTCATTATTATTACATTTGTTCTAGTGATCTGTGATCCGTGATCACGACTTGCTGAAAGCTCAGATGATGGTTATTTTTTTTTAGCAATTTTTTTTTTTTTTGAGAGAGAGAGAGCAAGAGCACAGCAGGAGAAAGGGGTAGAGGGAGAGAGAGGGCAGGGGGGAAGAGAGGGAGAGATTCTTAAGCAGTCTCCACGCTTAATGTGAAGCCTGACTCGGGCTTGATCCCATGACCTACCCTGGGATCATGACCTGGGCTAACATCAAGAGTCAGGCACTTACCGGGGCGCCTGGGTGGCTCAGTCAGTTGAGTTCCAATTTTGGCTCAGGTCATGATCTCGCAGTTTGTGAGTTTGAGCCCCGCGCTGGGCTCTATGCAGACAGCTCAGAGTCTGGACCCTGCTTCAGATTCTGTGTCTCCCCCTCTCTCTGCCCCTTCCCCACTCACACTCTGTCTCTCTCTGTCTCTCAAAAATGAATAAAAGTTAAAAAAAAAAAAAAGAGTTGGGCACTTATCAACTAAGCCATCCAGGCACCCCAGCAACATTTTTAATTAAGATATGTACATTGTTTTCTTAGACATAATGCTATTGTATACTTAAAAAACTATAATATAGTATAAACAAAACTTTAAATGCACTGGGAAACAAAAAATTCATTTGACTCATTTTATTGCAATATTCACTTTACTGCAGGGGTCTGGAAATGAACCCACAATATCTCCAAGATATGCCTGTATTTTGCTATAAGTGTAATTTACTGATATACTTCATGAAAACTATTTTGGTTTTAAATGGAAGCATTGACTTTTTAAAAAGACAGAACATTATGAAGAAACATTTTCAAAGTCTATAATTTAATGATAAAAATCTGCATAAGTAGGTCAAGCTGGATATCCAGGAAGTCTGAGAAAATTGAAAATTATGGAAAACTAAAGTTTACATATGATACCGTTTTAATTGTAACCCAACTCATATCCTTTCATGCATCTGGTGTTCATATGAAAAATAAAACTCAGGGCGCCTGATTGGCTCTGTTGGTTGTCTGACTTCGTGGATTCGAGCCCTGCATCAGCTCTGTGCTGACAGCACGCAGAGCTTGCTTGGGATTCTCTGTCTCACTCTCTTCCCCTCCCATGCTCTCTCTCTCTCTCTCTCTCTCTCTCTCTCTCTCTCAAAATAAATAAATAAACATTAAAATAAATAAATAAAAACCTCAAAGGTTAAAAATTAACTCAAAGGAAACTAAATTTCATTGCCTGTTACATACATCATTTATGAGAATAAAAATTTTCAAACAGGGACTTGTGAGATGGCTTGACAATGATATAATAGAAAACAAATGATCGAAACATAAAGAAAACCATTTCTTTTCAGCATCTCTCCCCTTGGTTTTTTAAAGGTGCTCAACCATTCTAACAAGTGTCTTCTCCTTGTCAGCCACTTAATGTGGTGGAATTCACCTGTATTCTCCCATTCCACGAGGAGTTTAGTACTTACCAAAGCAGACTAAAAGTACCTACTTGTAAGGCCTATAATTTCAAATGTGGAAAAGGATGTTTCAGAAAGTGAATAGTTTATTTTTTTTAAATAAGAAATGAAGACACTTAATATTATGGTGATTACAACCAAACTGGTTTCACAGATGTCCTCAGAAAAGTCAGGGTTTCCAGTGAAGGGAATATTGGGTCCAGAATAAGAAGTGCTTAGTTCTAGGCCCTAATTTACATCTATAAAAACTGCTAATAAGTTGAGGCAAGTCACTTACCCCTCTGTTCTAATAATTTTCTCATCTATAAAAATAAGACGATGCTAACTCTTAAATAGTCTACTTACCATTCATCTTAGGTTTAGTTATGTATTCATAACTCAATTTCATGTCAAAATAAGTTTGAGGCAGCTTCCAAAGTAAATAGAAAAAATGAGTAGTAAAGTCAGAAGAAAAGAGAAAATATGGACAGTAAAAATAAAATGAAGTCAGGAGAAGGGTTGGTGGACAGTGTGCATGGTGTTATATTTGGGTGTAAACTATTCTGCAGTCAATAACTCTCATCTTAGTGTGAATTGATGTATTCATTTTTTCTGTCAGAGAAAAACTTTTCATAGCAGGAAAGAGTAGAGAAAACATAAAAATGCCTAAATAACTAAGGGATGTAGGGTAGGTAAACATTCTTTAATTATTTTCCAGTTTTGCTTCCACTGGTATATACCTTTAAAAACAGGAGCAGATTTCTAAAACTTAATGTAGGCCAGTATTGTTAGGCTCTGACTAGGTATCCAAATCATCACATAATTTTAAAAACAAAAACGTCTCAATTCCAGAACTTAAAATATCTTTTCATTGATGATGATGTAGGAAATAATCTTTTATTATTAACACTACTGCCATTAAAACGGAATCTTCATGTAACCAATACTTATAAATGCATTCTTTCATTTTTTTCCACTTTCCAATTATTTTCTTCCTCAGCCTCAAATTACGAAAGCAGTTTTCAATGTCTTACAGATGCATTCCCTTCCAGTCCAAAATGAGCCTTAATAATGTAAGTGTCAGAAACTAGTTCCATAGCAACTGTTAAAGGAGCTTTTACATGGACACACATTTCTAGAGAAATTACGTTTGGAACTCACAATAGTACAAAGAAACTTACTCTAAAATTCTCTTTTGCATTTGGTAGGAGAAATAGGAGTAGTTCAAACATCTCGGGGATGTTTCTTAAGAGCTCTCCCTAGGTCAATTAAGTTATATTATTTTGCTACCAAGCTTATGCCACTTTAAAGCAAGATTCAGAGCCTGGAAGTAATACTATCCTCTTCTAGCTAAGTGATTTAAATGATCACGGTTTTCAAAAGATAAAAAAGAAGAAGAAGAATTTTGCCACGACATTTTGTAATTTCCTTTCTCATGTATAAAATAATTTTACTCATCTAAGAAAACCTGCTGAGTTAATATGGAAGACATTTCCAGTACGGGTACTAAAAATTCACAGTAACCCTTACAGTTCATACAAAGAAAATCAAATTCTATTTTAGTGAAGTTTTCATAACAGCCTTTTGGCTAATAATGTTGAAGAATCATGATATATTTAAGAGATATTAATTCTAGTAATAGTCATTTATCTTTGATGTCAAAGAGAGACAAAGGCTTGGGAAATAGAAGATTTACTATGACATATTATAGACTCACTTGGTAGATGTTAGATTTTTTACTCTTCCTCTGAAACGACAGATAATGAAGCTTTATCAACTTCCTTTTATTAAGGCTAAAAATATATCCTATAATAGGATCATAAACATTTAATGAAACTCACAGCTGTACTGAATTTTAAAATTAGGTGAGGATGAACAAAGTAGTTCATAGAAAACTAAATCAGCATAACTCATACATTATGATTTGACAACCCAACTTGTTTTAATTTAATATATCTCTGCATCTGACCTCTGTTCTAAAAACCAGACGTATATTGCCAACTTCCTAAATGACTGGATGTCCAAAATGAGTTGATTTTCTTCCCAAGCACATCTGGATATTTGAGACATGTCAGTGGAGAAAGTTCAAGTTCGAGAAGATAGAACAGGATGACTGATCTTCCTTTTATTCTTCTACTGCTTTCTGAGAAGATTGAAATTCTTATCTCTGTTTTACGTTGGGTTCCCCAGAAACAGACTCTGAAATGAGGATACATATGAAACTTTCCCAGGAAAAACCGTTAGGGTTGTAGGGAAATGAGACTAGCAAGGTGACTAAGGAGGGGTGAATTATCAAGCAAAATCTCACAAAAAGTAAGTTTTTCCCACAAAAGATGTCTGAAGGCAGTGTAGGCCACACCTCACATTTATCTTGACCAAAGCAAAGTAGTTGAAATACATATTCTCCTGCACCTGTCAATCATTGGTTAAGAATTGCCCCTGGGGAGATATAAACTCCCAGGTACTTCTAACAAAGTGAAGCAAAATGAGTCCTAGCAGCCTGAGGCCAACCTTCCAACAAAGACACACAGTGCTAGCAATTTCAGAGTGAAAACACACCTGGAGCCAGTAGGCACTGGAATGAAAAAAGATTCAAGTCAGCTATGGTGGTGCACTGACTGGGTCTGTTCCAATCTCCATATTGGTTACTGTTTAAACTTATTTTCCTAATACCTATATTTATGCTTTTTTAAAATGTTATTTACAATACATGGTCTTCTCTGTGCATCCTGGAGTGAGGGAATATCAATTGTTGGCAGTAGAGTGCTACAGAGAGGCCAAAGCTGAAGGTTCTTCGACTCTGTTCCACAGCTTAATGAGGCCAGTTGATGTGTATTATTGGTCAGCTCAGTGTTTTAAAACACTGAATAGGAATGCCTTTAGATGAGGCATGTTTTCTCTAATTCACCAGAATTTCCTAACAGTATCAATTACAATTTGATTGAGTTGCACATAACAAAAAATCCAAAGTAATAACGGTTCTCAAAGTATGGTTTCCAGACCAGCTGCAACAGCATCACCTGAAAGCCAACAAATAATATGGTTCCATGAAGTCATCAAGAACCCAATCTCCTCCTACTTTCATGGGATTTAAAAAAAAGAAAAGAAAAAACAAAAAGAGGCTGCTTTAGTAGCACCACCACATCCTCATTCCAAGATGGAGGAAAATGCATAAAAGATGTGAGGAGCTTAGGCAAGGTGTTTTTAAAGGCAAGTAATGCATCTTATAGGTAATCGTCCTGAACCGGTATTGTGCTAGTAAACATTTAATCAACAGCCCTCCAATTTTTATTGTGTAAATACTCCTGCCACAGCGGATTTCAAGGTACCGACTTGATATCACTGAACAGAAATGAGGAGAGACATGCACAATTAAGTAAAACAAAGAACATGATATTTGGTGCATAATTGTTCATGTATATGCAAAAATCCCTTACATGAAGGAGCAACCTTAAAAAGGAATGCTAGATACAGTTGCATAGCAACCTTCTATAGTAGAGGGTATTCCTGTTCTATGTACTCATGGGGTCGGTATGTTAAAAAGTCTTGCTAGCTCACTCTTTAGTTCAAGAATTTCCTTGTATGAAATAAAGCCATTAAAACTATCCTGCCTCCTCTTTCACACAAAATTTCTGCTAGTCAACACTTGGTATATTTTGTTGTCCCTTTGCCCAACACACATCACGGTGATGGTGGCTGATGATGGTTCTGAATCTCAGAATACATCTGAATCGAATCTCATTTCTATTCTGTGCCTAACAGACTTTTGTTGTGGTTATGCTATAAGGCTCTCAATTCAGTCCAACTGAGTTTGAACTCAACTCTGCCTTTAAATACAGATCTTTATCTTTGCGTGTGTATTCCAATAAAACTTTAGTAATAGACATAGAAATTTCAGTTTCACATGATTTGCACATATGTTATAAAATACCATTCTTCTTTTGACATTTTTTAAACTATTAAAAATAATTAAAATGTTCTTCACTTGACATTCTTCACACACAAAAAAAAAAAGAAAGAAAAAAGAAAAAAAAGACAAAAGGACAGAATGGTCCTGTGGGCTGAAGTTTGCCAACCCCCACTGCAATTGTATTCTCTTTAAAACTACCCATTATTGATATATTATTGATATATAAATCACCTACTATAAAATTCACCCATGTAAAGTGTATAACTCAAGGTTTTTAAATATATTCACAGAGTCATGCAGGGCTCATAATTTTAGGATATCTTCATCACTCTCAAAAGAAATCCCGTAGCAGTCACTTCCCTTGCTCCATTGAACCCTCCCAAGCTTCGTAGCCCTAAGCAACGACTAATCTACTTTCTGTCTCAGTAAGTTTGCCTATTCTTTTATATTCCTGAATTCATATAAACACGCAACCTTTTGTGCCAGACTTCCTTATGTAACATTTTCATCTTTCATCCAAGTAGTAACATGATCAGTAATTCATTTATTTTCACCACTGAAAAATTCTCTATCTTGTTGATTTTCTATTTGTTTTATCTATTATTGAAAGAAGAATATTACAGGTTTTAACTATTGTTGTTGAATTTTCCATTTCCTCATTTAATTCTGTCAGCGTTTGCTGCATGTATTTGGGAGCTCTGCTGTTGAGTACATATATGTTTACAATTGTTACATCTTCTTAGGAGATTGATTCTTTTGTCATTATTAAATGACCTATGTTTATGTCTAGCAATATATTTTTAAGTCTATTTTGTCTGACATTACTGTAGCCATTCCAGATCTTTTATATGGTTGCTGTTTGCATGGCATAGATCTTCCCATTCTTTTACCTTCAACCAATTTTTTTTTAATCTAAATAGTATATTCTGGGGCACCTGGGTGGCTCAGTAGGTTAAACGTCCAACTTTGGCTTGGGTCATGATGTCACGGTTCATGGGTTCAAGCCCCATGTTGGGCTCTGTGATGACAACGCAGAGCCTGCAGCCTGCTTCAGATTCTGTCTCCCTCTCTCTTTGCCCCTTCCCCACTCATGATCTGTCTGTGTCTCTCTCTTTCTCTCTCTCTCTCTCTGCCCCAAAAATGAATAGAAACATTAAAAAAACTTTAAATAGTATTTCCTGTAAACAGCATATAGTTTGAGTTTGTTGGAGTTTTTTGTTCAATATAATTTTGCTATTTCTTTTTTTTATTGAATTGTTTAATACATTCACATTTAATGTTACTATTGATATGGTTGGATTTACATCTGTCATTTTGCTTTTTATTTTCTATATGTTTCATTTCCTTTTTGTGCCTATATTCCTCCTTTATTACCTTATTTTATATTTATATATTACTTTATTTTATATTTATATTTTATAGTGAGTAGATATTTTCCATTGTAACATTTTAATTCCTTTAATGATTTGTTTAATTATAGTTGTATGTTATTTTCTTAGCAATTGCTTCAGGACCTACAAAGTGTATTTTATGAGAACCCACTTCAGATTTATACTCACTTAACTTCAATGAAATCTAAAAATTCTATTTCTATGTAGCTTAGTTCTCTCTCAACTTTTTTTTGGTGCTGTTACTGTTATGCATATTAAGTCTATACATGTTATAAATCCAACAATATGTTGCTGTAATTATTATATTATATAACCTTACATATTTTAAGTAAAGAGAAGAAATAAACCCAATATATAATTACAGAGTTTGTAATTTTAACTTTCCTATCTATCTTTTGGGGTTCTCTTCATTTTTTTCTACCAGGTGTACATTATCATCTATTGTCATTTCCTAACTCCAATACAGTTTTGTTCACACCCTTCTCCTTTATGCCATTATCATCAAATACATTTCTACATTATAGACCCAAAATTATATGTTTGTATTGTATTATGCAATTCCTTTTAAAAGCATACGAGAGGTAAAAGGAGAAGAAATATGCAATCATATTCTCTTTCATAATTACCTACATACTTACTGTATTAGATTCCTATGGCTGCTGTAACAAATTACCACAAACTTCATGGCTAAAAGCAATGGGAATTTATTCTCTAACCGTTCTGGAGGCCAGAGGTCCATAATCAGTTTTAATGTGATAAAGTCAAAATGAGAGCAGGGCTGGTCACTTCTGGGCTCCAGGAAAAAATTAGTTCCTTGTTTCTTTCAGCTTTTAGAGGCTGCTCATGATCCTTGAGCCGGGCTCCATCACTCCAGTCTCTACTTCTATCATTCATCCCATTGCCTATCACCCTGTCTGATATTCTTACATCCTTCTTATGAAGACCCATGTGTTTGTATTTGGTTCCATCTGGACAATCCAGGATAATCTCACCATCATAAGATCTTTAATTCAATCACACCTGCAAAGCCCTTTTGCCATATAAGGTAACATTAATAGGTCCCAGGGATTAGGATGTGGACATCTTTGTGCCAACCATTATTCAGCTTACCACGATCTGCCATTTGGCCGCCAAAGATTCAAGTATATCTCATATGCAAAATACATTCACCCCACTCCCAAATTTCTCAAAGTCTCAACCCATTACAGCATGAACTCAAAGTCCAAAATGTCGTCTAAGCATTACTAGCTCAAAAGTCCCAAATCTAATCATCTAAATCAGGTATGATTAAGATGTTCGGTATGAGCCATTCTGGGGCAAAATTCCTTTCTATGTCTGGACCTATGAATCTAGAAAATAAGTTACCTGCTTTCAAAATACAACGATGGGGCAGGCATAGGATAATAGTTCTTGTCATTTCCATTCAAAAAAGGCAAAAATTGAAGAAAGAAAGGAGAAATCCAGTGGACAAAAGAAAGGAGTCACCAGTCCCAAGAAATTGAGACTGAGTTTTTTTGATGATGTGCAGTCTACATTATCTGCAAAACTTTTCTGACTCCCAGAATTGAGTATGATCCCAGGAAGGCTCTTTTTGACTATCTCTTTCACTGGTTCTGTCTAGTGAGCTCCTGACTACTCTGCAGTTTTGTTTGTATTGGTAATTGCTCTCCACCAGGATCTCCATTCTGCATGACAACACCCTTGGATATGAAGTTCTCTTCTTTCTGTTCCAAATAAGAACTGTCTCCTCAGGTAAAACTGCAGATCTCTTCCTTTTTATGGTCTGCCTTACCCCTTGCTCTCAGGACAATTTACAGAGGTTTAAATAAATGTTTTTTATAACGTTCACCAGGTTTTTTTGTTTGTTTGTTTGTTTTGTTTGTTTGTATTCTGGAAGTCCTGCTCCCTAACTTCTCTAAGCCTCATGCTCCCCATCTGTAACATGGAGATGATGATAATGGTTGTATCAGATTATATGTTGATGTGTTTTCAGTAGTGTGAGATACTACATACTAAAATTAGTATTACCTATAAATAGAAAAATATAGTTATATTCTTCCATTTTAAACAATTAGATATTAATAAGTTTCCTTAGTTAATACAAAAGTAGCAGCAGCAATGCATTATAGAGCAGAAAAAAAAATAGGGGATATGATCTCCTCAAGCTATGGAATATTCCATATATGTGGATACTCAAGTTTTAATTTCAGTTCTTTTATGGACCCTAATGAAATTTTTGACAGTCTATTCTACTACACAATATTGCTTCATTATTTAGTCTTGTTCTTTATTTTCAGAATTTACAAAATGATTGAATATGGAACCTGCCCTAATGAAGCAATAGCTTTCTCAAGGAACAGTACTCTTTTCTTTATGGGAAATGTAAATAGAAAAGTTAGTCCTGAAACACAGTCTTGTAAGGAAATAGCAGTTGGTTGAATATATGCATGAACATTTGTGACATGAACAAAATGTTCTACAACAAGGAGGTAGTTCCATCTCTCTTCTTGGAATGCTGAAACTCTACTTGACCCTGGAACAAACCTGAATGGAAAACAATCAGTTATTTCAAAAAAAGATTAGCATTGTAGCTTCTGGTGACTCACTTAGCACTTGGACTTGCCCAAACTGGTTCTGGCTGTTCCTTTTTCTGCATTAGCCAGCCGGGAGATTACCTAAAGTAAGCTGGTCTTGATTTCTAATATGAACTAATCCTGCTACTTTTTTAGTTGGGTGGATGGATTTGTACTCATTCATCTACAATTTCTTCCAAGAATACATTGGGTTTTTTTTCAATAATAAATTCTATGTGTTTGTAAGTCATAAAACCTGGAGTGCAGTAAGTTAAAACATTGCAGTAGAACTTCATTACGTCAGTTTTGCAAGGCCAATCTCAAATTAGAACAACTTTCATATTGTTTCTAAGCACTTAAACCTTCCTTGCATTGAAAAATACTATGCCCATTTTATTGTGTTTAATGCCTGTAATTCCATTAAAACAACACTTATCTGATTTTAAACCATTAGCTATTACTTACACACAAATAATCTTAGAGGAGTTATTATATTAACCTATGATGAGTTATGAACCACTTTATCGTTTTATTTTCAACTGTGCGATTCTTTGAGATAAGTCTTTGGTAAATGGAAGAAGAGATTGAAAGCAAAATAGATTATCTGAGAATGGCTGTCAATAGACTAGTCTTTCAACCCTAGAAATATGGCATCATGAAATACTATACAGACCCCAAAAGGAAAAATAGAAACTCCTGCACACACACAAATTCAATCACTTCACAGTTGTTCCTAGGCCAATAGAGAATCCCAACTACACTACGTTAAAGTCATATTTGAGGATATACCAAAAGACAGAACTAATGTGTGTGTCCAAAAAGCCTCTCTGATATGTTGTCAGGGGCACTAATGCAGTGCCATATGAAGAGAATCTGACAGTTCTTCAGAGCTTCAAAACAAGCATAAATCAAATGAACAGTATAAAAGAATCCAGTATAAGACATGGGATTATTTTTCAACTGTGCCTTCATATATAGATAACAAGTATACATCATTAATTTATTCTAGTCACACCCTCATTTTCATTCCAAATACTGGTTATCTGTTCTCTTTTAGGTAGTAAATTTTTCCACTCTCAATTAGTTTTTATGTTATTGATATTCTTTAGTGTTTATATTTTATTTCATTAATCTATATAGCTGCTTATTATTCAATACTGTCTTGCTTTTATTCTGTTGTTCTTACTGTAACTTCCTAAGTTCAATGATTACCTCATTTTTTTCTATCATGTTTTCCCTTAGGTATGTATCTATAAAGAGCTAAAAGGGTCTTCTAAGAACTTCGATAACTGGGTCCGACAAATTTCTAATCATACATTCACCGAAATTTAATTCTAAATGTCATAATTTATATTATTTACTTTTGGACCCACAATTACTTAGAATTTTAGTTTTTTAGTTTGCCAAGATAGAACTATGAGCTTTCTTTCCTTATTTATTTTATAAACTAATCGCATTTTGATCTGAAAATTCAATCTACATGATATGAATTTCTTGTTATTTATAGGGATTTTTCTCTGAACCTAATTGTGAATTATTTTTATAATCAATATGTGACTGAAAAGAATGTGTATTCTCTATTTGTTTTGTGAGTCTACAATTGGCCAATAGCTCAAGTTTTTTAATTTGTTATTCAAATTTTCTTTATCATTACCACTTTTTGCTTAGCTTGAATTTATTAACTTTCAATCAAGGTGTTAAAATTATCCAATTATCTGGTAGATCTGCCAATTTCTTCCTATAATTCTATCCATTTTTACTTTATATATTTGGAGTAACTTTGTTCTACTATATGCCTATGCCTAAAGACTCAAAAATGTTGTCTTTCTGGTGAATTGAAACTTTAGAATTAAATACCTATCTGATTAATTTTTTTCTTAAGGTATATTTTCTCTGGTATTAATATGCCCCTGTCAGATTTATTTTGGTAGTTATCTTGTCGTATTTCTTTTTCTATCTCTATACATTAGTTGTGAATGTTTTGTGCAATCACATTTTAAGCAAATCTCTTATAAAAAGCATTTAGTTGAGCTTTCCAAAAAGTCTAGTTTTAGGAGCTTCATTTTTTAACTTGCTTATTTTACTAGTATACATTATGATGACTGTATCCAGTGTATTTCTATTTGTTTCTACTGTATTATTATACTACATTATATTACTGAATGTACCATGTTTCCATTTACCATCCATTTACTTTCTTCCTTTTTCCGTTTTTCATGCCTTCTAATAAGCAAATGAGTTTTCTTTCTCCCTTCTTTTCCTTAACTGGTTTGGAAGTTTATTTATTCTATTTCTAAATGTTTAATGATTATCCTTATTATATAATACATTTACTTGAGTAACAAAACGTAAAGGCAATCATACAGAGGGGACCCAAATGAATAACTTGTTTTACTTCTAACAATAGGTTATAATAATTTTTTGAAAAAAAAATTCATTCCAATATGTACTGATAACAGAACAAACTCCAATTATGCAGTTTAGTAACAGAATGAAAGGAACTGTTATGTAGTAATGTATTACTATTTTTGCATACACAGACAAATATACAATTGAATGAATGTACAAAGTATCTCTGAGAATACACCTAAGAGACAGGTAACAGTGGTTGCCTCAGGGTGAGTGAGGGTAGGAAATAGGCACTTGTGGAGTAAATAGGGAAAGAAAATGATTTTCACCAAATACCTTTGTACACAGAATTTTGTACAAATATACAAATTTTGTGTGTGTATATATATATATATACATATATAGAGAGAGAAGTCTCTCTATATTATATAATATATATTATTTTTATATATTTTATACACATTATATGAAATATAATAATATATATTATTTTCAAAAAAGCAACAATGATTTAAAATATGTTAACCAGTACCTCTTCTCCCAAACAATTCAAGAATCTCAGAATTTTTTTTAACTGTTTTAAGGTTTATTTATTTTTTGGGAAGACGGCAATGTAGGAGGACGCTGGGCTCACCAGGTCCTGCTGATCACTTAGATTCCACCCACACCTGCCTAAATAACCCAGAAAATCACCAGAAGACTAGCATAATGGATTCTCCAGAGCCAAGCATAGACGAGAGGCCCACGGAAGAGGGTAGGAAGGGCAGCGGTGCGGGCTACATGGACTGGCGGGAGGGAGCCGGGGCGGAGGGGCAGCCCACCGGCAAAGCAGAGCCCCCAAGTCTGTCTTGCAAAAGCGGAGGGGCCGGAAGGGGTGTGTTCTGACAGCAAGTGGGACGTAACATCTGGAAGTTTATAACTTAACAGCTCTGCTCTGAGAACCAGAGGGCTGGAGGACAACGGGAGGGAGAGTTGTTGAGCCCCGGACAACAGAGCTCAGCTTGGCAGGGAACAAAGGCGCTCGCCAGCGCCATCTCCCTCACCCATCCCACAGCCAAAATCCGAAAGGGAACCAGTTCCTGTCAGGGAACTTGCTTGTACCGTGCAAACACCCAAAGCTGTGCTTCCGCGGATCCATCGCTACGGCAGTTCTGACTCCCTCCTGGTGCCACAGGGCCCCTCCTGAAGCGGATCTCCAAAGGAAAAGTGAGCTGAATCTGCCCCTCCTGCCCCTGTGCACCTTGCCGATCCACCCCAGCTAATACGCCAGATCCCCAGCACCACAAGCCTGGCAGTGTACAAGTAGCCCAGACGGGCCACGCCACCCCACAGTGAATCCCGCCCCTAGGAGAGGGAAAGAGAAGGCACACACCAGTCTGACTGTGGACCCAGCAGTGGGCTGGGAGCAGACATCAGGTCTGACTGCGGCCCCGCCCACCAACACAAGTTATTCAAGACAGCACAGGGGAAGTACCCTGCAGTTCCACACCACTCCAGGGACTATCCAAAATGACCAAATGGAAGAAGTCCCCTCAAAAAAACGTCCAGGAAATAATGACAGCTAACGAACTGATCAAAAACGATTTAAACAATATAACAGAAAATGAATTTAGAATAATAGTCATAAAATTAATCCCTGGGCTTGAAAACAGTATAAAGGACAGCAGAGAATCTATTGCTACAGAGATCAAGGGACTAAGGAACAGCCAGGAGGTGCTAAAAAATGCTATTAATAAGCTGCAAAATAAAATGGAGATGACTACGGCTCGGACTGAAGAGGCATAGGAGAGAATAGGTGAACTAGATGATAAAATTATGGAAAAAAAAGAAGCTGAGAAAAAGAGAGATAAAAAAATCCAGCAGTATGAGGGGAAAATTAGAGAGCTAAGTGATGCACTAAAGAGAAATAATCTATGCATAATTGGTATTCCAGAGGAGGAAGAGAGAGGGAAAGGTGCTGAAGGTATACTTGAAGATATAATAGCTGAGAACTTCCTGGATCTGGGGAAGGAAAAAGGCATTGAAATCCAAGAGGCACAGAGAACTCCCTTCAGATGTAACTTGAATCAATCTTCCACATGACATATAGTGAAACTGGGAAAATACAAGGATAAAGAGAAAATTCTGAAAGCAGCTAGGGACAAACATGCTCTAACATATAAAGGGAGAACGATAAGACTCGTGATGGATCTCTCTACTAAAACTTGGCAGGCCAGAAAGGAATGGCAGGAAATCTTCAATGTGATGAACAGAAAAAAATATGCAGCCAAAATCCTCTATCCAGCAAATCTGTCATTAGAATAGAAGGAGAGATAAAGGTCTTCCCAAACAAACAAAAACTGAAGGAATTCGTCACCACTAAACCAGCCCTACAAGAGATCCTAAGGGGAATCCTGTGAGACAAAGTGCCAAACACATCGCTACAAGCATGAAACCTACGGACATCACAGTGACTCTAAACCCATATCTTTCTATAATAACACTGAATGTAAATGGACTAAATGAGCCAACCAAAAGACACAGGGTATCAGAATGGATAAAAAAAACAAGACCCATCTATTTGCTGTCTACAAGAGACTCATTTTAGACCTGAGGACACTTTCAGATTGAAAGTGAGGGGATGGAGAACTATTTATCATGCTACTGGAAGTCAAAAGAGAGCTGGAATAGCCATACTTATATCAGACAAACTAGACTTTAAATTAAAGGCTGTAACAAGAGATAAAGAAGGGCATTATATAATAATTACAGGGTCTATCCACCAAAAAGAACTAACAATTATAAGTGTCTATACGCCGAATATGGGAGCCTCCAAATATATAAAACAATTACTCGCAAACACAAGCAACCTTATTGATAAGAATGTGGTAATTGCAGGGGACTTTAACACTCCACTTACAGAAATGGATAGATCATCTAGACACACGGTCAGTAAAGAAACAAGGGCCCTGAATGATACATTGGATCAGATGGACTTGACAGATATAGTTAGAACTTTGCATCCCAAAGCAATAGAATATACTTTCTTCTCGAGTGCACATGGAACCTTCTCCAAGATAGATCACATACTGGGTCACAAAACAGCCCTTCATAACTATACAAGAATTGAGATCATACCATGCATACTTTCGGACCACAATTCTATGAAGCTTGAAATCAACCACAGGAGAAAGGCTGGAAAACCTCCAAAAGGATGGAGGTTAAAGAACACCCTACTAAAGAATGAATGAGCCAACCAGGCAATTAGAGGAGAAATTTAAAAATATATGGAAACAGACAAAAATTAAAATACAACAATCCAAACGCTTTGGGATGCAGCAAAGACAGTCCTGAGAGGAAAATACATTGCAATCCAGGCCTATCTCCAGAAACAAGAAAAATCCCAAATACAAAATCTAGCAGCACACCTAAAGGAAATAGAACCAGAACAGCAAAGACACCCTAAACCCAGCAGAAGAAGAGAAATAGTAAAGATCAGAGCAGAAATAAACAATATAGAATCTAAAAAAACTGTAGAGCAGATCAACAAAACCAAGAGTTGGTTTTTTGAAAAAATAAACAAAATTGACAAACCTCTAGCCAGGCTTCTCAAAAAGAAAAGGGAGATGACCCAAATAGATAAAATCATGAATGAAAATGGAATTATTACAAGCAATCACTCAGAGATACAAGCAATTATCAGGTAATACTATGAAAAACTATATGCCAACAAACTGGACAACCTGGAAGAAATGGACAAATTCCTAAACACCCAAACGCTTCCAAAACTCAAACAGGAGGAAATAGAAAGCTTGAACAGATGCATAACCAGCGACGAAATTGAATCAGTTCTCAAAAATCTCCCAACAAATAAGAGTCCAGGACCAGATGGCTTCCCTGGGGAATTCTACTGGACATTTAAAGCAGAGATAATACCTATCCTTCTCAAGCTATTCCAAAAAATAGAAGGGGAAGGAAAACTTCCAGATTCATTCTATGAAGCCAGCATTCCTTTGATTCCTAAACCAGACAGAGACCCAGTAAAAAAAGAGAACTACAGGCCAATATCCCTGATGAATATGGATGCAAAACTTCTCAATAAGATACTAGCAAATCGAATTCAACAGCATATAAAAAGAATTATTCACCATGATCAAGTGGGATTCATTCCTGGGATGCAGGGCTGTTTCAACATTCACAAACCAATCAATGTGATACATCACATTAATAAAAGAAAAGATAAGAACCATATGATCCTGTCAATCGATGCAGAAAAAGCATTTAACAAAATTCAGCATCCTTTCTTAATAAAAAACCTCGAGAAAGTCAGGATACAAGGAACATACTTAAAGATCATAAAAGCCATTTATGAAAAGCCCATAGCTAATATCATCCTCAATGGGGAAAAACTGAGAGATTTTTCCCTGAGATCAGGAACACGACAGGGATGTCCACTCTCACTGCTGTTGTTTAACATAGTGTTGGAAGTTCTAGCATCAGCAATCAGACAACAAAAGGAAATCAAAGGCATCAAAATTGGCAAAGATGAAGTCAAGCTTTCGCTTTTTGCAGATGACATGATATTATACATGGAAAATCTGATAGACTCCACCAACAGTCTGCTAGAACTGATACATGAATTCAGCAAAGTCACAGGATACAAAATCAATGTACAGCAATCAGTTGCATTCTTATACACTAACAATGAAGCAACAGAAAGACAAATAAAGAAACTGATCCCATTCACAATTGCACCAAGAAGCATAAAATACCTAGGAATAAATCTAACCAAAAATGTACAAGATCTGTATGCTAAAAACTATAGAAAGCTTATGAAGGAAATTGAAGAAGATATAAAAAAATGGAAAAACATTCTGTGCTCATGTGTTGGAAGAGTAAATATTGTCAAAACGTCAATACTACCCAAAGCTATCTACACATTCAATGCAATCCCAATCAAAATTGCACCAGCATTCTTCTCGAAACCAGAACAAGCAATCCTAAAATTCATATGGAACCACAAAAGGCCCCAAATAGTGAAAGTAATTTTGAAGAATCACAATCCCAGACTTTAGCATCTACTACAAAGCTGTAATCATCAAGACAGCATGGTATTGGCACAAAAACAGACACATAGACCAATGGAACAGAATAGAAACCCCAGAACTAGACCCACAAAAGTATGGCCAACTCATCTTTGACAAAGCAGGAAAGAATATCCAATGGAAAAAAGACAGTCTCTTTAACAAATGGTGCTGGGAGAACTGGACAGCAACATGCAGAAGAATGAAACTAGACTACTTTCTTACACCATTCACAAAAATAAACTCAAAATGGATAAAGGACCTGAATGTGAGACAGGAAACCATCAAAACCCTAGAGGAGAAAGCAGGAAAAGACCTCTCTGACCTCAGCCATAGCAATTTCTTACTTGACACATCCCCAAAGGCAAGGGAATTAAAAGCAAAAATGAACCATTGGGACCTCATGAAGATTAGAAGCTTCTGCACAGCTTCTGCGGAGCCAAACCTCCGGCAGCGGATCTGACTCCCTCCCGCTGCCACAGGGCTCCTCCTGAAGTGGATCACCTAAGGAGAAGCGAGCTAAGCCTGCCCCTCCACCCCCCGTGCACCTTGCCTACCCACCCCAGCTAATACGCCAGATCCCCAGCAACACAAGCCTGGCAGTGTGCAAGTAGCCCAGACGGGACACGCCACCCCACAGTGAATCCCGCCCCTAGGAGAGGGGAAAAGAAGGCACACACCAGTCTGACTGTGGCCCCAGCAGTGGGCTGGGGGCAGACATCGGGTCGGACTGCGGCCCCGCCCACTAACTCCAGTTATACACCACAGCACAGGGGAAGTGCACTGCAGGTCCTCACCACGCAAGGGACTCTCCAAAATGACCAAACGGAAGAATTCCCCTCAGAAGAATCTCCAGGAAATAACAACAGCTAATGAACTGATCAAAAAGGACTTAAATAATATAACAGAAAGTGAATTTAGAATAATAGTCATAAAATTAATCGCTGGACTTGAAAACAGTATACAGGACAGCAGAGAATCTCTTGCCACAAAGATCGAGGGACTAAGGAACAGTCACGAGGAGTTGAAAAACGCTTTAAACGAATTGCAAAACAAAATGGAATCCACGATGGCTCGGCTTGAAGAGGCAGAGGAGAGAATAGGTGAACTAGAAGATAAAGTTATGGAGAAAGAGGAAGCTGAAAGAAAGAGAGATAAAAAAATCCAGGAGTATGAGGGGAAAATTAGAGAACTAAGTGATACACTAAAAAAAAATAATATACGCATAATTGGTATCCCAGAGGAGGAAGAGAGAGGGAAGGGTGCTGAAGGGGTACTTGAACAAATTATAGCTGAGAACTTCCCTGAACTGGGGAAGGAAAAAGGCATTGAAATCCAAGAGGCACAGAGAACTCCCTTCAGACGTAACTTGAATCGATCTTCTGCACAACATATCATAGTGAAACTGGCAAAATACAAGGATAAAGAGAAAATTCTGAAAGCAGCAAGGGATAAACGTGCCCTCACATATAAAGGGAGACCTATAAGACTCGTGACTGATCTCTCCTTTGAAACTTGGCAGGCCAGAAAGGCTTGGCACGATATCTACAGTGTGCTAAACAGAAAAAATATGCAGCCGAGAATCCTTTATCCAGCAAGTCTGTCATTTAGAATAGAAGGAGAGATAAAGGTCTTCCCAAACAAACAAAAACTGAAGGAATTTGTCACCACGAAACCAGCCCTACAAGAGATCCTAAGGGGGATCCTGTGAGACAAAGTACCAGAGACATCACTACAAGCATAAAACATACAGACATCACAATGACTCTAAACCCATATCTTTCTATAATAACACTGAATGTAAATGGATTAAATGCGCCAACTAAAAGACATAGGGTATCAGAATGGATAAAAAAACAAGACCCATCTATTTGCTGTCTACAAGAGACTCATTTTAGATCTGAGGACACCTTTAGATTGAGAGTGAGGGGATGGAGAACTATTTATCATGCTCCTGGAAGCCAAAAGAAAGCTGGAGTAGCCATACTTATATCAGACAAACTAGACTTTAAATTAAAGGCTGTAACAAGAGATGAAGAAGGGCATTATATAATAATCACAGGGTCTATCCACCAGGAAGAGCTAACGATTATAAATGTCTATGCGCCAAATACCCGAGCCCCCAGATATATAAAACAATTACTCATAAACATAAGCAACCTTATTGATAAGAATGTGGTCATTGCAGGGGACTTTAACACCCCACTTACAGAAATGGATAGATCATCTAGACACGCAGTCAATAAAGAAACAAGGGCCCTGAATGATACATTGGATTAGATGGACTTGACAGATATATTTAGAACTCTGCATCCCAAAGCAACAGAATATACTTTCTTCTCGAGTGCACATGGAACATTCTCCAAGATAGATCATATACTGGGTCACAAAACAGCCCTTCATAAGTTTACAAGAATTGAAATTATACCATGCATACTTTCAGACCACAATACTATGAAGCTTGAAATCAACCACAGGAAAAAGTCTGGAAAACCTCCAAAAGCATGGAGGTTAAAGAACACCCTACTAACGAATGAGTGGGTCAACCAGGCAATTAGAGAAGAAATTAAAACATATATGGAAACAAACGAAAATGAAAACACAACAATCCAAACGCTTTGGGATGCAGCGAAGGCAGTCCTGAGAGGAAAATACATAGCAATCCAGGCCTATCTCAACAAACAAGAAAAATCCCAAATACAAAACCTAACAGCACACCTAAAGGAAATAGAAGCAGAACAGCAAAGGCAGCCTAAACCCAGCAGAAGAAGAGAAATAATAAAGATCAGAGCAGAAATAAACAATATAGAATCTAAAAAAACTGTAGAGCAGATCAACGAAACCAAGAGTTGGTTTTTTGAAAAAATAAACAAAATTGACAAACCTCTAGCCAGGCTTCTCAAAAAGAAAAGGGAGATGACCCAAATAGATAAAATCATGAATGAAAATGGAATGATTACAACCAATCCCTCAGAGATACAAACAATTATCAGGGAATACTATGAAAAATTATATGCCAGCAAATTGGACAACCTGGAAGAAATGGACAAATTTCTAAACACCCACACTCTTCCAAAACTCAATCAGGAGGAAATAGAAAGCTTGAACAGACCCATAACCAGCGAAGAAATTGAATCGGTTATCAAAAATCTCCCAACAAATAAGAGTCCAGGACCAGATGGCTTCCCAGGGGAGTTCTACCAGACGTTTAAAGCAGAGATAATACCTATCCTTCTCAAGCTATTCCAAGAAATAGAAAGGGAAGGAAAACTTCCAGATTCATTCTATGAAGCCAGTATTACTTTGATTCCTAAACCAGACAGAGACCCAGTAAAAAAAGAGAACTACAGGCCAATATCCCTGATGAATATGGATGCAAAAATTCTTAATAAGATACTAGCAAATCGAATTCAACAGCATATAAAAAGAATTATTCACCATGATCAAGTGGGATTCATTCCTGGGATGCAGGGCTGGTTCAACATTCGCAAATCGATCAACGTGATACATCACATTAACAAAAAAAAAGAGAAGAACCATATGATCCTGTCAATCGATGCAGAAAAGGCCTTTGACAAAATCCAGCACCCTTTCTTAATAAAAACCCTTGAGAAAGTCGGGATAGAAGGAACATACTTAAAGATCATAAAGGCCATTTATGAAAAGCCCACAGCTAACATCATCCTCAACGGGGAAAAACTGAGAGCTTTTTCCCTGAGATCAGGAACACGACAGGGATGCCCACTGTCACCGCTGCTGTTTAATATAGTGCTGGAAGTTCTAGCATCAGCAATCAGACAACAAAAGGAAATCAAAGGCATCAAAATTGGCAAAGATGAAGTCAAGCTTTCGCTTTTTGCAGATGACATGATATTATACATGGAAAATCCGATAGACTCCACCAAAAGTCTACTAGAACTGATACATGAATTCAGCAAAGTTGCAGGATACAAAATCAATGTGCAGAAATCAGTTGCATTCTTATACACTAACAATGAAGCAACAGAAAGACAAATGAAGAAACTGATCCCATTCACAATTGCACCAAGAAGCATAAAATACCTAGGAATAAATCTAACCAAAGATGTAAAAGATCTGTATGCTGAAAACTATAGAAAGCTTATGCAGGTAATTGAAGAAGATATAAAGAAATGGAAAGACATTCCCTGCTCATGGATTGGAAGAATAAATATTGTCAAAATGTCAACACTACCCAAAGCTATCTACACATTCAATGCAATCCCAATCAAAATTGCACCAGCATTCTTCTCGAAACTAGAACAAGCAATCCTAAAATTCATATGGAACCACAAAAGGCCCCGAATAGCCAAAGTAATTTTGAAGAAGAAGACCAAAGCAGGAGGCATCATAATCCCAGACTTTAGCCTCTACTACAAAGCTGTCATCATCAAGACAGCATGGTATTGGCATAAAAACAGACACATAGACCAATGGAATAGAATAGAAACCCCAGAACTAGACCCACAAACGTATGGCCAACTCATCTTTGACAAAGCAGGAAAGAACATCCAATGGAAAAAAGACAGTCTCTTTAACAAATGGTGCTGGGAGAACTGGACAGCAACATGCAGAAGATTGAAACTAGACCACTTTCTCACACCATTCACAAAAATAAACTCAAAATGGATAAAGGACCTGAATGTGAGACAGGAAACCATCAAAACCTTAGAGGAGAAAGCAGGAAAGGACCTCTCTGACCTCAGCTGTAGCAATCTCTTACTCGGCACATCCCCAAAGGCAAGGGAATTAAAAGCAAAAGTGAATTACTGGGACCTTATGAAGATAAAAAGCTTCTGCACAGCAAAGGAAACAACCAACAAAACTAAAAGGCAACCAACGGAATGGGAAAAGATATTTGCAAATGACACATCGGACAAAGGGCTAGTATCCAAAATCTATAAAGAGCTCATCAAACTCCACACCCGAAAAACAAATAACCCAGTGAAGAAATGGGCAGAAAACATGAATAGACACTTCTCTAAAGAAGACATCCGGATGGCCAACAGGCACATGAAAAGATGTTCAACGTCGCTCCTTATCAGGGAAATACAAATCAAAACCACACTCAGATACCACCTCACGCCAGTCAGAGTGGCCAAAATGAAGAAATCAGGAGACTATAGATGCTGGAGAGGATGTGGAGAAACAGGAACCCTCTTGCACTGTTGGTGGGAATGCAAATTGGTGCAGCCGCTCTGGAAAGCAGTGTGGAGGTTCCTCAGAAAATTAAAAATAGACCTACCCTATGACCCAGCAATAGCACTGCTAGGAATTTATCCAAGGGATACAGGAGTACTGATGCATAGGGGCACCTGTACCCCAATGTTTATAGCGGCACTCTCAACAATAGCCAAATTATGGAAAGAGCCTAAATGTCCATCAACTGATGAATGGATAAAGAAATTGTGGTTTATATACACAATGGAATACTACGTGGCAATGAGAAAAAATGAAATATGGCCTTTTGTAGCAACATGGATGGAACTGGAGAGTGTGATGCTAAGTGAAATAAGCCATACAGAGAAAGACAGATACCATATGGTTTCACTCTTATGTGGATCCTGAGAAGAGAAACATAACAGAAACCCATGGGGGAGGGGAAGGAAAAAAAAAAAAAAAAAAAAAAGAGGTTAGAGTGGGAGAGAGCCAAAGCATTAGAGACTGTTAAAAACTGAGAACAAACTGAGGGTTGATGGGGGGTGGGAGGGAGGGCAGGGTGGGTGATGGGTATTGAGGAGGGCACCTTTTGGGATGAGCACTGGGTGTTGTATGGAAACCAATTTGACAGTAAATTTCATATATTAAAAAAAAAAAAAAAAAAAAGAAGCTTCTGCACAGCAAAGGAAACAATCAACAAAACTAAAAGGCAACCAACGGAATGGGAAAAGATATTTGCAAATGACGTATCAGACAAAGGGCTAGTATCCACAATCTATAAAGAGCTCACCAAACTCCACACCCAAAAAACAAATAATCCAGTAAAGAAATGGGCAGAAAACATGAATAGACCCTTTCTAAAGAAGGCATCCAGATGGCCAACAGGCTCATGAAAAGATGCTCAACGTCGCTCCTCATCAGGGAAATACAAATCAAAACCACACTCAGATATCACCTGACGCCAGTCAGAGTGGCCAAAATGAACAAATCAGGAGACTATAGATGCTGGTGAGGATGTGGAGAAACGGGAACCCTCTTGCACTGTTGGTGAGAATGCAAACTGGTGCAGCCACTCTGGAAAACAGTGTGGAGGTTCCTCAAAAAATTAAAAATAGACCTACCCTATGACCCAGCAGTAGCACTGCTAGGAATTTATCCAAGGGATACAGGAGTACTGATGCATAGGGGCACTTGTACCCCAATGTTTATAGCAGCACTCTCAATAATAGCCAAATTGTGGAAAAAGCCTAAATGTCCATCAACTGATGAATGGATAAAGAAATTGTGGTTTATATACACAATGGAGTACTATGTGGCAATGAGAAAGAATGAAATATGGCCCTTTGTAGGAATGTGGATGGAACTGGAGAGTGTGATGCTAAGTGAAATAAGCCATACAGAGAAAGACAGATACCATATGTTTTCACTCTTATGTGGATCCTGAGAAACTTAACAGAAACCCATGGGGGAGGGGAAGGAAAAAAAAAAAGAGGTTAGAGTGGGAGAGAGCCAAAGCATAAGAGACTCTTAAAAACTGAGCACAAACTGAGGGTTGATGGGGGGGGGGGGGGGGGCGGGGACGGAGGCAAGGGTAGGTGATGGGCATTGAAGAAGGCATCTTTTGGTGTTGTATGGAAACCAATTTGACAATATATTTCATATATTAAAAAAAATAAGGTTTATTTATTTTTGAGAAAGAGAGAGAGTGTGTGTGAGTAGAGGAGGGGCAGAGATAGAGGGAGACACAGAATCTGAAGCAGGCTCCAGGCTCTGAGCTGTCAGCACAGAGTCTGATGCGGGGCTCGAACTCACAAGCCTTGAGATATGACCTGAGCTGAAGCTGGATGATCAACAGACTGAGCCACCCAGGTGCCCCAAAACATGGAACATTTTAAATCCAATCTTCCTTGCTTTTACATCCTTATTAGTAGCTTATGTATCAGTTAGGTACGTATTGGCTACTTAACCAATAACCACAATTATTTATTGTTTTCAACAGTAAAAAATCATTTTCACTCAAATGTCTGGATCAGGTGGGTATGACTGAGCTGGGCTGGGCTTGGCTAGACTAAACTTTGGGTCCAAGCTATGCATTAGCCAGATCTTCCTCAGATGTCTCTCATCTTCCTCAAACATGGAGGTATGCTCTGTAACACAGTCTTCACGTTGCAAAAAGCAGGAAAGCAAGAGCAAGAACAACAAAGATGCACATTTCAAGACTTTTCTTGTATTACATATGTTAGCGTTCCATTGACCAAGGCAAGTTACAGGTTGAAGCCCAACATCAATGAGGTGCAGAAATATATTCCTCCCAGGCAGGTGAAATGTAGAGTGAGGGAGTATTTGCTGAACAATAATCCCATCTAACACATCAAATTATTTTAGTTCTTCTTTGCATTGAGATGTCCCCCAAATCAGTATTTTCATAACATTTAGTATAATTTGATTTGCCTATATCTTCCCCTATTTCTTGGCTCCAAATGACTACTTGAATTTTTTTTCCTTTTTACTCAGTTCAACTTCTCTCTTATTCCATAGTTCTTTCAGCAAATGTTCTTGAGTAGTAAACTTTCATTGTCTTTGTTTAGAGATGTGTTTTGAATGATAATTTAGCTAACTGTTGAGCAGAATTCCTGGAACTTGGGTTCAACAATTAAGTATTGAGTATTTTACAGCATTAAAATATAACTTGGATTCAACAGCCATGCCAAATATTTTGTATGAAACTTAAAATGTGATTGGAAATGAATGGACCTTAAAACATGGAATGAGCACATCTAGGTGTGCTTAGGCAAATAAGAGGACTTAGAGCTGTCAAATATCCCTGAACCTCCCTCGGCAGCAGAAGCAGTCTCTATTGTCTGTGAAGACAACCATTTCTTTGCTTGAGGATCCTGTCATAACCTCATTAGCAGTCTATTCTCAACACCTCCAATAGTCTTCATTGCCTCCAGACCTATAACCACAGTCAAATCCAAGCATGCTTTGGGAAAAAGTACAAAATCTGACCACACCTAGTGAACTGTGAGATCTTGCTAATTTGTGTTGACAAATTTCTGAGGAATATGAATTCTAACAATGTTTAGTCAAGTGGGATGGATTAACATTGGCTCAGACCAAAGTTATCAACATGATGTACTTGTCAGAAACTCCGAGTGATGTATAAGCTCTGATAGCTGAATCTAAAAGTTAGCTTGTTTGCTTAAATGAAACCTGGACTCAGTGATGGATTATGGCAGAGGGTAAGATGCCAAAATTTCCCTTGCATAATGTAGAGAAAACAATCCAGAAACATGGGAATGTCAGCATGTATACATCTTATGTATCTGGCACATCCACCTTGCTATCAGGTCCATCAGAAGGACCCAGAGTGCACTTTCTTCTTTAAGACATTGAGCAATGCATGAGAAGAGGCCACTAACATCTTTGAATAGCAGCACTCTCATGAACTGTAAAATCTGACCTATGTAGGCCAGGGAAGATAGTGAGAAACGCACTTTCTGATTTCAAAGGGTATGATGGGATCTTGAAGTGCCAGAGCTAAGTAGGTAAGATTACCTGGTAGACAGCAGAGATACAGATTAGCTATATCTCTTATTTGCAATATGTATTCTATTCGGAGAGTTTTCTTAAAGAAGACAGTGTTCTCCATGACCCCCCCCATACACATTCATACACACACATAGATGTGCACAAAAAAATCTGACTCTAGTTCTTAAGATGACATTCTTGCCACTATTATGAATGTGAAAAACACTTTGAGTGAAATATCAGGACAATTTAGTGACTTGTAATAGGATCTTAAGTAGAATCCCTTTATGTTGCCCCAGAACTGGTTACTAAGATCCACAGTTCAGAAAAAGAAGCCTCAAGTAACTTCACCCCTCTCCTACTATAATCTCAGCTGCAATCTGTCCTATTGTCCATATAAAGAGAAAATACAGGAAGAGAGAGTGCTGTGGCTTTTATTTACCTTCCCACCCCCACCTCCACCCCATAGGCAGAAGAAGACAATGTGATGGGAGGGAGGGGTGCTTCCCTTCCCAAAGACCAATAAGAGAAGAACTCCAAGAAAATCACTCATAAACAATTGAAAGTACCTGCCAGATTTGGAGAGTGGTATCCCATCCAGTTCAGCTGATGCATTTGTTGTTTTGTTGAAACTATCAGAGCCAAGAAAAATATAATTGGAAAATGACCACCAGACAAAGACAGGAAGGTAATGTGGCAGCCAGCAATTCTACCATTTATCATTGCAGGGCTGCCTAAATTTCCTAGGGTCCAAGAAACACAGATGTAGGGTTTGCTCCATCTTGCTAATATGTAAGACGAGAAAGCTTACTGAGAAAGGGGAAGATCAGCATAGAGTAGCCATGGAGAATAATCACAGGGGCTTAAACGTTCTGGAAAAGGAAAATCTGACCAATATTGGTACAGGGAGCTCCAGGAAATGGAATCTTCTCCAAATGTCATTAAGAATAGTAGAGTTTTGACAACTCATAGAAAGCAGTAATTTAAAAATATACAATAAAACCTTTTTTTGTGTTTGGGTGCTATGGAGTTCAAAAGATTCAACAAATAGTTTACAGATCCATAGATTTATAAAGGAAAAGGATGAGCCTGAAAAAGGATGATCCAAAGAAGAAATAACAAAGAGTCCGAGGTTTCAACTTTGGGTGACTTGGAAAATGATGATTTTCCTGAGCAAGGAAAGGGAAAAAGAGGATAAGTTGGAGGATGCTGGAATAACTGGTGGGTTGGACATTTGAGTTCCACAGAGTGCTGGGAATTCCAAATGGAAATATCCAGGAGGTAACTGGAAGTGCGTGAAGGAAGGTAAAAAGGAGGTCAAGGAGTACAGACATGGCAGTGATTCGGAAAGGGATGATCACCAAATATATGAAAAGGAATACATTTTCCATAGTAGGTGTTTATTAAGGGCATACATACATCTCTCTAAATCATAATGCAGGGTTCCTTTTGTCTACTACAGGTCACAAACAGAAAATTTAAATATTTCAATATTGCATAATGTAATGATGGAAAAATCAAAACACAGAGTGGACTGCACCTTTTAACTATTCTTATTACTTCATTGATGAAACCCTAAGCTCTCATATTTGATGATAGCTGTTATATTTATAATAAAATCCCTTCTATTTTTTTTATGAAAAGGACATTTTTTTTTTCAAGAAAGCCAAACTTTGTTGAAAGATCCTGTCACTTAATAACTCCAGCTTTGCTATTTAAACAGCCTGGATTTGTCCTTAATGACCAGACAAGTGTCTGTCACTGTAAAATGAGGCAAGTCAAACTTTTAACTTTTGCAAAGTTACAGTTAACTTTCTGAGAACCATTCTTCACAGGAATGAGGGAGCAAAAGGATCAGGGCCTAATTTCCTAGATATATAATCTTTCTCAACCAAAAATATATGCTTTATTTATTTTTTCTATTAATTTGTCTATTATCACTTGAGCTTCATTCATAAAAACTAAACAATTAGACTGTTTGTTTGAAACAGGAGAGATGTGTGAATCTGGATGTTCATGGTGTTTAATAAAGCATACCCTAATATGAATAAAGAAAAAGAAAACTTCTATTCTGAAAGCAAGGGTGTTTTCCCCCCGTGGCACTTTATGACACTTGGCAGCTCATTATCACACTTCACAGAGTCTCGTGTCAGCATGTCAGATTTCTCTAAATTTTGACAGAATTAAAGTAGTGCCGTTTGATATAATTGATATTGTACAGTTAATCAGGCAGTGGCTCCATAACAGAGTAACATTCTCAAAAGGCTTAATTACTGAACTGTGAAGATTTACTGCCATCTGGAAGTTCCTTCCAAAGTTCTGTTCCTGAATTTTATGTAGGGTTCACAAAAATAACTTGGTCCATTTAGAAATCATGCCCTCGATTTGAAGATTAAAATTGTTATTTTTAGAATCTCATTTGGCCTAGAGATCATAGAAACCTTATGAAAAATAAGGGAGCAATGGCAAACGAGAATGAAGGAAATAAAAGTGGAAACTCTGGAAATTATTTTCTTTATGTCATGTTTAAAAGTACAGACTCTGGAGCCAGATGGCTAGATTTCAAACTCCAGTCCCACCACTTACTACTAAGCATGTGACCTTGGGCAAGGTATTTGAACTCTTTTGTGCCTCAGGTTATTAGTCTGTAAAATGAGGATAGTAAATAACACTTACATTATAGGGTTAGAGTAAGGACGAAATGTAATAATGTTTGAAACGTGCTTGGAATTATTCCTGTTGTGTTGTAAGAGCAACATAAGTGCTTGCTGTTATTGTTATTATTAAGATTTTAAAATTACTTTGTCCTCAGGATTGTTCTCATCCTAAGACACAAATACACCATTTGAAAGATTCTTCTAGCTAGTAAACTTCCCATGTGTAAAAAGTTATAAGTTAAACATAAAGTAGCACCATCACTTCTCAGGAATCCGATAGCCAGGATCCTTGCTTTTGAGTAAAAGGTTGAACTAGATTTTCTCAATTTCATCCTGGCCTAAAAATCTATGATTCTGTAATACCAATTACAACAAGTGCTATGGACTGAACTGTGCCCCACCGAAATGTATATTGAAGCTATAACCCCCAGTGTGATAGTATTTGGAGATGAGGCCTTTGAGAGGCAATTAGGTTTAGATGAGGTCATGAGGATGGGGCCCTCATAAGGAAATTAGTGCTGTTATAGAAGACACCAGAGAGCTTGCTTTCTCTGTCTCTTCACCATTTGAGGACACAATGAGAAGGAAGCCACCTGCAAGCCAGGAAGAGAGTCCTTGCTAAGGGACTAATTGAATGGCACCTTGGTCTTGGACCTCTGTGAGAAATAAATTCCTACTGTTTAAGGAGACTGATACAACTGATAAGGTAACTGGTAAGAAATGTCAGAAAAGGAGGCTTTTGTCCAGAAGAAACATTAATTCATCATTCTTTATCTTGCTGATGCAGAAGAAGATGCTATGAAGGAGAATAAGAACAAGAATGAAAAGGAGCAGAAGATAGAGAAGGAGGAGAATTATTGTTGTTGTGGGAATTCTCCATTAGTAGGAAGTTGGAAATAATTTCTGAAGAGAAAGTGAGGTCTCCTGTAGCCTGTGTAGAAGGCCAAAAGGATATAGCAAGATAAATAGGAAAAAATAAATGATAAAGAAGTACATTAGTCATTCCCAAGAATGAGAAAATTATTGATTTAGACAAAACAGAATTGATTTTATAAAACCAGGTCATACATTGCTGATATAACCAGATTTTTCAACTTCATATTTATTGTGAATATTTTTATATCTCCATATATCTTTCTATTATTGTGATTTTTGTTAGGGATCCATAGTGTTTCACTGAATGGACCTAACACAGTTTATTGAATAAATCCTGAATAGATAGGAATTTATCAATTGCTTTCCTTTGTTTAATGATATGATAAACATTCTTATGACTCTAGTATTGGACACCTCTTAAGCACTTCTTCAGATTCTTTAATTCTTACCTGGTTTTATCAGGTGACAACTATACAGTAAAATATCTGACTGGTTTCACATGGATGCAAACAGAGAACATCATTTCTCAGGTACCTGTGATCAGCCTCTCATCTCTCAATTTTCCATTGAGTCCAAGGCATGGGATTCCAAGAAACCTCCTGGTGCCCATACCTCATGGGATGAAATTCTGATCAATAGGAGTGAACCTGGTGGATGTATGCTCATCGCCTTTCTATCCCAGGATAGGAAGACCTGATAACAATTTTATAAGGTTTCTCAGTCCTACAGGAGTTAGCTACCAACTGTCCATAGCGATTTTCCTCTTTATCTTCTTTGCTTCCCTTGTGCAAACTTCGCCAAATAAAGCATGTATACTAAGCGTTTGTTTTAGGTTATGCTCTCTGGGGAAAACAAATCAAGAAAGATGATATTAGAAATGAACTTAGAATCATATCATCACAGTAAGATTTTGGAGCTGGATTCTTCAATAGTCAGATACTAATGAGGACTCCCCTCTTCCCCGCCACACACAGTCACAGATGACATCACAATTACTAAGGCTTTCTCCTTTTGTAGATTGAGATGAGGTGTAGGTAGAAGGTGAGACATCTCAATGGTATGGAGGCAATTATAGCTACAGTTATAAGGATTGTGGTATAAGTCATCTTTTGTTCAATGTATTAGAAATCTTAAAAAATAAAAGAAAATGAAGTCTCATAATAGCCAATTGTCAACTCTAACAAACTGAAAGTCAGAGATTCACTACGGAAGCTCTGAAGGAGAATCTCATCTCCTCCAGCTACTGTGCCCACTTAGCTGAAAATCAGGCTTAGGATACAAGTTTAAGAGTGGCAAAGTTTAAATGAAATTATGAGGCAGCATCTGGACAGAACTTCTATATCAGAATTGGGGCCCTGATAGGGAAAGTGTTGGAGTTGAGAACTGAAATGAGAACATTTGGATGGTCTCACATTCTCAACCTGATATTTTGCAGAGGCAGCACCTTTGTCAGAAGAGAGGATTCTTCCATTGTGTGGAGAACCTGCAATGACCTCATCTGAGTCTCGTGCCTTGCAAGATGATGCAAGACCTGCCACTGAAATGTTTTACTGTCTCCAAGTCAGTAACCAGGGTCAAATCACGGAGTGACTACCATGTATACTTCCTGCTCTTAGGAGAAATTGTAGGACCTGGATAATATGTATTAGCAGGATTCAGGAGAACACGTAGGAATGGCTCTTCAGCATGAATAATGAAGGTTTTAGAATAAAAATATAGATTGCAGAACATTTTTTGACATAGGAGTAGTATCCATAACCATAATTCATATCCATAATTCAGGATTCAATGTCTTGTCAGGAATGTCTGGAACTGGTGCTAATACTCTCATGGGATGGTTTCTTGCAACTTGCACTAAAGCAAACAAGATGATGGTAGATGTGAGAACTTGCTTGCAAGGCTATTAAGAAAGTGGCTAAAAATTTCATGGAGATGGCAAGGAAAATGGATTTATTATGTGAATCCAGAGAACGCATGTGGTAGATTACATTTCCCCCAAATGGCCACATCATTATGTCCCACCCCACATATTATTCTAGGAACCTGCCACTCTTCCATCAAGAGGTGGTAGTTTGGATCTAGGCAGCTTTGTGACCATTTCAGTGAATAGAATGCAGTAAAATGACATTACAAGATTTCTGAGATTATGTTCCTAGTTGTTATACTATAAATAACATCACTAATTGGATCTGGTGAGGAGCTGGTTCCCCAGAAAGACCCATGGTTGTCAAAGGTTGAACAATACAATCCACAAAACTTCAGGAGTCTGTCACATCTATAAAGTTTGTAGGGGCCCACTGATTTGAGAGCATGTTACAGTATCCTCTTTAAGTAAAGACATAAGCATGTGAACCAGACACCCTATGTGAACCACTCTGTTTCACCAATACCTCTATATCATTTCAAACCTGTGACTTCAAGGGGGTAGAGGGTCTTCTCTAAACACAAACAGTTGCAAAAATGAAAGTAATTGGACTGCTTCACAGATGGGTCAGCACAGTATTGTGATGGACTGACACTGTGGGTACCTGGGTGGCTCAGCCAGTTAAGCGTTGACTCTTCATTTTGGCTCAGGTCATGATCCCAGGGTCACAGGGTCAAGCCCCACATCTTGCTTGGGACTCTCTCTTCCCTGGCACACGTTCTCATTCTCTCTGTCTCTAAAATAATTTTTTAAAATGCGCTGACACTGCATTGTACCATCACTCAGGATGACTTAAGTGACACTAGTGAAGGGAAATTCTCCCAAAGGGAAGGTGGTGAGCAGTGCATTTACTTCAATTCAAATAGAAAAAAAAAAAAAAAAGATATATAGAAAGCCTTAGGCAGTGGCAATGGCTAGGTTGGTTTTTTAGTGATCTAAAAACAAGTTCAGAAAATTAATGAGAAGTGGGGCAGCTGGGTGACTCAGTTGGTTAAGCTTCCAACTTTGGCTTCAGTCATGATCTCACAGTTCATGAGTTTGGGTCCCACGCTGGACTCTGTGCTGACAGCTCAGAGCCTGGAACCTGCTTCAGATTCTGGGTCTCCCTCTTTCTCTGCCCTTCCCCTGCTTGTGCTCTTTCTCTCTCACTTTCAAAAATAAATAAACATTAAAAAAAAGAAAGTTAATAAGAAGTAAATCTGTTAAAAAGGTATATGCAGTGGACACAAAGAATGAAGATTTGTATTCAATATCAGTGCCCGCTAGAGCACATCCACCACAAAGAATACTCTGTGGATGTCAACTTCCTTCTCTCCTTCACTGTACTAGCTCTAGGAGAGCAGTGGCTATCATGGCAGGGTTAGAGACTAGGCCTCTCTGTCAATACTGTGCTGCTGAATAACTAACCTGTGGGCAGAAGAGATCAACACATGATCTAGCATCATTCCTTGAGGAGATAAGCCAGCCAGCTTATGGCGGGTTGATTACATTGGATCCATTTCCACTCTGAGGGCCAAGAGCTGGCTGTGGGAGAGGGAAATCTTGAACTGGTGATGAAGAATGGAAGTGATACATAGCAATTACATCTGTGGACTAGCAGTGTTAGTGGAAGTTGTGAAGTGTTTTGTTTTGGTTTTATTTACTTTGCTTGCTTGTTCTTCACTCATATTAAGTCTGTCTACAAACTGTGACTGTCATCGCCTTGAAAAAGGTTGTGGCAAATTTGACTTGTACATTTTGTCTTTCAGAGAAGAAGTGAAGACAACTTATTCTCACAAAAAAAGAAGACCAATGTCATAGTAGGGGAGATGAAGGACATAGTAATGGAGGACACGAACAGATCTATGTTGCAAGGGATGGATTTTGTTGAATATATCCTATGCACCACAACATATCCTCTCACCCTCATTCTCCAGGCAATTCAAGGGCATTGATAAGCTTCAGCTAAGTGCAACCTGACAGCACCTCACCTCAGGCACAGGGGGAGTGATCCTCAAGCTGGACTTGAGACACTAGGATGGGGATGGATAAACATTAGCTGTTTGTGTACAACCTGGAAATGTGGTAGCGCTAACTCCCTGTGAGGTGAACTTTAACCCAGTGAGAGACAGGAGCAAGTATATAAATGCTGCCCCTTTTCCTCTCAGATAGAAAGCCTGAGATACATTTTATATGGCTTCCCAGATACCCTTGCAATATCAAGCAACCTCTTGCCCATAATGGTGAGAATCAGTATTGCATCCTTAAGCCCGCTTTCCTTCCTTCCTTCTCTTGCTCCCCTGCCTTCATTCCTGCTCCTTGGGATAACACTGAAATAAAGGACTCATCCATACAACTTTGTTTCAGGGTCTGTGTTTGGAGGACACAGGCAAAGACACTAAATTTCTTCATATATTTATGTTTCCTTAAGATAAATTCCTATATCTGGAATTGCTGAGTCAAAGCACATTTTTAAGACTTAAATGCATATTGCCAAAATTGCTCTTCAGAAAGATTTTACAATTCATTCTCATGCATTCTTATTGCCATGAGGTATATATGAAAGTGGCCATTTCCCCATGTACTCATTAATAATTGGCATTGTTTTTTATTATTCTGTAATTCAATATGTAAAAATGATATATATTTGTTTTAATTTTTATTTTTCTATATAAGAATAAATTTCTACTTTATTCAATAAGCATATGATTATTGTCCACTTGTTTATATTTAGAAAAGTTTATATGCTTTGAGAGTGTTTTATCATTTTTTAATGCAATTTCAAGAGATCTTTATTCACTAAAGTTATGAATAAATCCGTTATCTTTCTTATTTGGTGAATGTGTTTTTTCCAGTTTATTGTTTGTCTTTGGTTTTCCTTATGATGCTTTTGGATCCACACTTATTGTTGTTTGTTTGGAGGTTGGTTCCATTGCTCTGGTTCCTATTGTATCAAAATTATTTTGTTTTATTATGATAGTTTTTAGTGTTTTAATATCTTATAATGTCAACTTCCTATTTTCTTTATTCATTTTTAAAAACTTTCTTGGCTATTCTTATACAGTAATTCTTTCTAAAATCCCACTTATAATGTTAAATTGAGCAAACGATTCCGGATATCTGAATTAGGTTTTCACATAACTTTCATTTTGCCTTATTTCCACTGTGAATTATATTTACAAATTGAAAAAGTATTTAATGTCTTGAATAAACTCTACATGGTCTTTTTCTTTTCTTTTTTTTCTTTTACTTGACAGAAAGAGAGTATGAGTGGGGGAAGGGGGCAGAGAGAGACAGAGAATCTTCAGCAGGCTCCACACTCAGCACGGAGCTCAACATGGGGTTTGATTCAGGGCTCAATCCCATGATCCTGGGATCATTACCTGAGCCAAAATCAAGAGTCAGATGCTTAACCAACTGAGCCACCCAGGCACCCCTATATGGTTTCTTTCTATTCCCACTACTGCTACATTAGTTTGGACCCTTATCATTTTTGTATCTCTTTTATTACAATGGCCTCCCCAAAAGACTCAATACCTTACAATCTTGTCTCCTCTCCAAAGCCATAGGGTTTTCTTCAAAGGATCAAATCTGATGAGTTTCTTGGTTCTCCACACCCTTCAGTATGAACCCCATTAGACATAATGTATAAGACTCTTCATAAGCTAGACTTTGGATTTGTCTCCTACCCCATCCCTCACCATTTTCTTTCCCTTCTCCCATCCCAACCTAAAGTGGGCCTCTATAGTTCTTTAGTTGTTCCCAGAATGGCCAATACACTCTGCCCTTGGTGCCGCTGCCCAGGTTGCAGTCCACAAAAGTATCTCATCCTTCTACTGGTTATCTGCCTATCTAATGTCTATTCATGATACTTGGCTCAGCTTTCATCCTCTCTAAGATGCCTTTCCTGATCCAATTTTGAATTTGTTTTCTTTCCTATGTATTTCCACCACATGTCATACATGCTGCTAGCTGTTTTTTTTTTTTTCTAATGTTTATTTATTTTTGAGAGAAAGAGTTAGAGCATGAGCAGGGGAAGGGCAGAGAGAGAGGGAGACACAGAATCTAAAGCAGGCTCCAGGATCTGAGCTGTCAGCACAGAGCCTGATGTGGGGCTCAAACTCATGAGCTGTGAGATCATGACCTGAGCCAAAGTCAGAGACTTAACTGACTGAGCCACCCAAGCACCCCAGATACTGCTAGCTTTACAATGTTTTTAGCTTTACAATGTTTATATTGCATAGTCATTGCTGTTAAATCTTTGGAGTCAAGGATGATGCTTAGAGTCCAGCACAGCGTCTGACAAATAAAACTCAGTTAACATATGATGGTTGATAGAATGAATAACTCTCAGTTTTCATATCTTAAAGATGAGAATGCTATTTCAACCAACAATATGATACAATAGTAAAATTAAATAAACATATGAGAGGAGTTTGAACACTGTTAATTGGTATAGAAACACAAGATGAGAATCAAAGACATAAAGTTATACACCTAAATGATCAGTGTGAGAGAGTTGTTACTTCCTAGGATAAAAAAGATAACGTAGGGGCGTCTGGGTGGCTCAGTCGGTTAAGCGGCCGACTTTGGCTCAGGTCATGATCTCACGGTCCGTGAGCTCGAGCCCCGCGTCAGGCTCTGTGCTGATAGCTCAAAGCCTGGAGCCTGTTTCAGATTCTGTGTCTCCCTCTCCCTGACCCTCCCCTGTTCATGCTTTGTCTCTCTCTGTCTCAAAAATAAACGTTAAAAAAAAAATTTAAAAAAAAAAGATAACGTAATCATTTACATATTTTGTTTAAAATCCATTGATACTCAGGGTGCCTGGATAGCTGAGTCAGTTGAGTGTCAGACTTCAGCTCAGGTCATGATCCCAGGGTTTGTGGGTTCAAGCCCCACATTGGGCCCTGTGCTGACAGCTCAGAGCCTGGAGCCTGCTTCCAATTCTCTGTCTCCCTCTCTCTGCCCCCCTCCCCCCCCACCGACACACTTGTGCTCTGTCTCTCTCTGTCTTTCAAAAATAAATGAATGTTTAAAAAAATTAAAATCCATTGATTCACAGGAATAATTTTGAGTTTATAAATATTTCATTTTGGATTTTTTCCATTACTACTTAAAAATGTGCTTAAGATACAAAATCATCATTATTTCCACCCAACCTTTATATTTTCTGACATTCTCAAGTTTAGAAACTTTCCTTTGTTAAAAGGTTATATTTTGCCTTTTTTTTTTTTTTTACAAATCATTTTTATCAATTACTTCAAAAGAATAAATCATATAAATATATATATATTTTACAATCTGGAAACTGCAGATATTTATATTCGTTTGGGAATGCTTTCAAAGGGCAAGTACACATTCTGAATAACAAGTTAGATAGTAAATGAGTATAGCAAAAGTTGGAACTCCTGATCATAAATGTCTACATTGCTGACATTCTTACCACATGAAAAAAGGAGTATGGTGTGGAAAGTTTTTTAAGCTACCTGTTAAAAAGAAGCATATACACGGATTGAGAAACTGTGATCTCCTTAAACCTTTTAAAAATTAGAGATAAGTTTTTACAGTAGCAAATGTACCAAGCTGATTTATAGAAGCTATTCCATTTTACTGAAGGTTTCAAATATTTTTCTCTGGTAATACATGTACACATTCTTGCCTTAATATAAATTTTATTTTGTAATTCCTTAACAGTTATTTAATGCAACATGGTTATGATAAGTTTATTGGGGGCAAGATTTAAGAACTAATATATAATTTAAGAAACCAGACAGTGATATGAATCCTGTGACCACTTAATGCATATTTATTGAATAAGTATCTACCTAAAATATTCAGAAAATTTTCATGAGACTTCGCTTCTGATTTCCTTCTATTATGATCTTCCAAAAATGTATACTTATTCCCATAGTGAGTCTTAACTTTTGGATTGCTTAAATTACTCTTATAGTTTTGCTTCTTTTTAAATGTCTTAATATCTTAAGCAACTGACATTTCTTTGATCTCTCTTTTGACTCTCTTTGCTAATGTTAGAGCTATGTATCATATATTTGAAGGAACAATTTTTGTCTTTCTAAAAAGTAAGACATATATAATGGAACTTTTCAGTACACTACTTGACTCAAAATGTCATGAATTAAAATGATATGTTCCTCAGGAAAAAGCAAAGCACTTCTGTTGAATATGTGTTAGGGGAAAGAATACGCAGTAGTTGTAGTCAGGAAGCTTTCAAATATTAAACTTCCCTTGCTCTTATCAATTCTCATGCCCACCCTTTTTGCTTGTTTTTATTTTTCTTTCTCACTTCCAGGATGTGTATTTCACCTTCCACAGGGTCTCTAGCCCTTATACACTTCATTCCCTATCTTGTAAATTTCCCTGTCCTTTCCTGCTGAATCCTTACCGCCAAAAAACTTCATCCAATAGGTATGAAAGCAAAACGTGACGATGGGGCTGCACATCTGCACATATCGCTTTTGCAGGAAAACAAAAAAGTGTTATAGTTGGGAGTATGATGTGTAATCAAAACCTAATAACCATCTTATTCTTGTCAATTTCTTCTTCACTACTAAATACAAAAGTCATACACATTGGTACTTAAATGGACTCATGATAAATAAAAAAAAATTTTTTTTTTCATTATTTGGCACAAGGCTTGCTGAAAGTAGTTCAGTATGCTGTTTCACTCCCATTTGAAATGCCAGCATGGAATTTTTAGCATCATGGGTATGTGTGGGATCAACACAACAGACTGAGTATTAAGTCCGTAAAAAGTGAACTTTGCATATTTTTAAATATACTTGTTAGGAAGCAAAAAAAAAAAAAAGATTTAAAAAATTTTGACAAAGTCACATAATACAGAGTATAATAAAGATTTCCAACAAAGAATTTCTAATATCATATATAATATGGACATGTTTGATCTTTTAAAATGAAATATTCCCCTTAAAAAAAGGAACTCAAAAGCTTGTTGAATAGGCGATACTTCATGTATTAGGAAAGAGAGAAATCACTCAAAACTTCCCTTAATCTTAATAGCTGGTGTTATCACTTTTGAAAATCTGATGCACATTTCTGCACATTAGGGATAGACATCAACGTAAAGAGAAACATTGTGGGGCAAACTCTTCACCTCCACCATCCAACTGTATTTCTCAAAATCTTTCTCATCAGTGTCAAGGGGCCCTTCTCTGTTATCACATTTCATCTACAGACAGAGAAAGGTTTCACAGGAAAGCTTTGAGCCTGTTTTCCCCAAATGTTTAAACCTGTACAGTCTTTAAAAGGCCTTTTTCCTATTGTCTGTGCCTCCTTAAGCAAGGGTCTTTTATCTACTTTTATTTTTTGTCAGTTAAAAAATATGTTTTCTAGATACTTTTAAAAATATATTTCAATATACTTTTAATTTCTACAATATTCGATTAAAAATAAAAAGAGCTTTCTTTTCTGATTAGCAAAATATTATATGTTCAATGTAAACAGTTCAAGCTACATATAATAATTTTTCAACATACATACTTCTATTTATATGTTTTACAAAAATGGGAACATAGTCTAACCTGCTTTTTTTTTCACTTAACATTATGTCTTAGAGATTCTTGTCCATAATCCAGGGAACTGATTATTTCTTAATGAGTGAAGAGTATTCCATTGTGTAACTGGTGTCTTAATTGGTCCATCCAGTCCCCTATTTCTTAACATCAAATTTGTTTTCTATTTTCATTCCCTGTAACAACTTACCTTCTTGTAAATTCATTTATGCCCCCCCCCAATAAAACTATTTCTTCAGGATGAAGTCTAAGAAGGGAGAAGGCATACACATTCTTTTAATATGTTGCAAATTGCCAAAGTACCCTACACAGGATTTATATCAGCCTACTTTCCCACCAACACTGTGACATACTGTTATATATTTGTATCTCCTTGTTCTTGCCAATGCCCGGTCTTAGCAATTATTTTTAATCAAATTAATGAAAAATTAGACTTTTATTATTTTCTTTGAATTCATTTTATTTCTTGTGAAATCCATGACTGTTTTCTGCCTTTCAGATAGTACTTAGAAAATACTTCCTGTTATTTTCTCACAAAGCGTTTTCTCTGTGCACATACATCCCTGGTGTCTCTTATTCTTCTCATAAGGACACTAATCATATTGGATCAGAGCCCCACCATTATGACTTTCTTATCTTAACTACATCTTTAAAAGCACTGTTTCCAAATATAGCCACATTGGGGGTTAGGCTTCAACACATGAATTTTGAGGACACAGTGAAAAGGCAGCCATCTGCAAGCCAAGGAGAGAAGCCTCAATAGAAACCAAACCTTCCTGCACCTGGATCTTGTATTTCCCCTCCAGAACTGGGAGGAACAAATTTCTGTGACTTAAGCCAGTTTGTGGTATTTTGTTACGGCAGTCTGAGCCGTCTGAGCTGACTAACATATCTCCCCACCTCAAGATTATAACATTATTGACCTAAATTTTCTTCTCATGCTTTATGATCTCATTTTTTCAATTAAAATCTGATTTTAAATGTGAAATAAGATTAGGATACATTTTGGTGTAAATGGGAGTAGGGCTTCAACTTTATACTTTTACAAATGTAAGCCATTTGTTCCAAAATATTTTTTTGGAGATGTCATTCAATGCACTGATTTGAAATGTCACCTATAGTACTTGCTAAATTCCTACTTGTGTCTGCTTCTGGACTCTTTAATCTCTTCCATTGATATGCCTGTTTCTTATGCTATTATCACACAGTATCAATTATCATCCTGTTATCACACTGTTTCAATTGTCACATCTTAGCAATAGGGTTTAATATGTCTGGTAAATTCCTAATCATCACTCTTCCTTCTCAGAATGCTTCTGCATAATCCTACATATTTAGTTTTCCAAACAAATGAGGATTATATTCTCATGTAAGGAAAGCAAAAACAAACAAACAAAACAGAGAAGGTCCCTATTTACAAATAAATTCACAGAAAATTCATACCTTTACAATATCTATCCTCCCAAAAATGATATGCAATGTCTTTCCATTCATTCTAATACCCTTTGAAGTCCTTTATTTAGTTGGTCAGTTTCTGTTTTTCTTTCTTACAGGTTGTATATATTTCTTGACATCCTTTGGGTACTAGACCTGGACTTTGCATGGGGAGATGAGATGCCCTGCTGGGTTGGTGTGAGTCTGAAATTTACCCTTCCTTCTTAAGTCTAGCTTATTTCTAAAAAACATCATTCTTGAAGAACTTTGGTAGGCTTCTGGTCAATTGTGTTCTTGAAAGCTCCATTGTTTAAAATACAGAACCAGAAATTTTGAAATGAGCGACTTCTCCCTGCATTGCTACAGCCACCTTGTCACTGATTCTCAGTAGCTGCAAACGTGACCTGAGAACAGGCCTGCAAAGCTTTGGTTGCTTAGCAACAAATGGGACTAGCTCCTCCTTTCCCCATTCTTCTAGAAATAAAGGCTTAAGCCTCAGGGCCCTGAAGGGAAACATCAGTAGTAAAGGGCCTTTCTTCCTTAATCTGCCTTTGCTTACTTCCAAAAGCCCTTGCTGCATTCCAAGCTTTGGTCACAGGATGGATTTATAAAGGGAAGTCTCATCACAAGTGGGAGAGGATCTGCACTGGAAAGTAGCTCATAGAGGCTAGGGTGCCAAGAATTCCCAGCTCTCCTCATTCTCTATCCAGGATAACATTATTCCCTGTCAGGATCCCAATTTTAACAACAAAACAAAACAAACAAAACAAAACAAACAAAACAAAACAAAACAAAACAAAACAGCTTAACAGAGGACTCTGATGTTGTCACATAGTGGTCTCAGAGCAGGAAGCAAGGGTGGCAACCACTTCCTGCAACAGAGATGTACCATATCCATACATTTTCCTGTCTGTTAGCCACAGAGAAACCCAAACCCAGGGCAAGCTTCTTTCTATGTACCTCTTCTTTTGCTGTACTTCATTTAAGGCTATAAGGAGTTACCAGTCACTCCAACACTCTTCGACTCAGCTCGTGAAATCCCCCCAATTTAAGAAATGAATCTACTCCTCTCCCAAACCTTTTTCAGTCAAGACACAGTGCAGGCCATTAGCCACCAGCCAGACCGTGGCCTTGTTGTCCTTGCTTAGGTGTCCACCTCTGATCCAACCTGCTGTAGCCAGGGACAAGCCAAAGGATGAAGAGTATGGCCTTTATCCCATGTTTGGGATAGCCCTGCACAGAGTGGATGTGACTGGGTAATAGCAGTTAACTTTTCTGTTGTTTTCTTTGTTTCAGTTTCCTCTCTTTTATACACCATAGAGACAGTTTTCAACCTAATTTGAGGGTGCATCTTTTCACTAAATGAGTTGTTTAACCCCATTTTCATTTAGACTTAATAATATTTAATAAATAAAATTTAATAATAGCAATACTTAATTTAATAATTTAAACAAAATGCAATAAATTATTTAATTTAATAAAAGCATTTGGCATTTATGGGATACTTAGTATGTGGTAGGTGCTATCACAATCTCCTTTTATATAAGTGATATATTACCATTCATTCCTCACATGTCGGTGTTCATCATAGACAGGAACACTGCAGCACAAACAGGTTAAGAAACCTAATAGGACACATCTAGTAGTCAGTGAACTAGGATTGCAACCCACAGTAACTGATGCAAAGCGAACTTCTTCTGTCACCTTAGTTTGTTTTCCATACTTTGTCTGTTTCCTTTATTTTTAATGTTTTGCTTTATTTTCTTGTCCACCTCCTGTCGCTATTTCAAACTTATCCTTTTATATGAGAGGGATGCCCTCCTTCCTCGGAAGGAACTCAGGCAATTCTCAAAAGGCCAGATCAGAGAAGCAGTGAGGAGGGCCTGGGTGCTCACTTTACATTCCAGGGATGCCAGCAGGGCCTTGGAATGTTGTTGAACTATGGTAGGAAAGCAGCTCCAAGGCCTCATCCTCAGAGTTGGCCTGCAGCCAGAGGGATCTTTGATATTAGCAAGGCTTTGCCGGAATTTCCTCTACTTCCCATAAGGTTGGGAAGAAATGGCATCTTTTTTTTCTTAATTTTTTTTATTGTTTATTTCCTTTTTGAGAGAAAGAGAGACAGAGCATGAGCAGGGGAGGGGGAGAGAGAGAGGGAGACACAGAATCTGAAGCAGGCACCAGGCTCTGAGCTGTCAGCACAAAGCCCGACGCGGGGCTCAAACCCATGAACCTGAACCAAAGTCGGATGCCCAACCAACTGAGCCACCCAGGCACCCTTGACTTTTGTTTTTTAAATGTCTATTTTTGAGAAAGAGAGAAGGCACAGGTGGGGGAGGAGTTAGAGAGAGGGGGACAGAGGATCCAAAGCTGGCTCTGCGCTGATAGCAGCAGGCCTGATGTGGGGCTCCAACTCGTGAACCTCGAGGTCATGACCTGAGCTAAAGTCAGTGCTTAACTGACTGTGCCACCCAGGTGCCCGGGCATCTTCTTTTAACTTACTTCTACATTCTACACTATTTGGGAGAAAATCTTTGACATTGGCGGTCTGTGTTTGATATTATTTCCAGAGCAAGTGTCCTCCCGCTCATTCCACGCCACCTTACCCCTATGTTTCCTTTATTTTGTACAAAAGTTACTTTTTCTGGTTGGAGATAGAATCCGTGCCCTTATGCCACCATCATTCTGGAATTGCTAGTTTCCTTTTGTTTCATCCTATTCTAGGTAATCTTTATTCAGTGATAACTATATGAGGAGCATTTTTCAGCTGCATAATACCATTAAAATATGCCTAAATATTTTAGAAATGAACCATCAGCAAAAATTTATTGTTTCTGTACACAGACTCCATCTCAGTGCCTAGAAACTAATGTTAAAGAAAAATAACAATAATGATAATAATAAATGGTAATGTTAATATTTTATATAATAAAACCATTAAGTATATGTATATATTATAAATTAATACTTATCTACCAGGAATCTAAATGTCATTATAAATGCTACATATTTATCAAAAAATCCCTTTGAGACCAGGAAAAACATTAAAAGAGCATTAACCTGCTATATGGCACAAAGTTCACCAGTTTCTCGTTTGCAGTTTGTATTCTGGGATGTAGTAACGACTTAGACTCTGGATGTCTGACAAAATTTCACCGACTCCAGTAAAAGTCAATGGAAGTTTTGCATGAGTCATATCATGTCCCTTAAGTTATTTAAACACTAAGTATGAATTTGGACTAATAGATAGAAGAGAAATTGATTAAGGTCAAGCAGTTTATAATTAATGTGTAGACCAATAAGCACTGCAGAAAGTTGAATTCCAAAAGCTATTCTAAAGTAGGACAAAATAATTTAAAAGTTAACTGGAAGAGCCTTCATTGAATTGTGCATTTTATTGAAAAAAGGCAAACAGCATGATGTAATGATGTCTTCTTTTTTTTAAATTTTTTCTAGTATCTATTTATTTTTGAGAGACAGAGAGAGACAGAGCATGAGCGGGGGAGGGGCAGAGAGAGAGGGAGACACAGAATCCAAAGCAGGCTCTAGACTCTGAGATGTAAGCACAGAGCCCGATGCGAGACTTGGAACTCACTCACCGTGAGATCATGACCTCAGCCGAAACCGGATGCCCAACCAACCGAGCCACCTAGGCCCCTCCTCTCTTAAAAGTATCATACTAGCTGAAAAATGCTCATCCTCCAGAGCATGTGGAATTGTCTGCTACAAAAATTCATTCTTGGAGTTCTACTACCACTAACGTGTATATACATATATTATACCTATATATGCATCTATATTCCATTAGTGTTTCACAAACTAGTATAAGAAAAAACTTAAGTCTTTTTGCTACAGAAATAAAGCAGCAAAAAAAGTCTAAATATAATACTACTAAACCTCAAAAACACAGAATCCTTTCTCACCACTAAAGTCCTAAAAGGAGGATGCAACATGGTCAGAATTATTTCTGGTTTTGAAAACATCAATTACGAAAACCATTAGGATTGTGTTTTTACCAGCAACTGCTTACCACATATCTGGGAATTTGGTATAATTTTCACAAATGAGGTAGCTAATGCAGTTTTATGCTATAACTTACCTCAAAATAGTACCATAGCTCTCCAGGTGCGTCCTAGGTCTTGGAGGTATTGAGTACCACACAGGAAATTATATCTAAGCTCTGCAGGGCAAAGAAAAATATCACAAGTAGATCCATGAAAGGAAACACAGGTGAAGCAGAAAAAGAGAACAAAAAGAACAGAAAGAGGAATAAAAATTTAAAAAGAGAGAAAATCATGACTTCTATTTCACTATAAATTAATGGTTCTGGTTTTAATGTGAAATATTTTTCACTGCTATTTAGTTTTACCTCATACATCTTCCGGGGGCGGGGGATCCCTTAAAAATTATGGCATATGATTGTAAGATAACCTTATGCCCTCAGTGAAAGGGTAATTAATTCAGACAGTGTTTAGCATCTACTTGTAACCCTGTGGTCCTTACATCCACCTGCTGACAAATCCAGTTCATGACTATTCAGAATATAATTTTTCCACACTGAATCATTTCCATAATAAATTACTTTTGTGGTTCTTTTATTACATCTAAAATTATTGCTTTAGTTTAAAAAATTAAGGTAAAATGGGTCTTCCTTACCATATTTTGAAAAGGCCTTTTAAAAATCTCCTTTAACCTGTCAGTCTCAACTTTAAGGACTGATCAAAACTAACCTATTGATATTTCCTATATACCAATATTGTCCTCCCCAAGAAGGTACCCAAAGCTTATATATAATTATTCAATGCAACCTGGTAATTTCTCTTGGAAACACAACTCCTGAGCCACCCACACCCCAGCAGCTATATACAGCGTGCCATCTTCTCAGTTCAACAAGAAGAAATTAAAGAATTTCAAGGTAATAAAAATAATCTTTACACGTATTGGAAAACATATTTAGAGAGTGGAATATTTCTAGCTTGTCTTTTTACAGCTGACACTGGTCTGGATAGAGTATATTTAAAAAAAAAAAAAAAAATGAAAAGGACCCAGAAAGAAGGACTACTGCTGTTTAACAAACTCCAATGTCTAAATAGCCAGACAGATAATACAGATGAATGAAGAAGGCCTGTGTAATAATATATGCATAGTCAAGTGCATAGTGGGGACTATGGCAAATTAAATGGAACAAGCTCTGTCTAAAGGAGTAGACTAATGTTCTGGTGCAGACACACACACACACACACACACACACACACACACACACATTTTTGATGCAGAGCCATTCATTAAACTTTTATTAGCACATTCCTTCTGATCAACACTCATTGCCCAATATCCTCATTCAGTCCTGTGGCTTTAGAACCATTATCTCAAACAACAGCCAACGTTACATCCCAATCCAAACTACTCATCTGAACTCCATAGTGTCCTATCCAGCTGCCTATTTGACATCTGCACTTGGGCGTGCACAAGGCATCTCAACATAGCTAATTGCTGATCTTTGATTCTCCCTTCTGAAATCCAAATACGATCTCCCCTCATTCTTTTCCATCTCAGTGAATGGCTCCAGCATGCATAGTTTGTCAAGTCAAAACCTTCAAGCCATCTTTGAGAGTTCTTTTATTTCCTATCCTTAAATCTAATCCATGAGCAAGTCCTATGGGCTTAACTTTTGAAATATGCTTGGAGTCAAACCACTTCTCCCTACGTCCATCATTACTATTCTATCTGTACTCTATCATTAACTACTTTATCATTACTCTATCATTACTCTATCATTACTATTTTATCTGTATTCTGAACAATTACAAACAACCTCTTAAGTCTCTCCCTGCTTCCATTCTTGTTTCTTCTCTCTTCTCTACACAGCAACTAGAAATTCTTCTAGACACTAGAATAAATAAAATGTAAAGTGCCCCCAGACACCTAACCTCAGGATGATCTTAGCTGGGGAAAAAAGAGCTATTCAGTACTCTTCTACCTGAGAGTTTTGCCCTTTTTTTTCCATCTCTCTCAATGCCACTAAATATGCACATCAGTCTCATCACAGCCACCACTCTGGAGCAGTCTATCATGATCTGATATGTTACATTTGCTCTCTTGTTAATTGTTCATCTTGTACTTTTAACATAAAAGCTCCAGGAGGGTAGGCTTTGTCGGTGTTCTTCAAAGAGGCAAGAACTGTGCCAGGCACACAGTGATTGCTCAATAATGGGTGAATGGATGGATGGATCAATCCATTGATTGATGAATCAATGGCCAGATGCAAGGAAGGAAGGATGAATGAACAGTTAAAATCTAAATCCAGGATCTAATCTCAAAGTTTATGCTTTTGCCATTAAACATCCTCACTCATAGATAGTGTCAGGTTGTGAATGGCCTTAGGAGTTAAAACAAAGAACTTCAATTCTATTCTGAGAGCAAGAAGTTATTGAAGGTTTTTATTTTTATTTTTTTTAATTTTTTTTAACGTTTATTTATTTTTGAGACAGAGAGAGACAGAGCATGAACGGGAGAGGGTCAGAGAGAGGGAGACACAGAATCTGAAACAGGCTCCAGGCTCTGAGCTGTCAGCACAGAGCCCGACGCGGGGCTCGAACTCACGGACCACAAGATCATGACCTGAGCCGAAGTCAGCCGCTTAGCCAACTGAGCCACCCAGGCGCCCCTATTGAAGGTTTTTAAATGGAAGAGTGACATGATTAGATTCACACTGAAGAAAGATTACTTTGAAAACAAAAAGAAGAAAGATTACTTTGACAGCATCCTTGAGAATATTTCAGATGGAGGGAAACTGATTAGAAAGATTTGCAATAATCTAAGCAAGAGAGGCCAGTGGCCTGGAATAGAGTTGTGGCAATATAAAGGGAGTAAAACGGTGAAACAACAAATGAAAAAGTTGTTTTGAGGTGGATTCTTCAGGGATTGATCACCAATTGGCTGTGGGAGGTAAGCAGAGTGAGGAGTTAACATATGTGGTTATGGGTGTCATTCTCTGTAATAGATTGGCTTGGGAGATAATTAGTTCAGTGTGGTCCTGCTGAGTGTATGTCTGTAGGACATCACAAGGAGTTTTCATAAGGCAGTAATACAGAGGTCTAGCCTAGGGGTTTAGATTTTGAAGCCATTTACTATGCAGATTGTAATTGGAGCTATTGAAAAAGAGATCATCTAAGCAAATCATGAAGATTAAGAGTTAAAGAGAATCTAGGATAAAAACACGAGGAAAAACACGTACGAAACAGGCAGAGGAAGAAAAGCCTGCAAAGGAGAATAAGAAGTGGTCAGCAGGTAAAAGCGAAGCCTCCTGTTGTTTGCCCAGAAAGAACTACAGCAGTTGACAGAGGTGCCTAATATATTCTCAAGAAGCCGTATGTACCAGAGACTGTGAATCAAATTACACCATCATTCAAAAAAGCTAATGTGTAAAACCATCAGAACAGAGTAGATGGACAAGCTGGAAAGACATAATGGGTTGATCAATACAATGTCATGCTTGGTATTAAATATGGTATATGATAAATAAGCAATAACGGATAGCAAGGTGCTGGGAAATGTCGAGTAGAGAAATGATGACAGAGGAAATAAAAGAAAGGGAAATGAAATATCATACCAAGGCTAACAGCCCGTATAACCATTCTACCTCAATCTTTCCACTGCACTCACCGTTTATTTGTAAGATTTTGCAACACTTTGAAATATCTGATAATTGCTCCTTATCAGCACATATGGGGGGGGGGGAGGGCTGTTTAGCAAACTTATATATGTGTCTCACTGTAATTCTATTCTATATAGTGAATTTTGTCATTTATTGTTAAATTTTATGATGAAGACATAATAATTCTAATAGCAAAATCAGCTAATTTTCTTTTTCTTTTTAATTTTCTAATGTTTATCTACTTTTGAGAGACAAAGAGACAGAGCATGAATGGGGGAGGAGCAGAGAGAGAGGGAGACACAGAATCTGAAGCAGACTCCAGGCTCTGAGCTGTCAGCACAGAGCCTGATGCAGGGTTAATACTCATGCATGGCCTGAGCTAAAGTCGGATGCTTAACCCACTGAGCCATCCAGGTGCCTCTCAGCTAATTTTCAATGATTGTTTCAGAGTATTATTGCAATATCTCTGACGTTACTTTTTTAACAATTATTAATACAATTTTTTTTCAGTATAATTGCACATAATGAAGATATCAGAATGCAAGTTGAGATTACATTTTTTAAATATGACGCTTTAGCAACAGCTCACATTCATTGCGTGATTATTATGTTCCTGATTATACACATGTCAACTAATTTAGCTCGCACAACTCTGTAGAGTAGATTTTTTTATGTTGCCATTTTACAAAAGAAGAAGCTGAGACACAGGGTGTTTGAGGGTTGGAGTAAAAGTTTTGCTTGTTCTTTTCAGTTATTTTGCCTACCATATTTCATCACGTTGGCCACACCAGAAAATGACAAAAACACATTATCTCCATCATTTTATATGAGAAGCATTAATTTTGTATAGCAGTAGAAACAAATTCTACTGTGTTGCTTTTTGAACTGAACAATCCTACAGAAACTGAACTCAATGATGAAGCACTTATACATATAGATTTTAATATGAAATAAATATAGCAAAATTTGATCAATATTTAATCTCTTACAAATATTTCCATTTGTAAATGGAATTCTATCTCCTTCCAAATGGGCTTATTTCCATTTCCTGGTGAGAAAACCTCCAGAGATCTCAGCTGACAGAACTCATGCCTGGGAAAGGAACACAGCTAGGCAAACTCTCCAAAGTAGTTCCTGAATGACTGGTTTCTTTTCATTGAAATTATTTAAAGGGTACACAGCACACCTTTTGGTTTCATCTTCCTGTATTTCCATTTTGCTGCCATAAATCTCAAGTTTTCTATAATTTCTCACACCTTGATAAATTCATTTACTAACTAATCAGTTTTTGGACTACGATTTTACTTTTAGAGGATATTGATAATCTAGGTATAATTTATATTTCGACATTTTGTATTTAAAACACATGTAATATCTTATCTATTCAAAATAAAATAAAATACAGTATGCATTTATATTTTAATATTTTCCATAAATGGGTCTTGATGTCATGTACATCTAATAAACATGGGTAAAATCCTGTATATAAAAGGTGAAATAAGAGCTTGGAGCATTTAAATCAGATAGCAAAGTCACTGGTTTGATTTTAATAATATTGAATAGATCCCTACAAGTCAAATAATGACAACTGAGTATGGAGTAAATAAATGAATGAGTCCTTATATTCTCAATTCTATTGTAGAGAGAGAAATAAAGATGTGTAGAGATGTTAGAGAAATGCATGTGTATTCACAGAAATACATAGAGATGCCTGTTAATGAATGTTTCTCAGGGAAATTTACATCAGAAATGCATGACTATCTGTGAATGAATTTATAATATAGTAGTTTAACTATCATGTGTTGGGTGTTTGATTCATAGGATTGCTTTGTTCTTTTTTTCCCTATTAACTCATTCTTAGTTCCAAAAATAAGTACAGAAAGGAATGGAGAAAGATGGGTGTGGTGTTGCAACTGTTCAGTGTCTTGACCGTGGTGGATACAGGAACGAAGAGAGATGAGAAAATTTACATGTGCATCTGCACGTCCACAAACTCACACATGAGTACAAATAACTGGGAATCTGAATGAGATTTCTGGATTGTATAATTGTCAATATTCTGCTTGTGATATCAGATTACAGTTTTGCAAAATGTTACCATAGGGAGAAAATGAACAAAATGTATAGGGATCTCTCTGTGTTGTATCACACAAATGCACATTGGTATATAATTATCTCAATGAACATTTCAATAAAAGATAATTAATTTTAAATTAGCTTCATTAAGCAATAAAGTAAAATAAAAATCAGATGAACTTTTACAACCTACTTTTTATGAATTAAAAAAAAATTTCATACGTTAAATTCCTTTTTAAGATCACTGTGTTTACTTTATGGAAAAAGTAACTTCTATTTATATGATTATCATATTTTTTATAAGTTTGTTACTCTCTTCCAGGGTACATCTATTTGTTAATATTCTCATAGGTAGACTTATTTGTTGCATGGACACATGACTGAAAAAGAGTCCAACCAGGTTTTATCTATAGCTGGGTACATGGGAAAATTATTTTTTATCATGAAATAGCAAATAAAATGTTTTCTTACACCTGAAAGTAGAATAAATTGTTTTTACATGGAAAAATCCTGCAATTGCTTCCCAACATAGATGGTAGTAACCATAATTTTAGAACAATATTGCAGAAAAATAAGAAGGAGGAGGAGGAGCCAAAGAGGAAGAAGATGAAAAACAGTTATCACCTATAAAGTACTTATTACATCTGACATTAATCTAAGTGCTTTGCTTTACTAATTTATTTGATTCTTATAACAATCTCGTAAGATTGATAATATAATTATCTCCATTTTATATAGATGAGAAAAGTGACCAATAGAAATTAAGTCTGCCAAGGCAAAATATCTGGTAAGAGTCAAGGTTTAAATTAAAAGCAAGGTAGAATTCTTTTGGGCTTTAGCTATCCTCAATGTATCCAAATCCTCATGGAAATCTCTTCTTTACCCAAGATAAGGCTGCATTAGCTAACTAAAATTTCAAGATACTCAGCTTTTGGGTAGAATTACATCAACGGAACTGATAACACTGATTATTTTTTGCTAATCTTTAGAACTTTATATGAACTATCCTGACATTTAAAAAAATTTTGTGGTCTATGGGAAAGAAAATGAAAAACAGAAATTACCGTTACAGCATTTCCAATAGCAAGGAAGAGAAACATGCAAACAAACAAACAAAAAAAAAATCAAATGACAAAACAATGATGGTTTCATACTTGGTTTAGTCAACAGTTTGAGAATTATTAATATGTGTTTATTACAGCTTTGTGATAATGAAATTAAATGCACAAGTTCATAAATTTGACTTATTCATTTTACAAGTAATTATTAAGAATTATGATATGCAAAGTAGTATTCTGAAAGCTAGGGAAAACATGGAAATATGTAATTTTCAGTCCTTGCCCTCAAAGTGCTAAAAATCTGTGTGAAAAGATAAGAAACATAGGCAAATAAATTCAGGGCAAGTCTGTATGTGCTAAGATTCAAATAAATGGGGACAATAAAATATTTTAGTAGATGAGTATAAATGTAATTCAAAAAGGTGTCTCAGTTATGATACTTAACTAGTCTTGACAATAAAGGTAATTTATTGACTTACAAACTGAAAATATCACTAGTAGTGAAAGTTGCAGGTAAGGTTTGATCCAGCAGCTCTATGGTATTCACCAAGGAGCTATTTTATTTCTCCAGGTTTTTTTTTCTAGTGCAGCAAATTTATTCCAAGTCTAGTTAACCTTGTTACAAAATGGTTACCAACAATGACAATAAGTGGGTGGGAGTAAGCAAAAAATAAAGTGAGAAAATTATTGGCTAATATTCTTGCCTCAAATACCAACTAAAGTCTTGAACTTCCTTCTAACTGAACCACTGAAGTCCTCGGCCAACCACCCTCGGCCAATCTTTCTGACAGGGGAATCCCATATATGAAGCAGCCTAAAGCCTTGATTGACATGACCCATCATCCATGAGCCAATCTCTACGATGTGGGGTCCCATGGCTGTATCACTCAAATTGGCATCAGCTAACCAGGGTCCAATCTTAGAGAAGCTGAACTGGCTTAATTTCACTCAGAACATGTGGCTTCTAGACAATGAGGGTAGAATACTAGGGGGCAAGCAACTATTTTCACCACAGTCTGTTCCATGCATCCATACACACCCTCCTTCCCATACAAAAGCCTTCTTAGAAGTAGTGGCATTTGAGGTGAACCATTGAAGAACAGAAACATAAATACACAGCATTCTTTTCTTGATGATTTCAGGAGGCACTTCAAAATCCTTTATAAGTTAAGGACATCATTATATTCAATTTGCTGGACTGAAGAAATGATGAAATGCCAGCTATTCCAGTCCCCCAAGCAATCATTCCATTTCAGAGAGAGAAAGGTAGATTTGTTTTGGCTTCTATCTTACCAAAAATTTCCCTTTCCTCTCTCCACTTCTCCAAGTAACCACTCAAAGTCAAGGTTTCCAAACCTGAAACCTGATCAGTGGGTGAGGGTGGGTGCTTAATGAACTATGAAACATTCTATTCAAGATATTAAAACTGGCCCTTGTGTGACTGTGTTCATGGACATGCTTGCCTCGTCTGACATGTGACTGCAATGTCTCTGTTGCTCTTAACCAACTTCTTCCCCATAATTCCTATCCTTTACATGAGCTGTCTGAGGTCCAAACCCCCCACCCCGCCACAACTTCCCAACTTTCAAATTTGATTAAGTCTCCATTTCCCACAGAGTCCATTCTTTCTATTATGTCTTATCAATTTCTATTTCACTTATTTAAACTCTTCTTTGCAGTTCCTTATTTACAGTTGTCACCAAAGCATCTTAAAAGTGGAGTCATCATTTTCCTATCTTACTTCATTTCCCACTCTCCTTAAGCAAGACAGAATTTCTTCAGAAAATACCACAACTTTTAACCTCTAGTGACTACACCTTTGTTTTCCCTTCTCATATCACTCAATGGGGAAAAGAGAAATTGATTGATTTTTGAGTCTCCAGATACTTAACACACCATTATTATTCCATTTTCCTTCCTTTGAGGTTTAAAATATCCAAGTAAACCACTTTTTAACTTTTTTGCATTTCTTTTTCTTTCTCTGCCTCCACACTCTCAAAAGACCCTGACCCTTCCTTGTTATTTTCAGAATTATAGAATTGGGCTCATATTTTCCTTCTGGTATTTAAAACTGGGTGCCATCCTCAACAATTCCAACACTTTCTTGAAAGCTCATTTTATATAATTAATTTCAAATTCTTTGCTTTCTTCAAATCTACTAAGCTATGTGTCTTCTACATAATGGCTTTCCACCATGACCAGCTTTCTATAGGTGGCATTCTCAAAGGTTCAGACTCATCAGGATTTCAGTCTAGATCCTTTCCCTCATTGACCTATAAATTTACCTGCCATCTGTCCTTCTCCCAAATACCTACTCTTCCCCTCCATCCAGAGCTTCGTCATTTGATCCCTTCCACTTCTCTGGGTCCAGTTACCCTTCCTGCTACAACCTTCTTAGTGCCAGTTCCCTCCGTCTGCCCCACAAGGGTGAAGCTTTGGATGGCCCTTCAAGGCTTTCTTTACATGTTTCTAATTTTCACTTACTTTCTCCCTTTTCCCCAGCACAAATTATACATTCTATCTAAACTGGTTAATTACTACCCCACAGACATATCAATGATTATTTATACCTTGCAATCTTTGTGCACCCTCTGTCCTGTAGGAAGAAGTAGGTATAGAAGTAGGTTATTGTCACTTGTTTACTTATGCAAATTTACTCACTCTAAGGAATCATTCAGCATCCCCTTCCACAAGACTTCCCAGCCCTCTGTCTTCTGAACTCCTATGGCACTTGTCTGTACAACTCACTTAGAACTTTATCATACAGATTTTATGATTATTCAATTTGTCGTATGTATATATGGGCTCTTATTCTCAACAATATAAGATCCCTGAGGGTAGGGTTTATGTCATGTTTGTATCCTCTACCGAGTGCTAAGTGCAAAAGAAGGGCATACCACAGTTCCATTGAATGAAGTAAATGAAGAAAACCTTGGTTCTAAGCCAACAAACCCTAATTCAAGTTTCCTATCATATGACTATGCTACATTTGTTTAAACTATATGGGTTAGTAAACAAATAATAGAACAATGTAAGAAGAAAGCACACAAATTATTATATTAGGCTTTCTATGAATGTGATGTAGTAATCAAGCTTACAGGCTCTAGAACTTACAAAATCTGGGTTTGAATCCAAGCCTATTAAATGTGTGAGGGTGGGCAGGGGCACCTGGGGGGCTCAGTCAGTTAAGCGTCCAACTTTGGCTCATGCCATGATCTCACGGTTTGTGGGTTTGAGCCCTCCATCAGGCTCTGTGCTGACAGCTCAGAGACTGGAGCCTGCTTTGGAGCCTGTGTCTCCCTCTCTCTCTCTCTGTCCTTCCCCTGCTCGTGCTCTGTCTCTCTCTCTAAAAAATGAATACGCTTAAAAAAAATTTTTTTTAAATGTGTGAGGATGGGCAAATTTCTTAACATTTCTCTAGGACTCAGTTCCTCATCTTTAAAATGGGATTGTAATACAACCATATGTGGTTGTTTTAAAGACTAGAGCAAAGTATTAAGTACTCTGCTGAGCACTTAGTAAGTGCTCAAGAAATATTAAATATTCTCATTATCAGATATCCATAATATAAAGAGGACCTTTTACTCTAAGGAATTACTATATGATTATTTGGCTGCTTGAAAGCTGAAAAATACTCTCTAGAGGTACACACTGACCCTGAAGCTTGCCAATTATTATTACATGAAATATTAACAGGTATATTTTCCAACAGTTAGTTTGCAAAGACCTGAAGTCTCATGATATAAAGCAGTGAGAATTGTCCAGCATTTTTTGAGAAGCATTTTTTTACATCAAGTTCCGCCACCACATTAAGTAGTTGCCAGAGCCATCCTAGGTAAGGAGAAACTTCTGTGGAGGTGACTGCTCACTGTTTTCCCCCACGTGTGGTGAGAACCACTGGTCTCTATTGACAAGACTTTCTATGTTGCATCTTCCTTAGCCAGTGGCCATTCTCAGCTACACAGTAAACCCCATCATTTGGATGCTCTAGATTTCAGTAAGAAACAGTTTTCCATGATCTATGCAGGAGCTAATGACTTCTGTTCAGTTTTTGGACCATGTGTGTATTTTCCCTACAGAGTCCACAGGTTTAAAAATAGGAAGCTAAATCATGAATTTCCTCTTCCTAAAGCTTCTCTCTTCTGCTGAGAATTCAGTGGTCTCTTCTTACTCTTTTACACAGAGTAGGAATTGCCAAATTTTTCTGAGTGCCCACTATGTGGCAGGTACAATTTCTACTTGGAGAATTACGACCTCTGCCCCCAAAGAGCATATTTTCTAAAGGCATGAGGTTTGCGTGGCAAAGGGGCAACCACACTCCCTTATTTTGAGTTCATACTTCTCTTTGGATGATTGGACAGCGAGCTTCTAAAATACTACAAATTAATCCAAAGACTGGTGACCTTTCTAGCCTTTCAAAGAGTGGTCTACTCCTCACAGTGTGTTTTCTTTCTTTTCCTGGTGCTGAAAGACACTCCAGTAGACTCGACCTTCTCTCTCATTAAGCAATAAATAGAAATTGTCTCAGGCGCACCTGAGTAGCTCAGTTGGTTAAACTTCCAACTTTGGCTCAGGTCATGATCTCAAGGTTTGTGGGTTTGAGTCCCACATTGGGCTCTGTGCTGACAGCTAAGAGCCTGGAGCCTGCTTTGGATTCTGTGTGTGTGTGTGTGTGTGTGTGTGTGTGTGTGTGTGTCTGCCCCTCCCCCACTCATGTTCTGTCTCTCAAAAATGAACAAATGTTAATAAAAATTAAAAAGGGGTGCCTGAGTGGCTCAGTCGGTTAAGCATCCAACTTTGGCTCAGATCATGATCTCACAGTTCGTGGGTTCAAGCTCCATGCTGGGCTCTGTGCTGACAGCTTAGAGGCTGGAGACTACTTAGATTCTGTGTCTCCCTCTCTCTCTGCCCCTCTCCCACTCACGCTGTGTCTTTCTCTCTCTCAAAAATAAATAAACATTAAAAAAATTTAAAAATGTCAGTCTCTTGGGTATATTGATGACAAGTGGTATTTTAAACAAAGCTGAATGCTCATCGCCTCCTAAAATATTTGCCCAGAGGAGCAAATTTCAACTCTCCTAAATCTACTTAAGGAGGCCAGAGGTCATAGCTCTGAATTCTCATTCTAATTAAATCCTTGGAAAATGGCAGTGGTGTCTTCTTACACAGTTCTTGGAATTATTGTCCTGAAATGTTGAAGTGACATTAAATGCACATGACTTCAAAAAATAAAAAGCAAACCAAATCCAAACAAGTAAACAAATTTTAAATGGATTTGAGAACTATTGAGAATTAAACAGCCCACTTTTTATACTGTCTTTGCAACTATTTTTCCGTAAATTTAAATATATTCTAAAAGAAACCATTTAAAAAAAATAGGTTTGTGGCCCAAAATTATAAAAGAGAGTATAAGTGTCATTTATCTCTCATTTTAGTCTTTCTGTCATTTCAGACCCCCTTCTTACTGTGAAGCCATTGGTTAGGAACCTAAAATCCTATTCACTGTGTAAACTGCCTTATAAGATGTTTTTTCTTTTTCTTTTTAGAACTTCTTAATTGATTTGCTTTGAGTCAAGCAGATAAAAAATAAGTCATTCTAACCTTCATACCCGATAAAGAAAATACTTAAGTGCATTGACATAATGTGTTGTCCCTCATATATAATCATAAGGCTGACATGCTGTCAATAGCACTCAGCTTAGAACTGAGCAGTAGTGACAGGTGGATTCTGGGCTATCCGCAAAGGACCAGAGAACACACTCCCTGGAAGATGGGCATGACACGTGGTTGGGAATGGGACTGGGGCTAAACCTGATTCTGGCACACCTGGATGACAGTCAACATAGTGTGAAAGGCAAACGAAGCACAAGGTATGAAATTCTTCCTGCTTTTGGCCAGGATGCTTAACAGAAACTGAGCTACGACGGTGGTTGCCAACACTCGTCTACTAGCATATTCTTTGGCCAAATGGTTTCGAAGTGGTGCATGTGAACCCTAAGGGGTCTGCAGAAAAGTCTCTAGGGATTAGAGGAAGAAAACATTAGAACTTGTAGTTATATGTATTTTTATCTAAAAAGAAGTACACTGGGGCGCCTGGGTGGCTCAGTCGGTTAAGCGTCCGACTTCAGCGCAGGTCACAATCTCACGGTCCGTGAGTTCGAGCCCCGCGTCGGGCTCTGGGCTGATGGCCCAGAGCCTGGGGCCTGCTTCCGATTCTGTGTCTCCCTCTCTCTCTGCTTCTCCCCCATTCATGCTCTGTCTCTCTCTGTCTCAAACATAAATAAACGTTAAAAAAAAATTAAAAAAAAATAAAAAGAAGTACACTGAATTATACTGATATTGAATATATGGGTTGACCCTGACACCTTCACTAGATCTGTTCAAGTGAAATTTGGTAGAGGAGAACATTGTTTTCTCACACCTTGCTTCTATTAGAAGGGAATTTCCTAGGCAAACTTTAGTCTCTTCACTCCTCTGACTTAATGCTGTCAGTCTTACCTGAGCAGTCTTCTTTCTTAGGGAGGCCTGCCCTGGTCTAGCAATGCCTAGACTGAATGGGTATGCTTCTTCATTCTGGGGCCCTGTTGGCAGGCCCACTAGGCTCTCACATTAAGCTACCTTCTCTAATCTAGGTTTAAAAATTTTTTTTTAATGTTTTATTTACTTTTGAGAGAGAGAGAGAGACAGAGTATGAGCAAGGAAGGGGCAGAGAGAGAGGGAGACACAGAATCTGAAGCAGGCTCCAGGTTCTGAGCTGTCAGCACGGAGCCCGATGTGGGGCTCAAACTCCTGAACCACGAGATCACCACCTGAGGAAGTCTGACACTTAACTGACTGAGCCACCTGGGCGCCCCCCTAATCTAGACTTTTAATAATAAAATGATAATTTGTCTTCATATGCCCATGCCATTTTATTTCTCAATTTGTTTAAAGAAGAGGCCCTATTAGAGACTCCGATCAGTCTCTTATCACACGATAATATCAAGTTTTTCTGAGTGAGGTGTAGGGGTTCCACGACTAGAGTTCTTGACCATGGTACTCTTTTTCATTCATTCACTTTCAGTATCTTGCAGTTCACATGTGTATGAGTATGATTTTACGGGTATGCTAGATGTCTTTCATTGGCTCCTCCTGCTCTACTCTTCACCCTCTTTCACTCTCTTCTGTGCCCTGAAAGACTGACCTCAGTGGGCTACACTGTCAGCTTCTGGTTGGTGACATTTTCCATGATAACCAGTGGGGATACTGCCTAACAGACACTTGCAAAAATGTAAATAATCAGTCTTTTCATGGTAGAGGTAATGTTTTAACAAAGACTGAAATAGTAATTACTTTAAAAAATCTCATGCTGTGGAGGGCATATTTTGAAAAGGAACTTTGAAATGATTTCTACTATAGTTTTTTTTTTTCTTTCTTCTTTCTTTCTTCCTTTCTTTCTTTCTTTCTTTCTTTCTTTCTTTCTTCCTTTCTTTTTGTAGCTGAAACAGTATAAGTAAATCTGCCATGTTTAAAAATCTCTCCCATGTCCTGATACCTAGAAAATTTAAAAAACACAATTTTCTGACTTGCTTAAAAATATTTCAGTGACTGTGAAGTCCATTTGTCAAAAGCAAACAGTCAGGGCACCTGGGTGGCTCAGTCGGTTAAGTGTCCAACTTCGGCTCAGGTCATGATCTCATGGTTGGAGCCCTGTACTGACACCTCAGAACCTGGAGCCTGTTTCACATTCTGTGTCTCCCTCTTTCCCTGCTCATTCTCTCTCTCTCTCTCAAAAATAAATAAACACTAAAAATAATTTAAAAAAAGCAAAATAGTCAATCTTTTGATTGCTTTGTAAGAATTACTAATTGACATCAGAGAAGGTGGAAACTTAAATTTCAACAAAATCTTTGTGTAAACTTTTGAATGTGATTGAAAACTATATATGTATATGTATATATTTTAGTGTAGACAAATATTTCTTTCCTTTGGTTCTACCTCTAATTGTGAGTGGTCTTTTTCAGTTGTTAAATGAAAGCATGAATATAAATTGAACTTCTAAACAGATCTTTTGATTGTTTCAAGCAAAGAGTTTTAAACCAAGACTTCAATAAATATAAGTTTTGATCATACAAAATAAAATAAGTTAAGATGGAAGGAGCCTAGTTCTCTTTTAAATTTTTTTAAATGTTTATATTTATTTTTGAGAAGAGAGAGACAGAGCATGAGTGGGGGATGGGCAGAGAGAATGGGAAACACAGTATCCGAAGCAGACTCCAGGCTCTGGGTTGTCAGCACAGAGCCTGATGCAGGGCTCGAACTGACAAACCATGAGATTATGACCTGAGTGGAAATCAGACGCTCAACCGACTGAGCCACCCAGGCGCCCCAAGAGCCTAGTTCTTTTAATCACTTAGTGGCATGTCACTGATCCTGAACCCACAGTAATGTGTAGTGTGACAAAAATAAGCTTTAATATGTTAAGGCACTGAAATTTTAGTGTCTAGTTACAGCAGCTATCTTCCCTTGGTAAGTACAGAAATTAATACTTTGACACGTGTTGCTGTTCTAACAAAACCCCAAGATAAGTGCTATTGGTTTAGAGACCAACCAGCAGAAGGTGAGTGATCAGGTTTTTTGGAGTGGCGGTGGTTCAGAACTGAAGGCCTAGAAGAGTTCTTGAAGATATCTTTGGTGGAAAGGTGATTTTATTAAAGCATGGGGACAGGACCAGTGGGCAGGAAGAGCTTCCCCAGACCCAGTGGAGAGACTGGTTATATACTTGGGAATTGGGGGAGGTAAAGTCAAGGGGAAGTTTCCAAAGAGAGTTTCATATGCTAAAGACTCACAGATTACTGGAGGCCTAGCTATCCTCAAGCTAAGGTTGTTTCTTTCTCTAGCAAATCATTAACATTAAAACCCTAGGGAGTTCCTGGAGAAAGTTTTACTTTCCCTGCCTTAAGTAGTTGTCAATGGGTTGCAGGTTATAAGGAAATTTAATTCTATCTGCCATTCACTTCTGCTTTTGTTTGCCACATTAATAAGGATACAATACAGTAGGTTAGATATCTGGAGAGTTCTGCTATGCTTCAAAAGATTTTCAGTTAAGCTGTCATGGGACAACATGGAAGACAGGTCACAAGCTTCCTGAGCCTATAGTTCAAAGGAAGTAGTTAGAACTGTCAGCATGATGGTGTGTTGGCCACCGCTTAAGCAAGAAAGGCATGTACTCAGGTGAGTTTGGGCCAGTTTTCAAGCCGAAAATGGCAGGAGTAGAGAGTTCAGGGATCTAGAGCCTTCTTTGGTTGAAAAATTGATACCTTTGGGACCTGGAATACAAGTGGCCCCAAATGACAAAGGGCCAGTGAGATTTCTGAAACAACTCAGCCCTTCAGTAACCATCAGAAAAGTTAGCATAGGGGTGCCTGGATGGCTCAGTCAGTTAAGCGTCTGACTCTTGATTTTGGCTCAGGTCATGATCTCACAGTTTCATGAGTTTGAGCCCCAGGTCAAGCTCTGTGCTGACAGTATGGAGCCTGCTTAGGATTCTCTGTCTCCCTCTCTCTCTGCCCTTCCCCTGCTCACACTCTCTCTGTCTCTCTCAAAATAAATAAATAAAGTTAAAAAAAAAAAGAAAGAAAGAAAAGTTAGCATATTGTTTCATAGCATATTGTTTTGGATTGCCTTAAGGTACCTGTCATTAAGTTAAAGAAAAAAACATGGGGACCAGGAAACAAGGAATAAACCAAATTTAATAACTGTTAAAAAACCTTGGCACATGGACTTAATTGAAAGCAAATAGATCAGAAACTTACCAAAAAAATTTTTGAAGAAATTGTAGTGGCAATGAAACCATGAGCCAGGGCTAAAAAAAGGCCTTAAAACCACCCTTAGAGAGGAAGAGAGATATGAAAGCTGCACAGTCCACAGGAGAGGAATTCTTCAACAACCATTTCAGATATTTCTGTGGAAGATAATGGTTAAGGAAGAAACTCTCAGAGAGAGGAGAAAAGGGCTGGAGAAAGAAGAATCAGGGACAGAACAAGAAACTATTCCTGTCTTGGTTAGTCACCCTTCACGGGGCCTTTCCAGAAGGATTTAATAATTTTTGTGGGTCATTGACTGATACGTTTATCCTATTCTCCCCCCCCCCCTTTTTTTTGTCTGAAAGCTTTTATTGCAGTTGTACTGGAGAGAGGACATAGAGCACCAGGCCCAGGGAAGGCTACATGATTTGCATGTTTTAGTGCAAAATGAAAATTTGAACTCCTTATTCAATAAGCAGGGAAATATTGCTATTGAAAGTACTAAAATATAAAGCCTCATCCTTTCTTTTACACTATGTTTTGACTTATCATAGTATTTTATATTTGCTACTTAATGTCATTCTAAATAAAAAAATGTTTAATTTTACTATTCATGTTTTTATTGTGCAATACCAGTTTTAAATGCAAATACAAGAGCATTTAACTCAAGTGTGGAATTAATGAAATTATACAATTCTTACTTTGTGGCTCAAACACACATATCCATTTTGTTCTTACCAGAGCAGTGGAAATGTAGCACACAATAACGCAACTATTTTTATTTTGCTTTTCCTTGTGTGCTCATTCTTTCAGTACTATGTGCCTTTGGCTTACTGATGGGTAAGAAAAGAATGCAAGAGGAAGCTATGGTTTCCCAATCTTCCCCTCTCCTTCTACAACATGATGTTAGTGTAGGTGGTTAGCTAATACAGGGAAAGATAGCATAAGGAAAAAAGGATATGATAGAGTTTTTGGATCTTCTGGGTTTCTTAGAATGCCGTTGCCTTCTTTCTGTGTTCAAAGCAAGTTTCCAGTTCAAATGGGAAGCATGGTCAATCCCCTGCTTACTCAACCACAGAAACAGCATGCTTAACTTGTACTCACATTGAGTCTTGCTAAATTCCCAAGCATCATAGGTCCACCAGAATTCTGCACTCATGAGCAACACAAACTGCGCATGAATGGGGTAGCAAGGGACAAAGGACGTACATATTGCACACACCTGCTCTGTTCATGTGCGTGCTCCATTAGCCCATTGGACTTCACTTACAAAACACAAGTTCAATGGTAAAAATATTAGTAATTTCATGAGGTGAGAGCAGAGCGTTAAACCAATTGCAGGGGCCCAGTTGAGGGTGGGGACCTACGTGACTGCACAGGTCACATACTCATGAGACCAAGTCCTTAGTGGGCTTGACAGAGCCACAACTTGACAGAGAGACACAGGCCTGAAAATTCTGGACTTTAAGCAGATTCAGTGACTGGATGGCACTTTGAATGATCTCACCTGGGGAGATGGGGAATAAATTCTTTGTGTGGGATAAAGAGTAGAATGGTTCTCTTTCTTTTCCTTCCTTCCTTCTCCTTCCTTCCTTCCTTCCTCTCTATATTTGGTGAATAAAAAGATACACTATTGACTCATCAAATGTACTTCCTTTTTCCTTCAGGGAACACAGTTAAGCTATATTTCCTAGCCTCCTTTGTTGTTAGGTATACCATATGACTGAGTTCTGTCCAATGAAATGTGTCAGAAAGGATGCACAATGTTCTGTGACTGACTGACAGAAATTTCCCTCATGATCTTCTGTTCTTTCCCTTTCCTTGTCTGCCAGGCAGACACAGAAGAGTCAGAAGAGGACTCTGATCCCCTGAAGGGATGATTGAGCAAGGTTGGAAAGGTACTGAATCTCATCAAACATTTGAACAACAGATAAACTTCTAATGTGTTAAGTCACAGAGATATTTGGGATTTTTTTTAATGTTTTTGTTTATTTTTGAGACAGAGAGAAACAGAGCATGAGCAGGGGAGGGGCAGAGAGAGAGGGAGACACAGAACCGGAAGCAGGCTCCAGGCTCTGAGCTGTCAGCACAGAGCCGGACGCGGGGCTTGAATTCACGGACTGTGAGATCATGACCTGAGCTGAAGTTGGACGCTCAACCAACTGAGCCACCCAGGTGCTATTTGGGCTTATTTATTACAAGTGTTAGGCTCTTCTGAACAGAACCAGCTTCCACCCTCACAATAAGCTAGTTTTAACTTAAGGACATATCATCATGAGGGCTTAAGTGGCAACAAGACAAATCAGGCTAAGGATGTCAGTTGATCTTGGAGACTGGACAGACATATGGGATAAATCAAGGATGCAAAGGAGGTATTGGTGGTGGAAATCATTGGGTGTGGGGAGGCCAGTGATTGGTAAAAAAAAAAAGCTGTGAATAAGGGTGTATATTAAATAGTTGTAAAGTTGGTAGGCCATAAAGGCTGGGGGTAAGAACTGGGGTCAAGAAACTGTTCTAAAACTCAATGTTATATTCAGTGATATCTAAGTAACAACCCTCTAGCCTGACTCCTTTATTCCTTATTGCAACACTTTGACATATAATACACATTTAAGTAATATATTTATTTGCTAAATTAATTATTTATTGTTTTACCCAGTATAATGTTTCATAAGATCAACTTTATCAGTTTTATTAACCCTTGTGTCTAATAGCTCAGTCTTAGCACTGAACAAGAGAATACACAAATACATATATAAATATATACATAAATTATGCCCAATCATGGGGCATTTAATATTTTAGACCATCTTTAATTGGTTCCTGCCTTGGTCGCTGGTCCTACATGAGTGGCTATGCCAGTTTTGAGCTCAGTCTTGCTTGACTGAGTCCCTGATTCATGCAGTTGGACCTCTACAATATTGACTACCCTTCTGCCCTACTCAGACCTATTGCATTTGCCTGCCATTTTGACTCTTGCACAACACCTGCCCGGCTTCTGTTTAGATACATCCCCTAGCCTTTCTTCCCTTGATTTGGATGCTTTGCCCTTATGACTTTGGCCCATTTTCCCATTTCTGATCTATCTTCAGATTTACAATTTTGTGTATTTGCTACCAGTTTAGCTGACACTTGCTTCATACTAAGGTCTAGGATCATGAATCCTATTCCTGCCATTCTGAGTCCAAGTGCACTCAGACCACAACTGCCTCTGAGCCCTCTCTCTCCAGATTTCCTTAGCATTCAACATAGAACAGCTGATTTGGGCACAGACCACTGGGTATCCTCAGCTAATGTGGTCTATATGACATAGATACCTCTAAACATAAAATGGGACGGTTTAAATAGAAGGGGAAAGGATTTAATTTAAAAGTATTTTAGTAGTGCCAACAAAAAATAAGATGATACTAATAAGTAGATATTCATCTCAAAGAAGGGCTTGGGAGATATCCATCTCAAAGAAGAGTCAGGGATTGCATGTGTACTGCCTTATATCACACACAATCACCCATACAGTGCTATGCACACAGCAAATATTCAATAAATATTTCTTTATGGATTGCTTGGTTATTGTGAACTAAAACTTCATAGTTTTGAAAAATATTGATGTAGTAGAACATGCCACAAAATCTGATCCTGGTTCCAGTCCTCTTTAGCAGCCTTGGCTTGCTATCCAAATGATTATGTTCTGAGGCCTCTCAAAGCCACATTTTATCACAGTCGTGACAGCATTGAAGTGGCTGAGTGAATGTAGTGCCTGTTCATAAAATCATTCCAAGTAAAAGGCTTCAAGATCCTTCCAGCTGTTATTCAAATCTATATCATTATTTACTGTAGAACATAAAACACCAAGGTCTCATATATTTCCTCCCTCATTGAACTAGCACCAGCCACGCCATGTGACAGGTCATTGAGGTACAATACAGTTGGTCACCTCAGAATTTGTTTTCTTGAGCATTCTGTTTTTCCTCTAAATTGTGAGTAATGGAATTGACAGTCTCCTGGACTCCGAGGTAATTAAATTCAATAGGCTACAGCTTCCGGGTTTTGAAATAAACAGGCCACATGCAGTAGGTGCAGAAAACTGGGAAGTTATTATGTATATGTTTTGAGATAAACACTTCGCTGCTGCTGACATTTTGTTAACTTTTCATCATATTTTTTTTTTAAAAAAGTGAGCCAAACTGGTTGCCTTGGAAATGATTATGATGTCACAGAGGATGATGACTTCTTGTAATCTAGAAGCAGCAAGAGCAGATGTGCTTGTAAGAAACAAAGATCTTGTTTTCATACAAATGTTCTCAAAATAAAACACAAAGGAAGAAAAATACGCAGAGCACATAATGCAAAGAAAAAGCATTGGTTCTAAATAGAATGTTTTACAAAGTTTTCCATAAAGCCTCAGCTGCTCCTCAAAGCACAACCAGCTTGAACATGGATAACAGACGTGAAATTACAGTACTCACAAAATTAGTATTCAGGTTGTATGATCTCTCCTTACAAAGGCTTCAAGCATACTTTATGCATGCACAATTATGGAAGCAGGTAATGAGAGAGATTCTGACTTTCCCCCTATTGTTGCTATTGTACTTAGCTAGATAAGGCTTGATAAAAATTGCTTTGTTAAGAATAAATCTAAGCAATAATTTATTAATTCTATTGAAAAGAGTTTTCGCCTTTTATTATAAGGTACATTGGATAATTTTTCTAAAACACACATTATTCTGTCCATGGAGATAGGTAGCAACAGAATCAACTTTTACTAAAAAATCAGAGCTCAGTAACAATTAATAATCTGCAAGCTACAGTAATTCTTTACAATTTTATTATTTCATATCACAATTAATTTCACTTCAATAATTAGAGATTTTAAAAAAGGATATTCAAAGTTTATGATTATGACCCCCTGAAATATATAGATAGGATAAACAATATATCAAATGAATGGGTTGTGTCAAAATATATTACAATGCTTTCACTATGTCACTTTGAATTTAATTCTCTTCCTTGACGGTCATTGATAACATCCTAAATTAATTCTTCAGATTCTCAAATATCTCCCACAGTAACTTCAAATATTTCTTGGAATTAATCAAAATTTAAATAATAAAATGAATTAATTATGATAAAGGTATCAGTCCCTGCAATTTAAAAAAAAAAATCTCTCTATCCAATTTACAATATGAATTTGCCAAAAAGTTGATTTTTTTATTAAAAATTTTTTTGACGTTTATTATTTTGAGAGAGAGATAGGGAATGAGTCGAGGAGGGAAAGAAAGAGGAAGACAGAGAATCTGAAGCAGGCTCCAGGTTCTGAGCGGTCACAGCCAGACATGGGGCTTGAACCCATGAACCATGAGATCATGACCTGAGCCGAAGTTAGATGCTTAACCAACTGGGCCACCTAGGTGCCCCTTGCCAAAAGAAGTTTAAATTCTTCTATAGCTAAATGAGAAATAAGAATTGAGTGGAAAGGAGATAAGCTAACAATTCTGACCATTCCTAAAATATATTACTCCTAAAGAAATCTACTATAGAACAGTCTTTCAAATAAAAACATAAAAGATAAGAATGAGATACGTTAGTCCAGAATTCTGCATTACTATTAAGTAATAGCATATACTATTTGCTTTACTTTCAATTTAATGTCCATATTAATTTTTCATTTCATTCAAATGAAAACTGAATTTGTTAACTTAATCGTGAAATGCAAAAATACCAGAATTACATAAAAGAAAACATACAAATAAAAGAGTAAAAATTAAAAGTTCACTATGTTCTCTAGCCTGGGTTAAAAAAAATTGAGAATAAGTAACAGGTGTTTAAAACTAGTTTTAGTTCTGTGATCATACCGAAGTCATATATTATTTTAAGACATAAGCTCACTTTTTTAAAGTACATAATATGAATACAGTACTCTAAATAGACACCAATGTTTGAGGTATATAGTGAGAACTGAAATATTATGATAATATAACTTCTAAAGAAGAGGAGTAAAAACACTCCAGAGACAGGCTTTTTATAAACACTGCAAAGAGAAGAAAACAAAGTGACTTTTAATAACTGCAAAAGGCAATAATAGTTTGGTTTGATTTAGCCAATGTGCAAAGACCTAAATCAAAAATAAAATAGCATAGATACTTGAAAATAGCAAAAGAGAAAGGAAATTGCATTAAAGGTGCTTTTTAATGAATGAATGACTAGACAGCTTTGGAATATTTTATACTACTTTACTGATGAAGGATTCAATCTCAATGATAATTTTAACAAAGATTGTACCAAATCTGTGTAGATCATTGTATTAAGACATAAGACCATTATAAAAAATGTTGACCCAGTCTTTCTCTACCATTGCTCCACTATAGTAAGGGAGATAAGATACACATACCTGAAAAACATATATTTTATTGTGAGCTAAATACAAACATTATTAATGTAGATAGTAGATGTTAAGTTAGCCTAAATGGAATTATAAAGCATGTATTTATAACATATAGTAGCAAAATAGTTCAGGGGTACAATACAAAATGTGGTTTAATAATTAAACAGAACTAAAGATGCTTATAAATATGATATGTTAGAATATGCTGTCTTTTCATATACAAAAGTTTTTGTCTATAGTTTTTTTTTTTTTATCTTTGATTTCATTAAACAATGCTTATGTCAAATTTTCCATTTTAAAGACTTCCAATGAGGGTGAACAAACAAAAATTGGATAGTGTCTGCGCTCTGGGGGAGATATCTTAGTTTGCAAATTGTCAAAAACCTTGCACCCCCTACATGAGCGTGGGTTAATTTAGCTGTTTGTTGCTATGTGAGGTTTTTCTAGGCAATGACACATATGCTCTAATTTATAGTTGGCTGAAATCTGTATTAAAAAAAAAAAACCTGAATCTGACATATTTTATCAGAATTACATTCTGAAGAGCAAGCATGAGAAATATGTATTCTGATCCATGTAGCAGAGACTATGTTTATTTTTCTAATTTTTCTTTTAAAAATGGAAACAAGATTTTTAAAAATTGGGAAGGAAATAAATAGAAACATACGGGACAGAACAACGGTCAGCTTGTATGTCACTATAATCAACTTCTAACTGCAATCACAGTAATTTAAGAATGTCCTTTAAAAACTTCTATTCAGATGATTTGCTTGCTTAATTTATTGAAGAAACACAATATAACTCTTACCAGGGTGTAGGGCTGTTCTCCGCCTTGATTTGATCAGTTACAAACATCAACTCACTTAATCCTATTTAAAAACAAAAAACCTTATGAGGTAAATTCTATTATTACCATCCAGTTTCAATAGATGAGGAGACAGAGATTAAGACATTTGTCTAATTAAGTAACACAGTAAATGGTAGAGCTGAGGTTTGACCCTAGGCTTTCTGATTCAAGATTTTTGATTACCATGCCATCAATGACACTTTTGTCATTATCAGCTGGGTCAATTTCTCTTGGAGCACTGAGCTGGGAAATTTTGTGTGTGTGTTTGGGCTAATGACTTCACAGGCTTCCTAGGTAATTAGAGCAATTAGTGTATTTCCTCTTTTGCTTGGTTGCTATGAGTTCAGAAGCAAGCTTTGTATTCAATTGTGGTTTTTTTATAAACAGAATTTCTTGATTATTTTTCTTTCCCCTTTGCTTCTTAGTTTCTTTCATGTTATACGTAGTTTTTTTATGCTACTGTTCTCTGAATTTACAATGAGTTCAAATTCTTTTTGGAAGTATTGGGGCATCAATCACTAATCAACTTCTAACAATAACTACAAATCAGTCTTGAACAGAACTCCTTCATATTATCTAATTTATAAATCAAAGAACTACAGGGGACCAGTCATTGGCCACCATCAGTTATTTAAGATAAGGTGTAGCTAAACTAAACTGAATGATCACCTGAAACCAGTGATCATAACTTTTTCAATATGTAACAATAAATACACACACACTAATTAAATTTGACCTTTTCAAAGAATTCAATCTTTCCTTTGGTAGCACCAGAAGAACCTTTGGGTCAGCAAGCCCATTTTATGTGGTGAAGGTGAGGATGACGGTGATCTTTTGACTTTATCATCCTGGATAAAATGATGCCATGTCCTTTTGCCTTTCATCAAAGGCAGTTAAATGGTAGAAAATGAAAGAGTATGATTTTAGACGACTTGTTTCTATTTAGCTTGAGTTCTGCCACTAACTAGCTGGTAACATTGAGAAATCATTTAAATTCTACGGGTTAAATATTATATGATTAAAACAAATCTTCATAACTCAATCCACCTCTCTTTCCAGCTGGACATTTTGATCACTCTTTTGTATTCTTCTTTTTTAAAAATTTTTTAGTGTTTATTTTTGAGACAGAGACAGAGTATGAGCGGGGGAGGGGCAGAGAGAGGGAGACACAGAATCCGAAGCAGGCTCCAGGCTCTGAGCTGTCAGCACAGAGGCTGCCATGGGGCTAGAACTGCCGAACTGTGAGATCATGACCTGAGACAAAGTCAGACACTTAACCGACCGAGCCACCCAGGCGCCCCTCTTTTGTACTATTCTTTCATTTCACATACAAAGAAATAATTATCAGGGAAATGAAGTGAACCAATCAGAGGAAAACAGTACAAAGGTCTCCTGACTTCTGGAATTTTATTAAGAAATCAAACATTGTAGGTACATCCCATCTCAACCCAGAGGTTACTGCTATTCTGGGAGTGGTATCTTTCTTTTCCATTTTATTGTACTTTTGCTACATATATATGTAAATAAATAATACATAATACTGTTTTAAGTGTTGAATGTAAGAATTCTCTTACTATTGGCTTATTTCACTCAACATAATGTTATTTTATCCATGTTGACATATGTGGTAGTATATAACTGCTATATAGTATTTCAATCAAGTGATAGACCTCAACTTGTTCATCTATTTTCTTGAACAGTGGCTTTCAACCTTTTTTTGGTCATGAAATCCATAGAGAGTAAAAATACATTTTATGTGGTGACCCAGTAGATAGATATGTGTATCTGTGAAATCAAACTTTACCTTTTTATTTATCCCTGTTGTATGTGATGTACTCTATTCCATTCTATTTCATTTTTTTTTAATGCTGGTTATGACACACTAAATATATAGCCCTCTATTGGGTTTCAACCTGACATTTGAAAAACACTGTTCTAGGAGAATTATTTTCAAACTGCTACAATACTTCCAATACTCTGATACTCCTCTAGGATGGGGTGGGAAGCTACGGGTAGGAGAGTAAGCGCTGATTAGAATTTTTTCAAGCAAGGAAGGATGTGACTAAATAGAAATATGTTAAACCTTTGGATGGTTTAGGTACAGAAAACAAGTTTGTGAACCATGGTTTTAGGCAGTGAAGCTGATTTCTTATCATGAGGTAATTCTGAAAAACTGTATAGATTTTTAAATAAATGACTCATATTTTAAATTGATGTTGCAAGCTTACTGCTTTAAGGATTCCTAAGAACAGTCTATTTGTAAATTGGAATGAATATTTTTAGAAAGTGAATAAAAGCCACTCCTTTTAACTTATATATTTATTTGTCATGGTGTATGAAGAATGTCCATAACTCAGGGAAATGGCTTTATTTATGTTTCCATAAGCTACATCAATAAGCTTTATGCCTCAGTTGCATTACAGTGTATTATTTGCAGACTTAAATACAAATGACTTCATTGACTTAAAGATCTCCCATGAAGATGTTGTAATAGGGATTTCTATGTTGAACCAAAGTGGGACCATTTCTTTTACAAAAGAAAAATATTTAATTCTAATATGGTTACTTGTTATATTGGTCTTTGAAGGTGCATTTTAGCCTATGGCTGTAACTAGAGACATAAGAATATTTTGGTTTCAGCAAGATTGGCCATTACTGTTTGGTTTTTGGCATTATCATCTGACTTAAGTACTCTATTCCTTTTGTCATCAGTTCTCAGTATACAATGTTTGGTAAGATCTAATGACTTTGATGAATAAACCAGTCTTCAGAAGATCCAGAGGTCAGAAGTTGCCTTGTTTCTTTACCCTGATTTTTAAGGAAGTAATGGTGTTGAGTTGGCAGAGAAAACCAAATATGCCAAAACCTTGAAGAAAGAAAACTCAAAATGTAAGTGCAGGGGAAGCAAGTGTTAGGAGGCTATCATTCCAATTAGGAGCCATTGTATAGCCATGATCTGCAGCAATTTAGGCCTCTTGAATGTTTCACCTTGTGTTACAGTGCTACAATTTCTGGCCACAAAGTAAAGATATAAATAATAATAGGCATATTTAACTTCTGAAGGCATGGCTGTCAATCTGATTCGAGATCACAGGAGTCAAAAAGTTGATAAGGCAATTGAAATGGAATATGGGAGCTCCAAGTAGGCCAACTCATCATGCCACACTCTCAGTTCAACCACACTATTTGCTGTCTCCTCTGATTCAATATAACTCTGCTCCTTCCCCTCCCAAACCTTTCTTACCATGGTCCCTGAAACTCCTCTCTTAAGCAAAACAAGCAAGAAATTCCATACTACATCCTCTCACTAATTTAAAAAATATTTGTTTCCTAAATGAAAGAACTCTCCATTGAGGCCACTACTCCCTTTTAAGCTGGGGTGAACATGTAGTTTAACATAGAAATCAGAACTAAAAGAAAGCACTATTAATAGTTATGTCATTACCACAGGTGCAAATTGGGAGTATTATTGACAAAGCAGATGTCAAGGTCACTCCACCTATAGTCCTCTCAAGTCAAGGCCACTGATTTTCCTATAATTCACTTAGCTTAGGGTTAGAAAATAGGATCAGCATCTCCTATACAACCCGAACCATTTTTTTTCAGAATATATGTATTCTGAAATATATATATTTTTTCAGAATATATATATACACGTATGTATATATATATATATATATATACACGTATGTATATATATATATATATATATATATATACATGTGTATATATACATACGTATATATATTAGAATATTTATACTTTTGTGTAAAACTCCATTTCCTCTGGTGTCCTTCTTCACTTCTACCTCCTCACTATTCTTCCTCCTTGTTCTTATTTATTAGCCTTACAGGGACTAGCTCTCCAAAGACTTAAGCACCTAGTTCAATATCTTCCTCTGCTTCCAAGACCCAAGATAACTTCCTGATTATCCTATCCCTTTTCTAATAATCCAGCCCCCAGAAGTCGTGACTTCTCAGCCTCCATTCTGGATCCTAGTATCTTGTCATTCAACAGAAATATCAAACTTCCGTTCACAGTCCTGTATACTTTTATATCTCTCACTCAGTATTCCCTTTTAGACAAGCTCTTCAACCCCAATGGGACTCAAGGTCTCTATATCCCTCTACCTTTTGTATTGGTTGGCACCCTTTCTGTTGGCATCCTTCTCTATGTGGCTGACTCAACAGTCCATTATTTTCTTTCTTTTAATTAAAGTCAACTTTAGTTCAGGGTCTTACAGCTCCCTACTTGTCTAAATTTCTCTACTGGGTCAATCCTGTGGTTCATATTGTCAAAATCATTATACCTGGTCTATGAGCTCACCTATAAGTTATAGCATCAAGTATACGGATGGTTTATTTGTGGTCACCAGACTCAACTGTTTCCTCTATTCTGCCCATCTATTTTCCACATACTTTTTAGTTACCATCTCTCACATTCTTCATAGCAACCATCTCAAGCTTATTCACTTTTGTTAAACTTTCAATCCAGCCACTATTCCCTTCCTTCTCAGTTAATAACACCTTCTTCTAACCCTCCCCAACTTCCTATCATCAACTAACAGACTTATTTGCAAATATTCATCTTTTCTTACTTCTCTTAAGTATAAGGGGTATCTCTTCCCCTATCTGAAGCTAATTATTTCACTTGTGCTCTAGATATTTTTTTTTTCCTGTCCCTGAAGGGACCTCACTTTACCAATTTTTTTTTCTATCTCCAATCCCTAAATTGCTATTGGCATCTTCTGATCAGCACGCTGAAGTCTTAAAACAAACAAACAAAAAACAAAAAACTTCCCTGAACCCCATATCCTCCTCCAGCTACTAGCCTCTGTCTTTCTTTTTAAAGCCAAACTCATTGAAATTATTGCTCTATACTCACAGCCTGTATTTCCTCACTTTATGGTCTTCCCAATGACTCTGATCTGTTTTCTGCTGTCATCACTATAGGCAGAATTTGTTGCTGTTTTTCTCTTCCTTCCATCTTCTTAGATCTCCTGGTTTTCCTGTCAGATCTCTGAATGATCCCATTTAGACAGCTTATCTCAAAAATGCTGTTTGTCCCTCATGAATCTCCTTAAGTAGCCTGGCTTGATTGAGGCTGAATAATTCACAGAAGTTCTAAAACAGGAAAAAGGATGAGACCATGATATTCTTGAGGGTCAGGAGAGAGGTCTGGGCAGATGACGATGGTCATGTGCATGTGAGGAATGGAGTAGCTTACTGAGCTTTACTATCTAGGGTCTTGCCTTTAGCCTTGTGCGGTTATAGAAACACAAGTTTATAGATGCACTTAGGACAACTAAAAACATTTAAACTCCTAAGACATGACTATATAAACCCAGAAACATTTATACATAAAGGAAAATAATTTTCAAGCATACTATCTCCACATAGGAAAATCACAAGGAAAGTGCAAACATTACTAAGTTGACAATGTTGGGTTTGGAATTGATCAAAGGGTTCTGCATATGAAAGACAGTCTAATGGTACCAGGTCTGTACCCTACAGTGTCCATCTTCACATCAAGAATATTCTCAAAGACTTGGGAGAAGGGTACCCCTCTCTCAGATATATTAAGCTTTGAAGAAAGAGGATTCCTATCTGAGTATTTAACTAGTCTTCTGTTAAGCATTTATTCTTGAACATAAGTATCAGGAGATGTTCAATTATTTTTAAGAATATATTATGAACATACCAGACCCCTCATTCATTTTATTTTGGGGCTATTTCAAGATGTTTTGGGAAGCTCTTCTGCCTTAAGACATGTTATTCAAAATGTGCTAAAACAAACTTCCCCCAAAGCCATCAATCAGCTTCCTTCATAAATAGAATCTCTGCTATCAAAGTATTATTTCTTTTTGTTTTTAGTAAAAAACCCTGCTGTGAGAGAACAAATACATAACTTCTATACCTATGCAAAGGGGGACAGAAGAACCTAATTAAAATAGCATAGTTTCATGTCTCTACTCCAGTATTCAATTTGTAAATTAAAACAGAAAAAAAATCCTAATCTCACAGGCTTCATTTAATGGATCCTAGCAAAATGCTCAAATTGACCTTTACTATAAACTGAGAGCTGCTCTCCACTAGAAAAAAAAAAAAAATCTGTTTCTTGAATTCAAAATGTCATTTAAGAATACCAAAACCATTTTAAATCACAATATTCACTACACAAAGTCAGTCACTCATTCTTTGCACACATAGGTGAGTTAAGTCTACAAAAGGAAGGAGTTTGATGCTTATGTTTGGGGAAGCAATGAATCAGAAGTGATCACTTTTGAAACAAAAGTGCAAATGTGCTTGGTGATCCAGAATTTAAAGTTAAGATCTTGTCTCTATCTCTTTGTTGCCATTAACTGATACTCAGTTCTTTATGGGGTGATTATCTTTTAATTCACTCTCAGTGGTTCTCTCATGTCATTCATTGGTTCAGAAGAACTCAAGGAAGGTACAGATGAATACCTGATGTTAAAGTATTAGATGTCAAATAGGTTATGTTTCACATAGATAGGCACTGGATTTGGTAGAGTTCTATATTGATAAAACATTCAAATAAACTTCTAAGAATATCGTAGACATTTGGGTTTTCTTCCAAGTGGTTCAATATTAGATAGTAGTTACCTAAAGGGCTGGGGTTAACTGGATCAACAGTTCTGTATGATTGATAAGTATATTTGGCTATTTAGGTGACAGTATATCATGGTGGTTATTACTATTGGCTTTTTAAAACTTAAAACATGTCTTTGAGTCCAGCTCTAACATTGTGGTATCCTGAAAAAGATAGTAATGTATTCATGCTTCAATTTCTGCATGTGAAGAATGGGGCTAACATTATCTCTGTTAAAAATGGCTATGGGGTTAAATGAGATAATGCACGTAACATGCTTATCATGATGTTTGGCATAAAGTAAATGCCTATAATAATGGTAATGATGGTATATAGCTAGTTCCACTGATACTCCAACTTCAAAATATTTTGTTAATGTTTATTTTTGAAGGAGACAGAGAGAGAGAGACAGAGCGCGAGCAGGGGAGGAGCAGAGAGAAAGGGAGACACAGAATCCAAAGAGGGAAACCATGAGACCATGACCTGAGCTGAAGTTGGATGCTCAACCGACTGAGCCACCCAGGTGCCCTGATACTCCAACTTTGAGATCAGTTATATCATCAATCTAAAGTGTTGTAGATTCTGCATAAAGATTTATTTCTCAAAAATGATATATTTCAAAAACATAATCTTCCAATGAAGTATTGCAATGTTCTTACTCTCTGCTAAAAACTATATCTGCAATATAGTTTATAGGACTTTTGATGATATAGTCTACTAAGTGGGACTTTCCCAGGTGCCTAGTACCTCACCATGATGTCAAGTTTTAAATACCTTTTTGAAGCCTAAACATAGCTGTTAAGGGGAGGGATACTGATGGTGTTATTCTCATCTGCATATATCATGTCTTGAGACAGTTCAGAATGCCACACTAACCTCTATATTAAGCTAACCTTTCTCTAAACCACAAGTCATGAGAATTGGGGGAGGTGACATTTGACTTTACTACCTGTAAATGACCTTTCTTTGATTAATTTCCCTCTTCGAAACCACACACTGTCTTTCAGAGTTATCAAGCAGGAAACGGCTCCCCATTTCTATCCCTGTGTGGCTTTTAATTCCCTAAGTTGTCACCATCTGGCTATAAAAGAGGGGGAAGGTTGAATCCCTGGATTCTTTTCTTCACTATTTGTTGGTAATGTGGTCTTCTATTTTCTTCAGTCTATATGGGGTTGTTTAAACATATGATTAGACTCGGCTGTACTGTGAAAGAATTTTGGTTCACAAGGAGCTGAGGCTTCTCACAAAAACTGGACATGTAATTCCAAAGCTTTTCACGGGATTAAAACAAAACAAAACAAAATGAAACCAAACAAAACTGGATCATATTCCTATTGGCACTGGTTTAACTATGAAGTATTTCCTTGAGATGTAACCTGTCATCACTCTGCTTTCTTTGACTATGGGTATCTCTAGCAGAATCCAACTCTTGGTATGAAAGGTCTCTAGGCTAATCTGCCCTATTTTCACTTCCCAATTCCAAAGTCAGATGATCATTTTTGGTTTTCCTTCTTATCCCCAGAGAGTGTTTATTATATTATATTTAAATTAGGGGCATCTGGGTGGCTCAGTTGGCTGAGCATCTGACTCTTGGTTTTGGCTCAGGTCATTATCTCCTGGTTCAATTAATTGGTTCAAGCCCTGTGTCTGGCTCTGTGCACTGTGCAGGGAGTGTGGAGCCTGCTTGGGATTCTCTCTCTCTGTTCTTCCCTCACTCAGGTGCTCTCTCTCCCTCTCTCAAAATAAATGAATATACTTTAAAAATAAATAATTAATACTCACTAGACAATGCATTCTCCTTATTGTTATCCTTTCTATATGTGAGTTGTGTCTTCGGAAAGTTGAATCATTTCTTTCTTCTCTTGTGCTAACACTTTTTTGGAGAGTTCAATAACCTCATTATACTTTTTATGTTCATAAATTTTAAGGTTGTTTTAGAAGAATTTTTTTCCTCCATGCCTTTTACAGTTTTTTTTTTTAAGCATCAACTATCTACACTTGACCCAGCTCAAAGTTCTTTCATTTTTGCATTAATAGAATTCATTTCCTCAAATACTGAACACATCTGCATTTTAAAGCAACTATGGTATATTCTGATGACATCTTTAAAAATGTACACTTTCATTTTTATTCAGAAACTTCTCCAGTCCTCACCCCCCTGGCCTTAAGTTTAACTCCCACAATTTATAATTCCCATTTGGGATAGAGACAGCTTATCTTCTGCTCTACATCAAAATGTGTTCTTTAGAAGCAATCTGATATTATTCTATCAAAGTGTGAATTTAAGTCACCCTGTTACCTTTTCTAGGGACATGGGTATTTGCACAAGAACCTTATCTCTAATTGCAAAGTGACACTCTTAAGAATTGTTAAAAGAAACTATTGTTCAAGGCGGATGGAATGAGAAGACCCTTACCATATAGGACTCACATGCCACCCAGCAGACCCCAGATTATCAATGTGGTCAGGAGGTATTAATATATCTTACTTATGAACTGGATTTGGTATCTTAGAATGTTTTATTTGAAATTATGGTTCTATTTCTGGCTTGCTTGCTTCTTCATAGTGCCAATCTAGGTCGACAGGAGAATATGAGACCATTGTTCCATATCCCGCTTAAAAGAGAACACCACTTCAAAGAGAACAACAACTGACAAAAATAAAACAAGCAATCAGTTTTAAAACATTTTGCCTGTGTGCTTCTTAATCTTAACTTTTTTCAGGGATTTAAGTTACTTTAAGGAACCTACTTTGGGTGATTATGTTCTGTGTCTAGCACAATGAAGCCATCTAAGTAAAAATAATTAATATATAATTATTTTCCAAAAATTTCTCCTTTATTATTAGGAAAGTATTGCAATGTGTAGACTTGTCCCCTCTTACCCTCTTAAAAACATGGAGTAAATTCCTTGAAAAATGAAAAAATTCATTTTTGTTAAAATTCCTTTAAAGGGTACTAGGGTTTTTAAATCAAACACAGATGAAATAAACCATCCAAAGAAAACAAAATACTTCATAATGCACCTTTTAGCTACACTACCTTTTAAAAATTTCTCTTGCTGGGGCACCTAGGTGGCTCAGTTGGTTAAGCATCCAACTTTAGCTCAGGGCATGATCTCACGGATTAGTGGGTTCAAGTCCTGCATCAGACTCTGTGCTGACAGCTCAGAGCCTGGGGCCTGCTTCGAATTTCGCGTCTCCCTCTATCTCTGCCCCTCCCCCACTTGTGTTTTTTCATTTTCAAAAATGAATAAACATTAACAAAAATTAAAAATTTCTTTTGCTACTTGCATTCAGTGATTATAGAATTAAATGTTGCATTCTTTGATAGTCAACTAGGTTCATGAATTATTAGGCAATAACATGAAATAATTTGTTTTTGAAACAGGGGTCACATAAGTGTATTTTACTCAAAATTATATTTATGTACAATTTTAACCATTCTTCCTATTTATATTTGTAAAAGTTATATCGTCTACTCAGGTGTTCACATTCTTCATGTGGACAGAACCCAGAGCTGACTTGTTAATATTTGTAACATGACTTATGAACCAAGACTTGACCAAAATCTTTATGGAATTAGAATGTATCTTTGTTATCATATCCTTTTTGGCCCTTACAACAGTTTAACACATGAAGCTAAGTGAATATGTGATTAGCTCCATAGTTATCCATTCAGTAAAGGTTTATTGAGTACCAACTCTATGCCAAACACTGTGCTATTTCTGAGAAAACAACTGTTAGCAGAACAGACACAATCTCTGCTCTTAAAAAGAAGACATTCTAGTGGGGGGGGGGGGATACTTTTTTTTTTTTAAACCCAGCAAATTAAAAATATTTACAGACTGTACAATGAAAGAAATGTGCAAGGAGCTAGGATAAGGGTTAGTGCTGGGAAGGAACAGTTTCTGGTAGGATGGGACACAAAGGATGAGAAAGAAGCATCTATTTGAAAAATGGTGGGTGTGGGTTATGTTTTCTCCCCACCTCCTCACTACCTCCCCAAAGTGAAAATTTATATACATACAGTACTGCATTTCCCTAGTGGTATATTTTTATGCATAGTATAACCCTATATGTACTTTAAAAATGTGTGCAGTGTAGTTACAGCAAAGGATGGAAATAAATACATCCTCTAACCACCACATAAATACTGCAGAGAAAAACAGTGAGCAAAGTGAATTACTACAGTTTTTACAAAGGCTCCTTTCTATAAGTACATTTGTGTCTCAGAGCCAGGACTGTTCAACTGCAGAAGGTGAAATAGAACCCTTAGTCTTAGTATGTAAACATAACTCACTTTTTTGGGGGTGAGTTGGACATACCATAATCTGCAAACAAGAAAGAAACATGTTAAAAACAGGTAAAAATTTCCCCCAAATGGTCTAAGTGGCTATAAGATCTTTGCCATTCTAAAATTTGGGAGCTATTGCTCCCTGCCCCAAATCCCCCATTCTTGGGGAGACAGGGCCACCAAATGTAAAGAGCCTGAATGCTTAGCCACTAGAGGGAGAGAGTGTGCCTCTGGTGATTCTGGAGCCAATGAAAGCAACTCATGAAAAGGATAGGCTTTCAAGGGAGCTAAATTAAGCTCTTATCAGCCAGGGGTAAGGACTATTTCCACTGTGGTAGCTTTGGGAAATTTGAGGATACTTTCTTAAAACTTCACAATGGATCCTCTTCTACTAGTAATTAAATTGGTTAAGCTATCCAGATAGTTCATCTTAATTTTGAATATGTTTTGGTTCAGCTTTTCCAAGGACCTCCATAACTTTGCAGATAAATACAGTCTTAATTTTTAGGAAGGACTTGTGGCAATTCAGGGAAGTTATATTACCCTTTATATATTGGGAATTTATATATTATGAACAACATGCCAATTTTCTAAGATAATTTAGGATTAAAATCTTTGCTCTCTACTGGGATGATTAGAATGATTTGTGGGGTTCTATGTTCACAGCTGTCCCAAATATGACTTCAGGAAAATTACTTTTATTTAGATAACAGGTTTAAAAAAAAACAAAAACACCTGACTTACCAATATAGAAATCACAGGAACTGCAAGTTGTTGCTGACCTGAGCCCAAATAATTTGTTCTCCAATGAAAAATCGGTTAATCTTTGTTGCACTATGGCAGCAACTGCCAATTTCCATAATTAAAAACGAGCCTGTTGGTACAATTGTTTTTAAAAAATACAATCCATAAACTCTTAAGTAATTAACAATGCAACTTAAATACAGCTATTACCCAAGTCCTATGGTATCTGTTACTTGGTGTTTATTAATGTGAATGAATTCCTTCCCTGAAATCTAAAGAAAAGACACGATTCAAAATTTTATAGACATACAGACTAGTGCTTAAGATATAGTTGATGATTTTATTTTCAATGTAGCATTTCGCTTTCCTCAGCAGGAAAGAAGAAGAAGAAGAAAAAAAAAAAAAAACAACCCAACAACTCAGCAACTATTTTTGGGATTCTTGAAAGGAGTAGGAGTATGATGCCTCCTCCTAACTGTTTCAGCATTGATTTTCTTCACAATCTGTGATACGGTTTCTCAGAAATGCTGTTTGGCAGTCCTGATAATTTCATGTGTTTTCAAACTTAAGCCACCCAGACTACACAGTTCAGTATTTTCAGCTCCTTTCATTTTCCTTTTCCCTTTAATTATAGAAGTCTCTATTCCCTCTTTTTTGCAAATGTGGTCAAGTAAGATGCTAAATGCTACTATTTGTAGAAGAAATATGCATTTGCTTTTTCCATGACGGTCCAGACATTCTTCCCAAATAAAAAAGCTGTGCTGTACCTGATGATATTGACGGCCAACACGTCACTGGGACCAACTTTTTGGACCCTCACCCGTTCCTTTGACTTTGGTGAATGCGGCACAAGCCCTGGGCAGTAAAAAGCAAGTAAACACTCTAATTTTAAAATTGCACTGTAAAGCACTTTCAAAATAGTTGAGCTTCATCTCAGACCTGAATTTACTTCTCAAATCCGTTCTCGAGGACCCCTCTATCCTGATTCGTGTCCTGGTCTACCCGGAGCCGTTTTCTGAAATTGTACCGCATAGTTTATTGCGAAGCCTGAGTGGGTGGGTCCACGCGCACACCCGACTCCGGCCAGGACGCCGATGCCTGAGCTCCGCGTCGGGCGCCCGGATCTTCGTTCCGCTCCCTCGGCCCGGCCTCGTCACAAATCCCAGTTTGAAAGAAAACTTCAAGCGGCCGAAATGAACCTCCCCTCACCGCTCCAATTCTTCCTTCCCAGCCGGCTGAAAACGTGAGATTTATTATGGCCTGGGGTGGAGGGAGCGACCTGGGGTCGCCGTGGCACTCTCGGAAGCGGGTTACCTGGTCCCGCTTTGGGGGCGGGGTTCGCCATCTGGGGGCCGCAGGGCCGGGGGCGACGCGGCCGGGCGCGCGGGTGGGCGCGAGGGAGTGCGCGCGTCGCGGAGCCGCCGGGCAGCACTTGTCCTGTAATCGATTGCCGAGCGCGCCGAGCGGCCCAGAGCGCAGACACGCGCACACGCGCCCTCGCCAGCCCGCGCGCACACGCACACACACACATACATACACACAAACACACACACACATACACACACAGACGCACCCGCACTGGCGCCCAGGCCCCGCACACACGCATACACACGCGCGCGCACGCACGTCCGCCTGCCCGCGCCCCGGGCCCCGCCGCCAGCCGCCGCCAGCCCGCCCTCCGCCCGCGGGCGTCTGCGCGAGCCCGGCCGGCGGGGGAGATGTGCTCGGGCTCCGGCGGATCGGTTTCTCGGGGTTTGACCAGCTGTCCCGGGCTAACCCTGCTCCTCGCTGAAGATGGAGGAAGTAAAAACAGGATTACCCTTAGCTACAGATCCACTGCCTTAGTTTCCACCACCAACTGCAGTGCACAAACACACGTTAGGCACAGGAAAGAAAGAAAGAGAGAGGATACACTAACAGTAAACACAAACAAAAGGGTGATGGGATTATTTTACTGCATGCACTGCTGAGGTAAATCTCCGCTTGGCTTTTGCGTGGTGAAGAACAGCTCTTGTTTTATTTGTCTTCTGATTCATAGATTATATATAAATATGTGTATCTGATTTGCAGGGGGGGGAGTGTTTTCAAAGTTAAGTGTAATTATATAGCGTCTCGTTTTGCACTGTGATGTGATCAAATGACTTGTTGCTGTTAACCAGTAATAATGATAATATAGATATTTTTCTCTGGGCGGGATGGATTGTGGTTATGATTAGGATAATGATTTCTGTAAAGGGACGCTCAGGGAATCGGGTTGAAGATGATGTCTTCTGCCTTAATTTATCGTCCCCTTCTTGTAATCTGTTTCGGGGATGTTAATCGATTAATCAGTTTTCATCTCTGTAGCTGTCATGGATTTTGACTTGTTTTGCTTTGTTTTAACTTGAATTCCAAGAAAGATTGAGTAGCCTGGAATAAATTGCAGCTGTCCTGATAGAAGGTAATATCCAGATCCTGTTGGAATTTTTTAAAAAGCAAAAAACCTGGTATGACACATGTGAAAAGGCAGCAGTTAAATCACTTTGACAGGTTCTAGTATGGGCGAAAGAGATGGAATTAAGATTTAATTTTTTTTTCTTTTTCTTTCTTTCTTTTTTTTTTTTTTTTTTCTTTTTGCCAAGGGCGAAAAACAGTCCTGTGAAGTTGGCCTAGGTTCCTTGCTGGGTTCGGCCTGACTGTCCCTCCCCTCTTACTCCCCCCCCCCCCCCACCCCACCTTTTCTTTCAGTTTTCTTGTCTTAGCTTTTGGTCGATTCTTAAGGAACCGGTGGATCAAGTTTTTTCTCTTCTTGTTAATCGCATTGCTGGAGCACTGACTGACCTCTCTCTCTCTTTCTCTCTCTCTCTCCCTCTTTTTTTTCTCCTCTTTCCTGAAAGTACGTGGTGCCATTCCTGAGTGACTTTTCCTACTAGACCATCCCAAAGGGACGAGGGGGAGGGGTAGAAGGAGGAGGAGGAGGAGGACGAGGACGAGGAGGAGGAGGAGGAGGAGGAGAGGGGGGTGTTCCTTCTCTCTCATTTCTTGGTTTTGTTTATCAGCCGATCTGTTTGCAGGATTTGGGCTCGGAATGACCCACCTGTAAAGTGCTTTTCCTTCCTCCTCGCCTTGAACTCTGCAGGGGGCTTGGCTTGGAGGGGGCCAGGGAGGGAAAGAGAGAGGGGGAAACACAAAAACTTCTTTCTTTCTTTCTCCGTTTATCTTCAGCCCGACATTGTCACCTCCTCTTTGAGGGGTTAGAAGAAGCTGAGATCTCCCGACAGAGCTGGAAATGGTGATGAATCTTTTTTAATCAAAGGACAATTTCTTTTGTATGTACATTTCGTTTCTCTTTCTCCTTTTCTTTTTCTTTCTCTCCTCTGAGGGTTAATAACCATTTCATTGATGGGGCAGACTTCTTTCGCTTCTCTCTGACGTTTCTTTCTTTTTAATATGTGTGTGTTAAATGTGTACATTTTTAAAGAGATAAACTCATTTGTAAAATATCCGAAGAAACTGCTCCCCTTTTAAACTTTACGGATGCCTTTCTTGAAAACCTTATGTAATCATAATTTGAAAGAATTTGATAACAGTACAGCAGGTTGAAATTTAAGTGCTATGTAGTGACTGAGTTGGGAATTTGATCTGACTATTCCATAAAGAAAGAAAGAAAAGTTTTTTTTTGGGGGGGGGGAGTGGGGAGGGTGGTGGTGAAGAAGGGGAGGGGAGGGAGAAGGGAAGTGGTTTTGGAGACAAGAAGTGAAGCTGCCTGTTTTCCAGTAAGTAATGGAGAAATTCCAGGAGCCAGGGCTAAATATACTTGGCGATCAATACAGAAATGGCTCATTGTGAATAATTTAGCTGCTGGTGCAGAGAGAGTTTTGAAACTAAAGGCAAAAAGGACCAGGGCCAAAGGAAAAAAAAATAAGTAAAAATCTCCTCAGGACATGTCAATTCTTTAAACTTTTTCCTTCAAAGAATACAGTTAGCTTATCGATCTTCTCATTATGTGAAATCAAAGCTAGGGGGTGTCATCTCATACAATTTACTTTTGTTTCTGAGAATTAACTTCTTGTTTTGTGTCATTGGTGCATGGAAATAATTCCCCAAACTTTAAAAAAGTGATTCCCTTCCTGAGAGCAAAAAGTTTATGAAATTTTCAAAATCAGAATCTATTAAGTTGGCTTGGCATTTGTATCCAACCATGGTCTGGCAGGAAATTAAGGTTACATTGAACAGGTGCTTCCACAGAACTTAGTGTAGGCTAAAATGTCAATACAAGTCTGGGAGTAAGGTAACTGCTGCAGAAACCTTCCAGACACACTTGGGCACTAAATTTTTGTTTTGTTTTGTTTTGTTATGTTTGTTTGTCCTCCCTCCTCCCTCTTAGAACATGATGAACCAACTTGCAACAATTGTGAATAGAGCTATCTGTATACCAGGGAAGTCCTCAAACTGCAGTGTGATTATGGGAAGTAGTGACTGGTAAAATACTTCTATCCCAGTTAAAGCTGGCACATTTGAGGTGTACCCTCTTGTTTTCTTTCTTTAAGTAAATTCTGATTAAGAGAGTCATTCCTTTCTTGCTACAGCCCATCTCACAGCACACTTGTCTTTCCTATCCTATCTCCAGCAGGAATCAGATCATTTGCAGAAAGAGTTCACTGACTTGCAAATGAGCACATACAGTTCACTGTAGTATGTTTCTTGGGCACAGGTTGCAGCAGCACCAACATGGGCTAATTGCTTGGAGCTTCAAATAAGTTAAGCATTTAATGGCAGATACTGAAAGGGATCATTGTGTAAAGGGTATAATCTTTTGTATTGCAGCACTGCACTTTGACTATGGAAACAGAGGCTATTGATGGCTATATAACGTGTAAGTATTCATTTTCATTAATTTGTTATTGGTAATAAAGTTACATTTGTGTTTCTAGTATTTTATTTTCTGAACTATTGTTTGTCAAGAATTCTATACTCTTATTTTCTATCTGTTCACAATTTCACCTTTAAATGAGTTGGAGAAAATAACAGCACAGAAGCAAAACGAAGGAAATATAGAAATACACTTTATTCATGATAACATTTTAATCAGTAGTAAGTAGCTTAGCAGATCAACACTTTTCTACTGGGGTTTTTCATTTACTTTAAGTTTAGAATGTCAGGTTACATATATGTCTACTAATATGGCATGTGCTAAATATTTACTACTTTGTAACCTAATTTTTCACACACATAATGTGAAAGCTCCTTAAGTTGACCTTTTTTTAGGAAACTTTCCTTTTAAACATCAAACTCTCCGATAGTATTTTGGAAAAATGCTCATTATAAATGCTCTATGCTTAATGGTTAAATTAGGTGTTCAAAGAAAATTTAGTTTTTCAACTGAAAAATACTTTAGAAATTGACTATTCCACTTGCTCGTGTTTTACAGTTAAGAATACTGTGATAATCAGATTTTGTAGTTTTTTTATTGTGGGCTGGTCATGGCTTTTCCTCATTTCATTCATTTGCTATATATTTCTAAATTATATTTCCTTATAGTTTCTTTTAAGGCAGAAATGGATTACATTAAAATTTCAAAGCTGTGCATGCCTCTGCATGTATGAAGCAAAGTTGGTGATTAGATTTTATGTGACAATGAACAGAGACCAAAAGATTTTATTTTGTGAAAGCAGGTGACAATGAGCTTTCACCTGAAAGGGAGCACTCCACTATGGCAATTGACCTCACCTCAAGCACACCCAATGGACAGCACGCCTCACCAAGTCACATGACAAGCAGTAAGTCTTCATTTTATGATTTTTTTTTTCCTATTTCTCTAGCGACACACTTGAATTTGTTAGGTCTTTGGGGTCCTCTCACATTGTGGTGTAGCTGCTGCTATAGATTTTGCTAAAGAAAGAACAACACAGATTTATTCCTGTCCATTCTAGTATCATAAAACATGAGCCTGCTTACTAGTCTGACCTATCCCAAGGTGGCATTTGGGAGCTGGTGCTTACCTGTATCAGGTAAGAAATGTTAGACTTTGCTGGTTATTGTTTTGACTTGCCAGGTTTGTGACTAGATTTGTTGTTGTTGTTGGATAAAAGAATATGGAAACAAGTCACTTCCAAAGGACTCTTCACAGTAGAAAAATGAAATGATTTTACCATTGCCTTGGTGTAAAGCTAATCCATCAGTGGTAGAATCGCAATGTTACTTTTTTTTTTTTTAATATGTGAAAGTTTCTCCTCTAAAGCATTGGAAGTGAAGTGTAATGGAAAATTTATGGATCTGATTTAAATCCATTTCTCCAACAAAATGAAAGCGTTTTGTTTTAGACTATCCAGGGAAGAACTGTGAACGTTAGGAAGGATGTTTTGAACTTGCAGGAATAGACCGTTTGGGCCACTATTTTTGATAGAGTCATTCATTGATGTAGTAAACATTGTTTTTGTGTAATAAAAGAGCAACTTGTATGCTGTCCGTGACAGAAGACAAAATACTTCATTAAGAATATGGCTTGTTTTCTCTTAATTATAATGTTTTATCAGTTTAGTTATTAGGTGCAAATGCTCTATTACGCCTTAAACGTAATTTGACATCTTATGTTTCCCTTGTACTTTTGTATGTGTTATATTCTTGTGTAGAAAGGACATCTGGCTTATATGTAAATATAACTTAATTTGAAAGTTTTCTATTTGGGTGATGTGTGAAGGAAAGGAAATTTTTTCCCTTTTTTTTTTTAAACAAAGATTTAATAACTGAAGGAAACTGAATCAGCTACTAAATTATGAATATATTTTCAAGTTAATTCTGATTATCCAGAGAGAACGAATTTTCCTTTCCAGTTTCCTCTTATAGTTCTCAAAACTTGAGGTTATTATAAAACTACTGGTTTTGTAAATAGTAAAGACTTCTGAATTATAAGCAAAAGGATATACAGTACTGTTGAATACATTTTGCAGTTCATTAACTTGAAGTGATATTAGTTATTGGCTTGAAATTTTGATTGAACTATGTGAATTTACTTACATAAAAGTTATCTTTTTATTACTGGGAAGCATTTCCCAGAATATTTCGTTCTGGAAGCAGTCTTTGAAATTCGTTTATCATGTAGAAAGAAAAACTAATAGTGAGTGAGTGAATGTATGTTAAATTATAGTGTTAATCTTTTGTAATGCATCTTGTAGCATTTATTTATTTTTTGGCTAGTTGGCTATAATCTAACAAAAGTTGTACTACTATTACAGTGTAGGTAATACAATTTTTATATTTTAACATTTAATGTTATTAGTTCCTTGGTAGAATAGATTTTTATTTCTCTGATAATTTTTGTTTCATTTCCTAAAGAGTAAAGATAGATTGATACGAAAATTTCTGTTAGCTTAATATTTAGCTGTCAGCTTTAGAAACTTTAGAAACTTTGAATAATCATAGACTCTTAGCTGTCATCCCCTGGCCACCACTAGGATATCAGCAGGAAAATACTTGTTAATTGGCTGCTTTATTTGTGAATTTGATTCTGGTTTTACAAGTACTCTTCAAAAAAGCAGTTCATCCGTTTATTTTAAGTAAACATCGCAGAGTGTGGGTATGATCAGTTTGAACAAATAAGAACTATGCTTTTAACATTTGAGCTTTTCTCACCCAACAACAGTAAAATTATGTGGTAAAGAGTTCCCCCCCCCACCCACCCAAACTTACTAGCCCGTGGCAATCCCATGTTAATACAATCTTTGGCTAAGCTGCACATGTTTTCGTGTTGTTTTCCAAAGAGTTGCAGGTTAAATATTTGGCTCTCACTTCAGAGCTGTGTGTTGCATCCTTTATGTAGCCTCTATTTACAGTATCTAGGTTACCCACTTAGGTGTTAGATGGAGAAGATACCCATTTTTCCTTTCTGTTAGATCTAGGAGAATATCAGCATTTTAGATTGCCAAGGCAAATAGTGGTGAAGAGGGACTCTTGTCTCTTACTTAGAACAAGAGACCTAAAATCGGTCACTCAGATGTTTTTCTGTGATTTGGAATAGTTTTTGTGTGTGTGGGGCCTGTCAGATCACTTGTGTCTGAGATGACCAGTTTTCCTGAATCCTTTTAAATGCAATTGTTGAACTTTATCAAATAAGAATAGCTTATTTATTTTCTGTAATTTTTTTTTATGTCTTCGAATATACTTACTGAAGGGCTGTTGCATCCAAAAACAATTGCGATTTTGATTGAAAGTGTTCAAGCCCAAAGTAATGGGACTACCTTTGTGACAGAATAAGATAACCTTCAGTAGCAGCAAGGAGAGGACAGGACTATATGTGTAAGAGGAAGAAAGTTATTTTAAAGCAGCTTAGAAAAAAAAATTAAAAGAATTAAAACCTTTGATTTTTTTAAAAAATAAAATAACATTCTGGCAATAAAGTATCAATAACCAGTGATAGCCCATTTACTTTGGTATTAGGAAAGTGATCAGTTTTAGCACAAAGTACTAGTCCTTAATTTAGGTTATTTGATGACCGTTCTAAGATGAAGGGTGTCTGTACAACTTGCTGCCAGTTATTGTATAAAAAATAATGACAGCAGCTATCATTATTTGACAGTGCTAGAAACGAGCATCGGCAACTTGGGGGAAAACTAAAAATGTTATGATGTCTGACAGTTTGGGGTTTTAAAATTTAGCACGTAAGATAATCTTAAAAATTGAGGGGCGATATGGATCTTACCATTTTACAGTAGCTACTTCCTATGTTTTAGAATGAATTTTCTTAGAGAATTTTAGACTTTTTCTTCTGGAATAAGATCTCTTTGATAAAGAAGATGGGCATTGTTGCCTGAGATCATTAGTGTGCATATTGAGTCTGCTGACAATCTTCAGTGTCAGGGATGACAGTATATGCCTTGATGGCTACTGGAAATACACAGTGTTAAGTGATTTTAAAAATAGAATCTGAAAGTTAAGAATGTGCAACAGACAACTCAGACAGAACAATATAAAAATAATCCATATTGTATTTTGGCCTTTGTGATTCCTTCTGTTTCTGGGTTAGCTCCTCTCCAGTTCTTGCATAGTTGCTTCCATATCGGTTTCAAACTGCTCTATGTATACGTGCTGCCGACTATTTAAAACAAAATTTAAGGTTCAAAAATTTGTAACCTTACACGTTTTATCTTCTACTTTTATAATGCCAATAAGTAGATTTCCCTTGGAGGTAGTTAATGGTATGAAAATACATTGTGACACAGATTTTGTTTCTATTGCTTTAAAACTTTTTACGTGGATCACCTTTGCCGTCAATACTATTTACCAGTCAGTTTGATGGCCAGGTGGCATGTGTGGAATTGGAAGAAGTAGTAATTCTAGTTTTACAAGACTCTGACCAATAATCAGGTCAGGGAATCTAGTTTATTCTTTTCAGAGTGCTTCACATTCATTTTTTTTTTTCTTAGCTAGTTTCCATTTTTAGAGCCTAGTGAAGCAGAAGTGTATTATGATTTCCATTTTTCTTATGTAGAAATGGAGGTCTGAAGAAATCAGTTGGCCTTTTAGGTCCCTTAACAGAAGGATGGAGTTGTCAGGATTGGGACATAAAACTGTGATTTTACCTTGTGGGTTAGTTACATCACTTAACTGATATCTCTTTATAATGTTATTATCTCAGGGTGCCTGCCATGTCCAATACTGATTCATGTTTTGGTGACAAAACTGTATTATAGAAGTAGAGGAAGGTTATTATGAAGGTAGAGTGATATCAGATGCTCTCATGCACTTTTAAAAATATTGTTTAGGGGCGCCTGGGTGGCTCAGTCGGTTGAGCGGCCGACTTCGGCTCAGGTCATGATCTCACGGTCCGTGAGTTCAAGCCCTGCGTCGGGCTCTGTGCTGACGGCTCGGAGCCTGGAGCCTGTTTCGGATTCTGTGTCTCCCTCTCTCTGACCCTCCCCCGTTCATGCTCTGTCTCTCTCTGTCTCAAAAATAAATAAACGTTAAAAAAAAAAAAAATTTAAAACCTTCCCCCCATTCTCCAAAGCCCACATAAAATATATATATATTGTTTATATTATGGGACTGACCAGCTTTCTGAATTGTCTTCTGTGGCTTCGTTTGGCAGTCACTCTTGGTTGGATTTCCATGGGATATACACCCTAATATAACACCAGATGGGCTTGATGTAAGAACTCACTCTGTGCTGAATTATTGTACTTAGATGCGTATGTGTGTATATACATATATATATATATATATATATCCATCCAGCATACATTTAGTTTTTTACTAGTCTGGAAATGAAGAGAAAAGTGTGATTTTATTTCCTTTTTTAAAAAAAGTTTAAGGGCACCTGGGTGGCTCAGTTGGTTGAGCATCTGACTTCAGCTCAGGTCATGATCTCATGGTTCGTGAATTCAAGCCCCGCATCAGGCTCTGTGCTGACAGCTCAGAGCCTGGAGCCTGCTTCAGATTCTGTGTCTCCCTCTCTCGCTGCCCCTGTCCTGCTCACACTCTGTCTCTGTCTCTTAAGAAGTGAATAAACATTATGGGGCGCCTGGGTGGCGCAGTCGGTTGAGCGTCCGACTTCAGCCAGGTCACGATCTCGGGGTCCGTGAGTTCGAGCCCCGCGTCGGCTCTGGGCTGATGGCTCGAGCCTGGAGCCTGTTTCCGATTCTGTGTCTCCCTCTCTCTCTGCCCCTCCCCCGTTCATGCTCTGTCTCTCTCTGTCCCAAAAATAAAAAACGTTGAAAAAAAAAAAAAAGAAGTGAATAAACATTAAAAAACATATATACATTAAAAAAATTTTTTAAAAAAGTTTATTTTGAGAGAGAGAGCAGGGAGGGGCAGAAAGAGAGGAAAGAATCTCAAGGAGGCTCCTCACTGTCAGCACAGAGCCCAGTGAGGGGCTGCATCTTATGAACCCTGAGATCATGAGCTGAACTGAAATCAAGAGTAGGACTCTTAACCGACCGAGCTACCCAGGCGCCCCAAGTTTGATTTTATTTCTTTACACCTATCAGAGGTAAGTATCATGGTTATGAACTAAACCAAAAGGAAAAAAAGAAACTATAGGAAGTATGTATGTGTAGGGAATTAACAGTAAAAATGCTGTATATTTTTATTTGCCCCTCATTTCCCCCTCCTGGCAGTTTTAGACTGCTTCAATATAAGCATAAAAGTCTGTCTTCAACAAACAAATCAACTTATTATACAAGTATTATCCTTATTGCCTCTGTCTTTTTCCAAATCTGTCTTCCCTACTGGAAGTACGTTTTGGTTTTTTTTAATGTAACATGATTTATTAGGTTCTTTTGGGAGTCTTCCTTCAAGCTGTAATGAATTGAGATTTCTGGGTCCCATGCTCTTTTCTCCTAACTTTAAATATTGATATATTTTGATCTTATGATGTTCTGAACAATCAATAGCAGGGCGACAGTCATCAACTTAGGTGGAATGTGTTGGGTTTTTTCTTTGATTTTTTTCCCTTTATATCTGTTTGGATCAAATATATTTATGGACCTGGTAGTATTTTCCTTTTGGAATTAATCAAGATTCAGAATGTCTATGCTTTGAAATAGGTAAGAAGTATTTGGGAACTATATATCCCTTATGATAAATGTTTACACTGGAGTGAGGAAAGGACGGAGAGCATAATTTATTGAATATATATAGGATGCCCAACACTATGCTAGATACGTCCATATTATTTCACTTAGTCTCCATAACAGCTCTGTGAGGGAAGTAATTCTTCCACTTTATAATTACAGAAAACTGAGACACAGAAGCAATAGATTGTAAGTGTTTAAAAATACAGGCTTTGGAGTTATACATGCCTGTGTTAGAATTCCCACTTGCTGTGTGACCTTAGATGTGTTACTTCATGTCTCTGAGCTTCAGTTTCCTTATCTGTAGAACAGGGATAAGCCATACCTACTTCAGTGGACCGCTGTGAGGTTTAAATGAAGTAATACGTACAAAATACTTGCACAGTTGCTGGTGTATGCTTAGATGCAATAAATAATCACTGCTGCTATCACTCAGAAGAGTCTTTGCTTTATCATCGATCAGTGACTCATAATAAAAAGAGTTTGTTTTCAAATCCATTTCTGTTTGAAATTCAGATCATTTGCTCTTTCCTTTTTATTATGTACATCCATGGAACAGAGACAGAGGTTTCTAAGAATTCAGGGTAAAAACTGAAGAAAAGAATTTCTATTATTTAAAGCATGTGTGAAGATTTTGGTTAACAAAGAAGTAGAATTTGTGTGTTGGAAATTCTTTTTATTGGGTTTCAGTGTTCCTGGCTACAGCTTTATGTTTTTGGTTATATGTAACGAAAATCATTGCTTACCTTTGGTGCTTCAAGGATACCAGTCATTAAGAATGGAAAAAGAAAAAGTTCCTTTGATAGAGAAACCTATCTATATATATAATCAATTCTTTCTTAGAAGGTCTGCATCTAGGGGTACCTGGGTGGCTCATTCATTTGAACATGCAACTTTGGATTGGGTCATCATCTCACAGTTCATGAATTCGAGCCCTGCATTGGACTCTGTGCTGAGACTGCAGAGCCTAGAGCCTGTTTTGGGTTCTGTGTCTCCCTGTCTCTCTCTCTCTGCCCCTCCCCTGCTCATGCTCTGTTTCTCTTTCTCTCAAAAAATAAATAAATATTTAAAAAAATTAAAAAGAAGATCTGCATCTAAAATTTCACCTCCTTTGATGCTTCTGGTGGTACCATAAATTCTTATTTGGTGGTACCTAATCACATTGTAGGCCTGATTGTTGCTAATTGTGCGTTTGGGGATAATAGTTACTTGTTTCACTTTTGAAGTAAGCTTGAAACGTATGATTATCAGTTCTAGGCATTTGCTATGTTGCTGTATTATTCTAATTGATTAATTCAGCAAGTTTATAAGCTACCTTATATGCATCAGGCACTGCAAGGCAAATCCGGAGGTGAATAGTACACTGTTCTCCAGGAGCTCACATTCTAGTTTGAAAGACGTTTAAGCAGAGCATTATACTGTGGTATGCTCAGTGTTCTGATTGTTACGTGGAATGAAAGGTGGTACTAGTTCAGAAAGTCTTCCTAGAAGGCCGCTTGAGCTGAGACTTATCAAAGGAAGAGGATTTAGGAGAGAAGTGGAAGGCTTTTTCAGTAAATGAAGTATCCACCGTGAGAGCTGAGAAATAGCATGGCATGTTCTGGAAAATAAAAGCAGGTTAGTATTTCTAGAGTGTGAGGTTGGTGCCCAGGATTTGAGGCCACAGATGACTCTGCACAATTAATCAGGCAAGATGAAGGAATATCTTGTATAAGAGAAATTTTGGATTTCATTTTCAAGGGAGCCAAGGCTTTTAACAAAGCAGATGACTTCTGTCTTTTAACATGGATCACACTGGCTGTATTGTGGGGAAAAAAAGATTGTGGATGAGGACCTGTCTAGATGCAGGGGTATTTTTAACAGCTATTGCAATGGTTGAGTGAGAAGTTGTGAGAGCTGGTGATAGTGGGGACAAAAAGGAAGAAAAGGATTTGGGAAATATTTCATAGCTCAAAGTGGATTGGACTTGGATAGTAGGATTAAGGAGAGAAGGAAGTTCATGATGGTGACTCCTAGATTATTGGATAAATGGTAGTAGGTTCCATTAGGGAGGATAGGAAATACTGGAGAGGTTTCCAGGAAAAGATTTAGTTTAGTTTAATTCTGGATCCAGAGAGTTTGAAGCACATGTAGGATTTGGAAGAAGATAGCAATCAGGCATATGGACAGATTATACTGGAAATCTCATAGGTAGCTTGTGATTTTGTTATTTGCTACTGTATTACTTGAACAGTAGTTTAGTATTTTGAAAAAATTATTCCACGAGTCAGTCCCAGCATTTGATCAGTAATTTTATTTTCCTACTTGCCCTGTTAAGTCAAAATTCTATATTGAAATGTATGAATACAGGTTTTAATGAACTCTCTCTGCTTAATGGAGTCTTCTTATGCTAGTCTCAGAATTTGGATTAGTTGAAGCGATTGACTCACCGATTTTTAAACAAAATATGCTGGCCCTTCTCTTTAAGTTTTTGTGGTATATTTAGTATCATATCTATTAGGGTTATTTATATTTAAAAATCATAAATTTAATGTATACCATATACTCCAGTGCTTCTACTGTAATGATTTGTCTTTACTCTGTAACCTGTTTCTTTATAAATATATAATATTTATAAATATAATTTATATAATTATATAATAATATATATAATTAAAAGAGATGAGGAATGATTTGTTAGCTCCTGGCCAGTTCTGCCACATTGATAGATGGATATTTAGTATTTTTGTCCAGGGCTTTTTTTTTTTAAACTTTAAGATAAATATACATACATGATACATATTATTTGAAAATGGTTTAGTACCTATTTAACTTGTTTTTAAGTTTATAATACTGTGCCTGTTGGGGTAAAATTACCTAGGATGTGATATGGAAAACATCTTAATTAATTTATTTATTATCTCAAAATATCCATAATAGAACTAAATGTAAGCTTTGATTACCTGAGACACCATAGAATTCCAAATGAATGTTAATGATGGAAATACTTCATCTGAGATTTCCTGTATATGGAGATTCAGAACTCTCTAGAGAGATATTTTTCATCTTTCAATCATTGATCCAGTAAACATTTATTAAGGAGTTACTTTGTGTGATGCACTGCTGATGCTGGGGCACAAAAAATATGTTAAGACTTTTGTAGAGAGGGATATTGTCTTTCAGGTTCCAAATGAATCCGTATTTTATTTGAGACATTAATAATCCTATTGCATTTAGAAGCAAATAAGTGTGGTATACTTACTGTGAGTTATATCCATTATAAATGAATGAATTGCTTCTCACCTTTTACCACCAAGAGTTGTTCAAAAGTATATAAATTTGAAGATGCACAGTGAAACAGCGATGAAAATGCAACAAGCTTTCAAGTAGGTTCCCAAAGGTTAACATTTCCCCAAGAAATTTTTTATGATGCAAGATTTGGCCATAAGCCTTACAAGTTCTGAAACTTGATTGGCAGCACACTTAGAGTGGATTCAGATCTCCGGATTGACTTATATAAACAAGTTTATAAAATTGATATTTAAAATCAGAAGGCCAATTTATGTCTGTACATTGATTAAAAATAAAACAAACAAAAAACCCCAACCAAATAATAGAGGATCTGGATGACTCCATTTGGCTTGACCAGAACATTTTGTTCTTGTGAACTGACCTATAGGGGTGATCAGCAAAGGTCACTTGGTAAGCAAAGAATCTGAAGAAAAGGAGTTAGTTATATAATTCAAATGTTTAATGGCTTCAGACTAAGAGAGTCTAATATGTTCAGCATCACGATAGAGATAGCATTGCCATTTGGGTCATTATGGTTAAGTCCATTGTCTAATTTCTTCTTCTCTGGATGGACATGGATTTAGATTGCATAGATATAGGTTCAGCCAAAATACTTGTAGGAGTTATTTTTTTTCTCAGCTTCCTTGGCTAAATCCTCCGGATTCAGTCTTTAACTCATGTTATTACGTGTAATCAGGTTACAACCAATTTTGCTAGCCTAGGTTGGATTCATTTTCTTCAGTGTAATTTTACATTCCTGATTTAGATTTGTTGATTGTTGATTTCATAGCTTAACTCTAAAAATAATCTTACAATGTATACAAGGATACTCCAACTACTATTACCTTAAATTCAAACTTCTATTTTCTCTTCACAGAAACGTTGATAGGTGATATGGTCAGCAATTTAAGACGTCTTAAAATCAGTTTTTTTGTTTGTTTGTTTGTTTGTTTGTTTGTTTTTGAGAGAGAGAGTGAGAGCAGAGAGCACGAGCTGGGGAGGGACAGTGGGAGAGGGAAAGAGAAGAGAATCTTAGGCAGGCTCCATGCCTTGTGAGGAGCCCAACAGGGGACTCAACACAGGGCTCAACATGAGGCTGTATATGGCTCCAACTCATGACTGAAATCAAGAGGAGGGCCCTTAACTGACTGAACCACCTAGGTGCCCCTTAAAGTTTTAAACGAAGATGGGAGATAGCACTGCCACCTGAGAAGGACACCTTAAGTTAGTTGGGGATCTAGAAGTTCTCTTAGTTTATAGGTCAAGAGGAACAAATACACCAGTTTCATGAAATCATTGTAGTAGTCTGATGATAGCAAATGAGATTTTATACAAAAGTACGGTATTTTAGTTTAGCTAATAAGGAAGGCTATCTTAATTACTGGATGTGAATTTGAGAATATTTGTCAAAGCATACAGCTTTATTTGGGGGCCAGACATTGATTACAGAAATGCTACTCATAGATTTTCCAGATGTGAATCTTCGAGGAAAATGACCATGCCCTATCTCTTCATTCTCTAGTAGTTATTTGTTGAATTAAGGAAATACTTATGATTATATTCAATATATATATTTAAGTAATGTGTTTCTGACCTATTTGAGGAAGTTTGAAAAGTTAAATTTTTAGGTATTGAAATAATTCTGAAATCCTAACTTGTGATTTTGTCTGTTTGGGAATGTGTTGTTTTTAACCGTGTCTCACTCTAAAAAAAGACTTTGTAATCTTAATGTTTTTGTTTAATGTTCATTTTTGAGAGAGAGAGGGAGAGAGAAAGAACACATATAAGCGGGAGAAGGGTAGAGACAGAGGGAGACAGAAAATCCTAAGCAGGCTCCACACTGTGTCAGTGAGAACCCCTATGTGGGGCTCAAACCCATGAACCTTGAGATCATGACCTGAGCTGAGATGCTCAACCAACTGAGCCACCCAGGCCCCCCCACCCCCAAAATTTTGTAATCTTCAGATCAGCCCCTAAAAGATGGTTTTTGAGATTCTAAACAGCTTTTAAGTTTTCTAATTCTATACAATCATGTTCAGTGGAATCAAGTGAATGTAAATGTTTCCATGAATATTCTCTGGTCACCATAATCATCTTCATTACTATTATCTTTATATAGCACATTTAGAGTTTACAGATTGAATTCCACATACTTATAATTTTGAAATCAGTTCTCTACCACTTATTTAAAACTAATTTTAGTGGCATGTACAAAATGAAATGCTTCAATTAACTTTTCTTATGCACTCCAGATATTTTGTGGAGCATATAATTAATCAGTGTAAAGTCACGTTCTAATAAATTAACATTCTGGGTGTCTACACCTTTGACATTTTTGTCATTGCTCTCTTATTATCATGGAAGTTATAGTTCTTATTACACCTCACTGTATCAACCCTACCTTCTTACTAAGATACAGCATGCAGGACTTGGTCATCTTTTGAAGTGCTAGGATGCTGCATTGCTCTGTTTCTGTTGAATTAGCTTTAAGAATTTCTGGTTGAGTTCTAAAGAGGTGCCATTCATTTCTTCTACAACAATATGAATTTTTTCTTGTGGTGATTTTCATAAAGATCCTTGTTTAAAAAATAAACATTATAACCAATCATACCTGGTCATTTTTAGGTATTGCTTTAAAATCCAAACACTTTAAAAACTGATTCTAATATAGTATTTTGAAATATGAAATGAATTCTATTCTAATGCTGAATGTTTGCAAAATATTTGAAAGCAGTAATAGATATTGTGTGGACATAACTGCAAACTAGAAAAAGGAATGTATTTTCTGGGAGTCTGCTGTTTTTAAACTCTCAAAATATGAATTACACACCACGATCTGTCTGAACTATGACACATTAATGACCTAACGACAGTTTTTGGATTCAGTTTTTTGGAAACAAAAACAGACAAAAAAGAAACCTCTTTCTGTGCCCCCCCCCCAAAAAAAACACAATTTAAAATAAATTATTTTTACATAAATTGTTATTACAGTAAGGCTCTTTGCATAAAAAAAACATTTTTATGACTTTGAGTAGTTTTAGTTGGCCCCAAAGTTTTGAGTACAATAGCTGGTAATGAATTTGAAGAGATAATATTTTTTCAGCAAATCAGAGAAGCTTTCATTAACTAAACAATTGCTGCCATACAACTGTATGTACAAGAATGTGCCATATATGTTTTAAAAGCATATGTGTGTTTATGTGCGCATTTGTATATGTGCATACATGTGAATGCAAAGAATAAGGACAAGAAAGAACTATCACACTATTGATAGAATTCATTTTGGAGTCTGGGAGAGTAAATGGGGCATTTTATCATTTATTCCAAATAGTTCTGCATTATTTGGATTTTTCACAAAAGATCTTTTACTTGTGTAATTAAAAAACACCCTAATTCAGTCAGACATCTTCTCAAACAAAAAGTCTGAAACTTTTCTGTAAGAACCAATGATAGCTCTGATCACATGGATTTAACTTTGAAATTTCAATGATGTTATACAGTAATGAAAATAGACTATTGCCATTAATGATAAATACTGAAGTCAGGGGTATTCTCATATACAAATGGTGTCTTCAGACTCCTTCAATACCATTTTAGATTTAGTCTTAGTATAAGGTATTTTCTTAATTGCTATAATACAGTGGAATTTCCAAATAAAGTAATATATGCTGCATTTTTTTTATGAGTGATATTCATTCATACCATGAGATACTGAAGTAATATACATATCAGTGTACTTCCAGAAATGGTAAGGAGACATAGCATTATGATACCAAAATAAATCTGAGTGGAGTAAGTTATCCCCTCCCTCCTGTAAAGGCACCTGGGTGGCTCAGTGGGTTAAGTGTCGGACTCTTGCTTTTATAGCTCAATTCATGATCTCACGGTCATGAGATGAGACCGAACCCTGTGTAGGGAGCTGCGCTGAGCGAGGAGCTTGCTTAAGATTCTCTCTCTCTCTCTCTCTCTCTCTCTGTCTCTCCCTCTCTCCCTCTCTCCCTCTCTCCCTCTCTCCCTCTCTCCCTTTCTCCCTCTCTCCCTCTCTCCCTCTCCCTCTCCTTCTCCCTCTCCTTCTCCCTCTCCTTCTCCCTCTCCTTCTCCCTCTCCTTCTCCCTCTCCTTCTCCCTCTCCTTCTCCCTCTCCCTCTCCCTCTCCCTCTTCTCTGCCCTGGTCCTCTATTGACACTCTTTCCCTCTAAAAAAAAAAAAAAAAAAAAAAAAAAAGGCTGTAACCTGTATATGACAATCATGTTTACTTTTTAAAAAGTGCCTTAGTCTCTTTTTCATGTTCATCAGTTTATTTTTTAAAGTTTTAAAATATTTTTAAATGTTCATTGATTTTTGAGACAGAGAGAAAAAAAAAAAGAATGAGTGGGGGAGGGGCAGAGAGAGAGGGGGGTCAGAGGATCCCAAGTGGGCTCTGCACTGACAGCAGAGAGCCTGATGTGGGGCTCGAACTCATGAACCACGAGATCATGACCTGAGCCGAAATCTGACGTTCAACAGACTGAGCCGCCCAGGCGCCCCTCATGTTCATCAATTTAAAACTCCATTGAGTATTGCTAACTTTTATATTAAATCTTTTAAGGATACACTGTTTTTGGCAAGACAGCTGTGGTATGTTACTAATGGGAGTAGGACCTGTGAAAATAACTTCAATTATATGAACGGGAAGAGCAGAGGTGTGAAGTATAAGGGAACTAAAAAACCAGCTAGCTCAAGAAGAAAGAAAGAATAAATGTGGTGAGTGCAGCAGTGAGGGGTAAGCCACAGAATCCACTAGAGTTCCTGGATCTACCAGAGAGAGGAATAGGACAAAAGAAAAATAGTATCTTTCCTTCCTTTTTTTCTTCTTTCAGAAAGTATAAAGAATTTATTTATGAACTAATTAAAGAAATTACCTGTTTGAATGATGAAGAATGGGCAATAAGGTTGGAATGGTTTCTAGTAGAAGATGAATGATAAATATTGAGATTCAATAGAAAGACGTTTACTTCTTCAGATATCTGAAAGCCAGGCAGTAGGAGATGGGGTGGTTAGAATAACTGGAGTACTCTGGGTATCATTCTAGAAAGATGGGTAGATGGAAGCAGTGAAGTTGTTAGCACCTATAGTAGGTTGCTTGCTATCATAAACAGTGGTATTACTTATGGTCACTTAGGACTAGTCTGTTTCTTTTATCTTTTGCAAAAGTGACTGTGTAATAAATATACTGTGTGTGAGAGGTACCCTAATTGGTTGTATTTCTGAATTATCACCAATACAGTAAACTTTGGTCTTGTCCCTCAGCTGCCTTTTTATTTCACTTCAGTGGGAAAGGGGTTAGGGAGTTAGAGAAAGCCATAGTCCTGACAGAAACAGTAAGAACTTTCTCTGCTTTTTTTTTTTTTTTTTTCCCTCTTGGGAGGTGGCAATGAGGAAGGAACTTGATATTGAGCAGATGAGATGGGGTTTTGCATCCAGTTTTTGTTCTCTGATCTGTTGTTTTTCCATTTTCCTCCTGAAGTATCTAAGACACAAGCACTGAGTGTTTTAAAAGACTTTCCTGAGACCATACTCTGTCAGAGACTTAGAATTCCCAGGTTGGCTTTTACCCACTGGAATACTCTTCTAAAATTAACCTGGTGATAATACTGCAGTAAAAATTTATCAGACATGAGACGAACTTTACACATGTATTATTGTTGAATGAAAAGTTTGCTAAGCTCATAAATAATAAAAACAAGATCAGGGTATATGTTTAACTCGCTTAAGAAAACTGTTTTTAAGCCTATTAAAAGTAACATTTTATTTTTAAGATACTTTACACTATTTGAAATGCTTTCACATCTAACGTACAATGTGCTCATTAAAACTTGAACTTAAATATTTATTTAAGCAGTCCCTGAGGAATTTACTCTTCCTGGCAGTACTTAAGCATTTTATTACTAGAAAATAATAAGCATATATATTTTTTAAATTACAGGATTAAATGAATTTTCCCTTCCCCTTCCTCCATAGTGTAAAAAACTGAGTCCTGGTATTGTATGTCAGATCTGTGACCCCTAGGCAGATATTTCATGTCTTGGCATCTCAGTTTGTAAAACAGGGACATTAATATCTGCCTTGTCAGAGGAGTGGCGAGCATTAGGAATAATATACATAAAGTCTCCAGAATGGTGACTGTCACATGGTAAGTAAACCAGAATGGTAGGTATTATTTTGTTAGATACAAAGAATATAAGAAAAAACTTGAATCAAATAGCTAAGAAATAGACTCCACAAACATGTTATATTAAATAGTCTTCTACGAAGGATATGCTTTTACACCAACAACTGTAATAATAGTAAAAAAAAAAAAAGAGTGAAAAGCATTGCCAATAAAACACAAGATATCTGCATCAATGACTAGATATTTTCATTCCTCATCTGAGTGCTGTCAGTCCTTGTTTGAAAAGAAACGTCTGTGCAGATATGAGGCAATTATTAATTCTGTTGTATTCAAATCAATTACTAAAGAAATGAAACTAAAATTACCTAATTAAAGCGAATCACAAATAAACCTGCTCTGTTTGTGAGGGATATAATTGAAATGGTAATTGCGCAGTAGTGGTAATGCATTTCATTTGAGGACGGCAGTTCAGAAGATGCATTTGAGGCAGGACTTGACTGTCCGGTGTGCCCTCCTCTTGACCTGGCCCAGAGTGATCTGTTAGCAGGGACTTGTTTACTTATTTACTGGATGTATTGGTGAGTGAATTCCCAGTATGGTTCTGAAATTTCATAAATTCCATACTCATGGTGCTCTGTGTCCTATATCATAACACATCACCCTGTTGTGTATCTGGGATTCTCAGCTGTGTATCAGACCCTTCTAATGGCCATTTTCCCCCTTTTATCTTGTGAGCAATCAGGGAGAAAAGTGGATATTCTTTTAAAAAGATTTTATAGGGCGCCTGGGTGGCTCAGTCGGTTAAGCGTCCGACTGCAGTTCAGGTCACGATCTCACGGTCTGTGAGTTCAAGCCCCGCGTCGGGCTCTGGGCTGATGGCTCAGAGCCTGGAGCCTGCTTCTGATTCTGTTTCTCCCTCTCTCCCTGACCCTCCCCCGTTCATGCTTTGTCTCTCTCTGTCTCAAAAATAAATAAACTTAAAAAAAATAAAAACAAAAGATTTTATAGCAGAGTACATATAAACAGACTACTCATAGGTCATTTGGTTAAAAGGTGCAGAAATCTTTATAAATCCCAATGAGATCATTTAAAGATACATATTTTGTTTTTCATGTCCAAGTTTAGCTTTTCTTGGGTCAGGGTTACTGTTAGCATAGTGACAGTGTAATCAGTCTTTCAAACCAAATGATCTTTTTTTTTTTTTTTTAAGTTTATTTATTTTGAGAGAAAGAGAGTGAGCATAGCCTGTGTGCAAGAGTGGGAGGGGCAGAGAGAGAGGAAGAGAGAGAATCCCAAGCAGGGTCCATGCTGTCAGCGCAGAGCCAGAAGTGGGGCTTGAACTCACAAATGATGAGATCGTGACCAGAGCCGAAATCAAGAACTGAGCTACCCAGGTGCGCCTCAAGCTAAATGATCCTTTTTATTCAGGAGTAATTTCTTCTTTAAAAACTAGGAAGCCTCAGGGCATTCTGGTGGCTCAGTAGGTTAAGTGTCCAGCTTCGGCTCAGGTCATGATCTCAAGGTTCGTGCATTCGAACCTTGGGGCAGGATCTGTGCTGCCAGCCTGGAGCCTGCTTCGCATTCTGTGTTTCCCCTGCTCTCTGCCCCTTTCTGGCTCCTGCTCTGTCTCTCTCGTCTCTCTCAAGCAAACATTAAAAAAAATTTAAAAAAAAAGTAGGGAGCCTTTATCACTTCCTATCTTGTTTTACCTTTACTCCCTTATTTGTGTTCATCTTATCTCCCCTGTGTAACTGGAATCTCCTTGAGGGTAGGGGAAATGACTGTAATCTCTTGCCAAAGGATAGCAGACAGAGATGAACAGGCTTGAATTTATATTATTGGCTGTGCTGTGTGTTAGTCTTCACTTCCTCATTTATAAATGAGGGAAAGTTAATGCTTGTCTCTTGGGGTTATTGTGAGGATTAATAAAATAACTTTAGTTAAAGCTTCTATCTGTCACACTGCCTAACAGATTTCAAGAAATAATTCAAGAAATATTAGTTACTGTTTTCTATAGAAGCTAGCTAGCACAGTGCCTTATACATAGAAGTCTCTCAATTAAGAAAGTTGCCTGTTAATTTAAATATATTATGAGTTAATATGTGTTGCTTATCTGACTGGATACATTAGAGACAGATCTCAATTATTCTTGTAAGTTATCACCACAGGTTTGGACACTTAAGCACTATCAGTGATGAGGATATCAGTGACTAAATCACCCAGCTAGTCTTTTTACCCACGGAGCAGTTTTAAAATAAATGGTCTAAAGTTAGCACTAGCTTACTCTCTTCTCAACACACATTCAAGCAGAATACTGCAGAATACTACATTGGAGTAAAAGTTTCAAGTACTTACTTAAAAGTTTCACATGGCTTCATAAAATTACATGTTTTCAGGCCAGGCTAGAGATAGGTGTTTTTTTTTTGTTTTTGTTTTTTGTTTGACGTTTATTTATTTAATTTGAGAGAGAGAGAGAGAGAGAGAGAGAGAGAGAGTGTGTGTGTATGTGTATGCGTGCACACACACAAGAGAGAGAGGGAGAGAGAATCCCAAATGACTCCACGCTTGCTTGCATAGAACCCGATGCAGGGCTCGAACTAATGAACCATAAGAGCATGACCTGAGTCAAAATCAAGAGTCAGACACTTACCTGACTGAACCATCCAGGTGTCCCTAGAAATAGGTTTTATAAAAGACTTTAAAAGACCTGTAGAGAATCTTGACTTTATTTACATATATGTGAAAGTATATATTGCATATACATATATTTATATTCATATAAATAAGCATTATATGTATGTCTAATTTATGTGTATGTGTATATATGTAAATATATGTGTATATATGAGTGTATGTATATCTGTGTAGTTATATATATATTCATACATATGTATATGTGTGTGTGTGTGTGTATATATATATATATATATATATATATATAAAAAGAAATGAAATTCACCTGGAGACATTTTGATTATTTGTTGGTATTATTTAGAAAGTCTATACTTTTAAAGTTACTTGTAATAACTTTAAATAATAACAATAACTTTAGATAATAATTATTATTATTTTCAAGATTTTCAATCTTCATGATCTAAACTCTCCCAAATCATTACCTTCCTGTTTACCAGACACATATGAAAAGGGATATCATATTGCTGCTGTTTCAGTGAACTCTCATCCAGTAGCTCAATCCCAAAGATCGTTTAAAAACTTGTGAATCAAATGGCTCTTATTTAAAACTGTACAGTTCTGCTTATGCTAGATTGTGAGGTCAGACTTCAATTCTCTTAGACCAACTGTGTTAATTGTCACATTTGTCCATGATATAGTTATCATAACAGTACCTAGGATCAGTTATACAACCCTTATAAAAGTTTTTCTTTTGCAGTTTTCATCTGAATCCTTTTATGAAATACTGTTTAAATGTGTCCAAGCAATTTTAGATGAGCAATGGTTATCTAGTTTTGCAAACATTGTTTGTAATTATTCCTCTAGCCACAAGAATTAAGGCAGTAATATCTAATAGCTTGGAGAATACCAAGTCTTCTCATTTTTTAATTGTAAAAGATCATCTTCTTTTTATTGCTTCTCTACTTGTGATTTCCCTTTTAAAAAAAATTACAACAAAATTGTATGTCATTTGGAAGCTCATGAAATGTAGTTCTCTTAACATAAGTTTCTATAAATTAATAAGCCCATTATACTTAACTGGCATATATAGGAAAGCAGTGTACTTAATCCTACCTAAAATGAAAGTGTGTGTATTCATCTAGGAGCAATTTAATGGTAACAGGTTATCTGCATTTTTATACTGAAAAAGAACCCTTTGTGGTAATCAATCTGTGATTTTTCTATTTGTTTTTTTTTTCTTGTGTGAGTGGTTGAATTTGAATTGCTGCAAAACATTTTTAGCTGCTAGCTAGTTTGTTTTTAATCAGTTAATGAGCATTGTTACTTTCTTGGGTGGCTCTTCAGGACAGTGACAACCTTCACTCCTCCAGATGCATCCTTTTCAAGTGTGGAGTTCATGGATATTTGGGATATTAATATATTTTCAGGATCATGTATCTAGATGGGCACAAAGCTGGTGATTGATTCCTATTAATTGTATTTATCACTTTATAATAAAGCATTTTGTTGCTTTCGAATGCTCTTATACTTTGAATTTTGAGTTTTTACTTTTCTGCCTATGAGACCCTAGGCTGGGAAATTATATATTATATATTTCCATGTTTCTATTTTTATCATGTGTTTTGATTTTCTAGGTTAGTGGCTATTGAGATAAAGGAAATAATCCAGTTAGTTGAAATCAGAAAGCTAGAAGCTTTTGGTAGAAATGTGAGAAGTGTCTACTGCCTCTAAGAGAACAATATAGAGAAGGACTGGCTTCATTAGAAGTGTCATTATCAGTGGGTGCCAGTGACTCAGTGAACAGGAAACATCTGGTGCTCACCTTCATCCATTAGCAGCACTTCTGCCTCCATCTGCAGGTCCTCTTCTCTATTTATTTTTTAGGTACTGATGGTGCTCTTTCAAATCTACGTTTGGTATTGTTCCTTTTCCTCAAGCTCCAAGTCCAGTCCCTCAGGAAACTTTGGCTTCACATCTAAAATATATCTTGGGGTGCCTGGGGGACTCAGTTGGTTAAGTGTCTGACTCTTCATTTGAGCTCCTGTCATGATCTCATGGTTTCTTGAGATCAAGCCCCACGTCAAGCTCCCCACCCAGCGAGGAGCCTGCTTAAGATTCTCTCTCCCTCTGTCCCTTCCCAGCGCCTGTGTGGGCTCTTGGCATCTGTCTGTCTGTCTGTCTCTCTCTCTTGATAAATAAATAAATAATACATCCTGAATTTGCATGATTCTTACCATGTTCACTTCGACAACTTTGGGCTGAGCTACCATCATTTCCCAATCCCCTCAGCCTAAAATATTGTAGAATCTTATACCGGGTCTTCCTGTTACCATTCCTGCTCCTCTGTTCCCCATCATGCACCCAGTAGGCGAGAAGTGGACTTTCTGAAACCTAAATCACATCACAACAATCCATCGCTTCAAACACAATTTTTTTTTGTTGTCGTTGAAAGTAGAATAAAATTAAAATTTCTTTCTGAAGTCTACAAGATCCTAAAGGTTGTGGCCTTTGCCTCCATCTCTGAACTCCTCTTCCTTCATTCTTCTTGTTCTCTAAACTTTCAAAATACCTTCTATCTTTTTTCTCCTTGGACACGGCAGATTTATTCCCTTGAGGGTCTTTTTCTTACTGTTCCTTCTGTTTGGAACACTGTTGCTTCATAGCTTTGCATGAAAGCCTCCTTCTTTTCTTCTCTCAACTTAATTGTTGCCTCCTTGGAAAGGCACTTCCTGAGCACCCCGGGTAAATAAGCTCCCTCAGGCATTCTATGACATTACTCTATTTTCTTGGTCATATTTGGTAGTATCTGAAATTATTTAATTTATTTATTTGTCACTTCTCCCAACACATAACTTGAGGAACATTTGTATCGGTTACTCACATAGCCCTAGTGCCCAGAGTAGAACCAGGAACATAGTAGGTGATTTGAGGTGGGCTCAGCAGCTAACTGAATTCCTATCCTTTGCCTTCCATAAATAGATTTCTGTGTGTGTGTGTGTGTGTGTGTGTGTGTGTGTGTGTGTGTGTATGTGTGTGTGTGCACACATGCACCTTTATCATAAACACAGTATTTTATATTGTAATATCCATTCTGTAGCCTACATTTTAGAAATCTATATATTAGGCCCATGGTCACCTGGGGTTAGAGTAGTAGAACAGTGATTTAAAGCCTTGTCTTCTGGCTTTGGCTTGGTGTGCCTGCCCTTACATAAAATTTTCATTCCTTTTTATTAATTTATTTACTCCACTTAGCACAAATACTGGGTACCTGTCTGCACTAAAAGACAGCAGTCTCTGTGGGTGCAGCTGTTCTTGTATTTTGAGGTGAGATCTAGTGGAAGTGGTTGAGTACTGACCTTCAAGTTACATAGACATGGAGTTGATTCCTAGCTCTGCTCCTTACTTTAAAGTTAAGCCTTAGGAATTACTGATATTTGATTGTTTTTCAACTATGTGACCTTGGGAATATTCCTTGGATTTTCTACATTCACTTCCCTCAGCTACAAATAATAGGTTCTAAGGTTTTACCTTAAGAGGTTAAACCTTTCATAAGGTTTAAGAAATAAATGCAGTAACTTACATAAAGCATTTAGCTCATTTTCTGGCACAATTAGCTGTTATTGTTTGTAGATTGTAAATATTTGTTTGTGGTTTTTATACTTATTAGACATGGTTCCTAAGATATTACTTGAGATACAAGTAATGTTATCTTAGTCTTAAGTTATTTCTTGCCTTCTAGAGAATACATTTATTTTTCTGACTTGATTGTTACAACATTTAGAATATTTTCTATTAAATAAAAATTTTGACATCTGTAAATTTCATTGTTTCACAAATCCATTGTTGTTTCATAAATATATTTTTAATGGTAACTTTATTTAGCTTTTCTGTTTGATTTTATATTATACTTAGTGGCATTTTAATTATTATGGTTGATTATCATGGTGATTTAATAGTCTCTGAGTACTTAGGAAAAGGAATGCTTTATAAAAACAATCAAATCTAATTTCTTTAGTTCCTAAGATGCTTTGGAAATACATATTGTTTTGTTAGTTAATTTAGTGAAAAGTTATGTTATAATTTTTCAGAAAATAAAATTAATATATCTAACCAAAAAATTCTGATGGTAGATTAGAATCTAAAGAGAAAATGGAAATGGGGCGCCTGGGTGGCTCATTCAGTTAAGTGTCTGACTTCAGCCTAGGTCACGATCTCAACATTCCTGAGTTCAAGCCCTGTGTTGGGCTCTGTGCTGACCGCTGAGAGCCTGGAGCCTGTTTTATTTTATTTTTTTTATTTTAATTTTTTTTAATTTTTTTTTTTAATGTTTATTTATTTTTGAGACAGAGAGAGACAGAGCATGAACGGGGGAGGGGCAGAGAGAGAGGGAGGCACAGAATCGGAAGCAGGCTCCAGACTCTGAGCCATCAGCCCAGAGCCCAACGCGGGGCCGAACTCACAGACCGCGAGATGGTGACCTGAGCTGAAGTCGGACACTTAACCGACTGAGCAACCCAGGCGCCCCGCCTGGAGCCTGTTTTAGATTCATTCTCTCTCTCTCTCTCTGTCTCTCTGTCTCTCTCTCTCTCTCTTTGCCCTTCCCCTGTTCACACTATATCTCTTTCTCAAAAATAAATAAACATTAAAAAAAATATTTAAAGAGAAAATGGAAACAAGTGTACTATTGAGTCCAAATTACCTTTATTTGAGTTCGATTAATTGTCTTCATTCTATGACTGTATATGTATAATATAGATCAGTTAGGTGTTCAGAATGGGATTAACTATCTGGAAGCAAGTGGTGTTATGTAAACCCTACAGCTGGAAAATACGAGAATTAGAAACTTAATTGATTAATAATGGATCACATCATTCTCCAATGATTAAAGACTGCTAGGTGGAACTGACATGTGGGGTTTTCTTTTAGGAAAATAATATCTTAATTGTAATGGTGTTCCACTTGGCATTTAGTAAAAATGTGATTCACTGAGAACACATTTAAAGTTTAGAAAGAGACCTAACCTCTATAGCTTAGTGGTTTAGTGCTTCTGATGCAGAGTTGGGGAGAGGTTTAAAATTGGGATATAAAATCAAAACAACATGACTTTAGTTAATGTGTGCTTGCCCTTGACCCCTTCTCCACAACTCACTGGTAATGATAGGTCTTTGACAAGTGTAGCTGCCTGATGCTCATTTTATTTACAGTTTTCATAGCTAATGAATAATAAGAAAAAAGTCCACTAGGACCTGATTGTTTACCTCTCTAATAGCAATTCACAGATGGTACATACTGTGGCTGTTACAAACCATGTCCTATAATAGCATTTGATGTAAGTAGCTGCTCACCATTCTGTATTGTGGTTGAAGCTGGAGAAGTAGAAAATTGGTCATTTCCCGGCAGATAGCAGTAAGTTTCAGTTCAGTCAGAATGCTGTATGTACTGTGATAGGTTTATAATTATTACCCAAAGATTGATGGTTTTTTGGTGAGTGTAAATTTGTGCAGCCGTAATCCATTAAGAAATCAATAATCATTCCATTCTGATGTGTAGTTCCTACTTACTGTTATAAATGTGTACCCAGAGCTGAAACCAATCCTTTTTTTTTTTTTTTTTTTTGAAATTGTAGTTGACACTGTTGGAAATGAGGATATTATAACATTTTTTTCTTCAACCAGATTTCTTTTTCTTTGCCTGAGTTATCTTGCTCCATACAGCCTCCTAATGAAGGGCTATATATTATCTAAACATTTAAAAAATTATTTAGACCTATTTACTGTTTCTGTCTTCATCTTTTACTTAGTTGTTTAATGGCAAATTATTTGTAAGTTTGAAGTACCTTAGTGTTTCTTTCTGTAATATGAAGGTGATTTATTACTAGATCTACATGATCAGGGAAGTGACAGGTTCTTCCTTTTAAAATACATTTTAACCTTAGAGCTATAATATTCTCATAAAAACCAAATTTAACATTTATTTATTACTGGCACCTGCTAAACACTGTGCTAGATACTATTGGGGGAAGTGAGGATTAGGACAGCATTGACCCTGTTCTCAAAAGAGCTTATATTTTAGAGAAATAGAGGTTCAAATCAGCACAAAAAAACATAAGGATGTGAAGAAAGAAGAAAAGTGTGGTGGGGGAAATGTCAGCTCTGAAACCATCCATTACGTAAGTTCCGAACTGGAACTTTGGTGTTAGGGCATGATAGTGCTGGGGATGATAGGGTGTGGGTAGTGAGGTTCATCCCGCAGGGGATGTGGCCAGTGTTACAAAATTCTGCCATGCTCTGGGGCTGAAGAGTAGCCTACAAAGATTCTAAAGAAAAGTGATATGGGAATGGAGTATAAAATTTAAAAAGTGGAAAAAGATATAAAATGAAAAGTAAAAGTCCCACAGCCTATGTATGTAATCCCCAACCTCACTTTCTCATGTTACTGATTTACGAATTGTCTTTCCATAGTTTTATCATATATTCTAGCATGTTCAGTATAGTGCTAGTTCAGCTGAAATACAGATTACCACATCTATATATATTTTTTCTTTTAATACAAGTAGGATTACACTGTGCCTACTGACTTATGACTTGATTTTTCATTTAGAGACTTCTTTTTTCATATCAGCACTTAGTTCTTGGGTGCAGGTAATTCTGTTCTACACTGAGGATACACTATGATTTACTTAGCTAGTCCTCACTGATGAATATTTTATTTGTTTTTAGGTTTTTGCTCTTAAATACATAGTGTTACTGCGAATGTCATTGTCCATCCATTTACCTTTACATACATTCTTAGGATAATTTGGCTGTAGATTTGCTGTGTCAGGAAATCTTTGCAATAACCATTTTGGTGGATAAAGTATGGTCAGATTGCCTTTTGAAAAAATTACCAGTTCACAGCACAAGTAGCTTGTGAGTCTGTTTTGTTATCTTTGACAACATTGAATTTTTTTGATCTTGATTAATTTGAAGGGGAGAAAATAGTATGTAGGGATATTTGACATTTTTAATTTGTGATTACTCAAACATTATTTCAAATGTTTTTTGGTAGGGATATCTGTGTTTAATTTCTGTCCCTGAGGCTCAATTCTGTTTTAGCTTCCAGGAGAAATTATAATTAAAATCTTTATTAAGAGCTTTGAGAAAGGAAGAAAAAAGATTTTATTTGGTGTCCATGTTTTGAGGCAGATTTAATGGAAGGATGCCAATCATTTGATGATAAGTAAAAACTTTAGAATGTTAAATACTGTATAGCATAAGTAGCTTTTGTTTTACTGGTCGGTTCATCTTGGCAAATCACATAAGAAGTCCATCCAAGGTATTTAGCATAGTACTTCGATAAAGTTCAGAAGCGAACGAAATATTGTTATATCATGAAACCTGGCTGTCCATGAAGCAGCAATTACTTTAGGAGGAAAGAGTGTGTATCTAAAAAGTAGAAGTGGGAAACATTCAACAAAACTAAAAATCTATGGAATGGGAGAAGATACTAGTAAATGACATATCTGATAAAGGGTTAGTATCCAAAATATATGAAGAACTTATAAAACCCAATACCCAAGAAATAAATAATCCAGTTAAGAAATAGGCAGAAGACATAAGTAGACATTTTTCCAAAGAAGACACACAGATGGCTAATAGACACATGAAAAGATGCTCACCATCACTCATCATCAGGGAAATACAAATCAAAACTACAATGAGATATCACCTAACACCAGTCAAAATGGCTAAAATTAACAACACAGGAAATAACAAGTGTTGGTGAAGATGTGGACAATTGGGAACCCTCTTACATTGTTGGTGGGAATGCAAACTGATGCAGCCACTCTGGAACAGTATGGAGGTTCCTCAAAAAGTTAGAAATAGGGGCATCTGGGTGGTTTAATTGGTTAAGGATCTGACTCTTGATTTCAGCTCAGGCCATGATCTCACAGTTCATGAGATCAAACCCCACATAGTGCTCCATGCTGAGTGTGGAGCCTGCTTGGGATTCTCTCTCTTTGTTCCTCCCCTGCTCGCACTCTCTCTCTCTCTCTCTCTCTCTCAAAATAAATAAATAAAAACTTAAAAAAAAAAAAAGTTAGAATTACCCTATGATCCAGCAATTGTACTACTCAGTATTTACCCAAAGAATACAAAAATACTAATTCACAGGGATACATGCACCCCGATATTTATAGTGGCATTATCAACAATAGGCAAATTATGGAAAGAGCTCACATGTCCATCGGCTGACGAATGGACAAAGAAGATGTTTTATATATACACAATGGGATATTACTCAGCTATAAAAAAAGAATGATGTCTTGCCATTTGCAACAATGTGGATGGAGCTAGAGAGTATTACACTAAGCAAAATAAGCCAGTCAGAGAAAGACAAATAATACCATACGATTTCACTCATATGTGAACAAAACAAATGAGCATGGAGGGAGGTGGAAAGAGAGGCAAACCAAGAAACAGATTCTTAACTATAAAGAAACTGATGGTTACTGGAAGGCATGGGTTAGATAGGTGATGGGGATTAAGGAGGGCACTTGTAATGATGAGCACTGGGTGTTATATATAAGTAATGAATCACGAAATTGTACATGTGAGACTAATATTGCACTGTATGTTAAACTTGGAGGAAAAAATAAAAAGTAGCAAGCAAAGAATACAGAATTAAAGTTTTACTTAAAAATTGTTTTATTAATTAAATTTAATTAGTATTAATTTAAGGTATTAGGTAAGGTATAAGGGTGTAAAGAGCTACCTGTGTAGAACCCAAGTTCACCTTCTTTCCTATTTCAAGACTGATGGACATCCCTGAGCCTTCCGTAGATAAGTTGAGTTGCCTGGAAACTCACAGGCTAAGTCTATTCTTGAGTTTAGTATTCTTTTTGTTTCTTGTACACTTTTCCGGGAACTACTAGGTTTAGACTTGCCCTGTGTTTTACTCACATGGGAAACTGAAATATACATGAGAGCAGAGAAAGTTTATTGTATGACAAATATGTTTTTTCATGAGCATCCAACTGTGTTTTCTAGTTTTGTAGCTCCTAGTCTGTCGTAAGAACTAAAGTGTGGTGGCCTGCTAAGGAATATGCTAGAAGTCACCTGGACCTGGGCTTGTTCTTTTAACTCAAAGAGAATATTAAGGTAGAACAAACTTGGACTTCTTTCCCCTTTTCCCTTCCCTAGAATTGTGGTTTGAGGATATAGCTGATTCAACCTCTGCTTTTTTGCCTACAAAAGTCACATTTAAAAATAGCGGGCTTCCAAGTTTTCTTCTGGGGCTCTGTGTGTGTGTGTGTACCCATGTCATTCATCTGACCACTGAAAATAACCCGGATGAATCAAACACTTACTTGGAAGTGCCCTAGAGGTCATTTAGAACAACTTCCTAAACAAAGCAAGAATATCCTTGACAGCATGCACGACAGGTGGTCTCTGGGATTTTGTTTGCTTCCAGAGCTAGAGGAAGGGAGCTCACTATTGCATTGTTGGTCGGCTCTGATTTGCAGAAACTTCTTCCTTACATTGAGCTCTCATCTGCCTCTCTAGAATGTCACTGCTTTTTGCTAAGACACAAACTAAAAATCTAAGGGGAATTTTAAATGCTTTGTTCTGTATTAGTGCTTGTAGACTAGGTTTTCATGTAGGTTTTTAGAATTTTGCACTGACCCTTGTCTTTAAAAGACCATCTTAATTTCTTCTGAGGGATAATGCCACAGGGGTAACATATATGCCCTGTCTTTCCATCTTCACCCAAACAGCTACAAGTAAACCATCTAAGTATGGTTAAGTAGCAAACAAAACAAAACAAAACAAACAAAACAAAAATCCCTGGATTTATTTTCAGTAGCTTACATCTTAATGCTACTTTTAGTTATTTTATCCTTAAATGACTTTTAAGTCTTTTATTTGACAGTTCCGATTAAAGTATAGTTAAGATGATATTTTGCCATAAAACTACTATCTGTGTTTTCAAGGCAGAAATCCGCTGATTATGTTTCCATTTCAAATGGAATGAAAAATTTTAGTTTTATGCATAGATGTTTTAGTAGTTACTATGTTACTCTAAATTTTAATGCTTTGAGATTTAAAAGTGGGACTTAAAAGTAAAAAGGCATATAGGGAAATGTTGCAAAATTCATATAAAAGAAATAGGATCATCTTTCAGGGATTCATTTAGCTCAGGATGTGGAAACTTCTCAAAATTTTCCAACTGAAATTTCTTAGGAAAGATTCCTAGGTGAAAAGATAATTTGGAGTCTCCTGACAGGAGTTTTAGGCATCCACGTTTGTTCCTCCAAGAACATTAGCAATATTTGAACTGGCTCATGACTTCCTATTTCTCCCTTGCCTAAGTGACAATTTTACCGTGCCTTTATTGGATTTACTATTGTAATTGGATATGGAATTGTGCCGGGAAGCATATATTTCAATATGTGCACCTTAACAATCTAAATTGTTAGGATGGTGACTCACTCACATTTAATAGGGAAATTAGATGGCTTTGTCTTTGTGTGAACATTTGGGGAGGAGTTGACCCTAGCTACAGAGATGTAAAGTGTTCCAGATCACTTGTGGTAAAACTTAGCCTTGTGGAGGGTGGGGATTTCTCTTGATTAGACAGCTAGGTTTTGTCAGACCTGTCTTTGCTTTATTTTGGAGAATTACCTAAATAGGGCATTTACTGGCAGAGAAATGATTGGATAAACCTTTAGGAAATGTGCTGCCCCATTTAATCCTGCCATTGCTGGTTTGATAGGGGTGCTTCCCAAGTTCACTATTACAGTGGGTCTCCTGTCATGGCAAGGGACATTATGAAATTCTGGGAAAGAATAGTCCTTATAACCAAGTTATTTTAAAAATAGTTTGTCATAGAGCCCTGTTTCTCAAGCTTGCTTGATCATAAGAATCATCTGGGTTGCCTGTAAAAATAGAGAGTCCCATACCTCATGTCAGGTGTACTGAGTCAAAATCTTCAAGGAAGGAACCTGTGACCCTGATCTGGCAAGTTTAGGAAACACTGCCCAGTAGTATACATGCAGGGAATTGGAAAGGACTGTACTTGGAAAGAAGATAGTGGTTGCTCCAAGGAGCAAGGGGATTGTAGCTTGTCACTATCAGACACTAAAATATTTCTTACTTTTCGATGATGGTGCAGGAATTTGACTGAACTGTATCTTTAGGGTTTGCAGGAGGTGGGAGAAAGGTAATAGTGGTTGCTCTTTTCAAGAAAAAACTAAAAATGTAAAGATATGTTATGTCGTTTTATTGTAATAGGCACAAAAAGTCTTTATTCTTTTTCTCTGCCTGCCTTTGGTCATTTTCTTTTTTCTTGTCCTTTCAGTGAATTTTGTTTTGGGGGCATTTTGTAAAACTATATGCAACGTTTTCACGCCACATTTGATGAGACTGAATATTTTCTCTCTCCACTTCTTTCTCAGTTGTATTCCTTCAGCCTGTTTACGAAAAATAGATACATGTTCCTGTTTCAGCCAGGGAGCTTGTACATCTGTTGACACTTCAGAAATAATCAGTTTAGATTTCAACAGCTGATTAGCGCTCAGTTCTAACCAAACTGAGAAGGAACTCTTAAGAATGGTAACAAATATTATTCTTAGTTGTCTGCACATTAATGATCATTTTAAAGCAATGCTGTGTTTATAAAAGGCCTGTACTGTAGTTATGTTTTTCTTTATTGCACCTCGATGAAGCTGTCAAAACATTTAGTGACCAGTCTGCCAAGAGCAGTTATTAAAAAAGTAATAACAAAATTTTCATGAGTGTCCTTTTACTTATCGACTCTGGTTGTTAGAAAAAATACTGGTGAACAACCAGAAATATCCTATTTGAGCTGCTTAACAGTTTCACGGGGATTCCAGCTTCCACGTTGAATTACTACTGAATGTAAGAAATATAGCTAATGGTATCAGTGTGGCACCCAAGTACTGATTTGCCTAAGATAGCAAGCCATATCCCCATGAGCTAGAGCCAAAAGGAAAGAAGAGATGCATGTTTTAAATGCACTTGTGCAAAGACTTACCTGGGTGACCTTATATTTCTTCAGTAGTCTGTAGGAATAGATGAGAAACAGAATCACAGGACAAAATAGAATTGATAAAAATTAAAAAAAATGGGTAGAAATAAAATCAGAAAGTATAAAACTGATTTATAAATAGATCCTATAGGGTAATTATTATGCATATTAATCAATTATTGTTTATTGAATTAAGTAAATAATTTATGAAAATACTGTGTATTGTGTGTGGGACAGAGAAGAAAAACCCATTCTTCCTTTAAGGAGAATGAAACTTTGGGGCGCCTGGGTGGCTCAGTCAGTTGAGTGTCCGACTTTGGCTCAGGTCATGATCTCGTGGTCTGTGAGTTCGAGCTCCGCGTCAGGCTCTGTGCTGACAGCTCAGAGCCTGGAGCCTGCTTCGGATTCTGTGTCTCCCTCTCTCTCTGCCCCTCCCCCTCCCCCGCTCATGCTCTGTCTCTTTCTCTGTCAAAAATAAACATTAAAAAAAAAAAAAGAAAAATTTAAGGAGAATGAAACAGAGAAATCATAAATAAGTAAAAAGTTAATTACCAACTGAATATTTTAGACATGAGTTTGAGATATTCAGGCAAACATAACAGAGTTTCCCAACTATATCCATATAATTAAGGCAGAGGATACACTGATTTTTCAGAAAAAAATGGAGGTCATCTGTTTTCTAGTTGTATTCATAGAATTAATCACCTTTCTGTAATCTTGTCACAGATTTGTATACTGCAAATCTGTTTATCATTATTCTTCCTGAAAACCTCATGGCTGTCCATACCCATGACTGTACCTCATACCTTATGAGCTACAATAGAGCTTATAAGCTCTATTTAGTAGTTTATAGTACTTCCTTTATTAAACAACACAATCTTTTTATCTTCATCTCCTGAAATTCCCTTGCACATACACCATTCTTCAGGCATAGGCATTTCCATGTCTTAAACATAACAAGTTCTTTCATATTGTCTTTTCTTTGCATAAACCCTTCCCTTTTCCTTGAATTTGTCTCTTTTTCTCCACCAGGCAATCCTTAAAGAGCAAATATTACTGCTTCTTTAAAACTTTAGCTACTTCCCCATATTCCTGTAGCACTGAGTGTGTGTATTTCTCCATTATACTGTTTACCACATTCTATTGTTGCTGTTTTATATCTCTCCTGTTTCAGACTAAGCTCCTGCAGGGCAGAGGCTGTGTCTTATTATCTTTGTACCTATAATATTGCCACTCTACATAGTACAGAATGGGTACACACCTCCCCAGTGTTTTGTGAACAAGTGACTAAGGGAGACTGAATGGGCTTTCATGAAGTGGATGGGAGTGGGGGCTGCCTTTGAGGAAAGGCAAGAGGTGGAAAGGCTTCTTTAGCTGAGGGGAAGAAAGATCAAACAGTAGGGGCGAATTTTCACCTGCCCATACGTTAACAGGATGCAGTAAGGATCCATAGGGGATGGTCACCTCTGAACCCAGAGCTCTAGAGATCGTCTTATACTCAGCACTCAAGGCTATTCGCGTCTTGCTGCATGCTTATTCTTGTCATTTGGAGGTGGCTGAGATGGGTCCATCTGTAACTGGGCTACATGGTAGGCTGCAGTATTAATAAGCAAAATTCGAATGGACTTCCTTGTATGTGTCATCTGTAACATGTACACCCTTTCTTCTTTGTCCTTCTCATATTTCTTCTCTCCCACACTTGCATCTCTCCTGTTTGTGCTGGCTCATGGTTTTAGACTTCTGTTGAAACTTCCCCTGGCTAAACCTAAGGAAATTTGTTTCAGCTCGCTTATTTGCCCTTTGTTAAGCTGACCTATTTCATTAAAAAAAAAAAAAAATGAGGTTGTGGTGGGATGAATACTGAGAAGGCAGGAAGGGGCATGCCACTGGTGCCCCAGCAAAGGTTATGTAGATAAGGCTAGCTGTAGTGAAGTACCTGAATTGTCTTTGGGCCCCTTTTGCTCTCCTTTCTTCTTCTTTAGCACTCCTCTTTAAAAACCCACTTCCCTTGTGGTACTTTCTTGCCGCTTCACTGTCCCACTGGGTCCTGCCTTCCTCTCAGGGTGCATGATTCTGATAAGTGTCTTCACAACTCCTTTTCATCCAAATCAAGACCTATCTATGGTTTTGGAAACTCATCTATGGAAAAGGGAACCTTTTTCTGAGCTTTCTGTCCTGTCCTAGAACAATTCAAGTAAACTCATTCAATCTGAGATTTTAGGAAGTGACTTTGTTTAATGGATTATCATTGTTTTATTGTAGGACATATGCTTCTTTAATAGAGGTTTTTTTAGAAACTTGGTCTCAAGTTGTGATAAATTTCTAGTAAGGGGAATTTCAGGCACCAGATCACACTGGAGTGTATTGAGAAGTTCGGGGCCGTGAAAATTATTTTGTTTTCTGCCAAATCGATGTCATCAATGTAACTGTTTTCCCAGCTTGAAGACAGTGTCAGACCTGAATTTAGACTTTTTTTTCCCCATGAGTCCTAAACATCAGCACTAAAGATTAATTTGTGGTTAAAAAGTGTTAGACAATATTCGAATCTGGAAATGACTCCTTGGCCATTCTTTGACCCTGTGTCAATTAATTTTGGAGGTATGGGGGAGTCTTAGGTGAATGTATCTATAAAGCTATACTAGAGCTTGAGCTAATAAGATTTGAAACTACCTTTTTCAGGTTGTTGAGTTGCTATTGTTTACTGTTGTTTCAGTATAAGAAACTTATGGCTATAGTTTTATAAATACAGAACACATTTACAAATGTTTTTGAATATTACATAAATATGCGCTTGATAATCTCAGACCAGAGACCTCCACCCAGCCCTTGTCTTTGGACAAACACTGCTCAGTCATGTGTAGTGTGGAAAAGTTGTGCTCATTTAATACTTTCCACAGTTGTGCAAACTCCGCAATGGAAAAGCATTGCAGCCATTTTGATAGAGCCCCCATAAAACCACAGCTTTAAGTATCTGTAAAGACAAAAGGTATAAAAATATATTTTGCAAAAATACACGAAACCTTTTTATTTTGGTATCCAGGGCATTTTTCCTAGGAAGGAAGGAATACCTGATCAGCTGGAAGACACAGAACGGGAGGGAAAGAAACAGGAGATCTTTAATATAACAGGGATTACCTTTAAGTCCATTTATAAGCCACTTTTCTTTTTTATTAAGAATGTAGTTTTGTTCTGTGTCCTGAATATGGTGGTGGTTATGTGAATCTCTGCACGTTGTAGAACTGGATACTAAAAGGAAAAAAAAAAACTCAGTTGTTTTTAAATATAATTTTAAAAATAAAATTATGGAATAAAAGAATGCATTTTTTTCATATGAAACCATGGTAAAATCATGGTTAAATTTCCAGAATAGTCCATGAAAGCTTGGTTAATGTGACATTTATCTAAGCAATAGTTTCTTTTTTTTTTTTTTTTTTTTTTTTTGAGAGAGAGAGAGAGTGCACATGGGGGGGGGGGGGCAGAAAGAGAGGGGGACAGAGAATTCAAAGCAGGCTCCACGCTGACTACGGAGAGCCAGATGCAGAACTCCAACTCACCAACCATGAGATCATGACCTGAGCTGAAGTCAGACGTTCAACCAACTGAGCCTCCCAGGTGCCCTTCAGTAGTTTTAATAGTATTATGCAAACTAATCACTTATGAGGAAATGCATTTCAAGTCACAAATCAGAACTTGAGGAATACGTTTTTCCTATATGGTCAGGAATGGCTAACAGAATTATGGCAGTTCTGGTGGTAGTGGTGATAAATGCAGTTATCGTGACTGTGGTGCTAAAGGCGGGGGCTCAGATTGAGAGTTGTTAGAGACCCTGGTCTTATTAGGGCAAGCAACTTGGCAAGTTGCTGGGGCACTCATCAGTTACTTGATGTCCCTAACATTTTGCACATAGTAGATGCTCAATAACTAACTGTGACTAGCAGCTGGGGCCTCGGTTCTGCCTACATCCAATCCTGGCTCCACTTACCAGCTGTATGACCTTGGATAAGTTACTTAACCTCTGTGCTTCATCTCCCTTTGATCTAAAGATTGTGAAGCACGCCTCTCTTGTAGGGCTATTGAAAGGATTAAATGAGATGAAGCATGAAGCTATTAGCAGAGTTTGGGGGCATCTAGTAAGTGATCCCATAAATGTGAAATGCTATTATTAAATAACTGTTGGATGAATGGCAGTAGCTCCTGTCACTTTCTGTGTTAGGGAGGCAGTGTTGAGTAATGATGGCTCATTTGCATGTTGGTTTGTTTATTGGGGTCAGGAGCTTTTGTGAAATTAATTTCTTTACCAGTACAGCACTGAACACTCAGATGTCCAAACTTCTAATGTTTGTTTCTTTCCCTTTCTATATACCTTTAGTTCTGAGCTTATTTCCTACCAAATTCTACTGTAAATGCCATTGAATAAAAATTATTGGGTACTGCAGTTATGTGACAGATTTATAATATGGGTTAATCTTCCTGCATTGTGATTATTGGATGTGAAAATGATGAGTTTAATAACGTATATTTTCATGATACATACATACTTAACTGTAAATTTTTTTTAATAGAATGAATGCAGGTTAATTAAGGGGAAAAGAAATATGCATAAGTGAAAACAGGGAAAAACACTCAATCTCATAATCAGAACCAATTACTATGCAAAACAATAGTAGTAGAAATACTTATATAGCATTTACTGTATATCCGGCATTGTTCTAGGTGCTTTGCATCTTATTTATTTAACAACTCATAGTATATCTATCCAGGTCATTTGCTATAGGAATGGCTGGGATCATATAATAAAAATAACTTATGATACGATTATTTTTCCCTCAACAGTATGCATTCTAAACACTGTCTCATGTTACTGAGCACATATATTCATTATGAGTTTTAACACCCACAGAATATTTCATTCAGTGATAATGAACCTACTCATTCATCTCTTTGTGCTCCTGTAACTAAGGGAGAGTTTACCATTTAAGATGTTAATAACATGACTTTGTTTTTCCTGCAAATAGTGTTATTAACCAGAAAGTTAACAAAGTATCATTTATCATTCATTCATATGCAAAGAGCAGCGCTTCCGTATGTCTAAGAATTTTACCCTGCTTTTGTGTACCTTCTCTACAAAATATATTTTGTAATTTAATTTATTTTTCTAATTTACATCCAAGTTAGTTAGCATGTAGTGCAACAATGATTTGAGGAGTAGATTCCTTAATGCCCCTTCCCCATTTGGTCCACCCCCCTTTCCACAACCCCTCCACCAACCCTCTGTCTGTTCTCCATATTTAAGAATCTCTTATGTTTTTGTCCCCCTCCCTGTTTTTATATTATTTTTGCTTCCCTTCCCTTATGTTCATCTGTTTCCTGAACTACAAAATAGTTGATGTTACACAGCCATTTTTTCCTATCAGACACCCAAATGATGATTCTGAGAGAGCTACTTCTTTTCTAAAATGTCTTAAAATAAGATCTATTATATTAATTATTAATTATTAATAATTCTGTGTATTAATTATTTTGTGTAAATATTTAGACTTTCTTGGTTTACCGACATTTGGCATACAGCATTTCTATTATTTTCTGGTATTGATGGGAGAAACTTGGTCTAACGCCAAGTATGACTATTCCATGAGAGTAAATGGGACATGTTTGTTGAGACCCACATGGTTTGAGTCATGCAGTGCCTTCACCTATCTCTTTAATATATTTTTAAGGCAGGAGATGAAAGTGATGGATTGGTTTCAGGGTGTGAACCCCAGTCTCTGATTGTAATTCGGGAGATATGTGGATCTGAAGTTGATGGGCAGGCTGCCTGCTTAGCCAGGAGAGCTTCCATTATCTCAAGAACCTGTACTGATTAGTCTGCTATCATTTTGAGAGACCTCACTATGAAAACAGACATTTTTCCTGGGTGGCAGAGAAATAAAAGGAAATATTCCATCTGTGATTGAATTCTTCCATTGTTTCAAGCCTATAGGATTTCATCTAACTAATAAGATAGCATGTTTATTCAGGAGGGGACTAGAAGTCTTATTTTCTTTCTAGTCACTATTATTCCCTTCGCTCCTCCCTCAAATTAGGACCAGTTCATATCTAAGGCATAAAAATGTGTAATTCTATTTTTGTTGGCCTGTGCCTTGCATACACTAAAAGTTCAATACATTTATTGAATATTGAGTGAATGAAATTAGATTAAGACCTATATAACAACATGAAATATGATATAATATATTTGATCATACACATTTATTACCAGCTTTTCCACAGCTACCCTGCCCTGGCATTACCTAATTTAGTTGTGATTTTGTCTTCTTAGAGCGTGGTTGAAACTTCTCTTTTGCAGCTTTTAAGAGTTAATATGTAGGGACACCTGGGTAGCTCACTCGATTAAATGTCTAACTCTGGATTTCAGCTCAGGTCATGATCTCACAGTTCCTGAGATCAAGCCCTGCTCAGGCTCTGTGAGGCCTGCTTGGCTGGCATTCTGTCTCCCCCTTTTTCTGCCCCTCGCTCTCTGTGTCTTTCAAAATAAATAAATAAACTTAAAAAAGAGAGTTAATGTGCATTTGGTTTAATTCTAGAAGGCTTTTCCTGCATAGGCTTATATTTTTGTTTAAGAAGTTTATGCTGTAATCAAAGTCGTATTAAATTCGATGCTCTGGAGAATCAGATCTTCATGCATTTGGAGGGAGTCTCTTTTTAAGGAATCTCTTACCTGATTTTCACATTCTTATTCATATACTTTATTTTGTGAATGTGTGTAGTTCATACAGTGTTGTACATCACACATTGACTTAATAAGATCACTAATCTGTTTCTCCAGTCAATCCAATAGTAATCAGTGGGTGAAACATGAAAGGCAAAAAACAAAAACAACAAAAACAAAACAAAACAAAAAACAAAAAACAAAAACCCCAATAATAACAAACAAAAAATAACAAAAGCTAGTCTTTCTTAACATTTTACTTAACCAAAGTACTCGTTTAGGTTTTTCTGTAGTGATTTACATTTAGGATCTATCAAAATAAAACTGTTGGAGCTTTTTATAAAAAAAAAAAAATAAAAACACCTTTGTCTTTATAATACACACAGGTTCACAAATGTGAACACTGAAAATTTTCAGCCAGCTGTTATTTGAACTTAAACTTTGGAGTGGATGTCACTATTGAAGGAATTCAGGAAGCCATCTGAGGGCAAAGATCAAGGCTCAAGCAGGTGTATTAGGTAGGGCTGGTTGCTATGTGTCTCTTAGGAGGAGGGTGGTGTCGCAGTTTCAATGGGAGATGGGTGTCCTGCCAGCCTGCTAGCACTTGCTATCCCTGTGATAAGTATAAAAATATCCATTTACCTTTCTTTATTTCTGTCAAACTCATGTACGTTGCCCCTCCTTGATGAATAGGTGCCACATGTAAGAATACAGTCCTACTCAGATTTAGGAACATGTTAAAACTAAACAAATACCTCTCTATCCCTCCAACACAATTAGGAAAAAATGTGTGAAATGTCAATGTGTACAATTGAAAAAAGAGAGGGACAGGGAGAGGAGAGGGAAGGAGAAGGGAAGGAGGGTATAGAGAAAAATTTTCTTAACTTCAAAAGTAAATTAACTTTCAAACATGACTGTCTTTGGTTTTTGGAGAAACAGACACTTGCATAATTAGGGGATTTCTTGAGATTATACTTGAAATTAATGTAGCATATTTACCAGAGGTAGCCTAAATATTAATATCATTTGATATGTATAGAGGATGGATTCTAGCAAGATGACAGAACAGTGAAATTAGGTCTAATAAATACCTCTTCAACATCGGTTCCAAAGTTCATTTTGGAGATGGCCTAGAATACCCTGAATTAAGGAGAGAATAAAGGGACTCTTTCCTGCAGGTTGGATTTAGGATGTTTCTACACCTAAGTACTGTGAAGATTACTCTGCCTACCATTTCAAACTGTGTTAGAATTGTACCATGATTTATCTATCACCTGGATTGTCTCTTGCTAAAGCTGTGCCAGGAGCCAGCATGGGTATGCATTAGGCTTGGTGGATAAAATAGGCTCAATTTTGTTATTGTAGGAATGATAGCTGGATATCTGTACCCTTTTATATAGAATTTTCCCTGTGTCTGTCTCCATTTCATTTTAAATCCCCTAAGAATTAGCATATAAATCTGGAGAGGGCAAGCTCTCTCTACTCCCTAGGAGGATATTTATTCACACCACCTCTCTTAAAGCCACCAACTTCTGTAGAAGTTATCGGTAAGAGACACTGAACCCATGTATTCCAGAAACTTAGTCACTAAATTCCTTTTGACCTACTTGTAGTTACGTTGAAGGTACCATTATCTCTTTCACTACTCAATCAGAAGCAGTAAGGAATAGGGGACAGGCAATAAGCCAGAAGGTTTTCATAAGTATCGTAAGAAACATAGCATAAAAGTGATTTCTTTATCTAGTTTACAGATTGGAAAATCTGGAGCCTAAGATTACGTCTTATAAATATCTGTAAGAGATAGTTATACATTTCTGTGGAATAGTCAAAATGTATATAATTAAGACTCATAATGCCTGGTGACTTCTTTATAATGTACTGGAAAAATATAATTTTTTAGTGTGCATATTGGTTTCATATAGCCCCTAAAAGGACTTATGTGCATTTGTATATAAAGGGAGAATAAAATGGAAACCATAATGCTTATTTAATTCAGCAAATATTTGTTGATTATTTCCAAGGCCTTGGAAAAGAAGACATGGCCCAGATCAGACACTGAGCTCATACTGGAATGCTCATAATTATTTCTAGTAGATGATAGGAAGTCTATGTTTTTAATGATTTTTTTCCTCAGTTTCTATATTTTAGGAGGTTATTTTCCTCAGATGCTGCTTTTCTTTTGGCAGCTGAAAGCTCAAGGAAGTAATTTATCGAACCAGTCAACTTTATTATTGAAATATGTATTTACAAGTATTAACTAATTAAATTTTCATAGAACTCTATGAGGTATATACTTTGCCCTTGTCTTATACATGAGACATAGAATTATACTTAGTTGCCTTTATCTTATAGATGAGATAGAATTATAGTTAAAAGCCATTAAGATGTAAAACTGATTCAAGCCTAGGTTGTCTGGCTCTAGAATCCTTGTTCTAGTAGCCAAGTAGCTAGTTCTAGTAACTAGTGTGACACTATTTCCCAAACTACAGATTGCAACTTATTATGGGTTAGAAAATCAATATAGTGTGTTGCAACTAGCCCTTTAATAAAAATGATAAGGAATAAAAAAATAGAATATAAAGTAACATTTTATATGTTAAGTGTATATTATATATAAGTGTATTGTTTTATTAAACCATTTTTCATATACACAAATATATATTCAGGCACACATAGATACACATGTATATTGGGTTGTAATAAAAATGTATTTCTTATCATGTATCTAGGTCAAAAAACATTTGCAAGCCATTGAACTATACTATAGGGCCACTCAATGCTTTGAAAATAATAGGTATTCGGTAATTCTTTATTAGTTGAATTAATGTATTATATTAAATTAAAACCCACACAGCATTGGAATAAAAGCCTTCTGCTGAACATAAAATTTCCTGTGGAGTAGGACTGAATATGTTAGCCCCATAGTTTCTAACCAGTGGAACTATAACAGTATAATATAATCAATCAGTGTGTATCTGATCTCCAGCTTAAACTTAAGTTCACCTTCCCAGATCTTTTTGGTTGGTTATTTTTTATTACTTTAAGACTTGGCCTCTAGTAGTTTAATATGGTCAAATAATAATCGTAGCCCAAAATAAGTGGTAATTTCTAAAAAATAATTTAACAGTCTAGATTCCATTAAAATAGAAACACATTATCAACAAGTGGAGTTTATTTCAGCAATATACTGATGGTTTAATAGTAGGACAGTTGCTAGTATTTATCATATTAGGAGAAAAATCATATTGACTTTATAGACACTGAAAAGACCTATGATAAAAAGTTAAAAACCATTCTCTGAATTCAATACAATAGGATTAAAAGGAAACTTCTTCAATGTAATAAAATATACTCACCAAAGCTATTATGATTGGTGAGAAAACACATGTGGCATATTCACTAGCATCAGAAAAACAAGAAAAAAATTGGTTTACTTTCTTCACTATTATTTAATATCATGCTAGAGGAGATTGCCAGTGTAGTTAGATAAAAGAAAATAGGTTATAAAAATTAGAAAGAGACAAAGTAATTGCTATTTATAGATGATAAGATTTTATACCCACAAGTTTCAGAGAATCAGTTGAAAAATGATGACAAACAACAAAATAATTGAGTAATAGGGAAGTTCAAAATTAATATACAACTTTCATTGAATTGAATATTATTTATATTAAATAATATACAAAAGAATATTTTAAAATGGGAAGAAATGTGATTTTCTCTGACAAGTAGACTCAATATTATTCCTGTCTTATACTGAACATCAGGATAAGCACTGAATTAGAACAGATATTTAAATGTAAAAGGTGAAAACATAAAAGTAGTGGAAGAAAATATGGATTTCTTATGGCTTTAGTATAAGGAACGCCTTTTTAATAAAACTCAAAATTCAAAAGTCAGTTAAAGATGAAAATATTCAAAATTTTACAAGTTTAAAACTTTACAGCAACAAGATATCATAAACAAAGCAAAAAGATAAATGACAAACTGAAGGTAAAAATTTCAACTCATGAATAAAGATCCAATCTCCCTGATATGTAACATCTCATAATAATTGACAAAGACCTAATGGAAATCTGGTCAAAGTGTCCTTACCCATAGTTCACAGAAAAAAAAACAAAACATGGACTTTTACACTTTTAAAGAATTTTTCCAACTTCATTCAAAATAGGAGAAATCTTAAACTACACTGACAACCTTTTTAATCTAGTACATTAGCAAAATTCCAAATGTATATTAGCCTGCTCTATTGGCAAGGCTCCAAGGAAATGAGGGCTTTCCACTGTTGATGCAAATGTAAGTTGTTTCAAATGTAAATGGAACAAATGCATATAAGCTTTGATTTAATATTTTTATTTCTACAAATTTATATTATGATATATTTGTAAAATGTTAAATGTACAAATTTATTCATTGAAGCTTTGTCTTCAATAGCAAAAGGTGGGAATCATTTTGCAGACAGTGTCTTGATCAGTAGAGGAATAGTTAAGTAAATTAGGTACATCCATAATGGAATACCATGCAGGAGTACAGAAAATGAGGAATATTATGAATATTGAAAGCTTTCCAAAATAATATTGCTAAGAACTGAAAATAAATGTAAGAAAACAGTAAGTTGGTTAATTGTTTGGGGGGGGGTGGTTTGTAGGTTGAGCGATGGGAGCTCAGTAGATAGGGAACTGGGAAACGAGATTCTTCACTATAACCTTTTTTTTAAACCAAGACATTTCTCTATTTATATGGTTTTAAATTTTGAGCTATGAAAATATAGATCTCTTCAACCAAAAGAAAAAAAAAAAGAGAAAAGACAGACACAAAAAATAACAAACTCATGTGAGTTCATTGAGAACATAATTTTTCTGTGGAATGGAACCAAATGTCAGCCCCACAGTTCCTTGCAAGTGGAACTGTGAAAGACTAGCATAATCCCTTGATTTGCTTTCCCAAGATACAATTTAAATACAGATTCCTCACACTCTTATCATTTGTTGGTAGTATTTTTATGTTTATTTAATAATTTTAATTGCATTTTATGTCTTGTTTCTTATACTTTAATACCATCAAACAATTATTATTCAAAAATGTGTGTAAGTGGCAGTGAAAAAAAATAATATTGAACAAAAGTCAGGGACTGGAATATTTCTTAAAGTTACCAGACATTATTATGTTTAACATGCAACACTGAAAGTTATAATATCATTAAAAATCCTTGCATATATTTTACCTTGCTTATACTTATCTCTCTGAAGTATAACATTGTCAAATTGCCATGCTGTAACATCATAGTAAGAGTGGAGTCTTAGGGCCCTATTTTCATTATCATTAAAATACAGTTAACAAATATAAATATATAGGACATAAACATAAATGAGATCTTTGGACATGTGTTCAATATGGGATTCAAGAGCTACATCCTACTTTTTGGTAGAATTCATTTGTTAGCTGTATGCATGATTTAACCTTTCAGAAAGTTGGTTTCTCACTTTGTAGAAAAGATACCAGTACTTAACTCAGAAGGTTGTAGTCAGGATTAGAGTGAATGTCTTTAAGAAACACTCAGCATAAAAGATACTGCACACAAGCACTTATTATTCCTGTGGTTATATTAATTATGATATGCAGCCCTAAAATTCCAAGATGAATGTTAAGACAATATTTCCAGTTTGCCACTCGCTATAATATTTCATTTATTTGAATAAAATGGAGAGATTGATTACAATATTTTCACTACTATAAGTTTGTGGGTACATGCATTTTTCCTTTACTCAGAGTTTGAGAGGATCAACTGTTAAAATAATCTCAAATTGAATATTTAACATGGAGAATTAACTATTAGATTTCAATTCTTTGAAATATTTTAAATAATGGTAGATTGTTTTAAAATGGCATATTCACTGGATAGAATAAGATTCAACTATCAAAAATCATGTGCTACAAAGATAATTATGGCATAGAAACTTTGCAAAATACAGAAATTTAAAAGACTGCCCAAGTTTAATAGTAGGACCTTAAATTTTTAAACAAAAGCCCACTATGTATAAACATGTATATATATATTTATTTTATAGAGAAAAGGTGGTAAGAATATATATCAAATGTTAGTAGTGGTCTTTGAGTGTTGGAATTGTGATATTTATTCATTCTAGATTTTCAAATTTTCTACAATGAAGGTGTTGCATATACATGCAGTGTACTTTTACAGATACTTTGAGAATAGATTAAGGATGGGTAGAATCTAAATATATGTACCTCCTTCTAAAGAAAAAGTAGTTCAAACTGTACTAACTTTGTTACTAGAATCTTGTTCCAGAAGAGTGGTAGTTGGCACCTGGAAGCACTGTTGGCACGTTTTTGTATTGGGGAGGGGTTTATTTTGGTAAAGTAACACTACCACTGTAGCCCGGTGGCTACCACAGGGGGATCAGATCTCAGGTCACATCAGTTCAGTAGCTCAGCATGTAGCTCAGCTCTCTGAAATTGTGGGCCACAACTCAGGGTTTTTTAAAATATGATCCCTATGCCTTTTCTTTCAAGTAAATCTGCTTATTGAGATCAAATACAGATCACAGGATATTGGGGAGGTAAAAGTAGCATATTAAGCTAATTTAAGCAAGGGTATTTTATGCTATGTAAATGTAGGAGAAATTGAAAAGAAAGTATAAAGTTCTGTCATACTTCTGCTTAATTTGAAAAAAAAATCCCTTACTTTCCAGTGAAATAATTTATGTCTTATATAGTTTTTGTTATTTCATTTCTTAGCAGCTGGTGTTGATCTAGTTGACATCATATATAACACCCATTGTGACTACTGTGAAGAATATTTAGTGAGCTAAATACTGAAAAGGATGTCTGGTGGGTTTCCATCGAGTCATTTCAATCATTTTTCCTCAATTTATATTCACTTCATGCTCCTGACAATTCAATTTGGTGTCCCTGTTGTCTTTATGTTACCTTTTGCCTAATTTAGGATCTCATGTCCCTGATTCTTTTCATTTCATTTAATCATAGCTTTTCAGAGATATTCCAATACCCTTCATTTCACATAGAGATGTGAAAACTGAGACACAGAAAAGTTAGTGAATTGCTCAAGGCTACACAGTTAGTAAATAGACAAACGTCAAGTCTTTTAACTTCCAATTCAGAAGGTATTATTCCATGTTCCAGTTATTATTTAAAATTCTCTAAAATATTGTCAAGATCTAGGATTTTTGTGGTATCTCTCCAAGGAATTTAGAAATATAGATGTGTAATGTATGTTTAATTCTTTTCTCCTCCGCTGAGTATTCATAAGAAAGATACATGTATTTATATCAGGGTAAATTATCCAAATTATCACAGAAAACTCTGACACATGAAAGCTCTGGCATTAACTGAACTTGAACCACAGTTCACATACTTTACCTATTAAGTTTAAGTTTTCACTACAGTTGACCGAATCTTCTCTTTAGGGAGAGAAACATTTAGAGACAGTTCTACAGTTCTAGAATTTTAATGAAAACTGGAAAAATGCATGTCTGCACACATACTTAAAATGAGGTATGTGGGGGTGCCTGGGCAGCTTAGTTGGTTAAACATCCTACTTTGGCCCAGGTCATGATCTCGTGGTTCATGAGTTTGAGCCCGCATTGGGCTCTGTGCTGACAGCTCAGAGACTGGAGCCTGCTTCAGATTCTGTGTCTCCCTCTCTCTTTCTGACCCTCCTCCACTCGTGCTCTCTCTCTCTCTCTCTCTTGCTCACAAAAATAAATAAATGTTAAAAAAATTAAAAGAAAATAAAATGAGGTATACAGTTTGGAGTTCAAAGATTCCCCTCCCTAAAAAGTTACAACCTTGAAGCCATGAGACCTTATAATTATCATCTCTTTCTTGAAATAAATGTAATAAATCTCATTCACATAAAAAATATTTTTTTTTGTTTTTCTGCCCTGTTAAGCCTTAAAGTTCTCAAGGGCAAGGGATTACAAAGTATCTTCAGAGGTCCATTATTTTGATTGTCCTTTATGAACAGTCCAAGCCCTTTGTGATAGCCCTCTTTTATTATGTATCTAAGGGAGCATTAAGTGTTGTTTCTGGATGTGGACAGGCTAATTTGCTCCCCTTCCATGTGACATAATTAATTTCTATATATATGATTTTTTTCATTAATAGCATGATATATCTGTTCTTTACCATATAATGACTTGATTGATGAAATGATAGAGAATTTTGAGTGAAAATTACATTAAATTTTTAAAAATCTTTTAGGCTAGAATATCTAAAAATTAGATGCTTTTTAACACATTTATCCAAGTATTACATATTATTGTATCTTAAATACATGCATTATTTAGTGTGTTCATCATAGTGCTATGAACTAGATATAGGAGAGTGAGATTTGGGGACCCTTTACTTTTATATTTTCCACGTGGCAAAGGGCTTTTCAATATTAGGTATCAGAATGGAAAACTGACTAAAAACAAATGTTGTTTCTTAAAAGTAGTTAGACCATCTTTTCACTTGGAGAAAACAAAGATGTCCTAAATTAATCAGGAAGCTTTTGCTCTCCTCTGTCCATAAATCATTGTTTTAGAAACCACAGGAAAAAAAAATTATAGGATCTGTGTTAAAAATATTTGAATACTTATTATTTGATTCATTATTTTCAGTCATTATAGTAATGCTTTTTATGTTTTATTTTTAAAGTAGCCAATTATGAAGTTTAACAATTTAAATAAAGAATGTTTAGGTAAATTTATATCTTAAAAGAAAAAATTGGTGTGCTTGGGTGACTCAGTCGGTTGAGGGTCCAACTCTTGATACCAGTTCAGGTCAAGATCCTACGGTCATAGGATTGAGCCCCATGCCAGGCTCTGTGCTGTGCATGGAGACTGCTTAAGACTTTCGATCTCTGTCTCCCTCTGCCTCCTCCCCCAATTGCACTTTCTCTCTCTCTCTCTCTCTCTCTCTCTCTTTCAAAAAAAAAAAAAAAAAAAGGAAAAAAATGGAATCATGGAATCATTCAATTTTTATCTCTGTTTCTGGTTATAACAATATATATAGAGATTGAAAAAAGTTCTCAAACAAATTATGCATTTATCTTTTGTCCAGGGATGTTTTATTATCTGAAGTAGGCAAAAATTAAATACTGTAAAAGCAGTTGTTTCAAAACGCTTAAATCTTATTGCAAACATTACAATGAAATAGAGTTTCTGATAGTTTGGTTTAACTGTTAGCTGGAGCATGGCATTCTCAACAGGAGTTTTGAGCATGATGCCAACTATCAGTAGTTTTGGGTGAAGAAGTTTTGTTTCTTTTCAGAATTCTGATTTCCAGTGTTTGACAGGAGGTAAAAAAAGGACCTTTGTACCTAAGTCTTTTGATTTTTGTCACAGTTTTGTAAGTTAGTAAGCTTTCTGTAAGTTGTGTTGTTTTTATTAGAAGACACACATACACGCACATATATTGCACTTCTTTAGATGTTTTAGATAAAATCATTTCATCAAGCAATTTGGGAAGGTATGACTGTATCAGAGATGGTATGATGTATTACGTATAAGCAAAACTTTCAGGTAAGAGAAAAACCAGTTTAGGAATTAGAATGTCATTCCTTCATTTGTGTGTGTGTGTGTGTGTGTGGTTTCTTTGCTACAGTGGTATGCTCTCCCCTTCTTCCCAAACCTCTTGTGTATTTTCACTAATAGTGATGTCAGGTTCTTTTGGGAGCAGTTGGAAAGGAAAACAGTAGGGGTGAAGTGGATTGGATCTTCGGGGAATGATTGGGAGGGAAGGCAGTCAAGGGAATTGGTTTCTATGGGTAGCTCATGGGAGAGAGCTCTGCAGTAGAGGAGTCAAATCTTTGAGGAGGTTCAGGGGAATAAAGGGTCAGGAATTGGACATTTCAGGAAATCATTAGAATCGAAAGAAACAGAGTAATGAAGGAATTTTTTTTTTTTTTTGTGGGGGGATACTCATGAAAGGAGACCAATGAGGGAAAGCATTGAGCTCTTTTGAGAAAGTTCTGGGATTAGGAACAGGGTGGGGAGGAGGGGTGGAGTCTCTCCATTACTCTTGTTGGCCCCACTTAGTCCCTGGTGTGAGGAGGGATCTAGATAGCTGTAGTTACAAATGGGTTGGCAGTGTAAATCTGTTTGTGCATGTGAATGTTGTTCTGATTTCCTCTTCTTTTTACTGACTATCTGACTATGGGAATGGCTGAAGGCTTTATTGCTATCTGTGTGTTGCATGCTATGTGGATCTTTTAAGGTGTGACCTTATCAAAGTTGGCATCTAAATGCAAAGGAAAATGCAGGACAAGCTTGTTCTAGTTGGGGTTCCTGTCACCAGACCATAGCAATGTGGAACAATGGCTACATTACCTGAATTCACTGGGTGCAAACGGAGTCCCTGCTTCCATGCTTGCCCTTATCAGTATTTAAAATAGTGCCCAGTACTATGAGTACTATCTATAAAGAGAACGTCTCCTTTGCATTCTTTTCTTTTTTTATCCTGTATGAATATTTTAGGGGTAAGGCTTTTGTTTGAGTAGTTAGAAAATGTGGAAAAACAAGATTACAAGGTCAGGGTGAAAGTAGTACAAGATTAGAAGAATGAAACTCTTTTTCTTCACTCAGAGTAAAATGATACACTTGGCTCAAGGCCAGAGAAACAGGCGTTAGGATGGTGTAGACAGGACCATCAACAAGTTTGTTAAGGAATGGTCTGAGAGAGCCTTGTCTCTGTCCTCTGGCTTACTGTCGTATTTGAGTTTTCACTCTGTTTTTTGCCCGTTGGAAGCAGTGGTAGGGAGATTACACTAAGATTTAAAACCACAGCAAAGCAAAACTTTTAAAACACTTGTGTGGTAGCTCAAGAGACTAACAGGTTCTGTTTTAACTGTTACTAGTAATGCTTTTCTGAGAGTTGCAGTACTTATGGGTATGGAACAGTTAACTCTTTTTTTCTCCTTGCTTTTTATCTCTATTACAAATAGAATCTGAAGTGTGTGAGCATTAAAATAAAAGGAACAACTCAATTTTTATGCAGAAACTATATACATCATTTATATGACATAATTAGCATTCCTTTTATTCCGTACATTTCAAAATATAATATTCTTTTTTTAGAGAATTCAAAGTAATTTTAACTTTTTTTAATAAATCTGATCACTTTGTGATTAATAAAGAATTCTACAATGTGTATTTCTGTAATAGTTCTATGTGATAAAAATTAACATGTTTAGCAAATCTATATACCTTTAAAATAGCTCATTGTTAAGCTCCCTTCAAATATTATATTTTCTTCTCTTATTTTCCCTAATTGTCCAAAATTTGTAAAACAAACACTTACTAAAGATTGAGATGTAGTTTTATTTTAAGAAGACCTTTCCTTTCAGGGAATGGAAGTAGCAATAGGAAAGGTTAGAGATTTCCTATTCTTTTCCTTGGGAAAAAAAAAAAAAGCCCATTCATCCTTTGTCATTTTATATTCATTCATTCATTTTTTCATTCTGTCTACATTTTATTAAGTGCCCACTGAGCTTATATTAAGCCTTTCATTTTTAGTTGCTGATTTGATAAATCAGAGGATTATTTTCTGTAAGCATTAATAAAATATTTTTTGATTAGCCTTTTATGATTTTTTTATTAAGTTGTCAGTCCAGGCTTTGGAGACAGTCACAGGGTTTCCATTAGCTGTGATAAACATGTATACATGTCTGTCTGTCTCTCTGTCATCACTTATCACAATCTATCATTATTTACCCCAAAAAATAGTTAACTACTGAGTGACCTTGTATGAATAAATTAATACTTCTGAGCCTCACTTGACATACCTATATAAAGAAAAGTGGATTATGCTTATTTGTTAAGATTGTTAGAATTAGATTAAATGTATATTTAAACCTCCTGTATAGTATTTGGAACATGATGGGCTCTCAGTAGCTTTTAATTCTTATGTTTATATTACCATTACTGTGATCACTTTATGGATTTAAGCCTCAGGTTATTTCCTTGCCTCCATGCCATGTTACTACTTTTATTTTTCCAGTACTACCTATCCCACAGTATTCTAGAGTAAAAAGGTACTCTTTTCATCTACCTCATTTGTCATACTTGCTTCTGTCTTGGTGCCTTCACACATGCTATTGCACGGTAGCAGAGTATTACTGAGGAAGCACTACTTTCCTCTGTGCCACCTCCCCCTTCCTCTGGTATAGTGTGAATGTGACAAAAGGGGTAAAATATTTCATTATTAGTTAAATAAAGAGTATATTTTTCTATAGATTCAATATAATTGAGACCTTTTCTCTTAAATATTGTACAGTCTTATTAAGACTCATTTTACTGTATACTGTTGGTTCTTATGTATTCTTTTTGTTAGTTTCTGATAATGAGTTATTGAAAACTTAAGAGATTGACATCTTATTTCTTCTTAAAATTTCATATTGCTTCTATGTCAGAAACAAAGAAGAGGTGCAGAAATAACCTCCAGACTTGCCTTGGTGAACTGTGGACTGCTTTGGTGTATTTTTGTTTGTACCATCAAGCACTATACAGCACTGAGCATTTTAATTCAATATTGGAAATCCAATCTGCAATTTTATCTTTTTCCGCTTTCACTTTATGCTTCAAGAGCTTATCATTACTTTTGTTCCCGCTGGGTAAAAGTTGGGCAAACAGATACCTTGGCAACTCCTACCAGTACCACACCTTGGCTTTCCTGGGTACAGAAAGCAGTCAATTATTTCTGGGAGTATACGTGTGTCCCACCTGAAAGATGCCACTCACAAATTCCAGTTAAAATATATTATAACCGAAAAACTGAAAATTGCTTAACTTTAAAAATATGTATCATATGTGCTTCTTCCCTGGTTCTAACCAACAGAGTGAAAATTCTGTGTATCAGATTCAAGTCTCAGCCTGGAAATCACTTCCTATTGGCTTGCATGGTGACACTGTTCTAACTGTCCGTTTTGAATACTAGTAACCCGTCATGGATCAGTTGTCTGAAATGGCGGGTTTATTTGTTAAGGGAGGAATGACATTATTTTCTGTCCTTTAGACAGAGCTAAGGTGAGAATAAAGCGGTAAGAATGTTCCTTTGCACTTTAGGTGTGAATGTACTATCATTTGTGCTACTGATTTGATTGCCACAGCTACTATCATTAGCATCTTGGACCAAATGTGGAACAAGCTGTACTGTATTTCATGTGTGATGGAGTACAGAGACTGATTAAAAGTACTCTGAAAGGTCCTGGATTATTCATCTGATAGCTATTTGTGGCCTCATGTGTTTGAGTCCTGAAGTTATTTTCATTTTTTGGACGTTAAGCGTTTTTAAACATTGCTTTTTGAAATGAAATATGAATTTAATTTGGGCCTGGGAAATGGTTTTCTCTTGTTGAAACTAATTTGCTTTTGTAATCTCAGAATCATCTTCATAGTAGGTTGTGTCAGTCACTAGAAAAACCTCACTGTGGAGGAAGCTTGTAGATCACAAGTCCTTTTCCTAGTGCATTCTTAAAGCCGTCTGGAGTGAAGGTGCCTACCCACTCCATCTCTGATACCTTTCCTGGACTGCCTTATGTAAGGAAACTTCTAGTTTGCCGTACGACAGATTAGAGAAATAACAAGTAATGTTGCTTTAGAGACTGCCTCTCACTTTCATCTCCAATCCTCAATACTATGTAGTGTTTTAAATAACTAGTGAAAACATTTCATGGTTTCTGAGTTTTTTTTAAAGGCAGTTTTGAAAGGTATGAAGTGATTTATTGATAAACCAAACTTTGTCATTATAGACACAAGAATGTTTTCTGTCCATCTCATTTTGGTTTGAATGTATTATTAACTTGTTAGGCATATAGGAGATTTTCTTTCATCAATAAAGGGATATAAGTATATAAAAGGTTAACCCTAGTGAAGTTCTGTGTAGGTAGGGTCTATATTGTTAAGTTATTGGCATTAATGTCAAAACTGATAAGAAGTTGTGTTGAAACCATAAAAGAAGAGAAATAGGTATTATATATTCAATTAGGAAAAATAAACAATTTAATGTATTATTGATTTTGTTGGCCTTATATTATTGGGACTTTTCTTTAACTCTATACAGGTACAGTAGCAACAGGTTTTGTTAAAGTTGCCAAACGTCCAAAACATATTGTAATTAGATTAGTATGAGGAACTTCTTTTAATTATTTACATGTGAGGTTATATTGTTTGTTTCTCATAGTTTATTTAGTGACTGTTCTACGGGATAGAAGTTATTGTGTACTTCTCTGTTCTAAATCAGTATTAAGTTAAAGTGCCGTTTCTTCAATGATGTTTTAAGATCAAAAATTAAATATGTGGAGTTTTTTAATGTTTATTTTTACTTATTTTGAGAAGGGAAAGGGGCAGAGAGAGAGGGAGAGAGAGGATCTCAAGCAGGCTCTGTGCTGACAGTGCAGAGACCAACATGAGGCTCGATCTCACAAACTGTTCGATCTTGACCCAAGCCAAAATCAAGAGTTGGATGCCTCACCAACTGAGCTACCCAGGCGCCCATAAATATGTGTTTTTTATGAAGGGATGAATATAGTATACTGACTATTATACTTTTTAAAAATTGGTACCTGAGTTAAATTGAGATCCATGTGAGTGAAATATCATTCATGAGAAGGATTCTTAAATTCTAATTTTAGTTTATTACAAAACCGTCACTAGCCATCATTTCTAAATTCAAGTATGCATTCTCTGTAACAAAGATATAGGGCCTACTTGATATGTGGTTTGTGGACTGGGAAGTGTTTGTTACCTGTCTGTCTTGAAATAAATACAGAAATTAAATAAGTTGTTTAAAACTTTTGTAAAAACTTGACACAGTAACAAAATTGGGAGATTGTATTTTGTGTTTTTCAAATTTCACTTCTTTGCATTATGTGAAGGTATTTGAGACAAATTGGAAGTTAAAACAAAAATGTCCTTCACAGAGTGTTTGACAAGCACTGCTTTAGATGACATGAGGAGGGTCATCTATGTACCCAGTGTCAATTACCTAAAAATGCCATACATTAAAATGTAAACATATCCCAAACCAACTTATATAACCTACTTGTGTAAATAACCATATAATTTTTATAAAGGAAACTAAAGTGAAAAATGAAAGCTAATATTTTTATTGCATCTAAACCAGCAGAACTTTTATTCTTATGCCTAAGTATCATTTATTAAGTGCTTATAATGTTCCAGGTATGAGCTTATTTTATCTCAATGTGAAAAAAGCACATTGGAGTGGGTTCCATATTATCCTCATTCTAAAGATGAGGATGAGGGGGAGGGTTGTTAAACATGGTAAATTTTGTATGTTGGGCTAGGAGATGGTGTTTTCTAATTTATATTCCAGAATTTTAGGACTTTCTTTTTTAGTCCTAGAAGCAAAAAAGAGAGTTTTTTATGTTTCAGTAGATTTTAATGTTTTTACTTGTATCATGCTTTAAAATCAGGAGCTGGTTGGAGGTAGAAGAAAGCTCAAGTATTTGGAGATCTTCAGTGGTAAATTGGCCGAGGAGATTAAGATGAGGCTTCACCACACAGGTCGATTTTGACCTCAAAGTCTATTAGTGTAAATTACTAATAACGTAGAATTTTAGGGATAATGTTTTCAAGTTATAGTTGATACTGTTTGTCAAGTAGAATCCTTCTTCCCAAAAAGGAGATGAGAAGTGATTTATCAAAATGACATCCCTACTCTTTTTTTTTTTAATTTTTTTTTTTTTAACGTTTATTTATTTTTGAGACAGAGAGAGACAGAGCATGAATGGGGGAGGGTCAGAGAGAGAGGGAGACACAGAATCGGAAGCAGGCTCCAGGCTCCGAGCTGTCAGCACAGAGCCCGACGCGGGGCTCGAACTCACGGACCGTGAGATCATGACCTGAGCTGAAGTCGGACGCTTAACCGACCAAGCCACCCAGGCGCCCCAACATCCCTACTCTTGATGTGGACGTAGATACTCAGCTCTTAAGAAGCATGTATATAATATTTGCATGTAATAAAGTAATGCTTCAGATATTTTTCCCCTTCCCCAGCCTCTTCAATAACCTATATTCTCTTTATCTTTGCAAATGAAAAACAGGAAGGAAGGAAGACAGGCAGGAAGAGAAGGACGAAAGTTAACTTTCCTCATGTAGAGTCCTCAGTGAAATAAGCCTTTGGATCTTAATCAGTAGATGGGTAAAGTCAGTTGGTTTACTAGATGTTTTCACTTCTCTAAAAATCTATAATTCAACTAGTTAATACTTAGTTGGATTTATATTTTGTCTTCATTTGGTTAATTCTACCACTGATCATTGATGTGTCCATCTGCCTGATAGCCTTTGGACAGTGCTTAAAGATTGAGGATAAAAACTATCAAGGGCAGAACTAGAAGAGGTGACTGACTCCTGATTCTCTGCTGCCCTTGAAGGCACTGGATAATGGAGAAACAAGTGCCTGCATGTGTTGGATTTTGTTAGTTGGATACAGCTCCAGCAAAGAGAAGATTGAGGTCACGTCAGCACCCTGGAAGGCTGGGAAGCTGGAACTGGAGCAGCTGAGCCAATCCCTAGACAAACAGGTTTTAACCAGGACAGAGTAAGAGAGTGCTTTGCTTTGGGGACTCTTTGCCCATCACCTAAGGCAGTGATTCTATTCACATCTTTTCCTTCTGTCTGTTCATTTTTGTATAGAATACATACGTTATGACGACTTAACTTCTCTTTATATAGCAAAAAGTAATTGCTGATTTTTATGTTAGACTTTGAGTGTTTTTCTTTTTAATTTTTCAGAGTAAAAGCAGAGGAAATATTAGTTCTGTAATTAATGTAGCATAATGAAAAAAATTCATGGAAATAGTAAGGCTGATCTTTTGTTAAGTATTTTGCATAAAGTTAAATGTAGATTAAATGTACTTAATGAAGTGTTTAAATATTTCCAGGTTATGCAGTATCAGATGCACAAACCTCTTTTGACTGTAGAATGAGATTTCCTTATAATTACTGTAAATGGAGACTTGGATTTTAGTCTCAGATTTTTTACTGACTTCCATTATACATTTTTGCAAGTCACTTTATTCCTCTATAACTTATTTCCTCTTAAGTAATATATAGTTCAGTGGTTCTTAACTCTGGCTACACATTAGAATCATCTGGGGATGTTTAAAAAATCCTAATGTTTTGGCCCATTCCAGACCAATTTAATCAAAATCTTTAGGGGTGGGGCTCAGGCGTCAATAATGATTTGTTAATTTCCCTAAATAAATTGATCCACAGTGAAGGTCTAGAACCATTGGTATAGACTCATGTACCTGACCTAACTTGTGGGATTTTCTGAAGTTAATTAATACATATTAACTATTTTAATCACTCTTGCAGAAAGTAATCTTTTGCAAAGTATCTTTTGTTTTTTAATATTGAGTTGGAAAAGGGTTCATTTGATCCTTTCATATGATCCTATACTTTAGTGGATTATATTCAACTGTTAATAGAATATAAAAATGTTTGGCGATGGATATTGTAAATATGTAATTATATCCTATTTTAATCCCACGTCTAATTACAAGTAAATAACTTATTTGTCAACAAGTATATACTGACAGAAAGGTGGGAGAGGGAGGAGTGAAACATAAGGGAATGATATTTATTGAGCACCTCTGTGGGCTATGTGCCAGGTTCTGTAATACAACAACCTCTAATGAAGGAATCACTATTGCCCCTATACATGAAGAAACTGGGACTAGTTTTTTAATTAAAATTATTATATTTTATTAAGACATATAATCTCATGTATATGATTGATCTTAAAAGTTATCTAACTAACTTGTCTACTGGACATGAAAGCTAAATGTGGAGGTTTCTGGATATTTAAAAAATACTAAATCAGGAATGAACCTTGGGATTTAAGTTACTATCAGCAAAAGTAAATATAGTAGAAAAAATAAGCCCAGAGAAATAGAATTGTATTACATTTTACATTACAGATTATATAGTGTAACTATTTGCTTAACTGTACAGAATTTTATTTTTACTTTATTTGGTAATTTAGCAGAGATGAAATTTTATTTTGATTATTTAGATATGATTTTTTAGTAATAAAATGTTTTAAAATATTTATCATTTTACATTATGAGTCTGATTATTTCCAATTATTGCATATTTTTACAAACAATAATGTTTCTAAAATAATTTTTAAAAATTTATTTATTTTGAGAGAATGAAAGAAAGAGAACAAGCTGGGGGGAGGCAGAGAGAGAGAGACAGAGACAGAGAATCCCAAGCAGGCTCTACCCTGCCAGTGTGAAGCCTGGTATGGGGTTCAAATTCAAGGACTGTGAGATCCTGACCTGAGCTGAAACCAAGAGTCGGTGGCTTAACTGACTGAGCCACCCAAGCACGCCAGAAACACAATAGTTAACTTGAATATCTAAAATGATTCCACAGTTGTATTAATTAGCACAGTAAGCCATGTTATTACATAAAGTATACCATTAGCCTTGATTTTACTACCTGTTCAATGTATTATCTCTTAAAATATAAAGACAATAGCTTAGTCTTTCAGTGACTGATATTGGCACATTTCAACATTTTTATCACATGAGTTAATAGCTTGCACAACAAACTCATCTTAAAATGTTTTAAAAATAAGAAAAAAGAAGGAAACGTTCATCCTTCTCCAAGTTCATGTTGCATCATGAAATACACCTTATAACAAGAAATATCATGTTTCACTCATGATATTAGAAAGATGAAAACCAGTGAGATTATTTTACATTGCTAATGTTGCACTGGTTTGATTTGATAACATTATTGGTAATATTGATGTTTTTGAATATTACTCATAGTAGTATAAATTCATGCCCTATTTTCAAAAGAAATTTTATGGTATATATACAGGACCCCCAATGTCCATGCTGGTTTTTTAACCTACTAATGCTAGTGCCTCTTTTAAACACGCTGATCTTAAGAAACTAGGCAGAAATACGGACAGAAGATTATGGTCACTGAACATTATAATTGGAAATTATTTTTGGAAATAATGCTTAAGTTATTATTCTGTTTATGAAATATTATGTAACAGTGGGAAAGGTTTATACCAATTTAGAGGAGTAAAACAGTATATAGCGTATATTATATATGTCTACAACTTGTTTATTTATATTTATTTATTTATTTATTTATTTATTTATTTATTTATTTATTTTCAACTCTCCTTGAAAAGATATGATGGAGAGATGTGCTAAAATGAATGTTAAAAGTAGGGGTAGGTTCGTGGATGTTTCTGTATCTCTGTGTTCACCGATCTTATATAATGAGGGCTTGTTGCTTTGATAATTAGAAAGAAGAATATCTGGGGCACCTGGGTGGTTCAGTCGGTTAAGCGTCTGACTTCAGCTCAGGTCATGATCTCATGATTTGTGAGTTCAAGCCTGGAGCCTGACAGCTCAGAGCTTGGAGCCTGCTTTGGATTCTGTGTCTCCCTCTGTCTCTGCTCCTCCCCTGCTCATGCTGTGTCTCCCTCTCAAAAATAAATAAAACATTTAAAAAATTTAAAAAAATTAAGAAAGAAAAATATCAAACTAATTTTACCTATAATTATCCACAGCTTTATTTTGGGGGCCACGCTAGAGTTGCTGTTCTTAGATATTTTTACATATTCTTAGACATTTTTAGAGTCAGTCTTTTAGCCAGTAAGTTTATTAAATTTGTATCAAGTTTAGAGTATGATGTTCTCTTGATCAAACAACTTATGCTCAGAGAATGGGTGCTGTTTTTAGAGATTTCAGCTATCCATTCTTCTCCAGTTCCTCTTTTATGCTTTTCTGAGCATGTTTTCCAGGTTATCTTCCCAAAGGCATGATGTTAAGTAGTCACTGTAACCCAGACATAGGTTCCTTACAAGTATCAACTGATACTAAGGAAACTGCAAATGGTATTCTTTTACTCCACGTCATAATATTTATATTTTCAATACCTGTAATTCTCTCTTTAGCAAATGGAAACAATTTCCTTAGATGAGCTAGAAATACTAGATTCGAATTTTTTTCCTGAGTTTGCTTTTGCTGAAATACATGCAATAACTTATTTTTCTTTAGATTTAGTGGAATAGCAAAATACACAACTTAGCATAAATTGAAATGTCCACTTGTTCTTCAGCCTTTCATTAATAGACATCTATGGTAAGAAACTTAAGTAGGACTTAAGTAAAACTAGCTCAAAAAGCAATCTCAGGGCTCCTGGGTGGCTCAGTCGGTTGAGCATCCGACTTCAGCTCAGGTCATGATCTCACACTCCATGAGTTCGAGCCCCACGTCAGGCTCTGTGCTGACAGCTCAGAGCCTGGAGCCCGCTTCAGATTCTGTGTCTCCCCCTCTCTTGCCCATCCCATGCTCATGCTCGGTCTCTCTCTGTCTCAAAAATAAATAAAAACATTAAAAAAAATTTTTAAAAAAGCAATCTCAAAGTTGTATTAGTTTTCATAAAAGTAGTTTTAGAATTGATTGTTGAAATGTTTATTGTGTACCATTCAACAATTAAAGGTGCATGTAATATTAAAATAAGTAATACATGCATGGTTTTAAATTTTTGACTCTTCAGTGTTTAAACTATTTTCATTATCTAGGTAAGCCTTTATTGTTGTGTTCCTCTCCATTGAAGACTAAATTTTTATATTTTTTCAGCTTGTGATGTTTGACTTTTCCCTCATAAGATCATTTTATTGTTAGTCATTCATGCAGTTCTCATTTATCCATTTTGTTCATGTAACAACCATTTATAGAGGGCTTACTATGTGTGGAACACTTTTTTTCCTAGGTCATAGATCTTCTTATCAGAATATTTCAATTAAATTAGTTGGGTGGCTAATTTGGATCTAATTATTTTTGCAGTCTTAGAATATTTTTTTTATTAAAAAAATTTTTTTAACATTTATTCATTTTTGAAAGGCAGAGAGAGACAGAGCACGAATGGTGGTGTGAAGGCAGAGAGAGAGAGGGAGACACAGAAACAGAAGCAGGCTCCAGGCTCCGAGCTATCAGCACAGAGCCCGACTTGGGGCTCGAACTCATGGACCGCAAGATCATGACCTGAACGGAAGTCGGCCACTTAACCGACAGCCACCCAGGTGCCCCCAGTCTTAGAATATTTTTTAATTCAGTGATTCTCATTTAATTGTTCAACCGTCAGTATGTTGACATAGTTTGATCTGGTGAGGACTATTCCCAGCTTATACACACCTTCTCAGTGCTTTCTCACAAGGCACAGAAAGGGTAGGGATATGGGTGAGAGAGAGAGAGGGAGAGGGAAGCTCTCTGGTATCTCTTCCTAAAAGGTGACTAACCTCATTATGAGGGTCCTATCCTCACGACCTCATCTAAACCTAATGATCTCTCCAAAAAGCCCCATCTTCAACATAAGAATTTTGGAAAGACACAGTTCAGTCCATAGCAATCAGTAGATTTAAAAAAATTACCCAAATGATTCTAGAATGCATCCTGGATTGAGGATCACTGTTTTATTTTGTTTTTTTTTTTGTTTGTTTGTTTTTTTTTTATTTATTTTTGGGACAGAGAGAGACAGAGCATGAACGGGGGAGGGGCAGAGAGAGAGGGAGACACAGAATCGGAAACAGGCTCCAGGCTCCGAGCCATCAGCCCAGAGCCTGACGCGGGGCTCGAACTCATAGACTGCGAGATCGCGACCTGGCTGAAGTCGGACGCTTAACCGACTGCGCCACCCAGGCGCCCCGAGGATCACTGTTTTAAATGGATTTTGGGTTTATTGAATGATTTGTTCAGCTTGCAATATTATATAACATCCTAATTTTTAATTTAATGGTATATTTTGGTCAATTTTAATTTGTTTTATTCTAAAATCTATCATTCATTATAGTGTTTACTTAAAGAGCTTATCTACAGTTATCACATTTAAACTGTTTTTTCCTTAGTTTTTCTCAAAGTCTTCAACTTTGAGTTCTGAATTTAAGATTTATGTTTCTAGCTGCCTTTATGATGTTTACAAGTAACTATAACATCTCAAGTTCAACACATTAAAAATTCAGATTTTTTCCCTGCCACTGCATTCAAATTTATTCTTTGTAAAATATCTTATCTCTGTCATTAGTATAACCCTGTACTCTATAGGGTTCTTCAGGCTTGAAATCTTGAACTCATTGGTTACTTAATGTTTTTTGTTTCTCATACTTAGTCTTCTAGTTTCTTATTTTGTTTCCCTTGAGATTTCTTTTGATTTGATCCTGTCCTCTCTTATCCTACTGTCCCTTGTCCCATCTAGGCTTTATTTACTTGGGGATGATATTCACCCAGTACTCACAGGTACAGTTATACTGATTGCTAAAATATTAAAATGCTTCTCTACAGGTTTGAGAAATAGCCTTTTCCCCAGTTCCCTTGAGTCATCCCCTACCCTGGCCTCTGCAAGTGCTGAGTACCCCCCCCCCCCCCCCGGGCACCTGCAGCTATCTTTTATGGGAACTGTTGCCTGTTCCTCATGCACCAGTTTATGCAATTGATATGGAAAATATCACCCCTGTCTTTACTTTGAGTTTCATAATTATTATGGTAGATTAGTAGCTTCTTACTGGCCCTTGACCTCTGCCTACTTTTCCCTCTCACGGAGTCATCATATCCAGGTGGCTCTTCCTAATTTCTTTACTCTTCTGATCAAGAGATGGAACTCAGTTCAGACTCTTTATCAACTGACCTTACCATTTCTGCCTAACCTGTTGCTCCATACCTCTCCCAATGAGTCAGATTGATCTTCTAACATAAGATGTTCTTTCCCTTCTTATGTTTGCCTTTGTTCATTTTCACACCTCTGAAATTCTCTCTCTTGTGCGATTCCACGTGAAAGATTTCTGTTAAGTTCTATTTCAGTTTTATCTTAGGTAATTCTTCCTTGAAACTTGTACTGACGTCCCAGGTTATAATGACCTCCTCTTCTTAGAATCCATACAGCAGACTATATCTTATAAAGTATTAGTTTCAGAACTAGAAAGTTAGAGTTTGTGTAGTTGATGTTGCTTTCTATCTCAGGAGTCCTTTCTGCAAAACCTTTGATGTACACTGAAGATTTTTTCCAAGCCTGTAAAGCTGGTGGTGCTGTTGGGCACTCCTAGTTATTATTCAGTTTTGAAATATTTCCTGATGTTTTATGTGCCAAGCACTGAATTTGCCCTGCAGTAATGAACAAAACAGACGTGGCTCTGGCCTTATACAGCTTACAGTCCAATATATGAGAAGACATTAAAAATTAAGCATACACAGAAATGTATAATACTGATTTATGATAGGTACTGCGAAGTCAAAGAACAGGGAGATAATGAAAAAGAGCATTAGGGCCTTAGTTTACATTGAATATTTAGAACAGGTGAAATTTAAGGTGAAGAGTTGGTAAGGAGGGGGTACACACAGAGCTGTAGTGTGTGAGAGATTAGTGTACACATTGTGTGCAACAACCCTAAAGTAGGCAAGTGTTTTTGTTCATCAAAGAAGTGAAAGAAGACAAGCAGCCCTAGTATTTTTTTTTTAACATTTTTTTTTTTAATTTATTTTTGAGACAGAGAGAGACAGAGCATGAACAGGGGAGGGTCAGAGAGAGGGAGACACAGAATCTGAAACAGGCTCCAGGCTCTGAGCTGTCAGCACAGAGCCCGACGCGGGGCTCGAACTCACGGACCGCGAGATCATGACCTGAGCTGAAGTTGGCCGCCCAACCGACTGAGCCACCCAGGCGCCCCAAGCAGCCCTAGTATTTTTGAGCAAGATGAAGGATGGGCCCGGTGGCTGGAAAGGTGGGAAGGAGCCCTATGACATTATACTTTCTTGTAGATCATAGGAAGACGTTTGTATTTTTATCCTAATTCAAATGAGCAGCTACTGAAAGATTTTGAATACTGCCTTGACAGGATTCGATTTATGTTTTTTGGGGATGAGGGGCAGATTTTTAAACTTAGAAAGGCTGATTTTCTGTATTACTTAAATGGCTTCCTTAGTTCTGGAAATGTAGAGCAAGTACACAGTCATTGTTGTAGAGTAGAAAGTTTTCTGATTTCATTAATATAAGACTTCTGCCTCCAGGGAATGCAGGTATGTTCTGCTCTGTAAAGCTGGTTTCTAGGGAGGAGGAGATCAATTTACATAAGATGCTCAGGGTTTTGGTTTGTTTGTTTTTTTTTTTTTATGGAACGCTTCACGAATTTGCGTGTCATCCTTGCGCAGGGGCCATGCTAATCTTCTCTGTATCATTCCAATTTTAGTATATGTGCTGCCGAAGTGAGCACTGCTCAGGGTTTTCTGGGAGAGAAAAAACTAATACCTGGTCTCTGTTGGGATGGAGCTATGTGGCCCTATCTCCCCCACAAAAAACAAACAAACAAACAAACAAAAACAAAAAAACAGGGACCCCTGGGTGGCCTCATAGTTCATGAGTTCAAGCTCCGTGTTGGGCTCTGTGCTGACAGCTCGGAACCTAGAGCCCACTTCAGAGTCTATGTCTCCCCCTCTCTCTGCTACAACTCTGCTTGTGCTCTCCCTCTCTGTTTCTTAAAAATAAATGAATATTTCAAAAAAAATTAATTAAAAAAATATCTCAAGAAAGGGCAATAAGAGTCCTGAAATAAAAATACCTTAAGGAAAACATTATTTGAGGACAGTAAAGGGGAACCTAGGTTGGGGACCAAACTCAGAAGAGCTTCTTAGCTTCTGAGGCTAATGCTGGAAAGTAGTATAGATGTCCTGAGGGTAATTGTACACTGAGGAAGAGCAGTTGATAATGGTAAGTGTAAACCACTGTGGCTTGAATAGGGAGCCAGTATTAGACCAGCGTTCATGAGTGATAAAAGACCAGTAGCCTCAGAGGTAGCAAAGTAATCAGTACTTTCTACTCTTCTTTGAAGTATGGTAGGTAGACTGTACTTCTAGGGCAAGTGAGAGCTCTCATCAGTTATATTTAAAGTAAACATTTAATATGACCATAATTGTACCTTGAGATGATAGAGCACGCTATTATGGTTACAGGTTATAAAAGATGGGTTATAATTGTGTTTTAGAACATGGATTAGAAAATTGCAAAAGAAAAATGGGGAAACTAGTGAACATAAGAAAACCAGTAATAGTGATGTAAAATGTATTAATTAGAACTAGAGTGATAGTGGCAGAGAGAAGTGAAGTATTTTTTTATTAAGATCTCCTGCAAGATCTTTCCTGCAAGAACTTTGTTGATCCTGTATCTTCTATATATCTAGCCTTGAGCTTTCATATCTACCTTTCTGCTCTTTGTCTCCTACTTAAACATCTCTAATTCCTTCAATGTTTCCTCAGTTAGATAATTTCTGGAATCCAGACATAGCCATTCAGGGATCAGGTATCCTTATCAGCTTGTGTCATCCACAGGTTTGCTAAATATGCCTTGCATGCTTTTTTTCATTCCGGTTATAGTAGCCCTGTGGCATAGGACTTGAGACTTCTCATCAAGTTAACATCTTTCCTTAATCAATTCTTTTTGGGTGTGGTTGTTCAACCTGTTATGAATGTACCTAACTCATGTTATTTCCTGCATATTTCTCTATTTTGACCTCAAGAATATCCTGAGAGGTTTCTTTGATGTGCAGTTAAGTTCAGGATAGACAAAGTTCACGTTTTCTTTATCTACTGGTATAATAAATTGAATCAATAATAAAAATGTTATTTTTAGTGAACCCATAGTGGAACTCTTTTTAAAGTGGTTACATAAACATTTGCCTACTGATTTTAGTGGGTTCATTGCAAGTTTATTTATCTGAGATTTGCAGAATTCGCCTCCTTTGCCTTTCAAAAGGTTCTTACAGTAGTTTCTTGATCACTTGTGCATTTCCTTTGAGGTCCATGGAATGTATCTCATCTGAGCTTGTATTAATTTTATGGGACTGCCATATCAAAGTACCACAGACTGGGTGGCTTAAACCATATAGATTTATTGTTTCAAAGTTCTGGAGGCTAGCTATCTGAGATCCAGGTGTCATCAGTGCTGGTTGCTTCTGGGACATATAAAGGAGAATCTGTTCCGGGCCTCCCTCCTAGATGTTGGTGGTTTGGCATTCCTTGACCTCTTGATGCATCACCCTGATCTTTACCTTCATGTTCACATGGCTTTTTTTCTGAATGCATGTCTATGCCCAGATTTCCTTCCTTTATAAGGTGACCAGTCATACCTTATCTTAACTGATTGCATATGCAATTTTTAGAAAGCTTTAATTTTTAAATTGGTTTATTTCTTGGTGAAAATAAAGTTTGACATAAAATAATTTCATTTGACTATATAATTCCCTCTGTATATGGCCAGAGCATCAAATAAAAGTGTAAGTGTCAAAATAAATGAGTCTAGAGCTGATGACACAAAAAGATGATGTTTGTTTACTCTCCATTAGAAATTTTTTAAAAAAATACAAGAAATAGAGTAAAAGAAAACAACAACAACAAGAACTGGGCTTCACCTATAGGTGAACCTAGATGTTACAGACCTCACCAGCCTGTGACTTTCATAAAAAGACACATATACTTTAGTGAACAGATTAAGGGAGTTGAGGTTCTGCAGTAGCAACCCCACTGGCCTGACTCATGGAAATTAGCCCCTTCACAGTGTTCCAAGTTACCTGGGGACCCACTGTCACTTCATAGATGTCTGAAAACCATTCACTTAGTTGTGACTACCACACACTGCCTTGCCATTCCTCCTCTGGCTTCCAGATGTCCACATCTGTAGCTCAACAAGTTCTTGGCAAAGATCCTTTCTTGTCACTACCTGTAAGGAGGAAACCAGGGCTCATATCAAGGATGCCATCTGTGGCTTCTGAGATTTTTTGTGTGTGTGGGGAACCCTTTCCCCAATTCTGCCATACTGTATCATCTCGGCTTTAAGCAAACTCTTCTAAGTGCCCAGAATATCAGTAAGTGCCTCTTGGTCAGTCTCTAGCCATAATCACTTTTCCAGATTTTCATTTCCTATGAAACAGTTCCATCATTTTTTTTGGCCTTCATTTCTCTCTGTAAAAATTTAATCTCAGGAAGGAGTTCCACAGGGAACAGATACTAGGCTGTACTTTTACCTTTTCTCCCCTTTGCAGAATGAAGGTTGTCATGCACATGACTGATTACAAACAGAATTGGGGCTAGAGACTAGAGGCTACTTTTTGGGCAGATCTGAAAGCCAAAATGTTTTGTTACATGAAAGCATTAGATTTACTAAAGGAAGATGTATCAGGATCATTCTGGGGAATTGTAAAGCATTGCTTATTTGGTGTATATGAGGAACGGAAAGACCAGTGTGGTCATAATGGTGTGAATAAGCAAAACAGTAACACCACTTTGGATACTCAGTGGCATGTAGACACAGGGAGCAGTGGTGCAAGCCAGGGGATGTTAAGGGGGCCCATGTGAAAGTGAACTACATGAAGGATGATGGTGGACTCACCAACCGGAGCTCCCACGAACGAGAGTGAGAATGATGAGGTGATGAGAAAAGGTCAGATGTATTGTGTAAGCAGAACCTATTGGACTTGCCTGTAGGTTAGAAATGGCATGTGGGGGAAAAGCGATCTTAGGAATGACTGCTAGTTTTGGGCCCAAGCAACCCTGTGAATAGTGATGTCATTCACAGATACGGGGGAAGTGGTCTGGGAAGAAGAGTGAATTTAGCGATTGGAGTGAAAAATTCTGTTTTGAACAGGTGAATTTGAGATGCATTTCTATAAGACATGCAGATAGAGATCTTGACTCTTAACCAAAAGGTCTTAGCCAAAGGATGGGAGAGCCAGAATGCTCTTATAGCACAGTGCAGTTTTGAAACTACTTTTACAGTGTAATCGAGGTTCAAAGCTGCCAGATATGTGAATATCATGCATGACTTTACTCCTGATATGTATAGCAGATCTTTTATGTGTGATACACTCTTTTTTTTTTTCCTGTCTTTATATCTTTTTGTTTTTCACAGATCTTTATTCTCTAAGATTTTGCTGCTTACTGATTATAAGATTTGGCTAAGCTACTTATTTTTTAAGAATTGGTGTTCTCAATATAAATGGGAGTAATATCACTTATTTCATTATTGTTTTGATGATTACATTAGATAATACTTGTGAAACTCATGGTATAGTGCCTACCATAAAGTTAGTACCTATTAAATATCTTCAGTTTTGAGTATTATTTTTGGAAAAGGAATAATTATTTTTATTTTTTATTTTTTTAATGTTTGTTTTTAAGAGAGAGAGAGAGAGAGAGAGAGAGAGAGAGACAGAGTGTGAGTGGAGAGGCAAAGAAAGACAGAGGGAGACACAGAATCTGAAGCAGGCTCCAGGCTTTGAGCTGTTGGCACAGAGCCCAACTGGGGCTTGAACCCACAAATCATGAGATCATGACCTGAGTTGAAGTTGGCTACTTAACTGACTGAGCCACTCAGGCATGCCAGGAATATTATTTTTAAAGCTGATTTTAAATATGTTGGAATGAAATAGGCTATAAATGAGCAAATAATAATGGATTGTCATTTTCCATATACATCTATAAAGTGATTTTTTCTTATTTAAATGAGGTTGCTTACTATACATTTTAGAATTACAAAATATTAAAATCAGTATTTTGAATTTTATAAGACGTGGGGTTATTTTGAATTGTAAGTATGATTAGTGACTGATAGTTAATCTATGGTGCTTCTTAAGGTTTGCAATACCTTTATGCAAATCAAAATTCCCACAGAAATAGTGAGTCAAAATGAAGCAACAGGCAGTGTTTAAAACACATTTATTTCTCTGCTCTACCAGGATTAATCTCACCATACATTGTATGTCAAGACTTTTGATTTGCTCAGGTTTTCTGTTGATTTGACTTACCCTACTCTGCTTTAAAACCTAAGATTACTAATTTAAGTGTCCTGGTATTATGAGACATGTTTTTTTTTTTTTTTTTTTTTTTTTTTTTTTTAGAACAGAGTAAATGTATACTAGAGAATATAATGTGGAGACACTCCCTATTGCATTAACATGGAGATCTTTAAAGAGCAAAGGGTAGATCACTTAATAAAACCACAGTCTCTTCCTTGGCAATCGTGTTGAACCTGGAGGAAAGCCAGACATGACCAGTATAAGGTTAGATTCCATTCCATCAGCATAATAGTTAATAATAGTTGACTGACAGGGATGTGAAGGGTGCCCTTTTTCCCTCCCCCTTCTACCCCTGTTCCAGACTAGCCTCTCTAGGGAATACGCCATTCCTTTCCCCATTCCTAAAATTCCTTGCTTGAGCATAGCCAGGGGCTGCTGGACTGGTGTCTGATTGTATAAGGGGTGGGGTGTCTCTTTGAAAGAGTTGTTAGTCCCTGTGGTTCCTGCTGAGGGAATCTAGAAATCTCCAAACATCTTGTAGGGATATGGAAAAAAAAGGTGAGCTGTCCCCACTTTGGCTAGTGTTTATGTGTGAAAAATAAGTGGCCTCCTGTTAATCACCTATACTAACTTCATACCTCATCAAGATCACTTCTGCTTCCCCACAGCCACAGGTGACATTCTTGTCCGTGGAAATTTAGTGCTATTTTAGTCTGATTTTTGTGAATCATACCTTATGTCATATACTATTTTGCACTGTTAAAATTATATTTTCAGGGAGTTTAGCACTAAAAAATTAGTAACACTTGCAACTTTATTCTCTTCCAGCCTGCCCACCCCTTCCTTCCTTCCTTCCTTCCTTCCTTCCTTCCTTCCTTCCTTCCTTCTTCCCTCCCTCCCGCCCTAGCCCTCTCCCTCTTTTCTTTCTTTTTCTTTTTTCTTTCTTTCTTTCTTTCTTTCTTTCTTTCTTTCTTCTCTTTCTCCTTTTCCTTTTCTCTCTTTTCTTTCTTTCTTTCTTTCTTTCTCTCTTTCTTTCTTTCTTTCCTTTTTTCTTTCTTTCCTTCCTTCCTTCTTTCTCTTCTTTTCTTTCTTCTTTTTAGATGCAGGTATTTGCAGGATAGGAACTATTCAAACAGTTACAACATTCCAGAGATTCTTTCCCTGGATTCTACATGTCTACATGCTAAGTTATATTTAAATAGTAAGAAGTATTGCTGAATAGTGAAGAACATACGGCTCATTAGTATAATGTTGAGGTGAAAATTCAAATGTTTTCCTAAGTCCAAGTGGAGTGGTGATTCTTATTCTAAGCAGTCTTGAGTTCTGTAATTCGGTGAAGTTAGTATTTGATGTTGCCTGCAGTTTGGGTTAGTGATCATTCTTTACCCCACATCTCACCACAACAGAGACACTTGCTAACTTTTAATCACCACCTTCTCAAGTTTAAGAACTTGGCCAGAGTGATCCCGGAAAGTCTCAACATTTTCCAGTGAGTAAAGTCCATCTCTTTGGGAGATCTTGACACCTATCATTAACAAGGGTGCAACCTCCTTAAGGATAATGGAGAATAAAGACCTGCTCTTCCATACACATAGCAGAACATAATGAGGTTATACATCAGGATAAGGTAATTCTTAAATGGAGTACATTGTATTGACTGGCAGTGTCTCCTCCTTCATTCTACAGATTATGTTGTGGGTTTCAGATGTTTTTCTCAGGTCAGTTTCCCTATCATTAATGCTGCAACACCTTTGCTGAACAGATAGCTACTCTCTCATTCTTTTATTACACCACAGTGAAACCAGCACACTGACTAAACCGAGTCAACTCCAGTTTACAAAAAAACTGGCTTTTGTAAGTAAGCTTTAAAAATAGTTTCTGGAATCAGAATACAGTGAACAAAGACAGACCTAAACCAGATTTAAAAACAAACAAACAAACAAACAAAAACCTCATTTAAGTGAAATCACATTTAAATATGTTAATATTTGATATTAATATGTTATTATACATGCCATTCAATCTGTAAGATATCCATGATGTATCACTTACTTTATTGGCGAATTTGGCTGGTAACATGAGCATGTGTCCAAAAGCTTTTCTATTTGATAGCATACATAATCTGGAAAATATTTAGTTGCTTTTAGCACCTTTTGATAAAAGAGAGATCCCATCTTCTTCTTTAAAAAAATGTTTACTAAAAATTGCATATAACACCTGTTTCTAAGTGTTTTTATAACAAATTAGAAGGGTAACTTGAGAAAGGATTCAATTTGTTTCAGTAAAGATTTTCTGAATATTACTATGTGTGTGTACTGTGTTAAGTACTTGGAATGCAGAGAAGAATAAGATTGTTCTCAGGTCACAGTGCATAGCTTAATAGAAGAGACAGTTAAATCATATCACTCCTCTTATAATCAGGGATCACTGCTCTGATAGAAGACATTAATTTTGCTAAAATTGGTCAGAAAGGGATATGCTTTGAGGCAATAACATTGGGGTTTTACCTGGAATGATGAAAGCAGGAGAATGAGGACAAACAAGGACATCCAGTGAAAAGGAATGTTGCATGAGCAAAGAGCAGTATGTCAGTGTGGTAGGGAAACAGGAAAGCACTGCAAAGTTTGCAAAATACGACTTCAACAAGGGTCATTGTTATTGCAGTTTTTCAGATTAGGAAAGTCATGCTAATATTTTTCATGTATGAAAGACTTTTTAAGTAATACCTATTTAATTTTGGGAGAGTGCAAGCAGAGAAGGAGCAGAGAGATGGGGACAAAGGATCCAAAGCAGGCTTTGTGCTGACAAGATGACAGCAGTGAGTCTGATGTGGGGCTCAAACTCACAAACTGCAAGACCACGACTGAGCAGAAGTCAGATGCTTAACTCACTGAGCCACCAGGTGCCCCTCATGTATGAAAGACTTTCAAATAATACATATCCCAGCAAAAGCATAGGATTGTGTAGCATCTTAGAAAATACTTAAAGAAGAGACAGTTGAGGGAAGCTGTTTTTTTTTTTTTTTTTTTTAGACTGCAGTCATGGAATGAGTAAGTCATTGGAATAAGAAGCAGAACATAGGAAATACAGTCAGTGATATTATAATAGTGATGTAATGGGACAGATGGTAGCTGTACTTAATGGTGAACATAGCATTATGTATAAACTTGTCAAATCATTAAGTTGAACACCTGAAATTAGCGTCACATTATGTGTCAACTATACTCAAATTAATAAATTTTAAAAATTAAAAAAAAAAATGATATAGGCTGCAGAGGTTTTTAAATGAGTGATGAAGAGAATTTCCCCCCCGATTGAAATCTCTTAATATTTGATGGTAAAGTGAATCATGTCCTTTGCATATCCATTCATTCATTGATGTGTAGGACAATATTAATGGACTATCCACTACGTATCTAGTACTGTCTTTGGTAGTTGGGAAGACATCAGATGACTAAGATAGACTGATACCTGCCATCACAGAACATTAAGGTTATGGGAAAGTCATGATTTTTTTTCAAGTATATTCCTGTTTTAGAGGGACACAGATGATTTTTTATTCATATGTTTTCTCATTTTATGACTTGCAAAAAATACTTTCTGTATGCTTTGTTATTCTACAAGATTGCAGATATTCATTTCTGTGTCCCAAGCTATAGTAAAAATAATTACCGAGCACTTTTCTAACACTGACTGTAGGAACTAAACTAATACTGTGTGAGGAAACTATAGTTTAGGGGAATTCTTTAGAGAAGGAGCAAGGAATCAAACTATTGAGTGCTGCTATGTGCTATGTGCTAGGCCTTATTTGAGATGATTTCATGTACTTTATACCATTTAATATTTAAAGTATCTCTGGGAAGTAACTGTTGTCATCTTATTTTTGTTTTAATCAGGGAAACATTCTAGGAGAGGGAAACTGAAGCCAACTAACTTGCCCTATGATACACAACTGGTAAATGACAGCTTTGGAATTTGAAATTAAGATGAGTGTGTGCTCACTTTATGACGGTTTAGACAGGGATACTTGAATAATTGGTAAATGGTAAGTGTTGTCTTGGGTATTTGAACCAAGGCCTGACTTACTTCAAAATCTGTTCTTTCCGTGAGAGCTTATGTAGGTTACTTAAACTTCAAACATTGTAAAAGGCAGAGTATTGTCATTATTTAATTTTGATATTTCATGTTTTCTATGCTATAGTTTTTAATAGTTTTTCACCTATATGACATATATGAACTGAAGGTTTAAAATTTATTATTTTGTATGAAAGGTATAAAATTACCATCATATAAGCAGACACATGAAGGAAAGTAAATATAAAATGCTTGTTGGGGACTTAAATGAATTGCTAATAACCCTGTAAAGCAAAGCAACATCTCTCCTTTGACATTGTTTTTCAAACATATTTCAGCATGAAGAAGGAAACCTTGAACAGTCAAAGGTAGTGAAAATGACCCTATGGATGTAACAACTTCATTTTCTGAAAATCCCATCCAAAACAATTGTCAGTAAAATTTACAAACCTTTTAGTATTTGTGTAGAGTTGACAGCAGATATATATTTTTTAAGTTTATTTATTTTACTTTGAGAAAGAGTGAGTGAGTAAGGGAGGGGCAGCGAGATGGGGAGAGAGGATCCCAAGCAGGCTCCACAATGTCATCGCAGAGCCTGATGTGGGGCTTGAACACACTAACCGTGAGATCATGACCTGAGCTGAAACCAGGAGTTGTGCACTTAACTGACTGAGCCCCCCAGGTGCCCCTGACAGCAGATGTTTCTTATTCACATACTCCTCAAACTTTGAAGGGGGATGCTTTTAACTCTCAGTTCATAATAGTTCAATTCAGATGGTCCAAATATTCTTTCACATCTCATATACTGAGGGCTCTGAGTAATTTGCATGATGTGGGATACTGACTATATATGTAAGATCAAAACCCATAAACTTTGAGTGTTAGAATTAATTTGTTCAGAAGATTTGTTCACTGCCACCATTAGCACTGATACCATAATGGCTTTTTCTCCTTTTATCACTATTTTGTATTATAAATCTCATCATTTATGGCATGAATATAACATCAGAGGATAAGCCAATGAAAAAGTACATTGGTGAGTAAAAGAAAGCACTTAGCTGACATTGTCCTGCTTTGTATATTTGTTCATATATTTGGGTAGCTGTTTTATTTTCTTAATTTGGTTGTAAGATTCTTGAGTGTAAAGATCATTATTATTTTTTATTTCCTAAAGTTAGCACAATAATTTTTAAATAGCAAGTCTTCATTATATATTCATTGCTGCTGGAGTTCATGGTAAATTGTTTTAATATATAGTAGACAACACTACTGAGTAGAGCAAAACTAGAAAAATGAATTCCCACTTGACATGTTACCAGAAATCTTAAATTTCTCTTCAGTTATTGGTAACTTGTAATCAGCCTCACATTTCACTTGGTCACGTGTTTCGCTAGTTCCTTATAGACTTTTATTAGGTGTATAGTTTAGAGCTAGTTTAGTTCTTATTAAAATATATTTAATGATCTGCCTGACTTTGCAGAACAGCTGGATATCTTTAATGGACTCAGATTCTAGGCCCTAAAGAGGGAGGAAATTAACTGTGTGGTGGCTTCACCAGTTGAATACAGTTATGTTTGATGTTAGTCCTGGCTTACCCTTGGTACCTCAGTTCCTCAGAGCCTGAGTTTGTGGTTTGCTCCCAGGATTTTGCATTTCTTGCCCTTAAATCCCACTTTCCCTGTGACTAGTTTCTGACCACCAAGGGTGTGCGTTCCATTCTTTCATATTCTACTGCACTTGTACATGTTATTCCCTCTGCCTGGAAGTCCTTCCACCCAGTTTGACCGGCAAACCCCTTCTCATGTTCCAAGATGCAGTTTAGTCAGCAAGGGTTTGAGAAGCCTTCCTTAACTTACTCACACTCCTTTGGTCATCCCCTCCTTGATATCTTCCCCTATATCTTAAGTATACACATCTAAAAGTATACTTATCACATCATATTCTCATTATTTGTTGATTTTCTGTCTCCACTAGACTGAGCTCTTTGTAGTTCAATAAATATTTAAAAGAATGGATGCTTCTGCTGCTTCCTTTACGATCATTGCCAGTCACCTTTCATCTGCTCTGAGGATATTGTGGATATTAGAATTAAACTGAATCTAATAATGCCGTACTCATATATCTGTTATTTTTTCCTTCTATTCCAGCTGATATCTTGAGTCCATTGTACCTTTGGGCCAGGCTCCAGTTGGTGGATTGCTAGGATAACCACTGGCCAGCTCTGTAGGCTATAAATTTTCCTGAACCACCTCTTGTGCTCTTCCCCAGCCTGTTATGTCTCCCCTTGAGTTTCAGGGACAATGGTTCTACCTTATTCATCTTTATAGCCTCTAGGTTTATGATTCCACCTAACTTAATAAATGTTGGGCAAATGAATAAAACTTGAATTGCTTTTTATCAGTTTTAATAGATGTATAATAAAAAAATCCTAGCCGAACACTTACAAATTTCTTTATAAAAATTCTTAATAATTTGGACTAATTTAAGAATAGATCAGGACTTTGCCAAACATTCCATTTCCTATTAAATGGATTCTAAAAATAACTTAGTAAGTGGCCTTCCCCCCATACCTACCATGTGTGTTGCAGTTATCAAGCCTATTAGAGTTAGTTAGGATTTTGAGTCAGTGATGTGCTTGGTATCATACAGTTTGTTTCATTACTATAAACCATTTCTTGCCGTGCCTAACTCATATACTTCCTCTTAAATTTGTCATTGTTTTTGAAAACTAATTCTCTTCCTTTCAAAATCATTAATCAGATCTATGAAATTTTACTAGATTTAAGAAATTCTTTAAAGTGTTTTTCCAATATTTAGTTCTCATTTATTTTACACAGTCTTAATCATTTACATTTTATCCTTATTTCTTATTGTCCTACATTGTTAAATATTTTTTTTTTCCTTTTTGATCGCTTTAAAAGATTTTTTTAATGTTTATTTATTTTTGAGAGAGAGAGCTCAAGCAGGTGAAGGGCGGAGAGAGAGAGGGAGACACAGAATCCAAAGCAGGCTCCAGGCTCTGAGCTTTCATCACAGAGCCCAGTGTGGGGCTTAAACTCACACACCACAAGATTGTGACCTGAGCCAAAGTCAGATGCTTGACTGACTGAGCCACCCAGGCGCCCCAACCATTTTTTAAAAATTTAATTTAGTTCATATTTTAGAGAGAGAGCATGATGGGAAGAGGGGCAGAGGGAGAGAGGGAGAGAGAGAGAAAGAGAGAGAAAATCTTATTATGTTTTTTAACACTTATTTGAGAGACAGAGACAGAGTGCAAGCAGGGGAGGGGCACAGAGAGAGACACAGAATCCGTAGCAGGCTCCATGCTCTGAACTGTCAACACAGAGCCCGGTGCAGGGCTCGAACTCATGAACTGTGAACTCATGACCTGAGCCAAAGTCAGACATTTAGCTGACTGAGCCACCCAGGCACCCCTTGAGAGTTTTAAATCTTAAGCAGACTCCACCCTTAACACGGATGCCCATGTGAACTGATCCTGAGATCGTGACCTGGCCCCAAATCAGGAGTCAAATGCTCAACCCACTGAGCCACCCAAGGCGCCTCTATTTCAACCATTTTCAAAGTTCTCAATTACATTGCTCCTTTTCATAACTGTTGCCCCTGGATTGAATAATTGACTGATTGACTAATTCTTCTCTCCCTTTTTTGTGTTTACTTTTAGTATGGAAAATGTGAATAGAGAAATAGATTTTTATTATTATTTTTTTTGAGAGGGAGAGGGAGTGGAGAGGCAGAAGGTGAGAGGAAAATCTCAAGCAGGCTCCACACCCAACACAGAACCCCACACAGAGCTCCATCCCACGACTCTGCGATCATCACCTGAACCAAAATCAAGAGTCAGACCTTCACATACTGTGCCATCCAGGCACCCCTAGAGAAGGAGATTTTTAATGAACTTTCATGTATCCATCAAGCAGCTTCACTAGTTATCAATTCATAGTATTTTTCCTCAGCTATACCAAAGCTACTGTCCCTCAAAGATTATTTTTTTTATTTAAAAAAAAATTTTTTTTTAACATTTATTCATTTTTGAGACACAGAGAGACAGAGCATGAATGGGGGAAGGTCAGAGAGAGAGGGAGACACAGAATCTGAAACAGGCTCCAGGCTCTGAGCTGTCAGCACAGAGTCCGACGTGGGGCTCGAACTCACGGACCGCGAGATCATGACCTGAGCCGAAGTCGGATGCCCAACCGACTGAGCCACCCAGGCGCCCCCCTCAAAGATTATTTTAAAGCAAGTCTCCAACTTCTTTAAAAGTTAATGTTTATGGATTACTGGGTGAGCGAAAGACTCTTTCATGTTATCACATCAGAACTGAACATACAGTATGTGTATACTTTTTCCAGGCTATATAGTAGTTCAAGCTTGGTGCTTTTTACTTTTCCTCTTTTTTTTTTTTTTTTTTTTTTAGGTTTATTTATTTATTTTGAGGGGAGTGTGATCGGGGGAGGGGCAGAGAGAATTCCAAGCAGGCTCTGGGCTGATAGCACGGAGCTCAAACATGGGAACCATGAGATCATGACCTGAGCTGAGATCAAGAGTCGGGCACTTAACAGACTGAGCCACCCAGGAGCTCCATTTTTTCCTGTTAAGAGTATTTTTATTCCTGGGGCGACTGGGTGGCTCAGTCGGTTAAGCGTCCGACTTCGGCTCAGGTCATGATCTCACGGTCTGTGAGTTCGAGCCCTGCGTCGGGCTCTGTGCTGACAGCTCAGAGCCTGTAGCCTGTTTCGGATTCTGTGTCTCCCTCTCTCTGACCCTCCCCCATTCAGGCTCTGTCTCTCTCTGTCTCAAAAATAAATTAAAAAAATTTAAAAAAAAAGTATTTTTATTCCTTTTGTTCCTTTGAACTTTCTAGTTGTAAGTTATAGGAAATCTAATTGGGGTACATATGGGTTTTTAAATGTTAATCACATTTTTGCTAGAAATGGCTCATCAGTTTATCAGATTAGGTAATTGGTTTCTTAAAAGCTTTTGCCACAGTTCCAGTGAATGGGTGAAATGATTGGTGAATTTTGATTGGGGCAGGTGATAGGAAAGCATATACAGGTATTGTTCATTTAGGATATGTTGTGGAAAGAACAAATTGGATGTTAAAATGGAGCACCATTGGATGTTAAAAGGACAACAATTAGGTGTTAGTACTTTGGAAAAAATAGAAGTAGCTGTAAAAAAAAGTGACAAATTTGCCTATTTTATTCAAAATTTATAGTTTTATGTGGACTGACAAACAGTCTGCCCAATTGTGGTGGGTGGGGCATTATGAACTTCCCTTCTTGGTAATATGCAAGGAGTCAATGATGGTGGTTTATGTGTGGAGCCTGTTGCTGATAGATACTACTTCACCTCACCCCTCAAAATAAAAAAGAAAATTAAAGACAATAAAAACAGTAAATATAGTATTTGCAGTTTTTTTTAATAGAGTTAATTTCAACTATGATGGGCTTGTTCTTTTATATCAAACTGATATTTCAGAAGTTGGTATTCCCCATGTAAGCTATTTTTGGAAACAGAAAACTCTTAGAGAACAGAGTTTGGCAGTCAGATTGGCACAGAGAAAAACGACCTTGGTATGGCAAGAAATGACAACAGAGTTCCATCCTGTTTGGTGGGTTGTCCGTCTGGCCCATACTTACGGGGCAGATAAAGAACTTACGGTCAAAATTCTGTGGTCATTCACTTTATTTCATCAAAACATAAAATTCCCTTTCTGGCCTCACTTTTTAAAGGGAAACACAGTACATGGAATAAAAACAAAAACAAAAGCAAAAAGCCAACATAATCTAAGCCCAGGCTCTTCAATTTACTAGTTATGTGATTTTACTCAAGTCAGTTGAGTTTTCCGGGATTCAGTTTCCTTGTATGTATTGGAATACATTTACATTATATTGTAAAGATCTAATTACATGGCAGATTTGACAGTACTCTGTGAACTATGTCGAACTATATAAGTATGAATTACATTGTAATATAAACTCAGACAAAGTAGTCTCATAATCTCTGTAAAACAGGTTTTGTTTCTGAAAAGAATGTAATAATTGTTGCGATGGACCAAAGAACTAATGTAACATGAAGAGGGAAAATCCTACATTTTTTTAAAAGTGTATTTTTATTTTAACATTTCAATAGAAGGTAAAATATTGCTATCCATATATTCAAATTTCCTTAAAAGTTTTAGTTGTTTCTAAACTTCTAAAATTCACACAGCTGAACATATATGCATGTATTCGTGATTTTTTTAAAGGTTACATGGTTAATCTGTTTACAGTTGGAGATTTGAGAATGCAAAAATCTGTAGATTCATCAGTGGGATTTCTAGTTCGATCATAAAGCTTTAAAGCTGGAAAGGAATATAAGATCTCTTTATTAAGGAGATCCAGCTTACTTATATAATAGGTTTAAAAACAAAAATAAAAACTAGATTTCAGACAGAAATAAAGATGTAATTCTATCAGTCAAATTAGGTGTGAACATGATTTTTTAAAATAAATACATAGAAGGAAATTTAAAAAACTGAGAAACCGTTTTTGTCATTCATGTTCATTTGTTATTTTCATTCATTTTGTTGTTTGCCAGCATTCACTATAGGTAAGACTTAGTTAATAGCAGTTTAATATAAATTCTTATAAAAAAATTAACTGTGGAAAGTTCTAGAAATTGACTCTCTGTGATGAGAAGAAAACAGCATTATTTTGCTTTTAGCTGTGGAATACTTCAGCTTTATATAACGGAACATTTGTATTTTGGGGAGTACATTTTAAGAACCAACAATATAAACGGATGACAATTAGTATACATATTTGTCCTCCGTTCTGATATTCCTTTGATGTTAGAATTCTTTTTTTTAATTTATTTATTTTGAGAGAGAGAGAAAAAGATGATGCAAGTGGGGAAGGGCCAGAGAGAGAGGGAGAGAATCCCAAGCATGGTCTGCACTGTCAGCACAGAGGCTGATGTGGGGCTTGAATTCACAAACCATTAGATCATGACCTGAGCTGAAATCAAGTCAGAAGCTTAACCAACTGAGCCACCCACACAGCCCTGATACTAGAATTCTTGAAATGGAGAATTAGGTCACTGGCAAATCATTAAAATAACCCTTCTTTAAACCAGATTTGGTTAATCTCACCTATGTAAGATGGCTATTTCTATCATTTTTAAGCAGTCTGCATAAAGATTTTCTACAGTCCTTTTGGTAAAATTGTGCTAATGTGTAACAATCTTATATTCTATAATGATCATATTTTTTCTCGAAGTGATTTGTTCATTAGTTATGTGCCTCCATATACTTTGTTCTAAGTTCATATACCTTTTTTTTTTTTTATAGTGAATTGTAGAATTCAGTTAAAAAGAAGTGGGATATCTCTCAAGCTTCTTCTAATGTAAAACAACATACAGAAATGTTCCTTGGGGCATCTGGGTGGCTCAGTTGGTTAAGTATCTGACTTTGGCTCTGTTCGTGATCTCACGGGTCATGGGTTTGAGCCCCACCTCCGGTTCTGTGCTGAAGGCTCAATCTGGAGCCTGATTTGGATTCCCTCTCTCTATGCCCCTCCCCTGCTCGCACTGTCTCTCTATCAAAAATAAATAAACATTATAAAAAATTTTTTAAAAATATAGAAAGTTCCTGAACAATTGAAAATGAATAACCGTTCCTCAGTGTTGAATACAAGGAAGTCAGTATACAATTGATATATCAAATATTTAATTTCAATATATCCTAATAGCCATAGTTAATACATGCATTTGGCTTTTAAAGTTAAAAAGCAGATCACATACATCATCTCGTTTACTTTAAATAAGGGCGAAATACAAGTGCTATGTCAACATAACTACATTGCAAGCCGTCATATGGAATTTTCATGTATGCATTATATGCCTGATACACATTATTTACCTCCAAATAATTCTGTCTCAGCTCCAGTAGTACAGTTGTGTGGTGTGCAGTCCTTACACAAATACTTGTCTGTCTTATTCATACCTTGTTTATATCTTGTATTTAGGAATTTTATTGTTGTTAATTTATTTTTTAGAAATGGCATTTTATATAAGGAACCCTTTCCTGTCCTAGTGTTTTGGAATAAATGGAATAGCTAGAAGTAGGTTTTTCTGTGTAGGTGAAAAACTATGTGGTAATCCTTGTGACAACTTCATCCTGGACACTATTGAAGTTTTGTAATGGGGTTTTATTAAGCCTCATTCATTTTTTCCTGCCTGTTCACAAAAGTCAAGTTTTAGTTTAAGTGATTTCATGTGTGTGGAAAAAGGGGGGTGGGGACCTTTTTTTTTTTTTTTTACAAATAGTTATTTTTTAAAAAACCATAGGTATTAGTGTGTCTGTGTGCTTTAATATCTGTATATGAATTGCTGTGATGCCATTTCTACTTTGCTCTTTGCTGTGTGCCATTAACCTAAATTTGATCAAGTCCAGTGTGTGGATGGTGGCGTACACTCAGTGCTTGCTTGTGATTATTTTATGCCCAAAGTCTTTTGATGATATTTATGCCAGGTGAAGAAAGATCACAAATCTTCTTTCCACATACTTTAGGTTGCATATCATCAGTACTTAAATTATACAAAGATAGAAGTCACATGGAAATACTTTATCTGTATTTTTTTCACCCAAATGAGGATGAGTAATATATACTTCTTGTGCTTAATATAAATTAGTGAGTGGTTATGATGTTAACATAAAATAGCAGTTAATGAAAAATTAATGAACTGTTTCCCTTGAGGATAACTAGCTGTATTTTTAAAGAAGATTTTTATACTACCTAACAAAAACAGTATTTGTGCTAGAATTCTCAAGTGAGTGTTGATAAATATGTATTTAGATAACATCCACAACAAACTGTCACTTAAAAAATCAACTAAATTAATGATACTATAATAAAATCTATATTTGAATTCACATATGGCATAAGATATATGTATTTTCTGCTGAGTGCAACACAAACATACTTCGCCTTTTCACATATTTCTTGGTTAATCTTAAATACTTCTGTTGATATGTCTAAGTGTTTAAGTGACCTTTTTGCTAATAAATATAAATACAGCATGTTCCAATAGGTTGCTTCAGTAGTGAATATATGGAAAAACTATTAGGAAACTTTTCCCACTGGGATTTACTATTTTATATTTAATGTTAATGAATGGGAATGAAACATATGTTAAAACACTGATAAGGTGGGGCGCCTAGGTGGCTCAGTTGATTAAGCTTCTGACTTCGGCTCAGGTCATGATCTTGCATTTCATGGGTTTGAGCCCTGCATTGGGCTCTGTGCTGACAGCACAGAGCCTGGAGCCTGCTTCAGATTCTCTCTCTCCCTCTCTGCCCCTCCCCCACTCATGCTGTCTTTCTCTCTCAAAAAAATAAATAAACGTTAAAAAAAATTAAAAATTAAAAAAAATACTGATAAGGCTATATTAAGTGAACAGACAAAATAGGACTTTAATAGAACAAAATTAAGGCAGGATAGACTTAAGTGTTTCTTTTTAGGTGAAACTGCCCAAATCATGTTAATAACAGGGTATCAGTATGGTAGATGGCTGAGAAACAATTAATTTGTACGCCACTTTTTAATTGTTACCTAGAAATCTACACTTATAATTCAAATCACTAAAAGTTAATTTTAAGAAAAAAACTGTTTTATTACATCTTTGTAGTAAAGTTTGTACTTGGAGCTAAAAAAAAAAGGCTGAGTAAATTAGGTTTATATTTAGTGATAATAATTTTTAAAGCTTATAGTGATCAATAATTGTCATAATTTTTTACATTACCGTATTAAAGGTAAAATTTTTACAGACTATATAAAGGGAAGATTTTGGGTATTTTCGGTAATTGTAACAACTTCAGAAAATTTAGCATACTGTTACTGTAGCAAAACTTGGTAAATAATAAAGTACAGCACAGAATCTAAATTCTAAGTGAAACTTAAACCATAACATCTATACATTCATTAATGTTGTGCCAGTCTTAAGTACACACATGCACACACACAAAAAAAACATGAATACGTAATTGGTCTATTGGATTTAAGAGTTTTGCTTTTGTGAATTCTAATGTTAAGTCTGGATTTTAATTTTTGACACAAATATTTGTATATGATATTTACATAAGAATAATATTATTCCTTTGGATTTAGTTTTTTTTGGGTTACTAATGAAGGGAAAGAATAAGAAAATTCTAATATCGTGTTTATATTTTTACTTTGAGATGGATCTGTCTCATCAAAGGTCTTTTTTACTTTTTGGTATTTTGCTATGCTATTAATTGGTCTAATATTTAGATCAATGCTCTGGACATTTGCAACAAAATAATTAAAAAGGCTGTTACCTTTTTAAATTTGAGAGGATAGAAAAATACATATATTCAAGGGACTGGGAAAATAGATTATAGACATTGGGTCAAATAGGTACATGTTTTTGAACCCCAGGGATTAAAAAATGAATTTTACTTTTCCTCAACCTCCAGATTATGTTTGTTTTAGAGACAGTTCTTCACATCATTTTGAATTTCTTTAATTTACATTATTTATAAATTTGTATGGACCTTTGGTTTCTCAGAAATTAATGTGGTTTTTACTTTCCTGACTTGAACTTTGTATATTTAGTATGAAGTTTGCATTTTGGAAAGATATTTATATGTACATTGATTTTCTGCTACTTTTGATATAAGAGGTACACCCTTCAAGGGTATAACATGCTGTCTATCAGTTGCTCATCAAGTGTTGAATAATTCTCTGTCATAACTGTAAACATTTTTTATGATTGAGAAAATATTTGTATAATACTTCCTTGGATATGTTTTGTTTGGCTTTTATAGAGTTGTTCTGTGGTAAATATGGAGTTAGTTTATCTCCATTTATTCATTGGGAAACTGAGAACCATGTTGACCCGTATTTTTACTCACTGAAGTTCATTATCAACCAACAGTATTGTGTAGGCATCTTCTAGTTAGATGCTTGGTTTATTATGTATCATTTCCTACTACCACATTAATTACATTAATTTTATTAATCTTTATTTGTGATGTTTCTCAAAGAATAGAAAAATAATTTTTATTTCCCTCTTCTCCCCAGATCATGAAGTGTATGCACTTATGATGTATTGTTTAAGTACACTTTAAGGTTTTTAAGGACAGTATTTATACCCATTCCTTTAAAACTTCTGCCTTCTTGCAGCCAGGATAAGCCTTCTCTTATTAGACTTACTTTCAAGAGTATTGAAATTCAGTAAGACCTCAGGGGTTCATAATTAAAGTCAGATATGTAGACAGGTATCTTTGCCTTCTATTTTAGAATGAACTGCCCAGTGGAATACTCCACAACAGTATGTGTTCAATACCCAGTGAGTGGTAATGTGAATAAAACCTGCAGCTGGGTTAGAAATAAATTCTTGACTATCTACTGTGTTATTCCTTACCATTGTATTTTACCCTACCTGCATATTTTTGGCTAGTTTTACTCAATTTACTGGGTGGAGACAGAATGAACTTAAAGGAAGCAGCTGAATGGTAATATTTAAAGAGTTCTTCACCAGTGCAAACAAAAAAAAAAAAAAAAAAAAAAAAAAAAAAGGAAAGGAAAGGAATCTGAAAACTAATCTTTTTTGACCAATTAGTGACAGAAATTTCTGGGTTACTTCTTTTTTTCTTATTTTTCATCATTAGCTGATTTGATTAGGAAAAGAAAAGAGATTTTAATTTTACCCTTGTCATGCAGTACAAGCCTTCACTGTTGCAAAATGGAACTGACAAGTGAATTTCATTAAGACTGATAATATGGCAGCATAGTGAAAGCTTGCAACTATTATCAGCACATAGAAACTTTAACCAAGCTATTACTTTTTGACCAAATGTTCTATTACTTGTCAGAGCAATCTTGTAGCTAATGATGGTGAATATAATGGGTTGTAGAGGTTTCATTTTAAATTTTCATTCAAATTTTGTGTGTGTGTATGTTTTTTTCCCCCAGGGTTCATTCACATTGTGCAGCTACCTTCATGGTAGTAAAAACAGGCAATTAGCTAGTTTTATTTATATTTGTGATGGAGACAATCTAGGAATTATTAGTGACAATTGCTAGCTGATACTTACATATATATTTTCAACAGTAAATATTTTGCTTTGTTAGTTGTTTATATACTAAGAACAAAAATTCAGATAAGTAAAACATTAATGAAATGAAGTTATTTCCGATAAAAGGTTATACAGTAGGGCTACAAGTCCTTAATTGTAGAAATTTTAATGAATTGCTCTGGGCCTTTCTTGTTACACATTCTTTGCCTTTATACTAACTACCTCCTCCCTTCACATAAAGACTCATGCAAGGCTGTCATCTCCCTTTGTCTCCACCAGATATGAGCAGAATGTGAAAGCAAAGACTATCTCTGATTTGATTGTCACTATATCTTTATTGCTTAGCACTGTATCTGGTATAAAAGTTGTACCCCAGACATTTTTGTAGAATGAATGAACACTCATACTTTTGCCACCTTAAAATCAGGCATAAAAATCTAGTGCTTAGACACATTCATTGCATTCAGTTCCTTTTCTCTGCCAATTCTTTGCAGTTTTGTATTTATTATGTTGCTTTTCACTCATTTGCATGCTACTTATTAAATGAGTTTGTATTTTGCTTTATATGGTAAATCTTTATCCTATACTATTCTGAGGTCAGTTACCAATAAGATTCGTCTGTATAGTACCTAGTAAAATATTGAACGCCATCAGTTGAAAATGAACTTTGAATTCGCATATTTGTAGAAGTTGGATTTTTTTCCCCATTTGGTTCCCTTTGTAGTCAATACATTATGGCTGGTTCAGAGTCATGGTATTATTTAGCATTATCATGTGGTCCAGATCCTCACCTTTCTTTTCTGTAAAACAAAGCTAATACCTACCAGAAAAATTGGGGAATCAAATGGCTAATGTTGAAGGACACCCAACAAAACGGAACCTTGCTAAATGTCAGTACTTCTCCCTATCTTTTCATCTACTCTTTCATTTGCTAGCCATTTTATTTTTTTTTTTTTTTAATTTTTTTTTTTCAACGTTTTTTTTTTTATTTATTTTTGGGACAGAGAGAGACAGAGCATGAACGGGGGAGGGTCAGAGAGAGAGGGAGACACAGAATCAGAAACAGGCTCCAGGCTCTGAGCCATCAGCCCAGAGCCTGACGCGGGGCTCGAACTCACTGACCGCGAGATCGTGACCTGGCTGAAGTCGGACGCTTAACCGACTGCGCCACCCAGGCGCCCCAGCTAGCCATTTTAAACTGGCCCACGTAATGAATATATTCCTGTGGCCCCACTGGTACTGAGTTTAGCCTTTAAGAACCTTGACTCTTTTTTTCTTAGAGGTACTATTTCGAGAGACTTGGATACTATAATTGGTTTTCCTGTCTTTTCCTTCTTCCTCCTCTCAAATTCTATATATTGTGTCACTGAGATATGTGTTCTCCTGGCAGTCTCTATCAGAGAACCACCTGCATTGTTGGGATCATCTTCACCTCAAACCAGACTCTAACCCATGTTTGTCTTGTTCACCTTTGTACCTCTAGGACTTAGCCATGCCCAGTATATAGATTGCACTCTGTGAATGTGGACTGAATCAATTAATGTATTTGCTTATTAATTGAATTTAATGGGAAAGTGATGATGTAAAAATGGCAGCATGAAACCCAGTGAATTCTCTCGTCTTGAGGTACAACCGAGTGCCTTCTCAAGCACACACTAAATATTTGATGGAGTGGTAACACGACGTTAATATCCGAAGAGAGAAGCTAAATTTTCTGTTGGTAAAAGTGATTTATCAGGATCCTTTGCCTTAATTTGGTTTTCCTTTATATTGTTGAAGATATGCCATTTAAGCCTTACTTGATCTCCACATGGCTCTTTCTTCTTTTATTTTTTTTAATATTTATTTTGAAATAGAGTGTGTGACTAGGTGAGGGGCAGAGAGGGTTAGGAGGCAGGATCCAAAGTGGGCCCTGCACTGATAGCAGGGAGCCCCATGCATGGCTCCAACTCACGAAACGTGGTATCATGACCTGAGCTGAAGTCAGAAGCTCAACCTACTCATCTACCAAGGCACCCCTACATGGCTCTTTCTTAAATAATGTAACTCTATTTGCCAAAATTGAGCATAGTTAAAACTATGTCATATACTTTCTATATTATTGGAAAAACTATATCAAGATTTTATTATATTCCCATTAACCTGGTAAATCTGTAATTCTGGTGTCAGCTGGGAGTGTAAAGCTTCATTAGTTTAATGAAGTTAGTTCAAAATTTGGAGAGATGACTTTTTTTTCTCTTTGAGTATAACAAGTGAAACCAGATATTTGAAAATAAATTTAATCCTAAAATGCATGAAAGTACTACAGTGTACTGGCTATATATTTCTAACATATTATTGCACAATTAAAGGAAAGCTATCTTGCCATTAGGTAAAATAGTTACGCAACAGTTGTAAACTATTTAGAAATAGCACTATGAGGAAGAAACTAGAATTAATTCAAATGATAGTGTAAAGTAAAATATATATATATATATATATATATATATATATATATATATATATACACACACACACACATACATACATACACACCTTACTCTTGCCAGGCACATATTGTTAACTTTGTTAAGGTGGCAGCTTTTGTGGTTTGTTTTAGTTTCAGCTTGTCCCAGAAGGTGTTGTTACACTGTGAAGGTGTTAGGCACTGTAGTAATGGAAAAGGAGATAAAATGGGAGGCTCGTGAAATGTCTTCTCATTTGGGCCTTCCTGGAGAAACCCAGTTTAAATTTCTGAGTGGTCAGCTTGACATTTTAAAGCAGGGAGAAGTTGTGTCATTATTTCTAGAATACTATGGTAGTTAGAGGAAAAAGATTTAAAGTTCATGGCAGTAATTGCTGACAGCTCCCACAGAATGAAGTGCTTTTAGTAAGCATGTGCTGCTTTGAAAAAAGGCAACGTACTAGGAGTGTGGAAGAGGATAGTGGGCTTTGAGATGGATGTGACAAAAATGTAGATTTGGGTATTCTTGTGTCCCTGAAATAATTTCATTCATTTTGAAGGTAGAAAGAAGTAAAATGACTTGTAATGGTTTGTGTACTTACGGTCTTCAAGCAGAGAAAGACTCTAGGCTTCTGAAACTAGCAACTGGTATGTTTTCAGTAACTGAAATTACAAAACCTTGTGGCTGCTTGTCCCAGAGAGCAAGGTAGCTGGTATCACTGGGCTTGGCACAGTCCATGTGAAGTGCTGAGGCAGTCCCTGCAGGAACTGCATTCCACCTCCCTGGAAACCTGCAATTTGCCTCTTAGTCCCAGATGGGGAGGAAGCTTGCAAACAGCCACAAGCCATGCATAATGGCAGGGTTTACATCCTACAGGGACAAAGCAGAAAAAAGGGAAAATTCAAAAGTGTCTTTATAACATTATTTGATTCAAGGACTTTATGCTTTTTGTGAAGGTTGTAGGACTTTTTTTTTTTTTTTTTTTTTTTTTTTTTGAGTATGTTGTGTTTGTTTTGCTCTTTTTTTTCCTCCTGGATGCCAGCCAGTATTCAACTGAAGGAAATATATGGGATGGCACATTAATCACACTGTGCTTTTGCTTAAATAGCTAACATTTATTGCTTAATAAAGACCAACATCAACACATACCAACTAGGTTTCCAATATATATACTGTGTGTGTGTATATGTGTGTGTGCGTATATGTGTGTGTGTGTTGTGTATGTACATATATGTGTGTGTATATAGATACACACACATATGTAAGTGCACATTAACATTTAAACATGCTCTTACCTATGACCTTCAGAAATACATTAGGACATAGATTTAGGAATGCTGTTTTAAGCTAGAGTTTTTAGTTATATGATTTAAAATGGATCTTGTATGAACCTCAAAGTAGGAAGAGATTTTGTATAAAGAAGAGTATTCATTTTTAAATGCTTCCTGAAATTTTTTCAGCTTCATTGAAGTATAACTGACAAATGAGATTGTAAGATATTTAAAGTGTACATTGTGATGATTTGATATATGTATACGTTGTGAAAGGAGTCCTCCCACCTAGTTAATTAACACATGCATCACCTCACGTGTTTATCTTTTGTGTGTGTGAGAGAACATTTAAGTTCTACACTCTTATTAAATTTATATAATACAGAGTTAACAATAGTCACCATGCTATACATTAGAACCTCAAACCTTATAAAATCTCATAGCTGAAAGTTTGTACCCTTTTACTAATCTCTCCGTCCTTCCCTCATCTTCTAGCCCCTGGCAATGTACTTCTCTGATCTCTGTTTCTGTGAGGTTGACTTGTTTTTAGATTCCCATATAAGTGGTAACATACAGTTGTATTGTCTTTCTCTTGCCAGCTTATGTCATTTGGCATAATGCCTTCAGTGTTTATCCATGTAGTTATAAACAGCAGGGTTGTCTTCTTTCTTATGGCTGAATAATATTCCAGTGTGTGTGTGTGTGTGTGTGTGTGTGTAACACATCTTTATCCATTCATTCATTGCTGGACACCTTAGGTTGTTTCCATATCTTGGCTGTTGTGCATAAATAAATAAATAAATGGCATCAAATTCATAAAGGAAGAAGTAAAACTGAATTTACCTGTAGATGACATATTATATACAGAAAACCCTAAAGACACCCATCAGAAAAACTGTAGAACTAACCAACTCAGGTTGCAGGATACAAAATCATTGTACAAAAATCAGTTGTGTTGCTATATACAAACAACAAACTATCAGAAGAGATGTTAAGAAAACAGTAAAAAAAAAAAAAAAAAAAAAAAAAAAAAAAAAAGCATGTGGGGGGAAAACAGTCTCATTTGCAGTTGCATCAAAAAGAATAATATACCTAGAGATAAACTAAACCAAGGAGGTAAAAGATCTGTAAGCTGAAAACTGTACAGATTGATGAAAAGAAATTGAAGAAGACATACATAAATGGAAATATATTCCATGCTGATGGTTGGAATGATTAGTATTGTTAAAATGTTATCCTACCCAAAATAGTCCATATAGATGCAATGCAGTCTCTGTCAAAATTCTAATGACATTTTCACAGAAATAGGAAAAAAAAAATTGTATGGAACCACAAAAGACCCTGAATAGCCAAAAGAGTCTTTGGGGAAAAAGAACAAAGCTAGAGGCATCACACTTCCTAATTTCAAGCCATGTTACAAAGCTGTAGTAATGAAAACAGTATGGTGTTGGCATAAAAACAGACACATGGATAAATATAACAAGAGAACCGAGAAATCACCCCATGTGTATATGGCCTATTAATTTACATCAAAGGAGCTAAGAATACACATAGGGAAAGTATAGTCTCTTCAGTAAATGATTCTGAGAAAATTGGACAACAACATGCAGAAGAATGAAACTGGACTCATATCATATACCATACACAAAAGTCAACTCAGAATGGGTTAAAGATTTAAATTTAAGGCCTGAAACTGTAAAACTCCTATAAGAAAACTTAGGGGGTAAGCTCCTTGACATCAGTCTTAGCAATGATTTTTTTGTATAAAGAAATTTATATTGAATACTAAATAGCTAACAGTTATTACCAATTACACAAATTATGTTTTTGCATAAAATTTCAAGTATAATCTGGTTGAATCCTAGAATCACAGGTACTACAGACTCCAGGGACCTCAAGAGCCTTGGCCTCAGGCAGATAGGCTTTACCTGCACAAATAAGTCACATTATCTCCATTTCACAGTTAAGGAAACAAAGTCTCTAGAAGGTAACCTGCCCAGTTAGAGGTGACAGAGTTATGGTGTCAGCACTGAATCATAAGCTGAGAGAAGGAGGAATAAAACCCAGTTAGTATAGTCTACTTTTGACCTGACCAGAAAATATCAAGTGTTTTTAAATAAGTATATTTAAATGACTTAGGAATTCTTTTACATTTGAGGCATGTAATAACTTACCTTTACAAGTTTTAAAACTATTTGTATGCCCTGTATTTGGCATATCTCACTTGGTCTCTATGATACATAGAACTATGCCATCACTTTAAGAATGTTTCATGTACTTTAGTTACAAGCTTTAAAAAGCTGGCCAAAGGATGATCTGGAAATGGGAGCAGACAACTCATTGAATAATCAAAACTTTGGTTCACAGATTGAGGACATGCTTAAAGTAACCACTTCCAATTCAGAAGAAGCTCTTTTTGAAATAGTGATCTTATGAGAGTGTTTGATTATTTATGCTCTACGTTTTGCACTGAGATTTTGTAGTAGTATTATATTCTGGGAGAGGGCTTACCAGTTATTCTCACCACAGTATTTTACTGTGTGTAGTTGCTCATATATATAAAAAAGGTACACACACACACACATATCCATATGTGCATAAATGTCACAAGTGCCATGGAAGCAGGGACTGTATCTGTCTTGTTCACTGCTGCATTGCAGGACCTGGTAGAGAGCATACTCTAGTAATTTTGAATAGCTGAATAAGTGAATTCTAAGGAGTTTCCTCCTTCATATTGTGAAACACAGTCTGTTAATAAATTGACAGTAACTGTCTTTGAAATTACTGCTTTACAAGCGTTAATTCTCTTATATCCTATTCCTTTTTAAACTCTCTTAGATATTAGACTATTTTTGTTACTCATTGCATGTATGCATTTCAAAAAAAAAATGGTGTCACTCAAACATGTATCAGTGCCTTTTCTTTTCTTTATGATGGCCCCCAATGTTGAGTGCCATCTCTCTTCTCTTTATTGTAGAAAATGTATCCAGGGGTGGTGCCTGGGTGGCTCAGTTGGTTAAGCCTCCAACTTCAGCTCAGGTCACGATCTCATGGTCCGTGGGTTCGAGCCTCGCGTCGGGCTCTGGGCTGATGGCTCAGAGCCTGGAGCCTGCTTCCGATTCTGTGTCTCCCTCTCTCTCTGCCCCTCCCCCGTTCATGCTCTGTCTCTCTCTGTCTCAAAAATAAATAAACGTTAAAAAAAAAAAATTAAAAAAAAAAAAGAAAAAGAAAGTGTATCCAGCCTGTAAGTCCTATCTTAAATGCCTCTTCCCTCATGGAGCCTTCTGTATCATCCTGTGCTTCCCAATAGTAAACATACCTGTATGTTTATGTTTATTTGATGTCCTACATTTTATGATGCACTTTCATATTTTATCTATTAATAAGTAAAATAGCTCTAAAGGTATCTATACACAATTGTATACAGCCCTACAAAGCAGGTATTATCATTATTTTGATTTTACAAAAGAGAAAAATGAGACAGGTTTCTTAAGGTCCCGTGGCTAGTAAATGAAAGAACCTGGCCTTACACCCAAGGGGACTGAATCTAGGTCCACAGGCCATACTGCCCACTCTAAGTGATTGCATGCTTTCCCAGTCTTAGGAATTTTACATAGAGGATATTATCCTCGGTTTGCACAGTAGGAAACAGAGAGACATTAAGTGAGTTAAGGTTCACATGTGTATAGAACTTAAACATGGGTATTTGAATCCAGCATTTCCATTATTCACTTAGTACCTCCTATGTTGCAATTATTTTTTTTACCTGTTAACATACGTACTTTATATGACTATCTAAAATGTCAACTCGTTAGGGGTATTATTTAAAAAACAAAAACAAAAAAAATTGCTGCTGCTACATTGTGGAAAATAAGTATCTGATACTGATCTGTTAAAATTTGCTGGGTGGTTGTCCAGATTCAGTTTCCTTAATCACCACTATGAGTTTTCTCCTCTTTGTTACTATTTGATATATTTTATTGGGTATACATTTTTAACTGACCAGTCCTGCATCTCAAGCGAAATGTTAACTCTGCTTCTTTCACACAAGTTGTGAAGTATTTATGGAAGAACACCAGGGAAAGAGTTTCTGTAGCTTGATGTGAGTATGTATGTTCCAGATTTAAGAAACCAAGGATATGTGAACCCAGAGCATGAATAGCTGTTGAGTTCCTCTGTCACTTCAGTTCAGAGACTAAGTAAAGCTGCTGAAGTACGTCGCATGACTTTGGTTCTTTGCTCTGTTGCTGTTGCCCTGTAATAGAAACCCTGCTCCATTTCTTATCTGTTTCTCTTTAGCATGCCGGCAGCACTGCCTTCTGACCTGGTTTAAGCGTCCTTAGTGACCTCTGGCAATGCAATGTGTTGGGTCCCTTCTGGAATATGCCCACTCAGCTGGATTTTACAATAATGCTTTTACTTCTTACAGAAGTTTGGTTGAAAATTTGTACTCCCCTTATTAAAGATATTACTTCATAGTATAATTTGCTTCACAAACCTCCCACAGTTATGTTAAGCAGATGGTTGCCAAACACCAGTTCAAAGTAGATTGCTCTTATATGAAATAAAATCCATGCTCAGAAAATCTGGCACCATAAGCTGGTCTTCTTCCAACACAGGCTCTCAGACAAATTTCTCTTTACTCAAAGCTGGCACACTACTACACCTGTATTAGACATGCATAAAAAATGGCACACACACATGTCAGATGGCACACACTAATTCAGAGTTATTTTTCGTTAACATTAACATCCCCCCCCCCTTTTTTTTTCTTTACTGGTCACTAGTAACCACTTTGCTTTTGGTAACACAAGGGAAACAGCAAAAATTTGTTCATCAGTGAGTTCTGGGTTCCAGTCAGATTTGGCTCTGAATAGTTGTGTCACTTGGACATACTTCACCCATTCTGAGCATCCTCATGTGTAAAATGAGGATAGTATTAGGTACTTCACAGAGTGGCTGTCATGATGAAATCAGGAGACATATTATGCACCTACAGTCTTTCCTGTAATACAGTGGTCTTTTAATCAAGGTTATGTTGATAATGTTTTATGTTTAAAACCAACTCTGTATTGATATATTTGTTTGTCCCCTGTAGTTAATTTATGCATGGTCTGTGTAACTTCAAAAGAGGGGTGTAATATGTAAATTAGCAACAGTCCAACAATTCCTGAGTGTCTGGTGTATGTAAGGGTACAGTGATTTTACAACTGTGAATAAAGATAGCACTTCTTTTCAAGGATCCTATTCTACAGGGAATGTAGAGTGAAGACAAATAAACTAATGAAATCACTAGAATGTGCCTTTATGCTCAGGAAATACTTCATGAAAAAAGGTAGCAGATAAGTAGCTTTGAATGGCATGCTAATATTGATAGAAATAGGGAAAGGATACCAGAAAATAATAATAGGAGCCAGCAAGAAACAAAGAGTAAGGAGAGATGTACAGGATGAGTTCCAGGAAAAATGGCTGGAAAATGACTGGAAAAAGTATGAACAACTAAAGGACTAATAATAGAACATATGGTGGAGAGCTATAGTGGAGCTGTCTTGAGAGTGTCCTTAAATTCCACACCAACACCTTTGTATTTAGTTTGTAGACACTGGACACTCATTGAAGACATTTAGAAAAGTAATACGAGTTCTGCTTTAAGAAGATTAATCGAACAACTGAATATAATGGGGGATGAGTTGGGGGAATGGAAAGTGGCAAGAGACAGAAGAGAGACCAGTGAGAAAGCTGTTCTGGGTGAGATGGCATAGGTGATCTTAAGTTGTTCTGGGTTACATGAAAATGCAAAAAAGGAGTTGGATAGGCAAGACGTGGCAGATATTGAATCTTTAGAACTTGGCTAATGAAGTCATTCATTTAAAGGATGGATAAAGGGACAGACTGTTGTTTGCCTGTGGTATTTCTATTTAAAGTAGGCTTATTTCCTCCACATTGTACATTTCTCATGAACAAGTAGTCTGCCAAAATATTGAAACTTCATCCTTGGGCTACAATGGTACCACTGTGCTGGGCTATGAAGGTATGTGGTTTGATGATGGGCATACTCTATAAGATTTCATGCATTGTGGGAGACCATCAAGGACTCAGATGTCTTGCCTTCCTTTTCCTTTTTTTCATATAGAGAGGGCACTTATTTTGCACTTATTTTGTGGTGAAGACCTCTTTAAATGTAAATGAAATATTACATGAGTTGCTCGTAGGTATGATTTATCTTTATAACAATTGACACAAAACTGTCAAAACTTGACCACAAAGGAAGTCCTAAAATGCCATCCTCCATAAGCTGTTGGTTTAGAGATTAAAACTGATAATATTGACTTATTCCTCAAATGGCTGTCTTTACCTACCATTGATAAGTCATAGCATGTCATGGAATATAGAAAAAAAGGTGTCAGGTGGATAGAGGATTACATATTGACAAATTCTTCAGGAACATGGATCTACCCTTGCCTTATTACCAAAGCAAACGTAAAAACTAGGAGGTAGTTGTTTTGAGTGGACAAATACGTTCCAAACTTGATAGAAAATATTAATTCAGTAGTTTCTTTTATGGAAACTTAATGTATTTTTATTTCATCTCACCATTGTAGACTTGAATCCCTAGTATTTTTCAGCCAGTGGACATAGGTTTAATAGCATCTAAAAGATCTATTTGTCCATGAATGATATTTGTCCTAAATATAATACTAATACTATAATACTAATATTAGTTACTTGTTTAATTGTAGAGCCATTATCATGTCATAGAAAGATGGCTTAGCTAAGAGGCAGAAGATCTGAAGTTGATACTAGGCAACATTTACTAACTTTGTGTTCTTAGAAAAGTCACTTAACAGCCATGCCTCCATTTGTTTTTCTATAACTGCCCTACCTATCATTCCTTGTTGAGTATCAGTTGAAACAGAGTATATATTTTGTAAATAATAAAGAATTGTAATAAGTTGCTGTTTTTCTGTTGCTATTACTATTAAAAGGATTCTGTATCCTTAGTGTAAAGAGATTAGTCTGCAGTTTTCACGAACATCAAATGTCATTTTTCCCATAGTTCAGATGATGCAGATGGGTAAATCAAAGTAAACAAATATCCCAAGGTTCCACAATTAGTTAAGTGACAGAAGGGGACGTAAAGACTCCGGTTTCCTGCCTTCAGGTACTTCAGGTACAGGGAAACTTTCTATGACACTGTTCTTAGAATAAAAGTATTTCAGAAATCAGCACTGTCTTGATTTAGTTCTTGTAGGTTAAAAAAAAAAAAAAAAAACCATAATCTTACTTTATTAGAAAGAGAAGAGAGGGTGGGGAGGAAGAGAAAATGTGGTGATGTGATGTACATATTGAGAATGCTACCCATAAATGGCTCAGCTGCAGTTTAGCAACACCAGTGTCTGCACTTGTCCAACCATTTATAAAACAAATACTTCAAGGATGTTGTGAGGGGGCTGTTTTGTGAGGCTTACACATTTATTTATTCACAGTTAAAAGAAACAAAAAGTGGATACTGTGTGAAATTTTGTTGAGATTTTTACAAAACGACTGCACCTACCTTAAAATAATTTTTTTTTTTTGTGATTTTACTTTAGTTGTTTAGACTGTTGGTGAATTCTTAGTAAATAATTGTGCTTTACATCAGAGTTTTGAAGGCAGTTTGTTTTTCTAACACATTATTTAAAGAGCTGCTGGGCTGTTAACATGGATTTAATCATGTTTGGTGTTTGTGTTTCAATAGTTTAAATGAGAGAGAGTTAGCTCAGAAGCAACTTCCATAGACTATTAGATAGACATATTGATTCAATTAGTGTGTATAACACCACTTCAAGTAGCTGGCATAGATGGGGAGAAATTGATGCTTGTAAGTAATAACACCCCTTAAGTGTCCTTTTGAATTCTCACACAACAGAAACCAAGCATATAAAAAGTCCACTTACATATCATACCTATACCCCCCCCCCTCCAAGTTAGTAATTAAAAAATGGCTTTAGTTACCTTTTGTTCATCATTGTGAAACAAATATTTCTTTTAACTCTTAGAGTATTTACTTCCTTTAAAAATTAAAAATTGAAAAAATATTATTGGAAACTAAACAGATATAAATCACTGATTTGACGTTAACTAATCTAGAAAGCCTATTTTACACTCCATTAGATTAATGAATATCATATCCTTTCAAATACAGCAAATAAATCATAATCCCATTGCATTATTTTCCAAACTAGGAATTTTAATAATCTGTTCATGGATTAGTAAAGTCAAGTCATACTAATAATAATATTTTAAGTTGTAGAAAGTTTGAGATATTAAAAATATTTTAATAATGATATTTTAGGTTTTGATTACTATGGTATTTCCCAAACCTGGCATTTTAAAATGATAGGATTATCTGTTACAACCACATAATAAGGATCAGGATAGAATTTATTTATTCAATTTGGTAATACAAAATTAACTGAGTATATTTCACCATTCATATTAAAAATGATCTTTTCCCCCCAAATTGTAAAAGTTGAGAACTTTAGTATTTGAAGACATCAGTTGCCAGACATGGTGAAATCATATACTATCTTACACAAGTGGGTGACTTGAGGAAGGCATGGAGTAAAAAATAGTAAATGTCCAATTTCTAAGGAAGAGACTCTTTCCATTTATGTACTATTCAGGTCAATAAATTTATTATGCAACCAAATTATATATGTTAGTCCTGAACTCTTTCGTGACGTGTTTCTGAGTATGTATTATCCTGTTAATATGGATTTCTTATTTAAGTTAATATTCTTCATATTTTAAACTTTCATAATTTTAGCAAATTATTAGGCAAGCAGCCTATACTTAATATTTGCTAGTTCATTTATTTTATTTAAAATTTTTTTAAATGTTTTATTTATTTTTGTTGAGAGAGAGAGAAAGAGAACAAGTGGGGGAGGGGCATAGAGAGAAAGAGAATCTGAAGCAGGCTCTAAGCTCTGAGCTGTCAGCACAGAGCCTGATGCAGGACTCGAACTCGTGAACTACAAGATCATGACCTGACCTGATGTCAGACACTCAACCAGCTGAGCCCCCCGGGCCCCCTAGTTCATTTATTTTTAAAGAGAATTCAGTTTTGGTCTTTGTTTCATATTGGTTGAGGTGGGTGAGTTCTAGAGGTGTGATATCTATGAGTGTGTGTAACAATGTTGTACATTTTATTTTCCATTTCATTTTTAAATGGTATATATGAAGTTTTGAACTCTCTTTTTAAATTTTCATAGTAAAATAATAGTGGTAAGGAAATTTTTGTTATAAAACATACTGAATTAAAATAGTTTTTAAAACAGCTTCACAAAATAACATAATTTTCCCCATTTGATTTTCTGCCTTTTTTCCCGTAGTAATCTGTATCTGTTTACTCTTATTCTTACTCTGAGTTTACTCTTATCTCTTATTCTGAATACTCTTATTCTTCTATCCCTTTATTTAATACCATATTAGTGAATTAAAGGCAAGTTTAGTGTAACTTTGTCATTCACTATTATGTATCTTGAAACAAAGAGAATTATGAAGCTTTTGAGTGTAGAGAGCCTAGTATGGTTACTGAAGAAACTTTTATAATTGAAAATTGTTTAGCCTGGGAGTCACTTATAAGCCCCTGTGTAAGTCTCTTTAATTCTCTGCATTGCTGTGATCATCTGTAATTGGAGGCAATTGTGTGTTTTTGTAGCATCTATAAGCTACATTCTGAAGTTCAGTAGTACTTTAAAATCATAAAGAAGAGGAGGGAGTTTGCATTTTGAAGCAACTTTTTGCATAAAGATATATGTGGTACTTTTAGTCCTGAAATACATTCAGAGCTTCTTCTACATAAAATTGAACATAAAAATATTTTTATTGACTATTGTTTGACCTGTGTTCATAAACCTGAGTCTACTAAAAAAAATCATGATTAACGTTTTCATGATCATTAATGCTGTAAAATTTGACATTTCCTTTTTTAAACTGTAAATCATCTCCTTTAACTTAAGAAAAAAAGATGCATATATTAAGCATCTTTATTTTGTTCATTGAATATTTTGAAGTATCTATATATTATAGTTATTTGTGACTACAATATTGAATGACAATGAATGAATTGATCAAATAATTAAAATCTTATTTCACATCCCTTTCATTGCTAATAATTTGTTCTGACAAAATATTGTTCTTACTAAGCAGTTACTATTTGTCATTATAGAACAATGTGTATAAATTCCTATAGATACTAAGAATGTAAAACTCAGGTATAGCAAGGAAATGAGCTTGAAAAATAATTCTTGGTGTTGAGATTTGTAATGAGATATCATTTTGCTCACAGTAACAGATTCTCATCTTCATAGAAATTATCTTCCTGTTACCAAATTATAAAAGAAATACCATATAATGAAGCATAAAAATTTAATTTCAAAGATTTGATAACAAATGTACTATGAATATTATACAATGCTTAATAGTTATAATAGCTTTATATATTATAGCTATAAATAATCATATATCTTTCATTGATACATAAATTGTAATTTAGGGTGTATATAGGTTTACTGAACACATGAATTTAATCATTAATGACTTAAAATATAGTGTCTTGCATTAATTGGAAACATCTTAAATAGAAAAAAAATTGTAGGGAAATTTATTTTATATTCTTTGAGTAAGGAAATTTTTCTATTTAACAATTAAAATTCAAAGCCTATTTTAATTGCTTTTTATCCTAAATTTCAACCTAATTTTAGTAGGGCAGACTAAATATTAGTTAGGATGGGATTTTGTTTGTACTTAGGCCAACATAGGTATATAAAATTTAATCTGATATGTATATATTAAAATGTGCTGCATTTATTGACTTACTATATCAATGAATGTAAATTACTGTATTTACTATAGCAGTAGTGTATACATTCATACATGATATAATCCCTTAGAGTATAAGACTGCTAGAGAAAAGATTGCTAGGGTTTACCATTTCTTCTGTATTTTAGTTCTAACAAATGTATGCTTTTTTGAATATTCAAGTATATTCCTCTGTAGACAAAGTTCTAACTATAACTTTAATATACAATAATTTTTAATGACATTTTATCCATGTTTGGTATTATGTTTTGATGTATGTATTATAATATTATTAAGGGAAAAGATAATATAATATCAAGTCATATTCTTCATAATTCTGTGCTGTTTTGAAATTTAAGAGGCCCATATTTTCAGACTCAGACCTACACTTTTTTTTTTAAAGAAATAGAAATATTTTTTCCATCTCTCATTTTTTTTTTAATGTTTTATTTATTTTTGAGAGAGAGAGAGAGGGAGGCAGGCAGAGTGCAAGCGGGGAGGGGCAGAGAGAGAGGGAGACAGAGCATCCAAAGCAGGCTCCAGGGTCTGAGTGGGGCTCTAACTCACGGACTGTGAGATCATGACCTGAGCCAAAGTCGGCCGCTTAACCAACTGAGCCACCCAGGCGCCCCTCAGACCTACACTTTAAGGTACATTTCTTCAGTCTTGAAATGGAATGTTGGTAGACTTTACACTCATTAAATGTAGCTGATCAGATGTTGACCAGTTCAGGAATATGAATGATGGCATTGCTGTGCAGTTTATAACCTTTAGTACATCACTTAAACATGTGGGACAATTTGCTCACAGATTGGAATATGAAGTCATGCTATATAAAGTCATACTCCTCATTTATTTTCTTAACTTTTTCTTTAAGTGGGAGTTATATGGGACTACATAGGGCAAAAATTAGTGTTTTACTTTGATTAGAATAACCTTTGTTCCTAGGGGGAAAAATCATGGAAAAATTTCTTGAATATGGAAAAACTTATTGAAGCAAAATACAGAATCTAGAAATCATAATTGAAAACTTTAAAAAATCAAAACGTAAAATTATTGTATATGCTCCCAAGATACCCTTGAGTAATAAGATTAACCAGTATTTTTGCAAAAATATAACACATGGGGCTGAGTTCCTTTGTATATATAAAGCATTTAAATTCAGTGAGCATAGACCAACAACCAAGTAGAAAAATGGGCAAAGAACTTTCATAGACAAATCCCCAAAAAACCCCAAACATTTAAACATGTATGTCTATAGATGCTCAACTCCACCTTTAAAAAAATACAGATTAAAATCTATCATAAAATACCAGTTTTTATCTATCAGATTGACAGCTCAATGTGATATTATATAATAATGTCTATACTAGCAATAAACCATCTTAAACTTGTAACAGTAGAGCCTAGGAATAAATTATATTGATAAAATAGATTCTATGCAGGCATTAAAAAGAACAGTGTGCATTTCTGTGTACTAATATGGAAAAATTAAACAGATATTATTAAATGAAGAAAGCACAGTTAAGGTTAGGTAAATTGTACACTCCAGTTTGTGTAAAAAGACTATCATCTATAAACACACACACACACACACCCCTATACTTCTGAATTAGAAAATAAGGATAATGGTTGCTTTTGAGAATATAATGGGATGGTGAATTTTGGAGAGAAAAGGATATAATTTTCATTTTTTATCCTTTAATTTTTCTTTATTCATGTATTTTTTAAACATATAAAACATTCTAAAAAAAATCTTAATTTACTAAAACATCTCAGTGGATACTGCCTGAAAACCTCCTAGATGCCACACGTTTTTTGAGCATGTTGGGGATATTAAGATGGATGAAATAATGTCTCTACCCTTCTCAAAAACCAGTAAAGTAGTACTGATTTGTAAATAGGGTAAAACTCAATGTAGTAGATTTTCTGTTAGAGATGGGGCCAAGAAGTCTATAAAATCTTTTGTAGATCTCAGAGTAGTTTACATACTATAATTGATCTTCACAAACTTTATGGAATAAACAGAGCATTATCTTTCACCAGAAGAATAATAGTTAAGCCCATTTTCTGCATTTGTTCACTTAATGTTCACATCAGCCTGAGAAAGTGGCTACCATCACCATCCTCATTTTGTAGAGTACATGGAGAATTCAAGTATCATGCAGAAGGCGACACTGCTTATAGTGAGTGCCAGAGCTTGTATTCAAATCCAGGCAGCCTGGTTATAGGATCCATACTCTTACTAGCTAAACTATTCTACTTAAATTTCATTTTGAAGTTTGAATTCATTTGTAGTTTGCAAACAAAAGATAACGGATTCAGAGGTTAAATATTCAGTTCAAGATTATACTGCTAATAAGTGTCAAAGCCAGTCCTAGAGCTATGGTCTTTGGACTCAACGCAGTGATCTCATTTTGCACCATGCTGCCTCTGTTCTTAAGGGAGTTCCAAGGAGGGGAGCAGGGGAGGAGCCATTTTGGTAGCACTACCTGTTTAAAGTACTAATAACAAATCACAGAATATGTGGTTTCTCTAAGAAAGCTGCAGTAAAAAGAACTTACTTCCTTTTTATGAATGTATTTCCTCCATTCAAGTAGTACCAAATAATTTGTTTTGCTCAGGAACGCTGATATGATTTCTTTAGAAATTTTCAAGATCACTGGATAACAAAACAAAACAAAACAAAACTGGTATTCATTTAAAGCCTGTTTCTGCTTTGTGAAAAGACTTTGTCAGCAATCCAGAATGAGGGCTGTGCTAACAAAATTCCAACTTTTCTGTGGGATGATCCAAAAACAGCAAACAGAAGGCATTAAATTTCTTAACAGTCACAAGTGTGTGCATGCACGCTATGCCATTCCTGTCATTCACTGCTTTTTAGTGTGCATAGATTAAAGTTGGAATACTTTGATTTGCAGACTAATATGTTCCACGGAGAACTTTTTTTTACATAAAAAAAAGTAGCTTACAAGCATGTGAGGTCTGTGCACTCTGCCTTACATTTCTATAGCTCCTCATTGAATATGTTTTCAGTCTCATTTTAAGATACTTGCCTTGACAGTATGCCTTCATACATCTAAGACATTTGCTTAAGATCCCAAGTAGTTTCTCTTACTCAGTTCTGAAGCAGGTTTACACAAGTACTCTGATGTGAAACCTAATGTGAAGTATATTCATACAATCATATGATTGTTAAATTAAGAAGAGGCTGACTGCATGGCTCAGGGGGTTAAGCAATATCTCATCTTGTTTCTTGCAGAATCCTACCTGAGTCTCAAAAAGTAACAAACTCAAAAGCCAATACCAGAATTCAAGACTTGCTTAAAAAATATATAAGTTAAAGAAAGAAATATATGCAGAAATAAAGTGTCATTCTGTTTTATGAACCATCTTTACTTTCATGCTAAAGTCACTAAAATATCTTAGAGCACAGTATGTGTGGACATTGCATTGGTGTTGGCACATGCAACATCTCCATCCATGTTAATATAATGGTACTGGGTGGAGAAGCAGTGTAGATAACAACACATAACCTGCATTTTAAATGTCTTCATTTCTCTCTCTCTCTCTCATTACAGCAAATTCAGTAAAACTAGAAATGCAGAGTGATGAAGAGTGTGACAGGAAACCCCTGAGCCGTGAAGATGAGATCAGGGGCCATGATGAAGGTAGCGGCCTAGAAGAACCCCTAATTGAGAGCAGCGAGGTGGCTGACAACAGGAAAGTCCAGGAGCTTCAAGGCGAGGGAGGAATCCGGCTTCCGAATGGTAAACTGAAATGTGACGTCTGTGGCATGGTTTGCATTGGGCCCAATGTGCTTATGGTACATAAAAGGAGTCACACTGGTAAGCAGCTGAAAGAATAACCTGATGACTGCCTGTGACATCTGATGTTGATATTACCTGACATCTATTCTCTTTCCTTTTTATTCAGGGGTGGCAGTGGTGAAACTACCTTTTCAGAATTCTGCTAGTATTGGATTGCTGAAAAGCAGAGAGTAGCCTGGGTCTTGACTTCCAGCCTTCAAATCTGAATAGCATATCAGAAAAGAAGTTTGGGATTCAGTTTCCACAGTTCTTAATATAGCAATAATATGATAAGGGTTCAAAAGGTATAGGAGAATCTCATTGTGTAACTTAATCTTTTTGTATTTCTATACATATTTTACCATACCCATGGGCAGGTAATATAGTTTGCTAGCTAAGAGTTTATACTATAAAATGGTACTCATGCATTTATATAGAGGTGGATCATTTTCACCTTATCTGGTTAACCTCTTGGAATACAATTTCCAATCAATCTTTGCCTACCATGGGTCCCTGTATTAGGGAGATACTTTCCCTGGTTCAAGGTGTTACCATCTTCCTGTGATACTTCTTTTATTATAACTCCTGCGAAGAGATATGTAGGGTGTAGTATAGTATAGCTAGAGTGGTGAGTATGCTGGCAGGAATGTGCAATCATGGAATAGGGTAAGGAAAGAGACCTCGGATTAATTTAATATATACTTTTTGACATTTGGGTAATGTAAAAAACACCTAAATGAAGAGAAGGCTTTATTTAAATCTCTCTATAAATTCTTTGGCAAAATGAAAAAAAAAAGTTAATTAAAAAAATGAGATTATGTTAAGAAAATCAGACAGTTAACTCTTAAAAAAAGTTTTAAGTTCATATGAAAATTGTTATAAAGATAATGATACCTTTAGCTATAATGCCAAGTAGTATTATATAGCAAAATATTAATCACTAATACTCAGAATTTTTAAATATGGTACTCTCTGGAAGAGACATAAATCATAATGAAGTTGGTTTAAAAGATTTATTTCTAAGTAATCAATTTAATTAGTAGTTGCTTAAAATATGAAAGATACAAGATACACTGAAGTCTTTCTAGTCCAAATCTCTCATTTACACATGAAGAAAGTGAAGCCCCAAATAGTCAAATGATCTGTCCATTATCTCTTATGTGGTTATGACACTAGAACCAAGGTTTCCTGATGCCCAGACTGGTTTTGTTCAAATATACCAAGCTCAGTATCTTCAATGCACCAACATTTTCTGATGAGATATGACCCTAAGGCTGATATCTTAAAATTTATAGTAAGAAGTTACACATTAAAATCAGTGTTATCTTAATCAGAATCATCAGCTTTGGAACCTGTACCCTTATTCCAACTATACAGTTACATGTTTAGTTTTTGTTTTGATTTTAATTTCCTTTTTAAATGGCATATTTTAAAAATATTTATATTACTAGTGCAAATGTTTTTTTACCTTAATTGAAAAAAATTTCTTCCCAGGGCGCCTGTGTGGCCCTGTCAGTTAATCCAACTTTGGCTCAGGTCATGATCTTGCGGTTCATGAGTTCAAGCCCCACATTGGGCTCTGTGCTGATGACTCAGAGCCTGGAGCCTGCTTCAGATTCTGTGTCTCCCTTTCCCTCTGCCCCTGCCCTGCTTGCACTCTGTCTCTCTCTCAAAAATAAATAAACATTCAATTAAAAAAAAATTCTCCTAGGAAAGTTAAAAGATCAGGTTTGATATTTGATAATAAAAATATGAAAAGTCTATAAAATAATGAGTCTTCTTTTCTTCTATGCTCATTAAGTAATGTTAATTGCAGTTCTAAAAGAAGAGTTCTACATAGTTATTATGTATTCATTATCTCACAGTGATTATATTGAGGAAGATAACACCCATTCCAATGTGTAACTTTCCCCTTCTAGCAACATATAAACAAAATTAGTATAATGACTTTTCATTTGAATTGCATATAGTGTGCATTTTAAGGCTGAAAAGTACACTAACAACAACTTTTTTATAAGATTTCTAATAAGCCTTTTATGGTCTGAGTCAAGGAAATTTGAAGAACCTGAGTATGCTCTATTGAGTATTTGGGTTAATCAATGTTTCACTGTATCTGCAGTGATTGTCATGAGGATTGTTGGTTTGTAAACACAAAAGTAGTTTCATACCTACTCTACTGTTCATTTGATATTTACTACTATAGCAGCATTGAATTATTTTCATTCTGAAAATCCTGAAATTGACATGGAAAATGTTTTTAGTTATACAGATTTCTGGAAGGTCTATGAATATGGGATTCACTCAACTATCAAAGGCAAGGAGAATGGGCAAAATGGCTATTTAAAGTCCTCTTGCAACTCAGTGAACTTTTATTGTTAATAAATGTTTATTGGAGTATTGTAAACATTATACTTCCCTCAGATCTGGAAAGTTTTTGTTAAAGTTAATAGCCATTCTTAGAGGAGCCTGGGATACCTGCCACACATTGTTGACCTTAAAATTGTGATGTATCTTTACATTTACTATGTTTATATGTATTTCTGATGACCCACTTTATACATCTGAATGGGTCATGACATTTTCAACTCCATTTTAATACTATTCAAGAACAGAAAGTCTATTTGTGAATTTTAATTTAAACTAGATTGAAAAAATGTGGTCAGGATCTAGTCATTAACCAAATGTTTTCTCATTAATACCATGAACTACTGTCTTCATTCTAGAACTTCCCCCTGTTACCAATTATTTACAGCTAGTATAAAAGGCATGGTCTTAAATTTTTAGAAAGCCTTTAGGAAACATGTTTGTGTGTTTAGCTCATAGAATATCTAATATAAAATTGATAGTGAAAAAAGCTACACAACCACCCAGTTTACTAAAATGACATGGAGTATCATATCTAATTCACTTCTTCTTCTTTCTCTTTCATACTCTACTAAAGTACCAATTCCAGTGTCTTACAAATGGCTTTGTGTTATTTCATTGGTATTGCTACTTTAGTAGGTAATCAGGTAATATTGTCATCGGATACTCCAGGCACTCTTCACTGGGATATAGGCAGAAGAAGTAGGGGTAGTAAATCAATTCATGCACAAACATGAATTGATGCGGACATTATAAATACAGTCTATCCTTAACTTTGCCCTTCTTTGGGGTAGAGTATTCCCAACTTTGTAACTTAAGTTTTAAGCACACTAGTTTGTACATTGTAGCTTTGTGGAACCATTCTCTTGCTCCAAGGCCCTCTCAACAGGTGCTTGGGATTTTTCATATTTGTAGGTAGTTGTTCCATCCAACACGGAACACCCTCTTTCTTTGATTTACGAAAGCAAATTGATGCATGTATATTTGTATTTCAATTGGATATTTAAACACAGATCTAGAAATATGTGTTTATGAAAGTATATAAAATATTGAAATATAATTTCAATAGATAATAGATAACTTCATTCTGGGAATAACCACAAAAAGGTCCTTGAGTAGATTAAAAAAACAAACAAAAAAACAAAACAAGAAGCAGATTGAGAATGGAAATGAATGACAGCATGGCTACATATTAATTGTTCTCCTGGATTCAGAGTTGTTAATCCAGACTTTTGTGCCCACCCCATGGGGGAATTAGTTATCACAGATACAGTAGCCTACTTGATTTTTTCAATTGAATTACTATATAGTGAATTCAGTAAATTTGTGATGTTTTCCTGAAGTTTGCGTTTATTTATATTTGAAGAACATGATTAATATATTTTCAGACAAAGTCTAAACTAATTCTAAAAGGACTAGTTGATTCAGTCTATTATTACAGAAAGAGCAAATTATTTAAAAAATAATTGAGATGTGTTGTTTCAAGTAATACGCAATATGGGTAGCTAAGTGAACCTTTTACTTAAATATCAGATCATTTTCCACATATCTCATAATCCCTATTCAAGACTTAATTCATGTAAAGCGGATTATTTCTAAAAGCTTCATCCAATTGAAATAAAAGTGAATTATTATCATTGCCCTTTTCCTCTTATCACAAATGGGAACATGACTTGTTACCTTCATCATGCCTTTCTTTATTTCCCATGGCCATAGAATATAGTTAGCAAATGCCTCCCATGTAAGACTTACATACTCAGCAACAGACAATATTTCCTGATATACCTAGACCTCTTTTTATTTCTCTGACCCCTTTAAGGATGATCATATAAATTCAGAAATAATTCTTACTAAAAATATTTGAAGATATCTGGAATATTTTGTAAATGTAAAAATGAAATTATCCTGTCATGCATTAGTCTCATATACTCAATTAGATGAATTTTAAAATTCTTTTTAAAGATAGTTATTGTTTTATTTATTTTTCTTTTTTGATTAGTATTACTTGGAATGACAAATTCAGTAGTCTAAATTAGGAATTTTTAAATATTTCACTTGTAAGAGGCTTAATGAAAATCTAAGTTAGCATGTTTGAGGAGTATATTCTAAAGGCAAACATGATTTCAAATGTTTTTGTTTACCAAACTAATTTAATTCATTTTAAAGTTATGGCATACTAATTTGTTACTTGCCTGGAAGACCCTACATAGAGAGATTTCAAAAGTAAAATCAAATATTTGGAGTGAAAAGTATAATTTCCATTTGCTATTTTCCTATGGTATAAAAATTTTTACAGAGAAATTGCCTCTTTCTTTTTTATTAGTAATTCCGTGGCAGGGGTGGGTAGTAGAAAATCCTGATTTTAAAAAGCTATGGACTGCTATTTCATTGAAAAAAATGTCAATGAATTAAATTGTGTGTGTGTGTGTGTGTGTGTGTGTGCGTGCGCGTGTGTGTAAAGATGTACCAATTTTAGATTTATTTTAAAACTTTTATTAGCGATGTGAGACTTCATACAAGAGGTTTCTTGGTAAAGTATTTCTCCTTTAAGCAGTATTTAGCATTGATTTAATTGTCAGTTTTATCAAATGAACCAAAAAAATGAAATAAGATAAAATTTAAGGTAACCATAACATAAATTATTTTCACTTAACACACCAGCACAAGGACTTTTTCATAAATTAGCTCAGAAGATCTCCAGATTTTGTAAGAAAAACCTTAACCCTTGCTACACAAACACAGATTATATATATATATTTTTTCCCTTGGTATATATCATAAAAAGTTCCAAGATGAGCAAGTAGTAAGGAATTTCAGATAACACCTGATGTATCACTCAATGTCTTTAGGTATTATAACAAATCTATATGATAGAATATGCAGTGGCAGCTGCAAGAAAATGGCCAAAATTTATCTTCTTTATGCCTCCTACCTTTCTTTAATAAAAAGAATCACTGAATTTGCATTAAAGGCCTCACCCAAATATTGAGGTTTCCTTATTCACTATTTACAAATGTTTCAGTTAAAGATATAAAACATGACAATTCAGTATAAATTTTTAGGTATTAAAATTATAATCTTCATCTAACCTCAAATACAGAAATAGTACAGTTAAACCAAAAGTGAATTGTTTTTTTTTTAACTTTCTGTTCTAAACTTTGAGCTTTACTACTTTGTACTATTTATGTACTAATTTTTATAATTTATTTCATGAATATCTTTAGAGACTGGCAAACTTAAAATAGCATTTTCTTCATGGTTTGACCGTACTTGCCAATTTTACTCCTTCCTCAACTGCATTTTTATGTTCAGTGACATTTGTGACAACCAGTTGACCCAATAGACTAAACTGATAATTCTGGCTTGAACAGTTTTATAGTGGTATTCAGTAATAGGAGAAAAGAGAGAAAAGATTTCTATAAAATTATTTTCACAACAAAATTATACAGGAAATGTCTGGATTAATAATTTTCTTTGGATTTTCACTGTTTATATCAGAAATTTTTCCAAAGCTTTCACTGTTAGTGACTAGGAGAATCGAGAGACCCGGGGCCTGGGTGAAGCTTTAGAGATTTTGTGATAATGAGCTTTGTTAACCTGGTTCATTCATTGAACTTTTTTGGCCCCCTGGTAATAAATCATCAGCTAAATGAAAGAGTTAGACTAAAGATCCCCTCCAGGCCAAACTAAAATTTCTGTAACTTTAAAAGAGATAGTGTGGCACAACAGAGCAAGATTTTGTTGTCCAACTAAGCAAGATTCAGTTATCAGTTTGAGTACTTTTTAGCTCTGTGACTATAATCAGATGCTTTGATACTTGAACTTCAGGTTCTTCATTTGTAAATTGAAATTATAGATACCTAATTAGAAATATAAGGATTGAAACATTCTCTGTAAAGCAACTAGTAAAGTCAGTAAAGTGATGGCACTTAGTTGTTCAATCAGTGGTCAGTGCTATTGCTGATTCTTTTGAGTCAGTGACAGGAATCCTGTAAAATTTATATAAAGAGAGAGAGCGGTGCTTGGCCTGAAGTTTAAGGCTTTGGTATTAGCAAATTTTAGTTAGATAAAGGTTTAGAAGACCTACAGGGGAGAATATTCTCAGCACAGAGAACCTAGCACCAATTAGTAGTCTACAGCAAATTGGTCACTTGCGTATAACCTACTTGATCTTTTCTACCTCTTTTCCTTTTGGCAGGTGAACGTCCCTTCCACTGTAACCAGTGTGGAGCTTCTTTTACTCAGAAGGGAAACCTTTTGAGACACATAAAGTTACACTCTGGAGAGAAGCCGTTCAAATGTCCTTTTTGTAGCTATGCCTGTAGAAGAAGGGACGCCCTCACAGGACACCTCAGGACCCACTCTGGTAAGTGTCACTGACTCTTTGAGAAGAAAGCTAAAATACGAGAATTCAGCAAAGTGTTAAAGAATGATGCAGAGTAATTTATAGCTTTGGTATATGGCTAGGAATTATCTAGACAATATTTTTATTTGTGTACACTGAGTAACTGATAAATCTTGCAAGTTGCATATGGCCCTTCCTTTTTTAGACTCGTAGACTTGGCAAAAAGGAGCACTGTCAACTGAAAAGTCTCTTATTTTAAGCCATTGAAGTAAGGAAACAAGTGTTCTATGGATTTTCTGTGATTTTTAATTTTATAATTATTAAGTCAGTATAATTAATAATTTAATTTATAACATAAATTAATGTATAATTTATTCTGTAATTATGGTTAATCCAGGATAATAGAAAATCTAGTAAAATATCATAGTTACATACTGATATCACCATAGAGGAGATGAAAGCTGTGATATTTTTCAACTGATATAGTGCCCAGTCTGGGAGTGGGAAATCAAACATCACTATTTTTAAACTTGAAAATATTATGCTCATTAGCAAATTGGCTGTGGAGTATTTTATATTTCATTTAAACGCTCCTTGTTTCTTTAACTCTCAAAATACAGTCATTGGATTTTCTCTGAAACATTTCTCTGCTTCATAAATCATCATTAGAAAATCTAGAGTAAGTGTGATATTTTTAAAATGCTAGAATATAGTACATAAAAGAGAAAGAATGATTAGAAATCTGAGTGAATCTCATTTGACTTTTAGCATGAATTGCCATAACCAAGAAGTTAAAGGCAGAAAATTAATATAGAGTACTCTCCAGCCAGTTTTATATCCTTCTGTCCATAATGACATATTAAAATTTAATTTTAATATGAAGATATGATGGAAGTGATATTTTCATCTACATTGACAAATTGTATTAGAGAGTGCTGTGGATTGTGAGGTAATACTTGTATTACCTGTTTTTACATTTTTTCCTATTAATCCTTAAGGCCTTATTTTTTAACATGAATGTGAAATGTATAAAACTAATTTAGATATTAACTTGTCAATGTGGAGCAGTTGTAGAAAAATGAAATTAATTCAAGCATTAAAACAAAATATTTTAAGTATATATAGTTACTTGCCTCCCTGACTCATAGCAATTCCCTTATTTCCAACCATGACATTTTATATTTTAAATTATGCTATGAAAATTACATCTTTATTATAAAAATTATTCTTTATTAAAGAATGTTAAGATGTGACAGTAACTTCCTTTAGCTAGCCATGTACTCTGGCTTATTAAAGTATTACTGAGCTGACCACAGATTATATAAAACATAGCTTTGCATGAACATTAGCTGTTACATGAAGTTGAAGCAAAAATACAACTTTAAGCATCTATTTCATTCTTAACAAAATTGTGTTGCTTTTAATAATCATGGTTTAATGTACACATGTTACTTTACCTGGGATTGCTATATTATCCTTAGAAGGTTTAATGCCTTCAGCACTCAAGAAGGATTTCAATACTCACCTTAATTTGTGTTGCCTTGATATCCTTTTTGTTCTTTTAACACATCCATCCCTGTGGGTGGTGTTTAAGAAGACACTTTGGTTTTTGTTTCTATTGAGCTGGGCAGTTTCAATCAGCATCTTTTTGCAAATTAGTCATGACTCATCTAGGGGTTCCTGACTGGTGCCTAATGAAGTGAGGGATGAAAAAGGTGTCACTCCAAAAGTAGGCCATTCCAATTGGCTTTTACCAGGCCAGACACGACATTTCTTACATGGTTCTGTGTAATTATAAATTGTGTGTGTGTAAAGTGAAGCTGTTTCTGTGAAATCGTATATTCTGTAAATAAATATATTGCCTCTTTGAGGTTCAAAAAAAATAAAGACATGGACCCATAGCGGCAATCATACTGATTTTACAAATTGGTATACAAAGTCATGATTTTGTAGATATATAAACAGACTCAAAGTGGCTAATTAAGGAGAGCTTAATGGAGTAATGAGGGGGGTGTCATCCAGCTACTGCCTCATCAATGGGTGACATGAATTCAGTTATACTTCCAACTGTAACCTAAAATATTTGCCAATGTTTTTTTATATACAGTGTAAAACATAGCTGCTAAAGTCCATGCTTCTCTAATTGTTCAGAAAGTTCAAATTGATCATTATAGCTTTCTTATTCTACTACCAATTCCACCTTCCCCTTAAGCTTACCCTGTTTTGTAGCACCTGGGCTAGACAGGATTCTTTATCTGATGAATGACCCAAATCTTAATTTCTACAAATACTGAGTATTTGATGGTCCTGTTTTCCTGGGACTACTGCAGTTTTCCAGTAACCAGGATTATTGGGCACATTTCTTAAAAAGAGGTGCCCCATTGAATCTCTTGAGTTCCAAACATAGCAACAACCCCAAATCATCTTGGTAATCTGGAAAAGTTACCAACCAATAGTCCACTTCTCTCCCTGTTACTTTAGCAGCTTGAGATGCCCCCAAATAGCCAGGGAGTAGTCCAAGATGACCGACTCAGAGCTCTGATCCATGGTGGAAACATTCTTCCTTTGGGTACCTAGCACATACATCAGAACAATATACCCAAACATGCCTCCTTCTTCATGATGACAGGTGCAAAGTGCAGCCATTTGCATTTATTACAGAAGATCAAATTCAATATGTGTAGACCACTAAACCCATAACATTTCACTAATGCTGCTAGTCTCTGAACTTTCTATGGCAATTATCTATTCTCTAGCATATATCTTACTGAGGCATCTCAGGTATTTACTACTTCCTGCTCACCATGTCCAGTCAGTACCATGAATGTAATGTTCCAACTTGATGTTCTGTGGGATGTCAAGATGAACAAGATTTCTTTGCACTGTATTATAGCAAAGAGGAGAGTTGACCTAGCCTGAAGCTAAGATAATAAAAGTATGCTGTCCCTGCAATGTGAAGGCACATTGCTTCAGATTATCTTTGTTGATAAGGAATTATTTTTCAAAGAAATTGTTAAGTCACTACCTCCATACCTGGTATCAGGGGCTATGTTAATATGCGCCAATAAAGGTATTACAGCTAGAACTGCATCTGTAGTTGGCTCTTGATGTGATTAAGTCTACATTCATCCACAGAACCATCTTACAGTATAAACCATCATTAGCCCAATAAACAGTATAAATGAGTGTGTGTAGGAATCCCTACCCAACATCTTTCAGTTTTAGTTTACTGTCTTGGGAGAGATATAAGTCTAAGGCTATGATCTCCAATGTGGTATCCACCAGCTACTTGTGGCTGTTAAGCACCTAAATATGGTTGTCTAGGTCTTGCAGGCAAATGATGATGAAATGTTGAAATGATTTTTTGATTAAATAAAGTCTTTTAAAATTAATGCCAACTTTTTAAAATGTGGCCACTAGAAAATTTGAAATTACACGTGTGACTCATATTTGCACCATACAGCATTGTTCTCAGCTTTTGGTAATAGCCCTGGGTCAGGGAACCAACATAAGAATCCTGTCCATTGCATGGGGCTTCTGAGTGGCTCAGTTGGTTAAGTGTCTGACTCTGGATTTTGGCTCAGGTCATGATCTCACAGTTCGTGAATTTGAGTCCTACACTTGGGCTCTGTGCTGGCAGTGTGGAGCCTGCTTGCAATTCTTATTCTCTCCCCCTCTTTTTCTGCCCCCTCCCTGATTTCTCTCTCAAAATAAATAAATAAACTTAAAAAAAAAAACCACAGTTCTTCCTATTGCTTAATTTATTTGTTCTCACAATACTGTAAGATGGACTTGGGTAAAGTCTACATATTTATCTTGACCTCCATATGCACCCCGCTTTGAACTGGTGGACCATAATGGCATTTGGAGTTCTAGAGATTAATGTCAGCTCAGAGCTATTTCTAATAGCACTAACTGATAATATGTGGTAAGACTTGTTATTTCCCTCTTCCTAGTGCATAGTCGCCATCATAAATGGCCATGGTGATTCTGGAATGACTTAGAAGAAGATTCATAGCATATATCCATGGCCGGGTGTCAGGATCTTTTCCAAAAGGGACTGTCTTCATCTAATTATGTGACTTTGGGCTATGAATACAATAGGCTTAGATATAGGCACTGGATAAGAGATCATGAATCCCACCATGGCTATGCAAGTTCAGTTTTTGCCCATAAGACCTAGACATTTTCTGCATAAGTTGGTTAGCAGCTTGGTAGTCTAACCATTTATTTCATTCTTGGGGACTCCATAATTGATTAGCCATTGCCCTAGGACCCTATGGCACAAAACATCATGATTATCACCCCATCCCTATGGTTTGTTAAGGTAATTGCACCTTCCTGATATTTGTTCCTAACATAGAGCCTCGACCACTCTGAGGTCACACATACATTTAAATCAGGGAGCTCAGTTCTATTTACAATATCTATCATTGTTCTCCCCAGACAAGGGAAGACAGTTAACATAAGCTTTTTTTGTTTTAAAGAGATAGAGACAGAGCACGAGCAGGGAAGGGGCAGAGAGAGAGGGAGACACAGAATCTGAAGCAGGCTCTAGGGTCTGAGCTGTCAGCGCAGAGCCCAACACTGGGCTCGAACTCATGAACCATGAGATCGTGACCTGAGCTGAAGTTGGATGCTCAACCAACTGAGCCACCCAGGCTCCCCCGGTTACCATAAGCTTTTGAAGCATGTGGCTTCTTTCCTTACCAGAGTAGTTCTTTGGTGAAGGGAATGCTCCACACGTGCTTTCAGAAGTATGTTAGCAGCACACTGAACAGGGTGGTTCATAATTGATCTTTTCCATTATTCTTACTTATTTGAGCTTTTGTTCTTCTTCCTCTTTGCTATGCCAAGAAAATTGTGGCATTTCAACTTTTTACAAACAAACCATCATTGAATCAAGAATTCAATTAACTAGTCACTCCTCCTTGCTCAAGGCAATGTATTAAGTCCCAAATCCCAGGTGAATACATATATTTGATAAATTTGGCCCTAGATAATCTAGCATTTTGGTTCATCTTCCTGATATAAAACCTTTAGTATCAATTCATTCCCTTACATGCTAACTGGACTCCTGTTGATACAAATTGGTAGTTTTACAGTTCTTTCAGTATATAGGCTGTCACCTGGATCAAGCCTTGATTTTGGTTATATTAGGATCTAACTTACTATGAGATGAGGGGCAATGAGAGGTAATAGGAATGAGTCCTTAAAAGAATTGCCATTCTCTGATTGGGTCCTTGCCTCCGCTAAAGCAATTAAAAGTCCCTTACTATGGGATAGCTGATTTATAGGAACATTGGTTTCCTTAGAAGGCAGTGTGGGAAGTGAGGATTGTGTCTTCCAGCAAGGATGGTTTGGGAGTGTTTGGGGGTTCAACATTCTGAGCCTTAGTATTTGATCAGATAGTACCATCCCATGTTTCACTAGTCCATTACCAAGACCAAGTTGTATTGGTATTGCCCATTTTACTTACTACAGCAATTCCATAACTATTCAAGTCAGATTCTGGAGTTGGTTTTTAGCCTTATTTGTCCTGAGGCTTAAGTAAATAAGGACTCTTAAAGTCAACAGAGGACTTTGATATTCCACTTGTGCTCTAACATGAAGTGATCATTCAAGGCCTTCAAACTGTCCTTTCTTCTTTGTATAATCCTTAGGGCCATCAGAAATAGCCATATCACACACCAGTCTTCACTCTAAACACCACCATTGTCACTTCAGCAAGTAAAGGCTACATGCTACCAGCAGTGATAATTTAAGTAGTCACATTGCCAACAAATGCCTAGAAACAGTAGTATCCCATCAGCTTCCCATTAAGGAGGCCTTTCTGTTCTCTTCAAATATGAGCAAGTCAGGGGCGCCTGGGTGGCTCAGTCGGTTAAGCGTCTGACTTCAGCTCAGGTCACGATCTCACAGTTTGTGGGTTCGAGCCCCACATTGGGCTCTGTGCTAACAGCTCAGAGCCTGGAGCCTGCTTCCGATTCTGTGTCTCCCTCTCTCTTTGCCCCTCCCCCATTCATGCTCTGTCTCTCTCTGTCTCAAAAATAAATAAACGTTAAAAAATATATATATATAGAAAAAAAATAACAAATATGAGCAAGTTAATGCCAAAATGCCATTTTGACTCTTTGAAGCCTTGGGCCACTCCTACTAGTAAGGATCCATCAAGGCCATGACAGGAGCAATGAGACACTCAAATGGGGGGAAATTTGGAGACATTCATGATAACATTAACAAGAGAATAGTGAGTCATAAAGGAAACCAACAAAAGATTGTTGAAGCACTCTGAGGCTAGCAATAGTAAGAAGCTATTAGCAGCCCTATGTCTGGAGGGACATTGGGATCAAGGGATCACTAGAATTAAGAGAGGTGGGAGATGGGTCTTGAACACTGACCTTCAGTAGAGGAATGTACCCCCTACTAACCTGTGACTGAGAAATAAACACCTTGACCTCACTTTCTCTACCCTCCAGTCTCTTGATGCCTTACATTAACTGAACCCATCCAGAAGCCAGAGAACAAAGGAGCCTACTGATGAAGCCAATAGGAATTAGCTTTCTGCAGGAGCAAAGAAGGGTGAAAATGGCTATGAAGGTGAAACAGAATAGGCCAGAGATTGACTAAAATTTAGGAACCAGTGCTTAAAATGATCAGTATAGGGTATTAAACATAATATAATGATTTTAATATTAATTTCTGTTTTTTATGAATATAATTAGTACAAAGTATTTTGGTTCCTCCTACTCCCCCCCACTTTGGGTAATGACTGTCCATTGTTTTAGTTACTGTGTTCTATAATATTAATATTGCATCTTTGGTTCCTGTATTTTAGATTTGAAAATTTTCACATCTACTAGTTTGGTAACAAAGAGCCTGATATTGATGTACACTTATATGTTAAATAAAAAAAAAAAAAAACACTCAGGAAAAATATAGAGAGAATACAGTATACATTCATTCTCTGTTGTCCCTTTCCTGTTTGAAACTCTACTTGCATACTTTAGAGGACACCGGGTAGTATCTTGGTTTTGATTGTTTAGTCCCAGTAATTACTTACCAGATAATATATGGAATTTCTTGAGACCTTCCTAGATGTTAGGCACTGTATGAAGCACTTCCCAAGGATTATTCCTTTAATTAAAGCCCTTTATCTGACATGAGCAAAGCCAGGCATTTTATCAATTAACAGCAGTAAGTCTAGTAACATGAGAAATTCTTTTGATAAAAGTCTTTACATTTAAAAAATATATAATCTATGTAATCATTTACCTCTTGATATAAGGCCTGTCCCTTTTCTTTCAGTGAGGAATTTGGTTTTGGAATTCCATATAATTTTTCTGTCCTAAACCACAGTCATAATGCATCATCTCTAATTCCATTTTCAGTGTCTTTTGTTTTTAATAATACTCTTTTAATGTTTATTTATTTTTGGGATAGAGAGAGAGAGAGGGGCAGACTACAAGTTGGGGGGTGGGTGGGGGCAGGGTAGCAGTCAGACAGAGACACACACAGAATCCAAAACAGGCTCCAGGCTCTGAGCTGTCAGCACAGAGCTTCATGGAAGGCTCGAACCCACAAACCATGAGATCATGAACGTTGGCTGCTTAACTGACTGAGCCACCCAGGCGACCCTTTTTTCAGTGTCTTTAAGAACTTAAACACCCTTGTTATGCAACAGCTAAATTTTTAAGATTTCTCACTATTTTTTAGGAGTATCCTTGCCCATCTACAATTCTTTAGTATTTTTTAAGTCAACTCACCTTTATTGAATCTTTCCGGAGTGGCAAAGTTAGTTTTCAGAAACAACTTTAGTTTTGTATTTATTTTCTTGAAATATGGAAATTTAAATAATTTATGTAATCATAATAACAGGTTCAGCTGGCAAAGGACTCAGTGACTAGTTCAACCACTGGAGTGTTTACTTGGGCATACAAAGAGGGGCCTACGAGCTCCAGGAATTCAGGGCTTTAGAGAGAGGCAGTTGGTCAAGAGAGCTTTTTGCTGTTATTATTCTTATTTTACAGATGAGGGACTGATGCTCAGAGAGGTCATACAGAGCCTAGATTCATACCAAGGTAGTCAAACTCCAAAATCTATACTTTATGTTCTGGGATAAATGATACAGCCCTATATATTTATCCTATAAAACTTTATTAATTCCAAATGATAAAGAAAAAAATACTAACTATCTAGAGGTCAAAATATCTGGGTTTAGAATGGCTCATTGCAAATTAGTCATATGACTGCATCAAATCGCTTAATTTGATCTTTAAATCTCCCTGTGCTCCCAATATTATATGATGCTAACTAAATACAGTGTGTTTTCTTCTCTGCCAGAAGTTGGCTGCTGATCATTCATTACAGCCAAATCTTAAAGGGTAAAAGACTAGTCCCTACTCCCCACTGTTTTTTTCTTACAGTTTGCTGTGGTTTAACTTTAAAATAGATTTGCATAAAATTGAGTAGGATTTGTTTTCACAAACCTTCATAGCACCACTATTACTTCTCTGCAACTATCTGCTAACCTTTTTTTTTTTTTTTAACGTTTATTTATTTTTGAGACAGAGAGCGACAGAGCATGAACGGGGGAGGGTCAGAGAGAGGGAGACACTGAATCGGAAACAGGCTCCAGGCTCCGAGCCATCAGCCCAGAGCCTGACGCGGGGCTCGAACTCACAGACCGCGAGATCGTGAGATCGTGACCTGGCTGAAGTCGGTCGCTTAACCAACTGAGCCACCCAGGCGCCCCATGCTAACCTATATTTAAGAGGTAGCTTTGGGTGGCTTAGTTGGTTAAGTGTCCAACTCTTGGTTTTGGCTCAGGTCATGATCTCACCATTCGTGTGAGTCTGAGCCCCACATCGGGCTCCACACTGACATTGTGGAGCCTGCTTGGGATTTTCTCTCTCTCCGCACTCTCTGCTCTTCCCCCGCTCACACACATGCTCTCTCTCTCTCTCTCTCAAAATAAATAAAAACTTAAATAAAACACAATATTTAAAAAAAAAGAGCCTTGATAAAGACATTTTCTTATTTTGTACTCTTAGGTCCAGATATGCAGAAGTTTACTTAAAACACATTCCCACTTAAGAGTATTTTTTTAGGGATGCTTGGGTGGCTCAGTGGGTTAAGCGTCCAACTCTGGATTTTGGCTCAGGTCATGATTTCATGGTTTGTAGGTTCAAGCCCTGCATCTGGCTGTGCACAGTGTGGAGCCTGCTTGGGATTCATTCTTTTTCTTTCTTTCTTTCTTTCTTTTCTTTCTTTCTTTCTTTCTTTCTTTCTTTCTTCCTTCCTTCCTTCCTTCCTTCCTTCCTTCCTTCCTTCTTCCTTCCTTCCTTTCTCTCTCTCTCCCTCTCCCTCCCTCCCCTTCTTTCTCTGCCCCTCCTATACTGGTGGACGCTTGTTCTGTCTCACAGTAAATAAACTTAGAAAAAAAAAGTATTTTTTATAAAACTCTTTCTACTGTATTGCTGAACACCAGTAAAATTACAACACAACATTGAATTTTTCCTCCCTCACCTTTGCTAATTAGTACCTAAAAGATATTTTTTACACTGTAATAGAAAATGGGTTTAAGGTTACAAAACCCTGGTTACTTGATTTAATTGCATGCCTTAAATTTTGATTACAGTCATTGATAACATTTTTTTAAAAGTGAAAGGATATCAAGTTTTATAAATAATTAATAAATCAGAACCCCCTAAAGAACAATAATACTTTGGTAGTGTTTACTAGTGTTTGACATGGAAAAGTTTGTTTTCTAACAATAATTTTTGAATAGTATAATTTTATTATTTATGGAAATATATCAGATTAACATGATATTATTTTTTCAGTAGCATATAATTCCTGTGAATAACTCCCATATTTTATTCCCCACTTCTTAAGATTATAACAGAAGAAATCAAAACTTTCTTACTTTGGTTATGACAATGCTGTATCCTTTTTCTGAAATACTCTCCATTCAGAAAAAATGCTTGTACAATAACCATCAGTGTTTGAGGTTTTGTTTTTTTAAAAGTATCTTCACTTATGAGTTATTTAGAGCTTATCTACTTGTCTTGATGCTGGATATTTTTTTAGAATTGCTTTATTTATTGCAATATGTTAGCTAAATTCAAACATCTAGCAATTACACCCTTACTTCTACTTTTGCTTTTTGTCACACTCAAAACAAGATGACTGGCTGAAAAAGGAAAAAAAAAAACACATCTTTTTACATGTGGAATTTAAATGATATTCTAAGAGGGAGTAGGAAGAGAGGGGAAGAAGAAGAAGTAAAGAATTGGAATATATCATTAACAGTATACCAGCTGAAGATTACAGCCAAATTTTTAGCCCAGTGATAAAATATCTACACTTCTTTATATAAGAGTACAGGAAAATAAAAGATACTCGTTTATATTTAAAACTCTATCCATTAATCTTAAGATTTACCACACAAATTATCTAATTTGCCTTATAAAAATTTATTACATTTTTATGGGAGTTTTTCATGAGGAATCAGTGAGTCAGTACTCCTGTTACAAAAATGATTTTTATTAGTTTTGTCTTTTAGATTTTTAGTTTAACAAGTAATTATAGTCCTTTCATTCCTAGAAATTTGATTAGTGTGCTTCTTACGTTATATATTGCTCCTTTTAATTGTCTTTATTATACCCAATACACTGGGGAAATAGTGTTTCAATTAAGTCTTGGACCCCTATTAATCAAAGTAATACTTAGCATACTTATTTTTTTTAACTCTAGGAGGAACTAGAATTGCATATTTTTTTCTAATTGCCATTTCAGGTACATGTCTCCCATACTCTAATGCTGTGTCCAAATTAAATATTTAACACAGAATAGAAGATTATGTATTTTTAATATATGGAAACTTGTATAGTATATATGCATTATAAATTGTAAGGAGGAAAAAGTAAGTAGGAAAGGATTCGTAACAAAAATCATTTATTGCTTAAAAAATGAAATCTTTTAAAACATATGAAAATTAAAAATCCTAGTGTCCCAAGGAAATCTATTGTACTCTAAAAAAGCCAAGTAAATATTCCTTACCATTCATATTTTGAAGATGCTTGTTTGTTATAACACTAAAGTATTGTTCAGAGATTTATTAATAAAATATAATTGAGTAAGCAGATCAGTGTAGGAATTATTTGATTTTTTTGTTCATTTTATTTTTCAAAAATAAGTCCTTTGAGTTTTCAATAAGACTTGCTATAGTATTTCAAGGAAAACCTTAGCTTTCAATTAGGCCAATAGTTATTGTATAATTCTTTATTCAGATCACCTAAGAATAAATACTTTGTAAAATTAGGTTATGTGATATAACATAACTCTGGAGTTCTAACTGTTTGAAGAGACCTCCAGAGCCTTGAAGTCTGCATCTTTTTACTTATGGTCATTCTGAACAGTTATCTAGTTTATTTCCAAACACCTTAGGAAGGCTGATTTTTACAATATTACTTTGTAGCCTATTATTCAGTGTTTGACAGTTTTAACCTAAGAACTTTGTGCTTTATGTCGAATTGTCAGTTTAAAACTATTTTGTCCTATAAAAAGCAGCTGGACCAGATGTACCATATAAATATCCATCTGTTAAAACAATAACTTCCCCTCACTGTACATTTTTTTCTAATTCTGTTATATAAGGACTGCCTTTTTATTTTTTTTAGACCCTGGAATCCCAAGGTCTATATTCTATCCATAAAAACAGCTCATAAGTATTGAATAGTTGTAATTAGTTCCCAATACTGATTTTTTTAAACATTATCAGTTATATACTGTACTGTTATAAACTCATTTACATGTTTTCCATTATTTTTAACTCTAATTTCTGTTTTGTTCAGCTGTGCTTTTAACTATTATGAGAAAATACCTATAAAATATTATGACTCAGCCTGCTTTTGAATATATTTGAACATTTACCTTTAGGAGAATGTTCAACCAACCAAGTGGTATTTTTAAGGTATAAACGACATGCTCTCAGAGAAACTGATAAGAAGAGATAGCTCTTCATCTTCAAATTTGTTTAAAGTAAAGCTCAAAAGCAGTATCTGACTTGGAGAGATAGAACTAACTTTTGTCCATATTATTAAAGAAACAACTTAAGGTCAAATACTCTAGTTTTAAGTCTTTTCACACGGGATAGTCTATTAATCCATCCTAAGAATGAAATGCCTTCAAACATATTGTCATTTCTTGCCACAGGATTCACTATCACAGGCACATCATCTCCTTTAATTACTGACTGATCAGGAACTCCATAAACTAGAAGGGATTCTAAAGTGCATATTGCTTTTTGTAATCACGATCCATCTTGTATTAAATTATCTTTCCCTCTTGTGTCTCCTTTTGTTTTCTACCTTTTTCCCCCATTCCTTCAACGTTTGCTTCAGTATTACTTCAGCTTTTAAAGTATAGACCTTTGAATATTAACAATTTGATTATTTGTGAAATGAGTGAAGAGTAAAAAATGTCTGAAAATTAGGTACTTGGCTAAAAGAGTATCATTATCAGTTATTTTCATATTGACGTTATTTTGAAACTAGATTATCATGACTTTTCTACCAGATATGCCAAAGAGACACATTTAAAAATTACTAATCCATGGCCTAGTATAATGATAGACATATTGGATTAAATTATTCAGAAATTGAATCCAGTGTGGCTCATTCATAATAGTGATGGTGCATTAAGCGTAGTATAATTTGTCCTGCAGACTTCCCGTGAGAAGGAACTGTTTTCACCTGATTGTAAACTTGGCACCTGGCCCACTTTCTGGGTGATCTCCCAAGTGTGAACTTTCCCCACCCTCCACCCCCCTTTCCTTCCTGGAGGTGCTTGATAGAGGTGGATTACACTGATAGTACACAAGCAGTGTCAGTTGCACACATGATTTGCATAACTGTGCTGTGCTGATTTCACCCAAGTCCTGATAATGATGCCCATGGTACTTCTCTGTATGCTTTGCAATAAACACGGGAGAGAGGGAATGGGATTAGTATTTTCATTCTGGACTCTGAAACACACCCTTAAGGCACTGCCCATTGAAATATGATCAGGAGAGAAAAGCCACTTTCAGTCAAGCTAGCTGGTAAGACAATCCATGTGATTTCTATCCAGTAAGTAGAACACTTTTCTTTTCCAGACCACTAATCATTATATACTCTACCTTATACATCCCTCAGAAATTAAACTTCTTGAAATATTTTTAAATGTTTATTTTTGAGAGAGAGAGCACAAGCTGGGAAGGGGCAGAGAGCAAGGGAAACACAGAATCCGAAGCAGGCTCCAGGCTCTGAGCTGTCAGCACAGAGCCCACCGCAGGGCTCGAACCCACAAACTGTGAGATCATGCATGACCTGAGCTGAAGTCAGATGCTTAACCAACTGAGCCACCCAGGTGCCCCAGAAATTAAATTTTTTGTGTATGTGAGATTAAATTTTTTAATAGCATATATGATCTCATCTTTTTTCAAATAGCAGTTGTCATGCTTCTTTAAATTTCAAACACTTATTTCTAGAAGGAATTATTAAAGAGAAATCTTCTATAACACATACTCATGTGATATAGCACTTAAGTTGTGTGAGGGAGTTTTTAGATCAGTTTACTGCTGGAACCTTTCCTCCTTATCTTTTTCTCTTGTCAGGAATTGTAAAGAAATAGGCAAGAATCATGGAGGCATTTCTCATTCTTCTAAGTCTTCTATAGACATTGGTCTCATTACCAAGTTGACTAGCACAGTTTTGTACCCTGCATGGATGTTGGTGTGGACAGTCTGAATTTGTGGCCATTTCACACTTTCTCTTCCACATGCCTGAGTCTGTGGGCCTAGTACTCTTGGAACTCATGGCAGAAGTGGAAGGGCAGCATGCCAACTTTATTACTCAGTGTCCAAAAGGGCACATCACACTGTTTTTTTTATTTTGTTTTTTTTAAGGATTTTTTTTTTTTTGGTAAGCTAACCTCCACCCTCTCTTATTTTCCTACTTGATCCGTGTATGTGAGTCAAAGAAACCTGTTCATCCACAGCCTGTACTGTCTTGCCAAATCTTGTAAGAAAACTCCCAAATGGTTAAAAAAAAAATCTTACAAATGAGGCATATAAAAACCAATATCATTCATTATAATCATATATATTTAGAACATAATTAAATTTTTATTTATTTGTTTTAATGTTTATTTTTGAGAGAGATAGAGTGCGAGCAGGAGAGGGGCAGAGAGAGAGAAACACACAGAATCCGAAGCAGGCTCCAGGATCTGAGTTGTCAGCACAGAGCCCAACACAGGACTCGAACTCACAAACTGTGTGATCATGAGCTGAGCTGAAGTCAGACGCTCAACCGACTGAGCCACCCAGGTGCCCCAAATTTTTTTTTAAAGTATCAGAAATCAATCTATCACAGTAGTAATCCCTTTAATTTGTACAGAAATGTTATGATAATAAGTATATAGATAAGAATACTAGGGGCCCCCTGTGTGGCTCAGTCAGTTAAGCATCTGACTCTTGATTTCCACTCAGGTCATGATCTCACGGTTCATGAGTTTGAGCCCTGCATCGGGCTCTGATTTGTCAGCTTGGTTTTCTATCTCCCTCTCTGTCTCACTCTCTACCCCTCCCCTGCTTGCTCTCTCTCTCTCTCTTAAAATAAAATTTAAAAAATGAAAGATCCTAAATTCAGCATCTCCAAGAAGAGATCTTACTCTGTTTTGCCTGTGGCTCCCTTATACTGTATCAGATGAATGAATGAATCTGTGGGTGCTTTCAGTTGAACCTTCTTGCGTTAACTACAAAGTTAAAGATTTGTAGAGGTCAGTGGTGATTATATGTATTTCCTAGTAAATGATAAATGTCAGTCCATTACAAAAATAAAAAGTTAATGGCTAATATTTAATGGGCTGTTATCTTGTAAAAAGCACTATTTTAAGGGCCTTATTTTACAGATAAGGAAAATTAAATCTACAGAGGGTGAGCATAGCATAATGTATAAAGAAACTGAATCAGTATGTTGTACATCTAAAACTAATATAACATTGGGTGTTAGCTATACACAAGATTTTTTATAATTGAGTAAATAAATAAATAGGAGAGATGCTACCTAACATCCCCACAATTTGTAGTTTTAAGTATTATATGTATGGTTCTTTATGTAAAGTTTATTATTATACTTTTACCTAATTTTTTTATTCATATTTTACCAACAGTGTATACCTTGGATTAGATTTTAACCATACAACACATATACACACATCCACACACCAAAGTGCTCAATATAACAAAACTAAAGGATATCATACTGAAATAAATATTTCCATAATGTTTGAGGACATACAGAAATTTAGAATAAAATAAATCTAATAGCATTATAAATTATAAATCTCAAAGATTTGTGAGAGTACTTTTTAAAAACTTGGGCTCTGATCTAGTAAAAATCCTGCCATTAAAACCACATACGCATATTTTTTGCAACTTTTACTCAGGAAGAGCTGGGATATAAGCTGTGTTTTACTTGACCCCAAAGCCTATGATCTCAGCTACCATACATACTCCTGCTTTCCAATCTGTTCTCTATATAGCAGCCAGAATTCTCTTTAGTAACTCAGTTTAAATCATGTAATTTCTCTGTTTAAAATCTTTTAATGGGTTTCCATTCTCATAAAATCAAACTGCTTATCATGGCCAGTGGAAGTTCTCACCTTTTCTGTCTAGTTGTATACCACTCTATCCCTCACTCTGTTTTTTTACCACCCTAGGTTCCTTTATTCCTTTATACTCTTGGGATTTTGCAGTGATGATCCTAGAAGTCTCTCCCTTCGGTTCTTTCCCCTGTTCTTGGTATGGATGCCTCATTATCCTTGAGATACTTGCTTAAATGGCATCTCCTTGAAGTGACCTTCCATAAGCACCCTACCTAGAGCATCCCCCTAGTTACTCTTGATCTTGCTGTCTCTATCTTAAAGTCTTATAGAGCTTGAATCAGATTCTGTACTTATCTTGGTTTTTTGGTTCAAGTACATGTTGCCCGTCTCTCCCCACTGTCATCTGAAGGTAAGGTCTGTGAGATCGTGGACCTCCTCTGTCTTATTTATTAATGTATCCCCAGCTCTTTGAATGGCGGTTGGCACATAACAGATAACAAAAAGGTTTTGTCAATTAATTGAAAAAATAATATACATAAGTTGAAAGACAAGATAATATTTTTATTTCATTCTTGAACAGCCACAATTTTTTACTGATGGGATTGTGCTCCTTGTTGGATACTGAACAACTTCCCACATCTTAGAATCAGATTGGATACCTCCACTCTCATTTGCTGTTCCACATTTATTTTCACACAGTACTTGCTTTGTGTTGCCGCAGCTCCTGAAACCTAGCTTCACAAAGATATGACGTCATTGAAAAGAATGTAATGTGATATGTTGAAACTGAGCAAGTAGTTTGCATGTCTGAGGAATTTTGAATATTATTATGTCCCTCAAAAATTTTAAATATCCTGTGTTTATCTTACTTTAAAATATCCTTCCCAAGAGTTTGCTTCAGTGTCCCATTATAATTTAAGGATCACAGGCTTAGCACATTAGAGAATTACTGTTTTAACCAGAGTACCGGTTGAGAGTATGGTGAAATGGCTCTCTCGTACACTGGTAGCATGAATATGAATTGGCAAAATCTTTTTTGAGGCAGCAATAGAGCAGTAGGGATCAAGAACATTAGAATTGTTTATATAGAGGGTTCATACAATAAAAATAGACAACTAATTTCAGACAAAGTATAACTTATGGATACTCAAAAAAATGATCAGTTGCATTATATTTCAGTGCCCATCTTTCTTCAGATTAATTTATAATTCTGTAAGCAATTGCCAGGTAAAATCACATTAAAAAGTTCCCATTTTTTGCATTATAAATATTCATAGGACAGTGGGTGCTTTTAATTTTATTGAAGGAAAATGAATGTGATATATGCATAATGCTGTTGCTGATTTTATATGTATCATGACAAATGGTAAATATATTTTCTGTATATAGATGTGGTTTTTTGCATGTTTCTGTATGTGTAAACATACATACATCTATATAAAGAATAAAACATTTACCACATGTATTAGTGCTATTGTAATTTGTTTTATAGGTTTCACTAGGATAACTCTTGAAGTGACATATTTCAAGAAAACATAAGTGAACAAGACTTGATTGTGCTATATACCTTCATAACACCCTATGAATTTATGGTAAACATTCCTATTTCAAAATTATTTATGGCTGTTTGCTTTGGTCTTCCTTTTGGGTAGGTATATGGGGTTTTTAGTACAGGGGCAGGTATTTAGTTCTAATTCCTTATAATGACAGATGGAGAAAATACTAGCAAATTTTTTCTAATTGAAAAGTTGTCAGGATTATCAAATTTTCTTTATTGCATCTTCAATTTATAATTTATTGCTCAGGTTAGTTCAGTAATCTGTATCTATAGCTCTGACAAATTATACTGATAGTTCTCTTTTTGTTAGTGTAGGATTTTTTTGAGGGACAGTGTGTCAAAGACTACATATTAACTTTTGAGATAGTTGGGAACAGTAACCCTGCTCTCTTTTGTCTTAGAATCTTTATTATACTGTATACTATTATTTATTATAACACATATTATAGAATTTTAGACATAAGAAACTTCATTTCACTTACTTGAATTGTATTGGTAACAAAACTTACAAGGTTAGTGTGACTTTCTTGGTATTTAATACAATTACATATATAGCTTTTGGTTTCAAACATGATGAAATATTAGGAACCAGATTTATCCCCTGCTCTGAACAATTAGAATACCAGGCAAAAATATATTAAATGACTTTTAGACATTGAACAATGGGCACTGCAGGACTAGGATTCCAGAGAGTAGAGAAACAAAGGTAGAGAGTCCTCTAATTATCTGAGCCTCCTTCCTTGAAGCAGTTTCCAGGCCATGCTTAGGAACAGGAAACCCAAACAGAGCCAGTCTTGCTGAATTGAGGAGACACATTAGAATCCAGTAAGATCAATGGTCTAAGAGTATACAGGAGTAGCAGGCAGTGTATCAGGAGGAAACTGCACAGAAAAAAAACTCTGGAGTTTTGCAGAATCCTCCTTGACTCTTTGGCTTAATAGTGATCTACCTATGTGTATGAAAAAACTACTTGCATCTGGGAAAAGGAATGGAAGAAAGCAGAAAGCCAAACAATTCCTGGAGCTCATGCAGCAATAGGAATAGTCCCTGCTGTCCGGCCAATGTGGAAGGACTGTAATAGGTCACTGAGTAAAATCCTCAAAAAGCTTATCGCCTTTGTAACTCACCATGCTCTAGAACTGCCTTGAAGCATAAAAGCAAACATCAAAAAGACTGAACCGATTCCAAGTAATGTAACGGCAGACTGGTACACGTGAACCACAGCTTAAAGAAATGCAACAAAATCTAGAATCTATTAAGGTAAAATTCACAACATCTAGAATGCCATTAAAAAATTAACAGATATGCATTGAAAGCAGAAAATATTACCAATAATCAGTAGAAAAACCAGTTAATAGAAACAGACCCATAAATGCCAGATGGAGAAATTAGCAGACAAGGTTGATAAAACAGCTATTATAAATATATGTTCAGAATATAAAGGAAAATGTGAATGTGATGAGAATAGAAGTGGTTCTAAAGGTAAATGTGTTTATATTAGAAAAGAAAAAAAGGTCTCAAATCAATTAATTAAGCTTCCTTAAGAAATTACAAAAGACAAGCAAATTAAATCTAGAGAGTGTAAAAGAAGGAAATAATAGTAATAAAGGCAGAGATCAATGAAAGAAAAAAACAGGAAATGATACAGAAAAATCAATGAAATCAAAGTCTGATTCTGTGAAAAGATCAATAAAATATATAAACCTCTAGCCAAGATCAATCAGTACAAAAACACAACACTCAATTTACCAGCATCAGATATGAAATTGGGATGTCCCTAAACCTCCTATAGCCATTGGAAGTATAATACAGGGATATTATGAGCAAACGTTATGTCAGTAAATTTAAGTGGATGAAATAAATTCCTTGAAATATAAAATTTATCTATGCTCACTCAAAAAGAAATACTTATGAATAGCCTTATATTTATTCCAGGAATTGAAACTATGGGTAAAAACCTTCCCACAAAGAAAACTCCAGATTACTTCACCTGGAAATTCTGTCAAACATTCAAGGAAGAAGTAATTTAAGGAAACATTAGGGAACAAATTCTTCCAGAAAATAGAAGGGGAAAAAATGCTTCCAAACAAATTATTAGTTCAGCGTTACCCTGACACCAAAACCAAAGACAGTGCAATAAAAGAAAACTATATAGTCATATCTCTCATGAACAAAAGATAACCTATCACCACCAACTGGATTGTATGCCAGGAATTCAAAGTTGATTTAGCAGTGGAAAAATATCAGTGTAATTCCCCATATTAACAACAACAACAAAAAAAGACAAGAAAACATATAATCATCTTCACAGATGCAGAAAAAGCATTTGACATAATTCAGTATTTATTCATGAGAAAAAATTCTCAGCAAGAGAACACAAAGAAATTCCTCAACATGGTAAAAAGCTACTTTTGAAAAACTTTGAGCTAACATCATACTACTAATGAATGAAAGTTTACCTTTTAGGAACAAGGCAAGAATGTCTGTTCTCTCTACTTCTATTCAGCGTTGTGCTGGGAATCTTGTTAATGTAGTATGGCAACAGAAAGAAGTAAAGATACACAAATTGCATGGGAATAAGTAAACCTGTGTTTAGTTTTAGATGATATAATCACCTATACAGAAGAAAAACAAGGAACTCATGCCCCCCCAAAATTAAAACTAATGAGGGATTTCATTAAGATTGCAAGAAGCAACATAAATATAAGGTAATCAAATTTATTTCTATATGCTAGCAATGGAAAATTGGAAACTGAAATTTAGAAAGCCATGTTATTTACTATAGCAGCCAAAATAAATAAAATTCATAAATTATGAAATATTTAGAGATAAATTTATGTAATTTTATGCAAGAAAAAGAAAAAAATTGCTGAGGGAAACAAAAGATCTAAAGAAATGGAAAGATGTAGTATGATCATGGTTTAAATGATTCAATACTGTTAAAATATTAATTCTCCTGAAATTAAGACTAACAGTTTAATACAATCCCAATCAATATCCCAGCAGGCTTTTTTGTAGAATTTGACAAACTGATTCCAAAATTTGTTTGGAAATGCAGAAGATCTAAAACAGCCAAAATAATTTTGAAAAAGCAAAGGTGTGTGACTTACACTACCTGATTTGAATACTATATTAAAAGTATCTGTTCTTTTGGTTTATGGATAGACATAGGGATGAATGAAATAGAACAGAGAATCAAAAAATATACTCCCAATATATGATCAATTGATTTTTAACAAAGATATTAAGATAATTTAAGGAGGAAAAGATAATATTTTCTATAAATGGAGGTAGAACATTTGGATATCCGTATTTTAAAAAGAATAGCGGGGCACCTGGGTGGCTCAGTTGGTTAAGGACTGACAGCATGGAGCCTGCTTGGGATTCTCGCTCTCTCCCCACCTCTCTTTCTGCTCCTCCTCTGTACTTTGTCTATCTCAAAATAAATAAATACTAAGAAAGAAAAAAAAAAAAGAATGGCATAGGCTTTACCTTGCATATATACACAAATTAAGTTGAAATGAGTCACAGACCTAAATGTAAGAGTTAAAATGCAACTTCTAGAAGAAAACAGAAGAGCAAATTATTGTGATATTTGGTTAGTGTAAGATCTTTTGGATAAAAAAAAAAAATAGGGGCTCCTGAGTAGTTCAGTCAGTTGAGCATCTGAATTTTAATTTCGGCTCAGGTTATGATCTCATGGTCTTAAGATCAAGCTCAGCATTGAGCTCTGGATGAGCATGGAGCCCACCTAGGATTCTCTCTCTCCCTCTCACTCTGCCCCTCCCCTGCTTGTTCGTTCTCTCTCTCTCTCTCTCTCAGAATATTTAAAAAATAAAGCATAAAATATTGATAAATTGTACTCATCAAAATCAAAAAAACTTTTCATAAGAAACTCCAATAAAAGGCAAGCCACAAATTCAGAGAAAATATCTGCAAAGCATATACAATATCTAATAAAAGACTTGTACCCTGAATATGTCAACAACTCTTACCACTCGATAATAAAAACACAATAAAAAAAAAAAGTGGCAGAAGATTTGAACAGATACTTTAAAGAAAATGTGTCAGTGGCAAACCAAAGGAAATATATGAGTGTCAGATAGGCACATGAAAAGATCAGTCTTGTGAGACAACAGAACAACACAAATTAAAGGCACCATAAAATATCACTACTTACCTATTAGAATGGGTACAATGAAAAACTAACAATACTGTGTAGGCATGGATGTTAGAGCAGTTATTAACTAATATGTTTGTAGTGGAAAATGCAGTGATACAGCCATTTTGGGAAAACATATGAATGGTTTCTTATAAAGCCAATCAGATACCTACCATATGACCCAGCAATCCCTCTTGTAGGTATTTAACCAGGAGAAATGAAAACATTAATCTGCGCAAAGACTTGCTTGCAAATGTTTGTAGAAGCTTTATTCCTAATAGCCATAAACTAGACACAGCCCAAACTAGTGAATGGATAAACAAACTGTGGTACATTCACACAAGGAAATAAACTACCGATACATGCAGTAGCATGGGTGAATCTCAGAATCATTATGCTGACTGGAAGAAACCATACACAAAAGACTACATACAGCATGAATCAGTTTTATATGAAGTCTGAAAAAAGGCAAAACTGTAGGGACAGAAGCAGATCAATGGTTGCCAAGGGATTTGGTGCTAAGGAGGAAGATGAAATTTTTGGAGTGACAGACATGTTTTTTAGTTTAATTGTGTTGGTTACACAACTATATATACTTCCAAACTCCTTGAATTGTATACTTAAAGTGGGTGGATTTTATTTTGTGTAAATTATACCTCAGCAAAGCTGATTTTTAAGAATAAAAATCTACATGTATTATAACTCAGAATTCAGGAGTAACATGTCTTTATTTGTGAAGAAGATGGTTGCTTAGAAGAGCCAGTGAAAAACTGTTACCATGAGATTGAGCCCTGCTTCATCAAGTCAGGAAAGTGAGAACTCTAAAACAACTGCTTTCTGTCCACCTGCCTCTTTGTCTTTTCTCCAGTTGTTTCAAAGTTATAGCTGGGGGAAAAAGAAGATGACTTAATGGCTTTAGCTGTGTCCTGACAACATATTCCTTTTGTCACTTAATGTCATGCTGTGGAAATTGGGAAAGATAGACTCCCACAGTCAACACCCTGTCAAACCATTTGTCTTTTATTAGTGGAGATGATTAATTTCTATGTTGCTTTTTCTAATGTGAAATAACATCATGTAGTCCTCTTAAAAGACAGCAGCACAATTTGCAATTTAGGAGAAATGGATCAATGGAACTTTTTCCTCTTGAATTCTAGAATTCAGACACACAGGTTTATTTGAAGGAGAATTGATGTAAAGTTTACTTTAAACTGCATCATTGTCCTCAAAATATGGAATCAACATTCAGGAGTAAATTTTGATACCAAAATACTTCTTTTTTGGTATTAATACCAGTAACAAAATGATGCCTCATCCAAGGGTTTTCAGATTTTAATCCCAAAATTTCTTAGAAAGCAAAGTTAATTGCAACTCCTTTGATAATACAGTTAAGATCGTTATAGTAACGTTAAAAAAAATATTCTTCACCTTAAAAAGAAATTTTAACTCAACTCCAAACTTAAAGAACATGATGATTTATGATTTTCTATAAAACCACTGTTTTCCAACTTCAGTATGAAAGCAATTACTTAGGTAGTTTGTTAAACATGCAGACCTTCAGGTGGCACCCCCAGAAATACTAGACCCAGCATGGTGCCCAAGAATCTGCATTTTAACAAACACACCAGGGAATTCTAACATGGGTAGCCTGTGGTTCATTTTGAGATCCATTGCAGATGGTTAAGCTAAAATATCTTTGAAAATAGGTAGGGGAGGGGCCGCCTGGGTGGCTCAGTTGGTTGGGCATCTGACTTCGGCTCGGGTCATGATCTCACAGTTCACGGGTTCGAGCCCCACATCGGGCTCTGTGCTGACAGCTGGGAGCCTGGAGTCTGCTTTGTATTCTGTGTCCCTCGCTTTCTGCCCCTCCCCCACTCATGCTGTGTCTCTGTCTCTGTCTCTCTCTCAAAAATAAACATTAAAAAAAACTTTTTTAAAGAAAATAGGGGATTTTGTGTTAGAATACTTAAATAAGTAACAGTAGAAAAGAGGAGATATGCAATTTTACGTTTCCACAAATTCCCTGTTTTACTAATGTGTGATTACTTTTTTGATGGCTAAGCTTTCCTAATATATATCATGCCTTTTTTGTTGTCGTTGTTAGAGAATTACAATACATCTTTACGGAGCCATACTATACCAACAATAAAAGTGATATTGTATATTGCTGTTTAAACATGATGAAATGAAAAGCAACATGTCTCACTCCTTAAAACTCCACGAAAATCACAGTAGACATTTATAGAAATTTAAACTCATAAAATCAAAGACAATGAGAAAGGACAGAATAGCAGCCAAGAGGAAGATGGAAAGCAGATAGAGGAAGAGGTGGTAAGAGGAAGACCAGACTAAAACCTTTAGTGATTATAGAGGGGATTAAGGGATGAGTAGCAAGCTAACTGGCACCATAGAATCCTGAAAAGTGGAAGAAAACAGGACTACTGAAGTCAGGGATGGAGCTGTGGAGTAAATAGAAAGGAATTTAAAAATCTGTGTACAAAATTGTTAGACCATAGAGTTACTCTCATCCAGTACAGCCAGCCAGCTAATCCTCTTCCTCCCCCTTACAGAAAAATAAATGTTTATTTCTTGGAGAAGTTGAATTGGAAATGTTGAGGGTTAGGGGCTCCTGAACAAGGAAAGGGTAAGGGAAAAAACAAAGGATTAATGCAAAAGACCACAGTTGAACATTTAGATTTGTGGCCCCATTTCTTGCCTTTCCAAATGCGGACAGCCAGCTTCTATCACCCTTGGGATTAGAAATTGGAGGCATCTTCTCTAACGAAATTGAAAGAGAAGACATGGGAGTCTAACAATAAAGAGGTTACACTGTAATAGTTCATAAACCTCACCTACGGTTCCTGAACTTCCAGTTAGCTTTTTAGTGCCTCCCTATTTAATATGAAAGAACAATATATATTCAGGCACCATTAATGTAAGAAAGTCCTCCAATACAGAGATCAACATAAAAAGAAAAAAGCTCAGAGAAAACAGACAATATAAAGAGGGAAGAAAATTTCTTTAAGAGAGAAAATGCTCAGAGAGAGAAGTTATTGTGCCCAAGAAAAAACAGAAGAATTCTATTGTTTTTAAAAAAAGAGTAAGAAAACAGGAAAGAGCTCTTAGAAATTAAAATGCATGATAGCTAGAAAACATTTAGCAGAAAGAATCAAAGAAAAAGATGAGAAATTTTTTTTTTTTTTTGTCAAAAGGGTAAAGTCAAAATATTTGACATGGGGGGAAAGGCGAACAAATTTAAAGAATCAGTCCAGAAGCTCTAACATCAAACTAATAAACTCCAAAAAGAGCACAATAAAGTAGATTTTTATTAGATGAGGGGTAGGGGAGTCTGTGTATCTCAGTAAATGCCCTTTAGTACTATTTGATTTCTTCAAGTATGAGCATATACAATGATAGTAAAGTGAGAAATATTAAATAAGAAAAGGACTAAGAATGCTAACCAAACTAATTCAACATTATCATAATTCTATATACTCTAAGAAAAATCTGTTACCTCACTTCAGCAACTATTATTTCATAACATAGAGAAATGTTTAAAACATATTCATTAAAATAAGCAGAGTATAATGTATAGTGACATGATTTCCTAACAAAATGTGTCTTTGCATGTACAAGAAAAAATGCAAGAAAATGATAAAAATGTTAAAGATAGCTATCTCCAAATTGTATAATTACAAATATTTTTGGTGAATTTTCATATTTTCTATACAGATGCACTGCTTTGAAAGTTGGAAATTTAGGAAAATTTAAGGAAAGCCGGTGAGAAAAAAATATTTAAAGTGTTAAGAAATGATGTTACTAATGAAAACCCCATGTATTCTTGCTGTGAACAAATCACCATACTAAATTTGTTGCAGGTTACAAAAACATATAAGACACTGCTCCAGTTTCTCAAGAAGGTCACAGTCTAACATGGGAGAGATCAAAATGAATGTATATATAAATAACCGCAAATACATGATAAAATGTTTCCTAGGTATGAGGGCCAATACAGTTATGATTCTTTAGTGGGAAAGATCACTTTTAGATGGAATGTGGTTTAAGGAGGTTGGGAATAGAAGGATGAATAGGATTTCAAGAGGGCCAAATTGTATGAAGCCATTCCAGAAAGAACTAAGACTCAAGTGTAAAAGCTCCAGGTGATTTTGGCTGGATCCTAGGGTAGAAGATGGGATGTATGACTTAGGGCCAGTTAGTATAGGGTACTGAATGCCAGGTAAAGGGATTTGGAATATTTGGAATTATTCAATAGAAGTTAAGAGTCAGTAAATGTTGTTAAGGAGAGGACTAAAATAATTATGCAAGAAAACAGCTGGTTTGAAGTCTATTGTGCCAGCCCAGGCTAGTGATAATGAAGAACGGAACTTGCATATTGGTTGTGGGAATGAGAAAGAAGGATAAACTTGAGAAACATCAAAGGAGTTGAGTATATAGAACTTAGCAATTACTGGGATGTGGGAAAAGAGGTAGGAGGCAACAAAAGGGGCTGTCTTGTTGTGAGTCTGGATTATTAAAACATTGGTAACAGCGGCACAAAAGAACAGTCAGAATAAAGAAGTAATTTTGTGCAGGGGCACCTGGGTGGCTCAGTCTTTTAAGTGTCTGACTTCAGCTGAGGTCATGATCTCCCGGTTCACGAGTTCGAGCCCGGCATCAGGCTGTGTGCTGACATCTAGGAGCCTGCTTTGGATTCTGTGTCACCCCCTCTCTCTGCCACTCCCCGCGATCACACTCTGTTTCTCTCTTAAAAAATAAATAAACATTAAAAAAAAGCAATTTTGTGGAGGAAGATAATTTTGGATTTGCTGAATTTTAGATTTCAGAGGAATATACATGAGGCAATACTCAAAAGGCATTTGATAGTATGAGGTTGAAGGGCAGTTACTCAGCAAATACATATTGAGTGTCTTCTATGTTTAATAACCACCACAAGCACTATCAGTTCAAACACTGAGTAAAACACCATCTCTGCCTTTAGGACAAAGCTCATTTTTTGGACTAGGGAGATGAATAGATACCGTATGGATAATTAGAATGCAATTATCTTATGTAATGCATCAACAGAGTATGGACAGAGTGCTGTGATTGCACAGAAAAGAAAACTCCATCTTTTGGTTCACCAACATCATTCTAAAATGGTTTAAATGACCAGTAGCTACTTACAAACATGGGAAATTATTCCAAGCACAGTTTGGACATTTCATTGAAATGAGGGCTTCACCTAGAGGGAACAGAGGGAGACTGTTAATTATAGTGAGAATAAAATCTGAAGTTACATATCTATTTGCCAGGTAGGAAGAGTCATTGAGAAGCCAGTGAGGGGAAACACAAAATATAATCCCAGAAGCTCAAATAGGAGATTCAAGACACATGAAAGTTTGATAGTGGCCAAGAAATTAGGAAGATTTAGAATCAAAGTCCATTGGCTTTAGTGATTCAGAGGCTACTGATGACTTTATAAAAATGTTTTAGTAATATCAGAATGGAAGTGTTTGAGATGGTGAGAATGTATTAATATTTATCAAAATAAATGCAAAATACTGGTCTTCTTCTATGAATGTATATGTTTTACATACTAACTCATGGTTTATAAGCATACAGATGAACTAACTCATCATAGAGGGAGTAAATGTAAACAGTATTTCTGTGAACTTGATTTTTAAGAAATACCAAAGGAGTGACAGGAGGGAAGTGGTCTTCAGGGGCTAGTAGAGCCATTAGGTCTGGCAAGGATTGTTGATGATGTTTGAAAATAATTTTCAAAAAAGTAGTAAGGACATGATCTAGACTTTGAAGGGGCTGAGTACATGAGAATAAACACGAGGACGACAGCAGTTCCTGGAAATTCTCAAACACTGCCTCTCCTCAACCCTGCTCCACCACCCCCATTATCTGATTCACTTTTACTTTTCCTTCAGTTATCAGCCAAAGTGTTCCTACCTCAGGCAGACCTTCCTATCCAACTTCATCCAACTAAATTTGGCTCCCCACATTATGCTAGCACACCATTCTGCTCCGTAGAATCTACCACAATTTGTAAGATATTGCTTATATATTTGTTAAATGTCTGTCTTCCTCACCAGACTACCAGTTGCATGAGGATGATAGGCACCAAGAGAGTGTTCTCCACTTTACATTCCAGCCTCATCACAGTGTTTGTACATGATAGGCTTTTTTCCAATACGTATTAGATGAGAGACAGAGGGATAAGGTGGAGCATTCCCAGAGTACATGTCTTAGAGATAAAACAGAGGATATCAAAGTCCAACATATGTTGCCCAGTATGTGGATTGCTATAGTAGAGCACGGATCAAGATTTGGGGAAATTGAGGTTATACTTCTAGAAGAGTTTGCTCAACTTGGGATGAAGAGGAAAGAGCAATTTTTTTTTAATTTTTTAATGTTTATTTATTTTTGAGAGAGAGAGACAGAGCATGAGCAGGGGAGGGGCAGAGAGAGAGGGAGACAGAATCTGAAGCAGGCTCCAGGCTCTGAGCTGTCAGCACAGAGCCCGACGTGGGGCTTGAACTCACAAACAATGAGATCATGACTTGAGCTGAAGTTGGATGCTTAGCCAACTGTGCCACCCAGGTGCCCCAAGAGTGATGTTTTAAAGTAGATGTCAAAATGGGAGAAGCTTACGTAAAGGAGAATATAGGATAGACTTCAAAAATGAGGCTAGTAAAAAAAAATGAGTTTCAAAAACAGTAAAAAGTATACAGTCTTTTCTTCCTTGTCCGGTGAGTTAAAAGTTCCTAAAGGATTGTGAGCCAAGGGAAGTGTAAGGGAATTATGGTTAAATTAAGTTGAGAGGTCTCAGGTTTGCTTATATAAATAAGGGGAAGAAAGCATAGTAGGTTGATATGTTCATAGTAAAACATAGTATCCTAGGACACAATGCAATAGGAGTGACAAAGGGTAAGACAGAGATGAGGAAACTAGTTTACAGTGAGCTACAGGTAGACTTGTTCAGTGCAAATTCACCTGTTTCTAGAGAAACAGCAATAAGAAACCGCCAAATTAAGTAACCGTAATAGCAAACAAAAGCTTTTTGTAGTATGTAGTCCTGTATCTTAAAATGCAATTATGTATAAATATATTATTTACATGAATGTTTTTGACTAAAAGTATTATAATTTTTAATGCTGTCACACAGCGATAAAGATTTTTCACAATATAGAGATACCTTGGTTCAATGTATAGAAATTCTTGGTTCTGAAAAATAGAAGTTAGTTTGCCTCATATTTTTAGAAATGACTAATCCTGCCTTGGATAGCTTTTATTTAACACCATTTTGAAAAATTATGACCATGAAATAAGTGACTTTATGTGTACCTCAAATACAATTTAAAAAATTGTGTGTGTGTTTTTTTTAGCAGTATAGTGAAATTTCTATGCAGCTATGAACACCTTGCCTTGTTACAGTATTTCAGTTCCTCTTGTGACCAGCGTCATAGCATGGGTTTGTAAGGTGACTGGAGTTAGAGATACTATCTTTGACTATGAAAAAGAGTGGTCTGTTTGTCCTTTGGGCAAAACAAAGTGATTCCTATGTCAGATGAGGGCCACTGACCTGATTCACACTGTGCTTTACTGATGAGGGCTTTGGCACAGACCAGCTGGTGTTTTATGTTTTTTCCTGTATTCGTTCAAAACCAAGAATTAATGTGCTCTCTGATATCCTTGTGACTTAACATACATTAAACATATCTCTTTCCATAAATGTGTTTTCCTTCATCAAAGTTTTTTGTTTTTTTTTTTTTAATGTGAGCATTGAAGTATTTTACCAGGTATATTGACATACGGCTCTCTGGTTACTAAGAAAATTCATTTCCTGAATGTGAAATGCATTAGAAAATGCTGCTATCATTGTATAACTAAATATGTTGGGGCTTCAGTGGTTACTGTTAATAATTCTGACTCAAAGCACCTAGTAGGTTAGTTCTTGGTAACCTAAGAACAGGCTGATGTGGGAGAATACACTTCTCTTCTGCAAAGTTTTGCATGTATGAATAGTTATTACCAAGGTGGAAAGAAAAGAGAAACTCTCTGCTTTTATCTTTACTTTTTCTCATCACTTGAATTCTTTTTAGTCTCCTTGGTGCCCATGAATAATCTTTTCATTAAACGATGACATTCAAGTTATTGCATTTTATTTTCTTCAGTAAAAATTTTCTGTCTTTATCCTCCCCCTGCAAAAAAGTTTTAAAAAAATTCTTACCATGTATCTAGGACACTCGTGATTTGTCTTTTGAATGAGTCAAAGCTGAGAGAATTGTGTAAGGGCAAATGTTAGTGTTACGAGTCAGATAATTTGAAGACTGATCATCAGCCCCTCATGATCTAGGATACAGTCAGAGCATGAATTTGATTCAGTATTTCCCCTATCTCCAAAGGTACGATCTACCTTATCTTCTTGCTCGCTTTTAGTCTTGTTAGAAATTTATTAGCTTTTCTCGCCTAAATCAGAGTGTGGAGGAGGAAGAGATTTGAGTCTGAAAGGCATATAAATGCTTCCTCCACACTATCAAAAGTCAGATATTAATTTTGCTTTGGATGAGACTGCTGGCACGCTAACCTCGCGTTCTCTTTGCAGTGGGTAAACCTCACAAGTGCAACTACTGTGGACGAAGCTACAAGCAGCGCAGTTCACTGGAGGAGCACAAGGAACGCTGCCACAACTATCTCCAGAATGTCAGCATGGAGGCTGCTGGGCAGGTCATGAGTCACCATGGTGGGTAGAAATGGCATTCACCATTTTCATTCCCCCTCACTACTTCTGTAGTTCTTTATGGGTTAAACAGTTCCTCTACCCTTGAGCATGAAGATGAAATCTTACTCTTTTTTTCAAACAATTTTAGATCGCGTTAACTTTGCATGGGATTATCTTCTTAAGCACTTGAAATGAGTTGAGCTTTGGGACCCTTGACAAACAACCTATAGTGAGTTTTTAGGATACTCCCAAAGTATTTCTGATAACATGTGTTTGAATTAACATAATAATGGCAGCCGACCTTGAGTACACCAAAGGAAGAGAGCATTTACTCTTTCTCTTTCATTGGCTGTGCCAAGTAGTTAGAAATGGTTCTATGTAAGTCTGTAGGGTTCCTAAAAGAGTTGGTTGGTTGTGTATTTTCATTTCTCTTGGTAACTGATTAGTGATATAATTGATCTTTCTCTAATCAGCTTTGTGATTTATCTTGGGAATTACTCATTTTGCTTCCTACTAGTATAGGGAGCGATCTAGATTAAAATTAGGCACCCACTTCCCTCCACAAAAATCAGAACCCAAGCAAAACATCCTCATCTCCATAATATACAATAGCAGGTAGGAAGGTAGTTTCTAAGGTTTATCAATTAATAACTCTGTGTTACTGAAAAATTAATGTTTGTATATCAGCCTTACAAAGGAAAGTTATGAATTTCAATTCTTTAGATTTGGGGCATCTGTTTTGTCCTAATTATATTTTTATGCTGATTAATTTTATCCTTCATATAAGTACATACGGAAGTCTTATTGTTGCACTTCTATCTTTTATTTTAAAAGATTTAGTCAATATCAAATAGTATAATTGGGGAATGCTATAGTCATTTTTAAAATGTAAATATCTATTTAGCAACTTATATACAGCTCAAGGATTATTTGTGGGGTTTTTTTGTGTTATTTTATGTAGTACATACTGTGGAACTGTGTTTATTGGACAGCAAGTGATTATTTGTTGTCGAATTGGAAATTTAAAATATTTACTTTGCTACCCTGAATAATTGAAGCATTTCTTCTTGAGGGTAGTTTATATAATCTAAAGAATTATATAATTCTATTTGTTGAGAATGAGTACATTTATTTTTATATTATCATTATTAACAGTTTTAAAAACCTGTCTGTGCTTTATGTCTTAGTAAATTTGATAGTGCAAGCTTGCATCACCTGGGCTTGAGGTGTAGCATGGGGTCCAGAGCATGGAACTTAAAATGCTAAATCTCAGAGTCCAGTAAGCCTGGCCTGGCTGTGTGGCATCTGTGTGCGTCACATGCTTGGTATGAGAATTAAGTGAGACTGGATGTGAAATAAACCATTCTTTTCACTATTAGATTTCAGGGCATTAAATATTAAGAAATATTAAATGTTCCATACCCTATAAAGTTATGTTACTTATCAGCATTAACAGGCATTTGAAGTTTCGTTTGCCTACTTGAGCACACTGTTTCTGTTTAAATTGTTTTTAGAGGTGGTTTGAGGCAGGGTAACTGATGGAGGTTTGAGGGCATGCCGAAACTTAAGATACCTTGTGGTACTAATTTTTCCATATAATGTTCTCTCATTGCAATTTTGACATTGGATTGGGTTAATTATATTAATTTATTTTTCATTGAGTTATTTATGAAACTCTGTTGCACACACATCTGAATTAGAAACAGTCTCTTCTAAAACACATTATGTTGTTATGGGAAGGTAAAGTGTACATAAATAGTCAACATTTAACTATGCGTTGGCAAATTAACCAGTTATAGAATAAGCGCTGACAAAAAAAATTTAAGCAGGTGTATTTGAGGAGGGGAGGAGACATTTAAACAGCTATAGCTTCAACCTCCATTTCTCAGATTGCTTAGCCCTCGACGGTGAAAAGCCTTCTATAGGTTGCTGTAAAACTGGAACTGAATGGGGAAAGTGGGAAAGACAGTCAGGTACTGGGTAGAGCAGGGGGCAAAGTGTATGGTGAGGGTGGGAGAACGACATAGGTTTAGGCCCATTTATAGGCCCAAAATACTCGTTTTTCCACCATGTTGGATATAGTTTTAAACATTTAAGGTTATATTAATACCATTTCATACTGTACTTCTAGGTATGTTGTAGTAATAATTTGAGATTATCCTTAATCTCCTTTTCCTTTTGTTAATATTCTTAATACAGAATTGAGTGTATGGGGTAGGAACTGACCAAAAGAGAAAAAAAAAAAACATGGACAGAATATTCTCAGAGTTCATCATTAACCTTGTCTCATATACATAGCTTGGCATGTGTCTCCTTTGAAAGACGGCCACGGTGAAATTCGTATTTATCCCCATCCCTCTCCTACTATCCTGCTTATCTTGTCTGTTTTTTTTATCTTATCTTCAGTGGTAGGGGTGGCCATTACCATCATTGTGGCTGCCATTAACTCTTTGAAATTCATTATTATTCTTTTTTTTGGTTCATATCTGACATAGTTTTGTCTCCTAGCCACTCATTCCTAAAACATGTTCTTCCCCATGTTGGCTCTTCCAGGGAGGGACATGTCTGAAGTCAAAGAGGCACTCTTTCACTTCATTCAGGAAACATTTATTGAAGGCTTGCTATGTGCCTATTTTTATGAAACATTCTGGGAATATAAAGATACCTGGATGCAATTTCTTTCTTACATTTATAGTCTGATAGGAAATATGTACTTTTAAAAAAAGATAAATAAAATGAAATAAATGCTGTAATAAAGACATATACATACTTCTGTAGGAGCACAAATGCAGACCTGACCTAACTCTGTCTAGAGAAAACAAAGAAATCTTATGTGCAGTGTTTGATTTGTACATCAGGTTGAGAAAAATCACACAAATTAGATTCACAGAGAATGTACGTTCCAGGCAGAGCACTTGCCATAGGCTAACACTTGGAAGTATAAAAAAACATTCGCAGGTTCCCGGACATTGAACATAGTTGCATTTAAAGAAGTGATAGGAAATAAGTCTAACATAATTGGTTGTAATGCAAAAATGGAGCCTTTTATGCTAATACAATGTTTGAATTCCACTGGAGTAATCTGATTTTTCTCTTGTAAAGAAAAATGTCACCAGTGTAGAATATAGGAGAGATGACTGACTGAGGGACAAGGAGAGACTAGAATTAAGAATGCCAAGGAAAAGACGAGAAAACAGGAGCAGGAGAAGAGAACTGGATGAAACACTAGAGACATGTTTTGGAGATAGAATAAGAAGTTTTTGACTTTGAGGGAAAAGGAGAAAATTCATGACTTGTAGTTTTGGAAATAAAGATAATAATAATTTTATGGCAGATTATCTTATTTGAAAATTATCTTTATGCTCATTTCTCAAGGCTCTTTAGCTTGAAGAAAAAGCTTTAAAAAGTGAAGTATGTAATTAGCTTTTTCCCCCTTGCCAGGAGACAAAAATGAAAGCATGAACCAAAAGATAGCTAGCTTTAAAGCAAGGACATATATTATTAAGTTTATGCTTTGAATTATTTGAGAAAGGGAAGTTCTTTATTACAAGTCTGGGAACATAATTGAGAACCTGTAAACTCTAGTAAGTTCCTTCAACTTGTTTCCATCCGGTAACATTATTTCCTCCATAAAGTCATTCAGTAAAAAAAAACCTTGAATATTGTATTTGTCTTATATCATAAAAGGTACTAGAGACACAAATAAAATGCAATCTGTACCCTATGGTTACTTACCAACTACTGTTAGAAATAGACCAGTAAACCAACACAATAGTCTGATAAGCTTTACAGGGGCATGTAGGATAGATGTCTAAACCAGACGAGGTGTCCAAGAGAAATTTCTGGGGCAAGTTTTGTTTGAGTGAAGATTTGAAAGACAACACAGCCATCCATGAAAGGAGTCTTTTGTGCAGAGAGAACAACATGTGTGAAGATATAGAAGCCTAAAAGATTATGGAGAGTTAAGGACCAACAAGTAACTGTATAATTAGAGCCCAGTTTGTATGGGCAAAAGAAATTGGAAGGTGATAGGCCAGAGAAATAGTCTGTGAACAGAATATCAAAGACTTATTGTGCTAAGCAAAGAATTTTGTATTTTATCCTAAAAAATATTATTGTATTCACATTTTATTTCTAGAGATATAGGAGATAAAAGAATCAAGAGAGAAGCAAGTAGACCAGTGCAACAATCTCCTGATTGGTCAAGTAGGGCTTAGTAGCCTGGCATAAACAGTTAGAAATTGAGAGCAACTATACATGTAAAATCTAAAATACACAGTACACTCATGTATGTGTATTAGGAGGAGGTGAGAGAAGGGAAAGGAGACTGAGTGAAAGGAAGAAATCTAGTATTTGTCATAGATATTTAGCATGGATGATCAGGTAGATAATGGTGCCGTCTAAGTAGATGGAAATTGGAAAAATAGGAGAAAGTATGGGGTGAGAAATGGAGATTTCGGCTTTTGAACACATTACCTTTTAGGCACTTGTGAGAGACTGCCAAGTGAAACTGTCTAGGAGGAAGTTGAATATATAGATCTCAAATTCTCAAGAGAAGTCTGGGTAGGAAATAAAGATTTGGGAGTCATCATTATATAGGTTGTAACCTGAAGTAATATGTTTTCTAAAGTTATATGGGTAACTATAGAGTGAGACATCTAGAAAGCCAAGAAAACACCAGAAGGAAAAAAAGAAAAAAAAAAAAAAAGAAGAGCCATGAAGATAAGTAGGAGCAGAGAATGGAAAATGGAAAGAGTGATTTCAAAGCAAGCCAGTACTGTCAGATGTTATCAAGAAAATAAGATAAACTGATTTTTTTTTTATTTGGCAACATGGAGAAAGTCTGTGACAATATAGATGACATCCATTATTTTTCCCTGCCCTACAAAACTTCCTTCTTCTTTTGATAACCAAACTTCTATTTTCCTTTAGAGAACTGTCCTCCTATTATATGAAAAGACTATAAGCGTAGCTTCCCTGCCCTTTCCTGGCCAGGGGGTGGACATGTGATCTAATCTAGACTGTCTTTTTGGATTTTGAATTTGAGTGGATTGTTTGGTAAACATGGCTATGTTGGGAACACTCTTAGATGCTTCTGTCTTTAAGATTTATAAATGCGATGAGATAATGAAATAATGCAATTACAAACATATTTTCCTCTTGGCTATAACTTCAAAAATAAGGTCAAGGAAATATCTGGTTATGAAGTTTGCTCTAACAAGTAAGATTAGCTTATTGGTATTTTCTTAGCCTAGATAAATCTCTCACTATGTGATTGATGCATTATTGAGTTAACTTAAGAACTTGTTTTCTGTTTCAAGCCCAAACATTGCACCCAGACCCATGAAAGAAAAAAAAAAAAAAAAAAATTCAGATTAGTTATGTAATTGAGAAAATGTATCAGATCTTTTCCCAATGGCAGACCTTAAAAATATGTCAAACTTGTTTATCAAAAGTCAACAGTCTAATTATCTCAACAAAAAAAATAGTATAGTGTACTGGCTAAGGGCCCAGGCTCTAGAGCCGGGCCACCTAGGTTCAACTCAACATATTCCATATGAACTAGACATAAACAGCAAGGAGTCTCTGGGTTTTTGTTTCCCCATCTACAAAATGGAGATGGGACTGATCTCAAGGGGGTTATTGAAAAGATTAAATAATTTAATGCAGTCTTAAAACAGTACTTAGCACATAGTATATATCAGTTACTATTATTATTGCTGATATGGTAGAAATAGGTTCAATATTTGATATGTGGAGGGCTGATGTTAAATAGAAGCAAGACCAGAGCTCTGACAAAGTCATTGTTTTCAGTTCACATGAGCTTCATTGAACTTGGGACAAATCATCTGAATTGAGGTGGATGTGGTGTGGGACAGTTCGCACACCCAGGTTTCGTTTTGAGTGTTAAATGTGTGCAAATATGAAAATTCAAGGTTAGACTTAGAGCAAAACTGCCAAGTTTTAGATTACTCATTTCAAAACTAATTATTATATTCAATTTGGGGGCAAACCCTGTTAACCAGTTTTGCTGTTTTTTTAACAAAATTTACAACAACAAACTTTTTTTTTCTTTCCTTCTTTCATTTTGGATCCCAGTTTGTGACATATTTTCATCTTCAGTCCATACATAGCCTGTTTTTTAGCTTGACAGTTATGTTAAATAATGTAGTAATTGCCTATGAATCCACCACCCAAAACAAAAATTAAGACTTTGACAATAATCTGTATCTAACTAATGGTTCCAACCACATCCATTCTCGACTGCCATTCCATCCTCCTGGCCACCCTTGTTTGAATTTTTTGGTCAGCCTTTCTTTGCTTTCCTTTTTAAGTATTTGCTTTTACTTTAGTTATTGGCTAAAGAGAACATAATGTTTCGTGTAACATCTTGGGATATAATTTTTTTCCACTTGGTAACATCATGGATTATATCAGTATAGAAAATGACCCGAGTATTTCCTTCTTTCTGAATCTCATAATCTCCTTTTACATTAACATCCAGTAATTGCAGAATCTCTTGCCAATCGTAGCCATATCTTATAAGGTTGAAGATTAAATTCTTCTGATCTATCCACTAGAATATACTAGGTTAACCCAAAATTTAGATTGGATATAGATTTCTTTAAACATGTCCAAATTAGGAAAAGATTTTTCTGTTGCCATTTTTCATTTCTTCAAAATCAGCAACCTGTATTGGTTATTAAGTAGGTCACCTGAATGGTTCACCAGATTTTCTTAACTTTCATCTCTTGCTTTCTCATTTTACTTTAGTGTCTGGTCTTATAAATGAGAATGTATTGTGTTTCACACAGTAGAACTCTCCTTTACAAATGAAAGGAGCAGAATAAATCATTTTACAGTGTATGCTGAACAAGTAAACATATTCTAAAATAGGAATCCTGTAGGCTCCCAAACGGCCCTGGCACAGGTACAATTAGAGAAAGTAACGATAATCAAGAATAAGTTATGGTCTTTCCTGTGAACTCTGGCTTCAATCATTGATCTCATCTGTCTCAGATGTTACTCTATCCTTAAACATCCTTTGACAGTATTTCTATGCAAAAACTTTTGTGAAATCCTCTTTCTATACTATGAATGTCAATATGTAATGTCAATATCTGTGAACTACTCTATTAGCCCCTAGCAACTTAGACAAATGTGATGCAGAGGAAGCAGCTTTGGAGAGTTTATGTCAAATGAGTTAGAGCAGTTTAGTGAACAAATATGCCAATTTGGAAATGGAATGTTTTATCCTGCTGAAGAGCTCTTTTTAAAATAAATTGGAGTCATAAAGCTGCCACAGTTTACTGTGTATAGACATGTTCAGAATTGAAACTCCTTCATGAAGGCTGCTTTGTGCAGGTATTTATCTACTACCAGTAGGGCTAATAGCTCACTTGTCTCATCAATAGAAAATCTGCTACAGGAAAATACATGGGTGAAAAAAAAAAAAAACCTGGTTAAATATCGTGCTGTTATTCTGTGTGTCTGTTTAAGCTTTCCTGCAAAACAAGTTGACTTACTTAATTTGTTTTAGAAAAATAAACTCCAAAAGCCTTGAGAATAGTGCAGTCTTAAAGTGGTATTGATTTTAATCAATGTTAAAAACACTTTCAGAGGAGTAAGATGAGAAACAAGATGAACATGTTTGCCACCAATAGTGGCCAACAGTTTGTCATTGATTTGAGAACGACTCGAATAAAAACAAATCCCCTCTGTGTGTGTGTGTGTATGTGTGTGTGTAAAATTAAAGAGTGTACTTTAACACTAAAGGTTATTCTTTCTACTTTTATCCAAGCATACTAGCTTATGTTTATCTAACACATATTGAGATGGCAAATCCAGCTTTGTATCTTTTTAAAATGTTGAAGAAATTATCAGATTGCATTTTTTGTATGGTTTTACATAGTACCTCCTATGGAAGATTGTAAGGAACAAGAGCCTATTATGGACAACAATATTTCTCTGGTGCCTTTTGAGAGACCTGCTGTCATAGAGAAGCTCACAGGGAATATGGGAAAACGTAAAAGCTCCACTCCACAAAAGTTTGTGGGTAAGCATTACAAATGATTTTACTTCAAAGGTGGTTTTAATGAGAAGTATGTTCCCATGTATTAGAACTACAGATGGTATATTTCAGTTCAAGAGATAAATACCCATCTCTTTTGTCCATTATTCATTTCTGCTTTATGCTGTCCCATGTGTACCTCCCTCCCTCTCTCTGTCTCTTTCTCTCTCTCTCTCTCTCTCTCTCTCTCTCTCTCTCACACACACATACACACACACACACACCTTTAGATATATGGGCCTAGGAAATTAAAGAAAGACTGATAGAAGTTGCTACCTCAAAACTAAATTATAAAGTACTCTAGTATGTAAAAATGTCCATTTATTTACAAAATAAAGATACTTAAGGAGAATGGTGTCATCTGTTAGCCAGTTTTGTGATGTTTTCCAATTTGCACTAGTTCTAGGTCTTTAAACTGTTTTCTTTACATGAGATTAACGCTTTTACTATTTTATCTAGAATTAAGAGAAATATTTTCCCCCAAAATGCTGCATTAGAAAAATAATGCAGCGACCTACATTCAAGATCTTGCATATTTGGATCTTTGTTTTCATCTGGCCTATGGTTTTGAAACAAAAAGTTAAATATACTGTGCTTAGACTTTTCTTTTTCATTTCCAAGCCCTTAGATGCAAAAAACATCTAAGTTTTTTAAGAATGTATAACAGATAGTGGGGTGCCTGGGTAGCTCCATTGGTTTTAATCCTCTGACTCTTGTTTTCAGCTCAGGTCAGTATCTCAGAGTTCATGGGATTGAGCCCTGTGTAGGGCTCTGTGCTGACAGTATGGAGCCTGCTTACAATTCTCTCCCTCTCTTTCTGCCCCTCCCTTGCTCGCATTCTCTCTCTCCCTCTCTCTCTGTCTCTCTCAAAATAAATAAAATTTAAAAAGAATATATAAAAATAGTGATTCTATATAAAGAATTGCCATTAATTATATATGTAATATATCTATTCTTATAGATTTTATTACTATAAAGGGTAAAAATTAGAAGAGAAAATATTCAAATAGATTCTCATATTCTATTGTCAAAGAGTATTGTGGAACATCCTGATATGGGTTGAGTGATGACCGGTAGAAAATCTTTGGTTATTTCAGGGAGGGAAGGCTAATAAAATTCTTTTACTCCAATAATCAATCACTTAGAGAAGATATCCTTTCAATCTGAAATCGCAGAACTAACAAATCACCAAAATACCATTTTAAGACAAGCTGGAGAGATTTATTGACAGAGCTCTTTGAAAAAAAGACTAGAGAATGGCCCTAAGGGATCACAGTTGATACTGATAAAGCCCCTGCAAGAATACTCAAAGGCTTGCCTTGGGCCCTAAGTAACTTTTCTTCCAGTCTTTCTTCCTTTATATAAATGTTTTTTTTTTTTTTTTATGTCTTCTGAATCTATTTAGTTTTGTTCTTTGTAACATTTTCAATGTTTACTATGACTTAGAGATGCTATTCTCAATTTGATTTGATTATGTCCTTAGAAAAGGGGGACAGATTTTTTCCTAATTACATATTGATTTTAAAATAATAACATTAGATTCTTATTAGGAATTTAATGGTATTTTTTTATTTGGATTATCCTTTCGAGTAGTATATAAAAAGCAATCACACATTGTCTCTGTGATGGTTTTTGAAATGAAAATTTCATCACTCCACACTCACTATAAATTCCTTTTTACCATGCCCCTCAGTTAAATACTATTCTTTGACCTTTTCAAGCCCTACAGACCAATGATCCCTGAACTTTCTATCTTTTTGTGTTCTCCTCTCTTTTTATTATCAGCTTAGATTCCATGGTTAATCATGTTTACTACTCTGTTGCCAATATTCTTGACTCTCTTACTTTGTTGTCTTTCTATCACCTTCTCCTAGTGAAACCCCACTAGGAAACCCCACTCTATTGAAAGCAGAGAAACATCTGTCCCATATCTACAGGGCTGCTAGTACTTTTGGAGAAAATCCCACAGCCTTACAAATTGGTCACTATGAATCAGTGAATAAGTGATCTCAAATATCAGTTGTTCCATCCACATTGTAGCAGTCCTACTTTGATCCCATTCCTGCATAGTCCTCTCTCCTGCTGAACCCTAATAGCCATTTCAACATTTATTCTCCACAAACATGGTATCTCACTTCTTGATGGTATTCTAGCTCAATTTACAGGGAATAAAGTCATTTGCAATGATTTCAATATAATATTACTAATTTTATAAGGATTAAGTGCATTTATAGGAATATTTTCTTTTTTTCCTCCTTGTTTCAATGAAAGAAGTATCCCTCTTTTTAATTAAGGTTAATTCCTCTTCTTGTGCCCTGGAATTCTTCTGTCACAGCCTCCCCCCTGCCCCTCCCGATACATTACATTTTATTATTCCTTTTTCTCACTTGTATTTTCAGTCTTCCCCCTCTATTGGCATTTTCCTTTTAGTATTTAATATGATAAACTCTCATCATTTAAAAAAAAAATTCCCTCAAAACCAAATCTCCTTCCTGCTACTACCTACTTTCTCCTCTTCAAAAAATGGAGTGGTTGAAAGAGTTCTCTATGCTTGCTTTCCATAATTTCTTTCCTTCTACTCATTCCCTAGTCTATGCAACCTGGTTTTCTTCCCCATGAAATGATTCTTATCAACGTCACCAGCTTCCATAGTGTCAAGTGCAGTGGACCCTTTTTAGACTATCTTATATCAGTCAGAGAGAACATTTGCCACTCTTGAATAATTCATTGCTTTTGAAACACTTCTTTCCTTGGTATCCATGACATTGATCTCTTGCATTTCTTCTAGCTTCTCTGCTCCTTCTCAGTCTTCATTATGAATCTACCCTTAACAGCCATGCAGATGGGGCAAAAGTACTAATGAAGGCCTCCATTCATATGCCTAAATGTTTTAATATTTTAAATTAAGCTGAAAAATTATTTTTTTTAAGTTTATTTATTTTGAGGGAGGGAGGAGAAGGGACAGAGAGAAAGAGAGAGAGAATCCCAAGCAGGCTCCGTGCTGACAGCGCAGAGCCTGATGCAGGGCTTGAAATCACAAACCACAAGATCATGACCTGAGCTGAAACCAAGAGTCAGATGTTTAACCACCTGAGAGACCCAGATGCCCCTAAGCTGAAAAACTATTGTTCTACCTTCCTAACTTGGAAGACTGAGTTCAAATAAATATAGAATGCTTTGATCCTTTAGAGTTCCACACCATACCTTGACAGCATGAGCAGAACCACTGCCTGACCTGGAGCCAGCCCTCTCTCTTAGACCCACTTCTGTTTCTTTCTAGTACCAAAAGGGGCCTCATGCATATGCATGTGGACACCTCAGCCTGCACATTCAGTTTCTTTTCACATTGCACCCCACACACAGCACATAAAGAGTAGTGTATTAGCGTCTCCTCAGGCCTAAGTGTGTGCATACCAGGAAGATAGACCATATGAAGAGGACTATGCTAACCCTTAGTGCAAACTCAGTGCCATTTGGGAAAGGAATTCTTCAGTCTTGGGTATCCAGGGTATGGTCTAGGGAGTAATCTCCAGACAGGCATATTCCTTTGGCTCTACACATTCCTCATTCCATGAGGAGCAAGGGACTCTGTAAACATGGGGCCCAGTGCAGGAATCCAACTTGCCTTGGTCTGTGGGCAGGCATAAAAATCTTGGTGTTCTCCCAGGTTCTATTTTTGACCTTCTCATCTTCATACTTTACCAATGCTTGGGTTATACCTTTTATTCTCTTGGCTTCAGAAGTTACTTTCTATCAACTGATGACTTATGTGTCTACATCTCAAGCCCATATCTCTCTTCTAAATTTTAGACTCTACTCAGCAGTTACTGGACCACGACTATTACTCATAGTTTTCCGAAATTGAATTCATCATCTTTTCTATCTGCTATCCACTAAGTTTCCCAGATAAGAAATGGGCTCCATGCTTAACTTCTTTCTCTTTTTCATTCTCTAAGTCTAGATAATCACCAAGCCCTAGAAACTATATTTTCTAAATTTCTCTCCATTTCATCGGGTTTTCTCCATTTCCACTACCACTATACTAATTCAGGCCACCATGATCTTTACAGCAATAACCTCCTAAACCATCTTTATAAATAAGTATCTAGTCAAGTCACTTTCCCATTTAACCCTATTAATCTGTATTGCTCTCAGCATGAAATTCAAATTCCTTAGCTGTTGAATGAGCCTTGTTATTATCTTCTCTTTCTCATCTATTTCCACTGTCAGCTATATACTGAAATTTAAGTAATCCCTTGAACAAGTCATACCCTCTTGCCTCTGAGCTTTCCTGCCAGCTGCTCCACCCCCACGTTCCTTTACTTGGCTAATATTTGTCATCACATTCTTATCTCTGATGCTACTTTCTTCAAGAAGCCTTCTTTTACTCCCTTAATATATATTCCTTTTATTTGACCTCATAGCACATATCACACTGTATTATAAATGATTCCTAAATCACTGTCACTCTCTCTAAACTGTAAGCTCTTTGAGAATATAGATTAGGTTTGTCTAGCTTAACTTTTTAAGTCTTAACATTGCAGTATCTTAAATTGGATGCCATGAGATCAGGTCTCATCATTTTTTTCTTCCATTTTCATTACTCCGATTATAACCCTAATCTCACTTTGGGGACCTCTTTTCAAACCTGAAATAATACTAGTGATCCAAAAGTGCTTTTCCAGAATGCAGTTCTGTAGATAAACATTTTTTTATCAACATTACAAATTAGTCATCCATCTATAACAACATACTAAACATTTATAAGAAGTCCACATATATTTTTAAGAAGCCTTTATCTGTAAGATTTACCTATGAAAGTAACCAGGCAATTAGTAGGAGACCACGTTGTTTTAGTGGCAGAATTTTAAAAAGATAAAATACACCGTCCAAAGCTGGAAACATTTAAAGGAGAAAAATTAAAATGACTTCTCCTGCTCTATGCACAAGGCTCTTTTACGGTTAATCTTTAGACACTGTGTTGAAGTAAAATACTGATTTGTTGAAGTAGATATTAAAGGGAAAACTACAAAAATACTTCAATCAAGATAAAGCATGGAAAACTAACAATGGGTGTACATATCAGCACCATTGCCCATATGTCTAAACAAGGAAGGGATGGTGTAAAAATGATGAATTCCCCATTTCAAGAAACAAAACAACAAATATATTATTTTCCAAGTTTGTAAATAAACTACTTGTGGAAATAACTCCTGTTTTTAAATAGTCCTAAATTCCATTCAGTTTATCAAACAATACAACTTTTAACAGTGTTTTAATGGTGTCATCTTTGAATTCTCTAGGGTGACAAATGTCGACTCTATAATTTTTTTTTTTTCTAATGTAGCAGTTAAATCAACAAAATTAACCGTATATAACAATGAAGTGACAGATGTTATAATCAGATCACTCTCGCTTTTATGCTCTTTGTGGCTTGGTCACTGATGTCTAAAATATGCAAAACAAGCATAGTCTCTGACTTATTTTCACCTGGTATTTCTGCTTTTGCCTACAGTTGCTGAGCTCTAGACAAGTGGAAATTCTAATTGAGAATGAAAATAGGATAACACACTCAATCATACCTTTCTGGCTAGATGCATTTTCACGATGGCATTAAAACAAGTGCAAATGGCTTGTGAAATTCTTATTACTAATCCTTTTTGCAGGCTGAGAGTATTTGAGTCTTAGCAGAATTAAAGAGCACAAATGCTTGATCTAAAGAATATCATATTATAGAAAATGGAGACAATTAACTTTGTACATTTATATTTTAATCCAGTCACTAATTTTGTTGTATTTTGTTTGTTTGTTTTTTTACTTTTCTTGCCCTCCCCCTTTCAGGGGAAAAGCTCATGCGATTCAGCTACCCAGACATTCACTTTGATATGAACTTAACATATGAGAAAGAGGCTGAGCTAATGCAGTCTCATATGATGGACCAAGCCATCAACAATGCAATCACCTACCTTGGAGCTGAGGCCCTTCACCCACTGATGCAGCACCCGCCAAGCACAATCGCTGAGGTGGCCCCGGTTATAAGTTCAGCTTATTCTCAGGTCTATCATCCAAATAGGATAGAAAGACCCATTAGCAGGGAAACCTCCGATAGTCATGAAAACAACATGGATGGTCCTCTCTCTCTCATCAGACCAAAGAGTCGACCCCAGGAAAGAGAGGCCTCTCCCAGCAATAGCTGCCTGGATTCTACAGACTCAGAAAGCAGCCATGATGACCACCAGTCCTACCAAGGAAACCCTGCCTTAAATCCCAAGAGGAAACAAAGCCCAGCTTACATGAAGGAGGATGTCAAGGCTTTGGATACCACCAAGGCTCCTAAGGGCTCTCTGAAGGACATCTACAAGGTCTTCAATGGAGAAGGAGAACAGATTAGGGCCTTCAAGTGTGAGCACTGCCGAGTCCTTTTCCTAGACCATGTCATGTACACCATTCATATGGGTTGCCATGGCTACCGGGACCCACTGGAATGCAACATCTGTGGCTACAGAAGCCAGGACCGTTACGAGTTTTCATCACACATTGTTCGAGGGGAGCACACATTCCACTAGGCCTTTTCATTCCAAAGGGGACCCCTATGAAGTAACAAACTGCACATGAAGAAATACTGCACTTACAATCCCACCTTCCCTCAGATGTCGACATACCTTTTATTTTTGTTTGTTTAATATTATTACTGTCATTAATTCTTATTTTGTGGATGCAGTGTCATTTACTCTGCCTAATTACAATAAGGAAGAAACAGAAGAGAGAAGGGACAGGGGATATTGTTCTTGGTAACGTGGGAATTTAAGAGCGGTTCATTTCTGCCATGCATAAATATAAGGTATATCATGCTTTGGAAAAAAAATCACTTGATTCATATAGGTTCACCTAAGAGATTCTAATTTGCCACTGATGTTCAGGATTATGATTGAAGGCAAGGAAGTTTGGAGTTTTCTGGGTAGAACTTCCACAGTTTAAAGTGGTATAAGTAATTTTACTCTTCAAAGAAGAAACTGTTTCAAAATGTAAACTTTTTTTTTCCTCTAGAGATCATGGAACACAAACACATGTGTTAATTTCAGTGATAATCCTTGGATGAGTTGTTGTGGGTTCTATGTTTACTTCCCCAATGGAATTTATAATACGGTATGTTATACACTGTACCATATAGCAAAACTTGTAAACTACAGGTAGTTGAGGACACCTACAATACATCTGAGGTCCTGTGATCTTATTTTTCTAAACTTAAGCACTGTTTTCCATAGTTTTGATGACTGGTATTTTATAGACACCCTGGCAGCCTTACTTTTAACACCTTTAATGAGTAGTATTTTTATCTAGTTTTAAGAATAACATATGGTCTAAGAGTGGCTAAGAGGCAGTCAGTAGTTTCCAGAAAGGACCTCTGCTTTTCATAAATTTGTTTTGGAAGTCTTCTTTTAAAGTTGTAATGTGATGGCGGCATAGTGTACATAATTGTTTCTAAAAGTATGCTTACGATTGTCACTTTATCAGCATTTAATCAGTGTTAACCAGTCAGCAGAAACATATAATTAGGCTAACCGTAGGAGTAAAAAAACTACTCAGAAATCCCTTTTCTGGTATTTCTCTTTTCCCACTGATTTTTTCAAGCTGTGACCACCCAGTGTTCTATCCATAGTCCATCATCCTTTACTACTTGAGTAGAAGATCATGAAACTCTTTGCTATAGGTTTTTGCTCTCAAACTCTCGGAGCAATTACTAATTCGACCTGAATATGGTAACTTGAACCCCATAAGGTTATGGAACTAGGGCTATTTATTCTAGTATTTCTTGAATAATAACATTTACCACTTTTGGTGCAAGGAAAAGGGAACTTCTTTGTAACCTGCACATTAGACCACAGATAAAAAAAAACAGCTTATTTTTTACACTTTTTGGGGTCTAGAATGTAACCTAACCTCCAAGCAAAAGTCACCATGTCCTGCACAGTTTTCCATCTCAAAAACATTCAACTACTTATAAGTCCTTGTCAGAAATGAATCTCAGTACCTTAGTAAAAAACAAAACAAAACAAAACAAAAAAACTCTTAATCCATACATATGTTATCATTTTTCATGTGCAAATTTTTTATTTCATTTATAAAAAGGTGCTCTGTTTTTTTATGTGCAGTCCAACAGCATTAGAGGGAAGGGAAAAATGAGATCAATTCAAGTCATTTTGGGGGGACATACCTGGATACAGAAATTGCTGCTTGTGTTGAGGGAGGACAGGCCTGACCATGGCTGGATTATCTGATAGCCATTTATGAGTACTGATTCTGTTAAGCAGTAACTGATAACTGCTCTTAAAAAAATCATTAAATAGGAGGCTGAAACTATGTTTTTAATGCAGAATGATGTGAGAACTAGCAAAATTAGAGACTTAAGGACAGAGAAGCACATCCGGCCCCAATACTGCTCTTGACTCATCTTCTCATTTATCATCTGCTTATTTAAACAGCTTCTGAGCACTAACACAGCTAGAGCTGGGCAAAGATGATTTTAACTCAGCTCTCCTTTACTCGTTCCTCTTATAATTATTTTTGGAGAAATGTCCAAACTAGTCCTTTAAATCTAAGAGAATGCACCAAAACAGAGACATGAAACGTTTTAAATAGAATACTGTTTTTTTTTTTTTTTCCCCTCCTGCATGCTTTGGTACATTGTGAACACAGTTTATTCAAAGGTAAAGTATGCTTTTGAGACTTCCTTACCTCCCCCTACACTAACCACTCAAAAAATTGGAATTTCATATTTTTTTTCCCTTTTGGAGGAAGGTAAATAATGTAAGGTTACTGATTTTGTGTTTTACTGCAATTTAAGGAAATGTGGATGGCAGTGTGTTCATAACTTTGGCTGTGTATGGATTTCTGCTGGCATCATCTATGAATTTTCTTCCTGTTCACTATTTGTTTTTTTCAGTGTATGAACAATCATGTGTCTACCTACCCTGGGATGAAGCTGAATTTTAGGTGGACCTAAAGAGTTGTGTAGTACCCCCATGAAGACAGTACTCCTTTTCTGATTTCATCTATTTGAGAATCTACTTTATCAAAGGGACAATATTTGTGAGAGTGTATTTGCTACAAGTGTATACTTGTACTTTCTTAGCTACATGATATGAGGAACAGAAAGAGATAAAGATGGCTCAGGGTGTGGCAGGGACAAATGAGGACGAGGTCAATTCAAATGTTCAGGTTAGAATTTTTGTGGGCATGGTGCTTTCTGGGAGACTCTAAATGGCTATATTTGCATGCTTCCTTCTTCACAAAAGGAAATATGCAAGTTGGTAGGGCCTAAAAATAAATATGAGGCTCAGACACCAAATAAATCAAATTTTACATAACAGTTATATGCCCAGTTTATTTAGGTGAGATTTCACATTAGAGTACTGGAGGGGCATAAAAATGGGTTAGCCTCTTTCTTCTGGTTTGGCAAAAATTCAGAAATTCATCACATTGCTTCGCCCTGATTTTGCCCAGAAATTTACCTCCAGCTCCTGTTGGAGGTAAATTAGCTGCCTCTCTCTAATAGTGGTCAATCACTTTTAAAAAGCAATTCTAGCCTGGCTTTTTAGAATGGCGAAGATGACCAATAAGCAGATTGGAAGAGATTTCGAGTCGTTAAAACATTCCGTTGAGAATTTTCTGGAGGGACAGAACGCGAGAGACCAGGATTTAGATTTGGCTACAAAGTAGAAAATGGTTTTCCTCCATGCATACAAGCAATTGTACGTGTGTGTCAGTGCGTGCATGTGTGCGTACGGACATACACACTCCTTTGACGAAAAGTCATGAAAAGAAGCAATTAGAGTCACCACATGTCTTGCAAGAGCACTTAAAGAGTTAAAATTAGAGTTCATACCTGAGAAATTTAGTAAACTTACTTTACCAGATTGTATTAAGAAATATTAAAGAAGTTATTAGTATGTCTTTAGGACTAGTTCAACTATTAAACTAAAACCTTGGGCCTTTACAATCTACTTGCAGAATGAATCTAAACAAACAAGAAAAGGATTTTTAAGCTGATTTGGTATAACTTCCAAAACGAAGGAAACAAAAATAACTTTTGAATAGGAAGATACAAAAAAAATGATTAATGTTTACGTGTTGGCAAATGGAAAAAGACAATATTTTAGTGAGCTTGATGTTTTGGTATATAGTTACCATGTCTCAACTCTACACCTCACAAAACTATGAAGTCTTTATGATATGTTGACATCAGTGAAGGCATTTAGATGAAAATATATTTTAACTGATTTTCCAAATGTTATGTCATCCTATCCCCAAAATGATTCTGTAAAGTAGAAAAAGAACAGAAAAAGCTGCAAAAATACAAACAAAAAAACCCTGTATGCCCCTAGTTTCAAGAGAGAACTTAGATTATAAGAGGTATTGACTACATTTTTTTTTTTTTTACTTTGAAATGTTCATTGTACAAGAAGAGATACATTACATTTGTGGTCCTCTTTAGTTATATTTTATATATTATTTTTAGTAAGTACTATCTGTATAAGATTATCCAAAAAAATTCCCCAAATGCAAAAGAAAAGAGTAGGGGTGAAATTAAAATTTGTATATATGAGAGTTATCTCAGAAATGTTTTTAAACCTCCAGTTTCTGCAAAATAATTAAAATATACAGTAACTGGTATCTTAAGATCCTGAGTTTAATGTATTAAATACTTATAAAATTTCTTGATATTGGTGCCTTTTTAAAATGCATTGAGAGAGTGTTGGTTAGCTGTTGTAGCTCTACCAACACTTTTATTATGTATTTTTAAAAACCACTTAAATTTGAGTACTATATAATACATCTTCATGTTCTTAGGGCAAAACTGTTAGAGGAAGTTCCAATCAGAGAATTTCAGCTCATCTGTTTAAAGTAAAAGGAAACTTTGCAACCAGATTTTAATCTTATTAGTTTGATAGTATTTCTGAACACCATTACAAGATCATGTAGGTAAAATATGGCATAGAGGGAAATTTCAGCTGTGAACTGCATTATGGTATGTGGTTTTGTTTTGATTTTAAGGAAGAATCCGTTCTAGTATCACACAGGCTTTATTAGTGGAATTTTGGTCAATAAAATACAGTATTGTTTTGAAATTTCATTTATAGACTAGTGTTGTCCTAGTCTGAGAATCGGTCTCCTAATCTATTAATGTTTTATGGAATAATGTAAAGAAGCAGGTAATTAATTCTCCTTGAACAAAACAAAACTGAATAGTCATATCACATTGCTATTCTCCAAAGCATAATCTCAAATGGTTTCCTGCCATGATTGTGTATTACTTGCAATGGATGTGTTAGGATATGACAGCTTTTAAAAAATAAATAAATAAAAATGAGCTGCTTGTTATACAAAGCAAATGTCATATGACCAAGAAGCTGTGATATGCTAGTGTTTCTTTTTATCATAGTGTATTGCTAGGCCAAATAATGACACCTTGAATATTTTTATTACATTTATTGCAGTAACCTAAAGTTTTGGGATTTCCATAAGGTTTTTATGTAACATTATATTTCTAGCTTTTTAGTTTTCTCTTGCTGTACTGTAAGTTTGTGAATATTTTTCACATGCACTCTTAGAAATAAGTTCCTAATTCTGTTTATGGGATTTTTCTCCCATAACATTGCATTTGTATATTTTCTGTATAAATTTGTTGTGAATTAACCTTTACCCCATACAGAGAGTGGTACGTGAATGACTAGTTTTCTAAGATGTCCTTTTTATTGTGAATAAGATATAAAATTTAGAGGCCCTCTGCTAAGCCACATAAAACACAACATATAACTTCATAAAGGTACAGATAAGCCAGTTTGCAGTTAATTGGGCCCTTCAAATTACCTCAAGTGACACACAGTAAGAAAAGCTTCTCAGACGGGTGGAGGTCACTGAATCCCCTACTATGCACTTATCAGGATTCTACTTAATTTACTGGAAGTGGATTTTTGAAAAATGAATACACTGTAACAAGGGAAGGACTCTGGGTTTTGTTTTTTGTTGTATTATTTTGTGTCTTTTTGTTAAGTAGTTCAATTTCTGAAACTGTGATAAAACATTTTGGCTGTCAGGCACTCTCAGATTTTGAACATAAAATCACTTCCCCTTCTGTGTAACTAAGTTCTTTGTTACCTCTTCAATTTTGTTCTCCTCCCCCAACCACCCTTTTCTCCCCGTCCACATCCTTTCCATCACTGCCTCTTGGACATCTCTGCCTCTCTTTCCCCCACTAGTTTGAAGATTAGGTCAACTCTTACTTCCGATTCATTGGTCTCTTAAGTCTTAACTTTTTGTGTGTGATTTTTTGTTGGCTGTATAATTTGCTGACATATTTTTATACTCAAGTGTAGTTTTATATTAAAAAGAGAAGTGGTTGGATTAAAAATAGTAAGGTATATAACCATTGTGCTACTTTCACTTTCAAATATTGGGTACCTAAAATAGGACGCCAGAGATCATGTCATCATAATATGGTATGTTTGCCTTCCTTTTCTGTTGGGTTTTGTGTTCTGATTTGGTTTTCCTCCTAAAATGTATGAGAGATTAAATAATTTTTTTTTGCAAGAGTTTAGAAAGATGTTAAAAGTCTAAAGCAAAAAGTCTTAAAAATCTCCCAGTCGGGAGAAGATGCTTTAACATTACTATAATAATATTCCAGGTTTGGAGGGGGCTCTCCAGGCTTCATATTTGCTCTTAATACTTGGACCTTTTAGACCATGTGTTATAATTGCAATCTCCGAATGATTGCTTCTGCTATTTAGTTTAAAAGATATTTTTTCTTTTCTTTCTGTACAAGTGCAATACTTTCCTTGAAGTCTTAAAAACTATGGTTATTTTTTTTTAACTGATCTATTCTTTCTTTAGTTAATGGCAAAAAAGAAATCCTTGAAGATCATGGCATGTTAGTTTAAAGGACACAACAAGCAAAGAAAAAAACACCATATAATAAAAAGATTAGAGGATGTGGAAGCCACTGGTTTATTCTCATGTATCTTTATTTAGGCTAAATTTCCATTAAAATTAGTAATCTTTTGCCTGAGAAATGTGTCCTCAAGTTGAAAAAGTTGCAATTCTTAAAGACTGAATTTTCTTCTTAGGCCCTTGTCCAATGTTTTAAATTAAGAACCTAATATTTTTTATTTCATTTTCCTTCTTTTGGAAATGAACTTTAAAATAAAAGCAAAGCACTTAGCTCAATTTTAAACACCTATCACCTATTGAAGACAATTTTTAAGAAATATTTGGAGCACTGTTTTCATACAAATTTAATTAAGAAGTATTTTTCGTATCATACATATTTATATGTAGAATACTGGTTTTCTTTTTTTATACCTGTGTCCCTGTAGTAAAACTGCTGTAATGTAAATACATGTTTTGTTAAAAGATAACATTTCTTTGGCATTTCTTTTAAAGGCAGTTACTGCATTTGTACAGTATGTGTCTTGGCCATTTTAGATTTTTTTTCTTTAACAATACCAAAGGTAATTAGACTACTTTAAAAACTAATTGCTTGACAGTTTCTAGGATATTTTGAGTTTTAGAAGCAAAAGAAAAAAAAAATAGGTCAAACCAGTAAACCTCATTTTTTTTCAAACTAATAATTTGGGAAAATAAAAACTGTTTTGAAAAGAAATATATAAAAATATATATGTAAAATTAAAATTCCAGACTTGTATGTCAGGTTTGCTCAGTGTAATGTAGTTTTTTTAAAGTTCAAATACAATACCTCAGAAAATGAGGTTTACTATGGAAATACTGAAACAGTCTTTGCAGCTGTGTGACAAGTCAGCTTTGCTATATACCAATTTGGAGACCTCTGCTAAACAGTTTTATCACTGCAGACTAAAATGTGGGACTTGTATTTTGTTTTTAATGCACACACATACATGTTCTGTGCATGTATGTGGGTACTGTGTATACGTGTATGAGTGTTGTATATGCATGTGTGAGTGTGTGTCTGTATGTGTGTACAACTAAAGCTGCAGAAACTTTGTAATACTTTGTGAAAAGGATTATATTATAAAGGTTTGTACTGTCTGAGTGCACAGCTACTGGAATAAATTTAGGGAATCTCAGGAACAAGCATATAATTTGTCCAAGATTTATTTCTTCTCAGAAGTGTAAGTGCAGTTTTTAATTCTGTATATTATTTAATATTTTACCAATAAAATAAACTTCTGACATAAAGTGTTTGCTATAAAAACTTTCTGGTGAAAACTCTGTACACAAACATATCTTCCAAATACAGAAGATTAAACTGTTGAATACTATCAGGCTTATTTAAGTTATTGCTGTTGGGTCTATGTGTCACACTTCCTGACCCAGAGAGGGATACATTTGAGATCAGAAATTTCCATCTTTACTACGTTGTCCACCAGAGCAGGGAACAAAGTATTCCATGACTTGTTAATGATGGCATCTCTTTACTCCACAGTTTTCATATAGATCTCATTTTACCCTTAATCTAAGAGATTTGTATGTCAGAACCTGTCCTCTATAGAAGAACCCTGAGGGCAGAAAGTTGTGACTTGCTCTAAGGTACACAGTTAGTGATCCAACAAGTGGTCAACCATATTGGAATCTAGCATTCCATAGGAGTCAGACCAAGATTAAATAAGAATTAGGTCATAGACATTGTTCAATCACATTGGCAAAAATGTAGCTAGTTGTCTGTTCTGCTTTATGTTACACTATCACTATATGAATCATAAACTTCTCGGATTTTACAAACGCAGCTTATGTTTTACCATGAGAAGTTTGTTCTGTTACCGATGTCTTAGTGACCAGAAATGTAAAAGAGCACATATGACTGCAAACATTTTATTTACATTTAGCTGTTTGCTTATCCCCCAATTTCAAGCCTACTGTATGCTTATGACAATTTCAAGCCTACTGTAACATGTAAGATAGTTGTTAGAACTTTTCTTCACCAATAACTGTTTATAGATCTTCATGGCTATTGATCACATTTCCCAATAATTTCACATAGAATGAAAAGTAGAAATGAAATTTTCCTTCCTTGATGGTCTTTTCATTCAAAATACCTAATTTATAGGGAAAAGGGTAACAAAATAGCAAGGCAAAAAAAAAAAAAAAAGATGCACCTAACAAATAATTACTATTATTACATTTATGAAGAATTCCTTGAAAATCAACAAGAAATATTTATCAGATTCACCTGGCTTATAATACTGACAACAGCAAAATGAAAAAGACTTTAAAAAGATGCCATTTGTTTTTGATTTTTCTATTGCAGTAGGGTCTGAGAAATGATAAATAATTGAAATCTTGATATGACTTTTAGATATACCAATATGCTCAAGACAAAGGACCATCTTTAGGATGTGAGCAACTATACCTTTTGCTCTTAGGAGGTCTAAGATGCACCCATTAAACTTCCAGTAACATGTTTTATTAATAGCCCCACTAAAAGTTCCCATTATGATTTTAACTTTTCACTAGAAGTACCAATGAGGATAATATTGGGTGAAATTTAATTGTGCTGCTTTTCTTCCATTTGGCACAAAACTTGCTTCCCTAAAGTAGCCTAACAGGCAGATGGGATAAATTGACAAAGGAGATAAAGTATATATAATCCCATAGAAAAATGGGTAAATGTCAGGGTGGGGGGAGATCCTGGAAAATAAAAATAGTCTGAGAAAAAGAAAGATTAACCTTTTTTCTTCTCCTACTGATGTTCTATAATCCTAGAATGTCTTAGATCAGACCAACTGCTTCTAACCTGAAATTTTGTCAAGCACAGGCAAAGTCCCTCAAAATAGTAAAAGCAGATACTGCCCATATTGCTGTTGAGTTGTTTGTTCTAGAAACCCTTAAAAGAGCTGTATGAACCTGATCATCTGACTGACTGGAACATATGCAAAGAAACAAGATTTTTGAGTGCTTCAGGAAGAACCAAAGATGTAAAGGAAGTACAGTAAGGGTGTTGATTGGACTCTACTGGACCTTAGGTAAGCCTATTACTGACAAGGCAGTAATCACTTGTCATTTTATCTCAGTTGATGAAGAGTGGACTCAGAGTCCCTGTCTCCATTGGGAGTGCTTCATGAAATCCCTTGATGAGGAAGCAGGAGAATATAACTAAGAGGACATGGGAATACAGTCCCTGTTATATCCATGCCCTGGGCCCACCACGTACTGCTTCAGGTTTGGTGGATATAAAAGCTTAAAAGACTGGCCAACACAGCTTTTATAAATGACGGAGCTTCCAACTCTTAAAATCTCCCATTCAAAATTACAGATGGGGGACCTAGGGCATTTGGCTTTTAGAGCAGTAAACATGGATGTACATCTCGGAAATGGATTCTCCCAGGCCAGGCAGTGAGTGTCCTTTTTTTTTTACCTATTTGTTTTCCCTTAATTTCCTGGTGTTTCCACACATCCCCCTCCCCCATGTCATGTAATTCATCTACATTTCTTTCTAGCTCCTTTCCCACACTTGTCCTCATCTGTGTCTATATCAACTTTTTTGTCATTCCCCTCTTCTCTGTATGACCTGCTGCACCATTTGCTATGTGTTCTTCATCCTGTCACAATTCTGATTAATCTGAAATATAGTCTCTTTCAATACAAGTAATTTAATGCAAACAGAATATATAGGAGTTTAAATTATGACCTTTTCCACAAGTACTTTGCAAATTAGCACAATTGTTACGGGCTTTATCTAATTCACTCTCAATATTCTCATGGCAGTGTAGAGTATTTGATACTTCATGTTACTGATAGGAAACAAGTTCAGATCAGTTGTGATTTTGTTCATAAACACCCCAAGTAAGTGAAAAAACTAAAACTAGACTTTAATTCCAGATATACTTAGCCTAGCATTTTATTTTCTAAAGAAGTTTAGTCAGCATTTGATTGGTAAGCCCCATTAACAAAGGAGAATAGCAAGTCTATAGTAGGAATGTTTGTGCCCCCCTCAAAATTTATATGTTGAAATCTTAATGCCAATTTGATATTAGGAGGTCAGGCCTTTAGCTGGTGACTAGGTTATAAGGGTGGAGCCCTCATTAATGAGATGAATGTTCTTTTAAATGAGACCCACAGAGCTCCCTAGTTCCTTCCACCATGTGGGGACACAGAAAGAAGCCACCAGCTATGACCTGGGAAGAGGGCCTTCACCAGAATATGTCCTTGCTGGCACCTTGATCTTGGACTTCCAGCCTCCAGAACTGTGAGAAATAAATCTCTTATCTTTAAGCTACCACGTCTGTGGCATTTTGTTACGGCAGCCTGAAGGGACTAAGACAGCAAATATTACCAAGTAGGGAACAACAAAAATATTCTTTTAGCAGACATACCTTATAAGTAACATTTTGTTCATTCTAATTTTTAAACAGAATGATCCCAAATGAATTCAAAGAATCAGTAAGGCTGAGAAATACAGCATTAAGTAGAAGGGCACCAATAACCTGGAATTAAAATTTTTCTGCAGGGGTGCCTGGGTGGCTCAGTCGGTTGAGCACCTGACTTCGGCTCAGGTCGTGATCTCATCAGTTGATGAGTTCGAGCCCCGCGTCAGGCTCTGTGCTAACAGCTCAGAGCCTGGAGCCTGCTTCAGATTCTATGTCTCCCTCTCTCTCTGCCCCTCCCCTCCTCATGCTCTGTCTTTCTCTGTCTCAAAAATAAATAAACATTTTTAAAAAATAGTGGCAGTAATTTAAAAAAATTTTTCTGCAGGAAGTTTAAAAGTGGATAAATTAGGAGCACCTGGGTGGCTCAGTGGGTTGAGCATCCAACTTCGGCTCAGGTCATGATCTCACAGTTCATGCGTTTGAACCCCACATCGGGCTCTGTGCTGACAGCTCAGAGCCTAGAGCCTGCTCTGGAATCTTTGACTCCTCTCTCTCTGACCCTCCCCCGCTCATGCTTTGTTTCTGTCTCTCAAAAAATAAATGTTAAAAATTTTTTTAATGCATAAATTATCCTAAATTGGTTTCCTAAAGACTCTTTTACTTAAGTGTGGGCTTTTAGTTATTTACCAAGTATCCTTCATAACTGATGGAATTCTTTACCCATTTCTAAAACTATCTGTACCCTCATACAAAATATTCATTTTCTTTCCTTATTGCAGAATGTAATTTCCTATATTTACACTTTGTTTTCTAATGTCTTCCTATGTAAAAACCTTGAATAATTCATCAAGAGTAATATGAAGTTATCAATACTAGAAGCTCTGGCCATGATATACCAAGGGTTTGCAATGCTATCACTCTATTATATCCTCCAAAGTCAGTGAGCTGCCTGGATATTACGCTTATTCTGTGTAGTGTTAAAACCTATCTACTAACTTACTTTTTTACTGTTAATTCTATAGCATACGGGCATTTCCAAGATTCCCTCCCAGTCTCAACCCTATCTATTGTAAAGTGAGTGATATATTTATAATAAAATCCTACCTCATGTTGTCTGCCCTCAGGAATGAGACATGTACAGCCATTTGGAATTTCTTGGCTTTGACCTGACAAGTTTCTCCAGTCTTCAGCGATGGTTGCTGTACCATCATGTTCTCCTTCTCTTACTTCTACAATGTAAGTAAGTAACCTGATATTTTGGCCTTCCAACAGTCTATCCCTTGTCCCCCCAGCCCATCCCACCTCTCTTCACTGTTTTATTTATTTATTTCCATCAGATTGTAACATGAATATATATTAGTATCATTTGATAACACTCAAGGGAAAAATAAAAACTGGGACAGCAAATGACTCATGATTTTCCAAACTCTTAGCCAAACTACTTTGTAGTCATTCTAACAAATGGTACTTCGGCTAAACCATAACACTAATATATTGTCAAACCTAAAAGTATAAGCCCAGAGTCTTCTGCTTTCTTATTTAATGTTTCGACAAATCTGATTATAGCTAAGAATGTGATCGCTTGATCACATAATGAGCATGAGAAAAACTGCCTCAAGCATGGGTAAAGGGAGAATAGCACTTTATTTGCAAGATCTCAAGTACCTTCGTTGGGTCTTTGAGATATGACGTGAGTTGTTGCCTAATTCTTATGAAATAAAGGTGAGCGAGCGCTATGATGTTATATCTCCTTTGTTTTTAATAGAATCTTTTAAAGTGGACACATCTCTCTTTATAATATGCTGAAAAACATTCTCTGCCTTAATTATAAAAAAGTGGCCTTTAAAAAAATTATCTTCAGAGACCATTTTCAATATGGTATCTCTAAGCTTTAATAAAATGTTCATTTGTGCTATTGTATTTTGAATTCTTAGAGTAATTTATCTTGGTTCATAGTTTCACTTTAACAGTGAAGAGTTTGTGTTAGTTACTACAGTTGGTTAGCTAGTACATTAGTTACTACAGTTACTAGTTATGTTATACTCCTGTATCTGACTCAGAAAACATGGCAAAATTATCCTCAATAGAAAGAAAGAAAAGAAAAGAAAAGAAAAGAAAAGAAAAGAAAAGAGAAACAAGCCTCCAGAAATGACCAAGATAATGAAGAATATGTGTTTTCTGTTATGATCATGTGGCTCATATTAATATCAGTAGGCCCTGCCAACTACATTTCTAATGTGTGTATAACTCATCTACGATTATTAGTCACCACATAGAAGTTTATAAGTAGCTTTGGGCAATTGCTGGTGTCCCATGGTAACCCAGCCCATCCAAGCATCATGTATCAGTAATGGCAATCTATCAGCCTGCTATTGGACAATTGTCACCTTTAATAATATACCAGGACAGCGTGAACATACAACCAGTATAATTTATTCGCTTGTTACATTTCAAATGTGTAGATACTCTGGTTTCTGTTTCTCTGCTATTTGTTCTTTAGTTCTCTGGAGGCTGAATTATAAATAATCCTTGTATTTCTCAGAAGCAAAGACTGTTTCCCACTTTTCTTATTTTTAAGTAAGACTTATTTTCACTCTTTTGAGACTGCGTAAATTACAAATGCAGTCGTCTAGGAAAAGAAAAGAGCTTTAGCTTCTTAATTTGTTTTGGTCTATGAGATCTGAATTTATCCCATTTGTCCAGCTATTATGGCATAACTCCATAATAAAACCAATTTGGAGAAACAAGGACAGCTACAGTGTTGACCATCTGAATGACAGTAAGAGTGAATGGCTTATCCCACCCCATTTATCACTATGTACAAAAGCAAGCCTGACTTATATGGAGTAACACTTAATTCATGATACAACAAGGCCTTTTGATATTTTACTGTAAGTAAAGGAAGCTTATGTTTTTATTTAAGTGTGAAAAATATTCTGGATTATTTTATTGAGTAATATTAAGAGCATTTAGAAAACAAAGAATGTACACATTTTTAAACTTATATTTAAACCTGATTCTGTCAAGGTGAAAGAAACAAATTGTTATCATTTAAAGATGGAAAGTTTTTAGTTGTTTTTGAGGACCCTGAAGAAATTCCTAAATTACTAATTTTAGTAATTGGTACTAAAAGAACAAGCTTGGAGCAACATGGTCACATTTTTATTCTAGGATTCTGGCCCAGTGAACATTATTTATTCTGGGATTCTTGGCAACGTCATTTTGTGTCCTTAGAGTTTAGGGAAATGTCTACAGAATTAGCCTATAGGATGAGACTTTAAGAGGATAGAATATGCAGATGATTTAGTTTTATGGAAAGTTTGAGACCATAAGCTCTCTCCCTTTCCTTTCTGTGCTATCACTTTCTTTCTGTGTGACTGCTTCCTGTTACAGTATTCACTGGTAAAATCATCGATAAGGGATTAGAATGCCTACTGCATGCTGCCATGTTGCTATAGGGAGTTCATTTATTCAGTATTTCTAATGTGCCAGACTGGGTGTTTAGGACATACTATTAAATAAAACACAGTCCCTATATTCAAGTAAATTACAGTGAGAAAGGAAACATTAGGAGTAAAACATGATAGTTATTAATAAAAATCTAAAAGTAAAATTCTATGGGGACAAATGGAAGAAGAACCTAATTTATCCCTGGAGTGAGAAAATGCATCCTGATAGAAGTGACATCTAAGCCGAGTCCAAAAGGATAAATGGAAGTAAAATTGAAGATGACAGAAGTGTGAGAAGGGAAAATGGAACATGTGTTCTAAGCAGAAGGGAGACATCTACCAAGTCCTAGAAGGGAAAGTAGAGAGAGAGGCAGACAGACACGAGGGAAAAGTGAAAAGAGAGTCAGAGACAATGAAAGAAAGAAAATAAATATGACTGGTTACCTTTAGGGGATTGCATATTTGATATGGCTAGAGCATAGGATAAGAAGAGGAATATAGCAAGAGATAAAACTGGAGATAAGTAAAGTCAGGTATTAGGGCTTTGTTTTTCTAACTCAAGGAATTTTATTTTTATACCAAGGGAAATAAGAACCAATAAAGATTCTATTGGGGTGTGACATAATTAGATCTACAAAATTGCTTGGGTTTCAATAGGAGATTAGATTGGACGGATGCCAGACTGGAAGTAGAAGCTGCTGCAGTAAATTCTGGAAACAGATAATGGTGGCTTATGCTATGGGAATGGTCTGAAAATGAAGAGATGTGGTCAGATTCCAAAGATATATAAGAGGTAGAATATGTTAGACTGGTCATTGATTGTATGCACATAGTGAGGAAGAGGGACAAATTAAGGCTAATACTCTAGTTTCTGAGTTGGCAAAGCAGGTGCTTGGTGGTGCCATTTACTGACATCAAAATCATGGAGGGAGAAACAGATTTGAGGGGTAGAAAGAGGAGAAACATATCAAACAGGTTAAGTGTGAAATGCTAGTATGATACCCGAATGGAGAAGTCTGATAGGAAATTAAAGATACTGGGTTAATACCAGGAAAGAGATCTGAGCCTAAGTTTTATAAACTCCACTTGAATTTCATATAGTGTGTATTTATACACCATATGGTCACTGAAGCCACAGAGTAGATGAGATCATCTAGGGACAGAGAACAGTAAGAAAGCAAACGTTAAAGTCAAACTCAAGGGGTTAAAATGTAAAGTATAAAAGAGTTCTATCAGTAAATGTGTACAACAGTAGAAGGAATGAAACTTATATAAAAAGGACTATAAAGCAAAGATGTCACCAGGGGTTAAGACAGAGGTACAAATGGCCTGGGACTCATAGTGGAAGGTTTAGAAGCCAAGAATAGACTCCTAGAAAAAGTGGTATTTAAGAAATATTTGGAAAATTTTGTTGAAAAGTTTTCAGGAAGATAAAATGTTAGGTTGAAATTACGTTACAGAGGACTTTTAAGGGAAATGTATCTCAATTTTCACTTCCTCTGAATTTGAACATGTCTAAGAAAGAGAAACAAAGAGCAGAACCAGAGATCCTAAACCTGCACAAATGTAGGGCACTGCTTGGCCCGAGTGGGAGTCCCCATACACCTCAGCTGTGGAGGCTGGAACGGGACAGGGAGATGGGGGAAGTCTGGTCATGTGTCTTCCCTCATGAACATTTGAGTAGTTTGTTTTTCTTTGTTATCTATGTGGTGGACTAATATCTAAGATTATTATTTTAAGATCTGTGGCATATATAAATATTTTAAAAAGTAGGTATATGTTTATACTTATTTCAATGTGCTATGTATTATTATCTTATTTTGACATAGAGGTTATTGGAGCTCATCCCAGTTTGGAGAGACAGAAACTGAGACCCTCATCCTGAGGCCTTTGGTGACTATACTTATAGAAGCCTCTTTTCTTGACAACTATTTAATCACATACTGGGGACTAGGGTTTCATCACAGTCAAATGATGTTCAAGGTCGTAATTAAGAGGCAGGGTATACAGTTGTAGAGCAGCCCTATATCCAGACAAAGCTTTTAGACAATTTCTTTTCCTTACACAGGCTTCTCTAGGACCACTTTTTAACCATAGATCAGGTAACCTGCATAGTTTATAGTAAAATTAAGTTTTCCCATTTATTATCACATGGATCTTCAGTTGCCCACACAGATATAAATTAACTGCGTACATAAATATATGATGCCCATGTAAATCTTTATTATTTTCACAGGCTACATAAGAATATTTGACAAATATAGGACACAGAAAGAATTTCAAATTATAAGTTGATCATTTAAAATCTGTAATCCTAAGAGAGAGCATCTTCTATATATCTTATAATAAAAGGTGTCAAAATATTTTAAATATGTATATATTGTAAGAATTAGTAAACATTTATTATAAATGACAACAATTTTACCTGAGATACAAAGATTATGAAAGGACTTCTAAGTAAAATTAAACCCACTCCTGAGTGTGATTATCATTATCTGTAGTAGTGCTATGCAATAGATATGTAATATGTGCTACAAATATAAGCTATGTATGTAATTTAAAGTTTTTCTCTTAGCCACATTTAAAAAATTAAAGTGAAATGAATTTTAATAGATTTTATTTAATCTAGTACATTTAAAATATTATCATTTGAACATGTAAACATATGAAAACTTAATGACATGTCTTACCTTCTTTGTTTTTCATAAAGTCTTAGAGATCCAGTTCGTACTTTACATTTACAGTGCATCTCAGTTTGGACTAGCCACATATCCAAGGTCTCAATAGCAAATCTATGATCTATCCTAACAATTAAACTCTATACATATTCCTGTGTTATAATAATGTCCACAGCTACCTTTTAGTAAGTTCTTATGTAGCAGTTGCTGTGCTGATCTTGGTGCTTTTATTTCATTTTCAGAACAATCATATGATGTAGATGCCATTGTCAACCCTATTTTGTAGTTAGAGTAACATCAGACTTAAAAGGACTTAATGGCTTACCTAAATCTGTGTAGTCAACAAATGATGGGCCAGGGACTTAAACATGAAGATAAACAAAGTATACCAAAATGATATTTATATTTTATGTTTTTGGATCATTCTGTATTTTTAATTTTTAGTGAAGATAGCCAATTTAATTTTAGGGGAAGAAAATTCATGGTAAAGTGATTGAAGTAAATTGGTAGTTGGAAAAGTAAGAGACCACTGACCCATCTTGCTGTAGGTGAAGAGAATTTATAAGTAGCCAAGAAAAATAAGAGATGATTATATATAGAGAGAATGATATTGAAGAAGGTGACCACAAGGAGGTACATCTTTGCCAAAAAAGCTAAAAATGAGGAGAGGTAGGAAAGATAGTAGTATATCCTAGACATGTTTTAAACAGATGATATGGAAGATAGTTCATCTGTGGTATAACACACAAAAAGTTGAACTTCTACTTTATTAAGTATGCTGAAAGAAAATAAGTTACAGAAATGTTAAAAAAAAAACTGGAGAATTGATTTTAGATCGGAACTTTCTAAAACATGAAGTTACTAGTTTGAGAACAAAGAGATTTGGCACAAGGTATGTTGTCTTAAGAACTAAGAGGAGTACTAGGAAAGTCTGATCTGGATAAAATCAAAGATGAACTCAAAGGTCAGTGCTACAGAGTTGGAGGTCCTGGAGAAATCATTAATAAAAAGATTCTACAGATTCTCTACCACTCACTATTGCAATAGCTTCTCACACTACCCACCATTGGGATTTGCCTGTTTTTTGTTTTTGTCAATTCCTTCAATATCACTGGCCTTGCAGTCTGCAGATTAAATACCTTTTTCCAAACACTAAGCTCTATTTTTCTCTACCATTCAAGATACTACTTCAAATCAATCTACTCCAGGAAGCCTTCCCAAACCACACATGGGAAATACAGTATCCTCCATGGAGGGAAACAATGGCATGGATAATTTATACAAATGTCTCATTCCATGGGTTAAGTAATGCCATACGGTAAATCTATATCCTTGAGTCTGACTTGCTTTATGCAATCTCTTTCCCACCTCAACCTCCACATTCCTCTAATTCAAACCACATACTTTTCCTTATTGCTCAGGTTTGTACCCTTTTTCCTAAGCATTCTTCATCTGCCCTTCCTCCTTGACGTTTACCTATGAGTCTAATAAAAAAAAAAAAACAGAGAGAATATTAATATTCACAAATAGCTGGCAGGTGAGAAGGATTGATTTGGGCCAGGAAATGCTTTACTTCCATTCCTAGAAGAGGTTTTATTGTACTGATTGAAGGACATATAATAGTGTTAAAAGAACATGAGCTTTGGGATCCACAGGTAAAGGAGACCTCAAGATTCATTTGTTTTGTATTATGACTTATAATGTTCAATTTTTATGGCCTCAGTTTCTTCACCTAAAGTGATGACAAGAATACCTACATGGCAGAACTATTTATTCTTTTAATTAATGCTCTTGAATAAATAGCATGTACCATTCATATATTAAACACAAGTTATAAAAATAACATTTTTCTGCTGTCAGGAGATATGTCACAGATTAAAGAGAAACAGAAACAAAATCAAATGTTAGTAAGAGTATATTTAAGTGGTATATTGGGAGTAAGTGTAGAGTACAGTAGGGCAGAAAAAAAAGTTACACATTGTACTTTGGAGGATGGAAAGGTCAGGAAAGTCAGCATAAATTAAGAAATTGGCACTTGAGCTATAGTGGAGAAAGGACAGGCTAGAAGAGGTATGTATTCCACGTGTTTGTTAATATCTTCATTTCTTCAGCAAATATTTGTGTCTAGCACATGGTGGTAGGTGTAGTGGTAGATAAAAAGAGAGATGGTCCCTTTCTAAGACATGCATGCTTCTCCTGACCTCACAGTGCCTAAGTCAATGTGGAAAAGAGACAACTATGATAACAAAGCACTCTTAACAGACCCTCACTTAACTGATTTGGCAAATTAACTAATATTTTCAATTGCCTTTGCTAAGCAAACCGATTAATATTCAGGACTCAGTGAAAGCTCACAGGCAGTTGGCTATGCTCCAGTAAGCCTACACACTTCTCTCATTGGTTGAGTTGCATCCTTGCCAAGAATTAGTTGTGTTTGTGCCCAAACTATTTATGACAGTTAACTTATTATTGTAACCACATAATATAATTAAACACTGCTTACATAATTCAGTGAGATAGAGTGTAAAATGAAAGAGTTGTTCCTTTCAAAATTAAGTTGAATATTTTGGAAAGACTCAGTAAAGAAGAATCAGTAAAAACTTTTCTATCAAAAGTAGATATAGGATTGGGGCACCTTAGTAGCTCAAGTCAGTTTAGCATCCAACTTTGGCTTACGTCATGATCTCACCATTCCCAAGTTCGAGCTCCGCTGTGCTGACAGCTCAGAGCCTACCTAGAACCTGTTTCGAATCTGTGTCTCCCTCTCTGTCTGTCCCTCCCCCACTCACACTCAATCTCTCTCTCTCAAAAATAAACATTTAAAACAAACAAACACACACAACTAGGTATAGGATAGACTACCACGAAAATCTCAGAAGAAAGTCTTAATAATCCAGAGAATTCTACATTCAGGTTGGCTGGCAAACATCTAAGTTTTCATTTCACCTGAAGTTATAACTCCACTTTAAATACAATAAAACTTGGGGCTCCTGGGTGGCTCAGTCAGTTAAGCATCCGACTTCGGCTCAGGTTATGATCTCGAGGTTTGTGAGTTCGAGCTCTGTGTCAGGCTCTGTGCTGACAGCTCGGAGACTGGAGCCTGCTTCGGATTCTGTGTCTCCTTCTCTCTCCGCCCCTTCCCCACTTATGCTATCAAAAATAAATAAATGTAAAAAAAAATTAATAAAATAAAACTAGAACTTACACATGGTAAAGAAAGACAAAGAACTTCCAGTCAATGGACCCATCTCCAAATTAAAAGCCATAGCCCTACATCAAAAAAAAAATCCAAAAACAAACAAACAAAACCCAAAACTGGTGAGCAATGGTGCATTTAAATGTATTAGGCTAAAATAAATGTTTAATATATGTAGATAACATTTTTATAGCTCTCCAATTAGAATCTAATTATTGACAGTCATACAGGATGAGAGCTTCCAGTAAAGAAATGTGATGCATGATATGGAAAGTACTGGGAACTTAGAAATCTACAGTGGGGAGACAGACATTATCAATCCTAGAGGATAGGAACTCTAAAGTAGGAATAAACCAGGCAAAGGAAGGGAGTAGGGAGAGGAGAGCATCTCATGCAGGCAAAACAGAGACAAAAACAAATAGGAGGACCTAAAAAAAGTGCAGTGTAGCTTATGGACCCCATAAGCATGAGAGTGGAGTTGGAAAGTAGTCTGGGCTGGTAGGCAGGACCAGATCCAGGTCTTGGAAAGCCTTATCAGTCTTATTAAATCTTTGTATCTAGAATTAAATAGGGGGATATATTATCAGATTTGCATTGAGGTAAAAGAACCAGTTGAGTGTGGAGAACGGGTTGGTGAGGAACTAAGTTGGATGAAGGAGATAAGTTAATCTAAGTAAGAGACAATGGCAGCCTGCATTAAGGTAGTAGCTATGAATCTGGAGATATGTGGCAGATTTTAGAGACATTTGTGAGGCATAAGCAATAAAAAATGTAACTGGTTGAAATAGAGGGGTCAAAAAAGAATGGGAGAGGTTAAGTATATATTATCATAGATTTCTGGCTTAAGAGATTGGGTAAATGGGTGGTGCCATTTACAGAAGTATGCAGCTTTAATGAGAAAAGTTTTGTTGAGGGAGGTGGGGGGGATGATGAAGAGCCTTCTAGAAACACTGTGCTTATTATGTCACTTATAAGACCACCAGGTGGTCTTATATACATCTGTATACAAATAGTATTTGGAACCAGAGCAGAGATAATCTCCCAAAGATGGTTAATAGAATATAAAGAACAGAAGGACAAAGAGAAAACTGCATAGGGAAGAGTCCTGGAGGCAGAATATTAAAGTATGGGCAGGAAAATTTTTAAAAAGCCAAAAATGTGATTTAATAAGGGAATAGCCCAAGAATTAGGAGGAGGGGGAGTGTTCAAAGTGCCCATTGTTGCGGAATGGAAAAATACCCAGTACATTTAGCAGTATAGTTTGTGGGTGGCCAGGATGAAAGGCACATTTGAGGGAGCATCTGGAGCCTAAAGCAGACTACAGTGGGATGAGGAGTAAGGCAGGGGGCGGGGGGTGGGGGGCATAGAGTGAAGAAAGAGATGACAATTATTTTGTTGTTTTAAGAGTCCACATGCAAGGTGAAGTACAGAAATTTAAAAAGGCTGAAGAAGCTAAAAAGGGCCACATTTGGAGTCCTCTGTATGCCGAACTAAAGGGAGTTGAATTTCATCCCATAGAAAATGCAGGGCGCATAGTAAAGTCTACATAATAGAAACTAGCACACTTTGGCAATAGTGTGGAGGATGGGATTAGTGTGGTGCAAGAGAATTGGTAAAGGCAGCTGGTTAACACAAAGCTTTAGACCATGAAGTAGCAGCATACAGAAGTGCCACGAGCAGTTTGCTACTAAAAATCTAGTACTCAGATTTGCACCAGACTTAAAAAATAAATTGGAACTGATCCAAGTAAAAACCCCTTTAATGATGTTACTCTTTCTTTCAATTTAATGTGCTCGCTCTTGGCGAGGGAAAGAAAAGGGTGGAGTTACAGCCTCAACTTCTAGAATTGTACTTAACATTGACTGCCTGAGGGAATGAATCCCACATGTGAACATCACCCATCCTGCTTTTTGATGACAGGAAAAAAGGTTGAGGACCGCCAAGTTAGAGAAAACTTCAACAGGGAGCAGAGATGACTAGATCCTAATTAGACATTATTAGCAGGGATGGTAAAGAGAGAAAGGATTGTTGGAGTGAAGTTACAGAATTGGAAACAACATGCTTTAGAAACTGATTGGATGTGAGAAGTGAGACATTATCCCCAAAGAAGCAATACTCTTTAGTGAGTGCTTTTAGTATAGGAGCAACTCTGAAAAGAACACATGTAACATACATCATCCCATTTTGTCTTCTCAACAGCCTTGTAAAGTATGTATTTTTATCCTTGTTTTATAGATAATAAAACTGAAGTTTAGAGAGTTTAGGCAACTTTTCCAAGGTCATCAAGATCTTAAGTCGCATGGGTGAGGTTCAAACCCAGCTTTACCTAATTCACAGTTGTTGCTATTTGTCATTACTGTAAATACAGCATCTAAAATCTAGAATGAGTCTCACATTAGGTGTTTGGTTGTATGGTGGTAAATATGAGATGAGAAGCAGGTTTAGAGGCAAAAAGGTAAGTTTAATTTTAAGCATACTCTGCTTTAAAAAGCCTGGAGAATATCCCTGGTGAAGATGTCTAATGGATAGTTACATTATATAAGTCTAGAATTTACGGGAGATGTCTGAGAAGAGATAAAGATTTGTGAGGCATTAGCATTTAAATTGTTAAAGTCATGGGAATGGATGAGATTTCCCAGGGAGACTGCAACATGAGAAGAGAATCAAGTGGAGAGCTAAGAAACACTAAAATTAAAAAGGAGGTCAGAGAGAAGTATCAGTGAAGGGACAGAGAAGGAATGTTAATACAACTTAGAAGGGAGTAGTAGAGGTGATATCACACAGAAGCAGGAGAGAGTTGCATGAGAAGGGAGTGATCAAATATTATCAAATGCTATGGAATGCTCAAGGAACAGGACTGAAAAAAGTCCACTAGATTGAGAGGATTGTGAATGAGAAATACAAGTTAAAACAGCATGAGATTTAACTTTAAATTATAACACCCAGCATGGTCTATATTCTGCAGATATACAGCTGTGGTAAAGAAAAGTGTCAATCTTATGAAGGTCAGCTGCCAATGCATTTGAAAAACCAGCATTCTCATTTTAGAGATTTTTCTATGGAAAAATAAGAAATGAGGACATTCAATGCAGCATTGTGTATGAGAGCAGCCATATCACAGTTGTTTACTAGCTCTGTGATCTGGGGAAGCTTCTTAAGCATTCTGTGCCTCAGTCTCTTTATCCATAAAATAGTAAAAGGATTACCATTATCAGTAAGGTTTTTGCAGCCGAATTGGATTTTACAAGAATTAAGTAAGTGCTATAAAGTATTTATATTGTTTGCTAAATCAATACAGACAAAAGTAACCAAAATATTCAATGGTAATAAGATGTATTTAAAAAGTTATATATCCATGCCTTCTGATAACTACATAATTTTTCATGGTTACAAGTTAACTATTTAACATTATGGAAATATATCAATGGATTATTAGAAAAAAATTACTAGCCAAATGACTAAAATGATTTCATTTGTAAATAATGTGTACATATGTATTGATATGAATGACAATTTTTAGAAAATTATGTATCAAAATGTTTATGTGGGGTGGTTAGATTATTAATACATTTTACTTTTTAATTTTTACACACTTATAAATTTGTGTATATAAACATTATTTTAATAAGAAAAAAAACAAAAGCATCCTGGACTGTCCCCCTCAAACTAAATAAATAAAATTAAAAAAAAAAAAAAAAAAAAAAAAGCATCCTGGAGGTCAGGAGATAGAATAGCAAGTAGTAATTATTCTTTGGCAAAACTTGTCTGTGAAAGGAAGTTGAGTTAGGGCCAAGTAGCTAGAGCGTATTTATAACCAATGGAGAATCAGCATGTGTAAATTGCTTTATAGAGTCCTGCCACCTGGGAGGTTTCCTATAAATAAAGGCTGTTATCATCATCATCATTAAAATTTCTTCAGGTCTCAAGCTTTCAGTACCAGTACAACTCTGAGTAGCCAAGGGCAAAAGATAATAGCAGAAAAATTTTAAGTAGGGAGCATTTTAGAAAGAGAACTCTCTTGGTGGAGCCTTCTGGACATTGTTCCCAGTGGTGAAGGGAGTGTCCACAGCTAATTATCTATAGGGATTGCCTTAGGATGAGAGAAGATAAGACTCAAGGTGCTAGACAATCTGTAAAGTAGCCAAGATAACTAAGAATACATTGTTTTAAGATCTTCCCTCTGACCTGTCATCTATACAGACTTGTTTTAGTATCTAACCATTTGGACTACAGATGTTCTGCTTTCTCTCTTGAGTCGTATAGATTATAAAAACTCCAACACATTTATAGATTGTTTCTATCCTGCAATGCTTTATCCTGTGCTAATCATCTTATTCAATAAATTGTACATGAGCAATTAATGGCATTAATGCATGAGCAGCATAAGCCCAGCATAATTAAAATCATTTCAATTAGCCATTAAAGTAATTGCAAAGGCCTATTTAAAAAAAATGGAAACAACTCATTTCATTTTGAATTTCTAGTTTCTTAGTTTTATGATGGACCAAGATACTAAAAGTAATAGCAAATAAAATCCCAGGAAACGTACCACTTGGCTCTTATCCAACAACACCAAGAACAAAACTAAGTGATCTTAGAACTTTGTCAGTTTTAATAATTTTAAAAACCACTTCTGAACCAGTTAGATCATCAGATTAGAACAGTATGAAAAGAGAAGCCCCTATAATTATAATCTGTTTTACAAAAAGGAATTGAAGTGAAATGAAAACAGAGTTTTAAAAAGAAATTCAGAGTATACTGTGCATATGCTTCAGAATAAAGATAAATATACCATTTAAAGAGGAATTAAGTTCAGATGTCATTTTCTTCAAGTTTTGAGTCAGTGGCCTAGCTGGTCAGCCATTGTCTTAAAATTTTAGACTTCGATAACAAACCTGCTCGGGTCACCTAAACCTTCTGTATATTTTAAGTCTTCACACTGGAAAGAAACACAGCCATGCTATCTAAACAGACAAGTCTAACAATTTCAAAGTTCAGGTAGACGGGTAACACAAAAGAGGCACTTATCACTACATTAGTGGTTCGCCACAACTCCATAGCTAAGCCCCTGGCTTCCCTATCCCCCTCCTTCAGCCCTGCCGCCCCATCCTAGTCTATGGACAAACAAGCTCTCCCATCTACTTCTTATCAAGATGGAAACAAGGCCAGACCTGCTCTTCTAGATAAAATGCTTTGGCTTCTAACTGCCTGGCTGCTTATCTTTCATCTTGCAGTGTTAACCATAACCCCTTTCCTGACCTGCTCTACTTCTTGTTTTCAGATGAGCAGTAAGGACTGGGGGGAAAAACATGCTTAAATGGACAAGTTCACGCTCTTACATCCCTCCCCTTTTCCTTTTCAAGTCTCTTCAAACCTCTTCATGTTCAAATTGTCTTTTAAAATCATCAGAAATCACATTGCATGCACATTTATTTCTAAGTCTCTCTTTTTCAACTTTTACTCTGCTGACTCTATTAAATGACATATATATATATATATATATATATATATATTTTTTTTTTTTTTTTTTTTTTTTTTACAAAAGTAAACTTTCCTGCTGATTTCTAGGGGGAAGGAGTTTTGGTTTTCTGAGGAAGAATAGAGTTCCCTCCCTGCCTTCCTCTCCTTTTTTCCCCCATTTGCCTGCCGAAGTCCTAATAAGCTGAATCATCTTCTTGGCTAAGCTGTTTGATTTGGCTTACCTGAATTCTTGAGTTTTCATCCAAACAAAGCATTGCACTTTCCTGCTCTTTCCTGAACAGGTAAAAAGTTAATGCAATATAGACCTCGAGTAGTCAGCCAATGTTTGAGCAAGCTCGGTATGTGATGTTAACTGTGGCACTACCCCTTCTTGAACCCTTATTCCTCATACATGAAGAAGATGAAACATAAGCTAGACACCTTCTGTTCATGAGAGTTCTAGGAAACTTAATATTCTCTCATACTTTGAAGCAACTATGAAGTTGCACTGCAGGAGATTCTACAGGCCCTAGTGTTGTAAACACCATGTTCTGGTTATGACACCTTTACCCCACACACAGTCACGTACCTGAACCTGCACGTCCTTGAAAATATGGAGGCTTTCCAAAAAGAACTTGCACTCTTTGGAAGAAAATCATTCTACAAACACAGTGTGCTGTGGTTTTTTTTTTGTTTTTTTTTTTTTAATTTTTACTTTTTAGGCTTTAAATTTTTTTTTTTAATGTTTATTTATTTTTGAGAGACAGAGAGAGGAAGAGTGTGAGCAGGGGAGGGGCAGAGAGACAAGGAGACACAGAATCTGAAGCAGGATCCAAGCCAGATCTGAGCTGTCAGCACAGAGCCCAGTGCGGGGCTTGAACTCATGAGCTGTGAGATCATGACCTGAGCTGAAGTCGGATGCTCTACCAACTGAGCAACCCAGGCTCCCCTAAGTTTTACTTTTTAGCCTTTAAAAATAAACCTACATAATCCATCAGAAAATTGTATCATTAGGTGCCCTGCTCTGATTCAGGTTGTCCATTTTATTTTCTTAGCTTTTATAAGATTAAATCTGAATTATACTGTGTCTTTTCATTTTTCATTTTATTCCTGCCAATTAGGAATCTATTTTATCCTTTGAAGTGGGTTGTTTAACTATGTTGGTATTATTACTATTGGGGAAATTGTATCACTGAACTCAATTTTTAAATACATATTGTAATGCTTATTACTATGTATAAGGTGTTTTGTTAGGTGCTAATTGGAAACAGATAAATACCTGCCTCTAGAGAATTTTATGCCAGAATAATCAACATTGATATTTTCCCGAACTATGGTACTTTCATAATATTAATAATTCTATTCAAGATACCACAGTCTTGAAAACCAGCAGAAGATACATTTCCTAGTTCATGTCTCTCTGTATCCACAAACAAGGCTCTAAGATTTCTTTTATTTTCAAAATAATTGATCTTCAAATATTATTTTCCTTTACAGGAGAATCAAACTTATTAGAAAATGTTCTATGTGTTATCTCTTCTACAAAATATCATAAGGAAGGAAACTTCTAAAGTTTGTTTTGGTTATGATAAATGTTACTTTCCCATGACTTTCAATTAGGGCTGGGAAATCTAAAGAGTAATGGGCATTTACTGAAGTTGAACTTAACTACATTTATTGAACTCTTCATTGAGGAAAGGGGAACTTTATTAACCTGTCATTTCTGCAAATTCTCCTTTAGTTACCTATAGTCACAGGAATTTGTCCTCTTCACTACAGAACACTAGTCCAACTGGTCTACTTGTCTTAGAGACTTCAGAGAATTTTCATTAGATCTTATTTTTTATTGTGTTTTTTATTATAGGATGTATATTCTTGTATGGCTGTAGGACAAAGGACAAGTTTGTTTGTTTCAAGTTTATTTATTTGAAGTTTGTCTGTTTCAGAGAAAGAGAGAGAACGAGCAGAAAGGGGAGGAGCAGAGAGAGATGGAGAGAGACAGAATCCCAAGCAGGCTCTGCATTGTCAGCACAGATCTTGACACAGGGCTCAAACCCACGAACCCGTGAGATCATGACCTGAGCTGAAATCAAGAGTCAGACACTTAACCAGCTGAGCCACCCAGGTGCTCTAACAAGGGACAAATTTAAATAAAATAAAATTATTCATGTCAGATGACTGGGTGTCTTTGAGTTCACTGAAAACTCTAAAAGTACAGCTTAAATAGAGTAGTAGGGCTGGGAAACAAAGCCTGTGATAGTCCTGGATATCACAGCCTTTCTACAAAGTCTTTAAATAAATGTTACTTAAAATCCCCTACTACTGAGAAAATACTTTCTGAGAAAACCAATCAGTTTCGTGAGTATAATAAGAGTTCAAAAAGTAGCTATCTGGAGCAAGTTAGAAGAGAGTTAGAGGGAAACAAAGCTAGAAAGGAAAACTTCTGGACGGGGTGTGATTGGGAGTAAATTTGCTTTAGAAATATAAATCCAATGGGGCACCTGGATAGCTCAATCAGTTAAGCATCTGACTTCAGCTCAGGTCATGATCTTGTGGTTCACTTCATGAGTTCAAGCCCTGCATCTGGCTCTGTGCTGTCAGCACAGAGCCTACTTCAGATCCTCTATCTCCCTCTTTCTCTGTCCTCCCCTGCTCTCTCTCTCAAAATAAATAAACATATGAAAGAAAGAGAAACATAAATATGAGAAAATAGTTTGGGCAGCAAGAGTCTGGAAATGGGATAGTCAGTTGGGCTTTCAGTCAGCCAAGTGTGGGCGTGAGAAAATGAGCATATGAACTAACAATGAGAATAGAGAAGAGAAAACATACATAAGAGGCATTTTGAATGAAAAAAAAAAAATGGCTAGGGTATAGTGATTCATTGGAGAAGGGAAAGTAAGACAGAGCTAAGTCAAAGATGAAGATCTGAGCAACAGAGAGAAGAATGGTGGGAGGGACATAATGAAGCTGGGAAGGGAAGGGAAGGGAAGTAGGGAATGTCAGAGAAGTGCAGAAAGTTCAGAGCTTGAAGAATGGGATTTCCAAATATACTTGTCTATTTATTGGCAGAACTGCAGGCCTGGAACTCAAAGGAGAAGCTGGGGCTAGTGGTTCTGCTTTTTTATGAAGAGGCTTTAGCAAAAAAGGGTCTATGAAAATCATGAGAATGTTTCCAGAATTCACTAAGTCCGGTCATGCTTGGAGAGAAAAGCTCATGTCAATAGCATTACCTACAGGAATAGGCACAGTAGGGAATTTAAAAAGGAAGGGGAAGGGGCACCTGGGTGGCTCAGTTGGTTAAGCGGCCAACTTCGGCTCAGGTCATGGTCTCACGGTCCGTGGGTTCGAGCCCCGCATCAGGCTCTGTGCTGAAAGCTCAGAGCCTGGAGCCTGTTTCGGATTCTGTGTCTCCCTCTCTCTGACCCTCCCCCATTCATGTTCTGTCTCTCTCTGTCTCAAAAATAAATAAATGTTAAAAAAAAAAAAAAGGAAGGGGAAGAACAACAAAGTTGGAGGGCTAACACTACCTGATTTCAAGACTTATTAGAAAGCTACAGTAATGAAGACATAAAGATGTTGGTATAATAATAGACAAATAACCCAGTGGAATGAATTAAAGAAACCCAAACACATACGGACAAATGACTTTTGACACAGCTTCGAGGGCAATTCAGTGGTGGAAGGATAGTCTTTTTGACAAATGGTGCTAGAACTACTGGACCCCCAAATGCCATAAAATGAAAATTGATTAATATTTCATATTATATATAATAATTACTTAAAAATGGATCACAAGCCTTAATGTAAGACTTAAAACTAAAACTTTTAAAATAAAATGTAAAATTTTTGTGACCTTAGGCAAGGCAGATTTCTTAGATATGACAACAAAAATATTAAAAAAAATTGATCAATTGGATTTTGTCAAAATTTAAAACTATTTGAAACTATTAAAAAGAAAGCCACAGGCTGGGTGAAACATATTTGAAAACCTGAAAATATCTACTAAAGAATCTGTATCCAGAATATGTAAAGAATCTCAAACGCAACATAAAAAAATCAAAATTAAAAAAAAAATGGCAGAAGGATGGAAAAGACACTTCGCCAAAGAAAATATACCGATTGCAAACACATGACAAAAATGTTCACTATCATTAGGTATTTGATAAATACAAATTAAAGCCACAATGAGATACTATTACACATGTATTAGAATAACTAAAATTAAAATATAGAGCATACCAAGTGTTAGGGAGGATTTGGAAGAGCTAACACTCTCATATACTACAGGTGGGAATGTAAGGTGTACAGGTCTCTGGAGATCAGTTTACCAGTTTTTTAAAAGGCTAAATATACTATCATGTGATTTTTGCATCCCACTCTAAGAGATTTATCCCATAGAAATGAAAGCATATATTGAGAAGAAAAGCTGTACATAAATGTTCATAGAAGCTTTATGTGTAATAACCAAAAATCAGAAATAATTCAAATGTCTACCAAAGACTAGATAGAATTGAAATGAGTAGATAAATTCTAGTGTATTTATACAACAAATTTAAACTTGACAATAAGGAATGAACTACTGATACACGCAACAGCAATTCAAAGTCATTATGAAGACTGAAAAAAGCCAGCCCAAAAAAGAATGGTGTATCATTCTCTTTATAAAAATTCTAGAAAATGAAAACTAATCTATTGTGGCAGAAACCAGATTAGTGGTTGCTTGGGGATGAAGTTGGGCAGGGCATGGGGGCGGTTAGAGAGGGAGGAGAGAGTGATTCCAAAGGGTCATGAAGAAGTGGTTGGGCTGATGGTTTCCTATCTTGATTGTAGTGATTGTTTCATGGGTGTATAAGAATATCAAAACATCAAGCTGTACACTTTAAATATGTTCTGTTTATTGTATGTCAATTACCTCTCAATAAAGCTAAGGAAGATGAATAAGCTCATTAAGTCATCATTACATAGAAGCCTTAAAACAGAAGAAAAAAAATAAAAATACAAAAGAAAAAAAAGAAAAGGAAGCTACTGAAAGTTGTAGGGAGAGACTAAGCATGAAGCCAGTGTTTCAAGGAGGGAGCAGTTAATATGGCACTGAGATAGCCAGAAGGAAGCCTGTCCAATGTGTCTGGCAAACAGAAAACCACTGAGCCTCTGTGAAAGGGTAGTGGGGCAGCCAGAATGTCAGAAGCCACAGGGAGACTGTGTGAAACAAAGGTGAGGCAGCACATAGAATCCACTTGTTTCAAAAGCTTGGCAATGAGAATGAGAAAAATAAGATGGTAGCTAGAGGGGACAGCAGAACAAACTAAAAGTTTTTCTAGTGAAGTTTGAAGGCAAAAAAAAAAAAAAAAGAAAGAAATGAAGAAGAAACTGAAGACTCTAGAGATGAAGGTAAAACATGTAGAAACAAGTTTCTTGAGGAATTTGGAAGTGATGGGATCTAAGGCCCAGGTGCCAGAATGAGCCTTGGAAAAGGAGACATCTGTAATTGTTCATTCCTGACAGTCTCCCCAAAGCATGGGCTACAGAGCACCTAAGTGGATTATTTCAAACTCTGAGAAAAAGAATTATTTTGTCAGATTTCTTAGAAAACCTGGATGACTAGACATTCTGACATTTCTTAAAACTCTTGATAAAAGAAGACATCATATTAATCATCACCTCTGACCCCCAAATTGTGACCTTTCCAGGCTGTAATCTGCTGACCACAGCCCATAGGTCATTGTCCCAAATGACATAATAGTACTTCTGCTTCATTCATCTCAGTGTCTTGCTTCAGAAAGATTACTCTGAGTCAGATGTTTAAGAAGGAACAAAGGTCAGAAGAAGAGTCAGGAGTAAGCTGTGGGTTTGTGTGTACAAGATAATGGGGAAATCTCCATGGAGAAAAAAAACCCAACTGTAACTGGAATGCTGAAACGCATTGCCAAGGTTTACAGAAAAGTAGAAAGGATATGAGGTTTAGAACTAGACAGACTTGGTCTCAATCCCAGGCTCTTCCTCCTATATATGCAACGATACGTGGGATAAATGTTTCTGCTTCCATTTAGTGTCTGTTACTTCATGTATATAGTGGGTATATGGTTTAGTTCACATGCTTGTTCAAATAATAACCTGACGGATTTAAACATATAGTAGAAAATAGACAAACAATATAGGGCAGCTATGTTCCCTACATTATTATATAGTAAGTGTTCTCAACTCATAAAAAATACCCTCAGCTGTCTTATTTGCATCATTTGTTTACCATGGTCAGTTAATGCCTGTTGGCATTTAAGTGATTAATTTAGCAGTCTTCACTGTACAGCAGGCAGACTGTCTAAAGGTCAAATAACACAACAGCATGCAAGGATGAAGTCGAAATGCAAACAACCGGTCTTTCTCCACATCCACCATGTTGCTTCTCTTGGTACATACTGGGACTTAATGCAACCATTCTCTCCCTCTTACCACAAGTGAAGGCCTGCAATGAGGAGATAGTAACTTTGAGAGGTCTCATGAGACCCTAGAAAATTAATCCCCATGGAGGAGAGAATCCCTGAAGATCTTGATATTTTGGGAGTCCATGAAATATGGCCCATGTTTCAGCAGATGCTCAAACTGTTGAATTTCTGAGTATAGATCCTTATCCAAAAGTGAAGCAAAGTAACCATTTACTGCGATGAAAGGAACATCTCTTTAAAGCAAATTAATTCTTTAAATGAGTAACACATAGTATCTTGAGCCTATTCTAATTACAGGGTCAGTCTCACTGCTGAATATGGCTTTTTGATAGAATTAAACTGTGTCTTTTTAGAACAACTTGTAATGTATTTCAGGCATTCTCTGTCTGGCAATGTAAAATATCTAGAATTTGTGGACTATACGTATTCTCTGTTTATCAAGGCAAAATAATTTTTTTTTGCGGGGGGCGCCTGGGTGGCTCAGTCATTTGGGCGTCCGACTTCAGCTCAGGTCATGATCTCACAGTCCGTGAGTTCGAGCCCCGCGTGGGGCTCCGTGCTGACTGCTCAGAGCCTGGAACTTGCTTCAGATTCTGTGTCTCCTTCTCTCTCTGCCCCTCCCCAACTCATGCTCTGTCTCAAAAATAAATAAAAGAATAAAAAAGAAATTTTTGTTTGATAAGTGCTTAGAATGAATGCATACACTCAGTAATCAGTCTTTACTGGAAATGTAAATATGTGGTACTAACACATCTTGGTAACCTTAACCGTTGGTGTTTGAGGGCAAGTCAGCTTGTCTCCAGTTTTAAGGTACAATCAAAAATTAGTTCAAGCACAAAAATGGAATATGGTCTTAGTGATCAGGATACATTTGCTAAAATTAGCACACCCCTTGCCCATCTGATCCTGCTGATGCCAGTTCACTGCATACTGAGTCCTATGACTTAAGAGCTATAAAGGGTCTGGCAGGAGCTTTTCCCTGCTTTATATCATGGCTGGAATTAGGTGATAACCCAATCCTGGGCTTTGGTTTGGCTCTAAGTACTATTAAATTAAGTCATATTACTGCTAGAAGATATGCCGCATTTTTTTTTTTTTCAGTTTTTCTCAGTCTCTGGAAATCACATGATCAGGCAGAATATCATTGAGGCAAATGTTTTATTTGAGTTAAAAGAAAGAACATCTACATGAGTCAAAACCTACAAAAACTGTCCAAACTTGAGCTGAGCTAATTGTTTAAAGTTAACATTGCAAAGTCAGTAAAGTGACTTTGACACATGTTTAATGATACACATTATTGTGCTACATGGTAATTAGGCATAAATGGTACGCAATTAATATATATGGCTGAAATTACTAGACGTTTTGCATAGCCAAGTTCAAATCGATCTTTTTTCTTCTTTGTTAATTTCCTATTTTCTATAAACGTGATTGACAGCTTCTCTGACACCTTGCCTTAGGAACCTTAGAATATAATAGTGCCGTTTTCAAAATGCAATGTAAATCAATCATCCATCAAGAGTTTGCACTGCTCAACCAACATACACAGAGTGGCATAGATGCCAATGATAAAATTTTAAAGAGGTGCTGAATAGCATCGCCTCTGCATTTATGCTCCATCCTCTGCGGCTCTGTGGCCTGGGTGGCTGAAGTGTGTGTATGCCAATAAATTAGGCCCTTCACTCTGACTTTTGCTCAAGCATAAGAGGGAGTGCTGGAGAGTGGGGGGCTTTGGATCTCTCAAGGCCCCAGTCCCATGGATTTCAAAGATTTCAGATCTGTCCAGCTTCTTCTTCACAAGCAACTTTTCTGCCTCCAAATTCCGATAACTCCTCGTTCTCCACTGCCTCTGCAAGCCTAAGGCTTGTGCAGGCCCTGCTCTCACACTGGTGTACCACACTGCCCATCGTTTCCTTCCACCCAGTTCATAAAAGGGACAACATGCTGTTCTCAAACTTTCCTAATTTGAATGTGCTGTTTCCTGTTTGGACTCTGACTGATTCAAAAGGTAGGATTTTACCTGTAAGCATTAATTTTGTCGTGCCTAACACAAAACAAGATTCTCATAACAGCCCAGTATTTGACTTAACTTCTGTTGTATTTTATCAGTCTTGGCATGTGGAATATAGTAGGTACTGAATATCTACTTGTTGATGGATTAAATGAATCTATGTAATGTAGACTATTTCCTAAATTACAGTTTCTAACCTCAGTATTATTCCATTAAGACAATTAATGATCAAACTGAATACTGTATAGAGTCATGTAATGAAAAATTATTTTGCCATGGTTGCTGAAAGAGCAAAGAACAAGCAACAAGCTCTAGTTAGCAGTCATCTTTGTGAATTTAGAAACAATGCATACATTGTACTAAAACCTTGTTTTCTAAGTTGAGGTTCTTATACTTTTTAAATTGACAAAGTTTTCCCTTTTCCCTTACAGCCTTAGATTGATATAATTGTTTGGATCACTGAGGTAACTTTTTCCTTGGACAAAACATATGCTTAGTGAATTCTGTTAAACAACTGATTATTGGGTGCCCAGCATAAGATCATTTGAGGAGTTGTGTGGAGAACAGATTGGACAGGGGAGATTGGAGGCAAGAAGATTAGTTAGGAATCTATTGCGGTAGTCTAAGACAAGCTAAATATTTACTGAGCTTTGTTATGGCTTTGCTTTGGCCATTTCAGTCCTGCTTAGTTTTGGGGTGGGGCTTATGGAGCAAAGCTGGTATTTGAGTTGTTCTGGCAAATTCCTCTGAGTTACAGTGTTTACTTTTCTTTTTTTGTATTACCTTTCCTTTTCTTTCCTTGGTCAACCAATTGAAAAAGACAAAGCTACCTTCCAGAAACTTCAAGTTCCTTACAACCTAGTTGGGAAACAAAACATTAGCCCAGGAAAAGTAAGAATACAATTATTAAAGCAGCAGAAGAGCTCTCAGAGTGTGGCTTGGAATTAATATCCAAATGAATGGAACAACAACAAATGCCAGAACTTCATGAAACTAAGAGGTGACTGTGGGCTGGGTATCTTGGGAAATTTTCATGAAGATTTTGGCCTTGACTGATAGGCAGAGAGCTAGAAAGAGAAAGGAAGATGTTCACAAAAAGAGAAATTCTAAAAAAAGGCAGAGTTGCAAGAAAAGTCTTACTTTTCTTATCTTTTTATCCGTCTCCTCTTCAAAGTGCAGATCTGTCTGAGTTATGAGTAGCATGGGGAAGTACTATCTCTGAATGGGGGAGGCTTTCCACTTCCTTTTTTCCCATTCCTCAAGGCTTAGCCAGGCCTGAAATGCTTGTTCAACATGTTGAGTTACTACAGGTTTTCAAGTCTGGCCTAAGTTCATGCTAGAGACCACTTAAACTTCTAACAAGAACTAAAACATATTTTAATTCTAAACTTCATAGGGATGCTATTTCTTTCTGGAATGTTGTATAAATGGGAGAGATCTCAATATTCTTTAAATTAGTCTAAAAGTCACGAGGAAAAATGAAAATGCCTCACACTGAAGGAGAGTTGAAGAAGTTATCCTTTATTGAGTGCATATCAGTTACAAGTATGGGTTTGAAAGGTTTAAACATATGAGTAGATTCATTTATTCCTTGTGATAACTTTATGAGGTAGTACTACAAAATCATCCCAATTCTGTAGACAGACAACTATGGCAAAGAGAGCTAAAGTAACGTGCTTCATGCCCCACAACTGGAAAATGCTGGAGCTAGTAATCAAACTGAAGTCATCTGACTCCCCAGCTTTTGCCACGAAATGCCTTGAAAAGTTATGTAACTGAGCTGGTTCTTTGTCTATAAAATCTGAGAGGCTGAATTAGATAATCTTGACATTTGCCTTCATGTTAAAAATTAAGTATTGGATTCACATCCTCAATTCCTACTCTTCTCACATGACTCAAGTTTGAAACTCTCTGTCCTCACTTCCAAAGGAATTAATTCTCCCTTCATAGAAATTGTGACATTAATTGTTCTGAATGACTTAAAGATCAGATTCCACGTCAATGATGAGCAACTCCTAACTCAGTTTTATAATCTTCCTGACTTTTCCATGTAATAGAGGACCTATTTTCAGGATGCAGTTAGAAAATTGTCCTGTATTATGAAAAATCTCAACATGTTAAGTAATTAAGAAGTGGCTCCAGTTTTTTCTACTGACATTAAATGGGTAATCTAAGTGGAGTGAGTATACTTCTCACAAAAGACCAAATGAAGCTATACTGAATGTTGAATTTTTTTAAATGGCTTATAAATTTTTCCTGAATTGGTCTAAATGAAAAAGAAAATCATTCTCCCTTGAGAAACTCATGACCTATGCTTGTAGGACACATGCATATTCCACATGTTCCCAGCTGCTTTTGTATCTGAAGGACACTGGGCACCATGACAAGAAGAGAGGGAAGCCATGATTTAGCAGCAGAAGACCCTGCTTATTCACCAGGAGTTCTCGGTCTCAATTTTGACTAGAAGAATATCAAACCACCTCTAAGTCCCATTATTATCTACAACCTCCTGGAAAAGAGTGTGCTGCAGCTGCCATTGGAGCAGCCTCTTGACTATCCCCAGTGCAAAAAAAAAAGAGCATGGTGATGAGCACAAAATTCCTACCACTTCCTCCATCACAAATTTAATGAAGTTTACTTTCAGAGCCTGTCTCTTAAGAAAAACATAGTATTAATAACCGAAATGTCACAGGGACAAAGCTTTACATTCCCGGGTCAGAAGGATGTGTTTAATTGCAAACCCCCTGAAGAAAGTAGCACAGGGATAGTAGCACAGCTCACAGAAAAGTATAAAGGAGAGAGGGAGGGACGGAAAGTTTTTTAGTTGAGATCCCAGAAGAGGATAGAATTGAGGATGAGATCTAAAGACAAATTTTGTGTTCTTAGTTGTTTTTGTTTACTGAACTAAAAAGATTCAATGCATTTAGTATTTTCAGTCTTAAATAACAAAAGGAACCACTGATTAAATCTGCAAGAAGCCTAGGGATTATTCTTCACTGCATTGTCCAAGTTCCCCACAATAAATATGAAGCATCTAAATTTAGAAAAAGGTCCCAATATGCTGTCTCTTATGATACACAATAAATCATAGGAAAATAGTTTATTGGAAAGAAAACTTGAGATGGGGGTGAGTATTTGGGGGATAGGAGGTCTGATTCCGGGATTCAGCCCCTCATTTCGTCCTAGCAACCATGTTGACAACATAATCTGGCAACACAAGCAAGCAACCTACAAAAATTCTAAACTATTCCCATCACCTTTATACTTCTATGTGTATGACTTAGCCTTTAGTATTTAAAGGCAGTTCTTTTACATTGTATTAGTTGTATTAGTTTTACATTGTATTAGTTCTGAAACACATATTTTTGCCCTCCTCCCCCACCTCCAGTTTAGTTAAATATCAGTCTGGGCATAAACTCTTTAACACCGGATGATGCCTGTGGTCCTGCAGGGAGAAATGCTGCTTGCAGTTGTATTTTGGAAAATGGCAGGGTATTTCTGCCAGTGTGAAAAACTGAGTCATTCAATAGTTTGTCTGGGAGGCTTCTAGGTGGTGCACGAGCATTTGGCAACAAGTTTTGACTTTGCTAAAAGGCCAAGAAGCAAGGTACGAATACATTGGTGAAATGTAAATTCGTGCTAAATGTTCACACAAGGATAGTAGTCACTTTTTTAAATTTTTTTTTTCTTTTTTTTTTGAGAGAGAGACGGAGCATGTGAGCATGAGCGGGGGGAGGGGCAGAGAGGGAGACACAGGATCTGAAGCAGTCTCCAGGCTCTGAACTGTCAGCACAGAGCCTGATGCGGGGTTCAAACCCACGTACTGTAAGATCATGACCTGAGCTGAAGTCGGACACTTAACTGCACCCAGGCACCCCAATCACATCTTTAATAAAGAAACGGGAAAGGAGCAAAGAAACACTTAAGTTGATTTTATTAAATGTAGGCACTGGAGGAGAGAATTCAAGTTCCAAAACAATTCATTAAAGAGGCTGGATTTAGTTCTCATTTATTTGTGTTCTAAGTATTTTAAGTTGCAGCCAGAAGAACAGCGACCTTTAAGGAGTTAAATCCAAAATAAAAATATATCTGTGCCCATCATGCACATTTGGTCTTTTAGCTAATGTTACATGATGACTATCTTCCTGTTCATGCATTAGCATACACTACGATTCCACTGTGGTCTTTTCTCCAGAAGCTTACTTTCTAGGGATAAATATAAATAGATGTCATATTTGCTTATTTGGCATTTCGTGTTCTCTTTTCAAAGACATGACATGTATTTCTAGTTTTCTAAATTGCTAATAGTTTCATCTTGGCTAAATTTCTGCATTTTAATCCCAAATCAGACCCAAACGGATAATTGAAGAAGAATTTCCAGTTCAGTGGTAGCAACTTGTTTGGAGTAAATAAATCACTGGAAAGTCCATTATGTTTCCTCAGCTAAGATTGGAAAGAGTCAGAATCTAACATACCACTTGTCTCAGTAGGAACACAAAGAAATTCAGTTAAGCGTCCCATGGATTCAGACAAATACATGTCAAAGGAGTCTAAGGGCAATTCCAGATTGTTCTACAGGGAAGATAGGTCTACCCTAATCTTGAAGTTAGTTTTAGTCAATGTACATGATGTGGGACTGACATGAATCAACCTTTTCTAAATCTTGAATGATGAGGAAAATGAACAAGTTGGGTGGAGCGCAAACAGAAAATGAACAGAAAATACAAAGCATGTACAAGCATGTTTTAGACTGGTATCAGTTAATAAATATGAGCTTTAAGGGATGAGGGGACATACTTGCAGACAATCTGTGAACCAAGTGGAACAAGAGGTATGTTATAAGCGTACAATAAGCTGCACAGAATTAGCATTTTTGTGTTAACAGAAAAAAAAAGCAGAATTGCTTGATTTCCTGCGACTTTTCAGTTCTCTCTCATCTCTAGAGTAATTATCTATCCACCCCAGAATTCTGTATACTAAGGGTGTAGTGTGGGCTTTCTGCTCTGCAGAGTCCCGTACTGGGCTTTCTTCTTGACATGATATTTTGACTCACTATGTGAATTCTGACTAATTGCTAGTACCTCCAGGCCACTGGTTTCCCCCAGCAGCATCATAAAAGCTTACTTGCAAAAATGTTCATGTATGAAAATTTGTGTGAAAGACCCACTGAAAGATAGTTCTAAAGTGTAAGAATTCTCTATGTTAAGAAATGCATTTAGAGGTTTCAGTTTTCACATGGACTTAAAGTGTCTTCGTGCCCGGGCCCGCCCCCCCTCTTCCAGCCTTTGTTCCCTCCTCTTCTTCCTGGGGGTTAAATTTATGATAATTATATGTAGCGTTGCATTCAGAATTTGAATAGATTTCTGCAGACTCTCCACTGGTTCCTACAGGATCAGCTCACTCTCACATTAACACTATGATGTTTTCACTGATCTGTTTGGTGATTCCAGATTTATTACCCTAATTATGAGCTAATGAGCGCTGAATTTTACAAGGAAATTTGCATTTACTTGCTTAAGTAGGACAAATTATCAGCTTATCCAAGATAAAACATCTCTTGTATTTTGAGACCCTTTAACTCACCAAAAGAGATGCTTATCCTCTAGCCAAGTTAAATCAGTTTCAGAGAAAAGGCACTGACTGCTATCTTGAAAACAATTAACTCTACTCCAATTTTAAGGTTTGCTTGGCAAGGCCCAAAAGTCTTTGGAATCCTTTTCAATTAGTGTTCTTTTTTAGTCACTTCTTTTTCTTTTTTTTTTTTTTTTTTAACGCTTATTTATTTTTGAGAGACAGAGAGACAGAGCACAAGCAGGGGAGGGGCCGGGAGAGAAAGGGAGACAGAATCTGAAGCAGGCTCCAGGCTCTGAGCTGTCAGCACAGAGCCTGATGCGGGGCTCAAACTCACAAACCAGGGGATCATGAGCTGAGCTGAAGTCCACTGAGCCACCCAGGCGCCCTCTCTTTTAGTCACCTCTACACCTGCACCCACTATTTCCAAAACAGAAGAAAGCAAAAGAAGCTATTGACAAGTCTCCTTCCAACCAAAACAGGAGTCTGGGAATGATTTAACATAAAGAGAAGATAGCACAAATGCAGACCTTTCACATTAGATAAGATGCTTTCTTCTCTTAACAGAGTACAAATTACCACATTTCAATTAGTTCTTTTGGAGCCAGAAAAGGTACAGGTGCATATTTTACTTTCATTTCTCTGTCCTGTGTATTTTCTCCAACAGAAAAGCAACTTCGGGAATTCTTTTGGAGTTAGAGGATTATCACGTTAATAAGGAACTTAAAGGCCTTATTTCAACATTTACTTCTTTTTTTTCAAGGGTAACCTTTCTAATATTAATCATCATGTTGAGGATTCTGTGAGAAATGATACAAAATATAATAGAAGAGGACCATCATGGTGTTCCTTAGAGATTAACTAGAAAAGGTGAGTAAGCAAATTAGTCAGCTAAATTAACTAGTTGTTTTAGAAGACATGAGATCTTTAGTGCCATCGCGTTGTGCCTCATTAGATCCATTAGTTGCTTGACATTGTCATTATTCTACCCACTTCTTTCTGTGCAGTTTCACCGTGTCAGCTTTGATTTCCCCTGTACTTTTTTTTTTTTTTTTTTTTTTTTTTCCAGCTCAGAGCTATTATATCACCTTCCAGGAGCATTGATTTTTAGTCAGGTGTCACAAATTTCCCACTCATCATTTCCTCACAAGCGTAAAACTGACTGTTGCTGTTCCTGCTACACCCTTTCATTATTTCAGAATTAACACTTATTCTTATTGGCCAGTTCTGGCATCTTCCTTTCCTCTGAAACTCAATGTTTAATTTTTAAATGTTTTAATTGACAAACACTGAAATAATTTCCCATCAGAGTGCTTTGGCAAAATAAACCATTTAAGAAGACAAGGACGAGGTAAATGATACAAGCATGTGTTTTTAAAACAGTCAGACATTGGTAGAACATCTATTATTTTGTCTGGTATTGTAATAAATGATATTGGAGGACTGACGAAAATATAAGGTATCACACTACCCCTTACACTTCAAGTACTTAAAATCTTGCTGTGGATAATAATTTTGAAAGGTGGTTTAGAACTCAACTGTAAGGTTCACTGTCTTTATGCTTAGCTTAGTTTTAACTCACCTGGGTTACTTTAAAAATTGAGGAAAATTCAGTAAGTCAGTAACTGGTTAAGGAGGGTTTACTTGTTTAACATCTTAAGCAATAATTGTTCGATCTTAAACAATGAATTGATGCTTTAGTAACAGAAATAACAAGTTTTGCCATTGAAATTTTAGTATAACTCTCACTAGGGGGGGCTTATATACCTATATGCAAAATATAGCATATCTCTTAAAAATTGGTAAGATACACTATGCCTCACCAGTTTTTTTAAGGTTTATTTATTTTTAGTCATCTCACTCAACATGGGGCTCAAACTCATGGCCCCAACATCAAGAGTCACATGCTCTTCCCACTGAGCCAGCCAGGGGACTCAGCCTCACCAATTTTTGAGGGTAAAACATATATTTTTTTTTTAATGAACAAGCCATTTTTTTTCCTCTACAGAAATAAAGACTGAGAGGAGCTATAGCAAAAATTCCTAGGAAAGAACTCTTTTACAATAGCATCCATCTTAACTGGCATAATGATCATTGCTTTATAAAAGATAGTATAAAATCACAGGACACAGCCATTTAGAAGTTGTGGCATACACAGGCAATATTTCTAAGGACAGAGGAGATATTACAAATATAGCCACCTTATTTTGTCAAATGCTATACACCTCCAGATTGGAAGTGATAAAAATGGTGATTTTAGGGAAAAAGAGCAGGGTAGGAGTCAGGAGCAATTTGTATCATAATCCATTGCAATTCAAATTATTTTAAAGCTTCTTTTTGATATAGTATGGTAAAGAATACTTTTGAAAGCAGATAATATGTACAAAAATACCATAAGAGAAAATGTTATTTCTCCAAAACATCAGTGAGGGGTTAGATTACAAATGCTGGCCAAACCAACCCAAAGGATTATGAAACTGCACTATCTTCACTTGCCAAGCCACCTATCTCTCTTTTTAAGATAATTTCTTCTTTTCAGGGTCATCTCCAACTTTTGGTTGAAGTCCATCCTGCTTCTACTTCTGAAAGGCAGCAAGTTTTCCTGGAAAGAACATCAAGGTGATAGGGTTGTAGTCTGAATACAAATTCTATATTACTCTCCTTGGGCGGGTAGTAAGCTCATTTTCTACAGTAAAATGTGAATAATGCTAAAGGCCAAATTACCCATATTCTAGGAATGTTGTTAAAATAAAACAGGGTAATGGATTTGAAAGTACACTGAGGGAAAACATTTCATCTAAATGCCAAGTGATATTCTATTCTCTCCATAATTTGTGAACTTCTGCTTCTCTGGATTTCTAAATCATGAATTATATGCTTACATATGGTATATTTAAGCTCAATTAAACTTGAAAGCACTATGAGAAATATCACTGAAAAGATAATAAGATGCATTATAGTAAGGAAAAACTTAAAGGACTTTCCATCCAACTGCTAAGCATTAATAATGCTTGATCAGGTTTTTCAGAAATTTTCTACAGAGCCATTTTCCTGTTTCAGATGCCATTTGTAGTTTTGAGTATTCTCAGTTTAGGGTTTTATTTTTGACAGAATTATATTGGTTGCATAAATATGCCTTGAGATTCTCAACACAATATATCATTTGATGTTACTAGAAATAACTACAGAATTTCCTTACGTTTTTTCCCACTGATTCTAACACAGAATGTAGAATACTTTGGTAAACACCTATTCCTCTGCAGCCTTCCTTTCAGGGAATTTCCTGCTTACACACTCATTACCGTAGTATTTATTCTGTTATAAAAAAAAAAATGGGCAATATATAAAAACTGCTCTACAAAGAGTAAAACACCATCACATACTTAATTTTTTCTCTTTTCCTTTTTTTGTAACTTTACTTAGCAATCTAAGAAATTCTAATTCAGTTTATTACTGAAGACAAAATAAAATGTAATATTAGGTAGAAATTGATTTTTTTTTCAGGTGCAATACCTGACAATGTTGGGCTCACGTTTAATTTGAAAAACAGCAAACATTTCTTACTCACTTAACACAACTTGAAATTGCTGTCTTATCTAATCGCAGGTGCTCCATAAACAGACCCCCACAAAAAGGGCTAAAAAAGAGTGGAATTAACACACTAGCATTTCTCATTTGCGGTAACTATCTTCAATCTTAATGCAAAAACATCTCAGAGAAAATGCATTTTCGCGTTTTCAACTTGAGGCACCTTTGGGAATGTGCATAGTGACCTACACACCTATGCACTTAATATTTGTGGACTGAAAATTCCTTTATAACTAGTGAGTCTTCCAATCAAGATGTCTTAAGATAAAGACCTAGCTTTTCCAGTTATTACAGAAATATGGGTCTTGCTTAAGATTATCTTGCATCTATACTAATATTGCTCAAGATTCCTAATCGTCTACAAACTTTGCTCATCACCCCATGGAAATAGGATTAGATTAAAATTGCAGTAATGTTTCAGAACTGTAGCAAATGATTCAAAATCCTAGCTTTTCTGTCCGAATCTTTCTTCTAAAATCTAACCATGTATGTCTGGAACTTTCTAGTTATAACAGTATAAGATTCTTCCTTTGCTAGATCCTTTTTTTTTCTTTTTTGTTGTAAAATCACTATCTAGATATCCACCTATATAGCTTAGTGTTAAACTTGTCAAAAAAAAACCCCAAATTCCTAATTTTTTCTTAAAACTGCCATTCCCATGCAGCTGCCATTTCACACTGGGTTTTGTCCTGAATCATTCCTTCCTTTAATAAGTGGATGAATATTATATATAATATGCAGTATTTCTTTTAAAAAAAAGAAGATATAAACTGGAATATCTACACAGAATTAAATATACAGGAAGACATATATAAAGCCCCTTGCATGGTTCCCAACACTGAAGATACTGTATAATTGTTAATCATTCTTCTGCACTCTCCCTGCTCATCCCTATTAACATTTTTAACAATAATAGACATTCCAAGAAATTGAAGTTCTTCTGGCATCAGAAAAAAATAGGACATATTCCATATCATTATTTTGCATGTCATATTTTACTTATTTAAAATCAGAATAAAATCCATTTCCAAATATGTAGGGGAGAAAAGGAAAAAGAGGGGAAGAACACTTCATTTAGTTAACTGTAGACAAAGCCAGCCTTTGACCCCTAGCAGCTGTCTTTCCTAGTCCTAGAATATTCAGAGATGTCAGGCTCCAGCAAATTCCATTCCCTAATAATGTCAGAGTTATTGTATTTACCCTATTTTGTTATTTTATGCTGATTGTGGTTTTAGTTACTGTTTATTGGTTCCCCATTAATATTCAAGATCCTCTTCTCTGGAGGTATGTTCATCTCAATGCTACTTACTGGTTTCCATTGCCGGAATCATATAATTCTTCTCTGAAAATCCCTCAAGTGCCTGAATTGGGTTTTTGAGGTCATCTATCAATATTCCCATTGTTATACCTAGCTATTGTTCCATTTCTCCCTGTTTTTCCTACTTGCTTCTCCATGACTTGGCTATAAACCTTTAACCATGTTCTCATCTACATGCATTTCTAAACTTTCTTCAATACTCAGATAAAAATCTACTTTATTCATAGAGCCTTTCTCATTTTAGTAAAGGCAAATGGATCCCTCGGGCCATTTTCAAAGATAACACTGTACATTTGGTTCCAACTTAACCAATGCACTCTTTTCCCTAGCTTAAAAGGAGTTGAGATATGTTACATACAAACGTGTGAATATGACCATGTTTTGAGTTTTATCAGACTATCTCAGACTTCCCTATAACACATACTGTAGGCTTCTCCCCATAGCTCAAATGCATGAATATGAGCAACATTTCAACCTATTTTATGTGAGTCATAAATATAACCTACGTTGACCTATGACCAGGTGCATAGGTCCACAGTTAAGATGGCCAACACTAACCTTCTATTTGTCGCAGCTCTCTTGTCACCACCTCCACTAATTTGGTCTCCTATCTTTCTAACAGAGGGGTACAGATTACCAAATGTATAGGAATAGGATACTCAGCATTATTGTATGTACTCTATTTTGTTATCCTGTGTTGTTTTAGGTGCATTTTTCTTCTGGGTTCTGATTATCTTTGGCAAGTAGGGCAGTGAAAATACAATCTTTGGGAGAATTGTGTTTTACGTTTTTTGTTTTTTGTTTTTTTGTATTCTTTTAGCCTCTTAGTTGTTATTTCTGTACTAGGCAGTAGCGTTATATCTTGTAGTGTTTGGTTTGCTTTTTTCATAGCCTTCTTAATCTTCAGTAATAAAATCAGATCTGTTTGATCACCAGTTTATTAGTTTAGCCAAAGGCATTTTGGCACCAGAGCCCAACTTAGGATAAAATCACACGTCTAAAGTCTTATTAGAAGATATCACTTGATTCACAGAGAGTCATGCTAGTCACGAGCTACTAATAGAGATGACATCTTGTTACCAGTTTGTCTTTGCACTCAAGGCACTTTCTCTATATCCTTGCACACCACAAGATGAGTGCTTTGAATTCCCAGTTAATTTGTTGAGGTGAGAACTTGAAATACAGTGACTTCACGTGTTTAAATAAACCAACCAAGATGACTGTAGAATTGTGAAACAGAATGCCAAAATGGAGTAACTTAAAATGGCATGAAGTCCCTGGATAAGATCAAAGAAAGTTCCCTTTTCAGTTGACACCACTTCTGGGATGGGAAATGGCACCTTGCTGTGGTCAGTATTTATTGTCTGTGCAAGCTCAAGACAATTCTTATCTCTGGTTCCACAGTGTGAAAGGCTTTGAAACAGACTTGGGTTACTCAAGAGAGTGCTGGAACACAGCAGATGGCAGAGAATAGTGGCATCCCTGGCAGTTGGATAGCTCCATTTAGGGGTATTTCAAGATTATGTAGAGATGGCATTACTCTATAGTAAGAAAGGTGGGTGCAGTTCATGCTTCAGAATTGGAAAATTATTTCTAATATTCTCTAATTATAAACTCAGAGAAAGATTTATTATCCTTTGATGTAAAACCGGGATCCAAGGAGTTAGCAGAAGTCAAAAGTCTCCTCACCAAATACAGTTCAGAGCTTCATGTTCACAAACTCATTCATTCATCCAATTGCAGTTGCTAAAAATGTAATTCTCTTACTTTGGAGATTTTATATACAATGTCCTAACTAAAAAACCCATCCATCCTCCTCCTTGTCTCCACCATAGGTCCATTTTGTGCTTTGCAAAATTTCCATATAACTCACTCCGTAATTTTCTTTCCTATTCTCATGTCTTTATTCCTTAAAAATAGACACTGAGCAAACAAATACACACTGAAGGCAAGTAAGTACCTTTCACCCGTGAAGATAAAGAGCTATATGCAAGAAATAGGAGACACAGAGCTTGAATATTCACAGAGAGGAGGTAATGCCCTCCTTAAAAGACGTTCACTGTGACGTTCATCAAAAATCCACAGAACAGTATCAACAACAGATATGGGTGATGGCTATGTCATGGGCTTAGATTTCATAAAAACCCAGTGTCCCTTAGATTTCAGAGCTAGAAGGGACCTTGGATATCAAGTAGACCCATTTCTTCACTTTCCAAATCAGAGAACTGAGGCTCAGAAATGCCCCAGGATTGCCCCTAGGCTACTCAGCTAGTGAGTTCTGCCTCTTCATCCTGCTCTTTAGTTTTCTTTCTAAACAATCATGATGTCTTCCACAGAAGAGGCAAAGAATGCAAAGAAATAGTTGTGCTGCAAAGGTATACATAGAAGCTGGTTATTTAGGAATGAAAAAGGACAAAAAATCGTAAGATAAAAATTTAGAGGATATAGATCGGTTTGATAATTTGACCTACATTCTAGTTACCCCAATCATATCACCTTTTAAAAGATCATTGTAGACTGTTTAAATATATATATATATATATATATATATATATATATATATATATATTTAAATATATATATATATATATATATATATATATATATATATATAGTTTTTTAATAGACCCATTGTTCTGATTGACCACAATCACATACCCCTAGGAATGCATTAGAAATTAGAAACTACTTAGACAGTTTTCCAGTATACACTTTTTTTTCCACGTAGGATTGTTCCCAAATGATCATTTTTCAGTGCTCATAATCTACTTTAATTTTAGGCCATTTGAAATTTAGGGCTTCATTCTTTTCTTTGTAAACACAATTCCAATGTAATCTGTTTTGGGAATCAAGATAGGATACTTAGGAAACGGATGTGCCTCACAGAAACCTTTTTCATGGGATCTGATAAGGTGGCCACCAATCACAATCTTATGATGTGAAATCACCTGGAATCTCTCAACATCACTTAACAAGTGACATATAACCAGGGTAAGGAACACTGCTGAATTCCTTATTAACCAATCAGGGCCATTTGGTAATTTGGATATCATCTGGAAGGGATTGGCATCCAGGATGCCTGAAATGGAAAGTACACTCAGGCTTGCTTGTCTGAACAAATCCCCAGTAGAAGAAAATGTGTAGTGCAGCTAGTTGGATGGCATGTAAGAAATTATTAGCCAGCTGAGCAGAGTGAGTGACACTTGGTTGAGGCGTGGTATGGGCACAGTACCCCGGGCAATCTGGCTTTCATCTCCTCTAGTATTTATCTGATAAATTCAGCCATCGTTCCTCACTACTCCCTCTCATATCTGAAGCAGTCATCTTGGGGTAAGATGATTTATTATAAATTTCACATAGTATTACTTAAAGAGCTTTCCAAGGGAAACAGATCCTCCTGGAAAACCTGGCTAGGTCAAAGAGGAATGGGGGATTGAAGCACCAACTCTGTCTTGGCCTGATTAACCCCCAGAAGTTCTGGCTTCCTTGTGTTCCTGAGACCTTTCTGCTTTCAGATGTGCCCTAGTCAAGCTGCAACCTCTTTAGAAAGGGGAGAGAGAACACACCGGGAGGCAGAGCTCCATTTTCTTTACTAAGATGAGCAAGCTATGAGGGCTCAAAGGAAGAAAGTCATTCAGTCACCTTGTTTTGTTCCCTGCTTCTACTTACAGGAAGGTCAGGGTTTCCTCATCCCAAGGAATGGTGGTAAGGAGAGTGCCCATTCCCAAATAACTCTGGTTTTTAACTTGCTTTGTTTCTCCCATGTCTGACTGCTTACTCAGGTCCAAGTAGGGAATCGTGTATAAGGAATTCTGCAGTGCAACAGAGTTCAGAGGGGGAAAGATGCATGCATGCACACACACGTACATACGTACATACACACACAGGAGGAGGCTGTTTTGTTCCCCCAGTGTCAGTCAGCCTTTTGATTTCCTTTGTGCTTTACTCAGGACCATAAGTAGGGCATGTGACTAGGACAAGGAGGTTACACTTTGAAGGTGGGAAGGGAATGAGTTACATTTGTTCCATTTCCTATGCTCTTTACATTCATGAGATGATTATCATGCAAACGGATTTGTGCTGTGCCATTTCCTGTTCTTGTTACAATCTTTATCATGACAAAAAGGTACCAGGTTTTAACGCCTGGTGTTATATTTAACTGTTTTCAATAACTGCTGTGTAGTGTGACTTTTCTTCCCATATCATGTTGTTTTCACAGAAAGTAAAGGTAGTGCTGTTAGGGTATTTGAATGATGTATACCAGGTTGTCTTGAGGCTCTAAAATATCAGGGTAGGAACACACATCATCTTCTTTCTATATCCCCAAACTAACCAATGGGAGAACTTTCCCAAGAAGCTCTGACTTACTTGCTACAGTACCCTCCACATAGACTTCAGAAGCCCACTTTTCTTATCCCTAGCTCTTTGTAGCCCAAATGACACTCCTAGTGACAGTCAGATTGTATAACTTACGGGGTAAGGCAGTGCAGTTTCCAATTATCATCAAAGAATTTCCCCAGCATTACCATGCTGAGACTTCAGGCTGTTGATAGGGATTAGATCAAAAATAGAACATGGTATAATAAGAACCTTTGCTTCCTGGCATGGACTAGAATCAGAATAGCTAATGGTACATAACACTTTCAAGCTCTTCTCTCTCTCTCTTTAAAGCAGGTTTAGTTCTTGTGAAAGCTGCTGAATTGACAGCCCAGGATACTATGGATAGAAAAATGATAAACTTTCCTTTTCTGCTTTTCCCAGTACACCTTCGGCCTGCCCTGGAGGGAATGTCTCAAGAAGGAAGAAGTTAGTTCTTTCTCCAGATAATTTTAATCTTTGAATTCAGGAGTAGGAGTATTATCTAAGCTGCTTATTATGGAGAATGTATCAAGATGTGGCTATGTTTTCCCTAAGATCGAAACTAAAATTGACAGAACATTTCATAGAGGCAACTGCAAAACCACCCAGCTAGGGACAGTTTTGAAATCATGTGTGTCTTCTCATAAGTGAACTCCTGAGTGCTCTATGTGAGTTTTGCAACGCATTGTTTGTGGTTGAAGTTTTAAGAATTCAACCTTTAGAAAAAGATAGGGTAAAACATTTGCTTTATAACCAGTACATATGAAGAATGCAGTCATTGCTAGTAACCACCCAGCTATATTTCTTGATGGCAGAGCTCAGAGCAATGGAGCTAAGTAGGAAGATCCAAAGACTTCAGCCATAGGTTGAGGTATGGTGGAGTATCCAAAGTCTTCCAAAACTTGATAAAGACCTTCCACCCATTCATTATACAGGGCTTATATTTATAAACTTTGTGGTGAGGGTCCATTGATGCATATCAAAGGGGTCCTGAAATTCCCAAGATTCTATGTAAGTTTTTATGAGCATATAAAGTTTTTTTCTCCCAAGAGTGTATCTTTCTAGTTGTTATCTAATTTTCAAGGAGATCTGTGACGTCTCACATTTATTTTTTTAATAAAAAAAATTTTTTTAATGTTTATTTTTGAGAGAGAACGAGGGAGACAAGTGGGGGAGGGGCAGAGAGAGAGGGGGGAGACACCGAATCTGAAGCAGGCTCCAGGCGCTGAGATGTCAGCACACACCCCAACGTGGGGCTTGAACTCATGGACCGCAAAAGTATGACCTGAGCCAAAGTTGGAGCTTAACAGTCTGAGCCACCCAGGCACCCACCCCTGTGACATCTCATTTAAAGAGCCACTACTTTGGATGGTCAGTTTCTCACTTTTTTCCAGTTCTGGAGACAATTGTCACCAGTCCCACTCAGAAAGCACTTAGAAAATGCAATAGATCACTAACAAATTAACATCTTCTTAAAAATAAACTATTAGGGTACATCTACAATAATGTACATGTTCACCTACAAGCACCACTCATTTTAAGCAAAGAAAGGATTTCCTTAATGCATACCATCATTTTAAAAAAGGGAAATGAAAAATATCATCCAACTTGTAAAGAATGAAAGTCTATTATCAAATATAATGATTCCCTCTGAGAAATAATCTGTGAGTGCCAATACAAACATAACCACATTGCCTGCTCTAATTAAGAGAGAGAGAAGCTAAAGAGAACAGCTCCTCCTTTTTCCACCTAATATTGTTCTGAGGAGTTCATAAGGTCAGGAACTTGACACTGGTTTCGAGTGGAAGCCAGTCAAGCAGGATTTCTTTGCCCTCTGGTCAAATGGTTGGCCTACTTCAGGAATTTTGAATAATTATTGCTGTTCTCTTCAGCCAGGAGAAGTTTACCTTTCACAAAAAGACCTTATGGCATTAACTTAATCCTGTTGCCTGAATACACAAAATCAGTTTTGCTCTGCAGAGTTATTGTCCCTAATTTACTAGTCTGAGACTTATTTTATCTTGCTTCACACTCATGGTGTTGCTTAGAGCTTGACAGACTGCCTAGCTCCCTGCACTTCCTGGAAGGAAATCCCCTCACAAATACAAAGTAGTAAAAGGAGAATATTGCTGTCCCAAGTGTGTGCAATGTCAATTTTCTCTAAGGGGCACAGAGGCAGAAATTTTGTGTCTGCAACCATGATACCCAAGAATTTTTCCTCCTTGTTTCCCCATTAAAACTACTAATAATAATTCCAATACATGGTAGCAGCTAAACAATCTGTAGCAACACAGAGAGTCAGGAGTCAGTCATCTGTACTGGGATCATTATTGTGTTGTTAGGAAACAAGCAGTTGAATCAACTTAAACTCCTCCATCGTCAGGTTCTTAAACAAAAGTAGCATCTGAATTGGTTTGATGAGGACTTGGTATTGGCAACCATTGATCAAGATTGCCAACATCTCTATTTTCATCAGAAAAGCAAGGTTCTCTTCATTTTTAACTCCCTCTTAATATTCCTTGGTGATTTCTATTGTTTTGGAATCATCCTCTACCGTACATAACAAGTACTATTAATCATATGGGATTAGCCATCTAAATTCCCAGGGAACAGAGAGTAGCTGTGAATATTTTTGTATACCTGCCATATTATTGCCTTAATGCTGCCTCAGATTACTAGAGTAATTTTCACCAACAATTCCCAAGCAACTGGTACATCAAACACTATTCTACTTCAATAGCTCTGAGAGAGAATAGATTATTGTTTCACAAGCACTGTATGGACTTAAAAACGTATAGATACTTTGATCTACTATAGAAAAATCTTGTCTGCTTTGTGGTAATCTGTGAAGGTCTTTAAATTTTGCAGTGTGTATGTGTGTGTTTCATAACATCAATCTAAGGCACTTGGTTTTTCAGCCCAGTGAAAAAATACACAGTACGAATCCCTAACTTGTTTTTTTTTGTTTTTGTTTTTTTGTTTTTTTTGCAGCCCATGCAATTGACCTTATATCCAATAAGCCAGGCAACAAGATTAGTGCTTTGCACAGAATTAAAGCCTCAATTTGTTTTGACTTGTATTTGTTGCTTGCTTTATCATTTCACTATGAAAAAGTATTTCTAGATTTTTTTAATGTTTATTTTTCTTTTTTTTTTTAGAGGGATGGGGGAGGGGCAGAGAGAGAGAGAGAGAGAGAGAGAGAGAATCCCAAGCAGGCCCTGCACTGCCAGCACAGAGGCCAATGCAGGGCTCCATCTCACCAACTGTGAGATCATGACTTGAGCCGAAATCAAGAGTCAGACACTTAACTGACTGAGCCACCCAGATGCCCCAAGGGTTTCTAGATTTTTAAGAACAGTTTAATTGAGTAACCTCTTAAACAATTTGCCTTGGTGTCTTGTCACTGAAGCTTTTCAGTATATCATCATTTCATGGGCACAGTAAGAAAAATCTTTTGATGATAGTTACTTATTTACAACTTGTTTTTGCGCTTAGATATAATTAAATCCTCATAAGGAACATCAAGTTAGTGTTTGATTATGTGATGAGGCCAAACATTTGAGATGTGAGAATTAAGGTTGTGAGCATGCTCTACTTCAGAACTTTGTTTCTCATAGCCTGTGTCTTAGGCCACGTGGATTCAGGTGGTCCCAAACTGAGGAACCCTGATTTATAAACCTTCACTCTGCTTGTTCAAGAGTATCCAGATTTTTAAAAATACTTTAAACCTGTAGTTTAAAGTAAGTAAGAACACTTAACATGAGATCTACCCTCTTAAATTTTTAAATACAATATGGTTTTGTTGACTATAGATTCTATACTGTACAGATCTTTAAATGTTTTATACAATGGACACTTTATAGCCATTAAAAACCAACTCCTTATTTTCCCCCTCTCTTGCCTTAGCAGCCACCATTCTACTCCCTGTTTCTATAAATTTGACTATTTAGGATTTCTCATATGAATGGAACCATAAAGTATTTGTCTTTCTATGACTGGATTATTTCACTTAGCATAAGGTCCTTCCCTCAAAATTTACCTGTACTGTCCCATATAGCAGGATTTAAGGCTGAGTAATATTCCAAAGTATATACTGCATTTTATCCACTCATCTGTTGATGGTCATTTAGATTGATTCCACATCTTAACTATAATGAATAATGCTGCAGTGAATATAGAAATACAAGTATCTCTTTAAGATTTTTATTTTTATTATTTTGAATAACTAAGTTTTAATTTTTTGAGAAAATTCCATACTGTTTCCCATAGTGACTGCACAAGTTTTACATTCCTACCAATAGTATATAAGGGTTCTGATTTCTCCACATCTTTGCCAACATTTTTATTTTTGATAATAGCCATTTTAACAGGTATAAAGTGATAGTTCATCATGGCTTTCCTTTGCATATCTCAGATTCATGTTCTCAAACATATTAAACATATTTTTACATAGTTGGACATTTATGTCTTTTTGGAGGACTATGTTCAGGTCCTTTGCCTTTTTTTTTTTTTTTTTTTTTTGCTATTGAGTTGTAGGAGTTGAATGACCAGATTTGATATTCATTGAGATGGTTCCTAGGATAATGATTTTTATATGCTTAAAAATACTTTTATCAGTACCATTTAATGAATACTGGGATAAACTTTTCTTTTATCCAGAATGTTGGTGTTAGAGGTATCAATATGCAAAGTTAAGTCCCATTCTACTTTTTATAAATTTTAAGTAGTTATCTGTTATACTTGGATTTCCACCAGTACAAAAATATCATAAAGCCCATACACAAAACAACCTAATGTGATGGCCATGGAGGTTTGCCACTAAGGTTTGTCTTTTTTTTTTTTTTTTTTTATTTTTATTTATTTTTATTTATTTTTGGGACAGAGAGAGACAGAGCATGAACGGGGGAGGGGCAGAGAGAGAGGGAGACACAGAATCGGAAACAGGCTCCAGGCTCCGAGCCATCAGCCCAGAGCCTGACGCGGGGCTCGAACCCACGGACTGTGAGATCGTGACCTGGCTGAAGTCGGACGCTTAACCGACTGCGCCACCCAGGCGCCCCAAGGTTTGTCTTTAAGAAAGGTCTTACTGATCATCTATAAGAAGCTCAATTAGCTGACCACCTACAGCTGTAGCACTTTTTTTGGGACTCACCACATATAGGCCAAGGCAAGCCTCTTCTCAGATAATGCTACCCAATGACTGAGCACCACAGGTCTCCTAAATCCTTGCCATTCTGCTTCATGACTCTATGGGTAATCTTTCTGACTGAGCCCTCCAACTAGGCTAACTGAGGCTCCTCAGAGCTGCACCTACAGTCTCTTCCCACTTAATCCCTCTTTCCTTTCCCCTCTCCTTTCACATGAGTGAGACCCATGTCATTATCTAGATAGAGGCTTTCCTCACTTACCTGCTCCCTCCTCATTATCCTTCAGAGGGCTTATCCCCATAAATCTCTAGTGTTTTTATCTCCACCTTGTAGTCTGCTTTCTAGACCACCTAGCCAGCACACCTCCCTTGAGTTCCAAATCCCTTTCTATCTGCAGCCCCAATTTTTGTTCTGCTTTGCAACAGAACTTTGCATAAGAGACATCGAACACTGTGGTTTCCACTTCCTACTTTCTGGGAAAGCCCCATCTATCCATCTTCCATTACCAATGTTCCACTGAAAAAGCTATCTCCACTGAAACAACTTATCTCTGTGTTACAAATCCAACTTTCCTGTAGTCTTGCATTCCAGTGACATTTGACATATACATAATTTTAAAGAAGATAGGAAAGCGAGTTTTCGTGTGCAAGTCAAAGAGCCAATATCAGGTCCTAGTTAAGAATATGGCCTTTGGAATTAGATAGCTTTGAGTCCTAGATCTAGGCCTTATGAGCTGTGTGAATTTGGGTAAAATGATAACCCCACTGTGCCTTGGTTTCTCTGCCTCTAAATAGGTAATAACAGCATCTACCTCTTGAAATTGAGGATTAAATTAGATTAAGGAAATTTAAAAAAGTATTTGGCACAGGAATTGCTAGCAATCATTTTTATTATACAAAGACATTTCTTTGGTTTTTCTCCTACTTCTTAGTGCTCCCTCCCCATTCTTTGCTAGTTCTCTCTTTCAAGAGAGACTTCTAAATATTGCAGTGCTCCAGAGGTTGATCAGACATCCACTCTTAGCTATACTTTCTCCTAGCCCAGGAAATTCACATTCCACCTAGATGCCAATAGCTCCTAAATGGGTCTTTATCCTTGACCCATATTCAACAATGTAGTTTACATTTCTACTTGTATATTATAAACAAACGTAACAGAAAGAGAACTCCTGGTAACTTCCCATCTTGTTAAAACATGTTCTTACCTTCCCACCTCCACCAATTTCTCATTTGCTCAAGTTGAAAATCTAGGTAGGAGTCTGTGCTTTCTCCCTTTATCTCTACTATTATTACTATGGTGAAACTATCATCACCTCTAGCCTGGATTATGGAAATAGTCACCAACGTGGGCTCCTAGCTTTCACTTTTGTTCTCTGCAGCAGATTAAGCACAAAATTACCAAACTTATCATTTTAATGTGTAGTAAAATATGTCACTTCTCTCCTTCTTAAAAATCTTTTTTGGCTTCTGGTTGAATTTTAACAAAATCTAGATTATATAACCCTATTTTATCTGGTTCCTGCATACTCACCCATCTTTCCCACCCAAATTACTCATTATGCTCCCAACTCCTCTGGTCTACTCATCGGCCTTTGAACATGCTAAACTCTTCTTATCTACTGTCCAAGATCTTAGGTTTGCTCTACCCCTCAATGCGGTCCTCTTCTTTGGCTTTTTACCTGACCTGTTACTTCAGTTCAAATTTTGGCTCAGACGACACCACCTTCTGGGAAGCTTCCCCTGACCAACTATCTAAAGGATTATAGGGCCACCTGGGTGGCTCAATCAGTTAAGTGTCCAACTCCTGATTTTGTCTCAGGTCATGATCTCATGGTTCAGGAGTTTGAGCCCTGAGTAGGGCTCTGTGCTGACAGGTTGGAGCCTGCTTGAGATTCTCTCTCTGCCCCTCCATCTCTCTAAACAAACACACACACAAACATTACAAACAAAGGAATCTATACTACCCTTTTTTATTATTCTTTAGTCTTGGTTTCTAACACTCTTGAAAATCTGAAGTTGTCTTGGTTGTTTGTGTGCTTACTATCTGTCATTCCACACTAGAGTTTAATTTGCTTTCGGGGAAGAGACCTCATCTGTCTTATTTCTATATGTCCACCACCTAGAGCAGTGCCTGGTACACAGCAGTTGCTTAATAATATTGCCCTAATTAATAAATGACTGAATCATGGCAGAAAGTGAACATTTATTTTGGCAAAAGAGTGACAGAACAGTGATTAACAATTTAAAGGGACCATTGTGGGTAACAACGTACATAATCATAGTTCTTACTGTCTGACTTAGAAATTGTAGAAGTCAGGCAAATGAACAAAGTGGTAATATTAATGTTAAAACTAGAAACTAATATTAAAAAAATTAAAATGCTAACTTGTTTGTTATGGACTTTATGTTGAAGTTTACATAGATACTGGGGGGAGATAAAGTCAACATTTCTTAATCCTCTATCATATGCCTAGAACCTAGCTAGGCTCTTCACATAAGAGAAAAAAATATATTTGTCAGAACATACTCACTCTCTACTTTCATGTTAGAGTGATAAAAATAAACTATAGTATTTAAGTGTAAAGTAGAATTTTTACACTAATATTTCTTTTTATAAGATAATACTTGCTAAATTTCCTATGTAATATGAAAATTAGCACTTTAAAAGAAGAACTTAGAAACCGATAAAGCCATTTTCCTTTGGGAGATGATGTATTTTACATTTTAATACATTATAAATCAGAAATAAAAACTACGGGTTATTTCACTGTAAGCAGAATACTTTCCTGAATATTTTCAGTGATTACAGAAGGTAAAGGGAGGTATTTAAAAGTTAAAAATGATAACTACCATCTGAACTTTTACTCTATAGAGACAATTTGCTAAGTACTATACCAATACGACTTCACTGAAGTAGTTGACTATCCATTTTACAGATTAAAAAACAAAAAAACAAAACAAAACAGAAACAACTATGGCTTAGAAAAGTTGAATTACTGGTCTAAATACAATTTGTTAGTAATTATGTCAACAAGATTTGAATCCAGATTACTGGCTTTAAAGCTCTTAGCCATGGGTATGAACTAAATGTTCATAACCACCTCCCCTTCATTCATGTATTGAAGCCCTAACCCCAAATATGATGGTATTTGGAGGTAAGACCTTTGGGAAGAAATTAGAGTTAGATTTGGTCATGAATGTGGGGACCCTCATGACGAGATTAGTGCTTTTTCAAGATGACAGATCTCTTCTCCTCTCTTTCAACTGGCATGCAGTGAGGAAAAGCCCTATGAACACACAGTCAGAAGGTGGCTATCTGCAAGCCAGGAAGCAGGGTCTCACCAGGAACCAAATCTCTGGGGACCTAGATCTTGGACTACCTAGGCTTTAGAATAATGAGAAATAAATTCTCTTCTTTAAGCCACCCAATCTATGGTATGTGTTACAGTAGCCTGAGCAGACTAAGACCACCACATTGCTAGGTAATCATTATATTGGTTCTAAAGCATGAATAATCACATTAATGAGAGGAAAAAAAAAAGGAGTTCTTTACTGCTCCAGCGCGAACAGTAAAACTCACAAGGGATTTTTCTCTTGGTTCAAATAATATTTTATTAGAAATTAAGTTGTAAAAGTCTATGATGAGGTTCGTCACCAGAGAGACCAAGTTCTCTCTCTGCAGAGTTGCGGTTGAAGCTCTGTGGGAATCCTTCAGTGTATTTGATGCAAACCCTCTGGGGTGTGTTGCTTTCATGAGCACTAAAAAAATCCATGTGAGTATTGAAGGGAAGACTTGAAAGGCCCTCTGAGCTGACCCAGAGTCAGAATGTTCCTTGCCTATGCTCCCTTATAGGGGATTCTGGCTTGATCAATCTCAGATTTTCACTCATAGCCAGCAGCAACTGTACATGCTGCATAGGCAGTATCTTAAGCTCCCAGAGGGATGAAATGCCTCATCACTCAGCAACCACTTTGGCAGACTAAAGGGTGACATTGATTGGCTCTGAACAAGTGAGTAAGAGAAACAGTGTCCAAATCTCCAAAGGAAGCTGGGGGAAAGAAGAAGAAGAAGAAAAAAAAAAAAAGCAAACCCCTTTTTAACACAATCTTAAAATCTTCCAGACTCATAAAATAAATGCAAATCCATCTGCAGTGGGAAATCCAGCCACTCAAATAAGGGTCCCAACAAAGTCATCCTTAGAAAGTGACACATTATTTTATTCATTTATTCAATGTTTACTGAGCCCCTGTTATGTGCCAAATACTGTTCTAGGCTCTGGGGATACAACCTGTACAAAAAGTCCCAGGTCTTAAGGAGAAAGACAAATAGATAATTTATCAGGTGTTGATAAGTGCAAGGGAGAAAAGGAAAGTGAAGCAAGAATGTACAGGGAGGCAGGAAATGAATGCTGTTTCCACACTGGGGTCAGGGAAGGCAAGTCTATTTGATAAGAGACCTGAAGGAAATAAAGGGGCCAGCCATACTGATATTCGTCAGAAGAGAGACTAGCAAGAGTAGGATGATACTTGAGCCACTTACTTGAAGAAGTCAAAGTGGCTGAAGCAGAGTGAAAAGGGGAAGGAAGAGAAGCAAGCTGGAGTGTCGGGCCGGATCAGGTGCCAATGATAAGCTGTGCTAGGACTGAAGCATAACTTGGAGTAGACGGGAAATGATTGGGGGTCTTTGGCAAAGGAGAAACATGACAATAGGTCACAATTTAAAGGGACCGCTCTGGATAAAGAGTATAGGAAATAAGAAGGAAGGTGAGAAGTCAGCAGAAAGTTAATCCAGTTGTTCAAGAAAGCATTTATGATAGTTTGAACCAGAGTAAGTGCAGTGGAGGTCATGAGAAATGGTCATATTTGAACATATTTGGAAGGTAGAACTGACAGGTTTTACCAACAGTTTGCATATAGATGTGACAGACCAAGAGAGTGATTAAAAAGATAATCTAGGACCATTTATGGAGACTGGGAAAATCAGAGGAGGAACAATTTTGACTAAGGTTAAGAAATATTGTGAGTGCTTTTGTAGACCTCTTAATTTTTAGATACCTTTAGATATCCTAGTGGAGTAAACAGTTGGATATAGACATCTGGAGTTTAGAGGAAAGGCTCACACTTAACATATAATTTTGAGAGTTGTCCAAATAAGGGGCATAGTTAAACACATGGACCTGGAGAGAAAGAAGACACAGGAAAGTAAGGAAGTAAAATACAATGGTAACAGCTAATAATTGGGAGGTGAGTGCCAGGCATTATTCTAAGTGCTTTACTTACATTAAACTCTCTTAACCCTCAGAATGCTATGAAGTAGATACCATTATTCACCACTTGAGGAAACTTGTGACTTGTGACTTGACTCTGTGTCACAAGAAGTTGTGACTTGACTTGAGTCACAGAGAAGTTGAAGTACTATATCCCAAATCACACATCTAGACAGGGTGAAGAGGCAAGGTTCAAACACAGGCAGATAAGTTCCAGAATCTTCCACAGAAAAGGCTCAGGTACAAATTACTATTTTCAGACCTTTTTTCTGCTTCAGTGCCTATACCCCCCAATGATGGTCAGAACAAAGAATAAAAATAAAGGTCAGAGTTTTGCACCATTTAAATTCTAGGCTCATACAATCATTAAGCACTAGCAAATGGAAGACTTATAAACAAGTTCTTAGAAACATAGCACCAATAAACCAAACAAAAAACATCAAACAAACCTTCCCTTAAAAGAAAGGTAAACTACCACAGGAAATAAGAATAATTTATTCTATTTACCCAATTTCATCTATAGGTAATAAGGTACCTTTTGATTTTAGAGCTCTAAAAGGAGAAAAAAGTATAGGTCTTACAACTGAGGAAGTACTCTAACTTTTTACAGCAGCCTGGCTTTTGTGTTGACTGGGTTCTAAGCACAGTTTAGCCAGAAATATATTGTTCTTAATATACTCTCAACTATATTAAACCACAATGCTTCCTCTTTAATAAAAATGACTCTCTTCTCTAGGAACAGTATTCATGGAGAACACCAGTAAAACCTTTATTTTTTACTCTTCAGTTATCTTTTTGCATATATCACCTCAGAATGAGCTTCATAATGATGGCTGATGATAGGTATAAGAGCACAAATTTTCACATTGCTCTTATTGATGACAGGATCTTTACCTCCTTCTCTTGATATCTCTAATATAGTAGGAGCTTGGTAAATCTTTGCTAAACAAATAAATAAGTTTTAAGTTTAATGCTTGTTCCTCATGTCAAAATATTGCCATGTACATCTGCAGAAGGGATCTACAAAACTCTGTCCCTTTGGATTTTGCTGATCTACTCAAGTGCCAAGGTTTATGAAAACAGACTATTTTGCTTGGTTAATCTGCATATTTATCACATTCATCCAACTCAAGTACCCCTGGACAGGACCAAACTGAGCATTTCACCCTAGAGAAGTTGCTGCCATTATCTACTGGCAGCAAAGAGGAGCTAAACAGTAAGGCAGACCTTGAAGACATTGTGCTAAGCAAAACAAGCCCAACATACATGGACAAACACTGTATGATTTCAGTTATACGAAACAGAACGTGGAATAGGGGTGACCAGGGGCTGAAAGGTGGGGGGAATGAAGAGTTACTTTTGTAAGTACAGAATTTCAGTCGGGGAGGATGAAAAAGTCCTCGATGGCTAGTGGTGATGGTTGTACAGCAATGTGTATACACTTAATGCCACTGAATTGTACATTTAAAGATGTACATCTTCCCTAAAGATGGTTAAGAGGGTAAATTTTAGGTTATGTATATTTCACCACAAAATACTTATACACAAACAGTTGGGCAGCTATAATGGTACATTCTTCCATTCTTAAGTGGTTTTCTGAAGTCATGGCAGGAAGAGTGGATTTGTCTGTATCTACTTATAGATGCATGTGTGTGTACACATTTACCACCAGACCATGCCCCTTGTCTCCAAATAAGTTATACTTTCATCTGCTCCAAACTTATCAATCCAAAAATTTAATTTTCAGTTTATTTCAAATATGTAATTTTCCAATTGACTTTAGGATCTTTTCTTAACTGCGTACTAACTTACTGACTCCTGAAATGGATGCCTGAATTTGCCTCAGGTTGGGACCTGGATAGAATCCTTTGGACTCAGGCTATTTGCCCCTGGGCAATTTACAATGAGATCTTATAACTTGCTGGGAGAATCTGAGAGGCTGAGAAAGACTCTGGAACAAAGTTCTCCAGCGGAGGGGTCAAATAATTTGGAAACTACAGTTTAACATCTTTTTTCTCCTACTACTAGGATATTATGGGAGGGCACACATTTTTGCAGGCCAGAAGATCTGGGCCTCATCACTGGCCTTGCCCCCAGTGCCCATGTGATCTTGTACAACTTATTTCTCTGATATTAGGCTCCTTATCTATAAAATTAGAAACACCAGTACCTATTTTGCTCAGTTTTTGTGAATCTATCATGTTGGGCATAGAGCGGATGCTTAAGAAATTCTATTTCTTTCCCTTCCCTAATTAGAGTATCTTGGCATGATCAGTAAGAGTTTGGATCTTGAAATTATAATTATGGGCAACCCATAACTGGTCCACAAGCCAATCTGTATGAAGAAGGCTTTGTCTGTGATCCTATGACATAAAAAAATGAAATCTCTAAAACTAAAGACCATCTAATATAATGGAGAAAAAAAACAAAAACAAAAACAAAAACAAAAACAAATGGTTACTTAAAACCCAAACTATAACTACTTTGGCTCAAATGGGGAATGACAAATCTCCTATCAGTAGAAATTAATTAACACTGTTCCCTTCCTCGAAGGGTCTATTGTGGGTAGGAGGAGAAAGCAGAATAAAGCAAAGTCTAAAACTTCAATGAAATTCTGTAGTACTGGTTGAAGGAAAGAATAGGAATAGATAGCCCATTGCTTAGGCTGGCATATTGATGGGCTCTTGGTTATGCAAGGGTAGAGAGTGTAATAAAGTGAGGGGAATAAAAATTTGGTGAAAGTTTAGTAAAAGAGACACAACAAGGCTATTACATCAATGTCCTTGTTATCCCCAAACCTTTAATGAAAAGTTCTACATACTCCTTTGATTTGTGAGAATGCTATTTTAAGGGAGAAATCAAGGAGGAAGTCTGTATTTTGCTTCAGGGATGATGTGGGAGGGTACAGATGCAACTTGGGGAAAGGATCCCAATCTAACAAATTTATGATGAGCAGTTCAGAGCCAGAGTTGACCAGGAAAAACATACACCATCCTTTCCCTCTCTTCATTTCTCCTTCCTTTCTTCTCTTCCTTTCTGGAAGAATTGTGAGGAATGTGAAGTTCTCACTGTATATGGGATAAGGTTCAAATGCATTCCATTTGAATCTAAAAACATACCTTAACTATGCCTGGGATACTCTAGCCGTAACAGGCTGGAATAGAAGTAGGAAGGCTGCCCATGCAAGCTCAGATATGGTCAGAGTTCCCTGAGCAAAACTCAGGGATGGCAAATCAGAGATGTCACCCTCCAGTCCATTTCTCATAAAGGAAATATCAAGTCATCTCTGGAGAACATATTCTGTAGAACTTGTCATGTACTTACACATAAAACACAATTTTGGTTTCTTAAAGGGAACTGGCTTTACTAGAGAAAATTCATCAAAACTTCCTCTCAAAGTATCTGTCAACTGCCAAGATATGTATTTGAGACTCCAAGCTCCCAGTTTGGATAAGAGTGATACAGAACTTCATTAGAGACCCTGTCTTATTTCTTGGAAACAAAGAAAAGGTATGTGAAGAGACAGGCTTTCTTTTAGGTAGAGTTTCAAAGTAAAGGTAGTAGATACAGTATACTTATTCATTGTATTCTCTTCCACAGTTTGCTTTTTTTTAACCTGCCTAGAAGCTTGGTCCTATGCTACAATTTCATCACTAACAATGCTAAGAGACCTCCAGATGGATATCTAGTTTAGACAGTATTTTTTCCAGTATTCATTTTCTTATTTTTTTTAAAAACAGGTTAATATTTTGATATTAGTGAAACTCAAGCATATTTGAGTTATTTCCTCTATAGATTATAGGAACTAATTTTCTGGCTTGCTAGTTAGTATTTAAAAGGAGACTAGCTGGGGGCACGTGGGTGGCTCAGTCAGTTGAGCGTCCGACTTCAGCTCAGGTCACGATCTCACAGTTCTCAAATTCGAGCCCCGCATCTGGCTCTGTGCTGACAGCTCAGAGCCTGGAGCCTGCTTCTGTTTCTGTGTCTCCCCCTCTCTCTGCCCCTAACGCACTTGCATTCTGTCTCTCTCTCAAAAATAAACATTAAAAAATTTTTTTGGGGGGCGCCTGGGTGGCTTGGTCGGTTAAGCGTCCGACTTCGGCTCAGGTCATGATCTCACGGTCCGTGAGTTGGAGCCCCGCATTGGGCTCTGTGCTGACGGCTCGGAGCCTGGAGCCTGTTTCAGATTCTGTGTCTCCCTCTCTCTCTGACCCTCCCCCGCTCATGCTCTGTCTCTCTCTGTCTCAAAAATAAATAAACGTTAAAAAAAAAAAATTAAAAAAAAAATTTTTTTTAAATAAAAGGAGACTAGCTGTACTAAAGGCAATGCTTGAAACATAGTAGGTTCTCAGTAAATACTTCAAAGAAAATAAAGATTGAATAAAATCAAATGAACCAATGAATTAATGAACTAGTGAATATATCAAGAGTTGGCCATATTTCAAAGGAACTGGCCAAATACTCTCAATTTACATAGGTAACAATTTCACTCTCTGCTTACCTTTTGTACCATCTCTCCATCAACAGCATCCCCAATAACAGGATGCAGTCATACACACAAAGGCAACAATGTGTTTATATGTTTGTCTAGGGGAGTGGGCACCTAAATTTTTTATTTATTAATTTTTTTTTTAGGTGTTTAGTCTTAGATTTACAGGTTGAAATCGGAGGAAGAGAAAGGAAATGCTCTTACCCTCCCGGTGCCTCCCCCTTTAGGGAGTATTTATTAATTAAATGAAAGAATAAATAAGTGACTACTCCACTCTGGCTATTTGTCTCCTCCATCTGAACTCTCTTGACTTTTGTCAGTGAGTGTAAAATAGAGATTTTGATTTTTTAATAAGACCTGTGCTTTTAACGAGGTTATTTTTTTTTCCACAAAAGTCATGGTAAAAGATTCTGTGAAACTTTTATTAGACATCAAATGGAATTTCTTTCCTTCCTCCCTTTTTCAACAATTTTCTCCATCGGTTTGTGTTTGTGATTAGATAATTACAGCATTCCATCCAGACCTTGAATTTATATTGCATTGTGAATGTGTAATAGTTATTCATTCTTATGGTTAGAAAAATTAATTATTATTAATTATAATTATAGTATGCACTAACAGAATTATAATTAATCTTCATTGTATTACCTGAATAAAATATTAAGGTTATCAACACCTGGAAATTATGGAGATTTCTGGCAAGGTGTATACTTTCAACTCTGAGCAGATTAATCCTTTTTCTTTCAATCTCTTGGTGCAATAGAAATATATGCAGTTATGGGGAGCCTGGGTGGCGCAGTCGGTTAAGCGTCCGACTTCAGCCAGGTCACGATCTCGCGGTCCGTGAGTTCGAGCCCCGTGTCAGGCTCTGGGCTGATGGCTCGGAGCCTGGAGCCTGTTTCCGATTCTGTGTCTCCCTCTCTCTCTGCCCCTCCCCCGTTCATGCTCTGTCTCTCTCTGTCCCAAAAATAAATTAAAAAAACGTTGAAAAAAAAAAAAAAAAGAAATATGTGCAGTTAGATGGGGTTGCCATCAAGGTACAAAATAGCAGAGGAAGGCAGAAGCTTCAGCTACACAGACAGGCACAGGAGAAGACTCAAAGAAGCCCATATTCTGTGGGACCACAGCGAATACCAGATATAAGCCAGAAATTGAGAATTTCAGGAACTGATTTAAACAAAAATCCTACATATTTGTGTTAGCTTAAAAAGACTCAACCTATTTATGATCAAACGATTAGTATAGATTAATAGAAAGGAGAAGAGAGAAAAGGTATTGACAATTGTAGATTGGCTCCAATAAGTTCCAAAGGCCAGCAGCAGAATGTGAACCCTGATTCTTTCCTGGCCTGTCTGTATTATTTGGAGTTAGAATTGTCTAAATACCATGAGTAATATGGAACTTCTCTGAAGGGTAAGTTAGTGCCCTGATTAACACTTTCTGATAATTCAACTGGAAACATAATTGAGAAGCTTTGTCCTGACAGTTTCTCAGTGATGGGAGTGATATGCACAGTCACTCTGCTTGGAACTTTATCAGTTTATTCCTAAATCCTGGCAGAACAAATTCAACACTTGCTTGGTCATTGCTGTTGCCTTTTTCATGCTTAAGAAAAAGGGCCTGGTCCTTAACACCACAATACACCTTCTTTCTCCCTCTCTTTTCAAACTCTACAAGTAGAGTTTGAAGTATTTCCACAATATTCTATCCACAATATTTCTAAAAGATAAGTGATATAGTATGCTTGCTATTCTCTGAAAATACTCTTGCAGTGTTTAGTTTCTAGCTTATAAAGTTTCCATTGATATTGCTGTACATCCTATCTCTTACAAAGTTTGTGTTTGGATTAGGTTTTATCCTTTTGTGATTAACACTAATATAAATTATATTGATGTAACCCTTGCTATTTATCATATTCCTCTCAGAGGAGTTTAAAATGCTTTAGACATTCCATGTCAAAATGCTTTCATGTTCTACGCTGGCTTATATCCAATTAGTTTATTTCATTATTCAAATACCTAGATACTCATGTAAAATTAATTTATCTTACAAAAAGAAATTTAAGAAAATGAAAAGGACAGGGTTCACTTCTGTCATACGTTCTCTTCAGAGTCATTTAATAGAATGTTTAAGCTCCAGGTAATTCTATTGTGGCCATACATCACCACATTGGATGGTCAGGTGGATATTGTGTTTTAATCTAAGGCTAAGATAAACATAAACTGTAGATAAACAACAATTGAAGAGACAACAGTTAAAAAGGACACCAAATTGTCACCAGGTATTAAAACTAATTTTATAGTTCTTCAGTTTCTTGAGTTAGTATTCACATTTTTTAAAAGTACATGTTAATCATTCTTGTGTCCAGAGCACCAAAAACAGTAGTTATAGCAAAAGCATCTTACTATAAATTTCAAGAAAACAACATCTGGGATAATGATTTAAAGTGAATTTTGAATGTAGAGAAGAGAGACCTTTTAGATACTCCAGAAAGTTCCATTTTTCCTGATCTATAATAAATTCCAATAAACAGAGTTCCTTCATAAACTGCAGAAAACTTCCTAGAAATCTCTTCCCTACTTTTGCATGATAGGATATTAAAAAGCCTTGGAAAAGGTTCTGCTTGAGTTTAAAAAAAATAATAATTAAAACAATAAAGTCCAGGTGTCCTTCCTTTTTTACTCCAGGTTCTTAGACCTTCAGTTCCTTAGATAAAGTTCATGTGGATATTAGAATCTAATAATCTGCCTAAGTTAAAATTTGTTCTCAATTTATTGCCAGAAATAATTAGAAGTCCTCATTTTAAAATCAGTCAAGATAGGGACAAATTGTTGAATGACATTTCTAAGAACTGTCTATTAAATAAGAGGAACAGTATAGATCATTTTCTTGACATTTGTAGTGGTAAAACCCCTGCACTATATTGCTTTTGGTTTCCTGTAGGCATGGTTGCAGAAAGAATGAAAAGAATGTGCTTTTTAAAAATAAGGATTCTAGGGGTACCTGGGTGGCTCCTTTGGTTAAGCATCCGATTTTGGCTCAGGTCATGATCTCATGGTTTGTGAGTTCAAGCCCTCCATAGGGCTCTGTGCTGGCAGTGGGGAGCCTGCTTGGGATTCTCTCTTTCTCTGCCCCTCCCCTGCTCCATACCTGCTCTCTAAATAAATAAATAAGTAAATAAATAAACAAACATACATTAAAACAAAAATAAGGATTCTAACCCAAGAAAGTTAAAAAGAACCCTAAAAAGGCACCAAAATTCATTTTAAATCTGCTAATACCTGGTTATAATGTGGCGACTTCTCACTAATTTGTAACTTCAAGTGTTGTTACTTTACAATTGGCTTTCCATTGCAATACCCCTTACATCCATTTCTCTATTTCCAGGGTCCCTGAATAGCCCTCAGGGACTCCGGAGCCTCTGAGGTTTGCCACTAGCCACAGGTAAGTCATACTGTGACAAGAAGCTCTGTGAACCCCCTCAAATATATGAATGTAATGGGGGAATTCAATTATGTATAACATATATTATGTTCCTAAAAACTTCATTATACAATGCTAACTCTGGGTCCTTTTACCTTGTACCAGAGCAGGTCCTAGATGATCCATCTACCTTCAATCTGAGCTCTGGCATTTAGGTTTGTTTCTAGCAATTTAATTACTTCTGACTTTGGGAAATATTTTGTTGTTTTTATTTGCTGTTTAAAGTAAAAACTGTCACCTGACTTCTCCCCCCCCCCCCCCCCCCAAAATATTCCCACTTTTTTGCAAACTTGAGTAAAACCACCGTGAATGCTGGAACTGTTCTCAGACTTCTTGGCATATTACTATACAGGCAACTGGTCTTGTTGGCCCTAGGTTTCTTAGTCACAGCCGCTGGTAATCCGTTTCCTTCTTGGCTGTTAGGGAAGGGCCTGATTAACCAATCCAACAAATTCCATGCCCCACCCCCTGCTTCCTTTGGTTAGTTCTCTGCTTTAGCCTCAGGCTTCTTGCCAGGTTGGACTGAGAGTGATCAAATTGCCTTTGCATTGGAGCCAGCAACCAGCAAGGGCACAATGCTGTTTATCTGCCCTCCACTCCACACTTGTCTTTTCTACATCAAAAGTCCTGCTTCCTTTTAACTGTTGGTCATTCTTTTTCTTCCTAAGGAAACCCACCACTTCTCCTATTTGTTTTATATAATCAATGATTTTGTTACAATTTTACCTCCTTGTTCCACGTAACACATGACTGAATTTCACTTAACTTGGTGAGAGACTTTACTTTAGCAGTAAATGAAGTAAGCAAAAACAAAATCTTTTCACCTCTCGAGAAGGTCATGCGCTAAACCTATTAGAGCAATACAAACTGGAATCATTCAGAAATGTTAGATATTTGCAATTTTCACAAATATGAAAATGTTTTAGTCATAGAGTTTCACTTAAAGCAGATTCCTTCTTGGAATCGTCTTTGCCAAGATTAGTACATGAAAAGATCTCAAGAAGAAGTAAAATTTTTAACATGTCAAGGTACATTTGGCAAAGAGAATGACTCATCTTCATGAATTCTGTGTGCATTAAAGGTTCAGTTGGGCAGCCAGGTGATCGGTAGGAGTGGGTTATTTACCTGGGAGGACCTGGAAAGCTTTTTACACAGAGTCAACAGGATTGTTGTTAAGCAGCAAGTCGGCAAACATGGGAAGGTTGTCATTAAACAATGTTGGGATTCAGAACTGTTGACGTTTATTTGCTTTTCAACTCCTCAACTGCTCATGGAGAGATCCAAGCTATCTAAAAAGAAAAGCCACATGCATCATTGCTCTCCTTCTCTCCCTTTTTAAAGCCCTTGGCAACCTTAAGACAGGGTGAAACAATTCTTTACCACCAGGACTTTTTCACATGGACTTCCATAACGGGCTTTGGAGGGGTTCATGAACTCCTGCAAATATAGGTGGCATTTGATATATAATTATGTGCATATGGAGAGTCTGTTTGGGTGTGGTGAGAGAGTTACGTGTTTTTTTGTTTTTTGTTTTTTTGGTTTTTTTTTTTAATTACATTTTTAAAGGGATCTGTGAAACAAACAGTTTTCAAACCACTACTCTGGGGTCTAAATTGAGTGTTTTTACTAATGTGGGTGGGAAGGGGAAAAAGAACATGGGTGTGATGCATACTGTTCCCATACACGAGTTTTAAAAGTCTGGCCAGCTAGGTAGACGTGGAGGTAAGACAGAGAACCCTGGTTACTGCTGCAAAATAAGAATAGTATGTCGGGAGCAACTGAGTGGAAAGAGAGAAAATTAATGTAGCCCCTCCAGGAAAGGGCATCAGGACACCTTCATCTTATTCAATCAGATAGGGGTTTCAGGCTTTTGTACTTATTGGAAAACTGACAGCTTTTCTAAGGGTCTCACATACCGATTCCACCCCAGGTATAAATGGGTCCAGGACCTATTTGCTATTGCACTTGGCTTACCATACAGTTCTGAGACTTATATCCAGAGACCTCTACACAGCCCTCTATTTGCTAAATAAAGAGAAACTGACAGATCAGGATTTATGCTGCTCCATCCCCAAATCTGGGTGGTTTCCCCAAATCCCATCAAGGTAGATTTCAGAAACGGTAATCTAACTTCTAAGATTCTGGTATCTTATTTCTGCTTATTTCACAGCCAGTCAACATCAGAGATGCCCCCCCCCCCCACCCCCACCGAAGGGATCACCACTTTTGACTATTCCTTCCTCATTCACTCAAGGGATCCAGATCCATATCCACCATATGAAAACAATAAAAACAACAAATTTTGCTCCCGTTTGCTGGCCCCTGCTTCCAAGGTAGGCCTCCTGCTCATAGAAGATCTGTTTGTTTTGTCATAGTTTTTCAGAGAAAAGTCAGTTAAAAACCTATATTCTTTTTTGGGGTTTATGGTTCATTTGAAGTATTGTGCCTCATTTGCCTGGTCTCTTCAAGAAATTGCTCTGCTGGTGCCTTATCAGCTTCACTCCTCACAGCATGTAAACCAATGACTGTTGGGCTATTACCACCTGCAAGGCATCTCCCCCCACCAACTTTTTTCTTTTCTTTTGGAAGGGGATCAGGGGGAGTGGTGGTGGAAATCAAATTTAGACTCCCCTTGAAGTTTTAGAGAACACTCTTAAAATGGACTCTTTTGCTTCCTACAATCCTTCCAGGTAACTGCATGCACACAAACTCCATTTCCACAGAATGTGAGATTTTACTCATCAAAAAGTCTTCATAATCAACTGACAACCTATCTGCTTCAACAGTGTTGAATCTCTTTCAGTATTTCAAATATGTCTGTGTCTACTGATGCTATGTTAGTTCTTAAGTCTCAAAATTATCCTTTAGCATTAAAATAAAACCTGCATTGTTGAAACCTAAGTACCTTGGGTATAAAAATCTGAATAGTTATTTGCATATGATGGTGACAAGTGATAGTGTGGGGTGAAGCATAAACATATGGTTTCTAATTTCGTGGACTTCAAATACAATTTACCCCCTAAAAGCTAAGGAGATGTTTAACTAAAAGTTAACGAGATTAGTTTCCTATAATTGCTAATCGCAAGTTAGTGGTTTAAAACAACGCAAGCGTATTCTCTTACAGTTCTGGAGACCCAAAGTCTGAAATGGCTTCCACCAATGCTGCATTCCTCCTGGAGACTGGAGGGAAGAATCCATTTCCTTGTCTTTTCCAGCTTGCAGAGGCTAACTATAGTCCTTGGCACTTGACCCCTTGCTCTATCTTCAAAGACAACAACACAGCATACAAATCTCTCTGACCTTCTTCCCCCCCCCCCCCCCCTCACCACTCTCCCTCTTATATGGACCCTGTGATTACAGTGGGCCCATGTGAATTACCCAGAATGCTCTTCCCAATTTAAGAGCCTGAACTTAGTCACACCTGCAAAGTCCCTTTAACCATGGCACATCACATAGTCACAGGTTCTGAACATTAGCATGTGGACATCCGGGGTGTGGGGGTTGGGGGAGGCATTATTAAGCCTAACAACAGTAAACTGTCTACAATATAATGCTTACTCTAAAGAAGATAGTTATTCTTTAAAATTTCATTAGAAATCAAGGTATTTACTTTTCATTAGACAAGTTAATCATAGTCAGGTCAGAACTGTTAAAGTAAATTCGAATGAGAAACTTTCCAATTCCACTCCACAAATGTGTTTTTAGAGCAAGTATAGACTAGAACATTGAGAAAATACTACACAGCTCTTTCGGTGAAAGTTGTCAAGGTAATTTCTTTCTGGTCTGTGGTTTTCTCCACAGATGTTGCAAATAAATCAGAACAAGGATGGAGGAATGGCATGGGAGTTTAATATTCTCGAAACTGCTGACAAACCATAAAAACTGTCTTCAGTCCTTATTCCCAGTAAAGGAATTACGTAGCTGGTGTGTCCTGTAGTTCTGACTTTCCCAAATTTTGTAACTTTTTGCCTTCGGACACAGAACAGCCGAGCTCCGCCAGGTTCTTCAGGTGGCTGATGATCATGAGGCTCATTCTTTCGCTGTTCCCTCTCAGTGCCTTTCGTCCCCACTGATGCTGAGTGACAGGCGGTGAAGGTGAAGCAGGTGTGCAGTGTCGGCCTTTGGCGTGTTGACACAGGACTTGAAGGAGACTTGAATTTTTAAAAATTTCTTTCAGGAGAGGGGAACCAAAGGCATGACAGACTCCCAGAGGAAATCACACACACCTGTTTTTTGTTTTGTTTTGTTTTTGCTTTTTGGTTTGTTTGTTTGTTTTTGGATTTGCCGCTCTAGGCAGTTTCAGAAAACAAACCCTAGGATAAAACCATCAATATGAGCACACCTTTGTGCTGTTCAACATTATTCCAACAAGGTAAGTAGCACTTTCTGACCAGGCTCAGGGTATTCCTCCCCCCCCCCCCCTTCTTTTTATTCTAAACACAGAACTAATTTACCTTTCTGGGGAACAAGTCATTCTTTTAAGATCACATTTGGATAAAGTAATCTGGGAGATAACACTGACAATGTTTAATTACTGATAGTTCTCATTTTTAACCCTTGAAGACAAAAATCTAAAGTATCTTTGCACAAAAATATATTGGAATAAGATTTAAATACAAGAATATAATTTATACTTGTGTGTGTAATAAACATGTACCCTACTCAGAAATTAGCATTATTAAGTTAGATATTTTTACGATCTGATATTTTTGCCCACTTTGGGCCTAGGTACAATTGTATACTGGTAAATTCATAACAAAAGGTTCTCTAGGGAAAGACAAACCCTGATTTGCAGCGTTTGCTGATTTCTCTGGTGTTAAAATATACTCCCACTAACGCCAATTTCAAGCAACCATCCTGAAGTCACTGAAGTAGGGATGGGGAATGATGGCCATAGTTGGTTCTCCTGAGCTGGTATAGGAGAGAGTTTCCTGGGCTGGTGTAAGTATCTACAGATAATATGCCTGAGAGGATTCAGGTAGTTAACAACAGGATACATTCAGAATGATTGAACCCTGGTTCTGAAAAGGAGAACTACATACATTTTGCTATCAGTAAACTATAAGGATATATAAGAGGATCTGTAACCAAGAACATAATATCTGACTTCAGATGGTCTGGATTCTTCTTCTAAATTCTGGAAATTCTCTTCTCTGTGTCCTATCCTGCTTGTTCTGGAAAACTGAATCTTGCTTCAGGGCTTTAGTAAAAATCACAGGAAGGCCTGACGTCTTACATATACATTTGACACCAAGCATACTTTATATATGGAGTTTTCCCCAATCGCTCTGTGTGAAGAATTTGAGTTCTTCCTGATATCAGCTGAAAATATCAGATGCCTATTCCTTTGTGTGGATATTTCCTGAAACTAAAGCTTTAGACTCCCTGACCTGATAGAGTGTGTGAGTTTTCCACCAGGCTGTCTTCTCTGTATCTTCTCTGCTGTGCAGTGGCAAAAGTTCTGAACTAATGTACAAGAGACACTTGTCTGCCTCCCACTCCTAGCCTCAGTACTGCCTTAGAGAACACTGTTCTGGGCCACTGCATTAGAGATTTGACTCTAGCTGTCTGTTAACTGTGTCCCTTTCCATTGAATCTATGGCCCCAATTCTAGGACCACTGTCTGGATTCCAGAGTCCCCAGAATTCCCTGCCCAACACAGACACTGGGCACATTGGGCCTGCACTGGGCTCTTTGTCTCGAGGGTTGATGGTGCCATCTGCCAAGATTTTGCTTAAGGTCAACTGTTCTTATTGAAGACAGAACTGTGCCTGAAGGGCTACGATGCATCTTAAATTTGAACCTGGATTTCTAGGTCGAGGACATAGATAGGAACATATTTCATTCAAGCGTTGGCTTAAACTTTTAAGTATTTAGACATAGTATACGGGCCCTCGTTTGTACTCTCTATCGTACTCCCTTTTCTCCTTTAAGTATGACAATGTAGCTAAGTAAGGATAAGTTTTGCAAGAAGGAAAAGTTCCAGGAAAAGAGGCATGAGCATGGGAATCAGTTTATCAAAGAATGAAAAGCCAATGCCCAGGTGTCGTCGCCAGAGAGAATGTGATTAACCTAGCCCTGGGAGCTGCTGTGAGGACATACGTCAATGCCTAGGCTAGCAGCAAGACCAGTCGACAGCAACAGTCTGATATTGGACAGAGACCCACTTGCTCTGCCTCACTGACCTCCTGACTCTCCCTCTACAGGCCACCACTCTCCTCTAGGTGTGCCAAGGAGAACTAATGATTGATTGTCCTGGGATAAAAGGACACAGGAGTTATCAGCTCAGAGTTGTGGACTCTCATGCCACCCTTGTCTCATTTCTTCTACCATGGTCAGACTGTGACTTGCTGCAGTGATCCAACCAGTGGACGTTTTAAACTCCTTTGGGAGGGAAGAGTTCATTTCTGCATGGACTCTGGGCTGAAAAAATAAACTTTCTCACTATGCAGCACACGGTCTTTCCTGTACCATGTCACTAACCGCTTTTCCAAACTTCTGAGCTGCAGTACCTCTAGGACATTACTATAAAACTGCTGCCTGCTCAATATTATTTAGGCTACATGTATGAACACACTATTTCTCGAGGCTCATTCAGCAAAACCTATGTCAGTTAGGAATCCAAGTTAAGACAACATCTAAATTGATGTCATTTTATGGACTCAAAAAATGATACTGTACAAATTCCCCAACATGGTTATTTCCAAGAAGGTCCCAGTTAGTGCACATGTAATAATAATGCTTATTTCAGGAGTAAGTCCTTCTTGTAGAAAGGATATTCAAGTAATCTTCTAAAACACTTAGATTAACACTTTTATGAACTGAACTGGGAAAATAAATAAAAAATCAATTACCTAGGATTTGGGGATAATCTAAGTACTGTGAAGTCTGCAGCAAAAGTATGACAATGTTCCTACCTTTATGATGCTACCAGTTTGGTAGAGACAAATCTAATACACCAAAACAAGAGTAGAAAATGAAAGATAGTAAATTGCCCTGAACTGGCAAGTGGTATTAACTCCTTAAGTGCTATAGGCAATTGAGAGCAGGAGGAAATTCACAAAGGAAAGTTAAGGAAAGTTTCTCAAAAAACATTGGCTTTGATGTACGCAACAGACATGTGGTAGAAGGGGGAGAATCCCAGGGTATAGAAATGTGTTAAGTGCGATGGATAATTTTATGTGTCATCTTGACTGAGCCATGGCGTGCCCAGATATTTGGTCAAACATTATTCTGGGTATTTCTGTGAGACTGTTTTTTTGGATGAGATTAACATTTAAATCAATAGACTGAGTAAAGAAGTTGTCCTCTCAAATGTGGATGGGCCTCATCCAACCCCTTGAAAGCCTGAATAAAACAAAAAAGACTGACCCTTCCCTAGAGTAAGAAAGAGTTCTTCCTGCCTGACTGCTTTCAAACTGAGACACAGGGTTTTGTTTTGGTTTGGTTTTTGTTTTTTTCCCTGATTGTGAACTCAGACTGCAACTTTGGTTCTTTCTGGGTCTTGAGCCTGCCAGCATTTGGACTAGAACTTACACCATCAGCTCTCCTGATTCTCAGGCCTTCAGACTCAGACTGGAACTAAACCATCAGCTCTCTAGGGTCTCTAGCATATTAACTCACCCTGCAGATCTTGGGAGATTTGCCAGCCTCCATGATTTCGCAATCCACTTCCTTATTATCTATCTATCTATCTATCTATCTCCATCCTTTTGGTTCTGTTTCCCTAGAGAACTCTGACTGAGACAATAAGTAAAGACACACAACATTTGCAGGATAATGTAAATGCCAAGTTTGACCTGACCAAATTAGAAAATATGTGTGGTGAGGAAATTCAAGATAAAGTTGTTTTGATAGAGTAGAAAATGATGGAAAGCTAAGAAGAAGGGTGTAGACTGGCAATGTAGTCAAGGTATCCCACTTCTAAGGAAATCACATTCTCACTTGTCACTTCTGTTACTCTTTTCCACTCAGCCCAAATTTGAGGATTTAATCTCAATATTGCATCCCCAAGTACTCACTGCCAATCATGTAGCATTAAGTGTGCTAGATTAAACCTTTTAAAAATCACCTGCAGATCTGGATAGAATGTACTCAGATTCTGGTTCAGTGGGCTCAGGTAGAACCTGAGTTTTGCATTCCCAAGAAATGCAGATGCTGCTTTGAGGACCATACTTTGAGTAGGGGACATCCCTTGTTTAGTTAATGCTGCTTGAATCAAGGAGCCCCTGAAGAAATACTACCTGGCCTCTGGACAAATAACGCTTGGCCTGGGAAAAAGACGGAACCTGGCTGCAGGTAACCTCCTACATATTGTCCTGGGAACAGACTGGTAAAAATTTGCGAAATCATAGAACAAAATTTAAGAGGAAATAAAAATTCATCTGGAATATGTCATTTGAGGTAAGCCTCATGATTCTGTGAGAAACAATGTGAACATCCATTTTACTAACAGTAAAGGACATGGCATTCTAAAATCTGAATTCTGAGAAGCATTTGATGTAATTGTTTATAAATGCTAATATTAGTCGTAGTTGGCCTTGGTAAAAGGTTGATAGGAAGAAGTCAGGGATTTAGGCAATTCAACTGGAAGCTTTTGACTCGGTTTTCTCCAAGGAAAGGTAGCACAAATAACAACAACAAAATAAATTTAGGTATTGTGGTAAAAAAAAAAAATAAAGCCAAGAAGAAATTAAATGATTAATAGGAGTTTCTGGTAAACAACACACACTTATACACATACCCAGGCATATGCTTTTATCACCCCCTCTATACATTGATGTATTTTGTTGTTGTTGTCAATGTTGAGCTAGGTTAAAGAAGCAATGATGAAGTGTAGTTGTATCTGTGTTTGTGCTGCTGGTTGTTTGGAGTGATGGGTTTCATGGAAAGTACAAATAGGAAGTTAACTTGAATTTCAGTGTTAACACTTAATAAATCGAAGGCATTCTGTCTTGATTTAGTTAAAATGCACTCAACGACAAACTTATGAACATCCAAAATATACCAAACACTGTGCTAGTTGCTTCAGAACAACATGAAGAAAAAGACTGGGTCCTGGTCCCCATGGAGATTAATTATTTAAGAGCCCTATGTTGCATTTGCCTGCAGGATCATATCACCTGCTTGCTCTATGACTGTGAGGAATTTATGTCATCTTCCTAAATTTGGCTAAGATGAGATTAATAACAGTATCTACCTAATAAAATTACTGAGAAGATTAAATGAGAAATCTGGCAAATGCTAGACTACAGTGCCCAGAACTTACTAAATGCTCAATACATGCTACTTTGTCCGATACTCTTGAGCTTAAAGGGGGGGCTTTTAAGTCTTTTCCTGGAAGCAACACCAAGTCTATGTATGTTAACATTATTCTATTCCAATACGTTACTTTTGGAAGGCAGCTATGCTCACCACCATACCACCAACGCCCGCTACTCCAATACATTACTTTTGAAGTTTGTAGCCAGTTATACTGATATACAGTCTCATACTCCTTCACAGACACATAATTTGGCTCCATATATAGAATAAAATGAGCTTTGTTAGAAGTTGTCTTTTATTTCCTGTACCATTCCATTGTTCACACGATATATAGAGGACATAGCAGACATTCTGTACTTCTTAAGTTTAAGCCAACCAACCCTACCACCTGAACACATCTTCCTTCTTTTATTCTCCTGTATATATATTCCACCTATTTTGAGGTCTTGTTTATGAAGATAAACATAGTAGATGTAAAACTTATTTGAAAAGAGGTCACATACAAATTGAATATAATTTATTACAGTGATAATTATGATTTTCTTTTCATAAGCTTACTTTCAAATATATATGTATCATCTCCTAAAACTCAGTTATTTGGCCTTTCCCCCTTTGTAGTTCGTACAGGAGTAACTTGGTTCAAAACTCTTAAACTGTATCCTGGTATAATGAAATCAGTAGTTAGCAAGTGTGTGCCTTGCTTAGTTAGTTAGGTGCAGACAGAACTGTCTCAGAACAATGTTTTTAAATGTTTAAATGCATAAAATAAAATACATATAATTACAAAGGAAGTGGATTATAGAGAAATAGGCATCTAAATATTAAAAAACAAATTTGTAAATATGTGTATTAATGTGTATTTATTAAAACATTAAAGATCTCTTACTGCCATATCAAATGAAAAATGAGTGAAAACTGTATTTCAAGATATCTACAACAACTCTGCTATGATATGAAGTTCTGTTATTTGTCTCTCTGACAAAGTCACAGGTGATCACTACTACTTAAGTTGTTTGTCATGTACGTTCATATAATCAAAAGAAACACTAAATTTCCATTCGAAGTTAGTGAAATCAGATCTCTTTTCTCATCCAAGTACATGAACCTTCTATATTCTATCTAGGGACCTTTCAGGATCTGCAGAATCTAGATTACAAATCCCTGATTTAGACTGTGTCTTAGTGTCTTTACAGCGTTTCAAGCTACTAAGTCCCTTGCTCCTCCTGCATTTTACTCCTCTGTTGCCTTCTCAACTGCTGACACCCACTCTTCCACTAAGGCTCAGCACACCATTTCCAAGAAGCTGTGGTTGAGATGGGTGCCAATTTCCTGAGTCTCACTGCCTCCTTATCAAAGCACTTAGAAAATTGTATTTAATCGTTATTTTACTAGTTTCTCTCCTCCAGCTGACTTTGGAACTGCTTGAAGACAGTGATGAGTCATTTACTTATTTTCATTCATTTATTATCAGGGATGTACTAAGTGACCAACTCCATGCCTGTCTGTGAGGATACAGTGGTAACAATGTATAATCCAATGTATAGTCCTTAATGAGCTTTATGAGTAAACACTGGTAGGGGTGAGGTCTGGAAAGAGATGAAAAAGCAGGTTAAGTGCTCCGGTAGGGGTAAGGACAAGGACTAGGGGTCATCACATGAGGGGCATGGAACCTGGGCCTCTGGAGTCTTGGAAGCTTTCTTTCGGTGCACAGATATACTAAATATACTGAATGTAAAAACAGTTCTGAATGTGTTCCTTTTATAATTGCTCTTAAAATGTACTTACAAGTTTTGGGGCGCCTGGGTGGCTCAGTCGGTTGAGCAGCCGACTTGGGCTCAGGTCATGATCTCGCGGTCCATGAGTTCGAGCCCCGCGTCGGGCTCTGTGCTGACAGGTCGGAGCCTGGAGCCTGTTTCAGATTCTGTGTCTCCTTCTCTCTCTGACCCTCCCCCATTCATGCTCTGTCTCTCTCTGTCCCAAAAATAAATAAAACTTAAAAAAAAAATTTAATAAAAAAAAATGTACTTACAAGTTTTATGCACTTGTCTGTGTGTACACTTTAGAATTAAAACAAAAACAAAAACAAAAACTTCAGATATGATGGGTGTTGGTTTGGAATATAATAAGAGATCTAGGGTGATCTCAGCCTGGTTAGCACATTTGCTAGTGGCTGGGGGAGGGGGAGAGGCAGTCCCTGTGCCCAGCCTGGTAACTGTAACTCTTCAGTCAGTGGCTGGATCTATGTTCAACTCAACTAATCAATTTAAACCTTACGCCGCTAATTCTTTCAACTCCAAGTGGCCAGATAATAGAGATCTAGGGTGAATATTACCCAAATTGTCTAAAAAAATGCTTTCTTTCTTTATAGTATCTCTTTAGGACATACAATTAGCCTGACAAAAGGTGGTTTCTTACCTGTTTCAATATCTGAAAAGAGGGCCTTCTACAACCTCTTGTTGGCTCCATCAACCTTCTAGAAGGCAGAATTGGAAAAGGCTCACATACAAGAGTTAAACTTTCTGTTTTTTCCAGTGAAGAGACTTCAAAATAATAACGGTTAGAAAAAATGAATGAAGAATGAGAGAGAACTCTTGTTTTTACTATATGTAATTACTCATTATGACACCATTTAGATTCTGGTATGATTCTTTTAATCGAAAAGAGTTCATTGTAACAGAAAATGTCTTATTTGTTAAGACCAAAACACTTTCAGGAAAGGTTTGATCTCATTTAGGAGGTTAAAAAAGAGTAAAAATGTTTAAGATTTTCAGTAAAAGAAGAAAGGACATTGTATTATACCACTTAATGCAAGCAACAGAAATGGACTAACTTAAAGAAGAGTGGAAGTTAGTGCAAGAATGCAGAGTAGCTCCCAATTCCTGAGAAATGGAAGCACAACCAGACCTCCAGAGAGACAGAAGCAGGGCAGTAGCAGGGATCTGGGTGAAGAAATAGTGACAATCTCTTTGGGGAGTTGTACTCGAAAGACTCAGCTGCAACCATATTCTGCCCATGGGTCGAATTCCTAGGACTTCTGATTCGTCTTGGCAAGTGAGAATAGGGATGGTGAGAAGTGCCAACCCACTCTTTGTACATATTTTGAAGGTCCCACCAAGATAGTAATAAAGGGGATGGGCAGATCCCACAGAAAATCAGAGGGACATTATCAAGGGAAGGGAAAGGGATGCTAAACTTGCAGGAACAACAAATATTTACTACACGCACTTTTGTTTCATTGAGGGGTGGGGGAAAGGTTTCTCTCTAAATTAGTCTATCTGAACAAAGAATTCAATGAAAAAACAAATGGACAAAGGACCTGAATAGACATTTTCCCAAAGAAGACATATAGATAGCCAACAGACACATGAAAAGATGCTCAACATCACTCATCATCAAGGAAATGCAAATCAAAACCATAATGAGATATCACCTCACATCTGTTGAAGTGGCTAAAATCAGGATGACAAGAAACAACAAGTGTTGGTGAGGATATGGAGAAAAAGGAACCCTCGCGCACTGTTGGTGGGGATGTGAACTGGTATAGCCACTGTGGAAAATAGTATGGAGGTTCCTCAAAAAATTCAAAATAGAAATATTATATGACCCAATAATCCCACTATTGGGTATTTACCCAGGAAAAATGAAAACACTAACTCAAAAAGATAAATGTAGCCCTATGTTTATTGCAGCATTATGTAAAATAGCCAAGGCATGGAAGCAACCTAATTGTCCATCAACAGACGAACGAATAAGGAAAATTTGGTATGTATGTACACACACACACACATGCACACACATATGTACCATACATACACAATGGAATACTACACAACCATAAAAAAGGGTGAGATCATGCCATTTGAGAAACATGGATGAGACTAGAGAGTATTATACTAAGTGAAAGAAGTCAGATTGAGAAAGACAAATACCATATTATTCTGCTCATAACTGAACAGAATCTTAAAAAAATGAATAAACAAAAGCCAGAATCAGAACTGTAAATACAGAGAACAACCTGATGGTTGCCAGAGTGGAAGGAGGGTGGGGAGGATGGGCAAACTGGGTGAAGGGGAGATGGAGATACAGGCCTCCAGTTATGGAATAAGTCATGGGAATAAAAAGCAGAGCATAAGGAATACAGTCAATGATACTGTAATAGTGATGCAATGGGGCAGATGGTTGCTATACCTGTGGTGAACATAGCATAGTGTATAAACTTGTCAAATCACTAAGTTGTACACCTGAAACTAATGTACCATTGGGTGTCAGTCATACTAAAAAGAATGAGATCAGTCTGGGGAAGAAAGTAAATTAGTCTATTTGATCCAGTGTTGCTGACATCTTTCTATATACCTACATCAGGAGTTCAAATACGAACCACTTTTAATTAAAGACCAGAACATACTTTAAAATGCAAACATTACAATTTTAGAAGTCTCAGGTATTCATCATAAGTTATTTTTTTTTATTTCACAAGGATTTAGAAAGACAGCTTATTTTATTTTATTTTATTTTATTTTACTTTTAATTTTATTTAAATCCAAGTTACTTAACATATAGCGTAATAATGGTTTCAGGAATAGAATTTAGTGATTCATCACTTACATATAATACCCAGTGCTCATCCCAACAAGTGCCCTCCTTAATGCCCATCACCCATTTAGCCCATCCCTCCATCCAAAAACACCCCTCAAGCAACCCTCATTTTGTTCTCTTATTTAAGAATCTCTTATGGTTCACCTCCCTCTTGAAAGTCAGCTAATTTCAAGTAGATGCTTCCTCGCGGATCATTTCACTTCTTAGAATGATCACAGTAAAATTTTTTTTAAACGTAAAAGTACATAATTTGTATCATGCAATTTGTGGACAAAACTAATATCAAACATTAAGGAAAAACACTTAATGTTCTTTTTTATCTTTTGAAATGTAAGAATTATTTTTTTATTTCATGAGATGTTGAAGTTATTAAATTCTCACCTTAAATCACTAATAATCAAAAAGATGGAGATTACACTTTAGGAAAAGAAATAAATCACTAATAGTCAATTATTATTTTAACCATAATCTGAGTTTGGCTGGTCTTATTTTCTCTCTAGTATTCAGTGATGTGAAGAAAGGGTAAAGAATGTGTCAGATGTTAAATATAATTAATGTTAAAAACAGATTGGATGAATCAGGGTGTTATTTCTGAAGAGAATGACTCAACAAAGGCTTGCCGGTCACAATTACTAAAAATTAGTCATTCTGTGAGATCCTTTTGCTGATACTAATAGATGAAACACCCTTGAGGGAAACCCTTTTGAAAGTGCTGCAACGTGACCTCAGAGAAACATGTCTTTCCAGACACAAAACTAGTTGTCAATTCATCCAAGAGGATGTGAGCAAAATTTTCTTAGAATTTAGGTACTGTTGAAAAATACATTAATGAACAACTTCTTTCCCTGGCTGCATTCTGAGTAGGTGATTTTTGCTCTGATGTATTCCATAAAGTCGCTTAAGACTGAGGACTTAACCTTTGCAACCCTCAGCTTCCCAGTCTGTATAATGGAAACAGTATTGGTGCCTATCTCTTAGGGATACAGTATTACCTGAAGGAAAGCGTGTAAAGAACTTAAGCATGGTACTGGACACATACCAGATGGTTAATAAATATTAGTTACTATAATTATTATGAAATAGTTTTGTAATAATCTGAAGATTTCACTAATTTTCCCAGTTCATTTGGGAAGTCTCTTTAATCTTATCACTTCCCAATTTTATCTGAATTTTACCTGCCGCCCAATTTATGTTGCAACTCCTCTTTCCTAAGACTGTCAAGTTCCTTTTCCAAGCCATCTTTAGTGAGCAATCAGCAGAATCCTTCCCTCTCTACTCTTCTTGAGGCAATGACCTGGCACATTCCCCTCACCTTCAGGCCTCAGGATACTAAGAAGATAGACAAATTCCCTTGATATTTTTCCTTGTTCCTCAGGGGCAACTGCTTTCCCTTTCTGCTTCATCACCTTTAGAAAAATCTTCTTTTGTTCTCATGATTGCCAACAAATGCTGTTCTCACAGTCTTCCAGAAGATGTACTGGCATGCCCAGTGATGATGGGTTCCTAAGAAAGGACTAGAAGTCCTTGAAAATACAATTCATACTGATCTGGGCAGAGTAATGATGGGAAAGATGGCCTATTTTGGAAATATTACATAAATTGCAGAGAATCCTGAATTCTCAGCAATATGATACACCTCATACAACAGAATGCTGAGAAATATCCCTGTGGACAGTTTTTTCCACATTACTTGAATTATGTCATCTTTTCATTAGTATTTACTTCCTTAAGATCTTACAACTATACCTAGGTTTGCAGGGAACACTCAGGTCTGAAAGAGAATATTCTTAAATCAGCATATTACGTTGTTGCTTATGTCAGTTGTCATAACTTAACCCCCACCCTCAACAGGGTCTAAGAGATTATGGAGAAGGGTTTAATTAATTAATTAATTAATTAATATAAAGGACAGTGTTTATACCTAGAAAGACAAAAAATATTAAAATATTCTTCAAAATATTTTTAACTGGTATTTGTTGAGTTCATATACCTTATTAAGCACAGTTGAACATTCTTTCATTTAAATCTTGAAACACACACACACACAGAAAACATGAGTTAGGTAGTATTTTTACTTCTATTTTTATAGACCAGGAGCTAAGGTTTAAAGAGTACAGATCACTTGCCTAAGATAACAGGCTACTTAGTGACAAGGGCAGGAATTGAATCAAACTCTTTTTTTTTTTTAATGTTTATTTATTTAGTTTGAGAGAGAGAGGGAGGGAAAGAGAATCCCAAGCAGGCCCTGTGCTGTCAGTGTGGGGCCCATCACCAGGCTCCATCTCATGAATCGTGAGATCATGACCTGAGCCAAAATCAAGAGTCAGTTGTCTAACCGACTGAGCCACCCAGGCACCCCGAAATCAAACTCTTTTTAATTCAGATTTACTATACTTGATTTTCAAGCCTTGCCATAACACCTTTTTTCTATGAAAGCTAATTTCTCATAGTCCTACAGGTGGTTCTACTCGTTATGTTTGTAAAGTTTTGTTTTGTTTTAGTTTCCTTTCAAGACGGTGCTACGCATCAGCATTTTCATAATGTAAGTGGTTTAGCTTCAGATTGCTCTTCTCCAAATGAAGGGGGTGGACAAATCTCAAGCTGAAGGCAGGGTTGGAATGTCAAAGTCTCAGCTCCCTAAGGGTCCAGAGAAACTTCACTCCCAAGAATGCCATTGCTTCTGGGCTCCTTTCCAGGCTCAGCCTGCTTGCAAGGCTTGATTACTCCATCTTGCCGGTTCTCAAAGGAGAACTCTTTGTTTTGGACCCTGTTCTTCTTGTATTCTGCTCAGTGGACTTGAAAATTGGAAATTTCCTTGCTTCCTGGTCCTTCCTGTGCCTGGGAAACAGACTTGGAATTCTTCTTTTCTTCTCTTCATTGGGGGAAAGGACAGCCCCACCAGTTACTGTTCCTTGTTTCAGCTCTTGGAACCCAGCCTGGGCCAATAGTTAGGCCCCTTGAGAAAAGAAGTTTAACTTCCTTGGCCTATTTCCTTCCTCAATTGACTGAAGAACTGAGGAAAGAAAAGCTTCGCAACATATATTGTAGAATACTGAAATTTACTTAGAAAAAAGACTGAGCTACCATCATTTGAGACAATTTATATGAGCTAATACACAAGATAACTAAAAGAAAATAAACCATTTCTTTCCTTTTTCCCTTCCCTCCTGAGATTAAGCATAAATAGTTGTTTGAGAAGAATAAATCCTTACTGTTCACAGGTGTGAATGCTTGTAATAACCTTAAAGGCCCATGATTACTACTTACATAAGTTATCTTTAATTTTGTTGAGGCAGAAATTTGTATGGTGCATATGGCAAAGACTGTAAGCTGTTCACCAAAATCCCTTCCCCTGTTCTTCTCAAGCACACAGCTAAACTCTATTTCCTACTCTTCCTTGCAGCTTGGTGTTGCTAGGAGCTCGAGTTCTTGTAATGGTGTGCTTTTGCATTTTTATCTTCTGGCTTCCTGGGAGGGAGGTGACCACAGCCACCTTGAAAGGATGATGGAAGCTTTGTCATCCTGGTCCCCTGAATGACTGCATAGAGCTGGGCTGTTCCTGACCTGGAACTCCCATCCTGATCTGCTAACTTGTTCTGTGAGACACTGAATTTGGAGGTGTATATGTTATCACAGCATAGCCTTCCCTAACTGAAACATTGCACTTATGGTCTTGAGTTTCTTAGCTAGTGAGAATGCTTTAGTAGAAGCTATGTGCCTGCTTAAAAAAAAAAAAAAAAAAAAAGAGTAGAAAGAGTAAAATGACATTGAGTATATCTAAGAAGCCAATGGTTCTTAGCTGAAAGGTGAGTGTTTTTTATAATTTAATGATAAAATTCCAAATTCCTATCAGAGATATGAATAATTCCATCATATACTCTATATAAAGAACAAAAGACCCAATTCTTGAACTGTTTTAGCAAATGCTTCAACCAGGATTTTAAAAATAGGTTTATAGATAACTTTGGTCCTGAATTTATAATGCTAATGATATATGTGGACATCATTTACATTTTTAAGTTTATACTCTACAACACTTCAGGAAGAAAATCACATGGTATGTATTTGAAAATCTGACAATTCATACACATGCACAGAAAACGTGATCACCTTATGATATATTTTTTTCTAAATATCATTTGGGTGGTGCAACTCTAGAATGAATTTACTGTTTTGATTCTCTAAGACTGTAATATTAAATTATGTATTTTAAAATCCTAAATTGTAAAATTTCAGAATATAGAGAAGGGGGAGAAAGAAATGATACTTATCTGTGACTATTGAATTTGTGTGGTAGATAAAAATTGTCCCCCAAGGATACCAGGTCCTATTTCTTAGAATCTACAAATGTTACCTTAGATAGAAAAATGACCTTCGTAAGTGATTAAATCGAGGATTTTGAGATGAAGAGATTTTCCAAGATTATCAGAGTGGGCCCTAAATGCAGTCACATTTATCCTTATAAAAGAGAGACAGAAGGAGATGTGACCCACAAAGAAGAGGAAGAGGCAATGTGATCACGGAGGCAAACTGGAGAGATGAAGCCATGAACAAGGAGAGCCAGCAATCACCAGAAGCTGGAAGAGGCAAGGACCAGATTCTCCCTTGGAGTCTTGCAACGGAGCATGGCCCTGCTGGCTCCCTGCTTTAGATCCAGTGAAACTGATTTTGAACTTCTGTCCTCTAGAATAATGAGAGGATAAATTTCTGTTGCTTCAAGTCATTGAGTTTGTGGTTATTTGTTATAGTAGCCACAAGAAACTAACCCAATTCTATTTTCTAATGGCTGAGTTTAATTTTGCTGAGTTTATATCCACAATACTTTATTCCAAGCCTTTGGAGACCTAGGTTTGTCTTTCTTTCCTTTGACTTAGAAAAGGCAGATGTGTACCACCTCTTGTATTGTGAGTTTGGGGGGGATTTAGGAGACTCAAACAAGGGGTATTTCTCTTCCTCAGCTGAGTCTGAACCACTGAAAAACAATACAGTAAGATGGATGGAAAACAAATTATCAATTTTCTCACTGATAAAGCTGATTTTTTGAAAATGGACTCACTAATCCCGAACTTCAGGTTTAGAAAGACTTACCTGCCCTATTACCAGCTTTGGACAACATAGTCCTCCTCTAAAACTTGGGGTCCAAAATAGCAGAGTGGACTGTATACTTTCACTAGGCACCCAGCTCCTAAGAGAATGGGAAGATAGAGGGGCTCAATAAAATTTGGTGACTCCTTCTTCCCCAAGGGCAGAGTTGTCAGGACCTGCTATGCTAGTGGAGATTCCTTTTATATAGAAGGAAATATCAGGGGTATGGATGAGACATTTCTTATGACTCTATCCCATGATTAATAACTATCCAAGAGCAGGAAAGGCAGCGGTCTAGCCTTTAGAAGCTGATTGGAAGGCAGTCTAAAGACAGATGTTATAAAGTCATAGGTTTTCTCAGTTCAAATTTATATATATATATATATATATATATATATATATATATAATTGTAAAATATAAATATAAATATATATATTCATATACTTATATAAATGCAAACATATATATAATATATATTTAATATATCTTTATACATAGTCACATAAAATATAAGTATATATTTAATATGGTAAAACAGGATTTATATCATATACCAATGCAATTATATATCATATATTAATGATATATTAATTAATATGATATATAATATCTTAACATTAATACAATCTATATTAAATAGATTTAAATATTTTATACACACACACACACACACACACACACACACACATATTTTTGGGCTTTGTCTAAGATCCTAAATGAATCTGCTCAAGTCTAAGTCGTGAGTATTTTCTGAGTTCATACATGCACCTTTCGTTACATACACTTTTCAAAAATATGCTAGAGGAAACTTCTGCTTAATACAGCCTTGAAATGAAAACTTTGTTTATAAATGTATCTATTGGTATGCACCTACAAATGTCACTTTTTCATAAACAGGTACTAATATGTTACCTATTTTCTTCCCCCAAATGATTCTTCTTTGAAAATTAAAAGAACATCGTTTTTAGTGTTAAAAGCTTATAGCCTCGACATGAATTCTCAATAATCCAGTTGATAGCTATTTGTTTTTGGAGATTCATTTATTTTCCCTTTCCTAAGGTTATTATAACAACTTGTGTTATTTGTAACAGAAGTTGTTTTTGTTTCCATGTTGGGCCAGAACAGATTGAGTAATAACATTAACAAATACCTTGAACCCACATAGCACCTTTCACCCTAAATCCTTTTTAAATGCTAACTTATTATATACTCAATATTGTGATGGTTCAGTGACAAGAGGTCTTATTTCCATTTTTTTCAGAGAGAAAAGAAAAAGTGACAAAAAGTCAGGGCACATCTGTATCCAGATACCAGAGCCTTTGACATCACTCATACCTTTTTACTTTTCCTTATATGAGAGCATATTGTTTGTTAAGTAGCGCTCCTGGTTATTCTGAGTAAATTTGCTGAATGTGGCCTCAGGCTGCAGTGAGGTAAACATTAGCTAGATTCTCAGGTTGGCTTTTCAATTAAAATATAACATTAAAAAAAAAAAAAAAACAACATTGGGGGCGCCTGGGTGGCTCAGTCGGTTAAGCGTCCGACTTCAGCTCAGGTCACCATCTCACGGTCCGTGAGTTCGAGTCCCGCGTCGGGCTCCGGGCTGATGGCTCAGAGCCTGGAGCCTGCTTCCGGTTCTGTGTCTCCCTCTCTCTCTGCCCCTCCCCTGTTCATGCTCTGTCTCTCTCTGTCTCAAAAATAAATAAACGTTAAAAAATATATATATATTAAAAAAAAAAAACAAAAAAAACCATTGAACAGCCTACTATGTGTTCAGGGCACAGTGCATTTATACTCTGAATCATCACCAATTCCCCAAACCTTGAGATTTAAATGAGGGTCAGAGTTGGGTGCCTGGGTGGCTCAGTTGGTTATGTTCAACTTCAGCTCAGGTCATGATCCCATGGTTTGTGAGTTCCAGCCCTACATCTGACTCTCTGCTGTCAGTGCAGAGCCAGCTTCAGATCCTCTGTCCCCTTCTCTCTCAGCTCCTCCTCTGCTCACTCTCTCCCTCTCTCAAAAGCAAACACTTAAAAACAAGCAAACAAACAAACAAACAAACAAGGGTCAGAGTGATGGCATTAATTTCTCCTATCTTTGCCAGTTTTCTCAGGTAAAGGAGCATTATAAGACTCAGAAAATATGACTGTGTCTTTTTCAGGTTAGTTCAAGACTTCAGGTCCGTATCAGAGAATGCTGGTGCTTTGATCATTTTCAAATTTCCATGAAAATGCTTTCTATCCTCCCCAAGAACTTCCTAAAACTGAGGCCTTCTCTAGATGTTTTTTTTCCAAGAGGTATGAACTAGAGGAATTGTCAGCAAGCAATACCAGTCAGCAAAACACATGGATTTGGTGGTGTATAATACTTGATGATGCACAAAATCTTAATATTCTAAACCTTAACCAGTGTTAAAAACAGTATTATTCTGACTATCTTAACTTCATATTTCTAACACACTGGAGTTTCTTAAGAGGAAAAAAAAAATCTTTACTGACTTTCTCCCTTTCTCATCACATACTGAACAGGGTATTTGCTGTGATTAGTTCAAAGTTATTCAAGCATTCTTTTAAACTTTAGTGGGCTAGTAAGAACCCCACTGATGATCTAGTAACAGAGCAGCATTATTATTATTATTATTATAAATGAATACATTATTACTGTATTTTTTCTTTGTCTTTAAAGGAAACACACTTTACAGAAGCAACTTCTCATAAAGATTGCCAAAGGTAAGTAATTTTGATTTTTTCAGAAGATAGGAAAACTTTGTTTTCCTAATTTAAAATGTGTCATTCACTGTAGTTGGTAAAATAACATACTTGAGTTCCAAATCCTTTAATGGACTAAAAAGTCAGGAACGATTACCTACTTCCTGGGAATGGGCAGACCTGTATTCTTACTTGCTTATTTCTTGTAGAAAGCATCTTCTTAAGCAATATTCATCAAATCAATAGTATTTTGGAAGAATCATTTGTATGTTCAGCTCCATCCTAGAAACCATGAAATCTGTGAAAAGCAAGCTTCTAATTTTAGGGAGAAATTAATACAATTGGGAAATTAGGAAACAGAAAACCCAAGAAAATGGTAAAGGAATAGAGAAAATATATCTCAGATTGTGTAAATGTTGAAGGGCTTCACTAGAAATGGAGGAAGGACCTTTCTCATTGGCCAAGTGTCTTATCTGGGAAGATTGTAAAAGAAGTAAGTCCTGAAGACACATTAAAAGTCAAAGAAAGATAAATACCATATGATATCACTCATGTGGAATTTAAGACACAAAATAAATTTTTTAAAAAAAGGAACAAATTAAAAAGCAGACTCAACTATAGAGGGAGGTGGGAGGGGGATGGGTGAAATAGGTGATGGAGATTAACAGTACATTTATGATAAGCAGTGAGTAATATACAGAATCGTTGAATCACTACATTGTACACTTGAAACTGATATAACACTGTACATTAATTATATGTGAATAAAAAAATGTCATTAGTACATGAGCACTGTAGTACATTCTAGACAGAAAAGCAAAGGAGAAAATTAAAGAAAAAAAACTTAGAGATGCCAAATTCAAATTTTCTTTCCAGTATTTTTTCTCTGTATAAGGATGTATACATGTATTTATTAATTGAAATCATACCATAAATATACTACATATTTTTAAAAATTAAATTTATAAAAATGACCTTTCTATTGATCAAGCCTGTTTCTCCAAAACTGACTTCTTGAAAAAAGAGTATCTTAACCAGTTTTCTGCCAATTTGCAGAATTTCCTTTAATAATTAAGCATTCTGCTTTACCCATATGTTCCTTTCCTATTCAAACAGGGAATGGTAAGGAGGAAAGAAACAGGCTCATATCTTTCTCATGGCTGCCTGAAGTCATGTAACTGCCACATGGGGAAATGGAAACTGGAGACTATCCATTCATTTGTCTACTGACTTATTTAGTGATTGCATAGTATGTGCCAGGCATGTTACTAGGCTACAGTGAAATAAAGGATAGACACAGTTCAGCTCTCAATGAACTCACAGTATGAGGGATATAAACACCTGACTAGGAAATCCTAGAACAGTGTGGTAAGTACTATGACAGAAGAAACACAGGTTGTTGTGGTAATTCATAATCTAGGCTGGTTCAGAAAGTCTACTGAATAAATGAAGCTGAGAGGTGACCAGGAGTTAGCTATAGGCCAAGAAGGAAAAGCATGTTTCAGGCAGAGGGAATAGCATGAAAGAATTTTCTCTGAGCATGATAAAAGAACCACAACAAAGCCCTCAGTATGGTTGGAGCATAGAGCATAATGGAAGGTGTGGGACGGATTAACATGACTGGAGAGGTCAGTAATCAGAACAGGAGGGACACTGTAAGATATATGAAGAAGATTAGAATTTTCAGAACAAGGGGGACTCTTTAAAATTTTGAAGTAGGAAGTGACATGATCAGACTACATATTAAAAATCCTATCAAAGATACTTTCTTAATTGTAGCTATAATTACTTTATGTATTGAATGCCATTATGATGCGAAATATTCCACTTACATTAAATTAGTTATTACTCACAATAACACTGCAAAGTAGATACTATGATGCCTATTATGTAGAGGGGAGACTGAACTCAAGGATGGTAATTTGCCTAAAGCCACATTCCTGGTAAATGGCAGATAATTCAAAGAAAGATCTATTTCACTAAAAAGTCAATGTGCTTTCCAGTGAACCATATGCTCAGTACTAGCTGTTGGATGAGGATGCCAATATTTATTTGAAACCTAACTAGAACAGGAGGTGCTTCAAAAAAAATAATAAAAAAAAAAAGGTAAAAAGGTGCAGCACGTGTAGGAGGTGAACTGGGTGAGAGTGAAAGAGTTGAGTGTATTAATTCCTTTTAGCAATAGACTACTTAGATCTGCTTAAGTGGGTTCCTATACCCAAGAACTTGTCAGCCAGCTGATACAATCCTTTCAGAATATGCAAATTTTCTTTCATAAAGAGGAATTTGATTTCACTGGAACTCTAGTCCCCATTTCTTAGATTTAGTTTCTGGACTCATCTTAATAAGGAAAATAAAAGTGTTCCACTGGAAATAAATGATGATTGTAACCTTTTTATAGGTAATCCATAATACACATATAACAATAGCCATTAAGATAACGATAATAGCCATTAAGAAAGTTCTAGTAAGGTAGGGGGCACCTGGCTGGCTCAGTTGGTGGAGTGTGCGACTTTTGATCTCAGAGTTGTAAGTTCCAGCCCCATGTTGGGTATAGAGATAAGTTTTTTTGAAAAAAGAAAGTTCTAGGGGCACCTGGGTGGTTCAGCCGGTTAAGTGTCCAACTTTGGCTCAGGTCACGATCTCACAGTCTATAAGTTAGAGGCCCACATTGGGCTCTGCCCTGACAGCTCAGAGCCTGAAGCCTGCTTCAGATTCTCTATCTCCCTCTCTCTCTGCCCCTCCCCCACTCATGCTCTGTCTCCATCTCTTAGAAATGAATAAACATTAAAAAAAATTAAAAATAAAAAAGATAGTTCTAGTAAGGCAGGTAGGCAATGTAGGTGTCTATGTTTCATTGCCCATATACCATTTGTGTTTGAGATCCCTTATTCCTATATTCTGTTTACAAGCCAAAAATAGATTCTTAAAGAAGTTTTAGTGAAAAATCAGGGTGCCTAGGTGGCTCAGTCGGTCAAGTGTCCGACTTCAGCTCAGGTCATGATCTCATGGCTTGTGGGTTTCAGCCCCGCATCGGGCTCTGTGCAGACAGCTCAGAGCCTGGAGCCTGCTGTAGATTCTGTGTCTCCCTCTCTCTCTGCCCCTCCCCTGCTCATACTCTGTCTCTCTCTCTCTCAAAAATAAGCAAATAAATAAAGAAAGAAGTTTTGGTGAAAAATAAATAATACTGCTCAACTGCTTTTGTTCATAGTAACTAAGTGCATAGTATATGTTTATGAATTAAGGGATATCCAGATACAGTCAAAGAGTTTTCAGGGCAAGAATTGTTCTTAGAGATAATTTAGTACAGTCCTCTATTTCATAGTTTAGGGAACTGAGACTCAGATTGGCTTAGAATCTATTTACCATTATTAGAGCACCTGGGTAGCTCAGTCAGTAAAGTGTCTGGCTTTAGCTCAGGTCATGATCTCCTGGTTCATGAGTTTGAGCCCCGCATCAGGTTCCACGTTGACAGCATGGAAGCCTGCTTAGGATTCTCTCTCTTGTCCAATCTCTCTGCTTCTCCCCCACTTGTGCTTTCTCTCTCTCAAAAATAAACAAATAAACTCAAAAACATTCTATTCAACATCAACACCTTATTTACACAACAGTTGTTTTGCCCCCAAATATGTGGTAGTTGTCTCCACACCACTAATGGTTATTATACCCACCAGATTTTTAAATGTTAAAAGTTCATCCAAGTTATTTCTTTATTAGATCAGGTTACACATGTCTAACTCATTCGAGTAGTGATAGTGTAGTATGAGAGATCTCTTTTATAGAAAACAGAAAATAATATTCTATTTCTTTGCCAATTTCTTTTTTGGAGTTTTTTTTTAATGTTTACTTATTTTTGAGAGAGAGAGCACGAGTGAGGGAGGGTCAGAGAAAGGGAGACAGAGGACCCAAAGCAGGCGCAGAGCCCAATGCAGGGCTCAAACTCAGGAACTGTGAGATCATGACCTGAGCCAAAGTCGATCTGAAGTCAGATGTTTAACCAGGTGAGCCACCCAGGCATCCCTAAAGGTGTTTTGACTACCTCCATATTCCTGTAATTGGTAGTGGCAAAGAATGCTCAAGTCAGGAAATAAGAATTGTTGAGGAAGTGTTTGCTAAGAACACTAGCTCCACGAAGAAGCATATCCAGTTATTTCAGCTCACCTGGCTTGACAGCAGTGTTCCTTCACAGTGAGGAAATGGAGCATTTAACATCTTGCTCACCTTCTACATGACCCCTTCATACCACACCTCTGTTGGGAGACAAAAACAAACACCGTGGAGCTAAGAATTCCCAAGAGCTGAGGGCCAGGTAATCCTTTCAGAACTACTCTGACCGGATACTCCCAGACTAAGGTGGGACTTTGTTAGTTTTTTAGAAAACTAAAATCTCCCTTTCTTTTCTTCCTTGTTTTTCCTATTCCTTTTGCTTACAAGTAACCATCACACAATCCCTAATATTTTATATGCTCTTGTAATAACTTCTTTACCTACTTTCTTTTGGAAATTACTCTTTTCAAAGAAAACAAGTAGCAAAGATTTTGTCATGGAACAGAGTTGCTGACCTGGGAACAATCAAATGGCTTTAAAATAAAATGACTGCCTTACATTCACAAAGAAGCATCCAACTGAGAATTTCAAAGCACCCAAAAACGATGGAGAGTTTTTCTAATTGCTCCACAAATGGGACATGGGAAATGAGACATGGAGTATGATGCCTTAAAATCTAGGGTGTAAATGAGGGCTCCTGATGGAGTATGAAATCAACCTGCACCTTCCTATCTGAAGAAAACCATATAGACTTTGCCTCACTTTTTTTGTACTGGGAACAAGAGGCCCTCCAGTCTTTAAGAGAATCCCCAACTTTCAGCACTTACATAGAAACACTTTCTGGCTCTCTGGTTTTCTAGAATGCCCAGTCAGATGATAAGAAGATTTAACATATAGTTTTTCTGAATTTGTTTAACGAGTGGCCTTTTGAAGGTCTCTGTAATGGTCAGATCAGATATCTCCATGGTCCTTGGGGATAGAGGACTCCCTTGAATTACTCTCCTAAAATCCTAACCAAAAAAACTCATGCTCAGTCCACCCAACTAGGAAATGTTGCCTCAACTACAATGGCCATGAATACCATGGTGCCCTAGGGCCTGATAAATTAGGTAGTATTGTAGCACCTCAGTCTCTAGAACTGGCCAAATCCATCTGAACCCTAGCTCCACTACTTACTGCTTGCATAACCTTGCCCAAGTTTTCTTTTTGGGGGGGGTGGGGGGTGGGGTGGGGATTGAGTTTCCTCATCTGTAAAATGGGCAAAAGAATACTTATCTAATGGAGTTTTTGTAAAAATAAAATGAGTTAATATGCATGACTGCTTAGACTATGCTGGACACATAGTAAGTACTAAAACATTTTGGTTCTTATCATTTTAAATGTGATTACTCTAGGTAAACAATGAGATACAGAAAAATGAATGAAGTGTCTGTGACCATAAAGTAAATCACTTAAAATTTTAGACACCAAAGGTATTCTTCCAGGCCACCTTTTGAACAATTTGAGGGGATATTTCATATGTTTTGTACAAAGGGTACTCCTGGTATGCTGACTCTCTGTGGTGCCCCAGTGTTGTATTTGTTTTATTTTGTTTTGTTTTGCCTCTTTCTCCTTCACAAATAATGAATATTTTTACTGTTATTGTCTGTATTGATTTTTTTCTGGCACCAATGAAGAGAATACAATTTATCCTAGGACACTTGAAAATGAGAACACGTATACTCTTTTCTCACTGGCTACTCCCAGATCTGGGGCTCCTGTGTGGTTAGAAGTGCAGCAAATTAACATACAAACCCAAGTGATTAAGTCTCTCCAGAATTGGATGGAAAACTTATCTAAATTGCTGTTGTTGCTGCTGCTGCTGCTAAGCCTGTGTGGAAGTTGTCAGTCTTTTCAAACAGGTGTTTAAAACAGGTCTTCCAGTTTTGTTTTGTTTTTGAAAGATGAAAATCACAAACCATAAGAGACTCTTAAAAACTGAGAATAAACTGAAGGTTGATGGGGGGTGGGAGGGAGGGGAGGGTAGATGATGGGTATTGAGGAGGGCACCGTTGGGATTAACACTAGGTGTTGTATGGAAACCAATTTGACAATAAATTTCATATTAAAAAAATAAAGATGAAAATCAAACCAACTGGTAATTACTGAGCATGTACTATATGCAAGGCAGTATAGATATGAGATCATAAGACTGGTGTTCTTCAGAGAGATAGTAAGGAAGACTTCTATTAAGCATATACATTCATGCGTTTTATTTTTTTCTCCAAAGATTTTTGGTTCACTTTGTTCAGAAAATAAAGGATTACTATATGAGAGGTAGGGTCTACCTTCACTCCTAAAGTAAAGCCTTGTTTATAAAAAAAAAAAAAAAAAAAAAAAAAAGCCCAGATGTGAAACTCGGGCTGGGGAGACCCCTAGCTTTTCTTTAGGATTTCAACCTACAAAAGTTTATAGCCAAAGAACCTGCCAACAGGACTAATTCCTGAGTGGAGTTTTCCAAGCTCTTACAATAGTAACATCAACCATCTCTTTTACCTCCCAGGGGAAAACTTCTGCCAAAGGAGCTCTGTTGCTGCTGTCTGTGTTCTGCCCAGCCCTTCCTTAGCCTTTTGTCATTTGTCCAAGTCAAAACAAAATCCGCTCACACTTATAGGTGCCAAGTATTTTTCAAAATGTTCCATACATGTTAATTCATTTAGTCTGTACTACAAGGTGGGTTCTACTATTTTATCGATAGGGAAACTAAGGGACCCAGATATTAAGGAATTGCCCCAGGATGCATAGCTGGAGCGGGGCTGGAATTCATACTTGGACCATGTAGCTGCAGAGCTTCTGATCTCCTGCAACCCCCCTTGTGACATTGCTACAGGACAGTGAGTGCTCTCAGTGGGGATGATTGATGCACTTGTGGGGCAAGTTTTCTTATCCTAATTTTCTCATCTAATTCAACAGAACTTCAAAATTTTAGGAGAAGTCTCGCTCTAACTGAACACCTGAATTTGATGAATAACTTTTCACAAAACTAGTCTTTAAGTAGCATTGCCTCTGAGAGAGAAGAAACAGCAAGTGGCCCTGGGCAAAACTGTGATATGGGTGAAATTCCATCTGTAGAGAGGTGGCCCCAGAATCCTACTGTTCAGGGAAAACCCATCATCAGCTGCTTGGAATAGAAAGTGAGGCTGTGAGGGGGTGGGTGGGCATCTAAGAGAAGGCTCTACCCCTCAGCTTGAGGAAGTGAAAAGTAGTTGTTATTGCTTATGAGAAGGGGGTGGGTAGTAGGGTGAGACTGGTGCAGAAAAGGGAAAGAGTGACACAGTGTCTGGGAACTACAAGGCTAAAAGGGCAAGTGAAAATGCCCTCCTGATTTCCGGGGTGGGGTGGGACTCAGGGGAGAAATATCAAAAGATATTTGAGTATTTAAGAATGGGGCTACTTAAAATTTTATTTGGAAGTATTTGTATTGCTTCAATGTAAACTCTATTAAACCCCTCCCCATCCGCATCCAGATGCTGGGTCCCATCCATACATACATCTCTTATGAGAGGAGGTGTTTGGTGGAAATCTGGGAAGGGTTGATAATCATCTCTGTGCTCAGTAAGGGCCATAGTAGGGTCGCAGGAGCCCAGAAGCAAAGGGCCTCTTGGTAGCATTTGCACCATGGAAATTACAGGAGCAGTCCTGGAAGTAGACAAGCCTTGAAATTGTGGGAGTTTGCACAAGCATCATCTAAATTTCAAGGGGAAGAGTTGTCCTAGCTGTCATGGAGATGCTGCCTCTTAATCTCAGTTACTCCCTCTTCCTAAGCACCCAGAATTCTCATGAAGCCACTTATTCAGTGCACCCCAAACTTAGCTTTACAACTTTCTTGACTTAATGGAGAATTAATTCATTGTCTATTTTTGATATTCCGTAATTCCACATTCCCTTTCCCCTTTATCATAGTTGCTTTTTTTCTTTCTCAGAGAGAGAGAGAGAGAGAGAGAGATGGAGAGAGAGAGAGACAGAGAGACAGAGGGCGGTCATTTTCATTGGTGAGACTGTCCTTGGAATCTTTCATTTTTTTCTAGAAATAACCTGGGGCTTCTTATGTGCAAACACCGAAACCAAGTAGTCATATTATCACTGTGTTCCTAACCTAGAGTATCTTAGTATGGGTGTGGGTTTGCATAACAGGGAAACTAGCATTGACCTGGTACAAATGCTAATTGAATGTTTAAAAAAATTCAAGGATAATGCTGCAATGTTGTAAATGTAGGTGTGTGTGTGTGTGTGTGTGTGTGTGTGTGTGTTTCTCTAACTCATCTAAACATATTTGACAATGGATACAAAGTTCACAGCAAAAACAGAAAAGAAAAAAAAGTTTGGGTAATGGATAGAGAAAATGGTTCCTTCTTCCTGGGATGTTGATGACTCACTATGTGACAATGCATAAGTCTCCTCATCTCCATGTTCTATCCTCCAGCTTTAAAATAGGGACTGAAATACTTGAGAATGTCAGTACTCGACTGAAGAGATCTCCAAAATACATGAGACTCATCTTCTTTTTTTCTTTTCTGTAATAAAGTGCATGCATCCTTGGAAGGAAGGGTATGAGTTTGGACGAAGAAAATTTATGTGAAATTGGACTTTTGAGATTCTATGATTCTATGATCCTATCTGAAAAAGTGAAAGCAAAATCATTCTTAACAGCAAAACTAAAAGAGAAACTCCAGTTATTCTCAAAAGGGAGAGCCTGGAGTGGCGGAAGGGGTAGGGAGAAGAAAAACAACACATGCTAATGTGTATGAACTTTATGTACTTTTCTTTTTATTTTTTTAAGAGAATTGCTAGACCACATTCCAGCTTCTGCTACCTAAATTCACTGTTAATTCACATCTCCAGAGACACCTGCCTGGTTGGGCCCATTCAGCATTCAAAGCACAGGGATTGGCAAATAAACATGATAAGCAGATAAAACACATCAACATGTCTTTTTGTCTTTGGCAGATAGTCTTTAAACAGAATATGTAAAAGTGAAGGAAAAGATAATTTAGCTCACTTTTTCTTTTTGCCCCTTATTTGGAGGAAATAGAAGTTTCTGATACTGGTATACCCTGATTCAATTAAACAAATACTTTGTGCTTGCTCACCGTCAAAACGAGGAAGCTGCTTGCCCACAAATTCTATAAAGGAAGATTCAGAAGAAAAAGGAATTGTAGTTAATCCTTTCCCAGGTCACACCTAAACTAGGTCTCTGCAAATAGGGAAGTTAGTTGTATTTAAAATTTAAATATACAGTTTGGAATGTGTTGAAGGAATCACTGATGAAAGTTCAATCCCACCTTAAGGGGATTGAAAACTCAAGTATAAAATATATTTGCCAAACTGTGTCAGAGGGTCTGAGAGATTCTATTAGACATTTCCAGAAAAATAAAAATATAAAAGATGGTCCTTGGTCAAGTGATTCTGAAGAGGGCTGAGTTAAACTTACTGCCTTTGACACAATTTTGGATTATTTAATAGGCTAATGTATATTATGAATTTCCAAGAGGTGTATATGTAGCAAGCAGCAATTCTCAAACATGAAACGTTTTAGCAGTACAAACAATATCTCACACATTTTAAGGAAAACAGGTTGGGAAATACTGGCATGGAACAACATTGCACTTGAAGCTTGGTCTAAGTTTTTTGGGTAAGTTGTATCATGTTAACAACATCTAAACATATTGACAGTGTGCTCAATATACAATGACCATCCATTTTATGGATTTAGTACTTATGGTCAGATATCCATACTTCTGGACACATAAATGTGAACACTAATGACCCTGCTCTGATGTGCAGCGGAGGGCTGTGAAACCAAATTTTCAAAATCCAAATCTAGTTTTACAGAGGAGGTGAGTCACGGTGCACTGAAAGAAACAGCGTTAAATCACAGCTCGATACAAAATCAGAAAATCTTACTTTGTGCAATGGGCACATGATACTTGAGAAAGTCGCTTTTTTTTTTTTTCCCCTCTCAAAGTGTTTACATTTGGAAAAGTCTGTTTTTGTAATGTAAAATCTTAATTATTTTCTAAACAACAGCCTTCTCTCTCTCTCAACTACTTTTCTTTCATTTCTTTTTTTTTAAATTAATTAATTTATTTTGAGAGACAGAGATAGAACACAAACAGGGGAGGGGCAGAGAGAGAGAGGGAGAGAGAGAGAGAGAGAGAGAGAGAGAGAGAGAGAATCCCAAGCAGGCTCCTCACTGTCAGTGCAGAGACCGATGCGGAGCTCAAACTCATAAACCTGAGCCGAAATCGAGTCAGACACTTAACTAACTGAGCCACCCAGGTGTCCCTTCCACTACTTTTCAATTTGAAGCCCGGTTTTTATCAGTTGTGTTTGACAACCCCATTGGCTTTTTTTTTTTTTCCCCATCAATTCTATACCTATTCTATACACCTCTTTTTGGTGTCAATTCCATATCTCTATACAGGAGGACTTTTGTCAGAGTAGAAAGTTAATGAGGTTTGATACTGTCTGCTCATTATCTCTTTGTGGTGATCACTAACATTCTTTATCTAGTTAAGGTATATTGGAATTTCTCACTTAAAGGTAAAACTCCATATAAGCAATAGATGATTAAGAAGAAAAGTTTGAAGGGACACAGGGACTTTAACGAACTGTAGTTACTGCAGGCTGAGAGAATAATGGGTAAAGATATTGGTATGTCAAGCAACAGATACTGGAAGATCCTGAGCTAGCTATCATAAATATCTGTTCTGTAATTTTTTTTAAATTTTATTTTAGAAAGAGAGAGAGCACGAGCAAGGGATGGGGCAAAGGGAGAGAGAGAATCTCAGGCAGGCTCCACACTCAGTGCAGAGCCTGGTGCAGGGCTCAATCCCAAGACCCTGGGATCATGACCTGAGCCTAAATCGAGAGTCAGATGCTCAACTGACGGAGCCACCCTGGTGCCCCAATAACTGTTCTTTAAAAACAAAAGGAAACCAAATTTATAAGCAGGGGAAGAAGAAAATAAGCAAAGCACAAGAGAGGACTTGCACATCTTATTCCTAAATTATGGAATCCAGAATCTGAGGGAAACAGAACAGTTGTATATTATGGCAGGAAGACTGCAAATGAAATTGGCTCATTCATAATTTTAGTTGGTTTTCCAGAATCAAAATTCAAAGAGAAAGTTTATTCCCACAGTATGGATCTTTCTCCTTCTGTTGAGTTTTGTCTTCCTTGACAACCATGCAGAAAGCACTCTGGCACAGGCGGGTGATACAGGCTGCGTGATGTGCCTCATCAGTCATGTTGAACACACCCCACGGCAATTACCATTCTGATTCAGGGCAGGATAAAAAGAGTTCAGTGCACAATGTGGTGTTTAGGGAGGTGATCGGGAAGCATTAACCATACAATTTTGGCAGAAACTGTTTTGTGAATGTGTCAGTGATATCTCAAGTACATGAAAAACCAGCTTTACTGTCCCTTGATATGAGATTAATTTTTTTTTTATTTCTAGAGCATTTACCATTGTAAGGTGGACAAATATTATCCCTGTTTTTCAGCTGTAGAAACTGGAATGCTAAAAGGTTAAGCAACGTTCACAAAGTTACACAGTGAGTCATTTTCTGAATCAGGAAATAAATTGGTGACTACAATTCCCTTTTCCCTGATTCCACCAGCCAGAAGGAGTCATTTAACACTATTTACAGAAGTATTTTTATTTATTGTCTTGCAATGAGTATAAACAGATTTCTCTGAGACTTAAAAATTATGAAATGTGACATATTTTAGGGAGCAGTAAAATTCAACCAACATTAATTCATGCAACAAGTTTCATTGAGCGTTGATTATGTATAGAAACTGAAAGTTTTCAGTCCTGATTTAAACTCTACCTATGATTTGGAAATATGCACATAATGTCTTTTTGCCTCTAGTAAAACAGGGATCATTATCCTTACCACAGACTTCATAAAAAAGTTATATGATTATATTACATTATATGTCTTGAACTGGATGGATGGAATTACTGAGTATAATTTTTAAATAATCATATTATTCTCCCTTTTTCTAGTAGAATTTGGTTTCTTAAAAAAGTTTTTAAAATATCTAATTTTATCATGTTTATACTTGTCAAAATGCTTCAAAAGGATGTGCCATGTTACAATACTGAACACTTTGATATCTATTGTTACATCCAGTCCCTGTAACAACCACCTTGGTACTCTTCCTAGTAGGAAATCACGCCTAACCAAATAATTCAACTCTGTTCCCTGAAGTTTCTTAGGCATCGTTCATTAACATTGCTGCCCTGAATACTATGTCTACCCTCTATCTCCAGCTCTATTCTTTACCTGGCCAGAAATCCCAAATTAGATCCATTAGCACACCTGGAACTTTGTTTTTTTTCTAGGCTGCTGATTTTAATGGGACTTTACTAAATAACTTTACTAAATAAGGAAAAAAAGAAAAAGGACACACATACGGAAAAGACAAAAGCACAGTAGAAGCCTAGTTTACACACTGTAGATTTCTTATTCAACTACTGCTAACTAGAACTCAGTTCTGAGAAGATCCCAAATGTTAGCAGTGGTAGTAAAATTGAGACAACCTCACAGAAAGACAGAACTGGGGGAAATGCCAAAGCAGTTTGGTGTCCCTACCCATCTCACCACCAAGCTTCTTTTTCCATGGATATGGGTTTCTAGATTTGCTTTTAGTAAAAGAAAACAATGTTTCCTTTTTAAGTTTATTATCTTCATTTTACAGAGGAAGAGAGAGGAACTCAGAAAGTAAAATACTCATTCTAGATTATATAAGCATGAACAGATAAAGCTTGGATTTAGACCCATTTATGTTGAATGGGAATGCTCTTCTTTCTGCTGCGTGTAGAAGTGCTCTTATCAAATAAGTGATGTGGCCAATCTGGAGGACTGCAAAGCACTCTTGCACAGTTAGTGTCATAACCACCAGCTGGCCTCCAGGGGACTCTGAATAAGTCACTCGTTGCTCAGTTTTAGATTAGGAAATAGCTTCAGGGACACCCTATCAACAGTAAGGTAATACAGTAACTAAGAACTGACTTTTTTGGGAAAAAAAAAAAAGCAGTTAACACTCATAATTTTAAAACAAAAGGAGGTGGATAGGATGAGCAATGAGACATCTGGTGAAACATAGCATCTCATTTTTAAAAACTTACCTATAGTAGTATCTTCCTCTAAACTCTCATCTGACCCTTCCTGGAGATGATGAAGTGTCCTATATAAAGTAAATTCTCCTTATTTGTGGCAATTCTGTCCAGTAGAATCACGTAGGATACTAAATCATGGCTTCTAGGGAGCATACAGGGTCATCACAATTTCATCAGTTAATATATACCCTTGTTTTTGGTATGCTTCTGTTTAAAGACAGCTTGTTTAGTGTTATTGTTGATTCATTAACATTGAACTCACAGCCAACAGTACTATAACTCTTGCTTGAATGACGCTTATCTAACACATGTATTTTCTCCAGAAGTCACATCACAGCCATCTTGCATTTAGGAATGGTAGATGGCACTTCATCACTATGCTTGGGGTTCATTTTAAACATGAAATCACAACAAAAAGCACAAAAATGCAAAAAATGTGAACTAAGTAGATTGCAAAAAGAATGCTTATTTATAATAAGACAGTTGATATAAGAGGGTACCTGGGTGGTTCAGTTGATTAAGCAGTTAAGCATCTGACTCTTGATTTGGGTTCACATCATGATCTCACAGTTCATGAGCTCAAGCCCCATGTCAGGCTCTGGGCTGTCAGCACAGAGACTGTTTAGGATTCTTTCTCTTCCTCTCTCTCTCTCTCTCTCTCTCTCTCTCCCCTTCCCCTGCTCTCATGCTCTCTCTCTCTCTCTCAAAAATAAATAAACTTTAAAAAGATAGCTGATAGAAGAAGGCAGAATATCACTTTGTTTCATATCAGCTGGGGATTCACTTTTTAAGTGACTTACATTTGTCCCTGGTTGAGGCACCTGCGTGGTTCAGTCGGTTTAGCATCCAACTTCAGCTCAGCTCATGATCTCATGGCTCATGGGGTTCAAGCCCCGCATCAGGTTCTGTGCTGAAGGTTCAGAGCCTGGAGCCTGCTTCAGATTCTGTGTCTCCCTCTCTCTCTCTGCTCCTCCCCTACTCAGACACTCTCTCTCTTTCAAAAATCAACATTAAGAATAATTTTTTAATTAGAAAAAATTCGTTCCTGCTCTGTGCAAGTCTGTAAGTGATTGCAAAGCACTGTCAGTACTGAGTTTTGGATTACAAATAAATTTAAATGAGTGGGTAAATCTACAAATATGGAATCTGAAAACAATAGGAATCAATTGTAAATTCAAGCACACAATACAAAACCAGTTTTAATCCTGGGGCCACTTCCTAGCCACATTGAGAAATCAATGGACTTAATCTTTATACTGGGAAGTTTGGTGACCAGTGATTGACATAATAATCATCCCTGCTTTGCTCTGCACCATTTCAAATCTGATGATGCATTTTCTACTAAGGTTCTAAGGATAAACCAACTGAAATATAATGATTTTTAAAATTATTGTGTCACAAAATTAAATCACTCAGAGGGATAACAAAATAAATGTTAGCAATAATATATGATAGTAGGGCCAAAATTGGAAATGGGAGAGAACTGGAAGATGGTTTTGCATGTATGCCAGACTTTCATTTCAACATAACTGTTGCTGTCCTCCCACTAGCTTTTTCATACCAAGTGCAATAATCCCACGCAGTCCACATGATGCTCAGTGCTATTAAGTGAAATGACAGAAAAATAAGTGAGAAAACAGCAGGGTTATAGCTCCCAATGACTTGCAATTTATACGTAGAAAATAAGTGGTGAAAATCATATAATGGAGAAGTTTGGAGCACAGTAAACACTGGTGAATTGATAAACAGTGGCCTTCACAATTTGATTTTGTTATTAAATGAACTGTTTTCTTTTTCATCAAAAGTCCATGCAAAATGAGCATCACCACAAATTGCATATTTTAGCTCTCTTTGATATTCTATGGATTGTAGTATGTATAATTTATCTTGTAGAGTTTCAAGAATGTCAGTTTCAAGAATGATATGAGGGTGTGTTGGGGGATAAGGGAAAGGCAATGACAAAGTTAAATATATTGTGTAGATACAAACTGATCGTCATGTAAGCTAATAATACTAGAAACAGTTCATATTAACACTGGGATTATGGTCAACTCTATTTGAATGGCTTAAAATCTAACACGAATCTGTGGAGCGCCTGGGTGGTTCAGTCGGTTAAGTGTCCAACTTCGGCTCAGGTCATGCCAGGTGTTGTGCTCTGTGCTGACAGCTCAGATCCTGGAGCCTGCTTCAGATTCTGTGTCTCCCTCTCTCTCTGTCTCTTCCTTGCTTGCATTCTGTCTGTCTGTCTCTCTTTCTCTCAAAAATAAATAAAAACATTTAAAAAAGAAAAGAATCTGTCCACCTTCAAGCCCATGAAATTTGAAGTTCAAGAAAAATTGAATCCATTTATAGCAAAACCATTTTCTCACAATTTTTTAAGCAATGAATATTGTGTGGGAAATTGATTCCATATGTTTTCAAGTCATTTATGCAACTTGAATAATTAAAATGTTCATTGGAAAGAACTGCCTGATGTCTTTAAAGTCAGGAAATTATTTTATGCCAAAAGTAGACAAACTCAAACACCAAAAGGTCAAGCTAAGTTAGAAATTTCACAACATCCCAAATTGTAATTATTCTTAAAAAATTTAAATGTTTGCTAACCCTTCCTTATTGTCACATGGTAGAAAAATAATGGATTCCTTTATTCTCTCAGTGTTGTTTCTTTTTATTTTTGAAAAATCTTTATCTATGAGTCTTTCTAAACTTACCTCCAAGTTATTTGGACAAAAGCCTAGACTATTAATGACATTTGCAATAAAATTTTGTCAACTTAAAAAAAAAATAAACTAAATTAGTCAACGCTTGTGATTCATTTCTAATTAAAAATAAAGCACAATGATGAAGACATATTTTGTTTCAATTGTAATTAAATAATTCTAAGAGTTGCAGTTATCATTCCCATTTTGTAGATTTAGAAATCAAGGTCTAGGGGCACCTGAGTGGCTCAGTCGATTAAGTGTCCAACTTTGGCTCAGGTCATGATCTCGTGGTTCCTGAGTTCGAGCCCCATGTTGGGCTCTGTGCTGACAGCTCAGAGCCTAGAGCCTGCTTCAGATTCTGTGTCTCCCTCTCTCTACCCCTCCCTGACTCACATTCTGTCTCTCTCTGTCTCTCAAAAATGAATAAACATTAAAAAAAAAAGAAAGAAAGAAATCAAGGTCTAGACGAAGTAGCCTATGAAAACACATCTTAACTCAGTAAGTTAAATTTTGCCTGAAACATGTTAGAATTATTTGATGAGAAGCAAACATAAAGGAGATAGCTAATAAATGTAGCCCTAATGAGATATTAATCCTAGATTCATGTATTTACTTTTTTTGTATATGGTAGCAAGAGGATGGAACTTGGGGAAAAATGTGAAAATGAAGACTAGTGAGAATTTTACAGTGTTTGTAGCATAAAGATGACTAAACTTGTGGAAGTACTACATTCAAATTCTGACTCTTTTACTTATTATTAGCTTTCTGACCTTGGGCAAGTCACTTTATCTCCAAGTCTCTAATTCCTTTATCAAATGGAAATAATGAGACCTTATAGGTTTATAAAGAAAAAAATAAGATATTAATATGAGTATATTATAAATTAAAATTTCATGTAAAGTAATAACAAACAATTATTTATTAATAATATAGTAACAATTGTTAAATTATTAATAATTTAATGATATATTTATTAATAATATATTAATAATCACAATAATATAGTAATAAGGGAGAAGTCCCTATCTATAATGAAATTTTAAAAATCATGGAGTTTGGGGTGCCTGGGTGGCTTAGTCAGTTGAGCATCTGACTTCTGCTCAGGTCATGATCTCACAGCTGGTGAGTTCAAGCCCCGCGTAGGGCTCGATGCTGTCAGCTCGGAGCCTGGAGCCTACTTTAAATTCTGCGTCTCCCTCTCTCTCTCTCTGCCCCTCCCCTGCTCACACTCTCTCTCTCTCTCTCAAAAATAAACATTAATTTTTTTTTTTTTAAATGATCACGGAATTTGAGTCCATGTTATTTGCTTATTGTACTTGTTTAATATTGCAGGTTAACTTTTCCTCCTCCTTGTGAAATACAAATTTACCAAAACATAAAATGTAAATTATTTCAAATATTATTCTTAAAAAAAGTATAAAAATCTTTACTTATTTGTCCATCTGTTTTTCATTTTTACAAAAAGAGATAGACCTTGCCTTACCTTGCTTATTCTATATTTAAAACTTCTTTCATACCTTAGAAAAGTACTTAATATAATAGGATGGACGATGTCCTTTTAAATAAGGTGCTCCTTCAGGGGAAAAAAGAAAAAAAAAGTAAAGAAAGGTGGGAGGGAGAAAGGAAGAAAATAAGTCATTCAGTTGGAAACCAGATGATACTTGCCAGAACAATCCATGGAAATCACTCCATTGGTGTGTGTGTATTGTGTTTATGCTATAATTAAAAACAGATTAAAAAGAACTAGAGCATAACACCCCTGATTGCTGTTTGCCTTCACACTCAAGAACAAGAAAGCCACGGTGTTAAATTTAGCCAGTGGCACTGAACTAAGTGCAATCTGTGTAGCCTGGACTGTGGGCTGGGAATGCTCTGACAAATAGGTAGACAGTATCCTTCTGTGAGATGGTTCCAGTAAAATAGAGGGGGGATAAAACATTGATTTTTTTTTTAAGCCAGAAATGCCATGTGTAACTAAGAAACTTGAGACATTCCTTCCCCTCTCTGTCTTCTCTTAATGTGATGGCTTGAGCTTTAGAATTGGTAATTCCAAATATATTGGGTCTCTTTATGTGCATTATTGAGGTTTCAGATACTATATTTTTATTCTCTCAAAGAACATGCAACACTGTACAGGGGCCCTGCTTACCCTTAAGTCCCAGGGAATGTAAAACCTTTTCTCAAGCTATGAAGTGCTAGCTGCCTACCATTTTACCCTGAATAGGAAGGCTACTTCTCTGTTCTTTGTCTTTTCCCTCTCCTCCTTTCAAAATGAGTTCCATTGTGTTTAACCAGAAATGGGGCTTTGTGGCAATTAAAAGATTCCAAAGTGGCAGAGGCTAATGCACCAGTAGAGCAGGTTTCCAGCTTTCCATGGTAACACCCAACTTCCCTTCTCTAACCACCTCCTCTCGTCCACCCAGACAATACTAATCCTACCTCTGTGGTTACTCTGAAAAGGCATCCAATTTGCTTATCAGAAAGGATCTTTCTTAAACAAATATTTACTAATGTCTGTTTTACTCTTTTGGGTAGTGAGCAAAGGAATGGCTTGGGTCTCTTAATCCCTTTGGATCACGCATTGCACAGATGATGATAGAATGTAATCAGGGCTACTTGCACTAGAGCCCAAAGTGTGCAGAGACTGACACTTCATTGCCTTGATGATTGTAAACCTTAAGTGGCTTGGTCAGCTAGTCATCACATGAGTGACTCTTATTCCTTATTGCCGTCCACTACAAGTTCCTTACTCTGTATGGCAGAAATCCAGGAACATTCCCTGAGAGTTATGGCATTTTCCTTTTACAATAATGGGCCTTACCTTTCTCTTGGTTCCATGAACTCTGTAAATGTCAAAGTGATTCACATGGGAGGGAATGGTCCTACAGTCCTCATTAAAAAGTTCAAAGATACAAGATCTTTTCTCTCACAAAATGGCGCAATTTTTATCTTTTTGGTAATAATGCACTGCATGCTTATTATCAACACATTATCAATCTGTTATGTAATCAAGCAGTCTGATGGATAAAAAGGCATAAGGAATGTATAATATTCAGAGACAATTATTTTCTCACTTTTCCTACCTGTTTCAGGATCCCCTGAACTATTGTGAAGAACATCCCAAGAAAGAGTTTATTCTCTGTGTCCTATTGCTGTTGGATATTTCATTACCCATGTCTTAATTTAAGGATAGTTTGCAGTAGTATCAGACCAAATGCAATTTGCCTTTCACACAATCTACACTTCCCATAAACATTAGTGAAAGTTTAAAAGGTGGAAGTTCATTCCTTTGAGATGCTCATTTACCCTGCACTAATTATGAACTATATTTTGAATTACCCCTTCTACAAAACAACACATTGGAATATGCAGACTCTTACAAGAGCATAGTGAGACATTAAAATCCTGAGAAAGAATTGGGGCACCTGCCTGTCTCAGTCAATAGAGCGTGTGACCCTTGATCTCAGGGTTGTGAGTTTGAGCCTCATGTTGGGTGTAGAAATTACTTAAAAATAAAATCTTTAAAAAAATAATAAAATAAAAGCCTGAGAAAGAACATATTAATCGTTTTTAAATTCATCCACAACTATTTATTGACAGTCTTCTTTGCCATTACTGTCTGGTCTCCAAACAGGGGCCAATTCTCCCACTTAGAACCTAGATCTTATCCCCTATTGCCTATTTAGGGATATCATCCCAACAGTTTTTCTCTTCTACCTGTATCACCAATTTTCCCACTCTTCTGGATCTTTTTTATCTGCCCACCTTAAAAAGCCCCTTTTGGACCTGATGTACCCCATCTAGTGTCCTATCTCTCTCCTTCATTTTTAAACAAAATCCTTGAAAGTGTTGAATATATCTGCAGCCTCTAACTTTTCCCACTCTCTCTTGAACTTACTTCAACCAGTCTTTTGCCCCCACCACTAGAAGGAAATTACTACTCTTGTCAAAGTTACTAACAATCCTAATGTTGCCAAATCCAAAGATCAATTCCTAATCCTCACTTTACTTAATCTGTTAGTAGCATTTAACACTATTGGTTTTAAAATTTATCTGAGTTGAAACTATGGTGCACTATTTCTACGATTCACAGCTTCAATAGCTAGTGTCTCCAAATCTATTTCTCCAATTCAGACCCCATGTTTTATGAAGTCTGGATGAATGAATTATTTTTCTATACTTCATCTTAGGTATTCTACCAATAGTATCATTAAATGAAAGGGAAAAGTAGAGTATATGGTTATGCCTTTGCTCACTTAACTACTTTCAGAGGTATTTCCTTGTTAAAACTTATTGATGAGATTCTGAAACATGGTCTTTTTTTTTTTTTCTTTAATGAGTGAAGTTCCCTTGTTGGCAATAATAAAACACTACCATTTATCCTTATATTTCAGAAGCAGTAAAAGTTACTTCTGTATAGCCTGTTATGCTAATTCTGTAATTTTTTAATCTACAACAAGAATGAACTCTGATGCCAATCATCACAAATACATTTCCAGTCCATGCCTAAAGATGTTTAATTGATGTTAATTATTGATCTAGGCTATTTCATACACAGTGATCAAAGTTTATCAGGTTTATGACCTTGTATCTGTGGCTTGATGAAAGAGTAACAAATATTTTTCTCATGCATTTGATTTTCAGCTTGGCCCCCCTATCTTTCCCACTCATTCATCCTGTTTTGGGCCCAGCACTGAGCTCCTGTGATTGGCTTATATTCTTAAAACCAGGAAGCATGATGACCAGCCTGTCTGATCCTGCCCCAGTGCTTGGTAACCAAGTCCTATGTTACTGATTGTGGTCTATTTTACCATGCCTCCTGATTCCAGATCCTGGCTACAAACTGGTTTTTTAAAATATTCCTAATAAACTTTTGCTTTAAGATGTGAATTTACTATAATAAGAGGATCTTGACAGTAATAGTTTTATTTTCTTATTAATGCAAAAGTTAAACTACTGACCAGAGTTGCAATATGGACTCTTCCTACGGCTATGAATGTATATAAGAGTAAAACACTATCCTATGTCTTTTATCATAATAAACCCCTCTTTACCATATAGAATTTATAATGGCCTAGAGTGACTTAGATTGTCATTGATAGTCACTGCATTATAAGAGAATTATTACCTGTGTCATAATGCACTTGTTTCTTGGTTAAGAATGAGACAGCAGCAAGAGTATGAGTAGGGATGTGAGGGAAGGAATCTATATTACTGTGTACAGAGTAATTTATAATAATGTGGTATTTTGATATGACAACCATGTTTTATAAATGTAATAAGATCCCCTGTCTTAATATGCAATAAAACCAAAAAGAAGGAGGAGGGGGAGGAGGAGGAGGAGGAGGAGGAAAGAAAGAAATGAAAGAAGGAAGGGGGGAGGAGATGGAAAGAGAAAGACAGAAACTATTCTCTTCCCAAAAGACCCATTAATCACGTATTTCAGACAATTTGAAAATTTATTTAGAAAATTTAGTATTCTCCCTGTAGAGACTGTTTAACTCCAGGGGGTCCTAATGCAGTGTCAAGTAAAAATTAACTTGTATTGCATAGACTATAAAGAGGCTTAAACTGGGAGAAACTGATTAAGCTCCTAAGAACTCTTCATGTGACAAAAAATCATATCAGGCCTAGAGTTCAAGTCCTATTTTATGACTCTTTCTAAAAGGGTATGATTTACTGTGGTCAGTTTAAAGTAATAGGGTAGGTCTTGTTTTCTACTTATTCTGTCTCTGGTAAATCATATGACCTGAAATTATCTATCTGTATTCTTATTTCCACTTATGAAAAACAGAAATCCTGTGTTCTATTAAAACTTGGGGTACTTTATAAATTATAAATGCTAATTTACAAATATTAATGTCAATAAGATCAGGAAAGTTGCTCATTTAAAGAAAAATAATTTTATTGGTATCTACTGGCAAGATCTATCTGCACATAAGAAAAGCTATAACCATAGCATTTTTTATGCCCATATATCAGAATTCTCAGAAGAGAAGCCAACATTTGATTCAGCAGAAAGATTGATCCCTATTGCTGGGATCCTCCCATTTGGAATAATGTTGCAGACAGTTGGTACTACCACTCCCTATGCTGGATCAATACATGAATTCTGTTTTAATCACATATCAATCTTTCTGTAATGTGAAATTCCCAGATATGTAGGATAAGAAGTCTTTGAGGGTTATTTCAGTAGAATCAAGGGTTAGTCCTTATAGCTTAATTTTTGGACAGTTATCCTTGTGCCTAATGTTTCACACTAACAACCCAATGTGAATGGACAGCTGATGGTGTAGAAGAATTTTAAACCAAAGAAATACTTGCCAAAAATAGGTCTAAACTATATTTGCTGGAGGCTTTGAGCATCTCCTTGCAAGGACTGATTTAAACAAGAGTATGGGGAGGAAATATTGCATGGTAGAGGTTAAGTAAAGTTGCCATTTCCAGTGCTATAAAATGCAGCAAAATCAAAAGATCAATCAAAAATTTTTGTTACCTAATGTTCAAGTATGTGTGTTTGTGCACATGCGCATGTATTGAAAACATTTGAATCTGGGGGCACCTGGGTGGCTTAGCTGGTTAACCGTCTGACTTGGTTTTGGCTCAGGTCATGATCTCACAGTTTCATGAGTTTGAGCCCTAAATCAGGCTCTGTCCTGGCAGCACAGAGCCTGCTTGGGATTCTCTGTCTCCCTCTCTCTCTGCCTCTCCCCTGCTCACACTGTCTCTGTCTCTTTCAAAAATAAACTTAAAAAAAAAAAAGAAAGAAAAGATTTCAGTATGAATCAGCAGACTTTTTGTGTAAATAAATATTGAAAACATTATATTCTGTATGTCACGTTTATATTGATTCTCCCTCCGCAATCTTGGAATAATTCCTCATAGTATTTAACACCCAATTAAAAAAAGTATACCTAAACTGTTAATAGTAATGTAGTAACTTCTTGACCTCTCTAGAATATGCTGACCCTTGTTTTAAAAGACTCAAATATGCACTACATGATTTTCATGTCTCTAGTGTCTTTCATGGTGTTTTTGGATTCCCTACTAAAACTGAGTGCTTCTAAAACAGATTTTTAGCAATCATGTGCCTAGATTACTCTGTCATCACAGCATCAACACTTCACAGCAAAAAAGTTTAGAAACTCAGTTTTCCTGGCTTTTGAATAACCCTTTGGCTACAGGAAAGAAAGGCAGGCAAGTGAAGCCCCCTAGGTCATATATTTCTGAGAAAGAAATACAAGTTTATCAGATAAACTAAACTCAGAGAAAGTTAAAAATATTTTGAAATAAATACATCTTGGAAAGTTTCTGTAAGAATAACATAGAGCTCTGTCATCAACAAGGTGTAAGTCATTCATAATTAGGATTCTGTGAGAGATGACTCATGTCTCTTGGATAAATGAACATAAAAGCAATTAGCAGGATGTGAGTTATTTGGTTTCTAAATGGTCTGACAGTTATGACAACCAAATTTAGATTTTTATCTGCCCAACACTGGTTCAATGTATTCAGAATTAACTCTTTTTTCTTAGTCTCAATGAAAAACTTTTTAAAACAAACAAACAAACAAACAAAAATACATAGGACTTCACTTCCTGTTTTAGGAAAAAGAACATGACAAAATGATGTGATTTCAAGAAGAGCCACCAAATTGGATGTGTCAATTCCAGTTAGCATGCCCAGTCCAGTATAATATGAAATTTCAAGTCTCATGGTGAACAACCAAGCATCTGCTGGGAGTATGCTACACACATGAAAAACTGAGGGAGCTGGTAAACTTAATTGTTCTGAGTTCTACAAAGGACACTTCACATAGTAAAGGCTGTCTCATTTCTTTGCTCAAGGGAAATTTATAACCTAAGATAACACATCGATGCAGGGATACAGAACTGAGGACCATGAAGAGATTAAGAAATTAATCACGTTCTGATGATTTTTTCCTTGGGTTTATCTGAGTACTTACATAACTGCATAGGACGTAGATGGACTACCACTTAAAAGTAGTCTTGGGAATATGACTGAGAAGGGTTCAAACATGCCCCTGTAAATTTCTAGTTGGATAATCTCAGTTAAGGTTAAGCTAATTAAGTTAGATTAATTTAGTACTTCCTTTGCCTCATAGATTAGTGTGACGGTTAATTGCAACAATGCTTATTAGATTACAAACTTTTTTAAATCCATTTTTAAATTATTTATTTATTTATTTGTTTATTTATTTATTTAATTTTTTTTTTTTTTTAACTGAGATAGAGTCAGGGCGAGGGGCAGAGAGAGAGAAAGAGATCTTAAGCAGGCTTCATGCTCAGCATGGAGCCCGATGTGGGGTTCTATTCCACAACCCTGAGATCATGACTTGAGCTGAAATCAAGAGTCAGATGCTTAACTGATTGAGCCAGACAGATTACGAACTTTCTTGAAAATAATGTCTGTGTTCAACAGTCTTGTTCACTGTTGAATCTCTGGTACATGGCATAGTATTTAGTGCATTAGATGACCAATAAATGGTATGTGAATAATTATGTAAAATGTTTACCATAGTCCCTGGTACAAAGTAAATAAACATGATGATAGTGATAATGATCACATTTAAGAATCTCTTCAATGGCTTCCCATTATTAGAATACTTAGAATAACCTGCAATTTTTCAAATACTTAGAATAACCTGCAATTTTTCTTAGGCCTTACATGATTGACTCATTTCTGTCTTTCCCACCTCATCTTGAATTAGCCTTTTACTCTTTTTTCTACCTTCAACCATACTGCTCTTCTTCACTGTCTTTTTTTAAGTTTATTTGTTTATTTTGAGAGACAGAGAGAGTGCAAGTGGGGAAGGGGCAGAGAGAGGGAGAGAGAGAATCCACAGCAGGCTTGACACCATTAGTGTGGAGTCCAATGCGGGGCTCGAACTCACAAACCACAAGGTCATGACATGAGCCCAAACCAAGAGTTGGACACTTGTTAACCAGCTGAGCCCCTCAGGAGCCCCTTCACTGTCTTAAATAAACCAAAAACTATTTCCTACTTTGGGAACTTTGCACATACTTTTTTCATTGTGTTCTTCCCATTTCCCATTCCGCATCCAGTTCTCCTTCCCAATTCCTGCCACTTCTGATCAAGAGCTATGCCAGGCCCACAACCAGATGCTTTGCTGTGAAAGTACAAAAGCAATACCCATAACGGACCACAAGCCTCCCATAGATGTCTGTACCAGCCTACTGTATGGTTCACAGCAGCAGGTGGCCATGCTTCCTAAAAACTCAACTGGTTCACTCATGCCAGGGATGTTCAGTGACATTTTTCTGGTCTTTTCAATACCTTTAGTCCACAGCTTCTTCCACAATTGTATAAGGTGTCACTACTATAATAATTGTTTTTCTATATCCATAGTTGTTCTGCTTCCCCAATTACACATTAAATGCTAAAGTTATTGGTAATCAAAACTTTAAGATTCCAGGGTAATGGAACCTTAAAGATGAGTTTCTGGAATTGGTTTTCTGATCTTATTGGACTTAAAAGGCATCCATGTTACTGTGGCCTTGTACTGTGGTAAAAGGAGTGCCAGTAATCCACTGACAGTTATTTAAATGTTCACGTCTGACACCTATAATCAAGTGCCTATAGGAGACAAGGTTTTGTGGTGATCATATTTCTGCTATGGAACATTTTAGCGAAAATGAGGTACATAATGGGGCAGAATGCTTGCTTTTAAATGCACTGAAAAACTTGGAAAAAGAAAATGATGTGGTTGGAATTTCAAATTCCCAGCTAAGCAAATTGGATTAGTGTAGAAGGAAATACTATTAAATCAAGCTGAATTTGTTGCTAAGAATGCACCATGTAGAAATTCTGTGTTCATGATGACACTTTGAGCAGTGAAGAGAGAGTCTAACAATTTGGTTGATTGGTTCACTGAAATCTAGACACAAAGTTAATTACACTAAATAAAATTATAATGCTAGAGCTTTTTTGATGCACTGTAGAGAAAGATATCCAAAGTCTTAGGAAGAATGGAAAGCTAAAATTGATTTATTATATAAGATCTGCTCATATCCCCCTTCATCTTGGGAAGATCCAGAGGACACTCTCGCTATCAAGGTTGTCCAATGCTGCAAAATATACATTCATGAGAAGAGCTCTGGAATCCATGAAGAGCTCTGTGTTGGATATTCTATATAGGCCAGGAATGATAGAGGAATTCTTGACATAAAACTGACTCCTGGAATTCAGTGGAGATAACTGGAGTTCCTAGGTGGCAACAGGTAAGTGGCAACATAATCATCAAAGACAATGTAGATATGATAATTATAATGAGCAGCAGAGCTAAGGTGGTAATTACGATGACTTAACCAACAGAGATCTTTGGTGTAGACTAGATAATGATATTGTTCCTAGGACTGAAATCAATTGACAGTTTACTAAATTCCTACTTAAATAGAGTGGAAAAGCTCTAAGTATTATGAACAGAAGTCTGACTTGAGCCACCACAAAAGGGAATAATAATCCTTCAACCAGTTCTCAGACTAGAGCTGGTTTTCAGACTCAGACTACCTTGAACAAAGGGAAGATCAGATCCCCTAAAGGAAGAACTGCTGCTATACAGCCAAAAATTTATAGGATATTCACCCTTCTAGCCTTCCCCAAAGGGAACTAATGATACTGGCATGAATATTCACTGGAAAAGGGTAAATAATCAGATTGTTCAGGGATTACTAGACACTGCCTCTGAAATGACATTAATTCTGGAAACCCAATGGTCTACCACTCAGAATACGGACTTAGGAAAGTCATTCAAAGTAATTCAGAGTATTGGCTTGGCCCACAGTGTCCCCAAAGGCAATGAACCAAGCAATTTAACCCATTTACTGAGAAACCTGAAAGGCCGCCCTCAAATGTTCCCAGTAAGGTTTCCTTCCAGTTTCAGAATATATAGTTGGAATGGATATACTCAGCAACTTTTGTAATCTTCACATTGGCTATGCTACTAAGGCAAGAAAGGCCATGTGGAAGCCACTACAACTGATTCTGCATAAAAAGACAGTAAACAAAAAGCAATACTGCATTCTTGGATAGATTGAAAAGATTAGTGATATCACCAGGTACTTGAAAGATGTCGAGGTGGTGATTCCTACCATATTCCCATTCAACTTGTCTCCTTGTCTTGTGCAGAAGACAAATGAAGCAAGAGGAATGACAGTGGATTATAACAAATGTATTTAGCTGGTGACTCCAACTGTACCTGCTATCCCTGTTGTGATTTTTGCTGTTGAAGTCAACATACACACCCCCTGGCACCTATATATGCAGATATCAATCTGGCAAATGCTATATTCTCTGAAACTACATTCTGCTACCATCAAAAGCAGTTCACATTCAATGGGCATAGCCAACAATACATGGTGACTGTCCTATCTCAGAATTGTATCAACTCTACTATTCTTGTTCATAATTTCACCTTCAGACTTTGGTCAGCTTTTAATTCTAGGAGACATTATACTAGTTCATTACATTGATAATATCACACTGTTAAGACCTGGAAAGTATGAAATACTGAATATGCTTTGCATGAGCTATTTAAGACCCTTTGGTAAGATACATGTATACCAGAACATGGGAAATCCCATAAAAATCCAGAACTCTGCCATGTTGGAGAAATCTTTAGGGATCTGTTGGTCTGGAGCATATCCATATATCCTTCTCAAGGTGAAGGACAAGTTGCTGTATTTAGCATCCCCTATCAATAAGAAAGAGGTACAATATCTGGTGGGCCCATTTGGGTATGCTACTTTAACCCATTTACTGAGAAACTGACAGGTTTCCAGTTTTGAATGGGGTGCAGAACAAAAGTATTTGCCATGGGCCCAGGACACTGTATGAGCTGTTCTGTGACTTGGTGCATCTGACCAGCAGATCCAATGGTGCTTGAAGTGTCTGTGGAAGATACAGTTTTAAGTAAGCCTGTACAGATATATCATTGTGCAGACCTTTAGGATTTTGGAAGGTGTGCCACCCTCTTTCAATAGCTATTCTTTTGAGAAACAACTCCTAACTTTATTTGAGCCCTTGTAGAATTTGAGTCATTTAGAGCACTAAGAGCCACTAAGTTACCATATTAACTAAACTATGTATTTTTGTGATTCAGCCAGCAAGCCCTAACCTGAGTGTGTACAGGAGCACACAGGATATAGAGGTGATATATACATTATCAGACTCAAGCAGGTCCTGAGTGAGTATGTTGCATGAGTAAGAGGTAGATGCCCATGGCCCCTGCACTGGCTACATTGTCTCTCCTCTCAATTTACACCTATGATCTCATGGGGAGTTCCCTATGACCAGTTGACAAAGAAAGAAAAGTGAAGCCCAGTTTACAGAAAGTTTTGTACAATATTCTAGAAATTCCCTGAAAGTAGATAGCTGAAGCACTACTGCCTTGTACTGGGATGACTATAAAGGACAGTGGAGAAGAGAAATCCTCTTAGTGAGCTAAGCATTGAACAGAGCTTCTTGATGCTCATTTTGCCTAAAAGGAGAGATGGCCAGAGATGTCGATCTACATTTTGCTTCATGAATAGTGGCTAAGAGTTTAGCTGAATGGTCATGGATTTGGAAGGAAAACAAGGCAAGGACTTTGAAAACTGGAGATTAGGACGACCAGAGAAAGTGTATGTAGATAGACTTCTCTGAATGGGCACAATATGTGAAGATATTTGTGTCAGATGAGAATGTTCACCATGAACAGCCTCAGCAGAAGACAGTGCACAATGATAAGGTTTTGGGGGTGAGGTGGGGGGGGGGGGGCTTGTGGGATCCAGAGCTGAAACCAAGAAAGAATTCTTGAAGACGTCTTTGGTGCAAAAAGGTGATTTTTATTAAAGCATAGGGACAGGACCTGTGGGCAGAAAGAGCTGCCCCAAGACCACGAAGAAAGACTAGTTATATACTATGGGGTTGGGGGAGGTAAAGTCCAGGGGAAGTTTCCAGTGAGATTTTCATATGCTAAAGAAGACTCACAGGATACTGGAGGTCTAGCTATTACCAAGCTAAGGTTCTTTTTCCTTCTAACAAAGCATTAGCATTAAGACAGTAGAGAGTTCATGGAGAAATGTTTTGTTCTCCCTGTCTCAAGGATTTGTCAATGGGCTGTAGGTTATAAGGAAATTTAATTTTATCTCCCATTTCCTTCTGCCTTTATTTCCCACATCAGACATGATAACTTATTCTGTAAATATCAGTCAGTTTCTTTTTAGCCATCTCTATCTTTGCCCAGTGGGCTCATGAACAAAGTGACTATAGCAGCAGGATGGATGCTATGCATGGACTAAGCAACATGAACTTCCACTCACCAAGGCTAATCTGGCTGTTGTCACGGCTAAATGTCCAACCAGCCAAGAGCAGAAACTTACATTGAGCCTTGACATGGCATCATTCCTCAGGGAAATCATCCAGTCACACAGTAACAGGTAGATTACACCGGATTACTTCCATTACAGAAGGGAAAATGCACTTCTCTGAATATGGATTTACCTTCCCTGCCTCCAGTACTTCAGCTAAAGACCACCATTCACGTACTTACAGAATATATTAATTATAACCATGGTATTTCACATGCATTGCTTCTTACCAAAAAACCCATTTTATACTAAATGAAGTGCAGCAATGGGCTCATGCCCTACCATGTTCCCCACCACCCTGAAGCAGCTGACTTGATAGAATGGTGGAGAGCTCTTTTGATGGCTCAGTTATCACGCCAACTGGTGGCACACTGTAAGGCTACGGAAATGTCTTTGAAGGTGTGGTATGTACTCTAAATCACTGACAAATATTGCTATTTCTCCCATAGCCAGGATTCTTGGTTCTGGGAACTAAGGGGTAGAAATGGGAATAGCTCCTCTCACTCTTACCTCTAATGATTCACTAGCAGAATTTCTGCTCCATCTCCACAACTTTAGGCTTTGTTTTGTCTAGAGATCTTTGTTCCCAAGGGAGAAATGCTTTCACCAGGGAATGGAGAAATTTTTGCATTACATTAAAAGTTGAACATGCTACTTTAAAACCTTGGACTTCTCACATCAGTGAACACAAATGCAAAAAAAAAAAAAAATGGAGTTTTGCTACACTGGCTGGAGTGACTGATCATGATTATCAAGGGAAATTGAGTTGTGGCTACACAAGGTAGGTAAGGTCAATGTCTGGAATTCAGGAGATCCCTTGTGGAGTCCCTTAGTACCTCCATTCTATGATAAAATTAATGAAAAAATATAACAAGCTAATACAGACAAGACTGCTTATAGCCCAGACCCACCTCCCCTCTCATCTCCCTATCAAATAAGATATGTTAATATGAGTTAAGTTTATATATCATTTTATCAATTTAAAGTACAAGATATCCATAGGCGACTGAGAAGGGAATGGACATCATCTAAATATGGACAAAGTGATTTTGTATTCTCTTTTGGAGAGAGGTTTGGCATGTTTTTGGTTATATAAGTGATGGTTACGTCATGTTAGATGGAAGTATGATTTTGCTATTATCTTACTAGGAATTAAATACTGGGGGAGGGTACACATACCAAACTGACAAGCAGTAGATTATGGTGGTTTCACACCATCAATTTAGCTAAATTAAAAGTATTTTATCTATATTTTTCAGATTAAGATTGGCTACTGAATAGACATTTTACGTGAAATTTGGGTGGCAGCAGTGAAGCAGGAATAATACTCTCTAGGTCATTGCTTAAATGTAAAATAGAACAGACACAGAGATGCCAAGAGGTTCCAGTTTGTCCTTATCTTGCCCCACTCTGATTCTCTTTCTTGTTCCCAAATGCCTATTTTATTCCTAGGCACAGACTTAAGAATAAACTCCTCCAGGGCAAGATCTAGGTGTTCACTGTTAAATCGCAGAGCCTGGCACTTAATAAATGTTTGTTGATTTTCTTTAAATTTGCCCATTGATTACCTTTGTGCTTTTCCCTTCTATTGTCTCTTAAAGTGTTAAAAATGCAATTAGTTTTGTACTGGAAAGAATCAGAGATTTTAATTCTCTAATTTATAGATAAGCAGAGGTTCAGTACTTACTCATATTTAAACAACTAGTTTATGAAAGAAAAAATACTAGAATTCAGATCTCTTGGCTCCTAGCCCCCTGCTTTGTCTTCTCTACTATATGGCTTAATTGCAATGAAAATAATAACTTGCCTTTGAAAGTAATTTATACATTGAAACATGTCACATATGTTATCTTATGTAATCCTTTCAATCACTCTCTGAAGTAATCAGGGCAATTATTTCATTTTTAAATAAAGTAGTAGAGGAAAAAAAAGTCAGGTTACTTACCCAAGATATATATTTTTATATACAAATAAAACAATTTTTCCATTTATGCTTTTTAAAAGATATTATAAAAAATAATTTTGACATGTTCTGCATATGACAATTTGTAAAATGTGTGAATTACTGCATTTGTGAAGAAAAGATTAAGAATCACTCATTTCAATATTTTCATGATAAATGTGTTATTACAGAATCTACCTAACTCTAGTGGCCAGTATCGATGGTGAAAGCAGTGACTCGAGGATTATAATTGTGAAAGACTTTTGAAATGGGCAAGAAAAAGATTACTGAATGTCCTTTCAGTAGAATACTGTTATCTAGCATACCACCCTCTGGGGATTGTCTGATTCCATGGGGGTGTGAACATTTGATTGTCTTTGGTCAGGTGGGCGTTAGCTGTGGAAGGCTGATGATGCTGCTGATGTTTCATGGCCATGTTGAAGCAAATGAGTCCTGTTCACTGCTACAAAGCAAATGGATTTTGTCCAGTAGAGAACATAAGTCTCGTATTAGCACACCGGTTATATGAGGGCAGGGCATCTTGATCAATGGAGCCATCAAATTATCAAATGGGGAAGAGAAAACCAAGCTGTTTTCCTAAAATATGTGGAATGAAAGTTACACAGCCAAAAGAAACCCAAGGAAAACTGAGAAATAGCGAACACAGCTGCCTACAAATTCACAACATAGCTATGGTGCAACAATAATATAATGATATTGAAACACAATTGATAGATCGGGAGATAATATTTTCAACATATACCTTATACACACACAAATATATACATATCCATAATTTATAAAGAGGCCCTTCAAATCCATGAGAAAGGAAAACCACCCACAACCACCAAAAAATAGAAAACGTAGCAAAGGATATAAAGAAGAAAAAATACAGAAATAAAAATCATGTGATGGAACACTTAATGTCACTACTAATTAGGGATGCAAATTAAATGACAATTTTTTGCCATTGGATTACAAACATTAAAAAGGCTGACATCCCCGTGTTCACTGCAGCATTATTCACAATAGCCAAGGTATGAAAGCAACCTAAGTGTCCATCAACAAATGAATGAATGCATAAAGAAAATATGTGTATATATACACATACACACACACAATGGTGAAACACACACACACACACACACACACACACACACACACAATGGAATATTATTCTGCCTTAACATGGGAGGAAATCCTGTTGCTTACAACAACACAAATAAACCTAGAAGGAATTTTGCTAAATGAAATAAGACAAGACAAATACCGCATGGTATCACTTATATGTGGAATTAAAAAAAAAAAGTTGAGCTCAAAAACAGAGCATAAAAAAGTGGTTGCCAGGGACTGGAAGATGGGGAAAATAGGGAGAGGCTGGTAAAAAGGTACAAACTTTCAGTTTTAAGATTAATAAGGTCTGAAGATCTCATTGTAACATGGTGCCTATAGTCAACTGTATTGTGTAATTGAAATTTGCTAAGAGAGTGAACTTAAATGTTCTCTCTCTCTCACACACACACACACAAAAAGAGGTAAATGTGTGATATGATGGATGTGTTAATTAACTACAGAGTAATCCCTTCACATATATATGTATATCAAGTCATCTCATCGTACAATTTAAATATCTTACAATTTTATTTGTCCATTGTACCTCAATGAAGCTGAGGGAGAAAAAAGGATGGCAGTTACATGCAAGAGGTAGGAAAAATGGTACAGATTTGGGGGAGGGCAATTTTAGTACTCAAAAAGCTATGTACTCAAAAAGGTACTTTATAACCATCTTTCTTGGTACTTCACATTAAGGATATATAGGCAATCTAAAATTACATGATAAAGAGGTTATAAAGCAAGTTCTAGCTCCAGGTGGTAAAATCTTAAAAATACTTGGTTTTCTTTTTTTAACGAAGGGGAAAATAATGACCTCTTTAGTCCTAAGAGATAGTGAAGACATCTTGAGATATGTTCCAAGCTTAAAGATTCACTCGAAATATATTTACTTCTTTTCCAAAAAAGCAAACAAATATAATTTTTCTTCAATTGGATATTCCATAATTCTGGTGATAGGAAGACAGTTAATTTGGAATATGGCTGTTAGAATTATATGTAAGAGTGCCAGAGAGAGAAACAGGAGGGAGTGTAACTGCCTTTACCTTGACTCCCTGCTTCCTCCTCCCTCATCTTTGGGTATGGAATTCATGCAGATTTAATCAGCCCTATTTGTGGTTTTTATTCATTCTGTCAACAGATGGTGCCTCAGTATATGATGGGTCTGTGTATAGCTCTTCTGGCAATCAACGAGCTGTGGTCTTACTAGAACTCACAGTTAAGAGCATGACAGAGCTACTAAGTAGAAGGTGGGCTTTTACTTCCCGTCAGCCCATCTATATTTATGCCTCTCCTTTCAGTGTAGTGTTGTATTTTTCTCAGTCCTCTAAGGCCTTTTATTTTGACCCAATACATCATTAAATATTACTTTGTGATAAAAAAAAATAGTTTAACAATTTTTTTTTTCAAATTGTAATGTGTCTTCTCTAATTTTTGCACCCTGCTAATTTATGGTTTAATAGGCAATGCCAAAGTGAAATTTATGCCATATTAGATGTGTCATGGGAATTCTGGTAATCTCTACCTCTGTAGTTATTAAGGCTAAATATGGGGAAATGAGACTTGCATTAAATAATGACATACCAGAGTTTATTAGAACTTTCAAAACTTTCTTTAAGGAATCATTATATCAGTAATTTTTGTTGATGTCATAGAATGTAGGGTACACTCATTAGGAGAAATGTAACTAAAATATATTAAACAAAATTAAACAAAACAAACCAACCTTTATTTTGTAAAGTAAATTGCAAAGGGAATATTACAAACCAAATAAATTGTGGGATTTTGATATAAGACATTTGTCAACATACATAAGAAAAAATATTACATAAAGGGACACTATGGTCTTTGAACTATAGTAGTCTAATATTCTGATTATTTTGTCAAAGCTATGTATCATAAATAGTAACCACAAATCTGAGATGTTTTAGGTCAATTTTTATTTCTGGCATTATGCCTATCGTGTCCTAAGCATATACACTTGTAATAAGTAAGCCATATGTCCCAATCTTATGATTTTTCATCCAAAAGCCTCTTGACAAGCCCTTTTCCTTTACTGCTTTACATCTTCTCTTGTTCTCTTTTGTAATCAAGGATCCTATATCCCTACTAAAGCACAGCTCTTGCATTTCTACTTACCATAACTAATTTTTCTGACTACACAGTTCTCTTTTCCCTTTGTCTTTCATGGTCATAAAAAATTCCCTTAAAAAAAAAGTTTACAACAATAGCTTAGATTGTGTTAGAACTTCCCTGTCTTAACATAGATTAATATACATTGAGAGGTAGTAGAAGAATCATTAAACCTTCAGAGTATTTTGATGATCCATAGCTATTGCCTGTTTTTCTTCTTACATTCCAGCAGTTGGACCCTCAGTTCTCAGTCTAATCCCCCTATGAACACCCTGTTCTAGTGGCTACATTTTGATACCATTTGTAATAATCCAAGTTTCAATGAATTCTGAGTTGGCAAAAGATAGGAAATATCAGTTTGGTAGCTCTTCTTGTCAAAACTTTTATAACATTGGGTCCATACAGAGAAAAAAATGTATATGCAAGAAAACAGTAACTTCTCCTTAATTTACCTCTGCGAGGAGAGTGGTTCCTGTGAGCAAGCATTATCTTTGAAGGTTGCAAAGTATTCTAAGATAACCTGTACAGTATTGGTTTACGTCGTGTAAGAATTTCTCTTCTTTAATATAGATTAAACTACATCAGTGACTAGTGAAGGAATGATCAAACCTTCACTGTACTTTAAATATTTACTATGTGATGATTATATTGCCAAGATCTCATTTAACTTTGAAGGAAAAAAAAATTTAAAAAAAACTTCTTTCAGGATACATTATGTTTAATTGTTCTCAAATAAAGGGGCAAGAGAAAGCTTGATGAAGTAGCCTATGAATTAATTTAAAAGTAAGAGTGAATGTGTATTTTGGTAGTGTTAAATAATGTACAGAAATCACTCATGTAGGAAATAATTATAACAAATAATTTAACTGGGCTTAAAAGATTGAACAGTTTTTTAAGCATTACTCACATAAGTAACCTATTGTTGATAGAGGCAAAACAAAATGACATTGAGCACATATGCTCCATTATGAATTACTGTTGTTTTGACATATTATTTCTAAGATGTGTATCTGTGTGTGTATGCATAGTGTGTATGGTGTTCTTCTGACAGAGGAAAGAATTTTCAGAACCTAAGTGTCATTATATAGTAGCTTTCCTCGTGAGCCCATCAATGAAGACCCACTTAGACTACTAAGGTCATATGAGGTCATATGAGGTATCATGGGGAAAGGCACAGAAGGATTAAATATCCAAATGACCTATTATCAAATTGTCACTTGTAACTTGGATAAACAGTGAATATGGCCATGGTTCTATAATAAGTATAAATAAAATCATTACCCTAGATGGAAGATTCCAACCTCAGTTAAATTTCACCAAACTGGATTACTGGAGAAATAAGGAATGAGCTGAGATTGCTGCCAGTATAGTTCAAAAACTAGTTTCAGGATTTCTTAGACACTCAGACTTTATCTGTTGAGTATTTAAAAAGGAAAAATAAAAAGGCTAGATGCTTGTTTATTTAACTTCTATCTGATCCTTATATTTTCAAAAATGTTTCTTTTCCTGCCTTGAAGATATATATGAGAATGTTTGAGATTTTATTGCATCAAGTTTTTCTGGCACATTTTTAGATGTGCTATTGCTTCCATGGATATATGAATATTTTTTAAGTAAAATACATATGCTACAAGAGATCTTATATGTGTATATATGTTTCAAAGTCATATTATAAACCATTGAGTTTGTAATAAAAACAGCAGAAACCTAACACATCCATTCCCAGTCTATTTCTCTGTGCCCTAAGGCAACTATCAGCAACATTTTTAGCTATATATTCTGGTATTTAATTCTATATTTCCAAGTAACATGCTTTATTACTATTTCTTGATTTTCAAACTTTACACACTATCTATGAACCTCCTGTTACTAAAGACAAGAATTTAGCTCTGTAAACCCCTATTCTGTCACTCCTGCCACCCTCCTTCCAATACACACTTATGTCTGCTTCACTTTTTTTCTGTTCTTTAATAGAGATATTTCATGATTTGGAGTTCAATTAATATTCAAAATATTCAAAATATTCAATTTGAATAATATTCAAATTATTCAAAACTCAAATTATTGCTATGTAAATATTATTTAGAGATAATATAGTGATAACTGCATTTTGTGTGTTATAGTACTTTTCTATTTTTCCTGAAGTTTATATTTGCTTTTGTTTTTATTTGTTTACTTTCCCATATACCAATAATTAATTTATCTCCTAAATCTCTAACACAGTTAAAATTCTCCAATTAATATACTGTAAAAATCAAATATCATTTTGTTCTTTAAGTTATGCCTTTTGAAGCCTTGTTTTATCCATTTAAAATCTGGGCTTTTCATCTGTAGGCCTTCAATGGCAGTATCACCCCCAAGGACCTTAATTAATATCCTTATATATTCCTTCACATTTTTAATGGTTTTCTTCCTCATTTTGGTAGAAAATACCATCAAATACCTTTCTGAAAATTATTCATAAGAGATAAATGTCTTGAGTCTATGTCTAAAAAATGCTTTTATTCTACTCTCATCCTTGAGAGTAGTTGGTGTGACTGTTATAGATTGAAAGTATTTTTTTTTCAAAATGTTGAAGAGATTCTGCCATTACCTTCCAATTTTCAGTGTTGTTATTAACAAGTTTTCTGTTCATATGTTCTGAGTTTTTTTCTTTTCTGTCTCTATAAGTTTTAAAAATTTTCTTTTCATCTATGATTTTCTGACATTACATAGGGATTCCCTCAGTATAAATTTTTCTAAATCATTGTGTGGAATCATTGTGAACTCATTTCAATCTAGGAATTGACATTGTTTCATCCTGGGAAATTTTGTACAGTTTTAATTTATTCTCTCTCATCAAAACTCCAAGTTTTGAAAATTATATATCCTAGACTTTCTATACAGTTGTCTCTTTTTTCCTCCAATTTTATTTTTATGAACTTTGAATTTCTGCTATTATATATATATTTTTCATTTTCAATATTTCTCTTATGATACTGGTTCTTGCTTTTATTTATTTAAAAAAATTAATGTTTATTTATTTTTGAGAGAGATAGGGAGACAGAGCGTGAGGAGGAAAAGGGTAGAGAGAGGGAGATACAGAATCCAATGCAGGTTCCAGGTTCTGAGTTGTCAGTACAGAGCCTGACACAGGGCTCGAACTCACAAACTGTGAGATCATGACCTGAGCTGAAGTCAGATGCTTAACCGACTGCGTCACCCAGGTGCCCCTCTGGTTCTCACTTTTAAAAAATTATAGGTATACGGGTGCCTGGGTGGCTCAGTTCGCTGGGCCTCGGACAGTTCTGACAGTTCAGAGCCTCTGTGCTGACAGTTCAGAGCCTGGAGCCTGCTTCAGATTCTGTGTCTCCCTCTCTCTCTGTGCCTCACCTGCTCACACTCTTTCTCTCTCTCTCAAAAATAAATATTTTCAAAAATAGATAAGAAATTATAGGTATTGTTCTCATTTCCTGGATGTAATAGTAATAATCATTTCTGTGTTTTTTTGTTTTGATTCTATTTTGTCTGTTTCTGTTTTCGACTTTTTAAATACTTTTCTCACATGTCTAATGATCCTTTGATATTTTTGTTAAGTTGATTCATATGAAATTGCTATTTTTGTAAGTTAGAAATGTTTGAGTGTTGGTAATTTCATATGGTTCATTTAAGAGTAAGCTCTTTAAAAACTGAAGTCCTAGATGCAGAGTGGAGAGGGTATTGAGATTTTGACCATTTAGCATGCAGACTCTTATTCAACACTTTTGTCACTTTACTTCCACCCTCAATTTATGTCTGATTCCTTGAATAGATCCTGTCTTGTGCAGCTTTTCCAGAAAGCAAATCTCCAATCTATTGCTGGACTAAAAATGGGTTAGTGGCCTGAGAATATAAACAAAGGAAGAGGATCCAGAGATATTATTTAAATTTCAACAAAACCTATTCTCCATTATGCCCTGTGGTTTTTGAAGGACCTGGAATGGGAAATTCCTAAACCTTTCTAACATTCTGCAAGGGGTATCAGCTTTTTGTTCATCTTGCTTGTCTCCTTCCTGTATTTTGGTGAGTACCATTCATCCATTCACTTTCCAAAATTTGACTTCTGGTCTTTTCTTTAATTTCTTCTTCTGTATTATTTGAGGGCTTATACCTGTTTTATATAGTTCATTTTAGGGAAAGAGCTGAAATAAATACATGTGCTCAATCCCCAAGGTTTAACCCAAAGTTTTGGATTAAAAATTGAGAACATTTGGTTTCACCACTTATTTTGTAGGAACACAAAATCCCAGAAAAATGGTTTGGCCAGTTATGTGAAGTTCAGTTACAGAATCAGGACTAGACTCCAAATCCCTGATTCTTGGTGTAATTTCTGCTGTACCATTATCTCTCATTATTGACCATTGTTCTCTTCTCTTCATTACACAAATGACCAGATTTTTACTCAAGGAGCTTAACTATACTTATTTAAATAATTTAATAGCCACAAGACTATAGCAAATTCATTCCCTAGCTCACTGTTTGTATAAAGTGTTTTTCCATTATTGTCCCAATATCTATGTGTGCTCCACTAGTGGATAGTGAAGTTTTAAATTTTCACAAGTAGTGAAGCTAAAAGTAGACACTCATTATTTTTATATATGGAATTAATATTTGTAACCTAGAAAAGTTATTTGCTCTGGGTTGGAGATGACAGGTGTTTGTTTGTTTGTTCGTTTTAACAATTTTAAGAACAGAACAAATGAACCTCATGAATGATATGATCTTCTCATCCCCAACACATTCCACCATTTTTTCTTTTATTATAATATTGACTTAATAGTTTATTGAAATAATTCAAATTCCATAATTTGAAATCAGTCAATACATAAAAGTACAAATAAAAAGAGCAACAAATTATTATACACATCCAAACAAAAACAAAAACACTGTTACCATGTTGTAAATCAAATTCTAGGTATATTTTATGCATATATAGAGAAAGAAGATATGTTGAAAGGAAAGGGGATTTGCCAAAAAATGTTTTTTTTTTTTTTATTTAAAAAAAAATTTTTTTAACGTTTATTCATTTTTTGAGACAGAGAGAGACAGAGCATGAACGGGGGAGGGTCAGAGAGAGGGAGACACAGAATCTGAAACAGGCTCCAGGCTCTGAGCTGTCAGCGCGGAGCCCGACGCGGGGCTGGAACTCACGGACCACGAGATCATGACCTGAGCCGAAGTCCGCCGCTTAACCGACTGAGCCACCCAGGCGCCCCTCCAAAAAATGTTTTAAAACAATGGAATATTTAAGTAAAATGTATTTAACTGTAATTGAAAGGAATTAAAAAAAACAAAAATCAGATTAAAGCTGTAGTAGTTACTGAGCTTCAGACAAACATAACTTCATAAAGAAAGCATGAAGAAGAATCTCTGTTAAACTCATGCTTAAATTTCACTCAGTATGAACTGAATCCTTGTTTTAAAAGATTTCCATCCATCTCAGAGACTAGCCTTCTGAATAACAGGTAAAAGTTGTGGACTCTGAAATCAAATGCCACATTAAAATTCTACCTCTGTCACTCAAAAGGGGTATATATTTGGGTACATTTCTTAAGCTCTCCATTCTTCAGTTTCCTCAAGTGTATTATAGAACAAGGATAACAGTAGATACCTTGAAAGTGCTTTGTGATGATTGAGTCCTCAGAGCAACTTTAGAAAAACAGGTGAGCAAATGTTAGATATTATAATTCACTTTTGGCCTTCAAAATCCTCCAATTTGACTCTTGCTGGTCATATTTTTTCATTTATTATATTTGTATCATTTTCATATTCTAATTTTTAAACTTAATTTTACCAGTTTTTTAGCTTGGAGATCTATGTGTAAATTAATTCAATATACATAACAAATTATGTTACTATAGCTTCTTTATTTCTAATTTCGTTGATTTATTTTATATAAGGCTAGTTGCTGTAAACCCCTTCATGGCTCATAATCCCTCTCCAACTTAAAAGATCAAATCCAATCTCAGGAATCTAACTCTTGGCAACCTCTTTAGCCCCATCTGTCAACCTGTCCTTTCCTACACAGTACTATCATGTCCTCCATTTTTCCAACAACATGTCCAACATATTCTCCTTTCATGGATATGCTAGACTCTAAACCTTTATGCCTTTGCACATGATGTTGTTTTATTTGGAACACCATTCTTCTCCAGGCTGCTTAGCAAATATCTACTTAAACTTGAAATATAAACTTTCCTGATTTTAACAGGTGACATCGCAGTTCTTTTCTAATCACTCAGCCCCTAAACCGAAGAGTTATCCTCTACTTCTCTCAACACCTCATACCCAATATCTAATCCTTCAGTGAGTTCTGTCACCTCACCTCCAAACTATATATTAAGTCTAACCACTTTTAATATCTTCACTGCTAGGATCCTGGTCCAAACCATCATCATGTCTTTCTGGATGACCCCATGAAATTCCTAAATTGTTTCCCTTCCTCTACCTTGGCCCTTTATTGTCCCCTCTTTATACTAACAGAACAATTCTCACATCCCTTCTGTTGCAAATCTGTGTCGGTTTTATGAGAATCCTGGGAATCTTAATGTTATTTCTGTTGAATAATGCTATAAAATATGTTTTTAAGTTATAATAGCAAGCATGAAATGAAAGTTAAAGATAATCTTAGAGATTGAATATCTTCATTATATAACAAAAAGTCTGTTTTCTAATCAGGAAATATTATTGTCCTTTTTTTTTTTACACTAGCAGGCAACTTCACTACCTTTATTTCCAAAATTTAAGGTACATTCTAAGAATAAATATTCATTTTCTTATGAAATTTTGAAGATTTCATAGCTTATGAGTCAATGTCTGTGAGTTGGGAAATTTACTTTAGATTCTTAGATGTGTGAGTCATTTTACATAATTATATTTCTCAAGAATCCTTTGGCATTTAAAATTCATCTTGTCTTTACTCTCTGTGAAATCGGTGACATCTTTTTCTATCAGACCTAAGATTTCCTCTATAGCAGTTTCACTTCTGATATTTTCAACTGATAAGAAATGAAGAAAAATAAATAGAGAAGAAAGGAAGGGAGGAAAAAAGGTTAGAAAGAAGGAAGGAAGGGAGGGAAGGAAGGAGGGACGGAGGGATGGGTGGTTGGATGGAGAGAAGGAAGGAAAGAAATGTAATGCATGCAAAAACTCCCCATCACTAAAACCAAAGTGAAAGATTAATACTTTACTAGTAATAATACTACCTTTCCTAGCATTAGTACCAATAATAATAACAGCAACAACAGCCATTTACTGAATACTCTTTATGTGCTAGGCTCAGAAGAAAACATTTTACAAGTATCTTCTCATTTAATATCCATGGTACAATTTAATACCGGTGCTACAAGATGTTAAGTAAATTGCTCTAGGTCACCCAGCTAGTAGGTAACATTGCCAAAACTCAGGTCTCCTAATATGATGCTCTGACACTATCTGATACTCTTTTACAGTATCCCTCATCATTAAATAATGAATAAAAATGCAAAAATATCCTTCAAGGTTGAGTTAAGAAACTGGAAATATTTGTGGTTATGGTTTTTGTTTCCTCCATTGAAAAATAGATTGTGTTTCACAGTTTTAAATCACAACAACTCCATTAGCATTCAGCTTTTGCTGTGAAAGAGCTTGGATCTTTGCCATAAAATGCCCTTTAAAGTGAAATTTGGCCAAACTGTAGCCTAGGAACAATCGTGGGGCAGAATTGATCTACTAAAATGAAATTGCTAGACTTGAGTGGTCTAGCAACCATAATGCATTATGCTGACTACATAGATTCCAAAGTTTTTTTAAATGTCAATAAAGCACTAATTTTTCATGTTCAGAGACATTCACAAATAATTTACCTAATTTATTTCACTTATTTTGGAAACATGCAATTATACCAGTTTAAACCACAGTTAGAAGAAGATGTACTTCCCCCAATTCCTTACCCAACCCAAAGGTACAGGAATTTAGGGTAGGGAATATGTAGCCTGAACTGTAGCTTACAGAATTTTTGCCTTATTTGCCATTTTTGAACTGTTGGTTGTAAGTGACAGAAATTCAAAACAGCTTAAACATAAAATGAATTTATTGATTCCTGTAAATATAAATTTTGGAGGTATTTGCCTCTAGGTATGCCTGGATCCAGATGACCAACACTATTGTCAGGAACCTGCCTCATTTTGGCTCCCAAATTTGTCTATTCTGTGTTTCCTTAATTCCCAGGCAGGGGATATTTAAATAGCGGCAAAGATGGTAAATATTCTGTATTTAGTTTGGAAACATCATAAGAATAAAAGTGCCTCTGTCCTTGTTGCTCCAGTTAAAGCTTCTGGAATGGCTACCATTGGCTCCTTTTGTGTCATGTAGCCATCCCTGAGTAATTACCAAGGCCAAGGGCATGGAGTGCTCTGAATGACCACCTGAGTCTGGCAAGTTTATTTCATAGGTCAACTGTGCTCCACTATTGCCCCTGGGCTACAACTTGGCCAAAAATTTCATTTTAAAGGGCATCCATCCACTCCTAAGGCTGAAAACTTGAGTCAGTTCCACTCAAACCTCATGGTGGGAAGTAGAAGTGTTATTCCTGTTCCTATATATAGAGGTTAGTGAAACAAAACAAAAGGAATCTAGATATCTAGGCCTTTTTTTTCAAGTGACAGAGAAATACAGTAATCTCTCACCAACATCTCACTTTATTGGCATGAAATTCTACTTTTGCTAGTTTATGTCAGTTTAACTTTACCATTTTTGGGCATACTTAGGTCCTAACATAAGCCTGGATTTCCAATCATTTCTTTTTTTCTTTTTTTAAAATTTTTATTTATTTTTGAGAGAAACAGAGTGTAAGTGGGGGAAGGGCAGAGAGAGAAAGAGAGAGGGAGACACAGAATCCGAAGCAGGCTCTAGGCTCTGAGCTATCAGCACAGAGCCCAACACAGGGCTCATGTCCTGAGCTGAAGTCAGGTGCCCAACTGACTGAGCCACCCAGGTGCCCCTCCAACCATTTCTCTTGGCAAGAATTAGACAGAAAACTGAATATCTGCATAGAAGATGAAGACAAAGTGATCTATAGAGGAGGAATAGAACTGTTTAAGATAAACTTAGGAAGCATAAGACATGTTAAATCCTGCATTAGAGATATTCCAATTTCAGCTTTAAGTGGTGTGTCAAGAGGACTGATGATGTTTGCTTTGGAGTGACTTTATCTTGAATAGAACCACCATTTTATATTTCCTTATGTATTAAGAGAGAGTTAAAAAAGTAGCAACTCAGCTAAGCTTCTTCCATTATAAGCATCAAAGTTACTCTCTCTCTTTGGGACTGTGGTGAAATACAGGAGATGAGAATAAATAACTATAAATCAGAAAATCAGAAAAATAGTAAACATTTAGATGAAGGAATGGGCATAGAGAGTAAATTTTAGCATTCATTTTACAATCAGCCAAGACAGGTTAATCAATGAGTGTCTGGTTGAAATTGCAAGGAAGAAAAAGTAAATTCTTAAATGTTTATCGTGAAGAATGAAATGCATATGAAAATTAATTGTACAGTGCTTATTACTATTTATCACCAGGAATAATAATAGTATCTCACTTGTCGAGCTGCTGTGGAGATTAAATGAGATGATAATGTGCAGTGCTGGGCTTAAAGGAAGTCCTCAATAATAGATAGTATATGGAAGTTAAATACCCTTTCATACTGTTTTATCTTAATTACAATTAAAAAAAAATCCTAACAGTTTTCATAATTTCACTTATAATCTCCTGGCCTGGCTTTAATTTTTCCTGAAGGTTTTAAGTTTCTCAGTCATGAATTTTCTAATGCAAGTACTTTTCATGAACCAAATCACTAAAGCCAAGGTGGATAGTACATCGAATATATTCCCTGGGCTCTAAGGGAAAATTGTAGATAACTCTGGGCTAAAAGGGCCTCAAAAGAAACTTGCTCTTCCACATAGCCAGAGAGACATCAGGGAAAGAGGAAAGAGAGGAAGTTTCAGGCTCTGCCTAGAAGACTTAGTCTGCCAATCCCTGGGAAGCTTGAACTCACAGAGCTCCAGGGCATGCCTAGGGAAGCCTCTACATTTAAGGAAAACACCCTGTTAGCAGCCTTCTATTCTCTCAGCCCCTTTTGGCTCCACTCCAATCCATTCTTAGCTCTGTAGCCTAATCTCTTTAAGATGCTTTTTCTGTTAGTCTTAATTCATGTACTGCTTAAGCATTGGCATTTAAGGTGAGTCTAGGTTTTTCTCTCTTCCATTTATCACCCTCCATATCACATCGGACCTGTTAATTCTTCCTCATGAATATTCTAAGGATCTCCCATCCTGGTTTCCATGACCCAGGTAGAGACTTTGATTGTCAACCCCAGAGACTGTTATGCACACATTTATTGTTTCTCTGTTTCTTTTCTCTTCCTTTTCAAAGTTTTCCTCCATAGAGCAACAGGAAGTAATCTTCATCAAAGGTAAATTTGGCATTCTACTTTCCAGTTCAACATTCTCCGACAACCCTCTGTCATACAGGACAAAAACTACAATCCTTCATAAGACTCTCCTGGATCTTGATGATGTCTCCTACCAATTATCCAGCCTCAATTCTTTGGCCCCAGCCCTCCTAGTAGTTTGAATCTTTAACTTCCAGCCATCTAAATGATGTGTGGTTCCCTGAACTTGCCATGCTCTTTATCCTCCGAATTTGTACCTGCTTTCCCCTCTTAGGACACTCTCCTCCTTCTATGTTACCATAAAACTCTTGCTTTTCTCAAGTTTCAGTTTAAATGTTAGTTTTTACTATAAACGTTCCTTCATACTGAAGGTCTTTAATTCACTTACTCACTCATTTATGGTTTTGTTCAATATGTACTGGGTCCCTAATATGCACTGGTCCTTAAATGCTCCTTCTGTTATGTTCCCACTGAACTTTTCTATTCACTTATAGAAGTGTTCTTCTTTAAAAAAAAAAAAAAAAAGTTTATTTATTTATTTTGAGAGAGAATGGGAGAGGGGCGGAGAGAGAGGGAGAGGGAGAATCCCAAGCAGGCTTCTTGCTGTCAGTGCAAAGCCCAACTGACAATCTCATGAGCTGTGAGAAAATCATCTGAGCTGAAATTAAGAGTCAGATGCTTAACCGACTGAGCCACCCAGATGCTCCTAGTAGTATTCTTATTGTGCCATATTTTGTTGTTGTTTTCTGCCTCTTTCCAAAAACACTTGAATACTCAAAAGAATAAGAGCTATGCATTTAAATTTTTTTTAACATTTTTTTTGAGAGAGAGAGAGCACAAGAATGAGCAGGGGAGGGGCAGACAGAGGGAGACAGAAAATCTGAACCAGGCTTTGTGCTGTGAGCTCAGAGCCTGATATAGAGCTCAAACTCACCACTGTGAGATCATGATCTGTGCAAAACCAAGAGCTGGCCACTTAACCGACTGAGCCACCCAGGTGCCCTAAGAGCTATGCATTTTAATCCCATCCCTACAGCATAGAATAGTATATAGCACATAACAGATACATATTCAAATAATTGCTGAATGAAAGAATTTACTCGGAAGAGTAGGCAAGTTAAAGAGGCAGTTGGATTGGCACAGGAAAATGGAAATCATCCTAATGGGAGTTATCTAAACTATGATCCTTGCCTGTACCTCTTCAGAGGAGCACTGGGCAATTATACCGGGTTGTTGTTTTTGTGTTGCTCCCTTCCTTCTGTTTTCCCTCCTGCTTCTGTAGGAGATAGCTGTTCACTTCAATTGATTGGTACTGCCCACTGAACACTCAGAACAGTGAATGGGCTAATTTTATAGAATCCCTATTTGTTAAGCTAAACTTGAAATAAAATAATGTCAGGACATTGACAATGTCAATAATGAGTAACAGTGCGGAGACCCAAAGAACTTCTGAGAGCCATTTTTCTCTTCTTATTCTAGGAAAAATAATACTTAAGCCACATTTTGTATTGTTATTTTGCCTTCTCACAGCTCATAAGTAGGCAACTGGTAGCTATGAGGAATAATTATTTTCCTGATTGATTAGATGCTTCAGGATATAGGTATGCTAATGTACAAGGAAAATCTTGAAATGTATTACCTATTCTTACTTCCAAAATATTCTGTTGATTCGCTTTCCTTATTTTGAAGGAGCCTCATGGAATATTTAATTACATGTAGTTTTGTATGGTGGTTTCATTCATTTCACAGCTATGAGTATGCACTTTTGTACTAGTGGTAACATTGAGATGGTTCCAACAATGATCACTACAGCATATTTTGAAGTTTTGACTCCAGAATGAATTTGAAAAATATCTGTAGCATCTGATATCATTTATGTAACCTCTAATATGCTATTATTATGGCATTATATATAGTGAAAACCATTGAATTCATGAATAAAGTAGATAAAAGAACAAAATTATTTTTCACTATCATACTATTTTTTAAAGATCAGCTTTGTTCAAGTTTTACTTTGGGTTTAATAGTAACAATCCCTCAGACCGTGACTATTTTGGAGTGCTCACTATGTACCAGGCATTGTATAAGGCATTCAAAGTAGAAAGGATGTAAATGATTATTGATTGACAACTATGGGCCAAGCAGCATGCCAGGCACAGAACATATACTACCTCATCTAACCCTTATAAGGAGTGCCTTTCTAATTTACAGAATAGGTGAACTATTCCTGTATATGAAAATTAAGAAACTGAGCTCAAAGACAATTGAGAAGATAAATAAGACCTATATCTTCCTCTCAAACGCTTCCTAATTCGTATGATAAGAAATGACAACCTTGGGGGATTCTTGGGAAATGGCATACTCTTCCTGGAACATGGCAAACCTTGCCATTCCCATTCTCTCCTTCTGAGCCAACCTAATGGTGAGGCCTACAGACCTACAGAGGAGGCCTTCACAGTCAAGTGAAGCTGCAGTCCGTCAGTGTTATGACAAGGAGAACTAATGTTGCACTTTCACTGCTAGGGGCTGGATGAGGTCTGGAGATTGGCCTGGAAGAGTATATTAGATTCAGGGCTGCAAAGATCTGAGAATTCCTAAGATGAAATTTGATATCAACTTGTTTGAGTGAGTGTTGTCTCCCGAGATGTCACGGAATTGGGGATCAATTCCCCTCTGGGGCTGGGAGGGCATGAGGATACTGGCGAGCTGTGCATCTTCCTACTGGTGTCTCACCAAGGGACCACAAACCTTTTTGGCTGCACTATGGTTCTGTGAGGGCAGAAACAATTGTGTTTTAGACAATATATGGGATAGCAGCATCTGAAAGTTCTCCAAAGCTTGCTTGAATCCCCCTGAGCAGACATACAGACATAACAAATGCCTATGGGGACCCAGATTCCAGGGATAAGAAGAATAAGAGAGACGTAGGGCAAGTGTCTTGATGAAAACTAATGGGGAAAAGATGATAGGACAAATAGCAACTGAATTTGAACAATTATACAGCACACAATAGCATTTAGGAGATTAACGCAGTATAATGAAGGTTTTCTACTACAAAAAAAAAAAAAAAGGCAACCTAAACAATACATATCTCAGTACAGGATCTGAATTGCACTGTAATCTAACTTTGTGACCTTGAAGATCAAGAAGATATATCATAAAGCACGGAGCAAAACATTCGGGAGATTAAAATCACAAGAAAAAAGATCCGGTGGGATAAAAATCAAAATAACTGTAGAATTGCTACTAGGGATTCCCTCTTTTGTCTTTTGTTTGTTTGTTAATTTTTTTTAATGTTTATTTATTTTTGAGAGAGACAGAGCACAAGTCGGGGAGGGGCAGAGAGAGAGGGAGACACAGAATCCTAAGCAAGCTCCAGGCTCTGAGCTGTCAGCACAGAGCCCAACACGGGGCTCAAACTCACAAGCTGTGAGATCATGACCTGAGCCACAGTTGGAAGCTTAACCAACTGAGCCACCTAGGTGTCCCAAGGGATTCCCTCTTTTGAATAATGGTCATTATAGAAGGAGAAAAAGAAAAGGCAGGGAAGATAGAGTTTAGCAGAGAATGGAGCAGTGCACAAGGGAGAGTGGGTAAAGAGAGTGGAGTGCACAGGGGAGAGTGGGTAAAGGATAAAGGATAAAGGATAAAGGTAAAGGATAAAGGATAAAGGAGAAGACTGCCTTGGAAAGTGATATGATACAATCCTATTCATGGATCATTTTATATGTGAGTGCATGTGAGTGTATACTATTTTTTGTCTATGTATTATTTACTAGAAAAAATTAATTTCTATAGATTTTGGGATAGCCATACGTGAAAAAAAAATAACACCCAGTGTAATGTGTAGAATATGATGCTATTGATTTTAAAAAAGAAAAATCAAAGCCCTGTGTATGTGTGTGCACATGTATACATGTGTGTATGGGAGTGTGTGCATGTATGTAAATTGGTGTATGTGCTTATACGTAGGAGAGGAAATTGAATAAGAGAATAGAGAAATCATCTTCATATTGTTCAACTTGTTACTATAGTTGTGTATTGGAAATTTCATAATTTAGAAAACATCAAATTAATAAATTAAAATAAGAAGGTTTAAGGTGCTAATATCTGGGTAATTTAATAATTGGAATGAGGTTTAATAATGTGTAATAAAGATGATCTTTTGGCAATATCAAACCAATGCATTTTCATCCTCAGAAATCTCTGCCTACAGTTATCCAGTGAGCTTCCACATAAAGAGCCATACCGGAAAATTACTGTTGGTTCTTCTTATGGTGAGAGAAATGCAGATGCCCCTCTGTAATAACCACTACACCATGAGCCTTGTTCCTTCAGTGAAGAAGGAGGAAATGATGCGGAGAAGCAGTTCTTACAAGAGACACAACATCACCTCTAAGGGGGCATTTTTCAAAATGTGGGGCTCTTTTGTTACTGTTGTCCCATGGTGCTTACAAGCAGCCTTTTATACACAATGAGTCAAGTCCAGGGATTCTAGACAGCTAGAGTGAGTGGTCCAATTCTTTGAAATAAAGTAGTAGCTTAAGCTACAGGCATATTTGTGCAAGTCAAAGACCTGCTTAACGTCATCTTGAGCCTAGAACCGTACTCCATCTGACATTAAAAACAGAGTATATTTTTGTCCAATTTTAATACATACTGAAATTTCTAAAAGTGTTACTACATATAGAATAAGTGGTAGGAAAATCATACTTTCACTTGCAACTTTACTGTGATTTGGTCAATGTTTCAGAATTTTGTCAACAAAGTACTCATGGAGTTTGAGCCTCTAGTACAGAATTGATAACAGTCACATTCAGGTGATTCTGCATATAGACTTAACCATCAGACCAATTCAATATGTCTTTCCTTGTAATTATGACTAAGCATTTGTTTTCCTTTTGAAATACATAAAGGATAAATTGTGCTTTATTTCTCTTTTTATTATAGTTATGATATGATATTGATTTTTCTGAAGTTATGTGAGGAGTCATATTATCTATGATTTTCATTCAGAAGAACAAAGACAGTGGCACAAATTACTTGTCATTCAAAGGGTATATCGTGTCTGATAGGGTGAGAATGCTTCTGGCCTTTGGAGTGTGGGCATGAGAAGGGGACACAGAGTAAGGAAGCAGATGCCAGACAGAGTCCTTGATTATCCTCTACTTCAGGGCTCACACTTTCAACCTAGTGTGTCACAGAAACATCCAGATGGGTAGGCAAGCCTCACATCACCGTTATCATTGGCATGCTTCCCAGGGTGTATGTGGTGGGGTAAGTTGTCAATATCTAGCAGAATCCTCACACCCGGCATGGCCCAGTAGCTAGAGAGCTGAAATGGTGGTAGGAGACAGAGAAGCCTGAGGCAGCACTCTGCTTCTTCATTTCCTACACAGGAAATTCTCTATTGAAAAACCACAGAGCTGCATTCTCATTTGAGAAACCATCGAGCTTCCAAGAGGGCTGATGAACCTGCAGAAGGCAAAGAGCAAAGAGAAGCAGCAGACTGGAAAGCTGAGGCAGAGAGCCAAGAAGTGGTTACCACCTGCAAGAGGCAGACCAGTCTGTGAAACCGAGCAGTCATCAATTCAAGAAACTGAATAAATGAATTACTCTGAAGCCAGAACTTGGGAAAATGCAGAAAAAATTCTAGGATCAGGTACCTCTTCCCCACTTCTGACATGGGGTCACACACATCTACACACCAAAAGGGAGGAAAATATGAAACTGGGTATTTTACCTAGAGATGCTAAGTATTTATGTGAAAATACTGATTGAAGATACCTGGGTTTGCGTGAGCTTCCTGGGCTAGATTAAGTCTAATGTTTTTCCTTCCTATCCCAGTGGAAGAACAGATCAGTTATCAGGAAAATTCAAAATTTGCATTGTCTTTTCTATTTAAATGCAGTAAAAGTGAAATTACAACCTGCTTGTAAATGTTAGTATTTTAAGACATTGTTTTTATTTTCTGATAGAGGGAAAATTTTAGTAGCAGAGTTTATTGGGCACTTGAGGTCCAAGGGGGGTATATCTCCAAGTTGGGAGATAGCAGAGAAAGGGGAATTTCCAGACACAAGCCAAGTTTTTTCACTTGACAGTTTTGCCTTGGGCCTATCCTGTTTGTCTTTATCTGGGCTCAGATAACTAGAAGCTGAGGCCAAAGGCTTGTCCTTTGTTCTACATGACAGGGCACAGCACAGCCTAGGCAAGAATTATATTAGAATCTATTAGAGAAAAGGGGGAGGAAGAGAAAAGACACAGTTTTTTCAAGTGTTGTTCTTATAAAATTCTTCTGCATGATTTCTGTTTCAAATACAGTTCTAAGATGTGTACGAGTTCCTTTAATTTTTTTCCCCTCCTTTTATTATCTGTTTATTTTTCTTCTTTCTTGCTCTAAGCATTCTTATTTTTATTGATTTTGGACTTCAACCACGGTGCATTTTGTGGGAAATGGAAAGAGTTTTAAGAGTGAGTCAATAAATTTAGTGCTAGGACAGAGGAAACACACTCAACAGAGGGTTATGGTCAATGTATTTGCCTAAATTCTCAATTTACTGTGCTAGGGATTTGGTTTAAGTTATGGATAAAGACGTTTAATGATTCTAGGAGAGCATATGCAGATGCTGATCACAGGGATTCAGACATCAAGAGGACGGTTTTATTTAGTCATTCAACAAATATTTATTGCACAATAAATACTGCTGGCTGCTGATAATACAGCAGTGAAAAGAAAAAACAGAAACTGTTCCTGTTCTCATGAGGCTTTAATTTTATGTGGGGAAGAGAAACACTAAACAAATAAACAAACAAATAAAGAATATGTACATGTCCAATGGCACTAAGCACTATAAAGAAAAACACAGCAGGTTAATAGATTAATAGTGATTGCCAAAAAAGGGAGAGTAGGTAGCCAATTTTAAGAAGTCCTCTTTTGAGAATGTGACATTTGGGAAGAAACCTAAATGAAACAGAAAGCCAATCATCATGATATGTAGAGAGTGTCTTTTCAGATAGAGAGACCAGCAAACACAAAGGCCCTGAGGCAACAGTGTGCCTGGCATATTTAAGGACAGCAAGGAGTCTATGTGGCTGGAGCAGAGTCACCAAAGAGGGGAGTGGTGACTCAGTTAGCTGGCAATAATCAAATCAGGGAAGGGCCTTAGGAGTTACTGAAAAGACATTTTCCCCCCTGCTGACTGATTATAGATAGAATGCCATGGAGTTTTGTTGAGGAGAGAGCAGTGAAATAATCTGATGTGTATTTTAACCAAATCAGTTTGGCTGCTGTATTGAGAATACACTATCAGGTAAAACTCAGACGTTGGGAGGACATTGATATGGAAGTGGGATAGAAATAGATATCTAGATATCTTAGACACTGACAATATAAAATGTTTCAAGAAGGAAGCAGTTGTCAACCATGTCAAATGCTGCTATGAAGGCAAGTACATTTGTCCACTGGATCTGGTGATATGGGAAAAAAACGATGTTGTTAAGAGCTGTTTCCATGGAGTTGGAATTGAAAGACTGGAGTGCTTTCAGGAGAGAACAGGAGGGAAGTGGGAACATTAACATAGTCAAAAATTCTGTCGGTTTTGTGTAAAAGAGCAGAAATGAAAAAGTAAAATGAGAAATAGAAGATGAGATCGAAAATGAGGATGTAAATTCAAAGAAAGTTTGTTTTGGTTTCTTTGTTTTAAGATAGGAGTTTACAGCATGTTCATGTGATGATGATCCCACTAGATAAGGGATAAGTGATGGTTCAAGAGAGGTTGGGGACATTTGTAGAAACGAAGCCCTTGAATAAAGAGAGTGGGAATGGGATCTATTGCATACACCTGGTGAGAATGTACGGAGAGGTTGACTTTATCTTTTCTTTCAGCTTTATGGGGGTATAGTTGACAAATAGAAATTATATATATTTCAGGTGTACAACTTGATGTTTTAATATGTGTATACACTGTGAAATAATCACCACAATCAAGCTGGTTAAAATATCTATCACCTCATATAGTTACTGTTTTCTGCGTATAGTAAGAACACTTAAGATCTACTCTCTTGGCAAATGTCAAGCATACAATATAGTATTATTAATTATAGTCACCATACTGTATATTAGATCAGAAGAACTTATTGATCTTGCACAATCAAAACTGTATACCCTTTGACCAACATCTTCCACTTCCCCCAACTCCTGGAAACCACCATTTTACTCTGTTTCTGTGAGTTCAACCATTTTAGATTCCATATATAAATGAGATCATGCAGTATCTATCTTTCTGTGTCTGGCTTATTTCATTTAGCATAATGTCCTCCAGGTTCATCCATGCTATCACAAAGGTCAAGGTTTTCTTAATTTTTTAATGGCTGATGATATTCTTGTGTGTGTGTGTGTGTGTGTGTGTGTGTGTGTGTGTGTGTGTGTAACATTTTATTTATCCATTCATCTGTGTACAGACACTTAAGTGGTTTCCATATCTTGGCTATTAGGAATAATGTTGCAATGAACACAGAGGTTGCATATATCTTTTTGAATTAACTAATTTTATTTCCTTTGGATACACACCCAGAAGTAGAATTGCTGGATCATATGGTAGTTCTATTTTTAATATTTTGAGTACTCTCCATACTGTTTTCCATAATGGCTGCATCAATTTACATCCCTACCAACAGCATACAGTGTTTCCTTTTTTCCACATCCTCTCCAATACTTTTAGCACTCTTCTTTTTGATAATAGCCACTCTAACAGGTAGGAGATGATAGACTGACTCTAGATAACATCCATTGCAACAGGAAGGAAGGTAAAGTACCTGATAGAGACAGTGAAGTATACATTGGGTGGTGGGACCATATAGATGTTCTTTTCTGATTGCTGCTACTTTAGCAGGGAAATATGAAGTAGGGGCATCACCTAAAGTAGAGAAGAGCAGGGAGTGTTAGAGATCCTAAGGAGAAAGGATAAGTGATAAAATAGACATTTTGGAAGTGGAAGGGTAAACTGAATTGGGATATGTAATAGGATCGCTAGAAGCAGCATGGGCCCACTGTGGGTGGTGGTCATACATCTGAAGTGAGACAGGTCATGTTTTGTCAAGTCATGCCCAGCTTCTCAGAGTGAAGCACAGAATAGGTAAAAGTTGGAATTGGCCAGACTGGAGTTTTGTCAGACAACTATACAGTGAAGGAAGAGAGGAAATGTCAAGGGATTGTGTGAAGAGTGTTTATAATGATGGACCATATCTTTTATTCTGGGTAAGAAGGGAAGAAAGGATGTGAAGATAATGAAACACAGGCAAAAGTTGATAGGATCAATCTCCCCGTGGAATTGAAGAATCTTTGGATGTTGAAAGTAATTAACTGAAAATAAATAGAGGTGATCACAAAATGGGGTACTTCAAATGGAAGTTTTTGAAATCTGTGGTTGATGTCCACAATAGGACCTAGGATATGACCTGGGGGCAGGTAGCTGAGGGAGGTGAGGACAAGATCACTGGGCACGAGGAGGTCAAGGTACAGAGAACCAGAATATTGAGAGAATTCTGCATAGTGTAAGTTACATGGATATTAAAATCACCAAGGATGATTGAAGACACTCAGTGAGCTACTTGCTAAATTTTCACTGAATGAGGAGGAGTGACCTCGATGTTTGCATATGACTGGAACAGAGAGGGGCTATGATAAGAGGTTGTCGTAAGGCATGAACCTCAAAGAAGCTGGGACTTTTGTTTTTATTTGTTTTTATGGAAGCAGGTAGTGGTGGGTTGAAAAAAAAAATGGCAAGAAACAAATGAACATTTACCTCACCCTCTAGATTTATGGAATGTAGGAAAAAAATAAATTGCCTTTTTGGAGACTACAGGGACTACAGTATCTGCAAGGGCAATCAGGTTTTAGAGCAGCAAAGTGAAGAAAATATTTAAAGAATTTGAGAATCCTGGAGATTATGTTGATGAGTTACCAGGAATTTCAGAGGGTACACTGGATGGATTTGAGAGAAAAAAAAGAGCAGAAGATTGCTCTAGATTAGGGGATATTAAAATCCAGGAGGATGAGTTCAAGTAATGATAGATGACTTGTGGTCCAGAAACAAGATTCTGTTATCTGCAGAAAGGATTGCTCAGCCCCCTCATCATTTTGGGAAGTAGTAAAGAAAGGAGGAAAGGTGAAAAGAGGGATTTAAGAGTTTGTGATAGCAGTACTAAACAAGAAAAATTTAGATTTAATCAATATGCCTGATGAGTTAACAGAGAGCTGAAATTTCAGTACTACAATTTACTAGTAGGATCCTGTAGTAAGTGGTTAAAAACAAAACAAAACAACAAAAACAACAAAAAACAACTGCACCAGAATTATGACCACTGCATTATCAGAAATTATTGGAAACTTATTTGGAAACCTATTATGATAAGCTATTTATATCCATTACTCACTTTAATTTTAAAAGCAACACTGTAAGTAGGCCTAATAATCTCCATTTCACAGTTAAACAAAACAAAACAAAACAAATCCAAAACAAGGGTCAACAAATATTTGAACTTAGAGTTCTCTGACTCCAAAGTTAATGCTGAAGTTAATTGTGAGGGAATGAAAATTTAGAAGATTTGATGGTAAAGGAGGACTGAAAGTCGGTTTCCACAAATTCAACTTCACAAACGTCAAGTATCCATACTTTAGCATTGCACCCAGCCTTGAGATTGACTAATAAAATTTGATGTTTGCCCAAGAGGAGCTCAAAAACTACTGGGAAAAACTTGTAAACCAAAATTATAGTCCACTGTGACAAGTGCAAAGATAAAAAAGCCTGTATTTAGACAGTGGTAGTAGAAAGGAAGAAATTACTAGTCTTATATCAGAAGGATTTTAAGGGACCAAAATTTTCCAGATAGGCAAAGGATGTAGTACACTCTAGAAAGGGCCGATGTGATTAAAGACACAGATGGATTAGTTAGGCTTGAATTAAAAGAGAGATCCAACATTTCCTGAGATTGTAAGGGGGGAAAATACAAGGATTAGTGAAGATATAGTCACATGTAAGATGGGGCAGGGGCAATGAGAAAGTTAGCTAAAGAAAGATTATCCTTGGGGCCCCTGGGTGGCTTAGTCAGTTAAGCGTCTGACTTCAGCTCAGGTCACGATCTCACGGTCTGTGAGTCCGTGAGTTCGAGCCCCGCGTCCGGCTCTGGGCTGATGGCTCAGAGCCTGGAGCCTGCTTCCGATTCTGTGTCTCCCTCTCTCTCTGCCCCTCCCCCATTCATGCTCTGTCTCTCTCTGTCTCAAAAATAAATAAACGTTAAAAAAAAATTAGAAAAAAAAGAAAGATTATCCTTTAAAATTATAGAAGTTGTATATTTTTTTTCTCATAAAAGCAAACACTCTGATAGGAAAAAAAATTAAAATTTCTGGCCAGAGCTTTTCTTATCTTTAGTTATCACAAATATGTTTTATCCCCACTACACAAATGAGGAGAAAGGAGACAAAGGTCCAAATCTGTTTGACTCTGAAGTCCCTGGCTTTACACCTCCCACAAAGGGGATTCCCCCAAATATCATAGAATTTATAAATCATTTGGCCAAGTTGGAACCAGTGCCAAAAAAAGGAAGAAACTGGGAAAGAAAAATACAAAAATGAAAACAAAAATAAATCATACAGTAATACAGGATTTTATAGGTAAAAATACAGATTGCAAACAATTTTAATTCATCATTATGAACACTAGCCTAGTTTGTGTAAGTTCCAAGAATATAAAAAGGCTATAACATTATCTATATTTTGTGTTAGAAAAATAATATATATAAACATAGTTTAATTGTTTATGCATTCATTATTTCAACAAAAATTTGTTTGTTTATGAATGAGTTAATATGTATAGGACAAAAAGGTTCACAAAAATTTCATGTAAAAATGAGTAAGACAGAATCTCTGCCTTGCAGAAACTCACAGTCAAGTAAAGAAGACACAAACAAACAAGTAATTGATGTATAGAAAATGCTCTGAAAGCACATGACAGAAATCCTTAGCTTGAGGATTGCTCTGTACTAGAAAATAAATGGGAATTATCCAGCACAAAGTAGATGCTCATAAAGACTGTAAATGTTGCCCTATAGATGTGAGTGGAAGGGTGAGTTTGGTTATTTTTTTTCTTCTGAGCTTTGGCTTATTTGGCTAGAATATCAAGGAGACAGGATCTTGGTATATTCATGTCTTAATTGCCCAGGTGATTCCTTGGAAGAGACAAATTTGGGAAGCATGAGTTAAAACAGTGGTCTTTTTTTAATGTTTACTTACTTATTTTAAGAGAAAAAGAGAGCATGTGCAAGTGGGGGAGAGGCAGAGAGAGAGAGAGAGACTGAGAGAGAGAGAGAGAGAGAGAGAGAGAGAGAGAGAGACTCCATGCCATTAGCACAGAGCCTGATGCGGGGCTCGATCACATGAACCATGAGATCATGACCTGAGCTGAAATCAGGAGTTAGATAATTACCTGACTGAGCCACCCAGGTGCCCAAGGCAGTGTTTTTTAACTACAGGCACATACTACAATCATTTGGGGAGCTTGAAAAAGATTTCTGCCTGGGCTCCATTCCAGTCCCTTTCAACTAGAATCTCTCTCACATTAGTATTTTTAAAATAGTGCCCAAGTGATTCTACTGTTCAGCCACTATGGAAAACCACTGCATTTAGGGATTGGCACAGATGGGACAGCCTATGGTGGAGGGTTAAGAGAGCACAAGTGCAAGAACAATGCTAGAGGTAGGAGAAAATGCAAGAAAAAGTCACATTTGTAGCATTAAAGGGGCCTCTCAAATAGGAGCCAAGATGTGATTAACTGTTAAATGTCACACAGACATTAACATGGCCACTGGATTTGGTTATTACAAGGTGCTGCTGACACTGATGAGGGGGTATTCAAAGGACTGTGGAACAGAAGTCAGATTGCAGCAGATTGAGGACTGAATGCAGGAGAGAAAGTGAAGAGAATGAGAGACAGGGAAATAAAACAGATTATTCTTTCAAGAAACTTGCTTTGAAAGGAAATGGGGAGGGTGAGAATTTTGAGTGGGATTGAGAGTTTGTCAGGAAAGGATAAATGGCGAAGATGAGACCTAGAGCATAGGAGAAGTTATTAGGAGACAAGAGAGTTCTTAAAGATTGGTGTGGATATAGATGTTGTGGGCAGGAGGGAAAGTTGAAGGAATCCCCACCAAAGGAACTCATTTATGCTGACTGATTAATTCAAAAAGCTGAGGAGGGGGTAGGGGGTGAAGGGTGGTATGGACGAACAAGTGGATAATTTAAAGAAGTTGGGGAGAATGAGACTGAGTTAAGAGAGAAGTACAAAGGCCTGTTCAGCACATTAATGACATTGCCTTGGTAAGAGACCTTAAAATGAACCAATTATGCAATTTTATTCAGCAAAGTTCTGAAGTCTGAGTATAGAAGCCATCACTGGATAAAAGAATTAATTCAGGATAGGTGCATTATTTAACAAGCAGAGCAGATATTAGGAATATCAGCATTTCTGCCCTCATAATATCAGGTACCATATAAATGATAATAGAAGTGACCTTCCCAGAGCCAGTGCAAGAAGGAATGGCTTCTGGGGCACCTGAGTGGCTCAGTCAGTTAAGCATACAACTCTTGGTTTTGGCTTAGGTCATGGCCTCATGGTGGTGAGATCAAGCCCTACATTGGGATCTGAGCTAAGCGTGGAATCTGCTTGGAATTTTCCCTCTCCCTCTCTCTGCCCTCCCCACCCTTGCTCGTGCGGCTTGCATGCAATCTCTCTCTCTCTCTCTCTCCCTCAAAATAAATAAATAAATAAAAAGGATTGACTTCCTAGAAAAACATTATATGGATGAATGGGGGTTATTAAATATTAGACTTAAGGAAGAGAATGAAGTGTGTTAAGAAAAGTTGAATGGTAACGATGCTGAGACCATAAACATGTCAGTTAAGCTGGCAACAGTGACCAGTTTGGAGCACATTTATGAGTGTAGAAGAGAAGATATAGGCAAGGCCCAGTGGTGAAAGGGATAAGGAGACTTGGACTCTGGGATAAGGAGATATAGACTGAATCCTATCAGTGGGGAAAAGCCACTGTCTGTTTTTTATGGTTGAAAATGGTATACAAAACTACACTTAAGGGGGTTAATTTGGCAGCCACCTGTATGGTGCATTTGGATTTTAGAGTTGATCTCCCAAGTTTCTTTTGGTTCTTGCTATCGAGCTTCTTTAGTAATGTACTCTCCCATTCCTTGCAACCATTATTATTTAGCACCTTGTACTCCTGCCTTCACCACTATCATCATAGATTTTCTCAAACCTCATTCTCTTTGCTCTCTCTGCTTCATTCCACAACTATTGAAATTTCCTCCTCCCTTGGCGTCTGTCCTGTTTCCGTTCCTATTTATCAGGCTGTTCTTTTTATTTCCTTTTTAAACTCTCTTCCTTCCTCTGCCCTCCTAATGCAGGTATCAATCTGGACCCTCCGCTCCTCTTTGTCTTCTTCTGAGGACATTTCCCCTTTATGGATCAACCACCTCTGTGTAGATGACACAAATCTATACCTCCAGCCATCACTACTATCCTGAGTTCTGGACCTGAAATTTCAATTTCTCATTTTAAATCTTCACATGGGTCCCTTCTGTCCCTTAAACTCAGCATTTCTAAAACAGAATTATCCTATTTCCCACAAAAGAAGTTTCTTTCATGCGCATAAAATTCTCTGCTTGTTGTTGTTGTTTCTAAAAAACTTTTTTTTAAACGTTTTTATTTATTATTGAGAGACAGAGAGAGAGCATGAGCAGGGGAAGGGCAGAGAGAGAGGGTGACACAGAATCTGAAGCAGGCTCCAGGGTCTGAGCTGTCAGCACAGAGCCCAATGCGGGGCTCAAACTCACGGACCGTGAGATCGTGACCTGAGCTGAAGTTGGACGCTCAACCGACTGAGCCACCCAGGTGCCCCTGTTGTTGTTTTTATAATTTTGTACCCCCTAATAACATCATATCTGGGTTGTCGTTGTAGTTTCTTGACTGGTTTGGTAGATTCCGGCTTTTTGTTCCTTTGATTTGAGCTGTGCACATTGACAGATAAAGCTTTCTGAAAAGGAGTTTTATTCATATATTCCAACTGGCCCCATTCCCTGTGAACCCGCCATTGTTCATGGACTGAAGTCCAAATGCTTACACTCTTTTGCTTCTGCTATCTGTCACCATTTATCTTGCAAATCATTTGTTCTTTAGTGGCAATAATATTTCTGCTGATCTTTATGGTTTTCTGTACTGTTTCTGTTTCCTAAATTGAGTTCTATTACACCCTCATCTTTATTTGCTTATTTAATAAGAAAGCATTTTCCAACATTTCCCATATTCTTACAGGAGGTAAGTGCTTCACACTTGATAATTATCTGCATTATCCCCTACATTATTACCCTACATTTCCCCCGTCTACCTCAAATACAAGTTGTTCCAGACTCAACTCCCAAATGTGATTGTTTCCTGAAAGTGAATGTGACATTGCTAATAAAAGTGTATTTCTTTTTACGTATAATATTTTCATAAGAAAATATGCTCTACTAGTACTTTTTGGTCTGCTGTTTTTCCCCCCTTTCTTTAAAATGGCTTTCTAGGTGAGTAGTCAGTGAGGCAGACATCTATCCATGTTACTACTTTATTATACAGATTATTGCACACATAGCTAATAGTGTACTTTGGGGCCTCTTAGCCTTTCTGGTGGCATAATAGTTCAATTTCTACTTACTTAAGTGAGAAAGGACTTTTTTATGTGTACCTCCATTTGATACTTAAGTTCCTATTCTTTAGCTAATATTTCAAAGCTGCTTGTGCTTCTGTGTTATGTGAAGAAATGATTACAGATGCACCCATGAAATTTTTGTACTCTGCAGGGTCCAGAGAGAAAGGAGGCTCTGATCGGAGCCCTCCTGGTTCTGGATACTTCTCTTTGTACCCAGGCTGTGTTTCTACATAAGTATTACACTGAACTTTCTTTTATTTAGCTCCCTCAGTTGCTTTTCTAATCATCTGAGTTTTAGTACATATGATTTCCATGTTTTTTTCTTCCTATAAAATATATTTTTAACAACTGCTTGAGTTTTATAACTTAAATATTTATTTTGGCCTATTTTTTTCTGCCAGACTTTAAATGTTGTTTTCAGTTATCACCTTTCCTGCAAGTCACATGCTGCTTCTTGAATGTTGTAAAAAAAGATTCAGAACATGGGAAAAACAGACTGATTTGCAGAATAGTAGTTAGTATTGCAACTTTTTTTGCCACTAAATATATTTTTTTTCCTTTCTAACATAATTATAAGCTTCATGTAAATAATAATCAATCATATTGCATAGTTCTTTGTAGCTGTCACCAGCACTTAAAAGGGCTATATAGACAGTGAACAGTCAGGAAATATCTGTTGGCTTTTTGGTTCAAGAACCCAATCTATCAGTGTTGAAAAGTGACTTTTCATAACCAGCAACTTCAAATCAATCATGTTAATTTACTGAATTTAGAATTTAACCAACACTTCATTAAAAAAATTATTTCCTAGAACAAACCCTTGTTGGTTTCTCTCCACGTCTCCTAATGTATAAGGAATTCTGGTTTGATCTTGACTGTTATCTAGATCTCTGTGTTAATAGGGAAGGAGTGTTAACTTGTCCTGCTTATTATTAATAATGATTTCATCTAGGACCATATAGCAAGGAAATCAAGAACAGTCTTGTTCCCTGAATTTATAATAAATAGATTAAAACAATTCCAATCTGCATATCTATAATTTGGGGAGATTAGACTAAAGCTGTAGGCTCTTTAGGGTATGAGTGTATACTTTAAAACTTTTTAATTAGGGAGCTTAATCAAAACAATTTTACTTTTGCTAATAAATAAAAGTGTAATAATGGATCCTAGAAAGAAGAAGTAGAAATTGCTTTGGAATGCTGTATTTGAGTATGTACTTAACATTTTCAATTAATAATTTAGGTAGCATTATGATAAATTACTTGAAAAGTTATTAAAATCACATGAAATCTATGTAAAATAATTGCTACAAAATAGAAAAATATATAAATAGACATGATTCTGCAGAATCTGAAGAGAGTTTTTAAAAAGCAAAAAAAAAAAAAAATAGAAAACTTCTAGATATGGATTTAGAAATTTAGAAAATATTTTATACTAAAATTTTAATTTAAATTTCAATTCAATATGGAAAAGTACTGGTTGCAAATAAATCATCAACCCATAAATATTTTTTTTTTTTAATTTTTTTTTTTTTTTTATTTATTTTTGGGACAGAGAGAGAGACAGAGCATGAACGGGGGAGGGGCAGAGAGAGAGGGAGACACAGAATCGGAAACAGGCTCCAGGCTCCGAGCCATCAGCCCAGAGCCTGACGCGGGGCTCGAACTCACGGACCGCGAGATCGTGACCTGGCTGAAGTCGGACGCTTAACCGACTGCGCCACCCAGGCGCCCCCAACCCATAAATATTTTAAAGCCTCTGCTAACCCTGTGCTTGCTGCATGAAAAATAAAAGTAAAAGAAAAATCCTTATTCTCATGGTTTATTCCCAATAGAGAAAAAAAAAATTAAAAGGATAAAGTGTTAAAAAATAAAAGTCTTATTTAAAAATTACCTTGAGATTAAAAACAGAAGAGACAGCACAGGCCAGTATTTATCCACGAACATACTCTTTGGTCTAGTTCTGTTTAAACATGCATCCTTCCCTCTTCCACTCCCTCCCTTCTCTCCCAAAGCATGGTTGAGCATCTTCTGCCTGTCAGGCCCTGTGCTGGGTATAGGGTTACAAAGAAGAATGAAGCACAGTTTCTGTCCTCGAATGAGAAGCATAATTGGAATCTTCAGGAATCATCATTTGACAGCTTAAACATCAGAGAGCTGGGGCGGGGGGGGGGGGGAGAGTGTCTCTGTCACACCCACAATCTCTGGGTTCTCAGAAGGCTTTCAGCCCCACCCATGGTGTCTCCCAGTCATAAGAGCTGTTGAGTAGGGATTGCAGCCTGCCTTATACAACTATACTGGGACATCTTATGGAAACTAGTGGAATTTTCTAATCCAGTCTGAGCTTCAGAATGGGGATAGTATCTAATTTAACTATTCAGAAGGCAATAGGGAACCTATAACAATTATTAAGTATGACTTAGAGGTGAAATTCGGACTCTAACTCCAGGCTATGTTGTCTTCAAGTCACTTTCATTAGGTTCTGACATATTCTGAACTTAACCAATCACCAAGTGTTGTTACTCCTCAACATCTGAAGAACAATGTAAATAAGCACAGGTGTAGAGTTAGGTGAAGGAAAGCCTACTGAGGATAAGGAATGTGCATCTTAAGGAAAACAAAAGCACTCCCTAAAATTACCATGACCTACAAGTACAAAAAAAATCATATAGTCCCTGGAGAATAAGTAATCAGTAAAACTTACTGTAAAAGAAAAGATCTATCAAAATAGCTTTCCAAGAACAGCTCTGGGGAATACTATCAAAGATATTCCCATCCCAGTGGATGTGGCTCAGTCAGAGGAGGATGTTAGGTGTCCCCTATTTCCACAAACAGGTCAGAGTTTGTACGTGGGAAGGATGGCAAGAGATTATTGTTTCAATTTTCTTTTATTTCAGGTGTGGTTATGTCTGGCTGCCTTGCTTCTCTTGGCCTTTCTGGTCCTGGTATTAATTCCAAGCACCAGATCTAGGGACTCTGCTTCTCTTCACTACCTTAATAGAAGAATTATTAGCTTTCCTCACTAAAAGTATGGTGATGTCTCAAACAGCCTAAAAACTTAGCTTGTTTCCATCATTTAAAGTGTTATTATTTTTAATTTTTTAAAGTTTATTTAGAGAGAAAATATGAGTGGGGGGGAGGGGGGCGGGGGGGGGGGGAAGCAGAGAGAGAGGGAGAGAGAGGATCCCAAGCAGGCTCTGTGCTGTCAGTGTGGAGCCCTACGTGAGGCTCGATCCCATGAATTGAGAGACCATGACCTGAGCTGAAATCAAGTCAGAAGCTTAATTGACTGAGCTACCCAGGTGACCCTCTCATTTAAAAGTGTTTTTAACTCTCTCATCAGATCCAGAGTTTTAAACCACATGTATGGGAATTTGGGCATGGATACTGGACCCTAGGGTATTTCCATCCTTCTAATTCTAGTTCCTGAAATCTTATAGGATTGATGAAATTATAGAGTGTTTTCTGAGCCTGTCCTAGGAGAAACTCCTAGGGCTCCATCAAATCCTAATGCTAAAATAATGGACTCAATGCAAAGGATGTCAGCCTGGTTCAATGCTCAAACAGGAAGCTCATATTAGAGCCTGTCTGAAAAGGGGAGTAAACTTAGTGCTGGTGACTTTAAATTGTGAGGATGGCTAGGAGGAGTGTAGAGATCTGGTTGAACCTGGCAGCTTGTTTACTCCTTATAAAAACATTAGGTGTCAGGGCAATGGCTCAAAGGAAATGACTCTCACACATTCCTTTAAGTAAGGAGAATACATAATGCTGGTTCCTTCTTTACCATATTAGGAATATGCTAAGGGTCCCTGGGAAGCAGAAAGGGGTCATACAAAACACAAAGGACTTTCGGGTCATAAAGTGGGTTAATTTCAGTGAGAATGGGTTGGGAGAAAAAAACAAATGTGCAGGCAATCAGGAAAGGTTTGAGAAAAACAGGGAGGGGCACTTTACCTAGGAACCTGAGACTTAGCAGCTCAGACTTACCAGTAAAGGGGATTGGCTGGAGAAAGCCTGCCTTTGAGGGTGGGGAAATGGATAATTAAGAATTCTTTAAAAATCCAAATCTGGAAAATGACTTTTTTCTCTACACTGGAGCATTTGTCTCTGATGCACCCTTGGGCACGTGCTGGACTGCTTTAGCAAATTGTGTTAGTTCTGGATTTGTGAGATGGAGCTTAAAAACTATTAAGGTTTGGGTGGAGCACTTAAAGAAACATCTTTCTTTATTTTAAGTTATGTAATTCAAGTAATTTTGCTTGTTCTTTCAGTGAGAGACAAAAATAGAGACCATTTCTTAGGTATTTATGTCTTCCAGTTCTACTCATGTTTTTATTTCCATTCTAACAACTTGGCTTTATTTAGGTTGTAATATTATAGATGATCTCAACACATCTTAGGAAGTGGCAGGTAAATATAATTCAGTAAGAATAACTTTTATTTTGTGTGCGTGCTGATAAGTTGTGTGGAGCCATAACTACCCTGAAAGTTAAACAGATTACTTTGAGGAAACAAAACTAAGATTATACTGTAATCACTTAGTCAATGCTCTGGTTGCTCAGGCAAAAAACTTAGTCATTCTTGCCTCCTTCCTTTTCCTCACGCTTTGCATTCAAAAGCCTGAGGCTTTAACCCCCCAAATCTCTCAAATCAATCTGTTCTCACCATCTCCATCAAAACCATTCTTGCCCAAACCTTGAAAGGAAGCCTGGATGTGCAACCATCTCCTAACTTGTTTGCCTTGTTCTACCCTGCTTCCTTCCTTTTTTCAACCCAGCAGCAGAATGGTCCTTTTGAAACCCAAATGATACCATATCATTTTCCCAGATACTGCATCTCACAATAAAAACTGACGAACTTACTATGGACCACAAGACTAGGACTTTAACTCCAGGTTTCTCTGAGCTAACTAGCTACACTCCCCAACTCAATCCCTCCTCCTTGCTACTCATTGAATATGACAGCGTGCATTTACCTTGGAACTTTAATATTTCACACTTCTCACCCAAATGCTTGCAGGGCTTAATCTTTCACCTCCTTCAGTTCCGTACTAAATATAATTTCTATAATGCCTTCCATGATCATCTGTTATAACCATACTCTTCTCCCCAACCTCCCCCAATCCACCTAGCCTACTTTCCATTTCTCCATAGCTCTTATCAGTGCTTCATTATATTTATTTGTTTCCCCACTAAAAATGTTTGTAGAGGATTTTTTCACTGATTTATCCCCAGAACCTAGATCAGCACCTGACACATTGTATGTTTCAACAAACATTTGCTGACTAAACACTGAATAAGATAACAATCATGGCTGGTCTTTTATATAGGTGAATTAGACACTAGCCCATACCACTGGAGGCTCAAAAGTCATGTCTACTTCTCTTTTTGTTTACTCATCCATTTTTCCAAAACCTTATTAATACAGGTTTGCATTCCACATTTAAAAGGAAGAATTAAAATATACTAGTTAGCTATGCTTGCTTTTCAGGAAGGAGATATGGTTCTCTGTTAGGACACTCATGGACATCTATATAGGTTAAGAGCTGCACACAAGGGTTGGCTTGAGGGGGCATAAGTGAAATCCTACCAGGGTTAGCTACATAAGTTATGTGCCTAACTTGGGCTTGCATTGCCCCGGAGCTCCTCCCAGAGAGTTTTTCTACTTTTCATAATGGAACTAATGTGATCAAATCAGAAGTGTAGGAGTGAGGAGGACAGGCTGGGCATTAAGGGTTACGTATGGGAGGAAGTCTACTAAAAAGGCTAATATTCTCTTCAAGTTGTTGGCTTCTTTTATTTATTTTTTATGTATATGCATTATATTTTTTTAAGAAAGGAAAAAGATACATGTGACATCATCAACATAGTAACATAATTTACCCTAAAATATGATAGATGGATCAATAGCAGGGCCTTCCTTAACAATGAATCTGTTGCATATCTTCCATTTGTCCTCCAGATCTATTTTCCACACTCTGCACCCTGCTACATGAACCACATCAACAACATTCTTTTTTTTCTGCTGTCCAGTTGGGTTCATCCAATGCAGAGCCCCATTAGCATATCAGAAAGAAGAAGTATGAGTTCTGATTATCTATTTCCTCGATTCAAAGCTTTTCTCAAAGTGGCCCTGTCTATACATTTTTCTCCTCTTGGATCCTGAGAACTGCTCTTTCATCCAAGGAACTGTACCATGTCTTCTGTCCACCTTCCTTATACCTTTGTTCCCAGTCCCTTTACTAAACCTTCTTGGGTAAACTTTCAAAGTGTCATGTGTTTCCTGCTGGAACTCTGACTGATACACATTTCATAAGAAGATAATTGTTAGGAGACTGTAAAGAAGGAGCAGAAGCATGGGGTCAGAGATAGGTCAGAAATCGGATTCTGGAGGACACCAAGATAAACCAACCTTCCAAGACAGGGACTTTCAGAGTTAGTAAGAGATTTTGCATTTGTTTAGCCCATGTTCTTCATTTTATCACCTGAGGGAAACTCAGACTGAGAGTTAGTAACCTTGCCCAAGGTCATGTGACCAGTTAGCAACAGAATCACAATTTGTATTCAGATCTGAAACATAAACTCCATCATAGTCAACAATTTTGCCTAGGGCCAGCCATGGGAAAAATATACCCTTTTGCATACTGAAGTGATAGCCTCTTCTTTTTTTTTCTAATGCATCAAAAGGTATGAATATATACAGACTCTGTTCCTGGGATTGTACTCACTGAGATCATACCCAATAGGACAGATAAAATCTTTCTCCAATTGTGGCTATGGTAATTGTTCCTTTTCCTAGCCACATCATTTTTGACTTCTGGTTTGCTGACTCATTTCCTGTGTTTCATATTGTTCTTTTCTATGATGCTCTCTCTCTCATCATGGGGTTTTACATTAATTACAGAATATTCTTATTTGCATAATGGCCGACCACTAGAAGTTCAGATTTTATATACAGAACTATCTATAATGACTGCTGCTATAAATTCAGTTATCTATATGCTAATTACCCAGATTCTGAAATTTTTCAAAAACACTGGTGCTTGTTCTTCCGTATCTATAAAGTGGTAATAAAATGTCTACCTAATAGTTTGGAGTGAGATTTAAATTAGTAATACATATAGAGCTCAGAACAGTAGCTGGTACATAGCATACCATCAATTAATGTTAACTATTATTGCTTACTTCAGTATTAAGGTGACACTTTATGTTATGCATTTTAGATCTGTGTTCTCAGTTTCTCTCTTCTATGTTTTGAGAGGAGGGCGAGGGACTTTACTCTGCTTTTTAGCTGGAAAAGCAGTTTCTGGGTTAAATCCAATTGGCAAAATGATTCATTCTTTGGACAAGTATGATGTTCATGATGTTTCTCTTGTAGCACCATTGAATGGAAGGCTCATAATGAGTGCTATCTTGAGTCTTCTGGGATTTTCCATCTTAGACACTTTACATTTCTGTCTGGTAGGTTGAATTTGTTTAAGGGATTCAGTTTAGCTACAAAAATGTTTACTGAGCAAATACTATTGACTAAATGTTGCAGAAACAATGGTGATTCAAACAATACTCTCACTCCAGAGAGCTTACAGTCTCCTGGGGCTATTTCACTCTTGGCCACATCTCTGCTCAAACCTGTGAACCAGGAGACCACATCAGTCTTATGTGGATAACTAAGTGCCAGCTCATCACTGAGTCTGGCCCCAAATCAGCAACTTGTCTTCATCTGATCCCATATAGTTCCTGGTCACATTAGTGGGAATTTTGAGAGTATATCTGAGAATCATTTTATTTACTTTTTGCATTCTTTCTCAGTGTAAGCACATGTCCCAGGAAGTTTGATGCTTATTTGCTCTTCCTGAGGCTTGGACACACCAGTCACCTACTGCTGTGGAACTGGTAAGCACACTTGAGACACACAGTTCCTTAGATGTGGTCAGGGTCTAGAAAAAAAAAAATTCTAAATTATCAGATCTAAAAGGAACTCATGGGGATTATCCAGCAGCCAAATTCTAGAATCTAGTTTTAACCATGCATTTTACTAATGAAGCTACATTGACAAAATTGTGATAGGTTACTGAAGGAGGCTTTGTGACATCCCAAGGGTCATTCAGCTGGTTGTGTTTTAGACAATACTAAAAGCTGAATCTTCTTTTAATGCTGCTTTTTGAAATTGCCAGCTGTCCGGTTATTTTAGTTTTCAACTTTTGTGATCCTATGAGCCATTATTATGTATGTCTGGAAGGTCTCAGAATAGGCAATCTGATTTTTTAAAGGCCACACAGTTTATAAAGAACTGGGAAAATGATTTAACTTGCCATGAAGATATGTGACTATTACCACTTCTTAGGTAATTCGTTTCCCTTATTAGGTTTTCACAAATGCAAAAACCATCCATTGCTCAGATGCATTGTGTGAAGGCACTTGGAAATTAACTCTCTTAAGTTAAATGTCATTGTCCGAGGTCTATCCATGCAATCCTGCTCTTGGAGGGAGAGGGAAGTGGTGGGAGTTAAGAATAGTCATTAGGTGAAGAACTACTTCTTTTGAAAGGAACATTCAAAAGGTAAGATGGAATTGTTTCTTGTTTTACATTTTGTCCAGTCAATTACATATATGCCCAAATGAAATTATAGGCCAATAGAAGCTACGTTTTTTTTTTAGCAAGAAAAGAACCTTCGAGATCATTAAGTCAAAAGCCGGGAGAAAGGAGGCTAACTGAAAAGCATCCCCTTAGGAAGATAAGATGCTAATTTTTAGAGGCACTCAGCAGTTAGAAAATCAATTTTTCTTAACATTGAGAATTATTGAGTGGCTGGAAAAGCATCTCACTCTATGAAATATAGTCACTGTTTAGTGCCTTTCCATTTTATTTACTATTTAAAGCACACAACAGCTAGTTAACCAACTACTTATAAAATATATTTAATGTTTAGAGGCACTCAGTGTGGTTATAAAATGATTTTAAGGGTATACAAATATGGTACGTTAACCACATTTCATGAACTATGGTTCCCTCTGGAAAAACAAAAACATTTTCCCTGGCATCCTGCGGCATCTCATCCTGAAGTTTGTAAATGACCCATACTGCTCAAACCGGCTGCTTCACTGGCTTTTGATGCCAGCCACTTTAGAGCACACACCAGAAAGATCAATATAACCCCTACATAAGTGATAGAGCACCGTGCACTCAAAGGCTGTTAGACTCTCTGATAAAGAATGGCTTGACAGACACAGTGAAATCAAGCAGCATGCACAAAACCCTGGTAAAGAGGTTGTAGGGCTGTAGTCTTCCCTCCACACATGGTGGATTGATGGGTACAGTGTGACACAGATGCACTGAGATGAGACTTGGTCCCTGCCACATGTATGCATTAGTGAGTTTATGGTCTAAGGAAAACGTGGGGAGAGTCTAACAAAGTATGGGAGCTGAATGGAGCCTTTATCTTTTTAAAACTTTTTTTTTTTTTAACGTTTATTTATTTTTGAGACAGAGAGAGACAGAGTATGAACGGGGGAGGGGCAGAGAGAGAGGGAGACACAGAATCCGAAGCAGGCTCCAGGCTCTGAGCTGTCAGCACAGAGCCCGACGCGGGGCTCGAACTCACGGACCGTGAGATCATGACCTGAGCCAAAGTCAGACACTCAACCGACTGAGCCACCCAGGCGCCCCGAATGGAGCCTTTTTCAAAGGAACCTGCTACGGAGAGTTAAGACCAGTGAGATAAAAGGGGGTTCAGCATAAACTTAACAGTGAGAAAATGTTGAACCATATTTATTTTCAGGCAATATCCCTGGAAACACTTTACATCACAATGTGTTAATCTCCCGCTTTCATTACGGAAACTCTACCCCATTGATGATTGAGGAAATGTGATGGAAATGTTGCTTTTTTAAAAAAAAAAAATTTTTTTTTAAGGTCTATTTATTTTTGAGAGAGACACAGTGTGAGTGGGGGAGGGACAGAGAGAGAGAGGAAGACACAGAATTGGAAGCAGGCTCCAGGCTCCGAGCGAGCAGCAAAGAGCGTGATGCGGGGCTCAAACCCACAAACTGGTGAGATCATGACCTGAGCCGAAGTTGGCCACTTAACTGACTGAGCCACACAGGTGCCCCAATGTTGCTTTTAATTTCCCATACATGTAACGAAGCTGAACGTGGGATGCTGTTCACTTTGTCTTGTTTACTTTGCCATCCTGCAGCATGTATTCTGACAGAAGGACTTCTATCCCAAGACGATAACCACGCTTAAGCTGGAGAAAGGATGTAAAGACAGAGACTGAGAGCAGGCTGCGTGAATCCATACTTCATCTCATTACATGGGGGTAGTATTTCTAGCAAGTGTAATCACTAGTAACATTCTAAGCAAGGATAATTGATGGGGGAGTAGACCAATTTTTTTAACCAAGCAATGAAAGAATGTAAAAATTATGAAAAGAGATAGCGCTAGAGAATAAAACATCACTCGAGAAGATTGTGAGACACCGTTTCGTGAGGTGTCTAGCTTACACTGCAATATGCTTTCGTTCTCTGAGATGTTTTGACATGTGCTAGACCAGACTTCTGGTTCTGGGTCCAGCATATAAGGAGAGAGTTTGGAAGTCATCCTTCCATGCTAACAAGCAAGAAGCTAAACAAACTGAAAATCAACAAATTTGTCCTTGATTTGTCAGAGAATTGAGGCCACACAGCAAACCATTATGCCCAGAATTGGAAAGACAGGCAGATACAAAGAATCACAACTTTTTGGAGCAGAAACCCACAAGCAAGAACCTTGGTAGGAACCAGTACTAGGTTAGGAAAACCTTAACTGCAATTGATAAATTGCTGGAAGCTCAACATGGACAAATCTAAAAACTAAAAACTATAGGGGAGCACAGTCTTAGGGGAGTCCCCACACTTTGGTAAGTTTTATCTCCAGGAGCCCTACCAGGGTCTCACAGTGAAGATGAGAGAAAAATGATCTCATTATTCTGGGAAGGGGAAGGGGAAAGTAGCAATACAGAAATATGCCCAGGTCATTCTGTCCTTAAGGAGGCCAGACTTGAAGACGAACTATTTTACCAGATCCTAATCTACTGGATTTGTTTTCAGGGCCCAACTAACCTGGTAGAAGGGAAATACCCAATTCCAGCCCCCTCTAGTCATCCTATCCCATCTAAGGTGGTGGTGGTGGAAACTGAAAAACGTTTATGAAAGTCACAGTCCAGGGGCTTAGGCTCACTAAAAGATTAATCATAAGACTTTAGAACAGCTTCTTCCTCCAACCCATCCTCCCAATGTATCACTAGAGGCTATTTTACCACAGTTCCTTTTACCCAGTATGTTAGGTCAAGCTTTCAATGAAAAATTACAAGATATACTAAAAGGGAAAAAACTCAAAGATGGAACCAGCATTGAACTAGACTCCGGTCTTTGGCAGGAATTCTTGGGCCAGGAATTTATAATAACTATGATTAATATGCTAAGGGCTCTAAAGGAAAAAGCAGGAAACATGCAAGAACAGGTGGGCAATGTAAGCAGGAAGATGAAAACTCAAAAAAAAAAAATAGAAATAAAAAGTGCTGTAACCAACACGAAGAATGCCTTTGATGGGCTCATTAGTATACCCACTTTATTGAGGGAAGATCAGTGAGCTTGAGGATATGTCAACAGAAATTCCAGAACTAAAACAAAAGAGAGAAAAAAAAAAAGAATGTAACAATATCCAAGAACTGTGGGCATCTAAAGAAGGCATAATGGGAATAGCAGAGGAGCAGAAAGAAAGAAACAAAAGAAATATTTGGAGCAACAGAGACGGAAAATTTCCTCAAATTAATGTTAGACTCTAAACCACAGATGGAGGAAACACAGAGAATGTCAAGCAAGATGAATTAAAAAAAAATCTACATCTAGGCATATCATATTTAAACTGCAGAAAATCAAAGAAAAAAGTCTTGAAAGAAGCCAGAGACAACACCTTACCTATAGAGGAATGAGGATAGGAATTATATCAAACTTCTCTTCAGAAATCATGCAAACAAGAAGAGAGTGAAGTGAAATATGTAAAGCGTAGGGAGAAAAACAAACAAACACTAACTTAAAATTCTGTATCCTATAAAATTATCTTTCAAAGTGAAGGAGACATACTTTCTCAAAAAACAAAAATTGAGGGAATTTATTGCCAGCAAACATACTTTATAAGAAATGTTAAAGAAGTTTTCCAGAGAAAAGGAAAATGATACATCAGAAACTCAAGCTATATAAAGAAGAGCATAAAAGAAGGAATAAGTGAAAATAAAATTAAAACGTTCATTATTGTATTCATTGTATTCATAACTGAACAGAAAATAATTTGTTCAAAATAATAATAGCAACAATGTGTTTGACATGTACAGAGAACTTTGCACTACCCAAGAAACAGTATATCATTATTTGAAAGTAAACCTGGATAAATTGTCATGTATCCTGAAGACACTAGAGAAGCAACTTAAAGCATAAAATAAACAACCAGGAAGTAATATTAACATGCTATGAAAAATAGAATCCATGAAATATGGAATTAAAATCACAAAACAGATAACAGGAAAAGAGTGGAAGACAAAAACAGGAACAAAGATCAGGTACTAAATAGGAAACGGTTACAAGTGTAGGAGGTATTAACCAAATTACACAAATAATCACATTAATGTCAATGGTCTAAATATACCAATTAAAAGATCATCAGAATGAATTAAAAAAAAAACCAACTATTATGTACAAGAAACACACTTTAAATATAAAGACACACGTCAATTAAAAATAAAGGGATGGAGAAATATATATCATGCCAACTCTAATTAAAGAAAGCTGATGTCAAAGCAAGGACAATTACCAGGAATAAAGATAGACATTACATAAGGATAAAGGGCCAATTCTCTAAGAAGACCTAAGAACCCTTAATATGTATGCATTTAATGAAAGAGTATCAAAATACATGAGGAAAACCTGATAGGACTGCAAGGAGAAACAGATTAATCCATCATAATAGTTGGAGACTTCAAAACCTTCTATCACTCAAATGCTTTTATTTATTTTTGAGAGAAAGAGAGAGAGAGGGAGAGCAAGAGAGACAGACAGAGCATGAGCAGGGGAAGGGCAGAGAGAGAGGACGACACAGAATCTGAAGCAGGCTCCAGGGTCTGAGTTCTTAGCACAGAGCCCAACCTGGGGCTTGAACTAGTGAACCGTGAGATCATGACCTGAGCCAAAGAACTTAATCGACTAAGCTACCCAGATGCTCCAGCACCTTCTATCATTAATGGACAGATCCAGCAGGCAAAAAATCAGTGAGGATATAGTTGAATTCCACAGTGCCATCAAATAACTGAATATAAATGACATCTATAAAATACCTCATCCCAGAACAAAACAGTCTTCTCAAGGAAGACTTGAGAAGTCTTCTCACATGGAAGACACACCAAGACAGACTACATTCTGGGCCTTAAAACAGATCTTAGCAAATTTGAAAGAATAGAAATCATACAATGTCTGCTTTCAGACTATAATGGAATTACTCTGGAAATCAATAATAGAAAGGTAGCTGGAAAATCCCCCAATACTTGGAGATTAAACAACACATTTTTAAATAACTTATAGGTCAAAGAAGAAACCTCAAGAAAAATTTAAGGATATTTTAAGTAAATGAAAGTAAAAATACAATAAAAATATGAAAATTTGTGGGATGCAGGGAAAACAGTGTTTATAGGGAAATTCATAGTACTGATTGCAAACATTAGGAAAGAAGGAACATATCAAACCAATAATCTAAGCTTCCATCTTAGATAATAAGAAAAAGAAAAGGAAATTAAATCTAGAGTAAGCAGAAGAAAAGAAATAATAAAAATTAGAGCATAAATCAAAGATATTAAAAAAAGGAAAATCCATTGAGAAAATCAATGAAACCAAAAGCTGGTTCTTTGAAAAGATCAGTAATAACCAGGAAAACTAAGAGAAGAAGAGAGATGACACAAATTACTAATATCAAAAATGAAAGAGGGGATATTACTACAGATCTCATGGACATTAGAAGAATAATAATTAAGGAACATTAAGGAATAATAATTAATAATTAAGGAACACTAAGGGTGCCCTAGTGGCTCATTCGGTTAAGCATCAGACTCTTGGTTTTGGCTCAGGTCATGATCTTGAAGTTTTGAGTTCAAGCCCTGCATCTGGTTCTGTGCTGGCAGCACAGAGCTTGCTCGGGATTCTCTGTCTCCCTCTCTCTCTGGGCCTCCCCACTAGCACTATCTCTCTCTGAAAATAAATAAACTTAAAAAAAAAAAAAAAAAGAAGGAACATTATGAACAACTCCATGCTCACACAATCGTTAATTTAGATAAGATGGACAAATCCTTGAAAGACAATTTGCCAAAGCTCATAAGAAATAGACAATCTGAATACACATACATTTATGAAATAAATTGAATCAGTAATTAATAACCTTCTGGCGTGCCTGGGTGGCACAGTAGGTCAAGCATTGGACTCTTGATTTTGGCTCAGGTCATAATTTTAAATTTTGTGATCTGGGCTCTGTGCCAACAGTGTGGAGCCTGCTTGGGATTCTCTCTCTCCCTCTCTCTGCCCCTCTTCCACTTGGATGTACATGAGTGGTCTCCCTCTCCCTCTCTCTCTCAAAATATATAAATAAACATTTAATAACAATAATAATTAATAACTTTTCAAAACAGAAAGTACCAGATTCAGACGGATTCACTGGTAAATTCTACCAAACATTTAAGGAAGAAATTATACCAATGTTCTACAGTTTCTTCTGAAGGACAGAAGCAAAGGGAATACTTCCTAACTTCTTCTATGAGGCTAACATTATTCTCAAACCAAAACCAGATAAACACATTAAAAGAAAATTACAGACCAATATCTTTCAAGAACATACAGGAAATAATCCTCGAGAGAAATATAAGCAAATCAAATCCAACCATGTATAAAAAGAACTATATACCATGACCAAGTAGGATTGATTCTTTTTTTTTTTTATGTTTTTATTTATTTTTGAGAGAGAGAGAGACAGAGCATGAGCAGGGAAGGGGCAGAGAGAGAGGGAGACACAGAATCGGAAGCAGGCTCCAGGTTCTGAGCCATCAGCACAGAGCCCGATGCAGGGCTCGAACTCACAGACTGTGAGATCATGACCTGAGCCGAAGTCGGACGCTCAACCGACTGAGCTACCCAGGCGCCCCCAAGTAGGATTGATTCTAAACATGCAAAGCCAGTTCAATGTCCAAAAATCAAATTAATGTAATCTATCACAACAAGCTACAAAAGAAAATTCACATGTTTACGTCAATGGATGCAGAAAATGCCTTTGACAAAATCCAACCACAATTCATGATAAAAACTGAGGAACCAGAAATCGAGGGGAGCATCTCAACTTGATTAAAAAACATACACAAAAACCTAAAGCTAAATAATACTTAATGATGAGAAACTATAAGCTTTCTCACTAATATCAGGAAGAAGACAAGGATGTCCTGTTTCACCTCTTCTTTTCAACATTACACTGGCAGACTAAGCTAATGTAATAAAACAAGAAAAGGAAATAGAAGGTATACAGACAGGGAAGGAAGAAATAAACTGTACTTGTTAGCAGACGACATGCCTGTCAACGTAGAAAACCTATAGAGAGAGAATCGACAAAAATACTCCTTGAAGCAACAGTGATTATAGAGAGGTTTTATATGTTTATATGCTAAACATACAAAACCTTTTCTGCATACCAGCAATGAACAATTGGGATGTGAAATTTAAAAAAAATGCAATGCCATTTAATTAGCATCCCCCAAAATAGAATAGGTATAAATCTAACAAAATATATACAAGAGCAAAATACATATATTAAGAAAAACTACAAAATTCTGGTGAAAGAAATCAAAGAGCTAAATAAGTGGAGAGATACTTATTACATGTTCATGGATAAAAAGACTCAAATTGTAAATATACCAATTTTCCCCATCTAATATATAGATTCAACACAATACCAATGAAAATCTCAGCAAGCTATTTGTGGATATAGACAAATCGATTCTAAAGTTTATATGGAGAGGCAAAAGACCCCGAATCAGCAATACAATATTGAAGGAGAAGAATAAAATTAGAGGACCGACACTATCCAATTTCAGGCAACAAACAGTCCTAAAATAACTGAAATCGACATGAGAAAAAATTAATCCAGACACAGACTTTACACTCTTTAAAATAGTAACTCAAATATTAACTCACAGACCTAAATGTAAATTGCAAAACTAAATACAAAGACAAAAACAAAAACAACCCCACCCCCTTGTGAGAACGTAACATAGGAGAAAATCTAGATGACCTTGGTTTGGTGCAATGATGAAAAGGTATGATCATTGAAAGAAATAACTGATATGTTGGACTTAATTAAAATTAAACATTAAGACTTCTGCTCCACCACAGATGCGCTTAAGAGAATGAGAAGACAAGCCACAGACTAGGAGAAAGTATCTCTAAAAGATATATCTAATAAAATACCGTTATTCAAAATATATAAAGAACCATTAAGACTCAACAGTAAGAAAACAACTGATTAATAATGAGCAAAAGATCTAGATACTCACCAAGGAAGATATACAGATGACAAATAAGCATATGAAAAGATTGTTAATGTCATACGTCATTAGGGAACCGCAGATTGAAACAATGAAATACCACTACATACCTATCAGAATGGTGAAAATCCAAAATGTTGGCAAGGATGTGGAGCAACAGGAATTCTCATTCATTGCTGCTGAGAATGCAAAATGGTACAAGCACTTTGGAAGTCAGTTTGGCAGTTTCCTACAAAACTACGCATACTCTAACCATTTGCAATAGCAATCACATCCTTTGGAATTTACTCAAAGGAGTTGAAAACTAGTATCCACAGAAAAACCTGCACATGTATATTTAAACTAGCTTTATTTATAACTGCCCAAACTTAGAAGCAACTAAAAGGTCCTTTCAGCAGGTGAATGGATATAAAAAGTTGTACATTTGAACAATGAAACAGTATTTGGCACTAAAATCAAATAAGGTATCAAGCCATTAAAAGACATGGAAGAAACTTAAGTGCATATTACTAAGTGAAAAAGCCAATTTGTAAATGCTACTTACTGTATGATTCCAACTTACAACATTCTAGGAAAGGCAAAACTATGAAGACAGTTATAGATAGGGGGTTGCCAGGGGTTGAGGAGAAGAAAGATGAAGATAAAGAACAGAGAGGAATTTAAGGACAGTGAAACTATTATGCATAATACTATAATGGTGGATATATGTCATTATACATTTGCCAAAACCCAGAGTATACAACACCAAGAGTGAACCCTAATGTAAAAAAAAAAAAAAAAAAAAAAGAGAGACCTTGGATGATAATGATGTGCCAATGTAGTTTCATAAAAGGTAACAAATGTACCATCTTGGCGTGGGATGTTGATAGCGTGGGAGGCTGTGTATGGGAAGTGAATGGGAACTCTCTACTTTCAATTTTGCTGTGAATCTAAAATTTCTCCAAGAAGAAAGTCTATTTTAAAAATTTGTGCTAGGCATTTGATGAGCTTGATAGCAGAGATTATGTTTCTAACAGAAAAAAAATCTTGTGTTAGTGTTAGTGAATGAAATTTTTTTTAAAGAATGAATGTTATGTTGAAGCACAGATGAATTTAATTAAAGCAAATGCAAGACAACTTATGCTAAAAGCATTGGGGATTAAGTTCTATAAGTGTATCTAAAAACTAATGGTGATATTGAAGTCTTAATAGAAATGTCTTGTTAAGTTTTAAAGATCAAAATTGTTACTTTTTGGGGAGATGTGTGTCTATGGAGAATACTGTTTGAAGACTCAGATAAGGCTTAACCTTGTGTATGTATGTACTTTTTCATTTAGAAGTGATTTCTGCACAAATGCTCAGGGGTGAATGGTGTATGGGTCTGGGTTTTTGCCCTCTCGCCAAAAAATGGGGTTAGGCTCTGGCATGAAGAATGTGTAAGGCTATTCACTAGTGAGAGTAGGAAGTCTAAAAAGCTCTCACCACGGCAGGGTTACTGAAGGGCAGGTCTGAGTGACAGCAATTGGGCAGTCCATCCAACCAAATGACCACGTTGGGAAAAAGCCTACGTCTCGGTCTGGCTATTCAGGCCTTGTCTCTAGGTGCACTCAGGTCATACGTTGTGCGCCTTCACTGGCGTCTGCGTGGTCTACAGGGGTGCCGGGGAGCGTAAGGGGACCCTATGCTTCAGTGCTGGGTACAGGCTTTGTGAAATGCGGCTCAAGGGCAATCATCAAGCTTGTTTCTCCAGTATATCTCACCTCTCACACTGAAGGATCACTGGCGAATTGCCCACACTATAGTGCCTACAGGGGCTCTGGCACTAGAATGGAACCTGGTGGTAGCACCTGGGAAAAGGGCACAGAGGTTACCCCGGTGCAGGAGGACATGGTGAGAACCAGGTCAAGGCCTGTTTGCCGGCGTCACCTCTCCTGTCCTGGGGCTGCCTCCTGCCCACTGAGCCTGGCTATCTGCTGGCAAAGCCATCTCTGATCCATCTGCCCACAGGGTCTCGGCAGAGGAGGTCCAGCCAGCAGCAGCTAGGAGAGGCGATGGTGCGCTCGTGTCCTAGGGCACGTCTTCTTGCTGACTGTGCTGCCCCGCATGCCGGAAGCAGAAGTGTAGGTCCAGCGCATTCGAGTTGTACCCGCCGGCCTCAGCCGAGGTGAAGATGATTGGCCTCCATCACAGCCTCTCCAGATCCTTCTGGTAGCTCCTCTGGATGTCCTGGCCATACCTGGAAAGGCCCCAGGGTCAGGAATGTGAGGCCCACATCCAGATACGCTTGCCACACCACATTTCCTCCAGGGTATCCTTCATGTACTGGGACCTTGCGCATGCGCGAGGAAGCGGAAGAGCGCCCGGTGATGGGCGGAGCCGAACTGGCCGGCCTCTCCGGGTGCAGTCGTGCCTGCGGCCCCACCTACCGCCCTGCGGCAGCCGGTCCCGCTACAATCTCAGATGCCTTTGGCCTCTAGCTGCCTGGCTGAGAGGATCGGCAGTCGGAGCACCAGGTCCTTGTATACAGCCTGCTGGACAGAGTTGCTCGTGACGACCCTTTACTGGTGGTGCGGCAGCTGCAGGACTTCTCAGGCCCACAGGCCACAGTGAATGAGGGCAGGGCAATGGCCCAGCTCCAGCCTTTTCTCAGGGCAGGTAGGAGAAGTCAAGGGAAGGGCAGAAGTGCACCTGAAAGACAGGGCGTGGGTGGGCAAGTGTGCTAGGCGGGTTAGTCCATGGTACTGGGGGCATGAGCAGCAAGGAGAAGGGATGTGGTGGGTCAGGGTCCTGAGGCCCCCGTCCGCCAAAGCTGACGTGGCCCAGAACGTGACCTCTGAATCGTTAAGGCTCCTGTGCCAGACCAAGCGCCACCCAGCGGAGGGGAAGTGCAAAACCCCAGAGGGAACCTACCCCACTGCAGTATAGAGTGTGTGTTCTCATTCAGTGGATCCCAGGCTGTGGGTGCTTTCCAGCACCTCAGGTTTGGACTGCTATCAGTTCGCACTTTTGGGCACATCCCGTCCACCTCAGGTTTTTTGTTTGTTTGGTTGGTTGGTTGGTTTTGTTTGTTTGTTTGTTTTAATCAGTGTCTCTCTCACTAATGGGCCCACTGTCACATTGGGGATTCCTCTTTTCTTCTGGCTCTTGCTTTCTGTATGCGTTTCCACCTCTGCTTGAGAACTTTATTGCTGTCTTGGTTGTTCTGAGTCATCTCGGGTACTCTCGGCATTTGGGGAATGTCCCCACTGGGGGGAGAGATGATATTCCCAAGGGAGAACCTCCGTGGGGACTGATCTACCACCAAGATATCCAAGCAGGGATTGTCAGAATACTCAGGCCCTTTTCAACTATTAGAGGGTTCAACTCTATTCTTTTTTCTTTTCATTAAAATATTGCTGTCCTCTCATTGTGGATTCTCATGCTTTTGTAAGAAATAATACAGAGGTATTCCCACGTACCATTTACTCACTTTCCCCCATGGATAATGTCTTGGAAAATTGTAATACAGTATAATAACCAGGATCCAGACCTCCATATACTGTATATACAGCCCGTTTCCTCACTGCAAGGATCCTTCTCATTGCCTTTTCATCACTATATCACCTCCCTTATGCCCATTTCCCTAATGCTTGGCAAATACTAAGTTATTCCCCATTTCCAGAGTTCTGCCATTTCAAGAATTCTGTATAAATGCAAATTGTACGGTATATATCTTCGGGGAATTAAATTTTTCCTTCAACATCATTCTCTGGAGATTCATTCAGAGTGTCCACTATATAAACCCTAACCACCTGTTTTCTGTATTGGGAAGTGAGTACCCCAGTGTACAAATATATCAATACTTTGTCTCCTTTTTATTTGCTGAATGGTATCCTATGGTATGAATTGCCACAGTCAGTTTAACCATCCACCTTTATTTACTTATTTTTTAACCCCCTTTTTAAAATGATTATTTATTTTGAGAGAGAGTGTGTATGTTTATGCACATGCATGAGCAGGGGAGGGGCAGAGAGAGAGGGAGAGAGAGAATCCCAAGCAGGCTCGATGCTCAGCCCTTAGCCTGAGCCACCAATTGAGCCCCCCAAGCACCCCTAACTGTTCATCCTTTAGAAGGATATAGAGGTTGTCTCGTGTTTTGGGCTATGAAAAAACATGCTACTGTTAACATTCCTGTACTGGTTTTTGCAAGAACCTAGGTTTTCATTTCTCTGGGGTAGATCTAGAATTGTGATCACTGAGTTTTGATGGTTGCAAATTTAGTGCTTTATGAAATGCCCAGAATGTTTTCCAGAGTGACTGTACCATTTTACATTCCCACCAGCAAAGTGTGAGTAATCAGTTTCCTTCTCTAGTGTCTTCAAAGTCTCTTACCTTCACTACAAACAAAAGTATAGTCTATGTTGGCCTAGCAATTTACTTTTGGACCCCTAAAATCAATGATCTATTCTTATTGCCAAAAAATCAAATAGAAATTATTCAGCAGTGTATAACTGAAAATTTTATTTTATGAAAATAAAGTGGCTTAAGTTTATTTTGCATTTTAAAGATAATAACTAAATAATAGCATTAAAACCAATTTCGAATAACTTATATAAGCACCTTCTGTTAATATTCTGTTATTTTATAGACATGCTACCCTTTCTGTGGGAGATTTTCTCACTTTCAGCATAAAATGAAGAAAATTATTTTTAAGCCAACTTATGATGGTATCTTAAAGAGGCCCCTATAATGCATCTTAAAAACACATACGTATGGATAGCTAAAGAAGTATTATATTCATTAGGATGTCACAATAGTTTGTATATGCCTAAATTTTAATTACAGAAAATTATAATTTTAATCTTATCAGATTATACCAAAGAGATCAATTTCAGTTTTTTTTCTTAAGGAGCTTAATTTTTTTTTCAAAGATAAAGAGTTTGGCTCTGTCTTCAGACAACAAGTGAAATACTCTTATTCAGAGCACAACTGCAATAAATACTGTCTCAGTTACATTTTTAAGAGGAGTTCTCATCTACTTGTTTGTTTATTCACATTGATTTTTAAAAAAATCTGTTGGGGTGCCTGGGTGGCTCAGTCGGCTGAGCGTACAACTTCGGCTTGGGTCATGATCTTACAATCTGTGGGTTTGAGCCCCGCGTCAGGCTCTGTGCTGACAGCTCAGAGCCTGGAGCCTGCTTTCAATTCTGTGTCTCCCTTTCTCTCTGACCCTCCCCTGTTCATGCTCTCTCTCTCTGTCTCAAAAATAAATAAATATTAAAAAAAAATTTTTTTAAAATCTGTTAACTGATAGATTTGCATTTCCTTTTGTATTGTATAAATACAACTTTGAAAAACATTTATTTGTATTGTATTCCCTATTATAAGTACAGAAACATATCAATTTAGGACTAGTGAATGTTAAGCACATAGAAAAAATGTGAACATTTACTTTATGTAACTCATTTTCCAATAATGACCATTTTTCAACTGTTTTGCTTCTGATTCTTAAAATTATTTATCAATAATATGAAAATATGCAACATGTTCAGTTTAAAGTAGTATACCATCATATCAGCATATTTTATATTTTTTCTTTTTTAGTATTCTTTAAAATTATAAATATAATAGATGAATATAATATAATAGATAAAAGTAATAGATGACCTTAAAAATTTTTAAATAGAGAAGTATAAATAAGCAATCAGGGGCACCTGGGTGGCTCAGTCAGTTAAGTGTCTGACTTCTGCTCAGGTCATGATCACGTGGTTCATGAGTTTGAGCCCCTTGTTGAACTCTGTGCTGACAGCTCAGAGCCCAGAGCCTGGTTCAGATTCTTGTCTGCCTCTCTCTGCCCCTTCCTTACTCATACTCTGTCTCTCTTTCTCTCTCAAAAATAAACAATAATCAAAGTCTTCTACTCATTTTCAAGAATTGGAGGTATATCCACTGAGACTTCTTTTTCTACCTTTTCAAACCATATTTTTCAATATGTATATACTTATACATTTTGTCACATTAAATTTGTCATCTCCGTAATATCTTGTAACTAACTTTTTTCATGTAACCTTATATTACAAACATCTACCTTGAATCAAGTTCCTTAGAAAACAGAGTTTCCCGGAAAAGCTGGTGGGCTAATTTATTAGTAAGTACAGTCCCAACCAATTACCACCTTAACAGCTAGGACACAGATTCTATTGAAACGAATGGAGTTGGTGGTACATTCTGGTGTCTAAAGCATATCTTTCCATGTTTGCTATGTCTTATAGCTTATTCATTTATATGGCTGAATAGAATTTCATTGAATGGACGGACTATAATTTATTTACATATCCTAACAATGATAATTTAAATGATAATAGGGAGAAAGGTAGTGAGAAAGGAAAAAATGAAAAGAGCTCAGGGGCACTTGGGCTGCTCAGTCTGGTAGTTGGATTCCTGATTTTGGTTTAGGTCATGATCTCAGGGAGATAGCCCTGAGTCAGGTTCTGTGCTGACAATGCTGAGGCCTGCTTGGGACTCTCTCTCCCTCTCTTTCTACCCCTCTCCCACTGCACGCACACTCTTTCCCTCTCAAAGAAAGAGAGAAAGAAAGAAAATGTTAAAAAAAAAAAAAAAAAAAGAAGGCATAACATTGAATACAAGTCTTGGGTCAGGACCATGTCATTGAATTCTCCCCATCCGAAACTCCAAACTCCACTCTTGTCTCCATTTAACTCTCTCAAGATCTGCTCCCAGCTGATATATATTATTAGTTAGATCCTGAAATGCCTTTAACATGACAGCTGGTACTGCATTTCTGTAATCAACTGTGCTAAGTTCTGACTTGGTTATTGCTCTAGAAGCAGTGAGAAACTCTGAGGGCAAATCTTTGGGTCTTGCAAATTTCCAGTTTCAGTGCAGTCATTAAATAGTCCCAAGGCAAGCAGAGGCTGTCCTGGTCTGGTGAGGAAGATAAGGCTGCTTCTATCAGCCAGGAGAACTTTGGAGAGTTCAGGAGTCAAGATTCCTAAGCTTATCCTCCCAAGTGTCCTTGTGCCAGATCTGAGGGTCTCAATCTTTTCTTTTCTATCAGAGTCCTGGCTTTGACATGGGAAAACTCCTGAGGCTGTACAATTAGTTTCCTTTGCAGTTGTAACATTGTTATCATCAAATTCTGTTCTTGATTTTCACCAGTCTGTCCTGAGGCTTCAAAAGATGAGAATCTCCTTTAAGGGTGCCACAGAAGCCCTCTGGGTTCTGAGAATGCTTTAAGTTAGTAATAAACTGCCTTGGGTCTATCATTTTCTTTTTAAAAGTTATCTGGCCTTGTTAAAAGCTTGTTTCACTATCTTTTTATCTGTCATTTTCTCCACAGTGATTAAGCACTGCAGATACGTGGCCCCCTTCTTTCACCTCTACCTCAAGCCAGTTAACCACTGATGAAAGTTTAATTGTGATGCCATTGTTTGCCATGAGTTATCAGGGTCATACTTAACACCAGCAATTGTGTCTCTCTTGCTTTCAGGCAGATGAGCATCTAACTCCAAAATCCTATCCCAAAGATCTATGTTCTAGAATTTCTGGTACTAATTGTTTGAACCCTTATATTAATTTTCAGAGGCTGCTATTACAAATTACCATAAACTGAATGGCTTGAAACAACAGAAATTTATTATCTACCAGTTCTAGAAGCTAGAAGTTCAAAATCAAGGTGTTGATAAGAGCTTACTCCTTCTGAACTAAAAGAGGATCCTTTCTTGTCTTTTCTAGTTTCTGGTTGACCCATGAGTTCCTTAGCTTGTGGCAAGGTTAACTCCAATTTCTAAGTCTTCATGAGATACTCTCCCTATGTGTCTGTGTCTCATCTCCTCTTCTTATAAGGATATCAGTAATATTGGATTAAAGGCTAGCCCCACTTTAGCATGACCTCTCTTAACTAATTATATCTGCAATGACCCCATTTTTAATAAGGTCACATTCTGAGATATTGGGGGTTAAGATGTAAATATATCTTCAGTGGAGGGGAACAATTTAACTAAGAATGTTTCTTAGAAAAAGAGCCTGAGCAAACGATTAAGTGCTGATGCTCTTTATTTGAGAAGTTCAATGCCTGGGCTGTGAGAATAAAGGAAAAGGGAAGCAGAACAGGGAGGAATAAGGAATAATTATTGGTAAAATGTTATCATTCTAGCTGTACCTCACAACCAACCACAGTAAAACACAGTAGTTTGCAAGGCAGATGTGCTTACTTGCCCCAAATTCAAACTCAAACAAGTCCATCCCAAGGAGTGAGGAAAGAGGACTTATTTCTTGCTTTGTACCCTCCCGCATCCTGTCTGCCATTGCTTAGAATTTATCCCATAGAACCTTAACTCCTCTATAACTGGGTTGGGTTATCTAGACCGTTTAGCTACTGCTTGGGAAATCCTGCAGTGTGGTATTTCATCCATGTCAGGAAGCAGTGAGAGGAGCCAGAAACTTCAGGAATGTGACTGTACAGATATGTGGAGAGCTCTTAGGTTTTATCTTTGGGTCATCGCTATTTGTTCTATATTCCTAAGGAAGAGGAGTAAGAGTTAGTTGTCATGCCTTTTTCCAGTGTGATTATATAATTAATTACTCTGATATTTTTGTACAGTCTAGTTGTGCTGTTTGTAATTGTAACTCTGAGCATGGAGAACCTTTGAGAATCCCTTGGAAAATCAGACTCCTTTTCTATTCTATTTAGGATATTTGAGACCATAGTTTCCCTGCTGTGATTTCCCCAATGATCAGATGTTGTCTGCATTTTCTCTTCTAGTATTTTCTCCAGATGTCATCAGAATCTCTTTTTTTCCAGTACTGCTAATTTTTATTTAAATTTTTTCCCCTGTAACTTCAGTGTCACCAGGAGCAAGAGAAAAATAGAGAATTATGCAGTTCTCCTATCTTGAACTGAATGCCCATTTGTTTAATTATTTTATTGTAAGAGTAAGTGTATGATCGTGCACAATTAATTTTACCTCACTAGGACTCTTTCTGCAAGGTGTTATTGATGCCACGGGTATTAGGAAAAGTAAATGTTCTCTAAGGTGATTTTAACCTCAGTACACTGTATAACAACAACTTGTTAGCACATTATATTAACAGAATTTTTTTTTTGTCCTAGTGATCTTTTCAACCCTCTGATCTTCCAAATACCTCCCTGTACTTCAACTATTTAAAAATAGTAGTTAAAAATGAAAGAAAGAAGGAAGAGAGGCAGGAAGGGAGGAAAGAAGGAAAGAAAGGAAGGAAAACAGAAATAAAAAGAAAAAAAATTAAGGCCACAAGATATTTTTGTGTATGTGTCTAATTTGGGTCTATAATCCAATTGTTTTGTCTTCCTCTTAACTTTGAAGCTTGGAGTATAACACTGCTTTATTTTCTTACTTTTGTCCAATAGTAGATTTGATTAAATGTTGGCATCGAAATATCTTAATTCCTTCTGTGTCATGAACTTAAAATTTCCAATTCATTATCAGGGAATTTTATTTATTCATAGAATAAATAGAATGGCATAGATGAAAGGGAGATGGGCAACAGACATAAACAAATGTTTGTTCCCCCTCCTCAAAGAAATAACAATTTGAGATTATTAAGACAGATCTGAGCCCAAATATTACAAAATATTACTTGGTCAGGAAAGAGGAGTATACTGTGTACAAGATGTATGAAGATGCCCACATCATGGTTCTAATTGAAATTGTAAGTATTGGGCACATCCTGCTTGTAAATTACACTATAATAGATTTACTACTAAGTTCTTCTGCATTTAAAAGTTAAAGTTATTTTCCATTTAGGAGTTAAAGATTAAACCATTTTGAGGGTAATTAACATAAGGAAGAAAAATGATAAGATCCTTGAGAAGAGACCACAATTAGAGATTTAGAGAAGTTTAGTAGATAAAGAAATGGGTTCATTGGCTAGAGAGGCCTTTCCTGACCATCCTCTCCATTCTTCTTTCTCTTCTTCTCTCCCCTGAGCTCCCTACCCTGCTTTACTTATTTTCACCACATTTACCACTACTCTGTGACATTTCAGTAATTATTTATTATCGACCTATCCCATTAGAATTTAAGCTCCATGAGGAAATGGCTTATTTCTATTTGTTGTATCCTCAGTTCTTAGGACCATGTTGTGTATATGGCTAGTTTTCAATAAATAGTTACTGAATGAAAGAATGAACTATATAAATGATTTTTAAAAATACTTTAAACACCCATCTAATGCTGGAACTGCCTAAATAACACATTGCTAAAGAGTAATTTAGGCAGTGTTACTATGGCATTCACTTTTAGTTATGGGGAACCTTCTGCTTTCCAAGGCAGTTCATTTTGTCTTCAGAAAATTTGACCATTAACGACAATCTCTCTCTCTGATTAAAAGAAAAAAAGGTCTTGTTTTATACTTTAAACTAGTAAAGTACAATGGTAATTATTCTACCATATGGCAGTCTTTAATATATTTGGATACAGTTTGGATACCATTACTCTCCTGAGTGGTCTTTTGTTATTAGCCCTCAATCTCTTCAATTATTACTACTAAGGCATAATTTATGTTCTGTGTTAGTACATGGCTTTTTCTTCAAATAGGCATAGTGACACAATAAGAAAGAGAATTCAGAAGTATGTAACTGTGGCCTAACAAGAATTTCTTTATATGATAATGAAGTGAATCCCTGTGGGAAAATTCTCCGCTTCCCTTCCAAAAGGCAGTGAGTCTTTGGTTCTAGGGTCTTCTTTTGGGGTGGATTCTTAACTCTGCAAATTCAGGAAGAGGAACTGAGGAGGCAAGAGTTGCCTCATCTACTCATACATATCTTCGATTTCATCTATGATATTTGCTCTTATTTTCTTTGCTGATCAAAGAAAATTTCAATAATTTCAATACTGTCACATTTAACTTGTCATTTACATCAGTTACTAAAACCAGATCAGTTTTTGTGGTTGGTCCTAGTTTTAGTTGATCCTAAGTCTTTTCTCCTGTCCTCTTCTCAGAGTACATCACAAGCCACATATGGCATTCAAAATAAACCAAAATTTCCAGGTGTAGTTTTTAAGTTTATTTATTTTTGAGATGGAAACAACATGAGCGGGGGGAGGGGCAAAAAGAGAGAGAGGGAGAATCCCAAGCAGGATGGACACTGCCAGCACAGAGCCCCATAAGGGGCTCGAACTCATGAAACCACAAGATCAAGACCTGAGCTGGAACCAAGAGTCAGAGGCTTAACCGACTGAGCCACCCAGGTGCACCTCTGGGTGTGGTTTGATAAACGTAATTCCAGGCTTGGATTATCACTTCTTTTGTTCAGTTAATGCTGCCCGAAACCTAATCTCCTTTTTGGAGAATCCATCACACTCATGACTCACCTTGACTTTGCCTTTGATCCGTATTGTCTCTTCTGTGCCAAACCTGTGCCATTGACTTTTTGAACTTGAGAGCAAATCCCAAGATTTACTACTATGAGATTTATTCAGTTGCTCCATTGGCCAAGTTTTTTTTCATCCCATGTCAAGATCCTTTCTGGATTCTAATCCTTTCATCCTGGTTAGTCACTGCCCCACTCAGCAATCTGTAAATCAGGCTTTGATAAGCAGTTCTATATTTGTAAATCAATAGTAAAAGTGAACTGAATAGGAGCAAGTAAAAGAACTGTGATGCACATACAATTCCCTTTAGGTTTTCATTTGTCTAATTTTCAGTAGACTTTAGATATATTTGTTTGACCTATTATTGATTCATATAATTATCTTTGCTCTAGACCATATTTCTCCATATTGTCCAAAAGGAGTTCCTGAGAACTTGTGTCAAACACCTTCCTAAAGTCCTTATAGACTAAGGTTACCAGGTTTTACAGATGTAATGGCATAGTCCCTTTATAAAGGTGTGCAGGATATTCTTCCTGACTCTTCCAACTCACTCTCCACCCTGCTTCGTGCCCTGGAAGCATTATATTGACTAGATTCCATCGTTCTATTCAGTCAGGAATTGTAAAAGGGCAGGAAAATAATGGGATTAAGGTATGTGTTTTTCCAGATCCCTGTCTTTACAGTCACAATAATCAGTGGCTTAGTATAAGTGGCTCAGTTTTTCTACCAATTCCTCTCCTTCAGCTAAAGATACAACTATAACTCTCTGCAGGTCCTCCTATGTGTTTCCCTCCTTTGTGCTTGAAATCTAAGGGTCAGGGAGGGTTGCAGAAGGTTTGCAACCTGTGTGGTCAAGAGGGCCCTGTGCTTGGTTTGATGCTCTTTGGTCCCTGTCTTGAAATTCTTAATAAATTATGAATAAAGGGCTCTGCATTTCCATTTTGCCCTAGGTCCTGCAAACTGTGTAGCCAGTCCTGCATGGGATGGTACTAGGTCTCCATAGCTGCTTCATTGTCCCTCTAAACTTCCTTTAACCATACCGAAGAGGTTCCTTTATGAATTTTCTTGAGTGTCCCTCTGGTTGTGTGTGTTCCATGCCAGGACCCTGACTATAAAGAAAGAAATTAGAAGAGTATGATTTATTGGCTCCTACTAATCATGGCTTCTTTAGGTTTTCTGAACATAGTCTTTTATAAAAAGTTTTAAAATCTTAGCTGATGAAATCAGTATAACTCTTATCTCTAATTTTTCAAATCTCCTTTCATCCCAGTTTGCAAAATTCATTGGCATTTGCCTATCACCAGTTTTATTACCCTTTATCGTTCTTGACAGCCCCTGAAAGTTCACTGCCAATGTTTGCTTTAATGATCTAGTTTGCAAGTTCCTTAGAGACCTTTTGAGATAATTCAAGACCAGAAGCTAACCTATCTTTCCTGCATTGAAACTCCAATGAATTCCCTATCAATGTTTTATCTTTTTTCAATACAAACAAAAGTTTTCTTTTTCTTTTTTGTTATTAGTCATTAATGATTTCAAACAGAGCACATTTTATTCCTTACCTTCTACTTGCTCTGATCAAAGGATAAAAAAGCTTATTTGATTGATTGACTGATTCATTGGTAAACCAGTTTATCTGGTGTCATAGACTTCCATAATCTATTGATTCTGTGCCACTCTCTAATAGGAATTCTTAGGTATGTTTTTTTTTTTCTATCTCATCTTTTGAAAATGTTGAGAAAACAAAGATATTAACATAAATATTTAGAGACTTTGGTCAGCCTCCCACTTCCCTATAGCTCTAAGAGAATTCTTTATTATTTTTGATCTTTAGGGCTAGGCTTTTACATTTTGATTTGGGTCCTTAGAACAGAGAAAGACCAAATTGATTTTTAACAGAAAAAGCCCTAGAAAAATAAGTGGTTATAGGCATTTGAGTTTGGACTAAAAATGGAAGGTTTTAGGGAACAGTTAAAGGGAAGAATCCAGAAAGATGTTTAGTGTTAGGGAAGCACCTGCCATGAAAATGGATGAGGAATAAAGAGAAGGTATATGGTATTTTTATATAGCATCTCTTAAGAGACTTCTGTAAAGATCTGAATTACTTTTCCATGCTTTCTTGGCAGTTGTTGAATTGCATACATCACCATGCTCAGGACAGCCATGAAAAGGGCCAATGATGTTTGGACTTTATATATGTCCCTTTAAAATCTGAGCTCAGCAACCACATTGGTTTCTGTAGGATATCTGGACTTTTTCTTCCTCTGTGGCTTCATTTGCAATTGCACAGTCAGAATTACATTTATGTGAACTCCTGGAATCATCTCAGTATCTCCTGGAATTGACTCAGTATTTCCTGGCATAAAATCCAAGCCTATCTTCCCCACCCCCCCCACCCCGCCCAAGTTAATATATAATTAATTTAAATATTTTAGTTGATATTTTAAATATTTACCGATTTTTTGGAGAGCACAAGCTGGGGAGGGGCAGAGAAAGGGGGACAGAGGATCCGAAGTGGGCTCTGCACTGACAGGCTGACAGCAAGGAGCCCAATGTGGGGCTTGAATTCAGGAACTGCAAGATCATGACCTGAGCTGAAGTCAGATGCTCAATCAACTAAGCCATCTCGGTGCTCCCTCCATTTTTTTTTTTAAAAAAATATTTATTTATTTTGAGGAGAGCACAAGCGGGGGAGGGGCTTTAGTTGATATTTTAAATTTGCTTTACTGCCTCTACTGTTTCTCTAAAGGTCCTCACTTAGTTGTTTTTTCAAATAATGTCAGAACAGTGTGACTGATACTTTCACTATCAAATGAAGAATGTCATCTTGCAGTGGTATTTACCAATCCCAGACTAAGTAGATGTCCTGTTATTGATAGTAGCTATACTTTTCTGTGGATTAATAGAAAATATCAAAACTCTGTATGACCATTCAAATTATGTGTGCATGAAGATAAAATGCTATTTTAACTGTTGTTTACTTTTAGTAAGCAGTGTTTCTTACCTCCTAGAAGAGTAGCATCTAATAAGAGTGTTATTTCTGTGTAACAATTCAATATTGACACTGTAGGGTAAATTGAAGACATAAAAAAGATCCATGACTCTTTTTATTAGCTAAGCAACTATATCTGTTGGAAGGATTCCTCTTTTTTTTTTTTTTTTATATCATCTGCTTCACTTTCCTCCTCAAGCCACTGGTGCCTTGAGCCTTTATTTCAGTTACTGATGCATTCTGATTGTGCTTTAACTCAGGAACTGAATTTCATCTCTGGGTGCCTTTGTGTTGGCTGCTTAAGACATTCATGCCTGGGGGTACCTGGGTGGCTCAGTCAGTTAATCTTCTGACTTCAGCTCAGGTCATTATCTCACCCTCTGTGAGTTCAAGCCCTGCGTCAGGCTCTGTGCTAACAGCTCAGAGCCTGGAGCTCACTTCAGATTCTGTGTCTCCCTCTCTCTCTGCACTTCCCCTGCTCCATTTTGTCTCTCTCTCTTTCTCTTAAAAATAAGTAAACATTAAAAAAAAAAAAAAAGACATTCATGCCTGTGTGCAGGGAAATGCCAAATTGAGATTATAGTTACTCCTCTATTTGGATTTTATATTTACATTTTTTTTAATGACTGTACTAAAGTCTTGGTCACATTTCTGCAATTATATTTTATGAGATACTAGTCCTGGCAGATTTTATTTTCAGAATAAAATAGAAATATTTATTATATACTCCTTCCTTTAAAATTACATGTGCATTCACATAATAAAAAATCTTTGAAAAGCACCACTGTAAAAATATTTGCTTAGCTTTGTTTAACCCAGGGATTAACAAATTTATGTTGAGAACCAAAACCATTTACAGCTACTAATTTATTGTCTATACTCTAACATGACTTTACTATGGCTATCTTTATTAGGTGGTTTCACTCTTCAGGAAACTTGTTCAGTAAGTTAAAGTTGCAAAAAAAAAATGATTATTAATTTTAGGAACTCCAAGAAAATCCATTTTTATAGAAATACTTCATTTATCCTCATCAGTGAAATATCCTTTCTCGGATAATAAAGCATCAAAAGAGAGTTTACTCTTCAAGAGTCTCTTTGAAACCAAATCCATGCTGTGTTAACCAATCCTATTATATGATGAACCTTTTGCAGTCCTAGTCAGACCCCCCTTTAACCAGACTCCCCAAATCTCATATCTCTACTTTGTCCTCCCCACTTTGAGATGCTACTAAGACTGTTAAAAGCAGCTATTTTTCTTCCCTTGGTAAGCAAGAAACTCAACCTTGCTTTGTCAACAGAATGTTTCATGGAATCAGCATTTGACAATGTGATCACAGCATACTCTTTTCATGTAAACCTGAGGTACCATTGTTTCAAGGAATACTTTTGAGGACAGGTAGACTCACAGTATTGCCCAGAAAAATTCAGTGCTCATGAAACCCTGGGTCCAAACTATCAAAAATCACCTCCCCTCAAATTACATAATACTTATTCAGGAATTTTTCCTGTCAACATGTTTATATACACTGAAAGGCTAGCCCTTTCTTCAGGTATTTCCTATATGGATAATTTAACACCAGGATACAATTTTCCTTTCAATATTCACTGAGATGAAATTCAGTTTTTCTTCCTTCTGTGTGTTCCCTTGTGTAGGGTGGTTTCAATAGTTTATGTCCAGAATTTATTTAGAAGAGAACCAGTGAGATAAAGATGTTGGAAGTGTCTTCTGATTAACAAGTATGGTCTAATAAATTCATGAATGAATGTGACATAACAAGCCTTATATCAGTGAGGGCAACTCTTGGTCCCATAGCTGGCTGGGACTTCCAAGAAGATGACAGCAATTCTAGGCACCTCCCAGTTAACCTGTAGGCCTTACCCAGGGAGATACATCTGGGAGAATTTAAGTGATGCAGGACCTTCCCTCAGTCTCACATCCCTATTCTTCCAACCAGGATTACCTGTCGTTTGCTGTTTTGTCACCTACTCCTGTCCTCTCCTCTCAGATATACCCTTCTCCACAACCTCACCTCCTACCTTTGCAGAAAACAGAGGAGTAAAATTCACACTGTTGTGCAATTTTCCTGTATCTCATGATTAAAATTTCAAAAAATTAAAACAAAAATGGTGCACATGTAATTCCTGAATCTCAGTTTTCTCATTTGAACACTGGAGATTTTTACAACTGCTCAGTACCTTAAAGGCTGTTGTGGTGATCAGGATCACCTAACAATGTAAAGCCTCAGATAAATGTAAATCGCTATTGATGTGTAAAAGTGGTGATGAGCACAGGTGCTAGTTCACATTAAGGTAGAATAGGAAAAATGGTTTACTATCCTGGCCACTCTAAATATTTTCATTATATTAATACGGCTTTCAGTAAAATCTTAGTTTAAGAGAACTGTCATTTTTGTTGAGCTGCTCAGCTTTAGTTTTGAATTTAATTCATTCAGACGAGAAAACTACAGCAGTGATCAAAGGCATAATTATAACATATTTATAGCCTATTATTATTGTAACATTCTGAAGTAAAGGGCAAAAATTCCACCCAGTGAACTTGTTCTTCCTGTTACTGACACAAGATTGAGACATTTAAATGCTAAGACATGGATCCCTGAGGCAGAACATAAAATATTTATAATGAAGGGAGTATGGACCAATAAATTTCAGTTATGAATGTTTTTAGCTAGGAGAAATAATAAATAACCTTCCACAGGCAATATTTCAGTATGCATTATTATACCTCATCACATCAGATTTTCAGGAAACAATAATGATTGCATAGTAGGACACTAAATTACTCTCATATTTAATGAACTATTAAACTGTTAAGCTTTGATTAAGATATAAGAGCCTCCCTAATTTGACTGTGAGATGTGGTTTGCTTGGAAAAATATAGTTTATGATAGTACCAATAAAGATTGTAACGTATATAATTTCTATTGAAAAAAAGAATAATTTCAGATATAGGTAAGCTTTGAAAAAGAAATATCAAACTGTTAGGTTTGGGGAAAGAGGAAAAAGTAGCATTTAAAAATAGGGAGGTAGATTATTTACTCTTATCTCTAGTACATTGTAACAGTTTTAAAAATTGGTAGGGAAAATGACTTAAATTTATCTGATTATGCATAGGTATTGCTAGGAGATATTATGATACCTGAGAAATAATGCAGGATTGGGTATCAAAAGATTTAAGTCAAAGTTCTCACTTTGTAGCTCACTAACTCTGACTCTCCTCTGACTCTCTTGTTTCTTTGTTTGTGAAGCAATAATAGGAAGACGTAATTGTCATGGTTCTTGTTACGGGTCTTAGCCTGAGCTCTCCAGGAAGCAGAGCCTCAGTGCAAGTTTTTTTGGAATTTGTGATCTTGGGAACTGGAAGTACTGAGGAATAGGAGGAAGTAGAGTCAACACAAAGATGAGTTGCCAGTAGGCCATTGCTATAAGTGCTGCTTGCTTGATCACCAAGTCCTGTTTGAAAGCCTTCACGTGAAATGTGAATCAGGAACATCTTCCTAGAGGAAGAATGAGAAAAGAATTAATTAATCAGTTTCCTTCATCCGTTAGTCCCCCATGGGGTGTGTTATAGACTCAATTGTGTTCCTCTCAAATTTATATGTCGAAACCCTAAGCCCCAGTGCCTGTGAAAATGACTATATGTGGAGATTGGGCCTTTAAAAGTGATTTAAGTCAAAGTGAGACTCTTAGAGTGGGCTCTAATCTGGTCTGACTGGCATGCTTACAAGAAGAGGAAGATTGGACAGAGATACGCCAGTCTGTGCACACCTTGATCTCAGACTTCTAGCCTCCAGAACTTTGAGAAAATACATTTCCATTATTTGAGCGACCCAGTCTGTGGTATTTTACTATGGTGGCTCCAGGAATCTAATACCTGGTGTTAACTCCCCCATATTCTGGATTGTACATATGTGAGTTGATGGTAGGTTCCTTCCCTGTCCCCAACATGAGGTTTCAACACAGTGGGAAGCAAGAGATGGGGTTCTGAGGCAAAGTGCTGTCTAGATACACCTGTGGGGCACTGACCAGATCTTTCACAAACCAAGTGGCCAATTTGGTGTCTGGATAGGTGAGATGAAGAGAAACCCAAGGAGGTGCACAGAAGATATTAATACACTATGCAAAAGCACTTTAAAGCTATAGGGTTGTTATTAATAATACTCAAGGATAAAACTGCTTATTGCTGCTTCCTGGATTTATGTAGGATTCATTAAGAATATGTATGGTTTATGACCTCATAATTATATTACTAAATTTTGTTTTAAATCATGTTTATGCAGAACTCTTGTGAGACCAAGGGGAAATAGCCACATGTTCCCTCCAGAGAGCAAGCAAAATTTAGAGTCTTTAAAAATGAGTAAACAGGTATACACTTGAAAAGATAAAGCACTAAATAAAATTTGGCATGGCTTTCATTGCTTTTGTGTATGTGCCTGCTGCCCCTGAAGTCCTTAGCACCAGCATTTAGTCTTCAGATTCCATGTACTGTGGTCTATTGCAAAGAATCCTGAATCGGACACTCTAGAGAGATGAGTGATTTTCTTGGTCACACGAGGCGTGCGTATGGTTATAAGTTTGGTTATGTGAGACCACAAAAGCTTTCTGTTATATTTGTGGAGATGTCGGGAAATATCTCCATATTTCAGGGGTAGTTAAAGGGTTTGTGGATTGGTGAAGTGAGAAGGAGTCAGAGGAAATGTGGTTTCTGTGGGTGAAGAAATGGAGTCAGGAGTCCTGAGTGCTCTGACATGTTCATGTGTGGAGGGGGACAGGAACATGCTCATGAGGAAACCAGCAATTGAAAACTCACCAGTTTTGAATTTTCCATTTCAACAAATGTGACCCCTGATGTGCTTCATGTATGCATTCTGCTCTAAGAAGAAAACAGGTTGGAATTCTCCGTCAAAGATAGCATTGAATAGGAAATCAAACTGGTTTTTATAACAAATATTACCAAAATGTTGCTTGCTGAGGAGCTTATAAATGTTGGTAAGATGAAATGTGAACATTAAAATTGTAGGCTTTGCATAAGTCATCATTTAATAAGTACCTTATTTACCTAATGACTACCTTATTTACCTAATAGCTGAGAAGGAGAAAATAGGAGACAGATGCATTTGCTCACCCACTGTTTAGCTTTGTGCTCATCTCTGGCTGAATGCCATTTCCAGGTGTTTGGTGTTGAGCCAGATACTAAAATTAGACATTTGGTACAGCCCTGTTGAGACACAGGGGTGATGTACAAAAGCTTGTTCAATCCTTGGCCCTTGACACTGCTATTAGAGCCTCTCTTTCCAGGGCTGTCAAACTCACCTCCCACTTTAAAGGAAAGTGAAATAAATAAGATAGAAATGTGAACAGAAAAATCTATCAGACCCCAGATGTTAAAGCAAGGTCTCCTTCAAACTGCACTTGTTTACTTAAAAATTTTAATTTCTTTTTATTTCTTTGGAAACACATGGAATTTGAGTGATGCTTTCATCCTTTTTAGGGTTTGGTCCAAATCTTGTTCTAAAAGTGCCTGTAGATACGTAACATTGTAAAGATAAAATCTTAATAAGCAAACCCAAAATTTCAGACATCAAAACAAAAAGGAGTATGCCTGTATGTGAATTCATCAGATTATGGAATCTAATCACCAGTCGTGCAGATCCAGAAACTAGTTTGTTAGTACCAGAATGTTGTCTGATACAAGTTATAATGAATTGTAATTAATTGATTGTTTACATTGACAGGTCTGCTTGATTTGCTAACCCACATATTCTAGGATAAAATGATTTTAGCAAGTGCTTATCATCTGGATAGGTATACCTTATTGCTTTGAATATTTGTGCTATGTTTTGGGGGGAAATAAACATCAAGGGATTTTTGGATAAATGTGAAGAAAGTATCAATGGTTCAAAAGTAAAGGGTCAGAGGGTACCTGATGATGGTTGACCAGTCCTTCATTTTTGCTGTTAGGAAGTAGAGATTATAGACCTCTGTCAAGCATGTAAGTGAGACCTTCCTGACCGGCATCTCTCCACCACTACAGAGACTTCAGGGTCAGACCTGACATGGATTTTCTATGCTAACTCTCTACCAAAATGTTGTGAGGGCTCAGCAATAGCTGTCCGGTGGCTAGAAAGGGTCAGAGAGCCGTTTGTCTTGGTGCTGCTAACTTTCCTTACATCCAAGTCTAAGGGTGGACACTGCCTGCTCACTTTCCCCTATTGCCAAAGTTTAAGAAATACCTGGTTTCCATGGTTGAGGGGAGGAAAGGTAGAGGAGGATTTACATGTTTAATATTTTGATCTCTGAACTGCAGTGAATGGAACTCTGCTTTAAAATTCCAAATATCAGCTGTGCTTACTTCGCTTCCACACATATTAGGAAGGAAAGTTGAAACTAGAAAAAGGGCTGAGAGAAGACATAAATCTTTTCCGTGCCTCAGGCCCAAATCGGAACCAAAGTACTCCCTTTCCCAGGCTCGAGATATCTGGAAAGCAGGAATTAGCAATCCTGAAGGTTTTCCCAAGAGCAAGAATTTCAAGCAAAGAGAGATGGCTAGCCTTGGGGATGTTTCTTCTCAGACCTGGTGAGGCCTGATAAAATGCCCCAGCCCAACATACCCACAGAATACAGAATCCCTGTCCCCACATTTATCTCTCAGGCTCCATATGGTAAATTTTAACTGTCTTGATTCCCATTTATCTCTTACAGTCTCACTTTCCCGTCTCTCCACACAATCAACTTTCTCCAGCTTTCTTAAAATAATCAGTTGATTCTAGTTAAGCCTCTTCTTTTGGTGTATGGCATGAGCAACATTGGATCTTTTATCATTATTAGGGAATCCAATAAAGTTCATTGTTACACAGTATGTTGATCACATTTTCAACTCAGATGTTTTTTTTCAACCTCCAGACATATTTTCAAGTGAAGCATTTTGAAATTTAAAACAATGAGTTCAGGTGTTAATCTGAAAGAAAAACAAAAAGAAAGAAGCAAAAGACAACAACAACAACAACAACAAACAACAACCCACAGTAAGTAGAGTACTTTCCCTGTATTTCCAGACTTTTTGGACATTTGGGTGTATATTCATTGTATTTTTCCAGATTAAAATTGCTTGAAATTTAGAGGTATTACAAAATATTTATTTTGAAATATTTTGAACATTTTTAAAAATGTAACTAACATACAATTTAAAAATTAGTTTACTGGTTTTTCAACTTTTCAGGTACTTGTGATTCTTTCAGACAAACACTCAGGCTCATACTGCTTCATACTCCTTATAGTTTTAAACAGAACAAGTCCTAATGGTATTTACTGTCACTTAATACTGGCTACTGACTGATTTATTATGAAGGCTTTGTCTTCTTTGTTTTTTTCATGTCAATCTGATTTTTTTAAAGGAATTTTGGAGTTCCATTTCCAGCATAAATAATGAATGCTCACAAAGAATCCCAAATGTTTTGCCCTTGACTTTGTATAGTCTGTGCCAGAACAATTATTGCAACACCTAAAGCAACAGGAACTATTCAATCGAGGTTTGAACCCTAGAAACAAATCCATTGTGCCTCACTTAGCAAAGCTGTTGTCAGCCTCTGTGCAGCTCATGTTTACAATAAGTGAGGAATAGTAATGCTATAAATTAAGAATTTAAACAAAGTCAGAATATAACCAGTGTTAGTCAAAATGTCTTCTGGGTACTGAGAAAGCCTTATGACAGGAGAAATAATAAGAGTAGGGGAACAGATAGTGTGTGGAGTTGGGAACTCAGCTGAATTCATGCTTTCAGCTTCTTTCAAAGGTGATATTAACACTTAACCAGTGTCTGCCTAGGTCTCCAGGCCTCTAGGGCAAGCCCTGGAGCTTCGGTGATTTGTAAAAGGCCAAGTGTGGTTGAAAGTAATGGTAGTCCCTGTCTGGTAATCATGGTCAGACAGTCTCCAGAAGCTGGTGAGGTGCTTCTGTTTGAAATATCAGAAATTTCTGAGTGTTCTCGGACCAGTGATGCTTACCTCCTGAAACCTGAATCCAGGGTCTGACAAGTCCCAACATACCGTAGCTCCTGATACTTGCAAAGTCTGTACTCAGTCTAACCTATTGATTCCCTGAACTTGTTGCCTGAGGCAGAGAAGGAGCTAATTAAAAGAAAATGGAGCTTTGAAAATCTGAGAATCTCTCTGAGATGCTGCCACTAACCTCCGGAATTTGAATCACTGCCCAGCACAGGAGCTAACAACAAATCAGATTCTCCATGTTGCTGAACTGGGAGTGAGTTGCTTTAAAATGGGGAAAAAAAAAAACATAAACCTCACTGCTCCCATATAAATTTTTCCCTAAGATATTTAACAAAAGAAATAATAAAATGAATCAGTATTTATGTATGTATGTATGTATGTATTATTAAATATTAGTTACTTTTTAAATAACTCTGGGCATTAAGGACAATTTCTTCCATTTTTATAAGTAGGAAAAATGAGACAGAGAGAAGTTAGGTAATTTTTCTTACGTAATTGGAGTCAGCCAGAAAGACAGTTGGATGAGATTACAACTCAGAGTTGCTGACATTCAAATACATGTGAAAACCACTAGACCACATCGTTATCTTTCTTTTTTGAGTCGACTATAACAAAACAGCACTTAAATGCTTACAAAATCCTTGCCTGTATTGTTCTGAGGCAGTTTCTAGGTAGAAGAAACAAATCACAAAATTGTTGCTAAATACTAGTCATGATGGTTCACCCCTTCCTCTTCAAACACACCATAAACTTTGGAAGGTGGGAAAAGATTTAAAGTACTATCAAAGCCCTAGTATTTCTCTGGTTACACTTATGGCCACATTTAGATTGTATCACTTCCAAAAAAGCTTTAAAGGCGTTTTGCCAGGTTGGCTCCTTCTTCCCAGGCAAGGGTCAAAAAGATAGGAATAGACCACAAGGCTATCATTAGATGAAAACAATGGACTGGGAATCATCGTTGTCCAAAATTCCTAAACCTACTTCCTGTGTCAGATAGCTTACTAGTAACCCACGAATGTTCATCCTTCCACATTCTGAATAAAATTATATGTAAATAAAATGGCTTCCAATTTTATTTCCAAATTTTATTTATTTATTTATTTCCAATTTTATTTATTTATTCCCAAATATGAGTTTACTCCAGAATAGCCATATTGGGTCTTTTCAGATGACCAAGAATAATTCACACTCAAAAGTCAAAACTCTAAACCAGGGTACAATCTTAGCAGCATGAATTAAGACACTAAAAGTTGAGAAGCGTGAATCAATCTAAGTTCAGACTCTTGTAGTCTTACTTTGTCCATATGTCTCTATACAAACCAGTCCAAAATTTAGTGGCTTTGTTAAAACTGATGTATTATTTCTCATGGTTCTATCAGTAGGCAAGGTGGTTCCTGTGCTACTTTGCCTTGGGTCATTCAGGTGGTTACATTCTGTTAAAGGTTCAGGTGGAGTGTCAAAGATGGCAGGCAGGTGGTGGTAGCTGTCAGCTGGGTCACTTCAAGTCTCCATGTGACCTCTATTTCTTCAGTAGACTAGATTGGCTTCCTTACCTGGAAGTTTCAGGGCAGTATTCCAAGAGGGCAAAGGCAGAAGCTGCAAGGCCTCTTGAGGTCTAGACACCTAAATTCACATATCACTTCAGGCATACTCTATCAAAGCAAGTAACAAGGACAGCCCATATTCAAAGCAGTTGAAAAATAAGCTCAACTTCTGCATGGGAGAAACAGTAAAGTCCTATAACAAAGAAACATGAGTATTGGCATGGGAAGAATTTGAGGCTATTAATCATCTATCACATAAGATATATAAGGAAAATGAGAAAATAAAGGAAAGAGTTCTGTCCTCTACATGAAGACAGAGATTATGGAGAAGGGAATCACAATTTAGCCCAGTATAATAGACACATCAGATAACTAACTCAAAAATAGGGCACGTTCTTGGCGTGTCTGGACAGTCAGCTAAGCATCTGACTCAGTTTTGGCTCAGGTCACGATCTCCCAGTTTGTGAGTTTGAGCCCCACATTGGGCTCTGCACTGAGAGTGTGAAGCCTGCTTGGGATTCTGTCTCTCTCTCTCTCTTTGCTCCTTCCCCACTCATGCTTTCTCTTTGTCTCTCAACAATAAATAAAGATTTTTTTAAAAAATAGGATGAATTCTTGATTTTTGAGATTTTGAGGGGAGATAGATCTAGTGTAAACACTGTCCTCATAGCATAGATACTGCCCCCTAAATCCTGGGAGTCTTGGAGTTCTTACTCAGATACCAAAATTTCACCACATACTCTGTTTTTAAGACACGCACACACAGTCACACACACACAACATTGAACTGTGGATTGCCATCTGAGGCAGGCCGATCCTCCCATACTTTCAATACCTGTTTCTCTGGAATGATTAATGTAATACAAGAAATAATGGATAATTAGGACAATGAGCTGGCAAGAAGCTGACAAATGTGCCCCAGATCGTGTGGCTCACCAGGACAAACATTCCTGGTACAAAGACTAAAGTTTGAGAATTTGTCTACTACTTAATTTGGAATTCTCAAAACAATCTATGAGCTACGACTTCCATTGCCCTTTTATTTTTATATGGCATAAGGAGTGAAGGATTTGAGAAAAGGTTGAGGTGAAAAGGTTTACTCAAGGTTATAAACTCAAAAGATTAGAACTATGAAAAAATTACTTGTAGACTCACTGAACTAATGTTCTAAAAAAATTTCATACAGTATTTAATAACTTAATATTAAGGACATTTCTGTCAATTATAATTATTTTATCCTTTGTTTACTTGACTCTGAAGAGTTTCCTTCCTTCCTTCCTCCCTCCCTCCCTCCCTCCCTCCCTCCTTTCCTTTCTTTCTTTCTCTCTTGAAAAGAAAGAAAGTAACTGAAAAGTTTACCTGGCAAAGAGAGTTTTAGAGTTTTCTTGTGTAATTGATCTGGGAAGTTAAACTAGTTGGTTTGCTTTTTTAGAAGGGCAAGTCCCACAAACTCAGTTTTTAATATACACACAAATGACAAGAATGTCACAATGGAGATACTGTAAGACAAGAAATGAGCTATTATATGGATTTGGTCTAGGGTTAAACCACCGTATAACTAATACCACTTAAGAATTCCAAAAGAAAACTCCAAATAGTGTTTTCTAAGACCAAATTTTAATTAGTACACAACAGAGGAGAAAAGAATATGGTGACAAGTTTTTTAAAATGTACAATTAACTTAATAAAGTTGTCCTTTTAGAGCTACAACTTGTCTCCATGAATTTAGGAGAGAACAATTCTGTGCTAATTGAGGTTTTAATTTTCTACACGGTTTGCATTTAAAGAATGGTCAAGGAAAATGTAGTAAGACCTACGAATTTTTTTAGAAACTTCATTGTTGAGTTCCAGTTCTTATACTAATGTCATTAGAGAACTTTCAATGTGACCATTATGCTCAAATGATTCAATTCAATCTCTGTATCAATTTCTTTTTCTAAGTGTTGGGTTTATATAATGCAAAATACTGCTAGATGGAACAAAAATTAAACAAGGAATACAATCGCATGTAATGGTTTTGTCAGGGAAACATAGAAGTTTGTTTCTACATATAGTTCCTGTGTGGCCAGGGTTAGATAGTTATCCTGGGGAGTGAGCCAGGGGGTGCTAGATAATATGGAGAATTGGGGGAAAAATAGTGCTGTTTCCTGATCAAACCTCAGAGGTAGGCCTTAGTGAATTATTTTTTAACTTTTCTTTTGGGGGCATGCAGATTCTTGCAAAGTAAAAGAATTTAGATATTTCTTACGCTTTTTCATGTTTTTCAAGATTCCTTTTCTCTAGGATCCCCCTACCTATGCATGTAGTAGACTGACTAGCACTATTATGATCCTCTTATATGTATTTTCTAGACCGTGAAACCCAAGAAGTGTCTTAACTAAGTAGAGAGAAAATGGGTGCTTTTATTCTAGTTCGTATGGTCATAGCCAGACTTTAGTAGTATCATTTTTAGCTGAATAGTTATGGCTGTCATCTAGTTGGAAGAGATACTTAAGAAAGAGTTTATGATAATGTTCTCTTTTGCCTCCTTGGATCAATATTTAGTTTTCTACCTCTTAAAGGGGAAAGAAAGTTTTAAAATATAAGGGATTTGAGGTTCCTAAAAAAGACATTGTGTACAAATTAGCATGTGCTATCATAATGTGGTACTGGGGAAGTCATAGAATATTTTAGTATTAAAAAATAATCTCTACTGCATTCCAGAATAGACAGCTGCAGCTTGATTGGATGGTTTAATTTCTAGTGGTGTAACATTTACTATTGCAAGACAGTTAATTCCACTGTTGGATAAATTGTTGGAAAGTCATTTTTAGATTGAATAAAAATTTGCTTTCTAACACTTGCACTCATTGTGAGGCTGCTCTGGACTAATGGATTTATTATTTATTTATTTATTTATTTATTTTCAATGTTTATTTATTTTGAGAGAGATCTAGAGAGGGCATGAGTAGGTGAGGGGCATAGGGAGAGGGAACTAGAGAATCTCAAACAGGCTCCACATTGTCAGCGCAGAGCCTGATATGGGGCTCAATCCCACAAACTGCGAGATCATGACCTAAACTGAAATTAAGAGTTGATGCTTAACAGACTGAACCACCCAGCTGCTCTTGACTTTGTAGATTTAATAAAAATAATAATTTTTACTATAGGAAACATCTACATAGCACGTATTATTTTAAGTGTTTCACATATGATCTTTCACATTTAATCCTCACAACAACCTTGGGAAGTAGGTACTTTCATTATCCCCATTTTACAGATGTGGAAACTGAGGCACTGAATTGCCCAAGGTCATACCACTGTTAAGAGGCTGAGTTGGTATTTGAACCCAGGCAGCTAGATTCCAAGCCTTTTGCTATCAACAAGTACAGATATGCATCAGACTGTTAACAACCACCGACAGCAGTATTTAGTATTTAGGAATTGATAGAAGGAACTGTACATCAGCAGTTGTTGCAACCAACAAGCCTTTTTTTTTTTCTTTTTAGCATTCCCAGCATCTAACTGCAAACTCAGAAAGCCATTGTGATAAATTTAGTTTGTAAGTGGCTTCATTCAACAAATATTTATTGAGTGACTACTATATACTGGCATTGTGCTATACATTTGAGATTTGTTGAGAACAAAGACATCATCCCTGTCTTCTTAACAATTACAGTTAATTGGAAAATAAAGACACAATAACAAGTCTGGTAACTATGGTAAGGGATATATGAAAAGCCATGAGAGCATACATTTCTTAAATCTAATTTGTTCTGGGATTACAGTAACCCTTCTAAGGGCATACCCATTATGCTAAAACTAGAAAGACATATAAAGCTTAGCTAGAAGAACCTGGGAGGTAGAGGTTCATAGGGTGGGGACAGTGTACTGGAAGAGGAAACAAAACAGGGAATATCTTAGTACCTGAAATAAAGTTCATATTATCTTTGGTTGGATTCTTCAGTAGCAGATCCTGAGGCATGAGTTTGAGTGAAAGTAGCTTATTTGGAACATGATCAGAGAAAAGTAAACAAGAAAGATTGGGAAGGTAGGAAACCCAGTACAGAATGCATTCATGACCAGGCTACTTCTTTGAACATTGGGGCTTACTCTCACTGTGGAACTCTGGAAAACTGCATAGAATATGCCTGAGAATTGTGATATCTGAAAGGTGAGGAAGGCAAGGTATTTATTTATCAATTCTATCTGCAGTTGATTGAAGGCTGTTCTTAGGGATGTTAACTCCCCAGAATTTCTATGTTGGCTAGCACGTAGGTCAAATAAGCTCTTATAGCCAGAGAAAGCTCTCATGCAGAGTCACAGGCATTTGAAATAAAATGTGTTTAGGTACAGCGTCCCATACTGAGTCCTCTCTGCTCTCAATGGACCTCAAGGTTTTTGGTCACAATTCAAACAAACAAACAAACAAACTTATAATGGGAGAGATATGGGGACAACTATAGTCTTTGTTGCTGCAGTTAATCCCAAGGCAAAATTTGAAATATATAATTTGTGTCTTCTACCAGTTATTCTAGATTCCTCTCACCTTGGTCAACACTCACTCTTCCAAATTGCTTGTCTGGTGGGTTTACCCAGGACTTCTTCCCTTCATCTCCAAGTAGTCTGAGCATTTTGTTCTCTTTCCACATGAAGTTGACAATTAGGTGTGCTATTCAGTTTGCCTTTACCGTGGTCTTTCAAGGCCATCTTGACTTGGGCTGTGTGTTTTAGCAGTAAATTTGTGGCCCACCTCAATATATTGAGGTAGCCTATCACATCTTCAGAATTTCCCTATTGGATTGTATATGTGAACTGAAGGAGAAGGGTAGGTATGAGCTACTTTTTTCATGTTAACTTGTACCATGTGGGCCTTTTAGAACCCAATTCTCACTTTCATATTACCATGTAAATGTGTAGGAGCAGTCGTTCCAAATATAGCGTTTGCTATATCTAACATATAGAAGTAGAAGGGGAAACATGTGGGAACTTATCCTTTCACTTTGAGTAGATATCCAAGAATACCTCCAGATAATGACCTCTAAAAACCTCACCAATATGGCAAGATCTTGAGTCATTTTAGAGTTTGTCTGTCATCCTCTGGTGAACAGATATCTTATCAGTGGCACATATTTATGTCATTTCCTGCTTTTCAGATCCATTAAAATAATAGGTTAGTGTCGTGTTTGTGAAAATGTCATTATCAAGGCTATATTATGATAGAGAGAAAGAGGGTTAACTTAGGCTTGAAGCAAGACTATAAATGTATATTGTTGTCCACTCCAGGTGAAAGCAAACTTCTCTTGATGAGAGAGTTCTTTTTTGATGAGATTGGAAATAATGTAATCTCTAGATGAATAGCCTTCTACAAGTTCCAAAGCCATTTTGATCTGTTCTAGTTAAGATACCACATCTGGAAAAGCACCTGCAGTTAGGTCTCTGTGTAGAAAACCCACCCTATTCCTGAGTTTTTCTTTTATTCTCACATGACTACTATATTCACCATACTGTTGACATCAGATGTGTGGAGGTTTTCCCATACCAAGCAATTCTATGACACCAGCTGGGGATCCTACATTTTAACTCAATTCTGATACTGATGTATTTACATCTGATACATCTTGTGTAGCAAATTCATCTTTGCATGTGAACATTCTATGACACTGCACCCCTTCTTAATACTTTATCAAGGCTATTTCTACATCTTTACTTCATGTGCTATATGCCATTGTTGTTTGTAAGCTACAAATCAACATTTCAGTATAATATTAATACCATCTCTAGACATCCTTATCACGATATTAAACTAGAGACACAGAATAGGTTTCCTAAATCAATAACTCTCCACTATATTCCTGTGGCTTATATTCCTGCTCCCAGTTCCCATCTCTTATTCCCATTATTTATCCAAAGGTATCTTCTCCTAGTAGGAACATTAGTTAGATCCTCCCATTCTTTTGGTGAATACTTGCTTTCCTCCCATGGTGGGAACAGTACTTCCCCACTAAAATGATTCTGACGTATGATTCTCATTGCTGGTCTAGACGCAATGAGGTGAGGCATGTATAGATCTTAAGCAGGGTGAGCATTCTCATGCCAGTCATTTGCCTTGGGACAGAGGAGGATTTTTCTTGGACTACAGGTATGGGGAACCTGCTCTCTTGTAGGAAGTAGAGGGAACCACTTTTGCCTGTCCAGAGAAATCTAGAAATTGAAAATTGTCAAGCGTATTTACTCAGATGTCTCCATTCTGAATCTTAGGATCTTATTTCTTCCCTGAAGAAATCAGCATAGGTGACTTTTGGAGGCTTTGAATTTAGCCACTTGTGTAACCCTTTCATTTACCACCACAATCCAAGTTTGGGCTGACTTAAAGCAGTATCTGAGAAATGGACAATAAAGTATTTTTAAATTCTGCCATGAAGGCATTCTTCTGGCTTTTTCCCTGATCCCTGTTGATAGTTGATTGACCTGAGAGTGTCATTTTCTCCTTCAGAACTTCTATAGCTATTAACACTAGCCAAACTATTTCACAGTCTTTAAGAGCAGTATTTTTAATTCCCACCTTTACCTGATCCCAATTCACCACCAATGACATCTAAGAATTTCTTGTAATAGTGATGCCACAGCATATTAGGGCTTGTCACCAGCAATGGGGTTCTTGTTGCCATCTCACTGGTGAATGATCCAAATACAAAATTCAGTCCCCAAAGTTTGCTTTTTAGGACTTTTTCTGGTACTACTTATCTGAAGTTGGGTTCCCTCAAAAGCAGTCCTTGATATAAAGGATTTGAGTCCAAATAGTTTATTTATAAGAGGTTGTTTGAAAAAGCTTTTGTAGATAAGGAGGAAGAGACACTGAGAAGGTATCAAAGGCAATACAGGGTACATTAATGACCAGATTACCTTGGAAAATCACTAGGGCCTATTTCCACTGGGGACCTCTGAAAGGACATATACAGCATTCTTCAAAATTGTTCTACTTAATTCCCATCATAGTTGGTTGAGAGCTGCTCCTGAGTATGCTAATGCCCCAGCACATCTGGCCTGCCCTGAATATTAGCCAAGCATGCTCTTGTGACTGGAGAAAGTAATCAAACAGTCATAGGTACCTTACAATATGATGTTAGGACATACAGAAATGGTGAATGCTTACCAGACATGCAAGGGGAACCAATGTCTTCTGCAAGCATCAAGTACCAGTAGGAACATGGGGAAAGATGAGACAAACTAAGTAGACATTAATGATTATACTAAAGGCAATGACAAGCTATAAAAGTATGGCTATATTTTTAAAAATATTTCTTTTATGTTCCTCTTTCAGGATTCAGGCATATTCTAAGATAATAGAAAGAGACACATATTGTGTTGTTTTAACATAATGAAAGTTGGTAAAACTCTACTGCAATGTGAAAATTCTGATTATCTTTCACATCCCGCTCAAGGAGACCTTACCACCGAGGAGAGCTGACTACTGTGAGGTTTTATTTCCCTGAATCTCATTTCTATCCCCATCTAGTAGGAAAATCAACAGAAGTGACTGACAACTTGCACAAGAAGAGGTATGACCTTGAGAATGAGGAGAAAATGGCATAAAAAATACTTGTTAGGGAGCAAAAGTATATGAAGTTCAAAAGGGCTAAAATATTTGAGGCTGGCCAGGAGGATGCTGGGTAGGGTGGTCGAAAGGGTGGAAGGACTAATTTTGGATAACTACACCTCCCTTAGAGACCCCGTAATTCTTTTGAGTAACTATAGCTTTAGCCTCAAGTAAAGAATAGTTTTGTGCAGTTATCCAGATCCTTTTTGTATGTTTGAGGCAGAAAAATAAAGCATTTAAAAGCAGGTTTTCCCCCTACCCCTACTTTAGTTCACAAGAGGGAAGAAGTGCTAAGGTCACCAAGGGATTTTAATAGAGGGTATAAACAGATTTGCATTTTTGGAAAATGACTCGTGCTGCCATGCCATGTAAAACTGTGTTAAAACAAAGAAAGACTAGAGAAAGGGAAACCCATCAGAAGTCTGTTGCTGTATCAGACAAAGATGTACAATGGTTTGATTTAAGATAGTGTCATGAGGATGAAAGGAAGGGAAAAGATTTGAGGTATATTTAAGAGATGGTGATTCAATGATTGATTTAATTTGGAGAATAACAAAATAGAAGGAAATAATAACTCCTTTGGCAATTGGGTAGATAGTTGTACCTTCTTCTGAGATATGGTATCATAGAGAAAGAGAAGAAGATTTTAAAATAGATGCATATAGTGAGTTCAGTTTTTAATTCAAGGTGTTTAGAAGACATTCAAATGAAGATTCCAGTAGGAGTTACTTACACATCTGGAGCTCAAAGCATGAGTCTGGTTGGAAGAGTTTTGGCAGGAAATGTAAAATAGGAAGAACTTAGAGCTATGTGAGAGGACAAGGTTGTCCAGAGGGAGGATATATAGAGTGAGATAAGTAGTGGAGATAATTAGGAGGTTATTAAGGATTAGGTCAAGAAATGAAGAGCCAAGGTTTGGATATGTTGTTTATGTAAGTATTGATTACACCCATAATTACTCCCCTTGTCATGGGAGATGTAAAAATTGTCAGTGAATGGGGGAAAGCATCAGAAAATTTGTAGATAAAGCCACAATGGGGAATAAAGGTTCATATAGAAGAATGACACAGACATCAAAGGAACAGGTACTTTGTATAATGATGCAACATTTACACCCCAGAAGTGGTAGTGAGGAGCAAGGATGACATGAACCTTATGCAGACCCCATAGGATATATTGGGTAAGAAAAAGACCAGCATGATTTCATGTGCTTGATTGTATAGCTTCAAGTGAGAGCCATATTTTAGCTCAGGTGAGGAGCTATATAGAGAATTTTGTAAAGAATTTTGATTTTGCAGAGTCTTTTAATTGTGGAAAGGGAGATTCAGATATCAGCATTAAAGGGCTAATAAAGTGGTAATTTGACAAAGAGAGAGAGGCTGAGAGGAGAGTCCATACTGTAGTGGCAGCTGGGTGAACCAGAAACTGGCAAAAGTAAGGACTGGTAAGCAGAGTATCCCCTTTAATCCAAGAGTGATATCTCAGCAGAAATATCTATGATGGAACTGCAGGAAGATTGATGGTCATCTCTGTGTGGAGTGATGCACCAGAAGTGTGGGCTGGAGCACTGTAAGGGCTGAGGAGTGTGGGAATATTATATTGAGGAGAAGGCTTTTCCTTTCTGCATCATGATCAGATTTGCATTTTATAAAGATCACTCTGACAGGTACAGATCATGGATTCTGGAGGACCAGCCTGGCTCCAGGAAGACCATTTGAAAGACTACTGTAAAAGTAAAAAATGATGGGTCCTTGAACTAAGGCAGCATCAGAGGGATCTGAACCCACGAGAGATATGTAGGTAAAAGAATCCGTAGAACTAGGTGATTGATTAGATGCAGAGGATGAAGAAGAGTGATGACAAGGCAAGAGTGTAGGATGGCTTTCTATTTCTGATTTGTTAACCAGGTAGAGGGTGGCATCAATTTCTAGGTTAGAGAATGAAGCAAGAGAACAGATTTTGCAAAGTAGATGGATGGAAGAAAAGTTTTCTTTTAAAAATGATTATTTTGAGGGGCACCTGGGTGGTTCAGTTGGTTAAGCCTCCAACTTCGGCTCAGGTCATGATCTCATGGTTCATGGGTTCGAGCCCCGCATCGGGCTCTGTGCTGACAGCTCGGAGCCTGGAGCCTGCTTCGGATTCTATGTGTCCCTCTCTCTGCTCCTCCCCTGCTTGCAGTCTGTCCCTGTCTCTCAAAAATGAATAAATGTTTAAAAAATTTTTAAAAAAAAGATTATTTTGAGATGTCTTTGGGATATCCCCAATGGCAGTTTCAGTAGACAGTTGGGTCAGGAGACCTAGTGATATGAATAGAGGCCTGAGCTGAATTTAATGGATGTGAGAGTCATTAGAATATATGTGTCTAATTAAACAAGGATATGGGGAGAATACTGGGAACTACTAAATAGATGATAAGAGTGATTGATGATGGAGCCCTGGGTCACACCACCATTTAGGATGCAAATAGAGAAAGCTATGAAGGCTGAGAAAAGATCAATCAAGAGGTAGAAGGAAAATTGGGAAGACTAATGCCATGAAGTGAAAGACGAAGTGGAAGACAGATTCAAGAAGAAAGAATTCTGGAGATTCTTAAATGCTGCAAAACAAAACAAATCAAAACAAAACAAAAAAACAAAACAAAACAGAAAATGGAGATAGGAAATTACCCATTGGATTTGATAACAGGAAGGCCAGTTATGACCTGAACCAGAGCGATTTTGGTTTGGGAAGGACTGCAGCACAATTGAAAATGCATGGATTAAAAAGTTACTGGGGACCACATACTCAAAAATCAATTCTAGGTAGATAAAGGATTTAAATGTGAAATATTTGAAACTTTAAAAAATATATACAGGAGACCATCTTATGCCTTCTGAGTAAGGACAGACTTCTTAAGCAATAAAAAGTGCTAACATAAGAGAAAAGACTGATAAATTTAACTACATTGGATCTAAGAGGTGCTATTCATCAAAGGTAAATAAAGTAAAAAGACAAGCAGTAAACTGAAGACAAAATTTGCAAGACAATTAACTATTAGTTTCTAAAAAATATATATATTTTTTTCTTCTAAAATCCTTATAAATCAATAAGAAAAACAAGCAACCTAATTGAAAAATAGACAAATAATATGAACAGAAATGAAACAAAATGAGGAATAAGTGGAAAAAAAGGTGCTTAATCTCTTTAATAGCCAGGAATATGCAACTTAAGAGAATAATCAGATATAATTTTATACCAATTAGTCTGACAAAAATCAAGAAATCTGACTATATCAAGTATTGGAAAGGATAGAGAAGAGTGTGAAAATTTATGTACTGCCAGTAGGATATTAAATTGGTTAAATAACTTCAGAAAGCAGTTTGACATTTCCTTGGAAAGTTGAGCATTTGCATTCCCTAAAACCAAATGATTGTAGTCCTATAGGTATACTCTAGTAATATCTCCAAACTGGTTATCTCCTTTATTATAATCAACAGTATGTAACAAATTTTCAATGAATAGCTGCATAGTCAATTAATGTAGACTATTCCTTTTGAATCCTTGGCTGTGAAGGGAAACAGAGTGCTAACCTGTGGTTTCTATATGATTCACTGGTCTATTCCTCCTCAAATGTGGCCCCCAGAAATGGTCCATGGCCTTCTTGTTCCTGGTTTGTTTTGCCTCTTATATAATGTCCACTGTCAATGCTGTCAGTGATTACCTTAGCTTTCGGAGTAGCCTCTTAGCATTTTTGTGTCACATGGAGTTTTCTGTCAAGTTTTGGGCCAGTCTGAGAATCTAACCAGCCCATAAAGTATATTTTGTATGGAGAAAAGGATTCTGAACTTTCACACTAACTAAAAATTGCAATAATAGATTAATGAGTAGTGGTGCTCAATTTATTAATTTCTGGAGCTTTCTGACATTCCTGAAAAATAGCTCATTTTATTCAAGGACTTTTTAGAATGAGAAAAATAATCATAGACAAGAATGATGCTATTATTTATAGAATTTTTATATGCAGTGTTCCAAGTATTCCTTAGATGTCACAGCTGTCTCAAAAAGACTGCACAAAGAGTGTTGCCAATATTATTTTTTATTTTTAGTAAATATTCAGTAGAGGCTGAATCAATGCCCCATTAAAAACGTTTTCAGAATTGGGTCTGAGTCATCTTGGTTTTTCTTCTCTAATCCATTTGTTTTTTAGACAGAGTGACTGAGTGGTTTCTTGATTGAGTGATTTCCAACCTTGACTCAAACTGACTATCATATGTTAAGCCTGTAGCTTGATTCTATCAATTGTAGTGAGCAAAGTGAGAGTAGCTCTATACATGGGAAACCTTCAAAGATCACCATCATCAAAAGGCTCTGGTTGAATCTACAGCCATCCATGGCACTGTGCTGTGTTACTATGTGAGGTTTCAGAAAGGCTGCTGAATAAATAATAAGTAAATATCCCAAGGGGGAGAAAAACCTTGAAGAACATGTGATAGAATGCAAAGTGTGAAGTTTCCACCATTTGTGTTCCCTGAAATTTTTATTTTCCTTACATTTATACTGCACATTTCAATGTATAAATGTCTTCTGCATATATTTTGATTTTTAGAATCATAATTGTGAGATAAGCAAAGTGTTAAATCATCACCCTGTTTTAAAGATAAAGAAGGTGAGATTTAGAGATGGTAAGTTACAGACTTAATAAATAATAGAGAAGGGGCTTGCTCACAGCTACATCTTTTGATTCCAAGTTCAGTGTTCTTTGAATTATACAACACTACAAAGTTGTCAGCCAGGTATGGTAAAATGCAGTGGAGATGATCATGTTCTTAAATTTTAACTAGATGTGCTCTTCTTCCTACCCCCATGTAGCTATATTGGAATAGTTAGTTAACTGGTCATTGATTCTAAATAATTGTTTCATAATAGTAATTAAATTCATTCTATTCAACTTTTTAAAAAAATTCATTAAAAGATCACTTACATATTTTTCCCTGAGCTACATTTTTAATTAGGTTAAGATTACCTTTTGATGGAAGATATGACAGAATTTCATCTCTGCAGTCTCTTACAGTCCTAAAATTCTATGATGTGATTTTTAAAAATTGACCCTGCATTTTTCAGTAGCAGTAGTAACATGAATAAAAAGACACTTGTTATATGACCAAATTGGTATTGGTATTGGTATTGGTATTGGTATCTGTATTGGCTAAAAGTTACATAGGCATTCTGTAACTTAATATTTTACCACAACCCTTTGGGGGTAAGTAATATTATTGTCTTTTACAAATAATAATACAGAGTCTAGAACCTGAGTAATGTGTCTTAGTTTACACATCTAATAACTGTACTAAGGTTTGAACAGTGTGTTTTCTTTCTCAAACTATACTCATAGCCCTATGCTCTACTACAGAACTTTGATATTCATAAGGGAAAAGTTTAAGGTCTAGCAAACTGGTATCAGGGAAGTCTAGAAGCAGCACTAAAAGATGCATCCTAGAATTTTCAACTTCACAGGGGAAATGTCAGACCCACCCTTAAATGTGGATCAAATATGAACCTCACAGGCTTGTTGTAAAAATTAAATAAAATAATGCATATAAAATAACTGGCATGTAGTATGACCTCAGTGAAATCACTTTTTTTTCTAGATTTTACTTATGCAATATGTCATTTATATACTATTTGTTTAAAGAAAGAGAAAAATCCAATAAAATATATGTAGGAAAACAGATAATCTCATATAACAAGACTGAAGGTAGGCAATTCTGTGACAAATTCAGAGGCTCATTGATAAACCTGGGTTCTCTCCCTCTTCTTGCCCAGTAGTCCTATGTTCTTTTGTGGTCACTGGCTGTGGCTGAATGCCAGATACTCTGTGTAGACGCAGTCATATCAAGTAAAAAAAGAAAAAAAAAGTTGACATTTTTCTTCCAGGGCTTCTCCTTTCCTAGACCATCAGCAGATGACAATTTTGACACATTCTGTTTGAGAGCGAATCAATATTCAGGGGGATAGAATTTCCATAACTAGTTTTGACTAAGAAAAATTCTTCCTGAGGTGGGAAGGGGCTCACTGCCCTTAACACATATGGTCGCTTGGTACTTAAGCAGAATTGGGATTATGTTCACAGGAAGAAGGGCATAGGGATAAGCAGATCACAGTGTATATATCATACTTGAGGAAAAACAGTGGAATATATGTCAAATATCTAAATTCTAGAGAGAGGAACAAAGAATCTTGGAGATTAATCCAGGTAGAAATTTGGAATAGGAGAATTTGTGTGCATTATGGCTCAAGTTTACGATTGATTGCAAGGGATAAAGCCAGAGCCTAGGAACTAGGACCTGTAACAAAGTCAGAAAGTAGCAGAAATCAGCAAGGGTGACTTGAGACTCAAATGCTAGCCTAAAGCTTATGACATTCTCTTTGGACGAAGAATTAGTCCCGGAGTCTAGGTGATAGCTAAATGCATAGGTAGGATTCAAAATGGACCCAGAACTCCTCTCTCTCAACTAAGTCTTCAGTCTGTTTTCTTCTACTGACTCCTTCCATTTGGGCAATGAATATATTCCTTTCTCTAAGGCTTAAAAAATGTCTTTCTTGACCTTTCTTCTCTTTGGCTTTCCCTGTCATTTTCCTGACTGTGCCCACTCCCATTTCCAGCTGGAATCCAGACCCTCTCTATTCACACATTCACACAGTGTAGCTTATGACTTTGTGAAGGCTACTTTATGATGAAATTAACATCATCCTAATTGTCAATGTCGATGGTCACTTTCAAGCCTTTTCATATTCAATTTCTTTATTGCTTTTCTGAGCACATTTTCTCTACCATACCTAACATACGCTTCTGGTGAAAAATCTATAACCCTTTGGCTTCCATGATAAAGCTTTCTGTGGCTATCTCCGAGCTTCCCTGACCATTCTGTCTCTGTGCCTTTGTGGGTGATTCTTCTTCAGCTCCCCACACATTTTAGTGTTTCTAAGGCTTCCAATTCTAAATCCACTTTTTAAAAAGATTTGTTACTTAATGTTGATAGAGAAAACAACCTATTAATATGCATTTGTAATTGTTTAGGATGCACAATGGCATAATGTGATGGTTTAATATATATACACATTGTGAGATGATTATCATAATCAAGTTAATTAACACATCTATCACCTCACATAATTGTGTGTGTGTGTGTGTGTGTGTGTGTGTGTGCCTGTGGTAAGAACATTTATGATCTACTGTCTTAGCAAATTTTGTACAGTATTATTAACAATAGTCACAATGCTATACTTTAGATTCCCAGATTTTATTCATTTTATAACTGACAGTTGTAACCTTTGACCAACATCTCTGCATTTCCTGCTTCCCCCAACCCCTGGCAACCACTCTTCTCTTTGGTTCTATGAGGTGGACTTTTTAAGATTCCACATATACATGGAATCATATAGAATTTGTCTTCTATGTCTGACTTATTTCACATAGCATAATGTACTCCAGGCTCATCCATGTTGTCACAAATGGAAGGATTTCCTTCCTTTTTGTGGCTGAATAATATTCCATTATATATATATATATATATATATATATATATATATATATATACACCACATTTTTCTTTTTCTATTCATCCATTAGCACTCAGATTGTTTCCATATCTTGGCTATTATGAATAATGCTGCAGTGAATGTAGGAGTGGTAGATACCTTTTTGAGATACTGACTTTATTTCCTTTGGATAGATACCCAGAAGTGGTATTGCTGGATCATATGATAGTTCTATTTTTAATATTTTGAATAGCCTCCATACTGTTCTCCATAATGGCTATACCAATTTGCATTCCCATCAACAGTGTGCAAGGATTCCCTTTTCTCCACACCCTTACCAATTCTTGCTATCTCCTACCTTTTTGATAGTAGCAATCTTTTTAAATTTCTGTTTAATTTTTTTTTAAATTAATGTTTATTTATTTTTGAGAGAGAGAGAGAAAGAGTGTGAACAGGGAAGGGGCAGAGAGAAAGGGAGACACAGAATCTGAAGCAGACTCCAGGCTCTGAGCTGTCAACACACAGCCAATGCAGGGCTCCACCTTGTGAACCACAAGATCATGACCTGAGCTAAAGCTGGAGGCTTACTGGACTGAGCCACCAGGTGATGCTGATAGTAGCTGTTGTAACATGTGAGGTGATATTTTATTGTGCTTTGATTCACACATCTCTGATGATTAGTGATAGTGAACACCTTTTCAACAACTGTTCATGACACTTGTATGTGTTCTTTTTATGTATGTGTGTATGTATGTATGTATTTTTATTATTTTAAAAATATTTTTTAAGTTTATTTATTTTGGGAGAGAGAGAGAAAGTAAGTGGGGGAAGGGCACAGAGAGAGACGGAAAGAGAGAATCTCAAACAGGCTCTGCAGTGTCAGCACAGAGCCTGATGTGGGACTGGATCTCAAGAACCATGAGATCATGACCTGAGCTGAAATCAAGAATCAGATGCTTAACTGACTGAGCCATCTGGGCATCCCTGGATGTATTTATAATTTCATATTTTCATAATATATCCTTTTTAAAAAATATTGTTTAGTGGGAAAAGTTAATAGGAACAAAATAAGGAGATAGCACTAAATTGTTTTAAAGGAGAAGCTAACCTTGCCCCCCCCCCCGCCTTTTTTTTTTTTTGCCAAGATAAAAATGACTGTCCTGTCCTCATGTGTCAGGTCAGCATCTATTGTTTTATATTGAGTGCTGGTTCAAATCAATGGAAACTCATCAAACTCCTGTGGTAGTATGGTAATTTAATATGTAGGACTAAGTGTGACAGAAGTCTTCTGTTTATTAGAAAACAAAAAAAGAAAGAAAGAAAGAAAGAAGCAATGATTGTTGGCTGTCAACCTGATATATTCTGGCACCAAACCAAACTAAGCCTGGGGCCTTTTGAGGGTTTCAAGGCTGTGGAAATTGTCTTAATTATAATATGCTGTGCTTCCAAAGATACATTTTTGAGGGGATCTCATATGACCTTACCTACAATCTCACAATTATCCCTCATATGTTTATGAGGTACATAAAAAGTCAACATTAGGATAGAATGAGGAAATAAGGTAATCTAGCACATTTAAGACGTCAGCAGTGCTGGCAAAGATGAGGACAAAATCTACATTCTTCACTGTAACTGTAGTATAGAATTGGAGTCAACAATTTCTTTTCCTTCAGTCTCCTTACCTACCCCATTCTTAACCCTACCAATAGGTTACCAATATGCATACCATTTGTCAGATGAGCATTTAACATTTTGTTTTCTGAGAAGTTACTTGAAAAAATTAAACTTTTTCAATATAGAGTAAATAGTAACTATTCAGTTTACATTCAATTATGGTTAATTTCTGAATAAGCAGACATTATATACAGAAAATGCTCAAATACTTTGGGGGAAGAAACCATCAATAGGGAAATAAGGCAAATAGATTATGTATTTGGATACATAATGACTATGAAAGTTAATGATGAATGTTAAATAAAAGTCTGTAGCTGTCTTGCTCTTACAATTATTAGCAGAAAGTACCTTCCTTTATAGTGTCAACTCACTCTGCAAAGCAGTCAAGATTATGTACACCCGGAAGGACATTTATAACTAGAGTATGAGGTACCCTGTGCTTGCCCTAGGATCATTCACATCTCCTCTTTATTCCTATTTAGGCTGGTTTATACCACAACAAAATGATTTTCAGGTTTCCTGATCCAGATTCTATCTAGTACCCCATCCTGCCCATCACTATTTTAATCTGGTCTCTGACCATCTTTAGCTTGTTTCACCATGACTAACTTGTGTCTATGTCCATAGTCAACTTCAGGTGGCTGACTCAAACTCTGTGTCTTATGAGTCTCTTTTGGTTAGATCTTAGATCTTGGATACCAACCACGATTCTTCCTGAATGAATTTATGAATCCCATGGCTCCTGACAGTATGAACTTCTCAAGACATGAGCTCTTCTATGCCACACTTGCTTCACATCCTGCTGGGCTAGTTTTCTTGTTCTGGCCTGGGCTTCCTCAGTTCCCTGGTGACTTAGCAGTAAAATAACAGGAGAACTGAGGATGGGGTTGGTTTGAGGAATGGAGTATTAGAGAGCAAGGCTAGAGTTGTTTCATAGTCTAAAAGAAGGGAGACATATCTGGCCACGAGATGGATGAACAAAAATGGGAAAGTGTCAGGACAAAGGTAAAGACAATATTCAAAACTGAGAATAAAAACAGGGTAAGTTATTCAAGGAATTACACAGGAATCCAAACCTAAAAAATGGGTCAGGAGATCGATCCGCAAAAAAAAAAAAAAAACAATCAAGCAGGATATTATGTGTAATAATCTTTGTCAGTTTTTTTTTTCCTTTTCACAGACCTTTTTTTATTTTTAAATTTTTTTTTTTAACGTTTATTTATTTTTGAGACAGAGAGAGACAGAGCATGAACAAGGGAGGAGCAGAGAGAGAGGGAGACACAGAATCTGAAACAGGCTCCAGGCTCTGAGCTGTCAGCACAGAGCCCGACGCGGGGCTCGAACCCACGGACCGTGAGATCATGACCTGAGCTGAAGTCGGACGCTTAACCGACCAAGCCACCCGGGCGCCCCTCACAGACCTTTTTTTAAACCTTTATCAGAGCTTAAGTTACCATTTAGGAATATGTATCCATTGGTGATGGTAATTATGGGAGAACATGAGTAGAGAAGAAAAGGCTGGTATTAGGGAAAATGGGGTTCAAAGCAAAGCAAAACAAAACTCCAAAACTAGTTTCTGAAATATTAAGGTAGAGGAGGATGAGAAGTAATTTTGGGCTTTCCCTAATGAGCTATGGATCTAATGTTTCTTATGTGCCCTCTCAATATGGACATAGTAATAGAATTTGGGGGCAGGTTGAGAATAGGACTATACAATTTGGAGACAGAGAGGTGGATGGTCATTACTAGTTAGTGGGAGCTCTGTCTAAGGTTGCCATTCTGAATCCCTGATTTCCCACTGTCACTTTGGATTTCCCACTCCTTTCCACCCAAGTAGATTATTGTAATCTTTAAACTCCACTATGGTAGATGATTGTAATCGCCATTCTGTATTCTATATAGGTTATATTTGACTACCTTGCTGCTAGTTATGCCTCCACCTCAATGTCACCCTCTTAAAAAAACAAACAAAAACCAATTTCAGAAATTAAATGAGTGACAATATTATTATAAGGATATCCTTAAATCTAGTGTAATTGACAAAGAAAAAGGAACTTATTTACTCTTTTTTTAAAATGTTTATTTCTTGGGGCGCCTGGGTGCCTCAGTTGGTTAAGCGTCCAACTTCGGCTCAGGTCATGATCTCATGGTCCGTGAGTTCGAGCCCCGCGTCAGGCTCTGTGCTGACAGCTCAGAGCCTGGAGCCTGCTTCAGGTTCTGTGTCTGCCTCTCTCTCTGACCCTCCCCCGTTCATGCTCTGTCTCTTTCTGTCTCAAAAGTAAACGTTAAAAAAAAATTTAAAAAAAATAAAAAATAAAATGTTTATTTCTCTATTTTGAGAGAGAAAGACAGAGAGAGCAGTGGAGGGGCAGAGAGAAAGGGCAACAGAGCATCTCAAGCAAGCTCCATGCTGACAGTGCAGAGCCTGATGTGGGGATTGATCTCACGAACTGTGAGATCATGACCTGAGCCGAAATCAAGAGTCAGATGCTTAACAGACTGAGCCATCCAGGTGCTCTAGGAATTTATTTATTTTTAATCTTTCATGCTTTAAAGATGATTAGAAATAGATTACATGGGACCACATCTCAGAACAGGCATGATACATAATTCCACATGTATATAAAATGTTGAGGCTGCTTTCTAAGTATATTCTGGTTAGCATGGTGATGTATCCATAGTTAACAAAAATCCAATCCTCCAACGTCTTGAAATGTAATATGTGTCTTCCCTAAATATCTCTTGAGAATATTAATGAAGTGGTTGCATAGCACACCATTGAGTAAAATTTTCTAAAACATTTCCTTTGAACATCTCCTTTTCCCTCAAATACCATCAATAATCTCCAGCACCATAAATAGTTTAATCTGTCCTCTTTTCCTGCAAAGCCTTAGCATACACCAATTCCAATCTTAGTCCGTCCTTACTTCTTCATTCCAGCCCTTTTTTCTTCTTCACTGGGCAGTCCTATGCTGCTTCATAGGTGAAATAAGTTTGCCTCTTAGCTCTCTCCAGTGTTTCTCTCTGCTACTTTACCAGTCAGCAATGTGTCTAAGTAGCTGAGCAATAGGAATGAAAATATTCTCTGAATGTTTATATATATTTTTTCTTTATCCTTGTCATGTAAGAATTCAGTACCTAAGAATCCAGTATCTAAGCATTTAAAGCATAGGTTGGCACACAGTACATACTCAGTAGATAGACATTTGTCCTATTTTGGCGAAAGACTTCAACATTTCATTTTGATAAGTAAGTAGTACAAATTCTTTTAACTTCTTTGGTCTTCAGGGTGAAGTAATTATTATTCTCTCATGTGTAAATTTGGCTAAGTGCTCATACTGCAGAGTCTGGCAGAGCTGAGTCCAAATTCTGGATTAATGTTGCTTCAGTTCTCTGATTTTGTTTTCTCAGTTGTAAAAAGGGGATAATAACTGAACCTCCCTGTAGGTTTGTTGTGGTTTCAGCTAGATAATGAATGTAATATGTAACATCTTTAACATGCCATCTGGTACATTTTAACATGCTATCTGGTAAGTGCTTGATATAACTATTATTAAAATAACTTTAATAAATGTTTATAAATATAATATTTAGCCTATGATTTTGCGTGATATTTCATTATTAACAAATACTAACATTTTCTACAGAGGCAGTTATCTTAGATGAGGAAACCTTAAAACCCCTTGTATTGATTTGTCATTATCAGAAACTTTAATGAGACAAATTCTAAAAAAAACTTGCCCTATTTTGTGAGAAGATTCCTCTTGGTCCAAATCCAATCTGTTCCCCAGTGTTGTTAATTGTCTTTCTGCAGCACCTTTTCTTACCTCCGCATTCTCACATCAACTCTTGTAGTTCAGTCCTTCACTAGCTTTGACCTTTATGCCTTCCATTAGCATCTTTTTCTCCTCTGTCCCCTCTCCAAATTCATTCTCTATGTTGTTGTCAGAATAATCTCTTCAGAGCCCAGTTCTGATCGTGTTAATCTCCTGCACAAGAACTGTCAACTCCTTGACTTGCCAAGTACAATTCTCAACACCCCTGCCAAACTGCATTTTCAACATTATCTCCCAGTGTTCTTCACTACCATTATGCCCTAACCAAATGAGACTAATTGCTGTCCTGGGCACACAGACCCCCTGCCTCATCTCATATGGTTTCTTCTACATGAAATGCCAGGACTTTATTGGTTCAAAAATTAACCCATTCTTCTGTCTTCCATCCCAAGCAAACCTAAACCATGACCAAAAGATAATAACAATTTCTTTTTTCAAAGACTGCAGAGAAATAAATTCAAAATATGCCACAGTAACTTAGTAAAATGTGAAGCAACCTATATATTTATAATTTTCATGCTTAGATATTGGGATATATAATAGGTTTACATTGCACATATATTTTAAATGGTACCATAGTTAATGGAGAGAGTTGATGTAACCCTTAAAGTATTACATCATTTCCTCAACCACAGGACCTGGCCTGTATGTAATATCTGACAATAAGTTGTAACTATTCATTTAATTTTATAATTATAATGGCATTCAGAGATGCCTCTGCACATTATTTTTCACTCTTTGTGTCTGTTTTTCCCCCCACAGTATTCCCAGTACAAGCATAGAGCCTGTTATAATAAGTAGGCTCTCTATTTGTATTTGTTGAGTAAATGAATAAATATGCGAATAAAAGAAAAGTACTTCAAAATGATGAGTTTTATGAACAGAACCATATAAATTATCTAATAACAAAAGAAAAATAAGAAAACTTTAAATTTTTTTTCAATATATGAAGTTTATTGTCAAATTGGTTTCCATACAAAACCCAGTGCTTATCCCAAAAGGTGCTCTCCTCAATACCCATCACCCACCCTCCCCTCCCTCCCACCCCCCATCAACCCTCAGTTTGTTCTAAGTTTAAGAGTCTCTTATGCTTTGGCTCTCTCCCACTCTAACCTCTTTTTTTTTTTTTTCCCTTCCCCTCCCCAACGGGTTTCTGTTAAGTTTCTCAGGATCCACATAAGAGTGAAAACATATGGTATCTGTCTTTCTCTGTATGGCTTATTTCACTTAGCATCACACTCTCCAGTTCCATCCATGTTGCTACAAAGGGCCATATTTCATTCTTTCTCATTGCCACGTAGTACTCCTTTGTGTGTATAAACCACAATTTCTTTATCCATTCATCAGTTGATGGACATTTAGGTTCTTTCCATAATTTGGCTATTGTTGAGAGTGCTGCTATAAACATTGGGGTACAAGTGCCCCTATGCATCAGTACTCCTGTATCCCTTGGGTAAATTCCTAGCAGTGCTATTGCTGGGTCATAGGGTAGGTCTATTTTTAATTTTCTGAGGAACCTCCACACTGCTTTCCAGAGCGGCTGCACCAATTTGCATTCCCACCAACAGTGCAAGAGAGTTCCCGTTTCTCCACATCCTCTCCAGCATCTATAGTCTCCTGATTTGTTCATTTTGGCCACTCTGACTGGCGTGAGGTGATATCTGAGTGTGGTTTTGATTTGTATTTCCCTGATGAGGAGCAATGTTGAGCATCTTTTCATGTGCCTGTTGGCCATCCGGATGTCTTCTTTAGAGAAGTGTCTATTCACGTTTTCTGCCCATTTCTTCACTGGATTATTTGTTTTTCGGGTGTGGAGTTTGGTGAGCTCTTTATAGATTTTGGATACTAACCCTTTGTCCGATATGTCATTTGCAAATATCTTTTCCCATTCCGTTGGTTGCCTTTTAGTTTTGTTGGTTGTTTCCTTTGCTGTGCAGAAGCTTTTTATCTTCATAAGGTCCCAGTAGTTCATTTTTGCTTTTAACTCCCTTGCCTTTGGGGATGTGTCAAGTAAGAAATTGCTATGGCTGAGGTCAGAGAGGTCTTTTCCTGCTTTCTCCTCTAGGTTTTTGATGGTTTCCTATCTCACATTCAGGTCCTTTATCTATTTTGAGTTTATTTTTGTGAATGGTGTGAGAAAGTGGTCTAGTTTCAACCTTCTGCATGTTGCTGTCCAGTTCTCCCAGCACCATTTGTTAAAGAGACTGTCTTTTTTCCATTGGATGTTCTTTTCTGCTTTGTCAAAGATTAGTTGCCCATACGTTTGTGGGACTAGTTCTGGGGTTTCTATTCTATTCCATTGGTCTCTGTGTCTGTTTTTGTGCCCATACCATGCTGTCTTGATGATTACAGCTTTGTAGTAGAGGCTAAAGTCTGGGATTGTGATGCCTCCTGCTTTGGTCTTCTTCTTCAAAATTACTTTGGCTATCGGGGCCTTTTGTGGTTCCATATGAATTTTAGGATTGCTTGTTCTAGTTTCAAGAAGAATGCTGGTGCAATTTTGATTGGGATTGCATTGAATGTGTAGATAGCTTTGGGTAGTATTGACATTTTGACAATATTTATTCTTCCAATCCATGAGCAGGGAATGTCTTTCCATTTCTTTATATCTCCTTCAATTTCCTTCATAAGCTTTCTATAGTTTTCAGCATACAGATCTTTTACATCTTTGGTTGGATTTATCCCTAGGTATTTTATGCTTCTTGGTGCAATTGTGAATGGGATCAGTTTCTTTATTTGTCTTTCTTCATTATTGAAGAAATAATGTCTTGCTTCATTATTAATGTATATGAATGCAACTGATTTCTGTACATTGATTTTGCATCCTGCAACTTTGCTGAATTCATGTATCAGTTCTAGCAGACTTCTGGTGGAGTCTATCAGATTTTCCATATATAATATGTCATCTGCCAAAAGTGAAAGCTTAACTTCATCTTTGCCTATTTTGATGCCTTTGATTCCCTTTTGCTGTCTGATTGCTGATGCTAGAACTTCCAACACTATGTTAAACAACAGCGGTGAGAGTGGACATCCCTGTCGTGTTCCTGATCTCAGGGAAAAAGCTCTCAGTTTTTCCCCATTGAGGATGATGTTAAATGTGGGCTTTTCATAAATGGCTTTTATGATCTTTAAGTATGTTCCTTCTATCCCGACTTTCTCAAGGGTTTTTATTAAGAAACGTTGCTGAATTTTGTCAAAGGCCTTTTCTGCATCGATTGACAGGATCATATGGTTCTTATCTTTTCTTTTATTAATGTGATGTATCACGTTGATTGATTTGCGAATGTTGAACCAACCCTGCATCCCAGCAATGAATCCCACTTGATCATGGTGAATAATTCTTTTTATATGCTGTTGAATTCGATTTGCTAGTATCTTTTTGAGAATTTTTGCATCCATATTCATCAGGGATATTGGCCTGTAGTTCTCTTTTTTACTGAGTCTCTGTCTGGTTTAGGAATCAAAGTAATACTGGCTTCATAGAATGAGTCTGGAAGTTTTTCTTCCCTTTCTATTTCTTGGAATAGCTTGAGAAGGATAGGTATTATCTCTGCTTTAAACGTCTGGTAGAACTCCCCTGGGAAGCCATCTGGTCCTGGACTCTTATTTGTTGGGAGATTTTTGATAACCAATTCAATTTTTCGCTGGTTATGGGTCTGTTCAAGCTTTCTGTTTCCTCCTGATTGAGTTTTGGAAGCGTGTGGGTGTTTAGGAATTTGTCCATTTCTTCCAGGTTGTCCAATTCGTTGGCATATAATTTTTCATAGTATTCCCTGATAATTGTTTGTATCTCTGAGGGATTGGTTGTAATAATTCCATTTTCATTCATGATTTTATCTATTTGGGTCATCTCCCTTTTCTTTCTGAGAAGCCTGGCTAGAGGTTTATCAATTTTGTTTATTTTTTCAGAAAACCAACTCTTGGTTTCGTTGATCTGCTCTACAGTTTTTTTAGATTCTATATTGTTTATTTCTGCTCTGATCTTTATTATTTCTCTTCTTCTGCTGGATTTAGGCTGTCTTTGCTGTTCTGCTTCTATTTCCTTTAGGTGTGCTGTTAGATTTTGTATTTGGGATTTTTCTTGTTTCTTGAGATAGGCCTGGATTGCAATGTATTTTCCTCTCAGGACTGCCTTTGCTGCATCCCAAAGCGTTTGGATTGTTGTATTTTAATTTTCATTTGTTTCAATATATTTTTTAATTTCTTCTCTAATTTCCTGGTTGACCCACTCATTCTTTAGTAGGGTGTTCTTTAACCTCCATGCTTTTGGAGGTTTTCCAGACTTTTTCCTGTGGTTGATTTCAAGCTTCATAGCTTGAAAGCTTTGCTTCATAGCATTGTGGTCTGAAAGTATGCATGGTATGATTTCAATTCTTGTATACTTATGAAGGGCTGTTTTGTGACCCAGTATGTGATCTATCTTGGAGAATGTTTCATGTGCACTCAAGAAGAAAGTATATTCTGTTGCTTTGGGATGCAGAGTTCTAAATATATCTGTCAAGTCCATCTGATCCAATGTATCATTCAGGGCCCTTGTATCTTTATTGACCGTGTGTCTAGATGATCTATCCATTTCTGTAAGTGGAGTGTTAAAGTCCCCTGCAATTACCACATTCTTATCAATAAGGTTGCTTATGTTTGCGAGTAATTGTTTTATATATTTGGGGGCTCCGGTATTCGGTGCATAGACATTTATAATTGTTAGCTCTTCCTGATGGATAGACCCTGTGATTATTATATAATGCCCTTCTTCATCTCTTGTTACAGCCTTTAATTTAAAGTCTAGTTTGTCTGATATAAGTATGGCTATTCCAGCTTTCTTTTGACTTCCAGTGGCATGATAAATAGTTCTCCATCCCCTCACTCTCAATCTGAAGGTGTCCTCAGGTCTAAAATGAGTCTCTTGTAGACAGCAAATAGATGAGTCTTGTTTTTTTATCCATTCTGATACCGTATGTCTTTTGGTTGGCGCATTGAGTCCATTTACATTCAGTGTTATTATAGAAAGATACGGGTTTAGAGTCATTGTGATGTCTGTAGGTTTCATGCTTGTAGCGATGTCTCTGGTACTTTGTCTCACAGGATCCCCCTTAGGATCTCTTGTAGGGCTGGTTTCGTGGTGACAAATTCCTTCAGTTTTTGTTTGTTTGGGAAGACCTTTATCTCTCCTTCTATTCTAAATGACAGACTTGCTGGATAAAGGATTCTCGGCTGCATATTTTTTCTGTTCATCACATTGAAGATTTCCTGCCATTCCTTTCTGGCCTGCCAAGTTTTAGTAGAGAGATCAGTCACAAGTCTTATAGGTCTCCCTTTATATGTTAGAGCACATTTATCTGTAGCTGCTTTCAGAATTTTCTCTTTATCCTTGTATTTTGCCAGTTTCACTATGATATGTCGTGCAGAAGATCGATTCAAGTTACGTCTGAAGGGAGTTCTCTGTGCCTCTTGGATTTCAATGCCTTTTTCCTTCCCCAGATCCGGGAAGTTCTTAGCTATTATTTCTTCAAGTACACCTTCAGCACCTTTCCCTCTCTCTTCCTCCTCTGGAATACCAGTTATGCGTAGATTATTTCTCTTTAGTGCATCACTTAGTTCTCTAATTTTCCACTCATACTCCTGGATATTTTTATCTCTTTTTCTCAACTTCTTCTTTTTCCATAATTTTATCTTCTAGTTCATCTATTCTGTCCTCTGCCTCTTCAATCCGAGCCGTAGTTGTCTCCATTTAATTTTGCAGTTCATTGATAGCATTTTTTAGCTCCTCCTGGCTGTTCCTTAGTCCCTCGATCTCTGTAGCAAGAGATTCTCTGCTGTACTTTATACTTTTTTCAAGCCCAACGATTAATTTTATGACTATTATTCTAAATTTACTTTCTGTTATATTGTTTAAATCATTTTTGATCAGTTTGTTAGCTGTTGTTATTTCCTGGACGTTTTTTTGAGGAGAATTCTTCCGTTTCGTCATTTTGGATAGTGCCTGGAGTAGTGCGGACCTGCAGGGCACTTTCCCTGTGCTGTGTTATATAACTGGAGTTGGTGGGCGGGGCCACCGTCAGACCTGATGTCTGCCCCCAGCCCACCGCTGGGGTCACAGTCAGACTGGTGTGTGCCTTCTCTTCCCTTCTCCTAGGGGCAGGATTCACTGTGGGGTGGCGTGGCCCATCTGGGCTACTTGCACACTGCCAGGCTTGTGGTGCTGGGGATCTGGCGTATTAGCTGGGGTGGATCGGCAAGGTGCACGGGGGCGGGAGGGGCAGGCTCAGCTCGCTTTTCCTTTGGAGATCCGCTTCGGGAGGGGCCCTGCAGCACCGGGATGGAGTCAGACCCGCCAGAGGGGTGGATCTGCAGAAGCATGGCGTTGGGTGTTTGTGCACTGCAAGCAAGTTCCCTGGCAGGAACTGGTTCCCTTTGGGATTTTGGCTGGGGGATGGGCGAGGGAGATGGCGTTGGCGAGCGCCTTTGTTCCCCACCAAGCTGAGCTCTGTAGTCCAGTGCTCAACAGCTCTCCCTCCCGTTGTCCTCCAGCCTTCCTGTTCTCTGAGCAGAGCTGTTAGTTTATAACCTTCCAGGTGTCAAGTCCTGCTTGCTGTCCGAACACACTCCGTCCGGCCCCTCCGGTTTTGCCAGACAGACTCCGGGGCTCTGCCTGGCCCGCAGTCCGCCCCTCCACCCCGGCTCCCTCCCACCAGTCCGTGGAGCGCGCACTGCCTCGCCGCCCTGCCTACCCTCTTCCGTGGGCCTCTTGTCTGTGCTTGGCTCCTGAGACTCCATTCTGCTAGTCTTCTGGCGGTTTTCTGGGTTATTTAGGCAGGTGTAGGTGGAATCTAAGTGATCAGCAGGACGCGGGATGAGCCCAGAGTCCTCCTACACCACCATCTTCCCAGGATTCCCTCCGAAAACTTTAAAATTTAAGGTTCTGAGGAAGGAAATATTAATTTGGTACACACAGTTACTAATATAACACTTTATCTTTGTCAAAGGCCTTACAAATACTTAATAATACACTAATGACCCTTTTTAACCCATGCAAATTAATATTGCCTATAAGCATAGTGTAAGAGTAAATTATACAGCAGCTAAAGAATATTGGGCAATGAGTCTAAAAAAAAAAAGGTATTTGACCTGACACCATATGAAAATATGTTAACAGGATTCCATGTAAGGAATAGCTGACTGTCTAATTTTTATACTCTTTCAAACCTAAATACATCTCCTCCGTATTAAATGCCTATTGATTCAAAAGGTGATATGGAATTACAAAATGCATCTGATGAGTTGGAATGAATTAGACTCCAGCTATATATCACTCGTTTTCTATGGGAGAGAAATTCATAAATCATAGAAGTGCCTTGAAATGCAGGTTTTATGAAAAGATTGTAACATTTTTTTCCTCTAAAATAAGCTTAGGAAACTCTAATGAAATTTAAATTTTACCACCCCAAGGACGACATTAACCTTTGTTAGCCTCCCTTTTTGGAAGGGGATACATATTTATTATTAAGTATGTTTTAAGAGTTTAGCATCCAAACCTTAATGAAGCTTTGCAGTGTGTAAGTTCTTAAGTTAGTGATATTAACTTGATTGTTAGAAGAGAGAAATAGAAAATGGGGATTCATGGTAAAATGAAATGGAGAAAATAATATTTGAAATATCAGATCAGTCTGAAGAGTAGATACTGAAGGACTCCTAAAGACAGCTGTTAATATTACTAGGATTCAAATCATAGCATTTATTAGCTGTGTGATTCTGGACAAGATGCTTAACAATTTTTCACCTCAATTTCCCTACCTATAATTTAGGAATGATAATAATGGGACCCTGCAGGGGTATATTGAGAATCCTACAAGATAAAATCAGTGTCTGGTACTTTTTATTAATGGCTGAGACAGAGAGATATTTGTTACTGGACCAATTTTGATGTCACAGCAGTATTATCTTGATATGTTTAATTATTTTTGGAAATACACTATGATTCTCAATTTTAAAAACACTTCAATAGCTTTAATATTTAGTCTTTTTTGTTCATTTTTGAAATTTATGTTTACTAGACAAGTATTTTCTCAGGTACCACAGTGCACCAGACCTTATAGTCAAACTTCAATTAAGATCTAGCTCTACAATATTTAAGGAGCTGGCAGACTAATGGTGGACCTAGAATATGGAAATTCACAATCACTGTACAATAGGAACACAATGTGGTGGAAACAAAGACATTCAGCTACTGACCTCTTTTTCCACTAATTATTCAACAAATATGTGTACCAAATGACTACTATGTGTTAGGGACCTTTTTAGGCACTGGGGATAGACCAATGAATGAAATAAGTTCCTAGCATCACTGAACTAATATTCCAATGGAGTGAGAGACAGTAAATACATAAGCAAATAAATAATATAAACTGAGGTTTAGGTAAGTGATATGAAAAAGAAGAAAGCAGCATAAAAGACAGAGAATGACTAGAGTTGCTGTTTCCAAATAGGTGGTCAGCTGCTTTGTAAGGAGGTGATATTTAAATAGGGTCCTGGGAAAGTGGAATGAAGAAGCACACCTTACAGAAGTCAGAGGGGAAGAGACAGTTGATGGTAGGTAAAAATGCCCCCAGGCTTTTGTTGAAAAAAAAAAAAATGACAATCCCTCTTGGTAGAGGGATTTGAAATAAAAATGGTTTGAAACAATATGGAATATGTAGATCAAAGGATTTGTAGGAGGATTTGGAGTAAGGAAGCTGAATAACCCAATTTTCATTTCAGCTATGTGGCAGACAAGCTCTATGGGGAATCAAGTGGAAGCCAAAGGTAGGTACTTTCTGGTTGTCCTTTCCCTGGACTTTGAACTTGCTGTTGAAGAACAGAGACTTCTCTGCCATAAGACTTTGGGAGGTGGTGGTTGGTTCACTCTGAAGTCTATCTCCTTGACCAATCCCTGGCTCTGGAGGTTTTCCACCCCATCTCCTTGGGCATTTTGCACCTCAAGTGCAATTCATCTATGTTTTCTCTTCACTTTCGTTTAATAATAGGCACTTCCACAGGCTTTACTATAAATCAGAACCTCCTTTATCTTTGCCTCACCTTCAAGACTATTTTCATTATTCTCTGACTCTTCTGGCACTGTTGTCATTTTGCTGTGTCAAATGATGAGACATGTGACATCAAAGGTATAACCTACATCTAAGCTGTTAGACACAGACCTTACTGTCCTTTGATGTAGAAGTTTAATTTGCTGAAAATATTGAACAGCAAAACACATCACTTTATTGTCAATACTGTTGACTAAGTTTATATATGCTGCAGTATTTTTCTTCCCTCAGTCTGTTATGCTTATTTTTATTCAACAAATATTATTGAGCACACAAAGCACTGTGCTAGCTATAGGACCTGCATGTTGTGTGGTTATTGCGATGGTCAATGGATAGTCATTTTAAGGAAAAGACTTGGAATAATTTCCTCAGGTTTTGGTTAATTAACATTTTCTAGAGTTATGTAAGTATAATGTGTTATATATGTGTCTGTGTGTCTGTGTATTATGTATGTATGTTTGTGTATACACGTGTGTATATCATGTAATGAAATAGTTACTGGGATGCGTTGGTGGCTCAGTTGATTCAGTGTCCAACTCTTGATTTCACCTCAGGTCATGATTTCAGGGTTCATGAGATCGAGTCCTGCATCGGGCTGTGCACTGACAGCATGGAGCCTGCTTAGGGTTCTATCTCTCCCTTTCTGTCTGCCTCTGCCCCCCCCCTCAAAATAAATAAATAAACTTAAATAAATAAAGAAAATAGCTACCATTTTCTTGGCTATATTTTTGTGCCAGGCATTTTCCTACATATGATTTAAGCCCCTCAATAACCATGCAATATGTATGTATTATTCACATTTTAATGACAGAGAAACTGTGGGGTTAACTTGCCCAAACCAGGAGTTAATAAAATTGAAGAACCAGGATTCAAGTCCAGGTCAATGTGACTGTAAAGCCCACACTGACTTTCCCAAACAGAACTAGTATTAGCAAAATACAGAATGCATTTGGGACAAATAAATTTACTTCTAAGAAAAGCAAAGCTGAGCTTATAAATCGTTGCCATCAAAATCACGTTTCTGTTAAGTCATTTAGTATTTCCCCAGAGATTCTCAGTAAAGAGAGGGTATTTCATTTTAAATGAGCATGTACAGAGATTTATATCATTGACTTCATTTTTTTGGTATTGAGCAATACTAATCAGCATTTTCTTCTCTCTGTTAGTCTGTTGCTTCCCTATAAATAAAAGATCGCAAAAAGCTGTTATACCACATTGAAGGAAATACTCAATTCTCAGGCTTTTATAAGCTTTTGTAAAACTGTAGTAATCTTGGTGAAAAACGTCCTGGCTGGTAATATAGTGAACAGATGAGCTCACCCCTGGTATGCAAAGCTGCCGAATTAGCTGGTTAAACAGGCTGCTGAGATAATTACATTGTCTGTTTTGTGACACATTACACCGGTGCATTTGGGATTAACCTGTTCTCTTGTGTCTACTTCTGATCAGTTTTTTAGACAGCCTTTTATCTGATGAAGGAGCACAGACATCAAAAGAGAAAGGGGCGTGGGTGAAAAGAAAGGGCTCATGTAAAGCTGAAGAGTTAAATTTTCTATGTAAATTACTGAACATATAGCCTTTATTTCCATAACTTTAGTTGCTCTCTAGAGACCTCTGCTGGAAAAGTTGGGAAAAAGTTTCCTTTCCAATTCATTGTGTTTTACTGTGGCTATTATATCATAAACTCAGTAACTAATTAAAGAATGAAATATCAGTGTCATGTCATACATATAACATTAATTATAAAAAGGTACTCAAGACAGAAAAAAATTTGCATTCTAAAAGTTTAGAAGGGCCTCCTAATGCTAGAAATATACTGTGATAGTCTATCAGTACTCATTTACACATTTATTAAGAGCCTACTATGTGCTTAACAATTATTACTTTCAGTTAGTTTTTTTTTATTATTTCTAATTTTTTTAATGTTGTTGAAGCCCAAGCAGAATTATTTATTTTGAAATTAAATGTGACACATTATAAAAGCAACAAAAACAACAACAACAACAACGACAACAACAAAACTGTCCCTGAAGATATCTATGGGCCTTTAGTTCCATATCATTATCCTGAAGAGGAAAAATTATTTAGACTTTCTTATTATGTGAGAATGTAGTCACATAAGATTTCATCATCAGTGATAATTTAGATAGAGAACAATTAAGAGAACAAATAGAAAAACCTACCCATTAACAGCCTCTGGCAACTCAAATTGAATTTAACCAACTATTGAGCCTCTGGCTACAGGGAGATGCAATTTAAAGCAGGTATAATAGATTTTAACAGCTAAAATTTGTTTGTTGTGACTGTACCAACTAAGATATTAGTTAAATGGCGCAAGAAATTTCCTTCATGTTAATGAACATCAAATTTAACTCCTGCTGTCCATTTTTTTTTTCTTTCTAAAATAGCTGTGCTTGATTTGATAGGCCAGCATTCAAATGAGGTTCTTGCAAACAAGTATACAGGCTTTTGAGTAAAGTTTGACTCGGTTGCATCTACATCCTTTAAATACTTCCAATTTGTTTAAGGGAACTTTTAAAATATTGGTATATTTCCTCATGAAAAATGCATCCCCAATGTTATGTCACATGCAAAGAGCTCATTTAAAAGTAATGTGTTTTCTGGGGCACTTCAGTGGCTCAGTTGGTTGAGTGTCCAACCCTTCATTTCAACTCAGTTCATGATCTCAGGGTCCTGGGATTGAGCCCCGTTGTCAGGCTCTGTGTTTTGAGAGTGGAGCCTGCTTAAGATTCTCTCCCTTTCTCCCTCTGCCCCAGGGCTCCCCTGCTTGTATCTCTCTCTCTCTCAGGCAAACAAACAAACAAACAAACAAACAATAAATAAATAAATAAATGAAAGTAATGTATTTTTTTGAAGATATTTTAACCGTTCTCAGTAAAAGAAATAAAATCTATGTTCACCATTTTTAAACTGAGTTATTTTTACTTGTTTTAGGTCTGTCTAGCTTTATTTTCATTGCTTACATGCAGGCAAAGGTGAGAAAATAAGATAGTTTTATGTTTTCATTGTTTTAGCTAATATACAAGATTCTTAAAATGTGTATGTGTTTATGATCTGAGTCCTAATGTTTGTTATTACTCATAATTTTAAAAAAAATTCTGTGAGAAAACGGAACCAATGCCTGACAAAATTTTACATGATTAAGTTATTTTCCAATCCATACAGAGAAAGGTGATTTTTCTTTATAGATTTTCAACAATATTTGACTGCACAGCCATGAATAATAGCTATAGTCTAATTAGTACTCTGACATTGGGCCTTCTAAGTATCAGATACCAAGACTAAAGAAAATTAATGCTTTTCTTTTTTCTAAACGTCTTTGCTTTGATTTAATCAGTTTCTGTGCTAATGCATAATTATTAGTATACTTATAGCATAGATACCTATTTTCTGTTAATCTAGTGAGCATGAACCCAAAAGATAGTTTTATGAAGCACTTACCATGGCCCAGAAATATGCTAAAGAATTTGTATATAATCTCATTTAATCCTTCTAATGATCCAGTGAGATGGTGATTATTAAAGCTATTTTACCAATGTGGATATGTGGCTTGGAGAAATTAAATAACTTGCTGAAATTTGGATAATTTAATAATGACAGATCCTGGATTCAAACTCTGAATCTTTTTAGTCTGAAGTTTAATTTGAACACTATGTTATAGTACTTCTGAAAAAATGCACAGAATCAATTTTTTTTAATCTTTATTCTTGAGAGAGAGAGAGTGTGTGAGCAGGGGGAGGAGCATAGAGAGAGGGAGACACAGAATCTGAAGCAAGCTCCAGGCTGTGAGCTGGCAGCACAGAGCCCTACATGGGGCTTGAACTCACGAACTGCGAGATCATGACCTGAGCCGAAGTCAGATGCTCAACCAACTAAGCCACCCAGGCGCCCCAAGAATGCACAGAATTAAATTTAATACCTGTTGACTGATTGCATCTTTTGGAAGTTGGATAAATTTTGTATGTATTTCCCCAAAAGAGAAAGGAAGAGTGTTCAGAGTAGTATGATCAGTATTGGAACTCTCGTTTCCAATACCTAAAGCCCATGACATTTCTATTTTAGTGGTGGGGATGCTGCTGATAGTGCAAATGCCTCCAGAATTAGGTACAATTTCAATAACACAAAAAGCCTGCAGAGCAGTCTTTGGGAAGATATTTGTGGTAAGTGACTTTGAAATAGAGGACTTGAGTTTGAATCCTAGAGTGGCACTTCAGTAGGTATGTACCCAAGCAAGAGTATTCCAAGATCTTTGGCATTCTATTTTCTCATCTGAAAAATGGTGATATTAATACAAATCTTGGGGAGTAGTTGCAAAGGTTACATATGACAAATAAGGTTACTGGAATAGTAAAGGTGCAAACAAAGTAGGTTCTCATCTCACATTTCTTTCATAGTAAACTTGGGGAAACTCAATATATGTGTGATGCAATTAGATATGAAACAGTGAATGAACACTACAAAACTCTGCTTGATAAAGTGCAATGCTGACTTGTAAGAAAAATTCTGTCAATATGCAATGGAGTTTCAGGGAGAAAATGGGGCTTGAGATGAACTTTGAAAGACGGGAGGAGAATTTGTATAATTTGAGAGAAAGGAGTCATTTTTTTCAAGGAAGACAGCACTAGCTGAATTGCGTGGGTGTGATAAAAGTCCAATCCAGTTACAAAAATACCATTCCAATGAAAAGCTTTAATGAGATTTCTGCATCCCAGCAGATGACCCACTTATTTAAATACCACACAATATTCAGTACTGCAGAATTCCTTGATGACATGACAATTTACTCAATCTCTTGCAATTGGGTGTAATTTAATCAGCATAGAAATTGAGGACACTTTACTTCTAGTCAGCATATTGCCTCTTGAGTTAGCATTCTCTGCTCAACTCAAAAGTGGCTACTGGTCTTATGGCCTTCTTTTCAGGAAGGGGTTTCTATGTTTTCACAACCCATGCTCTAAGACCAGTTCCTTACACAGATCATAGAGTGGCTCACCCTGTTTGCTCTGTCAGCCCTAACTTTGATCTCTGCAGAGGTGGCATTACTTTCATTCTAACTTATTGGTGGTCAGTGTGATTAATTAAATTTGTTTACAGAGTCCTTTGTGAGTCATGGATAGTAGCAATGGGAAGTGTGGAGCCTCTCTCATTTATGTTTCAATCTGGGCACTTTCATAAACTCTTGGTAAGAGCATACATAGCAGTGGCCTTTTTGGAGGGAAATGTCAATAACTTTAAATTCATATACTCTGATCCAGCATTCTATTTCTAGAATGTTTTACTACAGACATACTTACAAAAGGGTCCACAGAAGAAAAAATGGAAACAAATTAAGTATCAGTCAAGAGTGGAATGGATGATTTAGTCGAGATACATTCATACAATGAACTATTGTGCAGCTATTAAAAATATGTTAGATTTGTAAGTGTTGATATGGAAAGATTGCTAAAATGTGTTGTTCAGTAGAAAGAAGGGAAAGTTCAGAACAGCATGTATTCATTTAGATAGTCAGTTGGCCCAGCATCATTTACTGAAAAGATATTCCTTTTTCCACTGCTCTGCAGTGCCACCTTTGTTATAATTCAAGGATGAATATAAATGTGGCTGATTCTGGACTCACTATTCTGTTCTTTTTTTTTTTTTTTTTTTTTTTAATTTATTTTTGAGAGACAGAAAGAGACAGACCATGAGCGGGGGAGGGGCAGAGAGAGCCAGAGACATAGAATCCAAAGCAGGCTTCAGGCTCTGAGCTGTCAGCACAGATTCTGACACCCATGAACTCTGAGATCATGACTTGAGTTGAAGTCAGACGCCCAAATGACTGAGCCACCCAAGTGCCCCTTGCTATTCTGTTCTGTTAGTCTACTTGTCTCTCCTTATGCCAATACTACATTATCTTAAATGCTTTAGCTTTGTAGTAAGTCTTGGTTTACAGGGTCAACTTCTCCCTACATTTTTAAGGTTACCTTGGATGTTCTTGGCTCTTTGTATTTCCATAAAAGCTTTGTAATTGGTTAATTCCAACCTCACATAAAAGGTGAAATTAAAAATTTTTTTAAATTTACTTACTCATTTAAAAATGTTGATTACATTGAATCCATGTGTCAATTGGGGACAATTGACACCTTAACAATATTGAGTCTCCCCTACTATGATCCTGGCATACCCTTCCATTTATTTAGGTCTTTTTAAATTTCTCTCAATACTGGTGTATAGTTGGTTGAGAATAAGTCTTTTGCAGCTTTCATTAGATTTATTCCTAGATAGTTTGTTTTTGATGCAATTATAAGTTATAAATTATAATGATAAACTTAATGTAGGCAGATTAACCAGTCTTTACCAATTTATGGAAAAATTTCTCATTATCAAATAACATCATTAAAAATGGTAAGAAAAGGGGCGCCTGGGTGGCGCAGTCGGTTAAGCGTCCGACTTCAGCCAGGTCACGATCTCGCCGTCGGTGAGTTCGAGCCCCGCGTCGGGCTCTGGGCTGATGGCTCGGAGCCTGGAGCCTGTTTCCGATTCTGTGTCTCCCTCTCTCTCTGCCCCTCCCCCGTTCATGCTCTGTCTCTCTCTGTCCCAAAAATAAATAAAAAACGTTGGAAAAAAAATTAAAAAAAAAAATGGTAAGAAAAGACACATAGTACTTACATTTAACAATACAAATATTATATAGACAAAGCAATAGACAAATAGACAATAGACACATTTTTTTTAAATGGGCAAAGTATGCGAATATCCAAAGTGCCAATAAACATGTACAAAATTAATCATTAGGAAAAGAAACATTAAAATCACATAAGATACTTCTATGCAGCCACCAAAATGGGCTAATTAAAAAAATTAGATTAATACAGTTGGAGACAATGTAGAGAAACTGGAACTCTCACATTCATAGCTGGTGGGAGACTACATTATAAAACTTAGAAAAATTGGTACTGTCTCCTAAAGTTAGTAGCATAAAAAATGGTATGACACAGCAGTTACACCTCTATGTAAATACCTATCGGTAATTCAAATGTATATACATCAAGAGACTTGAGCAAAACTGTTTATAGCAGCATTATACATAATAACCCAAACCTGGAAGCATTCTGTGTCAATCAACAGTAGGATGGATGCATAAATTGTGATGTTTATATATTAAATGTAGTATATTCTATATACATCTTCTATATTTCTATGTATTAGAAGTTTCATTGTAATACAATAAGTAAATAAACTACTGCTACAAGCAATATCTTGGATAAATTTTACAAGCATAATGTTGAGAGTAAATGGCCTGATGGAGAACACATTTTGTATGGTCTTGTTTACCCAGGCAAAGTGATTTGTGGGGCTGGGATTCAGGATAAGTGTTATCTCTGTGGAGGAAGGAGAGAGTTGTGTTCGGGAGATGGTGTCAAGGGGGATTCTGGGATACCTGTAATATTATATTTCTGAATCTAAGGGTTAATTACCTGGGTGTGTTAACTATGTCATACTTCATCAGCTCTCTATTTACTAATTGTGCACTGTTCTCTATATATGTTATAATTTAATAAAAACTTTGAGAATGTATCATAGAAAATCAATTTTCTGGATACATACAAAGGAAACTTTACTGTTTGCCTAATGACTGGGACTAGAGATTTGGAGAGAAGAAATTTTAATTTTAATTTTAGACCTTTATTATTTATATTTACCAGTGGCATATATTGTTCGTATAATTTTTAAACATTACAAAAGTTAAAATATGGGGAAAATATCTAGGATATCACATGTCTGTAATAGAATTTTAGCACTTGGATAGACTGAACTAGATTGTTAGTTTCTTCTCAAGTTAATTGCCTGGTTGAAATTCACATAATTAGTAATAAGTATAAGAATTATATTACTTAAAAATCTTTAGATTAGAACCAGTTCCTGGACTCAGACCCTATTTATAATTTCTCTACAACATAGAATATTTTTAATATATAATAAATATACTTAATTATTTAGTGGTTTTGATTTTGTGGCCATAATATAAGACCCATTTACCAAAAACACTGAAAAATTATGCCTGCTCTTAATCTTGGAGATAGGAAGATCTTGGAGAATTAGAAAAACCTGAATTCAGGTCTGATTTCTTCAGTTCCTAGCTGTGAGATCTTGAAAAAAATTTCTTAATCCTTGAGCTTCAGTTGATCTGTAAAATAAGGATTATCATTCCCATCTTGTAGCTGTATTGTGCCAAGTAAATAATAAAATATATTCTGAACACCTTCTGTAAGGTCATAGAATGGTTATAATAAATGGGTATCATTTGGAGACAATAGAGTCAATAGATCTTATAGACAGACTATAGCTAATTTTTCATGATCTCTGATTTTTATCCAAATATTTATTTTTATTTTAAATTTGTGATAAAAAGGAACACTTTTGTAAAAAAATTATTATGCTCCTCATGTCCTTTTAAACTCTAGTTTATTATCCTCTATAAAATTATCATAAAGTTTGTAGACTTCAGTAATTTTGGGAGCTCATTGTTTTTACTAAAATCACCCTATAGATATGAGAGATCAAAGTTGGATCTAAATGAACATATAAATTACTGTAAAAAACAAATCAGAAATTTATGATCTCTGACACAGTCACAAATCTTTACCACATCTTTTTGAGTGGACTACATTGATATCCTTTGGTAGTATGCATAATACATCCTGTATAGACTTTTAACTAATACACTTTTGGTGGATATCAATGAAGCTGTAGCCTCAAGCAACTCTAAGACCAACAGAAGCAGTAGCAATTACTTGTAAAGTGTCATTTTGCAGTTTCAGAACCCAGTAAAACCTATGTGTATATATAAAGGAGTTTCTGTATAAGTAAATGGAAGTATATTTTATATGATTATAACTGTGAAAATATTTGAGGAAAATGTAATGACTATGTTGCTTTCATCCTGAAATTTGGCCTTAGAAAACTTACCATGCCTCACATGCTGACTCCAGAAAGAAAAACAATGTTCACGTATTCACAAATGTTGTAAGTGCTCTTTCAATTTATCAGCTGTGTCTTAATAGGTAGGTGTTAATTTGGACATCAGTACTAAAAGATAATATTTTATAAAACAATAGGATTTTTCAAATAAGGAATCAAGATTAATTCAATAATGGAGGGGATCAAGTATGTTTATAATGTGTTCCTTACTAATGTATTGATTTCCCCATTTTAGTAGTGGATTTTTTTTGTCACTAATGGAATTTAACATAACAGTTCAGGGAAAAGGAGAGGAAAAGGCATTAGTGTTTATTGCCCCAAATTGTATAGGAACTTTATATAATTTATTGTCTATTCTCAAAGAAAATCTTCAGATTAGAGATTATTTCCTTTGTGTTACAGATTAAGAAACTAAAGTTCAAGATGAGGCAACTCTCACAAAGTCATGTAGCTAGGTGGGACAGGGATTCAAAGCCATAGCCAGTGTTTTATTTAAATGATTTGCTTATATAAGATTGGTTGTGTTTATTTTTTCTAATTAAATTGTAAGCTTGTTAATGTTAAAAAATTGTGTTTCACTTAATTTTATGTTTTTTTTCTGTTTTTATAGTTATGATTTTAAGTGTTACAATAATATGGCAAAACTTTAAATATTTTTTTTGTTTCTAATAATGATAGTCTCTTTCCTTGAACAAAAAGATCAGAATCACATTTGCTAGTGTAAGGTGCATTTAAAAATTCTTTTAATTGTTTTGATGGTCTAGAATTAGGAGGAAGATTACAATAGTATAGTAATCTGATTCATGTAAAAGCAACTGAAATCATACCAAAAGTTGCTGTTTACTTTTGTTAGTATTTGGATATATCTATCAATTCTTTCCAGAGTTTTAGAATAATATTTTTCAAGCTGGGGTTTGTAATCTTAGGAGTTGCTGATAACATTTTATTCAGGAGAAGATGGTAGTTTTATCATACTTTCTTCTTGTCCCTTAGAGATAGCTTTAGTCTTTGAGAAATATGAGCAAGTATAGAAAATAAAGTTCTCCAGTTGACTGCTGCCATTTCAAAAGGCCCAAGAAAGGTGTTTTTGTCTGTTTGTTGTAGTTTTATGATTCTTTCCAATATTTGGAGTAGTTATTTTACCCCTGTACATCTCACATATTAAGATCATGTCAACATTTTAAGTCTTATATAATTTTATGTAATAGTACCATGCATTTTCATAATTGTGATTTTACTTTTCAAGTGGCTCACAGAAGTTCGGAAAGGCTACAGTTATGGCTTTATTACATTTTTTTTTTTTAAGGCTGGGAAGTTGTGGTAATAGGATCTGTTGCCTGTTCCTGGATGCTTTTCCTTTTTCCTCTTCTTTTGGATTGCTCCTACTCATCCTTCAGGACTGAGTCAAAAAATTACTTTCTGGGGAGCTTCCCTGATGCCCTAAACAAGGCTAAGCTTACCTCTTCTGTAGTTCCTTGGCACTCTGTACTTTGGTTATAAAAATAACTCATTCATCAATGAATGAATGACCTTAATTTTGCAGTATTCCTAAATAGCATAGAAATGATCTGAAGTTCTGTTTATTTTTGTTTATATTTATATTGTTTTGGTTTTGCTTCTTTTGAATTAGACCATGGCTAATTGAATTCTGGTTTACTGATGGTCCTGTTGAACCAGGTTCTTAAAAGGAAGTTATATTAAATATAAAAATGTACTTATAAATATTCATTAAACATAGAAATTTAATTTTACTTTCCCTATGACAACCTCAGAGAAATATGTAGGCATCACTTGTCTTTAGCAACAACAACAACAACAACAACAACAACAAAAAAGAGCACTTTACCCTTCTCATTTCTGTTTTAAAATGCTGTTTCTCAGGTTCAACATCAAAAGCAACCAACAATTGGCAGAGTTTATACTACAAACTCTCAGTTGCTTTTGTAGTACTTGTTAAACCTGAAAGACACTCTTAACTGCCTGAGATGCATGTAAACAACTGTACATTAATGTGTTATGTTATTACAGTTTAACTGGGCTATGTTCCAAAATATACAAACTTTGCATGTACATTTCTACAGTATAAAAGTACTTTTCTGTTCATAATGGTAATTAGGAGATTGTACAAAGAAGTAGACAAATTATGAGAATTCACTGGAGTATACAATACCATAATGCTATGAATAGAATGTTTGATATACAGTGAAAGCTTGGAGTAGAGGTCTAATGAAAATTGGCAAAACATTGACTAGGGGATGGTGAGAAGGACATAATTCTAGGCTGAAAATATCTGAAGGTGCTGGTGCCCATGAAGAGGATAAATGCTGTTTATTTTTCCCTTTTTGTCTTTGGCATTTTCATTCATTCTTACAGATTTTTAGAGATAATTTCCAAACCTTTTGCTCTCCATTCCAGCTGCTGGCTGGATATTTTCATTTGAGTATCTTACTATTATTGTTTCAAAAACAACGTTATTAAATCCCCTAAAAAATTTCCTTTCACACATGATTTGTCTGTTTGCATCAGTAATACTTTAATGCCCTAAGTTTGGCTGCTTCTAACGTCAGCACAGTGCATATAGTAGGAACCCACACAACTCAAGAGTTACAGCTCACTTTTATTCCTCTATGTTATCCATGTCCATTCAGTCCTTATGTCTTGTTGACTTTCCTTTATTTTTCTTTAATATCTGTGAAGGTTCTTCAGTGCATTTACTAATCCACCATTTTAGTTTAGGTCACTGGATAAGGTATGACAGGCTTCAACATCTCCACGTGTTCCCTTCCTTAAGTCATCTAGCACCTTTAATTGTTACTTGTGCATTTATTATCTCTTGAGGGGAAAACTTGGGGTTCTTAACATAGGAGGCATTCAATAATACATGTAGGTTCAGTGAATTAAAATTGTATAGAATTTATAGCAGCAAAACACTGAAGTGAGCATTTTTTTTCCTCTTCGGAAAAAATCGTATGTGTGTGTTTCTGTGTATATGGAAGTGGATCCCTTGAAAGGTTATGACAGCTCCAGAAATAAACACTGAAATACCTAAATCAGAGACTTTTTGACATTTTGCAAATTGTGAGTGAGGAAAAGATCTAAGTAACTATAATCTTGAAATGTGATGAAAGCAAGTGTTAATCTACAGCGGTGCTGTTCAATAGAACTTTCTGCCATGATGAAAATGTCCATACTGTAAGCACTAGTTTCCTGGGGTTATTGAGCACTTGAAACGTTGTGAGTGTAGCTAACAAGCTGAATTTTTAATTTTGTTTAATTTTAATTAATTTAAATTTAAATAGCCACACATGGCTAAATGCTATTATCTTGTAAGCAAAGATCTATAGTCAGAAGTGTTCCTACAGGTTATAGGCATTCATCAAGATTTACTTATAGTTTTTGTTGCAATCATCCACAAGTTCCGTGTGGTTTTGCTTTCAGATAGCACAGGAACCATCTTGATCTCAATAAAAAAAAGCGCAGTGTAGCTTGGTACACATTCTACATCTGTATTATATGACATCATTTCTCTTGTTCATTCATTCTAAAAATTTGCACTGGATGTCTATATAGTAGGCACTGATTTTGGCCATAGGGGTACACAAACTTAAAATTCTGGCTTTCATGGAGATTCTTTGCTAATAAGAGATACAGGTGCTAAATAAATAATTAAACAAAAATATGATATATCAAGTAATGAAAGTTTTGTGAAGAAAAATAAAGCAAGGGTCTGCATAATGACAGAGGATCTTACTTTTAGGAGGGTCATTAGAAAAGAGCTCTAGAGAATCTTAAGTAGGATCCTTGCTCAGCATGGAACCCAACATGGGGCTCAATTCCACAACCCTGTGATCATGACCTGAACTGAAATCAAGAGTCAGATGCTCAACCAAATGAGCCACCCAGGTGCCCCAGAGATGATAGTTAACATCGTGAGTCTAGGGGTGCCTGGGTGGCTCAGTCAGTTAAACATCCATCTCTTGGTTTCTGTTCTGGTCATGATCTTTCGGTTTCATGAGTTTGAGCCCCACATCGGGCTCCGTGCTGACAGTGTGGAGCCTGCTTAGGATTTTTTCTCTCTCCTTCTCTCTCTGCCCCTCCCCCATTTGTGATGTGTCTGCCTCTCTTAAAATAAATAAACTTAAAAAAAATGAGTCTGGATATAAGTTTCTTCAGGCGTGACTATAGATACAGAGGACTGGGTTACTATAATACTTCAAATTTGAGAAGATACAGAAGAACCAACAAAGGAGACTAAGAAATGGGGCTAGAGAGTCTGTCTGGAGGGCAGCAGAGAATATGTGGAGACTCAGAAGCCAAGTGAGTAGAATATTGAATGGGAATGAATGTTCACACAAATGTTACTGAGAATTCAAATAAGGTGAAGACAGAACTGACCATTAGATGTGGTAACCTGGAGGTCATTAGTGGCCTTGATAAGTAAATACAGGAAAAGAAGACATGGTTCTTTTCCAGAGAAACCTTGTTAATATATAATCAAGAAGACTGGTGGAGCCTAGGGAATGGTGCAAAGGATGTCTGTGCTACTACCCATCAGATGATTCTGACTTCATCTTGGATGACACAGAGGAATTCTTCCTCCAGGGCCTTCCTCCCATATCTTTTCCTCCTTTACGGTCCCCTCAGCCTCCTTATCCCTCTGTTATCTTTGCAAAGTTCTGCTGATTCTTCTGCTTTTCCCCTGCCTCAGTTCCATTTTCCCCTCCATGGACCTGGGGATAAAGACTTGAGGACAAAACAAACCTTTGTATTATTAAAATTGACTACTTCTTATCACCATCTTATGTATTACTGTAATTTTTTTTTCCTGACAAAGTAAAACTCCCTTCTGTTATTAGTTTGGTTTTTAAAATTGCTGTTTGCAAATTCCAAACCCTGTCATTCTAATCTCCCTTATCCTGATCTACATTTTTTTCCCATAACATTTACTACCTTAGCATATACCATAATTTACTTATTAATTGTGTTTTTTTGCTTATTTATTTTCTTTTCTGCTAAATATAAAACCCAAATTGTTTCTGTGAATTTTTTGTTTCACTCACTGATATATCCTAAATGCTTAATACAGTACCTGGATTATATTAGATGCTCAGGAAATTATTGCTGAATCAATGAAAGTTGTGGTCTCCAAGACTGGATGTGGATTGTGCTCTGTTACAGGGTTGTGCTATGTTAGATGTGTATAAGGGAGGAGGTACTATCCTGCCACAATTAATATGTGGTATTTGTTAATGCACAGAAACTTATTTTTCCCTGATTAATTCCATGTTTATATATATAAAAAAGACCAAGAATAAAACAAGCCAAAGATAGGTTTGTATTAAAGGCCAACGCCTAGGGAGAAATCAAGTCTTCTTCAGTTATGCCTAGGAATCAGCAAAAATCAGCCTGCTGGCAAATCTTTTTTCCAGTATTTTTTTTATGTTCCAACTGAGGAGAAATAGTGGGAAAGGAATAGTCAGAATATAGTCACATGCAGTCAACAACTCTGAAAATATGGGGTTGGGATTGTCAAAGAGAGCTTGGCTCTGTCCACATAAAAAGGGAGGAATCTCATGGAGACAGGGAAGTGATGCAGTCTTACCTGTATTCCTGTACCTCCTTGAAGTCTACAGCTGCTGCTTATTCTTTGTCCCTTATTTTGTGCCTGCTTTGGGGTGGCATTGTAATGGTTTATCCTAGCCCAGCCTATGAATTTCTGAGGTATTTACCAGAGAAGCCTGAATCTCGGTTAGCATTTTTGCCTGACTGAGATTTACCCCATCCACACCCCCTTAAGTTGTTGGGTTTTTTGTTTTTGTCTTTGTTTTTTTGTCATCCCGCACTGGCAATTGAAGTAACTACAGTCATTCTGTGAATCAAATGTTATAGATAATGTGTCTGAAACAATTGTAGTTTGTAAGAAAAAATTCAAGATTCAAGATTAAGAGTTCTAAGAATATTTTCTGAATGTAAAATACACCAATTTAATGTCTTTACTATTTTGTATTACCTTTTAAAATATAATTAAAATTATATTGCAGAAGTTATATTTGCAGAAAAGTTGCAAGTATAAAACAACCCCCCCCCCCCCCCCCCCCCCCCCCCGCCGAACAATTTGATCTCCTAGAAACAGGGCATTCTCCTACATAACCACAATAAACCTTCAAAATCAGAGACTGAGCCACTGCTGCCATGTAATACTCACACCCCATTCAGATGTACCAGTTGTCCCAGTAGTGTTCTTTATAGAAAAAGGATTCACTTCAAGAATTGCATTTAGTTGTTGTCACATCTCTAGTCTTCAATCTGGAGCAGTTTCTAAGTCTTCCTTTGACTTTCATGATTTTGACACTTTTGAATATTGCAAGTTTTTTTTGAATGCCCTCAATATGAGTTTGTCTGAAATCTCTATATTAACTATCTTGCTTTGTTAGTATATTTTTGATACTTGGTATTTGGGGTCTTACTGACTAGAGAGAGACACTGCCCCTCCTGGGGAAGGCTAGTTCTTAGAGATGGGAAGCAACTTTCCATGAGAACCTGTCTTTCATATGCAAACCAACCTATTTAGACCTCACACTGCTAGGGTCCACCTAGTATGGAGAACCACCTCTTCTATCTGGTTCTCACACTTAAGAAAGCAATATTCCCCCTCTCTAATCATCCCAGAGCCATGGTGCAAGACAACTAGAGATAGCCCCTATACCCTCAGAACTGGATCTGAGGCTCCCCTCTCTTGAAGTCTTGGTTGGAGATAGGAGGGCAGATGTCTGGGGAAAAAGAGAGAGAGAGGGTTGAAAGGTGATGATTGTTGGGTGGGCAGCCAAGAGTCTCTCCTGACATGCTGTATTATGCAAATTATTCAAACTGGCCAATCCTAAGCCTGCTTATTTTGCCTTGCCTTACCTTCCTGGAAAAGACTACAGTAAAGGCACCTGCCCATGCTGTCTTCTTGCTCTTTCAGTCTCCTCTCCAACCCTGGTGCTTCCCTGTGTAGCCTTGCATGATATGGCATGTCCCCCCCTGCCCCCCCCCCATCTTAGAAACTGTGAATAACAAACTGTCTTTTGATGGCAATCATCTTTTGCTATGTTGACCTCACTATCCCTGAATACTAATAATAAACCTATATTTAAAACAATCTCCTCATGATATTAGATTCTGATTATGCATTTTTCATAGAGATGTCACAGGAGTAATAATGTGTTCTTCTCACTGCATTCTATCGGTCAGTGCACAAGTTTGATTTGTCCCATTACTGATGATATTTACTTTGATTTCTTGATTAAGGTGGTGCCTACCAGTCTTCTCCATTATAAAGTTACTTTTTATTCTTTTTGTAATTGTTAAGTGTTTTTTGACATGATACTTTGTAACTGTGTAATATTCTGTTCCTCATCAAGTTTTCAATTTCTTCTTTGTTTATTAATGGGAATGATGTTTTCAAAATCAAGACAATGGATCAGGAACAGAAGGGCATTTCCTTAATTTGGCATGGTCAGGTTAGCATAGGTGGAGAGTAACCATCTCAAATGTGATGGTCATTGATTTAAGAGGAGCTAAAAATATTAGATATAGCCAGTTGTCTGACATCTGGCTGATCCCTTTAATTACAGGGTCTCTATTATCTCTACTGTGCATTGAGAGTATGTGTATTGGTTAGGATGCATTTGATAGCAATAGTCAGAAAACTGATCCATATGATTTAAACAACATAGACGATTTATCATCTACCATAAGAAAAAGTTAGTGGCTAGAAGACATCACTGGAAGCTGATGTGTATGTGTGTGTATCTTTTCCTTTCCCTACAGTTCTCTAGGGTTTACTAGGTTTACTAGTACGTAGGCTGGAAGCCTTCATGGCCATAAAATGGAAAAAAAAGAATGAGATACCTGTCACGATGCAACAACATCCAGTGGAATGAGGGACTTTCTCTTCCTGTATAATTCTCATTATTATTGAGGAAGCATTTTTCAGAAGATGCTGGTAGAATTCCTTGATCTCATTGGATAAAGTTGTATCATGTACCCATATTGATACCAATCATGGCCAGAGGAATCAGTAGAGAATGAATGCCTTCTACCAATTAAGATTCACTCTTTGGAACTGGGTCTGAGGCTACCCTCTCTTGAAGTCTTGGCTGGAGATAGGAGGGCAAATGTCTGGGGAAAAAAGGGAAAGGGTTGAAAGATGATGATTGTTGGGTGGGCAGCCAAGAGTGTCTCCTGACATGCTGTATTATGCTAAAGTACTTCCCAGTGCTCTCCTTTGTGATTCAGTTTCCCACTTTGCATTCTAGTAAATCCTCAAGGGTGAGATCATGACTTTTTCACATATGCATCCTTAGTGCTGAGCACTAAGGATAGAAGCTCAGCAAATATCCATTGAAATAATGAACAATTAAAGATTTCTTTAATCATTACATCTTATTGTTTCTGTTGTGCTGGTGGCTGTTGATTTTTAAGGGTTATCCTAAGGTGTGGCCTTATCTGGTGCCACCAGCTCTTCATCTCTTATACTAATGTTAGAATGTTGAATGTATTTCATTTCTGTGTTTTATTTGAATAAAACATGTTGGACTTTAAAGCAGTGAAAACTGCCTTCCCTCTTTTACCTATCTCTTCTAGTTGCTCAGGCCTAAATGTGGCCTATGAGTGCATTTTGTTGACCATACCCTGGATTTATCTTCCGCAGGATGTGGTGAATGAGTCTTGACAAATATATAGCAGGTACCACAGCAGTTGTGAGTCAGTTTGGTTTGCACATCTACCATTGCTGTCCACCTGCTGAAATAGTACATAGATCACTGTGGTTAAACACAGAAATATTATAGTGCAGAAGGGATTAACACATTCTCTCTCTGTTTTGCACTTAGAAAGTATTGAATGTACTCAGGAAGAGCAATAACTGGTTTATAATTCTGGAAGTTGGGGAAAGTCAATTCTTTAAGGCACTTACTTTTATTTATGTAAGAAGCCTTTTTATTAGGAACATCAGCTTCCAGGCATAACTAGGATAAATGAGTTTTTTAATTTGTTTGTTAATTGACAAACTGATGAGGGCTTTAAAGAATCACACACAACGTGTAAAACTTTTAATTATATTAAACTCTGAAGTTGTTTATGTCTATTTAAGAATTATAAAGGCTGAATAATGTGATATTATAAAAATGTTCTACCAGAAATTAACAAGATATTTGTTTGCTTGTGCTTTTTAGAGCCCGGTTCATAAGGGTCTGCATCAGAATATATGAGTCCCTGTTTAAAGACCATTTCATATACTTTAATAAGCCTTATGTGATACCTAAATGATCCTGTCTTAGTTTACCTATTTTCAAATTAGAAACTTGTAGCAAATTCATAACTATTAGATTAAATTTATTATGATGATAACTTACAAAGGCAATTTTAGAGAAAAAAATTCTACCATATTTTTTCTATCCAATATATTTTGAATGGCATCATTATCATCATCATCATTGTCATTGTCATCATCATCATCACGAAATTATCCTAAATGTCCCTGCATGTATGATTGCTGTAAATAAACAGGTTCTCCTTCTGAAGTTAGTAGAAACCTAAAGATATTGAGGAAGCAACCAAATTGAAAGTTTGGGACTAGCAAAAAGACAGGTGAAATTCACTGGAACTTTTCCAGTGTTCCTTTTGTTTGTCTGTAGCATTTAAACTATTGACAAATCCTTCTTTAGTAAACAGTTCTATTTTCTTTACTTCTGTGACTCCACTCCCTGTTGGACATCCTCCCATCTTTATGATTGTTCCTCTTATCTACCTGCTGAATGTTGTCCTTTTTCTACCTTACCCACAAATAACATTGGTGTTCACATACTTAATCCTGTAACACCACTCATGTCACATACTCTCCCAAGATGATCTCACTTGCTCATGATGTTTCAAGTACCATCTACAAACCACTGGTCTCCAGCTCACTAGCGCTAGAATGAATTGCTTCCCTGAGCTCCAGATCCAAGAATATCCTTAATATCTCTACCTGGATGTTCCATAGACGTCTCAAAGTCATCATCTCTAAAAATTTATGCATTTCTTTAACCCCACCCAAATCAAAATTTTGTTTCAGAGATTCTGACTACCATATTATCAGTTGTTCAAGCCAGATACTCTGGTACTTTCTCAATTCCAAATCTCTTCTTCAGCCTTACAGTCAATAAATCAACAAGTATTATTGATGTTTCTACCTTAACATCACTTCTTTTAATACACTTCTCTGCATTTTCTTTGTCTCTATTTTATTTGAGACTACTAATGTCCTTTTCCTAGATCAATACAAACTACCATCTATTTGATCTTTCTGCTTCTATCCTGAGAGATCTTGATAGAAATTAGTTTGACCATGTCACTTTCTTAGCTAAAACACTTCATGGTCAAAGCATAAAACCTAAATACAGAATTATATGATGGTCATATCATGTCCCAGCCCTGCTTCCCTATTTCAGTCTCAAGTGCTGCCACTCCCCTCCTAATATCCGAAGATCCAGACAAACCAAATAACTTGAACTTCCTCCAAATACCATACATTTCTTCTCCTCTGAGCTTTTATATAGGCTGTAATTCTACTTGTTTTACCACTTGTCTCTTTATCTGCTGCAGTCTTATTCACTTTCAGGTATCAGCTTAAACATGATCTCTTTGGGGAAACCAACATAGACCTTTTCTTTCTATTCCCAACCTAAGACTTTGTTAGATATCCTTTAATACCCTATACTTAGTCTTTATATTAAAAGTGTATCCCACTGTATGAATGAATGATTTAATGACCTTTTAGCTTATGACTCTATTATAGCAAAGATGTACTTAATTAGTCTCATCTCCTTCTGACATTTATGTGTACAGATGGGACAACAATCACTCACCCAAAGGAACAAGTAAATTATACTCAGATTGTATCACAGAGTGTCAAATGACACATTCATAGCAAAAGAGGACATTTTGTTCTATATTAACATGATAGATGTTAGATTATTACATATAGTAATTCCTGACTATGATAGTACTAAAAATGTTGTATTTTATTCACCTTGTAACTCAGGAAGTGTAGCTTTAAATCATCTTTAAAAGTTTTTTTGTTTTATTTTTAAAATTGACTTAATCCTCAAGAACTCATGTTTCATTCCATTGTAGCAATGTCTTATGTACTACAGTATATACTCTCAATCAGAGTGAAAATGTAGTATTTCTCTTTTCTCATATTTTGGTAGTCTTTGTTATGTATAATTGAGGCTGAAATCAAGGTCTTCAACATTAAAAAAAATATATATGGTTTTATTTTATTTTTGGGAGAATGACAAAGTGTGAGTTGGGGGAGGAAACGAGAGAGAGGGAGGCACAAAATCTGAAGCCGGCTCCAGGCTCCAAGCTGTCAGCAAGAACCCGACACGGGGCTCGAACTCACAGACTGTGAGATCATGACCTGAGCCGAAGTCAGTCACTTAACCAAGTGAGCCACCCAGGTGCCCCAAGGTCTTCAACATTTAGAGTGAAGCTTGGTAACTTTTCTTTTAGAGTAAGAGATTCACTAAGTACTCAAAATCTTTTCTGAAAATTCAATTTTGATTCTAAGCACTTAAAGCAAGATAGTTTGACTATTCTTTTAAACATATCAGTTTTATTTTTATCAACTCATAATGTTGTTTGGAAACTTTTTATTTGCTCTATTGGGTATTTGAGAGTTGAACACCTTATTGATTTATTTATTTTCTCTTAGTGGAAAGTAACTATTTCTCTTTGGAGGAGGTATATGTTCCAAATATTTATTGATGCAAAACAAACTCTCCTGAACTTAGTAGTGCAAAAACAATAACTGTTTTATTGCTCACAGATTATGTGTTTCACGATTTCAGAAAGGGCACAGAAAGGACGATTTGTTTGGTGGCTCAACTGGAAAAATTCAAAGAAAAATGATTTGATAGCTGGAGGACGAATTCATCTCTTGCCTTGTTCATTCACATATCTGGTAGTTGATGTTGGCTATTTTGGGGGACCTTAGCTGGAGCTGTTATCCAAAACATCTATATGAGGCATCAATATGTGGTATCTCTATGTGGGTTAGACTGGATTTCCTCATAGCATGGTGGTGGTAGAGTTTGAAGAATATTCTCAAAACAAACAAACAAACAAACAACTGAGGTAGATATGAAAGACATATTTATGACCTAACCTTGGAAATCAGAAAGATTCCAATGTACTATGGTTTCAATGTACTCTGTTGTTAGAGGTACTCATAAATGTCAGGAAAGATTCATAGAAAGGGGACTTAGGCATCACCACTGGATGGCATGTAATAAGAAGAGCATGTAAGATGAAATACAGTGTTGTGCCCCTCTTTGGAAAATATAGTCTATCTCGGCATACATCTACAACATAGCTTCTGACACTAGCACGTACAATATTGTGGTTCTATTGAACTTTTTAATTTTATTATTGTTAAAGGACATTTTAAAATATGTATAAAGCCTTTAGACATTTTATTAAGGGAAGCTTAAAAAATAAGCAGAATAAGGTAGAGGCTGGGTGGCTTAGTCAGTTAAGCATCCAACTCTTGATCTCAGCTCAGGTCTTAATCTCAGGGTTGTGACTTCAAGCCCTGCCTTGGGCTCTGCACTTGTTATGAAGTCTACTTAAAAAAAGAAAAGTAATAAGGTAAAACTATGCTCTATGATTTACTTAGTAACAATTTTCTAGCTTCTAAGGATTTTTTTGTTGTTGCTTATTTTAGATAATGCTACAATAAATATTTTTTTATGAATGTTTGACTTTACCTTGATTTCTACAACATATATTTCTAGAAATGTAATTATATAAACAGTGGGGTTTATAATCATTGTAGAGAAAAATAGCACTCAACCATAGTGTGTATTTTCAGAAATAAATTGGTTAATAATTTGCTGGAAGTAATATAGGCACCTTACCTTGGATGTTCAAGAAAAGCAGTTTTGTTGTTTTTTCTTAACACTTATTCATTTTTGAAAGACAGAGAGAGACCAAATGCAAGCAGGGGAAGGGCCAGGGAGAGAGGGAGACACAAAATCCGAAGCAGGCTCCAGGCTTTCAGGTGTCAGCACAGAGCCCAACATGGGGCTCAAACTCACGAGCCTTGAGATCATGACCTGAGTCGGAGTCGACGCTTAACCGACTGAGCCACCCAGGCGCCCCTCAAGAAAAATAGTTTTTAATGTTTATTGTCATTTATCAAATTTCAGTGTTGTCATCAAAGGACAATGGTGGGAGTAGGCTTGCTGTTTACCATATAACTAACCATTCCTGTAGACACCAGTGATTGCTACATGGGAAAAATACCATTGATTCAAAGGAATAATTAAACACTAATTCTGATGCATAGCATCCCTGTAACCTATTCTAAACTAACTGCAATGAAAGGGCTGCTTTTAAAAATGCCATTTAAACTTCATTATTTGAATACTGTGGAAAAATCATGTTGTTAGCACCATGACTGTAAAAGTTGCAGAATCTTTTTTAGATTGTTTTTTTTCTTAGTATTTTGTGACTATTATTTAAATGATGCCTTTACTTCTTTTTTTCATAGATCTCTTCAATTATTTCTTATGTTATGGAAGGCTTTGCATTTGAGAAAAAAGAAATATAGCTTATTTCAGTTAATTTTAGGATTTGATAAATCATATAAGAAAAAAAAAGATAAAACTGACAAACTGACCTAAAATTGCAAGTTGTAAGATCAATGGTTTTAAGTTTATTTATTTATTTTTTTATTTCAAGGGGTGGGGGGAGGAAGGGGTAAAGAGGGAAGAGACAGAGAATCCCAAGCAGGCTCTGCACTGTTAGCATAGAGCTTGATGTGGGGCTCAATCTCACAAACCATGACCTGAGTTGAAATCAAGAATTGGATGCTTAACTGACTGAACCACCCATTTGCCTCAATAACAATTTTAATAATGCTGAAACATTGTGAAAAATCTAGTCTTACTCCTGAGAGATGTAAAAAAAAATGGAGAAATATTCTGAAACCTCAGATAAGATAAAAATGTCACAATACATGGGGCGCCTGGGTGGAGCAGTCGGTTAAGCGTCCGACTTCAGCCAGGTCACAATCTCGCGGTCCGTGAGTTCGAGCCCCGCGTCAGGCTCTGGGCTGATGGCTCAGAGCCTGGAGGCTGTTTCCGATTCTGTGTCTGCCTCTCTCTCTGCCCCTCCCCCGTTCATGCTCTGTCTCTCTCTGTTCCAAAAATAAATAAACGTTGAAAAAAAAAAATTTAAAAAAAAATGTCACAATACAGGACAAATATTTTATATTGTTATAGCTACTCCAATGTAATCAAAGCAAAATCAGTATAACTTTAGGATATACTTATGAGATTCCAATTTTTCATTTTGCTTTTGTCTCCCTTGCCTCTGGAAACATGTGTAGTAAGAAGTTCCTGCAGCTGAAGTCAGAGAGATTACTGCCTGTTTTCTCCTGTAGAATTTTGATGGTTTCCTGTCTCACATTTAGGTCTTTCATCCATTTTGAATTTATTTTTGTGTAGGGTGTAAGAAAGTGGTACAGATACATTCTTCTGCATGTAGGTGTCCAGTTTTCCCAGCACCATTTGCTGAAGAGACTGTCTCTTTCCATTGGATATTTTTTCCTGCTTTGTCAAAGAGTAGCTGGATGAAGACACTTTCCTAAAGAAGGCATCCAGATGGCTAACAGACACATGAAAAAATGCCCAACACCAGTCATAATCAAAGAAATACAGGTCAAAACTACCATGAGGTACCACCTCACACTTGCCAGAATGGTTAAAATGAACAACTCAGGAAACAACAGATGTTGGTGAGGATGTGCAGAAGAGGAACACTCTTGCACTGTCAGTGGGAATGCAAACTGGTGCAGCCACTCTGGAAAATAGTATGGAGGTTCCTCAAAAAATTAAAAATAGAACTACCCTACAACCCAGCGATTGCACTACTAGATATTTATCCAAAGGATACAAAAATGCTGAGTTGAAGGGGCACATGCAACCCAATATTTATAGCAGCACTATCAACAATAGCCAAATCATGGAAGAGCCCACATGTCCTTTGACTGATGAATGGATAAAGATGTGATATAGATACAGAATGGAATATTACTTGACATTCAAAAAGAATGAAATCTTGCCACTTGCCACAATGTGGATGGAACTAGAGTGTGTTATGCTAAGCAAAATAAGTCAGAGAAAGACAAATATCATACAATTTCACTCATATGTGGAATTAAAGAAACACAACAAATGAACTTAGGGGAAGGGAAGGAAAAATAAGATGAAAGCAGAGAGGGAGACAAACCATAAGAGACCCTTAGATACGGAGAATAAACTGAGGGTTGCTGGAGGGTTGGTGGGTGGGGGATGGGCTAAATGGGTGATGAGAATTAAGCAGGGCACTTGTTGGGATGAGCACAGGGTGTTATATGTAAGTGATACGTCACTGGGTTCTCTTGGAACCGATATTACTCTGTACGTTAACTAACGAGTATTTAAATTTAATACTGTGTGTATATTAAAATATCCTTTAACTTACCAACTTCTGAGATTAGAGATAAGTAATAGAACATAGCACCCAAAGCCTCTTTGGAAGGTACATGCCACTAATGTAGTGATAGAAGCTCCAGATGAGGCATCATAAGATCTGGGTTCTCACTATGTGACCTTGAGCAAGATTTAACCTCTTTAGATTTTAGTTTCTTAACTGTAATTTGAGGAAGTGGACTAGAGTGATTTTAGCCTCCTAATAGATTTGTAATCATGGTCTGATTTATAGTTTAGTAAAAAAGCTGAAGTTCATCTGCCCATCTGGAGTTCACTAAGAAATATTAACTTTATATGCACAGAAAAGGGCAATTAAACATTTGACCCACATTTCTCTGTAGTTTGTCTCAGAGGTTCCAACCTGAGAAGCAGTTTATGTAATCTTCTGATCATTCCACCCAATTAGCTATTTATGTGGCACTTAATACTAGTGCCTAGTTTCCTAACAAGGAAAGAAAAAAGAATCATATCACTTACATTTAAAAAATATATGCAGACAAATTCTAAAGAGATGTTTACTTGCAAATAACTTTTGAATTCTTTACTACTGTGTGCATATATAATGCAAACTCAGTTCTACAGTAGTAGAACTAGAGCTCATATTTAGTGGGGAAATCAAATATCTTATAACTTCTATCATCCGAACCAAGGAAAGTTCTCCGGTTCCCATGGAAGAACCGATGTCGTTACAAATTACAAGTTCTGTGCCTACTTTTAGACTTTGATAATGATTCTTTAGGGGAAGGAAAGGAAACATTTGAATCTCAGAAGAAATGCAAATAGAAATTATTTTAAAATTTGTGTGTATGTGGGGTAAAACTTACTGAGTTATCAGCATTTATATCTTTTTCTATTATATAAGGATATTTCATCCATTCATTCTTTATGGAACAAGTTGTTAGTATTTGGGTTTTAACTTGTAGAATGAAAATGGAGAAGGGATATTTTCAAATGGGTAAGGTTTTTAGATATATAAAGTGGCTACAAAATTTTAAAATTATTTTTTTATATCAAGTATTAAGACATTCATCTTGAAATTCTTTAGCTAAAATGAATAGTTAATTTTTGATGTCTTAAGATGTTCAGTTCAGGGAAGAAAGTGGGTAAAAATTTTTAAAGAAAATATATAGTGACTTAAATTTGAAAAATTTTCAAAAATACACTATTAGCTTTCTGACATAAAACTTTGCCTAAACCCAGAAGAAACGCAACAATCATAAAAACAGACATCTTTGATTTATTGTCTTCTATCCTCTAACTGCTTAAGCAGTCAGCATGACTAAGACAAATATAAAATTATCTCTGTAATTGTATTGCTCTAAAGAATTTAATTGTTTTTAGTTTTTTCCATAGCCTACAGTGAGTGTATCAAGTACTGTACCAAAGAAGTGTTGCAGAGTACTGAGTTATGACTAATTTATTACCTGTAGAAATGCCTTAGCACTTAATAAGGTGTTAATTGCATTCAGGTGACACACTGTAGTTGGAAAGATAATTTGGTGAACCTTATCTGAGCTGATGGAAGTGCAGAAAGCATTCAGGTTACACTGCTTCTGGAAGGGTAATTTCTTGCAGCTTATCAGCACTTGATAATGGACACTTAGTAGTCTAACTAGTAAATGCATTTATTCTATAACCATTAATGAAAATCATTTCAATTAATAATAAGAGGAAATGAAGTTTGTTTTTTAATGTTTTGACTTGCTCTCTTTTAAAGAGGTATTAGTGTGACTATCAGGAATATAAATTGTTTATTTAAATGCTTATTGTCCCCATCAGTAAGTCATTTAGGAGCTTTATATTATGCTTACTCTAATGACACCAACATATTCAGACAGAAAATGAAAAAATTCAGTGAATCAATACATCTGTAAATTTGAAAAAATGAGGACATAAGGGCTGAACTAAGGTTAATGTTTGTATCAGAAAGAACCAAGCACAAGATCATACGATTTTGAGTTGCTGTTTTTAAATTGAGCTGTCCCACATTAGCTTGATTTGTCATAGATGTACAATAGAGATAGCATGCTAAAAGTTTATTCCCTGTGCAAATTTCAAATATTATTTTCTTATTGAAACTCAAGATCACTTGGCAGATTTACACACTGATCTTCTTCAAGGGCACAAATGATTAGCATTTACAATAGATTCATATGTTCTAAACCAAAATAAATAAATATGAAATTCAAAACATTTGAGTCCTAGAAAAACATTGCAGCTTTTTAAAATCATGGTTGCTTATCCATTTGTTCTTCAAAGTTTAGTCTCTAGAGTAAAATGCATAGTTGATATTTTTATTTTCATCAGTTTTTTTAGTATTGCATAAATGCAGTGTTGGCATAAATGTAAGAATTATCACATAGTAATAATAGATGACATTTATCAAGCATGAACTCTGGCTTAGAGTTATATGGATTATTTCAATTCTCATAATAACTCTGTGAAGCAGGTAATAATTTTAATGTCCATTTTTCAGATGAGGAAACCAGAGCACAATATAGTATGGCCAATGTCACCTCCTGAGCAAATAGAGCTTACTAGAAATTGGAGTGAGGCCAGCTTAGATTTATTTTGATGGCTCAGGATCAAGTATCTTATAACTTGAATGAAAATTGTTTCATTCCGGAACCATTCCAGAACCAATGGTTAGTTATCAAAAATCACTATTTGATTTTTTTTTTTTTTTTTGGTCTACTTAAACTATAGACTTGAATTTGGCAGAACTGCAGAGGCTTTACAGAATTCTCACATACACAAATACTGAAGCAATGTCTTGTACATTTGCACCTGCCTATTGAAAGACCATGAAAATTGGTCCTCCTTGAAGTTTATTTAGCTTTAAATGATGGTGCATTTCACTTAATTAATTGGTATTGAAAGGAATTTTTAGGCATGGTATAATTTGCAGCATTGACACAAAAGCATGACTCATTTACTTTTGACTTTATTTGTTTGGTTGATGATGAATTATCTGCTTGTGAGTCATCAACATGATGTTCATCAAATATTGTTCAAGTAATAGAAGCTCTAGGTAAAAAGGATAATCTCATAGGAATCATTTATCATTATTTGATGCATCTGACAAGCTTTTCTACTTATGGATAACAGGGGGGTATTTGAATATAATTGAAAAAAGTTATTAAAATTTAAGGGCTTTGAGGGCTCAACTACATTCCTGATTGAGGGAATATATGATTTGATGAAGATCAAATCGTTTTTTCTAATCTTGTCCCCTCTCAAAATTCCCATACTTTTATGTATATGTGACATTAGTTTATACAGGCATTGATAATAGCCCTGAAAGAAAAAAAAAGAAGTAAGGAAAAAAATTAAAAATACAAGAGGCATCCTGAGATGGGTGACAAACAGGGTGGGAGTGCAGGCTTTGCATGAGCCGAGAACACTATGCAAGGAGTAAAGATGTGGTGCTTGTTATTAGGAACTTTCCGAATCATTAGTGAGTATTATAAGGTAATATACACACCTACACCCACACTGTCTCCACACACACACAAACTGCCAAAAAGGGGGGTAAAGAAGCCCTATTTGTGTAACATAAGTACACTACCATAAGACTTCCTGGAAGGAGTAGTTAATATTGGGTGGGTGATGTGGAAAATCTTCATGAAGGAAGTAATAGTTGAGCTGGACCTTGAAATATGGCAAGTTTAGAGGCATTTCATGTAGAAGTAATGGAGTTAGAAAAGGCATAATGGAAGCAGTGTTTAGGATTCACTGGATTCACTGGATAGATAAATGAGTTAATTAGGGCCTGGATTATGATTATGACAATAAGGAATGGAGAAAATGAATTAAAGGGAAGTTGTGAGAGAAGGCTCAGTAGGTATCTCATGCCCCTTCCTACCATGTAAGTGCTTCTAGGTGTACAATGCCTCTAGATTTGGATTCTCAACTTGTAGTTTTCAAAAACCAGTAATTTTACCAGTTGAGCCAGAAGTAATCCAGCTATGGGAAACGACAACCACACACACACACACACACACACACACACACACACACACACACACACACTAAATGAGAAAGCTAATTTATTATTTGACAGCTTGCAAGGAAAAATGTCACAGGGGAAGTAAATAAATGAAAGTTTGCTTAAATTCTTCTGTTAGAGATATTTAAATATGTAAATATTATCTCACCAGGATTCACCTGTTTGTAGGTTCAAATAAAATTACTTGGTTGATCTGAGGATGGCTGTCTCCTTAACCTTAAACCCCATTTACATGGCACCAAGACTCAACCATTTACTGTTTCCCTTCTTTTCTAGCCTCTCTCTAAGAGTCTCTATGGTCTGTTTTACATTGTATTTAGCAAGTGCCTCCATCTTGGCTTTAATTGTGTGACTTTGGAAAGACTTTTGTGTTCTGCTGAGTAGGTGAATTTGCTCAAGCTACCACTTCCAATTTGCCTGCATTATTGACTTTGCTCAGGTAGCTGTTGACTTGTCTAAGCCATCATTTGGAGCTTCCTCAGACAATGTTCTACTAGTCACTAGCATGCTCCCCTTGGTTTCACTATGCCCCTCTTGCTCCTACTACCACTAGCTGTATATTACTAAACCTTCTTGGATATTCTGAATCTCCACAGCTTATCCTTAGTCCTCATGTAGGAAATTTCTATCCACTTCTCTACATTTTATTTCCCTACCAGAGTTGTTTAGGCCTAATGAGTAAAATCCTTTTTTCAGTTTTGTTTGCTTTGTTCTGAGCATGCACACATACACACACACACACACACACACACACACACACACAGAGCCCTTTTACTTTCCTATGGTGCAAAGCCAATACGTTGGCCAGATCACTCCAAACTGTACCCAAAACTACCAATCTCCTGACTTCAACCTTGTTTTTGAGTCCAGATCTTCAGTCAACTTCTTTATGGTGAATTATCTCCAAATGCCTATCCCTTATCCGTGCAGTTTAGCTTCTATTACTGCCTCAGATTTGTCACATGCTTTTTATCTCAGGAGCAGTGTGACCCATTTAGAAATTAATGTTAGGCACTCCTACATCTCTGTAGCAGGATGACCTATTTAGAAGTTAACTTGTGTGTGTATTGTTTTGTTTTTTTCTCTGCTGCAAGAAGACCTCCAATATGTTCTTGAGACACATATGCAAAGAAAGAAAATTATCCAACGTGAAATATATGTCTAAGATCTACATCCTTTTTGTCCCTAAGGAAGACTTAGGCTTTTTTGAGTTTTTGAAGATTGCGATCTTGAAACCCTGATAGGTAGTTGACATGATTACCATAGAAAGAGCAAGAGGTGGACAAAAAGGAAAGTAGTCTGCCCCTGTGATAGAAACTCAAAGTTAGAAAGAGAAATAATGGTTTCAGACTCCATCAGAGCAAGGTCTGGAGCTATGCTGGATGGGTGGTGGGACTGAGATGAAAAAGGCTGTGTGTAGGACTGAAGGAACAGTGTCCCATGATCAGTAGCCTTGGGATCTTGGGCATGTGGCACATGTGGCCAAGCTTGGTCCAGACTGAGTAGAGATACTGGGTAGTAGTATCTCTTAAAGGCCTAGGCTTGCCTTGGCAGGGATTTTCTTGGACTCAGAATTGCAGCTTTGGGCAGATAAGATCTAGGAGAGCTAGCATCCAGTCCCTGCCTCATGAGACAGCAAAGTGCAATGGCGCAATAGCAACTGCAGACTGAGAGATGCTGGGGCACCTGCCTTCTTAAAAGCGGAAGTCCAGGCTATCTTTTAGCACTGGTCTAGTCCCAGATTCAGCGGTAGAAGTATGAACTTATTATTACCGGACTTCCTCTCAGACTGGCAGGTGAGGTTTCAAGATGGTACCACTTTAATGTAAAACATGAAATCGTGTGGCACTGCTGGTTTCCTGACGGTATCACACAGCCTCCCAAGCTCCTGCAGAAACAGTGGCATTGCCAAACAGATGTGAAGATGTTACTTGTGACGAGGGCTCAAATACACTGCTTATGCCACACGCACATCCAGCTGTTAGTCTGAACTCACCCAGGAATGTTGATTAAATTCTCATAATACCCTCAGTAGATGGCACTATCATTTGTTTTGCTGCCTGCATGTTATGTTAATTTAAGTGGAAATAATAGACAACAAATTGGAGGAGAAGTTTTGATGGTCTAAATGACTACCAGTATAATGAAGTAATGACAGATTAATGCATCCCTCTCTACATCCCTTCTGCATCCCCTCTGCATCCCCTGTCAGGGGATGTCTGGCAAGATATTTAAAACAAACTTTCACGTTCAGGGCACCTTCTTTCAATAAAAGTATTAGAAAATTTTGAGAAATTCCTACTTTTTAAGGCTCATGTTTCTTTATTCTACTAACCTTCTGTTACACTGATGCTGCAAGTAACTGAGACATTTGAGAAACTAAAGATTTTTGAGAATTATTTTGAACTTCATAACTAAATTTGGGTCATGGTCTGGTGTGAGCAAAATATTTACAATCTATTCATGAGGCAGAGTAAAATGTGGAAAGGCTCCTGAGTTTTGTATGACTTCTGCTACTTCAAATTTCACTTTGGCAGCTTTCCTTACTCTTCTAACAAATTAGTTCCCTTTAAACTGTCAAAAGTTGTTTTGAAACCTCTTGTGTGAGTGGCCATATGATATTGGCAATTTGCAGGGATGTGGAAGTCAGGAAAGGGAGCCGGTTTTTTTTAGGAAAGGTAATTGGTTTAATTTTAGTTATCTTGAGATTGAGATTCTAATGGCACTGCCAGCTGGAATTACCTAGCGGGTGTCAGGAAATGTAAAGGGAAGTACTTGTGCCTTTTGGAATATTCAAGGAGGCCTTTGAATTGAAGATGGTGAGGTCCAAGATAGCCGATGAAGGGAACTAAAGAGAATAACAAAAAGCCAAGGGGCAGAGCATTTTAAGAGGTGTCTTGGGGGTTATGAGGTGGCACTCAAGCAGCATTGATTTCTTCTCCCAGTTGGCTTTTTCTCTAACTCACGAACCAACTTCCTGCAAGCACAGCAGCACCAGGAAAATGAAACTTGACAACCTTCACATGAAACAATTACTGCTTCTGGTAAATCAGTTGAGCCACATGTCATGGTTTCCTGCCCGGGAGCAGCAATAATCCCAGTCAGAGAACAATTCAGGAGCCTGTTAGAGCAACACTGTCACCACATTTTCAAACGGTTCTGGCTCCATATGACAAAATCCATGACCAAAAATGGTTTCAATATATAAAGTCACCTTATCCCATCCAAACTACTGGAGCAGGTCCTATTGAGGATTGAGAAGAAGATAAAGGGTTGGTCCTATACAGGGAGAACCCATCAATGCAGCTTTTATTTTTTGAAACTATGACATACTTTTCATAGACTTAAGTTAAAATTCATAATCAAGTTATTAAATTATACACACATGCACACTTTATCAACCAGTTTCTGAAATAAATCTCACCCAAAGACCTATCTGTCAATTAGGGATCAGGTAGGACTTTGAAAGGACTCCCCTGGTGAAGAGATCTCTTCCTGTACCACAAAAATGAAGGAGAAGTTGTAAGTTTTTGATGACTCTTTGGGTTAGCCTTTAGGGCTGATAGATCCCATAACTATTTCATTACTTGAATTAAAACCTCAGAGCTCGTATTAGGCTTACTGTGTCACTAACCATCATAGATTGAATATTTGTGTCTGCCTAAATTAATATGTTGAAAGCATAACTCCCATTGTGACAGTATTAGGAGATGGGGCCTTTGGGAGATGATTAGGTTATGAAAATGGAGCCCTCATTAATGGGATTGGTGCATTTATAAAAGAGATTCCAGAGACCTGTCTCAATTTTCTGTCTTGTGAGGACACGACCATCTACGAACCAGGAAATGGGCCCATAGCAGAAACCAAATCTGCCAGTGGCTCTATCTTGGACTTCGCAGACTTTATAACTGAAAAAATAAAGGTTTGTTGTTTAAACCACCAGTCTGTGGTAATTTGTTATAGTAGTTCGAACTGACTAAGATAACAACCTTACTAACATTTTTATTTAGGTTTTGATTTTATCTTTGAAAGTATATTCTAAATCCCAGGAATGAGTTAAGGAGATACTCCTGAACTTCACCAATAACTTCCTAAGTTATAAGCAAGGACTCTGTTTTCTTGCTCCCTCCACACTGATAATTTTTTGTTTGCATTCTCTCAGGTATATCATTTATTCTGCATTATCTTAAACGTATCCATGTCCTTTACTTGTCATCAGATTGTAACTTCTTGAAGAAGTAACAGAAGATTGAAGAATCTCATTTTTTAAAATAATATTTATAGTTTCTAGCTAAATATCAAGTGTTAGTAAAAAGTTCAATAAGGTTAAATTAAAATGAATCAAAATAAGTTCATAAAACATAAGTTCATTAGCTTATTTGCATTGAAATGATTATAATTTATGCCAATAGTTGCCCTGAAATGTATTTTGATAAATGAACCCACTAAATATAAATCTGAAATTATATAGGCATAGTCACTATATGATTAGAAAGAGTCACCTAGACAGAGTTATTAACACATTAGATTCTTCCTGTTTTGTGTGTCTGTGTGTGTGTGAAACAACAGTGACAGAAAAACTCAAAATTGCTAGAACTATTATTTATTCAACTCGTAGAAGTAAAAAGGACTACAGAAAGGGAAAAAATAGTTCCTCACTGACTAAGAAGCTAAAGGAAATGAAAGGTAAATTAATTTTGTAAGTGTAGTGCTTAATTTGCATATATGCCAATTAAGAATTTTTGTAATTAAGGGTCTACCCACGCTTTTCTATTCATTTACAATTCAAGATTTCTTGACACCTGCCAAATTACTGTATGTCTTCTAACTTAAAACAAAATAACCTGTAACTAGGCTTGAATACAAGTACAAAGTTTTTTGTCTGTTAATAAAAGTATAATTAAAAACTAGTATTTTCAAACTTCTTTCAAGCATCTCAAGATGCTTCCTCAAAATGAAACTTTGACACGTGTTAAATGTGTGTCTATCTCGACAGGTTAAAATTTAATTTATTTTCTTAATTTCATTCCAGTTTAGTTAACATGTAGTGTTATATCAGTTTCAAGTGAACCATATAGTGCTTCAACAATTCCATATAGCAGCCGGTGTATATCAACACTTCTTCATCTATATGACTCTAAGACATGACAACAGGAGTCGACAAGGTTAAAACCCCCATTATTAGTGTCAAGATCTAGGATAGACTTTTGTTATCAAAAGTAGATAGGCTTTTGGCATCAAAATCTCTAATGAAAGCAAAAGAGAGCACATCTATTGTTAAGTAAAATGTGAACCTGCTTTGAGAATTTGATCAGAATAAATTTTCTTGGTAATCTTCCCATCATCTTTTAAAAACTCCTTGATTTTCCTTATTCATTTCTGTGAAGGCATGAGCAGGGCAAGTAAGACTAAGGAAGGTGCTGTTTTTAACTCATAGTTGAGGAGTGAAAGCCTGATATGATTCAACAGAGCCTTTATTGCAGCCCTTTTATAGGAATGTGAGTTTTCACATGCCCTGAAATTTGACAGTCTATTTTCAGCCTGTCAGTTTCAGATTTCTTGGTAAGTGGCATAGTTGACTTGAGTTGAAGAGCCAGGCCACTTAATATATTGATTCAGATATATTATTCTGAATAATATATAAAGAATAATATTCTGAAAGAGGGGGAATGATAGTCACCTTTGTAGATGGAAGGATTTCTTATAATCTTTGCTATTATAATTACATTATATTATAAACAAATATTTATATAATAAATGTAAATATTTAAATAAATATAAATATATTTATTTCCTTGTGGTGATAATATTATTGCCTGTGTTTATAATAACCCTACACACTTGAAGTTTTATGGGATCCTGGATAACTCTGTACAGTTCAAGTAAATGGTCATGTTATTGCATGACTTTGAAAGACAGAGAAACCCCACTCTCAAATATGTTTCTTAATCAAATGGCTTTCTCTTTCATACAATTTACTGAGATAGTGCCCTAGAAGTCATCTCTAACTTTTCCTTTTCCTTCATTCTCCACCGCTTTCCCATTCCTACCCATTCCCATTACCACCACCTCCATTCTATATCAGCCCTTATATCTTTTACAAACTTTTCCTGTAGGTTTTTCTTCTTTATAACCTTTCCATGTAGGTTTCCTTCATAATAACATGTTTGGCCTATACAAGATACAATATGTAACATGTACTAAAATCTAAAGCATAGTGCAACAATGAACAGCCTCTAATTTAAGACTAGGACAATGACCTATGTGCTGCCCCTCTCTTAGGGTATATCCTCCTTCTCTAGAAGAAACAACTATCTTGAATGTTGTATTATTCCCTTGTTCTTTTATTATTTTATAATTTAAATACATAATACTGTTTAACTAGTCTTCCGCCTGTTAGAACTCATTATAGCATTTCCCTGCTCCAATTCTTAATGGCTTCTGTGATATGTTCTAAGTCATTTTCATAGAAGATATTCACAGTGTTGCCCCTCTTACCTATCTAGTCCCAGCTTCTTCTCTTCCACTCTATACATGATAAGTATTCTATATACTTTTGTAACTCAGCATACCAATTTTCACCTTCAAGTGCATTGTTGCATATATCGGTACTTCATTTGTTTTATTGTTGAGTTATTATTACATTGTGTGTATATATTGCATTTTGTTTATCCATGAAACTCTTGTGGATGTTGTAGTATAAATAAATATTGCAGTTGGTTTCAGTTTCTGATAATTATGAATCAAGCTGCTATGTACATACATTATTCTATATGACTCTAAGACATGACAATGAGAGTTGACAGGGTTAAGACCACCACTGTTAGTGTCAAGATCTGGGATTGACTTGTTATTTGACATCAAAAGCTCTAATGAAGGCAAAGGAGAGTACTTCTGTTGTTAAGTGAAATGTGAACCTGTTTTTGAGTATTTGATCAGAATAAATTTTCTGTATGTATGTCTTTTGCAGACATATGCTTTCATTTCACTTGAGTAGATAACTAGGTCTTATTTGCCTGGGTCATACAGGAGGTTTAACTTTAAAACAAACAAAAAATAACTCTCACAAAGTAATTGTACCATTGTATGTTCCCACCTACAGTGTATAAGAGTTTCATTTTCTCCATGCTCCACATCCTTGAAAACACTTGGTATTATCAGTCTTTTTAAAATTACATTATAGTGGGTTTGTAGTGGTATTCATTGTGGTTTTAATTTAAACTTCTGTGTCTAATGTTGAATATCTTTTCAGGTGCTGATTGGCCAATCATATTGGCAATTTATATTGTTTTGTGTGAAGTGTCTGTTAATCTTTGCCCATTCTTGCTTTTAAAGTTACAAGTTGTAAAAGCTGTTTGTATATTCTGAATACAAGTCTTTTACTAGATAATGAGTAATCTGTGGCTTAACTTTCTGTTTTCTTTTATGGGTTATGCTTGTGTGTGTGTGTGTGTGTGTGTGTGTGTGTGTGTGTGCACGCACGCATGTATGTGTGTATGTGTTGTCTAAAATTTCTTTGCCGAACTCAGGGTCAAAAAGATTTTCTTATATGTTTTCTTCTATAAGTTTTATAGCTTAGCTTTTACATTTAGATATAGGGTCCATTTACATTTTGTGTATGAGATAAGTTCAAGGCTGTTATTGTTTTATCATACACATCTCCAGTTCCAGTTTTTTGAAAAGACTTGTCTTGGCACTTTTGTTTAAAATCCAATGACCTTACTTGCAAGGCTGTATTTCTGGACTTTCCATCCTATTCCCTCTATGTCCAATGTTTTGCGGCTACCACATTGTCTTGATTACCTAGCTTTATAATAAATCTTGAAATCAGGTAGTATAATTCTCTCAGCTTTGTTCTTTTTAAAAATTATTTTGATGATTCTAGGTCATTTGCATTTTCCTATAACTTTCAAAATCAGCTTGTTTTGATTAAAAAAAAAACTTCTGGAAATTTTCATCATGTGTATTGAATCTCTAGATCAATTTGAAACTATGATGCACCTTTAAAACGTAAATGCTTCTGGAAAAGGTAACAAATTATAAGTATTATAGTGATGGCATGCATGAGTGAAATTTAGCAATAAAAACAGAAAAAAGCCTACCATGAATTCCATCTCCATTCATATTTCCATTATTTTGCTTAGAGGTAGCCTTAATTTAACCTTGAATAAAAATTTCCTCTAAGAGAATAGCAACAACAAAAAACTAATCTGTACCCAAGATCCTAGCTTATAGTGAAATGTATCTTACAATCTTTTCCCCCTCTATTCTAAAGAAAAACCACAGAGGATATCTTTTTACACAAAATGTCTATGCTTGTTATAAAAACTACCTTTTGAATATGCAAACAGCCCAGCATTTAGAATTACAGGTTACAAGGTATTGGGGAAGTACCTTCCACTTGGAACCTCATCCTTTCTGCATACTCAAGCACCTACTGATAAGCAGACAAAGGAAGTGTTTTCTTGATTTAGACAGTAACACATCAGAGGAGTTGAAACCACTTGCAAAACTACTTCGCTTGGAAAGGTGTTTTGCCCCTCAAGGAGTTTTCAGAAAGCCTCAGCGTTGGGCAAATGCACAGAACTCTAGCTACTTGAATTTTTCTTTGACCTTTTGAAATGCTCATATTTTCCTTTATCTGTTTTTGTTTGTTAGTCATCTAGTTATTTCTGTTACTTTTTTGGTGTTTGGCTTATTCACATGCATAGTGTTTTTATTTAGAACACAATTTTGTAACACTTTCAGCATATATTAAGAGAAGAAAAGTGCTACTCATCACCTTTATTAACAGAACAATCCAGAATCCATTTTGTCATGGAATTGAGATGGTTGATGAATGAAAAAGGAAATTTTCTTGCTAGTTAAAAATATGATTTTATGCTCTATATCTAGACACATGGGATCAATTTTAAGATTTACTCATTATACTCTGTATTCTTAGAAACATTCTTTTTGCCTTAGCAAGGGTACTTGGTACTTTCTGCCAATATCAAGATGTTATTTGTAAAGGTTACAACTCTCACTGGAAGATGATAGTTATGCAGTCTCTCAGGATGGTTTTTATCCCTACTCACCATTCAGCTTTTGCTTTCAATAATTTTTCTCATAATATTTTCTGTTTTAACTATAATAGCAGTGGTAATTCATCATTTCAAGAAAATATTTTTTAGACTATAAAGGTAATAGATTCAGATGCTAAGAAAACTTTAGTTGATTTGTTTAATTCTTCTAATCATCTATGAAATTTTAGAAAATCTAAGAGAGAACTAAAAATAATCTCCCTTCTCAGTCATCACCAAATTTGTTAACTCAGTCAGAGCTCAGATTAAAACAATTATATTTTTATCACAATTTCTAGAGTTTCATAAATTCCTGTGTTTTTTCATTATTCCAGGTATATGTACATATACATATGTGTGTATATTACTGATATGTATTACATATATGATACCCACATATATATATACATTTATATGTACATATGTATATACACATACACATACACATACACGCAATATAAACATACACACGCACAAAGAGAGAGAAAGAGAGATACCCTGTTGATTTATTATGTTTTCAGGTGTTTTTTTAAATTATTTTTTCAGTCTTATTGAGATATAATTGACATATAGCACTATTGTATAAGTTTAAGGTGTATAGCATAATAATTTGACGCACATATATTATGACATGATTACCACAGTAAGTTTAGTTAACATCCATCATTTCATAGAGATATAAAAAATAAAAGGAAAAGTGTTTTTCTCCTTGTGATGAAAACTCTTAGGATCTATTCTCTCAACAACTTTCAAATATACCATACAGCTATCTTAAGTCTAGTCATTGAATTATACATTACATCCCTAGTATGTATGTACCGTGTCACTGGAAATTTGCTCTGTTGTAGGTGTTTTATTAAATATCACTTTTTCACCTTTGGGAGATGCTAAATCATGCTTATTCATTAATATACCTACACCAAAATTACCCAGTATCCAATGCACATCTGTTTTTGATTAGCATGCGAGGATTCAAGGACATGAAAGGATTAGTGGCCACATCTGTTGCTATCTCTGTGTCCTGCTTTCCCCACAGTGTTTGTTCCCCTCCCACCTGTCACTCTCTATAACCTTTGGAGATATTAGCACCATGATTACCATCTCACATGCACTCCAGGGATGGAAGCAAATTCTCAAGGTGGTTGGTTCTTTACACGTGCCAGTCATCATCCTGGGTACCTCACACATGTGAGTCCATATTTCCCAATAGTAAGTACACCCCTGGGGGTATACAGATAATTTTAAATAGAGGGACCCCATCATTTATTGTCTAGACTGAAATACTTTTGTGAGTAAAAGGAACGCCATTTTTTTTTTTTTTTGAGAGAGAGAGAAAGATGGAGAGAATACACATGAATGGGGGAGAGAGGAAGAGGGTGAGAAAGAAAGAATCTCAAGCAGGCTCTACATTCAGGGCAGAGCCCAAGGCAGGGCTCAATTCCACGATCCTGGGATCATGACCTAAGCTCTAAATCAAAAGTTGGAAGCTCAACCCTCTGAACCATTCAGGAGCCCATTTATGTATGTATGTATGTATGTATGTATGTATGCATGCATGTATGTATTTTTTGTAATGCTATTAATAATTACACCAGGACAAAAGAAATGAATTGTCCAGGCAACTAAAAAATGGGCTCCCCTAATTTTAGGAGATATGTATTAATCTTTCTGATGCTTTCTATTTATGATAAGTGATAATTTATAATGATACAGTTTTCTTTTTAAATACATGAATATAAGGAAAAAATAACAGTTAAATAATACTAGTGGTATTTTTGAATAAAACTTTGAAGCATTATAAGAAAGACTGAGATTTGGAAAATGCTCCATTAATTTATTTACTTATCACAGCAAACCTAACAGAGGAATTAGTGACTCTTCTTTTTTTGTGTGTGTGTTTATTTATTTATTTTGAAAAAGAGAGAGTGCAAGGGGGAGGGGCAGAGAGAGTGGGAGAGAGAATCCCAAGCAGGCTCTACTCTATCAGCATGGAAATAATGGTTTCATTCACAATGAAAATGAGGCTGGAGAAATCAAGAAGTTTGCTCAAAATTATACAAGTAATAAAGGTGAATTGGTTTATTTATTTATTTGTTTGTTTATTTATTTAGAGACAGCACGAGCAGGGGAGAGGCAGAGAGAGAGGAAGAGAGAGAATCCCGAATCCCAAGCAGACTCTACACTTCCAGATCAGAGCCTGTCGCAGGCCTTGAACTCACGAAACCATGAGATCATGACCTGAGCAGAAATTAAGAGTCAGATGCTTAACCAACTGAGCCACCCAGGCACTCCAGGGTGAATTGATATTTAAACCCAGTTCTGTATGACTCACAAATCCAGATCTTTTTCTTAGTGGGGGTTCTAATTTTTATTTTTATTTTAGCCACAGGCAAAGACATTGCCTTTTCCTCTCAAATTGAGAAAATGTGGGAAATTTTCCAGTCTGGTATAAGGTAGATCTCATGTAGTTTTTAATGTGTTTATGGTGAGGGTGGTTGGGATTTTTAAGGGTCTTGGGTCTCTTAGAATCCAAACCCCCACAGGTCTTCCTCTATCACCACAGCCTCTCCTGGTCTTGTTGGGTGACCAACTCCAGATTATTAAGATGCCTCCCTGTCTGGCCCACAGGGAGGCTTGTTATGGGCCTCAAATTATATGCTTAATCTTTCCATTATCCAAAAGAGATAGAAGCCATTGGGGGGTATCTTTCTATCTATACAATTTGACAATGGCATAAACACTACTTGATGCTTGATCTAATTTAATTATTTGAAACCTCATCTTTATCACACTTAATTTTAAGTCAGTAGTCTCCTATATTTGTGATCAAACATTTTCCAGTTCACTCAAAACCAATGTTTTAAATGTTTCTGTATCCCAAGTTCTGTTCTAAAACATGGGAAACATCAGTAAACGAAATACACAAAAAGATACAAAAACCCAATGAATAACAAAAGCCAGCCAGAAAAAGGTATTTGAACAAAAACACACAAATATGTCTATGTTTCATATATATACCACTTTGAATCTATATATTAAATATTAGTAAAGTTTTATTTCTTTTCTTAAGCAGAAGTGTATACAGAGATGTAAGTTCTAATTTTTTTTCTCCCTCATTCAAGTGGGTGATTTTGCACGTCCTATTTCTCAGCATATCCCAGTTTAGAGACCAGTTTTAAGTGACTGCAAAAACCTAGTGGCCTCTTTGGATGATACCATCTTTTCTCGAAGTATGTTTGCATGCTTTACATCCATCTCTCTACCACTACATAACTTTTGCTGTTTCAAAACTGAAACTGAATTTTGGGGTCTCTTATTCGGGTCCTGTTTCCTAGCTGCGGAACTTGCTCTGGAAGCAGTTCAGAAGCGTTTGTGTGGTTCTGAGCTCCTAAAATAAAAATAAAAAATACAACAAAAAACTTTCCCAGCTCGGGTTATTAGTTGGGAGCTCAAGTTACCTAATCAGTAGGTGATTTTTTTGAGGGAGCGGATTCATTATTCGGTTGCTACTTCCAGATCTTCTTTACCCAATATAGTAGTTGCCATGAGCCCAACGACTACATTTCATAAAAGTAATTTTAACATGCACTAAATATAAAAAGAAAACTTAGTGGAAAGGGATATTCTTATGTGTCAGGCATATTTCAAGCTGAAACAGGAAATAGATACATGAAAAAAAATGAGAACCAACTTGTTCATTGACAATCATTGCTAGTGATTCCACAGCAAATTTTACTGATCATCTTTCAAGTGCATGCCACTGTATGAAGACTCTGGGGATGATACAGAAGACTCAGTCAGAATCTCTGTCTTTTGAATGAACTCTTTTTATCCTGGGTTGATCTGTTCAAGCCAGCTTGCTCCCTCTTAACAGCAGTACATCTGATTTTCAGACATTCCTTTGGCTATTCTCTTTGCTCCTTCTGAAACTCTCAAGAGGCAATAGCTGCTCTTATTTATTTATTTTTAAGCCATGCTCTATAAATACACCTGGTAACATGACTCACCAACCACTAGCCATCCCACACAAAGAGACAGGATTGTTTGGGGCCACAACAATCTGGTTTTGAGGGGGTGCTGTCTGGTTTCACAGCCTCGGCTCCCTCCCCTTCTCACTGGAGTCTTTCAAGGACGCCTCTAAGTGGCTTTGCACAATGCAGTGAGGCGTGGTTTTGTCAGAACTTAGGGCAAGGAGAAAAAAAAGAAAAAGAAAACTTCCCTCTAGTAAATTGGCAGAAAAACGTTTTCTAAAGGTTACACACCACCCACACATTCCTTTCAAATGATCAAAGCCTTACAAGAGGTCATGCAAGGGGAGAAAAGGAGAGCGGGAGCCTGGAAGAATTTGAAGTTCTCTGTATTTCCAGTCTTGCTGAATAAGGGACATAAGAGGACTCTTGTTCCTCTTTCTGGAAGATTTCTAGATTGAAGGGAGCAAACATTATGTTAAGTTGGTGAACTGATATCTCAACAGTGAACAATATACACTTATCTCTTTCCTGTGTCTCATTCCAAGTTCTACACCATTTTTGACCATTAACTCTTCTAAGTGTTCTTCTCATTGTTTTTCAGGTTTAGCTTTCATGGTCCTCTTTACTTCCTGGTTTCAGCAGATTATACTTAACTTGTTATCTTGATATTTCTGGCCCATCCCAAAGCAGGAAGTACTCAACATTTACAAGAAATCTGTTTGGACATGATTTCCTTGCCCATTGGCAGTTTCTAAACTCAACTTTAGTCTTTTGATTTGGCCTTAGTTTTTACATTTTTATCTTGTGCCATTGTTTATAGCTAGGTTCTAGACTTCCACTCATTTTCATCAGTTAGTGTGATATGCTCCCTCATCTAGGTTTTCATAGAATTTACACCTCAGTTAGACCTTTGCTCATAATGTTAATTTTACTAGCCTCACCCTGACATTGTAATCTTCTCAAGGAAAGAGACTGTGTCTTCTATATCTTTGCATCCCTATCTCCTAGCAAACTGTCTGACAGGTAATGGATCCTCAATAAATATTTGTTGAAAGAATTAATAGATTTTTTTTAAACTTGCAAAGCCCCAGGCATAAATCTGTGGTTTTTCTTGACACTCTCTACCAGGTGCAAGTGGCTAGAGGCCAGAATTTTTGTTGTTGTTGTTTAATCCTTATTTGCCATTTGGTGCCCTGCCTTCCTTCCCAGTTTCTCTGTTGCCTTGGTCCATACACAAACACAAGACTTCCATAACAATACGGAAAAAAAGATATGAGAAAACCCCTAGAAGGTACTTTAGCTTTTCAACAGAAGGAAATTTCACATCAGGTTTGTACTTGTTTTGAATAAATACTCTTTAATTGCATAATGCACATAGTAACTTGCTTGTTTCTACTATTGTATGAGTGATATTCCAAGCAAGGTACTCTCTGCTCTTGCTCTCCAGGAGCAAGGTATATTCTGCTCTCCTGGCTGCTGCTTTCTGCATTGACCTTTAGTATCTGATCTGTTCCTAACTCCAAGTTACCTTATTTGACTTTGATTCAGTGCCCTTCCTTGACCTCTGGCTTTAAGGTATACTCTTGGCTTAGAAAGATTTTTTACTGATGCCTACTTTAGGCCTGAAGTTTAGAATACACTTCCTGCTGAAGACATAAACTTGCATGGCTTGGTCAGAGTCCATGTGGTTGTTATAAGCAATCCGACCCTCCTGGAAGATTATGACAGTCTATACATGAGCTCTTACTTTACATCTTTCAATACAACCTGAATTAGATTTACTGAGCCTTCCATTTTGTTTGTTTGTTTGTTTGTTTGTTTGTTTGTTTGTCTTTGTAATCTCCTCATCTTAGACTTCAGTTTGGAATATTATAGAATATCATCTTTACAAAATATTTTAAAGGAGATTTTGAAGATATGTTCTTATTTGCCAAAAATACACCTTTTCTTACTGTTCGTAAAGACAATTGTTCTAGCCTCTCTTCTGTGTCCCAAATTCACATGCTCCTCCTTTGAATGAAATCCTGAATTTTAAAGTCCAATGACTCTGGACCCAAAGGAAATGTCATTTATGTATAAAATGTTTCTATCGTGTCTTTGAGAAGTTGCCAGCACAATGTTTCACAACTTATTTTGTACTAAATGTGTACAATTGTAAAAATTGTTTCAACAAGTGCAGAAAATAACAAACTATACTTTTGAGGAAAAAAAGTGTGTGTGTGTGTGTGTGTGTGCATGTTTGTGCGCATGTGCGTGTGGGTGTGTACAGATATATATATATATATATATATATATATATATATATATATATATGACATGTAGACGTAAATAAATAAAAAGGATACATTTGGGATAATTGCAGTGTTAATTATGAATACTTGGGGAATGAATAATTATCGTTTTGCCTGTTCAGAAGAACTACCTCTCACCTCTGATCAGGTGGTTCTGAAGATGGCTGCTGATTAGAATTACCTCTTCCCTGGCCACAGAGAGAACTAGCATTCTAGGATTCTGGCTGTCCCAGACAGCATGTATCATGGCATTTGGTCCAGACATGAGTATGTGACCCAAACTGAGTTGCCCAGGGTCTGTCCCTGACATTTGTCTTAACCAGACTTAGAGATGAAGGCTTCTTATCTTCTACGGTTACAAACTCTTGGGCTATAAGCTCTGAGCTTTCCACAGATGTGTCCCATACAGAGTTAGGCTGAGAGATGAAAGTTGACACAGGGAGCATATGTGGAGAGAGAATCCAGAAGGTACTCTGTGGTCCCCAAGTTATGTGCTCCTCACTTGTGTCTGTGGTTTCATAACATAAGCCCATGGATTCACTTTCCTCTTTCTTCTGCTACCTTTTTTGTTTGTTTTTGTATTATTTTTTTCTGTTTCCCTTTTCCTAAAATTTCTACCTTTGACATGTCATAACTTAGAATAATGAAGAAAAGTGTTTTGAACTTGTATTTTCCTTAGCAAAACTCTTGCCCAAGAAAGGAATACTGAAATCAAAATTCAGAAATAAAAATTATTTCATTCTTAACCAAGCCAAATAACAACCTCTATCTTTAAAGGAATTGTTTGTGTTTTGTTTTTAAGACCAATTCCCTGTATTAGACTGAGATGTAATATGGTTTTTAAAACACTAAGACTTCTAGATACAAAAGTTTATTTCTATCAGATCCTATTTCTGCTTTGAAGAGTTCTGGTTCATGAAAAACAAACAAACAAACAAACAAATAAGACAAAATAAAACCATTATCCTGCTTCGTCTCCTAAAAGACCTTTTTGGATAACACCCACTTTACATATGTCTTACACACAGAGCCCTTTCTCTACTGGGGTAGTTTCCAAAATGTCATCTCCACCTTTGTAGACATTAGAACCACTAATCCTTATGGCTGCTGATGAAATCTCTCCAACATATGTGTAATTAGAGTGTAGTCTTTGGGTCAGATGAATCTTGCCAAACTTTTTAGGGCATTTCAGGTTCATGATCTCCATAGACAATGCACTCTTTGGACATCATTTCAAGGTGACTCAGTTTTTATAGGCAGCAACTAATATTCAACAATTGCTGAGTCCAAATTCTTAGATTATGTTTCTTTGGTGGTTAAGACTGGTTTGTCCACCTTTACTAACAGGCCAGCGTAACTGTTCCTGACCTTGTTACTCAGCTAAACAAGTGTAGAGGCTGAATACCTTTGGCATTGTCCATTATTCAGCTGTGATCCTGTGGTGTAGAACTCCCAATGACTGCCTACGAAATTCTGAGTGTTTCACAACTGCCAATGCAGATGTCCTTTGTAATGTACATGGCCCTATTTCAAAATATGATGCAATGAAAATTGCAATCTGGTGGAAAACATTCTACTTTATCTTACTGAAGAATAACTGTCTGATAACCAGGGCACCAAGCAGGGTTTCTGCGTAAATTTTTGTAACAGGCAGGTATGTGGGTTTAGGTTTCTGACTGGTCTCTACATCTACTTATTCCAACAGATTTTTTAAAAATGCCTACATTATGTTGCATATGTGGTAAAAATGGATATTCTTTAAGTTGCCTATTCTTAGTAAAGATGGATAAAGGTGACAAAGGTAAAAGTAGATGAAAAATTCCATTGTTAAAGTAACTTCATAAACTATTATATATACAACTCCTACCTACTAGTCTGAATCATATAGTTAAAAAATAGTGTGTCTGAGTAAATGATTACTAAATTGTTGATTATTTATGTCCCCCTATTTTCCAAATGATTTTAGCAACTACATATGAAAAGCTACAAGAACAATTTAGCTAATAAAATAAGATTAAGCAATATTAGAACCCAAAAGCTGTGGCATTTGAGGGAAGAATATCCTCGAAGACATAGAAAAAGGGAAATCCAGTAGGCTCCCATCATTTTCGTAATCTATAAAGGAGAAATTAAACTTTCGTCAAGACAAGAGAAGCAGTAGGACAGTAGAATGGTCTGTGAGAGTGGACCCAGGTGGGTTCTGATCTCTATTCTGCCCTTCACTTACAGTTTACTTCGGACACATTATAATTTACCTGAGCTGTACTCTACTTATCTGGAAAATCGGTATAACAATTCTCATCTCCTCCTCATGAGCATCTGGCAAAGGGTAAAATAAAATGAAAAAAAAAAAAAAAGATGTAACACATAGGTGTTCTCAGTAAGTTTACTGATCTCATGCCATTGTTCTAAACTCTAGGATGAATTTATTGCAAAGTGTTTTTACAAGGGTCAGTGATCAACATTTTTGTAGGCATGTTGCATTGTCTACATTAACACTTGATTAAGGGAACGTAGGGGTGAGAAATCAAAGTAGCTCTCTGTGAAGTCATCTCTGGGGGGATGTTAGCACAAATTAGTCCTAGTCGGCACTCTCTGGTTATCTCAAAGGTAAAACGGGATGGGAATAAGTATTTCATGTGCACCTTAGATTATTCCTACCAATTGCGTCAGGCCAACTTATGATAAAAGCTGAAACATTGAGACTGCTGAGTTAGAGAAACTTTTCCCTCAAGTCGAATGAGTTTTACATAGAGTACTTACCAGTTTCATTTTCATTGCACCTCTCTCATATTTGATGAAAATATGCAAATAAGACCAATAAAATGCACACGGTCTGTTAGTAGCTTGGTGTTTATGTCACTAGCTTGGTGCTCCCACTGCCATCAGATGATGTTGTCCTTGAGTCTCCGATATGCTCATGGACATGTCTCTTCACATACTTTGTGTCTGGTGGCTTGTTAATGTCCATCAGCAACAGAGTCACTTGAAATATTTGGTGTCCACCACAGCCGCTCAAGGAGCATCACCATCTGGATCTTCTTCTGCTTCTGAATCTGAAAATCCTTGAGGTATTAATAACTTGCTGTATTCTCTGCAGGTCTCACAGCTCCAGAGTGATAGTGGTCTGACAGAAATAGGAAGAATGCTCTCTCTCTGTCACCAGGGCTGAGACCTGGAACTGAGATATATTGTCTAATTTCCACTACTGCTTTCCTTCCCAAGTAACTTGGACCGCTATCTCCATCTTGTGACCTTTCCTATATTCACTCCTACCCCAGAAAATTAACTAATGGAAAAAGACCAACATTATACTATTGGTGGTGGTAGGGGAGCCACCATCTTGTAGTTCATTCGTCCAGCCAAGTCACTTTGCTTATATTTCTACTAAGTTGGGAAAATTGTAACCATGTAACAATCCTCTAAAATATTTGTTAAAAATAATTATGTTCTTGGGGCCCTGGGTGGCCCTGTCGGTTAGTCTGACTTCGGCTCAGGTCATGATCTCACAGTTTGTGGGTTCCAGCCCCACGTCAGGCTCTGTGCTGACAGCTCAGAGCCTGAAGCCTACTTCAGATTGTGTCTCCATCTCTCCCTCTGCCCCTCCTCCCCCACTCATGTTCTGTTCTCTCTCTCTTAAACATAAATAAACATTAAAAAATTAAAAAAAATTTTTGTTCTTATGGTATGTAACATGGAGAGGAGTTATGAAGAAATATCTTGGGGGAAACTGTCTTTAGGGAACTGAGCCCAGACCAGAAAAGAACACATTGTGATTCTTTCTATCTCGCTTCTTTTCCTGTCTCACCTTATTTAGAGGCTATCTGGTAGAAGAAGAACTACAAAACGATTGATGAATAGTGAAGTCAGATGATTCATAATAGTGTACCATAAAATCTAAAGTAGCTGTGTGGAAGGGTAAGGGCAATAATGCAATGCTGTGTTGGAGACTGAAAAGGAAAACTGAGAGAGTTTAGGTAGTCTGTGACCTGCATGCCACACATTCACCTGGAATGCTTGCTTAAACTGTGGGTCGCTGGCCTTGTACCCAGTCCTCCATGTCCATCATAAACTGAATCAGGATCTTTGGAATTTGGTCCTGTGTTTTATTTGGGCATCTAGAATCCTGTGTTCGACATGGCACAGCCCCCACCTCAAGAACTTACAGATGCTAGGATGAAGGACACACAGCACGAATGGATATGAAAGAAAGTATATTATTCACATAGTAAACAGCAAAAAGATTCTCCAAGGAGAAGGCCTCAGGTTAGGTCTAAAGGAGAATAAGAACCAAGTAGAGAGAGTGGATTCAGCCCTTAGAGTGGCTGTGGAGTGCAGTGGGGGTAGTTTGAAGCATGAGTTAGGAGTTTGAAAGATTTGAACTTCCCTCCGGTACCAAAGAACGCATGGCATATGTGGGTGCTCTATACTTAGTTGCCCAAATGTAGAACAGGCAGGGAAGGGACAGGGTTCTAAAAGTTGTCAAGGGTAAAACATTAAAAAAACCGACTCACCTTCTTCATTACAGCTGGTATTGTGCATGAACTTTAACAAACTCCTAAGGTAATTTCTTTGCATTTTGAAATTTGAGAACCATTGATTTATGAGCCTCTTTGATTGATGTGAACCTATGGCTGTATTAATTCTTGCAGGAAGAGAGACTTCCTTCTTCTGATTCCAAGCTTGGTCCACAGTTATTTGGGTACCACAAATGTACCCAAGACAGGCAACCTGTATTTCTCACACTCCAAGGACTGTGCTAAGCCTCTGCAGTGAGTCTGGGCATCAGAGGCAGGAAGGACTGTACATCAACTCTGCAGAAGCATTTTACAGCCCAGCTGACTATCAAACAGAGTTTCTGAAATGTGTGATCACCACCTGATAGCCTTCCTTTGTTTTATTATCCAGGTTTGCACTTTGCTTTTCCAGTCCAGTGAAATGATTAAATAGGGAGCTCTGAGACAGCCCTTATTTGTCCTCACAATGACAACATCAGCAGGATGTTTTATTTTCAGACTATTTGGAATAGGTTTCTCTTTTTCCTATTTCAGGCTCTTCTCTGAAAATCCTACTTTTCTCTGACAGACATTTGCTCCACTGAGTTCCAGGAACTGCTTTGGGAGTACAGAAAATCAGCAGAGATACTGGGCAGAATCCACAGAATGGCTTTACCTGACGATGAGTGATGTTCCTGAATAGAAACCCAGATGGCTAGTGAACAGAAGCATCCAGTAAACATTTGGATAACTGTGTTGTTACTTAGCAGGACTCATCAATTGGAAACATTATAAATGAGTACCTGCATGCATTGAAATTTTGTATTATTATTAATATTTTACTTGAAAGGAAAAGAGGATAGCTAAATCAGTTGGCAAATTCCTCAGATTAACAGAATGGACAATGCAAATTTATAGCATTGTGCACACACTTACAATATCAATTTTTCATTTGGGAAACACTGAATCCAGCTAGTGACAGCCTAGATACTCTTCATTTGTCTTTCTCATCATGGATCTTAAAAAACCCCAGTGTACTAACTAGACATTTACTATGTGTGGTAACTGTTCTAAGCTATTAATTGTGTTACTTTATTGAATACTTACCAAAACCCTGTGAAATAGGTACTGTGTGTGTGTGTGTGTGTGTGTGTGTGTGTGTGTGCATTTTATAAATGAGGAGACCTAGAAGACAGCCTGAGTAACTTGTGATACAGCTAGTAAGTGTTGTAGCTGAAAAGTGAACTTGAGTCTAGAGCTGGGCGCAAAAACACTGCAGCACGTTGCCTTTAAGCAGATCACTTTCTATAATAGTTTTATTAAGGACCAGCTGTTACTAGAAACCCTCTAACTTTTCCTGAAATTCCATAAGATTGTTCTCATATTGTAAGAATTCATTTCATTTGATAATTATAGTATGACATGCCTGCTTCAAATAAACGTAGACATAATTATAAGGTCTGGATATTAGAGTTTTGGGTAAATATCTTCTTCTCCTGTGTTTTTTTAAACTTTTGTGAAGTGAATTTTAAGCTGTGTTCTTCAGACTCCCTTTAATGTTTGGGAATGGGAGTAGGAAGCATGTGGATAGACTCCTTCAAGCTTTAACATGAATGAAGTTTATCTGTTCTGCATCTAGGCTTTCAAATAAAATCCTTGTTGAAAACAGGATTGCTCTACTAAAAACAAAAGAGAAAGCAGAAAAAGTTTAAAAATGACTAGGCTGGGTGGTGTTCAAACACTGTTCATTGGGAACCTTCTGTGACTATGGATCAGCTTGAATTTGGCCATCCTGCCAATGCATATGTTTGCATATCAATACAATATAAAACTCTTGAGTGCTTAACCTTTCTAAGTACCAGGGTTGACAGAGAAATGATGAATTAAATCTCAAGGATCAGAAAGCTTCCCTGGGGGACATATGGTAGATAGAAGCAATATAAAAACCTGACATAATGCACCTTAAGTAAGGATGCAGAAGCTGCTTTGGGACTTCTTGTTGTATGGCACACTGAGAATAAAGGTTTACCTGGCAGGTCCCCCAACAGCTGCAAAACCCCAACCATTTAAAGACAAAGTACATAAAAGGGAATAGCATTTTAAAAGCTTTGAGGACAAGAGAAGTGGTTCAAAGATTTTGTTCCTGGAGTAGGGTTTTGACAGGTGCAGGTGAGGAGAAGGTTACAAGCAGAGGGAAGGCAAGAACAAAGGTGTGAGCATTTGGAAGAGAATGGAATGTTTAAGAGGGTTGAGTGGTAAGAGACAAGAAATGGTAGTGGGAGGGTAAAGCAGGTTGGGGCAGATTGCAGTAGGAATGTTATGCTGAGGGGTTGGATTTTATGCTCTAGTATGAATAGGGAGGAAAAAAATTCTTAAATTTGTTTTTTTAGGAAGATAAATATCCTGGTACTGTAGAGGATGGATTGAGGAAGACGAAGTTAAAGGAAGAGAGACCAATTAAGGGATTGTTTAGATTGTCTGAATCAGAATAAAGCCTAGAACTGGGGAATGGTAATGAGTCTTTTGATTGGAGAAGGTAGGTCTTGATGAAAGGTTTTGATGGAATTATATTCCATCATTAGTAAGTTACTCTTCAATTAAAAAAAAAAAACTTTGTTTTAGTTATGATATTAAGATGAATAAGCAATTTGAAGATATGGGGAACATGTCACACAACTGCTTTCTGTGCTCTAAATATATCTAATCAATAGGTGGATACCTTTAGCAAAGTTGTATAAGGGCAGCATTTATATATATGTTCACAAGTGATTTTTCTTCTATCCACAATCCATGGCAACCTAGAACTAGCACTTGAAATTACTTTATAGATATGCCTGACAGTGATTTCTCAAGTCTATTAGCTGATGGGATAAAAATGAGTCTTTAAATATGAAGTAGTTTGCCTTTTTAAATTTTGCTACTTCTACAAGTGAACCTTTTTCCCTAACAATTGGCTTTTCCAATTAGATAAATATTTAATGTGTGTCCAAAGGAGACCAACAGTGTCAGTTCCCTTCTAGTGGCAAGCACTTGGGTCTTTCACATTGATTTAATCTCATTTTAACACTGACTTGGTAAATTTTACTGAAAGCATTTTTGGCACAAATGGTAGTTGTGGTAGTAATGGTGGTGGTGGTTGCTTTCAGGGAACATTTAATCTAATTTTTCAAACTTGAAGGAGTCAAAATTATAATTTGGAACAGATAGTGAAATGACTGTAATGGAGTCCTTAAGGGTGCTCAGCACTGTTTACAGTGGTTGTGTAACTAAAAAGAGAATAATTGATTATCGATATGTCAAAAATGGCAAAAGCAAGGGATAAATCAGAAAGAACTATTGTTCTTTTACATGCCCTACTGTATTTTTCTTATTGCATTTGAGAAAGGAGCTCTGTAAAGTATTTTAGCTAATAGGTATTTATTTGCAATAGACTTCTTGTGTCTTTAAAATTTTACTATTATATCTAAATTTTCTTTTCTGAAAGATATATCTAAATTTTCTTTTCTGATAGACTATAAGACTATCCCCTTTTAAGAGCAAACTTCTGGGGCACCTGGGTGGCTCAGTCGGTTAAGCGTCTGACTACAGCTCAGGTCACGGTCCCGCAGTCTGTGAGTTCGAGCCCCGCGTCGGGCTCTGGGCTGATGGCTCAGAGCCTGGAGCCTGCTTCTGATTCTGTGTCTCCCTCTCTCTCTGCCCCTCCCCTGTTCATGCTCCATCTCTCTCTGTCTCAAAAATAAATAAACGTTAAAAAAAAAATTTAAGAGCAAACTTCTAACTACTTTAGCTCTTGACATTCTTCTTTAACAATTTTTCCCTGTTGCCATGTTTCACCTTCTTGTTTGTTTTCCTATCTGGAAAAAAAAAAGCATGATTCTATATAGAGCAGCTCTCCCCTCCATTAATTCCAGTCTCATATCTGTACAGAAACTGAATGTGTGGTAGAGTGTCATGATGCCTTTCAGGAAGAGGTTCTTCTGTGACATATTAACTCTTCTAAACTCTTCTGTGCTTCTTGTTGGTTTCTAGACAGTTCCATTAAAAGTCAGATTAACCATCCACAGCTAAACGTACCCAAATGATTTCATGTTTATCCTCTAGGAGCAGTATTTCATTCCCAATTTCCTTCATTCACATTAAGGGTAATTCCTTTCTACTACATTCTGTATCCTTTTTTAATGTGGAACTTTGCAGAAACAATCCTTTCATTCTGTTTCTCATTGCGGCAACTGCCTAATATCTTATTATGCATCACTGTCAGCTCCGTTTTCCCAAGGTATTCAGTGTATGGGAGACAGAAGACAAAACGGTCTGGAGACAGCACTTATTGAAGCAGGCACACGCTTTATTGATGACTTTGGTTTAAGAATCTCTTCCAAGCAAAGCTGTCTCCTGATACACCCTTCGGAGAAGAAAAGTGAGCTCACATTCAAGTACACTGTCCACATACATTGCCATCAGTATACCCTGTGTGCACATCAGCCTCCACCCCACCCCCTAACCCCACACTAGGGTCCTATTGCTCCCCTTTGGCTTCTCCTTCCTTCCAGTCTCCACCCACCCCCTCTCCATTCTTGACCCTTGGCTTTTAAGCCTTCTTGATGTCAGAATCCCTTTCAGATGCCTTGTCCAGGAAGGTGGAATCTACATCATCCTTCTAGATTAACAATGCATTTATATAAGGGAAATAAAGTTAAAAAGTAAAAAGGAATCTGTCCCCAGGTTCTTAATTTGTCTGGATAATTGTGAAACTAAATCACTATGATAAAAATCAATATCTAGAATCCTCATACCTAATATTACAGATATTGATAGATAATAAATATTGGCTGATTGAAAAAATGAGTGAGTGAATGAGTTTGTTGGAAAAAAAAAAACCCATTCTTCCTCCCACATTCTATTTTTTAAGAGATAGAGACAGTGGATAGAGGGAATGTCCAGCTCCTCTCCTATTTTTTTTTTTTAATGGTATTATGTAGCACAAGTAGATATATAAAGGAATCCGGGCTTTGTAAGGTCCTCTGCTTTCTGTTGCCTAGACATAAAAGGGCCTCTGCAATTTTGTGTTCTGGCTTTAAAGAAGCGCAGTTGGGTGCATGAAGAAAAAGATAGGTCTTATATTAAGACTTATGATATCAGTGAAAATTGAAAATCTTCTTATACTTTGGTTGATGGCAAGAATGAGAGAAATAGTCAATTTAGGAAAGGTGGAAGAAGAAGTAAAACTTGTATTCAAGTGTTCTTTCTATTTGGCCTGCTGCTTCTGGTGCTGAGGGCAAGACTCCTGAAACACTGATGACTGTGTTCATTCTCACAGTGATATAAGGCTTTGTACTCTGCAAAGCATGTTCACACACATTTCTCTTTGATTCTTGTAAAAACACTATGAGCCTTATCTCCTGCCACTCTCCCCCTCAGTGTAGCCACATGAGTCTTTTGCTATTCTTGGACCCTGTCAAACTCCTCCTTGCCTTGGGGCCCTTGCACATGTTTTCCCCTTGTTGTGGAATGTTCTTTCCAACCCTTACCCTCCCACCCTTTTTTATTGAATATCATTCCCTAAGGAGATGTTCTTTGACCTCCCAGATCAAGCTACGTCTCCCTCTTGTTATTGTTGTTGTTATTATTTGTACTACTTACTTTTTCTTTGTGGCAACTAAAAAAAGTGTAGTTACATATTACTGGTATGTTTGGATGTTTATATTTCTCTCAAAATAAATTACAAACTGCCTGAAAATAGTGACTACAACTAGCATACCATCTACTACTGTCCCTAGTGCATGCATAGTAGGATATGTTGGGTAAGCTATAAAAAAGCAAGCATGCGAGTCCTTGCTTCACCAGTCATGAAAATGAGACTCCTATTGGTTACTTGATTTACACACCCCTCACTGGCATTATAGGTGGTAGAAATGCAAGTGGAAGCCAGGACTTCTGATTATAAATTTAATGACAGGGCACTTTCCTTCATTTTTTCCTCTAATATTATTTCCTCTTATCTCCATGAAATAGTTATTTGGGCCAGTCTATAGGGTGGGTGAGCAGGTGGAGGTGGTCAGAAATATTGGAAAAGACACTAGCTTGTTTCTGGTTTCTTATATTCCTATCTATCTCTCTCAGAGATAGAGATCTTGTTTCCACAGATTTCAATTGGCATACCATAGGTTTCAAATTACCAACCCAAAGAAATTCCCATTAGTAAATGCTGTTCACATGGGGTGAAGAAGACAGTCCAGGGATTTAAAAAAATAAGATTCATGCTTCCAGAGCTTATTTGGTCAAAATTCCCAAGGATCACAAAGGAAGGGTACCTTAGGTAACACCTGTTGAATCCAACCTGTAATACTAGATTTTTTTTTTTTCGGTATACCTGGAATTACTACAGAATACCTGATCATATCGTTTTTTGCAACTTCCAAATCCTCATCAGTAGGTTTCTATTTTATTCATTAGTGGTTGCTAAGGGTGTGCATTTTTTCCTAAGTGTGGGCATTCTCCACGGCAGCTCTCAACAAATACCCTCCAGCTGAAAGTGGATGTGTCTGGCATTAAAATCACTAGCATTCAGGCTGAATCAGAGCCCTGTGTTTATGGGTAGATCACCTCATCTCTCATGCTGCCATTAACGACTTGCATTCCTGAGAGATGGAATAAGCCATCTGAGTCAACAGAGCCCCAGCTATTTCTGAATGTCAGTGTGGCCTTTTTGATGGGTTTTCATAAGCTTTTATTTAACTTAATAACATAATTCTAATATTTACTTAATTATTAGCCATAAAATCTAAACACTTTTTAACTTTAGGTGCTTGTGATCTTCTGAATTTTATTTCATTTTTTTAAAACCCATTCTGAGACTATTTATCCAGACTATTTACTGCAGACTTCAATTTTCAAGAATTGCGTATTTTAATTGTTTATGTGAGATTTATTATTTGAGAGGAGGGGTAGAATATCTGAAATGCAGGACCATCATTTAAAATTTAATTATCAAAAGAGATGTTAAGGAATTTCAGATATTCTAAGATTCTCAAATAATCTAGAACTGTTTAGAATATGAAAAATATAGGGCTGAAGATGAAATCTAACTAAAATTTAGGCTTTGCAAAGAAGGGGAAAGGAGAGAGAATTCCAGGCTGGCATCATATGGCCTTAGCCATAGGAATGGTTTGGCTTATTCCGGAGTCTGGGAGAAATTAACCTGGGCTACAGAAAAGCTAAGATTGGTTGAACAGGTAAAGTGGTGGCTATATTGCAGAAAGACTTGAATCAGTATTATTTAAAGAAAAATCATATTGAAGTATAATATTTGTACTTACGTTTTATTTTTATGAATTGAGTATTGCTATTATAGTTTGATTGATCTCACTCTTAGAAAACTATAGGATAGCCAAAGTTGTTCCTCTTCCTTGGATGACATGTATCTGAAGGTCATGTGTTCCATGGAAATGGTGGGAGAAGTAGATCTATAAATGAGGAATGGAGATGTTTTACAAAATCTTCAAATATCACAAGTTCATATAATGAAGGATTTATGAATTCCGTACAACAGGTCCTGGCATGATACTTTTATGAAATGTAAGAGCTCACCCTGAGCAAAGGGAGGTCAGTGACTTGTGCCTTATTTTGGCCCAGGACCAGGGGGAACCAAGTGAGGCAGCTGGGTGTTTGGACACTATGGATGCTACACAGTTGGTATCCTCTAATTCAAATCCAGGGGATTTTACACAGGTTGGTGCCTATTTGTTTTTGTGATATGAGAAACAAGTATAGTACTTGGTATTGAGTTGAAACTCAATACATATTTATTGAATGGATAACTAAATGAAGGCTTGATTTGATGGCACTACAAATCCATTTTGAATGTCCCTAATCAACTTTCTTTCCCATTTGCTTCAGCAGCTCTCTCTGACCTTCTTCATCCTTCTGAAGCCCAGTGGTTTGCTGTTTTGATGCTTATTCTTATTTCCTCCTTCACTGAAGAGACAGAGGTTATCAGCTGGGAATCCTCCACAATATTCTCTTCCATTTCCCCAATACCTTCATTGAAAGGCATATTTATATCTAAAGAATTATTTTGCTTTTTCCTTTCCTTTTACTCATATCAAAGAACTCTCCCACCTCTTTCTCAGAGACCTTCCAGCATCAGACAATCCATCAGACTCTTTTTCCTGTGCTTTCCAATTCTAAACAATCTTAAATTTAATATATATTTATAATGAGAAATAAAAGCTAAGAAAGTAAATATATATTCTAATATTCAATTAAAAATTGTGATCAGTAAATATGAACAACTCCTCTCTTCACCACCTCCAGGATGTATGGCAGAGAATAGCAGGAGGAGCTTACTTTAGATAGGGAGGGCAAGGACACTCTGAGGAGATGATACTTAGCTAAGACTTTCCAAAAGAGGTGTCAGTCATGGAGAGAGGGGATAAAGAGAGAGATAGAAGAAATGGAGCATATAAAGGCTCTGATGTAGGAGTTTCATATGTGACAGCAATTCAAGGAAGAACATAGATCAAGGAAGGGAAAGTGGCACAAGAGTCAGGGGTTCACCAAGAAGGTGAGGTCAGAGGGGGAGGCAGAGGCCAGATCATGATGGGTATTGTAAGGCAAGGCAAGGAGTTTGGATTTTATTCTGTGTCCATAGCAAGGCCAGGATCCATTTTATGTTATAAGGAAATTACTTTTATTGCAACACAGACAGGAGGTGGAAGAGAGTAGGCAAGACTAGAAGCAGAAAGACTGCTTTGGAGACTGCTACAGAACTCCAGGTGAGAGATGGTGATGATCTGGCCCAGGGTGGAATTAGATACACACGGACATATTTGGGGGGCTAGTTTTGCATCTTTGAGCTCAGAAAACAAAATGCTGAAGGGTTCAATGCTGGAATACCCAATGGACAACCTAAGCATGGGTTATTTAATAGAGGCACCAGAGTTACATGAAAGATAAAGAAGATAGATGGAGATTGTAAAAATCTAGAAAAGAACCATTTTAAAATGTAGATGTAATGTGCTTAATCTATTGAATCCATTTCTCCTGACTCCTCTCATTAATGTGAAACCTTTGCAACTGTTGCCCTTTGAGTGTTGCAGAAAAATGGAGTGAGGTTCAAGATTACCCCACTTTCTTTACAGGCAACCAATATCACATCATGTCTTGTTCTTCTCCTTCAGGCTACTCCAGCAATCTTGCTGTCTTTAGAAATTTCCAGAGATGGAAGCTTCATTGTCTATGAAAATGTACAGCTCACAATTTGGGAATCTGACATTCTCTTCTAAGACTGCCATCTTATACTCCCCTGTACTCTGAGGGCAACCCCATGAAGACCTCTAGCAAGCATTCAGTTGGACCCATTCTTACAGGTCCCTCTCCTCTGACTCTAAAAATCATTCTCTTGGAGGCCTTCACCAATCTTGGCTTCTAAACATGATCGCTGCATTCTGTAGTAGGCTAATAACTTCTCCCCAGACTTTACTTCTCATTTCCTCTTTTTCATTCCCTATGTATTTATGGATGAGGTGAGGGAGAACAGGGTAGTAGTTGATTTTAGTAGGGCTGATTCTGCTCTTATTGTGGTTCTGTGGTGATGACTAGGACATAACAGCCCACTGCTGACTACTCCCTTTAGAATGTGGGTCATTTGCCAACAGAAAAATTTCTACCCAACCTTCTCTTAGATTTGTTTTGTTTATCTGATTTTGTGATTACCAAAGTTAACATCAAGAACTGGACAGCAATATAAAATGCTCTTGCTACCTGTGTTATCCCTTGGATTTCCTGTGGTTTAAGTTGGACTATTACTGGGTCTAATATGGTTTACATGTTTACTCTAACCTGAATGCCGACCATGAATACTTTCTTGAATGGTCCTCTGTCATTTTCTCTTTACCAGTGGGTTTCTGTTCATTCTTTGCTTTCCTTCTGTAGACCTGCCACTTAACCGAGAGGTGGCTCTCGGTACCATCAGTGTTAGACTGCAATATTTCCAGTCTGTGACTATCTATTTCAGGGTTAAGTATAGTTGTCAACTTCTTTCACTTGTCCGTGTCCAGTTTCTTTGAGCCTGTGACACATATTCGGAAGAATAGGTAAAGGAGCAGACCCGGAGAAGCAGGAGAAAAGAAAAGAGGAAAGAGAGTGACAGGAAATTTACCAGGAATGAGGCTGCTGGGAGAGATTTTGGAGTTTAAATTGTGAAAGACCCAAACACATCTCTGGGTGTAATAGATTTGGGGAGAATAAAAAAGGGGATTTGGTGAGATAGTACTATGGGTTATGAGTTAGATTCACAATAATGGTTTTTGAGGGACAGAAATAAGTGTTGTGATGCTTTTACAATTAGCATTTGTTGTTCTGCAGTTCTTGGAACCTGTTTCCCCTAGGCTATGCTATATCAGTCTCTGATTTTATTATGGTTATACAAAGGAAATGTAACCTGATGATTTCAAAATGTTTGCTGTTTTCTTATATTATAAAGTGGAGAGGCCTGGAATTAATGGCTCTGTGTTTAGCAGAGCATCTTAATAAGATCTTCAATATGCAGATATAGATGATGCTAGTTGGTTTTTTCTTTTTCATTTTTTCTTTTTCTTTTTTTAAGAAGGCAGGGAATAAAACCAAAATTCCTTTGCATAAGAAAGTGGAGAAAATAGGGAGGCAGAGGAAGAGGGGAGATAGAGTCTGGAGAGCCAAAGAGATGTGGGCAATGAGCAAGGGAAAAAAGGTGTGCAGTCAGAAAGAAATTTCTCTTAGGGCACATGGGTGACTCAGTCAGTTAAACTTCTGACTCTTGATTTGGGTTCAGGTCATGATCTCACATGGGATTAAGCCCTGTGTCAGGCTCCCATGCTGATAGGGAAGAGACTGTTTGGGATTTCTTCTCTGTCTCCCTTTTTCTTTCTGCCCATTCCCTGATCATGTGCTCTGTTTCTCTCTCTCTCTCTCTCTCTCTCTCTCTCTCTCTCTCTCTCTCTCTCTCAAAATAAATAAAATCAATAAATAAGCTTAAAAAAAAAAAGAAATTTCTCTCCCCTTAGGGAAAACCTGATGAATTTTTAGTACTTTGTTGTCTAATGTTCAGTTTAAGTGGGTATCTGTACTGTGCTGTGCTCTAATTTCTCTCGTTCTCCCAAATCATTAGGAAAATTTGGTTACCAGTAACAGCATTTGTAAATAGTACTTTGGGGACTTGAGGAGTAGAGTCAGTGTCCACGTGGGGTAAGGCTGCAAAGGAAGGCATTAGTGAACACAGAAGTGCAGAAAGCAGAGAGGACATGGATAATTCAGGGACAGCAAAAATATCAGATCAAGAAGTGACGAGGAGATCATAAGCATTCTGGCAAATCTTTGTAGATTTGTAGCGGAGTGAGGGACGCTGAGATGGGTAGTCATGCATTCTATATAAATACTAAAGGAAATGGTGATTTCAGATGACAGGAGACCTTAGGGACATCCAGATGACAGGAACATGAAGGTCCTAAATAGATGACTTTAATTCAAAGATAAGACATTAGCTTTTAATGCTGAAAAACTATATACTTAGCTCCAAATTTGCCATGTGCAAGTAATGGATATTCTCTGGCAGCCTTCACAGTATTATTTTATTGTATCATAATCTATCAGTGTCCAGCACAGTTTAGAAAAGCAGCAATCTTTGGTCTGTGGGCAGAGTTGATTGCCCATAAGTGGAAAAAAAAAATCAAGAGGTGGAATGTGGTACATGATTTTTGGGGGGTGGGAGGGGTGGGGAGGAATTAAATTTTAAAGAAAAACATTTCTTTCCCATAATTCAGTAGGATATAAAAAGCTGATATTTGAAAGAAGACACCAGGAAATAATTTGTAACTATTTCTTTGTATAGGAGTTCTATGTGGAGTTATGATCACAAAATTCTAGAGCTGGGAGAAACTTCCCTGACTATGGCAGTGACTCCTAGTGACCCACCCAAAAACCATTCCCCCTTTTCTGCCTTGTTAACAGAAGTCATGGTGGCAATGTACCCAGCTGGAAGAGTAGACTGTCTAATCTTTCCTTGGAGATAGGCGCAGCCAATGAGTCATGAGAAGTCACTGGGAAGGACTGGAGATTATTTAAGAGGGCAGTGCCTTCCTTCTGCCTGGAACACAGATGTGCTGCCCTGGGAGGGAGTATTTATTTTATAGCCATGGAGATTCAAGCCATGCAGCAAGGATGATGAAGCAGAAAAATAAGGGCCCAGGGAATCCAGGACATTGTGAAAAAAGCCATTATAAAATTGCAATATCAGGGCACCTGGGTGGCTCAGTCAGTTAAGCGTCCGACTTCGGCTGAGGTCATGATCTCGCGGTTTGTGAGTTGGAGCCCCATGTCGGGCTCTGTGCTGGAGCCTGCTTCAGATTCTGTCTCCTCTCTCTGCCCCTCCCCCACTTGTGCTCTGTCTCTCTATCAAAAATAAATAAAATATTTTAAAAATTAAAAAAAAAATAAAAGTGCAATATCTGTACCAGATCTCTTTTGTGTGAGGGAAAATGAACCAGTTTTGGCTATCTCTTGATTACTAGGAACTAAAGACAATCACTAACTAATACAGTGATTATTTAGTAAGGCTTTTCCATTTGGTATGTAAGGAGGCACAGAGAACTCAGCCAAGACTCACCTTAATGGTATTCTTGTGATCTTATGTGTGTCCAATATGAAATTATAACAATTATTATAACATAAAATCTTAAAGGTGTTTCTCTGAGACATACTTATCAACTGAAGTCAAAACTTCAAATTAAATACATTCAGTCCAAAATCCCGTAGAATTTCTTATTTATAGTTATATGGGAGGGAAGGATTAAGAATATAGTCCTCTTGGGGTGAAATCATGAGCACTGAATCACCTTGCTTCATTCTTTCATTCATTGATGTGTATGGATTCCTGCTGCCATGATTCAGGTTAGGCTCCTGTTTCTTTGCACTTGGACAAATGTAACAGCCTCTTGCCTTTTAAACTTACCTCTGCTGATTCATTCTGTGAACCTTCTATAGATTAATTTACAATGACATGTTTGTTTCTCTGTTTAGAAACTTTCAGTAGGTCCCCATTATCTGACTGATTAAAATCCAAACTCATTAGCCTGGAAATTCTTGGATTTTTCTATGCACTGTTGTTGCTTTTATGCCTTCAAACCTTTGCTCAGACTCTTTTTTATTTTTTTTTCCCCTTTACTTACCTCCTGGTTCCAACTGTCTCTCAAGGTTCAGGTCTGTAACTAACCTAAAGCCAAGGCTCCCATCTTTCAACTAAGTTTGCAGTGAAGGCACTTGTCATATGTGGCCCTTTAGCTCCTTGAAATCAGTTGATATGGCACCTTCTTCTCTGGGTTTCTCACATCCCCCTGCAGTTTCCTTTTTGAGTTTATGTAAACATTACATATTCATTAAAAGTTATAATTTGAATGATTTCAGCAGTTTTATCATTCTAGCTGCCTAACTTGCTTTAGGTCTAAGGGAGAACCAGATTTCCTTGCAAAAGGAAAAATAAAAAATGGTAGGCCAGCTGAAAACTTGGTAGAATTTAACTAAATTAACATTTTTATATAATATAAATTATACCTCAGATTTAAAGAGTATCAGAGTATCTGGGATGTCTAAATAAAATACATAATCCTTGCTCATTTATTGAACTGATGTTATTTTTTTTAACCACCAATGTGTACTTAATTAAACCCAATAGTGGATTAGCCCTGAAGAGGGTTGACAAAAATGGGCACGCCAATACATACATTTCATGCAAAAAGTATTTTATTGTGAGAATCCAAAATAATGCAGAGGACATAAAATTGGGGAAGTTTAGGGAGTGGGACTCCCAAGTTTCTACTATTCCTCAGGGAACAGGGCTTGGAAGGTAGGCAGGACATTTCACGTGTCTGGGCTGAGGTCCAACTATGTCTTGCATAGCCCTTGTGGCATTTATTAACTTTCTTGTACCTCAACATTATCATCTCAAACTCCAGGAGTTACTTTATGTGGTTCCCACAACTACTCATCATATGGCCCTAATATCTCAGTCCTCTGTACTATTTCTAGTTCAGATCAGAACTGAGTGGCATTACTGCAGTTATGTAACAACAGAATGGGCAATGAGCCAACCTGTGTTTTAAAGCTTAACAGTAATTGAACACCATCAGGTGGCACAGGGCCTATCACTGTTCCAAACAGTTATCCTCTTCTGTTCATAATGTGAGTGTGTTGACACAAACTTGCAAAAAATGTATTACATATATAAACATATACACATGCATATATTCATATTTTAAAGAAGATAAAGAATGTTTATCCCAATGTGTATATATCCATATGTATATATTTATTTGTATGTGTATCTATCTATCCATATATATATATACACACACACATATATATATATATATATATATATATATATATATATACTTGTATGTGTGTATATAAGAAAAACTTAAGCTACTTGCATGTGCACAGGAATCACCTTATTTAATAAGGAGAATAATCACCTTATCTCCTGGGAGAATATAATAGCAAAATAACTACTAAAAATGGGGCAGGTTTTTGAGTTCTAAGGATGTTTGTATTTTAAAATGACATTGAGAATTAATTTCCCTTATGATCACCTGTTATTGTTTTGCTCAGCCTTCTCTATGACAGAAAAACACAATAAGTTAGATTTGATTTAAAGACCCTGGTATCAAGTCAACTGGAAATCAATGTATCCTGAGAGAAAGTAATAAATTTGTGAAAAAAAATTTAGAAAGCATGAGATTTTGTTCCCTCTGCTAAATCTAGAGATTTTAATGGGATTCACTTAGTCTCTTGACTAATAAGTGGACCAGTTTGTTTCTCTATAGTGCTCATATCACCTAGTAATTTTCCTTTTTGAATTCTGCTACCCTCTTAGTGGAACACAGACCATATTGTTCCCTCTAGTGTATGTTGTCCTTAAAGAAGGCAAAACATGTTCTTTTGAAGACTATGCACCTGACAAACCTTCATCATCAAGGAATGAATGTGGGCCTTTTTAAGCTGTATCTCATATAAAATTTACAAAAAAAAAGACCTATGTTAGATAATTATAGAACCTAGGAGTAATGCTAAGTTTTGCCCAGGATTTTGTATTGGAATTGAGTGGAGGCAGAGTGCATTTAGGGTACAGTATGTAATTTGAAAAAAAAAAAAAAAAAAAAAAAAACTACAATGCAGCACATGCAAAACGAAGTGGAAATAGAGTGGGCCAATTTGCTATGTACATCCTGTATGTGGAAGAGATAGTGAGAATTAGAATGGGTCGTCATTTACCCCAAGGAGGGGAGAAGAATGACTTTTTATCCACATGTGGAATATGAAGAATGAAAGATAAAGTTTCACTTTTGATTTTAGGGGTAGAACTCAGAGCCATTTGCTTTAGACCTGGTTTTGCTATACATATTTGTCACAGTGAAGAAATATATGGGTGCTTCCCATAAGAAAACTTCAGAAGTTAAGTAACAGATTTGTAGAATTAGCCTTTCCCCACCTCCAATCATTTGAATTTTTAAATGTCTAAAAGAATATATGTTTTTTTTAAACCATCTTTAAGTTCTTATCTTTATCAAGCCTGATTTTTTTTTTTTTACATATGAATTCTTTGATCCTATCTATTGTGTTTGTCATTACCACCCACTGGTAACCAGGCATCATTTAGAATACAGAATGGGAGGTGGGGCACCTTGGGAAACTTGGGGAAGTTATCTTCTTTGCTGGAGACACAGAAGGATGAAGTGCCCAAAGAAACTCAAACTTCACAGTTACAAGGAAGCATAAATCTAAACTAAATCTAGATCTTTAATGTGCAGATGAGAAAACCAAATAAAATACTCATCCATACAGATAATAAATGCTAAAGCCACTATTTATTTTATTTTATTTTATTTTTTAAAATTTTTTTAACATTTATTTATTTTTGAGACATAGAGAGACAGAGCATGAATGGGGGAGGGTCAGAGAGAGGGAGACACAGAATCTGAAACAGGCTCCAGGCTCTGAGCTGTCAGCACAGAGCCCGACGCGGGGCTCGAACTCACTGACTGCGAGATCATGACCTGAGCCAAAGTCGGCCGCTTAACTGACTGAGCCACCCAGGTGCCCCTATGTTATTTTATTTTTAAAAAATTTTTAATGGAGTTTATTTATTTGAGAGATGCAGAGACAGCACAAGTTGGGAACGGGTAGAAAGAAAGGGAGAGAAAGAGAATCCCAAGCTCCCTGTGCTACCAGCATAGCTGGATCCAGGGTTCATACCCACAAAGTCATGAGATCATGACCTGAGCTAAAAACCGAGTCCGACACTTAACCGACCGAGCCACCCAGGTGCCCCTAAAGCCAGTATTTAGAATGATAAAGTAACAAGGTTATAACGGCTTAAAAGAAACACATCTAAGTGCACTTTCTTGTTCAAAAAAGGAGCATCCTTGTGCAGTGGGCAGAAACTCAGATCATGATCAAACACTGAGCTCCAGTTCAAACTGGCTACTCAGTGAGTCTGTAGTCTTGTGTCACTCTCTCTGCCTCTCCAAACCTCACATTCTTCATCAGGATAATCAGTGCTGACCTCTTGGCATAATCTGAAATGTCTGAAAAATCAATGACTGTGTATTTATTCTTTCCTTCATTTCTTCAGCAGATATTTGATGTGCAATACCATGCTCTGTATTGGGGGGAAGAGAAAAATAAATGAAAAACAACCCTTGCCCTTAAAGAGTGTGCAGTGTAATGTTATATGTAACTATATTAATGATTTATTTATTCAATATTAAAATTTGAGTGCTATGTGCTTAATAACTGGAAAGAGCTAATAAATGTACAAAGAGCTTAGAGAAGAAAAAAGATGATTTCTCACAGGGGCTTAGAGCTTACAAGCCTTCGTGAAGTATTTTCTTTTTATTTATTTATTTAAAACATTTTTTTTTTACATTTATTTATTTTTGAGAGACAGAGTGAGACAAAGTGAGAGTGGGGGAGGGGCAGAGAGAGAGGGAGACACAGGATCAGAAGCAGGCTCCAGGCTCTGAGCTGTCAGCACAGAGCCCAACGGGAGGCTTGAACTCATGGAGGGCGAGATCATGACCTGAGCTCAAGTCGGACGCTCAACCGACTGAGCCACCCAGGTGCCCCAAGTATTTTCTTTTTAAGGCATTGAAGAGTGGATAAGATTTCATCAGGCAGAGATGATGTGGGTGGGGAGAGGTCAAGAAGGCACCCCAAGCAAAGTAAAAAAGCATAATTAGATTCAAGGAAAGAGAGAAAACATGGATTCTGTTCAGAGTCCTAACAAGACGTCAAAGATTGAATTGGTTGGAGCATAGATTTCATCAAAGAAAATAGTGGCAGATAACATTAAAGATAGGTTGGAGCTGGGACACACAAGGTTTTCTGGTTTTAGGAGAACTCAAAAGCAAGAATCTTTTGAGTTAGCTAGATACCAAGGGTGTAAAGATGAAGGAGACATGGCACATGCACCCAGGAATTTGAATTTTATTCAGTGGGCACTGGGAGAGCCCTAAAAGTTAGCGAACCCTAAAAGGAGGAATCAACATGACTGATAATAATCTCAAGGAAGATGGCTTTGGCAGCAGCAGATGGGATAGATTAAGATGACAAAAAACTGGAGCCTGAAGACTGGATGGAGAGAACCCTGCCATTTAAAAAAGGGAACACTGGACCTGGTTTTGCTTGGTGGCAGTGGATCTGAAGAAGAATGAAACCATTTAGCCCAGCAACCTTTAAACTTTTTGAGTGAGAGCCCTTTCTGAGAATCTGATAACAGCGCTAGACTCCTTCCTCAGAAAGGGTATCCATAAAATGGGTATGCAATTTTGCATGCAATTTCAGTAGATATACAGACAGTGAGACCATTCAGGGACCTCAAATTAAGGAATACTGATCTAAAAAAAGATTATGGAAGTTCGATCTATAGAATGTGTGCTGTACTGTAAGGAGTTGAAATGACTTGGAGGTTCTATGCCTGGATGTTTGGGAGAAGTGCAGAAATAGGGATGTCTAAAAGATGAGCTTATTGAGGACAACTGTAATCACATTTTACCCTGTACTTGCCACCCTTGGCTGGGAGCTTTTTCATGATTTTGTTATTATCTCCTTCCACTCTTCTGAACTCTCTAGTAAAAGAGGACTGGATTAATCTTAGTGAATGGAGAGCAACTGCTCTAGATTTAATACATTTGAACATACACAGACATATTACTTGTGACATAGGACTCAGGAATCTGCATATCTCATTCTTATCATTCATATCATACAAATTCTTGCATTTTTAATAGGTGGAAATTAACTTCTCCCATTGGTATTCTAAACATGATGAATGTGTTCAGTATTCATGTGACCCTGATATGAATTTGTATGGAAATTCTAGTACAATTTTGGTAATTAATGCCTGCCAGTTATAAAGGGTTACAATTATGGCACTCACAGGGACTTATGAAGTATATGAAAAATATACAAATAATCAGATAAATAAATTTTCTATACTCAATCCTTCTGATTAATGAAAAAAACCCGAATTACTAGGTATTCATACTGTGACGAATGCTAATAAATAGTCAAACAACGGAATACTTTATCCAGAGCTCAAAGAGAAACATTTCTTTGTTTTTTTTATTATTATAATTTTTTTGTTTTGTGGTAAGAACACTTAACATGAGATTTACCCTAAGAGGAATATTTTATTTTCATATAAAAAGAAATATTAAGTCATTTAGCCTCAGTAAAAATCAAATGATTTATAATATCAATTAAATATTAAATACAAACTATATATCATTATGGAATTTTTGACATGATAGACATTTGGGTCAACATTGTAGTTCTCAATCATAAGTTATATAAAAAAAAAAGTGTAAGTGGAGGAAGCCTTTCCTAGAAGTCTCCTACTGCAACCACATTTTTTCTTTGCAAATGAAGAACTGAAACACAGCAAATTTTATTTTCTCAGTATACTGAGAAAATAATTATATATAATATATATTATATATTATATATAATATATACAATATATATTATATATTATATACAATATATACAATATATATTATATATTATATATTATATATTATATATATAATATAGATAATAATATTTATATATCTCAGTATTTTCAGGGAACAGATGCCCTGAATTTGGAAGGAACTCTTTATTTCACTATGAAGTCAAAAACTATGATCCCCACAAATGGTGCTCTTGTGAAGAATTAGAGTAACTGAAGGTGTTAAATGTTCTCTGGTCTCTCAAACATAAGGTTCTCAATGAGGCAAAGTGTGTATTTTTCATGTGAATTCACTTTTAACAATGTAATGGATAATAAATTAGGAGCATTAGATTCTATCATCCTTTTTTTTTATGTTTCATTTATTTTTGAGAGCTAGAGAGACAGAGCATGAGTGGGGGAGAGGCAGAAAGAAAGGGGGAGACACAGAATCTGAAACAGGTTGTCAGCACAGAACCTGATGCTGGGCTCGAACTCACAGACCGTGAGATCACGACCTAAGCTGAAGTCAGATGCTTAACCGAGTGAGCCCCCCAGGTGCCCCTAGATTATATCATCCTAACATGTATATAGAATCTTGTTAATGAAGTATATCACTGCATTATATCCTGCTAAGCCATTTATCAACATACTCAAAAGTAATTTTATAAATTCTACTAAGTTCTCTATCTATAGGATTTCTTCACATAGTAGGAAGGTAGGCATCTACCGTTTCCATACCAAAGAAAGTAGCCTCAACCTAAATGAATTACAGTATGTCAAACTTAATAGATATAATGGTAAATTTTGTAAATGATGGAACCTGGTCATATTTTTCCTATTGGCAAGATAGACATTATATACATTCTTACAGATAAGCAATTATGTAATTACAAATACATAAAATCTACAAAGGTTAAGTTTATAATGGAAGGTGGTCTGGTCATTGTTTTTTGTCACTAAACCGACAATCCAAAAGGTTACTTGACTAGGGCAGCTATGGAATTACCTCTGTGCTGTGTCTGTCTTTGATGTCTGTTTTCTGTCCTTAGGCTATTTGTCTTAGCCTTTCTAATTTGACTTACAAAAAAGAATCATATTATTTCACATGCTAAAAGGGACTCGAAAGGCAGGTTTTCTGAGACAGTGTTCTGAGATCAGCCACATTAGAATTAGCTGCAGCGTTCCTTAAAAAGAGAATACCCAGACTCCACCCAGACCTTTTCAGTATAAATTGGGGTGGGGGGAAATGGGCAGTACAATTTAAATAAACTAGCTAGCTGATTCTTATATGTGCTAAAGGCTGAGGTCTGTTGACCAGTAAGTGGTTCTGAAAATGTGGTCTTGGACCAGCAGAATCAGCATCACCTGGGAAATTGTTAGAAATGCAGATTCTTTGTTCTCCTCTAGACCTATTCAGTCAGAAACTCCTGGGGGGTGGGGCCCAGCAATTTGTGTTTTAATAACCCCTCCAGTAGATTCTAAAGCCAGCTAAAATGTGGGGATCACTGGTTCTATACAATCCATCCAATTGACCTAGAAGGAAATCAAGGCCAAGATGAGTAATGGGCTTGTTCACTCTAACATGAGTTCATATTGTAAGCAACATAATAAAAGTGGTGCTTTTAGATAGCTTATCTTTGACTTGTTTAAAACTTAAAGTGGACCAAATGATTATTATAAGTTCTATTTCCCCCATATTTGTAGGTAAAGTGAATGGGATATAACTGGTGGTAAGGAAAGAAGGAATTTTAAGTTTATTTTATTTTAAGATGTTTGCAGTTTCTTAAAGACCTTTGAAAACTGTTTAAGACTATTTGCAACAATGAAGGAATTACCTTTACTATGCCTGAAATGCTTTGCATTCACTGGAAAAAAAGACTCAATTCAAATCTAAAGGACGATTTGTAGCATTTATGGCATGGCAAATAATTCATATAGTTTGCTATTAGAAATTAGACTACAAAACGTTCAATATTATTCAAGTTTGAATAGGTAGAATATTTGTAAAATATTTTATGATTGCCAATTCAGACATTAGAACTGGAAAAATAACTCATTCACTTTGTAAGGCAGTGTCTTGGCCAAAACAGAGGCTGTGATTAAAACAAGGCTTTCTCACCTGCATGGTGAGAGATGAAATTCTTGTCAAGCATATTGTCACTGAAAGTTGCTGTGTTTAGTCCCCCACTTTTTAAATACAACTGGCCTCTAACTCGCAATGAACTTTGCCAGAGAAGGAAAAGAGAACCGTGTAGCTCATCTGTACATGCTCAGCTTTATGTATCTTGTTTCTTGTAATACTCTCAAATTTCTGAGTGTCAATGAAAAAAAAAAAAAGTTCCAGGGGAGAGATGGTCCAACTTTGAGGTCCATATCCTGTCATTGATTTCTGTGCAACACTCTCATCGACTTCAATGGGAGTTCCGCACTTGGATCAATGTCAGGATATGGGCCTTTACATTTAGATGTGAAAGTGTTTTAATAGTGGTTGGCAAACTAGTGATGAATTAGGGTGAAAGACACAAAGAATTGGCTGGAAACTTTAGACCTATAAGCTACCCTTAACCTTTAGAAGAGTTATTATTATTATCTTTTTAATGCAGTGGGAAATTTGCATATGTTGATTTTGGCCACTAAGTGTCCCAGTACACTAATTACATCGCTTGAGTCTATTCTGGGTTTCTTATAAGCAGTGTGGAAAGTAAGTCCTTCAGTGGCCAAGCCATTTGAATTAAATTGTCCTCTGGACCAATGTGTAATAAAAACATCTGATTTGCTCTCTTGACTGGTAAGATTTACCTTCAGGATCTTATGATTCAGAGCACTACTATACCCCTAATAATTTAACTTAAAACACTGAAGTTTAACTATTTAATCCCTCTCTTTGGATATAAATGTATTCAGACAGGTAAACTAAAAATAGATACTAAACATAAATTTTCACCACCTCTTATGGTGATCCATTCTAAGTCCTTACCATCATAACCATTATGGAAGACTTTCTTTTAGGAAAAAAAAAAAAAAAAAAAAAAAAAAAAAAAAAAAAAAAAAAAAAAAAATATATATATATATATATATATATATATATATATATACACACACACACACATGCTAAGGCATGTATCTACTATACACACATACATACGCATATGATATAGGCATATGTGTGTGTATTATATATGTGTGTGTAATATTGTATATTATTGTGTATGTACGTGTATTATTATATGTGTGTAATCTATATATTTAGGGTAAGCTTCTTTTTCCATTGATGAGGAGAAAGAGCATTAAAAGATGTACAGGATATGTGCTCACAATGGCCATCTAAATGAAAGGTTTAATTAAAAAATTCAAGGCTTTTCCCTTCTATTTTGCTAATCATTTTGTGATTTGCTATCCCCATTCATTTTTCAGCAAGCTATGTTACTACTTGTGCTTATTATGGAATTTCATTCAAGTGAAGTCTTAGGTTTCCACTGTGAGCATTAGCAGAGCTTCCCGTAGTCATGACAGGAAGGCACTCATACTGAATTTGGAGCCAAACATGGATTCTCCACTGGATTTAATTACTTCATTAAATCACTGTTCTCCAGGCATTAGTGTGAAGAGGGTTGGTTGTACGTGTTTTTGTTTCCATCAGTCTAAATGAAGATCTGGTTGTAAAGTTTCTTTTCCTTACTGACCTTTGTCATAATCTCCTACTGTATGATCATCAGTTTGAGAGGGGGGCAACAGTTCAGGTTTTTATTTCAGTTGTGTCAAAATACTCATCCCCATAGTGCTTTTGTACACAGAGCAGTGTGCGGTTCAAGTTATTGCTAAAGTTACACAAGTCTGCCCTTCTGATCTCATCAACATTCTGATGCGTAGCAACACGGTTATTTCTAGTAGAGATAGTTATGTTTAAAATAAATGTAATGAGTAAAAGCTTTTTTAGGAAAGAGTGATATATGATTTTAATTCTGTACTTTACAGCAAAAGAACTGGCACTTATGCTTCCATCTTTCTTTTTAAATCTCACACTAAACATTTCAGATTCTTACTGCCAGAGTTGTAGAGATTAGTTACTGGAAGGGTACATATGTGGGAAGGAAGGAGGGAATAACCTGTGCCAGGAACAAAGCAAGAAAGAGAATATTTTTGTTAATGGAATGACTAATGAACTCATAAGGACAACACTACCCAAGTGTGTGTACAGGATAGAGGGAAAAAAATGTTAGTGTCAGTTGAAACATATAAAATGTGGGCATTGCCAAATGTCTTTTCTGTGTATATAATTGAACACTAGTTACTATCAATCTTTTCAGAAATTGATTTGATTTTTAGAGGAAGACTCTGCATCACTCTTTGCACAAATATTGATAAGTAAATTCTGACATAAACTTCTCCTGTAGTTTGATGTAGCCAGCTTCCTCCCCAGCACTATTCACGCGCCTCCGATAAAAACCATAGGCGGCATTGATACATAAGAACAGCATGATAAATCCAGTAATTGTCATGACACCAATTTTAGGAAAGGCAAATGCCAAATAGCATTCTAGAAAAACGTGGGGAATAGTTACCAGATAGAAAAAAAAAGACAAGCATTTAGCTTTTATTTTCAAATCTTACTCATCCAGCATCTTCATTTACTTTTTCAACATTTATGTCATTTGAGTTATATGTATCATTTTACCTGTATATGAAATGGTTTTAAGTGTGTTTGAGTAGATTGTGTATTGAGTAGATTTTGAGAAAAATAATTAAAATTTGTAATGCATTTTGTATTCTAGTAAAACATCCAAGTAAAATACTGTTGTTTTATTGTTTTAAAAAATGTAAGCTCCAGAATAAATTAAACCCGTAAGCATTTCTTAAACTTCCCAAAACATCAGGCGTACCATATATAATTTTTACACTAGCAACGATACAGATATGAACAGAAAGATTGTTAATATAATGCCTAAATAATTTTGCTCAAGACATATAAAAGTGGAAGGTATCTTTTCATGAAGTTGCTCTGATTGTGCTTTGAAACTCACTAATATAAAAAGTATTTTTTACCAGCCATCATTTTAATGCTCTTTCTTTTTATCAATGGGGGAAAAATCTAGGAATTGTTTCTAAGTGCTTCATACATTGTAGACACACAAGAAATATTTTGTTGAATAAATGAATACATGTCGATTCAGTAGTTATCTCAAAAACTTAGTTGTTATGTAAAGGCTAGTTGCTGAGTGAGTGGTTATGATCTGTGCAATTTTAGTTTGTGCTTTCTTGGCTACATACATGGAAAGATTAAGCTTGCTTTCTTCTTGCCTTTTTTTTTTTTTTTTTTTTTTTTGGGAGTGCTGGATAACTGATCAGCGTGTAAGGCTTTCTTCAGGGTCAATGCAAACTCAAACTAGTGTCATTTCAAGTGATAATCCAGTGAGATTAACTTCACAAAGAAACAAAACAAAGTAGAGCAAGTGTGTGTGTGTGCATGTGTGTGTGTGTGTGTATGTGTTGGGGAGTGTATTGTGTGGGAAGGAGAGAAAATGCACTTAATTCTCCATCTTGAAGCTGAACAGCAGCTCATAATACAACTTTGTGGATTTATGCTCTTTGCTACTAACCTCAAAAGTACTGTGCAATGAAAACCGAGTTACTGGGTCTCACTAGTTTGGGCCTATAACAATGGGTGGCATTTGCTAAGTATAACCCCACCCAGCCATTTTCCTGGTGCACAGCTGTGTCTGTGAGCACAGCTGTGCTTCCCGTGAGCCCTCCAACATTTTACTGTGCAGCTGTGAGAGCTTCTTGGGAAATCCTTAAGAGGCAGCTGCAGAGGCTGCTGGTCATAGCAGTCTGCTTGAGCCTGACCTGAGTCAGGTCTTAGTGGTGAATGGGAAATTCTTATATCGTCCATATTCTGAACACACACAGTTATGTACTCTGGAATTTGAAAAACTTAGCCCTAGATTTCTTCTGATAGTTTAGCTATTTTCATTATGGGTCTCACTTGAATCTCCAAATTCTAATTTTATGAAATAGGCCTAATATTATCTTAGTCAATTTCTGCATGAATAGCTATGCCAATAACATATGTGTGGTTCTAATTGAATTTGAAGACTGGAGAATTTTTTTTATTAATTATTTTAAACAAAGTACCAGTTCATGTATCCTTGAAAATTAAATCATACACTTAATATACTATATACTAATTCAGAATTTATCCCTTAAAATCCTCCTCTAAATCTGATTTATTCTTTTTTTTAATGTTTATTTATTTTTGACAGAGAGAGAGACAGAGCATGAGCAGGGGAGGGGCAGAGAGAGAGGGAGACACAGAACCCGAAGCAGGTTCTAGGCTCTGAGCTGTCAGCACAGAGCCCAACGTGGGGCTTGAACTCATCAACTGATGAGATCATGACCTGAGCTTAAGTCAGATACTCAACCGACTGAGCCACCCAGGCACCCCCTGATTTATTCTTATAGGTTAACATGTCTTGTTTATATTTTATTATTTTATGTATTAGCCAAATCCTTTCATACATTAGCTAAAAAGGTCCTCATGAACACTATTGTATGCTCAATATCATGCCAAATTTGGTAAAGAATATAAAATAATAATAAGAAAAAACATTTGGTAACTTCAAAGACACCCAAGATATAAGCATGAAACATGTTAACTGCATTTGATTAAGGCCCCAGACTGATGATTGAAAGGAAATATACAAAAGAAGAACCACCGTGTATGTTCAAAACTTGAAAGAGGAGGTAACAAGAGAATAGTATTTTACACATTAGGTTAGCAAAACTGAGAAAAAAAAACAAATTGTAAAATTGTCCTAGCTAGTGGAAAGAGCTTCATGAGCAATGATTTGAGGGTAGGAAATAAATTTGATTTATTCAGTAGACAGAGATCAACTCTCTGAGGCACAGGATGCACGGAGAGGGAGTTGGAGATTCAGATCAGACAGGTAAGGAACTGGTAGGGTATGTAGACTGAAATGTCATCATATTTGATGCTGTGTAAATTGGAAAATGTTAAGGGTTTTTAACTTTAAAAAAAAATCTTGCCTAAGTTAGGAGAGATGAATTATGTATCCACAAACCATGTCATTGGGCCAGATTCAAAGTAAATACTCAGCTGATATTGAGTATTTTGATATCAGAGATAGTCCTAAACATAAATTAAAGAGCGCATTGTGTATCTTTCAGTGTTTTAGCAAAAACCAAATACATTTAGTTGGGGCTGGTGAAGAAATGTTTTAATGAAGGTATATACAGAGGTACAGCCAGATCTAAAAGAACTAAGGGTAGTTGAGGCCCCTTTTAACTAAGGAAGGCATTACCTCTGTAGACCAAGGGGAAAGTGGGGAGAAACAGAGTTAGTGAGCCTCGTTGAGAGTTGGAAGTCTGAAGGAGAAGCTGATTAGCCAGTCTCGGTAACCATGTCAGAACTGAGTGAAAGCAGGAAAAAGCAAGAGGATTAACTACCCCAGCCTCTCTCCTCTTGCACTGTAACCTCCTGTTGGTAACCTTTACTGGTTAAACCCAAATAGGAGTCAAAGAGCAGGGGAGTGTAGGTGATGCCTTGTGTAGAGGTCAGCCTCTCAGTGCACAGAGCAGGGCTGAGATGGACAGAGACTGGATGTGGGGGCAAATGGAGAATAATCAGCATGGAGGATGTAAGATTTTCTTTTTTTTTTTTTTTTTTACTTTATTTACTAAACTTAGGAGACAATGATTTTATCTAGAACGTGGATTACATAAGTTGTATTGGTTTTCATAATTTATATATGGCTAATTAATAAACAAATGCACTTTTCTTTACTACACCAGAATGCTTTGGTTATAAAAGCATCTTGGCAAATGTGTTAAGAATACCTTGGCATGAAGTCATGTACAAGACAGTTCACAAGAGGAGAAATTCAAACAGCCAATAAAAATGTGACAAAATATTTGCCCTCATTAGTAATCAAAGAAATAAAAATTAAGGAAACCAATGTGATTCCATGTTTTTCTGATCAAACGGGAATGGCAAGAAGAAATTCTTAAGAGTTGCTTAGATTGTAGTTTGACAGCATTGTCTTATATTGATGATGAGAGAGTAAAACTGATACATTCTTTCTGGAAATCAGTTTGTGATTTACATCAAGAAATGTAACTAAATTCATTCCTCTGTCCTAAAAAAAATTATTCTGTGGAATTTATCCCAGGCAAAGAGGCACATAGATACATATGTTCACTTTATCATTATTGCAAATAGCAAATATTAGAAATGAGTAATTACCAATTTGGGAATGACTTAAAATGATGGATCTTGTTATAGAATACTATGAGTGATTGAAGCTGCTTTGAATGAAATTTAACAAGTTAGATGTTAATTATGTAAATATAAAAGGTACAGAAAAAATTATTAGTAGAAAAAATGAAAAAAATGATAAAAGACTATTATCATGAACACTGAAATGTTAACACTTGTAATCTCTGAATAGTGGGTTAGTGATAATTTATTTTCTTCCTCCTTTTCTGTTTGTTTGTACCTTAGCAGTGGATGTGAGAGCTTATATTTCTCTTTCATGGCACATCATTGTCTCAGTCTCTGAAACATCTTTTCTTATTTATTCCCTTTATCCCTAACCCTTATTCCCATTCTCCTCCTGACCATTGGCACTCCATAATGACATGATGTTTATGATCTTGCATGTAATTATACCTTGATAAATCCGGGTTGTTTTGTGTGCATGTATTTTTAACTTAGGTCAATGATATTGTGCTGTAGATTTTTTTCTAACTTTTTAAAAATCCAGCACTTTTTAAAGATCTATCTGCATTGCTATGTTTATATTTGTTTTCTGTTTCTTACTTCAGTGTTTTATCTAGAAATGATATAAATTATTTTTATAATCAGAGAAGTATAATACAAAATAACTTTCCAAAAGTGCTGGATTGGTATTATGTAATCTTGCAATTAATCTTTAGCTTGAGGGAAAGCTTTAGATACAGGGATCTCCAAGATTCCTTTGAATAAGTGCAGTTTCCAGTTACTAGAAATTTAGACTTTAAAAAATAGATCAACAAGAGTCAGAATCTCAGCTATAGGTTTTGAATAGTTTATTTTTATGGACGAAGTCATTAGTGCTGTGCAAAAAAGTTAAACATGGTCTAGAGTAGCAGTTCTCAAACATTTGGTCTCAGGAACATTGCCACTAAGTAAAAATATTTGGAGACCACAAAGAACTTTTGTTTACGTAAATTTTGTCTACTGATAGTTACCATATTTGAAATTAAAACTGAAAACTTTTTTTTTATATACTTGAGAGAGAGAGAGCAAGCAAGTGGGAGCTGGGGAGAGAAGCAGAGGGAGAGAGAGAAAGAGAAAGAGAAAGAATCTGAAGCAGGCTGCATGCTCGGCATGGAGCCACACGCGGGTCTCGATCCCACAACCCTGGGATCATGACCCCCCAGGTGAAACTGAGACTTGGTTGCTCAACCAAATGAGCTACCCAGGCACCTCAAAACTGAAGTCTTTTTAAAAACATGAGAATACACAAATACATTCATTCATTAGCTGTCAGAGTGATGGCATTAGCATGTCAGATAGTTTCTGGAAAATTCTACAGAACATTTGTAATGGAGAAAGAAAAAGGTAAACAATGTTTTAATATTATTATGAAAATCATTTTCACCCGTGGACCCTTTACAAAGTCTGGGGAATTGTATACTTTGAGAATCATAGGTCTTGAGCATTTTATTTTCTTTCACTGACACAATTTGCTCTACTTCCCCATCCACAACCCTGAAATAGTACATGCAATGGCCCAATCTCACTCAGCAGGTTTAGTCTCAGGATTATAATATTGTCACCACCTTAATTATGTAATCTTAGCAGTTAATTTCTGCTACAATTGCTCTTACATATTTTTAAAATTACTTGGCAAAAAATTGGGATATATAAGTGACAAATGTATTTTCCTATTCAAAAATCAGGAGGCTGGGTCTGACATAGTTTTTTGTTTTGTTTTTTTCTTTTTCTACTTGTTTGTTAGCTTAATTTTATGAAATATCTTATATAGACATAAAAATGAAATCACCTTCCTTAAAACATTAGTGCTTTACCCTTACTAAAATCAGTAACAGCATATGAATTCAAGTTATTTTAGTTTTGGAGGTTACTTCTGGCTTCTTAATCAGGCTAATCAGTGGCACCTATTCAGTAAACTTAACACCCAGAAAGACAGGACTAATACTGATGTGGGAATGCACTGTATCTGCTAGTGTTGACATTGCACACTGGTCTGGATATATGAAGACACTGGCAGACAACAAGCCTTCTAAGCTATTGATGCATGTTGAATAGAGATGCCTGAACTGACAGGCACATACTGAGTGCCTGCAGAAATTCAAGTCCCATGTGACTATTAGTTAAATTGTAAATTGGGGTGAGGGGCCACAGAAAGAATACATAGGCTTCTTCTGGATGCGTTCAAACATCTTGTTGGGAAGGAACAGGTGGGATAAAGAGAAGAAACCAATAAGATCTCAAAATGGAAGTTTAAGAGGGACTTAAGTGCTGTAAAGTCATAGCAATACAGGAACATCTAGCATACAGGTCACCCCTGAATGATATTGCCACTCAAAATGTGCTTCGAAGTTCTCCACTGCCCCTTTCTCTTCTTCCATGGCCCTATTTCAGTCACCTAATGAAAGGTCTCTTATGAGACATTACACGGGGTGCCTGAGTGGCTCAGTTAGCTGAGCGTCCAACTTCGGCTCAGGTCATGATCTCGTGGTTCATGAGTTCGAGCCCTGCATCAGGCCCTGTGCTGACAGCTCAGAGCGTGGAGCCTGCTTCAGATTCTGTGTCTCCCTCTCTTTCTGCCCCACTGCTGTTTGTGCTCTGTCTCTGTCTCTCAAAAATAAATAAGCGTTAAAAAAAAGAGAGAGAGAGAGACACGCCAGGTTGGGGCGCCTGGCTGCCTCAGTTAGTAGAACATGCTACTCTGGATCTAGGGATCTTGAGTTAGAACCTTACGTTGGGTGTAAAAATTACTTAAAAAACATGCCAGGTTGTTCACCATGATCATCGCGATAGCTGCCGTATGTTGGGTCCTTGCTATATGCCAGGTTCTGAGTGAGGTATTTTCTGTGAAAGTGTTTATCTCACCTGCATTTTCAGAACAACTATGAGGTAAGTTCTACGATTTCCTGCACTTCACATATGGGAAGATGGAAACACAGAGAATTTAAGTAATTCATCAAAGGTCACACAGTCGGTCAGTGAGGCTGCTAGAGATTTAGCGTTACCCTAATAACAGAAGGGTTTGTGTTTTCAAGGAAGACCCAAGTACAGAAGGTAATATGTTACCTAAAAGAATAACTATTTTTTAAAGTGGGATTTTAGTCACTTTACGGATTTTTGGATTGTGAAGAAAAGTAGCTTCCCTCTGGTCACTTCAGATCACAAAGCCTCTGAGGACCTGTGGTTTGTACTTATTATTAGGAAGCATCATCAATATCACCCTGGGACACTGGTGAAGGAGAATTTTCTAAACACATTTTGTAAAATATGTTTTGAAGCTGGAAATTCAAAAATATGTACTGCACTGGGATTCAGAGAGAGTCCAGAACAATAAAGTCAAAGTGATAACTATAGTCTCCCGGTAAAGGTTATTGAATAGATTTGAAATTTTATTTGCTTAGAATTGTCCTGATTCCATTATATGTTTGCATGCAAGGTGCATAGCTTGTGTACCAGCAAGCATTGCCCAAGAAAAAGATGGCTTTTTGAAGTGTGAACTCTTTATAAGAGAAAATGCTATGGCTTCAGAATGAGGAGGATGAAATCGTACATTTTGAGCCCGCACAAAAGAACAATGCATGGCATGCTTGCGCCACCTTGTGGGATAATATATACTTGCACTTCTTTTAGGAACCTGAAATAATTTTTTAGCATACAGTAGTTCCCTGCCCCCCCTCCCCCGCAACCGGGATTCTTGCCAAGACCTCCCAGTGTATGCCTGAAACTGTTGATAGTACCAAATGTTGTTAGGTACTGAGTTTTTTCCTGTACATTCATACCTATGATGAAGTTTAATTTATAAATTAGGCATAGTAAGAAATTAGCAACAATAATAAAGTAGAACAATACCAATATATTGTAATAAGAGTGGATGTAGTTTCTCTCACAATATCTTATTGTACTGTACTCACTCTTCTTCTTGTGATGATGTGAGAGGATAAAATGTGGACGTGATGAGGTGAAGTGAGGTGAAGAACATAAGCATTGCGATGCAGCCCTAGGCTACTATTGACTTTTGTTGGAAGGAGAAATCTCCTGCTTGCAGACGCTAGTTGACCCCCACTAACTGAAACCGTGAAAAGCAAAACCAAAGGTAAGCGGGGCTACAGTATTTAAACTGAATTTAAAAGAATTAGATGGGGGCGCCTGGGTGGCTCAGTCGGTTGAGCGTGGGACTTCGGCTCAGGTCATGATCTCATAGCTCGTGAGTTCGAGCCCCGCGACGAGCTCTGCCCTGACAGCTCGGAGCCTGGAGCCTGCTTCAGATTCTGTGCCTCCCTCTCTCTTTGCCCCAACCCACTCGCATTCTGTCTCTCTCTCTGTGTCTCCAAAATAAATAAACATTAAAAATTTTTTAAAAGAATTAGATGAAAGGAATAGTAATATAGTTTTTAACTACTAGATGTCTGTTATTATGTTCCTTATTATTACATTGTAATTAGGGAATATTTATCATGCCCCAAAGCAATATTATGTGCTTACATACCTTATACTATGTTGGTAACTTAAATACTACCTTTTATTTTACATATTGTAATAATAAAATGATCTTCTTTCCTGCCCTCCCCTCCAACCTACACTTGTGAAGGGGATATTATTAGCTCAGTTATCATTTAAGACAACAGCAACTTCGGTTATTTCATGTACAATCTTTTATTTTATGTTTAGTGAGAAACACATACTGTGATTAGTATCCAGGGTTTCAGGGTTTTTTGTTTTTTTTTCATTTTAACATTAATATGCATTTTAAAATTAATAAATGTGTATATGAGGGTTCTATATACCATTCACAAAAGAAGCATCTAAAAACAAGACAAATGTCAACTGCTGGATGGAACTTTCGAACTTAAAATAGCCCAAGCCACAGTTGTCTAATTTTGGTCAGACAAAAAATCTATATGGAATTTAGGTAGAGTATTACATATGCAGGCATTTTCACTTTACCAGGTATTTCTGAATTCAAAACATTTTCATTTCAATCTAAAGGGATAAAATCAGATCACACGATATCCAAGTCAAACAAAGAAAGGAACTTTTCTCCTTTCTTTTGTATGTTGAAGCTTTAATACCCCCATAAACAATGAATACTCCTGAGGCTGAGTGTTATTATATTCCAGTCAGATATCTTTTTACAGACATTTAGAGATTAGAGATGAAAATAAGGTGATAAAATATCATTTGCTTATAATTAAAGGGTCCCTATTTAAATAACAATAGAGAGTTCCTCTTCTAATCAGATCATGGGAGAAAATTCTTTAATAAAATGATATTATTCTATGTGATTTGGTTAATAAATCAGCCACAATCTGTTCTGGAGTTAAAAAAAAAAAAAAGATTATTGGAGTCATAGCTCATCTTTAATTTCAAGCTTAGCCTTCCTTTCCCTGTCTACCTTGTCCAGGAAGCATTCCCCCAAGAAGAACCAACAACTATTTTAATATTAGTTTAAATGTGAATAAAAATGCTATAAAAATAATGAAAAAAATATTTAAAAGTAAAAATGGGCAGGAATATGGGGACTATTTGCTGTTTTGAATGTAGAATCATCCAAACCATCAGAAGAGGCAAAGAAAAAACAGTTTGGGAATGAGCAGGCTTGTGTTTGAATCCTAGATCCAGCACTTACTAACTCAGTGATATTTGGTAAAATATTCAACCTCCCAGAGCCTTGGTTTTTCTCATAAGTAATAACAATATGAACACAACAGGTTGCTGAGAAAGAAGAATGAAATAGCATCAGTAAAGCAGTGGGTACATACAAAAAGAAGAGAGAGGAAGAAACATATATTGAGCATCTAACCTTTCCCTTCAATAGAATAAAAGACATTGACAGACTAGACTATAAGGGCTGCAAGCTAAAACTCAATGAAAATTTTGGATGAAATAGAAATGCAAGTTAACTTATCCTCAAATTTAATGGAGTTAGAGGTTTCAAAGACATTCAAAAAACTTAGCACATGGTTTATCTCATTTATGTCTCTTTCATTTTACAACACACTCCTAGCGTTTTATTTATTCATTTATTTATTTTTATTTTTTAGTGTTTGTTTATTTTTGAGGGGGGGGGAGACAGAGCATGAGCAAGGGAGGGACAGAGGTGGGGGAGACAGAGCATGAACAAGGGAGGGACAGAGAGAGAGGGAGACACAGAGTCCTAAGCAGGCTCCAGGCTCTGAGCTGTCAGCACAGAGCCCAATGCGGGGCTAGAACTCTTGAGCTGTGAGATCATGACCTAAGCTGAAGTTGGCCTCTTAACTGCCTGAGCCACCCAGGCGCCCCCTAGCATTTTATTTTTGATGGAACCTCTTTATGCTTCTGCTGAAATCTGCTTCTTAAACTGGAAACCTAGAAGGCTTTCTCAACTCCACATACTTCATGCCCCAATAGAATCCATCAGCAACTGTGGTTAATTAGATCTACAAATGATTTACTAAATCCTTCTCATCTCATTTCCACTGGTATGCCCTTGTCCAAGTCATCTTCATCTTTAGTCTGAACTATTTAAAGTCTCCTAACAGGCTCTCGATTCTTTTATCCTTGCTTCCTCTAATCTGTGTGTCTGTAGAGCAGCCAAGGTTTGTGTCCTTCCTCTCCTCCCTTCCCTCACCCCCAGTCCTTCTCTTTGCATGTCCTTATCCCTTATTCTGACCCACAAGGCACTACATGATTGGTCCCTTGCTTACTTCTAGAACCCTATCTCAGGCTACTGGTCCTTCACTTCACACTGGCCTTATTTCAGGTCCTTGCACCTGCCTCAGGGCCTTAAGTTTCCCCTGCCTCAGGGCCTTTGCCCTGAACACATTTCCACTTCTTTTTGCATGGCTAGTTCCATTAAATTCTTTATATCATTTCCTCAGCAAGGCCTCTGATCTACCCCTCCCCAATCTAAACTAGTTTTTCCTTCCTTACTCCTACTTTATCTATTTTAGGAAAAACATCAGTTATGTACCAGGAACTATTACAGACATGGAGTAAATCAATTAATATGCCAAATATCTCTAATTTCGAGTAGCTTTAATTCTAGTATAGGAAGTAGAATACATAATTAAATTGCATAATATGATAGAAGGTGGTGAGTGCTTAGAAAAAAAATAGAGAATGGGGATGAAAAGTTAGAGTGTAAAAATTACAATTTTAGTTAATATAAGAAAAGTCGTCTCTGAGATGCTGACATTTGTGTAAATCTTAAAGGAAGCAGAGGGATGAGTCATGCAGATAACAGCAAGAAGAACTGTAAATGCAAAGGCCCTGAGGTAGGAGTGTTGCCTGGAACATTTGAGGAACAACAAGGGGCCAAAGAGTTTGGAGTGGGTTCAGCTTTTGTCACAACACTTTTCACAATATGGAAGGTAATTAACCTTTCTTCTTCTTCTGTTGTCTTTCTTTCTCATTGATGTTCATGAGGGAGGGACAGTTTCTGTTTTAACCTCTGATGTATTCAACGTCCAATACACTTAACACAAATCTTAGCACACAGTAGACAGTCAACAAAATTTTTTGATGAGTCAGTGTTGTCTTACCCCACTGATGTTGAGAACAAAATAATCTGTTAGAACATGAGTTGTAGGGGGATTCGTGTATTTCTGTGGAAAGATGTTAGAGAAGGAGATTCTGGCTGACTGCAAAGTCTCACCAGAAGCTTACCACCCAGGGACAGGTCCTTCCAGATAAATATAGATAAAGAGCTTGGCTGGAGGACATCAAATAATAACAAAGGAAATTATACGATCTTGACAATTACTCCTTAGAGTAATTGTAGGTGTAGTGATGCATTACACCTCCATACCGCAAAGCTATTTTTGTCTGTAGGATGAAAATGGACACCTGGTCACCTCAGGCCTGGGCTAGAGAGAAGCTGAAACTTCCTTGTCCTTGGGCCTTCCATTTCTAGATTTCACTCTTTGAACACAACTTTGTCACATTAGGTTAACACATCACTGGGTAGGTAATGTACTTCTTTACCCCAGCTCTTTTCTTATTACTGTGGATACGTACTTGGTATCATGATTTAATTTGCAGGGAGGCTAGTCTTTTTTACTGGATTGTTTTCGAACTTAACATGAAAATCTCAAAAAGCAATTTCTCATGGTAGGCAATATTTTAATGTAAGGCCAGCAAAGCTGTCACTGGGAAGAAAAAAAAAATCTAGCACTTTGGCTGAGGATGCTTCTGATGGGTGAATGACCCAGGGCTTATTTTTTGAGTTCTCAAATCCAGGGATTGGATTAACTCCAGTGTTTGGTGATAAATCGGCATGACTGGAATGATAGCTATGAGGAGCCATCTTTCTTCTAGCACGTCAATTTTGGGTAAATATGGAAAGCCCTTCCTAATTTTGCCTTCAGAATTAGAAACCCAAATATTAACGTTTTTCTTCTCAAACTTTCTAGTGACATCCCTCACTGTTGCTGTGAGTATTCCTCTACAGTCTGCCTTGCTCCTCCTCCTTTCCTCGGCCTTTCCAGCTACCACCCTTGACATTGTTCTGTATTTTCCTGAAGATTTAACTGGTTTGAGCTCATTCGTTCAGTTTCGGCTATCATCTGTATCTCAGGGGCTCCTAAAATGTACTAGCCCTCATTTCTTTCTGGAACTCCAGGACTATATTTCCAGTTAGTTTCATGTTTTACATTTTCACCAGTGTTTTATTTTCAAGTTCTTGACTCCCAAGCTGTCCCACCCAACTTACCATTTCCCTTTTGATCTTTCTCTTGCAATTTTCATTTCCATTTACAACTATCATTAACAAACAGAAAATCATACTAGAAAATAACAAAAAAAAATCATAGGGTCATTCTTATTCCTTCCTACACATGCAACATCATTTATTTATTCAACAAATATTGAATAGGAGTTGTGTTTCAGGGACTTGGATAGGCTCTGAGGATAAAACTGTGAACAAAGCCACCTGCTTCCTGCCCTCATGGAGTTCATCCTCTATCCTCATCATTAAGCTCTTTTTATGCTGTATAAAGAGATCAACACATCCCTTCCTCTCCATCTTCATAGCCACTGCTGTGGTTTGGGTCTCATCATTAACTGCTTTGAAAATGACTAACCACAAACTTGCTTCCTGGGCCTCCACAGTTTCTCTGCTCCAGCCTGCATTGCCAATGGTGTTCCCTCTCTCTCTCCCTCTCTTTGTATATTTTTTATTTTTGAGAGAGAGCATGCATACGGGAGAGGGGCAGAAAGATAGGGAGACAGAGGATCTGAAGCAGCTCCCTGCTGACAGCAGAGACCAATGTGGGGCTCTAACTCACTGTGAGATCATGACCTGAGCAGAAGTCAGCTGCCTAATAGACTGCACCACCCAGGTGCCCCCAGTGTTCTCTCTCTTAAACACAAGAGGGTTTGTATCATTGCTTGATCCTCACTTAAACATCTTTGTTGGATCTCCTGGACAGATAAAATAATCCCTAGTAAGACATTTTTACCCTGACTTATCTCTGATTTGCATCTCTTTCCTTCTTTTTTTTTTCTTTATACCTACCTCATGTTCCAGGCACACAGAACTTTTCACCATATCCTGATCATGTGGCTTTCATGCTCCTATTTGGAAAACCATTTGCACTTTTCAGTGTTTGTTGAGCACTGTTTAGATGTAACCAACTCAAGTATCACTCTTTCTTTGAAGCCTTTCCTTGTTTCCCCTGCTTCCCTCTTCAAGGCTTCCCTGGTGCCTCATGTTCTGCTTTATTGGACTTACACCTTTATTTTCTTGTACTACCCACATCCATAACACAATGCTTACAATTCCCAGTCTTAGTTTCTTTCAAGTGAAGCAGGAGGTCAGAACACTCTTGAAATATTCCAATTGCAGAATCCTTGTAGATGTTTATGTTTTTTCCAAGTCGTTTTGCATTTGTACTTCCATTGTATTTCTTTTAGCAGAGCAATTAAGTTAGTTGTGTTTTTTTTTCCCCTAAATTCAGTGGGTTTTAGTATACTCACAGAGTTGTACAATCATTACCATGATCAACTTTGGAACATATACATTATTCTAAAAAGAATCCCATACCCAATAGCAGTCATTCCCCATCTGTCTCTAAACACTTAGCTGGAGGCAACTACAGCTTTGTTTTCCATCTCTGTGGATTTACCTATTTGACACATTTCATATAAATAAAATCATACGTCATGTGGCCTTTGTGTCTGGCTTTTTCACTTAGTGTAATGTTTTCAAAGTTCATTCATGTTGTAACATGTATTTGTACTGCATACATTTTTGTGGCTGAACAATATTCCATTGTGTGGGTATACCATATTTTGTTTATCCATTTATTAATTGGATTGTTTTGGATTGTATCTACTTTTGACAACTATGAATAATGTTACTATGAGCATTTTTGTGTGAATTTTGTGATTAATTCAATTTTAATAGAAATAACTCTCTTTGTATTCTTATTTGCCTAGTGGTCAACAGGGTACATGCATTCTGGAGTTAGATACTGTTCAGATCTTTACTTTACTGTCTATATGACTCAGGAAGAGTTTCCTACCTTCTTTGGGCCTCAATTTTCTCACATTTAAAAGGGGGATAATAATATTCCAGGTTGTTGTTAAGTGAATTGTGTCTACTCCAGGCTGTTGTTAAGTAGATTAATTTATATAAAGTGTATAGAACAGTGCCAGGAACGAAGTAACTTCTCTGTAAATATTTGCTACTAATATATTTATTAAATTACTTAATTCTACTATCAGGTGTGGCTGGTATAACAGGACTGGGAACAAACACAACTAATTCTTGATAAACTTAATTTGTGTGCTCCCTACTAGCTGAGATCAATGTAAAATGCACATCAGTTACTAATTTACAGATAAAATGGAAACTATTAATTAAAGTTAACCCAGTGGGTACCTTGAAAGAGGGCCGGTTAAGAATACTTCTGCTGTATTGAGATTGCTCACAAGACAAGGCTAAAAACTAGGACTTAGATAAAATTGCAGGTGGATCCTTACATTGCGTCTTCATATACTGTATTATTTAGTTTGTTTCTTCATTAAAAAAGGAAGGAAACATGCATTCAGGAGGGAGTTGCATCTAGAAGCATCTAAATTTCCTCACGTTCAATAAGACCCCTAATACCAACTACATTTATTTTGTAAGATTATTGTGAGGTTCAATGAAGATGTGTTGTGAAATCTGTCAGTGAACTAAGTTACTTTTTTAACTTTTATTGGGGAATAATTAGCAAATATAATTGTATATGTGTAATGTGCACAACCTGATGATTTGATATACATATGCACTATAGAATGATTACCAAGGTCAAGATAATTAACACACCCGTCACCTCACATAGTTAGAGTAGATAACTTTGTGTGTGTGGTGAAAATCCTTAGGATCTAGTCTCAGCAACGTTCAGGTCTTCCATATCCTATTATTAACTGTGTGAATGACTCTGGAGTACACTATACTAAGTGAAATAAGCCAGAAAGAGAAAGGCAAATACTGTATGTATCATTTGTACATGTAATCTTTAAAAAAATACTGACTTCATAGAAACAGAGAATAGAATGATGGTTGCCAGGGGATGGGTGGGTGAAATGGGATGATGGAGGTTCAAGGGCACAGATTTTCAATTATAAAAAGAATAAGTTCTAAGGATTTAATGGACATAATGGGGACTGTAGTTAATAATATTATATTGTACATATGAACTGACAATTATTATTCAAATTGTTTTTTGAGTATTTGGGCATTTGATGTGTAAGTTAAATTTTGGTCATGAAAGTGGAAGCCATCGTTGGTATTTAGTATAGAAAGGAGGTTTAATGTAGGGAATCTGGAAGGGCAGAATGTGAGTGTAGCTGGACCAATAGTCTCACCAGCCTGCAGCAACTAACATGGGTGTTTCTTGGGAAGTCATCCAAAAGCCTTGGGCAAAACCTCATGAGCTCTCTGACTAGACCATACCTGCAGCAACTGCCACCTGAGAATAATAATACCTTCCCTTTCTTGCCTGCCTTCCACCTCTAACTCAGGCTTCTTGCACTGTGAGGACTCCAGCTCTGTCCTTGCTGGCAAAGGAATCTGGAAATGTAGTTAACAGGCTATTTATACCCCTGCAAACTCAGAAGCCAGGGATGATACAGAATGTAGACAAGTAATTTCCAGCAGTGATTGGTAGTTTGAATTTGGAAATATTTCCACTGATGCTCAGTGTTTGGTTATTATGCAGGCTTTCTTATTTTTCTTATGATGCGTGGATAGGTCAGAGTGCTAAAATGATGAGTGGGAAGCAAAGCTGTGGCTTCTAAGAACTGCATGTACATTTGAAAATTCCACTTGAATGGCTTCCCTCCAAGATAATAGCTGGAAAGGTCAGTATTTTTGGCTTAAGTGAAGTGGAATCTTGCCCAATTTAGTGCCCACATAGAATTAAAAGAGATGTCTCATAATTTTGAAGCATCTTGACATGAAGCATTTTGAATGAGGCAAGAAAGAAAAACTGGAAGGCTTATTTACTACAGCAAAGGGTGATCAGTTTATAGATAACAATTTTATGTACATTTTGAAGTTTATTTTAACATAATCTTTTTTAAGAAGGTTTGAAGTGATAATAATACATTAAGTATGATGCATATAAAACTGTATCTTTTCATTTGTATATTTTGGATAGATTTTTTTTTCCTCTTTTTTCTCTCATTCCCACCTTGGGCCAGGAGAAAGCCCAAAAACTATTTGGTAGTGCTTGTCAAGGCAGAAAGAGAGATGCCAACTTTTCTAATATGAAATCTATCCCAGGACTAATACTTATTTTGGCAATGTCAAAGCTCTAAGTGCCCTGTGGGTCTTTTGACCTAAAAAGCCCAAGTCCGTCTCAAGAGTGACTAGGAGAAACTGAATGACTAAATTAGGGTGAGGCTGAGAGAAAGATCATGAGGCCTGGGGTGGATTGTAAAACAGAGCAGAATTACAGATATGAGGCCATACAATGCATTGTCCCAAAGCATACACTTTAGACAGTGAAAGAGGGCACTAGACATCAACATTCCACAATTTTTTGAAATCTTTACTTATTTCCTACTGATTTTAAAAATATGGTGTAGTTATAAAAGTGATTTTCAAAATAAATGTTTGTCTGAAATAGAACACTGGTACTTTGCATGTTCAAAAAATCTTATATACATTGATTATCTGAAAATGTGAAATTACATAGGCAAAATAAATGTATTCATCTCCCTTAAATAAATGTATTCATTGGGTCCTTAGTCATATCCAACTCTAGTAGAATGGAACAGCATGTGTAATTGGTCATTCATCTTGAAAACTACAACCTGTATCCCAAAGAGGCCAGCAGACAGAGCCATCACCCTCCCACTACTCCAGATGAGGAGTTAGCTACTCCTAACCATTTGTGTCCAAAGGCCCTACATACAGTCCTCTGAAGGAAGGCATTAGTTACACTGAATATGGAAAGCTTTGGAAAGAGAGAGACCAGTTATTACAGTTGTCTTTAAGATTTATTTATGTACTAAAATAAGAAATTTTTTCACTCCATATGATTGTCACACACTGCTAGAGAAAACCATAACTGTAGATGAAAGTACAAAGTAGAAACTTCCCAAACTCATTCCAACTCTGACTGAATCTTAACTGGATTCAAATACTGGTTCCTCTACTTATTTGTGCAAGTAAGGTGGGTCATGAACAGGCAGACCAAGTACCTGGATAGGAACGTGGGAAGAACCAGGTCCTCCAAACATAAGATAAAATTTAAATGTTTATAATAATAGCCAATGCTTATTCATGGCTTACTGTGCACCTGGGACTACTCTCAGCACTTGACATACAGATTAACTCTTTGAACCTCCACAGCAGTCCTATGAGGGATAGACTTCTGTTACCCTCAGGAAAACAAGAGGTTTATTATTGTTCAAGTCATAGAATGAGTAAGTGGCAGAGCAGGAATGTAGACTCGGGCTGTTTAAATCCAAATCCACATTCAATCTCACCTCCTGAATGAAACAATTGGGTATGTAAGGGGCGAAAATAAAGTCATCTTGAAGAAATAAGATCTCGATTAGACTAACAATTATCTTATAGCTTAGAATTGTTTTAGTTTTCAGCTTATCATGGATTTGCCTAAGGAAAGCACCAAAATATCTTCTGTGTTGGGAATCTAGAGTTTTAAATCTGACCGTGGGCCGCTCTTACGATGTAAGGCCCTGGGCAGTTTAACTCTCTGAGCCTCAGTTTCTTGTTGTATAGAAACAAGATGATAGGGGTGTTCAGAAGGATAAAGTCGAAGTATTTGCACCATACTGTAGTATAGTAGCACATTATAAATACTGGACAAATGGTAACAATGATAGCTGCCATTTAATGAGTAGTTGTGAAGAGACCGGCAATGCTCATACAGTCAAACCTTAGTTCACGACCATACTTTATTCCAGAAACATGCTTGTAATCCAAAGCACTTGTTTATCAAAGCAAATTTGGCAATAATAATGGAAATAATGAAAACTCAGATGATTTGTTCCACAACCCCAAAATATTCATATAAAAATGACTATAATACTGTAATATAATACAAAATAAGATAGAAAACACAAAATATAAAGACAAATAAACAAATGAACCTGCACTTATTTTTGAAAACCTTTGTGGCTGGTGTGGGGAAGACAAAAAGAGGGTTATTGTGTAGGACGACTTTCCCTGTCACTAACAGATGTTGACTACAGTACAGTATTAATAAACTGTCATATACTGTATTGAATGTAACTGCAATTAGGCAGCAGAGGAATGGGTCTGTATCTGCAGGCAGCCTGACCTAGAATGAAGCAAAGCATTCCTAAGCTTACTGTTGTATGGAAAAGCAAAGGACCGTCCAGAGGTGCTCTGAAGTGACAAAAAATACACTGGTGCCAGCTGTGGGCACCTTCCGATGTTCTGAAAAATCCCTGATATCTGCCAAACACTGTGGCCTGAGACAGCATCGGAGCATGGGAGACAATTACTCACAAGCTCCCAGTGAAAGAGAGAAGAATCATTAGCTCAGTTGTGATCATGTGACATTTAGCATTGCATACTACTCCTATTACAAGACATCACTTGTTTATCAGGTTAAAATTTATTAGAAATGTTTACTCATCTTGCGGAACACTCGCAAAACAAGTTACTTGCAATCCAAGATTTTACTGTATATCATTTCAAGTAACCATATGGAGGGACAATAGCTAAAGAAAAACACTATCAAGTTAATACAAGTTTGAATCCTTCTAATAGGATGCAAATGTTCCTTTCTTTTTCCTGTTTTTTTTTTTTTTTAAATTGTTGGCAAGGCCTATTGCAAGACTTCTGAGTATCACAAAAGCATTTAACTTAAAAAAAAATCCTATATCTCTGACCCTTAAGAAAATAGAAGATAATGCCATCTGCACGTCAACATTAAAGAATAGAAACTTTGTGGGGCACCTGGGTGGCACAGTCGGTTAAGCATCCTACTTCGGCTCAGGTCATGATCTTATGGCCAGTGGGTTCGAGCCCCATGTCGGCCTCTGTGTTGACAGCTCAGAGCCTGGAACCTGCTTCAGATTCTGTTTCATCCTCTCTCTGCCCCTTCCTCACTCGCCCCCTGTCTCTCTGTCTTTTAAATATAAACATTTAAAAAAAAAAAAAAGAATAGAAACTGTGCTAGGAAGTACAAGTGGGTAATTTAATTCTCTCAGAATGTTTATGTCTGGTTTTCTTACTTCCCAGTTTCAAAAGGGATCTGTGATTTAAGAATGAATTTGTAGAAGTTCTGTTTTGTTTGAGTGATTTTCGTTTACAATGAGATAAACATTTGATGAAAAGAAATGTAATTTTCTGAAGCATTGCTGACACCTTATTCCCAACTTGTAGGTATAAATTAATGTAACAAAGGGCAATAATTTTTTAAGTCTTGCATAAAATTGAAGTATCTAAACCTTGTTTCTTGTTGGAGTGTGAGAAAATCTATTTACTGTAATGAAAATAGTGCTCTATCTCCTCCCCCCAGCACCATTCTTAGAGCTTTGACATTGGAATTCACAAGTTAGCTTTTAACAGTTGTTGAAAATATACATTTTAGGGGTACCTGGGTGTCTCAGTTGGTTAAGTGTCTGACTTCAGCTCAGGTCATGATCTCACAGTTCATGAGTTCGAGCCCCGCATTGGGCTCTGTGCTGACAGCTCAGAGCCTGGAACCTGCTTTGGATTCTGGGTCTCCCTCTCTCTCTGCCCCTCTCCACTCACCCTCTGTCTCTCTCTCTTTCAAAAATAAATAAACATTAAAAAAAATTTAAAGAAAAAGAAAATATACATTTTAAGATGTCAACAACTCAGAAGCAATTCCCCTTTGCCTAGCAATTGGCTGGTGGCATATAGTCACATGGCTTTCCTCTTGACCTAGCATGGTTTAGAAATGTTGGATATTGGGCAAAAGGAATTCCATATATATATTTTTTAATGTTTTTATTTATTTTTGAGAGAGATAGAGACAGAGTGCAAGCGGGGGGAGGGGCAGAGAGAGAGGGAGACACAGAATCTGAAGCAGGCTCCAAGCTGTCAGCACAGAGCCTGACGCAGGGCTGGAACTCACAAGCTATGAGCTCATGACCTGAGCTGAAGTTGGACGCTCAACCACCTGAGCCACCCAGGCACCTGGGAATTCCATAATTTTTAATGGGTGAGGTCACTGAGTGATATAATCTAGAATGTGCATGTATGTGAGCGTCTATTTGTATGTGTGCATAGACATAGGTACTTTCATTAAAGAAGCTAATTTTTGTTCAGTGTCTCAAGGAAGAAGATATAAACGCAAAATCTTTCACTGTGAGCTTGTTGAGAATTCAGATGTAAATTATTTCATCTGGCAGAAGTTCATAAAGATATAGATGGGATAGTACAAAAATCAGTCAAGAAAAAAATTGAATTAAATTAAGCACCACTGGTAGCACATTAAATTACATTAGGATTGACAGGAGGGTTTTCCTATGGATTAATAAAGTACTCTCCAGGTTTCAGTGACCTCGTGGATGTACTTGCACAATGACTGCAGAGCAGCCATGGGAGTGTGACAGTTCTTCATATTTGCATTAATGCCAAAGACTCTTAGGAGTTAATGGGAGAGAAATGTTAGAAGAAAATTCAAGGTTATTCTCATATATTTATGAGAATATTTATGTACAAGGTTATTTACTTAGCATGGGATTATATTTTAACAACCACAAGAGAACAGGTGACCCTGATTGATTTTTTTTATCACTTCTTAGAGTTTCCATGAATAAAGCATCTTCCCAACCCCCCCCCCCATAGTTTTATTTTTTTTAAAGTTTATTTATTTATTTTAAAAGAGAGAGAGAGAGAGAGAAAGCAGGGAAGTGGTGGAAAGAGGGAGACAGAGGATCCGAAGCAGGCTCTGTACTGAGAGCAGAGGGCCCCATGTGGGGCTCAGACTTGTGAACTGTGAGAACATGACCTAAGCGAAAGTCAGACACTTAACCGACTGGGCCACCTAGGTGCCACTTTTTTCTTTTAAATGGGAAGTAAATGGGAACACATTTTTTTTCCCCCTCTCTGAGTTTCCATTAGGTGATGAAACTTTGGGTAATGAGGATAAAAATGAATGAATACTGTAATCGTCCTTAAAGAATTTTCCAGTACACAGGTATGCGAATACGTCTTATGTGGGATAGTGTCATTCCATTTCTGTTTTACTTAAATTTAGTAGCCTGCTGAGTTTTACCAAAGTTCAACATCTAGTGATGTATTCATTTGTTTTTTCCTTTTAATTTTCTGATGGAATAAATCACATCAATCAATTTTCTGATAGTGGAAAATTCCTGCATTCCCAGGAACACCTCACTTAGTCATGACACCTGATTTTATTAATATACCAAAGGGTTCAACTTGCTGATGGAATAGCTATTCAGAATTTTTCACTAGTGGCCATAAGTGAAATCAATCTATAGCTTCCCTTTTTCATAGTACTCTAAAATTAAATTTAGAGTTCAAAGTTTGTAAACTTAAGTGTGGAGATGCTTTCAAAAATGTTTCTGTGTTGTAGAATGACATCAAAATCATCTGTTCTTTGAAAGATAGACAGACTTAAGGGAATTCATCTAGACCCAGTATCTTTTTTTAATGCTAAATTAAACCTTTTTAGATTCTAATCTTATCTTCTGAAGAACCCTAAGATCTCACTGAAATGCCATTTTACACACTTTTGATTAGCAAAAACTAACCCCAAATTTGAAATCATTGAGACCTCTTATTAATTGGAGAACAGTTTCATTTTATTTTGTAAGCTGAATATTTCCATGAGTTGGGCTCATCAATTCCCAAGAGGAACTAGCATATACCAAAGGGGAACCCTTGTGTGTGTGCATTAGGAGACCTGGAAAAGAATGTTCATGGCAGCACTGTTTATATTAGAAAAAACTGGAAACAATCCAAATACTCATTAATGGGTGAATGAGTAGATAAGTTGTAGTACATTCAGTTTTAGTATATAAAAGTGAAAGTGAATTAACACATGGAAACTTTGTACACCAATCTTAGTAATATTAGGTTGAGTTCTAAAGCAAGTTATCAGAAGATTCCCTTTTTCAAAAGTTCACAAGACAAAATTAAACAATATTTAGGCGTACCTATTTAAGTAATAAATCTATAAATAAAATAAAAGCACAAAATTCAGAATGGCGGTTATATCTATGCAAGAAGGTGATAAGAAGAAATAAAGGAAAAATACATAAATGAATGTAAGTAATTGGTAATAGTCTAAATCTTAGGTTAAGTAATAGCTTATGAGAGTTCATTTTATTGATTAAAAACACATAAAATAATAAAATTAAATGAGAAGTCCATGACTGATGATGACGTTTTATGAACCAAGTGTGAAGATTAATCCATTGCTATACACTCAAGGTTTAGTATGTATGTGTTTATATTTGTGTGAGTACATGTGTATGTGTTTGTCTTATTTCTTATAATAGTGCTGCCTCCTTATAAGTCCCTTAGTTTTGGTCTTTTTTTTTTTTCAGTGATGTTGTCTCCTTAAATACCTTTCAATCGTTCTTTGCCTACTTCTATCAGAGTGTGTGGGAATCTCTAACACCTGTCTAAATCAGCTGTTGAGGACTCTTGGAAAGAAAAAGATAATGGGAAGCTGCCATGCACATAGGTGAAGCATACTGGGAGACACCTTTTATTCTTAAAGGCAGACAGGGCTCAGTAAGACAGCTCTCCTCTATGGTTATTGGGTTAGCAAGAATTGCAATGTCTTTGCAACTATATGCCAAAAGCAAGCAAGACATTACCCCTCAAAGCATCAAGGTGACCCATATTGCTCAGAAGAATAGCTTCCCAAAGCACTTGTGGAGTCTGTTCTATGCCAGAGCCCCAAAGGAAAGGCCAGTATATCTATAGGTGACTATGCAGCATAATAAAGTAGCTTTAATCTTTTTTAGGGTTTGTTGAAGCCAATGGTTCTAAACTTTAGTTGAATAATAGAATCACCCAGGGGATGTTTAAAAAAATCCTTATATACAGCCCTAACTCAGGCTGAATGGAATCAGAATTTCTGGGAGTGGAACCCAAGCATTGATGCCTTCTAGATTTCCTCAAGTGACGCTAATGTTGAGCCTACATTGAAGACACAGCTTTATAATTTTTTTAAAATATTTTTTTAGAGTGAGAGAGAGCAGGGGAGGGGCAGAGAGAGAGGGAGAGAGAGAATCTTAAGCAGGCTCCACACTCAGTGTGAGGCCTGACATGGGGCTTGATCTCACGACCCTGAGATCATGATCCAAGCCAAAATCAAGAGTCAGACACTTAACCAAACTGAGCCACCCAGGCACACATAGCACAGCTTTAAGTATAAGAGCAGGAGATAAGTAGAAGTTTTAAAAATATCATCAGATCTCTATACTTCCCTCCCCTAAACTGCACTACTTATTTTATTTTTTTCCAAATTCTGGGCAGAGGATGATTCTATGATCATCGATGTCCTGGAGAGAAAAAAGGGGAGGAAAAAAAGAGAGATGATCAAAATTGATATAGAACAAAAAAATGATTTTCCTGCTAGAACAAAATTTTTGTTAAAAAATCGAAACTATCTTGCTGTCAGTACACTGCCTGTCCTGGTAGTTAATTTCTGACTGGAAGAATTTTAGTTCTTAGTCTGGTGCCTCCACATTGTTTCACGTTGGATTGTTTCATCTGATCACCTTATCAGCAAAAATTACCACTTGGGTAACTCAGGGAATCTGACCAAGATGAGTGATGGGAAAGTTCATATAAGGCCTCCTGTCTTCTTTCATTATTTTTCTTTCTACCCCCTTCCCTTTATTACCCCAGATATGTTAGAGTTTAACTCTTATGATGAAACAGCACTCAGAAGCTAGAGTTTACTTTCCCTTAATTGCAAAAAACTCTCGAAAGTTCTCCTGTTTGGGGACAAAAGTTAAGTGATATGTCATTCATTGAATTGTATTAATACCAGCTACCATTTAGTGAGGCTTATTGTGCATCAGACACGGGTTTAGCATGTTATCTATACTGCCTTTCATAACTTTATAATACAGCTCTGTGAAGTCAGTAGTATTCTCTCCATCAGTGAAGATAGGACACTGGTGCTTAAGAAGGTTATGCAACTTGATCAAAATCAAACAGCCGGTAGTGGATAGACTATGTAAGAGTTGACTTTTTAAAAAATGTTTATTTATTTGAGAGAAAGAGAGTGAGCAGGGGAGGAGCAGAGAAAGAGGGAGACACAGAATCTAAAGCAGACTCCAGGATCCAAGCTGTCAGCACAGAGCTCAACACAGGGTTCAAACTCAAGGATCGTGAGATCATTACCTGAGCCAAAGTCGGACGCTTAACTGACTGAGCCACCCAGGCACCCTTAAGAGTATGTAAGATTTGGATGAAGTTATCTTTTTTTAAATTTTTTTTCAACGTTTTTTATTTATTTTTGGGACAGAGAGAGACATAGCATGAACGGGGGAGGGGCGGAGAGAGAGGGAGACACAGAATCGGAAACAGGCTCCAGGCTCCGAGCCATCAGCCCAGAGCCCGACGCGGGGCTCGAACTCACGGACCGCAAGATCGTGACCTGGCTGAAGTCGGACGCTTAACCGACTGCGCCACCCAGGCGCCCCTGGATGAAGTTATCTTAACCCAATTCCCTTACTTGAAATACTTAAACACTTAACTCCTTTACTCTGTATGTAGAATTAGAATCTTCTAATGGAAGGGACCTTAAAGATTTTCTTATCTCACCACTCTGTATTTCCCAACTCTTCTTGAACCTACCAAGTGATGGGAATCTCACTTCGTCCTGAGGTAGCTTCTTCCATTTTCAGAAAGTTCTACAGAAAATTACAGTGATTCAGTACTGGACCGCTGTGGATAAGGCCTGGTTCTACTCACAGATGTCTAATGTAATCATTTAATTGCTTGTAGACAAGAGGTGTCATAGCTAAGCCTCATATGTAAAATAAGCATAATAATAACAATAATGCATCTGACATTAAAATGGTGGTAAGGGTTAAAGGAGGTGATATATGTAAAATGCCTAGTACTTATGAACTTATAAAGTGATAAACTTATATATTAGTTGTAATATGTTATATATAAGTTATAAGCATAAAAGTTATAAAACATGTTAGGTTTATTCCATCAAAGCTCAAGCACTCCTTTAGGATTTCCCTCACCACCTCTTTCTAAAACCATAGAAAGAAAATTTCAGGGGCGTCTGGGTGGTTCAGTCAATTGAGCATCAGACTCTTCTTGATTTTGGCTCAGGTCATGATCCCCAGATCATAGGATCGAGCCCTGTGTTGGGCTCTGTGCTAAGTATGGAACCTGCTTAAGGGTCTCTCTCTCTCTCTCTCTCTCTCTCTCTCTCTCTCTGCCTTCCCCCATCTCAAATTTAAAAAAAAAATTAGCAAAGTGATAACTGGCTGTAAATGATGAACCTCCTTTAAGCCAGGCTTCCTCTTCTGTCTTATTGTTCATGTTTGTCCTTGTTGGAGCTCTAAAATGTATGATCAGTTCCTTATTATTTATCTTCCATGTTCGGTGTAGTCCTTTCACATTAACAGCTTATCTGGATGGTCACCATGATTGATCCAAGCATTGACAAGCTTTGATTTGTGTCTATGAGCTCTAAGTCTGCAATTTGAAGCCAAGTGTTTCCAGGATCTGAGGGCCCTAATTGTGTACTCTGATCTCACTGCCCTGGGCACCTGGCCTCTAGTTACTGTACTTCCTCTCTAGACTAAATGGCACTAATTCCATCAATCTGTTCTTATAAGGCCTAGTCCTTTCTCAACCATGTGTATTTTGTCAACGACTGCCCCAATTTTGTAGTCCAGAACTGTGCAAAGTATTCCAAGCATGTTCTGATATAGGTAAAGTACAGATCTTACCTTCTATGCTTAAACAACCTCATCTTTTAAAGTAAAGGGAAGATTGGACTGTTCAGTCTTTTTTGAGCATAACTTTCAAATAGCATAAAGTGTGTGTGTGTGTGTGTGTGTGTGTGTGTGTGTGTGTGTGCGTGTGTGTGTGTGTATTTGCATCCAGAGTGTAAAATAGAGTAGTTAATTCTTTCAGGCATTTTTTTTTCATTTTTCTTCTGTTTTAACACTTCAGAGGGAAAAAAAAGTTCTTTTGATTCAATAACCCTTAACTGTTCTTTGATATTGTTTGACAAAACCATGGTTGAAGGATTTATTTTTAATTTTTTTGAAGTATTTGTGTGTGTGCGTGGATTTTTTTTCTTCCAAAATTTTACTTAAATTGGAGTTAGCTAACATATAGTGTAGTATTGGTTTTAGGAGTAGAATTTAGTGATTCATCACTTATATATAATACCCAGTGCTCATCACAGCAAGTGCCCTCCTTAATGCCCATCACCCATTTAGTCCATCTCCCACCCACCTCCCCTCCAGCAACCCTCAGTTTGTTCTGTGTATTTAAGAGTCTCTTATGGTTTGCCTCCCTCTCTGCTTTACCTTATTTTGTTTTTCTTAAAGGATTTTTTAAAAGTTTTACTCTACTTTGTCTATTCTTATTTATATATGTGCCTTTACTTGAACTTTACAGGATAAAACTAAAAGGAAACAATTCAGGTTTAAAATTTTATCTTTACATTTAAATGAAAATTTAAACTAGAGGTATGGATTGAGAAATTGTTATGCAGGTTAACTAAATTGAAGATAATAAATGTGAATTTACTCTCATGAGGGTTAATTCAACTAATTCAGTCTCAGTATCACCTCAGTTCCTGGTCATTTTCTGATGTTCTCCATCTTGTGTATATGTATGTAAAAAATTTTAGACATCGACACAACGGTTGTCACTTAGATTTTCTTTTCCCAAACACTAGTATCTGAAGAATACAGTCTTCTCCATTTTCCTTTTCTTGGCTGCTACCAAAAACAAGATGTGGTGGTTAAATATTTCAGTGGTTCAAGCACCCAACTCAAACTAGCTTATGAGTTAAAAATGGAAGACCAGAATTGAGGGAGAGGAGAGGTCACAGAAAGGGTAGGAACCAAGACATCTCCAAGAACATCAGCAGTAGAAAATTGTAGCATTTTCTCCAGATTTAAGTTTCCCAACCATTTATTGACCCATTTCATGGTAATATAAATCTTGTAAACTCTCTTTAGGATTTTGAAAATTAAGCCTTTACTTTTGCATTTTATATGATAAACAAATGGTTTTAAGTAAGACTTTTTGTTGTTGTTTTGTTTTTCAGCTCAGTATATTAATTGTGGAAGCCACTCAGTAAGTGAATTTTCTTATATGTAAGTAACAGTCACACCTTTCAAGCAGCCAGGTGGCTCTGCTCTATATGGTCATTCTCTTTTTACTTCAACCCCCTAACACTTTACTGTTTTCCACAAGTTACAACATCAAGAATAGACAAAGATAGCATTCATAATTGATGTTTTGAAATCTTCAATTTTCTATTCTGAACCATAAGGGGAATCTTTAATTTTTTTTGTTTTGTTCTTAAATAGTAGAGGGGTTTTTAAGTGTAAATAGCCATTCTTTCTAATAAATTAAAAACTACATACAATCATTTCCTGTCATTTCTTACAAACATGTAATTTCCAGTGTTCTAGAAACATTTGAATATACTAGGTAAAAATGTGAATCAGATAAATTCCATGTATAATTGGGTTGTCCACATCTGCATTTTCCACTTCCTTTCCTTGACTCACTATTCAGCCCATACCCATTTGTCTCTGCCTGGATCATTCGTAAACCTTGCTCTCACGACGGAGATTACGCGACGGAGATTACCAATGATATCGGTGTTGCGAAATCTAATGGACTTTAAACTTTGCATGTAACTAAATGTTTCACATAGTTGACTACTCAATCTTTTTAAAAAAACGTTTATGTATTTTTGAGAGAAAGAGAGAGACAGAGCACAAGCAGGGGAGGGGCAGAGAGAGAGGGAGACACGGAATCCGGAAAGGCTCTAGGCTCCGATCTGTAAGCACAGAGACTGATGCAGGCTGGAACCCCTGAACCGCAAGATCATGACCTGATCCAAAGTCAGACACTTAACCGACTGAACCACCCAGGTGGCCCACTACTCCATCCTTTTTAAAGCACTGTCTATCTTGGTGTCTGTGATGTTGTACTGGATGTAAGGAGCAACGTGGATGCTCCGTGTCAGTCTTCTTTATTTACTGCCACTCTTTGTCCATCCTCTAAATACTGGACTTTCTCATGGCTCAATCTAGGGTCCTCTTCTTTTCTCGCTCTATGTGCTCACTGGCTTTAAATACCATCACTCTAACTGTAACTCATATGTTAGATTCCAACCTCTTTTCTGAGCTCCAGATATAGTTCTAATGGTTGCCTCTGAATATTCCCAGTCATATCAAACTCAATACCTTGTCAGAAAACTCCAATTTTCCTCATTTTAGTAAGTGACACCTGCACTGGTTTATACAGGACATTCATGCATTCATTCAACAATTATTTATCAAGTATCTATTTTGGGCTAGCTGTTATTCTAGATGTTGAACTTACAGCAAAAGACCAACTTTACCTTTTAATTGTGATCATCCTCCATATCCAGAAATCCACCATCAAATCCTGTCCAGTCCTCTGCCAAAAGTTTCTCAAATATATCTACTTCTGTCCATCTCCACGGCTCCCCACCATAGCCTAAGTCACTCTGTATATTTGCTTATAGCACTTGCCAAAGTAAATTCTTCCCTGGAATACAGCAGAGGCCTCCTAAGTGGCATCCCTGCTCCCATCCTTGCCATTTCTACATAGAAGTCATAATAAACACTAAAAATGTAAATAAATTTATTTCACTCTTTAATGGTCCCAACTGTATTTAAAATAAAAGTCTAACTTTTTTACTAGGGGCAACAAGGGTCTCTCATTGCCTAACTCTCTAAGTGCAATTTTCTTCTGGGTACCATGCTCTAGCCACAAAAGTATTATGGGTTTTTTTGTTTTGTTTTAGTGTGTGTATTTTGTTTGTTTGTTTGTCTTTCCCAATTGCACCAACCCATCTTTAATTTTTTTTCTGGAAAGCTCCACATTTTCATCATTCTCTTCTCATCTTCAATATTCACTTTTTTTAGGGATGTTTTACCTGACTTCCAACTTATGTTTTTATTGTACCTTATTCATATTTTTCATAGTGATTGTAAGAGTTTATAATTGTATGTTTATTTTCATATTTTTTTATTATATCACCAACTAAACTATAAAATCAGTGAGAGTAGAAATCTTCTGTTTTGTTTATTTTAGACTCAACATTTAGCATAACACTTGAAGTATAGTAGTCATTCATTCTATATTGCTAAATGAATGAATCATCTTAAGTAAATTTGCAAAACTATCAAATTTTCTACAATCATCAAAAACAGAGGTTGTATTTAAACATCCATGTTTCGGGGTGCCTGGGTGGCTCAGTCGGTTGGGCGTCCGACTTCGGCTCGGGTCATGATCTCACGGTTCGTGGGTTCGAGCCCCGAGCCCCGCATCAGGCTCTGTGCTGACAGCTCAGAGCCTGGAGCCTGCTTCAGATTCTGTGTCTCCCTCTCTCTCTGACCCTCCCCCATTCATGCTCTGTCTCTCTCTGTCTCAAAAATAAATAAACATTAAAAAAAATTTAAACATCCACGTTTCCTGGATTTTTTTTCAAATTCATATTTCCATCCTTATTTACAAAGACTTTTAGAAACTGTGGGTATAAACATTAAATCACCCAAGGCTGGGTGAAATATTATTGAGAATAGCTACAGAATAAGGGAAACTGATTTTTTAAAGTCTGTTTCTGAAATTTAGCTGAAAAGAATATCGAGCACTAAGGAAAAATGATATATTAATATATCAGTATAGGTTCTCTGCTCACAGATTCACTTCCTATGAAACATAACAGAGGCAAGCTTGGGGAATTACAAAGGTAGGAAAAATCCTAATCAAATAGACACTGTTGTTCAAACAGAATATTAGTTGAAATGATCCAATCAGTGGCTTGAGCCAAATTTATTTTTCTTTAAGCCATACATGCTAGAACACAACCTCTCAGAGCTTTAAGAATCCATAGTACATTCTAAGTGTTTGCCCAACAGGTGTGGGGATTTGAAAGATACATTCCTTGGAAATGGGATGAGAACAAAAAAGGTTACCAGTTAGTCATCAGAATTAATAGAGTTTCCTCATAATAGGGCCATATTTCTCAAGGTAAACATTATTTATTTGCATTCCAGGGCATGCTTGGCTGTTATATGAATCAACCTAAAATATAGTAAGTTCAAATTGCTGGATCTTTTATTTTTCCATTGTTCTGGATTACACCATGGAATGCAACACAACATGCAGAAATTTTCCTGAATATAAGAGTACAAAAAGTTGAAAAGCATAGCTTCATGGAAGGCGTTGGAAACTAAGCTTAGTTTTTGTATTTTTCCAATGACTTCTTTATTGAAGCCATTGATTAGAGGTTCACGTGGGTGATAAGTGACACAGTTGTAGGTCTTAATTTAAACAAAATCATTGTCTTTCATTGTAAAACACAGTAGCAGATTCTGTCCCAACACATCTCTGGCAAGGCTGGGCCGAGTTTCCTTCCAAGTTCAGAGGAACCCGTGCATGTGGCTGTTGCGTAGCCATCCCAGGGCTGTCTCTGGAAGTCCCTCACACTCCAGGGCACCAGGTCTCTCAGGGCCAGGGGCAGCCCTGCTCCTGTCCAGCCACTTGGCTTCTAATCTCCTGCATGACCAAGTAAAACTTTTTTCCGAAACAAAAGTTGGGTTCAGTATTAAGAAATCCAGTATCATTCCCCATATTAATAAACCTTATTCCTAATGCTAGTATCTTATTTAATGGGAAAAAACAGAAGGCATTTCCACTAAAATTGAGGCATGGATACCTGGTCCCCCAGGCATGGATACCTGGGCCAGTACCTGTCAGGCCCAGGTGAGTCTGTGAGCCTCTCATCCCCACCAGCCACTGGCAGGCCCCCATAAGCCACTATGTCCATGCCTGGATGCTTCCTGTCTTTAATAAATAATCCATAATGAATGTAATTTAATACACAGTCGACCCTTGAAGAACATGGGTTTGAACTGTGCAGGTCTACTTACAAATGGATTTTTTATATTTACTGTAAATGTATTTTCTCTTCCTTATGATTTACTCAATGACATTTTCTTTAGCTAGCTTTATTATAATACAGTATTATATATATATATATATGACATACAAAATATGTCATATGACATATATATATATATATATATATATATATATATATATGACATACAAAATATGTGTTCATCAACTGTGTTATTGCTTCTGGCCAATAGTAGGCTTTTACTAGATAAGTTTTTGGGGAATCAAAATTTTTACATGGATTTTCAAATGTATGAGGGGTAGGTATTCCTAACCCACATGTCGTTCAAGGGTCAACCGTATAGCTAAGAATAAAAATAATTTTACCATGAAAAGGGAGTGATGAACTGACCATGGGAAGACCTTTGGACATGGTATTGAATCCCCACTTAAAGCCTCCAGGCTTACATGGTAATTCTCAAATTTCTCAGTCAATATGATAGTATACAGGACCTAACTTCCTATATTTTTTCCATCCACAAAATCTTTCACTTGATTTGCTTGAATTTCCAGTTATATAATTATGTCTTTTGAATTAATTTTGCTTTCTTTCCAGTGTTCATAGTTCCCCATTTGCCACACCCATAATTTCTTTTTTTTCTTTGAATGTTTATTTATTTTTGAGAGAGAGAGAGTGTGAGTTGGGGAGGGGCAGAAAGAGAGGAGGACAGGGGATTCCAAGTGGGCTCTATGCTGACAGCAGGGAGGCTGATGCGGAGTTCGAACTCACAAACCATGAAATCAAGATCTGAGCTGAAATCGAACTCTAAACAGACTGAGCCACACAGGCACTCCTCCATCCATCACTTCTGATTGATGAGAAAGTATTGACTTTCTTGAGCAACTAAACTCAAACTCTGTAGAGATTCTATGATAAAACTAATTCATTTAGGACATACCTCAGAATCAGTTTTTCAGCTACTTTAATTGGAGTTGTTTTTTTTTTTTTGTTTAATGAAATCAAATATACCAAGTTTCCACTCTTTATATAGCATGAGCTGACTAGTATAGTATAAAACAAATGGGAAATCACAATTTCTGTTTAGAACTCATGATTTATTTGGATACAATTTGTTATTTTCAAATGGCCCATTTCAGTTTCATCGGGCTTTTGCATTTGTCAATTTAGTTAAGAACACAAAGATGGTTTCCTGATGAAAGAAATAGCAAGGGAGTCTAATTTGTGAACTTCCAAGGTAAAATCTTTTTTTTTAATTATAGAAAAAAATGCAAGCGACTACACAATAAATGACATATACTTATTAACCTTAGAGATTGATAAAATTTCTTTTGAATAATGATTGGAAATATTTAGGGAAGACTGTAAATTTTTTCTTTAAATGTTTATTTTTGAGAGAGAGACAGAGAGACAGAGCACGACCAGGGGAAGGGCAGAGAGAGATGGAGACACAGATCTGAAGCAGGCTCCAGGCTCTGAGCTGTCAGCACAGAGCCCAATGCGGGGCTTGAATTTACAAACTGTGAGATCATGACCTGAGCCAAAGTCAGACGCCTAAGTGACTGAGCCACCCAGGCACCTCGGGAAGACTCAGTTTTTAAGAATGCTCAATTGGGGCACCTGGGTGACTCCATTGGGTGTCTGACTGCGGCTCAAGTCAGGATCTCACGATTTGTGAGTTCGAGCCCCACGTCGGCCTCTGTGCTGACAGCTCAGAGCCTGGAGCCTGCTTTGGATTCGGTGTCTCCCTCTCTCTCTCTGCCCCTCCCTCGCTAACGCTCTCTCTTTGTCTTTCAAAAATAAATAAACTTAAAAAAATTTTTTTTTAAATGCTCAAACACATACACACATGCACAGGCACACTCACACAATTTGGCACCCAGGTGTCATTTTTTCTTGATGCAGGTGTGGCTGAAGTGATTGTCAACAGCACTGGCTTCCATTACTGCTTAACTAAATGGGCAATCTTTTCAGGCCTCCATCTGTTATTGGCAGAACTTTTCTTTCCCTGAAGGAAACGTTTGCTTGAGATGATTAACCCTGTGTTTAAACCCTGTGTTTAAACCCATTGAAATCTAAGTGCTACCGTAGGTCCCTAGCAGTTCAAGGTTTTGTCATGTTAGACCTCATACTTCTACTTACCTGGCTCTTCTCTCATGAAGCTATGAACTTTATCTTCATATTTATCTTTTACATAGACTATAAAAACTTTAAGGGCAGTGACCACATTAGTTTCATCTTTGCGTCCTCTCCAAGGCTTAACATGATGTCTTATTTGCAGAACAAGCACAGTAACATCTTTTATTTGGCTTTTTCTCTATATATCTTTTCTCTGGAACTAGTTTTATAATGGCTAGGGCAGTGACTTTTGTCTGTTAAAAATTTGTCTGAATTTCTTTCACCTTTACATAGTGGTTCCTGTAAGACAAGAAGGGCTTCCATTATGTATGGTTATTTCCCATTAAAAATCCTGTACTGGATGTTACTTAACCTCAAGTCTTGCTGCAGAAACCGACTTCCTCTATTTACTCTTGCCGTGGATCCTGACCCACTGCCTTCTGCTCTTATTCCTTGTCCTGATGTGCTGTGATTTTTTTACTTTCCAACCACAGTCCACTTGACCGAATATTTATCTTTCTCAGCCCAGACTAGCTTGAATTGTCATGCCTGAGCTGGAATGCTCTGGCACCATTACCATGGCTTTCTCAGTCTTCACTCCTTGTCAGGGCTTTCCAGGTTGAGAGTTAATTAGTCTGACTCAGCCCCTGAGTCAACCACTCCGTATGTGCTGACTGCCACAGTCAATATCCTTGCTTAACTCTACTAAGTAAATGGAGCTCTCGGTACTCCAGTTTTCCTTCTGTCTCCTGCCTCACACTGGTTGTTGTGACACATTCCAGCAATTGTTGAAATTTCCAGTGCCTAACACAATGCTATGTATGGAGAAGATGTCCAATACCTTTTAGATACCAAGAGCAAATGCTTATTGTAATGGTGTGGAGGCTGTTAGAATTTCAGCCAATTCTGCCCTCATAACTTCCATGGAAATATACTCTTGATAAATGCGAAGAAGGATGCTATGAGAGGGGTGGGGCTAGAGCGGGCTGCTCTGACCACCTCAGGTCATAAAGAAACAGACTTCTTGCTCCATAGTCTCTGGCTGAGAACTCACTTTTTCCAAAGTCAGCTTCTAGTATTATGGGGTACACACTTCCGAGAGTTTTTAAATATACTGTGTGATGGCCTCGAATTTGGAGTTTGCCTAACTGGCAGAAGTTGGGCTTGAAATTTAAAAAGTAATGTGTTTGGGTCTCAGAAATTTGATGAAAGAAACAGCCCCCAGAGATCTAAGACCACATGAGCATACACGGCCTTTTTCCCGGGTGGGAATGGTAAGGGGTAAAAATCAGAAAGGGAAAATTCAGAAGTAAAAATTGAAGGGACAGTATCTAGTCACTTACATTGTGTCGATTACTCCACAAGAGTCTGTTGACCCATTTCCCTGAAAATTATTGTTTCTACTTGGTTTGGGTCAGTAAATCAGAAAGCTGTGTTTCCCTCTGTGAAAAAAAATAATCAAAAGAAAAATAATTGTTTCTCATCATGAAGATAATGTTAAGGTTAGTAGTTCATCTAGCATTTGAAGTCATCCCAGGTCCAGGTAGAGGGTCAGTGGGGCATCCTGTGGTTAGATGGTATTCTTATGAAAGAGCTGGTCCAGTAATTGTTTTTTGAAAACTTTGGCATGGAGTTTGTTACTCTGTGACGTAACGCTTTTCTTTTATTCTTCTTTTTAATTTCTGGCAAGTTGTTATAGTTATCTATGACAATCTTCTTTAAGATCACATGTACATCTTCTTCTCTGAAATCTACCTTTCTTTGAACTTGAATAAGTTCTCACTAAAAGGGTAGGGAATGGTGGACTGCTTCTTGGCGATGACAGGGATGAGACTCTGCTTCTACCCTCATATTCTCTATCCATCTAACTTTTCTTTCCTGTGTCATATGTTCTAGCTTCTTAGCTGTTCTTGAGAGCCAGAAATCACCTGAGGTTTACAGACTTCCAGGACTTCCTGCAAAGCCAAGGGACTTGCAAAGGTTTGCTGGCACTCGGAACAGTTTCCTGACAGATCAGGATCTCTGTACTCTCAAGGGTGCTGGCTTGGGGTGTTGGCTTGGGCTTGGGCATGGAGGGGGTCCTCATTTTTCTTGCATTCCTTTATTTTTACAACCAAGTTCCAGCATACATAATCTCATGCCATGTAACTCTAGCCAGGAACGTGAATGGACAGTTGGTTGGCATGACCAATGGTATCACGAGTTTCATGGTCCTCTTTCCCATTTCTGACAGGGAGCTGTTTACTTCCCACATCTGCAAATTCTGTATTTACCAACAAAGGTGAGCCACTCCAAGGACATGTGCCAGTCCCCAAATGCACCCCCCCACCCCATGACAAATATGTGTTTTTCTTCAAGAAACTTTCTTGCAAACCTCAGTCCCAGCATAGGCCTAGGAGATTCTGGTTTCCTTCCCTGAGCTCCTGCTTCATGGTGCTGCTTATTGGTTTTCTTTCATGTTTATGAGATAGTTAGCTGGAATCCAGGTGACTTGAGACAAAGTTTTCTCCTTCAAAACTCACTTATTTGGGTGGAGATCTAACTCCACTGCTGAATTAAGCGCACTAAACAGTAGCTTAATCCTCTAGTAAATAAAATGTTCACGGGAGTATTTATTTTATGTAAGTACTATTTTCTTAACTTTGTTTTCTTGATTTATCATTGTCATGGGCAGAACGTTTTCCCTTTAGCTGATCTACTGCTTTTCTCGTGTTCAGCTTATCCACTGAGACCACACTAAGTTTAAGGTATGTTATTTCTTTTGGTTTGGTATCTGTTTACGGCACTATTATAGGTTTTTGCTAGAGGGTTTTCAATTGCTTTAGTTTTCTCTACCTAAAGTTCACTTTCTATCTTTGCCTAAAGGGAAATAATTCTTTGTATCTACTAGAAAAGTTCTTCATGTGTAGGGAGACAGCACCTAATTTGATTTTGAGCATTCCTTAGGAAATATGTACATTGATTTTTTGGGATCCTGCTAAATCCAGTCAATGCTAATCACACATTGTTGGTATAAAAAGTTTTGTTATTTTTTCCATTTTAAGTAATTTATAATCTAGGGACAATGACTTCTCTAAGCATCTATAATGTAAACTGTATTAAACACTTCAATGTATTTTTCTATAATTTATTTCATTTTTTTCTATTCCTCTCTCTTAGAGACAATGTTGCCCTTAAAAAATACCTTCCTTGTCAGTTCTTAGAGGAATATTATGTGGAAGTTAATTTACATTAATGATGGTCTCTAAATTGAACTACTATTAATGATTTTGCCTGTATTTAGTTTTTAATTTACTGTGATAGACTTCATTGTTTTCCAGAATTATCAATCATTGGTATATTTTAACATTTATACTAGGATACATAATGCCTATTCACTAGTAAGGAAAGTTTGGGATTTGAAAAATAGCCCTTTTGACTCACAATCAGCTTTTTCCACTTCACCATGAATGCTTTTCAATGCCATATTATGCCTTAAAGTAGTGGTCCTTGATAATTTTTGGTAATACCTCCTTTGCTAATGTGATGCCAATTATGGAGTTTTTTTTCCCCCCTCACAAAAATACATATGTGAATATACATTGAAAATTTTGCTGGGACGCCTGGGTAGCTCAGTCAGTTGGGCATCCGACTTCAGCTCAGGTCATGATCTCAGGTTTGTGAGTTGGAGCCCCGCATCAGGCTCTGTGCTGACAGCTCAGAGCCTGGAGCTTGCTTGTCATTCTGGGTCTCCCTCTCTCTGCCCCTCCCCAACTCACCCTCTGTCTCTCCCTCTCTCTCAAAAATAAATAAATATTTTTTAAAAATTGCATACAATTTCAGGTGTGTTTTTAGACACTTTGAAACCATCCATGAACTCTCTCAGAAGCTCTGCTATAAATTCATGTAATTGGGATCCTGAGAGGAGAAGGTGGAGCCTGACATGAGAGAGCCCACTGAATATTATTTCAATTACAATTCTTCCATATAAGTGCCAAAGAAATGATGCTAAAGGATCAGAAATGGGATCAGTTTGAGATTCATAAGGCAGGAAACAAAGGGAATAGCCAAAAGCCACACTCGAATTATTTGTAAAGAGGTGTGACATGTGGTACATTCTGGAGATGATAAAAAATGCAAGAGATTGTTTTTGAGAAGACAGATTTTCAAAGCAGTTTTTACTCTGTCAGTAATTTGGTGTCCAATGTTGATATTAGTAATACATCGCTGAATAAAGTGAAAAGAGAAGGTTTTTTCATCACAAAAAAAAGGCACTTACAGCCTTCTGAATCCATGAATCATTGAAACCTTTCAGAAGAGGGAGAAATAATTAGTAGAGCAGTAATACAATCTCAGTCTTATCGAAGCTTCCCTTTGTTTAACGTTTAATGTTCATTATGTCTTGCTATTTGAAGGATCATTGGATTTATTTAAGACACAAATACCACTAATTCAAAACTTATTCCACTACTGTCTCCGTAGATAGTAAGGACCCACAGATCTCATCATTACACATTCAAATTTCAAAGACTAATCAGGCAAAAAAAAAATACACAAGTTACCACTTGCTTTTAAAATATCACTCATAAGTCATAACTTACATTGTCATATAGATTCTGTAATTTTGTTTTCATTAGAATAGTAGAATTCTCATGTTTTAAACTTATCAAATTTGATTACTTTTAGTTTAGAAGCTTGAGGTGGATTTGAAGTGTGAAAATTTATAGAAATGTATCAAAGTTCCTGATTTTAATCAAAGTATATGCTGATCTTCCATATAGAAATGACACTTAAACCAAGCTTTATAGGTTGTCATGACAACATGACTAGTATTCCTTGAGGAAGGATTCGAGCTCGATCATATTTTCAGTTGTCCTGGCAACATGACAATCTGAATTCATGAATGAGATGTCACTTACTTTGCCAGTTAAACTGGTTTTAAGTTGATTGGAATTCTACTGGTTAAGATGATTGGACTTATCTCTCTCTATATGAATCAGAAAAATGATTGCTGTTTTGAAAATAGACCCAAAAGAAATAACAGAGGCTGAGAAGAGAGATGGATACATATCAAAGTAGGAAAGGAGATGTGAGGATGAGATTGTACTTCACCTTGTGAGGAATGAGAGGAGAGGAAAAGGAGCAAAAAAATCCAATAAAGTAAATATGGAAAAGGGAGATGGCATTAAAAAGTGAAAGAATTTCACTGTACCATTACTGTGTGGGAAAGGTTGAATATGGGAACAGAGAAGAGAGTTACCATAGAAACATAGGGCACCTTGATGGAACAAACAGGAGTGCCCTATATTATGTTGTAACTCTGTTGTTGTTATTGTCATTATTATCAGGAATATCAGATGGAGTATCATTCTAGAATCACCCTAGATGCATTTACAGGTATCTGACAAAGGAGTTCTGAAGGAAACCGCTTCAAGCTAAATGGATTAGGTACAACAGAAAACTCTTTACACAATATCACTTTCATGGACATCTACAAATAAATCTCACATCAATCAGAGCAGCTGTGAATATAAATTTTAACTGTAAATGTTAGTAGTTACTGCTTATAAACTAGTTAGATATCTAGGCTGAAATATGGATTGAGTGATTTTCCTTTTTTCAATGAGTAATTTTACATTACTGAAGAAATAGGACAAGTTTGATAAAATGAGACAAAAGTAAATGACATAGTGTAGATTTCTGATATGTGTGTTTGTGTGTATGTCTGCGTATATAGGTAAAATTATTGTCCTCACATGTCTTTATGTATATTATGCCATACTTTTATTTTTTTTTATCTTTTACTTTTTAAAAATTTTTTAAATGTTTCTTTTTGAGAGAGAAAGACAGAGTATGAGCAAAGGAGGGGCAGAGAGAGAGAGGAATACAGAATCCGAAGCAGGCTCCAGGCCCTGAGCTGTCAGCCCAGAACCCGATGTAGGGCTCAAACTCATGCACTGTGAGATCATGACCTGAGCCGAAGTTGGATGCTTAACCAACTGAGCCACCTTATGCTTTATTTTTAAATCAGGACTTCTTAACCCTGATTCCATGGTCCAGACGCATTTGGGTTCAACAAAACCCCTGAAATCAACTGTCAAATATGTATGTATGTATGTATGTATGTATGTATGTATATTAGTATGAACATTTTTTGGGGAGATGACCCAGAATTTTATTAGATGAATAATGACCTTCAGAACGTGACCACTAAGGAAAAGTAGTAGTTAGGTTGATAAAATCATGAAGAGAAAGAAAATAAGAAAAATGGCCAGGATTTTCCACTGTGTAAAAGGCAGCCATGGGAAAAGACTCTTGGCTTTTGATAATACCGGGTACGTGAAGCTGATGGTGTGAAGTTGAGCAATCCTGGAAACTACTAGGAACAGAGAGACTAATAGAGAAGATGATTTATGGCACTTATTTAAGAAATAAGTCACCAAAGCATAGTGAAAGATATCACCAGTGATCATCAGTGAATAAAACAAAGATCTCTGCCTTCCTGGAGTTTACATTCTAGCAGGAAGGAAGAGAACTACAGATAGAAGTGCAGGGTGTGGAAAATTTTAGCTCCTTAAGAATTTTCAGAGTTTTCACAGTGCTTGCTACAAAGAAGATGCTTAATTAAGGCCTGTTTCCAGGGGCTTCATGAGGTACACATTAATTTAGGAAACAATTATTTGCCTTCTAAAATATGAGCTCTACGGGGGACCTTTATGTATTTCACTAACTGCTGTATCCTGAGCACCTAGAGCAGTACCTAGAACTCAGCACACACTCAGTAATTATCTGTTCAGTGAATAAATGGATGTGCTAAGGGTCAGTGTTAGGTGTTGGGGATATAACAATCACTTAAATCCTCATAGGTAGAAGCAAAAGTGTTCACATCAACTTTGCCATCTCTATGCCTATTGTCTAAAGTGAAAAGATCTTATTTTAAGAAAACAAAAACAAAAAAACATAAAACAAATTGTATTTGCTTTACAGCTACAAGGCAGTCCAAAAGAGGTATTTTCTCCAGTCATCTCCTAGTTAATCTGGCTAGATCTGTCAACATACATGACGATAGGTCAAAAGACATGTCCTTCAGTCACATTAGAATTTTTCCCCTTTCTGCTTGACCAACCCATCCAAATGCTGCATATCCAGACAATATCACTATGATCAGCTCTGATTCTGCTTGGTTGAACCTCAAACATGGTACCCTCAGGTATCACTGAAAGGATATTTAGAATTTGCACACTCATATGTGGGAAATGTATGTCTCTTTTTTATAACTTGCATCCCTGATATCATGAAATCAGAATTTCCCTCATCAGAACTTAGTCTATTTCAGGTATAGTAGCATGTAACACATGTTAGGATAAATCATTACTGTCTCCTGTGTCATCTCGTATGTACCAGGAGTGTTACATGTGCAAATATTACTCAACCCTTAAAATACCTCTTTTTGACTTGTATTATCATTCCCATTTTACAAGAGAGACAAAAACCAAAAGTAAAAACAAAAACCCAAAACAAAAAAAAATAAAATAAATAAAACAAGACTACAGAGGAAAAGTTATCCCTTTTGACATAGAAAGTAAGAGACATACAAGGAATTCAAACACAGGCCAATGGTCTCTGAAGTTTGTGTATATTATTATCCTTTGGTAGAATACCTGTAAAAGCTCTGGGATTTCATCTCATTGTTGAGCTCATTAGTATAATTCTCTTCCAAAGTCTTAACCCTCACCTCATTCCACCACTCTTTATACCCATATATGCATTGTCCAGCATAGTGCCTTAGGTAGACAGCACAAACCCAGGCTGGATCTGAGCTGTTGCCCATGGAAACAGGCTGTAAATGAGACTGAGTTCAGTTCAGATGTCAGATCGCCCTGGAAACACCCTGGGGAGACTTTGGAATTATTCATAATTACTACAAATTGAAAGTGATGAGAAAATTGGTGCTATTTCCCTATCAATCTCTAGAAAGATTATTATGCTATCTACTTGCTACAACGTTTTTTTTTTAATTCTTACTGTGAAAATTTGTACCATAAGCTTCAACATTAATTCTAAATCTTTGTTTTGCAACACTGCAGTATGCCTCCAGTTATTTCAAGGATTGCAGGAAAGTTCTTAATTCCCTTTCCAAACAAAATTAAATGTGGTTAAATGTCGGGGATAAGCTTAGGAATCCCCCGAGCTTACACCAATGGGTTGACAAGGCATAGAGAAATACAAAGTCATAAAATGCTCACATCCAAGTTTGGGTAAATCAGATTGGCACCCCAAGAATACGGGGGTGCAAAGGCACCCGAGAATAGGGAGGCACAAAGGTGCCAGGAATAGGAAGGTGCAAAGGCACCCCAAAATAGAGACGGGGAGCAGAGCCCCAAAAATAGAGAGGGAGAGGCAAAGGCCTAAAATAGGAATGGCACAAAGGTGCCCAATATATAGGTTTATGAAATAAACAAGATTAGATATTCAGGGTGGAAGCATTCCCAATTCAGTACTATAGCAGAAAAGCTGCTTTTACAGGAGGATAGGACTCGATTAGGTAAATTGGTGAATTGGACTATGGACCTCTGCACTGCAGTCAAAGCAGCCCAGGGTGGAGATGGTTAACAAAAGAAAAGGTGTCTTGTCAACCCTGAGGTTATTTCCCCTGTCTCATCCCCTAGACTAGCTAAGGTAAACAGAGGTGCTGCCTTGTATCTGCTATAAACAACCTTCCTCCCGACTGCCCGCACCTGGAGTTTGTTTTGTATTAACCCAAACTCCTAACCACAAATATCCTCAAGACCCCCTTTCCCTCATGTCCACAAGTTAATTGTTCACAGATTCATTGTCCCTTTGTGCATGTCCATCACCATGTTTGTAAGCCTTCTGATCCTAATAAAAACAGGGCAAGGACCCTTATTCGGGGCTCTTTTTTCCTGGACGTTAGCCATCTCTCGCCTTAATCCTGCATCCGCTCTTTTGCTGGCCAAAAGAGAACTTTAGACTTAGTCTACGACAGTTAAACTTTAACCTTGTATTATGGAAGATCTCAAACACATTCAATAATAATAGAAGAGTAATGAACCTCTATGTACCAATTGACTCAGGTTTGACAGTTATCAATAAATTTCAAATCTTTTTTCATTTATATTCTCTCTCACCCCTCTCCCATACCCACCACAGGAGGATTTTATAGCCGATTTCAGATATCATCACATGTCAGCTTGATTAAATTTTATTTAAATTGTAATGTCATAGGAACAATTGGACAAAGAAAAAAATGGACAAGGGAAGAAAACACAGAAACAATACAAAACGAAACCCAGAAAAATGCAGTGAAACTCTTTGTTTTTATTTTGCTCCAAGGAGACAAAAGCCATATATCTTTTATTCATTTTTATAGCAATCAATATATATTTTTGATGATGATTATGATGATGATCAGTTCCCTAAAATGTGTAGCAAATAATTTCTGAGGATACTGAGGGAGATAGAATAGATTGTAGCAATCCCTAGATGGTAAGAAATTGAGAATCATTGATGAGTTTTTGCAATATAAAACACTATTTTGTTTTCTATTACTGACCAAATCAAGGGGGCATTTTCTTATAGTGTATTGGGGGAGATGTTCTTGGCAACAGAACTTTTTAGTATATCATATTCTATATTCAAGATAATCTCTACAGTATGCAAACAACTCTGACATTGAAACTTACTTATTGATAAAGGAGGTATTGCAGACTTATATGCTTTTGTATTTCTCACCAATAACTACCAATAATAGAGCTGCAACATTATTATGCTTTTAAATATCAAGTTATTGAAATATTTTTAACATGCATTTCAGTGGTAATACAAATATCCTACCTGCATTACAGTTATTTTTATTTTGTAGAATGTGTCTATTCAAAAAAACATTTCTGTTCTTAGTCATATAGATGGCACTAAAACACATATAAAATGGTTAGTAATTTAGCATATCAAAGTCAAATAAGAAGATATTCAATGTATTCATTATTATTTTTTGTAAATTCAGTTGAATCCCAATCTAAAATATTAATGTTAAATCTGGCAAATTTATGCTTCATTAACATCCAGTATTAATTGCAATGTTATGATCTAATGTGAACCAATAGCTATCAGTTTTTAAAAATGTAGTAAGAAAATTAGGCTGTACATCAGTTAACCAATATAGAAAGTATGTGTTTTTTTTACATTTTATAGGAATTTTTGTAATCCCTCAAGTTTGAATCATAATAATTATAATAGCTTTTGTTCAAAAGTAGTGTAATTGGTATTTTACTAACTATTTTGACTTTATAACTTATAAAACTTTTTGACTTATAAAAATGGCTGGTTCTAGATATTAATACACTCAAAAATGAAAGTTTGTGTTCATCTTATAGCATTTTTATTTTAAGAGAAATAATTTCATAAATCACATGTGCACAGATAATTTCTTTAAAGGTAAATTAAGTAAGGACATACAGTAGGCCAGTGGATCTCAACATTTACTTCTTACAAGAATAACCTGGAGGGCTTATTAAAACACAGAATGTTGGGCCCAACCATACAGTTTCAGTTTCAGGAGGTCTTGGGGGACCTCAGTATCTTCTTTTCTAATAAGTTTCCAGGTATTGTTGATGCTGCTAGTCCAGAGACCACACTTTTAGAACTACTGCAAGTAGACTAATATGTGCTAAAAATGCAACGTTTAAAGTTGTAATGATTATAGAAAGGTCTTTTTAAAATAGGTTAGTGCATGGGAAAAGATATAAAGACAGGGGTTGCCAAAAATAAAAATAAAATAAAGACAGGGGTTGCCACTAATTCTAATACTGTCCCCAGTCACCTCACTCCCTCCCTCTCTAGGACTACTATCCCCCACCCCCTTGTCTCTTCTCTTCATTACACATCTCTTCTCTTTTCAAACATCCCAAATCTCCTCTTCTTTCCCAACCCTTGCTGATGACAGTGCTTTAAATTTACCTGAACTTCAAACTCCTGCTACCATATTTACCAGCTAGTTCACCCTTGTACTCATATATTTTAACTTTCCTCTTGTTACAATGGATGCACTTTCCCTGGTCCAATCTATTGCTAACCCTACCATTTACACACTGTATCTCACTCCCACCCCCATAAGAATTTGCTCCCACAATTGTTCCTTTCAGTCTATGGATTTTCTTATCTCACTTGCATTTCCTTCATAGTTTGCTTTGCTAGATTCCCCTCCTTTTTTTTTCCTTTTGTCAACCTTAAAGATCAGACTGATTCCCAGATCTTTATAACATACCAGGGCAGTTCACCTAGAGAACAGAAGAATTTTCCATTGGATCCCATCCCAATTAGTCAAGGGCTGCCCCATGAATCATCAACTTTTATGCACTCCAAGATGCAAGTGTATGAGGGAGGGGTGGGTTCCCTCAGGTGTCCCACAACGTGATGTCAGAGAAGGCTTTGGCTGTACAGGAAGGTAGGCAAAGGCCCTTCATCTGGGCCTGATATAAGGTCAGGTTGTACCTATGTTACAGACCTGTCTCTGCAGCAGTGGCTAAATAGAATAAGAAGTGGAGCTAAGAAGATTTGATTTGGTGTACAAGAGGAGTCCATTCCATGACTTTTACATACAGACACATTTGATGGCTTTAATAAGAAAATAAATTCTTCACAGTTGATCTGGAGGCTGAGGCAGGGGCATTGATGGTATCTGATACTGGCAAACAACCTGCTTCATGCCATGCCTTGGTAAACTCTAAAAGCCCATTGTTCTCTTCTGGAATCTCTAGCTAGCATCATATTAATTGTCACCCACAACTAGCAGTGAGTTAATTATTAGTCTTTATTGTACAAGTAAGACAGCTCTAATAATTCACCTTTGTGCAACCTGGGAATTAAATTCATTAAAGACCATTCTCATTGTCATGTAGGCCCTTTGAGGTTGTTCAGGGAGTTGAAGGAATCTTCACAACTATATTTTTATTTCTGTCTTAAGTTTCTCATTTAGTCAACATCCCCCAAGACTTGTAGCTCCAGTTTGAAGTTCAGAGATTATGACTTGCTCTCTCCTCCACCCAGGATCATTAGTAGTGCTCACTTACTGAACATGAGGTGCGTAATACACTGATATGCCATCTCATGCAATTATTATATAGAACCACTTAATACATTGATTAGGAAAATGTAATGCTGGACTTTATTAACATTCAAGGGAATACAAAGGAAAATAACAATGAAATACCTTTTCCTATCCAACAGAACAGAAAATGTCATAATAAAAATCATACTACTAACTATTAGTGTTAGTGACATTGGGGGGGGGGGTGGCAATAGGAACACCTAGCTATTGCTGTTAGAGGATAGATTCCAAACACTTCAGAGAGCAATTTTACAATACCTGACATAAGATGTTCATATACTTACATCCATCATTTAATAATATTTAGTATAGGGGGATATTCGTATCCTTTAGCCCAACTATTTCTCCCAGTTTTGGAGGCTGGAAAGTCCAAGATCAAGGTGCCAACAGATCCAGTGTCTGGTAAGAGCCCTCTTCTTGGTTTGGAGATGGTTGCCTTCTTGATGTATTCTCACATAGTGGAGAGAGAGGCAAGCTCTTTGATCTCTTCTTATAAAGGCACTAATCCTCCCATGACGGCTCCACCATCATGACCTAATCTAAATCTAATTGCTTCTCAAAGGTTATACCTCTAAAAACTATCGTATTGGATATTAGGGCTTCAACATATGAAACTGGAAGGATATAAACATTCAGTTCATACATTCCTTATAAACATTTCAATAAGATCTCTATGTATATTTCAAAACAAAATAATAGTTACAAAAGGACACATATGGTATATAATTTTATCATATTCACAAACCTCTAAAATAATAGGGTTCATTGTGGAAGCATTTCTAAGTAGTAAATGAACAAAAAAATATATGAGTATAATGAATAACAACTTTGGGATAGAGGAGACTGTATTTGGGTATGGAAACAGAGAGAAAAAAAAGATGGCCATACTGGTAAGAATTTAGTTTTAGATGGAGAAAAAAGTAAAGGGATAAAGTGGTGTGTGTTGTAGGGAGCAGCAGAAAGAAAGAGAAGGATAATGAGTGGGAGAAGAGGAGCACAAAAGATCGTGCTAATCCTGATGGTGGATACTTAAGTGATTTTCTGTTATTTTGGTATGTTAATTTTTTCATAATAAAAATATTTTATAAAGCCATAATGCTAGGTTTACCTTTGTAAAATGGAAAAGGCTTCATTTGTAGCTAGCTGGCCACTTCATTGTTGCAAAGATGCAGACCCTGATGGTTGCCGGAGGGAAGGTGCGTGGGCAAAATGGATGAGGGGAGGTGAGAGATACAGACTTTCAGTTATGGAATGAATAAAGTCACTAGAATGAAAGGCACAGGTTAAGGAATACAGTCAATGATATCGTGATAGGGATGTAATGCAGCAGATGTTAACTATACTTGGAGTGAACATAGCATAAATATATAAACTTGTCAAACCACTCATTGTACACCTGAAACTAAATGTAACATTTTGTGTCAACTACACTTAATAGAAAAAGGAAAAAAAAAAAAAAGCCTTCAAGTGAACATTACTGCAGCACTGTATATAAGGTATCGGGGGCCTTAATTCTTTTATCATATATGGGTGTTTATTCTCAGTGTTCCCTTTCAAAGTTCAGAATAAGTTTCTGCTATTTTGCTGTCAGATATTACCACAGTGAGTGAGAATCACAGTAGGGGATCTACTTCCTTTTTTTAAGGTGCTATAATACATCTCTCTGCTTCATAGTTTTTCTTTAGGCCTGAAAGGACATAATGATTAGAGCACACCTTTCTTGGCTACAATTATATCATACTCATACTCTCTGATGAGACTTAATGCACTGTGACTGGGTACACAGAACTCTGTACTCAAAGGATTACTTAGTCTCATCTGTTATGTGCAGAACATTCATCCAATTTTTGGAAGAACATCTAATTTCAATGTTACTTTTGAGGGGAGGTGTGGTGAGTTGCCTCACTGTCATTCCAGTGTACTTATTTATTTCACCCAACTTGAGAATGTTTACATAAATCTTTATATTACTAATCATAATTAGAAAAATCATATGCAATTTTCATTCATTAGTTTCAGAATCACTCCCCCACCTGATAAGAAAGTCTAGATTGCAGAGTTATCTTTCAAAACATGAAATATGAGAAAAGACAAGAAAGACAAAGGAGGGAAGCAAACTACCATTGTCAGGGTCCAGTAACCACAGAAAAAGATAATTTTGTTAGATAATAGAAAACAATGATCTTTTAGTCTGGCTGAGAAATTCTAACCATCGGAATTAAAAGGGGGAGGGAGGAAGATAAGTAACCCATTTGAAATGATGATCTACATCAAGAATGCAGACAAAGATAATATTTTATTTTTATTTATTTATTTATTTATTTATTTATTTATTTAATATAATTTATTGTCAAATTGGCTAACATACAGTGTATACAGTGTGCTCTTGGCTTTGGGGATAGATTCCCGTGATTCATCGCTTACATACAACACCCAGTGCTCATCCCAACAAGTGCCCTTCTCAGTGCCCATCACCCATTTTCCCCTCTCTCCAACCCCCACCCCCAACCCTCACCTTGTTCTCTGTGTTTAAGATTCTCTTATAGAGTTTAGTTCAGTGTTGAAAGGAACTTTCTCCAGGAAGTCAACCAAAGTGTAAAATTTTGATTTCAATCTCCAGCAGCATGGGGCATAAACACACACACATACACACACACACACACACACACACACACACACACACACACACAGTGACCAGCCAACAGTGGTCATTAGGGGACAAAAAGCAATGATCATGTTTGTATTTCTCTGGACAAAGTAACTCATTTGGGGTTTTTTTTCTTTTGTTTGCTTATTTCTCATGAGAGCTTTACTAGGCACTCAAGAGAAAGACTTTATGACCATGTTTACTCAGTATTTAGACTGAATTTCCAACCTTCTCAAGGCCTTTTCCTATTTTCTGGCACAGAATTCAAGTTACCTTTCAGTTCCGTGGGAAGTAATCCAAGTTCACTTCAACCACACAGGGATTTCTAATCCATTGCTCAATCTTCTTTTCACCATCCATCCTGTACCGTCCTATCCCCATTTCATTGCTTCACATTCTATGATCAGTCATTGTAATCACACTCACCTTCCTTGCTTCTCTCTCCTGAAGTTCTTGTCTGAAACCCCAAAACTAATTAAACCTGTCTTTCCACTTGTTCTCCCCCTGCATTGGAGCAGCTCTGTGTGCCAGAGAACAATCCGTGGCTACATGGACTGGTCACAGTTTAAAATGATCACAAATATGAGGCAGGTACTCAGCATGGTCCAGCAAACTTCCTGCTTCCCTCAGGCCAATTCGGTTCCTCAGAGCGTTATTTTACACCTTCTCTTTCGTCCTCAAACTTTCAACATTCTTTCTTTCCTCCTCACTGTCAGCTCATGTTGCTTTTATTTTTCCAACTGATAAAATATAGCAATGAAAAATAAGCTCCTTATTTCCCTACTTCCATATCCACCCCAACCCCAGCTCCTTATACTTTGCCTTCTTTTTGTAAGATCTTCTTTGGCAACCCTATCAAAAAGCTCACTTTGACCCCATCATTCTGTCACCTTGTTTTGTTTTCCTTCATAGTCATTATCATCAATTGGTATATTGTATATTTACAATGCAAACTCCATGAAGTCATGTACTTTATCTATTTTCTTTAATAGCTTCTGAAGCATATAGTAGATGCTCAATAATATTTATTAAATAAAGAATGATATGCTCTATTAAGTCCATGGAATATCTATCCCAATTTGATTATTACTAACTCAAGGAGAAGGGTGTAGTGTGAGAATTAGGAAGTTCTCTTTTGCAACACGAGTCAGAACTTTGTTGATTCAAAATGTTCCACTGGTTCTTACTTAATGAATTTATTTTCCCCCTCAGAGGCCAGTTCCTTTTTACTTTATTCCCACCCTTGCCACAATATTCTGATGTTATACTTGATACATTATCTCTTGTTATGTAAGTACCTCACTCCATACATACATGCATAATTTCATGGTTGCTCAGCAAGTTGGACAACATTTTTGGTGTTGATTTTGTCTTTGATGATTCTATGAATGCAGCACATTATTTAAATGTTAACATAATAAAGGGAACACCCTTATGTTAAAAGTCATTTCAGGCAATGATGACATATTTATTAATTAAGTGCGATGAATGTTAATCAAGAGGATTTCTCCATTTTTCTGATAATGGATTTTTCTGATAACTGAACAGAAATATGCCAAACAGAACATGAAACATTTCAGTCCATGGTTATAGTTCTAAAGAGTTATCTCATCCTTAATGGGGCAAAGAGGATAGAAGATAAAAGGCATTCATGCTGCATAGCATTCTTAAATTGTTCTTTTCCCACCCGCTTACTGTTTTCTTTCCTTTGTGTATCCAGCCAGGATCCAAACTTTAGTGCTAAGTCATCCATCACAGGATAAATTACTTAATCTGGACAAGTCCTTAAAGTCTTGGAAAATACCTTGGCATATAAAAGCAGATTCTCAGCAAATACCTAGGGAGTGTACTAAATACTCAAAAGTCAAATAGTAGCCAGATGCTACTATAAGCTACTGAAATATCAAAGGCAATAGTGTACCACAAGCAAATGCCAGGGATGTCTCTGCTATCATCCTGTTGCTGCACATATATTTGGGTGTCATTAAGACTCATTGCCATAGGAAAGCAAAATAAATATGCAACTCAAAAATACTAACTAGTTTGGAAAAAAATACACTTTAGTGTTTTTGGTTAAATTTTCTTCAAAACAAATTAAGAGCTAGGTTTTAGAACATTAGCCTCTTTTGGAAGTGCTGTCATTTCTTTTTTCAGTATAGCTGAGCTTGGCATCTTCCAACAGAGCTCTCCAAATGGGGTTCTGTCAATTTGGCTTCCAGTCCCTCCCTCTTCTGCCTCTCAAGGCAGCAGGACAGGACATTGGCTGTCCAGAGTCTTTGGACCAGTGATCTTTGGCCATGAAATAGCCTCCTCCATTTACCCAAGAGTGCCATACAAAATGATCTCTCTCCATGTCTTCTGTGATATTAAAAAAGTTGGGAAACACTAGACTAGATTGGCTAATATATTTATTCGGAAACATGTCTTGAATGCCTTATGTGGGAATTGTAGAATACATCCAGGGTATATAGAGGTGAATAAAATGCACACCTGGATGGCCATTTCTAAAATTCTATCATGTATTTCTATTACTTCAAAATAATCAATTTTGGCCAAGAAGATAAGTATAGCAAAGGAGAGAGTACAGATGACTGAGGAAGTATGGAAACTACAAAACATTGGGGCTCATGAAAAAAAAATAGTGGGGTTCTTGCTGTAACTATTTATAATTATTTATCTCTTGAGGACACATTTCTAGTTTTGCCTTCCTTTTCTTGGCGGTCTTTCAAGTTGTTTCGTCACATTGTTTTCATAAGGATTTTAAGTAAAAATGTTATTTATATAGGAAGGAAAATTATGTGATTTTTAATTATTAAACATAATCAGAAATTAATTCAAATATAGAATGGCTCAATCCCATAACAGATTAAATATCACAAAATGTTTCTTAAGGCAATCACAAATAAATGAATGCGGTTATGCCCTAAACGTTAAGATGATCCTTACCATCTCCACAAAAATAGAAAACTCTAGCCATGTGGCACATCCTCAGAGCCTCTATGTAACTTACTTAGCTATTCTTAGTACTGTATGGCTCTCTCTAAGAGAGTTTGTTTATTGATGTGATGCTTGGCAATCAGAGCAGATACACAAGAATGGTAAAATTTGGCAATAGATAGCAGAGTCTTAAATGAAAATGTGGCCACTGTGCATGAACACAAGCTATTTACAGATAACTAAACGAGCACACATGTTTATATTTTATGCACATCCATTAAAAATATCAAAAGCAGCTTAAGGTTTTTTTCTTTACAAAGTAACACCTTTTAACAATCAAAAATAGGCTCTAAATATGTACATTTTACTTAAAAATAGTGAAATTATGATTCTGAGCATAGATTTCTTTTAAGCACACTTTTGGGAGGTAAGGTATTCTATTATACTATGTTTAGTTACAACATTCTCAAAAATAGTTTTTGAGATTTTGCTATAAAATTCTTCACATGTTTTGATCCACTACTAAATGGTAATAATGTCAGATATACAGGCATCACCTGCTTAACGTCAGTGACACGTTCATGAAAATCTGATACTCTGTACAATATACTAGCTGGTAGACTTATTTCTCTTTTTATAAATATGTAAAATATTTTTTTAATTTTTTATCATTTATTTATTTTTGAGAGAGGGAGACAGAGTGTAAGCAGGGGGTGGGGCAGAGAGAGAGGGAGACACAGAATCTGAAGCAGGCTCCAGGCTCCGAGCTGTCAGCACAGAGCCCGATGCAGGGCTCAAACTCATGAACCTTGAGATCATGACCTGAGCCAAAGTCAGACGCTTAACCAACTCAGCCACCCAAGCGCCCCATAAATATGTAAAATATTTTAATGTGTTACTTGTCCACTCAAAGCCCTCAATCAATTTCCTAAAAAGTAAATAAGACAAAGTAAACTATGTGTAAGGAACACAGAATCACATTAGAAAGTAAAATAATTAAACTGTCAATTATCGATCACCAATCACTATCTTGATTCTTATGCAGTTGTCTATGTGAGTGGAAACGTACTATATATTCACTTTGCTGACATTTATCTGTTTCCAAAACTTCTACATGTGATTCTGATGGTCTAACAATTGTATTTAGAAGGTAATGCAAGATTTTCCCCATGTATTATTTTATTAAAAATGTAGTGAGTGATATTTCTTTGTGAACATCAGCCAAATATATTATTTTGGGAAATATCCCCATTCCATGAAACTTGGGCCCTGTTAAACAAAATGAGTTCAACAAAGAAATGTTAACTGGAAGATATTCTGAGAATGTGCCTATATTCCTTCATGTACTTTTTTCATAGATTCTAGCAATTAACCTTTATTTCCCCACTTTCACAGATAGTATAATTGAGGTTCCCAGAGCTTGAATGTCTTGGCAAAAGGTCTTTCATACGCTAAAAGTGCCCATAAGCATTTTTGTCGAATTTTACGAAAATTCATTATTTAGATAATGTGTTGATATTTTCAAGAACCTAGAGCCAGCTAAACTATTCTCTTTTATAAAGAATCTTCTTTCTCCAAAGTCTTTTCTAGTATATCATCTCCTGTGAATACTGAATAAATATTTGCTGACTACTATGTGCCTAAACCCTCTGATCCGTTTACTTCAAAGAGTGAAAAGGTGGTAACTCTGGTTTGCCCAGATTAAGAGAAAGAACAGTAACTTTGCCCTCTAGATATAGTATTGTCTTTCCTATATCTAAATTATATCTAGTGCATTATATTAAGTCCATGTAATTTACATATTTACATTCAATTTTCTTTCTTTTAAAAGTGTCCACAGGCACCTGGGTAGCTCAGTCAGCTCAGTGTCCAGCTGTTGATTTCGGCTCAGGTTGTGGGATCAAGCCCTGAGTTGGGCTCCACACAGAGTGGAGATTGCTTAAGATTCTCTTACTCTACCTCTGCCCCTCCCTCCTCTCTAAAATAAAAATAAAAATAAAAATAAATGAAAATAAAATAAAATAAAAGTGTCCATATTAATAGTTTACACTCTCAAGAATTTTTTTCTTTTCTTTTTGTACCCCCATATCTTTGTATTATTATCACAAAAATATCTTATACTGCAACAAGTGAAGGTTTTTTTTTTTTTTTCAGTTATTTAGTGTGCAATTCAATAATTTCTATCAAAATGGTTACTTGGAAAGCCATTGCATCCAGCATTATCTATCTGAAACAAAGACATAATTCTATTACTCTATTTTTAGAAACTCAATTTCCTAGATTTGTGTTGAAAACCATGATTACACAGTGGAAGGCCAATGTAAGCCTTCTAATTAGTACCATTTTTTTTTTATCAGAAAACAGGGAAAAATTGTCTTAGATTAGCAATATTGTTGATGACTTTAATCACATTTCTCCTTCTAAGTACCTGAATTCTCAAAACTAATGGCTGATTTATAGTGACCTGCTGGCAACTAACCACATAAGTGTTTATTACAATAGTGTTCCTGCATTCTCTAAAAATGCAAGTGTTCAAACTGGTTTTAAGTTTAACCATTACTTTCCGTACATAAGGCTTGGAAGTTCTTGAAGGTGTTTTTAATATGCCAATTTGTGGGGAAATGTAATGTTTTTCCCTTTGCTAAAATTTCTGAATTTTTTACTTTTTTAGATGGCCCTAAAATGTAATCCTATCCATCCTTACACAGAGAAGAGAGGTTTTAGTGACCATTTTCATGCTTTATCAATACCAAACTCTCATTAAGAACTTCTAGTTGATTTCTAAGTTCAGAAATAGCTTCAGTTTAGACATTATTTTTTTTCCTCCAGGAAGTTTCACTGGGCACTTTTCTATAAGGGTCCAAGTGTCCATACCTTTTTCCCTTTTATATTTTCTCGGAAGAAGACATCTATTGTTTGATTCCTTGCCTTACGTTCTTTGATTTTCAGTTCTGTGTATGTGTCTGATCCCGCTTCCAATATTAAGTATTGCTAAATGAATATATCAGCTGTGTGGTCTGATGGCCAGATGAAATTCTTTAGAGTCATTTTTCCTTAGGCTTTCAGCATATAAATCATCTTTACTCTTTTAAATGGAAAGTTTCATTAAAATTAATATGTTTAATTTACAGAAAATTATTTAAATTGGTTAGTTAAGAATTTTGACAGTCACAATGAATCAGTGCATAGAAACTCTGTATTAATACAATTAATGCTTTGACCTTTATTTTCCTCTATCCAGTTGAGTAAATATTTTTGAGTGCTTACATTGTGCTAGAAATTATAGGAGATAAAAAATGAAACATATTAGCTGTCCTTTGGTTGTTGACTTCTTTACAAACCTCAAAGCACACTATTCCTTCTTTCATGGGATCCATTAGAATATTCTTCATGTGTTTGTAGTCCCCCCTTGTGGGAGGAGTATACATCTCTACCCCACTGACATCAGGTTTGCCAAATTGCCTGGCTATAACTAATGATGTGTAAGTGAAAATGATATGTACCAATTCTGAGCAGGAGCTTTAAGAACCACTTTTCCCTCTTCTAGGAGGGATCAGGGCTAGAGCCGTACTAGATCAAGGCTACTTTTTCCCCTGGGATCCCAGAATAGAAACGATATGGAACCTAGCTGAAGCCCACTCTGATGAACATGTGGTCTGAGCAAGCACTGATCTTTTTTGTTTGGAAGCCATTGAAAAATTGAGATGCTTTATTATGACAGCACGATTTAGCCTAAACTGTCTGATACATTTATCTAATCCCTTCCATTCCTTCCATTTATTTATCTATTATTTAACTAATCCATTCCATTCCTTGCATTTATTTATTATTTATGCATATGTTTTTAGCAAGGATTTAAGGTGATTTAAAAGACACATAAAATCAATAAAGGAGACTGAATTAAAATTAGGGTGAATCAATGAAAACAAAGATGGATGCAAAAGAATGGAGTGAAAGATGAAGCAAAAAAAAAAAAATACACATCTACCAGAGTAGGCCACAAAATGCCTCTAAGTTTTCCAAAATCTGAATTAAAAAAAAGGCGGGGGGGGGGGGGGCTTTGATTAATTCCGCAGGTTCTGGGTTGGTATTATTGATATTAGGATTTTTTTGTCAGGATATTTTTCTCCAGAAGTTTTTATAAGGTAAGTAACAACATGCATTCTGAGGCTAATTAAAAAAAGTTAACTACATCATATTGAAGCACATTGTTTAGGGATGAAATGCAGTGTGCCACTCATGTGAAACACACCATATGTTATACCATATTATTTTCTAAATTATGAATCCTGTTTCTCTAAAATCATTAAGAATACTTTAGAGCAGGAAGTGTGGGTTGAGGCGGGAATTCACATCTCTTACTAATCCAAAAACCTTTTACAGAGCTTTGGATGCAGAAGTATTTAGTATTGATTTGTTGATAATGAGAATATTAAAAGTAGAGAAATGAAGAAAAATATTTATTCATGATACATGAAAAAATCTATTCATGATCACATATCATTCTATCACATAGATACATCTTAATTTTTTTTTAGGAATTTGCCTTTGTTGAATTTTCAGGTTTTCTCTAGCTTTTGTTATTGCATGTATTACAATGATGAGTTATCTTTGGTAAATTGTCAGCATGTTTTATTCCTTTCTTAAAGTAGATCCCTGAAAGTAAAATTATTAAGTCAAAAGGAGATACCTTATTAAATGTTACTGCTTATATTTTGAAACTTCATTCTTGAAAAGATGAGGCAATTTATTTGTTCCAATAGAATTAAGGGTACTACTTTCATCATACCAATACTGTCACATCTATGCATTCAATAGCATTATTCTTAAAATATGTATTAATTTGTAGGTGAAAGAATATCTTGTTTTAACCCTGATTTCCTTGATTAGAAAGGTTAAACCTTTAAAAATGATTCATTTGTCATTTCTGTGTTATTTACACTAAAGCTTTGGTATTTTCTTATAAATTAATATGGATTCAATATTTTCTCAGGTTTGTTACAAATATCTTTACCCCCATCTGTTGTTTAACTTTTCTTTTTCTCAAACTGTTAATGGCTTTTTTAAGACATCCAACCGATTCTTTTTCTTTCTCTTAACCACACCAGCTTTTAATGGCAATTAATTATTGTGACTTCTTAAAATAAATGGAAAAAAAAAAAAAAGACACCAAACACCTGTTTCTCTCAGCACTTAAATCAGTGACCAGATCTGCAGAGGCATCATTTCACTCAGAGAGAAATGGGTGACCACTGGTCAGCTAATCTAGGAAAAGGAGCCAATAGTCTCATTGTAAATTGATGAGATGATCCTATGTGCTCTGGTGGTATGATAGGACCACTGTTGGCGCAAAACAAACAATCTTGCAATCAAGATCCTCGTGGTCAGGGACCTTTGTCCAGTTCAAAAGCAAAAACAAAAAAACAAAAAAACAAAAACTTCCTTGCTGCCATTAGTAAACTGCAGTCACAAATGAGTCAAATTGGATTATTTACTGATTTTGATTTTGTCAAGCTTTTATTTCATTATTGAGGGTTATTCATAGTAAAAATAAACATCATTAGGTTTGTGGATCACTTGTTATTTTAATCTACATGAAACTATACAAGCCTGGCATATATTAGAGTCGGTAACAGTGAATATATTCTAATAGTAATTATTACAGCCATCATTTATTGAGGGTTTACTATGTGCCAGTCACTATTCTACAAACTTTACACTTAACAGACCCTCTAAATCAATGAGATAGTTGCTAATATTACCCTGAAATTGATGCATGGAAAGCTCAGGTAAACTTGTCTAAAGTCACACAGTGAGTAACTGGTGGCTCTAGGTTACTCTTTTATGCAACTCAACTGTAGAGCTTCCCGTTATATTACCTACATTACTTAATTACATTGGAAAAATAAGTGTAAAACTGAATATCTATATTCTCTCATAAGATAAAATCTAAATAATTATATTGACAGTTTGATGTTTATATTTTAACTTTTTCATTAGTGAGAGTATAATAACAAAGAGGTTTTAAAACTGATCAATCATCTCAACATTCCCATCTAAGTTCCATTTAATTATTTATATAGAAATAAACATTACTTTCTTGCTGTTTTGTGTTAATCTTTTGGCCAAATTAATAGCTTTCATGTATTTCTTGAAAAACAGAATTGTTTTCCTTGATTATCATTATCATGATGGAAATGTGCAGATAATTAATAAGGCTTCTGTGGTAACAAATATGAGACTGAAACCACCACCATCCTGGGGAAACCACAACCATCCTCATTCAGCCATTCAGAATGAAATTATAATTTTAATGAGCCTTAAAATTATCCATTTGGCTGTAAAGGAAATAAACCATATCTCACTTGGTATTCCTTTATGGCTGATCAATTCAGTATTGTGTAGGCAAGACAGAACACATCATTTGTCTTTGGTATGTAGACAGATGCATGTAGATTTCTGAGAGAATTTCAATAAATTTTAACTGTTCAAAAGTATCAGTAAAACTGAGAAGAGAATATTTTCTGATGTGTAGCTTTTGATCTTTTAGTGACACTTTTAATCTTTGGTAACAAAATACACAACATATACACACAAAACAAAAATCAACTAAACCAAAAACACAATTTCTAAAGATCTGAGATATTTTGGGGAAGAAATAGAATAAATAGTTGTAAGGGGAAAATTCCACATTGAAAATAATCTGTTTCAGAATTAATTAATAAATTATAATGCCAAATCTTATTCATACCATTGAGTCACTGTTTGGGCAAATCAAACAAACTCTTTAGGTTTTAGTTTCCTCATCTGAAAAATGAAAGCATTAGATTGAATGATGTCTAAGATCCATACTACTTTCAGATTGACCTAATGCAAGGCTTTCTGTGGTTTGCAATGACTCAGTTTTATTATTCTGCTGTGGTGAAGAGTATCTATATTGGCATAGTGGAAATCACACTATTTAAGTAGCAATTCATGTAGTGATATTATCAACTATTACTCTTTATTTGTCCCAAAAGTACATGGTCTTCTAAAAATGGAAGACTAAATTAAGCATTTTACTGTAAGTATGAGGTAGGGTGAGAATTAGCAAGATAAATATATATAAAGAGCCTAGCACTGCTATGACTTAGGTGTCCACTAAAGGATACCTAATATTATCTTTAATAAGGATGACATAGAGTGCTAAGGAAACTTTCTGGTTATTCTTCCATCTCTGAAAAGGACACATGAATCATTTCTTTACAAGTTAACTATTTGATATGTTCAAATAGTTGAATGTGCTCCTTAGAATGTTCTGAAAAAAAGGATAATGATGATGCTTATTTCTTCAATATACTTCCTTTGCCATACTTTCCTTCAAATAACCCATTCATTAGATGTTCCTAAGTAACATTTGTGTAGTTCAGAAAAAAAAAAAAATCCCAATATGGTATTCAAACTCCAAGTTTTACTGGATTTGTTTGAATGTTCAATGTGTTTAGTATGTATATGAAACATGCACAGTCATGTGGATGTTGTGGGTACACATAGTAAACAAATTTTCTAGGTTGAATTTATGTCATAAGTTAGTACTCTAGTGCCTATATAAATTAAGCAGAAAGATTATAGACAAAAAATGCCAGTTAGTTCTGCTTCTTATTTTATTCTTCTGAGGACAGTTGTTAAAAATGATTTCACAGTTTTAAAACTTTGAAGCTGCACATTCATTTTTTGTTCTGAGAGAAATAAATATGAGTCTCTCAGTGAGTTGACCGAGTTATATTCTTCATAGGCTACCCCACCAGATGATCCTACTTGGTCTTTCAGGGAGTTCAGGAAATGGATGAATTTAAACATAGTTATAGCTTAAGAATTTCACTTACGGAGGGAGGAATAGTGTCTTACAGAAGAATGTAGTGGGTACATTCTCAAAGACCCCTGGAGTTTTTGTTACTATCTCCTCCCCTAATGTACTCCTTGCCTTTCCTTTCTGGGCTTGGAGTTGTGATTTGCTTTTAACCAAGTGTGTTGACACTTAGCAGAACATCTGTAATTCCAGTGGTGGATGAGAGCTATTTGAGCTGAGTGAGGAGTCCAGTAAAAAAGAAACCACAGAGGTCAGTTATTGCTAGGTTCAACAGCACTGATTAAAAAGTGGAAGTGGATGAATGGCTGAGGAACTAAGGACCACAACCCTATTAGAGAAAATATATATGGAATAATCCCAAATAAAATATACACATTTTTATTCCTTCCCCATACCCACAATCAATTTTGGTGACTGATCACTGTATTTTTTGTTTTTCATTAGAAACTTTTAAATGTTCATTCTAAATATAGCTTGGCCATGAGAAAAAGTCAGAATCATACTCTTTGTCCCCCATAGAATGCATTCTAAGGCTAAAACTTCATTTCCCAATAGATAGAAATTTTTCTCTTTTAACTTAATCTTTTTCTAATGATTTGCATTTTGTACATGGAAAGTAGGGATACATTTGTATATTTTCCAGAGGTTTTAGGATCATGAACAGGACATTGGATTTTAAGAGATTCTGTGTTTACTATCAAAAAAGAAAATTTAAAACAAAACAGCTTAAGCAAAGTAAATGAGAAAATAGAAGCAATTAGTTGGCTATATTTGTCTTTATAGACACACACAAATACATCCACTGGAAAAACATATAAAGGTTTCCAGCATTACCTTATATTTACTTTTAAGAATAAATATTGGCCTTGCCCTTTTAGGAAATTTTTATAATTTTCTGCTTTGGCTGAGAATCTGTATGACCTTTGTACCACCTGTGTGCTGAGGAACGCCATAACATTGTTAACATTGATCTTTTTTTCTGCAAATGTTCCATCAAACTCCCTCTAAGGCTTTCTCTTCCTTGTGGGCAGAGTTAGTACAAGCTATTCTACCTGAAAATCCATACTTAGCTTGCTATCTGTAGCAATTAATAAATGAATTTGTTTATCAACCATTAGTCCCTATATCATTAATCAAAAAAGGTTAGATATTATGTTTGTTCTTCAATATGACAGAACAGATGATGAACGCACAAACAGAAAAAAAAAGAAAAGAAAGAAAGAAAAAAGAAAACAGAAAAAAATATTTTATGATATAAGAGAAACAATGTAGATTAGAGACCATTTCAAAATGACTCCTGGCCCTAGACTAAAAATAATTTCAACACAGTGTATAATATAACACACATAGAAGGAAATACAACAAATATCTTTTTAACATTTTTCCTGTCAGGCGCTGTGTAAGGATTAAGAACCTTGGGTACTTTATCTTATTTCATTTTCAGCCAACCCACATTGACCAGCAGAGAAATTTATAGCTAAATTATCAGATAAGTAAGTATGTGTTTTATAACCTTTGATCTTCTCTCTTTGTGCTTCCTGCTTCTCTTGAGTGTCTCCATTCCAGGAAATCCAGTGTTTTGTCTACCTTTCCTTATCAAAAGCTTATGTCCATTTGGCATACATAGTTCAACTAGATTTCCCTTGAAGTCCTGGATGCATCTCTTTAACATAAATTTAAATCTATTATACATTAAGCAACCTGAAAGCATAGTCATGCAATCCCAGAAGGAAGTTAAGATCAGTGGGGAGCAAAATAAGAAATTTGCCTGCCAAACATCATAAGCTCCGTTGTTTCTAAATGGCTTAATTATTTACTTTCTTTTTTTTTTTTTAATGTTTATTTGTTTTTGAGAGACAGAGAGAGAGTGCAAGCAGGGGAGGGAAAGAGAGAGAGAGGGTGACACGAAATCCGAAGTAGGCTCCAGGCTCTGAGCTGTCAACACAGAAAGAGGCTGGGCTCAAACTCAGGAGCCATGAGACCATGATCTGAGCCAAAGCCGGACACTTAACCAACTGAGTCACCCAGGCACCCTGCTTAATTATTTACTTTCAAATGTGCATTGCTCACTATATCAGTATATCAGACACATTTCTTTACTAGAGAATATGCTCTTTCAAGGCAGGAATAGTTCCTTTGCCTACACCGTAATGTATTGCTGAAAGTAGTGTCCCAATAAATATTGTAATTGTATGTTCAATAGTTGATGCATAATAAAAATAAATTCAAATTAATTTTAAAGTTATAAAGATAATAATTCTGGAACATGAGCTAATTACTTCTATTCTTCTTAATTGATGAGGATATTGAGTTGAATATGTTTATTAAACAGCTGTTCATTAAGCAGCTCCTTTACTGCAGATCTGTGCTAGGTACTAGAGATATACTGAGGTATTAGAGACACAGCAGTTTATATACCAGGGTACAAGACAGACATGCATCCTGGGTCTGGAATATAGCCCCATTTAAAACAGTGATTTGAAATAAGACAACACTGAAGAGTAGCCCACTGAAATAATCAACCAGATACATTATTTTAATGCTCAAAGCTTTCTAGTACTGGGGCACCTGGCTGGCTCAGTCGGTTGAGCGTCTGACTCTTGATTTCAGCTCAGGTCATGATCTCAAAGTCATGAGATCAAGCCTCGTGGTGGGCTCTGTGCTGATAGCACAGAGCCTGCTTAGGATTCTCTCTCTCTTTCTCTCTCTGCCTCCCCCCAAAATAAATAAACATTAAAAAAACATAAGGTGTATTAGTATCTCATTTTTTTAAATCTCTATACCTAAAGTATAGGTCTTGAACTTATGATCTCAGGATCAAGAGTCATATGCTCCCCTGACTGGGCCAGCCAGGTACACATGAAACTAATATTACACTGTATGTTAGCTAACTAAAATTTAAATAAAAACTTTAAAAAAAAGTTTACTAGGATATTTGACTTTTACTTTCTCTTCTTTTATTTCAATTTTTTTATTTTTTTTATTTTTAAAAAAATTTTTTTTAACGTTTATTTATTTTTGGGACAGAGAGAGAGCATGAACGGGGGAGGGACAGAGAGAGAGGGAGACACAGAATCGGAAGCAGGCTCCAGGCTCTGAGCCATCAGCCCAGAGCCCGACGTGGGGCTCGAACTCACGGACCACGAGATCATGACCTGAGCTGAAGTCGGACGCTTAACCGACTGAGCCACCCAGGCGCCCCCTCAATTTTTTTAAATTGATGTGTGCATAAGACTTACAATTACTTTGTCTTTCTGAAATTGTTGATATGACTTTACTGTAGAGATTTAATATTACATTTGTACAGCAGGGTCTGTATGGCATTACAGATTCTGTTTAGATACTTGGAATCCTTTATCTGAACGTGCATTGTGGGTGTCTTTGAAATCAGTTTTATTGGTGAGGGGCATCTTAATTTTCAACATAAAGAACAGTCGCTCTGCCTTGTGCTAGTATTTTCTTCCACATAATGAACCTTTTAAGTAGAAAAGAAGATTATACTTGTTTATGTAACTCTTGTTTGTTTGTTTGTTTGTTTGTTTGTTTTTTCCTAAGTGTAACCTGTTGTCCCTTCTCCCTCAAACATCTATGGTCACAAACTGTAAGGAAAATAATGTACCAGAAAGTATTTTTAAACTATGAAATGTAGGTTTGCTGGCTATTATTCACTTCAAATTAACCCTGCCCTAAGTCTGGACTAAGTGGGAAATATTGTGAAACATATGCACTGTACAATCACATTTTTGTGAAATATTCATTCATACATTATGGAGAAAGTAATGAGCAAAAAAGAGAGAATATGAAACCAAGAGAAAGCAGTGATTTAACAGCCGTTATTCCTAGGTGGTCAAATTACTGTAGAAAATACTTTCATTTTACTCTTTATATTTTTCTGTACTTTTTAATTTTTGAACCAAAACAACGTAAAAAAAATGAGCCTCCAGACATTTCTGTCTTTGCAGTTTCTACAGACTCCAGTTGTTACACACATCCAGATAGGTGAACACCAGCATTATGTTAGAGGACAGATAGGAATGTTCCCCATGTTAAAAAAAATGCCACCCAACTAATATTATGTATTTCTCTTTCTGTCAGTATTTTAAAATGCAAATGCTTTGGGCAAGGATCATTATGTCACAAATACCTTTTAATGGATCAGATTTTCAGATCATGTCTTTTTCAAAATGTAAAAATATTGATTGGAAATTTGTGTGAAATAAGGCATGTAAGTGCTTCTAGTTATTAATTAGCTGTAATCTTGGGCAAGATCCTAAAATTCTGTGCATGAGTTCCTTCCTGATATGTGTAAGATCAGTAAGTTTCTTTCAAAGCTCTAGACGTTAGTAATTCTGTGACCGTCCCAGAGTTTAACGTGTGATTCTTTTTCATGCTATTAGTTACCTATTTCTGGATCCACATTTATGGCATCCAGATCAGACTCCTTGGGGTGTGTAGCAGTTGAGGGAGAGACAGAAAAGAGGAAATGAAATTGAATTTTAGCATACTGTTTGTAAGGAAGTTCACTTTTACTTTACAGCCACCCTGAGAAGCAGCATTATTTTCCTGTTTGAAAAAACAAAACCGAGAGTCAGGAGATTATTAAATTATCAATGTTAGTATGACTAACAAATAAAATAGTTGAGTTGGGAATGGAACCCTGGTATACTTGTAGCTAAAGTCCCTGCCCTTTCTACCATACCAGGCTACCTCCTAACAAGAAATCATGGCATCTAGGACGGGGGCAGCAACCCATTTCCCAGCCAATTTTCTTTTCCTGCTGCTGGGCCTTGTGTCAGTGTCAGTTCTAAAATGACAGTCCACATTCTTGCAATTTCTGGGGATGCCTTGAGAGGTGACTGTATTGCCAGTAATTTTCAAAATACTCTTGCTTTGTCTTTCAACTCCTTTATATCTCTCAGAGAAATATCAAGACTGATGTCCAAAAAGTATAACCTTAGAGGTTGAGGATGATTAAGTGCCTGGATACTTTTAGGAGAAAAATAGAGTTCAGAATCAGGGTATTTTGGGATGAGGTACATAAAAGATTTCTTTCTTGAGAACCTTTTCCAATCTGACAAAGCAAAGTTGATAGTTTAATACCAGCTCAGTATGTGTATTGCTCTGCAAGCTGTTGATTTAGGCTTTTGTTTTGTGTGACTGCAAACAACAGGAACTACTACTGTAAGGAAAAGGAAAAGGACAAGGAAAAGGGAATTTATTGTAAGGCTGTTTGTTTTGTGTGTGTGCATGTGTGTTGTGGTTGTTGTGGTATTGGGGTGAGAGGCTCATGGACTCAACAAGAAGCTGGAGGGCCAAGCTTCAGAACACCCAGGAATTATGGGAGCGCTAGAGCAATCAGTCACAAAAAGTGCAACAGCCTTTTAACAGAACCAGTCTACATCAGCATAGCTCCTAAAGAAATACCTCCAACCGTCCCCATGTCCTTGCACCATTCACTCAAGACTCAAAGTTCCTAAGAGTATCCAGTGGATCAAATCCTGTCAGCAGACAGAGAACAGATTAGTCACTTATCTTTTTTGCGTGTGAGACTGATTATACTTTTCAAGATTAGGCCCAATGAGGAATTCCAAAAAGGATGTCAAAGATCTAATTATGGGGTGTTGGACAGATAAAAGAAAATTATATGTGGTTCCCTATAGGTAGGTTCACAAGGCAAATTGAATATGGACTCATTCTGAAGAAATGGTGTTAGTTTTATTTTATTTGTATAGAAACTAGCAACATTTTTTCTTATATGGTAGAAATTTTTCTATTTTTTAATGATATGAATAACTTCCCTCTTGTTTTTCTCTTGAATTAATTTCTTTTTAATTTTTATTTTATTCTTTGCAAAATAGACTTTAAGAAAATGTCAAAGAGAACTTCAGAGCTGATTTTTCTTCAGATTGCAGTAGGTACAAATCTCTAGTACTTTATCTTGAAAATGCCTGAACCAAGTAAAGCACACTCAGATCTACATACAGGTAGATATAATTAGGTAGATGCAATTGACTTCAAACTGACTAGATTTTATTTTGCTTAAGTGGAACAGTGACATCTAGTGCCTGCAAAATCATGTCACTGGATCTAAAGGAAGATAAAAATAGACATGCCTTTAGGTTGATTGAAGATGAATGAAGGAAGGGTTATTTATTAGTTACATCTGCAGATTCCGATCTCTTACATTGGTCTGTTCTCCATTTTCATGTGTATCACACTAGTGACCGCAGTCCTTCGTAGGTGTTCTCCTTAATTCTGGATTCACCACATACTAATATGTTTTTCTTCTCTTTACAGTGATTTATGAAATTCCTATATTGTATTTCTCACTTTTTTCTTACTCATCTTATTTCCTATTATTTCCCACAACACATGCTCAGTTTTGTCAGACTTGATTTCTTCACTTTTAAAAAAGAAATCAGGTTATTTTTACTTCCACAACTTGGTTTATATTCCCTTTGCCTGGAAGGTACTTCTCACTGTCTTTTGTCAAATTTTATTTATCTTTCAAGTTTCATTTTCTTGGCATGTCTTCCCTTTCTCTTGTCTTTCCAAACTACTTCTTATCTGAATTTCTGTAGCATTTAGAGTCTTTGTAACTCCTTGATGTTTAGTTATAATCTGTCTTGAGTTAATTACTATTTGTTTCTATTTATGGAATAGTTTGGTCTCATCGATTAGACTTTAAATTCCTTGAGTTCAGTGAATTCCTATACTTCTTCTAAACACCCTTTTCAAAATGTTTCAGCCTGTCATTCAATAATTGATAAAAAATTTTGATGGGTTTGTTGAAATTTTGATTTTCTGCAATCTTTGATATTTATTTTGGTAAATTTTGATAGGTTTGTTGTATTGGTTTTTGTATTGCAATGAACTGAGAGTTCCATGAGGTAAAAAAGAGCCATCTGACCTTGTTGTATACTTACTTAAAAATATCATTCAGATGAAGAGAAATTCTAATAATTTACTTAATATTTTATCTCATATTTATACAGGTAAATTGATATGTATATAACATTAGATCATAAATTTATTTTCCATAAAAGATACAATTGGATTATATTTTTGAAGATAATTGACATAATTCTTTAAAGATGAGGACATGCAGGCTTAGATCAATTGAATTTTATATATATGTATATACACACACACACACATACACGTACTGAGAGTATATTCAAGAAAAAGAAATAAGGCTACTTACAAAAGTGTATGCAATATAAATATACATTTTTTAGCCATGAGATAATAATGAAATATTTTCTTTTTATTTTTTAACAATTATTCATTTTTGAGAGTGTTAGAGACAGACCATGAGTGGGGAAGGGGCAGAGAGAGAGGGAGCTGTCAGCACAGAGCCCGACGCGGGGCTTGAAGTCACGGGCTGCGAGATCATGACCTGAGCTGAAGTCAGATGCTTAACCGACTGAGCCACCCAGGCGCCCCTGAAATATTTTCTATTTATGTATATTTTACAGATTAAAAATTATTACATCTGGTGATTCTTTAGATCTTTGTAATCACATTGTAAAGTAAATTATTTGTCCCTACTTAATACATTTTTATATACACTTATCAAAATATTTCTTGTGTCTGACACTTCATTAGGGGCTGGGATACAGAGATGAGTATCACTTGGCTCCCTAGCTTTGTGGGTTTTTCCATTGTGTCCAGAAGATAAACTGAAGCTGAAGAGGCAAGCCAAGATCATACAATAATAGCCAGAGATGCAGCAGGAGGACTGAAATTGGTCTAAAAATTCAGAATTATGTCCACATTATTTTGCTACCTTTGCTTAGACTTATTTTGGAAATGAGGTCTCTAAAGACAACACATACAAACTTATAAAGAAAGTACAGCTTCCATTCTTCAGGAAATGATTTTGCTACTTAATTTGCTAAAACAGAATAGCCACAGAAAATAACTTAGCTTTCTCATTTTTAAATTTAACCTAACATACCTGTGTTTATTGGGAGATGGGTTATTGTTTTCCAGAAGAAATAGAATTTGTAGTATAGTCAACACTCTTCTGGTTGTTAGGTAGAGATGTTTGTACTTTCTATGGTACCTCTTTTGATCTTCCACACCACTGCCCCCAGTTCCACGTTACTGTTCCTTCCCAAGGGTATCTATCTTGAAACAACAAAAAATAAGCATCTATTTTGGTATCTGCTACTGTTGTCTTTTCTTAGTTATTTCCTTTCATCACCCCTTGTTTGTATTATAGTCTTTGTATTGTACCGCTCAATACTACTCAGTGTTTTATGCTCTGTGTACCTGGGCATCTACAACATCAAGACGCAGAGAAAAATTTATAAAAGTGGAGATTTGAAAGGGTACTATTTACTTTAAGGTAATAATCGCAACACTTTTGGATCTCTAAATTTAAACGTTTAGATGTTTGAAAGATGCTACTTACTTCAAAGATGTGATTTCACAGTTTAAAAGTCCAGTAACTTTAATGAGAAAAAAATGAATGAGTTATGCAATCAAAATTATTTGCTATGATTAAAATGGAAGATTTTTCTTCTAGACCACTCACTGCTATTAGATTAGAATAGTATAATGTGAATTTCTGAACGCCAGATAGTGAATTTAACTAGTGTGGATATGAAGAAAATGCCTAATTCACCGTAAAGACAGAATCTGAGAAGTTCATGTGGCATGTTGAGAGATAAGATGCACTCTGGATATCTGTGCTGAGGTGAGTCAACTATCACAAAGCACGAGTCAGTTTTCTTTGAACCAGCATTGGCCGAGTAAGCAACTGAACTTATTGGTTGGTTTATTTGTGGGTTCATGTATAAGCAACCCTATTCCCACCATGTCAAAGCAAAAGTTGGCTGGTGTCTCAACTCTCATATGGAAATCAACATAACTAAACTCTCTGGGTAGAGAGGGCAAATTAATTCTTTCACCAACATTCAGCTACCTCTGGCAGCCATTTTATCCTTTTGATCCAGTCAAAATGACCTATTGGAACTATAATTCTTCATGGCTAAAATTTACTACTTGTAACACTTAACATCTGTCCTTAACATTTTCTAGATTTGTGTTCCTTGTGATACAAAATTTGAATGTTTGATTTACCCCTCTGTCTGCTGAGGTTGCCTAGCTCTCTTGGATGTAGTGGACACACAATAGACACAGATTAAAGTAAATGAAAAAGCAAGTGGGATTTCCCTATCCCAAATTAAACATTTTGAGTTGCACACCCCACAGAGGCAATAGGTACATAGCAAACAAACATGATGCCTTAGTCTTGGGTTTAGAGTATCTGAAAGGAGGAGGGAATTAGATTCTTCAGATTTAAAAGGAATTAGATGAGAGAATACAGATTTTTTTTGGTCTCATCCTCTCTCTGTTATATCTGAATAAGAGCACTACCCAAATATCTTGCAAGGTGGAGGATACTCAGAATATCAAAAATTTATTTTTATGTAACAAACATTAAGTGATGGTTATGAAAACACTCTACCTGGTACCATGCAATCAACAAAATGAAAAAGCTTAGATTTTAAAGCAGCACCCACATTTTCCCTATAGTATATTTATAGTATGTATGTATATACATATGTTTGTATACATAACATATGCATATTTAACAGAGAGAAAATATGTCTATATTTCTCTTTACCTGTATCAGGGCTAAAAGTTAGATATAAACAGTTACAAGGACAATGAAGAGAAAGTAATTCTCACCAAGGGATTATTTCATTAAGGGATTGATAGAAGTTCTCGCTCTTCTGAATTATATCTTTGATATAGTATAAACATTTGGCATCTATGTAATTTGAAATCTTACTTTTTGATGGAGAAATTTTTTTTCAATATATGAATTTTATTGTCAAATTTGTTTCCATACAACACCCAGTGCTCATCCCAACAGGTGCCCTCCTCAATGCCCATCACCCACCCTCCCCTCCCTCCCACCCCCCATCAACCCTCAGTTTGTTCTCAGTTTTTAAGAGTCTCTTATGCTTTGGCTCTCTCCCACTCTAACCTCTTTTTTTTTTTTTTTCCTTCCCCTCCCCCATGGATTTCTGTTAAGTTTCTCAGGATCCACATAAGAGTGAAACCATATGGTATCTGTCTTTCTCTGTATGGCTTATTTCACTTAGCATAACACTCTCCAGTTCCATCCATGTTGCTACAAAGGGCCATATTTCATTCTTTCTCATTGTCACGTAGTACTTTGATGGAGAAATTTTTAAGAGGAAGGTGAAGAGGATTGGTAAGAGAAGTCAGTGAAGAGATGCCATACATGTTTTTAAAAAGTGATTATCTACCCTGGTGGCTACTATTGATTTAAATAGTTGAACACTTCTTGTAATACCTACTTTTTGCCAGGAAGTATTTTATTTATATATGTATATATATATATATATATATATATATATATATATATAAAGTATTTATATAAATATAAAGTATTATATATATATACACACACACATATACATGTACATATACATATACATGTATATATACATATGCTCATATATATACATGTATATGTATATACACACACATACATATATGTATATATACATATATGTACATACACACGTGTGTGTGTGTGTACATATATGTATATATGTATATGCTGGCCTGCTTTTCAAAATATGAATTTTTGTATGAACTTGTATTATGTTTGAAAAAAGAGCATGAGCAGCATGTTATGAACTTTGCATGTGTTTCTACATTCAAACTACCATCTCTGTCCCTTCCCTCCATTACCACTTCTGTCACCCTGGTTCACATTCTTATTGGTGTATTGGAACAGCGCCCTAACTGAGCAGTTTTCTTCAATGTGCATGTTGCTGCTAAATTCAGCTTTCCTCTGAGCATTTTTTTCTCAGCATTGTTTTAGTCATTTCATTTCATGCCTTTGTTGACAACCCCTCAAATGTCCCCACTTCCTACTCCATTGAGGATAAAATCCTAAGTGCTGCAAAGCTTTCCACATTCCAATCCCAAATCCCGTGCTGTTTCTTCTAATAGTATTTCCAAATAGAGTGCCTCTGCTGTGTTGGCCCACTGATGATCAGGTTCAGCCTGTAAATTTGTCTACACATTTATATTGTTTTAAAAATTGTAACACTGTAGAAGAATATTACACATAAAAATCCAGATTTCCAGCCCTCATGTAAAATTAAATGATCAAACTTGAGTTTCGAGCCAATGTCATCCAAGGTCATGCTATTGGTGAATCCTGCACTCTCTGCTGAAGAGCAATGCTGTCTCTTCCTCCTTTGATCCCTTAGTGGCAACTTAGTATCTCTTGTGTGATATTAATCATGATAAATCTTTAGTTACTTGCTTATTTTACTACTGGATTGTAATTTTCTTTGTGAGTGGAGGGTATGTTATATTTCCCAGTGTCTCCCCTTATAGCACCATGAACACCAAATTTTTCTCATAGAAAGTGCTTTAAAAATACTTATTGAATACTAACATCTTTGGGCTCCTAGCAAACTTGGTTTACAATAATGATTGTTGAATATTTAATCTCATTCTATGTCCCATGTTTAGCAAAACTCAAGAACATCTGAACGTTAATGCCTTTCATTCCCTTTGCAGTTTGTGTTATAGATTGTGGACTTTGGAATGAGATAGAAGTTATTCTAATCACTGTCCTACTTCCTCTGAGCTCTAAAACAGTTCAACAGCTGCCACCTAGATGATGGATTATTTATGAAATTGTCATGGTCAAATGTGGTAATTGAATAAACATATTTGGGGGAATAAATAGAGAAAGTTTAAGAAGAACTTGTATTCATAGGAAAGATCTTCATGAGACATATATAATATGGAACACATGGAGTTTGCCAGCACTTAGTGTATTATTTGGCAAATAGTCAATGCCACAATAACCATTGAAATGATATAAAATATCATGATAAAAGTAAGTAGCTGCATGTTAAAAATAGATTTAGCTTAGAATATGAAAGCCTTTTTTATTTTAATGCATTTACTGTCTGTAGCATTTAATGCCTTAAACATCTCAGGCTCTTCCTTTCGCATACTTAAGCTTGTGAGTAAGGATTCTGAACAGGTAGTAACATGCCCTAGTGCTTTGAGAGACAGCAGCTCTCTCTGAAGGGTCTCTAAGATCCCTCTCTCTAATGGCATGTTCCCCACCCCCTCCATTGCTTTCTTGTCATGTGACAGCAAATTTGGAAGTAACATACATGGGATGGCAGTTATAAGATGTAACTATGTCCCTGCTTGGAAGGGGGCTGTTATAGAGCATCTCCAGCACTTCAGCAACTTTACTTGAGTAAGAAAGAAAACTTTCTTATATGTAAAACACTATGATTTCAGAATGCACTGTTAATTTTGCTCCATATAGGCTATTACAAATGAATGAGCCACTTTTTATTCTAAGGTAATGGCCATGACAGAGGTGTGGGAGTGGGAGATAGGTCAAGGTCAAGTGGAGGAGAATTAGGGAAAGAATATCAAAGTCAACACTACAAAATCACAAAGCCCAATCCTCTATTTTCTTCCCTGTTATAAATTTTCTTTCATTCAACTTCTAACCCTCACGAAATCTCTGAACCTTTAGACTTTAAGGTTTAAGCCTTAAACCTTTAATTTAAAAAAAAAATTAAAATATTTTAAAGTATGTAAAGTAGAAAATGAAAGTGCTCAAGCATCCTTCTCAGCAAAATCAATCTTATTTGTTTGTAGAAGGAATCTACATTTGGAAAGTTTTAATATGTTCAAATAATACTATTTTCCCCAGTTCGACACTGTCTTTTTTACTCTGCAGATAAGGTCTTTTCCTATACAGAAGTCTTGAAGGTCTTTTTTTCCCCCAAGTCTGGCCTTCCTCTACTTTAGGGTTTCTCGCTTTCATGTCATAATTAGAAAAGTTGTTTCTTTTTTTTCATTCTTAAGATGGAATTCTATGTCTCATTCTATCACTTTGATTTTTATGTTTTTACCTTTTAATCTTTCTGGAATTTATTTTTTATTCTGAAATCCACAAGTAGGACTTTAACTAAGTCTTTTTTTCCGTATGAGTATTCAATATCCTAATACCATATATTCAATGATTTGTGCTTTCTAAGTGATTTGAAATGATGCCTTTATTTTACATACATGGGTCACTGCTCACTCACTGTCATGGGTCCTGACTCACTGCTATGCTTCATGGATATATTTTCCTATTCCTGTACTAATCTTACTTTGTTTTAATAAATTTATACTGAAGATGATGTGATATGTTAGAGCAAATTTCTTAATGCTCGCCATTATAATTTATTTATGTCTTCTTTATATCTTTCAACAATGCTTAAGGTTTTTTTTTATATAGAATCTTTCACATTGCTTATTTATTCCCAGGCTTCATTTATTGAGTGTATGCATGTCGGTTGATTGTTTCTAGACATCTTAACTTTCTTATTGCTTCATACAACTCTTCACTTGATTTTTGGAATTTCTGAATTTAAAAAATTTGCTGTGACAAACAATAATAATTTCATCCCAGTTTTTATAACACTTACCTTTCCTAATTCATTTTCTTTTCTAAGCACTTTGTTTAGGATCTCCAAAATAATGCTACAGGTTGTGTTACTACTTGCTATCTTTCTCATTCCTTTAACAGGAATGTACTTAGTACCATTACACTAATACTAATAGTAAATGTCATTATACAAATAAACATTAGTACAATGCTTATTCTTATAGGAAGATTTATTATCAATAACATTAAGACAATTTCATTCTATTCCTACTTTACTACAAGCCTTTAAAAAAATCAAGAGATGTTAAATTTTATACTGTTGTCTCAATAATTAAGAGGATGAAAGAAAATTCTAGATTAAAATGGATTGCCAGAAGAGATTTAACTTTTTAAAATTTCCTTTACTATGATTTTTTAAAATATTGTTTTACTACCCAGACAGCATTTGACTAATCCTGGTTTACCAAGTTACTGCACATAAATTCTCAGTATACTACACACTGATAGTTTACTCTTACCTGGATAAGCACAGCAGGTTTGCCTAAAAATAATTTGGGGGGTGGAAGATTTTCATTTTGGGCTCTGAAGACCCCCATCCCCACCTACTACCCTTCTTTCTATTGAAATGACCATATTTATGTCTTCTTTGTAACCAGTGGAATAGCTGTGTAACATTTATTATCTTTTTTTATAGTTTACTTGCTATGTGATTGAAGCATTAAGAACTTGAAAGTCTCATGGATCAGGCCCATCCTTATTAGCACATGAAAACAAGCACAACCAACTACTCAGGTACATAGTCTGTGTGTGTCCAGGTGTTAGAACGTCAATTCTGATACTTCTTGTTCCCTTGAAGTTAAAAATAAAACAAAGAAATTTTAATGGCTCAACTTTAGAAAAACATCTCTTTCACCTCACTTCCTAGATTTTTAAAGACTTCTATTAAACTGTTGGAGGCTGTTGGCGGGAGACATGTTTAATGGCCATTTCATAATCATAATATGTTTAATGGCCATTTCATAATCATAATATCTACACATTTCCAAATATATTTTTTCACATTGACAGTATGTTTCCAAACCCAAATTTAAGCACATATAGCTTTAGGAATGCCTGATGAATATCAACCCATTTAAGAATTTTGCTAATTATATCATGAATGCAGAGATTTTTATAGATTAAATAATGTACTTTTTTACCCACTGTTTCATAGGTGTTATGTATTCCAAGTAGATTTTTGTTTATAAGCCTAAGGCATCATAAATACTCAGTAAAAATATATTCTCTGGGATATGTGGGAATACAGAGCATATACATTGCTCAGGGACAAGAATTAGAGGTTTTTAAGGATCAACAAAAGATTTTAGAGATTATCTCCATTCTTTCAGATTATAGATGACGATGGATGGTTTTACTGGTTGCTCTCTCAACAGGAATTGTGTTTCAATTGCCTTTTCTCATCCAAATGCTAATATCAATAATTGAAAGATGGCAAAGATTGTTGAACCCACATAACAGATTGTTATGCCACCTATGATTTACTAATGGTCAACATTTCTAGGCACATGCCATATAGACTATTGGAAAATTGCTGCCTATAGACTAAAGAGTAATCATTATTGAAGACCTCTTTTGGCTTTCCATGCATAACTTTCTGTGACAGTGACCTATGTAAGAGTCCCTTCACTATTTACAATATAACATATTTTCTGTAAAAACTTGAAAAAAAATCTTGCCCCTGTCAATATGAAGATTGAATGTACAGAAAGACATAATTTAGTTTCAAGTTACAAGAAGATATCAGGATAGCTTTCTGAGTTATAAAAGAGATTTACTTATAAAATTAAATTGATATTGTCTAACAAATTTTTGTAGAAAGGAAATTTCAACCCATAAAAAATAGAATACTATTTTCCGTTAATCTAAAAAAATCTGCATTTAGAATGCTAAATTCATTTTCTTAGTCTTATTACAGCTGCTTCTGATTTCTGAGTAAACCTGAAATATTAAAAAAAGGAGGGAGAAAGCAAAGGAGGTTATATTTGGGTCTTCAAATACAAAGTTGGGAAAAATTCAATATTTTCTCATTACTATTAAATGCAAATTAGAAGGGAGATATCTATCTATATCTATATCATCTATATCTATATATCTGTGTCTATATCTAAATCGAACCCTATATAGATATCTCAGGAAAACACTTAAGAGAAAGATAAAATTTGTTACAAAAATATTATGAAGGCACAAAAGTACAAATAGAATATATCTACAATTAATAGATTAAAAAGATTAACAGAGAAAGTGTCTAAAAGTGTCTAGCATCACCAAGGCCATTATCACTAGCAGTTAATTGAGTGTATAAATAAAACTGTACACAGTAGTTTTGTCTTACAAAGATGTCATCTTGCAATGCAGCTGGAAAGAACTTAAATATAAATAACACAAGATATAATGATTTCTAAGCCCTGCAAGTGATTCTCTAGTCTTTCTTTTCTAAACTGTGTAGTAGTCCATCCTAAATCATTTTTTTTTCATCTAACAGCAATATGAAAATATCAATTGAATTTTTTTTCTTCTAAAGACCTTGTTTCTTAATATTGGTGGCCAGCTGAGAAAAGTTCTTGTGATCTTTCTTCCAAAGTTTAGCTTATTTTACACTATTTTTGAAGATGTTAAATAATTTTAGAAAAACAACTCATTTTTCAAAATAAGAAATTACAGCTCAAAATGCACATACTAAATTGGTTGGATCACAAGGCAGGAAATGAAATGTTTTATACATCTGAATTCTGGAGTATTTAGCTGTGCTCAGTTTTTCTGAATAGTTGCCCTACTCTTTTTTTTTTTTTTTTTTAGTATAATTTATTGTCAAGTTAGCAGTTGCCCGGGGCGCCTGGGTGGCGCAGTCGGTTAAGCGTCCTACTTCAGCCAGGTCACGATCTCGCAGTCCGTGAGTTCGAGCCCCGCGTCAGGCTCTGGGCTGATGGCTCGGAGCCTGGAGCCTGTTTCCGATTCTGTGACTCCCTCTCTCTCTGCCCCTCCCCCGTTCATGCTCTGTCTCTCTCTGTCCCAAAAATAAAATAAAAAACGTTGAAAAAAAAAATTAAAAAAAAAAAAAGTTAGCAGTTGCCCTACTCTTAAGAGAAGCTAAGAAAGCATCAGGGTGGCTTTAGATAATTACATAGTACACTCAACTCTAATTCATAAACAGCCATCAAGTTGTTATACGTTCCTATTTATGGTGCTATAACTGAGGAGTTTTTTACAATTTTCGGGTTAAATTCCTGTCTCTTGGGGATTATAATTTAGTTATAAAATGTTTCTCCTAGGGATGCCTGGGTGGGTTAGTCGGTTAAGCGACTGATTTCGGCTCAGGTCATGATCTCACCATCCGTGCTGTCTGTGGGTTCAAGCCCCGCATTGGGCTTTTTGCTGACAACTCTGAGCCTGGAGCCTGCTTCAGATTCTGTGTCTCCATCTCTTCTTGCCCCTCCCCCACTTTCACTCTGTCTCTTTTTCTCAAAAAAAATAAACATTAAAAAAAATTTTTTTAATAAAATAAAATGTTTCTCTTAGACTGAACTAGGTATGCAAAGTCTTGGTCAGAGTAAAAACATTAGAAATTTCCATAAATGTCATTAAAAATTATTTGTAAAATCGTAAAACCATATCTTTAGAACAAATTTAGATGTGACTTGTAGTTACATGTTTCTTATTTCCTTGTTATTTATGTACAAATATGTTCACCTACTTTTTCACAAATCAGGTTTTTGATTATGCCATTCAGATTACATTGTTAAATGAATTTTAATATAAATACATTGATTTTTTTTGCAAATAGTTAAGTATCAAACTCCTAACATATAACATACACAGCTCACTGTAAAGTTTAGTGTAGGGAAGTAACATTTTATGTGATCAAATATGTTTATAGCGTGTATATACTCTTTATGTAAAAGTGTGTGTGTGTGTGTGTGTGTGTGTGTGTGTGTGTATCATTTAGTCAAAGGATCCTTTCTGCCATGTCATTGCTTTTATTTACATTTGAGAAAACAAAGTATATTTCAGCCCAATTTTCAAACAAATCAAGCATTTATAGCCTAGGTGTTTTAGCAGCCATGTTCAAAAAAAAAGCAGTTTTTAGGCCCATATCTATATTAAAGATAAGTATATTTTAAAAGAAGAAAAATTTATAAAATATATGTCTTAAGTGTCTCAATTACAGTTTAATATGTAAGTGCAGATTATATATTCTCTTTTCTATCATGCGATATTCTATTGTCCTCAGGAACCACATTTCTTTTTAGGACCTGTATGAAAGGAGGATGAATTGGCTGTCCCTATATTTTCAATAGGACCTATCAAATCCAAGAGAAAGGGGTGCCTGGGTGGCTCAGTGGGTCGAACGTGCGACTTAGGCTCAGGTCATGATTTCACTATTCATGGGTTCAAGCCCCACATCAGGCTCTGTGCTGACAGCTCAGAGCCTGTTTCAGATGGTCTTCCTCTCTCTCTGCCTCTCCCCCACTCAAGGGTACTCTCTCTCTCTCTCTCTCTCTCTCTCTCATTCCCTCTCTCTTTTTCTCTCAAAAGTAAATTAAAAATCTGGAGAGAATCCTGACTAACCAATGTCAAGTAAGCAACTATAAAACAAATAAACAAAAACACATTTGCTGCTCTGTTCGTTTATTTGCTAAAATTGAATGGCCAAGGCATTCTATGTTTTAAGATTGGCAAGAGTTAACAGCCTCTATGAATAACAAATAGCCAGGATTCTGTATAATAATTCTGGGTATAAACATTGATAAAACAATGAGAATGCAATTAACTTTACAGCTCATCTCATGAATCCATACTGGCATCTGTTCTGCCCCCCTCACAGAGTTATGTGCCAACCTCTACTCCCAAATTGCCCATGTAGACTAGACCAATGATTGCAATGCAATTAGACTGGTGAGAATCAGGAGAATTTCAAAAAAAAATCTATTGATAACTCCTAACTTGGTTTTACATCTACAAGACTAAATAAAACTATTTGCATCTCAAATATGTATTTTTTTCTTTTACTTCCAGATTTTCTTTAGCTAATATATTTTTTAAAACAGTTCAACTGATAATAACTTCATTTAAAAATGGCATCTAATTTTAAAAACACGTATTTTCTTGCTGTGTAACTGAATTTGTTGAGTTTCCCCTTCTTGGGTGACAGAATACTTATTTATAAAACCAGTCACAAAAAAAGGCAAGATGAATATGGTCAATTATTTTACTTTCATACTTCAAAGCATTGAGGACAATGTATTCAGTGAATAATCTAATCTTCAAAACAAATCTATTTGAGGAAGCAATACAGTACAAGCAATAAAAGACCTTTCTCTTTAGAGTTCTTATTATTTTCCTTATAAATTATATCATGTCATATCATGTAATATTATATCAATTAATCCCCAGAGAGAGGCAGACTATTACGAACATACCGTCTCCAATATTAAGTGCTCATTTGTTAAAGAGGCAAAAAGATGACAAAATTGAACTAATCACTGATCAGATAAGTGCTGCCTATATCTTCACAAACCACAAAAAAAGAGTTGGAAAGGGAAAATGAACTATTTTTATGTGCACTTATTATTGTGATACACACTATTGTGAATGCTTTATGAACATTGGTTCTTTTAGTCTTCATAATAGTCCTCTTAGGTAGCAGCCCTTATTATCTGCAGGTGGAGGCCAGCCATCTGGTAGGTGTTAGAGGTAGGATCTGAACCTAGACAGTTGGACACCGAATTCTGTATTTTAATCCCTACACTATTGCTGCCTTTTTGGAATGTTAGCCTAAGAAGGAGTTTGGTGACTTCTAAAATTTGCAGCAGTGTTATAGATTCCAACAATTCTCTAGCATTAAACACCAAATTGTTCAGAAGTTGTTTGGATGTGGGTCCAGAGAAGGTGACAGAGGACTTTGACTTTCCCAGTATTAATATTTTCTTTCACTGGCAGAGGACCTTTCAATAAGCAATATAATATTTTGGGAGTTTCTGAATGCCACTTCTGAATGTAGTTAAATAACTGATATCACATCATTCCAACTGAACCCGGTGATAGGATTTTCAAGTTTTTGCCAGTAGGTGTTTGAAAGGGATCTTATTATGATAAACTTCCCAGAGATTATCACTTTCTTTTTTGCAGTATTCATGGATTTCTATGAAACACAAACACAAATTTGGAGAAATACTATGAATAGTTTCTACCAGATGCAAAATACACATAATTCAATATTGTTTATTAAAGTATAACAAATAATGTTACCTAGAATACCTCCCTTTTTTAGATGATGCATCTAAATTCTCATCCTAATATTGAGTGATTTATTTAAGAAATCTTCCCTTATTAGTTAAAATGTATTTTTGGAGGGGCACATAGGTGGCTCATTCAGTTAACCTTGGGCTCTGCGCTGGGGCTGGGCATGGAGCCTGCTTGAGATTCTCTGTCCCTCTCTCCCTTCTGCGCCTCCCCCACTCACATGCATGTGCTTGAGTGCACTCTCTCAATCACTCAATTAATCAATCAAATATATTTTTGGAAAAAGAGCATTTATTTTCTTTCAAAATTAAAAATAGTCGTCAGTCCTCAGAGAATATTTGTTTATATCAATTGGATTTATAAGAAGGAAAGAAATTTATAAACCATAGAATCTCTGAGCTGAAAGAAATTTTTAAAAATCATACCATCAACAGTATCTGTTGTTTAGGACTGACTGATATCCAGTCTCTTTTTTGATAGTATTCTGGTTTTCTTAGATAATCTCCTGCTCCCCATGCTCAGTCCTTGTGACTGAGTAGGACGGGTCATACTTTCAATTTCTTGTTTCACTATATGACCTAGGACTGGTCAATCAAAGTAATTTTTTCTGGCCATGACTGATTCAGGTCACATGACACATACCAGGCAAAGCAGATTCAGTTTCAGAACTGTCTGGAAAGTGAAGCTCTACTTCAACTGGAATGACTGCAGAGTTTAGGCATTTGCTTCGAGCTGTTGGTGTCCGTCTTGCCAACCTCAGAATGAGAAAGGTTACGTGAATAAAACCAACACTTTGGAAAGCAAAGCCAAGAGTTGGAAAGAGACCAAATCTTCATGAAGTTGTTTGAGCCCCAGGATAGATCTGCATGAGCTCTACCCATAAAGTCCACTGAAAACGGAATAAGTTCCACAATATTTATTCCTGTTTAAGTGTCATCTAATATCTGGTTAAACACTTCAAACTACAGAAGCATTGTACCCCAGAAGGAAACCGATGCCATTTTCAGCATCAGTATGTGTTCAAATTTTGATTATATTAAACATAAATTTCTTTCCCTTCTAATTTCTCTTTTGCTGCTCTGCCTTCTCATGATAAATAAGTCTAATGCCTTTTATATAGGACAGTCCATCAAATACATATAGAATCTATTATATCAGTCTTTTATAGCTAAAAAAGCTATAATTGAGGAGATTATACAAATATTTTTAAGACTTTCCACTAAGTCACCCAAGAAAAAGAGTGAGATAAGTATTCTTTTAATAACAATAAATTTCCATCAGTCATCCCATTAATAATGTTTTAGAGACAGAAAAAAAGTACTGCTAATTAGCTGGGGTTAAAGAGTGAGTTTGTTTGATGCATGGGACCCAACCTTATAATTAAAGTTGAACATATGTGATTTGAAAGGTGAAAAATCCCACCTGCTCAATATTATCTCCTGAAAGTTGTTATCAGTTAAAGTCAAAGGTTAAGTGACTATCCCCTAGAGGATCTAGTTAAAATTAAATTATTTAATTTAAGGTAAATATATCAATTTCCATTAATTCATTAACAGAAATTAATTCATTCTTAGGAATTTGAGCAAAGAGAATAGATGACAGGACAGTTTTAAGGAGACAGGGGTATAGAGAGGAGTTTCCCACATCAGATGACATCCTGAAGGGAACCTTAAGTGAAAAATTAGGCAGGGGGACTGCTGTGCAGATGTCAGGGTATGATCTGGTAATGACACTGTTACTAAAACGATAAACCTTCTGCTTATCTCCTTCTAGAAGAGGGGTCATGATTTATCTCCAAAGTAGTGTGTGTGTGTACACACACACACACACACACACACACACACATATATATACATATATATATACACATATAGACCTATATGTCTATATGTATATATATACATATATATACATGTATATATATACATATATATATATAATCATTTCACCAAGAGTTGTCCTGCTTTCTCTAAAAGAGTGTTGGTATTGAACTCATGACAATCTAGATCTAATTGTTATTGGTAATCCCTGAATGAAAATAAGCCTAGAAAGGAGATCTTAAAATATGTCTCCTACTATATTAATGAAAGCATTCTAACTTAATTTTTTCCCAATGCAGTTGTGCAACATGAGATATGGTATATTAATAGTATAAATAATAGCAGCAATTTAAAGATGTGTGTTTGCATTTGTTTTCTATTGCTGCTGTAAATAAATTGCCACAAGAGTGGTGGCTCAAACAGTAGAAATTCATTATCTTATAGTTCTATAGGTCAGCAGTCTGACATGGGTCTCTCTAGGCTACAATCAAACTTTGTTAGGCTTCATTGCTTTCTAGAAGTTCTAGGGGAAAATATATTGTCTTGTATTTTCCAGCTTCTAGATGCTGACTATGTTTCTTGGCTCATGGCCCCTTCTTCCTCTTTAAAGCCGGCAGTGGTGGATCTAGTCCTTAGTTTCCTGACCCTTCTTTTTTTTTACTTTTAAGCACTCAATAATTAGATTGAACCCACTCAGGTAATTCAAAATAATCTCCCCATCTCTGGGTCAGTCGAGTAGTAATCTTAACTTTGTTTTGTCATGTAAGGTAACATATTTACAAATTCCAGGGATTAGGGTATGAACATCTTCAGGGAACCAATATTCTGCTTACCAGAGTTTATTACATAGGATATGTACATTCCTGAAAAGCCTCATGTTCTATTAAGTAACACTCTAAAAATAATAGGGCATGTAGGAAAAATAGAGGGTTGAAACAAGCAGTTTTTAATTTTTTTAAAATTTATACTGAGGGAGAGACAGAGACAGAGACAGAGACAGAGACAGAGAGGGAGAGAATCCCAAGCAGGCTCTGTGCTATAAGCTCAGAGCCTGATGTGGGGCTCAATCCCATGATCCCTGAGATCAGACCTGAGCCGAAATCAAGAGTTGGAGGCTTAACTGACTGCGCCACCCAGGTCCCTCATCTATATACTACATTAAATATAGAAATTTAAAAATCAGAATGGGGAGAGATGTACTATGATGGAAGCAGGTATAGGGAGTGGGTGAAATTAGTGAGTTATGAAGTCAAAGCAAAAAGTGCAAAAGACAAGATAAATCACATAATAAGCACTTCCGATAGTCACATAGCCTGTGGCCCAACTGAACCAAGAGAAATGATGGATCAAAGGGCATGGCTACCATACTTTGTGCCACAACTGCTTTCTATATTCAGCTGTGTTGTATATTTTATGTCTGGCTATTGTTACTTGGTAGGCCAAACCATTAATGTGCTGAGAAAGTTATGTAAGAATCAAGGGGCTTTCTGTGCTGTACAAAAATCTCCCTTATTTACCCATTGCTTTTGAACTAATCCTCTAATTATATTTTCAAGAGCAATTTGTGCACTGTGCTTAAGCTTATTGCGAAGTGAGCTTGGAATCCCAAGGAAAGTCAAGGTTATCTCAAAGTCCCAAGATATTAACTTGCCATCATTGACAATGACTCATGACTGTGAGTCAGTCACTCTGGGCTGCATCTCTTTCATGGAAGAGGACAACTGAATTTTGGGCATTGTCTTACTCATACTCCAAGAAGTATTTGTGGAGGAAATACCATGAAGTCATTTCAGAATTTTAAATAACCATGCATACTGAGAAGTCATATGTCAAGGAACTGAGAATGTATCCCCTGTAGAGAGAAGTAGACCAATTTCTCTCTTTCCCAGTGATAATGTTCTCACCATAAAATTAACGAATTACTTTCTAAAATACCATAAAAAAATGTTAACTAGCTTTCTCCTATTTCATAGTAGGCATTTATAGTAGGATAATGCTAGGTCCTATTGCCTTAAATGAGGAATGAAAGCCAACTATGAAAATCAAGTTCACATTTGATATCTATACCACCCCCTTTAGGAGGTGGACTATAATTTATAAATCCATTCACCTGTAACTAGAGGGTACACCAAAAGCAGCAATACTTCAAGGCTTAATAAAGAGGGGAAAGCAAAAGCTAAATGATAATGCTCTATTGAAGGACAAGGATACTAAGGAAATCAGAAAGAAGCATACTATGAGAACTGAAACCTGGAAGGGTAGAGTAAGAAAGCCAAGAGTGTATTGCTTTCATGTTAATTGTTAGTTGAGTGGCTATAGAAGCATTTTATTAAATGGGAAATTAGTATGAAACTATGACCTTAACCCCACCTCTATTCCTAGTGAATTATTTTTCTGGCTTACTTATTAATTCATCAGAATTATCCAATGTTTCTCTCTTGTGCCAGGCACAGTGTTAAGTACAGTGTTAAGTACACAGTGTTAAGTGGTGTATATTAAGAGGTAGTTTCTGCCCTTATACATTTAGTGGGTAAAACAGGCATTAAGCAAATCATCACACTAATACAGTTACAAACTGTGATAAGTGCTACCAAAGAAAAGGAATGATGTTATAGGAACATGTAAGAAGGATACACAATCTAATGGGGGGCATGGAGTTGGATATTTGAGTTTACATTTAAACGATTGTCACAAAGCAGTGGGCCATGGGAATCTAAGCTAATGATATTCCTAGTGCTCACAGCAATGGCAATAGTAGTAATATATATTCTATATATGTACAGAAGTTGGGTCAACTTCATTGATATTTTGATTTCTTTTGCTTTAACAAATTGTGGTTGACTACCAATAACATGTAAAGACCATTACTATTTGAAAAATGGATGGCATCTTGGCACAATTCTAAAACTGACACATTGATACATTAAAATTCCTGCTATTGAACTGTTTTTTAAAAATAGATTTTTCCCTTTCGAGCAACTATTTTGCTATATCATATGTCCACTAGGGGACAGTACTGCCCTTTCTTTGAAAGGAGTTACATTTAGCAAGCCTAGATTTTCCTTGTTCAATGTTGGGGGCGGGGGAGGAAGAAGGAACAGCTTTCTCTAGTTCAGCGATGAAAGAGAAAAAAAAAATAGACTTTTAAAATAAGACGATATTGCATATTATTTCAAAGGCCAACTTTCCAGAAAGATTTATTAGCGGTTTGCTCTTAATCATTATTAATTGAAAGGATACACAAAAATATAAATTAAGAATATCTGATCCATGAGTTACTCTTGACTGTGTCACACTCTAAATTTAATTTAAAATCAGTATTGTTTTTAATCTGTGACACCAAAAATACTTGAAAAATTTACTTTTTAGTCAGGAAGACCTACAGATACTGTATTTATTGCATCGTCTACCATATAAAATGAATTTGTACAAGGGGCTTAATAATTGTTAATGTAATTTCTCATTCTTATCTATCAAAGAATAGGAATGTTTAAAACTGAAATTCAGTACTCCAACTATCTTCATTAATTTTAAATGATACTGTAGAAAATCTAGAGTGATTGTTATAAAGTATAAAGAAACAATTACAAATTTTGCTTTGTGAATAATTGATAAATATAATACTTGGCTTTTCTCGCAGTAACTTTAATTAGCCTTAATCTTCATCCATCTAAGAAAATAATATTTGGTAAATTCTATGAACATTTTTATTTTATTTGCCTGATGTGTTCTACTACATATGTTTGTATTTTAGCTGATCAGATTAACATATGATGTATCAAAAATATTTCATGTGGTAAAAGAGTGAAAAATGCACCCTTCCTATATTTCTGATTCAAATCTTTTCACACTATTTGATATTAATTTAGCTATGTTACACTTCCTTTGCCTATATTACTTTTATATCTTACTAGTGTTTGAGCATTTGCAAAGGAAAGATATGCACAATTATTTTATAGTTGGTTTTAGAATTTTTTGGCACAAAAATTTAGAATAGAATTTTTAGGTCATAGGATTTTCTGGTAAACAACACATCTGAAAACAAAAAATGTGGTTAATTTAAACCAATAGCTTCTTGACTATGTTTTAGGAATGTCAGTAGCCACATTAACAAATGAAGCTAATACTCTCTTGGTTTCTTCCCTTAGATAACATATAAGATTTTCTTTCACCATGAAGGTCGCTTGAAGAATTGACCTTGAAGAAAGCTGTAGTTACTGTAGGGTCAATGCTGTAGTACTCCCATATGGGAACTTCTAGTAAAAATACTTGCATGGATCTTTATGAATTAATGCTGCTTAGAAAAATCTGCAAATAGGACTGACTTATGTAAGGATTTAAATGATTGCAGACCAGGAATAGGTACCATATGCTGGTAATAGAATGGTTGTTGCTGCCTTTCCATTTACCACTTTGGCTCTGTTTTTCTTTCCACATGGACCTTCCAATTATAGCCCAAGAGAGATCAAAACGTATAATTTAAAATTACCTTCAGTTGATCAATAAAATGTATTTAGCATTGATGTACTGTGGAATGTATGACATTCCTAGATGGCAAGTTTTCTAGTTTCATAAATATGTCAATAGTGCATGTTGTATATTGTGAACCAGGACAACGTCTGCCTCTTTCTATTACACACACATACACACTTCTCAAAATAGTCTCAATTTTCTGGGGCTCTAAAGGGGCATTCAGCATTCTCTATTCTTCTCTTCAGTTAAAACATGAGGCTGTTATGAAAGGCTAAATTAATGTGCAGTAAAATGAAGTGCATAAAAGATAATTTGGTCCATCCCATCTAAAAAGCTCAGGAAGAAAAGGAAGATGACTGAGACTGGGTTTTCGAGTTAGAGTTGCTGGCTCTCTAAAAAGGTGAGGTTAAAAAAAAAAAATAAAGTAGAGGAAAGCCTTTAGTCACGGAGACTTAAAAGAAGAACTGAAAAACAGTTGGCATAAGAAACATGAGCTGTCCTGAGGATGTGTGAATGAAAATAAAATTATGAAGCTAACTTAGAATACCTTTATAAGTAAGATATGGCAGAAAAGGAAAAGGGTGACAAAATTTGTTATTTCCATGTGATGTCTACAAGGGCTTGGCAAGTTGCCAGCCCCTTTAGGAAAATGTGCTCTCTACAAATGCAAAAGTAAATATTCCTGAAACTGTTTTTTGTTTTTTGTTTTTTGGGTTTTTTTTTTTTTTTTGCTTTTAAGATTACAACCATCTGCATTACTTCTGCAAATCTCTGATTCACATATACATTAATTTACTTACTAAACTTTTACTAGATACCTTCTTCATACCAGACACTTGAGTATGTACTTTGTGATCATGAGCTACAAACTCTGAGTAAAATAAAGCTCAAAATACTAGACTTACCTGCTTTTAAGTTTGTCTGGCTGACTGTCATTTACATTATCTCCTACATGGAGGGTATCTACTCATTTTGTATACATTTTACTCCCCTAACAACCAGTACCTAAGTTATTTCATGGTGTTAATGTGGGTTTATTATTCACTTTGGGGATCTTTAGAGCAGTACAGGGCACTGAATTCTGCACTCAACCAGTATGCAGAGAATATTTCATGTAGGTTGTATCTAAATCTAGAATAAACTTGGGTCCTGAGAAAATCCAAAGCAAAGAGTTTTTAATTGTAGTAGACTTGTTCACACACACACACACACACACACACACACACACACACAGGAGTACCAAATTATTTGACCTTATTTTACTTAATTTTAATTTTTATTTGACCATATTTTAGATGAAACTTTTCTTTTTCTCATGGTATTTCCTCTTGTGTCATCTTTTAAATTACACTAAGAGAAAAGCCACTTTTAAAAAATCAGGGTTGGATAGCCAATAACTAGTTACACTTTGTGTAACATATGTTATTCTGTAATACCTCCTTGATAGTTATTATTTAAATCAGATTGCCTTTATTCAATGTGTTTAAATCTTGTTTCTGACACCTTATCTTGCAATGCCCATAGGTTTAACACTTATTTCCTGAGCTCTACTCTTTCACATTTGTTAAAGCTTGCTGATTGTTCACATCTGGTATTGCTATTTGATTGATCTTAGGGCATTTCACTCTTTAAATCTTAATTTGTTCTTTCCTTTCTTCAGTATTCTCTGTTCTTCTTGACCATGGTCCTAGGGTTCATTTTTCTTTTAATGTTTAATACGCATTCCTTGTAGGTTTCTTAAAATTTTTAATTACGGTTCCGCAGTTTTTACCTTTTTTAACTTTCAAACATGATTAAGTGCTCACAGGAAACTTATATGATTAAGTAAACTCTCAGAAATGCACAAAATTCTTATAAATACTTTTATACATTATATAAAATTCAATATAAGTGCACATGTTTAACATTACATGTAGAAATTCTAGACTTACTTACAAGAAGCCCAAGTAAATGCATGCTCAGAGACACAATTCATATACACTGTCACTATAATCTTGATGCCTGTCAGTACCAATATTTATACAGTAACAGTTGTGATTTTTATAAAGTATAAAGAAACAATTACAAATTCTGCCTTGTGAACAATTGATAAATATAATCCTTGGCTTTTCTCGCAGTGACTTTAATTAGCCTTAATATTCATCCATCTAAGAAAAATAACAGTTGGTAAATTCTATTTACCTGTCATTACCAATATTTATACAGTAACAGTTGTGATTTTCACATAATCACTTATATAACTAGAGTGGTTTGTTTTTGTTTTTACTGAATTTTCAGAATTTTCAGAATTTTCTGTTGAAAACTTCTTGTGGGAGAAAATATTCTTAAGAATTGTTTACAGAGAAATGATGTCTTCATTTTTCTAGTCATCCAAACTTAAAACTGTGTCATCCTTCACTCTCTTTATTCAATTAAGCTCTCCTTCAGTCACTAGGTCCTACCTATTCTTCCTAGAAAATGACCTTAGGCCTCTTATGTCCCTTCAAATTCCCACTGAGGTGGTCATTTAGTCATATCCAGATTCCTAGACAATATGCTCTTCTCTCCTTGGTTGGACATTCAAAATACTCCACAGTCTGACTCAGGTAACCTTTCTAGGTTCATCTCACCTTGGCCTCCAATTTGAAGTGTCTACACCATTTCTCTGGTCCACTTATCATCTTAACATATCACCTATATTTCTATAGCTATGTCCTTTCCTGTCTGGAATCTCTGTCCCACTCCCTTTCTTTTCCAAGGCCTCTTCAAATAGTGATCCAATAACCTGACTCACAGACATCTCATACATTGATGACCTTATACATTGATCTTATTATTTATCTTCATATGTAGAATAAGACATATCTCTTCGACTAACCTACAGAAGTCATATTTATCCCATCTCCATATCTCTAATTTCTAGAAATGTCTTTGATTTAGCAAATATTCTTACCAATTAACACTTCCCTACAAAACACCTAAACAATGATGACATATTTACTATTATGTCATCATGTCTCAGTGAAAATGTTATTAAATTTTCATGACTATTCTTGTTATTATGGCAATATTATTTTCCTCCATGGAACATTGCCATCACCTGGCCCTTTGAATGTAAAGACAATAATAACACAAATTTAATTAAAAAATGTTATGTACTCCCTAACCAAGTGGATTCCCTTTTCATCAATAAGACAAAAGCTCTATTGAATGTGTTATTGCACTGATAAAGTAATTTCAAAATTAGATTACGATGCAAATGAGTTGGCTATGTCGTATTTTTATTCTTGGTAGAAATATGAGAGACTTGGTATGTGATTATGATGGACTTCTGGTTAAAATGGACTACTTCTGACTTTAGAAGTATGCTCTAAAAATGCAAGCTGGCCATTAGTAAGCTTAGTGTTGACTATAGTGCTTTTCTGTGTGAAAGAACACTAATTTGTTTTATGTCATGGATGAAGTAGAAAAATAGAAAGCCTAGAAATTTACATGTTTTACAAATACTGGCAGCAGGGATTCTTATTGATGTTACAAAACATGTTTCATTTCGTATTAGATTTTTAATGAAGAGAGAAGCACACAAATAAGAAAGAAGTCAGTTAAATGGATATAAAGCCAAGAGTAAAGGCAAATGTATTTCTCAAAATTATTTTTGGTTTAAGAAACCAATGGTTTGTTTTATAAGTCATATTATTTTTTCTATTTTCCTTCAAGGCTAAAAATATATCAATATGATGAAAACTAGAGACATAATTTCCACAGACTCTCTACAATGATCCCTTTGTTAAAAAAGGAGAAAAAGAAGAAAAAGGAGGAGGGGAAGGAGAGGGGGAGAGTTATTGTTAAACCAAAGTAATTTCTTTACAAAGTCATATTCAGCAGTCTACCAGGTCAGAGCATCCAAACAGATGTTAGCTTCTCTTCTGTTTTACATTACGTCGGAGGTTTTGTGAACTATTTAAAAATGAAGAAAATTGTAGCTCTTTATTTTAAAGATTTGCCATAATTTAAATCACCAAATATATCAAGTATATGGCACAAGGCAACAACCACAACTACTTTCTTAAGAATGCAAGGCATTTTTTGAATTTGGCATTGTGTTTTTATAGTCATAAGGAATAGTATGCTTACTAAACACAATGAAAGGGTGTGACAAAACTTAAAATAAAACGTGATTTGTCTAAAGCTATATGTGTAGATGAAAATATCTAATGACTTCTACATACCAGCTTAGTACATTTGTTCCTGGAAATTACTTATAAGTTGTTTTAAATTGGATTAAATTGCATAATACACATATGAGAAAAATGTTTCATAAATTACATGGAGTAGGTGTAAATAATGTGCCAGGTTCCAGACTTTAAGATCATAATATCACTTCTCTGAAGACATCTTACCAATTATCCTTTGTATTTTTGAATTACCAAAGTAAGCATAATATAAACATAAATTAGCATGAATTCAACTTTATGAAAAAACTAGAATACACTTTAAAGACCATTTTATCCATCAAGATGATATAATGATGACAAAATCTTCAAAGCTGTATACCATCTGGGTATATTATCAGTTAGAACAAAATTATGTGAGAAAAAGAGAAACACAAAAGTAGACATATAAAAAGATTTAATGGGGGCGCGTGGGTGGCTCAGTTGGTGGCCGTCAGATTTTGGCTCGGGTCATGATCTCCTGGTTCGTGAGTTTGAGCCCCATGTCAGGCTCTGTGCTGACAGCTCACAGCCTGGAGCCTGCTTCGGATTCTGTGTCCCCCTCTCTCTCTGCCCCTCCCTCATTCGTGTTCTGTCTCTCTATCTCTCAAAAATAAATAAACATTAAAAAAATTTAAAGATTTAATGGCAAGTGCCTAAATATTCCTTGATTTGTAAGACTGGCATGAGTCATATAGTGAAGTATGTATTTGAGACTCAGCTCTTTGAGGGCAAGGTCTTGTCTTATGACAAGGCTTTTAAACTTCAGGCTTCATGTAATAAGTAACCAATAGATAATATTTTTGTTGGATTCAGTTAAAAACCCATAGCAGCAACTATTGTAATAGTTTTTGAACTACATGAAACAGAAGTACATGACCCAGTCCTATAAAGAAAAGAGGTAGAGAACTAGTTTCACTCTTTCTGAGACTATCTTAACAAACATGGGATGAACCCGATGAATTATATTGATTCCATTTGTCGTTACCATATGTATACTAACAAAGCTTCTTTGGATTTCCATCTAAACATGTAATATATGGACTTGAGAGAGGAAGAATGGTCTTCTATTTATTTTCATGTCTAGTAAAAGAGCTTCATATATAGTAGGAATTAAATAGATGTCTATTAAACCAGTATTATATCAAATACTCTAAGTACAAATCAAAAAACATTTTTTCATCATGGTTTTAATATTTTTATTAAAGAATTATATATATGTATGCATATCTGTATAACAATATACACACATTTATATATGCATGTATATATGTATATGTGGTAAGTAGATGTAAAAACATGTTTGAGAACTAGTGTCATTCTTCCTATTTTTGGAGCTAAATTTTAGTTTGAAACATAGATTGCAATCAATTACATATGTTATGAGTTTTCCATAAATATTGCCACTATAATTTTTATCTGTTTAAATATAATTTTGAGGGGTGCCTGGGTGGCTCAGTCAGTTAAGTGTCTGACTCTCCATTTTGGCTCAGGTCATGATCTCAGTTATGGGTTTAAGCCCCACGTTGGGCTCTGTGCTGACAGTGTGGAGCCTGCTTGGGATTCTCTCTCTCTTTCACTTTCTCTCTACCCCTCCCCCGCTCACGCTGTCTCTCTCTCTAAATAAATAAATAAATAAATAAAATAAATAAATAAAACGTTGAGAAAGGAAAAAGTGGGAATTCAAGTAAAAAGAAATTTGCTTCAAAGTGCCACAAGAGTCATTTCAATCATGTGTTTTTCTATATTGAGTTTTGGGAAAGGACTTTGAAGAGGAGTCTTTCGAAACTGTTTGATATTTAGCAAACATACAGTAAATGCAGTAGGTTTTTAAGTTTATCTTGACATTTGAAGGTTGGTCTTGAGACTGTTCTATTTGATTCATTTCTTTGTTAGTTATCCAGACAGAGATTAGGGAAATGTTTATCAAAGATACAGTTTTATTTATTTAAAAAGTATGTTTATTTATTTATTTTTTTGCAGGGGGAGGAGCAGAGAGACATGGCAAGATGGAATCCCAAACAGGCTCTTCACTGTCAGTATAGCAGAGCTGGGTGCTGGGCTTGAACCCACAAACCTGTGAGATCATGACCTGAGCCAAAATCAGGAGTCAGATACTTAACCGACTGAGCCACCCAGGCACCCCTACAAACAGTTTTAAATTCATTGAGTTAAGTTTTATTTGGTAGAGGTAGGAGTAAAATTCAACAAATTACTTTCATATATCATCTCACAAAAATCCATGGTTACATGGAGCACAATGAAAACTTGTATAAACAAGGAAATGCTCCTTTAGTCCTAATCTCCCACCCCTTCCTAACTCCAGGTGGCTTTTCAGCCCCAGTATACCACTAAAGGTGTTCACAGCATCAACTCTCTATTGGCTTACGGTTGCCAGGCGTGTTTGTCAGTGTTCTCCAGAGAAACAGGACCAATGGGATGAGGATAAGGAGACTTATTATAGGAATTGGCTTATGCAATTATGGAGGCTTAGAACTTCCATAATATGCAGTCTACAAGCTAGAAAACTAGAAAGGTAGAAAGAAAATTAGAAAATTAGAAAGTAATTCAACCCAGTTCTGAAGGTCCAAGAACCAGGAACACTGATATCCAATGGCAGGAGGAGATGGGTGTCTCATTTCGAGCAGATAGAATAAGGCACCTTTCCTCCATCTTTCTGTTCTCTTCTGGACCTCAGTAAATTGGATGATGCTCACCTGTATCAGTGAAGGAAATCTTTACTCAATTTACTGACTCAAATGATAATCTATTCTAGAGACACCCTCATAAACACACCCAGAAGTAATATTTTACCAGCCATTTGGGCATCTATTAGCCCATTCAAGTTAATACATAAAATTAGCCATCAACTAGGCATATTAGCTTTCTATTTCTGTTGCAGAGTAGGAAGATCCAGCTAGCAATACACAGCGAGGATGGAGATCCACAAAGATCAGTCCCACAGACGTCAGACCATTGCACCTTCTATGGGTTTGGAGTCACAGTTTGGTTTGTGGTTCGACACACACAGTTTGGAACAATGCTTTACTTACAGAAAGAAAAAACACAGCGTAATTAGCATCTGTAGTGTGCATCAGTCTCCCATGGACATTGGGTCCTCCCTGATAGCCAGCACAGGGTGAGAGAGTGCAGATACCCCTCTCATGCTGCAAGCTAATATCACTTTACCTTGAAACAGGAGAGAGCAGATATAGGGGCTGGCCAGGTGCCATAACACACGCACACACACACACACACACACACACACACACACACTGCACAAGGAAGTTCACCATGTAGCTAGAACAAGTGAATGATTTCTCCTAACAAGGAAGAACAATCTGGGGTCAAGCAACACACAGCTCCAATACCCACCTTCCATACAGGGGAATATTCCAGGCCTAGAATGCTGATAGCACAATCCTGAAGAGGGGTAGCAGGTCCTCTGACAGCTGCTTCCCCAACAGTTATCTTAACAAATTCCTGCAAACCTTGTGACTGAAAACAATACAAATTGATTATCTCACAGTTCTCTGGTTCAGAAGTCTGGTCACAGTGTAGCTTAGCTGGGGTTTCTGCTGAAATCAAGGAGTCAGTGGAGCTGAGCTCTTATCTGGAAGTGCTAAGGAATATTCCATTACTAAGTTTATTGAGGTTATTGGAACAACTCAGTTCCTTGTTGTTGTAGGACTGAGGTTCCCAGTTTTTGGACACATGTCCCTTTCATCGTTAATCCCACAATAGCCCTTAGAGTTCTTTTCTTTGAATTTCTGACACCCTTTCTACTCTCACCTGAAGAAAGACGTCTGCTTTTCAGAGGTAATGTGATTGGATTAGACTCACACAGATAATCCAGGATAACAACCCTTTTCTAAGGTCATTTGGTTAGTAGCCTTACTTATATCCCTTATGTAATCTAACAAATTTATAAGAATAACACCAGGGGTTGAAGGTTATCGAGACCACATTCTGCCCTCTACCAGGTCTAATTGGTACTCTTTAGGCCTCCTCTTCGCTGACCTCTGCAGCATCTGACACTGAACTATTCCCTCCCTGAAGCTCTGCTTTCTTAGATTAAAAAGTAATTTTATGTTGTTTCTTCTTAGGGATCTAGGTTTACCTTTTTTTTTTTTTTCACAGTCCTTTACATTCTCCCCTTCCTGTTTTCATTCACCTTTTAAATATTGGGGTTTCCCATCCTCTTTCAGCCTAAGTCTCTTTTTATCTTTCACTTACTATAAAGATTTAATCCATGTTCAAGATTTCAATACCACTTTTACTCATGATCCCCAAATCTATCTCATCCGATTTAACAAGCATTTACTGAGGATCTGTTTTTCCTCTTAGGCTGAATGTTCCAGAAGGGCAAGGATCAGAATAGTATGGTTCACTGGGAATTCCCAGCATCTGTCTTGTGTATAGCATGGGTTATATTTTTTTAAATATTCTTTGATTTATAAATGAATAAATAATCAAGAGAATGAATAAGTAAAGAGATATCAATATACACATAAAATTAAAATAGAATGCAATAAATTATACAGCCAAGGGTGCTAAGGGATCCTGCACAGAAAATCAACATTTAAGTCAATGTGGTGTTTTAAGGAAGATTCCTGGAGGTGATGATGCCTCGACTGAGTTTTGGACACAAATCTAAGACTAGAATTCTTTTCTGATTCTAAGTATATATTCTGGACATCAAATGAAAAATCTAACTCATTATATTTTGTAGCATTGTTGCTTTCCCTTGTATTCTATTAGAGAAAGATATCTCATCAGTCCAGTCCCACAGGCCAGACCTGGAGATTCAACTCATCCCCTCCCTTAGCCTCACCCCTGTTCTAACCAAGAAGTAGGTTCTGTAGATTCTTTTCAACCTCTTTGAATCCTTCCCTCGAGTATGCATTCCCCTTGATTATTATAACCAGTTGATATCTAGATCACTAATGTTACCCTCCTCTCATTCATTCTCAATTCTGTTGCTTATGTGATCTTTCTAAAATGTAAATATTACCAGAACACCCTGCTTGTAAACCTTTAGGTTCTCCTTTATCCTACACGATCAAGTCCGAGTGTCGCATGGGGCCCTTCATAACCTGGTGCCAGCCTGACTTTCCATCGTCTTGCTGTCCATTGTGCTCTACAGTCCATGTCTGCCAAAATGCCTTCTTAGACTCAAATATACCCACAATTCACGTCTGGCAGTGATACATGCTGGTCCCTCTGCTTTAAACATTCAAACCAGGGGCATCTGGGTGGCTCAGTCAGTTAAGTGTCTGACTTTGGCTCAGGTCATGATCTCTCGGTTCGTGAGCTCAAGCCCCGCATCGGGCTCTGTGCTGACAGCTTGGAACCTGGAGCCTGCTTCAGATTCTGTGTCTCCCCCTCTCTCTGCCCCTGCCCCACTCACGCTCTCTCTGTCTTTCTCAAAAATAAACATTAAAAAATATATATTCAAACCCCCCTCCTAGAGCTATTGTTGTCTGGGCACTCACACTCGTCCTTCACATCTCCTAAACTTTACCTTCCCTTGGGTACTCCTCAGCCCCCTCAGTTATTCTAGGTGACTACATCTCCCTTTTGTGTCCACAGGGTACCTTGTGCCATTGTACCTACATTTTTGGAAACTTGTAAAGTACTTATCTGTCTCCACCTGAGTAGTCAATGAGCTCTTGGAGGGCAGGAGCTATTTTTTATTTATCATTGTATCCCCATATATTTCCCTAATAATATTGTCAAATATGCTATTATGTCACTATTTGCACTATTCTAAGCACTTTACAAATATGAGCTCATTTAGTTCTCAAACTAAACTGGGTACCATTACTATCCCATTTTTCAGAGGAGGAAATACTTACAGAATGGTTAAATAAACTTACTCAAAGTTGCTTACCAGTTGGTAAGTGACAGTGCCAGTCTGGCCCTAACACTGGCCCTAAGCACTCTGGTTCTTCTGTTTCTTCTCTTAATCTCTGGACTCCGTGGCCTCGCCTGGAAAATTTGTAATTTGCGAGTTTGCTCGACTAGAGTATGAGCACTTTGTAAACAGTGACAGGTTCTTTGTATCTTCTGCCTCTTTCTCTCCTCCCACTGCATGTGCATACAAACTCACAGTAACCTAACTTGCAAACTAGGAGCAACCTAACGTGTTAAACGAACATAAGCATGTTCACAAAAATTGGATTTGTTTTTCTTTCATTAGTCTCCCATAGTTAAGTTTTTAACAAATCAATCTAACATTTATTTTACTTTTGCAATCTCCCTCAAAATACTTTCTAACATTTTGTTTTTTCATATTTTTGCTGATTTTTCCTGGTACTTGTTTCACTTTTCCACCAATTCATAAAGAAACAACAACAACAACAAAAACCTACAAAAATGTTCAAAACAAGTTTCCTACCCTTTTACCTATTGTTTTACCAGTGATTCCAAACCCTGCTGCATGTTTATTGTTTACTGTGAAGAGAAGGAGGGCCAGCTTGAGTCACCTGCTCAGACCAACACAATGTGTCAGTAGAGGTGTTTTTCCAAGATTCAGGGTAGGAAAAGGGTCCCACTGTGTAAATATTCATTATATCGCTTTGAGGAGGAAACTAGTGGAAAATATTTATAGCTTTTCTTTCCCATGGGGGGTGTGAGAATCCTAGTATGAAGGGGACCTTCCTGTAGCCAGAGGCCGTGACTCGGTGTTTGGACCCACTCTGCAACATTAGCTTCCAGTTAATGGGAACTGTCAGCTACAGTGCACCAGGCTGTCACTTTTATAGTGTACGTGTTAAAGCCAAAATGATGAAATGCAATTTCTCCTTGATATGCCACCATTCCCATCGCTAAAACTATCAGAAATTATGGAGGGATTCAACATCCAAGGTAACAGTTTCAAAGGAAACAGAAAATGACCATAGTCTCATTACTGCGGCAGGTGATTCTATTATCATATCTCCGTATTCTGTTTAGAAGTATCATGGGAGTACATCGATGTTTAAATATTTGGTTGTACAACACAGATGATGGCTTTTTAGGTAAAGGAAGGAAGGTAGAAAAGGTAAAAGGCAAAGTAATAAAATGTTAACAGGTCAATGGTTAGCAAAGTAAACGTCCATTGTTGAGGTTTTAAAAATACATCTTGGCTTTTGTCTGGAAAATGTGAAACATTTCAGTGACCATTCCCAGGAGGGTTTTCTCATAGGTGTTGTGTTTTAAACAGATTCAGTACAAGCTTCTGGCAGTGTTGACCTTGTATAATATGAGAACATATGCAATGGTGGTGTGCATATGGTGTGCATATTTTTTTAAGTGTGCTTCAGTTTGGAAATATTTCATTATTTCATTTGTTTTTCATATTTTAAGTAGGTAGGGTAACCTATTAATAAATTACCCACTAGGAATAATGAATATAGCTTGTTCTCTGAATTACACATTTGTTAGATTTTGGATTGCTACAAGATTATCTACTTAGTTGAGTTAGTTGAGGAACCATCAGATTTTTATATGGTGTTTAAATGAGAAGGACTGTAGATTCAATAGTTTCTATTATTGCCATTTTCTTCCTTAAGTCTACTTCAGATATTTGTTGAGAATAATATTGGGGAACGCTTTAGAAATTAAGCTTATTAAGTAGTGCATACCAATGTTTCTTATAGATGTTTTTCCTTTTGTAATCTCTACATTTTCTATTGTTGTTTTTTTTTTTTTTTTTTTTTTTTGCTGAAGCAGGGCAGAAAAATTATAAATGTTAATTTATTCATTCTGAACCTATTTGGATTTTATTGATTGTGGAAACTGATGCACAGGAAATCTTAGAGCTTCACAGTGCCTTATGAGAATAAGAAATCAAATGTAATGAAAATTTCAGATTTCTTTCCAGCCAGTTAATACAAAATTAAGGTAAATGTCACATTAACCATGTGGTATGATAGAATCAAACTAAATCAAGAAAATGACAGATCCTAAAAGCATATATTTAGATTTTATGACCATTTTTTTTCCAGTTGGTTTTCTAATGTTAAATTTAAAATAGCTAACCTCTTGACTCACCTTTGTTCTTGGGGAGTCCGCTAGTTCTTTGTTTTGTTCATTGCAGATAGTCTTTTCGTTGTTTTGTGAGGTGGGGTAGGGTAGTGTATTGGGTGGGTTGGTTGGTTGGTTGGTTGGGGGCCATATAACGTGGATTGAGATAGCTTTGTTTTATGTGTAGGATATTAGGTGGGCTGCCTGATTGGTTGGTTTGAGGGCATTTGCTGTGTATTGGGATAGCTTCAGAGCGAGAGATCACTTTTGGTGGAACAAGGGAGACCTTTGTTCCAGTTTTGTATAATTTTCAGGCAAGACTTAAAATCTTCCTGTGACACTAGTGAGCTGAAGATATTGTAGCTCGAAATGATTATAAACCCTTATGATTTGTAAAGTAAGGTATAAAAGCACAGAGTAAGATAACTGAGAAGATTTCAATGGTTTAAATAACTGTTGTGTTTCTCACGGAAGTGAATGGCTGCTTGAGGACTTCAAAGACATTGTTTTCTCCAGGCACTCTTATTAGATGGCTGAGAGTTGTGAAATAGCCAAAATCAAGACACGATTTATAATTCACATTGTACAAAGCTTAAGGTCAAGCAACCATTTGTCTGGGTGTGTGCTTGCTGAATGTGCACTCTTCCTCCCTATGCTACCTCTCCAGACTCATTACATACCAGTTTGGGGAGCCAAAGGCTCATCAGCTACTCTGGGTGGCTACTGTGTAGAGAGCCAGCAGCACCTAGAACATAAGAAAGTTCATATGGCTGTTTCCTTTTCTGATAGACAACTGAGAAAAGCTGTTAAAGTGTTTAGTTATGTAGTTATTTCAGTCGTGAGCGTTTTCAGTACAGAAAGAATGCCAACATTATGAATTTATCTTACCATGCTGTCAACCAAGAAATTAAGCAATGAACATATTTACATGTTCTGAGAAACAGTTATTTTCATGGAGTTGACACCTAAACTTTTTTCTCCAAATCTCCTCCTTTGTCCCTGATTACACATCAGGATGGAGATATTTAGTTATCTTATTAGTTATCTTTACTTATCTTATCTTTCTTTTGGGAGATGTCTGGCCATGAGTAAAGTTGCCCTCTATGAAAAAATAAATGGACTGATCTTCATAATTGTGGCACTTGTTGTATAAAAGCCTTCAATATTTGTATTTGGTAGAATCATAGTCTTGATTTTATGAAAACCTTACAGTAACCAACTGAGTTAATCAGGCATCACACAACATTTATATGTCATAAATAGTCATCCATCAGAAATCATAGTGATTCGTGAATTTGTGGTACTCCAGATGTTAGCCCTATTATGTGTGTCCTATGGGGCAGTCTACTAAAACACCTAGCATAGCAGATGCCCTGGATAATCGATTAGTAGTAACAATGAATTATAAGTACTGCTGTCACAAAATGATGGTGGTATGGTTTCATTAAAATCCATGTGATATTTATTAAATAAAACAAGTAGAGGGGCGCCTGGGTGGCGCAGTCGGTTAAGCGTCCGACTTCAGCCAGGTCACGATCTCGCGGTCTGTGAGTTCGAGCCCCACGTCAGGCTCTGGGCTGATGGCTCAGAGCCTGGAGCCTGTTTCCGATTCTGTGTCTCCCTCTCTCTCTGTCCCTCCCCCATTCATGCTCTGTCTCTCTCTGTCCCAAAAATAAATAAATAAACATTGAAAAAAAAAAAAATTAAAAAAAAAAAAAAAAAAAAAAAAAACAAGTAGAGAGATTCTGTTGATATAGGTGATGTTTTAATAGCCAAAGCAATTGTTTGGGCCCTGAACTGTAAAGTGTGAAAAATTGTCATGTTCATTCAGATTGGTGTGTGGCCCAGGGTAAACTATATTTTGATAATATTATCTACTTACACACACACACACACACACACACACACACACACACACACACGTTAGTCAAGGCATAACTATATTGGTTACATATGTGTAGTACAATTGATCTGTATATCAAGCAACTTACTTCTTTTTTTAATGTTTATTTATTATTGAGAGAGACAGAGACAGAGACAGAACATGAGCTGGGGAGGGGGAGAGAGAGAGGGAGACACAGAATCCAAAGCAGGCTCCAGGCTCTGAACTGTCAGCACAGAGCCTGATGTGGGGCTTGAACCCACAAACTGTGAGAACATGACCTGAGCTGAAGTTGGATGCTCAACCAACTGAGCCACCCAGGTGCCCCAGCAACTCACTTCTTCTTAAAAGATGTGTTTAGGATTGCACAAACAATCCCAGCTCTGTCTTTTTTTCTTTTTCTTTCTTCTTTTTTTCTTTTTTGGGAAAGAGAGAGAGAGAGAAAGCGTGTGCATGAGTAAGCAGGGGTGGGGGTGAGGGTTAGAGGGAGAGGGAGAGGGAGAATCTTAAGCAGACTCCATGCTCAGCACAGAGCCCACCGTGGGACTCGATCTCACAACTGTGAGAACATGGCCTGAGCCAAAACCAAGAGTCAGATGCTTAACTGACTGAGCCATCCAGGTGCCCTTCAGCTCTGTCTCTTGATATCTATGTTGTGTGTCTATCTACAAGAGTGTCTAAAAATTTTGTAGTTGAATTTGGCAGGTAGAAATCAATTCCTCCTTCACCTAAATTCTGGTTTTGCTACTTGGGGACTCCTCTGAGGGACTGAGAGTGGAAAATGGCTGTAAAGATACATGAAATTGAGCAATTGAAACAGAAGAACATGATATTATAAGAAGAACATTGGTCTTATTACTTAAAGGCTTGGGTTCAAGTCAATGCTTACTAGCTCTGGTATCTCTGACAAGTTACTGAAGCACAACTCATTTTGGTTTCTTCATTTCAAAAAGAGAGAATAATCCATAGAGGGATTACAAAGTGTCCAATTTATGTTCATATAAATTTACTAGCCTTATAATTCTTGGGATCAACCTTTGCCCAAACTGCCCATATTTATATTCTCTCTCCCTTTCTCTCTCCACCTTCATCTATGTATTACACACACACACACAGAATATGCTTGTTTAATATTGAAAGTCAAGTTAAAAAATAGGCAATTCCCTGAGAGCATGGTTTCCAGTTATGCCAGGACACTGTCTTAAATCCCAGACCCCTTTAATTAGGATGTACCATCTTTGGAATATAACTCACTATCCCTGGGCTGAAGATAACTTCTTCAGTGGTAAATACCACACCACTCTGATTAAGTCAGCATTTCCCTTCTCTTAATAGTTTTAGCTTTTACACCTGTCCTCAAAAATAGCCACTTCCAAAGAGATACTACCAAAGACAATCAGTTTATAACACTAATCCTCTGAGGTATCTACCTTCATGAAAGAGCCATTCCCCCTATGATTTATGTTATTTTTTAAGTGATTGATAGTTTGGCAGTATAAAAGAGCCCTACCTAAGTAGCAATGTTTCAGCCACACACAACACTCATATATATCATACATATATATAATGTATCATACATATATACGTATGATATGTATCATACATATCATACATATATAATATATATATTAATTCATTCTTAGCTGAGAAACTCTCCTACTGTGTTGGAAATCTTTCTACACTAATAAAATAACAAACACACAAGCACATACACACAAGCACACACTCTTCTTCCCCGAAATAGGCAACCCATTGTTTTGTAAACAAAGTGACAATAGGTGCTATGAGGACAAGCTGACTTCACAACCCACTTGTTGCTTTATGTGGCTCTGCCACTTGTTCTGACATCATCTCTTAAATCCTGAAAATAAATCTGATGTCAACACTGCATCCATTGTAGATCCTCTCCAGTAACTGCAGAGTGCAGGGAAACAAATCATGCACCGGGGCCTTTTGCTGCGCTATTTGGAAGAGACCAGAAAAGGAACATCCAGACTCATAATTTTAAGCATAGTCTCTCTTCCCCAGCTTTTTCGCAAAAAGACTGCAGAATGTGTTCCTGTAGTTCTCATGTTTTGAAAATGTTTATTGAGGAATTTTACATTCCAGTTTTTTCTTCCAGGAATGCTGAATCACAATTGTGTTAATAGGGCCAAAGCAAGCTGACAGCCTCCATAGAACCTGTTATCAAGACACTCTTGAAAATAAGTTCTATTTCTAAACTGTCAAGAAACTTTTTTTTAATTTCTTTACCATGAAGTTCTCTCCAATTGAATTGCCCTATTCAACATAGTGCATACTTAATAACAACCACTTTCTCTTCAAGAGAGACTACAAGGGAAGTGCCTGTTTATTTAGCAGATCACTTACTGCTTTGTTGCCTGGCATAGGGTTCCTTTGTACATGAACGGCACATAAGCAGCACCCCAATCCTGAATGATTTGTGCAGTGTTTTTGAAAAACTAGTAGCCATAGAGTAGATTTCTACTTTGAGTTTCTTGCTTTTAGCCTGTTAGAATATGCTTTAAGCTTCTATTGCTTCCTGAAAGTGAAGCTGCAAGAAATATTAAGAAGATGGCGTGAATTTTAGAATGTTTCTATGATGCTATTCTATTTTAGGTAAAAACTAGCCACTATTGGTGGCTGTTTTCTCTACAAGTGACATGGACAAAGTAAACAGAATTCTTCAGTTGCAAACTCTGTGATACCAGGGACCACTTTACCATTGCACTTCCTCATTCTGCTCTATAGTGATGGTATTAGCAATGTGGAGTGAGCACTGAATAAATGTTTGCATATTTCCGTACTTATAAGAGAACTTCTGTAAGAAAAATGGAATCTAGTCTTTAAGAAATAAAAATGTTGGCCAAGGGTGTAGTATGTTCTCAGGCAATTGCCTGATTATGTGCTTAGTTTGATAGCTTTGAAGACTAATTTCGAGTAAGAAAATTGTGTTTTCCTGAAGTGCTAATTCCCTTTTCTTCTATTTTCATCAACTCTCACCTACTTTTTTGTGTCACTGGTCCTTCCTGTTTATTGATACATTGAAAAATGTGATGAAATAAGGAATTATTGATTTAATATTTTCATTTGTATAGGCTATTCACATTTGAACAAATAAGAAATATAGAAATGTATAACACAAAGTATGTCTTAATAATCATGGCATTTCCAGTAGTGGACCATTCCAAAGTGGCTTATCTTGAAAGAAAGAAGGGCTTCTTGGTCCTGCTGGGAAGCCCTTCCTTCTTTGGTTTAGATTCTACTAAATAGAACCTACTGTTCCTACTGAATATAACTAAGATTGTCTCCTTGTTTGATTTCTGAACAGAAAAGCTTAGACAATTAATTGCTGCTTTCTGCTTTCTGGACTGAATCCCATGGTGCCAGTGATTCTTGTTGGAATTGGCTCAGCATTTTTGACCTTGTGCCTTGGTCCACTGGTCTAATTTCAGCTGCTCCTAGAACATTCTCTACTTGGTCAGTTCTTATACTTTATTCCAGGAATGAGTGTTCTCCCAGCTCCACTGGTCTCTTCAGTTAGCATCTTGTATTATAGCCAAGCATGCCTCTTTCTCGGGCTTGTTTGGATTTTGATAGTCTACTTTGGTCTGTCAAAAAAAATCAATTATTTTTATTGAAAAATAATTACCTAGATTAGAATCAAATAATAACCTTGACTATATGACAACCTGGCATGCTACGGGAACATTTTTAATAATTATTCTAAAAGTTATTCTTTTCTAATATTTGTTTCATCAAACTACCATGGAGAGAAGTGGGAGTCAATCTGTCCTAAGTCTGCCAGAGGAGAAAGGAGGAAGAAGAGAAAGAAAAATAGTTGAGACCACCTAAAGCCTCATCAAGGTGGGAGTAAGCAGCTGAAATTCCAAAGAAACTTCCCCAGTGCACCTAAATGTGAAAATCTTCAACATGGGGCACTTTATCATTCTCCCTCAACCCCTTCAAAAAAGTATCTGCAGGTAGCAGTAAAGGAATAGGGGAGGTGTCAATGATATCATAAGTTCCTATCAATTCTAAATAGCTGTGATTCTATATCAAATAAGGTAAAACAAAAGTGGAAAATGAATGTAGTACTCAGGTGTGTCTCACTTAACAAAGCTGTATATGAAAAGCATTTTGATAAAATTGTCCAAATGTATTGGTCCAATTACCTCTTAATTTTATGAATCTCTCTCTCTCTCTCTGTCTTTCTCTCTTGCTGTAACCAAGATGCATTTTGTAGACTTCCTCCTCTCCTCCAAGCTGTTTCTATTTCTTCCACTCCCCCTACTCTTCCCTGAATCAGACAGGATCCTCCTGCTTCTTTAGGAAGCATCTGCATAGATGCTACTGATTTGCTTTGATCAAGTTCATCTCTACACATTGTACTTCTCCTCATGGTTTGCCCACTTAAAAAAATATATGGCATTAATCATACAGATGACACAGACAGGAAATAGCTCAGGGCTAAGTATAATCAGAACCAGCAGGGAAAATACAGAGAATCTCTTACTGTTACTATTAGTAAACTTTTTTTGAGTGTGAGCACTGCAACTTTGAGCAGAGGATAATATGTATTGAGTGGTTTCTATATGCCAGGAACTATTGTAAACATTTGAATGTACTATTTCATTTGAAACTCATTATGATCCTAGGAGGCAGAAACTATCATCATCCTCTATTTATAGATGGGGAAACTGAAGCCCAGGTTGTGAAAACAATTTACCCTGGGTCACACAGCGTATAAGTGCCAGAATCAGGATTTGAATGCAGGAAGCTGGGTACGGAAGTTGTTTTCCTCACTGCTTCATTATTTAGTACCTACTCTGGGCCAAGGATTGGGTTAGAAGCTTTTTATATTGATCACATTTTATATTGATCACATTTAAGCCTCACAAACCCCTGGAAGTGGGTATCATTGGGTTCTGAGGATTCATGGGGTTTGCCAGTAACTGAAAGTTCTGGGGCGGAAATCCAGATGTGATCATACTACCACAACACAAACCTGATCCCAAATGTCAGTAACATGCATTGTTAGGGGTCATTTTTAACACATGGGGTCATCAGAACACTTTTTCACAAAATGAGCATTGAGCATATGTTATCAGCTGTGTTGTATAGCTTTGGATTTTTTTAGCTTGGGATATTTTTCATAGAATTGGTGTCTAGTTCATTGTGGGGAAATTTTCTAGTATATCAAGGTTATATATAGTTAATGGATTCAATATGCATATAGGCATATTAGGCAGTAGACAGTTAATAGGTATCCTAAATTGATGTTATTAAGGGGTGTTGGAGAGATTGCCAGTATTTAGTAGTCATCACAGCCAAATCTTATGACCTAAACTTGATCCAGAGTTGCTCTGGAAACAGAGGCATTTGATTTGCTTTTCCTAGTAAATTCCTTTGCTTCAGCTAAATGCATCTGAAGCATTTAGTACTGTCTGCCTGAACTGCCCATAACATTTTAACCATGGAAACAATTATCTGGCCACTGGATGCCACTGTTGCTCAACCAGAAGTCACAAAATGGGACTTCCTATGGCAATATAATATTAGCCAGTTAAAGAGCATTATTGCTATTATCGACTGGATTTATGCCTTCAGATATAACTCTTGATGACTACAATCCCTCTGCAGGAGTTGCACTTGCTGAGGGCAGGTAAAGTTGAAAAAACAATATGTAAATAAATGGTTAGCAATAAATTTTTGGTATATTTAATTTTAACTATTCTGCTATAAAAATACTTTTTTTTTTTCTCCCTGCTTAGTGTACTGTAGCTGACAGTCTCCATTATTTATCAGCTAATGTTGCAGAGTAAGACCAAACAAGGTGTCATGGCCCTAAGCTATTAGAGGGGCCTCTTCATCCTAACAGAGACCCTGGGGTGAAAATAGTTTGCATGAACAGTCACTGGAATATTATTCAGACTCACTAAGCACTGCACTGCAGATTGGGGGAGTTACACAGCTTCTCCATTTATACTAGGCGCAAATAATTTAAAAAAAATAACTGTATTGTGGACCTTTAAAAAGCAATGTAAAAATTGTGTGTGTTTGAAAAGATCAGACAAGGTTTGGGAGTAAAAAGCTGAAGTAATAAATAAACATGAGGTCAGTTTAGGAACAACCATAATTGCTTCCTATGACAAGATTTGCATAGCAAACACTTCTGATTAATGTACAGTGAAGGCCACGGGAGTGGGAACCAACTTCACTATCTTTTCAGGATCTGTGCCTTCCAATCTTGAAGGTGCAGTTTTAGCCAGCACAATTAGTCATTGTTTACTGAAAGGCAGATAAAGCCACAGTTCCTATTTAAATATTTGAAATAATTATATTTATCTTGCCAGCTATGTTGATTTTATTTATGTGCGTTAAGAAATAAAAGTGCCAATTTTACATTATTGGTAAATTTCCATTCACTTCAAATATATTTAGAAAACAGGCAGGGAGTTTCACCAGGATGACCTTTTTCAAGTCACAATTTTGAATATATAATACAATTGCATATATGCATAAAGTATTTCAATTACCTAACACGTTTATTTATTATTATTATTTGAAAGTATAATGTTTTTATGGTCTGTCTCTTGCTTGCTTTTATACTTAACACAGCCCTCATTGCTATTTGCTAGCCTCACTTAGGATAGTGCAATGCAGTGCTCAATACAGTAAAGGCTCATTGTTATTTTCTGCCTTCCTTCCTCATTTAAAAATAAAGTATAATTTTTTTCTTTCAAAAACATAACACCTTGAGGGGGAAAATATGGGAGAGGGTAAAGGAAGGAGGTTCTACTTCTAGAAATATTTTGAATTTTTAAGTGTCAGGGTCATACTAAACTGGAAAAAGGCAATAGAACACCAGTTATTTCAGATAGAAGAAAGTAGAAAGTAATGTTTTTCATACTATAGCAAACACTGGGGTGAAACTACAGATATATGCATGTACATATTTATAAATATACATGTCAGTGGCTAACATAAATCCATTTTACAGCAAATAGTGGAAGGTGAGGTTATGCTTAAACGTAATCGCATTAAGACAAAATGAAAATTAGTTTTGGGTTTAGTGGTAAATACTATCATTGGTTTATGCTCTTTAAGTAGTATCCTGTTAGAGTTATGATTCAAAGAATACAATGACCATATTCAGAACGCTCTTCTGAAAAAGAAATACTAGAGAGACGGAAAACATCTACAATGATAATTATTTTTCAGTGTGATACATAACCTCTTTGCCAGTGTGTTGGGGAGTTCCCGAATGGAGTGATAAGTAGATGCAGTACGACAAGTAGTGATTCCATTTGTCTAAAAGTGTTCATTTAACAAAGTCACATTAAGCTGTATGAAGCAGACCTCTCTTACCCTCTCACTCTATCTAATAGACAACAATAAATTATCACAATTGTTTTATTTTCTTCCAGTATTTGATTAGACAAAGAACATTTTTCTTTCTCTATCAGTGTTTACCTGAAATGACTACACAGAAAGAATGTGGAGTCAGTATGCATGTATTAGCTAAGATAAATATTAATATCTTACATCATAATAGCTGTTAATATAATTTCCTTGAAAATATACATAAAATACACAAGTTGTCAAGGGAAATACTTTATACAGGGCAAGCAAATATTACAAAGTAGTATCTAGTAGAATGTTTCTTCATTAAACAATTCACACTGAGTAATTCCAATTGTTTATAAATTAGTTATTCAGTTAGTGTCGTAATGGAAAAGCAGAAATGAACAGTATGTAAGATGGCATCATAGACAATTCATGACAATTTTAAATAGACTGTATATTTGGGAAAGCCTGTGTTTTTTTAAAAATTGTGAGTAAATCTTCCCAATTATAATTAGGTAAAAGTTTCACTGAACAAAACTACTCTAACTTTATATAACTTTAGGTTTTTTCCTTATTAAAATTATTTTTGTAAATGTAGATGTTCTTACTTCAGATTCAAAATATTGTCCAGCCTGACCTCTTTCCCTATCTTAATAAAATTAAATTGGATGTTGCTATTTTTTGCACCAAGTTCAATATTATCAGCTGTTGGGATATTTGTATCTTTCTTAAGCCATATTGCTTTGATTTGGTAGCACATTCCTAATATGTTGGTTGTATCAGCAATTTAAATACTCAAAAGTGGACATGAATCAAACTGTATTCAAGGTTGGATTTCTTAAATGATAATCTGAGACCTCATAGGTAAAGATATAGCAACAGTGTTTGTTTTTCTAGAGTCTTTACAGATCCTTATGGCAAGTCAAAAGGAAAAACATTTATAGATCAATCAGTATAAAGTAATAGCCATCATTCTGTAGAATATACATAAAATCACCATATATTCTTTTATTAATGCTTTCTTGTCATCAAACATGAAAAGTTTAACTTTTACCATTTTTTTAAATGGTTATTTATTTTTGAGACAGAGAGGGAGGGAGAGAGCGTGAGCTTGTGCACGTGTGGGGGGAGGGGCAGAGAGGAGGGGGAGACACAGAATCTGAAGCAGGTTCCAGGCTCTGGGCTATCAGCACAAAGCCCAGCGCAGAGCTCAAACCCACTAATCATGAGCTCATGACCTGAGCTGAAGTCAGAAGCTTAACCAACTGAGCCACCCAGATACCCCTGCCATTTCTTTATTATAATTCTTTTGCTACTACTTTGTGAGACTCAATAATTCAGACAGCTTCTCTGCTGGGGAATTGTAGTATTACATGTTTTGGAACATGGGATATTCTCTGAGATGCATAACCTGGGAAATTAGAAAATTGTGATTTATCAGGGACCAAGACCAAGAAGAGAACCTGGCAGATGTCTTGGGCCTCATGACAAATTTTGCAGTGGTGAGGAGAGGCTTGGTGATTGATGGTAGGCACCAAGAGAATTGGAAAACTATTCTAAAGGACTTATACTGAGAGGTAATTGATCAGGCAAGGAGGTACCAGCCTATTAAAGTTTTGAAATAACACTCAACAAATTTAGGGCCCTTACTGAACTATTAGAACCCTTTTGCTAAAGCTTTGAAGATTCATCCATCTCTATAGAAACTTGAGGGGAAAAAAAAATCATGGTTTCCAACTGATTATGTTAGTTGACTATTTGGCAGGGATTCAAGAAAAATTCTAAGAACTCTTGGCAACCTTAGTCAGAATAACAGCCATTTTCGTGTATGTGGCAAATATAACTTCAGATTCTTTTGAGAAATCTATGTATTAACCATAAAATGATCAAGTTCGTTGCCAAGAGTACAAAAAAAAAAGGAAGTACGACATAAGAGACTACCTGAAAAGGAAACTAACAGACTTTATTTTGGTTCAGATTTCAGGCCAGGTACCACCATAGCCTCAATAAGTAACTTTGCTAATAATTAAATTATTTATAAATATATAAACATGCAAAAATTGAAATGCCCCTTTTCTTCTTAGTTTTAAGTTGACAACTGTTTACTGAAGGTTTACTTTGTCTATAAGCTTAGAAAGCAGTAGGAAAAGCTATATGGGACATGAGAACTTAGTTTAAGAAAATATATAATGCAGATACACAGCAGTAAAAGGTTTTACTAGGAAAATCATTTTTGCATAACTTGGTTGGAAAAGACTGGTCTGTCCACAGAGTAAATTGTTTTGCAGTTTCAACCACAAACCAAAAAAAAAATGTCTCAAAGAACTTGGACAGACACTGATGAATGAACATAAAAGCAGCACAGATTTAATTTATTTATGTTCACTCCTTCCTCCTTAGCACTTAAAAAATTAAGGCTCAATCATGCACATAGACAGAAAATAACACTTACTAACCAAAATAATCTTAGGGAGGTCCTCTTTGGATATTAAATTAACTAAGGCCACAAAAACATTTCTTTTGTTAATGTATATTCATGCATGTAAAAAATTATTGAACTTTCAGATTTTTTTTCAGCTTTGACACATTGAACATCACCAAAAATATCAGAGAATTTCAGAACTCTGAAGGTTAAGAACAGAAGATGTTATTTTAAGTGCTGGTTAATAAACAAAAACCAAACTGCCAATACTGTATCTGTCATCTGCTTGATCATCATAATACTGAATCTGATTGGTATTTATCAAAATTTCTTTTTGGCTGATGGAACAGTAAAGATCCAGTGTTTTGAGCATTTCACAGTACCATAATAGTGAGCTTATTTGAATATTTTCCTACATCATTTTAAGATGTGGCTGTGTTCATGCTCCAGATGAAGAGTGTATGTGTGGGTGAGTAGGGAAAAGGAGGAAGGAATATTAAAAACAATGGAAGTCTGTGAAAATTATGACTTGTACTTAGTAAGTGATCAGTAAATCATAGATTCATGAAGTCTTATATTTGGGACTTAACAATCCCTTCCTTTAATTTTTTTTTTTTTAATGTTTATTTATTTTTGAGACAGAGAGAGACAGAACATGAACGGGAGAGGGTCAGAGAGAGAGGGAGACACAGAATCTGAAGCAGGCTCCAGGCTGTGAGCTGTCAGCACAGAGCCTGACGCGGGGCTCGAACTCATGGACCGTGAGATCATGACCTAAGCCGAAGTCGGACGCCCAACCGACTGAGCCACCCAGGCGCCCCAACAATCCCTTCCTTTAAAGATGAGGCAAAGGGCTCAGGTCTATGAAGTGAGTTGCTTGTAATCACAAGATAACTTAGAAAGATCAGGAGGAAGATGACAATAGGTGGGAGGAAGTGGGTATTAAAATCCTGTATCTATTTTTGAATGTTCAGGAGAATAAAATTGACTTATGATGAAGTCTTGTTTTCTTTTCTTGGTTGATATTTGTCCCAAATTTGTATTTATGGCCAAGAGCAAAATGTCTAAAGAAAGCAGCATGCTTAATTCATACTTTTAGGGAAGTCTTAGAAACAAGCTGAAGAGTGGGTTGAGTTATACGACCCTGGGACAAACTTACATATTGAATTTAACATTGAACTCTGAGATCAACGTATTCCCACCAGCAGCATTCTGTCACTCATGACATCAAGTCTCTCCTCGAATTCTATTACTAATGGAAAACATGAAAGAAAATGGGGTATGAGGAGGTAGCAAAGACCAATGGAGTCTCTATGTTGGGGTTATGACCTCAGCCAAGGGAAATCATGAGAAACTATGAAAGAAAACTAAAGAATATGGGCCATAGCAAGATATTCAAGAGGCATAATGGCCTATATCATCTCATTGAAGTTGGAATCCTTTTACTGTTTCATTGCTTACTGGTTTCAGGTAACAAAAATGAAACTGAATTAACTTAAGAAAAAGAGGGATTCAAATAACAGGAAAAGTCTGAATATTCTTCAGACCTATCTGAGCTTATGTGCTCCTTTCAAATGGCAGCTTCATTCTTTCTCACTGTAGCCTGGTCACTCCTACATAGAAGGAAACATGGGCCATGTTTGGATTTTTTTTTTTTTTTTTTTTTTTTTTGTCTCAAAAGCTATCAGTGAATGACTAATATGAACTCTTTCTTTCCCATGCACAAAAATCCCAGGGAAGAGACTCAATGGGAATGACCATCTGTCAACCAGTTAACAATGACCAAGGCATTTTGATTGGTCTAACTTAGTATTTTGAGTGGTCTGCCTTGGAACAAAGGAGTAGGGGGTGTTGTTCCATGGAGGTAGATCCAAGTTAAAAATGTAGAACTGAGAGAAGGGGAGTTCCTAGGAAAGGAATACTGAGCAGATAAATCCAGATACAAACCTGTGGTTTTCCAAGTAATATGCTGGGTTACTCAGATTTGGTTTTTTCCCAGGTTGAAAATAATAGCAACATATTTTATTTAATTCAACCGATAAGGAATTATTATAAAGGTACATGGAAAATTGAAGAAATACAAAGATCCATTTCAGAAATCCTCTAGCAATCACAGAGGATATAGCATGTCCTTTCCATATCAGGTAGCAAATGTCCCCTATCTGCTGTTTTCTTATGATGACTCAGTTGAGATGAAAAGAAATGAGAGCATGGCTTTTACTTTCTCACTGTTCCAGTTGTTCCACACAGGGTACCATCTTCTTGTTTAAGAGTCTAGGGTCTCATATTCAAATTATTAAAGCTAGGCTCTGTTTGAGTAGACCAGTAACCATCAAAAGCAAAATAAGATGCTTTTGTTGGGTAGAACTTTCATGCCAATTCATTTTATAGGTTGCTGGTCAGATATACAACTTTGGCTAGGTAGCAGTCATTGTTTCAATCAAAACCAAACGATGGGGTCAAAGCAGAAGAAATTGAAAATTAGAGGCAAATCATGGGTATGTAAGGCAATTTAATTGGTGGATATCTTGTACAGACTGTCAAGCATCCAACAAAATTTAGACTGTTTTTTTAACCAGTGAATATTAATTGAAATCCCTCTTTTGCTAAGAGTTATTTTAGATGAATAGGTGAGACAAAGGTATATAGGAAAGTCCCCGCCACAAGAAGACCTATAAAATTGATGAAGTCAAAACTATCACAATGGACACAAGTAGAAAAAACAAAAATAGCCCAAATTATTCGGGGCATTTAATCTTTTCCTCACTTTAAGGTAAAATACACAATCCACTTCTTATAACCGTTGCCAGGAACGAGGCCTATCTTTAATACAGAAACAAATTATTTTGTTTGTTTTTTATCACTTAAGTTGTTACTCTGAAGACAGAAAGAAAATTTTAAAAGACGTAGTTTTCATAGAAGAGAAGTGTCTGAGCATCATAAGGAGCGGAAGGTAATTTAAGGAAAGGGGACTGAGAAGAGATTGAATGAAAGGAAAGAAAATAGGGGGGGGGGAGGGTGATAAAAATAGAAAGCAAAGATAATCCAAAGAGCAGCGTGCACAACTCTGAAGCAATCGGTACCACTCTGATCAAGTCAGTAGCTCTGTTCTGGGCTTAGTTTCTCCAGGCACTAGGCTACTTCTGGGTAAAACAGCATGCTCAGCTTGGTCAGCCTCTTTTCTGTGCCCATTACTTGTTGTGGGCCTAAGAAAGGAAAGGCTTCAGGTTTCTGGGATGAGGCTGCTGTTTCTCTCTGTTCTCAGCTCCATGAAAATTCTTAAGGGACAAGGCTATAGATAAAAGATGTGAGGGAGGAGAGGGAAGGGCTCAAATGATGAGCGAGGTGGCTTGATTTTTAAGCTCCCCTGATACTTTGTATTTATATATTTGCTGCTTCTAGAGAAACATAAAAAGTAAAATAAATCATACATAGAATGCCTGTGCAAATAGCAAACCAATAACCTACTATCCCCAGGAGGTTCTGGCCTCTGCCCAGGGTACAGTTTCAGAGCTCTAAAAGGCAAGGGATATGTACTCTGATATGACCCAATTCTGGGATATTCTATGTCAAGTAAAGCACAGAAACTCCTATAGTTAGCAATAAAGTGGGGACGAGGGAGTGTGGACCTGGAGAGTGACAGCATAGAAGGGGCCTAACATTGGGTCCACTGTAGCATAAGCCTTGTCATTTGAAGTTGGTTATGTCCTGCCATGGCCTTAAGTTCTTTCACATTGAACAGCTGAGGAGTAGGACAATTGGTAGCCCTTTAGAACCAAATTCATAGCTTTGGACAAGAATCTGCTTACTGAGAATGAACCCCAAACCAAGTTGTCCTAGAGTCTAAGGAAAAGGTGAAAAAAGTATGAAAATGAACGCACGCAGCTGTTACAAAAGTGGTCACTGTGAGGGTAGGAAACGTGGGATAGATGACATAGTTGGGAAAACAGGTGATTATCTCCCCAGGATTACCTAGTCAGCAGAGGTTACCGGTTGCTGAACCGCCTTTTAAACCACTGAGTGTGGAGCATGAAAGGTTAGAAAAGGGTAAAGACTTTATGCCGGAAGCAACGTTATCTTCCAGTTCTGGGTCCAGTGTGGATGAGCACAGGGGGACAATAGAGAAAATGGTTTAAGCAAAAAAAAAAAAAAAAAATTTTTTTTTTCTTCTTCTGTAAGCAACCCTCCGGTGGTCTCCGCACTCCGCGGGCCAGCTGTCTTGGGCCTTCTGTTTCAGTGCGTTGTCTCGGGTGAGCCCTTTAAATCCAGCTTTCTCCGCCCCCACCAGCACGCGCCCGCTCCCAGACAGGTGTTTTCCCAACTCCTGAGACTGAGGATTTTGGGGAGTGTCTGAGCCAATAAGGTTCCCCTTTGGGGAGTGGGGGGCGGGGGAAAAGGCGTGGCTAGTTGGGTCAGAGCGGGGGCGGGGTTTTCGCGGCTGAGCAGAGCCAGCCTGGTTGCGTGGAGGGTTGTTTTATCCGCCCCCCCACCTTTTTTTTTTTTTTACCCCCCCCCCCTCCCGTAGTCTTATTAATTTCTCTGTGGGGCTGCAGCTGGAGACCGCGGAGCGTTGGAAATGACGCTCGGAGCTTTAATTACCGCAGCCGCCGGACAAGTGTGAGGAAAGCTGACAGGAAAAAGGACAGGATCGGGGGAGAAGCGAGAAGCTACCCCCCTTCCCCTCCCAATTTGGACTGGAGGTGCAAGGAAACTGAAAAGGGAGCCGAACATAGCCCGGCTGGGGGGGGGGGGGGAGCCGGAAACCTACCGCCTCTTTGCAATCAACTTTTTTTGGAAACCTTTTTCCCCCTTCCTTTTTATTGTTGACCAACCAGTGAGAGAAAGTCAGGAGGGAGCGAGAAAGCGAAGGCTCATACAGGGAAATAGCTGCACAGTCCGGCCCGGAGCACCACGCGCACACACTCGAGCACACTCCCACACAAGCGCGCACCCTCACCCCCTGCTCCGGTCCCCGGCCCTGGACCCGCCGGCGCGGACTCGGGCGCCGGTGCTCGGAGCCGGTGCACCGCGCACGTCGCGCGCCAGTCCCCCTCGCGCCCCGAAGCGCGCCTGGCCGAGGGATCTCCTCCGCGTGCCCGAAAGGGGATATGCCATTTGGACATGTAATGGTCAGCAAGGGATCTGAGACTTCCAAAAAATGAAGCTGGCGACAGGACTGTGGGTCTGGGTGAGCCTTCTCCTGGCGGCGGGGACCGTCCAGCCCAACGCTTCTCAGTCAGGTGGGTCGTGCGCGGTTCCTTCTCGCGCTCCAGTTGTTGAACCTGCTCCCGCCGCCTTGGCTGCGTCGGGTGGCTCCCTCGCCCCCTTCCGCGAACCTGAGACCCGCTGGTTCCCAGGCACGGAGGGACCGCTCCACCCGGGCCTCTTCCGTGGGCTTTCGTTCGCCCCTCTTTCTGTCCCCAAACTTAACCTTTTTGTGTACCTTCGTTTTATTTATCATGAACTACCACTCTGCGCCCCTATCCCTTTTTTCTCTCTCCTTAACCCCCCTTCTTTCTTTCTCGCGCGTTTTCTCCCAGCCTAAGCGGGATCCCTTCTAGTCCAGCCTGTGGTGCGGGACGTGGGAGACAGAATTCCCGAGTTAGAGGAGGCGGTCCTCTCGCCGTCCGGGCCGGGGAGAGTGAAAGCTTCCAAGAAGCGCGCGCCGCCCGGGCTTCCGAAGAGCTGGGGTCCCGGGCGGTGTCAGCTGGGCCTCTTGAGAGCGGGAGGACTGTGGGGAGTGGAGCTCCGAGAGCAGGGCTTTGCACCTGTGTGTGCTGCCGGAGGCCGCTGCGTCCCCGGCCGGTCGTCGGAGCTTGTGGGGTCAGACTCCTGAGCCCAGCCCGGGGCAGCTGGAGCGCGGCGGGAGGGCGCGCCTCCGGCGGGTGCACGGAACTCTGGGCCTCCCACGCCCGCGACTCGGAGCCTTCGCCCCATAGACTCGAGGGAGCTTGCATGCCTGCGTGCCCTCTTTAAAAAAAAGGGCGGGGGGTGGGGGGAGGTTGACATACTTGAGCCGGGAGCCCGGCCTTCGCATCGGTGGCTGTGTTTGGCTTCAGGAGGAGTTCTTCCTGTAGTTCAACTTGCGATTGGCCGGAGTCCCTCCAACTTCTCTGTTTACTGCCCGGCGCGGCAGCCGAGCCGACCCGTTGCGTGAATTGATTTAACCCGAGGCGGGCGCGACTGCGCTGCCACTGTTAGCTGGAACGCTCGAGCCCCAGGTACTTGGACAGGCAGAAGGCTAATTGACCCCCGAGAGGCTGCGGGGTGGGGCTGGCGCACCGCGGCGGGCACGGCTAATGACAGCACCTGCAGTGCGAGGTTGCTCAAAGTTTCTGACACTTGAGTTTCCTGTGGATGAAAGTGGGACGGGAAAGGACGGAGGACCGGTGTCAGATGCAGCCAAAGGGGGCTTTTTGGAGAGCGGGGGAGATTTCCGGGACCATCCGGGGCTGGCCGCGGGAGCGTGGGAGGCAGCTGGAGAAGAGAAGATAAAACCCGCGGGAGTGGCGGTAGGAGACCTTTAGGCCCCGGAGGGTGTCCTTCTGACCTCACCAAGAAAACAGCGCTGTAGTTTTCCCGCTCCGCCTCCGCCGCTGCCGCCTACCCCTCCTAGCCTAGTAAATAACAAGTTACAATCATCGAGCCTTTCAAAATGACCTTCGAATGGCACCAATGTGCGCCGTTTGTACCGGCCGTTTGCACCCTCCCAAATGCTCCGAAATTCTTCATGCATACCAGGTCCCGCGCTCCAGCCACCTCCGGAATTACACCAACACGGACTTGAGATTCCAAGCGGCGTCTTAGATACATCCCTTTTTATCTCCCTCCCCACTCCAAGTCCCTTCATATTTTCCCTCAATGGGTTGATTATGCACATTGACCCATTCAAAAGCAGTTGCCCGACCGACAGGCAGGCTTAGCGGAGAGGAATTTCTACGAGGCAACCTACTGGGGGCTGTCTGGTTCAGCCTCAGCCGCTGGGGGACCCGGCTCCGAGTCCGCAGCAATTTGGTATTAACTGTGTGGCTCAGGGTTGAGCTATGCCGAAAAGCCCTTTTCAGAATTTCTGCAAAGAATGTAATCCAAATTAGTTCTGCAGCTGTCCTTTTCCTCGTCTCAGGCGACACCGCCTCGCGCCCTCGCTGGTCTCTTCTCGCTTCCCCCCCGCGAATTGTCAGACCCACAAGTGAGCCCATTTAGAGCGCGAGGATTAGCGTGCCATTGTTGTTCCGTGCGTGACTCTGTACTTGAAATTCTAGGGGCACAAAGGCGAGCCTTGCTTGTTCAAAACACAAAGTGATCTAGATGAAAGGGCCGCACACAAAAAAAGCTCTCGGGTGCATCCCTGGGATAATTGTGACACCCACGCTAAGGTGATCCACTGGAAACTGTAAAATGCCCCGGGGACTTCTTTTTTTCGCCCTGCCCCACCCCCATCCTGCAACAACACCTCGCAAGGAAAGTTCAGCTGGTTTTAATATAGTGCTTTTATAAAACCAAGTTACTGTCTGGAGTAGGCTGTGTATGTGAAGCTGTATGTTCCCAAGTAAATACATACTGCGTGTCTCCCCTCTCGCGGTTAGCAGTCAGTAGCAGTTTGGAGGAGTTTGTTTTGGTCCAAATGAGAAATTAAGTGCGGATAAGTAAACTAAGCTGCCAGAGGGCGACAAGATGTTGAGTGAATTGCTTTTAGATGAAACAAATTAAGGAAACGAGGGAAGACAATCTGCTTCTCGCATTATTAGACACGCTTGGAGTTCAGGGGAAAGTGGCATATTTTTGAAATGCTAATTTCTTAAGAAGCAGAAGGAATGCACCTTATTTACTGCTCTATGTGAACAGAATAAAGATATGGGTAGGGGAAGGATTCTGTTGTATAGATTTAAGATATTTATTAAAATAATTGTAATGGAAGAGGTCCTGTTTTTGTATGTTTTCTTCTATTGCTTTAGAGAAGACAGTTTTTAGATAAATCTGAAGGACTTCGTCTCATTTCCAGTAACTCATTTTATCTAAACTATTATAGCCAAAGGCCCTTTATATGACCATTATAAAGCCTTCGCTACCAAAAGGAGTAATTTCAGAATTTCTGTTTTCCTGGTATGATTGAAAACTAACATCACCTTTGAATTGAAATACAATATATAGTAGTGAAGTGATGCTCTTACATACCTCAGTAGATGTGGGATGGACAAGTTCAGTTTCCATTTCTTATTTCCAAGTAACTTAGTCCTGCTTTTCATTGTATAAAATAACATACATTTTTTGCTACATATTTAAGATACATCTCCAAACCTAGGGTTGATTCTTTAATACACATTTGAGAATAAAAAAAGTTAACAAAACTTAGATAAATGGTGATAAAAGATATTAAATATATTTTCAAAAACATCAATCTTCTTTCCTACACATGTTTACTGTAAGCACATCCATGGGGTACGCTGTTTTAATTTTGAAATTCTAGTGTATGTAAAAGGAATCTTTTTAGATGAGGTATTTTTTTCTTCAGAATGGTTCTAAACAAATTTATACCTATTATAACTGCAAATCACTTGAAAGTACTATCCTATGGACTGTTACGATAAAATTGAATGACTGGTTGTGTCATGATTCCTCATTTTCTGATTTTTTTTCCTCTTAAACCAAACTGCTTTTATTTTAATTATTCATGCGTAGAAAGTCAATTTTTTTTTTTTGAAAATCAGTACTTACTGCTTTATATATATTTTCATTTAGTCACTGGAAATGTGTTTTAATTAAGAAATTAGATTAGAATATTTACCAGGGCATGCACTTTACAGATTTATGGATTTTTTACACTAACCTGAACACAGTAAGTTTGAATTGGCTGATTTTTAGAGTTTGCATTCATTTGAGGGAAAAATCATATTTCCTCCCTAGAGTGGACTCAAATATTTAGTATTCATGAGCTTTCATCCCTTTAGTTCTTAAATAGAAGTACTATTTATCATGTCTTATGCATTCACCCTTTCCATTACTATAGATTCTTTCTTTACATCTTATTATTTATTGAGTTTACACATGTGAATATATTCCCCTCCACCACTAAGTGTATTCTTTTCTGTGTGTGCCTTTCCCAGCAACCTGCCACTCAGCCACTGCAGGAGTCCTCTGAGCCAGTTTTCATTCTTTCTTTCTGATAAATCTGATATGGCTGGTTGGCTGGACAATTGCAAGCCATTCCATTGCGCAGATTTATTCCTGAAAGAAAATAAAAAGGCATCGATCCAAGATCACTAGCACATCTCAGAAACCCTGACTCCAAGGCCAGATCTTTCTATAGAGAAGTCCCTTTTTCCCTATCTCTTGCCTCTTTTCTTCTCTTGACCAAGGAAGGAAGGTAGACTACTGCCATTTCAAAAATACTAGGGATGCAAGGAATTGTCTCTCTAAATATTCTCTGAAGCCTTGTGATTATAGCCACCTTGAGATGAATGACTATGTAAGGTACACATTTTAGACAATAAATTGAATTAGAGTACCTTAAACATTATAATGCTTTGAAGTGGTGTTATTCTTATATTATTTTAAGCCAGTTATTAAGAAGATTTAACATATTAAAAATAGCAACAAGTTTTTGCTTTATTTTACAGTGTTCTGCTGCTGTTGGACATCTATGTGTAATTTGTAAGTGCCCAAAACATAAATGAAGCAAATGATCCAAAAAGATATTCTGTTACTTGCAGACTTGCTGGCACTTGCTGTCTGATTTCACCCTTTGAGTGATACTGCTTTATAAAGATGTTAGTGTTTACATTAAAATTATCCTATACATGTTCAAGCCTATAGCGGTTCTATAAAAATTGTCACACATACTCCACTGTTATCTTTTACAATGATCTGAGTATGTATTCAGGGTAGAATCTAATTATAAACTTTTCTTCAGGTTATATCATTTTAGGAATGTTCTATGTTATATTTGACCATATGGAACAAAACTTCATCTTTAATATGCATTTTCTGAATTATTTTAACTATTGGGAAGTTTGTGTAAAACCTTACTTTCAAGCTTTCTAACACAGTTGTTGACTGGAGTTTACAGTTTACAGTGACCGTTTCTTAATTTTCTTAATATTGTTTAATGAAAAGGTCCTAGATCAATGTGTTCTGAACCATAGCTGTTTTACGTAATTTGAAGGACACATTAACTGCTGATTTTGTGGTTAAGTGTGACATAGGACACAGCTAGGTGGTTTAAATCAGACCCACTGTAAATTTCTACATTGTATGGCGGTTCCTCCCATTTCTTGTTAATACCTTGAGCAACTCACTCCATGTCTTTGTGACTTGGCTCCTGTGCCTGAGGGGGAAAATGCATGTGACACACTCTGTTTCTCCAATGTATAGCAGTTTCTGAAAAATGGCTTTAAAGTCTTTTATAATACTGAGATATATTCCAGTCCAGTTAATTGATATATTTTAAAATGTGTACACACATATAAATAAACATAATGTAAACTTTCAGCAGACTATGTCTGCCATAAGAACACCTGTCCTCATGAAATAAAGAGGTTATTAAATCCAAAACATTTGTATTTGAAGTCCGTTTCCCAAAAATATTACTTTTCAGAATTGCTCTGTGATCTTTTTAGATTTCATTGTGTGTGGCTTTTTCTCTCCTGGGTTGTTGATAATTCTGACATGTTTATTAAATAAATTGACCTGTTTTCCAAATCTTTAATAAAAGCTTTAAAGTCACTTTCTTGTTTTCATACTGACACTGAAACTAGTGGTTTCTATTTGTATTAATTTTTTAAGAGGGAAGAGAACTGTCTCACTTTTATGACATAGAGGTGAAATATATGGGGCCTATTTGTAAAGTGTTTTTTTTTTTTTTTGAACATACAGTAATTGTTTTACAGTTGTTTTCATTTTGAGTGATTGCTCTGCAGGCCCGTTGCTTTGCACAAATCCAGGGGGCAGCAGCCACATAGAATTGAATGGGAATGGTGCACACTTGAGCTGTGGGCAGTGGCACAGCAGCCCTGCTATTGTGTGATGATACAGAATAAAGCACCAGAATGAAAGTTAGAAGAATCGGATTCTGGTCACACAATCATTTTCTATGTGATCTTGGGTTAGACTTCCTGCTCTGTGTCTCCATTTCCTCTGTCTCTCTTAGTATAGCTAGAGTGATACGTAAATGCTTCACATCTTGAATTTTTAGCATGATTCAGTTAGAAAAATGGTGTTTAGATTTTTTTATAAAGAGAAATCCTTTGGTTTTTAATTAATTTTGTTTAGTGGACTTCTTTTCAAGTGAATTCATGTGTTGTAGCCCTGGTATCTAAAAACAGGTAAAAGGGGAAAAGGAGGGCTGCTTTTGTTAAAGCTGCAGCTGGATGCCAGCTTTGTCCTTGACTTTGTCACTCCCCCACTTTCTTTCCATTCTTGCCTCTACTCTCCTGTGCTTGCTTCACAGAAATCTAGCACTGTTTAGAAACTACTGATCTAGTGCAGTCCTATCATTTTTTTTAAGTGAAGAAAAAACTAGAAGCACAGAGAAGTGAGATGATATAAGTTGGTTGGCAGCTTCTGACACCAGTATCATTTTTCCTTAACACATGTAGTACTCGAGAAGTTTGCAGACACTTAGAAAAAGGAATAAGCAAATACAAAGTTGTGTTGCTTTAGAAGGGAATTGCAAAATTGAAATGAAAGCAAATGGATTGGAACCATAAGCCTAACTACCATACTGTGAAGTTCCTTTCAAGGGGAAGACTGTGGGATCATCAGCATCTTTAATTTATATTTAGGAAGTAATCATTGATTGCATTTGTAGCTTGCCACACATTAAGATTAAAAAAAAAATAGAACAACTTTGTTAAAACATAGTTCTGTAAGAGGATTTGTACAAGGATCTGATGAGACCTATCCATAGAATTTTGACTCTGAAAGTTAAATAAGAGTAGTCCACACTTGTATCTGTATACAAGATATTCTTTTCCCTGGGACTTTATGAAGATGACCAGCAAGTAGAGAATGGTTATGTCTCTATTCTGTATTAAGCAATATACATGCTTAAATAAAATGACTTACAAAGACTAAACAATAGGCTCCTCATCACCATTTAATTGGTGGGGACCCTTAACCAGCAAATCTGTGGAAGTATTTCAGATTCTTCCAGGGCCATCCTTGGACTAAGGTTCTTTTTCTTTTCCACTGTCTTTGTTGGGCTGCCTTCTTTCTTCGGACCCCTACTAAGATTAGTTATATTCTTTGAACAAGTATATAAGCTGTGCTTTAAGTACTAAGGCTTTATAAATGTATTTCTGTGACAATTTGCCTCCCTCTAGTTGCCTTCTGTAAGATCCTGCCTGTGGGCCTTGTTACTTTGCTGTTTTGTTGATTTAAGCTTAACTCTTTCTGGTTGTCTCTGTCTTCCCTCAAGGGTCAGTGCTTCCTGGGACATAATCAGCATTCTCCTGGGCCATAGTGACAGAAGGGAAATTAGAAACTTATTTTGGCAGGAAGAGTCAATTCCTGTTAGGAATTTGAGATGAAAATGGACCCCCTGTAAAACATTAACATAGACGCACCATGAAACTTCCTGTGTAACATCATTAAACCTCTCCCCTGAGATATAGCTCAGGGTCATTACTGTTAATCACGTTATTTCCAATATTGTAGGGGTTAGTGAAGCATACTAAACACCAGTAAGAATATGCAAGACTCAGTTTCTGACTCTAGGGAATTAGAGTAATAGGTATCAAGGCTGTATGAACGTTTACATATATTTCATTTGAAATACAGCCTAAAGGTGTTTAAAGAGAAGACACTGAATGGTACAATAAACACTTGTTTGTTTCCCAGAAATCTCAGATTTGTAAATAGTAAGTTTCACCTAAATTTTTACTACTCATCTGACTGTTACCATATACATATACCAGCATGGGTGGACATTCAGGTTTTAAGCCTTTAGGATACAAGTAGGTATTATAAACCTGCTTTAAATAGGTGCATCTTCTTTGATCTGCTAAGGATTATCTCATGGCTAGGCTTGTTAGGACTAAAAAAAAAAAAAAAAAAAAAAAAAACTGGCAATAGATTCTCCAGGTTCTGTGACTATATCTAGTATGGTTATACCTTGATTAATAAGTTGTACAATTCTGTATTTCAGGATGGGTCACCATCACTAGTAGGGGAATGCCTACTAGTCATGGGGTCATGGATGGTAGTGACTATTTTGCTGTATAGGTGAACTCTCCTTTTATTAAAATCTGTCTTTGTCATTATTTTCTGTTCTTCCCCATGGGCTTAGAGAATATGAGAATATGAGTTCCTTTCTACAGAGACCTATGAAAACCAAATAAAAATAAAACAGAAACAGTATGTCTTTTAGTCACACACTTTTGTTTTCAGGAATTCCTTTTGTCCTATCATTTTATCTAGAACTAAAGCAGTTAGACACTTTTTTAAAACGGGAATTTGATTATATAGCTTTATATAGATTATATAGCTCAAAATTTATTCCCTGAGATTTTTATTGACCCCACCTAATCTTTAAAAACCTCATAGCAGGGCTATTGCAAGGTCCGCTGCGCTGGTCCCCTTGTTCAATGTCCTCTTATCTTTAACACTTTCTTCTTATCATTGCCAGATGACCATTTGTAATACAATACTTTTATTATCCTACTTTCTATTCAGAAGCCTTCAATGGACTCCCACTGTAAAGTTCAAAGCCTACTAAAATAGTGTTCAGATTTGTAAACATCCATTCTTGAGTATTCTTATGATAGATTCTAAGAACCATGCTGATCTAGTCAGTATTCCATAACGATAACCTTGCTTGTTGTCTCTGCTTTTTCTTACCCCCTTCTCTTGAATTGGTTCATTTGGTGCCTCTGCCTGTTCAAACTGTTGAATCTTTTCAATTCTACATTCTATCATAGCTCTTCATTACATCTTTTCTCATTGATTAGTCTATAATCCTTATCTCTGTTGCTTAATTTGGCACTTAATCTTAAACCATATTACAGTTTTAACTTTTTAAGAGCAAGAGTTTTTATCCCCTGCTGAAACTAATGCAGTGCCATATATATAGTAAGCTCTTTAAAAATATTTTTTAAATGAAAAAATAACATACATTTGCTGAAACAATTTTCAGCTCATTCATGGATGGCTATTATTTGTAATTAAGCCATATAATGCACAAAGTAAGCTGTTCTATAAACATAATTATAGAATTCTTAATAATAGATATTAGGCGTGTTTACCCTGGGAATTTCTTTAGTAGCTTTCTCGAGCTTCCTAGGGTATTTCTTTCAATGGATTGTTTCCAAGAATATTTCATTTGTCCCCATTCCCATTTTTAGAGTCTGCTCATAATATGGTACAAAGTATTTCTGTTGGTTTTATTTTTGGTGAGTTAAATATATGTGAATACCATTCTTAAACATGTAACTGTTTTTATAGTCCACTATTTTTATGTGCCATCACATTGTTATTTCTTATCTCCCATTTGAAATTTTTAATAACTTTTTAAGAAATAAGCATGTACCGATCCATCAAAGTATTTCAGGACAGTATTAGGAACAGGAGAGCATATAAGAAGCTTAGGATGCCAACTTTCTCCTTTATTTTAAAGAAAGATAGATGAGGCCAATAAAACAGAATATAAAAAATATGTTATTAAGTGATTTTCCAAACATTTGGGAGACATATTTCCCTCCAGAAAGATGCTGATAAGCATTTCATGAAAAAATGGTTCCAGACAGAATGCAGTATTTTCTATTCATAGATATATGTGATAATACAACTTTCTTATAACTGAGATTTCTTAGTATCTTAAAATAGACAACTAGACATATGCCTACCATTTAAAAGTGTTCTTTTAAGAAAGCACTTGCCGCATAACTGAATGAGAGGTGGTTGGGATTCTCTTAAGCTGCTCTTTTTGATGATCCATTCTGCCTTCTGAAAATTAGTGAAATGATTATAGTCTCTATTGAGTCAAATTCTGTGAGTGGAAGATGCTCTTCCAGACATTTCTTCTCCAATTACAAGATTCTAAGAAAGTCACCCTGTCTAGGTCACTGCAGTATTCTAATTTTACTTTAGTTTATAATAGCTTGAAGAGTTAATGTAACTTTCAAAGTTACCTGTCTAAAGAATAATCTCTTAATGAGAGAATTGGGCATAGAGACATTAACACTTCTGTCTGAATGCTTTTGGAACTTTCTAGATTGTTTTTCCTGCAAGCTTAATGAGAAGAGAGTTTGAGTCAGGGATTATTGTTCCTACTATGAGGAAACAGAGATATAAACAGGTGGTATGTGAGAGTGAAGCCTGGTTGTTGCATTAGTCTGGTACAGTTACATGCCTGCCCTGTCCTGAGAACCAGCTGGCTCTGCCTTCTGCTTGATTGACAGAAGCTAGGGATGCCTCTCAAAGGTATTGCTCCTTCACTTGTCCCACTGTGTGGGAAAGAGATGCTTAGTACACCTAATTCTTCTGCCTCCAGGTCAACAGCTTTTTGCTTTTCCTGTAGCCATGTGAAGAAACTTGTCCAATAAATCTATCATTTAAGGTGTCCTCCTGTAGGTGACATTGTATTTCTCCTCCTCCATTGTATTCTCTCCAGAGTTCTTTGTATTTAGTATATTAAAAGAAACTATCGTGGTAGCTTTGTCTTCTTGAAAAAGACTTCAAAGCAGGGGTATATCTAAGGTTTTATTTCCTGTACTTACACAATTTTGGGAACTGCTTTAAAAACGATTCAGAAATAAAATACAAATTAGGAACAGAGCCTTGGAATGCACCAATGCCATAGAGGGGCTCTGAATCAAAAGCCTTAAAAAACCCACAAAACTTTGTGGTAAATCTGCCTATGTTTGAAAATTATATATTTTATGAAGTAACATTGTTTCCTATTTACGAAGAATTTTGAGTATCATTGTGTAATTTTTAGTTGTTTTTTTCCCTACTGTATGTAGTTGGTATTCCGCTGTTAATATAGAAGAATACATTGCTTCAGGGAAAAAAAAGTCATATGGAGCAAAATCATACTGTAAGGCACTAAAGTATGTCTTTGGCTGATGTATGTACTACGTGGATATATGTACTACATATGCACTACACAGAGGTACTTTTAGAATATTTTTCTCTAACTATGACCATGCCAAATCCAGGTATATATATATTTTCCTGATAACGTATTTTTGAATATGGGTCATGTAATACTATCTCTTAGACAGCTCTGTAGTTTATAATAGGTGGGTGTGACTTGAAGAAATCTTGCAGTTTTGGAATGTAAAAACTGTATTGTTAAGTCCCTACCCCTTGAAATATATAGCTCATTGAATTGTTAGTCATTTGTTATTTAGCATGGATAAAAATCTGTCTTTGACTTTTACCCTCTAGCTAAGTTAAATGTAGTCATTTTAACTATAGTAGACATTATTACTAGCTGTGAATGAAACAATGCATCTAAATTAAAATCAGTACTCAGTTCAGATATATGGTAATATTTAACTAATATATTAACACATTTAAGTAACAATCACAGGATTGGTATTTCAAGTTACACTTTTACTATGTAAAAATATCAACTGAACAGTTAATAATATTTCCCAGTTGTTTAAACTTCAAATTTAGCAGCCCCATTATCCCTGGTGATATATCGAAGCTTTTAAAAGTGTACTTAGAATTAACGGAAACTGAAGTGATTGGTATTCTAATATCATTCTTTAGTGGCCTTTTTTTCCCCTTTTTTTTTTCTTTTTTTAAAGTACAGGATGAAATTTGAAAGTATAAAAAGGTTTGAGATAAATTGAACTAGACAAAACATTTTATGCAACTGTTAGTTAAAGGGGCATTCGTTATTTCTGTGCTTACTGTATTGCTTGTGGCCAGAATTAGCACACCATGAGCCAGAGAAGGAGATAAGACAAACAATGGCATGCAGCTAATTTTGTTTGGCAAATTTAGATCTGATACATGCTATTTCACTCCTACAAACTGATTCAGTCACTCTTTGAAAGGTGCAGATGAAGTTTGTCTCACACAGTTTTAACAGCTTTCACTCAATATTTATAGGCTCTATAAAAATAAATTTCTGTAAGTACCATATTTCTCACTGGCAGAAGGAGCACCGTGAGGGTAGATGTACAAGTGAAAAAAAAAAAAAAAAAAGGAGAAACAAAAATGTTTCAATTGTTCCAGGTCTGAAAAGAATAAAATATATCAAAACATCTAAAATATCTATTTCAAGGGCATATATAGTGAGTATATGGTAAATATATAGTGGGTATTCAAGGATTTTGACTGCATATGAAGGAATTGTAAGTCCCGTTATTTTATAGTAATTTTGTGATTTGAATCTGGATGAGAATCATTCTCGAACTAGTCATTCAGATAAGCCAACAGGATAGGATCCATGGTAATTATCAGGAAGTCATTATAAAACAAAACAAACAAGAAACCCAAACTTTGGTCTTTGTAAAAAAAAAAAAAAAGTGCCATCATGCAAAAGAATACATTTTAGTGAAATTTCTGAATGAGGCTAGCATATATGAAAAAAATGTCACAAAATATGTAACATTTGATGGAAACATGATTCTAGGAAAATCCAGGTGTTTGTATAATAATATCCTTATTTTGGGACTCTCCAACAGCATTTCTAAAAGTCTTTTCTCACATAGGTGAATTATAAGGTATTTGAAGGTTATAATGTTATTTATATATCTGCTAGAGCTTTGTCATGGTTCAAGACTACATTCTCCATAATCAAGCTCACTATAGAGAATAATTCTCATATTCATGAATTGTTCATCTCATCATATTTCCAGTGGTTATTTCAAGGTTAATTTTTTTCAGACAGCTTCTCTCTTGATTAAAGTCTGTAGTAATTGTATATGTGCTGATATAGCACATGAAGGTTTTAAACTAAAGACATCTTTGATTTCATACCAAGTCAAGATCAAATGCTTTTCAATGCTTCCTACTCACATTTATGAAAAATAACTTTAATGTTTATTCTTGATTTCTACTAAGAATGTGGAGACTTTTGTTTGGCATTTTCAAAATTCTGTGTAGACTTGTGTCCTTTAAGAGTATGAGCAACAGAGTGTCATTACTAGGACTATTATTCAAATGCTATATTCCTTAGAATTTGCTAATTGTTAAAATATTAAAATACATTCTTACTTGATTGGATTTCCCAGATCCACCCCTCTCCCAGCTCCCCTTCTTTAGACTATCCCAGATAAACTAAAGAATTAATACCTGGCACAATAACAGACCTTCCCTTCAAATCTCTCTTCTAGCAATGCTGTGATCCATTCTGATGTGCTTTTGTATTAGTGTCACTAAATACTTTTAACATTACCTGTATATATTATAAAAACATTGCTGTAAGTATTTTAAAATAATAGTATATAAATATTGTCATACTAACTTTGCCACAATTAAGTATTAGCCAGTTTGAAGGAGGCATGTTTCCAAGTTAAGCATATAATGGAATAGGTACTTTCTTATTTGACTTGAAGTTTGATAAGAAATGGCTTAAAAATGATAGACAGGATGCCACTTGTCCACATATTGAGTTAACCTAGGAGAAGATCACATAAGGGAGGCAGGCCAAAGGACTAAAATAAAATGAGTACTATGAATTTTTGTGAGAATAGATGTGGATGGCGATATGGCATATGTGTCTATAAATTGGGGTACTGAAGAATTTCAGCAATTCGTATTTGTGATTGCCATAATTTATGTGGTATTAACCATATTACATGCTTATATTATTAATTAGAATGAGTAGTTTTCTGGCAATGTGTCATCTGTCCTGTGCATTCATTAAGTCACTTAAGACATGGTTGCAAGTTCCTTGGTGGCACCACACATACTCTCTTCATTTCTGGTGGATAAGGAGAAGAAAACATCCAATTTAAAATTTTATACTTACACAATTAAAAGGTAATATCATGAAAGAAATTGTGAGTATCAATTTAACTATGGTACTCTTGGTAACTTAGATTTTGATATGTGATTTATTTACTTCTTGCAAAGAAAAAACTGTATTGCAAGAGAATAATGGAGTACCATTTCCCTTGAAAAAAGATTAAAGAAAGAGGGAGATGCCAAGTATGGAAACGAGGAGGCTTGGGAAGGGGTCATGATAATCATCTTTAAAAGTTAGAGGGCTGTTACATAGAACAGGGATTAACACTGTGCTGTGTAGCCTTGGAGAACAGAAACATTAACAGCTGTTTGAAATTGTAAGGCGTCAGATTTCGACTGAACACCATCAAGGAGTTTCTCACAGTTAGAGCTTCCCAATGTTGGGATGGTCTATCCTGGGAAGTAGTGAGTTCCTTCATGTGAGGGGTGGTAAGCTCTCATGTAACCTTGTATGATAAGGAATGAATGAGGCAGCTGAGGAACAACTGGTCAGTGATATAGGGGGTGGGGTTTGGGTTCAGTGACTTTTGAGGGCCCTTTCTACCCGTAGTGTCTATTACAAGCACACCCAGCCCATATATCCTTTTCTGGTCTCTGAAGAATGGAGCCACTGAAACCCAAACTTCATGTCATGTCCCTTTGGTTAGGAGTCCCACTGAAATGCTTTTCACCATCCTACCTACCCTTCATAGATGGGTGGATTTGTGAAGGGTCTTTTAAAGATTGATTTTCTTATATAAAAGATATTTTGCTTTTATTTTTATTCAACAGCCTCTATATTAGATATTTACACCTCTAACCAATGTACTATCACAAATAATTCTCAATTTAAAACTTGCACAATGCAGAATAAAAGTTTACAAGCTTACAATTATATATTTCATTGTGCTCCTGGGTTTATGCCAGCAGGTATTTGTAACACTGTGTCTAACTTTAAGACCAGAGGGAGAAATACATAAGCAGGTGGGGGCATAGGCAGAGCAGGAAGTTAGAAATCTGCACCTCCAGTTGTGAGTGGACAGTACCTCCAGTTGAGAAATAGAAAAAGATAAGCACTTTTCTAAAGGGATTGAAAATCAAAAGGAAGTAAAAAGGTGAAGTTACATGTGCATGCTTCACTTAATTACAAATAAAATAGATCTTTATTAGCTTCGGAAATATTTCACTTCAGGGCCTTTGACATTTCAATCTCTTTTATTCTTTTGGATCTACGCTGTAAGGCACATGCTAAATACAATTTTCACTTTTTTCTTTTGTGCCATTCTTTTAACATTCTTTTAGGCGTTCCTGATATGAAAACTGCATTCCTGTCATATACTACCTTTTGCCTTACATTGTTCTGATGTACCACCTCTCTTCACTACCAGCAGCCTGTATCTATTTTAATGGCCCCTCTGTACCAAGCACTATGATCGTTGGCACTCTTCATGCGTTATTTTCAGTGTTCCCTAAAAGTTGCACAGTGGGTGGTATTAAGCCCATTTTGTAGATAAGGAAACCGAGACTCATTACATAATTGGCCAAGATCACAAACCTACTTTTCAGCATAGGCAATATTCTAAGAATACACTTGAATATGATTGAAAATGTGTTAGACTTAGATTTTGGTTACCTATTTTTAAAGAGACAGCGAAGACAACCTACTCAACAAAAAATAAGTTTTTCTTTAGCGCTCATCTAACCATGGTCCTCTTAATTACTTCTTAGTTTCTTGATTCCCTTCCCTGTTTCTCCACTATGTAGATTATTCTGAGCTCTTATGTCTCTCTAGCAGCTCCAGTTGTTATTGCCTACTATCTTTACTTGGATATACCATAGTGTCTCCAACTCAAGCTGTCCAACATTTTACTGTTCTCTTTTCACAATTTAGTGTGGTTTTTTTAATTGGTATATATTTTTTTAAAACACAATTAACTCCTCATTGGTAAAAAGCCAAGGAATCATTATATCTAATTTTTATTGAAGGGTTATATGTCAGGAAGTATGCTAAGTGAGTCTCATACAATATCTCATCTAGTCTTTACAACATGGACACTACTGTCCTCATTTTACTGGCAAAGAAACAAAAGATTAGAGATATTAAGTAGTTTACCAAGTGACACACGACTGTGCAGGTGGAAGATCTGTGATGCCTAAGCACTTATTATTTTCACATGGTCCAAATATCAATATTTTATATGTGAAAGTAAAACCTCTAAGAAGGATCTTGACAGTATGGATTAGTTTATTAACTATTTTAGGTCATTTACAATTATTTTATTTGATGTCCATAATAGTTATTAATAACTAAGTGTATTTGTGAATATGCCAGACTTCGAAACAGGATCAAGTATATTAACAACATATGCTACTTTTCTATTGGCACATTATAATTTCTAGTATTGTCACATAATTAAGTAAGTAAGTAAACTTACAATATTTCAAATAGAGTAACCAGTTTAGTCACTTTTAGAAATGATAATATGAAGTAAAATTTTGTGAAGAGTCAAAGCAGAGGTTTGGTAGAGGGACTTAAGAATTAAATAGGTCAGGTTTGAATCCTAACTGTGTAAAGATGTGTTATTTATTTGAACTTTTTAAGCTTCAGTGTTTTTATCTGAAATTATAATACTAATATCAACCTCATAGTTGTGAGGATTAAATGAGATAGTACTTTTAAAACAGTACCAACCATATAGTAAATGCTCAATAAATGTTAACTCTATTATGTATACTATTGTGGTATTGGTAGTACAATGATATGTAAGGTAGTTAAAAGCAAAACAAAATGAAAGCATCATGAATTGAAACTTACAAAATGTTAAATATGGGAAGACAATGGACTGTCTGAAACTTTCTCAAAATTTGATTTGAATTCTCTGCCATTGTTTACAAAAACAAGTGATGCAGTATTGCTTTGCAAAATCATTGTATACTCGGACATGCATAAGTACCATAAACAGACTTTTCAGGAAAGAATTTGACTCTCTCTGAGGGGCCGTTTTCTCAAATCATTTTTCCTTCATATTCTGTTCTTATAGTTTTGGTGTTAAAAAAAAGAAGCTTACAGAGACAGTTTTGTTCTGAAGATTTATGTTTACCTGGCTAACTCAGATCCTCTGTTCTTTCATCCTCATTGTTTTTTAAAGCGCTTTCAAGAGAAAATGGTTTTTAATCAAATTCATGAGATAACTTTTTATGTTACATTTTATAGGCATTTAAACTTTTCAAGATAGGGCACAACTAATATAATGTATGACTGAATATATTTTTGGAAAAAAATTCTGCAGGCTAGAGCAAAATCTTCAAGATCTATATACAGATATTGAACAGATTTTTGTCACGTAAAAGAAAATGTGTAAGTTTTGATGATTTAATGTTCTCCTCTGTTGTAATTTGGACACATTTATTTGGATAATTAAGGAATCAGGTAAAGACTATATATGTCATCATATATATGACATATGACATAGCCCTGTGTTTAATTCACAGGGCTATGTTAATAGCACTCACTCACTGATTAACACTGGAATATCTCAAAACCTTACATGCTGAGAAAAAAACATTGTTATTGAGAAGGGCAGTTTTAGTCTTCTAAAATTTACTGCTTGCTTTCTTGCAATAATCTCACAATTCCCACAGCCAGTGAGTTCAATCAGGAGAATACTTATCTCTCCTATTTACCCATCTGGAAACTCAAGGATGCTGTGAATTACCCATTTTGACAGAAAAATAAAAGTAAATAATTATTTTTATTTATGCTATTACCTTTAGAGTGAGAGGGAGGTAGAAATTTGGTTTATAAGCTCCATTAGATGTTATGTTATTCAGCTAATAGGTGGTGCTTCAGAATAATATGGGAAGTAGGGATGTATGATTCTGGGACACACTAAGTATGTGTTGTATATACCCTTGAAATAAAGACCCTTTTAACATAGCAGTTGAATTACTAAAAAAATTACATGTGAAATAGTAACCCAACAAAATAATTGCCACATGTCAATTTCTTCTTAAATTTTAAATGTGTTTGTTAGGTACAGGTGTTGACTTTCACTGTGATCAAGTTTATAGCTACAACTATACTTTTTATTTGAATGCAAACCAGTAAACTGGAACAACAAACCATAATCCAAGCCAACATCACTGATTTTCCCCCATTGATTTTGTTATGATCTGTCATTAATATGACATTCTCTTTAATCTATGGTTGAGCACAAATTCAGAGGACAAGTGTTATCTGCACATTTGAACACAAATAATTTAAAATATATTTACCCAATTAAGATGTCCTGATATATTTTAAATAAAGATACTATGAGCAGATTAGACTCCATCAATGCATTTCATAAATGGTAGTATAGTTACTATGGTAACCCTTAACCAGGTATTAGGTGGTGTAATTTGGATTAGTCCTATTCTACCATGAAGGTGGTGAGGTGATAGAAATGAGAGTAATTAATATCCGGGCCTTGAGGTTTTTTTGTTTGTTTGTTTGTTTTTTAAAGACGATGTGCTGAGTTTATGAGAGAAGCAGCGATATTGAACAGGGTAAATTAGAGTGCTAGAAATCAAATGACCACCACATAACATTCAGCCAGTCTCTCCTTCCTTTATCTCCATGCTGGCTTTCGTTTTAGATCCTATTGTCTGCCACCCCTGAGTGGTTCTAATTGCATCCATGAATCAGGAACCAACTCATTCTGTTCTTACAAAGCAGTCTTAATCTTTCACTGCCAGTCAATATCCTACTTAAGAACCAGTCTAGAGAGCGCCTTTTCCATTAAAAAGAGTTTTTAGTTTTGTTATTAATTTTGACTTTCTTATTTAAACCTCATCATTATAGTTTTAAAATACAATGGAATTTGTTAGGATTCCCTGTGTTTAGGAGTCAATTAACATCCTACCCTAGCCCCTACCACAGATTTCTCTTACCAGCTTGTACACTGAGAGGGATTTACAAAGATGCTTAACTGTGTCACTTGTTTCCTTCTATAGTGATTTGATATGTAGTCTGTATTTGATATGTATCTGTGTGTAGCACTTTGGATTTTTAACTTTGATGTTGTTTAATTTTATTTCAAATCACTTCGTACTCTTAGTTTTTGCAAGTATACTAAAGTGGATTGTCTATGGAAATATCTGCCTGAAATGAGTATAAGCAGAAATTTGATTTTTAATGAATTATTTTCCTCAGATTTTAGTGAGGCCAATTTCAAATAGCCATTCTGTTTACCCTTTATCATTTAATGCAATAACTTTAATATTATCAAGGCCACCATCACCATCATTACATTCCTGAAAAAGAACATGATGATTTGCAATTTTCTTCTGAAAAGAGAGTTGGAAAGTTGTATATATTATGTGATTAAAATTTTGTTATATTTATGTCACACCAGGTTCCTTGTAACTCATAGATTAAATCATATTTCTCACATTTCTAATATTTTCAATTATTCCAATTAGAATTTATTGTACTTTAAAAAAATAGAAATGAATGATCTGTAATACATTCTACTGCTAAGAAGAAAGACAGCAAGCACTTTGAGAATAAAGTCTAGAAAAGCAATGTAGGTTTCATAGGTTTTTCATTCTTCTTCACTAGAAGTCTTGAGGAGGAATATCAGTGCATATGATTCTGGGAGCACACAAGAATGGCGGCACTGGTAGGTCCCAAATAACTATTTTCAGAAGAGGTTATAAACAGCTGTCCCTTTGACTGTGATCCCCATTTGGAATAGTCCCAGGACTTGTGAAAGATATCTTCTCTAGGATTATTGCCTGACATGCAACTATTCATGTCCTGAGACCTCACATTTACCCCGCACTGTCTCCCCTAATCACTGTTTCTCCAGTAAGAGTCTGATGTGGAGTTAGAGGCTGGCCTAGCAGATATTACCTCAGCAGTCATTATTCCTTTTTTACCAGTTCTCCCTCCTTTTCCTCTGTTTCAACTATGAAAAAGTTCAGGTAACAATTTGAGCTCTCTATTCTCTAAACTATTTAGAAATTAAGTCTAAGTGGATTGCCAAAGTTGTCTTTCACAACAAGGATCAAAATTGTACCTAGCAGGGACTTATAGTGCCAGAAATGGTTTATTTTAATACAAATATTTTGATTCGTCGTGGTTTCATGGATCGCTGCAATTCTCTTAGTGCATTATGGTTACGCTCTGTAGTTTTTACAGGTATGCAAATGTTGAAATATATTTAATAGCCGTGACACTATTAAATGCCCAGTTATTTCCTGAGATTTTTTAGGTGGGTCTTGGGAAACTCTGAGATGAAATTATATAATTTGTAATTGAGAAATAACATTCATTCTTGAATAGAATTTGCAGTGAGGGCGTTATGGAGGAAGAACAAAGTGGTGCCATATCTATGGTTGTGATCAGTGACAATGATGAGAATGTTTTCTCAGATTATTTTTCTAGGCATGGATTCTCTCTGTTCCTTGAAACCTGTAAACTGAGATGTGCTAATCTAGAAAATCAATTCCTTGTCAATTAATTTATTGTTACAATTAGACTGATTTGTGGTCAAAACTCCCCAGTGATATTGTTACCAAATCTATTCATTAAACAAATTGTGTGTGTATGTGTGTGTGTGTGTGTGTGTGTGTGTGTGTATACACAATGAGAAATTGAAAACTACATAGATATTTGCAACTAGTTAGATATATATACACACACAATACACACACACACACACACACACACACACACACTGAGAGCAATGAAAACTACATAAGATACTCCCAGTTAGTAATACATTTTGAAGGTTTCTTTCCTAAGTTTTTTCTTATTGGAGTAATGTATTAATGTATTTTTATAGGTTGAAAATTGAAACAGCTCCACACTGTAGGATTGTGTTATATTTTCTTTCATACAGTGTGCAGTGTTTTAATTCTTATAATAACAGGTTTGTTCAGTTTGCCAGCAGGAGGCCCTTCAAAGCAAGATGATGCCTCTTGGTTGGCAGATTTCTGTATAAATAAATAACACCCTGCACATTCCTTTCCAATATCCGAGTAAGTGAGATAATGCTATAGAACTTTTTTTTTTTCATTTAAAAAATAGCTGTATTCTGTCAGTGACCTGTAATAAATAGCACTGCAAGGAGAAGCGACAGCCTCATTCACCTTGCATCCATGCAGAAATAACTGAGCTCTATTTCCATGGCTGGAGAGAGCAGAAGAAAGAAGAGAATGAAAGAAAAGAATGACCTTGGATTGTAGTTACTCTTATGCTAACAAGGGGGAATTTCACAGACTACTTTTTACTACACTGAAATTTAGCACTCAAGCCACAACAAATAGTCCCTGTATGCTAAGCATTTGGAAACTTATTGATAATCATGATGTGGATATTTAGTAGAGTCTATATCCCTGAATTCGATATATTTTTCTGTTAACTTTTCAACAATTGGCAAAATAGTGAACTGAAAAAAAGTTATTGAAATGAAACATTTTTATGATTGAACATAATGTGGTGATTGCAAATGCAGTTTTTGGACAAGGATGGCAATGTATGTTTAAGCTTTTCTAATTCAAGACATGGCAACCTCATTTCCTTCACGTTGTCCTCAAGTCTCCCTAAAAAGCGCCATTAATTGTTAGCATTTAAAAATATTTAATATAATAAGGGAAAAATAAGCCATATGCTACGGTCATATGCTACTAAAACTAAGACCTTTAAATTCTGTCTAATGAAAAGTTATAGAAGATTTGGTGCTTTTGAAGTTTAAATTGTGATTCACAAATATTTAGTTATTCAATCAACAATATAAAAATATGCAGTGATTGGGGGTTTGAAATTAAAGCCTTTGCTCAAACTTGTCTCACATTAAAACTTACAGAAATCATGCAAACATACTTCAGTAAGATTCAGTCCATTGCAATTATTTATACAGTCTGCATAGCCATTTATTTGTACAACACCTAACAAACATTGCCCAGCAAATGGGATCAAACAGCCTGATATACATAGACCAACCCTAAAAATATTTGGCCCTGGCTCCATGATCAGGCCATTTCAATCTGCATAGAAAGTCAGGACTACAGGATTTAATATATTTGCCATCCAGTAAACAACATCAATAAGGAGGACACTTGATAACTTGATATAGTCAGAACCTCTGGATAATTTTTACAAATAAAACGCATAAATTCAGCACATCCCACTGAGGTTGAAAATTATTTTGGTTATTGGTATATTAAATATATTTCATGTTTGCTGTGATATATATAAAATATGATTGAGACTCGGAATTGTTTGCAAAGAGAGTTCTTAAAATAATCATTTTCTAGTTATTTTACAGAAAATAAATTTAAGACTCAGAGAAATTATTTGCCTAAGAATAAGTATCCAACCAGTGGAAGAGACTGGAAGTCTTCTGGTCAACAGAAGGCTATTACAGGTCAAATTTGGAGGGAGTCAAAAGTTATAAGCAGGTTTTTGACTGCAGTAGGTGCTGGTCCCCTATCTCCCACATTGTTCAGTGTCAATTATACTTCCACAATTTCAGTGCAAAAGATCAATATAGATGCTGTTTGATGGTGAATAAACATGGATTTCAATAAAGGATAAAAAGGTTGGAATAAACTGCTATTGTTTTTTTGTGTCTATAGAAGTGATTTTTTTTTTTTTCTTTTTGGATTCCTATAAAGTTTTGTTGTCTTAGAGCTTTCTGAAACCATTTCCAATTAAGAATGGATAACAGATCAGGAAACATATGGAGAATGGTCTCTGTTCTAGGATATAATAACTAAAGTATGAACTTTAGAGTCAGCAAACCTGAGTTAAAGTTCCAGCTTTAGGACTTGCGAGCTGTGTGACCTTAGAAAACGTTACCTCTCTGTGCCTTAATATCTTCATCTTTAAAATGTGAGAAAATACATTTGCATCCTGGGGTTGTTTGGATGATTATACAAGAAAATGTGTTTAAAGCACTTAGCATGACATTTGTCTCATGGTAAGTACTTGAGAAATATTACTTTATTTTTATATCAAGATCTTTTTTAGATACTTATTTTTCATGCTCTTTTTAAAACATATTATGTAAGGTGCTTTGTCTTTCATATTCCATTACAGAATACTGAATACACAAAACAAATTTATTTCATTTAATTTAGTACCAAGTGACTACTTCTGTACCAGGAATTGAATGAGGAACATGTCAAAGAATCTAGTGAATAAGGCAGATGTAAAAATAGATGCTTTCAGTATTTTATGATAAAAGATATACAAAAGGTGCTCTGGAATGAAAAAAAAAAAGGAGGAATGTTTAGCCAAACTTTGAAGTTGGCAAGGTTTTTGGGGGAAATGTTTTCTGAAATGAGTCATGAAGATAAAGAAGAATTATTCAAATGAAGAATGGTGAGGAGGGTGTTCCAGATAGAGGAACCACAACAAACTTAAAGAAGCTGGGAATTATAATGGAAAGTACAGTGAAGAATTAATCCAGTGTGATTAAAACATAAATGTAAGGGATGGGCAAAAGATGAGACTGAAAATGTAGAGGCAGGTCACAAGGAATCTTTTATATCTAACTAGGGGCTTGCTTGCTTGTTCTTTCTTAAAATAATTGATGAGTTTTATGTGCTGGTGTGATTTACAGAATTTATTATTTAATAAAAATGTGTGTGTGTGTGCGCGTGCGCATGAATCAAGGTTCAAAATAAACTAGTATTTGGCAACCCTTATGTTTAGATACAGTAGTATACAGAGAATTAAATATTAAAATAAATACTAAGTAAAAGACCTTTTAGACTTGAAAATTTTAGAGAGAGAATCAAATTTAGGTTATACATCTTGGAGAGCTACTGGGCTTCGTTTATAGGAAGGAAGGAAGTGAGGAAGGCATTGAAATTAAGGAAAACAGATTAATTTTACTGGTCTACACCATATATCAGGCTCCATGCTAGGTACTTTCACATGAATTATCTCTATATATTTCTGACAACACAGACCTGTTTAAAACATCTATATCATATCTGTATTTGTATCTGTAGCTATTGTGTGCCTACATTTATATCTATTTATGTCTCAAAAGAGGTAAATAGCATAAAGTAAAAAAGTCTATAAGATACAAAGTGGGGATTTAAGTTAAATTCTCCCCAATTCCAAACACATGGTGAGAAATTAATAGTGGATATTTCAACAGTGACTTCCTTCACTTATTTCTTACTGTCAGAGTAAAATTTAGTTGAGTTCTCCCTCATTCCTGAGTGGAGAATCATAATTAGTTTAAACCAATTATCATTTCGTTTCCCATCCTAGTGCTTGATTCAGTTATGAAAATGGGATAGAATTCTGGTCACTGAAAGGGGAAGTATGATGAACTTTAGGAAGGTTTCCCCACCAATGAAAAGATACACCCAGAGGATGCATTCATCTTGTTGGCTAGACATCATCATGTCACTGTGTGACACCTGGAATTGTGGCAGGCCATCCTGTGGTCCCAGGTTAAGACGTTAGTGACAGCCCAAGAAAGGGAGAATGGAAAGACAGAAAATACTTGAATTCCCCATGACTTTGTTGAGCTCCTGAACCAACTCTGGACTATATCTCTAGACCTTCTAAATGCAAGAAATTAAATCACTGATTTCTAAACCGTGTTTATAGCCAAGCCATTTTAACTGATACATGCCTTAAATCTTCAAAAACAATACCATGACTTGTTCTGTTATGAAAGTAGCAGATGCATTAAAATACCTTCCTCTTCAATTTGACTATCTCTTTGTGGGCATTAGAAAGAAATAGGTAAGTTTGAAGGAAAAATTAAGTGTCTACTCATGTTATACAATCCAGGTATGAAAGAGATAGGAGAATGGCGACTGACAGTTAAAAAAGTTCGCCCAGAGTTGTAAGAAACACAGTTATAAATTCCAGATTTCTGCTGTATAGATAATAGCATAATTTCATTATGGTTTTAAATTTGTCCTAAATTTTCTAATAGTTAAGGAGACATAGTAAAACTGTATGACTCCTCCTTTGGATATCCTTAAGTATCCATTATTCCCTGAACACTATACTTAAACGTTAGGTCAGTAAGGTTATTTGATTCTAATCAGAGTTTTGTGGTTAGGCTAATAAGGTATTTTACTTCCCACAAAGTGTTGACTTTGGAAGCCCAGAAGAGAATGTTTACCAGCTTTCAGAGAAAAGGCACACTATTTGCAGAAGGTCTAAAATTGTTTGAGAAGATACATAAACTAAAAAAAAGTTAACACTATAGTGGCATCTTTGGTTCTATACATCTATTTTAAGTCAAATGTTTTAATATGTTTGCAGGTAGAAATATTTAATTTGGAGGAAGATGAACTGTTTTATTTCCTTTTAAAAATTATCTATTGAGCCCTGCCATAAACAAGAAACTTTGATACATAGTTATTACACTACATTTTTGGAGTAATATATTCTTGTTAGTATTTTATTATATCATTGGCTACCAATCAAATAGTCATGAAAATAGTAAAGCCATTTGATGCTCCTGGTTATTCCACAAATACTTGGAAAATAATTTTACTTCAGTCCTCAATTAATAGGCATTTGAACTGCTATGACTAATGACAATCAGCTTCTTCCAAATATTATTTTTCCAAATAGATACTTTACTAGTAACATATGAGTGAGTGTCACGCCATGTTAGCAAATATCTCACTGAAAAGGTTGAAGACTGACATGATTTTAGGCTTTTCAATAAGGTAAATATAATGTGAAGAGTATGAATTTCCCTACTATTCTACCTACTGGCAATTATGTGGTCTACTATTAAGGAGTTTTGTACTCTGATAATTGATTTTGTTTCTACTATGTGATAATATTATTTAAATTTTGTTTCTCTTTTAATTTTTCAAATGTCTTAACAAATAGTATCATTGATTATGAAAAACTGTTTAACCAAATCCTATTTATGACTTAGGACCTGGAGATGTGAGGTGACAAGGTCACTAGGACCTTAGTCTTTAAAATGTTTTAAAACTATAGGCTTTTCTCCTTTCTTCTGTACCTTGTCAAACCAGTTTATTACTTCTGTAGTTTCCATAAATATGTAGACTTCTGTACACTTCAGTTTTATTTATATTACACAATAGCTGTATTGGAAATTACCCAAATATATTGTTATCCAATCTATGAGAATAGTTACATAATCATATTACCTATAGCTTAAATGATTATGCTTGTGGGTCATGTCTATTAGTTAAGTGGTATGTAAGTAAATACATTTTAGAAATACTGAAATAATTTGTGTCATGTCTTTCCAGGTTTAAAATGTTTCTAATAGTAGAAATGGCAGGCCCCATGCTGTCAGCACAAAAACTCATGCTCGAGTTTTGGGGCTCGAACTACCCAAACCATGAGATTATGACCTGAGTGGAAATCAAGAGTCACACCCTTAACTGACTGATCCACCCAGGTGCCTCATTGTTAACTGTTAATTAAGCACTGAAAGTAGTCTAAAGATTCCAAATTTAGTAAATTAGTTTATTAGGATAAGAGAAGCTGTAATAGAAGCTGTAATGGAAATGTTTCATGTCTCATCAACTTCCAACTAATTTAATGATTAATCAGTTTGTAGTATCAGTAACAGTAGTTTTCCCTGCTGTTTTTGGAACATATACTATATGTCAGGCTCTGTGATAGATGCTTTATGTAGAATATTTCATTAGAATATGAAAAACATCCTGCATAGTAGGAATTTTTATTCACATGCTACCAATGAAGAAGTGAGGATGTTTGGAAGACAATAATTTACCCAAGCTTATCTAGCTAGGACACAGTAGAGGCATTGTTTAAATTCATGTTTGTCTTACTTCAGACCTAGGTGTAGTTCTTCCCATTGTGACACTGCATATTGAGAATATGGAACATAAATTTATTTAAAGTAAATTATTTACAAGTAACTTTAACAGTGATGACTTATGACAATAAACCACAGAACACTGTGTAATAATTTTTATACAAAATTGAAGAAGCATGTTAATGTTTTTAATCTCTTTTGATACCATACTGGGGAAGATATTTGAATGTTGACCAGTAATAACATCAATAGAATTTGACCTTATTTCTATTAATTAAGACCTTGGTATTATGTATATAAGAAAGCAATTTTATAAAAAAATGAATCAAATGAATACAAGAGTTATAACAAAAGATTATTTGTAATAATATGTTTTGAAATAGTATAGTAAATCTCACTATTCTTGTATATTTTCATCCTGAGATTTTTTTAAATTAACAATTATTTGCCTTTGACTCGTTATGCTTGGGTAATAGAGTTTTTGGGTAATTACTAATTCATCATCATTTCCAAAGAGATTGGAAAAATAGTATGAACAAAGTTTTATGTAGGCTGTTCCCAGTTTCTACTTTTAGGGAAATATTCTGGAAGAAGAAACTAGAATTTCAGGATATATGAAAAAGTATAGCAAGAAATGATGCAAGGCCTAAGGATATTAGAAAATAAATAATTGTGATTTTAGTTCAAAGACAGTTTTTCAGAGGTTCTTGGTAGACTTGAAAATGCAGAAGCAGTTGATTATTGGAATTGGCAGTGATGAAGAGGAAATTTGGAGGTGCAATGAAAGCAATACTGGGAAAATTTCAGAAATGCACTCATTTTTTAAGGCTCAAGAAAATGCTTAAGGGAAGCCTGTGTAATTGCCATTGTGAATTTTAAGAGCTTTTTATAAAGACTACCAAAGAAAATGTTCTAGAATGCTGAAATTAGGATTATTACCCACTATGGTGTGTGTGTGTGTGTGTGTGTGTGTGTGTGTGTGTGTGTGTGTGTATTTAGAAGCTCCTGGACTCCATACACCATTTAAGAGACTGAATTTATGGTGGCCTTGGGTTCAATCATAGCATTTCAGTTGTTTTTGAACTCTATGATTATTTGATTAAGTATATAAAGAACCTTATGCCTTTACATGTAAGAGTTTAACTTCTTTGTATTTATTTTTTCCAGCTTATAACATTGTAAAATTTAAGGTGTACAACATGATTTTGGTGCATGTACACATATTGTGAAATTATCTTCTCTTTAGAGAGCTTTGAATTTGACCAAGAAGTCAGAAATTAAAAAAAATACACTAGGGGTGCCTGAGTGGCTCAGTAGGTTAAGTATCTGGCTTTGGGAGATCTCACAGCTTGTGAGCTCGTGTTGGGCTCTATGCTGATAGCTCAGCCTCAAGCCTACTTTAGATGCCGTCTCTTTTGCTCTCTACCCCTCTCCTGCTCACACTTTTTTCTCTTTCTCCACCAAAAATAAGTAAACATAAAAAAATTTAAAAAAATTCTCTAGATAATTAACCCATAAAATGTGACTCTTAAATTATGGCACAGTGCATAAGCTTATAAGTAAATTATGTGTAAAAGTTTGTGTTTATATACTCACCAATCATTTTAATGACATTAAAGTTAACCAAACCTGATTTATATGTGATAATAATATATGTTTGATCTGGAATTTGATTTTACCCAGCTTACATGCTAATAAGTAGCCTGCTACTGTATCATAGACGGTGTCAGAAGAAAGGAGACTCTTGAGTCAAAAACAAAGGATTTTATTACTCATGCCATATTACTATTATGATTGCCCTTATTCCTGTTGTTATTAGTAGTATATTATATATTCCCTATAGGTTTTTTAGTATAACTTTTTGTATTATTTTTAATGCTTACTCTGGATATGAAAACATTTATTTATATTCAGATAATTCCAATGTGTTATCTATGAATTTACTTTAAGGAGTGCTAATCTGAAGGGCTGAAATTATGTTATTTCTCTGAGTTAAGGAATTCACTGTAATAAAAATATAACTGTGTTTTTTGGCAGTGGTGATATATATATTTAAAAATAAGACTTAATAGCTACTTACTTATCACTTGTATGTACCATCTTCTAATCTCTAAAGACCGAGCACTCTACTGAAGTTCGATAGGACTAGAATTTGGGTCTGTTGATAGTAGTGTCTCAAGTCAGTCAGGGAAGAGCACAGAAGTAATTAGTCCTTGAAATAGGAGTATAAAACAATTAATGGATTAGGAGATAGTCTCCATATGGTCTAATGCCAACCACAGCTGATACACACATATAGGTCAATTTTGGAACTATTATTTAACAGATGGGAATTTCCAAGGAGCCCGCATATACGTAGATGCTTAACACCTAATTTGTTTTCCACAAGCAGTGAATTTCCTTTCAGTCTCCCCCCTTACGCTTGTTTACTGCATCAGCATTCTTTTTTCAGATTCCTGAGACCTCTCAAGACATAACTTTGGCCACAACTGACAAAAATCAAGACCTTCAAATATTCAAAAAATACCCGCGTTAAGCTCCACAAAGCAAGCTACTTCTTGGCTTTTTCTCTAAAGGTCACATAATGCTTTGTGTTTCCGACAACACAGCATGACAGAACAAAGTAGTTACCTTTTGTTCTTGTCAGCATTGTTATATCATCTTCAAATGATGAAATACTTCTGAGTATGCTGTTGCTTTTTCTTTCCTTTGGGGGCTTGCACAGATTTCTTTAAAGTATTAGTTGCCTCAAATAAATGATTCATTTATTATCCCTGACACCAGAATTTGCTAAAAGAAAGTATCTACACATCACTTCAAAACTACATTTGGATGCTTTTTGCTTTTGAAGTGCTAAAAATACAGTTCATTTGGATTTTCTGTCTTCAGGTCACCAATTTTGCTTAAGATCTGTGTTTTGCAGTAGAAGAGGAGGTCATACTCTCACTGGATGTCATCAGAACAAAGTTCAGACTGTTAGAGAAATAATTTTAACTTGTGATTGAAAGATTTCAATTAAAATATGTCAATATCCTACCTGTATTTGGTAACTATAAGGACATATAGCTTTTCTAGGGTAAAACCAGCCAATAGAACATAAAATCCTTAGATTACAGTGGCTTAACCCACAAAGGCTTATTTTCCATTGTTTACCAGTTCAGTGCAGATGTTCCTGGTTGAACTTCTGTCTAGGGTCCTACAATCTTCATGGGATTCTCACTGTATGCTGGTGGATGACAGCAGCCACATGGAAGGTGGCATGTGACAAGTTTCTATGAGCTAAGCCTGGCAGTGACATACATTATTTTTGCCCATATTCTTTTGGCTAGAATTTAATTCATTGATGTACCCAGCTCCAAGGGAAATATGTTCAAATTGTGTGCTTAGAAGTTGGTTTGGTAAATAGCCAGTAGACTCTGCTGGAGGAAACTCAATGGGGAGATGCTCTGTAATAGTGGAGATTTAAATTTGAGGTCAGGCATCCTTAAGATAAAAAAATATAGCTTAGACATTTATGAGCAAATTGTTCATCTTCTATTTGCCAGAGTACACTAAATTATAGAATAGGAAAAGGACACCTACCTCATAGAACTAGTATAAAGATTAAATGATACAATGTGTATAAAGTGCCTGGCACAATGTAGGGAAAATTATAAACACTTGAAAATGATAGCTTTTATTTTTATTGTTAAGTAATGCTATTTATTCCATGATGATCCATAATAAATGATTCCATTTGACATCAGCTTAGTTTAATAACAAAGTGATTTCTCAAAGTGGAATTATTTTATGTGTAAGATGTAGCTTTCCAGAAAATTGTGCATTTTAGCAGCTGTCTAAAGCAAATGAAAACATAAATATTTATTCAGCAGACCTAAATTTGGGGGCAGTTAGGACATAAACTCAACATGTAATTGGTTTTCTTTCCAGGCAGCAGATGCTAATTTTGAAAGTTTTAATGGAATAACTTTGCTTCATGGTTGAATTTATTAGGGAAAGAAATTATAAACTTTTAGAATAGTTAAAAGAGTAAAAAAGTGTGTGTGTGTGTGTGTGTGTGTGTGTGTGTGTGTATGAGTGTGTGTGTGTGTGTGTATGTGTGTGAGAGAGAGAGAGAGAGAGAGAGAGAGAGAGACAGAGAGACCGACCATTTGGGCTGTTAGAATATCATAGACTGGGTAGCTTAAATAGTAAGTATTTATTTCTCATAGCTGTGGAGGCAATGAAGACCCAAGATCAAGGTGCCAGCTGATAGGGTGTCTGGTGAGAGCCCACTTACTGGTTCATAGATATCTATCTTCTCATTGTGTCCTCACATGGCAGAAGGGGCAAGGGAGCTCTCTGGGGCCTCTTATAAGTGCGCTAATCCCATTCATGAGGGCTCCACCCTTGTGACCTAATCACCTCTCAAAGCCCCTACCCTGGTATCATCACATTAAGGGTTAGATTTCAACATACGTATCTGAGGAAACACAAACATACAGTCTGTAGTATATGTGTGTGTGTGTGTGTGTGTGTGTGTGTATATCTGTGTGTAGACATAAAAGAGAGAGAGAAACTCCCTATACTTTTCTACCCTATGGTCATGTATCTCTTATAAATGTTAATTTTTTGTGTCTTAGTTATTCAAGTAATTTTAAATCTAGTATCATTATAGTTATACATTCATAAAGAAGAAAAATGTACCACATATGTTAATGTCATGGGACTTAAAATGTAAATAATCCATGAGAAATCCACTTTTAGAACAAGTACAGTTTTTAATTAACAAATAGTGTGATTTACATGCTACTTTTCTTTGTACATAAAAGAATGTAGAAGAGCAAAGACCATGTTAAAATTAGTATAAAAGTGTAAACTGCACTTGTAATAATGGAGTAAAATTTATGTATCTGTTTATCTTTAGGAGACATCAGATCTTTTGTCACTTAGGATTTTAGATCATTCATTTATAGTTTCAGATATTAAAACCTTTCCCCTTCATCTTGCTTTATATAAGTGATTTCTTAAGTTTTTCTTTACATTTGAACATTAAAAACTTGTCATCACTAAGTCTCTAAAATGCCCTATAGTTTACACCAGGTTCTGTGAAGAGAAGAAACAAGACTGAGTGTGATCTTTTCATTGTACTGTGAAGTGATTGATAAGGGTTTAAGGGAAGTGATCCTTCCATCTTCAGACTGGAACAAATATTTCAAGATAGATATGGCTTCCAGAGTAATCTTAACTCTTGTTGCAAATACATGCATACTAAATCCAAAATTCTCAAAATATCTTATTTTCTGTGATTGTCAAAGAAGTATGTGATTGGGAGGGTTGGTTTTTTTCTCCACATTCATTGCAATTCTGTTTTCTCCTTAATTTGTTAGATAGCTGTCGAGCTAGTTTGACTTCTCAGGCGTCTTAAGTAATTTCTGCCTAATCAGTTGATGAGTATTTACATGGATCCAGGTTTGACCTTGTCTAGAACATCATCAGTTCGGATTCAAATTCAGTTATACATTTCATGAGCTACCACATCCCTGAGATGTGAAAATAAGTAAATATGAAGGATTTGGGAGGGGGCCATTCTTTTAGTTCTAGGATTGGCTTTGACTAGGAAAGGATGATATATTCATGCTGTTTTTGTCTACTTTGTGTCGTTAGATGTATGACTGTGTATGTTTGTTTTCTCTAATTGAAGATATTGCTGCTGTTATTTGCTGTATAGAAGAGTGTCTGCAAAGACAGTATTGTAGCAGATTATTTATATGGAGCACAAAAGTCTTTTGATATTTGTGAATTTTTCCCTCTTTTTTCAAATAGAATTGCCTTTCCAGGAAGGACAGAGTTTAGGGTCTTTCCTCAATATATGCCAGGTTTATTTCAAGGATTTTCTGGCCCACTAGACGGTTTCTAAGAACCCAGATTGCTTTTTTTTTTAACTTTCTTTTTCTCTTTTACTTCTATTTTCCCAGAAGTAAATGTGTTGTATTACATAACAAATTTGGGAGCTCTCAGCTCTATGGATGGATTAAATATCTTTTTGCAGTTTATTCTAGCTCCTTGGTTCTATGTTTGTTACTCAGTGGAAGGTAGACTTTATAAATATAACTATGTCTGTGTTGGGTAACAAAAATTATTGCCCCCTCCCTCATGAACCTATAATAGATTTCCTTACTGTTTCCTAGAAAGAAATTGGTTGGTAAGTCAACAAAATGAAAAAAAAAATAATTAAATGCTAAGACCACTTTTATAATGCCCTTACTGTAGTCATTTATATGTTAATATTTTACAATGACTAATTTAATAGACAGATGGTAGTTCATATTACAGTATGAGAGTGGGGCATTTCCTTGGGCCAATGATTATCTACCCAGTTTTCAATTAGAGAAGACTGCCAATTATCTGGAGTGGTTTTATTTTAATTACTGGGTAATTAGGACAGCTAGGTAACCAGCCTGGAGGAAGGAGAACTAAACTGTGTGTATGAATCCTTATTATGCAAACCCATAAAACAAATAAAGGCCATGCGAAGAAACTTTCAATGAAATAGTGGATAATTTGCCTGAGGCAGTTCATATTCTTTTACTCATTTGATCAATAAAAAGTGAGTTTAAAATGCTAACCTGGCGTTTTGTAAACTAGACATTGTTTCTGTAAGAAAAAAAAATAGATTCAGAAGAAAGGGAGTATATGCTACCAATCAGTATCAGCATGTTTTGAATTTAAAATGTTTTGATGAGGCATTATCTCATGAAGAGTGACTTGTAGAGTGACCTTTGCCCCCCAAATATGGCTGAGACTTGAGGCAGAAAGATAACATGAATATATACCTGATTTTCTCTTCTTACTTATCTTCACCTGTTTCACTCAAGTTCCTTTTCTAAATCTCCAGTTATCCCTTGAAAGTTTCCAGTTAAGTGTCTCTCATCATCTTAACTTCAACAGATTTTAAACCAATCCTATTTCCTCCCCAGAGTTCTTTCTCAAACCCATGTTCTTGTCTCTGCCAAAGAAACCATTACTTTAACATTCCTTCAGACATGAATGGTTATAGTTATTGATTCTAGCTATCATCTTCCTTTGCCAGTCATCCTTTGAAAAATTTCTTAAGCCAGTAAGTACCTTTATCATCATTCCTATCCAGACTTTCACAGGCTCACACATGAGGTACTGAAATAGACTTTGCTGACCAAATATTCTCATTTCCCTTAATCATTCTTTGAATAGCAAACACTGAGTTTATAAACAATTTTATTCCCCTACTTTAAAAATGTTGACTATTGAATATAAAATACATAAGCCATTTTGCCTCAGTTTCAAGACTTTTAGTGATTTGGTGCTACCCGATAGGAAAGCATCAGTTATATGGTACCGTTTTGCTGAAATACCTTTTTTCTTTCTTTCTTTCTCTTTCTTTCTTTCTCTTTCTTTCTCTTTCTCTCTTTCTTTCTCTCTTTCTTTCTTCCAAAAATGTTTGTTTGTTTATTTGGAGAGAGAGAGACACCGACCCAAGCAGGCTCCATGCTGTCAGCTCAGAGCCTGACCTGGGACTCAATCTCACAAACCGATGGCTCATGACCTGAGCCAAAATCCAGAGTTGGATGCTTAACCAACTGAACCACCCAGGTGCCCCTGAATTACTTTCTAATCTAATATTTAATGTATGTTAAGTCTCCTGACTCTCGTTAATTATAGACATATTGAGGATGGAGAATTCTTCTTAGGAATTCACTATAGCACTTAACATGATTTTATCATAGCCAACTAACAGTTGTTTAATTAAACTAAGCACTTTTGTTTAAATATCCAAATAATTCAGGAGAGGATTTTTTTAATGTTATTCTTTAATGTTATTGCTCTGGGCCAATGGCTCTCAATCCCACTGAAAATTAAAATCATGTGGAGAGTTTTAAATAAAATACTATTGACAGGGCTCTGCTCTGATAGATTCTGATGTATTGATTTACTCAAATCCACTTGATCATAATCTCCACAGAAACAGCCTAGGCATGTATTTTTGTAAGGCCCAGGTGATTCTGATGCTTAGCCAGTTTAGAGGCTCACAACCTTATAATGCTTTTTCTTCCACATACCTCTATTAATTAATTACCACTATTAAGGTCTCAAACTATAGAAAAAAGTGGTGGTTTTTTTTGTAAGTGAAATGGGTAGAGCTATCAAGGTTATGAAACCTATTCCTTAAAGAACTCTCAAATATCCTAATGGATATTCCAGAAATATCTAAATATTAATTTATTATCATAAAATACTAACTATATCTTGGGTGACTCCATGAGTGAAAGAATATAATCAATCATAATAGCTTATACTAAATATACCACTCATGATGAAACCCTTGGCCCTAAGATAGAAAATATATACATAATAGAAGTCATCTAAAAATACTGAATTGTTTTTTTTTTTCAAAAAAGAATATATTTGAATTCTTTGAAGGGTCATTTGAAGCTTGAAAGGGATTTATTTTTCTTTATGTTGGCTATAGTGTTTTCTAATGGGTTTTAGGGTTTAAAAAGCTTGAATATAATGGTAAATTAGTAAATTGAGAAACATACTCTCCAACAGTAAAGAAGCAAGAATTAATCCCTTGTCTTTTCTTAATAAAATTGTAGCTTCTTTGATTCTTGATTATGTTTATTTGAAAGACTGGAATTTCAAAAAGGCATGTGAAGGAAATTAGGGAAGGGGAATATCATGAAATCCTTATATTCATCAGAATCCTCAGTGTGCAAATGCATACACACACACACACACACACACACACACACACACACACACAATATTATGAAAGAATTTGTTTCACTGTAGAATAGAAATGTAAATAATGATTGGCTGTGTGTAGTAATTTACGGAGGCAACAGGGAGTGTTAGGGACTAGAGACTACATGTCCTATGTAAAGGAGATAACCTTATGCAGTTACAATGAACTGTTACAGACTTGTTAATTAAAAAAATACATTTGGAAATATGAAATTTTATATAAATACACCCAACTTTAAGATATTTACAACTTACTCAATTTTTAATCATTATGCAGGAAAAATAGCATGTTTTCTGGCTGAATTTGGTCACTTGTCTCCAATGTTCAATCTGCTATACCATTCCCTTAGCTATCCACGGAATTGTGTAAATGTCAAGAAGATCTTCTTTTCTTCACAGATATTGTAGTCATTCTTTTTCTTTAAAAATTTTTTTTAAGACCAATAAAAAACAATAGAAGTAAAAAAAAAATTTTTTTAAGTTTATTTTATTTTTTTATTTTTTAACGTTTATTTATTTTTGATACAGAGAGAGACAGAGAATGAACAGGGGAGGGACAGAGAGAGAGGGAGACACAGAATCAGAAGCATGTTCCAGGCTCTGAGCCATCAGCCCAGAGCCCGATGCGGGGCTCGAACTCACGGACCGTGAGATCGTGACCTGAGCTGAAGTCGGACGCTTAACCGACTGAGCCACCCAGGCGCCCCAAAGTTTATTTATTTTTGACAGAGAGAGTGCAACCATGAGCTGGGGAAGTGCAGAGAGAGAGAGGGAGACACAGAATCCAAAGTAGGCTCCAGGCTCCAAGCTGTCAGCACAGAGCCTGATGCAGGGCTCGAACTCACGAACTGTGAGATCATGACCTGGGCTGAAGTTGGATGCTTAACTGACTGAGCCACAGGTGCCCCATTCTTCTTTTTCTTAAAGATACTTTTTTTTGTTGTTGTTAATTGATACCTTCAGTAAATTTTGTATGTTAGAGTAATATTTCCTTTGTGAAATGAAGCTAAGACATAGGGCTTGCATATACCAAAAACATACTGAAACTAGAGTGATTGGCTTTCTTGAACCTCATCCATATGCTTAGATCGTTGATGATGATCTTTGGTCAAAAAATGATTGGATTTTGAATCTTTCAGTAGCATTTACATGCATTTGTTAGTATGCTAAAATATTCATATATGTCATGTCTTAAGGAGTTCATGTCTAGGTTAATGAATGGACAAGAAAAATTTGAGTTCAAGTATAAGAATTCTTATTTTGGATTGAGTCTCATTTGATTAAAAAAAAAACAGAAGAAAACCAGTATTTAAAATACGCAGTCATATTCAAATAGATATACTTGGCATAGTTATTATATTTTTTTAAGTTTATTTTGAGAGAGACTGAGCAACTGGGGGAGGGGCAGAGAGAAAGAGGGAGAGAGAGAATCCCAAGAAGGATACTTAGCATGGAGCCTGACATGGGGCTTCATCTCATGACTATGAGATCATGATCTGAAGTGATATCAAGAGTCAGATGCTCAGCGACTGGCTACCCAGGCACCCCATAGTTATTTTTTTAAAAAGCAAAATAAAGTATTACCTGTGATGTAAGACAAAAGAATGAAAGGGCAGGAGATAGAATTTAAGCAAATTAGGAAAACATTTTAGTAAATTGTTTAAACTATATTATTTTTTAAGTAACCTTGTAAAGTCAACATAGAGATAATTTTTTTTAGTTGAGCATTTTGAGAGATAACTAAATTGTTTAAAGATTGGGGAAATGAAATCTGTGTATCAAATACTTATTTACCTACATTAAAAAATATAACATCAGTGTTACATGAGGACAAAATATTCTCTAATAGTCTCCTATTATAGTATATATATTGGGAAGACTTGAAAAATTACTTATCGTGAACTATAGTTCATCAAAATTTTGTGTTCATAGGTGCCTCTGTTCAATATATAGGCCACTTACGTATATAGGCCAATATTATAGGCTATTAGGGTTTGGTTTGCTTATACTTTTACCAACTAACAAAGATAATATTTGTAAATAGTGGTATGATCCATTCAGGACACAAGAATGACCACTAGATTGGTGTGTGTGTGTGTGTGTGTGTGTGTGTGTGTGTGTGTGTGTGTGTAGGATATAATCTACAGTGTGTACATATTTTTTGACTGGTGAACTGATGACCAATTATATTTTATCTTTCCCGCTTTCAGATTTTTCATCTATTTCTGGTTCTCTGTTCAAAAATTTTTCAGCCATACTAAAATATGTAAAGTGAAAAAACAAGTCCATCAATTTTTTGAGTGTTTAACATTCTCTCTCCCTATCATAGATAGGGATCAGAACCTCATGTTCTAAGACACCAATATTCATAGAAACATTAACTTTTTTACTGCATTCATTTTTATGTATGAATTTAAATCAAATAATATAATTGTAAAAATTGTTAACTCAAATCTCTGGTTGTTATTTTTATGAGGGGAATCAATAAAGAAACGGATCTGTGTAAAGTAATAAACACAATAGATACTGATACATATTACACAGTTGCATTTATAATCATATGTCTTACAGGTAAAAACTAAATCCTAACTTTCCAATTATGTATATGTGTGACATTACTGTAAGTAATGTAAAGGATCTTGATTTTGTAGGAAAGATAGTATATCTTGGAGCTGCTCTTTCCTGAAAGCTGTGATTATACACCATGGCTCATTTAGGCATCAATGCACCTCTCAGAAGTTATGTCAGGTGAGGCATAGCACATGATAAGTCAGCGGGTTTTCTACCATGGCTAAGTATTTATTAACTTAAATAGTTTCACTATATGCAGCATGAAAACTGCTACGTTTGTCAACAACATCTAGTAGACCAGATGGTTTGCGACAGATACTATGTTCCTTTAATTAGCTGCTAGTAGGGTTGAAAAAATGCCCCCTTAATAGGCTGATAAAATATTAGGCTTACAATTTAAGGCAATTTATTTTTTCCTTTGAGGAAGAATGGGTGCTAAAATGTACCAATTTTAAACTAGTCTGAAACAAGTAAGTGATTTCTTCCACTCAGGAAACTTGTTTGCAAACTCTGAGTCATGCAGCACAGAGAAAAGCCATGAGGGTGAGAGGAAGGGTATTTTCTTAACAGTTCATAAATAAAAACAGTACTGTTTGTTTTTCTTTCAGTAAGGTTTTAATGAGGAAAGAATAGATTTGGCAAACATAATGATGTTAAATTATTGTCAAGGATAATCTTGACCATGGGCTACATCTCCTTCCTTGAAGGCAGTTGAGGTTATATCTGATCTGCAATCTGAAATACATCATTTCCCATAGTTCTTTCCATTCTTAATTTAAATTTTATATTAATATGGTATTTTATTTATTTTTAATTTTTTGAGTTTATTTATTGAGAGAAAGAGAAGGGAGGGAGGGGCAGAGAGAGAAGGAGGGAGAGAGAATCCCAAGTAGACCATACTGCCAGCACAAAGCCTGATATGGGGCTTGAACTCACAAACTGCAAGATAATAACCTGAGTTGAAACCAAGAGTCTAATGCTCAACCAACTGAGCCACCCAGGCACACCATGGTATTTATTTATTAATTTAAAAAATTCAAGCTATGGCAAAAGTATGATTTTCAAGGAGAAAAAAATAGTCACTGGTAAGATTTTATTATAGTTTGGGTCAATTTTGAATGCTCTAAATATACATTTTACTTCAGTAATATCAACAGAAAAACACCCACTGTTATAGTGTAATAACTTGAACACATTTCCTACCTGCATTCTCCTAAAATGTTCTTACTGCATGAAAACATAAAGTAGATAGAAAAAAAAAAACTTTAAAATTCTCACTAGAATATTAAAATTCCATGTAAAGTGAAATATAAAAAAAATTAAAGCCAGTTATTTTTTTAATATTAAATTTATTGTCAAATTGGTATCCATACATCCATACCCAGTGTTCATCCCAACAGGTGCCCTCCTCAATGCCCAACCCACCCACCCACCCCAATCAACCCTCAGTTTATTCTCAGTTTTTAAGAATCTCTTATGGTTTGGCTCTCTCCCTAACTTTTTTTTCCCTTCCCTTCCCCCATGGTCTTCTGTTAAGTTTCCCAGGATCCACATAAGAGTGAAAATATATGGTATCTTTCTCTGTATGACTTATTTCACTTAGCATAACACTCTCCAATTCCATCCACGTTGCTACAAAAGGCCGTATTTCATTCTTTCTCATTGCCAAGCAGTATTCCATTGTGTATATAAACCACAATTCCTTAATCATTCATCAGTTGATAGACATTTAGGCTCTTTCCATAATTTGGCTATTGTTGAGAGTGCTGCTATAAACATTGGGGTACGAGTGCCCCATGCATCAGCACTCCTGTATCTCTTGGGTAAATTCCTAGCAGTGCTATTGCTGGGTCATAGGGTAGGTCTATTTTTAATTTTTTGAGGAACCTCCACACTGTTTTCCAGAGCGGCTGCACCAGTTTGCATTCCCATCAACAGTGCAAGAGGGTTCCCCTTTCTCCACATCCTCTCCAGTGTCTATAGTCTCCTGATTTGTTCATTTTAGCCACTCTGACTGGCATGAGGTAGTATCTCAGTGTGGTTTTGATTTGTATTTCCCTGATGAGGAGTGACGCTGAGCATCTTTTCATGTGCCTGTTGGCCATCTGGATGTCTTCTTTAGAGAAGTATCTATTCATGTTTTCTGCCCATTTCTTCACTGGATTATTTGTTTTTCAGGTGTGGAGTTTGGTGAGTTCTTTATAGATTTTGGATACTAGCCCTTTGTCGGATATGTCAATTGCAAATATCTTTTCCCATTCAGTTGGTTGCCTTTTAGTTTTTTTCTTTGATTGTTTCCTTTGCAGTGCAGAAGGTTTTTATCTTCATGAGGTCCCAATAGTTCATTTTTGCTTTTAATTTCCTTGTCTTTGGAGGTGTGTCAAGTAAGAAATTGCTGTGGCTGAGGTCAGGGAGGTTTTTTTCCTGCTTTCTCCTCTAGGGTTTTGATGGTTTCCTGTCTCACATTCAGGTCCTTTATCAATTTTGAGTTTATTTTTGTGAATGGTGTAAGAAAGTGGTCTAGTTTCATTCTTCTGCATGTTGGTGTCCAATTCTCCCAGCACCATTTGTTAAAGAAACTGTCTTTTTTCCATTGGATATTCTTTCCTGCTTTGTCAGAGATTAGTTGGCCATACATGTGTGGGTTGAATTCTGGAGTCTCTATTCTATTCCATTGGTCTCTGTGTCTGTTTTTGTGCCAATACCATGCTGTCTTGATGATTACAGCTTTGTAGTAGAGTGAAGCCTGTTATTTTGAACATAGCTCAAAATACTCTCTCCAAATGGGAGTGCCTGGGTGGCTCAGTCCGTTAAGCATCCAACTTCAGTACAGGTCATGATCTCACAGTTCATGAGTTCGAGATCCACGTTGAACTCTGGGCTGACAACTCAGAGACTGGAGCCTGCTTCAGATTCTGTGTCTCTCTATCTCTCTGCCCCTCCCCCACTTGTGCCCTGTCTCTCTGTCTCAAAAATAAATAAAACATTTGAAAAGTTAAAAAAAAAATCTCTCCAAATGAGGGAAAAAAAACACTGACTACAACTTACTATCCATAAGTTTAAGAAATTGAGTGCCCCTTTGGCAAGATCAGAAGAAGCATAGCTATTGTCATAAACCTGGAACAGATAGAGATGCAGCCCATGCATCCAGAATGTGTCAAAGGATGGCCAAAGGAGCTCTAAGCTGGGAGAGAGGAAACTGAGGACTTCCCTTTTGTTCTGCAGTGACCACATGACTCCAGCTAGTTACTTGGCTTCTCAGAATTTCTCATTTCCTCATTTCTAAAAAAAAAAAAAAAAAAAAAAAAAAAAGGCATTGAGTTAAATTGTGTCTAGCTTCTTTCCAGATCATTTTTTTAAAACTTTTTTATGTTTGTTTATTTTTGAGAGAGAGAAAGAGCATGAGTGGGAGAGGGGCAGAAAGAGAGGGAGACACAGAAGCCAAAAAAGGCTTTAAGCTCTCAGCTGGCCGCACAGAGCCCAGTGCGGGGCTTGAACCCATGAACTTTAACACAAAGCTGAACTCAGACACTTAACTGACTGAGCCACTCAGGCGCCCCATCCAGATCAAAAGTTTTTGAAGCTCTAAATCTATATATTCTCTACAAATACAAAAGTGAAAACACTATATTTTTATGATCCATGAAAGCTACAAATAAAAGAACTCCATCTTATCATATTTTTGCTATTAAAATTTTTGAAAAGGAAAGAAGATAACAGCCCTACCATTTTAACATAATGATTTCAGTCTTAAATATAGTATCATTCTTTATTATAAATTGGCATTATTAAACTATACTGTTTTTCTCGTCCCATGATTAGAAATGAGTTTAGCTGTTTTTTTAAATTTATTAAGAAATAATTGACAAAAATAGTTGCATATAACTCAAGTGTAAACATGGTTATTGATATACATTGTAGTATAATTACCAAGATGAAGATAATTAACACATCTATAACCCCACAGCTAACATAGTTAACTTCTTTGTGTATGTGACAAGAATGCTTAAGATTTATTCTCAGCAAATTTCAAGTATACAGTATTGTACTGATTATAACCATCATGTTGTACAGTAGATCTTCAGAATTATTTTTTCATATGACTGAAAATGTATATATTTTTTTAATGCTTATTTATTTTTGAGAGAGAGAGACAGAGAGACAGTATGAGTGGGGGAAGAGGAGAGGGAGCAGGAGACACAGAATCCAAAGCAGGCTCCATGCTCTGAGCTGTCAGCACAGAGCCCGATGTGGGACTCGAACCCATGAACTGTGAGATCATGACCTGAGCTGAAGTCCAATGCCCAACTGACTGAGCCACCCAGGTGCCCCCAAAATTTGTATCATTTGACCTATATCACTTCATTTCCCCTGCTTCCCAGTCCCTGGCAATCACCATTCTCTTCTCTCTTTCTAAAGTCAGATTTTTTTAAAGATTCTATATATAGCTGTTACCATGTAGTCTTTTTTTTTCTGGCTAATTTCACTCAGCATAATCTCCAGATTGACCCATGAACGGCAGGATTTCCTTTTTTATGGCTGAATATTATTTCTGTGTGTGTGTGTGTGTGTGTGTGTTGTTTTAGACATTTTCCTTATCCATTTATCCATTAAAGGACATTTAGTTTGTTTCCATATGTTGACTATGACTACTGTAAATAATGTTTCAATGAACTTGGGCATGTAGATATCTCTTTAAGATATCAAGTTTTAATTCCCTTGGATATATACTCATTAGGATTGCTAGATCATATGGTAGTTCATTTGTTTATTTTTTGAGGAAGTGCCATATGTTTTCATAATGGCTGTAACTTTACTGTAACTTTACTAAATTTATTAGGTTTTAACAGTTTTCTTGGTGGAGTCTTTAATTTTTTCTAGATATAAGATCACTTCTGCAAATAACAACAATTTACCTCTTTAATTCCAACATGGATACCTTTTGCTGATTGCTCTAGCTAGGACTTCCAGGACCATGTTGAATAAGTGGGGTGAGAGTGAACACCCTTGTCTTATTCCTGATCTTAGAGAAAAAGCTTTCATCCTTTTACCTGAGGATGATAGTAGCTGTGGGTTTGTCATATATGGCCTTTATTATGTTGAGGTATGTTCTTTCAATATCCAATTTTTTGAGGATTTTTATTATGAGAGGATGTTGTATTCTGTCAGATGAAGTTTTACATCTATTGAGATAATCATGTGATTTTTGTTTTTAATTCTTTTGATGTGGTATATCACATTTGTTGATTTGCATATGTTGAACCATCCTTGCATTACAGGGATAATGATCATTGTGAATGGTTCTTTTAATGTGCTGTTAAAATCAGTTTGCCAATATTTGGTTGAGAATTGTTTTATCATTATTCATCAGGGATATTGCTTTGTAGTTTTCTTTTCTTATAGTGTCCTTATCTGGCTTTGGTATGTAGACAATACTGGCCTTGTAAAATGAGTTTGAGAGTGTTCCCTTCTCTTCAACTGTTTGGAAGAGTTTGAGAAGGATTGGCATTAATTGTTCTTTAAATATTTGCTAGAATTCACCAGTGAAACCATCTGGTCCTGGGCTTTTCTATGGTGGGAAGTTTTTGATTACTGATTCAACTTCCTTATTCATTATTGTTCTGTTCATATTTTCCATTGCTTCATGATTCAGTTTTGGTAGGTTGTATGTTCTAGAATGTACTCATTTCTTTTAGGTTATCCAGTTTGTTGGCATATAATTGTTCATAGTAGAGCTGGGATTAGAACAGTGTCAGTACTTCCTGGCCATGATGGGTCAGAGTCCTAATCTGGGATAGGAGTGGGGCACAGAGCAGTGGCAGTGTGGCTCTGACAATGAGGGTTCAGAGTTGAAGGCCTTGGGGGTGGGACACAGAGCAGTGGCAGCTCTGATCCCCCATATGGTGAAATGCTGTGGTGTTCTGATCCCAAATATTAGAACATAGCAGTGACTGGACCCCCTGCAGGCAGGTCTTCTTATAACAACACCTCCACCCACAAGGAGTAGATGCAGGAGGCCACTGTAAGCAGCTCTGTCAGCTGGGATCAGCATTGGTAAAGACTGTGAGAGACCTTTGTAACACAGGCTGCAAATGTCCATGATGGTGATGCCTACTGGAATTCTCCTGCTGTCCATTTCCCCATGGAGTGAAATTCCTCTGAGGCTATATCTCCTGGTTCCAAGCTTCTCTGGACTAGAGGATGAGGTAACATAGGTAATAGGCTTTCTGAACTTTGCCATGTGGCCATCCTCAGTATTTGAGCTTTGTAGGTTTTTTGATCCTTCTTCATTGTAATCCAGAGCTTTCTCTGAACTGTTTTCTCCAGTTTGAGGTTATTTATTGCTTTGGTTGTTTTTGTTGGGGAGATGAGCATTGGGATATCCTAGTCCTCCATCATGCTGACATCACCTCTTTATTCTTAAGTTTCAGCGTACATTTCAGAAATCTGAAACTGGACTTTTGCAAGTCTTTTTTGAGTTGAAGATTTTGCTTTTTGGAAGCTTACAAATAAAAATATTTCCATCATGTCATATCTGCATTAACTGCATTGTAAAGTTAATTAAGCAATAGCTGGGCATTTCATAGGGATTAATGACTAACAGGGAGGAGTGAATGGTTCAAGGTACAGCCAAGGACCATTAACATCCACTGGCCATTAATTCCCAGAAAATGCCCAGCATCAAAGTCATTATTGCTATTATGAACTGAAAATGGAAAAGAAATATAGGCATATGGATTTTTTTAAAGGTGATGCAGTTTTAATTGATATGTGCAAGGCATTCATGGAGAACTTAATTTTTGTACATTAGCCAATCACATTACTGCTCTCATTTCTTATGGTTCCATTTGGGTTATAATTAAGTGGTAACAGTTGTAGACCTGGGTATTTCCTGGGAATTAATGAATGGCTGGGTGGAGTTAATTGCCTAAAATATAGTTTCAGACCATTAACCTCAGTTGGTCACTAATCTCTAGGAATTTATTTTAACTTGGGTCATTTTTTTGTGGTAAGAAGAAAAATGTATTCAATTATTGTAATATTAATCCTAATGCGTTTTTGTTTTCTAGAAAGATATCCAATAATAGTAGGGATCTGTGAAGTCTTTCTGTATGTCTATTTCACAGTTTAATCATTTTGAATGTAAACACTCAATGGGTGGAGAACATACCTTTCATACTTACAGAGCTTATTTGATGACCTCATTGATTCCTGTCCTTATGGAAGTAATCTATTTTTTATACTGGTTAAACCTAGGAAAAGATTGCCTTTGTTATTAATTAGTGATTTATGAATAATTTTTTATTCAATACATATATATTGGATTATTGGCTATTATTTTTTATTGTGACATATATTTTCTTAATAAATTTTTTCTTTGTGTTTCTCTTAAGGGTGTATTCTACCAATACCAATTGCTTTGTGTTTGTTAATGTGTTACTAATTTCTGCTTTCCTTGAAAAGTCAAAAATTAAATACATTTATTCAGATTAACAAGACAGTTGATTAACAAAAATTCTAAGATTACCACTTAAAATCCTGTTTTGTAAGGAGGATATTACATGAAGAGGCATAGAGTTACAAAAAAGAGTTTTAATTTAATGGATGTAAAAATTCAAATTTTACTTGTGTTATGACAGAAATAATCCTACTGATTAGATTTTAGTGAATTCTGATAATAATCTTTGGCTTTAAAGAACGTACATTTTAAAATGCTAATATTAAATTTGGTATGAAATGTGAACTATGTATCTAAAAAGTAATTGCTAAGTACCCTAAATATGACTGATATTGAGGTTATTTTTTAGTATAAGTAAAATAATTGATATATTTGTAAATTTGTTGGGACTATATATACAATTGGACATATATACATTGTATATATACAATGTTAACAATTTACCAGGTTTTAATAATTAATATGTTTGGAAGTCCTGGATATGACAAAATGAACATTATTTCCAAATAATACTTTTATACTTGTGTGTTTCTCTGCATTAAATGTTAATAATAAATAAAATTTGAATATGTATTATAAGATGCTTTCATTGTAAAAGATATGGAGGGAAATGGTGTGTGTGGAGTGTGTGTGTATGTATATATAACTAGACCTGATAAAAAGAGCTTTCAGTAAGAGATTAAAGCTATCTACATAAACTGAGGTTTTATTGTTGACTTATTTAACTACTTTGCTCCTTTATTTTTACAAGTGTGGGTAGACCTAGATTTTAAGAAATAAGAGTCAAGTAATCAGGATGTATTTAACACCATACATTCATTAAAATAATTCAACACGGAAGTTAAAATTGAAAAAAAAGCTAGCAGACTTCTTAACACCAAAAAAATCAATAACTATATTTGGAACTAGCTTTTTGGTAGTTTTTATTGTAATAAAAACCCTATGTCATAAAATAATTGGTCACCTCTACTTTATACTAATAGCTTATTTCCTTGTATTTATTCTGTGTTATGTAGTCTAGAAAGTGCTTTTATATACCTTAGCTCTTTCATACTAAAGAAAATTATTCTGTTCTCAGTAAATGGCTGACTCAAACCTGAGAAATTATATGACCTATTTAAAGTGCTAAAATTAATAAATGGAGAGGTAAGCCTGAAGCATAAGTTTTCTTTCTCCAAACCTGACACGTTTACCCTGTACCTGAGTTTTATAGATGGAACATAATGCTAGTTACATTAGGATGCCTTCACATTTTTGCTCATTGTTTAGCACTTCTGCACACAAAGACATAGCCACACTCTTTTTAATTACATTTGAATCAGTATCTACTTATGAAATTAGTTACAATATTAAAATTAGGTAGTTTCTTTCTGGCAGAGCAAGTGATACTAGGATATATGGGATTACATTTTTATGGAGTTCTAAAATTATTTAATTTTTTTAATGTTTATTTTTGAAAGAGAGAGAGACAGAGTGTGAGGTGGGGAGGAGCAGAGAGGGAGGGAGACAGAGAATCTGAAGCAGGCTCCAGGCTATGAGCTATCAGCCCAGAGGCCGATGCGGGGCTCCAACGCACAAACTATGAGATCATGACCAAAGTTTGACACCCAACAAACTGAGCCACCCAAGTGCCCCTAAAGTTATTATTTTAAAATTTACTTTAGGTTCATGAGCACAATACAATTAGTTTATAATAGATTTTTAGAAATTCAGGTACAATTCTCTTTCTGTTGTCATCAAACACTGTTGTGTTATATTTTGGTCTGTTACTTTGAAAATCCATTATTTAAAATCCAGCATATTGCTGTTGTTCAGATACATTCACATTTCAGTGAAGATACAGATCTTGTTTAGGCATTCTGCTTTCAACCTCGTAACAAATTTCTTATTTTACCTGTATACATTTTATTATTTTTTCCAGAGGTTCATATTTGTTTTCGTAATATGTATTTTTTGATCACACAAAATTTACATTATATTTGCTTCCTACTACTCACTCTCCAGTATATGTCTATTTGTCTCTGCTTATCAGAGCATGCCAAAAAAAAAAAATTTTTTTTAAGTAGGACTTCAAGAATCTGCTTGAAAATGTCTTTGTATGCAACATTTGTATACAACAAAGAATATTTGTTCTTGTGACAGGGAGAGTATTCAGGAATGCTGTGAAACGGAGACCAGGGTCAGAATTTATGTGTTGTTTGGAATGTCAATAGTTTTGAATGTTCATATTGCTAGAGTGACAGAGGAAATAAAACATCACATCTAAGTTTGTAAATTAGAAGATATCATAGAAACTGAGGAATGAATTTGCCAAAAATAAGAACTTTCTGGACTATAATTTCAAAAGAAGAAAATTCTAGATGGTGATTTAATGAAAGGAACCTATCTGCTTCTGCATATGCTATTAGAGAAATTTAAAAGTTCCACTGAAATTATTATCTCCTTAGATAGTCCTATTCCAAGCATAATGTTCTTCAAAGTTTTTAAAGTAGTAAATTCCATCTCCAACCTCTGTGAAATAACGCCTTGCTTTTTATGGTGCAAAAAGAAAAATACAGTTAAGCAACGTGTTACTTTATCTGTAAGAACCTGTGCCTTTTAAGGTGATGGGGATCCTGAGTTATAAAGACCCTGACTTTGTGTTGTCCCTAAATTTGGTTCTGTGAAGTTAAATATTGATAAAATAAAATGAATCCTGGAATTACAATGATACCTTTTTGTTGATTTTTAAAGAAAATGTTGATATGATAGATTCTTTATTCATATAGGACCAGTTCTAGATGTACTTGGAAATAAGTAATTTCCCAACCTCTCATGTTCTAAGCTTATAACAATGCATACATTTACATCTTTTCTTTTGCTTATGACCATTCAGTCCTTCTGATTTAAATACAGAGCCAGCCTTATTGGGTGCCAGAGTACCCTGAAACTTTTAAACTTTTAAACTTGATTATCTTACTTTTAAAAGGGAGAAGGATAATATAGCAGCAGCTGGTGGCGGTGGGGGGGGGGGAGAGGAAGTATTGGAGTAAAATGATTAAAACTGACCCTATGACAAAAAGAAATTTGCTGTATTTCAAAACCAAAATAATATTAAATTTCAAAGGTACCAAGGATTTCTAACATTTTATTTTTCGAAACTATAGTAGAAGGTCATCCAGTTTAATGGAGGACTTGAGAAATCAGTTACTGAAGACTAGAAAAGTTACTTTTTCACTGTTTCTTAACATGAAAAAAATGTAAAAGACTATTTGTAGCCCAAAGTTAATCAACAAGAAACGGTTTACCTGGAAATCTTGAATACTGTCAAACTTCACTATATTTCCAGAACTCTTGGGTGCTTTTTATGTTTTACAGCACTATCAAATGTACAAATCAAATTGCTTATAGAAATTGTCTTTTGTATGCTATGCAGATTGTATAGAGTACATTATTTTTTAAAAAAATTCATTTTGAATTTGCATTGAAACTACCTTCCAAAACTGTCAGTAAATGTAAAGCACTCTGTCTAGTCAAAAGTAATATTTTTATTAATAAGACACAGAGATGTGAAATTTCAGATTAACTTTCTGTATAGAATAGGAGGTAGTTGTAGGCAGTGTGGCCATGAGGACATTGAAATGAAACTAGTAAAAGGAATGAGAAGCAGAGGAAACTAGAAACAGTAAGAGATGCTATTAAACTGTTATTTCATCTGTTTTTTCTTATATGTTTGATAGTTCACTATGTGTCAGACACTGCGCTAGGAACTGGGGATATAAGAGTGAATCGAGTATAGACTTCAACTGTTATGACACAATATGGCATATAGGCTAATACAAATCTGCCTGTGAAATAGAGGTAAAATGAAGAAAATGATTATGTCCTTCATCTAGAGATGAAGGTAAGAGAAACATTCACAAAGATGCTTTTGAAAATATTTATGAGTTAGAAGATTTAAGAGATGGGACTAGAAACACTCTCTTGGGTTTAAGGATCTATAAGTAGTTCAGTGTGCTTAGAACATAATGATTTTAGAAATATACCAGAGGAGAAATGAGGGAAGTGATAAGAGAAGAATGTGGAATGCAGGTTGGAAAGCCCTTGTGACTATAAAGGAGCATGACTCAAAGTAATGAGGACACTTGGTCTTAAGTTGTAGAGTTAACTACATTTGTAGAGCACTTTTCTTAAAGTTCTGTTGATGATTAGCTAATCTTAGAAAGATGAATTAAAAATAAAAACATTCAACAGGTAAGAACTATGCAGAACTGTTACTCTAGAGAATGTTTTCCCTTTATTCTGAAAAAGAGAAGTCTTAGCTATACTGATCTTTGAGGTTTAGATAATTATGCTTTTATTTACATGAATAATAGTTAATTTCTATTGGCTATCATGATCTGACAAGATGAATACTTTGATTTCTGATATTGTTAAATCTTTCCTGTAGGGTAAAGTTGATGATCCAAAGAAAGATAACCATCTTGTACCTTATTTCTGATTTCATAGATTGGAAGAAAAGTATTCAACAGAATGTTACTGATATTGTATGATTCAGAATTTGGGGGAGGGGCTATATGGGGGCAATATAAGGGATTTGAGTCTTGATCTGTGGGGTTGTTTTTTGTAAATGTCCTGCTTATTTAGACTTAGCCTTACTTCAACCTTAATCTTGTCATTTATGAGCAAAAGGAAAAAAAAAATGGGAATGAGATCCCAGAAAAAGGCAAGTTATGTTGGGTTATTAGTGTGATATCTATCACTAGTCACATTTAACCCTCAGGAAAATACCTTTAATCATGAGCATCAGATCCATTTTTGGGATATAAGAGGGAATGAGATATAAGAGATATAAGAGGGAATGGGATATAAGAGGGATATAAGAGGGAATTCTAACTCTGTCCATTACACCTAATAATTATTCTTGTCAACTTTTAATGCCCCTTTTTCCCCTTTAGCTTTAGAGAAGTTAATTCGGTTTAGCCATATGGGAGTGTGAATTGGCATTTATCAATTGTGTAGCATATAAATTCAGTTCTTCTTTGGGGAGTGTCTTAAGACGGATGGGGGGCAAGATCCAGTCATCCATTATGAAGGCCAAAGTGGGGAGTTATTCTCTCTTTCTATCCCTGACCTATGTGTGACCATTTAGGTACTGCTCAAGACTTAGATTTGGGGGAGTAACACAAATGGGAAAGTTCAGTAAGGATTTTTCAAGTATTTGCAATGAATTCAAGAGTTCAGGGATGAGGGTAGTGAATTTTCACAAGTTGGTGACCAGTGCCCATTATGATAGTAGGGGAATTCTATACAGAGTATTTCTGTGGTGGGAATTTGTATGAGTCTTACCTTCTTCACAACTTGTTGGAGTTTAATATTCCAAACTTTCTGTTGATTCAGTGAGTTATTTGGTAAACTTTCATAAATTCTTGTCAAGTTAACCAGAGTCAGTTTCTGTCCTTTGTAATGTAGATCCTGATTGTGCAGTTTGTGATTTGAAATGGACTATAAATTATTTCGGTTAGAGTATAAGCTCTGCCCAAGCATGAATGAACAAGTGACTTCGAAAAATCACATGGACAACAGTATAGATGAAACAGTAGGAGTGAAAGCTGCAGGGATGAGCATAATTAAAAGACTATTGTAATTGTTCAGGTGAGAGAGAATGAGGATCTGAACTCCTAAATGGCAGTGAAGATTAGCAGGAGATGAGCAGGAGAGTTAGGAATTCAAGACCTTAGGGTTTATCTCAGAATTACAAAGTGAGTAAGTACAAAGTGTTTGGGGGACTCCCAGTTGTCCTCCTTTTAATGTATAGGTAAAAGGAGAGGCCCAGTGAGGAAACTGAACAAATGAAAACAAGTAGAAGGAAAGGCAAAGTAGAAGTAAAAAAATAAAAGGAGTTTCATGAAAAAGAAGCAATTCAAGTGTCAAATACTACAAATAAATCAACATTAAATAAAATTAGAAGTTAACCATGGGGTTTGGCATGTTGGAGGTTTTCAGTGAACTAAGAGCTTGAGGGTAAAATGGCAGGGTTAGAAACCATATGTCAGAGGATTGATTTGGAAGGGAGCAACCTAACAAAATGAATGAAGATTCCTTTTCTGATTAACTCTACCAAAAGCCTAAGATAGTAATTTAAAAAACAAAGAATCAATTGCTTAGAGACACAACATGCAGAAAACTCAAGGAAGCTAGGAAGTAAGTGGAGCAAAGTCAAGATTTGAGACAAATTATTTCTCTGAACCATACCTAGTTTTCTCATCAGTAAAACTGGAGTAACAGCAGCCACATCCCATGGCGTCTGTGAAGGTACAGACAATGTAGGCTAAGCTTGGTGCTTGATATTTTAGGTGCTCGTCTTTTAAGCTACCATAGTAATTGATGTTTGCTTTTTCTCTAGTTCTTCCTCTAAACTCTCATCTCTTTGATGGCCTGTGGTATGGGTTATATTCACATTTGTATTCCCAGCCCATGGAATATTGCTCCCACATATAGATTCTCAAGATACCTTTGTCGGATACGAAAAACAAAATGAATGAATGGATGCCTAACCTGGTGACGATGTAGTAAATATTAGTTTCTTCTTCAAAGTGTTTCAGCTCTGTAGAAGAAAAGTTTGCCAAAGTCAATTATACATTCCAATAAGGATTTTAAAGTGTTTTTTCCATGACGTAAAGCATAAAATTTATTTTTCATTTATTATAACCTTAAGGGAAATAGCAATGGGAGGCAATATTTGGTAAATAGAAATATGACAATATATAATTAGGATATGCTTTATATTACTGAATTATAGCTTTATCCCTCTCCCTAGTAAAAGCAAGGAAACATTTCTGGTACACTACTGTCTTTGTCATTTGTAGAATGAGAGAATTATAAGATATATCAAAAGATCGTCTAATTTAGTAATTATCCCCAGCCCCATGCTGTTTTTATTTTACTAAAATGCTTAGGAGTAATTTTTGAAAATATATATAATAATGAAAACTTTAAAAGGAAAAAAAATGTGGGAAGTCAAAGTGGGGAATTATTCCCTCTCACTACTGCTGTTTAAAATTCTAGTGATTAGAAAAATTGCATTAAGATAGTATAACCTAAAAAGTGAATTGTAAATTCATTATATTATACCTTATTTCTAACTGTAAAACTAAACAATAAAATGAATAATCAAAACAAAATAGTAAAACCAATAAAATATGAAATGAATATGATTACTTTAAAGCAATAGTGTTATTTTTCTGAAACCAAATTCCTGCTGACAGTGTGGCTGTGGTCCTAACTCTTATATGCACAGTCGTTGCAGTTCCCCTGTTTATGCTTCCGACTGCCCTAAAATGACTCCATACTTCCATCACTTTCTCCATCTAAAATGCTTCACATATTTCATAATAATCAGCTTCACCATCGTTTAACTTTCGCTTAGTGCTAATTCATCCATGTCTTAAATCTCTCAGTTTTCTTTACTCATTAGCCCATGACAGTAAATCAAGTGCTATATGGTGACAGTGCGGGTGGTGATACAAACTCAGTCCCTGAAGTATGAGGCACAACTTGATTCAAAGTTGTCTTTATGATATTGTTATTGATCATTCAGATTATCTTGAAAACAAAGCAACTACAAAATTATCCTTATTGAAAAACTCATAGAATCTCCTGTTTGAGAAATATTAATGTATCATATCTTGGGTAACCTGTGTAATATCCATGGCAACCATAAGATTGTACTTAATTTGGGGGCACCTGGGTGGCTGAGTCGATTAACCGTCCAACTTGCGCTCGGGACATGATCTCATGGTTTGTGGGTTTGGGCCCCATGTTGGGCTCTGTGCTGACAGTTCAGAGCCTGGAACCTGCTTTGGATTCTGTGTCTCCCTCTCTCTCTGCTCCTCCCCTGCTTGCACTCTCTCTATCCCTCTCTCAAAAAAATGAATACACAAAAAAAATAAAAAAGTTTGTACTTAATTTCAATAAAATCTTACATCAAAATTTCCCTACTTTTATGTTGGATGTTTTAGCTCTACACGTTTTATGTTTTTGTTATCCCTCATTTTACCTTCATTTTTCCACGTTGTATGCCATTGGTTACTTTGATGTTTTTAAGGTCTTACTTTCATTTCCTTATTATTACTCCTGTATTTTGTTTGCATTTTTTCCTGTTATTTTCTGTTTTCTCATCATTCCCATAAGGTTTCCAGACTACCAGTCTGTCTGTTGTACAGTTTTAAGGACCAGTGTTGCTGGAAAAGTGGGTGTGCTACTGGCCTGTTAGAACATACCATGTGCTTTTAAAATAACACTCATTTTAGCTTTTTGTAATTAAGTTTTTGGTGTCACCAAGATATTCCTGACATACTTATATTGGAGTACTTAAAATCCCTTTGCGGTCTTTACTTACTACTGCTCTTATCTAGTTTCTGTATTCTTTTTCTGGATAGTCCCTTCTTATAATTCACTCAATAAGTGTTCAGTCTTTTCTTGTGCATTAAGCACAGAGGGGACATTATGCCCGATATAAAGTCATACCTTCCAAGAGTTTATAGTTCTAGTTGGGAATACGGACAAGCAGAACAAATAACTTTAGGTTAGTGTTTTTTATCGTAGAGACATGGTAGTGCAGAGCAAGTAGGGACTAGTTTTACCTCTGTAAGGAATTGGAGGTGGAGATTTTCACAGAGGACTTCATAGAGTACATGATGTTGGAACTGATTGGATCAAAGAAAGAACTGTAGAAATTGGGAATTTTCTGGAACTTCAGTGTCTAGAATCAGAGTCTTGATGCTACTAAAACGTTCTTTGTTTCATTTCTGCTACTTTCCGGCCCATTTTCGTTCTCTCTCGCTTTTCCATAATGAAATCACAACCCTATTTGTTTGAGGGGAAAAAAAAAATACTCGAGCTGCACTTTGGTGATATGCTTATCTCTGTGTAGTCATTGTGGCCATAGAAAGTGGACACTGTGGTTAGTCAGCCCAATTTAGTCATGTTTGGGGAATTGGTTTAAGGACCCCTGGGAAAAGAGTGGCCACCATACCATTCCAGGCAGCTGGGACAGCATGTGAAATAAATGGATGCTGGGAGGAGGGAAAATGAAGTTTAAGAAATATCAAATGGTTTAATGTGACCATATTGCATGAAGTGTGTATAAGATATGAGTGGGAGGGAGACCAAGATGAAGCTGGGAAAAATAAGGTAGTCTTAATCTAGTAAGGGCCTTTGAAGCCAAACAACCCATTTTTCTTTTGTCCTCTAGGTGGAGACACTGAGGTTTTTTTTTTTTCAATTCAAATACGTATTTATCATTGTGTGCTACACTATTTTAAATACCTCTTTACTTTTTAAAATGATTTTCCCTGAAAAGCCAATGAGAGGTGGTTTTTCCCTGAAAAGAGGTGAGAGCTTAAGAAAAATAAAAAATAGCAAAAAATTAATTTCTCTCATTAATAGACTTTAGTAACTTCAAAATATCAATGCTGACAATCATAAATTTGCCTTGTTTGAATATTATATATTTTATGGACTCCATTACACATATGAAAAGAAAATTTATACAGAGATGGGAGAAAATATTAGAAACAGATCATGCAAGGAGAGGATGTTACTCTACTATTCACAAACGAAACTTGCTTTGAGTTTAGGGCATGCTAGTTTCAATTCCATTCCATTTCTGTGCCTTTATTTGAGTGAAATATAGATTTTACATAAAATTTCTGGCAGTCCAGAAGTCACAACTGATATTTAGGACCCTGAATTTATTTACTTATTTATATTTTGCTTTTCTAAATTGAATTATAGTACACATGCAGGAAGATGCACAAATCATCTGTGTGCAGTTTGATATAGTCTCACAAACTTATCACATCTGTATAACTAGCACCCAGATCAAGAAATAGAATATTAATACTATGCCAGGGTCAACTACAACATTTAATAAGCACAATGGCAAGATTAGATTTTGTACTTTTGAAATTAAGAGCAGGTATAAAAGACACCAGAGGCTTTGCAGGAGTCAATGGAGAGGAGGTGAGGGTCTAAGTTAGGACAGTATCTTTAGACAAAGAGGAGGGGAAACATTTAGTGTCTGAAGTATAGATAATTTTCTACAGAGGAATATGGAAAACATGTGGAGAATTGGCTATTGGGCCTGAAAGCATTTTGGTTAAGAACTTGATTTACTAGATATAAGCACATATGAAATTTAGGATATATCTTTAGCACTCCTTAGGCTTTAAAAAAACTTAATGTCAAAAAAATATCAAAAACCCCCAAACCCTAGCCTTAGGAAAATACACTGAGAAGAATCTTTATTCAGGTAAGAAATATTCTAACAAGGGAAATTTAGTGAGGATCACATCTGATAGATGTAAATTCATCTCTAAAATATAATCCACAGTCCTTCTTAATCCTGATTGTTCTTCACTTGATTATCTTTTTAATTTTCTTCCTGCAAAAATTATGAGTACAGAGAACATCATGTCAGTCGTCTGTTCCAGTTAATTTCACAGGAAGATGGGGATGAATGCTCAGCAGATGGTGCAACCTTTGCTCTGAGAGTGGTGTGGGTTAAGTAGTCGCTCTGTGGGTACCTGTCTTTTTGTTTTAGGTTCACGGAGAGAACTGAAATGATTGGCCCCACTCACTCACCCTGTCCTGTTCACCTACATGTAAGGCAGAATGGTATAGTGAATATTAGATTAGGGAATAGAAGATATTCATTCTCTACCTGACTGATCCTATCTGATCTTAAGCCTCTATGTTCTCAAAACGTATAAACAAGGAAATTGAGTTAAATGTCTTACTTCCCTCTAGGTACAATCTTATTGCTGCATTTCTTTTAAGGCTAATTTGCCTTGTGTGATCATCAAAATGGTACAAACCTTTTGCAGTTTCAGTGTTTTAGTCTGTTAAATAATGGAATTTATTTCAGGACATTGGTAAGCATCAAAGAAGATTAAGGCTTTTAAAATAATTTAATTATAAAATGCTTTCCAAATAATGGAAGTTATTACTGATTATTATGCCACATTCTTCCTTACTTCAAACCCTTATTAATAGTTTCTCACTTGCTGAAGGAGAAATATCCCTTTCCTAAGAAAATTTCTTGAGAAAGCCTGAGAAAGTTGTGGATTTATTTCTGCAGATCTTAAGTGAACTCAGAATGCTTGGTGGGATTTTTGTTTTGTTTGTTTGTTTTTGGTTTTGTTTTTGAATTTAGCCAGGCAGTGTATTGCCATTTCCAAGTGAAATACATCTTACTCATGAATATGTTTGAGTTGAAACCTTGGAGTAGTCAGTGTCAACACTGTTTAAAATGAACTCTAAATGTTCGAAGAACTGTTCTAAACTTAAGAGTAAATCTCGAGACTGTTTATTGAGAAGTGTGCTGTGTACTATTCTCTTGTTAAGTTTGTATTTTGGGTTCAAAAGGCTTGATTGATGCTTACCATCCCCAGGCCTGTTGTGTAGAGAAGACTTACAGAATAATGACTAAATACCTAAGTACAATTTACCAGCGTTTACTCTTTTAAAAACATCTGAATCTGGAAATATTTTAATGGAAATGTTATTTTTCTATTTTTCTTTAAATACTTCATGGCTTCAACAATTTGCAGCAACTTTGTGAGTATGTCATCTTTGGGAAGCATCACTGTGAATACTCTCTTTCATGGCATGCTGCTGAAAGTACTTTTCCAAAAGACATGGGAAAGAAATGGGTGTTGATGTTCTCCTAGGTATCATGTATTACCACTTTTGATCTTGCTGCAGCTTTGCAAATTGCATTACTATTTTAGAGGTGAATAGATTGGGGCCCAAACTAGGTAGGTTTTCATCGGTCACAGACTTGATACTGGAAGAACTGGAATTTGATTCAAGGGTCAGTGCCTTCTTTTAAAGTTTCTCTTTTGTCCTCTTTGGCAGAGACAGAATGGGTCTATCTAGAACCTATCTGTGCTGGATTTAAAAAGTATCCCTCTTTCCTTGTGTTCTCTATGTCAGAGTTCCTAATTTGGATGGTGTAAAATTTGCACATAATAATTTTCATTATCAAATAATGAACAATTTGTACCTTTGCAAATGTCTTATGTATTCATTAAAATCTGTTTTCAAAAAGAATTTATATATGCATGTGTATATATACACACACATACATGTGTGTGATATATAACTTACAGATCTGTAATTTATAAGATATATATAACTGATGAATAGAACATATATAACATGTTTTATATGTATGTAATTTGTAAACCTGACTTTTGTGTAACCTAATGTAATAAATATAATAGAGAAGGTATATATGTGATACAACACATATAACTTAAATGCATGTAAGTGTGTATACATACATATAAAATTAGGAAAGATTTTAGGATAGACATCATACTAAATTTTGCTCAAAAATGCAAATTTTTTAAGGCCTTAAAAATTGAGAGGGCAATTACACTTATGTATATTTAAAAGGTGCTTCAGGAAACTTGGCTACAACTTTGTATTCTTTCGAGCAAATAGCACATTGTTATTAGTTGCTAACTGCATAATCATAAGATTACAAGTATGAAGTCATTTCTTTTTAAAAGCCTCCAAATAAACTTAAATATGATAATCAAATATAGCAGTAAAACTAGTAACAACATACTTTCAAGATATTCAAGGCATATGCCATGACTTTACAGTGTGTCAGCGATGCCAAGAGCACATATGGCTTGCTTGCTTGCTTCTCTGTGGTGTCTTCCTGATATTGGCACAGCAACAGCACACTACAAGTCAATTCCCAGGCATGGTATTTACATACATACTTCATGACACATATGCGTTATGTTGAGGCACTATCTTTAAAGGTTATATGGTAAGAATAGCGTCACTCTCTAGTTCTTATTTTAAGACGCATGGAGAATATTGTGCAGTTATCTTTAAAGATTTCTCATTTTTCTTTAAGCCAAATCCAAACCGTCCTCCTTGCTGAGAAAGCCCTGCACAATATAGTATTTTATTATCTTTCTTTTCTTTTGCTACTCTTCCCTGTGTTGTAGCCATACTGGCCTCCTTTAGTTCTTCCAATGTGCCAAGCTTTTTACATACTGTGTCTTCCCAGTAAAGTGCACTTGTTTTTTATGCCTATATTAATATGGTCTAATTTCACATGCATTAGGAGTCTTTGCTTTACATATATCTATTCAATGAAATGTCATATTTTATTGAATAGATGAAGCACATTATTTTTCCTAAATTATTAGAAGGTGTTTTAAATGTGTTATCTTTCTTTGATGTGGTCCACTTGCCTAGAGGCAGGTTGAAAATAAGGTCTTCACCTAAGTAATAATTAATGTCCACAAAACTTAAAAGTGAGAATTTAATAGTGCTTTTATTTAATTGAGAAGCCTACATATGTAGAAATACCTTTAGAAATTTTCTTTGCTCATAAACATGACAGGAAAAAGAACATTCCCGCATGTATGCAGGAATGACTTTCTTTTTTTTTTTTTTTTTAATTTATTTTTGGGACAGAGAGAGACAGAGCATGAATGGGGGAGGGGCAGAGAGAGAGGGAGACACAGAATCGGAAACAGGCTCCAGGCTCCGAGCCATCAGCCCAGAGCCTGACGCGGGGCTCGAACTCACGGACCGCGAGATCGTGACCTGGCTGAAGTCGGACGCTTAACCGACTGCGCCACCCAGGCGCCCCAGGAATGACTTTCTAATAACACATGAAGCTTCATCGGAGAGTCGCTGTGTGACACCATGACCTGCTATTAGGCAGAACTCATCCTCAAGTCCTCTGTTAAATGACATTCAGTTTCATCAAAGCTTCTGTATGTGCTACGTCTTTCTATTCTAGTCTTTCACCAGTTCTAGAGCTTATGGGCTCCACAGAACATATCCCAGAGGAATTTTGAATGTATTTTCTATCATCAGCATATCAGCTTTATTGTGAGGTTTTGTATGAGCCAACAGGGCAGAGGCACAATTGTAAAGGTGTGAGGAAAAGTTCCAGTTCAGACTCAATTCCAGAGTCAGCCCCGTGCTTTCTAACGTGGTAGGCCCGAGGCAACTTTCTTTGTCACTAAAACAGGGATCTTATGGAATCTTCAACATAAGGGAAGAATTAAACCAGTTAATGGCTTTTAAGCATAGTGCTTGGTACATGGTAACTACTCAATGTTGGATGCTCTTGTTTTTGTAAAAATTTTCTTTTCTTAACTTGCAACTGCAGAATTTTTGAGGAGAAAAGGGGCTATCTTTTGGAGTATGGTTTGATTGGTATATTTAATGGGTGATGGAGATAAGATTCCCTGGTTACAGTCCAGGTGTCTGAGGTAAAAAAGAGGTTGCTCTTGGAGATTACAAGGATTTGGGGGGTTGAGGAAGGAACCAAAGGAATGAAAGGGAGTCTAGCAACATGGCAAGGAAACAAGACTTTTTCTAGAAGATATTCCTTTAAAATAAAAATGGCTGAGACACTTTAAGAATAGGGATCCCTGGTATTTATTTGCTGTAATGTGCCACTCTTGGTTTTAAATTTTAATAAAGTTGGCCATATATACAACCTTGAATGTGTGGCATTTGGAGGAGTAAAGAGATTGAGGTAGCACCCAGCTTGACAATCATGCTACAGGAAGGAAGAAGGAAGGAAGGAAGGAAGGAAGGAAGGAAGGAAGGAAGGAGGAAGGAAATCCACCACAACAATGCTGAAGGTGAAAATTTAGGGTTAAGATAGAGAATGCAGAAGAAGTGGGAACTCAGTGAAGAGGAAACACTAAGTCACCATTCCTACCCCCATATTGATCTTTGGAGGTTTTGGGAGAGAGGTAGGAGGATTTCTGACAATATTTTATATGGAAGTATATCTGCCGGTTTCTACTTACCTTTTGGAAAACTAGTGACCTAATCCAGTTGGAGGTCTTAATAGTATTCAGTTTATAGCATTATTAGTAAGAGAGATAATACACTTGAGGAAAATCCAAAGATGGGATATGCAAAATGGTCAGACTCTATTGGAACTGGTACCTGCAAACTTCAGGGCACTAGGAATCTGGAACTTTCAGGGGAATAGGATCCTGGAGCTGTCAGGAGTAGAAATCAGTACTCAAATGTGAAATTTAATATACAAAACAGATGAACATAAGGGAAGGAAAGCAAAAATAATATAAAACGATAATATAGAGAACAAAGGGAGGGATGCTGGAGGGGTTGTGGGTGGGGCAAGGGCTAAATGGGCAAGGGGCACGGAGAAAGACACTTGTTGGGGTGAGCACTGGTGTTATATGTAGGGGATGGATCACTGGAATCTACTCCTGAAATCATTATTGCATTAGTTATGCTAACTAACTTGGATGTAAATTAAAAAAAAAAAACAAAAAACGATACTTTCATTTGTTCCTCCCTCTCTGGCATGCATGCACACCCATGCGCACACACTCTCATGATATCTCTGCTTTTCTTTGTGTGTTTGTTCCATACTTCTGTCTTTACCATCTAGCTATTCTTTCTCACCCTTTTTTTGTATTTATTCATAACTTTTCCATACACTTACTTGTGAAAATCTTAAATGTTTTCAACTTCTGTTTCCAGTCTTCCCTTTGGAATTTCCTTGTTCAAGTGTCTATGAGAGAGAGAGAATCTCATTGTTCAGGCTCACATTTCCAAGCCAGGCCTGTGACTAGACATTTTTGTGTCTGAATTCTATCTGCAAAGTGATTGAGGACAGACTGGCACCAGAAAACATGTCTGGTGAAAGCTCTAGAATTACTCTTACACTTTCAAATGTTAACTTCTTCCTACTGCATCAATTTCATTAAATTAGACTTTCTGAAAATGGGGTATATTTACCCTATTTACCCCCATAATAAGTCTTTGGACTTATTTTTCTGGCCCATACAGTATTTCAGAATAATAAATTGAATGCACGTGGTTTTGTTGGATACCTGTATTCTTGATGGAAGTCAGTAGACTTGGTTGAGGCTTTCTAATAAAGAATATTCTTGTAAAGACCAAACAAATGACATAGCTCAGTAAGATTATTCCTGGGATGAAAGCTAAAAATAAGCAGGTAAACATCTGAACACTTCACACTTCTTTCTTTTCGTGCATTGCGAGAGAGACACCAGAGAATCATTATCTGTTTCCTGTCCTCCAAACAGAGCCCACATATTGAAAAACTGAGTGACAAGCAATCTGGCCTATCCATATGACCATATTGTTTTCATCCCCTAATTAGCCTAGTCCTCACTGTGCTGATGAGGAAACAGATGCATGAAGCAGCAAATTACCTTCATCTTGCCTCTGAACAACAACAAAAAAAGACCCAGCATTTAATTGTCTCATTTGAACTTGGGCGATTCAAAAGCAGTAAAGTGGAAATATTCTAGAAGGGAACACTGCTTTTAAAAACATGTTTTCTTTTCATTTAAAAGTCATCACAGAATGCAGATTTGAATTATAGGAATTTGGCGACTTTAGTTGGAAATGATTGCTTCTTATTAAAGACTTATAGCCAGTTGGCTCATTAATTGACACGTGGATAAATAGAGATAAATGTAAACTGTTTGTGGTCCTGAGGGTGTACTGCACGTTTATCTTCCATGCCTCGTTCTCAGTCAAATTAATTGTAACGGTTCCTTTTGGATTCTTTATCTGATTGCATTGGTGGTGTAATTTTGCATAGCTATCAAAGCGGCAGAAGTATAGGCAGGAAAACATGTGCCAGAGAGGAGCTAATGAGAACCAATCAAACTGCCTGACAGACACAATCTTCCAGCTTTGGTTTTTGCCTTCCAGTTAAAACTTTGTATTGTTCTGTCACTTTTATTCATATCTCTGTGGTTTCAAGACAAAGTTTTGAGTATTTACAATTTTTGGCTAAGATTTATGGCATATTCTTAAGTTGATAAACAGTTTACTGTGTGTTTTACGTAGATCATCTCACTTAATCTTTGTAATTACATTATAGTAGTGGTGTCATTATTAACCACTTTATAGGTGAGGAAACTAAGGCTTAAGGTTTAGAACACATAAGAATCACTGTTCCAAAAGCCATTCTGAAGCATAAGCAGAAGCAGAGAAATGGTTAGATAGGGTCCTCATAATTGATGGTAGACTTCTGAAGTGGTTATCTCTAAGTTTTGTTTCATGAAGAAGTCATTCTCTGAGAGTTATTTTATGGACCTATGGAAGTCTTCAAGGGATTTACTTAAAATAATGTTTGAAGCTCTGTGGGTCATAGATGGGAAAGGATTTTTTATAGTTCCTAGTTGTATATTTATGAAACTTGCTAATTTGTGTTAATACATAAGTGGGGAAGGTGGCGTTTTATTCTTCATAAACTTGTGGGTCTTTAGCATCATTTTTCTTGAGTTCTCAGATGTTCAATACGGTCTTTGGGGAAGAACTCAGATATGCAAACTAAACAAATATACTATGGAATGCTTCTTAGCGATCTTTAGAGAAATCTATGTGTTTGCATTTTAAGGAAGTGCAATGTGAAGAAATAGGCAACCAATACAAACTATTGTATTAAAGAGGGCAGAGGAGAATGAGAATAGTATTTATAATCAGGATACATTTTATACATTTTAGAGTCTTTGAAGTTCCTGTGTCATGTATTTACAAAATACTGCTATCCAACATTAATTTCACAAATTCTTTTTGCTTACTTACTATCTGCCAGGTCTACTGATGATAGAATGTAAGGCAAAGTAAGTATGAACACTGACTCAAAGTTTTCAATCTAGTGAGGGAGACAGACTTTATTAATTCATCTCACCAAATGTTATGAGTCACAACCTCATCTAAGTGCAAAAAACGAAAGGTACGATGAGAGACATTAATGTTATGTATGTATCTGTGGGGTGTGTGTGTGTGTGTGTGTGTACATGTGTTTGGGGAAGGGGTAGCTTGTTTTAATTTATGAGCTGAATAATTTTCTAGATATCACCAACAAAATAATATTTAACCTGAAATCTGGGGGATGTAGGCAAATAATAATTGTGATGCGTATACAATCTGATTTTTGTTTTAAAAATCCTTCTGGCTGCCTTATTGAGAATGGATTGGAAAAAGACAAGAGAGCCCATACAGTAGTTCATGCCAGAGAGGAAAGCTATCATACTGAGTAGGGGTAAGGAAGTGAGAAGTGGAGAAATTCAAAAGCTATTTAGGACATAGAATTGATAATACAAGTCTTACTTTATTCATTTAATTAAAACAAAACTCCAGTAGCTTTTTGTTCTGTAAACAACACTAATTTATAAAACTCAAAAGCAAGTTTCTTATTATACCTTTTTTGCATCATGTTATTCATTCATATAATAAAACTTGATCATGTATTTTAGTGTTACTATGTAATTTGCAAAATAATTCCTACTTTCTGTGAGCTCAGAGAACATAAGAGATACAAAAGACAGGTAATAATACAGTCATGTAACGAAATAATAGAGTTATTCAAGTGGCATTATAGGAGTGCTTAACCTAACTTAATTATGCGGGGAAGGCTTTGAGGGGGGTGGCACTAGAAATGAGCATTTGAGAATTTGATCAGCAAATGAGACATTCCCAGCAGAGTGAAAATGAGAATACAGACAAGAAAGTGAAATTTCATAGTGTATTTAGAGGCTTTAACACAGTTTTTACAGAATATAAGGGCATGGGTGGCAGGACTGGCAACATAATTTACAGGGCTCAATGGAAGAAAATGCACAAGTCCTTATTAAAAAATTATTCACAATTTCAAGATGGTGACAGTAGACCAGCAGAAAAGCATGGGACCATCTAAGCAAGGGATTTTTATGTGACTTCATTGGTTGCACGTCCATGAAGCTGGCAAATGGGATGTGCTAGAGAAAAGTTAGGGATGTGAGTGACAAAGAAGAAGCAAGAATTAAGATTTTCAAGCCTTCCAGTTTCAGAGTTTGGGAGATGTTGATGCTACCAATAGAAATAGACACCATAAGAAGGAGAATGGCCAGGTACCAAGGAATGTTTTATGTTTTGGCAAGTTGAATTTAAGGTGTCTGCGGAAAGTTCTATCAAAAATACCTTGCCGGGCACCTGGGTTACTCAGTTGGTTGAGTGTGACTTCGGCTCAGGTCACAATCTCACAGCTTGTGAGTTCAAGCCTCACATCGGGCTCTTCTGACAGCTCAGAGCCTGGAGCCTGCTTCAGATTCTGTGTCCCTCCCTCTCTCTGCTGCTCCCCTGCTCATGCGCTCGCGCTCTCTCTCTCTCTCTCTCTCTCTCTCTCTCTCTCTCTCAAGAATAAATGAAACATTTAAAAAATGACTTGCCAACAGGCAACTGAATATAAGAACATAAATTTCTTGGGTGAGGGTAAGACTAGAGAGCTTTGTGGATGTTGAAGCCATGACAATAGGTGAGTTAATCAAAAAGACTGAGACGAGCAGCATGCTAAAGACAGAATCCTCAGGAACCCCAACATTTTCAGAAAGTTTATTCATGTAAATCCTTAATGCACAGCATGATTCTGCAAAGCCTATTCCCCTACTGAGGTTCAGGGTAAGTTATTGCCTTGTCACAGGTTATTTCTTTGGCTGCTGAGAGATACTAATACCATACCACTATGGTCATTCCGATGATACTAACGTGAATTAAAGCTTTTCTCTGCCAATGCAATATGAAGTTAATCCCAGTGTGAGACAGGCACAGTCAGTGTTGTTTTAGTATCGGGAAATTTGCTACTTTGAACCTTATTACTCTTATATGCCTTCTATATTAACATGTTTTAATTAAATAATCATTTACTGAACTACTATTTGTAAATATACCAGTTTGTGACATCACTGAGTAAATACTCTAATATATCAAAATTTTGCCTGTATTTTCTGAGTCATGTTGGGCTATTAATTGGGTTTTCTATTACCTATCTCTAATTTATTATATTCTCTAAGTAGGGCAATTAAATGGAAACAATAAACTTAATAAAATAATTGGAAAAATTATTATTTTGTGTTTTATAACTTTCAGACTATCTTTTATGTTTTGTTAAATATAAAGGCATCATTTTATGGAATTTTCTACAACTGATTGGCTTTTATTAACTATTATAAATTGCTTATCAATTGCCTCTTTTTTTCTATTCAGAATTAGTGTGAATATTAAAACATATACTTCAGTTTGATGATGTCAGGAAACATTTGTTTTTTTCACTGCAGTAATACCTCTGTGAAGATTATCATACTATTTGTTTAATTCCAAATGTTACCGTAAATTCTTACTAGATGCTCTTTATGCACTCTGAGAAAGGAAATGCTTCACAAATGAAAATTCCAGTATTTGTTAGCTGTAGTTTTATCCATATACCAAAATTAATAAGATAGTTTTATTCCCAAATTACAAAAAAAAGTTGATAATTATTTAGAGTAATCAGTAAATACTAATCTCATTACCCTATCCATTGTGTTTAAGTATACTCCACATTAGTAACATTTGAAAAAGAAAATTAAAAACTAAATAACAATGTCATTATATAGCTTGTTACACAAAGCTACTTACTATGCTGTGGGAAAAATCTATTTCATGTTTCTTGTTTTCTGAATTTAATTATCACATTTTTCTAGAATCATTGCCCAGATCTCATGATGTAAAACAAATTTTCACTTTGTCAAAATGCATTTAGGGATCTATTATGAACTGCTGCCACATTTTGGAAAATGGCAAGTGTAGAAATCTGTTTTTATCTGCCAGCTTTGACAGAAAGGATAAACACAACATTAGTCATCTTGTTTTTCCATTGCTGTGATTATCAATATATTTAGTAAGAACAAATCACATCCCCTGAGCCTGTCAGAAAGATGAAATAATTTTAACTACAGAATAATAATTACCATATTCAAAAGTAATTAGCGATGTTGCATGTTGATCCTTAATAACAATTTCATGTATACACACACAGAACAAAAATGAATGCTATCTGAATTGACAGGCCTATGCGTTTCTATCTACCTGCTTCAGTAAGACAATATATATTTTATTCTGTTTTCAACTTTCTTAATCTTATGCAGCACTTTTCTTTTATACTAAATTAGCATGGAAAGCAATTTAATGAAGTATCAGGATTTTGCAACAAATTGGGAATAGGCCTTTTTATTTTAATAAAATCTATGTGCAAAAATATATTTTCTAATATATAAGTTAATATATGTTAAACTCATTGCATAACCTATGATAAACCTGTCCTCTAGCTGAATTTTACTAAAACTATGGTCCACACACTGATTCTGGTCTTCTATAGATAAGTTCAAAAATAGAGTAAGCAGTTAGAAATTTTTATACCAATTTGACATTGCTGTGAAATCCAAGCACACGATCATTTTTCTACTGATTTTTTCAGGTAATTATGTGTTTTACAAGTTTTGTAAAGTGGCAACTTGAAATTGAAACAACCAACCTATTCCTTCACTGTAGGTAGTTTGAAAAACACCACTTTCTTGATTTGTATACTTTCCATCTCTCAGCATTTGCTTTCATTAAAAATTGCTTAAGGTATAGGTGTTTTTATGGAACTCTTGATGTCTCAAATTAAATACATAGTAATTTTTCTTTTTTTCTGCATATTTGTTTACAAGGCATAAGAGAAGTCAAGAAGCAATAGAGCAAAGGAAAAGACTTTAGAGCCAAGTAGATCTGGATTCAAATGAGCTATACACCTCTTTCTAGCTGTGCAATTTATTTGCATTTTCTGAGCCTGTTTCCTTAACTGTACAGTGGAGATAGTAATTCCTACAACAAAGAGTTGTTGTGTCAATGTATTTTAACTTTCAATGCATTTTAGCTCCAACTCTCTTCCTGTCCTTTCTCTTATGTAGGCAAGTTGAATAAAAGATACTTTTATGGATATATCTTTTGTAATATGTTATACCTATTTATTAAACAAACCACAGTTGATAAACTTGAATACTAGTAATTCCCTTTGAATATATTTGATTGGCATATATTAGATTTGGAATGATTAAATATTTAAAAAAATACACATAGGTGTAAACTGATAAGTATTTGACATACAAATGGACTTCCTGGTTTTTAGGACAGAAATAGACTTCCCTCACTTAAAGTAGTAGACATTCTCCAGTGTCACTAATGTCATCTCTAATTTGAGAGGGAAGAAGTGATGAAAACAAGTGTTAAATTCTCTCTTTTATCTTTGTTAACCAACTTGATAATAGGGTAAATGTGATCTAGATTTGCTACTGGCTGACATCAAAATGGAAATAATTTTAATAATTGGTAATTTGTCAATATTAATAATACTACTAGAATGTATATAATTATTAGAGATACTCTAGCAGTATTATTTAAATTTTTTTAACGTTTATTTATGTTTGAGATAGAGAGAGACAGAGCATGAACAGGGGAGGGTCAGAGAGAGAGGGAGACACAGAATCTGAAACAGGCTCCAGGCTCTGAGCTGTCAGCACAGAGCCAGACGCGGGGCTCGAACTCACGGACCACGAGATCATGACCTGAGCCAAAGTCAGACGCTTAACTGACTGAGCCACCCAGGTGCCCCCTCTAGCAATGTTATTAACATTAATGCATTACCAGTAAAAGGATCTATTTATGCAAAATGGGACTTTGGATCTCTTTTATGATTCCTGCCCCAGATAAAATAACAATGACAACAACAGTGAGAGGTGGAGAAGGAATAGATCATTTTAGAAAGTAGCTGTATGTTTCATTTATATTACAGTGGCAGATTTTAAAAACAATCTGGTCCTTATATCCAAAATAATCTTTCAAGTGGAAAAGACCAGATTGGTTTTTTTTTTCAGCTTTATTTTGGTATAATTGACAACATTACAAGATATTTAAAATATACATTGTGATTATTTGATATACATATAAATTGTGAAAGGATTTCCACCATGTAGTTAATTAACACATCCATCACTTCACATATTAAATTTTTTTTGTGAGAACATTTAAGTTGTACTTCCTCCCTCCTTTCCTTTCTTAAGACTCTGCATATAAATGATACCATACAGTATTTGTCTTTCTGTGTCAGGCTTTTTTTTTTTTTTATTTAGCATAATACATTCAGGGTCCATCCATGTCTTCACAAGTGGAAGGATTTCCTTCCTTCTGATGGCTGAATAATCATCTGTTGTGTGTGACACACGCATGTGCATGCACACACACACACACACACACACACACACACGCATGCGAGTGGAGGAGGGGCAGAGAGAGGAAGGGCGAGAATCCCAAGCAGACTCCTCGCTGAACATGGGGCTCAATCTCTAGAACTGTGAAATCATGACTTGAGCTGAAATCAAGAGTTGGACACTTAACTGACTAAGCCACCCAGGCACCCCTGGAATACAATTCATTTCAAATCATCTGCTTAATAGGACTCTTTCAAGTGTACTTATATTAGCTCTTTGTTAAAGTTAAATATTAGCCTATTTCCCCTTTGTAATTAGTTAACCAACTATAAATACACAATCTCTATATTCTGCAAAGTTTATAGGTACATAATAAAACATCCCTTTTTACCTGTAGAAATAGAGAACAGACATTTGTTTACAGATTTTCAGGTTTAAATACTATTTTCATCTTTAGTACTGAAACTTGAGGTAGCACAATATAACCTGTGCCATATACAAACATCTTTATATTTTTATTTATTTAAAATTTTTGTTAATATTTATTTTTGAGAGAGAGAGAGACAGAGCATGATTGGGGGAGGCACAGAAAGAGAGGGAGACACAGAATCCAAAATAGGCTCCAGGCTCTGAGCTGTCAGCACAGAGCCCGATGTGGGGCTTGAACCCATTAGCTGCAAGATCATGACCCAAGCTGAAGCTGGATGCTCAACTGACTGAGCCACCCAGGTGCCCCATATACAAACATCTTTAAATTTTTTTTAATTTTCTATGCTTATTTAGTTTTGAGAGAGAGAGAGAGAGAGCGAGAATGGGAGGGGCAGAGAGAGGGAGACACAGAATCTGAAGCAGGCTTCAGGCTCTGAGCTGTGAGCACAGAGCCCGCATAGGGCTCAAACTCACGAACTGTGAGATCATGACCTGAGCCAAAGTTGGTCACTCAACCAACTGAGCCACCCAGGCGCCCCTACAAACATCTTTAATAGTAAGCTGTGATACAATAGGATTTTATTTTATATGTAGTTTGGAAATATGAGAATAAATCTAAAATATACATAAGTATTTATAAATAGTTATTGGTTGAGTTAAAGGAAACTGATAGCTTAACAGTAACACCTAAAGACTGTGAAAGATTCTCTTTCTTATAATTTTATGTTAATGAATATAGACTAGAATGATACCATTTCCTATATAAGAATATGTTTCTTAAAACTGTTTGGAAAATTTCTCAAATTTAGAAATCAATTATAAATTACTAATTGTGATTCAAGTAGACTATAAATGTCAGAAATGAAAGCACCCTGTCAACCCTATTTGTGAAATGTTTCTAAACAAAATGTTGGATTGAAGGTAAACTGCTCTTACCTCTCTTGTTTGAGTTCTACTTCATATCCAATATTCACATGAGTGTTGAAGTTGTTCTTGGTCTAGGCCACGCCTGGTATTTTCTCAGAATTTTTATACTTTATTAGATATCTAGATTTTGTAGGAGAGACAAAGGATGCCAATGTGATTTATTACATTATTATACTTGTAAGTAGTAACATCATTTGTATCTTAAAGGACTGCTATTATTTTTACCTGCCTTTACGGAAATTATATCTGTTCCCAGAACTAAATTTAGAACATGTCCATATGAAAAAATAAAGAGATTAAAATAATCAATACGCTTCTCCTTTTTTGTTAACTTTTGAATGTATATCCACAAAAGAGTTCCAGTTACTTATCTGCTGGAAGAGCAAAGACATATTTGAGCCTTAGAGATAATCAAACCAGGAACTATAGCAATGCTAGGAACCACTCTTCTTATTTTTCATCTGTGTATTAATGTTATTTTTCAAGATTAATTTTTCCAGGGAGTGGAACCATAGTTACCAACATCTTCCAGACCCATATATTCTAAATTTTGCTATTCAGAAAATGAGGTCCTTCCTCTTTTACATTCCAGTTGGAAAATCCTCAAGGAGTGCCTCTGATTGACCCAGGTCTCATTATTTTTAAAACCATATGGCTAGAAGGACTTAGTATTATGATAGGCAACCCTCAGTTGAATCACATGGTTGGAGTACATAGAAAATAGGTCCCCCCCAAAAGGCAGTACTATTTTACTCTGGAGTTGATGATGACAGGCTTGTGACTGGGCTAAGCACAGAGAAGCTGATACTATTTCCTGGCTAGATGTGTTGTCAGAAAATTACTTTTTGCTTTCTTTGGAACAGTATAAGGTGTTACAGCAGCTGGTTATATCTTGATCTGGAGTGGGTGACATAAATAATGAAATAATAGACTTGACCTTTATTCACAAGAAATTTACGTTCTGCTTCCAGAGATATAACAGACCAACCTAAAACAAAGAACAACGTGTTGTGAATTTATTGTAGACTATGTATATATACAGTTGAATTTCAGAGAATGCCAGGATCAGTATGGGCTATAGTCTTTTAAGATTTTGAGAATTCAGTTTGGTTTACTTACAAGGATGCAGTATTAATAAATAGAGTTAAGGAAAGCTGGTGTTCCATATAGAAAGAAGAGCACAGGGAATATATTAGAAACAGAACTAAGCACAGGATGTACCAAAAGCCATGAGACTGGTTCCTTGTAGGATTGGAAAAGGTTGAGGAAAAAGTGTTGGAAGTATGTGGTGAGACTAGATTATGGAAAACATTGAAAATATGAATGTGTATATAAAACACAAATATACACATATATAAAAACACAAATATACAGATCACTGCAGTGGTCTCAATGTGAGGTTGTACTCAAAAAAAAAAAAAAAATACTAGCACCATTAACGCCAAATGTAATGAATAGCTGTGAGAGATTTACCTGTGCAATGATTGTCTTTAGAAAGCAGTAACCAGGAAATGAGAATATGAAAATCTTTTGCTAAGCATAGTTGGAACTCAAGATATATTAACATCTTTTAGAACTGCAGCTAATAAGTGACAGTCACATTGCTCTGGAATTGACTGCAAAGATTGGCAGTAATATATATGTAGTAGATGTTGTATCATTGGGACAAATATGTTGAAAGGAAGTTTACAATTGCTGTAGGAATATAACTACATGTAACTTTGTCCCTGTTTCCAAATGCCTGAAACCAGGCTATTTTAACTCATATGTAGAAATTGCATAACAGAAAAAGAAAGAAAAAAAAAGATAAAAGGATGCTTGTTTATATCTGAGACACAAAGCCAGAGGATACTAATTGAGGTATATGTGGTGAGAAGCACAAAAGGTATTGAATAGGGAGATGATGACTCCTGTGGAAGCAGGAAAATAAGAAGTGGGGGAAAAAATACTGATTGGGTCTGACAGTTACAGTTAAGAGCCGGGGCTAGACTCCAAATGCTTGGCTATGAAACATGGCTCCACCTTTCATGTATTTTAGTGAATTCTGGGTACTTAGTTTTTCAAAAGAATCTTTTTAGGGTGAAATGGATACATTAATAATTTGTTAGAAAAGACTCTTTATAAATTATAAAGATATAAATATAATTTATGCTATTTCTGCTTCATTCACTCATTCAACAAACAAGTGTGCTGGGACTGTTGCTGCTTGATGATTCATTAACCTATTCATATTTGCCTTCTCTAGCAAATTTCAAATAAAGCCAAACTTAGGAAGTTTCAGGGCTTAACCTTAGCAATTTTGATCATGCTTTTACTTTTGGTTCCCTTCATGAAAATTATAATGTCCTAATATGAAAAGGTATAGGAGGTCATTTAGTTCAACTTTCTCATTTTAAAATGAGGAAATGAGGGGTGCCAGGGTGGCTCAGTAGGATAGGTAGCTGACTTTGGCTCAGGTCATGATTTCACAGTGTGTAAATTCGAGCCTCACATGGGGCACTGCTGTCAGTGCAGAGCCTGCTTCAGATCTTCTGTCCCCTTCTCTCTCTGCCCCGCCCCTGCTCACACCGGCTCTCTGTCTCAAACATAAATAAACATTAAAAAAATTTAAAAAATAAATAAAATGAGGAAACAAGTCCAGAGAGGTCAATAATGCTATTATTGCAACCAAAGGCACATTTCCTAGCCTCCCTGTGTTTATTCATCATTATAATACTGCTTCACTTTTATATTTATTTTAAGCATGTGGCTTTAATATCATAGAGCTAGATGGTAGCAGAACTAGGTAATAGCCTGGTTTCATTGTCACTCAGATGTTATTTCCAATAGTTCCTGGCCTCTCATTCAATTTGCGTTAGTTTACATGTCACTTTCTGGTTTTTTTTTTTTCCTTACCACATGTTACCCTTTCTAAATGGATTGCAATACCTTGTTGAACATTTACTAATTTAAACAAACATCTTTGAGTGCCTACTATGTGTAAAATGTTGCTGTTTGCAAAAGTCATTATTAATTGACCACCTTTTTTGAGGAAAGAAACATTTAAAATTCTGTAGATAACTAAAAGAGTTATTTTGGGTCAGTAGACTCAAAATGTCCTTCTAGGAAACTGACATAGTTGACTAAAATCTATACTGTATTTCTATGCAGATAGAATTAACACTTGAGAGGAATTCATGTGTTTATAATGAGAACTCCTTTAAAACGATAAGGAAATGAAAACATTTCACTTAAAATGTGAAAATAAATATAGGAAATTAAATTCCATCATCAGTTGTCAAAATGCTAAACTGTACTTTCATGTTGAAATGTGAATGTATTAATCTGAGGAATTCATTGGAAAAAACCCTGCTGTTACCAGTACAGACATGTAAAGCAATGACAGTCCAGAAACGACTGCAAAATGACTCTACTGGAATGGAACCTTGCTTGGGAATTTTCTCCCACAGGTAAAAAGAGAGGTTTTAGGATAATAATAATAAGTGTATTTTTATGTAGAAATATACCAACATTTTTTGTGGAGTTGTAAAAAACCTACTTAAGAACGTAGCACAATAGTGAAGAAAAAAGTAGAACAAAATGGTCTACTCAGTTTCCAAGTAATAATTAAACATTTCAATCCACTCCTAGCTAAAATGATTGGACTTCAGGATAGGGAGAGTCATTATTTTGAGACTTGCTGGGGTTACCGATACCCTCTCATGCGTAACTAATCCTTGTCGCATTCACTCCAGCTAGTTAAGCAGAGGAGGCAATTTCTGTATTCCACCTCCAGAGGTGTTGACTACTGATAGACAATCATTGTATACAGAGTGTATCATTGGGTAAGAGCAAGTGGAAAATTGTTCTACCTCAGGGAAGGTTTGAATGTCAATTACTCTTCCCCTTATTTCTCTGTTTAATATTTAGACAAGGTGATTAAGCTTAAATTTAAAATTTCCCAATGTTTTTGCATGTATCATAGATGGAACGTTAATTTTGCAATAGGAAACAGCCAATTAATCATCCTTTTGAACTGAGTCTTGTAGCGAATTGAATGAAGCTGGCTGGGGACACACGCCAAATAATTATAAGTTTGTGCCTCTTAGGTTGTTGGTATTCAAATATTGTATCATTTTACTACATGTGAAAAGATGAACGCAGAATATTATTTTGGAAAAAAAAATTCCCTATCAAATAAGCATATCCATGTATAAAGTTTAACATCTAAAAATAATTTAGAAATTCTGTGACAGATGAAATAAATGTATTGCTCATAATCATAAAAGCATGCCAATAATGAGATTAGCATATTGCCCAGTTTCCTTCCTTCCTTCCTTCCTCCCTTCCTCCCTCCCTCCCTCCCTCCCTCCCTCCCTCCCTTCCTCCCTTCCTTCCTTCTTTTCTTTTTCTTTCTTTCCTTCTTTCTTTTATATACTGTATATTTAATACATATATATGTTTTAATTACCAAATATTGTCATCCTGACTTCCCTTAACTACTTACAGTTGTATATTATAGGGAAAGAACTAGCTGGTAGTTAGGTGATGGAAATATTCTGTGCAAATCTAGCTCTGCTCAAAAAACAATAACTCAAAGAACACAAGCTAATGGTGTCCTTATACAGGAAGATCAAGGCATTATGATATAAATGACCCTAAACTTCATCCTGTACAAGTTTACCTACCAACTATTTGGTTATGCTCATAACATTTTTCTACTTTGGTTATCTAGAAAGTCAGATTTGTGGTTGAAAATATGGAGACTGCAATAAATGACCACAAAAATGAATGTAATTTATTCATTGATTCACAACCATTTAAATGCCTGTAATGTGCCTGTGCTAAACAGTAGATCCAGAAATGAACAGGATATGTTCCAATGTTTAAGACACTCATAAAACTTATTTACTTGTTTTTCCTGTTTTTGTATCCCAGTTAACTTGTTATTTAAACTGGAAGCTCTAAGTCATACTTGATTTTTCATGTCTTCCTTTTGTCTCCCAAGTTTTATTAAGTTTTGTTTCCTAACATTTTCCTCCTCTGCTCAGCTGCTTCTCCTCCTCTTAACTCCTACTGACTTATTTTTTTTGCCCTCAGCAGTTTCTATCTGGAACTGTTATAATAGTCCATTGTTTCCAGATTGGTCCCTCCAGCCTCTCCTCCTCACATTTAGCTTAGACTGTGCTTGAGTGATCTTTCCCAATATAGACCTTAATGTGGACTCTTACACTAAAAAACTCCACTGCCTAGATAATCAGGTTGAAACATCTAGGCACAATCCAGCAGGTCCTTCATAGCCTCTGTGCATTCTTCTTTTGAAGATTTATCTCCCTCTTATATATGCTTGATTCCTTTATTAATGTCACAGTGGGTTACTGAGTCACTTTTCTTTAACAAATGATACAATTTCCTATCTGTGTTCCCTATGCTCTTCCTCTTGTTCCACCTCTCTTCACCAGGTATTTCTTACAAACTCCTTCATATATCTGAAAGCCTAACTAAAGACAAAATGCTTATCATTAGCTTTTTCTGATACCCCACTCCGTAAAGTAAATGAACTGCTCCCTTTGCTGACTTGTGTGGTACTTTCAAAACCTATTACCGTATTTTGTTGTGACTTTTCTCTCTTGCTCACACTCACATGCTTTCTGAATATTTCTGCTTTATCTCTTCTGTTTAGCACATGGCAGTGTTTCATGTCACATAGTAGGCATCTAATATTTGTTGAAATCAACAGTGAAAAAATGGCTTTGTGAGCCAAGGCAGGAAGAACAATATCCGATGAGTTTCCATTACTTTATGACATAAAATAGAAGATAATGATGTTGTGGATCCTTTATATATCATAGTAATGGTATTATTACATATGAATGACAAAAAAAAATAGCACAGTAGTATTCCTGGACTGCCCTATGCAAAAATAGGTCTTGTCAGCATCCTATTTTAAAAATCACCTTCAGGATCATCACCTCAAATACTTCTAGCCAAAGAAAAAGGAATTCAAGGGGAAAATTGTCTGAGGTGACTAGAAAAAGTTGGGTGGATTTTAATGTGGATATTAAAAATAAAATATTTAGAGTTAATTAAACCATATTAGGCCAATAGAGTGATAGGTAGTGAGTTAATGTTATTAATTCTGAGGATATCAAAGGACAATCATGAAGAAAGCCCTAAGATGGAATAAAGCTCATCATGATCTTCTCATAAAGCTTGGGGTATCCACTTCTGAGAAGATACTCTGTGTGGTAACATGTCAAGGAAGATTTAGCAAAACTGTAATAATCCAGAAAGGAATTTAAAGTATAATGCAGGTGGTTGCATAAAGATGAAAACACAAAGCATTCATGTAGAAAGAAGAATACAGAGATGTGATAGCATCAAAAGACTGTAAAATCCTTAAGCATTTTCTTTGGATTATTCATGTTTTACACTTTAAAAAACTTTGCAATGTTTATTTATTTTTGAGACACAGAGAGAGACAGAGCACGAGCAGGGGAGGAGTGGAGAGAGAGGGAGACACAGAATCTGAAGCAGGCTCCAGGCTCCGAGCTGTCAGCACAGAGCCCGATATGGGGCTTGAACTCATGAACTGTGAGCTCATGACCTGAGCTGAAGTTCGATGCCCAGCCAAATAAGCTACCCAGGCTCCCCCATGATTTACACTTTTAAAATAAATCCTAATGTATTTGGAGCAGAAAAAAAATGCACCATCCATCTCTGTTCAATCTAAAATTAATAGTTTTGGAATTATTTGTATGCACACTTAAAAATATTTGCTCTGCTAAAAGCACTAAAATAGGGGTGCCTGGGTGTCTCAGTTGGTTAAGCATCTGACTCTTGATTTTGGCTCAGGTCATGAAATTATGGTGGTGAGATCGAGCCCTGTGTCAGGATCTGGGTTGATTGATCATGGAGCCTGCTTAAGATTCTCTCTCTCTCTCTCTCTCTCTCTCTCTGTGTGTGTGTGTGTGTGTGTGTGTGTGTGTGTGTGTGTGTGTATCTTATTCTCTCAAAATAAAATGAAATAAGATAAAAATTTAAAAATAAATATTTACTCTGTGATGAATCATTAAGGCTTATGGTATTAAGGCATTAAGGTATTTTGAGGTACTCCTACCATTCACAGTTGGTATAATGAAATTATGGCACGTTTCTGTGAAATTTTCACTGGAGTGCCTGTAAGAGGCTAAATACTATGGTGGATAAACTATGCAGATTCTGGGACAAAGTTATAATAAAACCTTAACTCATATATAGTAGAATATATAAAATATGGATCATTTAGCTTTGGGAGAAAAGTACCATTATAATCCATTTTGTTTTCTACTTAATAGGAAAAGTATAGTAAGCAATTACTTTTTATAGCACATTGTAGAACACATTGCTAATGATTATCTTTTAATTTTGTGGATATCTATCTATCTATCTATCTATCTATATATATCTGTTTTCATATGTTTTGACATAAACTGAGAAAAATACATTCTTTGTCCTTAAAAGCCCTGCAAAAATTATATCCCTTAAGTATAAATTACACTATGTATTTTTTTTTTGTTTTAATTATGGGTCCTGCATCTCAAAACTTCTTTCAGAATATATCTCTTAACCTTCACAATTAACCCATCAGCTTTTTTCTTTAAGAGAAGATGATAACTAATGAAAAAGCACTATGGTATTTATAAACAGCAGACTCAGTCTTTTTATATTTAAGAAGAACAATCAGTTGAGAATGTAATTCTGCAATAATTAATCAGCTCTTACAGATTTCTGTTTCTTCTACCTGTCACTTAAACTTGTGCCATATTTATCCCATCAGTATTTGTACTCCAAAAATATTTTACATTTATTTAAGGCTTGCCATATTTTCTGACAACTGTAATATAGTTTTGTTGTAGGATTTTGAGACTAAACATATATCTACATAGGTTGTTCTTAATGTTTATTTCATTGTCACTTTTTACGCCAATTTCATCTTAGGTAGTTGGAATAATTCTTTTGAAACTATTTTTTAATATTACATTTTGTTTCATTCCAAAAGATTGCTATAAAAAACAGACTTTTTAATTTTTTTTTTTTAAATTTTTGAGAGAGAGAAAGAGTGTGATGGGAGGATCAGACAGAGAGGGGGACACAGAAGCAGCCTCCAAGCTCTGAGTGTCAGCACAGAGCCCTACGTGGGACTGGAACCCATGATCCTGGAGATCATGACCTGAGTCAAAGTCGGCCACTTAACTGACTGAGCCACCCAGGTGCCCCTAAAAAACAGACTTAATAAAAACAAAATACTGCTCTAAAGAAAGTATGTACTGCAGTTTACTTTATAAAGAATTATTTCCTCAGAAGAAAAAAATATTTATGGTTATTTTTCACTGACTCTCTTTTCCCAATTTTCCTATAAGGGTGAAATAAACTTGAACTTTTTAACCTCCCCCATACATCCCCCTGGCAAAGGAGTTTGGGAGAGAATTCACCATATTAAAGATGTTTGAGGGTCTGAATGATAGCTGTCTATTTTCTTGCAGAATGCTCAGCTCCTAGCACAGTGCCTTGAACATAGTAAGTGCTCAATAAATATTTGTCAGATAATCAATGTGTTACACTTTTAACAATGTATTGCTTTATACTTGTTTTATTCTTACGGGATAAGTTACAGGTATTCTCTATTGCTTTGTAGCTAAGTTTTATAAAACTAGCACTTCTTCATTTTTCTATCCAATAAAATAAAAAAAATATATTGAGGTTGCATCTGAGGTTTAGAATTTTGTCTTTACTATGGTTTATGTTTTATCCACAATCTTTCTCCTTTTCTCCCATCTCTGGTAATGGAAACCTGCAGGATTTTAGTATACACCCAAACACTTTTTTTTTAAGGTGAAGAAATTTAGAATGCCAGAATTAAGTATTTACTTCCTCATTTGGTTCCAAACTTGCCACATTTCACATGCTCACCAGCCATATGTGGCTAGTTGCTATCATCCTAGACAGTGCACATATAGATCATTTTCATCACTGCAGAAAGTTTTGTTGGGTATCTAAGGTCTAGAGACTGTTGCCTTCTATAAATATTGAGAAAATGGGAGTAAGAGTAGGATTAAGAAAGTGATACATATTTATTATGCTGATTTTGAGATGTCTGTGGATAAGCAGCTAGGCATGAACCTATAATTTAGGGGAAAGGTCAGAGCCTGAGATGCAGATTTGGGAATCATCAGGACATGAGTGGTAATTAAAACCAAGAGAACACATAAACTCACCTAATGAGGGAATGGAAAAAAGCATAATGGATGATTGAAGCAGCACATCTCAGGAAATGTATCTGGGTGTTGGGAGAATAGTCCTTTAAAAGGGATCAGATTGTCACAGAGGTCAGAGAAAAATAAGAAAATAGCATCATGTAAGCAGAAGTCCTTACTTTTTCATGATTAGTAAAAGTGAGGTCCTCAGTGTCAAATACAGCAGCAAGGTTAATTAAGTTATGTCTTAACCCTTAAATGAGGGAGGATCGTGAATTTTTCATAACTTGGATCAAATTCACCATGTTAAATTAACATTAGTTCTTAGTGTTTTAATACTGACATTTCACATTCTGTTTTAGAATATATAGCACATATTATTCTCCCTAAAATGAGTTCTGAGATTATAGTAATTTTCCAAAAGTTTTATATTACCACCCCCCCCCAAAAAAAAGTAAGAAAAAAAAAAAAAGAAAAAATCAGAGAATTGTGGAATGAAAAAAATCTTAACAAAAATTGAGTCTTGAGGTGCCTGGTTGGCTCATTTGGTAGAGCATGTAACACTGATCTCAGGGTTATGATTTTGAGCCCCATGTTGGGTGTAGAGATTACTAAAAAATAAAATCTTAAAAAAATTAAGTCTAATTATTTCACTTTGTCCACATGGAAACAGACCTCAAAAGTGAAAATGGCTTACTAAGGTCGTAGAGTTAGTGTGCTCTTCTACTGATGACATTACTCCTGTTTGTTGATTTGGTCCAGCAGCTCGTGCTGGAGGAAATGAAAAGTTAATAGATTGTGGTTATATTTACCAGAAGTTAAAAGTTTTGATTAACAAAAAAGTCTCATAATAAACTCATGGGAATCCTTAAGCTATTTTAGAAACAGGTAAAATATTATTTATCACTGGAATAATATCCACCTTCCTTCAGGAGCTCACAAATCAAAAGTTTCATACGCTTCTACAGATTATAACTATGTGTGTGTTATATGCATAAATATTCTTCTCTGAAATAAGTCAGTGTAGAAGGAAAACAAAACCTCTCAAATAATAGCTAACTTTTCAAATTGATGTTTTCATGGTAAGCAGTCATTGAGTTTTTCAATCTGGCAGCATATTTTGGGTTATATGAAAGAGAAGTCATCTTAAATGAGTCTGTCTTCTCAGTGGAAAAGAAGAAAAATTGTCAACTTCCTAGTGTCTCACCACAATAAGTTATATAAGTTAAGAAATACAGTATTGTATCTGTTAACATATAGAAGCTCTGTAATTCATACGCCTAGTGATTTTGGAGAAAAGTCAGAAAATACTTTCTCTAATGCTCTGTGTTAAAGATGGCTGAAGGATTGATAAAATTGGGTTTAAATATCCTAAATATGAATAAAGTCCATTTGTTCTTTTACATTCTCATCCCTTTCTTTTCTGTAAATACATTTCTGTGATAGCTGGGTAAAAGTATTCTTAAACTTTAAAATGACAACAATAGGAAAACCCTGATACAATAATCATATGGAAACATTAAAAAGCATACCCATAATTATTAAAAAAAAGAGGTGACAAATTACTTATTATAAGTCTCATAAAACAAAGAAATCAGGATAGTATCAAATTTTCATGGTTATGAATGAAATAATATATTTAAATAAGGACCCTATTAAACAACAAAAAACAACAAAACAAAAACAAAGAACACTGAATTTAACAAGTAAAACATTAATCTTGTATTATCTGTTTTTGGAAATTGTCTTGCTTGTCATATCAGTGAGTGCCATTGGTAGACATAGCTCTGTGTGCATTTAAAAAATATCTCAGTTATTGAAGGCAGAAGGAGTTTGTTTAATGTTTTTCTTAGACTGAAGTCCTTTGGACACATGTTTTTGTCCCATAGATCTCAAAAGGGAAATTAGTATAGGTTCTTTTTAAAATAGATTTTCAGGATTAAAGTCTATAGCACTGACAGCTAAAGAGTTGCAAATTTGATATTTTATAAAATCATAGGGCATCACATACAGTTACATAATCCTCACAAAATGCTGTAGCTAGGTAGATATCATCCTTGTTTTCTAGCTAAAAACACTTAGCTTTGACCAGTTAAAAGATTTGACCCAAGTTACACAAATACTGTCAAAGCTAGAATTCTAGCGTACTATTTTCTCATCTAGAATCTGTTGTTTTAATAACTCAACAAACATGGTGGAGAACTAAAATTTTCTATTAAACATTATGTAGTTTTGAAAACCAAGTTAGTTAACACTAGCTTTTACATTTTCTTGAATATAAACAGTTATTATTTTTCCTGAAATATTTAGCTTTTAAAAATAATTTTTAATCTTTTGCCTATTTTAATATTTCTAGTATGTAGACATATCTTATAGAAAGGAATTAATTACTCAAATGTCTGTAAACTTAAAGTAGTTTATATACTAAGACACAGTTTCAAACATTGGTTATAAACTTTATATGTGTTGGTATGTGTACACATGTTAAAGTGTATTTGTACACATAGAAGTCTGACTGTGTTAAAATGATAACAAATTCTAGCTGCTCTCTGCAATTAAATATTCGTTTTCCCAGTAACATCCTCCCATGCAGTCCTATAAAGATGCCCTGAGCCACTGTTAAATTTCACTGACTTATATATTGACCAGGAAAACTAAATTTATTCACAGTCTTGGTGAAACTCACATATTTGGATTCATATGGTGGTGTGTAAAACATTTGTAATTTTGAAAGCAAAAATTATACTATTCTTTCTACCTTTCCTGTACAAAGGAATCAAAAGACTTAGATTTTGCTTTTACATGTTTAAAATTTTTGAGTTTAAGAGACATTATACTTTAATCTTTTCAGAAGACTCTGACATTGTCACAAGTCTTTAAGTCTCTCTGGAGGTTGGAAAGTGTATGCGTGAATAAAATGCGCAAGGTCATTAAGCTTGCATGATTTAAAGAACCTTGGTAAGTTATTCCCTCCCATCATCCTCCCCCTTCATTCCACACATAACTTTCTGCCCTACTCATGACATCTTTCCCCACCCCTATCCATTTATTTTCTACAACAAAAAGAGTGGTAGTTAACTGCCCCTGATAAATATCTGCAAAAGAACTGGACACTCACAATCCATGCAATGTACGAAAGAGGTGCCTCAGACAATCGTTCTCTTGTTCTATTCTATTGTGCTTCATGCTTTCACTTGTGATGCAACCTTCATTTCAACCCATTCTCCCCTCACATGTAAAGCCAACAGGCTTTGTAGATATGAATAGCTGTGCCCTGTAGCAACTAGACAGAAATGGAAGGAATGTATGCTTAAGTCTAAAGTATAGTATTTTACTGCATGGTTGAAGTTCAGCTGTACTTAAACATTGGAAAATATTGGGGAATTGCTTCACATACTGGAGTTAATGATTTTTGGTGAACTTGTGACATTTCTTAAATATGTGATTTCTAGTTTTGCTTTAACTTCTTTATATGGTACATTTTGGTTTTTAAAAATAAAACTATGAGAGATAAACAGGGTATGTGTTAATTTTAATACTAAGTTAAAATTTATTAACTAATGAAAAGAAAAAAAGAGCTACTCTTTTAATTTCCACTGTACTTATCACTATGTAATTTATTTTGTATTTCACGAAAATATATGATGATGGGTGATATGAGCTGAAGGTAATATCTAGGACTAGGTCATGTTTATATCAATGCAGGCAATTCCACTGGGAGATATTTTAAATCATTTAATTCTATTTAATATCAGGGTGTAACAAAGTAGTTGGTTATGTTTTTTAACATTATGAGATGGAATTTTTTATACTGTTGTAAACACAGCTCAAATATCAACTTTCCTTTAAAATATTCTCCAGCTTCATTATAGAAAATCAGTGCTTTATTCATATACAGACTATTTATCATAGTCCTGAACAATTGTATTGATAGATATTTATTCATAGTCTTCTCAACAACTGGACTATCAAATAAAAAGGGTCAATCCTTCTCTTATTCTCTTTTATTTAAAATATTCTTAATTCTTGACTTTCTACTGCATATCAGAGTGCCTTGGATATAGTAATCACTGCACTTAATATTAGTTGATTCACAAACTTTTAATGTATTATCTGATAATTTCATCAAAACAATAAAACTGCCTTTGCTTAGCATAATGGAAACATAGGCTATAGGGCGACTACCATTCATTTATATTTCTTACTCATATTTTAAATATGAATATTAATTATAAAACTGTGTAATATTAAGTATTCAAGTCCATCTGTTTTTCTGTTAGTCTACGAGGAAACAGACCTCAGTCTAATAACATTCCCTCAGCATTTGGAAGTGTTTTATGGTGCCTTTGAGTATTTATCTAGTATCATATGGGAAAGATCATTTCACCATCTCTGTAGGTCAGTCAATATATGGAGACCATGCAGCAACCACAATGTCCCCTCAGTTGTTTCCCTTAATGTATAAAAAACAGGTTTGTTTATTAAATACATTGTATCATATAAATTATGTGCAGCCAGTAAATTACATAATGTATAACAACATTTTCTCTTTTTAAAATATCTCTTGATTTAATTAAGAATTCCTGGAGAGAACTGTAACAGGAATATAATGTGCTATTTTATAAGTGGAAAAGTGTGTTATGTATCCTACTATTTGGGGAACACTTTCTGTGCTAGTGCTTTAGTTTCAGCTGAATGATTATATAGTGAAAAATGTAATTTAGAACTAAAGTAGAAGAATCCATACTTGTTAAAATGGAAGAATGTAATTGTGAGATTGATCTTTATCTGAAAAATTGGAAATAATCATTTCCATTAAATAGATATAGTTTTCTGTAGAAGTGATAATCACTGTGGGAATACATATACACTATAACCTTGTTTGCAAGCATTCCAAGTTTCATTCCAGAAACATGCTTGTAATTCAAAGCACTTGTATATCAAAGCGAATTTCCACATAAGAAATAATGGAAACTCAGATGATTTGTTCCACAACCCCAAAATAGTCATATAAAAATGATTACAATACTGTAATATAATACAAAATAATGAAAAAAGTACAAAATATAAAGAAAAATAAATTAACCTGCACTTACCTTTGAAAACCTTTGTGCCTTGTATGAGGAAGACAAGAGAGAGGAGGGTTATTGTGTAAGAGTACTATCACTATCACTAAAGGAATCACTGCTATCTGTTGGCTCAATGGAATCTTTTTCTTTTTGTGAAACTTGAACAAGGACCTATCCAGTGACACTTGTTTTTGCCTTCTTTTGAGGATTTCATGGAAATGGGACATTGCATTATTGTTAAACAGATTCATCTCTCAGGCTTCTACAGCCTTGTTCAGGTGGTGCTATTCTACAAAATTTTGCACTGTTTCCCACATTTTACACATCTCCCTAATCTCATTTGAAGTGAGGGATTCCTCCACCTTTTCTCCTCCTCCTCTGCAGATGAGATGCAGATGTAGACTTATAAAATCTTGCAATTTTGGCCTCTCGCATACTTTGGGTGTACTTCTCAATGATTTCCTGCTTAACTTCCATTGTAATCATCTTCTTGCCACCTTTCTTTTCAAAATTTTTCTGCATGGGGGCCATTGTATATGCTTGCGTGAATATTGACGACAGTGCAGTATTAATAAACTCTTGTCTTACACTGTATTGAATGTAACTGGCAGTAAGGCAGCAGAGGAAAGGGTCTATATCTGCAGGCAGCCTGACCTAGAATGGAGGAAAGCATTCCTACGCTTACTTTGTATGGAAAAGCAAAGGACTGTCCAGAGGTGCTTTGAAGTGACAAAAAATACACTAGTTCCCGTTGTGGGCACCTTCCAGTGTTCTGAAAAAAATCACTGATTTCTGCCAAACACTGTGGCCTGACACCGAGCATCGGAGCATGGGAGATGATCACCCACAATCCTGCAGAGAGAGAGAGAGAAGAACCATTGGCTCAGTTATGATCGTGTGACGTTCAGCATTATGTACTACTTGTATTGCAAGACATTGCTCCTTTATCAAGTCAAAATTTATTAGAAATGGTTGCTAGTCTTGTGGAATACTCACAGAACAAGTTACTCACAATCCAGAGACTTACCGTAATTATATCAAAATTACTAAGCAGATAAAGTTAATGTAACTAACACTGATAAGCTTTATTCTTAAAGAAAATAATATCAATTATTTTTATTCTTTATTTATCCACTTTCTCTTCTAAACTGCCTAAATTTTCATGTAATTTCATTTATTACTTTCTTTTTTCCTTTTTTATATGGTAGAGGAAGACAGAAAGAAAAAAAAAAGCAAATGGATCAAAATGGATAGTTCTGTTATGGTAAAGGAAGTGGTCAATTAAATTTCCATCTGTACAAGACAAATACTTATATAATATTTGTCCCAAGATCTTTATGTTGTCTTGCTTCTTTTTTCTTGGCTGACATCTTTTTGAATTAGCACTATGTTTGAGTCACTGTCACCTAAGTTCTTTTTAGGCAGTAAGTCAGATGCTTCAGGAGACATATGTATTCAGTGTGTACTAAGATGCCTTAACTGTGTCAGGACTGTTGTAATTGCTACAGCAACAAATTACCATAAATTTAGTGACTTAAAACAACAACAGACTTACTGTCTTAGAGTTCTGGAAGTCAGAAATCCAAAATGGGTTTCACTAGGCAAAGGTGTCAACAGCAGCATTGCATTCCTCCTGGAAGCTCTGGAGAAGAAGCAGGTTAGTCGTCTGCAACTTCTGTTCTCTACATCCCTTAATTTATGGCCCTCAGCCAACAATCTCATCACTCCAACCTTTGCTTCCTTTTTCATACATCCTCTCGAACTCTGAGCTTCCTGCCTTTTTCCCTAAGACTATCCTTTTGATAATTGGGCCCACCCAGATAATTCATTATAGTCTCCCATCTCAAGCACCTTAAATTTGTCATATCTGCAAAATCCCCTTTGCCATGTAAGTTTACCATATTAACAACTTCCAGGGATTAGGGCAATAGACATCTCTGGGAGTCATTATACTGCCCACCACAAGGATTTTGTTTGAAGTAGCCAGGCTTTCACCATTGTTAACATTTAGATCATTATTACCATTGCTCCCCTGACTTCTGTTTGGTTTGAAAGGAAACTATAGATCAGTAGTTGTCAGACTCATGAGCCATACACTAGTACATCCTGATCACCTCTGAGGTGCATCCCACGTAATTTGTAACCAGAGATATTTAAGTGCCAATTGGAAACAAAAAAAACTTATGTTCCTTTTAAGTAGAGTATAGGCAAGTTTATTCCCATAACTAATTCTCATTCTAATAATTACTTAAATGAGAGAAAAAGAGGTGGGTATTTTAACATTTACAAACAAAACACATATCCCAAATCTATAGTTAACTGTCTATTATGGATGTATTACAAATTAATAGCTATAATTATGAATTATTGTAATTACAAAATTTTTGACGATGGGGGTATTCACCCAAAGCGTATACCTGTATGAGAATATTTATACCTGGAATGCCGCTTTCATGTTGGTCATGGATCAGTGGACAGAATTTGATACCTTTTGCTCTTGAGGGCCAAAAGTTAATGCACTGGGAATAGTGCCAGCGTTAATGCACTGTGAAGATGGTCTACAAAAGGCTTAGGTAAATAAATATCATGATGCAAATGACACAAATTATGATAATTAAAATAAAAGCAATAATAACAATAGTATGAGATATTTTAAAACCAGTTTGGAAAATACATAATAACAAGTGTTACTTGGGGTGGTATTCGTCCTCATCATCTCATTGGGAAAAGCTGTGTATACCTAAATATAGTCTTATTTCAACAAAAATGCATATTTGGTTTAATTAGCTTTTTCTTTCAATAGATAGTATAGAAATTATTTTTTTTCAGTACAGATTACCAAAAGTGGTTTGTGTGTGATATATTTTGTACCTCTCCCCACCATCAAAATTTCAGAAGTTGGCTGATACTTATCATTGGCCATAAAATAATTTTGCTAGTGGCACTTTAGACGATTGTTGCATATCTGATTTCGTAACACTGGCAGTGTATTTCTAATACAGAATAAATTGGTGAGTAAATCTCTATCAAGGTAATAGATAGTGGTAATGCTCTGTGCTATCTGGTAATAAAGAATTGAGCACTAGAAAAAAGAAATCTGGATGTTTTGATGAGTTAGAGAAAAATGAGAGAAACCACACTCTCTTTTTAAAAGCAAAAAACCCTACAAACAAGCAAAACACACACACACACACACACGCACACACACACACACACACACACACACACACATACAAAATCCTCACTTAGATTGAATAGAAATATGAATAGATAAATGACCTCATATGCATTCAGTGGGAAGAAAAGTTTGAGGCAATGAGGCTAAACATAAAAGAGGAAAAGTGAATGTAACCTCAGTAACCACATACGACAAAACCCAAAAAGAAAGGGAATCTGGGAGTATCAGAAGATGAAGCTATAAAACCTCGAACAAAGGGCTTAATAGCAATTAAAATAAAGGCACAGTTCTGATGTGGATAAAACAAAGTAGCACATGTTAGAAAGGAAAATATGCTAGTATCATGTAAGAGATTACTTAGTAACTGCTTTCAAATAATGGAATCATAGACACAGATTTCTGAAGTTGTAAGCTCATTATTTTGGCTCCCTGGTTTCTCCTAGGATGCAGTGTAGAATCTCCGTGCCTGGTGTTTATGTATAAACAGAAGCTGCTTTTTCTTTCTTTCATTATTTCTTTTTTTAAGTGCAAGTTAATACCTTTTATATGTTACAGAGAAGAGGCAGAAAGAGCCATATTCGCACTATGGTACAATGCACTGAGGATCAGCTGAAGGAGGATTATACACATGACCAGATATAGTTAATTCATTTGTTGTTTTGCTTTCTGCTAACAACAACAACAACAACAACAAAAAGTGGCACACTGTAACATCTTGTATGATTAGCAATGTAAGCTCAAAATTAATCTTTTAATAGTTGTTTAGAAACAGTTTAGTTTTTTAATGATATTGGCATTTATTTGTGATATATTACAGTAATCAGTTTATATCCATATCTCATCCTGTCTTCTCCCTTAGAAGTCAACTCTTTTGTTCATACACAAAACAACAGGAAGAAAGATTTAATCTTGACACATGCATTAAAATTGTTAGTAAATATTATTGCATTAAGTATGCCTTATAAGTGTGCCTGCAAACCATAACATCACAATAATATTATCTTAGAGATCATGATAAAGGGGACATACTTTAAATTAAACTTTCTCATGATGGAGTCTTTAGAATAATTCAGTTACTAGTACCTCTTAAGCTACTGGATTTTGGTTTGAAACAAGACAGCTTACTACCAGATTCTATGTGATATTGAATTCTGCTTCATGGCAAATAATAGTGTGATTTTATTCAATTTAATAACAATTTCTGAAACACTTTTTGTTTGAAAGACCTCAGATAAGGGGCATCTGGGTGGCTCAGTCGGTTAAGCGTCTGGCTTTGGCTCAGGTCATGATCTCATGGGTTGTGAGTTCGAGCCCTGCTTCAGGCTCTGTGCTGACAGCACAGAGCCTAGAGCCTGCTTTGGATTCTGTGTCTCATTCTGTCTCTGCTCCTCCCCCCGACTTGTGCTCTGTCTCTCAAAAATAAATAAATGTAAAAAAAAATTAAAAGATCTCAGATAAGCATATGAAAATAATTAAGACACAGTGTAAGATTTTTGGCAGTCTAAAAGCCAATGTGGAAGAAATAAATATTTGCAACCAGCATAAACATTGTGGAACGCATACATACGTGTTGAAAATGTGTGTGTGTGCGTGTGTGTGTGTGTGCGCACATGCGTTTTCTGAAGCGTTGGATTGTTAGTGAACTATGTTAAGTGACAGAAAATTAGCTTTTACTTATATTGGCTCATTACTGGATTGTGTATTAAAATTTTCGTATATTTTCTTATTTTAGAACTCTTCAACCTTTGTATAGTGCTTATTGTTTTTATTCCTTCTTTAAAAATTGGATTAAATGTATACAAATGAGAGGCAGGGTGTTCATGAGGGACACAATGATTTTTAAGGAAATTCAAAGATAATGTTTATGGAAACATTTTATTTGGTATAAAGAATAGCCAGTAATGAAAAAACAGGGGATATCTTGACAATGTTTCTAGGGAAATGTAATTAATAGTCTTCATTATCTTACTAAGTCCCAGATTTTAAAAGGATAAAGAGTAGATCTTTGAAGAAAAAATTAGAGGAAATATCTAGAAACTTCAGGTGGAATCTACTATTTTACCTTTTGAAAAATTTGATACCAATTAGTTCACTTTCTTTTGTATTGACTTCCTTTCCCAATGAAACAATTGATCAAGCTATTTTCTCCTATTAACTCATAATGACTCTTTAAATAGGTTAGTTAGAGACATGTGGTTTAGACATATTATTTCTCAGTTCCATTCAATATTTGTACTTCAGGTTTGGCTAACTTTACACCATATTTACTCGAATGTAAAACTGCCAGAATTTAGAAAGCTGGTGAAGTACATGAAGCCTAAGTCTGCTGAGTCTCTTCTTGAAAATGAAGGATAAGCTAGGTTTTCATCTAACCGGTCTACCATAGGATACCCTCTTGTCTTTGGAGAAGTTAGAAGTGGCGTTGTCATTATATTTCTCTTAATTATGGCTCGCATGGATCCTCTCTGATTTCCCTTGGAATTTTATATAAGTTGCAAACTCATTGTCATAATCTACACGGCACCAGATGATCCAGTCCTTAACTACCTCTCTGATAGTATGGTATTCTAGTGCATCTCCCTATGGGAAGTTCACCACACTATTATACTAACTTTTTTTTTTTTTGTCCTTCAAATTTGAAATAACCTTATTCTTTATTAATCCCAGGGCTTTTATAGTTGCATATTTATTTATATTCCTGAACCTTCTTTCTTCAGATCTTGGAATGGCTATCTGAATCTTGTTAGAATAAACTGTAATATCAGCTGCTCAAGAAGGCCTTTTCTAAAAAGAAAAAAAAAGGCACCTTTCCTGATTATTCTCATTAAGACAAAAAACATTCTCCTCCTACATCACGTTATTGTTTACTTCACAATCATAAGTGACCAATATTGTGCAAGGTTTATGCTCTAAGAAATAGTGCATTTTATGCTCTAAGAAATAGTGCATATATAGTGGAGAACAATTTTAAATTAAAGGACTGAAGCAAAAGTTCATACCCTAGTGATCTAAATGGGAAGTATTTTGAAGGGAACGATCTTAAAATCCATGAACTCACTACCCGTAAATGCCTTACAGTTTTTGAGGATGGCACATTTTTATCCAGATCATAGCTGGAATTCTCAAAAAAAGATCAAGTAATGGAAAACTCTGGATATTAGAGCTAGAAACACATGGCAAATTTAGAAGTGAGGCCAAATATTTAATTGAGTGTGGATGAGCTAGGAATTCAAGATGTCGTTCTAGCATCACCACCACTAGGGTAACCTTTAGGTAGTCTTTTACCTATTCTGGCTTCATTTTACTCATCTGAAAAAATGAACCCCCTATTTCAGCAAGAACTTGTGTAAGGTAGCTAAGGCCGACTTCGAGAAATAACAAAGGACAGTACTGGAAGTATATTCTTTACATTTCAAATCTTGTGTCTACTTACTTTCTAGCTATTTGACCCTGGGTTTGTTAGGTGATTTCTCTGATTATCAAATAGACATTGAGTGTTTATAACAGAATTTTTTGCAGATTCCACCATTTCCCAGTGATTTGAAATGCTGCAGTTAACATGTTTAATTCTCGCATATACACAAATCTGTTTCTGGATTCTCTCTCCTGCTTCTTTATCCTATGTGTCTGTTTTGGAATCAGTATCACCATGTTTAACTTTTCAAAAATTTAATGACTGTTCTTGTGCAGTTGTTTTTCTGGTTTGATGGTACTATCAATCCCCCAAATTTTATCTCCTCTCAAAACTACCACCTCACCAAAATTACAATTTTGATGGCAAATACATTAAATGTTCAGATTAGACAGGAGGATAACTGACATGTTTACAATATTGTATTTAGAAGTTGGATGTTCTGTTTATTCAGGTCTGCTTCTATTCATTCAGTAAACTTTATAGATTTATTTGTATGAGTTTTTCTCCTTTCCAGCTTATTGCTGGGAAGTCTGTGACTATATTATTATGAATATGATTTTTATTTCTTACTTTGGAAATGGAAATCTATTGATTTTTGCATATTTATATTTTTTCTGGCAAATATACTGAAAAATTGTATTAGTTCTAATAGTTTTCTTATTTAATATCTAGGATTTTTGTATGTGGATAATCATAACTGTAAGTGATTTTTCTCTTCATTTTTAATATATATTTATTTGTATTTATTTTGGAGAGGATTGAACTTCATGTATTATGTATGATACGGGGATGTTAACTGCCTTGCAAGACCAGGTAAGCATTGGTAGTAGTCAATATAAGACACTTGCAATAGAGGAAGAATTCATTAAATGTAGCCATTCCTTTTTTTTTTTTTTACAATACTATCTATGACTTGTAAATTTTTAAGTATACTAAATGTAAAATGTCTATTTGATTAGTTGGCTTGCCAAAATATGCTGTTTCCAGAAAAGTTTCACAATTGCATCCTGTAAGAAAATCATTGTATGTTTTTAATTTTTGTTGTTTAAATGTGATTTAAAACATGACAAAAATGATTGAAGCAGTTATAGGGTGGTTAATAAGTAATCTTAATTCCACATTGAATTATATTCTGCTTTTTAAAACAGCAAAGAAGTGTACAGCAGAAGTGCATTAAGTGTTAGCAAAACTATGGCTAACATTCTCTCTTTCCTAAAGAAAATTACATGGAACAGAAGGCAGGAATTTTTGTCCTCCATAGAAAGGTGGTTCATAATGAATACTTTATATTCATTGCATTATTACTTATGAAATATCTGCTGACAGGGAAATGACTGAATAATATGGTATATCACCTTAATGTAGTATTTTGTAGCCTTTAAGATAAAATTTTTGAGAAAATTGCACATAAATATAGAATATAAATTTGATATGAAAAAAATAAATGGAACTCCAGGATAGTAAAATCATGTATGTAAATGGACAAAGACTGAGGGAGAAAATACCCAAGATGTTGAAGTTACAGGCACCTCAGAGAGAATGTGGGTTTGGTTCCAGACCATTGCCATCAAGAGGATATCCCAGTAAAGTGAATCAAATGATTTTGTTAGTTTCCCAGTGCATATAAAAGTTATGCTTATAGTATACTGTAACCCATTAAATGTACAATAGCATTATGTCTTTAAAAAATACATATTTAATTAAAATACTTTATTTCTAAAAAATTCTAACCATCATCTGAGTTTTCAGCAAATTGTAATCATTGATCACAGATGGCCATAACAAGTATAATGATAATGAAAAAGTTTAAAATATTGTGAGAATTACCAAAATGTGACACCGAGTCATGAAATGAGTAAACGCTTTTGGACAAATGGCACCAACAGATTTGTGCAGCACAGGGTTGCCACACACCCTCAATTTATAGCATCACAATAGCTGTGAGGCACAGTGAAGCAAAACAGAATAAGAGGGCTTGTAGGTGGTATCTTCCAGTTATATATTTTTTAATGAACAGGTCTACGAACCTACAGCCCTTTTGGTTTTGCCGTTATATAATAATAAGCGTCTTAACATAGGATAAGGAATAGAAGTCCATGTGAGGAGTTTCTGGGAAAGCCTATGTTAAGAATAAGGTGTTTCATTTATTTCATAACTTTAAGGCTTTCTTTCAACTATGTCATAATTAATTTTACTAAGAACTATTTAACATTTTTTCTAGTCAATACTAGTTAGAAAATGTTTTTTAAGAGCTTGAAATTATAGAAACACAATTTACTAATTATTTTATATATGTGTTTATTCATTCAAAAAATATATCAGGTACACATATTACACACACTGTGCTTGGTAACTGTTGAATATGTTAAAAAATTACAAGTCACCATCCCTTATCTTCTAGGAGCTTACAGCTGAAAGGACGTGATCAATAAGATTTGTCCACTAGACATTTTGCCAGTTGCTTTTGATATAACATCTTACAACCCAGTGGTAGTGGAAGTTTTCTCCTATATTTATGGGTGTGAAAACAGCTGAAAATGGTTACACATGTACCAAAGTTTATATAAGTAAGTAATAGAGTTAGCAGTAGAACCTAAATCTGGCTCCAAAACCCATTTTCCCCCAGTACACCATGCGACACCTTATTGGTCCTTGTATACGTTAAAGTAGACTTTAAGTGTATTAAATTTACCTGTTGGGTGCTTTCTGAATTATGAACTCTATTCTAGAAGAATATAGCAGTCACTTTAGTGTTGGCCTCATAGACATAAAACTCTAAAGGGGGCAAATAGGTATTCATAAAATGATATGGAGTATAGTGCTAAGTTTATGCCTAGAATATTGTATAAGCAGAATTAGCGAAAAGGTTGGTTCACTAATAAACCAGGGAATCATGGTGGTAAAATACCAAGGTTACTTCCTGAAGAAGTTGATATTTTAGGTAAGTTTTAAAGGATAAATAAAATAATCAGATGAAGAGGAAGATGACATTTTTAAGTAAGAACTACAGAAGAAAAGGCATGGAGGCAAGAAATAGAATGTTAATGGGCCCAAGACTATACATAGTATGGTATTTCTAAGACACGAAGGGCAAGGCAGAATTGGCTAGAGAATCGGGCCTAACAGGTAGACACCAACCAGATTTTAGTGAGCCTTTGTGACCTTCACAGGCATTTGAACATTATTCTATGGTGTGGACAATAGGGAATACTTTGGACTTTTTAGCAGGAGGGGTCACACTTAGAGAGGATGAGTTTCTCCTAAAATCTTACTTTTGACCAACTTCCCTGGTTTTCTTAAGTGTTCTGTATATCAGAACTTAGAGTATATAAAGAACCCAGATTAAAAGGTTTATCATCTCTGAGAACCTTCTATTTATAATATAATAGAGAACAGAATACTAGTTATCACAGACCTTAGAATTTAAAAATTCTTGTATAAACTACTATATGATAATAATATTACCTTTGATTTGTAATCCTCAAACAATGAAAGTAGCTGAAGTAAGGGAAATGCTGTCCAGGGAGCTTGAGTAATACTCCAGCAGACTGCCCAACAATGATAAATCTTCTGCTCTTTGCTTGGTTTCTATAGATCTCCTTATTAACAATTAATCTTACCATGAGATCATATGATTTTCTTCACATCTGGTCTCTAGTTTTTACAGGAACCTGGGATCTCTAGCCTTATTCTAATGCTTGTACTTATAACCTCTGATTTAAATGACCTCCAACCTACTCTTATCTCTGGTGTTTTGCGTGTGTCTATTCTTTGCCTACTGTCATTAATGATGAGACATTTAGATTGTCTATTTTAAGTCTTAATGGGTTAAAGCCTCTTTTGTTTGAGAAAGGTTTGGCCATTCCAACTATGTTTGTGGCATTATTACTTTAACAAATATAGTTTGACTCTTCTTGAGTCAGCGTTAACTTTTATTCTTATCTGAGCTGAATAGATAAAATTCACTTACACATTTTCTCCCTATGTGTCAAAAAAAAGCAAATAATATTCTATAAAACTGTGGTATTTAAAACTTGAATAAGATGTAGAGGAAAGGAGGCCCAGAGAGAAATGAAAATCTGAGTGGTTGACACAAGGTCACATTGCTACTTAGTAGCTATTTCTTTTATTCATTCTTTTTTTTTCTCTTGAGGCAGTATTAGTGCATTTCTCCTGGAGATAGATTCCCCTATCAATGTAAGCTGGGTGAATCTTTTAATTGCCGTAATATATTTTCTTATCATATTTGGTGGATGTCAGCTATGGCTCCTTGGAGATAATGTGGCTTTGAAAATTTTATTTATAGAATGATGTTATATTTATTTCTTTCAATATATGATTTATAACTGATATAAACTCTTTAATTTCTAAATGAACTGATTCAGTTTGTTTTTAAGGTCTTAGTGATTGCTTTTTCTGCATTTTTTTTTTTTTTTTTTTTTTTTTATCTACCGTGGTCTGTTTATATTGCTGCTAGTGTTGAGTAGTAACCCTTTCTAGAGATTATGTGTACTAATTTATTCATCAATTTCTGGGCTTCTCTATATTATATACAATGATTGACAAATTTTTATGGCACATCTTCTCCCTGCTTTTATGATTATAATTACTTTGTTGTCTTGAGCTATGTATTGAATTTCCTATTCATTGAGCAAGATTCTCAAGAGAAAATCATTTCTAGGCCCTAACATATCTGGGAACTTTCTGGAATGTACCAACAGAGAATTATTTTTTTCTTTTTCTAGTATATTTAAACATAAATTCATAGTTGTGCAGTGTAGTTGCTAGGAGCTGTAACTTTGGGATCAGAGAGGCACAAGATCAAAGCCTAGCTCTGGAGCTTGAGCCAGGTGGACTTTTAAGACTATGTTTTCTTGTCTAAATAATATTAATATCTGTCCTAGGGGTAAATGTGAGTAAATGAGGAAATGTATGGACATTTTGTCTAGAGCCTAGAATTGAGTATGTGCTTAATAAATCTTTTATTATTAGTTTTAAGCATGTTATCATTCTTACAAGTATAGATTTCTTATAATTATGTCCTTCATTTATTTATTACATTTTCCCATAATGGAAATATTAATAGGAATTTATATTAGCTTTTCTAGATTCAAAGAAGGAGGTTTTTTGATATTACCAATTTAGAATCCCAGAGAAAGGCAACATTGTTGTGTATTTGACATAAACAGATGCTGATACTGCAAAATTTCCCTTGCCTATGTAAGTGTTGCCCAAGAGTAAAAAAAAGACCAAAAAACAAACAAACAAACAAACAAAAAAATGTGTGTGTGTGTGTGTGTGTGTGTGTACACATATGTATATATACATACATATGTATATGGAGATCAGGGATCTTTGGTGGTAATGGGTCATCCAGAAAGGGAAGTTTTCATTCAGGGATTAGGTGGAAGGCAGCTATGCTAACCACTATCCCACCAACACTGGGATCAGGTAGAACACTAGTAGATGGTACCTGAAAACAAGAAGGTGCCAGGAGGATCATCAACATTATATTGTTCATAGTTTGCTCTGGTCATTCCATGATTTCAAATCGTAAGGTCTTAGATTTTTGGTTTTTTGTTTTATTTTTGTTTTTGCTTTTGATTTTTGTGTCTTGTGAGACTTAGAAACAACATTGTCTCTTTCCTACAAGAAATATGAATAAATAAATAGCAGGTTATTTCAGTTATTTGATAAATACGCTTCTACTAAGTGGAAAAGTCTGGAGTTTGTATCAGTTTTTCCTCTTGAATGTTGTCTTCTGAAAATGGATAGAAGATGGAAAATCTAAAGCATTACAATTCTTGATATTTTTAATTTTTTTTTGTTTCTCCAACAAGTGGATTACAATTAGCTGCACACATTTTACATTTATTTTCTTGGTTGTAATAGGAATTATCGACATAGCAGAAGTGTGTAGACCTTGGTGTTTTGGTCCTGTATCCATAATGAGATTACAAAAAGAGTTAATTCTGGCAAATTAAGATAGGACATGTTTTAATTTTTAAAACTAGCCTTGGCACTACCACAAGACAAAGATTCAGAATTCCCTTTGAGAATGTAAAGTTTCATAAGGTCAATGTGTCTATGTGTATATGTATATGGGTAAGGTCCCTTGGCTCCATTGATTCCAAGTTATAAAAATAGTGTGGTTATTTTTTCCACAGACTCTCCATCCACACTCCTACAGCCCCCAAGATTCTGTGCCAGGAGCATCTTTATCTTCTCCTATAATCCTTCTGGTAGATATTCCAAATATATAGTGAGAGAAGAAAAGATAACTTTTTCTCAATCCCCAGTATTGTGAAGTGTGAAAGGAACTCTGTAGTTCCTGTAAGCATCATATAAGAACTTTAGGGATAAAATATTGTCATTTGATTATATCTCTTTTTCTAGTACCTCTCAAATTCAAAGACCTGTCGGTCACATGAAATCACATTTGTATTCATGAAGTCATGAGATTTCAGAATTCATCATAGCCACTGTGATTTAACTGTCAGTGATCCCTGGAACTCCAGAAGGCACAATTCAGATTACATTACCATGAATCCACACCACGAAATTCCATTGTGGATTGGCTATTCTCTTGCTGACTACTAAAACGTAAAATGATTTTTAACATGCATTTTTAAAGCATGTACAGGAACTGGAACATAAAACTACCTAATTGAGTCACCTTGCTTAATTTCACTTTGTGAATTATCGGTTTTCTGAGAGGTTGTTTAACGGCTGAGCAGAGAAAAATAATTCTCAAATTTAAAGTATCTCTTTGGGCATTCCTCTTTCATGTAATGACTCTGGTAGAGCGCATGACAAAATCATCAGGAAACACAGGCTTTGAGTTTAGAATGCATACTAGCATCCCATATAATTCATTCATCACTCCAGAGTACAGGGATTTCAATGGGTTTGATTTGTCATCTTGAATATTTGTGTCTTCCTGTTGACTTACTATAGAACCGGGAAATAATAAATGATATTTTCTAACATTCCAAGATATATATGTGTTCTTCATTGCCAGTAATTTTGTATGTGGATCAGAATTCTTCTAGGAAAGGATTTCTGTCAAGGACTTTTTTTTTTTTTCTTTCTTAGGTCAGTTTTTCTTGTTGAGGGCCTGGTGTGTGAACTGAAGAATAAATAGTCTGAAATGTGTATTAAGAAGAGACACAATTTACAACATTTTGTAGTTTGCCAGTTTTAAAATGTGTAGATACATTTTTCTATAAAAACACAAGTGGTTGAACATGTTAGCCTTTTCAGAAATCATATATAATTTCTAGCAGGAGTGAGAATTGTTAAATTTACCTCAGTGTCTCCTCAAGTTAAAAAATGTATATATACACATACATACATACATACATACATACATATATAGGAAAAAATGTTCTACATTTAACGGGAAGGTAAAAAGAAAGCTTTACTTGACTTCATATAGCTTCCACATGAATTTATACACTGGTAATGGATGCAAACTGGAGCTTGAATAACAATACCCAGCATGAAAATTCCAATTGGTGGAATTTTATAAAGTATTTTAGAAAATGTTAATTATATGAAGCCTGCTTATCAACAAGTGATGCCATTTATCTCCTGCAGTATAAAGTTTATAAAATATTATGCTTTAAGAATATACAGAATCTAACTCTTTATACTATAACATTAGGTGCACATGTGTTATAACTAACTTTTCTACCACATAATCAATGCTGTGTAATATATGAGGACAGTAGTGCATTCTTAGGTTTGGAGATGATCATGGTGTTTATAGCCATCATTCTCTTTCTCACTGCCCATCTGAATATCTCAGGAAAGAGATGAGGCACATTAATTACAGGAGTTATTCTTCAGTGAACAGACTAACTAAAAGTAGGTCTCTCAGAGGTCATTCTTTAAAAAAATGTTGCCCTTCAAACTGCTATGGGTTGTTAATGATGTAAAATGTGTTTCTTGAAAATACAGCTCAATAATTTGCAATGATGATTTAAAAATCTAATTGGATCCTTATCAACTAATTCTCAGTAAGTTAATGTAACTGCTAATTATTATTATTGGTGACATTTAGAAATAGTGAAGTCTAATTTTGCCTTTAAATTATAAAATTTAAGGCTATATTTATAGAAGCCAAATTATTTAATACTCATGAGGGGACATCTCCAATAGTATTGTATGTAGAGAGAGCACCCATTAAATGATTAGAGATAGCCTAGGATTCATAGTTGGGTACACAAGTTGTACAGCGGCATGATCCTGGTTACTTACTATTTAATCATATTAAAAGTAACTGAAGAGCAAATAGCAAATAGCAGTGAATTACACAGAAACATAAAATTGTGTGTTACTTTTTTAAGGTTACACATTGGGGAAACACGTTGAAAATTATGGTCTAAAATAGCTTTGTTAATAATACACTTCTATTTGTATTTCTTTTTTCTTTTAATTTTTTAACATTTATTTATTGTTGAGAGACAGAGAGAGAGAGAGAGAGAGCGAGAGCGAGCGAGCACGCATGAGCAGGGGAGGGGCAGAGAGAGACGGCGACACAGAATTGCAAGCAGGCTCCAGCCTCTGAGCTGACAGCACAGAGCCTGACTCAGACCATGAGATCATGACCTGAGCTGAAGTCAGATGCTTAATGGACTGAGCTACCCAGGTGCCCCTCTATTTGTATTTCTTAATAAGTGTAAACATTAAGGCCATTGGATTTTTTATTTTTTCCAAAAAGGCTTTATTACATAGAGAGGGGAGGGGCTCAGTCCTTCTTGGCTGCTGCTTTCCACATGGCTGCAAGGATGTTGCTCAGCTCCTCTCTCTTCCTCTTGGTGTGGATGTGTCCCCACCCTTTTCTTGATGAACTTGAGAGTGAACTTGTCCTTGGAGACTTTGAGCAGCTCCATAGCTCTCCTGCTCGTGGGGGGTGAAGCCACACACCTCTTGGATCATGTCCCCCACGAACTTGGTATGCTTGGTAAGGTGCCCACAGTGGAGGCTGTGCCTAATCTTGCTCATGTTCTTGGTTACCTTCTGGCACTCCTTGAGGCCACAGCCATAGGGGAAGTGCAGAGCCATGGCTCCTCAATGGCTCCTGCGGTGGAGGGAAGGCCATTGGATATTTTATTTCACCTCCTTTTAGGGAAAGCCATCCCTCAGGGTGATACTGACAGAGAGGGGAAGATCAGAATAAACAGATTTCCTCGATTACTACAAGACAGTAAAGTGTTGTCTTTCCATGATTTTTTATTAAGTTCAACCAATGTTTTTAGTCATCAGAAATTAGTCATGGATAAAACAGCTAAAAATCCTTGGGGCGCCTGGATGGCTCAGTCGGTTGAGTGTCAGACTCTTGATTTCAGCTCAGGTTCATGAGATTGAGCCTCAGTTTAAGCTCTGCACTGACAGCACAAAGCCTGCTTGGGATTCTCTCTCTCCCTCTCCTAGCCCCTTTCCTGCTCTCTTTCTCTTAAATAAATGAACTTGACAAAATCATTGACTTATTAGAGTCAAAGGAGACAAAATAAAATATATGAGACACTAGATGATAGATGTTACAGAGAATAATAAATTAAAAAAAGCAACGAATGTTGGAACATTGAAATTGTAGTTTCACATAAGGTTGTCAGGGGAAGACTTGCTGAAAAAGTAGCATTTGAGCAAAGATCAGAGGGAAGTAAAGAAGATGGTAAATCTTGGTGCAGGCTAGTAGAACAGCAAGTGCAAAGGCCCTGTGTTGGCTGTGTTAAAGGAGGTAGTAAGAACTGTGTGTATGGTGGGTAAGAATATGCAAGCAATGGGGTGCCTGGGTGACTCAGTCAGTTAAGCATCTGGCTCTTGATTTCAGCTCAGGTTGTGATCTCACGGCCCATGAGATTGTGCCCCATGTCGGGCTATGGGTTGGCAGTGCAGAGCCTGCTTGGGATCTTTCTTTCTCTCCCTTTCTCTTTCCCCTTACCCTGCTTGTGTGCACTCTCTCTCTGAAAATAAACTTATTTTTAAAAATGCAAACGTCATTAGAGGTGGGGTTATGGAGACAGCAGGGGTAGGAAGGCATGTAATAGACTATGGATTTAATTTTTAGGCACATGAAAAGTTATTGTTCAGTTCTGAAAAGTTGGGTGACCTGATTTGACATACTTTCCATACTCTGGCTCTTTGGTTGAGAATAGACTGAAGGAGGTCAAAGGCAATAATCCAGGTGAGAGATTGTGTTGACTTTGTTGAGAGTAGTTGCAATGGAAATGAGGAGTGGGATTCTGGATACACCTTAAAGGTAGAGAATCTGGAGGGTTACTGAGAAACAGGGTGCAGGATTTCAAAGCAAAAGAGGAATACAAGATAATTTCAAGAGTTTTTATCTGAGGAGGTGGTAGGATAGAATTGCCATCAACTGAGGTGAGATGAAGGAGATTGTGACATTTGCTGTTTGGGTGAAGTGTAGACCATGAGATCAGGAGTTCATCTTGTCATGTTATGCTTATTATGCTACCTGACATCCTGAAATGTTAAGTACACAGCTGGATATATAAGCCTGGAGTTCTGGAGAGAGGTCTTTCAAAAAGGGAGCCATTAATATATAAATTTACATCCATAAATCCAGATGACATCATCAAGGTATGAGAAGCAATTAAGCCCACAGTTCCTCCCAAGCAAAGGCAATGTGGGCAGGCAACCACATCTTTTATCATTTATACTGACATGACCAGAGTTGGAGACAGAAGGTCATTACTCAGTGCCTCAATTTCAATCTCTGTCTCCTTATTTTTCTGCCTTTCTCTCTCTGCCCCTGTCTCTTAATCTTTGTGTGTCTCAGAGATCTCTGTTTCTATTCACCTTGCTCCCTCCCTGCCTTTCCCCTCTTGCTTTGTCAAGATAAGATTAAACCCTTTTAGGAACTACTCAGTTAGTCATTGTCTTAGCTGCCTCACACTAAATAAGATTGTTGAATGGGATCTCAAAAGGCACATAACAGGATTAATAGCTAATTAATCCTATTTACTAAGCATCAGCATTTTTATGGCACTTATGATCCTGATGACCAAAAATAATAATTCTAACATATATGATATTTGTTTATAACAAAATAAAATGCTTTGATTTTTTTGTATTAATGATATAAAGTGAAAATTTTTGTATATAGAAAGCATACAAAGTAAATAAAACCTACAAAGAGACATAATTGACTTTAGAAGGTGATTCTTCATTTTGAGTAATTTCTCTTTATTTGTAGGTCTTATGTAAAAACAAAAAGAAGCTATTCTGGCCTAAATACAATTAAATGTTTACAAAGTATATATTTTAAAAAATATGGTTACTAGTTATATGTCATGTACACAGTTTTTGCAAATGCAGTTCTCCCTTAGGTAAAACACATCCTATATCTGTGTATTAGACACAAGTATTAATATAAGAAAAAAATTAATGTTTAAAACCAAGATACATAATAAATACTAGACATGAATCTACTTTCTTTCATAGGCATGACTTTCTTTGAGGCCAGTAACCATGTAGCAACTCGAGATAAATGTATGTAATATGGAACAAATAGCTGCCTTCACTCAACAACAGCCTTATCTGTCTATCTGCCTGTCTGTCTGTTCATCCATCCATTCATCTACCTCCTTATTTACTTTTGTTTTCATTATAAATTAAATTTCTGAAACATTTGATATTAAGTGGAAATGTGACACAAAACAAAACAGAATAAAACAGTTCTTCAGAAAGGCTTTCTATGAATTACTGAATCTTAGAAGTATATTTTTAATATTTCAGTGGAATTCCTTCCACGTCCTCAAAATCATTAAGTTTCCTTTTAGTGGAAGTGCATTAAATATATATTTAACCTGTTAGATTTTAGCAAAGCAGATGATTTAACCTGCCCAATGAGTATATTTACCCAAATGGTTCCTTCCTCTTTATCTCTTTTTAGAGCAATGGTGCAATTCTATGAGTGAATGAATTCCATTCTTTTGCTTCCCCTCCAAATTAATGGTACAGAGTCAAAGACAAGTTATGATAGATATTATTATTAATATTATTAAACTATTAATGTCATTAGTTATGAGAATCTGCTAACTCAAATTATACTTAATAGTTTTAAATTGATTTACAATTTTCATATTTTGTTTTAATTACATTCCACAACTGGGAATTTGTCAGTGTATTTTAGTCAAATATTAGAAAGTATTAAATATGGCGAACAGTCTCCAGAACCAGACCCATACAGATTTGAATCTAACTACCGTAATTTTATCTTGTGTTCTTTAACAAGATAATTATCCCTCTGTGCCTCAGTTTCCTATTCTATAAAATGAGAATAATAAAAGGACCTGTCTGAAAATACTGTAAAGGAGAAGGATGATAATTCTTATAAAGTGTTTATTATAATGCATGGGGCAGATTAAGAGCTTAGTAAATGTTGGCAAATGTCCTATACAATTTTGGGAGAGGACGATTAGTTTTTTAGAACGTGACCATCATTTCTGCTATGCTCACCTACCCAAGCCTATGGGATCCTCGGAAGATGTAAGGCTCCACAACTTAAACAATTCTGGCTTTGCATTTCCACTCAGTGGAAGGCTGATGTGGGTGGATAATTATTCATGGACTCCTCTGCTTTCTGGGTTTTGTTTAAGTTTATCCACTAATCCGTTTGGGAACCTACAGTAGGAAATCAGAGTGATAAAGGATAGAGAGGCTGGGTATTTGTTTCCTTGGTTTCCTCCCTGTGAGATCTTTATCTGTGTTCTTCAACAAAGGAAGCCGACTCTGTGAGACTTTCCTTGCTCTGTATATTTCTCTTCTTTGGTTTAGTTTTGTTGGGCCTGGGGCTGATGCCAGCACAGAGGAGCTGGTCTCATTCCCACACTATTCTTTGTTATTCCCCTGTACTGCTAACAACTTTATAAATGAATAATTTTTATATTAACTTTCTTTGAATTATCCTAATTTGTTTGTGCCATCTCTTGGTTGCTAGGACTTTCATAAATTGGGGAATAAGCAAATAGTCCCCTGTAGCTAGGCCATTTCCTAAAAGTGCTGCCTGGGAGGGGGACTTGGGCTACTCCGTCTATATTGCCTGAGACTTCCCTTCTCCTCCCAGATTTAGTGTATTTTTTTTTTTTTTTTTTTTTTTTTTTGTCTCTTCTCTTCTGGATACTAATGTGTGGGCTTCACCCTAAATCCTTTCACCCTCCCTCTGGTTTAATCTTCTCAATGGTTTTAAAGTTTTTAAAGGCAAATACCAAGAAGGGAGTTATCTTTGGAAACCAGTGAGTTAAGGGAACCCAATGATCTAGCTATTTCCTTGGAGTTAAAGGAAGAAAAATATAGTATTTATAAAAGATAACTTGATTCCTAAAAACATGAATTAAGAGACAGGTCTAATTACTGTGTATATGTAATTTTTTTTTAAATGAGATCTTTTTTTTTTTTTATGTTTATTTATTTTTGAGACAGAGAGAGAGCATCAACGGGGGAGGGTCAGAGAGAGGGAGACTGTAATTTTTTTTTAAAAAAATGGTAAAATGTTTTCTACCATATTATGTTTAAATATATTTATATATTAAATTAAATATATAATATATTTAAGTGATATAAATATAAATATATTGTATATAAATATATTATTTCCTTTATTAAAAAACTTTGCCCAGTTTGTAAGTCATTCTTGAGCCCATAGCTTAATGAAAAATAAAGATTCCACAAGAGATTTGTCAGTTATTTTTATACTGTTGCAAAGATAGAGCTGATTTATCTAAGTAAGATTGAAATCCTATCTACTATATGCATTTCCAACATAAAGGCATTATTGTTCTAAGTTCTGTATTTATGTTATAAATGTCTTCCAAGTAGTTTAAAAAATATCAGACCCATACAAATGAAGCTTGTAGAATTTGCTCTTGCCCTCAGTCCCTCTTCCTCCTGTAGTTTTTCATGCATCCTACTTTTGTTCCCATTTCACTAGGCAAACATTAGCTTGTAGCTTATGCACCCAGTGCCCCCCCCCCCCCCCACAAGCTGGCATTCCCTGAAAAATTAAACAAGAGGGACCAAGCAAGAAAGGACAATTTCTTATAGGTATACTGCATAATTTCCAATAAGGCTCACTAATATTTCTTTTAGTCTCTGGGTCCTCAAATCATTGCTAGTTTACCTACTTACAAGAGAATGAAATATATTTGTTGGAAAATGAAGTGAATTATATGATCAATGATATTTTATTTCATAATAGAAGTTTTTATGGTGTTTTTCCCAGCTGACATAAAAAGTATCCATACACTGCAAAACAATTACAAGCACTCACAATTATTCCAATACTTATTGTCCAAATTAGAAGAAACTAAAGATAAATTTGAAGGCTTAAGGCCAAATATGCAGTGGAGAGACTGGATACCTTTAAATATATATATATATATATATATATATATTTATTTAAATTCAAATTAGTTAGCATACAGTGTAGTGTTGGTTTCGGGAGTAGAACCCAGTGATTCATCACTTACATGTAACACCCAGTGCTCATGGAAAGGGGTAGATTTTAAAACTAGTGCAACTATTTGTGTGTTGGTTTTCTTAGGTCCATGCACCAGGACTGACAATATGATAAACTGTCATTTCTACCTTAAACCCTCACCCTTGCCTTTCATTTGCAAATGAGCAAGCAAGTGGCTTGTTTTTAACACATGGACCATTAACTGCCTTCTTCTATTTGCATAGTAATGATAGTGAACCAATGGTGATTTACTGCTTTAACTTGTATCATAAATAACAGATCATTTACGCTGCTAATTACACTCATTTCCATATCAATAATGCATTCTGGGTTGGGTTGGACTACTGCATTAGAAATGGAATGGAATGACAAATTGATTCTCCACTAAAATGATGTAAAACAGGTATCTATTACAAATAGATACTGTTAAGTAATGTAGATAAATACAAAAGACATTTTTATACACTATCCTGTAACTTGAAACACCCAAAAGTATAGAGATTTATCAGAAAACTATTGTCCCATGTAAAAGCAAAAGTGCAACTGTTGTTTATATCTGTTGAAGTCTGTCAGCACTTTTTGACTAGACTATCATAATCCTGAAACCTTTGTCTCCTGTTTACATTATGGGTGGTGGGACAATTAGCTTTTAGCTCCTATTATGTGACCCTAAACTGCACTCACAGTCTGCAAGGTATTTTTAAAATATAGGCTTTGCTTCAAAAGGGGTGATCATGAAAGTTTGTAAATAGGTGGTACAAACTCATTACTTCTGCAGAATCATCAAAGTTCATTCAGTAGTTGCCTTATAGATCAGTGATATTACACACTCACACATACATTGCCTTATAGATCAGTGGTGTTATACACTCTCACATATATTGCATACTCATCATTAATATAAAAGTTCCTCAGAGTTCCTCTGTGTGTGTGTGTGTGTGTGTGTGTGTGTGTGTGTGTGTGTAGTCACATAAAGAGAAAGACAGGGGGAGAGAGAGGGAAAGGAAGAGAGACCCAGAAAGAGTGAGATGAGATTTTTTTGAGAGATTAATAAAATATCAGCTTCTTTGTTTCAGCCACAGAATAAAAATATTAAAACACATTGAAATACATAATTAGAAGAAAATACACTATGAAAAAGGACTAATTTGTACAAGCCATAGCCACAGTATTTTTAAAATAGTTTAATATACATTTGGCAATAAAATGCAATCAACAAGTAACTACAACATCAGAAATTATAGTTTGAGATTTGATTTAAACCCTCTAGGAAGAGTGATGTCACACACTTAACAATGGGGAACAATGACAATATATTTCCAAAGTTGTTAGAGTTTAAAATACTTCCTAAAGAAGCTCAGACAATGTATAAATGAACATGGTGATGAAAAGTCTTTGATTGTAATTTTTGACACCAAAACATTTCTGAAGATAAATGTTTTAATATGTGAAAATTGATTCAGAAGAAAACTTTATGATTATAATTGAACTGAGGAGCTAATAATTCACATGATTAGGTGACTTATACAGCATATCAAGAATTTGATTATTAAGACAGTTAGTGGACAGGGACAAAGAAATGAAAAATATATAAACTTTTCTGTTCCTCCAAATTGTTGTTTAAATGATGGACATCAACTAGCAAGAAAATGCTAGGAAAGATTAACAATAGAGAATAAGCAGAGGGTTGATGGAGGGAGGAGGACAAGGGATTAAGAAGGGCTACATTCAACTGATGAATGGATAAAGAAATTGTGATTTATATACACAATGGAGTACTACGTGGCAATGAGAAAGAATGAAAGATGGCCCTTTGTAGCAATGTGGATGGAACTGGAGAGTGTGATGCTAAGTGAAATAAGCCATACAGAGAAAGACAGATACCATATGTTTTCACTCTTATGTGGATCCTGAGAAACTTAACAGAAACCCATGGGGGAGGGGAAGGAAAAAAAAAAAAAAAAGAGGTTAGAGTGGAAGAGAACCAAAGCATAAGAGACTCTTAAAAACTGAGAACAAACTGAGGGTTGATGGGGAGTGGGAGGGAGGGGAGGGTGGGTGATGGATATTGAGGAGGGCACCTTTTGGGATGAGCACTGGGTGTTGTATGGAAAGCAATTTGACAATAAATTTCATATATTGAAAAAAAAAGGGCTACATTGGGATTAAGAAGGGCACTTGTGAAGAGCACTGGGTGATATATGTAAGTGAAGAATTACTAAATTCTGTACTTGACACCAATTTTACCATATATGTTAGCTAGAATTTAAATAAGAAAATAAAAAAAATGGTAGGAGAGGATAAATGAAACACAGACACTTATCTTAAAAGTGTTATTCATTGACAGATTAATTTATATGTAGTGAAATGATGGAGATACATAGGTAACCAAGAAAAAGAGAGAAGTGGAGTTATGAATTGCTAGTAAATTTAGTTTTCCTCAGATGTGAATAATATTTCTCCCTGAATCAATATTACTTTTTATACTATAATAATTATGACGAAAATGCAATTAAATTTTATTTTAAAATATAAATGTATTTTATTTTGAGGAGGCTTTTTGATGTTATTGTTTTAGAAAACAACTGCCTAATACTTTGGGAGAAGTATGCAATTACTTTATAATAATATATTGATTATTGGAAACATTTTATAAGGATACACACACATACACACATATACATACGTACACATTATGTGTCAGTAGATTTTTTTAAATTTCAATTTCAGGGGCACCTGGGTGGCTCAGTTGGTTAAATGTCCGACTTTGGCTCAGGTCATGATTTTGCAGTTTGTGAGTTCGAGCCCCACTTAGGGCTCTGTGCTGACAGCTCAGAGCCTGGAGCCTGCTTCAGATTCTGTATCTCTATCTCTCTCTGCCCCTCCCCACCTTGTGCTCTGTCTCTCCCTCTCTCTCAGATATAAATAAACATGAAAAAATTTTTAAAAAAGTACTTTCTAAAAAATAAAAATAAAATTTAAATTTAAATTAAAAAAATAAATAGTTAAGGCATTCAAATTATTCAAAATTCAGAGTGCCTCAGTGATTTAGTCAGTTGAGCATCTGACTCTTGATTTAGGCTCAAGGCATGATCCCAAAGTCCTGGGATTGAGCCCCCCATTAGGCTCTGCAATGAGCAGGGAACCTGCATAAGATTGTCTCTCCTCAGCTCACTCACTCTCTCTTCCTCTAAAATTAAAAAAAAAAAAAAAAAAGTTGAAAACTCAAAGGTACAAAAGAAAACTCACTCTTTGACAGTCCTCCTCACCCCTGTCTTTCAGCCACCCAATTTTAGTTTCTAGAAATGATAATGTTACTATTTTCTTGGATATCCTTTCTGAGACACTCTATAATATACTTTTATATAATTACACATATATAGATATATTTTTATTCCCTTTTCACACAAATAATAACATATTGCAAATTGTGTTGTACCTTCCTTTAAAAGATATAATATGAAGACTGTTCCATATCAGTAAATAAAATTATGTTTTTTAATATATGGGTAAATGTCAGTATCAAACTAAAGGTTATTAAACATTGATTTTAACTTCAGAAGATTTGAGCCGATCAATAATGAGTAGATTTATAAGACTAAATTACATTCTTGAACTTAGTATTATAATTATTTTATAATGACCTTTTCAAGAAAGCTTTAAAAAAATCTGCTTACATCTTTAAAACATATATAAAAGGCAGATGTGACCGTGAATACCTGTATTCATATTTCTGGGCAATATTTTTTCATGGGTACATAGTTAACATTAGCTATCACCTATCGGATTATTTTTCTATACATCATAAATAAACATAGGTCACTGTCTCTGGTAGAATAAAGTGATTGAAAAATTGATGAATGTCTTTCTGCTTACATTTTTCGTTCTGAAGACAAGTAAAAATTTTATTATGGACATAAGTAAATAAGGTATTTGTGATTTCTGTAAGTATATATTGAATTTCTCAACTGTTTCATAGCAGCTCTACTTCTACAGCAGAACAATCTAGGTGCTAAGCTAAGGCAATCTGGCTAGGTAAGCTACAACTATCAGTAGAGGGCACACTCATTGTTCTAGTAACAAATCAACTTGTTTTGTGTAGCAAGTTTGAGTATACGTATTATTTGATGCATGACAGTGGAGATACATTTTAGGATATCACAGGACCTTCTTATTTTTATGTAGCCTTGAAAAGTTGTTCCCTTCTGATTGGAAGTGGGAGGAGAGCAGGCTTTTATGATCATAGATGCACTATACTCATTTCTTGTGGATGTATGTGGTTTAGCTGAATGGAGGGTAATTAGAAGAGTCAACAATAATAGCACAAAATTTCACTGATGTGTCCTCTCTAGTGTCCGGAATAGTCGTTATTTTATAGCCTAGGCAGTGCTAGATAGAGAGTAAGTCTTCAATAAATATTTATTTAATAAATAACCAATCTATAGGTTTGAAATTAAAAACAAAGATTGTCTTTTTGTTCCAATAACTAAGTAGGCATTTTACATAGGAAGGCCTGTATGAAACCCAAGGAGACAGTGGGAGTGGGGAGGAATTTAAAGATGAGTTGTCAAAAGATATCTAATAACTATGAGGAAAAAATTAAATATGATTAATAATAGTTGTAGTTGACAAGAATTATGGATTATATTCTAAAATTTGTTATTTTTAAACATTTGATCTTATGTGATTAAACACAGACTGCCAAAATGCTATTTCGATTTTAATAATATATTTTGGTGATTAAAAAAATACTATTGAGCCAATTAGGACTACAGACAAATCTTCCCATCAGTAGTTCAAGTCACATGGTCAAGTAAGTGTCTGTACACACCTAGTGAAAATGTACCTTAATCAAAGGTTCTCTTTGTCCAGCATATCACCTTTTAAAAAATTGAATACACAAAACGAAAGCTAAGAAGAGAGAGCACCAAATGCACAGATTTTAAAGAATGTTAAAAATAGATGCACATGCAGAATTATAATTATTGTTAGTTTGCCTATGCTGTGTAGATAGCAATTACTTAGTATTAATCATTTTCACATATGTATTTGTACACTAATCCAGAAGCTCACAGGCAGATATCCCACATGTAGGTAAAAATAAGCTACATGCATGCCATACTTACTTCATGCTCCTACTTGCAGTGTGAACTGAAATTGATCAGTATGTCATTTTCCCAGTATAGATGAATGTAATATTACCAGTGGTCACCAGCTCTTGACTACTGGCTGAACTTTATATATGGTCTTCTCTCTTTGCCTCAAAGGTGATACCTCTTCTGTGATTCAGATGGACACTGTCAGCTTTGGGCACCTTCTGATGTCACTTTCTAAAAGACAGTAGCTAAATTACAAAACTTTAGTTGAACACTGCATGTGGTGACTGTAATATGTTTTCTGTCCATAGGATTGTTTCTCTTAGTATGCTTATCATCTGCATTTGCTTGCAATTGGGTTGTGTTTTTATTTTCTCTCCTCATAATTATCTCTGTGGAGTTAAGTATCATGAATATTATTATATCAGTAGCTCTATTCAGTACTTATTTACTCAGATTATCTTAAATTTTTGACAACTTTTATTTCCCTTACCTTCAGAGACATGTCTAGTAAGAAGTTGCTGCGGCTGAGGTCAAAGGGGTTGTTACCTGTTTTCTCCTCTAGGATTTTGAAGGATTCCTGTCTTATATTAGGTCTGTCAACCATTTTGAGTTTGTTTTTGTATATGGTGTAAGAAAGTGGTCTAGTTTCATTCTTTTGCATGTTGCTGTCCAGTTGTCCCAGAACATTTGCTAAAGAGACTTTTTTCCATTGGATACTCTTTCCTGCTTTGTCAAAGATTAGTTGGCCATACATTTGTGGGTCCAGTTTTATTCTATTCCATTGGTTCTCTATTCTTTTTCATTGGTCTATTTGTCTGTTTTTGTGTGTGGTGCATCTTTATAGCATATTAACAGTATTTGACCTAGAAGTCTTAGCTCAGAGTAGAATATTTTTGCAGGAAGCAAAAAGACCCCTAAAAATAAACAAACACAAAACATTATATAATAGAATATTGCTATGATCAATCCATTCTTTTAGCAAGCGTTTATTGAGCCAGGCACTGTGCCATGTGCCAAGTATACACTGTGCCCTGACCTCATAATGCTTGCCATCTACCTGGAAAGAGAGCCATTCAGCCAGTAAGTGTGAGGTATTCCATGAAGGAAGCCCGATTGTTACCCTATCATGCTCTTTGTAATACTGGAAGGGTAGTTTATTAAGAAGTCTAAAACAGGACTTCAGAAATAATGAGGCTGTACTTCTGAGTAAGATGCAGAATGGAACTTCTATAAGAAGGCGTGCTTAAAGTGAAAAAGCAAAAACCGTGACTGGGAAGACAAAGACTTTTGTGGATATAATTGAGACTTTTGATTTGTTGAATGGGAAGACTCAAACAGATCCCATTCTCTATAATTAAAGCACATTATGTATACATTTGAAGAGGTAATTATAAGACCTTGCCAAATGAGTTAAAAATAATTTAATAAATATATTTATAAAGCAAGAAATTAAAGTATTTCCCTAAGATTTAAATTTCATTTATATTGAGCATAATGGTAGGCTGGGCATAGCTTGTCATTTCTAACATACCAAACATTAGTTTCTAAGTGGAAAATTAAATTGTGCAATATTGTATTTACTTCTTGAAACCGTTTTCAAGATACATTAACATATAAGAATATATACTTGACTATATTTTTGGTGAATAGTGTATATAATATTTCTGAAATTTGGATTTAGGTATGAATGTTATAAAATAGAAATATCTATCATGATAATCTATTTAGGTATTAAGAAAAGGCATGAATGTCTGATATTCTCAGAACTTTTTCTGAAAGCTCACTAGATATTTTAGGTTTCATAATGTATTCAGCAATATAATTTTTATAACTTTGCACTTAGACAAATCCATTTTAATGTAAAAGATATTTAAGAAATATATTGAACAAAATAGTGTAAATAAGTTAACTTACATTTAAAATTTTTCTTTTTAATGTTTATTTTTGAGAGGGCGGGGAGGGGCAGGGAGAGAGGGAGACAGAATCCAAAGCAGACTCCAGGCTCTGGGCTGTCAGCACAGAGCCCGATGTGGAGCTTGAACCCATGAACCATGATACCATGACCTGAGCTGAAATTGGATGTTTAACCGACTGAGCCACCCGGGTGCCCCATGTGAACATTATATTTTAAAGTAGAAAACACAAAAAAGCTTTCCTACTAGAGCCAGTAATAGTGTTGTAATGCATGAAATTTTACAAAATCACAAATATAATCAATATTCTGGGTCCAATTAACTTTAGACACTGATTAATTCCGTTCTAGGTATGGATTGATTGCATAATATATTCATGTCTTAAATCATATTATATAAAAGTGAATAAGGTGCATTTCACTCCTCTAACACATAGCAAGTCCTCAAAAATTAAGTGAGAAATTGGAAAATGAGTAAGTGAATCAATTAAATTATTAATGAATTTCAACTCTTTAAAAGAGGATCTATTATAATACTATGCATTAAAGACAAATATTTGTATGTGCACTGACATGTATATGTTTTTATGCACCCACACCCAGTATCTTAAAATTACAAGTAATATGAATGTTGCAAACTGAATGTTTATGTCTTCCCCAAAATTCATATGTTGGAGCTCCAGCCCCCAACGTATGGTCATTTGGAGTTGGGGACTTTGGAAGGTTTGGATGAAGTCAGGAGAGTGGTCCTTTCATGATGGGATTGGAACCCTCATAAGAAGACGAAGAGACAAGAGAGCCTGCTCCCTTTCTTCCTCTCCCTCCACCTGTGCATATGCTAAGGAAAGAACCTGTGAGCACCCAGTGAGAAGACCATCTGCAAGTCAGGTAGAAGGCTTTCACTGGCTTGCCTGGGTGACTCAGTCAGTTAAGTGTCTGACTTGATTTTAGCTCAGGTCATGATCTCAGGGTTTGTAGGTTCAAGCTCTGCACTGATGCCATGGAGCCTGCTTGGAATTCTCTGCCTCCTTCTCTCTCTGCCTTTTCCCCATTCTCTCTCTCTCTCTCTCAAAGTAAATAAACATTTTTTTTTTTAAAGGCAGAGGGCCCTCACCCAAAACCAAATCTCTCAGCACCTTGATCTTGGAACTCTCAGCTTCCAAAACTGTGAGAGATCAATGTCTGTTGTTTAAGCCACCCATCCTAGAATATTTTGTAATGGCAGCCCAAGCTGACAAAACAATGTCTAACTTAGGATGGAGAATTATTTAAAGTCAAATCCATCTTGTCTTTTTTGGTTTATCACCATGTTTAGTATGATTCTGAAGAAGTTCAATCTATGGGTACCTACATACATAGTTCAGATGCCTGCAAATTTCCCTGTTTAGTGTGTTTATCTCCACTACTTCTAAAAGCAGGGCAAATATTTACTCTTTGCCTCCCCTTGGCATCTAGTTGCAGTGACTGCATATCATATCATTAGTGTCACTTACAGATACTGGAAAATCACCTGTCTGTGCTGAAAGACACTGTAATTTTGAAAGGTCAGTTCAAGTTTTCCAATAGCAATTTTGGATTGATGCAGAGTGAATTTTGAATGTATTCTTACAGTTACAAAATATGAATCTATAGCAGAGTTTACACAGTAAGTTATTAAATACTGTTTGAATAAGATATAGGCAAAAAGAGTAGCATATCTTGTTTCTCTACATAAAGGGAAGTAGAAGTACTGCTGTTTCTCTGAAGCTTTTGTATTGCACTGAAATTCAATATTTAATAATCTTAATTGTAATAAACTAAACTGTGTAGGATTATATTATGGAGCTAATTCAAGGTAAAAATACCACAGATACCAGTTGTCCAGGTAATGCTTGCCTTACATTAAAATCTACCTAAATCGTTTGCTGCCATGAGCTCTGTGTGGTAGGTCACTTAAATTTCTTAAATAAGAAACTATTTTATAACTAGAGCTTACTTAATTAGAAATCTAGGGGAAGTACAATTCATTTTAATCAAAAGCATTTTAAAGTTACTAATTTAGGGGGCGCCTGGGTGGCGCAGTCGGTTAAGCGTCCGACTTCAGCCAGGTCACGATCTCGCGGTCCGTGAGTTCGAGCCCCGCGTCGGGCTCTGGGCTGATGGCTCAGAGCCTGGAGCCTGTTTCCGATTCTGTGTCTCCCTCTCTCTGCCCCTCCCCCATTCATGCTCTGTCTGTCTCTCTCTGTTCCAAAAATAAATAAAAAACGTTGAAAAAAAATTAAAAAAAAAAAATAAAGTTACTAATTTAGTATATTTGAAAATGTTTAATTCCTTTTATCCTTAATTAATATCATTGTTTTTTGTTTTCTTAATACTTTAACAGTTGAAGAAAACCACATCTTTTTATTTATGAACTATAATTATGATATAGATTTTGATTTTATTTTTTTAACAAAGGCAGACTCTCTTCATAGAAAATGACTGCTATATGAAACTGGTGTGAAAATTGTTAGACTTTGGCTGGTAGAGAATACATTGATTTGGACTATTGTAAATAATACTCTCTCAACTACTCTAAATTTTGTATTTAGGCATTATAGTGTAATTAATAAGTTTGGAGAACACTAGAAATGTTATTAACTGAGTGAATTACACTGGAAATTGCCAGGAACTAGACTTTATAACACTAATAAGCAATTCTTCACATACCATTGATACATTTAACATTAAGATGGTGGAAATTGTCGGTATGCTTTCTCTTATTCTTTTCAGAGGAGTGCCAATTTAAATTGAAGTATATCTCATTGCTATGTCATTAAGAATAAGTAGCCCTCAGGAAAGATCCATTATAATAAGTGTGCACTAACTGATGAAATGATAGATTAGGTTTCAAAGATATAGGGGAACAATAATTTTCGTTGAGAAGTATTAAAATTTCAGTGTGGCTTGGCTTTGACTATCCAAGTTAATTGTTAAGCTTCAGTTTGCCATTACTGATTTTTTTTCTTTCTGATTTTCATTTATTTATTGAGTTCTTGTTTTGTTAATTTAAAACAGCATAAGAGTAAGTGAAGTAGACAATTTTGATTCTTTTCCATTTAAGAAATCAAAATACATTGCTGTATATGCCACAAATTCTTATGGTTAAAACAGTATGGAATAAATAAATTACTAAAATATTTATCTAATATTTAATTTAACTAGAAATACATGAGATAAGTCTCAAATGAACTTTTAAATTGGAATGATAGTATAATTCAAAAACGAGGCAGATAAAATCCATCTCCTGACTTTTATCTTGGATGCTAAATTTTGAGAATTTCTTATAAAGTGTAAATCTTTTCTTCCCCTTCTTTAGTTAGTATATTTTTCTTATATGTGTATTCGCTGTAGAAAATCAATTTATGATACTATCTTATCAAAGGCCTTATCATGAGAATTTGGATGAAAGGACGTGGAAAACATCCTTATTTAGCAAATAAAGTTGCATTTGATGAAATTAAGTATTTAAATATGCTGATATTATCTTCTGGATTTGTCAAGCTTTGAAATGCTGTGAAAAAAATCTGCCTTAAATAAATGAAAGGTAAAGGAATAATTATTACTGAGGTGTGCCGATAGACTACATTAAAGGAAAAATTTGCTTGCTCAATTTTTGTAGTGACCCCAGACTACACATATATGTCAGTAGTATGCTGTATTGCTAATAATGATGTAAGATTTGAATGTGGGTATTTCACAAAGTTCATGTATATAGATCAGTTAATTTAATCTTGTCATGGTTTTAAAAGCTTTATTCATATTTTATGTGAATGCATTATGTGAGTTTGAATGATACAAGAACAAGGCAGTTTGAAGTTCAAGAGTTTTAATTCAGATATTATAGATATTTATTATCTTTTTCAATGTAGGCAGAAAAGATCTTGAAAAAGAGCAAATGTTTCTGAACCACTTTCCTCAGGGTTGCGTCTTCTCACAAGTCTCCAATGGTGTGAGCCAGATCTCTCCAGTAAAGGAATAAAAGGATATTATGAACAGTACACTACTGTGAGTTTCTATCAAAGGCAGGAAACTGGAGAGGTTGATGTGTGTCTTAATTCCCCAACTTCTTGTCCTTGCTGCCATGTTTTCTACAGCCTGGTCATTTTGATGTGTCGGATAAATAGGTATGGGTGGACCCAGTGGGAGGGTAAGTTTCCATTGATTAAGTTGGCAAGGAATAATGCTTTAGTAAAAACTACCTTTGTGTCTTTTGCAATTCTATTAGTAATACAAATGAAAGTCAGTAGGAAGTTTTGGTGATGGTTCCATGCATGGCTGGCTTCATGAGTCTGTAATCTGTGTAGTTGCACAGGGCCCTGTGCTTATAAGGGCCCCATGCTTTGTTGCTGCCATATTGAAATTTCTAATTTGGATGAGGGACCTCACATTTTCATCTTGCACTGGACCCCACAAATATTGTATGGTCCCGTGGTTAATATCGCAAGTTGAATGGAAAAAAGAAATCCTGCAATTCTTGCATGTTGCTAAATAAAGCCATATCTGCATTTGAAATCAATACTTAGTTTATTAGTTCAAAAAAGAATATAAACATCATAAGAAACTCAATTTAGAAAAAAATTGGTGTGGTGCTATTTAACCAGGCATTAATATTCATATTTAACCAATTATTTTCTTTTTATTTTGTCCTCAAATATCAATATAAATCAATGACATACACAGTATATCATTGTCTTCTGAGTAATACATTCAGTGTTGTTTAGCTGTGTATATTATTTTAGTCTCCAAGTAATTTGGAAAGTCTCTTGTTTGGTATTTATATATTTTCCATCCAAATAACTCTGTGCTACTAGTACTATCCTTTATTTACTATATTTTCCTACAGTTCCTAGATGTTAGGGTTAGGGTTCAGCTGTATGAGATGAAAAATCTGCAAATACAAATACACGGCATTCCAAGATATGTGACACAGACTAAACGGAGCCCTATGCGAACTCTTCTTACGTATGGTACTACTTTCATTAAATTTGTTGTGTTTTTAATGAAACCTAGGAAGGTGAGCTAGAACTAATTTCAGACAAAGGAATACTCTCTACACCTAGTTGTAAAATAGGCATTACAAAAAAAAAGTAAGTGGTTAAACATGTGCCTTTTTCCTGAATCCATTTACACAGCCAAAGTATTTCCTCTCTCAGTTCTTGGATCATTTGTTCCACTTCTAAGATACCAAAGTAGGTAAGTGACATTTGACAGGAAAATTAGGCTCCAGACCTACTGCAGTGGGATAATGTTCTCATCATACATGTTCCCAAAATCATCATCAGATTCAGTTTAATAGATTGAAAGACTCATTTGTTGTGAAACGAAAAAAAAAACCCACAAAAAAACGTGTTACTCCTAGTTGAATTAGCACTAGGTTGGCAGAGCTTAAGGCAACTTTTGGCCTACTTTGATGTTTGGATTCAGTTCTGTGAATGTTTATTTCAAGCCAAATGTCTAACTAGACAGAAATCTGTGCATGTAGTCATTTATTGTGACAACAACTACATCATTAGACAAACCAGTCTGGTCACAGACTATGAGTTAGCCTCCATGTCTTTAGCCAGCTTCCTTCTGTGGGATCCAATTTAAATCAATTCAATATGCTTTCTCGTTTAGATTCATATGAGACAGAAAGCTGGGGGGAGGGGGCGGGAAGTGCTACACTCATTTCTAATTTGTGCATATTGTAGGTCTAGGAAGGAATTGTTAAACTTCATATTTTTATTCGGATCAGAAAATTTAAAGTTAAGTATCTAACTTATCAATTTCATTTAAAATACTAAGATTGCAGCCTTGAAATTTCTTTAAGCTGGTCATATTAGAAAGCTCTGGGTTTTGGAATGAAGCAATTCAGTGCCATATAAAGTTTTTACAGCATTTTCAGAATTCTGGGAGAAAGATCACCTTCCAAATTGTAGATGAACTTCTGGTATGCAAGACACCTCTACCTACTAAAGGCACTGAGCCTGCTAAATTGCAAATATTAAATCATTTTGATTTTTAAAGTTCTTAGTTAAAAGAATATAGAATGAAAATATAATTTTTATAGCCTTTCACTAATAGGGCAATGAATCTGCCAAATGAGAAGTTTTACAAAACATTCCTCTACATAAAGTATTCTAAGTGGTGATATTTAGTGATAAAGCATGTTACTGTTGAAATTAAAGGATCTCCAATAGCAATCAGGAAATTTCAGAGATGAAGCCCCATGAGGTACTTACTGGTAGTTTTTTTTTTTTTTAATTTTATGTGTATGTGTACATACGTGTATGTTTAGGAGTATGATAGAACTGCCTTATCTGTTTGTACCACTTTATGTAGAATTTTAACATAAATTATCTTACCAGATTTTATTAACTCTGGAAAGTAGTAAACTGGCTTTATCACTATTTTACAGATTAAAAAAAAAAACTAAGAATCTGAAAGATTGAGTAAGCTTACCTCATTCCTGTAGCTATGAAATATCCTGGAGTGTAGTGTTTTTTTCTATTTTTTTTCCCCCTGGAACAATCACTATAGATAATGTATTATCAACAGAAGATAACTGAAGTATTATGTGGCTGTCTGTGAATGCATACACATGTGTACATACTCATTTAAGAGTAAATGCAAGGCACCTGGCTGGCTCAGTGAGTAGAGCATGTGACTTTTGATCTTAGGGTCATGAATTCAAGCCCCACATTGGACATAGAGCTTACTTAATGAAAAACTAAAACTAAAAAAAAAAAGGAGTAAATGCTTCTGAAAATAATTTTGGTAATACTTATTAAATAGTCTAAGTAATAAGAAAAATGGGAATACAGATCTGAACTGGATAGTGATTTTAAGCGAAGGGCTTTTTCTGCTATACTATGTATACTATCTCCATATTGTTTGCGTTACTTCTAAAATTAACCAGATGGTTTCCAACAGCAAACATAAGACAAGCACGGTATACAAACTATAGGACTGCTTTATAGTTGTAGTCCTTCTAACCAGTATTAATTATGATCATCATAATTAAATTATACTTGGGTAAAGATGGCTTATTCAGTTGAGTGAATGGAATATAACAGTGAAGATTTTAATAATTCTGTTATTTTAATGATACAGCCAGATGTGTATGTGGTTATTTAGCTTTCCCACTAATTTGAAATCAAAAGTAAATGAGAGACTAGGTGCACAAGGAGTTCGCTCCTGTAAAGCATGATAAAAGTACTATTCAGTTCAGTCTGTATCCACATATCACAAAATAGTATAGAGGGAATTATCCTATTTGTCAGACTGATGTAGATTATAAAACTTGGCAATTAAGGACTGAACATTATATTATGTTTATGATTAAATTTATGATGTTTTTAAAATGCACTAACATCAAACAGAAATGCATTTTAAGCTGCTTTGTAAAACAAAGTTACCTCATTTCAGATTATATATGTAATTGAATACATAGGAAGGGAAGTTTTAGTTGAGACCTGAAGACAACAGGAACCACATTCCAATGTATAAGACTGTCATGATCAATTTGGAAGAAGAAAGAAGGGGGAAATTAGTGTTGGGATTCTTAAACACTTTACTAAAATTGAGGAGAAGATTGAAGAAGATTTCTGAAGAGAGATTCTGGTATGCTGTGATATCTATTCCCATATCCTGCAGAGCAGAATAGTGGTGGGCATGTTTCTCTCCATGAGTGTGCCTTTAAGAAGATCAAGGAGGCAGTTTATCAGTTTGAAGGATATGGTGAACAGGTATGTGAAAGATAGGTTGATTAATTACCTTGAGTTTGGAATGACCAAGACATGATTTTTTTGGACTTTCCGAGTTTTATTCAAGAAAAAAAGTAAATCTTCCCCATGGACCAGATGAGGGCTACAGGAAAGAGCTGGTGTGCCATCATCTTAGGCCTACCCAAGAGGAAGGTCTAAAGGATCAGAATGGTCTTTGTAGATGGAAGGTGCAGATATTACAAGACAATTAGAGACTAAGATTATTGCATCCATCCTTGTCAGGGTAACATTAGGTAAGAAAATCCCGAATAAAGAGGTTTGGAAGAGGAGGAAATATGTCTTCCTACATGAAAAGTAAAGTACCTGGGAGAAAAGAATCAGTTTGTTTGTTTGTTTATTTATTTATTTATTTCTTGAGGTAGGTAGGTAGTTACATCCAAGTTAGTTAACATGTAGTGTAATAATGATTTTAGGAATAGAATTTAGTAATTCATCACTTACATAAAATACCCAGTGCTCATCCAAACAAGTATCCTCCTTAATGCCCATCACCCATTTAGCCCATCCCCCTAACTAAAACCCCTCTAGCAACCCTCAGTTTGTTCTCTGTATATAAGAGTCTCTTATGGTTTGTCTCCCTTTCTGTTTCTATATTAATTTTGCTTCCCTTTCCCTATGTTCATTGGTTTTGTTTCTTAAGTTCCACATATGAGTGAAGTCAATATTTGTCTTTCTCTGACTCATTTCGCTTAGCATAATACACTCTAGTTCCATCCACGTTGTTGTAAATGGCAATATTTCATTCTTTCTTATTGCCGAGTAATATTCCATTATATATGTATATATACATATACATGTATATGTATATGTATACGTATATATGTGTGTGTATGTGTATATATATATACATACACATATATATACATACACATATATACATGCATATACATACACACGCACACACACACACACACACACACACACACCATTTCTTCTTTATCCTTTTGGCATTCAGCGGAAATTTGGGCTCTTTCAATAATTTGGCCATTGTTGATAGTACTGCTATAAACATTGGGGTGTGTGTGCCCCTTTGAATCAGCTTTTTGTTTACTTTGGATAAATACCTAGTAGTGCATTTGTTGGGTCATAGAGTAGTCCCACTTTTAACTTTTTTGAAGAATGTCCATACTGTTTCAAAAGTGGCTTCATCAGTTTGTATTCCCACCAACAGTTCAAAAGGGTTCCCCTTTCTCTGTATCCTTGCCAACATCTGTTTCCTGTTATTAATTTTAGCCATTCTGACAGGTGTGAGGTGGTATTTCATTGTGTTTTGATTTGTATTTCCCTGATGATGAGTGATGTTGAGCATCTTTTCATATCTGTTAGCCATCTGGATGTCTTCTTTGGAAAAGTGTCTACTCATGTCTTTTTCCTGTTTCTTCACTGGATTATTTGTTTTTTGGGTGTTGAGTTTGATAAGTTCATTATAGATTTTAGATACTAACCCCTTATCTGATAATGTCATTTGCAAATATCTTCTCCCATTCCATCAGTTACCTTTTCATTTTGCTGATTGTTTCCTTTGCCGTACAAAAGCTTTTGATCTTGATGAGGTCCCAATAGTTCATTTTTGCTTTTGTTTCCCTTGCCTGTGGAGGCATGTCCAGTAAGAAGTTGCTTCAGCCAAGGTCAAAGAGGTTGTTGCCTGTTTTCTCCTGTAGGATGTTTATGGCTTCCTGTGTTACGTTTAGGTCTTTCATCCATTTTGAATTTATTTTTGTGTATGGCGTATGAAAGTGGTCCAGGTTCATTCTTCTGCATGTCGCTGTCCAGTTTTCCCAGCACCATTTGCTGAAATGACTGTTGTTTTTCCACTGGATATTCTTTCCTGCTTTGTCAAAATTAGTTGGCCATACATTTGTGGGTCCATTTCTGGGTTCTCTATTCTGTTCCATTGATCTGTGTCTGTTTTTGTGCCAGTACCACACTATCTTGATAATTTTAGATTTGTAATACAGCTTTTAATCTGGAACTGTGATGCCTTCATCTTTGGTCTTCTTTTTCAACATTACTTTGGCTATTTGGGGGCTTTTCTGGTTCCATGCAAATTTTAGAATTGTTTGTTTTAGCTCTGTGAAGATTGGTGGTGTTATTTTGATAGAGATTACACCAAATATGTAGACTACTTGGAATAGTATCCGCATTTTAACAGTATTTTTTACAGTGAGCATAGAATGTTTTTCCATTTGTGTGTGTGTGTGTGTGTGTCTTCACATAAGCTTTCTATAGTTTTCAGTGTATAGATCTTTCACCTCTTTGGTTAGGTTTACTCCTAGGTATTTTATGTTTTTCAGTACAATTGTAAATGGGATTGATTCCTCATTTATCTTTCTGCTGCTTAATTATTGCTGTATAGAAATGCAACAGATTTCTGTACATTGATTTTTATTCTGCCACTTTGCTGAATTCACATATCAGTTGTAGCAGTTTTTGGTGGAGGCTTTGGGGTTTCCATGTAGAGTATCATGTCATCTGCAAAGAGTGAAAGTTTGATTTCCTCTTTGCTGATTTTGGATGCGTTTAATTTTTTTTGTTGTTGTCTGATTGCTGAGGCTAGGACTTCCAACATTATGTTGAATAACAGTGGTGAGTGGACATCCCTGTCCTGTTCCTGACCCTAGTGAGTCAACAAGGTACTAGTTGATATTTTATGCATCCATGTTCATCAGGGAAATTGTAGTTCTCCTTTTTAGTGGGGTTTTTGTCTGGTTTTGGAATCAAGATAATGCTGGCCTTGTAGAGTGAGTTTGGAAATTTTCCTTCCATTTCTATTTTTTTAATGTATTGTTGGATATGGTTGGCTAACATCTTGTTGAGGCTTTTTGCATTCATGTTCATCAGAGAAATTGGTCTATAGTTGTCCTTTTTAGTGGGGTCCTTGTCTGGTTTTGGAATCAAGGTAGTGCTGGCTTCATAGAAAGAGTTTGGAAGTTTTCTTTTCCATTTCTAGTTTTTAGAACAGCTTCAAGAGAGTAAGTGTTAACCCTTCTTTAAATGTTTGGTAGAATTCCCCTGGAAAGCCATCCAGCCCTGGACTCTTGTTTGTTGAGAGATTTTAGATTACTGATTCAATTTCTGTGCTGGTTATGGGTCTGTTCATATTTTCTATTTCTTCCTGTTTCAGTTTTGGTACTTTATATGTTTCTAGGAATTTGTCCATTTTTTCAGATTGCCCAATTTGTTGGCATGTACTTGCTCATAATATTCTCTTATTATTTTTTGTATTTCTGTGATGTTTGTTGTGATGTCTCCTCTTTCATTCATGATTTTATTTATTTGGGTCCTTTCCTTTTTCTTTTTGATCAGTCTGGCTTGGGGTTTATCAATTTTGCTAATTATTTCAAAGAACCAGCTTCTGGTTTCATTGATCTGTTCTACTGTTTTGTTGTTGTTGTTGTTATTTGTTGTTTGTTTGTTTTTTCAATATCATTGATTTCCACTGTAATCTTTATTATTTCCTTTCTTTTGCTGATTTGGGGCTTTATGTGCTGTTCTTTTTTCCTGCTTCTTTAGGTGGAAAGTTAGGTTGTGTATATGAGAACTTCCTTATTTAGGAAGGCCTGTATTGCTATATACTTCCTTCTTATGACTGCCTCTGCTGCATCCCAGAAGTTTTGGACTGTCCTGTTTTTATTTTCATTGGGCTCCGTGTAATTTTTAACTTACTTTTTAATTTCTTGGTTAACCCATTCATTCTTTGGTAGGATGTATTTAGTAGGAAGTATTCTGGTCTTTGCAATTTTTTTTCTTGTGGTTGATTTCAAGTTTCATGACATTGTGTTCTGAAAATATGCATGGTATGATCTCCATCTTTTTGTATTTGTTGAGGGCTGATTTGTGACCCAGTATGTGATCTGCTCTGGAGAATGTTCCATATGCACTCAAGAAGAATGTGAATTCTCCTGCTTTAGGATGAAATGTTCTGAATATATGTTAAATCTATCCAGTCCAGTGTGTCATTCAAAGCCATTGTTTCCTTGTTGATTTTCTTATTAGATTATCTGTCCATTGATGTAAGTGGGATGTTGAAGTCCCATACTATTTTGGTATTATTGTTGATGAGTTTTGTTATGTTTGTGTAAAATTGATTTATATGTTTGGGGGTTTCTGAGTTGGAGGCATAAATATTTACAATTGTATATCTCCTTAGTGGATAGACCCTTTAATTATTATATAATGCCCTTCTTCATCTCTTGTTACAGTCTTTATTTTAAAATCCAGTTTGTCTGATAGAAGTATGGCTACTACAGGGGCGCCTGGGTGGTTCAGTTGGTTAAGCGTCCGACTTTTGTTCCGGTCATGATCTCACCACTTGTGAGTTTGAACCCTGTGTCAGGCTCTGCCTGCTTCAGATTCTGTGTCTCCCTCTATCTCTGCCCTTCCCCTGTTCACACTCTGTCTCTCTAAGTCTCTCTCAAAAATAAAATAAAATAAAATCGAATCTAATAGTAAAGTAAAGTAAAGTAAAATGAAATGAAATAGTAAATAAAGGGGCGCCTGGGTGGCTCAGTCGGTTGAGCGCCGACTTCGCTCAGGTCACGATCTCGCGGTCCGTGAGTTCGAGCCCCGCATCGGGCCCCTGTGCTGACAGCTCAGAGCCCGGAGCCTGTTTCAATTCTGTGTCTCCCTCTCTCTGACCCTCCCCCATTCATGCTCTGTCTCTCTCTGTCTCAAAAATAAATAAACGTTAAAAAAAAAAATAGTAAATAAAAAAAAGAAGTATGGCTACTCTGACTTTCCTTTGACATTCATTAGCATGATAGATCGTTCTCCATCCCTTTACTTTCAATCTTCAGTTGTCTTTAAGTCCAAACTGAGTCTCTTATAGCAGCATATAAATGGGGCTTGTTTTCTTATCCATTCTGATACCCTATGTCTTTTGATTTGAGCTTTTAGTCCATTTACATTTAGAATGATTATTGAAAAATACGAATTTAGTGCTATGGTTTTGCCTGTAGAGTTGGTGTTTCTGATGATGTTCCCTGGCCCTCTCTAGTCTTTGTTGCTTTTGGTCTGTTTTGCTTTGTGTTTTCTTCACTCAAAGTGTCCCTTTAATTTTTTTTTAATATTTATTATTTATTTTTGAGAGAGAGAGGCATACAGAGTATGAGCAAGGAAAGGACAGAGAAAGAGGGAGATGCAGAATCTGAAGCAGGCTCCAGGCTTTGAGCTGTCAGCACAGGGCCCAACATGGGGCTCAAACACATAAACCCTGAGATCATGACCTGAGTCAAATCAGATGCTTCATGAACTAAGCCACCTGGGGTGCCCAAAGAGACCCCTCCAAAATTTCTTATAGGACTGGTTTAATGATCACAAACTCCTTTGTTTTTTGTTTGTCTGGGAAACTCTTTGTGTCTCCTTCTATGTTGAATGACAGCCTTGCTGGATAAAGAAATTTTGGCTGCCTATTTTTCTGCTTCAGCACGTTGAATATATTCTGCCATTCCTTTATGGCCTGCCAAGATTCTGTGGACAGATCTGATGCAAACCTGATCTGTATTCCCTTGTAGGTTAAGTACTTTTTTCCCCTTGCTGCTTTTGTAACTCTTTCCTTCTCTGTGTATTTTGTGAATTTGACTACGATATGCCTTGATGTTGGTTGTTTTTTGTTGAATCTAATGGGAATTCTCTGTGCTTTTGGATTTTGATGTCTGTGTCCTTTGCCATATTAGAAAGGTTTTCAGCTATAATTTGCTCACATAAACCTTCTGCCCCTTCTCTTCTCTCTTTATCTTCTTGGACTCCTATGATTCAGATGTTACTCGTTTTTAGTAAGTCACTGAGTTCACTAAGTCTTGTGTTTTTTTGTCTTTGTTTCCCTCCTTTTTTCTGCTTCATCATTCTCCATGTCACTGATTCACTGCTCTGCTTTTTCCATCCTTGCCATCACAGCATCCATTCAAGATTGCATCTTGTTTATAGCATTTGTAATTTCAGCCTTAGTAACTTCTGTTCTTTTATCTCTGGAGAAAGATTTTCTGGTGTCTTCTATGTTTTTTCAACCCCAGCCAATATTCTTATAATTGTGGTTTTAAATTCTAGTTCAGACATCTTACTTATATCTGTGTTGATTAAATCATTGGATGTCATTTCTTCCTGTTCTTTCTTTTGGGGTAAATTCCTTTGACTTCTCATTTTGTAGGAAGAAAAATAATAATAAAATAAAGAATAAAAATTAAAAACAAAACAAAAATATTAAGTAAAAGAAGCTGGACCCTAAGTGTGTTTGATCCACTTATTGAAAGAAACTTGTTAGAATAGAGGAAAAGGGAAAAGAAAACAAATAAGAAAAATTTTAAAAATTAAACAAAATTATATAGTAAAATAGAAAAAATAAAAAATAAAATAGAAAAAATATTAAAAAAATTAAAAATAATATGTTCTTTCTGTATCCAAGAAAGAGAAAATAAAGAGAGGAAAAAAAAGAAAAAGAAAACTATTTAAGCAAAAACAGAAGCAAAGTAAATGAAGAAATAAATGAACTAGCAAACAGAATGAAACCCAGATGAAGTTATATCTATTTTCCCCTAGAACTCAAACTTTGAAGCATGCTGTAGTCTGTACACTAAGCAGATGGAGGGATTTGTGCTGGTCTTCTGGGGTATGTACCTGGATGTTCAGTTAGGTGAGGCTTGGTGTAATGCCTCCATTCTCCACTAAATGGCACTGCTTAGCTTACTGGGGTGGATCTATGTGTGTGCAAACATGCACGTGGGTGGTAGAGTTGAAAAAGGCTTTACCCAGCTCCCTTGTGTCTGGCACAGGAACTTCTCACTCTCACTTCCCCATGATCAAGTACCCCTCCTTTGTCTTAGGCCTCTGTCTGCTCCCTGGCTCTACCCTGCCCTTGTCCAAGCTGTCTACCTGCCAGGTGTCACCTCTCTCCAGAGTTTTATGTCAGATGGGGTTGTGTTTCAAAACTCCATGCTTCAGAGATCCCTGGGGCTTGGACCAGTGGCAACTCTCTGGGGGAGGGTTTTGCTGAGCAATGGCTGGATGCTGGCTTGCTCCAGAAAACATTTGTGCGATTGTGCAGCAGCAGTGGTTCAGAGATTATGGCAAATCATGATACACAGCTGGTGCCAGTTTTCGCCACACTCTCAAGTCTTTTTCCCAATAGCAGCAAATGTGGCTGTTCTCTCAGGTCCACTGGGATGTTTGCTGCAGGGAAGCTGCATGGCCTCTACCAAATGCACTACAAACAAGGAATCCCTTCTCCCTGTGTGGCACATGGACCCCTCAGACTGCAATGCCTGCTCCTGGGGATTCACCCTACTTCTTCACCAGGCATCGCCAGGCACTGATCTCTGAAGCTTCAGACTCTGCCCTCCACTGTTTATAGAATCCTGGTGGTATTGAAACCCTCTCCTTTTTTCCCATCAATGGTTTTGGGGAACAGATTCCTTGTTCATTCCCCTGTGAATGTTTTCACTCTTCTCTCTTTCTCTCCAGCTACTTCTGGGGGAAATGCTTTTCTTGCATAATCCTGATGTGCCACACTCTCCCCCTTTCTCTTTTTCTCTCTGTTCTCTTTTCCCAAAAATGGCTCCTTGCCTTCTGAGGCTTTCTCTCCCCCAGTTCACCTCTCAGCACCACATACCTGCCAAGTTCTGTGGCTCAGGTTATACAGATTGCTGTGTTAATCCTCAGATCAATTTCCTAGGTATTCAAAATGGTTTGGTGCTGATCTAGCTGCATTTCAGGGACGAGACAAGCTCAGCGTCTCCATACTGCTCTGCCATCTTAACTCCTCCCTGAAAAGAATCACTTTAAACAGTGGCAAGTTCTGAGAGCCCCAATTCTAGCTCCTCACCAACCCAATAAGAAGTCCCCTTTCTATGATTCAAACTGTAAGATTTTAGAAATTGGCATTGGCAACCTGAGAGAGAAGGGATGGGAATCCAAGCGAGGGAAAGGGAAGCCATCATGTAGCCTTTTCTTTCACTTATTCATCAAGAAAAATACCACAATAAGTATTTATATTTTCATACATTGACAATTTTGATGCAGTTGCCTTCTTCATATATATCAATATGTTTTTCTAACTTTTGGTTTCACAAATATCCATTGCGTAAATTTTTAAAATTTATATGAGTCCTCTGAAGAGAAAAAAAAAACTTACTGTGTAAAAATAATGTAGTAGAATTTGGTAAGGGGCATCATTTAAAGACTACTTTTAGCCTTCTAATTTTACTGGCTATTCCACTGAAAAATGTAACTTTATACGAACAGAATAGGAATAAATGCAAATACTTGTCTTTATCTGATCCATTAATTTTAAAACATAAATAATGACTTTTTTTTGTCTGGGTTCTAGTTACACAGTTTATATTGTTTCACCTCGGGTAGTAAATAAATTCAGTTGTCTTCATTTTATTATAAAACCAAGAGTTTTTATAATAAGATCATTTTACTTAAAATTGTTTTATGTTATAACTTTTAAGACTGATATGTTTTAATCTAAATACAAATTTAATTAATATTGTTATGAACCTTTTGCCAAACCTGGGAATTCAAAAGCCAGTCATCAGAGCATATACACTTAATTATTTTGATTCTAATATTTACTCCAAATAAATTATCTTTGCGAATCTATATAAATATATATATTAAAGGATAAATATGTGTATCTGTGTACATATTAGAAACTTGTCATAATATTAAATGAAATAACTATGAAGTGGGAGGTAATAGAACTGCTAACATAATATTCATATTTAATTTCACATTTTTGTGTTTTAGCTCATATATATATAACTTTTATTATTCCAAAAAGTGTGCAGAATTCTTGCCTTAAGTTATTCTGAGGCTTAGATAAAAAAATGAGAGCAGAATATTATTCCGTGAGACCACATACACAGGCCATTCATGCTTTAGATAAGCCTCATACATAATTTAAAACAAACATTAAATAATTTTCAAGTTTCTCCAAACTAAGAAAACTTCAATGAGAAAATAAAAATAAAAAAACAAAAAAAATTTTCCCTCCAAAGAAACCCATAGATGTGTTCTATATTTACTTAATTTAAATTAACTTTCTCATTGATAGTTTCTTTAAAAAATAAAACAGGGGTGCCTGGGTAGCTCAGTTGGTTGAACACCCAACTCTTGATTTCTGCTCAGGTCATGATTCCAGAGTCATGGTATCCAGCCCCATGTCAGCTCTGTCCTGAGTGTGGAGCCTGCTTAAGATTCTCTCCCTCTCTCCCCCTCCCTTTGCCTTTCTCCCCGGCTGGCTCTCTCTCTCTCTCTTGCTGTCTCTCCCTCTCAAATAAAAACAAGAGTCTCCACAGGGAAGATGGTGGTGTAGGAGGACGCTGGGCTCACTGCGTCCTGCTGGTCACTTAGATTCCACCTACACCTGCCTAAAAACCCAGAAAACCACCAGAAGACTAGCAGAATGGAGTCTCTGGAGCCAAGCGCAGACAAGAAGCCCACGGAAGAGGGTAGGAAGGGCGGAGAGGCGGTGCATGCTACACGGACTGGCGGGAGGGAGCTGGGGCGGAAGGGCAGCCTGCGGCCAAGCAGAGACCCCGAGTCTGGCTGGCAAAAGCGGAGGGGCCGGATGGAGTGTGTTCCGATAGCAAGCGGGACTTCACATCTGGAAGGTTATAAGTTAACAGCTCTTCTCGGAGAGCGGGAAGGCTGGAGGACAACGGGAGGGAGAGTTGCTGAGCCCCGGACGACAGAGCTCAGTTTGGCAGGGAACAAAGGCGCTCGCCAGCGCCATCTCCCTCGCCCATCCCCCAGCCAAAATCCCAAAGGGAACCAGTTCCTGCCAGGGAACTTGCTTGTACTGCGCAAACACCGAAGCTGTGCTTCTGCGGATCCATCCCTCTGGCAGCGGATCCATCCCTCTGGCAGTGGGTCTGACTTCCTCCCGCTGCCAAAGAGCCCCTCCTGAAGCGGATCACTGAAGGAGAAGCGAGCTAAGCCTGCCCCTCCCGCCCTCGTGCACCTTGCCCATCCACCCCAGCTAATACACCAGATCCCCAGCACCATAAGCCTGGCAGTGTGCAAGTAGCCCAGACGGGCCACGCCACCACACAGTGAATCCCACCCCAAGGAGAGGGGAAGAGAAGGTATACACCAGTCCGACTATGGCCCCAGCAGTGGGCTGGGGGCAGACATCAGGTCTGACTGCGGCCCTGCCCACCAACTCCAGTTATTCAAGACAGCACAGGGGAAGTGCCCCACAGTCCCGCACCACTCCAGGGACTATCCTAAATGACCAAATGGAAGAATTCCCCTCAAAAGAATCTCCAGGAAATAACAACAGCTAACGAACTGATCAAAAAGGATTTAAACAATAGAACAGAAAGTGAATTTAGAATAATAGTCATAAAATTAATCGCTGGGCTTGAAAACAGTATAGAGGACAGCAGAGAATCTATTGCTACAGAGATCAAGGGACTAAGGAACAGCCAGGAGGAGCTAAAAATGCTATAAACGAGCTGCAAAATAAAATGGAAACGACCACAGCTCGGATTGAAGAGGCAGAGGAGAGAATAGATGAACTAGAAGATAAAATTATGGAAAAAGAGGAAGCTGAGAAAAAGAGAGATAAAAAAATCCAGGAGTATGAGGGGAAAATTAGAGAACTAAGTGATGCACTAAAGAGAAATAATCTATGCATAATTGGTATTCCAGAGGAGGAAGAGAGAGGGAAAGGTGCTGAAGGGGTACTTGAAGAAATCATAGCTGAGAACTTCCCTGAACTGGGGAAGGAAAAAGGCATTGAAATCCAAGAGGCACAGAGAACTCCCTTCAGATGTAACTTGAATCAATCTTCTGCACGACATATCATAGTGAAGCTGGCAAAATACAAGGATAAAGAGAAAATTCTGAAAGCAGCTATGGATAAATGTGCCCTAACATATAAAGGGAGACCTATAAGACTCGTGACTGATCTCTCTTCTGAAACTTGGCAGGCCAGAAAGGAATGGCAGAAGATCTTCAATGTGATGAACAGAAAAAATATGCAGCTGAGAATCCTTTATCCAGCAAGTTTGTCATTTAGAATAGGAGAGATAAAGGTCTTCCCAAACAACCAAAAACTGAAGGAATTCGTCACCACTAAACCAGCCCTACAAGAGATCCTAAGGGGGATCCTGTGAGACAAAGTACCAGAGACATCGCTACAAGCATAAAACATACAGACATCACAATGACGCTAAACCCATATCTTTCTATAATAACACTGAATGTAAATGGGCTAAATATGCCAACCAAAAGACATAGGGTATCAGAATGGATAAAAAAACAAGACCCATCTATTTGCTGTCTACAAGAGACTCATTTTAGACCTGAGGACACCTTCAGATTGAGAGTGAGGGGATGGAGAACTATTTATCATGCTACTGGAAGCCAAAAGAAAGCTGGAGTAGCCATACTTCTATCAGACAAACTAGACTTTAAATTAAAGGCTGTAACAAGAGATGAAGAAGGGCATTATATAATAATCACAGGGTCTATCCATCAGGAAGAGCTAACAATTATAAATGTCTGCGCTGAATACGGGAGCCCCCAAATATATAAAACAATTACTCACAAACATAAGCAACCTTATTGATAAGAATGTGGTAATTGCAGGGGACTTTAACACTCCACTTACAGAAATGGATAGATCATCTAGACACACGGTCAATAAAGAAACAAGGGCCCTGAATGATACATTGGATCAGATGGACTTGACAGATATATTTAGAACTCTGCATCCCAAAGCGACAGAATATACTTTCTTCTCGAGTACATATGGAACATTCTCCAAGATAGATCACGTACTGGGTCACAAAACAGCCCTTCATAATTATACAATATTGAAATCATACCATGTATACTTTCAGACCACAATGCTATGAAGCTTGAAATCAACCACAGGAAAAAGTCTGGAAAACCTCCAAAAGCATGGAGGTTAAAGAACACCCTACTAAAGAATGAGTGGGTCAACCAGGCAGTTAGAGAAGAAATTAAAAAATATATGGAAACAAACGAAAATGAAAATACAACAATCCAAATGCTTTGGGCTGCAGCGAAGGCAGTCCTGAGAGGAAAATACATTGCAATCCAGGCCTATCTCAAGAAACAAGAAAAATCCCAAATACAAAATCTAACAGCACAACTAAAGGAAATAGAAGCAGAACAGCAAAGACAGCCTAAACCCAGCAGAAGAAGAGAAATAATAAAGATCAGAGCAGAAATAAACAATATAGAATCAAATAAAAACAAATAAATAAGTAAATAACAAACAAATAAACAAATAAATAAATATAGAATTTTAAAAAGTAACTAAAACAACCTTTTTCCTATTTGTGTTTATTGCCAACACCATGAAATTTCAAAATAGATTAAGTTAAGCACTAGAATGTGTTTACTGTTATTCTTGACACCCTCCCTGACCCACAATCTACCACTAACCAATACATCCCTAAATATATCACACAGTTTTCATCATTAATGACAGTGATTCTTACCATACATTTCTTAATAAAAACTCATTTGTGATGTGGTGTTTTGGTGGTAATGTTGTATAAGTGTGTAAAGTGTCTTAATTCTAGTTATAATTGTTATACCCATAAAACCAGTTGAAAACCCAGAAAATTAAAAAGAAGCATTGTTATTTCTTTCAAATTTTATAACCAATTCAGGGGATTTTTTTCCCTAATAATCTATGAGTCTATTTTTGTATTTGGGTGTTTAATTTTATTAAATTATTTTATTCTTCTTCCTGTTTTTTTCTTTTTTTTTGCAAATGGAGGCAGTGTTTTATGTCAATAACTGGAACACGTGAATTTAGACTTCAGGGTGCTATAATATTTAGCTGAAGGATCATTCCACTTTGAAATGAGGTCTTGTGAAAGCACAAACTTAATCATATATTTGTTTCTGAACCATAATGATCAACATTTTCATTGTATCATTCAGTGATTTATCATCATGTTGGAGACTGATGAATGCTACTCATGGTGTCAGCACAATGTAACCAACGACTTGTTTCACAAATTTAATAGCAAAAATGTTTAATGAGTTCTCAGCATGAACATGTGATAAGCAAAACTCTTTGGTCATGCTTTATAGACTAATCATCACTGTTTTACCTTGGATATGTTTTTACAAACTTTGTACCCATGATGCAGTAGGACACTGACTGATCTTACTTGAGCAAGTTTATTTATACATGTGATGTGTTTTTTTCTGAAACAGACATATGTACATATGCAATCGTATGTAGATATAGAATTTCATTAAAGATAGGCTAGATTAACCTCAGTAAAAAAATAACCCATAAATATCAAGGACTTTGAAACATCAAAGATTTTTTTCTTTCTTAATCATGTTAAAGGTCCAATGAAGAATGGCTGGGTACTCTGCTTTACGTTGTCATTGTCTTTACTTCTTGACCTATGCTGATGCAATAGTCACTCATCGAGAATTTTGTCCGTTTTGCCAACACAAAAGAGAAGTTCTAATGTCTTTTGAAGCTTCTGTTTAGGAGTGACACATGATACTTACATGTATTTGATCAAATGAAGCCAAATGAGGGTCATATTAGAGTTCATTGGTGTGAGGAAATGCAGTTTTATCATGGATCCAGAAGAAGAGAGAATCAAACATTTGTAAACAATCTTAATGCCTTACTAGATATAGGATATCAATGTAGATTTTAACGTATTCATATTTAGCTCCTGTAAGACCATATCTCTGATATCACTAATGTGTTACTATTAGTGTTACTATTATGCTAATTTATGTTACTGTTCGTAATTACCATTTCTAACTTGAGGCGACATTTAAGATTATAAATGGGTTAGGATGGACACGTAGATTAGGGAAGGGAGTGTGTGATGGAGACTGTCCTGCAAGGTTTGTGTTTCTATGTATTTTATTCTTATTCTAACTTCCCTTCTTTTAAATAACTTGTGGCTTGTCCAAGTGGCATGCTTTTCCATATTAAGGGTGTGGAAATTGATACTTTGTAAAAATAGAATTCTGCATAATTAGATTTGGTGGTTAGGTAGTAAATTTAACTATGTCCTTTTGCAGAGATGATTTGGTATAGAAATTATTTTTATTATCTATAAAGATAATTATTCAAGACTAAAGAAATTATATTTGAAGAATACAGTAGCCAGGCAATAAATATGGTACCAGAAACCACAAACTGAGTTCTGGCATTGCTGATGCCAGAGTTGATTATCACTTGGAATGATTTCATTTGTCAGAATTGCTTTTAATAAAATAGAGAAGAGGGGCGCCTGGGTGGCGCAGTCGGTTAAGCGTCCGACTTCAGCCAGGTCACGATCTCGCGGCCCGTGAGTTCGAGCCCCGCGTCAGGCTCTGGGCTGATGGCTCGGAGCCTGGAGCCTGTTTCCGATTCTGTGTCTCCCTCTCTCTCTGCCCCTCCCCCGTTCATGCTCTGTCTCTCTCTGTCCCAAAAATAAATAAAAAACGTTGAAAAAAAAAATTAAAAAAAAAAAATAAAATAAAATAGAGAAGAAATTCAAGTAAAATTTTACAGAAGAAATTCCAGTAATTCCAACTAAAATTCAGTACAATTCTGGTTCTCAAACTTTGCTGAATATTGGAATTACTGGGGAGCTTTTTAACAAATCCTAATATGCAGGTATTAGAACATCTCACTAGGGCCAGATGAAGGGTATTGGTCCAACTATCATTTTGTTTTAAAGCTCATCAGGTGATTGTGGTATGCAGCAAAGCTGACGAATCACTAGTGTAGAAAATACTGAATTAAATTAAAAAAAGCTTTTGGGGTATAAAATAATATTCCTGAAAAAAAGTTTAATATATATATAAGCATATATTCTTATTCTCCTGGATAGAAAAGTTATTCAGGTAATTGTTTTAGTAGGGACAGTATTTTGTAGACCTAATCTTATAATGAGGACTTTATGCATAAATTTTCAATATTTTACTAATTTATCCAGTAGTGATAAGTGTGTCACTTACCATGATGATAATTTTATCTTCTCAATACACAGCACAGCACATAAAAAACAATCTATGTACATTGATAATTATGTTTCATAAATTATTAAGTGGAGTGCTCTGATATATTGATGGGGAAGAAGATAATTTCTAGGATATTAGATGGTCTCTTGTCAGAACTTCTAATTCACTGAAGTAACTTCATACTACTGTTTAGAGTTTGTTCTTAAAATTAATTTTTTATTAATTTTGTATACACGTATATGTATATGCTTGTATATACACAAGCAAATATATATATGCCTATTTACATATTTACTTAAAAACACATATAGTCATATTCAGGAAGTTTCTAAAGGATAGTAGTGAAGAGTATGAACTTTGAAGTTATAGTTCTTGGGTTCAAATTCTGTCTTTGTCATTTACTGGTTTGGTAATCTTAGGCAGTTACTTCAACTCACTGTGCATTAGTTTCTTCTAACCTTAGTAAGAGTGCCTGACAGTTATTAGTGCTGAATAAGTGTTAGTTTTTATTATTTTTGTTTTATGTTTAGATTTTCAGCTCAATATGTTTGCTTTTCCAAACATGAATAAGACACTTTCTTCAGAAGTTTTAGGTCAGTGAAGAAGACCTATAGAAAGAAATTTTAATACAGTATAATAAGCTCATCATAATAGGATTTAGAAGGTAAAGAGGTACCAACTCAGGCAGAATGGAGTGTGGGGTTCAAGGAAGGTTTGTGAATGAAGGTGACTATTTTAAGGGAATTTGAGGAAATGAAGGGAAATGAAGGGGAATATTTGTGCAGAGAGAGGCGTACATGCAGAGACTAGAGTAGGTGTTAAAAGCATGGCATATTCTGGAAAAGGCAGAGCTGAGAATGGAAGGGTGTGGAATGTGTAGAGAGAGAGAAGAGGCAGATCAGAAAGACCTTTCTATCTCATACTAAGGAGTTTGGACTTTTTCTTGGTGGTAATGGAGAATAGCTGAAAGACTCCTAATGCAAGTATTGGTATCTTTAGAACTGATAATCAATGCACTCACAAATACATTATCCCACGTGACAAACTAGAGTTCGTTCCCAGTCTAAGGTGAGTCTCTGAAAGGCTTTTAACAGTGAGCAACAAAGGTAAATTTTTCATTAATGTACCTGTCCTATACTCTTCATTCAGTCTGCCTTTTCTATAATCTTAAATCATTTAGCCCTTATAATGAAAACTAGATAACTATAATATGTGTAATCATCTTTTATCTGCAATCTGTAACAGCACATAAGTAGTAGTAATTTTGTCTCTAATATGGCTTTCAGCCATATATGCTGTTCCCATTTTGCACCAAGAAATTGGCTATTTCATCATACCAGACTGAGTGGTCATACTAGATCCATGTCTGTGGTTGTATTTTCAGTCAAAAGTGAACCTACTTTTGTGGTTTTCTTTTGACCATAAGGGAGGTTTTTGTATAGTAGTTTACTGGGACGTGACATATCAATGCAGGCAGGTATTTGAAGACAAAAACATCTTAAACTTAGTCTGTAGCCACAGGTATAAGGTAACTAGCTATGTGTGAAACTCCTTAGACTCTTGTCAGTGGAAGTAGTGCTAAATATAAAATTAGTCATACTGTGAGATACTTAAAATAACCTAAAGACCTGAAACAAAATCAGAATTGGGATAAATAGAAACTGATCAAATATATGTATTTAGAACATCATTCTTTTAATGTTGTGAAAATTGTAGATTTAGGGGATCCATCACTGAGAGCGGCCTTGGGCTTGTCCCTCAATATTCTTAGGATTTAAAATTTTTTTCAACCATTCTCTGGGTATGTTGGACTACAGTATTTGGAAAATCATACTTCTGTTAAATTCAAATGTTGAGCGATGAGTGTGTGGGAAGTTCTAGGTATGCTCCTGATTTAGGTCCATATCATATTCAAACTCAAGAATTTTCTGAAGTAGAACTCCAGGTCAGTTTCATAAAATTGAATTTTAAGTTATGAAACTAGATTTTTCATTCAGCATATTCTTACTAAGTCCCATCTATATGGCAGTTCTTGTTCTAGATGCTGGTGTGGTCCTTAACCTTGAAAATCTTAGCCTACCAGATGAAAATGGATTTGTACAATTAATTATAAGTACATATCTTCACCTCCTTCAGAACTGTAATCAAATGTTGTTCTTCCTACTGAGACCTTTTCAGAGTATCCTTGCATAAAATTGTACGTACTATCTCCAAATGCATACTTTTTATCCTTCTTCCCTACTAATTTTCTTCTATTTTTCATCATCTAATGTACTATAACTAACACATCAGATATATATATATATATAAATATAAATATATATTTTATATAAATATATAACTATATATATATTTTTTTTACTTTGTTATCTGTCTTCCCATCCTCCACTGCAGTATTTAATACCATGCTATTAAAATATCATTGACTGGTGCGCCTGGGTGGCGCAGTCGGTTAAGCGTCCGACTTCAGCCAGGTCACGATCTCGCGGTCCGTGAGTTCGAGCCCCGCATCAGGCTCTGGGAGGATGGCTCGGAGCCTGGAGCCTGTTTCCGATTCTGTGTCTCCCTGTCTCTCTGCCCCTCCCCCGTTCATGCTCTGTCTCTCTCTGTCCCCCCCCCAAAAAAAATATCATTGACTGAGGTGCCTAGGTGGCTCAGTTGGTTAAGCATAGAACTTCAGCTCATGTTATCTCATTGTTTGTGGTTTTAAGCCCTGCATAAAGCTCTGTGCTGACAGCTCAGATCCTGGAGCCTGTTTCAGATTCTCTGCCTCTCCCCCTACTCCCACTCTATCTCTCTCTCTTTCAAAAATAAATAAACATTAAAAATTAAAAAAATATATATCATTTATCATTGACTAAAAAAAAATGTGTGTGTGTGTGTGTGTGTGTGTGTGTGTGTGTGTGGTTTGTAATTGACTATATTTCCTATGTTGTGCTTTCTATTCCCATGACTTACTCATTTCATAACTGGAAGTCTGTATGCCTACTACCCTTCTCCCATTTTGCCCACCCTCCCGCCCCTTTCCCTTTGGCAACCATCAGTTTGTTCTCTTATTTATAGGCCTGATTCTGTTTTTTGTTTGTTTACTCATTTGTTTTTTAGATTCCACTTACGAGTAAAATCATATGGTATTTGTGTTTCTAAGTGTGACTTATTTCAAGTAGCAGAATACCCTGTAAGTCCATCCATGTTCTTGTAAACAGGGAATGGCTGTGTAATATTCCATCATATATGTGTGTGTGTATACCGTGCATCTATCAATTGACATAAGTCTTGAAAAATAAACAGAATTTTACTATGTATTGAAGAAGAGGAGGAAGAGGGTATCTAGTCTTTATCTGGCCATTAATTTGCTGCATGACGTATTATCTTTGAGCTTCTGCTGGAACTGATGGGGTATACTATTTTTCTTTTTTTTTAAGTTTATTTATTTTGAGAGAGAGAGAGGGAGAGAGAGTGCATGCATGCACAAGCAAGGAAGGGGCAGAGAGAGAGAGGGAGAGTGAGAGAATCCTAAGCAGGCTCTATGCTCTCTATGCCTACTCTCATTGTCCTGAGATCATGACCTGAGCTGAAATCAAGAGTTGGACACTTAACTGACTGAGCCACCCAGATGCCCCAGGGGTATACTATTTTTCACTTCCATTTCAGGATTCTACTTTTCTCTCCTCTCTCATGGCTTATGTGAATAATCTTTGCATTTTAACTCTTTAGTTCTAAAACCGTTATTAATAGGGTTAAGAAGTGATGATTCTTGTTCGCTAGTTTTAAACCATCTGAACATTTCAGTCTATTAAATGGCAAAAACTTGCTACTTAAACTCTACCAAGATGTCAGGTGTAGGGTTAGCTAGCAAACTGGCCTAAGGGAAATGCATAAGAAATAACTCAAATTCAGATATGCCTTTTTAAAATTTATTTTGTTGTAGTAAGAACACTTAAAGTGAAATCTGCCCTCTTAACAGATTTTTAAGTGTACCATATGGTATTGTTAACTATAGGCACAATGTTGTACAGCAGATGTCTACAATTTGTGCATCTTGCATAACTGAAACTTTATACCCATTGATTAGTAACTCCCCATTTCCCTTTTCCCCCCAATCAGTGCAACCACCATTCTACTCTCTACTTCTATGAGTTTGAATATTTTAGATAGTTCATTTAAAGTTAAGTCATGCAGTGTTTATCCTTCTGTGACTGGTTTATTTCACTTAAGGAAATGCCCTCAAGGTTTACCCATGTTGTGGCATATTGCAAAATTTTCTTTATTTTTAAGAATGAGTCATATTCCATTACATGTATATTCCATATTTGTCCTCTCAACCATTCATGGACATTTACATTGTTTCCACGTCTTAGCATTATGAATAGTATTGCAATGAACATAAGAATGCAAATATCACTTTGAGATTTTTATTTCTTTCGAATAAATACATAGACATAGAATTACTGATTGTGTGGTAGTTCCAGTTTTAATTTTTGAGAGTCTCCATGCTGTTTTCCATAGCAGCTGCACTATTTTGCTTTTACACTTGATCTTAGCCAAAAGGCCGAGAAGCGATTCTGCTTTTAAATTGAAGTAATTCCCAAAAAGTTTTGAGGATTAAAACAGCACATTTCCATTGAAATAGTTACTTTTCATAGCCAAGGAAATAAAACCTATGAGAAAAAAACAAGTAAATTTAGTACAATTAAATTTTTTTTTCTAAGATCTTAATGTCACTAAACATATTAATAAAAACCAGTAGACCACCCTTCCGTTTTGAAATTTTACTCTAGTGGGTTCAACTAGTTATAACTACATGTAAAATAATTGTAATTCAGATATAAATCTCTTTTATTTATAAACTGAAAAAATAACAGGTCTTATAAACCTGACATTTATTAGTGCATGGGAGCCATTTATAAACAAATGTATATATGTTGCTATCAAATAAGTTAAATAAAACAAAATATATCAAAGAGCAGTAAATGAAATGAACTGTGTTTAATGAATTATTTTTGATGAAATTGATATAAAATTTTCATCTAGTATTTCTTTTTTATACAAAATAAAACAAAAATGTATTTTAGACTTTGTCAATTTACAAACTCCTATAATTATACAGATGTAGTTAAGTTTCCTTATATTACTTCTGCAACACCATTAATTTTTTTCAGTTAAAATTTTCATTGAGGTAATTGTGGATTCACATGCATTTGTAAGCAGTGATACACAGAAATCCCTTTATATTTTACTCAGTTAATCTAATGGTAACTATAGTATGTAATATCATAATCATATATTGACATTGAAACAATCCACTCGTCTTACTCAGGTTTCCCCAGGCTTTACTTGTACTCGTGTGTGTGTGTGTGTGTGTGTGTGTGTGTGTGTGTGTGTGTAAGTTCTGTATAGTTTTAATTACCTGTGTTGATTCATGTATCCACAGCCACTGTCAAATAACCCATTTTATTATCCTTTTAAAACCTTACCCACTTCCTCGCCGTCCCAACAATGGGCTGCTGCACGTTGGGACTGGCATCTGGTTCTGCACTTCCCTCTCAAGCCTGCCCCATCCCAAACCACTGGCAACACTAGTCTGTTATACGTTTCTGAAATACAAATTTTTTAATATTATATAAATAGAATTATAAAATAAAGAATCTTTTGGATTGGCTTTTCTTCACTCATCATGATTCTCTTGAGTTTTATCTAGGTTGTAATGTGCGTTGATATATTTCATCCTCATGGTGAATAGTATTTCATGGTATGTATGAACCACAGTTTCTTTAATCATTCACCTGTTGAAGGTTATCTGGGCTGAGGTCATTTTTTGACTATTATAAATAAAGCTGATATGAAGTTTAGTGTTCAGGATTTTATGTGAACATAACTTTTCATGTATCTGAAATAAATGGCCAAGAGTACAATTGCTGGGTTGTATGATACATATTTAGCTTTATAAGAAACTTCCAAACTATTTTCCAGGGTGGATATTCCATTTCGCATATCCACCAGTAAAATATGAATGATCTGGATACTCCACATCTTTGTCAGTATTTAGTACTCTCACTGTTTTTTTAGGTTAGCCTTTCTGAGATGTATGTGGTGACATAATTGGTTTTTAATAAATACATTTGTAGGCTTTTAGTTTTACTAAGGTAAGAGCCTTACTTCAAACTTTAAGCCACATTAATAGATTGTCAAAGGAGGATTAAATAATTATATAACAGCATAATTATTGTACAAAAAGATTATGGCTTAGATAAATATAATGGTCCTTCTCTGAGATGAGAAATTTATCATTATAAATAATTCATAATCTAAGCATATATTATTTGTTTATTTCAGTATATGTTCAGTCATTTCTTAGGACTCTTGCAAAACAATTATACCATATGTGTTTACAGATATATTTTAATAGTGCAAATATATAAATAACCAGAAAAGTATTTGCATAGTATTTGTATTTCAAATCAATATGAGGTTCCAAACCAGTTTTTATAGAGTGGGTATATTTAAAAAAAAAATACTTACTTGGCAGCCAATCATAAAGTGAGCTAATTTGATGTTTATGTTGGGTTTTATCTTTTTTATATATATTAACTTGCTTGATACAATTACTCTGTGAGGAAGACATGGTATTTTATAAATAAAGAAATTATGACTAAATTGCTGGTTAAGTCAGGTCCAAGATTGTGCAGCTAATAATGGTAGAACTGCTGCTAGGATTCAGGTCTAATCCCGAGAAGTTGTGTCTAGTGATAACAGGAGTGAGTACCAAGACATAGGGTAAATAATGAAGTCCAAGATTCATTTTTAAGATGAATGTTTACCAGATGGACATTCTTTTATAGCTAGTTTCAAGTTGATGTGAAAGGCTGTATCTTTAGGATCCAAACCAACTCTACTACTTACTTTCTTTAGCAACATAATTACTTCAGATTCAGCTAACATTTATTGAGCTACTAATAGGAAAGGTGCTTTTTTAGGTTGTACTATGCATGTGTTAATTAATTTTGAAAAGACTCAGGGTGCCTGGGTGGCTCAGTGGGTTATGCCTCTAACTTCGGCTCTGGTCATGTTATTATGGTTCTGTGAGTTCAAGCCCCATATCTGGCTCTCTGATGTCAGCATGGAGCCTGCTTCAGATCCTCTGTCCCCCTCTCTCTGCCCTTCCCCCACTTGTGCAAATGCTCTCTTTCTCTCAAAAATAAATAAATATCATAAAATATTTTGAAAAGACTCTGCTAATAATTTTACAAAAAAAAAAGTGTTACCCTCATACCCAAGTAGACGAATAGCCAACTTATCTTTTAAGAGTTGTATTTTTTTTGTTAAAGTTTGGACATAGAGAGTGGGTAAATAATTATTGTTCACATAACAGGTCAGTTGAGAATATCTTATATTTACACAGGTAATCAGGTAAAACTGAGTTTGTAAAATTTTAGTTTTGTTTACTCACCATTTTCTGCCTGAAGCCTGAGCTCCAAAGATTCCATCCCATGGTTTTATTAAAATAACATCTTTGCACTCAGATATAGCCTTTAAAAATTACATTTAATTAAAAAAATATATCTGGGGCGGCTGGGTGGCTCAGTTGGTTGAGCATCTGCCTCTTGATTTCAGCCCAGGTTATGATCCCAGGGTTCTAGAATTGAGCCCACATCAAGCTCTGTGCAGAGAGTGGAACCTGCATAAGATTTCTCTCTCTCTCTCTCTCTCTCTCTCTCTCTCTCAAATTAAAAATAAATAAATAAAACATTTAAAAATAAAATATCTAAGAAATAGAAATGATGAAACATATTTTATTTAAGGCAAAATTTTTATAGTCATTATATGACTTACTAACTGATTAAATATATGTTAAAACACATAATAAAAAAATCTATCCATTGTGAAATTTAGATAATTTAAATTGTCCATACCGACTAAAAGGTTATGTAACATTTAGTCAAGAGAACTTTTCTAGGGAATCAGATTATCTGTAGTGACTCTTGATCACAAGTTATCTATATTTCATAAAGTTTGGGGTCCCAAATCTGATAGTCTGATATTCTTGAAGCCTCCTTGTCTTTCAGTTTCACATTCAATCAATCACCAAGTCCTTACTGAGTTTTTTTCCTAAATGTCTCCCAAGTTCGACCACTCCTCTAGGTGCTTCACCATCACCCTCTCTAGGCCACCACACAACCACAGTGGCCTCCTGACTGGTTCCTACCCAAATGCTTTTAAAACATCCTAAACTAATTTTTTAAAGTTTTTATTTAAGTTAAATACCTTAACGTTCACTCTTCTTTAGTCATGTAAGCCTTAAAAGTCTTGAATTGGGACCAATGGATTGCTGTAACCACTTTGTTTTCCACGAGTTTTCTCAATAAATGCTTCCTTAGACATTGTCATACATGATCAAATTGTAGGGACATGTGAAATTATTCATCTCTTAAATGCATTGTTTTCTAAAAATATTATTTTGTTATAACAAAAACATGTAAAAGTGATTGAGGTAGGTAGCTCTGTCTATATGCAAATCTTGCAGCAAAACATTGTAGTTTCATCTTTAATTTCTTTTAATATTTATTTGTTTATTTATTTATTTTGAGAGACAGATAGAGTGCGAGTGAGGGAGGAGCAGAGAGAGAGAGGGAGACACAGAATCTGAAGCAGGCTCCAGGCTCTGAGCTGTCAGCACAGAGCCAGACACAGGGCTCGAACTCATGGACCATGAGATCATGACCTGAGCTGAAGTCAGATGTTCAACCAATTGAGCCACCCAGGCACCCCACTTTAGCTTCATCTTTAAATCAACCTCTCAACTTGTGGTCTCACCACTCTTATCACAATAAAATTTAATTAATCCTGTTGGCATTTTGGATGAGTGTGTTTGTTGGCATGAAGTATTTGTCTTGTATAGATGTAGAATTTTATTATGTATACAGAGAAATGCAGAAATCCTTAAGTGATGTCCGCCTTTCCTGTGTTGGATGTTTGGTTCAAGCTGTCACTGATGAAGTTTGGTTTTACTAATACATTTTTCTGATTTTAAAAACCACATGTGTGCTTCAGAGAAAAGAATAGAGAGAATGACAAAAATTACCCAGGATAACAACAGCTAATACTTTTCTATATATCTTCTCTGTCTTAAATCTACCTTTTGTTGTCCAAATTTTAGGTTATAATATATATGCACTTTTATTTCTTGATTATTCATTTCACATATTATTAGCATGAATTTTTTTTCTTGTCATGTAATTCTTCAAAACTTTTTTTGAAAAAATGGTTGTATGAAGTAACATAGTGATGATTCATAGGCCTAATTTTGGTAAGTATGATGTTACCAATTTTCCTCATTTTAAAATAACACTATGAATATCATAAAAAACAATATAATAAAAAGGACTGGATATAAAAGTTATTTGAAACATTTGACAAATGGTTAATAACTTTAATGGATTTAAAGCTCTCTGAAATCAATAAGGAAAATGAATGCCTTGATAGGAAAATGAGCAAAGTATGGATATGCTGTTCATATTTTTTTGAAAATATGATAAACATTAATATTTAATCACATAATTCCAAATGGAGTCAACACTGTCATATTCTTTGGGTATGAGATTGGCAGAGTTTAAAATGACTTGTTATGTTGTCAAGAATATAGGAAAGAGGGACATTTCCTAACTGCTTGTATGAGTGCAACCTTAATAAATCCAATCCATTTGGAAAACAGTTTAGCAATAAAAAAAATAATAATCCCAAGCTTTAAGCCCCTCCGCTTTTTAGAACTTTATTCCAGGAAAATATTCTTACATCTGTAAAAGAAAGGCAGTTATCTTGTTTTGTTTTGTTGTCAAATAATAGGACAAAACAAAAATGGCATTATTTTATTTTTAACTTTTATGTATAAACACATTCTTTTTTAATGTTTATTATTTTGAGATAGAGCACATATGTGTACACAAACAATGTGGGGAGGAGCAGAGAGACACGAAAGAGAGACCCTAAGCAGGCTCTCTGCTGTCAGTAAGGAGCCTGACACAAGGCAGATCCCATGAACCCCGAGATTATAACCTGAGCTGAAATCAGGAGTTGGGCTTTTAACCAACTGAGCCACCCAGGTACCCCCAACATATTCTTACTTGGCTAAAATTTAGAAGGAAGTTATTATGATAAGGACTTAAAAAAAATCCTTAACCTCTTGTTTTGTCTGTGGACTGAGGAATATACATCACAACTCAGAAGTGTTTAAAAAACTACTTTCAAGATTTTTTTTCTATAAAATACACTAATATTGGGGTACCTGGGTAGCTCAGTCAATTGGGCGTCTGGCTTCGGCTCAGGTCATGATCTCGCTGTTCAGGATTTCAAGCCCTACATTGGGCTCTGTGCTGACAACTCAGAGCCTGGAGCCTACTTTAGTTTCTGTCTCCCTCTTTCTGCTCCCCCAAGTCCCCTGCATGTGCTCTGTCTCTCTCTTTCAAAAATGAATAAACATTAAAAATTTTTTTTAAAAAAACACTAATGTCATTAAGTAAAGAGAAAAATATATATTGGAGTCACTGGTTTTGTCTCAGTATGGCTTAAGTAAATATTGTGGACCACCTCCATCAAAGTATCTGACATATTAAAAAAAAACAAAAAACCCAAAAAACAATAACAAAAAACAACTACCTTTTCCTGTAGCTCTATATAGATCTTGAGCTGCATAAATGTAACAATATCTAACATTGAAGGATTCTTACTATGTATGAGACATTAATCTTATTCCAAGAATTTTATGTATATTAACTTAAGTCTCACAATACCCTAATATATAGATTTATTCATTATTTCCATTTTTCAGAAGAAACTAAGCTAGATGGAGTGTTGGCATCTTGCTCCAGTCACAGAATGAGTGGCTGAGCTTGGACTTGAATTCAGGCAGTCTAGCTTTAGAGCCCCTAAACTATACCTTCTTAAGTTGGGCATTAAAAAGTTTGAGAAATTTAAGAAACTCTAGAGTATCCTCTCTGGATTTATTTTGAATTTTAGATTAGGATGCACTCCTAATAGTCTCCAGCAAAATACAAATATGTCCCAGATCTTTTAGGACTCCTCTGAAGTTGATTGTAGCATTTTAAAGGTTTATATTGCTAAACTATTCCATTCTGTCCAATGCCCTCTGGGCGTGTAGTTTTGTCTTTCTCTTTGAGCACACGTTTGAATAGTAGAAATTTTGCCAGTATATTTTAAAGGTATTAAAAGACCTTAAACCACATGAAACAAGTCAGCTATAATTAACACATAATCACCACTACTGATTAAGATTGTCTTATAGCATCTTTAAAAGTCTCACTGGTCATCTACTGAGTTCACATGGAGGAAGAATGTAATCCTATACTGTTCTTCCCTCTCATAAGCACTCCCAAGCCAAAGATGCTCACATGTACCAGTAAAGAGTAAATGCATAACTTCTGTTGCAACAGGCTCAATTCTTGGATTTTTGTTGTGTTTTGTTTTGAATTTTTCTTCCTTCCTTCCTTTCTTTCTTTTTTCTTTCTTTTCTTTACTCTTCTTTCTTTCTTTCTTTCTTTCTTTTTTTGTAGATAGTGGTGATGTAGTGGTTATTAGGAACTTAGGTGAACAGAATGAGTTTATTGTCATGATTTATGTATTTGTCCTTTGCATATCTCACTTCTATTTCTTGTTATTTTAATGAATGCCTGTAAATCCATAGCCAATCCGAAAACATTTTTATAACTTATGTAAAGCTAACTGTTCCTCTTTGTCCTATCCCCTACCTTTCCTTCCTATCCTCCAAGAGTGGTAAACTACCATTTTGAAGTTCTGTTCAAACTCTGTAATAAAAGAAAATTAAAACAGTTCAAGAAATTTGCCTTTCCTGTTTATTAGGTTACATATTAATTAACAAGGAGCCCCAAGAATCCTACATTGCATTAGATAACTCAAGAAACCACATATATTAGACCTTGCCATTTTATTATGTGTTTCAGTTGCAATAATAATAACTTATTGCTCAACATCTGGCAGCACACCTACGAAGGGTTTGTGATCTACCAATCTACCCATATTTCACTCATTGATAATCACTCTTCAGTTTGAAAGTTGACATCCAAGGTTACCTGGTGTTAATGTAGATTTGGCCCAATCTCTCTTCTACTGATCAGTATATCCCAAAGTCAAAATATGATCCCTAGGACAATGGTAATTATGTGAATAAACTCTGTGTTTCCAAAGCAGTGTTATTTTCTAAAACCATTTTATACATTTTTAATACTTTTCTGTATGTCTTTATTGATGCTACCGTGTTTGCTCAAATACAGTGATTCTTTATTTTTATTAATTTTTAAATGCTTGAATGAGACACTGAACAGAGTGAGCATAGAGAGAATTATGCAAATAAATGAAATAAACAGTTGGAGGTACATGGAAGAAAAATATTTAATACAGTAAGTGCAAGTGTGGTAAATTATTTTTTGAGGTCTAACTTAAAATGAAAATTAATGGTCTATAAATTAAATCTAAGTTTCTAAAAATTCACATTTTAAAAACTATTATTGCTCTGTAATATCAATAGGAAGATATAAATGGGCAAGGTGGTGTTCCAGATTTATTAATATATCTAAGGACTTATTGCCCTGACTTTTTATGCTGACCAGCTGGTTAGTAACTTATTTCTAGGAATGAGAATAATATTATATGAACGAGAGTAAGGTTCTTAAAATAATCAAAATTAGTATCTTCATTGTAAATTTGGTATTTTAAATGTTAGATACAATGGATTTATTTCAAATTTCAGATTATCAAATTTTGGAAAACTTTGTTTTTGGTATAATTTAGTCTAGGGTTTATTTCCTTAGGAAAATCCTTTGGGGTTGTATCTGTAAATGAGACTCTTTTAGTAGAGTGAGTTAACTGCTGTAACAAATAAACCTTAATACTATATAAAGTTTCCAACACAATAGAAAATAATATTTTAATTGTTCAGTAGTTCAGGGCAGTTCCACATTAGTGGTGTATGTGTGATGACTATACAGATAGATTCTCTACACATGGTCATTCAACAATTTAGGCTAATAGAACTTCTACTCTGTTTAACATTTGATTTTCAGGGTTGCCTTCCATAAACTTCAGGTTGGCAGAAGGGAGAGAGCATAGAGGATCATGCGTGAGAGGCATTTCCTCATTGACCAGAAATGGAACCTATGATATCCACCGATATTTTATTGGCTAGTACTCAGTCATATTTACACACATTATTACAGGGGAGGCTGAGAAGTATAGTATATCTGGAAGGATAAGAACTACATTTGACAAATGGGCAACAGAATTTGCCACAGCGGTGTTTAAAGGGATGCTCTAAAAAAGAAACTTTGCTTTGGGTTCTGGCAGATCTAAGGTCAAATCTTGCCTTTCCTCCAACCAGCTTAGTAACCATGAGAAAAATACTAACCCTCTTTTAGGTAATGTAGTTATGACATGTAATTATGTACTTCTCTTTGGTAATGTAACATATACATCTATAACATAAGAACATCCGGACACCTACCCTTACAAAGATTATTTTATTAATCAAATGAAATAATGCATATAAAGTACCTAGTACAGTGCCTGGCTAATTGTGTATAATCCAAAATGGCAGATTTTATTGTTAAGTAACAATTATAGTGTGTGTGTGTGCATGTGTGTGTGTGTGCGTGCACACGCGCATGTGTATAAGCTCTCTCACCTGCCAACCAAAGAATATCTCCTTGTTTCGTGGTTTCAATTCATATGAGTAGAGTTTGTCTTATGAATTAAAGAGTGGTCTCCAAAATTTCCCTTGAAAAAATGAGTGTGAGATGGACAAGAGTAATTTCCTCTACTCTATTGAAAAAGGCATGAAAATTTTGGTTTGAAGATGGAAACCTTGGAGAACAAAGTGTTGAGAAGGAGCTTCAAGTTGCTTTAGTTTATAGGTGAGCGAATTTCATGTGGATTGCAAAATAGTATGAGCACATGTAAAAAGGTTCTTGTTTGAAGAGAGTAGAGAGGCATAACAGTGAAAAGAAGAATCCAAAAGTTTTGAGCCATATCAGTTTTGCCTAGGGCTTCCCCTGGTGACTGTTATAGCTTCATTTGGTCCTTTAATGCTTTCTTTGCCGGTCTTGGCAGACCTTAAAACCTGGAAATGTGTGGTGAGGGTGATTATCAGGGTGCATGAATGCCACAAAATGACAAAGATAGAGGAACAACCACCTAATAAAATGCTGATGCCATCCCAAATTGATCTGTATTAGTTAGTATGAGCTGATAAACTGGTAGAGTTATAATTCTGAGTATGACAAAACAATATATTTTTCCAGTTCATTACAGTGATACCAAAATAGAAATGTGGCTACTTGAGATGATTAAAAATGTTTTATAAACAGTGAATTTACTTACCGTCTTCTGTGATACTGCTCAAAGGTAGTGGAAAATTGTTTATCTCTAACCTTTAGTTTTTTGGGGGGAAACAAAGCTTTATAGAATCACTGAAATCATTGATAGAAGGTGAAGGATGCAGTGAAACCAAGATATATGTTTGCATGTTACTACTTGCCAAGAGGATTATTTCTGCTGGTTGTATATTGCCACTGAACTTAGTCTGGTATGATAAGCATGAAGCCTATATTCAGTCTGCTGTCATTTCATAGACTGTTTTACTCTTGTACTTCTGATATATTTAATGGAAGAGTAATGATCTTACAGATTTCTCAGTGGAACTTTGTAAATAGCAAATTGAATAAAGAATCTAGGGTCCATTGGAGGAACCAGACAGAGGAAATGCCCACTCACACATTTTTAAGATTCCTTCTATTAGGGTCTTCCTTTTATGAAAAGTAAAGTAAAATTTAATTAAGTCCTCAAACGTCAAATTCTTCCAAAGTCATGATGTAGGGCTACTGATAAATTATGTTTTTTTTTTCTTTTTTGAGAAAATAGGAAGAGCTCATTTATTAAGACAAACTTCTCATAGTATTTCAACTGATTGTGCATAACATTCTTTGAAGAAGCTGTGGATTCTTGCCTAAAGTCCGGCTTTAATTCGAACATTAGCACACGATACCAAAACTTCCTGGCGGACTTAGAAGCAATATAGTTAAGTAAAAGGTATAGTTAAGTAAAAGGCAATCAGTTGGATAAAAAGTCACTATCAGGCTAATGTAATGTGAAAAATAAAAAAAAGAGTGAAGAAAGGAAGTAAAGTTATTTCAGAAAAAATTCAAACAGAAAAGTAAAATTTCCTATAAACTAAAAATTTCAAAAAATAAGAATAAATTATCTTTGGATGAATGACTTTATCATAAATTGTTTTAGAGTAACCATTTAACCACTTAATTCTTGCATTCTCACAGAAGAAAAATAAACCTTTTGTCAAGACACATTTCTGTTTAGAAACATAATTGGACCATCCTTACATATTTCTGACACAATTATTAATTTATAAACCTCAAATATTAGGTAAATCACACTTACTATGCATGTAGTAGCGGTATTAGTATTGGGCAATTAAGTAATAGATACTCAAAAATAAAGTCATTGTCAGCACCTTTTAATTCTCTTATGTTGTTCATTTTGTCTTGTGTTTAACAGAAATAATTAAAATGCTTTATTCATGAGGAGATATTTCTCTTTGGGTTATTTTATGCAGAAGTAACAATTCTACTGTTGTAAATTTTAGAAATTTGGAACTTAGTTTCAGGAAGGAGTTAAACTACTGCATGATTCTATTATAATTGAATGCAGAAATTCCCTCAACATCCAGGTGGATGGATATCTAAATTCTATCTGAGCAATTTTAGTGACAAAGCTTATTTCTTTAAGCCATAGCCCATTCTCAGATTATGGGAAAACTCCTACCTAATTTGAACTGGAGATCCAGTTTTGGAACTTTCACTTATTGTTCTTGGTATCCTCTTAAGGTATAATTTTCTTTCCCTTAATAATCCTCCATAATTATGTAAAGGCAACAGTAGATTCTCATTCTCTGTAAGTCTCTTTTCTGGATTAACTGCTCATAGTTGCTTTCTTTCTTCCTTTTTTTTTTTTTTTCTTCCAGATTACAGCTCCATAACGTCTCTTTTCTGGATTAACTGCTCATAGTTGCTTTCTTTCTTCCTTTTTTTTTTTTTCGATTACAGCTCCACTAACATCCTTTTATAACCTTGTTTTTAATTTAATTTTATGTCATTATTTAGTTAGGTTTGTATTAGACTTTATTCTAACCAAATATTCTACAGTAGCTATTTAAAATGATTTGGCTTAAGGAGTCATATATTTATATGAAATAAGATTGTTGTAACATTCTAAAAATCAGACAGTGATTCTTATTAAAAGTACATGAAATTTTACTTTATGCATACAGAGCAGGAGAAAATGGAGAATGTCTATTCACATTAATGAATTCAACATTTTCTGTTATTTGACCATGCCTTAGACCTTCCCAATTTCAACTCTACTGATTTTCCTATTTATGTCCCTGCTATAGCTAACCTATATAAGGTTATTACCTTCTGTCTGCATCTAAACACCTCCCATTTGGGCCTTTTAAGATACCCATTTGCTTCCTCAGTGTTTCTTTCCTCCCTTTCTGGTATCTGTATCACTGATACAAACTGTGGTTCTAGGTGCCATTCAAAGAGAAGTGTTTGCAAAGTCAAACCAAACAAAACATCACTTCCTTATTCTAGGATCTTTACCTTCAGGGCTTTTGTACTGCTCAATAAATTACCTATACTTTTTCTTACTTTTTTTCATCTTCTCTTGTTAATTCCTTTTCATCCCCCAAATCCTGTTTGTTCAAAACTCACCTCTTGGGTCAAGTCTTTCCACATAAAGAGAAAGAGTTGTCCTCTTATGAAGCCTTTTTTAGAATAAATAATAATTGATCATGTGTTGAACATGTTATGATTTAGGAAGATAAAAATAATAAAATCTCTGTTGTCAAGAATCTCATAAGTTTATAGACATAGATATGTTGACTAATAATGTAATACGAATGTAAAACATATATAATACAAGTGATATGTGATTGTTTCACAAAAAGGGTTGGCACAAAGGAAGAAATAAATTATAAGGAAAACATTTGATCTGGGTCTTAAAGCATGACCAGGAACTCATTCTCTGTGCTACCTTAGATTACATTCATATCATATAGCACTTTTATTTACTTGTTTGCATTCTTTATCTCTTTGCCCAAATAACAGATGGGTTTGCTATACTATGGGTTTGTTACCTAACAGGATTCATTACCTAACAGATCGTAGCATAGCAGTAGCATTCAATAATGTTTGTTGAATGAGTTAAATCATAAAAATTCTAAGCCATTTCAAAATTTTATCTCTTCGTTTCTTCTATGCCTTTTCTTAAATTTTAAGTTCAGGAATCTTGGCTTTCATTCTTTTCTGTATTTATATTCCCTTCTTACTATTTTTCTGTCATTTTTTTCACAGATTTCATTTTATTTTATGTAACAGAAAACACATTATTTTCAAGTTTCTGGTCATACTGTTGAGGCATGACCCAATAATAATTTAAATGGCTAGGATGTCTATGAAAGTAGTAAAGAATTGGTTTGAGTGATCCACAATGACTCCAAGTAGTCTGATGGATTAGCAGAGACAGGGATGCCTCTCCTATTTTACTATTGCTTTATATTTTATAGACACTCTTAAAAGCCTTATTTTTATATTCTTTCTGATCGTTATGTGCCTGTAGTAACTAATAAAATGAGCCAGTAAAAACTGTAAAGATAGTGAATGTTTCAAGTTCCATTCAATCATTATAAATAACTAAAAACCACATCACATAACTATAGTGATACTTTTTATTCAAAACTTATTTTGCTTATTTTATTTATTTTATTGATTTTGGGAGTCTCTTTTGTCTTTATGAAATAGAACAAAGATAATCATATATAAATACTTTGCATTCATATGCCATATATAATTTTTATATATTCTATGTAATATCAAATATCAAGAACCTATTTTGAGCAGCACTACTGTAAGAGGGAGTTTTATGAATCCACAATTTTATAGACACTGCTTTTGGTGACATATATATTAGGGCATACAACACAGAAGGTATAAACATTTTAGTTTCAGAGGTAAAATGCAATTGGGGAACTGATGAGGTTTTGTTTCAATGACAAAGTATAAACTAAAATTACTAAAATTTACTTATTAAACAAACATTTATTAAGCATCAGATATGGGTTAGGTGCTGCTTACGAGGCACTGCTGATACAAAGGTGACCAAAATAGACCTTATCCTCAAAGACACAGTTCACTATTGATATAGTCTAAGTTTCTGTTAATCATTTAGCCAATCAGTAAATTTCATAAAATTTACTATTGATCCAACTTAGTGCATTAAGTTCTTTGGAGTTACAAGTAGATAGCCTAAAAGAAAGTTTCATTGGTGCAATTTAGGATGTCTGTCTTCTATTTGGGAAGCATTAGACCTTGATGAGTTTGGAGTTGTGTGTATTGAAGTAATGGAAATACTAGCTCTTTTTGGTAATTGATAATGGTCTTTCATTGAAGTATGAAGATAGCAGTAAAAGAGAACTGATGAGAATATATGTTCTCTTGGGTTTCACATATTTTAAGAATCTCTGCCGAGGTCTAAGTGTTCACTTGAAAAGAATTAAGTATTCTTTGTTATAAAACTGTTAAGAAAAATTTTCATTCAACCAATTCTACATAGGACACTCATGTCACAACTGTCTTATGTATAATTTAAGAGTTTTGGACCAAAAAAAGCAATGAATGCACTCCTTTTCTTGAGCTTGAGCCTTCCTTATGTCCCAAAGTATTAAGTTTGATGACAAAGGAGAAAACAAAAAAAAAGACTGTGGAAAATATCCAGGCCCAGTAAAGAAATTAAGAAAATGTAATGTCTTTTGAACAGTGTCCTAGAGAAAGTGTTCATAAATCCATTTGAAGAAAAATGCATATGTATTAGATATTATAATCTTCCATTTCAGTGAATTACATTCTGTAATCCTTCATTATATATTGAAGGACATAGCACAGCTTTCCTTTCTGGCATTTAGGTCAGCAGTGGTATTTGAGCAATATAAATGAAGCAAAAGAGAAAAAAAGAATAGATGTTCTGGACATGTCATTTTGGCAGAATTGTTAGTTAAGAAATATTTTATACATTGATTCTTTTTTTTTCCTCTGTGCAAATTCCCCCAGAGAAAATAGGTAGAGAATTATTTTATTTTATTTTATTTTATTTTATTTTATTTTATAAACAACAACAACAACAAAAAAAACAAATGAAATAACACTTGATATTTAGAATGCTTCTTAACCTACTTAAATGGATTTATGCATTCTCGAATTATACTTAAAATATTAATAAATGAGGTCTCTGCCCTGAAGAGCTACAATATAAGAATCCTTAACAAACTCAGTGACAGTGAAAATTCCTTTTGCAGTATGACTACATTTTAAATATGTTTTAAATGAAAATTCCTGATTTGTTACATTATAACTTACAGATGGATTAGTAATTTAATATTCTGCATTAACAGCTTTTCCTCATTTAAAGCAACAGATTTCTCTGTCCAGACTCTTCAACTTGGTCATTTCACTAAGGAGAAAAATTGCTTAATCTCTCTGGTCCTCTTTATTCTCATTGGTAAATTGAACTATTTCTTGGGGGGCACCTGGATGGCTCAGTTGATTAAACATTGGCCTCTTGATTTTTGCTTAGGTCATGATCTCGTGTTTCGTGAGATTCAGCCCTGCATCAGGCACCATGCTGGCAGTGTAGAGCCTGCTTTAGATTCTCTCTCTTGGGGTACCTGGGTGGCTCAGTCGGTTAAGCGTCTGACTTCAGCTCACGTCATGATTTCACAGTTTGTGAGTTTGAGCCCCGGAGCCTGCTTTGGATTCCGTGTCCCCTTCTCTCTCTGCCCCTCCCCTATTTGTGCTCTGTCTCTCAAAAATAAGTAAATGTAAAAAAAATTAGATTCTCTCTCTCAAAAGTAAATAAATTTTTAAAAAATGAAATGAACTATTTCTTTTACTCTGCAGATAGATAGCATAGCAAAGTTGAGAGCATGGTTTTGAGAGGTAGACATGGGTTTGATTCACGGCAATGCACATGTTATTGGACCATTTAAATTGTTTTCTGAATTTTAGAATTCTTTTTTTTGTAAATTCCTTGGTTGTATGTATATTTTTAAGAGTTAGCAATTAAATGAAGCTGTGTGTGGGATTTAGAATTATACACGAAAAGAGGTAAATTTTGGTACAGTGCCTATCACATATGTCCAATAAATGATTACTATTATTATTATTATTATTATTATTCTGTGCACTAGAGCATAAGTTCCATGGAGACTTGTCTGTTTTGTTCACTGCTATATTCCCAGTGCTCAGGAGAGTGCTTAGCAAATACAAAGTACTCCATATATTTGCCAAAAGATTGAGTAAATGAGTGAGTGAGTGAATAAATTATTTTACCTCCTATGGTGATTACTGACCAGAGAGCTGAATTTTGGAGAACTGCTTATGATTACTATTTGTGTAACTAGAAAATAAAGAAAATATTATATATAACTTTGCTTTTAAAATTGCAGTTTCAGGCTTTACAAGTGTGTACTTGAAGTAAAATCTAAAGCTTTTCAACATTGATTACTATCTTTTTTATTTTTTTAATTTTATTTTTTATTTTTTTAAAATTTACATCCAAATTAGTTAGCATATAAGGAAACAATGATTTCAGGAGTAGATTCCTTACTGCCCCTTACCCATTTAGCCCCTTCCCCCTCCCCCACCCCCTCCAGTAACCCTCAGTTTGTTCTCCATATTTATGAGTCTCTAATGTTTTGTCCTCCTCCCTGTTTTTATTTTATTTTTGTTTCCCTTCCCTTATGTTTATCTTTTTTGTCTCTTAAAGTCTTCATATGAGTGAGGTCATATGATTTTTGTCTTTCTCTGACTGACTAATTTCACTTAGCATAATACCCTGCAGTTCCATCCAGATAGTTGCAAATGGCAAGATTTCATTCTTTTTGATTGCCGAGTAATACTCCATTGTGTGTGTGTGTGTGTGTGTGTGTGTGTGTGTGTGTGTGTGTGTGTGTGTATACACCACATTTTCTTTGTCCATTCATCCATCAGTGGACATTTGGGCTCTTTCCATACTTTGGCTATTGTTGATAATGCTGCTATAAACATGGGGGCGCACATGTCCCTTCGAAACAGCACTCCTGTATCCTGTGGACAAATGCCTAGTAGTGCAGTTGATGGGTCATAGGGTAGTTCTATTTTTAGTTCTTTGTGGAACCTCCATACTGTTTCCTGGAGTGGCTACACCAACTTGCATTCCCACCAACAATGCAAAGGAGATCCTCTTTCTCCGCATCCTCACCAACATCTGTTGTTCCCTGAGTTGTTAATGTGAGCCATTCTGACAGATGTCAGGTGGTATCTCATTGTGGTTTTGATTTGTATTTCCCTGATGATGAGTGATGTTGAGCATTTTTTCATGTGTCAGTTGGCCATCTGGATGTCTTCCTTGGAGAAGTGTCTATTCATTCTTTTGCCCATTTCTTCACTGGATTATTTGCTTTTTGGGTGTTGAGTTTGAGAAGTTCTTTATAGATTTTGGATACTAACCCTTTATCTGATATGTTATTTGCAAATATCTTCTCCCATTTTGTTGGTTACCTTTTAGTTTTGCTGATTGTTTCCTTTCTGTGCAGAAGCTTTTTATTTTGATGAGGTCCTAGTAGTTCCTTTTTGCTTTTGTTTCCCTTGCCTCTAGAGACGTGTTTAGTAAGAGTTGCTGCGGGCAAGATCAAAGAGGTTTTTGCCTGCTTTATCCTTGAGCATTTTGATGGCTTCCTGTCTTACATTCAGGTCTTTCAATCATTTTGAGTTTATTTTAGTGTATGGTGTAAGAAAGTGGTCCAGGTTCGTTCTTCTGCATATTGCTGTCCAGTTTTCCCAGCACCACTTGCTGAAGAGACTGCCTTTATTCCATTGGATATTCTTTCCTGCTTTGTCAAAGATTAGTTGGCCATACGTTTGTGGGTCAGTTTCTGGGTTCTCTATTCTGTTCCATTGATCTGAGTATCTGTTTTTGTGCCAGTACCGTACTGTCTTGATGATTACAGCTTTGTAGTATAGCTTGAAGTCTGGGACTGTGATGCTTCCTGCTTTGGTTTTCTTTTTCAAGATTGCTTTGGCTATTAGGGGTCTTTTCTAGACCCATACAAATTTTGGGATTATTTGTTCTAGCTCTGTGAAGAATGCTGGTGTTACTTTGATAGAGATCGCATTGAATGTGTAGATTGCTTTCGGTAGTATCAACATTTTAACAATGTTTGTTCTTCCTATCCAGGAGCATGGAATCTTTTTCCACACAACATGTATGTGTGTGTGTGTGTGTGTGTGTGTGTGTGTATGAAACATGAGAAAATGTGTATGTTCAATACATATATATATTTATTATTATTATATGCTTCCTCTTTCAGATTATTGAAAATAACTTTATCATTTCATCATATTTACCAAACTGTAAGAAAGATTTGCTTATATTATGCTAGAGTATCAGATTTAGGCTCTTGCTTTGTGACATTACCACCCAAAACTTTGAGTCTGCTTCGGGTGGTTGAACCAACCTACCTGATCTTTAGTCCATACAATTGCTTACTAGTGTTACAGTTTCTTGTAAAAGCTACTGCTATGTTGTAGAGTAGATAAACATTGTGGGTGAAAAATTAAATAATATTTAGAGATACACAGAGATATGTATTCAGTTAGATTTGTCCATTTCTAGCTCTGATTTCCTTTGTTATCAGAGAATCCAGTAACTGTCTCCTCTTTAGAATTCAAGAAAAAAAACCTCTTCCCATCAACAAACTACAGCTAAAAAAAATATGTTGAGGCTCACAAAACTGGTCCCAATAACACTGTACAATTTCATAATGCCTAAGGGTACAAGTCCATACATGTACACAATTATTTTCAATAGTCAAGTACCTGTCTATAAATAGCAGGATATTTATTCCATTTATCTATTTATATAACAATATTTTATTGCCAATTTTGTACATAGTAGATACTGTGATGGGTTTTGAGTAGGAAAATTTATACCTGTTGTGCTGATATAATTATTAATCAATAACATACACTCTTGCACAAAAGGGAAACTATTAAACATTGAATTATATGGTTACCTTGGGCAAGGGAGATGTAAAGAACCAAGACATGGAATATAACATGTTCAAAAGTAACTATCAAAATAATGATAAAAATAGGGGCGCCTAGATGGCTCAGTCAGTTTAGCATCCGACTTCAGCTCAGGTCATAATCTCACAGTTCATGGGTTCGAGCCCTGTGTCATGCTCTGTGCTGACAGCTCAGAGCTTGTAGCCTGATTCCAATTCTGTGTCTCCCTCTCTTTCTGTCCCTCCCCCACTCATGCTCTCTCTCTCTCTCTCTCTCTCTCTCTCTCAAATAAACATTAAAAAATTTTTTAAAAAATGATAAAAATAAATGTGTCTTAAATGAGGTACATTTTTGTAGAAGTAGTACATACTACCAGCACATTATGCTGAATGTACACAAACTAAAGTATAAAATTTTAGAGCAAGAAGGTACCATAACCATTGTTATGTTATAATACAATATTGTATTTAGAGGGGAGGTGGGCAGGTGATGAGCTAAGTGGGTGATGGGTATTAAAGAGGGTACTTGTTATGAAGAGCACTGGGTACTGTATATAAGTGATGAATCACTAAATACTACTCCTGAAACTATTATTACACTGTATGTTAACAAACTAGAATTTAAATTCAAGTTTGAAAAAAAGAGTGAAAACCAAGGCCACAAGAATTAATAACTATCCAGATCATCCAGCCAATTAATAGCAGTGCCAGTTAGTAGCAATTTTTTAAAAAATGTATACAACACACCATTTAAAGAAAATGGTTTGGAGTACCTTAGTGGTTCAGTTGGGTAAGCATTCAACTTTTGATATCAGCTCAGGTCATGATCTCATGGTCATGAGATGAAGCCCCATTTTGGGCTCCGTGCTGAGCATGGAGCCTCCTTGGGATTCTCTGTCTCTCTGCCTCTCCTCCAACCTGAGCTTGGACTCTTTCTCTCTCTCAAAATAAATACACATTTAAACAAACAATAAAATCATTTATTAATATGAAGTTTTACTGTTTTTTAAGCAATCTATCAAAACAAAGGTTTAAATGGTGCCAACTCCAAAATACAAATTAAATACTCTTGTCTCCATTTAATTTTCATATTTAATAGGATATTTTTCTCGCTATCTTGAGAAATTTTATCATACTTTTAGGCCCATCCTATTTTCCTGATACCTGGATATACCTGGATTTTTTCATTCCAGTCTAGATTACTCTCTGGAGGGAAATGGTTATGACCTCTTTAAATTTCTTTTTAATTTCCGGCTTCTTGAAATTCCTCTCTGCTAAATTCTGGGTATCTCCTCAAGCAACACTCCAGGATGTGTGGAACCATTCTAGAGTCATTTGGCCCCGATGTGTTTGCTGTTCATTTCAAGATTCTCCCGTCTACCAACCCCTTCTTCATTTACAAATCTAATTATTTTAAAATATCCCCTCCCCTATTCTGATCATTTCAAAAAAGGAAGGAAGGAAGGAAGGAAGGAAGGAAGGAAGGAAGGAAGGAAGGAAGGAAAAAAGGAAGGCAGGCATTCCTGACATCCTTTCTCTATGTCAAATAGTGCAATGACAATTCATAGTTCTGAGTTATATAGCTAGTTCCAATTGAATTAGACAAGAGTTCACTCCTTTCTTCCTTTACTAAATTATATTCTTTTTATAAAACTCTAGTTAGTACAATCAGATTAGTCATGTGCTTACTAATTGCCCCTCAACTAAGTACTAAACACCCATTTGGTATATGAAGGTATCTAACTGGCATCATTATATCCCCTCTAAAGGCATATCCAAGATATTTGCTTGCAATATGTTGTAATGCTTGGGGACTTTCTAATGTTGATATTACTTCTAGCTAGTGAGCCTCAAGGGAGCAGAAAACGTATCTTAAGCTTAGTTTCTATGTACACCTAGTTAATTATACAGTACTCTGCATATAGTATGTATGCAACCAGTTTGTGGGTAATTATACTTGTTGCTGAGTAGTTCACATTAACCAAACATATGTACTCTTGAGAAATCAAAGCATACGCACAGTCATATAACATTTACTTCTCTTAGAAAATGTTCAGAATAAAGTGCATTCAAAATGTTAAAGATTCAAATGTTTGCCAACTGCAGGAGGCCAATTTATCAAGGTAAAACTGTAGTTGAGAGAGAAAACCCTAGTTTCCTCCTTAATATACTTCTCTATTCCAAGCCATTTAGAGGGCCCCTTAGTTTTTGTTTGTTTTATTTTATTTGGTTTTATAATTTTTGTTCCTTCTCCCCCACACCTGACAATATTGTTATCATTTTATTACACTGCAAAGATTACAAATCAATTAATCTACATATGGCTTATACTCTGATTCTTTATGAAAGTTCTGTAAATAAAAAACATCTTTCAAAAGTAGTCAGAGCTCATCCTACTCAGAAAGAATGAGGATATAAAGGCATGAGACCAAAATTCTTAAATACTATAAATTGTGTATATCCTTGCTTTCTGCTTGTTGTGTCTTCTGGCAACTTTAAAGTTATATTTGATATTAGCTAAAATCCAGCAAAAGGCTAAGGATTTATTATTGATTCTGTATCCAGGAAAGATAGATAGTACCTTGGTCTGTATAACAAGCCAAGAAAATTAAAAAAACTATATACTTCTGTAGATGAACACATACACTATGGACTTCTGAGGTGTTTCTAACCTGATGAATTCAAATTGTTTTTTTTTTTAATCCTTGAAATAGAAAAAAAAACTAAGATGTAGTTTTAGAATTTCTTACTTTCTTCTAAAATGATTGGTTGGCTTCGTGCATTCAAATATTTACTTAGGGTTCATTCAGAAATTTTAATAATCTACAACAGTGAGACACTATGCAAGATGGTAGGGACGTACAGATGAATAAGACAGAAATCAAGGTTCTAAAGGAATAATATGCAAGTAAGCAGTGAAGTACACAATTTTAAGACAAGTTAATAACCCCTATAGTGCCACATATTAGTATTATGGAAACAAAGTAAGGAACATCATTTGGATAAAGAGTGATGACTTAATTCTAAAAGAACAGGGGGATGGGGCGCCTGGGTGGCTCAGTCAGTTGAGCGTCCGACTTCGACTCAGGTCACGATCTCGCGGTCCGTGAGTTCGAGCCCGGTGTCGGGCTCTGGGCTGATGGCTCAGAGCCTGGAGCCTGCTTCCGATTCTGTGTCTTCCTCTCTCTGACCCTCTCCTGTCCATGCTCTGTCTCTCTCTGTCTCAAAAATAAATAAACGTTAAAAAAATATGATTAAAAGAACAGGGGGAGTAGGAAGCATATTCTAGGTAGAAGAGTAGTGATATGTGCAGTAACAATACAAGTTAGAGTAAATGATATAAGATAAAGTATGGTTTAGATACCATAGATACCTTTATTTTCCTTTAGGGGGAGATTATTAACCTTGTTAATGGATTTTTTAGAGACAGAAGTATATTTGATTTTACAAAGAATAATTTTGCTGGTAGCATGGTTAACAAGCAAAGAAGGCTTTCTGAATGTCCACATAGGGTCAGGGTAGGTAGGGGATAAGCTCAAGATCTGATGGGGCTGTGCTAAGGAAAAGGGATAAATGATTGTGTCATTCTCCACCCCAATCTTGGAGAAGGGAAGGAAGAAAGATTCCAGGAAATGTATGATCAGTTAGTATTTGATGTACCTATGAGATATCAAGAAGAGTTAGAATATAAATACATTATGGCACTTAAGGCATGGGGCAAATACAGAAGCTTGGAAATAAGTGTTTACCCAGAAGGTGAATCCATAGGAGTTAATAAAAAGACTGAAGCAGAAGGTACCAAGTGAGATGAGATGAAAAACAGAAACGTGAAGATCAGTATGAGAGGACATAGGTAGAGGAAGATAAACAGAGAAGGTTACTGGTCATCTTTCTTAACATTTTGACCAATATGGAAAATAGAGTATTGAGGCAAAATGTCATTTTTATAAAAGGAAATATAAATAACCCAGAGATTTTTTTTTAAAGTATGAATAAAACCATTGGTGTGTTTGTTATGTAAGACTGTCAAATCTTGACTGTGTGATAATTTCAAATAAAAAATTTCAATACATAAATTTTATTTGGAAATTTTGTTATTAAATTTTCCTTAACTGTAGGATGCTAAGATTTTTTTTTAACTTGAACTAACACTAGTATTGTGAACTATTGAAAACAAACAACTATTTTTTCTTTCTTGAGTTATTTACAACTTTACTTTTAATAGCAACCAGAAATATGAAAATAACAGAATAGTGGAAGGAATAGCCAGAATTCTAGTCCTCAAAATTATTTAATAAGTATAATAAATAAACGCATCCATTTACATTTTTTTTTATTTTTGAGAGATAATTGACACACATTGCTGTGTATGATGGTCTTAGGTACATATACTGTGAAATGATAATCATAATAGATACTGTGAACATCCATCTTCTTTTATAGATACAATAAAAAGAAAAAAAAAGGAAACAATTTTCTCCTTGTAAAAAGAACTATTAGGGTTTGCTTTCTTGAAAACTTTACTATGTGTTATATAGCAGTGTTAGTTATAGTCCTTATGTTATACATTGCATCCCTAGTACTTATTTATCTTATGACTAGAAGTATGTACCATTTGACCACCTTCCTCCATTTCTTCCTCCCCCAACTCTCTGTCTCTGGTAACCACAAGTCTCATCTCTTTTTCTATGAGTTTGTGTGTGTGTGTGTGTGTGTGTGTGTGTGTGTTAAATTCAACATATTTCACTGTTGTGATTATATATATAGTATATAATAACAACTTTATCCATTCACCCATGGGTGAGCATTTAAGTTGTTTCCACATCTTGGCTGTTGTAAACAATGCTACTATGAATATGGAAATGCAGATATCTTTTTCTTGAAGTTTATTTACTTAGAACATGTGGCAGAGGGGCAGAAAGAGAAAGAGGGAGAAGGAGAGAAAGAATCCCAAGCAGGGCCCCGTGCTGTCGGCACAGAGCCTGATGTGGGGCTTGAGCTTACAAACTGAAATTTTAATCTGAAACAAAACCAAGAGTTGGATGCTTAACTGACTGAGCCACCCAGGTGCCCAGGAATGCAGATATCTTGTAGAGTTAGTGTTTTCATTTCCTTTGGATATATTCCCAGAAGCAGAATTGCTGAATGAAATGATAGTTTTATTTTCTGAATTTTTTAAGGATCCTCCATTCTGTTTTCCATAGTGGCTTAACCAATTTACAGTTCTACCAACAGTGCACAAGGATTTACTTTTTTCCATATCCACCCCAGCATTTGTTCTCTCTTGACCTCTTAATGATGGTTATTCTAACAGGTGTGAGGTGGTATGTCATTGTGGTTTTAATTTGCATTTCCATAGTTATTAGTGATGGTCAGCATCTACTTATGTACCTGTTGGCCTTTTTAAAATCTTCGTTGGGGAAATGTCTATTCAGGTCTTTTGCCCATTTTTTTTTAAGTTTATTCATTTATTTTGAGGGAGAAAGAAAGTGCGAGTCATGGAGGGGCAGAGAGGGAGGGAACGAAGGAGGGAAAGAGGGGGAGGGAGAGACAGAGAGAGAGAGAGAGAGAGAGAGAGAGAGAGAGAGAGAGAGAGAGAATGAATATGAATGAATCCCAAGCAGGTTCCATACTGTCAGCATGGAGCCTGACGCTGGCTCCAACCCATGGACTGTGACCTGAGCTGAAGTTGGATACTTAACCGACTGAGCCACCCAGGCCCTTTTTGCCCATTTTTTAGATTGAATTATTTGGGTTTGTTGCTTTGTTTTGTTTTGTTTTGTTTATTTGTTTTGTGTGTGTTTTGTTTGTTTTATTTTGCTATTGAGTTGTGTGTTTGTTTATATATTTTGGATATTAACCCATATGAGATATATAGTTTGCAAATGTTTTTTTCCCATTCTGTAGGTTGCCTTTTCACTTTATTGATGGTTTCATTTGCTGTGCAGAAGCTTTTTAGTTTGATGTCATCCCACTTGTTTTTCATTTTGTTCTTTGTGCTTTAAGTGTAATATCTGAAAAATTATTATAAAGACCCATATCAGGGAGCTTTATTCCTATGTTTCCTTCTAGGACTTTCATGGTTTCAGGTCTTACATTTAAGTCTTTATTTTGAGTTAATTTATGAGAGTAGTGTTAAGGGTCCAGTTTCTTTCCTTTATAATGTGAATATCTGATTATCTCACCACCATTTTTTTTTAAGAGACTGTCTCATCTCCAGTGAGTATTATTGGCTCCCTTTGCAAATTTTAGTTTACCATATATACTTAGGTTTATTTCTGGGCTCTTGATCCTCTTCCATTGGTCTATATTTATGTTAATACAAACTGTTTTGATGACTGTAGCTTTGTAGTATATCTTGGAATCAGGAAGTGTTATGCCTCTTGCTTTTGTTCTTCTTTCTTAGGATTTCTTTGGCTATTTGGGGTCTTTGTGTTTTCATATAAACTTTAGGGGTATGGGGGTGCCTGGGTGGCTCAGTTGGTTGAGCGTCAGACTCTTGATTTCAACTCAGGTCATCATCTCATGGTTTGGGATGGAGCCCTGCGCTGGGGTCTGTGCTCACAGCATAGAGCCTGTTTGGGATTCTCTCTCTCTCCCTCTCTCTCTCTGTGCCCCTCCCTTCCTTGTGTGCTCTCTCTGTCTCTGTCTCTCTCTCAAAATAAGTAAATATACTTAAAAAAATTAGGAGTATTTTTTCTACTTATGTATAAAATGACATTGGAAGGGCTTTGGGTGACTCAATTGGTTAAGTGTCTGACTTTTGATCTCAGTTCAGGTCTTGATCCCAGGGTTGTGAATTCAAGCCACATATTGAGTTTTATGCTGTGTGTAGAGCCTGCTTAAAAAAAAATTGGAATTTTTTAGGGGTTGCATTGGATTAGTTTTGTTTTATATCAAGAAGAAAATTGCTTAATGTATACAAATAATGGTTATCATGTATGGGTTTGTTTTATTCTTTGGATAGAGTGCTGATTCATATAGACAGAAAATAAGTTTTTCATAATTTTTTTAGAAAGGAAAACTGGTTTTGTCCACAGACGAGGAATGCATTCAGCAGCTTTGCCCACCTGTTTCCTCCTATGTATCCTTTGGTCAAAGCACCATACACTACATATTGGAATACCTTTACCCAACTCCCTGCCCTAATTAGTATTTATTTTAAATACAGAATTAAGTCTAACAAATACGTTGTAGTTATTCAATATGCTGAAGTATATTTTGCAAAAAGCTTTTTTTTTACTGCCATGTTTGCAGGTTTTAAATTTATCAGCCCCCTAGTTCAATCAATCACAGCTGAATTTGTTTACTTAAGTAGTTCATTTTTAGTTAGTTTGAAAGTATTGTTGTCTTTTTCTGTCATAAGCATAAAGATTGCAGCTACACAATTCTTTTTCTATTTAAAAATAATATATTATGAATATCTTGTAGTTTATTAGTTGTTTTGTATATTTATATATACTTTATTTTTGTTCCACAAACATGGAATTTAAGAACAACATTTCTATTCTTTCTTTGCATTTACAATGCTTTCTCCTAGTGAAATTCACTCCTGCAATTTAACTGCCAGATGTTTTTTTTTAGGAAAATCCACATTGGTTTCCATTACTTTTAGAAAACTGACTTCAGGTGAAAATGAATGGTAAAAATGAATGCTGTAATTATGTCATTATGTCAGCACAAATTATTGCTATTTTGTGCTTAAATATGGTTTATTTGTTCTTACAATATAAAATGTTACATTGAAATACTTAGAATATTAAACTATACCTATTAAAGGGCTTCAAGCTGATAAAAGAAAATCGAATGAAGTGTTTGGACATGACCTTTTCATCAGTTTCTAGGCTAATGTAATGTCATCGTTATTTCAGGATCCTTGTCTCTTTGGAAGCAGAACAGTAGAGATGTTATAGCTCTTTGCTTCCTGTCCTAGACCAGTAGGACTCTTTTCCCTTCCCTCAGCCACAAGGAGAGAGAGAAATAACTGGGGTTAAATGAAAAGGGTAATTTTGTACTCTTGGGTAAATTGCTGGAAGTGATCCCAGCAGTTATAGGCCAGTCCACTTGTTTTAAGTCATAGCTAAAAATCTGGACAAGAATTTTGATGAGGTGTTACAATAACATTGTAACTCAATCTGTCCACAAATCAGTCTCATAAACTTCCACAGATAGGGTCACAATTGCTGTCACTTACTTTTTATGATGTTTCGCTTGAGGGAAGAAAAAGCAGCTTCTGTGTTCATTAAGAGTTAGCCACTGGGGCCAAAAAGTAGTACCTCTCATAAATTTGGGGACACCTTTTTATTCTAAAATGCAACTAAGGGATATTGGTAAAATGAATAGTAAGTTGGGAGTAGGCAATATTTAAGAAAACTTGAACATAAAATCAAGAGCAATTAATTGAACCAGTGTTGATTAAGGAACAAGAGTAGGCAAAGCACTTGTGCTCAGAGATCTGTAGGGCATTGAAAATCTATAATTATCATTCTTAACATCAACCTGTGATCAATTGGGAACCCATGACTTGTGCTTAAGTCATTACAGTAAATGTGGAAATAATTTTCTTAGATAACAGAAATAACTCAAGAAGTGCTTTGTCCTTGGCTGTTTCTTCTACCTGGATTGTGCTTCCCATATGCTGTACAAGCTCCAACTTCCCTACTTTCACAATAATTTCCTGTTTTTCTTTGTAACACTCTTCTTTCCTTTCCTTGGATCCCTCAAAATTAGTACCTAAATGGTAATTTTTGTCTGTAGAGTTGAATTTTAACTTTTGAGATCAAGTGCTTCATATTAAAATTATCTTTGAATCCACCGCAATTCCCAATAAAGTGGTAGCCACAGAATCATTGTGGAAAAATATTTGATAGTCCATAGGTTGTACTACAAAATGAGTTCATACTTTTTACAAATTAAGGAAGAGCTCCACCTACCTTTCCTCCCTCCCTCCCTTCCTTCCTTCCTCACTCCCACCTTTTCTTTCTTTTCCTCCCTCCCTCTCTCCCTCTTTCTTCCTCTCTTCCCCCTTCCCTCCCTCCCTCCCTCCCTCCCTCCCTTCCTTCCTTCCTTCCTTCCTTCCTTCCTTCCTTCCCCACAACAACTTTGAATTAGCAAATGAACATTTCCCAAAATTATGGAGGAGGAGAAAAAAATCTGTCCATATTCTTAGATTTAATCACAATGTCTTTAATAATTCTTAGACTCATCATAAACTAGTTGTAGGGGGTTAGACCAGTTGATGTTTAATTGGTGAGCTGTGTGTGAAAATGAAATATGTTCTGTCTTGGTCATATTGCATATAATGATAAAATCCCGTGTTAATTTGTGATTATTTAGAATGCCAAAGTATAGAAAAAGAAAAAAAAGCATGTTTAATTTATTATATTTAGATATCTGGATGGATAAGGATTTTTTAAACCTGAAAACAACAGAAAAAGTTGACAGTTTTTATTAACCACGTAAAAGTCAAAAGCACTATATCCTAATATAAAAAGCAGTGAAGTAGGAGAAGAACCCACTTCTTTACATACAGAGGTATAATACCCTTCATATATAAAGAGATTATAATGTTGATAAGTAAAATACTAAGTTGCTAATGTTTTGGGAAAGAAGTGGACAGCTAGAATGTGATTAAGATATTTTTTGAGTTAATGGTAAAAGAACCTTTCCACAAAACAATGCCCACAAAAAAAGAAAACCTCTATTTCCTATCTAGAGTTTTGCTTTAGGAAATTCACATTGGTTCATTTTTGATCATTTAATATAAGATTTTGTTTTATGAAATTGAAAATGGACCTTTTCTTAATTTTGAGAATAGTATGTATACATGTAGAATTTAAATAAATAAAAAGAAACAAAATGTGTTTAATTCAATCTATTGGGAACCAAGTGCCATTAATCACTGTAGTGTTCCAAATGTAATTTTGTCAATTATTTTTTTAATATGAAATTTATTGTCAAATTGGTTTCCATACTATACCCAGTGCTCATTCGTCAATTATTTAAAAAGGATGCTGGGGCACCTGGGTGACTCAGTCGGTTAAGCATCAGACTTCAGCTTAGGTTATAATCTTGCAATTCATGAGTTCGAGCCCCACATTGGGTCTCTGCTGTCCCCCTCTCTCTCTGCCCCTTCTCTGCTCATGTTCTCTCTCTCTCTAAAAAATAAATAAACATTAAAAATTTCATCATGAAAAGGATGCAATGTAGCAATTAAAAATGTAAAAATATATGTATTTCCAAAGTACCTAAAATTCATGAAGAAAAATATTATATGTTCACTGGTTTATATATTTAAATAAAACATATTTAATATAAACATATTTTTCAAAAATTATTATATAATTGAAACGTGTACTTTCAAAATATATTTTTGTCAAGTGTATGATCTTAAAATAAGTGAGCTGCATTCCTTATGTCAGTTTCTCAAACAGTGCATTAATTGTGAGTCTGTTCCTACTATATAACTTACATGTGTGGTCGTTGTGTGTTATGTTTCCATGATCATGTAGCAGAAAAATACAAGATTTAACAGTGTTATTCAGATGGCAGCTTTAAAGAGACTTACTATTCTCAGCACTACTCTAGAGTTCTTCTTTCTCACTTTTTGTATTTTAAAGGTAGAACAGATGCCTGGTAGGTATGACTTTGCAGTATATTTTTTGCTTTATTTTAAATATTCAAAAATGCTTGTCATGTTTTGTCTTGTACTGCTTTCAAACTCTCACTGGGCACTGTGGAAAAATGTGTGAGCATGTATACATGAACACACACAAAACTAATATAAAGAGTTATATGAAAGAAAAATAAATGTGATAGGAAAGTTAAATTTTCTCTTTGAAAACATCAGTGCAGAGGGATTAATTTAGGTTCTTTCTCACTGTGTCATTTTTATCTTGCTATAGCAATATCTATTTGATATTTTTTTCATTTCTTTGCTCATTTTGCCAAAAATACCTTATTAAAGATAAAGAGCTGTGAAAATGGCCTTCTTGGCAATACATTGATGCAGATTTTTTCCTTTAAAGTTCTTTCTGGCTCAGGAAAATTCTCAATGAGCATTCCTGATCAGATGTTGTTAAAGGTAGCCTATACAAACATTGAGTACATTTTTTTCTTTCTATTGATAACTTTCATCCTAGTGCATTTAGATATAATGCATTACATTCATTTCTTAATCCATGGAGGTTTGAATAAAGAAGCTGTTTCTGAACTTTACATGGCTATGCTATGTCTTATCGTTATGTGATTCCTGGCATATCGGCAACTAATTTATTGTTGTGTGGAAATGGGAAATCTTTTAAACATGAGTGAATAAGCATAGATTAACTTAATAATGACTTTGAATATAAGTGGTCCATGAAATTCACTTATCTTTACTAGTACTTTACTACACTTAGTATTTGCCTCAGTTCTTTAGATAATCAAATAAAATAGTTTGATGGATAATGTCAGCTAAATTGAGATGATTTCAACTGTGAATCACAAAAATTAAAACATTCACTCCTGATGCTAAGTAGTGATGAATTAATGTGGACTTTGACTTTATTCAAGATAAATGTAATAACATTATCAAATATTCAAAATTGAAAAGACAAGCTGTGTCATAATAATGAATTCATTCCAGTATTTAAAAACACCTAAAGTCTTCATTTTTAAAATGAAAATAAATCTTCACTTCCAACTATCTAATTGGTGGGCTCCTGGGTGGCCCAGTTGGGTCAGCGTCTGAGTTTTGATTTCAGCTCAGGTTATGTGCCAACGTCTTGCAGTTGAGCCCAGCATCTGGCTCCCCGCTGAGTGCTGATTATGGAGACTGCTTGGGATTCTCTCTCCCTGTTTTTCTGCCCTTCCTCTGCTCGCATTCTCTCTCTTAAATAAATAAACTTCAAAAAATATGTAATTGGTTTAAAAAAGTTATCATGAATGATAATATTAATTACTGCATTTCTGTACAGAAATTTACAAATTGTTAGCCAATACTTTGGTATTGCATAGGATATAATATGCATGTGCAATACTTTGGTATTGCATAGGATATAACACCATGTGTTAGTCTAAATGTACAATGCAACAATACACTGTTCCACTGATACTGTCAAACTTTTGAAGAAGTATTAATTACAGAGACACAAAGACAATAAAAAAGATAAATAACACTAAAGGGAAATGTTCAAAACTGAGAGAATTTGGCTGAGGAGAGAAAAATTATCTGTATGCATTGCACAATGCTGATAATGACAGGAGATCCAACTGTACAGCAAAGTCTAGGTCTAGGAAAATGCAATCTAGAGTGCAAATATGTAAGAGAACTATTTATATAAAATTAAAATTACAAATCTAAATATGTTCCCAGACCCTCATTTTCTAAACATTTTTGATATGTATTCACGGAGCTACCACATACATTAAGTAGCATTTTTTGCATTATTTAAATATTTTAAGAACGATGATATTATCCGTAGCCTTCAAAATATTGTCTTTGTGATTGATAGAGAAATTATAGGACACCTTAATCTGGGACGCCAAAGGCAATATCAACAAAATGGTACCCATGTGCAGTGAATTAGGCAGGGAAAAGGATTTAATAAAGTTTCTTCCATATCTTCTCTAATAATTCTGTGTCTACAGCCCAGAAGTTAGATAACAGAGAGACGGAAGAGAAGTTGCATTTTTCCAATGGTTTGCATGCTTCTTGTATAGTATTCTTCTTTGAGCACATAAAAGAAAAACAATGTAAGCTGCTTTTCTCTAAGAGCCTTAACATCAAGAATCAGGTAGTAAACCATATTTGCTCTCTCAGAGACACAGTTGCCCAGCAACTGGCTATTGATAAAGCTGTAAAACACAAACCACATATATAATAAGTGGCTTTACTTTTTTTTTGAGGGTGGGCATTATTTTATTTTTTTAAATATAATTTATTGTCAAATTGGCTAACGTACAATGTCTAAAGTGTGCTCTTGGTTTTGGGGTTGGATTCCCATGGTTCATTGCTTACATACGGCATCCAGTGCTCATCTGAACAAGTGCCCACCTCAATGCCCATCACCCATTTCTCTCTTATAATAAGTGGTTTTAGTGAGAAAAGTTATATAAATGGTAGAGATTTTGTGTTAGTTGTATTGGTTGTTAGGAGATCAAGATTAGTTATCAAATGACTGAACTTTACATTGGTTTAATTATATATGTAACTCGTTAAGCCTGGGCCTTAAATCATTGGTACTAACTTTGCCAACTTTTGAGGAGATTATTACTCATATTTAAAGTGAGAAGTTCTGTAAGATTTTTTCAGATACATGACATTCATTGACTTGGCTATAAAGTATATAATTTATTGGAATAAGTTAATGACTGTTCCATAAGAGAATATCTTACTTCCACTTAGTTTCATGTTGCAGATCAACATATTCTTCTAATTGGGATTCATTAAATAATCATTAGCAAATCTTTCATTCATATATTAATTCAGTCTGGGAGAAGAACATATCTAAATTAAGTTTTTCCTACTTTCAGTTGTGAATTTAGGCACTATCTACTATGGTTCTGTCACAAAGTAATTCAGTTACTGAAGGAAATTACATTGCCTCAACTCATATGCAGTTGGTTTCACTTGTTGATTTCTAAAGACAGACTACAATGACCAATTAATAGATACCTTTCTAGAAGTCAACAACAGAACACATACCACCCTTGTCATTTATGGCACTGGTAACACTCTCTTCCTCTTTATAAATATAGGTGTATGTATTTTTACATTCACAACATTTTCAGATAGGTTGCCTTCTTAAAAATTGAATCCTTCTTGGAGCTCCTTGGTGGCTCAGTCCATTAAGTGTCCGACTTCAGCTTAGGTCATGATCTCATGGTCCGTGAGTTTGTGCCCTGCATTGGGTTTTGTGTGGACAGCTGAGAGCCTGGAGCCTGCTTCAGATTCTGTGTGTCCCCTTCTCTCTGCCCCTCCACATTTCGTGCTCTGTCCTCTCTCTCTGTCTCTCTCTTTCAAAAATAAGTAAATGTTAAAAAAATTTAAAAAAATTGAAGTCCTCTAAAAATCGGGATGAGATACGAAAAATGATAACTTTGAAATATTTGAACAGAAAACACACATAAAACATCATTTGCATTTACACAAGTTCAAGCCTGTAAGGTGTTCACAGAGAAATAATGGAACTTGATGCACATATACCCTTTATATTGTTTTTTTGTTTTGTTTTGTTATACCATGTTGGCTATCCTCGTAATCATATCTATGTTTTGTTTAGAGACTGTTAACACTTATCACTGACTTCCTTCACAGGCAGGAGAGTCTCTATTAAGTCTTAGAACTGGGTTAGCCAAAGATGTAATATGATTTATAGCATTATCATTGGTTTTCTAAAAATTAGTCACCGAAAAAGTGTATCTGCCTCATTTTTTGCATAAATATCTGTGTTTGCAGTCATTACATATGTTTAAATCATATCATTGTTACATTTATACATCCATTGATTTAGTCAGCTTTCATCCATCTCATTAAAAAATAAAACAATGATCATTCTTCTTGTTTTATAACTTTTTAGCTTTTAAACGTATTTAAACTACTACAAAATTATTAATACTTTCATTCTTGATTACTTTTTTTTTAATTAAAAAAAGTTTTTTTATTTATTTTTGAGAGAGAGACAGGCATGAACAGGGGAGGGGCAGAGAGAGAGGGAGACCCAGAATCTGAAGCAGGCTCCAGGCTCTGAGCTGTCAACAGAGAGCCCAACGCGGGGCTCGAACTCACGGGATGTGAGATCATGACCTGAACCGAAGTCTGACACTCAACCTACTGAGCCACCCAAGCACCCCCTCTTGATTACTTTTTAAAATAAGCTTTAGTATATGCTATATCCTAGAATCAACTTTAAATAAATAAAACAACATAATAATGATGAAAACTATTATTATTATGGATCTACCCTTAGCTTATTGACTGTAAAAGAAATTAAGATGCTTTCTTAAAAATGTTAGTACTATAATTTGATTAATAATTAACAAAAGGCATTGTAAGAGTGTATTATTTTGAATGGTGCTCTTTTCACACTACAGTATTAAATCAGTTGTAACTGAGTTCAAATTGAGCTCTCTTACATTAACTAAGTGTGTAAAATTAAACAAGTTACTTAAACTCTGCATTCTTGTTTTCCAGTCTCTAAAATGTAGATAATATAATATCTACCTCACTGTGTCTGTATTTGGTGTTATATCAGGTAATGTAATAAGACTTTCAGCAGGGAGTCTAAGATAAACTAACCACTTAATAAGTTTTATTTAGTATTGTCAGCAGCAATTATCATCATTATCATTTATATCCTCTTAATTATCCAACACAAGAAATATTATTATTTTTTTAAGTTTATTTATTTATTTTCAGAGAGATAGAGACAGAACGAGGTGGGGGGCAGAGAGAGAGAGAGAGAGAGAGAGAGAGAGAGAGAGAGAGAGAGAGAGAGAGAGAGGAGAGAATCTTAACCAGGCTCTGTGCTGCCAGACGAGAGCCTGATGCAGGGCTCAAAGCCATGAAGCTGTGAGATCATGACCTGAACTGATACCAGATGTCGGATGCTTAACCAATGGAGCCACCCAGGTGCCCTCCCCCCAATATTATTTTAAAAGAGTTAACTTTGGAGGTTCCCTCTGCTACTATCAGTATCAATTGCTGTTTTTATTTTTGTTTTACTGTTTAGTTTAGAATTAATCTTGTCTTGAGAGATGATTGGGTGAACAAGCCATGCCAGGTAAGGGATAACCATGCACCACAGGAGTATAGAAAATAAGACGTAGTGTACAGAAAACTGCAAGTAGCTGGGTGATTGCCAGAGATGTTTCAGTCATATCACAGCAGGTCGTTCAAGCCAGGCAAAGAAAACTTGGTTTGCTGTAGAGTCGAGGTCAACATATCAGTGGAGGTCCTATACATTTAATCAAATCAATCGTGCTGCAGTGTCAAACTTTATCACGAACTCAAGCAATTTAATGGGAATCTGATGATAAATTTAAATTCAATTTGTATCCATGAGCCTATGAAGACTGTAAATAACTATTGACAGAAAAAAAGGACATAGTTATCCTTTATGTCTGCTTTCCCCATTTTTTTTTTTAAATTTTTTTTCAACGTTTTTTATTTATTTTTGGGACAGAGAGAGACAGAGCATGAACGGGGGAGGGACAGAGAGAGAGGGAGACACAGAATCGGAAACAGGCTCCGAGCCATCAGCCCAGAGCCTGACGCGGGGCTCGAACTCACGGACCGCAAGATCGTGACCTGGCTGAAGTCGGACGCTTAACCGACTGCGCCACCCAGGCGCCCCTGCTTTCCCCATTTTTAACAAAACATAATATCCATAAAGTGAGGAGAAAGGGGATGTGAGACTTAAGACAGGTTAGTGGAGGAATCAGCTCAAACTTGGCCTGTTGCTATCTGGATCTCATGTGCTCCAGACTCTCCAACATTATTAACAATGGTCCAGGTCTTCTAGTCTATGCCAATAGTGTATTTCCAAAGTTTTAAAGTGAGAAAATTTGGGGTGCCTGGGTGACTCAGTCAGTTAAGCATCTGACTTTGGCCCAGGTTGTAATCTCACAGTTTGTGAGTTTGAGCCCCGTATCTGGCTCCTGCTGACAGCTCAGAGCCTGAAGCCTGCTTTGGATTCTGTGTGTTCTCTCTCTCTCCTCCCTCCTCATGCTCACTCTCTTTCTCAAAAATAAATAAACATTAAAATATTTAAAAAATAAAGAGAAAATTTAAGATAATTTAAAAAATATTTTATATATTATTACTATCTTATTTCATAAACTAGAAAAATATTCATAGTAAAACAAGCTTGCTACTAAGTTTCAGTTTTCCTGTTTGTACAAACTGTTTTCTTGCCTACCTAATACTTGGCTCTTTCATGATTTTTTTCTTTCTCTTTACGTGGAGTGAAGAGAATGAATGCCTTAGTTTGAAGAAAGGCTTTTCATGGTGGAGAAGTTTCACTTGTGTGGCCTAAGCAACCAGAATTTATACCCTGGAACATTTAATTTATTAATCAACTAAATTTGATTGATGACCTTTTAAGTGATCAGCATAGTGTTGAATACTAGAGGAAGACAAAAATAGGCCATGTTCTCTGTTCTTAAAGCACTTAATCTAATTGGGGACACTGAGTAATAGTGACCCACACAAATCAATACAGATATAGTGCTAACTTCTGTGGTTTAGACTAAGTGTTATAAGGGCTCTGAGACTCAGGTTCATCATTTGTGTAATGGGAATTTTAGCACCTCACAGAGGTGTTGAGAGAAAGAAAAGGAATAATGTATGTAAGTTGCTTAACTGGCCATGTGGCAATAATACTTCAAAAATGGCAGTTATTGAAATTATCAGTAATGATGGTCATAAATGAGTGGGTGCTGGTGTAGTCAGGAGAGACTTAATGAATACAGTGGAATTTGTATTGGACACTAAAAGATCACACATAGGGGGTAATAAACAAATACTCGTTTAAAATGAAGTAGAAGGAAATTGGGTGAGTATAGGCAATGGAAAATGAATATGCAAAGAAAAAACACAGATTGAGCATTTGCAAGTATTTGAGATAATAAACTGGATTGCATAGAGTAGAGAATACTTAGGTAGCTAGGAAAAGTGTAGTCTGATTTTTAAGACCTTAAAGCTAAAGAGAAAACTGAGATTAAACTTGTAAGGGAACAATTAGTGATGCTTAAAAGGGAAAGTATTATGGTGATAGTGATATGTAAAGATGAATCTGAAAATGGCAGGTGAGAAGATTGGGAGAGGCAAGTGCCAGTAAGATGGCACAGAGCCATAAGCACTTTTCCCAGTATGGCTTGACAATGAAAATCTACAGGATGGTGCACATAAGAAACAGGCATTCATTGAAAACCTGCTGGGACTTGGTAACATGTTCTACCCCTATTTCTAGTTTATATTAGGTTAGTCACCAGTGATTTTTAAATTTACAGTGCTTGTTACATCGATGGCCAGCTAAGAAAAAATATGGTTATGTGGGGGGGGGAAATTAGATAATAAGTATATTCAGTTTTGGAAAATTTATTAGGTAGAAATTTTTGCTCATTGATAACAGATAAAGAATAAAAACTTGGGTAAGTAGACCTAGTGATAAAAATTTATCATTTGTTTCTGTTGACATTATGGTTGAAACTATATGAATGCATTCAGTATTTAAGGCAATCAAGGCCCAAGGGTTATCTTTTTTAACAGAAATGTAAATGGATTTCATGATTCTGAACATTAAAATATTAATAAGACTTGAGGTTTGAAGAGTAGAAGGATAAAATTCCTAGTGTAATGAGAAGTAAAAATGAGCATAATATTACCAATATGTTACACATTTTCTTAATTTCCATTAATTCCAATGAAAGTCATTACCCCTGAAAGTTTCAGATTCAAGGCCCAATGTGTTTTATGTATCACTCTTTAAAACTTCCATGAAAAATATCTTTGAAGCAGTATATCTTATGATTAATTCCCTTATATTTCCAAGTAGCTACCAAAGAGAGTTACCATGACTAGATGTGTGACAATCTCCAGGCTAATGTCTTATACTCTTCCAAATTTAATCTTTGGTCAGCTAATAATTATTCTATTAATTTATCTTTTTTATGTACATCTTTATCTAATCCCTCATTTTTTCTACATTTCCTAGGCTCCTAAAAATATTTCAAGATGTGGGATTTTAAAAATGATTTTCCAAGACATGAGGCATAAAGACAATCTACTTCAAGCAAAATTAGTATACTCTTTTCAATAAAAAAAATTACTCCTGGACTGCTTAGAAATCTAGGTTAAACAGCATATCAAAGGCAGAACATAATACACATATTATCATTAATGAAGTAATGTTAAGGTTCAGTTCAAAGAAAATTAATATTGATAAAGAATGAATAAGTAGAAATAAGGGGAGAGAAATAGAAAAGTGAAATTTATTACATGAGAATTTTATTTTACTTCAAGTTCATTTATTTATTTTGAGGGGGGTGGAGAACAAGCAGGGGAGGGACAGAAAGAGAGAGAAGAGAGAGAGAGAATCCCAAGCAGGTTCCATGCTGTCAGTGCAGAACCAGATGTGAAGCGCCATCTCATAAACTGAATGGTGAGATCATTACCTGAGCTGAAACTTAGAGTTGGATGCTTAACCCACTGAGCCACCCAGGCACCCCTCAAATGAGAATTTTAATTTTGGAAAGACACTTGTATTTTTTAATATCTCTTACTTTAAAATATTTCCATTTTGTTTTTGTTTCCATGGTATGTGGAAGAAAAGGAAATTTACCAACTGGGATTACAAAATTAAATGCTTAACAGGACCAGGTAGATAACATCAGTAAATGAAGAGGACTGTGATCAATCCTACCCAGGAAAGATGTAAAGACTTGTCATAAAAGAGGCAATGCCACTCAGTCCTAGCTAATACCATGCAGAAATGTTACATTTTTACATAAACTTCTAATTTATCAAGAAATTCATATCTTTTTATGAACTGTCCCCACTTTTTTTTTTTTTGAGAGAGAGAGAGAGAGTGTGTGTGTGTGTGTGTGTGTGTGTGTGTGCGCGCGCGCATGCACATTAGCTAGGGAGAGAGGCAGAGGAGAGTGAGAGAGAATCTTAAGCAGACTCCACACTCAGCTCAGAGCCAGATGTGGAGTTTTATCTCACAACCATGAGATTATGACCTGAGCCAATATCAAGAGTCAGACACTTAACTGACTGAGCCACCTAGGCACCACTGACCTCTCCCCACTTTTAATTTTTGACATATAATTTGAGAATTTTAAGCAGCATAGAAGCCAAACAAATTATATAATGTGCCACATAGAGATTGTGGCCTGAAAAATTTTGCAACTTTCCTTTTAGAAACGTCTCCTGGATCAGTATTTCTCAAACTTTAATGTCTATTGCAATTGTTACAAGTCAGATCTGGTCCAGAAGGCTGGTCTCAGGTGAGATTCTGCATTTCTCAAAAGCTCCCAGGTGATGCTCCTGCTGCTCCATGAGCCCCATTTTGAGTAGTAGGGACCTGCAGTGCTAATGCTATAGCAGATCTTACACATCTTCAGCTTTGGTGTGATGTTTGCTCTCATGTCAAAAACCGATTCCCACTGACTGACAATGATGACCTGGAATAGTTGATCTGCTGTGGGCAAGGAACAAAATAAAAATAATGGTGTCTTGTGTCTCTTATTTAATTTAGCCCTCTCAGTTTACAAGGAAACAGGTTCACAGAGATTACATGAGAGATTAAATGGTCTCTGCTTTATACATCTAAGAAGTTACAGGACAAAAACGAGTATTTATGGAGACCATATTAGTCTGTTAGGGCTACCATAACAAAATACCACAGGCTGGGTGACTTAGAATAAATATATTTTCTAATGGTTCTGGAAGCTGCAGATCCAAATCAAGGTGCCAGCCAGGTAGGCTTTATCCTGAGGTGTCTCTACTAGGCTTCTAGCCTAGCATGACCTTTTCTATGTGCACGAGATTGAGAGAAGCATCTCTATGGTCTCCTCCTCTTATAAGGCAACCAGTCCTTTTAGATTAGGGCCTACCCTTATGACCTCGTTTAGCCTTAATTATATTCTAAAAGGCCCTATTTCCAAATACAGTCACATTGGGTTTAGGCCTTCAACATATGAATTTTTAAGGAACACAATTCAGTCCATTACAGAAAGCAGTGATTAATTTCAGATTAATTTATACAACTATAATTATTGTTAATAAAAACAACATACTATTAAATGATTTCATGACTGATAACACTTTGTGGAATGATTGAAATGTATTTAAACAAGCATATTCCCTTTTTTATTCATATAATTTTAACCCATAAAATTGAATGCATAGGGGTGCCTGGGTGTTTCAGTCAGTTAAGCATCTGACTCCTGATTTTGGCTCAGGTCATGATCTCATAGTTGTGAGATTGAGCCCCATGTTGGGCTCTGTACTGGGCATGGAACCTGCTTAAGATTCTCTCTCTTGCTGTCCTTCTGGCCCTCCTTTGTGTGTTTACTCTATCTCTGTCTCTGTCTCTCTCTCAAAAAATAAAAATAAAAACTTAAATGCAGAAACAAAATTTTAATGCAATTTTTTATAACATTACTCAATCAGTTTGGGGCACCTGGCTGACTCAGCTGGAAGATGATGTAATACTTTATCTCAAGATTGTAAGTTTGAGCCCCACATTGGGTGTAGAGATTGCTTTAAAAAAAAAACAACAACTTTATAATATTAAAAAATGGTGACTAAATATCCTAAGTTATCCATCCATACATTTATTGGCAATACTCTTGTGAGCAAAGTGTTATCATTAATGAAAAAATCACTTGGAAATGTTAACATAAATCTGCTATAATTCACTTTTTTTTATAACGACCCTTTCCAAGAGCTCAACAGTGTAGTGTATAATAGCTGTAGATCTCTCTGACTGAATCCATATACTATGTGATCCCAAGTTTCGATTTAGGGAATCTTTATAGGGGGGCGCCTGCTTGGCTTAGTCAGATGAAGTGTCCAACTTTGGCTCAGGTCATAATCTCATGGTTCATGTGTTCGAGCCCCAAGTCAGGCTCTGCGCTGACAGCCCAAAGCCTGGAAACTGCTTCAGATTCTGTGTCTCCCTTTGTCTCTTTATCCCTCCTCCATTTGTGCACGCTCGCTCTCTCTCTCTCTCTCTCTCTCTCTCTCAAAAATAAATAAATAAACATTTAAAAAATAAAGTATCTTTATATGCTTAATATTGAAAGGTATACCTTGTACCAGGGAGCTAGTCAAGGTCAATATTCCTTTTTCCCCATAATTGCTATATCCTCTGTGATGTATAAACCATTAACTGTAGCTGAGATAATAACCTAATTGTCATTATAATTCATTATTGTTTTTTGGGAAAATGATATTTGCAATCTTATTGAGCACAAACCAAGCTACAAAATGAACACTGTCGAGATTCTTAATGTGATCATAGTTTATATGCCATAGTGAGCATCAAGGACCATGTTCTGATACCTGTTTCAAATTCATTCTTATTATGTGAGTAGTATGGAAATGATCTCTAAGCAGATTTTATCAATCAAATTTGTATCTCTTAGGAGGCTTGCACCTTGAGATGGTGATACCTGTCTTCTTTGCTTCACTGCCACTGAGTGACATGTGATACATGCTTAGAGCATTTCATTGGATCTGAAGGAACTTCTGGTGCCATGTATTTAATTGCCATTGTTGACTTGGCTGATGTGATTGGGCAGGCTTTTGCCTTCAAGATACAACTGAGTAAAGACAATTTTCCTCAATAGGAAGCTATTCTCCTTAGTATGTACTTATGGTTATATATGCATTCTTGTAGAATTTGAACATATTTTTTGTTCTTTGTGTGCTAGTTACCTTGAAAACATTATCTTGATATATAGATGGAAAAATATAAAACATATGTATAAAATAAAGCAAGGGTATCATTAAATATAGAAACAGATTTTACTGACTTTTCAAAGACTATTTGTTTCCTATATGCAGTTATTCTTTTATATTTTACTACATAAAATTATAGTGAAGAAAATAATTTTAGTAAAATTAAGTTTGAAATGAAGTGTATTTTCTGTACTTGTAGTTAATTCAGTTTGAGTGATAGTGCTGAATTTGCAATAGATTGTCAATATTTTTAATGACATTTGGTTTATGGTCCTTATTATTGTTTCGTTTTCTGTAATTTCATTTTAGAAATGTTATGGTTTTCTTTGCATTATTACTATTTATTTGCTTCATGTTTTTCCTCTAAATCTTATTTATATATTCTTATTTCTGCTCTAAATGGGAATATATTTTTCCAAAACAGCTTTTAAACAAACCTCATCAGCACAAAAAGAAAACTTCATATAATCATGAAAATCAAAGAGTTCACAGGATAACTTGGATGTTTTATTCTTATGTAAGCTTATGTATCTTTGGAAATTTTGGTTTGTCTGATTGAATTATATGTCTTTACAAACTGTATTTTGTGATTCTCAAAGAATGATATTACTTATGTATTCTAGATAACAGAAAGGCTAAATCCTGGTTCAAAAATTAAACAAGCAGACATAAATTTTATTTCTTTTTTTTGTACTTAAAAACATTTTGACTATTTCTCCAATTATGTGATTTGTTGAAACTTGAAGCAGTGACTGTAATCATTCATAGTTAGCAGGCTGTTGTCCACACACACACACATACACGCACACACACACAAAACTAATCTGTTACAGCTTCCTAGTTCAGAAGACTGCCCTCCCTGTCTCCCACTGAAATAAGTGATCCTGAATGGAGAGAGTACTGGCATGCATAGAATGCAAGTCAGTCTTAAGAGCCAGAATAGTGTATTTTGGGGATGGGGGAGAATGGAATTTATTTAGAGTCTGCTCACAGCTTAATCTGCAACCACAAGTGTCAGTGGCCTTGGCTCTCACTCCCGGTTTCTTTTGATGAGCCACAAAACTTTTTTGCCCTCTCCTGAATAGCGAAGGTATAATTTGCCATAATAATCAAAACTTTGCATTATTATGGTCACAGCTGATTCAGCTTTTTTTTATGGTACATTTTAAAGGGGGAAAAATAAGTATGAACCTTATGGGAGAGCTTACATTGTTTGTCAGCCTTTTTATTCCCTTTCTTTGGTGTTTTGTTTTGCTTGTAAAGGCTGCCCAGTTGTATTATCCCTGGCTTCCCTACTCTGCAAATTGCTGACTGAGAATTCTTTATTAGCACTAGTAGGAGTCAAGGGGCTTTAGACAGAAATTCATTTTTTTTTTTAAAGAAAAAAAAAAACAGGTTCTAATTGGGCACAGGACAACTTGGAAAAGCATAGCATGCACAGTGTAAAAATTTTGGCAATACATGCTCTGAATCACTTCCCGAGTATTCTCCCATATCCTTTCCTCTCAACTCCCTGAACAATCAACTAGCTGTGTGCTAGGTTGATTCAAAAGAATGGCTAATTGCAGAAGGAATTAGAACTACTCACCAAAACCAGAGTAAGAGGTTGTAGCTCAATATTGTGATATGCAATAGTCCATATTTGAAGTTAATTTTTTCTAAGTCTAGATTCTTCATAAACTGCCCACTTTATTTAAGATATGTGGAATGGTTCCATTCCAAAGTGCCAACTAGATGGTTTTCAATGGTTCCTCTTACAATATTCAACATATTAGTATCTTTAAGTACACTTGCTCATACCCTGATCTTCTTCCCATTACCTATTTTTTATCTATGAGTCAGGTTCAAATCTACAGTGGAAATCATGGGCAATAATGATTTGATAACTCTTGAAAATGTAAAAAACCTGTGTATAAGCATGTATAGAAGCTAGTTTAACTGTGGTATTCACAACTGGTTGAAAAAGAAAAGAAAGCATACATCCTGAAGCTGAGAAACTAAAAAAAAAAAAAAAAAGAATTAAATCTTGATAGGTTATGCCTGTGCTTACCTGGTGCTAATATAGCCATTTAAACATGAAAATATCAATTATTCTACACAGCTAAACAGGCTGTATTATTACATTTAACTGTTTGGTTTAGTCAAATAGACAATACATATTTTTATTTGTTCTCTTGCATTATAAAATGCAACAAAGTATATTCCAGTGGAAATTCATATATAAACTGAATTATCTGACAAATGTGTAAATATATGTTTATCTTTTTAAGAAAACCACAAATGCAGTTGCCTTAGATATATTTGCTTTCAAGTGCAAATTATTTTAATTTGTCTTTTACATAGATAGCTGGCTTTGGTTTATTCTTATCTAAGTGTATTGTTGGATTTGAAATGGTTTCAGGATAAGTGTGAATATTACATTTTGAAATATTAATAATTCAGCAAAATAATGATATTAGCATTTTTATTTTTAGGCATCCATATATTATATTTTACTTTTCAATGAAGAATATACCATGTATTTCTGTTGTCAATGATAATAAGATAGAATAACTATCAGTCAAGAGTCTATTTTCATATGTAACTTTAGTTATACCAAAATGGTCTTTTCCTTAGTAATGTCTTAAAAAGATGTAATGAAAATAAATTTTTATATCGTATTTTTTGCAGCAAAAGTCTGCATATGCCATGAAGCCACAGAATTATGAAAATTGTGCACCTTTTAAAACTATATTATACAGCAAAATTTACATTAAAAATTATATAATATCACATCACATAGATATGAATCTGATGCATATATCTTGTATTATAATTATAGTGGAATACATAACAAAATGTTAAATTTAATATCTGCTGTTAGTCATTTTTTAACCAATGTGTCTAATATGCTATCAGATTCAAATATGCTTATATCTGTTTGTAAGCATGTAAAGTATCTTTTTAATTATCATGGCTCAAATGGAAAAAAAAGTCAGATACAGTGGACCACAAATGGCATTTGAGAGTTGTATATCATAATTAAATTTCAATTCTTTTTATAATTAGACCTGTTAAATTATAGCTCTTTTAAAAAGTGTAACCTTGTTTATGAGAGAAATATATAAACAGTTGTATATATTTTCTAAGTAATATTCTTGTTGCTCTGAGATCAAAATTGCAAAATTTTATTCAGCATTTCTGTTGAATTATTTTCTTATTCATAAAAATTGTGTTGGCAATGACTGTGTCTCTGTGTTGGTAAATATGGGAAATATGGCTACTTATAAGCCATTTTTAAATTTAAGAATGAGATATAGCATTATTTGGGTTTTGTAAGTCATCAACATCTATAGGCATATTTGGGATAAATATCAGGAGAAAAAAAGTCACATTAAATAGCTTAAGTGACAGTTTTATTTTTTTTCTCCTTACTAACTAATCATGTTGTATTATTTTTTAAAGGGCAGAAGCAATTTTCTAGTACATCAAAATGGATTTGTTGCTAAATACAAATGATATGGGGGTATACGTCTCAAAAAATAAAATACATAGTTGATGATCTAAAAGCATATACTATGCACCCTATTGTCTTTTCTATAAAATTAATAGCTGAATGGGCTTATTCCTATGCTTATTAACTCTCCACTTCATTTCAAGTTAAGCCTTTATTTCAGTGTATTGTTGGAAGTATTCAGTTAAATATTTGGAAGTCATGGTCTTGCCAGATTCTAACAATAAACAAAAACAGAAAGATGGCTATTGAATTCAAAACTTTTTAACAACAGAGTAGAAAACTATTTGTAGCTTGAACTGAAATATTTATTATAACTCCTTAAAATAATTATTTATCTCAAATATTTTTATAACCTGGAAAATATTTCTTACATGAAACTATGTTTAAATGTTATACACACACACACACACACACACACACACACACACACACACAGATTATGTGCCTTCTGGGGCTATAATTTATTGTACATAGTTTACTTATTAAAATGTTTATTAAAGTGTTATATATTGATCATGTAAAGTGAATATGTAAAATGTTGATACATCTGAAGGTATCAGAATATAGCAGGATCTAGATAATTTAATGCTCCAAAAGGTATACACTTGAATAAATTAATTTCACTAATATTATTTATCTCAATTTTAAATTTTGCATAATCTTTTATTAGTATATCTACAAAAAGAGTGACTCTCAGAGCCGTTTTGTTGTGATTTCGGCCCCAGAGCTAATATAACATATATTGATCTCTTTAGCCCTCTGCTTGGGTTAGAAAGGCTGGTTATTGGGGTGCCTGGATGGCTCAGTCAGTTAAGCATCTGACTTCAGCTCAGGTCATAATCTTGCAGTTCATGAGTTTGAGCCCCACGTAGGGCTCTCTGATGACAGCTCAGAGCCTGGATCTTGCTTCAGAATCTGTGTCTTCCTCTCTGTGCGCCTCCCCTGCTTGTGTTCTCTCTTTCTCTTTCAAAGAATAAATAAACATTGAAGGGGGGGGGGAAAGGATGGTTATCCTGTTCGACTCTTCTTTCAATGTATAGAAAAACTTTCATACTTCTGTCTTCATACTAATCAAGTGGTGATATGATAACCATGTACCATGTATTGCCTAATAGCTATCATTATCTTTTATTGTGGACAAACTGAAGGTCATAGAGGTTAAATAATTTGGCTAAGGCAACATAGCTATAGTTGCAAGGAATGGATTTCAAATTAGTGGCTGGCAAACTACAAATCCCTTGTGCTAACCACTATTCTACTGAAAAGCTTTCTTCTAAATATGCACTCTTATGCACTGTGGATTTTGTTTTCTACTGGAGAAGGTCGGGCCCAAATTTCTGATTTATTATATGAATGCCATCAAAAGAGTTAATTTATAATAATATTATGCAGTGCAATGTACTTTTGAAGGTAAAAATTGCAATAATGGTATCATTTGCTTTAGAACCCATTTTCAAAATATCTCTTCTTGAATATACCAACTCCAGAAAGAGCCACTCTGTCTTCAGGTCAGCCTTCTAAGCAAAATCAATGCTCCATCAGTCTGACATATTTACCTAGTCTATTTAACTAGTGATGTCTAGACAAATGGTATATTGGACCCATCTAAATTGGTATCATTTGCTCTAGAACCCATTTTCAAAATATCTCTTCTTGAATATACCAACTCCAGAAAGAGCCACTCTGTCTTCAGGTCAGCCTTCTAAGCAAAATCAATGCTCCATCAGTCTGAAATATTTACCTAGTCTATTTAACTAGTGATGTCTAGACAAGTGGTATATTGGACCCAAAGAATGTAGGCCAGTTCTTGAAGACTGGCCTATTTGACCAGTAATGTCTAGACAAATGGTACATTTGACCCACATAATACAGAATCTTCCTGAAGACCTAAAATCAAGATAGTTAAGGCTTTATTCATTTAAATCATATGAACCATATTGAAAGTTTGTTACATAAAGGTTAGTTTATACTGAAACTTTTCCATAGTTAAGAAAAATCTTTATAGGCTTTAAGGATGGAGTTGGGATAATGCAGGGAAGACACATTTGTAGAATTTAACACTTTAAACAAACAAACAGACTTAGCCTCTTCAGTAACTTCTATTTGTTTAAAAGTTGAACTCCTTCATTTAGAATCATATTGAGTTGACCATAATTTGAGAGGTAACCTAAAAATTTCCTCTGAGAAACATCTACTAACAAAATGGGACTGTATCAGAGGTGACAGCAGCCAAGTCTGAACTACCAAAAACCTTTGAGATATCTATCGTTCAGCCTAATTCACATGACATTAGTTAACTAGACCTCAGTGTATACCACCAAATCTTTCATCAAAAATGAAAAGTGGATAATTTAGATGATTTTAGACACATACCGATAGGGTAGCATTACAGGTTAATAATCATATAGATTTATTAAAATGTAAAACATTAGTATGGTACATGCTGTGTATTAAAGTACCCTATAAATGTTAGTTATTTTTTCTCCTTTTAGAAACCTAGAAATATTGAAAGTGACCACTTGCTGTAGTACAAAAGAATTGTCTTACTCTTCTTAAAATCCCACTAAACATTTATACCACAGTCATTAATAAAAATAGTTTCTACTAAGTTCAGTCTTGTAGCAACACTTGCTTATGACCCACAATGTGCCAAATACTAGACCCAGTGACACTAAGATATAAAGTTGCTAAAAGAGTTCTAAGGGGAAAACAAAAAAAGATTTCCAATTGCGTGAGAGAAGCAAGAACACAGGTCTGTGAAGAGAGTCAGATATGAAAACTTGTAGTTTCCTGGAAAGGTGGACCTGTCCATATGAGGGCTGGAAGCTGGGCATCCAATCAGAAGAAATTGCATGTGTTAAGGCCAGGGTATGGGAAAGGTCAAGGAGTGTATGACACTGGAAAGTTTTGTTTTACTTGCACACAGTGACAGAAGGGCTGAGAGAGATTGGAAGTTAACTCTGGAAAGGTATTTTGAAGTCTTTGGAAGCCTCCAAGATTCTCTGATTGTGGGACTATGAGAAGTCTATTAAATTTAAAGAATAGGAGGTCATTGTGGATGCCTTCATTTTGAAGTGATAGAAAGGCTCTTTGTTAGGGACAATGAGGGGTCAATTTTCCACAAATAGATCCCTAGACTAACATAGTACTGATATGGAAGAAGAACATTGGCTTACTTCTAGTGTTTTGTTAAAATAAGGTTATGTGATAGTCTCTGGTTCTGATCAATGCATTTAGATACAAAGGTACAAATTCTTTTTCAGGCAAAAGTTACATCTTTTACTTCAGTGGAAACTTTGTATATCTCTGCAGGGACATATTAAAACAAAACCAAACCAATAATAACATTCTCTCTTGAAGGAAAAAAAATAGAACATGCTTTGTTTTTGCAGCAAATGTAATTTTTTAAAATCTTTTTTTCTGGTTAGCATTAGTTTTCTTACCTTTAAGAAAACATAGAAAATCTTCACAATAGAATATTGGGTTCTGTTTCCTTTGATGTAGTAATGCATATACAATATTGCACTAATGATTAACTGTTGTGCCCCTGAGGTTTCCCCAGACAAAACCGCCTTTCAGCAGATTCCTTATCTGCTATCAGGGGAGTGTTTACAGCAGCTAAAACTCTTAAGCGCCTTGTCTCTGAGACTGATGGGGATAATTAAGCCAGTGTTTGCCAGCCCTCTGCTCTTCTTCTTTGTGAGGTTGGAAACTAGGAAAAAAGGGATGCATTAGCCAAAAATAAAACCCCTCGAAATTCATGTTCAGCAATTTGGTATAGATTTTATTGGTTGACTTTCTCTAAACCTTCCACTTTGTTTCTGACATATACACTTCTGAACCTTTAGACAGAATAGAAAATTGTTCTCTTAATACAGATCATCTGATTTTCTATAAGGGGAAAGTATACATATATTTTATAATTATTTATATTTATATATATTATATATAATTTATAATAATTGAAATATATTTAAATATATATAGCTCCAGTTTTTAAAAAAAATCTGATTTGCTGGCATATATCAAATTTAGACTGGTTATATATATATATATATATCCATACTATATATATATATATATGTATATATAGTATGGATACATATATATATATATATATATATATATATATATATATATATATAGTAATAAATAGGGCATAGTTTTCTGAGTCAGTACCTTTAAAAATGGTCTTGTGGTTGAGGACTTATTTGTTTTTGGAACTATAGTTACATGGCAAAATGTCATGTTGCAGTGGTTTATTCCCCCCGCCCCCCCCACATCCTCTGGGTCTCCAAAGGAAGAATTCTCATAAGCAATGTTAAGTGGTTTGTACAAAAATGTAACTGAAACAGAATAATTTATACCAATTGCTCATGTCACAGTTTAGGGTAATATACTATTTTAACTTAATTTGTATTCAGTACATTTTTTTTTATCATGTGTTGTAAACATCTTTGACCCCAAGGGTTCATAACTGAAGTTAGATTCAGAATCTAATGGTTAATTCTGGTAAGTTATTGTTAAGATGTTATTAAAGTATGCATTTTTTTAACCTTTCTTTAATTTGATCTGAATAAATTGTCAATAGCAACATTTACGTTCTGTGATCTTCAGTCCAGTTAAGGACTAGGATGTGCTACAGTTTTTTATATTGCTTAAATTAATAGTTCATCGTTCAGATAAAATAACTATATATAAATGTGAAGAATTCCAGTAATTAAAATAAATACATAGTCTTAATGACCAAGGGATTCAAATTAAAAACCTAGATTACAATTAGCTAAAATGCTACATAAGAGGATATAATCGAGAGATAAGAATTCGTTCCCTTTTTAAAATTTATAAGCCTCTGTTACTTGAATGGAACACTTTTTTGACAAATTGTCTGCTAATACAAGTATACTTTACTTTTCGATATTTTAGGAGATAAACCAGAATGTTGTCAAACAGAACCAAACCAAGGATTGACTGTATTATTTGACAACAGATACTGTTTGCTGATTACCAAATATGGAATATGTAGGAAAATAAATTCTTATGAAAAAAATATGAAAGCATATAGAATAGTATGAATAATAGTAAGATACCATGGATACACAAGTTGCTGAAGGATTTCATGAATCTAATCCCTGTTAGAAAGATTAACATAGTCATTTTTTTAATGTATTCATATTGTGGAAAGATAAGACTCTACTCTAGAAATGGAAATATAAATAATAGTTGTTATGTTTGAATATTAATGCTGTCAAGTAAATTTTTTGATAAACTTGAAAGCATCTATAGGAAGCCATTTAGAAGTGTTCTCAAAAGCAAGATTAGTCTAGAAAATGTACTTTGACTACTAAGAAAGCAATGAGTATGCTATGTTCAAGAGTAATCTAATGGAGATTCTGGGTAAAGCCAGGAAATCAAATGAATCCATCACCATGAAATCCATCATTGTTTGTCCATTATCTAAACCCTCACAGCTCAGAAAGGATACTTTGTCCCCCCCACTGTGCTTACCTACTACTATATTCTTGCAGTGTAATGTAGTAACCAAGTGACCGTAGGTCTGAACAATTTCAAGTCTCCCACACAGTTCAGGGCAGCACACAGTATCTTTGATAGAAAGCAACATTTCTGCACTATTCATTATTAAACAATTGTAAGGAGTCTGGTAAAAGAAAAATGTCAGATGTGTTTATGAGACCATTTTTAGTTCCTGGCTTTACTGTGGGCAAGTGTATATGTCCATAAAATGAAGATGGGAAAAAGAAAAGATGAAGTATTTCCAAGTATTAAGTTTGATGAAACGAAGGTTTTAAAAGATTTGTTATAAATTTCTGCTAAATTATCTTTTGTCTCTATTCCACAACTAATCTATAAAAAGTTAATATACATTAATAGCTTTTTGCAACTTCTTATCCATGGTCTCTTATTTTTAAACTCATATTCTCATTTCATTCCTGCTTCAGAGATACACAGATAAGCACACTAAATTGATCTTACCAATTTGTCTTAATAGTAGGAGGACACCATCAAAAGAAACTTTATAATTTATCATAAGAAAGGGGTAACCACATAAAATTTAAATAAAATGAATCTTTTTAATTTAAAAGTCCACTGTTCTGAATGAAATAGTATTAGTAAGGATCTGTGTTGTTAACAGAAGGGAAATGGAAGGAGAAGCAGAAGTCCAGAGAAAAACTAGCTTGTGGAATATCAACTTTCTGCATATAATTTTCGAAGGGTAAAACAGATATCATTCATTATGTATCATATTTATGATCCATTTTATTTACATATATTAAAATTTAAGTGATCATGTGTGAAATTAAATTTCCCTTAGGTCACCAAAGTTCTTTAAAATGATGGTATTAGAACAAAATATATCCATGTTTGATTCATAAGACCTGGAATCTAACAACAGATCTTAATCAGGTGTTTCTATGAACAAGTTACAAAGACAGCAAAACCAAACAATTTATTTTCTTTTTATTTCCACATAGAAAATAGTATTATGGGTAATGTTCAAGTGATTGGCTCCAGTATTTATGCTACTAAGATGTCGTTGGTTAAGATCAATTTATCACACAAAGGATGGTGCTTATGTGGGTCCATCTGTCCATCTGTGAAGCAAGTATGTGACTATGATGAAAAATAGAGAACTTACATACACAGTGATAAAAATAAGTTTTTAAAATGTATCAACTTGTTATAGATAATCATGGAAAATGGCAAAAAGTAACAGTTTTTCTTTCAGAGACTTAAATATATTAAGTGATAGATTGTGACTGGCATGTTTTTTTTTCCAAATCTCTTCCTGGTGATTCCTTTAAAAATAACTTTGCTATTTGGAGGAAAAGTAGCTATAAGAAACAAATTATAACATCAGTATAACCTTCAAAAATTTTTTTTCTAACACTTTATTCTCTGTAAACCAACATAAACAAAAAACAAACAAACAAAAACAAACATTTAGAGTGGGACATCTGGGACAGACCAGTTAGTTGGCCCTTCCCCCTGGCTGATGGAAGTATGTATAACTTGATTACTGAAGTCTTGCTTATCCTGTAATAATATGTTTTTAATTTTGGTAGCTTCTGGGGATCAGTACAACAAAATGGTTGCCTGCTCCCTCCAAAGTACTGGCTGAAACAGTCTGCAATGAGCAGTTCAGAGCAGTAAATATTATTTAAAGGTACTGAACTTGTTAATAGAATCAGCTTTTTACAGAAAAGATCAAAGTCCTTTTACATTCAAAGTTGAGCATAGTTGTAAGATTGTAAGAATAAACAATAACTGTTTTACCTCTGGGGGTTTATTTGAAACATATTATTGTACCCAAAGGGGAATTCATTTTATTTGGTGCTTTTCCCTTAACACCAGTGGGACTGAACTGTGTAGTATGTATTTTGCTTACAGTTGACATGGTGAACTTGTTTAGAAACTGTTGGAAGCTGAGGTGGGAACAGGTGATGTGTAAGTTGGCAGTGTTTTAGGCATGCTTATTAATATAAAATTTTGATTACTTGTACTATCTCTAACCCCATCTAGATTTTATTTAAATCTGTAATAAACTCCATGCTGACAAGATAACTGTTTATGAGTATATTACAATAATAGATAAGATTTTAAAATGTCTTCTATTACGAAACTGGGAAAAATGGGTCACAGTTGTGAGAATAAACAGCAGCATTGCTATGCCTAAAGCTTTAGCATGGTGATTTCTTATCTCTCTTGAGTTTTTCTGTAGCTGTTAGGCTAAAGCTAGGCAAATGCCACTCAGCCACCTTCAATGACTACTTAAGGACTTTAATAAGTTTGTAAATGAGGGCTCTTTTTCTTTCTAAAGGAAACAAACTTCATGGTTTAGTACAGACCAATTTAGTACTAGCCATGAAGAAGCCCATTTTAAAGTTTATTTAATGCTGATAGTTGCCTTATAATTTTATAATTGAGAATCCTAGGACATATAAAATAAGCTGTTATTATTCTTCAGAATTTTATCAAAAATGTAGTATTCTTGTCATAAAACATAAGAACACATGAGCCTACATAATAAAATGAGACACAGAGAATCAAATGCAATGTAATTTATGAACTAAAAGTATCATTGAAGATTGTACTTGAAAATGCAGCTTATATTTTTTAAATACTGACTAGTCACGTTTATTGTAAAATTATTCAAGATAATTTTATAGACAATAATTTTAAGATATACAATGTAAATTAAATATCAGAGTCTCATCCCCCCTCTTAGATTGTTCTCTGGGGATAGGGATTCTGCGTTATTCAACATTAGATCACTCATAAGTCTGGAAAAGGTCTTTGCATTCAACATGGGATTAATAAGGACTTCCTGAAAACAAAACAAAATAAAGGAAAATAAAAGAAATTCAACAGATATGTGTCCCCAAGGCCAACTCCAGTTTGTAAAAGTCCCTTGAAAATATTAAGTGATTTATACTCATTTTTCGTTTTTCAGTTACCTTCTCTTGTTTGTCTTTCTGCAGATGAAATTTTCCATAAAAGAGTCTCTTGACTCCAGAAATACCCCTGTAATGGCAATGCTGTTTTTCAAGAGCAATTCCACCTCACTCTATGTCTGTAAACAGATTTGGGAGACAAGTTTAAAGATAAAAAGCTTTGTGAAATTGCTGGTGTAAAAATGAAACTCTGAGGAATACTCAAGTTGTTTTCTCATATACTTATGTTTTATATGTTTTTATATATATGCTCATGTATGTATTTATATGTGTTTGTGTTTGTGTGTGTTTGTGCATGTGTGTGTGAGTGTATCATTGTGGACTTCACGTATACACCTTCATTTTGCATGTAAACGTATTTCTTAGCTTATATAGTACCAGTAGGTGGAACACATTGAAGCTGATCTGGAAATACCCATATACTGTTCTTTCCTGTGGTCTCCTTTTGCTCAGGCTCTGGTCTTCTTTCCTTAGGACTTACTAAAATTGCAGAGCACCTCAGGAATCCCAGTAATAGATGGAACTTTTGAATCACTATATTGTACAACTGAAAATACAATACTGTATGCTAACTTCACTGGAATTATAACAAAACAAAACAAAACATAAAGCACTTATATCTTTTAAAAAAAAGTAGATGTTTGTAACAATAGATAGTTGGCGACATAGGTTCATTGGTTTTATTGTTATTCTACTTTTCTGTATATTTAAAATTTGTCACATTAAAACTTTTTTTTATAGAATAAACCAAACACACAAGTATCACCTGACCTAGATTTAAAGTTTCTGCTAGCTCCTGACAGTAGACAGGTACCTATGTGAAACTGCTTAGGAACCACCACTTTAAGTCTCATTTGTACAATAGTTATATTCTTTTAATTTGATCAGTCAACTGCATGTGGAAAAAGACTCATTACAAATATATCTGCAGAATAAAAAAAGAGCCTTCGTCGGTCAAGATAAGCCACGTTATATATAAATCCCGCAGTGACATATATATTCTGAAAAGTAACAAAATCTTAGAAGAATGCAGGCTTATATGTCTATTTTAGAAAGGGTCAGTATAGATCAACAACTCTCCATCCTGTGTGTCGCTGTACCATCTAGTACATGTGGCCTCCAAAGTCACCGTGTAAGAAAAAGGGAGGAATGAAGGAGGCGCACTCGTTGTTAACTGCATTGGCCCAGAAGTTACAACAAATATTTCCATTCATAGTTCATTGCCCAGACTTAGTCATGTCATGCTGATATAACAAAAAAACATTTATTGAATCTGTTCCAGAGGCCTTATGATCTTTTACTTAACTCTTTAGTGTAATGGTTCAAGATTTCTTGATTCAAGATTTCTTTTTGCTGTCCCCCTACCCCTTTCACACACTGGTCTGCAAAATATATTTCAGTGCAGATTCTCTTCCCCCTTCTTTCAGTATCTGTCTGACTGTTCTAGGGAGCAGTTTCAGAGACACTATAAACATTCTTAGGGTAGAAGTTTTGAAGGTACAGAGGAAATTAATAATGGCAAAGTATCTGGCATAGATTGTATCTGCTTAGAAAATAATTTCTAATGATTTATACCAATACTTTATTTTTAGTGGGTCCCAGATCTAGGGTTTAAAGTGATACATTTATTGCCAGAGAATTCGAAACTGAGAAAAACATTTATCTCCCAAGACTGGTCTGAACTTTCTATTTGGCACAGAACAATATTAAATTATATTTGTGAACTGGAAGTGGAGGAGTTTCCAGTATGCCAAGCAACTCACCATAGTAAAATGATTTTTTTAACAGGCATTTTATTAATGGAATATATTTTTGCTTTCATTTTGTGGTTTGGAGCAATTTGATTTGCTGTACATAAAAAAGATGGTGCTGGGCTGCCTGGGTGACTCAGTCAATTGAGGACCTGACTCTTGATTTCAGCTCAGGTCATCATCACAGGGTTGTGGGTTTGAGCCCTGTGTCAGGCTCCATGCTAAGCATGAAGCCTGCTTGGGATTCTTTACCCTCTGTCTGTGTCTCTCTCTCTCTGTCTTCCTCTTCCCCTCTACCCCTCTCCCCCTCCCCTGCTTGATGGCACTCTCTCTAGGGGAAAAATAAAAAGAAAAGAAAAGAAAAAGATGATGGCGCTGTTTTACATTTCAAGTTTTATTAAATTCACTTTATTTTCATGTTATTATGTGTATACACTTATATAATTCCTTTAATGTGTGTAAGAGAGTAACCAACTTTTTAATTAAAATAATTTAACTTAGTATTTCAACTGACAACCTAGTTTGACAAATATTTTCCAATAAATTATTGCTTTTTTTCATCAAAGAAGAATTTCTGGTCTATTGATCAGACTTTTTGTCTTGATTAGTTTCCATATCTAGTGCATCCCTTAACATTATCTTATATAGCACTTCCTTGTTTGAAAGATGATACCATACTAATCCATGTATGTGAGGGTCATTTGCTAGTGTATGATTTTAGCAACATGATTATCTCTGTTGGCATAATCCATAGCAGCCAAGGTGTTCATAGATGCTCTGATTATACGTTCAGTTATTGGAACAAATGAAAAATACGGAAAATGAACATTTTCTTGTGATAGCTATTGTGGTTATTAAATGCTTGAAATGTGGCCAGCATAACTAAGGAACTGAATTTTAATTTTATTTATTTTTGATTAATCTGAATTTAAATAGCCATATGTGGGTAGTATCAAATTTGGTCAGCACTGCTTCAAACACTTACCCAATTTTGTTTATTATTAAAAAAATCATTGTCACCATCCCCCCAAAACACACTATTTGGAATAGAGGAGAAATTCACTTTCTAGTCATTCATTCTCCTTATATTAGTTTTCTAGGGTGGCCATAAATCACATACTGGGTAGTTTAAACAACAGAAATTTATTTTCTCAGTTCTGGATTCTAAAAGTCCATGATCAAGGTGGGGGCACAGATATTTTTGTCCTGAGGCTTCTCTCCTTGGCTTGCAGGTAGCCACCTTCTCTCGGTGTGATCATGTGGGCTTTCCTCTGTGCCCAGTGCGCACTTAGTTTCTCTATATGTCCATATTTCCTTTCCTTTAAAGATACCAGTCCTACTGAATTAGGGACCAATCCTATTGGCCTCATTTTAAGTTAATTACCTCTTTAAAGGCCCTAACTCTAAACACAATCCTAGGCTGAGTACTGGGGAATAGGGTTTCAACATGAGAACTTTGAAGGGACAGAGTACAACCCATAACACCCACCAACTAATAATGCATTATCTTCTATTTAACATCTAATGCTTCCCTAGAGATGTATACCCAAGGTACTTTCTATTTTTGCTTTGGTTGCTTTTTATTTCAAACTAGAATCATATTTGTATTTATTAGAACACAATAAATGCAGATTTTAAAATTCAGCCTTTTCACAAGTGGTGATAATTGTATTTTTAGTAACTATTTTTTATTCTTTATTTTGAATGTGTCATTTCATTTATGGTTTGTTTATGATTTGTTTTGTCTTGAAAACCAGTGTTTCTCTGAGAATGGTCTACAATTTTATAAACTCATGAAATAGTTTATAGATAAATATTGTGTTTTACTGATCATAGAACTCACATGACAGATTTGAACCACTTAATATTTCTTCAAAATGTTCTGATATTACCAGGAAAGGTAGCTGATTTGAAGGCCATACATTTTAGTCTCTTTATCTTACTGCTTTGTGAAACATTCAATTTTTCTTTAAGTGACACATTTTTGCTAGGGTTACTTTCTCAGTCTTCTTGGGAATATATCCTGTCCAACTAAGGGCAACAATATGACATCGTTTTGGCAAAGGAGATATAAATGAAATTTTACAGGAGATTTTTAGGGAAGTGTTTGCTTGACTAAAGAATAAGTAGGTTCAGCCTCTACTTCCTTTTCTACACTTGTTCCCATTTTGGATGTGAAAAGTGTGTGGATCTACAGTGGACATATTGCATACACGAAGTGAAAAGTGTAAGGCAAAATTCATAACCCACAAAGCCTACAAGAGTGGTAGAAGAGAAATAGAGTCGGCTTTCTTTTTGTCATTAATTAACAGTTAAACTAATGTCATTTTCCTATGGTGACTTGGGGGGAACTTTTTTTAACTTAATGGAAAGTGATGAGGTTTGAGGTACTGCGGCCACTCTTTCTAGCAGTAATATGTGAGACTATCTGCCTCTCTGTTCAGTTGCCTTACTAAAATAGATGACATTTATTTAAAGCAAGTTTCTCAGTACCATAACGATATAAATTTGGTGGTGAAACACTTAGGTGTTTCACTTTAGGGTATGAGCTCAGTTTCAATGAAAGCATTTCACCATTTCTTTCTTTTCCTGTGAACTTTTTGGATAAGAGTTCTTTGTGAAATAATTATTTAATTTCATTGGAAATTCTAGATAGTTTCTTGGTGCTGAGTTGTACTTTAATTGGCTTATAAAGGAATTGACAAAATGCCCTCCCATTCAGAAATATATAATAATAGGAAGTGCTGAATAAAGATTGGATGCCATAATGCCTAAAGCTAGCTGAACAGGTGGGAAGTTCCTTTAAACTGTATTTTAAAACATAAAACGTTAGTTATCCTTGGGCCCCTGGTGGCTCAGTTGGTTAAGCGTACGACTTTGGCTCAGGTCGTATCTCATGGTTCATGGGTTCAAGCTCCACGTCGAGCTCTGTGCTGACAGCTCAGAGCCTGGAGTCTGCTTCAGATTCTGTGTCTCCCTCTCTCTCTCTGCCCCTCCCCTGCTCATGCTCTGTCTCTCAAAAATGAATAAAAATGTTAAAAAAATTAAAAAAAATAAAATGTTAGTTATCCTCATTTTCCCCCTAAAAGACCACCAAGACTTATTTAAATTTGTATTCTGAATCACTTAAGTTTTTAAGTTAAAATAATAATTTTTCTCCCAGTTATTATTTCTTTAAATCTTAAGGAGGTATGAAAAGAAAGCTAATCAAATAAGTGAACATTGCTTCCATTCTTTAAAGCTATCTGATATCTGTTATGTCCTCAGAATTCATTTTGTATACACTAGTGATTCCTGTTGCCCTATTATTTTTTCAAGTCACAAAATTAGGAGTAATATGAAAGCATCAATCAAAATTGTATTTATTAACCAAAAAATAAAGCATCATGGGGCAATAATGGAAATCTTTAAACACATGGACCCTCCTAAAATAATTGTCACCAGTTGTGTAGGTCATAATCTATATATTAAATTATTTTTGTCAATTAAATGCAAAGTGTTAACTACATTTTTCTTCCTTTGGTATTTATATATCATCTGCATATCAGATGCTGAAAAAATGAAAGTTGTTATTATTTCCATGAGGAGAGTCAGGGTTTTGGAAAGCTTGCCAAAGCATGTTTCCTAATGCTGTGACTTACAGTGTTAGCACTCAGGCTTATCTGATATGGCTCTTTTAGATAAGGCTGTGCCAGAGAAGTTCATGTTCTGTCAACTCCAAAGCCAAGCTAATTCATATATCAGAAACCAGTTGATTTTATTTCACTAATTAGAAGTACGAATCAAAACAACAAAAAAAGAGTTGTTGCAAAGGTGACTGGAAAAATATTTGTTTAAATATAAAGCAAAATCAAGTATGGTATTTCTAAAACAAATAATCATTTTAGGGTTTGTTAGTTATGTCTTTCCTACTGCCCTTAATTCTTTCCATTCTTTCCTAAGTACCTCAGCCCTGAGAATTACAAAGGATAGGGTACTTCCTGTGCTTTAAAGTTTCAACATGTATTGTGTGATAGATCCAGAAACCAATAGTTAAGATACGCTGCAATAGTGCTATAACAGAGGTGTATACAAAGTGCCCTAAAGTAATAAATTTACAAAATATGACTTGACAATGTATTTTTACTTGACATTTGTTGGTGTTTTGTGCCATTTTTTTCAGAAGGAGGAGTTCGTATAACATTCTTTTAAAAATATGTTTTAGTGCTTGGTGTGAAACAAGATAGAAAAATTTAGTGTGAATTGAATTTGAAAGTTTAATCACATTAGAACGCACTTTATTAAAAAACACAATCTGGACATTATGCATTGGTTTAAAAAACAATATTTTTTCATAGTTTATGTCACTTAATGGGTTTTAGGCGGGAAGAGTCACTGAGAAAATATAAAAATAGGTATCAGATAATTAGGAAATGTAGATACAGTCAGTCTCTTAAATGTTCTGCCTGTATAGGGTGACAACATAAATGTTGATAGGTACCTGACAAAAATAGTGCTCTGGTATTCTTGGCTGTAAGCTTTTTTTATCTGCTGTGACAAAGAATTGACTATCTCTACCTCTGAAAGTGTGTTTCTAAAATGGAAGTTAAATTGTCTAGACAACTGATATTCAAGAAAAGTTCACTTATCAGCTTAAATAAACTCTCCATTAAATAGACTTCTGGAAGAACACACATTTTTAAGTGCAAATGCAATCTTGAATTTCCTAATGGGTCAATAGTGGAAAATACACATTGTACTACTTCTATATCTTTTTTGGAGAGTTAAAATAAAGTTCCTTTCCTTCTTCTTTCCAATTGTATTGATTTTAGAACTGAAAAATTTTTCTTCAACCCAAATTTTAGTGGGCCGATCAGGTGCATTGTTATTGTCAAAACATGACTTTAGAATTTACATTTTAAATTTACTTATTATAGATGACATATAAAAATAAGTTTTGAAGATGAAAACATTTTTTTTACCTAATTTTCTAGCCCCTCCCCCAATGTGATTGTTTTAGTTTATTGCTTCAAATATAACTATAGATATTTACTCAGGAATCTGTCCATTTGTCTATCTATCTATCTATCTATCTCATGCCACCCAGTGACTATCACAAATTATAATTTAAGAAATATGATATTTGTGGCATTTTAACTAATGTCTGGTCAGTTCATCTAGTCCCATCTGTTTTGTCCAAATAAAGCCATGCTAGCAGAGAACTATATACATCTAAACTGTTTGGTCAGCTACCCGTAGGTTAGCTTTTTACTAACTCCTCTTTACTTAGTTTATATTAAGAAAAACCTTTTGAAATATACAACGGTGTTGTTAAGAATTGCTGAAGGTTTATATCATTATGTTAATTCTTTTTTTTTTTTACATGGACTCTAGAGGAATATCTTTTTTAGATGTTAGTATCAGGACATTATGTTTTATTCTGAATAATTTTTGCCTAATGTGAAGCAATGTTTTCTAAAGTGTATTCCACAAATCACTAAATATCTTGGAAGATGTTTGTAAGAAGGTTTCCCCAAAATATATTTAGTCTCAAATATGTTTAGGAAAAGTGGACTCTTGCCTCTTGAACATTTATGGTGAGCATCAGCGTGCTAAAAGGCACTGAGCAGTTTACAGCAGAGCAGCCTCTTTAGTTAAGAGAACGTTTTGCAAATTAATTTTTCTGTGGTACCCTTACTACAACACAGGCTAACATCTTGGACACACCTTTTCTCAGCTAACAGTGCAGAGAATGCTAATCCAAAGAATCTTGTGAATTACACAATTTATGGGTGTTCCCCCATTGTAGTAGCTGGTAGAAAACCATAATTTTACTTGGTGCAAATAAATATGCCACTACCATGTGACTCAGCTATCTTATTCTTAGATATAAACCAGAGAAACTCTCACAATGGTCTTGTCAGAAGGTATGTATGAAAATCTCCACTGAAGCACTGTTTGTGGTAGGGAGAGTGAAGAGCAGCCCAAGTAACTATCACAGTATCATATACCACTATAATTTTGTATATGCCTGATACAGCTTATCATGAAACAATCAGATGTAATACGTTACATGAAACAACAGAAATAGATCTTAAACCATAATCAGAGTGAGAGTGTACTATGAACTCTACAAGAGTTCAAGTAAAGTATTTGCTACCTTAAGTGATAAGGGCTCCATCAAATGCAAGATTATACCAGCCTCTTTCCTTCTGGCTGTTTGTATTTACTTATTTTATTTCCCAGTTGCATAATAAAATTTTGCATCTACTTTAATGTTTATTTGTATGTTTTTCCTTACTATAATTTACGGGTGTTTATAAGCCTCCTTGGGAAAGGATTTTATATCTTAAAATCAACAATTATTCTCTTAATTATAAGTGATATTCAGTTTTTCATCTTTCATTCTTTTAGGCTGTGGGGGTAAGGGAGAGACAAAGATATTATTTTCATATGTATGTGACAATTCTGAGCTTGGACAATGATTTTCCTCTTGCCAAAATAATCTAGTTGTATTGAATGTGGATGAGAAGATGAACAGAAAAAAAAACTAATCAAAATAAAACATTTATTATATTTTCTAGAGCCTCTTCTTATGAGGAGGGTATTGCTCATTATTTTTTAAAAATAAAAATCAAGGTTGTAACATTAGAAATCAGGAATGAGGATAGTATATAAAATCCACAGTGGTTATTAATAGCTTTCAATATGGCATTAAATGTTCTAGATCAGCCTAAGTTATAACTATAGTCATCGTTTTGAATTGTAATTATGGGACTGCTAGACTGCATATATAGACTGCTTCTAGTCCCAGGGAAAAAATGTATTGCTTATCTACCTACTATGCAGGTAGGACAGGTAAGAACTGTTAAACATAGGAGTGGCTACAAAAAAAATACAAACAAAGTTTGTTTGTTTTTTCTCCCAGTGCATCAGGCAATCAGCACCATACTTTATTTGCCTAGAAAGTCCTACTTTCATGCTATATAATAATGCAATTAAGGTTGATGGAATCATGCAATTAACTGCCCCATGATTACTTAGGGACAATATAGTAGATTGCCTAACAGTTCTGTTTCTGGAATAGAAATACCTGGGAAATAATCTGATCTTGACAATTACTGGATGTAGGATTTGGGGCATGCATTCAAACTCTGAGACTATTTTCTTATCTGTACAATAAGATAATGATAGTAGAAATCTCATAGGGTTGTTGTAAAAATTAAATGAAATAATACTTGTGAAAATACCTAGCACACTGCCTAGCATTTAGCAGGAAGTAATAAAATTTAACTATGTGATTATTATTGTTATTACTAATTGAGGTGTATATTCTTTTATTATTTTCACCTCATGTTTCTCAGCTGAGAACAGTTATGCCCCCCCAAGGACATTTGACAATGTTTGGGGACAATTTTGATTGTTAGAACGTGGGGTGGGGGGTGACAGTTATTACTTGCATCTTGTGAACAGAAAGCAGGGATATTGCTAAATATTCCACAGTGCACAGGATAGCCTCCCTGACAAAGAATTATCCAGTTCCAGTATGTCAGTAGTACAGAGGTTGAGAAACTTGCTTTAATTATTTTGAGTACTAAGCTAAGAGATATTAATCCTTTTGTATTTCTTTAATATCTACTAGTATATAATGCTTTCTTCTGTGATATAGTCAAGTAGGTGGCCCTATCTGTATAAGCACAATTTCTTTCTTAATTTTTCCCCACAAATAGCAGTTCCACAAAAGAGTTAAAAAAAAAAGTAATGTTTATATTTTCTTGAGAGAGAGACACACAGAGCACAAGAGGGGGAGGAGCAGAGAGAGAAAGGGAGACAGAATCTAAAGCAGGCTCCAGGCTCTGAACTGTCAGCACAGAGCTTGACGCAGGGCTTGAACCCATGAACTGTGAGATTGTAACCTGATCCGACCTCTGGCAAACAGACTATGAAGTCTTTGGTTTCAGAAAAAGCAATTATAGAAAAATGAAAAATAATTTTGTATTGGAATTATTTTATTCCTTATATATATATATAATTTATTATAAGAAATGAGTTCTCAAGAATGGCTATACATGGTATGAATAACTATGAATATTTGGTAAATGTAAACATCGGTAGAAATATAAAATATTTAAACATGAAATTTAATACATAAAATTAAATTTAAATAACCTAGCCTGATTAGTGATATGTGTGCAGCTCTTTGGTGTTTTTTCAGTATTTCTGTGATAAGAAATACATCAATGTATTAAAGTTTAGAAAATAACTATGTGTAATACTAATGTATGCGTTGTTTTTGCAGTGAATTTTGTTGAATTGATGTGTTTCCAATGAAATGACAGGGATTGCTTTCTCAGAGTCCTTTACTTATAAAAGTCAGAAATCTATGCTTTCTTGGCCTTCTTCCATATTCAGTAAAACCCGATTATACATTTCTGTTCCATTCAATGCATTTAGAATTTTATGTGGTAGTATCTAGTGATTTATAAGATCCTTATTACAATAACAAGGAAATCAATCATGTGTTTTTCCTATCACTTTAGGATAAAAATGAATGAACAAAGATAACAATTTCATATGAATACTCCAGACTGTGACAGAATGACACCCATACATAAGGCAATGGATAGTTTTTACTTCTCTCTGTCAGCATTGACTTTATTTCCACATGATATATTCTTACTGGAAGTGTGTGGTAGAAATAATTTGAGAGTTAGATTCACATGTAGACAAGTATTATCCCAAGAGTATTATCAGTGGTTCAGTGTCAGCCCAGTTTGAGTGGTAGGTCAGGGGAATTTTGAATGCTATTCCAAAGGCATATGGAATTATTAAAGATGTTCATTGATGACTTTTTGATGAGATGAAAAAAATATATAACCTATAAAATTATTAAGACCATAATTTCAGGTTGGTACTGTGGGGTTTATTGTTGATAATTTGAATTTAGAGTTGCTTGCCAAGCAGGAAAAAAAAAGAAATTCATGGGTTAAAGATTAATGGAATAATTTCACTAGTTATAAATAAAAGAGAGCCCATAAATAGAAGATATTAAAGCTTGGACCTTCTTTATTCATAGATTAGAAGCTAAATGTGAATAAGAAGATTAGTATTTTTAAAATATGTTTATATAACTCTAGTATTATATAACAGGAAGTCATTATTTAGAACCTACAATATCATCTATTCATAAGTTATAAAAGAGTTAGGAAGCTTAATGATCTTGTAAAAAATAGAGTATACTGCTTGTTAATGTGTGAGACAATCAGGCAGGAATAAGTATTATTGGGGCATTAATTTCCATTTCATAATTGAAAACCCAGAGATATGGCTTTATTTTCATGAACATGAAGCTAAAGAGCCAACACTTTCAGCACCTTTGTCTTGGTTTTTATTAAGTTTATGTGACTCATGATTATTATTACTAGGAGAAGCACAAAGTTTCTTAAAAAAACTTTCAGTTACAAACAGAGAGGGAGGGAGGCAAACCTTAAGAGACTCTTAAATACAGAGAACAATCTGAGGATTGATGGGGGAGGTGGCGGAAAGGGAAAATGGATGATGGGCATTGAGGAGGGCACTTGTTTGGATGACACTGCATGTTGTATGTAAGCGATGAATCAAAGGAATCTACTTCCAAAACCAAGAGCACACTGTACACACTGTTAACCAATTTGACAATAAATTATATTTAAAAAAAAAACAAAAAGAAACAAAAAAAATAAAAGCTTTCAGTAACTTTCACAAAATATGATAAAAGCCATAAAAACAATCGATTTCAGACTTTGTTAGACACGGAACCCTACTCAGGACTGTTCCTAGATATTCAATAAATAAAATAGATAAAAAGGAAGCCATTCTAATTGAAGAATGACAGGTGGCCTGGCCAAACTTTATATCTCTATTCATTTAAAAAACTTCTATATTTAAAATAATCGAAATTTGTACGTATTCTTTTTTTTTTTTTTTTTTTTTAATTTTTTTTTTTTTTGTTTTAACGTTTATTTATTTTTGAGACAGAGAGAGACAGAGCATGAACAGGGGAGGGTCAGAGAGAGGGAGACACAGAATCTGAAACAGGCTCCAGGCTCTGAGCTGTCAGCACAGAGCCCGACGCGGGGCTCGAACCCACGGACCGTGAGATCATGACCTGAGCCGAAGTCGGACGCTTAACCGACTGAGCCACCCAGGCGCCCCGAAATTTGTACGTATTCTGATATGCAGGAATAAAAAGATGTTCTAGAAAATAAACTGCCAGCCATTATGATGTTGCACAAATTAACACATGAAATGTTTATTTACAAGCTGCTAAATGTGAACTTGAAGTCAGTGTACACAGAGTTTAAGAAATAAATTATAATGCAAAAATAATTTTAAAAAATAATCATAGAAGCAAATGTTTATTAATTTATTAGTGTAATAATTATGTAGCAGTCATGAAAATTCCCTTTTCAGGTTTCCAACCTTGGTCACTACTGAACACTAAAATAGTGAAGCTACACTTTCCATGTCAGCACCAAGCAAATGACTGAGCATAGCACAGATATCAATGCAAGAATTCTTGAGAGACTTGGGACTCCTATTTCAGGAGACTTTGACTTGAAGATTCACTATTGGCCTTGTGGAACTTTCTTAGAACTGCAAAGCAGTCTTAGACTCTTCTACCCAGTTGTCCTTCCTTCTCTCCCCGCAGCTTTTTTTTTAAGAGGTTTACATGTGCATTATGGTCTCATGTACTACCTACTTTCCCTCACAGTCTTTTACTCTAATAAACCTCTTACTTGTCTGGTGCAATCTTGACTTCTGCTTCTTGCAGGACTCACAGTAACAACCTAGTTTGTAGTAAGTGTTCAGTATCCTTATTATATTATAAAGCAACCAAAATAAGTACCATTATTGTCTCGATTTTGCATGAGAATTTTTCCCTACTGTTTTTGGCAGGTGATCTCTTCACACTGACCAGGTTCTGCATCTGTGGATTCTCTTGTTAGTCTTATCCTTTCTATACTGGTATACTGGTTTGATGCAGAAAGACCCCCCCACCCCCACCATGTGCCTGGGTGGTTCAGTTGGATTAAGCATCTGACTTGATTTCCACTTAACGTCATGATCTGACAGCCCATAGCTTGCTGCTTGGGATTCTCTCTCTCCCTCTCTTGCTGCTCCTCCCTTACTCGTGCACACAGCTCTTTCTCTTTTTCTTTTTCTCTTTCTCTTTCTCTTTCTCTTTCTCTTTCTCTTTCTCTTTCTTTCTCTTTCTCTTTCTCTCTCTCTCTCTCAAAATAAATAAACATATAAAAAAAAGAAAGACCGCCCTTTTTTTTCTTTCAAGTTTAGTCTAACAGTTGCAGAGGGTTCTGAATCTGTCTGCCTATGATCTCCATAAGTTCACATTTCAGTTTGTATTATAGTTGGATTCACGAAGTTCTAACTGCCTGCTCTAGTTTTGGGCAGGTACATACCAGTGCCAAATCATAAATTTAGACTTGTTTTATTTTAAAAGAAAGTATTTAAAAATTTTTTAAATGTTTATTTATTATTTTTGAGAGACAGAGAGAGACAGAGCATGAGAGGGGAAAGGGCAGAGAGAGACAAAGGGAGACACAAAATCCGAAGCAGGCTCTGGGCTCTGAGCTGTCAGCACAGAGCCCGACATAGGGCTCAAATTCACAGACCGTGAGATCATGACCTGAGCCAAAGTTGGACAGAGTTACCAACAGAGTTACCTGAAAAGTGTTTTTTCTTTGCATGGTGGTTCCTACTCTTGTGCACATGCTCTGAGTTCTTTTTAGTGCTAGTGGTGGTTTTGTGGAACAGGAGTTATTATAGAGACCACCAGCAAATTTGACAGAGAGAAAAGGATTTCAGTTTAAGCACCACAGATTTGCTGACAGAGCAGAAGTCATTTACCCTGTCAGATATTAATCTGCCCATTCCTGATTCCACAGTCTCTTCATTTTCTCTGATGTTCAATCCCTCTGGGCAATAGAATACTCTGATTTTACTGATTAGCTTTCTCAGGACTCTATAAGCACACTACTTTCATTTTCTATGTACTTAATGTATTATTTCTAAAAAGTAAAGTTTTAATTATTTAATAGCAATTCAGTTACTTTCTAAGAAGATTCATAGCACTTTCTAGATTTCCATTTCCTACTGCTTTCTTTACTAGGTAACTTCCTGTGGGTTCTTTGAAATTCAAACTCATAGACCAATGGGAATGAGGATAGCCTGGGACCAGTTTGTTTTCTGTTTGTTCATGCTCTACTACAGTATAATTTGAGTTAACTAGATTAAGACTAGATAAATGCCTTATTTTTAATATTTTATAGGAGATATATTGGGTCTTTCTGTTAAAAAAATACGTCATGACATTTGTTAAAGGTGGTAAAGAAGACTTTATTCAAGATGTAGGGTCCACTGCAGTGGGGCCTTGTGATAGGGAATAGAGAAGAGGTTCAACTCTGAATAAACCAGCACAAGTAGAGATTTATAGCCAAGGAGCAAGGTGGGTGTCAGTGAATAGAAAATTACTAAGAGGAAACATCAAGGCTAGGGGAATTCTTGTTACATCTACTGAACAGAATTCTTGCTGAGGCTGAGTGGGGTAATTATTGAAAGTGTAGGATGAATAATTTGATGAGATATCCAACAGAGACCACTGATGGGGGAATCTTTGTTAAACTGACTCAGCAGGATTCTTGATGAAACTAGACTGAGCTGGCCAAGGACAGGTCTGGGAGTATAGAAGAGGCAATCAGGGGAGTCTGTCTCCGGTTTGGTGAAGAGATTCTTTATCATTTCACCCAATAGAGTATGTCTATACCTTTATAACATGAGGGGCCTTTTACTCTTGAACAGCCAACAGCTTTTATAATCAAGGAGCAAAATATACACTGAAGAATTACAAAGGGAGTGAAATTTGGTTCTAAAACTATAATCTTTACTATTAAGAAAAGTAAAGGGAAGATAAGATACTGAAAATTTGAACAACACATTAGTGCTTATATGTATATAAATAATATAACTTACCAGTAAAAATTTAAGACAATTGTGTCTACTTTCAAAATTGTTAATTCTTTTTAACAACTTTAGATGGCTAAAAGAACCTTGTTTTAAGTCAGTTGTACTTCTAAGACAACACTTAGTATGGTCCCCTAGGAGAACAAAGAAATACCTTGGATAGTAATTTTGTTTTTATATAATATCAAATATTTTGGCAGGCTCATTTCAAAGTCATTTAGCACAATTTAGTTCTTATTTTATTTAGAAAAAAAAATCAGTTACATATATTTCATTAGCTGTTTGTCTTCTATGGGAAGAAATTTTTAAAGATTAAAAATGAAATACTTCTTAAAGTAACAACTTTGGAGACATAGTGAGGCAGTGGTTTATTTCCTAGGGAAGCAAAGAGCCCTGTACATATTTAAAGATCTTGATAAATCTTGTGAGTTAAGTCAGCTGTGATTATCTAAGCTTCTTAACTGACATAGAATATATAGAATTTCTCACCTAGAGAGCTTCTAGTAGAATCTAATAGACCAAAAACAAAACAATACAATACAATCATTCGATTGAATTATAAAGAAAGAAGTGACTGGAAGTATCTTGCTTCTAGAAAATAGTAGAATATAAATTTTAACCAAGGATTTAAAAGTGTTGATGTATCTTGAAGACCTAAGACTACCGTATTGCTCTCATATCTAGTAGGCCCTCATCATATTTTATGTATTTGAACACAATTCAGATACATTTTTAAAAACTTTATGTCACAACCAATACATAGGAATTATAGTTATTTTAGCACTAATAATTTTCTCTTTTTCACTAGGAGCTATAGAATGAGAATTTTTTGGACTAGAATATTATATACTCTCTCAAAATCTAAAGCAAGCAGATTTTTGTATTATTTCTTTAAAAAGCCTCAGAAATTAGAAAAAAAGAAAAACCTCTGAGTTTTTTTAAGTTTGCTTCGCCATGCTATTTCCTCAAATGAGAATAAATTAGGTAATTGTTCCCACAGTATAGTGTATTTAAAAAAGACCAAGTTCCTTTAGTGGGGGAAAAAAAAAGAAAAGAAGGAAAATCCTCTGACCTTGGCCAGGTACATAATTATTTTGCAAATGAAGCAGTGGAGTGTGTAACTTTTTTAATGAGGCAAAATTTGCATTGAGTTGTAATCTGATTGCTGGTGTGCACCACTTGAACTTGACCCTAAGGTTAAACCAGTTTTAGTTAATTTATAAAAAACAACACATACCGGTAAGGTTAGCCTGGATATATGATTTACTAATACTATACTATATTTTTAAACTTTCACTTGAGTTTATTGCTTTCTTCTAAACTAATGAACTGGAAACATTTTTTGAAGGTGATATTTCCATCTTAATTCTCTTTCCAAATTCCAATTGGAAATATTGCAATATTAAATGCCAATATACTAGGCAGGTGGATGAAGTCGACTTTAGAATGTATAAGTCTGTTTTCCTTCACTCTTTGTATAATTAATCTCATGTTACATTGTATGAGTTGTTCTCAGGTTTTTCATATGAACATGAAACATCCATTTAAATGTACTTTGATCGTTTTAAAATTGATTGTTCTTCCATGATTGACTAGATAAATCAATACTTACAGGGGAGGCACATGAGTCAATCAATGTTGATGCAATGCCTAAACAAAAGCCCCTTTGCTAGATGTTATACCTGTGGGGTATGAGTTGAATGGTATGTGAAGAAAAGTATTACACATCCTAGTGCATTCTTTATTTTCTCTGAAGTTATTTCACAGTTGGAAACATTAAGAGAAGGGTGATAAAATATATAAAGCATTCCTTTAATAAAATGTTATAATTTTTAACTACTATTTTTCATTATGATGAGACCTTAAAGATGCTGCTCTATCAAATACAGATGACTGAAATATCCACCTTGAATTCATGTCATCTTGTACATAAATATAATCCTTCATGCCCCATGTAACTGTACCATGTGGGATGACTGGAGAATAATGCTTCTACAGTAGGGCTAGGTCTAAGGCAATAGACTCATTTCTAGACTGTGGAAGTTTCATATCTGCTAGAAAAGAGTATCTGAAGGGTGTGACAATGAAGGTAGTAAAAGAAAGCAGTGACTGCCAGAAGTCTAATGTGAAATACTTGAGAAGTTTCTATCAGACAATAGTACTGGGATGGAGAGTCCAGAAGTAGATCACAGTTTGCTATCAGTCTGAAGTGTGGCTAAAGATTTCCCTTATTTGAGATTCAAAATTAGGGTGACATAAAGTTTGCTCAGGACAGTTCCAGTTTGTGTCAACTATTCTGGCATAATTATTAATGGCACAACCTATTATTCTCAAAAATGTCTGGTTTGAAAGATAAACTGTAGTTTCTGGATAAGACTTATGAGTTAAAATCTTCCGTCCAAGAAAAATTCCAAAACTAGGAAGATTACTAAAATAGTGATCAAACAAAGGGAACAGTTGTGGATCACAAGCATGTTTGAAAACAGTGTCTTTGAAACAGTGCAAAAACTCATTTACAGAGCTAATGAACAATTTCAGACTTTAAGTAGCAAGAGTAGATTAATGTTGGAACTTTAGGATATCAGGATTGCTCCTAGGCAGCGTTTCACAAACTTTCTAGTTACACTAGGAATGCAAGAGGCTTTTGCTAAAATGCAGATTCTCAGCCCTCACTCCATACCTACGGAATGAGACTCTCCCAAGGTGAGCATGGAATTAGCATTTAAAAAAAATTTTTTTTAACGTTTATTTATTTTTGAGACAGAGAGAGACACAGCATGAACAGGGAAGGGGCAGAGAGAGAGGGAGACAAAGAATCGGAAGCAAGCTCCAGGCTCTGAGCCATCAGCCCAGAGCCCGACGCGGGGCTTGAACTCGCGGACCGCGAGATTGTGACCTGAGCTGAAGTCGGACGCTTAACCAACTGAGCCACCCAGGCACCCCAGCATTTTAAATAATCTTCTGATTCCTATTCACACTAAAGTATAAGAACTTGTAAAAGAGATGAGGGAGGGGCCAGCATTTTGAAAGAAATAAGTGCCATCTAAAATTTTGTGAAGGGCTGTTGGTTGAATATAAATTACAAACAAACACATAAAGTTAAAAATTGGCCAGCTGTCCTTATTAGTCTTGGTTAGATTTTAACTTCTGCATTATATTTTATAAATTGGGTCATAATGTCCTGAATATAATAGAAAGGTTATGGTATATTAAGAACAGGGTTTATTGGTTAGCCATATGTTACTGCATGAAAGTTTTCCTAAACAAATGATAAGGATGCCTTGAGGAAAATTGGCAACCTAAATGGAAGAAAAAAAAATCTACAATCTATTTGTAGCTCTTCTGAGAGCATTGAAACAGATATGACTCCTAACCTAGAAATCTTTATGCAAATTTATTGGGGGAAAAGAGAAAGAATATACTCAAAATATATGTTACGATATGCTGGATATCAGGCAATACATTTCATAGAAACTGAGGGAATCTGTGTCCAAGTCAACAGTGACACTTCATGTACTTCAACCTTGGTATTCAAAAGATGGTCCACAACCAGTAGTGCTGACTTCTAAGAAATGCAGAATCTTGTTTTTTTGTTTTTTTAATGTTTTTTTAATGTTTATTTATTTTTGAGAGAGAGAGAGAGAGCGCGCGAGCGAGCTGGGGAAGGGGCAGAGAGAGGGAGACACAGAATCCAAAGCAGGCTCTAGGCTCTGAGCTGTCAGCACGGAACCTGATGCAGGACTCAAACTCATGAGCTGTGAGATCATGACCTGAGCCGAAGTTGAAATTGGACTCTTAACCAACTGAGCCATCCAGGTGCCCCATGTTTTGCTTTTTAGATTTCAATCAAACAAACAAGGAAGGGGGCCTTGGGTAGCCAGGCAGTGAAGCATCCAATTCTTGATTTTGGCTCAAGTCCTAGAATTGAGTCCCACATCAAACTCTGCACACAGTGCGGAACCTGCTTGTGATTCTCCCTGTCTCGTCAACTCTCTACCCCTCTCCCCCTCATGCTCTCTTTCAAAATAAAAAAAAAAATTAACTGAAGAAACAAACAAAAACACACAAACAGACTTATAACTACAGACAACTAACTGGTGGTTGCCAGAGAGGAGGAAGGTGGGGGAATGCATGAAATAGGTAAAGGAGATTAAAAGGTAAAAAATTCCAGTTATAAAATAAATAAGCTATGGCATGAAAAATACAACATAGGAAATATAGTCATATTAAAATATTGAAATAACATGGGGACACATAGTAACTACACTTACCACAGTAAGTAGTATGTAATGTATAGAATTGTTGAATTATTGTGCTAGACACCTGAAACTTACATAGCATTGTATGTCAACTATATTTCAATAATAATAATTAAAAAAAAGAAATACAGAATTCAGGCTCCATCTCAGACCTCCTTGATCAGAACCTATATTTTAATAAAATCCTTAAGTCATTCATACATGCATTAAAGTTTGAGAAGCATTGCTGTACAAGCAGAAGTGTCTGACCTGACAAAAATTTGCTTGTATTTGGGAAGCTTAATCCCAGGGGAAAGTGGAGAGTTATAATGAATCTACTAAAATGTTACTATTCAAATGATAACATTTATTTCAATCCTGCTATGATTCTGAAGTACTTGCAAGAACATCTTTTATAAAAGCAAAAACATCTTACTGGCAGTTCAGGTAGTTCAGAGCAGTGTGGTACCCTCATAGTAGCCTGAAATTTTGTCTGTGATTTGGGGCTATCAAAGTAAAAATTTAGAAATGTACTTCTCTGTCATAAATGACATTTTAGTATAGAAAGCAAAATTGGATCATAGGCATCAAGTGTCTACAATCCAGTATTGGTTCAGGGTGCATTTTGTGTCTTTGAGATTCCAAAAGATCATTGGCAGAGTGTTGTTTCTGGGATAAAAATAAGTAACTCACATAAATGCAATAAGAAAAGGCAAAATAAAAAATTAAAGAGATAGATTTCCCTAAATTTGAAGAGAGATGAGGTATTTATAAAATTGTCTTTGGTCTGTGATAGTGACCTCATATGTTTTTTTTGTTTTTTGTTTTTAAGTTTTGTTTATTTATTTTGAGAGAGTGTGTGCACATGTGCATGGGAGAGGGGCAGAGGGAGAAGAAGAGAGAATCCCACATAGGCTCCACAAAAGCCTTAGCAACTGAGTCACTCAGGCACCCCAACGACCTCATATGTTAATGGAAAGAAGACAGAAATATTACATAAGTATTGTAAATTAGAAATCTAGTGGGGCACCTGGGTGGCTCAGTGGGTTAAGCGTCCAACTTCAGCTCAGGTCATGATGTCATTGTTCATGCGTCCGAGGCCCACGTCAAGCCTGGAGCCTGCTTTGGATTTGTGTCGCCTTCTCTCTTTGCCCCTCCCCTGCTCATGCTCTCTCTCTCTCCTTCTCTCTCTGTCTCAAAAATAAACATTAAAAAAAAAAATCTAGCAACTCCTCAGTTAAAGGGAAGCTGATAGGAAGGAGGTCACAGACAAGTCAAAAATCACAGTGAATACAAGCTAATCAAAATATTATAAAACATGGATTTAATATCAATCTATTTTTTCAAAATTAATGTTCATTATTTCAGAAGTTTAGATCAGCATCTCCCAAAGTTTACTTAGTGTCTCCTTATACTTTCTCCAACTCCCTCAAATGCTTGCTTATGGGGGCACCTCGGTGGCTCAGTCAGTTAAGCATCCAACTCTTGGTTTTGGCTCACGTCATGATCTCATGGTTCATGAATTTGAGCCCCGCATTGGGCTCCGTGCTGGTAACATAGAACCTATTTGAGATTCTCTCTGTCTCTCTGTCTCTCTCTCTTTCTCTCTGCCTGCCCCCCTGCTCGTGTGGGTGTGTGTGTGTCCCCATGTGAGCATGAACTTCTCTCAAAACAATAAATATTTTAAAAAAAGTTTTGAGGAGCAGTATGTTTGGAAACACTGCATATTTTCTTCCCTTTTCATTGAACAAATGATTATAGGATAACTTACAATCTATTGTATGTTAGGCATTATATATTAAAAGCTATGAGTAGACTTGAAGTAGGGAAACAAACCTGTTTGATTCTACTCAATATGGGGTTTCCAAAAAGTTAACTGTGGAACTTCTTTTTCATGAAACATCAACTAAAACTAGTTCCTAAACATGTGAGGCAAGGAGAACTATGTAACAAAATGGAAAGTCATGCTCCTGTGCCCTGACTATAGTCTTTGGTATTCTTTCCACCTTTGGATCACGTGGTTACCATTCTTTGTGTTTCAAATATCTAACTCACAGGTGCCGTGATTAATCCTAATCCACAAGGAGTCTGAAAGCCCTGATTACCTCCTGAGCAATTCTAAGTTTTTGCATATTTATACCATATTAATCCATTAAATACTATTCCTTATAACTATTATTGATAAAATCAAACCAAAGTTCATTGTATCATGGGTACAAAAAAAAAAAAAGCTTTTCTTCCTTTATTTTTACTTCACTCTTCTCGAAACACTTCACATGGATAGCAAAAAAAAGAATTTACCCTAAAATCTTTTTTAAATTGCAAACCATTGGTTTCCTTATTCCATATAATATTAGGAGTCATATCACACATTTTCTTTGCTCCAGTTATTTAAAACTTCACAGTTTTGAGTGGTAAGCATAATGCACTTTTTTTTGAAGTTTATGTAGGAATACAATGAACACATATGGTATCTAAAGTTTACTGAAAGATCCAAATAGGGGCATGTGGATAGCTTGGTTGGTGAAACTTCCTACTTTGGCTCAGGTCATGATCTCATGGTTCCTGGGTTTGAGTCCCACATCAGGCTTGTGCTGACAGTGCAGAGCCTACTTCTGCTTCATATCCTCTAACCTCTATCTGCCTCTCTGCCTGCCTCCTCCCCGCGTCCCCTGCCACTGCGTGTACGCACACACTCTCCAAAATAAAAATAAATAAATAAGGTTTAAAAAAAAATTAAATTCACTTGGAATGATATACCAATATACTATTATGGATTAGAAAATCACATGTTTTACTAATGTACTTATGCCTCCATTTTTTTTACCCTGCATACTACTTGCATAAGTACAATTAGTAATCTGTTCCAAAATACATCATTTATAAAAAAAAATCAGTTTTATATTGTGGAAAGTAATCTTTTATATTACACAACATGGGTTTTAAATTACTCCATGCCTTATTTCTAAGCCCTTCAGATACATAGTTTTATTTATATAATTTTAAGGCCCTTGGCAATTAGATATAACCTCCTACTCCATTGATAATAATTGATGCTTTAGAAGGGTTACAGAGCTTATACATATCTCTATAGACAATGTTTAGGTCATTTGAATGACCCAAATGACCTATTTGAATGGGTCATACTGAATAGCTCTCATTCAGGATTCAGAAATGTAATGATAAAATTGGTAAACAATAAGGTAAATTAAAAGGTAGTATTTTCTTTAAGATATTATTGCACAAGAACTTCTCCAAATATAAATCTTGATAAAGTGATCTATTCAGGAATTACTTGTTTGATTATGAAGTATGAGCATTGAAATGAATGAGTGTCCCCAGACATATTTATAGTGTCTCTTTGGAATTTATGTTTTCCCAACCAATAGAGAATGTTGTCATGAATTAAAATGAACACTTAAATTACTATATCTGAATCATGTCTGAATAATCTAAATTCATTGGTATCAGATTTGAAATAAATTAAATATGAATCTTGAGAGGTTTTTTGTTCTATTCATTCATGTAACATTTATTAAATGTCTATTATATGCCATGCACTGAGTAAAAGTGAGACATAGTTTGAATCAGTCATGGAAACACAAATACAACATAAGTGCTAAAATAAATGTTAAATATTAAGTGTCATTAGCCACTGCTAAATGACTAGTAAGTACATTTTAACTAACCATACCTTGGTGCTATAGGAGTAGAAATAATGAGATTGATTGATTGATTGATTGATTCATTGATTCATTCAACAAGTAATTATTGAGCACCTACTTTGTGCCAGGCGCTGAGAGTACATCAGGAAACAAAATTTTAAATATGTCTTCTGCCCTGGAGATTGCATTCTGAAGGTATGGAGAAAAATTCCTTATAAGTAACATTAGTATTGAAGGATAAGTAGTAATTCAGTAGATAGGGCAAAGTATGGGGGTAAAAGAGAAAGATTTAAGAGTGATAAATAAATGAAAATGAATTCTAATTTTACCATTAATTTATTGAGAGGATCTAAAGAAGCTAAATCATCCATGAATCTTTTCCTTTATGTACAATTCTGCAGATAGCAATATTTTAAGATTTTAAGATCTGTGTGTAGAAGAGGTTATAGTTTTGAGGATGCTAGTAAAGTGTTTGAAAAGCCCCTGTAGTAAGCCCCCAATCAAGTAGCTTATAATTTTAATAGACATGGCAGAGTCACTGTCTGAAGAGGAATATATCCTTTGGAGCAGTAACTCTAATAAATTTACATACTAGATGCCTCAGCTGAATAATTCAAGGGTGGTGGTTTCCTCTTATGAATAAGGACTGTGAACTCAAGCTATGTAGTTCCAAAATTCTGATTCACAAAAAAGCTACAGCAAAATGACTAGGGTTGAAAAATACAACCAAACCAAACCAAACTAAAGAAACATTATTGATTCTCCATCTTCCAAAAGTGGGATCCTAATTCATCAGATGTATGGGTGAGCCTAGGGAACAATTTTTTTTAAGCTACCAAGATTATGCTGTTACATGGACAGACTTTGGAACTGCTACTGAAGGATTCCTTAATGACCACCCAGATTCTGGTATTTTGGATGAAATAACAAATGAATAAGATCATTTGCTGGGACTCTAAATCTAGCAGTCAGAACCCATAGCTTAACCAGAGTTTTCCCAGGGTGTAGCCTGATAGGCACTTAATAATTATTTGTTGAATGACTGAGCAAACTTTGACTATACTTTATACTGATCTACTAAATATAATTGTGTGTGAAGGTATATATACGTGTGTAGTCTGCATTTTAACCATTTAACAGGAATCATTTCTGGGAATTGTTAGCATTTTTCATCCAAGGAAAAGTCATGATGTTGGGTTGACCAGTATCCTATTCTGTATCAGTTTCTTTCTAGACTCCTGTCCTCTTTAGTCGCAAAATATCTGAGAAGGAAAAATAAAATAAAATAAAATCATTACCCACCTTTCAATGCTTTACATAGCAACTCCACTGATTTTTGGCATGGAAAATTCAGATTTTTTTTTTTTGGACCCTACCACAAAGAAACCCAAATAGACATTCTTTTTATTGATTTTTTTAAACTTGAAATTATTCCTTTAAGTGTCAAGATCAGAAAGTCCACCGGTCTTTGTAACTGTGGAAGCCAATTGAGTTCCAGCCCAGAGAAAAAATGAACTCTTTTCATCTGTCTCTGTATGTATCATGGGAATAATGCCAGAATTCTTGGAAAGGGCCTACTAAGAATAATAAAATAATAATGAAGGCATTAATAGTATTAACTAATTATAGAGTTTGAAAAAAGGGGACAGATAAAATAAATCTAGAATAATCAATATTTGGTTTGAAAGAATGAAGAGAGGACGGTGGCATGGTTTTTGCCTTTAGGCTCAGAAAGGTGTATTTTCAGAACAATTTAAATAATCTTTTTTAAAGACACAAATTATGCTTAATTTTATTAATTTTTCTGGAAAATGCCATAGGTAGTTTAATCCTGATTTATATATGGGTGACCTGAGGCAGTAGGATATGTGATTGGGTAGGTTTTCTAGAGATATTCTCTGGCAGATATAAAATCATTTGTGCTTAAATATTGGATTAGTATCTGTCATCAAGTTTACGACTCTGTTATTACTCAAATGCTTACTTAGCACTAACTATAGGTTATATGTCATTAGGCAAAAATGGCAAAAATATATAAAACATAATTCCTGTCCTCTACAAGTTTATAATTAACAAAAGAAGAGTTGTATTTAAAAATCTGAATTTCTCTGTGAGCATAAAACTCTCATCAGTCATACACACTAATTTGAATTAATTTAATAAGATTATCTCTAATGAAAATACATAGTGAAGGAAGTTCTAGATTAGAATCTGTTATTTACTTTAAAAGATTGTAATGAGCACTGGGTGTTATATATAAGTGATAAATCACCGAGTTCTACTCCAGAAGCCAATACTATACCATATGTTAACTAACTTGAATTTAAATAAATAAGTAAATAAGTAAATAAGTAAGTAAATAAATAAATAAATAAATAAATAAATAAATAAATAAAAGATAATATCCTCTCCATCTCTCTGGGCTCCAGTATTGTAATCTAAAAAATAAAGGAGTAGAAATAGGTTTCCAATAAATGGCTTAGTTACTTTAAAAGTTTCTATTACAGCATGTTCATGTTTGTGTGTGTCCTGTCTCCGTCTGCAAGATTCCCTTAACTGGAGAATGCCAGCGTTGGAAAATTACAGGTTCAGTTCATATTCTAACTAGTTGTATGACTGTGAGTGAGTCAATGAAAGTGTTGAACCAAGTGATGCATAAGGTCATTTCCAGCTTTAAAGAGACAGAAAGGCTAGATCATTAGCAAAAATATATAAGCATATACATATAGGATCCTGCAAAAGTAGGAGCTGAGTCTTACCCTTTCTCTGCTACGTGGAGAAGACCACACACACACACACACACACACACACACACACACACCCCTCGGATCTATACCATGATCTTAAACATGGTAATGTCTTAATAAACACTGATGAATAAAACCGGTGTGTTTATATCACAAGGAAGTCTGCAGCCCACTTTGGGAGAGGATTAAAGTCAAAGATCACATTGGCATAGGGGGGTTCTGGAATTGGGTCTGAGGATGTCTTTAGTAATGTAAAACGGCATTTCTTTAGAGACCCCCAAATATACCAGTCACTATTATCTCAGACATTCTGTCTCCCAGAGATGACGCAAGAATGTTTTAAAGAGTTTTTGTGACATAGTATGTGGAAGAACTTTTTTTTTAAAGCTAAGGAGGCTCATCATTGAATCGCTATAAGCAATTCACCAAATATTTGGCCAGGAGAAAAAAAAAAAAAAACTTTTATTTAAATTACCATATACAGTAAGCATATTTTTGATGTTTATTATAAAACTTATTGTGTATGCTTGAAGATAAAGGACTTTAAAATCTTCCTTTAACTTTTAGGGTGCCTGGATAGCTCAGCTGGTTGAGTGTACAATTCTTGGGTTTTGCCTGGGTCATGATCTCGTGGTTCCTGGGTTCCAGGAACCCAGGGCTCTGCACTGACCATGCAGAGTCTTGGGATCCTTTCTCTCTCCCTCTCTCCCCCATCCCTATTCACGAGCACACATGCTCTCTCAAAATAAACAAACTTAAAAAAATAAAAATAAATCCTCCTTTTACTTTTAAATGCTTCATTTTTCAGAATGACTTGTTAGAGGAAAATAAACGATCATAATACAAATGCAGAATGATTAATATGATATAACAGTAAGAATCATGGACCTGGAATGTTTCATGGACATATTTCTTCACCATTAATTGTCTTAAAATGCATACAAACCACTACTGAGGGTATGAAAAGCATCCTAATTTGGGGTCTACAGCCCCTGAATTGTATTATCATGGATAAAAAACCAGCAATATATTATCCTGGCTCCAGTTCTTCTGTTCTATCAAAGGCTCTATCAGAGAGTCTTATTTGTTATCTTGCTTGAGATGTACAGGTTGAACACTTCATCTGGAATGTCTTATTTGTTGCCAAATAATTAGGCTGATAAGATCATTGAAAAACAACTTGATTTGGAAAATAATAGGGAAAATGTTTATTTGTGTTTGTCTATCCCCCAAAGAATGTGTGTTTTTACTTAGTGACGATACTCCATTTTATACCTTTATTTCTGTGTGGCATTTTAAATCAGGTTTGGTAACATGGCTTTTGCTTACAGTCTCTCCTAAACTGTTAGTCATAAAACTTTAATACACAGGAATGATAAATTATAAAAACACATTTACTGCTAACTCTCTGATAAACTTAGCAACAAAGAAGCAGCTGGTACTTTATTGCTTACAACTTCCTACATATTTCCCCAAAGTTCCAGCTAAACAAGAATACATTTACGTTTTATTTTTTTCTAATTAAGTACGAAAGAAAAACAGAGTCAGAGATTGATGAGTTTCAGATTTAAAGCATTTCTGTTGTAATTGTCAGGCAATCAATTAACCAATTTCTGAAGGCTTTAATATCTCTTTTACTGTTATGTTTCTCATTTCCTTCAGTTTCATCCTTTGAAATGGAAAGCCTTTTTTACTTCTTTTCCACTTTTCAGAGAGAGAATTCATTCACTGTAGACATGAGCCAGACAAATAGATCAGTGATACAATTTAAATATAGTCTGCATGAGAATGTTTTCCAGATTTAAAATCTACAAATCATTTTTATGGACTATCTTTAGATTCATATACTCTACCAAGAGTCACTACAGTTTAAGGGCTCAAAGGGATTAGACAGGAGAAAGTATAGTAAGAATGAGTAACGTGGATCCTTCCCAAAAAATGGATTTTCTAATATGAAATCAATTTGTACTAATTATTCATTATTTACTTTCAGTAATTTAGGAAGTACATCATGCTAAGGACTGCAAATGTTATTACTTATTCTAAAGTTTGGGGCGCAAGATGGGTTTTTGAGGTGCTAGTAAGATTTTGCTTCTTGGCTTGAGTAGTGTTTACATGGGTGTGGGCACTTTTTGTTTATTCATTAAGCTATACAATTGTGACTTGTGTACTTTTCTGTGTGAATGTTATACCACAACTTTGGTGGGGGGAGGGTAGATTCCTGGGCTGTGGCAATGTTAGGCACTGGGCACCTCGTCAGATTGTCCAAGATCAATTTTTAATGTTTAATAAAACTGAATGCAGTGTTACCCACCCCTTTACACACAAAATAATCAATACTTTTAAAAATCCAATATGAACATTCTCTACGGTTATGCTTTTATGAAGAATTCTAATCTTCTCACCAAGAAAGTACAGTTAGTACTAAAATCCTAGTTATAGAATTTGGATAAATATAAACAAAATCCATCTCTTCTTTAACATTTATGTCTTTTAAAATTAGTTGTAGTCTAGTGTTCACTAATTTACCAAAAACGTGTAGAATTCCTATTATGTGGCAGATACTATTCTGTGAATGCAGTCATATAATGAATCAAAGAAAGAAGGAAAGAAAAACAACAAACCTCTTCCCTTAAGCTGTTCAAAGTTTTGTTACAAAACTGATGTTACATACAATGATAGAAAATAATCATTAAAAAAATAGGGGTGGCTGGGTGGCTCAGTAGGTTAAGTGACTGACTCTTGACTTCAGCTCTGGTCATGAGCTTGCGGTTTGTGGGTTTGAGCCCCAAGTCGGGCTCTGCACTGACAGTACATAGCCTCCTTGGGATTCTCTGTCTCCATCTCTCTCTGCCCCTCCCCCACTAATTCTCTATTTGTCTCTCAAAAATAAACATTAAAAAAAATAACACAACAATACAGTTCAATAATAAAGCTCTGTATAGACTAGATGTTTTGAGCTCAGAGCCCTGACAGATCAGTCCTGCTTGGTTCAGTCTGTGATATAATCACCAAAAAAATTATATCTGAATTGAGATTTCAAGGATGTGTAAAGACCATGTATATTTGATATAATAGGAAGTTCAGAGTCATGCTGATTATTTTCCCACAGTTTTGACATTGTTACCTGCCATTCACAATGTTGGCTTCAAAACTTAGGTTTGTTATCCTTGTGATCATAAGTGGGCTGCCAAAACCAAATGTGACAGTATGCTACCTTTTTCAGGTCCAGTGAGAGAGGGAAAAAAAAAGTACAATTCATTAGTTCACTGAGGAGTCTCATATACTTAGGAGTTTCATATGGGTTAACGAATACTTGAACATTTTGTGATTTTGTGATGAAGATAGAAGAAGTAAGGTGTGAGGCATGTGGGTGGATGGATTCTGACCAGGCAACCAACAACTTCTATCACAATGGAGTTTTTAAAAATGACAGTTATTAAATAGGCTTCAGAGAGGCCATGGTTTCCTGATATTTTATTAACATTTTTGTCTGTGTATATATTTATCTTTCTGGAGACAGGGACCAAATCTTTTAACATATTTTCAATGTGATACATGACTAACAAATTGGGAATCAATGCTCTAAAAAATGGGACTTAAAATAATCATAATAATGTTTTTTCTACCTCACAAGGCAACATTTTTGCCTTATGAATACTACCTTATTTTGTGCTAATGATGTTTTTGGTAACTTGGCAATACCTACATTATTCTCATCATCGTCAATGTCATCACCATCATTATCATGCTATATTATTACACTTTCAGAGACCCAGTAAGTTCCCCAAGGCCACACAGCTGATGACTGCTGAGTTTATTGGGAATTATCACTCACTATTGAAAGTTTTTTCTTTATGGCTTGCCTCACTGGAGAATAGGAAAGGAACAATACACAACAATCTCAACCCCTTTCCCATATTTAATTCAGATGTTTTTTGAAAGATATAGCAAAGTTCTTAAGATAGCCTTTGCTTTAAATCTTAGATAAAAATCAAAATTAGACAATTTTCATCAAAAACAGCTGGGCTCAGGATGATGGCTAATTTGGGGAAAATAAAGTTCTGATTAAGAATTATTAAATAAGTAAAAACATAGTACATGGATCTATATATAATCATTTAGTAAAAAAAAAAGCCTTTCAGTTGTGGAATGATTAAAATGTAATGATTAAAGTACTTAAGCAGTTTTCTAATATGGAACGATGTGGAAAGCAATTCTTGAATATGAGTTCATTGGGTAAGTATTTCCAGACTATGCAGGATTATTCTATCTCAAGTAGAAAAATTAGAATTGTTTATTTTAAATGTGAGTTAACAATCCAATTTTTATTCAATCAAGCAATCAGCTCCCTATTTTTTTAAGTCCTGATTTCAAGATTAATATTATTTCTTTTTTTCAGCTACACACAATAGCGTTTAGAGATATTAGCAAGCAGCTAGTTCTGTTTACCATATGTATATAAAGTGATATGCTATTCTGGTGCTACATGTCCAAGTGTTTGTACTGAATGCTTCCATAATGTCAATAATGATCCACTATTCAAAATTAGATGTAGCCCCAATTTCTCAAATGCTTGAGTGATCATTTTCTTTAGTAATTGAGTTCCTCATAGAATTCCACTGCTCTGATTACTCGCTCAGTAATCTAAGCATATTAATTTGAAAAGCTGCATAAGCGTGTGGCCAGGATAATGGCAGTGAAGTAATTGCAAGGAAATCTTTTACAACAGACTTATTTTCATCTAATAAATTCTTCCCTGATGGTTAACCAGCATGCAGTGAATGTGATATGAGTTCTATAATGTATGTGTGTTTAAATATCTGTTGAGATATGGAAGACTAGACATTCTAGAAGACAATCACTTAAAAATATGTTTTTAAAATATTGTGTGTGTGTTTCTTTTCAGCTTTTTAGGAGGTCTGGATTTTAAGAGGAAGGTCAGTAATTTTTTGAGTGTCCATCAAATGACCCAAATTATGCTAGATCTTTCCTCTGTTGCCACAGGTAATTCTCACACTAACATTGTGTAAAATATTTTATGATCTCTGTTATACAAAAATGAAAAAAGCACCCAGATTGGTGAGGTTATTTGCCCAAAGTTAGAAGTCTAGACCTCAGGTCAGTTCTGTCTGATTTTAAACCAGTCCACTCTTTGGTTTCTGCTTCCTTACAAAAAATTAACTATAATTTTAGGGTTATATCCTAGCATTTTAAAAATTAACTAATTAGTTAATTTATTTATAAAAAATATTGATGTATAACTGACATACAATACCCTATTAGTTTCAGGTGTAAATCATAGTGATTTGATATTTATATACATTACAAGATGATCCCCATAAGTCTAGTGACCATCTGTCACCAATGTTGTTACAACATAATTGACTGTATTCCCTATGTTATACATTAAATCCGTATGACTTATTTTTTTATGACTGGGAGTTTGTATTTCTTACTCCCCTTCACCTACTTCATCTGCTCCCCCAAGCCCCTACCCCTTCTGGTAACTAATAGTTTGTTTCCTGTATATATGAGTCTGTATCTGTTTTGTTTGTTTTGTTTGTTTTGTTTTTTAGATTCTACATAAATGAAATCATACGGTCTTTGTCTTTCTCTGACTTATTTCACTTTGCATAATACCCTCTAGGTCCATCCATGTTGTCACAAATGTCAAGGTTTTCTCCTTTTTAATGGTTGAGTAATATTCGTGTGTGTGTGTGTGTGTGTGTGTGTGTGTGTGTGTGCGCGTGTGTGTGTGTGTGTACATACCCTACTTCATCTAGTGATGGGCACTAATGTTGCTTCCATGTCTTGACTATTGTAAATAATGCTTCAATGAGCACAGGGGTGCATGTATCTCTTTGAATTGGTGTTTTTGTTTTCTTCATACAGATATCCGGAAGTAGAATTGCTGGGTTATATGGTATTCCATTTCTAACATTTTGAGGAACATACATACTGTTTTCCATGGTGTCTGCACTAATTCCAGCATTTTACATACATGTATAAGAGCTCAAGTTTCAAAGTTTAAAATTAGATAATGACTCTTAGCAGGAGAGAAGGATTACAAATATTGTATCTATTCTGCGTAATCTTTGAACAGGTATTATACCCCCAAATCACATTATTCTCTGTTAGGTGGTTCTTCTTAAACTGTCCATCACAAGAAGGCAGAACTCTATATTTGTATGTATTCTTTTAACAAATATATAGTCAACTGACTATTAGCTCTTTGGAGTCATGCTGAAGAATGAATTTCTTGGTTGGTATTCCGTGAATGATACCAGCAAGACATTTAGTTCACTGTGAATAATTGCAGGAGTGTTTCTAATGCCTTATTGTGCTTGAAAATTCCTGAAGTTTAAGCCCAGCTCTTAGCAGGAACACAGGTTTGTTGTTGTTTTTATTTTAAATTATGTGCTATAAGCGGTTTACTACCTTAAATTTCATTAGGTTTTGAGTAAGTGAAGCTCTTGTCAACTTCTGTAGAAACAGATTTATTTGGTAGGTGTTTGCTTTATTTTATTTCCTTAGTGAATATGTAGTCCTTCAATTAATCTGGCAATTAACTTAGTTGGTCTTTAACTACCTTAAGCATAAGTAAGCTTTAACTACCTTAAGCATAAGTAAGACTTTAATATGTCAAATTATACAAGAGTAAAACATAAAAGTTAAAACACTGTGATAAAATAGCACATGTATAGTATTAATAACATTAATACATGTTTATAGTAGCCTACAGACTAGGAAATGTAAATTACGACATCAGTCTATAGTATTTTTCTAGTGATCTAATGATCTCATAGTAAAATTCTATGATGAAGTTTTTTTTTTAGTTTCTGACCTATTGCTTCTTTTCATATCTAGGTTTTAAAAAAAATAAACATATAAATAAAACATAAACAAAATGATTTGCTCAGGTTTTATTTTGTTGAGTTCTGTTACAGAGGGAGATTTTGAATCAAATAATAATAATAATAATAATAATAATAATAATAATAATATAGTGGCACTGCCCTTTACAATTTTCAAGTCACATTACAATAATCATTTAATTTGATTCTCACAACAGCATGGTGATGTTGTGTAGGGAAGGTAAACATCATCCACCTGTGGTTAAAAAGGAAACTGGCCCCAGAGCTGGCAAAGGTGGGGAGAAATAGGGGAAAGCCTAAGAATGGTGACTTCTTTCCTTGTCATTACCCCAATTTTCTATGTCCCAATGTTCCTCTCTTTGATAGCACCCTCAAGCCTTTTTGCTTATCCTTACTCCTACTCGCAATGACTCCCACCCTTTCCTCTCTTCATGCTCTTGGGACTAAGGATATAATAGCCTGCATCTTGTTTTCTCTGATATGTAGATTCATTTTCCTTTAGTCCTTTCAGTGCAAAAATCCTACAGTTGAAAATTGCCTCTAGAGCTTTAAGAATGGAAGTGCTGAGAGACTGGACAATCAGAGTACATATTCTCTAAATGCCTTATTTCTTATTTGTTCACTATTAGTAAGAGGGGGAAAAAGAGATCTGAATTTGAATCTGCATTTCGTGCCCCTGAGACAGTAGGTGAGGAATTTGGTAGGCTAATTCCTGGCATCCTCAGGAAAAAAAAAAAAAAAGGAGAAGAAGGGGAAAAGAAAAAAGAAAAGTGTGAAAAGTGTGACTGGGAAATCTCCAAGCAGACTTACCCAATCAAGAGATACCACCCTTTCTTTATCCCATGTACCTGAATCCTCATACTTAACTCTCCCTTCTCACCTCAGTGTGTTAACTCCACTTCCACTTGCTTAGACCAGGTGACCTGCATTCTTAGGATGCAGAAACACCTGCTTTGGGGCCATATTGGAGGAAAATTCCAGTGCACCTGTCTGAAAGGGAAAGTGAGGATGATGGAATTTCTAAACATATCTTGAAAAGATGAGAGTGCATTGTGTTTCTGTCCCCTAGCTTTGCAACTCAAAATTAATTTATCCTGGTAATGTAGTTGTTTCGCACTCTTACAGACAAGTATATGTTGAAAGTTGTGGCTTAGAAAAAGGGTCGGCATTGTTTACATAAAGAGATAAATTCGAACTTACTGTTTATTGACTTGAGAATCAATCTTTGGGAGAAAAAAAACAGAAGACATATTACTTGATCAATAACATAGATATTTAAGCTTTAGTCTTCATCATAAACTGGAAAGTGTTGGATAAGATGTACTTATATGCTTCACATTTAAATGTCACAGCTTCTTGTGACAATATGCCACTTTATACAGAGTTGTTCTATCATTGTCCTTGCTATATTCAGTTATAACTAGAGTCAAGTTTTTACATGGATTTGAATGCTTGGGCTTGCTACAAAAATTTCATTAAGAAAGGTTGCATTTAAAACTTGCTTGGAAATTTTGAGAAAGCTGGGCAACTACTTTTTTTTAAACAAATAAATGTAAACCCAGAACAAAAAGAAAAGAACCCACAAATATAACAATGACAGTTATAACAAAAACAAGACCGAAACAAAGGAAACCTAGGTAAAGTGAATTAAAGGGCTTGAGCATGTTTAAAATAGAGATAACTGAAGTGAGGAGGGCTCTTTGCTATTATAAATCATGTGAAGGCTCTGATGTATGAAAAATGAAATAGACCTGTTTTGTTTGCAAAATGAAAGCAAAAGCAACAGGTAGAAATAATTACAGGTTGATACATTTTTGACCCTGAAAAGAAGAAAAAGGTTTTGGTCCTTAGCTTGGTCCCACAAAATAAACTACCTGTAGTGATGGTAAGTTCAATACATGGACTATTGGAGGTAACAGAACACAGTGATGATATAGGTAGGATCATTAAAGTTGGAGCATAAGTCTGAAATATGTGTGATTCCATGACTCTGATGCAAAGAGATCATGGAAGAATTATAGACATTAGTTTGCTTGGCATACTTCGCCATGACATGTGGCAATATGCCATCAACTAGCAAAGCTGTGAGAATCTTTTCTTCAACATCCTTCTTCTCCATTCTATACTATTATGGGTAGAAGACCAGTAGTTTTAGCTTCTGGAGAGAAATATCCTGGCAAGGTTTACATGATAAAAAAATAGGTATTTTAAGCAGAACCTTAGAAAACATGTTTCTATCAGCAGATTTACCTATTATAATATAATAACAATCTACTTGGCTCTAAAGCAACTCTTCAACTCTAGTCAAATAAATCAGCTTCTGTTTTCCCACAAACCAAAAAACAACTATTGTCTTGTTCCCACCTGTCAAAATGTCTTAGGCGAAATCAAATTTACAAGGAGGATATCTTGTTACATCTTCTTTTTTAGCTCATTCTGATTTGTCTTTTTTTTTCTTTTTCTTTCTTTAGAGACTAACCCAATTTATTTCTCACAGCACTTCTTTTGAGAAAAGAAATAACTAATTTACAATAATCCCTTGGAGGAGGAAAGAAATCAAATGCATAAAAAATAGACTAGGAAGAAGTTCTTTCCTCATTATGCTATTTTGTGTTCGTAATTTTGCAAAACAAGCAAATGAAAGAAAGGTCTGATTACAATATTAATTATATCAGAGAAATTTAAATGCCCTAAGTTTAGGAATACAACCTAAACTGAACATGTATGGCTAGTAAACTATGTATTGAACCCTTAAGCATAAAGACTTTTTTTTCATGCAGATCTGCATTTGAGTGCTGCCTGTTTTTCCTAGCTGTGTGATTCTGGGCAGTTTATGTAATCCTTCTGAGCTTTAGTTACTGAATTTATAAGCTAAGAATCATAAAAAAATACCTACTTTATAAGATTTTATGATCATGAAAATCAAACACTTAACTTAGGGCCACCTGGATCAAGTGTAATGTATTCAGTGAAAGTTTGTGATTATTTTAATTAACCTGAGGGAAGATTACACTTATAGCTTTACTAATATCTCCTTTGGATAGCTACTTATATGTAGATTTTGAAAGGTAGGTGGTGAGCATCATTTAAAGTGATACTGTGGTTTATATTTGCTAAAGCTCTTTTTTCATGAGTTATTTTATTTGAGGATTTTTTTCCTTGAAGAGATATATGGGGGTAGATTAAAGAGGAAAAATTGAAAATCATGCTTGAAAAACATGGCTGCCTTTTAAATATTTTTGATTCCTGTTCACTGGAAATTTTAAAGGACAACTCTGGGCAGAGTAGGGAAGTGGTTACAGTCATCAATAAATGATAGATACTGTCAAATGTAGAGTAAATATGTAGATCTTTGTGTGAATGGAAGACTAAAGGTTTCTGAGGAGGAATACACATTTAAAAGTGTATGCTTGTTTTAAGGTTGTGATTCAGTCATTATTTCATTTCAAAATTTGAAAAAAATGCATTAAATAGGGTTGATAGCAATCTGAGGAAATAGAAATCTACGTATCATAGGGAAGCAAAAATGTAAAGTGGATTTACTAGAAGTACATAGGACATGAAAAACATTTGTTTCATGGCAGAGAGTATTAGAGTAGGAACAAGATATAAGTTCTAGTCCTAACCTTATGACATATCTGTGTGCTTTGAGGCATGAATTTATCCTTTTAGATCTTAATTCCCTCATCTGTAAAACATGAGACTGGACTAGATACTCTCTTAAAGTTCTTTTCATTTTAGAAACACCTGCAGTTCTAAGAATTGTGTGAAACTATATCATTCAGACTAAAAACATATTTTGTCCATATACTCTGATACAAAAATGAATTAAAATTACCTGAGTTAATTGTTAAAAATGTTGATTTGGGAGAACCAATCTCAATTGCAAAGCATCAGAATATTAGCCATGGGATCTAGAATCTGTGTTTTTAACAAGCTATCCAAGCAATTTATAGTTCAGGTAGTGGTTAAAATAACTATTACTTTGTTATTAAAGATAAAATACAATTTTTGATTAATATCTTTACGTAAAAGTTTTTAATTTATCACAAAGCATTTTACTCTGCTATTTGAATGAGGATTCTGAAAAGAAAATAATGGGATCAAGGAATTTCCAATAGTTTTTTAACATATCTTTGACTATGTAGAGTTGTTCACTGAGGAAAAATCTTAATGGAAACAATGGGAGTAAATGACTGAAACACTTTGTTATTTTTATACATTAAAATGCTTATAAAATGTGAATTGGAACAGAAAAAAAAACTTTCTCAGTCACTTAATAATTACTTTTAAAAAATGGAAAATGCATTAGCTCTAGAATTTTGCAAATATTGAATAAGAACATATTACACATGGTTAAGAGAACAAAATCACTCTAGATTTTAATCTAGTTATCTTTCAAATAAGTCCCTCAAACTTGGAGCTGGGTGAAACAGACTAATGATAAGTAGCATTTATTTATACATCTATAATAATCAAGTATTAAAAAAAACAGCTTTATTGAGATTCACTGAAAATGTACACTTCAATGCATCCACTTAAAGTACACATTTCAATGTTTTTTTAGTATATACACATGCTTGTGCAGCCATTGCAAGCAAGTGGTTTTTAACCTCTTAAAAGTCTTTCCATTTTTAGGAAGATGCTTGCTCAGCTACTAGTCTCTCAGCTGACACCATACATTCCAAACAAGCAATTTCACTCAGCATTTTATTGACAAACCACTTTTATCAGAACGCCAGGGGCTATCTGGGTACAATTCCGTGAAAGAGTGATTTTGAGCTTACACTGGATCATTCGGGATTCCAAAGTAAATTCACCTGAAAGCTTATTTAGTGTGAATGAGAGTTGCCATGCAGCTTGACGAATGTGAAGCTGAAGAAGATTGATGATAGAAAAGAGGTGGGGGGGGGCGCTTCAGATGGACCTGCTGCAAGGGCATAGCCATCAAATTTGATTAAAGACTGCTTTGGGGGTTAGATGCTCTTTGATGCTAGATTATTAAGCAATTCCCACCTCCCCAAAGGACATATACATTTCTGTAGTCTCTTTTGGGCATCCATGTAGAGTGTGTGTGTGTGTGTGTGTGTGTGTGTGTGTGTGTGTGTGTGAAAGAGAGAGAGAGAGAGAGACTGAGGGAGAGAGAGATTGAGAAAGAGAGACAGTGCATCATTCTACTTTAGGTAACAGAAAAAATCATCAAAAAAGTTCCTCTTGTTTATGAAGATACTATTAAGAGGAAAAGAATAAAACGTACACAGCAAATATGAGGGTTTATGATAGTTTCTTCAAAAATAATTGCTATTTAAAGCCATGGGTTTGTTATTTATTTATGCTTCTAGTCACTGGCTCACATACTTTCTTGGAACATTTTTCTTTCTTTCTTTCTTTCTTTCTTTCTTTCTTTCTTTCTTTGTTTCTTTCTTTCCTTTTTTTAAAAATTTGTACTGGTAGCAGTTAATATTTGGCTTCTTACTTCTTTGTCTAATTAATATTTGGAAATGTATTTATTAAAAGATTAATATGAATATCATGATGTAACTGCTCTGATAATTCTGAGTGACTGTAAGTTTATATTTAGCTCCATATTGTACATTTGTCCTCTTGTGAATTCAGTTATTGCTTTTAGAAAATAATTGGCTCTTTGTAGTGTCAGGAAGTTTGTTTTATTGTATAATACATTTCTCTCCTTTGACATCAAAATTCAAAAAAAGAAAAGCCATATATCAGCAAAATGCCTAAAATCTGACCATTGTATTTTGTACTAAGAAAAGCGAAGTATTCCTTTGTGTATGAGCTGCAAAGTGGTACAGATCATTTGGAAAATCAAAACAACTGTGTTTTCTACCCAGACATGGGAGGATGTTTGCATAACTCTGGAAAAGTTACAGAAACCATGACTCTAATATCAGATTCCTTAGAGTTCTTATGTGATATTATTTATTTTATAGCCTAGAATCTGTATCAAGTCAAAACTATGTGTTACTATATAAATATTTTAAAAATAATTTTAAGAAATTTAATGGAAATAAGATAATTGTATGATGTGTGTGTGTGTCTGTGGCTATTTGTGTGTGTGCACATGTGTGTATTTTATCTAGATTTTTTTTTAAGAGTCATCTGTTGGATTCTCATTCTTGAATCACTAGTCGACTAAGACCGATCTAATTAAGAGAAACTGAATCTCTAACCCAGATATTCAAAGTGATGTATGATGTAAACAATTTTAGGATTGTTTGTTCTAGTTCTGTGAAAAATGCTATTGGAATTGTTAATTCTTGGGCTATTTTATACCAAGATGAATGTTCAAATAGAGAAAATCAGAGAGGCGTACTATATATGTGTGTGTGTGTGTATATATATATATATATATATATATATATGTACACGTGTGTGTGTGTGTATATATATATATACACGTGTGTGTGTGTATATATATATATACATATATATATATACACACACACACACACTATATATATATATATACTATATATACATAGGCGTACTATATATATTATATACTATATATATACTATATATACTATACACTATATATGTATATACTATATATACTATATATATACTATATATATATATATATACTGTATATATATACTATATATATACATATGTATATATATAGTATATATATAGTATATATATAGTCTTATGTGTAACAGAAGTAAAGTAGGATCAAATGTTAAAAGGAGAACTAAGGAGAACTAAGGGCTTCCTGAGTGGCTCAGTCATTTAAGCGTCTGACTTCAGCTCAGGTCATGATCTTGTAGTCCATGATTTCAAGACCGGTGGCAGGCTCTGTGCTGACAGCTCAGAGCTTGGAGCCTGCTTCGGATTCTGTGTCTCCTCTCTGTCCCTGCACCTCTCACTCCTGTCTGTCTGTCTCTCTCAAAAATAAACACTAAAAAAATAAAAGGAGAACTAAAAGGTTTGTAATTAATAAGCATATTTGGCAATATTTCCCTACAGTTCTCCAAACTTATCTTGGTGCGTGGTGTATAATATGTAATATATGAATGCCCAAAAGCTTCTGTTTCTTCATGACTTAAATGATCTCAAAGTATATAAAGGTACCTAAAGCTATAACCAGCCTCTTTTCCAGAGGAAAAATAAATTAGCTTAAGTTCTCCCACAGATTTAGGATTGTTAATTAATTCAGCCTTATTCCATTATACAATTAGAGTTTAAACTCATGGTCTCTACATCTGCTAACAATGAAAAGTAATGAACAAAATAATGTTGATGATGATTTAAAATGACTTGCCCATAGTAAAATAGTAAATAGAAGGAAAGGCTCTTTCTGGGTATGAGACCTAGATGGAGATCAAATTTAAGCAGTTGGCTCAAATATATTTTCAATCTTAATTTACATTTTCTTTTAATTTCCTTAATGACTTAAGTACTAAGTGAATTTATATGCTAATTAATTGTTTATAAGTATCTTTCAGAAGTTTAAGTTTTTAATTTTAATTCCAGTATAGTTAATATACAGTGTTATATTAGTTTCAGGTATACAATATTGTGATTCAGCAATTCTATATATTACTCAGTGCTCATCATTATAAATGCACTCTTAATCCCCTTCACATATTTCACCAATCTCACTACCCACTTTCCCTCTGGCAACCATCAGTTTGTTCTCTATAGTTAAGAGTCTATTTCAAAAGAAAGAAAGAAAGAAAGAAGAGAGACAGAGAGAAAAGGAAGGAAGGAAAGAAAGGAAAGAAGGAGGGAGGAAGGAAGGAAGGAAAAAAGGGTCTGCTTCTTGATTTCTCTCTTTTTTCCTTATTCATTTTGTTTCTTAAATTCCACATATGAGTGAAATCCTATGGTATTTGTCTTTCTCTGACTAACTCATTTCACTTAGCATTATACTCTTTAGCTCCATCCATTTTGTTAAAAATGGCAAGATTTCATTCTTTTGTATGGCTGAAAAATACTCCATTTTATGCATATGTCACATTTTCTACATGTCACATTTTCTTTATCCATTCATCTATAGATGGACACTTAGACTGCATCCATAATTTAGCTATTGTAAATAGTGCAGCAGTAAACATCAGGGTGCATGTATCCCTTTGAATTAGTGTTTTTGTATTTTGGGGGGTAAATACCCAGCAATGGAATAACTAGATCATAGGGTAGTTATATTTTTAATTTTTAAGGAACCTGCATACTGTCTTCCACTGTGGCTATACCAGTTCGCATTCCCACCAACAGTGTGTGAGGCTTTCTTTTTCCCCACATCCGTGTTTACACTTGATATTTCTTGTGGTTTTTTTTTCTTATTTTAGCCAATCTAACAGGTGTGAGATGATATCTTATTGTAGTCTTGATTTGCATTTCCCTGATGATGAGTGATTCGAAGCATTTTTTCATGTGTCTGTTGGCCATCTGTGTATTTTCTTTAGAGAAATGTCAATGTCTTCACCGGTTTTTTAATTGGATTATTTGGTTTGGGTGTTGAGTTTTATTAGCTCTTTGTATATTTTGGATACTAATCCTTTATCAGATACATCATTTGCAAATATCTTCTCCCGTTCAGCAGGTTGCATTTTAGATTTGTTGGTTGTTTCCTTCACTGTGCAGAAACCTTTTATTTTGATGTAGTCCCAACACTGCATTTTTGCTTTTATTCCCCTTGCCTCAGGAGACATATTTAGAAAAAAAAAAATGTTGCTATGGTTAATGTCAAAGAAATTACTGCCTGTGCTCTCTTTTAGGATTTTTATGGTTTCAGGTGTCATATTTAGATCTTTAATCCATTTTGAGTTTATTTTTGTGTATGGTGCAAGAAAGTGATCCAGTTTCATTCTTTTACTTGTAGCCCTCCAGTTTTCCCAGCACAATGTGTCAAAGACACTGTCTTTTTTCCCATTGCATATTCTTTCCTCCTTTGTTGAAGTTAATTGACCAAATAATTTATTTCTGGATTTTCTATTGTGTTCCATTGATCTATGTGTTTATTTTTTTGTCAGTATCATACTGTTTTGATTACTACAGCTTTATAATATAACTTGAAGTCTGGAATTGTGATGCCACCAGCTTTTTGTTTCTTTATTGCTTTGGCTATTTGAGGTCTTTTGTGGTGCCAAACAAATTTTAGGATTGTTTGTTCTAGTTCTGTGAAAAATGCTATTGGTATTTTGATGTGGATTGCATTAAATGTGTAGATTGCTTTCGATAGTATGGATGTTTTAACAATATTTGTTCTTCTAATCCACGATCATAGAATGTCTCTCCATTTCTTTGTGTCCTTCTCAGTTTCTTTCATCAGTGTTTTATAGTTTTCAGAGTACAGGTCTTTCACCTCTGGATAGGTTTATTCCTAGGTATCTTATTATTTTCGTTGTAGTTGTAACTGGGGTTGTTTTCTTAAGTTCTTTCTTTGCTGCTCCATTATTATTATATAGAAATGCAACAGATTTCTGTACATTGATTTTGTATCCTGCAACTTTACTGAATTCATTAATCAGTTCTAGTATTTTTTTTTTTCATGGAATCTTTTGGGTTTTCTACATAGAGTACCATGTCATCTGCAAATTGTGAAAGTTTTACTTCTTCCTTACCATTTTGGATGTCTTTCTTTTTTTCCTGATTGTTGGTTAGGACTTTCAGTACTATATTGACTAAAAATAGTGAGAGTGGACATTTTGTCTTGTTTTCTTTCAGAAATTTTGAAGTTGGCCCTTCTTGAAATAACAAATATATGGTTATTTTAATATTCCTTTTTTCCCTTTCTATACTGCAAGTAAAGTAGAAAATTTGTTGATGATACATAAGTAAACTTTCAAAATAATCATAATGATGTTTTAACTGTTTATGTTTTTATAGAATACCACAAACTTTGATATAAACCTCTTGGGGTACACTTTAGGATGCTGTAACTTGCCAGTGGTGGGTGTTTAAAGAAAGAGTACTTGAAAATGTATTTAAAAAATGTGCTGGAAAAAAATCCATAAAAAGTAACCAAATTGAAGCAAGGTTAGACAAAGACAGCTTGAAATCTTTTTATTTGTATGAAAACTGAGTACAATATTTTCAATTCAATGCTTTTCAAAACATTCTTGGAAAAATGATCTAAATTAAGTTTGAAAATAATTTGATTACATGCTTTCATAATTCAGTGTTTTAGTAATTGAATATTTTAAGAAACTACCTAATTCAGCCAACTTATCTTGAAATGTGATTTCACTTATATATAGGACCCTGTAGTCTTAAAACTAATTTGATTATATGTTTTACTCTTAAGGTAGGTATCTGGAAGTGGATTTGGAAATTGTAGATAATTTAAATTGAGGTGGGGGGAGATAGCCACAAATGGAAATTGATTCATGCTGAAAAGTTCCTCAAGAACTTTGAGATCCTATCTTAATACGTTAATGATTTAGTAGAAGAGATTGAACAGAAGTTAATGAAATTTATAAATGGATTCTAAACTTGTATATGTTAGCAGAGGTTATTAAGAATAAATATTTTTTTTTATGAGACACTAACCAAGGTAATTTAAAAATCCCTTAAATGAATAATCCTAGAAAACAAAAACTAAATTTAAATCCTAATTTTAAATCCTAGAAAACAAAACTAAATTCTGATGTGTAGGGATGGTGTTATCCTAAGCAATTTTATAATATTCACAAGGTGACACATTAATTATGCTTTTATACAGATGGGATAGAAGAACACAGCATTGATTCACATTCTGATATATTCTTTTAAATTGAGGCATTTTATGCTTTGGATTCTGTTTCTCTGTGTCCCTCCCCCACACTCACTCACACACATACTCTCTCTCTCTCCCTCCATCTCTCAAAAATAAATGATTAAACATTAAAAAATTAAATTGAGGAATTTTAATATCAAAATGTATATGTTGCATAGTATCAATAACGTGAGGTAGTTAACAGTAAAAAAAAAAGATAGTGAGGCTAGAGTATATTGACTTGGCATATGCTGAGGTATATAAAATATATGACAAATTATGAAAAGGAAAAAAATCAAGTGTCACAAAATGAACCCACAAGGGAATAATTTATTAATTTCTTAAAAGTTAGTTGTGAGAGCTCTAGTTTGGTATCATTCATTAGCCATAATTGATATTAGGGACAGTTTATACTTTTAAACTTAACTGAGATCAATTTTGTAAAGTATGTTTTGAAAAGCATTGAATTGAAAATATACTTAGGTTCATATGAATAAAGACTTTTTCAAACTGTCTTTGTTTATTCTTGCTTCAATTTTGTTGATTTTTAAGGATTTTTTTCCAAGACTCATTTCAAAACTGTGATGAGTAACAGCATCCCAAAGTATATGCCAGGAGGTTTAGATCAAAGTTTGTGGTATTATCTGAAAAAGAGATGTTACATTTTGATAATCTGGAATGTCTATCAGTTATTTACAGGTTTTGTTATTTTTATTTATTAAAAAAAAATAAGTTTATTTATTTACTTTGAGAGAGACAGAGACAGCCTGAGCAGGGGAGGGACAGAGATAGAAGGAGAGAGAATCCCAAGCAGGCTCCATGCTGCCAGTGCAGAGCCATACGTGGGGTTCAAACTCAAAAAACTGTGAGATCATGACCTGAGCAGAAACCTGAGCAGAGTTGGATGCTCAACTGACTGACCCAGCTAGGTGCCCCTCTTTCCAGTTTTTAAATTGTGTTAGTAATAACATTTAAGCATCAGCTAAAAAAATATGTCATATACTGGTTTGTAAATGGGGAACACTTTGGTACATACAATTGATCAAAAAAGTTGGTGTCCAACAGAAATATATTTCTGGAATATGTTTTTACTAATTTCTTTTTTACTAATTTCTAAATTGTCTAGATTGTTCATTGTTTCTACCATATGAAAATAAGCTTATCCAAATGTTTCCAGCATTCTTTACTGTACTTTGAATGTTGAAGAAAGTCATTATCTAATTTTTATTAATAAATGTTTTTGTAGTTATGAGATACAATCATAATAACTTTCCAAAGCCTATTTATTTAATTTATGAAATTTCACAATTGAAATAACTTTAGTAATGTTTCTTTATAAACTTGGTATTGTTTAGTTTCTGCTTTGGCTTCTATTGTATTTCACTTTATTATAGGATGTGTTAAAAATGTGAAAGAGAAAATGTGTTTAATTCATTTGTTGGAATTATCTATATCTATGCAATTGTCAGAAAAATCTTTGCTCCTGCATTGAGCTGGAATGAATGATAAGAAATTGGAATTATCTTCTTCTTTAGAAACAATCTACTGCCTAAGATTTAATTAATAAATAAAAGAAGAAGGAGGTGGAAGAGAATGAGAAGGAAGAAAAGAACAGAAGCAAAGGAAAAAAGAAGAAGAGGGAAAAAGGGAAGGGAGAAAGAGAAAAAAAAGTTTAGAGTTTTCTACTCACTTTAAAGCTGTTCAGTTTAACATAGTCACAGATATTTTTGCTGTTTGCAAGCTTAATCACTTCAATAGTAAAGAGATAAGAACTATTTTTGTATATATCTGAATTCCATCTTACCTATTAAAGAACTACATATACTTTTTACATACTTAAAAGTAGTTATTTAGAGTAGGTTTACTCTTAATTTCATCATTTACTCATATAATTTAGAGACAGTACCTGCCAACAATTAACATCAGTAATTTTTTTCCAACAAACATTTAATGAGCACCAACTCAAACGTTTGTGTATAAAACATTCTTATTTCTTGGAACTTATAGTAGGGAGGCAGGTAATAAATTCATGGACCAACAGACACATCATTTCTAATTCAGTGAATCTTGGAAATTTTACCACCAAAAAGTCTCACAAAATAAGAATAATTATTCAAGGGTATATGGTACAAAACAGGAATTGCTTCATTTTACAGTGCTCGTATTTGAGAAGACAAATTAAGTTTGAATCCCCCTGTTTCACTAAATCAGCAAAATCTTTTTTGGTCTCAGGCTACTCCAGTGCAATTCCTTGAAGGGGAAAGAATCAAGGGAAATTTCCCTCCGGTATCCCTCTCCAACCCATCTGCACTTAAGATATGAAGTAAAGATTCTGAGAGAGACTTCAGGACTCTGCCTATCCAGGAAGGATCTTTACTTTCTTCAGGGTCCAACTGGGTGGTTTTTACCTGAAGACAAAATACTGATAAATGGGTTGAAGAGTTGAGCTGTTTTCAGAGTTGGACTGTAAGTCTTTAAATCATGATCCTGACGATTGCTCCAGGGCATCCTCTGTCTTTCTGTACTTGTTTACCAGAGCTTAGGTTTATGAATTCTTAGATTTGCTCTTATCTTCCCAACAGGTTTCTCTTGTGTGCATTTTAACATGGATGTGAGTGTGGCTTTTCTGCATTTGTCATTTTTGTCCCGTCTAATGCTTCCCACTAAGCAATTCCTCATTGTTTCTTGTCAACCAATAGAATCCTTTTTATTTCCAAATTTGTTATGGATACATTCTTTAAAAACTATTTGTATTATTTGTGGTTTTAAAAAGATTTCAAACTAGAGGAAAGATTATGTGATCAGTTCACTTTATTGATAGAATAGGGACACTCTCTCCTTTTCTAAGAACTTCATACTTGTTTGCACAAACAGACCTGTGAGTGTGTTTCAGTAGAGATAAGAAAATAAAATAGCTATATTTTGTGACTGTATTTGGTGTTTACAGTTTTGGTGCCTATAGTTTTTATTAATTAGCTGTGTAGGGGATATGGCACTGCTCAGGGGAGACAGGGGGATTTAGACCACTCATTGTGAAAGAGGAGACTCTAAAATTTTTAATACAGAGGAGATTATAGTCTGAATGTGGATGTTTAAAGAAACAAATTAATTTAGCCTTTACAAGTAAAAATGACCAGTGGTAAACACAGTGAATTATTGAGATTTATATTTGTCATGGACATTCGCTAGAGGGCCCATTCTTCTCTAAAATACAACAATGTGATGAGAGTTACTCAAACATTGAAGATAGGTACCATTAACAGTGGCTGAAATTCTGCTTCATCCTTCCATATGTATTCTTTTTTTTTTCTATCCTGTTCTACACTTCCTTTGCTTCAAAAGACTTAGTAACAAGAAAACAATATAAAATATCTCTTTAATAATTTTATACTGATTACATGTTTTATATAATGTTTTGGATATACTGAGTTAAATAAAATTTATTAGTTAAATTAGTTTCACATTTTTGTTTTACTTGTTTTAAAAAAAAATCTTTTTTTGTTTAACATTTATTCATTTTCGAAAGGCAGAGAGAGACAGAGCGCGAATGGGGGAGGGGCAGAGAGAGAGAGGGAGACAGAAACAGAAGCAGGCTCCAGGCTCCAGGCCCCAGGGTCCAAGCTATCAGCACAGAGCCCAACGTAGGGCTCAAACTCACAGACCAAGAGATCATGACCTGAGCTGAAGTCGGCCACTTAACCGACTGAGCCACCCAGGCGCCCTTGTTTGTTTTACTTTTTAATTTGGCTACTAGAAAATTTAAATTGCATGTGTTGCTCATTGTATATTTCTATTGGGCAGTGCTACTCTGTAACCTGTATAGTTAATGCATATCTGCTAATTTTCATGGTAAAAAGTGAACTGTTTAATTTCATTTTTGAAAATGGGTTTTTCATTTAATTTTTCTCCCAATTTTTTGTTTAGTTTGCAAGAAACTTCAGAACTCTTTTTTTTTGATAGAGAAACTCAAACATGGAGGCATTAGATGATTTACCTAAGATTACTTAGACATACATAGTAAATGCTAGACATAATAAATAAGTGAAATCTCATGGTTCAAACAAATGTCTGTGTATACTAAGCCAGAAAGAGTAACAAGTATTGGCTGTATGAAAAATAAAAACAAACATTCTCTTACGATTTTAGAAAAGTAGCATAGGTTAATTAGGTGAATGTTTTAGCCAATTTCCTCAAACTCTCCCACAAAGGCAGGCTGCATATTGCTTTTGTCAGTTTCTCTGCTGATGCCACTATTAACTGGCATAAATGTGATGTCCTCAACAATACAGTATAATTAACAGTGTTCAGTGTGATACTGTTTGAATAAATGAAAATGCAAATTGAAAAGATATTAAAATAGTGCCAGTATTAATAATTGTGGTTATAACAGGGATAATGGTGAATTTTAATTTTAGATGTGATGAAATGATTAAAAATAAATACAGTAGTCCCTGTAAGAGACTTTAAGACAATGAGCTGACATTTAACTGAAGAGAAGTTTATTGTACAAATCAGTTTGCTGACAAAGAAAAATGTTTCCACTTCCATGGTATCAGCTACATTTTGCCTTAATGTCTAGAAAGTTAGAATTGTAAGGTTTATGGGACTCTAACCTTTATTTATTTTTTATTTTTTATTTTTTTTTAATTTTTTTTTAATTTTTTTTAACGTTTATTTATTTTTGAGACAGAGAGAGACAGAGCATGAATGGGGGAGGGTCAGAGAGAGAGGGAGACACAGAATCTGAAACAGGCTCCAGGCTCTGAGCTGTCAGCACAGAGCCCAACGCGGGGCTCAAACTCACGGACCGCGAGATCATGACCTGAGCCGAAATCGGACGCTTAACCGACCGAGCCACGCAGGCGCCCCTTAAATTTTTTTTTTTTTAACGTTTATTTATTTTTGAGACAGAGAGAGACAGAGCATGAACGGGGGAGGGGCAGAGAGAGAGGGAGACACAGAATCAGAAACAGGCTCCAGGCTCTGAGCCATCAGCCCAGAGCCTGACGCGGGGCTCGAACTCACGGACCGCGAGATCGTGACCTGAGCCGAAGTCGGACGCTTAACCGACTGAGCCACCCAGGCGCCCCGGGACTCTAACCTTTAAAACATTGCCCAATATATTGATTTACTTGTATTTTACATTTTTTTTCTTTTTATTATATAGGATGATAAAATCTTTTGAGATTAAATATACTATATAAGTTTTTAGATTTCTCACTTTTCATTGTTACTAACAATGAAACTCATAAGTTGAAGAATTAAAGGCCTCTGATTTTGAAAAAAAAAAAAATTCTCAAAGCTTATAGTGGCATTGGAAGTTGTGACACAGATAAATACTGAACATGAGTTGCAAATGTATATAACTAATCTGAAGTGCCTTTCATTATTCTTTGGTTATCGAATTAGTTAACTCATCTTAAATTACTATTACCACTGGAAAGTACATCTTAAAAGTACTCATTGATGGCAACTGGACGTATCATGTGGATCATTTCATAGTTATAAAAATTTTAAGTTTATTTATTTTGAGAGAGAGAAGGAGAGGGAGAGAGGGGAGAGAGGCAGAGAAAGAGGGAGAGAGAGAGAGAATCCCAAGCAGGGCCAGTGCAGAGCCTGATGCAGGGCTCAATGCCACAAGCTGTGAAATCATGACCTGAACTGAAATCAAGGGTCAGACACTTAACTAACTGAGCCATCCAGCTGCCCCAATAATGTACAAAAATTTTAAACCCCTGTGATGTACACCTAAAGTTAATAGGGTATTGTATGTCAGTTATACTGTGATTAAAATAAGACAAAACAAAACTATTGAGGTGAATAAATATTTATTTGAAATTAGAAACAAACAAAAAGAATACTCATTCTCTCCCTATACCAGAGAATGATCACAAATTTATTGAGTGCCAGCTATGTACCACTCATGATACTAGATACTTTTATAAATATCTCATTCTAATCCTTTAACACTCATGATAATCTAACAAAGTAATTGTTCTTGTGTATCTTAAAGGTAAAAAAGAACTAAAACTGAAACTGTCTCATTTGTCTTTGCTAAAGTTCCAGGCAATATTTATTTCATAGTAAGTATTCAATAAGTAATTATCAAATATGCTAAAGGATATATTATGCATTTCTTAAGGATTAGATCTTCTATGTGTTTCCACTTTTAGATGATTGGAATGTCAGAACAGAATAACAGTGTTGATAGTTTTATATTTCCTTGGAACACGTAAATTAATAAAAGTTCTCAAATCAGTGGGCATTAAATTAATTTTCAGGGGATTTTTAAATATTTTTTTAATGTTTATTTTTGAGAGAGAGAGAAGGAGAGACAGAGCACAAATGGGGGAGGGGCAGAGAGAGATGGAGACACAGAATCCGAAGCAGGTTCCAGGCTCTGAGCAGTCAGCACAGAGCCTGACACGAGGCTCAAACTCATGAACTGTGAGATCGTGACCTGAGCTGAGGTTGGACACTTAGCAGGCTGAGCCACCAGGCACCACCAGGGGATTTTTTTTTTCTAATGGTCATAGTTTTTGTTTTGTTTTGTTTTGTTTTGTTTTTTTCCCCTCTGTATTTCTTCATACACTGTTCATCTAGGTGAACTCTCTTATAACTTAATATTCTGTGATGCTCATTCTAAGTTTACTAGACCAGAGTCTCCACCCACAGATTGAGTAATTTTTGCTATTTTACATATGTTAAATTGAAAAGGACATCAGGTAGATTACTTGTTTTCTGCTAGGGAGATTTATACCCAGTATTGTTATAGACCCAAATAATGCCTTTAAGTAACTCTTCTAATACAATTTCCCCAACATGCAGTTTTCTTTGACTACCAAAATGATGATCATCTAGCTTAGCAAAATTACAGAACTATAAATCTGTTGATGTTGAACATTGTTTCAACTCATTTAATTAACTTTATCCTCAAAGAAATATATGCCTGAGTTTCATGACCCAGTATCCTGTATGGAGAACTGGCATGAATTAGGCTCACAGCTTTATTCCTACTCATCATTGCTAACCTTTATCTCTTTAACTGAGGAGAGGAGAAAGTTGAAGGGAAGAAATTTTATCAGTATTTATTGATCAGCCTTTGATATTTTAGACAGAAGATGTCTAGGGGTCAAACTGTATGACTTTAAAACACCTTCTGGTATTTTAGTGCCCCTTCAGAGTCTTTTATAGAAATATCATTTAGAGAATGAATGTAGGTAGGAATGAGATGTTTGATAAAGAAAATGCCAACTCTAAATGTTATAAACAAAACTGTTTTCTCAGACTCATTCATTTATAACTGGTGTTTAAAACATGATAGAGTTTTTGGTGTCCAGGATCCTTGATCTCCTCTACAATGCATGACTGAGTAAAGGAGAAAAGGAAATTTCTCTTGAATGCTTTATAACTATCTCATTACTTATAAGAATAATTCTGGATATACTGTAATTTGGCTAGTAACATTCAGAAAGAGGAGTTCAGATTTAGTTAACATTCAATGCCTTTTATTTGTCAGAGACTATGCTTATGTTTCTTCAACTATTGTCATTTATATCAAAATCAACAACCAAGTATTTTTTTAAATGTTTATTTTTGAGAGAGAGAGAGAAAGAGCGAGAGAGAGACAGAGCATGAGCGGGGGAGGGGCAGAGAGAGGGGAAGACACAGAATCTGACAGCACAGGGCCCTAAGTGGAGAGCTTGTACGCACAACTGTGAGATCATGACCTAAGCTGAAGTTGGACATTTAACCGACTTGAGCCACCCAGGTGCCCCGACAACCAAGTGTTTTTATTAAGCAATTCTCATCTGGACTGCATTCAACTAGGTGTCATTATTCTATGGGAATTGTGGGGGATATATATGCACACGTTTGGTTGAAATAAAGATAGAAAAAATAGCAGCTGTTTTTCAAAATTTCAAAACAAGTTACCTCTTTCTTCATTATGAAGCAGGGTTTGGGGACTTTCATCTTTTATGTGTTTGAACATTTGAGAACACGTAAAGCTATTGTTCGGAAGTCTTAAGCAGCCTGTATTCCTTGAGAATACTTTGAATCAAGGGGTGATTGGTGGCCTTTTTGGGGTCAAGGAGATAAGTTGAGTGTTTTTATTATCAAGAGAAAATATTAACTTTGCCTCATATCACCTGCTATTTGAAGCAAACATTTAAAATCCCTGTATTTTAGACACTAGCCTGTGACCTCAATCTCATATTATGTATATGATAGCAAAATTCTCTCAGATTGTTATTTGAAAGAATCAGTCCTAGAAACATACTAAACATTTTTTCAACCTTTAATTCTGTGTGCTCCTCATTCAGGTGAATGACTGGAAAGCAACAAACTTGGTCTATATTACTTAAAAATCTCCTGAAATGCCTTTTAGGAGAGCAATTTAACATTGTGTTCTTGGGAGAGATAAGACAAGGCTAAATGGTAATTATGCATGCTTTTTTTAATAACTGTCATTGAATATATTTTATTATGTAATTCAAAGTACCACTGTAAAATAGTTGTGAAGAAAAAAGTTTGTTTCTGCCAGTATTCAGCGTGATTTATTTTTGAAGTCAGGCAGTAGTAGCTGTGAACCTCTCAGTGGTTCCCCTTTTTTGCCGGGAGTTTTAAGAACTAATTGTATTTAGTCAGAGAAGCTGTTCTGCTTTCAGTTGAACTGGTTTCCCCTCATCTCTTCTTTTCTCATTAAAATAATAGAGATTTTAGAACTAATGGGGACCTGGGAGGTCATGTGATCCAACTCCTTGGTTAGCAAAAGGAGAAACTGAGAATTTGAGAGTCTAAATGATGGAGCCAAGTACACACAGGTAATAAGTAACTGAGTTTTCATAATAAATTGGACCATAAGCCTTCTGGCTTCAAGTTTGAAATACATTTTATTGCCAAGTCTGTTCTCTTACTCATTTTAGTGATTTAGTGATATGATTCAATAATATTTAGGTCTTCCATCTTAAACTATCTCTAGTGGTTTTTAGAAAAATTTTGGAGTAATAAATTGTGGAAACCAAAATAATTTTTAGTCAATTGAAAATGTTATCCAGAGGAGCGCCTGGGTGGCTCAGTCAGTTGAGCGTCCAACTTTGGCTCAGGTCATGATTTCACAGTCTGTGAGTTCGAGCCCCGCTTTGGGTTCTGGGTTCTCCCTCTCTCTCTGCCCCTCCCCCGCTCATGCTCTGTCTCTCTCTGTCTCAAAAAAAACGTTAAAAAGAAATAAAAAAAAAGAAAATGTCATCCAGAAATCTCTACCATTAAACCTTATTTACATTTACAGAAGACATAAAGGATTTTAATTGCCTTTTAAAAAATTATTTTAAGTCAAATAATAATTACTAGATAAGTAAATTTGTAAGTAAGAATTCATAACAAATTTTTTAAAAGTGATACAAGAAATGTATCTAAACTTTAAGAATTAAATTTGAGTGTTACTATAAAAATGTGATCATACTACTAGGATATAAATTTATTCAGAAACTGGACTGCTTTTACCAGTCAGGGAAATCAGGACATGGGGCTTAATAAATATTGAATAAAATAAGGAAGAAATGTGAATTTGATGAAGTTTGCTGGCAATTAGAGCAATTTATTTCACTATTAACATGACAAGCTCTAAATGGAAATCAGCTATGAATGTAAATGCAGTTTTATTGCCTGGTATTCCCAATGCCATGTAATTAAATAAAGAATGGGGTAGAGGGGGAAAGAGGTGTCCATGCCTGACCGTTGCGGCAAGGCCACCATCCATCATGCACGAGCTTACTGCTGTCACAGTGCTGAGATGGGGATTATTTGTGAGTTTGTATATACTCAGGGAGAGTTTTAATTACAGAGTTTTTTTTCCTGTTTGAAATATTGTATCTCAAATGGAAGGAAAACAATAGTCTTTCTGGGTGTAAAATGGAAGTACAATTAAATGGTGTAGTTTTGCGGGGGAAGGGAGCAGCTATGAGAGAATTTTTACTTTTTTTTTATTTTTTATTTATTTTTTTTAACGTTTATTTATTTTTGAGACAGAGAGAGACAGAGCATGAACGGGGGAGGGTCAGAGAGAGGGAGACACAGAATCTTAAACAGGCTCCAGGCTCTGACCGTCAGCACAGAGCCAGACGCGGGGCTCAAACTCAGGGACCGCGAGATCATGACCTGAGCCGAAGTCGGCCGCTTAACCGAATGAGCCACCCAGGCGCCTCGAGAATTTTTACTTCTTATTATTAAAATCAAACTTGACCCGAATGCTACTCCATAGTATCTACTATTGCACATAAATAGTGCAATTTTATGCTGTTATCTTTTTAAAGCATTGAGTTGGGATGTTGTATGTGTGTGTGTGAATAAATATACACCCACAACTTAATTATCTGTTTGTGGATAAGCAGCCTAGGTAAATATTTCATGTTTAGCATATTTACTTACACAAATATCAGTAGGTTCGCTTTCTTCCCATTTCTCCACTCTCAGTATTTTCATAGGGCATGTTTCAACAGACATTTCTTCTTCCTGTGCTTCTTCCCTAAATCAAATAAATTAAAAATCAGCTATCTCAGGGAAAACATGGCTTCCTGAAGCAAGAACATGGCTGGTAGCAAAGGCTGGCTCTTTTTTTTTTCCCCAAACATCTGTCTTTATTTTAAAGCTCCTCAGCTTAATTTTCAGTTACTGACCAGTAATCTTTAGTTTGCACTCATCAAAACTAATGACACTTTTGGGAAATGTAGTCACGTGGTAAAATATAGTACCCTATGAATTCTATTTCAAAATCAAACTGGAATTCTAAGATATATTTAATATTCAGAGAGATCCTTATGAGACTGATTCCTTCTTTACAACCATTAGAGCTTAAGCAATATTAAGCATGTGCTAAGTAAATACAGCTTGGTGTACAAAAACCAAATGTCATTGGAACAAATTTCCTTGTAATTTGTGAACTTAAGCCTGGTTGAAAGAAATGAATATCTTTATACCAGTGGATAAAGAACCATACCTATATTTGCATGATCAAGCGGAAGCTATAGTCAAATATAAATAATTAGAGTGTTTTGTGAAGAAATCCTGACCATCTCTCCTGTCTGAAGCTCTATAAACCACAAAGCACTAGAGTTGGCAGTGGGGAGAAATGTTCCTTTTTGCTTGGAAAGCACTACTTCTTCCTGTTCATTGTAGCAGTTGCTAAGTGATTATGGGATACATTCAGGGTGGTTTTTCTGTCTGATTTTGGTCCACTTACACCTTGGAATGAAAATATAAATCTTCCTCCTGATAATGAAGGAAAATAAAAATGTAAGTGTCTATCTTTCTCCCTCCATTCCTCATCCTTTCCCTTTCCTTCCTTATCCCCACTTTCTCCTCTTCTCCCTGCTTCCTTATTCCCTCTCCCTTCGCCCCCTCCTTCTTTTCTTCCTAAAGGCCTTTCCTGGAGCAAATCCCCTCTGTTATTCTTTGTCATAAACAGTTGTTTATGTACATGCATGGGAATAATAGCTTCAAAATCAAGGGAAGATTGTTCATTTAAATGGAAATAAAAGAAAATAACATAGTCATGTGCACATGTCTGCTTTCTTAACAACAATGGTAAATGCCGCGTTAAAAAAATCCTGCTAATTACTTAGACAAAGCTAAAATATTTATTCATGTTTTATAGGAGGTCATAATGTTTTTATCCTTTTGGAAATTCACAAGAGCCATTCATCTCTTTCTTCAATTACATAAGTTATTTGACTTTTGAGATACTACTTACCTAATAAAAATAAAGAAGGTGATTGCTTAGGAAATCCTCAAACTCATATTTTGCTAATCCTTTATTATACTGCAATTATATGGAGTAATAAAATGGAATCTAATTCACCCTTATTTTGATGGCTCATAAATTTAAACACGTGGAACTGTGGAATAAAAGTTGTTATGTTACAAAGTTGATTTTATTATACCAAACAGACATAAAGTAAGCTGAAATGGGAAGATTTTGTAGAAATAATTTACATCTACCTAAAGACAAACATACTATTAAATATGTGTATTAAATTTATTATCTTTTGTTCAGCATATATCTAATAACTCCAAGGGAAGGTAGAAATAAATGATGGCTCTTTAGTTTTCTGGGTGCCAGATGACTTATACATTATAACCTAGTGAACAATCCCTTGATGTAGGTGGTAGTGGGTTCCCATTACAATTGGAGAAACTGAGGTTTAGAACACTTAACTAATTTACCCAAGATCACATCTCTAGTAAGCAGTGGAATCTGTCTGTCCAAGTTCAAATCAGGTGCTCCTTCAACAACCCCACATTAGGTAATGGTGATAATGAGAGGGTTATCAAAAGCAGCAAGGCACAATTATACTCAAAAAATGTCCACTCATATCCCTGGTGACAGAGGATAGAGATAGAGTATCCTTACTAATAGCATTACATTTTATTCAGATCCTATATTTTATTTTAAAACTTGTGTATGGCTTTTCTATTTTATGTTTTATGTAAAGCAAATATGATGTAGTTTTATTTACCATGCCTCAACATCATCCTTACCCTGTGATTTCAAATGCTTTCTGATCCACATTATCCATTTGTGAGAAGCAAAGAATTAGAACAACATGTAAGTATTAGGGCACTTAAGGGAAGTTGTACAGATGGGCTTATTAATATTGTCTGTGGGAATGATGATGCCTGGACTTCCATGGCGTATAATCTCTGAACTCATATTCATCATCCCTGAGTATGTAACAATTTTTATTACAAAAATTACTAAACTTTCAGGGATTCCAAATTTATCATGTTTACTGAGGTATGTCTAACACCTAGCATGTTACCTAGTCAAAACAGGTATTTAATTAATGTTAGTTGTATGAATGAATCATTTTTGAGACACGTAATGTGGTATAGGCTAAGAAAATTTTGTGAGATATGTATCTCACAAATGTGTTTCTTTACAATAAGTTGAGAAATATTTCTTTATCATTTTTCTTTAGATGGAATATATTGGTCTCTGATTTTTTGGGGGGGAGGCATAGGGAGAGAGAGAGAGCACATGCTCTGGGAAGGGGGAAAAGGAGAGGAAGAGAGAGAATCTTAAGCAGGTTCCATGCCCAGTGTGGAGCCCCACATGGGGCTCAAGCTCAGGGTCATGAGATCATGACCTGAGCCGAAATCAAGAGTCAGACACTTAACCAACTGAGCCGCCCAGGTATCCATAGTCTCTGATGTTTAAATCAATTCATTTTATTCTATTTAGAGCTTTAAGACTATACGTTATAGGGAATTGGAATGGCACCTAAGGAAGACAAGTGATGCTTAAGCTAAACTTTATTCAACATTGTAAAAAAAAATGTAGGCAAAAAGAACACTTAGGAATATTATTATAATATTTGAGGGTTTTCAGACAGGGTATCAACATGATAGGGGAAACTATGATAAGGAAAGTACAAGACATGGAATCAGGGAAGGAAAAGTTTACAATATTTTGAAAATATTATAAAAGCATAGCAATATATACTATCTAATAATAATGATCTAGCTAGAGATTAACAGTGGAACTGTCCAAATATTTTACCAAAATTTCTAAGAAACATTTTAAATGAATAATTTTTCTGGCTTAATAAATAAAATCAGAGAAGAATTCTTTCTTTATTTTCTAGCCATCGTTTTGAACGAAATCTATTATGTTAGGAATTAAGGGCCTTTGCTTTCTAGAGACCAAAGTTAAGCACATGCACAAGTGATAGTACATTTTTCTAAAATTTATCTTTATGATGTCTGAGTGAAATAGAAGTAGTTATATTTGCACATTGGAGAAATATGTTTGTCCATGGGTCAAAAGCATTTCTAAGATTAGAACCCAGATTCTCTAAGTCCATTTGTAATGGTTCATCTGAAGAAAATATAAGTTATTATATTTGCTATATGTTTTGATCATCTCATAAGATAACCAAGTGGGTATATTGTTTAACTCTGGCACCTGGTCTGCAATTATTAAGTGGCTTCCTTCACAAGCCCTTATCTCCTTGTTCTATCCCATTTTATACCTTCCTTATTAGTCACTATTAAAAACAATTTTATAGAGCAAAGTTGACCTGTGTGTGTGTGTGGGGGGGGGGGTGGGTTAGGATTCTTTTGAAATCTAATCAAAGCTGTGGTCATTCTCACAAGAAAAATGCAGATATGCTATTATACTCAAAATTTTTAGTCAGTTTCATAAAGCTCCTAGTTAAAGAGCAAACAAAAAATGAGCAAACCCTATATAACAACATAAATGTTTTATTTAGTAATCCTATTTATACTAGACTGCTTACATTGCTTTTATGTAATTGTTAAGTAAAATTGAGAGTGTTTTAAAATGCTAAAGCCAAGAGCATGTGAATATGGGTCACACACACACAAAGATGAAACGAAGCATAATGTGCAAGTAGATATTCTCAGGAGACCTGTTCAGCAGAAGGGCATAGTGTTAGATGTAATTTGTTTATTGACAATCTCCGACAATGGTGCAGTGAACCAGCAAACACCACAAAAGTAATGAATCCTTTCCTTTTTTAAGTAATTATATTTGAACAGTTCAAATTAACCTGTGGTTTGAGGCTACTGCTTGGGTGAACTAATTCGCTGATGTAATGACTTTTCTTATTTTTGCTCCAATGATTTAGGTAAGAAAGGAGGATAAATGAAAATATGGGGCCATAAGTTTATACCTTAATGGAAAAAAAAAGCAAAAAAACCTGCTGTTTACTGCAATTCACATATGAAGACTGTCTCTAGCTGATCTAATGTAGGACATGATAGTTAAAATGTCAAACTAAAAACAAACAAAATTTCTGCCATGCTATGTGGCAATACTGTGAATAAAATGAGCTGAATTGAAAGAGATAGATAGTTTGTGAAAACTATTATAAAGATTCACCAATCTTTTCAAACCACAGACTGCTGTTCTGTTGGCTATCACTGCTCATTAGTGCTTGAAATCTAAGTTTGCAGGGGCTGCTGCTTATCCTGATGCCTAGGATGGTGATACCATGCTGGCATTATTGGGGCTATTATTTCTAAATAATGCTATATCATTACCTCTATGTCCCTGTCATTATTATACATAGATATTCAGTAATGAGACTCAAAGTAAAATCTCAGGGGGACTTAGGCAAGCTTTCATAGCACCTAGGACAGGTGTCACTATTGATTGTCACTCAATAAATATTAGTGGAGACGCCTGGGTAGCTCAGTAGGTTAAGCGTCCGACTTTGGCTCAGGTTATGAACTTGCGGTCTGTGAGTTCAAGCCCCATGTCGGGCTCTGTGCTGACAGCTCAGAGCCTGGAGCCTGCTTTGGTTTCTGTATCTCCCTCTCTGTCTCTGCCCCTCCCCCACTCATGCTCTGTCTCTGTCTCTCTCTGTCAAAAATAAATAAACATTAAAAAAAATTAAAAGTAAATAAATATTAGTGTAGGAAATAATTCCACTTAAGAATGCATACATGTTGTCTAAAACAAGAGTATTTCATACATCACTTTTTATATTACATACTAGTAAATAATTTAGAGTTTTCCATTAATTATTGTCTTAAAAATGAGACAGTAACCATTGCTTTCTTCAAAAAGGACTGGCTAGCATTAATATCAATATTAAGATTCAATGGCCCATAAATGATTCCTCAATTGATGGCATAAATAATTGATGTCCTTATGAGTATGATCTCCTGCCTTTTTGTAATATAGACAAGCAGTATAGCATAGTGGTTTGACTTGTTAGGTTTGTTTCTTGTATTAATGGCTGTGTGTGATCTAGAAAATGTTGTTATGTCCTGCTTTCAAGTTTGTAATATGGGGCCAACAATTATCATACCTACCTCACAGATTGTTGAGGATTAAATGAGGTTATCTGTGTAAAGCCTTTAACCCAGTGGATAGCACTGAACAACCGAGCTCACAATAATGTTATCTATTATTAGGGTAATTATTATCATGTGAAGAAAAGTATTTCATAGTGAAAGGGAAATTTGGTACAGAATACATAGACTAATATGTCATCCAGGATGAAGAAAATGACATCTGTTCCTTTGAAGCAATCATTTAGGAGCTGGCAATCTAATTTCCAGGACTTAAGCATTGGTTGATCTGACATCTATATCCATAGGTGCTCCCTACCTAATTTCCATCTAAACAATCATCATTTTGCTATATGTCTGACTTTTCTGTATGTTGTAAAGGAAGCTCCCCAAAAGAGCATGTTCTTTAAATCCTTAATTGGAGCTCTTAGTTAATCGTCTTACATATGGGAAGGCTTCACTGAGGATCATGAACAAGTTTAAGGATGGCAGTGTCCTAAATATATGAGATAGGAGTTCCAGGGAGAGGGGCGTCTGGATGGCTCAGTCCCTTCAGCATCCGACTCTTGATTTCAGCTCAGCTCATGATCTCATGGTTTGTGAGATCGAGCTATCAGCATGGAGCCTGCTTGGGATATTCTCTCTCTCTCTCTCTCTCTCTCTCTCTCTCTCTCTCTCTCTCTCTTTCTCTCTCTTTCTCTCTCTTTCTCTCTTTCTCTCTTTCTCTCTTTTTCTCTTTCTCTCTCAGCCCCTAACCTGCTTGTGCTCACTTTTTCTCTCTCTCAAAATAAACAAATACATATTTTTAAAAAAAGGGGGGCAGGGTTGCCAGGGAGTATATTTTATTTTACCTACACAGAGATTCTTTAATTTTTTTTAATGTTTATTTATTTTTGAGAGAGAGAGATACAGAGTGTGAGTAGGGGAGGAGCAGAGAGAGAGGGAGATACAGAATCTGATGCAGGATCCAGGCTCTGAGCTGTCAGAACAGAGCCCCAGGGGAGGCTCAAACTCACAAACCGTGAGAACATGACCTGAGCTGAAGTCTAATGCTTAACCCACTGAACCACCCAGGCCCCCTACCTACACAGAGATTCTTTACAAGACTCTATAGACTTGGCGGGGGACTGAGGAACTAGTTAAAATAGTTCCTTAAGGAAACATACCTCCAATAAGGAAAACTAGTCCTGAGTTTCTCTTTCTACCAAAATAAAACTCTTTTGTCATAGACATAGAATACTGTTTTCTAATTCCTGACAGGAAAGTTAGAGACTAGCAAATGTCCAATTTTTATCTTCTGAATTAGATTACACAGAAATATAAGTGAACCTGTGATATATTCTTCCATGATGTGAAGCTTATGTAAAACATTTTACTCTATGTAGGAAATGATCTCTTTTACCAGGTGGTAAAGAATAAGATTGATTTTCAAGCACAGAAAATGGTGAGTAATAATAAAATAGTATCCTGTCTACAGCAGTCAAGAAATTCAAAACTATATCTAGACTTACAGAACTGGACCACATTGTCTTTTAATTAAGTTCTTTTGAAATGTTAATTTCCCAAAAGATTTGCTTCTTAAAATATGTTTGTGAGAATGAATTATAGTAAGATAATGATACATTTCCCCCAATAGTTTACATTTAAAACAAGCATAATTAAGGCACCAGATTTCAGTACAGTTTTCTAGCTTCAGATAAAGATATATTTTGGTTTATTTGCTATTTCATTATTTTTTGTGGCTAAGATCAAATGGCCTTGTTTCAAAATTCAAATATTTTCACATTGAATTTACATTGATCTGTTTTTTTTTAAGTTTATTTATTTTGAGAGACAAAGCATAGGCAGGGGAGGGGCAGAGAGAAAGAGAGAGAGAGAATCCCAAGCAGGCTCCATCCTGCCAGCCACTGAGCCTGACTTGGGGCTTGAACTCACAAACTGCAAGATCATGATGTGAGTTGGACATTTAACCAACTGAGCCACCCAGGCACCTCTACATTGATTTGTATTCTTATATAGTATTTTAAGGATGTTTGATCACAAATACCTTTAAAATAAGTAATGGAGAGGTGCCTGGGTAGCTCAGTCATTTGACATCTGACTTCGACTCAGGTCATGATCTCCCGGTTCATGGGTTCCAGCCCCACATTGAGCTCTGTGCTGACAGCTCAGAGCCTGGAGCCTGCTTCAGGTTCTGTGTCTCCCTCTCTCTCTCTGCCCCTCCCCTGCTTGTACTCTATCTCTGTCTCTCAAAAAATAAACATTAAAAAAATCTTTAAATTAGAAATGGAATCATTGCTAGTGACCATTCTATATATAATATATATTGTGTGTGCGTATATATAATTACATTTAATTTAAAATTATATTTGAGTGAACATTATGTATACTTTCCTTTCATCATCTTTCTGTTTTTTTCTGGAAACTTTTTATACTTTATTTGAAATATTATAATATTAAATATGTTTATTAAAAACCTATAAATAAAAGTTATTTTTAAATACCTAGTGACAGATAATGTTTCAGTTGATCTTTCAAGTCTTTTTAATGTCTATTTCACTTAGGTTTCCCTTTTACAAAATGAAAGTATTGGTTTTAGATATATCATTCCTTTATCAAAAACATAAGTATCTTGGGCCTGGTGGCTCAGTTGGTTAAGCATCCAACTTCAGCTCAGGTCATGATCTCACGGTTGGTGGATTCCAGCCCCACATTTTGGTTCTGTGCTGACAGCTCAGAGCCTGGAGCCTGCTTCAGATTCTGTGTCTCCCTCTCTCTCTGCCCCCTCCCCTGCTCACATTCTCTCTCTCTCTCTCTCTCTCTCTCTCTCTCTGTCTCAAAAAAAAAACCACTAAAAATTTAATTTAAAAAATGTATCTTTTAGTGTTATAAAATTTGTGACACAATTAATTATAAATTGATAGCTGTTAAGAAACAGGTAAAATGGGATCACACTTATACTATGGAATTGATCTGTTTCGATCACAGAAGTTTCATTCGTGTTTAAAAATGTCATTTTGGGTAGGATAAGAAGTCAAATCCAAGAGCAGACGATTTTTGTTTCAATAAAATGGTTTTTGTGCACATATGTCACATACATATTTATTGTAAGTGAAAGCTAAAACAGATTTATTTCATAATCTAAAATAGAATATGTATTACCACCAATTAATTTTAAGGCTGCTTTTTATATATAAATAATGATGCTTTCAGTCTATGGCCATACCACCCTGAATGTGCCCGATCTTGTCTGATCTCGGAAGCTAAGCAGGGTCGGACCTGGTTAGTACTTGGATGGGAGATTATGTATTGCTACCAATTAATTTTAAGGCTGTTTTTTATATGTAAATAATGATGCTTCCAAACATCCATTTACTCAAGAAATGACAACAGTTCTAAATATGTATTCAGATATGAATAACAACATACTTGTAAGCTGACTTAAAATTGAAATGATGCTTGTGAGAGTCAGTGTAGAAAAGAGAATTGAATGTGAAGAGGTGTGAGCCAGGAAGAGAATGGATAAGGGATGGTGAAGCAAAAATGAGCTACATTAGTGAATATGACTACTCTTAGGGTATGCTACAGAAAACCAAAGAGAACTGGAATCATCAGGGAGATCCTGTCTTGAAGGAGGTATACTTGTTATGGATGCAGACTTGGTACCAAAGATGGGGTGGATGAGTGTGGTTAGTACTTGAAAGTGAGTTCCTCCTTAAATTTCACAATGTGGGCACCTCATTTTACCTCATCCTGGTCCAAGTCTTAGTGAATACTTGCAAGTTTCTGTCCTCTTGCTCTCCAAACTCCTCCCAAAGATTTTCTGATTGTTCACATTAAGATGAAAACCAGTGGCAAACAAGATGGAGTCTCAGCCTCCTTGGGTAGAGAGTAGAGTAGAGAATGGCTTGGGGAGGGGCAAAGGTGCATATTATCTAGTATGAGGACAGAGAGAAAAAAGGATGAAGAGGGTATACACATTTCATTTTGTTCCTTTGAATATACTTATTTTGATATTCCTCCAAGTTCTTGTACATGACCTTGAAATATTTGTGCATGTTACTGAAGAGTTGTTACATATGGCATTTCAGATTGAACATATCGATGTCTTTTTTTCTGGATTTGAAGCAGATGGAATTCCCTTATTGGAAAACATTAGTCCTCTCCTTTCCCCTTGATTAACTTTCTTGTTCTATAATTATCCTACATTGTCATAGGGATATATACTGGTGAGTAGAAATTGATAGAAAGCTGCAAAGGGCCTCTCTAATGCTTTGGCCTTGATCAAGTGTAACTGCAGTCTAAATGCTGGGGATCGTGGTGATCCCCATGGTTACTAATATATTATTATAGCTTAAAATTGTAATAACACTTATAAAGTACCTAATATGCAGATGTTCACATACTGAATGCTCAATGAATAATAGCTGTTAATTGAGTTGTCTTGTCTAGTGATTATCGCAGAATTTGTATAGAGTGGCAACAGAGCTTGGGCCATCCATGGATCATCTGATTAAGAGAACTTCAAGCAATAAATTAAAAAGTAAAAATACTGAGTTGATGCATGACATTTGATGATGAATTTTATGAATAGTTAGCAAAAGTTTTAGGGCTGATCAGTCTGAGTTTTATGTTTTGTGGTCTCTGACTAAAATTCATACATTTACTCTGATTAGAAACATTACACTTTTTTTAAAGGTTATTTATTTTCAGAGAGTGTGTGTGAGAGTGATTGGGGGAAGGGCAGAGAGAGAAGGAGAGAGAGAATGTTACGTAGGTTTCATGATGCCCAGTGCAGAACTCAGTGCGGGGCTTCATCTCATGAACCATGAGATTATGACCTGAGCCAAAATCAAGAGTCCGACACTTAGCCAACTGAGCTACCCAGGTGCCCCTGGAAACAATATACCACATTTATTTCAAAGACTGTGCAAATGTGTCATTTCCCTACATCACAGTAATACAGCTGTCATTTACTGCACAACTACTATGTTCTAGTTATTTTACATATAATTGTTAACCCTTGCCATTTCACTGCAGCACCACTGACATTTGTAGATTAGCTTGTAGAATGCCATAGAACTAGTAAGTGACAGAACAGGGATTTGATCTCATGTTTACCTACCCCTGAAACCCATGTTATATCTACTAGATTGTGGTGTGGTGGTAGACCATAATTTGAGTATGTATGTACACACACACATGTACGGCCATACTACTATATGGATTTTCTCATGTGCAACATAGAAATGCATGAAAATAATACAGTGAAAATTCTCTTAAGTTGTACATTTTAAAGTTAAGATCTATGTCATTTGGACACTCAGGAATCTCACCACAGCTGTGCAATCAAGGAATCTGTCGTTCCTTTTTTTTTTTTTTTTAATGTTCTAAGTTGCATTTCTTAATGTGCTGATTTGTTTATGGGTTCTTCCAGTAATTTTTTATTAGGTAAAGATAGATATTTAAAAGGATTTTGTTATGTAAATAGTGATACTTTAAAAGCAAGGAGTCACCCATGCATTGAGGACATCAATATATCAGACTTTTAATTGACAACTTGCAAGACCTGCTTGTGATTTATAGCTCGATTACAAAATCACTCTTCCCCCTCTGCCAATGGAATTGGCAGTATTTTTTCAGCCCAGATGGTACATTAGCCTTGGCCAGCTGGTTCTCCCCATGCTGCCTCATCACAGGACCATACAGCAAATATCGCCACGTATGACCCAGTTCAATAGGTAACACATGAAGGCTTCATGCCTGGCTTTGCCCTTAGGGCATATGGAAGTGAACCTGAATGAGATTTATGCATCCAAATTTTTACACTCTATCAAGCTACCCACAGTCATTCACTTTTCTGACCTGACTTTTGAAGCTATTTAGAGTAGACATATAGAGCTATATTATTCAGTTCTAAAATTTGGTTGTATTGTACAATTCTTAATTTTCACATTTCAGTTATTTTGTTGACTATAAGGCAATACTTTTAAAGATCTTAAGCAGTAATAGATATGTTGGAATTATAAATGCCTATTTTAAGGAGTTTTAAATGTTGTAAATACAGTTTCAATAGCATCCATAAAAATAAGTGTTAGGAGAATATGTTTTGACATATTTCAAAGTCACAATTTTTAATAGAGATATTGGGTACAAACAATAGCTACCACATATTAAACTTTATGGATTGAAATGAATATATATATATCTATATATATGAATGAATATACATGAAATGAATATATATATGAATGAATATGTATAAAATGAATGTATATATATATGAATGAATATATATATTAATATATATATATTTTATACTAATTACTGTAATTCTAAGATTTAAGATTATGAATATTGAGAGGAAGTGAGATGGAGGAAAAAAAGGCTATTTACTACCAAAAAAAAAAAAAAATCATCTCCTGAATATATTTTAGATTATGTAAGTATAGAGGCACAAACTTCACACTTTTAGGGTACTTTCAGTTTTCTCCCTAATAGTTTTCTATTTCAAATAAAATGTGTAGGTAATTCATAAATCATTTTCCATGATAGATCATTCTACATAGTTTTTCCATTGGATTGAATTGGATAATAAAACCTTGAATAGGCTCCATATTTGTATGTTTGCAATAGGAAAATGAAATAATACCAAATGATATCCTTAGAAATGTAGTTTTATTTAGTTTGTTTCATTCATATAGTTGTTACAGTGACTGTGCTTATAAAGGATTATCTCTATATTAACTTGGTAAATTCGGTTTTACTGTTGAAGGAAATACATTTTTTGTGTGTTCAATATCAATTCTGATTCTGATTTTCTAAGGGAACTGGAAAAGGAAAATAGTTTTTAGTATCTAAAATAGTATATATATGGGTGTGGTGTGTGTGCATACATATCGTCTTATATCATGCATTATGTATATGTGTCATATGACTTTTTCTTAACCCATTGAGTTAATTTTAATTTAAATCTGAAAAAATTATGTATGATAATGGTTCTTTGCATAAATTTTTAATAAAGTTTGCTGTCTGCATCAGTTTGACAAGCCTTTTAAAAAGTTATTTGGAGCTATTTTTCAATATTGAGAGCTACATTAAATTAAAAAAATAATAATGTTTATTTTCGAGAGTGACAGAGCCCAAGTAGAGGAGGGGCAGAGAGAGAGGGAGACAGAATCCAAAGCAGGTCCTAGGCTTTGAGCTGACAGCACAGAGGACCCAAACCCACAAACCCCAAGATCATGACCTCAAAGTCAGAAGCTAAACCAACTGAGCCACCCAGGCTCCCTGAGAACTACAGTAAGTTTTAAAGTAATGAGATTTTTTTTTTATTATGGAGTAGTTTTTTAAAATTATTTTTTAAAATTTATTTTTGAGAGAAAGAGAGAGGCGAGCACAAGTGGAGAAGGGGCAGAGAGAGAGGGAGACACAGAATCTGAATCAGGCTCCAGGCTCTGAGCTACCAGCACAGAGCCTGACTCTGGGCTGGAACCCAGGAACTGCGAGATCATGACCTCATGACCTGAGCTGAAGTCAGACGCTTAACCAGCAGAGCCATCCAGGTGCCCCTAGGGAGTAATTTTTTTAAATAAATCTTTTGGGGAGCCTGGGTGGCTCAGTTCGTTGAACATCTGACTCTTGATTTCAGGTCAGATCATGATCCCAGGGTCATGGGATCGAGCCCCACATTGGACTCCACACTCCATGCTGGGAATCAGTCTCCTCTCTCTCTCTCTCTCCCAAAATAATTTTTTTTTTTTTTCTGGAATTCTTATAATAAGAGTTCTTGAGCCTTTTTCTAGTTTGCTGTTTTGATTTCCATTCACTAACTTGCATTAAAAAAATGAAAGTGAAGGCAATCTTTTCTGAGTTTTAAACATACTTTTACTTAACATATTCATTACATTTATAGATATATATATTATAAATTTAAGTCCTTATTAACCTTTTGGTTTCATACAAAAGGGTAAAATGTTTATAAACTTTTGACTGCCCTCTTTTCTTTTTTCTATAAACACCATAATACTGTTGCATCAATTGTCACTGATATCATCAATAATCTAAATTGTTTACTACCATGTATTTACAATTAAACATATTTAAAAAATACCTGATTATATTTGTCTCAATTTTTTCAGGTTGGTTGATTTTAAGTCTAAGCTAATTCGAATAGGGGAATCGTCATGCTTGATTATATCATTACTATTTTTTACCTATGATATCTCTCATAGAAATTAACATCACAGTTAATATTAATCCTAGCAATTGGTGGAATATTCAGAAATCACTGAACTACTACTGGTAAGAATTAAGTTCTAGTTACATTTCTGCCACTAAGAAATTCTATTAAGCGCTCTTTTACTTTCTGAAACTTATTCTTTATTTATAAAGTTGGAAGGTTGGAGAAGATCCTTTCGAATTATAAAATGAAAGTATGATTTTAAACTATGCTTTAAAAGTCTTTGAGTAAGAAATTTTTAAGTCAGAGACATTTTTTAGTAGCTGGGAATCAAGTAGAAGTCAGAAGAGGCATTTGGTAAGTGAAAAAGTTGGATTTTTTGAATTCAAAATTGTTTATTTTCAAACAAACAAAAAACCTAAATTATCTTTTTTCAAAAATTTCTTTCCAGAATTATAGCCAAAGATATTAAAGATTATAGTACTTCAACCTCCTTTTCCTCATCTGTAAAACAAATACTGTTTCATAAAGTGTTGTGATGACAAATTCTATAACAAGTCAAATATTTGGCCCCAGTAAATTTAGTTATATTAATGTTTTCTATAATTATAAATAAAGGCATTCCAGAAAACACACAGGAAATTTTATTGTAACAGTCCACAGAAAAACTACAAACTATTTTCCTTTTTCCTTTTCTCACTGAACTAGTTCTGAAGGAGCCTAGTAAAATACATTTGAAAAGTAGAGTTAAGCATCCTGAACCTATTTACGGTGTTATGAGGAGAATGCTTGTTAAGAATTTGCTATATAGTCCGTTAAATTTGATTTCTCTTTTTAACTAGGTATTCAAATTAAGTTACAAGTTATGTATATACTAAAACTATTCAGACTTTGTAACTCAGATTAAAAAAAAAAAACAACTAAATAGCACCTGTGATTCAACCACACATTTAAAGAATATTTTATCATTCTTGTACAAATGGGCCTAACTTACCATTATCAATGAAATTAGCTTAATTTTAACGCAAATTGTTCACTTTCCATAGGAAAAAAAAAAATCCAGTATAAAGCCTTTATAAAACACAGGATAGGATTATGTTAAAGCTGATTAAAATACATGCAGGATTATACTCCTAAATGTTCCTTAGCATCGTCTGTGTCTCTGTGTTCTCTTTTATTATTTTGTACAGTCTGTAGGAAGTGTTGTTGCCATGGGCTGTGTAAAAGCTGTTTCAATCTTAAACATGCTTGGACAGATAAGGGTATTATACAACTACTCAGGTCTAAATGGCTGGAGCTCTCTTTCCCATAATAGGTTTCCTGCTCCATCAGGCAGTGCAGTTTGGTAGAGGTAATATTTGGAAGAAGTAGCCACAGAAAACACCAGAATATATGGAAACAATTGTCTTTTCTCTGGGGTCTCTTACAGACTTCAACTAGAGTAATCATTTGTACACATGAAAACATATACTCTCATTGTGCTTGCGTTTTTCAGTCTTGCTCTATTAGACTCTAAGCTCCATGAAAACAGTTTTTCTTTTTTGTTTTTTTTGTGTATACCCTGCCTGGAATACTGCCTACTACATAGTATATGTTGAGTATTTTCTTTGTCAGCTTTATCATTCCACTGATATACCTTCACTCCGAACATGTACACAAAGACATACACATAAGAAAAGAAACATAGCATAGCATGTAAAATGTGACTGTCACATTTTACAATTGGTGGTCTGTCATTATGGAAAAAGCATCTCACTAGTAAGTAAGAGATCTTGCCTCTTTGGAACTCTTCTAATTACTTGTGTGCCCTAAGGAGCCTCTCTTCCCTGAGGCACAGATTCCATAGCTATTAAACAAGAGAGGTGATTTCTAGGCTCTGTTCCCACTGAATCCTATGAATCTAGAATTTTTAATTTACATTCTGGATTTAAAATTTTCATTCCTTTTACTTAATAATTTTACATGGTAAAGAACATTTACAGTCATATCAAACAATGCCTATAGTATTATGTCTATATGCATGCATTTGTATATATAATGGTAGCTGCAAGGTTACTGATCAGACTTATAGTGCTGATTTTGGGGGGTGAGAGAAGAGGAGAGCAGGACTATGTGTGCATGTTAAAATCGACTTTGCTTTCTTCTCCTTTCCTCTGCATTTAGGATACACACACATACCCACACACAAATATACTGCTTAAGTCATTTTAAAAATACAAATATGAGAGTAAAAAGGCTGAAACATGCTAATATGGTGTGGGGAAATAGGTATTTGCTATATTCCTTTTTTATAATTAAAAAAAAGACTGCTAATTAGGTTATATGAATTGTTGGCTCTTAAACTTACATGTGACATTTTTATAGTTAAGGATTTGGATATATGCTAGAGATAGGGGAGATATTTCCCCTCTACTTACATACTGCCTTTTGCAAGGCTGACAGGTTTAGTCTCAGTTAAATCTTCTATAGAATTTGTATGATAGAGAATCTGGATTATATTCAAAACTCGTAGGTTAAAATTCTAATTTCAGGATGCCATCATTTGAGCTAGTCTCTCCAATTAAGCTTTTGTTTGTTTATTTTTTAATCAAAATAATTCTACTTGGAAAAAGTGAGGAAACAAAAAAGCCCCTATAATACTGCCACTTGCTTTGTTCCTTCAAACTTTGTTGTAGTAGTTAAATCCCTAGTTAGTAACTGCCCTTCCAGTAGACTAAATTCTGCCCTCAAATACTCAGACAGAACTCCCATTGGGCCCAATTCTGCTGTCCTCCTTCAGGCAAGAAGTCCCTTTGAATTTAAATAGTCTCACTCAGGTACTATATTAATAGGCACCAAACATGCACAAAGAAAGACAGTAAAGGGGAACTTTCTTGTGTAAGCATGGCTGACTCAGCATCTTGAGGTATTCCAACAAATAATCTGTAAAGAATTTGGGCAATTACAAATTTTCCATCAGATATTCACTAACTCAGAGAATTTTTCATGAATCGTTTCTGTTCTGCTGAATGCAACTTCTATTAAAGTAACTATCACGTATCCAAAGATACTGTAGGCACCACCTTTTAAGAACCCAGAAGTTTACTACTTAGAAAAATGCTATCTATTAGATTGTCTGACTATTCTAAAACAATCAAAATAAACAAGTGAAGGCAGATTTCAAAGTTAGTAAATTGTTTTTAAGAAAACACATTTTTCAAATTAGTTTAGTGGAAAGCAATATTTCAAATCACCCTCATTTTATTTAAAGGGCATGATGAATTATATAGCTAAGGCTGGCCTTAAGCATAATTGGAGATTCAATAGTTTTTATCTTCAGTTTCTGTCCTTTCCTTCCCTTCCCTGTGTTCTGCTCAGCTATATAGGAGGCTCCTTGGGTTTCCCAAGGCTCTCAGCCTAGTGGTTCCCTGAGGTCTCCCATACTTTATTCTTTCTGATATCTAAGCTTTCTCCTTCTTACCTTTCTGTATAACATCTGCTTTTAGAAACAGTCCTTCCATTTGATAACCCAGTAGAATAAATGAAATACAAACTGCAAATGAAAGGAGATCTGGTGAAAGCCTCCTTGTAGGTGGGAAGGTCTTTCCCAGAGCCTCAAATCAAGACCTAGAAGAAGCTATAGAGTTACAGTTAACAGTGGAATTAATAAGTTCATAGTTCTTCAAACACATTGACACTTATCTTACACAGAGTTTTTGTGATATTTTCTCTGCCTGAAGCTCTGGTCTATCCCCATTTTATTCTACTATTGTCTTCTGTACCTTTAAATTAGAGTGCATGGGTTGTGTATGATTGAAACCTAGTCTAACCTAAGCAAAGATATTCTGTTAGATCACAAAAATAGGAAGTCCAGAAATGATTTAGTCTTATTTTTTTTTAATTTTATTTTTTTGAGAGTGAGCAGGGGAGGGGCAGAGAGATAGAGGATCTGAATCAGGCTCTGTGCTGACAGCAGAGAGCCTGATGCAGGGCTGGAACTTACAAACCCACGAACCCTAAGATCCTGACCTGAGGTGAAGGCAGACGGTTAACTGACTGAGTTACCCAGGGGCCCAGTGTTTTTAAGCACACATAGATCCAGGGATGCGATCATGTTATTAGGACACCGTCTCACCATCTTACTGTCTCAGCTCTAGTTTTCTCTCTTCTGGCTTTATTCTTAGTCAGACTTTCCCCAAATTGTGATTAAAAAGGGCTCAAAGCAGTTCTGTTCTCCTGTTGTTTTCATAGTTGCGCTCTTACTGCAAAGAACATGTCTCTTGTCAGATAGCCCCCATCACTGTGAATAGGGAAATAAGGTCACATCATTGAGGATGAATCATATGGTTGTTCATGTCATAGGTAGGCAGAGGAATAAGTTTACAAGAATTCTTTAGAACAAATTCACTTTAAAAATGAATTTTTAAAATCCCATTAATAGGGGAGAGGGTAAAAGGAAAAACATGTTGAAGAGACAAAACTATGACCATCACTGTTCATGATAGAGCTTATCAAAAGTTGTAACTATGTATGGGTTTTGGCTGTCTTCTTCACTACAATTCTGTGAGAAATAGAGATTGTTCGCTACTACGTACCAGTGCCTATTACAATTCATTATTTGTATTAAGAAATCAGCAAATATTGGGGTGTCCGGTTGGTCAGCTGGTTAAGTGTCCGACTTCAGCTCAGATCATGATCTCACGGTTCGTGAGTTCCAGCCCCATATTGGCAACTGTGCTGACAGCTCAGATTCTGTGTCTGCCTCTCTCTCTCTGCCCCTCTCCCACTTGTACTCTCTCTCTCTCTCTCAAAAATAAACAAAACACTAAACAGCAAATATTTGTTTCTGTAATTGACTCATTTAATCTTAAATATTTTCTTCATCTTAAAATTGGAAACAGAGGCTCAGACAAGTTATGTAACCCATCTTTAGAGATTATATGTTGTGACTTTATATAGCATACAGATTCTTAAAAATTAATAATGTTTTTTCTAAATGTTACAGGTAATATAGAAACCAGTATAGATTTAGAAACTTTGTGTGTTTAGTAAGTTTCAGATAAAAAAAAATTAATGTTTATTTTTGAGAGAGAGAGAGAGAGATGGAGTATGTGAGCAGGGGAGGGACAGAGAGGAGGAGACACAGAATCAGAAGTAGGCTCCAGGCTCTGAGCTATCAGCACAGAGCGGAACGTGGGGCTCAAACTCACAAGCCATGGGTTCATGACCTGAGCCGAAGTCAGGCGCTTAACCAACTGAGCCACCCAGGCACCCCCAAATTTTTTAACATACTTAGTATGAATCACTTATGTTTCTTCTAGGCCCCCTTAAAATATTAGCACAGCTTTAACAAAATAATTTCCTTTTGAAGTTAGTCACATTTTACAATAATAATGTTAATATTTGAGAAAAGCTTTTGTAAACCACAAGAACCAAAGTGATACTTCTCAGTTGCCCATTTTGGAAACAAGTTACACTAAACTAATATGTGCCTTTCCCTTAGAAGTATCGGTCTCAGTTAAATTTAAAATCGTCATAAGGGAACAACCAAGGGGACAAACTCATGTCATCCATTATGAATTATTTGAATATGTCAAACCTGAATTAAATGTCCTTAATACTATGAAATGTGAAGAAAAGCAGTCATGTAAAACTTACACATATATGATAAAGCCATTAACCCACATGGAAACATGTAGAAAGAAATAAGGAGTCTACCATTTAGGAAAATTGTTTTTACATACATGCCTGGTTATTTTTGAGCCTAAATATTAAGACTTTGCATTTGTGTGGTATCTACTTCAAAAGCTGAATATTGTAAATGTGAGTGGGCATTGATGCAAAGTCTTACATGATAAATCCATTTCTGATGCTCATTGTTTTGTAATTTTTATGCTCTTAACATAAACCATTTAGTTTAAGTACTTAGCTGATTTTTGTTTTGCATTTATTATAAGCTAAGTGTCTGTTAATAAGTATTCACTGTACATTCCATATATTTGTCAAAATCATTTCCATGATTGTTTTGATTCTTAATCTAGGTTGACTCTATAACTAGTATTTGAGACCATAGATATTTTGATTCCTATACAAATAGCTGTGGCTTAACGCCTAACCCATTACCTATTCAGTCTCCTCGTGGATTTTTGTTGTCATGGCAAAAAAAGCTGTGTGAAATTACTAACAATTTTGGCTACAGTCTCTTTTGGAATGTTTGTTGTCCTTAGAGACTCACAGCAGGCAAAGAAATCACAGTCCCCGTCAACAACCTGTGCTTTCCTGAAATATTGGCTTTGACAAGCCTGCAGGGGTGAGAAATAATTTTGTGTGTGAGGGTTTGCACTTCATGGGTGTCTTTCTGAGTTTATTACCAGGAGGAAATGGAAAAAAAGCCATTCTCACCCTTACCTTAAACCAATAATTACATGACCATGGTGCTGAATGATTGACTCAGCTCTGGGGAAAGTGTATACTGAGCCCTCTTAGATAGAAGCTAGTACCTGGAACTCATCTGATTGATTATATTGATATAAATATCAGCAACTCTAATAATTGGCTACCCTGTCTTCCTAGAACTTCTATCTCTTATGTCTTGTTTTTCTTGTTTTGGACTATCAACTTAGAGCCACATTATGAGAGGAACCAGATTGTCAATATCTAGTTGCTATCACATGTGCTACATGTCTTACTCCTCTTCAGAAAACTCATCAGGAAACACCAAGGATTATTGAAATTCTGTGCTGTTGTTTAATATTCAAAAAGAGCTCTTTCCAGAGGGATCTGCAAGCTATCCTGATCTTTGTAAACACCTTCATGTAGTCTTTTGAAAATAATGTGGTCAGATTACCAAGGAGAAAATAAACTAAAGGGGGAAAATACAATTTCACATATGTCTAGGTATAAGTAAATTATTTTTTTTCCAAGGACAAGAAGCAAGTAACATTTGTGTATGTTTGCTATGGAATACAGAGGTTGAAAGATACTCATATACTCTGTCAAATACTTTGAACAAGTGAGCTGCTAAGCTTAATGCAGACAGAATATTTGAAGTAGACTACAAATTGCAATGCCCCAGAAATCTTTTATCAATTGGGCCTTATGTTCACTCTTGTAATAAAGAGGCTTTTGGAGTTTATATGCCACAGTCTAATAGGTGACTGTTTAATGGGATTTACATTCACTCAAACAAAATTAGGCTGGTAAAAGACAATGCAACATGCTGTAATGTAAATGGACTGACGGCAGAATTAAATGTTTGTGGAAACAGGGCAGCAGATCTATCAAGAGCTAATTAGACAGAGTTCAGAGGCAGACTTGGAAGTAAACAGTATCAACAAAGAAAGAAAGAGAGCAAGAATGGAGGGGAAAAAAAGACCTTTTGTGAGGGGAAGAAAAGGAACTATACAAAAGTTATTTAATTAGATACTCAGATGGAGTCTCTCCCATGAGAAAAACTTATATTGTTATCTGAACCTGTTGATAATATTAAGTTGAATAATAACTTAGATAAATCATTATGTGTCTGAGTAGTTCTTTGTTATAATTGGTATTTGAATATTTGGCTTTAATAGCACTCTTCACACGGTGACTTTCCTAGCTATGTTCAATCTATCCGGAAAAAAAATTTTTTTGGATATCATTGTGTAACTTTGAAGTTTTTCTAACAGAATATCTTTGAAGTTTTTCTAATAGAAAGAATAACACTAAGACAAAGAAGTTTGGAGCTTTATTTAGTAAGGAAGGACGAAGGGCTAAATTGGCAATAAACAATAAAAATAAAGAATAACAACTTTGGATTTGAGTTTCAATTAGCATGTGGATAAATATAATATTTTTTAAATTTAAAATTTTTTAAACAAACTCTTTTCATAGTATTTCACTATAGTCACTATTTTTCAGCTGAGCCATTGTATAGGGAAAATAATCCAGCCTTTGGTATAGTTGAGAAACTGCTTTTATGAAATAAATCAGGATCTATATGCTTGATATTTAAAGTAGTAAGGCCTAATTCCTTGATTCACTTTCTTTTTAAATCTCATATTCAGCATTTAAATTAGCATTACATAAATCGTTTTTCATTAAAAAAAGAATTTAATGAATGTGTTAGGGTTTAAAATTATTTTTATGGAGTGTAAGGGGTGGTATATATCTTGTTTTGCATGAAACCAAAAATAAATCAGATATACCTCAAGATATTTGCATTCTATTAGAATATATTTTAATTATAATCTTTCAATTTGTTTAGAATTGCTCCGTACTTCATGCTCTGTTGCAAGTATCAAGTGGGTTAATATATGTGAAAGTGCTTTGAAAATGATGGAGTACTGTTCACATTGTGTGATATCATTAACGGAGAATCTCTAAGCATTTATGAGATACTATTGCTATGCTGATGGGCATATGGATTTGTAAATGACAAATGTTCTATTGAGTAATTAAACCCAATAGTTCAAGTCAGACCAATTGCTTTTTTGCCTCCTGTACTACACAAACAAGAATTGTTCTGTGGACATGTTCTAGATTGTTTGTGGTTTGGTTAATCCGTAAAATCCATGATCTGCATTACTGTCAGCAGTTAATGCCCTGAGATTGCTTTATTCTTTAATGAAAAGATCAGTAAGATTAGGATTGTTTTGTCCTTGCCATGGAAATAGACCAAGTACGAATGCCCAGTTTCTCTTGGTGGAGTTCCAATCTGTCTCTGACCCAGAAATATAGGTGGTATTTGGCAGTTTTTCTACCCACTTGTGACAAAGACATCTATCTCGCTTATTTATAAAATAGAGAAACTGGATTGGGTCAATTTTAACAGTAGGTGCATTTTCTTTCTAAACATTCTAAAGTTGTAAGGCAGGATCCTCTTAACTTTCAGCGGTATTGCCAGTGTTCCCAAATCTTGGCTAATTATCAAAATCACCTGGGGAGCCACTTAAAAATACAAATTCCCAGGCGCCTTCCTTGGAGATTCTGATTCAGAGGGTCTGGGGCGGAGCCAGAAAAATCTCAAGTGACTCTAATGATTAGCGAAGTTAGCCAAGTTAGGAAAACACTCATGGAATGGAATAAAATATATTCCACTTACATTGGTTCATAATAAATAACAAACATATAATTTACCCTAACTTGCCTTGAAATGTTTCTGAAATAATGTAATGGACAGACTCAAGGTATGCATGTGACTGCATACTAGCTACAGCATCTCCCAGAGCCCGTGTCCTTCCATTATTAATTAGGGTGATAACACCACATCACAGGATGTTGTTATGAGAAAGAGAGATTTTGGAAAAAGAAAGTGGTTTCAAGAGCTCAAAGAGCTGCTTTAGCACTGGTGGTTAGTAATAACTGTGACTGGTATTTGGGAGACGGTTCTAGTCCCAGCCGTGTCACTTGAGTCGCTTTGTGACCAATTTTACAATCATTTTAGCTTTCAGAATTTCACTTCCCTTATCTATAAAATGAGGGGATTTGAAAAAAAAAATACCCCTGAAGTCCTGCCAGGTTAATTTATATAGACAGCATTGAGTTCTGCAACATATTCCAAATGGTAGAAGAGAACTTCAGGGCTATTTAGTGAGCATCAGTGAACATTATGATTACCTGAGAGATTGGACATTGTCCAAAATGTAACTTATAAATGATCAAATTATTCATTATAACTTTGGGTATGACGTCAAATGATTCTTAAATATAATTTTACACCTTGATAAATAATGCATGAATATATGTTATATATACATATATGATTTCTTTGGACTTGTGGTTTTATAAATTCATCATGTACTCAAATTGTATATTTTTTATAGTCTTTTTAGACAATTGATTTTACTATAGCACTTTATGCCACATTGTAGCAGAGTTGCACAAACTACACTTGTTGCTATTTACTAGGCCTAAAATTCTACTATGCCACACATACAGGCACAGAATTTAAGTGAAGAGAAAGATACTATTTGAGCAATGATGGAAAATTGATACACTAATTTAAGCTCTGTGGTATTTAATGAACCACATAATGTGCCATAGAGACTTCAGAGCTTTAAATGTAGAAATTCTCTAGAAACAATGCACTGCCTTGTAAGGAGAGAACAAGATGGCAAAGAGCTGAAAGAAACCAGAGTGATCCAGATGGCTGGAACACGGAGAGCTTGAGCAAGTGGTATGAGTGAAATGGGTAAGTCTGACTAATACAAATAATTTTTTTTAATGTATGATTACAGAGGAACCAATGGTGAGATGGATAATTTGCTTTTCCCAAATACCTATATTTGTCTGGGTTATCACATTCATTTAGAAGGAAATCTTTTAGTCTGATTGACAGATTTTACATCTTTAAAGAAAAAATTTCACCTGTTGTGTGTCTTTTAAACTAGACACTAATTCCTATAACATCTCACAATTACATTTTACAAATAATGTAATTCACATACTACTTTAAATATTGTGGGAAGAGGGAGGCAAATTCACCAGGATCTTTCAGAGAAAATCAGTTAATGAAACTAGCAAACTAATTAGAGGAGGGAAAAGGAAAAATTGAGATCTATGACTCTTTCAAGTGATTTTCAAAATTACAACTGTGCTTGTTAGAACAAGAAAAATGAGGGGCCATTGATATTACTTAGAGGGAATGGGAAGAACAGTTTTAATAAATAATTCCTGAAGGGATGTGATTTTTTCCCATTTTTCATTACCATTCCTCCCCTCAATTTCATTGTTTGAGGGTCAAGCAAGTTTAGATTACAGTTTTGAATATGTCAAGTCTACTGTCCAGTTCTGATTCTTTTGATCATGAGAAGCATAACTTCTCCAGCCCCTGTTTCTGATACCTTAAATGAAAGCTTTGGATGAATAGATTTCCAGGGCCCCTCCTCAATTCTAAACATCTATTTCCAAGTCTTCAGTCTATCTTTCAGCTTAATTCCATTCAGTGTGCTTTCATTATATGTTCTGCATGTTTTCCCACTTTGCTTTGCTCCTTTCTATCATCTAATTGCATTGTTCTGAAGTTGACTCTGGGATAAATAAAGTTACCTGACTGACACATTCCAGATGGAAAATGTTGCTCACTTCAGGAAAAAAAAAATGTATAGAAGATATTTAAGGCATGTTTAGGAGCAACTTTTTGTAAGTTTAAAAAGTGGTCAAACTTTGGCCTAATTTATTATAAAAATTTCTGACATTGAATATTGATTTTTTTCGTGTCATTGAGGAAAACTGTTTATGAATCACTTCATTCTTCATCAAACTTCCAGCATCTGTTAAGATTTTTTGTTTCTTTCCCTCATACATTTGTAGTAAATTGGCCATTCTGAGGGGACACCATGTACCCTTACATAAGGGACTTGGTTTTGACAGAATGGATTTTCATGTCTGACCTTAGAAATAGGTTGGTTGCTATAAGATAAATTAATGAACATGTGCTCCTAGAAAGAAAAAATGGCTGTATATCCAACAACTACTACATTTGTGGAAGCAAACTGGATGCCTAGTATTTAAACAGGTAATGAGGTACACCTTTCATTGTTTATTCAGTCTGTGCTGGCATCACATGGTCATTTAGGACCTTATTTTATTTTCAAATAATTTATTTCCCATCTGCTGAGGCAGATTTTCAGGTTCTTTTTAAAGAACATTGCTTTCCATTGTAATTCGGTTACAGACACCACAATTATTTTAATGTTGTTTGATCTTTGTTAAAAATGAATAAGTTCTGTTAGGAGATCGTTCTTTTCTAAAACTTTGGAATATAATTACATTACTCTTTTACAATTAAGCATTTTTAGCCTATTCATGCAAGGACTTTTTATACCCTTTACTGGATTAAAGTGTTCTCCTTAATTTAAGTACTCTCTTTAGAAACTAATGACCTGAACATTCATAAGATTCCAATTTAACTTTAAAGGGAAAAGTTTGCATTTCAACACAAATAATAAAACTGATTAAGTTTCATCAACTTTTGAAAGAAAAGCAAGTGTCTTGCATGGGCATATTTGTTGAGAGAGGATGATCTTATACATACTTTGATTAATTAGCAAAATAAAAGTTACCTCATGAAACTAATATGAAGGCAGATTTTGAGAAAAATTGATAGGATGAGGAGGAACGGCAATAAAATATGATGGTCGTAGGATTAGCCTTTGAATCATTATGAACACTTACTGCTTTGATGATAATAATTATGACATAAATGTGCAGCTGATTTTCTTTAATAAAATAGGATCATTAAGTTACAGAATTATGAAATATAAACTGTATCTCCCCTTTCATCCTCTCTCACATTCCCATCACAAATAGAAATCAGCAACATTCTATTAGTTGAATGAAGTTTCAATATTTTCCTCATGAAATTTTAATAATGCAGATGTATAAACCTAAATGGAGAGCTGAAAGAGGTAGGTTTGATGGCAAGTATCAAATCTGATATTTTACAGATTTTTTAATTATTATCTGCAAAAGTTCTAGAAAGCAAAGGAAATTTAGTTTATGTGGAGACATTCAGTGTAGAGAAAATTTGATTAATTATCCCATTCTCTTCCACCCTTGTAACATTATTTGTAAAATATTTATTTAATAATTCATCTCTTTATGTCACACTAAAATGTACACAAACTCACATTAAATGGGTTATGTTTAATTGTTCTGATATACTTAAAAAAAAAAAAAAACCTTTCCTCAGAGAGGGATGAATTTATAATCTGTAAAGTATATGCAAAAGGAATCATCCAAAATTTTTATGATCCCTGAAGTATAGTTATATCCTGTGTCTCTGACATAGATCCAGAATAGAGCTCCAAAATCCAAACAAATGCTATGCGTGATTAATTTTCTGTATGGATATGAATGTTAATTGGGTTTTTTAAGTGAACAATTATGCTAGGAAGTGTGGCAAATCAACACTTTTTTTTCAAATATTGATATATTAATTTTATTAATTTGTTTTTGTAAGGAAAGTTTGCTTTTTTACTTCCATTGTCAAATAACAGCTGCCAGATGTGCCTAACTTTTAATTCTTTCATTTTTAAGGTGTAGTAAAAGAATAGAAAAATTGTTCTGTGTGATTTGCAGATTTCAGCTAGACTGTGTTTTTGCATAGAAGAGTCGTCAAATATGGAATGATAACAAATCAGAATTTAAATGTACAAAGCCATTATGTGACTGGTGTGACCTAAAATGAATCAGATCTACTTGAGTCAATGTGGTTTTTCTACGTAAAACCCAGAAGCTGTGCTGCTTTTCCCCATCCCTGGAAAGTCCATAAGGCTTTCATTGTGTAAAGATAGAATTGTATCCATCCATCTCCATTTTAGCAGAAGTATAAATTCAATTACATTTGGTAAAGTTAAAAAGAAATCTTCAAATTGTCCATTACACAAAAATAAAATAAAGGACCCTTGTGCTGACTAGTTGGCCCATGAGCAGAAATAAAATGTCACTTACATTATGGCAATTTCTATAGATTGAAGTACTACTATTTTATGTGGTGGATTTTATATAGACATAGGATAGACAAAGTTCCAACAAGAAAAACACACTGCTGTTTTCCCTCTGTATTTCTTGTTGCAGTGTTTAAAGTACAGAACAGGTCATGGCTTAAGAAGCCTTGTCATATTTAACAACATTAATGGCAACTGCTGAAAAGGTCTGAGATTTTTAAAAATAAACAATCAAGAATGGATTATAGTGTTACTGATTTTATCACAATGAACTCCTTATTGAAGAGTAGTCATCAGATTTTTCAGCTTGTTTCTACTGATAGCATGATGATTTAAAAGTATATATTTTCCAGAATATACCTTGAAGCATAATAGCCATCACTCCTTTGTTTATTAATTTGTACAATCCATTCAATAAGCAACTCTTCTTTCATTCATTTGAAATGAAATGAACCTACCCATGTTTTGTTCCAGGTTTTGTGTCTACGTTGGCATATAAAGGGAAACAGGAAAGACAAGGGACCTTGAGTCTAGGGAGGAAAATCAAGTAATATACATGTAGGCAGGACACAAAAAACTTCGTTATGGTGGGCATTCTTTTTGATGGGGTGATCAGGGAAGACCTCTCTGTGGAGGTGATGTATGAATGGAGACCTAACGAACAGGACGCAGCCAGCCATAAAAAGATCTGGTGATTTATTAGCACCAAAATATTTCAGGCTTTAGAGTAGGCCCTGGAAATGCAGTGAGGAATGAAATGAGATAATGCCTTCAAGGAGCTGACAAAGAATATATTTTTCTTACTTATTTGGGGATGAGATCATTTGGGATCCATTGCAGTCACAAAGTCCCATTTGTTCAATAAACACACATTAAAACATATTAAATGAATAAACTGGCATCAGTTTAAAACTTGGCATTTACTATTACTCTTGTCATATGTATTGCTTATTAACATGATGTATGATTTTATGTTTTACTTATCAAGGATGCTTCATAGTACTGGAAATGCTTCTCTGGATCTTTTTAGTCAAAGTGTATTTGCAGCCCACTGCCCTTAAATCTCTCTGCCAACTTACTTCTAATATACCTCATTCCCCCTTGCTTGCTGACTATTCTCTCACGTGATAAATAACTCTGCCTTATCAAGGTCAGTTGGAAAGGCCCCTTTTACATATCTCATAAATTTTAGCCAGGTGCCACTGATGTGAGATTAATGTAATGGCACCATGGCAAGCACTCAGGCTTGTCTTAATTATGCTAAGGTTGCTGGTTCACCGTTTCTCTTCATCTGTCTCCTGCTTTAGGGAACACTAAACACTATGTCATTAGATTGTCTGTTCCACAACATTGGCTCTTTGCATTTACAAAGTCATCAGATGGCTTATGACATAGCTTTTCTAAGAAATTAAATTAAACAAATAGTGAAAACAAAAATTAGGGGGAAAGTGCCTGAAAAAGAGGTTTTGAGTTAAAATCAGAAGAGTAAAAAAGAAAAAAAAAATCCTGTGTTCCATAGTGATTTTCCTCTGAGCAATGAGTTTTATACACTTGATCACAGGGAAACTTTTGGCTCTGGGTGATCTCAAGTATGAATAATTATGAGGTTTCTTTACGTTTAAGAATGAAGACTCCTCATGTGTGCTATTGGCCAAGATCCATGTGCACATTCTCAGAAACCTTTCTCTCTATCCTCCCTTCCCTTTGTGAATGACTAGTTTCCAGGGGGAAGCTATCTCTAAGCCATATGTCCTACATGGGTGTTTAATTACCTCATCTATTTTTGCTTAAAGTCCCCATCTACATTCCAAATGGCATTCCAGTTTAGTCTCTTGTTGAATTTGGAATAAAAACAGTTCATTTCCCTGTTTTTGTTAAATCTATGATGATTTGTTTTGAATTTTCTCTCCAGATATTAATATGCTTTTTTTATGAGGGAACAGATATCTAAACTGGCATCTTCCCTTGATTTTTTTTAAATTCAAGTAAAAATCTTTTTTGAATGGCTGCTATGTTCTAAGGGCTCTGCTCAGTATAGGTAGTTTTATGAATAAAAAGCAGCCAAACTCAAGATACTTGGGATAAAGATAATCTTTTGTATGCAATGAAATAATTTGAGAGAATAATGGTTTGATTAATTATATGGACCCTGGAACCACATTTCTTAGGTATAAATCCTGCCCCCACCATTTGCTTAGTTATGTGATCTCTGATAAGTTAGTTCACTTTTTCATGCTTCAATTCCTCATCTTTAAAATATACGTAATAATATTACTGACCTGCTGAAGTTATTTTAAGGATATTGGAAGAATGTAAAAGCATATGGGTCAATAGTTGATTCGTACTAAATGCTATATAGGGTATTTGCTATTCCTGTCCGGACTCTTCTTAAGCCACTAGGTCACAATTCACTTCTGTGTGTTTGCTTTTGCAAACATTTTGAACCTTGGAATTCAAAAACTCAATGTATCAAATATGTAGCATTACAGATTTGCTATTTATTTTATGAAAGAATGAGAGATAACTATAAGAATAGGTATGATTATAAGACCACCAATTGGATAATAAGAAAAGTTTAATACACCATATGATAGTCTTATAACTAGGTAAAAATGAATACTAATAAAACTTTCTCATGTCTCTGTAATAAGCCACTTGTTATTGAATCTGGAGCGGAGAATCATATTTTTCTTTCTTTTTCCAGAAATGGTAAAGGAATACCATGAAGGGATACTGTGTTGGCTAGAAATCCACATATATAAAAGTGTAATAATGGCCCTCACTATTCAATGAATATATGTAAATATTTCAGTAAGCAACATACACATTAGTGTAAACATATAGTCCATAATAACTTGCCAAGTAATTCAAATGTATACCTTTTAAGTTGATGCCTTTATTTGATAATTTATATATATATATATATATATATATATATATACACATACATATATATATTTGATAGCTGAGTTGTAAATAAAAACATTATTTTCAAATCTCATTTTGTATTTTTGAAAAAAAATTATAAATTCTAAGTTCAACGGAGTTTTAGCTTAGCTTCATATAGAGATGTAGTGAATATTAATGTATAATTCTAAAAACTTGGAATTATTTCCACCCAACCAAAAAAAAATTATCTCATAGTATCATAGGGTATTGAATCAAATTTTAAAACTTAAATTCCTAGTCCTAGTGTCATTTGTGGTGATTACTGCAAACTGACCCATCTGTCAACCCATGTATTCCTAGTGGTTTAATCCAATAAAAGTTTTTTTTTTTTTCTTTTTTACTTTGTAGTTTGATGATGGTCAGGTGACTCTCAATCACCCTGGGGCTACAGGTGTAACACATGACTCTAAGGTTGTTGTAGGAGAGAAAAGTAAAGCTATGGGGAACCACTTCTTTGAGACTGGAAGAGACCACGTCACATCTGCTCACAGTTCACTGGCCACAACTTAATCATATGATCCAACCTCTAACTTTATGGAAGAGTGAAAAACAAAGTCTTCTTGTGTGCCTAACAAGAGGAAAAAGAAATAGAATTTGCTGAACACTTATCTTCTACTTTAAGATCCTTTAACTTTTGTCAATTACTCTTTTTTCTTTTTTTAAAAATTTTATTTTAACTCCAGAATTAAATGCAGTGTTGTATTAGTTTCTGTTGTACAATATAGTGATTCAACAATTGCATATACATCACCTAGTACTTATTATTTTTTTAAAGTTTAAAACGATCCAGATACTGTAGCTACATGTCAGAACCAAATTCAACACCTTTTTGGCAAAGTGTGTATATGTCTGGGGATAGACACACACAAACATATATACATATACATATATGTATGTATATATGTATATGTATATATATGTATATGTATATATGTACATACATATGTACATATGTATATGTATATACGTACATATGTATATATATATATATATATATATATATATATATATATATATATATATATTAATGTTTAATATGCATGAGTGGGGGAGAGGCAGAAAGAGAGATTGGGGGAGATACATGCTCACAGAGAGAGAGAGAGAGATCCCAATCAGGCTCTGCAATGTTAGCATAGAGCTCGGTACGGGGCTCAGTCTCAGGAACTGTGATATCATGACCTGAGCTGAAATCGAGAGTCTTACCCAGATGGGTAAGGCTCAGCTTTTCACATTCTGTATTTTCTGCTTTGACCATAGGCCTTTTAAAAAAATGGTAATGGGGAATTAGTTAATCTTAAATCTTATAAAGAACTGGACTCTTAAATTTGCCAAATAACCTCAGGAGGAGATTTATCTGAGTGAAACTTTTAGAACATCTGGCCTTTGCGTCTCTTGACTTGGCTTCTGTTCCCTCTAAAGGAGAATGTGGATATCTATCAACCTGGAAGCACTCTCCACAAACATTTGATAGTATTATTACTGAGTGTACCTGGAAGAATTCCAAATCTAAATGTGCAGTTCATATTTGTGAGATAAAAGGAATAGGCTTTTGTCAGGAAAAGTCTATTGGGAAGTGTCTCTTTGATTCCCACTTGCTTATTAGACAAGAAAGAGCACTATAGGAAAGGAAGGTGCACGGACAATTGTAAAAAAATAACATTTTAGAAGGAATGCAGAGCTCATAGAGATGATTTTCAATTACTGAGACTATGCTGTTGTTTTGTGATTTTGGAAAATTAATTTAAAGAGGTAAGAACATAAGTACAGATACTGTGAGGAATCTTTAAGTATGTAACCATGAATTATGAGAACTTTTGGAATCATTTTCAAAAAAAGATATTCTGAAAGTAGCAGATGAAAGAAAGTACTACTAAAATGATTTAGAAAAGATCACATATGAAAAAAATACTTTTCTAACCTATTTTCTACCAACCTGAGTATCACTTGTGTAATAAGCATGGTAAAATGGTTGATTACCAAAAAAGAGCCAGCATTACTAATAATCAAATCACCTCCCTCTCTTCCTTTAACACATAATAATTCATTTTCAGACATTATAATAATACTGAAAGTCTAAATCAGATAGTGACTCTGCCTTCACAGGTTTCTCCACTCTATAAATAGATAGGCACTAGATAAATAAATTAACAGATTTTAAAGTATTAATAACATATAATAACTGCTCATGGAAATAAATAGGATACTGGAATATAGAAAGAATTCTGGTTATCCATTTCTGCATAGCAAACTAATGCAAAAATTGGCTTAAAACAGTTTATAATATGTTTTTTCTTAATTATCCAGGACATGATATTGAGCAAGACACAGTGGGGATGGCTTGTCTCTGCTCTACAATGCCTTGGACCTCAGCGGGAATGACTGTTCACTCTCTCTCTTGCCTTTTCCTCCCTCTTTCCTGCCTTCCACCTTTCCTTCTCTAAGACTGTTCAAATGGCTACCTTAAGCTTCCTCAAAACATGACACCCTCAGGGATATCAGACTTCTTACCTGTTATTTAGGACTCCAAGAGCAAATATTTCAAGAGAAAGAAAAGTGGAAAGTTCCAGTCTTCTTAAAAGTTAGGCCAGAACTGACATAGTGTCATTTCTGACAGCGTGTCATTTACCACCAGTAAACATGGTCACAGTACAACCCAGATTCAAAGGGAATCTCCTTCCATACTTCTCAATGGGAGGAGCAAATGACCCAACTCAGCCAACTAGGAGAATTTCTGATAAAGAATAGTGCCTTAATCTCTATTCTATAGTCACTAAGATAAAAAAAAAAAAAAAACAAACAACAGCAACAGCAACAACAACAACAACAGCAACAATAACAACAAACACCCTGAAGAGGAAACAGAAAAAAATTATTGTATTGTTGTTGATATTTTACGTGATACTTAGAGGTATTTGGTGTTATGATACTCCGTTATGGATAAAGAAATCAGTATTTATGCCACAGAAGTGGAAAACAAAGCAAAGAGTAAGTTATGAATTAGTGAACCATCATAGTTGGGCTGAGCATGTATAAAAATTTGGTATTTCTTCCAAAAAGGTTCCATGAGTCAGAGAGAAACTGGTATTAGACATTAGAATGTGTGACTGGTTCCTTGAATCTCATGTTAACACTGAGACAAAAACTTAAAATTTCTGGGCCCATGTTTATTTGCATTGCCCCAGCTATCTCCAAGTAGTTAATCTAATCATCCCATTGAATTAAATTGAGTACCTATCATTAAATGCACAAATAATTTCTAATGGCAAAAAAAAAAATCTAAACTATGTACTACAAGACTCAAATATCAGTTGACAGCATATCTGCATGTTTTTAATGGATGTAGATCATGCAGGTTGGCTGGCTTGCTTTAGACATAAATATGTGTGAACATGAATGGCTACAGCTACCTCCCAATTTTATAAATCCTGAAGGTGTGAATTGAGCATACCCATCATAAAGCAAGTTCCTTGGTCTACTCTTATTTCAGCTTCTGATTTCTTCCTGGCATCCTGTTTTCTGGGGATGTGGGCAAATGGCATTTAGGTTGGTGAGTAGTCACTGTAATTTCCAACTGCATAGCTAAATTGCAGGCACATTGAAAAGGCAAGTGACTTTTATGAACTGTAGAAATTCAGGTGGTGATATGGTGACAGATCCCTATAGTTTTGTGTGCTATTTTGCTCTTTCTTTTGAATACCTGTTTATATTGACTCTTCAGTGTTAATTATGTACATTATATAACCGAAAGGATTTTAAAATCACATACATTTTTCTTTTTGCCCACATTTTAAATACTTTCATTATTGTAAGAACAGAAGTGCTAATGGCTTGTTCAATGGGTGTTTAAATCTTTGTATAAGACCATCAGAAAACAGAAGAGTCAGTACAAATTAGATAAATTGAGCTGATTTCATCTCTGAATGAGAGATTTAAGACAAGAAGTTAGGCTTTCTATGATTTTTTTTTCAAGTTTTCATTTAATTTCTAATTAATTAACACATAGTGTAATCTTGGTGTCAGGAGTAGAATTTAGTGATTTATCACTTATGTGTAACACCCAGTGCACAAGGGTTACCTTTTCTACACATCCTCACCAACACTTGTTATTGTTTGTCTTTTTGATAGTACCCATTTTAACAGATGTAAAGTGATATCTTATTGTGTTTTTTATTTGCATTTACCTGATGATTAGTGATGTTGAACACCCTTTCATGTACCTGTTGTCCATATGTATGTCTTCTTTGGAAAAAATATCTATTCAGATCCTCTACTCATTTTAATAAGATGATTATTATCATTTTTGCTAAGGAATTATATGAATTCTTTATATATTTTTATCTTAACCTCTTTTCAGATAATTTGAAAGTATTTCTCCCATTCAGTAGGTTTCCTTTTCATTTTTTATAGTTTTCTTTACTGCACAAAAGCCTGTTGGTTTGACGTAGCCCAACTTGTTTATTTTTGTTTTTATTGCCTTTGATTTTGGTGTCAAGTCCAAAAACTTACTGCCAAGATAAGTGTCGAGGTTACCGCCTATGTTTTCTTTCAGTAGCTTTATGGTTTCATGTCTTACATTTAAGTTTTTAATCTGAGTTAAGTTTTGTATACAGTGTAAAATAGTGTTTGAGTTTCATTCTTTTGCATGTTGCTGTTTAGCTTTCCTAGTGCCATTTATTGAAGAGACTGTCTTTTCCCCATTGTGCATTCTTGGATCTTTTGTCATAAATTAATTGACCATGTCTGCATGAGTTTATTTCTGGGCTCTCTATTCTGTTCTGTTATTCTGTGTGTCTGTTTTTATTGTAGTACTATAATGTTTTGATTACAATAGCTCTCTAATACAATTTGAAATAAGGAAACTTTATTCTTCATTCTCAAGATTGGCTATTTGGAGTCTTTTGTGGCTCCATATAAATTTTAGAATTGTTTGTTTATTCTATTTCTGTGAAAAATGCCATTGGAATTTTGATAGGGCTTACATTAAATCTGTAGATTCTTTTGGGTAGTATGGCATTTTAACAGTCTTCTTCCAGTTCTTGAGCATGGTATATCTTTCTGTTTATTTGTGTTTTCTTCAATTTCTTTCATCAGTGTTTTACAGTTTTCAGTGTACAGATCTTTCACCTCCTTGGTTAAATTTATTCTTAGTTATTTTATTCCTTTTGATGAAATTATAAATGATTTTTTTTCTTAATTTCTCTTTTTTATAGTTTGTTATTAGTGTCTAGAAATGCAACACACTTTTATATATTGATTTTGTGTCCTGCAGCTTTAAGGAATTCATTTATTAACTCTTAACAGTTTTTTGGTGGAGTCTTCAGGATTTTCTCTATGTAGCATCATGTCATCTCCAAATAATGGCAGTTTTAGTTCTTCCTTTCCAATTTGGATAACTTTTACTTTTCTTGCCTAATTATTTTCTTGCAATACTATGCTGTATTTAAGGGGTAAGAATGGACATTTTTGTTTTGTTCACTATCTTGAGGGAAAAGCTTTCAGCTTTTTACCATTGAGTATAATGGTAGCTGGGGGCTTGTCATACATGGCTTTTATTTTGTTGAGTTACATTCTCTCTATATGCACTTTGTTGAAAGTTTTTATCATGAATGGATCTTGAATTCTGTCAAATGCTTTTTTTTTTCCATTTTTCAGATGATCAAGATTTTTATCCTTCATTTTGTTAATATGGTTTATCACATTGATTGATTTGTGAATGCTTAACCATCCTTGCTTCTGGAATAAATCCCACTTGATCATAGTTTATGATCCTCATAATGTATTGTTGCATTCAATTTGCATATATTTCGTTGATGATTTTTGTGTCTATGTTCATCAAGGATATTGGCCTGTAATCTTTTAATCTTTTTTTTTCCTTTTTTTCCCCTTGTGGTGTCCTTGTATGGTTTTGGTATCAGGGTGATGCTGGCCTTATGAAGTGAATTTAAAAGTGTCCCCACTTCTGTTTTTTGGAAGTGTTTGGAAGGAGTGGTATTCATCTTTGAACATTTGGCAGAATTACCAGTTAAGCCATCAGTCCTAGACTTTAGTTTGTAAGGAGTTTTTAAATTCCTAATTTAAACTTTTTTTTTTTTTTTTTTGCTAATAATTGTTCTGTGCAGTTTTTCTGTTTGTTCATGGTTTAGTCTTGGAAGGTTGTATGTTTCTTAGATTTTATCCTTTCATCTAGGTTGCTCAACATATTGGTGTGTAATTGTTCATTGTAGTCTCCTATGATCCTTTGTATATCTGTGGTATCATTTATAAGGTCTCTTTCATTTCCAGTTGTATTTACTTGAGCCTATTGAAAATCTCTCTGTCTTTTTTTCTTGGCGAGTCTAGCTAAAGATTTCTCAATTTTGTTTATCTTCTCCAGGAACCAGCTCTTGGTTTCATTCATTGATCTTCCCTGTTGTCTTTTTAGTTTCTGTTTTATTTATTTCTGCTTTGATCTTTATTATTTTCTTCCTTCTACTAACCATGGGCTTAATTTCTTTCCCCTGGATCCTGAGGTATAAATTTAGGTTGTTTATTTGAGACTTCTCTTTTTTCTTCAGGTAGGCATTAAGTTCCTTCTTAGAATTGCTTTTGTTGCATCCCATAAATTTTGGTATGTTGTACTTCCATTTTCATTTGTCTCAGTGTATTTATTGATTTTGCTTTTGATTTCTTCATTAACTCATTGGTTGTTCAGTTTTTGTAAACTAAAGTTTTATTGGAAAATGGCCACACTCATTTGATTATGTATTATCAGTAACTGCTTTCATGCTACCACACAGAATTGAGCAGGTGAGTCAGGTGTGCAGCTTTGTGCCTGCAAAGCTTAAATACTTGATTTAGTATATGACCTTTAGCATAACAGTTTTTTGGTCCCAAAATTGGAGAACTAAATGCATATATGAATTAACTCAAACAATGGTAGTAGCTATTATTATTTCAAAAAAAACCCACAAATCTTTAATTAAATATGTCCCTGCATATTTTTGTAGATGTACATAGATATTTACATACTTACATTGTACTGTACTGCACCAATGTGAGTGTATCATATAATAAAGTTAATGTTACAAAGAGCTGCAAGGAGTTTAACATGACTTTGTTTCCTATGAGATCTTGATTTTTGTGATATTAAATTTTATCCCATTGTTCTGAAAATGTCATTTTCATCCTATCAAATTAAAGGATCAAGGTTGTTAGTGTAATCAAACAATTTCTTTTCTCACCAATTTCAAGATGTTGTACCAAAACTTCTAGTGAAATTCCTTGGCTATTTGATAACTTTAAGCACACTATTCTACATACTCCATAAATCATCTACTGTGAGATAACCTTTATGGTTTCCACCCTCTCCTAGAGCATGCTAAGTAGAAATTGCATTTGAGAATTGATATGATGGTGATGTTTCAAGCCCTTTCTGCTGGGAAGATTAATTTTACATTGGGCATAGTACACTGTTGATTTTCAGATAATTATAAGTAGTAATTTACAATATTTATAATAAAAGCCCTATATTTTGACATGGTTATCACTAAATATATCCCTGACCGACTAACAATTCTCTAAGATGATCATTAAATTGCTACTGGGCTATAATTATATTCTTCTGTGGGATCTAATGGTGTCAGGTATAGGAATGAAAATGAATAAGAATATTGTGTTTTGGAGTTTTTTTTTGGGGGGGTGTATTTTATTGAAATATCGGTGAAAATCTGTTATTCAAATCCTGAGTTTCTCTACTAAAACAACCACCTGGAGTTTATACATTGTAAGCTAAGGTAAACTGGCAACGTAGAGCTATTCAAGTATGGGTTCCTAAGGTTTTGTTTTTTTGTTTTTAACTTCTATATAAAATCTGGGAACTTTGTTACCTATCAGTTTGCTTTTATCATTATGCATATGTATGCAGTAATATTTACTAAATTTGTATTTGAAATATAATAAATGGGTAATTTTCATGGGGAATTATTTTCTTTTTAGTGATATCTTCTTTCTCCATGTTCTGATTTCACAAACATTATGGTTTATTGAAATGCATGTTCACAAAGCAGCTCTTCAATTTAGCTTTTCCCATTTGATTAAGGCTTGTTGAGCAAGAGGCAACCGAATTTGGTGTTGTGTGATATTTTGACATTTTTATACCCAGTATGTGCACAGCTGTAATTTAGAACAGCTCTGACTAGTGTTTAATCATCTACACTGAATATTTAGGCATTTGTTTATCTGTTAAATCTGGATTTCAAAGTCTCCAAACTTCAGGTAGACACTGGGTACAAAACTATGTGTTAGTACAGGTTTTTTTCATTAAGTTTGGCAGAAACAAACCAAAATTAAAAGTTTTATGGGAATAATATCTGATGCTATGCAAATGAAACTGATATAATTTTGCTTCCTTTTTTCTTTTCTTTTTCTTTCTTTCTTTCTTTCTTTCTTTCTTTTTCTTTCTTTCTTTCTTTCTTTCTTTTCTTTCCCTCTCTCTTTCTTTCTTTCTTTCCCTCTTTTTCTTTCTTTCTTTCTTTCTTTCTTTCTTTTCTTTCTTTCCCTCTCTTTTTTTTTCTTTCTTTCTTTCTTTCTTTCTTTCTTTCTTTCTTTCTTTCTTTCTTTCTTTCTTTCTTTCTTTCACCATTTTCAGTTTAAATTAAAGCCCAATTTCTACTTTTATCTACTTTAGCTGTGGTTTTAACTTCAAACCTAGTTGACAGGTATTCTCTTTTAAATCGTTTTTGTTAGCATGAAGAAGTGTTCTGAAAATATTCCACTAATAATAATAATACTGTCACCAATTTTACTCTTCATTTGGAGAAGGAGGCCTTTTCTTTTCTGCACTTTTCATTCATCTCTAGGATGATCTCCTAGTACAGGAGGCAGTGAGGTTCCATTTGGAAGTGGCATCAGCAGCAGTAGTGAGAGATTAGTAGTTTCCATAGGTAACTGCCTTGAGATCTCACTTTACAAAATCGCAAGTCTCTTTAGAACCCACTGAGCAAGGCCCAAGAAAGAACCGGCAAGTTACCCTGGAACTTGTTCCAGCGTTCCCTTTTGTAACAACGGTTCTTGTATGATTTTTAGTGGAGACTTTTTCCTGGTAGAACTGTCCTGGTTCAAAGGGGAATCTTTTCTGCCTCAGGGCAGAAATATCTGATTAAAAATCATTCCCTTTGGATGGTTATATCTTAATCTTAAAGGAAAGGTAATTGAGAAAAGAAATATTCCTTTAATGTCTTCTATAACAATATCCTTCCTCCTAGTATTAGTTTTCAGGGGGAAAAATGAAAGGAATTTCATCTCTAGGCATAAAGTTAAGGGCAAAGGAAGGAGAAAGGAGAGAGAGGAAGAGAGGGGGTGTATGCAATTGAAACGGAGGCTCTAAGTCACTCAAACCATGATATGATTATTTTTGAAGCACTGGTGTTCTCTTAAAGGGTATTGGAGTTCAAAATGAAAATTGCTTTTGCAGCAAAGTGCACCATCAGGTCTGTGGGGACCGATTAGCAGAGTAGCTCTCTGTGTCCTATATACTATATGCCGCTTCAGTGGTTACTGTAACACATGGGACATGGAGAAGTGAAAACTTTGATTCATAAAAGAACCTCATGTGACTCTCTGCTGGCTTTATATTTAAAATGTGTTTGATCATTTACCACCTACTTTTAAACTAATTCACAAAGACTAAGTAATTGATGGATTAGGTACAGTCTGTTGGTTTGCAGTTTAAGCAGAGAAAAGTTTTCTTGCATCGTGGAGTATACTTTGCAAATTCAGTTTTCAGTCCCTGTCTTTTAAGTTATATTAATAAGTTTTAGGATCTACTCATATATTTTCTGAAGTTTATTTTTTTATGTTTGAAAGAGAGAAAGGGAATGAGAGCAAGCAGAAGAGGGGCAGAGGGAGAGAGAAAGAGAGAGAGGGAGAGACAATCTTAAGCAGGCTCCATGCTCAGTGCAGAGCCTGAAGTAGGGCCTCCATCTCAGGACCATGAGATCATGACCTGAGCTGAAATCAAGAGACACTTAACTGACTGAGCCACCCAGGTGCCCCTCGTTATAATTTTTTTTATGCTGAATGAAATTCAGAGGATGGTGTCATCTTTGAGCAGTGAGGAGAGGAATATATATATATATATATATATATATATATATATATGTATATATATATATATATATTATATATATATATACATATATATTATACATATATATACATATATATTATATATATGTATATATATAATATATATATTATAAATGTATGAGTATATTTTAAAGAAACATTAGAAACCCTACAGCCAGTGAGATAGACCCTGCATTTTTCTTACACTGTGTTGCAAGTAAGCTGCTGGGATAGGACCCATAAATCTATTTCTTAGGACATGCATTCTCTGTTTTACTATTATTATATCTAGAAAGATGATAATAGATATCCTGATATCTACTCAGATTACTTTCTTTAGGATCCCTGTCTAAGACCTTTTATTGATTAATTTATTTTTGTATCACCTGGTACTAGTCTTCCTACTAGAAAATGACTGCAATTATAGATCTATATTCACAATTGATATGTAAAAGATTTTAAACTGAGAATAAAGAAGTGCATTATTAAACTGATGAAAGATAAGGCAAAAGTATTTATCATAGTCTTATCTTTTAATACAAAAACATTATAAGAGGGAAAATGCTTTAATTGGCTAGCTCTTGTCATAGAATACTCTGCTTGGAACATCAAGAGCATTTTATTGTAAAAGAATAGCTCTTTTGAATAACAGAAGTGGTGGGAAATCCCATGTTTGGCCATCCAGGGTGGCTCAAGAGATAGTAAGGCCTATCTGTATCCCTGCCCCAATTTCTTTACGAACTATGAACTTGCTGAAACCAAATCTTTGTGTCTTATGTCATCCTGGTGGTTAAAATGGGAGAGCAGTGGGTAGCCGTGCTTCACTGTATACATCTATACTCTGAAATATAATAAAAGTTCTTCTTATATCTACTTGCCAAAATATATGTGAACATGTTATACTATTTTGTCGGAGCATTTTTCTAGTAAAATTTCCTTAAAAATGATATAGCCAACTGGTGTGTACCTGTTAATTTGAATATTATAGAAAGCAGCATTTTAAAAATGTAAATTAGGCATATTATAGGAGATATCTGTATATATACAGATACCTCCTTGATGACAGTTTCCATGACCTTTTGGACATTGGAAAATCATTGTCTCTTTTGTCTGTTTATCTCTATTGCACTCCCATGGTGCCCAACATGTGCATGGCATGGGACAGAGACCATGGAAAATACATATGATATATATTAGGTCTTGTCCTCTAGATTTTGAGCTTCTCAAGGGCAGAGGCATGGTATTTTTGATCTTTGTTTTACTGATCTAAATGAACTGTCCTGAGCACTGAATATGTGTTGACAGAATGAACCAGTGAGAGCACACATTTACGCTGTGCCTCTTCTGCAGAATCAACCTTCAATGCCCCCACCCAATGGCGATACTCAGGGGAAGCCTAGACCAATAGGAATTAGCCAAAACTAATCCAGTTTCACCTTATTACTAAATAGAAACATGATGGAGGGAACATTACCACCAGGAGCTACCCAGAGTTTGTTTGAGACAAAGTTTATAATGAGCCTGTAGACACCATTTTATTGTTTATTCATATAGTGATTTACTGAGGCTACTTTTCTATTGTCTATTTTTATTTAATGCACTAAAGTTTCATTCAGAAAGTTTCTAAATAATAAAAGTATTTGGAGTTGTTTTATTCATTTCAGATTGATGCATAAAATGCAAGATGAGAGAAAGAGGGTTAATTACTATTTCCTAACATTTATGGGTTTAATAATTTAAAAAACCTTCTTGTATAAAATCAGGATGTTTTAAAACAAAATGAAACTGCATAGTGGTAAGACTGTCTTGACAATTGTGACCAGGGACTCCGTGGAAATTGTCCATGGGAGAGTTGCTGAGGGACACAGACTCCTTGACCATAGAGCACACTGCGGGATTCTCCTTCCAGGAATATACAGTGCGTGTGCTTGGGACAGTTCCACTTGGCCCAATCGCATTTTCCAGGCCAGTGAGCATAATGACAGGGTAGAAATGAGATGTGTCTACGTGCCTTTGGTAATTACTGAATATATGTTAATGAAGAGCTTTTCCTTGGCCTTGCACCAGCACAGTTAAATATGACCAACTAGAGCTTTTCCTTGATGAAAGGAAAGCCACTAGCACAGCTATAGAACTCCATGTAAACAAATTGCATATAGATTTAATTTTGAACTAACATGAATGCAAATCTTCTCAAATGGATTGCTCCATTTGAACTGTAGTTCTTTACAGTTGAAGGAATTCTGAAAGTGAGTGCCCTTCTGTGGAGACATCACATTATTGTTGGTGTAATAAATTTGCCTCCAGGTAGTAAGCATCTATAGTATACATAAGACATGTATACTAGGCATTGTGAGCAAAGAAAAAGTTGCACAGGACCTGGCCACTGCAGTCTATGACATTAACATTTAGCAGGGTGGACAAGCCATAGATACTCACTAACCAATGAAAAGGTTTAGCAATTACATGGGCATCTCAGAAGTGATAATTAAGATACTGTTAAATTCTTGAAAAGCAAAGTAAAAAAGGAGAATGTGAGGGAATATAATTACCGAAGAAAAAGAAGAAATGTGATTCCAGTGATCAAGTATTATGTTTATTGGTTTCTCTTCCCACGATGGCCAGTTAACATGGTATTTGGCACTTATTTATTATGGCACATTAAACGATTTTGAAAATCAGAGAATGATATCAAGTCAGGCATCATATTTTATTATAATGTTTGGTAATATTTCTCATAGAAAAGGAATTTACAGAGTTGTTAACTTTTCCCAGAAACAACACATTAGTCACTTTCCTATTTGATATTCAGTTGCTTAAACATTTAACTTTAGGAGGACTGAGGAAACACAATTTAGAGCATGGCCGTACTCTGTGAAGTGTTTTTGCTATATCCTGAGAGGAACCCCTTTATTCTATGGGTGTTTAGACCCATATAAACATACAATTCACACATCTATTGTCATGGTAACCATCTTGGAGATGTTTCTAGGTAGAGATAGTATATTGGTTTCTTGGTGATAACATAAAAAAGTTACCACCAACTGAATGACTTGAAACAACAAAAATTTATTCTCTCAGTTTTGGAAACCAGAAGTCCCAAATCAAGGTATCAGTAGGGTTGGTTCCTTTGGAAGCTCTCAGGTAGATACTGCCCCACGCTTTTCTCCCAGTTTCTGGTGGTTGTTGGCAATCATAGGCATTACTTGGCTTGTAGATGCATTTTTTCAGTTTCTTTTTTTCTTTTTTTTAAATTTTTTAAAATATTTATTTTTTGAAGGAGAGAGAGATACAGCGTGAGTGGGGAGGGGCAGACACAGAATCTGAAGTAGGCTTCAGGCTCTGAGCTGTCAGTACAGAGCCCATCGGGGGGCTTGAACCCACAAACTGTGAGATCATGACCTCAGCTGAATTCCAACACTCAACCGACTGAGCCATCCAGGCACCCCAGCATTGTTTCAGTTTCTGCTTCCATTTTCACATTGCCTTCTTGTCTGCATCTCTGTGTCTTTTCCTTTTTTCTTTCTTATAAAACACTCTCACTGGATTTAGGACCCACCCTAATCCACTATGTTCTTATCTGGATCTCTACCTTGATACAATCTGCAACAAAGCTTATTTTAAATAAGGTCACATGATTTTAGAGAGGACAGTATTCAACCCATTGCAGGTTGTAATTGTGAATAGGTATGATTACCCAGGACATTTCTGAAGTACTAATTTATTTCTTCTTTGATGAGAATTTAAGGTTTCTGACATGCCTTTAGATATAAGTAATAACTAACATATACTCCTTATTACTTTTGTTCCATAGAGTTATCCAGAGAAAATTGAGGCCAAAATATATGATTCTATGTATCCAACTTTATATTTGCACTTCACACTTACTCTTATATAGTTCTAAAATCGAATTTGTTTTTTACTCTATTTCTTATCCTATCTAAAGCTACTTGTATTCAGAGGCAAGTTGATTTTGACAGTAAACTCTTTGGGCTAGTTTCTTTCAAAGCCTTGGGAGGGGCTTTAGCAATGGGTTTACAAAATTATGCTTTTTTTTTTTTTTTTTTTTTAATTTGCAGTAGAAAGATAATTTAACTATAGTTAGGTAACATTGATCTCACTTTCTATTCTGATTTTTCTTCCAAAACATTTCTCTATATACTACAGAAATACAAGGCCAAACGTGGTAGAAAGTTACTCATATGCATAATGGAGCCTTGCTATGGATATATGTGGGCAGTGGAGAAGAAACAAGACTTGAAATGTGTGGAGCAGAAGCTATTCTGTGGGAAATTCTGAATCATACAGCTCATACAGAAAAAATCTTGATAGATATTTTTCCAAGGTTGACAGCAATTCTAACAATTTTCATGGCATTACCAATAATACGTTGTGAAGTTAAAAGAAACTACAGGAGAAAGGAAAATCTGAATTATCCCTTTAGATTTTCTATAGAAAAATAGTTTTGCAAAATCTTTGTCATATGAAGAGGTGATCAGACTACACAGCCAAAAATAGGAAAAAAATATTATCTTTTTTTTAAGTTTATTTATTTATTTTGAGACAGAGAGAGCATGAGAGAGAGAGAGGATCCCAAGCAGGCTTTGCGCTGTTAGTGCAGAGCCCAATGTGGGCCTCAAACTCATGAACCATGAGATCATGACCCGAGCTGAAATCAAGAGTCAACTGCTTAACCAAATGAGCTCCCCAGATGCCCCGGAAAGAAAGTTATTATAGAGTTGTATCCATCAGTAATCAAAGATCTACCAGTTGGAATATATGTTTTTGGCATTTGTTGGATTTATAAAATAAGTGATTTAATGGGATTTACACTGTCCTTAAAAATAAATATATACATTTGTCCCTTATTTTGTAAATTTAATTTTATCCTCTTAAAGAGTCCCTCCCAGGGGCACCTGGGTGGCTCCGTCGGTTAAGCTTCCGACTTTGGCTCAGGTCATGATCTCACGGTCCGTGAGTTCGAGCCCCGTGTCGGGCTCTGTGCTGACAGCTCAGAGCCTGGAGCCTGTTTCAGATTCTGTATCTCCCTCTCTCTGACCCTCCCCTGTTCATGCTCTGTCTCTCCCTGTCTCAAAAATAAATAAAACGTTAAAAAAAATTTAAAAAAAAGAGTCCCTCCCTAATTTTACAAGCTTCAAGTCCCCCCCCAAAAAAAAAATCCATCTTTGCTTTTATCTTTTATTCTATAAAAAAAAAATCCCACTTACCAAAATACAAGAGTTTTTTTAAATAACTTTGTCTCTTGAAAAATAAGATTAAAATGCAAAGCTTTAGGAAGTTGTGCTTTTATTACTACCCTTCTTTGCTGAATCATTAAAACATCTAAATGTTGAGCAGCTATTTGTCCCTCAAAAATTAAGTCATCATATGTAGTTTGTTTTTGCCTCTTAATTCTTTTCTTCAGATAGTCTTTGACTAGAATCATTGGACAGTATTTTAATGTCTTTAATACAAAGAAAACATTAATTTGGATTCTATTGGGGATTTCTTTTGTCAAAGGGAGTACCTACTTCCTGAATTGTCATAGTTTTATAGATTATTTTATTAGGTATATAGAGATGACACAGATTAACATATTTTTGACCTTATCTCTGTGTTTAAGCTTCCTTTACGCAATTTTAGCTAAGAATAATCTTCATAAATTGTTCATTACCATGTGGATTTTAACCCATCAAGAATATCTCATTTCCTTTTCATTTGATTCCTGTCTTTTATTTTTTTTCCATTATCTCTTCATATAATCAAATATATCCATTTATATAATCTCTCTTTCTCTCTCTGTCTCTCTCTTAGAGATGATCTCTGTGTATAAGCAAGCAGCATCTTGGCCATAAAAAAAATGTTCCAGATATTCTGGTACATAGAAAACTGAAATTTTACATGCAGAAAGGCTCGATGAGAATATTCAGACGGAACAACTCATTTTGCAGAGATGGAAGTAGTTTTAAACAAGATATTTTGCTTTATCCAAGCAAAGTCAGGATTGGAACCTAGGTTTTCTCGTGTTGAGTCCAAATTTAGTATGCTTTAATATTTACTACAGATACTTGCAATGTACTCACATCCATATGTGGGCCTTAATTTTCAATTTTTACTTTTTCCAAAATAATAATTTCCCATTTCTCTGTTACCTTTTCTTCAAATAACCACTTAAAGCCAATTGTATAAACACTTAAGAAGAGACTCTACCTTCGTAATCCCTGTCATTACTTAACAAACTGTTGCTGGCACTATGGACATGTTAAGGTAAACTAATGATATAGATTGATTTTTTTGTCCACTGTGAGTTTGTATAAAACTTTGATTTAAACTTTAATTTAATGTTTTTCCTAAGTCCAATAATCTGTAGTCCTTCAGGTGTGAAACCCTACTAACTTTAAATAGCAGTACCAAATTAAGCCTATCTTATTTTCTCCAATGTTCTGCTCTTTCATTTCTTGTTTCTACTCTACAAGTATTCTTTCAGTCTCCTAATTCTCTAGTTTTCTCTAGCATACCTCATTTCCCCACTTCATTTTCTAGATAGTTTCACTTAAAAACAAAAATTTAATTTTATGTCTTTTAAGATGGACATTCTAATATGGCACATTTTTTTCATATATGTGTAGAAGAAGTTGATTTCTTACTCTATAATGTTATTCTTCCCATTAATTCAAATTATAACATTTAAACATAAGAACTTACAGTACAGAAATAGTAGTATTGATTTTGCACAATTAAACAAAAGGTGACTAAATTTAAAACCTGAAACACTGTCTTTATTTATTTAGTAATTTCTATAAACTGGAACTCACTAAATATTTAAATTGTTAATTAATGAAGACATTTTAAAAGAGTTTCTTTTGGTTCACACAATATATATTGTATTTTTTAAAGTCCATATTTGGACTTCTAATATTTAATATGTCCATATTTGTGTCCTAGTTTCTTTTTTCCAATAATTATATTCACATGGTTGACTCATTAATTTCAGTAAGAGGAATAAAAGTCATTGTTTAAACAAGGCCTGCTTTCTTAGGTTTGGGTCAGAGCATTTAATGGGCTGTACCTGGAATTTCTGGAGTGTGTGTGTGTGTGTGTGTGTGTGTGTGTGTGCGTGCACGTGTGTGCCCGCATTGGGAGGGAGGCCCACTGGCTTTCCAAGTACTTGTCTCAGAATAAATTTTAAAGTATAATTTATAAGGTGCAGAGAGGAAATGTTGTTTATAGATTTTAAACCTCTTTTTTTACTATTTTAATACCTCATGTTCAAAGACAGTAACACATACTTTGTCATGGTAGTATTGGCATTCATATATTAGAAAGTTTAATGACCTGATAAAGAACATGAATTGAGTTCTATTTTTCCAACATTTTATCATGAAAGTTTTTACGTATACACAAAAGTTGAAAGAATTTTGCAGTAAATGCCTATGTACACACTTTCTAAATGCTACTACAGTTGGCATTGTTCACTATTCGTCTATAAATACATCTTTTGTTCTTTTGATGCATTTCACTGCAAGGTGTAAATGTCAGTAGACTTCCAACTCTGATTTTGTTTCTTGATTTTCTTGACTTTCCTCATGACTTTCCTCTCAGACAATCATTGTTTGAGGCATAGATATGTAATAAATGGAAGATATAAATGCTTTTAGTATTCATCAAAATTGTATATCCCAACTCATGAGTTTTATAATGCCCTCCAAAAAAAAAAAAAGGTGCTAGAAATGCAGGCTGTAGCATTCTTTGTGTACAAGCTAAATAATTTCCAGAAACACTTATCTTAACTAGATGATACTACTTAAGGCACTTTTAACTAAGTAGTTTCAAACCGAATTACTTTTAAGATTTTTTTTTTGTGTTTATTTATTTTTGAGAGAGAGAGATAGAGTGCGAGCAGGGGAGGGGCAGAGAGAGAGGGAAACGCAGAATCCAAAGCAGGCTCCAGGCTCTGAGCTGCCAGAACAGAGCCTGAGGCAGGCCTCAAGCTCACCAATCCTGAGATCATTACCTGAGCCGAAGTCGGACGCTTAACCCACTGAGCCACCCAGGCACCCCTCATTTATTTATATTTTGAAGTTTGGGGAAAAAGTGGTATGATTACAGAGTAAATATAGAAGACATTCAGGGAATTAGAGACTATACTTTTTCAGTTATTAAATAATCTACAGATACATATGTTGTAAAGATTTTCAGAATATTTATTTTTCCCCTTTAAAATATAAGCTATTTATCATTTAATACTCAATTCTTCCTGAGATGGTGGGTTGTATTTTTCATATTGTTAAAATTCTATGATATGGTTTTGTTTAGGTAAACAAATTTTGAATCTGTTAACAGGTATTTATTTAAATTCTTTGGCTTTTACTAACATAATTAAGGAGGAGTCCTCAATAAGAAAGTTTTAAAAAGAGTAAAACAAAAATATTATTTTGCAACTAGTATATGAAGTTACCCAAGGCTTACGTATTTGAAACCCTTAAAATTTAAATTTTTATTTAAATGTTTATTTATTTTTGAGAGAGACAGCACGAGTGTCAGAGGGACACTCTGAGTGAGGGAAACACAAATCCGAAGCAAGCTCCAGGGTCTGAGCTGTCAGTACTGAGCCAAAGTCTGACGCCCAACCAACTGAGCCAACAAGGTACCCCTGAAACCCTTAAAATTTAAAAAGAAATCTATTTTTTTACTAAGAATAGGAAACAAATCATAACTGTATACTTATTTTTTGCATTTGTATTGATACTAACATTCCTATAAAACAATTTTGTACACAACTAATAATTTATATGCTAGTATATTGAAATATTTTCAAGCACATTCTGAATACTAGAATTATTTGTTATTTTTTTTTTCTGCTTTTCTGTCTGTCTGTCTGTCTCTCTTTCTAGTAGAATGAATTGAGGTTTTATGGAATAGTGAGGATATTTTCTCAAGGACAAATACCTGAGTTAGTGAAAGATTAGGGACCGTTTTTATTGACTGACAGTCCAGTCCATTAATTACCAGACCATGTTTTCTTCTCATTTCTTCTACATATTCATGCATTTAATGAGATTATGTTTATAACTAGGAACTTAATGTATTTTTCCTTAGATTACCACAGTAGATAATATGTGCACAGTACAAAGTGCAGAGAAATTTGTGTGCTTCATTAAGAGAATTTCATTTTATGTTCGAAGCATGACATTGCATTTAGAGTGAATTCATAACAATTCACTGATTGTTTATGCAACTTTGAGCCAAGGTGGCTAAACTCTGGGTCTTAGTGTTTATGGTACTGAAGTTTTTGTAAATTTTATTTCTTGAATAAAACCTTTTTTCAGGGATATAAAGAAAAAAATATACTTACAAAGAACCTGAAACTGAAAACTGATGTTTGGTTTCTAAATTAGAGAAACTAAATTCTAAACAGTGAAAGTATTAAACAATAGAAAATCTGGGTCTCGACCTCAACTGGGAAAAACACTAATTACTTCATACTTATGAAACAATAGAAGTAAAGTGACCATGAAGTCCAAACTTATCTACGATTGCATATCATAGATAACAAAATAAATCTAGATCTTTAGCTAACTGGAAGCAAAATTATTCTGGTTTAGAGTTTCTGGCATCCAGCTTTGTATTTAAGGTGTTAGAATACAGATTGCTACAGATCCCCATTTTCTACACACAAATGTAATATTTTGTGGTGTTTGTATAGGCTGTTATAACATTTTATCTGCAAAATTTGCTAACTTTCTTAGATCCTCCCTTTTTTCAAGTTGTGGGAAATGTTTAAGTTTTGAAGTCATGTGAATCCAGGTTGGAGTCCTGGTTCTGTCTCTAGCCCAGAGGATAATGGGACAATGTGACAATGTGAGGATAAGAATAGCTACCTCAGGGCATTACTAGGTAAACTAAATGAAACATATAGTATAGTGCTTAATATATGTAGGTCCTCAATAATGGTTAATAATAACTTACTGCTATTCCAACCCTGGAAGAGATTTTCAAAGGAAACACATATTTTTTTTTCCTTTTTTTATTCCCATGTTGTTGACACTCCTTTTTTTTTAATTTAAATTTTAGTTATATACAGTAAAATATTGGTTTCAGGAGTAGAATACATTGATTCATCACCTACATACAACACCCAGTGCTCATCATAAGTGCCATACTTAATACCCATCATCCACATATCCCTTCCCCACCCACCTCCCTCCATCCACCCTCAGTTTTCTCTCTATTGTTAAGAGTCTCTGGTGGTTTGTTTCTCTTTCTTCTTTCCCCTCCCTTCCCATATGTTCATCTGTTTTCTTTCTTCAGTTCTACATATAAGTGAAATCATTTGATATTTGTCTTTCTCTGATTAACTTCTTTTGCATAATACATTCTAGCTCTATCCATGTCATTTACACTCTTACCTACAATCCTTTTTTTGTTTCTGACAGTCCAATTAATTTTTGTTTGACTTAACCAACAACAACTAGGCAACTGATTTGACTATCCAACAACAAAGGGCAACTGATAATTTCCTTAAATAATAATATGGTGATGATGATGATGATGGTGATGGTGATGATAACGACAACGATGATGATGATTGCCGTGATGGCAATAAGACAAATGATTTGACTCAGCAAACCAAAAATAAGAACACTTTGTATGTTAATAGAAATTGCTAGTTACCAAAGCAATTTTTATGAAGGCAGTTGTGAAAAACCAATGAGATAATATATGGGAAAGAAGTCAAGGATCTCTTTAGCAAAATAAACACCATCTATTTTAAATGTCACAAAATATTCTGTATATGCATACCCAGTGATGTGAAAGAGTTAATATATTCTTAAATATTCTTTCCTCAAGAGCTGACAGTGTATTTTGATTTAATACTACAAATGTACTCATTCATATATTTACTCTAGATTTCTTATTTGTACATTAGTTAGAGATAATTGGCAGATTAAGTAAACTGTGCCTTTTATAGCATCATATTATGGGGGGTGGAGAATGGAATTGTATTAGTTAAAAAATGAAAATTTGCTGAATTAGCTACTTTATTAAATGGTGAATAACTCTTTTCTTTACCCTCAACAGAATGATTGACTTTCTTGTAGTGTGTGTGTGTGTGTGTATATGTGTATATATATACACATATACACACACACACACAATCTACTGGAGAACGGTCTTTTTGGTCATTGGGGTAAAATACTTTTATTTATGTTAATCTTAATGATGATAATTAGTTATATGGTCATTTTCATGAATACACATAATGTAAAACAATGAGAAAGATGTCCTTAATATAAAGTATTATAAAATATTGAACTCTTTATTTCACCTCATTTAATGCCATAAATAAATTATATGTGTGTATGTTTGTTATGTGTGTTATGTATGTGTATAGGTGTGTATGTATGTGTGTGTAAAGGTAGATTAAGGTGTAGCCGTATAACTATTAAATTATCTAAGGTAGAATGGATTCCTCTTTGCTGCACTCTTAAACAGCATCTGAACATTCTAATAAAATTAGACTTTTTTAGAGAGCACCTCTCTCACTAACAACATATGACAAAATATTTACTGTACTGTCTGTTACTTGCATCTGAAATTGTGAAGGTGATTTATAGGAACTAGCCCTCTGGACTGACAATTCTTTTGAAATTGGACCTTTATGACCTGCTCCTTATCCTCTTTTAATACATAAACACTGTGTGTCCTGAGTTTTGACAATATTTCAGAGAAATCTTATTGCTTTATGAAAGCAGGTTAGAAAAATTTCCCATCATCAGTATGCTATATTTTTCCTATGCTGTGCTTTTAATATACATAAACAAAATTACAAATTCATGGGGAATCATGTTAGGAGCTCTTCTGAGACAGCGCTGGCTGCCTGGATATTGCTGCCCTGAGGGGGTTTGTTCAAATGATTGTGATCCCACAGTAGAGCAGATTGAGCCAGTCTAACCTGGCAAGTGGGAGCAGGTGTGGGAAAACCGCACAGCAGAGTCATAACAAAGCGTTTATTGCCACTTACAGGATTGCAATTTTAAATAATGCTATTTGTTTTGTTTGTTCCCTGTGCAGTGTGATTCAGTGTCGGATCCAACATAGATGTCTGCATTTTAACTTAATCTCTCTTCCTTTGATTTTGTTATTTAATGAGTGGATTGGTGTGAAATTAGGCTCTGTGCTGCAGGTAATAATCTGGTAAATAACATAAGGAGTAAGTTTTTTGCATTGAGGGATTCTTACAAATTTTGTTTGTTTTTAATTAGAGGCTGTAACATTTTAAGGAGGCTTTGGAATTGTATGTTTACATTGATATTCTTTTCCAGAAACATATATATATATACATACATATATATATGTATATATATATATGTATATGTATATGTATATATATATGTATGTATATATATATATGTATCTATAATCAACTAGATAAAATATATTTTTTAATTCTATTTAACTCTGTTTTTTAAAAGGAAGGCCAAATAATCAAGCATGGAATAACTAAGTTATTGTCTTGACTTCTGTGGAAATGCCAAAAGACATAGTGGAGTAACATCCTTGTTACTCCAAATGTGCTCTGCTGACCTGTAGCATGGGCATAACATGAGACCTTGTTAGAACTGCAAAATAATAAAATCCTAGGTAATTACTGTGTATGTAAACATGTGAAAAGCATTGATTTCAAAGGAGAAGAGAAGCAAATTTACTTATTCTTGATTTTTTTAATGTATATAATGGAAGAACTAATGAGGAAGAATGCATTAGAATCTGGTCATGGCTTTCAGTCTGTCACAGACAACGACCTGAATAGAATTTGGAGATGTTTATTCAATTTTTATTTACTTGAGCATTTTTAAATATTTATTTTTTTCCTTAAAGTGACAGCTCCTATCCTACCTCACTTTTAGAGTTTTCTTGGATCATACCCAAAATAAGAAGACTAATAGGATGCTTGTACCCAGTTTTAATTAAACATATTAGTAATTGGGTTACAGATTATGTGGTATCTATGACTTTGGCAACTCCTATCACATGAAGTTTATTCACATTAAATAGAGTAAATCTGCAGGCGTTTTGCTTCTAAGAAGAGTAAGCTAATGAAGCATGTAATATATAACTGAAGACTTTTTTCAGTGAAAATGTAGGATGTACATGTCACACTGTCATGGATATTAGAAAAAAATGTAAATGATATTATGCAGATTGTCTTCCAAGATGCTCACTTGTGTTAACATATTTTTTGATTACATATTTGAGTGTCTAGTATCTTTAGATAACACCCTAAGAAAATGTGACACTTCTCAAATTTTCCTTTTTTACAATGTACTTATCTGTGTTGGAACAGATATTCTCACCATCACACCTACACACTGTCTGTCATCTGTGCCCCTACTTGCAAAAACATGGGCTTTTCATGCTTCTGATCTAGCCGTCTTATGCCATCTACCCTCACTTTATCCTAAAGACATTGGCCTAACAATTCTCTCCTGTTTGATGTATCATCAGAAAACAAGGATATTATTATTTCTCCTATCTCTAAAAACTTTTTTTTTTTGGACCCTGCTTTTTTCCTCTGGCTACCGCCCTTATTTCTCCTTCCTTTACCAGGAAAATACTTAGAAGTACACAACATTTTGCTATCTATAATTTTCCTCCTTCATCTTTTTTTGAAACCATCCCGGTCAGGCATTTGAACTTGCTATCTTCCAAAAACAGCTCTTATAAAGGTCAAAAATAACTCCCATGTTTTGTGTTCAGTTTTAGTTTTCATCTTATCTAATCTATCAACAGTATTTCACATAGAGGGTCATTTTCTTTTCCTTGAAACATTTTCTTAACTTGGCTTTCATAACAACACAATTCTTCCTACTTCTGGTTTTCTCATTTTCTTTTGTTCATTTGCCCTCCCTTCCTCTACTTCCAAATTTGGAGTGCACCCTAGGGCTGAGTTTTTGGACACCTTTTTGTGTATCTACATTAATGTCCTTCTTCATGATGTACTTAATGCAATATGTTGATGACTCAAATTTAGACCTTATCTCAGTAAAGATAAGGTCTAAATTTGGGTGCACATCCAAACGCCAAAAATTCTGAGGTTTCTATCTTCAACATATATCTAGAATCCAGTGACATATTAACATCTGCAGTGTTGCACACTTGAAAGAGCCATTCTTTCTCTTCCTTGGATTATTGTGATGACCTTATGTCTAGTCTTCTTTCTTCTACCTATACCCCCTCATTAGTCTGTTCTTAATAAAAAAGCCAGAGTATTAAATGTAAATCAGACCATGATACTCTGCTCTAAACTTGATGGCTTCCAAAAAGTCAACATTGCATCTACAAGGAACTACATGGCCCACTTATCACTTTTCTAACTGCATCTCTTACCATTTCTCCGTCACTTTCTTCTCACCTGCTACAGTGACATTTTTATATCTAGAACATATCAGGCACACCCCTGCCTCAGGACTTTTGCACTTGCTGCTCTTTTCTGCCTGTGTACATTCCTTCCATAGTCTGAATGGTGCTGTCTCTCATTTTCTTCACATAGTTTTTCAAAATCCAAACAAGTTCTTGTCTTGACCATCCAGTCAAAAATGGTAACTTCCTGGATATAACTCATTTTCTTGGCATTTTTCCCTATTCTTTACTAGTGTCAAACATATATTTTATTTGCTTATCTTGTCTTTCTCTCCTCATTAGGATATGAGGAATTTGAGGGCAGGGTTTTTGCTTTTGTTTTTGTTTCTCCCCTGCCCCTGGCTGTTCTCTTAAGTGGATATCTGGTTCAAATAAGTACGCAGTAAATATTTATCAAATGCTAGTATTCTAGTTTTCAATAAATTTCTACCAAAAAACTCTTTTGAAAATAAAACAGTAAACTGTATATGTAATTCTTCCTAAACAGAAATTGAGTTCCTTACTGGAATTAAAAATATAAAGAGATTTAAAATAGAGTCACACATACTCTCTCTGTAATAACAACTCTTGAACTTAGAATACTTGGAAGAACTTTATATCCATCAACTTGAAGCTGAACTGCTATTGCCAGGCATAGACTATATTTGATATAGAAACTAACTTTATAATTTGGGCTAGAGTTTTAGAAATTCTATTTCAAAATCTCTCAAAATCTGAAGACTACACAACTGTTTATTTGTCAACATCTTTTTAAAGTTTGTGTTTAAGTTTGTATTAATATTTAATTTTCAGGGTGTCTGCATGACTCAGTTGGTTAAGTGTCTGACTCTTGGTTTTGGCCCAGGTCATCATCTCACAGTTCATGGGTTTGAGCCCCATGTCAGGCTCCAGGCTGGCAGCGTGGAGCCTGCTTGGGGATTTTCTGGCTCCCTCTCTTTCTCTCTGCCCCTCCCCTGCTCGCTCGCTCTCTCTCTCAATAAATAAATAAGCATTAAAAAGTAATATTTAATTTTGAGGAATGGAAATGAGAGAGCAGGGGTAGTAAGTTTTTTTCTCTTTTACTTCAAGCATTTCTGAACGGATATTTTGACACTATAAGGTTATTATTCTTTTGAATAAAAACAAAAACAAAACAAAACAAAAAACAAGGCTGCTTATGTGTGCTTGGCCAGAACATGAAGAGAAGATGATTGAATTAATTCAGATATTGATGTGTAATAAAGAATAAATAAATGCATGAATTTAGATCGAATGTTATATGAATACTACCAGTTCAGATTGTATCATTTTAAATTTGTCTAATGTTTCCTGAAACTAATCATGGTTCTCCCAAATTCAGTATATAATTCTACTACACAATAGGCTGACATTTAAATATCTGGCAATCTTAGCCATCTAGAACATACTATGAATAAAGAAGCAAATTAGGAGTCTCCTGAGCATTCAAAATTGATATCAGAAAGTCACTGAGAGAAATCTCAAGCACTGGATAGTTCCAACAGTTCCCTTAGAGCTAATTTACACATTTTTTTTTACAATTACAAAAAGCTTCAAACTTCATACACATTTGGAAGTGTAAATTAATAGACATATAAAGAATTATCTTTTATAGATAGAAACATTGATAGCTAAGACAAATGTCAGCTGGCAGCAAATGATGAAATAGAAAACCCCTAACACGTATACTTGTAAGAATAAAAAAGAAAAGAAAAGAAAATATACCTTAGAGTCATTTATATGGGAAGAATGACTTATAAACTCAGAAGTTCCAAAAACATCATTGTGTTACTATACCAAATAATTATTCCTGTTCCTTATGGTCATCATCAGTTGTCAAGCTATCAAGGAGAGGTTGGATTGTGTTCAGTACATTGTGTTTAAGAAGGCAGGAGAGGGGTGCCTGGGTGGTTCAGTCAGTTGAGCGTCAGACTTCAGTTCAGGTCATGATCTCACGGTTCGTGAGTTCGGGCCCGCATGGGGCTTTGTGCTGACCTCTCAGAGCCTGGAGCCTGCTTCAGATTCCGTGTTCCCCTCTCTCTCTGCCCCTCCCCCACTTGTGCTCTGTCTCTCTCTGCCTCTCAAAAATAGAAAACTAACAAAAAAAACCCTAAAAACTAATAAAAGAAAACTAATAAAATTAAAAAAAAGAAGGCAGGAGACCATCCCAAATGTTTTTTCTTTTTTCTTTTTTTCTTTTTTTTATGTTTATTTATTTCTGGGACAGAGAGAGACTGAGCATGAGCAGGGGAGGGGCAGAGAGAGAGGGAGACACAGAATCAGAAGCAGGCTCCAGGCTCTGAGCTGTCAGCACAGAGCCTGAAGCGGGGCTTGAGCTTGAACTCAACAGACTGCAAGTTCATGACCTGAGATGAAGCCGGACGCTCAACTGACTGAGCCACCCAGGCGCCCCCCAATTTTTTTAAAAAAAAATGTCGTGTTGAAATAACTAAACTCTTAGCAACTAAATAGATTATTGTATGCAGTTGTTGGCCAGAGGTTAGATGCAATGATTAAATAGATAGTAATATGCATATTCGTCTGGAACTATATAACACCAGATGGACTTTTAGGTTGTGCAACTGATTTCAGTTGCCTGTTAATTGCAAGTCAGCTCTTTGAAATTGTCAGACTTCTTGGCTATATGCATATGCATAAATCAGTGTTCAATTTGCTGTAAATAAAAAATACATCTTAGCAAATCAATTCCCTTTTATATGCAGTGGTGCTTGTGGTCATATCTGTTGGCAAGCACAATAAAATGTTTACGTTCTTTAGTTTGTAGATTAACCCATAAATGGGTTCTGAGCTTCTGTGAAGTTTCAGTTCTTTGATCCCCAGTTGGAGGCAGCAACTTTTATAGCTAAGTTTCCTCTGATTAAAACATTCTTGTAGCGCCTAAGTTTCTGTTTTGCTTTTAGTAAAGTTTTCTCCTTAGGAATGTCATCAATTCCATTTGTTGCCTTATTGTTCTCACCCTAAAATGACACGAAGCTAAAAGAAACAAATAGAAATTGAGCTAAGTGTATGTCTCCACCTTTCTTCTCCATGTCATAGGTGATGATTTCCCCTTTGGGTGTCATAATCTCTTCCAAAATATGAATTTAATTATGGGGAGTCTTTCTACTTCTTAAGTTCTTTCCAGTCTCTGTTTTTATATGAATAGACACACACATGTATGTATGTATGTATGTATGTATGTATTTATGATGCACAAATGTATTTACATATAATCTGTCTTACAGAACTACCTTAGTAACATATGATGGATTTGTACATATCTTGCTTTTCTGGGCAGGAGATCAAAATACACTAATATTTTAATGGTCATCGACAATGCAGTTGATTTACTTAATTATTATGCTTTATTGTAAACAATAAGCTAGGTCAATGAGTGTTAGCAGAGAGTAAATGATATTCAGTTGCTGGCTTAGTCTCTGTTAAAATAGCGGCTCATACAATTCATTTTTGTTTATTCACATTGTAGAAATCAGGTGTTTGACTATGCAATAGAATGCCCCACTCCCAGATTATATGCATAGTTCATTTAATTTGAAGATAAAGATAAATGTATCCAAGACATTATGGAGAAACAACAACAACAACCAAGTATTTAATGGCTGGTAGCAGAGACCACTTATAGTGGTCTTTTCTGTCTGAGACACTTTTTCTCCTGATCATCCCAAGGCTGGATCTTTCTTGTTTTTAAGTGCTCAGTTTAAATGCCAAGTCCTTCAATACAAACTAATTCTCATCATTACCTGATCTTTGTTGTTGTTGTTGTTATGTTTATTATCTTTACCCATCTCCCAAATTGAATGAAAATCGCATGAGAACAGAGCCTTCTCTGTTTCATTCATTACAGAGAACCCACACTTTTCATAGCCTGTGCTCAGTAAATATGCAAGGTAGATATATACAAATTTTGTTCTTGGCCTTAAATCTAGGGTTTAAAAAAAAGTACATTACAGTTATTTATGTCACTCCTTGTTAGTATAGTCGTATGTGTTTTGTTTTCACTGTCATATTTTCTTCACAAAAATTTGGAGACTCGGCTCCAGTTTCATTGATTTAAGGGGAACAAGAGGAGAATATAATTTTGCCACACTAATGTCTATTTCTCTTAAAAAATGCTATAAATAATGACAACATTATTTAGAAACTTTCAACCACAGTCCTCTTAAACCCCAGGATGGGAGAAAATATTTTGAAATGTTAATAGTTTAATCAAAAAACACTAATATTTGATAAGAGAAATGCAAACAACATTCCATTAGAAATGACGATTATGACATACAGGTGAAATCCCAAATGTTTTCTACAGCAGAATCCTTTAGTTTAGACTCCAATCATAGGTTGTGGAGAAATGTCAGATAGTAACTGGAAGATAGGATAGATCATACCTTTTCAGAATTTAAATCAACAGTAGTGGCCCAATAATTATCTTTATTTTCTCTTTTCTCAAACTATGAATCTTTGGTTTCCAGGAATTTATTGATGTGTAAAATTCTTTGACTAAGTATTTGCTAGACAATTTAACCAAAATGATTTTTAAGTGACTTAGATTTTTTGGAGTTTGAGCCGGAAGAAAATTTATAAATCATCTATCAGTTTCTTTCAGTTAAGAAAACTGAGGCCTAGGGAATTTAGGCAGTAAATCTTGTGAAAACTTACCAAGCACCTGCAGAAATCTAGTTACACAGAAAGTAAAGAAACAAGTTGCTGCTACATTTACCCTGAAGATTTCCTTCCTTGTTGCTTTTCTTCTTTTTCTCTTCCTGTGCTCTTCATTCTCAGCTTCACTTTCCTAATTCCATTCAAGACCCAGTTCAAATACCACTCACTTTTCAAGGCCCTTTCTGATTCCAGAACCGTCATTTGTCATCCTCTGCACACCAGTCACTTTTTAGCTATGTCTCCTATGACATCTCTCTCTATCTTGTATTTTATCTGTAGTCTCTGTGTTCTTACACTAACTTTACGCTGCTACTTAAAGGCAGTGGTTATTGCCTCATTCATGTTTTCATCTCCTATAAACTTAACTGAGTCATTTAATTGTATTCAATACATATTTATTGAATAAGTATATGGGATGTGGTGTTGATTTCTGATATTCAAATGTAGATAACATCCCTGTTAATTTTTTTTTCTTAGGACAGATAGTACACTCAATGAATATATTTCACCTCATGAACATTTATTAGTCATGTAGCCACATTCAAGCTGCTTAAAATGAAATATTAATCTAATTAATTTGAGCTTTTAAAACAAAGTAATTTGCAGTTCTCTTCTTTGCTGAAATGGTCTTATGAACATAAATTAGTCCTTTTATGTTAAACTTCTTTGAGTAGTGTATTGCAGGTACATGTGAACTGGCATTTCCATATTCAGAGAATGGGATTTAGAGAAGACCTAGAGAGGTCATTTAATCTACATTTGCAGAGCTCTTTGAGACAGCCCACACCTAAGCCAGCTCTGATAGAGGATCATCTCTCCAATCTTAAAGGCTCTTCTGAGGTTTGCAAAGGAACACTGACAGATGCAAAGCCTGTTGACTCTGAATGCCTGTATCCTATAAAAATCACAGCCATATAGCCTTTCGCTTGGCCATATACTATCTTCCTCTCAATTTTTCTCCCACCTCCCTTTTGTAAATAGTCAGAAGGAGGGGAAAGTATCTCAGAGAGTAGGAGAAGATGAGAAGGCTTTCTGCACTGTTTCTCTTTCTTTGACAAGCTGGTATTATTAGGTTGAGATGAGGGTGTAAATTAAAGGGCCTGGTTATAAGATTGGTGGCATCATCTAGATTTATCCCGAGATAGGAGTCGTGGTGGTTGTGTCCTTAAACTCTTAGAAACAACAATCGTCAGATTTCACACCATCCTTGGGATGCTTTTGCATAATAGGAAACTTGTGTTTCTACAATAAAATTTCACTTTTTATGGTGGAATTAAATCTAAGGTAAAAAATCACAAAACGAATGGAAGTGATACTACCAAATATAGTTATCTGAAGGAGGTTTTTTTTTTTTTCTTTTAAGGTTCAGGCATGATTTTTTTCTTGTTGCTATTGTCATAGATTTTAAGTTGTAAGAGATTATATCAGATATGGACTTCATTATTAGTGGTGTTGTCAATATTCCAAAATATTTTTCCAAACTATTTTCAGTAACACTGGAATGAAACTATAGAGAAAGACCACTTACAAGTTTTGATGTATTCATGTACCATGATGGTAAGATAACTTCTATGCAATTGTTAAAAAAATATATATATTTCAAAACTATTGAAAACCAAGGTAATATTAAAGATACACAGGATACATTTTGGCATGTGTACATCCACAGCAAAACACCCAAAAGGAAATACACTTTCATAGTTCTGGTGAAAAGACTTATAAATGACTTTTATATTTTTAATCTTATATACTTTTCAAAATTTTCTTTAATAAGCATGTATTTATTTTATAAGAGCAAAATGTTATTTTTAAAAGACAATACAGGGCCTCTGTTTTTAAATTATATTTTTACTGAAATAACTTCTAGACTTCTGAGGTCTCAGTGGACCTTTTATATATCATGAAAGTAACAGTATCAATAAGCTATGGGGTCATTTGTAATACATTTAACAATAGCATACACATGCATATATAGAATGTTTTATAATGCCTCTTACCTTTTATCTTCGTAAGAATCTTATCACACAATGAAAAAGGGAAATATATTGAGAAGTTAGGTCACTTGACAAATTCTGTGCCAGTAGTAAATGAGAGACTCAACACAAGTCAGCCTGATAACATTTTCATGTATAGCAATGTTTTGTTGAACCCCAGCACAAAGCTGAACTTAGTAGTTACATACAGACTTTACTTGATTTCTCATGATCTAATAAATATTTTAAAATCCCTGATTACATTTAAAATTTTATGTAGTTTTATGATATCTTGTGAGAATTTATTCATCTTCTTTTAATTTACTTGTATCCCTTCTATGTTGAGCTCAAGAAGAGTGACTATTTGGTTGAAGTTATGATTTTGCCATTTTCAGCCACTGTAATAATTTCCAACTTTGTCTCTCTGTATAAACTTTAGATTTATAATTCTTAATCACCTGTACCAAGCTTTCTATTTTGGTAAAATAGAAAATTGTAATGTTCACATCATGGAACCATTACTGTATAGATAAATATCTTTTAACTCCCAACACTCAACTGTTGGCAAGCAGCCAGCGATTTCATAGGAAAGCCAAATGCTGGTTTGCAGCTCGCATAGGAAAATATAATTTTGGAGTATGAAAGTGGTAAGGATTGTTAATGTCACAGGTACAAAAGCACACATTGTACGAAAGTCTAATATAGGAAAGTCACAGCTTACCTTTGTGCCATGTTATAAATTTTCTTTAATAAGATTAAGCATTTATATTAATGTAGCTTAAGTTCTCAAATCAGCAACTCTGTGGCTGACAGGAATAGGAGCTATCCCGGGTCATCTCTAGTTTCTTGACTAAGATTTGGAATTGAGGGATGCCTGGGTGGCTTAGCCAGTTAAGCCTCTGACTCTTGATTTGGCTCAGGTCATGATCTCACATTTCTTGAGACTGAGGTTCCTGAGTTCGAGCCCTGCATCTGGCTCCACACTGACAGTGGGAGCCTGTTTGGGATTCTCTCTCTCCCCCTCTCTCTCTCTGCCCTTACCCAGCTCATGTGCATGCTCTCTCTCTCTCTCTCTCTCTTTCTCAAAAATAAATAAACTTAAAAAAAGAAGATTTGGAACTGAGCTCCTAGTTTGTCTTTGAACTATTTAGGCCATTTTAAACATGTGAAAGATGTCATTTTGGTGGGACTTTTCTTGCAGTATAGTTAGTATATGTTTCATGATGGCTCTGGAGTCAAGTGACCTCAGTTCAGTTCCTGGCTCCAGAACTCATTGTCTAACTTTGGGCAAGTCCCTTAACATCTATAGAACGGAGATAATAACAATCCAACTATATTGGGTTGTTGTGAAGATTATATGAGGAAAAATATGTAAATCACTTATAACAGTGAGTGCCTGATACGTAGTAAGTACTTAATTAATTTTAGCTAGAACATAATTATTGTAATATAGGTGAGAGAGCCCAGGCACAGAAATTGGAAGCACTCACATAACAATGCAACCTTGAAAATGATTAAGTAGCACCAATAAACAGTGGTATAGGTATAGGAAATCACATGGAGAGAGGTTATTGAGATCCTCAAGAAATGTTGTGGAAGAGTTTGAAAAGATAGTTTTCTCTGACTTTGACTCAAGGTGAGAGGAATGTTAGCACCTGAGGGAAGTGTACAGGTTGAGAAAGGAAATTTACCAGGGTTAAATAAAAGATATTAGGGCGAAGTATGATTCCCTGGGAAACACCTGTTCTCATGATCCTCTCTTTTATCAGAGCTTGAAAGTGAAAACAGGTTAGAATGAGTGTGGTCACCATAAAGCAGAAATTAAGTGGAAATTATTTTCTCAATGCCCCCCCCCCTTCCTAATCTTTATCTTCTTAGTCAATTTTGATCTCAGATTTAGTCTTGTGGAGTTTTCAAGGGCAAAATCACAGCCGTATGTCTTCTCAGATGCTTCAGACATGACCTCTGGACTCCATTCTATGTTAACTTCTGGAGTAAAACCCATAGTCTTTTGGCTGAGACTTCTTAAATGTTGCCTTTGAAAACTGGTGGAAAAGGGATGGATTTGTGATGTTGACATACAGTGGGGGAAAACAGGTATTTTGTTATTAAATTCTTTTCTTCCATGTACTTCATGAACTTCTAGCATATAATGCAAAACTGTTTTTATAAATGTGCTGATTTTTCATGAATTACACCATTCTCCTTTTTCCCTCCTATATTTCTTTTATTATATTGTTAGAACCATAAGCTTTTACATTGCTAGTACTCCCCTGAAGAGTGTATACATAATCAATATTAAGTATATAGTGCAAAATACTGATCTTAGGACACCTACATTAAATTAGCTTGAATTACGTTTTCCATTCTTATGTTTTCAAAGCACATCTTTCATTATACATACATGGGTCTTGCTAACTGTAATGAGGTTGATAAAGAAGCCACTTGAAAGAGCCAGAGATCATTAAGTTCATTTTTAAAATTGCTTATTGAATTCCAGTTACTAATGAGAATTCCTGGGCTTTCCTTCCCCCTGTCTTTTATTCTTCTTTTTCTTACTTGTACCTGGGGTATCTTGCTCTATAGACATTATTTCATTCCCTAGATAGCAAAAACATTTGATATTTATAGTATTTTTACCTTAATTCCAGAGCCCAAACGTAATTGATTTGTGTATAACTACACACCAGAACTGAAATTCATAGAGTGACTACTAGAGTAATCCCAGAGTACCTGAAGACTACAATACTCTATAATGGAAAAATAATAATCTTAGAAATCTATTCATTATGGTGGGATTTGAAGAGACATGAAGTCCCTCTGGTTCATCCTATGAATTGATTCTGATGGATATCACTTAATCTATTTCTGGCTTTCAATTTGCTTTACAATTATCACTTTATTTTTCTTTTCATTTTTTGAAATACAATTTAAACATGCACTTATTTATATGTGTTTGAGTATTTGTTACCAACATCATGACATCTGGGTTGTTAGTTCCAACATGCAAGTCCTATTCTATAGTATATTTATTCTAAAACACATCACCCAGTCATAAAGTGTAACTGCGGTAGAATCAGTTGCTTTCATATGTCTTTTGTACATTGATGTTCATACCACTAAGACTAATAGAAAGCTTAAAGTTCACAAACATTGTAAGGTTTTTTTCTTCCTTACAAGGGGATATAAGGCCATTAAGAAAGACATGAGTTTGTTATGACAAAAAAAAAAACAAAAACCCTCTTATTTCACAGAATTACCCTCACTGTCCTGCTAGAAATCAGAACATCCAAATATGGTTCTTAATCTTTTTTTTTTTAAATAAACACTTTCACCTTTGCATCAGTTGAATGCTTCCTAAGTGGCTACAGTCTGCCAGATGTATGGCTTGCCAATCTGGTCACTGCTCTTTTAAATTTTTTTTTTTTTGAATACTGGAAAAAAAAAAAAAAAGAACTACATTAGCTGCTAAGGAGGAGCCCGTTCTGTGCCATTGATTAATTGGCATTGATAAATAAGCCACTTTAGTATTACAAGAAAATGGCATAACAGATTGATGTCAACTCAAGCTCTCTAGGAATAAAGCTGAAGAGAACTCAGCACACCATCTGGAAGAGACAATGAAAGGTGGCAAATTTCATGCAATGGGGAAAAGGGGAGGGTGCTTTTCAGATGCCACATATCTGAACTGACACTTTGATATGTTCAAGTGCAATCTCCCCTGTCAAAATATTTCTTTCTCTAGCTGTACTCGGTCTAATGCAATCAGACCGCAATGTGGAAGGCTGCCATATCCTCTTAGGTGAGATTTGTCTTGGAGTAACAAGCCGCTCAGCTTCCAAATTATAGTGCCACCATTTAAATTATAAAAAGAAAACAAAAAATATCCAGTAGCAGCTTCTGTTAAAATTTACAACCTGCTATGCCATCGTTAATAATTTGAAAATTCAATGTAAAACACTCAAGTTTTTTTAATCATAGTAAGATTTTATAAATGAATGGGGATTATGTTATTTTAAATTTATAAAACATATAAATATATAATCAGTTATTTTATCCACTTCATATTAGTCTATCTTCCCATTGGAAACTTCTAATAAGAACAAGTTTATGGACTAATTGTCTTGATTTATTAATGGAGAAACTACCTTCTTGAGATGAGGGATTATACAGATAGAACTCATGACAACTTGATCAGATCAATAATACTGTACATATTATATTTACCAGTGCTTTCTGTTCTTTAACAAATGTTTTACTTAATGTAACCAGAGAAATTTGTCTGCTTTGAATCTGATCCAAATAAGGTATGCAGAATTTTAATGTTTTTGGCCAAACATCTTATTAAATTGAGGTCAAAGTTTGTTACTTGGAAATTTAAGATCAATATGATGATAATTTACATTTTAATCGGTAGCATATAAAATTTATTGATGTAAAAATGTTTATGGCTTCATAATCACAAACATTTTTTCTATTCATTCACAGAATTCTGATCTCATTCCTAGTAGACTCATTCATATTGGTCAACTTTTGACCTTTAGTGCTTATATAATATCTTTGAATATCTTATTTTAAATAGTAGTTTCAGTCTGCTGACACACAACACATGAAAACACATATACATATTAAATGAAAACATGATAAAATAAAATGACTAATCTACACACTGCATCCATTTTCTTTGGGGAGATTTAAATGGAAAATATAAATAATCATCGATAGATTCACCAATGTAATGCAATTACTCTACTGATTTATTTTAGACAATATGTCAAATACCTTAAAGGAATGATTGCAAATGTTGAAAATACTCTAGTAAAAAAATTACCAAGGGGAAAATCCCACACCAAAGCAAGTCATAGGAAAAAAACACACAGTTTATATTGGAATTTTTTATAGTTCTCTGTGTATAGAAACAGTGTTAGTATCAGTGTCTAAGATAGAAGTTGATATTAATAACCAGATAAAATTAGACAATGTAGATATTATCCATACTACATATTTCTTAATTAAAGTATGGGTAAGTCAGTAAAATCTTAGAACTGCTCACATATATATCCTATACAACTTAAGATAATTTTGCTGATGTTGTTACCCATTTATATGTAACTAGGTAAAAAATTTATAGATGGACATTAAACCTGTCTGTATTTGGTGACATGCATAGTGAAAGTCTGGAATTTTTTAATTTATCCTGTAATGAATATAAAGACTTGAAAATTTAATGTTTAAACAAGGGATTATTCAAATTTACTGTGGACTGGTCAACTCATGCTTTTTTAAAAAATTTTAAATCACTTTATTGGGGTATTATTGACATATAAAAAGGTATACATATTTAATATATGCTATTTGATGAGTTTGGAGATCATTATACACTGATCTCCATTTGATGAGTTTGAATTTGGAGATCATTATACACTGGCAAAACCATCAATACAGTCTTTGCTGTAAACATAACCAGCACCTCCATCAATTTCATTCTTATTAATTATTTTTATTCCTCAATAATCATATTAATAATTTGAGATAAGAACACTTCACACAGATCTATCCTCTTAGCAACTTTTCAAGTGTATAATACAGTATTATTAAGCATTAGCTCTATGCTATACAGTATATCTCTAGGATTTTTCATCTTGCATAACTAAAATTTTGTACCCTTTGACTAATATCTTCTTGTTTCTCTGTTGCCCTAGCTCCTAGCTCCTGGCAACCACTATTCTATTCCCTGCTTTTATGAGTTTCACTATTTTAGGTTTCTGTATAAGTGAGATCATGTAGTTTTGTCCTTCTGTGTCTAGCTTGTTTTGCTTAGAAAATTGTCCTCCAGGTTCATCCACGTTGTCTCAAATGGCAAGATTGCTTTCTTTTTAAAGGCTGAATGATATTTCACTTCTCACATTTTCTTTATCCGCTCATCTATCAAGAGTCTTAGGGTGTTTTGATGTCTTGACTATTGTGAATAATGCTGCAACAAACATGGGAGTGCAAGTATTTCTATGAGATCTTGATTTCAATTCATTTGGATATATGTCCAGAAGTGGGATTGCTGGATCATGTGGTAGTTCTATTTCTAATTTATTGAGGAACCTCTGTACTGTTTGCCATAGAAACTGTACTAATCTGTGTTCCTGCCAACAGTGTGCAAGGGCTCTCTTTCTCCACATCCTTGTAAAGAACACTTGTTATCTTTTATTATTTTGATAACAGCTATCCTAGAAGATGCGAGATAATATTTCATTGTGGTTTTTGATTTACATTTTCCTGATGATTAGTGATGTTAAGCACTTTTTTATATACTGGTTGATGATTTTTTGTCATCTTTGTAGAATATTTATTCAATTTCTTTGCCCATTTTTAAATTGGGTTATTTGTTGTTGTTAAATTATATGAATCTCTTATGTATCTTGGATATTAACCCTTTATCAGATAAATGGTTTATAAGTAATTTCTTTCATAGTTCACCCTTTTATTTTCTTGATTCTTTCTTTTGCTGTGCAGAAGCTTTTAAATTTGATGTCTCATCCGTTGTTGTTTTCTTTTGTTGCCTCTTCTTTGAGAATTATTATCCAAGAAATCATTGCCAAAAACAATGTCAAGAAGCTTTTTTCCCTATGTTTTCTTGGAGTTTTATGGTTTCAGATCTTATGTTTTGATGTGCTCTATTGATGTGGCCACTGTTTTAAGAGCGATTTTTGACACAGGAGTTTGTCTAAAGAGAGGATCTGGGATGGTTTAGGCACCTGATACCTGGTCTTCAGAAGAATAATTTTAAAAAGTGCAGTATTTATCTTTGAGGGAGAAAATCCAGGGAGAAGAAAGTATCTTCAAATATATACAGTCTGTCATATGCAAAAGGGAAGGGAAAGTTCTTTGAAAATTCCATAAGGGTGGAAGTTGTAGAGAAACAGAGTTTGCTAGTAATAGGAGGGAGTTAATTAATTAATTAATTTCTGTTTAACTGCCTGAATCTAATATGGCCTACTGTGAAAGTGGCAAATTCCTGATCACTGAAGATGGTTGTAAAAAGGTGAGATAGCCTCTTGTTAGGCAATCTGTGGGCTAACTGAATGACGTTTCCTGCCAAACCTAGAATCTGTTCTCCTAAAAATGCTATGACCATCTGTATATTTGTCATAAACAATGAAAAATACAGATTTTTAGATTTTGCTCACATCCTTGCTACACTGTGATAGCATTATGAAATCCCAAGTTTTTCTGCTCCCTACTGTTTGAATACTTTAATTTCATTAATTATCTGGAAATAAATGTAATTGCTAATAATTTCCTGGAAATACAATTACATTTTTATATATGATTTCAAGAAAACACTCAAATCCCCATTGCCAGTTTTTGTAATGGTTAGGTGATAGTTTTTAAAAGCAAACATTCATGTCCTATGTTTGTTCTTACTCTACCTCCATGGAAGAACAATTAAGACTTTAATTTGCTGAGAGCATCAAATCAAGATTTTGTGATAAACAATTGAGCAAGACTAAGGTATCTGACTATGGCCACAAAGCTATCAAGGTGGACATTTTAATCTAAAGTTTGGATTTTAGAACCTCTGATTAGATGATTTTGCTGCTTCCCCATTTTATTTCTTTATGTATTACTTTGCTTCTTAATGTGTAACAATGTTTTCCATTTAACTTGATTTTCCTCCCCTGAAAAGCTTGTTATTCAATCCCTTTAGGATTAGAGTTCTGGCAGATAAAAACATTTTCATCTTTCACTTGTTTTTTGTATTTGTATATTAGCATAATTTTCTATTTCATATCTCTTTATGTTTGAAGGAATGTGCCACATTATCATTATAAAAACCTCCTGATAAAGTTGAATTGTGTTTTAAAGTGGAGTGAAAACCTGAGGTTATGAATAAAAGGAAGCCTCCTCAGCAAATACTTTGGAGCTCAACCAGATAGCTTGAAAATAACAAGTAGCAGAGGGACAGGAAGAGACTTTTAGGATATCTTACTAGTTAAGGTGAAGACAATGGAAACTGCCTTCAGAAGTAGCTTTGGGAACCTGACTGAGGTAGAAATAACTTTCTTGATATTTTGGATGGTGATTTACCCCCTACAAAACACTTTGATGTAAATTGTAACGTAACCATGTCAGAAATGTAGAACATTTTTGTCATATTCCTATTTACATGTAAAGAAATTAAATCTCTAAGAAGTTAAGTAATTTAATAAAGACCATTAATTAATAAGTTCTTAAACTGATAACGCACTTGAAGCCCAGACCCCAAATTCAATTTTCTTTGCATTATTCTTCTTATGAAGATTTTTGTGGCTGGGCGGTGGGGGGGAGGGGGGGTGATTTTGCTTCGCACTCTATACAAGACTGAAATGTTACATTTTGGCTTCTTTAAGCCATTATATTTCACGTGAATTATGGGAAAACTAGAAGGGAAAAACTGCAAATGTAACAGTCTTGATTATAGTTGTATGATTTACCATTGAAATTATTAAAAACCCCTTAAAATTTTCTTAAAAAGAAGATTGAAGCATTTACCAAATTTTAAAAGAAAAATAAAGAGAAAAGTAAGTAGAAAAATAAGCTAAATTAATTTTACTCTAGTTGATTGAAAGATTTGTTCAAATAAATAAATGAATGCCATGATTAGTTGTATTTGTGCAGAAAGGATAAAACCTATAAGGAGAATAAACAGTATATATAATGCTGGATGGTATCTAATTAATTTTTATCATATACTTTTGTGAGAACTAATATGTATGAAGTGTGAATAAACATAAGGAAAATATCCACACCATGGACCATTTCCCTTTTCCAGAATAAACCTTGGCAGGCCATGTTATCCATGTAATTGCCATTTCCTGATGAAAACAGAGGTTTCTTCGAAGACATTTAACAAGAGCCAAATTTTTAATGCTTCTTCTGGCACCTACCTATGGTATCTAGGCACTTTGCCATTTCAATCTGAAATAATGAAAGATGTAAGGAAAAGATCTTCTTTTTTAAGTTCCAGGCCTCTGTAGGTATAAGCGCACCGGGAATCCAGACAAATGATTCATAACTGGTTGAAGATCAAAGTGAAAAGGTTTGCAACTTGTTTTTTTTTTTTTTTTTTTTTGGTCTATTTAGAATGAGTGAATTTTTTTCTTGATTCTTAGTGTGAAATCATTCCTTCAAAAGCTCTCCATAATCTAATGCTCAATTATCTTTGATTTTCTGTAAAATTAGATGAAAATATTGGAGGAACAGAAAAGTGAAGTTAATTTTGGAAGATTAAATCATTGAAATAAGGTATCTTGGTAAGCTTCCCTAGTTTTGTTGATATCCACATCCTAACTGTTTCTAAGGTAGATGAAGAAAAAGAAATCAATTTCTTAAATTTGGGAAAAATTGGCAGTCTTTTGTGAAATTTTTTAAGTATTAGTGAATGAAAATAAACCCCAGTGATTAGTTTACTTGCTGGTATTAATTCTATGCATAATCTCATTTAAAGACTCTATAGTAAATTCATTATTCCCTTTTAATTGCTAGGATGTCACTGCTTACAGGCTTTTGAGACTCCAGAGTCTTTATCATGCTCACCTTTAGTGACAAATTTTTATATAATGATTCCTCACCTTAGATAATTAGGTAAGTAGATAGATAAAAAGATAACCTAAATGAGTATGCATAATTCATATTATTAAGACATAAGATTTGCAGAATAAGTTCAGCAAACTGTATGTACTGTATTCAGCTAGCAGAGCTTAAGAGCTATGTGCATTTGTATGTTACATGTTTTCTGTTTAAGTATTTAAAAACAGTAATTATCCTGAAGATGGTATGTGCTTGATGATTTGTGTGATGGTGTTCAATAATGAGCTTAGCAATTTAAACCAAAAGATATTTTACCTCAATTGCCTCTGAAAGGCAATAAGCTGGATTTTGAATTTAAATTTTGCTTATCTTAGAACATAAAATCCATTGGAAATCAATTAAGTAAGTTAGTAGAAACTGCATGTTTTATTTTGGATAAAGTATTTTTCGTCTCCTATCTACATTCAGACTTCTTTTTATGTTGTAACCCCTATTGGTATGTATTCATTCTGTGGGCTCTATCACACTGTATTTGGGCTTTGGCCAAGCATTATAATCTTCCTCCAGCCATAATCTTAACTTCTTTCTCTACCTTCCATATCATATTAATGAGCTACTGTCCAACCAATGGCTTCAGCCAGGCATATGGTACTCACTTGTCAGCTCTTTTTCTTTTATCCCCATATGAAATCAAACACTATATCCCATTAATTTACTTTACACATTTAACAGGAAGCTCTCCCCTCCTTTCCCTTCCATTCCACTCATTATTCCTTAGATTCTCATTATTTATCGCCTGGATAATTGTAACAATCCTAAACATACCTCCTTGTTTTTGGTCTTAACACTTTCTTACACAGACCAAAGAGAGCTCTCTCATTTTAGTGTCACTTGAGTGTGACACTCATCTGCTCCAGTATGATTACCTCCTTTACCTTCACTGTAAAATACAAAGTTGAGCTTGATTGACTGGCCCTCTGCTATCTCTCTGGTCACTTTTCTTTCCACACTCTGACCCCACTCTGAGGTGTCCCAAATGGAACAGGCCATGGTATAATTTAACTGTGCGTTTTGCATATGTATGTGGCTCCTTACACTCAGGGCATCTTGCTGTCCTTAGCACACTATCCCCAGTCTTTTCTCAGTTCTAAATATAATCCACCCAGACTCCACTGAGGCATCACTTTTTATTTGAAAAGATGATTCCTGAGCTCCTCTTTCACCTTTTTTTTTTCCCTTTGAGTTAGTTGATCTCATCACATGTTTCTATCGGAATTTCTGCTTCCCTCTTTCCTAATTGATCATCCTATATTATGATTAGTGACGTTTTCCTCATTATGCATTGCACATCAGATTATGTGTTTGTAACTAAAACAGTGTACATTATACACGTCTTTTTCACACAAATGTACATATATTCTCTCTCTCCCTCCCTCTCTCTCCACCTTTCCATGAATTCATGCTGGTATCTCCAATTCCAAACCCACACACAGGTTATTCTGCTTTTCTCCTTGGGCATTTTGTCAATATTGTTCACTCCAGAGATTCTAAGTCTTTTAAGATACGTATTACAGACTTACCAGCAAACCTCACTTGCACATACAATTTGGCTTAGTTGATACAATTAGTTGAAATGTATTGTCTAGACAGTTCTAAACTTTACAGGAAAAAAATGAACGATTTGAAAGCTTTTGTGCATATGGCAATTTGCCATTGTATATATCACCATCTGGTTGGTTGTCTAGATTCGTATTTATTTGTCCAGATGTCTGGTGCTAGATAGAGAGATTCATTGCCACTGTACCATAACACCTAGGTGGGGTGTATTGGGGTCTTTGCTTGATATTCTCATTAGCTACCATCTCACACACATGATAGGCTCTGAAGAATGAAAATTCCATTTTCTGCTTCCTCCTCCTTCCAGTATTGTAATTCTGGGCAGTGCTATGAATACGATAGCCTCATAAAAATGTTCTTGCTGAATGAATGTGTGAATTAAAGTATCCATTGAAGATCATGAAGGCTCATTAGTCTATTGAAAATATGTGACTTTAATTATAAATTATTTCCTTTCCTCTGCTATATTGTACTTGAACATACATCATAACTAAAGGTGCACACACAGATGAGTTTTCTGAGGTGGCCTCACCACTTTATCATGTTTAGGTCCTCTAAGTTAGGTTTAGTGTTTGGAAATCATCCACAGATATTTACCCTGGTTTTGTTGTCTTCTTCCAAATCGCACGTCACAAGTTTTTTAGATGATTGCCTATGCTTCTTGCTTTTAAGTAAATACGAATGTTAACCAACACTGATTTATTTAAAATATGGGGATGTCTATGGGGCGCGTGGGTGGCTCAGTCAGTTGAGTGCCGACTTCAGCTCAGGTCAGGATCTCGCGGTTCGTGGGTTTGAGCCCTGTGTTGGGCTCTGTGCTACAGCTCAGAGCCTGGACCCTGCTTTGGATTCTGTCTCCCTCTCGCTCTGCTCCTCCCCCATTCACACTGTGTGTCTCTCTCTTAAAAATAAATAAACATTAAAAAAATTAAATATGGGGATTTCTGCTTTTATATTTAAGAAACCAACAGAATGAGCTTCACATAAATTAAAGAGGTGATGTGAAAGGGAATGTTTTTTATTGTTTGGTAGAACATTAAAACAAGTTAGGGATATCTGTTTCTCTTTTGTGTAATCTTTTCTTTTGGGTAACATGATCCAAACAGTGTGACATGCCCTTTAAGCTCAGCTTGATTGGCAGAAAGCCACAAATTCTCCTTGTCTCTGACAGCACAATGCCAAGCATACTGTCTCATCACTACAAATCTCATTATTATTTATGCTATGTGAGTGTGCATTGATTTTCATTCAGAGTAAATTCCCATAAGATTTATATATATATATATATATATATATATATATATATATATATATATATATACTGGAGAGTAATCTACTGAGTTTTATTTAAACTCTCTCTCTTGTCCACAAGCTTTAATTATATAAGAATCCAAGTTGATAAAAAACAATTTTTTTATAGCTAAAGGCAAGGAAATAGTTTTCCCTGCATAGCACCATTCAAAGACTTGATTACTTGTCATGTATTTCTTTATTTTCATTTTATGGTTTTCTGCAGCTTCTGGATACTCAATTAATGATCATTGGTTATGAGAGGAAAAAAATAGTAAAATAAAACTATTATTTTTAAGGGATTGGTTCACAATATATAAAGTGACTTTTCAAATTAACCATTGATTGTCTATAAGCTGGGAGAAATATTGAGATAGACATGTATTTAGCAAAACTTAGTTCAGTGGTGATTAACCTGTGATGGTACAGAGATCATCGTATATTCCCTTTTCTCAGCAAGAAAGACAGTCACTACTTTCTCAAGTTTTGAGCCAGCTATTCAAGTTGATAATGCTACTACTTGCTGTTTGTAATCTTCATTTTGCTATATGAAAATATATTCTTAGAAGCCATTTGCAGTTTCCATGTGGAAACTAGTTTCCCTCATACTTATGGAGATCCCAAAGTGACTTAAAGGAAGTGTGTGAGATTCCTGTCATTCCTGCATGTGTCTGAGTCCCGATAGGACTGATAGGAATTCCAACCTCTCTGATCTTACAAACTTGATTTTTCTGAATTAAACTTTTTTGGTGTTCCATTCACTTTTTTTAGTATGGGTGTAATCCAATAAAATTTATGAAATAAAGTAGATAATAAAAATAGGTTTATGTTCTACACAACATAGATTGATGTGGTATATTGCAAAATATTAGTAGTTAGACTGATACAAAGAAGTAGTATGAAGTTACAGCTGTCATTCAGCAAATGTTTATCAGTGATTATGTTTTTCATTGGTGAAATTTCAATAAATTTAATAAATTTTCTTAAAATGACATAATTATGTTTCCTTCAGTAGAGAATAATTTTTCCTTTGACTCCGATAAAGTCCTTGGACTGTATTAATCTTCCATTCCCGTGTAACAAATTACCACATACTTAATGGCTCAAACAACATACATTTATTATGTCAGTTCCTGTGGGTTGGAAGTACAGGCACAGCATGTCTGTTCAGAGTCTCATAAGGCTGAAATAAAGATACCAGCTAGTGTTGAATTCTCATCTGGAGATTGCTATCCTCTTCCAAACTCATTAAGGTTGTTGGAAGAATTCAAGTTCTTACAGGGCCGGAACAAGATCCTTGTTTTCTTGGGGCCATCAGCCTACCGTTGATTTCAGAACCTGCAGACTACCATCAAGTCCTAGCCAAGTAGCTTCCTCCATAGGCAGTTGATAACATGGCTGTCTCTTTGGAACCAGGCCAGCTTTGAACTGCTCTGACTTGTAGGGGTTCACCTAATTAGGTGAGGCCCACCCCAAATAATCTCCCTTTTTATTAATTCAAAGTCAACTGCATAGAGATATTAGTTACATCTGCAAAATCTCTTTGTCAGCAGCAAAAAGAACATAATTATGAAAGTGAAGTTATAGTTATATGATTATGCACATTCAGGGGGTTCCACCATGGGGCAGAATTTTGGGGTCCATCTTAATAAGGACCATGTAACTTTGGGAATAGTTTGAAACTAGAAAGAAAGAAATAGGAGGAAGTAAGAGAGGGGGGAATAGAGAGAGAAAAGTATCTTATAGGAAATATTCAATGTAAAATTCTCAGGGTGGTGAAATGCATATGGATTGATTCATTCAATCTCTTTTATAGAGCTATACATTAAATACATTGTTTTAAGTAAGTCCTAATTACATATACAGGGTAGCTATTTTCATATCATGTGACAAAATATTATAGTGACTTTTGTTTGCTTTTTATTTGTCACATTGGGAATGTTCTTAGTTTTGGCTGACAATGCAGTATTCCATAGTTCAATATATCATGAATAGTGATGATAGAATGAATCTTTTCAGATTACATCCAAATACTCTATTTCAACCTCATGTAAATGTTAGCAGTGAAGAAATTACATCTCCAAAAGATGAGAAATTATTCTGTTTTTAAAAATATACTGAGTTGTATAGACTTATAAGTTAACATATTCTTAAATAACTAGTAACAAAAATTACTTCAATTACTTAAGTTTGTCACTTAAGGTGGTACTTGGAATTAGTAATAGAACTATTACATTTTTTTCCAAAAATTAAAGCTGTAAAAAATGTGTGAATAAATAAGTTTTTACATGTTAAAATCCTATGAGGGAAAGAGGAACAGAAAAGTTTTGCATGACTTCTGAAAGATACCTACAGTAAGTGAAATGACATCCAATAAATCTAATAAAAATGATTCAGAAAAATTGAATTTTGATTGACTTTGATTAGTGTAATTAGTGCAGAATTCTTTTCAACATGACAAAGAACAAGGGCAATATAACCCAAATTCTTACAATTTAAAATGCAAATACAAAATATTGTTTCAAATATCAAAAGGCTTGTTCTTGTGGTAAACTCCATTATATCATTTTGCTACCCCATTTTTTACATCTTATACAAATTCCCATTAAAATAAGGTAGTAACACTAAATCCATTACTTCTTTGTTTTTTAAAGCCTTATTAAACTGCATGTTGTTTGACTGCCATTCTGTGTGTGTGTGTGTGTGTGTGTGTGTGTGTGTGTGTGTGCGCGCGCACGTGCACGCACGCCTTTGAGGGGAGGTTAATTGTTTACTTGGAGCTGTTGCCAGGATATTGTCAAGAGGTGTTTAATAACCCCACCTTTTTGTTTTGTGTTGGCTTGTTTTTGTGGGTGTGGAGGGTAAAAGAGTAAGCAGAAGAGTAATACACAGGTCTCTCTTTTCCTATTTTTGCTTAGCTGGAAACAGAAGTTAATTTAGTTTCATTTTTGTTTACACCAGCAAACTTGGCTTTATTATGTCCACCGCCCACCTGAAATAAATATAACATAGCTCTGGTGATCCCACCCAAGTTGTTCCTAGGTGTCAAACTCATTATCGTAATGAAAATTCCTTTATTTGATAACTATAGAATAGCAAATATGAAGTCACAGTATGTTGATCTGGCTTCACTTAAGAGATTTAACTTCAACTTTACACACCTTTGAACAATGAAGTTCATATAGGTGAGAAGAGGAGAAACATTGGCTATCATTCTTGAACTGGTGTTTTAATTTGACATAAATTTATATTTAAATAATCCACACACATGTATGTACATATAAATATATTCCTCATATATATTGCTGTTTGTTTATTTTGTAAAAGTATGGCCCAATTATCGTAACTTTAACCCTTTAAGAGTGATTTTAAATTGGGGGCAGGGCTTAGGCACCGGGGGCAGGAGTTGGGAGAAAGCATATCAGAGGAATAAATAATGCCAAGAGTGAATCTAACTGTAAACTATGGACTTTAGGTGATAATGGTGGGCCATTGTAGGTCCATCAGTTGTAACAAATGTACCACTCTGGTGGGAGAGATTGATAATTGAGAAGGCCATGAATGAGGAGGGGCAAGAGGTACATGGGATATCTTTGTATTCTGCCCAATTTTGCTGTGAAACTAAAATTTCTCTTTAAAAAAGTCTACATAAAAACAAACACAAAACAGAAAAGCATCTTTGCTTTGGATGTTTTGAAGATACTACAAGAAATTTGACCATTTATTTATGCAACAATCATTAAACAAATATTCTTCAGTTATGTGCAAGGTCCTTCTGAACAAAATAGACATAGTATCTCCTCTGCTGGAGATTATAGTCTACTGTGGATGGAGTAGGGGTATCAAACACACAACTACTCAAGAAAATATACAATGTTAGAAAATATTAATCACAACTATGAAAGTGAACTGAAGGATTTTACTAAAGAGGAAAATGCAAATTAGGTAGGAACATCAGGCAAGATTTAGAAGTGACATTTAAGCTGGGCCTAGAAGGGGAAAAAGTGGAAATATGAGGGTAAGAAAAAGCCAAGAGAATATGGTGTCGTGAAAGCCAGGAGACTATATAGCATATCAAGAAGAATGTGTTTGTATTATATATTGCTAAAAATAGTTTATAGGAGTTGAAAGTATCCAGTGAATTTGACAATGAGGAAATCATTGCTGACTTCAGCAAGAGCAGAGTTAGAGCTAAAACCAGACTGCAATGAGTTGATTTTTTAATTTTTTTCCAATATGTTAGGTATTTTTTAAATTATAATCCATAGGGGTGCCTGGGTGTTTCAGTCAGTTAAGCATCCAACTTTGGGTCAGGTCATAATCTCATGGTTTGTAGGTTTGAGCCCCAAGTTGCACTCTCTGCTGTCAGCACAGAGCCCACTTTAGATCCTCTGCCCACCCCCTCTCTCTCTGCCCCTCCCCTGCTCACGCTCATGTGCACGTGCTCTCTCAAAATATAAACGTTAAAAAGGGATTAAAAGAACTTAAGAAAAGAATTTGTAACCTTTGTAATGTTTTAAAAATGTGAATGGGAGGTTTACTGAAGCAGAATGTATGGATGGTAATTATGTAGAAATGTTGAAAATGTTTCCTAGTGGTTTTGACCATTAACTTACACCTCCCTTTCCTGGTTGTGAATGTCCCTGTTGATAAAGAATTAATGTTAATAGCAACAGAAGGTCATAGTTTAGTCATTCAGAACTGCAGGAATATAAAAATAGTGAAACCACTGCACACATGAAAATCCCACAAAACAATTCACTTAAGCACTAAACAAACATTTCTTTTATATGATAATTTTTTAAGGCTGTTATCACAAGTATTTGTTTACTTAATTTACTAACAAATATTTATCAGAGGCTTATTTGTTCTGGACACTAGATATGGGTACCATTGATGTGGCTACTGTGAACAAGAGAGTTAAGCTATCCTTATCTTCACAATTTGTATGTCATATAATATTTTTACAGATATTAAAAGATAGACAACCAACTTTTTTGAAGGAGTCCACGTAATAGATCAGGCATAAGTGAGGTATAATTAAATGTTGATGCTGGGAGGAGGGTCATGGATTACTTAGGAATAGTAGCAATGAGTCTCTCCTGTTGAGGAGGAAAAACTAAGGAAGTAGGGGACTTTAGAAGAAAATTTAATAATAAATTATTTTTTCAGGAATATTTTTAATGGTTCTTTGCATTTTGACAGCTACAGATTGTTTTTCCTTCTTTGTTCAGCAAGTATGAATGGATACTGGCAGAGCACCTTTACGTGTGAAAGTTAAATGATAGAGTCTGTGTGTCCATGTGTCTTTGGTATAAATGAAGCTATTGAAAGAGACTGTTTTCACCTTTTTGAGGCTCACTGAGATGCTTGTATTCTAAAACCTGACTGTGCTACATTATTAAGTGGCTGACCTCTTATCCATATCTATGATTTTATATTGTTTTTGTGGATTTGCCGAAAGGCAGACATAATATTTTTTTTTAGTAAATTTTAAACAAAGATAGTCTTGTTATAAAAGGGATGGCTTATGTATCAACTGAAGTTACATATTCGTTTTATGCTTAGTAGTTATCTGAGTCTCTTGAGTACATGCTCTTTTATATCAATTCAAACAGCTGACACCTGATTTGCTGTTACAGATCTATGGTCCCCCTGACCCCATCAACTCAAAGAAGTTCATTTTTATGCCTAAGTGTATATATTAACAAAATGGAAAGTGCCATTCAAAAATGGCTCCTATTTCCTGATCCATGGTTCAATCAGAACATGAGGTATAATTGTTCCTTCTGTTATTAACAAGTAAAGAGGTAATGTTGGAGTCTACTATAAACTAGATTCAGGATTGGATCATTAATATTTTTTCAAAACAATTGTATGAAATACTTTTTTTTTTTTTTTAGTATTACATCCTTTGCTGGAAACAAGATATGCAAAATCAGCAAAAATAAACATGATCCTTGTCTTCATGAGGCTTATATCATAGTGGGGAGTGAAATATGAATTGACCAATCAAACCAATAACAATAGGGTAAATACAGAGGTAGAGTACCTAATTAGGGGATCTGACCTGATAAAGGAGGTCAGAAAGGCTTTTCCCCACAAATTACTACTTGCACAGTGAAGGATAAGAAAGCGCTGATTGGATTTGATGGCAGGGGGGCAGGGATGGGGAGAAATACCTTTCAACAGAAGGAAAAGTGTGTGCAAAAACCTTTTGGCAAAAGGGGTTGATCATTGTTCACACATTCTTTGTTGCTGTCTCAAACAGGGCAGGGGCAAGAGATATACTAGGGAATTTGGAAGGCACGTTGTATGTATTTTCCCAGGAAAAGAGATCTAGGGAACAGTATATCCCTATTTATTATTCTCTGCTGAAGTATCTCTGGGTTAACTGAACAGAGCCAAATCTCTAGTTTTTATAACTAGAGCAAACCATTGCTAGATATTCAGAATGGTGTTCAAAAAGTTTTTCTTTGTGTATGTTTGTGTCTACTTGGCAGTGTGTTGTTTAGACTTAATTTGTCTTCCAGCCCCTTGTGACATTGAAGAATTTTTAGCAAATATGAAATATAGTAGGCAAAAAGGACTCAGTGAATGTATGTATTTATATACTCAAAAATACTGATCCAGTTATAAAAGGAAAAAAATATTTTACCATAGTTCTCATTGTTTGAGGACTTTACATTCGGTGACTAAATTCTGTTTTGATAAGCAAGTTTCTTATTCTTTGAAATGTTACAAAAGTGATTTATTATCCAAAATTAACACTATTTTCTTAAGGTAGTGTAATAGTTGAAATAAATTTTCTACTTCTTTTGTTATGGAAGGTTCCTTGACCTCTGGCAATGCTGATGAAAAATCCATTTTGTTTTTTTGCAAGTGGATAAAAAATATTTTTTTCATTCCTGAATTAAATATTGTATAAAAATAAAAGTTTATTTTTGAAGTTATAAAACAATCACTTTATAATAAAAGGCTATTCTCGGTGCGCCTGGGTGACTTAGCTGGTTGAACATCTGACTTTAGTTCAGGTCATGATCTTGTGGCTCGTGGGTTCGAGCACCATGTCAGGCTCTGTGCTGACAGCTCTGAGCCTGGAGACTGCTTCAGATTCTGTGTCTCCCTCTCTCTGTGTCCCTCTCCCACTTATGCTCTGTCTCTCTCTCTCTCTCTAAAAATGAATACACATTAAAAAAAATTTTAATACAAGGCTATCCTCACTGACACAACTAGAGGCTTTCTACTGGCTTCTATTTTGTTCCTAAGAATGTTTCATATTATCAGTTTAGATACACACCCAATTTACACTAAGGTATAGCCGTGAAGGATACATACTTTCAGGAATGGAAGACAAGGACAAAGGAGATATGTGATATAAGTGCCCATTGGCTCTTAATAGCTTCTAGGGAAGCTCAGTAAGTAGTGGAAGAATGCTGCAGGCAGGGCTAGTATGAATAATTTAATTAAATTGTTAACTTTTCCCCTCAAACATTGCTGTTAGAAATTTAACCAACAAAAGTGGATAAAGGTGATCAAAAGTGAGCTGTTTGGGATCAAAATGTATCTTAATCTCAAGCAGAAGGACTTGCCTAAGAAATATTCTTGATTTTATTGAAGAATATCTATTGAGGAATATTGAAGAATGCTATAATTTAGATCTTTTTGACATGCTTGTCCAGCAGTCTTATTGTGTGAACATGTGTGCATCAGAATTACAGTATGAAGGTGACATTCACCTCTTTATTGATTGCTATGGGAAGGTTTCATGAAAACCTTAGCCCACCAGGTGTAGTTTATATGTATATACTTCTCAGAAATATAATAATGGTTAGAGGACAAAATAAGAAATAGTCTCAGCTTACCACTGACTGTTTAAAGTCCTAATTTCTTTGAGTCTCATTCTTTTTGTTTTTAACTTTCGAGGGTTGGGCTATATAGTCTCTAAACTCTGACACTTCATGATTTTGTGATTGTACTAAATCTCCCTTTCTTCCTTAAAATCATAAAATAATACTATTTTATAACATTTTTGATATCACAAAAAGGAATGGGTTCTGGCAGGAATCACACGGTGTGCTTTTCTCACGCCATGGGGAGAACGTGTGTGTCTGTTTTAAATTGTTACTTTTGAGTAGCTAAAAAAAGTGATATACAACATTGCAGAATAAAAGTTCATGGAGATATGATGAACTTTAAAAAAAGGTGTCATGGTTTTAAAAATGATAAACATGGCTGTTTGGGGGAATTTTACATATTGGGTGTAAATTGAGAGATTTGTGTGGATCTCTCATCTCTTGGAGGCCCCTAAGCCTAGATTACCAGGGTAAATACCGTAATACTAACTTATGCCAGCATGAGCCATTGGCATACTGTGCCAGATGGCTGGCAACCTTGAGCGAGAAAGGAGTAGTGTATATTCCCTCTTGCCCATGTGAAATTCCTTATTTAACTAAAATGGAATGACAGTATTTAGAATAATGATGAACATTGTTGAAGGTAATTAGCTGGTTGACTAACTCCAGGTTCACGTGGTATTAATTCGAGATGTTCTTTCACAGACTTAAATCTCTTCAGAACATGGCCTGACTTTGCCCTCTATATTCTTACTGGCTTACTACCTCAGTGTCCTTATAAATGAATAAGCAAACGTACAAAACAAAATGATGAATGCTGTAGCCAGGATATTTTACTCTTTGAAGGCCAGAGTTAGGATATTGTTTACAATTTTTTTTCATATATTATGGAGGATTGAATTGCCTCTGATTTTCTGGATAAGACCTCCTAATAGAAAAGTTTAATTTGTGCTTCAGATGTTATTAATTAAAGACATGCAAAAATGAAATACTTACCAACTGAAACTCAAAGTAAGTCCTGTAATTATATACAACTTAAAAAAAAAAAAGGTTTTATGCCAATATTTGTAAAGCAGTTCTTCTTAGCAATGCAGTTTGAGATCACAGCAAACAACTGTTTGATTTCTCTAATATTGATTTTGATAATAATCATGTCACATGATGTCACAGAGGCAAACTGATATAATTAAGCATTCAGTAAATTGAGTTATAAATTTTTTTCTTAGCCCATTTACAAAGAGATCTTAATCTTTTTGTATGTGTAGTCATGATGCATATTGGCTCAAAATTCTGACTTAGGTTATAAATGCATCAAATGGAGTCTACTTTTATTGAGCATTTATTATATTCTGGGACCTTAGTGCCTTATGCATATTGTCTCATTCAGTCTTCACAAAAATACTAGTAGTATCATTTTATAGACTAAGATATGGAAGTGTAAGTATATTAAGAAAATTATCTAGGCTCAGCAACATGACAAGTGTCTTAAATTTAAAACTAGTTCTTTATGATTCTGAAGCTTGCGTTTTATTTTTTAGGTTTATTTTTGAGAGAGAGCAAGAGTGGGTACAGGTGCAGGCATGGGTGGGGGAGGGGCAGAGAGAGAGAGAGGGAGAGAGAGACTCCCAAGCAGGCTCCACGCTGTTAGCATGGACCCCAATGCAGGGTTCGATCTCAAGAACAAGGAGATCATGACCTGAGCGGAACCAGGAGTTGGATACTTAACCCACTGAGCCAGCCAGGTACCCGCTGAAGCCCATTTTTTAATGGCTCTGTTAAACTACTCCCAAACCTAATTGATGTGTTGATAGCAACGTGGTTGTCACTGTGAGAATTGGAATAGTTCCTTCTTTTTCCCTTGGAAATTTATACTCGGATGTGTGTTGTCTGCTTAGCATTTCCCTGGCCACCCTCTATAGACATGTTTTACAATACCATCATATTATCCACATTTTGATTCAAATTAAATTGCCTGCTCTTTTATATGAGGATGGGGTTCTCTGTCTTATTTTCCTCCTGTATTCCTAATACGGGATACCTGACTCAATAAATATTTGTTGAATGAGTGAACACATTTAAGCTGAGTTTTAAAGGTTAGATAACAATTGGCTTTGCAAGGATGTCAAGGAGCTTTGATGAGTGGTGACAGATGTTAGAGATGTGTATTTTGAGTTTGGCTCTCTCAACTCCAGAGAGGGCCCCTTTGTCTTTAGATAAATTAAAATATAGATCTTGTCCTTCTCAGGCTGTTGCATAATAGAGCTAGTATCCATTGCCTTTCTTTCTGTCAAAGTCAAGAGTCAGTGCAAATTATATTCTATCATTCAAAGTAAGAATACAACTATGCTTTAATTTTCCTCCAGCCATTGATTGCTAATTGTCTGATGTTACCTATCTCTTTAGTGTGTGTTCATTGTGCTATGGAACAGATGTTTCGATATGCAGTGTCTTAACATATACAGGAGAGGAGTGTTGCATGGCATGTTTAAAAGTAAAAGAAAGAAATCTGTGGTTACTTTTTAAAACGTAGAGGAGGTATAAGGTTATAATAGTGTGAACTCTTGCTTTCATGCATTTTGATTGGTTTACTTGTATAAAAAACTAAATGATAGGACTTTTTGATAGCTGAGAATTTTATAAATGTTGTGGATCGTATCTGAGTGAGCCCAGAAAATCATATAGTACGTGCAATCTGTTATATTGCAATAAGGAAAAATGAGAACCATTATGGTAGAGACAGCTTCATAGGAAGAATACCAATAAATAGAAGTTTAACAGCCTTATTTGAGTTCCTATACAACCTACTTTTCACCTTTTTACATTCATTCAAATACCTAATTCTGAATGGAGATACTAATTCTCCTGAAGGGATAAATCTTTCATGGCTTCTTTGATTCATAATGTTAAAAACAATTAGATCAATTGTTTTTTAAGACTAGTTTAATGAATGCATTGGAAGATAAAAAATCAACCCACTCTCCTTATAGGATTGGCAATAGTACATGAAGAAATAACATACATCATTCTAAAGAAAATTATTACATTAATAGTAAATTAATGAAAATGTTCTCATGCATAAAATGAATAATATAAACAAATTCACTATTGGTACATCATATAAATACTGAATTTTTACATCTCACACACACAAACACACACACATATACACAAAATCTGAGGTAATAGGTAATAAACTTTTACTTATGGAGTCCTTGGATTCTGTTGTGAAAAGGATGAGTTGAATAATTCACATCAATAAAAAGGAGGAAAAGATATTATACACAAAGATTATCATAAAATAATATTCTCATTGCTTTATCTATCTGAGATCTATATATGATACAACTGTAACAGTCTTCCACAAATGAAGTGGAAACTTACAACACAAGTATTTTGACCATAACACCAGAGCAAATCTTTTTTTATTAACTGAGTTGAACTTTAAAATTATGTTATGACCAAAAATCAATAAAGAGAAACTGATTTAAGTTCATCCAAGTGTGAAGGGGTTTATTACTAGTGCTACATCACTCTAATGATGTTCTCTTAAAAATTTGTTTTTGTGATATATTGCATCTATTATTGCTAAAAGGATAAAACTGCAAAGCAACCTTGGACATTAATAAATCAATTTAAGAAAAGTAGGCAAATAGCCAAAGGAAAAGTAAAAAATCAGTATAGAGGTTTTAAATGTTAGGTAGTTATAATATATGCAAAGTATGCCATATCAAATTACTAATGAGAATTTCCTTCACAGGAATTTAAGTAACAAAGTATTGTCCTTATTAGTGACTTCACAGCATGCAGATAGGTAATACTTCTAAAGCTTGTTTTCCTTTATAACCTTCAAGGTAAAAAAAAAAAAAAAAAAAAACAAAAAACAAAAACAAAAAAACTGCTATATATAAAAAGTAAAAAAACCAGAACAAAACCCTACTATATAAAAAAAAGCAACTAATGTTGTGTGAGCTGAATTTCAGAAATTATTATTCCTCATGTTCTTAGTCCTATCCATACTATTTAGAATAGTACAGGCTTTGTTAAAAATATTAAGAAATCATAACTCACTTTTTACATTTTGTAAAAAGTGAACCTTACACTACAGAGAGCTTATATGATGAAAAAATGGCAATTTTAGTCCTTGCTAAAATAATTCCCTTAGGCTTTTCATCCTTTATCTTTTCTCAGTAATTTTTTTCCACGTATATATTTATTTACTCACTTTCTCCTAATGGATATTTGGACTGTGACATATATATACATACATATATATATATATATATATATATATATGTATGTATATATATATCTTATATAATAGAATGCTTAGGGTAAATGTGATTATTGATTTCACGTATCACATACAAATAGAAGATTGTTCAAATCCTAAGTATTCATCTCTGTGAATTTCCACAAACTAGGCACACTATCTAATCACCTCCCAAATCAGGTAAACAAAATATACAAACACTGCAAAGTCTTGTCTTGCACCCACCACCACACTCCTCTTTTCCCCCAAAGTAACCATAACCTGACTTTAACACCAAATGTTAATTTTGCTTGTTTGGACAAAATATGGATTCATAAAATATGTATTCTTTTGTTTCTGGATTAATTCACTCAGCAGTATATTTGTGAGATTCAATAGTTACTTCAGTAATTTCCCTTGGTGTATAGCCTCGTTTATGTGACTATGTCGTAATTTATTTATTGATTGCACTGTTGCTGAACATGGAATGGTGGCCAGTACAAACACAAGTAGAGCAATGAACATTTTGCATATGCTTTTTGGTGCACATATGTGGCATTTCTATTGGGATTAGATGTCAGAGTAGAATTCCTGAGTTACAGGTTTGCTCATCTTTAGTAGGAAAATGTCTTTGTTAAAGACTTTTCCAAAGTGGTGATATAAATTTACACTTCTACCAACAGGGCACAGGAATTCCAGTTGTTCTTATTGTACATTTTGGCCAACCCCTGATATCATCAGGTTTTGTTGTTGTTGTTGTTTTCTTTATTTGTTTCTTTTATGTCGGGGGGTATGTTTATTTAATATCCACCATTTTGTGGATATGTAGTGATATCTCATTGTGGTTTTAAAATATATTTTCATAGTTATTAATGAAATTTAGAAATCTCTATATACTTACTGGCCACTTGTATATCTTTTATGAAACATCATGATACACACACACACACACACACACACAATGAGGAATAAATAGATAAAGTAAGTCAGGTGAAAATAAGAATAGGAAAACCTAATTCAAAGCCAATGGCAAATTTATTATCAATGACTACTCACTTTTAAAGGATGGGCTACAAATTTGTATTAAGCTTCCTAGAAGTCAGAAAGAAAGGAGAGATATACAATAAATTATTCATTTCATGCCTTTTCTTGGATGAAGTCCTATGAAAAATTTATTTCATGGATTTTTATAAAGGTGAAACTATAAACAACATTCTCAACAACATTCCTGAAACAAGCAAAATGGCAAGTTCAATTAATTAATTCTCTTAGTATTCTTCCATGCAAGTGCATGGAAGAAATATTACTTGCATTAAGTTTTGTATACATAGTTATGTAGGTCTCTAGACAGCCATTGAGATATGAGCATATGAACTTATGCAAAAAAGACTATATTCCTAAATATCATGTTATTACTATAAATATCAATTAGCAATCTTACAATAATGTACATAAGTACAGCAACTATATAAGACAATTTAGTCTATGTCTCTAATTATATTTAAAAACTGTGCTGACCAACAGAGTAGCCACTAACCACATGTAATTATTTAAGTTTAATTTAGTTAAAATTAGATAAAACTAAAAATTTAGTTTCTTAGTTGCATTAGACATAATTCAATTGTCACTAGCCACAGGTAGCTTTTGTGACTATACTAGGCAGCACATAAATAAAACATTTCAATTATCACAGAGAGATCTATTGAATAACATTATTTTAAAGCTTTAAAAGAATGTTTCTTATAATTTACAAAAATGCTGTGTTAATTGGAACATTTAACTTAAACAATCTATTATCTGTTGGTACCAGATAAAATGTGTCATGTATCTAATTGGAAGGATTAAGAATTAAAAGGTTTATGTGATTGAAAGATTGCTCTTGGATCAGAAAACCTCAATTTTAGTCTCAGCCCTGTCTTTACATTGGCTCTGTGATTTAAGGAAAATCCTCAGTGTCAATCAAATTTAGTCTTACCTTTTGTATAACAAATGGATTAACCTACAGACTCCAAAAGAAATCTGAATTCTCTGAATTTCTTTTATCATAATCTTGCATCCAAATGAATGACAGCATAAAGATCATTTAAGGAATTCTGATGCTTTCGATAGAAAAAAAATCCTCTGAGTTTAAAGACAGAGTCCATCAAGTCTTAAAGATAACAAACAGCAGGGTTCTTAGGAGAAAGAGGCATTCTTCTTGCAGTTAAAACAACACTGTTGAAATATTAGTTGGTTCTTTCAGATATTACAATTTTACCCATTTAAGAATACCTGACAAAGATATTAAGAACATGAAAGAGTATTTCAATCTGACTCCAAACTGTAATCTGAAGGTGAGGTCAACTGTACACATTTCAACAAAAACATTTTGTCTCCAGATTCAATTATATTCATCTTAAAGATATTAGTTCTGAGATTTAAAAATAATGAAAACGGGCGCCTGAGTGGCTCAGTCAGTTGAGGATCTGACTCTTGATTTCGGCTCAGGTCATAATCTCACATTTGTGAGATCGAGTCCCATGTCTGGCTCTGCACTGAGCACAGAGCCTGTTTGGGATTCTCTCTTTCCCTCCCTCTCTGCCCCTCACCCTCTCATGCTCTCTCACAATAAATAAATAAACTTATTAAAAAATAAAATAATGAGGGGCGCCTGGGTGGCGCAGTCGGTTAAGCGTCCGACTTCAGCCAGGTCACGATCTCGTGGTCCGTGAGTTCGAGCCCCGCGACGATCTCGCGGTCCGTGAGTTCGAGCCCCGCGTCAGGCTCTGGGCTGATGGCTCGGAGCCTGGAGCCTGTTTCCGATTCTGTGTCTCCCTCTCTCTCTGACCCTCCCCCGTTCATGCTCTGTCTCTCTCTGTCCCAAAAATAAATAAAAAACGTTGAAAAAAAAAAATTAAAAAAAAAAAAAAATAAAAAAAATAAAATGATGAAAACAGTGATTTTGGTATATTTCATAACTGAAGCTTTTTAATGATATAAATTTTTATTTTGCTGACTTATTGACAACATTGCTGAAAGTGATGTGGAAACAAAAGCTTTGACTAATGATATGAAACCATTCTATTATATTCAGGTATGCTCTCTCTATTTAGTCAGCGTTACTGAAGTATAATTGATATATAAAATAATAAGATATTTAAAGCATACATCATGGTGATTTCATATATGTATATATTATGAAAAGATTCTCCCAATCTAGTTAAAACATCCATCACCTCACATATTTATCATTTTTGTGCATATGTGAGAACATTTAAGTTTTACTCTCTTGGCAGATTTCAGCCATACCATACAATCTTATCAACTTTTGTCACATGAGGCCCTCAGACCTTACTTATTTAAAAGTGTGTACACTTTTATCAACTTCTGTTTCTCTCACCCTCCAGCCTCTTGCAACAATTTTTCTACTCTCTATTTCTTAGAATCTGATTTTTTAAAAATAAATTCTACATATAAGGCGGGGTGCCAAGGTGGTACATTCGGTTAAGTGTCCGACTTCTGCTCAGGTCATGATCTCTCGGTTCGTGAACTCAAGCCCCGTATCGGGCCTGTGCTGACAGCTTGGAACCTGGAGGCTGCTTCAGATTCTGTGTCTCACTCTCTGTCTGCCCCTGCCCTGCTCACACTCTGTCTCTCTCTCTCAAAAAGTGAATAAACATTAAAAAAATATTTTAATAAAGCCTACATATAGGCAACACCATGCATATTGTCTTTGTCTGGCTTATTTCACTTAGCATAATGCCTTCATGGTCTATCCATGTTGTTGTAAATGGCAGGATCCCCTTCTTTCTCATGGCTGAATGATATTGTGTAACATATGCACCACATTTTCTTTATCCATTCATCCATTGATTGACATTTAGGTTATTTTCATATCTTGGCTATTGGGAATGCTGCTGCACTGAACATGGGAATGTGGATATTCTTCAATAATCTGTTTTCATTTCCTTAGGATATATAGCCAGAGGTAGGATTGTTGGACCATATGGTAGTTCTATTTTTAATATTGTGAGGAATCTTCTTCTTGTTTTTCATACAGGCTATACCAATTTATTTTCCTACCAACAGTCCACAAGGTATCCCTTTTCTCTACATTGTCAGCAATATCTGTTATCTCTTTCCTTTTTATTTTTTTTTTAACGTTTTTTATTTATTTTTGGGACAGAGAGAGACAGAGCATGAACGGGGGAGGGGCAGAGAGAGAGGGAGACACAGAATCGGAAACAGGCTCCAGGCTCCGAGCCATCAGCCCAGAGCCTGACGCGGGGCTCGAACTCACGGACCACGAGATCGTGACCTGGCTGAAGTCGGACGCTTAACCGACTGCGCCACCCAGGCGCCCCTCTCTTTCCTTTTTAATGATAATCATTCTAAGATGTAAAATGATATCTTAACATTTTATTTTATTTTTTGAGAGATAGAGTGTGAGCAGGGGAAGGGCAGAGAAAGAGGGAGACACAGAAACCAAAGCAGGTTCCAGGCTCTGAGCTGTATCAGCACAGAGCCGGGTGTGGGGCTAGAACCCATGAACGCGAGATCATGACCGGAGATGAAGTGTGATGCTCAACCGACTGAGCCACCTGAGTGCCCCAATGTAAAGTGATATTGCGATTTTGATTTGCATTTCCCTGATGAGTGATGATGCCATATGCTTCCTCTTGGCTGGCCAGGTCTGAAATAACCTGAGTTCTCTTCTCACAAAAAGGTGTCACAGTTGTCTCTTTATGTAGAAGCTGGATAGGTGAGCGATGTCTTCAACAGTCAAGTGCATACTTGACTGTGGGCGGACAACCACAGCAGTGAAAGAGCGTTTTCCACAAAGACAAAGAAAAAAAAGGCTTAAAATGTCATAGTAGAAATGTTACCCTGAAGAATTCTCAGTAGACCTTGGGAGGGCAAATTTAGTTTTCATGGTGTCAGTTGCCCCTGAATAAGAAAGAGTTCTGGCTATCTGCAAATTGCCAATTTTTATTCTTCATCAGATGAGATTATGTTATGTTGATTTCATGCATTTGGCACAGATGCTGCCAGACCAGCCCCCAAGACTCAAGACTGGGGCTGAGTTAAGTGGGAGTTGTTGTGAGATGGGATAAGTGCTCTCTGCAAGCAGAACTTCCCCTCTGCTCTGCACAACAACTTCTGATGGTGCCTGCCTCCTTCACTCACACACGGTGGAGTTCCCAGAGAGAAGATGGAGCCCTGCTACGTGTTGTAGAAGGGAATGTCCAGGCCTAGCTTGTCCATGAAGAGTTGGATGGTGTCATCACACTTCCCATGGAGATTTAGGGCAGCCCAGTCATCCTTCAAGGTCTACTGCAAGTTCACAACACAGAGTGTGGACCTCCAGCTGGGGAGCTTTATCACATACCAGAAGCAAGAATACTTTTTATTTTAAAATGTTTATTTATTTTTGTAAGAGAGGTGAGGAGGGGCAGAGAGAGGGAAACAGAGACTCCCAAGTACGTTACACACTGTCAGTGCAGAGCCTGATGCCAGGCTCAACTCATGAACTACTAGATCATGACCTGAGCTGAAACCAAGAGTTGGACGCTCAACCGACTAAGCGACCCAGGCACCCCAAGGATACTGTTTTAGAACACTTAAGGTAGAACCTAAACACAGGATTGTGTCTGTTTTGGTGGCAGCTACAATGGCCACCTCCCAATTCAGAAGCTTCCCCAAAATCTCCCTCCCCCAGAAGGCACAATATTGTCCCATTGCTGGGTCCCTCACTTGTCACAGACCGTCAGTGCAGATCAGTGCCAAACTGAGTATAGAGGGAACAGACCTCAGCGTAATAATAAAATAAATCTACCTTAAGACTGTAACATATAAACTCTGCATAAGTTGCCGTCTGTACCAATCCTTCCCAAACTCTTCCAGAAAATTCAAGAGGAAGGAACACTCCCAAACTCATTTTACAGGGCCAGTATGACTCTGTTACCAAAACCAGACAAGGATCCTACAAGAAAAGAAAATTACAGGTCAATATCCCTTATAAACGTAGACACAAAAATCCTCAACAAGAGATTAAAACCACATTCAACAATACATGAAGGGATTATGGCCCTTTAAATTAAATTACCATGATCTAGTGGAATTTATTCAAGGGAAGCAAGGATGGTTCAACATATGCAAGTTAATCAACAGCATAGATTACATTAACAAAATGGAGGATAAAAAACCTGTATGTCCATCTCAATAGATGCAGAAAAAGCATTTGACAAAATGCAACCTTCATTCATAATAAAACCTCCCAACAAACTGAATTCTCTGTTTGTTGGTGGGCTGCTCTCATGGCCTTTTGGCTAGAAACCTTATTTGAAATCCTGAGGAATATAGCTAAAACTCAAAATGAAACACAATTAAATAGCCTGTAGACTTTACTAAATGTGGTTACAGAGTTACCATACCACAGACTTGGAGTCTAGTGATTATGTCCATCACCCTACTTTAAGGAAATCTTAACTATTTGTTCCATAAAATTATTTTCACTTCAGACATTGAATGAGTACATTTATATTTGTAGTTTTCATACAGTGACTCTAGCCTCTTAATCCTATTGGTTGCATAAGAAAATATAAACATTTTCAATTATGTAGGTCCTATATTAGTCTTTGGGATGATGTAAGAGGGCTTTTCAATTATTCTAATATCTTTAAACTGCTCTTCTAGATAAAATCTAATTTTTAAAATAAAATCTACTTTTAGAACTGTTCTCATTACATGCATGCAATTAAAGCAAGTTCCTATTAAATGTCTACTAACATCTAAGACAACTGTTTACCACTAAGCCTTCCTAAATAAAACATGGATCTACCTACTATTTATGCCCCAACTCTCCTCTGCAAGGAGGTTTTGTTAAATCATTCAATATTATGCATACTATATTATATTATAAAATGTCAACTATATGCCTGGCTCTGAGTTAATTACTAAGGACACAGTGATCAGGAAGATACAGTCAGTTTTCAGGGAAGGCTGATATTGTCACTGAGTAAGTCAAGTGTTCTGCAGCACAAGGGCCTATGTAAAATATTATTAACAGGAGCATCTGCCCGTCAGTGTGTGTGCATGTGTGTGTGTGTGTGTGTGTGTGTGTGTGTGTGTGTGCATGTATGCATGTGTGTGTTCATTCCCTCTCCAGTGAAAGCTTTTTTGCAGAAATAGTGCTTAAATGGATACTTGAGGGTTGAGTGGAAGTTAAGACTGAGAAGCAGAGATACTCATGAAAGCTACAGTACTACAAGCATCTTAGAATAAAAAAGTAAATGATATGTTTAAGGTGTAGAATTTATAGCACATAATGAGTAATTAGATTGGGGAAGTTGGGAGAGGAGTCAAGGATGACCATCACTTTGTTGATTTGGAAAACAGAGTGGGTGGAGATGCTAGTCATTGAAAGAAGGATCACATAAGGAGAAAAAAAAATAGGTTGAAAGTAAGAAGCAAGTGACACACTTTGCTTTGGACCTGATGAAAGAGAAGGAGAGTGCTTGAGGGTACGTGTGCATGTGGTGAGAGAGAGAGAAAGAGAGCGAGTGCAAGCCCTCTACTGCTGCTTCTTATAAGGACACAAATCCTGTGGGAGGAAAGGCCCACCCAATGACCTCATTTAATGTCACTTTCTTATACTTCTGATAGGCTCTGTCCCTAAATAAAATCACTTTGGGGGTTTAATATATGAGTTTGGGGATGGGGGGCACAATTCAGTCCATTGCACCACTAATAAGTGAGAAGGTCAGAATTTTAACCCACACAGTTATAATACTAGCATGCAGTCTCTGAACCTCTAGTATCTGTTTTGTATCCTTAAAAGTAAACCAACAAAAGTACTTAGTATAGAATGTTGGAGAAATATCATAAGATACTGTTTTCTCTAAAGTAGCAGAACAAACATTATATTAAAATTTACCTAGACATATAATCAAAGTAGCCATTTTCATTATGACTTGGTAACTTAATTTCTTTTGATATCAAATAAATAGCATGTATACACTGAGATAAAAAAGTAATATGCATTTAAAAATGGTTATGATTCATGTCTGGGTATGTAGTCTGTATTGCCGTTAAATTAGAAGAATGTTTCATTACAGAAAATTCAGTTACACAGAGTTCGTCTGAGTTGGACATTTCAAATGTCTGTGGCAACAATTTTATTTCCATAGAAGGGTTTATGAATTTTTATGTAAAGAAATTATGGGGTCAGGAAATCTCCAATATAGCACAGATGCTATCACAGTTGAGAAAATGAAAAGGATCTAAAATGTTTCTTGTATATTCTGATATACATGTAGACCTAAATTTAACCTAATAAAATACATAGGAATTAATCGGGAATATTTTTTCTGTGTTCAAAATTATTTTGAAACTTTATTTGCAAAGTTTTCTGATGTATAATAGGATCAGAGAGAATAAAGATCTTTAAGCTATGTATTTATAAATAAAGGTATTTTTCATCTAAATTATGAAATAAGAAGGATAGGTACATTTTTCCCCTTTATATGAGCAGTTATCTATTTAATGCCAGAAGTGTTACAGTATTGTTCAAAGTGATGCGGTTGCTCTTGGCATATTTTGTCAGTTTGTCTTTTTAATTTTTTTTAAGTTTATTTATTCTTGAGAGAGAGAGAGAGACAGAGCACGAATGGGGAAGGGGCAGAAAGAGAGGCAGGAACAGAATCTGAAGCAGGCTCTAGGCTCTGAGCTGTCAGCACAGAGCCCGACATGGGACTCGAACTCACAAGCCACGAGATCATGACCTGAGCAGAAGTTGGATGCTTAACCGAGCCACCCAAGCACCCCGTCAGCTTCTCTTTTAAGGTATTTATCTCCCTCCCTTAAAAGTTCAGTAGGCAGTAAAGCTCATCTTCCTAGCGTTTTGAATTCTCACTGCCTCCAAACATCCGTTAACATCCTCAAAAACTTCATACTAAATCTCTCTATCTTATGTTGCATTTCAAGACGAGTGAAGTTTCTTTCTTAACATTGTAATTCTCTTCCTTGGGTTCTAAATATCAATTATATCCTATTCCAATATAATCTTTTGTCTTAGGCATTTTTAGGCATTTCACAATTTATCTCTCCTTTATGTTTATTTCTTTCTATGAAATCTTCCACCAAGACAAGTAAGATTTTATATGTTATACTAATATGTTCTAAGGAGAAAAACCAATGAGAGAGGATATGGACTGAAATTTTAGATAAAGTGATACATGACAGTCTTCACTGGGAAAATGGATTTGGAGTAAAAACCTAAAAAAAGAGAAGGAATTAGCCTTGTAAGTGCGAGAGGGAAGCACAATCCAGGAAGAGGAACAGTGAATGAAAATTCTACAACAGAAATGTGCCAGGCATATGCAAGAAACTGATCATTAATCAGTTCTTTTTTCGGTTCTAAGCTTCATAAATATTCCTTAAATAAGGGGAATATAAATCCTAAGAAAAAAGAAATCACATAAAATAAAATAAGCAAATATTAAATCCTTTGATCAAGTAGTTGCTTTTTAGGAAATACTGTTTACAGTAATATATATTATCCTCTGAAGGTCAATTTAAAGAAGTGTATGACTCTAATTGGTACAATGTGATTTAATTTTACATCTAATTGTTTAAATTTCATTTAAAAAGTAATACTATTCAGGGGCAACTGCATGGCTCAGTTGGTATAGGGTCCGACCCTTGATTTTGGCTCAGGTCATGATCTCATGGTTCCTGAGTTTGAGCCCCACGTTGGGTTCTGTGCTGACAGTGCAGAGCCTGCTTGGGATTCTCTCTCTCCCTCTTTCTGCCCTTTCCCCACTTGCACACACTCATGAACACACACTCTCTCTCTCTCTAAATAAATAAGTAGACATTAAAAAAAATTAAGGGTGTCCAGGTGGCTCAGTTAAGTGGCTGACTTCAGCTCAGACCATGATCTCATGTTTGGGGTGTTCCAGCCCTACATAGGGCTCTCTGCTGACAATGCACAGTCTGCTTGGGATTCTCTCTCTCTCTCTCTCTGTGTCTGTACCCCTCCCTTCCACTCTCTCTCTCAAAATAAATAAACCTTGAAAATAAGTAAAACTGTTCATAAACTCCTATACTTTTTAGAAAAGAATGGCAAGGTAAAAGAAAGGAAATTGACTATATAACACTAAGTTAAATCCAGTCTAAATTCTTTAAGTAGATGATCTCTATTAGGTAAAAATTCCATCTCTACTAAAGCAGGTAAAACCCTATGCATTTCATAGGAGGTTTGATGTAGAGATTTTTAGTAACTTGTCCAAGATCAGTAAAGTAATAAATTGCAAGCCTAAATCTATCATATTACAAAGTCTGTGCTATTTCATAAGCATGTAATTTGTTTATGGCATTATGTGCCAGCAATCTTATCCCAAATGATCCCTAAGAAATGTGTCAATTCTTGTACTTGTTCTTGATAGCCTGTATTTAATGTAGCATTGGATAACATTAACAAATTTAGATCCAATTCCACTTCAGTTGAAATAATGTTTCGTTATTTTTTGAGTTCACAATTTTTATCCTTTATAGCACATGGTTAAAGAAAAATTAATTCCCCTTTTGTATATTATCATATAAAAACAGATGACACTGCTTCCCAATACATAGGATTATTCACAGGAAAACAAATAGATAATTCTGTTAGTTGAAAAGTCTTATATAAATAATGATCCATTATCATTGTTTGTATTGACTCCACTTATGTTTCTCTCTTTACTGTGACTGAACTGGCTGCATTTCTCTTATTCTAGCTTTCATCAGAAGGATTTTTATGACATTTTTTATTATTGACAAAAGGTTTTATGTACAATCACTGTTAATTTTAATAGGAACAAAATTAAAGAATTTGAGAAGATGATTTCTTTAGAATATGTTTCTGTCCAGCTCCAGTTTAGGAATCCATGCAGAACAGACATTTATAAACATGACTCTGTTTAATTATATTTCTGAAAAGCTTATTAAGAGTTCCTGTTTCAATACTTGTCAGAAAAAGAAACACTGTGAATTACAAACCATAGAATTCATGATCATGCTACTTACAATCTGTTAAAACTATGATAAAGTATAACTTTTAAAAAAAATTGAGAGAGACAGAGAGAGAGAAAATGAGGGATAAGGGCAGAGGGAGAGAGAGGCAGAGGGAGGGAGGGAGGGAGGGAGGGAGAGAGAGAGAGAGAGAGAGAGAGAGAATCTTCAGCAGGCTCCACACTCAGCACAGAGCCTGACTCAGGACTCACTCTCATGACTATGAGATGATGACCTGAGCCCAAATCAAGAGTCAATGCTTACCTGACTGAACCACCCAGATGCTCCCAAAACCAATAGTTTTAACTGGTATTACTGACTACTCATCTTGGTTAAAAATATGTGCCTGCTATGGGCGCCTGAGTGGCTCAGTCTGTTGGGCGTCAGTCAGACTTCAGCCAAGGTCATGATCTCATGATTCCTGGGTTTGAGCCCATGATAGGCTCTGTGCTGACAGCTTGGATCCTGGAGCCTGCTTCAGATTCTGTGTCTCCCTCTCTCTCTCTACCCCTCCCCTGCGCATGCTCTGTCTCTCAAAACTAAACAAATGTTAAAAAAAAAATATGTGCCTGCTTCATATTTCAGAATCAGATTTCCAACCGAGATCTTGCCTGTAGTGAAGGCAGCCTTATTACTGTTACTTCATTATGTTTATCTGCATGGTACTGTTAAGATGAAATTAATGCATGTATTTAAATATTTCAGCGTCAAAACATAGCCTCAGTCCCTATTGTATGTGAGATATATAGCAGGTCCTCAATAAATATTTATTGAATAAATTAATGAATGAATATAGAAGTGATAAATGTACACCTTTGATAAAATCCAATGAAAATTAACATCCCTAATAAAAGCACCATTTTAAATAAATTAAATTCCCATTTAAATGAAGGGGGGTAGAATCATTTACTTCCTTAAATGGGTTTATCACGTGGTCGCTGGGGTGGCTTAGTTGGTTGAGCGTCCAACTCTTGGTTTCAGGTGATTTCATTATCCCCGTGGGATTGAGCCCTGAATCTGGCTCCATGCTGAGTATGGATTCTTTCTCTCTCCCTCTGCCCTTCCCCCACTCATGCACTTGCTCTCTCTCTTTCTCTCTCTCTCTCTCTCTCTCTCAAAAACAGAGGTTTATCACATTTCAAATGCAGTTTATACCACAATTCTAGCTTTGTAATCAAAGGAGTATTAATTTGACAAACATTTCTTGAGTGTTGCTATCTCCATTCAGAATATAGGATGAATACAGTAGTCTTTCCCCCATGATCTTCCTTCCAATCCTCCACCTTCTCTCTCTCCCATACATACATGTAAACACAAATAGGCACACATACCCACACATTATAAGTGCCAGCAACAAAAAAAAGGGTAGTAAGGATATATGATTGTAAACATTGGTACACATGACAGTTTGACAAGAGTCAACCACTTAAATAAAACCTTGCTTTCTGGACAGCAAACCAAATGTATAGGAAAATTCTATCGATTGGTTTAGCATGGTGTCAGAGAGGACAAAATAAAGGATGCATAAGAAAAATAACTCCCTTTAGATGAATTTTAATATATGGAATGTTCTTTAGTAATCTGATTTAAAGAAAATTTGAAGAAAATTCAAAGAAAGTATTTTGACAGAGTTATCTTCTAAATGAAGCAATATTATTATAAGAACATTAGAGATGAAAATCTAAGTTTAGCCAGCTAAGAGTCTTATATTTTTCTCATCACTTCTGAAAATATTTATTGATTAATCAACACTGAAAAAGTTAAATCTATCCCAAATGCACCTTATTGTAACGGTCCAGAATGCCAACCAGTACTCCACTCAACAGGTTCAACCAGCCTGAGCTGTGTTAGAGTTGGGCTAAAAGAAATACTCCCAAGAACTAAATAAGAATAAACTATTCTAATATATTTGAAGTGGATTTCATGTAGTGTAAAGAGGAAAACAGTATGCTCCACTTATTTTTATATTTTTTAAGGTAATTTAACATAGTTATGGTTGCATGCTAATATGTTCATAGAAAGGAGAGAAAATAATCAACAAATATGGGGTAATTAAACACCAGGGTAAGTTATACAAGAAGGAAAACTTGGAGAATTAAATTTTAAATGAACTTCCTCAGTATTTAACTGATGAATTCTGAGAAAAAAGAAATGTAATGTATATGCATCTGTATTTTTGTTGGTTTTCCTTCCCACGTGAATTCAAAGGAGTTGGCATTTTTATAAATTCCTCCTGGAAACATTTGACAAGTATGGCTTTTAGACTCAGAAACAAATACCACCCTACTGACTGACTGATTCCTCAGGCCAGGTTTATAAAATCACTGTGGTAGAGACCATATTTAACACTTTCTAATTATAGGTATGTGAAATACTAATTAAGTAGTCATGTGATACTAATTAGTTAGCACCCCTCAATTGTCTTAAGTGAAAATACATCTTTTTGGAGCTTCCTACAGAGGAAATGTGGTATTGTCTTTTAGGAAGAGAATATTAGTAATTCAAAAACAGTTTTGAATTTGATTTGCTTCTAACACCAACAAACTCTCTTTGACCAACAACTATTGCAGAGTTACTAGCCGTGTGGTCTCATTAACACTGTTACATTTAGTCAAACACTTTTAAGCTAGACAGTGTTCCAAACTCTTTACAAATATTAGCTTATCAAAGTCTCATCATAACTCTACAGTGTAGGTACTATTACTAACTTTAATTAATACAACTTTCTTATCAAGTAGTCTTGAAACTTATTTATACTGTAAATAAAAATAACCAATAGCATTGGCAGTTTTTCCATTTTAACTTACTGGAAAATTTCACAGAAATTTTCAGATGAAAATGCTCAGATGAAACTTTTCTGTAAAGATATATTTAGAGCCAAATACTAGGAAGGGCTACAATACAGACTTTATTATTGAGATATTAGTTTACATATGTTACTTTATTTGTCTACACATTCCTTTTCCCTTATGTCCCTTAATGTTATTGGTTGATTTTTTACTGAGTGTATCTGTGTACATTAACCTCCTCAAAGCAGAGTGAAATTAAATAGATCTTTCCTATTTTATGTGGTCTGGAAGAAGGGGGCCTTGGTTAAACTGAGGCTGTCACCCATGTCTGAGGAGAAATTAATGTTCTATAATCACCAGTTGCCATGCTCTTTTACAAAATTTTAAGCAAGGAGAGTGCACAAAGCCAAAACCTTCAATAAATTTTTTACTTTGCTAAAAATTCTTCAGTTTCAATCATCTATTACATTAACATGTCTGCAGATAGTTGACTATACAAATTAGTATTTGGCCATGTCCCAGATGTCAACTAATGTCTTTTCTTATTTAACTGGCCTGACACTATGCTAGGGACATAGATCAGACTGGCATTCAGTGAATTCTGATTGGTTTGTTGTCTGTCTCTGACAGAAAATAGGTAAATAGTCCTTTTTTTTTTTTTTTTTTTTTTTTTTGTTAGGGAGTGCTAACTATCCATTCCTAATTGAAAATGAAAAGTTTCTGATTGGCATATGCATGAACAGTGTTGAAGAAGCCTACAAATCTGAGGTATAAGGATGGACTGAAGAAGTAGGCCAGACTCTCTATAATGCTTTATGGCCTTAAAAGTCATCATGTATATATTTGTAGGTAGGTTAAGAATACCATATTTTCTGAGTAATTTCAGTTTATGTGTTCTTTCCTCCTCTGTGATGATAAGCATGAGTCTCAAAAGCACCAGAGAGTCCAAAGTTTATTATATATCCACTTCAATTTGTATTAAATAATTAAGTCCTGGGGGTGGCTGGGTGGCTCAGTTGGGTAAGCATCTGACTTTGGCTCAGGTCATGATCTCACAGTTCATGGGCTGGGGCCCAGGGTCAGGCTCTGTGCTGACAGCCTAGAGCCTGGAACCTGCTTTGGATTCTGTGTCTCCCTCTGTCTCTGCCCCTCCCCTGCTTGCACTCAGTCTCTCTCAGTCTCTCAAAAATGAATAAACATTAAAAAAATAATAATTATGTCCTGGGACTCTGGGTAAGTTACTTAACCCTTCCGTATAATATGTAAGGTCTCTAATGAGATTTGTTTATTTATTCAGATTTTAAGGAGCTGCTACCATTATTCTGACATAATAGACATGGCATAATATTCAAGAAGTAAAAACAAAATGATGAACAGAATAATGTATAAGAAGGTAAACAGAAAATTAAAATACTTATCTGTTATCAGTAATGAGTTGGTAGCTAAAAGTTTGGGGTTTCTGGATAATGTGAAATTATAAAAGTTGAGCATTTTCAAACACATGTTGGTGAAGATATGGAGAAATTGGAATCCTTGTGCATTTTTTTTTAGAGAGAGAGCATGAATGGGGAAGAAAGAAAGAGGGGGAGGGAATACTTGTTTTTTCTTGAGTTTATTTATTTTGAGAGAGAGAAAACTGGGGAGGGGCAAGGAGAGGAGAGAGAATCCACTGAGAGGATGAAGCCTGACATGAGGCTTGAATCCACGAACTGTGAGATCATGACCTTAGTGGAAATCAAGTGTCAGGTATTTAACCGACTGAGCCACCCAGAACCCTTGTGCATTCTGGTGGGAATTTAAAATGTTATAGCTACCGTGGAAAACAATGTGGTGGGTCATGGGCAATTCTCCAAATCATTCTTGGCGCTATAGACAGAATGCTCATGATGAAACTAATACTCTGTATTTATGATACTAGCCTTATAATGTTGGGTAAGATATTTATCAGTGTTAACCTTCAGTTTCCTTGTATATAAATTGATAACAACATTACCTTTCTAATAGGTGTGTACTTAGGATTAAATGAGAAAACCCAGATCCACAGTTACTCCCCAAATCTACAATGTTCTGAAAGTTAACAGTTTTTTTCTTTAAGTTGAATCCAAAATTCACTTAGCAAAAAAAAAAAAAAAACTCTTACATAAATGGATTTAAGACTCTTTAGTCTTTATTGATCCCACTTATTGTGACTTTTTTATGTTTTACTGAGAATTACTAAAGTGATTGAATACGGGTGCTGTTCAGCCCAGGGTGGAATCTAACATGATACATGGTAAATGCACTAAATTACCCATCTAAAACTCTGAACATGTCTGGCTCCAGGGATTTGGGTTAAGGGGTTGTGAAAATATATATAGAAAGCATTTAAAATACTTCACACATATTCAGCACTTCATTTAGCTATTATAATTATTAACTTGGGCACATAATTATTAATTTGAAGTTAAAAAGAAACCAAACTGTTTCGTTTAAGATGTAGTCAGAAGAGTCATTTAAATTGATGTAATTTTTTTCCAAATCAGTAAACAAGCATTACTTTATAAGGATTAGCACTTTTTCTTACGAGATACCTGCTTCCTTCCTTACCTTCTAAACTATAAAATTGTCTTGCATCATTTAAATGTTTCAGGCCAAATTATTACAAATTACTACATTAAAATTGCTTGTATCCTTCTCACTAGACACTGACCTTTTTCAAAATAAATTGATATTGTGCATTTCTGGCCATGCGTGATGGACTGCTTTACAAGAAAACAAAACAAAACAAAACAAACAAAAACACTTTCCATTTGTCAGGCTCACCCTTCCTTCTAAGTTGTGGCATAAAGAAAAGAATACTGGTTAGAGGACCAGAAAAGAACACTGGCTTATAGTTTTGGTCAGTTTAATGTTTCCTTGATTATTTACAACATGGAACTTAAACATTTCTAAAAAGTTCTTGAAGTACATTTTTTATGGGCACATGGTTGGCTCAGTCAGTTAAGCGTCAGTCTCTTGATTTTAGCTCACTCAGGTCGTGATCTCATGGCTCCTGAGATCAAGCCCCACATTGGGTTCCACGCTGGTAGTGTGGAGCCTGCTTGGGATTCTCTCTCCTCTCTCTCTGCCCCTCCCCCAGCTCATACATGCTCTGCCTCTCTTTCTCTAAAAATAAATAAATAAACTTAAAAATATAAAGAAATCCAGTTTTAAATTTTGATTTATACAGGTGAAGTATGGGGTATGTTAAGCCATCTGTATGTTGTTTATTTTTTTTTAAGTTTATTTATTTTGAGAGAGAGAAAGAGAGAGAGAGAGACAGAGTGAGAGCAGGGGAGGCACAGAGAGAGAGAGGGAGAGAGAGAATCCCAAGCAGGCTCCATGCCATCAGTGCAGAGCCCGATGCCAGGCTCAAACTCACAAACTGTGAGATCATGACCTGAGCCCAAATCAGGAGTTGGATGCTTAACCAACTGAGCCACCCAGGTGCCCCTCTATGTTGTTTATTTTTATTTTATAAAGACAGTGTTCACAAAAACAATAATGAGCTCATAAATTATATTTGTGTCATATAAAAAATTATGCCCCATTGCATTTTTATTATCTACTATAACCAAGTCTATTTTTTTCTTAATTATGAATCTCAAAATGATTTATGTATTTTTATGAGAACCCCAATTAATTTTTTAAAGCTGTGTATTTTATTTAATTAATTTAACATAAAAATAGCCTTATTTTGAAAAATGTAACTTTGACTATGTAAGTTGTTATGTGATAAACTATTAGCAGTAAACTAAAAATATATTTTTTCAATTCTTTTTTTTTCTGAATCTTAGAATATGCCTTTATTTAATTTTCTTAGAAAGTGGCACTTTGAGTAACTATCAGCTGTCTAAGGCAACTTACAAGTCATAACAATTGCTATTCAGAATCTTTTCAAACATTGGTAAGCTGATATCTTCAAAAGAGGAGGAAAAAAATTATACTACCAAATTTATAATGTATTCTGACAAATGAGGACTCTAGTAATACCTACAATGACATGATACTTGTTACATTAATGGTAAATTTATCCAAACATTTTTTATACACTATATACACTTTTAAAATCTTATTTGTATTTTACTGCAATTTAACATACTACATTTTTTCTGCTTCTCAAAATAGTGTGTGGAAAATCCCTGAACTTCCTGTGTTTAATTTTTATGCATTTTTATTTTAATATATCTCAGGTAATCATGACTCCTGTAGGTGAAAAATAAACAATTGTGGTTTATTTTTTCCTCTTAATAATTTAGAATCTCTATACTACTAAAACTCTTTTCCATATGGCTTACTAGATGGAAGTTTATCATTGTGATATTCCTTTTGAGAATGATTACTTTTCTTTCTAAAATCTGAATATGAAATTTTTGGAAGCCTTCAGACATTAATTAGTATATTAATTTTGAAACAGCTGTCTGGAGGATCACAACTTTAATTTTTCAGCCACATGTAACAATTAGATCTGTGCAAGTTAACTTAAACAATGAGCACTTCCAGTTGATTAGTATATTATAAGCAACTGCTACCCAGTTGTATGATCCTAGTGAACAAGCCTTGTTGTATTGTCAGCACATATTTGACACGAATGGAATATTATTACATTAGAGAAACAGTAACATGTTACACAGTACTGCTGCTAGAACAGAATCTCCTACTTAATGCTCCAGTCATTTAAAATAAAATATTTTCTTGACCTTTATATTCATAAAAGATCAATTACAGCCTGTCTTATGAACCAAAATCAAGCTGATTATTTTTGAAAGGAAACAAAGTATCCATATATATACACACATGTACATAATTTCCCTTCACTTCTGCCCTGAAAATTTCTTTCCTTTTTCCCTAACACTTTCGTTTCACAGCTTACCTTTGTTCTTTTCTTTCCATCTTATAGATATGTTCTGATAAATCTTCAACATTTTTTAACTTTTATTACTTTGCATGGTTATAAAAAGTTAATAACAGATTTATATTTTTATTAGCATTTATGCTGCAAATACAGGAGACATCTTAAATTCTAATTTAATGCACCTTTAAAGTCATTTTTATTAGCCCGTTAAGCTGTACTGTTTTATTGAAATGTGCACTGCATTTGTGCCATAGTCAAAACAGTTGTATGGATCTAGAATTGTAAAGAAAAAAAATATCTCTAGTAGTTGGATAAAGTACGCACTCGACAGTCTTGAAAGCCTACCATAAACATTACTGGCTCATTGAAGCTATAACAGTAATGACATATCTTTTAGTATTATAAATAAAGTATTCCTCATATTCGTACATCCATAGGTAGGAGATTTTTATTGGTAGGTAAAGTAAGACATCTATTATTGATGACAATTCTTAAATTCTATTTTAAATACGAATTTTTATGATACAGTTTCAGAAATATGTATGCCTAAAAATCTAGATTCATGTATGAATAATAAGATGACTTTCTTGAGAACTAGAATTGTACTGTTCTAAGAGTTCTCATGCATCTCATATGAGTGAAAACTTTTGGGTTTGTTTTAATGTAATAAGAAAATATGCATTTGCGATGTTCAATGGCCAACCTAATTTTACTATTTCTCCTACCAGAGCTCAGAAACCATATTCTGCCTTCCTATTTGTATTCCATGTGTGACCCAGTAGGTGTCAAGTTAGAGAAGATTGGAGAAACAGATAGTCCATCTCTAATTAAATACCTAACTCTTCCCCACCATTTTTATGTGCATTACCCCAAATGGAAAAGCATATGGTATCACTTGAGCTTATGTAGCGACAACCTCCTTTTTAAATTTCTACTGAAATGGAAAAGTGGGGACACTGCCAATTCAGCTGTTACAGCTCATTCTCATAATGGACATGATGGCAAATTAGTTGGGAGGGAGTTAGAGCACCCTGGGGGTATAAATATAAGTCATCTTCACTGCCACTGCATCAGTCCGGTCATATCCAAACCCAGGGGGAAAACATGCGAGTCTAGCTTTATTTTGTACATAGCAGGAGCTGGCAGTAAAGTTACAAGGTAAAATAGATTTCCAACATTTTCCCTGCCGTTAATTGTAATTTTCCAAGGTTTCCTCTGTGACAGAGTTTACAAAAGGGAGCTTTAGTAAACTATCATTAGCTTCATGGATCAATATGGTTTAGGGAATACAAAACAACTTCAGTTGTTTAAAAATAGGAAGTATCAGAGGGTGTCCGTCTCCTCCCCATGGATATCAAATCACACTATTGATCAGTCAACAGTGTAACAGTGAAAAATTTTCAGATACCAGGTGGACTAGCTGGGAATATAAATAAAGCCAGCCTACTAGCAAGTATGGTATATGGCTCCTGAGAGACCTCCTGAGTGTCCCAGTATGAATTCTTCTCTAAAAGATGTGGCTTATGTCTATGATAAGACCATGGAAAATAAGAAAGTCTTAAGACCAAAGGCATCATTGTTCTATTTTTCCCCCTATTTGTTCTCTTCTCCTATATATTTAACCATTTGTCCAGTGGCTTTTATCAAGTAATTCTGAAAAACAGATAATGAAAAAATGGAAAAATGTTTATGGAAAACCACATAAAATAAAACAGATTGAAATATAATCTCCACATACATGGGATGGTAGTATGGTTACAATGTTTAGAAGAAAAAAAAATTGAAATAAATAATTACAAAAATCAAAGATGTATTGCCTGAAATGCTCAAATCAATATGAAGGATTAGCAAACTTCTATTTCGGTTTGGAATAATGTCTTGCTCAGCTGATAGAATACATATACCTACAAATAGACTGTAAAATTTTCTATTTCTCAGTATACTTTATATTTAAAAAAATAAAGTCAAATTCATTTGTGGTGACAGAAAAATAGGATGATTCCTTAAATCAGTGAATTTCAAAGTGTGGTCTCCAGACCAACAGAATCAGCATTATCTAGGGAATTACTTGAAATGTAAATTTTTTGAGCAGACCTACAGAATCAGAAAATGGGGATAAGACTCAGCTATCTGTATAAGTCCTTGACATGATTTTTATGCAGTCCAAAATTTGAGAATCACTTCCTTAGGCCTTTATTTTATGGAGCTGCCTTTACTGGCGAAATTAAATAGTTACTAATAAAATTGGTAAGGGGGCACCTGGGTGGCTCAGTTGGTTAAGCATCCGACTTCAGCTCAGGTCATGATCTCACAGTTTGTGAGTTTGAGTCCTGCACCGGGGTCTGTGCTGACAGCCCAGAGCCTGGAGCCTGCTTCAGATTCTGTGTCTTCATCTTTCTCTGTCCCTTTCCTGCTCGTGCTCTTTGTCTCTGTCTCTCTGTTTCTCTCAAAAATAAATAAACATAAAAAAGATTAAAAAATAATAAAATAAAATTGGTAGTTATACAGAAGTATATATTAACTTAATTTTTAACTGCCCTTATTCCTATGTTGATTGATATTTTGATCTTTAAGGAGGGGCAGTGAAATTTAGGGAAATTTGTAGTTATCTAAATCAGCCTAATTCAGATGTGTTTGGCTATTTGGTATGTTGTTGTGTCTATATGCATTTGTTTAATACAAGTCTTAAAATGTTTTCAGAACGAATGGGAACCAGGTTTGGTTTCTTAGTTTTTAAAACAATATCCGGTTATGAATGAGCCATACCAATTTGATAAAAATAGAATAACTTTAATTATCCAATCTATTTTTGTTTAAGATAAAGGTTTTCATCACCAAGATATGACACTGAGTGAATTTTATTTTCTCAGGTTTGTTTAGGTGTCTAGATTTTAGCTGGTTGAAATTGACTCTACAGGCTGCAACATTCATTGCAAAGGATCGGATGGCTGTATTAACAATGGTCCAAAATGTACTTGACTTAAATGTATTGAAGTATGATAGTCCCCAGATCCTTAAAAGATAGAACCTATTCAAGTAGGTCTAACCATTTAAATGAATCTCTAATGAAAGTGCTAGGTCTAGATAATAATTGCATATTTGAAATTTTAAAATCTTTCTGGTTCAGTATATAAGGCTTTTTAGAATGCAAAGCTATCAGTGGCTAGAAGAGAACAGCATTCAAGAATTCTCACTTAGAACAGAGTTACTCTTATGAATATTTTATTATGTTTTATCTATATAAACTTTGCTATCCAAAAGAAATGCTTCCATTAACCTTACCAAGACATGTTCCAATATTATATGTAATATTGTATCTAAAATAGTTTTGCTAGCAGTTAAGATGATCCTATGATAGGGGCGCCTGGGTGGCTCAGTCAGTTGAGCTTCCAACTTCGGCTCAGGTCGTGATCTCACAGTCTGTGAGTTCGAGCCCTGCATTGGGCTCTTGCTGACAGCTCAGAGTGTGGAGCCTGCTTCAGATTCTGTGTCTCCCTCTCTCTCTGACCGCCCCCCCCCCCCGCCCCCCGTTCATGCTCTGTCTCTCTCTCTCTGTCTCAAAAATAAATAAAAACATTAAAAAAATTAAGATGATCTTATGATATAATTAGTTTACCTCCTTTGGTTCCTGCCAACATAATGTTTTCAACCTGTTCAAGTCAGATTTTAAAATGTTAGCAGGTATGTTACGAGACTGAGAAATTGCATATGATCTAATTATTTAAGGGTGTTATAAATCAATGTGAATCTTCTGTACCTTAATAATAGTGCTTGGATATTTAAGGTAAAAGACCTATAATGGGAGAAGAAACTTTTTCTTTAAATTAGGTTACAGTAGGACACACTTATTTTACCTAATATTTTTGTAGTATGTATCATGTTCCTGTAACATATTTAGTGCACTACACTAGACACTTTTTGGAATATAAACTTGTTTGTAAATTAGGACATTGAAGATTATTATGAGCCGTTGTTATGCCACTCTCAAGAAAGAAACTTGCAAGATGTACCAAGGTTTTTGGAAGATTTAAAATTTTTAACCTGTAATCATGAAGAAAAGAGGTTGACAGAGGTCTTGAAATAAAATGACAGGACAGTTAAGGTGGGGGAGATAAGCAGAAGACATGGCAGAAATAGAGATCTGGATATTTGGAGAGGAAAGAGAACCATCTTTGATAAAATAATCAGAATATCCACAACAGCAAGAATTGGGAACCATGTATATATAGAAAAATAAGTCATTTATGTATCTCTTCAGCTCTCATAATGTTCAACATGCATTTAATAAGAACCCATATGTCAGGCACAGTGGGACAAGTATTGTCTCTATCCCCACGTAGTTTATGTTCTAACAGGGAAGCCAAACAATGAACACATTGCAAGGATGAGTGAGTGGAAGACTGTAGCAGGTAGAATTCACCTAGCAGGGAAAATTAAGCTTAATACTCAAGCTGAGATCTGAAGGATCCAAATAAAGAGAGGAAAAAAGCTTTTTCTAGGTAAATTAACAGGCAAAATATGATTCCAATCTATTGAACAAGGACAAAAGTGGCATTAGATGAAACTGAAGAGGTAGGTAGAAGCCAAATTGTCTTAGTCTTTGTGAGGAAGGCCATGAATTGGGACTAGAATTCAAACAGTAAGAGGAAGTGGTGGGAGAGGGGAAGAGGGACTGAGAATGGAGGAGAGAGGAGAGCTATTTGCAAGGGAGGGTTGACAGGATTTGGGGTTTGCCATGAAAAGCTCCTCATCTCTGACCAGAGTAACTGAGTTGATGTGGGCAATATCTACCAAGATACGGACTTCTGGAGGTATGGGGATGAGTGGTGAATTCCTAGGTGAAGATTTTCTTTGTAGTCTATGTGAGATATTGTAAGAGTACATCACTAAAGAATAATATAAGATTGAAATTAGATGTCTTATTTCTAGAGGTTGTTAACTGTCAATGCACTAAAATTAGACTTTAATGGGTGAGAACATATTGCCATATATCAGAACATTAGGAGCTCTCAGTCACATTATTTGTATTTCATAATGTCACTTCTAATATTTCACCTTGAAGATCATTCATGCCTCTGAGAATAATTTGTATCTGCCTTTGCATTATTATTTGCTCTCCTTTACAACACTGGCTAAGCCTCTGAGAGGAATTTATGATATTATCTCAAGTTGGAGTCACTTAAATGTCTCTTCTCCTTTGGAGTTACATGCCCTTAATTTTACAAAATAGTAACAGATTGAGAATTATATATTTCAAAGTCCTCTTTTTAAAAATTGTAACAGGTCTAAGACAGATATTCTGGCTGTCAAATTTATGTTGGTGTATTTCAACATAAGCTATCTTAATGATTCCACATTGTGGAGTATTTACTGACAACACATTTTATAAAGAATAACTTTTTTTCTGGTTGAAATTTTTGGGGAAATGACCAACTCACATACTAGTGATTATAGTATTTTATGTAAAAGCTTCACCATTATCAATAATAATCAAATGTTTCTTGCAACATTAAAGCATAGCACTGTTGTGATTCTGTGTTTATTGTCTGGATGATAGCATCATCATGTTCCTCTGTGCCGCCTTTTAACATTAGAGTCCAGTAAGCTCCAGCTATTTTTGATCTTAGGGTTCAGCCTCTGAGCAAAACCTAAAATCTGATCTTAGTCTGTAGAAGAGAGAATAATGCAAACCTTACAATTATATATTTAAATTTGATTTTAAGGAGAAATGCTATTTAAAAAGTATACACACATTTAAAAGTAATAATTGCAAATAATGATAAAATAATCCTTGTGAATCCTCACATTTTTTTTTAGCTTGTGAAGCCAGGAGACTAGATGCTTTCATAGGAATGTGAAAAGGAAATAGAGCAGGTCAAGTCTGAATTTCTTAGGGTTCTTGAAAGAACCACCATAATGTAAAGAAGTAGCAAACTTTTGTTGTGTGTTATTTGGTTGCACATTTCCATCATTCAGTATTGTTTTGAATATAATGTTAAGTATGTTGAGTTAGGGGGGGAAAAAACCAGAACAAATCTCTCCTTGGATTTCCTTATGAATTCTTGTTGGCTCATATAATCCCTGTTTTATTCTTTGACTCTTCAGTTTGTTCTGCCTAAAGAAACAGCAGAGGGAAAGGAGGCTTATTTAAGACCTTGAAGGATAGGAACATAGACAGTCTCTTGCTCAGGGTGAGAAGGTTGAGTAAAATTTGATAAAAATCAGGGCTGAACAATTTAGTGAGATTAGGGAAGAACCTGATTTATACGTTGTCTCTTCACACCCACACTTGTTTTAGTCTTTTAATTGTCTTTACCAGTGAAGTAAAGCCAAAAATGAGCTAAGTCAGATGAACACCTACATAGTTTGACTGATTTAACTGGGAGATGTCTTACTGAGTAGATGGATTATCTGACACTCGTGACTAGCTAAATCAGACAGAGCGGTTAAACCAGTGTTTAGGCAGACACATCGTTAATGTGGGCAGCCAAGAACTGGGATTGCTTAACAAAGATGGCACAAGGTAGTTAGCCATATGTTTGAAATGATTTAAGTGAAGCTTGCCAGAAGCTGGAATGGACTAAATGACCTCTGGGAGGCACTTCCCAGTCCTATGTTTCTCATTTAATCTAATTGTAATATTTATTTATTTATTTTATTTATTTTTTTTAATATATGAAATTTACTGTCAAATTGGTTTCCATACAACACCCAGTGCTCATCCCAAAAGGTGCCCTCCTCAATACCCATCACCCACCCTGTCCTCCCTCCCACCCTGCCCTCCCTCCCACCCCCCATCAACCCTCAGTTTGTTCTCAGTTTTTTAACAGTCTCTAATGCTTTGGCTCTCTCCCACTCTAACCTCTTTTTTTTTTTTTTTTTTTTTTTTTTCCTTCCCCTCCCCCATGGGTTTCTGTTATGTTTCTCAGGATCCACATAAGAGTGAAACCATATGGTATCTGTCTTTCTCTGTATGGCTTATTTCACTTAGCATCACACTCTCCAGTTCCATCCATGTTGCTACAAAAGGCCATATTTCATTTTTTCTCATTGCCACGTAGTATTCCATTGTGTATATAAACCACAGTTTCTTTATCCATTCATCAGTTGATGGACATTTAGGCTCTTTCCATAATTTGGCTATTGTTGAGAGTGCCGCTATAAACATTGGGGTACAGGTGCCCCTATGCATCAGTACTCCTGTATCCCTTGGATAAATTCCTAGCAGTGCTATTGCTGGGTCATAGGGTAGGTCTATTTTTAATTTTCTGAGGAACCTCCACACTGCTTTCCAGAGCGGCTGCACCAATTTGCATTCCCACCAACAGTGCAAGAGGGTTCCTGTTTCTCCACATCCTCTCCAGCATCTATAGTCTCCTGATTTCTTCATTTTGGCCACTCTGACTGGCGTGAGGTGGTATCTGAGTGTGGTTTTGATTTGTATTTCCCTGATAAGGAGCGACGTTGAACATCTTTTCATGTGCCTGTTGGCCATCCGGATGTCTTCTTTAGAGAAGTGTCTATTCATGTTTTCTGCCCATTTCTTCACTGGGTTATTTGTTTTTCGGGTGTGGAGTTTGATGAGCTCTTTATAGATTTTGGATACTAGCCCTTTGTCCGATGTGTCATTTGCAAATATCTTTTCCCATTCCGTTGGTTGCCTTTTAGTTTTGTTGGTTGTTTCCTTTGCTGTGCAGAAGCTTTTTATCTTCATAAGGTCCCAGTAATTCACTTTTGCTTTTAATTCCCTTGCCTTTGGGGATGTGCCGAGTAAGAGATTGCTACGGCTGAGGTCAGAGAGGTCTTTTCCTGCTTTCTCCTCTAAGGTTTTGATGGTTTCCTGTCTCACATTCAGGTCCTTTATCCATTTTGAGTTTATTTTTGTGAATGGTGTGAGAAAGTGGTCTAGTTTCAACCTTCTGCATGTTGCTGTCCAGTTCTCCCAGCACCATTTGTGAAAGAGACTGTCTTTTTTCCATTGGATGTTCTTTCCTGCTTTGTCAAAGATGAGTTGGCCATACGTTTGTGGGTCTAGTTCTGGGGTTTCTATTCTATTCCATTGGTCTATGTGTCTGTTTTTATGCCAATACCATGCTGTCTTGATGATGACAGCTTTGTAGTAGAGGCTAAAGTCTGGGATTGTGATGCCTCCTGCTTTGGTCTTCTTCTTCAAAATTACTTTGGCTATTCGGGGCCTTTTGTGGTTCCATATGAATTTTAGGATTGCTTGTTCTAGTTTCGAGAAGAATGCTGGTGCAATTTTGATTGGGATTGCATTGAATGTGTAGATAGCTTTGGGTAGTATTGACATTTTGACAATATTTATTCTTCCAATCCATGAGCAGGGAATGTCTTTCCATTTCTTTATATCTTCTTCAATTACCTGCATAAGCTTTCTATAGTTTTCAGCATACAGATCTTTTACATCTTTGGTTAGATTTATTCCTAGGTATTTTATGCTTCTTGGTGCAATTGTGAATGGGATCAGTTTCTTCATTTGTCTTTCTGTTGCTTCATTGTTAGTGTATAAGAATGCAACTGATTTCTGCACATTGATTTTGTATCCTGCAACTTTGCTGAATTCATGTATCAGTTCTAGCAGACTTTTGGTGGAGTCTATCGGATTTTCCATGTATAATATCATGTCATCTGCAAAAAGTGAAAGCTTGACTTCATCTTTGCCAATATTGATGCCTTTGATTTCCTTTTGTTGTCTGATTGCTGATGCTAGAACTTCCAGCACTATATTAAACAGCAGCGGTGACAGTGGGCATCCCTGTCGTGTTCCTGATCTCAGGGAAAAAGCTCTCAGTTTTTCCCCGTTGAGGATGATGTTAGCTGTGGGCTTTTCATAAATGGCCTTTATGATCTTTAAGTATGTTCCTTCTATCCCGACTTTCTCAAGGGTTTTTATTAAGAAAGGATGCTGGATTTTGTCAAAGGCCTTTTCTGCATCGATTGACAGGATCATATGGTTCTTCTCTTTTTTTTTGTTAATGTGATGTATCACGTTGATCGATTTGCGAATGTTGAACCAGCCCTGCATCCCAGGAATGAATCCCACTTGATCATGGTGAATAATTCTTTTTATATGCTGTTGAATTCGATTTGCTAGTATCTTATTAAGAATTTTTGCATCCATATTCATCAGGGATATTGGCCTGTAGTTCTCTTTTTTTACTGGGTCTCTGTCTGGTTTAGGAATCAAAGTAATACTGGCTTCATAGAATGAGTCTGGAAGTTTTCCTTCCCTTTCTATTTCTTGGAATAGCTTGAGAAGGATAGGTATTATCTCTGCTTTAAATGTCTGGTAGAACTCCCCTGGGAAGCCATCTGGTCCTGGACTCTTATTTGTTGGGAGATTTTTGATAACCGATTCAATTTCTTCGCTGGTTATGGGTCTGTTCAAGCTTTCTATTTCCTCCTGATTGAGTTTTGGAAGAGTGTGGGTATTTAGAAATTTGTCCATTTCTTCCAGGTTGTCCAATTTGCTGGCATGTAATTTTTCATAGTATTCCCTGATAATTGTTTGTATCTCTGAGGGATTGGTTGTAATCATTCCATTTTCATTCATGATTTTATCTATTTGGGTCATCTCCCTTTTCTTTTTGAGAAGCCTGGCTAGAGGTTTGTCAATTTTGTTTATTTTTTCAAAAAACCAACTCTTGGTTTCGTTGATCTGCTCTACAGTTTTTTTAGATTCTATATTGTTTATTTCTGCTCTGATCTTTATGATTTCTCTTCTTCTGCTTGGTTTAGGCTGCCTTTGCTGCTCTGCTTCTATTTCCTTTAGGTGTGCTGTTAGATTTTGTATTTGGGATTTTTCTTGTTTCTTGAGATAGGCCTGGATTGCAATGTATTTTCCTCTCAGGACTGCCTTCGCTGCATCCCAAAGCGTTTGGATTGTTGTATTTTCATTTTCGTTTGTTTCCATATATTTTTTAATTTCTTCTCTAATTGCCTGGTTGACCCACTCATTCGTTAGTAGGGTGTTCTTTAACCTCCATGCTTTTGGAGGTTTTCCAGACTTTTTCCTGTGGTTGATTTCAAGCTTCATAGCATTGTGGTCTGAAAGTATGCATGGTATAATTTCAATTCTTGTAAACTTATGAAGGGCTGTTTTGTGACCCAGTATATGATCTATCTTGGAGAATGTTCCATGTGCACTCGAGAAGAAAGTATATTCTGTTGCTTTGGGATGCAGAGTTCTAAATATATCTGTCAAGTCCATCTGATCCAATGTATCATTCAGGGCCCTTGTTTCTTTATTGACTGCGTGTCTAGATGATCTATCCATTTCTGTAAGTGGGGTGTTAAAGTCCCCTGCAATGACCACATTCTTATCAATAAGGTTGCTTATGTTTATGAGTAATTGTTTTATATATCTGGGGGCTCGGGTATTTGGTGCATAGACATTTATAATAGTTAGCTCTTCCTGGTGGATAGACCCTGTGATTATTATATAATGCCCTTCTTCATCTCTTGTTACAGCCTTTAATTTAAAGTCTAGTTTGTCTGATATAAGTATGGCTACTCCAGCTTTCTTTTGGCTTCCAGGAGCATGATAAATAGTTCTCCATCCCCTCACTCTCAATCTAAAGGTGTCCTCAGATCTAAAATGAGTCTCTTGTAGACAGCAAATAGATGGGTCTTGTTTTTTTATCCATTCTGATACCCTATGTCTTTTAGTTGGCGCATTTAATCCATTTACATTCAGTGTTATTATAGAAAGATATGGGTTTAGAGTCATTGTGATGTCTGTATGTTTTATGCTTGTAGTGATGTCTCTGGTACTTTGTCTCACAGGATCCCCCTTAGGATCTCTTGTAGGGCTGGTTTCGTGGTGACAAATTCCTTCAGTTTTTGTTTGTTTGGGAAGACCTTTATCTCTCCTTCTATTCTAAATGACAGACTTGCTGGATAAAGGATTCTCGGCTGCATATTTTTTCTGTTTAGCACACTGTAGATATCGTGCCAAGCCTTTCTGGCCTGCCAAGTTTCAAAGGAGAGATCAGTCACGAGTCTTATAGGTCTCCCTTTATATGTGAGGGCACGTTTATCCCTTGCTGCTTTCAGAATTTTCTCTTTATCCTTGTATTTTGCCAGTTTCACTATGATATGTCGTGCAGAAGATCGATTCAAGTTACGTCTGAAGGGAGTTCTCTGTGCCTCTTGGATTTCAATGCCTTTTTCCTTCCCCAGTTCAGGGAAGTTCTCAGCTATAATTTGTTCAAGTACCCCTTCAGCACCCTTCCCTCTCTCTTCCTCCTCTGGGATACCAATTATGCGTATATTATTTTTTTTTAGTGTATCACTTAGTTCTCTAATTTTCCCCTCATACTCCTGGATTTTTTTATCTCTCTTTCTTTCAGCTTCCTCTTTCTCCATAACTTTATCTTCTAGTTCACCTATTCTCTCCTCTGCCTCTTCAAGCCGAGCCATCGTGGATTCCATTTTGTTTTGCAATTCGTTTAAAGCGTTTTTCAACTCCTCGTGACTGTTCCTTAGTCCCTCGATCTTTGTGGCAAGAGATTCTCTGCTGTCCTGTATACTGTTTTCAAGCCCAGCGATTAACTTTATGACTATTATTCTAAATTCACTTTCTGTTATATTATTTAAATCCTTTTTGATCAGTTCATTAGCTGTTGTTATTTCCTGGAGATTCTTCTGAGGGGAATTCTTCCGTTTGGTCATTTTGGAGAGTCCCTGGCGTGGTGAGGACCTGCAGTGCACTTCCCCTGTGCTGTGGTGTATAACTGGAGTTAGTGGGCGGGGCCGCAGTCCGACCCGATGTCTGCCCCCAGCCCACCGCTGGGGCCACAGTCAGACTAGTGTGTGCCTTCTCTTCCCCTCTCCTAGGGGCGGGATTCACTGTGGGGTGGCGTGTCCCGTCTGGGCTACTCGCACACTGCCAGGCTTGTGTTGCTGGGGATCTGGCGTATTAGCTGGGGTGGGTAGGCAAGGTGCACGGGGGCTGGAGGGGCAGGCTTAGCTCGCTTCTCCTTAGGTGATCCACTTCAGGAGGAGCCCTGTGGCAGCGGGAGGGAGTCAGATCCGCTGCCGGAGGTTTGGCTCCGCAGAAGCACAGAGTTGGGTGTTTGCGCGGAGCGAGCAAGTTCTCTGGCAGGAACTGGTTCCCTTTGGGATTTTGGCTGGGGGATGGGCGGGGGAGATGGCGCTGGCGCCTTTGTTCCCCGCCAAGCTGAGCTCTGCCGTCCGGGGGCTCAGCAGCTCTCCCTCCCTTTGTCCTCCAGCCTTCCCGCTTTCTGAGCAGAGCTGTTAACTTATGACCTCCCAGATGCTAAGTCGGGCTTGCTGTCGGAACACAGTCCGTCCGGCCCCTCCGCTTTTGCCAGCCAGACTCGGGGGCTCTGCTTGGCCGGCGAGCCGCCCCTCCGCCCCAGCTCCCTCCCGCCAGTCCGTGGAGCGCGCACCGCCTCGCCGCCCTTCCTACCCTCTTCCGTGGGCCTCTAGTCTGCGCTTGGCTCCGGAGACTCCATTCTGCTAATCCTCTGGCGGTTTTCTGGGTTCTTTAGGCAGGTGTAGGTGGAATCTAAGTGATCGGCAGGACGCGCTGTGAGCCCCGCGTCCTCCTACGCCGCCATCTTCTGGAACCCCCTAATTGTAATATTTAAATCTATATGGAGGATACGAACCTATTTTATTTCAAAATGCCGTGAGTTTAGTTAGGTGACAAACAATTCAAAAGGAATGTATTTCTTTATAAGCAAGCATTTGAATTCAGTGCTAACATAGCTGTTTTGATCAAACACCAATTACTTTAAGTTGTAGGATAATTAACTTTACTGTTTAAACATTCATTAGACAACTGCCTGAGAAATTTTTATGTATTTATTTGCATTTTTAGAACAATGAAACATATTTATAAAATATTGAAATATGTAATTTATATGCACAAAGAGAAATAGAACTTTTCCAAAATATGCTTATAATTTGAAAATTAAACTACTTTCTTCTCCTCTGTCCCCCATACCTATTCAGTAGCTGAGAAAAAAAAAATTGCTACTTTTTAGTTTTCCTTATGTCCCCTGTTAGCCAACTTTCTCCCCACTTCTGTCATTGCTTGTTTTTTCTCCATCCAGTCAGGAACCAGACTGGTCTCATTTCCCCAGCATTTAGACTATGGATTCTTTTTAAGATTTCTTCCCCCTGAGCACCCCACCTTTGTGACCATGGCCATTATGAGTTATGCAGAGCTGGCCGTCACTCTACGGAAGATCTGAAGCACTTATATGTTAGTAGATTAAAACAAAAAAATGAACAAAACAAAATGAAACAAACAAAAATAACAAGAAAACACAATTTCTTTGAGGGATATTTGTATTTTAATTGAGCATGACTTCTAAAAATTTTTTGTTTATTTATTTATTTTGAGAAAGAAAGAGACAGCATGAGTAGGGGAGGGGCAGAGAGAGGGAGGGAGAGAGAGAGAGAATCCCAAGCAGGCTCCACACCGTCAGCACAGAGCCCGATGTGGGACTTGAACTCACTAAACTGAGACATCATGACCTGAGCCAAAATCAAGAGTCAGATGCTTAACTGACTAAGCCACGTAGGCACCCCAAGCACAGCTTCTAAATAGCCAAAAGATTGAAAACCTCAGGTAAAATGGTAGTCTTTGAGTAGTTCCTAGCAGAAGTAGCTCTTTTGTATCTGAGGCTACCAAACACATTCTTGGAGAATAAGTAACTGTGATCTGTGGATATGTGTGTGTGTGTGTGTGTGTGTGTGAACAAAGACAGCATTCCATGGGTGAAGTTTTCGCTGTATTGGTCCTTGTAAATCCTCACATTTTGTTAGCTTGTGAAGCCAGGAGACTAGATGCTTAAATCAATCAATCAATCAATCAATCATTCCCTGTGAACCTGTCTTTAAGAACACCAAATGAAACTGATTCTCGGGCCTGGCATTAAATTAAGAAAGAATTAATTTGGGGACATTTGTGAAAATGTCCTGGAATTTGAATATCACTTTCTAAAATTGCAATGCTATATTTTACTGTTACTTCCAAACCTATCTAAAATTGTAAAAATCTTTTCAGTGCAGTGAGATTGTATGATTGGTAAAGCAAATGGACAAAAACAAACAAAAACCTGGTTCATTTGTACTCAGTCTATTAAGTCTATTAAGCTGTTAGTGAGCATTTACTAGGTGCTCCAAACTGACAAAACAGATGTTAAGTATTTGTGCTTGAAGGTGTCAAGAGTAAAGAATTTAGGAAGTTATATACGACATAAGCCTCACCTACTGGAATTTACAATTTGTTAGTTAAATGACACCAGCATAACTAAAACACAGTCAAACAATTTAAAACCTTATATGAATAAATATTAGTGTGTGGTATAGCTCTGAGTACTTAGAGTTAGAGGCAGGAAGGGAATAGTTAATGACAGTTGAAATAGTCTAGAAGAAAGGATCTTCTGCTGGGTCTTACAAGTTAAGGTTTCATGAGGGAAAGAGGACCAGGTCATTTCAGGAAAGCATCAAGATTTAAGCAAAGTTCTGGAAATGGGAATTAGCCCCAGGCAATAGCACACTACACCAAGAACCATGCCCCTTGATTCAGTCCATTTCTTACTCTGTGACGCATAAAATGTTTTATTTCATTTTAAAATGTTCAGTCCACTAATGACCTAAGGCAGGAGAAAAGCAGTTATCAAAATTGCTAGTGATGTGTATGGTCACTTCATAAATATGATTTAATGACTTTGAAAACAGACCGAATAGAAACAGAGCATGCTGAAAGCAGTAATAAGGCATTTCTGAAAAGTGTCAGGTTTTTAAATCATAAATCCAAAATGAGAAAGAACAGACCTTTCTCCTATGGTTAATCTGTAAAAATATCTTTGGAAAAATAGAAAAGGAGCTTATTTTCTGATTGTTCTTGACCAGTAGTAGTAAAATTATGCATAAGTGAATTTCATGGTCATTTGGTTTTAGGGATTTTCCTGTTGAAAGAATTTTAATTTCTTTGTCCTCAAAGAATGTCCTTTCATATTTTATATAATGGATTTTAAAAATATTGTACAGTGTACTTTTATAAATTAGCTAAAAATCTAGCAAAAAAAAGTCTCCATAGTATAGTATTTCAGTGCACTTAAAAAGAAAGTAGAAAGCTATATAAAAAGAGATGGCAACCATTAAATTCTTTTAAAAACTCAGGATTAGTTTTGTTTGAAGAATAAAGTTTAAATTTGATATGTTTTATGTCAACTAATTTAGTCATATCTTTTATTTTATAACTGAAATAGTTTTTGCTATATATGTACATCTTCAAGGATAATATTCTTGTTTGAACACCAATAACTATAATGTTACCTGCTAGTTAAAAGTTACATAGCAAGTTATCTAGACTACCCATAGTACTACCCACTACTTCTAATACTACAACATGAAGATATGCATGAAGATATAAAACCTACTGAAGTTTAAAGTGTTATGACAATAAAATTGCAATCCTTTGTCTTTCATATCTAGAGTACACATATGTGTTTAAAGAAAGAACTAAAAGACGTTTTGTAAATGAAAAAAATTTTAAATGAAAAAAATTTTTTTAAAGAACCCAATGTCTTATTTCTTTTTTCTAATTACAATCTCAGGTCTCTGTGCTGAGACAACACCTTAGGGTTTCTTTATCAAATTCTATACTATAGCATTTCTAAAGGGCATATTTTGTGAACATGTCTGTATTATAAAAAATCTTAAATCACACCTAAAATATCATTTTAACATATATATGTGTAATAATTTACTTGAATTTTGTAGCAGATTCTGAATTGGAACTGGTAATGTTTTACAATTTAGATTTTGTCTGTATCATTTCTGAACAAAGGGCTAAATTGTGTGGTCAGGGTTTGAAGTATGGTTGCCCAAACAAAACCTGTTCTCCCCTTTTTAAAATTTACTAGTCAAAAACATTCATTTTACAAATCAATAAGAAACACACCTACAGCAGAATTTTTACCTGGCCAAAGAATATGAATAGTCCGTGGCCATGATACATGGGGATAGGCTTTTAAGAGGCTTTCCAAAACAGAACAAAAGCAAACAAAGCTAGTTTCTGTCACATGCTGTTTTCCAACATGTAAACACTCCTACCCATGTTCCATTTCACTACCAACTTGATGCCACTGAAGGTGGAGATGGGAAGAGATACTCAAACCCTGTGCAAGCTGGCTTTAGGACACCACTAATTAAAATATGCTCAATCTCACTAGTAAAAAATGTAAATTAAAACAACGGTTCAAAACATCATTTTTCACCTACAAGCCTCACAAAGATGAATGTATATGCCCTTTGTTCCAGCATTTATACCTCTAGGAAGTTTATCCCAAGAAAATAATAGGACAAGTTCAAAATAGTGTGCAGCTCATTATAACATTATTTGAAATGATGCAAAATTAGAAATAAAGTAAATGTTTATAAATAGGATGGGCAAAAAAACAGTCTGGAATAGTGGTCAAGAATGACAGCTGTGGAGTGACATCACTTGTGTTCAAGTACCATCCTTAATAATTACTGTATGACTTTGGCCAAGTTATTTAACTTGCCCGGTGCTTATCATTAAAATGGGAATAATAATAGTGCTGATTTAATAGTGTTATTATAAGAATTAAGTGAGTTAATAGATATTAAGGATTTAGAATATTTCTGGCATGTAGTGAGTATTTGGGGAATGTTAACTGTTATTGTTATGGTACATCTATTCATTTAAGGACTGTTTCAGTTATTAAGTTAATTTAGTTTTCCATGTGATTAGGTAATTACAGGCCAAATATCAAAATGTGGTAAGGATACCACATAAATAATTGCTAATCTTGTAGTGTTTTTCATAGCATATTCGTTATCTCACAAAAGTGTTTCTAACCTACGTAGAGGAAACAGATGTGCTAACCATGATTTTCTTTGTTGGTTAATGCCTCTTTACAGGTAGGGGGAAATTTGAAGAAGAAAAAGCTGAATAGATTTCTCCTTTCCCTTAGAAACCTGAAGACTCATGAATGTTGATTCTAATTGGAAATTGAGTCTCTTGCTTTTATAGGTCTTTTCATAAAACTCTCTCCTAGTTCATTAAATCATTAAATGAATGTAGCAGGTATTGGTTTTGATTTTTATTAATTGTGACTTGTTTTTCATTATGAGATAATTGTCAGTCATGAAACATAACTGCTGCACATTGGAGCAAAAGCAGATTTCTGCTGGATGGATGTAGAACTGTGCAAAATCAGCTGAAATTCTGGGTGGTAACCATATGTGTATGATCAGTAGTAACAATATGTGTTATTATTCATATGTGTTACTATTCATGATCAATATGATCGATAATAAAAGAGATCACTTAACAGGTTTCCAAGAGTAACTGATAAGGAGGTCTACATTTTGCATGTGTTATTTAATCTTGTCATTTATCAACCTCTCAGAAATATATATGTAATATATACACACAATATATATATTTCTATATCTAGTATTTAATACCTATCAGCCTGGCAGAAAAGAATATATTTGTGATGGCAATTTGATGTGGATAGAACTAAACATTTGAAAAACAGAAAGGCAAATTTATATAAAACCAAGAATTAAACTTTATCCTAAATCAAGTCAAGTTATAGGAGAGTAGTTTAAAGGTATGGTCAAAAACAAATGATCTGGAGAAAGCCTGCCTGTATTCCAATTCTGATTCTACTACCTCATGGCTACATGACCTTGGGCAAGTTGGTTAACCACTCTGGATCTCAATGTACTTGTCTGTAGAACTGAAATAGGAGTTCTGACCTTATAGCTATAGTTATTGTGAGAAAGGATTTATTATATGTGAGGCACCTAGAACTGAATCTAGTTCATAGAATAAACACACTCAATAAATATTAATATTTAGTATAATAAAGTTATTAGAGTACATCTAGAAAGGGCACGATGATTCTGCTGCCATAAGAACTTATTAGCATCAGGGTGCCTGGGTGGCTCAGTTGGTTAAGCATCCGATTTTAGTTCGGGTCATGATCTCATGGTTTGTGGGTTCAAGCCCCGCATCAGGCTCAGTGCTGACAGCTTGAGCCTGCTTCAGATTCTCTGTCTCTGCCACTACCCCACTCATGCTCTGTCTCTCTCTCAAAAATAAATAAACACACAAAAAATAAAAAAAAAAATTGTTAGCATCATGTACTAAATGTCTCTAGGAGTACAAAGAATTTAGGCAATATACAGTTGAATTTTCAGTTGAGGCAGAAGATGATGTAATTAGACATATGTGTTTCTAAATACATTGTGTGGTATTAGGAAATGATAAATTGGAAGTGTGCTAATCATGAGTTAAAGAATTGGTGACATTAGAGAAAATGTTCTAGAGGATAGGAATTCATCCTGTGTTTTAATAGGAATCTCCCATTGCAAATATCATATACAGCATAATATTTTGGTTTTGACTAATAAGGTTTTAGACAGAGAGTAAGAAATCTGTGATGGGTGATCTATGAAAATAACCCTGTCACATGGAATGTAATGGTTTTAAAGGCAAATGAGATGGTATATTACAGCTGAGTTGGAAGGGATAGGCATTATTGCCCCTGAAAATTCTTGAGGAGAACGTTTGCTGTCTAAGTAGCCTTGTTTCTTAGATCCTGTATCCACTGATTATAATTTTGCAGTCCTGAGATAATCCAGGTGTTTCACTCGCCAGCCATCTGTCCAAGGAAAAATATGCTTATCCCGAATTGACAGGATATCACATGTATTTAGTGAAGTTTATCTTCACAGTTGGGCAAGAACAAATAAAACAGCAGTGTAGCCCCTGTGAGGAAACACTCTATGCTTCAATTATTGGTCCATTATATCAGAGGCAGATGTTACATTTCAGAACCTAATAGGAAACTTTTTTGATCAGCAAAACCAATATTTTGGTGTGCTCTGGCAGTTATCACCACCATTCTCCTTCAAAGGATGCTACATGCCTTTATAGTACCAATTTTAGATATAAAATTTTACAGGAGTATATGTAAAATAAGTTTTACCCCAATGGGCCAGTTTTCTAGGTACCATTCAGTGAGATTTACGTCTCATTACCTGTCATTTGCTTTCTCATCACATTTATGCCAACAGCATCCCATTCTAAAGGGTTTTCTCAGTATCATAAAAAACAAATATTTTGAGAAATATGTGCAGATTTAGGAGACCATTCTCTATAATGCAACTGGATCGACCTAATGAAATATTTCATCAGAATGTTTGTTTATAATTGGTGCATTTTCCATAGAGAGGAGCTTTCTAGCTCAAACATCTATCATCTTTGATTTATAACAACTCGACTTAAAATAATTTTCACTTACATCCATATTAGCACTTGTAAACGGCAGCTCACAAATTAATGTAAGTCATCATTCACTTTTGAGGAAATGAGTCTGGGCACAAATGCAGCCCAAGGGCCAGCAACGTGATCTCTAATTCCCAACCCATCAGCCCAAGGTAATCTTTCCCGCTTCTGTCTGACTACATTTCATTGTTATTCTTTTCTCCTAGAATCTGTCTACCCGGTTCTTTTTTTTCTCTCTCTTCTTTTTTTTTCTCTTACTAATTTTAGAATATACTATTTTTAAATCTAAGAACTGTAGCTTACTCTTTGCTCTTTTTGTTTCTTTGAGTACCCTCGATGCTTAGCCCATTACATGCAAAAACAACAACAACAACAACAAAAAGCTCTCAATGTTTGTTGGATTGGACTGTAATGCCACAGGGATGTTTAAATCAGAAAGGAAAATAGGAAAAAAAAATTTTACTCCTTAAAAAGTCACCAAGTAGCCCTGTATCTCCTCCAAAATGTCCTCAGTGATGGTAAAACAGGCTTTCTACATTTTGTAGCTCTGAAATTTCCTGTCTTTAGTTACCAAATATAATATTTTACTTATATTTTCATTAATTTGAATGTAATTTAAGAAGTACTGTACTATAAAGGATCATTGTGTTATATTTGATTAACTGTGGTGTTTTTTATCATTTCTATAAAAAGGTGAGACTCAAATCTTTTTTTAAATTTTTAAAATTTTTTTAATGTTTATTTTTGAGAGAGAGAGAAACATGTGGGGAGGCACAGAGAGAGAGAGAGGGAGACACAGAATCCAAAGCAGGCTCCAAGTTCTGAGCTGTCAGCACAGAGCCTGACTTAGAGCTGAACCCAAGAGCTGTGAGATCATGACCTGAGCTAAAGTTGGATGCTAAACCAACTGAGCCACCCAGGTGCCCCATTGAGACTCAAATCTTGGTTCAGAAAACTCCTTTCTTACAATAGGATTTCTATGGAAAAGTCAGATTTAGTTTACAATCCTGTTGTCTGTAGTATAATTTGTCGTAATTGAAAGGATTGCTTACGTGTTTTTTTTTAAATTATTGGCTGGTGTTAGCAAGGGAAGAAGGGTGCCAGCATCAAACAAATAAATGTAAACACCTGTCTTATCTTCAAATCTCTGATTATCAATAACAATGCATAATAGTGACCAGAATTAAAGATTAAAGTTCAGTACTTATTTCACAATATTAGAGTGTTACACTCCCACTTTTTCCTTAAAATGAATTTCATGACATATATTTTGTTTTCATCCATATAGTGCAGGAATATTTGAGCCCAGGGTTTTTAATACCTACTTCTTTAAGTTTTTCTAGTTTTATTGAGACATAAATTAACATATAACATCATATTCATTTAAGATGTACAACATAATGATTAGATATATGTACATATTGTGAATTTATTACCACAGTAAATTTAATTAACCTCCATCACTTCACATTTTATATGTTTTTTTCATGTAAGGAGATTTACTCTCTGTAACTTTCAAGTATAAAATATCCTATTGCTAACTATAGTCACCCTATTGTATATTGCCTCTCCAGAATTTATTCATCAATTTATGATTGGAAAATTTACTTGTTTATTTATGATTGGAAATTTGTAAGTTTAACTCTCACCCATTTCCTGCACCCCCCACTCCCCTGCCTTTGGCAACACCAAGCATAAAGACATTTCTGTGTCTCTATGAAGTGTTGTTTTTTTTTTTAATTCCATGATTTCCTTTTCTCTTTCTTCACCCCTTCCTAACCAAAAAACATAAATAAAGATTCTGCTTAGTTATGTTCCAGGTAATTGGGGTAATATTTTATTGGATTTAGTGCTGAAGTTATCTGCGCTAGGACCCCAACATTTTGAAAGATATTTGGATTCTCTATTTTTGCCTTCATACTGTTGTTAGAAAATACAGTTCATGATAATAAGGTGTTAGATATTTTTTTATGATCATAACTACCCTCAAGACATATACATGTGCATTCACATGAATATACATCTCTACATACACACACACAGAAAAAGAAAGAGAAGATTTAGCTGCACAAATAGGCTTTCTGGTATTGTATAGACCTAGGGTATGTGTTAATTTTTTCATCAATGGAATTAAGTGAGCTTCGTTCATTTTACATTTATTGCCTACTTATTATCTGCTAGGCATTATCCTAACTCCTGGTAGTAAGTTCATATAAAGGTGAAAAGACATTGTTTCTAAAACTGAAAGAGAGAGTGAATAATTCTGTCTGTGACATTAGAGAAAGGCTTTATACACAATATGGTGACATTTACACTGGATCTTGAAGAAAGAGTGAGAACCATCCAGACAGAAAAAATGGAACTGGCATTCTTGGCAAAGAAACAGCAAATGCATTTGTCTTTAGAAATGTTAGACCAATTTGATGTGACTGTAGTTTTGGATGATATGAGTAGAATGGCAAGAGATGAACCTAGAAAAAGTAGATTGGGACCAAATTACTAAGGACTTTGTATGCCATGCTAAGGATTTTGTAACTTAGTCAACAGGAACAATTCAAAGATTTTTTAACAAGAGAGTGATGGTGGGAATTCAGAGGTTCTGTTTATAATATTCCTTTCCCCTCCCCAAGTTCAGAACCACCTGAAAGATGTACACAAATGGAGATCAAAATTATTACCCAATTTAATATGTAGACAAAATGACTTCATAATACTTCACCCCAGAATTGGACTTAGCCCCTCACTAAAAGATCAGTCCCCTTCTTTCAGAAATAAACTTCAAATACTATATGGAGAAACTTCAAATACAGAATAAAGGGCAACCTTAGAGAGACAGAGGAAGAGGCCAATGTGATTTTTCTTTCCTTTTTTCCTTCCAAAGTCTTAATCAATAAATTACCCTTTCCAGAAAGGTAATAAGAACTTAAGTCTTGCTTGGAAGCCTCCATGTGGAAACAGGAAGCTAGGGAATTAGGTGCCCTCTCTGGGGAATTAATATAATATTTACAGAATGGGTGATAAAAACAAACTAGATATAGTTATGTCTAGATATGTAGTATATATATACATATACTATACATATACATATACTATATGTATATAGTATATACTATCTATACACACATACACACACACACACACACACACACACACACACACACACACACACATGGGAAACCAACACAGTGGATGAGAAAGAGAAAGAAGACAAAGGGGTCAGGATAGAAAGTAACAGATGCATACAAAGAACTTTGAGAAGTAGAATCGAAAGAGCATAATGACAAGTTAGAAGGAGGTATGTGAAGAATGGGAAGTGTGTGACATTATGAAGATGATCACTTAGTTTGTGCATTGGGCATCCAAAGAGACATGGGGTTTGTCATTCAAGCTGTAATAATGCAGGAGAAAGAACAGACTGCAACAGAGGGGACAGAATGAATGTGGTTTGGGGCAAGAATATATTCCTGAACCTAAATACGAAGCCTGCAGCTATAGACTGGGAGTTATTAGAATAGAATGAGAGCTAAAATTGGATAAGATCATTCAGGGGGAGGAAAAGAGGAGAATTTAGGACAACACCCTGGAGAATAGTGACATTTAGGGGGCAAGAATGATCATCTAGGAAACAAGATTGAGGAAAACAAATATGAAGAGAGCCAGGAAAGCATTTTCTCTGTGGAAAAAAGTTGATTTTCAGGATGGAATTGATGGTCAACAGTATCTTATAGAAAGGGAAATTCTGTAAAACAGTCTGTGATGACATTTAAACTTATCCATGACAGTGTGTAACTTATTAAAGAAATATATATATATATATATATATATATATATATGTACACATACATAGACATTGTCTTACATCTATGAAGAGAAACAGATTATACTATGGATTTATAAAAAATCTTTTATAGTGTTAATAAAGTATATTTTAATTCATTTGCTGAGCTTCTCAGGAGAGGAAAATCTGCATTTGAAAATGAAAAAAAAATTGATATTTAGGTAAAGGAATAGTGAAATGAATTTTATTAAAAAAGTCTTACCCAAGTCTTTTTTTTTTAATAATTTTACTGTGATATTTTGGTAACCCAGAGCAATAACAAAACTGATTATAATCTTCATGAAATATGTGTTTAAATATTTTATTGTGTATATATATATGAAATATATGACTACATATATTAATTTTTTTAATTTTTTTAATGTTCATTTATTTTTGAGAGATAGAGATGGAGCATAAGTGGGGAGGGGCAGAGAGAGAGGGAGACACAGAATCTGAAGCAGGCTCCAGGCTCTAAGCTGTCAGCACAGAGAATAATGCGGGGCTCAAACCCACAAACCGTGAGATCATGACCTGAGCTGAAGTCAGATGCTTAACCAACTAAGCCACCCAGGTGCCCCATGACTACATATATTTTTACATTATTATCCATGTACACATTTAGAAATCTTTTGGAAGAAAATGCTCTTCTTAATGGAATAACCATAGGTATATGGATGCTAATATAATGTAGAATATAATATTTTCTCTAATTTTGAAAAGATTTTTTATGGAACAAATTTGATTTAAAGTTTTGAACAAATAGCATAAATCAGTTAAACAGAAACAATATTTTAATATTCTTACTCCTATGACGTATAGACATCTTTAGCATTTTCCTATAGGAATAAGAAGCCTACTACCGGAGCAGTTCACTCTCCCAATCTGGTGCTTTTTATGACCAAAAGTAGATTCAGAAGAGTATTTGGACAGGGCTCATAGGAAAATATGGCTTTAGAAGATAAAATAGTCTTTGTGCAAAGATTAACTAGAATGTATCCAAAAATGTGGTCTTTTGATCCTTTTAATCAAATAGAATATCTAACATGTATCTTCCAAGAGGAATAATGTGTAAGAGATAAGAGTTTCCTAAGTATCATAAGGCTTTTAAGAGTGCCATGTTTTTGTTTTTTAAGCCGAAAGTAAATAAAAGGGAATGTTGGTTGATTGGTGCTATTTCATATAAAGTTGGTCCTGGGAAGTTTCACCTTGTTCTGAAATCCTTATGTTAACTTATGTTAATATGTATGTATCAGTTCTTATGACTATTGATTATAAGAGCAATTTAAAGAATGTTCTCAGAACTTTCATCAGATATACAGTTGACTCTTGAACAAAGAAGAGGTTAGGGGTACTAACCCCCCCCCCAAAGTAAAAAATCCGCATATAACTTTTTCTCATCCAAAGTCTACTGTTGACTAATAGCCTACCGTTGACTGGAAGCTTTACCAATAACATAAAGTCAATTAACACATATTTTATATGTTATATGTATTATATACTGTCTTCTTACAATAAAGTAGCCTGAGAAAATAAATGTTATTAAGAAAATCATAAGGAAGAGTAAATGCATTTACAGTACTGTACTGTATTTATCAAAAAAAAAAACTTGCATGTAAGTGGACCCTCAAGTTCAAACCTGTGTTGTTCAAGGATCAGCTGTATTATAGAAAATAGAAACTGTACACACTTAACAATAAATATCTTCTATAATTGAAGCCATGGCTTTAGCATTAAATAGCAAAATATTAAGTGTGCACAGTATGAAAATCCAAAATTGTCAAATTTTAAAATAGTCAAATCATATAAATCCTTTTTCTCCTTGCCTCTGAAAAATTTCTCATAAGTGTTTTTGACATACATGTCTTCCCTCTAATTTTTATCCGTACCTGCAGTTTTCTATCAGTTCAGCTACAGCAGGAATCTGTCTACTTGCAGACCTTTACTGAGGCAGACAGTTAATGGGAACAGTAGCAGCCCTGAGGTGTGTTTATACAGTCAGACTCACTTCCTTACTTGTGTGATATATGAACTACTTCGGAAGTTTCCCAGCTGTTTCGGTGGATAAATCATGGCAGTAGGAGCTCATATTTAACCTTCACTGTACTGACTCAATACTTTGTAGTCCTCTTCTTTCATCTCTTTGACTATCTGGAAGAGATTTCAAACAGGCTTGTCCATGCGCAAACGGCATTGTTCTCTCCCTGTGCCCCCTCCCACCTTCTTTCAGCCAGCCCAGGGAAACTGAATCTCTTCTTGTGATTTGCCTTTGTGTCAGTCAAAATAAAATCAACGCTACTAAAGGTCAAGTGGTTTATGGATTCATTTCCTGACATAAAGCAAGATACTTTTGTGTGTGCACATTTAGTGGAAGCCTCCGTTAACGTGGTAGCCATTGTTACAGACAAGATACTGTCTATTGTTTTAGGCAGCTATGGCCACAATCAGTGTACATTTTTTGGCAATAACGGACTGTGACTTCCTATCACCTTTCCCCTGGTTTACTGTCCCTTCATACCCACCTTCTGTTTGTTACTGGATAGTGACTCAGGGCCTTTCCCCTTGCTATTTCCTCAGTTTACTCTACGCAAAGATATTTTCACAGCTCCGTGGCTTACTTCATCCTGGTCTCTGCTAAATGTTACTTTTCCAGAGTAGCCTACAGGCTACGCTTTATTTAACATAGTATCCATTATCTCCTTCTCCTATTGTTTCTGTCACCATGATTAATTCCAATTTGTAATTATCTTGTGTATTTATTTACTTTCCTGTCTAGAAAAGAAATTCCATGAACACAGGGATTTTTCTGTTTTGTTCTCTATGGTTTCACTAGCATATAGAACCATATCTGATGTATAGTAACAACTCAATTTTTTAAGGAAATAAAAATTATGTGTATATACACTTATGTAGAGACAGATTTAAAAAATTACACATGGATCCATACTACATATACAGTTCTGCAGCTGGTCTTTTCCACAAAATAATATATGTCAATTTTGTGTATTAGTAATTATAGACCTTTTAAAAATATCTGAATATTATTATATGGTCATGCCCTAATTTATTAACTGGAATTGCTATTGATGGGTAGGCAAGGTTTCCCTTCTTTTCCCTAAATACATCTTTGTCAGAGTAAATATTTTTGTATGCATATCTTTATATATTCATGCTAGTATTTCTGTAGAATAAATTCCAAAAGTTGGAAATGCTGAGTTTAAAGCATATATGAATTTAAAATCTTAGAGGTACTGAAAATTTTCCCCTAAAGTGGAAGCAATGGTTTGCATATTCTCCAGGCATGAAAGAGTGTACCTGTTTCCTCACAGTTTTACCATCACTGAGTGTTATCAAGTTTTCAATCTTTGACCTGATAGGTGAAATTGTATATGTCATTTTAGTTTTTAAAAAATACGACTGTAACTGAAAGCTAAAACCTTTAGTTACTTTTATTTGAGTAAAATACAAAAACCCTTAGTCTGACATCTAAGTTACTTTAGAGTAATTCTCAACTCTACCATTCTTTACACAGATTCTCTGTTTCAGGTATGGGCCTTATTAACAGTACAGGTCCACTTTATCATTTCTATAGTCTGCAGTTTTCTCTCACTGAAATACCATATATACTTCATTCTCCAGTTTTTTGAAATCTCAAGTGCATCCGACCTTCCCTGCTAATACTTCTTATATTCATTTATTTTCCCTCCATATGGTACCTGTATTATGATTTGCCTGTATACCTAATTTTTCTTGCCAGATTTTACAGTCATCAAGAATCTGAAATTATGAAATGTACGTCTTTCTCTCCCACAGCTCTTAGCATGGTGCCTTCCATTAGAAACTGTCTGTTGAAAGAATGAATGCATGCATGCATGTCTAACGCTGCCCAGTGCATAAATAAGCACCAGTGAGGAAACAAAGTTGCCATGCCAGGAGAACAATTCTAATGAAAACAAATTGGTGTGCATCTTATATAACATAATGCATGCTAAACTCATCGAAATCTGCAATGAGACAGAATTTTGTTCCTTATTCTTGAAAGAGTCATGCCTAAAGTTATCCCAGTGCATTCCTCAAAATTTTTAGATTTCTTTTTTCAGAAATGAAAGATGTCATTTATAAAAAAGAAAGCAGACTAAGTGGCTGCTGCTTCGGTGGAAGTAATCTTAAAGATTTGATTTTCACCAAGTTGTTCTAGCAGTAGAGATTTAAAAGACAAATGAGACAATCTTTGTGGAAGTATTTTGCAAATGTGAAGTACCAAACAAAATGTTATTGTATTCTTTCTACCTGCAGTCAACCAACCACATTAGTTTGAGATGTTCCCATCTACTTCTGTAGTGATAAGAATGTCCTCAAGAATTTCCAGATAGCTAAAGTAAGATACTTTATAAGATAGCTTTGAGCTTAGTACCAAGGAGTGATCACATTTGATCTGTAGGATGCCAAAGGGCAAAGACTGTATTTTCTTTAAAATGGTTAATTTAGTACCCAAAAGAGTGGTTTAGTCAATATTTGTCAAACTGAATTAAATTATGGAAAGAACTGAACAGAATTTGGATCTAGGAAAGTAGAAGTGATCTTATCAGAGAACAGTTTCCCGAAATTTAAATAAGAACAATGTAGTCAAGAAGGGAAATAATAGATGTATATTTATATACATACATATGTACATATACATATAGAAAGAGTTGTGAAATAATTCCCATTTTGCAGGCACAATTTATAATTAGAGCAGAAATTAAAGTTTTATCAACAAAAACTGTTTTAAAATAAGTAAGGATTTAATTTGTCTATCTGTATTAATTGGTATTGTGTTTGGCTTTAAGTAAAGGAAAACCTACCTACAGGGGTTTAAAGTTGTTTTTCACCAACAAGTATACAGTGTAGGGCTGGTACCATTGCTCATAGCTGATTGTAGGGAGTTACCTTTTAATATTTCTGTTTCTCCATCCTTAGCTCATTGGATATTTTCCCCATATGGTTGAGAAATGGCTGTTGCATATTCAGAATGATATCAATATTGATGATAGGAAGATACAGAAGGATGAAATGGAGTTAGAGAATGTGCCAGCCAATTCTGACACATTTTTATCAGGAAAAGGAGGAGAAAATAAAATAGCTTTCTCAGAAGCTATAATGATTAGTCCACTTTTTCGATTTCATTGGCCACAGGAATGGCATTGGTCTGATTTGTTATGATGAGTCAATATTTATTCATTGTGGACATAAAAGAATTTATTCTCCCTTCAAACAGATTTTTATTTTTATTTTTTTATCACCTGCTGAGCTAGGATTATGGTGAGGTTAGTGATCTATTCACCTCTGATGCAGAATTTATGTGGATGCCAAAAAACTCAGTAGTTAACAAAAATACCTAATGCAACAATAAAAAAAAAATCATTGACTCAAAATATATGCCTAATTAACAAAATGTGACATTTTTAAATGGGGAAAGGATCCTAATCTATTTACATAAATTATAAGAGATTTGTAATAGGCAGAGAACTGTTATGGTCATTCCCTTAATTACTCAGGATGATAGAAGAAGGGATTATTTATCTAAAAACCAAAAAATAAAAAATAAAAAGCAATTAGATCAGAGATACCTGACAGATGGTAGAATTAAAAGTAGAAAGAAATAGGATTGATTGGTTGGTTGACTTTAAAGGAAAGAAAAAATTGTTATTTACTCAGAGTAAGGAAACAGGCTCAAAAATATGTAAAATGAAAATATTGATAAATACAAATCAAAGCCAAGATTTTTGGGATGTTAGTGAATTTTGGTGCTTTAGTGAAACATAATTCATCAAATCTTATTTCTTTCCCTTCCTTTTTGTTCTTGTACAGTATTTCAAAATCAAACTGTTGTCTTATGTTTAGATAAAAAATAATTTCTGCCTGGTGACTGATTTCTATATAAGTGCTTTCATTAAAAGTATGAGAGCCACACATGTAACTTCAAATTTCCTGCCAGCCTCACTAAAAAATAATCCAGAGATGACATTAATTTAATAATATACTTTAATTAAATATACCCAAAACATTATCATTTTAATATGCAATCAAAGTAAAGTTATTAATGACATATCTTAAAAAAAACATAGCTTCAAAATCTGGTGTGTATTTTACACTTACCAGCACATGTTAATTCAGACTAGCTATATACCAAATGCTCAGTAGTGGGTAGTGTCCACTGTATTATACAGTACAGCTCTCTATGTATCTAGCTTTTACCTTTTATATATATCTAATATTAATGTAATATTAAAAATTGCTCAGTTTGAAAAGAAAATTGCTCAGTTTGTCTTGTACCAAAGGTCTTTTCTAAAAATACTAAGCCAAAGAGCCACAAGTTCTAGAAAAGCATCATTATATCATTTGTGTGACTAACTTTTAATGGAAGAACTCCAGTGACAAGACAGGCACAATGCTACATTGTTGGGGTTTTTTCTACGAACCACTTCAAATTATATCAGTGTATATAATTCCTTTGTACTATTATTCTTTGGGTTATCATAAATTTTTTGTAGACTAACCAGTAATATTCTAATCACAAGAGTGTCAATTGTTATCACTTGTTTTAATTGTTTTTAAATGTCAATCTCTTATCCGTATGTTAGATTAAGAGTTGAGTTCCAGGGGTGCCTGGGTGGCTCAGTCGGTTAAGTATCCGACTTTGGCTCAGGTCATGGTCTCACAGTCTGTGAGTTTGAGCCCCATGTCGGGCTCTGTGCTGACAGCTTGGAGCCTGGATCCTGCTTCAGATTCCATGTCTCCCTCTCTCTGACCCTCCCCCATTCACGCTCTGTCTTTGGCTCAAAAATAAATAAGTACTAAAAAAAGAAAAAGAGTTGAATTCCAAACTTTGTTTTTTAATGTTCATTTATTTTTTTGATAGAGTGTGAGTTGGGGAGGGGCAGAGAGAGGGAGACAACAGAATCTGAAGCAGGCTCCAGGCTCTGAGCTGTCAGCACAGAGCCCGATGAGGGGCTTGAACTCAAGAACTGTGAGATCATGACCTGAGTCGAAGTTGGACACTTAATGGACTGAGCCACCCAGGTGCCCTGAGTTGCAAACCCTTAGAACACCAGCAAAATACTGTGGGCTTTGCAGCAGTTACTAAGTTAAATTAATGGAACATGTTTTATTTAGTGTTCCTCCTTATTAATGAGTGATGTCTTTACATCATTTGCTTTTTTAAAATTGTCATAATTATAAAAAGAAAAAACAGGAAAAACCAGTTATAGGATGATGGAGTAACTAAAAGAGAAAGAATATTAACATGAAATATTAGTATATGTAGAGTATTTAAGGCTAAGTTTATTTCTCAGCATGCTGATGTTAAATTTGTGGGAAAAGAAAAGGCACAGCAGAAAATATTCCATAAAATTGGCTTTGGTTCTTTCTTATAGATAAGAGATTCTTGTTCTCAGATTCTAACAGAAGGAGATAAAATGACTTATTGCCTATTTTGCAAATTGTTTTCAGAAGAATGCTGATGTCAGTAAAAAGGTTTGGCATTCCTGCCCTCCAATACTCCCAAAAGGAAACAAAAGAGAAACTTTTGTGAAAGCCACGGGAATTACAAAAGAGTTATTGTCTTGTTGTCACTATAGAATTGTTTTACCTGAAATTTAAAAGTATTGATTCCTTCATTTGTATGATTAGAAGAAAAATAACACTGCTATTTTCTCTAAGATTTATTATGAAAATCATCAAACAGAGCATACTTGAAAGACTGTATACACACCAGTTATATATTACCATTAACATTTTAGCATACTTGCATTATCACATTTCTATCCATTGCATTTCAAAATGAATAGTAGAAATCAGTCATCCCCCAAATATGCCAGCATGCCTACTATGTAAATAGAGTTCAGTATCGGCTTACAGTATTTTCCCTTTTAATATAAAATTAATATGCAATGAATTGTACAATTTTAAGTGTACATTCACTGTTTATCAAATGGATACAACTGGGTAATGCAAATTCTTTTCAAGATATAGACATTACTATTATTCTAAAAAAGTTCTCTCACGTCCCTTCCCAGTGTATCTCACCCCTGCCTCCAGAGGCAAACACTGCTCTTACTTCCTTACACTGCAGATTAGTCTTGCCTCTTCTAGAATTTTGTTTGAAGTCATATCATACACTATATATAAAAAGCAGTTGATGAAAAAAGATTAGGAGGGTGACCCTTTAAAAACTGTAGATTTTTACCAACATGAGACCTCAGAGGTAGAAATGCTCTCACATCAAGACACAAACTCCTAATACAATAGAATTTAGAATTTAACAGAATACTTTTCCTAGTCTTTTTTTTTAATTTATTTTATTTATTTTTTTTAATATATGAAATTTATTGTCAAATTGGTTTCCATACAACACCCAGTGCTCATCCCAAAAGGTGCCCTCCCCAATACCCATCACTCATCCCTCCCTTCCCTCCCACCCCCCATCAACCCTCAGTTTGTTCTCAGTTTTTAACAGTCTCTTATGCTTTGGCTCTCTCCCACTCTAACCTCTTTTCTAGTCTTTTTTTTTTAAATATGTGTGTCAAACTGTGAGAGAAAAGGAGGCACGAACATAGGGGGACTATCCTGATGTTACACAGGTGTAAGGAAGCAAAAATGAATGACAGTTCAGGCAGATGGGTGTGGTAGTAATTTCTACTAAATTGTTAGTATTAAGATCTGTCATGGGAAAGTATTAATAAGTAAAATATCATCAAAAATGTCTGTTTTTACTCAGTGAGTATTAAATATAATAAGTAAGTGAAGGAGACTCTACAGATATATTTTGATGTGATCTTTTAATTGCACAGCAGATGGAGATTAAAGAAATTTTTGGTTATTATTATTATTTTGGTTCCTATTTTAAGCATACTTCAATCTCTTAATGCTAAAACTCCGGTATTACAGTCTTTTGGATGTGGCATATATATGAATAATTATGAGATATTAAACATATTATGTACCTGCAATGCATGTTGTTCCTCTTATTTTACTTCACTCTTGGCTTTCTTTGTTAGTATTTGCAGTGCCTCTTTGGAATTTTGTTGCCTATCTTTTGAGTTTGTATTTACAAATATACAAACAGTAATATTTGCTTCTGAAATCAAGTACTTCCTCCTCCCCAATATACTTCCAGTTAGGGCTGTTTGTGTAGACATCTCATAAAAGTTGAGGTTATCAGTTAAGAAGAGGTCTTCAGTATGTCAAAAGGTCTTAGGCCTCAGTAGGAAACAGCTGAGTAACTTGATTAAGAAAATTTATGAACAATCTAAGTCTCTGAACAAAGAAAAGCCTTCAGGCCTAGACCCATGAATTTCCAGTAGAATTCAGGATTTTGATATGTATCTGTCTTCTCTTATGTGGAAAATATAGCATGCTGAAATGTAACCACACCATGATTATAATGTAACAAAACTGTGCATTAGATACTAAAGGAACATAGAGAAGTTATTATATTTTTCAATTCCTCATCCACATTCATATACATTTATAAGACCTATTTGTGTGTGATATGTACAGATTTTAAAAAAAATGTTTCATTTTACTATAGAAGAATCATATGGATGAGGAACCAACCCTCTTTATTAGGAAATAAGAAAAGTGAGTGGGAGAGGGTCACAATTATGAATGATTATAAATCAGTATTTTTATTAATTCTGAGTATGAGTTGGCCATGTCCATCTTCCTCAGTGGTTCCCTATCTGAGTTTATAGCTGTCACATAGGCTCCTGAAAGCTTGGGGAGGAGCCTGAAGCACCCAGCCCAAGGTCCCTTATGCTTGGCATGACACAAACTGGTTCTTTCTTATTTGAATTAATTGAACCCAAAGTACATAAGAAGTATCTACTCTGCTGAGGAAAGGGTGATGATAAAATCAAGAGTAGGGGTTCAGCTGGAGGAAAGAATGATTAATGAAAACAAGAGAAATGGAGAAGTATGAAGACAATGTATTTGGACCTACTATTTGTCTTTGGGAAGCCTGTAGTAAAGGAAAGAGTTGAGGTAAGGCTTCAGATATAGAGTAACCCTAAAAATAATGTCTTTCCTTTTTCATTATTTTGTTAATGTTCAGTTTGCCAGGTTAGATAGAGTAATTAAGAAAAGTATGTTAGCTGTTCATTACATTTTTAATGGTAAGTTTGGCTCTGAGTATGTTAAGATTCTTGAATATGGATGTGCACAGCAGTTTGGAGCAGTTCCAGCAATTACTGTATTGGAAACTAGTGCAGTAAAATGATTTTAATTTCATCTACTTGTTTAAACTGGTTGTCTTGCCTTCTTCAAGCAGTATAATCTTTTCTTTATTGTGCAGCCTTTCATTAATGCACCGGTGAGGATGATAGAAAACAATTCATTGATGTAATTGCAACTAGCCTGTCATATACAACTTGGGAAAGCAGCAAATCCCACAGCATGGGGTCCACATTATGCAGCTGGGCTGGCATTCAGATGAGTTCCTTTTCATTGAAAATATATTAACTCTAATCCATTTAAGAGTATAAGTAATACATGTGTAAATCTACATTGTACAAATGTAAAATCTGTTTTCTAACCCCAGTAGTTTAGTTAAGAAGTAAATCTACAGTAGCAATTAATTTGCCATTTTAGACACTAAGAAAAGTGTAGGGTCAAGAATATGGAAATCCTTGAAAGATCATGAGATCATAGAATTATGTAATATATAGGACTCAAGTCGGTAGTAGTTATTTGTCTATTTCTGTGTAGAAAAAATTATTCTGAGATTTAGCACCTTAAAACAGCAAACACTGGTGATCTCAAAGATTGTGAGGGTCACATTAATAGAGTAGCTTAGGAATCATTCTAACTGACTGTCTCTGCAGAGGTTGCTGTTTGCTGGGGCTGTGGTCCCTTCTAGGCATGACCAGGGCTGGAGAATACACTTTCAAGCTCACTCACATTGTTAGGTGGAGACCTGCTTTACTTATTATTGGAACACTGCCAGAGTCTACTGCCTCCATAACCTGGCAACTTGCTTCCCCCAGAGTGAGTCTGAAGGAACAAGGGGAAGAAAGAGAGAACATTCTCTAGAGAGCAAGAGTGCACCCAAAATGGAAGCCTCATGCCTCAGTCTTCTTACATACTTTTTAACATTTTATTTAAAAATTTTAACGCTTATTTATTTTTGAGAGAGAGTGCTGGTAGGGAAGGGGCAGAGAATGCTCAACCAACTGAGCCACTCAGGTGCCCCATCAGTCTTTTTACTTTCTAATCACAGAATTGTCATTATTTCTACCATATTCTTTTTGTTAGAAGTGAGTCATGAAGTCTAGCCCACACTCAAGTAAAGGTGAACTCAGCTATACCTCTTAAGAAGTATTTAAGAATTTGTGGATATGTTGTGTAAACTACCACATGGACTTGGAATTTTAAACACAGACATGAATTACTCCCATATATTTTCTTAGATGAGAAACTCAAGGCCCTGTGAAAGGGTTTTGTGCAAAGACCAGTAGATATAAGAGATAGAGCTAATGTCTCCCAACTACCTGCTCTTTGAAAAGTAGATGTTTCTATGGGCACATTTGTAAGCAGACCTCATTTATATAAAAATCATCAAGGAATACTTAATTTTCTGAATAACTGATACTCTTTTAAATAACAAAATTGATTTTAGATATAAAATGCATTTTTCTGCCTCCTCAAAAATGCTATGTTGACCATAATTCACCAATGATTCATTCATCATGCAGAGTCATCATTAAGAATATAATGTATACCATCACATGAGCAAACAGTGATATAGTCCTGGTCTATTTTTGCCTTATGTTAATATGCCAGGAGGGGGACATGCTAAGGCTGTAAATGTAAAGCTAGGATCTGATCATGGTCTTGATATGCTGTGTTTAGAAGTACGGCATATACCCTGAGGGCATTGGGATTCCATGGATGTGTTTTCGCAGGAGAGTGATGTTAAGACTTACATTTAAAAGGGCATTATTCTGATGAACATATGGAGAAAAGAGTGAAGAAACAAGCAAGATTAAAACCTAGGAGACCAGTTAGGAATCCATTCCTATAATTTTAGCTAAAATAATGATGGTCTGAACTAACCTAGTAACAATGGGCCTGAGGGAAGTGGATTATTTTCAGGGATATTAGGGAGATATTAGGGACTTAGTGATCTGTTTGGTGAAGGAGGGAAAGGATGTCTTCATTTCTCTGTCTTGGACAAGAGATTAGAAAGGAGGTATCATTAATTAAGCCAAGAAATTAGGAGAGAATCATATTTAGAGATGAAAATATTCCACTAGTGAAATGTGATAAAATACAAAAACTTATTTGCTTACTTTTACCAAAAAGGCAAACAATTAGATAAGATGCACAATCAACACTGATTTTTCTTTGGTCTTATATCGAAAATAATATTCTGTAGTTTGAAATATTTGAATACTGAATACAATTATAGGCTCGGTTGGGTATGTGTGCTTTCCTCACCACAGGCTGACAGTTTTGATGTCTGTGCTGACTGAGACAATTTAGAGGGATGGACTGAATTATTTTCCTATCCACCACTTCTATTTATACAGAAATTACACTTGACTGTAGTGACACTAATCATGGCAGAACTGATCAAATTCAGCTCCCCTGCTGATGAACTCAGCCAATAAGCCATTCATGACTGACAGGTGTTCCTGTCTCCTTTGCTTTTTTCCCCCCACTCTTAAACACATTGGCATTTTATAAGCCACCTTCTTTTAAGCTCCCACTTCTATGTCCGTTCAGAGGAAATGCCAGGGAGGGTTTGTTGGAGTCAGAGACACAGCTTACATTTAGCTCTCTTCCCTTTTTCCTTCTCTTTCTGCAGAAATACAAGGCCCAGGAGGACTGGGACAGGGGTTCTTGACCTTTGTGTGTTTCATGGACACTTTTGTTCATGTCATAGAGCCTGTGGACACCACTCAGAAATATGTTTTTAAATATATCAATAAAATACATAGAGTGACAAAGGCAATCAGCTATATTGAGACACTATTATCAAAATATTACTTAAAATATTCTGATGTTGTAATACATGTACTAATTTCATCATTCATTAAATTAAAAGCTCTAGCAGTGATAATTTCAAAATAGGAATAAATGTCAATAATATTTTTAGATATCTATAACCACTGTAATATAATAGGAAAATATCTCTGATTTTTATTGGTGATAACTCACAGATACTTTAAAACTGTGATTTGTTGACTACATTCAAAATCGAAGGGAACCCTAAATTTCAGTTAGAATTCAGTGAAAATTAAGGACCCTTTTTTCCATCTCAACTTCATAGACCCCTGAGTTCTATGGCTTCCAGTTTAAGAACCTCTGATACAGCACATTGCTTCTGAAGTTCTAGTGTGCATGAGAATTATCTGGAGGTCTTGTTAAAACACAAACTCCTCCCAAGAGATGCTGACTCAGGAGGTCTGGGGTGGGGTCCAAGAATGTAAATTTTAAACACATACTCAATGTATTTCTCACATACCAAGTTCAAAACTTATCTTCTGAGAAATAAAACGTTAGGATATAGAACAATATTTGTTAAGACATTGGGATGGTGTGTAGCTATTGGTAGGTCATAACCCTGTGTCAACATTCCAGCTTTTGAGTATTTTTCTGTAGAGTAATTATATAATTATTATTCATGTTATTATAAAAAATTTATATATAGAAATTTTATATAGGATATTTAGGATATGTATAGAGTATATTACACATTGAAATTATTATTTGTTGCATCATTTTCCCTGAAAGATACAATTTTTTTTTTTACAGACAAGCTTTAAGATACCTAACAAAATATCACTAAAGCATAGCGAGGGGTAATAATCATAAATGCAATGCAGTGCAGTCCTGTGACATTGAAATCATTTCAGTAATTTTACAGTACATTTGAATTGCGGCACCAATTCATCCGCTGAGTTTCCATTAACTTTGCTTAAAATCTCTCTGTCCACAAAGAAGCACAAGTGTCAAGTTTCTCCTTCATGCTCTGGGACCTGGCCTGAATAACAATGCTGCAGAAGATAATTGTTATTAATTAAAACATTCCTATCAGGCTGTGTTTTGTTTTAATGCATATTGAACATGTTCATAACCTCTGCTGTATCCATTATTGGAAAAGAAAAATAAGAGAGTACTGTTCTTTGACTCTCTCCATCTCTCCTGGGGTTTTCCCTGGTGTCATTGAACAGCCTTTTTGATTGGCTGATACCTTTAAAAAAAGTAGGGGCGCAATATTATAACACATTGCAAAGCAGGCTCATTATTGTCAAATTAGGTTCACTGACCTTCACTGCCATTTACCAGGAAGAGACAAGCAGCATATCAAGGACGGTTTGCAGTGAGTAAATCCACACTAAGTGCCACTCAACTGTAACTAGCCTAGACATACCTTTATGTTGTTTTAACATGTGAGCTTTTTAACTTGTAACATGGTCAATGCTATGATTACCTAGGGTTAAGTGAGTAATGTATACAGCATTCTATGCACATAAGTTTTTATTTTTGAAATAAATTTCATTCCAAGGAGCAGACCCCAACACACACACACACACACACACACACACACACACACACACACACACACACAATGAGCATCTGTAGGTGAAATCCACAGCTTCCTTAGTTTATAAAAGAGATCAATAGCTTCCACATGCATTAAAGTAGGACTGGTGTGCTCATTTGTGGTTCAGTTAAAAACATCCTTTAAGCCATGGAAATAATTTTCCTTCCTTTCTATTTACAAATTTTTTACCTTTTAACTCAGTGTAGGGGCGCCTGGGTGGCTCAGTGGGTTAAGCGTCCGACTTCAGCTCAGGTCACGATCTCGCGGTCCGTGAGTTCAAGCCCCGCGTCGGGCTCTGGGCTGATGGCTCAGAGCCTGGAGCCTGCTTCCGATTCTGTGTCTCCCTCTCTCTCTGCCCCTCCCCCGTTCATGCTCTGTCTCTCTCTGTCTCAAAAATAAAAAAAAAATTAAAAAAAAAACGTTAAAAAAATTAACTCAGTGTTGAGACTGAAGACAATACCCATGGTAAAATTGCCATTACTGAGGGAATTCATTCATTCATTCATTTATTCATTCATTCATTCATTCATCCATTCATTCATTCATTCATCCATTCATTCATTCATCCATTCGTGCACCCATCATATATTTTTCTGGGACTAATAAATGCCAGAAACTGCTCTAGAAATATATTCTAAAAACATCTCTTTCTGACTACTGTATATAGGAGAGGGCATATACTAGATATGTTATGCTAGATGTTTAAAACAATAAGGCATTAATAATTCTTAAATATTAAATGACTGTGTTTAAAAATGAATATTTTCTGCATGTGCTTACCTTTGTGAGTCAGGGTTCATAATTACGGCTTTACAATCTGCATAATTTTATTGGGATAGAATCACCTGTTCCACTCTAGCTTTCTTCCACCTTATAATTCCTTTATTATGACCACCTGGAGGAAAGATGATCTATGATACTTTCTTCTAAGGTATGGAAAATTTATTATTTTTCTTTTCCCTATCATTTTATTTTTGTTTTTATGGTGATTTTGCAAATTTCAGTGTATGACAGTGTTCTTTAATCTAACACCCCCTACAGGAGAAGACTAAAGAAGGGTACAAAATGTGACCTTTTAATATTTAATTTCTAGGTATCATTCCCTTAAAGAATAGTATATTGAAAGAAATCCCAAACCAAAAGTTCCCAAATTCAGGGATTTCTTTGACCAATCTCTCCATCCCTATGTTCTGTAAGTAATATAGGATATGTATGTATACTATATGTATAGTACATATACACATGCATACATATATATGAAAATATATATACACACATATGCATGAAAAATATATATTCATATGGTTTTATGAAAAACTAATTATATTGTCTTTATTTTCCAGCACTATCAGGGATACACATTTGAGAGACACTGTGGTCTCAGTTGCCTGTATCTATCAAAATAACTTAGACGATGCTAAAATATAAATTCCTGGGTTCCTTTGAGATCCAGTAATCATCGTCTTTTTAATACACATTCTAGGTGATATTTTGGGGTACCGGTTTTGAGAACCACTTAAAAGGTTACACAAAAATCTTAGCTCCCTTCATTAATAATACAGTTTGGTTATTAAGAGTCTGGACTGCAGGGTCTCACTATTTTTTGTATTGTAAGGATTTATGCAATATTTATTGCATAAATGTATGCAAATGTACAAATGACATAAAATCTACCTACAAGCTTACTAGTAATGTGACATATGCAAGTTACCTAAGCTCAGTTTCCTCATCTGAAAATGGGAAAAATAGTAGTCGTGTCTACTTGGGGTTGTAATGATTAAATGGAATAGTTTCTGTGACGTGCTCGGCAAAAGCTGGGCACGTAGAAGAGTTCAATAAATGTTAGCTATTGTTGCTGCTTTAAAAGCCATTTTGACTTGTTTCTTTATCAGTAAAATGTGTTGATTAGTATCTATTTTTCCTACTTGGAGGAAAACTGCAAAGTTTCATATATAAGAATGGGTGTGATCACTCTTTATGAACTGGAAGGTTCCACAAAAATATATGGTATTAGTAAAAACAAGATGTCAGGTTTTACCATATCATCCATGTGCATTAATTATAATGGTTGAATTTAAAAGGAATATAAAGTAACAGATATAGCATGCACATTATATTTTCCTTTGATAGGATTTAGGATACTCCAGATCAAAATTTGTTAGAGTCCTACTTCTACATCAGTTCTGTACCTTTCCAACAGCCTGGACTGTCCTGAAGGTCAGTAAGTAGCCACTGAAGGATGTTTCCAGGGGTTCTGTTTGACAGGCTTGTAAAAGGCCTTTGTCCACTGGCAGCCTCTATTCTGTCTTACTTTTGGAAGCAGGTGCTTCAATTTTAGGCAGAGGGAGTTTTAGCTATGGACTTAATGTATGGGAAATCTAGAAGAGAAAAAAAAAAGGAAGGAAAAGAAAAGAAAAGAAAGAAAGATAAAAAAGAAAAACGGTGAATTTTACCAAGATTTATTTTTGGAAAAGAGACAGATGAAGCTTAAGATTTTTGGTAGGCTACTCTATCAGTTAACCTTTTCCACAGTAATGCAGCATAACAATACCAGAACTCAGTGGCTTGAAACAACTATTTTATTCTGCATCATATGTCTGTGGATTAGCTGGTCTAATGTGGCTTGGTTCCAAGTTGCAGGTTTTCCCCCCAGTTGTCTGCCATCCTCCAAGGGAAGTGTTCTTTGCATGGGAATGGAAGAAGCAAAATATGAGGACATTAGAACACGCGATGCCTCTTAATGCCTGTGTTTGGAACGAGCACAGTCTCACTTCTACACATATTTTGCTGGCCAGATCATGTCACATGGCCAAACCCAGTATCAGTTGGGTGGGGAAATACACCCTACCTTTAGTGAGAGGAAGTACAGAATCACAAGCAAAAGGCATGGATCCCCTGGGGGAAGGGGCAAGAGGCAGTTGGCAGTCAGGATGGAAGAATTAGGAACAAAAATGCAATCCACAGCAGCTCATACCCTAATTTACTGGAACAAGAGGAGTCAGGAATCTGGGAGAGGGAAGTGTGGAATATATTTGGTTGAGCTATGCTGTATTCATTATCTCCTAGAAAGCAAAAACAGTGTGACAGTACAAACCCGTAGGATGAATTGAGGGAAGGTTAGAAACTACAGAGACTACATATGTTCTAGGATTTCTTTGCCCCCACCCCAAAAAAAGAAGGTGAGTTTCCTAACATCCGTGTCAGAATCTGAAATCTCCCTTTTAAAGTTTGTATTTTGCTAGTGGATTTTCAAGTGAATTTAAACAAAAAATTGCTAATGATCTATATAATTTTTTTACACTGGCAGAAAATGAAATTGCCAAATATTGTATGTCCTAAAATGTTGCAGGAGTAAAGAAAAAAATAATGTAAAAAGTCTTCTTGATATTGGGAGAATATAATTAAGAATCTATCCGATGTTACAGTCATTAGGGACATGCCTCTAAAAAGTTTATCTTTGTAGAGATAGATGTTTTTTGTACCTCTTGCTATGCTGGGGACTAAAAAACATTCATCAGCTTATGCTTATTGTATTTTCACAAACTGGTGGAATATGCTGGAACATGTCATCATGTATTTCCTCTTTCAAATCAATATGTGCTTTTTTTCACACCTGGTACTTCCTTCTATAACCTCTAACTTGCCAGGTAACTCTGACTTTGATAAACACACACACACACACACACACACACACACACACACACACATATTTCATGTGGAATTTGGACAATGGAAAGCATTCTATTGAATTTACAATATATCATTATTCTTGAAAACATTTTTTCAGTGCAGCAAATCACCCTGCAGCATTTAGTGTCCTCAGTGGGACTCAGGAACTCTAACAATAGATTTTGCTTTTTAAAAATATTTCCCCCATCAGCTGAGACCCAAAGATTATGTTAGAAGTTAGTTTAGTGAAGAAGGGGTAGAAATAATAGTGTCCCTGCAGTGAGAAAACTGTCAGTCCAGAAGGTCGGAGAAACTAAGAGAAGTTTGGTTTGGCTGGAGTGAAGGGTGCTAATGGAGCAAGGATGGACTGGGGGTAGGTGATGCTGAATGATAGGCTAGACAGGTAAAGGAGAGGCTAGATGATGCATGACCTTTTAAGTCTTTCATCTCAGAAGTTCAAGGAATCTATTGACAGATTTAAGTAGGAGGTGCTACATGATCAGATTTATGTTAAAAAAAAAATCTTACAGCAGTATGTGAAATGGTGTGGATGAATTGTTTAGATGGATGCTATAGCAATCTGGACAAAAGATGCTTAGGGGTATAGATGAGGGTAGAAACAGTGGGATTGCAGGGGAAAAAAGATAGTAGAAGCTATTTTAGATGTGGAATCACAATGACTTGGTGATGTATTTTATGTGGGGCCAGGGAGAAAACTGAGTGGAAAATAACTCAGCCTCCAGCTGGAAGTGGTGAGGTGCTGTTGGTGGTCATTCACCAAACAAGGAAACACAGGAGGAAGAGAAGCTCATTTTGACGGAAGGACACGTTTAATTTTACATCAGTTCATTTTGAAGTGCCTTTAGACTTCTAGGTAGAGATGTGCAATAAGCAGTTAATTTTTTTTTTCAACCTTTTTTTTTTTTATTTATTTTTGGGACAGAGAGAGACAGAGCATGAACGGGGGAGGGGCAGAGAGAGAGGGAGACACAGAATCGAAAACAGGCTCCAGGCTCCGAGCCATCAGCCCAGAGCCCGACGCGGGGCTCGAACTCACGGACCGCGAGATCGTGACCTGGCTGAAGTCGGACGCTTAACCGACTGCGCCATCCAGGCGCCCCAATAAGCAGTTAAATGTATGGGTGAGAAGCTCAGAAAAAGTGATGTGGGCTGGATAGAAATATGGGCACCTTCAGTGAATAGGTAAATGCTAATGTAAGCCACTGGGTGGGGGAAGGGATTATTCAAGGAGAGAATAGAGAGATTGTAGAATAGGAGAAGAGAGCTGAAGTTCTGCAGGCAAATATTTAGGTGGAAGACAATGAAGAGTCTCTTTCAAAGAAGACTGAAAGGAAAGCCCAAAGAGAAAGAAGAATACCAGGAGAGTCAACAAATGAGTGCAGTAGGAAGTTATTCAGTAAGCTGAATTATTGACCACTACCATTTATTTGAGCCCTAGGATGTGCTAGGCAGTATGTATGGCTAATGCTTTATGTGGGTCATTTTATGTAGTCATCAGAGGAACTCAAGAAGGTTTTATTACTAACTCTCTTTTATAGGAGAAACTGGGTCAGAGCAAAGTTAAGTAATTAGCCCAAGGTCATAAAAGCAGTAAGTAATGGAAAAAAAAAAAATTGGCTACAGGAAGTCTGATTCAGGAGCCAGCACTCCTAACTACATTTTATTAAAAAGTTGAGTTTCTCAGGATCCACATAAGAGTGAACACATATGGTATCTGTCTTTCTCCGTATGACTTATTTCACTTAGCATAACACTCTCCAGTTCCATCCAGGTTGCTACAAAAGGCCATATTTAATTCTTTCTCATTGCCAAGTAGTATTCCATTGTATATAAACCACAATTTCTTTATCCATTCATCAGTTGATGGACATTTAGGCTTTTTCCATAATTTGGCTATTGTTGAAAGTGCTGCTATAAACATTGGGGTACAAGTGCCTCTATGCATCAGCACTCCTGTATCCCTTGGGTCAATTCCTAGCAGTGCTATTGCTGGGTCATAGGGTAGGTCTATTTTTAATTTTTTGAGGAACCTCCACACTGTTTTCCAGAGTGGCTGCACCAGTTTGCATTCCCACCAACAGTGCAAGAGGGTTCCCTTTTCTCCACATCCTCTCCAGCATCTATAGTCTCCTGATTTGTTCATTTTAGCCACTCTGACTGGCATGAGGTGGTATCTCAGTGTGGTTTTGATTTGTATTTCCCTGATGAGGAGTGACGGTGAGCATCTTTTCATGTGCCTGTTGGCCATCTGGATGTCTTCTTTAGAGAAGTGTCTATTCATGTTTTATGCCCATTTCTTCACTGGATTATTTGTTTAATGGGCGTGTATTTTGGTGAGGTCTTTATAGATTTTGGATACTAGCCCATTGTCTGATATGTCATTTGCAAATATCTTTTCCCATTCTGTCGGTTGCCTTTTAGTTTTGTTGATTGTTTCCTTTGCAGTGCAGAAGGTTTTTATCTTCACTCTTATGTGGATCCTGAGTAACAGAAGACCATGGGGAAGGGGAAGGGAAAAGAAAAAAAAAAAGAGAAGGAGGGAGCCAAACCATAAGAGACTCTTAAAAACTGAGAATAAACTGAGGGTTGATGGGGGGGGGGTGGTGGGAGGAAGGGGAAAGTGGGTGATGGGCATTGAGGAGGGTACCTGATGGGATGAGCACTAGGTGTTGTATGGAAACCAATTTGACAATAAATTTCATATAAAAAAAAAGTTGAGAATTCCAAATAGTCTAAATGTCCAAAAACCAATACGACCATGTGATTTATTTAAAAAATGCTTATTTTCTATTTTGTTTTATGCATTTTAACATGAAAAAAAGTAATATATATACCTTTAATTAAAAAATCATACTACAAAGCAGTTTGTAATATGGGATCTCCACTCAGATATATGTGAATGAAGCAACTGAGAATGCCTAGAATGGGAGTGGATTTTCAGACTTGCAAAATTAGTAACACTGACACTTTTAGTGAATGTTAAAGTAGCTATTTCTGGATGGTGTGATTATGCATCATTCTTATTTTTATCACTTTATAATTCCTGAGTTTTCTAAAATTAATATTTATTACTTATATAGTAAAAATATAATTTTTAAAGTTAATTTATTTTGAGAGAGAAAGAGAGCATGAGCAGGGAGGGGCAGAGAGAGACAGAGAGACAGAGAATCCCAAGCAAGCTCCCTGCTCTCAGTACAGAGCCCGACACAGGGCTCGAACTCATGAACCATGAGATCATGACCTGAGCCGAAATCAAGAGTCATATGCTTAACGGACTGAGCCACCCAGGTGCCCCTAAAAATATTAATTTTTAATGGCCACCTAGTTAAACTCCTGGGAGACTTAAATGAGGTGGTGTGCATGGAGTGGAAGAGAAGGGGTAACACACCTATTAGATGTTGGATACAGTTGCTGATTTTATATCACATTGCCATACTGTATTGCTTTAAAAATGGGTAAAAGTAATTCCAAAAAATATATGAAAGCAGAACATAGAAAACTTATGTATTGTTATATGTTAACAATATTAAAAAAAAAAAAACTCTACAGCTATACAATTTATCAGAAGATTCAAATGTATTTGTTAAACAACAATATTATGGGCTTTCTATTCTGAACCCATGTATGTTCCCAGTCAGGAGAACAATTGCAAATTAGAAAGCTTAAAAATGTTGAATAAAATATTCCATTTTCATTCATACTTAATAGATGAAATATTGATTTTATTTAATCCAGACTTGATTGCAATAACCTTTCAAAAGGTTGGTACCACGTTATGGAACCAATATTTCTGTTGGAGAAGGTTAGGGTTATGGCCAATATACCTGTCATTATTTTTCAATGGCAGAGACAGCCATTCTTCCTGAGCAACCCACTATGAAGACCAAGCATGCATGAAGAGAGTTTAGTGCCATAATCAAATGAAACTTACACTGAAGGTTATCTCACATGAATTTAATGATATGCATAATTGTTATTCTACTGCATGATAATTAGGCATGAATGTAAGCAGCTCTTATAAATGATGGTAATTTGTATGACTTCAGCACAGCCAAAGCAAGCACAAGTGGAATGAGTATAGCAAAATAATGGGCTATCTCAAGAGGTGAGAAGTAGAAGGGGAATCTGTGTTCCTCAGTAGAGTCTCAAAGTGACTCATTTTAGAGGAAGGAAGGTAGGCCAAGGGGGGATGAGGGGAAGAGTAAAAGTGTAGAAGAGAAGAAAATTACTGTTACTAGTTTCTTTGGGTTGAATTGTGTTCCCTAAAAAGATATGTTGAAGGTGTAACTGCCAGTACCTGAGAATGTGCCTTATTTGGAAATAGATCATTGCAAAGATAGTTAAAATTGAGGTCATACCAGAGTATGTAGACTCCTGATCCAAAACGAGTGGTGCCCTTATGAGAAGACAGTCACATAAGGGCAGTGACATAGGGAGAAAGCCATGCAAAGATGGAAATAGGAAGTGGAGTTATGCTGCCACAGCCAGGGAATATGCCTGGGGCACCGAGATGCTGGAATTGTCAAGGAGGATCCTTCCCTAAAGTCTTTGAGGGGATGATGGGCCTGCCATCACCTTGATTTTGAAACTCTAGCTTCCAGAACTGTGAGGATAAACTTCTGGCACTCAGTTTGCCATGCTTTATTACGTCAGCCCTAGGAAACTAATAGACTACTTTTGCAAGTTTTATCTCCAGCTCTGATTCGGGGCAAATTTGGGCACTTTATGCACAAACGAGTATTTGTTAAGTGCATTCTGCTTGCCTGGTATTTCTTTAGCTACTGAAGTTAAACATTGCTGAACAAGAGAAACAGTCCCTGCCCTGAAGGGACTTATTGTCTGTGACTTCCGTGTTCCTGTCTCTATGGTACTTCGTGTTGTACTGAAACAACTGTCAAATTGTATTGGAACAATTGGTTGCCAGGTTTGTCTCCTCCACAAAATAATGAAATCTTAAGGGCAGGGCATAATAAGTGCTAAAAATGAATGCTTACTGAATTTTTTAAAAAAGAAAGAAAGAAAATGAATGAATGAAGGAATTCTGTGTGAGGGTGAAAGAAGAAAGCTTTTGTTGTTAGTGGAGAAGCAGAGATAATAGAAGGGTGTGTGTGTGTGTGTGTGTGTGTGTGTGTGTGTGTGTGCATGTTTTGTTATTTTTAGGTATACAAACATGTTGGCCTATTGTCCATCAAGAATAAGGACATATGAAACATTTCAATTGCATATAGTACTGGGTAGCTGTTTCTATCTGGAAGTTAGCAAAGTATTTTCCCCCTTTGGTGATATTGCTAACTTTGTTGCTTCAAGTATTACTGGATTTTATCAGTTGTTTATTTTCATGTAAAATTTACAACACCTTTTAACTTTTCATGACCCATTTCATTTTATGAATGCATAAAAAACAATATTTTTTAAAAGAGAAAGAATTCATGTAATTTAAACCTGATGGTTTAAAAGTTCCATGTGGATGTATGTAAACTTTTAAAGATACTTCAGGTAGCAATTAAGGCATGAAAAGGCAAACTCTTGATAAACTCTGCTTTCCATATATTATTCACATGAATTTAAGAAATCAAAATTAAAGATAAAACATAATAGTTTATTTACTATTTATCAAATTGTGGTATGTTCGATTTATCAATTCTTTAAAGAAGTCAAACTTATTCTCCTTATCTTGGAGTTTTCCCTCCTTCTTGAGGTCTCCACCCTTCCTTCAGACCCAGCATTTTGCAGAGTACTTTGTATTTCTTATTGTACATTGTATTTCTTATGTTTCCTTCTTTTGATAGCAATGAAAATGGTGCTATTTGATATGTGTATCTGTCATATTTCTTTTCAAACTGCAAGGGAATTCTGCAAATGATAACTTCATTCTTCTTGTACTTCATAGAGCTAACACATGCACACACACGCACACACACACACATACGCACACACACACGCGCACACACACAAAACTCCCTTTTGGGATTATGCTGGAGATACCAACATGCATATTCCTCTTTTTAGATATAATTCTCTGCATCCAGCTAGTTTTTAGTCTACATTCATTGCAGGAAAAAATTGAATAATGCTGTGTATACCTGAAGCTGTAATAAAGTCTGGCACCAATTATGCCATTGTAACTAACTTTTTTCTCTATCCCGGAGTCAAAAGAATGTTCTTTGGGAATGGTGCTGCCCCCTGGTGACGAATGGAGTAATAGAATAGAAACTTCATGTTTAGCAACACATATTATTCATGAATAAGTGCAAACTCTAACACAAAATCTGCAAAAAAAAAAAAAAAAAAAATTAAAATTCAGTACAAACTGTAAATGCTATAACTTAATTATCTGATATTACAATAATCATTGTAATAATCATTTGATATAACCTAGAAATGGAAGGACAGGGCAAGAAAGATAAATCACAATAGACAATAGACAGACAATAGACCTGAGGACATTAAGATTAAGGATGTCACCCCCTCACCATTGCGGGTGTGAAGAAGTCACTTCCTTCAAGGGAGGGTTACTGGCAAGCTTCATGCAGAAGAGGACAGCAAAACAAAACTTTACCTTATTTTTCAAGCTAACAGGACTTTATTTTAGTGGATTTGATTTTATTTCTGAGAAGTCTTATACCTGGAAGAAGATTGTGAATACATACATCCTCAGTGTCTTTAATTCTGCTGGAGAATATGTGTCTTTTCTGTTTTTCTCAGATGTTTACAGAGATTTTTAGAGTTGTGTCCTGTGGCAGTGAGAGAGAGGTGGATACTTCTTTTTTTATCTATGAGTTGCCTTCTTTGAGTTTTATGCTATGTGTTTTAGGAATAATAATCCTCAGTTGATGTCCTGTTATTGGAGTGATATGTAGAGGCTCTCTAGATGATTTTGAACATGAAACTTAGAACTGACAGTGACCTTAGAGATCATCTTATCTGACTCATAAATAACTCTAGGGTGTTTAAGCCCTAGTACTGTATTATGGAGAAATCCAATTATTTCACAATTATAATTATTGTTTCAAAAGTGTGCAAACCATAGCAAACAGGGCTTTTCTGTATCAACAGATATATTTTCCCCAGAAATGCCTGTCTTTTATTCTGTCCTCATATCAGTTTATCCTATTTTAACTAATGTCTTCTTGAATAACGATCCTCAGGTTATGAGGGAGAATTGGAGTGGGGAAGGGAAGTCTGGCAGTATTCTGCTGCTGCATTTCCAAATCTATTGAGAAAGCAAATCCGGGGAAGTGCACAAACTTCACTGCACACACAGAATTGTTGTTTGTGCAATGTTAATTAAAAAACATTAAATAGAGTGAATGCTTGCAGTAGTTAGGGACCTCTCTGCAAAAAGCCCCCTAGCTGTTCACAGATAAATAATGTAGGAGTCGTAGAGAAGTTTAAGTGTTGCTGGCGTTGCTATGGAATTTCACTGCTTTGAGCCAACACGATGCTTTATGCAAGTTAAAGTCCCCGGGTGACACTTGGCCCTCAAGTGTGCTGACTTTTCAAAGAAGAAGGAATGGTACATATTTTCAAATGAAGAATCATTACTTAGCTAAGAATTTTTTTTCTACTCATTTAGTACCATATGCTTCTAGAGTTCTTTGTCAAATGATTTTTGGCACTCCTGTGTTCAGCTGTTTATTAAATGTTGAAGTTGAAAACAGGGTGATACCCATACAAGGCAGAGAAATGAGTAAAACCCAACAGGCAGTTCCCAGTCTGTGACTATAGATAATAAGAGACATGGTGTGCATTAGTGTTATTAATGAGCCTAGTCTAAAAATAGAACTGACACTAGACTGAATAATTAATTCTTTACCTTAGATAAATTTTTAGCCTGAATGCTGGAGATACTGGCCAGAGCAAATTTCAACAATACTACTAAAATACTAGAGTAATGTCATGCTAAATGAAACTGCAAGCTTCCATCAGACCTCCTTTATGAGAGAAGCATCCGTATCCTGGACCCCTAGTGGAAACACACTAGGAAGCATATATGTGCTGTGCCCCTTGAGCCCTTGGAGGGTCAGGGGTATAGACTGGGAGCAAGTTTATCAAGCCTGAGTGAGGATAGGGTCAATTCAAGCAGAGTTTTCCAGAGCAGTGCTGTGAAAGGGAGACAGATCCATACAAGGGGAGTGGATTTTAAGGATGAATGATGTGGGGGCGGCAGGGGTGAGATGATCAGAAGCCTGAGAGTTCTGAAACAGGTTGGCAAAGTGAAGAAATAAGAAAATAATGGACTAGAAAGTATCAGAGAAGGAACTCTGGTGTCTTTTTCTTGTATGCTGGCTGTACCGCTCAGGGCTCTGTGGACTGAGTCAAGCTGGTACACTTGACTGTTGAGTTTCAGGTGTCAGCTGTATTGGGTAGCAAGGCAGAGAGTAAGGGACTGGGTAACTCCGAAGTTAACTGGTCTGTAGCAATGTTTTGTTTTGTTTTGTTTTGTTTTGTTTTAGCACAGGAAGCCTATATAGCAATGTGTAGAAAAGGCTCAGAATCATTTTTAAACATCTCCCTGCATTTATCTTTAGTCCTTATAAAGGTAAGATGATTCTAGTAGGATATGTGAAAGACTTTTGATACTGGAAGAATGTTATTTTTATACTGACCAGCCCTGGTGTTTACAACAATTGGTACCAAAAATAGTATTCATTGAGGAATATGATGGTATAATCATGAGGTAAAAGGAGGCTGTAATAGCAGATGAATGAACAGTAGTTATGCAATCACTAGTCTGGCTATGTCTGGGATATAAAAATACCATTCAGACTGTATGAGTCAGAGGACTGTGGCTTGAGAAAACCTTCCTATAAAACTTCCTTTAGTGTCTGGCATTCCAAATGATTTTTTTGTTTGCTATTACCACAATTTTTAAACTTAGTATGCCTGGGTGATATAAACATATTTATGCTTGTACTCATGTAGTTTTCAGAAGCATTCCAAAAGTTTTGGTATATGCTTACAAAAACCAAATGCCCTTAAATATAGAAGGTTTCTGAGTGAACATTCAATGAGAAAACAACTTTTTTAACTCCACAAAAGTGGTATATGGATTTGAGCTATTGACTGTTAAGTATTTCCAGAGAAATACTAAAACTAGAAATAAAAAAAAATACTCTGAATTTTAGGGTATATTAAATGCAATGTCTTACTTTGTATTATTTTGCCTCTTAATTTTGTTATTACTTTCAGCTCTACCTGGGTCACAGTAAACTGGCCTAGGTTTAAATCTGAAAGCCTTTGGAGTGTGTGAGGTACTATATCTGGCTTCCCTAGCTAGAAATAATAGAACACAGAATTTAAGGTCTCTATGAGCTAGCTTATTGTGTAGGGGAAATTGAGGCACATATACTAGAAACAAGAATAAAATATGCATGCATTTGAAAATGGGAAAATCTTTGTATATAAATTTTAGGGAAATGTAAATTCAGTGAATGGTTTAAATGTTTTCAGAAAGAAGAACACTCTCTAGGTAAATTTTGGGGATAATGATGAGTATGATTTTTGTCAAGGACTTTGGGAGTTTTCATGGTAAAGTGAAAGGAATGAGTTAAAAAATTAAACAGACAGTTGTGGGTGAGTTGAATGATGGATGGCAATAAACCATCTTTTGATTTATTTTAGAAAATTCTTTGGAGAAGACAATTTAGGATTAAGATTATCCAAATCTAAAGATATATTATAGTAGGATTCAATTCATGAAAAATCCTTAATGTCAAGCAGGTAATGAGGATTTGATTCAACAGGTAATGAAGAATTAGTAATATTAAACATAATCTCCAAAGAAGAAAGTCACATGTGTACAGATGGTAGTAAAACATATTAGATAATTCATGTTCAAAGTAAAATCATGATTCTGAAAAAATACATAGCATGTATCTAACAAAATCCTCAAAGCAAGCTTCTTCTTAAATAAACCAGGGTTGCAGTGGTGGTCAAATCCATTTCCCAGCACAGATCTATTTCTAGTTAACTTTCCTATGTCTAATTAACTTCTATTTGACAAAGTGCAAAGAGGAGGAAACTGACTCATAATGGAGTCAGTTGAGGATCTTAATTATTTACTCCCACTTTTTCCATAGATATAGAAAAAACTATAACCAATCCATTTTTACTTAACCAATTTCTTCTATTCTTTCTCTGTGAGTTACTCATAATATTAAGGTAAAGATAACTAGTTTTGTGGAAATTTTTATCAGCTTATTTCTACATTAAAAAAAAATTCGGAATGTCTCTTAGAAGTTCCTTTTTTCCAGGGTACCCAAAAATTGAATTCCTGGCAATTAATCTAACAATTTTGGCTCTTATAAACATATCTTAAATAATTTAGGGTCAAAGAAGTTAATATGAATAAAACTGCTTTGAGAATTATGCAATCTTTTATAAATGTTATCAACTATAATAATAGCTCTAATAATAATTTAATATTCTAATCCACTGACATTAAACTGTCATACAATTGTTTGGGATAAGTGCAGGTGTGCGTATATTTAAGCAAACATGATCTTAGAAATCCCAATTTATAAAACAGTCCAATTAAGAAATGATTATTTCCATTACAAAAAGATTTTTTGTTTACAAAATGGTCTTTGTGAGGTTCTTTTAAAGGCAAATTTCAATATTACATTAAAAGTATGACTTAGGGGCACCTGGGTGGCTTAGTCAGTTAAGCGTCTGACTTCAGCTCAAGTCATGATCTTGCAGTTGGTGAGTTCAAGCCCTGCGTTGGGCTGTGTGGTGACAATGCGGAGACTGCTTGGGATATTCTCTCTCCTTCTCTCTCTGCCCCTCTCCTGCTTGCTCTCTCCATGTATTTATTCAACAATTATTGACTGAAAGTCTACAGTGTGCCTGCTCTTTTAGGTGTTGAGCAGACTAACCTTGCCTCCTATGGAGCTTGCACTGTAATATAGAGACATAGAGTAAACAAGTAAGGAAGCAAAATGTATAATGCAATCTCAGATGCAGTAAAACGAAAATAAAGGAGGCAAAGAAGACAGAGCATGAAGGCTGGGAACCACCTACTGGTGGTCAGAGAAGGCTATTTTGAAGGAGTGACATTTGAGCAAAGACCTGAATACAGTTTCTTACAGGCCGTGTTGAAAAGTTTGGATTTTATAAGTATGATTAGAAGCCAAAGAGTTTTAAGGATGCCTGGCTGGTTCAGTCAGCTAACCATCTGATTTTGGTTCAGGTCATGATCTCGTGGTTCACAAGGTTGAGCCCTGAGTCCAGCTTAGAGCTTGGAGCCTGCTTCGGATTCTGTGTGTCCTTCTCTCTGCCCCTGCCCACTCACACTCTGTCTCTTGAAGATAAATAAACATTAAAAAAGAAAGGATGACTTAAAATACATAATTTGACTATAATTCTTTGAAGAATATGTTTATCATGTAATACTGGTTATTTTCAGTATTCATATGGTGCATCCTCTTGTTTAACAGATTAAAAAGAAAAGAACAGCAACAACTTTCCTTTTGCCAAGCTACATTAAACTTCATTTAACCAGGATTTGAAAACAGAAAAAATAAAAGAAAAAAGATGTTGGTAGGGCTTTACTTTCCAATTACATAATCTAGTAGTGCTAGTTAGCCAAATGTTCTTGAGCACACATGCCAAATTTCATGATATAGTTTTCCTACTGGCAGCAAAGCATGATGCTGGGGAATTTTTTCCATAAAGCTGGACAATTTTGTGAAGTCTTCTGTTTAACAGGAGACACTGTGCCCATGTGGATATAGCCCTGAATTAAGAGTCCTACTTCATTTCTGCCCCTGGCCAGCTGTTTGACCTTTGTTGAACACTTTTTTTGTTTTTACATTGGTCTTTGTTATCTCATCTACCTGTATGAACTGGACTTGATGATCCCGAAAGATCTTTGCGGTTCCAACATTCTGAGAATCAAAACTAGCATTCAGGTTATATGTGAGCTGGGAATTCTAGAGAGAATCCTATTACTTCCACAGCCACCTGCCCACCCATCCATTCATCCACTCATTATATACTTAATAGGTGTCTACTATGGGTAAAGCACTTGTAAATGTAAGAAATATAGCAGTGAATAAAATAGAATTCCTGCCCTCATGAAGTTTATATTCTAAATAAAGACAGAAAAGGTGGGTGATGATGAGTGTTATAAAGTGTAACATTTTCAAATATCGCCGCTCAAAGTGCTATACGCAGACCAGTGCTAGTTTGTTTCTGCTGCACAGATAAATTCATAAACTGATAATAAGCATTTAGAAACTTTCATAAATTTATTCAAAGACAAGCAAGATAGTCCTGTGTCAGATCTTAGGAAGTAAAATAAAATATTATGGGAGTTGATATCAGAAAAGTAGCAGAGGTTCAAATTGTATCAGGGCCTTAGGGAGCAAGATAAGGACTTTTATTTTATTCTGATTGACATGAGAAACCAGTGAAGATATTTGAACAAAGGAAATAAATGATCAGATTTAAAAGATAAATCATGTTTTACATAAAATGTCAATGTTTTATAAAATTATAAGATTATCAAAAGTATTGATTTTGAATTCGCAAGCACATTCCTATGAAAGAAATGGTATAGCATAGAGTGGATATCTTGCCTTTCTCAGATTAAAAAAAAAAAGAAAGTTTCATGAAAATAAAATTCAATTTTAATCTACAAAGATGCTTATAACTTTTATAAATTTACAAATGACAGGTAAAGGAAAGAAAAGAAAAGAAAAATAAATGTTACTCAGGAATCTTCTGATCAGAGAAAAAACATTTGCAACACATTATTGTATTTCCCAACTAATATTTTTATACACATGTGCATATACATGTATACATATATTCTTTAAAAGTATCTTTGAACAATAATAGATTTTGAGGTATTTATTTTATTTTTTCAAAATCATAACAATAAAAAATGATACAACTGTATGAGACTTGCCCTTCAAAAAGTAATGCATTTTAAAAACAGATTCTTTGATCATTATTTGATTTCTATTGTCTTTATAAATTATAATCAGGTGGTAAATACATCTGAAAACTGAGCATTTGCAAAGAATGATAACAGAGAGTTGATTCTTTATCTTGGCAGAAAATGTCAGTAGAAACTTGAATTCTGTAATGAAAAGATACTTATTTATATAATTTATCCTAATATACATATTAATTTTTGTGTCAGGAAATAGAAATTAATCATATTCAGAAAAGGCTGCTTCACATTTAAAAAAATGATCAAATTTGTGTTGTACTGTAACAAGATTAAAAATAGTAGTGAATATGTACTTCCGTTCCACCTGTATCTCTAGGTAAACAGTGATTTAATCTAAATTTTTATTGACCTTCTAGGAAATATCTGTGTACATATGAACCCCGCCATTTATATAGTATAATAATTTTATTTATACAATATAGAGATGTTGTGTTTATCTGCACAGGCTCCCAAAGATTCACATTAAACTAAGAATGACAATGCAAATATTAAGAGATTTTAAATCTGTAATTTAGGATTTCTTTTCTTTATTACTAATTTCAGTTTATATAAAGAAAGGAAATCATAGATCATTCTCTACTTTTAAAATTGGATTCAATGCTATGAAACTATGTGTTATTTTGATACCTGTATTACCAAATTGGTTCAGATAAAGTAAAATAAATTAAGGAAACTTATAACACACTTCAGGTTTTATTCTTTTATTATTATTGCCTGAACGCTTTTGACAAAACCACAGCAAAGATAAAATACTTAAAATGTGTTATCACTATCTAGCAAATATCGTATATATAGTTATATTTAAAATGTATATATATTTAAAGTATTTCACTTAAATGTAAAAGATATTTCTGAGGTCATGTCCCATAATAAAACGAATTTGTTAAATGTCACATTGGCTCTTTATGTGACATATTGAATGATGCAGATTCCATTAAAAATTTGAACATTTACATTGGTTCTAATAGATTTTGTTACTTGCTGCTCCATTTTAATAAAGCCTGTAGGTAGGATATCATATTTTTAAAAATTAATTTAATTTTTCCAGCTGTATTGAGATATGATTGACATATAATATTCTGTAAGTTTAAGGTGTACAGTGTGTTGATTTGATATACTTAGATATTGCAAAATAATTATAACCATTTCTCTTTTGTGGAGAGAACATTTAAGATCTGCTCTCTTGACAACTTTGAAGTATGTTATACAATATGATTTACTATAATCACCATGCTATACGTTAGTTCCCCAGAATTTATTCATCTTATAACTGAACATTTGTACTCTTTGATCAACATTTCCCCATTTTTCCCTCCTTGCCCCTGGTAATCCCAGTCTACTCTCTGTTGCAGAAAATAGTATGGAAGTTCTTCCAAAATTTAAAAATAGAACTATCATATAATCCAGTAATCCCACATGTGGATATAGATATAGCCAAAGGAAATAAAAACAAGATCTGGAATTCTGTATCTTTAAATCCAAAGATTAGTGAAACTTTCATAGGAACGCATTCCACATTAAGTGACTGTCCCTGTAGTTTGGGGTCTCATGCCCCTTTAATCCATGAGATTGTGGAATTAATAAGGAAGTTGCTCATGATACCAGTAGTGGAATGTCTTGGTTAATATCTCAAAATTATGACATCACATTTCTGAATTAAATAAAATGAAAGAAAAAAAACTATGATATGTTTATAGAGTTATTAAGTCATATAGAATGGGACTGGATTGAAAATCAGCCTTAAGTATAACATATAGCTAGACAAATATGTCTAGCCTGTCTGTGTCAAAGCAGTTTCACTTTTTCCTCTTTGACAAGCGAAGGAGGACCTAGGAGGGATATGTACATGAACCTGACTAGGTGGATAAAATGTTTGTGAGGTGTGGTATTTCTTCAGATGTAGATGATACTGATTTTTTTGGTAACAGCATTTCCTAACTATTACAGAGAAAGACTTCCCCAAAAATTTCTTCTCACAAGTGATGTCCACCTTTTATAACACAAAAAATATGTGTATATATGTATACATATAAACACATATATATTGTATATACATGTATACACATAAATTTTTTCTGCTTCATACTGTATTGTACATAAGATGAATTTTGACTTGTGAATCTCATTGATTCACAGTGAATCAAAATCAGAAAAAAATTTCTTTAAAACAGCTTATCTAAATTTATATACTAGTATCATTTCTAAAACCTTTTACAGAGGATTTCTATGAGAGTGTAAATGTTATAAATTTGAGACACAGATCTTATTTCCTTCTTATTCCTTTCACACTTAGCTCAAAGTCCATATATTGTGGTTCCCCAATTAACATTCGTTGAATAAATGCATGACAGGATAAATGAATGAATGGCAGATATTGTCCTAGTGATGACTATCTCCTTATCAAACACCTAATTACAATTAGTATTTGAAGTTGATTACGTTGTAAAAATAACCACACAGTGCTAATCTGAATCTTTCACAGAGACCAGCCTACTGGAGATTATAGAATCTGGTTTCTAGAAAAATAAATTTGGGGTTATTAGAAAATAGTCTCAAATAAATTATAAGGTGACATTTTATTACGTAGTCTGTATCCATCTCAGATGGGTATTTTGCTTGTCAGTTTGTTTTTCATCCAAGAGGGTTATGTGACTAAGAATTGGCTTCTAGAACTTTCAAACATTTTGTTAGAAGGTGATCTTAAATTTGGTTTTACATGTAGATTATCTGAAGATACAGTAAAAAATGTCAACCGCTGCACCCCTTCCTCTCACAAGTCTAACTTTAGCACACTTTTTTTTAAAAGTGATTGTTACTTGTTTAGACACATTACCTTGACACAAACATTACCTTGAATAAGCAAGTTTGTTTTTGTTTTTTGTTTTTTTGTTTTTTTTTTATTTATTTTTGGGACAGAGAGAGACAGAGCATGAACGGGGGAGGGGCAGAGAGAGAGGGAGACACAGAATCGGAAACAGGCTCCAGGCTCCGAGCCATCAGCCCAGAGCCTGACGCGGGGCTCGAACTCACGGACCGCGAGATCGTGACCTGGCTGAAGTCGGCCGCTTAACCGACTGCGCCACCCAGGCGCCCCATTGAATAAGCAAGTTTGGATGGAGGACCCAGGACAGTGGAGTGGACCAGAACTTTTTTCTATAGTTACGCAGGTTCATCACTGCAAATAGGCACATGGACTAGGGTAAAAATGGGAGTGAAACACTGCCCACATTCTTATCACATAGGCAAAGGTGTGTCCTAGTGTGGAGTTTAATCCACCCAGAAGAGAGGTATCTTTCTTCATTTGAGCAAAGACATCTATTGCCCTAGAGCAGCTCTGAGTTGGGGAATGCCTTAGAGGAAGAACCACCTTAAAAAGGAGTGTGTGTGTAACAACAATACCGTGTTTCACCCTTGCTATTTCTCAGTTTTGCCAACTGCTTATATAGTTTGATTGAAAATCTTTAGAAAGCACTTATATCCATGTTATCAGCCAAGTAAACATTTGCCAGTGGAGAGAATGGAAACAAAGTTTCACTCTGCAACCAATGCAATACAAAGGCCATAGGGTATTTCTTAATGTACATCTTTATTAATGTTTAAGAAACCAGACTTAATATGTGAGCATAGCTTCACAGTAGGAACAACTAGTCTAATTCCTTCTTTTAAATAGTTCTAATAGGAAAAAATCCGACAAACTCCACTTTAATTACAATGAATGGCAAAGGTCTCATAGTGATAAGGCATCACAAACAGGCTGGTTTTTATTACACACAAGGGGATGGTCGTAGGCATGATAATCTAGGGAAGAAAGATGGTTGCTAATGTTTACATACTTAGCTCCCACTGGCATTTCACCAGCTTGGAGGTTTGCACTGTCCCTCTTAATCTGAGAGAGTGCATCCAGATTCACAGCAAGACCTCAAGGAGAGCCAGATGATGGGGCAGATGGCAGATGACTAATTTGGCAAGCCTTGATGAGTGGAAATTGTTTGCTTTAATTGCTTGTCAAGTCCAGTATGTACATTAAAGTTAAGGACCTAGCCCTTTCACAGAAAATGAAATACTACAAAGTAAATAAGAAGGACTATGTGTAGAGGAGTGGTAAGGGATGGGAAGAATGATTAGAAAAAAAAAAGGCTGGAGAGATTTGTGGCAAAACAGTGGTAGGGGGAATATTATTTTATCCAAGAATAGATGACATAAATGCAATTTCTAACTCTGTAAAGTCTTTCTATAATGTTTTTTTTTTCACTTTGAACATGGGAATTTTATGAAATGTAATTTAAGAAAAAAATACAATGAAATATTTAAAGACAGGAAACAATCAAGAACAGGAACTAAGAATTATATACAAGCAGTTACAAGTCAGATTTTGATGATATATATAATGCATTTAAATTCATTTGTAATGTTTTAAATTTACTAGGCTAATTTTTGAAATATAAAATGGAAAAAAAGAATTAGACCCATAAAAGAATAACCTATTGAGAAGACTGAATTCGAGTAGACAACTTACAAAACATATCATTCATAAACAGGAGACAATCATGTATAATTTTATATCTATCATTTTTTGGTCATTGCCAATGAGATTATTTCTCTTTGCAACATAATTTAGCAGTTTAAACATCTCTGAGGACATTTAGAGACTATTGTGGGTAAACAAAAGTGGGAAAATACAGATCAATTACATTTTAGATGGACCAACATGTAACAGTATACATAGTTTATGGACTTGCCTTTCATCAGTCTGTGCTATAGAATGCCTGTCTTTCCTAGCTACAGCTCTATTAGTGAAGGTCTACAATGCCAAGTGCCCTTTTAATTTGGCTCAAACATCATTTAGAAAATGTTTTGTTAATTTCAGCGGATCCCGTGCTTGTTATTTTGGGAGTCAATAAAATAGTGATAGAAAATGGATTCAGAGAATACACTAGAAGGTCACTTACTTTTTTAAAAGGATACCAATTTCTACATCAAAAAATATTTTATTTACAGTGTGTGTAATGTAAATTACAAATCAGAACTATAAACCTATTTTCTTTATTTATCATTTTGGGCATAATTATTCATAAAAGGACCAAAGAAAGCATAAAATACCTGGAAAACAATATAATAAAAATGTTTCATTAATTTCATACAGGAGCATATTTAACTCCATTAGATATACAAGCCAACTTGTGTGTTTTGATTTCCACACAGTAAAATTTAGTAATTTTTTGTTATATAGTTCTCTGAGTTTTAACTGTAGAGATCTATGTAATCACTACCATGGTCAGTATGCAGAATTGTTCTGCTATCTCTCGAAGTTCCCTGGTGATCCTTTTGTCAAACCCTCACTATCCCTCCTCTCCATCCCCTAGCAACCACTGGTTGGTCCTCCATCCTAGTAGTTTTGTTGTTTTACAAAATGGTGTATCCATAGAATCATATGTAGCCTTTTGAGCCTGGTTTCTTTCAGTCAGATAATGCCTTTGAGAAGTTTCCATGTTGATACATCAATCATCTGTTCGTTTTTATAGCTGAATAGATAGATATTAATGGAATATATATACCATAGTTTATCATTTTGCCCATCAAAACACATTTGAGTTGTTTCCAATTTTTTTTGTGAATTTGAGTAGAGCTCCTATAAACATTCCTATACACATTTTTATGTGAACATAATTATTTATCTAGGGACCTACAAATGGGATTGCTGGGTCATTTGATAAGTGTATGCTTAATTTAATTTTTTTTAAATATTTATTTTTTATAGAGACAGAACACAAGAGGGGTAGGTGCAGAGAGAGAAGGAGACACATAATCCGAAGCAGGCTCCAGGCTCCGAGCTGTCAGCACAGAGCCCGACACAGGGCTCCAACTCACAAATTGCGAGGTCATGACCTGAGCCGAAGTCAGACACTCAACCAACTGAGCCAGTGTAGAGTCGGTTTTAAGTAAATACTTTAGAAATAAATTAAATCACAGAATTTCTTAGCTGAGGGGAAACATAAAGATATCCTATTTGAGAAAAGAGAAAGTTGGAACAAATGAGAACAGAATAATTGTTCAAATTTATGTGGCTAGAAAGTGTTGGAGTGATGGAGTCCCAACCCCTACTTTCTTTGCCCAGTATTCATTCCTTTAGATCAGATTTATTGAGTACATCACCTATGCAAGTCTTATATTTTAATTGGATTTAATATATTGAATAATGTGCACATGCTATATACTACATATTTTGATAAATGACAGTAGGTAACATTGAGCTCTGTCAATGAATCAAACATTGTGCAAAGCAAGTTACCCATTTAGACTCACCTAATCCTCACAATAGCCTATTAGATGGTAGTTGTTATTATGTCCATTTTACAGAAGAGGAAATAGAATGACAGAGTCTAAATTGCTCAAGATTACATTGTAGGCCAGTGATTGAGCTAGATTTTTGTGCTGGACATCTGGCTCTAGGCCCTGTGTTCTTAACCTCTAAACTGAGTTTATTGCTAAAAAATACTTAGCACAAAATCCTACTTTGTAGATACAGAAACAGAGACTCTAAAAATGGTGAAATTATTTACTCAAGTTCATTCAGCTTTTAAAAAATGGAAGAACCAGCATATTTGATCCTGGCTCAGTTATGGTTCTCAGTGACTCCAAAGTCCATTCATTTATTCAGTAAGTATTGACTGAGAGTCTGTGTGCCTGCTCTTTTAGGTGTTGAGCAGACTAAGCTTGCCTCCTATGGAGCTTGTACTGTAATATAGAAACATAGAGTAAATAAGTAAGCAAAATGTATAATGCAATCTCAGATAGCAGTAAAAAAATAAATAAATAAAGGAGGCAAACAAGACAGGCATGAAGTCTGTGAACCAGCTATTTATTTTAGAGAAGGTGGTCAAAGAAGTCTATTCTGAAGGAGTGATGTTCGAGCAAAGACCTGAATACATTTCTTATTAAATACAGTTTCTTACATGCCATGTTGAAATGCTTGGATTTTATAAGTGTGATTAGAAGCCAATGAGAGTTTTAGGGGCACCTGGGTGGTTCAGTCAGTTAAGCATCTGACTTTGGCTCAGGTCATGATCTTGCTGTTCACAAGTTTGAGCCCTGCATCCGATTCTGTGCTGACAGTTCAGAGCCTGGAACATGCTTTGGATTTTGTGTCTTCCTCTCTCTCTGCACCTCCCCTGCTTGCTCTCTCTCTCTCTCTCTCTCCCTCAAAAATAAGTAAACACTACAGGCAACTGGGTGGCTCAGTCAGTTAAGCATCCAACTTTGGCTCAAGTCATGATATCATGGTTTATGGGGTTCGAGCCCCATATGGGGCTCTGTGCTGACAGCTCAGACATTTTCAGATTCTGTGTCTCCCTTCCTCTCTGCCCCTCCCTGGCTCTTGGTCTGTCTCTCTCTCTCTCAAGAATAAAATAAACATGTAAAATAAATAAACAAACTAACATTAAAAACAAAAAGAAAACTCCAAGAAGAGTTTTCATGAGGGGAGTGGTGTGAACAATTTATGTTTTTTACAAAGATCATTCTGGACCCTGTGTGGAGAATGAATTAATCAGGACACATAAGGAATCCAGGAAATCAGACAGGAGCCTACTGTCAAGTCAAGGGGAAAGATTGCAATAATTTGTTTTAAATGACGATAGTAGGAGAAGTGGCAATTTTGGCCTCATTTGGGGATATATTTTGAACATAGGGCTGCAGTCTCTGTGTGACTGTAATAGCATTCAGTAATAGTCACTGAAAATGTTTGCTACTCTTTTGTGCCTTTTTAAAATTAATTTATTTTTTCCTCTCTCCTGTTTATTTATTATTATTTTTTTAATTAAATTCAAGTTAGTTGTTATATACCATTATATACGGTTAGTAATATACCGTGTATTCTTGGTTTCGGGAGTAGAACCCAGTGATTGATCTTTTACATATGGCACCTAGTGCTCATCCCAACAAGTGCCCACCTTAATGCCTATCACCCATTTAGCCCTTCCCCCCTCTACCTCCCCTCTAGCAACCCTTGGTTTGTTCTCTGTATTTAAGAGTGTCTTATGGTTTGCCTCCCTCTGTGTTTTTATCTTATTTTACCTTCCCTTTCCCTATGTTCACCTGTTGTGTTCCTCAAACACACGAGTTTGACATATGAGTGAAATCATATGATATCTTTCTCTGGACGACTAATTTTGCTTAGCATAATAAACTCTAGTTCCATCTGTGTTGTTGCAAATGGCAAGATTTCATTCTTTTTCATTGCTTGTGTGTGTGTATATATATATATATATATATATATATATATATATATATATACCTCATCTTCTTTATCTATTCATCAGGTCAGTGGACATTTGGGCTGTTTCCATGGTTTGGCTATTGTTGATAGCCCTGCTATAAACATTGGGGTGCTTGTGCCCTTTGGAATAAGCATTTTTGGATCCTTTGGATAAATAGCTGTAGTACAATTCCTGGGTTGTAGGGGAGTTCTATTTTTATTTTTTTGTGGAACCTCTATACTGTTTTCCAGAGTGACTGCACTTGTTTGCATTCCCACCAGCAGTGCAAAGGGTTCCTCCTCTTTCTCTGTATCCTCACCAATATATGTTATTTCCTGAGTTGTTAATTTTAGCCATTCTGACCCATGTACGATGGTATCTCATTGTGGTTTTGATTTGTATTTCCCTGATGATATGTGCTTAAGTATTTTATTTTTGGAGATTTACTATAGCTCCAGATTTTTAAATGCCCAATAATGTGCATTCAACTAAAGCATATTTGTTATGTTCATATTTCTGAGTACTTATTATTAAATCAGATAGAAAAAATTAGAGAATTTATTGGGTTACCAAGTATATATATTTTTTTATGCAGATTGTCTCTGAATTATGCACACAATATATGCATGGTTTATGTGTATCACTCAATTGCTTCTTTACAATGTACCTTGTACAAACACATTTAATATATATATTTTTTTCCATGATATTGGGTCAACAGTAAGATGCTAAATAAATAATTATTCATTTCTTAATTCATATCTCATATAGGCATTTGATATGAAAGTAAGGGAAAAATTTGATTTTTTTAAGCCCTCTTGTTATCTTTGTTATGTAAACAAATGGAGGGCTGGTTTCCACAGTTATAACATGCCTGGAGGCAGTAATTGATTTTTGGTATTCAAATGGATAATGTTAATGTTTCTTCATTCCACTTCAAATAAATTTTCCCCATGAATCAAACAGATAATTTTGTTAACCTGCCTTTGCGTATTGTTACAAACTCCTAATTATATTCCTATTTTTTTACTGAAGGAGGATTATGTAGTTCACTCACTGTTGGAAAATAAATCTTGTCAAGAAGAATAAAAAGCCCATGTTTGCAACTATAGCTACATTTGTAACAGAATCAATACCAAATAGAAAAATTGGTGATTTTATTAAGGCCTCACATACAACTTTACTGCTGGAGTTACAATTGGAATGAAAACTGTAGGAAGCACAGGCAAATTCAGGATTTTTGAAGCTTGAAGAATTATAAGCTTATAGTTTAAGGACTTCATAATAGTGTTGGCAAAGGGGACTGAATTTTGTTAAACTTGTTTTGGCTGGTAAGGAAAATTTTTCAATTCTGTTTGATAAACAACTTTGTGAAATCAATGAAACTTGATGGTTTAAACATTGTCTTGTATACATTGCCTGATGGTAAAATCAATTGACAAATGGAAGTTGTGAGGCATTCAGTGAAGGCTTCATGAAGAGAAATACAAATGATTTTAATGCATTTATCCAAACTAGTTCTTTTCAGATCAAGTCTGTCTTTCAAGATAAAAGTTAAGAAGAGTATAATAGTCATTATAGACAGCAGTTTGGATCAAAAATAAATATATAGGAAAGCCTCACTGAAACAAAAATATTTCCTAAATTGAACTGTGTGTAGTAAAACCTCCAAAGACCAGAATGTTTGGACAATATTCTAATTAATCAGATTTCCTGTTTATTGGAGGAGTTTGTTGTTGTTGTTGAAAAATATTTCTAAGCATACTCATTCCAATTTTGTTTTCATATGGTATATACAAAACACAGCTGATCATTTATTAAACAATGGAAAATTTTCTGAATTGAGGGTTATTTTATGAATCCCAGTTATAATTGTTTTTATAGAGAGTAAATGAATATTATTAAATGATAATTTCTTGCAAAGCACTATGCTATATAGTTCAGCCAATACAAAAGAAAAAAAAAAAAAGAAAAGAAAAAGGGGCACCTGGGTGGCTAAGTGGGTTGAGCATTCTTCTTTTGATCTCAACTCAGTTCTTTTTTTTTTTTTTTTTTTTTTTTTTTTACTTTATTTTTATTTGAGAGAGAGGTAGAGAACAAACAGGTAAGGGACAGAGAGAGAGGGAGACAGAATCCCAAGCAGGCTCCCCACTGCCAGCACAGATCCTGATATGGGGCTTAAACTCATGAACTGTAAGATCATAACCTGAGCTGAAATCAAGAGATGGATGCTGAACCGACCAAGCCACCCAGGTGCCGTAATCTCAGCTCACTTCTTGGTCTCAGCGTTGTGAGTTCAAGCCCCAGGTTGGGCTCCATATTGGGCATGGAGCCTACTTTAAAAAAAAAAAAAAAAATTGTACTGTTTTCAAAGAGTTTACAGCCTTTGTGGCTTTCTTATATAAAGAGATGATTATAATAGTTAATAACCATAGTAATTTATAGTATATACTTTTTTCATATATTCAGGATGAGAAATATGGAAAAATGCTTAGTGATTACAATTCTATGAATAAATGTTTCTCCCCAAATTCATTCAGGTTTCTATCCAAAAGGTCAGAGTGCAGTCAATATTTTAGAAAACTTTTCATTTAGATGTTTACATATTGACTTTTATATAGTGATATTAAAGTACAGGTTTTATTTCCAATTGAAATAAACTTGTGCAACATAAGTTGTATATAAATTTCAGTGTGGCATTGCATATATTTTAGAAATAGTGCAGCAAGTTTATTAATCGATGTATAATTTCCCCATCAGTAGTTGTATTAAAATATAAGCTTGTTCTCATTGGAATGTAAAATAATGGAAATCTATATTTCATAAACCCATATCATAGTACCTTTCTCAACAGACATTTTACAAGTTTATAAAGATTTTGGTATAAATTTTCTAGGAGCAATAAAAATAAGTATTGTGGATTAAAGGTGTTTCTTAGTCTCTAGAGTATATTGGCAAAAAATTAAAAAAATAGACTTTGATATTGGCTGTTAAGGATCATGTACATGAATCAATCACTTGTGTTCACCTGCTGTGTTGAAATTATTGTACTTATCAACAGAAATTAATTTTTCTTAATGTCTGTTACTTTTAATAAGTAAACCTTCCACAGAACCCGTAAAAATGCTCAAATGGTCAAGAATAACTTTGTTTTTTCTTCAGAAACAGACTCTTAACTACAGAGAACAAACTGAGGGTTACCAGAGGAGAGGTGGGCAGGGGATGGGTTATATAGGTGATAGGGATTAAGAAGGGCACTTGTCGTGATGAGCACCAGGTGTTGTATGTAAATATCGAATCACTAAATTCCACAGGTGAAACTAATATTATACTATATTAACTAACTGGAATTTACATAAAAATTTAAAAAAATAATGGTTTTGTAATTTCATTCTGAATTGAATTTTATTTAGTCAAACAATGTAATGGAATAGTAAAAATTACTTAAGGTCAAAAGCGTATAACTTAACTAGAATTTAGAACTTGCTATGTATAATATTTTAGCAGTCATTAACAAAATTCACCATTATCTTTATGTTAATGATAATAAAACAATGTAAAATCTTAATTGTTTGAAAACCATGCTTACTTTTAGCTTATTTCTCAACAAATATCTAGGATGTGTCCCTAGGTCTTATGGTCCAAGATGGTGGATCAAGGTTTAGCCATCCCATTCCCATTCCAGACAGCATAAGGAAGGTGTGAAGAAGAAAAGAGACAATGTTGACTCCAATCATGTTTTAAATGAAATTCTGGCAAGATAGCATACAACGTTACCTCCAAGAGCAGCAATGAGAAATGTAATCTTTTATTGGGGTGGCCATATGCCCAGGTAAAGTTGTGTAGTTATTTACTATGAACGAAGAAGAGAATGGGTATTGAAGATTCAAGAAGTCTTTGCCTCCATCCCTAGCATTCTACAAAAGCTGCATTCTCAAAGGTAACAAATGAATTCCAGCATGGCATGTGAGAGACTCAGCAAGGGAGAACGCAGGGGAGTAGCTTGGAGGTGATAGGGTGACAGGACCCTGGAGAGAGGAAATGAAATTTAACAGTTCTTTAGATGTTAGATTTCAGAAACAGTCTAAATATTATGTATTGGTTTTCTAGACCTGCTCTAACAAAGTACCACAAACCATAGAACAATAGCAGTTTATTCCTTCACAGTTCTGGAGGCTAAAAGTCTAATACCAAGGTGTCGGCAGGGTCTCTGAGACTGGGTAGAATCTTCCCTTGGCTCTTCCTAGCTTCTGGTAGTGGCCATCAATTATTGACATTCCTTGGCATACAGCTGCATCTCACTCACATCTTTGAGAGTTAAAGATGTTACATTTTTTTTTGCCCTCCCCGCCCACCATCTATCTTTGTAGTCACATGATGTTTTCCTATCCTAGAAGACCTTTATCATGTTGGGTTTAGGGCCTACCTAATGTCTTCATCTTAACTTGATTACATCTACAAAGACCCTGTTTCCGAACAAGGTGATAGTCACAGATACCAGGGTCTTAGCCTTCAACATATCTTTTAGAGGGACATAATTTCACTTATAAAATAATATTTCTATAAAATATACTGTTTGATAAACTTTAGACATCCAGATGAGGAAAGTTTGTGTCTTGTTTTTATTTTAGCAGTGAACTTCCACTATGGTTAAAGGTCTACATTATCATTCAATACTTTTAAATTTAGATTTTTGTCATTTTTGATATGTCACTAGGCAACAATAGTTGTTAAGGTGGTCTTAATTATTGGAATGTATCCATCTGGATTTTTTTTCCTTTGTGTACAGAAACCCATTCCCTTGAATACCACTAAAGCATTATGACTTGTCATTTCTGTGTGCATAACATACAGCTGTTTATGTGACTTTATTACGCAGCTCTGTTTCCAGTGTCTTCAAAGTTTACACTTTATATCTTGCCTTAAGTTGCTGTATATTATGTAACTTACTCAAAGAAGATAAGTTCATATCCTTTTTTTAGACTTTCCATACTATTATTACAAGATTCATAATACAGTTTTTTTCAGGCAATTGAAGATTTGAATTGGTACATTAAATGATAAAGATCTTGTACAGGCAGGTGTACAAACCATGAGAAGTAATAACTAAAACTCTGACTTCTGGAAGATAGGGAAAATATCAACACAGAAAACAAAACAAAACAAAACAAAAACATGTATGTACCCTCAGTGCTCATCTATGAACAGACTCATGATCCATGCCCTCAAAGAAGGCATATGAGATCCTTTACTGTCAGTCTGTTATACCTTAGAATACTCATGAATATGCTAATGAATATACCTTAGAATACTAATGAATGACCCAGTTGATATCAATAAAAACTCATATTTTACAACATATTCTATTTCTAGTATATGTTTACGAATATATCAATCTAAATTGCTTAACATTTGTATTTTATTTTTTTTAATTTTTTTAATGTGAAATTTATTGTCAAATTGGTTTCCATACAACAGCCAGTGCTCATCCCAACAGGTGCCCTCCTCAATGCCCATCACCCACCCTCCCCTCCCTCCCACCCCCCCATCAACCCTCAGTTCTCAGTTTTTAAGAGTCTCTTATGTTTTGGCTCCCTCCCTCTCTAACCTTTTTTTTTCCTTCCCCTCCCCCATGGTCTTCTGTTAAGTTTCTCAGGATCCACATAAGAGTGAACACATATGGTATCTGTCTTTCTCTGTATGACTTATTTCACTTAGCATAACACTCTCCAGTTCCATCCACGTTGTAACAAAAGGCCATATTTCATTCTTTCTCATTGCCAAGTAGTATTCCATTGTATATATAAACCACAATTTCTTTGTCCATTCATCAGTTGATGGACATTTAAGCTCCTTCCATAATTTGGCTATCGTTGAAAGTGTTGCTATAAACATTGGGGTACAAGTGCCCCTATGCATCAGCACTCCTGTATCCCTTGCGTCAATTCCTAGCAGTACTACTGCTGGGTCATAGGGTAGATCTATTTTTAATTTTTTGAGGAACATCAACACTATTTTCCAGAACCAGTTTGCATTCCTACCAACAGTGCAAGAGGGTTCCCGTTTCTCCATAAATTCTCAAGCATCTATAGTCTGATTTATTCATTTTAGCCACTCTGACTGGTGTGAGGTGGTATCTGAGTGTGGTTTTGATTTGTATTTCCCTGATGAGGAGCGACATTGAGCATCTTTTCATGTGCCTGTTGGCCGTCTGGATGTTTTCTTTAGAGAAGTGTCTATTCATGTTTTATGCCCATTTCTTCACTGGATTATTTGTTTATTGGGTGTGGAGTTTGGTGAGCCCTTTATAGATTTTGGATACTAGCCCTTTGTCTGATATGTCATTTGCAAATATCTTTTCCCATTCCATCGGTTGCCTTTTAGTTTTGTTGATTGTTTCCTTTGCTGTGCAGAAGCTTTTTATCTTCATGAGATCCCAATAGTTCATTTTTGGTTTTAATTTCCTTGCCTTTGGGGATGTGTCAAGTAAGAAATTGCTGTGGCTGAGGTCAGAGAAGTTTTTTCCTGCTTTCTCCTCTAGGGTTTTGATGGTTTCCTTTCTCACATTCAGGTTCTTTATCCATTTTGAGTTTATTTTTGTGAATGGTGTGAGAAAGTGGTCTAGTTTCATCCTTCTGCATGTTGCTGTCCAGTTCTCCCAGCACCATTTGTTAAAGAGACTGTCTTTTTTCCATTGGATGTTCTTTCCTGCTTTGTCAAAGATGAGTTGGCCATACTTTCGTGGGTCTAGTTCTGGGGTTTCTATTCTACTCCATTGGTCTGTGTGTCTGTTTTTGTGCCCATACCATGCTGTCTTGATGATTACAGCTTTGTAGTAGAGGCTAAAGTCTGGGATTGTGATGCCTCCTGTTTTGGTCTTCTTCTTCAATATTACTTTGGCTATTCAGGGTCTTTTGGGGTTCCATACAAATTTTAGGATTGCTTGTTCTAGCTTTGAGAAGAATGCTGGTGCAATTTTGATTGGGATTGAATTGAATGTGTAGATAGCTTTGGGGAGTATTGACATTTTAACAATATTTATTCTTCCAATCCATGAGGACGGAATGTTTTTCCATTTCTTTGTATCTTCTTCAATTTCCTTCATAAGCTTTCTATAGTTTTCAGCATACAGGTCTTTTACAAATCTTTGGTTAGGTTTATTCCTAGGTATTTTATGCGTCTTGGTACAATTGTGAATGGGATCAGTTTCTTTATTTGTCTTTCTGTTGCTTCATTATTAGTGTATAAGAATGCAACTGATTTCTGTACATTGATTTTTTATCCTGTGACTTTGCTGAATTCATGTATCAGTTCTAGCAGACTTTTGGTGGAGCCTGTCGGGTTTTCCATGTATAATATCACGTCATCTGCAAAAAGTGAGAGCTTGACTTCATCTTTGCCAGTTTTGATGCCTTTTATTTCCTTTTGTTGTCTGATTGCTGATGCTAGAACATTTGTATTTTTAAGTGTAGTATTTGAGGGCTTAGAGGCACAAATTTAAATTATGTAAAATTTTACTTAAGAGTGGCTTATTTAGCAATAGAAAAATATTATTTTTAAGAATAAAATTGTTAGCATTTATATTTTGATTTTTTACTTACGTAGGTTTATTCTTTTAGGAAATATAGTAAATTATAAGTTCTAAAGAAAATCTTGTTTAAATGAAATTAATGTATTTACATGCTTTATGTGTCACTACAAATGTGATTGTTTTAATTTCCCTCTTTGCTCTGTTTCTTTGGGACGCATGCCTTCTTATCCTCTGTCCTTAGAACATGCAGTTTAGTAATAGAAAACCATAATATCACTTATATATCTTATCTAAAAAAGCTGAATGCATAAAACAGAGAGTAGAGTGTTAGCTACCTGGGGCTTCGGGGGAGATTACCAATCAAAGGGTACAGACTTCCAGTTATAAGATGAGCAAATTCTGAGGCTCTAACATACAGCATGGTGACTATAATTAACAATACTATATTATATACTTGAAAGTTGCTTACAGAATAGATCTTAAATGTCACTGTAAAAAAGAAATGGCGATTATGGGGTTCCTGAGTGGCTCGGTTAAGTATCTGACTTTGGCTCAGGTCATGATCTCACAATTCGTGAGTTTGAGCCCCTCATCAGGCTCTTTGCACTTAGCACAGAGCCCGCTTCATTTCCTCTGTCTCCCTCTCTCTACCCATCCCCTTCAAAAATAAATGAGAAATTAAAAAAAAATGGTGATTATGGGACCTAAACGAGGGTGTTAGCTAATGCTATGATGGTAATCATTTTTCAACATGTAAGTGTATCAAATACATACATTGTATACCTTGTATATGTATCAATTATATCTCCTTATAGCTGGGGAAAAATAAAAGTGAGGATGTGTATCAGTGTGTGGTTTATGTGGATTAATGAGATTCAAAATAGTTTTTAGTTCAGGGAATTGGAGTAGAGCATGTGGAGTCAAGAGTTGAGGGAGACTTCTTCATTGTGCATGGCATAGAAAGGTTATATAACTTCCTGTGTATCTTCTTGTCTTGGCAGTGTGTGCAGGGACAGAGAACAAGCTGAGCTCTCTCTCTGACCTGGAGCAGCAGTATCGAGCCTTGCGCAAATACTATGAGAACTGTGAGGTGGTCATGGGCAACCTGGAGATAACCAGCATCGAGCACAACCGGGACCTCTCCTTTCTGCGGGTAAAACTCTTTCTTTCTCTTCTCTTCTCTGTGAGTGGACGGTGGTGTCGCGATGCATAAAGACAGACCATCTTGCTTCAACTTGATGGCTATGCTCTTTTGCCTGGCAGGGACCATGACCGTAGGCAGAAGACATATTGAGGCATGCCTCGTAAAAGAACAAGAGAAACAATGCTGTCATGACTGAAACCCTGAGTTTAGAGCAGTTACTGTTATTCTAAGAGAGTTGAAAGATTCTGTCAGGGTGTTGTACATGATATCTAGTAAGTCTGCCTTTTTCTGAATTGCATGCAAGAGGAAATGTGTTAGGCTGGGAACTAGAAGAGTCAAAGGACCAATCAGATAAGAATTGGTAACTTTAGTAATCTCACTTTCTGTCCCTTTTTTGTCACTTTGGAAATTTCAGGCTATTCTATTATTACCATAATAAGACTAATACTATTATCTGTAGGAGTAAAATGACGTTCATTTTTCAAACCTACAAATTAGTAAAATTAGATACAGGGAATTATAAGTACTTATATAGGTTGATATATGCATGTACATAAATGCAGGTGTGTATATAAAAAGTTACTCAGAGACAACCAGTCCTTTTACAAACTTGTTTTGGCTCTCATTTTTACATCCTTAGTCTGCTTAACAGACTATCATTGCTTAATGCCTTCAGTTTCTTATGTTTTGCTTTAACCAGAATAGATATAGGAATATCTGAACTTGAAAGAGATATTATCTTCGCACCTATGAATTTATTCTTTTTACAAGAACTAATAAGATGTATTTTAAATAACAGCATCCCTTTAATTTACTTGAGTTTTTTCAATAATATTTACACATTTCTCAGGACTACTGTCTTATGTAAATCTAGACAAAAGTGTTTCAAAAACTGATACAGTAAACTATTCAGGAGATAGTGAATTATTTAAAGAACTACGATAATTTAAATAATTCCGTACCTAAATAAGTAGTAACAAAAAGAAGCAATGATCTTTAAATACTTTGAATATTTACTTTAAATACTTTGAAAACTTGAATAAATATATCTAGAAGGGTAACAACTACAGAAAATAAACCACCTCAAAACTTAAACAGCACTATAAAGCTGACAATACATGTAAGCTTAGTAATGACCCATGAACATACCTTTATTCTCACCTATTTATTTAAAGGTAATACTATTTTTTTCTTACTAAAAGCAACATTTTGGTTATTAGTTCACTTATCTGTTGTTCCTTTGGAAAGTAACTATTTCTAATTGTGACATTTATTTATTCAGTCAACAAATAGTCTTAGCCCAAGAATATAATAGCAAGTAATCTATTGTCCTTGACTTCAACAATCTTGCAGTCTTGTAGAGGGTTACAGGCGTGTGATACATTAAGTATTGTGTATATGTGTGTGTATATGTGTATGTGTGTGTATATAATGTATACAGTATGTATATATGCATATATAAAAATTTTATAGTTGCTAAGAGAGAAATAAGATACCAAAATCTGAATGAAGGTATGGTCTTTTGTTAATAGTAGATGTGGGTGCTGGGCAAAGAAAGGAGTGGCTAATTCTGAAGGATTCAGGAAAGATCTCATCAAAGAAATGCTTAAATTGAATCATGAGAAAACGAATAGGGACTTAAAAGGTGAGTGGGTGGAAAAGAAAGGCATTCTGATGGAAGTAATGTAAGGGAAGGCTTAGAAAGAAGGCTCTAAGTCAGAGTTAATACAAGTGTACTTAATGTTTACTGCTTTAGATATTAGACATATGCATGTAAGTAAATAACACATCATTCTCACCTTCATGGAAATTGTAGTGTAGAGTGGATGAAGAGAAACTTGTCATGGAATAAAATATTAAATTGGAGAGGTAGAGAACCTTGTACCAAAGATAGGTATCCAAGGGACATCAGCATCCAAATTAACTACTTAACATTTGGGGCTTAGAAAAAATCATCAAGGCGGATTGAAAAGAATTAGACCAAAAAGTAGACCAAGGACTGAACTCTCCACATGCCCCATTCTCTGTTTTTAGGTGAGTTCAGTGTTATAAGTACTTTTTTGAATGACCCCTTAAAACAGGGACTATGAGCTGAAGTCTCCATTATGCTACTGTATTGGATGAGCCACTCTAACTGTACCTTAGAAAATCCTGAAAGTTCTCCATTTCCAGGTTTTCTCTGTTATTCAAAACTTCGCTTTATGTCACTTCACTGTTATGTAAAACCTATAATACGTGTTTTTGCTAACCAAAAGAAATCTGAAGAGGATTTTCGCTTTTACAAAATGATCATTGCTTCTTTGCTTTACACCATTTCAAAGTAGGAAGGGTTTCATAGGAACACTCTTCTTTCAGATAGCAGGGGAAAACTGTAATACAAAAATTTCTCTCTTTAGAACTACATTATGGTTCATTTGTGTTCTTTGTGGTTTCCCTCCAAAGTACCTAATTTGTCCAATATTGGCACATTACAATAAGTTCAGTGCGTGTAAAGGAAATCTCGTTATTTTACATTATGCTATCATGTTCAATAAGTTTTGAATTGTATCAGCAAGTAGTAATCTTACATTAATCTATTCTATTTATTACATAAGCTTCATATATATTTATGTAAGTGTAATTCACTGAGCAACTTCTTACACAGGTGTGCAATTTCCCCTCCTCTAAGAATGACTCAAACCTATAATGTGTTCAGAGAGACATTAATTCTGGAATTAATTTCTTTCTTTAAAACATAAGAAATTACTTTTGTTTTTAAAAGATATTCCATCTTCATTTTTCTTCTCTAAGTAGTGAGTTCATAGTATTTTGTTTTATTATTTGTTTTGTATGAAACCACTCAAATTTCTATAATTTACGAGAACAACTTAGCTCAGTATCCTGTCTACCTCTTTCACTATCTGAATAGTCAATGTCTAGGACAGTGCCTAAAATATCATGAGCTTTCATTAAGTATTTGTCTGATGGACAAATAAATGAGTACAATTTCATAAAACTTAATACTTTATAGATTCCTATTTTGTATATTATATGTTCTCTAGATGAATATGTTCATCTTACCCTTATGTTATTTCTTCATGACACCACCAAAGGTCAGGTGTGTGGGCATAGACACAGACTAGGTCAATCAGAATCTCTTCCCATGAGTTTCTATACTAGTTTCTTGATTGATATGGGTACATAGTTTCTTGACTATTTGCATACCAGAATACAGTCATCTTTTTTCTTGTGGTTGGAATGTCAGAGAAGGCTGTGCAGACAGCAGAATGGAGCCAACACCCTGAAACAGAGAGCAGAGAGGATGACCATTCACCCCAGATTACTGGTGAGGGAATCATTCATTTCCACATTCCAGTCTGCTTCTCATGACTGGTTGCATTACAGCCAGTGAGTCCAAAAGATACCCCTGGAACTTGAGAGTAACTTTGAAGTGATTTTCCTTTTTATTTTTTTTTCCCTTAAACTAGATGGGTTTTCTATCACTATAACTAAAATATCCCATCTACTCCTATCTCTCAAGATATTAAGAACACAGAAAAAGTAGGCTTTTGAAATGGAATATGTGCTTATATATTATAAATCTAAACAAAAAAAATCAGAAAAAAGATAAAAACACCCTAAAATGTTTTGGAGTTACTTCCTTAATCTCTGTTAGATGTATTTTATTGAAATACTTTGAAATGCATTACTTTCACGATGCTTTTATTACATCAACCTTAGAGTTTATCGCTGTAAGCACCTTTTCACCCAGCTGTGTTGTAACCTCCAAGTTTTTGCATTTCTCTTACGGGGAAAAAAAAATTTAGTTGACAATAGTTAGCATTAGACCCCCGAGACACCACATAGTTGGCTAGAAAAAGGCCCTAAAACTTATTTACTATGTACTTTATCACCATCACAAGGTTAAGACATAATAGAAAACAGCGAGGCATAAAAATCATAGATTTTGTGTTATTGTCTTACACTTTGTGAACTCTCTCAAACGAGGTGAAATATAGCGAATGATGGGAATGAACTTTTAGACCTTTTACCATCATTAGAATTCTCAAGAGTTTTTTCTCTTTTGTCATTCCATTGGACCTCTTTGCTATTGCTGGTATTCAGTAACTCAGCTTTTATAATTTACATTTATTTTCTTTATTTGATATATTCATTTTAAGCAAATAAGTATTATGTGTCAACTAAGTGTAAGACAGTGTGGTATATAAAGTGGAGTATATATGAGGAGTATTAATGACTATTCTTAACAGGCATAGTTATATCAGGTATAATATAATAGGCATATAATTTTTATATAACAGGTAACAATTTTTAATTTTGACTTGTATTTAGTTGAGTGAAACTTGTTTTGGACATAGTTATTTTTAGGATTATGAAGAGCTAAATTTATTTTAGTGGTTGATCCATTGACCTGAGATATTAAAAACATTAGTAATTCATTGAACCTGTCTACACGGTAGTGTAGGAGCCTTAAATCTTGATTATAGATGTCTTTATTACTGAAAGTGAATAAAAATAAATTAATATCTTATATTAATAAATAGCAACATTAATATTTTGTTATTGATAGCAAAAGGCACTGTGTTTGAAAAAGTCAGAAAGTATAGTTTTATAAAGCAAAAATACTTTAAACATATCTTCTCTCAGATGATGAATAACACATGTTGTTATGGGAAAGTAAATTTTATGAGAAAACATTTTTTTTGAAAAAATAGCTGTTTTTTTTTTTGTATTCTTGGCACAAAGCTATAGGGAATTTTTTGTATATATAAGAAATAATGCCATCTAAAACTTTATTTTTAAAAATAAAACTCCAATATATTTCTTGATAGAAACCATATAGTTCATTTTTCTTTACCATAGAAAATATTTTATTTTTAATTTCAGATATTATCTTTGTCTTTTAGTTAATAATTAACATCTTATAATGCCATGGAACTATCATCCTTCTTTATTAGGATATATATGGGATTTTTATGTTTGAGGTTGTTGCTTTTCAACCAGTCTCCATCAGACATGAAATTTGTGTTGCTTTTCCAGTGCTAGTAATGGACCTATATTATTTCATTTTATACTCACACATTGTTCCTTTTCTGAGTAAGGACACATATTTGTAGGAAGGCAGATGAAGCTGTAACTCAGAGACTGCAAGATGCTGTCTGGCTTGCTCCCTGGAACTTAAGACCTTGGCTTCATTAGCATGTTTCTGTTACAATGTAATCAGGGATGCTGCCTGGCAGTAATGAGTTCCAAGTTGTAACAAGTAACTCTGCTTTCACCTATTCCTTAGCTGTTTTCAGTAACTAGTCCAGCTTAATATAAAATTCTGAAATATTTGCTTTTCAACCTACTTCTAGCTTCAGGGTCTACCTTATTGTCCTCTGGCAATTCAAAGCAGATGACCAGAATTAAATCCAACAATATAGGGAGTGGTTTTTATATTTACATTTCTTTCCTATATCTTTCTTCCCCATTTAACTCTATCTATGCCTGGGTAAAGCTGTCTTCTGCATAGCATGATTTATCAAAATGCTATGTGGAATAATTCATATTAAAAAAAATAGGTAATTTAGGGACACCTGGGGGGCTCAGTCAGATGAGTGTCCCACACTTGATTTCAGCTCAGGTCATGATCCCAGGGTCGTGGGATTGAGCCCCATGTTGGGTGCCATGCTGAGTGTGGAGCTTGCTTAAGATATTTTCTCTCTCTCTCTCTCTCTCTCTCTCTCTCTCTCTCTCTCTCGATGTCTCTCCACCCCCCACCCCCCCATCCCTTCCTCTGCTGGAGCTCTCTCACTCTAAAAATGAATTAAGTGATAGATAAATAAATAAATAAATAAATAGGTATATGAAGTACTTTATTCCTTTGGGTTAGAAAATAATTTACTGAATAGTTTGTTTAAATAATGGTGACCATTGCCTCTGTCTGGTTTTAGCTTATTAAATACTGGATAGAACAACTTGTGTGAGAGAGATTGTGTTGAAAAGATTGATTAGAATCAGGATGTGAAAACTAGTCATATTTTAGAATCATAAAAGAAATTGAAGAGCAAAATACCATTTAGATGAAACATCTATGACATAATAAGGTAGATCCATATGTATATTTTCACATTTGCCTGAAAGATGACATAAATGCACTATTTTCTAATACAGCACATTTATTTCAGCTGTGCACAGAATTTGATTGGACTGCATAGTAAGGGAGAACGAGCCTCAATTTAAGTTTCCCTGAATAACTTTGTAGCATAAATAAGCCATATATTTATTTGTAGGGTGCCTAGGAGGCTCAGTTGGTTAAATGTGCAACTTTGGCTTAGGTACTTATCTCATTGTGTGAGTTCAAGCCGCACATAGGGCTCTAAGCTGTCAGCGCAGAGCCTGCTTTGGATCCTGTCTCCCTCTGTCTCTGACCCTCCCCGGTTTGCATTCTTCCTCTTTCTCTTAAAAACAGACATTAAAAGATAAATAAATAAATAAATAAATAAATAAATAAATAAATAAATAAATAAATAAAAGTGGTATATTAGTAACTCTATCAAATAGTAGATAAATAAATAGGATTCCTATGTCAAGGGTTGATTTTCTTTGTTTACTCACTGAGCATAGAAGTTTAAGTTTTTCTTCCACGCCACTAACTGGAATAGGTAGCAAGAAAGGACCATGAAATTCAATATCTAAAATACTTAGAATGAATCATCATTAGGTTAAAAAAAACTGCACCTTTAAGCAAGCAGTAGACTAAGGGTATTTCAACTTTTTACTTAATTTTATCTTTCTGTCTGAATTCCATGTAAACTACATATGTGCTGTATTTAGATGATGAAAACTTAGCTGATTGAGATGGGGAATAGCAAAAAGGAAGTAGACTAATATTTAAACGTGTCTGTTGGGCCAAAACAGATATTCTGGGTTAAATGGAATTTTCAAAGCTATGATAGTTTCTGAAAGCTGTTTCTAAGACTGTTAAATATAATACATATGCAATTTTGTATGTATGTATTTACAGCTGGCTTTTAAATTGAAATTTGATTTTGTACTAAGTCTAATCATAGAAGTTGTATTGCATTTTAAAAAGCTATGCAATTTGCACTTGGCCTAGGGAAAAAACAAAATTTCCTCAAAGGTTAAATACCGTTTAATCTGAAAATATACATGACTCAAAATCCTGATGCTCTTCAGCAATCTTACATGATAAATGATGAAAATGTCTATATTTTTGCTTAGGCAGTGATATAAGCATATTTTTCAAACTTTCTTCTTAATCCTTTAAATCAAATACTAAATAAAAAAGATTGACACTCTTCTCTACATGTTAAAAACAAAAAAAAAAATTAGTAGTGCCTAGAAAAAGATATACATTTAGTAGAAAATAAACATTTGAAGGAGTATTGGAAAGAAGGATAGTAATAAAAATAGATCAGTATAATTTATAATTCTATTATATATGTATAACAAATATAATTTAGTGACTAGTGACTATATATATTATGTGATATATAATATATTATATGTATATAATATATATATTTAACCATTTTCTATGACTGAGTCAAATTACTGTGAAATATTAAACCTATATGTTTCTAAGAGACTATTACTAAAAACTGCTTAGAATAAGTTTTTAAGTCCCTAAATTGTAATGCATTTTCTAGAAAAAAAATGCCCTTGTTGCAAATATACTTAAAAATGTATTTATTAGGATGCTGAGCAGATGCAAAGCATTCCTTTATATCTCTGGGGGCTGTACTATTTAAATTTGGCTTAAATGGTGAGTATAATGAGTTTACAGGCTTATCTTAACCTTAATTAGAGAAATATGCAAGTAACAAACCCATTTCACTCTATGATTCGCAGATACTCTTTTCCCAGGGGAATTGAGTATATACAGGTTATTTATTTACCTCTTTTATTTGTAAGTAGCAAAGATCTTGGCTTGAAGAGAGAACAAATGATATTTATGTGAGTTTTTAAGACTAACTTGAAGCATTTTGACAATGGGCTGCCTTTTAATTCTAAAATCCAAATAGTAGAATATAACCAAATAAAACCTTTAAAAATTTTACAACTGTGTGTATTTTCATTAGCTTTATTTTTCTCTGACTCTTAACATGGAACACTGTTTTCTTCAAAAAAGGGAAGATGAACAATTTTTGTATGAGACCAAATCAATTGTAAAGGTCTCTCTTGAGTCACAAAGAGTGTAATTTAAAGTTCAAAAGTGTAAAAATAAAACGTGAAGACGGTTCCATTTAGAGCCACTATAATTATTTCTCCTGATCCCTAATTTGAACCCATTTAACTGTAAAATATTATATTAAAATGTATAATGAAAGTGATAAAATTAAGGTATCTGTTTTAGTAAATATAAGCCTCTTTGAAGTAATTTCTATTCAATCTCTACATGGAAATCAGAATATGTAATTGAATGTTGGAGTAAATCCTCTTAAGCAATTTGGTGCCACATGTATTTCTGAAAATAAAAGTACCTATCAGCATGCTTGTCACCTGGTAGCCCATTAGTAAGAGGCAACTCTATCCAACCCTATTGGGTTTCTTTGTTTCTTCTTTCATTCCCTACGCAGCAACTATTGAGCCATACTCTGAAGACCTGACAATAAATTTTTACAAAGTGTTTTTAGAAGTTTTGGATGGTATGATTTTGTATTTTCAGAGAGGTGAAACTGCAAGTCAAACACTTGGTTGTAAGAAGGAATCAATAGCTAAATATGTACAAGCTCTCTACATAGTGAGTGAGAGTTGTTTCAGCAATCTAAAAGACATCCTGTGGGGCGCCTGGGTGGCTCAGTCAGTTAACTGTCCAACTTCAGCTCAGATCATGATCTCACAGTCCGTGAGTTCGAGCCCTGTGTTGGGCTCTGTGCTGACAGCTTGGAGCCTGGAGCCTGTTTCCGATTCTGTGTCTCCCTCTCTCTCTGCCCCTCCCCTGCTCATGCTCTGTCTCTCTCTGTCTCAAAAATAAATAAAAACATTTAATTAAAAATAAAATAAAATAAAATAAAATAAAAATAAAAGACACCCCTGATGGAATCATTGGAAGCATTCATGAAAGGAATTAATAAGGCATCAATGAAGCATTGGGAAGAATTCCTGAAAGGAAAATAGGTAAAAAAGTATAAGCAAATCAGACTATATGGTATATTATAATACTTTCTTAAAATTTCCCTCCTCTGAGAACAATGGCCAGAATTCTTATTAAGTTCCTATATTATCTGGCCCCTATCTTGTCCTCCACTATTGCTGATGACACTAAAATTCATGGCTATCTTTCAGTATTAGCCAACTTCCTTTGTATATCAAGTTCTCTGTAATGTGATTGCCCTTCCGTTCATTTTCAGACGTTCTCCCCGCCGACAAACATAAATACATACACTTATTCCTGTCTAAGTTCTGTTTAATTTTCAAATCTGCTTTTAAAAATCGTTTCTCCAGCGAAGCTTTACTGACTCTCATATGTTACTGAATTCTTCCCATTATTACATTCATAGCACTCTATGCTTCTTTGTAGGACTTCCTTCATAGCAATTATTTAAGTATTTGCTTAATTTCTGCCTACTCTTCTAAATAATGAATACCTTGAGGGCAAGGGCCATGCCTAGTTCACTGTAAAATTCTAGCACATAATAGAGTGTCTCTCATATAGTGGCTGTTCAGCAAATATTTGTGGAATGAATAAATGAGTAAATTGAATAACAATAAGAATGAATTCTAGTACTCTTTATAACTTTTTTAGTCAGAAAAAAAATGATTGTACTGGCATTTTTTTAAACATTATTTTTCACTTTTCTAATTGAATCTCCTCTCCCTAGTGCTTCGTAGAACAATGGTGTCTTATTTATGTTTCATGAACTGATTTGTTTTATAATAAATAATATGCTACCTATAGTGGAAACATGGGAAACTAAACTTACATACTTAACATTAATACATTAAAAACCTAATGGGTGGCTAAGTAGTCTATTTTGTGGACTCAGTTGTGTGAAGATCAAAGCCATGTTGAGGGGACTGGGGTGTGTCAGTAGGTTAAGTGTCCAACTCAAGTCGACTCTTGATTTTAGCTCAGGTCATGACCTCATGCTTGGCTGAAGCCTGCTTAAGATTCTTTCTCTCTCCCTCTGCCCCTCTCTCCCACACACATACTCTCTCTCAAATAAAAAAAATAAAAGAAAAATCTTAAAAAAAAAAAGTCATGAAACCTTCACAACTTTAAATATCCTCTTCTTTGGACTGCCTTGAATACCTGAGTTTCTGCCCATTAACATGATCTCTGATATCCAGTTACTCTTTTTATTTTTTTTTAATGTTTATTTACTTATTTTGAGAGAGAGAGAGAGAGAGAGAGAGAGAGAGAGAGAGAGAGAGAACGCACACATACACACACACACAAGTCAGGGAGGGACAGAGAAGGAGAAAGAGAGAATCCCAAGCAGGCTCTGAACTGTCAGCACAGAGCTCAATGTGGGGCTTGATCCCACAAACCATGAGATCATGACCTGAGCCCAAACCGAGAGTCAGACACTTAACCAACTTAGCCCCCCAGGTACCCCAATATCTAGTTACTCTTTATAAACTAAGGCTTCTATGCTTTTGTTTTGTTTTTTGTTTTTTGTTTTTTTTTCTTTCATGGTGAATTCCTTTTTAAATTTTTTTAATTTTTATTTTTGAGAAAAAGACAGAGACAGAGTGCAAGTGAGGGAGGGGCAGAGAGAGAGGGAGACACAGAATCCAAAGCAGGTTCCAGGCTCTGAACTGTCAGCACAGAACCCAATGCAGGGCTCGAGCCCTTGGACCATGTTAACTGACTGAGCCACCCAGGCACCCCTGGTCTCTATGCTTTTGTATGTCATTTCCCCCCTCTCTGGAATGCCTTTCCACTCTTCTCATTTTGGAAAATCCTCAGACCTTAACATGTTCCCCAAGTTCAATCTGTATCCCCAACCCTGCCCCCACCACCAAGCCAACCAAAATTCATGTTTTCCATATACTTAGTATATGTCTGTGTGATACCATATGTCACTCTGTGTAGGAATGTGGTGGACTGTGGGATGTACTTTGCATTCTCATCAATTTATATATATATGTATATATATATATATACACACACACACACACACACACACACACACACACACACACACACATATATTGTGTAGAGCAAATGAGAGTAAATGTTCAGTCAACTTTTGTTCTTTGAGCAGATAAACTGGCTTAAGTGGTTTTCTCCCAGTGAACTTTGTTATACTGTAGTTGTATTCTCTGTAATAAGAAACACTCTGTATAGGCACTTTTAGAGTAACCTTTGGGTTGTCACAGACTAATACCTGGTAAATATCATTTGTTGAGATAGATGCAAGGCACTATGCTGATTCTGTTTTCCACTCCTTATGACAATCTTATGTGTAAGTGTCATTGTACTTCTTTTTTATAAGTGATGAAACTTAGGCTATGATAAATCGAGTGACTTTCTCAGAACTGCACTGCTAACGGGCAAAGCAAACACTTTAACCCAGTTCTTTCACTTCATAGTGCAGACACTTTTATTTTTCCTTACTATTGCCCACTATTTGTCAATGACCCATGTATTACTTAGAGCAGGTTTTTAGGGAAATTGATACAAGGCAACTATTTTGCATGTATATGCCAGAGGATCAGGGCAGATAACTCTGAGGGTTAAAAAATTCAGGAGGGCCCAGTCATGGGAGCTCCCACAATAATGGTGAGATTTACTTCCAGGAACTTGAGTAGTTAATTGTCTACTGTAAATATCCTGAGAAAAATCCCCACAGGCTTCTACAGGGGGAGGAGAAAAGGAACCATTTTGAAATGCGTTCTTTTCTTCTTTTTTAAACTTAAAAAAAAGTTTATTTATTTTTTGAGACAGACAGAGCATGAGCAGAGGAGGAGCAGAGAGAGAGACACAGAATCTGAAGCAGGCTCCAGACTCTGAGCTGTTAGCACAGAGCCCGACGTGGGGCCCTCAGTCATGAACCACCAGATCATGACCTGAGCTGAAGTTGGATACTTAACCAACTGAGCCACCCAGGCACCCTGTCCTTTCTTCTTAACAAAGGCCTGTCCTCAGTAGAAATTAGTAAGCCAGAGCCTAAGCTAGATATCTGAGTTTAATGACATGGGGAAGGGAAATACCCAACCCCAGCCTAATCTAGCCACCATGTTCCACCTAAGAGGGGGAGGGAAACAAAAACAAAATCACAAACACAAAACCCTGAGAAACGCTTGTGATAGTCACAGTCCAAGAGGCATAGACTTACTAAAAGCCTGAGATCTAATTATAAGGCTATAGAATGCTTCCCCTTCCCCTATAACTTACCACCACATAACTAAAGGCTTATTTACAACAGTTTTTTTTTTTTTCCCCATCTTGTCTGGTTATTAAAAAAAAAAAAATACAAGGCATACCAAAAGGCAAAAAAAAAAAAAAAAAAAGCCACAATTTGAAGAGACAGATAAAGCATCACAACAAGACATGGTAGGTTTGTTAGAATTATCAGACTGGGAATTTAACACAACTATGGTTAATATGCTCAGAGCTTTAATTGATAAAGTACAAAGTATGCAAGAACAGATGGGCAAGAGGGATCTCTCTAAACAGAGAGATAGGAATCCTAAGAAAGAGCCAAACAGAAATGCTACAGATTAAAAAACAAAACAAAATACTAACAACTAACAAAGCTGAAGAATACTTTTGATGTGCTTATTAATAGACTGAACATGGCTGAGGAAAGAATCTCTGAACTAGAGGATATCTCAATAGGATTTTTCAAAACTGAAAAGTAAAGAGAACCTAGACTGAAAACAAACAAACCAACAAAAATAGAATAGAATAAATGATGTCTGTGGGACAGCTAGAGAAGGTGTCACAGTCACATAATGGAAATACCAAAAGGAGAAGAAGGCAATAGAAGAAATATTTGATACAATTAGGACTGAGAATTTCCTCAAATTAACGTCATATACCAAACCACAAATCTAGGAATCTCCGATAACACCGAATAGGAATAAATGCCAAAAAAATTGCACCTGACATATCATTTCCAAATCACAGAAAATTGAAGATAAGAAAAAGTCGTGAAAGAACCAGGAGAAACACATTACCTGCAGACAAATAAAGATAGGAATTACATCTGACTTCTCAGAAACCATGCAAACAAGAAGAACATGGAGTAAAATATGTGTTGAGAGAAAAAACCAAACCAAAACAAACAAACAAACAAACAAACCACTAACCTAGAATTATGTACCCTGATAAAAGTGAAAGAGAAATAGAATTTCTCAGACAAACAAAATTTGTGGGAATTTGTTGCCAGGAGACCTGCCTTGCAAGAAATTTTAAAAGAAGTTCTTTAAAGAGAGGGAAACTAATATAGGTAAGATCTACCTAAAGAAAGGAAGAATACTGAAGAAGAAGGGATAAATGAAGGTAAAATAAAAACTTTTATTTTATTATTCTTAATTGATTTAACAGATATCAGCTCATTCAAAATAAATAGCAATAATATATTCAATTACATATGCTTAAAACACACACACATGTGTGGATTCACTTCACACACACACGTGTGTGTGTGTGCGTAAGTGAAATGAATGACACCAATAATACAAAGGAACATGGGGGAGGAATTGGATTATTTTGTTATTAGAAGGTATTCACACTACCTGGGTCACCTGGGTGGCTCAGTCAGTTAAGCATCTGACTTCAGCTGAGGTCATGATCTCACAGTTCATGAGTTCAAGCCCTGCATTGGGCTGTCTGCTCTCAGTGCAGAATTCACTTCAGATCCTCTGTCTCCTCACTTTCTCTGCCCCTTCCCTCTTGTTCTCTCTCTGTCTCTCAAAAATAAATACACATTTTTAAGAAAAGTACTCACACTACCCATGAGGTGACATGTGTTATTTGAAACTGAACTTGGATTCATTGTAAATTTATATTGCAAACTTCAGGGCAACCACTTAAAAAAAAAAGATACCTGATATGCTAAGAAAGGAGAGAGAATAGAAGAGAATAGAACCATATAAAATTTTAATTAAAAGCACAAATGTAGTAAAAGAGTAGAAGACAAAAGTAGGAAGAAAGAACAAGGGCAACAATTCTATAAGAGTAATGATATTAATCATTAATCCAACTATATCAATAATTATTTTAAATGTAAATGGTCCAAACATACCAATTAAAAGACAGAGATTGCCAGAGTGGATCAAAAAGTATAACTCAACCATACGTTGCCTAGAAGAAACCCATTCTAAATGTAAAGACACATTTAGATTCAAAGTAAATTTATGGAGAAAAAAATACCATGCTAACACTAATCAAAAGAAAACAAGAATACCAATATTGATCAGACAGAATAGGCTTCAAAGTGAGGAAAGTTACCAGGGAGAAAGAAGGGCATTACATAATGTTAAGGGGTGACTTCTCCAAGAAGACATAATAATTCTCAATGTGTATATAACAGCTAACAATAGGCATCAAACCACATGAGGCAGAAACAGATAGAACTTCAAGGAGAAATAGATCAATCCACCTATCATAGTTGGAGACTTTAACACTCTCTCAGAAATGAACAGATTCAGCAGCAGAAAATCAGTAAGGACATCGTTGAACTTAACAACATCATCAATCAGCTGGCTGTCATTGACATCTATAGACTACTTTATATAACTCCAGCAAAATTCACATTTTTCTCAAGCTCACATGGGACATTCACAAGATGGATCACATTCTGGGCCATAAAACATACCTTAAGAAATTTAAAAGAATAGAAATCATGCAATGTCTGTTCTCAGACCTCAATGGAATTAAACTAGGAATCAATAACAGAAAGACAGCTGGAAAAATCCCAAAATATGTGGAGATTGAACCATACATTTCTAAACAATGAATGAGTCAAAAAAATTCTCAAGAGAAATTAAAAACTAGTTTGAACTATCTGAAAATGAAAACATAACTTAGTCAGAATTTACAGGCTGCAACAAAAGAGTGCTTCAAAAGTTTTTAATAGCATTGAATATATGTATTAGAAAAGAAGGAAGATCTAAAATCAATAATCTGGGATGTCTGGCTAGCTCAGTCAGTAGAGGATGTGACTCTTGATCTCAAGATTGTAAATTCGAGCCCCACGTTGGGTGTAGAGATTATTTAAAAATAAAATCTTTTAAAATAATAATAAAAGTAAATAATCTAGGTTTCTACCTTAGGTAACTAGAGAAAAACAACAAACTAAATCCAAAGTAAGTAGTAGAAAAGAAATAATGAGAATTAGAGCTGAAATCAATGAAATTGAAAACAGGAAATCAATAGAGAAAATAAATACACAAACTGGTGCCTTGAAAAAGTCAGTAAAATCGATAAGCCTTTATCCAGGCTAACTAAGAAAAAAAGTGGGCACAAATTAGGAATATCAGAAATGAAAAAGGGAACATCACTGCAGATATCATGGAAATTAAAAAGATATTAAAGGAGAGCTATGAACAATTCTATGCCCACAAATTTGATAACGTAAATGAAGTGAACCATTTCCTTGAAGGGCAAACTCTACCATAACTCACACAAGAAGAAACAGGTGATCTGAATAGGCTTATTTCTATTGAATAAGTTGAATAATAATAGTAATCTTTTAAAACAGAAACTGTCAGGCCCAGATGAATTCATTGGTGAATTCTACCTAACTTTTAACAAAAAAATATACCAATTCTCTACAGTCTCTTTCAGAGGACAGAAGCAGAGGGAATACTTCCTAACTCATTCTGAACCCTGCAATACCCTAATAGTAAAACCAAACAAAGATATTCTACAGAAAGAAAACTACAACTAGTATCTTTCATGAACATAGATGTAAAAATCCTCAACAATATATTTACAAGTCAAATTCAAAGAGGTATAAAAAGGGTTACGTATCATGACCAAGTGGGATTCATTTGAAAATCAATTAATGTAATCCATCACATCAACAGACAAAAAAAAAAAATCACATGATCATACCAATAAAGGCAAAAAAAAAAAAACATCTGACAAAATCCAACACCTATTCATGATGAGAACTCACCAATTCATTATAAAACCTGGGAATAGGAAAGCACTTTCTCAAGTTAATAAAGACAAAGACTCTCTACAAAAAACATGTAGCTGACATCATACCTAGTGAAGAGAAACTTGAAGCTCTTCCAGTGAGATCAGGTACAATGCCAGCCACACTGAAAGATAGTTTGGTGATTTTGTACTAACCTATATACTCTTACGATATGATTCACCAACTGTGTTCCTTAGTATTTATCCAAAGGAGTTGAAAACCTACGTCCACACGGAAACCTACACAGGGATGTTTATAGCAGCGATTCTTAATTACCAAAGCTTGAAAGCAACAAAGATATTTTTCAGTAGGTGAATGGATAAATAAATTGTGGTACATTCAGATAATAAAATATATTTAAGTGCTTAAAAGAAATGAGCTATGAAGCTGTGAAAGGAAAGACATGGAGCAATCTTAAATGCATATTAGTAAGTGAAGGAAGCCAAACTTAAAAGGCTGAATAACGTATGATTCCACTTATATGACATTCTGGAAAAGGCAAAACTATGGAGATAATAAATACATCAGTTGTTTCTTGGTGGGCAAGATGGAGAGGCAGAGAGAGATGAATAGGCAGATCACAGAGGATTTTTAGGGAAGTGAAAATAGAATAATAGAAATATATCATTATACTTTGGTCCAAACTCATAGAACGTATAGCACCAAGAGTGAACTCTAAGGTAAACCATAGACTTTGGGAGATTTTGATGTACAGGTTTATCCTTGCTTCAAAAAAAAAATTTAGCAGGGGCACCTAGGTGTCTCAGTGGGTTAAACGTCCGACTTCGTCTCGGGTCATGATCTCACAGTTTGTGGGTTCGAGTCCCATGTCAGGCTGTATGCTGACAGCTCAAAGCCTGGAACCTGCTTCAGATTCTGTGTCTCCCTCTCTCTCTCTCTCTCTCTGCCCCTCTGCACTCACACTCTGTCTCTCGCTCTCTCTCAAAAATAAATAAACATCAAAAAAATTTTTTTTGAAAAGTAGCATTTTGGTGAGTGCTATTGATAATGGGAGAGGCTATGTATGTGTGCAGGCAACGGTCTTGAGAAATCTCTATCTTCCTCTCAATTTTGTTGTAAACCTAAACTCTAATAAATAGATACATAAATAATAAAGTGTTTTGAAAATTGCATAGAAAAAATAAAGCTTAAGTTGTGAAAAAAAATGAGGGTTATTAGAGAACAGAGAAAAGGGAGAAGGAATTCTTGGTGTTCTTTCACTTGGAATCTCTGTATTTTACTCACTATACAGATGTGCAGGCAAGAAAAGACAAAAAAAAAAGGAAGGATTAATTTGAGGCATGGGGCAGAGTTGAGATGCAAGAGAAACAAGGAAGTGGTAGCCCATTAAGGCAAAAACCAGAAGTCAGAGCCAAACTGGTGAGCTTTTAAGATCTGACAGGTTATTCATATGAAAAGATTATTTGGGGAATTACATCTTATGGGACTATGGGCCTGTTTTAATATCCAAGACATTAGGTTAGTGAAAGCCTGGAAACAGTTGGTCACAGTGACAGTTGAAGGCATGAGATGCATTTAATAATCATTGTAAACAAATCTTTAATAGGGCTTAATGGCTAACTGCATGTAGAAGCTGTGGGTGAAGAAGTAGACAAAAAAATATGTCAAAACTGGGCATTTGGATACATGCATTTTCCTGGTTTAAAAAGGGACGAAGGGAGAAGGCCCAATTGTTTTCAAACAACTAGAGTTTCAGATTTTCAGGAAGACCCTCTCAATGAAAATGTGCTTTGCACAGGTGCACTGTCAAAGCATAGGCAAATGTGGGGTAGGAAGGTAGCCAGAGAATAGAGGAGTTAGCAAAGCATTTATCAGTATAACTTTTACTTACAAGGACTGGACGACTGCTGAAGTTTTCTTTTTTCTTTTTTCTTTTTTTTTTTTTTAATTCTTATAGACGTTCAGCAGACAAAGTTAGGCTCCAGCAAATGATTGGTTGTGCTTAAGCCTAATTTTCTTTTAAGGGATGTAATTCCCTGGAAAGCTTGGCTTTTTGTTTGCTGAAGGTAGTTTCAACATATTTACAATCAAGACAGGGAGCTGCATTTTTATTGCAGGAACTAAACTGAAAGCAGTTCTGGTAACAAAATTCACAGATAACTGTGCTCTGAAAAAGTCCCATTTGGATTTTCCTCCTTATTAGTTAAAGGATTTATCGGATGTCACTGGAGTCTGACTCAGTTGGGCTTTTTGTCTCAAGTTCTCATTTTATTTTGGTGACGCAGTACCAACAGTGTTTGCTTTATTAGTCCCCATGAAGGAGGTTGGTGGGAAGGTGTTAGCGCTCATGGGGCTGCAATCTAATATCCTTCCTAAGGAGGCAAAAGGCACAAGTTAACTAACATGTGACACAAATAAAGAGGAATATGGAAAAGAAAAGAAGTTGCATCCTTTAGAAAGGGATAGGGCATGTTTAAAAGCTTAGAAGAAAAGAGAAGCAAATAATACCTAAAAATCTGCGTACAGGATGGGTATGGGTGAGCTGAGAGGAAGCCAAGAGTGCAAGAATATGCTAATAAATAAAGGATGTGTAAAATGGACTCCACAGTGCTTTCCAAATTGCTTAGATTTTTAATCTTTTGAGTGGGAGAGCTTCACCTTAAAAACCTCTGACTCTTCTATTCAAGATTTATAAGGCACCTTTTGCCTCGGTATCTTCGTGTTTATGCACAATTTGTCTTTTTAATTGAGCGCTTCTCACTATCCCTGTGAAGTAGTGGGACAATTTCATTTTGCTGATGAGGGCGTTGAGGCACAGAAAGGTTAACTGACTTGCTCAGGGTCATGCATCAGTCGTTGACAGAACTTAAACTCAGAACATTCTGAAGAGACTTACTTAAGAACTTATAACAAAGTTTAGCTTTACAGATAATTAAGCCCAATTAATGCCCTCTACATCTTCGTTATGGAATTCTTACTATATCTGTGGTTAACTGAAAGGGAAACTTCACAGCAAATTGTTGCAATATGTTTTCCAACAGAAAAAGAACTAGTCTCTATTGATATTTGTTTAATTATATCTTGTGTGACAGACCCACGCCCTGCCCCATGCTCAAATACATGTGAAGAAATCACATATCCTCCTAGCATGAATGCTGCTGAAAGGATAGTCTAACTCACTGGCCAGTAAGCTGCTCAGCACAGATTCAACAGCTTTTTTCAGACTCTATTTGGACTATTATATTCAGATAAAGACCTTACATTTAAAGAGAGAATTGACTGATTTGGATTGTGTTTATAATAGGCAATTGGGACAGTGTGTTTCCAGAAAGCCAAGTCTCAAAAGAAACAGTTTGAAAGAAGTGGGTGTGTTGACCCTGATGAGGAGGGTACTAAAGAAAGGGAAACATGGTAATTGTTTTCAGATATTTAAGGGGCTCTCATAGAAAAGGGAGTGGCCTAGTTTTGAGTTGTTCCAGAACACAGAATTAGGCAGAAGTTAAAAGAAGGCAGATTTTGGCTTAAAATAAAAACGTTGCTAACAATTAGAGCACTCTAACAATATAATGGGGTGCCTTGTTAGATGGGGAAAATAGACGGGAACTCTTAATTGAACACCTTGTGTTTTCCAGGCACTGGGCCATTAGCACCATAAAGCAGCTAAAAAAAAAAAAAAAGAAAAGAAAATATGAATTTAAAGAGCTGAGCATATTATAAGCTCCCACTTTTAATGTTCTCTTCCTTTCCCTGAATATTTCTTCAATATATTCACAACAATCCAATGACATTGTTGTTACTGTCAATGTTTTTCAGAAAAGACAATTTGCCAAAGTCAAACAAGCAAGAAAGGGGGTATAGCTAGGACTTGAATCCAGATCTCTCTATGTCCAAATCTTACATCCCTTCTGCTGTGCATTGATGTCTCTGCCATAAAATTTTGCTCTCTTTCTACTGTGGATGCTCAGTTGAGAGACATCAAGAAAGGAGGGACATAATTTTGTGCATTTGATAGGAAATTGGTAAAAGACTTATAGTCTTTTTATGCTTTATTTTTTTGACTCTTCCATTTTCTTGAGGAGTTATGCTACTTCCCTGGCATATGCTCTGGGTTGTTCAATTATAGGTTGACTTCTCAAAAGACAGATAGTAACATTTTTAACCTTTCAATGATAGATTTAGCAAGCTGTTTAGAAATAGCTGGTGCACTTCTGGGGAATCACAAAAGTTCCTTCTGATTTTCCTCTATAACTTTACTCATTTACGACATTTTTTATGTAGGTTATAACAGGGCTTTGGAGAGTGTTAAGGTATAGCAAGGCCCCTGAGCATACTTGTTATCTTACTTTAAAACTTCATTCCTTTGGTATTGAATCTTTTTCACTTTTCAGTCCTTTATTAAAATGTTCGGACACTGGGGTGGTTTGTCTTGGGAGGGTTAAAACTTATTAATCACCATCTTAGCTATTAGATCTCATCTTGGCTGGAGTTCATTGGCATTTTGTGATCATTCTTGACCAACAGTTTTGTTTGTTGAATGATGTCACAGAAAGCGTCTAGATCTATTTGTTGAGCTGAGCTATTTTTTGAGTACCCTCCATGTTAAGTCTCATGTCACTCTTGCTTTCATTATGTCTTTATACTTTCCTGCCTAACATTTACATATCCATGACTCCTTTCTGCCACAGTGCTAGTTTCGAATAGTTAATGGAAAAACAGAAAACTAGCTTTTTAAACTCTCTGATGGTTTGATATAGTGCAAATTATTGAACTCTCAGAGTTTCTTGTTTCTCCTTTGTAAAATGAAACTATTAGATTAGGATAGTATTTTATAGCTTTAGTCAATATTAAGATGTCTTCATAATTTTTGTCCTACCCACATAAAACTGTATTCTTATTTTCATTAAATTTTTTATTGAATCATTATTCTACATAATTAAATATTATTTTAAAGTTAAATTCAAAATTACTACCAAAAATGAAACTCCAATATCTCCAACATAAGTATAAAATAATAAAACATTAATGCTAAGAAAAGCATGACTGCCAAAGACTTGGAGCCTAAGGCTTTCTTTTTCTCTCCTATAGGAAAGGAGAATGGAAAGAGTTAGAGTATTAAAGATATAGAGACACCACACTAATACTTTCTCTTTGGTGTAATCAGAGGGAAGAAGTTTCACACAATGTGATTTAGTGCTGTTTAATGTACTCTATACACCTGAAATTATCTTGTTTACCACCTTTGGGAAACACTGCACTCAAATATCTGCAATGACCTAGATATGGTCTCTAAGCTTAGAGACCATGATCTGGCAAACTAATTTATACTGATGTTTCAACAGTTGGAGACTCAATGTTTTGTTTTATTTTGTTTTGTTTTGTTTTGTTTCAGATTAGAGTTTCCCCATAAACATTAAGCTTTAGGGAATTCTACTGAAGGAGCTATTTTGGAACTAGTGGCATTTCCAGAAATCATCTGATCTTATTTCTTAGGTAATTTCCTAATGGAGTCCTCCAGTCCCCAGTTACTTTGAGAAATAGTATCTTTTTGAAAGATAAAGGATTTTGGTGGCTGATAAATTCTAACTATATGACTTGAATTAATTCCTTAACCTTTTTTGGCCTTAATTTTTTCTTAGCAATAAGAGTGCCAACATACACAGGGGGTTCAAATGCAATGGTAAAACGTAGAGTATCTACCATGGCCCATGACACATAACAGATGTTGAAAAATATATATACCTTTTTAGCTAATTTTGAAATCAAAATATTCTAGCAAAGTGCAAATTTATTTTATTTCTACTTTTTAAATATCTTGATATTATAAAGAATGCCAAATTACATTTGTGTGACTTTAGATATGCATTAGAGTGTTGTTAGGAACATGGACTCTAGAGTCAATGGCATGATTTGACTCCTAATTTATGAGCTGAATGAACTTGGACAAAGTATTTAACTTCATGTAAACAATGGGCATATTAATAATACCTACCTTTTGGTTTGCAATCAATTTTGAATTAGTTAATGTAAGTAAAGTGCTAAGGACATTAACAGTCATATAATGGATACTCCATAAATGCTTAATGATTCATACCTCTAACGATGTTTTAAAAAGTGAAATAATTTTCAGAGAAAAATATTTCCAGGAAACACTTTATTGAATTATTATCTTTCTAGTAAACAAAAGTTGCTGTAAAATTAAAATCAGAACATTTAAATGCAGAATACAATACAATACAATACAATACATCCCTAAATAAGCTCTTTACTGAATAAACACTGCATATCAACCTTTAACATACAGCATGGACTATAAAAAGGTTAATATTTATATGTTTTCAATTCCTATTTTCATTGATTATAAAAACATTGATTCACCATTCTCTTAAATTCTATGTGTACACTTACATAAGACAAGTGACTCATTTAGACCCATTAATCTTTTGGTTATCAAAAGAGGATATTGATATCATCAGTGTTTTGCTTAAATTTGGTTACATTTTTAATTAAAAACTGTTGTTTTACAAATGAAATTTGCATTTAGCATGCTTCATGTAATCCTATTCCCTTTGCCCTCCAAGTAAGTGATGGAGCTAGAAAAATCATCTCATTAATATGTATAACACCAAATAGAATAAAGTTAAAAATGTATTTCTATACTAATAAGAAATCAGATAAACTATTAGGTTAATTCTCATTTAGCCTCTTACTTTGTAAAGAATTCCAGAATATGACTTACTTGTTTATAGATAACTTTCAGCATATTGACCTTGAAATATTTAATTTTTCTGACATTTTTAATGTAAAATAATCAAAAAGCATAGCCAATGTGCAGGATTATTGGAGTTTAAGTTTCCAACACTTCTGTTTTATAAGCATATTTTTCTTTTGATATTAAGGAAAGATAAAAGGACAGATAGGTGGAAGAAAGAAATAAGAAAATAAAAGGGGAAAAAGAGGGAAAGGAGAAGGCGGGGGAAAGAAAAGAGAACGAGAAAGGGGAATAAACATGGAAGGGAAGTGAACAAGAAGGCAGGATGGTAAACAGAGGTCCCCATGATTTTTCATGCTGCCTTGAAAGTCAGGAAGGTAATAGGAAGCAATCATAATCCAGCCAGTTATGCCATGCTGCCCTTTACCCAAAATGACTCTGCTTTTATCTTAGTAACTTTTGGATAATGGTGGGGAGGCTCATCAGCAATCCACCACAGCATCCACCAGAGTCAGTGGAGATAGGTTTATAAAGGTCTCATTGTTTACCTTGTTGGGTAGTTAGAACCAACACTGTCAGCGCATGCTCGTCTTCAGCAATTAGTGTTAGAGAATGTGTAAATGGGGCTATAGAACACATTGTCCACATATCAAATAATCTTGGATCATTCCTTCCTGGAGAAGAGCTTGAAGAGGAGAGAACATCAGAAGACACTGGGCACTGGCATCTTTATTTTCCTAACCAAAGCAGGATCACATAAATTTGTAGGTTGCTGGTTAGATTCAGACTTTGGGAATTATTCTGTACCTTTAATTAAGATTAATACCTTGATAATTTCATGCTACAAAAACCTGAAACTATGACTTTATCTTACTTTAAATATGTTTCCTGGCTTTAAGAATATCATCAAATGGGGCACCTGGGTGGCTCAGTCAGTTTTTTGAGCAGTTGAGTGTTGACTTAGGCTCAGGTCATGATCTGGCAGTTCATGAGTTTGAGTCTCACATTGGGCTCACTGCTGTGAATGCAGAGCCTGCTTCAGATCCTCTGTCCCCTTCTCTCTGCTCCTCCCCTGCTTGCACACATTCTCTTTCTCTCTCAAAAATAAACATTAAAAAAAGTGTATAATCGAATAATAAGGAAGAACATATGTGAATCTTCACCTCTAATTTGAACATGTTTAATAAGCAAAAATTGTTAACGTTTTGGCACAGGACATATTTCATCTAGTATATGATTCTGTCAGTGTTTAGGGAGAAAAATGTGGCTATGTGGAAAACTTAGAAAGGGCCAGCTCTTCTTCAGAAGAATCTACATTTTAAGCTGTATAATACTGAGAGTCTCATATGATGTGAAAGGCAAATAAAGTTGCCTCAAGATTTAAAAAAAAAAGAAAAAAAAAGGAAAGTAAATCAAGTTTACATCAACAAAAGCAAAGCCAACCATACAAAAGTCAAGTCATACTGTTTTCTGTTTATTAAAATAAATGACTTTTTTTTCATTTTTAACCTTAATCTCAAATGTTGATAGATCATCATGAATGTACAGTGCTTAACAATGATTCTCTGTACATGCTTCTATATACATGTATTACATTTTTATAACAAACAGGCAAATTGCAAGTAAACTGTGAAGTACCATCATTTAATTTAATTGAACGGGCATAGAACAGAACTGAAAAATGTCATTGCTTATTTTCAAAGTCAGTAAAAATATATCACATGGGCATATAACTCCAAATACTTAACTTTGAACAGTATATTCTTTTAGGTGCTGGGCGTTGTGTTAGGTGCTTAGCGTACCAAGATGAATAGGTCCAGTTCTTTGAACTTGAGAGCTCTCAGTGAACAAGAGAAACATCATTATAATGTGGTAGAATACTAATCATACAGATTTGTGATCAAAATGCCTGGAAAACATGAAATAGGACTAAGAACCACAAATCTGAAAATGGGTATTAAGTAATGGGATAGCCTGTTGTACATTTCTAGTTCAAAGGAAATCATTTTTGTTTAATTGTTTTTGATTGACCAGTCCCTTTGCAATTCATAAGAACTAGTCAGTGCTGGAATATGAACCATGACCTGCCTTTAAGTATAATTATCCAGCTCTGTTTTGTGTTGTACAGAAAATGCAACATGTATTTACCTATTGTACTCTTTCAAAATATAAGATTTATTCTCAAATGACACAAAATCTTGGAAATTCATAATTTTTTTTTTTAACTTTTGGAAAGTTCCCCTTTGAAATCATGTATAATTATTATTTTCAAAATGTAAATGTCTTTTAAACTTAGGATTTAGAAGAGATGCATTGTCTAAAAAAACAACAACAACAAAATTAAACACCAATTTGTGTAACATAGGAAAGACAACCTTCCATTCCTCTGACAGCCATTGTATTCCATGTGCAACACAAAATACATTTAAAATTTGTTATGAGGTGCCTGGGTGGTTCAGGTGGTTAACAATTTGGTTCTTAATCTCCACTCTGGTTGTGATCTCACAGTTCATGAGTTTGAGCCCAAGTCAGGCTCTGTCTACAGTGACAGCATGGAGCCTACTTGGGATTCTTCTGTCTCTCCCTCTCTTTTGCCTCTCCTCTGCTCACACATGCTCTCTAAATAAATAAATAAATAAATAAATAAATAAATAAACAAACCTAGGAAAAGTTGTATATCTATTTAGAATTATTTTTATCTTTTTATTACAGAATACAGAAGTCTGCTGGTCAAAATCTAGATATGCTATAATTATAAAATATGCACAGGATTTTGAAGACTTAAACAAAAAAGAATTAAAAAATCTCATGGATAATTTTTATATCAATCGCATATTTAAAAGATAATTTTGATATACCAGAATCATATATATATTATTAAAATTAATTTTACCTAATTCTTTATTTAAATATAAATATGAGAAATTTTTAACTTACATATGCAGCTTGCAGTAAATACGCTCACATTATATTCATTGGACAATGCTGATCTAGAAGGTAGAGAAAGACTTAACATGCATGTCATTTCAGCTTAGCTGAAAGTGAAGAATAGAGTAATGAACATACCCGACAGAAGTAACAGAATTTGTAAAGCCTCACGGCAGGAAGAAGCCAGACAATTTCTGGTAACTAAAAGTAATTGAGTATTTAATATGGCTAAAGCTTCTGGAAGAGAAAGACTACTAGGAAGTTCTATTTATCATATATTGAAATGGATGGATGGATGGATGGATGGATGGATGGATGGATGGATGGATGAGTAAGTGGGTGGATGAGCTCATAAATAGATAGATTGATAAAGAGAGACAGATATAACATTGTTATGTGGAGAATAGGGTACAGATGGTCCCTAACCTATCATGATTCAATTTATAATTTTTAAAAATTTTATGATAGTGTACAAGTCATAGACAGTAGAAATCATACTTCACATTTTGAATTTTTATTTTTACCCTGGCTGGCAATATGTGGTATAATACTCTCTCATGGTGCTGGGCAATGACAAAGTCACAGCTCCCAGCCAGCCATGTGATCATGAGGGTAACCAAACAATAAATTTATGACCATTCTATACCCATGCTACCATTCTTTTTCTCACTTTCAGTACATATTCAATATATTACATGAGATAGTCAATACTTTATTATAAATAACCTTTGTATTAGCTAACTTTGCCTAGCTGTGGGGTAATGTAAGTGTCCTGAGCACATTTAAGGTAGACTAGATGAAGCTATGATGTTCAGTAGGTTAGGTTTGTTAAAGGCATTTGACTTACGTTATGGTCAACTTGCAATGGGTTTATCAAAATGTAGCTCCCTTAAAAGTTGAGGAAGATATGTGCCAAAGTAGAGAGGAACAAAAGTTGAAGTGGAAATACTGGTTAGTTTATGGTAGATATCTATGTAAGAGATAATAGTGGCTTGGATAATAAAAGTCATTGGAAAGGAGTAAACACATTTGAAACATGGTTGGGAGACAATAGTATTTGCTGTTGAGTGTGGATATTGAGGATGAAGAATAAGATAGAAGGGCAGTCTGGTGGAAGAGGTTTCACTGACACTGAATTGGAATTGATGGCAGAGATACATAGTTCAATTTAGGAAATGTTATATTTGAGATTTCAGTGAAACTCTCAAAGTGATATATATGTCAAGTTGCTTTTGGTATTATTATCTATGATGTCTAAATCATGCCCATATTATGACTAATGGTTTAGCCATATGCTCATGGTTACAGTGTTTATTAATTGACTAAACAATCACATGGTGTTTTAGAAGGAACATGCGTAAACATAAAAGAAACAAGAGGAGAAATTCTCTTTTGAAAAAAAAAAACATTTTTGTTGTCGTTATAAATGAAATTTTCCCTGGAGATGAAAATGACCCATGGAATTGAAGCAAACACTAAAGCTGTGTTTAAGCTATGAACACCTTATAGTCAAAGAGATGAATGAAATAAAATGACTAATGTTAATCAAATTTATTGAAATCCAAATGAGTTAATTTTGGAAGCAAATTGATTGGATTTTTAATCAGCACAAGTAAGAAAATGAAAAATCACTGAATAAATGAATGATCAGAAAGTAAAATAGTTGCAAAGATCAGATATATATAAAATAAAATTATGAAAATGACCAGTAGTAAGGAGCAAAGATATATATTTTAGAGGAAGACAGAATTAAAAAAATAAATTAAGCTGAAATTTTTGGACTTCCAAAATTTACTCTAGTTTCTCCAAGAAGACAAGAAATAAGGCAAGTTCAAAGTGCAGAATTCTATACATGTAATTGATTTGAAAAGGAATTATCATAACCTGGGAAAACTATAGTGAGAACTAAAATCATGGCAACAAAGAGAAATCTGTGACTCAAAAAAGGTAAATTTAACCCCAAGCAAAAGGGTGGGGGTGGGGATTATGGGGTTGTGGTGAGGATAGAGGGTTGCAAGGTGCCTGAATAAGCTTCTAGGAGCTCTTTACAGCTTTTTTTGTGATTGTTGCAAACATATTTATGAAAGACAGTCTAGGAGTGAAATTATAATCATGGACAATGAGCAGTGTTTGAGTATCAGTTAAAACAAATTTCTGACTTGACTAACCTTCCTTTGCAATATATTATTTCCAGTTTCAGGTAACAGGAGCATTTCAACTTATTTTGGTTTTTTTCAGTTTTAATTCTTACAGCTCTGGAATCATTTGGATATTGTTTCTCTAGATAAATTGGTTATTTTTGTGGTATGCATGTTTTCATCACTGATTTCACATTGCCTAATACTTTCTCTCTCAAAATCTTGCAAATCTTTGACCCAAAAATTAAAAAAAGAAGAGAAATACTTTAAAGTTTTGTTTTTATGTTAAAAGTAATTTGAATATAAATGAATTTTATCTTGATCCAGACACAAAGCATTTTTAAGAGTAGCCATGTATAATTTTATGCTTAAATTTATTCATTCAGTAATTATATTTCAAATGCCTACTATGTGCCACACACTGGAATATTATCTTTTTAAAATTCATTTTGGTACATTGTACATCTGACTATTAATGCTATTAAAGCAAGCTCATAAGTTACCTCTTCACATTTAAGTTTCATGTGTTGAAGATCCTGATTTCCTAACAGTCTCAGCAATCAGAGACCAGTCCCTTGGCTCTCCCCAAATCTATATAAACAAATAATTATTAAAAATTGACTAACCCACACATCTCATACACAACAACACTAAAATGTCAGCAGATTTTGAAATAAGATGATTAGCAATGCAAATTTATCTACTTACCTGTGGCTTACAATAAGCAGAATAAACAAAAACCTAAATCTCTGGAGAATAGCAGCCCTCCAGAACTCTGCTTTAATGACTCTACAGGACTCAAGACCGATCTAAATGCTTGAAAGGTTCTTTGCATTTGATCAGGACTTCTCTTTTCTGTAAGACCTTCCCCACACCCACTCAAGCAGAATGATTGCTTCTTCCTTAGGATCCCTCTATTCCCATATCCTCTTCCTTTAATTTATCATACCATATCACAATTACATATTTATTTGGCCATTCTCTTGAGGTAAAGGATTGTGAATTGAGATTTATTTGTATTTTGTATCCTGCACCTTAGCGTTGTGCCTAGCACCTAGTGTGGGCATTTGTGGTTTATGAAACTGATTTACTCTGATTGTTTAAGAAGGGCACTCCTATAAATATTTATACACACACACTAGTAGGAAGGGAAACTATCGGTGAGAATGACATAATTAAAGCTGAACCATCCCATCAGTTTATAAAACCAGTAGTAAATAATAATAATGGGGGTTTTTTGTTTGTTTTGGTTTTGTTGTTGCTGCTGTTGTTTTTTTATCAGATATAGTCATAAGGGAGAGGAATTTGTCTTCAAAAACTGTGGCAGCATCTGGGGCTCAGTCATAGGGATGGAACTCTGCTTAGCTTTCTTTCCCCCCACCCACTCTTCATTACCTTACTTTCCACTTTTAGTTGTGGTTTTCTTTTGAAATAAATGTTGATGTCTATAATTGAGGCCAGGATAAGGTCCATTGATGTAACAAACCATTAGCTGAAAACAGCCATCCTGTCAATTAGATCTATTGCAGGCTGTCGATTTACCCTGGGGTTAAATCAAAACAAAACAAAGCAAAACTGTATTCTAATAGTCAGTAATGACTGGAAAACCATTGATACACAATCCCATGTCAGCAGTTCACTTTAATATGGAAATAATCATTCAATCTCAATGACACAGCTTTTTTAAAGCTACCGTATATCCATCATTTATCTCACCTGCATGCATAGATTTGATAGAAGTGGTTGTGTGATGACCAGTGTTATCTTTAAAATAGAATCAGCATGCTTTAGATATCTCACTAACTCTAGATAACCCTTCTAATCCCTACTATCCCCAATACAGGTAACTTTATGGCAGGGGAAAGAAAAAGGATGAATTTAAAGAATGTAATTAAAATCATCCAAGAAAAAAAAAAAAAACTTCCCTAAATAAAGCTCTATAGAGCTGACTTCTGAAAGTGGACTAGTAGAATTATAAATTGGCATTGTGCAAGAGCCAACCTAAAGCTTTGAGATAAGGTAGAGCTTGTAAGAAAGCAAGGACAATGTATTTTTATACCTCAAGGGAAATCATTTCATATCTGTGCCTGTTGCATGTGAATTGGAGATGTGTAGTTAATTGTGCCTTGCTATCAAGGCCATCAAAGTAAAACTATGGCAAGGAATACCTGGATTATTAGTAGTTCAGAAAACACATTCATCAAAATGCAGTGTAGCTATTGTAAGTAGAGAGACATGGCTGTTATTTTTACTACTTAATAGGTCCTGATATATTTTTTTTATTCTTATAAAATTTCTTGTAACTAGATAGTATGTGACTTACTATTTAATACCATAAACTACATATTATATCCTTATATCTCAAGAGGAAGTTCATGACATAGAATTTATTTCATCAGTAGCTTCTTAATATGCATAGCCAAATGTTTATAAGTATGCACAGTTACGAGTATTACAGTAAGTAGACAGAAAGTGGTTCTCTGCCCATCCCCAGTTTTTCTGTTATTTCATATATCTGGATACACCTGAGTCTTTAATTGTGCATTTGAACCATTTATAGGATATCAATCTTAGGTAAGTGAGTTTTAGTTAAATTCAAATTTTCTTATGTAAATATTAACATCTAGCATATTTTATTGGATATGTTTTAAATGCATCTGTATATCACCTTTCAAAACAAATTTTATAATGTCCATAAGAGACTGGACAAGAAAAGAAAAATCTATTTTTTTTTCCCCAAAACATCCTTCAAGGGGCTGACAAGGTCTTTAAAAAAAACGACACTCCATTTCCAATTGCCTGTTAAATAATCAATTTTCATCAAAGTGGAGGTTTCATTTCATCAAAGTCTGTCAACGATTGAACTGCATACTTTTACATTTCCAGTACATTGATAAACCCTAGATAAACATTCAGTTTCTCATTGGCATTTCTAGAAACTGGAGTACCTAAAGTAGAATTTTTCTCAAATCTGGCCTCACTGCCTTTCTCCAACAAATTATCTATATAAAATATTTCTTCTTAGAGCTAGAAGAAAAATCGCCCTTTAGATCCAAGGTTAGTAACTATCCCTAGGTGTTACCTCTTTATAGAGATATTCCCTGCCCTCTTACATTTAAAGGACATAATTTTCCTATTTCTTTAGTGGAACATCCTGTGTGTACTATTACAACAATAATCAGTTATAATTGTTGATTCTTCTGTTGTCTGTATACCCCAAACCTAGCCTCTAAACTGTGATTTTCTGATGGGAACAATATTTGTCTTTTATCTCTGCATCCCCAGTACTTAGCACAGTGCCTCAGTGTGTTAAGGGGACACTAAATAGACATTTGTTAAATTACTTCATCAGGCTGTGTGTAAGTGGGATGAAACTGTCTAAAGGTCACCCTTAAGAACTTCTTGTATATCATTTATATGTATCTGTGTGTGTGTGTGTGTATATATATATATACACACACACACACACACACACAGATACATATAAATATATTTTTTCCCTTAAACATTAACTGAGTAGGAAAGTAAGTAGATACTGGGCATAGTAATGGAGAAATGGAATCAGGATCAATATAGGAGAGAGGTAGGCAAAATGGAAGTTGCTTTGAATAGTAAAGTATTCAAGATTCCAGCAAATGCCCATCATATGATGCTCCAATTTATCTAAGCGCCTTCATCCCACATTTTCCTGTCTTTCTCTGGCCTGTTGGTTGCCCTTGGTTTACAAAGATTGAGCAGATAATTCAAACCAGAGAATTATTTTTCACTATGCTAAAATTATGAGCTGACAAATAGCAACAATAAAATGTTTAATGTGAAAAGGTCACTGCATTTTTGAAAATGAATGAAATGTGTACTATGTGAGTTTCAATGGCTTACTCATTGAGGCAAACTTTAAGAAATCTGAAACCTCGAGTAATCCACCACCTTTATTTGACTTTGAGGAACAGAACGGTCCTTTAAGCTTTGTTTTCATTACTGAGATGAACACAACAGATGTGTCCAAATAAATAACATATGAAATATGTTATTTAACATTTTCACCAAATTCTTTGAGGATGTTCTATAGTTACTATGGTGTTTCTTTTGTTTTCTTTCCATCTCCCCCCCTCTCTCTCTCTTTTTTTTTTTTCAGTATTTCAACTTTAAACTTGTAACTTGACTCATATAGAGGCTACACTGTTACTAGTCTGCTAAAGTTTTAAAATCTAGGATTTTCTTTTTAATAGTGTCTCAGATTTTGCTTCCTCTATAGTAATTTGTTAACTGACCTCCTAAACCCCTCCTCTTCAATTCATGCCCAAACCTGAATTTCTCCCTCTAAAGCACAATTCACATTTTCCTTTCCTAAATTATTTTTTTTCAAACCACAACATCATTTGCAGTCAGTGTCGTATTTTTTTTTTCTCTCTATGAGTATTTCCAATTTTGTCAAAATATTGAGACATGTAGAGAATAGCTCTGGTTTCTTGTGAAAATCTGCCCATTGTACACCAAGCTTCCTTCCTTTTGAGAAGTTTAGTCATAAATTCTCTGCATTCTGACACCCAATTTCAAACTAAAACTGCATTAATAATTGAGTCACAAGCCTTTTTTTCTCCTTTCTTTGATTTGTATCGCAAAACAATTAATATTCTGTTGCTTTTTATATCTTCCTAGCACTAATTCCAAAACATTTATATAACTTGGATGTTTTCTCTAGGGTTTTATGCAAACTTTGGGGATTTTATTAGAATCTGAGAACTTTCTGAAATGTACCCATCAAAAGTTATCACCTCCATTATGAATTCTTTAGAAATAGATCCCAGGAGAAAGCTTGGCATATAGCAAATCAGCCAGGAACAAGTTTAATAAAATCAATTTAATAAGTAGGGGAATAACACACAAGAGTTGTTTTGATAACTACATGCCTCTGGTGCATAGAGTAACACAAAGCCAAATGCCAATTGCTTTCAGTATCTTAAAACGTATCTTAAATTAGAACTCAGGAAATGCCTCACAATTGCTTTTTCTCAGGCAAGTTCTTATAATGCAGTATTCAAGGCGACAAAGGCAGTGAGGTGTGGGGAGTGCTCTGGGGCAAAGGCAGTCTTCTTCCCCCAGTAACAGTACTTCTGGTGTTTTTGTAGAAAAACAACAATAACAACAGCATACTCTCAGAATCTTAGGAATCATGCAGGAGAATTCCCATATACTAAGCCCTATTTTCTGCTGTTTTAATGAAGGAAAAATACACACAATGCATTTATATCATAAACATTTAAATTTAATGATTAATCTTTCTGATATATGTATGCCTATCATCTCACTAACACAGTTTATGAAGGTGTCTAGTTTTTAAAATGCTCATTTGTGATTGGATCAAGTTATCTCGCTGTGTGTAATAGTGCCTAAATTAGATAGTTTCTTTCTCTGGAAATACATATCCATTTTTTTCCTGATATATCAGAGAATTAAAGTGTGTATTTTTTTTGCCAGTAATCACTAATGGCAACTCATTTCTCACATAAAAGCAATCAAAGGTCATAATAATAAGAGAAAATATGTACATATTTATAATGTTATGCTGATCACTGATTATATGACACAGTTCTAAGGACTTTATATAGGGTAACTCATATTATCATTGTAACACCATAAGGTCAAATTAACAATTTCCCCATTTTGCACAGGAGAAGACTGAAAAGGTTGTGTAACGTAGGTAAACTGATTTCAGTTCATTAATGGCAGAGCCAAGATTCAAACTCAGGCAGACAGGCTTCATTGTCTTTACTCTTAATTTCTTTGCTATTATTCTTTGCAATATAATTTTTTTGAGATATACTTCTCTCACACCATGGAGTTATAGATGCCAAATGGGACCCAAAACTTTGGTTAGAACATTCTCGGTTTCATTTCTTGTTCCTTTTCCCTACAAGCTTGAAAAAACAATTATTCTTTAACCTTTTTTACATGTATAAAAGGATAGTAATAAAATCCACTTCATAGACATTTCATGAAGTTTCAATGACCTACTATATTTAAAAGCACTTAGCAGTGATAAGTACTTGATAAGTGAAATCAAAAGTGTTATATTTTTATTTTATTATCACATAGGACCTTCTCTGGACATAGTTTCCCATCGGGTTATACCGTGGTATACCTCAGAGAGTCTGTTCTAGAGTTGTGGTGCCCACTTTCTGGAACAGATAAAATATGGAGGGATTTTTCCATGTGGAGAAAAAGAGAGGAAACACTACAAAACTCAAAATTTGGCGACTGAACAAACTGAGCAGACCAAACATACTAAGTAAGCTTGAATTTGTCTTAATAGAGTTTACCTTTGTATCTCTAATGACTAATTTTGTTGTTGTTGTTGTTAATTTTATTTTTTAATTTACATCAAATTAGTTAGCATATAGTGCTCTAATGACTAATTTTATTGTATATTAATAGCCTAAAATTATTTCCACCAACTAATCCCACTTCATTCAACATATATAACCTGTTCAATCAACATACATAGCCTATTATGTTAGTCATAGAGGAATACAATAGAAGGCAGACTAGATTGGTGTTATTCAAATATTTATATATTCGAATATATGTTGAAATTCTCTTCCTAGGAACAATATAGTTTCTCTCACCCTCATGAGTCTTTACTTCCTGATCTATTAAGAGGCATACAGGTCAGAAAAATTTCAGTGGCTCTTACCTCTTTCAACTTCTTGCCTCACCAGCTTTTGTTAATGGGAACTTGATTATAATATAATAATGATATAAACACTGGTGCATTTCCAATCTCCAGGAAACAGCAATGTTTCTTTTTAAAGTCTCTAAATTTTAATTTCTGAATACTAAGCAAGAGCAGTATTAAATCAATGCGATTGCTAACATATAAATAAGACTAATATTATGTGAAAAGTCTATCTTTGTTCTACAACTCTGATAACTATGTATAATTCTCTAATGGCATTTAAGTGGAGCTATTTAACATGTTTTTCACAAAATACTTGAAAATTATGTATATGCAATGATCATAATCAGTTTTAGGAATGAAATTTGCTTCCCTTTGGATATCACTAATAACTGTCTACTTGTGACCTAGAGCTGTAATCATTTTTCCAAGGTCACAGAGGTTGCTTAAATGAAATGGAACTAGAAAGAATATCATACGTGGGAACTTTGAACAGTTAGAAAGAAAACACTGAGAAGAATGAGCTTGCCAACCAGCGTACTGTTTTACTAATTTAAAGAATAGTGGGATACCTGGGTGGTTCACTCTGTTAAGCATCCGACTCTTGATTTAGGCTCAAGTCATGATCCCATGCTTCATGAGTTTGAGCCCTTCATGGGCTCTGTGTAGGTAGCACAGAGCCTGCTTGGGATTTTCTCTCCCTCTCTCCGTCCCTCCCCTGCTTGTGTTCTCTCTCTCTCTTTCTCTCTCTCAAAATAAACAAACAAACAAACATTAAAGAATTTAAAAAATAAAAGAGTGAGACCACTGCTCTAAGTACTGAATTAATCATAAATAAGTTTTTCATCCTTTATTAACTTTTAAAATATGCATTAATAAAATGTTTTCTTGTCATAAAATTAAAAAAAAAAACTTTTGTTAGAAAATATGGGTAAGCAAGACAACAAACACCTTTTTTTTTTAAATTACATGATCTACCAATCTACAATTAGCCACTGTTATTAGCATTGTATTTATATCTTTTTCATTCTTCTTTTTTTTTTCCCTATGCATATATAAATAAGTGGGATAATACTTTGGGACTTTTAATCAATTTTTGGTCCAGTAGTATTTCTTTAAACCCTTTGTCTACTCCCTCTTCCAGCTTCTAATGGTTCTGAACCTGGGATTGCATCTCACTCTACAAGGGTCATGTAAAAATCTGCAGGAGTATTTGGTGATTTGGAGGGTAAGGAGAGGTGGTTACAATACTGAGAGTATATATACTGCACTTCAATTCCTGATAGTTTCTTTAAGTTTCATGGAAATTAGGTAAAGCTTTAAGGTAAAGTCAGTGAAGTGGGTGTGGGTAATTACCTAATTATTTGAGATTTTAGTTTTTCGTGTTTTTTTAATGTTTATTTATTTTTGAGAGAGAGAGAGAGAGAGCATGAGCAGGGGAGGGGCAAAGAGAGAGAGAGAGAGAGAGCATGAGCAGGGGAGGGGCAAAGAGAGAGAGAGAGAGAGAGAGCATGAGCAGGGGAGGGGCAAAGAGAGAGAGAGAGAGAGAGAGAGGGAGGGAGGGAGAGAGACCGAAAGAATCCATACTGTCAGTATGCAGCCTGATGTGGGGTTCAAACTCACAAACCATGAGATTATGACCTGAGGCCAAAATCCAGAGTCGGATGCCTAACTGACTGAGCCACCCAGGCGCTCCTGAGATTTTAGTTTTTTTGACTAGTGGGAAAAAGGGCTTTTAAAATAGAACTTAAGTTTAGGTTAAGATGACTTCAGTTTATTTCAAAAACTGAAGTTGTAATGTCTTCCTTACTCTAATTTTGGAAAGAATTGTGTCAGCCACATCAATCAACTTTATCTTTCTACACCTTCTTTACCTCTTTCCTGCTCTCCCATTTCCCTCCGCCTCTCTCTTACCACAAAAGAAATACAATTATTCCTCATATCCTATTTTTCTTAGTTTTAGATACTTGCGTCATTTTCAATAAGGATATATTTGTCAGTTTGGGGGAAAATGTTAGTTATAAATTCATGCTGGGAACCAAGTGGCTGCTTTTTTTTTTTTTTTAATTTTTTTTTAATGTTTATTTATTTTTGAGACAGAGAGAGACAGAGCATGAACAGGGGAGGGTCAGAGAGAGAGGGAGACACAGAATCTGAAGCAGGCTCCAGGCTCTGAGCTGTCAGCACAGAGCCCGACGCGGGGCTCGAACTCACGGACCGTGAGATCATGACCTGAGCTGAAGTCGGATGCTTAACCGACTGAGCCACCCAGGCGCCCCCAAGTGGCTGCTTTTAAAGCCAAATTAAAAATTCACATCAAAAGGGTGAAGATGACCAAGACAATGTAAGATAGACAGAATTGGTTGGGGTGATGTCAGAGAAGAGAAACATATACATCTGCTACCTCAGTAGTTTAGTTTTCACAGCTGAAGGAAATCATCAAAGATTATGGAGAGAAGAAACAGAGGAAACAAATAAGACTCCTACAATCAGTGTTCCCTAATAGTAAATCATTGTTTTAATTATTAATCTCTTGAGATTCTGGTGAAGATATTGTTACTTTGATGGGACATTTTTTTAGAAAACATCTATAGTGGACAGACACCAGAAGATTTAAATCAGAGTCTCTAGGGGGGTGAGGGGGGTGTGGCCTGTGCATCAGTGTTTTGTTTTGTTTTTAGGCTCTGAATATGATTATAATGTGCACCTAAGATTGAGAACTGTGGAACAAACATGTGTGAGTGAACAGCCAGTTACAATACTTCAAGGACAGACCAAGAAAGTCAGTTTTCAGGAGTTTCAGGCTCTGGGACAAACTTCCAAGATTAGCCGCTTCTACAGGCTAGACCAACTTGAGCTCACTGTCACTAAAACCTCAGGGTGCGGAGGCTGTATAACACCACAAAGCTAGGGAGAAATAGAGCTTTGGAAGTTTCCAACTAAGTTGGGCGTAAGGGGAGATTATCAAAATTGTTACAAGTCAAAGAGGTTTCAAGGAATAAAGTATAAGCATTGAATAGCTGATATAATAACAGTGATTACAAATAATGAGCTTAATCTTTTTAAATTTTGGTTTTAAATTGTATCAAATGTTTAAGTTTGCCAAAGGGTGTTATGTTTATTATTCTCTTGTGAAGACTTCATAGAGTTTATTTTCAAAGGAATAAATTAAGATGTCACAACTGCTGGATTGAGTGTCTGCTGACCAGCCATGTGTTCTGATGGCATCATTCATCAGATGCCAGTTTCTGAAAAACTAACAGGTGCAAATAGAGCTAACGCATCTGGCCAGGAAAGACATCTGACCAGGAAGTGATTGCACTTTGTTGTGATGTCCACAGACCTTTAGTAGTTAAAGCTTTGTAGAAGCTTATAAGCAAACCTTGTACTAGGTTGCTCTAACCAGCATGTTTTTTCTAAAAGAAAGAGATTTCACGATAATTAAAATACTCACTAGGCACAAATTATATAAGATGTATCTTTTATGTAATATGGATGAAACAAACAAATAAAAGGTAAAGAAAATATTCCCAAGATTACAAATGTGCAATTAAGCCAGGAAGACTAAATAAAGTCTAATACGAACCACCATTTTAAAAGTTTCTTAAATTTTTATTGGAACTTTTCTTCCCTATAATGTAAAGTGCAATCTCTAAAAATCCATTTTATTTGTAATTTTTACTTTATAATTTAAAATTCATAAGTTTTTTATAGAGTCACTCCAAAAAATGGGTATATTTTAAATAATGTAAAATGTGAAATCAGGTTGACATTTTCAGTCTTTTTTCTAGCTTTACTGAGGTATAATTGACAAGATATTTTTAAACAGTCTTATATTAGCTTATAATTTATTTTTCTATTTGTTTTTCTTTGCTAATAATTACCAAAATTAGCATTTACACATATTGATAGTAGATGTAGTAGCCGGTCTTCTTATTATTTGATAATTCTATTTTCAATTGAACAGATTCAGGACTCAAAAGAATGGTTGAGTTTTGTTTTTTTCCTTTTGTTTTGTTTTCCTGAACTGAATCACTAGCAGTACATAACAGCTCAGATTGCTCATTATTATTATGAGTCAGACAGAATTTATTATAAAGGCCACACACAAAAATGATTTTTGTTTGACTTATTGTTTACTTAAAATAAACAATAATATACTATTGTTAGAGCATTGCTTCTTATATGTTTATTAGTATAGTATTGTTTACAGCATATACTGATCCTGCAGTCTAGTACATGTAAGTGGTGGCAGTGAACAGTTTTACTAAAGGAAATAATCACTTTTGATGTTTTTTTTAAATATAATTAAAACAGCAAGAGCTTTCTAATTAATCACCCATTTACATTTAAAATTGAGTGATGGATTTATCAGAGAGTGCCTTATTCTATGGTTTCCATAAGTATGAGCTAACCTGGTAATCATAAATGTGGTTGCCATCCAGTTATTAACATATTTGTTATACAACTCATCATTTTCCATTTTAGACCCAAGTGTGTATGATATATGAAAAATGAATATGTTTATTCATCGGTTCATATAACAGATGTATGTTAAATATTTCCTATCTACAAGGTATGCTACACTGAGGTTATAGCAGTGACCAAACGTGGCTGGATACCTGCTCATAGAAGCACAAATTCTAGGTTAAGGTGAGGGGGACCAGAAAATACAGAAACAAAACCAAATATGTAAAGAGAAAAAAAGTTTTAGAGCCACAATTGTTATGCAAAGAATTAAAATGAAAGTAATAGGTGTAAATGGTTCTAGCTAATTAGATTGAGGGGTCAAGAAAGGGCTCTAATGAAAGTGCAATTTAAGGTGCAGTCTGAATGCTAAGAAGCCAGTTGTGTGAAGATCAAGATATCATTTCATATAGAGGGATGTTATTTAACATAAGAGCTCAGATGAAAGCCCTGACCTGGATTAAATTTGGCTTGGGGTTGGAGAGATAGGTGAGGATACAGTTGACTTGAGTGTGAAATGTGTAACATGAATAACAGAAAACCTTAGGATATTACAGTAGGAAAGGAAAATAATTAAATATATGCTCTAAAAAGGTAATTCTGGCTGCTGTGAATGGATTGAGGAGGAGCAGGAATGGAGCAGGGACACCATTGCAATAGCTGGAGAGAGATGGTGGTGACTTAGATGCTTGAAATTATAAAAGAAATCTGGTCAAATGTGTGGAACACAGGATCACATTTTATAGAATGATCTATGAAACTCCCATCTACTATGTACCTAGGGCTTTGGGTCAAATGATTAACTCAATGAATATAAAATAGAAACAAACAAAAACTGGGAATTCTAGGCAGGTTTTTTTTTTTAATATTAGTCATTTCAGTCTACTTATAGGTAAAACGAGGATCATATAACCAGATGATCTCCAAAGTAATCTTCTGCTTTGTATACAAGATGAATGCAATAAAAATTTAAAGAAAAGAAAGAGAAAAGTCAGTGAAGCATAGAAGAACCACAGAAGGGTTTCTGAAAAAAATGAGACTTAATCTGGAGTTTTAAATATTTGTAAGAATTCAACAAGTTTTTGGTTATGAAACGAAGTACAGAAAATAAGCCATTGTCTTCCCTCCCTGTTGCCCCTTTATCATCAGCCCCATGAGGAAAAACAAAAATTCTATCATCTTGCCTTCTCAATGTATTATATTGTTTGTTAAAGTCATTTAGATCTGAGTTATTCATTTGCATAGAAAGGATGCATTGATTAATTTTAGGAGAATGAATACCTCATTTGAAAACAACATACTGGATACTGCATGATTGGCTACAAAAGAGAGAATCTGTTAAAACCAAATTCATATTCTGGCATGGTGGAGAGTTAGAGTAATTGGTTTTAAAGTGAGGGCAGTTTGCTTGCTCAAACATTCATAGAAGGTGATTATTCAGCTGCTCTAAAAGAAGTTCATTGGATATACACATATGAACTGACTACAGCACCCTAAAATTCTTTGGGAGCCCCCAAAGCACATTCTCTCTGAAAGATAATCTACCAGAGTTCAAGCTGTATTACAAAGCTGTAATCATCCAAGACAGTATGGTACTGGAACAAAAACAGACACTCAGATCAATAGAACAGGATAGAGAACCCAGAAATGGACCCACAAACATATGGCCAAGTAATCTTTGACAAAGCAGGAAAGAATATCCAATGGAACAAAGATAGTCTCTTCAGCAAGTGGTGCTGGGAAAATTGGACAGTGACATGTAGAAAAATGAACCTGGACCACTTTCTTACATGATACACAAAAATAAGCTCAAAATGGATGAAAGACCTAAATGTAAGACAGGAAGCCATCAAAATCCTCGAGGAGAAAGCAGGCAAAAACCTCTTTGACCTTGGCCGCAGCAACTTCTTACTGAACACATCTCTGGAGGCAAAGGAAACAAAATCAAAAGTGAACTATTGGGACCTCATCAAAATAAAAAGCTTCTGCACAACAAAGGAAACAATCAGCAAAACTGAAAGGCAACCAATGGAATGGGAGAAGATATTTGCAAACAACATATCAGATAAAGGGTTAGTATCCAAAATCTATAAAGAACTTATCAAACTCAACACCCAAAAAAACAAATAATCCAGTGAAAAGGTGGGCAAAAGACATGAATAGACACTTCTCCAAAGAAGACATCCAGATGGCCAACCAACACATGAAAAAATGCTCAACATCACTCACCATCAGGGAAATACAAATCAAAACCACAAGGAGATACCACATCACAGCTGTCAGAATGGCAACATTAACAACTCAGGCAACAACAGATGTTGGCAAGGATGTGGAGAAATAGGATCTCTTTTGCACTGCTGGTGGGAATGCCAACTGGTGCAGCCACTCTGGAAAACAGTCTGGATGTTCCTCAAAAAATTAAAAATAGAACTACCTTACAACCAAGCAATTGAACTACTAAGTATTTATCCAAGGAACACAGGTATGGTGTTTTGGAGGGACACATGTACCCCAATGTTTATAGCAGCACTATCAACAATAGGCGAAGTATGGAAACAACCCAAATATCCATTCGTGGATGAATGGATAAAGAAGATGAAGTATTACTCAGCAATGAAAAAGAATGAAATCTTGCCATTTGCAACTACATGGATAGAACTAGAGGGTATTATGCTAAGTGAAATTAGTCAGTCAGAGAAAGACAAATATCATATGACTTCCCTCATATGAGGACTTTAAGATACAAAACCGATGAACATAAGGGAAAGGAGGCAAAAATAATATAAAAACAGGGAGGGGGACAAAACATAAGAGACTCTTAAATATGGAGAACAAACAGAGGGTTACTGGAGGGGTTGTGGGAAGGGGGATAGGCTAAATGGGTAAGGGGCGTTAAGGAATCTACTCCTGAAATCATTGTTGCACTATATGCTAACTAACGTGGGTGTAAATTAAAAAAAAATAATAAAATAAATAAATTAAAATAAATAAACATAAAATAATCTTAATAATAAATTTTTTAAATAAATAAAAAATAAAAGATAATCTACAAATGTTTTAAAAGTTGAGTAATTTTACTTTTGCATTATTAATTAGATCTTTTTCCAAACCAGGAATTTGAAGAACTCTAAGATTTTTTTTTTCTCCCTCTACCTACCATCTAGGTCCTGTTTCCTAGGACCTAGATATTTTCACTGGGTCTGCAACAAGCAGAATGTATTCTCATCATTAGTCCTTAATCAATATGCATTCATAATGATTAAATTCCTTGCATTGCTTTACTTAAAGTATATCTTTCAGTGAAGCTTGTTATGTTTAGAGATTACGTATTTGTTCCTATAGTTTGTATGTTGAACTTAATAACAATGGCATATCTGTTATTTCCAGTAATAAGTTTAAATCAGAAATGCAGTTTTATTCTTTCTTTTTACATGACAAGTATCACACAAAATAGACATATTTGAATGATTCAAAGTATATGGTACAAATTCACTAAACTTAACTGGAAAATATTTTACAATTATTCTTAAAAATTTCCAGGTACTTTTTTGTTTTAAAAATAATTCTTAAATATTCTTACTCAGCTATATTTACCTGAAAAGAGATCCCATAGGAAAGATGGGGCTCTAATAAAAGGGAGGACAGTAGTGGATTATTTCCTTCAGAGCTTTTTTTGACAATTTTAATTATTTCCTAGAAGATGTTCTAAGACTATGAAAAAAAAAGTTAATATGTTTTCAAACAAACATTCTTTTTAAAAAAACTTTATTTATTTTGAGACAGACAGAAGCACTAGAAGCAGGGAATGGACAGAGAGAGGGAGAGAGAGAGAGAATCCCAAGCAGGCTCTCTCACTGTCAGAGCATAACCCACTGTGGGGCTTGAACTCAGGAACCATGAGATCATGACCTCAGCTGAAGTCAGATGCTTAACTGACTGAGCCACCCAGGTGCCCCTAAAGACATTTTTGCTAGGTATTTAGGTAATTCCTATCAAGTATGTGCCTTTTCATGTGTTAGATGCCAAGGTTCCTGATCATAAGCACCATGTTAGTTGCTTCCTTGCAGCAATAGTGTTTCTTGAGGTAGAACCATACTAGCCAGAGAAAGCAGGTGATTGGACACTGACATTCTTAGCCATTCCCTTAGGGAACTGCCAGCCAGGGTTTGGGTCTCACTTTTGCCAGTCACTAGTTCGTTGACATCTGTAAGTTTGCTGCACATCCAAGTCTTCGCTCTCTCATATGATGCTCTTGTGTGAATATCAGATTTGTTATGATGGTTGTATCTAGGAAGAGATAGATGAATACATCCTTTATTCAACCCTTCTTCCACAAAGTGCTTCCAGCACTGATGTTTAATCCTTAAAGTCTGTGTCTTTCTTTAATAAACATAATCATTCTAGCCTCCTTTAATATAAGTTAGAATTTCATTTATGCCCTACTTTAAAATAAGATGATACCTGCAATAGAAAACTTCTGTTTATTAGACTGTTCAAAGACTACACAGTTCAATAACACTTTGATGCTGTTACTTGATTTGTCCTTTATGTATTAGAGCTGCAGGGTTTAGTCTCCTTGATGACCTTTTCCCACTAAATTCTGATTAGATGAAGAAATCTCCACTTGTTCCTGGCTCAGAAAGGAGAGCAGATAAATAACAGCAAGAACAAATGAACAATACTAGTAACAATAATACCAAGTAATGATTTTTGAGCTGTTAGTGTCAGACACTGTGCCTAGTGCTTTATACACATTATTTCAATTGACTCCCATGACAGTTCTATAAAGTAAATATTATTCCTGTTTAACAGAAGAAAAAACCTAAAATCTAGAGAAGTTGAGTAAATTGCCTGAGGTCACAAATAAATGCTAAAGCTAGGATTCTCACCCTTTTCTGCTTTGAAAATGTACCCATGGCATCTTCCTTGTCATTAAAAAAAAAACATAGAATGTTATTAGAATTTAGCTCTTAGAAATATTTAAAGCAGCAGACATGTTTTATAGATGAGGAAAGTTAATGCCAGTGTCTAGATAGATCTAAGAATCTCTTCCCCTGGCCTCCTGTTTAGAACTCTCTTCGCTAGAGTGCAAATTTTCACCTCTCAAGCTGTTTGGGCTGTGTAGAGTGCTGAGCGGCTGGAAGTGTCACAGAGAAACCCAGCAGGGTGAGGATTGTTAATAGATTTTATTAATTCACCAAACATTTGTTAAACAGTTACTACGTGCCAGGAACCGTGATGACGTGGTATGGAAACAAAGACTGATGACAAAATTATAGCTATAGGGTGTAGCTGATATTGATGACATTAGTAATGTTATTATAAGTTGTATTCGTTGACTTGCATAAATTTATACATACATTCTATTTATCACAGTAAAATTATTTTTACTTCTGTTATTGTTTGCTTTGTGGAAATGTCCTTTAGTCTCTAAGCAATATAAGCAAAAAAACAATGTTGTGTACTCGTTATTTAATGAAGTGTATTGCATCAATGGGTTTTAGAGATTTTGTGTATGTGTTAAAACCTTCTTGTTTATGGCCACATTTTCCATATGGAGGGTTACACTAGTAAAAGTTGATGGGTGATCTCTTTAAGGCACCATTGGTCCCTATCACTGATGCACATTCACTAGTACATACAGGTCTTTCTTAGAAGATACAAGTTGATGTGATTAGGTGAAACAAATTTTAGGGTAGGAGTAAAGTCCCTGGCAGGGTGTATTTGAGACTGTTGGAAGCCTGCCAGTAGTCTTATCTTGAATGTGAACATTTTGTTTGGCTCTTGGAGTTCAGGAGTTTTATCTTTAGAAAAAATATTCCTACCCATGTACTTTGAATGAGAAGGTTTACAGAATCTTCTCATATGATTGAAGAAACAGAACAGATGAACATAGAAGGGGCATAAAAAGGAGAGAGGCAAACCATAAAACATAGTTTTAACTAAAGAGAACAAACTGTGGGTTACTGGAGGGGTGGTGGGCCAGGGCATGGGGTTAATTTGGGTGATGGGTATAAGGAAGACACTTGTGATGAGCACTGGGTGTTGTATGTAAGTGATGAATTACTAAATTCTACTCCTGAAACTAATATTATACTATATGTTAACTAACTGAAATTTAAATAAAAACTTGAAACTAAAACAAATGTTTTTAAAATAAATAACTATATACAAAAAAAGAATCTTCTCATATGACTTGTACATATCATCTGGCCATGATCTCTCTTCTCAACATTGCTGGATTTGGAAGAGCAGGGCAAGTTGTTGCTTTAATGTGTTAGCCTTGTCCCTTCCCTCTTCCTCTCTCTATCTGCCCAATACAAGGGACAGCTGCTGTATTAGAAATTCTGTAAAATTAAGATGTGATTAAATACTTAAATCTATCTTATTTGCAGTTTCATGTCTGCAACTTAAAAGTTGTATGATATTGGGCAAGTAATTTAGCTATTCTGGGGCTTTGTTACCTCATCCATAAAATTAAGTGGTTAGACCTAAAGTAGCTTAGGCAAAAAGGGAATTTATGATAGTAATATAAATTTATTTCATAAAACCCAAGGACAATTTTTTTTTCTTTTTATTGGGGGGCGGGCAGTAGAGCCTCAGGAAACATGGGAATCCTAAATATAAAGACTATCTGAATACTGTATCCATTCCTCATCTCTGTTTCTGAGAATTGGCTTCATTTTTTTTCTTCCAACACTTATGTCATCTGCTTCTCTTACCTACATAGTGGAAAATATGACTACCAACTACTCCTGTGCTGATAGCTCTCAATCGAGATACCCAAAATAAGAATGAATTTTTGTTTGTTTGTTTCCTTTTAATAATTAATTTCAGGGAAGGAGTCTGACTGACCCCTGGCCATGTTAACAGAGGCCAGATGACAGCAACTCCCAACATAATCATGGCAATGAATTATGAAGACAGGACTGGAGAAATTCTCAGAATTGGCATTCTGGACAGGCATAATGTGTATCTATTTGATCACCTTTAATAGTTTTTCATGAAAAAAAATAGTGTTCCTATCCCTTATTATCTGTGGAAACAGGTGACCCTGATATAAAGATATTGAAGGCAATACAATAATGCTAATGACAGCTATGTTTATTGGCATCATATTATATCTCAGATACTGTTCTAAATTCTTTACATAGACTTCTTTAGTTATCAAAAGTTTATGAACAAGGTACAATTATTATTTTTCACATAAGTGTTTATAACTATTAGATAATATTGGGATTTTTTTAGAATATAAAATTATTTGCATTACTATAGGTGTAACATGTATGTGCCCATGGACATACATGTACATTCTACATTAATACATACAATGATACATTTTTATTATAATTATCTATTTGCTTATATGTGGAGAGAGAAAAGGGAAAAACTGGGATAAAAATAGCACAAAAATGTTAATAGTGGCTAATATTGTCTTTTTTCCATGTCTATTCTTTATTTGCCAATTCTGTGCAATGAATATGTATGCTTTTATTACTAGAAAACTAAAATCCTTTATATTTTCCATTGAGCAATGGCATCATTTAGTTTAGTGTCTTGGACTATCTTAGCTACTATCGAAACAGCAAGTTGACATAGTAAAAGATGGTAAAAATTCTTACACATAAACATATGGCTTCTGTGTTATGAAAGACTGGAAATAAGAGCCCTCTGTATGTCCCATTGAGCTAAGTGCCACCTCCTTATGCTATCATAACCCCCAAATACATATCTGTCTCACTACACTTATCACATCATGTTATAATCTCCTCTGCATTTTTTTCTTCCTTAGTAGGCCTTCTGAAGGGAAGAAACCATGCTTTGATTATCCCTGTATTCCCAGTATCTACTACAGTACCTGGAAAATAACCTGGTGCTCAATAATCATTTTCAATCCAGAAATGTTCAAGAAATACAGAGGGGGTCCGTCTTTCTCTTCTGAGGTCCCTAGTGGTGGAAACTCCTTGGAATTGATTCACTCTCAGAGCAGACTCTTTTTCTCAGCATTCATTCTATTCTTTTAACAATATGGCTTACATACTCCTGGAGATGGAAAACCACTACTCTGAGAGATAACTCATTCTACCATTGCTCACCTGGATTTATTAGAAAGGTTATATTTCCGGGTAATTGAAATATTTTCTGTTTCATAAGTGTTTTAACTCAATGGAACAAAACAGTGGGGAAAGTATTGGGTTTTGGAGGAGGGAGGGAGGCACATCTTCCTTTATGAAGAAAGGAATTTGCTGAAGAAATGGTGAAGACATGGTACTGTATTTAAAGGACATTAATAAAATAAATTTCCTGAGAAGAGGGAATTTCTGCTCTTACAGTTCCCAGTTTTATTTTTAATATACTTATATTACTTTATAGTTTTTCCTGTGAAGATAACCTACAACTGTCAAAAATAAATATGTAAAGAAGATGACCTAAGCCCAGCTGTCTATTTCCTCACTCTTCAGTCAGATGTCAGGCTCCCCATACTCTGCCAAACTGAAAGGGTCAGGGATGAACAGAAGGAGGTTGTGTATATGCCTAATTGTCATCTATTAGAAAGCTTTTATTCGTCACCCGTTTGTATTCAGTGATGAAAGACTGAGCGATATAAATATAGCCTCCATCTCTGTGATTTCACAAAACAAAGACAACACATGTAGGAATACTTAAGCTAATAATATGTAATCTTTCCTTAATGTAACACTCTGAACTAGAGTAATTTCAAATATATTATTTGGTAATTTTTAAACTATGAAAATTTGAAAAAGAAAACATAAACAAGATATAGTTTCTACCCAAAATTGAGTTTGGGTGTCAAGACTGATGATGTCAAATATGCCTGCCATAAGAGAGATGTGCATTAAAGAAAATAAAACAAACAGATAGTGAAAGTAGATATTGGGTGGGGAAAGATACAGATGAGGATAAAGGAAGATAAATATTTTTTTCTGTATCCACTGTATATCCTTTCCTGTGCCTTATCATCTACTGACCTGTAGTTTTGTAAATTGGAACTATGAGATTCAGGCTGTAAATAAATTACCTAAGTCATATAATTTGTAGGTGGGGAAGTAGTAGTCACTCTTAACACTTTATGATCAGATATCATGCTCTTTCTACCATCTTTCCTTCCAATTAGGGATGACAGTTAAAAAAAAAACAAAACAAGTTTGTAATATGGGAAGCATAGGCATTTTTGTATACATTTCAAAACCAAATGTGACTTTTTCCCACTATTTACTATTTATTATTCCACTCTTTAACATTTCAGTGAGTGCCTATTTTCTCATTTAACACATTTGTGAATTAAGTTAAATTTATTATCTCTATTTTTCAGATGTGGAGCTTTTATCACATTCATACATATTATATAAGTGGCAGAGCCAATATTCAAACCTAGGTCTATCTAATTTCAAAAATCACTGTGATTTTCACTAATATCTTCTAATTTGTTTTTTTTTTTTACCCATGGGTAATCAAGACTTGGTTCTTAAGTCGTTAAGAAATAGTTCTACAACAAAAGTCTAAGTCAAAATTGTTAACAATACTTAGGCAATAATGTTTTCTCTGAATCATAGTTTTCTTTATCTGAGAATTAGAGTAGGAGGGAAACTGTTCTTATCCCATGAAAAGAATTCCTCTCCTCTTGTAGATTTTCAGCCTAAAACTAGGTGTTGCCCATGTAACACCACTCATGGCTGTCAAATGGACTCAATGGGTTAGCTCATTTAATTGACTCTCATAAGTGGATAGCTTTATTGCCTTTATCATTTTTGTTTCAGTGCTCTGAATTCCCTCTAATTTGTTGAGTTATCCAATAGAAGGGGATAAAGTGGAGTAAAGTAATAATCTTCTCATGGAAGTCATTTGTCTTCCTATTTATCTTTCCTTATATGTGTGTACAATCGACTCTCAATTATTTGCATAGATAAAGAGGGAGCACTGTGCCATTGATAATCCAAAAGTCATTTACAAAAGGTTTACCTTCGTGATTATCTTTTGTGTAGGTGATATTCCCTACATACATTTCACCTGCACTCATGAGGGAAGAGAAGACCTGTAAGTGTGCTCAGTGTCAAAGAATAGTCAAATTATAGTGCCTTTTTTTTCTGCAGATAATCTATATGAAGAAAAATAGAGAATGGAATATGTAAAGTCACTCTTTAAGGATATATATTATCCTATTTGGAGTACCATATCGAACATCAGAATTTGAGTTAAACTATAATCCAAGACTCCTTTCCATTTATAAATCTGTCAAAATTGAGACATGCATCAGAATCTGTGCATACTTATTTAAAGGAGTTTCCATAATGCATTACTTACGGGATTGTGCTCACTTACTTTGTTAACCTGTTTTGCCAGGTTTGTCTGGCTTTGTTTGCTTATAATAAATCCAAACTCTCTTTTAACATACACTTGCCTTTTTAGCATGGGCAGTCTTTTGTATAGTCCCTTTTTATGTTCCCACTTGCATCTTCTTGACTATTTTACTGTTCCTATGTTTATGGTGCCTTCCAATTTACTGTTGTTTTCAAATTTCATTTGTGTGTTGTTTATTCCATATTGCATGTTAGTAATGAAGATACTGAAACCCAAGACCTAAATCAACCTTAGTGACAGTTCACTCCTCCTCTCAGCTCTGTCTTTTGCCATTTATCATTACCCCTTGTTTACAGCTCTTTAAATGGTTTTCAAACCATCTGAGAATAATCATCTCCAGGCCAATTTGAATTAATTTTGTAAGTCAGAGCTTATGAAACATTGAATTAAATACTCTGTGAAAACCCAAATATATTACTTGTACTGCACTCCCTTTATTCATTAATTTTGTACTTCTATCAGAAAAAGCAATCAGGTTTGTCTGTCATGATTTGTTCTTTATATAACCATACTGCTCATTTATTACTCATGGGCCTTCCCTTATCTTTTTCCTTGTACAGATGCTTTATCTTAATGGCTTCTATTAGTAAAAACAAATGGTACTAGGTTACTTCTTGTATGATCAATCATAGAGGTGTTTGACTCATTCATTTTTTTCATTAGTAGATGTTGAGGACCTACTGGATGAATTTCTAATGCAAATTTTCATAGGACAAATGAGCATGCTTCAAGTAACACATATTTGGTTGGTCAAGATCAGAGAAGGGATTTCCGACATGTGGTTTCCTTTTTTTTAGTGTATGATACTAATTCCAACATATATTTATAACTGCATGTACATGTATATTAAGTATATATTTTTCACTTTTTTGCTATGTTACTACTTTTTCCTGAGACATTGCTTCACATATATTTCTCTAACACTTTAAGGACACCATTAATTTTTCATAATCTTCCTAAATCACTGTCAAGAAAATGTCCCTTTCAGGTTTTTAAGACTAAATGTTATTTGAATCTACTTTATGAAAATGGCTATTCTTATAGAAAGTCAGAAATATTTTGAAAAACTGCAACTGTTTTCTTTTATAATGATAGTCTTTAATTAAAAAAAGGAAAGAAACCTCTATACTAATACTCACATATGCCATTTTACTATGCCAACATATGCAAATGCTCTCATAAAATATTATTTTATAGTCATCTTTATTTCTCAATTTCTTTGCTCAGAATCTGCATTTATTACTTTAATTTTAACATAATTCGAACAATACTGCCACATTTAACAAGCAAATAAAAATCTCCTTGAATTTTCTCCTTGTTTTTTTAAAAATTAAAATATGCAAGATATTTTAAGAGAAATATTTTATATGAATATAAATATTTAATAGTTTATAATTAATTGAATTAATTGCTACATATATAGTTTAAGTCTATCACCCAAAGTTGTAAACATCTGCATTTCTACATAAATGTGAATGTGTTCTCCTTACATGATTAAATTCTTCCTTTCAAGAGATCATTGGACTTACAGTAGCTCATCCAGTAGAACGTCACTTATAACATTTTTTTCATAAATATGAAAAATTACCTTGTTTTATTTTCTAGTTAGTCTTTCTTTAATATAATTGTTCATTGGAACCTTTATAAGGCAGCTATATAGCCAATTTTTGACCATAGTTTAACTCTCAGAAGTAAAAAACAAAATATCTCAAGTGTAATGAAGGCTGAAATTTGCCAAGTGGACTGCTTTATGATTATCTCATGATTGCTGCCTGTAAGAATTAATGTCACATATGGAAAACTCAGAACTGACATCCCCTTAAATACATACACATATTCTTAATTTTTTCACTGGAAATGCAATATTTTATTCAGTTTTAAGTATACAAGTCATGCAAATGTTTATAGATTCAGCTTCAATCAATGACCATTTGAAAAGAATTACCCAAAATGGTACATCCTGTTGGGTTAGGATGTTAGAAGCAGGGAAATGAGGATATATGTGTAGCTTTTGGATGAGCCTCTCCATAAAGACTTGCATCATTTGAATCAATGAATTTGTTGAAGCTCAAGCAGAGAAGGAGCTCTCATTGACATGTTTAACATTAACACCAGTCAGATGGCAAAAGAAGCATTATGATTTTGATTGATGCCATATGATTTGTACCTTTGATATTGAGTGATGTCTTTGCATGATTATTCCTGTACTGTCCTAAAGAAAAAAGTGTTTTTTAAACAAAAAATATTGTTTTCTCTTTCTTGTTTGTTTCTCAATGCCCCAATGGAAAAACTCTTTCTCATTTTTGTATGACATGCAAATATTGGAGGAGATTCTAGAACATCTAGAAAAGCATTACATCCCAAGATGTTCAATTGCATTTTATCCCCATAACCTGCATGTTGAGTGCAGGAGGCAAAAAACTCCTGCCTTCTTCACCACCTCCCTTTTTGTTTGCTTCAGCAATCTGTTGTAGGAGATGTCTCTTCTTAACATAACCTTCTGCAATTCTTTGAAACCCTTGTTGTATGAGTTATGAATGTCACAAACATAACTTTGTATGAGGAGATCTGTCTTATTGACAGAAAAAAATGAAAAGTTATAGTAGACATACAATGTCCAATACTAACATTAGACTACCAGGTGATACATTTGTTCTAAACTGGGAAAGACAGACTGTAAAGAATGTTTCAAAGAGTATTTTTAGAAACACCTTTAAATGACCTATTAAATGATAATGAAACATCTAGAAATAATATTCAGTTTAAGAAGGTGCTTCAAAGCATCTTGGAGATCTTTTCCACATAGTATATTTCACCGTTTTGTCATTTCAGAGGTGACATAGAAAGGGAGCCAGTGCAAAGGGTATGAATAGTTTAAACAATTAAGAAGAAACGTTCAAAAGCAATTCCTAAAAACTTACCATGTAAACCCTTAGAAAACTTTTGAATGTAAGGAATTACTTTTTACTATTTACCATATATCATAAAATGAGATAAACCCTACTGAGGACTCATTTGCTAAATTTTGACCCATGGAGTGTTTCTAGCATATTTTCAGTTGAACTGAATTAGTGAACTCTGAGGCTGTAGGTGCTTTTAAAAAGGAAAACATGCAAATTTACATTTAAAAATATAGTCTTCAAAAGAAATACATTCATAATGCATGGCAAACTTAAGACTGAGTAACCATTACTTGAAAAACAATTTTATTATAGAACTTAACCTTAAAAGATTTATTAAGCCACCCCCTCAAATGTATTATCTTTTCTTGCCTATTTTCTTTAAATTAAAGGATGCCAGATCTGTGTAAAATTCCCATTATGTAAGGAGTTGGTACTCTTTATGATTGATGAGCTGAATAGAAAGTGATTATTGTTTTACAAGTCTACAGGATTTAGAACAATAATCAATGAAAAATCTGTATAATCCTCAGATACTTAGTTATTGGGCTGGAACTATATATATATGGAACAAGACTCAGGAAATCTGAACCCAGTTGTGAAAGAGTAGCAAAAATGTTCTCTGCATGTGTATATGTTTTTTTCCTCTGATTTATATACTTTGTAAAAATGCACTTAGCAAGTACAAAGATGCATTACCTAACCTGAAATTTCCGTGATGATGTGTATTTGTTTTATGATTTATAATAGTGCTGTATAAGTTTCTTCATAATATCCTTACAATTAACTTTCTGTAATGAAGGTTATCAGAAGACTATGGGAGTTGTTACACAGAGAAATAAAGTATAGTCAATATTTTTACAGCACAAAACTTAATTATTAAGGGCATGAACACCTCAAGTTGCTTTCTTAGCAACACAACTGACAGTTTTGGTAGGATTCATCTTTGCTCTTATGTCTCAGCTAGTTTATTTCTCTAGATTTGTTAATTGTATTAGTGAGGCCATAGGCTTTTAGAAATATATAGAGAGAGCTATTAAGAATACAGATAATAGTGGCTATTGCTGGCAAGCATAAAGGGAATAAAAATAGATATAATATTGGGGGCTAGAATTTGGCAATATCTCTTAGTAATGAGATCTTTAAATTATTTTTTAAAGTTTATTATTTATTTTTGAGAGAGAGAGAGAGAGAGAGAGAGAGAGCATGCACAAGCAGAGAGGGGCAGAGAGAAGGAGAGACAGAATCCAAAGTAGCCTCCACACCATCAGTGCAGAGCCCAATATGGGGTTCAAACCCATGAACTGTGAGATCATCACCTAAGCTGAGATCAAGAGTAGGACGCTTAACCCACTGCAGCACCCAGGATCCAGGTCTTTAAATTCTTTAAATTCTTGACCTAATGTTTCAACTTGCCCTTCACCACCCCCCCCCCACACACACCCCACACATGTTTATTATAGCATTATATTTAATAGTAAAAAAGGAAAGAGCACAATGGTTGATCAATAAAAGATGGTCAAATAAGTTGTGCTCTGCATACATAGGGAGAAAAATGAAATAGTAAAAAAGAATGGAGTGATCTATAAATATCTACACAGAAAGATGACCGTGTATTAAGTGAAAAAATAAGTTATAGAGCAATATGTATATTGCTCTATTTGTAAAAAATTAATAGTAATAATGCTAGTAGTTTAAAATATATTGGTTTTAGTATATTCCTATTTGTACATCTACAATTGTTTATAAACAAATCAAAAATACAGTTGTAGTAATGTGCACCTAATGTAAATGGTAGTTGTCTGTAGAGACTGAGCTCTTAGTGAACTTTTATGTTTCATGTTCTGCATTTCAATGTAATTGAAAGGGGTACAATGAACTCATATTATCACTTTAAAAAAAATAACATTTATTTATTTTCAAGAGACAGAGAGAGATAAAGTGCGAGAGGGGAGGTGCAGAGAGAGAGGGAGACACAGAATCTGAAGCAGGCTCCAGGCTCTGAGCTGTCAGCACAGGGCCCGATGTGGGGCTCGAACCCACCAACAGTGAGATCATGCATGACCTGGGCTGAAGCCAGACGCTCAACTGACTGAGCCACAAAGTCATCCCTAGTCATTCTAAGCAAAAAAAAAAAAAGAGACCACCAAATAAATTGTATATATGCATATGTATGTTTTAACATGCTTTCTGATCTTTCTTCTTCCCAAAGATTTTTTAGTTGAGTAATTTTTTTCTTGTATTATTACTTTCATGATTAATCTGTGTAAATATTCATTTAAGCTTTTTTTGTTCAATAATAGAGAATGATCTGCACTGTTTCATTTAAGATACTCATAGCTGTCTCCGTTTTGAAAGATAGCATACAACACACATACACAGAATCACACACGCACACACGCACACACACAAACACACACACACACACACACACACACACACACACACACACACACACACCTGGTCAGGACTGGATATAGTTTATGCCAGTAGAACCAAGGCCAATGGAGGAAAATACTTTTATGCTATTAGAGAATTATAGATTTAATCTTATTTTTTGGTAATATAAAATTATAACCTCAGTCAGCTATAATGCATTGAGGTTTATTTTATTTATTTTACCTTATTTTATTTTATTTTAATTTATTTATTTATTTTAGTTGTGAAGTTTTGCTGCCAGTTTGTTACAGCAGATGCAAACTCTGGTATCTAATTTTTGTTAGAGGATTTATTTCCTCCTTATTGAAGTGTCAGGAAATCTACCTTTTTCTAACTAAATTACAGGATGTCCTTAGAATGAATAAATTTATATCTACCATTAAAATGACAAGAGTAGGAACCTAGGAACTTGAGGTTTCTTTGTTCGTTTATTTTTGAACTTGAGGTTTAGAATCAACCCATGTGGATTTTAATCTTCCCTTGGTAGCCTAAAAGCTGTGGGAGTTTCTGCAAAGTATTTAAACTCTCCAGGCCTTGAGTTCCTCACCTGAAAAAATGACAGAGAGAGTTAGTTAGCCCTTACCATATTGACATTGTATGAATGCTAAGATATTAATACACGCAAAATATTTAGAAAGAAGATATGGTATAAATATACAATGGAATATTACTCAGCCATCTAAAAAAATGAAATCTTCCATTTGCAATGACGTGAATGGACCTAGAGAGCATTATGCTGAGTAAAATAAGACAGAGAAAGACAAATATATGATTTCATTCATATGTGGAATTTAAGAAATAAAACAGATGAACATATGGGGAGGAGAAGGAAAAGACAAGAAAGGGCAACAAACCACAAGAGATTCTTAATGATAGAGAACAACCTGAGGGTTGATAAAGGAAGGTAGGTGGAGGATGGGCTAGATAGGTGATGGGTATTAAGGAGAGCAATTATCGTGATGAGCACTGAGTGTTGTATGTAAGTGATGAATCACTGAATTCCACTTCTGAAATCAATATTGCACTGTACATTAACTAAAATTTAAATTAAAATATGGTATTGTTAAAAAATAAAATACTTAGAATTCTGGCTGGGATATAGGAAACATTCATTAAATGTAATTATTACAGATGCATAAAATTATAAATGCAACATATATGCTTATATGTAACATACACATATATAACATAATATATATCATATATATAGTCATACACATGCATATATATATACACATATATAATCATATATATATGTATATATATAATCTGTAGAATCAAATAGTACCTAGTGTATAGAAACACTCAATAAATATTAATGATTTATTGTTGCAATATTGTTATTGTTATTACTTATTAAGAGATGTGGAAAAATATAAGATCTAGGAAAAAATACACCACCACCAAAATACCCAGGAAGCAGAATAAAAGTCCAAAAGAGGAAAAACTGTGTCTGAATGGAATCATGAAGTTCCCTGAGCATCAGGGAGCATGAAACATTCAAAGAAAAGAAACAGTTTGGTAAGAGAGGTGCAAGGAGATAGCCAGGAAAAACATACAGAGAACGGTGATTTCAGAATGGTTGACAGGAAGCAACTAAAATACAAACCCAGGGATCTATGGCTTGTGAAATGCTATAGAATTCTCATGTTCAGAGAGACCTATAGGAATATCGTACTGTTGTAAGTTTGCTTACAGTGCTGCAGTACTAATGAAGAAATGTGGAATTGCTAGTAGGTTTAAACACTACATTTAAACTAAATTATAGCTTGGGGCACTTGGGTGGCTCATTTGGTTAAGCACCCGATCTTGGTTTCAGCTCAGGTCCTGATCTCACAGTTCGTGAGTTTGTGAGTTCAAGCCTCATGTCAGGCTCTGTGTTGACTGTGCAGATTCTGCTTGGGATTCTCTCTCTGCTTCTTAATGCTCCTCCCCTGGTCTCTCTCTCTCTCTCTCTCTTTCTCAGAACAAATAAATAAACTTAAAAATTAAAAAAAAAATTGTAAAATCAATTACAACTTAATCATATTGAAATGTGTATTGCATTATTCTCAAGTAAGTAACATACAAAATTGAAAAGAACTGAATTCAGGGCTGATTTTATCAATCATATGTCACTAAGCTCCTGTTCATGTAAAATTTCTGAAACTATAGAGAAAGTACAGCATCAAAACAAAAAGTGAGGTTAAAGAGCTACTGAGACAAACAGGAAATTCACTTCATCAAAATGAGGTCCCAGGGGGGCGCCTGGGTGGCTCAGTCGGTTGAGCCTCCGACTTCGGCTCGGGTCACGATCTCATGGTCTGTGGGTTCGAGCCCCGCGTCGGGCTCTGGGCTGAGAGCTCAGAGCCTGGAGCCCGCTTCGGATTCTGTGTCTCCCTCTCTCTCTGACCCTCCCCCGTTCACGCTCTGTCTCTCTCTGTCTCAAAAATAAATAAACATCAAAAAAAAAAATTAAAAAAAAAAAAATGAGGTCCCAGGTCTGTATCTGAGATGAAAAGTGTAGTATATTTGTAATACATTTTCAAATAATTAACTTTTAAATAATTGATAATGCTATTTTCCTGTAATATGATTTTCTCTAATTGTTAAGGGAATCTTCAACTTCTCTTGGAATTACAGTCCTTTCTTTCTTGGTAGACTATGTCTTACTTTATCCTTAGTCAAGAGTGCAATGATTTGAGTTATTGCCATTTTAATTTTATAATTTAGTAACTGCTGAGTGCCAACAGAATAATAGCTTCCTTCCAAGTCAAAAGCAGAAAATGCTCAGCACATTAATATTTTCAGAAATAAAAAAAATGTCATTATTGAAAGATGAGAATTATTGAAAGATGGGAAAGACAAGTCTGAAGTATTATTCTTCCTTTTATAAATAAGTATGAAATATAAGAAATATACAGAAATACATACTAAGTAAAAATGTACAATTCATGAATTACAAAAAAGTGGACACTCCCTTAACCCCCAGTACCTGTAAAGAAGTTTAACATTGCTTTCTATATGTCCCATGAATGCCATTCCCAATCGCTGTCCTATTTCCTTTCCAAAATAACTACTACCTTGACTTATAACATTATAGTTTAATTTTGTCTGTTGTTGACATTTATGTAAATGGAATCATATTGTATGTATTCTTCATGTGATCCTTATTTGCTGTTTTTATTATGATTTCTATTCATGTTTTTTATGAAACCTTAGTTTAAAAAAAAAGAATTCAATGCTGTATTGTTATACTTATTTCTACTATGGATGAACATGTGCATTGTTTATAAATGTTGTCTGTTATAACTAACAGGGCTATCACCATTTCTGTACATATCTTGCGATGTTTATGTCTTGTTAAGTATGTATCTAAGAGTTGAATTACTGGATCCTAGAGTATGCATAAGCTAAACTTTGGTAGACAATGACAGTTTTACTCAATTTGATAGTACTGATACATACTTATAGGCGTAAGCATATCTTTGCTAACTTGCTATTGTAATTTCTTTTCTTTTTTTTTTCTTTTAATGTGTATTTATTTTTGAGAGAAACAGAGTGCAAGCCGGGGAGGGGCAGAGAGAGAGAGGGAGACACAGAATCTGAAGCAGGCTCCAGGCTCAGAGCTGTCAGCACAGAGTGTGACACAGGGCTTGAACTCATGAACCTCGATATCATGACCTGAGCCAAAGTCAGACGCTTAACCGACTGAGCCAAGGGGCCCCTGTAGGTCATTTTAATTGTAGATAATATTAGGTATGTATCTCATTGTGATTTTATTTTTCATTTCTCTGATTTTTAATTAGGTTGCACACATTTTCATATATTAAATGGCCATTTGGATATCCTATTTTTTGACATGTTCATTTAGGACTCTTGACTATTTTTAATTGGATTGATCCTCTTTTCCTTATTAAACTATAAAACTAATTTAAATACTTTGCCTACAAGCCTTTACAGGTTACATGTGTTACAACTGTATGTTCCTTGTCTGTGGCTTGCATTTTCAGTCTTTTAAGCAGTCTTTTGATGAATGAACATTTTGAAGTGTGAATGTTAATCTTATTTCTTAGATGCAAACTGTTTTCCACAAGCCATTCTTCAATGAGCAATTTGTGTTCTGTGACTTTGCACATAGAGATCCCTTTTACCAAAATAATCTGGTTCTTGATCTCACTGCTCCTTATACTTCACCAGTCTGTGAACTATCTTATTTCTCTCAAGGCGTTTAGTTTCTCCTTACACTTTGACTTCATTTGAAAATATATATATTTCTGTTTTTAAATTTTTAGAGTTTTATTTTTATTTATTTTGAGAAAAAGAGAGCAAATGAGGGAGGGGCAGAGAGAGAGGGAGACAGAATCCCAAGCAGGCTTCACGCTGTTAGTGCAGAGCCCAAACTGGGGCTCGAACTCATAAACCTTGATATTATGACCTGAGCCAAAATCGAGTCAGGCGCTTAACCTACTGAGGCACCCAGGTACCCCCAAAATATATATATTTCAACTAGATCACCTATCATACTTTATTCTTTTTTTTTAAATTTTGTTAACATTTATTTATTTTTGAGACAGAGAGAGACAGAGCATGAACGGGGGAGGGTCAGAGAGAGAGGGAGACACAGAATCCGAAACAGACTCCAGGCTCTGAGCTGTTAGCACAGAGCCTGACATGGGGCTCGAACTCACAGACCATGAGGTCATGACCTTAGCCGAAGTCGGACACTTAACCGAGCCACCCAGGTGCCCCCTGTATTCTTTTTTTTAATGTTTATATTTATTTTTGAGTCAGAGAGAAACAGAGCTTGAGCAGGGGAGGGGCAGAGAGAGAGGGAGACACAGAATCTGAAGCAGGCTCCAAGCTGTCAGCACAGAGCCCGACATGGGGCTCGAACCCACTGACTGTGAGATCATGACCTGAGCTGAAGTCAGACACTCAACCAACTGAGCCACGCAGGCGCCCCTCATACTGTATTCTAATTATTTGTTTACCTTTCTGTCTCCCTCACTAAGCCACAGGGTATCTCATGGGCAGGAAATTCTGTTTTATTCATTTTTTGATGTCTAGCCTAGTTTAGTTATTGCTTAAAATAGGCACTTAATAATACTGTTGCATCAAATTGAATTGATTCAGTTTCCTTTATCATGCAGTAAAATCAAATAGGGCAAAGCATCTGTCTTATTCATTTTTATTTCTTTTATGATCTAACGCTTTCCTTTTTACATGGAAGACACTTATCAAATAAATAATTAATGGATTATCTAAAAAGTTGAAGTAATTAAAAGTCTGAAATATAGAAATTTTAAAATGTTTTTTAATTCAAATATAAACTATGATTTAATTAGGTTAATATGGACTAATTAGATACAGCCCTTCAGAAATATTTTTAAATGCCTTAATTAAATTAGATAATAGATTCATCATTAATATACCAATTGATGTGAATATAAATATTTTAATTCTTTTGGTGTTTGTTTTCTTGGTTGTTTAGTTATTCTAAATTCTTATTTTGCTTAAATATTTTAATAGAATAAGTTACAGCTCTCTGGTTAAAATCATGAGCAAATGAAGACATATTCCTGGCTACTAGATTCTAAATGGATATGGTTATCATAAATATAACAGTAGAAGAAATCAGAATGTCTGAAACTTTAGTTTTTAGCCATAACAAATTTATTTGTGTTCTTTTCCATTTTGAAGAGAACATTTCACATATAATCTTGGCATTAAAATTCAAAAGTATATGAAATTACATTGAAAATGTCTTCTTAGTATGCCCCATGACTGCTATTTCAATAATTTGTCTTTCAATTCATTTAACTCTGATGAATAATATATAAACAAAAAGTAATATATTTCTCTACATCAAGGAATTTATAAACTATGTAACTGTTTAAAGAGTAGAGAATGTGGAGCGCCTAGGTGACTCAGTCAACCGGTTAAGCATCAGACTTCAGCCCAGGTCATGATTTCGCGGTTCATGGGTTTGTGCCCCGCATCAAGCACTGTGCTGACAGCTCAGAGCCTGAAGCCTGTTTCAGATTCTGTGTCTCCCTCTCTCTCTCTGCCCCTCCCCTGCTGGTGCTCTGTCTCAAAAATAAATAAACCTAAAAGAAAATTTTACAAAATAAATAGAGTAGAGAACTCAATTTCTTGTCTTTTTCTATTCATATGTAAAGTTACATGAGATTTTTTGCTTTTATTTTTTTCTGACCCTTTGGCTCTGAGAAATACCACCCAAAATGAAATATACTACCCACAGAGATAAGTCTAGTGTACAGTTCCTTTTAGATACCCCAGTCGTTATGAGAAATGCTTAAGGTTATTTAATAAGAATGTTTAATATAAAATTAATTCAATGATTATATAATTTTATTCTTGTTTTCATCCAAGTTATACCATACCATTAGAATACATATATTAAGTATTATATTTAATGTCTTAAGATAGTTAGTGCATGAAACCCTCGATAGCCTGTACCAATTAAAGCATTTTTACAAAATAAATATAGCTTGTCTTGAATGAAAATTGGATTAACTAAAGCCATTAATTAATACTTCTTTTAAAAATCCTCCAGAAAACTTTTCTAAGGCATAACACTTTAGTATTCTATGTGCTTTAATTTTCAGAAAAAGAATCTTAACTTGTTTATGCTCATTTTTCATTATGTGTAAAGAGACGAAAAGATGTATAATGGTGAAAAGAGCCCTCTAATGAAAACTAAGACTTGGGTTTGAATGTTACTTTTGTAGTTTAGCTGTGAACTTGGACGAGTTAACATGGTCCTGAGATGTTCTGGAATGCCTCTAGAAATTGGCAGTAGCTCGTGACTAGTAAGTTTTAAACAAGGTTTTGAGGATTATTTGGTGAAAGAAGAGGAGTCTAAAGCACTCGGTGGATGGTCGTGCTAGGACCAAATTGTAGAACCCAGCACCCCCTTAGAATCGCCTGTAAGCTGCTGACAAATAAATACAAGTTCCTCCACAGAACCACGAAATCAGTGTCTGAGAGAATCTGAACTTGAAAAACAAGATCAAACGACTCTAAAACATCTCTTGAATTCTAATGCCCTTGGATTCTATGAGTATTAGTCACCTTGTAAAATACAGGTAATTGTTACCTGCCTAGACTGTTGTGAATTTTTATTAAGGTGGTATTTGACAAAGTATCTAGTTACTTGCTAAGCACTATACAGACATAGGTATACATGTTTTTAGCACTGATTCAACTTCTAAATATATACTTGTTTAATTGTTTGATGAAACCCTATGCCCCCCTAATAAATTCGGGCTTCACAAAAATAGAGGCTTTCATTTTTCTCACCTTTGGATCTCAGGTGCCTAGCCCAGGCTTGACACTTAGTAAGCACTTAAACATCCCTTCAGTGGAGGAATTGAAATGACCAATTAGGCACAGCAGCAAAAGCTAGGAATGGGGTCTAATGCTAAGTAGCGGTGCGAGTTCATGTAAAGCTCTGCATTTTGTTATAATAAGATTTGTGTAGCACATCTAAAACAATCTGCAATATTCTAATAATGGGAATGAATTCTTACTGTCAAGCCCTCTCGCTTGCTTTGGTAAGCATGCATCTTTCTCCAGGGAACTCATTCCAGAAGAATTGTCCTGTTTGTCCCTTCTACACTCAGAGGTCTACTCTATGTCATAACAGATGGAGCTGTCAGAGGGACAATACGCTGTGGATTCAGAAAGATTAAGTTTTGAGAATTTGTGAATTTAGGCATTTCAATATGGAGAATTATCATTCTGCTACACTTCCTATCACTGCCTTGCCACCATGATAGCTAGAGTCTGGTGACTTGGACTGTTTCAAAGAAATAACACAATATCCCCCTGAGACAAGAATTGCAAAAGTAGGGGTAATAATATCCTCTTTTAGTTTAAAAAAAATTAATGTTTATTCATTTTTTGAGAGAGAGGGAGAGACAGAGCATGAGTGGGGAGAGAGAGAGGGAGGCACAGAATCTGAAGCAACCTCCAGGCTCTGAGCTGTCAGCACAGAGCCCAATATAGGGTTCAAACTCATGTACCATGAAATCATGACTTGAGCCAAAGTCAGACACTTAACCAACTGAGCCACCCAGGCACCCCTACCCTCTTAAAAAAATCCTCTTAATCTCAGGTGAGGACAATGTTGTCTGTCACATTCAACAAAATTTGATTGGAGCTGCAACTTCTATACTCACTTATTGTCCTTTGGCCTGAATGCAAACATTTGAAAGTTACTATCTAGAAAAATACAATGAACAGAACAAAATTTGGAGTCAGAACTAATTTGTATCTAAGCCTTCCTATTCTGCTAGCTGTGTGACATGGACAGGGTATTTAATTCCCTCACTTCTCAGTTTCCTCTTCTATAAAACTAGAGTATCAGTATCAACTTTGTAATGTTATTGGGGCAATTAAATATAACAATAGACAAAGAGCAACTGTCATGGATAGCATTCAATAGCTGTCTATTGTCTTCACTAACATACTCCAACAAAGTGAAATGACTTACCCACTCTAGAAAAGTAGATGTGCCTTTCCAACTATGAATCATTTGGGGACAGAATATTTAGCCAATGTCACAATTACTTCAAATGTCATATGTTTCATCATAATAACCTTATAACAACAGCAAATTGCTTTAATGACAAAAAACAAGAAAAATGACATATTTTGTGAGTCTATTGTTAAGGTATTCTTTCTCATGAATAAATATTTTGATTGAACATTATCTAAAACTACATACTTCAATGCAGCAGTTTATAGCTTTTAATGATTTCAACAGTGATGGAAGATTATTGTCTTTTGTACTCAAACATTGCATTCATGAAGCTTCTACTACCTTATTATGCAAATGTTCCTAAAGAACTTGAGACTGCATTACCTTGTAAATGTATTATCTCTTTGATTAGTGTCTAGATGGCCACTTCTTTTAGGAACTTCTTTCTTTATTGCACTTTGAATTTAGTGTCCCAGAAATCAATGAATATTGATTTAAACTGTGTTTCAGGCTTTTTTTTTTCTTTTTAAGTTCTTCTGTTTGCTTTAATTGAAGTTGTTTCACATCCATGCAAAAATTAGTGGTAGCTTAGAAATATAGGTATGGATCAATTCATGGAGATCTTTATTCAACAAATATTTTTATATTTCAACTGCCTTTATATGTGCCAAGATACAACCAACATTGTAAAGTTACAGATTCCCAAAGAAAATATATCTAGTGGGTCTTGGTCAACAGCTCTTTAATGTCATTCAGAGACGTTAAGGTAAATGACATGTCCAAGGTGCAGAGTTTATTGATTAACTCCTATGTTTTCTTCTAAGTGTTTTATAATTTAAACTCTTACATATATATGTCTTTGATCCATTTTGAGATGTTTTGTTTGTTTGTTTGGATATTGTGAAGTAGGGTCTAGCTTCATTTTTTTTGCATGTAAATACACATTTATCCCTGCACTGTTTGTTAGAAAGACTGTTCTTTTCCCATTGAACTGTCTTAGCAGTTAACCATAGTGCATGGGTTTATTTCTGGATTCTCAATTCTGCTCCATTGATCTAAATGTCTATTATATTATGTCAGTCCCACCCTGTTTTACTTACTATAGCTTTTTGGCAAGTTGTGAATCTTGAGTCTTCCAACTTTGCTCTTTTTAAAGATTGTTCTGACTATTCTGGGTCCCTTGAGTTTCTATATGAATCTTAATAGCAGCTTGTCAGTTTTACAAGAAAGCAACCTGGAATTTTGATAGGGATTATACTGTGTCTATAGATCGATTTGAGAAGTACTGCCATCTTACCAATTAGTCTTCCAGTTCAAGAACATGAGTTTTTTTTTTCTTTCATTTATTTAGCTCTTCATTTTTTCAACAATATATTATAGTGTAATTTTCAGTTTAGAAGTCCTGAGCTTCCTTTTAAAAATGTATTCCTAAGTAATTCTTTTTGATGCTATTATAAATGGAATTATTTTCTTAGTTTCATTCTTGGATTTTGTATTGTTTGTGAAAGAAATACAATTGTTTTGGTATATTGTCTTGTATCTTGATATCGTGCCAACTTCTTTAGTTCCAATAGTTGTATATGTGCATGTGTGTGTATTATGTAGGATTGTTTGCATGTAAGATCATATCATCTGCAAATGGAGATAGTTTTCTTCTTCATTTCCAGTATGAATGAATGCTTTAAAAAATACCTAGTTGCACTGACTAGAACCTTAGTTCTAGTACAATAGTTCTAGTACAATATTTCATTGAAGTGGCAAGAGTGGACATATTTGACATAATTCTGATTGTAGAGGGAATCATTCAGTTTTTCATCATTAAGTATAATTTGCTGTGGATTTTTCAAAGATTTTCTTTTCAGATTGAGTTGGCCCAATTGTAATCATAGTTGTTTAGCATTTTTTATCATAACAGAGTGTTGGATTTAGTCAAATGCTTTTTCTGTGTCAATTAAGTTAATTATATGTTTTTAATCCTTTATTAATATGATTTATTACATTAGTTGACTTTTGGATGTTAAACCAACCTTGTATTTCTGGGACCAATCACACTTGGTCATGGTGAATAATCCTATTTATAGATTGCTGGGTATGGCTTGCTAATATTTTGTTAAGGACTTTTGCATCTATACACATAAGGGATATTGCACTGGTTTTTACTTGTTTGTTTGTTCGTTTTTGTTTTTTCTTGTGATATTTCATTTGGTTAACATTGGCCTCAAAGAATAACTGGGAAGTGATCCTACTTTATTTATATTTTGGAAGGCTTATTGGTACTAGTTCTTCCATGAATATTTGGTACAGTTTACCAGTGAAGCCAGCTGGGTCTGGATTTTCCTTTGTGGGAGATTTTTTAAATTACTTAATCCTTTGTTATATGTCTATTCAGAATTTGTATTTTTTCATGAGTTGGTTTTAGTAATTTGAGTCTTTCTAGGACTTTTTATTGTCTAAGTTATCTTACTCTGATTATATAGTTAGTTCTTTATATAATCCTCTTAGTTAATTTGTATTCCTATAAGATTAGTAATGGTATTCATTCTTTCTGATTGTGGTAATTTGAGTCTCCTCATTTTTATTGTGGACAGTCTAGCTAAAGGTTTATCAATTCTGCTATTTTTTGAGAGATATGAAATATGATTTTATTTTTTTAACCTATTATTTTTTTAATTTACATTCAAGTTAGTTATCATATAGTGTAACAATGATTTTAGGAGTAGATTCCTTAATGCCCCTTACCCATTTAGCCTATCCCCCCTCCCACAACCCCTCCAGTAATGCTCTGTTTGTTCTCCATATTTAAGAGTCTCTTATGTTTTGTCCCCCTCCCTGTTTTTATGTTATTTTTGCCTCCCTTCCCTTATGTTCATCGGTTTTGTATCTTAAAGGCTTCATATGAGCAAAGTCATAGGATATTTGTCTTTCTCTGACTGACTAATTTCACTTAGCATAATACCCTCTAGTTCTATCTATGTAGTTGCAAATGCAAGATTTCATTCTTTTTAATTGCTGAGTAATACTCCATCTTCTTTATCTATTCATCCATGGATGGACATTTGGGCTCTTTCCATACTTTGCCTATTGTTGATAGTGCTGCTATAAACATTGGGATGCATGTGTCCCTTTGAAACAGCACACCTGTATCCCTTGGATAAATACCTAGTAGTGCAATTGGTGGGTTGTAGGGTAGTTGTTTTTAATTTTTTGAGGAACCTTCAGACTGTTTTCCAAAGTGGCTGCACCAGTTGGCATTCCCACCAGCAGTGCAAAAAAGATCCTATTTCTCCACATCCTCGCCAACATTTGTTGTTGCCTGAGTTGTTAATGTTAGCCATCCTGACAGGTGGGAGGTGTATCTCCTTGTGGTTTTGATTTGTATTTCCCTGATGATGAGATTTGTTGAGCATTTTTTTATGTGTTGGTTGGCCATCTGGATGTCTTCTTTGGAGAAATGTCCATTCATGTCTTTTGTGCATTTCTTCACTGGATTATTTGTTTTTTTGGGTGCTGAGTTTGATAAGTTCTTTATAGATTTTGGATACTAACCTTTTATCTGATATGTCATTTGCAAATATCTTCTCCCATTCTGTTGGTTGTCTTTTAGTTTTGCTAATTGCTTCCTTCGCTGGGCAGAAGTTTTTATTTTGATGAGGTCCCAATAGTTCATTTTTGCTTTTTTTTCCCTTGCTGCCGGTGACGTGTTGAGTAGGAAGATGCTGTGGCTAGGGTCAAAGAGGTTTTTGCCTGCTTTCTCCTCAAGGATTTTGATGGTTTTCTGTCTTACATTTAGGTCTTTCATCCATTTTTGAGTTAATTTTTGTGTATGGAATAAGAAAGTGGTCCAGGTTCATTCTTCTACATGTCACTGTCCAGGTTTCCCAGAACCACTTGCTAAAGAGACTATCTTTGTTCCATTGGATATTCTTTCCTGCTTTGTCAAAGATTAGTTGGCCATATGTTTGCGGGTCCATTTCTGGGTTCTCTCTTCTGTTCCATTTATCTGAGTGTCTGTTTTGTGTCATCAATTCTGCTATTCTAATCAAGGAAGCAACTTTTGGTTTTGTTGATTTACCTACTTTTTTATTTATTTTATTTATTTCCACTTTATTTGTTCCTTCCTCATGCTTGCCGTGGGTTTACTGGTTTTTTGTTTTTGTTTGTTGTTTTGTTTTTTCTAGTTTGTTTAGGTGGAAGCTTAGGCTATTGATTTGAAATTTTTCTTTCTTACTATACGTGCTGAACTCTGCTTCAGTTAAATGTCTTAAGTTTTTATCTTTTGTGTTTTTGTTTTTATTCATATTGATATACTTTCTGATTTCATTGGTGATTTCTTCTTTTTTGACCCATTGGTTATTTGAGTATTTTATTAATTTACACATATTTGTAAATTTCTCAGATTTCCTTCTATCATCAATTACTAAGTTCATTCCATTCTGGTCAGAAAACCCACTTTGGATGTTTTTAATCCTATTAAATTTATTGAGGCTTACGTGTGATTTATCCTAGAGAATGCTCTATGCACACGAGGAAAAGGTGTATTCTGCTGTTGTGTGGAATGTAGATGTGTAAATTTAGTTGTTTTAAGTGTTGTTCATGTTCTGTATTTCCTTGTTAATCTTCTGCCTAGTTGTTTTATCTACCACTGTAAGTGGAGAATTAACTTTCCCAACTATTATTGTTGAATTATGGTTTTTTCCCCATGACCCTGAGAGGATTCTTGTTGGCTGTATCTACTCCTCCTCAGTCTTCTAAACTTCTGGATGTTCTTCTGTATTGCTTATGTCAGACCTACCAATCTTCCTTAGGCAGGGAGTTCTCCACTCTCCTTCCAAAGGCAGACTTGCAGAGCTCTTTATCCTAAAGTTCTCTTTGCAGAATCCCTGTACCACTGCACAGGAGCTAGAGATGGGGATCTGCTTTTCTAGGAGTGACACTCTACCCTGAGTGGGCAAATGAAAGGAGACTACCAAACCCTAGTCTTGCTTTGCCCTCCCTGACATGAAACCCTGTCCTGGGCAGGAGGGTGGTTAGGCCCCAGTATTCTTGGTCTCCTGTACTTGTAGTAGAACGTCTGCTATATCATTGAGGACCTCGGTGAGGGAAAAAAGACTTGGACCTCTTGTCTATAACTGTCTGAAACAGAGCCTCTGCAACTTGGGATAGAGTGAGGTGAGAAGATGATAATGTCATAGTCTGTCCCTCCTCAGGTAAAATTGTAGCCCCAGGCTGGAAGCTGGGATAACAGGAGCTGAGCATGCTTTTGTCATAACTTCCATAACACAGAGCGCTGGGGTGCAGGTGGTGAAGCTGGACATGGCTCAAATTCCATAGGCACTTTCTGTTCTTCTAGAGATATGGTAGATTTTCTTATATAAATGTCTCTCCATTCGCTCTGTGCCCATAGGAGAGTATCCATATATTCTAAATGATGGTGTGTTTTAATGATTTTCACCAGTTATATTGTTGTTTTCCTGAACTCTTTACTCCATCATTTGCAAAGTCTCACCTCCTAGAGGATTGTGGAATAATTTTTCAACATTTTATTTTTTACTCAAAAATTGGTTTTGTTTGGGGCACCTGGTTGGCTCAGTCAGTTAAGCATCTGATTCTGGCTCAGGTCATGATCTTGCGGTTTGTGGGTTTGAGCTCTACGCTGGGCTCTGTGCTGACAGCTCAGAGCTTGGAGCCTGCTTCAGATTCTGTGTCCCCTCTCTCCCTGCCCCTCCCCTGCTCACGCTCTGTCTCTCTGTCTCTCAAAAATAAATAAACATTAAAAAATTATTAAAAAAATTTGTCTTGTTTGCCAACTCATGCAATAGTAAGTTAAAAACTCTTGTTTTGACAGTTGGTTGCAACATGATTAATTCATTTTAATGAAGAATGACATACTGGGTGATAGCTCCTATTGGACAGAAGTTAAGGACTCTGTAGCAAATTGTAGTATATCAGAACTTGTCTTATTCTTAATTTTTCAAGATTATATGGAACTTTTAGAAAATGATGTACTTAATGAAATTTTAACTCCATCTACTGCAAGTATCCTTTTCCTGCCATTTCTAATTATTCACTATTATGTAGTAGTAAAAATGTTTGATTGGAATTAGGAAACCTGGAATTAATCTCAGCTCTGCCTCTCACGAGCTTTTGACCTTGGAAAACCCATTTAACCTTTGTGTCTTTACTTTCTTTATCTGTAAAATTCAGTTGATCAACTAGATGATCCTAAGTCTCCATTCAACTCTGCAATGATTCTAAGATTCAGGTGGGTATCTTTGATAGTTCTGGATTTTCACTGCCTACATTCTTTAAAATTTTTTGGTTTACTGTTTATTTATATTTGAGACAGACAGAGTGTGAGCGGGGCAGGGGCAGGGAGAGAGGGAGACACAGAACCTTAAGTAGGCTCCAGGCTCTAAGCTGTCAGCACCGAACCCAATGTGGGGCTCGAACTCACCAAATACAAGATCATGACCTGAGCCATCGGTGTTGGATGAGTAACTGACTGAACCAACCAGGGGCCCCTCACTGCCTACATTCTTAAATCCACACAATTAGACTTCATTCCTAGCTACCATCTTGCTGCTAATCTCTCAAATGTGAGTTTACAGTGCAAAAGAATTGCATGGTTGCTTGGGCCTCATTTTTCTTGGCATTTCTGTAGCTTTTGATAATATCGATTTACTCTAATTCTTGAAACTGCGTCATGGAGAGTTTCAATGACTTCTCAGTAGTCACAGAAATGAAATTATGACATTAATTTCTGAATACCAGACCGGTGTTTTTTCCTTTGATACAGAATGCCAAAGGCAAGATGACACTTGGCTGTATTTCACATTTGTACCCTCTTGGAAATGAAGCAGAATACAGCAAAAGCCAGTAATGCTAAGAATGGATCAAATATGCTTCTCAAAAACGTTTTGATGCATCGATGCGTTCACATATTCATTTATTTGCTCCATGATTACTGTAATGACAGAGAGACTATTGTGATCAAAATCAGAAATTATTTTTTCCAATATGAAATTTATTGCCAAATTGGTTTCCATACAACACCCAGTGCTCATCCCAACAGGTGCCCTCCTCAATGCCCATCACCCACCCTCCCCTGCCTCCCACCCTCCATCAACCCTCAGTTTATTCTCAGTTTTTAAGAGTCTCTTATGCTTTGGCTCTCTCCCTCTATAACTTTTTTTTTTCCTTCCCCTCCCCCATAGTCTTCTGTTAAGTTTCTCAGGATCCACAGGAATACTACTTGGCAATGAGAAAGAGTGAAATATGGCCTTTTGTAGCAAAATCAGAAATTATTAAAGGGCCTTTGTGTCTTCATTGGAGTAACTTCCTTCCTGGATCAAGGGCAGTACCTTCTTCCCAGTGCATACATTAAGATTGTCAGACAGCACATTGCTGGGGTTATGCTATTTTTGCTGGAAATCTGAGATCCATACATGTATGCCTGATCTTCTACAGAATAACATGAATACTTTTCCCCCTTTATTTACCAGTTGTCCTCCCTGTTAAAGCAAGACCATTTTTGTTTTCTCCTACGTAAGGCTGTGAGGCTGAGGTTTGTTAAGTGGCTGTGGAAAGCCACCAAGTTCTTGTACTTCCTCAAAACCCCTCTTCATCTATAATATACTTTTTGGAGGATTTTAGGGCCGACGCCAGAGCCAGCCAAAGGGCTTCAAATTTGTTCCTGTTACTCCACATCCAGAGTAAGAGCCTTTTAAGACCTAATCAAATGAGTAATAGTGGCTACTTTCATCTCGAGTATTCTTTTTTGCCTTTTGTTAAGGTAAAGAGAAGTCTGTTCAGCAGTCACTTTGTAACTAGTCATTAGAGTTCTTTTTCTGGCGTGATGTTAAACTCAAATTGAGGGAAAATTGCCTAACATTCCTTGGAGACCAATTGCTTCCAACCAGACTGCTTATTAAATAATTCCAGTTCAGACCTACGATTGTTATATGTACCTTCATCCTCAATTCACTGAGAACAAGCACATTTTTATTTCAACTAAGCATTAAATTCTGTAAATTAATCCTGGTTCTATGGGGTTGGATAATAGTTCTTAGAAAGTGACTACACTCTGCTCCCTGACTTTCACTGATGAGCAGTGAACACCTTCACTTATTTTGACCTTGACATCCCAGAGGGATCCTAACGATATATAATCTGTTTAAGTCATTATAGACATTTTCAGTTTCCACTTCCTCTCCCTTTCTCACATCTTGCCAAATATATCCAGTTGCTTTTTAAGAACAAATTTGACACTGAATCAGAGAATTATATAGAAAATAAAACAGTAATCTGTCTTTGAAAAGGAATCTGGATGTTAATATAGATGTTTATAAATCTGCTTGATTAATGCATTGAAATATGGCATATCAAATATATTAGATAATTATAAATAATATTTATTTGACTAAATTGTGAAAAAATAAAATCATTTTCATTTCCATTAGGTTTAGCAAGCAAAATTGCTCTTTTTTATAGGCAATTTTATATGGTTTCCTCTACTATATTCAAAGATTTAGACACATAAACTGGAATTCCTTAGCTTATAAAGGAAAATGTTAGTAGTGAAATTAACTCAGTGCTCAGACACTACTTTTAAAATATTCGTGGGGCGCCTGGATGGCTCAGTCCATGAAGCAGCTGACTCTTGGTTTTGGCTCAGGTCATGATCTCACAGTTGTGAGATCCAGCCCTGCGTCAGGCTCTGCATTGGGGTTCTGTCTCCCTCTCTCTGCTCCTCCCCTGCTCATGTTCTCTCTCTCAAAATAAATAAGTAAACTTAATTTAAAAAATATTCATTTATGAAATTTACATAATTTTCTTCTTATAAGAGGTAGTCACTAGTGCAAAGTACTTTCCAGAGAGGATCTGTCTTAACATATCTCTTTGCAGATACTAAGCAAATAAATACTTGTCTCTAAAGTCCTGATGAAGAACCACTTTTTAGGGGTTTGTCTAGAAGGGGGAACTAGTAATATCATCTAGAGGATTAAGTGAACTGGCTTCTATCATGTCAGCGAAAGAACATAAGACAAGTTGAAAGAAAATTTAAAAAAGATACTATGTAGGGAAGCCTATAGTTTAAAAAAGAGTTAGACACATGAGGCAATCACAATGCTTATATAACTTTGTATCTGAAATCAAACAATTAACAACCAATCACAAAAACAGCAAAAATCAGGGAAATTTCAATATTAACAGGATATTTATTATTAAGGTTATAGTATTTTTTTTCTTTTTGTTTTCTCCTCCTCCCTTATCTCCCCCTCCTTTACCTCTTCTTCCACCTTCTTCTGTCTCAGTGCCTTTGCTTGTGCTATTCCTTCTTCTCTCTTCCCTTTCTCTACCAAATCACTTTGCACTCAATCTCTGCCTATGTGCCAAGCCTATTTCAAATAGCATTTTCTCTAGTGTCCTTTTGTTCTCCAGTTTGTGGAAGCAAACACTGTATCCTCACTCATTTATCTATCTGCATCTCTTTCTAATACTGTAGTTACACATGCATGTATATCACACAGACACTCATACAGTTTTAGACTATACTTACTATTTACAAGCTGCATGTTACATACAAGGAGCTCACTGGCATAGGATATGGGAATTATTCCTTTGTGAAATCCATACAGAAATTAGTCTTATGTGTAGTTTCACTGATTATTTTAATGCTGGTTACGTAGAGTTTTGTTTTGTTTTGGTTTTGGTAGAATGGTTGTAAGCGTATCCCTTCTGGGGAATCTAAGTTTATTTAGGGAATTGGGAATTCATATGTGTCAGTATAATAAATGCATAAAAATAAGACTTACACAAAGTGCAAAGAGGACAATGGGAAGGAAGACATGGGTTCCAACATGGGACTCAAAAAGTCTACTAGAATATTTCAGCAGAATCTTGAAGGAAAGATTTTTTTTTTTAATCTCTAAACTCTTTCCTCTTCTCCATCCTTCAAGCGGCCACTAAGATTACTTTTTAAAGTTCATTTACTTATTTATTTTGAGAGATAGAGAGGGAGAGTACATGCAGCATGAGTGGGGAAGGGACAGAGAGAGAAAGAGAGAGAATTCCAAGCAGTTTCCTTGCTGTCAGCACACAGAGTCCGACGCAGGGCTTGATCCCACAAACAGTGAGATCATGACCTGGGCTGAAATCAAGAGTAGGATGCTTAACAGCACCTGGGCAGCTCAGTCCGTTAAGTGTCTGACTTAGGCTCAGGTTATGATCTCATGGTTCATAAGTTTGAGCCTCACATTGGGCTGTCTGCTGTCAGCACAGAGCCCACTTGATATCCTCTGTCCCGCTCTCCCTCTTTCTTTGCCCTTCCCCTGCTTGTGCTCTCTCTCTCTCTCTCAAAAATAAATGAACATTACAAAAAAAAAAAAAAAAAAAGAGTAGGACACTTCACTGACTGAGCCACCAAGGCACCCCTAAGTTTCCTTTTTAAAACGCTAGCCTCATAACATTAGCACTTTATTGTAAAAATTTTCTGCATCAACCATAAATAGGATTAAAATTATTTAGCATGGCACACACATATTTATTTAGCATGTGACACACATTTGAAACTTCATTTAACACCATTAATACTCTGTGAACTTCAGTTGTGCCTAATGCCTTACAATATGCTTCCCTTTCTGTATTGTGCCTCAGGCATTTGTATAGGATGTTTGTTGTTTTTGTTTTTGGTTTATGTTTTTGCCTGGAATCCCCCTGTGATTTAGAGGAATTAATACTGATCCTTCTGAGTTGAGCCTGGAGTGCCCCCTCCTCAGCAAAGATTTCTTTGCCCTCCTTGTTCTCCAAATAAAGAGGGAGGGGTTTGTTTTGTTTTGTTTTGTTTTGTTTTAACCAGTTCTTACTAGTCTTGTACATATCTTTGTTAATAGTGATTTAACTTCATCAAGTCTTAGTTATCTTGTCTGTAAATGCAGACAGTAAACCAGGATAATCTCTAAAGTCACCTCTGTCTTTAATGTTCCTTAACAGCCACTACTCCTGAGGAAGGCGATTTAAGCCCTATTCAAAGCAGTGGTACAGATAGATGGAATCCTCTGCCAAATTGTAATTGAGTCACAACTAACAATACTTTCTGAATTAATCCCTAGCTCCTGTGTTTTTGCAACAGTCATGTGTATACTCTTTTTTGTTTGTTTGTTTCTGTGTTTAGCCTATTTATGGCTTTTAAAAGTTTTAGTTCATTGATTTTAGTGGGGTTTTGTTTTAATTTTGTTTGTTTTCCCATTATGAATTTTTAATTATTATGTTCTCTATTTTATAATTTTCCCTCTGTGATTGTGGGTTTAATATCATGCTTTAAATGGTGATAAAATCTCTGGACTATAAAAATATGCATCTACATTTTTTCTTGTATTTAAATGTTTCCTCTTTTTATATACTATATTTTAACATCTGAAATGTTTCTTTGTTTAACAAGTGAAATAGGAATCTTGATTTTTCTTCAAATGGCTAGCCAGTTGTCCCAGAATTATTTATTGAATATACCATTTGTACCTCAAATATTTCAGATAACACGCACATACACACACACACACACACACACACACACACACTTAAATTCATGAGTTTATTTCCATGTTACTAATAATTTCTTAAAATTTATTTTGTTATTCTAAATCATTTGCTTTGGTTCTAGTAGAAAACATCATCCCTACACTAATGTTTTTGCTCTTTTTTAAAGTTCAATGGGAATAAATTATTATGTCTGGTAGCGAGCTTCCTCGTTTGGATGGAAAAAATAAACAAAGTTCCATTTTTGCTTAAAATAGTGTATCAGAGGCATATTAAGTAGGTATCCTCTGTATGCATGTGATCCCTTACATTTTGTTAGGCAATATGCTAAATAATTTATATATTTTATCTCATTTAATCCTCACAATAACTCTGTGAGATCGATGCTATAATCCTGTTTTACATACGAGGACACTGACACTTCTAATAGTTAACTAACTTGCCTATGGAGCTGGTAAATGGTGGAGACCATATCATACACTGAACAGTCTGTTCCAAAGCCAGGGTCCCCTTATAATATTTCATTTAATCTTTTTGTCTACCTGACCTAGGACTCCTATAGTTATACTGGACAGTTGACTCCATCTGAAATACTGAGTTTTCTTCCTTAAAAAATTGAGAAGACCAGGAGAAAGAAGGGAAATCTAGAGGGAGACTACTGTTAGCAGAATTAAGAGTCTTAATTAATTAAGAGAATTAAACTAGCACCTTTAGTCTCACTTTTAAATTTATTGACATGTAAATATGGATGTGTAGAAAAGCAGTCTTTTCTACATCCTACTCAATTAATGTACATATAGGTGTTTGAGAAAAAGCAGATTATGTCTTTTATACTATTCTTATAAGAAAATCAAAATTTGTAGCATAAAAACACTTAGAATAGATTCTGATTACTCCTCATAATGAGCACATCTAAAACAAAGTATGTATACGTAATTTTGGCAGATGGGATTCTTTTTAACTGTATAAAGGAAACGATCTAATGTGGTATTCAGGGACCATTTCATAGGTCCACCTCATGGTTTCCACCCATATCAACCCCCACTCCTCACAAAATTGTCTCTACAATGACTAATTTTAGGGATGGTGTGATGGATATTAAAATGGTTATTGAAGTATAAAGAATGCTAAAAAGCACAAAAGATGGCCTAAAGAAAACACATGTGTTGTTTCTCTTTGTCTGTTTAACATTTATTTGGTGGCGTTGTCTACTGGCCCTGGGTGGGACTTGGACAGGGTAACCAGGACTTTTCTGCTTACTCTGAGATATGCAATTCCACAGTCACCATTAAGTGACTGTCTCAATTGATAGCATGTATTCCAAGATACTCATTAATACTTTAATCTTCATTCAGAGGTAAAATTCACCCCTCCCTCTGCCAACTGACACCATTGCCATCCCACTGTCATCTAGAAAGGGAGTACAAGAGCTCTTTTTCTTATGAGCTCTGCCTCAACAGTTTGCTTGCTACAGCTTTAGCCCCTCTAGAACTGCCATTTGAGATGGAAGAAGGAAAAGTGGAAGCTCTTAAGTTTCTTCCTTGGGGATAGCCTGAGGCCTGCCAGCAGAAGCCCTCTATCCTGAATTCTTCAATATTCATATCACTAGATTCCTTTCCAATGGAAACTTGCTTGATGCTCAGGATGCTTCTCAGTCCTTGGGTTATTTAGTCCTTCCAACCTGTTTTGATGATGACTCACTCCATCCAGTCTCCTGCATGAGAATCCTTCTCCCTCCCAAGTTTTCCTCTGAAACAGGACTTAAAATGGCTCTGGACCTCTTCTTTCTATCCTGTATGGCCCATATCTGACCCAGGGAAAATGTTACCATAGAACCAGAAAGTAGAATGGTGGTTGCCAGGAGATAGAAGGAGCAGGGAATGAGGAGTTGTTGGTCATAGAGTGCAAGTTTTAGTTATGCAAGGTGAATATGTTGTATTTATCTAACAAAAGATGTAACATACAAGAGATCTGATGTACAACTGAATTGTAGTTAAGGTACTGAGGTACTACACTGTATACTTAAAGTTTGCTGAAAGACTATGCCTGTGTTCTCACCACACACATACAAACACACACACACACACACACACACACACACACACACACACACAGTAACTATGATGATGTATATATTAGCTTGATTTGGTGATTATTTTACAATGCATATGTATATTAAATCTTCAAGTTTGTATCCCTTAAAAATATGCAATTTCTCATTGTCTCTTATGCTGTAATAAAGATTCCTGTTTTCTTACAACTGGATGTGAATCTAAATTATCCTAAAATAAGAGGTTTAAAAAATAAGTATTTTTGAATGAAAAAAATAGTAATTCTTAGATCCTTTTTTCAGACACAGATCAAAGAAGGCAGAGTATTCCCACCACAAAAGCAGTTATCCTGTTTCTACCCTATTAATTGCTTGCATGGGGGTTATACTATCTTTTTCTCTTCCATCCAGTTACATGGATCATATAATAAACTCTTTGCCATAGCACAGTGTGAACCTACCTTACTTGATGTGAAAGAAGGAGAGGGAGGTTACTGTATGGCTTGCTGTCTAGACATCATGTCTCAAAATTCCCATTTTCTTCCGCCCCGGCCTATTTTCTCCCAGCTTCCCTCCTGTCCACCTCTATACTCTATCGGGGGAAAGTGAGTTTTTAGTTGTAATTTGAGGACTCTTCATTCAGAATGCAATGTTAATTTTAGGCTACACTTGGTATTGTAAAACGCCTGTTGAATAAGTAATACTTGCAACCTGAACATGAGAATGATTTAGCCAGGAAGAGAAGAAGTGAGTCTTCTAGGCAGAGGATAGACCTGAGCTATAACTTGAGGAGTAAAGGAATTAACTGTGAGACAAAGAATGCAAGAGATGAGAGGAGGAGGAAGCAGGGACAGTCATAGGGTGCCCAATGAGCCTTTTAAGGAGCTTGTTTCCATCCCAAGAGCAAAGGGAAGTCTTTGAAGGTTTATAAGCTGGGAAGTGACATGACACATAGTTTTTTGTGTTTTTTTGTTTTTGTTTTTGTTTTTTAATTACTATGGCTTCAGACTGGAGAATGGATATGCGAGGAGCAAGGTGAGAGACAGCAAGACCAGTTAAGAGGGTAAAGAGCAGTTTGTGTGAAATGCCTGGCCTGGACTGGGGAGGCCTCAGTGGGGGTGGGGAAGAGTATCTTTTGAGATATTATCAGAATGAACATTATCAGACCTGGTGACTGGATGTTTAAATTGGGCCAGTGGGAATTGATCATAATTTAATCTTTTTTAAAAAATTTTTTAATGTTTATTTATTTTTGAGAGAGAGAGACAGAGTGTGAGCAGGGGGGAGGGTCAGAGAGAGAGGGAGACACAGAATCTGAAGCAGGCTCCCGGCTCTGAGCTGTCAGCACAGAGCCCAATGTGGGGCTCAAACTCAAAAACGGTGAGATCAGACCTGAACCAAAGTCAGACACCCAACTGACTGAGCTACTCAGGCGCCCCGGCCATAATTTAATCTTCTTTGAAAATGTAATGTTTTTGCCCCTTACTAAAAATAGGCATTTTGGGGGAGGTACAAGTTTGGAAAGGGAAATGATATGTAGAGTTTTAGAAAAGCTAAGTTGGAGGAAACATTTAAACATTCACTACAATCCTATTAGGTATTATTCCTATTGTATATGTAAGAAAACTGAAGCCACAAATTTTGCAAGTGCTAAGGTTAGAATGTGACCCTCGGTCTGGCTCTGGCCCAAATTAATATATTGTAGCTATGTGTTGTTTTGTAGTACTCAAACATCATGGTATTTTAGAAATGGTTAAATATATATAACAATAAGGATATTATGATTATAATAACCACAATGGGTAATAGTATTTAAGATGTCTTAAAATTTAGGGGACACCTGGGTGGCTCAGTTGGCTAAGTGTCCAAATTTGTCTCAGGTCATGGTCTCGTGGTTCATGAGTTCACGCCCCCGCCCCGGTCCAGCTCTGTGCTGACAGCTCCGAGCCTGGAGCCTGCTTTGGATTCTGTGTCTCCTTCTCTCTCTGCCCCTCCCCCGCCCATGCTCTGTCTCTCTTTCTCTCAAAAATAAATAAACATTAAACATTTTTTTGAAAAAAGTCTTAAAATTTAGATTAATATAAAACTTAACCTTGCAAATAAATAGGAAATAGCGAGTAAAAGAAATAGAAGATCATAGAGAAGGAATAAGGAAGAAGTAAAAGGAAGGTGATCATATTATAGTTTAAGATGTGGTTGTTTTGTTTTTAAATTTTCTTTAGGTTGAGTGTTATATACTAATCCTCATGCTTCCATGATTACTGTAAGAGGGTATTTTTGTTTTCAATAGAGGAATTCAGAAGCTTTCTCACTTGAGCTGCTATAAGAAATTATATCATGCAAAAGATGAAAGTAACCTCAGTTTTAAGTACACTATGAAAATTGTTGAAAATATTATTTAAATGTATATGTAGGAGCGTTAAAAAAATAAAAGCTTTTGTGAATACTATGTGATTCACTCTAAAGAAAACTCGGTTGATAAAAATTTGTCCTCGTGCCTCACTTTTAATCCTTACATCTAAAGTTATTTTACATGTTTAATACCTAGAGCACCTAAATAAATTACTTAAAGAGTAATTCAAAGAAATTACCTTAAAATACTTAAAGAAATGAAATGATTTGTATGTCAATGCGAATTCAGAAGCAGAACAAAGAAATAGAATGCTAGGCTCTGACACAACCCAAATACTACCTTTCAAAGCTTAGCCGATCTCCTTTTTACTTTCTGAATAAGAGGTGTAGGCATTCTTTCTAAAAATGTCTGTAGATTTGGGGGAATGTTGGCAAAGAGCAAACACTTGGACTCCTTGTGGCAGTGCCTTTGTTCCCTGGAAGACAGATTGCTATTCCAGTTACAATATTGGTTTGTACAGAAAGGCTGCTGTTCCTTTACATTTCCTGGTTGTCTATTACAGAAGCTTGCAGATGTACCTGCTGTTGCAAGTAAGCCAGAAATTCCCATTATTTGGAGGTGGCTTGGGAGTGGTAGTAGTGGATTATTTTTGCCTGCTTTATTTAAGGATCTAATATTTAAAAAAAAAAACAGAAAACAACTACAGGGTTCTTAGTTATCAGAGCAAAAGAAAATTTAAAAAAAGAGCCAAAAGTGAATGAGAAATCACTCTCATCACAATTGCAGTCCATTTATTTTCCATACTAGCTCAGATAACTAAGAGAGTAATACTTAATTTTACAGTGAAATTTAGTGAGATTAGTTCCCACTTAATTATTTACTCTAGAAGTAATTTCAACAGAAGAGCATTAATGTCATTTTATTTGTTTATTTTCCTAAGTTTTTGTTTAAATTCCAGATAGTTAATATACAGTATAATATTAGTTCCAGGTATAGAATTCAGTGATTCATCAATACCATTTTAAACATTCTACCTTTGTTTTATTTTTCAAATGCTATTCTACCCAGTACTGTACCAGAAAGATCATTTAAGTCCGAAGGAGCAAAACCAGAATCAAATCAGGAGGACTATGGCAAGTGGGGAGGAGTGTTAAAGCATTCCATCCTTTTATCACCTGGCGTGTCTGCAAACATGAGGAAAAAGTAAATTTTCTTACAAAGGAATTTAAAGTAATAAAGTGATTATATTAGAGATGTGAATTAAGATGTATGCATTTAGAAAGTGGGTATATATACAAAAATCTCTTTAAATACCCTAAATCTAGATTTTATGCCAGGAAGTTTTCAGACCTAAGAACTTGACTTAGTCACAAAGTTATTCAGGTAATGGTACCTGCCCTGGCTCAGACAGTACATTAGAGCACACACTACAAAAAGGAGGGGGTAGGGGAAAACAGAGTAAAAACATGAAAAATACATTTTAAAGATTTAAATACTTGAAACTTGATATTTGCAGGAATGTGTTATCAGAATTCCTCCTGTTTTTCTTGAAAAAGTGACCCTGGTTTATGTTTCTCCCCTACTCCCTTCTGGTATTGTATTTCTCACTGTTCTTATCTGTAAGTTTTCTCAAACTTTTAACTCAATTGCCACTACTGGAAAAAAAATCAAAACACATATGCTTTATTAATGGGTCAGTAAATTATATGTGGAGTGTAGACTTAGAAAGTAGTAGATAACGTATCCCATAGTTCTGATTTGTGAAGTGAGGTGCAATAATTCTGTCTGAAGCCCACACAGGTTTCTCTGACTCAATAGAGTCACCTGAGGGACAAAAACCATTTGAGACAAAGACATCACTTCCTATAAAGCAATTTTGCCTAGTAAGAGCTTTCAGTGAAGAGAACTTTTCAAAATAAGGTAAAAATCAACAGTCAATTGATGTTCTTATAATATTCTCTCCTCCTTTAAACTCACACTCTATTTTTCTGATAGCTTCAAATACTGAGAGATACACAGAAAAAAAATCTAAAATATCACTGTTCTAACTATATAGAGACAATACAAGTAAGCATGATTCTCTACTTTCCCAATTCAAAACATACTAGGATACACAAATACACAGTTGGGTACCAGTATCAGACTTGCATACAAATAGCAATAATAACAAAAAATAATAGGGGAAACAAAACTATAAAAAATAGATCTGAAAAACAATCAGAAGTACCTCTGTATAAATTCAATTATCTTTATGTCAGTAAAAAGTTGAACAAACATTAATATCCCTTAAATATGTCATACATTGTATATTTGATGTTCCCAAAGGTGACTTTAATTTAACAGAGATGCCATAATTATGGTTTGTAGTCTGTGTTTAAGAAATAATGGAAATGAAGAAAGACTTCTACCCCAAATCAAAAACTAGATTTATTTATTTATTTTTATTGCTACATAACCAATTACTACAACTTGAAACAAATTTATTATCTTACAGTTTCTGTTTGGTCATGAATCTGGGTACAGGTTAGCTCAGTCTTCTGCTAAAGACCTCAAGGTGTCTGCCTGGATTGCACTCTCATATCAGGCTCTGGGTTCTCTTCCAAGTCATTGGTTGTTGGCAGAATTCCATGCCTTGTGGCTGTAGAACTGAAGTCTTCATTCTCTTGCATGTTATTGGCTGAGAACTCTCAAACCTTAAGGGTCCACCTTTAGATTCTTGTCACAAAGCTCTGTGACAGATTCACAACATGATCATTTGCTTCTTTAAGAAAAAGATGAAATCTCTCTCTGGCTTTAATTCTATCCTCTTTTAAGGACTCATTTAATTAGGGTGAGCTTACCCAGTTCAATCTCCATTTTGATTAAGTCAAAATCAATTGATAAGGCCTTTACTTACATCTTCAGAATCCATTCCTTCATATAAAGTAACATAAGCATGGAGTGATATTTCATCATATTAAACTCCTTTATACTCAAGGAGGGAGGATTATGCAGGGCATATACACAAGGGGGTGGGAATCTTGGGGCCATCTAAGATTTTTGCTTACTACACTAGGTTTTAGATCTTGAAAGAGTAAATTTCACCTAGCAGCATTGCTCACTATAGAGAAAAGGTCATAGCAACATAAGTGTTCCTTGACTGGTGAATAAGCAAAATGTAGTATATACATACATGGATTTATTATTCAGCCTTAAAAAGGAAGAGAATTCTGACCTGTGCTACAACATGGATGAATCTTGAGGACATTGTGCTAAGTGAAATAAGCCAATCACAAAACACAAATACCATGTTATCCCCCTATATGATATGCTTAGAGTAGCAAATCCATACAGACAGAAGGTACCATGGATTGTTGCCAGGGGCTGAGGGTAGGGAAGAATGGGGATTGTCATTTAATTGGTACAGAGCTTCAATTGTGTAAAATAAAAAGCATTCTGGAGATTGGCTGTACAACAGTGTGAATGTACTTAACACTTCTGAGCTCTATGCTTAAAAATGGTTAAGATCTTGTACATTTTATGTCATATGTGTTTTATCACAGTTAAAAATAAAAGAAGAAAATCAAGTTTCAGCATCAAAAAAATTCAGAGATGTAATAGTTCTTTCTCTTTCTGTTCTAAATCATTTGCTAAAAAAACCCACAAAAAGAAACAGTGAAAAAGTGTATCATGGGCTACAGTCATCAAGGGAAGCTTTGTGGAGACTGTAGTTCTGAACTTAGTTGTTTTTTTTTTTTTTTTTAAAGTAAATAGTGTTTGGATACTTAGAAAAACAGAATAAATGGGACAAACTTGCCAAGACATAGAGTTGTTCAGAAGAGGGAGTTCCTAGCCAGAGTTATATAGAGACAAAGTGGAGGTTTTCGAAGAAAGTTGAGGTGAGAATGTAAAGGGTTTTTAAATGCTAAACTAAAGGAAATGGGTGTTAGTTTATGGTTTGTGAGGAAATATTGAAAATAGTATAATGTATTCTATGATACTGTTGTCTAGGAGTCCTTGTCATATGCCTCAGGTTATACATTCCTGGAGGAAACAGAATGTGACAGCAAGATGTGTGGTTAACAGATTCATAATTATTATTTGTTTTTCTGATAAAATGTTTCCCTATCACATGCAAAATGCAAAACGGTTATCTTTGTTCAAGGAATCTGTTGCACTAAAGAATCAATTACTGATATTGAATAATCTGTATGATTGACACTAAGGCAAAGAACATGTCTTAATTTATCTTTGTATCTTTCTCTAAGTCTTAAACCAGTGCCTTGCATATAGTGATTGTTGAGTTAAAGTAGTATGCTGAAGAATGTAAGTGTTCTGTCCTGAAAATTACATCTATAACCTTGCATCTGTAATCCAAATAGACAGCAAAATATAGTGGTAATTCTTGCTAGGCAGTGTAACCTCACAATTCTTCCCAAGTAATTCCATTTGAGACTGACTTTCAATACCGAACACTGGTAATGAAATTGACTATTCAAAAAAGATGAAAAAAAACTTTATTAAGAGAGTATACATATTATTTTAAGAAAAAAAGTTAAATGAAATCTCCAATATTTCAGGGAGAAATCTTCTTAGACATTAAAAGATAACTCAGCTTCTTTGCATTGTTTTCACTCATCCATTGGGTCAACTCAATTTTGAGTTAAACCTTTTTTCTTTTTTTAAAAGACAGACAACACTGGTGGGGGAAGGGCAGAGAAAGGGAGAAAGAATCCCAACCAGGCTCTGCCCTGCCAGTGCAGAACTCCACACGGGCCTTGACCCCAGGAAGCCGTGAGATCATGACCTGAGCCAAAACCAGGAGTCGGTTGCTTAACTGACTGAGCTACCCCAAATGTCCCTAAACCTTTTCTTTTTTAACCATACTCTCAGAATTTTCCATTTGAGAGCACAATCCTGGGAATACTTTACTGGCTGAGCAGCCAGCTTCAACTATATTAAAACTTTAAAATACCCGGTTATGTTTTCCAGTCTGTTCTTTGATACAAATAAAATATATGCTGAGTTGTTTATTTAAGAAATGTTAATTCAGGGCGCCTGAGTAGCTGAATCCGTTGGCCGTCTGACTTCGGTTCAGGTCATGATCTTGTGGTTCGTGGGTTCGAGCCCCACATCGGACTCTGTGCTGCCTCTCAGAGTGTGGAGCCTGTTTCGGATTCTGTGTCTCCCTCTCTCTCTGCCCCTCCTCCCCTCATGCTCTGTCTCTCAAAAATAAATAAACGTTAAAAAAAGAAGTTAAAAAAAAGAAATGGAAATTCATATCTTGAACAGGTGAAAGCCATCACATAATCTGCATTCTACCCAAACTCAGTCGCAAATTAAACTTAAATACAGATATGGCAGCTCTTTCTCTCATTTGCTTCCAGGGTGATATCTAGGTTATAAGAGACTTGAAGTCTGTAAAAATATGGAGATGGGGGTTTCGTCATTAAGAATATAAAATTATGATGTTAAATTAGGTTTAGAGCCTCAAAAGGGACATGTGCAAGTGAGGGGCCCTGAAGCTTATGCCTTATTTGTCTTTATGATAAACCCTCCTCTGCTTGCTTCTTTGGCCAGATCGTGATCCTGGAAGTTTCACTGGAGGATCTTCTTGTTAAGAGATACCTCATTTTTGCCTCATTCTTTTCCTTTTTTTTTCAAATATATATATTTTTTAATGTTTACTTATTTTTGAGAAAGACAGAGACTGAGTGTGAGTGGGGCAGGGGCAGAGAGTGAGGAGTGAGAGAGACACAGAATCCGAAGCAGGATCCAGGCTCTGAGCTGTCAGCATGGAGCCCAACACGAGGCTCAAACTCACAAACTGTGAGATCATGACCTGAGCCAAAGTCAGACACTTAACCAACTAAGCCACCCAGTCGTACCTCATTCTTTTCCTTAATTAGCTTTTTTTTTTCCCACTACTCCACCCCACTCCCTCAATTGTGGTATTTAGTTTAATACAAAATTGAGATAATTTATTTTCCCCTCTGCTCCTACTATAACTTTCTGGCAAATGTAATGATAGCCAATTTGATTCACATCTGTGTTTTAAATAGGCATATTTCCAGAGAATCATTTTAAATTTAATATGAACTTTACATATTTGGGATGTTGTGTACATGTTCTATCTACATAAATGCACAAAATGAGGGAGTCTGGTTGGTAATTGATTACCTAAGTATTAGTTTTGCATTATCTTTAAAATCAAGGCATAGACATGTGCTCATAGATTCTAAGTAAACCACTTTCCTTATTTTATAAAGAATATAATACATAAATTGTGAAATCTACAGAGTATTGAGTGTGAGAATAATTTATAAATCATATTTGATGAGCTGATATTTACAATCAGTTTATCCAAAGATTCACAGACTGACCACTCTATTCTATACCAAAAAGGTAATATTTTGTCTTATAATTTCAAATCATTTTATCTGTTCATCCATGAGAACTTCTCTTGCAATGTCTTCTGTTCCCTATCATCCTCAACCCTAACCCACTTATTGGAAGCAAATGAGATAAATGTCCATTTCTTGTACTAAAAATGACATGAATATAAGCATACACATATTTGGGTTACTTAGTTTTTAAATTAATAGCAAAAGCTAGTATATTTTAGGTCAGAAAAACTAAATAATGCCATTAATTTGTAAGTTCTTTGTAGCTAGAATTGATTATACAATACCCTGAATTGTCAACAAAGACAATTTAAAGTCAAGGGTGTTAGGTGATGTAATGAAGTTCTTCAATATAGATTTTCTATAGTTCTTCAATATAGATTTCTGTTGAGTAAATTTTGAGAATGATCAACCCAAACAACTGTGTGGTAATGTATCTTGTGTTTTTTGTTTTGTTTTGTTTTTCTTTGTTATTTAGATGACATATAGCATTATATTAGTTTCAGGTATAAAACGTGCTTTGAAATTTATATATATTGTGAAACAATCACCAGAATAAGTCTAGTTAACATTCATCACGAAACACAGTTACAATTTTGTGTGTGTGTATTGAGAACTTTTAAGATGTACTCTCTTAGCAGCTCTCAAATATATAGTACAGTATTTTTAGCACTGGTCACCATTCTGTATGTTACCTAACCTATTATTTTATAGCTGGGCGTTTGATAACAGCTATTCCAATAGGTGTGAGGTGATATCTTACTGTGGTTTTGATTTGCATTTCCCTGATGATTATTGATGTTGAACACCTTTCCATGTACCTATTGGCCATCCATGTGTCTTCTTTGGAAAAATGTCTATTCAGCTCCACTGCCCATGTTTAATAGAATCTTTTTTTTTTTTTTATATTGAGGTCTATGAGTTTTTATGTATTTTGGATATTAACTCCTTATCAGATGTATGATTTGCAAATATTTTTCTCCCAGTCAGGAGGTTGCCTTTTCATTGTGTTAATGATATCCTTTGCTGTTGAGAAGCTTTTTACTTTGATGTTGTCCTACTTATTTATTTTTTGCTTTTGTTGTCTTTGCTTTTGTGTCAGATCCAAATTATCATCATCATGAAGCTTACTGCTTTTGTTTTCTAGGTAACTACTTTCTTCTTTTTGGTATTTTTTCATATTAAATTTTCCTTATTTTTCCTTAAACTAAAGTAATGTAACAAATTTGGAGAAAAAGTTTATTTTTTAAATGTATGCACAACAGTTACTGCCTTAATAAGAAAAGGAATATGTTTTAGAAGCACTGAAGACACATGTATATAGTATAATTTAGAGTCAAAATTGGGGAGAGGTTTAGTGATGGGGGAATACTTAGAGAAACTCTTAAGGCAAGGTTGTTTATATGAAGCCTCAACAAATTAGGCAGAAAGTATGGAATTGAAAGGTAACTGCTGGGTCACACTCCCCAGTCTCTTTGGTAGAAGATATAAATATGAGAGGAAAACCCTGTAAAATGTTATGTTTCTTGAGGACAGATCCCATACTTCATCGAATGTCCTGTGTAATTAGACCACAGGTGTGACATTTCTACCTGTATCTGTTTTGCTCTTCATGGCCAAGTTTTATAAAAGGGCCACACTCACCAACTGTCCCCATTTCCAAATTCTGCATTTGCTCTCCAACTGTGTAACTCCAGCTCCTGCTTTTATCACCTGACTAGAAATGTCCTTTTTTTGGTAACTGTTTGCTTACCTCTTGCCAAAGCCATTGGGAATTACTTTGGGCGTTATCTTACTTGATATCCATTATGGAAATTTACATTATTTCTTAACTTTATTTTTCTCAAAAAAATTCTCACTATATGTATGTATACATAAATCTTTAGTTAAAAATTCAGAAATATCTAGAAATCAATAGATTATAAACAACACCTGCAACTTACTGCCCCTCCCCAATTCATTGGTATAAGTCTATTTCTCTCACACATGCAAGTTATAATGTATATTCAGAGAAGCTTACTAATTTTCTTAATTAAGCTTCATATTATAAATATTTCTTCATGCCCTTAAACATTTTTCAAGCATCTATAATGACTGTATAATATTCTAGTCTATAGATGCACCTAATTCCAACATTTTACTTAAATATATTTCAAACTTTCACAATTACAAATAATGTTGGGAAAACATCCTTGGGTATAAAATTCTTTATATCTACTGTTGAATATTTTCTAGGATATATTTGAGGAAGTGTAATTACCAAAGCAAAAGATATGGCCATTTGTAAGGTTCTGGATACATGAAGTTAATTTGTTTTCCAGAGAGGTGCTGAAATTTTTTTTTGCCAGGACTGAGAAAATATCCATTATATCACACACTCGCTAAACTTTTTCCAATTGGGTAAAAACATGATACTGGTTTTATTTTGTATTTCTATAAGGTGTGTAATATAGAGTGCAATCTAGATAATTATCTCCAAACCTTTAAAAGTTTTCTTCTCTAATGTTTTTTAATTAAATCATCTATGATTTTTCTTAATTTTTTATGGAATTGCAAAATTCTCTTCTCGATTATGTTACTCTTGGGGGCCTTATCTTTATAGTCTGATTCTATATACATTGCACTAACTTACAGGAGACGCATGTGATGCACTTACCCTACTAAGAGATTTATATTTATATTGTTTTTGTCTGATTTGGGAAAATGCCTTTACTTTTTATTCAGAGGATTAAGGAAGTTAAGAAGAAAGGTGTCAAATACGTATTTTAACAGTGTTATTTAAGAGCTATAGTTAATAATATATTTTCATAAAACTATTTTCATTTTTCTTCTCATACTTAAAATTGTTAAAATTTGAGGAAGTGATACATATTTCATCAAAAAAAGTTAATTGCATAAAATATCAATGATGTAGTCTCACAAAAAATGTATTTAATTCAGTACAATAGGAAAAGGAGAGTTGCTGTTTCAGACTTTTCCATGTCTTAAGAGATGAAGCAAAATCATTGGTGCCATCAGTGTTCACATTTAAATAATCAGAATGGAATACCTGAATAGTTATTGTATTCATCGACTGACAGAAATTCTAGTTGATGGAAAAACATAATTCTCCAGGTAATTACTTTTTTGTTAGACTCTGAAAGCTCCTCTGAATGTGTGAGACTCTCTGACCCAACCATGCTAGATAAGCCTACAAGGACTTGGCCCATTTTTCATCCTTTAACAGGTAGAATAGTGCTTCTAATAAAATAAAAGGTCTGCATCCCTTTAAGCACACTGATGAATTTGCTCACACACAAGGAGGCATGAGGGTGAATTTGAATACTGTGTTTAGAGACAGTTGAGTGAGAAGGGTGTAATCTTCAAGAGATGGAAATGTTAGGGTTGGGTGGAGAAGACAAACTAGAAGGGGATAATAAGATGAAGAGATGGAGAGAGATGGGGTGCCTGGGTGGTTCAGTCAGTTGAGCATCTGACTCCTGATTTGGGCTCAGGTCATGATTCCGGGGTTGTGGGACGGAGCCCTGCATTAGGCTCTGCTCTGAGGGTGGGGACTGTGGTGTGGGACTCTCTCTCCCTCTCTCTCTTTCTCTCTCTCCCTCCCTCGGCCCCTCTCCCCCATTTGCAAACTCTCTCTGTCTCTTAAAAATAAATGGAAAGAGGAGCTAGTGAAACTCCAGCTCTACAGGCTAGAGACAGTAGAACTACTTAGTATAAAGTACCAAGGAAAAAAAATCTCTGGGGGAAAGGTTTGCAGATAGCCTTCAAGAAACACATGGGTAGTCAGTAAGGAGGGGTGTGTTCTTTGTCTGTGTTTTACATACGTGTGTGCGTTTATTTTGGCCAAATAATTCACTTGGTATGTGAATACTTACAGCACGTGTGTTTATACATACACATCTTTACACATATTTATTGAACCCTTATTTGCATTTGTATATATGTGATGTATTTAAATATACGTAAGAAACATTGTTTTTTCTACTTTAACTATGCCATTATTTTTTTCTAAGGAAATATACTAAACAGCTTCAGTTTCCTTTACTGGAACCTTTTCCTCTTCTTCTTTTCTGCATTTTGAAGTGTCCCAGATGTATTTTATTTTCTGTCAGCATACTTACCTTAGACGATGTCATTCAGTCCTGTGGTTTAGGTGTCTGCTGTGATTCCTAAATATACTTCTCCATCCCTGTCAACTCCCTTCAACTCTAGATTTAAATGTGTCACTGCTTCTGTGACATCTTCACGTTGGTATGAAATATGGGTCTCAAAATTTATATAGTGAAAACAGAATTCTTAACTTCCATCTTCCCACTGCCAACTAATTATTCCCTAGTTTCCTCTACTTCCTCTAGATTATAGCACTTCTGCCTGCTCAATTGCTTAAGCCAAATATCTAGAGATTATCTTTTATTTCTATCTTCTCCTTACCCACTGTTATGCAAACTGTCAGCCAGTGCCATTGATTTCCCCCCCCAGACATGTCCTAATCATGTGTATTTGTTCCCAGCTCTCCTACAAGCACCCTGGTCCAAACCACATGGGCCACTATCCTAGCTGCCATACTTTCCAGCCACAACTTTTGCAATCCTTACTTTACACAACTGTTACTAAGATTAAAATAGTGACATAAAGGACATAGTGCCATCACACCATTACTTAAATACTCAACATTCCCATTGTATTTAAAGTCCAAATTCTGTACCCTTTTGTAAAATAATGAAATTGTACAGGATTTCATTCTGCTCTTCCTTAACCATGTTGCTCTAGCTTTTTGGCACTCTCTGTATTCCTGTCCTGGGAACTTTGAAAAGTAGTTACTTTATTTTCCTGAATTTTTTTCTTTTCTGATTTTATATGCATCACATCTTTCCTGTCAGGTTAGGGCTCAGCTTTAAGTATCATCTCTCAGAGAGACTTTCATGAGCACCCAATAAAACATAACCCCCTTTCCACACATCAACCCCATTATGTTACTTTGTTTTAATTCTCTGCAGAAACCTATCATGCTTTACTTATTATATACTTATGTTTACTATCAGAACACTATAAACTCAGAACACTATAAACAGGGACATACTATCTTAGAACTATCACATATCAAGCTTCCTATAAATATTTGTTTAAAAAAGTAATATTGTGAGGGGTGTCTGGATGGCTTAGTCAGTTAAGCTTCCAAAAAAAAAAAAAAAAAAAAAAAAAGAGAGAGAGAGAGAGAGTTTTGGCTTAGATCATGATCTCACAGTGCATGAGATTGAGCCCCGCATCAGGCTTTGCCCTGATAGTGCAGAGCCTGCTTGGGTACTCTCTCTCCCTCTCTTTCTGCCCCTTCCCAAGTGTCTTTCTCTCTCAAAATAAATAAATAAACATTAAAAAAAAAAAAAAAACCATTGTGGAGAATCTTCGAGCATGGGCAGACGGAAAGGATGAGAAGATTAAGGTTCTTTTCCATTCTTGAAAAATCCTATGATTTTTGTGAAATGCATTTTATACTTTTGTCCTGCCCAAATCCATTTTAGGTGAGCTATTGAAACTAAAGAGAATATTTAGTATTTTTGGTTTGATTAGTCAATTGATAGATGTATGTTATTCAACGTAAGTAAATATTGAGCTTTAACAATACTGGGTGATTTGGAAATGTAGGTAGATTTTGTTTCGGTTTAAGGAATGTTAGAGGTATGCAATTAAGCATATTTTCTATTTTACTGTAGGAAAACACTAAAATATGCAGTTAAAGCTTAAATGTAAATTTTCTCTTTCCTTAAAATTATGTGTTTTGTTTTGAGAAGAATTGTTACGTGGAACAGAGAACCAGAAAAGGGGCTTTATATATGGATTATTTTGCATTGAGGTTTTGTGCTTATTTATTTCTATGATAGGTTTCTAAAGCAAAAGGGAGATAGCTTATAACTAGTACATGAAAGGCATATGAACTCCTGAGAATATGCAACATTCTGTGATGTTAGGCAGAATAAAAGTTGTACATGTTTGGAACGCTTATTTACCCAGAACTTTTGGAAGGAAACACTATTTTCCCATGAAAACGAGCAAATAGAAAATGTTTCATGACTCTTTTAAGATGAAATATCACTCTTTAAAGAAATTTCTCTGTTGGACCTTACAAATTTGTGCCATGATCTCCAAATTTCCTGTCTGTGGAATTTCCCACCGCTTTGCAACGTCCAATAGGTGATTTGATGGAAAAAATATAAGAATCACTGGTCTGTAATACAAAATCTTTCTTTAAAGTGCAATCATACTAATTGGCAAAAATGATAATAAATGATAAAAAAAATATCAGCAGTATTTCCAGGTACTATTAAATGCATAAAAGGGAATTTATGTAGGAGTCATTAAGTGTCAGATCTAGACCCTCTTATATGTTTAACTTTTTTATTTTCAAAACTGCACACATTTAATTATAAATAGCAAAATACTCCCTTACTGGTTTAGTTATTGCTTTAGGGTCAGAAAACTGAACTCCCAGCTGTCCTACCATTTACTATGTGGCAAATGTGGTTAATGGCATTCACCTCTCTGAGCCTCAGTTCCTTCCTCCCTAAAAGGAGGGAGTTAATTTGTTCTGTTAGGGCTCTTGCAACACTGATCTGCTGTGATTCTGTTTCCTTTTTTTTTTTTTTTTCCACATCATGTCTCATAAAAAGTAGGTATCTCCATCTTTTAGACCTTCCATATCTCTATTCAAAACTACCCTTCTTAGGTTCTCTCCTCTATCTCACATGTCTGGAAAACATGATGTGCATTGGGGCGTTTTATCTTTAGTTATTTATCCAAATCTTTTTCAGAGGCAAACTGTAGATGGTGAGATGTGGTAGCTGAGATCAGAGAATCCCTGAATACCACAAAGTCTACAATTATTCATTCCATAGAGTGTATCGATGATGCAGAGTATAAGAGTTTGACATCTCTGTTCATGGCTAGTAAAGTAGCCACAAGTACTCATCTCTGTCTGAAAAATACTACTGGACATTTGTAAATGAAGCATCAGAGAACGTGAAGTTCCCTTTTGAAGTTAAGAGCTGATTGTCACTCTTGGTTATTTCAGCAGACTGCTTTGATTGTAAAAGCTATTCTTGGATGCAGCAGTGGCTCATCTATAAGAGAGACAGGCACCTTTCATGTTCATCTGTCAACCCTAACTCTTATCTGCCTTCCACATTGGCACTGTCAAGTCACATTTCCAGGTACTCTCCACTCTTACTTAACCCTGCCTGAGGCCAGATCTTCAGTAGTAGCTTGGATCTTCTGAAGATGCTTCTTGGGATGGGATTTGGAAACTGAATGAGGGCCATACTACTTACCATGCTTTGGATGGCTATTATGTTACTATTATTACATAACTGGTAACAACAAAATATGAAGACTTATTTAAAAAAATAATGTTTATTTTTGAGAGAGAAAGAGTAAGAGAGAGTGAGAGCGAGAGAGTGGGGAAGGGGCAGAGAGAGAGGGAGACACAGAATCCGGAGCAGGCTCCAGGTGCCGAGCTGTCAGCACAGAACTCGATGCAGGGCTCCAACCCATGAACCATGAGATCATGACCTGAGCCCAAGTCAGACACTTAACTGACCGAGCCACCCACATGCCCTGAAGAAGGCGTATTATTAGACCTTTGACCACATTGCTGCCAGAAACTGTTGATTTTTAATTCCTATCTACTTTGGAGAGCCTTGTCAATCTCTGTAGCTTCCCACCCAAACAGGTAACAGTTGGTACTGGCAAGAAAGGAGGAAAGAAAAAAAATATATATAGTGTTACCAGCTTCATTTGGGAGCATCTGTGTTTCCTGTTTCTATTATTAGGCTTTAGGGATATGAGAGTTTTTCTTAACCATAAGAGCATCAGTTTTAGGGGATATGGAAACAAGTTCCTCCAGATAGCAGTAGCAAATCATAAGTATTGCATTTATTTTTGAAGTATTGAATGCTACCATCAAAAGTTTTATGATTAGGGGTTGGAGATTTATGTAGTCTTCAAGAGAATGTGGAAGAGAATTTTCAAAGCCAGTAGATGTTAAAGTTTATTGTGATATAAGAACATCAATTTGGAATATAGCAGAATAAATTCCAGAAGCATTACTTTCATTGTGAAAGTAATAATGGTGCTGTCTGTTTAAAAGTGGGACAGTTCAGTAGACTAGCAAAGAGAACTTCCGTGATGAAGGGTGGCAGAAAAATTGGTATGGAAAATAGAAATTGTGTTTTCTTATATAGAACAAAATAAACTTGTTGATATTATATCTTGAAGAATTAATTACAAGAGCCCAAATGAGCTACAAGTGATTATAAAATTCAAATTTTGGTTCAGGTTGTAATTTTTGTTTATGATTAAAATATGTTTTTTTAAAGACTATCACCAATTATGCATATTTCACAGAACTCTTAAATAAAGTACTGGCAGTGGGGGCATGCACATAGCACTAACTTGGGCACTAATTAAATGTATGTCCCTAGAAAGTGCCCATAAAACACTTGGATTAAAAACAATTACAATCTTTTCCATATAAAATGTTTTATGAGAAATCATAGCACCTGATGATTATAAACTTTGTATGAGGTGTTTTCCAAAGAAGAGAAAGAAAAATAACCTTTAAGCTGATAATAGCGAATAATGATACTATTTAATATTTATTGAGTGATTACATTATGCTAGGCACTGTGCTAAGTGCTTTACATTAAATTTCTCATTTTATCCTTCCAGTAACCTTACAAGATTGGTACTGCTGTTATTTTATAGCTGCAAAATAGGCTTACGAAGATTAAATAATTTGTTCAAGGTCACACAGGTAGTAAGTGTTGGAGCAGGGCCCGATTCAAAGTTTAGCTACTTCTGCTTTTAACATATGTACTAAGAACCCTATTTATGAGAACTGAAAATAGTAGACATTTTTACTGCATAAATTATTAAAATCAATATAAGATTCTTATCTACAATGTATTAATAAATTTGGAGTGAGAGTCTCAGGTCATTCTAGCTAGCATTCTATCTAAAATCCTGAATGAGTTAGTCTTGATTGCATTTTGATACCTTTTGAACTTTAATATCTGTCACTAGACCAAGTTATATTTGATATAAAGTACAGCCTACCTCTAGTTAGATAACTTTTTTTTCCCCATAACAGAATTCAAAAACAAATGGCAGTACTCACACAGTTTGTCAGAGGTTGACACATCATTTTTGACCAAAAGCAAAATAAACAATGAACCTCTATAAAGTATGAGTCTTTTTCAGTTTAAAAATACCAAATTACGGTTAAGGACTTTGAACATCACAGGATTATCACTGAAGCAGTTGTCACTTAAGTAAGAACTTAATCATTTGCCTGTATCAAGACAGAGGTAACTTGCTTATCATTACTTTTCAAGTATATTGATACTAATAATCCTAAATAGCATTCTGAAGTTAGCAGGGCCCATCTGGTGGCTTTTCTTGGTGAAGAGGCAAGTTCCCGCATATGAGACTGGTGTATTCGATAGATTGTCCTCTGCCTCATGGCTAAGGAAACTAAACTGAGACAACAAAAGTCATTTTATTGAAAGAGGCCGTGCTTTTAAAATGAATTCCACTTTTCTTTCATAGCTCATAATGTTACTCCAAAGTCATTATCTAAGAAAGATTTAGTTCTCATATAAAATATGAACCACACGACAACTGAGCTAGTGTGCCATATAGAGGCAGCAAGCCATCGCAGTGATAAACCATGTGGACACCAAGTATGTTGGAGCCATTAAAATTGTAGTCCAATTAGTTCTAAAGTTTATTGGGGCTAAAATAATTCTTCAGTCAAGGAGAGAGATCTGTTTTCTCATAGGAAACTTACCAAGACAAAGACTAAAATCACAAAGACGGATCATGAGCACATAAGGGAAAACTTATTTAGTGCCTGTTGGATAAGTCAGAAAGATAGATGATTTATTATTATTATTATTATTATTATTATTATTATTATTACTATTTTATACATGGCATAAACACATGCAAAGAGAAAAAAGAAGGAATCAGTGAATCAGATACCTGGTTGCTTTCACTGGGCAGCATGCTGTTATAGTCAGTTATACCTGACTTTATTATATGATTCATGATTTTATTATATGTTCACCTCTTTAAAGCTCAATTTGAATTATTTACAAAATAATTCAAGAAGGTTCTATTTCAGATAGAATTTAATACAGTTTAGACAGTTATCTTCTAAATTATAGAGAATTTTATTTTTTTAAATAACAAGTGAAAAAAATCGGTATTTAGAAAGAATGACCCTGCAGTGTTTTATTGTGTTATACAGATTTGCAATTCTTTCTATCATAGAAAGAAAATGAAAATAATTTTAAACTTGTCTGTAATGCCAATTTAGTTCTTCGACCAACACCGACTTGAGCACTTACCCATTCTGAATTTGAAATCAAAATGCTTTGAATGCAGCTTATGAGCCTCTTTGTTTTGGGGGAAAAGAACCACTAAAGCAAACTGTAGAGAAAGAGGAGATAATAGAGCTTGGAAGCAACCTCTTGGCAAAGAAGAACAAGAGCAGTGGAATAATTTAATTGCTCATCAGCTAATTATACGGTATTATAATGTTAATGTGTCTTCATCATGACAATGTAATAGGTATAGATTGAAGCATATGAAAAAGAAAGTGTTGATGCAGTAATTATAAGTAAGAGTGGAACTGTTAGAGTAATTATAACGCTTCATCGGATAATTAACGTATTGTTCAACTTGAGATGGGGAACAAAGAGTGAAAAAGTTAAATATTGAAGGACATGCCTTTGACACTCCAGAGATGTCTTTGAGCCTTTGCAGAGAATAGGATATTCTGGGTTGATACAGTTATTTCCTGGTTCCCTTTTCCATAATTTATTATTGTTCAGTCACATATGCTACGGAAGAACATAGTAATTTGCATGTGAGATGCTACTGGTGGTTAATTTTTTTTTTATGTAATATGATCCATGTTGCTATTTCTTTTTTAGTTTTGTCTCATTTTGTATCCGTTATGTCATTAAATAAGCTAAAGACTTTAAAGTCATGCAAGCTTAAAATGAAATAATGTATGTGAACAATTCTATAAACTGAAGAGGGTGATAATTATTCTTTAGCATACCTGAGTAGTTCCTTCTGAGAGTGTTTTGACAGATCCCTTTTATTTTAATATCAGTGAGTAACCTAATTTTTTTTTCAAAATTCATTAGCTTGAAAATATCCATTTACTATAAGGCCCTTTGAATGAATTATAAAGAAAAACAGCAACAAGTAAATACCAGCAACAAGTGAAACTGACAACAAATGGTAGGCAGCTATGGTTTTGTATCCCATTTGACATTTTGTTTTGATACTAGCTCAGTGACCACCTATGTGCCACACTGTTCTGAACATGTTATGGATATTAACACATCACTTTTCATTTTATTTCTATTGTTATCCATACATTTTACAGAAAGGATACCTAGCAGAACAGAGGTTAAGTATCTTGGCCAAAATCGCATATCTCTTAGTGGTACAGCTGGGATGTGAAGCCAAGTAGTCTGGTGGTATCAGTCTCTGCTAACCTAACACTGCTCCCAGTTGTTGATTCAGGACGATGTTACGAGACTTGTGAAAGGTTTCTGTATTCCAATTAGAATAGGGTAGGCAAGCAAGATTTAAAGAGCTGATAGTGGAGGATACATAGAATCTGGTGTGAAGGAGAGAAGACAGCAATCAGATATGAAAAATCTAAAGATGGCAAAGACAGATCAATCTGGTTGCAGTGGAAGGTCCATAAAGAGGAGCCCCAGGAGAATAGACTACAAACTTACATAAGATCCCAGTGACAAGGCCAAAATGAATAGCTCACAGAGAAGCTCATTAACTTATCCTACTCAATGGAGTTTGACCCGATACCTATGATCAGCGCATGTAGGAGCTACCATGATAGATATGGAGGTGAATGCAGGACAGTTAGCAGAGGAATTAGAAATAGTGATGCCCTATTATTTTAAGTTATCTTCAAATGAACAAAAAAGGGTTAAGTTTCTAAGACTATAATCCCTGCTGAAATTGTATAGTGTTATTTTGAGATAGGCTGCAAAGCCAATCGATATTAAAGCTTTTATACATTCTTTATAAAGAACTATATTTTTTAAATCTGTTTTCTTACAAATGTTCACATCAAATTGTGTTATGGGATAAATAAACCACATGACTGAGATAAATATGCAAGCAATTCCTTTTTAAAATCAGTAGGAGGCCGGGGGTACCTGGGTAGCTCAGTCAGTTGAGCATCCAACTCTCGATTTCAGCTCAGGTCATGATCCCAGTGTTATATGACTGAGCCCATGTTAAGCTCTGCTGTGAGTGTGGAGTCTGCTTAAGATTGTCTCTCTCAGGGCACCTGGATGGCTCAGTCAGTTAAGCGTCTGACTTTGGCTCAGGTCATAATCTCACAGTTTGTGGGTTCAAGCCCTGCATAGGGGCTCTGTGCTAACTGTATTCTGTGTCTCCGTCTCTCTCTGCCCCTCCCCTGCTCTCTCTCTCTCTCTCTTTTTAATTAAAAACAATTTTAAAAAAAGGTTATCTCTCTCTTTCTCTCTGCCCCGCCCTACCCCTCTGTTTCTCTCTCCTAAAATAAAAAATATAAATAAAATAAATAATTAAAAAATCAGTAGGAGGTGAAAAAAATGCGGCTATAATGTTTCAATTTAACAAATAATTGTGTTTTACTTTACATCAGCAACAATTATACTTTAATATAAACTGTTAAAAAAGCAATGCAAGGGCTCCTGGGTAGCTCAGTCAGTTAAGCATCCAACTCTTGGTTTCGAGTCAGGTCATGATCTCATTGTTCATGGGTTTGAGCCTCCCATCAGGCTCTGTGTTGATGGTGCAGAGCCTGCTGGGGATTCTCTCTCTTGGTCTCGCTCTCGCTCTCTTCCCCTCCCCAGCTCGTGCTCGCTCTCTCTCTCTCTCTCTCTCTCTCAAAATAAATGTTTAATAAAGCAATGCACATTTTAAAATAAGCAGAATTTGGGTAAAATACTCATGATGTAGGATAGTTCTGACTTAAAAAACGTTTTAAACAGTGGGTCCTCAAACTGGCATGCACTTTGAAGGTGTGTACTTTCTAATTTCTATGTCCTATTTAGCTTCTTAAAATTAAAAAACAAAACAAGTTAGTTCACTTAACTTTGGTAAACTGCATATTTCAGCAGTTTTGGCAACATAATTTGATCAGAGGTGGAAGATGGCAGGATATGTTTTGCTGTTTAGATGTACAGCTAAAAACATAATATTGAGTCTATAGTTGGAACGACATGGATTCTTTTGGGGGATTTCTGGGGTGACAAGTCTATAGTAGAAGGAGCACAGGCTCTGGAGGCAGAATGATCTTAGCAATTGACTCAATTAACCTCTCTGAACCTTACTTTCCCTATTGTGAGAGAGGTAATAATAATTTCTGTCTTGCAGAATTGTTAGGAAATTAAAAATGCATATAAAATGACTATCACAGAAGCTGGCACATGCTAATTGTTCACTTAAAACTGGCTATGATTATTGCTATTCAGCATAAGAGAGTTACTGAACAATGCTAAGCAGTCTTTAATAAGAAGTTCTTAAAAGTTTAAAACAAATCCATGAAATTATGTTGTGACTTTCTTTTAAGATATTAATTATAGTTGTTCTCAATCTGTAATGAAAGAGGTACTAAGGTTAAAAAAGCAAAATGTAGTCATGTAAAATATCCTGTCGTCAAGACCCTTCACAAAAGATGGAGAATTACAATTGTCAGAGGTTAGTTTAACTAAATAAGAAGGAAACTACTGCTATTTCTACCTCTTCAGAAAGGTTTTGTTTGTAATAATTCCAAGATAATAAATATAAGGTATATAGTCAGCATTCTTCATAGCACAGTTATAGCCTCTATAACACACACACACACACACACAAATACAAATATATGAATGACTTGTAGAATGCATCACATTATAGTTACACATATATTTATCGCAAAAATACATACTGAATATTCACTGATTTCCCATGCTAGGTGTTTCCTCTGCTAGACTGTGAGTATCATGAAAGCAAGAATTATTTATTTCATTTTTATGTCTTCCAAAAATTAACATAGCACTTGGAACATAATAAGTACTTAATACATATTTACTAAATAAATAAGCAATTTTTTTAAGTTTTTTATTTATTTTTGAGACAGAGAGAGACAGAGCATGAGCAGGGGAGGGGCAGAGACAGAGCGAGACACAGAATCTGAAGCAGGCTCCAAGCTGTCAGCACAGAGCCTGACGTGGGGCTCGAACCCACTGACTGTGAGATCATGACCTGAGCTGAAGTCAGATGCTCAACCGACTAAGCCACCGAGGCACTCCGATAAGCAAATAATTTAACTTTTGTTTTGAAATAGAGTCAGAGTTAAAAAGTTGTTAACTACTTAAGTTTACTACAATTCACAAACCACCAATTTATTTCTTTCTTTAAACTAAAAATGTATCACAATGGTAACAATAAATACACACACATATTTATATTATATTTAATTTTACTTGCCTTCCCTTCCTCTGACCATTTTCTAGAGGAAATGTTTGTGTCAAGTGAAAGAAAGAAAAAAAGATTAAGAGAGCATTTGGTCACTTTTTAAATAACTGAGAACACAATATATTCTGACTCTTATGTTTATCTCAGTCCTCACTTAACTGAGCAATATTACCCATAAATATAACAAAATTGACCTTCTCATCTGTAAGTTGAACATCATGGCTTCTTGATAGGTGAAATAGGAAGGAACCCTGATAATCCAATCATTCCCTTAGTTGAAGCAGAAGAAAAATGCTTGAAAAATATTTCTCCTTTTTCCTTATGGAGGAGGAAAAAAATGCATGAGCAACTCATAATAGTTGTGAGAACTGGAACATTCAATGGAAGACAAAAAAGTCTCAGGAAGAGATATTTTAGAAAATCATATTTTTGAACTCTTATTCTCTTTCTTTCAGTTACATATTTTGTTGGCAGCTTAGCTGGACAGCTTAGTTGTAGTGAAAAGCATAGGAGAAGCCTAAATGTAAGGCTATTTTGACTCAACTTAAAGAATTGTTAAATTTTTAACACTTAATCCAATTATTCATAAAATAACCAACCAGTGATATTTATATTTAGTTTTTCTCTTCTACATATTTTTCTATGAGGAAAGGTAATTCCCACCGACCAATAATGCAAATATAAGTCATATTCTAGAATAATCAATTTTATGTTGTGTTCATAAAAGGAAATACAAAAAAAGGTTTCCACATTTTTTTTTTAAGTTTATTAACTTATTTTTAGAGAAAGAGAGAGAAAGCAGGTGGGGAAGTGGCAGAGAGAGAGAGTCCCAAGCAGGCTCTGCACTGTCAGTGGGCAGAGCCTGATGTGGGGCTCGAACTCACCAACCACAAGATCATGACCTAAGCTGAAATCAAGAGTCAGACACTTAACTGACTGAGCCACACAGGTGCTCCAGTCTACATTTTCTAAGAGAAATATTACACCTTTCTATCTACTTGAAAGTTATTTTAAAATTGTATATTTCATAACCATTTTGAAAGTGATATGTGGAATATGAATACTTTACATACATGAGAATGATATAATCAAAGAATAGTACTTCCTAAAAATAATTAAATGCAGAGAAATTCAATCTCTGAGATTCTAAGAGTCATTCCCTTGCTGTGGTGCCCTTTGAACCAATGTATTAGAAAATATTTTGGTCTCATTTCCTTAGGTCTATCTAAGCTTTATTATTTGACCTAGATATTTTTCATCCAGGTTAGAATTTCAAGTGGTTATCTCCATTCTATGAAATTTACCATATCCCTTGGAAAAGTTTAGTTTCCACAGAATCAGGCTGCATGCAAGAAGTTTATGTCAAAATACAAATACATAGTTCTTACCAAGAGAATACTAATTTTTATCCAGATATTAAGCCTGTGACATTTTTCTGTATTTTTTTGCAAAGGAAAATTCAATGTGTTCATTTAAATTTTAGTGGGACATAGAAAGACATACAAAAATCTGAATGTCATTTTTCAAAAATTTTTTAAATGTTTATTTTTGAGAGAGAGAGAGAGAGAGAGCACGCACACAAGTGGTGGGAGGGGCGGAGTGGGAGGGAGACACAGAATCCCAAGCATGCTCCAGGCTCTGAGCTGTCAGCACAGAGTCCAATGTGGGGCTCGCACTCATGAACTACGAGAACATGACCTGAGCCAAGGTCGGACACTTAACCAACTAAGCCACTCAGGTGCCCCAAAAATCTGAATGTCATTCGCAGTGGAAATAGTTACACTTTTATGTTTCATTAACTAAGTATTTTTTGTACAGTTTGGAATATATTTTTAATGCATTTATAAGTCATTAAAAATAAAAGTTTTGGTGGTGTTTTTGAGAGGCTGTAATTATGTTTTATTGCTAACTCTTATCTACTTGCCACCTTCCTTAGGCCAAGCCTCCTTTCATATATATATTCTCCCAGATATGTTCCTTCTCAACTCCCAGATATGTTCACTTTCTGATGTAGGGGCTCCATATTGTTTTAGGACTTGGAAACTTGAAACCAGAGAGGGTCAAGATGGGTGCCAACTTCCACCTGCATTTCGCTAATCTTTCCCAAAGTGAAATGGGTCGTTGTATTAAAAGCAAAATAAAAATGAAACAAAACTTAAAACAACAACAACAAACACAAACAACTAAGAAAAACCCTCATGTTTGACTCTAACCAATAACTGATTATCTGTGATAATAAAAAGGAAAGACATGATAGCTGAAGAAGGTTCTCTACCATGACCTCTATTTCTTTTTCCTGGAAATAGCTGCAAAGTGTCCTTGATCATTTCCAAAATAAAGGGAGGCTAAAAAGGTACTCTGTACTTTCACATCAGGAACAACTACAACTTTCACAGTGTCCATAACTACACAAGAGCTCGAACTAGGATTTAATAGGGTTTGGTTTTGTTTGTTTTTGTGTTGTTTATAAAATAAATCATGACTGGGGGCATTCACACAATTCAGGACAAAGCTTTGCAAAGGAACTCTCAGGGGCTGTAGGCTAGCATTCTTTTCAGTGTGTACAAGTGAAAAGTGATGAGGTTGAAAGAGGGGAATCGTCCATATTAGTTTTGTTTGATTTGTGACTGATACAAAGATTTAGCACATTGACTAATTGTTGATGTATAGTATGTAGAAAATTTACTTACATTATAAATGAGGAATTGGGAGCACGTTCATAAAATGTTTACCCATGTATGTCCCAGGTAAAGTGTATAACTACAATCATTAAGAAATCAAAAGCATAGTAATAATGAATCTTCCATTTAGGATCTGTTCCATTTGGCCACTTTTTTATTATATGACTATTTGCTTCAGGTACACTGCCAGGAAATTGGAATAAGATTAACTCATCCAATTACCTATCCAGTGAAGTATTTATTTTATGTACCAAGAGCATACATACTACATGCCAAGAACTATTAGATTCTGAAGAGACAGTATTCAATGAAATAATATTTTTGCTCTCAAGTATCTCACATTCTAATGAGAGAGTACAACACATCTTTGCCCTCAAAGAAGCTGCCAAATACACAAATAGGAACATAAGAATGTGATGACAAAGGAGCGAAATGTATTTTGTTATGACATTATTACAGGGCTGGGTGAGAAGGTCAATCCTATCTGGAGACATCAGAAGTGGCTTTGTAAGGTAATGACCTTGAGCTGAGTCCTGAGGGTTGGATATTTTTTAGACGGAGGTCTAGTTGTGAGGAGACATCTTAGAAAGAAGGACAAACAGATACAAGCCCTAGCCTTATAAAGCAGTGTGGTATGTGAAAGTAACTAAAAGCTATTTGACATTAATTCACATTAAGTGGGGGTTGAGTGGGGACAGTGGAAGTAGGTAAGAACGTTTACATAGGTAGGATCAAATTATTCTAAGAAGTATGGACTTTATTCTGTTGGAACTAGGAAGCCATTCATGGTTTTAGACAAAATATTAACATGGTCAGGTTTGAGTTTTGGAAAGATCGTTCTTTTAGCAGAGTTGCTCAGAGAGGAATTTAATTCTGTTATTAAATTAGTAACATCTGAATTAGCATTTAGATAATACCTTCATCTGAGCTAGTTTCTAAGGTATTTTTTTCTATTGCTTATCAGCAGGAAATTATTAGATGGGAAAGAATATAAAATAACTTAGTTTTTAAGTATTCATTTCTTACAAAGCATAGAACTGAGTTTTGAAAAAAGGTAAAAATTTAGTTTGTTCTAGTAAAATTGTCCCTTGCCCAAGGATTTTTCATGAGATTTCTTAGAGTAAAATGAGCATAAAATGAATGGGTCTTTTCCAAGTTATTTATATTCGTATAATTTGTCATGATTGTGAAATAAGAGAAAAAGTCTCTAACATTTTGATTATGTTGATAAAAAGTTTAACATTTGATAAAGTATTTTCCCAAAATGTTTTCGTTTATTTATTTTTTTAATGTTTATTTATTTTTGATGAGACAGAGACAGAATGGGAGTGGGTTAGGGGCAGAGAAAGAGGGAGACACAGAATCGGAAGCAGGCTCCAGGCTCTGAGCTGTCAGCACAGAGCCCACTGTGGGGCTTGAACCCATGAGCCGTGAGATCATGACCTGAGCTGAAGTCGGATGCTCAGCCAACTGAGCCACAAAGGCGCCCCAAAATGTTTTCATTTCTTAATCTGTACACCTAATTTAACTTATACTTTTAAGTTTATATACTCCCATTCTCTACTACTGTAAATAAATATTTGCCTGTACATTTACTTCCTTTCTGAAGTAGGATATAAGTAAAGTACATTATGCTAATCACTTTGATTCCTTTTCCCTATTAATCATTATCTCTAAAGGATAGCTTTCAGTTGGCTAGATAGCTAAGAATCATAACCATCATCCTTTTCTTATGTTAAGGAACTAAAGAAAACATCTGTCAGCTAATGAAGCCATTTTACTTAATAGATATTTATTTCTTATCCTTTTACTTTGTCTGTAAGAATAGCCTAATAGTTAAAAGCAAGTTAATTGTTTGCTTTATCTGGTACCACCATAAAGTAGAAAACTAAAGAAGAAGCAAATAATATGTAAAAGTAGGGGAAATGTACAATTGGTATTTCCTATAGAGTAGTCTCTCTGGATAGTCATGTAAAAGAAAGAAGAAAGAGATGAGTAGCCTGACACAAATAGCTTCTTTAATATGTGGGTGATTATCTTTATTATGGATATAACCAGTGGGAAACATGTTATCTTCAGAGTAGGGCAATCGCTTGTTTGCTCATAACCCTTACTTATTTTAAGAGACACAAAATAAGATTTTTTTTTACCATTTCATTAAATCTACAATTGTTTAAGTTTTGTTTCTTTCTGTAGTCAAATGAGGGTACACGCTGATTCATTATTAATTATGATTCATTGAGATTTCTTTTTTTATAGTTTTGTGTCAGTGAGTACTTATTCATTACAGAATCTTCACAAACTTCATTTGGTATTAATATTCCCATTTTACACATGAGTAAACTCAAGGTCAGAGATGCTAAATAATTTACCAAAGATCAAAATAGCTAATAAGTGGCAGAGATGATAGTAAAGTTTCTATGACTTTAGAGCCTTTATGTCTTTTGTGCTACAGTTCTAAGCTATTACTGCTGATAGTGCCCATATTGTAAAAGTTACCCCTTGGTATGCACAGTTTTTATCATTCCTTGGACCAAAATTAATATGACAAAGTGAATTTTTAAAACATAGTTAATTTATAAATTTTAAGAACCGTATTGTAAAGATTACATGATTTTCTTGTGCATTTACATAGAAATCTCAGGCAAGGTTTATGCTTTTGGCATTTTAATATCTAGACTCTAAAAATGGATAAGAAGTTTTTGTCTTAATCGTTTTTCATCGGTTTTAATATTCTGATATGATATTGTTTTGGTTGCCTTGAGCTGCATTAGTAAATTTAATAAAATATTATTTAATAATACAAACGACTGGCTGCACACCCAGCTTCTCTGAGCTCCCAAGGGTCCTCTACTACCTCATTAGAGAAGGAATCTTGACATCACTAATTTATTTGTTTTAATTACCCATCTAGAAAGGTATGAAAAATAAATTAAAGATTTGGGAATAGAAACCAGTCCCCTAACATTATCATACATTTCCAAATATACTAAAATGGAATATTTTTCAATGTTTACAAGCTGGTGCTTCCTCCTACCATTTATTTAGTTGTAAACTGTTACAGATCGGGCCAAGTGAGCACACTTCGTATTAGTTATTCCTCCAATATACTTCCTGGTCTCCAAATGGAAGTGAAATTAGTCACTCTTGCTCTGAGGCTTTGTTGTTGTTATTGTTGTTTTCAGTCCATTCTTCCTCCATTTCTTTGTTACCCCTTTATTTTTTGGAGAAAAATAAAATGAAATGAACTTCCCTCCTTTATTATACCTTCTATCTCATATCCATATTTCTTCCTGATGCTTCTTATTCCAAAAACCATTTTCTAGCCTATCTACTTCTTTATCTCTGAAGTCAGGAATCAGTTCTATTTTGAAACCTGTAGGAAGAGGGATAGTAACAATATCCTCTCCCCTGCCCTCTCCCTCAAATCAAGTGCTACTAGTAAACAAGTACTTTCTTTTCCATCCATAATTTATTGTGAATAAAGAGAAATCGGATTTTCTCTAAAGACTATTTTCTGAAGAGTATGTATATATCTAAAATATTCCATCTGGTAGAAAACAGATGCTTATCCAGATACTTATAAAATGTGGTGAAGGTGCTATAGTAAACTGGTCTCTGTATCTGTTTATATTTGTTAGAATTTAAAGCTATGAAGCTAGGTTTGTGTGTGTGTGTGTGTGTGTGTGTGTGTGTGTGTGTGTGTGTTTTGTTTTTTTGTTTGTTTGTTTGTTTTTTTGTAGCCTGTAAGCTGATTTCAACCATGTGTTGGTCTATTGTCAATTTTTATTAAAATAGCTTGCTAAATTGTTCTCTTAAAATTATGCCACTACTGAATGTATATATTGGCATTCCCATTTTTATAATAATATATCAAAGTAAACAGTCCCAGTCCTGAATTTAGGGGGGAAAAATCACTGCCTTGCAATATTCATTTATCTCCTCTTTTCAAACTTTCAGTAAGGGTGGAATAAAATAATTTTTGTACATTAACAAATTGTTCAAAGTGCTTGGATGTTAAAAACCATAATCAGCAGAATCCATATATGGCATTTCCATAATGCTTTCTAACATCTTGAGTTTATTAGTGGGAGATTTAATTTGTGCTAATCAGCCTGAGGCAAAAGAAGTGCAAAATGAACTTGACACATATATTAGATGTTTTTTAGTATTTCTCAGTTTTGCACTGCGACCACAACGTGGCACCCCAGAATAAACACACAGGTCTGCACTGTCATTTCCAATTACCACATTACTGTAAAGGGCTGTAACTCACTGAAAAGCCAGCCGCAATTCATTATCTTGTTGGTTTTATCTGAGAAGGCATGCAACAACACTGCTTATGAAACGGCATGTTTGAAAATTCCAAACTTTTATTAATGGTCTAAATCTTGATTTACAGTCTCTTTTCTAAAATGAAATTTGGCAATTGTAATGTACTTAGCAGCGCCATTCTTGTTCAGGCTCAAAGGAGGGACCAAAAGAAGTAAAAGTTCTTTGCCCTTCCAGAATCTCTCTTCATTCCTATTCTACCTTCACCAGGAATTGGTGCAACAGGAAACAGGTCAGTGAGTAGGGAAATTTCCATAATAATCTTCATCATCATTTCTGTGTCTTTCTATGAGTCTTCTCTGCTATATGATTTAACATACAGTGTCAGAGAATAACTACTCTAAATATTTTGTGATACATATATTCAACCATCATTTCTTCTAAAGGACAGTGTTCTCAAATAAATAGGTCTCCATAAGTAGGGTGACCATTTATTTTATTTTTTTTTAAATGGAGACACTTTTGATAGTGAAAGAAGTCACTATTGATAATTATATCATGAGAACAGGTATAAATAGAAATCATCCTATCATACCTAGGGATTTGGTCATCCTGCCATGGACTGCTGTAAAGAGAATAATTTCATGTGTTTGTTCATAATTCTAGGTTCTTGGAGCCCAACTACTGAATCAGAATCTCTGGGTTTATAGTCTGGGATCTGCATTAAATTTTTTTTTAATCGTTATTTATTTTTAAGAGAGAGGGAGAGAGAGACAGTGTGAGCAAGGGATCACAGAATCGGAAGCAGGCTCCAGGCTCTGAGCTGCCAGCACAGAGCTCGATTCAGGGCTCAAACTCACGCTCGTGAGATCATGACCTGAGCCGAAGTCAGACGCTTAACCGGCTGGGCCACCCAGCCGCCCCTGGGGATCTGCATTTTTAGCAAGATTTCTAGGTGGTTTGTGACTGTAGTAAGTATCCAATAATAGACACATATTATGGCTACCATGTACCTGGCACTCTCCTAAAGTCTAATACATATCATTCCTTTCATTCTCACAACCACTACCTCTGAGTGATAGAATGATATATGAATCTTTCAAGTATAAAAAGGCACATTTCTCAGAAATGTGGCCACTTGGAAATATTTGGATGATTGATCAAAAGATTTGCATCAATATAGCTTTTTTGGCTCCGTGAAGGACACAGCCAAAATTTGATAATCTGCAATCTTGATAAGGAATTAAAAACTTGAGCGGAAAGGCCTTAGTGAAGAAGCAACATTTCATCTGGTTCCTAATGACTCTGGGCGGCAAAGAATGAGGCCAGAAAAAATAAGATGGGTGTAGTCATGCAATTATGAAAATATCTATCATGTCTGAGAAAAGTGAGAAGCGTCATGTGGCAGGATCTGGGTAGCTGGTTAGAGTGTGAAAAATGATGAGTCTAGAAAGGTAGCCTGGTGTTCACCATGAAAGGATTACAGATGCTGTTGGATGTGTGCTCCCTTTTGCCCTCCCATGTCTTCTCAGTACAATGTTGTGGCAATTTTAAACTGCCTCCTCCTGCAATTCTCGCTTAATAGTTTTGCCCCCTGGAACCTGCTGTGGCTATAGTTGGGAGATGCTGGCAAACTAACCCCTTAAGGAGTAGCCCACAACCAATTACCAAGTTTGGTGGTAATACTTCCACTTCCCTCATCTAACCAAGAGACTGAGAAGTGTTACATTACAGCCAGAAAACCAGCAGCAGTAAGGAGAGACCAGCCAGGGAGAAAGTGGTGGTAGGTTGACAAGCTAGTTAGAAGGCAATTGTAGGATGATGTTAGAAGGACCTATAGTGAAATAAGAAAAGGAAAAAGAGGAAGCAGTTTTTGAAGTAGATTGGATAGGATTAAGTGATTGATTGAATATGGGATGAAGAGGGAAATGATTTGTATAAAACAGTAAGTCAAAATTTGGGGTTTGGCAATCTGGGTATATAGTATCTAGGGATACCTCTACCTACAGCCATGATGCAGATTATTCTCTGCACAAGCCCAGCAACTGCTATTTAAATGAAATATTCACAGCCTAGTATACATGAATGGCATCCCTTGGTAGTACAGTGTGACATAGAAATGCAGATTAAGGTAGGGAATGTAGGAGGTGAATGAGAAGGCTTGTTGGAGGGGAAATTGTAGAATTTGATTTAAAATTTTGTCACATCATTTCTGATAGGGTATAGATCAAACACTGTATTATGCTGAGCATTAAATATGTAGGTGAGCTTAAAAATGTGTTTAAGACACATTAATGAAACCTCAGAAATACGAATACAAATAAAATTTAAAAAATAGAAATCGTCTTTTGGAAGACTCTATTAAAGATGAATGCATCTAAATTAAGCCAGCATTCTTGTCTTTTAAAATCTATAACCTAGACTTGCAAATTGTAGAAAGCATGATATCATGAATATTCAGAATTCATCTCTTTGTACATGCTGATTGCCTTAGGAAGTTAAGCCCCAAATAAAATCTTGAATCATATTTTAAATGTGACTCCTAGGAAAATCTTGCCCTTTGTAATTTAAACATTAGAAGTCAGTTATGTTTGTGTGTTATTCAAAATTGCTACTAAATATAAGTGTAGGAATTTGCCACTATGATCTTACTCTAGGATGTCCCTCTCCCATCCGCTTGCTTTTTGTAGTAAAAATTTCACATTTACGTACAAATTTCTGTGGTTGTCTCCTTGGCTCATATAAAAGTGACTGTTCTTAAGAATGGTGACTTCCATAAAGGAGGTGTTGAGAAGGAATTGAGTATGTTGTGATTTTAAAGTGTGAGGAAGGGAAGAAAGGGCAAAAATTGTGGAGATGAGGGAACTAAAGACAGTGTCACAGTTTTGCTAATGCCATCCATCCCTGCATGTAGCCTTTTAGCTTTAATACAAAGTAGCTCTTAAAGTAGTGGTGACCAACCCTTGAAGCCAGTTGAGTTCCCCCTGCCTAGAATGGAAAATAACAAATTGTTTTTGTAATTTTAAACCCAACTGAGAAGGCTTTTTGTAGTTTCCATGGCATTATTTCTGAGAAAATTTGTGTGTCCTAAATTTAAAAGTCAGGGTTCTTTTTGAAAACTACAGAAGGAAGGAACCATAATTGTTTTTGTGCCTCTAACACTGCCAAACAGGGATACTTACAATAAAGGTGAGGCCAAGTATGACCATTTAGTTTACTTTAATATAGTGAGTTGGTTAGTTGTGGGCGTATTTGCCAAGAGTTTGGCTTAACACTTCCTCAGTTCAAAGATTTGGGGAAAGAAGGAATTCAGAGGAACCAAACTTGTCAGATGCCTGATGTCACAGTAATGCCCCCGATTTCGAATCCGAGAGACCACCAAGGAGCCGATACCGATGCAAACACACGAGCGTTTATGTTTATTTGCAAGCTCGAGCTTGGGCCCAAGTATACCCGACACAGTGGAGCAGGGACTTGGACCCCTAGGTTAAAAGTAGTAGCAGTTTTATAGGGGCCAGTGGCCAATGAGATTGTAACACACACAGAAAGTTGCATAGTCATGCCAGTCCACACGCAGGTGGCCAATTGAATTGCAATTTACCCTATAGTAACTTTGAACTAGCCTATCACTCTGGTCAGAATTGGTGCACAGTTTGGCGGGCAAAAGGCGGGGTTTACATTCTTTGGCGGTTAGGGGTTCCGCATTCCTATTTGAGCCGGTTTCCAGTAAGGCTGTGCTCAGCGGCTTGACTAGGGTGGGGGAGTGTCTTAAGCAATAAGTAGGTCATGTGGGGGTTATACATGAGATGGTGGGTGTAGCACAAAATGGAGTTAGTCTTGCTCTGCTTGTCCAGGGGTAGGGGATTTTTGTTAAATTCCTTGGATCCCACAGTCACAAGACTGTACTTTTCTTACTGATGTGACGGCACATCACAGAACATGCAGAGCTTAAAAGCTGAAAAAGAAACCAGGGGGAACTGCTGATTAATTGAAGGAAGTATTGGTATTCACAAGCAAATCAAGTTTCTATCTGCTAGTTGCTGGAGAGCAACTGATAACTTGTCTAATTTCCTGTTGCGGAACTTTTCCTGGGCTCTTTGCAATTATAGATTTTGATTTGCAGAGCCTCCCTGGATTCTGATGGCTGTGAGTCATACACTGAGTCCCCACATCTGCCCTTGGAGTACAATATTCCAAATGCTCTACAACTGTGGAAGTTTCTGCTTAATCCACATGACTCAGACGTAAGAAACATTAAAAGGAGAGAGAAAAAGAGGGACAGGAAGGAAGACTGAGCTGAAAGCTGACTATGTTCAGCAAGAAACAGAATAACTACAATTCTGAGGATAATTATGCAAACCCAAAATCTATCCCAGATTTTTCTGGTCAACGATCCAAACCCTGGAAAATGTGTACCTATAACTATCACATGAAAGTATGTTCTCTTTTCAGCCAGTTGATTAAATGGAAACTGACAGTTCAAGAAGGATAGAAACCGAAGCCAAATTAGAATTGAGATATCAAAGTCACCTCTTGTTCTCAAAACTTCTCCTTAATTATCCACATTCTCATTGATTTACAGAATTGTTCAGGGATGAACCCTGTGCTTGTATCTCTTACCTTTGTACTAAATATATATATATATATTATATATATATGTAAATATAAATATATATATATATATATAATATATATATCACTCTTGTATACAGCAAAAGCCTATAATTAAATAGATAAAGGCCTAAATTCTCCCACTGCTATGAAATTAAAAACAAATGAACAAACAAAACAAAACTAATTTGACTTTTGCATCTTTGAATTTCTGGTCCTGTGACACACCACTAAAAACCCCGAAGTCTGTTATTATATCAGTGAGTATATGCACTAACACATACCAACAATGTCACCAACATTGTATTCTCCATGGCTAAATTAAATAAAAACTTAAAATATGATTTTGTATGCATCTATGTGAGTGTTATGCATAATTAACCTCAATGTATAGATGAATAAACTGTAGCTCAGATGATTAAATAGTGCAGTTATTGCCTTCCATTTATAGATGAATAAACTGGGCATAATGCCTTGCACTATATACCTTATGTTGATGTGACTTAAATGAGATGTTGATGCATGGCACAAAATTTGCAAGTATGAATACTAGGAATTATAGCTATTATTAATTTTCATTAGTATTAGTTAAATATTGTAACATTATTAACTGTATTGTTTCTAATGGAAATGTAATTTTGCTCGCTTATTGTAATGAATGCATCCTTCTTTACCTTGTTGGAAAAAATAGCTTGGAAAATACTAGGAAGACTTATTTGTAGCTTCATTTGCATTGAAACAGGTTATACTGTTTGAAATAGTTGAAACAGGTCGAAAATAATTTCCTAAAAGATTACCTGAGATTGCATAAACGAACTGAATTTCGGCCAGTGGCATGCATGTTGCCTCTAGAAGAGTTAGTGCAAGCACATGACTGAAACAACAATATCAAAAACTGTATGTTTCAATAATCTGAGAGGAGAATAATCTTTAGTTTTGAAAGACTATACTCACCTTTTGGTCATGTACACAACATGTCACTGGTTTTCAATACATTTTAAATGGTGTGCTTACAGGGGTCCCTGGGTGGCTCAGTCGGTTAAGCATCCAACTTTGGCTCAGGTCATGATCACATGGTTCATGAGTTTTAGCCCTGCGTTGGGCTCTGTGCTGACAGCTCAGAGCCTGGAGCCTGCTTTGGATTCTGTGTCTCCCTCTCTGTCTCTGCCCCTTCCCCGCTCATGCTCTGCCTCTCAAAAATACATAAAAATTAATTTTTTTAAACATAATGATATGCCCCGATTCGAGAGACCCCCGGAAAACAATCCACCAGAGTCCAGAGTCAAAGCCAGGCGGTAAGGGTCATTTATTGCAGGTTCGAACCCGGTCCTCCGCGCACTCGTTGCGGTGACGCTAAGAGGCCCCGAGCTAGGATCTTACAGCTTCTTTTATAGACAGGCACAAACAAGTTAGGGATTTTTTTGCCGTTACAGAGCTGTTATTGGTTGACATTTAAATTTGAGCACTCAGCAGAACTTGATTGGTTCCCGCCTTTTTTTTCAAACCACTCAGCAGAACTTGATTGGTTCCCACCTTTAGGTCAGACCACAACTGGGCACGCCCTGGCTGGTTCCAGGAAGGAGGTGGGGGGGGGGGGGTGTCTTTTCTTTGCAGTTGTGAGTACACCTGGTAATTTTTCTCTTAGTCTCTCAAAAATAAATAAATGGTGTGTTTACAGTAAGTTACTACTAATGTAGTTACTGACAAATGAGTAGGTTTAAAATGCCTTTTCCTACATTAAGATTGTTATGAATATGAAAATTTGCTCATCAGCTCATTCAGTATTCTTTTTTTTTTTTAAATTTTTTTTAACGTTTATTTATTTTTGAGACAGAGAGAGACAGAGCATGAACGGGGGAGGGACAGAGAGAGAGGGAAACACAGAATCGGAAGCAGGCTCCAGGCTCTGAGCCATTAGCCCAGAGCCCAATGCGGGGCTCGAACTCACAGACCGCGAGATCGTGACCTGAGCTGAAGTCGGACGCTTAACCGACTGAGCCACCCAGGTGCCCCTCATTCAGTATTCTTTACACAAACAGTTACAGAGACTAGTGTCTATGTATAAAATAGTGTACTGTGGAGCTCAAAAGTGAATGCTGTACTTACAATTTTAAATAAAAATATCAAGACAATATTCAACACCTAACCTTTACTTTCAGGACCCATTAAGATGACTGGAAAACATTTTGGTATTTTCATTCATGTATGTTTCTTACTGATCCACTTATGAATATTCACTCATGCTTTTATCCAATAAATATTTATTAAGCATGTGTTATGTTATAAAGGCCTATTTTTTGCCTTTATTTATTTATTTAATTTTCCCCCATCATCACGTTTCATCTTAGGGCTATTGTTTGTTCTGGCTTACGTATCCATTTATTTTTAATATTGATAATATTATTTGTAACCTGTGTTATTTATTTTGATCCCCACTGAAATTTTATGGGAGAGTCAGTGAAGTTACTCTTTAAAAAAAAGTTTATTTACTTATTTATTTTGAGAGAAGGAGAGAGAAAGAGAGAATCCTAAGCACAGAGCAGAGCCTAATGTGGAGCTTGAACTCACAAACCTCACAAATAATAAACAGCGAAATCATGACCTGAGGTGAAATCAAGAGTTGGATGTTAACTGACTGAGCTACCCAGGTGCCCCAGGGCAGTTATTCCCATTTCGTTCTCATAAACAAGAGAATGGATTAAGTTTCAGAGAGGTTCAGAGATTTGCTCCAAATTCCACAAAGAGTAACAACTTGTATGTACTTTGTTTTTTAGGGTGGCCTTTCAAAAAGTATAACTCTAATTGTGTTTTGAATAAAAGAAGAATTTCTGTGAATTTTGACTCATGGACACACCTTAGGGATTCTTTCGTAGGTGACCAAGACCTGTCCTAGGAAATAAAGAGGAATATTAGTACACTCACTAGTTGTCAGTTTGAATATTTTTCTCATGGAAGCTTTGATTGCCTAAACTGTGAATTTCTTGATAAGTTAATACATTCAAGCATGTGATATAATTAAGTCTACAGACTTAGGAATATAACTGAATGATTTTATGTCAATTAGAAAAGAAAACAATCTTACAGACTCAAATGAACTATTCACATTTTCTAGTGATATGATGGGCAAGGAAAATTATCTGCATTTTTCAGGAGTGTATTTTCAGGATCTGCATTTTTAAAAACAATTTCCCTTTAGATAAGACTTTCTACTTCTTTTATGCATCTATTAATACAGGCACACAGAAAGTAATATGGCAAAATAATTTTCTAATTTCATTTCTTGGCACTATAACTAAGAATAATACTTTAAAATATGTTTTGGTGGTTCTCAGGTAGTGGCCTATAAATTGAGTGATTATCAGAGCACTTTTCAAATGCCTTCCATAATTAGCATGATACTAGAAATGAATGATTATAATTTACTAAGTACACCAATTCATAGAAATGCCCTCCTCATTTTCCTGTATAAATTCTTTTTTTTAAGTTTATTTACTGATTTTGGGAGAAAGAGAGAGCACAAGCAGGGGAGGGGCAGAAAGAGAGAGGGAGAGAGACAGAATTCCAGGCAGGCTCTGGGCTGTCAGTGCAAAGCCCAGTGTGGGGCTTGAACTCACAAACTGTGAGATGGTGACCTGACCCGAAATCAAGAGTTGATGCTTAACTGACTGAGCCACCCAGGCACCCCTCTCCTTTATAAATTTGATTCATTTTTCAAGGATTTACCATGTATCAATATATGCCAGTATGTTTATTGTGACTGACTCCCCTTAATCTACACTAATTAAATACTAGTAATATTAAATGTCATTTGTGAGGCATATACTATATTCTTACATTAATGTTACATGTTTGCCTTAGAAGAACTCTTACAGAAGGTATCATTAACCCTTTATTAAAATGGAGATCGCCTAGGGAGCTTAATAATTTGTTTAGTGTCACACAGCAATTTGAACCTAAATTTTCCTGAGTCTGAGGTCTTTGGTTACTGTAACACCTTGACCATTCTGCACATTGCAGTATATGTATGATAGGGGACTCCATCTCGAATCTTGTTCTTTAGAGTGCAGATATTAGGACTGGTGTTAGTCCAGATGCTCAGTAAACCCTTTCTGTCTGAAGGCTTGACTCTTGTTCCTTTCCATGTGGTTGAACATGTCACTTAATTTATTCACAGATATGGAGGCCAACTCATGGACAGAGTTAGACAGGAGTGGGAAGCGGTAGGTGTTGTTAGATTGTCAGGGAAAGACTAGCCCTAATCATAAAAAGAAAAAGAAAAAGAAGAAATAATTTTGGAGACAGAAACAGAACCTTTTGATCTGGCTCCTTTTGAATGTCAAAATGACACAAGAAATTTGGCAAGGGATTCTAAGAAGTCTGAAGATCTAACGCACAACTTGAGTCCATTTCTGTCTTAGAACTTGTGTGCAAATGTATGTTATGGTTAAATGAAGGATTTTTGTGTATGTTCATTGCTTAGTATGATTGACTTTCTGGGGGAGAGGGTCTCATAAATAAAGCAGATATTTTTACTGGCAATATTTTAAATATAAAGTTAAGAGGGTTCTTTTTATTTTTAGTATACTTTTCAAAAAGTTATATTAAAGAACCATAATTTAATTTGTAAATAAAAACAGAACTGAAAGGAGGAAAGGAGTGCAGAAGAAAGAGCTATAAAAAATCTGTAGATATTTTGCTTAGAATCTCTTGGCAGTTGTGTCATTTGGGCTAAGTCGTGTTCATGAACAAGAATGAAATATTCTGTGTCTACTTATGCTTGATCGTGCAATTTGAAATATGAAGAGTTAAATTGCCCCACACCTAAAATATCCTGAATCTGGAGTATGTGTACATGTGAGAGATGAGGGGAGAGGAGAAGGGAAAAGAGCAAATATGAAAACTAATTAGAATTTTAGGGATGAAGGGTAAATGAAAGCTAATCATGCTATAAAGGGAGACACCTGTTTTGATTATTTCAGTTATAATTGATGTGCTTTACCTAAACAAAGCCAGGATATTTGTGTGTCTAGTATCATCCCAGAGCTATCTTCATTCCCTAAGTATTATTAAGAAGCTATATATCCTTCTCAGTTACTGGGAATTAACTATTCAGACAATAAAGCTGTATATCCTTCTCAGTTACTGGGAATTGTCCTATTAGACAATAAAGTGTTTTGTTTTGTTTTTTTCAAAAGAAAAAAATGGAAGTAGCAGAAACAGTATTGATATTATTCATTTTAGTAAATTCTGCTTGTTTTATTTTATGTTTGAAAATGCTTAATAAGTAGAGAATGAGAGAACAATTGCATTGATTTTTAGCATTTTATTGATTTGTCTATTTTTAAATTAATTTTTATAAACACTTTTATTAAACTGATCCTGAATGGACTCCTTTCTATACTTGAGCAATCCCCACCTACCATTTGAAGTTTCTTCAAATTAATAAATTAATTAATTTTCGTTGGTTATTATGGATTTGGATCTGCTTCCCACTGGTTATTAAGTTTTCCCTATGCTGAACCTGTTCCTTTTTAAAAAAAAATTTTTTTTTTAATGTTTATTTATTTTTGAGACAGAGAGAGACAGAGCATGAATGGGGGAGGGGCAGAGAGAGAGGGAGACACAGAATCTGAAGCAGGCTCCAGGCTCTGAGCCATCAGCCCAGAGCCAATGCTGAACCTGTTTCTGTCTGTTTATCCAAGGGTTCCCCTGATGTGAACCTGATGAAAACCATGTAAGGGGCATACAAACTGAAAAAAAAAAAAAATTAAAAAAAATATGTCAAGCCATTGTTGAAAGAAAAAGAACTGTTTAGCAACTATCAACACTTGCATTTTGTATTGTCTAATATGTTATTTCTGGTCCCAGTTCATTGGGAGTTATTATTGTTATTATTTTAATTAGAAGATGAAATGCAAATTTAGAGGTTCTGGCTTTTAAAATCTAAACATAGATATTCCTTTTTACTTAGGGAATGCTCTATTTTGGTACTGAACATACAGAGGTAGCCAGCTATTTAAAAATGGTTGTGTTATCATTAGATGTGTGAAATTCAGAAGGATTATCTCACAGCCCAGTGACCTTGCATTCCAGAACTATTCAAAACCAGGGAAGCCAAGGTCAAAGGGGCTCTTGTAATAGCATTTGGAAGGTTAATGTAAGGGGAGAGGGATCATCCTCTGTTGGACATGTTAGACACTGGAGTGGAGGTAGAGAGTGAGGTGGAATTTAATATTAATATTGATAATTGTGGGCATTCCCCTCATTTGAGTTGGTGGATTGAGAGATATTCAAGGAACTCGAAATTATGTGAGGAAGACAGACACAAATGATTACAAAGAAATTTGAAAAGTATTGGTATTATTGCCAAATGCTGGCTGGAAAGACTCCAAGAAAGGAGCAGAGGTAAGGGCAATTTAGTGTAAGGGGCCCAAGCCCCAAAGTTGTGAGAGGTAAATGTGTATAAAAGTTGGTTATTCATCTTGTAAAGCCTTTCTTGTTTTTCTTGAAATCCCCAGTCTGGGTTCAGACTCTCTCCCCAGGGCAATAGACAGACATTGAATACTGAAGACAAAAAACATATTTGCATTTTAGAAAAAAATCTCTCTTGGCAGTGGATTGGAAGGGGAAGAAAAATATTTAAATAAAGAGCAAGTTATAAGGTATGAGTAGATATAAATAAAGGTTGCAGAAGAAAACAATATTTTAGTCACTTATTTACTCAACATTCAGTGATAGTTTATTAAATGCCAGCTACATGTTTTAAGAATTAAGTTCAGTTATTTCTTGTTGATTATTTTTTTCAAAACAGAAAGAATAGTTAGAGGGTACAGGATTTATTTGGTGAGACCAAAACACTGTTGTCTCCATGTTCAAATGAGATGGTGTGGAAGGTGAGTGTGAGAAGCATTAGACAGCAGTGATAGGATCATGAACTCTATAGCTGGATTGCTTGTGTTGATCTTGGCTTCTCAACTTACTAGCTGTGTGTCCTTGGACAAATAACTTACCCATTCTGTGTTTTAGTTTCTTCATTAATCAAATAGTAATAATGATAGTACCTATTTTGAAGTTCTTTTAAAAATTAAATGAATTAATATATGTTGAATGATCATGTTGTATAACACTCATATTAATTGCTTTGTGAAAGTGTTAGTCATTATTTTTTGAGCAGGCAAGAAGTTTTCCTTTAAAAATACCATTCACACTTGTCCCATATCATTAGAAATAAAGGATTACTTTTGAAAACAGGTAACTATACTGTTTCGTTAATCAAAAAATATTAAGGATTTTATATGTTCATAGAATCCTCATATACTGAGGACATTTTTATAAGCCTCTGAAGTGATTGAAAACAATTATCACAATTACATGTCATTTAATTATACACATTTTACAATCTTTTTTTTTTTTAATGTTTATTTATTTTTTAGATAGAGACAGAACATGAATGGGGGAGGGTCAGAGAGAGAGAGGGAGACACAGAATCTGAAGCAGGCTCCAGGCTCTGAGCTGTCAGAACAGAGCCCGATGCGGAGCTCGAACTCACGTGAGATCATGACCTGAGCCAAAGTCGGACGCTTAACCAACTGAGCCACCCAGGCGCCCCCATTTTACAATCTTAATAAAAGAAAGTAAGTAATAATAACTGCTTATTTGTGTGAGAAATTTAAAAATATAGGTTTTTTTTTAAACCTACAAAACATTAAGAAATTCAGATTAGTTGAATTTTCTAAATGGTATAGGTTTCCATTTCCATTTATAGAAAATATACTATGTAACAGACATCGATTGAGAGCCTACCAGGGATTAAAAAGATTAAGCCCCTATCTTTTACATCTGGAAATTTACAGTTTTAGGAGGGAAAAAAATGCAGAAATGCATACTTACAGGCTGTGTGACTTTAGGTAAATTACTTAACGACTGGTGTAAGTTTTTTCATCTGATTAAATGAAATTTAGATATGTATACATGTATGTATAAGTCCATTATATATAACATTTGTAGTATGCCTGTGTAGGTGTTCTATAAATCATAACATTTTGTATGTGGAATATTACTAATATAATTCACAGAATATATCATTAAAAGTTTTATTAATAATGCACAATACAAATGTGTCAAAAGTATTTAAAGGGACGACTATACAAGGAATGTAACCTGTAATGGAAAACAGGAGGTTTTGAGTACATCTAGAAGAGTACTAATGGAGAAGAGTAAATTCATCAAGTGAAGAAGAGAAGGGGGATTCTCACTAAGGAATAAAATGTGCAGAGGTATATAGAAAGAAAAAAGGTCAGGGCACCTGGGTGGCGCAGTCGGTTAAGCGTCCGACTTCAGCCAGGTCACGATCTCGCGGTCCGTGAGTTCGAGCCCCGCGTCAGGCTCTGGGCTGATGGCTCGGAGCCTGGAGCCTGTTTCCGATTCTGTGTCTCCCTCTCTCTCTGCCCCTCCCCCGTTCATGCTCTGTCTCTCTCTGTCCCAAAAATAAATAAAAACGTTGAAAAAAAAATTTAAAAAAAAAAAAAAAGAAAGAAAAAAGGTCAATATGATTTGTACCTGAGTTTGAAAGAGAAAACAGCTGATTTTCGATATTTATTATTAGGAAAGTATGTATCTTTACATCTATCTGATTTATAAGTTTTACAAGAATCAGGAGTTAATTTTAATCAGGAAAGGAATAAAAAAATAATGATAGAATAGATTTTCTGTGACCCTTAAGCTGAGTGTTACACTTCCTCAGGCAATTTCTTTCACCTTTGAATTGTTCTGAACTGCATACATCACACCCTTTGTATTCTTCAGATTCTTTTGAGGGGAGGAGAGGGCAGTGGGTAGAGAAAAGCTTCTAGTTCAAACATCCTAATTTAATGGAGTCAAATAAAAAAAAAATAATGTATAGATTTGATCAATGTAACCATCCTCTACAGATAACAGATGTCTTAAAGTTTGTCATTGACCCTCTGTTTATAGTGGAATAAAGCATACATCCTACCATTTTTTTCCTATGGCATCCATATGCAGATCTCTGTGTTGCATCTTGAATAATACAGATTTAATTTTCCAATTTCATTGTATCACTTTTACATAGCGTATTTCTATTTGAAGACAGATGTTTATTGAATGGTTTTATTTTAAAGTGAGTTGTTTTGAACTGTATTCCAAGTAGGTAAGAGTTTGCAGTGGATTTGTACTTGAACTTGAGCGGCATTAGTGGGTGCCAATATAATAATAGTTTTGAGATGGGTCACATGAAAACCCAAGCTCATTAAAATCAGTGTAGCAGGAATGGCTGGATGCATATTCACTATTTTGCTGGCTTTAAACATTTCCTTGGCATTATAGTTTGCTTGTGGGAGATGATGAAAACCTAGTTTCACCAAAGGAGCTTTTACATGGGTGAAAACTTCAAAAAGAATAATGTTTTATATATAAAAGCAAGTTTACTTTTTTAGTTTCTAAATGCCCTTTGCTATTATTGAATGCATTTATTTTTGAAAATGTTTTCTTGCCTTTCATCACCATTTGTGTTTCATTTTTCATGAAAGCAAAATAACTTTTACTATTTAAAAAACATATGTAATATACACACAAATATATTGTTAAAAAATAAAATTTAGGTACATTTATCTTAATCTGCTGGTGTAAAGAACTTCAGAATTAGAGGCATGAATTCTACCTATTCTACTATTTCCCTAAATTAAAGATTAGAATTCAGTCTTTTTTTTTTTTCTTTTCCTACTGAATTTTCAGTAAAGATTTCAGCAGTAGGTTAATAGGGAGAATTATTTATCAGGATTGAATTATGTGGTTGATGACCTCATGTTAATAACTGTCCTTGAGTTTTCAGATATTTTCCTCTAACTTGGGGATAATTAACCTATGAAGTCCCTGGTGAAATATTGCCTTCTCTGTGAAGCCTTCCTCATTCTTCCATTTTTTACATACACCCATTTCTTTCCTAACAACTACCCTTTCAAATGTCCAAAGCTACTTAAAGACTAATTCATCTCCTTGGAGAAAAATATGTCAGGAACCTTGGATTCAATGAGTCTTATCTTCAAGATCAGGCTTCTTTCTTTCTATTACTTGAACCATTTGCTTTATCTTTATTCCTAGGGCTAAGGCCTTTGGCTTAGGTGTCTCACTCTTACTGACATCAGCTCTCCTAGGTCCTCAGTCTTTTATTGTATACAACTACTTAATGGGGTTTTCAGTGGAGCTTATACTAATTTGAGGGATGCTGACATGGAAGAGTAAGCTTTAACTGCTTCCCTCTTCACTTTTTTTTTTTTAATTTTTTTTAACATTTTTATTTTTGAGACAGGGAGAGATAGAGCATGAACAGGGGAGGGTCAGAGAGAGGGAGACACAGAATCCGAAACAGGCTCCAGGCTCTGAGCCGTCAGCACAGAGCCCGACGCGGGGCTCGAACTCACAGACCGTGAGATCATGACCTGAGCCGAAGGCGGCCGCTTAACGGACTGAGCCACCCAGGCGCCGCCCGTCTTCACTTTTAATAGAGAGGTTCTTCATCACAGATGTGTCATATTAGTTCCCACATCCATAATATTAAACCAAACTTGATATTTTCAGGTAGAATTCAGAGGGGGCAGTAGATGAGAAAGGACTAGAGATCCATTTACACATGTAATTAGAGGTTACATGGAAATTATAAAATGCCTTGATATAATGAAATAGCCTTTTAAAATTCCCTCTGTGTTTTATAGCAACATGGATGGAGCTAGAGAGTATAATGCTAAGTGAAATAAATCAGAGACAGACAAATACCATATGATTTCACTCATACGTGGGATTTAAGAAACAAAACAAATGAGCAAAGGAAAGAGAGACATAAACCAAGAAATAGGCTCTATTTATTTATTTATTTACTATTTAGTTAGTTATTTATTATTTATTTAGTTATTTTTGAGAGACTGAGAGAGACAGAGTGCAAGCTGGGGAGGGGCAGAAAGAGAGGGGGACACAGAATCCAAAGCAGGCTCCAGGCTCTGAGAGGTCAGCACAGAGCCCAACGTGGGGATTAAACTCAGGAATCCTTAGATCATAACCTGAGTTGAAGTTCACTGACTGAGCCACACAGGTGCCCCTGGATTCTTAATTATAGAGAACAAACTGATGGTTATCAGAGGGGAGGTGGGTGGGGTTGAGTGAAATAGGTGATGGGGATTAAAGGGTACACTTATCATGATGAGCACTGAGTAATATATAGAATATTGACACCTGAAACTAATATAACACTGTATGTTAACTATACTGGAATTAAAATGAAAAACTTTATAAAAAAATAAAATTTCTTCTGCCCTTAACCCAGCCTCTCACACATACTTCAGTTGAGACAATTTAGGGAAGCAGAAAATCCAAAGATGGCATAAAGCATGCTTCACATTCTGTTACTCACTTTCACTAGGTTCTAAACCTTAGTACTACCAGATGATGAGGTTTTTTTGGGGTGACAGTGGGGTTCATGGGGTCTGGAGTCGACGACCAAGAGAGAATTCTTGAAGACGTCTTCGGTGCAAAAAAAAAATGATTTTATTAGAGCATGGGACAGGACCCGTGAGCAGAAAGAGTTGCCTGGGACCATGAGGAGAGACTGTTTTTTATACTATGGGGTTGGGGGAGGTAAAGTTCAGGGAAAGTTTCCAGTGAGATTTTCATATGCTAAAAAAGACTCACAGGATACTGGAGGCTATTGTCAAGCTAACGTTCTTTTTCCCTCTAGCAAAGCATTAGCATTAAGACAGTAGGGAGTTCCTGGAGAAACATTTTACTCTTCCTGTCTCAAGTATTTGTCAATGGGCTGCAGGTTATAAGGCAATTTAGTTCTATATGCCATTTCCTTTCACCTTTGTTTCCCACCTTACTATGGAGGGGTGATGGAGACTTAGGTCCTGCAGGACTATACTGTCTATCAGTTAACCATTTGTTTTCCCCCCTTTCTTTGTTCTTGGGGAGCCAGGAGTGCTGGAGGGGTATCACACATATCCCACTTGGTTGGAGGTGGGGGTGTGTGTGGCCTATAAGCTTGCCTTATGCTCCCTCATCACCAGAATAGTGTAATATTCCCTGAATAAGCCAAGGTTTCTCATATTTGCAAACATGACAAACTCTGTAATGTCCCATCATAGAAAACTTCTACATAGTAAATTTTCAGACAGCAGTTCACATATCACTTCTGAGAGGTCTTCTTCGACAGTTATAGATGGTCTCTTGTATTTCCAAAGCACTTAGTGCATATCTTTTATCAAATTTAATCAAACATTATTTGTTCACATGTGTGCTTCATCAACTAGTGAATCCTCTGACAAAAGAACATATTTCTTTTTGTATTTCAAAAATTCTTCCCCTTCCCCTGACTTGTGGCATGCAGAAGATTCTCGTAAAATATCTATTGAATTAACTAATAGCACACTTATGAAATGAGAATTGTCCTTTAAAGATAATTTCTTTCATGTTGGCAACTATTTTGTGTTCTCTTTCGTCATGTGAATAATGAAACAAACAAGTCAACATTTATTGAATGCCAACAATGTACTAAACCTGCTTTTTACTAGACAAAGAGTATTAATATAGTGTTGTTGAAAATGATGAGCTCTTTGTTCTCACTCAGATGTGCTTAACTAAGATGTATAGCTCTCAAAAATCTCATCCACTTACTCTTGGTAGAGCCCAGAGATGTGTCACATAGGCTGTGTGTGTGTTAACATTATTTTGTAATCTTCCACTCTGACCTTCTCTTGTTAATGTTGGCTGTTCTTGAAACCACTTGAGAATCCCATCAAACAACTGCTATTTTGGCCAGCATCCATAGTACAATGCTGAGTCTGGGTCAAGAGAGCTTTTTCTTTAATGTTCCCAAGGTTACAGATCTTTAAGTCCCATGGCATTAAATCTAAGTTGTGTTCCACACAGAAATGGGTATGGGGGGAGTCCCTTCCCCACCCTGTATCACATTTAGTTACTGGATTCATTCCCTAAGGCCACTGTAACAAAGTACCACAAACTGGTTGCCTCAAAGCAATAAAACTTTATTCTCTCATAGTCTGGAGGCTACAAGTCTGAAATCAAGGTGCTGGCAGGCTACGGTCTTTTCAGAGACTGTAGAGAAGAATCCTTTCTTCCCTCTTCGAGCTTCTGCTGGTTGCTGGCAGGACTTGACACTTTTTTGGATTATTGTTACATCCCTACAACATCTACCTCCATCTTTATGTGGTCTTCTCTGTAGGGCTGTGACTGTGTGTCCAAATTTCCATCTTCTTATAAGGATGTCAGTCATATTGAATTTAGGGCCCACTCTAATCCAGTGTGATTCACTCAACATGATTACATCTGCAAAAACTATTTCCAAATGTCAGGTTCTTGTGAGCATGAATTTTGGGTGAACACTATTCGACCCCCAGTATGCTTACTCAGGCCCTAAAATTACAACCAGTACACTTACCTGGGCCCTAATATTAGAGTGTCTTATAATAAATGCTTCTTCTTTATCCATCAAGCTGTCTTCCAGGTCTGTGTATAATAATACCCTTCTTTTCCTGCAAATGGACACACCTACTGAATATCCTCAGGCTAATAGAATCCTAGTTAGATTTGAGACTTCTGCCGGAGTACTAGTTCCTGAGGATTAAAAGGTAGATAGCACCTAATCCCTGCCCTTAAGGGACACATAGTCTAGTGCGGAGGCAGAAGGTTATATAGTAGCAATGTGATAACAAGTTTTGGGGTGCCTGCTTAGCCTACAAGGGAGGCATTTAAACTGCGCAGGGCAATTCTGGCATCCTCAAAAAGGAAGCCAGAGAGAGATATATAAGGACTACATCTTGAAGAGCAGTCCAGGGTAGTTAAAATATATCCTGTAGGCAAGGAGAATTGAGAAAGGATTTTAAAAATGGAGTGAACAGATACAATAGAATGATTATTCTGATATCTGAGGGATGGAGAAATTACAGTGTGGATATGGCCAGCAGAAAGAGGGGATGTTTCATATATGAGAGATGTTGTATGTCTAAGGAGTAGGGAAGGCTAGAAGGGTAAAGATTAAAAACAAAACAAAACAAAACAAAAACATTTAGGAGCAACAGGATGTCAAAGAGATGGAGATGGGAAAGTGTCTCACTCAGTAAAGCTCCCAAATTGGGAACTTATTGACATGATGAAACCACTCACTGGGACATCTTGAAGTTTAATTCAAATCCTACACACCATCCATTAAATCTCATTTAAGTAATACTCTGACAACCAACTTTCAACTCCCTTATGTCAATGAAAATAGACTTTTGAAATGTTTTTATTTGGCAGCTGTATTAGTTTCCTTTGCCTGTTGTAACAAAGCACCTCAAACTTGATGGCTAAAAACAACAATCACTTGTTCCCTTACAGTTCTGGAGGCCAGAAGTCTGAAACCAAGTTGCTGCTCTCTCTAAAGGCTCTAGAGGAGAATCCTTTCTTGTCACTTCTAACATCTGGTTCCCTAGGTGTTGCTTGGCTTATGGCTGCATACATTCAATCTCTCCCTCTATCTTCACATGGCTTTCTTCTCTATATTTCAAATCTCCCTCTGCTTTTCTCTTATAAGGATACTTGTCTCTGAATTTAGGGCCTGCTGGATAATCCAGGATGATTTTTATCTCAACATCCTTAATTTAACTACATCTGCAAAGACCATTTCCAAATAGTCATATTCACAGACTCCAAGTGGACATATCCTTTGAGGGGTTTATCATTTAACACACACACACACTACAGTAGTAGCTAAAGTAAGAAAGTTTTAATTATTTTTATGTTGATGAACATGTAACTACAATTTTAGCTCAGGAAAACTCGTAAGGTTTTGTTTCTTAGACATTCTCTTCCAAATCGCCAAAAAGAGCCATGGTCAGTATAAACCAAATCATGTCAGCTCTCTCCCTAAGAGTTAAGATAAATGTCATGTCAAGCATGAAGCTTGTACTCTGAGTAAGTGGGAGCAGCTGCTGATTTCTGTGCCTGTGACTGAATGACTAAATAGAGGGATTCTAAGGGCAAATACAGACTTTCGAATCCTGTCAGTTTCCTAATTTTCTCTTGTGAAATGATTCTGTTCACACTCATGACAACTTTGAAGTACTGTGCACCCCTATTAAAGTTCTAATATTTTAGATGGCACTAAATATGCTCCTATGAAATTAATCTAATTTAGCCAGCAGAATCCATGAACCTGTTAGTCATTTTAAGATACCAGGTTTCATGAATAGACTACAGCACTGTGAACTGTTAAAATGAATGTAGTCTCTGCCTTTTTATCTCTGTTTGTAAATGCAGTGATTGAATATGCACTGCTTTCTAAATGTTTATATTCATTTGGTCATTCAACAAACCTGTATTAAACACCTACTATGAGCTACTCAAAGATAAGACACATATTTTATTCATCTTCATATTCTCAGAGTCTAACATAATGGAAATCAGAACACATTTGGTCACCGAGTGATTGCTTCAATGAATAAATGAGTCTTGACTAAGTGATGGGGTATTTAAAAAAAAAAAAAATGATGCTCTCTTAAACTCAATGTGCTGATTTTAACATAAATTTTAAAATATAATTATTTACATTTTATAACTTTTCAAGACCTTCTTAAGACTGATAAAACAAAATAATGCTAACTAAAAAGTAAATAAATACAATTAAAGTTAGTGTTGTTCTTTGCATAGTTGCAACAATACAATTAACTACAAATATCTTTCAAATAAAAAGATATTGAAAAGTTTTTGAAAATGACATGCATGAACACATATTTTTTCATTCATTTATTCATTCATCTAATCATTCATCAATATTTTCTACATATTCAGTATATGTTAAGATCTTTTACCAGGAGCGCTGGTTGTGAGCATGTTGTGAAATATTTTGTGTTAAGAAATAATGCCATTTTTTTTTATTAAGAAAGGCTTTTAGCTTAGTTTTTTTAATGACATTTAAAAAGAAAACTTGGAAATGTCTATGTGTAATGTCAAATACCAATAAAATTGATCAAGAGGCTATTTTAGTAATTATGTTCCTTATCAATATCTTTGACTAAGTGACTTAAAATTATCACAGATGTAAGCATAAATTTTACTTGATTAGAACTGTACAGAGTTTAAAGATTAGATAAGTAAATTATGAATATGGGGAATATTAATAACAGAGCTTCTATTTATGTCTGATACTGTAAAATCATTAACAAAATAAGAAAATATTTCTAAAAAATTATTTCTAGAAGGTAGTTATATGGGGGATGACTAGTATTAAATATTTTTTTCAAATATAGCAGATTATTTTCTCTATTAATTAAAAAAATATAAAAAGATTTATATTAGATATAATATATTGATACTTGATGTGTAATTATATTTAGATATAAATGGTAAGAAGGTAATTTACTATAAGAAGAATTGACAGTATATGGTCATTGTTTTATATTGTAATGAACAATAGAGTAAAAAATAAAGAACACATGTTGATTGATTTTTTTTTTTTTTTTTGGTGACTTGGATAATTTTAAGATGGAGTAGTACAGTTAGTACAAGTATCTTCCTGATCAAATTTAAAAAGATTTTTCTTCTGCAAATGAAAATGGAATCTGAATTCCAGAAGAAGTAATCAAATAGATTTATTGCCAGTTCGACCACACTTTCATTAACTTCTTTCTTCACTGAAGTTTTTAAGGAATAAATTATTTAATACAAATAATATAACCAAGGAGCGTCTGGTACATTGAGACCAATCAATGAATGTTAGGTACTTACTAGTTATTACTGTTAACATTATTAATATTAACAGTCATGGTAGTATAACAATATTTCAGTAGATCTGAAGCCATTCGTTTTAAGTTGAATTGTTACTTTAGGTAATAAAGAAAAACTCTGTTAATTAAACTATGACACAATGCTTTCTTATCAATTTTAGTAATGCATCCCAATATTCACAAAGTTAAAATATGAAGGGATGTTCAGATTAGAGTTGACAAAATGAATACATTGGCAGTGGAATTCTTTTTTATACTGGTAAGGTATGTAATCCTAGAGGATTACTATGACAAGATAGTGTCATAGTCAATACAGAGTCAATACAGAGACATTGGGTACACTGAGCATATTGATGTTTCTGAACCACAAACTATAAGCCAGGGGATAACCAGTGTTCTATCAAGGAATTTATTTGACTGCCTTTTAGGCTTTAGGATTTTTTTTTTTTTTTCAATTTTCAGGTTAAACTTTATGCCCTTTGGCAGGTCAAAGTTTTCAGGATAATGTACAGATATCACAAATCTCCCTACCATGTTTTGGGGGGTTAGATTGTTTTTCCTAGGTATATCTATAATAGGAGCCATATTAAGTGAATCTTTTAGTGCTGTCAGGGGAGATTATAACTAGAAAAGTATTTATATACTTGAACATTATCTCATATTTTTGAATTAAAATGAATCTTGATTTGAAATTTATTAATTTAGATTTTTTAAAAAAAATACATAGCATTATATAGAGAAGTGCTTTAAATTTTTTTTAAAATGTTTATTTAGTTTTGACAGAGAGAGAGAGAGAGAGAGAGAGCATGAGCTGGGGGAGGGGCAGAGAGAGAGGGAGACATAGAATGGGAAGCAGGCTCCGGGCTCCAAGCTGTCAGCACAGAGCCCGACAAGGGGCTCAAACTCACAGACTGAAGATCATGACCTGAGCCAAAGTCGGACGCTCAACCGACTGAGCCATCCAGGCGCCCCTAGAGAAGTGCTTTATAAAAAATTTTACAGGTATAACTTAATGAGACAGATAAATGTTCAAGTTTAAATGTTTAAAGTTTAAAAGTTTAAATGTTTAAATGTTCAAGTTATGGGGCACCTGAGTGGCTCAGTTAGTTGAGGTTTCAACTCTTGGTATCAGCTCAGGCTATGATCCCAGAGTGATGGGATCGAGCCCCGTGTCCTCCTGCTTGGGATTCTTTCTCTCTCTCTCTCTCTCTCTCTCTCTCTCTCTCTCTCTCTCTCTTCTCCTTTGCTCCTCTCCCCCATTTGTGCTCTCTCTCTAAAATAAAATAAAATAATAAAAATAAGATAAGATAAAATAAAATAAAATAACATGTTCAATTTAGTCTTCCTGGAATAGAGAATGGTTTAAAAGATTCTGGAATTTACAGTCTTCTAAATATCTCCAAATACTATCTTATCACAACACTATGAGGTAATATTTTCTATGGAACGTTGGTTGGGTGATAATTTTTGAACATTCGTTGTAGTACTTGAGTCAGTTTATGCTTGTACAGATGTAAATAAAGTTAACATTTTTTTCTTTCTCTTTTCTTTTCAGAGGCAGAATGTAGTTTTATAGAAGCACTTTTTTTTAATCCTACCCCAATATGTAATTTTTAGTCTAACACATGGAAAAAAACATAAAAAATGGTTGGCTTGATAATCTGCAAAACTTTCTTTAATGCCTGTTTTAAGATTATTTATATATATTTCTCCCTTTAAATCCATCAGATATTGTTGTTATAAGGAGCTTTTCTGAACTTCATGTGGTATTCCTACAGTATCATCCACCTTAGGTATCTGTTGCTCTTATGGTTTGGAACATTCCCCCCAAATCCCTTGTGGACTAATTTATACCCAGCTTAGTTAACACCTCCTCCAGGAAGCCTCCTTTAATCTTCTAAGGCACCTCTTATGTATTCCCTGTACCTACCCACTATTATGGAATATTATATTATAATGTAATTTGTTTTTTATAGTCATTGATCATACATAGTCTATATTGTTATCATCATTATGTGTACTAGAACTTTGCATATGTGCAATAAAAATGTATGTGATTGTAGAGATGAATGGTTTTAGTACTCAGTTCTCTATTACTGTGCTCTAAAATGTGGTGCTTTAGATGTACCAGGTCTGCCCTCTGGAGGTCATGCTATAAGGATTCAAATTCTGCCCTTTTTTTTTTTTTTTTTTTTTTTTTTTTCAAACTCCAGGTAATGAGCATGACTTTGACAGAGATGTTCAAAAGGATTTTGTGCTTTGCAAATCTTTTTCTTTTTCTTTTTTCTTTTTCTTTTTTCTTTTTCTTTTTCATGTTTAACTCAAAGAACCATATGTTTAATGTCTATGGCATATTTTATTTATGGAGTTGAAAGCAGATTATAGTTGATAATTTTGGTTTTTTTAAATATGAAATTTATCATCAAATTGGTTTCTATACAACACCCAGTGCTCATCCCAACAGGTGCCCTCCTCAATACCCATCACCCACCCTTCCCTCCCTCCCACTCCCCATCAATCCTCAGTTTGTTCTCAGTTTTTAAGAGTCTCTTATGTTTTGGCTCTCTCCCACTCTAAACTCTTTTTTTTCCCTTCCCCTCCCCCATGGTCTTCTGGTAAGTTTCTCAGGACCCACATATGAGTGAAAACATATGGTATCTCTTTCTCTGCCTGACTTATTTCACTTAGCATAACACTCTCCATTTCCATCCACGTTGCTACGAAAGGCCATATTTCATTCTTTCTCATTGCCACGTAGTATTCCATTGTGTATATAAACCACAATTTCTTTATCCATTCATCAGTTGATGGACATTTAGGCTCTTTCCATAATTTGGCTATTGTTGAAAGTGCTGCTGTAAGCATTGGGGTACAAGTGCCCCTATGCATCAGCATTCCTGTATCCCTTGGGTAAATTCCTAATGTATACCTATTGAAAATTCAATTGCATAGTCAATATTAAGATAGCTTATATCAGAGAAACAGCAATTAGGAAATCTGCAAATGAAGTACTAAGTAAGGACCTGTGAGAAGTAGGACAAAAGACAATTAATGAAAAGATGTTGTGAACATCAACTTTACTGAAATAATTAAATATGAAGTTTGGTTAAATAATTCAATCTCAGTAGGAAAAAAAATGTATATGTAGAATATCAGCTGGGCTCAAATGGGAATGGTGTTAGAATACAAATCAAATTTTAGTAGATTCTTTGAGCTGTATGGTAACATTCAAGAAAATTTTAACTGATTAACACATCTGTATGGTGCAAATAGAAATATGTCTTTCTTCAACTATGTGCCCATGGCTCATTTGGTTTGGCCAAGGCAGATGTGAGAAATTTACCTCAAAATTTCATATATATATATATATATATATATTTTACTCCAGTGCCAGCTAAATGGAAATCTCAGCGTCCTGAAATTAATCAGTCAATTTGTTAAACATATAAATAAATTTAGGAGACTGGCTTAGAAATAGTTCCTTAGAAATGAGTCAGCAGGGTTATTGAAAACCCAATTGGCAGGGACAGGGAATCATTCAGAGATGAGAGAATTTCACAGTTCAAGATTTGAAAGGACTTTAAGTGTCTGTAGGAGTCAGGATGCATAGGATGTCTAAGTGGTTCAAACTAACATATTTACTCACTTTGGGAGAGGCAAATGAGATTTCTTTCTAGAATTTCATAGGTGTCTTATCTGGTGATAGCTGGTGTATTTCTAAAAGTAGGCTCATGAATTTGCAGGATAGCAGAGTTAACTTGGTAACTCAGGATACTGGCTGAAAGATAAAGATTCAAAATCTATTGTCTGTTAATACATAGAAAAATTTATGAATGGTTTCCTTTTATCATTTTATCTCTACAAATGTCTCTTATAGTTTTCATTTCCCTACTGTAATATTGATACTGCTAGAGTCCATTTTTATCTGGATTATTAAACAATACTATGAATAATTTTACTTGTGGTAAACAAGTACAACTTAGTTAACATTTATCAAGGACTCACAACAGATCTAAAGTGTACACACTACCTGCTCTACATATACTATCAGTTTAGTTTTCACCGTGATCCTAGGATGTAGTGACTTCTATTGTCATCTATATTGAGGGGACTGAGGCTCACTCAGAGAGTGTACAACCCACCCATGTTACCTGGCCAGTGAGTGGAAGAGTTGGAATAAGAATCCTAGTCTTTTTGGCTAGGAACTCTGTATGGTGGACCCCTCTGCCTTATCATGAAAGCACTCTGGACTGGACTGTGGCAGGGGGAAATTAATATGTCAGTCATTCACATTCAATTGTTTGAGTGTATAAAACTAAATTACTGATCTTTGCAATTTACTGCAGCTCTGTGTTTGTAGTTAAATTATAATGTTGCTGATTTGACTTGATTTGTTAAAAATTGACCTCAGCATAGTAACAGCTGCCTCTTCCTTGTCTTCATTGTCATTTAGCTTCTCTGCTAGGATAGTAAACCTAGAACCAAAGGGGGAAAAATCAAGTATCATAAATCTGCCAAACATTGTGGTTCATTGGTTCTAATGTCCTTATTCGTCAAAAAATTATGCCTAGATTAAAAATAGAAATACAATAAAATACTTACCTGTTACTCTTCACTGATGAACCAAGAATTTAAGTATCTGTTTGCTGAGATTTAATCAATGTGATAGAAGATATGGATTTAATTATTAGTGGTTTGCACAGAATGGTGGTAATTAAAGATGCATTCTAGGACTGAACTTTAAAGTGAAAAAGAACCCATGTCAAGGCTACTTGAGTTTTCCAAGTCTTTAAATTTTTAATTGCTTTAAGTTTTATTGGATTTCTTGACAACTTATGTAATATAATACATTTTGGAAATTTTTGATCCATGCTTCTTTCTTTAATTTTTAATTTAAATTCAAGTTAGTTAACAAACAGTGTAGTATTGGTTTCAGGGGTAGAACCCAGTGATTCATCACTTATATGTAACACCGTGCTCATTCCAGCAAGTGCCCTTCTTAATGCCCATCACCCATTTATCCATCCTCCACCCACCTTCCCTCTAGCAACCCTCAGTTTGTTCTCTGTATTTAAGAGTCTCTTATGGTTTGCCTCCCTTTCTCATTTTATATTATTTTTCCTTCCCTTCCTCTATGTTCATCTGATGTTTCTTAAATCATATGATATTATCTTTCTCTGCCTGACTTATTTCACTTAGCATAATATACTCTAGTTCCAACTATGTTGTTGCAAATGGCAAGATTTCATTCTTTTTGATTGCTGGGTAGTGTTCCATTGTGAATATATATATATATATATATATATATATATATATATATATATGTGTGTGTGTGTGTGTGTGTGTGTGTGTGTATACATATACATATGTGTGTGTGTGTGTGTGTGTACACATATATACCACATCTGTTTTATCCATTGATCATTTGATGGACATTTGGGCTCTTTCCATACTTTGGCTATTGCTGATAGCTCTGCTATAAACATTGGGGTGCATGTCCCCCTTCAAATCAACATTTTTGTATCCTTTGGATAAATACCTAGTAGTGCAGTTGCTGGATCATAGAGTAGTTCTATTTTTAATTTTTTGAGGAAAAATTTTTCCAGAGGGGCTGCACCAGTTCCCCTTTCTCTGCATCCTTGCCAACATCTGTTGTTGCCTGAGTTGTTAATTTTAGCCATTCTGACAAGTGTGAGGTGGTATCTCATTGTGGTTTTGATTTGTATTTCCCTGATGATGAGTGAGGTTGAGCATCCTTTCCTGTGTCTGTTAGCCATCTGGATGTCTTCTTTGGAAAAGTATGTATTCATGCCTTCTGCCCATTTCTTCACTGGATTATTTGGTTTTGGGTATTGATTTTGATAAATTCTTTATAGATTTTATATACTAATCCTTTATCTGATATGTCATTTGCAAATATCTTCTCCCATTCCATCGGTTGCCTTTTAGTTTTGCTGATTGTTTCCTTCATTGTGCAGAAATTTTTTATCTTGATGAGGTCCCAATAGTTCATTTTTTTTTTTTTTTTTTTTTGTTTCCCTTGCCTCTTGAGACATGTCTAGTAAGAAGTTGCTACAGCTAAGGTCAGAGAGGTTGCTGCCTGTTTTCTCCTCTAGGATTTTGATGATTTCCTGTCTCACATTTAGGTCTTTCATCCATTTTGAATTTGTTTTTGTGTATGGTGTAAGCAGGTGGTCTGGTTTCATTCTTCTGCATGATGCTGTCCAGTTTTCCCAGCACCATTTGCTGAAGAGACTCTCTTTTTTTTTTCCATTGCATACTCTTTCCTGCTTTGTCAAAGATTAGTTGGCCATACATTTGTGGGTTCTTTTCTGGGTTCTCTATTCATTCTTCTTTCTAATCTCTCCTTTTTATGGAATTACCATTCTCCTACCTAATCAACTTAAAAATGTTGATGATACCTTTTTTTATTTCCAACATTTTCACTGTCTCTCTAACTCCACATCTAATTACCTACCTTTAAAACATTTCATCTCTCAATATTTTCCCCCTCCTTCTCATTCTTGTTTTTTTTTTTTTTCTTGAGTCTGTCTGCCTCATGCCTGGATTCCTATTTTGTTTGTAAACGATCTCTCTTTTTCTAAAAAGATATTCTGCAAAGCATAAGTTATTTGTCCCTAAATGTTTTGGCCCTTTCTCTCCCCTCTTCACATTCCTGTACTAACTCACCATGCAGCGTGATGATAAAACCCAACTTTCTTTGAGGTAGGATTCAAAATCCTCCATAATCTACTTCAGAGATACTTTTCCAGCAGTATGTCCTGCTAATATTTACAATTCAATTTCATTTATTATTTTTTAAATTTAAAATATTTCTCAGTCTTGTGCTAGTACTAAACACTTGTGGTTTGCTAAATCATGATTATTTTTATCTTAAAAATAATGATGACAGCAGTCAATGTGTATGAGAAGTGAAATAAATATACAAACATTTTTATCCCTCACTAGCTCTTCATTCCTTTCTCATTTATATTTTTTTAAGAACAGCAGTTTGTTAACGTTTATGTTAAGTATGAATTTAGCTTCTTTCAATTAAAATAATTTATTTTAGGGGCACCTGGTGGCTCAGTCGGTTGAGCGTACGACTCTTTATTTCAGCTCAGGTCATGATCCCAGGGTCTTGAGATCAGGCCCTGTGTTGGGTTCTGTCCTGGCTGTGAAGTCTGCTTAAGATTCTCTCTCTCTCTCTCTCTCTCTCTCTCTGCTCCTTCACCCTGCTCTCTCTCTCTCTCTCAAAAACACAAAAAACAAAAAAATAATAATGTGCTTTATTGTCTTTCTAGCATAGTGATTTATTTATTCCAAAGTCTGTTTTAATTTATTAAATGTCATCTATTTATTTTTGCCTTGTGATGTTATTCTCCCTCAAGCATTTTGTAATTTGTTCAATTTATTTTCTTATTACCTTTTAATTTGTTTCTATTTTCTTTATCACAAAAAAGCACATGCTAGTTGTAAAAAGTATATATGTGTAAGAACATAGAGTAAAAGTTGAATGTATCCAATTCCCTATTTTGTCGGTCCCATTCCACTTCCCATTTAGGACTTTAGGCTTAGATTTTAACATATGCATTAGCACATACTTTGACTTAATCGAAAGTTCCATTTGTTTCTTCTATTAAAAGATTATATGTACTGGGAGATATACTTTATTACTTAATTAAAAAAGAATTGTTTAAGAATGTCCTTATTTTGCTGTCCTATTTGAATATTATTTTGTCTAGATTTAGGATTTGGAGTTCAAAGCCATTCCCAAGTTTTACTAATATCGTCCCTCTATCTTTTAGCATATGGCCCTGAAACTTGATAGCAATCATAAATATGTTTCCAGAAAACAACAGAATAATAGTGGATAAAAATATAGACTCTAAAATTAGTATGCTTCTGCTGAAATTCCTTTTCCACAACTTTTTTGCTTATGACTTTGCTAAAATTAATTAGTTGCTTTGTTTTCAGTTTCTTCAATTGTAAAATGAAAACAATATGATAATACTGTAGTCATTGTATAAGGTTAAGTATTATACTACACAACACCCAATATACACAGTAAACTCTGTAATATTAGGTAGTTGTACCTGTGATTTTTTAATTATAGTTAAGATTTCTCTTTGAGGCCTTAAGATTTTTCTCTTTGTAATTAGTATTATGTTAAATCTAATTGTGGCTCTTTTTTATTTCATATTTCATTCTGCATTGAGTTGTAAACATACAAACAAACCACCTTTTTAAGCTCCATTTCGAAGTTTATTAGTACTTATGGGTCTATTCTCCAGGTCTGCTTTGCTCATATTGTTTTATTTCCTTACCTCATCATATTGTGTTATAGGAGAATACTTTGGCTCAATCTTCCCAGTTACTATTTGCTTTATGATTGCACCTTAATTTGACCTTCAGCTGCTCAACTGAGATTTCTGGGGTGTGTGTGTGTGTGTGTGTATACATTTTTTGTTTAATTTCCAATATTTTTATTTTTTCTTTACAACATATTGTAATTACTTTATGGAAATGCAACATTCTCTTGACTCTCCCCAAAACTATTTATTTTAAACTTATTTGTATTATTATCTCTGTTTCTCTTGATGTCAGTTCTATTTGTTGGTTATCTGCCTTATAAAGGTTACTTTTTCTCAAATATCTGCTATGCTGTATGTTCATTTTATCTTTAGAATTTTTTTTTGTTGTTATAATTTGCCATTGAGTCTCAGCTTATCTCAGGACAAGCTTGGCTATTTTCTTCTACTCATCTCAAGTGTATGGGCCTGAGAAAAGAATGATAATAGTGAGGCTACACTGATTACAGTACAGTGAGTCATTCTGGGGAAACTTATTACACTAACCTCTGTTCCTTGTATTGGTTGATTCATCTTGTAGCAACCTTGTACTACTGTCACCTTTGGAACCCTGGGCTTATTTTAAGGTCTGGCTTTCTTAGATCTTTCAATACAATTGATTTCATCTGCTTTCTGGTTTCTAGAAACTTTTGGTATATTTTTTTCTTTGTCAATACCAGTCCTAACTTAGACTTATTTATTTACCTTAGCATCTTTTGGGGGATCATATAGTGGAAGATGAAAGTGGAAGAGAGGAAACAATTATACACAGTCTACCATCTTGATACAATATTATTTTTGATCACATTTGTTTTCTTTCCCTAGCATCTGTAGTCAGATCTTTAGAAACTGATACATCAGTTTCACAAAATTATCAGTGACAAATTCCAAGATACTACTGAGAGTGCAATATGTAATGGTCACCATGCTAATGTGAGACCAAGATTTATTTGCTTTTTTATTGGAACTTTTTAAGTGCATTTTTTTTCTGAGATGGAGAGTCTGTTTCCTTAGAAGATAATGATAATTCTTGGATGAAGCAATTTGTACATATTAATTTGAATGCTTCATAAAGTCTCTTTTATAACAAGAGATGCTATTTCATCTTGTCATGCTTCTTCTCCACCCACCCCCCCCCTCCCCCCCACTGCATCACTTTGGAGTTTATTTTACAGGGCTGAGATCTGTCAGGGAAGGATAGACAAGTAACTTTTTTTTTTTAATGTTTTTATTTAACATGCTGTGCATGGCACATCTTCCTGTGGTAATGAGCTGTTAAGGATTGCACTAATAGCAGTTTAGTAGCTGTAGCTAAGGATTTCCCTACCAATAAATACAATTTCCTTGACTATTAGGCAGAAAACCTTGCATAGCCTCTTAGCACAAGTGGCATTGATTAATGACCATGGAAAATAAGTATTGTACTCAGGGAACAAACATAGCAACCTATGAAACAATTCAAATCTAAGGCAGAAAATATAGAATTCTAATATATTTGCAAAAGATACAGGAATCTTAGGAGATGTGAGCAAGAAAGATAAAGAATTGAACTTAAAGAAATTTAAAAAGTTTAGGAATACCTCCTATTGGTATGAAGTGAAGCAGTAAGCCTTTTTCTTCAACAACCACAACCCATATCTAGAATTTAGAATAATACCCTGAAACAATCATTGCTTACAAAAACAAGTTAATAACTCTTTAAATCTAGTAGAGGACATTTATAAAGATTTAAATTAGTATTCAGAAACCTAAATTTTAAAAATAATTTAATCTAGGGAACATTGAAAGCAAAATTTATCTGTTTGAAACTCATATTTAATATAAAAACAAATAAGGCATCCTCAAAAGTTTATATGTTTATGTAGTATTTATTTTCCACTGAAACATACAATATAAAAATGAGAGATGCCAAAATATTCTGCCTTCAGTGTGAGTTTGTGCTCAGTGTATAATTTGTTTTTCCTCTTACATTTAGGATACACATACATTTTCTGTTCTTTGTAATGTCAGGATTAATACTGCAAAATGTTTATCACCTTGTAGTTTCATATAAGTGAATATATGTTATGAACTATATATGCATATGTAATTCTATTTATATATAAGTTTTCATAGTTGTTTTTGGTTTTGTTTTTCTGATCTTATTAACCATATTGCCATGGTTTTATGAACTGTTTTTAATTTAGAATTTGAGTCAATTTAAAATTTAGCTTTAGAAGGATTGTCCACGTCCCTATACTAAATTGCAGCATTCACTCTATTTTGCTTATGGGCTATTAACTCAAGATTAGTTTTCATTCTGACTGCTATTTACCACAGTTTAGAGGGTAAATGATTACTAAGGAAGGGAAAATATAATTTCCTCTCCAACCTTCTTTTAAGCCCCCACCTGACCTTCATATATTGTTTTCACCACCAGACCGGCTCCCTTGACTATCAATAGCTGAAGTAACAGCCAATTAATATTGCCAAAACATTCCTGAACTTTGAGAATATCCATGTAGCACAGGAAAAATGTGTGATTTCTAACCCCTCATTTCTGTGAGGTCAATGTTATGTAGCTAATGTCAATGTAATAACTCCTGGGCTGTATGAGAATCAGTCTTAGCACTCAAATGTTGTCAAAGATAACATTGACAGAATTGAAGTGATGTCTATCTGATGTAATTTTCATTTCTTATTGACATGAAAAACATGAAAGATAAATGGTAGTGTTAATTTATTTATTAATTTAAAAAAATGAGGTTATAGAGTCTTCCTTTCAGACAATGTCAGAAGATTAGAAGTTGTAACACTATATTTTAGAAACGAATTACAAAATTGTTCACATGTTCTATTAGTGGCTACCATTCTATAACTAGAGACAACATATAACATTTAATTTTCATAGGCTCATAATAACTACTGGTCTAATATTGAAAGAGAAATTCTTTAAAATTAGGCAGAAATTGGGGCACCTGGGTGGCTCAGTCGGTTAAATATCCAACTCTTGATTTCAGCTCAGGACAAGATCTCACGGTTCATGAAATAGAGCCTGCTTGGGATTCTCTTTCCCTTTCTCTCAGCCCCTCCCCTGCTCATACTCTTTCTCTCCCCTCTCTCTCAAAAATAAATAAATAAACACTAAAAGGAATACTTTAGTAAAAAAAAAAAAGAAATGAATCAATGATTGTTGACCATCAAACTAAATCTTGCTATAGTAAGATGCTATATGCATGTCAGATGGTTCTAACCCCAAAATATTAGCAAAGTTTTAAAAAAGAAAATTAATTTCCAACACAAAATAAATTGTAGGTAGCAGCAAAAGAAACTGAAACAAAATGATCCATTTATATTTACAATTGCTTTAGCGTATAAAGGAATATGTTTATCTCAAAGCAGTAAACATTGGGAATTTCTGTACATATGCTGTTTTACACAGATTTGATCCCATTCTCTTGATTGTTCTATATTCAGTTGTTTGACTTTACAATAACATGTTAATGACGTGCCTAGTTCAAAGCATCTGCAGCTAATTTGAATTAAATATAGTTCAGGAGTCTGAGCTATTCAAAGATGTTTGAGTTATTCAGACCACTATTGACTTAAAGAAATAGGGAAAAAGCATATTTTGTGTACTCATCCCGCCAAGAAAAGTTGGATTGCTGTGTTTTGTATATCATGACCCAAGAGCATGAATTCTAAAAAGCAAAAATGAAAGCTAATAGAGAATTGATTTATGTTAATGATTTTTAAAATAATTAATTACAATTACATACTTTATCACAAAATCAATTACTAATATATTCTGTCTCTTTAATTAAGGCGGTGAATAAAATCAGATAAACAGAAGGCATAGAATTATAAGGGAAAAACTAATTTTCATATTTTAGTCAGCCGTAGGTCAGAAAAGAATAAACTGTAAGTTATTAAATACTCAAAAAATCTACTTATGCCCCTATTGAAATATTTGAGCTAGTTTAATTAAAATAAAAATATCTTCAAAACTGGAAACAAATTTTAAACATTTTAAACCTGGAATATGACTAAATGTTTTTCCTTTAAGTTTTTGTTAGATGCTTAACTATTAACTTGAATAATACTTAATGTTTTTGTTATTTTATTCCCTATTGAGTCAAGAAAATTTGACAATAAGGTAATCATGGTAGTGATTTATAGTACTTTCTTGTAAATAGCAAAATATTATAGGGGTGTGTGGGTGGCTCAGTCAGTTAGGCGTCCAGCTTCAGCTCATGTCATGATCTCGTGGACTGTGAGTTCAAACCCCACGTTGGGCTCTGTGCTGACAGCTTAGAGCCTGGAGTCTGGTTTGGGTGTCTCCCTGTCTCTCTGCCCCTCCCCTTCTCACACTCTGTCCAAAATATAATATAGTGCATCACTGTATAAAAGGTAATATATTTAGATCTCAGTTAATCTTCACAACAACCCCAAGGTATAATTGTTGTATAATAATTCTCAAAGAAATTACTCAGTTACTAGTTACTCTAGTTTGCTCATAAACACTGAGGTTTTAGATTGACTATTAACATTTGTTATAGGGATCTCACTTCAAGGAACTAGTGTCATTTTATAACCTAAGCAGGAAAACAAAATCTCCTCTTACATAAAAAAAAAAGGTGTTTTTTGTTGTTGTTGTTGCTGTTGTTTGTTTGTTTGTTTTCTTTCAGGTCAGGGACAGTTTTTAATAGAAGCTATATTTGCAACTTTTCAGGTCAGGTTGTTTTTTGTTTGTTTTTTTTAATTTAAAGTTTATTTATATTAGAGAGAAAGAGACAGACAGAGTGCATGTGGGAAAGGGGCAGAGAGAGAGGGAGTCACAGTACCCAAAGCAGGCTCCAGGCTCTGAGCTATCAGCACAGAGCCCAACATGAGTCTCAAACCCACAAATAGTGAGATCATGACTTGAGCCAACATCACATGCTTAACTGACTGAGCTACCCAGGTGCCCCAGGAATGGTTTTTAATAGAAACCATATTTTCAACTTTTAGGTATATTTGAATTTCATATTTATATTCTACCTAAACTTAGACATGTGTGTGTGTGTGTGTGTGAGTGAGTGTGTATGTGTGTGTGAGTGAGTGTGTGTGTGTGTGTAGAATAATCTCAAGATTGGTATAATGTATGAAAACAATCCATAACATTTAGATTCTGAGGTGGGAGTAGAGAGATGAATAGATTAAATATTTATCAATTTTATTTTATACTGAGGATTAAACAAAATAGTATGAGTAAGGCAACCAGTATGTTGTTCCTAGCTCTCAATAAATGTATTAGCTTATATTTGGTCTTCAATAGAAGAAAGAAAGTGTGAGAGAGAAAGCAGATACCTATTTAATCGATGACAAATAATTTGTGTACATATTTGTCACGAAGAGGCTGAGGTTGGGAAACTATTGATGAATTCACATTAAACCAACATTAATGTCATTAGGACTAAAGTTGTCAACATTGTACCCATGGTATAGCATCTTTTTAAGGAGGGTTTGATACTAATGTATATAAATTTTTAAAATATATAAAGTTTATCTTTTAATTTGTATATATAGACATCACTTAACTTATTGTGTCTACAGCATCAAAATATTATCACTATAATATTTGACATTAAAGCAATGTTGTATATTAATTAAAGTATGACTTATAATGGTATTATTAAAATTATTCTGCTTATTTTAGAGATGATAGTGGTAAACCACATGTCCAAAAATTGTATTAAATATAATTATGTATTTGGCATGAAATCTAAAAGTGACAACATACATACAAATATATTCATGTGAATATGCCCACACACACATACATTGCTACCACTACCACCACTGCTGCCACCATGACACATGTGGAAATTATGGACACTAAGAAATTATAAAATGTTTCGTGGGCTCACCATGTAAATGTTTACTAACATATCTAACCTTTCATAAATCATCTTTCTATAATACATTGACCTGAGTATTTAAAAAGTAAAAGTTTAGGACAATCCAATGGGATATATTAGCCTAGGTTCTTCACATAGGGTCTAGTCCATGTTTAGTGTATTATTCCATCAAACAACAGGCCAGATTTTCATGCCTAGAAATAATAAGAGAATACTTTTTTTTGTCCAACTTATCAAGAAATAATATCCAGACAGAAGTAATTCTGCTAAATCTTTAAGAACAAATTCTCTCTAGTGTGGAGAACCATCTATCTTGCTAATAGATGTCAAAAGAGCGCCAGAGTAACCAAAGTTATATCACACAAACTAGATTTTAAATTTTTTTCATGTTTATTTATTTTTGAGAGAGAGAGGTCAGAGAGAGAGGGAGACACAGAATCTAAAGCAGGCTCCAGGCTATGAGTTGTCAGCACAGAGCCCAACATGGGGCTCAAACTCATGAACCATGAGATCGTGACCTGAGCCAAAGGGAAGTCATAACCGACCGAGCCACCCAGGTGCCTCCAGACAAACTAGATTTTAAAACAAAGAATGTGACAAGAGATGAAGCAGGGCATTATATCACAATTAAGGGGTCTGTCCATCAAGAAGATCTAACAATTGTAAATAGTTATGCCCCCAACTTGGAAACCCAAATATATAAATTAGTTAATATCAAATATAAAAAAATCACACTGATAATAATACAGTAATCATAGGGGACTTTAATACCCACCCACCCCATCCCCGCTTACAACAATGGACATATCACCTAAGCAGAGAATCAACAAGGAAACAATGGTTTTGAATGACACACTGGACCAGATGGACTTAACAGATATATTCAGAACATTTCATCCTAATGCAGCAGAATACATACTATTCTTGAGAGCACATGGAACATTCTCTATAATAGATCACATACTGGGTCATAGATCAGACCTCAACAAGTACAAAAAGATCGAAATCATACCATGTTGTTTTCAGATGACAACACTATGAAACCTGAAGTCAACCACAAGAAAAAAATTGGAAAGCCCTTATACACATGGAGGGTAAGGAACATCCTACTAAAGAATGAATGGGTTAACCAGGAAATTAAAGAAGGAATAAAGAAATACATGGAAGCAAATGAAAATGAAAACACGACTGTCCAAACCCTTTGGGATGCAGCAAAGGCAGTCCTAAGAGGAAAGTATATTGCAATCCAGGCCTATCTCAAGAAGCAAGAAAGGTCCCAAATCCACAATCTAACCATACACCCAAAGCAGCTAGAAAAGGAACAACAAATAAATCCTAAAGCCAGCAGAAGAAGGAAAATAATAAAGAATAGAGCAGAAATAAATAGTATAGAAAACAACAACAACAATAAAATAGTAGGACAGATCAATAAAACTAAGAGCTGGTTCTTTGAAAGAATAAACAAAATTGATAAACCCCTAGCCAGACTTGTCAAAAAGAAAAGAGAAAGGACCCATATAGGTAAAATCGTGAATGGAAGAGGAGAGTTCACAACCAATACCACAGAAATACAGACAATTATAAGAGAATACTAGGAAAAGTATGTGCCACCAAATTGGGTAACCTGGAAGAAATGGATAAATTCCTAGAAACTCACAAACTAGCAAAACTGAAACAGGAAGAAATAGAAAATTTGAACAGTCCCATAACCAGCAAAGAAATTGAATCAGCTATCAAAAATATCCCAACAAACAAAAGTCCTGGGCCAGATGGCTTCCCAGGGGAATTCTACCAGACATTTAAAGAGCTATTTTGCTCAACTATTCAAAAAAAATAGTAATGGAAGGAAAACTTCCAAACTCATTGTATGAAGCCAGGATTACCTTGACTCCCAAACCAGACAGAGATCCCACAAAAAAAGGAGAATTACAAGTCAATATCCCTGATGAACATGGATGCAAAAATTTTCAACAGGATACTAGCAAATTGAATTCAACAGCATATAAAAAGAATTATTCACTATGATCAAGTGGGATTCATTCCTGGGCTGCAGGGCTGGTTCAGTATTTGCAAATCAATCAATGTGATACAACACATTAATAAAGGATAAGAACCATATGATCCTGTCAATAGATGCAGAGAAAGCATTTGACAAAATACAGCATCCATTCTTGATAAAAACTCTCTATGAAGTAGGGATAGTGAGAACATGCCTCAACATCCTAAGGCCATATATAAAACACCCTCAACTAATATCATCCTCAGTGGAAAAAACTGAGGAGCCTTTCCCCTATGATCAGGAACATGACAGGGATCCCCACTCTCACCATTACTATTTAATATAGTACCAAAAGTTTTAGCCTCAGGAATTAACCAATTAGTGTCTACCTCAACAGTCTCCAGAGTTGAAAAATGACTGCTTTATGTATAACTAACATTTATTAGCATGGCAAGGAGAAGAGCTTACTAAATCTGATGTACCCTTTAAAATATAATGGAATCAAACAAGAATACCTTAAGGTACTCCTCTTCTAGGGCCTGTTGACTTCAGTATGGATATCAAATGTCTTTTTATCTTACTTTATTGCTAATTTATTCAACAGTATTCATTAAATCCTTGATGTATAATATATATGCTCTCATGGATAGAAGATGAGAATACACTATATAAAGCCTTCCTAGCTGCCAAGATTGGACTAAGACAAACATCTTTATATAGTGTATTCAGGTAGACACTAATTAGTATCATTTCTTCCTAATAGTTTAAAGATAAGTTAAAATAATCTTACCATGTAGCCCTTTTTGGTAGAATTTTGTCACTTTTGTCATTTATATGCAAGGCTTAGTATCTTTTTATAAAGGTAAAAGATGGTTTATTCTTATTTTTTTCATGTGGCAAAACCTCAAATTTAGATATTGTACTCGTTTTATTATTCATCAGTCTCTAGTAACTGTTGATAATACAATATGTTCCTGTATTGGGCAGTATTTAAAATTTACCAAAAATTTTGAATCCTCCCTCTCCTCGATTTAAGAATGTAACCTGGCAGAGTATTTATAATAAGATTTTGCCTATTTTTGCTGTTGATACCTATCACAGAGATATTATAACATATTTAACCAGAGCAATCCCATGTTCAATTTTAATCAATCACTACATAAAACATAAACACCTTGCTAAAACTAAGATACCTGAAGGAATTGTACTTTATGTAGGTGAGCTTAAGAGCATGTGGAGGAGTCAGGGGGTTCGGGGGGTATCTGAGATACAGGCAATATTGTGCAGGGACTGATAGAAGCACAATATATTCAATAATTATCAGGAATTCATTATCTGTGCACAATTATGAAGAGTACGATTTTAGAAGTGAGCAAGAAAAGGCAAAGGGCTCAACAGCAATGTTAAGGAACTTGGATTTCAATTCTATAGGCCAAGGGAAACCACTGAGAAGTTTTAAGGAAATTTATACTTATGAATTATTATAATCATCGCATTTTACCCAGGTGAGATATAATTTTTAAAAAAATATGTAAGCAAATTCCTCAACTCAAGAGACAGAGCATGAGTGGAGGAGGGGCAGAGATAGAGGAAGACAAAGAATCTGAAATAGGCTCGAGGTTCTGAGCTGTCAGCACAGAGCCTGATGTGGGGCTCAAACTCATGAATCACGAGATCATGAACTGAGCCAAAGTTGGATACTTACCTGACTGAGCCACCCAGGCTCTCCCAAAAGGAGGATTTTTTAAAATATATTTTTTATTTGCTTAATTTCTATCCACAGCATTCATCACCATCTACAGTATTATATGTTTTAATTGTTTGCTTATTGTCTATAAGATTTTATTCTGTTTTCTAGCCCTAATTCTAGAACATTTTCTGGAACAGTCAAAGCAAAGGCACTCGATATGTATTGGTTAAATAAATGGACATGAAATCCTCGACAAAACTCCTACTGTGTCAGACATATCCATCACTAGAATTGAATTTTAATGGCCTATTTCAAAATAATGTTGAGTATTAACCATGATATGTTTGCAATATGCTGAATTTCTAAAACAATTTAGAAATTCTGTGTGCTAGAATTTGCATTTCAAATGAATTTTGCTGTTTGAAAGGTTTCTATATAATTATTGAAATAATATTTTCATTTAAAATAGTTTTAATTTAATGTTAAGAAAATTTCTAGTCACATACAAAATCTAGACTCACTAACTTCTAACCCTGTACTCTTATTGAGTCACTACATTATTCTCCTTAGTAACTTATTAGGTTTTCATCTTCTAAATTTTGCAACATTGGGTATCCTCAAGAGAGGCTGCTACAAGGTACTATTTGCACGTCTCAACCTGTGCTTTTGGCTTGAGCACCTGAGAAGCAGATTGAATGGCAGTCTTCTAAATTTATTTATAAGTGTCCTTCCTTCTTCAAATAACATGGGTGTGACTATCTGAGTATTTTAAATTTAACAAATTACTAGAAGTTGAATTGTTTTAAATTGAGAACTGCCTGAATAGTCTATTATTATTATTATTATTATTATTATTATTATTATTATCACTATTATTATTTTTGGTTATTGCCTTTACAATCTGGTACAATGCTACATACATAGTAAACACTCAGAAAAATCTTGTTGAATCTTGTGGAAAATGCAGTTTTTCAAAATAGCCTGGATATTAGGATAACTTTCTAAGAGTAATTTATTGTGCTTTGTTAAAAATAAGTAGAATGCCTACAATATACGCAAATACATTGAAGTTGCAGGAACTCCTACAGCCTTAACTATGTTAATCCCACAGACATTTTTATGGTTTTTTATTATAATAATGCAATATAAATTTCTAAAGCATTATACAATTCACTGCCCACACAAAAATCCCCTTTCACATTTCTTGAGTAGACATTTATTCAGATGCCTAAAAATTGTTTAGTGGCTGGCAGATTCAAGATTGGAAATGATCTGATAAATACTCTCTTTTATTTTGTACAGAATTTTTAAGGGGTTTAATGACCATTAATACTAATATTGTATCTATTTCTTTCCTGAATTAATTATACTTATTTTCAGAGATTATCTTTACTTGCAGATATTACTTTTATTGATGTTACTAATTTGTATTATAAATATGGTAGTAAATACAAGCTAAAAGATGCATGATTCTATTTTGCCCTAATTTCATATACTAAATTCATATTAATAAAATGAATGGGAGCTCTGTTTTTGAGGAAGATATTCAAATAAACCATGAGTAGAGTTAGAAAAGTTTGCGCAGTACTTTTTCAATATCATATCATTAACCACTTTCACAGACTTTTTTATGCATCGAGTAATGATGTCATTAAAATGTTCTTCTGCCAGAATAATTAATATGCTCTGAATCATCTACTGGGTATTCCCAACTTTTGGTCCCTATTAACAGCTGAGAAGTGGATACTTAATATAAGATGGTAGTCTCTGTGAAGGAATTTTAATGCATAGTGTAATTGAAGGAGGGGATAAGAAAAAAAATCCCTTACTGTTTTATTTATTTAACTTTTTCAAGTTTATTTGTTTATTTTGAGAGGAGGAGGGGCAGAGAGAGAGAGAGAGAGAGAGAGAGAGAGAACCCAAATCAGGCTCTGTGCTGTCAGCGAAGAGCCTGATGCTCCTCCTCCAGGAAGGAGCCTGGAACTCATGAACTGTGAGATCAAGAGTCAGATGCTTAACTGACTGAGCCACCCAGGCACCCCAAAAATCCCTTACTGTTTTAAATTGAATAAATGAAAGACTGTATTATAAGGAACAAATAGAATCATTGGAATATAGGATGAACCTAAATAATGACATTGGTTGGCAGTTGTGTAAAACATTAATAGTTATAAAATTAAAATGAACGATGTATTGAATTTTAGGAAATATTTTCAATTATAACAGGTCAAGTTAAAAAAAAGGTAAAAACAGAAATACCTTGCTAGGGGAGCATATTAAATAGTACTCGGTAAAATTGAGGACTTTGCTGGTTCTTTCTTGCAAGAAGATAGAGGAAGGACTTACAGGGACTTCAAACATATAAATATCTTCTTGAAGGCCGATTCTAATTAAAGTAGGTCATCTAATAAATATTTGTCTTGCCTTCCTGTGATTTTCATATTTCAGAAGGCAGAAAAAAAAAAGAGAGAGATCTTTAGGGATGTCTATTATGGACATAGTTCCATTTAAAAAAAATAAGGAAAAATGGAGATATAAAATAAAAAAGAACCTTGAGAAAAATGGCAATGTCATCATAGAGGTTGCATTAAGAGAACAGTGGTTGAATTCACGCGTGGGTTTTTATTTTAGAAAAGTAGATTTCAAATGGGCCAGATCAATTTTAAGCATGATCATAGTGGCATGGGATTGTATGAGGCCCTTTGAGATAGTTAGGATATTAGGATTTATATCACTACTGCAGGTGACGAGAATGAGGCTTGGAGAGAATCCAACGTAAAATTAGAAAACTGTGGAGTGATGTGAGCCACAAGTATAAGCAGTGATAGAATAAGTAGTGGTAGTTTGAACTCACACTTAAATCCTACACCTTTAATAACAGCAGGTCTTAAGATTAATCTATTCTAAGATCATAGGTAACTAGTATTAATTAATAGTGTAAATATTTGTACTCTAGAAAATATTTTTCTTCTGCCTGATATTTTTTTTTATTTAATCAAGTCTGATAATTAAAAAGACCTAATTAAAGTTTGCAAAGAAAACTAAAAATAATCACATTGTTATTTTTCATATCAAGCAGATTTTAAAAGTTTTAAATGTCAGAAATCTGTAATGTCACTAATAATACTTCATTTGAGAAAGATGAAGTCACAAAGGTATGGCCCTTAAAATCCTGAACTTTAGTGGTGAACCTAACCTGGTTATATGTTTTAATAAGTAAAATCTCCTTTAAATGCCCAAGGTGTTCAGCTCTTCTTCCTTTTTTTTTTTTTTCCCCCATAAAACTTCAAATGTTAGTTCTGGTTGAATGTATTATAAATCATTTTCAATTTTAAAATGTTTAAGTGATTAGCAATGCACTTTGTAACTTTAAATTAGAAGGTATAAAAAATGAGAAAAAAAATGTTGCTTTTTTTGCCTGTCCCAATATTATTATTTGTAGCCTAATGAGATAAAGATGCAAGAAGAAAAATTAGGACAGAAAAATGTATGTAAAAATAAGAAAACCTTTATCTAAATCGACTTTTGATGATTTTAATAAACTAGGAGCAATTCAGCTAATCTGAATCTAGCTGTAATTACTATTTGTTTTTGAAAGATCTCAACTTACCTCCTGAAGCATTTAGTGATGTAATCACTTGATAAATAGGAGAAGATAGTCGTGAGTGAGATTTACTCACATTTGTGGCTGGAACTAGTATCTAATATTAGTACTTATATTTTTTATGTTTTTATATTTAAGAAAATATTATTGATGTTCTTTGCCTTTTCTTTGTTAAAACCTAATAAAAATATCACTTGCTTTTAATTTCACTGTAATCTGTGATGACCAAGTATAGTTTGCTTAATCCAGAGTCAGTTATTTGAAATGTTTAGCTATAATTAGTGAACATTTTCGGAGAGAAAACAGCAAACAGTAACATAACCTTTGCCACGTAGCAGGCAATATTCTAGGTGCTTTCAAATGTTATATCATTTAATCTTAACAACAACCCTGTATCACAAATAGGCTTGTTGTCCCTCCTCTACTCATAGGAAATTGAGATAGAGTCAAACCCAGGAAATCTGGCCCTAAAGTCCAGGTTCTTGATCAATAGGTTTTACTACCTCTGAAGTGTGGAATTAATATTATTTAACTTGAATGTGAAAGCAATTTTGATGTAATGCTTCCTCTGACATTGTGCTTTCAGTTCAATATAATCTCACTTATAGTGAGTCTAATAAATAATTAACCTAGTAAAAACTATCTGGTATATAACAGCTTCTCATCCTGGTTCTAACAATAATTAGCTATGTGATCTTGAATAAATCAATTATCCTCTCTAGATTCAATTTATTCATCTACACAATAAAGCCCTTAGTTTCCTATATCTGTTGGAACAAATTATTACAAACTGACTGGTTTTACGAAACAGAAACGTATTCACTCACAGTTCTGGAAACCAGAAGTCCAAAATCAAGGAATCAGTGTAGTTGGTTGCTTCTGGTTGCTCTGAGGAAAAATTTGTTCCATGCCTCTCTCCCTAGTGTCTGGTGGTTCCTGGAATCTTTTGCATCCCTTGAGTGGTGGACACATGGCTCTGATCTCTGCCTCTGTCTTCAAATGGTGTACCTTCTTCACTTCTGTCTCTGTGTCTCTATTTTCTCTTTTTGTAAAGACACAAGTCATTGCATTAGGACCTAATCTTAACTGATTAGATCTACAAAGGCCCTATTTCCAAATAAGGCCACATTCTGAGGTTCCAGGTTGGGCTTGAAGTTTTTGAGGTGGGGACACCATTCATCCAGTAGAGACCAGATGATTTCAAATATCCTTTCAGTTATAATATTTTAAGCTGGTGGTTTTAGAGCTTAGCATTTTCACACTTCATCTCAGCAAAATTTTCATTAAGACTGGACTTAAAATTAGGGATTATTTGATTACATTTAGGAAATTTTAGTTTAGATTTGGTGATCTTGGAAAAGAAGTGGTAACTTCTTAGCAAATATTTACCCCTACCTCAGATGCTTAAGCCACAAATATGGTATTTTATGAAAGGTTCTAATGTAATGATTTATCTTATATTGATTTAATTTAATTATAGCTCTCCTTTTCCTCCTAATACATAATAGACTCTGGCTTCATTGGACTAGAGCAGTTACTTTGCTGAATGAACATTTAGAAATTTCTAGTACTTAATAATTTGTTCCATTTACACTCATCATGAGCTCTGTATTTGTCATCTGTGAATCCTGTTACTGCTGGCTGATTTGGTGAATGAGCTAGACTTTGAAGTTGTTTTGCTGGAGTTATTCTAGAAAGCAGTTTTAGACATATTCCCATGTTTATGCTTGAATTCACTGTACTCAGCAAATAGTATTACAAATACTGGAAATTTAGTGATTTAACAGTGAAACAAGAGTAAATAAATGTACTCCTTTTGCAATGGGTTTGTTTTTTCTCCTTCCTTCCTTTTCTCCCTGCCTCTTCCCTTCCTCTTCTCCTCTCCTTATCCCTTCCTTTTTTCCTTCCTTCTTTTCCCTTTTCTTTTTCTTTTCTGTTTCCCTTTTTCTCTATCACATCTAGACAACTATTAGTATCATTGTCAGTACTCAAATCTGGGTAATTTTAAAGAAAATACTTATTCTAGATTAACATAATAAATTGTTTTTTGACAATTGCTAAGAGTCGTCTTTGCAAAAATTAAAATGTTTATCAGTAAATGTGTTAGTATTCTTAGGTTACAAAAATGCATTTTTTTCTAATTTTTTTGAAATATATTTATAATGAAAACAATAACACCTTAAGGATTATATAATAAATCTTGAATGTGGCTTGATGTTGTTTTGTCCAATAATATAGAAATAACTTCATTATAGCACTGGTGTTTTATGTAAGTGATGAATTACTAAATTCTATACCTGAAACTACTATTACATAGTCTGTTAACTAACTGGAATTTCAATAAAAACTTGGAAAGACAGGGAAAAGATAACTGCATTAATATTCATTTTTAAAAATTAACATTCAAGTGCCTTCTTTGTCCTACTGAAATACTAGGCATTGAGGACAGAATGTTGATTCAAGGAATCATTTCTACCTTTAATAATTCATAATCTAGTTAAAGACACTGGTACCTAAACACATGACAGCCCCAGGTTTGGGGTTTATACTACTTCTGTTACTTACCATGAAGGAATCTTAAAACTTTTACTCAACATTTGAAAATGGCTCACTATAACATGAATTGTGACTTTTGGACAGAACAGTATGTTACTTTTAAGGATATTTCTTTAATTTTTAATTATCTTAATTATGATAATATCTGAATTATAGATAGATAACATCACTATTGCTTCGTAATGGGAAATAAGTATTCAACATTTTATAAATTATAATTAGCATAAAGTATGTTATTGATTAACTTCCACAGTATTCTTTTTTTTTTCTTCCAAGATTTTATTTAAACTCAAGTTAGTTAACATAGAGTGTAGTATTGGTTTCAGGAGTGAAATTTAATGACTCCTCACTTACCTATAACACCCAGTGCTCATCTCAACAAATGCCCTTCTTAATACCCATCACTCATCTAGCCCGTCCTCCCCACAACTCCCCTCCAGTAACCCTCAGTTTGTTCTCTGTAATTAAGAGTCTCTGTTTTTATAGGGGTGCCTGGGTGGCTCAGTTGGTTAAGTGTCCGACTTTGGCTCAGGTCATGATCTCATGGTTCATGGGTTCAAGCCCTGCATTGGGCTCTGTGCTGACAGCTCAGAGCCTGGAGCCTGCTTCAGATTCTGTGTCTCCCTCTCTCTCTGCCCCTCCCCTGCTCGTGCTCTGTCTCTTTCTGTGTCTCAAAATAAATAAAAATGTTTAAAAACATTAAAAACAAAAAAACAAAAATAAATAAATAAATAAATAAAAATTAAAAACAATTTTTAAGAGTCTCTGTTTTTATCTTATTTAATTTTTCCTTTTCTTCCCCTATGTTCACCTGTGTTGTTTCTTAAGTTCCCAATATGAATGAAATCATTTGGCATTTTTGTAGCAGATCTATCTTATTCTTGGTTCTTTAGAATATGTTTAAGTAAATGAAGCAGTTAGTTGGCTCTAAGTGGCTATTATCTCAAGTGCTTAGGTTTGCAAGTTTAATTAACCTAGAATTCTAATACTTTGAGTCAAACTCAGTACCCTCTTTTCTTAGCCATGATTTCTAAATACAACATGTTATAGACATTATAGATTGGTATGTAGTACAATATACTCCAATTTTGGTTATCTTCAGTGTGTGCTTTTATTCTCAGAAGTGTGTACTGGATATGACTTGGGGATATTTTAATAATGCAGGACAACAGAAGCTAACAATAAAGAAATGTCCTTCGGATCCTGATTGAATAAACTCTATAGCTATGCAAAGATCCAACTGAAAATCAAATTAATGCTTCTTACACAAGCCTGCTTTCCTCTCACTAAATGGAACTACCATCCACTCAATTTATTATTCCAGAAGTTAACCTCCTTCCCTCTTCAATTTCCTTTACTGCCAATACTAGCGTGTTCCTCCTTAAACATCTCTCACACCATTCTGGCTTTTTCTGTACCCTACTTGCCTCCGCCCTTCACCCATTTCATCTTATTTAGATTCCCACTGGGGTTTCCTAACTTTTCTTTCCACAAAAATTATCTCTACCTCCAACCCGTTCTTTACCTTACACAACTGATCATTTTATGTTTGTGTTCAGAATCTTTTAATTACTTCTTATTCCTGAGATAAAACTCAAACTTCATTATAGGGTACAAGGAAGGATTTGCAAATGGTAAACAACTTGCTTCCAAATATAAAATCAAAACATATCAAAGATTTCACTTAATGCAAGATGTTACATCTGTTTCAAAGGAGAATCAGAGATAGACATAGACAGACAACAAGGAAGGCTGAAACAAAACTTTTAATAGACGCAAAACTGAATCCTATAGCAAACTATAATGTGGGAATCATCTTTTCATACAGGACAGAAATCAATGGTGTCTTTACTGGGCAAATTTATTTTCCTTTTTATGGACAGGAATCATTTCGACCTCCATCAACTTTCCATAAGATAACTTGAGTCTCTACAATGTGGCAAAACAGTCCAGCCAAATATTAAGGCACAGAATCACATAACCTGGAAGGTTCCTCTAAATCTCCTACATTCTATTGAAGGGAATGTCAGTATTCTTTTTGTCCAAAGTCCTTCACAATTTTTACTGACAGTGACTTGCAAGGCACTTTATTTTGTCTCCATCCTTCTCATATGATAGTATCCCGATTTTCTGTCCTCCAGACCTCTTGGAGTTTGATTTCCAAACAGTTCTTCTCCCTATTCTCAGGGCTCTCAAATTTGATCTCTTCTTTTCTTGGAACTTTCTTTCCTTTGCCTAACCCCCCTTTTTAACATTTTTCTGTAGACATTTGTATAAAAGATTGCTTTCCCATGGCAGTTGCCATGAAACTCTATTCACTTAGGTCTCCTTTGGTATATTCTTATAGTATCCAAACAGTTAACACTATTTGTTACTTAAAATTAGTTAAAAATCTTATAACATCCAAACAGTTAACACTATCTGTTAGTTAAAATTAGTTAAAACTGCCTGATCACTGTTTATATGACCCATTGGTCTGAAAATTATAGAAGAGAAGGGACTTTCTCCTTTTATTATATGTCTCTTAGCTAGGCATATAGAAGGCACTCAATATGTGTTTATATAATAAATTTGTATTTATAAGAAATATCTATTTTATATATTTTTCTTCTTTAAAGTTTTTTTTTAATTTCTTCATCTTTTTTAAACATTGTTTTCACAATTTATATATTTCTTATAATAACTAATAGTCTTTTTTCTTCTAATTATGTTATCAATAGTAATCATGTATTATATTTTACTTTATACATTATTTCTCAATACTAACTGACTAGCTAAATTTATAAAGTTTGGTGCATTTCTTACCAAGGAGATACATGAGCTGTCATATTTTTCACCCAGACAGGCAGTAATATTTACCAGGCAACTACCCACTGTGTTAGAAAGTAGGAATTCAAGGGGGAAACAGAGTGAGAGGGAGAGAGAAAGAGAACACTCATGTGCACCTTCTCATGTGGATTTCAGAAGTTAATGCAAATATTTATAAGATCTGTGGTCAACTTCAGAAATAGCGCAGTCGTGGCACAGGAAAGAATGGTTAGTTCTGCTTCGGTGTGTCATTAAATTGTCCATGGGGAGAAATCACTGGAAGTGACATGAGTGTTGCAAACACACCAGGATGTGAAGAAGGCCAATCCACACAGACCATGGAGGAACGGTGTTTTTGGAAAAATGAAATAGTGCAGTGTCATTCAGCATAGCATGCATTTTAGGTAGAGGACAGAGGCAGATCCCAAGTGGCCTTGAATACCATATAAGAGATGTTGGGATTAAAACTGTAGGCAAAGACAAACCACTAAAGAGTTTTAAATAGGGTTGGATTTTGGAAATTCACTCTGTTTGAATGTAGGATGGCAGTTACCAAAGGGTTCCTCACCACAAGATCATCTGCTGGAATTTTGTTCTTTATATATATATTTTATTTGAAATAATTATTTTTAAAGCAAGCTTTCCTTCCATGTGGTCGACACTGGTGTGCTTACTTAGTCTGCATGCTAGTCAAATGTCCCGTGCAAAGCACTTAGCACTCGGTGCTCTGAAGGAAGAGTAGGCATCCCATAATGCAGAGCGGTGGGCCATGGTGCTCTTCCTCACTTATTACTTTGCTTTCAGCATACTGCCAAGTATTACGGATAATATTACTGAGTTTCACTACACTAACACTTCACAGGAGAAAATGTTATTTTGAGAAGTTTTAGTGGAAGAGAAATGATAAGTACAAGTATGGGGGCAGTGAGGGGAAGTAGCAGATACAACACTTCTACTCCTGGCTGTTTTTCGGCTATACTGTAAGGTTAAACACCAGTGATGACCTAATCAAATCTGACAAGAAAGTAGCAAGAAATTGACATGATTATGAAGACTATATGAAATACGGATTTCCACATACCATATTTAATGATGAACTTTGACCTACTTTATAGTGTGTCTGAAAGCATGAGCTAGTCATAGTACATGGCCTTCAACTTTTGAATGAAGTTTTCCAAGAAAGTATCTATAATATAAAGACAAATATAGAATTTTTTTTCTGGAAATGTTTGAAGTTCTGCCGTACCAAATTAATGTTTCATAAATGACACTAAACTGAAAATGAATGTTTGTAAGTTTCTTTTGAAGTTTCTTATTATATTAATAAAGTAGTACATCTGTGAAATGCATGAATAACAACATACAGACACATTAGGGAGGCATGCTCAGAAACCTTTTCACTATGAAAGATGTGTGTGATTTTTAGATAGTTGAATACTATTTAGTAAATGGAGCAAGGAAGAATACAAAGGGAAGGGATCTCATTGAAATACTTTTTGTGAAGCGGGTGTTGAGAGCACTTTGCATCTTTCGCTCTATTTATGTAGCAATATATTTGTATAGGAAATTCATAAAAAATCTTTCTTCATTGCCAGCAAACTTAATAAATAGATGAAATAGACAAAAGGTATGAACCACACACTTTATATCCAAGCTTTCATTTATAAGGAAATAAATTGATATAGTAACATGGAATGGGTGGTTGATGAACAACTGCTGTTGTTTTATCAGGCTCTGCTAATGACTCAAGTTTTTTTTTTCTGCTGATATATTCATAGAAGAGGAACTTAGATAGGCTTGCCAAGTTAAAATAAGTCCACAAGCACATGGGAAAACATGAACTTAAAATGTATTAGAAGAAATAGTTCTACTATAAGTTACCATTTGTTAATGAAGGAATGAATTGAACAACTCCTAAAAGTGGCCATCCATCCAGATTCTATCAAGACAAGACAAATTCTAAAATAGAAAAGATAAAATGTATGATATATACCTGGAAATGATTTTTTTTTTTGCCAGTTTACTATTACTTTTTTTCCCCTCAGCTTTTATTCATACCACTCTTGTCAATCTTTTTTTTTCAATTTTCTTTTATGTTTTTATTTTATTTTTGAGAGAGAGAGCACAAGTGAGGAAGGGGCAGAGAGAGATAGAGAGAGAGACTAGAGTCCGAAGCAGGCTCCAGGCTCTGAGCTGTCAGCACAGAGCCTGATGTGGGACTCAAACTCATGGACGGTGAGATCATGACCTGAGCCGAAGTCGGATGCTTAACCAACTGAGCCATCCAGGCACCCCTACTATCTGTCAATCTTAACTGCAAAAAAAAAAATGTACGTCTAGACTTCCACAAAACTTATCACACTGCATTTATTGCATTTATTGTTGTTCATGTTTTAGCTCATTTACTGGAAAATAAACTTTCTTGAGAGTCAGACATAGTTTTATTTGTTTATGTTTTAGCCACCAAGTAGTCTAAGATTTTGTACCATAGGTATTCACTGGAACAATTTTGAATTGAATGGTTTGTCATTAAAATATTGGCCTCAGGAATATTACATGAGTCAGTCAAACTATTATTTATGTTTATGCTACTGCAAACTCTACTCACATTTGTTGAAGAGAACCTGAATTGAAATATAATTCATTTTGATACTCAGAATTTTCTATGTAGTTCCGAACATATATGTACATCTACATGCCTCCAAAGAACAAACAGTTTGCAATATGCAATTGTCTATCACATTCACCATCAAAAGAGAGAGATCAAACTATTAAACTACTACCATATGGAAGCATGTATGCTTTCAAAAACTTTGTATGTTACTCTCTTGCTGAATGTAGACAAAGTTAATTTGCAAAAACAATGAAAAAGAAGAGTATATTGCAATAACTAGATCTTCTAAATATTGAAAACTCAAACTGAGATAAACTAATATCAAAAAAATGATTAATTGCAGAGGTACATTTTGTGACAGCATATTTTCTGTTTACCCATATTTCTGTATGAATTACTTGATATGTATTAAAAAAAAGCCATTTCATTTTATTGATATGGATACCCAAATACAACGTTTAAACTAGCAGCTTCTTTTTTTAATTGGAAACAATATGTGGAATTTATTATTTCTTTTTCATTATCGAATGCTGTCATCCCACTCCATCTCTGTCAACAAAACCCAAAATGTAACAATAATTTACTACTTGGAACACAGAAATAGCTTTTTCACATTGTTCTGATTTATATGATTTGTCTTTTGTGCACATGAGTTGGTTAAGTAAGGAAGTTTGTGATGTTAATCTTATTTTTTATTTTTTTAAATTTTCTTTTAATTTTCTTGCCTTGGACACAGTCCCTTATATACTTACATTATTTAAAACAAATACACAAACAAACAAACAAGTAGCCTCTAGAATTGAAGTTGGTATCTTCCCTAGGTCTATAAATGAATACATGTGGTAGTATAAGTTGTGCTCATTATCATATTTTGAGAAGAAAAGGTTCAATCAGAGCATGAGGTACAGAGAAAAATTTTCCACCGCTTTACATTATCATCACTTCAGTCAACTCAATTGTTGGTATCGATGCACTGCAAGTCAGACTTTGAAGAACTTCTCAATAATAATAATTTGTTAGAATGCTTGCCAAGACCTATAGAGGTCTAGTAAACCTATGAGACTTCACTTAAGTTTTAAATTGACCACAAAATCCTTTAGTTTTCAGGAATCTTCACAAAAGCTGACACTAAATGTCACCTTGCAGAATCCCATCGCCAGCACACTGCCAACTCTTCTACGTTGTGGTATTTGTGGCCTTGCCTGATTGGAAATACTGTTGGACACATATATTAAAAGAAACCATCCAACAGAATTGATTTGATAGTTGTGATTGGGAAAGAAAATAAAAGGTAATGATATGGTGAATTTGCAGTGGGAGAAATGTCTGTATCATCTGATATTACCATTAATAAATATTATTGAGTCAGGCATAGTTGTAGGTAGTTGGAATTGGGGATGAACAGAGAAACAGATCCTTTACAGAGCATGTATCCTTCTGTTAAGAGACATTCATTTAAAAGTAAAAGAGAAATTAAACATTCAAATAATAAACTTCTACTTCTCCCCTTTTGGCTAAGACTGAGGAAGTGACCTAAGGCAAAGAAGATGGTAAAACAACAACAATAACAAAAACAACAGCAACAACACCTTTTAAAATACTTTCCTTTTATATTGGCATAATTTTAAATAATTTTCAGAATTACCAGCAGTATAAATCTGTCAAAAATAGAACCAAGGTATAGAATAGCCCAGGAAAGAAAAATGAAGAATCTTGCTTTTGGTGCAATAATAAAAGCTTTTGAAATTATATTACAAGTCAAGTATTGAAGTAGGTAAAACAAACAAAACAAATGAAAATCTGTAAACTTGATAAAAATTGTTACAGTATTTCTTTTTATTTCACCCAAAGCAAATCTGATAATTTCTTGTCATTTTTTGGATAACCATTTTATGCCACCAATGCAGTTTTCTAAAGCCTATCTTGAATGTAAGTCTAGTAGTTCCAAAAACTACTTTATGTATAGTCATAACTCCTATTTTTATCCCTTAGAAATATTCATATACTACAGAAAGGTGTTTTGTATGTTTATTTGCTTGTGTTTTGGGCTATTGTGTTTCTGTGGGGGTGGTTACAAAACAGGAAGTTGGTAATATGAGCATTTGCATCGGTATTGTTACGGAAAACCTTAGGATTCTGAAACACTCATGTTTTTCCAGGACCTAGAAATCAAGCCTGGTCTTAAAATCATTGTTTCATTTTTTATTTTGTTTTCCCTATGTGTAGCATAATTGCAAGAATAAATGTTAGGTGATTTTCTAATATTAAAACGTTGAATTAGAGAAAAAAATGCAATTCCAAACCAGTTGATGCCTAAAATGTTGTAATATTCGATCACTTTAGACCAGGTTTGCATGAGATGAGAAATGACTCCTCTGTGAAGTGAGTTGACCTTGATGTTCAGCAGTTTAAGATGTTAAAGTATCCTCGGGTCACCAGAGGAGTAGTTGATGAGTATGGTACTTAAGACAAACAGGTGTTTAACAGGTCAACACTAAAATTTTAATGCTTAGCCCAAATTCTTTTTTCTTATACATATAAAGTCTAAAAACAGATATTCCTTATCAGAAGATGATCATTTATATTTTAGGTTTCTTCCACTTTCTGGCTCCACTTTCTTTAAGGACTTTGGAGTCTTCTGTGTTTTGCTGATGGCTGGGGAAATTGAACATAAGATTCCAAAAGAGGCATGAATCCCTTTCACTCCTATTCAGTTGTTCTGTATTTGCCTGACTGCAGGGAAGACTTGGAAGGGACACTATAGTGAGTTTTCCAGTACCCAGGGGCCATAAAGACTAAATGTCATTTCCCCAAATGCCTAATAAGCTTAGGCATTTGGAATTGTTGAGTTAAATGGTTGAAAATAATGATCTACAATCTGGGAGGAGGCAGCCAGGTACATTTATGAAGGCTAGAAGTCGTGGGCTTGAAAGATGGAACAGAGACTGTGGGATTGAATGATGGCTGTTGGAATAGCCGAAATTTTTAAAATATGAATGTGTTTTTCTGTCTTTGCTCTTGTCAACTTCTTACTAGAAACTAGATGTTCTTTTCAAGTTACTTTAAAGCAATCTCTTAATGAAGTGATGCCTGGAAGAGAAAGTACGAAGAAGGAAAAAAGACATGCAGAGAACTCAGGACCAAGATTAGGGAAAGTTACCAAAAACACAAAATGAACAGAAGATCATTTTAACAACTGGCTTGACTGAAAGTCACAAATTACTATTATCTATGTATGCATCTGTTTACTTTGAGATCTTCTTTCTTTCTTATATTCTCACCGTGTTTTTTTAAGCCAAAAAGGGACTTCTTTTGTTCTTGTAACTGGGAGTTTAAGGGAAAGACTTCCACTTGGCTCTATCCTGGGGGTACAAATGATGTTATAAAGGCTCAATTTCTTGATGCACTTCAGAAAGATTGTCTCCTTGGTGTCAGGCAGGATGGCCACTGGCAGCTACCACTTTACTAACCTTTGCGGAAGTCATTTTGACCTCAGCTGACTTGTAGAGGGTATATCCTTTCCTGCATTTCCTCTTTTTCTTTCTTGATTTTAAAATTTTAGTGTCATCACATTACCCTAAATCATCTTTACATAAAGACATCATTAAAAATTATAATGACACTCATTTAATCTTTATAGTCATTCTGGAACATATAGGCATTTTTAAAAAGTCTCTGTCTTACGGTGGAATTAAGTAACTTGCTTGAGATCACACAAATATGAATGGGTATTTTTTAAATCTGTCAGTCTATTTATTTTCTTTTCTTGAAATAGTAAGCCATAGATTCATAACAATTGATTTTTTGGTACTTGTTCAGAAGCTTAACATCTTTTTAGCTCAGCCCTTTAGATATTAGAGTTGACTTGTTGGCTACAAATGATAGTTTACAAATTATTTTTAAAATATAGAAGATATTTGGTATCACCCACCAGATATATACCAAATAGATATATCTTTATAATTCTAGAAAGGAGCAAATGCAGGGCATGTATATCACTGAAGCAGATTTAATTTCCTTCTGATAAAATTTCTGCAATGAAACTATGAATGGTTAGTTCACTCAAATCCAAATAACCACTAAGGAAACGGATTCACCTTCCATCCCTAGTGGTAGGAACTGTTTCTGAGATATCCTGCAGCTTAACAATAAATACATATATATATATATATATATATATATATATATATATATATATATAATGGCTTTTTGGCTAAGATAAGGGATGCAAAAATTTTCAATTCTATGAATGAACAGGAAAGAAGCTAATTAATTAAAACTGTTGGGAATTTATTTAAAGAAGTCTGTGATTAAACACAAGGCTTTATCATGGAACAATTAAATAAATTTGGCCTCAGGTATCTTTGCTCATCCCCCAGGGAATGAGTGATGAAATTCTGGCTTAGAGTTATACTTTATTAGAGATTTATCTATTTTAATAGATTCAGCTTTTGGTCTAAAGCTCCAATGGAATAGCTAATGCAAATGGGATATTATGTGAATATATAAACCTCTCATGAGTTATCTTCAATTTCAACAAAAGATAAAAACATAACTTGTCTATTCTGTAAAAATGAATTCAAAATAGTAAAAATTAAATGAACTATTAGAGTATGTATTATCAAGAATATTTTCTTATGCTAGATGAATCTTAAATAAAATATTCTTAAACACACACAGGTAGGCACAGAAAAGATTCAGAGTAAAATTTAAAACAAGTATTAATTAAGAATAATTGACCAGTTGGAAGGGGACTTCTTTATTTTTTGTGGTTTTTTTTGTTTTGTTTTGTTTTTTTGTTTTTTTAATTGAAGTGTAGTTGAAACACGATATTACATTAGTTTCAGGTGTGCAACATAGTGATTGGACAAGTCTATACAGTATGCTAGACTCACCCCAAGTGTAGCTACCATCAGCCACCCTATAACGCTGTTCAATACTATTGACTATATTCCCTATGCTTTACCTTCCCTCCAAGTCACTTATTCATTCCTTAACTGGAAACCTGTATCTCCCACTTCCCTTTATCCATGTTGTCCATGCCCCGTCCCCACCTCTCTGGTCACCACCAGTTTGTTCTCTGTATTTATAGGTCTATTTCTGCTTTTTGTTTGTTTATTTATTTATTTATTTTTAGAAATCCCATATAAGTGAAATAATATAGTATTTGTTTTTCTCTGAATTATTTTGTCTAACATGATACCCTCTAATTCCATCCACGTTGTCACGAATGGCAAGATCTCATTTATCACTGAGTAATATTCCATATCTTCTTTATCCATTCATCTCTCGATGAACACTTGGGTTGTTACCATATCTTTGCTATTGTAAATAATGCTACAATATAAGGTTTTTATATCTTTGTGAATTAGTGTTTTTGTTTTCTTAGGGTAAATACCCAGTAGTGGAAATACAGTATCATGTGGTATTTTTATTTTTTTAATTTTTTGAGGTATCTCCATACTGATTTAGGAGATCATTTTTCTTTTTCTTTTTTTTTTTTTAATTTTTAATGCTTATTTATTTTTGAGAGAAAGAGAGACAGAACGTGAGCAGGGGATGGGCGGAGAGAGAGGGAGACACAGAATCTGAAGCAGGCTCCAGGCTCCGAGCTGTCAACACAGAGCCTGATGTGGGGCTCAAACTCATGGACTGTGAAATCATGATCTGAACTGAAGTCGGGCGCTTAACCAACTGAGGTACCCAGGTGCCCCCACTTAAGAGTTTTTAAGTACTATCTCAGGGTTGTTCCACCATGCTCTTTTTTTAAATTATTTCATTGCTTCCTTCCCCGCTACTTCTTTCCCTTTCTCCTTCCTTCCTTTCCATCTATATTCATGGAGTTCTCACTATGAGCTATTTTGGATGTTGGTGTCATAAAGATAAAGAGTCTGGTCTGGTTGTAGACACTGATAATAAAAAGGTAAGTGTGATCTGAAACTTATTCAGACAGTAGTTTAGTTTAGCAATGCTCAGTAAAAGCACCCTTACAGCCACTGGGCAATAGGATAAGAATTGCCTTACATTTAATTCAGATTTCCATTTTCAGTCACTCCTAGAGGGTGTCCATAACCCTCAATTGTGTGAATACAGTAAAACATGAATTGTATTGAGAAAGATCTAATAGAAGAAAAAAATATATATAGTACACAATTAGTATAAATATTCTTACATACAGTAAGGTATAAATGATAAGCAGTAGTTTCAGGCTCTTCTCATTAAAGAACTTGAACATTTCTAGGTAAAGAGAAATTATTTCTTCAAACCTAGTGGATTTGTATTTCTCTAACATATTGCTCAGATTCCTGTGGGCATCCAGATCTGCATATAATGGGATAGCTTTTTAAATTTTTTATTGGAGTTATTAGAATCATTGGCAGTTGTCTTAATTTTTGTCACTGTCTTGCTAAAAAAAAAGCATACTTTCATATACTTTTGAAATACTAAGTGATGTGAAGCTTCTCTGCATCTGTTTGGATTTAAGAATTTTGTGAGGGAGTGGAGGGAGGGAATTAATTTTGTGTCCTAAATCTGTTTCAATACTGCTTCTCCAGTTGTGTTATCTAAAGTGCTGAAAGAAAGAAAGAAAGAAAGAAAGAAAGAAAGAAAGAAAGAAAGAAAGAAAGAAAGAAAGAAAAGGGAAAAAGGAAAGGAAAAGAAAAAATAAAAGAAAAAAGAAAACAAAAAGAAAACTTTAAAGTATTTTGTTTAACAGAAAGTATGTACTACTAATTTGAGTTTGGCTTTAATTTGAATGGGTCCCTCTCTGGGTAGAAATGTCACTTCTTTTTGAATTAGAAAGAGCAAGATGAGGGGATGAGAGATGAAAAATAAAAAGGAAACAGTCACTTGGTGATTGGACAACTACTTATGTGATAGTTCAGTGTCACCCCATCTCCCCCCCAAAAAAATCCTGAAAAAACTAAGAAGCAAATATAGAACTTAAGCAGAAGTCACTAATTTTATTTGCTCTCATTGGTATTGTGATGTGGAAACTTAAATAAACCTGTGGCTTTATCACTTTATCCAATAAAATGGTCATTTCAGTTTATGATTTGAAAATGTTCAATACATATAGACAGCTGACAAAAGTATATCAGAACAATAAATAAAATATATCTACAATATTTTTAATAAAGGCTAGTTTAGTTAAAACAATCAGTAACTGGTAAGATAAAGTAGTCTGAGGCAGTCTTTGCTCTGTGTATTTCATATTCCACACTAATTCACAAAAAATGTCCTCATCTGAATCATGACCTTTTTTGGCCTTGACTAAAGACTGCGTTAAAGCTTCTGTTCTTAATATTTGTCATTGTAAAATTTGAGGGAACTGACAAAGCAGTTCCTGAAATGATGCTTCATTTGCTTCACTATCAAACACTAGAAAAACTATTTTCATGAACTGTGCTCCCAAACCATTCACAGTAAAAACTTGAGGGTGTTTTCATTGAAGCTTGTGCTGTACATCTGAAAAACCAATGATGCCTAAAGGAGTTTGGAATCACAAGTTTGTGAGATGGAAAAAAAAAAAAAAAGAATATTCAGTTTGAAGGAGAAAGCACAAGAAAATGACTTAAAACAGATTGACATTTTTTTAAATTATATTACTTTAGTGTGCAAGTAAATATGCATATCCCTCATAGATTATAGGATTTTTAAATGTGTAATTAATGTAATTTAATGTAATATGTAGGTAGCCTAAATAGAGCCTAAAAATTCTTTGATATTTTATCAGTCTCTAGCTTGTTTTACATAGTTTGGATCACTATAGGGGAAGAAAAAAAAAAGTATGTTCCTATTCCAAATGATCGAGTAACTTTAGCATATTATTGAACCAAGGATATAAAATAATATATGCTATGTATAACAATAGCCTTCACAATTTTAGCTAATGAATATATTACTAAGATGAAATGTTCCAATTTCATGAGAAAATGATGTAACTGAATTCAAATCATGCTAATTTGGTTTCTTCTTGACTATACTTTGATGCTGGATGGTACTGCATTGTATAGTTATGATCTTTAGAACACACTTCATATATTCCTTGTATCACTATTTAGCAACAAAATGTACTTTTGGTCCTTTCCTAGTGTGTTCTCTGTTGCTTTCTTAGCAAAGCTGATTTGGCCATTATCCCATCATCCATGGCCTTTGCTTATAAATTTTCAAGATGTTGCTATTTCTTTGGCATTTCTCCATTTTATCTACCAAGTTGATGAATGGTAATGAAAAGATTGGAAGATAGAAACACTTGAGTTTTTCTCTGCATTGTGTCATAATTTGCTGATATATCTCCTCTCGAAATGATCAAATTCTTTATCAGTCTATCACATTTACATAACACTTTCTACCTTAAGTATAACTACTTAACATTCTTATTGCATTTCCCTATTACATGCCAAGTTTAGACAGCAGATTTTTGGTTTTATTCATTTAGATATTCCCCGAACAAAGCCTAGGCTTGGCACTTAGCAAGCACTCATTAAATATGTACTGAAAGAGGGAATAAGAAATGAATGAATGGTCTATTTTAAACAAATTCAAAGTTAAGATTTTGAACAATTGTCTCTCTATAGATGTAAAATATATTCAGAGGAAATATTCAGGCATATGTCCTCTTAGAACCCTGTGGCAGATGAGTTGAGGGTTATAAATGGAATCCTGAGCCCATTTAGCCTAATGTAATAAATATTGAAAAATTTTCATGTCATATATGTAGTATATTGCTAGGCACTGTACAAGAGATAGCTGTTTAAAAGCAATAAAAACAAAAAAACAAAAATATATATAATCTGCTACCTAAAGCTCATGACCAAGGTAGTGAGGCAAATAAAATTATACAAAACTTGGATACTAATGATCCTAAAATTCATTTTATTTCTATGAACATTCATTTACTCTGTCTTTTCTATAATGATGTGAGATAGTTCATATAAAAGTGAGCGAAATGTGTTCTGAAGTCTATAAGGCTCTTAGAGAAATGCACAGTATTAGTTTTTTAAGTAGTATTTTCAAAATTTTAATATAATACTTAAAAATAAAATACTTAAAAATAAAAATATATAAAAATACTTAAAAGATATAAAAATTTTAATGTAATATTTAAAAATACTTTAAAAAACTTAAACATAAAAATCTGATAGAATTTAAGTGCCTATGTGAAATAGAATATTTTCTAATATTTAAGAAAATATAATTTGCCTGTGTCACTAAAATTGATGGTTTTTTTTCATTTTAGTGTTTTTAAATCAATTTAATGCTGAAAGGTTTTTAAAATTTGAAATTATTGAAACGTAATGATATTTTGCATTTCTTCCTTAAACATGACTTCATTTTATTTTTTGTATATATATATATATGTATATATATATATATATACACACACACACACACACATATATATATATATACATATATATACATATATATATGTATACATATATATATATGAATAGAAGTTTACTAAGTTTATGGAAAGATATATAGAAATCAATAGCTTTTTAAATTATATGATATATTCTGGGATACCTGGGTGGCTCACTCAATTAAGTGTCTGACTCTTGATTTTGGCTCAGGTCATGATCTCACATTTTGTGAGTTCAAACTCTACATCAGGCTCTGCACTGACAGTATGGAGCCTGCTTGGGATTCTTTATCACTCCCTCTCTCTCTGCCCTTCTGCCTCCCTCTCTCTCTCTCTCTCTGTCTCCCAAAATAAATAAATAAACATTTTAAAATAAGTAAATAAATTATATATTCTGTGGGAGGGATTTTTTCTCAGTGTTACCTCGATTGAATTTCAAATTCTGTTTTTTTCATTTGTTTTAAAAATGGTATTGACTTTATTTTTTACTTTGAATTATCTTATTTTAAAAAAAAAAAAAAACCTCTGCACATAACAGTTTGGTTGATTTTAGTTGTTTTACTTGTACTCCAGTCTCTGAAGCAAAATAGAAAAGTAGAGTTGTTACTTCAGGAAATATCTTTCAACACAGAGCATTTATTCAAATGTGATTATTTCAGACAAATATTTTTTTGAAGATGGTATTTTTATATCTTTATCAAAATAAATAAACACAGATTATATTATTTAAATCTTTGAGTTATAAAACTATTGTCAATTGTTTAAATTATCACTTTTTTACTTTTGAAATAAGATATCACTCCTAATATATGTGGAAGATTTTTGGGTAAAACACTGAGAATATTGGTCTAATGTCAGAAAACGTAAAGAATATTTTCAATACAACCCTTGATGTTTTTATATGCTGGCCCTATTTCATGGTATGGCAGTGTCATTAAATATTTTGTAGTCATGCAGGAGCACTTAATCATAAAAACTAGGTAATCAGCAATGGCCTTGTGTTTGTGTAATATACGTGACCGTCTGTGTGAAGGAAGTGTAGTATAATTGAGCAAATCAATTTTAGATATGTCTTTAAAAGAAAATGTATGATTGTGAAAATAGCAATTGATGTTCTATGTAAAAGCATTGAGCACAGAGTATAGTAGGCGCTCATACAAGTACTCAGCTGTAAAAGTGGTTGTAGTGATAGTAAGAGTAATACTAGTAGCTATAGTGTGAATAACAGCAGCAGAAGTTAATTTGAGCAGCAGAAAAACATCCTCCTGCAGAAAACTTAATCCCCGTGACCGAACTGGTTTTATCTATCTTTTCATTCGTGAACACTTTTTAAAAGGAATTTGAGGTAACTGTGTCAATTAAACAGATATTAGCATGAATTATTTTATAACTTTAAAGCAGGCTCCACACCCAGTGCGGCTCGATCTCATGATTATGAGAGCATTACCTGAGCTGAAATCGAGACTCATACGCTTAACTATATGAGCCACCCAGGTCCCCCAGAATTATAAGTTTTATAGCCATATATCAGCTAGTAGAGATTGCATCAGAATATTAGGATTGGGATCCGAAGGGGCACATGCACCCCAATGTTTATAGCGGCACTATCAATAATAGCCAAATTATGGAAGGAGCTCAAATGCCCATCGACTGATGAATGGATAAAGAAGATGTGGTATATATTTACAATGGAATATTACATGACAGTTAAAAAGAATGAAATCTTGCCATTTGCTACAGCCAGGGTGGAACTAGAATGTATTATGCTAAGCGAGATAAGTCAGTGAAAGAAAGATAAATATCATATGATTTCATTCATATGTGGAATTTAAGAAACATAACAGATGAACATAGGGGAATGGAAGGAAAAACAAGATAAAAACAGAAAGGAAGGCAAACCATAAGAGACTCTAAAATACAGAGAACTAACTGAGGGGTTGCTGGAGGAGAGGTGGGTGGGGAGATGGGCTAAATGAGTGATGGGAATTAAGGAGGGCACTTGTAGGGATGAGCCTTGGGTGTTATATGTAAGTGATGAATCACTGAATTCTATTCCTGAAACCATGATTACACTGTATGTTAACTAACTTGGATTAAAAAAAAAATATTAGGATTGGGACCTACATAAGGAAATTAATGTAGGATTAAAAAAGCAAGATCTAGGAAGGGGATGAAATGTTTTTCAGGTGTATAATTCAAGAATATTAAATCAAATATCTATATCATAATTTTTATGTAAGTTTATTTATTTTGAGAGAGACAGAGACAGCATGAGCAGGGGAGGGACAGAGAGAGAAGGAGAGAGAATCCTAAGCCGACTCCCCACTGTCAGTGCAGAGCCCAACATAAGGGCTCAAACTCATGAAACTGATGATGACCTGAGCCAAAACCGAGGGTCAGATACTTAACCAACTGAGCCACCCAGGCATATGTCATCATTTTATTAATACAGGTCCTTTCTAAGATTCCTACAGTTTATGAACTTAAAGCCTCAGCACATTTTATAATTTAACATAATTCTGGAAAATTCTATGGAAATTTAGTAAATTATTTCAGAATTTGCCAATCACAGGTTAAATGTGATATTTATGTTGAAAGGCTTTGTAAACTATAAGGTGCGTATAAAATGCTACTGTTATGATGATGTTGATGAACATGATTAATTTAGGGGCTGGAATGAGACTGAGTCAGTGCCCATATTCATTCTCTAGGAGATATTGCTGCCTCTGGAACTACTTAGTAGCCATTCTTGGGAATGTAATCCAGTGTTGTCAACCACTAGTGCAGCCTGCTGTGATTTATAAATCATCCCCAAGAGGAAAGTCGTGAAGTTGAGTTAAGAGAGACACCCACCATGTATCTTGGTTGGTTGGTTTGAAGGAAAGGCCATAATGAGAAAAAACTAAAGAGAAGATTTCAAGCATTTGTCTATTGCATGTGCAAGAACTTAGGAGGAGACTCTTCATTTTGTTTCATTTGGTATTATCAAAGAGACATTGTTATTTTTATATTTTACTTAGTTTGGTTACTGGTACAGCTTGGAGAATATAACATGTATTTTTTTCTAGTGAAAAATACCTTTTTAGAGAGGAGAATTAGGAGAATTATGCCTCTTAAGGAAATGGCTGACATTGTTTGTTTATAAATTTGTTTATAAATGTAACCTCTTAGACTTGATGTCCATGAGTTTCCATTAGACAAGCTTTTTAACAGTGAATGAAAGAAAAATCAGTGTAAAAAGATTTGCTGCTGCAACATTAGGTTACAAAGTGAAAAAAGAAGGAGGAAGAGATCACTTACTTTTGTATAATTCACCCAGGTGAATAGGTATTTATTTATGCATCTACTCACCATTCATATAGCCATCTCTACCCATCTGTATAGCTATCTATTTTTCTACCTGCTTACGCTTTAGGATACATATAATGATAAATTTAGGTCAAGAAAATGGATATTAATGTAAGAATATTAATTTAAATCTTCATAATGTATATATATTTTATGGAACATGTTAACAGACACTTTCACTACTTCTAGAAACCCCTCAAGGCAACTCTATAAGCAATAAAATTTAGTAGTTATGTCAGCTTAACAAGTCTATGCCAGGGTTTCTCAATTTCAGTATTATTGACATTCTAGACCTGAAAATTCTGTGTTGGAGGCAAGCAAGAGCTTCCTTGTGCATGTATGATGTTTACTTGAATTCCAGATCTCCACTCACAAGATGCCAGTAGCACCCTCCCCCTCCAAGTGTGGCAACTATAAATGTCTCCAGATAATGCCAAATGCCCCCTGGGTAGCAAACACCCCCAGTTAAGAACCACTGTTTTATATCTATGCAAATAATAATCTAAACTGACACTCATAAATATATATGAAGTCACAGGGGCTACATAATTTAATTTTTGAAGGGGTACCTGGGTGGCTCAGTCTCTTAAGTCTCGGACTCTTGATTTCAGCTCAGTTTGTATGGTTTCACAGTTCATGAAACTGAGCCATGTGTTGGGCTCTGTGCTGACAGCAGAGAGCCTATTTGGGATTCTCTCTCTCTCTCTCTCTCTCTTTCTCAAAAGAAATGAATAAAAAACCCTATTGTACACTTGGGAAATCATATTAGACAAATGTGTCTACCTACTATCCAGATGTAACAGATATACAGATAATAATATAATTTAAAAGAATTTGCATAAAATAGCATGTTAATTTAGCTTCCAGTAACCAAAAGTCCTTATAGTATTAGGAATAATTTTCTCCACAAATGTGTTATTTACCCCAGTTAATGATATACCACCTACCAAGTCTCCCAAGCTAAAAACTGCAGGCATTTCCTGTTTCTTTTCTTCCTTCATCCCCATATCTGGTAAGTTACTAAAATATTTGTTATACCACCTCAGAAAGATGGCTTCAGTCTCAGCTGTGTATTACTGCTGTCATCATCTCTTACCTGGCAAGAATTTCCTAAATTTTTACACTGTAACTAAGCAGAGAATTCTACAGAAAAACCATAGCCTAATTTCCCTGTATGTAGCATCATTAAATCCCCATTTCCTGAAAGAGAAAATCTGAAATCCTACATTACTTTTTCTCAGTTAAGTCCTCTGGCCTCCTCACTTGATTTTTGCATTTGGGACTTTAAGACCTGTGAACACATCAGACTTTCTTTCTCAAGGCACTTTCCCATTAGACATGTTATATGCCTAGATTGCACAAGTATGCCTTACTAACATATTCAGTTTTTGAACTGGACTAGAGAGAATTTGATAGCAAGGAATAGCATGCAGTCTGAAATTGTTCGACTCTTAAATTTTAGATGTCAAATGATAAGATGCAGAGATAGAAAGGGACACTTTTATATGCTTCCCTGTTTTTTTTTCTACCTGATGATTTCTGTTTCTAACCTTTATATTGCAAATATAACACAAATACTGAACGTATCACAAAACAAATGCATAGGCTAAGGAGTTTTTAAGACCATACCTAGTCATAACTTCCAGTCTGCCTTAAGAAATAGTACTTTGCTAGCCACCCAGGAGATTCAACTCTGCTTCACCCCAATCTCAAACCCTTTTTTCTACAAAAGTAACCACCATTCTTTTATAGAAATTTGCTTTCTTGTGTTTCTTTATAGTTTGATAATTACCCAAGTAGGCATCCCTGGACACTATGATTTGGCCTTATACAGATTTTTAAGTCTCTTTTAAGACTTAATTACAGGTTCGTTCTCTCTCCTCCACCCCTTAGAATTTTTCTATCTGATCCAGGGATATTTTTCTGGAGGGATATTTTTCTGGAGAGTGTTCCAGAGCCTGAGTGTTGTAGGTTGCTTACTCATGATAAAGTTCAACAGGGTGTCTCTGTTTTTTGTATGTCCTTCCAATTGGCAGTTGGATCCAGACATTTTATCCCATTAATGTTTAATCCCTCTGCTGAAACCATAGGTGGTGGCATGTTTGTTCAGCTAGAGGCATACAGTGACTGGTTGTTGTCAAGACCAGTCAAGGGTCTGAGATTTTAGTCTATTTCCAAGCTAACAAGTTAGCCTGCCTCTTGTGTTGGCAAAAGAAATGAGGTTCCATGGTGCAGCCATCAGCATGAGCTTCATGTTTACATTGTTCCCCTTGCCCCTGGACCAGTTCCTATGGGAGTGACTGGGAAGTAGGCACAGGTGCATGCTGTACACAAAATGGATCTGTGTAGACTTGAAGAAGTCTGAGCTTAGGAAACCACAGTCTTCTAAAGGGAGCTGTTGGCAAATTTGCCTTTTGCCATGAGAGAGAAACTATCATTATGTCCCAGTGTTGTTTGCTATCCACACATCCTTGAAAAAATAGTCCGGAACAAAAGCTGATACAAGCCATGCAGAAATGCCATGGAGAATTATCCCCTCTCAATTTGCTCTGTTATTGTGTTGTCATTTTCAGTGACCAGCAATTGATGCTGAATACTTAAATCAATTAGTTCACGAGGAATTTCAAAATGATACTATTGTAATTTTTAAAGTAATATCATTTTTAAGAAAAGTTTTGGGTTCAAAGGGAAATTGTGCAGAAAGTACAGAGAGTTCCCATATAGCCACACTCAGTTTCCTCTATTGTTAACATCTTACATTTGTATAGTACTTTATTATAATTAATAAACCAATATCAATCAGTGCTCTAATTCGAACTTTTTTTTCTTATTTACTAGTTGGAATACTTTACAAACATACTTTAATCTGTTACTTAGTTACCTAGTGTTATAGTTAATATTAAAGAAAAGGCTAAATGCTTGATTATTTTATTTACTGGTCTTTAGGAAAATTAATTGGTTCTGTATTCTTGTCCAAAGATGACTAATTAATTACATTTAATATTATAAATTAATATATTTAAATATATATAATAGGACTTAATCATTTGTAAGTCAATATACTTTGTTCCTTGTAAGTAATATATATGCTATCTTAGAGGACACTTTAGTAATGTCTTTACTGTAAAATCCCAGTAAAGGGGGAAAGGATGGGAAATGTTTGATGATGAAGAAAGCAATGTATGATAGGATATGGGATAATTTTATACAAGATGAAGATGTTTTTAATTCATGAAGTTCTAAAATAAACAATTTCATTAAAGAAATGAAGATATGGATTAGCGTTCAAGTCACTGTATATATTTCTTGGCTGAACTTTTTTTTTTTTCCTCTTTAGAGCCAGTCTTGTCATTAGATCAAGATTGGAAGTGATGAAGGAAGGAACCACTATGAGAATGGAACTATATCTGTATTGTGCACCACTGTGTCTCCAGTACTTAGAATAGCATTTCTCAGATGCCACATGGCCAATAAGCACTTGTGGAATAAGTAATTGGATAGATGAATGAATGAATGGACTGATGCATGGATGGATGGATGGATGGATGGTTGAGTGGATGAGGCTGATAGCACAGGAATTTAATGACTTTTCTTGAGGAAAAGAAGACAAGTAAATATTTATTAAACACCTACTATGTGCCAAGTGCATTTTAGATATTAATTTGTTTAGTTTCCAAATTAAACAGAGCTAAAAGTTTTTGGGGGTGCCTGGGTGGCTCAGTTGGTTGACCGTCCAACTCTTGATTTTAGCCCAGGTCATGATCTTCCAGTTGTGAGATCAAGGCTGGCATTAGACCTGTGCTGGGTGTGGAACCTGCTTAAGATTTTGCCTCTCCCTTTCCCTCTATCCCTTTCCCACATGTATGCACACTCATGCGCACTCCCTCTCAAAAAATGAAATGAAATGAAATTAAGAAGTAACAGCCTTTTAATTTTCTTTTTCAAAAATTTGATTAAAAAACAGAGGTTAAACTGAGGCAACTGGGTGGCTCAGTCGGTTTAGCATCAGACTTCAGCGTGGGTCATGAACTTGCAGTTGGTGAGTTCGAGCCCCTTGTCAGGCTCTGTGCTGACAGCTTGGAGCCTGGAGCCTGCTTCGGATTCTGTGTCTCCCTCTCTCTCTTTTCCTCCCACCGCTTTCACTCTGTCTCTCTCTCTCTCTCTCTCTCAAAAATAAATAAAGATTAAAAAAAAAAAAGAAGAAAAGAAACACAGGTTAAGCCAAGTACTATGACATAGGTCATATAACTATAGAGCAGCTCTCCAAATGCAAAGAATTTGGTTTTTCCACCTCCATTCCTGGTGGGGCCAATAATGGTACTCAGTCACTTTCCATTAGGATTATTTTGTCATATTTTCATTGTTTGTTCATGTTCAGAATCTCATTTGATTTAAATGCCCTTTTGAAAAGACCTCTAGTTTCTTGATACCTATTAGAATGCTATTTTAAACTTTTAGGGTTTTTTTTGTACATTTTAATATGTTTTGAATTTAGAAAATCAGAATCATGCTACAGTTACTTTTGAGAGGTGTTCGGGCTTAGATAATATTTTTGTCATAAAAAAGAGTATGTTATTCTCAAGTTCCAACTTTAGACCATGTTGCAAGTGGCTATTACTTTCACTAGGGAGTAATTGTCACCAATTTTTGAAAGAAATATCTCAAAATGATTGGGATTTTGAACTCTGGAATAAGATATATATTATTTTTCCTTAAAAAAAGATAGTTCTTCCCTTGCTTGTCTATGTGATTTTAGGCCAGTTATGTAAATTATTTTCTTTATCTGTATGATAGTACTTACCTGCAAGAGTTGGGTGTTACCAGGAAATAATGTGAGACAAGTGTCTCACATACAGAAAACACTATGTAAATAAATTAATATAATTATTACAAAATAGTAAATAGCCACTTAGAAAGTTGTGGCTTGAATAAGGACACTTAAATGTGAAAACATTTTGATTTCTAGCCTCCAGACCCCTGATCGCAGTTTAAGTTATTGTCTATAGTCCTGATTATACTCACCGATGTCCCTAGAATACCTGCTATATTTGTCTGAATTGAATATTAAGAACACATAAGTAACATAAGACCTTGTTGTCACTGGATGAGATGACTCAAGCAAGTATTTATTCTTTATAAATTAATTAAGCCTTTTGATTTCTGTTTTTACTGCCAAATATTTAGACATATTAAAACGTATCTTGGCAGTCTTGTCAAATCCAAGCTTGATACTTTGGCTTTCCTATTTCTGAAATTGCTCACCCTTTGCATTTAAAAATAACAACAGACTAGTCACAAAAGCAGTCACCTCTAACTTCGGAATCATCAAAGGCCATTTCCCATATGCTTTTCAAAAGAGACAGCTGTTGTTATACATCATTTCATGAAAGCCCATTTTCCTCCTTTAAATTTCGAGAGGGGAAAAATCTTATAACAGATCTCAGACATAAAACTGTCACTCTCAATTGTAGATTGAAATGGTATCAGGCAGTTTTCTCATCTAAACTTTGGTGATACATAGTTATTCCTTTAGACATAGAGAAACACAGTTTCTTCTGCCATGCAGAAGAGAGAGTGTATTGAAGAAGAGGAAAGATTCTGGATTCAGAAAATCAGTAATAACTAATACAGAGAGCCTGTTATAAGCCAGACTTTTTCTTAAGTAACCTACAGGGATTTACTTCTCAGAATACTCTTCGGAATTTGAGATCCTAATATACTATTTTATAGATTAAAAAACTGAGGAATTAAAGAATAAATAATTTACCCAATAGAACACTACTAAATGCTAGATTAGGAACCTAGGTAGTTTATTAGTTTGCTAGGGTTGCCATAATAAAGTACCACAGATTGGGTGGCTTATGCAGAAATTTATTTTTTCATATTCCTAGAATCTTTAAATCTGAGATCAAGATGTAAGCAGGGTTGTTTTCTTCTGAGGCTTTTTTCATTGACTTGTACCTCACTGTTCTTATGTCTCTTCACACTGTCTTCTCTGTCTGTATGTCTGCCTAATTTCCTTTTCTTTTAAGGACACTGGTCATATTGGATTAAGGTCATCCCAATGACTTCATTTTAATTTAATTAACTTTCTAAGGACCCTACTCCAAATGTAGTCACATTCTGAGATACTGGGAATTAGGATTTCAACATATGGATTTTGAGGGACATAATTCAGCCCAGATGGGCAATCTGACTTGCATCCACACTTGTAGGCACTATATAGCACCAATGGTTTAATTAATAGATTTTAATATCAAATGTATGTTTTTGCATATTATTTACTATTCCTAAACTCTATAACATATTTGCAAATATTTGCATAATTACATTAACAATAATAATATGATGAAATTGTTTTTTGTAGATCTTCAACTTTTAAGCACTTAGGAGGTATTTGTCCGATTTTTCAGAAGATAAATTAAAGTTAAATAACTTGTGCAAGGTCAGTAAGTAATGGAGACAAAAGTTAAATTAATGCCTATCAGAGAGCAGCACCCAAATTTAATCGATGGAGTACATTGCCTTAAGAGGTTTGATTTTCCATGGAGGAGAATACTCACCACACATACAATGTATATAAAAGTTACAATGCTTTTAGTTCATGTGTAGCCTCAGTTGTATGAAAATGCTGACAACTAATACTTTCTTTTTGATTTAAGTTGTATCTATAATTAATCAAAGTTTAATTCAAAGGTCTCCAGATATTCTTACTAGTTTGCATTTATGCAGTGTATCTAATTCAGTTAAAATTCAATTCCCTAAATCACTGAAGCTTAATGTGTATGTCTGATGGGGAAAAAATGAATTCAATACTATATTTTAAATAGTTTTAAAGAGTGTTAAAATGGCAATTTGGAATTCAGGTTTAAAAATGTAAACCTATCTGTATAAATACATAGAAAGAAAAATATTTATTTATTTATTTATTTATTTATTTATTTATTTATTTATAGAAAGCGTGAGCAGGGGAGGGGTAAAGGAAGAGTGAGAGAGAGAGAGTCCCAAGCAGGCTCCACACTGTCAGTGTGGGGCTCAAACCTACGAACCATGAGATCATGACCTGAGCCAAAGTCAGATGCTTAACAAACTGAGTCACCCTGGTGCCTGTACATATATATTTTTTAAATTATAGATAAGGAAATTTTAATAGTACAGGTGTGTTTTTTTTTTTTATATAGAGACACTTAAAATTGAGATTTGTATATGATTATGTAAATGAATCTACAAAAGCTCCCTACTTAATTTGTGGAAACCAGTTCTAATGTAACAAGTCTACGATACAGGGATGAGGTCAGGAGATAAAGGACTATTTGGGAAGAGGGCCTATTAAAAACTTTATGGCCAGCTAAGACAGACATTAAAGGACAAAGTAAAAGATGATAACTTTGGGAGAGGTGAGTTAAGTTGTCCTCTTTTCAGTAGGATTAAGGTATTCACCGCTAGGGTTGTGAACTGCTTAAGGGGCCAGTGATGATGAATGAATGGCCGGTAGAGTCTTACAAAGTTAAGGATTGTAATAGCACTAGGACCCAAAAGTCTGCCTAGCAGTGGCTGAGGGTTAGCAGCTTTGCTGGGAAGAATTGGATCAGACTCCTGGCCTCTCAAGTACTATTTCATGCTGTGTAAAATGAGCATGGATTCCACTGTACCACAGTCAGGTACATGACATTTCGCATTATTCTATTTTACCGTATCTAATTGAATCAGACTTTGAGTCCCTGCATGCCAGAGTAGCATAATGATTGGAGTTTTAAGGCAATGGGGAAAACTGAAAACAAGACTCCAAAGCCAAATATGACATTGCGTCTGGAGATTTCACATGTGACTGAAGTATATGGTGAGTCCATCTTTACCTCTACATGCAGCAGGAATACGTCATGTTTGCTATTTGCTTGTTAAGTATTTTTCAGCAAATTTTTTAATATTGTGTCGTAGTTAAGAATGTTCCCTACCTTAGAATTCCCAGTCTTGTTGTAAGGGGCAGGGACATAAATTAATTGCCTAGGGAAACTTAATGGAAAGCCTTAGTGATAGAGAGGTTACAATTTGCTACTACATTTGTCACTGTCAGAGAACACATAAATTCTACAGTCATTACCAGATGAGGGGTCTTTCCTCCTCCTCTTCCCATAGTTCTTTGTTCCCCACTCTTCTCTGTGATATTATAGATTTAATTTCAAGTCCACTGATCATAAGTAATCACTGTTTTATTTGTGGATGTCTTGACTGATGGAATTTGTTAGTATTATATCTAATTGGGTATAAGTACATAAGACACTGGAGAAGAGGATAAGAATTCAGAGTTGTTTTGAGTTCCTACAGAAGGTCTTAACAAAAATAAATGAGTTTATTTTCAAAGGGATGCTTATATTAAAGAAAAATAGCTAACTTGGATTTGATGCATAACTTGAGTAGGAAAAAAAATCTAAGAAACAGAATGTTACACACATAGGCAAGGATATATTAATGCTTTTAATGTGAACAGCACTGTTCCTAAACACGGACTAAATATTGAGGAATGATGGGGCACCTGGGTGGCTCAGTTGCTCTTGATTTTGGTGCAGGTCATGATCTGGTGGTTCATGGGTTCAAGCCCCGCATCTGGCTCCGCACTGACAATGTGAAGCCTGCTTGGGATTCTCTCTCTCCCTCTGTCTCTCTGCCCCTCCCTGCTTGCATGTTCTCTCTCTCTCTCTCTCTGTCTCTCTCTCTTTCTCTCAAAATAAGTTAATAAACTTTAAAAAAATTTCAGGAGTCATGAGGAATCATTCAGGTATTCTGCAACCACTTAAATCTTAATGTAGATGAAGGAACATTTAAGAGCTATTCACTATTCTCTTTAAGGATTAAATTAAAACCCACTAAAATAAAAGAAAAAGGAAATTGTGTCAAATAAAAAAATAACAGTTGTTATAGGAATTGTGAAATGAAATAGAGATTGAAACATAATAGTTATTTTTTTCTTGAATGAACCGGGAGGTAAATGGAAAGTACAGTGAAGCTGCCCTATCTCTTCTAATTTTTGATTGAATGACACCCATTGAAAATCCTGGGAACTTTATTATTTCAGATTTCACATTTTTTTCTTCAAATATCTTATGGGAGAAACAGTAATAAATTTCTGTTCTTTAAAACAAACTGTATTTTTTCTTGGTTTATTGTTAATAGGATAATATGGGAAGTTGGCCAAATTTTTTTTCTTTTTCTTCTTCATTCTTGTGGTTTCCATCATCCAATGCCCTAAGCAGAACAAATTCTCCCTTGGGTTGGAAGAGTTTTGAAGCATTTAAGCCTTTAATGATCTTCAGTTATATTCACTTCTTGAACAAAGCAGCTGTAGAAGCATACATTGACAATGGAAATCAATCAGTTTTAGGCAGCAGAAACTTCCACCACAAGGAGAGAGATATGTCTTTAGGTGGGTACTCACTCTTCGGTTGACAAAATAGGCAGTTTCCTGGAACTAAATGTACTGAACCAGAACCAGAGTCAGGATTTTATTTTTGCTGGGGCGTTCTGATGATTTCTACTTACCACTGTGGTCCTTGGGCAAAAGTCATGATTATATTGTTCAAACATTGTTTTTTTATTAGGAGAAAGTTAGTAAAATCATTTTCAATGGAAAACAATATATAAAAAGACCTTAAGCATTGTTTTCTACTTTTCAGTTCCATTTCATTCAATAGCCATTATTGAATGTTGTTCAGTGCCAGAGTCTGTATTAAAGGTGATAATATAACATACACACAAACAGCTTAAGGAACCAGTTCTGTAATTTAGGAATACATTACAGATTGAAGAGGCAAGATATAAACACGATATAAAGGCTATATAACAAATAGATTAAAAGCAATGGTTCTTATGTAATAATGCTATAATAATTTTTATTTTCATATAAGATTGTCTACAGATAGTTTTGGCTATTATCAGAGATAATAATATTAGTAATAGATAGTATCTGTTGAACACTATTTGCCAGACACTTTCTTATATCATCTTAATCCTTATAAAATCTTTGTAATAGAGGTATTTCTATCTTTTATTTCAAGATGAAGAAACTGAGGCTCAGTGAGGGTAAACAATTTTAGCAAAATAACAACTTAGTAAGTTTGAAGGCAAGTAAGTGTGAAGTGTTTTGAGCCCAGCTTTGCTTGGCAGTTCAGCCCACATTTCTTACCATTATACTAAAAGTCTAGACTCAATTTCCAAGGAAGTTGGAGCTAATGGTGAATGTGTTAGGAAGAATGATCGATGCTATGACATGTTCTAGACAAAAGATTGACATTACATCCTCCATCCCCAGTGTTTATCTTTGTGCTATCATTGTGACTTAGACCACTTAATAATTATTACATACAAGTTAAAGGATAAAGTATTTTTATAATGAATGAAACAATTTTACTCTTTGGACCAAATGGTATTAGAAAATGTTTTTGATCTCTCTTCTAAGAACACAAAGGGATAAAAGTTCAACCGTTGGAACAGTGATTGAAGGAATATTTGTAAGGCTCTAGCTCTAAACTATCCCAGGCAAGTGCAACTTCAAACAAAAGTGGTATGCACACAATGCATGCAACTGTTTACTTTTCATCTCTTTTTTTTCTATTCCCCAAGCATTCATCTCTTTAAGCCAAAATGCTCAGTGTACTAGGGATGTGAGAGCAAGAGTGGCTTAGGGTTCCCAATCCAGTGCCAGACATGAATAGTTTCATGGGTTCCTTGCCCTTTCATCTCTACCTTTGCTTCATTATGAGTCTACTTTTCTAGGTAATCAGTGGTAGCAGGTTCATTCCTAACAATTGTGGGACCTGAGGTGAGAGTATAAATGAAGGCCTACACATTTTGTGTCGTTATTATTTATCATAAATCAAATAATTTTTATTAAAATATGACCTATCCTCCCACTTTGACAGAAATATCTTTATAATAACTTGGATGGACAGGTGAAATGTTAGAATTTTTGGACTCTTCAGGAGTATGATGGCATGGGGAGAGATAGACTCCATCCTTCAGCCACTCCTCCTTTAACTAGTTCTGTCCAGTATCACAGGAGACTTTGAACACAGTGAAAGGACACTTAACTCACACACCCAGCATCCATGCATTCTTTCCTCAAACATCTACACCTGGCCCACCCATCCTTGCTAGGTATATACACATTGATCTCACAGTCTGCTGACTGGGAGACAGAACTGGAAAGATGATATCACAGGCTCTTGATGTGGGCTTAGGGCAATTTGGGGATGAACTTCTGGGATCACAAGAATCTGGAGCATGTCTTCTCTAGAAGAAAGGAGCGCAGGTCCACATGGGTACTTCTCTGTAGACTTTGCCTGTTGGGGGCAGGGTGTGGGGTATGGCCAGAGAAGAGCCAGAGTCCTCAGCAAATATTTATTGGTTTCTCTCTATGTGTCTGTACTGTGGTCGCATGAGACATGAGTGAACAAATTGAAGTGCTTGCCCTTGCAGAGCTTATATTCTGAGAAAGGGAGAGATAGATTATAAATTACTAAATGTAGTAAGTGTATGCACTATATAGTACATTAGAACATGAAAAGTACTGTAGAGACAATAAAAATTAGAGCAGGAAAAGGTGGGAGAGTTGTCATGTTAAGTAGGTCAGTCAGCATTGGCTTCAGTTGAGAAGGTGAAATTTGAGAGGGAAAAAAAAACAAAAACTTGAAGGCATTGAGGAAATTAACCAAGAAGATAACAAAAGGGAGAGAAACTCAGGCCTTTAAGGTTATAGTGAGCACCTTGAAGTAGGACCACACTTGGCATGTTATAAGAACATGGAGACCAGCAAAACTGGAATGGTCTGAGCAAGGTAGAGAGTTAAAAAAAAAAAAGAAGTTATGAAAAGAAATGATGACCAGATCATATGGTGCTGCACTGTGCATCAGAACTATAATGATAGCCATAAAGGTATAATTTTAAATTTTTGTGTAGCCATAATAAAAACATAAAAAGGAAGGTTAAAATGAACTTTAACAATGCATTTTATATAACTCAATTTATCTCAAATGTTATCATTTCAACCTGTAATCTTTGAAACCAAGAGTACATTTTATACTTACCACACTTCTCAATTAATACCAGCTACGCTGCAATTGTTTGATAACCAGATGTGTCTAGTTGTTGCTACACTGTGAAGAAAAGATAGATTTTGACTCATCATTGAAAGAATTTTGTCTGTTACTTTGAGTGACTTGGGAGATGGTTCAGGTTTTTAAGAATTGAAGTGTCATGATTTGATTTGTGTTTAAAAAATGATCAGGTCAGGGGCGCCTGGGTGGCTCAGTTGGTTAGGCGACCGACTTCAGCTCAGGTCATGATCTCACAGTTCGTGAGTTTGAGCCCCGTGTCAGGCTCTGTGCTGACAGCTCAGAGCCTGAAGCCTACTTCAGATTCTGCGTCTCCCCTATCTTTACCCCTCCCCTGCTCATGCTCTGTGTCTCTCTGTCTCTCAATAATAAACATTAAAAAAATGATCAGGTCCAGCCTTAATTGAGAATGCATGATAAGGGATAAAAAATAGAGACAGGGAGACCTATTGCAGTAATCTTGATAAGGAACAATCATGGCTGAGATGAAAACAGTGGCTGACATAAGAAGTGGTTGAACCTCTGATCATTTTAAAGGTACAACAAATAGGATAGATTGCATTTGGTGTGTGAGAGGGGAGTCAAGAATGACCCCAAGACTTTGGCCTAAATAATAGGAAGGATGGATTGACTGAAATGAGAAAGACTGCTGGAGGATGGAAGCAAGGAAGATGGGTGTTCAGATTTGGATAGGTGTATCTAGGAAGTCTATGAGGCATTCAGGTGAAGATGTGGGGTATGAAGTTAGATTTGAGTCTGGAGTTTAGCAGACAGGTTAGAGGCAAAAGTTTGGAGATCATCCAACTTGAAAGTAGATAAAGTCACCAAGGGAATGAGAGAGGATAGATAAGATAAGAGGTCTAAACTGACATGAAATTGATATTAAAATAACATCAAACAGGAGTGCCTAGGTGGCTCAGTTGGTCAAGCATCCAGCTCTTGGTTTCATCTCGGGTCATGATCTCATGGTTCGTTAGTTTGAACCCCACATTGGGCTATGTCATGACAGCTCAGAGCCTGCTTGGGATTCTCTCTCTCTCCCCCTGCCCCTCCCTTGATTGCTCTCTCTCTCTTAAAAGAAATAAAGTTATTTTTTAAAATAACATCTTCAAACATTTTACCACTTTTGTATATTTATTTTTTTAAATCTTATTGCATATGTTCATAACTGTCATGATCTTGTTTATTTTACTGAAAAACTGTAACTTTAGATGAAGCCTGAAGGCTGTATTTTGTGACATTTTTTGCTTTAAAAAGGTGTTACAATCCTTCCAGTCATTAGCTTATATTATATTAAACAGTAGACAATAAAAATAAAAATTGTAGTTGTAATTAAATTAGAGACCATTATCAGTCTTTAAAACGTATTTTTCATATATGGGTTTCCCAGAGATGTATATTTGATAACTATAGCATTAAGCACCAATAAGGTTTAAAATCTGTCCCGTAGTCTACAAACTAATGCAGCTTTGTTTTATTTGTGATAAGCTCATTAATATGCTTTTTTTTTTTTTTTATAAAAAGTTAGGTTGATGGCTAAGTATTCTTACCGAACTTTAGTCTTTCAAAGAATGAGATATTTATTCCTTAAATTATATTCAAATTCTAGGTAGGAAGAATGTCTCATCAAAAATATCCATTATTTTACTGTAAACACACTTTGGACTTTTCTAAGCCTCTGCGATCTGTGATCTTATATTATCCAAGTAATTATTTACGATATAATGTGGAAATTAGTGTATTAAATTAAAAACTAAAAAGTAGAATTGAATAACTCATTTTAATCTAAATGACAACATAAACATACTGACAAATAATCTCTAATTTTTTAACAAAAGGAATTGTTTGTGTCTTTTCAGTCTATTCGAGAAGTTACAGGCTACGTGTTAGTGGCTCTTAATCAGTTTCGCTACCTGCCTCTGGAGAATTTACGCATTATCCGTGGAACAAAACTTTATGAGGATCGATATGCCTTGGCAGTATTTTTAAACTACAGAAAAGATGGGAACTTTGGACTTCAAGAACTTGGACTAAAGAACTTGACAGGTAAGGAAAATATACAAAATTTCAAATATGCTTTCATTATCAATATAATGCAATAGGCATGCACATATGTGTGTATGGTTACTGTAGTATGTGTTATATTCAGGAACACTATAAAGGACTTAAATATCTACTACTTACTCATTTTATGGGAAATAATGCCTTGTGATGCCCTTGCTTTTATTTACAGGTATTGTAAGTGCAGTCTGAAGGATACCATAATACTGTATCTCAGCTGAACAGAAGTACATACTAAGGAAATGCTCAGTGACTGAAAACTGAGATAGGAAGCAGGTTTAAGAATGCTATGTTTGGTGGTCTCAGGTGAACAGTGGACCATATCATCAAATCTCTGTAATAAATAACACCATAACCCTCACTCTCGTTGGAGCTCAGTAAATATACAGCCTTTATATCTATCTCCACTCTTCTAGTTTTTTTGCACAATCCCTTAATTTTTGGAAAACATAGCTAATTTATTAATTTAATTTTGACTTATCTTATTCAGTAACTCACTAAATGCCATTAGAAATTGTTTCTTAGAATGCTTAAATTTCATCAGTTATTTACCCCCAGCCCAAGACAGGAAAAAGGTAATTGTTAACAACCTAAAATTATCATCCTGCTCCAAAAAACAAACAAAACAAAACAGAAAAAACACTTTGTAGGAATTTATTTTGTAAGCTGGTTCTCACAATCCTGCAGATATCTTTTCAGTCTATGTAGTTCATAGTTCACAAAGGCTATGGTAGGATGTTTGGAACAAGGTTTCTAATCATGAATTTTGCTATTCGTGCCTATAAACAAGTAGTGCTAATTAGTAACTATCATTTCATAGTGGGATAAAGGAGTTTAAACTATGAATTTAACCTAAACTAATATCATATATATTTTTCATCAAAATATGTAATGATTTTATGTGTTTTTGAGGCCACTCAGTGGTAATGTTTCTTGATATTAAGATATTTAAATTAAAATTGCCTTCAAATACTAAATAAAAATAAGATTGATATTTTCAGGTTACTAAAATTATTTGTTTTGTTCATTGACAGTGGTTATAAATATATAATTTTAAGTTAGAAATAGCTTCATAGTTGGCCAAACATGTGAACTAAATTTGGATATTTTGGATGAAGAAAGGAAGACTGATTATATAACTTATTTTGATCATGATTGCTATAGAATTGATGACATAATGGTAAATGCAAATTATTCAGAATTTATAGAATCCTTCATTAACATTTTACTTTTTTATTCTTTCCTTTCAAATATAGTTTTCTTACTGAAGAGCAGAGTTTTTGGCTAAATTGCTACTTGCATGGAAATAATGATAGGAAGAAGAATTTTAGAAATGCAATGGATAGAGAAAAAATGATTAAAGTAGGAATCTAAAAATAATATGATCTGGTTAAAACTTTCATAGGAAGAATTATAGTTTATTAAATGATTTTTCCTCTATTTACATTAAAGAAAGAAATGAAAATATTTTAAACATTTTATAGTACATGAATTATGTTATTCTATAATATGTTCTATTGGAACAATCTTTGCATACAGAAAATCAGTCTTTAAAGAGCTTTCTCCTTGGGATGCCTGGTTAGCTCAGTTGGTTAAGTGCCTGACTCTTGGTTTCAGCTCAAGTCATGATCTCACAGTTTCTGAGTTCAAGCCCTGCGTGGGACTCTGTGCTGACAGCGCAGAGCCGGCTTGGGATTCTCTCTCTCCCTCCCTCTCTGCCCCTCCCCCGTTCATGCTCACTCACTCTCTCAAAATAAATAAACTTAAAAAGAAATAAGGAGCTCTCCTACTTATTATTAATTTAACATTAGTACTACTAAAATGTGTTTTAAGTTATTCAATCAAAATTATGCCACACTTAAACATACTTTATTTATTGAGCTCACACTGTGATTGCTTATGATTATGACAGTTAGTTTATGTCATACCAAAACACAACACTGTTATTTCAAGAACATTATTCCCTATTCTGCCGTAAAGTCTTATAATACTTTTGGTGTGTGCATTAGCAGAAATGAGTAAATAATAAGTGGCTAAGAGAATGAGTTGATTGTTTAGGAAAAAAAATAATGTATTTGTTCAAGAGTTATTATTCATTTCTTTTTGAATATGAAGAAAAGTTCAATATAATAAATGGTGGAAAATTTAGACAATTTGGAAATATTCCAGGCATATTATATATTTATTAGGTGGCTGAGAATTACATTTGAACATCAGTCTAGAATCACTGATCTTACTGTATGTAATTGGGTCAATAGTGTAACTCCAATTTTGAAAATCAGAAGTCACTCAGTAAGCATGATTCTGTTTGTGTAAGAATATATGAGGAAGGATTGAAGACACCTAACTGTTCATATAAACAGGAATTGGGGAAGAAATGTGCTCTTTAGCAGTATCTTAAAGAGCTAAGTGTTCTAGGTAACCAGCAAACATTGCAGTTGACTTCAGATAAGATTGTTTTGTGTTTTGGAAAGGTATTTGTTTTATCTTATTTGTTTATATGCTATACAAAGCAAGCTGACAAAAATTAAAAACAATTTAAGTGTTATATTAAGTGTAGGGCTAGAGGGCTGGCCTTAATTTTAGGCTTATCTTATGTAATATGAAGGTAAATAGAGAACATGCTGATTAGTCAGATATCTCATTATTTAATTGCCCTACTGAATTAAAATTTTATCCCAGTCTTTTTTGTTTGTTTACACTGTTTATTTTTGAGAAAGAAAGACAGTAGGTGAGCGGGGGAGGGGCAAAGAGAGGAGACACAGAATCCAAAGCAGGCTTCAGGTTCTGAGCTGTCAGCACAGAGCCTGATGCAGAGGTCAAACTCATGATCCTTGAAATCATGGCTTGAGCTGAAGTTGGACGCTTAACTGACTGAGCCACCCATGTGCCTCTAAAATTTTAACTCAGTTCTTAAAGCACCAACTGCTCCTCAGCATCACCTGGGTACAATTACAAATGCACATTTTTGGGCCTTACCTGAGACCTAATGCATCAGAAAGTCTTGTGGTGGAGCCCATCAATATGTGTTTTAAGCATCTTTTCAATGATTCTAATGACCACAAAAGTTGGAGAAACACTGTTCTAATTAAATGTATGTTACCAAGAGATGGTAGTATAATGTCTAGTTAACCTCTTTACACTTACTTTCTAAATAATTTTAATTTACTTATCATCCCCTAGAGAATGGGACAGAGAACAGATAAGTCTGTGCTTTAATGTTGGAAAATACTCCTTTGGTTGTGGTGAGAATGGAAAGAACATACTAGGAACCTGGATGGAAACATGGGTATGAAAGAGCTCAGAGAGAGGAAGATGCTGGGAATAAATTTTCTTCTGTATTGCCATTTGGCAACTTTGCATAATGGTAAACTGTTACAGGGACAATAATAATCATGGTGAATTTTCTTTTTAAGCACTTTCAACAAGATAAATAACAAATACTAGTTGTGGGAATAGGAAGTATGCAGTGTTGTGACAAAGAATTTTGAGGTTAAGATTTCAAAGCTTTTGTATATGTATATATACGTATGTATGTATATGTATATATGTATGTATGTATATGTATATACATATGTATGTATATGTATATACATATGTATATATACATATATATACATATGTATGTGTGTGTGTGTGTGTGTGTATATATATATGTGTGTATATATATATATATATATAATTTTTGTTTCTCCTGAAATCTTTTTGCAGTGTTGACCTTGGAATAATACACCTTTATTATTTATTACAGTTGTCTCCTTCAAACTATCTTTGTGTAAAATGGATATTCAGTTAACATGAGGACTGTCATATATAAGGGTTAATGGTTGGATGCCACTTAACACATACATAAATTAACTTTGACCTTACACATTCTTATTAATTAGCTTGATGTTTGCCAAAAGCTATTCTTTGGACTATAAACATGACTATAGATCTTACTTAGATACTTTCATTTTGGTTGTACCCAAAGACAAGAAACACACTTAAACATATTTTCTGGATAAAGAAGAAAATTTGTTTGACTGCTACTGCTCACATTTCCCTGATCCGTTATCAGTTAGGTCCAGGAGAGTGGAGAAGAGTCAGATTCTCTACGCTAAGGATATGCCACACAATCTAAAAGGGAATGACGAACTGTCTTGGCAGTCTCTAGGTGCCCTATTATGCTGGGTCATCATTTCTGATCAGGGGCGAGACCATATTTCTGTCAATGTGTCCTTCAGGCATGTGATCATCTTGAGGCCATTGGGAACGACAGTACTGAATCAGAGGAGCACAAAACTGGAGAGATTTCATTATTTCCTTTGTTAAGGTCACTTGCATATGGCTGTGTGGATTTTATTAATCATTCCCACAATGATGTTCTGCTGATTTTTTTTATCGTATCCTTCTTAACCAAATATTCTTATTCTGAATTCAAACTATCTAATATATTCAAACATAAAATATATTTACAACTTTAATTCTATGAGCTTCTACTTATTTAGTTACCTGTCTGGCCAAAATTTAAAGATTATTTTATTATATGGGGCATAAAAAATGCTATTATATTCTCCTTTTTAGAATTTTATAAAATTACTTAATCTGGATAATATTATACAGTTTTTATCTCTATGTGCTATTGTAGATATGAAGGAGTTTTTGAGAAATACCTACGTTCATATCTATACTACTGCTCATATTCTATTTATGCAATGATGACCCAGGTACAAATTTAATACATAAAAAAAGTGCATTTTTCTCATCAAATTTCACCTTGAATATTTGAATTCTCGTTTTATGAATTATGAGAATATCTATTTTGAGTAGATGAAACTTGAGGGGATATCAACATACAATTTATGTTTCCCAAATATTAGCCAAGTACTCTATATATTTTCAGACCTACACATTCATGTATTAGTACCTTTACTATTTTATGGCTATTCTAATTGTTTGGTTAAGTGTGTACTGCATAATCTTGATTAGATTATTATTTGATATGTCAACAAACATTTTAAACAAAAAATAAAATGCTTAAGTTGTTTTTTTTAGGGAGCCCACAATAATAATGGAAAGACATATTAAGTTTACTGAGTTCTGGTAGAGTGAAAACAAAATGAAATGCTTAGTTCAGGAGATACATCTGATGTAACAACATTTATGTCTCTTAAACCCTTTCAGCATTATTCAGTGGTGGTCAAATAAATAACCTGACTTTGAAATGGACAGGCCATCTGCAATTGGCTCCATGTATCTCAAATGGGAGTGCAATTTAAAAAAGACCTGTTCAAATGTTAGATCAGAACTTACAAACTGAGTGTCTCTTCTGAGGCCTAGATTCTTCATCTTTAAAATTGAGAAGAAAATTCTACCTCACAATGTTTTTATAGACATTAAAGAATTAAAGCTGAGAGCTTGTCAAACACAGTACCTTTCACATAGAGTAGGCTTAGAAAACCTTCGTTTTCTTTCTCTGCATTGTTTTGTTTTTAGCTTTTCTTTGTGTCAACACACTGACAAAACAAATGTACCAGTTTCTGCATATTCAGATAGGTTTCTCTTGCTTCGATGGGGCTTTGAAAAGCGAACTGTTTAGACAAAAAGATGCTCCAAATTTCAATGTCTCTTCAGATACCACTTTGAAGCTACTTTGTGTATAAGATCTATTTTTCTGGCAGGGGAGAAGCCTGAGGCTTTTCTTTGTCTACTCTCCGTATGATCCCTGTCTTCGGTACTTCATAGCACTTCTCTCCTGTCTTTCAGCGCTCACGCCAAGCACCTGTTACCCCAGCTCTTCATTTCAAATCTCCATCATCACATTTCACCCTTCATTGGCCCTGACATTTGCCTTGACCTAGACAAGAGACATATCCATTCTGAGTTCATTTTCTGACATTAGAGTTGCTAAGCATTCTTCAACTGTTCTGTGAAAGGTCTTAGTAATGTTTAAATGAGTTCAACCAGCCTAGTTCAGGGGTTATTGTTAAATACAGTGTTTGACAAAGGTACTGCTAATATTTACATAAGAAGAACTACTCAGCATATAGTGAATATCTGAAGACAAAAACAATTCCAAGAGTACTACTGGCCTAAAGATAAATTACTTGGAAAATAATTTGATCAAAACTAACCTATAGTGAAAATCTTGGAGACAGATGGTATCAGTGAGGAGTGGCACATTCTTATGAAGGCATCAATTTTTAGATCAGGTCTGCAATTTCTAAAAATGATACTCTAATCTTCCATACTTTTAAAGAAGACTGCTTGCCTGTCATGTCAGACAATGTGCATTAACTGGAAGAAGGGAAACCATAATGATATATTTCAGTGTATAGGCAAAACAGAAACATATTTGAAAGTAAATGTTTTAAATATGAGATAAGTTAGAGGGGCCATTCCAGCAAATTTCTAGGACCCATTCTTGGCTTCAGATAACTGATGAGTGAATTTGTGGAATTGAATGAAAGTAAAATGGGAATTCCTTCTCCTGTGGTACCACTCACCAGAGAGAATATTCGTACTAGAGAAATAAGGCATGAGATGGTGGGATTTCCAGGGAATGGAACCATTCCTTCTCCTCTAACTCACATGTTTTCAGTCATGAGTATCAAGATAATCTGCTCAGGTCATAAGCAACCTCGTCGATTAATGTCCCGTTCAGGGATCCTGAAGTGGTCCTATTCTCTGACCTACATTCTTTTTAGCATTTGTAGGAAATGCTAAATATAGCATTTGTAGGAAAAATATTGGAAGAAACCTAACATTATGGAAGTCTTTCAGGAAAATTCTCTCCTTGAGACTTTAAACCTCAATCATCATTCTTTGTTGTCCCTAAGATACATGAAAATCTTAAGATTTCCTTTCCTAAGAGAGAAAGCATACATATTCTAGGGGAAAAAAAAACAAACAAACATATGAAGTCGAAAAACTCCTTTATTAAAGTTCATTAGTTGGGAAAATGTGCTTGTTTGCTTATAACATTTATAATATAGAGGAGAATCTTTGCTCCTCAGGGTCCCAAATGCAATAAGGGAAATTGGCTAGTGATCACTATATGTCCATGATTTCACTCCAAGGAAAGCAGTAAAGACATTAGAATATCTACCTCCTTACCCTCATCCCAGGACATTATCTTTGTTGGTACTGCAGACACTCATCTGTAAAGAATTGGTAAATTATTGTCTATCTATTTATCTATCATCTATCTATAGTGATAGATAGACATGGGTATATAAAATATAATATGGAGAAATTGATTCACACACAGCTTCTTCATGCTGACCTGGGAAGTATCTTCATTGTAATTTTACATCTGAGAAACTAGACCTAAAGTCTTGTGGCTAATAAAGGCTCCTTGTTCTAGACTTTAGATTTATTTTCCATCTCCTTACATTGTGTCATTCCTAAGAAATGTTTAGGATAGTTTCTCCAGGTTAGACTATACTCAGTGAAATATTAAATTGGCCAAAAGCATACATAATTCAAAATTTAAACAGGAGGCCTTAAGATTGTATTTTAGAAAGAACTTTCTGACTTTACTTGTATAATATTTGAATACATCATGAATGTATGTGTGAAAAATGGTGGTAAGTTGACAATAAAACAAACAAACACACAAAATGACACTATTGTATATACTGGATTTGATTTACAAATATCAGATCTATTAACTAATTTTATAGCTACTGCCATTCAACTATGAATTTTTATTTTTTGTTTTTTTAAGTTTATTATTTTTGAGAGAGAGACAGAGCGTGAGTGGAAGAGGGGCAGAGAGAGGGAGACACAGAATCTGAAGCAGGCTCCAGGCTCTCAGCTGTCAGCACAGAGCCCAACATGGGGCTTGAACCCATGAACCACAAGATCATGACCTGAGCCCAAGTCAGATGCTTAACTGACTGAGCCACCCAGGTGCCTCGATTTTTATTTTTTAAAAGTTTTTTAATTAAAAATTTTTTTTGTTTACTTATTTTAAGAGAGAGAGAGAGAGAGAGAGAGAGAGAGAGCAAAATCAGGGGAGGGGCAGAGAGAGAGGGAGAGAGAGAATCCCAAGCAGGACCTGCACTGATGTGTGGAGCCTGACACATGGCTCAAACTCACAAACTGCAATATCATGACCCGAGCTTAAACCAAGAGTTGGGCATTCAACTGACTGAGTCACCCAGGCACCCCTCAACTATGGCTTTTTAAAAATCAAGGTTATTATATATTTAGTCATAACTCACATTTATTAATAGACTCAATTTTACTGGTAAAAAGTTAAGGATTCTTTTGGAAAATTTACTCCAATTCAAATATTTGTTAGCTTTGTTTTTCTCCACTTGTAAATTCAAGACATTGTGCTGAGATAGGAGTTATTCTAAATTATATCTACATACCTGTCTTCTCTCAGTAAATATTATATTTCTGACAAATATTTACCTACCAACTGCAAGGTGAAAACATTGGGAAAGCATTTTCCCCAATTCTTATATTATTTATAGGCAAGCATTTCCATGGGGTCAAGAGCCTCCATTTTAATCTGTTTTACCTTGAAAAACATCACTTGTCCTATAGAACTCTCTGTGATGATGGAAACAATCAATATGTCTGCACAACTGAGTAGCCAGTAGCCACATATGTCTGGCTACTAAGAACTTGAATGTGGCTAGTACAATGGAAGAAATGAATTTCTTCTTTTATTTACTTTTAATTCATTTTAATTTAAATAGCCACATGTGGCTAGTGGTGATGATATTAAACAGCGTAGCACTAAAGGGACAGCATCTTTTACTGAACCCAGTGCAGTAGGTAAGGATATTTACAAGCAGAATCGTGGAGAATCAAAGCATAGGATCTGAATTGAGACCCCTTCCCTTCAAATCCTCTTATTCAGCTTTCTAAACCTCAGTTTCCGCATCTTTAAATGAGTATAATGGGAGCCCTCTGTTTGTAAGATGGTTGTGAAAGTTAAATTATAAATTATAAAAATAGCATTGAGTGCAGTTCCTGCAATAAGTGATATTTATTATTATTTGAGAAGTATGCTTTTGGTAAGATTAATAGGCATGGCCTATTTTTACAATCATTGAAAGCATGTTAGGCTTATATAATCAAATTGTGAGATACAAAATGTGTCATTTATGATTTGGGACCTGACCAGATTTTATATTTGAGTAAGCTGGGTTCTGGATAGCATGAGCTGTTTCTTAATGTGCGTTAAGCTCTAGTTATTATAAAAGATTTTCTGTTTGTCAGAAATGTGACTTTCAAAACATGAGATTTTTACTCTCATCTTCAGTTTCCACAGTTTAATTATCTAGTTATAAGTAGGTCCCAATGTCAATTTCTTAAATGACTTTATTGAAAGAAATAAGAATTAGGAGATTAAAATAATTTTTTAGCAGAGAAACTATATTGAAAATTCTGTTGAGGATTCTTTTTGGCATAAACAATGCCCATATATTTAGGAGTCTCTATTCCATATTGAAAGTTTATATTCATAACATAGTATTTATTTAATAACAAATAAGTCACAAAAATTCTTATATAAAATATTTTATCAAATAGAGGTCTGCCATATTTCATCAAATCTAAGTCACCATCAATTATAAGAAATATTTATTGGTCATTGTTTGCAGGCCACACTAACAAGAGAAAAAGTGAAAGCTCAACTTAAATGTAAAAGATTTTATGATGAATCAGGAGTTAGAGATATTAAATATGAAAAATGCATTGTAGAATTGATAATATACAGGAGCTCCTTGGTGGCTCAGTTGGTTAAGCATCTGACTCTTGGTTTTCGCTCAGGTCATGATCTTATGGTTCATGGGATTGAGCCCTGGGTCAGGCTTCATGCTGACAGCATGGAGCCTGCTTGGGATTCTGTCTCTCCCTCTCACTCTGTGCCTTCTTCTCTCAAAATAAATAAACATTAAAAAAATAGAATTGATAATATACAATAATATGTAAAGAGATAGAGGTATAACAAACCTCTTCATTTCCTACAATTATAGCAACATAGCTGCTCTTCTGATGGTAAAACTGTTTACTGTGAAAGTATATCAAACAAGTTATAATAGAAATGGCCAACATTTCATAAATGATGAATGGAATTTTCCATTTATCTGTATCTATCCGGGAATAGATAAATATAAATTTCCATGGCTCAACACCTTTTGATCTAATAAATGTTACTAACCTGGAAATTTGAATTATGTTTTTTTTCTGTTGCTCTTGTGAGTTACTTGATTTATTGACTCCATTGGCAAAAAAGATGAGAATATAGTTCAACGGCAAAAAATAAAATGCTTATTCTAGGAATTTTCCTTAAACTTTGTTCTCTTAGTAATACACATCAACTGGAACTTAGGATGGTTATAGGATATCAGAAGTTAAAGAGGGTTTTCAGTTGTAACTTCTTTACTAGTCTACCTGGAAGTACAATACAATGCTATTCTCATTATAGCTCTCATAATATTTTTTCTCCCCTTACCCTTATATTTGTTACCCATTTTGGGAAATATATTTTCTATTTTTAACTATAATTTTCTTATAGGCTAAGTCAAATTGTTTTGGTTATTGAATCATAACAACCATGACAATTTTGAGGAATATTTACAGAGGAAAGTGAAGAGAAATGGTAAACCATAACATTTTCCTTTCTTCTAAGACCATTCAAATTACTCAATTTCATTTGCTCTGAGATGCAAAATAGAGGTTTGGTTTTGTGTATCAGTAATGTTGTACAAAGCTGATATCAGAAAAAGCACTTTTGACTTTCAATCTACTATGAAATAAAGGGATTTCAAATTTTAATTATATTTTTAATGACATTTAATGGGTATATTCTGGCAACTGTTGACAAAGAATATATTTTAGTTTTAATGTTCCCCAATTCTGTAAACACTCTAATATTTGGAGGGGTTATTTTATATTGTATATATTATATATCTGGTGATGTCCCATGAAAAATCTTATTATAAATTCCAGCTTTTAACTACATGTATTATCAGAATTCTTTTGTTTTGAAGACTTTACCTGTCCCTTTTAGCATAATAAATCTAGAACACAAACTAAAAAAAAAAATATATGGCTTAGTAGAGCCCAAGATATATGTGCTGTTAATAATAATAATAATATCCATAATTAATATGAATTTATTATGTAGAAGTCAATTATTTACAAATTACCAATTAATAGGTCATTGTGGTTATTTCCATTTTGAAAATAGATAACTGCAGTTTGAAAATAATGGACAATATGCCACAGAGTACACAGTGATTTATGGAGTTCAGAGTTGAAACCAGGTAGTAGAATTCCAAATTTTCCTTGTATCACCATGTTATAGAGATTATGAAAAGGAGAAAGATCACATGAAGCTGAACTTTTTCATCTTCTGCTATGTGTTAATTAGCTGAGAATCTAAAAATGACTCATATGATCCAGGTATCACTTCTTCAACGTAGTCTTACCTTTTTATTTCTTAATGAGACTTTATTTAGTATAGATACTTTACCTAAAAAGTTAAATGATTATAGAAGAGATTCATGTTGCATAAGTAGGTTGAATTATTATAATATTGAAAAGTATCTTGTTAGGCTATTTGTGTTTACTCCTATAGATATGAGAAACTAAAATGAGAGAGTGTAGTAGCAGAATTAAATTAAATGCCCTAATTGGGAATTGACTTCATGACCTTTCCTTTATTAATACTAAAATTAAAAATAGCAGACAAATAACTGTATTTGGGGTATGCTTTACTTTGTTTTGATTTAGCTGTAGAAGTTGTGTGTTGTGTCAAGATAAGCATTTTGTCCTTGTCTTAGTCTAGTGATCTTTCTACCATATTATTCCAAAAGTATGATTTTATTCAAGGTACTAGAGGGAGATAGCAATTTAAAAGATTTAAATATATATATATATATATATATATATACACACACATATATATATACACACGCATATATATCCATATATATATGCGTGTGTGTATATATATGTGTATATATATATATATACACACACACATATATATCCATATATATGTGTGTGTGTATATATATATATATATATATATATGGCAATCTCTAGGTGCTTACATATGCATTTGCGTTTATTAATGGGAAGAAAATGAAATAATAAATTCTGGAGTTCATGTGTAACTCAATTGTAATCCAAATTCACCAATTATCTACAAAAAGCTATGAAATGTGACGTGAGCTTTATAGTGTTGTTTAAAGAAAATGGTTTAGTACGTTTTGAAAGGAAAATATGGAAAAGATAATGAAGCAGGACTTGGCATATCTATAGATATATCTTTTATATAGCATAGGTAGAAAAATGAAATGAAGCAGGGAAGCAGCCTATGTTATTGCTGTCACTTTTCACATAGTGAATGTGTGGCTGAATTTCACACCTATGCATTACATTGTCATTTCATGTAGTTAGAAATTACATGTCATAATGATAAATCTTTGCAATTAAAATTGTATCATGCTTCAAATTCAGGCCTGTGGTGCTCAGGGGAAAGGGGTGAATCAAGAATTAGTGTCTTGGTTCAAGTGCCTCTTAAAAATTAAGAAAATCTAAATATCATCTTTGTAAAATAAATACATCAGAGGACACAATATAGGTTATCAACTCCTTTGTGATTTCATTGAAGATCACCTGCATAATTTAAATTGTTATTCAATTGTTTTATGTATTTAATATGTATGACTATGCACAGTGACTTCTTACATTAGAATTGGTTGATTACTAAATGTAAAGTATTGAAAAATACTTGAAACTTAATAGTATTTGTTGAGCCAACTCATGTCAGTTTTGATGTCTGATTTAAATTTAATCAGGGAAAGACTTAATGTAAGTTTTCAGTTCATTTACATTTTAATCCATAAAAATATGGCTAAGAGATTTTCAATACCGGAGAAGACATAAAACATTTTCCTTCTGAATCACAAAATCCTAGATTTTTAAAGAAGAAATAAACAATAATATGTAATCCTCAAATTAATAGAAAGAAAAGTTCCAAAACTGTAGTGTGTTTCTAAACATGTATAGATAAATACAAAATGTCAGGCTCCAAAATGGTTTTCTTTCTGAAAAATATATCTAATTATAATTGCAAATGACCACTTAAGCCACCTAGTTTGTCCTGTAGAAAAGTCCTTTGAAAAAAATGCATTAAAATCAGTGAGATACAAAGGGCAAACAGTTGAAAATCCATACATGTCTATAATGTTTGCGTAAGTTAAGAGCCAACTCTGTTGCATTTATAGTTCTCTGATTAGCATTTCACCGATGAGAAAATGTAAGACAATCACAGAGAATTAAGTGCCTTTTCTTGTATCCAAGACATACTCTACATTTCAGCATAAAGTCAGAAATAGTTTTGGGGAGGGCAAAGTAACAAAAATGGAGCTCAGAAATAAAATGATTGAAAGATACTTGATTCAGAAGTATAACTTTTGCTTAAGAATGTGGATTTATTATCACAATTCAAATCTAGTCTGTATGTTCTAGATGAGAAGGTATGTTCTAGAATATGAAAACATTTCGAACATACTTTCTTCTTGTCCCAACAGCTTGAAAAAGTAGAAAGAATCTGAACTTTGAAACCTGATACCTTTAAAATTTCATACTAGCACTACATATGATAAGGGAAATGTCAAAACATCTAAGTGCTGTCCATCAGTTTCCTCATCTGAAAATGAGAATTGAATGGGAAAAAAATGCATGCAAGCAACCTATAATAGAGATGAGCAAAAAAGAGATGTTAGTACCCTTCCCATTTCCCCCTATAGTATTTAAAAGTATGAAGTTTTGGGGTGCCTGGGTGGCTCCGTCGGTTAAATGCGTCTGACTTCGGCTCAGGTCATGATCTCACAGTTCATGAGTTTGAGCTCCACATGGGTCTCTGTGCTGACAGCCCAGAGCCTGGACCCTGCTTCAGATCTGTGACTTCCTCTCTCTCTGCCCCTCCACCGCTCGCACTCTGTCTCTGTCTCTCTCAAAAATAAATAAAACGTTAAAAAAAATTTAAAAAAGTATTAAGATTTTTAGTTGATCTTTGCCACATCTATATAAGCTGTGTTCTTTATCACTTCTTTGTTGACAGATGAATTTGATTTTATTTAGTAAAGACTAATCTCACTAGCAACCAAAAGATTCATATTCTCATCCCACTTTACCTTACTTAAATCACCTAAGACCTCTTGCAGTGAGTTATCAATTTTGAAATGAAGGAAGATTTTCTTCTTCTTCTTCTTCTTCTTCTTCTTCTTCTTCTTCTTCTTCTTCTTCTTCTCCTTCTCCTTCTCCTTCTCCTTCTCCTTCTCCTTCTCCTTCTTCTTCTTTTCTTTTATCAGTTATAATACCGACCTGCTGCCTATCTTCCTGGAAAACTTCTAAGGGAAAGTGTGAGTCACTTTTTCTTAGTGGTCCACTTCTGTTTTTCGCACAAATGAAGACATGATATTAACCCTTCCAAATCAGTAGAGAATGATACTGCAGTTTTAATTTCTGGACACTTGGGAACTGAGGCTCAAGCGTTTAATTAAAAATGCAACTCCATGTGGATATGTAGGGATCTCTGTTAGGGTTTAATTGTTCAGTGTATATTCATTTCCTAGCACAGGGATAACAACATGCTGTAGCAATGATATCCACATACATTTACATTTAGCTATGTGTCATTAAAGGTAGACCTATTATTGGTTTAATAAATTGTTTTGCTTCCTTGCTAAGGCAGTGAAACCTCAGGAAAACAAAACAAAACACCTTTGGATGACTTTTAGGGAGGAAAAAAAAACCAAAACATTAGCTGAGCAGCAAAACCAATTTAGTTGGTTTTAAATACGGAGTTTAAGCCAAGGTGTCCCAGTGGTGCCAAGCAAATCCTATTCGTTTTTGTTCATTTCTTAATTTCTTAGTTCCTCTCAAAGTATTCAAATGTCCCTGCTGGGGAGAGCTACCAATTCAGCTAAGAATGTGTTTCCCCAGAAATTACTTTTATACTGTATCTAAAACTCATTAATCATTGCTTCCTTTTAAATCCCCATTACACAAGAAAGCCTGGGATTTGAATGCCTAGATATTTCATACTTAGTTCTAAATAAGCAGAAACAATACAAAGTATATTTTTCACTTCTCACATGCTGAATTTGCAGTAAGGATATTTTGATGACTTATTTTAAATAGCTAAGATCTATTTAAAGGGTATTGTCTGGGGGCTTTTAAAAATAATTAAAACACCTACTTATTGTTTGCTTGAGAACTTGAACTTCTTACGAAAGGGCAGGTTAGTGCTAATAGTGTTTTTGGTAGCTCAATTGCTCTAGCATGGCTGGGTCTCTCTGTCAGTTTGTGAAAAAGAAGTCAACCATGTGCTGTGAAAACAGTGGAGATGTGAGACACCTGCAGAGAATCAGCTTGGTTTCCAGACTCAGTAGCCACATGAAGCTTGGGGTTGCGTTCTAAAATTAGAATCCTTACTTCAAAGATAAAGGCTTAGGGAAGGCATCATGGTGGTATTTTACATATGTTTGTAGACTTATTTCATATGTTTGTATGTATTATTTTACCCCATAAATAAGATAGAGTAATTGACAGCTTAGAACCCTGATTGCATAGAACTGCTGTACAACTTTCAACATAGGTTTTATTTCTACATGCAAGACCAAGGCTTTTTAACATAAAGCAAATAATGACCGTGGCTCTCTTTTTTGATTGGAGTGAAAGCATATTTAATAACTATTTCTGTATTTTTGCTTCTAATCAATTCTGCAACTGAAAAGTTGTAGTATGTAAAACATTACTCTTTGTGTTAGATTACTGAATCAGTTTTCTGTAAAATGATTGCAATAATAAATCCATACAGGTGAGCAGGTCCTATCCATTTCAAAGTTTTAAAAAGAAAAATAAACACTGACACATGCCCAGAACAAAGCAAAAGACAAATTAAAAGACCAAAGAGAGACATAGAAAAATAGGTTAATAAATAAATAATAGAAAAAGAGGCTATGTATGTATGTGTGTGTATATAGATAATATCTCTCTCCATATAAATATAATATATAGATATGTGAATTTGTTTATATACATATATGCACACATACACAGATACATACATATATTAATGTGTGTGTATATATATAGTTTCTAACTATGATGCATAACTGTACACATTGTGTATCAGTGGCACATATCCAAGGCACAAGATAATCAAAGAGCTATAACCCTGCTTTTCTAATCATGATCTGAAATAATATTTGGCTTCTAAGAATTCATCTTCATATAAAATTAATTTTATAGAAAACAGTATGCAATTCAATACATGGAATGGCAAATGAGTAATCCATATGTGTTTATATCTATCAACATGGCACTGAAACCTTTTGTTTGTTGGGAAATGTGCCCACAGGCTGAAATGAATGTACAAAGGCATCACATGGGGAGAACATGCTGGAGGGGTTTTATTTGATGTTTTCAAAGTGCTCTAGGGTCTGTCTTGCAAGAGCCCTTTCGGTTTTCTTTCTTTTTTAATTTTTTTAAATTTTTTTTCTTTTTTTTTATGTTTTTAAAACACATGGCTTTCTTTTGAAACATCCTGGCAAGAGAAAGAGTTAAAGAGTATATTACAAATGAACTATGAGGTCGTATTCTCCCCCTCTCTCTCCTATCTCTTTCTCTCACAAACACACACAACTCTTTCGCTCTCTGAGACTCCTCTTTTGCTTTCTCTCTTCCTCTCTCACCAAAGATAAATACCCAACTTCTGTTTGTGTATCTACAGAGATAGCTGCCACAGTCTATGGTCAGGATTTGTGAAATCACATACCCAGAATTTGAGATCACAAACTGTTAACTAAGGACGGAGTAAAGTCAGATAGCACTGAAGTGAATGCCTATTATATTCACCTAAGCTTTCTTTTTTACTTATTGGTTTATGTACTTATTTATTTAAAACCATTAGAAGATTTAGGGGCGCCTGGGTGGCCCAGCTGGTTGAGTGTCCTACTTCAGCTCATGTCATGATCTCACAGTCGGTGAGTTCGAGCCCGCGTCAGGCTCTTGTGTTGACAGCTCAGAGCCTGGAGCCTGCTTTAGATTCTATGTCTCCCTCTCTCTCTGCTCCTCCCCCTGGCACTGTCTCTCTCTCAAAAATAAGTAAACGTTAAAAAAATTTAAAAAATATTATAAGATTTATACTTATCTTCTAACAAAGGGGAACAATTAAAAACACTCTGTCCCTTGCACACTTCATCTAAATCATCAAAGGTTGAAACCAGGCTTCAGATCATCCTAGAACATCCTAAAACATTGTTTTGAGAGCTATAGATTAGGAGGTCATGTTCTGCTAAATGTCTTTTTCAACACACCATATAAAGCTAAGGTTTATTTTTAAAATGGCAAAATTCAACATTTCTAGAAGTGATTTGTGTAATTATTACTTTGCAAGACAAAAATAGGTTTGTTATACTAATATCATTTTCTTGTCATAAGTCCTTTATTTTAAAGCTGGATGACCATGGAAAGCTTAATATATCATTATTCATAATACTGAGCTTGCAAAGGATAAATGCATCTTGAAAGTTGATGGTAAGAGAGGCGCTCTCTTTCCTCCCAGGAAGAAAGCATGCTGCTAAACCTCTGTTTGCACACAAAAGATTTTTTCCGAAGAGTTTGTTGCTCTGTAGCTTCTGGCTTCGAAGTCAGAAGTCTCTTACCAGGGTAGCCCCTAGGCTGGCATTTGATAACAGTGAACAAACAGGTGCAATCCTCTGTTTTCACATTGCTGGCTCATCCTCATGACAATGCTAACATTGTTCCCTGGGGTGGGTCATGGAGGCCGTGGGGGAGGGGGGGGCGGGAGGAGCTCTGCTGAGAACAAACCCACTCTTGATAAAAGGTTATAATTATTATTCTCAGGAAAAATTCAAAATTAGAATTCTACATACAGATGAAGTTCAGGGCATGAAATTTAACAGGACTTTTTTCACTCACACAGAGGTCTCAGTGAAATTTAACAAATCATCAGTGCCCTGCCTGTGTCCTTAGTGAATCATTTTTGCCACTATGGGGTTGTGTGAATATTCTAAGCGTGCGACCCATGTTAAATGGTGTTGTTTCGGAGCCGACCTGTTTCAGAATTCCAGAAAGATAGAAAATACTTAAATTTTCTCTTCTCTGTCTGAGTACCTTAGAATTATGTGTTAAATGAATGTCACTGATGTACTACTGTATGCATTATAAAAGAAGATTGATCTATTTAATAGAAGAGATTACATAGTAAATACTAACATTATAATGGGCATTATATATGCTAAAATACTGTGTACTATTAGAATATTTACTGTGTAAATACTGAAGATTGCAAAATAAAATAATATTGTTATTTTGCTAACAGTTATGCTGATTGAGTAGTATTTACATTCTGAAAGTATCCTATGCTGGAGATGGAAGGGACCAACTCCCTAATTTACAAATAAAGAAAACCAACCAACCAGTATAGTAAGGCCTAGAGTAGAAGAATGCCTTTTCAAAGGGCACATGGTTATAGTCATTGTGTAAAACTTGATTGTTTTAGACTTCATCTAATATTTTATTTTGCTCACTTTACATTAGTGCTTCCCAGAATCTAAAGTTTATATGGCTGTCATACTTTTCTGCTTGAAGGCATTTTGTTGATGTGGAGCCTGGTGATTGTCTCTGTTTACTTTAGAATCTCATTATTTGCAGAAATCGTCCAGGAGATGAAACATTCTCATTATTTCAGAAGCCAGGAGTAAACACAAATGTCCTTTCCTTGCTTTGGTCGTAGTATTATACCTTTACATTCTGAAAAAGTATAGTACCTATTACTTCTAATTAATGAAATGAGGCTAAACACATATTTTTTGTGTGTAAAATAGACAGATTATATTCATATTATATTTAAGCTTTCATATTAAGTCATTTATTTTAACTTATTAAAAACAAATATCTTCGGCATTTACTTTTAAATCCTGGCACAATATGCTTTAACCAATAAGTCATTGTTTTCATTCTGCCCTTAACCATTCTGTCTTCTACAACCTGAACCTGTCAATAATTGCAGCACGTGTGTTAAGAGATATAGTTTAGTCGAGTCCTACTTGCAGTCATCTACATTCCTATAATTAAACCAAATATCACCTCTATTAAAATTTTGTACCCCATTTACCTTCAAGTCCATGTTCTCATCAAGAAAGTAGTTTGGCTTTCTCGTGCATGGCTTAGGAAATATTGCTCATTACATTAAAAGTAATATTCAATGTTTGCAAGGTCTTTGGTATTAGTACTCTGTGGTGTAGATTAATACCATATTGACTCAGTATCACCTAAGACAGAACAGCTCTGGCAAGGGAAATGAGTAAGCAGTGACTAGGGAGCAGGTTAGGAAACTTCTGGTTTGCTGGTGAAAGAAGGGGTAACTGGGTTGTATGACGATAGAAGGGGCCTCTCATGGAGCAAAATAAGAGTGTAAATTACCTCGGCAAGAAACTGGATTGAGTGTGTAGTAAATGTTCTAAAATAAGGAAGTATAGATAGGGATGGGATAAACACAAAGTGATTTTTTTCCTCATTCATTTTTAGGGGTTGAATGGGTTGAGTAGAGATGGAGAGGCTTGTAACAGCTGTCATATAATCATATGTCTGCGTTTACTGAGTCTTTGGGCAGCATGTATGGGTCATTAAGAAGAGGACCTTTATGAAAGAAGATTGAATTAAATTAGTTACTGAGATGAAAGGAGTTAACTTCTATACAATTCCATTCATGGTAGCCAAAATTCAACATCTTATGTCCTTCTACTTATAATGTATTTGAATTAGGGCAAGTGGCATGGGAGCATATGGAAGGGTGGTCCTAGAGTAAATGGTGAAGATGCTGTGCTGAGTCTTAAGGAAATATTAAGACTGGGGTAAATTCTTGTTAAGTCAGATAAAAGGTTTAAAGTAGGTATGGTGGAGACAATTAGTTGCTCACCAATATCTTTTTCTTTTTTTTACCCCACTCCGAGGAGACAATTAGAACAAATTTCCCAGTCTCCTTTTCCCTTAAGTTTGGTTATATAACTAAGTTTAAGTCAACTAAATGGAAATGGAAATATCATGGGCCACTTTTAAACCTAGTCTATAAAAGGATTTAGAGTATGATCCCCCTGTCCTCCCCAACCACCCAATGGAAATGACTCCTTGAAAATCATAGGTTCAAGTCTACAGAGTGACCATCTGCCTTGATCCCTGAAAATATGTGGAGTAGAGGTCCCTGTCTGCTATGGCAAACCCTTGCCCACCGTACCCTTACATACCCCTTCCAAAAGGAGTATGTAAATACTTCTTAGATTCACGTAAGCAATTTATAACTCATATGTTTGGGCCATTATGTATTTTGAATTTTCTTAGCACAGCAACTAATGTTACCCTAACTAATTCTGTGGCTGTGTAGGAAATAAGAAACCTTAACTCTGCTAAAATTCTGACAGTGGAGCAGTGGTGTACCAAGGGTAGACTTGTGAGAGCATACTTAAGGGGGTACATTGTTGGAGAATATAAAACAAGAAAAGCCAGTCTTTTTAAAAAAATTTCTTTATGTTTTCTTTATTTTTGAGGGAGAGAGAGAGACAGAGTGTGAGCAGGAGAGGGACAAAGAGAGAAGGAGACACAGAATCCAAAGCAGGCTCCAGGCTCTGAGCTGTCAGCACAGAGAGATCATGACCTGAGCCGAAGTTAGATGCTTAACCAACTGAGCCACCCAGGTGCCCCCAAAAGCCAGTGTTTTTAATTATTATTATAGACTATGAATTTTAAACCATGTTAGATATAAAATACACTTTAGTGAAAAATATTGTTTATTGGTCAAAATTCTAAAAACTGCTATGGTAACTGTTGAGTTTTAAAAATATATATGCAAGCTTTAAATTGACACAACTTATTTATCTTTTAGTAAATATTGTTTCTATGGAAATAATTTGGAGACCTCCTGGTTCTACAACTGACCCCTTTACACAGAGACTTGATTGAACACTTTAAAGAGTAAATTTGGGGCACCTGGGTGGCTCAGTCAGTTGGGCATCTGAATTCAGCTGAGTTCACGATCTCGCGGTCCGTGAGTTTGAGCCCCGCATCGGGCTCTGGGCTGATGGCTCAGAGCCTGGAGCCTGCTTCCGATTCTGTGTCTCCCTCTCACTCTGCCCCTACCCCGTTCATGCTCTGTCTCTCTCTGTATCAAAAATAAATAAACGTGAAAAACAATAAAGAGTAAATTTGTTCAAAATGATTTAAAAGTTTTCTGGGTACAGTTCATGTGACCAGCCTGTGTGCTATTACATATCCCTGTGTTTAATCCCTCTGTGGTTATGGTAGTACATATATAACTGTAGTTTCAAAATTAACAATGAAGGCACTGCTGCATGATTATAAAGATGAAGCTTGAGTTATTTCAAGTCTATTATTCTATGTGATTACTTGGGGTCCTTTGTGGTTAAATGTATAAAATAATAAAACAGTGCAAACTACAAGATATAATAATTTATTTGGTAACTGACAAATTCCAGGTCACATGTAAAACTTGTTTAATTGATCTTAAATAATATCTTACAAATTTAAATTTATTCTTCATTTTCTACCAATTATTTTAAACCAAAGAACAAATCAAGAAAATAATGATTGCCACATGATTATTGATGAAAATAATTTTGTCACACAGAGAAAGGTGTTTGCTCAGAGTATCAAATGCATTAGATACACCACTACATTAGAGAACATTTTTTTCCTACTTGACACATTCTTTAAGTTCTACTACAAAATACATATAAAATAAGTATAAATATAAAATAAGTAAGTATATAAAATGGCTAAAAACCATTGTCCATTGCAATAGATTGCATAATGAATGTTCTACATTCGTAGCATTTGTTTGTTTTTTTTTTAATTTTTTTTTTAATGTTTATTTATTTTTGAGACAGAGAGAGACAGAGCATGAATGGGGGGAGGGGCAGAGAGAGAGAGGGAGACACAGAATCCGAAGCAGGCTCCAGGCTCTGAGCTGTCAGCACAGAGCCCGACATGGGGCTCGAACTCACAGACCGCGAGATCGTGACCTGAGTTGAAGTCGGATGCTTAACCAACTGAGCCACCCAGGCGCCCCTCGTAGCATTTGTTTATATGGGGCACTGGGTAGGGCACTGTGAGTACAGCTTTATCAACACTACTGTGGGACTTCATTCAAAAGCATGTTAAATTTGACACTAGTCAGTATTATCAAGGTTATATAATATGTAGTTAAACAGTCAAGGGTCAACTTCCAGCTTGGCTCTAACTTCAATATCACCAAATTTTAGAGGCTTAAAGTAGGATCTGTAGAGGGAACCAATGTTTCTTGAGTGTCTACTATATATTCCCTTTCATTTGATTTTTCTCAGTGAACGTATTTATAGATTAGGTTTGCTTGTCACTTAGCATAACTTAAATTGGATATCAGACCTTCTGCCTCCAAGGCCCAAGACCTAGCATTGCCTGACTCACATTAATGTCTCATAAATGGCACCTTTGGAGTGCAATCATTTTCTTTCTCCACTCTGCCACAGATAAGCTGGACCACTTGGAAAATCCCTCGGGATGAAATAGGTCCCAGTAAATATTTGCTGAAAGCTTGTAAATTGTGGCCAAGAAGACTTAGATGAATTGGTCAGCTTCACATTGTTCCTTTGCCATCTAAAAAAGAGTATAATCCATTTCTATTGATTCTTCACTTACAACATTACAGAAAATCATTTGCTTTTGAAGAGAGCATATGCAGGAGACATAATTAGGTACTTCGAAATGCCAAATATTCTGTTACAACATGCACATGTTATTTTTTTCAATTTAACAATTTTGCCAATAATTTTGAAGTTTCTAAACCTTACATGATAAAGGAAAATAAGCCTACAAACTAGCAGTAGTTCTAGTCAAGCATGTTTTATTGGCTTTGGTCACCAAACTGAAGTGTTCTCTATCCACAAGCTCAACTCAACATTACATTTTAATGAATTTTGCACAACAAACAGCTTCGCCCAATATATGCTCCAACTTTTTCAAGAAAAAGAAAATATCTATGGCAAAAGAATTGGTAATCAGTGCATTAAATTAAAAATAATAATGCAATGATGTATGATTTATAATAATATAAATATTATAAATATATATTTATAATAACATAATATAAATATAATATAAATATTATTTATAATATTTATAATACATTATAATAATGCAGTGATGTATTATTTAAGATCATGATAGGAAAAGGAATGAGAACTTACTACACAGAAAGTAATTTGGTATTCACAGAAGCAAAAATGATTTCTTAGTCTATATTTCAGAGAGTCTAAATTCAAATTGTAGTATTTTCCACTGTAAATATTTATGTGCCCTGTGTGAAGTTGGTTCTTAGTTTAGAGGTACTTAGTTATGCCTGACATTATATTTTCTGGTAACGTCTACCAGCTTATGGCCAACAACATAGAATTGAAAAGATAGCTAATATATAAGGAGATGTAGAGAAAAAATAAGTTGTGTGTGTGTGTGTGTGTGTGTGTGTGTGTGTGTGTGTCTGTGTGTGTCTGTGTATGTGTCCTGCTGACTACACAGCTGTGATATCAGCCTTGTCAAGGCTGGCACTTATGTGGCCTTCAGACATTCTTCGTCATAGTCGACTGACTTAACTACCTCCCTTCAGCAATTCTTTGTCTCTCCCTCCACAATAGATCACAGTTTTCTTTGGCCTTTGCCTTCAGCTGGCTGTGAAGCTTGAAATTCCTTAGCACTGCATTTCAGTTTTATCTGGTTCTACTTAATTGAGGCAAGGAGTAGAGTTTAAGGTTAAATGCAGAATATTACAAGATGAGTTCCTCCAATTAAAAAGTAAGTTTGTTGCATTCTGGAATCAACAGTACAAAAGAAAAAAAATGGATGAAATTGAAATGCCTTCCTATTTCACTTTTCTCTATTTATTGTGAAAGAGTATACATATTGCTAAGATAAAACAAAAAAGCACCATAATCTCAGATAATACTAAATATCACTGCATATTTATTTACATGATTTTAAAAAGCAGTCGTATTTTGGTTCCAGTGTGTTTTCATTCCATCTTTCAAAAATAATAGGGGCAAGAAAAGGTTAGCAGTGTTTACATCTTTGACAAAAATACCAGGTCACCCTTTCCAGGGTTTATCTCTCGGTAAAATCTCACTAATATTAGTGCCTGTTTAGCAAGGAAGATTTTATAAAGAAGTATTTTTCTACCAACTAGATGGCTGATAGTAGTCAGTGTCTTCTCTCTGTGCAAATGATTTCCAACTGCACTTGAATTTCAAAGCTTTATTATTACCTTTGACTTGAAGACTCTTATTGATTATATGATGCAAAAGAAATGTTCCACAATATTTATTGTTCTGTCATTAAGCAGTTATTACTTATCAATTTTTAACCACCCTCTCAATTTCAAACACACCACTAATGCCATGAAAAGAGAAAAAAAAAAACACTTTTCATCCAAAGATTTAGAAATAACGGTAGCTTGGAGAAGGAAATGGATGGATGGGAATAAAGATGAGGACTCAGTCCTGGCCCTTTTTCTGTCTCTGTTAAGATCACTTTAAAAAAAAAAATTAACGTTTATTTATTATTGAGAGACAGAGTGAGACGAGCATTAGCATGGGAGGGGCAGAGAGAGGCGGAGACACAGAATCTGAAGCAGGCTCCAGGCTCTGAGCTGCCAGCACAGAGCCCAACGCAGGGCTCAAACCCACCAACTGAGAGATGATGACCTGAGCCGAAGTTGGACACTGAACCGACTGAGCCACCCAGGCGCCCCTCTGTTAAGATCACTTTTGTTTCACTTCCTTTACATTGAAAGAACTGATGTCAGTTATATCATTTTTTCTTACTAGAAATATGTGACTCATAGTCATGTGACCATGACCAAAGAGATACTACCAACTTATTCCTGCTCATATCCCACACTTTGTCCAGTGTTTTTATTTTATTTATTTTTTTATTTCTCTCTGTATACCATGAGGTGTATTACCTTTGTTTCACCTGTCTAAACATAATCTATAGCAAATTACTATATTCATTTTACTGAGTTAGTATGTATCTAGCAGTCTTGATGAAATGTATGTTATATATAATATTAAAATAATAACTTTAATTTTGTATCTGCTTTCTATTTTTTAATATCTAAATTTTACTGGATAAAAAATGAATGTAATATAACCTTTTCTAAGTGAAAATTTATGGCATTCCCTGTTATCACACGAATCCCTGGAAAACTATCTGATTGCAAATGTGTCATTCTTCAAGGTCTGGTATATGTTATGGCCTCCTTACCAGCAGCCTCAAGATACCCAGAGTTACCACTGGACTGTAGAGAACTAATTTGAGCAAACTTTTCCAAAAATCTATTAATAAGAGCCCAGACAAAGGAACCTAATATGGGGTTTCCATGAGAATGGCAAACTTGATAAAGCTGCTCTTTTTGGAACAATACTCAGTTTAAACCTAGGTTATGAGTAACTCTAAGAAGCCAGATTTGCTTCTGGACATTCAGGAGATGGCATGTCTCTACACACCACCTCTTAGATTCGCTTGAGCATGTTCATTTTCTGCTGCTCAGTAAGACAGTACAAGGTATACTCTCCCCTCCCATCTTAATAAGGCCTGTTGCCCTAAGCCTTGCCTAATGTTTGCAGTTTATAACTCTTTGGATTTCCCTGTGGCTGTCCACTGTCTTACAACCAGACTTACTCAGAGTTATCTGTTACCATTTTCTCCCATTCTATTTTCACACCATTCGACCAAATTATTTTTTTCAAGTATGCCAAATTATTTTTTTCCATGTTGTAAAATCCAATGGGACTGTCATCTCCCATCACCTGTTAACATGTTATGCATCCTCTGATGGATGGATATCCTCTCAGGATATTTGTGTTCAGTCTCTTTGACAGGCCTATTCTCCTCTATTTGATCTACAGACATTGTACTTATTTGTTTGCAAAAAAATTAATGTTGGGGTGCCTGGGTGACTCAGTTGGTTAGGCGTCCAACTTCAGCTCAGGTCATAATCTCTCAGTTTGTGGATTTAAACCCCATGTCAGGCTCTGTGCTGACAGGTCAGAGCCCGGAGACTGCTTCAGATTCTGTATCTCCCTTTCTCTCTGCCCCTCTCCTGTTCACACTTTGTCTCATTCTCTCTGTGTCTCTCAAAAATAAATAAACATTTAAAAAATTTAAAAAAAACATTTAGTATTATATCAGAATTTACTTCTGAACTTCAGACTCATAAATACAGATGTACATGTAGAATTTGCATAGGATGACCAACATAATATTCTGGATTAACACCTTTAAAGCTAAACTCCTGAACCTCATTTCTCAACTCCCAATCAGTTTATCCATTGGTTTTACCATTTCAGAAATTGGTATCATCATATACTTGAATGCTTAAATTAGAAACCTCAAAGTCATCCTCATTTATCTTCAGTCTCCATCTAATCCATTGGTAAGTCCTATGACTGTCAAAAACTGTAACTAGAATCCATTCATTTGTCTTGATTTCCACTGCCACTATCCATGCCTCAACCATAATTTGCTCTCACTTGAACAATTATAGTAGCTTTCTATCTGGTCTTCTAGTTTCCCTTGCCTACCTATAAGCCAGTATTTTGAGGGTATCCAGAGTGATCTTTTTAAAACATAATTCTGATGATGTCATTCTCCCAGTCAGAATCCCTCAATACCTTCCATTTGCACTTGGAGTAAAATAAAAATTTCTGAATCCTATCTACAATGTCCTGCATGTTTTGCCTCCCATGCATTTCACCAAATCCTAACCTTTCCGTGCCAATTCTCCCTTCTTTTCTCCACAAATAAGCCTTTCAAGCTTTTTCCATTCTTATAATACACCAAACATTTTACTTTGTATATGCTTTTTCCTTTCCTTGAAATGCTTTTCTACAACCCTTCCCATGACTGACTCTTCCTTCAAGCCTAATTTTAATTTATAGCCTCTGACAAGCTTTCTCTGACAATCTGTATTCCCCCACAACCTAAATTAAGTTCACTAACCCACCCTATTTTTCATTTACACACTTATGTGCACTGTGTGTAATCATTTTTATTGTTGTTTTCCTAGTAATTATTGCAACTTGTAATTACCGATTTATTAAATTTACTCAGTTGTATTATTTTTATTCTCTACTGGGTTGAAACCCCCATAAATGTTGGAATCATGTCTGCCTTACTCACTAGTATATAGCAGAGCTTTGGAAAAGGCAATAATGTCAGTATTTAAGACACCATCAATTTTAAGATGAACTGTTATTTTATGTACCATTAAATAGGAAAAAAATTCTGACAGACTATAATATAGTTCTTTCATATCACTTGACATTTTTGTCATATATTCAAAGAGCTTTTTAATAGAAGTTTAGACATAATTTTTATCATGTCATTCTTTTGCATACACAAAAATGTTAAAACTAGCAAAATAAATTGGTTCAGGTATCCTAAGACTTTATTTACATTGAGATAATCTAATCCATAGTCACTTTTCAACTGTTGGTTTTCATTGTACCATCAGATAATTGGTTAAGCACCAAAATCTAGTTCTTGGAATATTCTTCCACACTGTTGACAATAATTCTACAATGTTTATGCTAATGATTTCTTGATTTTGCCAGATGGTGTTAGTGCAAGGTTTTTATACAATGAATCCCTTTTAACTCCTATTTCTTTCTCAAATGGTCCTTAACTAGTGTGTTCGTTTAAAAACCATGGCATCAAAGTTATGCCATCATAGCATCAGAAATAACAAGGAAGCCCTCACATGTGCAGAGAGTTGCTACAAAGTCATGACTATCATCTGTCTAATAATAATTCTAACAGGCACCCCAATTTAAGAGATATTTTTATATGAAAAATATGCACCTTAAAATAGATGAATAAGGTAGCAGATAGTAAATGACTGTTCTTCCTTTGTCCAACTCTTTCCATGACCAGTTCCTACTTTTATTATTGCTATTATTATTTTAATTGAAGAGTAATTAACATACAGTGTTACATTAGTTTTGGGTATCTGATAAAATGATTTAGCAATTCTATACATTACTCAGTGTTCATCAGGATAAGTGTATTCCAAGTTCCTTCTTATCATTCGATTTTCAGTACAAAATGATGACCCCAGGGGGACCTTCCCTGACAATCCTATGGAAAGTAACCCAATACTCTTACCCTTACCCTGCACCGGTCACTCTCTATAAAATTGTGTGATTTCATTTGTAGCCCTTATCTTTATCTGATTTTTTTTAGTTTATTTATGGATTTATTTTTTTTAATTAAAGAATCATATTTATTTTATTGTAACTTGTTTATTGGTTGTTTGTTCCCTTTACAATATTTGTTTGAAGAGAACAGGGACCTTTTCTCTCTCATTCACAGATGTAATGCAAATTTGCTAACTGGATAGGTAGATGGAAAGATGGATGGTCTTTTTTACTTGATTTTTAGACGTATGTATGAGTTGGACAGTCTGTTTAGTGTTGTTTTCAGTTTTGATCCTTTCTTTTGCTTTCCGTCTCAAAAACAAGGCTCATCCTATCCCAATTCTCAGTTCATATTCTTCAGGTACCTAATCCACAGTATCAGGCTGGCACTCCAAGCTGTACTTATGGAATGATAGGGTGATACTGGCCAGCAAAAGAGTTTACTTTCCTAGATATATATTATGATGGTTAATACAAGAATAAGAGGGAAAAAAGAAGGTTCTGAGTAAAAGAAATTTGTGGTGCAGCTGAAGTTCAATCTAAAGATTTGACTGTTATGGAAGGAAAGGAACTGATTTTAGTAATGTCTGTGAGAAATAATAGTATTTATCAGGAAATTGAATATGAGAAAAGACACCAGATGATTAAAAGGAAAGTTTGCACCAAAGGTTTTATTATTTCTTGCACAGGCAAAAAAAAAAAAAGTGACTACCTTTTAAAAAAAATTATTTATGTTGAGGGAGAGAGAGAGAGAGAGAGAGAGAGAAAGAGAAAGACACTGGGAGAGGGGCAGAGAGATAGGGAGAGAGGGAATCCCAAGTAGGCTGCATGCTGTCACGGAAAACCCAGTGTGGGGCTCATTCTTACGGTTCATGAGATTATGACCTGAACCAAAATCAAGAGTCAGACGTTTAACTGACTGAGCCACGCAGGCACCCCAGTTCTGATTATCTTAAAAGCATATTTATATTGAATGCCTTATTCATTTGTACTTAAAAATATATTTTTGGGTTTACTGTAATGTGCCATGTAAAAAATACTTCAATATTGAGAATAACACAAAATATATATTTCCAGAAGCTCTATGTATTATATCATAATCATGTTCAAAAGGATCTGTGCATGAGGTGATAAACATGTCACCCTGCAAATACAAAGGAAAAGACAATTTTGCAAGCATATAAAAGCTCATAGGTTTAAGTCAGTTCAAAATTATAGCCAGAACACTGTAAAAGAAGTCATGACTTTCCCCAAAATGTCAACAGCTTACTAATACCAGCTACTGGCTTTTTGTTTTCCAAGTGATTTAAAAGTACTTACCATGTACAGATTGGTTTTGTGTAGTATATTGGCAACCTCATCTTGCAGTATTTTAGTCAAGGTTGAAATGTGCCATGTTAATACATTCATATTGCAGTTGTAGTTTTGTTTTGTTTTCAAGTAGGTTCAATGCCCCATGTGGGGCTTGAACTCACAACCTTTAGATCAAGAGTCACATGCTTTACCTACTGAGCTGGCCAGGCACCCTGAGCTGTAGGTTTTTAAATTCTTTGATTTCACAAAATAATTAACTATATATTGGGGGTAATAAACAGCTCAATATGAAATTTACCACCTTTCAGAATTTCATTGCATGAGTAGATACTCTTATTGAGACCCACAAGATCTATCATTTACCATAGGAAAAAAGGATGATACACATTGGTTCAATTTTACGAATGAAAATGAAAATATTCAATAAAGATAAACTTGACTTTCATATCTATTAAAGGTGAAAGCTACAGAATAATGTAAGAGTTTAGTAAGAAATTCATTATGCTCTCTAATTTGCAATAAGCCTGAAGGACTGTTTTAGGGTTGGACATATTTGACTACATTCTTTATTATACAATTGTCTGTAAATTAAATCAAATGACATTTTTATGTCCATGCTTACATCAACTGCATTTTTAAAACAATAGTAATTTGTGCCAGATTTTTGTCTTTTAACCACAGTGGATTAATTTAGAACCAAGCTTAAATCAAAGTTATGATTTATTACACACACACACACACACATACACACACATGCACACACATGCACATACACATGGAGACAGGTGGGTCCTTAAGTAAAATGGAATAGTTCTCTGCACAATTCAAAAAGACTGGTGATTGTTTATAATATTATGTATTTTATAGGAAGATTTTGCAGAATAGATATTATTTTCCAGGATTGTGATCAATGGTCTTGGTGGAAGTCATGAAATTTTTCTTTGCAGTGTATGAAAGTATGTCTACATATTGAATTGCCTGCCTCAGCCCTATTCCAGCTATTCTCTGAGATCTGTTTATCACAGACAACGCATAGAAATGGAACCATAAACAACTTCACACCTCTGAGAAGTCTGAGCACTGATCACTTTTATATTATGCCAGATAAAATCTGAACACTAAATGCTGTGGCTTAAAAAGATTAAAAGATACTAATCCTTCCTGTGGCCAATGACAATTTTAAACTGTTCCATTTTGGGAGTCCCAGTGGACTTGTACTGTGAGAACTGATGGGATTAAATAAGAGCTCTGCATGTTCCTATACATTAGTTTTTCTCTATTTCCTTCACCCATTCTTTTATTGCTTTTAATTTTTTAAATAGTGTTTTAAGTTTACTTATTTTGAGAGTGTGAGCAGGGAAGGGGTGAGAGGGAGAGAGAGAGAGAGAGGGAGAGAATCACAAGCAGGCTCTGCAGGGTGAGCACAGAGCCCGACATGGGGCTCAAACTCACGAAACTGTGAGATCATGACCCGAGTCAAAATCAAGAGTTGCATGCTTAACCAACTGAGTCACTCAGGATCCCCTGTGTTTAATTTTTATTTAAGTGACTATTATGCCATCCGATGGCATAAACCTCTATTTTGCTGACTTGTTTTTGTGTTTCTCCCTATATGATATCATGTGGCTCTATAATTTGGGGGGTATTATCATATTGAATATTATATGAAGTTTATGAAGCCTTCTAAAGTAGCCCATCCACTTAAAATGCAAATGATTTTGAAAGTCTACTTTTATAGCTTATTTGGTAAACAAAAATAGTCAGGCATAGGGCCAAGCATATTATAAATTTTATTTCACTTAAAAGTGATAAAAAAATATTAGGACATTTCAAGCTGTTACATTTTACAGATGAGCACCTCAAGAGTTTAAATAGCATACCCCACACTGTTTAAGTGGTTGATTCAGATTTCAAACCCAAGTGGTCTGGTTCCAGAATGAGTATACACTTAGCTTTCTATAATAAGAGTGTCTGAATATAGTTTTTTTTTTTTTTTTTTTTTTTGTAAGTAATTAACTTTTCATCCTTGTATTCCATGTCTTGGGGTTGCACAATAGAAGATTGGGATAGAAGCTGAATTACAAAGGAAAATGGAAATAAGAGAGCTTTTTTTCCCCCCACTATTTCCTTTCTTTCACATAGGGAGATGCTTTTAGGTAAAAAGTCAGCTGACCTAGGTAATCATGTTAGCCATTTGCTCCCCAATTTAACATTTTTTCTCTGTTGGTAGGAGCTTGGAAATCTTGAGGGAGGATTTATTACTTTCTATTGTTGACAAATGTGTTAATTACTATGGAAATTGCCATATGAGAAGTTGAATCTCAAATGTGATCACTCACAAACCCAGCTGGAGCTCTTCTACTTGTTGATTCGGGATTGGGAAAGGTGTAACTGTGGGAAGATCTAGGGAATAAAATAACCTCCATGGGAAGGGGAAAAGGATAAGAACTACATTCAGAAAAATCTATAAAATCTAGAGCTAATGTAAGGAAGTAAACCACTCAATTCCAAACATTTTGAGGACATTTCACCTTGGTTTTATTCTTCTTAAATCTTATTCTAAAATTTTTTAATGTTTATTTTTTGAGAGAGAGAGACAGAGATGACAAGCAGGGAAGGGGCAGAGAGAGGGAGACACAGAATCCAAAGCAGGCTCCTGGCTCTGAGCTGTCAACACAGAGCCAGACTCAAGGCTCAAACCCACAAACCAGGAGATCATGACCTGAGTCAAAGTCGGATGCTTAACTGACTGAGTCCCCCAGGCACCCTTTAAATCCCATTCTATCTCCACTGGGAGGTTTGCAGAGGGTCTTGGATTTAGGATCCTCATGCCAGCCTTGACAGCGTCTCACTCAATCCTGAGATTGATCCACCTCCCCCGCCCCGCAATTTACCAACTTGGTAAATCTCTTTCTATACGTTTTCTTTTTTGTTTTCGTAAGCAGGTCTTGGTAATCCTTAAATGTTAACACATACAGACCTACCTGGTTCCTTTTCGCAATCTATATTTTGTTGAATTGATGTACCGTGTGTGAAGACATAATCAATATTTTCATCAGGGTACCTAGACGGCACAGTCAGTTGAGCATCTGACTTTGGGTCAGGTCGTGGTTTGTGAGTTCGAGCCCCGCATCCAGCTCTGTGTTGATAGCTCAGAGCCTGGAGCCTGCTTCTGATTCTGTGTCTCCCTTCTCTCTGCCCCTCCCCAGCTCATGCTCTGTCTTTCTCTATCTCAAAAATAAAGTTATACATTAAAAAAATTTAAAAAAAAATTTAAATGAAAATAAAAATTCTCAACAGAATATTTATTTCCAGTGTTTTTCCTTAAACATTCTTCAGCACACCTCCTTATGCATGCACATGTGTAGATATTTCTTTAGAATCCCTGTTGAAAATTGATACATAGGCATCTTAAATTCTAATAGATATTTTCAAATTGCACTGCAAAATGGCTAAACAGATTCACATACATACAAGGGATAGATGAGATAATATATTTCCACATTTACATATTTTTTTGTTTCATACTATTCCAAGGCTTTTTATGCCATTCATTTCTCTATTTTTGTGAATATTTAATTTAGATCAGACCCTAAAATTTTTAACCACTTTGTAGGATGAAAATGCCTTTGTTTTTATTTTTCAAGTTCCTGATAATAATGTTATATAACATATTCTAACACGTTTTTCCATTTGTTTTTCTTCTGCTTATATAAAACCCATACATTAATATGAAATATTCACATTAACCTATTTAAAAATAACTTCATCCAATGGCAATAGCACCTTAGATATTTTAATTTAGCATAGATTATGTAAAATGATAATTAAATTTGATTACACGTCAGTAGTTTAATAAATGAAATCATAGAAGCAAATAATACAACATAAATTTAGTTTACTATTAAATGCCTTGTGTATAGTTTGTTCAAGTTCTTTGTAAAAAAATCCTTCAAAACATTGAAGAATTAATGTTAGTATTTTAAAAATAATTAGTACAGATCTTGAAACTAAGAAGGTTTCAAAGACATGTTAGCAGGTTGATTTTTTTTTAATGTTTACTTCTTTGTTTTGAGAGAGAGAGAAGAGAGCCGAGTGAGGTAGGGGCAGAGAGAGAGAGAAAGAGAGAGAGAGAGAGAATTCTAAGCAGGCTCCGTGCTAACAGTGCAGAACCCAACACGGGGCTCCATCTCACGAACTGTGAGATCGTGACCTGATCTGAAATCAAGAGTCAGACTCTCAACTGAGCCACACAGGCGCCTCAGCACATTGATTTTTAATGTTGCTGTTACTGTTATCATTTTCATGGTTATTACTTAAGCTAGGTAAATTAGAACCACTGATCAGTTTATAGCATTTTAGATATATACAACTAAATTAAATTATAAACTTCAGTTTTAACTGAAATTAACTTCAGTTAATTTCATGGATAGAAGTTGTTCCGAAAATTACAAGAGTGTTGAATTTCCATACATACTTTGGTCTCTGTCAGTTTGGCTGCTATGTCCTATTTAAAAACAAAATATTTAGGGGCGCCTGGATGGCTCAGTCAGTTAAACATCCAACTTTGGCTCAGGTCATGATCTCGAGGTCCGTGAGTTTGAGCCCTGCTTCAGGCTCTGTGCTGACAGCTCAGAGGAAGCCTGCTTCAGATTCTGTGTTTTCCTCTCTCTCTGCCCCTCCCCGACTTGTGCTCTCTCTTTTTCTCTCTCTCTCTGTCTTTCTCTCTCTCTCTCACTCTCAAAAATAAGTAAACATTAAAAAATTAAAAAAAAATTTAGTATATGGTAATGTCTCTGATGAAAGGTTGGTTAAATGGAATTAAAAAAATAATCTAATACAGGATAAAATGTTGTGGCGTTTTAATTAAATCATTATTGAAGAAAGTAAATGATTGCTGTGAGAAAATGGTGTAATCTGTGTTGCAAAAATAAATCATTAGCTACCAAGGAATACTGGGCAGTGCCACCTTCAACTAAGTACTAAAAGCCATAGAGTTATGGCTTGATGCTAATGTTGGGAAAAAAATAAAAAAAGAACATCAAATATTTATATGAGAGGACTATTCTTATTTAGTACTAAGTCTAAAGAGATGAAATAAATTAAGAATGACATATTTGAACAGATATATTTGTATCAGAAAAGAAGCCAATATTATGTTGTCTTCTGCTCTGAAATCTTTGTCTCTACTCCCTGCTAACCTTTCCAAAACTCTTGGAAGTCTTTAATATAAAGATGGAAGATATTCAAGGAAACATGATTGGAATTTTAAATAAAATGCACATACTAATATGTTCTATAGACCAAAAAAGACACTCCTCTGTTCTGTTACCCCATCCATAAAATAGATGTGGCGGTATTATCAACCAATAAAATTGTAAGAAAAAATATTTAAAATGGTGAAACATGTAAACTTTAGGAAACTAAGTTTATGTTTCAAATTATTATTTTATTGGGACTATTTTATGTGAGATACATATAGTATGTATATTTATGTGCACTCTTATGCATATGTTTCCATTTTTATAAACGTTTATGTCTATACGAGCATCTTTATCATTTTTCCTTTAACAATGTTTCATATCTGCCTACTTACTTAATACCTCCTCAAAGATAGGTATGTGTCTCATTTGTCTGTATCTCTGAACATTATTGCTGTGTTGTAGCTATTTGAAAAATACTTAATGAATTATCAAAATCCTTAAAAGAGAAACTTAAATTTGTTTTTTAATGTTTATTTATTTTTGAGAGACAGAGCACGAGGGGGAAGTGGCAGAGAGAGAGAAGGCACAGAATCTAAAGCAGGTTCCAGGCTCTGAGCTGTCAACCCAGGGTCCAACCTGGGGCTCAAACTCACTAACCATGGGATCATGACCTGAGCTAAAGTCAGATGCTTACAACTGAGCCACCCAGGAGCCCCTAAAAGGGAAACTTTAAATAAAAATTAAAAAGCAGATGGCCTAACTAAGGGCCTCTAAAAAGTCTGATTGTTATACAAGAATCAGTATGTTAAGACTTATAATACATAATATGAATGTAGGGCAAAGTTATGCTCTTTCTATTGGCATGTGGAAAACTTAGGTCACATAAAGTAACTCCTCCTCCCAATGCATAATTTCACACTTTTCTTGTATGTCTTGGCTTCCTGGCAAATGTATTATTCATTTTTTTCCCTCCTTTGAATATTTATTTTCATTATTGATCTTTCAACTTGGCCTACACAGACTCTGTTTATGTGATTGTTGTTTCTTATTATGCCAAGGCCTTTTGTATCCTTTTACTATTAGATTATATCTCTTGGCCTTGAGTATTTCACTGCTTTTCCTTATTTTCTCCATGTATTATTTGATTCTAATTTTCCTTTTGGGTGTTAAATTATTTCTCTTCTATTCTTTTATTTGAGCTACTCTTTTCTCATTTAAAACTTTCTAATTTTATATGCTAACCACATCTCAAAGAAAATTTTTGGTTTGATTTATTTCCTAATTTATATGCTTATAAGGATTTAAAGATGATTGCATTTAATTTCCTCATTTTACAAATAAGAAAAAAAATCCCCGTATGTGACAAATTCTGTACTGAATAGCTAACTGGGGTGGGTAATGAGTGGTTCTGAGTGTGGTTTCACTTCTGTTATACCAGCAAATATTTTATTGCTTTTAAATATATGTATATTTTGAAAGCATGCATTGAATATCTCCAATAGGCCACATTCTGTGTTTAATATTTTACATAGATTCCCTTATTTATTCCTCACAACATCCTCATGAGATCACATTGTATCTTAATTTTGTGGTTGCACAGCTGAGAGAGTCAGAAGAAGAAGCAATATCTCAAAGAGTTTTCCTAGTTTCTTTCCTTTTTGTTTTTATTTTAACCATTTAGGGCCACTTTCTCTTCCACATTAGTTATTCTTTTGAATTTACATTGCCTTATGCAAGTCACTTAAACAGATGTTGACATTAAAGAATATTTAATAAAATACTGACAGTCTAAATTGTGAAGTTTGGCCAAATGAAGAATTTCATCCTTTCATCAGAGAAATTAAATTCACTTTAGAAAACAGTCTATGGAGTTCTCCAAAGTGACATTCATTTTTAGCTTATACCCATTTTAGAATGTTTCTGAAATATAGACAGCAAGCTGCAAATATTCCTTACATAAATTATGGAGTCATTTTCTAGGGAAAACAGATAGTTGGAAATCTGTAACAAAATAACTGTATTTTGTTCTTACAAACATTGATGGTGCAGGCTGTGATGTTCCTAAACAGGGATGATGGTTATTACCAAGAAATGGTTCAATTTGGTTGGCACTACTGTGTTTTGTCAAGTATGAAGAAAAAAAAAAGAATATAGTCACATTGTTTTTAGTAAAAGTTCTTTCAGAAGAAAGAGTTGTGATATATAGACCTATTGTTCCCTTAAGAAATAATTTTAAACACTTTAGTTACATAGGTCCAATGTTGCTCCCATTAGATAATGGGAAATGGGTTTAAACAGAATTCGAAAATCTGAATATAAAGTTTTGTGACATGAGGGCAAACTGCTATAACTCTATGAAAAAGCAGAATCAAATTGCAAGCCAACCATCTACAAGATTTGGCCATTTAAAATTACAGTTTATTTGTAATAACTATGTAAGGGTTATACAAACTTTAGAAAATATATTAACTGTGTGGCACCTGGGTGGCTCAGTCAGTTAAGCATCCGACTTCGGCTCAGGTAACAATTTTGTGGTCCGTGAGTTTGAGCCCTGTCTTGGGCTCTCTGCTGACAGCTCAGAGCCTGGAGCCTGTTTCAGATTCTGTGTCTCCCTCTCTCTCTGACCCTCCCCTGTTCATGCTCTGTCTCTCTCTGTTTCAAAAATAAATAAATGTTAAAAAAATTTTAAAAAAAGAAAATATATTGAGAGTTAAATTAAGACTTTCTTACTAGTTTATCTTAGTTATCTTCCCCTCACACCTAGTATTTAAATTGAAAAATAATGGACACACACACACCCAGAGATGCATGGATATATATCATCATAATCTTATGACAATGGTGGGAAAATAAAAATATTAAAGGAGTAGAACACATAAGTCAAATCTACACTGTTGCACCTCCCTCACTGCTAGGAGATATTTGTCAAAAAGAGAAGTGGAAAAATATATGATTTTCAAATGGTTTGTGGGTATTTATTGCAGAGAATATTCCTTCTCTAAAAATTCATTGCATACTACCATAACAAAGTAAGCATATATGAATATTGGTATAGAGGGTAAATTGCTTATTGTCTTACAATATTCTAATAATTTACGTAGGATATAAACTTACAGTTTTAGTTAATATTTTACATTTGGAGTCCATCTTTAAGTTACAGATAAATTAGTTAACACATGCATTTTTTCCCTATTTTTTAGCTTCCACATGTTTTTTAATTTGCCTTGTAAAATATATGAATTCTCTATTTTTGATACTATTATTTCAAGATGAGCTAATAAAGAGGCTAGGCCTATGCTGTTCACACACTTCTGGACACTCTTACTACACAAAAAGGGGAATAGATGTCTTCATGTTTGTACTACAGTCGCCTCTGTATTTTTATCACTTATTGGTGAGAACAATTTGCTACATAGCAATAATAAAACAGAATGTAATCAAATGTCACTAGGTCTGTTATACTGCAGTAATGTCAGATAAGAATAATAGGTTTCATAAAATGCTGGGCGAATCTTGGAACAACCTTATTCAGTTGGTGTTCAGATTCATGACCCAATAAAACGTATTCATATACATTTGGTATACACACATTGATACACAATAAGCTATGTCTGTGATTTTATTTAATTGTATAGATTCTTTCCCCATAGTGGATTATTGAAGGGCTTTATTAAGTAAGACTTTGTGAGCCAAAATCCCTCAATAGATTTGAAATCCTGAGTATAATAATAAGGAGAAAAATCTGTTTAATAGTTTTTAATTCCAGTGTCCCTTACTAGAGCAGAAACAAGAATCAATAGTATACTCTATTTGTAGTCCCAAGATACAGGGTTTTCAAAAGATACACTAATGTCAGGAAAATTTAGGTAATTACCTAACATAAATTCAAAGACCAAAGTGTCCTGTAACTGTGATATCCTGAAATGTTTATGCCTGCAGTCATCAATACCCAAGCTGTCTTTACCCTTTCTGGTCTACTGAGACTTTCAGAGCTCAGACCCTGGCTTTCAGTTTGGTGAAACCTTAATCCCTTCCCTCTCTGGTGGTAACTGTATAAAGCGATATGCCGTGTATGTGAAGGAGATACCTAAATATGCCTCCCCCCACCCCATGCTTCAGTAGAGAGAGAAGAGACAATGCATGGACTTAGGCTATAAAGTTACATTATGAAATTTAAGTGGCGGAGTGCCTGGATGGCTCAGTCAGTTAAGCACACAACTTTGGCTCAGGTCATGATCTTGCTGTCTGTGAGTTCGAGGCCCCCATTGGGCTCTGTGCTGACAGCTCAGAGCTTGGATTCTGTGTCTTCACTTCTCTGTGCTACTCCCATGCCCATGCTCTGTCTTTCTCTATTTTCTCAATAATAAATAAATGTTAAAAAATTATTTAAAAAAAGAAATTTCAGTGGCTGATGTATACAAAGTAAACAAATATTCAAGGTAAAACATGCTGTATAACATTTTGCAAAAGGATTCAATTCCTTGAAATTATACCATGCATACTTTCAAACCACAATGCTATGAAGCTTGAAATCAACCACAGGAAAAAGTCTGGAAAACCTCCAAAAGCATGGAGGTTAAAGAACACCCTACTAAAGAATGAGTGGGTCAACCAGGCAATTAGAGAAGAAATATAAAAAAATATATGGAAACAAACGAAAATGAAAATACAACAATCCAAATGCTTTGGGATGCAGCGAAGACAGTCCTGAGAGGAAAATACATCGCAATCCAGGCCTATCTCAAGAAACAAGAAAAATCCCAAATACAAAATCTAACAGCACACCTAAAGGAAATAGAAGCAGAGCAAAGGCAGCCTAAACCCAGCAGAAGAAGAGAAATAATAAAGATCAGAGCAGAAATAAACAATATAGAATCTAAAAAAACTGTAGAGCAGATCAACGAAACCAAGAGTTGGTTTTTTGAAAAAATAAACAAAATTGACAAACCTCTAGCCAGGCTTCTCAAAAAGAAAAGAGAGATGACCCAAATAGATAAAATCATGAATGAAAATGGAATTATTACAACCAATCCCTCAGAGATACAAACAATTATCAGGGAATACTATGAAAAATTATATGCCAACAAATTGGACAACCTGGAAGAAATGGACAAATTCCTAAACACCCACATGCTTCCAAAACTCAATCAGGAGGAAATAGAAAGCTTGAACAGACCCATAACCAGCGAAGAAATTGAATCGGTTATCAAAAATCTCCCAACAAATAAGAGTCCAGGACCAGATGGCTTCCCTGGGGAGTTCTACCAGACATTTAAAGCAGAGATAATACCTATCCTTCTCAAGCTATTTCAAGAAATAGAAAGGGAAGGAAAACTTCCAGACTCATTCTATGAAGCCAGTATTACTTTGATTCCTAAACCAGACAGAGACCCAGTAAAAAAAGAGAACTACAGGCCAATATCCCTAATGAATATGGATGCAAAACTTCTCAATAAGATACTAGCAAATCGAATTCAACAGCATATAAAAAGAATTATTGACCATGATCAAGTGGGATTCATTCCTGGGATGCAGGGCTGGTTCAACATTCGCAAATCAATCAACATGATACATCACATTAATAAAAGAAAAGAGAAGAACCATATGATCCTGTCAATCGATGCAGAAAAGGCCTTTGACAAAATCCAGCACCCTTTCTTAATAAAAACCCTTGAGAAAGTCGGGATAGAAGGAACATACTTAAACATCATCAAAGCCATTTATGAAAAGCCCACAGCTAACATCATCCTCAATGGGGAAAAACTGAGAGCTTTTTCCCTGAGATCAGGAACACGACAGGGATGCCCACTCTCACCGCTGTTGTTTACCATAGTGTTGGAAGTTCTAGCGTCAGCAATCAGACAACAAAAGGAAATCAAAGGCATCCAAATTGGCAAAGATGAAGTCAAGCTTTCGCTTTTTGCAGATGACATGATATTATACATGGAAAATCCGATAGACTCGACCAAAAGTCTGCTAGAACTGATACATGAATTCAGCAAAGTTGCAGGATACAAAATCAATGTACAGAAATCAGTTGCATTCTTATACACTAACAATGAAGCAACAGAAAGACAAAGAAACTGATCCCATTCACAATTGCACCAAGAAGCATAAAATACCTAGGAATAAATCTAACCAAAGATGTAAAAGATCTGTATGCTGAAAACTATAGAAAGCTTATGAAGGTAATTGAAGAAGATATAAAGAAATGGAAAGACATTCCCTGCTCATGGATTGGAAGAATAAATATTGTCAAAATGTCAATACTACCCAAAGCTATCTACACATTCAATGCAATCCCAATCAAAATTGCACCAGCATTCTTCTCGAAACTAGAACAAGCAATTCTAAAATTCATATGGAAACACTAAAGGCCCCGAATAGCCAAAGTAATTTTGAAGAAGAAGACCAAAGCAGGAGGCATCACAATCCCAGACTTTAGCCTCTACTACAAAGCTGTAATCATCAAGACAGCATGGTATTGGCACAAAAACAGACACATAGACCAATGGAATAGAATAGAAACCCCAGAACTAGACCCACAAATGTATGGCCAACTAATCTTTGACAAAGCAGGAAAGAACATCCAATGGAAAAAAGACAGTCTCTTTAACAAATGGTGCTGGGAGAACCTGACAGCAACATGCAGAAGGATGAAACTAGACCACTTTCTCACACCATTCACAAAAATAAACTCAAAATGGATAAAGGACCTGAATGTGAGACAGGAAACCATCAAAACCCTAGAGGAGAAAGCAGGAAAAGACCTCTCTGACCTCAGCCGTAGCAATCCCTTACTCGACACATCCCCAAAGGCAAGGGAATTAAAAGCAAAAATGAATTACTGGGACATTATGAAGATAAAAAGCTTCTGCACAGCAAAGGAAACAACCAACAAAACTAAAAGGCAACCAACGGAATGGGAAAAGATATTTGCAAATGACATATCGGACAAAGGGCTAGTATCCAAAATCTATAAAGAGCTCACCAAACTCCACACCCGAGAAACAAATAACCCAGTGAAGAAATGGGCAGAAAACATGAATAGACACTTCTCTAAAGAAGACATCCGGATGGCCAACAGGCACATGAAAAGATGCGCAACGTCGCTCCTTATCAGGGAAATACAAATCAAAACCACGCTCAGATATCACCTCACGCCAGTCAGAGTGGCCAAAATGAACAAATCAGGAGACTATAGATGCTGGAGAGGATGTGGAGAAATGGGAACCCTCTTGCACTGTTGGTGGGAATGCAAATTGGTGCAGCCATTCTGGAAAGCAGTGTAGAGGTTCCTCAGAAAATTAAAAATAGACCTACCCTATGACCCAGCAGTAGCACTGCTAGGAATTTACCCAAGGGATACAGGAGTACTGATGCATAGGGGCACTTGTACCCCAATGTTTATAGCAGCACTCTCAACAATAGCCAAATTATGGAAAGAGCCTAAATGTCCATCAACTGATGAATGGATAAAGAAATTGTGGTTTATATACACAATGGAGTACTACATGGCAATGAGAAAGAATGAAATATGGCCCTTTGTAGCAACGTGGATGGAACTGGAGAGTGTGATGCTAAGTGAAATAAGCCATACAGAGAAAGACAGATACCATATGTTTTCACTCTTATGTGGATCCTGAGAAACTTAACAGAAACCCATGGAGGAGGGGAAGGAAAAAAAAAAAAGAGGTTAGAGTGGGAGAGCCAAAGCATAAGAGACTGTTAAAAACTGAGAACAAACTGAGGGTTGATGGGGGATGGGAGGGAGGGAGAGGGTGGGTGATGGGTATTGAGGAGGGCACCTTTTGGGATGAGCACTTGGTGTTGTATGGAAACCAATTTGACAATAAATTTCATATATTGAAAAAAAAAATAACATTTTATTAGGAATTACCTTAGAACTATGATTTTGTGCAACAAACATTGGAAGGGTTCGTAAATGGCTAAACGCAAATAATAAAGAAATCACTTATGCATGAAAAAAAAAGGATTCAATTCTTCCAAGAAGAATAATTTTTAGCCTACATTCTAAAATTCAAATCCTATCCTAACCAATTTAATTATATCCATGTGTAATTTGGAATGATGAGGATTATCAGGGATAGTTGTGGGCTTTGATGGGTTCTAGAAAGATGAAATTTTGCCTGAGTCACTCAGATTTAATTTTAAAAATAGGCATTATCTGATCAAATGAAAATTCCTGCCTTTTAGATTCTTCAATAGGTGACTTGTGATAGAAAGAAGGTCATGGGATTTATCACTAGGACTGTAATCCTAAATATCCAAGAAGAACATAAAAATGAGTCTGGTCTCTGTATGGTAAAATAATGAATAGTAAAATAAGGTGCTTGCTCTTCTTCCAACGTGAAAGATCAGTTTCACACTCTGGGTTTGATGGCTATGTATGTCTTCCAGTAGTTTGTATTATGAGTCTGAGGAGTGACAATCAAAGGACAAAAATCAAGGCAAAAGCCATGCTATTCAGTGCCTGTTTTGTCATCATGGAGTAAACACATGAATGTGGAGAAAATTGATGTTTGTTTGAAGAAAACGCTAGACATCAGTACTTCATCTAGTCCCCTGACTTCAAATACCATCTAGATGCTAGACTCCCATTTGTATGTCTCCATCCTTGAAATCTCCCCTGAACACAGACTTATATAGTACAATAGTCAGCTGCCTGGTTGATATTTTTGCTTAGATGCTATATTTAGTTAAGCATTAGCTAAGCTGCTGTAAAAAAGAGACCCCAAAATGTATCAACATAAGCAATGTATCAGTTAATCTCTCTGATGGAGATGGTTTGGGTTGGTAGGACAACTCTTAACAACAAGTGACAAGAACAGAGAAACAGAGGAGCACATAATTCTTTTGAGGGCACGGTCTGGAGCTGCCATAGTTTTCTCTTATACTCCAATGTCCATTACTAAGTCACATAGCCAAATCAACCTTCAAGAGAGACTGGGAAATATGCCCGGCTAAAACTCAGGAGATCTGTTATTAAGGAGAAAAGAATGAATATTGACAGACTATCAGTACTGTCTGACAGAAGATATCCCCTAGGTGTGTCTATCAGCTTAAGGGCTTGATTTTTCCTTGTAGACATGCTTCCCCTATAGTTTGTCCCATTTTCGTAAATATGAAGTATATGTTCTCCCAGTTGCTCACAATAAAAATGTTGGGGTTGTCTAGGATTCTTTCCTTTTTTTGCTTTTTCTGAATTTAAATTCTTTACACCAGGAAATGTGGCCAACCCCTTCCTTCTATAAAACATTCATCCTATATATTTCTTTCCCTCCTCTGCTTCCACCATGATCCCAGCCATTATTACTTCTCAACTGGATTATTAGGTGAGTCTTCAAACTGGTCTTCCCGCTTCCAGCCTTGCCGGGCACACAGAGCAGCTGTAATGCTGCTTTTCCAATTGTGAGACTCTTGTGCTCAGATATAACTCACTCTTAGTTAAATAACTCACAAAGATCTACATGTTCCACCTGTTTTCTCCTCAAACTTCAACCCCCAATCCTCCCCCCCCATTCCAGCCAGACTATCCTGTCCTCTTAGCTATTCCTCAAGAACACCAAACACCTTTCCTCTTCATGGCCTCTGAAGTTACTGTTCTCTTTGCTTAGAATCTTTTGCCTATTCTCTGTTTCCATTTTTCACTTCCTTCAAGTCACTTTTCAAATGTTAATTCTTCAGAGAGGCCTTCTATATTTCCTGTTTTACTACTTTTCACAAAATATATATGCATGTGAGTACGTATTTGTAACACATTAAAATATTAAAGTGCTCCAAGTGTAAAGTGTAGTAGTTGCTCCAAAATCATCAGCTGAGAGGTCGGTCGGAGTCAGAATAATGGCCCTTCAAAGATGTCCACATCTGAATCCCTGGAGCTTGTGATAGGTCACACTGCAAAGGAAAATTAAAGGTGTGGATGGAATTAAGTTTGCTAATCAGTTGACCTTAAGATAGTAAGATAATCCTGAATTATCTTGGAGAGCCCAAAGTAATCAGAGAGTTCTTAAAAGTGTAAGAGGGGGACACAGTAAGAGAATCTAGGTTATAGCAGAGTAAAAAGGACTTGGTCCTTGTGCTGGCTTTGAAGATGGATGAAAAAGCCATGAGCCGAGGAAAGCAGGCAACTTCTAGAAGCTGAAAAAAGCAAATAAACATTCTTTTCCACACCCTCCAGAAGGAATTTAAACTTGCTGACATCTTGATTTTAGCCCAGTGAGACCCGTTTCAGACTTGTCACCACCAGAATTGTAGATAATAAATATATGTTGTTTAAAGTTACTAAGTTTGTAATAAACTAATATAATAAGAAACTTTATAATAATATAACTTTTTAAAAATTTAATATAATATGAATATTTTCTCAACTAAGGTAAGGTATTTGCTTGAGTTGGTGATTCTTATAACATCTATGAAGATCCTTCTGTTTACTTTTGGTAATAAAACAAAAACAAAAACAAAGAACTTGCCTCACACCATTCCTGTGTAACTTAAAATAGTACCTGTGTTTCCATAAATGCTAATTCTGCATTTGTGAGACAGTGTGATTGTTTTCTGTTGGTCAGTGAACCAAGTCTTTTAGTCTGACATAGAAAAAGTAGATTTGGGAACTACTTTTCTTTTACAGATTCTACAGTGAAATTAACAACTCTATTGTTTAGTTTCATTTAAAACTAGTAAAATAAATGTAGTGATCAACTAGAAAATTAGTTGAAAAGTATGCTTTTATGAATTCAAGTAAGATTTGTGATAATAAAGTAAATCTTAATTTTGTTTTACTTCTTCACCAAAACCGTTAATCAACTGTGGGATAATATTGGTAAAGTAATAATTAAAATTTATTTAGCGCTATGAGTCAAGCACTGTACTATTTTATATGCATATATTATGTCTGTATGCAATCAAATAGAAAGCATTTGTGATAAATTCAATTATTATAGGATGAGAAAGCTGAGGCAATGAAAAATTAGGAAAGATGCTTAAGATCCAACAGCCAGTAAGTATTTTGAAGAAATAATTTTCTCTTAGAATTTCAGCCTAAGTATGTGTCTATTGTATGATTTAAAATCTTGGACTGTTAGGAGTTAAAACAATCACAGGGAAATGGAGGGTTAGTGTTCAAGCATTTATATGAGCTCATTACTCTTTGAGTTTTCTGTGTTTACAGTTTTCCATTCTCTGCATTTCAAGAGAGTTAGTTTATATTATGCTCCGTGTGCATGTCTATGTGTGAATATGTGTGTATGTGTGTTGCCTCTGCAGCTGCTGAACATGCACCTGCATCAGCCTGAATCCAGCTAAAACCCACTATTAGTGTGTATTATCTGGGATACTTGGAATGGTATTTACTTGCCTTTGACATTAATGGCTGACCCTAATGTTCTTTATCTTTAAACAGCCCATCTTCTTTTTAGAATATTCTTCCTATAGACTATATTTAGCTAATAATTTGATGTGTTGTCATTTTATTCTCCAACTAGCTTTGAGTTTTAGGAATGTAAAATAATTTGATATAATGAAAAACATGTGTAAGAACAAATCTCTAGGAGATACTGGCAGTTGTTTCTTTTCTTGTTAAATCTGTTCATTCATACAACTAAGAAGGTAAGCTTTAAGTAAAGGTGCTATTTTCTGTCTTTTTTTTTTAATTTATGTAATCAGTGTTGCAGAACAAAAGATAGTTTTTGTTTGTTTTGTTTTGTTTTTTTTAAGCAGGCTCCACACCCAGTGCAAAGCCCAACGTTGCACTTGAACTTACAACTCTGAGATCAACACCTGAGCTGAGATCAAGAGTTGGATGCTCAATTGACTGAGCCACTCAGCCACCCCCAAAATACAGAATTTAACACAAACTTTTTTTCCTGATCAATATATTATTTAGGAGAAAAACTAAATTAGTGCCACAAACAGATAAAATATTATGGTTCTGTGTTGAGATTTTGTTTGGTTGTTGTTTTGTTTTTGAAAAAAAGTCAGTCACCTACATATTTATTGAGTATCCATTTCAATAGGAGCTATGTATGAAACTTAAATATTTATTCAAGTACATGAAAATATTTAAAAGAACAACTGCATTTCCACACATGTATGGAAGACACAGATTTGATATTTCATGTATCTGACACCAGTTAATTGGCCTTTCTTCCAAAGTGAGATTTCTGTTGTAACTTGTTTATCTGGAACTGGAATTTTACATTTTGCTTAGATTCTGCTTTGTTTGTTTGGTCCCCAACATCACTTTCCATAGATCAATTCAAGCTGGTCAAATTTGGCCAACTAATGTGAGACATTAAGATGTATCTTTATTCAATATGATGTTTCATAAATCATTGTAAATTTTTTTTTGTTACTTTATTTGATTTTTTTTTAAAGTTTATTTTTTTAATTTATTTTGAGAGAGAAATAGAGATCAAGTGTGGGAGGGGCAGAGAGAGAGAGGGAGATGGAATCCCAGGCAGGCTCTGCACTGTCAGCAAAGAGCCCAGTGGGGGGCTTAGACTCAGGAACTGTGAGATCATGACCTGAACCGAAGTCAAGAGTCCAATGCTTTACCCACTGAGCCACTCAAGAACCCCTTTATTTTTTTAATTAATTACATAATGAGTAATTATTGGGAACCTATTCAAATAATGCTTTTGGAACTGTGGGTGAGAACATTTATCTCACACTCAAGAATCTGACTGATTAGAATGAAGTCAGGGGAAATTACAGGGGATTTGGAGGAAAAGAGACTTATAAGTTACTGTAGTAACAGTGAAAGAGGAGAGAAGAAATGTAGTAGCAGGGTTATATATGAAGCATTCTGGAAGACACTTCAACAAAATAATTTTTTAATATATTTGAATAAAATATGGTATGTGGATTGAGGTTACAGAGATCATTAGTTTCATTGAGTAAAGTCTTTTATTTTCCTAAAAAAATAGTTTTTTTTAGTTAAGGTATATTTTAAATAATCAAAAAGTAATTGGTTTTAAATATAGTTTAAAAGCACTTAGACTCTCAATTGGTTTTAAATAGAGTTATTTCTCTTTGTTGCTCTTATTTCTAGCTGTTTATATTATTGTTGATTAAAATATCTAATTCTGTAATCTGTATATTTTTTTAAAGTCCACAATAGTCTGGTAATACATAAAGGGAAAATTACTCAATTTTGAGACTTTAATAATCAATGTAGTAAATCTGCTTCTCAACACTTGTTTGCAACAGATATTCAAAAATATTTGCAGAGAGAAGCATGGGCAAAAGAAATCAAACTCTAGAAAATTGATTTAATAGCTCTTTTTTTCCTTTTAAGCATATATAGAACAGATATTTTAGTTTAAACTAGTATTATATTTAAATTACTTTTATAAGCACTTTATTATTATATGTCAGTATTTAGATGTCAATAAATAATTTGTGCAGTGTTATCTGGTATAAAATAGGGACAAAATCTCTCACCAGAGCTAATCGTATTGTAGAAATGTTTGTTATTTGCTGAAATGTTTAATGTTAGAAAAAACCCAAAATCTCTTAAAATGCTGTCAGACCTTTTCATTAGAAGCAAATTCTATTTATTTATAATTTAATAAACATTTATTGACTGCTTTTGCAAGATAAGGGGAAAATCACTTTGGGGCACATGGATAAACACATTCCAATTTCTGCCCTCAAAGAAGCATATATTGTCCAACAAAGACATCAGAAATTTAAACTAAGCCTACAACTAAGCAAAACAATACTGAAGAGGAGTGAGGGAATTGCATGTATATGAATTTGGAAGATGGTGAAGCTTTCTAATTAAAAAAACTATTTTGTAAATTCTAAAACCTAACAATAATTATAACAAAAAAAACTGAGATGGTATACAATTTCTTTTTTTTTAAATGTTTATTTATTTTGAGAAAGAGAGAGTGCAGAGGGAGGGGCAGAGAGAGAGAGAGAGAGAGAGAGAGAGAGAGAGCATCGCAAGCAGGCTCTGCACTGTAATTGCAGAGTCCTTTGAAGGGCTTGATCTCACAAACCGTGAGAAATGACCTGAGCAGAAATCAAGAGTCAGACGCTTAACTGACTGAGCCACCCAGGTGTCCCAGTACATAATTTCTTTTTTTAATATAGTTTTTTAATGTTTTATTTTATTTTTTGAGAGTGAGAGAAACAGAGTGTGAGTGGGGGAGGGCCAGAGAGAGAGGGAGACACAGAATCCAAAGCAGGCTCCAGACTCAGCTGTCCCCATGAGGGGTTTGAACCCATGAACTACGAGATCATGATCTGAGCTGAAGTCTGCTGCTCAACCGACTGAGCCATCCAGGCACCCATCAGTACATAATTGCTAAAAGAGCTACCCAATATCAGTACCTATACACCCATTTCCAAAGGGTTGCATTTCTGTAAAGAGAAAAAAATATGTATGTATTAATTAAGTACCTCTGACTATCATGTTTGTGTAAAAGCCACATTTTCTGTTTTTTTGGACTTTACAAATGATGCTCACAGCTATGGCATCCTGTATTCATCTTTACACGTGCCCATCTCAAGTAGAGTTTTAATATCAAGGGCGATAAAATGTAGAAAAAAGTTATTAGGCTACAGGAGCTGTCGGTTTTCTTTGACAATTCCAAAAACGCCAGATGTGTTCATAGTAATAAATACCCCCATTATGTGTGATACCTTCATCCTCTGAGGTGATGATGTGGGAAAACACCCCAGATGGCATCTTGAAATGGGGAAACGTAGTGCAAGTGCTGAGAAGGCCATGGTGAAAAGCACAGTTATGACAGTTATCATTCGGCAGTCATTGGACGAGAATCTCCCCCAGGTGGGTAATGCTTGCCGAAGGATATTTGGAGCACTCCTTCACGTTCCCTCCATGAGCTACCACAGCAGGCCACTCACTCTTCTTGCCAGGATCAGCGCCCGCACACGGCGTAACACCATGCACCTGTCATGCTTCCAGACAGGAGCTGATCTATCTACTTACCAGACGATCTCTTCTCTATCACAGAAAAATCCCCATTTACAGAATGTGATCTCTATAAAAAGAGAGCAGAAACAATTAAAGGTGAAGAAAATGAGTTTAAGAATAGCTAAGTGAATCTCTCAAGGTCACAGGGCCAGCAAAGAAAAAGCTACGGCACGTACTCGAGGTTTTAGGCATTAAGAACATGGCACTTCCACCCTATAGAGCAGCCTATTTTATTGTTCATCATTTTTACCCATTTGCCTGCCCAAATGAAAGAAAGATATTAAAGAAATCCAAATTTATTTCAAAATAAGTAGGTGAGTATATAATATTTGTAAAACCAAACTAAGCTGCTTAATTGATTTTTCATAACCAATGGTTTCCTCACCCCATTGACAGTGGAAGGGGTAAATATGATCTCATTAAACATAAAGACTGGATATTGTTTAGTCATTCCAGTTCAGATTTGAGATACTGGCTTGAAAGATATTCTTGAATTCTAATATGTAGCTTTGAAATGGAAGAAGTAATAGGCCTGTAAATATTTCTTAGGAAAATAGAAAATGTCACTACATTTCAGGCAATCCTGCAGATTAAACTTCAGTAATGGGTATTTATATTGCTAGGAGGAGGCATTGGCAGTAACTAGTAAATAAACAGGGTTACTTATAAACAGTGGGCATGTGACAAATCTTGGGGAGACACAGTCATTCTAAGTGCTCTAAGAGTTCATGTCCTCTATAAAGCCTTAGTAAATTGCTAAATATAACACCAGGATTAGAAAATATAATTATCCCTCATCATGAATAATCTAAAGAGTCACCAAATCCATTCCTAAAGGGTAATCACTTAAAATAGACTTACTTTGAAAAACTGGTGTTTTCATAGAAAATTTGAGTTTGACTAGTTGACATTATTCTTTTGAATTTCTGCAAATACCTTTTTCTCTCATTTCAGACTTTCAAAGAGCAATGAAGTTGGTTTTACTTCCATCTATGTTTTATTACATTAGGAGAAATGCAAAGTGGAAAGTGTGCATGCGTGTGTGTGTGTGTGTGTGTGTGTGTGTTTAAACATAAAATAGTAATTAGACCCTGACTGGGCAGCAGAAAGGTTAAATGTTCAATCTGTTCTATTTTAAGATGTGGGAACAACTGCTTTCTCTGTGTTGATGTATTCTGAAATCCCAGCTAATCTGAGGAGAATTTCTAATTGAGAATGTGAGAGCCACTAACTTTTTTGAAGTTCTCCTTCTTAAATGTGCCCTGTGTTTAGGAATCAGTTTACAGTTCAGGACGTCCTTGGGCGTTTATATTTGGAGTACAGCCCGTGATGGAAAGCTCAGGCCTTGGATTAGTGTGGGCAGAGAACCTCCTTCTGTAAGAACAGGCATAGGGCACCTTGTCTGCTGATGAAAGAGTAATGTTAATGTTATGCTCTGGCTGTAACAGGAGTTCTCAAGAAGCTTACTTGAGGTAGACAATATAAGTTAATAAGTTTGGTTAAGTTTACATTTCTGTGGACCTAATACTAGGGAGTAATTTTTCACCAATGAAATAGCACTTGATTGGTTGTCAAGAAAAACAAAATATTAGACTTGACAACAGCCACTTGCATTGTATCATGTTACTATCTTTAGGGATATAGCAATCTGTAATTAAGGAAAATAAATGATCATTTTTGGAAAACTCTAGTTACAGGGATATTACCTTTTCTATTAAGGAATCCTGGAGATAAACTAGGGTTCTGGTCTTGAGCTTTTCTTAAAAATTTATTCTACAACAAATAAATTATAACAACTCATGTCAATGGAAATACAATTTTTAATCAAATTTAAATACTATAAAAAACAATGTGTGCAATTTGCAGGTCTGTTTGGCAAAGTACCTCATTTAAAAAATTCTATAAACTGCATTGTGGTTACTCCTTTCTATTTAAAGATAACAGTCTGCTAACTTGCTCTTCATTTCAACTTTTAACAGGATAAATACAATCAATGTCATATAAAATGTTACCAATGGGTGCATTATCTGAATTTAAAATATGACTTTATGACACATGGGTGACTCAGTTGGTTAAGTGTTTAACTCTTGATTTCAGCTCAGGTCATGATCTCATGGTTCATAGGATCAAGCACCACTATGGGCTCTGTGCTGACAGCATAGAGCCTGCTTTGGATACTATCTCTTCCTCTCTCTCTGACCCTCTCTTCCCCTCTCTCTCAAAATAAATAAATAAACATGTTAAAAATATATGACTTTAAGAGTCACCTGGGAGGCTCAGTTGGTTGAGCGTCTGATTTCAGTTCAGGTCATGGTCTCACGGTTCATGAGTTCAAGCCCCCCCGTTGGGCTCTGTGCTGACAGCTCAGAGCCTGGATCTGCTTCAGATTCTGCATCTCCCTCTCTCTCTGCCCTCCCCCACTCATTCTCTGTCTCTCTGTCTCAAAAATAAATAAAACATTAAAAAAATAAAAAAATAATAATAAAAATGCATGACTTTAGAACTTAAAAGACATATGACCTTAAGAGAATAGATCACTAATGCCATTAAAGAAATCAGTGGATGAAATGAAGGTAGCCTAAAAATTTTCAAACCATAGATTCTATAGTCATTTTAACAAAGATAACAAATGAAATGCAAAAGGAATTAATTTCCTGTGTGCTTACAAATTGCCCTATGACAGATGAAACTTTCAGCTTTAATGGCTGATGATTAGAACTTCCATGAATCTCATGATTTTTTAATAAATCTTGAATATGTAAGCTTTCTCTTGCTTGTCATCTCTTTTCAAATGTCCAAATTGATTCACGCAATAATTTAGTAAATATTGAGGGGTACAGTATGTAACGTACTAGACCAAATATGGTTGAAGTAAATGTAAAAAAAAAAAGTAAAAATAGTAAATGCTGAATAGGAAAAAGAAATCTTAGAATAATAGGTTGGTTGGTTATGTAAAGATGTTATGTCTCTTGTGTTAATACTGGTCTACAAATACATCTGTGAGTTTGTAATTTAAGGTCAGTAGGCCCCCCACCTTGAACAATAGACATGTGATTTCGACACAAGTGACTGACTACAGGGCTTTCAGCAGCAAAAGTAATTACTAATTCTATTCCCATTAGAAGAGAAATATAAATTAGTTAATGATTTTCTTTCCTTATCATTTTTAATTTAATGATCCTGAAAATGTTAGAGAGCTGTTTGCTCTTAGAATTACAAAAGAGTCAAATAGTGAAATTTTTTAAGTCACTGTGTCGTGAAAGGTTAGTAAATTTCTATGGTCATCCTAATTTAAGTGCAAAAAATCCTTTTTTAATAGATGTCAGATAGTTTTAGAAATACTTTTATACAAATCGCTTTTGTCAGATACATAGTAACTTACATTTATAATGTGTAGACACTTGACAATTTATTGTGCCTTTATGATATCATTTGTGGCAGTGAACAGGTAATTTCCTAATTCTTTTGTGCTAAAGGCACAAATTAAATATAAAAGGAATACCAATGGAATAGTATGTTTTATTCAGTCATTAATACAGTCTTTCTCTTTACACAGTGTTTTTATCAAAATGATAAAACCACTTTACATTAAAAACTTTTAGCTGGAAGACTTGAGGTAGATGAAGATAAGCATTTTTTACATTAAAAAAGTAAAGACATAATTCAGTTTAAAGGAAAATAGAAATAGAGTTATTGTATCATTTTTTAGCCTTTTGAAAGCTACTGTATATTGATAGGTATTAATATGACCTCTCCATTTAAAAGTTTATTATGCTTATTAGGAAAAAAAAAGATAAGAAGCACTATTTATTTATTTATTTATATTTATTAATATAATTTATTGTCAAATTGGCTAACATACAGTGTGTAAAGTGTGTTCTTGGTTCTTGGGGTAGATTCCTGTGGCTCATCGCTTACATACAACACCAGTGCTCATCCAAACAAGTGTCCTCCTCAGTGTGCATCACCCATTTTTCCCTCTTCCCCACCCTCCCATCCACCCTCAGTTTGTTCTCTGTATTTATTTATTTATTTATTTATTTATTTATTTATTTATTTATTTTTAATTTTTTTAATGTTTATTTATTTTGAGGGAGAAAGAGACAGAGTGCAAGCAGGGGAGGGGCAGAGAGAGAGGGAGACATAAAATGGGAAGCAGGATCCAGGCTCCGAGCTATCAGCACAGAGCATGATGTGGTGTTTGAACCAACGAACTGTGAGATGATGAGCTGAGCTGAAGTCGGACACTTAACTGACTGAGCCATCCAGGCGCCCTGCTCTCTGTATTTAAGAGTCTCTTATGGTTTGCCTACCTCCCTCTCTGTTTGTAACTTTTTTTTTCTCCATTCCCTTCACCCATGGTCTTCTGTTAAGTTTCTCAAGATCTACATATGAGTGAAAACATATGATATCTGTCTTTCTCTGACTGACTTATTTCACTCAGCATAATACCCTCCTGTTCTATCCACGTTGTTGCAAATGGCATCATTTCATTTTTTCTCATTGCCAAGTAGTATTCCATTGTATATATGAACCACATCTTTATCCGTTCATCAGTTGATGGACATTTAGTCTCTTTCCATAATTTGGCTAAGGATAAAAGGTACTTTGTAAAACAGGGTTGAGTCAGACAAGCAAAAGAGGATCCTTTGTATTATTTATCTTTAGGTTGAAGCAGGGGCAAGGAGACCTAGCTGTCCCTCTGGGTCTAATTCAGAGGAGCCAGCACAGGAAAAAGAAATAGATATATCAGCCAAATTTTGCAGATCTGTTTCCATATACTTTAGTTTCTGATTTTTCAATTGTGAGAGCTATTAGTTATAAAGTTTAAAAAATGCTTTATGATCTTACAGCCAGATGAAAATAGTCCTTGTTAGGCATGATTATGAAGGTAATATACTATTGTTTGATTTATGTATATGCCTATTTATTTAAATATCTATGAACCTCTAGAAATAATTGGTTTTTAGAGTGGCTTAACATGAGATAAATATGGGAATATTTTCATAAAATGAAGTCCATATTTGAATAAAATAATTGTGTGCATGTATGTTTTTGTACGTAGTAAAGCATATGTTTAGACCGTGTACTTATGTAAATTTTTATTTATATTTTTTCTTTTATTTATCAATGCTATCTTACTTGTATCTATCACAATAAACAAGAGATTTAAACTAAGATAATGTTTATATAATGCCAAGTATAATTTGTATATGTATTATATATTATAATTTATACAATATTAAGAGAATATAATTATGGAGCATACAGTATATATTGCTGAAGAATTTTTACTATTTAAATTATTGCTAAATCCCCAAGGTAGTATTCTAGCAGGTTGGCAGATTTGACTAAGGAAATTAATTCTGTATATTTTGTTAACAAGGCCAAATAAATAGGATTGTAAACTGTGATGGGATTATAACTTCAAAGAGCAAATGCCACTGGTAGGTTGATTGCTGTTGAAAAGAGCTTTTCAAAATTATTGTAAAAAATAGCTCATTCCATACTTTTTTTGATTTATTATAGCATATTAAGCAGTCTTCAAATTTTCAAAAGTTGATTGAATATATATATATATATATATGCACACACCTATATTTGTATATATTCACACACACACATATATTTGTGTGTGTGTGTGTGTGTGTATATGTGTGTATATATATATATATGTATATATATATATATATATACATATATATATGGAGTTTAGAAAAGTGATATATATAATCTGATTACCATGTAAAAGAATAATTTTGGATATAACAATTGAACTGATCTCCTCAAGAGTATATATTTTTAAAAATTTATTTCTTCATTTTTTGAGAGAGAGAGAGCACAAGTGGGGGGGAGGGGACAGAGAGAGAAGGGGATGGTGGATCGAAAGCAGGCTCCGTGCTGATAGCAGAGAGCCCCATGCGAGGCTGGAACCCATGAACCTGAGCTGAAGTCTGACACTTAACTCACTGAGCACCCAGGCACCCCAAGATTATAAATTCTTAAATAGATTACCTGGACTTCTGTGTGAATGGCAGACTTCAGATAAAAAAAGGTAGAAATAAGGAAACCTGTTAGAAACTGATTGCAATAGTAAGAGATAAAAGATGAGGAAATCTTAGACCAGGATGATAGCAGCAAAAGTTGTTGAGCTTTGGGCTACATTTTTTTTTCATGGTTTTTCTCTCTCTCCTCCTTTTCTCTCACTACTCAGAAGCCTTCAGGGCTCCCTCCCCTGGGGGGCATCAGTGGCTCTTTTCTTTTCCCCCCGTGCCCACAAACTCTATGAACTCCATGCTGTACCTAGCTTCCAGGGGTCGTTTTTCTGGTTTGTAGATGTGCAGCTTTGTTCTCTAAGACTTCCAATAGATTTCTTGTTCAGAATGATTTGATATTTATCTAGCTGTGTTCCAGGGAGGAGGCAAGCTTAGGGTTGTCCTACTCCTCCGCCATCTTACTACCAACTCCCTGGGCTACATTTTGAAAGAAAAAGATTTGTTGCTGATGGACTGACTATAGAGTGTGGAGAAGTGTAGTCAGAGAGAATTCCACGTATTTTTTGTTTGTTTGTTTGTTTATGGATTATATCTGGAAGAATGAATTTATCAATTACCAGAGAAATTAATTAGGCTGCCTTTGGAGAAGAGAACCAGGAGTTCGGTTTCAAACTTGCTAAACCTGAGCTGCCTGTTGGACAAAATTACTCAGAAAACAGTTGGACCTATCAGCCTAATATCCAAGTGAAAGGTCTAGGCTACACATATGTCTCCTAAGTCATCTGTGTGTTTTTGGCATTTGAAGACATGAAGCTTTATGAGAGCCTTTATGTGAATATAGAAAAAAGGAGTTTCTGTGGGCATGCCAATAGCAGAGATGTAAGGTGGGAACGCTAAATGAGTGACAAGGTATGAAGAGAACAAGAGGGTAGTGCTTGAAAGTCAAATGGAGACTGGGCAAATATGTCCACTGTTTAGGAGAAATCAAGTAAAATGAGACTGGACAGAAAAAAACATCCTATGGACTAAGCAGTGGTTCATTTGTGACCCTGATTAGAGTTATATTATGACAAGGGTAAAAGTCTTGATTAGAATAGGGTCAACAGACAACCAAAGGATCTTAAGGCAAACTGTGGATATAATAATTCTATAGTGGAACTGTACTATAAAGGAAGCAGAGAAGTAGAGAAAATCTGCAGATACATGTGAAATTAAAGAGATGGATATATTAGTATAGGAAATATTACATCCGGTTTGTGTACCAATATGGTAAGAGTCATGAAAGAGAACACTTGATAATGTAAGAGAGAAAGGGACCATTGCTTAGTGTCATAAAGCGGTGAGAGGGTTTGGGAAACAGGTCTGAGTTATGTGGTAGAGTCTATCTGAGAGCAGTGTACATCACTTCCAGCTCACATTCAGCTGGCAGAACCTAGTCATGCGGTCTCACCTAACTACAAGGGATACTGAGACATATAATCTAATTGTGTATCCAGTAATAAAGGAAACAGGGTTAGTGGCCACACCTTGTTATCTCTGTCATTGGAATGAATGGATCCTTTATTTGCTTATGGCTTTCAAAATTATACTACATATCTTTGATACATTAGCTTAGCAACCAGGCAATTGACGTTAGTCTGATTTGATTAATTTTTACAGAAATTGTGTTGGACACTAGTAATTACTATTTCTTCTTCTCTGTGTTCTCAAATGACTTCTTAAGTTATCCATCTTAGTCTATTACCCACTGATGTAGTTTATAAAATATGACTTCTCCCCATACTTTTTGAAAATTGAAGCAGCGTTTACTCACTCTTAGGATTACAAAATAACTTCAGTGTTCAATGACTGCTGCAGAATCACAACAGGAAGTTCAGTCTCTTCAGTAAGGCTGTCATAGCCCTGGGCTGGAACTCATTCATGCCAGAGTCTTTAGCAGATTTGTTTTTCTTGAAATTGTGCATCATAGCTCACTAGTGTTTTGCGAAATTAATTCTGTGAATTTTACCCACATAAATGAAACATAATAGAATAAAAATGGAATTGCATGTAGTAATGACAGGGAAGCATGTAGTAATGTAGTAGTGATAAAGATCTCTCGGGGTGCCTGGGTGGCTCAGTCGGTTAAGCGGCCGACTTCGGCTCAGGTCGTGATCTTGTGGTCTGTGAGTTCAAGCCCCGCGTCGGGCTCTGTGCTGACCGCTCAGAGCCTGGAGCCTGTTTCAGATTCTGTGTCTCCCTCTCTCTGACCCTCCCCTGTTCATGCTCTGTCTCTCTCTGTCTCAAAAATAAATAAACGTTAAAAAAAATTTAAAAAAAGATCTCATTGAACTTATGAATATGAAAAAACACACACAGACAGATGTATATATCTTTTTTTAATTAGTGTTTTTATTTTCTTTAGATGAGTAGCCAAAAGTGGAATTTCTAGGTTTATATAGTAGTTCTATTTTTAATTTTTTGAGGAATCTCCAGTCACTTAAAAAAACATCAGTGAGTGAATGTTTATTTCTTCTTCCGAACTTCTTGAATTTCTGGTTAGCTTAACATATGATTATTTTCTAGGTTTCTGTCCTGTTTTATTTTTATTGAAACAAATTCCAATTGAGTGCCTTCCATGTGCTACACATTCTTTTTGTTGTTGGCAATATAGTGGTTTAAGCAAAATGAAAGACACATCTTACTCTTACAGAATACTTTAGTGCAAAGAGAGATATAAGGGCTAAGAAAAATGTCAAGGAAAATATAGGAACTGGTTGGGTGAGGTTTATGATTTTAGATAGCATGGAAAAGGAAAGTCAGAGTAAAGGTGTATTTGAATTAAGACTAGAAAAAGCAAAAGAGAAGACATATAGACACCTGCAAGGAATGAGTTCCAGAATGAAGGAAGAGAAAGAGCAAACGTCTAATAAGACATAATCTAAAAAATGATTCATTGCTCTTGGCAATAAAATTAAAACATGTTTTCACCTGTTTGTCTTCTATGTTTGATATAATTTTAAGCTAGTAAAAATATTCAAATTATAGAAAATTTATTAGGAGCACCTGGGTGGCTCAGTTGGTTAAATGTCCAACTCTAGGTTTCAGCTCAGGTCATGATCTCACAGTTTGTGGGTTTGAGCCCTGCATTGGGCTCTGGGCTGGCAGCGGGGAACCTGTTTGCAATTCTCTCTCTGTCCCTTCCCTGCTTGCATGTTGTTTCTCCTCTCTCTCTTAAAATAAATAAATAAATAAATAAATAAATAAATAAATAAATAAAACATTAACAGATTTATTTTTCAGATTGTTTTCTCCCATCATTAGATTCTTCCTGCTGGCACATACTACATTCTCTATAATTTACCTTTCTCTAAAATACTGAAAGATAAATTTCCATATTAGAATAGTGACATGAAAGTTAAAGACATTTCATTATAGACTGTTTTTGAACTAATGCTGAAACTATGTAAGGGTGACTAAAAATGATGAAACTCACTCTGGACTTAAACAAAAACATCATAGCAGTAGGTTCTTTATTTTCTCTACAGATCCTCCATTATTCTTCGTTCTGTTTTCTAAATAGGTTCAATTTCAGAATAGATTTTCTTCACTATCACTAAAGATCCAGCTTGTCTGATGAAAGCTTCAGAGATTCATTTATTGACTTTCTTTCATGCCTGGGAGGGAAAATGTTAACCTTTGGCCTCTCTCTGGTATAATACATGAGTTTCATTTTTCTTTTATTTGTCGTAACAAATTATAATTTGTGGTTGGGCTTTCCCTGGAAAATTATGGCTAGATTGAAACTGAAGAGATGTTTTAGAACTCATTACCTTTGAAAGAATTTTAATTTCCAATATCTTTTCAATAAAAAAGCTATACATAGAGTAATAAATTTTTTAAAAGATTAAGGAGAATTCAATATACTTTTAAAATTATTTATTCAGCCTATTGTATGAATTGATATTTATAGAGTGAAATTAATCTATTTCCCTTATTCATTTTGTTTCTATAAATAAATAAATACATACATACATACATACATACATACATATTTTTTATTTTTCAGAAAAAGGGAAAAATTGCATTATTATTGTTATTCTAATTTTATTATATTTTTGTTTACTTTTTTTTCAGAGTTTGTCCTATACATAGCAGGAAAAAGAGAGAGAGAGAGAGAGAGAGGTAGTGTTATGGTTAATTTGTTCAGCTTAATCTAATTGGAAAATTACAGTCTTCACCATAACGTGTAGCTATTAACTGGTGTTGTGCAACTGGGGTGACAAAATGGGACAGATCAAGAATAGGGAAACTTCACACTGTGGACAAACAGGTGTTAAAGACAGAATGATATGGAGGTCCTTCAATTTTTATTTTTTAATGTTTTATTATTTATTTTTGAGAGAGAGAACATGAGCAGGGGAGGAGCAGAGAAACAGGGAGACACAGAATCTGAAGCAGGCTTCAGACTCCAAGTTGTCAGCACAGAACCTGTTGTGGGGCTCGAACTCACGAACCACGAGATCAGGACCTGAGCCTAAGTCAGACGCTTAACCAACTGAGCCATGCAGGCACCCCTTGGTCCTTCAAATTTTATGCATCTTAAAAATGGACACATTTAGAAAATTTTGGTTAGGCAGACATTATTAATATCTGTGGGTACTCTCTGGGCAAGATGGTCCTTTTGGAAGAAGGTTCTGGATTTACAATCTGGATTTAGGGGTCAGAAACTTAGAGGAAAGCCAAAAGCAGGCAGTTCATAAATGATGATAGAGCAAAAGTAGAAAATAGATTCTGAGGGCACACTTTCATAGACAGGGTTTCAGGAAAGATAGGCAGGAGTGCCAGATATTAGAGCGACAATGGGAACTGCCAAGTTTCAGAGTGCAGAGTTGATTATTAATTAATATTAATTAATATTAATATCAATTATTACTGTATAATACTAATACTATTACAATATTAAAACTAGAGAGAAAGAAGGGAATTGGTTAAGTAGGAAAAAATAACATTGGCTTAAGTTCTTGGAAATGAACTAAATAAAACAGGAAGAATATGAGAGCAGAAGAGATAAATAGGAAGGTTACAGGGAACAGGTATCCAGGGTATGCTGGTTTTGGAAGGAAAACATGTAATAAAAATAGAGTGAAAGGGAACTGAGGAACTTGTAATAGATGAAACGCTAATATTGAAAAGCAATTATGTTTATATTTTATTGTTCCAGAAGGGAGAACTTAGAACCAATAGATGGAAATTGTAAAGAGATCATTTTACTTCCAGTTTTGAACTTTTCCTCTCTTTAATGCTATATAAAATTCGAATAGAGTCTTTACCAGAATGTGAGTCCCTATCAATAGAATCAATAGAATTATGTACATAGGCTGGATTGTCACTTGTTAAGCATATTGTGATTTTCTACAATGTATAGAAGGCACAAGGAAATAATTTCTCAAAATCTTCCAATTTTTAAAAGAATTTTGCTTTTTTTTTCCTTGGGTGGGGGGCAAGGCAAGAGAGTGATCAGCAGGTATTACAAACCAACAGTGATGATAAGGTATTAAGTAATAGATGTGGTATAAGTGATGTGAAGATAAATTGCATAAGGATTGGCTAAATGTTGATTCAGTTTTCTGTCCTTCTCTTAAATTGCTTTGACTGGTACTTGAATGTAGCATTTTAACCTCTGACCTGGAGTCAGGTGGCTACAGTTAAACAGTTTTAAGAACTTCAGATTCCCCACCTTGTTAGCTTGACAAGAATTTTAGTAATAAAACACTTTTAATAAAGACAGTTTTACCACTGCATTAACACTGAATATATTTCCCTGGGGCATTATTTACCTTAAATTTGTTTAAATATTAAAAGCATTGCTGTGCCTTTTGTTTTTATGAAAGTCATGTTAATAACGATTTTCTCGGAGAAGAAATGAGGGCAAACCTCACTGGAGATAAATTACCTGTTTCAGTAATTAGCAAAACAGTCACCTTCATTACCATTTCATTTATCATTTGAGCTGTCTAGTCAATCTAGCAATGCATTGAGCTTTTTATGGCATTGCATGTACATGCTTAAGGACTCACGTGGTAGAAGGATAAGGAGATATAGAAGATTCTGCCACTGAGCAGCCTATAGCTTCCTAGACAACACTTATATATACACAGATTAATGTAATATATTATCATTTTGTGCTGAGGTCTCTAATATTTTTTCTTCTCTTTTGTATGGAAAAAACAAGAGAAAATAAGTTGAATGACTTAAGTAGCATTTTGAATAGCTACTATTAAATGATTTTTGGTAGGCAGAATTGGGAAGAGGAACAATCTAGGAATAGAAGAAAACAAGCATTGTCTTGGGCATAAGAATGAAATCTTGATCCAAAAATATAAGAATTCTGCTGGACCTCCACTAAGAATCAGATTTAGCTGCTGAATGTAATGAATGGCAGGAGGAAGGAAGAAGTAGTATTACGGAGTACATATTTTTAGTTAGTTTCTTTTTAAGATGAAAATATTTCCAGCGTTTTATGTAATCTATGTAAGTAATTTTGTTTTCATAAAAGTAAAACACTATAGTCATAAGTAGAAATATAACTCTTCTCTAATCTTTCTTCTCACCCTCATCCACATCCTCTGCCATCCTACCCACTCTGAGCCAATCAGTGGTAAGACTTTCTTGTGATGTCTTCCTGACTTTAAAAAGCAAACCTGTACACATGTGTATTGAAATAAATAGAACCATCCAATCCATATTACTGTGTAACAATATTTTTTGCTTATTAGTATACCATGGACTTCTTCACATATTACTATTATAAGTGTATATGTCTTTTATATGACTGAGTGACATTCCATTGTGGGAATGTGCTTATACTTTGCTTCACCTATCTCTGTTAGGTGTACACTTAACTAGTTTCTAATTTTTCACTTTTACAAAATGACTACTGCAAAGTTCAGTTGTCAACTACATTTTTCCATTTATTTAATTAGACCACATTCTTAAAAGGGCATTCTTACCACAAAGAGGATATACACAATTTTAAATACATACATATTGTATATTGCCCTTCAGAAAGTCTAATTAATGTGTCCTTCTAACACAGTACATCAGAGCGCCTGTGTTGCCACACCCTGGCCAAAATGGCAATAACAACAATTTCAACACCAGTGTAATAGATGAAAAATACCACATCTCCACATGCTTAATTTTGTGAGTATTTGATAATCCATGAAGTTAAACATCTTATTTGGTCATCGCCCATTTATATTACTTTAATTAAGAGTTACTTATTTGTGTCTTTTGCTTATTATTCTATAGAATATTTATTTTTCATCTGTTTTCTTACTGAATTGTGAAAACTCCTTAGGATTATTGTTCTGCTATCATGTGTGCTGAAAATATTTTTCTTGGTGGAATTGAACTTTTTTATGCTTTTTCCGTACAGAAATGTGTGATATGCTAAGTAATCATTTCTGTCAATCATTTCATAGGTAGCTACTGAAGGTAAAAAACAAAGCTAAGTGTACAGAATCTTGAACCTCATAGCTTGGGTTAAAACATACGCTCCAGAATTCACCATGACTCAGTCTCTCTGCGCCTTAGGTCTGCACCTCTCGTATGTATCAGTTCCTTTCTCACAGAGGTTGAGAGGGCACATATAACTCAATACATGCAAAATCACTTGGAAGAGTGCCTGTTGTAATTAAGCATTTAATGAATGTTACTTTTCTTATTATTATCTGGTAAAATAAGGTTACCTCAACTCAAAAGTTACAGAATTCTTTTCATCCATTTTCTTCTAACTCCGTTTTTGCTTCAATTATTTAAATGTTTAATTTATCTTGTGTTGTTTTTGAATGCTTCAAGGATACATCATACAAAATGAAAACTTTCTCACCACCACTTACTAGCTAATTTCTTGCTTCTCTGCTAACTTGATATTCTCTCTAAAAACTGTAAATCTCCACATCTATTATTAATGGAATTTTTGAAATTAGGTTTTTGATGTGATAAAAGAACTTTTGATTTCTGCATATTTTTGTGAATTCTACCACCATGCCAAATCAGTTACATTTTATTAGTTTATTAATTCTATATTTTCGATGTTTTCTGTGATATCAACATACTACTTACAACTGACAGAGTTATCTATATTTCCAAGTTTATATTATCGTTTCTTTTTTCCTTTCTTCAGTTCATTGGTTAAAGCCTCCAGAACAGTGAGGAATGATTAGAATGGAAGTAGAAAATTTTGATTTGTTACTGTGACGAATGGAACTGACTTTAGATTTAAATTATAAGAGAAATTTAAGTTTTATGAAACCACAGAGGGCTTTAATCTCTTATTTTTGAAAAACTCATTTGTTTACTGCAGTGATGCATTCTTATTGTAATAGGTTTAGTGAATTCAGAAAAATATAATACAAACGCAAATGTTATCCATTATTTCATAATACCAAAATAACACGTATTTATTTTTTGGTGGCTATCTTCAGGTTTTCATTTGCTATACAAATTGACATTTCATTTAAAAATGCAGAATCAGGTTTTGCATTCTTTTTGTAACATGATTGTTTAATGACAGCGATATTATTATGCCTGGACTCCACACTGACAGCACGGAGCCTGTTTGGGATTCTCTCTCTCCCTTTCTCTCTGCCTTTCTCTCTCACTCTCTTTCCCTCTTGATCTTTCTTTCTCTTTCTCAAAATAAATAAATAAACTTTAAAAATATTATTATGCCTGGAATAATAGCAGTATCCCTGGAATGAGAAGAAGGAATTCTAATGGAGGAGGGAACATGATCTGATATATTCTTAGAAAAACTTCAATGATATGCTTGAATGTTGGATTATAGTGAGAGAGCGTTGATAGAAAAAAGTGTATATATAAAATATAATAATTTATATTAAGCTCAGTTGCCAGTGACCAAAAAATAATGCCCATAAATGAAATGTGGCTCAAATAAGATAAAACTATATTTCTCTTAAGTAAAAGAAATCTAGAGGTAGTTATTTTAAGGCTGATATGGTTGTGTGAACATTATGACCTTACAGTTCTTCTATCTAGTTACTCCTTTATCCTCAGCACATAAATTCTGTCAGTCCAATAAGGATGCTTAAGCTCTAGTCATCATGCCATTAGCCAAGAGAGGTTAATGAATGTAAGAATCAGGGAGAACAAATTATGAGCCTTTGCCTCAGTAGGCTTTTCAATGGTTAAGGTGTGGAATAAATGGAACTTGAATTGAAACAGTAGACACAGAAAGAAGGAAGTGGATACAAAAGTTTATTGAAATTTCTCTTTCCTTGAACTTTTTTCAATATTTGTCCCAGGTATTATAATTTTTTTAAAAACAGTTTCAAATTTTAAAATTGAGTTTTAAGTTTAAAATTTAAAATTGAGTTGTAAATTTCATAGAAGAAAGTACACCAATCTTAAGTATAAGGCACACACACACACACACACACACACACACACACACACACGTAAAGATGCAAAGTGCTTTCATCACCTCCAGAAGATTCCCTCATGCCAGTCAATACCTGCCTGTGTAGGACCCACTATTTAAATTTTATCAGCATAGACACATTTTTCCTGTTCTTGATCTTCCTATAAATGTAACCTTAAAGCGAACACTTATGTGACTGGTTTCACTGAGCATGGTGACTTTAAGAATTATCCAGAAAAACAGCATGTTGATAAGGGAAAAATATTTATTAACTAAAAATAATTAAATTTAAATTCTCTATGGAATATGGTAGAATATCCAAACAAACAGAACTCTAGTATACATACACATAAGAAAAAAATGCAAAAATGTGTTTCATTTTCCCTCTCTGCCTCGCCATTCTTTAAGTGAATGTGGTATGATCAGGAGCATGACCATAAGTGAGATAGGGTTAGAGATAACTTAAGAATTGCTTTCATACCTAAATCCAAAATGCGTACCTGTGTATGTAAGGAATTACTCAGAATCAGCAGAATTGGTATCCTTAGAGTGGGTAGAGGATCTGAGCACTTCAGGAAATTTTAACATTTTGGCAAAATGTAATGATATTAATTTGTTGGCTACATTCCTTGATCAAAAATTGTATGTGTCACTGGGGAAAGTGGGACGAAAAAGGCTGATACTGCGAATGTTAAGTGCTTGTGTATTTTTTCATTCTTAAATTTATTTCAGAAGTATTTATGTACTCGTGTTTTTTTGTTTAGTTTGCTCGTTATTATTCTGAAAGGGCTGCTAAAGGAATGCATCTAAGTGGGAAAAGTATGGGAAATAATTAAAATTACCAACAAAACAGAGAAAGCTTAAAGACCCTTTGTAATCATCAAAGCATCAGATTATTCAGTTTTTTAAACTAAAGCAAGCACTCAGCACTCTTAAAATTTCTAGGCAATTAAATGGGTTCTGTAGTTTGGCTACTTTGACTATAATCTTGCTGATTTGGATGGTATTTTATTAATGATATCTCAAGGGGACTATGCAGTTGCTTGAAAATTAATGAAATATTAATAACCAACAACCAAAGAAATGCAGATATGTCTGCTTTGGAAAAGATGTGACCTGCATGCTTCTTACATTAAGCACACTTTATTTATTTTGAATTTGCATTTGTATTTTAAGCATGACACTGCATGTTGTAACTTAAAGAGTGGGTATTTCGTTGGAAATTTAGTGTACATGTCCTGTGCTTTTCGAAAATTATTGGTGAAAAACATTATTTTGGAAATTTGACACATTGTGGGGTTGGTTGGTGAAAATAATTTTCTGCAGTAAAAGAAGTGATTTGTATTTTCATGTAACATATGACATAATTCTGTAATCAGAGAGAAGTAGCTAACCTTTTTTGACTTCAAGTAAGAAACAGATGTCTCATGTACAGAATAGAGGACGGTTAACCTGCTTAAGAGGATTCTCTGTGCTAATATATGGCAGGGCATATAAGTAGCAGGTGGTGCAGATCAAATTTTCACTCATAAAAGGAGAGGACTTACCTGCCCTAAGGCATCACTCTAGTGATCCCTTGAAGGGATTATACGGATAGAATGTGTTAAGAGTAGGGATACAAAAATGATATATGGTCAAATCCTAAATTTTACCTGGTTTGGGAAGAAACGTAACCTTTGCCAGATAACTGAAAATGTATTATATGAAGACACAGCTTTGAGCAATTACATAAACAAACATTAAGATTTAGTTTAAAAATGACCAAACTTCTGAAAGTAAGAAGTGTGGGTATTGGTCAAGAGCAGATAGGGTAGGAGAAGAATAAAGTTGAACACAAAGCTAAAAAATAAAGATAGACTTCAATGGTTTCATCAGATTTTTAAAGGGTTCTTATTGGCTGAGTAAAAAGAATCTAGAGGCTAGCATCAAAATACACTATTCATCTTTATATAAATATAACTAACAAAATGAGAATGTTTATTTTTGACAAAAGATAGCATTATATTTAATTCATTTGATATGATTTTAAAGTCTTAATTTAAATTGTGACCATTTGTCTCCAAAATTCTTCAGAGTGAAGATTTTGATGGCTGTTCACATGGACTGAGAGTTGTAATTGATACATCATTTTGGAAGCCAGGGTATCAATATCTGGAACTTATGCCACAGAAAACTTTATACACTGGGCAAAAATATACGTATTAGAAATGTTTGATTATAATGAAGATTTGGAAACAACCAAACTCCCATCCCCAAGTAAATGGTTAAATAAATGAAAGTACATTTATACAACATAATATTGTGCAGGTATACAAAAGAATTGGCTAGTTCTACTTTGACTGAAAAGGAAAGGTTTCCTGCAATATATAGTTAGTGAAAATAGCAAGTTGTAGGACATAGGCAACACTTTTGGGGAAAAGATGTATGGATGTATATAGATGGTGGAAATCACATAGGAGTGGAATTTTGGAAATGTTTTGTATTCTACATTTATACATTTTTGTAGGATGGAGAGAAATTACAGACATAGAATCATATGTTGACACCTCACCCAATATAAAGTTTTAAAAAACAACTTACTAAAATTGCAAGAGGCTAGTGACCTCCTCACAAATTCTTAGAAAACTTCTAGATGAACATGTCTGACACGTTCTTAGGTTAATGATACGTCAGCCAAGAGTTGCAATAGATTTTTTCTGGAGTCCTTCCCGTTCTGAGTATGTGTGATTCTGAGAGATGGGAGAGAAAATCTCAAAACTGCTATGTTGAAAAAGGAAGACCTTACCTACCCATGAAATTCCAACTGCAATTCAGAATTCACTCTTGTACTCTTTTTCTTGGCTGAATCATTCTCGCTATCTCATCACATGCGAGGAAGCCAATTAAGATTTCACCTGATGACAGATCTATTTCCAAGTACAGCCACAAATAGGGTGGCTTTGCATTGTTAATCTGATTAAGAAATGTTCTCTATATTGTAGGTCCAATGACCAAAGTGGATCTACTTTCTGTCTACCATATGAAGTTTATCAGAAAAGTCATTAAAATCTAATGAATCAACATACACATGATAAAAATTGTATCACTATCAGGGAAAGTACATTCATAATAGGAAAACTACAGGAAGTAAGTACACAGCAATTATTTTTAACTGGATTTAGATAATTGTTTATTTTTGGTGGACAATTAGCATACTAACTTTTAAATATGTTGACCTGCTGTCTAACAAATACATGACTTAGAATTCATTTTCACCAGGTAAGAACAGAAAATAAAACAAAACAAAACAACAACAACAGCAACAACAACTTCTCTGAGAATCTGTTTTCTCTGCAGGTTCTGGAATTTTTATACTCATAACTCAGATCATGTTAACAAAAGCCCACATTTTCAGAACAGTTAGTGGTCTCAAGAGAGATTAAAAAGAAAAGTCTCTGCCCATTTTTTTTTTAGCTGACAGTCACGTAGACTTCCATGCAAACTCTTAGATTGATAGGCATAAAATTTTATTATAAGGCTCATTGAAATATAATTCATTGACAATATTTTCTCTGTACATTATGTCCATTCATGAATCTGAATGTTACAATTTGTGATGTGGAAATGTTCTAACAAACAAAGCACTAGTTATAATAAGATCAAATAAGACTTTACAGAAGTATTAATGATGTGAAAGGTTTTAGCTTTCTATAGAAAGAATGTTATTTAGCAAGGATGGAATGATATTTTTAGTCTAGAGAGTTAATTAATAATTCATTCATGAATAATTATTAAAGACAATTATTAAAATGTGTTTCTAACTTCACAAAGCATACTATTGAAATGTGTGCTTGTTTAAAATGGTGATTTTTATTTTCAGGACTGTTTCTAGTAGACTGTACATTTCTTAGTACCTTTCTCCCCTTTGGACATCTCCTCTCTCTCTCACCATATATTTGTATTAGAGTGGACACATGGCTTATGAATTTGTGTTTACTAGGTTTTGCATTACCTATAGGAAGAATAACTAGTAAGCATAGCTGTTACCTGAAGCTATAGTCACCATAATGTAACTTTAGATAGAATTTAAAGAGTTATTTGCAATAAAAATGTATATTCTTTGTTTATGAATGAAAACACAGGTTACAGAGCTTTTGCTTAATTTAGGTTTACTCTATTCATTTTAGAAGTAAGGTTTTAAGTGCCCTCCTATACTTACTGCTCAGAAATGCCATTTTATATAGATGTTCCACATGAATATAGATATGACTCCATGCTCGAAAATTAGCCCACGATAGTCTGAATGGCCCATTATCATAGGTTTTTCCTTGTTATCAAGGTACTACTTTTTTTAAAGAGTGAATAATAAAGGAATAGTGTCTTCTCAATTAATCCATTGGCACAGATCAAATTATTTGCTACTAGAAATTATTAGCTATGAGAAATTATTAGCTACTATCAAATTATTAGCTACTAGAAAACATGGACCTGATATATAGAAGTAAATACAAGTGATATTTTGATAGCTTGAAGATTCTGAACAGACACCTCCTAGGTCCCAATGTAGTTTTTTCTTCTCTCTCCAGATTTTATGCTCCTTTGTAGTCTGCCTTTCACAGTTTCTCCAGAAATTATTTACTTTCTGTCCAATGCTACTAAAATATTATACAACTTTGATTATAGCACTAATCATAGCACTAATCACACTATGATATGGTACTTATAATTATGTTTCCACAAAAGCTCTGAATTGTTAAAAGTCAGCCCAGGTCTTAAATAACTTTGCGTAAGGGCCTAGCACCATGTTTTCTATGTCACATAATAGTTGCTTGTTGCTTAATAAGTGAATAACTCCCTTATAGTGTCCCAGACAATGAAAAATCAATGTAGGGTAGGTACTCTTGATCAAAATTCAATATTCTTTCTTTTATAAGACATGGATATAGGAATTCTCACTGGTGTTCCTGAAGTTCACAGAAGTAAACACTGAGAATATATGATTTTCATTTTGTTTTGTTTTGTTTGGGTAGACATCAGACATTGTAATAGAAATTACCTGTAAGATTTGATATAGCTCTTTGCAAATAGAAGTTCCACTCTGATTTGGAAAACTCTCTTTCAGTTCTACTGTTTATGTGCTTCATATGTATTGCAACATTTTATTTATGTGAAAGTTATCATAGAATCACAAAACGTGCTACTGATTTTTGCATCAGAGTATTAGTGCATATTGCTGATTGATATTAGACTACTGATCTAAAAGTAATTTGTTTTCTAAGTCTTTAGAAAATTTCCTTCAATTCAGCACTAAATCTTATATTTCTTTATTATAAATATCTAAAAATAAAAGGCATATTGTTAACTTAAAAAAAATTGGCCATAGCAGTAGGAAAATATTATTTTAGTACCAGAACCCATTATTAAAACGTAAAAAGAAAAAAAAAAGTAAAAAGATGTAACGTGTGCCCTCAAAAACACAAAACATATGTTGGGGGAGGGTACAAAGTTGATCTTTGGAATGGTATCAAACTTAGTTGTTACTGACTTAAAATAGACTGTTATATATAAGTTGTTATAGGTAAGCCTCATAGTAACTACTAAGCAAAACCTTTAGTAAATACACAAAAGATATTGCAAAGGAATATAAGCATACCATCACTGAAAGTCATCAAACCACAAAGAAAGAGAAAAAGAGAAGAAAGGAACCCAACAGAGAGGTACTACAAAAATAGCTAGAGACAATTAACAAAAGAGCAGTTAAGGAGATACTTATCAAAAATTACTTGAAATGTAAATTGACTAAATTTTCCAGTCAAAAGACACAGAGTGCCTGAATAAATAAAAACAAAAACAAAAACAAGACTTATCTATATGCTGCCTATAAGAGATACACTTTAGATGAAAGGACAAACACAGATAGAAAGTGAAGGGTTGGAAAAGATATTCCATGCAAATGGGAACCTAAATAAAACTACAGTAGCTATGCTTATATCTGACAAAATAGACTTTAAAACAAAGGCTATAATTAGAGACAAAGAAAGATGTTACATGATAATAAAGAAGTTAATCCAAAAAGAGGGTATAACATTTGTAAATATTTAGGCACCCAACATAAGACAACGTAAATATGTAAATAAAATATTAACAGACCTAATGGGAAAATAGCAATACAATAATAGTAGGGAATTTTAATACCCCACTTATATGAATAGATGGATCATCCAAACAGAAAATTAATAAGGAGACATCAGGAACATTAATAAGGGAACAACATGTTAGACCAGATAGACTTAACAGGCATTTACAGAATCTTCATACAAAAGCAACAGAGTACACATTACTCTCAAGTGCACATGGAGCATTTTCCAAGATAGGTAATATATTAAGACAACAAATCTTGATAAGTTTGAGAGGATTGAAATCATATCAAACATCTTTCCCAACCACAATGGTATGAAGAAAACTTGAAAATTCACAAATATGTGGAGATTAAACCACATGCTACTGAATAACCAATGGATCAAAGAAGAAATCATAAGAGAAATTAAAAAAAATACCACGAGACAAACAAAAATGAAAATGTAACATACCAAAATGTATAGGATCTAGGAAGGAATGTATAGCAGGTCTAGGAAGGAAATTATAGCAATAAATGTCTCCCTCAAAAAATGAGAAAATTCTCAGGGGTGCCTGGGTGGCTCAGTAATTTAAGCATTCTACTCTTGATTTCTGCTGGGTCATGATCTAATGGTTATGTGGGTTCAAGCCCTGTGTCATACTTTGTACACTGACCTCCTGAAGCCTGCTTGGGATTCTCCCTGTCTCCCCCTCTCTCTGCCCCTCCCCACTCATGTTCTCTCTGTCTCTCTCAAAATAAACTTTAAAAAATAAAGTAAAATTAAAAAATAATGGGACTTCCTTTAAAAAAATGAGAATACTTTCAAATAACCTAGCTTTATACCTCAAGGAACTAGGAAAAGAATAAATGAAACCCAAAGTTAGTAGAAGGAAGGAAATAATAAGGATTAGAGCAGAAACCAATGAAATGGAGACTAAAAAGACCATAGAAAAGATCAATGAAACTAAGAACTGGTTCTTTGATGGGGTGCCTGGGTGGTTCAATCGGTTAAGCATCCCACTTCGGCTCAGGTCATGATTTCACAGTTGTGAGTTCGAGCCCCGCATCGGGCTCTGTGCTGACAGCTCAGAGCCTGGAGCCTGGAGCCTGGAGCCTGTTTCAGATTTTGTGTCTTCCTCTCTCTCTGCCCCTCCCCTGCTCACACTCTGCCTCTCTCTCTTAAAAATAAATAAATATTAAAAAAAATAAATAAAAATGATTGTTTGGAAAGGTAAACAAATTGACAAATCTTTACCTAGACTCAGCAAGAAAAAGAAAAAAAAAAAGCTAGAGCTCAAATAAATAAAATCAGAAATGGAAGAGAGCTTACAGCTGATAACCGCAGATATACAAAGAATCATGAAAGACTACTATAAATAATATGCTAAGAAATTGCACAACCTAGAAGAAATGGATAAATTCCTGGAAACATACAAACTTTAAAACCTGTATCATGAAGAAATAGGAAATGTGAGCAGACCAATTACTAGTTAGGAGATTGAATAAGTAGATTTAGAACTTCCTAAAAACAGGGGCACCTGGGAGGCTCATCAGTTAAGTGTCTGACTCTTGATTCTCGCTCAGGTCATCATCTCATGCCCATGAGATCGGGCCCTATGTCGGGCTCCTCGCTGAGCCTGCTTAAGATTTATTCTCTCCCTCTCTCTCTACCCCTACCCCACATGCCTTCTCTCTCTCTAAACAAACAAACAAAACACAAAACAAATAAAAACTCCCTAAAAACAAAAGTCTAAGACTAAATAACTTAACGGAGAAGTCCACTAAACATTCAAAGAAGAATTAATACCAATCCTTCTCAAACTCTTCCAAAAAACAGAAGGCGGGGGGTGGGGGGTCACACTCCTAAACTCATTGTATCAGACCAACATTACCCTGATACCAAAACCAGACAAAGGTACCACAAGAAAAAAAAAAAAAATTTACAGGACAATAGCTCTGATTAACCTAGAGGCAAAAATCCTCAAAAAATATCAGCAAACCAAATTCACCAATACATTAAAAGGATCATATACTATGATCAAGTGAAATAGGGAAACTAATCCTAAAATTTCTGTACAAAAGAAGACCCAGAATAGTCAAAAAAATCTTAAAAAAAAAAAAAAAGGAACAAAGCTGGAGGCATCATGCTTCATGATATCAAGCTATATTACAAAGTTATAGTAATGAAAACAGTATGGTATTGGCACAAGAACAGACTCATAGATCAAGAGAACAAAATAGAGAGCCCTGAAATATATGTGCAATTAATTCATGACAGGTGAGCCAAGAATATACAATGGAGAAAGGATATTCTTTTTAATAAATGGTGTTGGGAAAATTGGACAGTAATATGCAAAAGAATGAAAGTGGACCACTATCTTACACCATCCACAAAAATTAACTCAACATGAATTAAAGATTTAAATTTAATATGTGATAAAAAAATGAGCAGAAGGATCTGAATAAACAGTTTTCTAAAGACCTTTATATGGCCAACAGACACATGAAAAGATGCTCGACATCATTAATCATCACTCAAATGTAAGTCAAAACGGCAGTGAGATGTGACTTCACACCTGTTAGAATGGCTGTTAGAAAAATAAATACAAGTTTTAATAAGGCTGTGTAGAAAAGAGAAACCTCATGCACTGATGGTACAAATGTATATTGGTGCAACCTCTATGGTAAAAATGAAAAATATAAATACCATACAATCTAACAACTCCATTTCTAGATATTTATCCAAAGATAACAAAAAGATAATTTGAAAAGATATATGTATCACTATATTCATTGCAGTATTCCTTACAGTACTCAAGATATGGAAGCATATCTTGTGAATGGTGAATGGATAAATTGTGAGTGAAACAAGTCGGACAGAGAAGGACAGATACCATACAATTGCTCTTAGATGTGGAATAAAAAAAAAAATAGAAAAGAAAAGAAAAAGTAAGTTCACAGAATCGGTTGGTGATTTCTAGAGCAGGGGTTGGACAGGTGGGAGATACAGGTGAAATGTCTTTTTTTTTTTTTTTAACTTAAGTAACTTGAAGAAAAACTTTTTTAAAGATTCAGAAATTAATCTATAGATACAGGTATATCCTCCCCCTGAATATTCACGGTATAGTTCAGCGAAGAAAAAAAAAGTCTGTATTTTATTCCCCGATCTATGGAATACTAACTGGGAAAAAAAAATAAGTTTTTAATTAAGTTCCAGTTAGTTAACATACAGCATAATATTAATTGCAATACAAAATAGTACAATATAGTGGTTCAACACTTCCATACAACACCCAGTGCTCATCACAAGTGCACTCCTTAATACCCATCACTTATTCCAAACATATCCCCACCCACCTCCCCTCTGGTAATCATCAGTTTGTTCTCTATAGTTAAGAGTCTGTTTCTTGGTTTGCCTCTCTCTTTTTTTTTTTTCCCTTTGCTCATTTGTTTTGTTTCCTAAATTCCACATTTTTCTTTCTGACTGACTTATTTCGCTTAGCAAAATATACTCTAACTAGTCTGCATCATTGCAAATACCGAGATTTCATTCAGTTTTATGGCTGTGTAATAGTCTGTTTTGTGTATATACTATGTATTCTTTATTCTTCAGTTGATGGGCATTTGGGCTGTTTCCATTATTTGGCTAATGTAGATAATGCTGCTGTAAATATCAGGATGCATGTACCCCTTTGAATCTCTATTTTTATATTCTTTGAGTAATACTTAGCAGTGTAATTACTGGACCATAGCGTAGTCCTAGTTTTGAATTTTTGAGGAATCTCCATACTGTTTTCCACAGTGACTGTATTAGTTTGCCTTCCCACCAGCAGTACAAGAGGGTTCCCCTTTCTTCACAATCTTAAAAATGTGGAATAATTTTTTAATGTTTATTTATTTTGAAAAACAGAGAGTGTGTGAGAGAGAGGGAGAGAGAGAATCCCAAGCAGGTTTCATACTCAGCAGGAACCCCTATGCAGGGCTCAATCCCATCACTGTAGCCTCTATAGTCTAATAAGTCAAATTTGTAACATTAGAGAAAAAATCTAAACATTTCATAAACGCTCCTAGCTGATAAAATGCTACAATAAGGACTGTGAGATCATGACCTGAGCTGAAATCAAGAGTCAGATGCTTGACCTACTGAGCCACCCAGGTGCTCCTGGAATATTATTTAATTAAAATTTTAGAAGTTCTATTAGATTCATATAGCTAATCCCAGAATGAGTGGTGGAAGAGACAGGAAGGAAAAGGAAACAATTTGGAGAAAGAAAGGCAAGAAAGGCAAAAAAAAAAAAAAAATACATATATATATATATATATATATATATATATATATATATATATATATAAGTTTATTTATTTATTTATAGAGAGTGTATGTAGGAGGGGCAGAGAGAAAGGGACAGAGAGAATCCCAAGCAAGCTTTCCACTGTCAGTGCAGAGCCTGACATAGGGCTCAAACTCACAAACCTTGAAATCATGATCTGAGCTGAAATCAAAAGTCAAATAACGTTTAACTGACTGAGCCACCCAGGCATCCCAGCATAATTTATATTTTATAATACTCTTAAAAAAATACAGTAAGTACATTCATAATATAAAACTGTTTGTCAAATACATATTGGAGCTGAGGCTTTTGTTTTTGTTCAGTGTTTTTATTTTAAGCAATGTGATTTAATTTTTGTTTTGTTTTGTTTTGTTTTGTTTCGTTTCACCTAACTTAGTTCAACAAACTTCTTATGTGTCAGGCACTTTCCTAGTACTGGGGTTACTAAAATGACAAATTAGCCTCTACAGTCTAATAAGTCAAATTTGTAACATTAGAGAAAAAATCTAAACATTTCATAAATGCTCCTAGCTGATAAAATGCTACAATAAAGATGCAGTGATTATTATAGGATGGCATCTGGGAAGGCTGGAGATACCACGATGAAGTTACATTGAAGCCAAATCTTCCAGGGTGAATAGGCATGCCCTAGAGCAGGAGGAAGGTAGGTTTAGCAGACACAGAGAGAATAGAGTGATTGTATATAGTAGTAGCTATCATATTGCTGTAATTTGCCAACTTTGTGCTGGCTTTTGTTGTCAGCTTACATATGTGTGGCTTTAGGCAAGCTGGCTTCAAAGTCTGGGCTCTTAACCACATGTTATACTGCTTTTCATAATAACATAGCATGTTCTGACATAATTGAAGCCATGCAGTGTGATTAGATCAAAGAATTCATATAATAGAATGATTAAAAATCAAGTGAAAAATTGTTGAGAGAAGATTCTAAAGGGACTTATGTGCTCTATTGGGGATATTTAGACTTTATCTTAGAGGAAATGGTAAGTCATCAAACTATTTTTATTTTTGTTTTTTGTTTTGTTTTGTTTTTGGTAGCGAGTAACATAATGATTTTTATATTTTAGGAAGCAATCAAGGAAGAGGTCCTTTTTAGGAGGTTGTTGCAATAGACCTTATGAGGGGTGAGCAAAGTTGATATTTGTACACGGTAAAAATGATTAAATTGAGGCTTTATTTCAGAAATTGGTGAAAAATTGAGTCAGAAAAAAAATTGAGGGATATAATGAAAATGAAAAGGCATGGGCCATGACACCAAATAATTTTTAAAGTGTTTATTAATTTAGGCATTCAATGTATTGTAAAATAGGAAATGTAGATTATCAGGCACCAACCGTGGAATAAAGGAAAGAAAATAATAATTTAGGGTTTCTTTCATCAAAGAACAACCCAATAGCTGAGCTACAGGACATATAGTATCAATTTAAAAAGGTAGAAATGGTCACTTATGAATGTTATTTATTGGTTTTAAAAGATAATTATGTATTTTTGCCTTCACACTTAACAAATTCAGTATGACTCCTCTCCACTGTGGCATCTAGTGTATAGATTCATATAAACCATTTCCGTTTCATTTCTTTTTTTAATTTTTTAAAAATGTTTATTTATGTTTAGAGAGACACAGAGTGTGAGCAGGAGAGGGGCAGAGAGGGAGGGAGACACAGAATCTGAAGCAGGCTGCAGTCTCTAAGCTGTCAGCACAGAGCCCTGTGGGGAACTCGACCCCATGAACCACGTGATCATGACCTGAGCCAAATTTGGACGCTTAACTGAGTGAGCCACCCAGGCGCCCCTTTTTATGTTTCATTTCAGAGGATCAGTCATACTAGGAAAATTTTGTTGGCTAACCCTAACGCTGTTTAGCAATATCCATTTAGGGATACAAGAATGATCTGAGTTTGCAAAACCTGAAGATAGAAGCATAGTTAGAGGTCAGCAGAGTTTCATTGATTTCCTAATTTTTATTGTTTCAACTCTAAATTTTCTGTGAGATTGAGTTGCCTATTTTCTGGAAACCCTTTATCTTCCTCTCTAGCTTAACTTTCTACTCCCTCTAGGACAGACCCTCAACAATGCAAGGAGGCATATTTCACCCTTGTCTAAACATGTGAGGTTCTTTCCTATCTAAAAAATCTGACCTAAAGTCTGCAAGGATGGGTATTAATCAGAGGAAGAGCAGCCACCCAGGAATGCCCTTTATATACCCATAAAGTCCTAGATTTCATCATAAGGATCTCATAACTTTAAACAGTTATATGGGTATCGTTCCATTTTTAAGTGGATGCTATGATTGTAATGATGCTTTTCTTTGAAAAGTGAAGAGGGCTAGTGATTTCTAGTTGAATTCCTCAGTCTTGGAATTCATTTTTATGGGATGGAATGATCATGTGTAGTGCATAGGCTGGAAAACAGGATTCTAATATGAACATTTGTTATTATGACAGTTTAAATTGTCCCACAAAGATTGAATCAAACAGTTGACTTCATTAAAAAAAATGTGCTTTATAAGGGGCACCTGGGTGGCTCAATCAGTTAAGCGTCCAACTTCAGCTCAGGTCAAGATCTCCCAATTTGGGAGTTCGAGCCCAGAATTGGGCTCTGTGCTGACGGCTCAGAGCCTGGAGCCTGCTTCAGATTCTGTGTCTCCCTCTCTCTCTTCCCCTTCTCCACCCCCCACTCTCAAAAATAAATAAATATTAATTTTTTTTAAAAAAAATGTGCTTTATAAGAATATATATACACATATAAAATGGCATTCCATGTGATTTTTAAAATTATGTTTAAAGTCTTACCATTTCTGATGTCATTCCTCTTTTGTAAGTTTATAAACTTTCTTTTTAAAATTATATATCTATTACTATTTTTCTGCATTGATGTGATCCTTATCACTTAAATCTGGATGATGTGCATATTTATATAATTGTAATTTTTGCCATGTGCAGATCTTTATATTTGCAGAAATGTTCAATTCTTGCAAATGATTATAAGATGATTTCACTGGAGAAAATATGAGTTTCAGGCCCATTTGCCAATTTTCTGCCTGGATTGTTGCTTTTCTGTAGCTGAATCAAAACCCTCAAGGAATATAGTGTATAGAAGACACAATGATTTAACATTAACTGTACTGTTTCATTCTTTATCCACATTGGACAAAATTAACAAGAATCTGAAAAAAATGTATTGACCAAGTTGCCATTTTATGCATTTTATATTCTGTGACATTTCAGAATACTTGTATTCTTCAAATCACATTAGAATTACAGAACACTTAAAAAGCAAAATAAAAATTTTAGGTAATTTGGTCAATGTGTTTGTTGTCATAGATCTGTTGGTATGTTTTAAAATTTATGTTTGCTTTTATTAGCAAGTAATTGAAGGTTTTTGTAGGAAAACAAGCTTAGATAATACAGTTTAAAAAGAATGTGATTCACATTAGTTCCAGAATCAACAAATGCTGTTTGGCTGGCTCACTTTTTAAATGTCTATAAAAGTCTGCATTTGCTCCTTCACTTAAATAATTCATACTTGATTATAGGACTGAAAGGAATTTATAGCCTTTAAGTTTCAGATCTGATCAGAGCAATGTTTGCATTATCAGAGGACTTTGCTTTGATTGTCCTACTCTAACAATCTCTCTGAAGGCCTATACCTGCACTTCCACAGTAATACAATGCATATTATAGAACTCTGACCAGTTTGGGAATCTTCAGGCATGACTTTGTTAGTTTTTGTTACTAGATTCTACAAAATGTCTGTTGAGGCAGGGCTTTGCCTAGGTGTTCTCAGACAGTAATAAGCTAGTCATGATCATGAAACAGAAAAAAGTCCAAAGAAGAAAAGTGAGCAAAAGGAAAGATAGGAAATGAGGTCAAAGAGGAGTCCAGGAAAAGATCATAGAATACTTTTTATAGATCACAGTAATGTTTTCATTTATTCTAATTGTGAGAGGAAGTAATTGTAGGGCTTTAAATGCGCATACTTTTATTATTTATTTTACATTTCGTGAACAGGAGATTCTCACTTTACTCCAAGAGAACATATCAATAGAGATGGAAATAACGTAGCCATTTTATAATGTATTTGGAGCTAGAATTGGTAAGACTTGTAGGTGAATTGGGTTACAAATAGGAATGACTTCTTGCTCTTTGGTTAGAGTATGTAGATAGATGATGGTACCATTAACTCTATGGGGAAGACTGATGGAGAATTATGTTGGGGGCGATGGTTAGTTGTGACTAATAGACACCAAATAGTCACAAGTAGAATGGATATTCGTTGTTCTTTGAGATTCCTTTTAAAGTAAATCACAAAATCTAATGTGATTTGGTTTAACATAATGCTTTCTAGTCCCAGCATTGCACATAATTATGTTATGACTTATTAAAGCAAAATTATGTTTCCTATGAAGCAGATAAAATTATTATCAACCTATTTTACTTTTGCAAAAGAACATCGTCTAAGTATTTTAAATAGAATACCCCCTTTATTGTTAAGATAATCCAATAAAGAAATTGGATGACAAATGAGGGGATACCAATCTATAATAAACTAGGAAAAAAATATGTTATACATTCTATAGAGCCATTTAATCTTATGGTCAGGACAGATTTTTTCCAAGTCTTCTGAGCAATAATAGATAAATCTTTTTAATGTATGTATTTTATTTATATTTTATTTACAAAATATTGAAAGGTCTTGAGACTTTTTAGTGGACAGCATAGGATGAAACAGGGTACTCATAATAAAGCTTTGCTTTTTAATTTTTTTTTAATGTTTATTTTTGAGAGAGACACAGACAGGGCACAAGCAGAGGAGGGGCAGAGAGAGAGAGAGAGAGAGAGAGGGAGATACAGAATCTGAAGCTCAGACCCTGTCAGCACACAGCCTGACGCGGGGCTCCAGTTCCGAAAGGCGAGATCATGACCTGAGCTGACGTTGGACGCTTAACCAACTGAGCCACCCAGGCATCCCTGAAAGCTTTTAAATTCCTTACACAATGTACTGTCATTAAGGCAATTCTCATCAGTCTTTATCATTTTACATCAAGACAGAGATACAAAAGAACATTTAGAATGGCTTTTCTATATTCAAAATAATGACTTCCCAATGACTGTTTATTGGACAATCAATCCAATTAAATACTTGCAGTGTGAGCTCAAAAATCATATGTAGACGCCCAATCATTGCTTCCAACAAAATGTCCCAAATAAAGCTCATATTTTTTATTTTTATTTTTTGTTAAAAAAATTTTAATGTTTATTTTTGAGAGAGAGATAGAGAGAGAGATAGAGTGCAAGTGGTAGAGGGGCAGAGAGATAGGGAGACACAGGCTGAAGCAGGCTCCTGGTTCTGACCTGTCAGCACAGAGCTGGACACGGGACTTGAACCCACAAACCACGGGATCATGACCTTAGCCAAAGTCAGACGCTTAACCGACTGAACCACCCAGATGCCCTTAAAGTTCATATTTTTTAAAATCAGAGATAAGATATTCTGTTACCTGTACTTTATGTTAATATTACCACATTTTCCTATTCAAGATCAAATTATGAGTAAAATTAGAGGTTTTTTTTTACAATTTTTTTGTCATATTTTGTAACATTTCACATTTGTCTTCTTCTGTCATATTTATTATTATAGAGTAAAGACATTGAAATATAAATATGGAATTACTATGTGGATTTTCTAGATGGTTATTTTGATTGTAGTATTGTTCCTCTTTAACTTAAACCTAATTCACAATACATGTCTTCCTCAAATGATTTCCTTAACAAATATATACTGAGCTCATCTATCTTTTAGGTTCTATTCTGATTACTTAGAGAGACAGACAAAAATGTGTGCCTTTTGTTAATATAGGTGAAAAAGCTTTTTGCTGACTCTCTTCTGACACCTCTCCTCTGCCCCTTTTTTTCTCATACCTCTTCAACCTATGCTTTAACTTTTCTAGTTTGGATATTTAGCTAATCAGGACTTAACATTATGTCAGAGTATTGGGAACTAAAAAGAAACATTAATGTTACAATGATTTCAAGAATAAACATAAGAAAAAGTATAGGGTAGAGAGAGATTAAAATAATCTGATGTGGTAAAAATAAGTGACATTGTTGGATAAATACAATTACCTAATTGTTAAGATAGAAAAAAAAATTATCTAGTCCAGGGTAGATTTTCTTTGATAATGATCCTAATATTTTGCTTTTGGGACTTATTTTTATGTTTTGATTTGATGTACTCATGTTTTAACACTGCAACTTAGTATTTTAAATTGTGGGACTTTCATTAGCTATTGCTCAAAAGTCCAAAATTATAATTCCTGGAAATTAAAACTTTTTTTTAAATTTTTTTTAACGCTTATTTATTTTTGAGACAGAGAGAGACAGAGCATGAATGGGGGAGGGTCAGAGAGAGAGGGACACACAGAATCTGAAACAGGCTCCAGGCTCTGAGTTGTCAGCACAGAGCCCGACACCGGGCTCGAACTCACAGACTGCGAGATCATTACCTGAGCCGAAGTCGGACACCCAACCAACTGAGCCACCCAGGCGCCCCATGGAAATTAAAACTTTTTAACAAACTTACCAAATAAAATTCTGCAAGAACTATAAATATAGAAAATATTTTTGAATTTTCCTATTTGTTATCTCCCATAAAATCCTAAACAAAGACACACTGTCATCTAAATGTTTATGTGTTTGTAGTTGAGTTAAGAGTTTGAGTGAAAAAGAATTCTGGGGGCGCCTGGGTGGCTCAGTCGGTTAAGCGGCCGACTTCCGCTCAGGTCATGATCTCGCGGTCGGTGAGTTCGAGCCCCGCGTCGGGCTCTGTGCTGACAGCTTGGAGCCTGGAGCCTGTTTCAGATTCTGTGTCTCCTTCTCTCTCTGACCCTCCCCCGTTCATGCTCTGTCTCTCTCTGTCCCAAAAATAAATAAACTTAAAAAATTAAAAAAAAAAAAAAGAATTCTGATTGAATCAATGTATATAAACTTTATTTATATCTATATAAATAAATATATTCATCTATATGAATTCATCTAATAAATTCATCTAATATATTCATCTAATAAATTCATCTATATCTAACATTGTGCATGATTTTGAGTTAATCAAAAGACTACTTGATTTATTAGAGTTATTTAGTCTAAAAGATAATCAGAGTGGCTGCTGAGGATCCCTCCTAAAAGTTCAGGGAGTCTGGGCCTATGGACCACAGGAGCAAAGCTGGGCAGGGGGCACAAGGTGGCCTTGGAGGGCATTCTCAGGGCTGCTACTGGTTTGAAGCCACCGGCCACTTGGGATGACGGTATTCTGGGCCCACTGGGCCTGCCCTGACTGCTGGCTCTGTGGGAGCCAGTCCACTGAGACCCCTGGCACAACATGAGCCACAAGCTGACCTACCTGGGTTTGGCATGCTGCCTGTGCTTGGGCCACAGTTTCAGCAGCCTTGTGCTCAGCCCCATGGGTGGCCTGCATATGTCCCCCACAGATAGGCAGCTGGTGACACAGTCAGAGGTACCTGTCATGGACTGCTCCTGTGCCAGGGTGGAGGAGATGCCATTTGGGAAGATTGTGGAGAGCCTACTGCAGCTGCTGCCCCAATAGGTGGCTGCCAGCCCTGTGAACTATGCCTGGTCCTGCAAACTGCTCCCCGTGGAAGATTTGTTGCCACCTTGTACACCTTTGGAACTTACTGTCATTTTGCTGCAGAAGTTTAAGAGGGGCAAGGACTTGCTGGACCTGAACCACCAGCCTCTGAACAAGTACATGGCCTGCAGCAGCCTCAAGTGGTTGCTCCAGGCAGAGAAGGAGTTCAATAGCCCCAGGAGGAAGAAAATGTTCCCTTTGATGTGAATTCAGAGCAGGAATTTGTAAAGTCCCACAGGCCCATGAGCAGCACCTGACTGCCCATGGACTGTGACAAGAGTCATGAAGACTGAGTATCATGGGCTTGATGCCAAAGACCAAGGACACTGCAACAGCCCGGAAGAGGAGAGAGGCAGGGAAAGGGGGCTGAGGCCAGTGCATCAACAGGAGTTTGGAAAAGAATTAAGAATTGACAAAGATAGTAAATGTATAGACATATTTTTGGGGGGCTGGGTGTTGAGGAAATCTCAAAATGGTGGCAGGACTTGTGGGAACTCCTGACAGGCCTGGTGGTCCAGGCCCCTTCCGGCTGTCAGCAGAGCTGGACTCACCGCATTCTCTCTCAGTGCTTCTGATGCTCCTCACTCTGGCTCCTGCCTCGGATCCCTGACTGTGAAACAGGGCATCAAGGAGGAAAACCAAAAAAAAAAAATAAAAATAAAAAAAAAATAGGATAACCAAAATGATTGGTTCTTTCCATTTCTACAGTGAATGTGCAAAAGCCTAGGAATGTGGGAGATCTCCACAGGTTCCCATTATTGAGTCAGAGTGTTGCTTCCTATTTTGTTCCATGCTCAAGCGCTTTACATTATCTTAGGCATACTTTGTTGTTTTTAGGTTTTACCACATGAAATTCCCTTTTTCTAGGTAAAATAATGATCAAATATTGACCATATTATACGGTTCAATTTAGTATTTCGAATTCTTTGAGGAAAGTGTCTGTACTACATATTTACAAGTTTTCTTCACCCATTCTAAAAGCTCTGATTGTTTTTGCCTGTATAACACAAACATAGACAAGAAAACAGCATTAATTTGAGATTAAAAAAAAGTTTCAAGTATACAGTGTTCTCCTCATGAATTACTCTAATTAGTGTTAACTTACGAATATTTTCTGTCAATGTGTGAATAGGAATCTATGGGAAATAGCTTTTTCTGATCTATGACACCAAAAGAAGATGCCATCATCCCTTAGAGAAAAATATTAAGAATAAAGTAATATTTTAACTGAAAACATAGTGTGAAAATTGTTTTTATTTTCTGCTAACAAGAAACACACTTTATAGTATTAATTTGGCTTTAAAAACTGTTAATTGTGATTTTTAGCATCATGCAATTATTGTTATATTGTAAAATTATTGTTCTGATCCCTTTAGCAAATAAACATGGGGCATACTTTAAGTCAGTGAGGAGAAGTGTGGAGTCCTCTCTTGAACACTTTCTAGATTCCGTGATTATTCTACGTGCCGTCTAACCAGAATTGTAAACGAGGTTTTAAAGAGATGTACAGCTCTTTTTATTAGTGTCTTTGAATATTTCAATAACAGTGAGGTCAATTAAAATTTTATTGAATGATTATGTTTTATATTGACTCAGACACAAACAACTAAGTAATTTAAAATGGTAAAGTTAGAAATAGAAAAAGAATTGCCCTTTTTATAACATATTATCTATTTATGCCTTAAATTAAAAAAAAATCCTTTCTTGGCTTTGAGAGTAATCAAAATTTAATATGATCATTCTGTTACCTCGTTAGCCAGCATTACAAATCCTCTCTTCTAGTTTATTGGTCTCTTTATTGTTTACTGATCATATACACTTATTCCACCTACTAAGTTGTTTGGTTTAGTTGTTTTTCCCTTGTGTCTCTAAGCCTCAAACCCCACCTCTTCTAGAATAATAAAATTCCTTTGTTTTTTATAACTATTTTAATTCTTACAGATAACCCAAGACCTAATTTTTCTATCCACTTCAGTTTCCTCTCAGAAGTCAGATTCCTTTGTCTTTGTCTCATTACTCTTTAGTGAAATGACAGTAATTCCTAGCTAGCCAAATCATATGGATACACTGTTATCAGTATGATAGAATGATCTCTGCATGTAACATTGACAGAGAATCTATGTATATCTTCTCTACAACTAAGCAAAAGCCAGACATCTAAGTACTCCATAAATGTGTGAATTTCATTATTGTTTTTCTAAAGATGCTTCCTTCTAAGTATATATTTTGATTTTATATCCCTACCGTCCCCAGTATTCAGAATATAAAATATGGTGCATGTGTACATACACAGGAGTGTGCGTGTATGTCTGTGTGTGTGTGTGTGTGGGTGTGTATACTACATATATCACCTATGATAGGTGAGGAAAATTACAAAAACAATTTACTATTAGTGTCTAGCTAATATCAGTAAAGTGTATTTTTTATAATGTTGGTGGTGATATTCAAATTGTTTTTGCATTCTATCAACGTTGCCTTTGGTTTTTCCCTATCTTTTTTTAAAATGTATTTCCTTTATCTCAAAAAGAAACAGCATTAAGAAATAATTTTTTATACCAAATTATTTTTAGCAATTATTTATCATAGAGCCTAACTCTGTGCTAGTGTTAAAATATTCATAAATATTCCTATTGTACTTAAGATTTTTGTAATTTGGAAAGTCACCTATCAGTTACATAGCACCAAGTATTTCTATGGGAAAAATAGAAATTTACAGTATTTACTGTCAATAAACTTTAATTGTGTCAGCAAGGGGCAGAAATGCAGAAAATTACAGACTTTTAAATGTGTGAATCGCTTGCAAGTTGGAAGGCCTAGCTAATTATTTATCTTAGATGGGTAGTGAACAATAAAACCAGGGACAATGATAATTGAGGTGACTTCATTTTGCCTCAAATCTCTTATCACATAAAAGGAGCAATCTGTTTTTAATCTAAAATTTGACATGAATAAACTTGTTTTATGAGTTTCTTGGTGCTTGCTAAAATGAAGAAAGCAGCAATTTCAGAGAGTTAGGCTTATAACAGTCTTTTGAAGACCCTGTAGCCAGAAATTAATCAGAATAATGTTGAACTATTAGAAAATAATTGGAGTAATTAAAAAGCACAAATCGAGTCAAATTACAAAGAGTGAAAGACAATATCTTCTTTTTTTCCTATGTCCAACATCATATAGCCATGGTATCCTTTCCTTATTATTCATGAAAGTTTATGACTTACAATAGAAATTGGCCAATGGCCTTTCTCACACAGACTTCCAGAATCAATATTGATTTTTGATAATTGATAAATATTTAGGATGAATGCCAAGAGACCTTTTATAAATCATGGTTATACTTTTGTGCAGTTATAGAAACTTACGAGAGAAGTTTAATAATTGCATCAACAACTTCATTTTGTTTCATCATTTACATTGTAAGTTTGAAATGAATTACTAATTTGTGATTCATCTACATAAATAGGACAAGAAATATTAAAATTTTGAATTTCTTACACACTATTGCTAACTATTTTTGCAAATTGCACATTGAAGTGAGTCTTACAGAATTGATCATTTCTAGGAATGTAACCTACTAATTGCACATGTCATTTGCATCATTATTACCTTCAGCTTTTACATTCCATGTGAGATTCACAATGAGCAATTCAATTCGCAAACTGAGTCACTACTTCCTATTTCTATCATAAAACCAAGAGACTATTCCCTAGAAAATCAGAATTAATTGTGTATTTTGTTTTTACAAAGGAAGACATAGCTTTATAACTTTAAAATGAATTTAAAATTCACTTTGGGAAGTTTTAATACTAAAGTTAATCATACATAGTATGTTTGTTTTTCTTTAAATAGACATTTACCTGGATAATATTATCATTTCAGCTTATAAAATAAATATATATATGAGACCATTAATGAAATTCATCCTAAAAAATGGTGAATCCAAATATATTTATAATTTGACAACAGTTAAATAATGTATGTGAACCAGATGGGGAGATTATGATTGGACTAATCTTATAAATTACAGTCATTGTATATTTGTGAATTGTGCCTATCAAAAGACCTTGTCTAGAGCAAGAGATTTCAAGGGAATGAATGAGGAACAAGGTAACAGCAATGGTTGTTCATTTAGATTTCAGTGTTTGCTGAATAAGTGAACTTAAGTTTTAATTATTCAAGTTGAATTAGTTTTAGCACTACAATCTATGAGGGGGGTGGAAGGCAGCATTATCATTGCATACATTGTCTCTTTGGACCACAAACATACCAGACTGTAATAGAAAGTATATTTCTACGTTCTATCTCAGAATTTTATTCTCATATGAAACTAAGTTTTTTTGTCATAGCCAACAAAAAGAATGCTAAGCAAGTTGCTTAGGACTAGTAGCAAAACTGTCCCTTTGAGAACAATGATGTTGTTAACCCTCCAAGCTTGGTTTTGGTTACTTGTGTTCCTTATTTAAGTCAGTGGAGAATCTTGCTAAGTTACAAAATGATCTAAACTAAGTTCTATTAAGGACTTTTTTTTTCTTGATTAGTCTCTAAAATTTTGTTTTGACTTTTAATTTCATAAGTTCTGAATTGCATATTTAGGAAAGTGAACTTTTTTCAGTATATTTTTATATGCTAACAGCAGTGGAGAATCAAAACAGATAATCTTGGGTATGCAATTAGTCATGGTAGGAGAAGCGTAAGTGGTTACTACTCTGTTCCCTGAACTGGCTTATTGCTTTACATTGATGCTCGCATCACCACGTCCTCTTCATTTCCCATTCCTCTGTCTGTTGGTCACTATATGGCTCTATGTTCTGTCCCCTTTTCTCTGTCCTTTTCTTTCCCCTCACTTTCTCCTGCCTCCGCCTCAGCCTTATTTCCGAAATAACAATGCAGATGTGTTTAAACCTAATTGCAGTTACATCCAGAGGTGGGTTTATGTGTGTGTTACATTGAGAAACACGTGCGTACCTTCAAATTACAGAAGTAAGTCCAGACACTTGCATTGATCACACCCTCCATGTAGCGCATTTTCTCAGATCCTAGAGGTACTCACCATTTTCCATAGAGAGATGACAGAGGATTTATTGTCGTGAGTTTCTAGCCCATGTACTTTAATCCTACAGTAATAAATACATGTATTTCCCTATAGTGAAGAGTGCAGAATCTTCACATTCCTTCTCTTAGGTAATTATTTTACCCCTTGAGATACTTATTATGATATGTGAAACGTTAAACTTTAATGTCATATTTACCTTTAGAATATACTTTACCCAAATGAAACGGTTAAAGGTAAAATAATTGTATTAAAACTTGGCAACTAATATATTTGAAAAAATGTTTCTAACTTATTTCTCAGAAGATATTGAGGCTTCTAAAATTTTCATTTGGTTTTATTCCAAGTTGGCCTTTCTGTTATCGCTTTTGCTCTTTATTTTTATGTTTTGATTAAAATTCAGAAACTATACTAAAGAAAAACTGGTGGAGAGAGAAAAAATTTGCAAGTTATTTTAGCAAGAATCTATGTCATATAAAGTATATTATTACAGCTGCTCTTTGAGTCTGCTATGAGGATGTTTTAGAGTGAGAGGCTCTTTTTAGGAGCAGAAATTCAGGATATATGTATGGATTAAAAGGATTCTTTACTGCAACACTTCTCAGACTTTTAGGTTTTATGGACTAGCATTTTTTTTTTCTTTTAATTGGAGAGACCAGGGTAAAGTTGCCAATTTTTTATTTAGTCAAGGGGGATGCTTAAAATATCAGTTGGCAAGTACTATGTGAGAAAGAATATTTCACACACACACACACGTGAAAAGAACATAAACAAAGTCCATAAACTCGGAATAAAATATAGGCTTTTCCAGGTCATGACACCTGGCAACTATATACCCATATATTTTTAATATAGATGTTTTAAAAATCTGAATGCTGAAATGTTTGTAATGTAAAATTACATTACACATAATATCTTCATTAAACAATTTTGGTTACTCCAAGATCTAAAGTTGTTGACAATGCAACACCAAGTAGTGTTCTTAAATTATTTTCTTCCTTTCTGCTTTGCTTTCTGTCAGTGTTGAGAATCTACTTTCACATATTAATAAAAATAGAAATAGTTCTGTGAATAATAGTTATATTCAATTTAAATACTTTGGGTAGAATGAGATATGCCATGGAAAGATGACCTGTACATCTCCAGGAATCTGCTTTCTTTCCTTCAGACTAAGAAAAAATTACAAGACTAGCTAGAGTTCAGAAAAGTGACTCAATGAAAAGCATTTCCCAAACTACACAGCTCTGGGCTTTAATTGCCTAAAAGAAATCAACCACTTTGGGAAACTGTTTAGCAATAGTTACCAGTAGTAAAAGATGCCTATCATGTATTTATATCTATAACTATATCTGTATTTATTTCTACCAAAAGACAAGTTCAAGAATGCTCATTACAGCACTATTTGGCAACTTAAATTTCAATCAATAGAAGTATGGAGTAATTAATTTTGGTATAGACACACAAGGAATACTAGATAGCAAATAAAAGTGAATGGATTACTATTTTCAGTATAACATGGTTGAATCTCATAAAGATCATGTTGAACGAAAGAGAACAAAGCATCTGTACTCTATCATTCAGTTATATGATTTTATTTATTCATGGTTAAATTAATCTGTGCTTCTAGAAGTCAGGATGGTGATCGCCTTTTGAAAGGTGAGCTTATTAGGGACTGCAAAGGACACAAAGGGAACCGGACACTGACAGTATTTTATATCTTAACTAGGTGACCACTATACAAGGGATTTATTTACCTTGTGAAAATTTTTGAGGTGTATAATTATATATATTTTTTACTCATCTATGTATGTTTCAAAGAAATATTTATTTAAAATTTTAAATACACAAAATATATAGAAGATAATATTAGAATATTAGTGAAAGGGTTATTTTTCCTGCCTAATGAACTGGGTTTCTGGCTATAGACTCCTCGATTTTGTAGATAATAAAACTACTCTGACAGTCATCTCTGTATTTCCTCCCTGATAATGGATTTTTAGTTTCATAAAATCTAGGTCGAAGGCTGATTGCTTTTCTTGTTATTAATTTATATTCCCAAGCCACAGATTGAAAGAATTAAAAAACTGTAACATTGTTCCTTTGGTGAATAAGATCTACCTTTTCCCCCAGAGGTGTAGGTTTCTGAATGGTATATTGTTAATAATAAGAAAATATCTATTAAACAATGAATCATAACCTCCCTGTCACACACAACAAAACTCATAGAGGAAGACGACTCTTTTTTGAGTCACTGTAACTAATGGATTATGTAATATTGAATCTTTGTTGTCCTCCTTTATATGAATGCTAACAAACTGAGGTAAAATAAAATAACAGGATTATTGTCTATCATTCAGCATAAACATTGTGAAGTTCTAAACAGAAAAAAAAATCTATTTCTGATAGTTACAGGAGAATTTTTGATTGTGTGCTTGGGGATGGGGTAAAAGGAATGATTTGGGAATGCATCTAATTGTAGTCAATGATGAATTTTGCATAAACTCAGTAGTTCCAGCTGTAATCTCCTTGTAACAGAGAAGTCTGTTTTTTGTTGTTTTTTAGGGGTTTTGTTTTGTCTTTATAAGAAAGAGGCTAATGACCTCTAGACCTAAGTAATCAAGAACTAATGAGTTTGCCTAACAGAGTAGTGATCTGAATCTGCCAGAGGTCACCAGTAGATGATGAACAGCCATGAGAGTTGTTATTTTTTAATGTAAGCATACAAGTAGACCTAAGAGATTTTATGGAATCCTATGACTGCAGTTGTTACCTTAGAATAAAGGTCTTGGCCTACAATGAGTAGAGAATAGACTCTCCATTAAAATTAAGACAACGCAAACTTCTTACCCTGAACCTATCAACTTATTGATGGAGTATAGGCAAGTGAAAGGAAAAAAAAAAAAAAAGAACAATATCTATGGGTGGTTCATTCTCTTTCACACAGTTATGTGAAGATCTAACTGCATTTCCAGCCCCAAATCATATATGCATTCGGAAGCTTTGTGGAGTCTCAGAGGCTACCTACTTAAAACTATCCTTTGTATCACCCTCAGATATAAAACCTGTCTTTTCAAGCAGAGAAAAGGATAACAGTGGAAGGGAAGCACAAACAGTACTAGATTCAGTAGTCAGCTGTAGTGACAAGACTCTTAGGACAGTAGTTACATTTCAGAATTTAGGAAGTTATTACAGCATGTCAGCAGTGGTATTGGTCTCATTATCTATCTATCTATCTATCTATCTATCTATTTATTTGTTTATATTTTATGGAGCAGATATCTACATTCTAGCCACCAGTAGCAGCCCAGAGAAGGGAATGTGCAATCAATCCACTTTCTCTTTAGATAGTATTGAGCTAAGAAAATCCTAATCTCCTGCAGCCGATGGTAGGATCCCAAAGGCGAAAGCATGAAACTTTGTTTATTTGTTTGTTTTCATTTATTTAGGCACATAAATATATACTATCAGAAAATAAAATAAATAAAAGCTTTGCTCAGTGAAGAGTAGACAGAGCACTTAGTGATGACAGTGACAAAGTGTTGACTATTGTCCTATGCACGGCAGTGGGCAGAGGTCATTGTTATTGAACTCTATCCTCAAATACAATGTCAAAAATTTTACATATGGTAGTTTTTTCCAGTTTAAAGATAGTGTCAATATAAATTCAGGATAATACCTATCATCTTCTCTATATTAAAATATATAACACTGTTCCTGAGTCATTAACAGAAAGTTTAAATATGTCCCTCATCTCTTGTCCTTTTACTGTAGTCATGGAGTTTTTCCATGGCTGGCACAATGGGTGATGTATGGAAAATAATGGTTTTGGATAATTGATATCCTAATAATCGGTAGATTGAAATTTGAAGATATTGGAGGCTTCGAAGACTCAAAAGAGAGTGAGATAGAATGATGAAGGCCTAGACCAGAGTGGAAGCACTAGGGTGGACACTGAGTGAAAGCAATAATGAGAGCCATAATATAGTGCAGGCTGAGACTTCATTAATATTTTTATTTATTTGTTTTTTGTGGCTATTTCACAAAACATGACTACAGCAGAGAATATCAACACAGATTCCAACAATATTTACCTAACAAAGTGGATGTGCAGAGTGCTTTATAACAATAAAATGTGGAATGCCTAGCCTCTGGTAGAATCTCTTCTGCTTTTGATGAGAACAACAATAAGAGTAACAATAAAAAATAATTATTGAGAATCTATCCTCAAGAAATTGATTTTGAAACTGTCATATTCTAATCACTTAATCCATGCATCTCTTGTTTGCTTTTCCCCATACCCTCTTATCACAATAAGACCTAAAGCATCTTGGAGGTGAGGGTCATTTTGTGTCCTCTGTGGTACCCATGATATAGCATGTGATTCTGATAAATATGGTCATTTTAACATATGGTTCAGTTTTACTATAAGCATGTTACTTAACTCACATGTTTTTCCTATTTATAACATTTTTTTAAAACTTGTGGTAAATCTTGTTACTATGAAGATGAAAAACAAGCAAGGGCTTCTAATGTAGCAAAGGAGAAAACTATAATGGATTCAAAATAATTGGACCACAAAATTTTGACCCAGTAGATGCTTTACTTCTGCTATTGTGATCTAGTGCAGACTTTAAAATTATTTTTGGATTGAACTGTATTAAGGCAACTTAATTTCTGAATATATTTTTGACACATGATTTTTCTATTTTGACTTTTTTTCTACCAATTGTTTTTTTAATGGATAAATTATTTTCTTGGTAGATCATAAAATAGTGGTTTATTTTATTAGTTAGCATTATCTGATTGGTGCTGCTGTTTGGGGATTTTCTTTACAGCTTTAATTTCTTACTGAGTCCCATTTTCTCAGATCAAATTTTGTATATCCTTTACCAACCTTTATTCAGAATTTGATGCAGGCCATTTTATATGTTATTAGTTTTATTGCAGGCTGATTAATTCTAAGATAATTTATTTTGAATGAGACTCTGAAACAATTTAAGATTAGCTGCAGTACAGTAATTGTATTGACTATGAGGCAGAGAATTGTTGAAACAACCTTTGAGTCAGATGGCAAGTTCTCAGTGTCCTTCTTCAAACTTAATATATAGAAGTGTGAACACATCAGAACCTACACTCTTCAGAATCTTTATATAATTGCTATTATCACTTAGCTTTAGATATTCTGCAGTTCTAAGAAAAAAAAAAGAAGGTAATTTTTAATAGTGCTGTCCTACCTATCTGTGAATTCTTGATTAATGAACCATGAACTGACCCATTCATTAATTACATGAATTAATACACATATAAATTTATATTTTCAGCCGTATGAACTAATCCCATCTTCAAACACCTTATTTTTTCTACTATTCATCCATGAGAGCTCTACCGTCCAAAATGATCTTTTCCACCATCTCTTCCAGCTGTCAGCTCATTGATAAGTCTTCTTTGCTTGCCCCAACCAGAGATTCTTTCTGTTTTCTGAATGCCTGTAGAAAACTATACTTGTGTCTTTCAAATACTATTTAGTACCTGAGGTTGTCTGTAATTATCTCTCTCCTCTGTTTGATTATACGTTTATTGAGAGTAAGAATAAACCTTATTTATGTTACTGTTCTCTATAATCCTTGGAGCAATTTCTCACCTTTTTTGAATAAATAAATACATATGTCAGTGAATAATTTTTTTTTAATTACTGCTTAGATAGAGAATAAGTGAACATGAACTTGCAGGTGAAGAACTCAATTTTGTTATACAAAATTTCAGCACAGAGTTAGACAAAGCATTCTAGAATTCCCAGAGGATAATTATTAATATGACAAGTTGCTGCTTATCACTGTAGCTTAAATGGGAAGGGAAGGTAATTAAAAACTGGCAACTATCAGTGAACGAATATGTAATTTTGTGAGAACTGTGATGGAAGCTTAGAGCTTAGGTGGAAGATGGAAATGTTAGATATAAATGTCACAGTTGCAGGCAATACCCTTGAGACAATTTGATCAACCTTGGGTATATTATTGAACAACATAGCAAGAGGTTAATGAATAAGCTGAGCTCCATGGAGAAACTTTTATTAGACTATTTTATGGATTTCCCTTGCAGTCATTATTAAAACCAACATATGCTATTTGTGCATAGAATGTGCTATTCTCCACCTTCTGCATATTTGTACTTTGCTATGCCATAGGATATTATGTTTTTGCTTATACTCTTTGGAATGCCAGTGTAGAAAGGTGACCTTAATAACAATGTCATTCAGAGTCTATATATGCTTTTATCTTTATAAATAAAATCTCAGTAGCTTAGCATATTGAAAATAAAAAGGAAAAATCTTGTGTTTTTTTTAAAGAACATAAAAATAACGATTAGATTGCTGCAAAGTCTTAAAACAATAATAAGAAGCAACTTTAAATATGTCTATAAAGGCATATTTAGAAGATCTAAGACTAGTACCATATGCCTGTTTTAAAATGCTCTTGTTTAATATATATATGTCCATTTTGATAATTAAACATTGGATAGAAAAAGTAGTTATTCTATGTTATTACTATAATAATTCACTACCTCTATTGTTTCATTGAAATTTCTTTAATCCATTGTAATAAAGAAGTAGGAATTATATTTCAAACATTGAATTATGTACAACAATAGTAGAAATTTTTCTGTAGTACTTTATAAATATGGTGACCATATGTTTCAGTTTGCTCAGAATACCCCCTTGTCTTCAATGTTTGTCATTAGTGTGTATTTTCACTATCAAAATTGTCCTGGATTGGTTGATAAATAATATGTACCTACTAAGTTTTCCATGCTGATATTTATAGGGAAAATACCTGATTTCCATATTCCTACAGAGAAAAAGAAAACTGTGCTTACTGTTTATATACCAGTAATCATATTTTTCCATAGTCTAAAAATTAGCAAGGATATTTAGAAGTAGATGAATGTGAGAAGTCTTGGATTATGCAGAAAACGTGAACCATTACCTGCTGAGAAAAATAATTTTATATGTGGTTTGCTCAATGTCACACCAATCACTTATTTGGAGGTAAATTTATGCACTATAAAAACTAAAGTATGACAGATGTCAACCTCAGCTGTGTATCGACTAGTAGCGTGCCAGCTGATAAACTACTGATTTACTTGGGTGCATTTGTGTTTATTGCTCATGTATTACTCCTGACTGCCCTTTACATTTGGAATCTTTAGAAAGAGTTCAGAGAAGATAACTATATTCTGTGGGTAACTTCTAGGTACCTAACTCTAGCCCACTGGGTTCTTCCCCGTATATGATTATGTGCCAGGATTCACCACAAAGACCAAGGTATTTTCATAATACTACAAGACTAACAACTTGGACCAGGTTCACGATTGCTCTCCCTCCAGTTTACCTTACCTAAAAAACAGAGCAATAGTACGCAAGGATACAAATTAATAGGTATTGCTCCCTAAATACGCCCCAGTTCTTTAAGAGGCAGGTGGTCAATTGCAGCCTACAAACTTGAGAAACCCACAAGGCAAAAAAGCACTGGACTTGTGACATCTTACTCCCTTAGGCTAGATTAAGGGCCAAGTCCTGATTCAAGGTTCAACTTCAATCTTTATAGAAGGGAAAATTCTTGCCATACTGTACTACGTGCAAACTTCTTTGTTTCGCTTCTTCCTGTGCTCTCTAGGCTACAGTGTGCCTGGCCATGGCCTATCCTGTACATGACATAAAGGGGGTACACCCTCTACACAGAACTGGATCTACTTATTCAGGGTCCGGATTTCTAGGTGTTTCACCTGTTGGGCCTAATATTAGGGAGATAACATTTCAAACTCTAGGTTTCAAAGTACATTGTAACCAGTAGAGAATTAAATCTCTTACTTGCCATGTGACCTTGTTCAAGGTATATAACCTCTCTAGCTCTTAGTTTCCTCTCTGTAGTGTGAATAATTGTAATAACCACATATATCATAGTTAGACAACAGGGTCTAGGTGAGACAAGTTTATAATACACACTGAACACATCATAATGCTATTATGAAGAATTGTAAAATAATGCACATTGAGCCTCTCAGGTGAAGGCCTCAAAAATTAAAGCCACCACTAGCAGTAATAGCAGCAACTGTTATAGTATTTTTGTCTGTGGCAGTTTCCTAACCTTTAAAGAATAAACAGACAGTTGTACATTGCACCACATGAAACCTTGAATCTCCTTGCCCTGCAGTATCTTCATGTGAGGTCAGGTGGGAGCATAATAAGTAGCAACTGAATAAATTACATATAATAGATTTTAACATTATTGCAATAATCACTTGATTACTGATTAAAGGATAATAATAATGCATCAATCAGTTGCTTGCTTTCACTTAAGGTGGAAACATTAGAAATGAAAAAGTTAATTTTTTTTTTTTCAGAAGCTAGCTCATTTTTGGAGGAAATATGGGGCAAACTGGCTCTATGTGTAATTGGGCCATTTACAAACTTCACAATCTACTAAACGTTAAGGGAAGCTTAAGGACCTAGTACACCTGCATCTTTGAGTAAAATTCCCTTACTCCAAGGATGGATTTGTCAGGGAAATCCCTGAACTCCCTCCACTGCTTCACTTAACTTCCATATGTCTTACAAAACTCCAACCACTGTGTTATAGCTAGGGTATAGATTTAAAAGAATCAGCAAGCTGTTTCAAATCATGCTGTGCTGGACAGCTCTTTATTTCAAAGGTATTGTTACAGTTGAATGCTATTAGTTGTGAAATAGAAAATTGGAGGAATATAACCAAGATGGACTTTTTTTTTTTTTAAATTGTGGGACCACTCTGCATGCATGAAAAAACCAACTTCCCTTTAAACATTGCAAATACTGAATTTGGAACAATAGACTATTATTTTCAAATTCAAATTGAGACTCAATTGAGGAGGGGTGTAGGAAGATATACCTTTGACATTTAAAGTAGGATAATGATCCCCTAGCCACTGTTTGAAAGCATAACTTTAGAATTCCAAGTGGTCAAATTATCTGGTCATATATAAGACAAGATTTCAGAAAGGGTCCAATTTGAACTTTTTCTACTGAAATAAGTGAAATATTTCTCCAGCTCATTTTTCATAGTGCTTTCCCTTTTTAATATTTAGCAGAGAGGACATTAGCCTAGGGATCAGATGGTTTACAGAGTGGAAAAATATTGCTTTATAATAAAAGGAGGATATTGAATAAAGCCCAGATTTAATACCCAGCCTAACAGAACACCCTGATGAATGTAATTGCATTTTAAGCATTCTGATTAAATTTTTTGATCCATATTGCATTTGTTTTGCTTGTGAATCTTTTATGGAAAAAAAAGTGTCTGGAGATTAAAGGATTAGTGAGTTCTTAAGAAGCTGGGCAGCTGCTAAAGCATCTGAATATTCTTGCTTAAAGATGGTTGAAAAGCTGCATTGATCTCAGCTGTTACAGTGAGTGATACAGCTAAAACTAGGATAGAGAAAGGGAAATGCCCTAGGGATAACTTAACTTATTTCTATAGTGGACAATGTGAATGATATCCACTGTATATGAAAAAAAAAAACAAAAAAAACTAAACAAAATTGTAGTTGAAAAAGCATTCATCATCTTTGCTGATTTGTTGGGAATAATACTTTGCCTCCCTTTTCATTTTGTAGGCTAATTGACAATTCAGGGAATATATGAAGATTAAGAAATAATTTGCATGCTCTCAAATCCTAAGTGTCATTCATGTCTTTTGATAACCAGACAACAAAAGGGCTAGCAAATTAGCATAGCTCTTGTACCTTGGAAGAGGAGAGGCTTATGTCAGTCTGACAAAAAACACTTAAGTTCGAACAAGTTTGCAATAGATCAGCATGTTTTGTATAATGATCAACTTTTTAAAGAAGCAGCCCAACATAAAATATAGAGTCTGCTATTTTGTTCAGAAACATGTTTCTAAATCTTTTACAAAAATTGAATGTGCCAAAGTCATATTGGGTTTCTCATTCGCAAAGAACTAAAAATTATATTTCTTAAATGCCTAATAATCATGGTCTGCACATGCCTACCAACCTGATGAACTAGTGAGAGGTTTATACATACCCTGAAAGATTGAGGCCACTGTTAGTTGCATTAGCTGGCTGCTGGCCCCCAAACAGTGAAGCGTAAACAAAAGCTCTAAAATTCGTATTTGGGAAGGATACTCAGTCTTCTATAGGTGTTAGTGAACTTCCATGGGATTTTACCTACCTAAGATGGGTTTATTGAACAGAAAAGCTTTATATGAATGGTTCTTAACTTCCCATTAAAATAATTCAGGGAAGAGTTGTATAAATACTGATGAAGGGGGAACAGAATAGGGGAAAAGGGAGAGAGGGGTGGATTCTGATTTGATTTGTCTCTGGCATTGCTATTTTTAAGAACAAATACTCTACCCTCCTCGGGAGATGGCATGCAGCAGAGGCTTTGGGAAGAACTTCTACTTGATACTCAGAGGAGAGAATGGGCTGAAATGAAAACAGAGCCCACTCTCAGTGAGGAGGATACTGACTGCATTTCATCCAGCTCAGAGCAGAATTGCCTTTATCACTTCTGTAAAGTACCACTTCTTGCTCCCAGTGCAGTGCCCCTCACCTGTCCCCACCATGCCTAAGATGGCTTTGCTAGAGAACCCTAAGAACAAATTAACACTATGAAATATGGGGTGCCCATTATTTAAATAACCTCAAGCATTGAATATGCATGATTAATTAGTGCTAAGTTTAGTCTTGACCTTCCAGTGGATTGTATTTGAGATTCAGTGTCTATCTGGAATACTGAAGAAATATCGTAGTCACATGCCATTCATCATTGTAAATGTAACCAATCTAAACAAACAACAATTGAAAATATGTAAAACTATTAGATTTTTTTTTGTATAAAGAAGTTGTCTGTGGTTCTTAAGAGAATTGAATTATCAAATCTATTGAGATTTATTTAGAATCTTATGGAGTTTATATTACAAGAGTACACACACACACATAGAGATATACATATACAATTTCATGGATTCCCAGATTCCTAGGATAAGAGTCACTAATTCTATGGGAAGAAATAAAATGCTTGATTAAGATATATGCTCTGATACTTGCTAGATTTGGAGTATTTGGCAATTGGCAAATCACTTATACACTCAGAGAATTAATTTATTCATCTGTTATTGTGATTTTTAAATGAGCCATATATCTAAATGATGATGAAGATAAATGAGAAAAAAAATCAATGTAGTCCTATGTAAATACATTCAAATAGACAGTGGTAATGTTAATAATTTAAGTGATCAAACTGGTCAATCACTTTTCAGAGGGTCTACTTACTTTTGAAAGCTTCTTTGTTCTTAGTATGATGATCCTTCTATAGAGTAAGTATTGTGATATAGAAATATTATATTACTTATGTCCATTCATCTAGTAATCCAAATATTAGTGTTGAATATTTTCATGTGTCAAACTAACACAGGACTTGAAATAGCCAGGGTTATTTTCAGGGGTTTTATCTGACAAAATATAACTATGTGTGAAGGGGTATAGTTTGAATAAACAAAACATTGGCATTAGTGATACCCTGGATTCAAATCTCACTTTAGACTCTTGCTCTCTGAAAAGTTGATAATTCATTGAAGCCTTCTGAATCTCATTTTCATCATTTATGGAGGGATTCATCATTACCTTAAATCTTATTATTAAGACATTTACATGTTTCCTTAGAAATATTGTCAAACCTGCTGAGGTTTTTACATGCAGTACATTTATCAAGTATTGGTGAAATACACTATAGAATGATGGAGTGGGCACATTTACTTGCAATATTTATACAGAACAAATAACCTTTACTTAGTTGGTAAAAAACACATTAAGAATAACTTTTATGTTAGTCAAAACTTCACACATCATTAAAGTGAAAATAGAACAAAACTAAGCCAAATACCATCAACATAACTAGTTTAGAGATGTCTAGAAAAACATTTTTAATCCCCTTTGCTGCTACCCACTAACTTGTATAGAAGCTAAGCCATCACTTAACCTATTTCTTTAAAACTATATAAGTTTTAAAACTTATATAAGTTTAAAACTATATAATTTTCCGGGTTTTTGTTTGTTTTTTGGTTTTGTTTTGTTTTGTTTTACTAATCTTTCTCGATTGGTGGTATACCATTACCTCTCAGCCCATTATGTAAAACTGTTCTGCTTTGAAGTCTGTGTGTGTGTGTGTGTGTGTGTGTGTGTGTGTGCGCGCGCGCGTGTGTAAGTAAAGCAATGAAAAATAATAAAATCATGTCATTTCCAGCAACGTGGATGGAACTGGAAGGTATTATGCTAAGTGAAATAAGTTAGTCAGGGAAAGACAGATACCATGTTTTCACTCGTTTGTGGATCTTGAGAAACTTGACAGAAGACCATGGGGGAAGGGAAGGGGAAAAAAATAGTTACAAACAGAGAAGGTAGCAAACCCAAAAGGACTCTTAAATACAGAGAACAAACTGAAAGTTGATGGGAGGAGGGGGAGAGGGGAAAGTGGGTGATGGGCATTGAGAAGGGCACTTGTTGGGATGAGCACTGGGTGTTGTATGTAAATTATACTAAAAAATAAATTTTTGGATGATAAATTATACTAAGAAAGTAAAAATAAAGAAAGCTCTAGGACTAATTATTTATTCAGACTTTTTCAGAATGGCATTTCTTTCTCCTTTCACAAGGAGGTCCAGTATTTTTAAAAAGATTTAGAGATACCTCTAAGAATTCTAAAGGAAGAGAGAGAGTGAAAATCAGAAAGAAATATGAATACAGAGGCAAATCATTAAAAAGATATTCAGAATAGCATCATAGGTAAAAGTGATGTTACCTACTCCATTCCTTTTAAGTTTTCACAGTGTTTCACATATGAGAATCCTTGTTATAACTACAAAATATTCCACTGAAGCCTTTTAACCATTTTATAATTCTAAGGACAGATGGACCAGAAAAAGTGCGAGGTATTCAAGATCATGTGATTGTTGGATATTTTATAAGAATAGTATATTTTATTTATTCCACAAATATTTGAGTGCCAATTACCAGCCAAGCATTGTAATAGTCATTAAGGATTTAATAATGAAGAAAGGACAGATATGACCCGTGTTTTTTTTTTAAGAATTTATTTAGGCATATTTTAATTAAAAAAAAGAATTTAACGTTTATTCATTTTTGAGAGACAGAGAAAGACAGAGCATGAGCTGGGAAGGGGCAGAGAGAGGGAGACACAGAATCTGAAGCAGGCTCCAGGCTCTGAGCTGTCAGCACAGAGCCTGATGCAGGGCTCCAACTGGCTCCCCTAAATTTTTTTAATATTTATTTATTTTTGAGAGCGAGAGAGACAGACAGAGACTGAGCGTGAGCACAGGAGGGGCAGAGAAATGGAGAATCTGAAGCAGGATCCAGGCTCTGAGCTGTCAGCACAGAGCCCAATGCAGGACTCAAACTCACTCACAGTCCAGCGAGATCATGACCTGAGCTTAACTGACTGAGTCACCCAGGTGCCCCATATTTAGCCATATTTTAAATTTGGATTATTCATAGTGTGAAATTAAATGGATATGAATAAACCTGTGAGGAAAAAGGTATTCCTAATTTAAAAGACTATCCCTGAATAACTTAACAAAATAAAATGTTTTGGTAGGGTTTGATTGTGGTTCCATTGAATTTAAATATCATAATGTGGCCTTGAAAAAGAAAGAGGAAATGTTCTCTGTTGTACCCATTACCTATGCAAAAACACATCCACATAAATATTTTGAATTGTGTAAAGCCCTGATAATTGAGACAACCTACAATCACATGTAGAAATAATTTATTTCTTGAAAGGATTTTTTTTTTTTCGGAATAGATTTGGTAAATTCTCACCTTTTGAATGAACTATCATATGTGTTTGCATATTTATATCAGAAAACTGAGGACTTGTCTGAGATCTCTATCCCATCATATTAATACAGAAAGCATTTGGCAATATAAATCCTGTTACTTTCTATCAGAAATCACCACACACACACACAAAAAAAACTACTGACAATCTTGTTCTGTTTTGAATTATCAGAAATTCAAAAATACTGTTACTTGTCCAGCAAGCAAGAATATTTGAAAGAATTCAAAACTGGTTTAAATTATTTATGTTAAGAGCAATCTATGGACAGGAATCTAATTCAGGAATTGGTAAATTGCTATTTTCTGCCATCACTTTTGACTTAATAAAGAGCTGTTCAGGAATTTGGGGCAGGACTGTAAATAAAACATGTTTCTTTGAGGATGGTAATTCTGGGACACATTTGAAATAATTATGGAAACGTGAGTTGTCAGACAAAAAAAATGACCATGTATAATTTTAGCTGCTGAATTAGCTCTCATTAACTTTTTATTATTTGTCCAGCTTCTCTAGGCTGCAAGTTTCCACTGTTCAATTGATGAATACCTACCAAGTAATAACAAATTTCATTTGATTCCGGTCAAATGCAGCTGGTAATTCTGCTTTAAAAATTCCATGTAAAGGGGCGCCTGGGTGGTTCAGTTGGTTGTGTCTGACTTCAGCTCAGGTCATGATTTCACGGTTTGTGACTTGAAGCCCTGCGTCAGGTTCTGTGCTGACAGCTTGCTCAGAGGCTGGAGGTTGCTCTGGATTCTGTCTCCCTTTCTCTCAGCCTCTCCCCTGCTCACATTCCGTCTCTGTCTCTCTCAAAAATAAATAAACATTAAAATTTTTTTTTAATTCCATGTAAATGTGTTATTGGCATGTGAGAAGTAAATGGAAGCCACATTTCATTTGAGGAGAACATTTTTGAAGACTTTACATAATGAATATTCTCATAATTTTCTAATAGAATAAATGAAATAAATGAATTAATAATGAAATAATATATAAAATATACTAGAGAATAAATGAAAATAATTTTCGAGATACCCAAATACGTAACAGTTGTGGCATACTTTGCCTTAATGCCACGTTTTATTTTCTCATCCTTAACTTTGATATTCAAAGGGTGCGGGCTTCTAAACTACATACAGTGTGTCGTGGCATAAATTTTGCTTTCTCCAAAGCATTTTATCACAGTTCATCAATGTTATTGATTGCCAGGGATATATTTTTTTAGAACTATGATTAAAACTGTCACTTGATAAACATTGGTTGACATTGTTATAAAAGTAAATTTTGATTGTAATAACCATTTATATTAAAATAACCCAATGGTCATGGAAATCACTCAGAGAAGTCCCTTCTTCTATAAACAAAAGTACAGAATTGGAAATTTGTAAAAGTGGTATTTGTCTAAGTACAATAACAACTTAATTTAGTTTGCTAGCTTTAAAAGTATGAGTCTTGATTTTATTTTTTTGAGAAGGGAAGTATCTAAAAATTTCCATATAAGGTAAATTTATATGCTGTAGTATTTCAAATTCTCCATGCTCAAATTTGTACAAAATTTGCCCGTGTGTATTTGAATTGAATTCTTCATTATAATAGAATTGACCAATCTAAGCAAATATTTGTGTATGCAATTAGTTTAGGGAATGTGGGAAAAATACATTTTATTTAACACTGTTAAAATGTCTGAGTCTAAAGCATTTCACCAGTTGCTCAGTTATCTCAAGTTTAAATTGATTTCCCATTGCTAACTGTATATGTATGTATATATGTATTCATATATATTATTCATATATAATTTATGAATATATTATATATGAATATACATAGTATATATATTTATGAATACATATATTCATAAATTACATAAAAATTCACTGTTATCAGTAGCTAAAACTTCAAGAACAAAACCTTGCTGAGGCAAAACTTGTCATTAATGATGGTGGACACAAATCCATATTGCATAGTTTACTTGATATTGTTGAATTTTTTGCCAACTTCCTGTCAGAGTTGATTGGATCATCATGGTTTCTACTGCATCATGGTGGCTGAAGAACGTATATGAGAAGTAGCAGCTCATTCATTTTCTTGCTCTTTCCCGTGCTTGCCTTAATAGCATTTAGCTCCATAATTTTGAAGAAATTTTTGAAAAGTCATTGTGCCTTTCTTGAGGGTTAGTTTAATTAAAACTAAATAATATAATGTATAAACTCCCTTAAGCAGGCCAACCCGTATAAAACTGCAGCAAGATGGAATGTGTTGCAAGCAAACATGTCAACTGAGGGTGAGGCACCATGGCCATCCTCCATTCTCTGCAGCCTCAACTTTTCCCTTGGGACCCAACATCAGTCCACACATTATGTATTAGTAAAGCTTAGTTTTATTTCTACTCAGTTTTAAATGAAAACAACGAATAGAACTAGAATTTACAACATTTTTTTAATTTCTTGAAGCCGCTAAATCCCTTTGCACACACTCAGGAGTGCTTTCAACCACCCCCCACCCCCACTTGAGGACCATTGCTCTAGAGATCAATATGGAATATGAGTATGAAACATAAGTATTCAGTAGCACTTAAATCAAGACATGTTTTTAATTTACACTAGTGTTTTGAACATTTTATCTTTTTGCACCAATGCATAGAAATATCTCAGTATATTTAGAGAGAGATTTGGATTACAGAAACTTTGTATGATTTTGCTGCAGAAAACAAATCAAAGACATGCAGTTATAATTTTTATGTTATTATTATGCTGATGTTGATAATAAATGGAGGCCCATGACTATCATTTTGTGGTATGGATGTATTGTGCTATGGAAAATAGAAGCATCTGGATAAACTTAGTCAAAAATTTCTGAGTCTCTTTACCTTAATGTTTATATTGTCTTCTCAGTATTCATCATATAAGTGCTATGTATGCCCTAAAGGTTGAGTTTTATTTCTTGTTATCCCTTGCATATCTATTCTCCATGAAAAGCTACTTTTTAAATGAACCACTGCTCAAGGCACAGAAGAGATATATGAGAGTAAAGAGGGATGATTAGATTTTCCTTCTTTTTTTCTTTCCATATTTTCTCTTTGTTTTGGGGGATGCATTATGCAAAAAACCATCTTTATGCCAATGCAGAGAGGTGGTCCATTGTTGTATTAAGCATTAAGATTGCACACACACAATAAAATTGCCTTGGTTTATTCAGTTGGTAAATCATTTTTGCTTTTCTTTTTCCTTGCTGTAAGCAAATTTCACAGTAGAATGCTTAGAAAATAGCTTTTTCTTGGGTGAAAAATCAGAGTTCACTAGCTCCAGTTCTATCCAACATGTTTGAAGGTGATCCAGTTTACACTATACCTTAAAACAGGAACAATAGGCTCCAATTTAGTCATAGTCCAAATCTCAGACTCACTGCTATGTTTCTGGGACTATTTGTTTCAGTTGTGTTTTCAAACATAAAGAGTTTATTGCTAAGAAGATTTCAATAATATTATTTAACATAGTTTATACATGATGCAATGCTAATTGAATACTGACATTTTTACATATGCCCACATAACCAAAAATGCCTAGATATAGATTTTATTCACTTATGAGGGTTGAAATGGGAAGGACAATGGGAAAAAAAAAAAACACAACATTTTGCTTTCACGGTCTTTGTTTTTATAGCAGCTATTTTCTAGAATAAGCTTGTCACTAGTAGTTAATTATAAGTTAAGAAGTAGACAATTTTCTGAATTTTAAGGAGAAAATTGTATCATATGTAATACTTAACAGGTTTTTTTTTTCAAGTTACCACTTAAGTTAAACACTGAGAGGGAGTGGCTGAAGCAGAGGCCATGTAGAGATGGTGACCTACAGTGATTATCAGAAGTCAAGAGCTTGGATAGCTTTTGACCAGGATCAAACAATAACCACTCTACACACACACACACACACACACACGCGCGCGCGCACACACACACACACACACACATTACCTACCTAACCAAACTTTTATAAACTCACTCAAATAAGCTGGTGTAAACTATAGCAATCTGCAATACACTGCAAGCAAACACATTAAATGAAGGCGAAGCAGGCTCTAACATTGGCTCTCCAAGCTCTGAATCCCCACTTTTTTACAGATGATTGCATGCCACTGCACATGAAACAGCATGATCTAATTCACCAGCTGAATGATGGCACCCATGTCTGTCCACTCTCACACTGACAACCCTCAGTACCAGCTCCCAGAACTCCCTTTTCTATGATATGTAGACGCATTTGTGACCACATTTTCTGTTACTTTATGAGTTTCCTAAAGACTAGGAACCCTTTGTGGCTCATCTGTCTAACCACATTGCTCCATCATTCCTCTTGATTTATCACCCACATAACAAATAATACTGTTTTCCATAGAAGATGTGGATATTAGCAAATGTGCACCCAGTACCCAGAGAGATGGCAAGGACAATTCTGGGGCTTTTACATGTGTTTTCTATTCATGACAACACAATTACCAGCTCACTCGTATAGAAGAGTAAACTAAGGCACAGAGAAGTTAAATCACTTTCCCAAGGCTACACCGTTAATAGGAGTTAGATTCAAACCTACACAGTTTGGACTGAGAGTCCAAGATTTTAAATTCTTTGCTACATAACCCTTTTAGTCTTAATGTTTCCAAGGGAGAATCTGTGATACATATCTGTGTTAAACAACTCTCACTGACCATAAATTTTTTGCTTTTATCTAACCTAAATTCTCCATGGTTTAGATTAAGCCTCTGGTGCTTTACTTGGTGCAGAGAATCTATATAAGGGCCCTTTATATACTTAAAAAGAATTTCTGAGTCCTTCATTTGACTACCAGTTCAATAACTCAAGTACTTTTAACTTTCCCCTTTAGATCTTATGTCTGAATTTTGTAAGCATTTTAGGGGCACTTTGGTGGGAACTCTTCAAGTGTTTTTTTTTTTTTTTTTTTTCCATTTTTCTTAGCTGTGAATTGAGCAGACTCAGTGCCAAATATATGGGGGTTAGGATTAACCTATCAACAATTTAGCATTTGCAATATATGATATGGAATCATAGAATTTTTAACTATATTTTATAATCTTCCTACATTTGAGGTTTAACCACAAAAATTTATTATCCAGCTGCATTTCATAACTAAATGCATTTGGAAGCCTAGAAGTCCTAAAGTTCTTAAATGACATTTTTCCTGTATTCCCTAAAACTGGCCTCCTTTTTATTGAGGAAAAAATATATTTTCTTTTATCTTTCTCTTGCCTCTGTTATGTTTATTTCTTTCCCTTTTTGCCTTTGTTTCACATTACTCCTTACTAAAAATGAACTCTTATAATTTAATAACATCTTTAAATCGCCTTTATTAACTTATATTACTACTTATTATTTATCTTATTTATTAATTTTATTACATATCAATATATGTCAAGTTATTTTGGAACTATTAATATATAGAGAAGAGTTAGAATAACATACCTGAAACTGCTATTCATAGAAAATCCTCCTTGCCAGGTTAGTCTTTGACTAGTGTCTGGGACCTTAGATTTGGGAGTGTTCCCCCATTTCCCAACTGAGAAGAATGTTTTGCTATGCCTATGTTGTGTAAACAATGCGTTTTATGCTCCACACCTGCTTTCCTTCAAGGAATCTGGAATTTTAATAAGTACTTGGCAGAAGGTACCTGCTATATCACCAGCTTTATAAAAACTTTGGGCATCAAGTCTCTAATGAGCTTCACTTGAAGAAACATTGCACACATACCCCTGCCTGTTAATTGCTGGAGGGAAAATACTGTCTGTGTAACCCCTCATGGGAGGGAGAAAGCATAAGGAGGCTTGAATATGGATTCTTCTAGATTCTATTTGTGTCTTTTTAAACTGTATATGCTTACTATGGTTTCTGTAATCACTTGTAGCAATGAGTACAACTATATTCTGATTCCCATTAATACCCACAGTGAATCTCCAAATGTAAGATAGTCTTGGGAAATCCTGGCATAGCCATCCTTTATAAAATATTTTCATACCATGAACTCACTGGGTCCTTCCAGCTTCTTCATAAATCCCCATGAAACAGGCGAACTAGGGGCGCCTGGGTGGCTTGGTCGGTTGAGCGTCCGACTTCGGCTCAGGTCACGATCTCGCGGTCCGTGAGTTCGAGCCCCGCGTCCGGCTCTGTGCTGACAGCTCAGAGCCTGGAGCCTGTTTCAGATTCTGTGTCTCCCTCTCTCTCTGCCCCTCCCCTGTTCATGCTCTGTCTCTCTCTGTCTCAAAAATAAATAAACGTAAAAAAAAAAAAAAGAAAAAGGCGAACTATATATAATACAATATATTTTTAGATAAAGAAGTAGTCAAAAGTTATTCCATGGTTTGTTGGCCTTATTCTATTTGTACTTAACATTTCTTTGTACTTTTAAGCACAGCTGGACATATGTGATATTGTCAATTTCCTCTTATTTACTTTTTGTTTTCTTACCAACTCCAGTTCTAAGTAGCTTGTTCACCAAACCTGGAAACCCTAAGGCACCCAGTGCTGTCCCTCAAACAGAGGCTCCCACCTTCCTTGCAGGTCAAGCTTCCAATGGCTTTGTATCTTTACAATTGCCTCACTTAGTATCAATATCTGTTTATGGTTTTTAATACAATCATGACCCACTCCATGTTACTGAATCTTTCTTTTTTTAAAATATTAGTCAAGACATCCATAGCAAATAATTATCTTTATCAGAACCTAGCAAACAACAGAAGGCCAAAGTCACAACTATAGAGAAGGGAATTTGAGGAAGTGAACAAGTTGATTTCGATTAAATGTTCTGGGATCTGGCTCAACTGAGGGATGACTTCACTCTCTGGATGTCACTTTAATTTGATCATAAGACAAAATGTTAAGGCCACTCAAAGTAGAAATTTATTCAAAGGTGAAACATGCTCGCTTTTCCCCAATCAACTGAAACTAAACTAATATTTAAACATTCCCTGCTTAGCTCATTAGTCCTTTTCCTGAAGACATGAAACTTCAAATATCAGAATGGTTTTAGGTAAAGCACCTTCATGACTAGCTCGTAAGAGGCAGACAGATAGCATGGCAGAGGCCTAGGGAATCACATTGGGGCCATGTGTTTTTAGAAATTCATCTGGATGATTTATTCCATCAGTCATAAAAGATATATTTTGGTTGTTTTTCATAACCTTTTGAAGAGCTGGAGTTGTTGGAAGGTGGGCGGAGATGGTTAATAAAGAAGAGATTGGAGTATTGATTAAATTCCCCATGATACAATATTCTATTTGTCTTTGCGGGTTTAATTGACTTAAACAAAGATCTCTCCCTGAAAAGATCAAGGATACATATTCCATATGAGGAGATTGTAGGATCTCTCAATAAAGGATTGAGCTTAGCATGTTTATGCATTACAACTGAATGCCAAGTGTTGGCCTTCATCCACTTAGAGAAAAGGTTTTAAAATATATCAATAATAAGAAGAAATTGCTGTATGACATTACAATTGGAGATTCAGTCCCCAGTGGCAAACTTCAGATTCTCCTTAAGGCCAGCATCTTCCATGATCTCTCTAGATGTCACTTCAAATAAGCAACTGCATATTATTCTAAGTTTCATCCTGCTAGTAAGCAATTGATGCTAAGTTCCACTGTTGGTGAGATTCAGAGTCAATTACAAATTTGATTAATATTTACTGAGTTTTCTTATTTTCCAGGCCTTGCACTGGCCACTTTTCATATTTACAACATCAAATAGATAATGTTTCAATCTTTTCAGAAACTTTCGTTAGCTAGATTTTCTCCTAGTTCATTTTGAATAAGGTCATACTTCTTTTCCCTATTTTCCTTATATGGTTTAATTAAAGAATGTCTCCATTTTTGCTTAAAAAGCAATTGCCTTCTCTTTTAAAAAGTTACTTACTTGTTGATAAAAGCAAAATTCACACAGAAATGGCTTAAAAAACGCCACACGGGGCACCTGGGTGGCTTGGTCGGTTAAGCGGCCGACTTCGGCTCAGGTCATGATCTCATAGTCCGTGAGTTCGAGCCCCGCGTCGGGCTCTGTGCTGACAGCTCAGAGCCTGGAGCCTGTTTCAGATTCTGTGTCTCCCTCTCTCTCTGCCCCTCCCCTGTTCATGCTCTGTCTCTCTCTGTCTTAAAAATAAATAAACGTTAAAAAAAAAAAATTAAAAAAAAAAAAAAAAAAAAAAAAAAAAAAACGCCACACTTCAGGCTATCCATATGGGACCTACCCTTGATCTGTGATTAGCAGCTGCAGGTATTACAGACTTCACTGCTTTGAGATCTGCTGTTAGAGTCTGTGAATTGATGAACAGCCTTGGTAACTTCCCCATCTGCCTTTCTAGAATATCTGAATTCTCATGCACTGCTTTTGGTATTGCTTCAGGGTAAACTCACAGTGAATTTGTTTTGATTTGGTTTGGTTTCAATTTTGCATTTTCCTTGCAACTAGCTTATTTCCATTGTTATATGGTAATTTGATATTTTTGTATCATCCCTTTGTCCTATCATAAATATATGCAGCCTAGCAAAGGCATCTTGGAGTAAACTAATGTGCTAGCAAATTGCTGCAGTGTGACATAATGGCAATTTCCTAGACAGAAATTGAAGGGCTAGAAGGGACTCTAAAGATCTAGTACATGGGTTTTCATAGTCAATATTCTGAATAGATGGTTTAGGGTGGCATACAGCGAACTGCCATTAGAGCATGCCTGCTTTATTTCAACCAGGGCAGATCTAGCTTTGTTTCTTAACTACTTGAGATTTGTCTAGAAAATTTCATTTCAAAAAGGGATTCTTCAAAGTAATGTACTTTAAAAACTACTCAATCTGGTTCAATCCATTCATTTAGCTTAATGTTACAATGTCGCACATTGGAAACCTGAGCACTGTTAGCTAAGAATGCTTTTTCTGCTTGAAAAGTTATGCTAAAGCATAAAATGACTACAGGGAAAAATTAATATATTTATGAAATTCAGTGTGAGTAAAGCTAATTGGTTGCCAACCCAAAACCATTACCTTTTCTCCCTGCTTATCAGAACAGGGATATCAAGGATATATATACATACATACATACACACCCTGTGGCTCAAAGCTCTAACCTAAGTCTAAACAAATCATGATAGTCCATTCTCCTTGCCAGGTCTCCATTAGAACATGGAGAGATACATGGAGATTACTTCGTAATTATGCTTAAGAGTTGTGAAATGAATCTGCTGATGGACTTCTGGGAAAGATTCCCTCTCCTGTAAGATGAGACCAATAGGAAGGGGACTACTTTTTCAGTGGGGCAAAGAGAATTGCGGAGCAGAAAAATGAAGAAAACCTGAGATCCATAAATTAACCAACTATGTGTCTGCCTTACGCCTGGAGAACTTATTATATACAATGAGAAGTTCCTTATTTTAAAAGCCATGCAAGACTTTTTTTTAAATGCACTTGACCAGAGTCATACTGATTGATAGACTGAGATCACTGGGGAAAAGGGTAAAGAATTTTAAGATGAACAGGGAGTCTGCTGTTGGTTAAAATGGCACTATTTTTTAGGTTTATTTATTTATTTTGACAGAGACAGAGAGAGAGAGAGAGAGAGAGAGAGAGAGAGAGAGAGAGAGAATCTCAGAGAATCTCAAGCAGGCCCTGTGGTATCAGCGCAGAACCTGATGTGGGGCTCACCCTCACAATACTGCAATCATGACCTGAGCCAAAATCAAGAGTTGGACACTTCACCAACTGAGCAACTGCATAGCCGTGCTTAGATATTCTTTTTATATCTATTCTCATATATTTGTGAGAGAAGTGTTGTTATTCTCACTTCACAAACCAAGTATCTGAGACTCAAAAAATATTTGATCCTTTTCTAGAGATTTCATGGCTGTCCAATAAAAATTTGAATCTAGGTTTTCTAATTTAGAAGTCATTATGTATATCACAAATATATGCTGCTTAGCCAGTTCAATGCTTAAAACTATTTTACTTTATTTTTATTGATATATAGTTGACATATAACACTGAGTTTTTAAGGTATACAGCATGTTGATTTGATACATTTATATATCACAGTATGATTATCACTGTAGGTGTTACCTAGTACCTCTGTCATGTCACCTAATTATCATTTATTTTTGTGGTGACAACAACTAAGATCTAATCTCTTAGCAACTTTGAAGTTTAAAATACACTATTTTCTTTTTTTTTTTTTTTTTTTTTGAGGTTTTTATTTTATTTTATTTTTTTTTATTTATTTTTTATTTTTTATTTTTTTTTATTTTTATTTTTTTTTATTTTTTATTTATTTATTTATTTATTTATTTTTAATATATGAAATTTCTGTCTCAACAATAGCCAAATTATGGAAAGAGCCTAAATGTCCATCAACTGATGAATGGATAAAGAAATTGTGGTTTATATACACAATGGAATACTACATGGCAATGAGAAAAAATGAAATATGGCCTTTTGTAGCAACATGGATGGAACTGGAGAGTGTGATGCTAAGTGAAATAAGCCATACAGAGAAAGACAGATACCATATGGTTTCACTCTTATGTGGATCCTGAGAAACATAACAGAAACCCATGGGGGAGGGGAAGGAAAAAAAAAAAAAAAAAAGAGGTTAGAGTGGGAGAGAGCCAAAGCATAAGAGACTGTTAAAAACTGAGAACAAACTGAGGGTTGATGGGGGGTGGGAGGGAGGGCAGGGTGGGAGGGAGGGCAGGGTGGGTGATGGGTATTGAGGAGGGCACCTTTTGGGATGAGCACTGGGTGTTGTATGGAAACTAAAATACACTATTTTCTTAACTTTTTATTGAAATTCTAGTTAGTTAGCATATAGTGTAGTATTGGTTTCAGGAGTAGATTTTTAGTGATTCATCACTTACATGTTTATAATATACTATTATTGACTATAATCACTTCTTATGCTGTGCATTAGATCTCCAGAGCTTATTTAATTAATTGCAAGTTTGTACCCTTAATCAGTATCTCTCCAATCTTTCCACACCTCAGCTGCTGTTAACCACCATTCTACTCAATGTTTCTACAAGTTTGCCTTTTTTAGTTTCTACTAAAAAAGTGAGATCATACGGTATTTGTTTTTCTCTGTCTGACTTATCTCACTTAGCAAAATTCTGTCAAGGTCCAGCATGTTACACAAATTGCAGGATTTTCTTCTTTATCATCGCTGAATAATACTCCATGGCCTATATATACCACATCTTTTTCATCCATTCATCTGCTGGCAAACAGTTTGTTTTCATATTCTTCACTGTTGTGAATTGCGGTGTAATGAATGTAGGAGTATGGATTCTGTTTAAATATCTTGTTTTCATTTCCTTTGGATGTATATCCAGGAGTGGGATTGCTGGAGCATATAGGAGTCCTGTTTATAATTTGAATTGAGGAAACACCATACTGTTTTCCGTAGAGGTTGTACCAATTTACATTCTGACCAACAGTGTACAAGTGTTTTCTTTTCTCTGTATCCTTGCCAACACTTGTTAATCTTTTGTCCTGATAATAACTATTCAAACAGGTATGAGGTGATATTCTCTGTAGTTTTAATTTGCATTTCCCTGATGTTTAGTTATGCTGAGCCTCTTTTCATGTACCTGTTAGCCATTTGGAGGTCTTTGGAAAACTATTATGTTCCTCTGCTCATCATTGGATTGTTTGTGATTGAGTTTTAAGAGTTCTTTATATATTTTGAATATTAGCCCCTTATCAAATATATTGTTTGCAAGTATTTGTGTGTATATCGATATCGATATAGGTAAGTGTGTATATAGATATATATTGTGTATATATGTATATTGTGTGTGTGTGTATATATATACACACACACACAAACACACACACTAGCAAACATATTTTCCATTCTACCATTTCCATTTTTTGTTTTCATTTTTTAATTCCTTCTGTTACTATGCAGAGTCTTTTTAGTTTCATGTACTTTCACTTGTTGATTTTTGCTTTTGTTGTGCTTTTATGTCATATGCAGAAAATTGTCAAGATCAATGTCAAGGAATCTCTTTCCTTTGTTTTTTTTTTAGGAGTTTTAGAGTCTTATATTTACGTCTTTAATCCATTTGAAGTTAATTTTTGTGAGTTCCATAAGACAGGGGTCCACTTGTTTTCTTTTCTTTTTCTTTTTTCTTTTTTTTTCTTTGCATGTGGTTATCCAGTTTTCCCAATAGCATTTATTGAAGAGACTGTCCTTTCCCCCTTGGGTATTCTTAGCTCCCTTGTCAAATATTAGTTGACTGTATATGCAGGGGTTTATTTCCAGACTATTCAGTTCCATTGGTCTGTGTGTCTAAAACTTTTTTATTGTGAAAAAAAGTTTAGACAGGGCATATGTTCTTCACCTCTCCTCAGACCTCACCGCTCCCTCTTTTATCTAGTATGTTTCATACATTTACCTTTTATTCCTGATACATTTGGAAATTGTGGTCAATGGAATCTGAGCCCTTCCAATACACAAGGATGGTGGTTTTTAAAATTATTATTTTCAAGGAGGGAGTTTATTTTAGTGTTTCATAAGGACAATTTTATCTTTAATGCATTATTTTGAAGAAATATTTTGTATGTTAAATGATTATTAGAGTCAAAAACTGTATTGTAGAAATAGAATCATATTTGTGATATCTCTTAAAGGGGAGAGTGTCTTTTTTTGATTTTAATAATGTGTTTTTGGAAAGAGTGCTATGTTCCAAATATTTCTTTATAATTTTTAAGATATAAAAAATTGTTTTCAATAGTGACAGAATACCCAAGAATAGGTATCACTTAAAATAATCAACAGTCTTTTCAGGTCTATGGCTTATATTTCAAATCTGTTGGAGACGCTATCAAAAGAGTGAGGCATAACAGTTAATATTTACTGAAGACTAATCTGAATGCTGGGCCATAATATGTATAAATGCTATAGTAGGTATATGAATTTTTACATTCACATAGTTATTCACCCTTTGTCGTTTTCAAGTACAGACAACTGAAGATGTTCTTGGGAACAACAAAAAATGAATGTGTCACCTTGACCTGACTTCACATTTGTCCTGTGATGGCAGAATTGCTGTTCTAGTTTCTTGTTAAAAAGAAATACATGGGGGCGCCTGGGTGGCTCAGTCGGTTAAGCGGCCGACTTCGGCTCAGGTCATGATCTCACGGTCCGTAAGTTCGAGCCCCGTGTCGGGCTCTGTGCTGACCGCTCAGAGCCTGGAGCCTGTTTCAGATTCTGTGTCTCCCTCTCTGACTCTGACCCTCTCCCGTTCATGCTCTGTCTCTCTCTGTCTCAAAAATAAATAAACGTTAAAAAAAAAAAAGAAATACAAATAAGTATTTCCAAATACAGTTAAGACATTACTATTAGCTAACTAAGCCGTATTCAATTTTTGTGTTAAGAAATATGAAATTCTGATTCATCTTAGCTTTTTTTCTGTAGGTACTAATCCCATTGGTAGAGGCAATAAAAAAAAAAGCAGTTGCTAAGATATTTGACTGTTAGACTACTCATCAGAGCAAAGGATGTTTTATGGTATTAAAATTATTGGTGATGACATGGGGTAACATTAAGCTAAAATTTTTAACAATCACCTGAGGACCCCTATCATTGCCCATTCAATGTAGGGAACACAGTGAATAAAACACATACTATGAACCTTTATGGCTAAACAATTTCTTTCAATATTAGACTGCACTTGCTTAAACTTGACAAGAAAGATATCTTTCTTTATCTGGTGGATTTTTTATAGTCACTGTACTGTCATAGACCTAGTAGTCTGTTAACTCTGAAACTTTGAAAAGCCCTCTAAGCAGAATTCAAGCTAAACTGAGTTTCTTGATGATATTAAGAATTAAATCATTACAATGCATCTAATTAGAGGTGTTTTAAATTATAATTTTATTCACTCACCTCCAAATTTAATACTTAGTCAATAACAAGTGATATCTGGTGTTTTTCACTCTACCCTCACCCCCATATCCCGTTCAGTATTAACTTCTATAGTTTTTTTAAATTTATTTTCTAGCATATTTTTTAAATGTCTTTCATTTAAATTTCTTTCCTTGTGTATGTTAAATTTCACAGCATAAATGACCATCAGTGTTAGATTCCCACATCTTGTATAACTGCATTAAAGTCTCAAATGCAAGGTCTTATTAGATGTTCTATCTCATAACCCTATTAATTAATGGTGCAAGAACAATAAAAATGTAATTAAAGGATCATGTTGGTTAAATGAAATTTCATTTCACTTCCTTGTTATAAAGATTTCTGATCTCTAGGTTATATTGTATTCTTCATGTAACATACTAAACATTAAGACATCTTTGATGCATTGGCACAAATGTGAAAATTATACGTATATTGATACTAAACTAGTTTCACTTAGGGATTATGTTTACTGCTTTTCAAGTATTCAGTGTTAAGTCATTTTAATTTTTAGCAGCCAGTATGCAATGAACTTAACATATATTGTAAGTAGTAAGAAATTTAAAAGACCAAAGACAAAGAAGCAAATTAAAGGTTTAAAATTAAATTAATCTATAAGTCAAAGATGTAAAATAGAAGTGGTATGAAATAAAAGGGCCCATGATAAAGACTGGGTGTCATAGGAAAAATTTAGTTAGTCACCTTGCCACCTAGAGCAGGCTCCTCAAACTTAGCACCTCTTTTGAGTCCTTCATTTCTAAATTCAATTGCTAGCATGCAGCTCAAGAAAGCAGATATTGTTTGTGCCTGCAAACGTATCAAATCCAGGGTGGCTTACATTAACTGGTAACTGGAATTAGCCTTTAAAGGGTGTTTGGTGAGCATGGCATCAGAGGAAAGGGGACTAGTCATTCATTTACAATATTCCCTGAGACAAAAGGTTTATAGCTTAGTTGTGGTTTACATGGCAGATGTACAGTAACAAATTCAGAGCAGTATGCTACGTGTTAGAATGTGGCTACATACACATTATAATAGAAGTATGCTCAGAGAGCTATCCCGAAGGTGATGGAAGCTGAGCTGAGTGTTGATGGATGAAAAAAATTCCTCAGGAATGGGGGTTATATTCATTCCAAGAAGTGTGGTAATAGTCACAGTAATAGGAATAATTATCGCTATCTACTGTGCATTTAGTATGGGCCAGGCATTTTATATAATTTGTCTCCTTTAATTTTCACAAAATACTTCTATAGTATGGACACTTTCTCCATTTTAAATTTGTAAGTATAGGTAGGTAAAAAGAAGCATGCACATGTTAGGTGGCTTAAAATCACAAACCTATTAAGAGGAAGAGCTAGGGTAGAGAAAACAGGAAGGACAACACGTAAACAACAACCAGCAATATAGGGAAGTTGCAAGGAATCCAATTGGTCCAGTGTGAATAATTCATTAATTTATTTATACAGTATTTGTTAAATGAGTAACTGGAGATATTGTGGATAACACACGCATTTATGTCCTTAAAAAAACTTATGTTTGTATGGTGACAGACAATAAATAGGTAAAGAAATTAATAAATTTAGATATTGGTACATCCTATGAAGAAAATAAGACAGGGTGATGAAATGGCAAGTAATTGAGAGAGGAATAAACCACAAAAGGAGATATTCAATAGTAACCAAAAGGAATGAATAAGAGATATGAATCTCAACAATCTAATATTAGGTGAAAACAGTAAGCTTTAAAATATAACATGAAGCCTGATACCTATTTAATGAAGTTAAAAACAACTAAAATAATATATATGTATGTGTGCCTATATATGCTTTTTATAAATACATGTAGATGCAATGAAATGAAATATAAATGAAAGCAAATGAATGATAACCACAGGGTTCAGGTTAAGAGAAACAGGAGGGTGGGTTGGTAGAAGTTATATATGTAGATTATTGCCAAGGTCCTAGCTTTTGTTTTGTGCAATGGGTTGACAGGTAATTAGTACATTATTTAAAATAACTAATGAAAATAAAGGGACAATGCATGGCTCCAAGATGAGAATGTTTTAGGAACCCAAGATGAAGATTAATATAATTCTGTGTACCTTAGTCCTCAATAAAAAGAGAGACCAATTAGTGGGAACAGATTTCCTGAGGAGGAAAAACCTAAACAAGGAGCCACATCCGGGCTCTGTGGCAGCAACACTCCCAGCAGAGGAAATGGCAAGTGGTGCTGGATGGCGCTTGATGGGTGTGAACAGGTGAGACCTGAGAGGAGTGAGTGTGGGCAAGAAGGGCCACAAACGAGTCTAGACTCTAGACGTAGACCATGGTGAGGACTCTGAATCTGGCCTTTTCAGTCTCTGCAAAATGGTAAAAGTAAACCTGTGGAGCCCTCAGGTTCATTCAGGGAAGATAGTTTCTGTGTAAATTTGTGTTTGAAGTAGAGTCTATTGCTTACTGGGGAGAAAAAAGTGTACAAATGACTGCCTTCGATGTGTGCTAAGTTTCTTGTCATCTGCTTGATTAATTTCCTTTTGGATTTGAGCCCAAGAGTGAAGATTATGATACCCACCCACTGTCCCTTCCAGAAGAATTCTAGGGCCCAGACACAGATTACTCCACAGATTCTAACTTTCCAGGTAATTGTGTCCCATAGAAGCTCTTTTTTTTTTTTTTTTTTTTTTTTTTTTTTTTTTTTTTTTTTTTTTTTTTTTTTTTTGAGACAGAGAGAGACAGAGCATGAATGGGGGAAGGTCAGAAAGAGGGAGACACAGAATCTGAAACAGGCTCCAGGCTCTGAGCGGTCAGCACAGAGCCCGATGCAGGGCTCGAACTCACGGACCGCGAGATCATGACCTGAGCCGAAGCCGGCCGCTTAACGGACTGAGCCACCCAGGCGCCCCACCATAGAAGCTCTTAACCCCACAAAGTGCGCAGCAGATTGTAGAGGCACACATACATTCTAGAAGAAAGTCTGATACTAATAGAAGAGTCTGTTATGTCTTCCTTATCTGAGAATTATGTTTGTTTTCTGGTCAGAAAGTGATAGCTACAAAACCAAGCTAGTCAATGCTTAACTACAAAATTCGTAAGAAAAAGCAAAGAGTGTTTCACAATTTTTGGAAACTATAATACCATGAATAAAATGTTAAGGAAATGTTGCTGTCAGAGTCCAAATGCACATATAAAAGTCAGCCCACCTTAGATAAAATCACCAAGATTCAATTTCAGTCTCATTAGTATTGTCCATGTTTTTTGAAGTTCTGTTTTTTTCAATTTTAAGTTCATCTATTTTCCTATAAAATGGAACCCTGGGATGAACAGAGCACAGACCAAATGTTCAAAGATGTACATTCTAGCATAGCACTGCTGGGGCAAGATTTCTTTCTGTTGGTCACCTCACCTGTAAAATGGAGGGGATGGCCTGGAATGATCATGAAGATATCTTATAGCCATTCATGTAAAATTCTATGAAGATAATTTTAAGAATGAAAATATTTCTTTTTCATTTTATAATGAATACAAAATGATTGCAAAGTTTAGAAGCATCATGCAAATGAAGAAAATTGGCACATCTAGATTTATTTTTTAGCAAGTACAGATGGATTGAAGGTATTTTTAAACTTCCCAACTAAATTGAGCAAATCTAGTGGATTGTAAAATTTCATTCATCTAAGGTTTTGGAAATTTTGTCATTAAAAATATGTCAGCAAAATAAAAAGATACTTTGTCCTACCACATCAGTTTTAAAAAATAAACTCCCAAAATGTATATTTTCAGTGCTAATAAACTTAAAAGAAAGAACTTTTATTTCCTCAGAAAGTGTCAAAATAAATATATCTATGAATTAATTAGAATGTGGATTGTCAATAATGATGAATAACAACTGGAAAGCATACAAAACAAGACATAATAACCCTTGTGGTACATAATAACCCTTCCCCAACAAGAGGTTGAGAGGAGCTCTTAGATAACTCTAAGTCTTAGAACAGCAGTCAATAAACCATCGTGTGAATGAATGAAATGGATGGATGAGGGCTTGGGATGATGGGGAAAGGGTGTAACTTAAAGTCATCTGCATAGGGCAAGAAGTAGAGTGGGATTCAAACATTCTAAATTTACTTTGAATTCCCAAATGTAACCAGACTTACAAGTGAACAAATTTCTTGTAAGTTTTTCCATAATAAACTGTATTATATATGCCCACATGTGTTTTATAGCCCCCAAGATTCATGTTGTGTGTATTTCAACACAAACTTAAATGAATATCTTGTATTTGCATGTGTTTAAACACGCACATACGTATGCAAATGGGAAGCACAAATTCTTCAAAAGGAATATCTCTGAAAATAACAGTTGAGGCACAGAAATTGAATGTATTCCTTAAACTATCAAGATTGCTTCAAGTAAAACACATTAGTTTTTTTTTTTGATGAATAAATAAACATGGTTCATCATTTTGTGGCTATCAGGGTAATACTTGTTTGCTGAATTTCAGTTTCTAGTTTTCATTATGCAAGGCATCATATTGTTATTAAGCAAAGTCAGGCCATTCATTCATTTAATATATATTTTTCTAGGTTTGGGAGAGGCACTAGGTAATAAAACAGAGATCCATACCCTTGTGAAACTGATATATTAGCAGGGGAAGATAACCAATCAGTAATAAGTGTAATAAGTAAATGACAAAGTACATGAGAAATTGAGAAAGGCTATGGAAAGAAAGACACCAGGGATTAAAAGATTATTGTTTTCCACAATCACTGTTTAGTAAGATTTTTGAACATTTTCTCTTTGAATGGTACACCCCATGAAGGCAGGAGCAATATATGTTTTTTTTCTTACAATTCTATCCCTAATCACAGCACAGTACCTGAAATACAGTAGGTATTGATTCATATTTTGGGTTACAAGGAACAAAGGAATAACAGAATATTATGTACTTTATAGTTGTTGATCAAGATACTATTTAGTGTAGTTCTTATGTCAAACCACTTAGTTTCAAAGAATCTTCATAATATATTGAAATATTAAAGTTCAGAGTTTGTTAATGTAGATTATATTTTATTCCATTCTCTTAGTTTTCTCTAGAAGCCCAGAAGCTCAACATAACTTGATCTCCATGTTGTCTTTAGGATAGGTTGATTTTAGAAAAGTTATATGCATATAGTTAATATTCATAATATTAGTCTGATTTGGGGAGTTATGATCTAGAAAAAGCTTCCCCAAAGTTGAAGTCCCAAATTAACAGAAATATTTCATATACATTAAATATATTTATATGCATAAGTATAAATATATTATGACAAATATATTACATTTCTATCCAGACTGCTTTACACATTGTATTTAATTCATCTTTGTTTTATAGAATTTTAAAAATCTACTTTTTCTCCTAGATTATAAACTCCTGGAGGTCAGGGACTGACTCTCAATAATCTGTGTATCTTCAAAGCAAATAGCACACACCTATTAGCTAATAGCACACACTGTTAATAAAGTGATATGAATTGCTAAATGCTTAGAACAATTAGATCATCAGCTGGAGACTAGAAGCCATTCTGTTAAATAGAAATTTCATAATAGTGTTACAGAGAAGCAGGATTTTAATATTTAATTTGTTGCTAAGTTATAGAAGCCAGGGAAGACAAAAATAAATAAGTAAAAGACTGGATTCATTTTGCTGTTTATACACTGTCATCTTTTGCTGTTTTCATTGGGTCTATTCAGAGTTGAACCATTAAGGAAATAATAAAGGCTCATAAGTATGTGCTCTCAATTGTTTCGTCTCCTGAAAGCTTTGGAAATAAGTATTAGTATTTTCATTACTGTTAAATACTTATTATCATTATGATGATAATAAATCTACATGTTTTGATTTCCTTCAAACTATTCAGTAAACTTAACATTTTGAAACATACTTGGTTCCTCTTCTAAAGAAAAAATGTTTTTTGATGTGAAAGAATAATCCTTTTCCTCCTTTGTGGAAAAATTTATATCTGTTCTGTCATCCTGCAGTGGTTGTGTTTCTCTCTTTTCATTTATCAACTTTATTCAAATCAGTCATTCATAATCCAATCACAACAATCTTTTAAACAACATTAATACCTGGCAGGTAAGATACAGAAGATTTATTATACACTAATGTAGAATATAGAGATATTAACGAAGGTGATGTCAAATATATATCTTGAAAAGAAATTCACCATTACAGAAAACTTTGGAAATAGGAAAATAATACATATGATTGTAGTGCAGAGTTTTGTACAGTCTGTTTTCCCTCTTTTCTATTATTAGGTCTTATTTAATTTTACCCATCAAATAATCATTGCCAAATCTTCACTTCTTTTCTACTATAAACATATATTTTAAAATCAGATTTTCTCATATAATAAATGTAAAGAGCTTCTGTATTCTACTTAGGAAAAACTTGTGAAAATATGAACTTTGAGCAGTTGTTTGATACAGCATTTTATCTTTTCAAGGAAAATAAATTAGTATTATGAGTTGAATTTAATTTAAAGGGGTGTAGTTTGGTCCTGGAGCAGATTGTGTATAAGTGAAATAGCCAATTGTCTAAATGGTACGATGTGAAGCAAGCTACAAAACGTCTCTTGCCTAAATTATTTCCTACCTGTCACATTGCCAGAGATACCCAACAACAGAATTTCATTCATTAGTAATGCAATGTATGTACATACGCTTTGCTAAATTGTTAAGTATTCCTAGACCAGGGATCACCTAAAGTAGTCTGGACCCTAAGGGGATTTAGTCTCCTAGATAATGTTTTCTAAACCAATAATTGAAAAGGAGTGAGAATTAGGGCAGTTTAAACTTTAAAAGGAAGGATGAAAGAAACCTATGAAGTAGAAAATATTGTTAAGCAGTGATTTTAAAATGCTTCAGTGGAGGGATATTGGCAGCTAGAGGGCAACATGAAAACATGGCCACATGAGGTGGAGTCCGCAGATCCTGCGGGCATGCTACAAAGGTGGGCCTGGACAGCTAGAGCAGCTTTCCTCAACATTCTGCACAAAAGTGGTCTTTGTCCTGATAACTCTCATTCATGCTCTTCATGCTGTTGTAGACATTTTCTTGTTTATCCAATTTTACTTATGTCTATTCCATCACACCACTCTACTTCTCTATGAATGTAAACATTGAGTAACTAACCAGGACTTGGACAATCGTGTCCTCAATTTTAAATGAAAGAAATGGTAAAAAGTATAGCATTAGCCAGTTACTACGAAAAGTTATTAGCAGATGAAAATCACATACAGAACACAGAAGCCCTATCTTTGATCATTGATATTCTCAAGCTGTAAAAGTATTTAGAGTTACCATGCTCTGAAAAACTCCTAGAAATATGGGCCCTAATTGCCATCGAAGTCACCACAATAGTATGGGGTATAGGGAAGATGTTTCAAGTTAGGATTGTTTATGGTTCCATAGATTCTCCATTTTGGAGAAGATAGTAAAGTTAATTTTGCTAGGAATGATTTCATATTCTGTTTAAAGGGGAAAAAAGTATTAGTAAAAAGAAATGTAATCTAAGACAAAGTAATATATCTTTTATTTTCAGATGTAGACACTCAAAATTGATCTTTCTTTGTGTTTGATTTCCTTAACTTGAAAACTCAACTTTCAAGGTGTTCTTATCCCTTATATTGATTGCCGTTCAGTTACGTAAAAATATTTAATTGGGCTTTCTGTGATTTTGGCATCTCACCATCCCCAAAGCTAAATACATGACCAATTGTAATTTCTAAGTATTTCCGTTTTACCATTTTGCATATGAATCTCTTCACATAATTGTTCTTTTAGTTAACCCTGAAAATGATGCATCATTTTGCATATGAATCTCTTCACATAATTGTTCTTTTAGTTAACCCTGAAAATGATGCATCAAAAACCACCCTAGTAAAAGTCAGTAACTTAAAACAACATTTATTCCTATGAATCTATGGTTAGCTAAGGATCTGGTCTGGTGATACAGATGGGCATGATTGGGAAGCTGTGCTTTGAGCGTCAGGTCTGTCTGGGATGCACTGAGGCTGTTTTGTTTTTGTGCAATTTGTTCTGAGGTTCAGGTGATGGGATAACAGCATTAGCTTTGAAAATTCTTACCATGGCTATGGTGCAGCCCATGAGGGAGAGCAAAAACCTCATGATGCCCCTTAAGGCCTGGACAGAAATAATACATTGTTATTCTAAATGGCAAAGCAAATTATATGGTCAAGCTGAAAGCCAAGTAGTAGGGAAATATCTTTTTCCTACAGAGAGGCATGACAAAAGTTTGTACAAAGGGATCAATAATTTCGGCTAGTAATTCAATTTACCATATTATATTCATGAATCATTATATTATGATTTTTATGTAATATTCCATCAAATACTCATTCCATAATTTTATATAACTCTTTCTAACTACTTGGATGTTTATATGGATTTTGGCTTGTTGTATTACTTACATAATATATCAATGAACATATTTGTGCATTTAGTGTTGTTGGTTTTTTTTTTTTTTTTTTTGGTTATATTCTTTCATTAACATACTTTCCCAGAAGATGGATTATTTGATTGAAGTGAGTGGAAAAATGTATCACTCTTGAGAGTCACTGCAATATCGTCAGCTATGAATAAGGGACACCTTTTCATCCCAATTATACTGGCTTGGGAAATCTCTAATTCTTGGTGGTTGTTGTTGCTGTTAAAAAAAGAATGAATTAGCACCTCTTTGTCTTTGGTATTCCACTGATGTGAAAAAGTTGAACACATTTTTTAAATGTATTTTTGAGTTTTAAATACCCGCTTTTGAATTGCCTGTTTGTATCTTTTACTCAGTGAACTATTAACAATAACAACTTGAATATAAGATATTTTCCACAAGTACCTCAAACTAAACTCCCATCTAATTATCAATTTATCATTTCCTTTCCCAAACTGGCTAGTCTCATCTATCCCAAAGTTCAAAATTTATTCAGAAACATGGAATTTGTTTTTCAGTCTTCTTTTTCACCCACATATGAGAACTATGAAATTGTTACTGATCCTATTTCAAATCTACTCATTCTTCCTTCCCCCTGCACTAGCCTAGCTCAGACTAGCCATCCCCAGGCTATTGCAATACCCTTGTTACTGTTCTTTTGGCCTCTAGTTTGACCCAATCCTTTCTCAACATTGCTTCCAGAAATTCTCTACTAACATGAAAATTACAACATACCACTTACAATGGACATTACATCTGAATTACCCATAACACCTTAGAAAAAACATTGAGATCTTTGCGAAAGTCTTCCTGTGTGTCTGCTCCATCTTATGTCTGTGTGCCCTTGCCACATTTGTGCTTGTGTACTCTGGAGACACAGAACTACTTTTAGTTGGTTACTAGTTATTACCACTTTCTCACACGTCCCTTTCCTGCAGACACTGGGCATCTTCCCATGTCACCCACACCCCAGTCCTTGTGCCAATGCTGCTCATTCTATAAGCTTCAGACTAAAGCCTTTCCTAATTCCCCCTAGCAGATTCCATACTCTTTTTATGTTCCCATTCAGTTTATAAATATCTTCATTATAGTGCCTTATCCTGTGGTCATTCATCTATATGTCTTTCTCTTTATTTGGATAATGTTTTCCTTGTGCTCAGAGACCAGGTCTTTTCATTTTTATATATCTAGCTTTTAGCACAAGGTCTGCCACAAAATGGATAATCATTAAATGGTCACCAAATTAGCAAATAAGTGAATAATAACTAAATAAATAAATGAAAAAAATTATTGTGTCTAAATAATGATACATTTATTCTGAGTGACAGATAAATAATGGTATGTGAAGGTTTTAGGAAAGGTTCAAGTCATATTATATGAATTTTATCTTATAGCATCTACAAATAAATAATTCTGAAAGTTAGGTTTGTTACTTTCAAACTTAATGGAAAGTTGAGAAAAATAGTATTTTAAAAATATTACCTTTAGAAATTTAAAACTTTATCACTTATTTATTTTAAAGCAGACATTTTATAAACATATTTGGGATTTTTTTTAATTAAAGACAAGAGCTATATTCTCCCCGTCTTTCTGCTCTTCTTTGTGGCCTTCCCTACTTGTCTACAAGATATCTGAGCACATGATTCCTCACATAATTTGTCCTCAGTGTGGGCCTGTGGAATAAGTATTTAAAAACATATTCAATGTTTCTTTTTGTAAATAGTTACATATTTAAGTTAATGTAAATATATAATTTAGTTTTGGTGTACTTATTGCAAGAAAAATGCCTGAATTGCCATTGTTTTTAAAAGTCAGACATATTATCCTTTATTGTATGAGAGATTATCTTTATTTCATGCCCATCTCAGAGTAGTTTTAAAAAAGTAGATAAGCGTTTCATGATGTGGGGACCATTGTTAATTGGTATTTTCGTGTACTGCAATGCCTTTCTGCCCTGATCACTACAGTCATCTAAGCAACAAATACTAGTAATTCAAAATTGATCTGAGACATCTTGTGGTTTATGGAGATTGCTTGAGTAAAGATGGCTCTCCTCTATTCTCAGCATACCCTATTTTAGGTTTTACCACATTGTATTTAATGAGTATGTGTGAATAAGGCACTGAACAGAATACCTAGCATATAAAAACAGTATATATTTATCAAGATCTCAATTTTCATTTGATTATGATATAAAGAATTTTACCAGCAGAACAACCAACTGTTATATGACATTATTTAATGGACGAAATGGGATGAGATAAAAAAGATGTCATGTCATCTTTATTAGTTAAAATGCAGACTCAACTGAGAAATAATGAACCACGTTTTTTTTCCCTCTTATATAACAGCCTAAAGACATTCAGCCTACCAGTTCCTATAGCTGACACACATTTACATAATTTGGGGGAGGCCAATTATTTCCATTTTGTGGCACCAACCCGTTGGATGTTGCTGTCATACGTATAGTTGAAAATCGCTCTCAATCATGTGCTCTTGAGGAAGAGGGAAAGGGGAAAAATAAGGAGACAAAATCCAGGTTTAGCACATCTTGCTTCTGCTGACATCATCACATTGGTCAGGACTTTGTCATGTGGCCACTCTTAGCTTCAGGGAACACTGAGAAATGTCATCCTTATTTTGATGACTATGTGGCCATAAATCTCCATTACTGTGGAAGAAAGTGAAGGAAAGAATTTGAGGAGACAGAGAGCAATCTCTGTCATAGCATTAAGAGGTGAAGAGTAAATTTATGATACCTGTCCCAAGTTTGTTCTGGAAAATAAAAACTATCTATTTTTGCATGGTTTATATATATGTGTACATTTTCTATTTTGGTATTTGGTAGAATAATAATCAGATATATTGCAATTGTACCTAAGAGAAATTCACTGAATATACTAGGATTGCTCACCTTGTCAACCACTCCCCCTCCTTTAACAAGAAAGTACTCTATTCTGTTGAGGCTCCAAATTTGAGAGTTTCTTCCTGTCTTGGGGATTTCCTAAATTTATAGGAGTATCTGAAATGTCAGTATCAGTTCAGTTCTCAGGACTCGAACTCTTTGAAGTCTCTGAGATAGATGCTAGGCAGGCCTAGGTTTTCATGTTTGTTTAAAAGAAATGATCAGCAACAAGAATTCCCCCTGTAACTTTGTGAGATGGACTTTTCAAAGGAAGATTCAGGCACTATAACCAAACAAGGAAAGTACACTCTCACATTAAAACAATCTACAATTATCTAGGCAGGCTGAGTGTAATTACTTAGTTGGATTCAAGCCAGGACATTGAGGCAAATACTGCTACTTTCTCTGAAAGGTACCTTGGGATTTTTAATGGCCACTTATGGTCAAGTCTGGAGTTTTGCATCTCATCTAGAAGATAGTACCTCTGGGAGCATAATGTTTCCAGCTCCACTACTTGCTAACTACTGACAATGTTTCTACAAATAGGGGAAGTAAGTGTTAAATACCGATCACAAGAGTTTGTTCTGTTAATTCATTTCTTGGTTATTTGTTCAGGAGAGTTCTGTGTGTTTTATAGGTGTTTTATGCTTGTTATGGGTGATGGTTGAATGGTATAGTAAAACAATTCTGTTTAAAATTAGTTGAGATGTGCAGTTGTGTTTTTTCAGTATCACTGACATGTTTGATAACTTTAAAAAAGCTATTATTTTTTGTAGAAAATGATGTCAATGTTTTATCATAAACAATACACATTAAGATATATGTATATAATAACAGTATTTTATTAACAGGTAGAATTTTTAGATTTTTATAGCATTATATACCATTAACAAAAAAAACAGAACTTTAGTTGTATGCTACATGTAATGAATTAAACATTTGTTTGGATAAAATTTGTCATGATAATGGAGTCTTTCAAAAATGGAATTTTTGAAGAGTTGAAATTCCTAAAGGGAAAAAATTATTTTAGCGTTGTTACTATTTCTTAACATTTTTGACAGTCTCTAGAAATTTGATAGATTTCTTTCTACCTTACTTTCTTGATCTTTTCAAACTGCTGAAGTTTTTGGCAAAACAAGGAAACATAACCCTGAGGAAAGTCAAACACTTTTCTTCCTATAGGAAAGTTATATTTATGAAAATATATTTTTTATTGTAAAAATATTTTCATAACTATAACACTATATTTTTTAAGTTATATGTCAAACCTAGTTAATAGATGCACTGCTATTATTCTATTTGATTGTCACAATAACTTTTAAAAAGTTGTTTTTCTTTGCCATAAATTTGCTTTTCTTTGAAATTTAAAAGTACTTAAATTTGACCTTGACTTTTCCACTTGTGAAGACCATGCATATAGAGAATATTTTACACTTTTTTAAATGAATAGGATCACCATACTATTTATGGTGGGAGGAACAAGAGGCACTATTTATAATTACTCTGAGGGGCAAACATGTATCAACTGACCCTAGAAATCAGATGGATGACCACACTACCTGTGGTGTGTTCAGTCACAGTTTGATTTCTGCATTCATGTGTGTGGATATACAATTGAATAAAGTCAGATGATACAGTGACTATGACCATAAGCTCTAAATGCTGCCTGTCATTATATTCTGACACAATAATGCTGGAACATAATTGAGAAACTTTTAGGATGATTTGCTCATTTATTAAATCAGATATTATAGACATCCAACTCAAAGACTATGATTCACTGGGGGAGTGGGTTTCTACCTCTTGTGAAATCTTTACATTAATACCTCTATATTATTCTACTTATTTTCTGTGAAATTTCCTATAATTTTGAAGATTTAATTTTAACATTTTACCTGAATATTCTGCATCTGTTATGTATATGATGTAATTATAGGCTACATATTAGTATACTTATAGTAATTATATATACACATACAAACATCTCATCGTTTAACAGTAATTATGATGTCTCCATAAACATCATCTCATGTATCCTTATGTAGCACTGAGTAGCAACACTATACACTTTTTCTGATGACTACAGTGAAGCTCAGAGTTTTACCAACATTATCTGGATGATAAGTAGGGTATTTTGTTCCAGCATTAGATATATGTATTATGAATGTATTTTAAACCATTTGCATTCAAACTGTATTTAGACTTCTGTATTCTTGATTTTTTTTTTTTGGCTCATGTATTCATGAAGTTATTTGTATATTTTAAAACTCTTTAAAAATATGTTTATAATTTCTGCATAGTATTTAGCATATGTATGCCCCATATTTTATTAATTAGCCCACTAATGCTGGACTTTTTTCAAATTTTTATTTTAAATTTATATATGAACCTCTTAAAATATTCATTTATATGATTTTTGTCCAATTCTCTGATGAAAAGAGAGTGGCCAATCTATTGTTCTTGATGCTTATTGACAAATTAATTTTGAGAGTAGTTTTAACATTACTATTTTTAAAATCAGATTTTCTAAAAAGTTAGGAGACTCAAGTGGCAAGTTTCTCAGAGGAATTATGGAGACTGTGTCACTGTCCCTTCCTGAAGGGCTAAGTCAATTAACTTTTACAGTTTTATAATAGGGACAGATTTCAGTTTTAGAATAGGGACAGGACTATAGTATTGACAGTACTATATATATATATATATATATGTGTGTGTGTGTGTGTGTGTGTGTGTGTGTGTTTAAATATTGATGTGTTAAAAAACATTCATTGAATGCAAAAATATATGGGATAACATCTATGTGTGTTAAGCACAAAGAATTTCCTTGAAAAAAAGACAACATATGAAAGAGAATATTGACTATTTCCTGTGACAATGATGTAAGCAAAGAAGGTACCATAGAACTAACTGATTCCTGTTAGATTTCTTTCTTTTCATTTTGTACCTCCCAAGCTTTAGTATTTCAGAGGTTTCAAAGCAATCACAGTATTCCAACTCAAGAGCCACGTGTCACTATGATAGTTGACAACATATTACCCTGGCCTCAGAGATTTCCTTATACATGGCCAATCCTGAACTGTTTCACTTTTTTTCTCTATTTATTTTAAAGACAAATAATAACAATAGAGAGTGCAGAAATAAACACATATACATATAATTAACCAATTTATGACAAAGGAGCCAAATATACGATGGGAAAATGGCAGTGTCTTCAGTACATTGTGTTGGAAAAACTGGATAGCCACATGCAAAAGAAACTGGAGACTATCTTATACAATACACAAAAATTAACTCAAAATGGATTAAAGACTTTAATATAATACCTGAAACCATAAAACTCTTAGAAGAAAACATAGGTGGTAAGTTCCTTGACATTGGTCTTGGCAATGATTTTTTTCTTATCTGATACCAACAGCAAAGTTAATAAAAATAAAAATTAACTGGCGAAACTACATCAGACTAAAAGCCTCTTCACAGGAAAGGAAGTTATCAGCAAACTGTAAAGGCATCCTGCTGAATGGGAGAAAATATTTTCAAATTATGTATCTGATAAGGGATTAATATCCAAAATATATAAATAATTTATACAACCCAGTAGCAAAATAAATAAATACATAAATAAATAAATAAGCCCTGATTGAAAAATAGGCAGAAAATCTGAATAGACATTTTTTTTTCCCAAAGAAGATGTAACAGATAGCCAACAAGTACATGAAAAGATGCGGTGCATCACTAATCATCAGGAAAATGTGAATCAAAACCACAATGAGATATCAACTCAAACCTGTTAGAATGCCTATTATCAAAAAGATAAGAAATCAGTATTACCAAGGATGTAAAGAAACGTGAACCTTTATGCACTGTTTGAGGGAATGTAAATTGGAGCAGCCACTATGAAAATGTATGGAGGTTCCTCAAAAAAATTATGATCTATATGATCTTAATTATATGTGGAATCTAAAACAAAACTAAGCGAACAAAAAAACCAAGCTCATAGATACAGAGAACAGATTGTTGGTTGCCAGAGGTGGGAGTGGGTAAAAGGGGGAAGGGGGTTGTATGGTACAAACTTCCATTTATGAAATAAATAAGTCATGGTGATGTAATGTACAGAATGGTAGATATAGTTAATAATACTATATTGCACACTTGGAAGTTGCTAAAACAATAGATCTTAAAATTCTCATCACAAGAAAAAAATGTTGTAACCATATATTGTGACTAGATGTTAACCTCATATTTTTGTGCTGGTCATTTCACAATATACACAAATAGTGAATCATATGTTATATACCTGAAACTAATATTAAATGTCAACCACATTATAATATTATGTTAATTATATTATATCATATCATATTATGTTATGTCAGTTATGCATCAATTTAAAAATTAATATCTTCACCTGGTTAACATAAGCAACCTCTGCTTTACTTAATGTCTAGCCCCTTAAAGCTGTTTCTTCTGATGGTTATCAATGTAGGTCTTGAATATGTTTTTTTCTTGTTTCATCCATCTTACACATTATCTATTAAAGAGAATATATCATCAACCTTGACAATTTTGTTCTTTAACTATAAAAGATACTATATCCCTTTGTTTAAAAATTGAAAATCAATATAGAGTATGTTATCATAATTTTTGAAAGATCATTTGTGACAGAGACAAAAAGAAAGAACTTTATATTTATTTTCTTGTGCAGTCTTTTGTTTGTAGTGATGTTTTCGCTTGACTTCCATTTTCTTTCAGTATTTGTTTTTAGTATAGTCCAGTGTCAGTCCCCTTTCTTTCTGAAGACCAGTCTCCTTAGACTTGCCGTGTTATTTCACCAAATCTATATTAGTTTGTCCAGGTCTGCTACATGCTGTTACTTTAATCACTTTCTGCATCATATATTTTCTATTTTGTTGCTTTCTCCCTTACTATCTTGGAGAATATCTTCATTCATGTTCCTAAAAAAAAAAGAAAGAAAGAAAATATGAAGGGTAAATTTACTAGGTAAATTTACTGTATCTAAAAATGTATCTTTTTTTTTTAAGTTTATTTAATTATTTTGAGAAAGACAGCATCAGCAGGGAAAGCATAGTGGGGAAGGAGAGAGAGTCCCAAGCAGGTGCTACACTGTCAGCACAGAGCCCTATGTGGGACTCAGATTCATGAAAACCATGAGATTTTGACCAGAGCAGAAACCAAGAGTCAGATGCTTGACTGCCTGAGCTTCCCAGGTGCCCCTAAAAACGTATATTGTATACTAATAATTTATTGATGCTGTTGAATGATTGGTTTAGAATGCTAAGCTAAAAATAATTTTACTTAGTATTTGAAATATACTTTTTAAGATAGAGTGCCCCTGTTGAGAAGTGTAATATTATTTTCCTATTTCTTCGATAATTCTCTATGTGGTTTTGGTTCTCTTTCTGGAAACTTTCCTATTGACCTTGGATATATCCTTTATGTCTTTCTTTCATTTTTCTTTCTGTGTTTCCTCTAATTTCTGGAAGAGTTTTATGCTCAATTTTATGCTTCAACATTTCTATTATTTTTTTATTGGAAATGATATCTTTAATTTTTAAGAACATGTGTTCTTTCATTGGTTGTTCCTTCTTATAGGACTTTCTTTTTAGTTCCCACAGATTTTCCCCTAAATGATCTGAAGATATTAACAACACATTTTTTAAAGTTTTTTAAAATGTTTATTTATTTTTAAGAGAAACAGAGACAGAATGTGAGTGGGGGAGGGGCAGAGAGAGAGAGGGAGACACAGAATCCAAAGCAGGATCCAGGCTCTGAGCTGTCAGCACTGAGCCCCATGTGGGGCTCAAACTCATGAACCATGAGATCATGACCTGAGCCAAAGTCTGACATTTAACTGACTGAGCCACGCAGGTGCCACTAACAATATAATTTTTGAAGCTCCACTACTTATGTTTATTTGAAATTGGCTTCACCACTTAAAAAATCTTGGCCATTAATATTATAAAGATTATATTTTGGTTTTGAAAAGATTACACTGATAGACTGTGGTAAATTTATTGGTCAGAAACAAAAGAATAAGCAAAGAGACATAGTGCAATTATCTAGCCAAGAAAAGGGGCCACCCATCTCTTGAAAGACAAAGGACAAATCATGTATGTTGTAAATGATATATGTTGGCAAAGTATTTTAAATGAATACTTCTCTCTTTACTCTCTTTCTATCATCATAGTCTCTATACATATTTTCTTTCTTTGACTTTAAATGCTCTTTGCTTTCTCCAGAAACTATAGTTAACCTCAGGTATTTCCTTAGATCTTTGTTGTAACTTTTCTCTGTAATCATATCTGAAAAAAAAAATGGCCTTAGAGATCACAGACACATGGCAGATAAAGGCTGACTAGAATCCTTTTGAAATGGCTCTACCCTCTGCTCAGAGGTAGAGGGAACACTCACTATTGGGAAGAACAGTTGATGCAGAAGGACTCTCTACAGCCATATCCCATCAAAATGGATATGAGAGGGAAACTATAGCATGAAAGCAAAACAAAACAAAAACCTGAGATATGGATCTAGTGGAAAGAGCCCAAGCCTCCTAAAATTTCTGTCGTCCTAAGTATAGAGAAGAAATCAGTGTGTGGTTCCCAGAAGTCTTCAGGTAACCCTGACATTTTGGGGGAGCAGAAGTAAAAACAACTGGCAGCTAAAATGTTGCCTTCAGCCTACCTCGGGCTGAGAGTATCCTATTTGTCTGATGTCAGTTCTTGAAATTTCTTTCTTTTGAGACTGATTAATGGAATAAATTCTTTGGAATTTTTTGGCCTTTTGATTTCAGTGGTGGTAGGATCTGAACATCTCTCAATTCATTTCTTCCCAAAGAACAAGTGCATATTATGTAGAAATCAATATAATTTTTTAGCAGAACCTAATTCAGAATTATGAAATATACAGGTTGAAACTTCTTTCCTCCTTTCCACCTGTACTCTCCAAGGCTCAAGTATCTATCCTCACCTTATTGACTGATTCAGGACCAACAAAGTCTGGGAGTATATTCCTGACTGCAACTATTTTTTTTTTCTATTTTTGCTCCCTTTATCTAAATTATAATTTAACTTTCCATTATCCTTTTTCCTTAGTTTTCTTTGTGCTATTAAGTTAATCCTATAAATAAGTCTGTGCTAATATAACAGCCAGTTACTGAACTTCATCTTTCAGGTGACATATAAGCCTTCGCCTATTTGAAATTCACATGTGGTTTCAGTGGTGGGAGTGTGATGTGATGTAGTGATATTTCAGCAGCACACATCTCAAACCTTCATAACATAGCAGAGGCTTCTTCCACCTCCATTACAACAAATGGGGATCACAAACAGAATGAAAAGGAGGTATAGAATCCATTGCATTCTAGACTCCGTTCTTCACATAAGTATAGGACATTTTGCACTTTTCTTTCCTCTTTCATGAGTTATATATGTAACTTCCTCACTTTCCCTTTCCATTCTATATCAGTAGGTAGAGGAGCTAATAAGACTTGATGGATGAGATCTTATCTCAGTATGGTTATTGATATAATTATTGAGGAATCCCCAGATTTATTAACTTAATACACCAGATGCATGGGGCGTCTGGGTGGCTCCGTCAGTTAAGCATGAGACTCTGGATTTCAGTTCAGCTCATGATCCATGGTCCTGAGATTGAGCCCTGCGTAGGGCTCTATGCTGGTCATAGAGCCTGTTTAATATTTCTTTCTCTCCCCCTGCTCCACCCCTGTTAGTGCACATGTCCACACCCTCTTTCGCTGTCACAAATTAATTAATTAATTGATTTAAAAAAATAGATGCAGTAAACTACTAGCTTTGCTTTGCATAGAGAATGTTTAAAAATTGGGGCACTTCCCAATAAATTCTGGATTTGGGCCCCTGTAAACAAAACTGAGCTCCAGCAGCCCGAGCCCTGATGTCACATAGTCTGTTGGTAACGTTCCTGTTGAGCTGGGCAGCCACTGCTCCTTTGTCTGCAACAAGTTTGCTCTCCATTTTGTCACACTTGCAACCCACGCTCCTTCACCTTATGCTTTTAAGACAAACCCCTAGAAGATGTTTGAATTTAAGTCAGCATTTTGTTTTTAGCATTTAATTTTCAATTAGGGCATTTAAAAGAGGAGGTGCTATAGAATTCATTATTGTCTAGACTGTTTAGCAATAACTTAATATAAGCTACATACATAAAAGTACAGGACATTTGTGATCCTTGCTTTTCACAATATTTTTGCCCATCTACTTTTTCAAAAATAGTCTTTTTAAAAATCTTTTCAATGAGTGAGGATGTACTTCGAATTGACTTCTCTTTACTTCTGAAATTTTGGTTTACATAAAAAATTTAATGGGATACATTTTTCTATTATTAATATGCATATGCCACCTGTCAGCTGAATAGATCCAAAATTGCTTATTAACAAAATTCAGTGAATAAATGGATAAAATGTATAAATAAATGAACTTCTACACTTTAGGATGTCTACATTGTGTGGAAGGATTTTCCTTGAAAATGTGCCAACTTTTTTTTTTAACTTTTGGATCACATCTTATTATCCTAGCTGTAATTAGAAATCTTGTGAAATTAAGAACCATTAAATTCAATGAGTTTTCAGCATCGGAAATTTGCCCAGAGGCACCCTGCCGATGGGTATGCCTAGGTTTGGGTTTTCATAGAGTTCTCCCTCCTCTCCTCCTATTGATTCTAAAAGGGAGCGTCTCTTCCACTTAGCTAATTAATTACACCTGCCAAAAAGCAGATGGTTCTGCAGGCTTTGAAGCATGGAAATAGCTAGGTGCATATCAGCTAGCTTAACTCCCTTCAGTTGGAATTTAGATTATGACTCTTGAAACTGCAAAGAAAATAAAGTATTACATAATTACAAAAAAATATTTAAATGTTTTTATTTAAAAAAATATATACTTTAAGGTATAAGCTATCCTTTTTAAAAAATCAACACAAACACACTTTTAAAATAATTATGTTTATCATCTAGTTTGGAACAATGCTTGCCAGATGTTGCCATCTAATTGTTCTGAGCTCTGAAATAAAATGAAACTAGAGGAGCAGGGCCATTTAGAAAATTGTTAAAAACAGTTCTCAAAATATTACAGCTTTTTAGTAAATAATGTTCTTGTGTTGTTGTTTAATGATAAGAGAATATATATATATAACAATGGTAAAAGTAAAAATGAGGGCATTTAGTGATACTCCTACTAATATCCCCACTTGTATTCCACATTTTTATGCTAGTCTGGTTAGTCTTCTTTATTTTTCTTCCCCCTGTATTTCAAACGAGGTAGCTTTAAATAAAGATTATCACTGGAGCTTAATTTTCTATCTAAAATTCTTTCAGATATGACATAGTTATATAAATACATCCTACAAAAAAGTAAATTGGGCATAGAATATGAATGCACACAAGATAATCTATGAAATATTCTCTTTAGTAAGGTCATATTAAATTATCTCCTTTAAATCTTTCTGAATTCACAATTATTTAGTTTCATAAAATTTCTAAAAATATTGTCTTTAATTCTACTTTATGTGTGAAAAGTTTTAGTTTAGGACTTTATACTTTGAAAGATGATGTCATTAAAATTGAACATATTTTTTGTTAGAGGTTGAATAAAAATAAAAGTTCTTCTACATACAATATGTTATTACTTGCTTTCTCAATACATTTCTATAATTAATGTAAATAAAATTAATATTCCAAACTCCCAAATAAAATCACCTCCCTCCTTTTCCACTATTTTTTTCTTTTTCACTATTTTCAATAAAAGCAATCTGATAGATATGTCTAAAGATGGATATATTATTTCATATTAAAAAAGATATTTTTTAAAATTTTTTTTTGTTTTTTTTATTTTGAGAGAGAGGCAGTGCAAGTCGGGGAGGGGCAAAGAGAAAGGGAAAGAAAGAATCCCAAGCAGGCTGTGGAGCTCAAATTCATGAAACGCAAGATCATGACCTGAGCCAAAACCAGGAGTTGGCCACTTAACCTACTGAGCCACCCAGGCACCCCAGAGGATGATTTTTTAGAATGTATGCCTTAAGAAGATACCTCAATCTTCTTGTACTATTGAGGGGTGTGCAATTTAATTCATTAAGTTTGCCTACAGAAAGGATTTGTGATAAAGCTATATTTAACCATATGTTTTAATTTTGAATTCATTTCTTTTCTACCATATGAGCTTTACTTCATTTGCCTTTAAAATTAACAGGATATTAAAGTTAATGTTAAAATAAACTTTCATTGATTTGACTTCACTAATTTGAATGCTTTGTTCTTTTGCTCTCTTTGTATTAATTGTTCAACAGCAATAGGTAAAAACAAAACAAAACAAAACAAAACAAAACAAAACAAAACAAAACCACAGCATTATAAGGATATTGCAGATTTGGCTAAGAGACCCAAATGCCCTACACATTTAAATTATCCATTTTCATATTTTCAGAAATGCAGTTGCAAAGCACATAAAGGCAGATTCTACTCAGGCTATGATTTTGGGTAAGGTAATTAAAAATCAGGGGCACCTGGGTGGCTCAGTCGGTTGAGCGTCCGACTTCGGCTCAGGTCACGATCTCTCAGTCCGTGAGTTCGAGCCCCGCGTAGGGCTCTGGGCTGATGGCTCAGAGCCTGGAGCCTGCTTCCGATTCTGTGTCTCCCTCTCTCTCTGCCCCTCCCCCCGTTCATGCTCTGTCTCTCTCTGTCTCAAAAATAAATAAAAAAACGTTAAAAAAAAAAATTTAAAAATCATTGTGCCCTATTCATTAAAACAGAACTTCCAAAGACTAAGCATAGATAATGTTCCCATAGTACTTGAAAATATTAAAGTTGCCTGTCTTTCTTTTTTTTTAATTCAGTCTTTTTACTCATTTGAAGGGCTTTTCCTTAAGTAGGCTGAATTCTTGAAGTTTTATCGTGCTGCCTTTTCCTATGTGTCTACTTTCAACAGAGCCAAAAGGAATGCACCTCCCATGATGAGGTTGGGATATAATCCAAATATCTAACAGAGTAAAGATTTTTTTTTTCAATGCATAATTTTTCATGTAGAAAAGAAACCTTAAAAGCATAATTTTACCTTTCAACTCAATAAAATATTTTCAGAAAGGACTTCAGGGAAATTACTTTCAGTTCTTAATCATACTTAGAAGTAGATTATATAATTTAGAGTTGTACCTCCTCTCTGCTTAAACTTTATTTTTCCCTTTAAATCTCTCCACCTTTTCTTCTATTGTGGAAGAATAAAAGGTTTAAAAGCAGGATCTCAACCCAGCAGTTAATGAGTTGGAATCCCAGTTCTCTAGAACTCTCACCAGTTATTTAGCTCTCTAAACTTCTGTAAAATAAGACTAGTAATAATTACCCGGTAGGACTTCTGTAAGGATTAAGAGAAATATTGCATTATAAAGATGTTCAGGTAATGGTAGCATTTACCAAGAGGCACTAGAGTGAAGTGGTTAACCATGGGCTTTGGAGCCTGTTATGCAGGCATTTGAATCCGAGCTTGACCCCTATTGTGTGAAGTATTCAGCACCTTCCTTAATCATTTTGTGTCTCATTTGTTATGCCATTGGGGCATAAAGTCCCACCCAGAAAAAGAAAATTCTGAATGTAAGGATGTTAAGTAATTTTATGGATGTCCAGAACATTCTAAAAGGCATCTGAAACTCATATAAGTTGAAACTAATTTTTTAAAATGAAAAATAATAAATAAATAAATAAATAAATAAATAAACTTTTAAAAATAAGCAAACACAAACCTACATATTCTAATTTTGCCTAATAATACTGCCCCTGTTCTAGCTCTCTCAGAAGTGTATTTATTTATGAGAGCAAACAGAAAAGATAGTTAAGCAGGATAGAAGAAATTTGGTGGCCAGAGAACTTTTCCTGTTTTCCTAATAATAATGATGCATCAATTGAACAGTTGCTCTATAACAGACCCTATGGTGAGCATTTACGTATGTGAACTCTTTCTCCTTACACTTGCCCTAGCAGAGAGGTATTATTAATATCTATTTTATAGATAAAGGACTAAGGCTTAGAGAGAATAAGTGATGTGACTGAATGCCTACAGGTAACTTTGGTGGAGACATGGTTATCCTGTCTCACACAATAGCCTGTGCAGAATTTGTGTACTAGAAGTCTTCTCTTCTTGAATGTTGGTAGTTGACTGACCCATCTGACATTGTGAGGCATATTGACACTTGAATCATTTCTTTATGTCCAGCCTCAAAGAGCAGCCAAGTATCTGAAATAAATTTTTAATCATATTTATTAACCCAAGAAAATGGAATAGAAATACGTCTAGAATAAAAGTGCTTCTTGGGGTGCCTGGGTGGCTCAGTCGGTTGAGCGTCTGACTTTGGCTCAGGTCATGATCTCACGGTCCATGAGTTCGAGCCCCGTGTCGGGCTCTGTGCTGACAGCTTGGAGCCTGGAGCCTGCTTCGGATTCTGTGTCTCCCTCTCTGTCCCTTCACCACTCATACTCTGCCTCTGTCTCTGTCTCTCTCTCTCTTTCAAAAATAGATAAACATTAGAAAGAAGAAATTTAGAATAAAAGTGCATCTGAACCTAGAAGACATGATAATAAAGTTACACAACTATACCAAGGCTAGCAGATCCTATTCTGACATCGAATGTCACGATATGAAACTAATATTTATAATGGGGAAAAATGAGAGTGGTTCTAGGAATCATAGGATATAATGATTCATTAGAAATGATATACATACTTTCTGCAGAAATTTTTTTTTTCCCTCAGATATTTTAAATATCTACCTTTAACTCTTAAAATCTCTGAGCAAATATAGTATTTGATTACATTTTGTCTTTCTTCCAGAGTAATGGCCTTTGTTTCCTTATATAAAGCAGCGATATTATTATAGTAATGCTTGTTATGCATCTAATTTTTATTATGCATTTTATTGATTTAATTTTAAAAATTTAATAAATTTAAACAGAACTGTGGAGCAGTCCCACCTCCCTGCTCAACCCTGAGCCACACAGATGTGTTTAGTTGCGTTCTGTGTTTCCTAATTAATCCATCCTGCTGCAGTAAAAATGTCAGACCCTTGCAATTGAAGAGGAGGGCTCAGTTTACATGCCTCTGTCCTTTGGCATTTACTCTCATTTCTTTGCAGCACAGTAGTAGTGGCAATGAATGGAAAGGTCACCAGGAAATTGCCAGCAGAGACATTGCAACCTGTGATCTATGCACCACCCTGAATTAAACAGAGGGAAATCTAACAGCTCTAAATGTTGTCACAGAATGTAGTTACCGACATGACAAGAAATGACTCAAAGGGTTAACTCAACTAGGTATCCAGGATTACTCAGTCTGGGAAAAATAGTAGTTACAGAATTTATGTTCTTGTTCTTGGGAACAATCTGTCTTATGAAATACAGATAGCCCCATTTTTTATTAACCAAATTTGAAGTACATGTAATAATATTTTAGTTCAATGTATCTAGTTCTAAAATTACTACACTATGCACCAAACTTCATGTATGAAGATTTCATGTGATTCTCAGACGTTTTCACTTGGTCTTCTCACCTCCCAAAAGATCCAGGCTTCAACCAATGTGTATATATTTGTAAATGCTTTGGATAAAGGAGGTTCCTGATGTACATTAATAAATTAATTTGAAATAGCTACCATTTTTTGAGTACCAGATGCTTTATATACATAATTGTAATTCTCAATGTAACCAAGCAAAGTAAATATTATTGTTCCTATTTTATAGATAGTAGAAAAGAAACTGTAACATGTCTGAAATCACACAGGTAAAAAAAATAACAAAGATGTGCTTAAAAAATTAACTAATCTATAAATAAATTGTGGCATATTCATATAATAGAACAGTAGACAATAAAAATGAACAAATTACTAGTACAGGCAACAGCATAAATAATCTCAAAAACATTATTTTGAATAAAAGAAGGCAAGAAAAAATATGTAGTGCATGATTCCACTTGTATAAGCTTAATACACAGGCAAAAGTAATCTATGGTGATGGAAGTCAGAACAGTGGCTTTGGGGGCTTGATTGGGAAGGAGTAAGGGAAAATTTTTGAAGTGGCAGCAATTTTCTGTGTCCTTATCTGGGTTGCGGTTACATGGATATAGATGTACAAACACTGTATGCATGCATATGTAAAACAGAGAGCTTAAGATTCATGTAGTTGACTGCATGTAATGTATAATAATTTAAAACTTCATACAAACTAATCTAAGTACAAAGATATTTCTGTGTTTTGCCATGCTATTTGATATTTCACATTTTGAAACCAATGCTTTATAAAATGATACTCCTCTTTAATCATTTTTTCCTAATTTTCTCCAGATTAAAACTCTATTTTAAAAAATCGACTTAATTTGATTTAGACATAAATGTGAGTTTTTAAAGTGTTATAGTATCAGCTTCTGGTAAATCTTATTTTGTGACTTATTTACTTTCTTATTTTGTAAAATGGTGTTTTTATTTATTATTTTTAACATCACTTTAACAAATAGACCTTTTAGCAAGGACACCCAGGTCTCCAAGCTATGTATTTGATATTTTTAGTATTTTAATATAGCCTTTAAAAAATCCTGATGTTTGAAATAATATTATAATCATTTTACAAGATTAAGTCATTCTTCTTTCTCTTTCTTTACCTTTTATTTCAAGTCTTAGCTTGCCAGCAACAAATATACATAACAATATTATTTGTCATTACTGTCATCTGGACAATTATACTTTTCTGAAATACTCTAAAGAAGTAGTGAGGAAATCACACATTGTGAGAAGAATTATTAAAACTATACAAACTAATATTGTAGGTGAGATATTTGAAAGTGACCTTGCAGCATATCCCAGGCTTATTGTATTAAAGCCTATAAATAAAAGGGACAAATCATTTCTGGGTACTAATATGACTTTCCCTCTTATTGGTAATGAAAACATTGAACTCTACTGATTTGTTCTACTGAAGCTATTACATTTTCTGGAAACTTGGAGCAGTTATTTAAGAGGATTGTTGTCTGTAATGAGGGTTTTCTAGTAGATAGAGGAATAAAAATATTTGATCTTTATGTACAGATCAAAAGATAATGAATTTCTCAGTCTTTTTATATACCTTTGATTATGTTCATCTTTATCAAAGAGATATTTACTTTGAATTTTTCATTCATCTTTCAGAATTCATACTTTTTTCTTTGTTTACATAATTATTGGTATAGTTTTAATATATTTTCTAATATATCTTAAAGTATTATTTTCAAAACATTGAGTCACATTCCCCAACAAAAAGCCAAATAGTTAGGAGGGGAGCATCTGGTATGTTAATTTACTCAGTTGTTTGTTAATAACCTCAAATAGAGATCAGGTTTTCCACAGTGCTTTGTGGAAACACAAAGTGTTTCACATTTGTGAAAGTGTTTCACTTACACACAGTGTTTCACCATTGAAAGACCCTTCCTCAAGTAAACAACAACCTCTTACATGAAAACCACACTTTAAAAATAATATTTGAGACTAAATTAATAATTGGGGAAGTGAAAATTAAAGTGATACCACATCACACCAATCAGAATGACTACCATGGCGGGTGTGGGGGGTGGTGGTGGGGAACAAGAAAAAAGAAAGAAAAGAAATAGGGGTTGACAAGATTAAGAAGCAAGTATATTGCTCAAACACTACTGAGGGGAATATAAATTGGTAAAAAGTACTTTGGAAAACTGATTGTCACTATGGTCCAACAATTACATTTCTAAGTATGTATGCAGTATAAATGTGTACATATGATTACCAAAAGTCATATTCTAGGATGTTAATAGTAACACTATTCGTAATAGCCCAAATGTGGAAGGTATTCAAAGGTCCATCAGTGTAGAATGGACAAAGCATTCAGTACCGAATAGCAATGAAAATGAACAATGTGGATGAATTTTGTAAACATAGTGCTGAGCAAAGTAGAGCCAGATAAGAAAGAAAGATAAAGATTCCTTGAGGGACTGATGTGAGGAAGAAAGTGTAAGGAAGGATTCTATGATGATGGAATATTCTATTTCTTGATCTGGGCGCTGGCTACGTAAGTATGTTCCGTTTGTAAAAATGCATTGTATATGATATATGTACATCTGTGTACATATGTTATACTTCAGTGATAAAGTTTGAAAAAAAATATTTGTTGAAGTTACAAGATTTATGTTTTATAAGTATCCAGAAGATGCAGGGAGCTTTCTTTTGAGTCAGTATGACAGAAACTGCTTGTTGTGTCCCAACATCCATTACCACCGACTCGCTTTTAAACAATATATGAAGTTTAGCTAATCATATGACCACTCATGAATAAATTCACGTACCTAACAGCTCGGCCCAAGGGAGGTACGGAATTAGTCCTTGTTCAGTGACTTTTTGCACGGACCTTCCTTAAGAGACAACCTGTGTTCATCCTCTATTCTTCATGCTTTCCTTCATCTTTTGCATGGGAGTTACCAGGTAGAAATGCCTCTTTTATTAAAGATTGTGGAGCAATAAGATGGAATGGATTCTGGGACCCTGATGACTGTGAATTATCCATAATAGCTTTGAGTCACCAAGACAGACTTTTATATGAACTGAAAATAAATAAGTAAATAGTGTTATGTTATATTTTAAAGACATTAGAGATTTAAATAAATAAATAAATCTCTATCTTCTTTAAAATATAATACTAAGTAATACAAAGTTAATATGAATACATAGAAAAAGAACTACTCTTGTTTATACCAATGAGTAAACAACTACTTAAGTAATTACTAATTATAAAGTATAGTATAATCAACAACTGTGTGACTGATATTGTGAGTACAATATTTCCATTACTTCCATTATAGAGTTGAGCGAACTGAGTTTCATAAAGGCCTTCAAGGTCATACATCTTGCAAACAGAAAACTAGATTTTGAACTTAGTTTTACCCAGTTATCTAGATTCAGTGTTATTGCCTTTGCACTCAAAGCCCTGAAAGTGGAAGATAGATTTATCTATCATCTACCTATCTACCCAGCCACCTACCTATAGCATATGTATCTATCTTATCTGACCAGCCACTTACTTATATAGTGTATGTATCTACCTACCTGTAGTATAGAATGTATTATGACTCTGATATGCAAGATGAATTTGTGGGGAGGGTGATCTAGAAGGAAAAAGTTTAATCTGGTATGAGGTGGTAGAATCTGAATTAAGGAATAGCAGTGGATGTAAAAAGAATGGGATAAATCAAGAGACATTATGAGAAATTTTACATAGAATATCATGACCAGTTAAATATAGAGTTGAATGAATTAATGACAAGTGTCAAGTTTGGAGTCTAATTGACTTTTACAGCATGCTATTCTGATTTTAACTGAAATAAGGAACAGGAGGAGTACAAGTTTGGGAGAAATTATTAGAGGAAAAATATTAAACATGTTGGCACATACAACAGAATTATGTAATGAAGTTAGAGAACAATTTGAGAAGCAAATCTCTTATTCGTAATTCAAAGACAGTTACAAGACAAAATTTATTTTTAAAATTTTCCAGAGAACTCCAGTGAGTTTAAGTGGATTACTACTTCCCTGATAGGAAGAATTAATACATTAAAATTACACTAATTTTATTCAACATTTTATGTGACTTCTAATGTGAGCATTATCTAGTACATGAGGAGGAAATATCACTTATATTATGCCACCAAGTCAGCAGCTAACAACTTTTTACAAATGTCAGTCATGTTCTCAAGATGTTGTGATTGTCATTATAATTATCAAAAACATTTGAATTTCTATTTCTTTTTTGGCACTAATGCCACAGAAAGATGTATGTCACGGTTCTTATCCTCTAGAGGTTTACAATAGGGGAGATAAGACAAGTACACAAAAGAATAAAGAAGGTGGGGAGTATTTGCTCTGTTAAGTGAGTGGTTCAGATAATCAGTGTTATAAGTAGTTAACCTCCAAAAACTAGACAGTCATAGTGGACTTCTCAGAGGAGTTAGGACTTGAGCTGAAACATAATGAAAGCTACAAATTATACACTGAAACATTTTGGAGAGCATTACTGAGCTCCATTCAATCGGAATCAAGATATTTTTGCTATTATTTTCTATTTTAAGCTGATTTTCAGCCAATGAATCTAATCATTTCCTTTTGAAATTGCCTTGCTTGGGTCGAAAAACTGTCCACTGTTACTTCCTAGCATTCATTCAGAATCCGCATCCATGAGCTTTTGACTCTGATCATTGAGCTGAAATACAGAAGGTTACATCACTCATTTACATTATCACCCTCTCCCCACTCCCAATACAAATGTGACATTTCAATTTTGCACACTTCAACTCTCCTTAAATCATCTGTATAAAAACTTCAAAGCTTGATTGATGATGAATGAGCCATTGTCTCCTCAAGCACCCGCTTCTCATTAGCCTTTAGAGTCTCAGCTTATTAATAATGAACCTTGAGGGCTGGCCCAGTGGGGTAGCAGCAATTCATTGTGCTCCCAGCTGAAAGGTCTGGGTTTGAGAAAGATATGGGAATCTTTGGACCAAGTCCATTCCAGAGATGATGTATTAAGTATCACAGGTGGATGATGTGAGCTATATTACTTTTGTATCATTATCTGCCAACAGACTTGTGTGGCATAAGGTGATGACAGTGAGAAAGATACATTGCTTTATGTCTGAAAAACCCAGTGACTTCTTCCTATAGCTTCATCTTGGAAAATGGACTTTTGCCACTTTGGATTTTGATTTCATGATTGTGACCTTTGGTTTGGATAGGCAATATAAGTCTGATATATGGATTATTCAGACATTCCCATGGTAATTAGACAAGTGCATTATCTCTAATCTTTATTTATTCTGATTATCATTTTAATTCTAAGGTTGACCTGTATCTGTGCCCATGCAAAATAAGGCATTTAGATGTATAATCAGGGATTGAGGTTAAATATTTCCTTCTTGTTTATTTGACTTTCTTATACTATTATCTTTGGAAGCTTTGTGAGTAGAAGTAAAATGTTTACTGTTGATACCAATCATGTAGACTATAGTGGAATATGGCAAATTGCATTTAAAATTATCATCTTTATTTTGTAAAAAAAAAAAAAGAGAAAGACATTCAATCTTATTTATTTTATGAAATAGTTGCAAATTGTGCATGAGGTCAAAGCAATTTTGTCGACTTCTTAAACTAAGTAAGGAGGTCATATTAATCTGTATTTTCAGCAGGGATGCTACATCACAATTAGGCTATTCCAAAAGAGGCAAGGGGAATAAAGCCATGATTTGGTATTTTATCACATTTTCTTTTGAGAGAATATATTTGCAAAATGTCAACAATTGTCTTAATGGTTATTCATCCTCAAATTCACTATAATAACTAGCATTTGAAAAGAAATGAAGAATGTGAAAAACTTATTGAAATAACACAAACATTTCCTTCTTCATTAGACTCATGCAAATGGGAAATCAAGGGAAGTAATGGTCAGTCAAATGGACAATCTTTATGGATTGGAAAGCTAAGACGCAAGTACTTTATGTCCTTTGTAAAATGTCATATTGGCACTTTACACCTTTCTAAAAAAGAATTTAAGGAACCATATGAGGTAGATTTACAGTTCAATATAAAAACATGCTTTTAGACTTTGTGTAACATATGGCTAGATAATTTGCACAGGTTTCAGGAAATTTGGTGTGTCCAGGATAGCTCAAAACCATCATTTTTTACTTGATAAATGATAATAGAATTTGATGCACAGAACAGGTTTAGAGATACCAATGAATGTAACTAACTGTCATTTAAAATATCAAACATACTACTTGCATAATTTTTTACATTATCAATTATAAACATTTTATATAATAAAAGCTATTTATCTTTTAACCTACAAAAACTCTACCTTCACATTTATATTTTTAATTTTCCCTATATTCAAGATACTATATATTTATTGGCCTACTCAAATATGGTTTTCTATAATCAAGATATTATATCTTATTTCATGAAGCAAATATTTATCATGTATCTGCTTTTTGCTCGACACTGGGGATACAGTTTAGACCCAAACAGAAATGACCTCTGAAAATGTAGAACCAGTTCAGATAACCTGTAGTGTTTATGGGAAAAAAAAAAAAATAACTTCCATTTTTACTTTGATCTGATCAGAATATAATTTAAAATTAAGAGCTACAACAGAAGTTAATTGATCAATGTTGGTAGCAAATTCCACATAACTTTTATCTTTTAAGTTCAATTTAACAAATATTTGTTGATTAGCTATTGCTTCAGGTTTGATATATATAGATACAGCACTGAAAAATATCCCTTGCCTTCATGGAGTTTAGTCTAATATTTCAAATATAAATTATGTACTATATATGTTAAATTCAACATATTGGAGAGTAATGTGGATTATAATTTACTTATTCTATTTGCAAAAGGATTCAATTTTTTTTACTTGACTTGCATGCATTAATCTAGTAGGAAGTGTTTGAGACACAAAACTGTTTAAGTGTTTACATGAATTTTTAAATAATTAAATGATACTTTTTCATAGAATATCAATTTCATATGTTATGATATTCAATTGTGGCAGTTATTAAAAAGACACAGTTCTGTTTTGTAAACTTGCTGGCTATGATTTAAAAAAAAAATTATACCAGTTTTTTTTCTATCAATTATTGCAATGACCAAGAATCTATTTGTGTTTTTTCTGAATTTTCTGTGATATATTTCCTACCATGGAAGTCAAATACAATGGAATGGGATTTACCTTGAGCTCATTTATTTATTCAACATTATTTATGTCTTTTCACTTTTCTAGGCTTTGTGCATCTTTACTTGAAAATTATACATTTGCACAACATTTTCTATCTTACTTAGAATTCCTCTTTTTTGTCATGGTTTAAAATTTTAATAATCACTTTGTTGCATTATTTATTAAATGTTTATTTATTTATTTATTTGAGAGAGAGAGAGAAAGAGAGAGAGAGAGGGAGTGTGTGTGTGTGTGTGTGTGTGTGTGTGTGTGTGTGTGTGTGAGAGAAAGTGGGGGAGGTGCAGAGAGAGAGGGAGATACAGAATCTGAAGCAGGTCCAGACTCAAAAACTCGCAGGTTCCAAGCTGTCAGCACAGAGCCCGACATGGGGCTTGAACTCACTAACCAGTGAGATCATGACCTGAGCTGAAGTCAGACACTTAGCTGGCTGAGCAACCCAGGCACTCCTTACTTTATTCCCTTCTAACGGAAGGGAAGTTCTTGGTGTAACACAGATGGTACCGTCCAATAAGCCTTTCATGGAACTTGTATACAACTCTGCTGTTCTTGTATGTTGGCAAAGAAATCTAAAGTATAATCAGACATTCTTCTGCTATCTTCCTGGATAAATGTCTTACCAAGCTTTGTTTTTCTAATCCTTGTCCCGCTTTCTAATCTAAAAATGCAGCTTGTAGTCAACCAAGGCAAAAACATTAGGGATCCCTTTTGTCTAGTAAATAATCTGTGTCCTTAACAACTTTCTTACAGGTCAGTATATTCCCCTAGCATCTTCTTAGTTCAGAAATAAATCCAATTTAATATTTCACAACAAAACTATTACATTAATGTTTAAAAAATTGTATAACATTATAAAATCAATGTAAACTATACCAATGAATAAGTACAATATTAACATTATTTCCTATCCTATATTTAGGTAACTGAATTGATCAAAAGAAAATATAAGATAAAGTATACATTAAAACTATGCTATAAATGTCAGTAAAATATACATTTTTCTGATTGTGGTGTTTGACACTCACCAACAGAATACAATCTAAGCCAAGCATGAAGGAAAATACTATTTTCAGGAAAAATACACACATACACGAACAGACTATATGTGCCTTATAAATACATCATTAAATACTAGAAATTTATAAATCTTCCTGACCAGAATTGTTACCAGATGGTTGGTTTTGAATTTAGGGTGTTATCCAAGTTGATCATGATTGTAGTCCTAGTTTGAGATTTCAACTTGAATTATTATTAAAGATTAATTAAAGATTAAACTTGAATTATTATTGCTTCCTTTCTAAATACTTTCCCATGTAAAAACCAAGCTCTTGGGCGGAATATTTCTGAGAAACAAATGTCAACATTGGTAGCAGATTAATATTGTTGAAGAAGGGGATTTGATGAGATTATTATTCAGTATAATATAATCTGATTCTATTTGAATATTTTTAGATAGGAAGTTACAGATAGATATTGTGTTCCTTCAGTATGAACTGTTTGAATTATAATGTGAATCCTGAAAAATATACTCTTTCTACAATATTTGAGCTATTATCTTTTCTCCTCACATTTCTTTTTAAAGTAGAACTTTTCCAAATGTAAACTGAAAAATAACCTTCATTTCCTGGATAGCAGTCAAAATCTTTCTTTGTCACCTAATGAAGAATTATTCCTAGAGCAGAAGAGCATCACCTAATGTCTCATGAGAAAGCTATTAGTATGAGATCGTCACATTTTATAGATAGAAACTTAATGCCAAACATTAATGTAGAAATCCATTTCACAATCTTCTGTACGTCTTACATCTCCCTTCTACTTTGATGAGGATTGTATGGTTAGGTCATGAAAAATAATGAACTGGGCTTTAGAAGTGGAGAGATGATCTAATTTCTTTTTGTTTCCTTTTTTTCCTCACCTGAGAAAATGGAACCAATAGTCAGTGAAAGGATTGATCATGAGAATAGGAGATTTTAAATGTGGAAAGCCTGGCAATGTCAAAATTAATTTGGTGCATTTTATACATGCAATGCAATAAGGCAATTGAGATGTGCTCACCCATCTCACTCCTACAAATACCCCTCTTATGGTGTCACGTGTTCCTTTCATTCTTTTATCACCCTCTTTGGCTTAACGTGACTCTTACAATTTTTGCTTGGGATACTGCACAAGAAAGATTTTTTTTTTTGTCAAAGCCATTATGGAAAATAGAGTGATTGCCTTCTCAATATTTATGTCCCTCTCCTTCCTCACTAATACTGCTTCTTGAAGTTTTGTTCAAGTAGCAATATGTCCACTCAACCTCTTGCAGTGGGAATGGTCAGGGGATATTGTTCTGACCAATAAAAAGCAGACATAATCCTTGGAGAGAGCATCTCATCAAAAGAATGTCTCTTGCTTGCTCTTCTGTTTTCATCTTACCTTGAATTCAGATAGACACCTTTTTTTAATATTTATTTTTGAGAGAGAAAGAGAGTGAATGGGGGTGAAGGGGCAGAGAGACTGGGGACAGAGGATCTGAAGCAGGCTCTGCATTGACAACAGACAGCCCGACATGAGCCTTGGGCTAAGGAGCTATGAGATCATGACCTGAGTCCAAGTCAGAAGCTTAACTGACTGAGCCACCCAGGTGCCCACAGACATTTTTAGATACAGCAACCTTTTTGGGCTTGGGATGAATAAAAACCAGGACCCAAAGTAGATGTAGGTACTCTGGACACTACTACCTCCTATAGGTTTCTTATTATGTGAGAAAGTCATTCCCTATCTACATAAACTATTGTTAACTGTTTTTTGTTACTTGTAGCAATATTTAATGGACTCAAATATAATTTCTCTTAAGAGATAAGAGAGAAAGATGTGGTAAATATTGGGTAGGAAGATGTTATGTGTATTTCTAACCAACAATTTCTTCAAGTAAAAGAATGGTATTTCACAAAAAAAGATTAGCATTTGCAGAGGGAATATCTACTTCTTTTTCATTTTTTTTTTTTTTTCGTTCAGGGGAAACAAATTAGCTGATCAAAGCCAGTGATAAATAGAGAATCAAGTAAAAATTGGCTTTAATGAATTTTATCCTATGGTCCTGTCATTGTTCCAGTGAACCATGGGGTTTTCATTATGTCTTGCTTCGTGTTCTTCTTAAAGAATAATTGGCAATTCTATTGATTCCATTTGAGAGGATCAAAGAACATTTTTATGATTGAGACATTAATTTTAGCTTTCATTTTGTTTTAATCACTTACCTACTGACTCGTCAATGTCACATTGACTGAAAGAATTTTTTCTTAAGAGAGACAGATGAGTTAAATGACCAAAAAAAGAGGATTAGTTAAATAAATATTATTTACTTTATGCTCTGGCATATTGTATTCTCATTAGAAATAATGTAGAATAATATTTAATTAGCATTAAATACTCATCACTTAATATTAGACAAAACTAGTACGTTTTGAAATATTGCATGCCATGTTATTCCAAGTTCAGAGGATTAAAAAAAGGAAAGAGACTGAGAGTATCTATACCAAACTATGAAGTGTTTCTCTGAGTATTTGTGTTATGGATGGTTGTTTTTCTCTGTATTTTCCATTTTTTTTTCCAATTTCTGCAATCAATTTATGTGACCCAGTAACGATCTTTAAAAAAAATATGTTGGCTATTAACAAGATAATTCTAATTTAACACTGAAAATCATTTAAGAATAAATAACTTTTATTGACTTTCTTTTCATCAACAAAAAGTTTGACGAGAAATATGTTTGTTTGTTTTAATACAGAAATCCTTAATGGTGGAGTCTATGTAGACCAGAACAAATTTCTTTGTTACACAGACACAATTCATTGGCAAGATATTGTTCGGAATCCGTGGCCTTCCAACTTGACTCTGGTGTCAACAAACGGTAGCTCAGGATGTGAGTAACATTATCCTTTTGAATGTCTCAAAATGTTCTTCTACTTCTTGTAAAAACAAACAGCTAATGTTTATCATGTCATTAATAATATTTTGAATTTTGATCGCATACATTGAAATGTTCAGTTATATATAATGGAACAATCTTTTGCTTCTAGTTAACTCTCTTTTCAGAGTGCTAACTTCCCTTTTATAAATTCTTCTCTTAACATGACTTATTTTGCTAGGTCTAAACACTTTACCATATTTGTAATGTCTAAGTATTCTAATGTCCAAATGTTTAAACATGCCCCATTGCCCATAAACGTAAGGCTGGTGTCGAACTCTGGCTTCAACTCTCTGTGTGAGTCATGTACCACAGAGAAAAATGTGGTAGAAGAAAAATATTACTTCCTATTCACTATAATATGTTAAATTAAAACAACAACAACAACAACAACAAAACACTGATGAACATTTTAGAATTCCGAAGCCTCCATTTGCCCTTGAAACCTTCATGGTAATACTGTATAACAATTCCAAGCACCTTAAATAGAGTGGAGAAATACAGATTTCATAGAAGAGATATATGTTACATTCTGGTTTTAGTCATTAGCCTAATAAACTATCCAATTTCCCATTCGCAAAGTGCAGTGTTTCTATCACAGAGGATTTATCAGATTCAGAGTGTTTAATATGATTAAATGACAAGCAAGTAATATTTGAAATATATCATTAAAATCTTAGAAAATTATTCTGTCTAGAATCTGTTTCATTTTCATAAAGCAGGCTGTGTGGTCCCCACATTTATTACTACTGACATTTGTATGAGAACAGAATCTTTATCAAGTGTTAACCTGGGTTTTATATTTCTCATCTATTATTTTATATTTCCCGCCTGAAATCATAACTATCTTCACACTGTTCAATAATTATTTGCCATAGTACTGATTGTGTTATGACACTTTTGTAGAAAATCAAGCTCCGAGGGACAATTATTAAATTTCATGATTGTCCTAATAATATAATGGGGAAATAGGAATATATTTGATCCAAACTGACAGCTGTGTTTTTAATAATGGCTAAAACTTTTTTTAAAGTAGAGTAAAATAATTTTCTTGTCACTTTTGAGCAGAAATCTATATGAGATTTCATCTTTATAGTGTTCAAGTTGCCTACCTTGTACAATTACATGTGAATAAAAAATTGAATCTATTCATACTAACAAGGCAAATAATGTGCTTTAGAAATGGCTTCTGTTTTCAGTCTGCTCATACTATGGTACATTTTGTATATTTGGAGGGGGGCGAGAAGCATAATGGTTGGGGAAGAGGAAAGGCCTACTGACTCTTCGCTTATTAGAGTGGCCAGCCTATAATTGCATGTATGAGATCAGGAAAGAATGAAACCCAGGCAAGACAGAAGCCACAGGGAAGCCTTACAGGATGCAGAACAGGAAAGGTCTGGGGGGTTCCTGCACTTTCACAGATGGCATATCTTTGTGCTATTGTTTGTGGGCAATTTTGGATGGTTGTGCCTGTAATTAGGCAACTGTAGCTGCATTTGTCTTGCATGCAAATAATTGCAGGTGCAAAAATTACAAATGCAGAGTAGAGTCATAACAAATGGTCCTTTACAATTAACCACCAAATGCTTGTTGAAGTTTTATTCTTTACATACTAGTTTTATTTGTTGATACATTAAATATATTGCATGACACCATAGCTGATAATTAGAATTGGCTAATCTTTGAATATTGGTTTCAACGTAGCCTATTTTTTCCTCTACCTTCTCCCTATGGGTGATGACAGATACTCTCTTGGTTTTAAATGCAAACCTCTGCACTGATGACTCCCAGAACTACATACCACCCAAGTTAAAAATCTGGTGGTCATTATGGACTTCGCCTGCTCATCGGTCATGGCATCGATTTAATCGTTAAGTCATACTGATTTTGTCTATTTCTTGATTTTACGTGTTTCTTATTGCCATTGCTCTAGTTCAGACTTCATCCATTGTCTGAGTTACTGAAACAATCTGAATTCTTAATAAGTTTTGCGGCTACAAACCCTGTGTAGTCTGGTGAAATCAATAGCTCCCTTCTTACAATATGTTTAAACTAATAAATAGGCAAAGAATAAACATTATATATCATAAATGCATAAAACCAATATGTTTATAAAATACATTTTAAAATATTACATACAAGGGAAATGAATTATACTGAAACACATTTATCAACATACTTAAAAATAAATATGTGATATGGTAATATGCTTCTTCATTAGTACATTAAATAAAAAAAATTCTAACAGCAGGATTAACAGGCAATGTAGTTGTGAAGCAGTGATAGGCCTAAATATTACTTTAAAAAGGACAGTCACTTTAACAAGTGGTGTTGGAAAAATTGGATATTCCCATGTACAGTATTGAAGTAAGACTTTTACCTGACACTATATATAAGAAATTAACTCAAAATGAATTAAAGACCTAAACATAAGACCATAAACCATAAAAATCCTAGAAGAAAACATAGAGGAAAAGCTTCATGGCATTGAATTTGACAATGATTCTTACAGCTGCCACCAAAAGCAAAGACAACAAAAGCAAAATAGAAAAAAACGGGGCTACATAAAACTTAAAAACTTCTGCGCATCAAAGGATGCAATCAACAAAGTCAAAGGCAACTTACAGAATGGGAGAAAAATTTACAAGTTATATATTTGATAAGGGGTTAATATCCAGAATATATAAAGAACTTTTACAACTCAGTAACAAAAACAACCTGGTTCAGAAATGGGCATGCAGTTGAAATAGCATTTCTCCAAAGATGAGATACAAATGGCCAACAACAATATGGAAAGATGTTCAATATCACATTGATTTGAAATCTAAATCATAACCATGAGATATCACATTATACCCATTAGAATGACTATTATCAAAATAGTAGAAAGTGACAAGTCTTGGTGAAGATGTTTGAAGAATCTGAAACCTCTGTACACTGTTGGTGGGATTTTAAAGTTGTAAAATAGCAATGGAAAATAGTATGGTAGTTCCTCAAAAATGAAAAATAGAACTACTATATTATCCAGCAACTCTACTTCTTGGTATATATTTAAAGAATTGAAAGCAGTCTCAGAGCAATATTTGCACATGCATATTTATAGTAGCACCCCAATGTTCACTAATGAAAGAATGCATGAACAAAATGCGGTGTGTGTGTGTGTGTGTGTGTGTGTGTGTGTGTGTATACACACACACATTGGAACATTATTCAGCCTTAAAAAAGTAAGAAAATTATGACATGTTACAACATGGGTGAACCTTGATGACATTTGGCTATGCAAAATAAGCCAGTCACAAAAAGACTGTATGTCCACTTATATGAGGTATCTAAAGTAGTCAAATTCATAAAAAATGAAAGAAGAATGGTGGTTACCAGGAGCTGGGAGAATTGGGAAATGGGGAATTTCTGTTTAATGAGTATAGAGTTTCAGTGTTGTAAGATGAAAAAGTTTTGTAGATCTATTGCACAACAATGTACATATACTTAACACTACTGAGTTGCACACTTAAAAATGGTTATGAGAGTAGATGTTATGTTGTCTGTTTTTACTATAATTAAAAATAGAGAAAGAGGTAAAGAAAGAAAAGCAAGCAAGAAGAAAGAAAGAAAGAAAGAAAGAAAGAAAGAAAGAAAGAAAGAAAGAAAAAGAGAGGGAGCTTTTATGATACTGCTAAGTACCAGAATAGAGTATGAATGCATCTTTAGTTTCTATTGGTCGCAGTGTGGTTGGCACTGCCCATATTATCAGGACCTTATATTTATAATTGATGAAAATCATATATTTAATAAGAGATTAATGTGAATAATAATGTGACAATTCCTCATTCATGTTCATGGACCTCCTAAATTCCATGCATGAGCCCTTTAGGGGCCCCAGGCCTCCTCGTTAAGAGGCCACCTGTCTTTAACTATTCTCCTTGCCTCCAATTTTGACAAATCCACCTGAGAAAGTGCTACCAAGAGCACTGTTTAATGGATATCTAACTATGACCCTGTCTAAAAACCCTGTCACTGCAACTGACTAATGTGGGGTCAGTTCTTAATAAAACCAGAGGCTTGGAGATTTTAGCAGATTCCTGCTTATTTCTCCCCTCAATGGAATGAGTTCTTATAATTTCTTTGTCTGTACTGCCTTTGCTTTTCTGTCTGCCAGACTAAATTTTGCTTATACGCATCACACTTATCAATTGTTACCCCTTCTAAGAAGTGTTCTCTTCTACAGGCTGGATTAGGTAACTTTTCCCACATAACTGCATAAAGAGCAGGGCTAAATCCTTCCATTCTGTCTCACTCTAAAATGAAAGTCCTATAGGACAAGGCCCAGATCATCATTTTGTCCTCTGTTTTAGCACATAATGGATGGATAAAAGTTTTATACTGAATAAATGGATAACTAAATGAAACAATCAATTCATAATCAGAAAATCAGATGAATCTAAGTAATAATTTCTTCTGTTCATCATATGTACAAGAATGGATGTGAAGTAAAAGTTATAATCCATAGATACGTAGCTTATTCATTTTAAGTCTTTTTCAGGTAAAAATGGCAACCTACATCTGTGTGCTTAATTTAATTTAAAACTATATAATTATAGGGGTGCCTGATGGTTCAGTGGGTTAAAAGTCCAACTCTTGATTTTGGCTCACATCATGATCTCACCATTTGTGAGATCAAGCCTGTATTAGGCTCTGTGCTAAGAATGCAGAGCCTGGCTGAGATTATCTCTCTCTCTCTTTCTGTGCTTCTCCCCTGCTTGTGCTCTCTCTCTCTCTCTCTCTCTCTCAAAATATAAATAAATAAATAAATAAATAAATAAATAAATAGAATTTATAACTATATATGTTATACTATTTATATTATATTTATGTTATATGTATATTTTATTATATTTATAAGACATATATGTGTCATATATATATATACATATATATATATGTGTGTCATATATATATATATGTATATAAGACATATATATGTGTACTTTTCCTTTGGTGTAAAGAACCTAATTTGTGTAGGGCTGGTAAATCCACAAATCACACAATTTTGACCAAGAATTTAAGAATATTTGATTCTTCAGTGATATTTTGTAAATTATTTTTCAATAAAGCTTTGGTCTTTTTGTATAGTACCAATTCTTAATGTAAAAAAGCAAAATCTTTTCAAGAGAAACCTGGCTTTTTTTCAACATAACCTTTAGCAACATAACCTTTGCACTATAATTGGAATAATGAAGGAAAGGTTTGAGTGTCTAGAAAAGAAATTTTTAAATGATACCAATCCTTTAAAAATATGAGATTTAGGAGTAATTACAACCAAATTGTATTTTCCAAAAATACTTGAGGTATGTTGACATAAATTTCAGCAAGGTAAGGGAGAGAGTATCTTTTTTATTATAGGAATCCCTAGCAAGACGTACCTAACATTCTAACAGTCTTGGATAGGTTTGTCAACAGGGCTTATTAAATAAACTACCTTCAGAGCTAAACAAACAAACAAACAAACTAACTAATAGTAAATGACGTTTCACTTACTTGGAGTACTTCTAATAACTCCCATCACCACAGAATGTCGAAATGATGGAAATTAGTTGCCCTAGAAAAATTAAGCAAATGAGAGTATATCAGAACATGAATATGGAAAAATAGACAATAATATTTGTCTGGAAGAAAATTGTGTGGTTAAGAGAATGGCTCCAAATGGACTTGTTGGGAACCTTGCACTGCCCAAGTGACCTCGGACAAGTCACTTGTGCTCTCAGTACCTCCATTTTTGCATCTATTAAATACGAGTGTCAAGAGCTGAGCTGAGCTGGTAGGTTTCAGGGTGGTTGATTAAGACAAAGAACCAATAAGAAGGTAACAGTCAACCTTTCAGTCCCCTATTGCAGTAGCATAAGCAAGTGGCTAAACTGGAGAAAGCACCAGGTCTTCCACTGTCCATTTTTCCCCATGGAACAGCTCCAGCTCAGGGTCAGGTGGATCAGACTGGTCAGCACAGACAAGGGGAATTGTCTCACTGCTGAGGGAGCCCCAAACAAAAGCTCCTAAAGTTTTATGGATTTAGAAGCCAGAGGGTAGGTTTGAGGCAGCAGAAAAAAAGCTGAGTGGAAAAGTTCTGAGTAGTGAATCAGAGTAAAGAAAAAGCATCTTAAATGTTCCCTCCGGCCCGTGTAAGGACTTTCCAGCAAAGGCACCTGAGGAGAGCCTCTGTCAAAGACATTGGATAAATGGAGGCATCCAATGGAGGCAACTGATCTAGAAATGTAGCTATGCTTAAGAGCATGGCTCGTTAGGAAACCCTGAGTTTGCCCTGAATTCAGAGACCACAGTGCATTAGCTGTGTACCAAGTCTGGTGTGGATAGGGCAGCTTTCTGTTGTGAGACCTGCCAGGGTAAGCCTGTGGTCAGGCTTGAAAGATCACGCATAGGTTTTTGGCCAGAAACTAATATATCAACTTCATAGGACTATTATGAGGAATAAATAATTTGCTGTGTGTTAAAATCTGAGCTATTTCTTATGATAAAGGAAGAAAGCGACTTCCAGTTATGATTTGTGTTTCCATATGAATTAACCATATGTGGACAGAAATAATTTTATAACATGTGAGTTACATTTTTATTATATATTAGTTAACATTTTATTTTGTTTCTGTTTCTCATGTGTCTAAGCAGAATACAGTATTTTATAGCCTGAGCTCACTGAGGCACCAAAAAGAAGAAACCTCGGATGTTCCAGATCCTACAATCTTTTCTTTAGCTTACACCAGATGTACCACTCATTCTCAAATTGCTTTCCAAAACCAAATACAGGTGTCCCCCACTGTGCAGAAGTAGAAAGCTCCTATGAAACTTTTCAAACCAAAATGGCCTAAAGTAAAGAGTGTCCCCCACTGTCCAAAAGGTTATATTATGTCGCTCGCTTTTCCAAAAGACCAGTGTTAGTGCAGCAATGCCTTTTTTTGTGAAAGTGAAAATCCTCTTCCATTTCTTTCGGATAACAAACAAGTACTAATGTAGGTCTTCACAAAAGTGAAGTGGCCTATTGTGAACTTTTGGAAAGTGTGGGATACCTGCATCACCTATGACAGAGGTACAAATGTGGGGGAATTGGCAAATTCATAAAAGCATTATATTTATTAACATAATTCCATTTGTTTTTTTGTTTTTTTGTTTAATTTTTTTAATGTTTATTTATTTTTGAGACAGAGAGAGACAGAGCATCAACGGGGGAGGGTCAGAGAGAGGGAGACACAGAATTTGAAACAGGCTCCAGGCTCTGAGCTGTCAGCACAGAGCCCAACACGGGGCTCGAACTCACGCACCATGAGATCATGACCTGAGCCGAAGTCGGCCGCTTAACCGACTGAGCCACCCAGGTGCCCCATAATTCTGTTTGTTTAAGCCAGATAATCTACCTGCTTTAAAACCATTAGTAAAACTTAAAAAAAAATTAGTAACACTTAAAACTATATTTTTTCTTTTAATGACTCTCCCCCATCCTAATGACTGCCCACTCCTAATACTGAGTGCTGTGTCCCATGTACATAAACTGTCTTGAACTAGAAAATAATTAAATATCAAGATACAGTAGAATTAAACCTGATTTTAATTTATCAACTTCTGTTACTCCTTCAATCTTAAAATGTTTATATAAAATAGATGCATTCTTCTAAGCCTGGAATTTTGTGGTAGAGTAGAAAACAAAAATAGCAAGAAAAATTATCCATGGTGCAATTCAGTACAGCTTCAGTTTCCATGTATTATATATGCACAGATCCACTTTTACATAAATGCATTTTATTGAAATAAGTCATGTGCACTGTTTTAAATGATTTTAAAAAAAAGTTTTAATGATGGAAATAGAAAAATGTGAAAACCAGAAAAGATAAATGAACTCATATAAACCTAAAAGATTTGTTTTCAAAATAATTTATAAAATAAATTCTTCAAGAATCTAATAAAACAAAAAACAAAAGACTTAAAGATACTTTATGAATTTAAATCAATTATTCTAAACAAAATATTGGCAATAAGAACGAAATAATTTAGGAATGTATTTAAAATATAAAAGCAAGTGGTAGCTTGCTCTTTTAATACTGTAAATGAAAAAGTTTTTCAATACTGTAAATGAAAGAGTTAGGACTTGTCAAGGACCCATATCAGAGAAGGCCTTTATTGATACATTTATAGAAAGACAATTTCCAGGTTGACTGAAACTCACTCCAGGATAAATTTTATGTAAGAAAATTCATTATAAGATGGAAGCACAGCATACCTGCTAGCTTGGTTTTTATTTGTTTGGTTGTTTTTTTGTTTTTTGTTGTGTTCCTTAGCTTCTTAGGGTAAAAGTGCATTGCTTTACTTTTTGAATAGATTTTTCATGACAGATCTTTATTTTCATCATATGGAATAGCTTCCTCTAAAATCAAAATTTTAATTAGGTGTTATATATACAATTAAAGAAGTCAGTACCTCAACCCCAAGAGGCAGAATAGAAGATTTTTCCCATAATATACCTTTCTTAGCTCAGCTCAGTCCCTATATATATATGTATATATGTATATATGTATATGTGTATATATGTATATATGTATATATATAGGTGTTTGTACATAATAAATATATACATAAAGTATATGTATCCACACATATCCACATACTTACATAGATATACATTGGTCTCAAAGTTTGTGATTATAAATTAATTTCTACTTTCCTTTTACATATAAACCACCTAAAATCTGGGACAAATTCCATAGCCTCTCTTCTCTGCCCTTATCCTCTTACTGCCAATTCCAGCCTCTGCTACCAATGATTCCAATAACCACACAACTGTGCTTGGCTCTCCCTTAGCTGCTCTTACGACCCACTGCATTCCCAATTTCCTCAAAGCATAAATGAGACTAGTTATTAGCATTTGTTAATAATAATAATGGTTATTTGGTGGGGGGTTGCAGAGAAGACCACACTTGACTTTTGTGTTCCTGCTTATGAAGTCAGGATATTCCTCACTACTGAGAACTTCGCACCATTTCCAAACCTTAAGGATTGACTCCTTTGTTTCCCCCTAGCCTTTTTTCCCTTCTCAAGGCAGAGGCTCATTTCATTCTCTGCTTTTAAACTAGAGGAAACATCAATTTGTACATAAGGAAATGCTCACTTCAAACAGAGAATATACATAGCGTGGCTTCCTTAGAAAAGTTTTAATAGTGCATTTCCCAAAGCAGTGCTTCTTCAGTCTAAAATAATACCATGTCGGTGGAGTGCTAGTAAATGTTTAATAACAACTTTTCAAAAAGTAGAGGAGTAACACCCCAATTTAAGGAGTTGCTAATTTCCATGGTGTAAACATTCTTAACATTCTCCCTTTTAAGCAATCGATGTAGATTTTGGAAGAGATGCCCAGTGAGTATACCATTATGTAGTGTTTCCACCACATAGATTCAACAGATGTAAATAAACTCAATCATGTAAATAATTAATCATGTAATTGTGTAATCATGTAAATAACTAATCAGGAAATAGTGAATTTTAAGTTTATATTTATTACCTTTGTTTCAATAAAATTTAACTGTGGGTTTATGTAATTTAATATTTAGTAATGGCTATATTCAACAACAAGGTCTGAAAATTCTAGAAAATCTGACAGTCTGTTGTATACACTGCTGCCATGTGTGAACATCAGAATCCTGTAGAGGTAAAGGCTGGGCTCAGCCCAGTCCAGTGCGGATCATTTCTCTCTATGACAATGCAAAGAGAAAATTAAGCTTACACATCATGCATGGTATGAACTGGTTTTGCCCCTTGTCTCCTGCGGGTTAATGCTGAATAAAACACACATATACACACACAACTCAATAAAGAACAAACTATTTAAGAACAGGGAAATTTAACACAGAATGTATACAGGGAAAATATCTGACTCTTCAGGGTCATATTCTGCTAACATTTGTCATTTACATTATTATATAGTATCCCTTAGGTTCTGCATTCATGTTAACTTCTTGAACTAAAGATTTCCTCAAGAATGTTGGATAGATGTTACCTTTATTTGACTAAAAGACTTAATCAAATGGTCCCTCTCCGAGTGAACTGAGTTTCCACCTCAAAGATCAAACTCTCTGTACCCCACAGACATACTGCTCTAACTCTTAAGAAGGTTTAGTTTTCTACCTTCAAATAAATCTTTATGACCATAGCCTGTTGGAAGAAAAAATTATTATGTAAAGTGACAGTAGAAGTATTGTGTGGCATTAGAAAAGAACAACGTTCTCTATGTCCAGAAATAAGTGGATTAAGAGTTTCCAAAGTTGGACATGCATCAGAATCTACTCCCAGAGATTCTCCTTCAGTAAGTCTGGTTCAGGGATGGGAATCTACCCATCGTCAAAATTCTCCAGTTGAATCTGGGTACAAGTATAGGTAACACTGGCTTGGTAGAGGATGTCTATGCTAATAAAATAATTAGAAAAGCCTATATTTCAGACCACATGCAGATTCAAAATTGCCAGAGAACATATGATGAGTTTGCTGCAAATAAGCCAACTGACAAATGTATGGTCCCCTCTTAGAGAATATGTAGCTCTCTGTCATGTGAGATTTTTGTCACTAATTGCAACAATAGCAATCACAATGCTCTAAGCACCTGTGACCTTCTAGGCCTTATGGATCATAGGCACTTACAGAATCTTATTTCTAAGTCTTGAAGAAATTCTGTAAGGTAGGTATTAAGAGTCATATTTAGGGACAATCAGAGCCTTGGTGTCTTAAATTTTTAGTAATAAGAACTCGATGTCTTCTACTGAATGTTGAAGAGATTAAAATTTCGTAAATAGAAGGTCATGGGGTTCAAATTGTCCAGTTAGGGACAGCCTTCATATTTTGTTGTTTCTCTGAAGCTTATTTTAGAACAAATTTTAATAAGACTTTTCACTATATGAATTTTAATTGAAAATATATACCATTACTTAAATAAAAATTGCTGGTATTATGAAGAAAGTTTTCACACTGTTCAGACAGAATGGAGAAAGGCCAAGGAATCATAATTATCAGATTTTCTTTGAAAGTGTAACTCCTAACATTTTTTTGAAATGGTGAGTTTTGGGAATTGGAGATTCTTGTAACTGGAAGGCATCTTTCAGTTACACACTTTGAAAAAAAAGTAATAAGAGCTACACACACTGTTTAAATTGGATGGCAATCAAAGAAATCTAGTCCACATAATCTAATCAAAACAAATGTTTTCAAAATGTTTATGGATGGATGAATGGATATGCAAAATGTGATATATACATGCAGTGGAATATTATTATGCCTTAAAAAGGAAGAAAAATTCTGGCATTATGCCAAGAATGTTCAACATGGATGAACTTTGAGGGCAGTATACTAAGTAAAATAATCCAGTCATAAAGAGACAAATGCTGTATGATTTCACTTATATGTGATACTTAGAATAGTCAAAATCATAAAGATAGAAAACAGTGGTGATTTTAAGGGGCTAGAGAGGGAGGGGAGAATGGGGAGATTTTGTTAATAAGTAAATTATTTTAGTTTTAGAAGACGAAAAGAGTTATTGGAGTAGATGGTGTTGACTGTTGCAAAAACAATGTGAATACATTAACTACTACTGAGCTGTACAACTAAAGTGGTTAACGTGAGGGGTGCTGGGTGGCTCAGTTGGTTGAGTGTCCATCTCTTGATTTCAGCTCAGGTCATGATGTCATAGCTTGTGGGATTGAGCCTTTGTCTGGCTCTGTACTTAGGATTCCCTCTCTTTCTCTCTCTCTCTGCCCCTCCCTCTCTCTATTTCTCAAAATAAATAAACTTTAAAAAAAATGGTTAAGATGGTAAATTTTGAGAAATGTTGAGAGAGAGAGAGAGAGAGCGAGAGAGCGCACAAGCTGGGGAGAGGGGCAGACAGCGAGAAGAGAGAGAGAGAGAGAGAGAGAGAGAGAGAGAGAATCTTAAGCAGACCGCATGCTTAGCACAGATCCCAACAGGGGGCTCAATGTAGGCTTCAGTCCTATGACCCTGTGATCATGACTTGAGCCAAAATCAAGAGTCGGAGCCTCAAATGACTGAGTCACCCAGGTACCCCCAGAGTTTTAAGTCATCCTGCTGTATGAGGCTGTGCAAATAATTCTAAACCTGGCAGAATTAGCTGTAGGTGTTGAAATGATAGATTGGTAAAACTGACTTAAATTTTCACAAAGGAAGAGACTCATTGATTCAAATAACAAGTATCTGATTAATGTAAAAGAGATTTGTAAAACATTCCATAGTTGATTTTTTTTTAATTTTAATTCCAATTAGTTAACATACAGTGTTCTATTAGTTTCAGGTGTATACTGTAATAATTTAGCATTTCCATACATTACCAAGTGCTCATCACAACAAGTACCCTCCTTAATCCCCACCACCTGTCTAGCCCACCGCCCCACCCGTGTCCCATCTGGTATCCACCACTTTGTTCTCTATAAAGTCTGTTTCTCGGTTTGCCTCTCTCTCTTGTTTCCCCTTTACTCATTTGCTTTGTTTCTTAAATTCTACATATGACTGAAATCATTCCATAGCTGACTTTGTGAACATAAAACCCTGATTTTATATTTGGTGTTTAAAGCAGCTATGTAAAATTGAATGAAAATGATGCTGAATCCATTCAATATCACCCTCTTCTATTTTTCTCTTGTTTGTTTACTTTAAAATGGGTTAAGAGTGATTATGCATGTGTCTGTGGCTTGTTTTGCAATGCTCATTCATAGGTTTGATTACCATTCACATATTTATTCCCATTTACTAATGGAAGTGGTTTTGTGGAACTTAGTTACACAATTAAGTAAAATTTAAAGAGCTTACTATTTTTCTTTTCCTTCTATAATTTGTCATCACTTAGAGAAGCTAGGAAGTGAAAGGAAGACGTTTACAAGGAACTGAAAATCGTCTATTCCAGTTTCCCAGTCAGTAACATTTCCAAAGAAGCTTTACATATGTCCTCCCTCTCTTATTGGTGTCCTCCTGCTAAGCCATTTTTATTTCAAAGTTCGGAGCAAAGATGGTTACACTGGAGAGTCAGAGCAGGGGAATTGGTATCTCCACAGGTAGCTGGGGAAAGATGAATAAGGAGGTCAAGCTGCTAATCCACTTTTCAATCTTTCATGTCTAGATTATTGCAAGTAGCCGTATGCAACCTTTATTTAACTCTTTGCTGCCTGGCAAGAACACATTATGTTCTATTTGGAGGTGATTCTTTTGGAAATTCTGGGTGCTCTTTCTATGCAAGGAAGAAAAAAGATGGAAAGGAAATTATGCAGTAATATTTCTCTTAAAGTTCTTCTTTAAGCATAATAGAAATAAATGTTTTAAAGCTTGATTAAAAAATGCACAAAGTTAAAGTCATCTCAAAATTAGATGTCCCACACACTTTAGTTCTCCTCCCTCCTTATACTTTATTAAATAAAAATTTTGATCTAGTAGTTTTTTTCAAAATCTTTTTCTATAGAATCATTTTAAACTGTACTCAAGAAGGAGAATACATCATTAAACTAGTTACCTGTTTGCCAAGTTACTAGTTACTTTGTCAGTAGTTAACTATTACTAGTTACCACATGCCAAAGTGAATTTTTCAGGATAAAGAAACTTGCTTTACTAGAAAATAAGTCAATGATAAAACTAAAAGATTTTACAAATGATGCAGTGTTGGATACCCATCACTTCATTTCTAAATTTCATTAAGTTGAATAATTTTAAATATCAAATATTTTATTGCAAAGATTTGTTGTGCATTTCTAGCAGAATAAACAAATATCTAAGGGTCCTTAGAGGTGTAGAATTGACAGAGCTCTGCTTGGTTTGATTCAGTAGAAAAAGATAAATTAAGGTCACGCAGTTTTGTAACATTCTCATGAAATAGTCAATCATTTCTATTAATCCATACAGTAAACACAAACATTTTATGGGGGAGGGGGTGACCCAAAACATTATTTCAGGATTAATTTACATTATTACTGAATTAACTTACAATAAGTACAAATATATGTTACTTTAAAATATGTAAATGGGCAATCAGAGAGAGAGAAACCATAGATTTCATTGTTTTTCCTTTCCCCTCTTGTCTTCCTCCCTACCAAAACCTTTTGCCTGACCCCACTGCAGGGCAAAGCCCCTGCATCTTTATTGTCTTTGCACAGTTACCCTTCTGTTTCTTTGCTTCAAAGGGTAGCCTAGTGGTTGAGTTCGGGATATGGATTCTACATAGGTTCTAATCTTGACTTCAGAGTTTCTTCTGTCTAATTTAGCCCCTTTATCCTTCATTTTTCTTACAGTGAATTGGGATAATACATGAAAATGTTAAAAACAGCCTAGCACATAAGTGTTCCATAAATATTTGTTGTTATCAGTTTTAGTGTTTATAATTAAACACTATGAAGACACTTCTTATTCTGTATTATAGCCTAAAACTGGGAACTGTGATCAGCCTTCTCTTAGCTTCACATCATCATTTATAAGCAAATACATCTATAATTTTGTGGGCATGGGGAGCTGTGTGGTTAAGGACACCCATTCTTAATGTTCTTGGCATCTGTCTATAATACCCTCCACCCTGCCCATTTAGGTCATTTGCTAACTACTACTCATTGCCCACATGCATTAATGATTTTGGCAAGTGACCCTGAGTCTTTTTTTTTTAAACTCCATGTATGTCATTCCCTAGGTGACTTTGAATAAGTATCTGTGTTAATGATCTCATTTAACATTATTGCCTAACATTTTCTTTACCTCCTAAAATCCACTGAACTTATCAGTATTTATACTAATTCTGTAAGAAACAGGGATTTGTTCTGACATAAAGTTTGTCTGCCTATGAGTATTTTAATTCATTTTGTGTGTTCGGTCCTTCTCTGTCCCACATGACTGTTCTTTTCTTATATCTGTTAAAGTAACAGATGGTGAAGAACATGGATTCTGGCTCAGATCTCTGGACTATTTCAGGCCTGTCCCATTCTGTGTGACCTTGAACAAGTTATTAAATTTCTCTGTCCTCAGCTTCCTCATCTGTAGTAGCATTTTCCTCCTAAGGTTTTCGTGGGAAATAAATCACCTAGAACAATTCCCACTATATAATAAAAATGCATTATGTCTAACTCTTTAATATGCTAGTTCATAAGGATTTTGACACCTAGAACAATTCCCACTATATAATAAAAATGCATTATGACTAACTCTTTAATATGCTAGTTCATAAGGACTTTGATTCTACCTTGAGGTTTATATTTCAGATGGTTACAAGACTAACAATATATTTTTTTTAGAAAACAGAGAACTAGGGGCAGATTGATAGGTAGTGAGGCTAATATTTAAGGCTAAATCATTTTGTGATAGAATACAACAGATATATATGCAGGGGCTTGCAAATCATTTATCTCTTTTTCTTTAAATAACTCAATTTCCAGATCAGTCTAGTAGTACATCAGTAAGAAATGCCATTGAAATACCTGGTTGATGGAATCTTTTTTTTTCAAAAAATATGTTATAAATCCATTATTCTTGAATTTTAGCTTTTGTGTGTGAACTTCAAAGGCAGATTAATGAAAACATTTTACATCAAGACATTTTAGGCTTATTACTTACTCTAATGCCTTTTGGGTCACTTTCTTATAACCTTCATCAATTTTAAAATCACATTTCATTCCTTAGGCTTGTGGTGGCATTTTAGAAGTATGCCTATTTGTTAATGTGGTTGTTTTTATTTTAAGTGTGAGGACTTGAGGGAGATACACACACACACACACACACACACACACACACACAGCTAAATCCCTTTGGTGGATGAAATAATAGTAGGGATGTAAAATGAGACTTCTGGCTGATACCTCAAAAGAGTTTGTTTAATACAGTGCCATGGAGCTACCTAATCTTCCCCAACTTGTTACCCATTTTTCTTTGTTATCTGTCTCAGTGATGTCTCATCTCCCCAACTGACTGCTACAGGCTAGCAATCTGTAACAGAAACTCAGTCTCAATCTCAGATATAATAAGAAAGAGAGGCTACAAGATTAATGGTGCCAGCCATAATTATAAAGTCTCAAGCCACAGACATTATAAGACCTTTCAAAACTGACTTAAGGTGGAAGAAGCTGGGTTAGCACTATAGTGTGAAGATACTGGCCTCTTAGTAAAGGAAATGCAGGGCTATTGGATCTGGGAAGTCTACTGTGTTTTTAGTACTGTTAGGAACTGTGGAAAATAAATGTTTTTTTTTCCCTTGAGGAGCTTGTTATAATTTTATCCATTTCAGTTTTCCTATGATAATACCCATTACTTATTAATTCGTAGAGGAGATAGATCTATTCTTGGAGCTGACAAATGGAAGCCAGATGAAAACAGGCTGCTTACGGAGACCATGCCACACATAGATATTGGGAATTTTTTATGCTCATAGTGAAATAGAACCAGTACATTGCCTTTCAAGTAACAACTACTCTGACAGGATTAAAAAACAACAAATGTGGGAATGTTCATGGTCTTTCTTCCATATCTGCTCAAACATTACATATCTGCCAGCCTGATCTCTTTACCCCTCTGGACCAAACTGTCCATCAAGTCTACACACACACACACACACACACACACACACACACACAGTCTCTCTCTCTCTCTCTCTCTCTCTCTCTCTCTCTCTCTCTCACACACACACACACACACACACACACACACAGTCTTCCTAGAATGTTGGAATTCACACTTAGTATGTTAAGATGGACAGAAAAATTGTTAACGAGAGAGCTGAATGAAATAAAAGTATTTAGGGAGAATGGCTAAGTCAAACCAATGACATGAAAGTGATAGAATGGAAGAGAGGAGATTGTGAATGCTTGGTGATGGCAGAAAGGCAGGAGAGAGAGCTAGTGAGCATCTTTGGGCAGGGGGTAGCCTGTGGTGAATCAGAGGCTGAAAGTAGTGTGAGAAAAGTGAGAATTAAGAAAAGGTTTGGAACTGTTGCCACGGGCAGTGCTTTGGATCCCATTTAATGTCCTCTGAGACAAGTAAAGTTCTTGTGGTTGAATTTCAGCTGCTGACCCATGCCTCTTAAATGTGACACCACTCACATACTGAAAACACGGTGGTTACAGTTCCTCAGGGATCCCTTAGCACCTCTGACTAGCAGTCTCACAGATGAGGGTCATGGAATGGGCAGGGATCCCAGCATTGATGACATCTAATCCTCTCCAGCAATTCAAATACCGTTTCACCATGGGTTCCTCTCTTCTTTTCTGTCACATACCTTGAAATATTATCTGCCCTCTTTTCCTCCTTCCATGTACACTAGGCTGAAAGGTACAAGAATCTGATATCCCAGTAGCAGAATGAGCGTTCACTGTACTTAGATTATTAGCAGCATTCCTGCTGAGACTGCGGCTTCTCAAGCTTTGCCAAAGCATGCAGAGACCTCTGAAACCCACTTGTCCCTTTCTGCCAAGCCTGTCAAAGTTTCTAAGACATTACAGCCTCCCCCTTTCCTATTACTTGACTATGATGCCTTACTGATCATTTCAACTCTGTCTGCATAAACACTTCTGTCTCCAGATTACTTGATTTGTCTGCCATATCACTTCTGCTGACTGTCTACAGTTCTTTGTCTCTCTTTGTTGTTCTTTAATGTTTTTAAATACAATATTTTGAGGGAGGGAAAAAGGAACTAGCATCAATTGATGTATAGTACATGCCAGGTGTTTTACATATGTTATTCCTCTTAATCAGCCCTAGCATATACAGGAAGTATCATCATCTATATTTTATTAATAAAGAAAGTCAGCTCGTAGGTAAAGTTCCTTACTCAAGATCCTACCAATTATAAATAATGGAGACTGAATGCAGATAAAAAGTGATTTCAAAGTTTATGTTGTCTGCTTTTTACCAGCACTTATGTGAACACTTAAAGCAGTGAACAGCAATATTGTAATTTGGTTATGCACACAATACTTTCAAGTATTTTATCTTCCCTAAACCACAGGCTATAATTTCCTATCACAATTATAAATGCTAATTACTAAAATGTGTTTATATTTAACGGCATTTATTTTAGCCCCATTTACTGATGAACCTTAATAAGCAAGTAATAGAATCAAAGTAAATATGAATTAAATTTTTAAAAATGTACAAAAACAAAAATTTCTGACAAGCAAATATGCTATGTAAAATAAGCCCGGCATGATATAGAGAGACAAGTTTCTGGTTCCACTTACACTTCTGTTTTCTTACCTATAAAATGAGACAAATAATAGTACTTACACTATACTGTTGTGCAAATTCAATGAGATACTAAGTGTAAAGCGCTTTGTCTACAAGCTAGAATGTAGAAAGTGCTCAATAAATGGTGAGATTGATGATATCGGTAACAATGTCTAAATTTGAGTATGCAGCACAGTGTGAACCTCCATGTACAAGATAAACACTTAAATAAAAAATTAAAAAAAAAAGAGTCAGAAAAGTTAACTTATCTACCTGAGGAATGAAACAGTTCTAAAACCAGAGTGAGAACTGAAATTCTAACCTGTCTCATGACGGATAGATCCTGTATGTGTGCATAGCTGTTGATATTTGCATGAAATACTCATTTAGAACCACAAATGCAGAAATTTACATTGATCCTGTCAAATTTTATATTGTTACTTTTGGCTCTTCATTTCGTTTACCAAGTGCTTTTTTTCTTAATTTTTAGAAGTGTTTTTAACGTTTCTTTATTTGTGAGAGATAGAGAGTGTGTAAGTGGGAGAGGGGCAGAGAGAGAGACAGAGAATCTAAAGCAGACTTCGTGCTGTCAGCACAGAGCCCAACGTGGGGCTTAAACCCATGGAGTTTGAACTCACCAACTGTGAAATCATGGCCAGAGTCAAAGTTGATTGCTCAACCGACTGAGCCACCCAGGTGCCCCACCAAGTGCTTTTTAAAATCTGAATAGTTATCCTATGTATGAACAATTGCTACCCCTGCCTGATGTTGTCATTTGCAGATGTGGTAAGCATATTTCAATTGTTTTATGTAACTCAGTGATTAAAGAGTCAAACATGATGGATATGTACAGAGGCCTTTGGTAGACTCCTAGTATCAGCACATCAGTCTAGGCCAGCCCGTTCCTTTATCAAATGTTCTGATGCATGTGCCAGTTGTCTACAAACCTACACAAGTGGTCCAGATGCCATCAGTGTTTTCCAGAAGGACATAAAGAATGGCATGGTCACGTTCTCTCTGATATCCAAATCAACCTTCCATGAGCTACAAATCTTCTTAATAGTATGATATGAAATTAGTGATATTTTCTTAATGTATATTTTCATTTAAAAATATTTATTGGTTCTCTTCATGTACCGGCAAAATATTCCATAAAGCAAATGGTTAATTGAATTATGGTATGGCTATCTAATGGGAGGCAAATTGACCAAAAAAAAATTGCATCTACATAATATAACCTGATAATGTTTAGGATAAAATATAATGTGAAAGCAGCAGGTCACAAAACTAGACAGACTATTATACTATTCAGAAAACAGTGTTACTATACATCAAAAAATGAAAAACACCAAAATACAAAGTTTATAAATGATTTTTATTTTCTTCTTTTATATTCTGCACTTTATAACATTTCTAATTCAAACATGTATTAGAAATAAAATCTAGGGGCATGTGGGTGGCTCAGTTGGTTGAGTGTCCGACTTTGGCTCAGGTCATGATCTCACAGTTTTTGAGTTGGAGCCCTGCATCGGGCTCGGTGCTGACAGCCTAGAGCCTGAAGCCTGCTTCGGATTCTGTGTCTCCCTCTCTCTCTGGCCCTCCCCTGCTTGTGCTGTGTCTCTGTCTCTCTCTCAAAATAAATAAACATTAAAATGAAAAATAAAAATAAATAAAATAAAAACATTAATTAAATTAATTAATTAAAATAAACATTAAAAAATAAATAAAATATAGCAAATCAGTGTGGGTCAGAGAAGACCTCATTGGGAGGTGGCATCTAAGAAAAGCAAGTAAGCAGATGAACCATGTGACTGTAGCCTATCAGAGAAAGAGAAGCTCAGGGAGAGGGCATGGGAGGGCCCTAAGTAGAGGGTGCACCTTGTACATCCTGGGAACAGCAGATGAGAGTACTCAGAGGAGTGATCCAGGAAGAACATAGTAGGAAGTAAGGTTATGAATACATGGAGAAGGCCAAATATCATACGGCCTTCCAGACCATTAGAAGCACTTTGTCTTTTTTACTTTGAGATGGGAAGTTATTGGAATTTGATCTGGTATGTCTAAGAAGATTGCTCTGGTTAATATATTGAGAAGAGATTATATAGAGGCCAGGGTAGAAGCTAGGACACAAGTTAGGAGGTTGTTGCATTAATGCAAGCAGGAGACAGTTGTGACTTAGTGGTAAGGGTGATGGGAAATGATTGGGCTTAGCTGTATTTTGAAGTGAGTGTTAACTGGATATGATAATGATTTTGAGTTTGAGCTGAGGATGAGTCCGACTTTTTCAACATGAAATTCTGAAAGGATTGATTGACATGAAATATTGTTATGACTGACTGATTGAAGAAGACTTTAAAGGATTTTTCTGGGTTGGGAAGTTGAAGGATTACATTTTGGACATGTAAATGTTTGCATGTCTGCTAATTATACAGGTAAAAATGTTTTAGAAGCAGTTTGAAGCATAAGCCTATACCCCACATGGTCAGGACTGGAGATACAAATTTTGGAAGGTGTCAGCCTATTAGTGTTATATGAGGATTAACAGAACTAATATATATAAAAACTTAGATATTCCAGGAGGACCACCACCACTTAGAGCTGAACAGGTTTTGCACTGTCCACTTACAAAGAGGTATAATCTAGGTAGACTATAATCATGGATGTTCTTGATGGCCTTTGCTGGTTCACCTTAAATGCTAATAAACATACCTGTCATTATTACTGTTGATTGAAAACAGTAGACACATGTTAATTTATTCTTTAATTCTGCTGGTAAGGTTTTCCAGTTTGTCAGACCCCTTATTTGTGTTTAGAAATGTATTTGACATTGATTAGAACTAATTCTGTTCCACAGTAGGTAGAATTCCTGTGTTCTGCTCTGTGCTAACGACTGTAAAAAGTGATAATTAATGCTTTCTAATTACATGATTTGGAAGAAACATGAAATATGAGTATGATATATGAAATATTTAAATGTATCAATATGTAATAGTATGAAATGCTTTTTCAGGAAAAATTTAACCTTTCCTTATAATTTGAGTCATTTTGTATTGTTGATACATTTGGGAAACCATTTGGGCCCCTTTACTATTATTTTTTTTTAAGTTCTTTTCTATTGATTACAGTAGCCTAAAGAATTGTGAAGGTGTGCTAGAAGTATAAAGTTTACAGAACAGTAATATAGATATTGTATCAGATCTTTCCATTCAATGGGAAATATAATCCCTTTAGTCTATTAATGTGTATTTTATTTTGGCACATGTATGCCATTACTTCTATCAGTAACATAATCATGTAAGACTATAAATGTGAGTGATGATCAATAATATTAAGTTCATAATAGATTCTCATCAAATTTCCTTTTGACTGAAATTTGTGCAGAGCTAGCCATTCTACTTAATACATGGAAGCACACCTAAAGTCAACATGCTGATAGAGTAGCCAGTTGCCCCCATGCATGGTTAAGAGGTTTTAAACAGACATTTTTGGAATGTCTATCCCACCCCACCCCACCCTTCCAGCTTCTATCTGCACATGAGATGTCTGCCATTATGATTTCTCCTCTAGATTGATTTATGTTTACCGAAGGCTTCAGGAAAAATGAAGATTTGCTAAACAGGCTCAATACTTCAAACTTTTGCACAATTCTGTGTGCCTGATAACTGGCCAGTTCATTAGCCATCTGTCTGTAATCCTATCTGAGTTAGTGCTAGGGAGAGATACTGTGTGCTCTGGCAGTTGCAGATCAGCAGTGGGGAGTTGAATCCTCGAGAAGAGGGTGGATACAAGTATCTCATACTGAGCTTGATGTATTTTACACTTCTGTTCAAAATTAATCTTGATCATATGAGTATGTAGGCTAGTCTAAATCCTTGGACTATAGGTTGCTTGACTGTATAACACGATGGCACTTGTAGAAAAAAAAAAAAAACAAAACAAGTTTAATGATGTTGACATTACCTACTTTTCCAATCCAGTGATTACTTAACATAATTTAAACTGCTAACTCCTGACTTAATTTATTGCTGGATGAAAAATTCCACCCATATGTATTTTTACTTTAACTTTGTCTTCCTAGTTAGTGAAAATACTTGCCCATCTTTGTTTTGAATAGCAAGTGTATAGAACTTAAAGCTTTCATTCAGTAATTAACTTGCAAATCATGGGCAAGATAGGAAGATTGAATTGAAATTGGAAGAAAACCGTAAAGTCATTTACATAACGAAATTGTGGGACCAAATAAACACACATGACAATGAGAGTTGTCAGATAAGAACAAGCCCAATATTAACTTCTGATTAAAAAAAAAAAGAGCAATTCAGTAATATCATTAAATAATGATGCCAATATATTATTTGCTGGAATCCTGTTGAGACTTTACTATCAACAGGGTTCTTTATAATAATTTAAATTTGAAAAAAAGTTATGTGTTTTTTAGGACTGCTGGGGTAAAAATGCAACCTGATGGAAATATATCCACAAATCAAGGAGTGAACACTGGGAAGTGAAAGACTGCTACATGTTTACACCATTTAATCCTATAAGTTTGGTTACCAAGCATCTGATCAGATCTAGCACTTAAATTTTTGTCTCAAAATATGGCTATGATGTTTGGAATTACATGCCAAACCATTATTTCTTATCCATACTTACTCATGTGGAACCTTCATCATCGGAACCCCTGGGATTGCTTTTTTTTTTTTTTTTTTAAATACAAATTCCTGTACCTCCCTCTCCTAGACTGTAAAATCAGCACCTTGCACAAGTTCTCAAATCTCAACACTAATTTTGGGAACCATAACCTGAAAGTCTCTTCTACCATGCAGATCAAACCACATAATTTCAGTGTTTAAAAACTTTGACCAACTCCATGACAGTTTCACAGAGTAAACTCTAACCTATTCAGAAGACTTTCGAGATACTTTGTAAGCTTACACTCCAGATGCTGTCCTAATGCAAACAGCTCAAAGGACTATAAACTATTCATTATGGCCCCAAACAGTTGTGTGCACCAATGCCTCTGTGTCATTGCTTAGGTTAATTATTCAGCCTGGAACTTTCTTCCCTTTATCTACTCACAAAGTAGAAATTCAAGCATGTTCTCCATGGAGCCTTTTTCAAATACATCCTCTCCATTTTATGCATACTTCTATTTTAGCAAGTATTATGAATATCATGACTATTTGCCCATTTTTCTACTTATTTCCTGGTCCTTGAAAGCTCCTTGAGGGCAGGACACTGATTTATTCATCTTTTTATCATCCATTCAAGAATAGGGACTAGTTTAGTGTAGACTTCCAATAAATGTTCCACTTCCCTTTCTGAATTATGGGATCATGAAAAAGATACTATTCTCTCACTCTTTCCCCAGTAAAAGAAATTTTAAGAGGTCAAGACTGCCAGTTTTTTTAAATGGACTGAAAGAAGAATCCAGGCAATGTAACTGCATTGCCTTTAGCTAGAGGAAGTTTGAAGATATAATCTTTTGTGGTTGCCAGTGACCTCATGTTTTGTAACTCTTCAACTGTCCTAGCATATTACTTGCAGAAAGCAGTCCAGAGGTACATATTAAATCCCATCTCTACTGTCAGGTAGTCCTACGAACAAGCAAAACTTCTAACATGAATTTATGACTCTTAAAAATATCGAAGTGGCTCAGGGACTCTAGTTCCTACAAAAAAAAAAAAAAGAATGCAAAAGCTACATTTTAATAACTTCTGGACAAGCATAAAAGATAAACTTAGTCATACTTGCTAGCTTCTGCAATGAATAATGCATTGTCAAAGCAGAAATGATTGTGAATTAAAATAATGCTGATGTGCAGTAATCAGCACTTACTTTAAAAGATTAAAATGGTTGCTAAAGTGACAGAAATATTTGTCTGAAATTTTGTTTTGTTTTATATTTCACTTCTTTGAGTCAAAATGACAGGAGGTAGAAATATTAATTTAAATAACTGTTATCACTAAGTTGAATGGAAATGTCAGATTCTTATTTTTAAGTAGCATATTTCCTCACATAGTTTTAAAAGAATTATTGAAATAAACAATGGAAAGGAATCATGTAGCATACTGAGACATGGAAATAAGACATATTTGGACAGCACTGGCAAAGTTTCAGTGCCCCAAAACTTTTCTTCCATTTACATAGGCTAGTATGGATTTTGTCTTTCTGCTGTTCTCATTTAAAATACATAGAGAAGTGATTTATAAAATTAATACACACTAAAAGAGTGAATACATGGCCTTTTTTTTCCTCTTGAAATCAGGCCTCCTGAGACACTGCATACCTGAGAATCTGAGAATAGAAGACAGAAATTTCTCAGTAAGATGTTGGGCCATAGTTAAAAGTATTTTTCTTTCTGTAAAAGACAAGGGAGAGATCCGTCATGGGCCATACTTATCCTCTCCACTGAAGTGCTCTCCCCTGATCTCATTTTAGATGTCATATAGATAAATTACCCTATAAGGAATGGAGTGGACTTCCAAGCCACCAGGCATTAACTTGGAAATGGCCCAGCTCAACCTGACCCCATCCAACTCTTCTTTCCTGAGCTAGAGGACTGTTAAAAATTTAGATTTGTTGGCTTCTTTCCTTAAACCCCATAGAAGGTGAATGTTAGATACAGACTAATCAAAACCCTTTCCCTTTAAAATAATGCTGAATTAATTCTAAACTCTTATTAGAGAAGTAACCATATCTGTTTCAATACTTTACATGGTTCCTAACACACAGGTATAGAAGGAACTGAAAAAATACTTTTGGATAAATAGATGGAAGGAAGGTAGAGGAAAAAAGTATGTAGTTTTGTTTTGTTTTGTTTTATTTTGCTAACCTAGATAGGTAATTACTCAGAAAACCCCTTGTCTCCCTTCTCATTTTTTTACATTTGTGTGCAGCAGAAATGTTGGAAAGAAAAATCTAAAAGCATATTTTAAAGCATATTAAACACATTAGTCCATAAAACTACACTACCCAGTTGTCTAGAAGAATCAAACTAAGGTTGCAGGCCTGAGAGTATGGCAAATATATTAATTCGGGAATACCTCCAATCCGATTTTGGCCAGATATTTTGATACTTAATTGGAACAACTTAGTGAAAATAGTATTTGCCCAATTGCCATATACCGCCCAAGGTTGAACTGAATGTGGGGGCAGATTCCAGAGGGTCAAAGACAGTCAAATGAAGGGCGAGCCAGAATGAGAAACCATTTGTGGAAGCACACATAGGTCATGGCCCTCCAACACATGTGTAGTAATAGAATTCTGGAATGTGTGTGCCAAGTGACCCTCTTTCTCTTGGTTTCCAAAAGGAGTGAAGGGAATATATGACCGAGTAAAATCTCAGTAAGGAGGCAGATGTTGTTAGCTTCCTTTTACAGCAGTAATACATATTTCTATTTAAATATGAATGCAAAATGGAAACTGCCAAACAAAATTTCCTAACAGCATGATAGTCAAGGTTAAATTGTTTAAACTTCGTGTGTGTCTGGCTGGGGTGGCACACTATATCATTTGTTTACAACTAGGTGGGCCTTGCCATGATACTTTGTCAAGAACCATAAACCTAATTTCTAGTAATACTCCTTTTCGTATTGGATCCAGGCAAAAGTCTTCGGTGGTATATCAAAACTACAAGAATAAGAAGGTAGAAAATATATAATCCAATAAATGAGGAATACTGAGTGTATTAAAATAATGTTGCTTAGCTCCCCCCCCCCCACCGCCCCCCACAGCTATAATAGTGTTCTGGTCACAGTGAACACAACTAAATATTTCATTGGCCGCTAACACAATTAAAGAAGTCATAGATTAAATAGTAGATGATCATCCTCTGTTTCAGATATCTTTAAATAACAGACCACTTAATGGGTCGATTTAAAATATTTTAACACATCTAAAGAAATATATTAACATTAGTTACTTTCTCATAAAAAGTTTGTACTCAAAGTTTTCACTGCTTCCCATTTTGTCTCACAGCCCTTTCTAATTTCCGCTGGTATAAATCAAATTAGATTTATTAGCATTGTACAAAAGAGCTCCAGTAGGTTTTTAATAATAATTATCATTATCACTGATTAAAGTTATATTGTTCAGGCCAGATGGAGTCCTTTTCCTGTCAGTGAGAATGAGCTTGCATTATGTAGTCATAATGTGTTTGGATCTAAATAAACAGATGGCAGAGTGACAGGATATTATACACTGGTGATGTCAGCAATAGTGGTTCACAAACAGAATTGCTCTAGATAAACTCTATTGTAGCAAGGATCCTCATACTTTTAAGAAGGTGAATGGAATTGAGCCTAAGTGTTATCTTAACTTGGAAATCGTACTGTTCACTTGCAGAAGGGTAGACCATTTGGATGGCCTGAGGTTCAGCCTGAAAAAGTGCATCTGCTGAATCTGCTCTTTAACTGTGAAAGCATTTAACATAACAGCTTCACTCAGGCAGTCTCATAGGGAGAGAGAAAGAGAGAGGAAAAAAGAAAAAAAAAAAAGCTGCCCAAGTTATAAGGTCTTTCAAGTTGAAGAGTTAAGACCTGTGGGTCAAGAAAAAGAGGAAAGATCTGATACAATCTTATTTCATAACTTTCAAGATATAGTAAAACCTTGGTTGTAAGTATAATTCATTCTGGACAAATGCTTGTAATCCACAGCATTTGTATATCAAAGCAAATTTCAAGAACCATTGGCTCAGTTTGTGATCATGTGACATTCAGCATCACATACCACTTGTATTGCAAGACATTGCTCGTTTATCAAGTTAAAATTTATTAGAAATGTTTATTTGTCTTGCAGAACACTTGCATAACAAGTTACTCACAATCCCAGGTTTTACTGTATAATTATGTTAAAGTAAACATCTTGTAGGGGTGTATACTCATTCATAATAATGTTAGAAAATTAACAGAGAAGGTTTAATAAGAACTGTTATAGAAAAGCTTTAGTCTTTAATAGATTTTCATGTATACTTTTTATTCTAAAAAACCCCACTCTATATACCCTTATACCCACCAATATTAGGGTGAACCTATGAAATTCAGAAACAAACTTCAAAGAAAATCATTATATGTGATTTCTTCTAGCTAATACTCTATGGTTGTGTCCTTAGGAAAATTTCTCTGTAGGATAACTGTATTTGCTGAGGCAAATACTCAGAGTAGCAGAGTTCTTAAGAGCAAGATAGTGCTACAGAAGATAAAGGCTCGTATTTGAAAATGAAGATGGTATCAATAAAATGTTTAAAAAAGGATATCAAATAATTGAAATTAAACTTCCTAAAAAATTTATCTGTTTAAATGCTTGAAACTTTTATATAAAGATGTTGGTTTGCAAATTGGTCCCTATGCATGGAGGGCAAGGAAGACTGAATACATAGGGAGACCACTCCAGATTGATAGGTGGCAGGTATAATAAGCAAGGTAACTTACATACAAGGCTGGTCTTTAACATATCCAGGGTGATCTTGGACAACCACAAGACAAGTATATCCCCATAACTGCCTACCAGACTCTTAAGTTTATATGAAGGTTTTAAACGGGTTCAGTAACATATTCAATTCAGATGGCCCCAGTATCACCTTACTCTCTCAAAGTTACATCCTTTCAGACTGCTAGCAGGGGAATAGTAGGCAGGATGTTCATTACAAGGACAGGGGAGGGAGCGAGGAGCCTCCCATTGGCCAGGTCTAGCTCAAGGGTCAACCTGTTGTCACATCCTCTTTATGACATCCTCCCTCAAATGAGACTCTAAGTTATGTGTATAGGGGCTCCTGGATGGCTCAATCAGTTAAGCCTCTGACTCCAGCTCACATCAGTGTCTCTCAGTCTATGAGTTCAAGCCCCACATCTCACTGTGCACTGACAGCTCAGAGCCTGGAGCCTGCTTCAGATTCTGTGTCTCCCTCTCTCTCTTCCCCTCCCCCACTCATGTGCATGCGCACTCTCTCTCTCACAAAAATAAACATTAAAAAAATTAAAATAAATAAATAAATAAACAAATAAATAATGTATGTAACCTTTTCATTCTGATGGTTTGTCATGTGTTTGTAAAAATATATTTTTGTTTCCATAGACTTCAAATTCTTTTTAACTATTGATTTATTCCTTAATATCAATTAGCCATGAACTATTGAAATTATATCAAGCAGAATAGAATCACATAGAATCAATAGAACAAAAATATTCAATAGTCAAAGTAAAAGTTATTTCATGTAAATATTTACAACTATCTGGGAAAATTCACAAATTCAACTTATTTCCTTTTCTTATAAAATAATGGGAAGATTTTGAGTATCAGGAGATTGTATTTCAGCTTCACATGTATTTGACATTCAGGTTTTGCTACTTAAAGGGGGCATTTTATGAGCTATGTTTCAGCTATAGGAAAATATAAAAATCCTCAGAAAGGAGCAAGACTATTTGCTTTGAAGAGTTACTCCTAGTCAAAGAGTGAAAGATGGTAATGTGTGTGTGCGCTCTTTCCTCTCCGACAGGTGGACGTTGCCATAAGTCCTGTACTGGCCGATGCTGGGGACCCACAGAAAATCATTGCCAGACCTGTAAGTGTTCAACAGTGAGAAAGAATAGGCTTGAAATGATCAAGTGATTTTAATAATTCATGTTTTTCACACTTCTGGTCCTCAGAAACATGAAAATAAGCTTTTGCTTCTTTGTGGTAGATTTGCTCCTATTCAAGTAAACTGCCTAATTTCATTGCTTGCAAATGAAACATAGTATGTAATTGCTTCTTATATTTCTTTGTGGTTTTCAAGTTAATGCTATTAACAACACTGATGTGGTGATATTAACTATGACTTAAGAGTCTGTATATCAGAGAAAGCAAGAAATTCAAATGTGCACCAAATGGTAATTCCATTTCAGGTTATAAGTACTGAAATCTCAGTAAGTACTGAGTACTTACTGAGATTTCAGTACTTATAACCAGTACTTATAACACCATCCGTTCATTAGGAAAAGAAAAAAAAAGAAAGGAAAAAGAAAAAGAGCACTGTGTCCCCACTTTTTTCTAGGCACAGAAATATTAACTATATGAATTATGGATGACTGACTATATCCTGCCCTTTGTGTATATTGTTTCTTGTATTAGTCATTAAAGTAAGTATAAGCTATCATCACTGCTAAGACATTTACAAAGTATATTGGATACAAAGACAAGTATCTTTTTTTTTCAGCATTCTTAAAGCCATACTTAAATCAGCACTGAACTTTCACTAATCTTAAGGATAAATAGTTTCTTTAAAAAGGAAAAACAAAATGCTCCATATGAATGGTAAAGATATTTCTTCTTTCCTGCTACAATAACAACAGCTGGAATAATATATGAAAAATAGTGTAGTGGCAATTTGAAATGTGTTCCTTTCATTAGCATAGAAGACAGAGAAAATGTTATTAAAAATATGAATATACAAATATTAGATATTGTAGAAATTTATTATACTATTGGTTGAAAGTTTAGATATTTCTAATTTGTCTCAGTTCATATTTATTAGATTCTCTTTCAATAAGGAAATGGAAAATAATTACATTATTGTGAGCCAACAAAGAAAAAAGATAGAGGAAAAATATTTTCTCACTGGTAAATGATTTCTTTCTTTTTTTTTTCCTTTTTTTTTTTTTTGTTTTAATTCAAGGACATTTTCATGTCTAACATTGATAAAATAAAAAAGAACATAGAATAAATTTTTTTCCCACTTTTGTCCTGCCTCTGTCCTTCAGCCATCCCTAGGCAACAAATGTTATTGGCTACTTTTGTGTATTCTTCCAGAGACAATTTATGCATACAGTAGGACATATGTATATGTTCCTTCCCATTTTTCACTCAAATGTTAGCATGCTTTACATGCTATCATGTACTTTAATTTTTTTTTTTAATCTAAGCATATGTGAATGAATTTACTTATAGTATTAATGCCTAGAAGTGGTCATTGCAAGGTCAAGGACACATATTTATGTAATTTGATAGAGATCACTAACATGGAAATCTTGTTTTCTATAGAGTTTGTAAAAGTTTTCTCTGCCAGGAGCAATGTATGTGAATTCCTGTTTCCCTATTCCCTGGGCAAGGCAGTGTATTATCAAACTTTTTGGTCTTTGTCAAGAAGTTATATAAAACATAGTGTAGACTTAAATTAACTTTTTTGGTAGAAATAATGTTTACAACAGTTATATTTTGGCAAGAATTTTAAGCAGGATTGTAAAGATCAATGTGTGAAATAAATTTACTACAATTATTTGTAGACAATATTCTAATAGCAAAGTAGTTGAAACCAAGTTACACACAATGCTGAAATAACATTGATGTGGCCTTTTGCACAAAGTTGAGATTTCTAAAATATAAAAGAATCCTTGTAATACTTTGTGATGAAGTGGCAGGTAACCGTGGAAATTGTTAAAGTGTGCAAATGTCCATAGGTCCTCTCATGTCAAAAAACTTCTGAGATGTCAAATTAAAAAATGAATTTTACTCACTCACCAACTTACTTATTTTCCAAAGGATCAAGGAAACTTTGCAGCCTGGCTGCTTGCTGTGGCTGGGCCCCCCTGGCGGATCCACCCAACTACCCCTGGTGTTCTGGAGAGGGGCCTCTCAGGCACACCTAGCTCACCTTGCATTCTTGAGGTCCACATGTTAAATCGGGGAACGTAGGAGCCTACTTGGGCTGTTTTCTGTGCTAGCCTACATTTAGGAAATGCTAGTTTGGATTCCTTTCTTCTGTTGGGTAGGGAAACATAGATGCCTACTATTCTGTTGTTTGTCCAGTTCAGGGTTTCAAACTAGTTTGCCTTGGCTTCAATGCCCTTCAAATTCTCCTTTGCATTATTGCCTTTTGCATTATTTCCACAATACAGCTACTCTTGGTAAGGAAGAAATAGATTTATGCCATCTTTTCTGGACCAGAAGTCCCATATAGTACTTTTAATAATACTATTAATGAATGAAATCAAATCAAACTCTTAAGTAATTTTTGCTGCATTTTATATGAATTTTGTAGAATAGAAAAATGTAGTGTAAATTACTTTCTTCTCCTTCTTCTTCTCTTTCTCCTCCTCCTCCTCCTTTTTCTTCTCATTATTATTATTATCATGATCATTATTATCATCTTAATGCTGAATAATCATTCTCTAATTGATAGGGATGCATGAGCCAAAATCTTGGAAATCACTCTGTTAGGACAGAATGAGAAAACAACACACATGAGTATTCTCTAATTTTGAAAGTTAAATATGCCTTTAATTCATACAGTGCTCAAAATTCTGAAACTTTTAATTAATTTTTAGAGATTTATTTATGTTAGTAAAAAATATACAAAAGTTAGTAAAAAAAAATCATAATTTTCACCAACATGTGTTATTCTTATAGTAGACAACTTGGGATAATGTCCAAGTAGACATCTGTCTTTCTTTGGGAACTACCTACTTCTGGAGGGGTGAGTCACTGTGGCTATGTTTGTTTTGTGTGATGCTCTAACCCTTAGTCACATGACAGTGTTTCTCAACCAGAGGTGACGTTGCCCCCAGGGGACATTTGATAATGCCTGAATATTTTTGGTTGTTACAACACTGAGTTAGATTAGGGGGAGCATCTATTGGCATCTAGTAGGTAGAGGCCAGGGATGATACCTGGAGCGCACAGGATAACTTCACCCCACCCCCATCCAAACAAAGAATAAGTATACAACATAAAACTTAAAAAGTACTGAAGGTTAAGAATGAGAAATCTTGTAATAAGAGTAAATATTGACCAATGTTGGGCCAATGAGATTCTTGCCCCAGGGAATTTGGACTTGAGATCCAGAAATTCTGGTTATACTACCTTAAAAATTTGAACTTGAGAAGATATTAAACTTAGCGGAAGTTTCCATTTTGAACCTGTTAAATAAATCTGTCATGCAGAAGCAAACAAGAATCAGAGACAAAAACAACTCTTACCTACTGGTTCTCAGGCCTTCTTGAGATCCAGCCGCATTTCTACCCTTTGGTGCCTAAATAAACACAGTATTCTTCTAGTATACTTAAATGCGGATTTTTACTTGCCGCCAAGTGGGGATGGTCTTGGCTAGGACCCCACTAAGACTTGGCTTAGGCAAGACAGTGGTTTTTTTTTTTTTTTTTTTAACGTTAATTTATTTTTGAGAGAGAGATGGAGCGTGAGTGGGGTCAGGGCAGAGAGAGAGGGAGACACAGAATCTGAAGCAGGCTCCAGGCTCTGAGCCGTCAGCACAGAGCCCAACGCGGGGCTTGAACTCACAAACCGTGAGATCATGACCTGAACTGAAGCTGGATGTTCAACCGACTGAACCACCCAGGTGCCCGTTAGGCAAGACAGTCGTGACTAAGAAAATCAGCAAGTCACAGCTCATGTATCAAATCATCAGCATGAAATCATTTAATTCACCTAATTTTTTAGCATAGAAATTACGCTTACTGTAATGACCTAAAATTGGCTTAATGGTCACTATGCCTACTCCACAGAGCCTATCAAAGTGAAATTCAATAAATATCTACCTATATCTGATATATGCAAATCCAAATTTTAGAAAAATATCTAGTTGCATGGATCTTTATGGTCTATAAAAGATTTCTATTGTATCTTTTTTAAGTTTATTTATTTATTTTGAGAGAGAGACAGCATGAGCAGGGGAGGTGTAGAGAGAGAGGGAGAGAAAGAGAGAGAGGAAAAAAAATCCCCAGCAGGCTCCACGTCAGTGGGGCTTAAACTCACTAAACTGAGATCATGACCTGAGCTGAAACCAAGAGTCGGACCCTTAACTAACTGAGACACCCAGGCACCCCCCCCCCAAAATTTCCCTTTTAAAATTTACTTTCACCATATTACTGTGAGTTAAACAGGATAGTTAACATTTACCTCATTTTATAATTGGGGAAATGTATGCTGAGGAAATGATCAGGGAGTTGTTAAATTTATGCAGCTAATACTGGGGATTTCACAACCTGAGTGTCTTGAATTTAAAGATAAAACAGCTTCCTGTATACCACATTGTATAGCACAGCTTAGTGGACAAGGACATTGGATTTGAAATCAGACAAATGATACAAATACCAGTTCTTTCCATTTCTTTGTCATGGGAAAGTGACTTAATCTTTCTAAATCTCAGTTACCATTTCTGTAAAATGGAGATAATTGCACTTACCTCAGAGAGTTGTTGTTTTGGAATCAGATTCAATAGAATAGTGTAGTTGAAGTGCTTAAATATCTTTTGGCATATACTAAGGACCTAATAACTAATAGCTAATATTTTAATACATTAACAGAGATACTGTTAGAACACTTAATCCATCCTAATTCTGAATGAATGCATGTAGAAGTGAAATTCCTGTAGTCCAGTTCTATCCTGTGAAAACTATTTTATCCATTGAAAACTGCTGATACCTGTGGATGAGAAATGAAAAAGCAAAAACCCTGGGAGTGAAGTGGAGGCTTCTTGCCCTTGACATTCGTTCCTGTTCTCTCTCCTTGTTTGAGCTACTTGAAAGGTAAATTACTCATCCATATTTAAAGAGCACACTATCCTGAGGCAAAATGTATTTTGGAACTACTCAAAGGCATACTTATTTTAAGAACTGAATTTTAGAAATACGATCTTTTTTTTTTTTTTTTTTTTAGAATTAGACTTTGTGAGAGATTCCGTAGAGATGTAACATACATGATCAAAATGTTTTAAAATTATAAAATTTTTCAGGCTTCCTTTAGATTTCTGATAGCCTTTCTATTAGTTACAATATATTACTTAACCTTAGGCCCATTTGACAGACACTTCTCTGAACCTTGACTGAACTTTTTAGAAATCTGAAAATCTGGGCTGTGCAAGTTTCTGACAATATTCTGTTTTTGTTGCTTGACCATACAAAGTACATTATGGGATCTAAAAGATGTAGTCTTATATTGTTAGAAAGTATTTCTTTTCCTATGACTGAAATAAATTCACTTCAGTGAAGGCTTCTCTGGAGATATTCAACTTTATGATTTGTCAAATATTTCCCTGTCTTCTGTGGATAATTATTTTTGAGAGTTTTTATACATTAGGGAAGGAAAGTAAAAGTGTTTAAAAACTCCACAAGTCAGCTAAGTAAACTGAAGAATCCATTTCACTCACCACACCATATCAAAGCTGACATCTTCCCACAGGTGTCTCTTCCTAAAACAGCAAATGTGCCAGAATTTTCCTTAGTGTCACTAAGTGGCAAGAAGCCTTGGTAGAGACAAAACATTCAGGCTCTGAGAGAACAAGCTCCTGATGATGAATGCCTTGTTAAGGTGAAATGAAGCAGTGTTGATCAGAGTGAAAACATCTCCGAATAGAAAAATGGCAAAACAAAAATGCTGAGTGCAACAATGGTAAGCTTGAGGGGAGGTCTGCAGGAGGCAGGAGTTTTAAAAGAAGAAATGAGGAAGGAGTTTTGTTTTTTAATAGATCTAGTGAAATGGAGAGTGTGAATAAATAGACAGCTTACTATGGACAATAGTTCACAATGCGTACTTCTAGAAATTGTAATAGAATTGTGTACATTTTAAGTCAAATTTAGTAGCATTTTGCAATAAATTTTGTGTACTGGACTGGATGCCACTGTGAGCTTTGATTAGCTGTTGAATAATTTAAGTGTGTCATTTTCCCCTTATAGCATTTAATAATTAATATTCACACTGTCAACTCTAGAGACAGCAGCTATTTTATTTAATGTTTTTTTTCTAAAATAGAAAATATTTTTCTGAACAAATTCCTTAAAAACATATCTTTAGACAACGTAAAGAGTTTTTACAATATTAAAGTAAGTAAATTTTGCCTGTAGACTCTAGCTAAGTGTTTTATTCTTACCTGCTTTCCTCGTGAATCTGACTTTCTAAAGTAACTTGAATTTCTTCTCCATAAATCCTTTGTCATGTTGAATGTAGAGCAGCCTTCCCCTATAAACTTAACAGGAATGTCTCTGACAGTGATGCTGTTTAAAAAACAAAACAAAACAAAAACAAAAAAAAGAAACAAACAAACAAATCAGCTGAGTAACTTTAAAGATCTAATTGGCTTTATTCAATGATTCATGAACCAGAGAGCATCCCATTAGCAAACAGAAGGGTGCTCTGAGGAGCTGTACAAAATCGAAGAATTTTATAGGCTGAAGAAGGGTGGGACAAGCAAGTTAAAACAGTGGATTAGTTCAGGCAAGTTTGCCTTCCCTTAGAGGAAGGCCAGGGGTCTTAGGGGGTCTTATCTGGCAAAATTTTCACTAGTGCTGACCAGGAAATTACAGACTGATTGCTTTAAAATTCCACTCCCGGGAGAAGCTGAAACTGCAATTAGGCTATGTATTATGCCTTGGTGGGGGGTTAGCAAAAGTGACTCCATTTTGGGCCTGTTGTTTCTTTTTAACATTGCAAAAGGTCAAAATAAAACTTAGGATGGGACCCTGAGAGCTGCGTTACATGTGGAGCAGTGAGTCAAACTTGAAAGTACTTTGAAGCTCAGTTAAATCGTGGCCGCATTGCTCCGCAGCACAGCTTAAGTAAATTGATTCAGTGGATTAATGTAGTCATGTCAGGGGAGACAAACTTATCTGCTATGTGAAGTCTGAAGCTTATAGAAGTATTATTTAGCAAGCTTACTGGTAAGAATGACAACTCTCTCTATTCATAAGAACTGCGTCCTAAGGTCTGAGCTCTAGAAGTTGGTGTGTGAGAGACTAAGCTTCAAGGAATAAGTAATAATGATTAAAGGGACAAAGTTATCTCTTTCCCTGCAAGATGTATGAAGCACACTTATCTCATTTAAAATAGATACTGCATGTCCTTTTTTATCTTTAAGCACAGTATCAGGCCAGCTGTCTCCAGCCTCCTATTATCAGGCAGTGTGTTGTTTCATTTTACACATTCCTTTTGCCCTTCTAGACCTGGTGCCATCTGAGTTAGAACTGCGTTTTGAGGTAGGAGGGAGAAAAACATGTATCAAAATATTACAACTTAATTCTCCTAGCCTTTGCACACAGTTTTGTATTAAAGTAGTTATGTCTTCAGCTGCTGATTATTTAACTAAGATTTGCTAGGCTGATTCCCTAGCAAATACCCCTTTGTCTTCTCAGTTCCTTTACAAGGAACATTTCTTGCTTAGAAACTAATTGAAAAGTGTAAATGCATTTGACAATGGGCTAAAAAAATTGTCTCCTAAACCGAAATATCACACCACAAAAATTAATGAGGAATGTATGTTTCAACTACTGGAGTGAACAGATAATACTTCTGTCCCTGGAAATGTCCATTAAATCAATTAAAGCTAAGACATTATTTTAACCAAATGAAACCTTCTGGTGGAATTCACCTCTTACTTCTACAGTATTCTTCCTAGCTAGATTATCTCATAATCCTTTATTTTAATTAAAAATAGAATGTCATTGGGGCACCTGGGTGACTCAGTTGTTAAGCTGACTCTTGCTCTAGGCTCAGGCCATGATCTCACAGTTTGGGAGATCCAGCTCTGAATCCCGCTGTGCACTGACAGAACAGATGACAGTGTGGAGCCTGCTTGGGATTCTCTCTCTTCCTCTCTCCCCCTCCCTGACTCTCTCTCGCTCAAAAAAAAAAAAAAAAAAAAAAAAAAAAAAGTCATTGAAATTAACACGAGCTGCGTATTTGTTCTGTTATTAGATAACTGTAAATGAAGGGTACTACTATATTGGCAAAATAAAAACTTGTTCCAGACAACACTCTGTGTTAATGTCTCTATACAGACATTAGAGAATATGCTAGATAAATTTTAAAAATATTTAGCATTTTCCTTAGTGATTTGCTATGTTGTGCACCAAGAGTATTACTTTCAGTAGTTGCAGTATAATAAAACTTTCAGTTTAATAATAGAAAAAAATAAAACTAACTTGGCCTGGCTTATGGATTCTATTTACTTTTAGAGCGAACTTTAGAAATATATGTATACGTGTGTATGTGTGTGTGTGTGTGTGTGTGTATCCTTTTTATTCTAAAATATATCTGAAATTTATTGAAGTAAATATTAAAATCTAAGAAAACAATTAGGTATTTTTGTTCCTCAGAATTTCAACAAGAAATTGTAACAGCTAGAAACTAAATTGTACGTTTCCCCATGATATTTCTAAAAGTTTCTTGTAGCTTATAACATCAAAGTGACAAATTATGAAAATAAAACACTAATTATACTCATGCACATGCATACACATACAATTTGTCTAAAGTGTAATTGTATTCACAATCTTTGTGGAATAAATGCTGTTTAAAAAGTTAGTTCCGATGTGGTGAATATCCTATTAGGCCAGAGAAAAGCAAGTGGGAGCTAATGGGGAAAAGAGAAAGAGCTGAGCCAGCAGGCTCGATCAATCAGCATAACAGGGGGCCTTTGTAAAAAGGCAACGTCTTTAATTAAAACTCTTGTATTTTACTAATAACTTTGCATGACCATAAGCCTGCTTATCGATTTCAATTATTTCCTATTTTCCTTTTTTTGGATTTGTAGTTTCTGGAGATGTTGTAAAATTAAGGGAAACATTGCAATGAATTGATTACTTGCATACATTTCTAAAATTGTGTTCATCTAAGACATTTCCAAAAGTGACCCAGTAATTAACTTGTAGAAAATCAGAGAATAATCTCCCCTATTATGTGTTTGTTTTGATTTAAGTTGAGAACATTTGCTGTAATTTGATGATGTTTTTCAAAGATTTAAAAGAAATGGATGTTTTTGTTTGTTTTAACTACAGGAGATATAGTTGTTTGAAATGCTCCATGTAATAGAGTTAATACAGATTTAAGACCTAGTGCTCAATGTCATGCTAAAGATTAAGGGAGTATAAAGGAAGTATATAAACTTGTGCCTGTTTTCTGGAAATACTCTGGGTACAAGACAAAATGAAGAATGTTTGAAAAGGCCAAAAAGAATACTGAACTGGGGGCATCAGGAGACCAGAGATACAGTCCTGAACAAATTCAATTTCAAGAACCTCACTTTCCTCAAGTTCTCTCACTTATACAATGAAAAGATTGAAAAAGATGATTTCTGCTCAAGGTGTCTTTCATGGTTGGTTATTTGTGTATGTGTTCCTGTGTGCAGTAATTAGCTATAGATATACATGTTATGGACACAGATAAACATAGACATAGATAGTTTGAGGAAATTGTTCTGTGTTGGTTGCAGCCTGTTGGTAGTGATGCTCTTGGCTAGGAAGGCTCTTAGGTACTTACCTGGTCCTGTGAGCCCCTAAAGCTAGATATTTCCCTGACCAGAGCCAACTTTGCAGCTTGACTTGCCCTTGGTGTTCTTATTATGATTACAAAGTGCACCACTGCAACAATTATAAGGGAACTTTGAAAAAACAAGGTTACTTGTTTTATTCACAAGTCCTGGAGAATACATGGCCTGTCCTAGGGCCACACATTAAGGTCGTGAGTAGAGAGAGATAGTAAGTGCAGACCCAGGGCTCTCTGCCTTTACTGGGGTCAAGGCACTTGAAATGAAACTGCCAACGATTTGACAAGTTCACTCTTCCTTGGCAGATTTAAAGCAGAGGAGTGGGAATCAAGGTGCAGGAGGGGGAAAGGTCTGTGGAGTGGTCAGTTTTCTAGGTAACCCAGGGCTTTCTAAAAGGGGAACTTCATGGTTGGGGGCAGCCTGTCTTCTCTAGGTGTTTTGCAAGTAACTGTGTCATACAGCTGCCATACGTTTATTTAAGATAGATGACTTTGAAATGGATGTATCAGCAAATAAAAGCTTAATGTCGGGCACTTACATTATAACCAAAAAGCTTAATGTCAGGCATTTACATTACAGGAGTGCAAACTGTGGAGATAGGCAATCTAATCAGAAAGATTAGAGAGTGAATGGTACACATTTGAAGGATTATTGAGAGGACATTGAGAAGAAGAGTCAGAAATATCTGGAATTGTTACCACTGGAAGAATTTTGTTATAGTAGTCATGACATTTTATTTTGAATGACATATCTTTGCAGCCAAAAAGCTGACTGTCATTAGGATAACTATATTTGACTATTGAAAAGAAAATTTCAGGGGCACCTGGGTGGCTCAGTGGGTTAAGCCTCAGACTCTTGGTTTGGGCTCATGTCATGATATAATGGTTCCTGAGTTCGAGTCCAGCAACAGGCTCTGTGCTGACAGCATGGAGACTGCTTGGGATTCTCTCTCTCCCTCTCTCTCTGCCCCTCCCCTTCTCATTCTCTCTCTCTCTCTCTCTCTCTCTCTCTCTTGCGCTCTCTCTCTCTCTCTCTCTCTCTCTCAAAAGAAATAAATAAGCTTTAAAAATAATTAAAAAAAAGAAAATTTAAAAATTATCTACAAGTGACATCAGACTGTCCATTGATAAATAGAACACTCATACTCACTGTTTGCTACATAAATAGAAAAAACTGTGAGATTTCACACTTAGAAAAGCAAATACATACTACTCTCCTGGTTAGGGAATTGGGCAAATCTAGAAAAAAATATCCCCTTTAGAGTACTGTGCTGCATTAACCCAGGATGTATCATTTATTTATTGACTTAACTGGTCTAGTTGGAGGAGAAATTAAGTAAATGGCATGGAAATAACAAGGAAAAGAAGGGATAACTGGATACTTACCATTTTCTCTGTGTTCAGCCACATTTTTTCACATTATATTAGAAGAATTGTGAATTGTCTAGTATCAGACATATTCCGTTTCTTCAGCAAATACACATTTTATGCATTATTGAATAACTTATAATATTATCATGGCTGCTATTCTCCATTTTCATGAGTATTTTCAAAAGAAATAGTCACTGTATTAATTTATGGTGAAGTTATAAAAAATTGACCCCAAATATAGTTTTTGTATATCACTACTTCATTGATGATGGTTATTTTTGGCTTATCTAAAGTTCTTTTGCCTATGAATTTTGTTATGATGGAGCTGATAGACCATTATCACTACAAGAATGCCTTTAGCTTTTGTTCTAATTTGAGTGTTTCTTGAACTCAAATAACTGTTATTGGAGGTAATAATTTTCCTGTACAGTGAGGATATTGTATGTTTCCAAGACATATTTATTATATTCACTGACTAGAACACAGATGAAGGTGGAGGGTAAAGGATGGGAAGAAAGACTGACATAGTTACTGATCATTTAAAATAAAAATAAAACTACCATATTTACCAAGACATAACAGAAAACTTAAATGATGGAGAATTACTACATTCCAAAATGAGAAGATTCATGCTATGAAAATGTCAGTTCTTCTAAAATTTAGCTACACATTTAACCATCTTCAGTTTGCTTATTTATTTATTTGTTTGTTTATTTGTAAGCAAAAATAGTCTAAAGCATCTCTGGAAAATACAATTAATCGGGCGCCTGGCTGGCTCCGTTGGTTAAGTGTCCTACTCTTGATTTCGGCCTATATCATGATCTTATGGTTCCTGAGATGGAGCCCTGCGTCAGGATCTGTGCTGACATTGTGGAGTCTGCTTGGGATTCTCTCTCTCTCTCTCTCTCTCTCTCTGTCTGCCCTCCCCGGCTTGCTCTCTCCCCATCTCTGTCTCAAAAATAAATTTAAATTTAAATTTATAAAAATAAAATACAATTAATAAGATAGCCATACATTTGAAAAGAAGAGCTATGTGGAAGGATTTTCCCATCAAGTATTAAACTATTATCAAGTAATTTAAAAGATGTTAAACGATAAAAAGTCAACTAAGTAAATTAAAGATCAGGTTGGCTTTATTCAGCAATTCATGAATCTGACAACATCATACCTAACTACAGAAAGGAGCTCTATCAAGCTGTAGAAAAGAACAATTTTTAAAGTTGGAAATGAGGCAGAAAAAGGAAATTTTTAGAAAATAATGCATTTTCAGGCAAGGTTGCTTTTCAAAGGGAAATGGAAGGGTTCTATCTGACAGATTATTTCACTAGTGTTGACCAGGTAATTCCACATTTACTGGTTCAGGTTATGTTCCTGGGAGTTGAAACTGCAATTATGTTATTCTTGGTTTGCTGATGTGGAGTTTAGTACAAGTGACTCCATTTTGGGCCAGCTGTCTCCTTTTTAACAATTTGTCCCATTTTGATCAGACTCTCACCTTAACTGAGAAGTATGATCAAAATTTAAAGCATTAGCACCACTCTTAGCTACTGCTTTGTAGTTCTCACAGCATTGGTGGATCCTTTGTGCGGTATTCATAGGCTATGATGTGTTTTGCTTAATCTCTGTGATATTCATAAGCCACTTCAGTTTAACAACTTTTAAGGTAGCTATTCTCTTCTTTTTTCTTTTCTTTTCTTTTTTCCCCTCCTATTCCATTCTTAGGGAGATCATTTGCTTGGTGGATAGCACCTATGAACATGTATTTAAAGCTTTTGAGAGAATATAACACAGCAGAGAGATTACTATGATTCTTATAAGCAGAATAATTTTCAATGTTTCAAATGCACTTCAAAGCCATGTTCCCCAAGACCCAAACCAATCAAAATCAAATAAGGCAAACTAAGACCCTGTGGAAAGAGACATCTTTTTTTGTTTTGTTTTGTTTTTGTTTTTGTTTTTATTCTTTAATGTTTATATACTTATTTTGGAAGAGAGTGCAAACAGGGAGGTGCAGAGAGGGAGAGAGAATCCCAAGCAGTCTCCACACTGTCAGTGCAGAGCCCAATGCAAGACTCAATCCTGTGAGATCATGACCTGAGAAGAAATCAAAAGTCTGACGCTTAATTGTCTGAGCCACCCAAGGCACCCCAGGAGACACCTTTTTTAAACCCAGTGGCTTGCTCAGTGACTTTATTTAACTGAGTTTCAGCTTCTCCAGAAATGTTAGTACAGGTAGAGCAGGTAGTGTCAGCAGTAGCACAAACACTTCTATGTTCAGATAAAAGACAATCAAGGGCTATTCTGTTATCAAGGACAACTTTGGTCAGAGAGTCTATGGATATTTCTTGGGCGGTTATGGTCTTACCAGCAGATTCTGCAATATTTCAAGAATTAAGGAAGGATTTTTGAACCCATTCTCATTTAACTTTACTCCTAACCAGGGAAATAGAACCCTGCCAAAGGAAATGAATCCCGTCATGAATGCCTTCTGGTAATTCCTTTCTAACTCAACAGTATAAATCCAGGGGAATCAGCCAATGAGATATCTTTGTAGAAAGTTGTAGGCACACTTAGATTATCTAAAAGACATTGTCTGGCTATGTGCCAGGTATCTGGGCTTTAACAAGCCCAAGGAGAATAATAACAACCACAAAGATAAATGCTGTCAGGACACAAACTCCCATTAAGTGGCATGTTAATGGATTCACTTGCAGGATTTTTTCATTTGTCCATTTAAGCCAAGAGTCATTTAGGTTTTCTGCTAGCCTGAAAAAAAAAGTTGTCGTAAAATCCAGAATCTGGGGCACCTGGGTGGCTCAGTTGGTTAAGCATCTGACTCTTGATTTTGGCTCAGGTCATGATATCATGGTTCATTGGATTGAGCCCTGCTTTGGGCTCTCTGTGCTGTCCCTGTGGAGCCTGCTTGGGATTCTCTCTCTCCCTCTCTCTCTCTGCCCCTCCCCTGCTTGTGTGCATTCTCTCTCTCTCTCTATCTCTCTCTCAAGATAAATAAACATTAAAAAAATAATCTCACATAAGACCCAGAATTTAACTCTCTACCCTCTTTGCAATGACAAAGGCAATATGGATGGTGGCATTATCTTTCCAGACCAATACTAGAGTTAAGGAAAGAAAGGGAAGAAGGAAGCATTCCAAGTTTAGTTTAAGTATGACATCTTGAACTGGCATGTTGAGGGAAGCAATCTACCTCAATCTGATTTGGAGTTCTCTAGCATTTTCACAGGACCAGGTGTCAGGCGTAGACTTCTTCAACTGTGAGATGTATATCCAGGATCCATGTCCCTGATATTTGGCTACCGTACAGGTTTGGCCACCATATGGGAACCTTCCAAGGAGGTTCAAGGGTAGTCTTTGTTCTTAGTGATTCCATGTCAGAAGACTGTGAGAAAGTTGGACACGTTAGTTTGGAGATTCATAGCCAGTTTGTTTGTTTGTTTGTTTGTTTGTTTGTTTGTTAGAAAACTAGAATAATTCAGGTGTCAGTCTAGTTTACAGGTATATAACAAAATCTCAAAGACAATTAACAGGATTAGAATCTGATATAGACAAAGGTGCACACATAATTTTTTTCTCCTAATTATCCCCATTTCTTTGTTCTCTAAGGATAATCATGGTGAAACTGATTTGTTTGCATTAGATTTGGCCTGAGTATTTACATAAGTGCAACAAGATAATGACAGACCATATAAGCTTTTTTTAAAGATTGCTTTGCTGGTGCCAGGCTGATTTTTATAAGCAAGGTGCCAGGCTGATTTTTTCTAAGAGGATTTATTGCCTCTGTAAAGTCAATCTCAGCTCCTTAAAACTGCCTGGTCAGTCTGAGTCTGTGCATATCTATTTCAAATATGACATTCTAGTAAAACCTTGGTGATATAATCAATCCTATTACAAAGGGAACAGAATCTCATTGAACTTATGCAAATTACTAACTATATTGCCATGAAAAGAATGCTCAAGAGTTTTCTAATTCTGGAGGGATTAGGTAGGGAGAAAATGTAAATGTCTCACCTTTGTTCACAAAGGTATACTTTACCAAATTATTGATAGTTTAAGAGAAAAGAGAAAAAAAATTCTTAAAATCTGAAAAAAAAGAACATTAAAGAACCAGCAATGTTTCAGATAAAAAGTCCTCGTCAATTCACTCAGTCCCATATTAATCCTTGTTCTTCCTGAATCCAGTTTTTTCATTTTTTCTGGAAATTCTCACCCAATTCAGTTTTGCGATTTTAGATTTATCAAAAAACATGAACTAGTAAAAAAAAATCCTTTCCATGAATCTCCTTGGAGATGAAGTACTTTTGCAGATGAAGTACAAGAATACTTGTGCAAAAACATTTGAGTAAAACTATAACTGTCTGTAAATGACAAAAGACTTTTAAAAATATCTATTATTAAGATCTGATAAGAGTTCATTTTAATGAAATTAACAAGAAAATTTTGCAATTTTTGTGATATACCACATTTTAAGATAATAACAAATTATGACTGATAATACCAGATTTCCAAGAATGTCATATAATCCTGGAATATGTATAACATATACCTACACAAACACAACATAAAGAAGGCTTAGTAGTGATTCTTATTTGACAATGCTTCCCATGCAGTTTAGCATTTCAAACAACCCTGATTAGTTTAACATGATCCTTTTTATAAAGAGAGAAAAAATATCTTTTGAAATGTTCCAGAGACCCTGTGGGAAATCCCAAAGTTAGTTTCAAATCAAAAAGACTTCATATAGGATTTGATTTTGGGGAATTTTGTCAAAAATACCAAAAACTTTATTTTTAAATTTTGTTTATTAAGCTTTTACTTTAATTTCAGTATAGTTAACACACAGTGTTATATTAGTTTCAGGTATACAGCATAGTGATTGAACAATTCCATACATCACCTTGTGTTCATCGCAAGTACACTCCTTAATCCCCATCATCTATTTCTCCCATCTCCCCATCCACCTCTCCTCTGGTAGCTATCAATTTATTCTCTATAGTTAAGAGTTTGTTTCCTGGTTTATCTCTATCTCTCTCTCTCTTTCATTTTTTGCTCATTTATCTTGTTTCTTAAATTCCACATATGAGTGAAATCATAAGGTATTTCTCTTTCTCTTGCTGGCTTAATTTCACTATATATATGTATATATCACATGTTCTTTATCCATTAATTTATCGATGGACACTTGGGCTGCTTTCATAATTTGGCTCTTTAAATAATGCTGCTATAAACATAGGTGTGCATGTATTATTTGAATTAGTTTTTTTGATTTTGGGGTAAATACTCAGGTTTGTGATTACTAGATCATAGGGTAGTTATATTTTTAACTTTTTGAGGAACTTCCATACTGCTTTTCACAATGGTACCAGCTTGCACTCCCACCAACAGTGCAAGATGATTCCTTTTTCTCCACATCTCACCAACACTTGTGGTTTCTAAAAATATCAAAAAGTTTTTACAGCCGTTGGGCAAATAGGAACATAGATCACCTTAAAACAGTGCTTAATTTTTAATTTAAACATGGTGCCAATTAAAGACTTTGCAGGCAAATACAGAAGTTAGTTGTTAAAAAAAAATCTTTAGCTCTTTTAAGAGAAGATTCAATTTTTTTTACATCATCAAAGACCTAATTAAAAAAAAAAAAACACAGGAAATTATTTTGACAAAACACAGAATACTTGTTTTCTGGATGCATTACTTTAAAAGGTAAAGAAAAACCTTTTATAATCATTTCATTTTATTTATTTTTATTTTATTTTATGAACCAGGGAGCACAGGAGAGGCAGACAGAGAGGGAAAGAGAGAATCTTCAGCAGGCTCCATGTTCAGCACAGAGCCTGACTTGGGGCTCAAGCCAAGGCTCAGTCTCACAACCGTGAGATCATGACCTGAGCCAAAATTAAGAGCTGGTTGCTTGAGGGCTGCCTGGGTGGCTCAGTCAGTTGAGCACCAGACTTCAGCTTAGGTCATGATCTTGTGGTTGATGAGTTCGAGCCCCACATTGGGCTCAGTGCTGACAGCTCAGAGCCTGGAGCCGGCTTCGGATTCTGTGTCTCCCTCTCTCTCTGCCCCTCTCCCACTCATGCTCTGTCTCTCACTGTCTCAAAAATGAATATAAACATTCAAAAATATATATTAAAAAAAAAAGAATGGGTTGCTTAGCCAACTGAGCCATCCAGGTGCCCCCACCCCCACCTTACAGTCTTTTATCAAGAACAAACCAATAGTCCAAGAAAACTTTGTCCTTTGAGAAAACTGAATGATAATTTTGTACCAGGTTGCTTTTGATATTAAAACTTTTTCTTAATTAAATTCATTCCAACCTTAGCCAGTCCTGATGCACATAAAATTTCTTTCCCCTATTATTTCTAGTAGTTTTAGTTAATATATTAGAATTTTAACCCTAAGAAAATTTTAACTTTTGGTGAAAGCTAAGAAATAAGAGATTATAAACTGTCTTTTACATTAACATTCTATAGATTACCAGATTTGGAAACTATTTTTTTATAATTTCTAGAAACCTGCTTTCTCATAGAAAATTTCTCAGCATGCCATAAAACATATTTACTAATAGACTCAAATATTATTTTATTAGTGATTATAATCCCAAGCAGGCTCCACACTCCGCACAGAGCCAAATGTGGGGCTTGATCTCACAAACTGCAAGATTATGACCTAAGCCAAAATCAAGAATTGGGTGCTTAACTTCCTGAGCCATTCAGGTGCTCCTACACCCAAATATTTTTAATTCCTTTGTAAAAGGAAACAAAAATGGGTAAACCTATGTTGAGTAATTAGTGTTCAATATTTTACCTTATTTAGAAATTATCTAGATATTCAATGAATTTAACTTGACATTATTTAACTTAACCTAGCAAAACTTTTTTTAAAGTTTCGGGTTACCAAATATTTGAGGAAACTATTTAAAAAGTTCACCCAAAACCTTTTTATACTACTTAAATCTACTTAACTTACTTGTTCTTAACAATTATGTTTGGACTACACATAAAAACTTCATGATACATCAGGGAAAGTCAGCTATCATCTCAAGCTATTTTTCTTGCTGACAAATTTTGTAAGATATATGAACTTATTTGACTCTTAGAAGCCTAGATAGAATAAAAGTATTATATTTAATGCTGATAACTCTAAAAATATGCCTGTTTTAATTAACCCAACAAACTCAAACTAGCTTTAATACCAACTATCTCCTGAACCTGAAAGTCATTTGGATTAAGTTTCTATTATATTTTTCAGAATTTAAGAATATTATATTTGTATAAGTGCTTCTTTGTTTAAGCCAATTAAATAGTTTCTTTTACAAATTAACTTAGGTAAAATACCCTCTAGAGGTAGAAAAATACCACACATCTATAACACGTATATATGGGCTCATATAAACATACAGGTAGAAGTAAACAGAGACCTTATAGCTTCTGTGGCTCAAGCTTTTTATTACTAATATTTGTGGAGAAGTCATTTAGGATTTGAATTTGTCCTTAACAAGTAATCTTGCTGTAGAGCAGTTTGTATTTCTATTTTTTTTTTAAGTTTACTTATTTATTTTGAGGTAGAGCATGCATGTGAGCAGGGGAGAGGTAGAGAGAAAGGGGGAGAGAGAGAATCCCAAGCATGCTCCACACTGTCACCGTGGAGCCCAATGCAGGGCTCAAACTCATGAAAGGCAAGATCATGACCTGAGCCAAAATCAAGAGTTGGATGGTTAACCAACCAGGTGCAGTTTGTATTTTTAAATCGACTTTCTTTCCTTTAGACTTAGGAGTTGGGGATGGTCTAGATAAGAATTAACAGGGAAGGAATTCAGGTTTCTCCAAGAAGGACTTTGGTTTTCCTCAGGCCATAATTTACAAGACTTTTGATAAATAGGGGTGGTTTGGGGGCTCCTAAAAAAAGAATATTGAAATTGAATAAAGAACTTCAAATTGATTCAAGAGCTGCATTTCTAGTTTTATAGAGAGTTGTAAGATAAGGAAGCTTCTAACTCCTCAAAGAATTGGGTTGTGGCTTAAATGACATTATAGGCTGGTCCACCCATCCACTGCATTATCTTCAATTTGCTTAGGGATAAAGCCATAAAAAAAAAAAAAAAAAAAAAAAAGGTTCTTACCAGGCTCTGAATATCAGCTTCCAATTTTTCCAGCTTTTGACTAAAGAAATATTACACATTTCTTTTAAATATCTTGTCAGGTTTCAGCTGGGACAAGCAGTACATATATCTGGCAATATTGAATGACCGCTTGGACTCAAGAGGTATCCCCAAAGAGGATACAAAAGATATTTTATTTTCCTTTATCTACTGACAAATAAAAGATATTTTATTTTCCTTTATCTACTACAGACAGGGATATAGGGGGAGGTGACCCTGGTAAGAATTCTCACTCTTAGCTGGCCTCTGCCAGTTTTTCCAGATCCCATCTGTGGGTTCTGAGTGGAGTTTAAAGTGAAGCATGTAATTCTGATATTTACTAAAATTTGTCAAGGCTTTTAAAATTAATTTTAATTTAGTTTCCCCTTGGCTGCTTAGGGGAGTAAATATAGCAGTTTAATAGAAAAACTCTCAGAGTCTCATCAGCTCTGGGAGTGGACTGTATGGAGGCCCTCCTTCAAAGGTAGATGCAGGGATGCCTATAAAGCCATTAACTTGGTGGACTTTTGTTTAGGTCTTGTAGTCTCTTCAGAGTGGAAGTGCAGTTCAGACATAGTGTTACCAGATTGGCTGCTCAAATAAAGGAAGATAGAGGGGAGCAGTAGAAGTTAGGACAGTCTTACAATCTTTGTTTTAGGTACCTCTTTGTCTTTAATTTTTCATCAGCTTTTTGCAATTAAACTTTAATGAAGCTATTTTTTAAAGCCTTTTAGAAGCTTCTGGATACCAATTAAAATAGGTATTCCGTTCCTATAGGTTTGTGTGATTTGTGAACTGTTACTTTTAAGAACACTTCCTAAATGAATGATCTCATCTATTTGGAACATTCCTTCTAATGGACATTGTCATTCCCTGGAGGGATGGCAATAGTTTAATAGGACCCTAACCACAGATGGAGTTCAACCCACATTTCTATCTGGTCATATTTTGGAGTCCTCAACCTAAGAGTTACCAAGCCACATTTTCATGACACAAAACAAGCTTAGGAAGATTTTGCCATTTTTGCAGGTATTTATAGTTTCCGGGACCATAATTCTTAGGTATAAAATAAGCAGGTATACTAGAAGGTGTGCTTGTTTCTTTAGAGTTTAAGGATCCCATTAGCTAAGGGTCTCTCTGAGCCAAACTAATACCTAAAGGAGATGTGCCACTGATTTGGGGACTGTGCAGTGTTTACAGTGTACCTTTTCGGACAGACATTTTATAGCATTTGCCGTTGACCTGTGGTCAATCTAACTTGTTCCATGGCCAGCGTATTCTAACATAGGAGTCTTTGGGTCTGGTGGTGAGCACTGGAACAACTCTTCAGAGCTCCACCCATGGCCACCAGTTTTTATAGCTTTTTTTTTTATCTACACAAAAACAAGGCAAACGAACATGTGTACCTTAATATGTCAGCAGTAACCAAGAGATGTTAGTCACTGTGTCCTGGCCCAGAGAAGGCCCTGTGTGTAATACCGGTAATCCCTGTGGAACCTTGGACTCAGGAAAGAATTACACCAGCAAACTCCAACAATTGCAGACTGTGGAATTAGGGGCTCGGTATGGATGTGAACTGTGCAATGGCACTAACAGTCTTTTTGTGGATCTTGGGACAGACAGAATTAAAGACTGGGAGTTTCCCGTTCAAAAATCTGCAGGTTGTGGTCTGAAAGGCTAGAGGTTTAGCTCCAACTCCAGCTGATCTGCCCTGGATTGGAAAGCCAGTTAGGATTGGGAGCTCCGTGCAGAGACAGTGGAGCTGCGAACCTAGAAGGAATTTAGCCATGGCCTTTGGAAACAATGAGAAAGACAGTGAACTCCAAGTATTAGTGGGTGCCACCCTGTGTTTCTTGTTCCCAAAGGGGTAGGTGGTCTCCTTCCATCTTGCTGCTGCCACCAAATCTGTTAACAAAAATTAAACTAAGTAGGGATCAAATTGGCCTTATTCACTGATTCATGAATCTGGCAGCATCTCATCTAGCAATGGAAGAGAGCTCTGCTGAGCTGTAGGAAAGGAAAGCTTTTTAAAGGCAAAAAAAAAAAAAAAAAAAAAAAAAAAAGGGTGGAAAGGAGGAAACTGTTAGTAAAGAATGCATTGTTTCAGGCAAGGTTGTTTTCCTAAGGAGAATGGGAGGAGTCTATGGGGCGGATTATCCCACTAATGCTACCCAGGTAATTCTGTGTTGACTGGTTAAAGTTTACACTCCTGGGGGGTTGAAACTGCAATTAGATTAGGTATAAAGTACTGGTTTGCTGACATGTGGTTTATCAACTGGACCCCATTTTGAGCTTGCTGTCTCTTTTTTTCACAAATAATATGGTATTAGTTCAAAATAGAATTGGCTCAATGGAATCTAATAGAAAGTCCAGATGGAGACTAAAATCTATATAGTAATTTAGTTGTATAAAGTTGGCATTTCTTTTAGAAAAAAGTAACAAAGCATAGATTATTCAATAAATAGGGTTGGAACAAAAGGGTCATAGTACATAATAAAATAAAGTTAGACCCCTACCACAGAACAAAAGACACGGGATGAATCATACATTAAAAGTTTAGGGGCACCTGGCCGGCTCAGTTGGTAGAGCATGGAACTCTTGATCTCAGGTGCTAAGTTCCAGCGCCACGTGGGCTTGGAACCTACTTAAAGAAAAAAAAAAAAAAAAGTTTAAAAAAGCATGAAATAGACTAAGGATTATAGAATTGTAGACAAATTTTTTAAAAAGCATACAATAATTGAAGCATTAAAAATGTAGGTAAAAATTATGGGATGATGAAGATCTTTTTAAACATAATTCAGATTTAAAAGGAAGAAAAGATCGTTTTAACTACATTATAATGTTTTTTGTTTTTAATTTTTGAAGAATTTTTTTTTTTCTTTCCAAGATTTTACTTAAATTCAAGTTAGTTAACATATAGTGTAGTATTGGTCTCAGGAGTAGAATTTAGTGATTTATCAGTTACAAATAACACCCAGTGCTCATCACAACAAATGCCCTCCTTAAAACCCATCACCTATATAGTCCATTCCCCACGCATCTCCCCTCCTAAAACAATTTTTTTTAATATTCATTTATTTTTGAGAGAGAGAGAAAGAGAGAGAGAGAGGGAGAGAAAGCAGGGGAGGGGCAGGGAGAGGGAGACAGAGGATCCAAAGCCTGCTAGGCCCTAAGAATAGCAAGCCCGATGTGGGGCTCAAACTCAGGAACTACAAGATCATGACCTGAGCCGAAGTCAGCTCAACTGACTGAGCCACCAAGGTGCCCCCTAAAACAAAATATTTTTAATAAAATTAAAAAGAATTAAAAACTTACACAGGAAATTTGTAAGAGTGTTTGGCCTCACTTATAACCAATGATATAAAAGCTATGAATTTTCACTGTTAGATTGTCAAAATTTAAAAAGAATGATAATTTCTGGTAAGGATAAAGTATGGGACCAGAAGAAATCTTGATTAGTGTCTCAAATTACTTTTGGCTGTGTATTTCGTGCTCTCTTAACTGTTATACTACCATAAACTGTAACAGGGAGGCGAAGGATCTATAGAAACCCAAAAATTGACATTGGTTATTGCTCTGTTTTTTTTTCTAAAAAAAAATTATATCTGTAGTTACGTATATTTCTCTAAGAGTTTGTATTATTTATGTAATTTCAGAATCTTTAAAAGGAAAGAATAATAAAAAATTATATTCTCTTTATCACAAAACAAAAAAAAAAATTGGGGGATGCCCAGTTCTTTCCACATTACAGAAATGATAATTTATTTTAACATATATTAATAATGCATAAAAAGCTTTATTAAAAAAGCTTTATTTAATATCTATAATGTATTGTTTTGTATAAATATGTTGCTCAAAGAGACTCCCAAATGTTGTTTTATATTGGCTCACAGCTTACCATACTGTCATGTAGGAGAAATTCAGACTTAACTGCCCCAAATTTCCAGTTATGATAGTAGAAGTAAAATAATCCCCATAGTCTTTGGCATCCTAAAAATGCAAAGAAAGGAAATGTCATCTCCAATGGCTTTAAGTTCCTGAATTCATGAGAAGGCCAGTTTGGCTCACATCTGTATTTGGCTCACATTTGTAAAAGGAACACCAGGACCATTTTCTCTACTTTCCTGTTTTGACCTTTGTCTATGCAGTTGAGCAAAGCTTTCAAACTACTGTTTGCAACTCATCAGTGGATTATAGTATCACTTCAGTGGACCCTGACCAACATTAAACTTATGTTGAAATAAACTAGACTAGAATAAATAGACCACATTAGAATAGAATAAAAAAAAAAAAAACTGTATCAAAATGCTTTGCACATAATCCAGGTTAATATAATTTTTAAAACTTTTCATCATGTATATGTGTACTGACCCATGATATAAAATGTTGTTTGTTTAGTTTTCTGTAGTCTGAATTGTGATTTAAAAACAAAACAGAAACAAAATTCTTTTTTTTTTTTAAATATAATTTATTGTCAAATTGGCAACACCCAGTGCTCATCCCAACCAAAATTCTTTTTGAAAAAACACTGTAAAGAAGTATAATTTAACTTTTAGGTAGGCATGATTAACATTTTAACAAAATCTCAAACATGTTCTATGAGAAGAAAAGTAACAGTTTGAAAATAGCCTTCCTGCTATGCTTAAAGAATGTTTGTGGTGCAACTCTTTTAGGTAGTTCCACTCTAAATTTTTATTTTTATTATTATTGATATATGGACTTGAAAAATGGGCCCTATCTGGGCCTCAGTTTCCTCCTCTGTAAAATCAGTAGGTTGAACTCAGGCATATATGAGATTTCATAAAATGCTAAATATAAAATAATCTTATTTGTAGGAGTCTTGTCATAAGCTTTAAAATTATTTGAGTAATATCTTAATTTTCATTACTCACCACTCATAATTGTGTTGTTAGTTAAAATGACTCGAAAACAAACTATTTTTCAAGAATGTAAAGAAGGTTCATGCAGATTGTTATTCAATGTTGTACTTAAAATAGCTTCTGAAACTATTTTCCTCCCACCTCTACCACCTTCGGTTTTTAAATTTAGACACTCATTGTTTGAGGTTATTAATGTAAACATATTGATGAAGATATATAGGAGTCTGGAAACGAATTTAAAACCCTACTTTATAATAACTTATCCTGTGACCTAGGATAGGCTAGTTAATAATTGTTAAATGTTAACCTCTTCATCTGTAACACAGGGATAATTAACTTGGATTGCCAACTTACAATACAATGGGATAACTGCTAGACTAGAAGTCTGTATGGCATTAAGTGAGGTCACCAAGAAAGAAGGGGGAGGAGATACAGAATAATGGGTTCCAGTTAAGGGATTTGGTGAAGAGTTAACAAAGGAGATTTTTACCAAGATGATCCTTGAAGAATGTATAGACATCAGATGGGCAGAAGAAGGACCTAGAACACTCCATACAAAGAACCAGGATGAGAAGGAGGCAATTTAAGAGATAGAGAATAAAACTTATAATAAGCCATGGTAATGAAGCTGATTTGGTTGTAAAGGAAAAGAGGGGGATTTGGCATGAATTCCAATTTTGAGTTGGAGCAATTGAATCAATGATAGAAATAGTCACTGGGACTGAGTATATAGGGGGAGAATAGTGTTGTGGCTGAATTGAGAATGGGAATAAGGGAGTTTAGCTATGTCCTTTCTAAGTCTTAAATATCCCTGATTCATCCAAGTAGAACTGCCCAATAAATAATTAGTTAGTAAATGGAAACTCAACTGAGATATTCACAGATATTGTAAAGAAGGACTGGGGATAGATACTTGAGACATATCTGCAAGTATGTGTTATAGGTAACTCTTGAAAATGCTTGGCTCTCTGAGGGTAATGAAGACCATGAGGTAAAGGGAAGATTATTTTTTTTAACTTACTTAAAATACAAGAATCTTGAGTATTGTCCTTGAAGGAATGGCCAGTAAAGACATTAATTGTAAAAGAGAGAACATAAATAATTTCCAGTGCAAGAATTTGGCCTTGAATATTATGGGACTGGGCAACCTGGAACTCAGGAATAACCTAAAACAGGAAAATGAGCAACCCTTTATTTGAGATAAAAACAAAGTGAATGAGTGTGGATTTGGATGAAAAAGGAAAAAAAAAATTGACATTAGAAAGGGGCAAATTAATTTAGCTGACAATAGCTTTGAGTTTGCTAGTGCTATTAAATGTAATATTTCTCCTAGCATTTCAGCATCATTTGGTATTTTAATTCCCAAAATGATTACTAGGCATGGGCTCTGCTGTGATGTGAGCAAACTAGAAACTGCCTGGAAAACCCTGAACACATAATGTTAATCCCTTAGAAATGGTTGGATGTGATTTTGGATTTGTCCATTGGAAAGTCAGTTTAGTTCAACTCCAGTTTTTTCATCAATAAAATGAGAAATTTAGACTAGATAGCACACATTAGGTCAGGAAATCTTTGTTCATTGTTTAACTGATGTGTGGCTCTGTCTTTTCCATTTTAATATTTGTGATTATTTTCATCACAAAATTGGCAGCATTTCCCACCCCACCTCTCTTTCGAGAAGGAGACTCATCCAGGTGTTTATTGAGTAGGAGAGGTTATCTTTATCCTCATTCATTGATATTTATCCTGATATACTAATATAAGCAAAAAAGGTAGGTTTTGTTTTGTTTTGTTCTTGCTAAATCTGGATGTAGAGATGTGTGGTCAACCATAATTTGAGGTGATTCAGAAAAATTCAATGTTAGATTTTTCCTGATTTCTTGGTTTGTGACAGCATATCATTTATGTGTGTGGTATAGGTGCAGCTTTCAATTCTAATGTAAAAACGTATTCTTTAGGAGTCTCTTTGTGGTTTTCTTATGCAGATTCATATGCTTCCTTTATTATTTTGAAACCTATATATACAGAAGAATTTCAAGAATATTTTTATAATTAATGTAATAGAATGCTATCGGCTTTTCGAATTCTAACTCATAAACTTTGGTAATGTTAATAGTGTATTAAAAGGGGAGAATTTCCCTGATGCCCAAGTGTGTATTTTAAAATCAGTTTTAAGTTCCCTCAATGAATCATTGAACATGTCATTAAAAAAATAGGTTGAATAAAACTTCATTAAATAAATGAAGAAAGCAGCTAGTGATGAAGAATGGATGTGACAAGATTCCTTTCCTATTTAACACAACTAACAACATTATCATGTCATACCCCATGGGTCACCAGGGATTTATCTGGGACAAGGGTCAAACCTCACTAATAGCTGCTAAAATCTGAGCATACTTTATTAACTGACTCTGAATGTCAGTTTCAGTAATGGCTTTGTGGGCATTTGCCATGTTTTTCAGGTGAACTATGGCAGTTACTGCACTTAGGATTAAACCATTATGTCACCTACAGGAGTGTATACCTCATGGTATGGCCTAGCTAGTTCCCACTAATTAGGAATTAGGAATAAAAGATAGTAAATTGCATTTTCTTCTGTGATGTGAAAATGGGTATGCTTGCAGTAATTTGGAAGATACAGACACTTTTTTTTTTAATAATTCTGTTTTCCTGGACTCCATTATTTAAAATAAATAAATAAAATAAAATAAAATAAAATCCTTCCCTGAATGCCTTTTTCCAGTGTTTAAGTCTTATGTTATTGGTTGAAAGAATTGATAAATTATTCAAGGTTCAAATTCCTTCCTTGTCCAAATTAGGATACAGCCTAATGTATCTTAAGGGCTTACTCTGCGTGGCAGCAATTACTGACTTCATCATTCTGTGATCTAGCAGGCATGAGATAGGAAGCAGCAGTTTAAGACCCATTTTCACCTCTGCCTTCCCATCTAAATAAATGCTTTACCCTTCCTAATGTAACCTCTCATTAGGGAGAAAAAAGGGTCTTACAGCAGAGGTTTTGAGTTGTTGGTTTTCAAGTCGACTTATGAAAACCTCAGGGCTCCTAATAAGAAAAAAAAAAAAAAAAATTCTGGCCCTTTCTCCAGACTTACTAAATCAAATGTAGGAGGAGAGGCATCTTTATTTTAAACTTTCCTATGTGATTCCTAGAGTTAACCTGGCCCTGGACACACAAATGTGTCCAGTTGTTCTCCTTTGGGAAAATGAGTAGTGGTCTATAGTTTGGTGTTAGTTTCATTAAACTTGATTTTCTACTCATTTCAGCAAGCTCTAGAAGTAGTGTGTGTTCTTGGATGGTTCATAGGCTTTATTTGTTTCATTAAAGTATATCCTGATGATAGTAGCCTTCTAAAAGCATGTTGCATAACCCAGAGTGTCCTTTTTTTTTTCTTTTCTTTTTTTTTTTTTTTTTTTAGTTACAATTTTACCACTCGTAGGAACAAGTATTGGATCATAGAACTAAAGGATTACCTCTAGGGAGCATTTCATCAAGCCCCTTGTCTGTAATTAAGTGGATGTCTAAAGCATCCAAAAGAGATTTCCCTTAAATACTGACAAATAGGGGTTCAAGAAGCCCTTTTAGTTGCTCATTACAGTGTTTTTATCACTCTAATAGTCAATAAATTCTTCTTCCCATCCAACCCCAATCACCTCTGCTTTAACCCAAGCATTTTTCTTCTTGTTCAAAACGCCAAGTATGTAGCTGAACACAGCCTAACATTACAACATTCCACTGAAGCACTGTCTATTTAATGGACATAATGTGCTTCATGGACACAGAAATTTGGTCAATAAACAGAAATAGTATAGGCAGCATAGAGGTGCAGGTCACTGAATATTAGTTGAAATAGAGAAAAATAAAAATAAAATCAATGTCCTTTAAAGTGTGTTTAGCAATGCAATTGGGGACTGCCAGGATACTTTTTATGTAGGCAGCTGCTAGGTGAGAGAAGGGAACAGCTTTCTGACAGTCTCATACTTTACTGTCTGAAAACTTCCCACTTTAGGTTTTTTTCTTCCCAACTCTTCCTACCTGCTTGCATATGGATTTTTTGCTTGTTTGCTCTCCCAATTAGTGATAGAGGGCTTAACAACACAAATAAGAAATTAGAGCAAGAGGTCAGTCAGTGTGGTAAAATTTTAGACAAAGAATAATCAGTCAGTCAATCAATCAAATGGTGTAAGTAATCTAGAGTTTTCCCCATTTTTATTGGATAGAGTTACAATTTTCAACTCTAGACTGCATATTGGAATCACCTGGGGAGCTTATTAGAAGTGGCAAGTTCTAGGGGCACGTGAGTGGCTCAGTCAGTTAAGCGTCTGACTTCTGCTCAGGTCATGAACTCACAGTTCAGGGTTCGAGTTCCGCGTTGACCACTTGGAGCCTGAAGCCTGCTTCAGATTCCGTGTTACCCTCTCTCTCTGCCCCTCCCCCACTTGTGCTCTGTCTCTTTCTCAAAAATAGATAAACATTAAATAAATTTTAAGTGGCAAATCCTAGAACATTGCAGGTAATTTTGATTTACTAGGAATTAAATGATTCTTAGCTATTTTTTAAAGTATTCTGTATCCTGCTACTCAAAATGGTCTATGGACCAGCAGACAGTGACGTTACCTGGGAGCTTATTAGAATGGACAATCTAGGTTCCCACTGATGTTGACCAAATGAAAATCTTCACTAACACAGGAATTCCCATATTAAAGTTCGAAAGGCCCCATTAGATGTTCTAATATACAATGTGGTTCAGAAGCACTGGGTAGAGGAAGTGAATGGAACCAAAAGTCCCTCCTGAGGGTAAGGATATGGAAGAAATGAGGAAAGAAGAAGCAGATAAGAAAAGAAGAGAAAAGTGGAAGAGTGTAAAAACACAAGAAGACACTTATAAATACTTTGCCTAAATTTAACCTTATTTATTTTTTAATGGGCAGAGATCTTTTTGTTTTGTCACTGTTATGTCAGCACCCTGTTTTGCATTATTTATGAATGTTCTTTATCCTTTTGTAGCTCACAGGAAGCAGTAATAAATATTTAACTAAATTGTCAAAGTTCTTTAAATAAATTTCTAAGGGAGTAACTTTAAACATGGTTATTATTATAATTAAAGAAGAAACTCAGGGCACCTGGATGACTCAGCGTCTGACTCTTGATTTGGGCTCAGGTCATGATTCCAGGGTTGTGGAACCGTGCCCCACGTTGGGCTCTATGCTGAGTGTGGAGGCTGCTGGAGATTCTCTCTCTCTCTCTCTCTCTGCCCCTCTCCTCCACTCGCACTCTTTCTCTAAAAAAATTAAAAAAAAATAAAATAAAGAAGTAACTAGCCACTATTTTTATGAGTGATGTACTGATATGATAAAGCTACTTACTATAATTTCTTGAGATGACAGATATTCTTTCAACAGTATCCCCTTACCCTGGAATGTATGGTTCCTTAAACTTTATCCAATTCTTTTTTTAAAAAATTTTAAGGTTTATTTTTGAGAGAGAGAGACAGAGCATGAGTCGGGGAGGGGCAGAGAAAGAGAAAGACAGGATCCGAAGTAGGCTCCAGGCTCTGAGCTGTCAGCACAGAGCCCGATGCAGGGCTCAAACCTATGAACTATGAGATCATGACCTGAGCTGAAGTTGGATGCTTAACAGACTGAGCCACTTAGACACCCCTCTCCCTCTAATTCTTATGGATATTTTGGATGAATCTCCATTCCTAATCTCAAATTTGCTGAGCCCAATATAATAAACACCGTAACTTCCCAGATTTTATCTTATATTACACAATCACAGTTAGTGATGTGCCATCAATGAATAAGATAGTTAAAATTCGACCCAAATTTTTTTTTTTAAACGTTTATTTATTTTTGAGACAGAGAGAGACAGAGCATGAACAGGGGAGGGGCAGAGAGAGAGGGAGACACAGAATCTGAAACAGGCTCCAGGCTCTGAGCTGTCAGCACACAGCCCGACGCGGGGCTTGAACTCACGGACCATGAGATCATGACCTGAGCTGAAGTCGGACGCTTACCCGACCAAGCCACCCAGGCGCCCCTCGACCAAATTTTTAATGCACCCAATGAAGCAATTTAGGAAGGATACTAAATATGAGAGGGGAATATCTAATGAAATAATATTCAGACAAGGGTGGAAATTAATATAACGAAAGCAATTATAACTCAATGTTCCCATGGAGACTAAGTGAGTTATCTCATTGATTTCAGGAACTGTTGTTTTGTTTTGTGTTTCCATCATAATAAAATATGAGTACAGTTTGATGTGTTTAATTCATATTAAGTAGTATTATTAATCAATAAATGCCATTAAATAGATTATACAAAGGGAATGTTTTCTTTCTAAAAATAAATCTCATATAACAATGTGAAAAAATGTTTCTTAACTGTGTCACATCACTGTTTAGAGATTAAGCTTATTGTTTTGTTCTTTTTGCTTACTTATATTTTTACCTGTCAAACAAACACTTCTAAATATATTTCATACTTACTGAACTTTCAATTGGAATTAAGGCATGTGAACGCTAGGATAGCAAAAAGTGCTATTTACTGTTGAATATATCATACTTTTTTTTATTTTTAAAATGAATTATAGACTGCTTCTGAAGCAAAACCCATAATTCTCTTTTTAATATCTTAAGTCAAAAGTTTCAAAAGTAATGACTTAGAGAGGTGTTTCTTTGAAGGTTCTTGAAATGGAATGGTGTATCTAAGATCAAAGTGTCCTGAAAAAAGTATGAGTTATGTGAACACTTGATAGATGAAATTGCTATTTTGAACAATTTAAAGTTGACTCAACACGTATGAATGAATAATTTCATGTACATGCTTTAAAATTTTCAGAGTGTAGGGGCACCTGGGTGGCTCAGTCAGTTGGGCACCCAACTTTGGCTCAGGTCATGGTCTCACGGTATGTGAGCTCAAGACCTGCATCGAGCTCTGTGTTGACAGCTCAGAGCCTGGAGCCTGCTTTGGATTCTGTTACTCCCTCTCTCTCTGCCCCTCCCCCACTCATGCTCTGTTTCTTTCTGTCTCTCAAAAAAGAATAAATGTTATTTTTTTAAATTTCAGAACATAATAATTATTATTGAACTTAAGATTGAAGTATGATAGATTAGATTTTAAAATATTATTTTCATACTTAAATAGTATACTCAATAAGAGAATTGAACTCAATAGGAACATTTTATATATAATTTTAAAATAAATTATTAGTTAATTATATTTATAAACATTATCTACATTAATTTTCTCATTTGGTAGGAAAGACCAAAATATATAAACAAAGAGAAACTGAAACATTTTGCATACTTACCTTAAACCACCATAGAGTTAAAAATAGAAATTAACAGTCATATGTGTTTAAGATTAAAATATGGTGTGATTTATATGCTATTAATGCTGACTCATTTTGTGCTATTTCCAGCTGAGCAATGCCTGTCAAGTTAAAGCAAGTTAATAGACTATACTGGGATAATACTTATTTTAAATCTAATAATTTGTTTACTTAACATATGTCTGCTATTTCAGTTAACAGCTTTGGTACATTCAAAAAGGCCTTGTTAAATCTGGAAGAGAGGAATTATATAAGAATTTATTTTTTACAAAATATCTATTAAAAGTATTTTCTTTATATGGTATAATTAGAATATCTAAATAAATATACTACTTGGATAAAAGATAGGAACATCAACATAAGTCCAACGTATGAATATGAAGAATTAATGAGTAGATACAATTTATTTGGGTATATTTCATATATGTAGTGTATATGTATATGTATTTGTATATGTATATGTATATGTATATGTATATGTATATGTATATGTATATGTATTGTGTATGTATAATGTATATGAAATATAAATAACCATTACATGCATGACAGGTACAGTTCTAAACATTGGAAAACACCAACAAAATATGTAATAAGTGAGTTGTAAAATATGTTAGGTGGTGATCAATGCTATAACAAAGATGAAAGAAGGAAGGAAAGATGTAAGGAAGGAGGGAAAGAAAGAGAGAAGAGAGGGAGAGAAAGAGAAAAATAGAAAGAGAAAAAAAAAGAGTAGCGTCCATCAGGAATCAGTAATTTGAAACGGATTCAGTATTAAATAGGGGTAGACTTCACTGAGAGAATGAGATTTGAGCAAAGGAAGGTAAAAGAACAGGACAAATTGATTTACTATGTAGAACTTTCTATTAGAATACTTACAAAAGAAATAATTTATTTCAAAATTTAATGTGACCCAAGTTGCAAATACAAAATACACTGTCACAAATCCAGACTTAAATATCTGTCTTTCAAAATCCTCTATATCAGATAACTCTATTTTTACAAAATAAAAGCAAGACAGGGAATTAATCCAAATGTTGTTTCAGTTTAAACTCCATTTGATGTTTGTATTGCTTTTACTACATAGGTAAGAATATAATCAAGTCGGAAAAAGGAATATAGTTCATACTTAAATATTATATATTATTTTATGATATCATAATCATGTTCAAATAAACAGGGTCCAAGTGAAAATGTAGAATCATGAAATAATAACAAAATTTAAGGAGCATTTAAGTCTAATGTATGAAGTAGCAATAATTCAGTTATTTGCATTTTGATATGCTGTGTTTCTGGCTATTTTAATATTGTCTATTTACAGGGTTTAGTACCCTACCTCTTTAGTTCTATGCATGTTTTTCTTTTCCTTTGATATGTCCATTAAGCAGTAACCAAATGCTTTCACTGAGTTGGCAATATATGATTTATTTAGTTGGAAAGGATACTTACTTTCTTGTATAGGAAGTGTCAAGCATGTACCAGTCCCTAAGGATAAAAACATCCATAATAAGACAATAGACTTCAAAAAACTACTCTAATAGTTTAGTAGAGGGAACAAACCTAAAAAAAAAAAAAAAGATACAATGTAAAGTACAATAATAATATCTAACCTGAGAACTATTAACAGGGGCCATGTGAAGCACTTTATACCTATGTCTCTATTTATCTTCAATCCCATTAGACACATATGATTACTAAATTCATCTTAAAATGAAATACAAACATATTCAATAACTTGTTCATATCACAAGAATAGAGTTAGGATTTGGGCGTAGTCCTTCAGACCACACAGTCTGCATTAACTTTCTCCCTTGTTCAGAAGAAACAGTGATAAAATAACTCATCCTAGCGATGTATCTGGAGTTTTCAGAGAGGAAATGGCATCTGAATACAATCTTATAGATGAATATTTGCCAGGATAAGAAGACAAGAAGGGTTTTTAGCATGGATGAGAGCATTATAAAAAGGCAATGAGAATCAAAATTGCAAACGATGCAAGAAATCAGGAATCACAAGTGGTGTTTGTGTATGGATGGATGTGAAAAGCACAGTGAGAGACACCAGTATAGATAGAGGTGGTGTTTAATTGATGAAGCACTTTTATCCCTTGTTATGGGTTTCCTCCTTTAGTACAGGGATGACAAGTTTTACCTCGTGAAACAACACTGATTTATAAGCAGTGGCTTGTATTTTCAAACCATTGCTTTTAGAGCAGCATAGAGGATTAATTGGGATCTGAGAAACCTTTTAGAAGGCTATGTAATAATTTAGATATATGTTTTTGAAAAAGTTGGAGTAGAGAGGAGGGACAGTCATGAGGACTGTTAGTTAGCAATTTTATTTGATAATTTTGTTAGGTATGCGAAGTGAGAGTGAGGGCAAAGGAGAAATAGAAAACACATCCCAAATTTTTAACTAAGCTACTGGATGGGTGGTACTAATTAAGAGGAGTGAACAAAGGAGACAGATACGCTCAATTGGTGGAGGTGAGAAAGTGTACATTCCACATTGTACATCTTGAGGTATCTAAATGGGTCTTTTGTAGGCACCTGGTAATACTTGCTGCTGCTCAGTTGGATCTGATGTCATCTATCTATAAGTAGTGTGAAAAGTAGGGAATTAATGGTTTCATCTAGGCATGAGCCCATAACCCAAAGAAAACTGTCAAGACCAACTGGGGGAATACTACTGTTTAAAGGTCAGAGTCTTTCTACAGTAGCAATGAAGAAAGCTTTGAAGAACTATTTAAAAAGATGAAAGGAAAGCAGATTGAAGTGGAAATATGGAAGCCAAGAAGGGATGTGCTATATATATTCTGTAACATTTATTTCTCTAAGTACTTAAAAAGTATCTCTTTGGAATAAGTGAAATAAGTGTCCCTCAGTGCTATAATGTTGATGCCCAGCCTGTTGCACTGATTTTACTAAAGCATACCTCGATACAGTGCTGTCAGCTTGGATCAAAGGATGTTGTTAGAAAGACCAATGGAAATTTTTGTTGTGTCCACTATGAATGTGCCCCTCCCTTCCTTCCTTCCTTCCTTCCTTCCTTCCTTCCTTCCTTCGTTCCTTCGTTCCTTCGTTCCTTCGTTCCTCCCTCCCTCCCTTGCTCCTTCCCTTCCTCCTTCACTTCTTTTGAGGATATTGCACTGTTCCTTACATAGGAATCTTGGTGGAAATTTACTTAAATCTCAAGAATAGAAACACTTATGCTACTATTGACCAGTTATCTGTATCTGTATCATTATTTATATATCTACTTGATATGAATCATGTAAGATATAATGTGAATCATGTAAAAGTTTATGTTCCCTTGACTACTAAAAAGCTTAGATTATTTCTGGGGATACCTTCTGCCATAAAATCTTACTGTGCACATTGTGAATTGACTTCACTGCTGACTCCATTTTTTGCACCCTGCCAAAATGCCTTACTCAGTTACTTCAAATTTGATTCTTTCCTGCTAAGTTGTACAATATTTTTGTAAAATACGAGAGGTGCTTTCTGGAACAAAAAAGAAGATAAAAACAAAAGTATGTATCAATTTTTTAAGGTCTTTGTACAGTAATTTTGACCTGTTGCAGACTTCATTTGGTACATATTAGCTGAATTGAGTCAGTGGTGGGTTGAGTGTTGTTACCTGAGAGCTCAGCCTTTGTCAGCTACTCCAAAGCACCTTAGAAGTTTCTCTTGGTGGCTGACTTTGATCAAAGTCTCATCTCTGCCTTCTGCAGTGACAAGGACGGTGTGTGCAGAACAGTGTGACGGCAGGTGCTATGGACCCTACGTCAGTGACTGCTGTCATAGAGAATGTGCTGGAGGTTGCTCAGGACCAAAAGACACCGACTGCTTTGTAAGTCTTGGAGATCCCCTTTTAGTCTCCTGACCTCCCTCCTTTCTAGTTGGATTCGGGCATACTGAATCTTTAACTTCTCATTAAAATAAGATCGAATTTAAACATTTTAGGATTAAGAAAGATGTTTTGCCTTCCTATAATACATCTCCTCACTGGGTGGCTATTGATTAACTATGATGTTTCTGTTATAGTAAATGAATTATGTCTTTTGGGCATAATTTATATTACAGGTGAGATGTATTGGAGAATGAGAAGGGGAAAAGATAAAAAGATATTGAGATATCTTTTAAAAGCTAATAGTGCCCTTCCAAAATTTACATTGATTACCTGTTTATGTTGTTGCATCATTGAATTTTCTGAGTGGGGGCTCTTGAATTTTATTTCTTGAATTTAAATTTCAAGATTATAGCTCTTGATTTCAAGATTATTCATAAATTTATTCATTTAACTATTTCCCAGTATATTTTTTTTACAAGTTAATATTATTCAAAATTTATAAGATTTACAAACGCATGCTTAAAGCAATTTATATGCTAATCAGTGTGATTTTTATTTTAGAAAAGGACAGTTTTCTTTCCTTAAAATTAACATTTATAGCTTTTTGGGGACATGTTTTAATTACATTTTAATATCCCCAATACAGTTATTTCTGCTCTTTTGAATCAGACAATTCTGTGAACTATAGTTACCATAATTTCATAAACACAGACATTGTTTTCATTTTATGCTAAAAATAATAAAATAAGTAATTGTTTTTGCTATTAACAATGAACAGAGATATTCATTTTTTCCCATTCTGAAATACCCGGAGAATACACATATATATTAAGAATTGAACATTTTTTAAATGACACAACTCTGAAAATAGGCAAAACATAAATTAAACCACTTATGATATAGTCATTTCTTAATTTTCTTAATGTTACAAGAAACTTAATTTTTCTACCCTAATCCTATATTGAAACAAAAGTATATACTGCAGAAGTGAGTAGGGAAGAAGAAGTAAAGAAAAGAAAAATGTCAAAAATTTAAGGAGGATGCTCAGCAGGTTTTGAAGTGAGACGCTTTCCCTTGCCTATCACCTGATACGGGGTAAAGCCTGATGCGGGGGACACCGAACAGGTGTTATAGTAACAATTCCAAAGCAGTAACAACAAGAAACACAAACAATAGCCATTCTTTCATGGTTCCATTATCATGATAAGCAGAGTGCCTGGTGAGCCTTAGAATTCTCATTTCATTACTTTTATGGAATGGTCCAATGACTCCACTTTGGCATTTGGTACAGAATGTTCAAGAATGCCAGACCGAGGCCTTGGTGTAAGTTCCGTTGTTTTGTGTGCAGTCTGGAAGGTAAATTTGTTTGATTCCTCTGGTTTATGTCCCTTTGTTGCCAAGCAGTCTGTGCACAACACTGCATAAAGTATGTTCGTAAAGCAATTATGAGGACACATGAAGTTTTATAGCCATAAATTAAAACTCACTGAGTTTTCCTGATTGCTTTTTAATAGATTCTTCCTGGAAAATGTCATCGTAGTGAATAATGTATCATGAGTGAGTCTCGTTCTGATTATGCATCTAGTAGGCCATTGTCAGGGAATTGTCATGTTTGTGATGAAGCACTTGCTAAAACAACAATTGATGAAGAAAATGTTTTGAAGAAACAAAATGAATTAGTGCTTATTAATAACCATACATACAATTTATGATGAAATATAAAATATAGCTAGAGTTCATATGAGCTTACCTTCCAAGGCCTAAATTATTCCTCTGAAGGTTTAAGTTGTTCAATTAAGAGAATTAGTTCATCCACTCTTTTGAAAGCCATGTTTGTAAGGGTGTGTGTGTGTGTGTGTGTGTGTGTATATGTGTGTGTGTGTGTGTGTGTGTGTGTATATATATATATATATATATATATATATATATATATATAATTTGTATGTATATGTACGTTACATATATTTTATATCAAATACCTCTCAGGTGGCAAAATTGTTTTTAATTCTTCTCAAATGCATTTGAACATATTAACAAATGAAGTCTCAATGCAAATAGGTAAGTCAGCAGAAACAAACTGTTTCATTTGAACTTGATGGCTTTTACTAAATGGTGTGGTATTATGATGAAAGCCACACAGGAAATGGCAGCACATTATTTAATCATGAGCTAAGTATTTCTGCTTCCCTTCATTTCAGCATCAAATACTCTGTATTTACATGGACTAGTCACCTTCCAAAACCTTTTCTTCAAGTCCAGTGTAAATGGCTCCTCACCAATGTTTCCTCACCACACAGTGATGACCAATGTACTTCTCATGCTGCTTCCGGCACTGAACTTTCCAAACACCAGCTTTAAGGAAAATCTAGATTGTAGAATTGGGAAGTCAGTTGCCAGTGTCAGACTCTGAGACTCAGCATAAACACTTTGAATGGTGTGAGTCAAAATTTGTTTTCACTGTGAGCTAATTTTAATAACTTAAACCAATTATTAATTTGGAGATCAGTGGACAGAGACTAAGTAACTTGAACATCAATAACTTTGTAGAGATGGTATATTCATTGACACTGGAAAACAAGTTTTATAAAATTTTAGAAGTCCAAAACAAGTTAGAACTTAACACTAAGCACTTAATGACTACAAAGTATCAAATTTTATACTTTTTGTGAAATAAGTATAGAACACATGTGTAAAAATATAAATATAATAATAAAGAATACATCCTTCTCACAAAGCTGTTACAGCAATGTTCTTTTAACAAGTTATGAAGGTTATTTTTAGATGAAATTAATACTTGCTATGTTGCAGGCCTGCATGAATTTCAATGACAGTGGAGCGTGTGTTACTCAATGTCCCCAAACTTTTGTCTACAATCCAACCACTTTTCAGCTGGAACATAACTTCAATGCAAAGTATACATATGGAGCATTTTGTGTCAAGAAATGCCCACGTAAGTAACAAGATGAGAATAGCCAATTTAATGAGATCATCATTTAAAAACAGAAAAATTTCATATAGATTTATTGTAATTTAAAACTTGCAATAATATTGTTGGATATACTTGGATTTAGGTCCTATTGCTACCATTTCACAAATAAGAAAATTAAAGTTCAAAAAATTAAAGTGATTGGTCCAAAGTCTCAGCAAAGGAGTGTCATGCTTAAAGTTAGAATGTAGTGTCATTGCCTTCTAAGCTCACTGTTTTCACTGTACCTCAGTGTATTTGTACATGATACTGTTTCTCAAAAAAGTGATTAGTTAAGTGGCAGCAAGCTTTGTAATCAATGAGGTCTGCTTCTAATCACAATGAATTTTTACCTAATACCATTTCTGATTACTTATTTGTAATAGATTGTGTAGCATGATAGTTTTAATATCAAATCTAATCTTAAACAATTACAATAGATGTGAAGGGCATGTTGACAGATCTTTACAAAATTGATAACTCATCCTGGGAATTCCAAGTGACCAGCTTCACTTTCATCAAGAATTCAGTATAATGTATGTCTTCACGTTTGCTCCAGAGTGAGCAATGGGACATTATTTCTTCATTGTTTTACCTAAGAAAAAGAATGACTACATCCGTCCACATACTCATTTAAAAGAAGAAGGTTTTACAATCTACATCATACCGCTATTATGGTTTTCTTATTTTGTGTCTGTGATTGAATAGGAAGTGTGAAGGACATAGGATTAGAGTGGTTATGGTTTCTGGCTCTGCCCACTTATTACTTATGTGATTTTAAATGAACTATTTAGTTTTCTGTATTCTCCTTAAGAGTTGGATAGTAATAATCATGGTTCTGTCTTTCCTGGAGTTATTATAATGATCAAAGGTTTGGGGAATAAGAATCAGAGGGACAGTATATAAAAACAAGTGTTTGAAAACAATGACAATTCTCGTCATTATTATTACATACTTTTATTGGTTAAAAGAATAGTTATGCATATAAGCTTTTAACACCTAAATTGTGGCAAGTGGAGAACTATTTTGTGAAATTACATACCCAGTTTCCTTAGATAACTCATAAATTTCCTTTCTTGGGATAGTTTAGGTCAATCAAATTACAGACTGATTTAAAAACACTTCAGTATTTATCTATGTAAAATTCAAATATTTGAAGGGCCCTTGCTCATGAGGCATGAACTATTTTGGGAAAACAAAGACATTTACCTTTTAAATACTGGTCCACAATCTCCAACCCAGAATTCTGACATTCAAAAATTACAGACAAATATTTTTTGCAACTCGTTTGGCTGCAAAATCTGTACCTGACTGATATGAGGGTATTTATAATTTGTATTTACTCCACTTGATATATATCACTGCAAAACTGTAGAGGTGTTTAAATATGGGGTATTTCTGCAGACCTTGCAGAAAGGATGGCCACATAATATGCAGTGTATTCAGATGTTGCAGGCTTGGTTCTCCTCACACAGAGATTAGGTCCTTAAGGAGGAGTGTTCTCAGAATGACTACAGAAGGAGAAAGAGAAGGAAGGGAACAGGCTGCAGTGCAGTGTCAACAATGTGCCTTCTGTTGTGGTGGATGCCCTCTGGTGGATGTTAACTGGGAATGCAAAGATCTTCACTGCCCACTCCCATGGGATTCATATACATCCCTCCACCGCAGACTTCCTTCAGTCCCAGACTTCCCAATATTTCTTCTCCCATGGCAAACTACTGCTCATGAGTCCATACTTACTGTAAGTCCATACTTACTGTGTGTTCCGCACAAAGTAAGTGATCATCTGAACTATCCAGAACTATGCCCACTGGTAGGTTTTTTCCTTGCCACTGTCTTTCAAGTCTGCTCCTGAGTGAGCCGCAGGGCCACTGCCATTCATTTTGAGCGGCTTGCACCCACATAGCAAACTTAATTTTTGTCTTCTTCTGTTAACTCTCACAAGTGCCCTCTTTTGGCCCCCACGCAGACATAGGTATGAGCTAAGTGAGAGGTGCCAGCATGAGGAGTCTGGGCTACCTGCTTATGTGTTTACTTATGCCTCTGCCATGATTCACATCCAATCTTAAATATACTGCTTCTATCTTGGGGTGGATTCCTGTTGAACATGGCCAACGTTATGACATCATGGTTCTAATAAAACCTGATTTATGATGGGCAATTCTTTAATTTTTTTAAGTTTATTTATTTATTTTGAGGGAGAGAAAGAGAACAAAAATGAGAGTGAGCACGAGTTGGGGAGGGTCAAAGAGAAGGAGAGAGGATCCCAAGCAGGCTTTGTGCTATTACTGCAGAGCCCTACGTGGGCTCGAACTCATGAACCAGGAGGTCATGACCTGAGCCGAGATCAAGAGTCAGACATTTAGCTGACTGAGCCACCTAGGTGCCCCTGTGATGGGTAATTCTGACTAGAAGGCCAATCAATGACCCATGGTTAGGTGCTCTATCTCTACCAGGAGCCAGAAGCATATCAGGAGTTGTTTATTAAATAGCATACGATTATGTGCTACAGATTGCGTGGCTTAGCTATAGAATTGTGGAGGTCTCAATATTATTTTCCAGCTGGGACTTGCCATAACTCCACATGACTTATTTTCCTACAACAGACACTCCTACTACCGATAGCCTCTTGGGTTTTATTACCCAAGTCGCATAATTGCTTGCATCCCAGACTGGACTTGCACGATATGCCTTTCCTGATCTGAGCCCCCTTCAAGGCCAAAAGCCTTCCATACCACTGAATATTAGGCCAGAAGCAGTATTCCCAGACACGGAAGGATACTGCCTTTGAAATATAAAGTGGCCTAGCAGGTATTGTGTTTTCTCTTTATTGTGGGAGGCTTTCGATGCAATGATTTGTTCTTTTTTTTGGGAGGAGACAATGTCATGGCATATTCCAGATCACTGGACCCCTAAACATTTTACCACTGTATCAGGTAATTGGATATACCTGGTTTATTTAGTATACCTTTCCTAAGATGTTGCCTTTCAAATCCCCTTTTGTTTCTTCATATGAAACTAGGGAACAGTTTATATGACATTCCACTGAAAGATAGAACACATTTTAAACATTTCCTCCTGGATATGAAGTGCACTTTCTTGATCCAAGGCAATTCAACTTCAGCTTCATTTGTGCCTCATGTAACTTGAAGTATTTTTAGACTTCAAACTTGCATCATGACATGAAATGAAGTGGAACTATTGAAAAACACAAACTAAATGTCATGTAGTTTCCTAAGTCTATAAAAGAAATTCTCTCTATCTTGGGGGCAATTCAGGATGTGGAGCAGTAGTCAAGCAAGTACTAACCATTGTTAACACATGCTGCCCTTGGATTTGAATGTGGATGCTCATAGATTCTATTTCAGGCTGAGATATTTAAACAGAGATGTTTTAAGGAAAGAGACGTGTATGCTACCAATGATGCTAATCATTGTCAAGCCCTAAAATACCTTATTTTAAAGTTGTTTGCTGAGCATCACCATTATTGCTCATTTTACCTTTTTTAAAATCAGATAACTTTGTGGTGGATTCCAGTTCTTGTGTGCGTGCCTGCCCTAGTTCCAAGATGGAAGTGGAAGAAAATGGGATTAAAATGTGTAAACCTTGCACTGATATTTGCCCAAAAGGTGAGTGATAGCTGAGATTATTTTTGGCTAGAACTGGGACCTACACCAAGGTTTTTCCTTGTACTTCTTAATGGACCGGATAAGTTCGCTTCTCTGAACACATCACTCCCATACCAAACCTTCCCTCACACACTGTCCCAGGGCTTTGAATAGTTCCCCAAAGTACTAACTGTCTCAACAGTGTGTATTATTGATTTTGTATGATCTATAGTAAATGATGCAGGTAAAATTCAGAGTTCACTTTGATAGAAACACAGGAAAAAAGTTGTGTTTTGTTCTATATGTAGCAGATCTTAGAAGTATGCATATAACAAGGGATCACATGATTATTTTAACATCAAGAACCCATCTTAGTCGCTTGCCACTCTACGCTAAACGATCTGCTGTATATATGAAGGGGTGCAAAGGGACAAATAACATGATATTTACTCTCCAGGTCTTCAAAACTATTTTGAGAGATTATAAAATGACAAGAAAGTTTACTGTAAGTATCAAATAAATGTTTCAGATAATCCATGTCATAGAATATTAGTGGAGAAAGAAATCCCTTCTAGCTGCAGTACTCAAATTCCTCACCAGAATGAAACTTAAATTAAGCAGGATGAAAGTAGAGTCCAAATTTTCTGAACGATATTAAGCTCTCCAAAGTATCAAAAAGTGCCTTTTAAAAGGGCAAACTTCAGACTTACTTTTAGACTACATTCTCTCTTTGTCTCTCCTCTCTCTCTCTCTCTCTCTCTCTCTCTCTCTCTCTCTCTCTCTCTCTCTCCCTCTCCCTCCCTCCCCCCTCACCCCCTCCACGCACCCACACAAATACACATACTTTGTTTTGTTTTGTCTTTAAGTAGTGCTCAGAAAGTATAGATAACACGCAATTTAAGAATTTAAATGTAAATACTTAAATGGCTCTTCATTCTGATTACAACTCATTTCACTAGTACTTTGTTTAATATATATTCTTAATAAGACCAATATTTTTAAAACCACAGGTTGTAGACCATCATTAGGCCATGAAATAATTTTCCTCAAGTGATTTAAAAGTATTAAAAATGATATCTTAGAACAGATGAGAAAATAGTTGACTTTATGTGGCAAGGGCTAGTGTTGATTGTTAAAAGTTGTGTTTTAGTTATGTATGTGCTGTGTGGGTATACTGGGACTTGATATAAGATATGATTTTTATGAGTCATGGTCACTAGATTATAACGCAGGGACAATATTTTAAAGTAGGCCCATCAGTAAATGTTGCATGAATGAATGATTATTTTATGTTAGAAAACAGTTTATTTCTTATGATGAACTTTTTTTTCCCATTTTATAATTGAAAAACAGTTATTTTACAATAAAAATGCAATGATTTCTTGACTGAGATCAAAGTTTCTCACCTCCTTGACTGTGAGTCTTGTTTCTACAGCTTGTGATGGCATTGGCACAGGATCACTGATGTCAGCTCAGACCGTGGATTCCAGTAACATTGACAAATTCATAAACTGCACCAAAATCAATGGGAATTTGATCTTCCTTGTCACTGGTATTCATGGGTCAGTATTAAATTTTTGCAGAAAATTATTTTACAAAGTGTAGACAAAGCTTAAAGGATTATTTAGCTTTGTCTGTTTGACTCCTTTTGACCCAGATGAGTTCTGCCCGACATTAATGCTCCTCTTCAGCAAAGTCAAATGCCGGATTTTACCATCAGTGATAGTAAAAACCACAGTTTTGAGGTATATTCAGACTATGAGTTTAGTAACTACTTATCTTTGACAATATACATTTATATATTTATTAAAATGTATTTGTAGGACATTCTCCTCAAATCTACAAATTTCAGAAAGCTTGACATATTTTTAGATATGCTTAGGGAAACTGTATCAATGGGTACAGTGAGGAATTTCATTCAGACTCTAACTGATTAGTTCAAGGAAACATAAGTTAATATTCCTTTTTTTTTAAGTTTATTTATTTGTTTTGAGAGAGATAAAGATAGAGCACAAGCAGGGAGGGGCAGAGAGAAAGGGAGAGATAGGATCCCAAACAGGCTCCATGGTGCCAGCACAGAGCCCAATGTGGGGCTGGAACTCACAAACCATGAGATCATGACCTGAGCCAAAATCAAGTGTCAGATGCTTAACCAACTGAGCCACCCAGGCTCCCTTAATGTTTCTTTTAAAATGTCTCTCATAGAGTGGCGCCTGGGTGGCTCAGTCAGTTGAGCGTCCAACTTCAGCACAGGCCATGATCTCGCTGTTGATGAGTTCGAGCCCTGCGTCAGGCTCTGTGCTGACAGCTCAGAGCCTGGAGCCTGCTTCAGATTCTGTGTCTCCCTCTCTCTCTGCCTCTCTCCTGCTCATGTTCTGTCTCTCTCTGTCTCAAAAATAAAGATAAACATTTAAAAAAAATAAAAAAAAATCTCTCATAGAAAACAAATCAGTAAGTTGAAATTCTCTTAAACTTTTAGAAATTCTCTTTGCCTTGATGTATCTTTTTCTCTTTCCTTAGGTTAAGAAATTAGTATTATTATATGAAATCTATTAAATGAATTTCATTTTAGCAATAAAAATTGTAACATTTTCTTGGCTCCTTCATTACAGAACCACCTGCTGATTTTAACTGGGAAAACAACCAAGTTTGTATTTTTTCAATTGTAATAAAAGTGTCAATATTTTTACTTTATATTTTATCTATTTATCTATATTACTCTTAATCCCTAAATATTAGTGCTACAGGCTACAGATAAAGAATATTACTCACATATTTCAATTCAAAATCTTAACTCTAAACATATATCACATCATTTCTAGAAGCAAAATAATTTAACACATCATGGATAAATGTGTCCAAATAGGAAAAGTGAGAGAAATAGAACAAAGTATTTCTTCCCATACAAATAAAGTATAGTAGATCTTATTGCATAAACCATTACTTTAAAATGTAGCTTTTAATATGGGTTCATGCCAGATACTGTAATGGTATGTCCACACTTTCTGCCCCAGCCCAAACAATGTTTACAAAATAAATAGATATCATCAAGATTTCTAACTTCTCATTAAAAATATGTAGACTTGGTTACCCTTAGCACATCCTCCTATATGGCAACCATCTGTTGGAGCTGTGTAGTTCTAGCCATTTAAAAACAAATTTTAACGTTTATTTATTATTGAGAGACAGACACAGAGTGTGAGCAAGGGAGGGGTAGACAGAGGGAGAGACAAAGAATCTGAAGTAAGCTCCAGGCTCTGAGCTGTCAACACAGAGCTGACGTGAGGATCAAACTCACAAACTGTGAGAACATGACCTGAGCTGAAGTTGGTCGCCCAACCAACTGAGCCACTCAGGTGCCCCAGTTCTAGCCATTTTGAGATGGGATAACCAAACTTACCATAGTTGCTACTGACCCTCGAACCCATTTGCATTGCTATCCTCACCTCCGTGGCCCTACTGGGTAGGAGACCTGGGTCAGCATTTAAGTGCACCTATATAATTGAATGCATGTATGACATTTACTAAAACAATATATCCTCATTGTAACTATTTTCAAAAGCACATATCACCATGAATGAAAGATCATATCATGTTAACGGCATCTTCTGAGAAATAGGAAGACATACCCACTTAATTCACGTTGCCTGCTTTAACATGGGTATAATAAATGAATTGGCCTCAGGTCCATCAGTGCGGGGAAATATTGGAAAATATAATGTCATAAATTGCACTAGGAAAGTTGTTTTTGTTCTAATCAGGTGCAACATCCATCTTATACATAGTATTTTCATACTTCCTTTTGAATTCTGAAATAAAAATCATAGATAATATAGCCTACCTATATCAATAATTTTATGAAGTGATTATAATTCTCCAATTGTAATTTAAAGAAGAAATACAACAAAAGTAATGTATAATAAAATGTGTATTGATAGGAAAATGCTCAGCTTCTACTTTGTAATGAAAGTTTGGATTTATTAGAAATAAGAATAGAAGTCATTTTGTGCCAGAAGTATGGGGAAATAAAGAGCAGAGGAACAGCTGACCACTGAAATAGGTAATAAGTAACAGACATATTGTTATATGACAAGGGGAAGATGGAATTAAATAGCATTGAAATAGAGGCAACATGAATACAGAATTACACACCAAGTATGATCAACTATGAAGTTTGTGCACATGAGTCCTTAACTGGGTGGGACATTTTAAGGTTGTTCAAGACATAAGGCAAACCTTTGCTGTGAAGGACATTTAATTTTTTGGTGCTTGGGGTTATTACTAAAAGCCTGTAGTGTCCCCTAATCTGTTACAACTAATACACCTCTACAAATGTCCCAGCTTCCCTTCAGTAGGGTAATATTGCCCCCATTGAGAACCACAGCAAGAATTCTGTGAGTGTAGAAGGATAATGAAACCAACAAAAGCACACACTGATTGTTAATCTTATAGATAAACCATGCATGGGGAGGTTTAAAAGACCATCTAGGGCAGTTCGGAATTGTTATTTTAGTTTTGGCTGGAGCATATTTATCAAAAGACTGGATTTATACTAATTGTAAAATGGTTTTACATATCCTGAATGACCTAACATCTACAATAGGGTAAATATTAATAAAGAAATGGGAAAAAAGGGAAGCAGATATGTCAAGATATAAAAATATATTGAACAATAAAAAACATATATTGCACAATAGATGCCATATATTCACAAATGTATGAGAAGAATCATTACAAAATACTAGATGCATCCTGACTTTCAAGGGAAACAACCTTGCTAACTGATTCGGGTGAAAATGAATTATAGAAAATTGACTCGCATGATTGAAAATATAATGGTAAACAAAACCTCTCCTAAAAAATGAGCTCAGAAAGTAAGAGTTAAATTTCCTACTTCAATAACTTGATCCAGACTAGACTGATTTGAATCTCCACTGTAGACAATTTTACTGAGTATGTGGCTTCCATAATATGTCAAATGCTCAGTTTCTTATGTAAAGTTGAGAGTTGAGTTTATTTAAATAAACTTCTCTGGCTGTTGTAGGGATTAAAATAAATACCTACCTTCTCTGGTTGTTGTAGGGCTTAAAAACAAAAATTATTTTTAAGTGCTTAGTCAAGTACCTGGCATATTGTAAAACATTAAATGGTACAAAAAAAAAAGGAGACAGAGAGAGAGAGAGAGAGAGAGAGAGAGAGAGAGAGGAGGAAAGGGGAGAGAGAAAGAAAGTAACAAAGAAGGCAATGCTAAACAAAAATCTCAATGACTATATCCAGTTTATAGCACAACACACAGTGTAACAGATTATTTTGTAGACTATTGAAAAACAAATAAAGACAAAGTTATTTTCATGGCAATAAGTCATATCCCTTAGTTCAGAAGATTATTATTTCTTCTTAATAATAGTACATAGCTTGGAATATTTTAATATTAACATTATAATTAATATTGTGATGTCTCAACTATAATATATAAGGGATTTCCAGGACAAATATATATGTGATATGTGATAGTTCTCATTCCCAGTCTCATGCCAGTATGAAACATATATTCTGAAGCCTTTCTCTTAATCTTAGGAAAGTACTGATAAAAAGTTAATTCAGTAAGCCCAAGACATCTTACAAACGTACAGGCATTATGTGTATTCATGCATACAATGTGTGCATGTAGAGAGAGACTTTAAATGTGAGTAACATGGAGTCCTTTAAGTAAAAAACCTAGTAAATTAAAGACATGTTTTCCCTCAATTCCTATTACCTTCAATCTTCCCTCCCTCTCTTTTTTTAATTTAAATTCATGTATGCTTTGGGTAAAATAGCTAAGGTATTTCTTTAAACTGATAGGCAAGGGGCGCCTGGGTGGCTCCATCGGTTAAGCGGCTGACTTCGGCTCAGGTCATGATCTCGCGGTCCGTGAGTTCGAGCCCCGCGTCGGGCTCTGTGCTGACAGCTCGGAGCCTGGAGCCTGTTTCAGATTCTGTGTCTCCCTCTCTGACCCTCCCCGTTCATGCTCTGTCTCTCTCTGTCTCAAAAATAAATAAATGTTAAAAAAAAATTAAAAAAATAAATAGGCAAAAATCATAACTAGATGAGATTATACTTTTCAGAAACAAGTTTCTGCAATAAGTAAGCTTACTGTCAATTTGTCAATTAAAATTTTAATATATAAAAGAACTCAATAAAGTTTTTTTTTTTTAATTTTTATTTATTTAGTTTTGGGGGGTGGGGCTGAGAGAGGAATAAAGAGAATCCCAAGCAGGCTCCTACTCAGCACAGGGCCTGATTCGGGGCTGGATCTCATGAACATGAAATCATGACCTGAACCTAAATCAAGAGTCAGACACTTAACTTACTGCCCCACCCAGGTGTCTGAAGAACTCAAGAAACTTAATTGGCATGTTTATAGACTAGGCACTCTTGCTCTTTTATTTAGAATGGGAACCACAGGCAAACCTGTGATCAGTGTTATCCATAGGAATGTTCACCTTTCATCTTTTGTCATGTTTGACAATGGTCATGTGCATGTACTTAGAGTAACAAAATGCTCACCAAATAAGCATGTTCATGCTGTGTCACAGTGAGACACAGACACAAAGTGCTTAGATAATACAGTATCATGATGATAAACAATGGAAAAGAGATAATGGGTTTAGTGAAAAATAAAGCAATTTCAGTGGAATTGTAAAAATATGTTTCTCTCTATCCTGAGCTTTATTTTGGATCACCAAATACAATGACAGGGTGGACATAATGTTCTTTCACATGGCTCTGAATTTAGCTAGGGAATTTCTTGATTTTAAAGCACTATGGATTTCAAGTGGCTATAAGATGCAACTCCCTGTAGGTAGTTTGAAGTTGGTAAGTAGGATTCTGTCAACTTATTTTATGAGAGTCCTGAATCTCTCAAATTAAGTATATAAAATTTCTGTGGTCCATTGGGCTTCATATGAACATTCCAGAACTCATTTCATTCCTGGCAACTTAGAAGTGTTCTCAGTATAGGTTTGGACTGACCCCATTATTGTGTGCTTGCCCTGAATTTTGAGTGTTTCTCAATAAAGCCAAGATATTTGATTATATGACCAGAGCTGTTCTATACACTGCCTTCCGTCAGAGAACAAATGTTGAAAGCTTATTCTACTGCAGATCTGATATGTCTATGTACAGAAGTCTCTGCATGTTAAAAAATGGTAACAAGATTTTTCCCCCATGGTGAACTAATTTTTTGGCTTCATATTCAGCAAAAGCATAGTTACTCATTCAATGTATCTTCATTTATAAATAGAACAAGTTTACCAGAACATTTAATTTAGACTTTAAGCTTTTGAGAGACATTCATATCACATTGAGGAAAATCTTAATTATGTGCGACTTATGGGGGGAACTACAGTGTTTCTCCAAGCCTTCCATAACACTCCCCGTTAAACTAGTATTACGTTGTGTCAATTGCACTTCTTAGTTTGAAACTGTTTTTAATCAAGCAGAGTTTCTGTAGTTGCCTGTTTGTTTTTTGTTTGTTTTTTAAGATATAGGATGCTTCATGGTATAGGAGCATGCCCAGATGAACCAAGTTGAGAGAGCCAGTACAATGGGGTTCCAGAGATCAAGGTTACTGGAGCTAATAGTGTTTTTAAGGCTCTAATGCTAAGATGAATAAATGTCTGTAGGTTCAGACTCAGATTCCTAAGATAGACCATATGCCTATCTGTTTGTGGAGCACCTTGATTGATAGCCCTATTAAGGCTGCATCCAATATATCATTCTATCCAATTGTTTACTCCCCAAATAAAAAAGAAGGTTCTCAAAGATGTAAAACAACAGATGTACACAGCAAGAATAAAACTCAGTTGATTGCAACAGGTGGATACATGCTTCTAAGAAAACCTGTTCATTGTTCTTAGATTTGCTTTCTTTTTTCTTTTCTTTTTTTTTTTTTTTTTTTTTTTGAGAAGTGGTCAATGAATATAATTTTTCTCTGAAGGGTATATAGTGATATGAGGTCTCTACTTGCCCAGGATTTCCCAGGTTGTCTTTCAAAGTAATAAAACTTAAAAATAAAATGTATTCCTTAAAACAGCATAAGGTATTACTTGAATTACTGATAAATGTTTGGTATTGTGTTTATGTTTAAGATTCAAGTTTGTAATTATTTTGAATGTTCAGTATATTATACATGAAAGGCATCTTCCTAAGAAGAAAACTTCTGAAAAAATCCATTAAATATTTAATTTTAAAAGGTATCTTATGTTCATATTTTTAAAAGACTGGGCATCTATATGTCAATAACATTAATTGCCAAAATATATTTATGCATTAGGAAATGGTATTTTTTAAATCTCCAAAATTTACACCTTTGGGATATTATTAAATTTGTTATAAATTTTATTTCAGATGTTAGTATGATTCATAAATATGGAAGCAAATATTTCCTGCTTTTATGAAAGCAAATATGAATAACCCGGATAAGAACAAGACTGCTCTAAATAATCCTTATGAAGAGTAACTTTCATGCAATGTTATAAAAATTCACTAACAAATGTAAGGATACAGCAAAAAAGAAAAATTTGACTTCATTTTTTTTAATATACATTTAATGAAATTGTAGGTGCTGTTAACAATTTAGAATGCTTTGAGGAGCCCAAAAGGCAGTTATCCTCACCATAAGGTATTCACAGAGTGTATTTTTCCTAATTAAGAACAACCTTAAAAGGCAAAATGAAATAAAATTGTTTATAAATGGGTTTGTTCCATTTGGAGGCTTCTTTAGGATAGTCAACCTGGACCATTCCTCTAGGTCTAGAAGAGCCTTCAACAAAGAGCTCATCTCATCAAAAAGGTCCTCAAAGCACCTTTTAATCCTTCTCCCTCTGTAGTGTGGAAAACTGGACAAGACATTGCTAAGCTTTCTATTGCTACTTAAAATTGAATTTGAGTGCAATAACTATAGTCACAATTTCTTACGTTTTCACTCCTTTATGTAATTTAAAATCTGGCTGTGTCTCTTCTTGATTCGCTAGGGACCCTTACAATGCAATTGAAGCCATAGACCCAGAGAAACTGAATGTCTTTCGGACCGTTCGAGAGATAACAGGTAAGTTTTAAAAGTGTGATTGCTGTGCTAGGAACTCTGTGAATGTTAGTGTTTTGTTGAAAATATTACATGATATTGAAATCAACTTATTTTCAAGGCCAATTCTAATTTTAAAAATGCATGCTATTTGAAATGTTATCTGTGCACATTTGGAAAGCCCATGGAATTTATAAAATAAAATATCCTTGAAATTTTTGTTACTTTTTTGTTGTCAACTGGTCTTTGAATCCATGTTTTGCTATTTAGTTTTCACAAGTACTGTTGGGCATGGATGACATGGAGCGTTCATTTAGCACATATTTTATTGAGCACCTAATATGTTCAGGGCTGTTATATACTAGCTGATAGGGGATTCATAGACATAAATTGGATATGAATTTATGTCAAAGAATGGCACATTAAATGAGAAAGGTTAAATATATACATGAATGCATTAGGATGCAATGTAGACAAATGGTGTTATAAGTGTAAAGTAGGGAAGGATTTCCAGAAAAATTAAAGCTGTATTTTTCTCTTTATCTAATTGGACTAAGTATTTTGATTTTAGAAAAATGTTTCAAATTAAGAATAATTGAAATCCTTTAATATGTATAGTTCTATGATTCCATGTGTCTGAGAAACCTAGATTTTTGGCTCATTAGTTTGATATTCATTATATGGAGTAGTGTTGGCCCGGGAATTTTGAGAAAGGCCCTCAATCTTGGAAGAAGAAATAGGAGATAGAATGACTCAAAATAGGAATATTGAGTGTTTTTATTTTTACCTCCTATATTTCGATACATTTTAACCATATTTCAAGAATAATCAGTATTAAATATGGTTACTAAGACAATGATATTCTGAGTTTTTTGTTTTGTTTTGTTTTGTTTTGTGTTTTTACTGCCCTTATCTTTTTAGGTTTCTTGAACATACAGTCATGGCCTCCAAACATGACTGACTTCAGTGTTTTTTCTAACCTGGTGACCATTGGTGGAAGAGTACTCTACAGGTGGGTGTATATATGTTCAGAGATACAAGTATTTCATATTTCAAAAGTAGCATCATGCATACGTATGTCACAGTTGCAGCCTCCTTTATTTTATATTTATTCTACAAATATTGGTTTCCATTTTTAATTCCAAAGGTAAGCCTAATGATAAATACCCCGACTGCGCTTTACAGTATGGAGGATACCAAATAAATAAACAAATAAATAAAGTATGCAGAATAAACAGTTTGAGTTTCAGCTCCTTATCACTTAAAACAATTACTAGTGTTTTGTAGGATGGAGTACATAATAGGACCCCATAAAATCAAATGTTTTTATTCCAAACATGTGTTATTATAACTAAAAAATGGCATTGGATGACTTGGGACTGGCTTACATGTGTGGGTTACACATGCTGTTTTACCAGAAGGCTCTTGTTCTGTTTCTGGTGCCAGCGTTTGAACCATGTATCACAGGGCTGATATTTCAGGATTTGGCTCACCAGTCTAAGTGCAATGCAGGTGAAAAGTGGACAGAACAATCAGGGCTCAGAAGGACACTGTTCTAAAGGCCCAATATCAATATTTTTATTCACATAGTAAAAATGAACAAGTTAATATTTATTAAAGCACTGCTTTATTTTATTTCAGATTTCATCTGTATGAGATTCTTATTTATGAACAGTTAAAAGTTGATTTACATAAAAGGATTTAGTTTTTTCTGCTTAAAAAGGAAAGATGCCTTAAATCAATATTATCATCAAATATTCTGTAATAATATTTCACAGAAATATTATTGAATTTTGCTATTAAAACTGGTATATCTGTAAGAGGTTTTACACTATAAAGGGGAAAAGTACTTAATAAAAAAGCATAGTTGAGAGATACAGTCTATTCAAATGCTATATGCAACCAACTTTTATTATCTGTTGAGTCAAATGTTAAAAATCTGTCAAGCATTATTCACACTGTAATAAACAGCACAAGATGAGAGCACAGATTTCAGAGAATGAATTACATCTCAGTTTAATATGCACATACTAAGTATATATATATATCAGCTTATTTTCAAGGCAAATATATATATGGATATATATATATGGATATGGATATAAGAATATATGTATATGTATATACATGTATAATGTATAATATATGTGTGTATGTGTGTATATATATATATATACACACACACACACATGCATGGAAAAACTTCTGAGCTGAGTTGACAGCAAAGTATATTTAGATTTATAAATAAAACAAAAGGGGACAGCTTTGATCTCCAAAATGTAAAATATTGTTCATTAGTTGATTTAAATGTGGGAAACACATGATTCTTTAGAGAATGGAAAAGGAACTTAATTACAAAATGTGGGCTATGTTAAAACAATTTCCTTGAAATGATAGTTTGTTTCCACACTATAGTTGTTACTTAATTTTTAGAGATGCTTTCCCCAGTTGTCCAAGCCTTCTGAGTATTTTTTTTAACTTTTAGCTTAATTTCATTCTTCTCTTCAATTTTTAATGTCCCTTATCCTTACTTATACATTATTCAACTATTACAATTACACTTTGGTTTCTGAGGTATAAATTAAAGCTAAATATCTGTGGTCATTCTCTGCAATATTTACCCTCTGAAAGCATATATAAATTTATTAAATAGAGTAGAATTAAGGTCTTACTTTAGGTAGATGAACAATCATTCCATAAACATTTATTAATTATTTAGTATTTTTAGTTTTATTTATTTAAGTAATCTCTGCACCTAATGTGAGACTCGAACTCACAACCCCAAGATCAAGAGCTGTTTGCTCCTTCAAATGAGCCAGCCACATGCTCTTAATTATTTGGTTAGGGGATAGTGGGGAAAATAGTGATCAGATATACTCATACTAAGTATGTAAATAGATATACAGATATCATTAATATTTATACTTCTAAAAAATGAACATTTTCCTTTTGGGGGTCAAATGATTACTTTTGAAACTTGGTATATAGCATGTAAATAAATAATGTTCAGGTCACAGTTTATTGACCTCTTTTTTATGATCTATTTGCATTCTTTTTGGAGTAAGATGTGACATCCTTATTTTACTTCAAGAATGTAAGTCATGGCCAGAAAATATTTATTAATATATACATATAAATATTGTTCTGTTCTCCCCCCTCCCTCTCTTTAGTGGCCTCTCCTTGCTTATCCTCAAACAACAGGGCATCACTTCTCTACAATTCCAGTCCCTGAAGGAAATCAGTGCAGGAAACATCTATATTACTGACAACAGCAACCTATGTTATTATCATACCATTAATTGGACAACACTCTTCAGCACTATCAACCAAAGAATAGTGATCCGGGACAACAGAAAAGCTGAAAACTGTAGTAAGTACATTATTTGGATGTTAAAACAGAAACTTTGAACATTTTCTCCCATTTTATGTTGGACCAAACACTTAAAAATAACTGATACAGGATTGTTTCCCTCTTTTTCTCAACCTTTAAGAAGGGGGGTAGTTAATCAGCATAGGGTGACTTTTTATAATCTATTGAATATTTTTATAACATACTGCATGCTTCCAAATCTTGCCCAATCATAAGAACCTTCCTGTGGAGACTTAGATTCAATAGATATAAATGGAACTGGGGCTTTTAAATATTTAACAAGCATCCTGGGTAATTCTTTGGACGTGATCAGTTTGTGGAAATCTGCCCTACTGAATTTTCTGTTTGCTTTTTGGTTTCAGTGAATTTGGTATCATGGGATAACAGACTATTTACTCTTTGGGGGGTGGTGGCAAAAATGCAGATGTGTTCTGAAATGTGTAAAAGAGGCTGTTAAGAAAGTTCATTTCATAAATGCATTTCTGTAGCCAGTTCATTGTTTCTTTTTTTCATTTATTTTGCCACTTACTGATTCACTCCATCATTTCTTTGTTACACAGAAGCAAATAATGTTTTCATGGATATATAATGATACATTCCTATCTTAAACTTTGATATTTCAATGATTAATATTTAATTCTTCTGTGTGTTTCTACTAAGTACTATTTTCTTCTACATCCTACAAGCGCCACTGCTAAGCATGTGTGTCTGCCTTACTTATGATAAATATCAAATAAAAAGACTCAGAATTTAGATGATCTGTTACAAATACATATACTTACTGTGGTCATAATGCATCAGTCCTTTTAAAAATCACAACCCCTAAGAAACATTTTGCTATTGGATGTTGTCTTATTGGTTTGGTCTGATCATTGGAACAGTCACAAAGTTATATTTATAAGTGAGTGAATAGTAAAGGACATTTTAAAAAAATATGAACTCTCAAGAGGCTTATATATTTCAGTTTACCAAGTTAAATAATGACTTTACTTATGAGTACCCCACCTTGTTTTTGAAAGTGTTTAAGGCAGTTCACGGTGGCAGAATTCATAAAATATGACATAATTTGTGAGGAACTCACATTTTAGCCGTTTTGTACCCTTAAAAATACTTTTTGCAGAAAAAAAACCTATTGCAACCTGAGGTTTTGTTTCTTCTGTTCCACATAGAATCAAGAAATGTAAAATCTTATTATATATCGAAATATGCATGTTTTTATTGAATAATATTTATCCTTTTATTTAGCCTGCATTCTTTGCATAGTTTTATACCTTTTGATTTGTAACATAAAGCTTGTTTTTTCCTAATACTTAAGCTTCTTATCCCATATTTTTATATGTGTGTTTGTACATGACCCAGACAAAATAGATTATTCACAGAAGTAAAATAGAATCTTCTTCAACACAAATTTTTAACTATTTCCCTAAATTAGGATTATAGTTATAGTCTCCTATTTTTCTACTTCATTTAAAAAACAAAATAAAATAAAACAGTAGTACTACTAGGAAAACAAGAAAACCTGAACAAAACATAAAAGAATCAGAGAAACACATTCCTCTTTCACCCATTTAATCATTTTGCAAATCCCACATTTACTTCTTTTTATCTTTCATAAAGCCGAATAAAAAGCAAACGGAAAGAAGAACATGCAAAAAGAAATAAAAATGTAAAAAAACAAAATAAGGTAAAATATGTAATTATTCCATACTTCTTTAAGACTCCTAAGCTTTTTGAGCAACCAAAAAGTAAATAATAACAATAAATTAAAAATGTAACATTTTTTCAATTTTCAGTATTACACTTCTTAGACTGAGTTTATCCTTTTTTCAGACCATGAACGTTTTTGTTTGTTTTGTTTTGTTTTGTTTTTGTTTTGCTTTTTGTTTGTTTTGTTTTTTGTTGTTGTTGTTCTGTGCTCTTAGAGTTGACTTTTCAGTTTGGGGAAGAAAGGAAGCAGTTAGAAGAAGCAGTTTTATGGTGCTCTAGTATAAAATTAAGCATTCTTTTTTTTTTTTTTTTCATTTGTAACATTTTAGAGTAAACAGTTTTGCATGAAATCCTTTGATCACGATTTGAATTTCAGTCTAACAGTACACTGGATCCTGAATTTTCAGAAATGTAATTACCCTATAAACTTGACTTGAGAGGTGATGCTGCTGCTGTTTACCTTGAGCCTACAGGGGTTGCCCACCTGTGATTACAGCCTTTTCATCATCCATAGTACTATTTGCAAATGGGAAAACTTAAATATTTGCTTCATTTTAAATGCACTGCACGTATCGGATTTTTAAGATATTCTCTCTTAATAGGCTTTGCACATACAATATACACGAGCACACACATATTCACCACAAGGTACACACATACATATGCATATGCACACACAACACATACACATGTACACATCCCTAGAATACACACACATGCATACATACACCGTCACCATAAAATCCTCTAAATTTGAGCTTTGGCTTGGTAACTTAAAAGACAAGGTAGCCTTGATTTTTAACATTGTTTTTGGAGTTCAACATGATTTAAACAGTAATGACAATAAAAGAAAAATTTCACCTCATCTGTACAGTGTAAAAGTGGCTTGAGCCATCTTACACTTTTAAGTCAAAAATTTCAAAGCAGACTTTATAGTTTGAAGAGATTGAGACTGAGAGAAACTCTAGGATATGAAAAGCTAGAACATTTTCTGTCTCCTTCATTTGTATGGCTATAGCATGAGCAAAATGACAGTGCTCGTTGGAAGAAGTTTTTGGGTAGGTTAATGAAAGTGTTTGAAGTTTCTTAAAATATCTAAATATAAAATTTAACTCTAAAACGTAAACAGTAAAGATTATATTACATTAACCCTTCAAAATCTGAGTTATATTTAAACTCATACACCTTTATCTTAAAAATATTTGTACATATACACTTAATCTAAACATAAACAAGAGAAACTAAATTCATAATTAACTTTTCAAAATGAAATTACATTTATTTTTCTAATTATCATTGTTAGAACTCCAAACAGTAAAAACATGGAAAAAGAATATGTAATTTTTGTTTATAGATATATGGGTAGTGAAGCATATCTCTTCACATAGAAACAGTATCATAACATATAGATTTAAATGGTCTTCAGCCATATGTCTCTGTCTAATATATTATGAGCATCTTCCATGGTGGCGTTCTTATTGTTTAAAAAGATACATATAAATACATTTAGCCAATAATTGCCGTATTAATGGTCATTTATTTTCTATTTTTTACGTTTTTAGCACTGCCATAATGTGGATCTTAGTTCATAAAGTATTTTGCAAGTACAATTATTTCCTTAGGCTAAACACTTAGAAGTGGGATTCCTGTGTAAATGAGGTAACATATGATAAATTTTGGTGTATTTTTCTACGTCATCTTTCAAAAGTGATAGGTCAGTTTACACCTCTCCTAAACAATGTTTTATACATAATATTTTCCACTGCTCTTTGTAACACTGGGTATTATCTATGGTTTTAAATTTTGGTGATCTGAAATGTGAAAAAGAGGTCTTTTAAATTTATAATTTTTTAGCTGACAGAGCATTTCAATTTTCTTCTTTCGTAAATTAGTCAGTCTGAGTTTTGCTTATTTTCAACTTGGAGTTGGTCTTCTCCCTTTGGATTTGAGAGACCTCATCACAAATTAAGTATATTAAATTTTTATCTCTTGAATGTGTTATGTATAACTTTCCCTCTCTTAGGTAATTTTAAAAAATTGCCTTTTGATAAATATTTTATATTTTTATTTAGTTAAGTGGATAGATTTTCTTTTCATGTTTATGATCCTGGCATTGTCTTTATCTTTTATTTCTAGTATATTACACACTCTGTTGAAATTTCTAATGCATCTAGAAGTTTTGGTGTAACATGATTTTTTTAAATCCTTAATTGATTAGGATGCTGATGAAACATAATTTATTTTATTTTATCTTTTTAATGTTTATTTATTTTTGAGAGACAGAGAGAGAAAGAGCACGAGTGGGGAAGGGGCAGAGAGAGAGAGAGGGAGACACAGAATCTGAAGCAGGCTCCAGTCTCTGAGCTGTCAGCACAGAGCCTGATGCGGGGCTCGAACCCACAGAATGTGAGATCCTGACCTGAGCCGAAGTCATGCTCAACTGACTGAGCCACCCAGGCACCCCTCAAACATAATTTATTAATAATTCATCTCTCCTTTACTGATCTCAGGTGTCTGCAATATATGTTGTTATTATTTTAAAGAAGTCAGGGGGGAGGGGCAGCTAGAGAGGAGCAGAGGGAGAGAGAGAATCTTAAGCAGGCTCTGACATAGGCTCAATCCCATGACCCTGGGATCATGACCTGAGTCAAAATCAAGGGTCAGATGCTCAAACAACTGAGCCACCCAGGTGTTCCTGCAGTATTCCAGCTAAATGACAAAACAGTGCCAGGCTCTATCTCTTGATCTGTATAGTTTAATTTCATCTTTACCACCACCTTGTAAAGTATAATTATCTCTATTTTGCAGATGACTATACAGATGATCAGTAAGTTGAATAATATTTCCACTGTTTTGAGCTATTAAAAATCATATTGAGTATTTGAACCCAGCATTTGTCTAGTTTCAAAATCTATGCTCTCCATTTCACCTTGATTTTCCCCCAAACAAAGAGAAATGATGGATTTTCATAAGAAAACCTGAATTACTGAAACATACCCAGTGCAGCATCACATTTAGGAGCACACTCTAGATAGAACCAAGTGGCCCGGGTTTTAATCCCAAGAAAACTATTTATTAGATGTTTGGTCTTTGGTAAGCTATTTAACATTTCTGAACCTCAGTTTTACCATTTGGATATGGGGTTAATAATAGTACTGACTTCACTGAATGCCTGCTTCAAAACAAGTGCTATATATATGCTAACTATTATTATACAATTACATTTTCTTATTAAAATAGATTATATAGTACATAAATACATATAAATACATAGTGTAAAGATGCAATATTTAACTTTTTACTTAATGAAACATTTCTTCTTGGGGAAAAAGAAAGAAAGGAGAAATATCAAGGGCCTCATTTTTAAAAAAAAAAACAGTTCACATCATCAAGGTGGTGAGTTTTAAGTGTGCAAGTAGCGCATAAGCCACTGGCAGATATTGAAGAAATGAGAATTGTCACTAGAAGCCTAGATGTTGAGGAATTTAAAAATGGCCTCCTGAGATCTTTAATGGATAAAACATGTCTATGCTTGAGACTCCTCTAAATACTTTCCCTCTTTACGCTTGTAATTAAAACATTTTAAAATCAGCTTTACAAGTAACAGACTTCATGCTTTATAAAAATATCCACAAAATATTAATTTTAGTTTAGTGTTTCAAGAGATAAATATTTGGTGATGAGGAGTAGATTTTTTAGACAAAGAATATAAAAGGAATATAAATTTCTTCATTTATCTATGATTTTTTTTTTACATTTATCTATGATTTTGGTGTTCCTGAAATGTGATAGTTATAAAATCCTTCTCATTGGACATGCATCTAGAAAAAGGGAATAGTGAAACTATAGTCAATTGCTAATAACTGAATCCTCTGAATGGCAACATGATCCAATTTTATGATGAATCACTGAATGTCCAGAATTTAATCAGGGCAAAGAATTAATGAGTAGGGAATTAAGGGTATTTAACACTGGTGGAGAAAAATACAATGTTTGCTTAACATATTCTTTTGTTTTACTCTGGTGAGAGTGACAATAACTACAAAATAGTAAGCATTTTAGTGTTTATGACATCATAAGTAGTGTTGACTTTCTATAAAATCACAATCCCACTGGTATTGTCATCATTATCACCTCTAATATGTTGTATATTATAGAAAAATGAATTTCAATTATAAATTGAGGTTTACCTTGTTTTTTTTTAATTTTTCTTTATTTATTTTGAGAGGGGGAGGGGCAGCGAGAGAGGGAGAGAGAATCTCAAGCAGACTCTGTGCTCAGTGCAGAGCTCTACACTGTGAGATCATGACCTGAGATGAAATTAAGTTGGACGCTCAGTCAACTGAGCCACCCAGGTGCCCCGATGTTTACCTTGTTTTAAGAAAATATTGCTAAGGTTGCTGATTTTCTTACTTTCTCTCAGTCCCCTATTTTTGTCTTTAATTTGCACATTCCAAGCCCAGCCCATACTATCTTGGGTAAATGTACGTTTCCCAACAATGGCGACCATGTTAGAGAATTGTGCTATGGGCCTCACAGCCAGTCTTCACTGGGAAATTAGTCAACCTTGCCACACTTTTCAGTAAAACATAGTGCAGTACAAAACTTATAGTACGTAGCTTAGAATATAGTGAAGTCATTGTTCTAAGTAATCAGAAGATAGAAAATCTTAATTGTACTTCTAAGATTTTCTTCTTTATACTGAAGAAATACATTAATGCACTTTGTAAAAAAATGCAAATAGGAGTTTTTTGTTGTATTTGAAATAACACAGTATCTAATTACTAACAATGCTCTACAATGTTCTTCGTGTTCTTATTAAAAGGGTAGTGAGCAGTTATAATTTCAGAAATGACGCTCCTTCCATTTTGTAAACCAGAAATTCTGGAAGAACTGATGGCCTCTCAACAACAAAAACCAGAATGACTGCAGGCTTCAGTGTTTATCACAAATGGCAACATTTTAACCTGACTCGCTGCTAGATCAGTAGTTGGGGAATTTTAAGGCACCAGCTTTTAACTATTAAAAATGCAGAAGTCTGTGTGTCAGTTTCCAGAGATTATTGCTTAGATAAGTGTTGTGGCTTCTATGGTATCTCCCCAAAAGATGTATTAAAGTCCTAATGCCTGTGAACGTGGCCTTATTTGGAGATAAGGTCTTTGTAGATGTAATTAAGATGTAAATTAAAATGCGGTTTACACAGGAGTGGAGTAGGACCTTAATCCAATATGGCCCAAGTGCTTGTAGGAAGAGGAGAGATGCAGAGACAGACACAGGTAGGAGAACGCCACATGCAGACATATACACGCGCTCATAGGGAAAAAATCCAAGTGATGGCAGAAGCTGAGACTGGAGTTATGCAGCTGTATGCCTAGGAACACCAGGGATTGCTAGCAATTGCCGGAAGCTAGGGAAGAGGCAAAGAACAGATTCTGCCTCTGAGCCCCCAAGAAGGAAACAGCCTGCGGACATTTTGATTTTGAAATCTGGAACTGTGGGAGAATAAATTTCTTTTATTTTAACCTGCTCATTTTGTGGCATTTTGTTACACCAGCCCTAGGAAACGAATATATACAGTGGTTTGAGGCCCAGGATTCTGCATTTTTAACACATACCAGATCATTCTGAGGCAGATGTCTGTGGGAAATCATTTGAGAAACTACTGTCACACCCCCCATCATTCTTCCTATTGTTCTATAGTCAGAAATATAATTAAAAACATATAGTCCTGATAATTCATTTCTTCTTATGATGATTTATTTCCTCAAAAAGGATGTACGACAGGAAAATTCACAGTTGAGTAACATGAAACTATATATTTAATAATAGTTTGGGGAGACAAAGATAAAGAATGAACTTTAAAAGGCATCCTATGGTGTTCTTTTTTTTTCCTTTTAGTAAGATAACATAATAAAACAAAGGAATATTTAATAATAGTTTACAAATTAATTGAGTAATTATAGCACAATATATTGTACTATTAAATTTTATGTATTTAGAGTTTCAACAAAACACTTAGAACTTTATTTTACTCTATTACAGTTAATGTGCCTCCTGAGAGGTACTTTATAATGTGCTCAGTGTTCTAAGAATATTCAAGGACTTTCTAATATTTTGTCACTGTTGTCCCTGCTGCCTGTTATCTTCCCCATTAGAATTTCCTTCCCAGGTGCCATCAAGTCAGAGATATAGTAACTAGAATACTTAAGATTAAACAAAGCTGGGGACACCTGGGTGGCTCAGTCAGTTGGGTGTCTGACTTCGGCTCAGGTCATGATCTCACAGCTAGTGAGTTGGAGCCCCACATTGGGCTCTGTGCTGACAGCTCTGAGTCTGGAGCCTGCTTCGGATTCTGTGTCTCCCTTTCTCTCTTCCTCTCCCCCGCTTATGCTCTGTCTCTCTCTCTCTGTCACTCTCTCTCTCTCTCAAAAATAAATAAACGTTAAAAAAAATTAAAAAAAAAAGATTAAACAAAGCTTTGGGTCATGTCTGTTCAACCTATTCAATATGGTGAGTGAGTGGGTATGTCTTATCAATTATTCCCCCATTCCTATCCCTCCTAACTTCTCTAGTTTTAACTCATTCTAACATGTTACAAAGACTACACTCTCATTCCACATATATACCTAATGTTCCCTACTCCTAGACGTCACTGCAACAGTCTTATGATGATCCTCTTCCCAAGAGGACTTCTGACCTCCAGAACTCTAAGGACTAAATTTGTGTTGTTTTAAGTGATTACATTTTGTTATTTATTACAATAGCAAAAAGAAACTAATCCAGTGCTCTTTTAATGGCAAAAACCCAACTCAAATTATTTTAGGCAAAAGAAGAGAGCATATTATATGGAAACCAAAGAAACCAGGTCCAGTTATATTAGACAAAATAGACTTTAAGTAAAAAATGTAACAAAAGACAATGATGGTCATTATGTAGTAAAAGAGGGGTGAATTCACCTAGGGGATATAACAATTATAAATATATATGCAACCAACAACAGAGCATCTGAACAGATCTGAAGGGAGCAATCGCTAACAATACAATCATGGCAGGGGACTTTAATGCCCCACTTTCAGTGATCATCCATACACAAACTAAGGACTTGAACTATAAGGAAATAAGGAAACACTGGACTTGAGCTATACTTTAGACCTACTGGACCTAAAAGACATATACAGAACATTCCATCCAATAGCAGCAGAATATATATCATTCCAAGCACACATGAAATATCCTCCAGGATATATCACATTTCAGGTGACAAAACAAGTCTTAGCAAATTTTAAAAGATTGTAGTCATTCCAGTTATCTTTTCTGACCATAATGGTATATAACTAGGAATCAGTAACAGGAGGAAAACTAGAAAATCCGCAAATATGTAGAAATTAAACAACACACTACTTAACAACCAATTGGTCCTTCAATGAAATTAAAAGATAAATCAATATCTTAAACAAAAATGGAAACACACCATACCAAACTAATGTGATGCAGCTTAACAAGTCCTAAGAGAGAAGTTTATAGCAATACTTACATTTTAAAAGAAAGGAAAAGAAAGATCTCAAATAAACAACTTAATTTTATACCACAAGAATTAAAAAAGACAAGAAAAAACGAAGTCCAAAGTTGGCAGAAGGAAGGATAAAAAGGATCAGAACTGAAATAAATGAAATATAGAATGGAAAAACAATAGAAAAGATTAATGAAATGAACAGTGTTTTTTTTTTTTTTAAAGATAAACAAAAATTGGCAGACTTTCAGCTACACTTACCAGGGTAAAAAGAGAGAGGACCCAGATAATATTAGAAATGAAAGAGGAGACATTACAACTGATACCACAGAAATACAAAGGATTATTAAAAGATTACAATGAGCAATTATATGGCAACAAGGTAGACAACCTAGAAAAAATGGACTAATTAATAAAAACATACAAGTTTGAATTATGCTTTGAAAAAACAGGTAATCTTAACAGATAAGTAAGGAGATTGAACCAGTAATTAAAAACCTCCCATCATAGAAAAGCCCAGTTTTATTTATTATTTTCTAGTTTTATTGGTGAATTCTACCAAATATCTAGAGAAGAATTAACACCAATCCTTCTCAAACTCTTCCAAAAAAAATGTGGAGGAGGGCACACTCCCAAATTCATTTTACAAGGACAGCATTGTTTGGATACGAAAGCCAGATAAGGACACCGTAAGAAAAGAAAATTACAAACTGATATCCTTGAATAAATATGGATTCAAACATTCTTAAAAAAAATATTGTAACACTGAACTTAGGGGCACCTGGGTAGCTCAGTGGGTTAAACATCCGACTTCAGCTCGGGTCATGATCTCACAGTTCCTGAGTTTGAGCCCCTAGTCGGGCTCCATGCTGATAGATTAGAGCCTGGAATCTGCTTCAGATTCTGTGTCACCGTTTCTCTGTCCTTCCCAGGCTCACACTCTGTCTCTCTCTCTCTCTCTCTCTCTCTCAAAAATAAACATTAAAAAAAATTTTTTTTAAGAAAACTGAACTTAATAGCACAGTTAAATAATCATTCACAATGATCAAGTGGAATTATCCCTGGGATGCAAGGATGGTTCAGAATATACAGACTCTTATGCTTTGGCTCTCTCCCACTCTAACCTCTTTTTTTTTTTTTTTCCTTCCCCTCCCCCATGGGTTTCTGTTAAGTTTCTCAGGATCCACATAAGAGTGAAACCATAGGGTATCTGTCTTTCTCTGTATGGCTTATTTCACTTAGCATCACACTCTCCAGTTCCATCCACGTTGCTACAAAAGGCCCTATTTCATTCTTTCTCATTGCCACGTAGTATTCCATTGTGTATATAAACCACAATTTCTTTATCCATTCATCAGTTGATGGACATTTAGGCTCTTTCCATAATTTGGCTATTGTTGAGAGTGCTGCTATAAACATTGGGGTACAAGTGCCCCTATGCATCAGTACTCCTGTATCCCTTGGGTAAATTCCTAGCAGTGCTATTGCTAGATCAATATAATGATACACCATACTAATAGAATGAAAGACAAAAATCATCATCATCTCAAGAGATGAATAAAAAGCATTTGACAAAATTCAACATTTTTTCATGAAAAAAAGCTCTCAACAAATTAGATATAGAATAAATAGAAGAAACATATCTCAACATAACAAAGACTGAGTATGCAAAAGCCACAGCTTAGGAATACTTGGGAATCAATTTGATGAAGGAAGTAAAATATCTATACATCAAAGACTACATAATATTGATCAAAGAAATTGAAAATGCAAATAAATGGAATGATAACCCACATTCATGGATTGGAAGAGTTAATATTGTTAAAATGTCCACAGTACCCAAAGTCATATATAAATGCAATACACTCTCTATCAAAATTCCAATGGCATTTTTCACAGAAATAGAAAAAAAATCCTAAAATTCCTACAGAACTGCGAAAGATTCTGAATAGCCAAGTCAATTTTATGAAAGAACAAAGGTAGAGGCTTCATGCCTCCTGATTTAAACTATATTACAAAGCTATAGTAATTGAAACAGTGTGGTACTGGTACAAAAACGTATACATAGACTAATGAAGCAGAATCAAGAGCTCTAAATTAACCCATACATATATAGTCAATTAATATTTTATAAAGGAGCCAACAATATTGAATGCAGGAAGAAATAGTCTCTTTAATAAATGATGTTTGGAAAGCTGAATGTTCACATGCAAAATAATGGAATAGGATGCCTATCTCATACCACTTACAAAAATTAACTAAAAATGGGTTAAGGACTTAAACATAAGACCTGAAAACATAATGCTCCTAGAAGAAAACATAAGCAGTAGTAAGCTCCTTAACATTGATCTTGGCAATGATTTTATGAATATAACACCAAAAACAGAAGCAACAAAAGCAAAAGTAAGCACGTGGGATTACATCAAACTAAAAAGTTCCTGCACAGCAAAATAAAAATCAATAAAAAGAAAAGGCAACTTTAAAATGGGAGAAAACATTTACAGATCATTATATCTGATAAGGTGTTTATACAAACATTATGTAAGAAACCCATACAACTCAACAGAAAGCTGCAAACTTTTCCTGTTTAAAACTGGGCAGAGGAATAAAGAGAAATTTCTCCAAAAAAGACATGCATATGGCCAACAAGAGCATGAAAACAGGCGTTCAACATCACTAATCATCATGGAAATGCAGATGGAAACCGCACCTCACACATGTTAAAATAAGAGAACTTACTACAAGTGATGGTGAGGGTGTGGAGGAAAGGAAAATTTTGTATAGCAGGAATGTAAGTTGGAGTGGCTACTATGGAAAACAGTATAGAGGTTTCTCAAAAACTTAAAAAAAGAACTACCATATGATTCAGCAATCCCATTTTTAGGGATGTATCCAAAAAATATCAAATCAAGATCTCAAAAATATATCTGCATGCCTATGTCCACTGCAGCATTATTCAGCCATAAAAAAACAATGAAATCTTACTATTTGCAATGATGTGGATGGACCCAAAGAGTATTATGCTAAGAAAAACAAGTCAGTTAGAGAAAGACAAATACCATATGATTTCACTCATTTGTGGAATTTAAGAAACAAAACAAATGAACATAGTGGGGGAGGAGAGGCAAACCAAGAAACAGACTCTTCACTATAGATAAAAAGCTGGAGGGGAGGTGGTAAGGGTTGGGTTAAATAGATGGTAGAGATTAAGGAAGGCATTTGTTGTGATGAGCACCGGGTGTTGTATGTAAGTGATGAATCACTAAATTCTACATCTGAAACTAACATTACACTGTATGTTAACAAATTGGTTTTTAAATAAAAATTTGGAGAAGGAAAAAAAAATAAGATCCTTACTCTGTTGTTTAAAACCTTCCAACAGCTTCCCATAACTCTTTGGACAAAGCAGAAAATCTTGTAAATGACCTGTAAATCCTATGTAATCTGGCTCTTGTATACCTCCACTATCTCATCAGGTACCACTTTCCCACTCACTGCCCATGTCCAGCCTTTTCTCTATAATCACTAATCTTATTCCCTGCTCAGTCTCTCTTGACTAGAGTTGTGATTCCCAAATTCCCCCAGTCCTCTTTGCTTTAATTATTCCTATTTATCCTTCTCATCTCAGTTTCTTATTCCTCCTTATGTGGGTAGACCTAATGCGATTTACTGATTAGGTTAAGACAAGTGCTATATTCTCTCAGTGCATTCTCTCTCTCTCTCTCTCTCTCTGTCTTTCAGCGATTATTTATCTCGTTTGTCTTCTCAACTAGACTGTAAGCTGTAGATAAGAGAATATGTATTTTATTTCATGTTTTCATCATATCCTTATTTGTTAGCAGTGTCTAGCATAAAGTTAAGTAGTTTCTCAACAAATATTTTTAGAAGTAAACACATGAATATACTTGTATGTTTTCATATTTCTCTTAAGTATATTTATTGAGGGCTTAATTTAGCTAAGTAATCCTGCATTAAATACTCTGCTAATATGAGGTCTATTCCTCATCACAACCCTGAAAGGGAGATATTATCATTCATTTTTTCAGGTGAGTAACATGTAAATAATTACCTGAGGCTACATGGCTAGTCATAGAATAAGGATTTGAATCTATACTGCTCTGATCACAAAACTGAGCTACTACAACTAAGTCATGTATTTTAGCCTTAAAAAAAAAAAAAGGCTAGTGGTATCTGTTCAAATATATTTCAAATAAAACCTATGCCTCTATATACAGTAAGTAATACAAAAAGCATGGATGGTTTTGTATAATGAAAGAAAAATATTTTTTCTGCATTTGTGCCTCTAGACAGGTATTCTATTTCAATATTTTGAGCTAGTCCATTTACTTGAACACATGCAGTACAGCAGCAAGAACCATTATTTAAGCTTGCATCTATTTTAATGAAAGCAAGTTCAATACTCTATATAAAGGTTGAAATACTAAGCACATTATTATCTCCCCACATTTTTAACAGACAGATAACAATTCAGATGAGATAAAGAAAAATCTATTTTACAGCTTCCAGAGAAAACACAGAGTAAGTTAAAGGTTGCCTAATCACTACATTCCTAAAGTTTCTTTAGTGAGGCTTGTAATGGCCTTTTGAACTGTAAGCCATTGAATAGGCCTTCTACTCCTTCCCCATGTGACTATCACTCTGGGAGGTCAGAGAACTGTTGAATTCTGGGTGCTAATCGAAAGTTCTTTTCTCTGAAGAATTTCAAAGAAGAAGCTTCCTTGGCCTTTTGTTCTATGCTGTGTGAAGACACTTCTCTTGGTTTCACTCTGGAGAAAATGATCAACACAGCCTTCAATACCATCATCTAGTGGTTTGGAAAAAAATGAGAAGAAAGTAATTGTTTTCTGTTTATTCTCACTTTCCTCCAATAGATAACTTAGTGTTTTCTTGGTCTAAAACTGTTCTGAAATTGAGGATCTAAAAATTCAGAGTAAGGGAGGCATTAAGCAGTTGAAAAGAAGGTAGGAGCTTGGGTGAAGCTAAAACTCTCCTGTCCATATAATTCAAAGCATGCAATAGAAAATCAAAGAAGGCAGCTTTTATCCTTCCCAATATTAAAGAGTCCATCTCTCTTGGGAGAGGAAAGGAGAAGGGACAAGAGTGTGAGGCTTTGAAACCTGAAAAAAAATGAGTAAGAATTGGTGAAAAAGACCAAAGGGTGATAGGATATCATGAAATTGGCAGTAACCAGGGGATACTAATGACTTTGTCAACATTCTAATGGAAGAAATTGAAAATGCATTTGAGAGACTTAGAAGTTGGCAAATTTGAAGCCTTGATTTTATTTCCTATAAGGATTTGAAAGTGATGAAAGCAGAGAGCCAGATTCATAACATTGCAATGTGATTTTGTCTGTACTCTGCTTGTATTTACAAGTTGCTTTATTGTAACTTTTTTTCCCACTTTTGGGGATTTATTCAAATGCAAATGTGTATTAGAAGTGTATATAAATGTATACATGTTGCAGAGTGTGAAAGTCTATTAATAACTTAAAATGGCTGAATGTTTATAAAAATGGGTATTATAACTTTATATTGGTTGATACCATAGATCTTCGGCTTCTTTCTAACTCTATGAAATAGAATTTGAACTTACACATTTATGTTCAGTCAGCTTAACTGAACCAGTTTTTAATCTCCTTACATCTGTAAGTTAGTACAAGTCACATATACATGTAAGTAATCAGTGATATGAAACCTATGTAAAGATTCCATTTCAATTGACTTTTCTTTTGTATGGTGAGAGAACCCTCTTTCCCTGCATTATAAATAAATAAGAAAGAAGGAACTCTTGCTATTAGTTTAAAATCAATATAGCAGATAAATTGTCAGCCTTTCCCAAGTAGAACATAAAATCATTCAAGTTTTGAAGAGTCTCCACACGATATGAAGAAAAAAAAATAGTTACAATATATGGTGTTTAATTTAATAAATCTAAGACGTGGAGAAAACTGTAATTAAGCAAAGTCCACAAATTTTATGAGTTACTTACAATAATAATATATTTGAGAAGAGGGACAATCTTAGCTACATAGGAAAGCACTCTATTCAGTCTCTGTTCTTTCAGACTATCTTTAAAAATTACATTTATATATTATTTAGGATTATAACTATAAAGTAAATAAATTAAAACAGGATAGAAGGAGGTATACTTTTTTTTAGTTTACTTATTTATTTTGGGGGGGGGGGGGCTTTCATGCATGAGCAGCGGAAGGGCAGAGACAGAAGGAGAGAGAAAATCCCAAGCAGGCTTCACACCATCAGCATGGAGCCCTAGGCAGGGCTTGTTCGCATGAACCATGAGATCATGACCTCAGACGAAATTAAGAGTCAGATACTCAACTGGCTGAGCCACCCGGGCACGTCAAAGGAGATATACTTTTTAATAAAGCTTTGTGGGTGCTTAGAAGCTGTTTTGGGGAATTTTGGGGAAATATTCTATGAAAAATTTTGTCTCTAAACAAGAAACAGCAAGTGATCCCATGTTACATTTTTTAATGTAAATATAGGATGTCCTTTTCTGGCCAAGACATAATAGCAGGGATCAGATTTACTCTCCCTCATGAAACAACAAGAAGAAGAACAAAATGTATGAAATGACAATTGGCAAGAGAGTAGATATTAGATAATGAAGGAGAGTGATTCCTAAGAGTGCAGAAACAAATGATGTGAGCCTGGCGATGGCTCTGACCAACTACTTTGAGAGAATTTTTAGACCACAGCATAGTCAGGAGGAACCCAGAAGAGTCCCAGAGACTGCTTGAGTTGAGGGGGCAGAGCTGAGATTCCAGGGAGACCAAGGCAGCTGGAGTACAGAGACAGAGTGCCAGAGAGAGAGCAGCACCAAGGGAAAACCACACTGCAAGAAACATCAACAGAAGTCCTTTGGTAGGAGTAAACAATACCAGATGGATGAAAATATGGTTCTACATATGGGATAAAGAGCCCTACATGGATACATATATAGAATCTTTGTTTTATTATTTAATTCTCTTAAAAGAGCAATCTAATGTTTAGACTAAAATAATGAGCGTGTGGTGAATAGCATGTAGAAAAGTAAAATGTATGATGGTCGTTCAAAGCTTAGTAATGGAGAAATGGATATATCCTATCTTAGGGTTCTTAGGACATACATTAAGTGCTAGAAAATACTGAAATAGTGGTAGAATATAATGAAAATAGACCGCAGTAAATTAAAGATGTGTACTAGGATTTCTGCTTCTGGTAAGATGAATTACATGTACCTTTGCCTATTCCCTTTGCTAAGTACAACTGAAAACCTTGGACATTATATATAAAAGAAATGTAAGATTTTGATACTTGGGGAGAAGAAGGAAGACATATTTGGCAACTTGGAATCCAAGAAACAGCACAGATATGAGTCCCCTAGGTTTTCTTTTTGTCTCCTACCTCCCAGATTTGGAGGCAAAGAAACTGACAACTCAGAAACACTACCAAAAAAGCTGAAATGAAATCCTGTTCTCTCTCTCCAAAGCACCAGGAAAGGGGCATACTAGCTGTATCAGAAATCTTGTAGGCAACAACTACTCTACTCTATTCAAACACCACAGAAATTAACCATGGCCCAACTTCATCCATGGAAAGGAATGAGAAGTGTGGGCTTCTACCCTCACAAGACTAAAACAAGGTGCCCCAACCTCCCTGGCATCTGGTGTCACAGAAGGTGGGGTATGGAGCTGGGACTTTCATCCCCACTTGGGTAAAGAGAACAAGGCAGGACTGCATTGAAACCCCTAGTCTGACACTTGTAGCCTGAGGCAGTTTACCCTCTCTGAGTCTCTGCCCATCTGTAAAATGAGTAATTATTTCTACTTTGCACTGATGATTTTTAAGATTAGGATACATATGTGAACAAAGAGTACCAACAAACAAACAAACAAACAAAAGAAATAAATGAAAGAAAGAAAAAGCAAGGCAGAAGGACAGAAAGAAAGAAAACTACAAGCCAATGTGTTTCTCAGGAATATAGAAGCAAAAATCCTTAGCAAAGTAGAGCAAATAGTATTCAACAATTCAACAATACATAAATTAATTATACAGCATAACCATACAGGGCTTATTCCAGGGATTCAAGGCTTATTCAATATAGAAAATCAAACAGTATATCATATTAATAGGCTACAGAAGAAAAATCACATGACCATATTAATGAATATAGAAAAAGCATTTGAAAAATTATTAAGAGAAAATATTTGGGACCTATGGCTAGACAGAGAATTTAGAGTTGTCACAAAAAGCACAATCTATAAAAGGGAAAATTGATAAATTAGATTTTAAAGTTAAAACAATTGCTCTGAAAGAGATCTTATTGAGAGGACCAAAGTGCAAGCTGCAGATTGAGAGAAATTATTTTTAACTCAGATGCAGAGAGAAAGAAAAAGTTAGATGATATATAGATATAGGTTAGCTGATAGAATATATAATGAACTGTCAACAATCAACAATGAAAGTATGTAATTAAAATGGACAAAGACAAAGATACATTTTACTGAAGAGGATATATGGATAGCAAATAAGTGCACTAAAAGATGTCAATATTATTATCCATTTTATGGAAATTAAAATTAAAGCCACAATGAGATATCCATATACACCTATCAGAATGGCTAGAGCTATTTTAGTGACAAAACCAAATGCTAGAGAATATAGCAGAAATGAGATCATTCCTACACTCCTGGTGAGAATGTAAAATGGTTCAAGCACCTAGAAAACAGTTCAGCAGTTTTTCAAAAACAACAACAAATGTTAACTAAAATGCCCAATCATATGACCCAGCAATTATACTGCTGAGCATTTATTCCAGACAAATGAAAATTTATATTTACATAAAAACCGATAAGCAAATGTTTATAGCAGCTTTACTGTGCAACATTAGGGATCATTGTGTGATGGAAATCTTCTGTATCTATACTGTATCAATGTCAGTATGCTCTTTGTGTTATTGAACTACAGTTCTGTAAGATTTCACTATTAGGGAAAATTGAGTAAAGGGAACATGGATCTCCCTGTATTACTACTGACAACTGCACATGAATTTATAGTTATCTAAAAATAAAAACCCAAACAGGAGAATTTCTGTATAGATGAAGCAGCCTTATATTGGAAAAAGATGCTATTTAGGATTTCATAGCCAGAGAGGAGAAATCAATGCCTAGCTTCAAAATATCAAAGGACAGTCTGACTCTCTTGTTAGGGGCTAGCACAGCTAGTGACTTAAAGTTGAAGCCAGTGCTCATTGACCATTCTGAAAATCCAAGGATCCATAAGAATTATGCTAAATCTACTCATCTGTGCTCTCTAAATGGAACAACAAAGCCTGGATGACAGCACATAGTATTTTTAACAAACGGTGCTGGAAATATTGGATATCTATATGCAAAAAATGAATAGAACTTTAGTACTTGTGATGGTGAATTTTATGTGTCAAATTGACTGGATTGTGGGGCTAAACATTATTTCTGGGTGTGTCTGTGAGGGTGTTTTTGGATGAAATTAGCATTTGAATTTGTAGACTGAATGGATCTACTGCAAAATAGATAGGCATCATCCAGTCCACTAGAGGTCTGGATAGAACTGTGGGGGGCCGGGCCCCGGTGCCAGGCTGAGACTGGGTCGAGCAACGTTCCCTGTTGACTCAAGCCAACCCGGTGGTTCCCCCTCCCATTCCCCCACTTTCAAGGGCATACAAAAGCCTTGTCAAGGCCGAGAAAGTTAATTTCTGAAGCCTGTGGTCTGCAGGTGTTGGCAGTAATGCTAGCTCCCTTTTTCTACCCCGAGTCAGATAGAAACAAACATGGGAATTGTGCTTTGCTAGCAATCTTATCAACAAGGTCTTGTGACCCATCTAGAAAATGCACAAGAAACACAGAACTAAATGTTTTGGTTGGCAGCAATTATGTGAAACCTGTTTATTCTTAGAATGACCTAACCCTTAAGAGTCTGGTTGTAAAAGATTGTGTACAGCAACAATAAAGCCGTCACTTGGGCCATCAGCCCAGGGGACCCTCCTGTTCCCAAACTTTCTCTCTCTCTTTTTTCTTGCATTCCCCTACCCTCAGGACCCTGACCTCGGTGTTTGTCGCGCCGGCCGCGACATAGAACATAAAGACAGACGGGAACATTCACTCTCTAAGTATGACTTCTGAGCTAGGATATTGGTGTTCTCCTGCCCTTAGATGGCACTTAAACCATCTGTGCTCCTAGTTTGCAGGCCTTTGGATTGAAACTGGAATTATGCTATAGGCTTTCCTGGCCCTTCTGCTTGCAGGGGGCAAATGGAGGGACTTTTCAGCCTCCAGAACTGTGTAAGACAATTCCTTACGACAAATCATATATATCCTATTTGTTTTGTTTCTCTGGAGAGCCTCGACTAATACAGCACCATACAAACTAACTCAAAATGGATCATACACCTGAATGTAAAATCAATACCATAAAACTTCTAAAAGAAAACATCATAGAAAAACTTTGCTACCTTCAATTAGACAAAGAGTTTTTAGACATGATACCCAAAGCACAATTTATAAAAGAACAAATTGATAAATTTGTTTGCTAATTAAAAACTTCTAATTTTCAAAAGACAGTGAATATGTAAAGAACTCTTAATACTAGGTAGTATGAAAACAATCAATCCAATACAAAATGAGAAGATTCAGTAGCTGTTATCCAAACAAGATATATGGACAGCAAATAAGCACATTAAAAGATGCTCAGTGTCTTTAATCATTTTGGAAAAGCAAATCGAAACTTTAATGAGGGGCACGTGGATGGCTCAGTCGGTTAAGTGTCGAACTCTTGATTTCAGCTCAGGTCATAACCTCATGTTTGGTGAGTTCAAGCCTCACTTGCGTTCTGCTCTCTGACAGTGGGAAGCGTGCTTGGGATTCTCTGTTGCCCTCTCTCTCTGACTCTCCCCTCTTCACTATCTCTCTGTCTCAAAATAAATTAAAAAAAAAAAAAACTTTAAAAAAATAAAAAAAACAAAACCATAAAGAGATATCACTACAGACCTATTATTAGGAAGGCTAAAATTAAACAGACTGACCATACCAAATATTGTCAAAAATGTGGGGAAACTTTAATTTTTGAGTTCAGTTTACTGCTATTGGGAATGTAAGATAGTACTACTTTGAGAAACAATTTGATCATTTCTTAACAAGTTAATCTTACACTTACTGTATTATCCAGCCCTTTTACTCCTAGGTGTTTACTGAAGGGAAGTGAAAATATATGCCTATACAAAGATTTGTACATGATGTTTATAGTAACTTAATTTTAGTAGCACAAAATTGGAAACAGTCTAAATGTGTAGTAGTAGGTGAATGGTTTATTTAACAAACGCTGTTTATACATACAATGGAATATATTCAGTGAGGAAAATGATACACACAGCAACATGGATGAATTTCAAATTGGGCTATTTTGTTTCAGTGTTTTAAAACTAGTTAGCATCATGAATGCTGGCAATTCACTTTCTCAAGCATATGTTAGAGAAGGTAACTTTCACAGATATGTTTCCTGCTTATATTATACTCACATATTCAATTCTATCCCAACCCACCTCACAAATGCTCTTGTCATGACAATTTGCATCCCATAATAATTAAACTTGGTAACTAATGGGAAGATAAGGATGTTTTTGATTTTTTTAAATCTTCTTGGAAATTCTTAATATTTTATGAAAACACAGAGTTGTGTTTCAGATGCCACAAATCAACTTTTCAGACACTCAGAATAACATTTGAAGTCTCTGTAGGCCCTTCTTATTCAACACCTAGTATCCATTAACTAAAATTATGTTATTCTATATAAGTAATAATATACTGAATAAATGTTACTGAATATAAAGGGAAACAGAGATGGCAAACTTAAGTAGAAATTAATTAATTAATTAATTAGTTTATTTATTTATTTTTTTATGTTTATTTATTTTTGAGAGAGAGAGAGAGAGAGAGAGAGAGAGAGCACCAGCTGGGGAGGGGCAGAGAGAGATAGAGACACAGAATCTAAAGCAGACTCTGGGCTCTGAGCTGTCAGCACAGAGCGGTAAACTTAAGTAAAAATTTTATTTTATTTTATTTTATTTCATTTATTTTTTTTTAAATTTTTTTAACGTTTATTTATTTTTGAGACAGAGAGAGACAGAGCATGAATGGGGGAGGGTCAGAGAGAGGGAGACACAGAATCTGAAACAGGCTCCAGGCTCTGAGCTGTCGGCACAGAGCCCGACACGGGGCTCGAACTCACAGACCGTGAGATCATGACCTGAGCCGAAGTCGGACACTTAACCGACTGAGCCACCCAGGCGCCCCTTAAGTAGCAATTTTAAAAAGTCCGAATTTTCTTTGGCACCTTTCTCCCCACTATACAGAGATAAAACTAAATTTTAGTTTGTTATTCCTTTATTCTCTTATACCTCCTCATGAATGACTACTATGATTTGTTTCATATATTTGCAAAATGTTTTTCTCACATGTGCCACTTTGGCTAAATAGCAAGGCAAGCAGAGGCCTATAAAAAAACTTGTATTTTATTTCCATTTCTTTCTCCCCTCTTATCTTCCATATATTATTCTTTTTCTTTCTCTTTTTAAATTTTGTTTTGTTTTGTTTTAAAACAAAGATGATTTGTTCTATATCTTCATGAAGCTCTCATATGGAATTGAAGAAATTTTTGGTGTCAGAGTGGAGCAAAGGTTTGGATTGAGAAAGGTGGTCTGTTCCTTACCTTAATTGGAAGATTAATTTCTTTCATGCTTCCTGCCTAGAATTTTGATGTAGACAATTGATATCTGGTCATTCTCATGAGAAATGTAGTGGTTATATACATAGGCACTGATGGGGTCTCTGCAGTATGGAAGAAGGTGACAGTAGGGTGGGTCATGGTGACTGACTGGGTGGGCAGACAGAGTTATCTGCCACAGATCTCTTTCAATCCCACTTCTTCAGAAACAGCATTACTTAGGAAGAGTCATATTAAATTGGTAAGTTTTGACACAGCCTTCTGTTTTGTTTCTTCCTTGAATTTGGTGTGCTTTTTAGCTGCTGCAGGAATGGTGTGCAACCATCTGTGTTCAAGTGATGGCTGCTGGGGACCTGGCCCAGACCAATGCCTGTCCTGCCGTCGCTTCAGCAGAGGAAGGAGCTGCATAGAGTCTTGTAACCTCTATGATGGGTAAGGCATCTTACAATGTTGCCTTTACCTCATAAGTTTGACTACTGAGTGTTTCAGATTTTAAAATGATAAGAAAATGGTAAAATTGCAGAATGTGTGTGCTGGCCAAGATTTTTCAGGGGAGTTCTTGTTGCATATTGACAACAATAGAATTGTTTTAAGGGAAAGACTTTTATCTGAAATAAGTCTAAATATATATCAACTATTATACACACTTTAAAAAAGTGTACCAAAATAGATCATTCTTAGTAAATTATGGCAGTTTGTACTTAAGCAAAATTGAAAAATATATTCTTATTTTCCTTATGAAGGAGATTATTACAAGTAATCTTTCAGATGTTCCAATAATCTTTTTTTCACATGCTTTCCTATTAATTTTCATCTGGAATACTATATACCTATTGATTTTTTTCCATCCAAGTTCTGTGTCTATTTGTGTATTAGAAACAATACATGTTTCTGCGTCTCTGACAACTGCTTAACCCTATAGAAAAATTGCCTTTGTAGTTTCTATTTGAAGAAGTTTTTGGAAGTGTTCTCCCACTTTCTAAAGATAACCTAAGCAGTATTTTAAATCAAGTATTTTAAATTACTGCTGGTGCTATAATAATCACATTGCCAACAATAAAACCTGGCATATATCTTGTTGCATGGCATTTCACATAGTCATAAAATCAGTTTATCATAACATATCATTTCATGCATCACAGTTGTCCTTCATTAGTGTGATAATACATTTTTTAGTACTGTTCCTGATTCAAATTTTCTCATAATGCTCACCAAAAGGATTTTCAACAGTTCTGTAAAAGTGTAGTTTTGAAGTTCTTTATTTCATTTCTTCTTTTGTTTCATGAATTGTCTCATTTTATCTTTTTTTTTTTACAGGTTTGAATTTTTGTTTTAAAATTCTACATGTCTTGTACAATTCAATATTATGGTATTTAAGTGACCTGTAAATGGTTAATGTACAGTGCCTTTGCTTTTGCTGAAATAAAACCATGAATTATGATTTCTTCAATGCAGTTACAGAATTGTCCCATTTTAAATAACTGTTTTCATGATCTGAGGAAACATTGCACTTTTGCATTTTATATCAGAAAGATAGAAATCTTTGGATCATAATAATATTGATACGTCTCTTCTTTGAAAGAAACCAATTTCCTTCATGAAATTTAGGAAAAAAAAATAAAGTGAGAAATTTAAGTATGAAACAATTTAAAATAAGAATTTAATTGTTTTTCAGGAAAATTTCAGCTTATAATTTTGTAAATTACAATCAACTTATAAATTTGATAATGGATAGCAAATTCTTTGTTTCTTTTCTCATTAAATTGTATTCATGCTTATTCTCATTATTACAATAGAATGATATTATCTGAACATAAAATACTTGATTAAAATATGATTAAAATACGCTTGTTTGTTGTTTAGCAATCGATGCCATTAAAGTGTAACTAATAGATTTTAATTCCATTTAGTGAATTACAAGTTTATTTGTGTATATATATATGTATACATGTATATATATGTATACATGTATACATATATATATATATATGTATACATGTATATATATATATATACACACAGTACTGAAGAGGAAATGGGGCTGTAGCAATCATGTCTTCTAACAGCAACATCTTATAAATAGTGAAAACTGGTAGAATTAAGTGCTGGCCAGTGTCAGAACACTGTAGAAACAAGCCAGCACTAGAATTCAGGCCATCTGATTTTCGTCCTGTATCTTTCCAGATGCTATTGTTTTTCTTTAACATTTCCATTTTCAACTTGTCAGATATATGAAAATGATACATATGCAAATGCATATACTATCCTCTGTCTCATGTCTGCAAAATAATGAAAGCTAAGGAAAAATAACCTGTTTTCTAAAAAAACAACACTGATTACCAGACTGTTTTTGAAAGTTTAGCATTTTACAAGTCATTAAATCAAACGTATTAAAAGCTATAAAGTTTTTCATGTATTTTGCAATAGTAATAGGGCTCTAGGAAATCATATACAAGAATTAGCTTGAAAGATAATAAGTGAAAGTACCTTGTAAAAGTCTGATGTAATTCTAGTCTATGCAATGATAGGTTTTCCCACTTCCAATCTTGTGGCACTGGCTAATTTCTCCTGACATTGCTTGGCAGTTAGTTAAAACAGCCTTTGAGGAAGAATTAATTCAAATCCTAACTTCATCACTTCCTAGTTTTAAATCTTGGATAAATAACCTAATTGTGTGAATCATTTCCTTTTCGTGTCAATTTATCCAAGCTAATTAGATGGCTAGGTAGAATAGTTATCTTAAAATTACTGAAAACAAATACAAATGTGACATTTACCAAAATCAGGGAAACTATTTTTATATAAAAATAGTTTTGACTATCATATGAGAAGAAATCCTAAAAAGAGGACTTTTTGAAGGGGACTAGAAAACCAGTTAATTCCTGGCTGTTAGCGTTCAAATCCAGGTCATAGAAGCCACTGTATTTCAGCAACTCAGAATTAGAGTGCACAGGCATTTAAAATGAAAGAGAAAGCTCATTACAATGCAATCTTAAAATTGTTCTTATCTGGCAACATGGTTAAATGTTTTTGAAATGTTAAGAACAACATGGAAACATCAGAAAGGGTGCCAATCTAAGCTCTTTGTAGGCATTTTTTATATTTAACATTCACAACCTCTCATTGAAACACAATTTTTCCCTTTTACAGAAGATATTTACAAAATTAAGTCTAGAGATGTTAAGGGATTTAAGTCCTAGAAGGAACACCAGTGAAGTTTAGGAAGGACTTGACTGCAGAGCATTGGTTCTGGCTCACAGGATTGGCTAAGGCAGCACACACAGCATGTCTGTGAGAAATGTAGAGTAGCAAAAACAAGTGACAAAAAGCATAGTCTGCAAAACTCACGCTCAGTAGACAGTGATTTGCTAGGTCAGATTCAAGAGAAAGGGAATCTCTGGCAGTCATAGTATAATCAATAGGAAACGGGGAAGAAAAAGCAATGATGGAGACAGTGACAATGAAGAGTGAAGAAATAGTAAAAATTGTAGGAATGATCCGTTCTGAGAGCATAAAGGAAGAGAGCCCAAAGCCATACAAATAGACGTCTAATCTGCAGAAGAAAAGGCAGCTGGGTTGTCTCCATGACTTTTTATGACATATTCACCTTACTCCTTAACTCTGTGTGTAGGGAAGGGTTTTGAACAAGTGAAAGAAAAGAATGACCTATGTTTTAGTACCACAAAAATTATGACCTTCATTCGGTAACATAACCCTTTAGTAACCCAAAACTCTATTCTTAAAAACAGGAATTTGCTGACGATTGCAGGTTTTGTTATAATTTCATGTTAATTATTTATAATTTTATAATTTCATTATAGAAATAATACTTATGATTCTCTTCACAATTGAGGTACCATTCCCACTTCCCTCATACCAGGTCATTTTGACTTTTATATTATGAAGATTTCCTCTGTTGAGTGCTTTATATCACTAATGATGAAACATGCAAAAAAAAAAAAAACAGTCTATGTAATTGAAATTTTAAACTCAATAAAAAGCATCAAAAGCTTAGTCCATAGCAAACCAACATCGCATTTTAAAAATGGAAAATCCATGTAGATAAATATATGCACTGATATATAACTAAACCATCAATTTATGCCATGTGTTTTGAAAACCCAATATTTTGCTTTGAAGTAAGTGTAGTTTTAATTTAACCAACAGAAAATATAGCCCACCTTTTAGACTTCTATCATTTATTAACACTTTACAATAGCCAAATGGGGTAGTTCACTGTAAAAATAAGTGAACACTTTAGGAAAAATAAATTTAAATTTATCATGCAATTAATCCTTAAATGCCATATTTGCAATGCTTTGAGTATGGAATGATAGCTCATGATACATAGACACACAATAATACAGAAGCTATAAATATTTAGTCATGTTTTGTTAATGACTTGTAACTGACATTCCAAATTGTCGTTACCCAGTGCCTCATCCACTCACACATTAGTTGGAATGGGGTGTATAAACGTGATGTACATGAATGATAAACAATTATTGAAATGAAAACTTTACAATAGGTATTGATTGGAAAACTTACATATTGATAACATTTAATATTGAAATGGCCACAAAATGTTAGGTTTGGAAAGGGATAACATCATCCTAGGTTTTAATTAAAAAGTTTTAGAATGTTACCATTGAACTAATTTTTTTTAATTTTATACTTTATAGAATTACTTCAAAAAGATTTTAAACTGAAAAAAGATGTTGTGATATTAGATCAATAATCTAAGAATATAAAATCTGCCATAAAAAGCTATTTTCTCTAATTCTCCAAGGCAGCTGTTTTAAAAGAAGAAAAGAAATCAAAGCATTTTTTGAAGTTTCACCAAAAATAAATTGAAGAGTCTTGGGATTTGAAGGACAGGAATGGGGAATATCATGTAACTTAGCAACAAGAAAAATACAATAGTTCTTTCAGAGTTTAAAAAATAAAGCTCAGCCAAGAGTAACATTTTATATAGAGACAAACAGGCACAGCTTTACTTTAAAAAAAGAGTGAAAATAATTCTGCTGTGTCATTGGAAGAGTCATACTTTTTTTTTCTTCTCTCTCTCCTTTTTTTTTTTTTTTTTTTTTTGAGACTGCTAGAATATCTCTCACAAGAGAGATGTTTCCTGAATGAGTCTATCGTTGAACCCAGTGGAGGGCAGGGAGAGCCATCTGGCTGCAGTTTATCTTTTCTCCTAATGGAGAGCTTATTCCTTAATGTACAGGGAAATGATTCTGATGCTCCTGGCACATTGAGAAACAAACTCTAGAATTTACTCTGCCAATAGGACTTTTAGCAGATGTTACTTCATTTGTTAAGTTGACAGCTTGTTTGCTTATACCACCTCATGCAGCTGATGTTTTCACAGTGAATTTCGAGAGTTTGAGAATGGCTCCATCTGTGTGGAGTGTGACCCCCAGTGCGAGAAGATGGAAGACGGCATCCTCACATGCCATGGACCGGTAAGCTTGAAGACACCTGTGGTTGTGTTGGCTTATTTAGTTACATGTGTGAATGTTTATTATGTCATTGCTTTATCGTCTATCCATCCATTCAGCAGGTGTTTATAGCATACTAAGGGGAATCATGTTTGATATTCTGCCCTCAAGAGGCTTATAGTTTGGTAGTAGAGACAAAATATTTACAAATTAAATTTCTTAAATACTTATGTCCCATATAATGTATTTAAAAAGAGAATATGAAGATGCCCTTGAAATTGCACAGTGTTGAAAAGATGGATCTATAAGTAATTAGATTGAACCAAAATAATTGATAAAATATAAATATGTGTAAATCGTTATAGAAACAAAAATGATAGAGAGAAATTTATCTGTCTTTGGGATGGAAAGTAGGGCATCAAGGAAGCCCATAGAGAAGTGATATTTGAGCTCTACTTTGAAGAAGAAACATCTGGAAAGAGGAGGCATACAAGGAATGCAAATGTAAAAATTCATGGTGTGTTTGAGGTAAACTATAACACATTCATATTTGTGTTTAATTATTTAACTATTATGGATTTGTGAAGGACATTAAGACAGACTGAGAAGGCAAACATAAACTAAAATCTAAAACAGTGTGTTAAATACTATGGCAGAGAGAAATATTGAGCTATGAGAATGGAAGGAGGGGCTATGGGATTAGGAAAGTCTTGATGGACACACTGGCATTAAATGTTTGAAGTTAGCCTTATAGAGAAAATGGTAGTTCCTTTTTAGATCTCCCTTTGTTTCCCATCATTCAGGCCTTTTCTTAATAATGAGGCCAATATGAGTTTGTCATTCCAAAGTGTCACATTCATCCTTCTTTAGACAAATTTCCAGGTGTGTGTGTGTGTGTGTGTGTGTGTGTGTGTATCGAGTAATTTCTCAATAGATGATTTGGTGACCAACATTTGGGTGTAGCCGAGAGCTCAACATTGTTCCATAAGAATTTATGTGTAATTTAAATAGTACTAATTTTTCTACTAGAGTGCTTATTCAGCACTTAATAAGCTTAGAAAAAAGATATCGTTGAGCCCTCCAAACTTCCATTAGGCCCCAATGAGCTGTTCTGGAACTTCAACTAAAGAAGGATGTGTAAAGCTTGGACAGTTCAGAGGACTACCATAAGGATGATTAAACTTGGAAAATCAGACCTCTGAGAAAAAGAAGTGGTGTGATTTGGCCTCAAGAACCAAAGTCTAAAAGACAATTCAATATGTAAATGATCTCCAAGTATGCAAAGGGCATATACAGCTCTTTTCTTTCTCCACTGAAGATATTAGTGGAAAGGGCAATTAAGCCACAGAAAGAGAAATGTGGATACTGTAAAGAATGACATGAAACATAGGGAAGTAAAATTCTGAAATGGGTTGTTAAAGCAAGTCAAGCTATCTATATACGACTTCTTTAAACACTAACATACTTAAGTACCAAAAGTCAAATAATGAAAAACAACGTATCTTTCAGAGACACTGAGACTTCAAAAATGTGTAATTACAATAACAAGGAGACTGCAAAACCAGTCCCATTCTTTTTCTATTCCTCTTGCTGTCTCCTATGGTATAAAATTTTCCTGCTGAGTAACTAGTTTATTAATTTATTTCAATTTGTATGTTTTCACAGTTTATTTGTTCATTCTTCTGTTACTCAAAAGATTGAGACAGTTTATAAACTACACACTAAAAAAACCCTAATAGTTAATGTTTTTTTTCAATTTTCAAAATTATTTGATAACTAAGAAAGAACAAAAAAATTAAGTTTTTAATGAACACATTTTGTTTTCATATTGACAACATTGTTGAGCCATATACTTAAAATTACCACCCAGTGTGAACATTGTCAATTAATATGTCTAGAGTTTAGGAAAGGCATTAAGTCAAAAGTAGAAAAGATTTAGTAAACCTGAATCACTTATTTGTAGAAAATTAGAGAATGGAATCAAGAAAACCTGTTTGATCACTCGATCAGTACAACTTGAAATGCTAAGCAGGTAAGAATACAATTTAGGTTATGGTGTCAGAGAAACTGGTAGGACTGAGCTCAAACAATGACCCATCCTCCTTTCACTAGGACGTTGCTTGCTTTCAGCTTTTACAGTTTATATGAGGTTGTTGCCTGTTTCTGGGTTTATATATTGATTATCACAACTATAAACAGAAGTGTTTTGTGTGCCATGTCACAGGCATATATCATTTAAGATATCCAAGAGGTTCTCTGTGAGACTGACATTGTGATGAGATAGAGAAGTCATGAAGAAGGTTGGAATTCCAACACCTGGCCTTACCATTTCTTCTGTTGGAATCACACTTTCCTGACCTGTCCATATTTTCCTAATAATAATAATTGGTACACATTTATATTTGTCAAATACTGTTACATTTGAAGCATATGATGATCACTTTTTCCATTTAAAATATAAAGAAACTTAATCTATAATAATTAGAAAGTTATACCAAAGAGTCAACAATCTATAAGATGTGGAGCTGGGACTCAACTGTTGAAGTTCTGCCTCCAAATTTTACACTCTATTCATTTCACTCCCCACCCCACCCCTGCAAAAATTCTGTAATATAATAAGGATAATATGTTTTCTGAGAATATAACAGCTACATGTCAAATGGGATAGTATTATACTATTTAAATGTGGCAGAAATCCAGGATAATCTTGAAAGGGCTAGCTTTGAAATAAAGCAAGCCCCTGTTTTTATAGCCTTGTGTGTCTGCATGTGTTTTTTATGTTTTATTATTTATTTAGCAATTTCATCCATTCTGTCTCACTTTTACTACCCTTGTTTGGTCCTGTCAGGAAAGATAAAGGAAGGGCATGTGAGAAGAAAGAGAAGTAAGGGACATCAGAGGAGTTGTAGGAGATTAAAATATAAGCCAAAGAAGTGGCATGCAAGAGAAGATATAGGGAAAGAAAATGATAAAAGCTAAAGTAGTTGTTAAAGTCAAGTTCATAAAGGGGTGCTGCCATAACAAATAACCCCCATATTAGAGTAGCTTATAGGAAAATGTTTAAATATTTTTCATGTAAAGTGCACTGCAAGTCAGCTCTCCTCCCTGAGATGGTCTAGCATTCTGAGATGCTTTGAATTATGGCATCTCCACATTCGCATGGGATCCCCACATCATGGCAGCAGGCAAAGAGAAGGCTGAAGAGTTGAGCCCTGACAGTCTCATAAATCGTTTCTACTTAATTTCATGGTCCAGAAGAAAACATACCTCACCTCTGGTGGGAGGGGAATTCCAGTCTTCCATGTGGCTAGGACTGGAAGAGAAATGGATACTGGTGAATATTAGCATTGTCTCTTAGCAGTAGTTACCAGAGAAAATCATCAATTGTTACTGAGAAAAAAAATAATATTTCTATCAGGATTTAGCTTATTCTTTAGTTTTCTGCCTAGATAATTGAATCTAAGGATAGCTTAAAATCAGAGACAAGGAACAATATTGCTTTCACCTCTGTTTTTTATCATTGCATTTATCAACTCATTCACTGAACTTAGGTTCTTAAAAGCTTTGGGAATATAATGATAGAAGAGTAAGCATTAGACATGCGTATTTCTTTAAATCTTTTTTATGGAAATGAGTTGGAGAACTAGTATATTTCATTTCTTTTGAGATTTGTCGGGATTTTTTTTAGTTATGTCAGCTTAGAACATTAGGTTTTGTATCATCACACAATCAAATAGGTGAGAGGGGCTTAAAAAACAAAGAAATACACAAAAAATCTGTTAGAAGGACAGTTAAACATTAAATATGATTTTCATTTTAGCTTCATAATTTTTGTGTCTTCTGATTTTACCTGGACATTATTTTACATTAGAAGAATTTTATAGGAAAATAATTCCTAATTTCTAATTTTCACCATGCCTAATTTACTCATGGTTAGTTTTATTGTTCTGTTCTGCAGGAAGACATCAGCCTGTCTCTTGTCTTGTACAATAAGTCATGCCACTGAGCATACTTGCACAGTAAATGATTTTGTATAATAGATGGCATTACGTGCCTAAGTACCCATGAGCAGGTGTTAAAATTGGAGACATGTGAAATATTCTTTTTTGTTAGGAAATAAGAAGTTGCCAATAGCAAACTCTTCAGGTTGAATAGGGATTAGGTTTCATAGGATAATTTTCTTTTAGTTCTAAATCTCACATCAAAATAGCGAAATAGTGCTTGATTGAACCTCACCAGTCCCAGAATTTCCAGAAACCTCTTCCTGATTATTTTTTCTTCTTTACACCACTGTTCTTCGTTAGCAGCCTCAATCTTTAAATTTTACAATGTTATATTTATTGATTTCCTGATGTCTTATATCTCCAACTTGTTATGTCTGGCCACTTTTGGATTAACATTTGTAGAAGGATGTAATACACTCCTGTGAATGGACACTCCCTGCCTAATACATAGTTCTGTACAATGTCTGCTTGTTGTTGGCCCCCAGATTCACCATGTTAATTATAAGCCTAATAAAATTGATTATCTCCCTCTATACTTACTATATTTCATTTATCTAAATTGTGTTTAATGTGAACTGTCATAATTGTTGGAACTATGTGGACAGACAGATTTTGGGGAGAGATGGGTCAGGGGAAGAAGTTCCAGAGAGAGGTCAAAGAAAAGAGGAACCTAAGACAATATGATGTTCAAAAGGGAAGGCCAAAAGTCAACTTTTTAAGTAGGTAATATCACTATTCAAAATAGTTAAATGTGTAAATATATTGGCATCTCTTAAGAAAATAGCATTTTAAGAAAATGGTTATCTATTTATCGAGAGAGAGAGAGAGAGAGAGAGAGAGAGAGAGAGAGGAGAGAGAATCCCAAGCAGGCTCCACACATTAGTGCAGAACCTGACATGAGGCTTGAACCTACAAACTGGGAGATCATGACCTGAGCCAAAACCAAAAGGAGGACTCTTCACCAACTGAACCATTCAGGCGCCCCAGAAAATAGCATTTTTAATGAAAATATTCTCAATTTTCTTTGATTTGGTGGTAGACCCCTTATCATTTTGCGTGCTTACTATCTCTAGCACCAAATTGAAACCAGTTTTTTCTTGTAAAATTATTTTGTTTAATATGAGTTTTAAATTTTTACTTTTTGATATTTAAATATATTTGCATGCTATTATTGCTTAGTAACATTCTACATATTAGAAAATGGTTATATATTATCAACATAAATATATGAAGTGAATTAGTGCCATTAAAATTTATTTTGCTCATATTTATATCACCTTTACTATTGGATAAATTTTGCATGCATCTATTTCACTATTATGGGATTTTTGATATTTGCTTATCAGAGTGTGCCTTTATTGTGCTCTCAGTACTGTACTGTTATTTACTAAAATCTCTATAGACGTGTGAGTTTTAACTTTATCACAAGCTGATTTAAGATGGAGTGTAACATAGAAATTAATTTTTATTTGCCTAACCTAATTCCTAATAATTCAACCATAGTAAATTTTAAAATCCATTGCTCAAATAGTCATAGTACAATCAAAGGAAAGTTTACATCTCGTTTTTACATTGAAAAGCTGCCATAGTGACATCCCCACTTGTAGTTCTGAAAATGCTCTCCCGTTCCCTAGTGCAAGATTGACTACTCACTGAAGTCTCAAGGACTAATCCACATGAATACCAGAGGAAACCACACCCATTTTTCTTTCTCCATTGTGTTTTGTTTTTCACAATTCAGGGACCTGATAACTGCACAAAGTGTTCCCATTTTAAGGATGGCCCGAACTGTGTGGAAAAATGTCCAGATGGCTTGCAGGGGGCAAACAGTTTCATTTTCAAGTATGCTGATCAGGATCGAGAGTGCCATCCATGCCATCCAAACTGCACCCAAGGGTAAGCATCCTTGCCAGCCAAGGACTCTATCACACATGTTATCTTTACCCCTGACACCATCTACTAACTATATAACATGCTCATGTAAAACTCGATTCATCTTTATATTAACATGTTGATTTGAAGAGGAATACTTTCTAAGGAAACAATTTATGTAATCAAATGTACACTCTCTGAAATATTCTGTTAAATATTTACCTAAAAGTATTCTATTGACACCTTTATGAAGCTGGTGGGAGGTATACTTGTAGGGAGTCTAGAAATTCTTCTAAATTTTACTTGGTATTGAAGATATCTTATAAGAGACAAGATAGCCGTCATACTTGGAGATGTGTGCTTAATCAATCTTTAACAGAAGTTTTCTGATTATGTTTCTTTGTTCTTACAACCAGCTTAAGTTGTGGTTAGCTGTCTTTGATAGATATTGCCTTGGATTACTCCTTCAACAAAATATAAGCAAAATAATGACAGAAAAAAAAGGTGGGGGGAGAACTTAGTGATATGTATATTAGTAAAATCACAAATACATTTTGTGAAAGTAATTTTAATACAGGTCAGCCTATAATCTAGAAATTCTTTGACTACTATAGGACAACTCAAAGATGGGTACCCAGTTTTCTATCTTTTTTCCAAAAGGATGCATTATAAAATGAATAATAATTATATTACCTTTGATATTGAAAGAGTTGTAAAACAAAGACATATTACAGAAAGAAGAAAAGCACTGAACTGAAAGAAATAATGCCACTCATGTAACAAATCCCAGAACCTATTTTTTTAAAAGATAGCAAATCTATTTTAATAAGGGCTTTTCTTTTTCTTTCCTCCAGAAGATGACTAATTTCAGACTTGAGAACAATTTAATATACTCTATCCTCCTTCTGTCCATAAATCCTCTTCTTCATTATGAGTGCACACACACACACACACACACACACACACACACACGTGCAAATACATACACTTGTTTTTGAGAATTATCTCGGGTACTTTATATCTGGCAGAAGAGTATGAGATTCTATAAAGAATGTTTTCTGCCACATTAAGAGCTAGTTGCTAGGGGATATTGAAGAAGTTAAGCAAGCAACAACATCATTTTCTGCCAAGAGGACATCAATTTGCAGATGCTGCTACAATTTCCTGCAGGTCAAGAAATCAGCTTAAGTCACTCTGTGAAGTGGTAGATCCTCAAAAGGTAAAGTAATATTCTGCCATTCAAATTTAAATTCAGCTTAGAAGAGCTAACGCCATCTCATTGGTTTACACATAAGGACACAGACTGAGGATACTGAAATAGTCACACGGGCACCTAGCTTCAAGGAAACTACAAGGAATAAATTTCTCCCCTTGCGAGGTTTTGGCACACTTGGGTTAAGAGTATTTCATGAACAACTGGTGCCACTGGAGCAGAAGAGTCAGCAACAGAAAGGGAAAACTTTGCCTGCTATAGTAATCATCCACAGGAGGGTTTTATTGTTTTGCAGCTAAAATTAAACCAGTAAATTATTCAATATAATGTTGATGTCAACAGCTGTTGCCATTCAAAATGAGACCTTTTGCTATTTTTGCAAATCTAATTACAATGAGGCCATTAGGGAAATGAAAGTGAGATCGCAGAGCCATAGTCTGGATGTGTGGCTGGTGTGTCTTCCTCTCAGCCCTTTTAAATCATGATTATGTAATAAAAGAACACATCTATAGTGGGGGAAGTGGAAGTAGAGACAATGAAGAGATCCATTTACCACAGCAACAAAAGCCAGATGTCAGCAAAAAGGGAGGATGAAGGTATAAATGGAACAAATCTGACCAGGCCATTTAGGAACTCCAAGTAAAGAGAAAAATGTCTTTAAATCAACTGTTGCAGAATGATGGGGAGACAGAATTGGATGTTGTATTCCCTGGCATCTTCCAAGGTAAATGGATTGTAAGGAATGACTTAGTCCTGAAGGATTTGTGTGTTTGTTTTCATTTAGCTTCCTGCCATCCTTTTCCTAATATCCTCCATATTGTCCAGGTTCACTCCATGAGAGTTTTGTCATCCCAATCCCAGAACTCCTAAATTCCTAAATTCCTAAATCCTATTCTATATTACTGTTGTGTAGCACTGTGCTCTGAGATTCTTGAGTGAAGCCATGAGGTGCTCTGTACACTTAGTCCCTTCTTTTCAAATTGCATGTAGAAGTAGGATCTTTGTCTAGAAAGATCACAGGGCCAGTGGAGATGACGTGACGAGTGACTATTTTTATTCCTAAATACATGTAATAATTGACCTGTCTGTGCGTGTGAGCTCACCATGCCAACCCCACTTTGGAAAACCGCATTCCTTTTATATGCTGATATTATGTCAGCTAGATAATTCAAGAACCAAGTTACTGGAAATAGTCTTTTGAATCACATTTTTTAGAAGGAAAGTTCTTACTTTGAATACTGTTCAATGATTTTCTGAAAATAAAATTATGTGTGTAATACCTTAAAAGCACTTTTATTACTCTGGAAGTACATTAAATATATTGGCTCTAATAAGTTCTTTAGATAATTTTAAAATAGGTTATCCATTTAGCACGTATCAGGAGATTCTCATTAATATCCCTAGAGGGGTGGGGAATAACATTGTCTCTTCTTGCCTTGACTAGAGAACTTTTATTTTAGCAGGCTTTTCTCGTTTCATTCATTCCTCAACTTGGTTATACTGAACACCAACTGCACATCAGAGAGAGTGATAGCTAAATTCAGAAATGAGTAAGATCCCCATATTTTGAAATGATGAGCAAGAATTTAAAACTTAGGAATGATCTTCATATTTAAAAATAGCAGGATAGAATTAAAAAAAAAAAAGACTTGTAAACTAAATTTAGTATGTAATTAAATTCCTGTAAGGGGATTTTTTTTTTTTGTGGTTTCCACACTAAAATCTAATCCATGACAAATATCAATGCAGTTTTGGTTTTTAGTCATGGACTAGAATATTTGTTTTTCATAGGCGTCTTTGAAAATTTGCATTGAATATTTTTGTTAATGGTAGAATCATGGTTTCCATATTATTAAATTCCCTGTATGCGTTTATCTTTTTTTTATCAACCCTTTTTATATATTTTTAAATTTCTATGGTGAAAGAATTTTCATTTATAAAAGGAAAGAAGAGCTGTTTGTGAAATTATTGTCTATACTCTTTTAATTGAAATTTTAAAATACTCCACTTTCATTTCAAAATTTGAAGATCTTGTCAAAATATCTCAACTAAGGTAGGTGGGTATATCAAAGTGCTTACAAATCAGTAAATAGTGGCAAATGTTAAACACAACTCAGTGTTCAGAATTGCAGATACTTTTGTAATATGTTATATTGACATGTTATAGTTTCTGATCTTCCTTTAAATTTTTTACTTTGTAACACTAATTTTGTAGAGTTACCTTATTCCTTATCTGATTTTGATCTCATATTTGAGATTTTGACTCTTCAAAAGTTTAATGCTTCCATTATTCTGTGATCTTGCTGAATCAATATAAATTACATGTGTTAATTAGTTGCTTATATGAAGTCCAAAGGGTTGAAATAGAGTATACATCTTTAAATACACAGTGACTTGTACTTAGACAGGATGGTGCTGCTTTAGTCACACTTTTATTATTTGTCTTTCATTGTTTCTTTCATCTTTAGCTTTTAAATATGTCTACATCTCAAATATTCCTCAAGAGTTCCCTCAACAAACTTTCCTGACCCCACATCCTGCCCCCTCAGTGCTCACTTTCCTTTTCCCTTGCTTTGCTTATGTCCAATATGCTTCTCAACTCACAGTGGTTGAAATTCTGCTGACCTTGACAATGACAACTAAAATGCTCTCAGTAGTTCTTATTTTATTAGACCTGTCTTTGCATTTGATTTTGACAGTTACTCCTGAATGTCTCTCCTGATTTGGCTCCCACAATGATGCTGTAATTACTTGATTTTACTCAATATTTTCTCATGCTTCTGGCATATGAGCTTATCTTAGGTCATTTACTGGTTATCGGAGTTCTTTGAGTTTCGGTCTCAGTCTCCTCTTTTCTCACTTTATAGATCCTTCTTCAGCTATCTTACCCACTTACATGATTTCAACTTTCTTCTGTATGCTGTTTCAAAACTGATCATCACACTGGTGCCTTCACACCCTACAACCACAGGCCTCTCTTTCCAGCTGGCGAGGAACATTCCCTACCCAGATGTAGGACAACCACACTGGATGCATACCATACTGTAGATCCATAAAGCTGAAATTATCAACCCCTCCCCCCCCAACACACACACAAGAAAAGGTGTCCCTCCTCCCACCCAGTGAGGTGTCATTCCCTCACTGATGGTGCTGCATGTTTAACTCCTCTGATCCTACTTTTCTTTCATCAAATCAGCCATCAACTTCTCTTCCCCACCCCACCCACATACCTTTGAAGGCATTTCTTGAATCTGGCCCCCTGCCTCTATCCTAGTTGCCATTTCCCCGGTGTAATCCCTTTTCATCTTTTACATACACTAAAACAATCTTGGTGCCAAAGGAATCTACCTGGATCCCAGCTGACTAGCCTTCACAGGGCAGAGATCCATGTAAAATACAAATCTAGCAAATCCACTACTTAAAAACCCTGCAGTGGTTCTCCATTAAGTTTGCCCCTAAGCAAATAGCCTTCAAATTCTGGCTCCTGTCTAAATGATCTCGCTTCTTTCCCTCTTCCTGTCACCTCATGTTTTGTTTGCTTCCTGACTATTCAGAATTATTTGCAGTTTTTCATGTGCACTCTAAATTTCCTCAGATCTATGCTTTTGTTCCTGCTGTTTGTTACCCCTTAGAAATGACTGCTACTCCAACCCAGGTTATCAGCACCCTGCATTTCAGCTTCCTAACTTCTCCATGAGGATTAACATGAATTTCTAAAGCTAAGTGTCCCTCCTCTATGCTCCCTTAAGCCACTCTTTCATGTCTCTTTTTATATTTATCACATTAAACAATATACACCTGGTTATGCATCTATCTCCTATTATGCATTAAATTGTGAGCTCATTAAGAATAGGAAAAGTGTCTAATTCATCATCCCCCCCCCCCCACTGCCCAGCTCCTAGAAGAGTAGCAACACTTAGTAGGCCTACAAGCATGTTTTTTTAATGGATGAATAAAGATCTTTAATTATTCACACTTTACCCTCAAGTTGAATTTCACTTTCAAATATTTTTATATTTCAAATGTTATTGTAAAGACACAGATTGCAAATTAATCATAGCTTTCAGATTCTCACTTGGAAATAAGAAGTAGACTATTAATTTTACCAAATGGTAATACTGTATAAAAAAGCACTTGGAAGAAGATATAATAGGAACCTAGGAAAAAAATAAGCTCTTCAAAATAAAATAAAAAGAATATCATATAAGACAGTTTGAAAACATTTTTAGTAGTTACTTTTTCCATTTCAAGAAATGGTTCTGGTTATGGATTATAGTACCAATTCAATGCTATGTGCTATATATTTTTATTTGTATTTCTTATTTGCTTTTTTAAAAGACTTTTTTCACAGTGTATTCCCCATTTTTCTGTACATTAAATTTTTTCTGGGCTATTCAAAACCAATGCTCAAAATGAAAACAATTTTCCACCTAGTAGAAATGTTATAGCAGATATTCGTGAAGCAGGGAAATATTGACTTAATTATTATTATACATAGTTACATTAGTTTACCAATGTTGAGAGTTATCTAAGGATATAGTAGACAGTCTGGCCTTATACATGAGTCCCTTATTACTTCATTATATGGTGATTTTAACTTCAGCTTCCTTTTCAGTTTCAGAAATTAGAGTTTGGAAAAAACATTTGTGATCAGAATTAGACAGTCCTATAAATCATAGCTGTGGAGGGAATATTGATAACGCACCGTAGATATATGTATTTGATGAGAGAAAAGGGAAGGAAATACAATTTGTACATTGGAAGATGGAAGAAGTAATATTTCCATAATACCTCAAAATGAAATTCTAGGGACCGTACATCCGGATTTTGTGTACTTATATAATTCTAGTGAATTCTTTAGTTACCTGCTTCTCAGTTTGTTCATTTCCTTGGAGAGTATTTATTTATTATTGTTTGAGTTAAATATTATGGCACTTTAAAAACCTATTGTTTGTCTGTTATGGCACTGTGCTTTTAAAATAGAGCGTCAAGATAAACTGCAGTCTTGGTAAAACCAGTTAATTTGCTTTTTAAATGAATTCATGTTTAAAGATAAGTATGTTTTAAAAACCGTCACAACCAAGGAATGGAATAATGTGATTATGTAAAGTATCCATAAGAATAGCATTAAAGCATGTTAACTCATTTTCTGCCATAATCCATCTTTAATGAGTATTAAGCATCAGGTTATTATATTATATTGAATAGCTCATGTTTTATTTTTTATTGACTTTAGTTTTTACTTAAGTGTTTTTAGAAGAAACTGTATACATGAAACCATTTATAACCATTGAAATATCAAGTCATTCAGCAAGACATGTACTCATGATGCAAATGAATTGAGTATTGGAAGTGAGTCATATGTGTTTAGAAGTTATCCACAGAAACAGGGTACAGTTTCCTTTACTGTGGACATGTTTCTTTGCATTCCATGCGGGTGGTATTTGCAACCTATTTCTTTGTATCCATCAGGCAATAATCTTCTCACTGGCTTTAAATTCACAGTGTTCCAAAATTGTCTAATAACCGTAATTATGAATTTGACACAATTAGTGTTTATCTGACTGATTTTTTTTAAATGACTAATTTTTCTTTCCTTGTATTTTTTTAAATTTGGATCTTCTGCAGGTGCATAGGCTCACGTATTGAAGACTGCATCGGCCTGATGGATAGGTACTTGGTGTGCTTGCTTCCCATGTTCTTCCTCCAAGGCTCCGTGTGTGAGCACTGGTGCATGTGTGCGCATGCCGCTGTGAATGGAGAATGATGTTTTCTGTTCTGTAATTGCCTGCAGGTGTAGCGGCCCCACTAGTCATGACTGCATTTACTATCCTTGGACGGGCCATTCCACTTTACCACAACATGCTAGGTAACATCTACCATGTTTCCATTTTGTCACTCAAATCCTTTTCAAATGATCATGTTTACAAACTACTAACCAGTTGGGTGAAATTGATAATATGTTAAATTAGGGAGTTATGAAATAGGCATATAACACTACTTTTCAAACCACATCCCTTACCTCTTTTTTCTTTACTCATTATGATTTTAGCATCCAAATTAGTAGTGTCATTGGTTTTCAATTTTGTACAATGTAAACAGGATTTCGAATTATTAACCTAGAACTTTAAGAGAATTTTTAAAATTAATTTTGTAGATTATTGCAAAACTAAACATTTTTAAGAGAGGAATTTATAAAAGTTGATCTATTTTCGTAAGATGTTTCTTGTTTGATTTGATTCCTTTTCTGATCTTATATTGTTTTGAGCTGGTTGGTATAGTATTCTGTAGGCTTCTGAATTACCACAGACTACAAGCACTATAGAAAATATTTTGTGCAGGTAAAAGTACAAGTTGGAATGAAAACAAAACAAAACAAAACAAAATATATCACTTAGATTCATACAAAAACCTATGCATGAAGGTTTATAGTGGCTTTACTCAAAATCACCCAAAACTGGAAACTACTCAAATGTTCTTCAGTTGTGATATATCCATACATTGCAGTGCTACTCAGCAATAGAAACGAACAAACTATTGATACATGCAAAACACAGATGGATCTCAAATGCATTTTGCTAAATGAAAGAAGCTATACTTAAAAAGAATACATACCAGATGATTCAATTTATGTGGTATTAATTCTGGAAGAGGCAAAACTGTAGGGACAGAAAATTGATCCGTGTTGCTTGTGGTAGTGTTGCCAGGTAAGCCTGGCAAGGGACATGAGGGAATTTTGGAGGAGGGTGATGGAGCCCTTCTCTCTCTCTTGACAGTGGTGATGGGTACACGAATGTAAGTGCTTGTCAAATATCATGGTTAAGCACATTAAAAAGGATGAATTTTACTGTCTATATTAGACTTCAATAAGTTAGACTTTTAAAACATTTCATTTTAGGAACATGGTAATTTACAATGTTACGTAGAAGTACTGTTTGCTTTCTTTATGAAACAAGTTAATTGTATCTTCTGGAAGTGAGAAAGTAGTGCTAAATTACAATAAGCAAGATGACAGTTTGGGATGAAATATTGCCTTTTCATGTACATTTTTAAATTCAAATTTAACATCAAATTTAACAGTATAAAAGTATACAAAGCATAGGTGTAAAACTCAGTGAATTTCTTCGAATGAAACGTTTATATAACCATCAGCCCGATCAAGAAACAGAATAGTAGTAGAAACAGAAACACCCTTGTGCTCCACTCCAAGGGAACCATTGTCCTGAGTGCTAACAGGAGTTTGCCTGTTTTTGCACTTTATATAAATTGAATCATATATATGTATTCTTTGTCCCTGGCCTCTTTTTTTCAATATTATATTTATGAGGTCCATCTATGTCATTACATTTAGTCATAATTTTTCATTTGTATGATATTTGCCTTTTAAAAGTTTTTGGAAAATATCAAGTAAGTGTTATCTCTTATTAAAAGGTTATTTAATTATATTAAAAATAAATTCTTTTTTTTTAAAAAGGGTACAGTAGAAGTAAATGATTTATACAACAGTGGCACTTTGGCACTTGGGATCAATTCAGACTAGTTAATACAGTTCTTTAGGGCAAAGTTTAAAGTATGGAAAAAATCAGCAAGAGAGAGAGAAAGAGAAAGTGCATGTCTTAAGGCCCGAAGCTCAGTTTTATAAGCCAAGACCCATTTTATATTGTTTCTGTATTGATGAAATAATTTTCCTCCTTGAGACTTTGGTTGAGTCACTGCACTATCATTATGAAGAGTGTTTTCACATTGTTTTAATGACTTTCTTATAATTATTCCAGCCAACTAATGAGAGGCAATATAATGTGGTAACTAGGTGTGCTGTCTTTGGAATCAGATTTTCTAGGTTCAGAGCAAGGCTCTATCATTTTTTAGATATGTAACCTTGGGTAAGTTCCTTAATTATCTGAGCCTTACTTTCTTCATGTATAAAATAGGAATGTTAATATAGTTTACAAATTGGTTGTGAGCATTGATGGAGTCCATAGAATATGCCTAGCTCAAATATCACCCAGTAAACGTTGTTATTTATTATTTTGCTATGTATCAAATGATTTTAAATGTTGGACATGGGGGAACATAACTCCTAGAGGGAGTAGGAAAATCTCTCAAAGTCACCCAGGAAAGTTTGACTTATATCTCTTCTCCTTCTGGTGGGTCCCTTGGCAGAAGGGAGGGCATTTATTTCTTCACCTCAGGAATCACTGTTTTAAGAGGTCCACTGGTATCTTTGGCAGTAGGTCACAGGCAGAGGCATATGAAGAGACAGAGAAAGAGTTAAAACCATAGTGGTAGATCCCTAGTGGTTTTCAATTCTGGTAATTAAGGTTGTATAACTCAAAATCATAGTGTATCTTACTATAGATTTAATATTTCCAACATGTTTGGGGAATTTTCTATCCTATTACTTGCCTGGGCTCTCAGGCCATTTCCTGTATTCTGAGACTAATACCTAATTCAGATTAGCTTTGTCATAAATAGGTAGGTGACCATGTCCAGTAATAGAGTACAATTCAGCACAATTCAGCCCATGATTCCTATGAAAAATCATCTGTAGGCCTTTGTACAAGTAAAGAGCAGAAGTTTTTGAATGTGAAAGCCTGGGTTCAAGTATTTGCTCTGCCATGTTTCTTGTCTGTAAAATGGGATGATAATTTGATAATTTTTAAAATGGAAATTCTTATACCTCATAATATTGGTATGATGATTAAATGGTTAGGAGATATTATCAAGTATATATATTCATTGGTGGTAGTTACATCTCTAGTTGAAATATTGGAAAAAAATCTTTTTTAAAAATCTCATGAGGTTATGTTCTACTAGCATATATATATATGCTATCAGCAGGGCACAAATATTTATATATCAGCAGGGCGTAAATCCAATAGTTTATTGACTACAAAACTGATATATCAGAATTTCTAAGCTTTTAAGCATCTAAATTGTGCATCCTACTTCTAAGCATTATGACTCAAAAAAATTGGTAGTAGGGAGCTAAGTATTCCTTTTAGAAACTCTGGATATATTTAATTAATATTTCTTTTGAACTTAAATTTAAAGCAGTATGACTCTTCAGTTGTGTTGACTTGTCAGAATTAATGGACTTGTCATAGGCTGCTTATAAGCAGTTTGGAATTTACAAGAAAGATTTAGCTTGGACACCTTGAAAAGTGTTTATGACCATGGAACATTTTGACACGGATTGGATGAGAAGTGAAAGTAATAAATATTACCTTTTTTTCAGGTAAATGCTTTTTTCAGTAAATGTTTACCTCTCTGAAATGTGATGGGTACACAGTTAATTGAAAACAGGGGACTAGCTTAGTAATATTTCAGTTTATTTTCCATTTTTAAATTCTGTGAATGTTTTTTTTATGCCTCCGTCTTAATTGATTAAAGTAAATCTTACATAATAGAGAGATAAAAAAAACATGTAGAAAGTAATTGCTTTCAGTTTTGTAAACTATGTTTTAACTGGGAGATTACCCAAATGCCTAGTTTTCTTTTAGTCACACAAAATTGCACTGAACATGGCAATGTGGCCATTTCGAAATATTTAGGATTCATACTCCCTACTGCCCCATTATGTTGTATTCTGTTTCCTAAACCAGAAGGAAAAAAGATTGAAGATTTAAATGAAAACAGGTGAAATGCTTACAATCTTGATCGACTTTCATTTTCTAAGCAGTGTTACTCTTTCCCAAGCCTGCAATTTGTGAATTGGTTTTCCACACTCCATTTACCTTACAGGCTGTTGCTGGAATTTCTTCCAGGAAGATAGGATAGGATGGAAAAGATCGTTGCTGTTGTTGTTGATTTTCTTTTACCTGTAATCTCCTAGAATATTCTACTTGTAATGAAAATAATACTTGAATTTCAGGCCTTTTCCATATTTTCCTTATCTGAATTCAATGCCTTACAACTAACATTTACTTGGATGTTCTTCTTTTTCTTATAAAGAATCTTATGAAAAAATGTGTTCAGCAAGTTTTTTTTATTCTTTTTTATGCTATTTATTTGAGCTTGCACATATGCTATTTTCACATAGATTGTAATAGAACAAAGCATTTAATTCTATTCTATTTTAGTTTCTTTGCCAACCATATATCCCAAGCTTTTTATAATCTTAGTCTCTCACTCCATCAGGGCCAACATGTGTTCATCTAAACAAGCAAAGGCTCTATTGGCAAAGCATTTCTTTTTATTACTTAGAAGTCCAAAATATAAACTAATAATTCTTTTTAAATTTGTGACAGGAATTGTGAAAAGTACTAGATTTCTGTTCAAAATTTTTTATCTGGCTATCTGCTCCAATTCAGTTATTCTAGACACTTCACAATATGAAGTAAGGTAACTGAAATCAGTTTAATTCTCTAAATCTCATCTGGGCAGATATTTGAAACGTTTTATATTCCTGTCACATTTTAATGCCTGTATCACACCTTTACTTTCTGGTGTGGTGGTTATTACCTAAGAGGTCACATAACAGTTTATTCTTTAGCAGTGTGACCCGTGTGTGATAGATGAGGGAGAAGATGTGATATTCTTGGCACGGCTTTCACAAATGGCACAATCTTTTTTCTTTGTTTGTTTGCCCTCAAGGAACTTGGTTCATAACTTATGTCCGTATCAAATGGTCAAAACAGCCCATAGATGGTTTCCTCAGATGAGTGGCAGTTATGTTATGATCCTTAAGTCCAATAAATATAAGTACACAGGCTTTTTATTATAAGTCTATCCTCAGTCCACCACATTCTGTATATTAAATTTACTTTTGAATTTAAGAGAGTTCAAAGAGGTGAAGGAGAGTGTGTGAATTTCTTCTTTTCCAGCTGATTTGTGTCCCACAGTTTCCAGTACATATAAAATACCAAAAGTTACCAAAGAATTGCAAGAGCAAAACAGTTCAGTTTTTGTTAATTACTGTTCATGGAGTTTCACATGGATACTTTAAGTAGAAGTATTTAATGGCATAAGGTTGCATCAGTGGCTTTGTTTCAATATCGAAATGCCCACACATTGTTACCAAAGCTTTTAGGGATCCTAGGAACATTAATATTATACTCAAACATGCTAACTGTAAAAATGTGACCAGAAAAAGTCATACTTGTGGCTGAAAGTCAAAAGAGATTTTTTTTTTAATTTTTTTTTTTTTTTTTTTTTTTTAGCGTTTATTTATTTTTGAGACAGAGAGAGACAAAGCATGAACGGGGGAGGGTCAGAGAGAGGGAGACACAGAATCTGAAACAGGCTCCAGGCTCTGAGCTGTCAGCACAGAGCCCGACGCGGGGCTCGAACTCACGGACCGCGAGATCATGACCTGGGCCGAAGTCGGCCGCTTAACCAACTGAGCCACCCAGGCGCCCCCAAAAGAGATTTTTTAAGAGCATTGACTTTGGACTGTAATAGAAAATCTAAAAATAGCATTATTGAACTGAGAAGATGCTGATTATGCTAGTTAAGGGTCAGATAAAAAATTCAGTGAGTTGAGTGATCCATTATGAATACTTCTTCAGTCTTTCCTATGAGCATCATTCTCTGGTGTAGAATTTACAGTGTTCTGTAACTATTAATCTCTGATTTGTAAAGATGTCAGGACTGCTTATACTCTATGATCTCAAAGTACCTTCAACGTTGCTGAAATTCATTACTAAAATCCAATGTCTTTTATTAAATATGAAAGCAAATGAGTAAAATATGGTCCTGAAGCCTCTGCCCCTGTCTTTAGGCAGATATTTATAGTTTTAAAAGTACCCATATGTACTACTCCAAGATTTGACCCTGGCATTATTTTCTTATAAAATACAATTTAGAGATATAAGTATATGATCAGTATTACTCAGGATTTTTAATTGGGATTTTATTATCCCAGGAATATTAAATTCTATTTCATAAGATCTCATTTCTAAAAAATTACTTTTCAATGAAGAGCCACCTATAATTTCAACCAACCAAAAATAAAAAATCTTTGCAAACATTTATAGGTATTTTATATACTCTTTGACAAAATTCAAAGGAAGTGAAAAAGCAGCATATAGCAAAATGAACAATATAATTCCCAATAAAGAGAAATTACCTCATTCTGTCAAAGAACTAAGAAGTAAATATATTGAACAAGTTATATGTATGTATATAGAAAGATAACATCTGACTTGGTCCCCTGGCTAACATCTGACACAAGTTATCAGTAAACTAGGGAGAGTCATAAGGTAATGCCTTTCCATGGAAGTGAGTGCTCAAATACTATTGGTTGCATGATTTGGAATTAATATGCTATAATATGATGAGGCTTACCACTTATAGCATATTATCTTTGATCTTATACATACCCCTGGTGGTCAGTCCTTAGCTTGTATGTGAAATTATTTCAGTGTTTGACAGAAAAAAAAAATTATATAACAGTGAATGTATTCTGGTTACAGAATGAATAAATTACAGGGATTGACGGTACATCATAGAGATTATATTGATGGTATTGTAATAGTTTATCATGACAGATGGTAGCTCCACTGTGGTAAATATAGCATATTCACCTGAATGCTATGTGGTGAATGAATATAGCATATACGCCTGAAACGAATGTGACATTGAGTATCAGCTATAATGCAATTAAAAAAAATAAATAAAAATTAATTAAAATGTTACAGATAAAAAAAGTGAATGTATTAAAATAAACTTCTTCAGTGTGACAATTTTGGTGAATTAGCATCTAAAACTATCATAATTTACCCCCAAACCTATTTGGAAATTCAAAATATTGTATATATGGATCATATATTTGATAACTAAAATGGTAAGGATTGAAAAAAACAATAACAACTCTGTAATTAGGTAAAGTGAAGGAATTGCTCAATTGGTATATAGTTTTCTATTACTGTGAATAATTGCCATGAATTTAGCAGCTCAAAAAACAAGACAAAAGCACAGTTCTGTAGGTAAATATACAGGAATGGCTTGGCTGTGTTCTCTTCTTAGGATCTCACCGGGCTGAAATCAAGTTTCTGTCTGGGGTGTGTTTCATCTAGAGGTTGGAGTTCTCTCCCAAGTTCATTCAGGTTGTTTGAGTTGTGGGTCCTGGTAGTAGGACTCCTATTTTATTGTGTTCATTGCCAAGCACATTCTTTGTCATGTGGCCCGCTCTATATTCCAAGACAATTGTGCATCCAAACCTTTTCATTTTTGAATCTCTTAGTTTTCATTTTTCTGACCTCTATATCCAGATTTAAAAGCTCATGTGATTAGATCAGATCCACCTGATTGAATCTTAAAATCAAATGATTTGGGACCTTAATTACATCTGCTGAATCCCCTAGAGTAGCACCTAGATTAGTGTTTGACTGAATAACTGGGAGAAAGTGTGTTTATATACCATAGGATGGAATCTTTATATAACAGAGACCCATCTTCTAATTCTGCCTACAGCATCTATCATGGTGACTTAAGCATCCGTTAACCTTAAAAAAAAAAAAAAAAAAAAAAAAAAAAAAAAAACAAGAGTTCAGCTACTTTACCATAAAAAATGAGTTTATTTGGAAATACCAGAGAATTGCAATTCAGGGCAAAATATGGCAAATCATTGGCAAATTCAGAAGAGAGGAGAGGGGCTTGCTTTTATGGAGGCAAGGAAGAAGTTAGGAGGGGCTGTTTCAAACTGTTCAAGCTGGTGTTGGCTTCTTATTGGCAGAGTGTGACAGCTTCTCATTGGCTGGGTTGTTGCCAGGTGAGGAGAAATTCTTTCCTCCTGCCTGGATATGTAAAGTAAGCTTCCTTCTGTTTGGGGTCTGAGTGGTAGTGCTTGAGAATTCCTCCTTCAGCGCTTTGCAGCTCCATTTTTAGTAAGGTCTTTCTTTTATTTATTTTCACACATATTTCCTTTTAAAAAATGTTTATTTTTTTGGAGAGAGAGAGAGAGAGAGAGAGAGAGAAAGAGAGAATGAATGGGACAGGGGCAGAGAGAGAGGGAGACAGAGGATCCAAAGCAGGGGCTGGAACTCATGCACTGGAGATCAGGACATGAGCTGAAGTCAGACTCCTAACTGACTAAGCCACCCAAAAGCCCCACACATATAACATTTACAGTGATCCTTCACATATTTTTGTCTTGACTTGCATGGAAGGAATTTAAATTTCTGTGACTCACACAACTTTGCCATATAAGGATAACTTTAAGTCTGAGAGAAATGTGTTACTATCTTCAAATAATTTATTCCTTGTTTTTTACAAAAAGAGCCAGAAGCAAGCGATTAAGATTGCTTTGGAACCAAAACCAGGGATTCTTTGTACAGTTATATGCTGTAGGATGAGGTCTCAATGTACATGTTGGCTCTGAGTATTCAGTACTCCATTTGTGACCAGTAACTGACATATATAATTAGGATCAAACCATCCCAATATTAACACCAAATTTATGGCCTTTCCATTTATTTTCATACGGTGAGTTTTCCCCAAGAGTTCTCTAGACCTGTTCTGTCCAATATGTTAACTGCTAACCACATCTGGTCATTGAGCACTTTAAATATGGTGAAGACAAACTGAGGTGTGATCTGATTGTAAAAGGTACATTGGATTTTAAAGACATGGCATGAAAAAGGAATGCAAAGTATCTCATTAAAAATTTGTCAATTGATTACATGTTGAAATGTTAATAATTTTGGATATATTGAATGAAAATTCTGTTGTAACTAATTTCATCTCTCACATACCCCTAGAATATTTTAAATAACATATTGACTTGCGTTACATATCTGTTGGGCAGTGCGGCTGTAGAATTGTCACAAATCTTTGAATACTGTTACCAACACCTTAAAAAAAAAAAAACAAACCTTTCATTATGTACTAATCTATGCAATTATATAGATAGTATTTATGATAGGTATTTAAAAGGATGAAATAAGGGGTGCCTGGGTGGCTCAGTCGGTTAAGTGTCCGACTTCAGCTCAGGTCGTGATCTCACAGTCTGTGAGTTCAAGCCCCGTGTCCAGCTCTGTGCTTACAGCTGAGCCTGGAGCCTGTTTCAGATTCTGTGTCTCCCTTTCTCTCTGACCCTTCCCCGTTCATGCTCTGACCCTGTCTCAAAAATAAACATTAATTTTTTTTTAAATAAATAAAAGGATGAAATAAAATGTAATATAAACAAATTACAGGGTTTTTTGTTTTGTTTTGTTTTGTTTTGTTTTTTTGCCTCCCACTCTGGAGGTAACAGATTTTGATTCTAGAATGTGAAGGGTGTTTATCATCTGTTTAACATCTAGAAGGGTGTTTATCATCTGCAGTAGATTGCAGAGGGGATGAGTTAGATCCAAGGAACACATTTGTTTGCCTGAACCGATTGCATATACCTGTATATTTAATTTATATAAGCACACAGATCTTATGAACTTCCACAAGAGCAGACTAAATTATGATAATTTGGGTCTGATTTATAATTGTCTATGTTTTTTTTAATTTTTAATTTTATTTAATTTTTTTTTTTTATTTTTTACGTTTATTTATTTTTGAGACAGAGAGAGAGCATGAACGGGGGAGGGTCAGAGAGCGAGGGAGACACAGAATCTGAAACAGGCTCCAGGCTCTGAGCTGTCAGCACAGAGCCCGATGCGGGGCTCGAACTCACAGACTATGAGATCATGACCTGAGCCAAAGTCGGTCGCCCAACCGACTGAGCCACCCAGGCGCCCCAATAATTGTCTATGTTTTAAATTAAAAGTCACTCAAGGTTTGGAATTGTGTAGCTTCCCTTAAAATTGCATTTTGTAGCCAGTATTTCTATTAAAATATTGTTTCAATTTTTGTGTCATGAAGGAAAAACACTTAAGCAGGAAGAATTTTTAAGGGTAAGTTAAAGTTTCTATTTGTATGTTTGATATATATGTGTGTGTGTGTATATATATTCAGAAAAGAATCAAAACTATCCCCCCATTTAACTTAGGAACACATTGTATTAGACCCTAAGTATCTTTTCTTTTTTTATATTTCCTATTTAACTAAAGGAATCTAATTAAGTGAGACCCCCTTCTGTGATGTGGTTACATAAAATGATGTGTAGATATTAACTCAAATTGCTCTCTTCATGCTTTTTTTTATTACCTAAACACATTTCCTAACTAATCATTCTTTCATAAACATACAATTATTTTTCCATACTATGTATGTAGGCAGAAGCTAATTAACAGAGAACACTTTGATTTACCAACGAAATTCCTCACAGTGATTTCATTCTCCTTTACCATCCGCCCTCAAACCCAAAGTGATATAATTTCATCATAATTTCACAGTAACTCAGTACTAAAGAATGAATGTTAAGGAAAGGGAAACCCACCTCTAATAAACTCTGAATGCTTGTAGCCATTGCAGTTTTTATGGCATTCTGTTCGATTGCCCAGAGTAAAGCATTCCATATGCTTGAGTCATTTATGGAATAATTATAGTTACTTTTAGTAGAGTAAAAATAAAACAGCAATAGCAAAAACCTCTCACCATAAAAAGTTTACTTGTTGAAATGAAAAAGATTTTTTTTCAATGAGCAAAGAAAATTCCTTTTCCAAAGTGTCTTCATTCTTGAACCTCTGGATCCCACTTCCCAAAGTTCAAGTCCCAAGTTCAAATCCAAGAGTGGCTAGCACCATTGTTCTATGTACCAAGAATGAAAGGACCAATGGGAAAACCAAAGCACCAAATCAACCAAAACCAGATCTTGCTTTTTTCCCAGAATAGTGTTGCTTTTTATAAAATCATCTCATATTTAGAGCTTATTTATGCGATTCTTTAAAAGAAAAATCCTAATATATACCAGGTGTGCTACATTATCACACCTAATTTTCATGATAAGCATATAAAAATAGTTATTACCATTATAATTTTACAAATGAGGAAACAGGTTCAGACTAATTAGGCAACTTACCAAAGATCACTTAGCTAGTAAATGGCAGAGCAAAGATTTTAGCTTTAGTGTGTCTGATTGATTCTAAGGACCACATTTCTTTCTTTCTACTAGGCTGGTTCCCAAATGGAAAATAATTTAAGAGCTATTCTTATGATGAGAATGATTGAATATTTTATAGCCTACTTAAACAATTTTATCCATTGTCTTTCTTTTAGTCCTTTTACCTATCAAGCCTTCCTGCAATGTATAGGATTTTATATTGCTTGCCCTCAAGCAGTATATTTTAGATTAATACATCTGGTATTGCTTGGTTAAGATAGAACAATGCTTCCCATGATCTAAACACATAAGCCTGTGTAATGGTAACATAATGTAAATATATTTTTTTTATATTATTAATGTAGCAGTGACTAATCTAAGACATTTACAAATAAATGTAAGCTCAATTAAAAAAATATTTTCTAATGCGGAAGTTATTTATAAATTCTGGAGAGATTTGTTAAAACTATAATGGTTCCATATGAAAACCACTTCCATGAGACCTGACACTTATTCCATAATGCAGTTACCCCCAGACTTACCTATCAAGGATGGAAATAAGAATCAAAATTTCATGAACACTCAGCAATAAAATAACAGATAATATAGTGCTGGGCTTTATCAGCCTTTTTGTTTAGATTTTCCTCCCTAATTCGTACTGTAGAATGTGTGGGATGGGGCAAAGTTGATTGAGAATAGAAATGAGTTTAGATGGTAGAGCATGAATCCTAGACTATATATATATATATAGTCACTTTGTTCTGTTTGATAAGGTGAAAAGAAAAGTGATTTCTGCTAAAAAAATTCCCCACTGTTGATACAATCAAACTTACCATATTTTATTTGTTTTTGAAAGAATAAAAAAAACCCCACATTCTTATATATATAAAACCAGCCAGTAAATATCTGTTAGGTTTACTCCATGTTAGGAACTGAGGAAAGAATGGAGAGAAAATTAACATAATCCCTAATACTGTAAAATTTACAATAGAGTGGAAGAGAAAATACAGTTTATAATTATATATTTGCATGATTATTTACTATGAAGAATACTGTAAATAGATTCATTGGTGTGGTTGTGGTAAGGAGAATAAAAATATAAACAGTGATACCTGGGTTTTTGACCTAAGTAACTGGATGAAAGGTGATATCATAAACTAAAATGAAGACTCAGAAGGAAGTAGAACCAATTTTCTTTTCGGGGGGGAAATGAAAAGTCATGTTGGGGATGTGATAAGCTTGAGATGTTTATTTGATATCTGAGTGAAAATTTTGCATGAGCAGATAATTATAACACTCTGCAGCTCAAGATTGGGGACTGAATTGTTGGTCATATTTATATCCATAACACTGGATGAAATTCCACAAGCAGAAAGTGCAGATGGATAAGAAAACTGAGCAATGAACTTTAGGCTACTCCATTATTTAAAGGGAAGAAGAGAGGAGAATATAATATAATTGCAAAGGAGATTGAAACAGAGGGATTAGGGGTAGGAGGAAAGCCAGGAAAAAAAAAAAAAAATGCCTGAAGCCAAGTGAACAAAATGTGCCTAGACAGAGGGGAGTGAAATGCTACAAAGGAAGGAGATGATGAAATAAAGAGAAAAGAGTTTTTGGGTTGTTTTGCCTTAGTTGGGAAACATTGTAACATATTTATAAACTGATGAGAATGAGGGCGCCTTGGTGGCTCAGTGGGTTAGGTGACCGACTTTGGCTCAGGTCATGATCTCACAGTTCGTGAGTTCGAGCCCCATGTCAGGTTCTGTGTTGACAGCTCAGACCCTGGATCCTGCTTCGGATTCTGTGTCTCCTTCTCTCTCTGCCCATTCCCTGCTCATGCTCTGTGTCTCTCTATCTCTCAATAATAAATAAATGTTAAAAAATAAATAAATAAACTGATGAGAATGATTCAAAAGAAAGAAGAGAATTATGTTCCGGAAAATAATGAACAACCGCAGGCAAAATTTTCTTTAGTTATCAGAAGAGATGGAATTCAGTACTAAAGTGGTCATAGAAAGAAGTAGAGATTGTGCGACCATTGTAACTGGAAGGGATTCAGAGTGGCTAGGTAAATATGCAGGTGGATGGTGGATTTGATGGTGAAGAAGATGAGGCAATGCACAATGTGTCCTCTTTTTAAATGAAATGTAAGATTATGTCATCATCTTAGGCGAGAGTATGGGAGGCAATATTGGGAATTTTAGGAAAGACAAGATTTGATAGTCTACCAAAAGTAGAAGTACATCATCCTAGAAGTATAGCAATGCTGGGAGTGCTGATGGTCCACTTGAGATTTCTGGTTATAGATTACAGTGATTCCAGTTAGCATTGTTATGTTTAATTCAGCTATGGTATGATTGTTCCAATTTAAGCATGGGTACTTGGAAATTGGGTTTACCCAGGATTGAAGTTTTGCCAGGTGAGTACTTAAGACAGAAAGTAGAGACCAGTGTGCTAAGGATATATGAAAATAAATGACAACAGCAAAAGGTAACAAAAACTGAGTTGCATAATGAGAGAAATTGGTTTATAAGGGAGATTGATGTACAATGAAAACACGGTAGGGTCAATGGCTGTAGTTCCCAGCATTATCACGCATTGTTGATGTAGGGATACCAGTGTAGGCATACGAAAAAGAGAGAAGCTGAAAATGTGCAAGTAGAATACTTGAAATAAAGATTCTGGAGGTGGTACAGTTATTGATATATATATATATATATATATATATATATATATATATGTATGTATATATGTATACATATATATGTATATGTGTATATATATATATGTATGTATACACACACACACACACACACACACACACATATATATGTAGCTAGTACAATGAATGGGAATGGGTGGTTGAGACTATTGGCAGTGAATAAGCAGGGAATTGGGAAACTAGGAAGCTGGATAAAGATGGAGAGAAGTGGGAAGTTTCAACAAATATTTAGAGTTTAAAATTAATTACTGGGCCTGGTGATTAAATGGATATGAAGTAATTAAGGGAAGAAATTATTATTAATTATTCTGGCTTGCAAACTAAAATGAATGTTGAGGTGGCACAAGTGGAAGGGTACTAAACTCAACATGAATTTGTTTTTTGTTGTGCTAAATTTGGGGTGATTTTTACAGATCCAAGCAATGCTAAATGGGAAATTTTAACATAGAGATATGGAAGCCTCTCCATATGTAGACGTAGAGTGAAAGTGAATTAAAATTGTGGAAATTTAGTCAAGTGTTGATATCTCATGGGAAATTTACATGTGAAGGAAAGGAGAGAGGGAAATAGAGAGGGAATATTATTAAGAGAAAAATAGTTTGAAGATGGATGAAATTTGAGTCTGTTTGGGAAGGCCCTGTAGAGAGTGAAAGGCTAGAGATACAGGAGAGAGAAGAGATCGTCAATCATAGCATTTTCCTGAAGCTAGCATTAGGGACAAAGGAAATGTGAAAGGACTACACTTGGAGATCAAAACCCTGCAACCATCAGAAGAGAATAAATACAGGATGGAGAAGGATGCAGATAGATGGGCAAAGGCTGAGGGAGTTTCCCTTCAATATTTTCTATGAAGCTATAAATTCATCTTGCCAAAAAGGAAGATAGTGTTTAGTGTGTGTGCATGTCTAAAGGGTTGGGATATTAGTTTCAAATAGAAGCTGTGCTAATTTTTGCATTCAAAATATCCTGATACTAATTCTCAAGTCATCAATAATTTGCAATGTGTTGCTTTACATGTATTCAACTGAAGGTCACCCTCTTTTATTTTTGCATGGAAAATAACAGGTTGTGGTTTGCTATCAGAGACTCTAGACTCATTAAATTAGAAGACTGTTAAATATTTAATCAGAATCTAACAGCATCCTGTATGTGTTCTGAGAAATTAAAAGATTTCAATATCTGTAGTGATAATTTCAATATGCTGATATATAACAATTACTCCAAATTACATCATTACAACAAACATTATCAATTTTGTATGTGTGTGTGCAATCGTGCAGGTACAGAACATTAATATATCAGGAAATTATACGGAAATGTTTTTCCTATTCCATGCTTTTGAAATGCTCTTAAGTAAGGAATTATGATAAATAGTCTCTTACAAATAAAATATCTGTGAGTCTGATTGTTCTGATGTAATTAAATCTATCCTCAAGCAGTGATTCTTGTTTTAGCCATGTGAACTATATGCCCGTTTCAAATCTAAAGCAAGTAAAGGTAGAATTCACCATCCTATTGGTTAAAACTCACCAGCTATAATTCAGTTTTTTTCCCTTTTTTTCTTCTTCCTGTTTTTCTTTAATATTAATTATTGTCTTCAATGTATTTTAAAATACAATTTAAAATTACAAAAAAAAAAACATTCCCCGTGTTTAAATATAGATGTATGTGTGTATATATGTATGTTTATTCTTCCACGTCTTTATCCATGTACTAATACCTATTTACAGTAATAAAGGTTTTGTATGGCAACAGAATCCACACATTGCTCATAAGGTTACTCGACTCCCTTACTGATATATTCTAGACAGCTTTCTACATCAAGAGCTATAACTCCTTTTAATGGTTGCATTATTTTCCTTAGCATTCATTTACTACTGATCCTGTATTTAAAGATAAGCAATTCCTAATTTTATGATTTTTACAAATTAGAAAATAGCATGTATGTGTGTGTATCTGACATTATATAAAGTATATTTAGAGAGATGTCAACTAAAGTACATGGGACTATTCAATTTTATCATTCAAATTTGCTAAACATGGTTCAAAAAGCCAGATAAGCAACACATTAAAAATTATGGAACTAAACATTTGAGTTAGAAAACATTTGAATTACAGTCTCATTTTAATTATATATATATATATATATGTGTGTGTGTGTGTGTATATATATATATATATATTTATATATATATAAATATATATATATATTTATATATATATAAATATATATATATATATACACACATATATAATTTATAGCAAAGCATTTTTTAAAGTTTATTTGTTTTGAAAGAGACAGAGACAGCGCAAGGGGGGGAGGGGCAGAGAGAGGGAGAGAGAGAGAATCTTAACCAGGCTCTGCACTGTCAGCCCAGAGCCTGATGTGGGGCTAAAACTCAGGAAACCAAGAGTCGGAAGCTTAGCCAACTGAGTCACACAGAGGCCCCTATAGCAAATCATTTTTATACTTATCTAAAATCAGTTGAGTTCCATTAAAGCGTGGCTGAAAGTCTTTGACCAAAAGTTGCCAAGAAATTAATGATTTAGAAATTTCTTCTAATAACTTTATTGTTTTCTTTCTTTTTTTAATTTTTTTTTAATGTTCATTTATTTTTGAGAGGGAGAGAGACAGAGCACGAGCGGAGGAAGGCAAAGAGAGGGAGACACAGAATCCGAAACAGACTCCAGGCTCCAAGCAGTCAGCTCAGAGCTAGGCACGGGGCTCGAACTCACCAACCATGAGATCATGACCTGAGCCAAAGTCAGATGCTCAGTCAGACACTGAGTGATGCAGGCACCCCATCTTTCTTTCTTTTTAATGTTTATTTACTTTTGAGAGAGAGTGCGCATACAAGCATGGGCGGGGCAGAGAGTGAGGGAGACAGGATATGAAGAGGGCTCTATGCTGACAGCAGAGAGCCTGATGTGGGGCTCGAACTCATTAACCCATGAGATAATGACTTGAGCACCACCCAGGTGTTCCACATTTGTTTTCTTTATGGTGCCATCAATCATGTTCTAGAGAGGACTTACTTAATAGATAAGGAAGTTTAACCTTTTTTAAAAGTTTGTTGATTTCCTAATTGATTGTAGGTAATCCCGGATGTTCAGATATACATGAATAGATCTTTAATATTTTAGCAATTTAATAGGTTTGAAATAATAAATAAATAAAACATTAACAAAAACTATGACTTAGTAAGTCATAGTAATGTTTAAACTTTTTAAAAAAATACTAAGACTATATTGCTTCAAAGGGCTTCTCTTTTTTTTTTTTTTTCTCTCCCTTTCTCCCTCTCTTGTGCTCTTGCTCTCCTTATTGACTATCATTACTTGATATAATGAATAACTGGCATGAATTTTACAAGTTCGTGCCTGTTGTATGCCATCTTAAACTTACAGTTGTGTTCTTTAGATTGTTTTGTTTGTTTTGACTAGTTTGTCAATCGCTAAAGTACTACTATATTCAGTCATTCCAAAATGTACTCAAGAGGAGATGATAGTGTTTTCCAATAATCAACTCACTGTCAGAGAATGAAGTTAGGGACTATTTACTGCTATCTCTTGTTCTTTCTACTTGCCCTAAGAAAAACTGAAAATTTGCATGAACGTGGATGGTATGATTATAAGTAAAGTTAAGCCATTTGCTTGGGTAGTATCTCAGATGGAAACATAAAGATATTTAGTCTGAAAAAGGAAAAGACCAAGAAGAAAGTTAATAGAAATGCATCGGTCAGGAAATTTAAAATTGATATGTCTAATCCATACTACTTTTAGATTATTTCCATAATGACCATATGCAAAATAAAGAGATTTTGATATATCCTCTCCTGGCTGTCCAAAGAAATACATAGCATCAAATATGACCTACTGTTAATAGTATACATAATTTCAATAACAGCAATATGTTTAAAATGTGTTTAAACACATTTAAAAAATTAATATTCTGGCTAGGAAGAGAATCTGGTTCGTGTAGATGTGTTTGTTTGCCACAGTCGTAGTGATTTCTTTTACATGTTAAAGAAATTGCAGGCAAAGTGTAAGATTTTTTTGCTATTATATTAGTTCATTGTTGTTTGAAATTATATATATATATATATATATGTATATATATATATATATATATATATATATATTATGGGCTCTAAATCTGTATTCAGAACATCTGCAAGTTTATAACATCTCCACAATGGCTTTAGGAAAAAAAATGGGTTTCCCCATAATTAGAAATGTGTTCTAATTAGGGATTGAGCATTTATATAAGTTTACAAAGGAGTTATATTGCTAAACATTGTTGTTAGATGCTTTAAAATGCATTTCTGTGAACTCAGTCACAACAAAACTCCCCTTAGAATAGAAGAGTGGTTCGTTCTATGCTAAAAACATTAAAGTGGGGTGCAATGACCAAACATTTTTGCAAAAGGTTTGTCTTTTCTCCAAGTCCCCTGTGTAGTATTTTTAAAGAGATAGGAACAGTCCCACCCTCTCATTTCTCCCCCTTGGATTACTTCCAATGCACTATGGACCCAGAAATTAGAAAAATTAGATATTAGAGTTTTCCCAAGTTAAATGCTAATGAAAAAATGTATTTTCTTCATGTTCTCTTTATTAATCTTCCCATATATTTACCTGAGATTTATATGTAAGTTAGAAAAAACATTTTACTACTTTTGAACTTTATCATTACTTAAAAATAGGACAGTGAACGTGCTGTGCTCTTTATTACAACACATTTCAGAAACTACATTCTTGAGGAAGCTTTACAAGCTTCTACTTAGTGTTTACTTGTAAAAGTATAGGACATTTCGCATCCCCCTAAAAGTGTCAGTCAAGACTGATGTAGGTACAGCATAATGAATAAGTAGGAAGCTAGGTTAATTAAGCAGACATACTAGAAACAAGGGTTATTAATTTTTATTTGGAAAGGAAAGGACATTTGTTTCATCTTTTGTTTTTAAAAATTTGATTATCTTGAGGGGCACCTGGGTGGCTCAGTCGGTTAAGCGTCCGACTTCGGTTCAAGTCATGATCTCATGGTTTTGAGTTCGAGCTCTGCTTCGGGCTCTGTGCTGATAGCTCAGAGCCTGGAACCTGCTTCAGATTCTGTGTCTCCCTCTCTCTCTGCCCCTCCCCTGCTCACACTCTTTCTCTCTCTGTCTCTCAATAATAAATAAATGTTAATTTTTGTTTAATTTGATTATCTTGGGATAATGTTTTTGACAGTTCAATGCAAGAAAAGAAGGAAAACTTGGAATATCTGGGCACAGTTCCTTTTTTGTTTAGGACCTTACTTGACTACAAGTAAAATAAAACCTGACAATAGTGGTTTCAACACTATTCTTTAAATTATTCTGATATTCTTTAAAATACAGAAGTCTTAATAATAATAGCAAAACTAAAATAAGTAAGAATAAATAAAACAGAAGCCTAGAAGTGAGGGGGGTGTCGTCATTGACTACATGGATCAGTAACATGAGGGCTATAGTCAATGTCATGTTCTTATCTTTCTGTTTTGGTAGCAAGATAGCAAGATAAACACTACATTCACAGACAGAAGTGGAGGGACAGGTTCCATCAACCGTACCTGTTCTATCTCAGAGTTCTGTTAGCTGACTTCTGCTTTCCTCCCATTGAAGAGAAATTAGTTAGTTATATATTCACACCAAGATGCAGTGAGAATACGGAAGTTATGTAGCTTTTTAAAAATCACTAGATTAGGGGCGCCTGGGTGGCTTGGTCGGTTAAGCGTCCGACTTCGGCTCAGGTCATGATCTCACGGTCCGTGAGTTCGAGCTCCACATTGGGTTCTGTGCTGACAGCTCAGAGCCTGGAGCCTGTTTCAGATTCTGTGTCTCCCTCTCTCTCTGCTCCTCCCCTGTTCATGCTCTGTCTCTCTGTCTCTAAAATAAATAAACGTTAAAAAAAATTTAAAAAAAATCACCAAATTAGAAGGTGCTGGGGAGCAGGGGGTTAGGAATGACAGTTGGATTAGTCAACCGGGGGCTTTGATGCAGAGTGGTGAGGGGTGCAACAAGCAAATAAGAATAACAACTGGTCTGAGGATTGATTTTTACCGTTTTTTGGAGAAAATGCCATTTTGCAAACAACTTTGAAATCAGGAATAAGCAAATATTAAACATGTATCTGCTTCAATCAGAGGAGCATTAAATAAATAACTCTTCCCATTTTCTTTTCATTAGAAATCTTTTAGAATTGTGTTTTTTTAAGCTTAAAAATATATAGGAAGCTCTGAAACTGTTGAAAATGTATGTTCTTTTAAAGAGTTGATTTAACATAAAAAGTATGTAAATATATAAGTAAGCTATTCATTTAATTATGTATTTTTGTAATAATCATTTATTCAGTGCTTCTTTTTAAGACACAATAAACTAGTCCCCAAAGAAATATAAAGATGTTTGTGACATAATTTCAGCACTTAAAAAACTTATATTTGTACTGTTAAAAATAGAAATGCCATTATTTTACCTTTAAGCTCTGAATATGTGCACATAGCTATTTCCCTTCCTAAAATTATTTGAAAGTTATACATTGCTCATGCTAATAAAACCCTCAAAAGGACAACTTAATTCTAGAACTCCGAAATAAAGTAAATTATACTAGAAATCAGTATATGCTATGGGATATGTTAGCAGTAAATGTTATAGATTAAAAATAAATGAATATCTGTCCTCAAAATGATAGATTATATTTAAGGGAAGAAGAAAAGAGTAGTAAATGAGCAAGAATCTAATTATGTGTTTGTAAATTTTTTGCCAGCTTTAATATGTGGAATGTGGAGGAAAATAGAAAGACAAAATTACCATTTGCCAAAATAGAGAATCAGGGAGAAGTAGGAAATGCTTTTTTGGGGGAAAGGGGTGTTAGAATGAAGTTTATTTTGGAGTGGCTAAAGCTGAGAAATTAAATATCTAAGTGTTATTGGCAAGTAGGCAATTGAATGCACAATTGATCCTTGAACAACATGAGTTTGAACTGTGCGAGTCTACTTATATGTGGATGTTTTTGTATAGTAGAGTACTATAAGTGTATTCTCTCTTCCTTATGTTTTTTTTTAACAATTTTCTTCAGCTTACTGTATAAGAATATGGTATATAATACATAACACAAAAATATGTGTTAGTTGACTGTTTATGTTGGTATGGCTTCTGGTCAACAGGAAGATATTAGTAGTCAAGTTTTTGGGGAGTCAAGTTATACATGGATTTTTGATAGTGCAGAAGAAGTGAGCATTCCTAACCCCTGCATTGTCCAAAGGTCAACTGTACATGAATTCAAAGGAGGGGTCTAGACTGAAGATATAAAATTGCTTATCATTACATAAGTAGATAGGTGATATCACTATGAAGTAAATGTGTAAGTGGAGAAGAGAAGAAATCCAGTATTTAAGTCCTGGGACCCTTCCGCATTTAGAGGTCAGAGAGGTAAGGATGAAGAAGCAAAAGGGACTGGAAAGGACTGGCCAGACAGATCAAGAGAAACTAGAGAAAAGTGGTGTGATGGAATTCAAGTGTTTTAAGAAAGGGGACATGATCACTCATATGAAACGTTATTAAGTGATTGCTTAAGATTAGGTCTAAGAAATGACTCTGATTTAACAATAAGGAAACCATTGGTAACTTTTGACAAGAGCTGATTTCATGGAGAGGTAGAGAATAAAAATGTAATGGCAATTAGTTCAAGAATCAAGAGACTGTAAGTGAAATGTACAATTACAGATAATTATTTAGGAGATAAATGCAAAAAACATTTTGCTATTTTCACAATTGTCCCAAATACTAAAAAGTCTCATCAAATACTAAAAAATCTCATCAAGTGGAGCAATTGCATTTGTCTTAAATATACTATCACCTAAATATCTCATTTGCTGTTTGATTAATTTAATGATGACTGTTGAGAATTTTTTAGGGAATGTTATTAAAAGGTGTAGAGCAATAAAAAAAAAGTAGAAATGATGGTTACTAACCTTATGGGGCTTATAATTTACCTAGAAATAAAAATAATCCAAGAGGAATAATTATAAATAATGAAATCACATTTAGTCTGGGAATGTACAAATGAGACACAGAGTGCTAAGGAGAAATACTCTTGTAAATATAACAGCAAAATTGAATGAATTGTGTCACAGACATGGCAATAAGATTGAAGCCGTTTATTAGCACTTAGTACTTTATATCTGAAACATAAGGTTGTTATGGACATTACCAAATCTTAAAAATTATGAACTGGCCTCTTTCAGAATAGTTATATTTAACTATACTTTTCAATTAAATAACTTTCTTTAAGTTTTAATTTTTAATGACAAACTTTAAATTCTCTAAAAAGGAATACCAGCAAGGCTCAAAATTAACAAAGGTGTCCATATAGGCTTACAAAGGCATCTGACTCCATCCAGCCTGTGTTACCCAAGGCAAAGGTGTTCATGTTCAACAGTATGAACAGGATATTTCAATGCATTAAATAGTTTTTAAACAATGTTTTTATTTTATTTTTTTTTTAATGTTTGCTTATTTTTAACAGGGAGAGAGAGAGCACGAGCAGGGGAAGGGCAGAGAGAGAGGGAAACACAGAATCTGAAGCAGGCTCCACTCTCTTAGCCATCAGCACAGAGCCCCATGTGGGGCTTGAACCCACAAACCATGAGATCATGCTCTGAGCCCAAGTCTGACACCTAACGACTGAGCCACCCGGGCACCCCTAAACAATTTTTTAATATTTATTTATTTTTCAGAGAGAGAGGCAAAGCGTGAGTCGGGAAGGGTTAGAGAGAGGGAGACACAGAATTCAAAGCCTCCAGGCTTTGAGCTGTCAGCACAGAGCCCGTCGCGAGGCTCTGACCCAAAGACCGCGAGATCATGATCTGAGCTGAAGTCGGACACTCAACCGACTGAGCTACCCAGGCGCCCCTTAAATGCATTAAATATTTTAAAACTATATTTTTCCTACAAATGATTGGTCTCAAAAGGTTAATAAAAATATATGAACAAAACTAGGTTGAAACAGCAGAATCCACCTTAATGAGAGAAATCAATGTTAAATAACAGTCTCTCAGAAAAAAAAGGAAAAAAGAAAAGAAAAAATTCTCTTGAATCATGCATGTTATCCTTTGCATGTTTAGTATTCCCAGAGAAAAAATAAATTATTGGAAAAATCCAAAGAAAAAGACATTATGGTATCTGTGACTGTCTTTAATTAAAAAGGTAAAGATATTAATAAAATCAACACAGATATCTATCTTGAAATTAGAGGAGAAATAAGTGGATACAGAATTTTTTTTTAAGTTTATTTATTTATTTGAGGAGAGAGAGCACAAGTAAGGGAGGGGCAGAAAGAGAGGGGGAAAGAGAATCCCAAGCAGGCTCCAAACTGACAGCACAGAACCCGATGCATGGCTCAATCTCACCAACTGTGAGATCATGTCCTGAGCCGAAATCAAGAGTTGGATGTTCAACCGAATGAGCCACCTACTGTCCCAGATACAGAAATGTATACCCTTCAGCACCTCAAATCCATAGATCCAGAAGAACTCAATAATACTCCCTTCCAAATGTTGTCTTTCTCCTGATTTTCTCATGTCTGTGAATGGCATCATCAGCCTACTCACCTAAGGGTGGGACTCCTCCTTTGTGTCTTATCATTGTTGAGTTTGTACTTTTTATAATATCTACTGCTGTGATACTTTTCTGTCTTGTCCTCTATACTTCCCTACTCTGCCCCTCATTGCCACTGATGAGAACTATTAAAATAGTCACCTAACTAGTCTTGAAAACATCCTCTTTTTCACTCTTATCTACCTTTCAACCTGTTGCCAGAACAATCTCTGTAACCTATTTTGTGTGGGTGATCTTACGTTTATTTTTCAAGTATGTGAAATTTTAAAATACTACCTTTTATAAATCTATTACTCCTTATTTAAAAGGAGAAAACTGTAAACTATTCTTTCTAAACATTTAACATTTTTGAGATAGAATTGATATAAAGCATTATTTAGTTTCCAGTGTACAACATAATGATTTGATATTTGTATTACTGCAAAATGATCACTGCTATAGGTCTAGTTAATATCAGTCACCATATATAGTCACCAAATTGTTTCTTATGATGAAATCTTTTAAGATTTACTCTTTTAACAACTTTCAAATATGCAACACAGTATTATTAACTGTAGTCATCATGCTGTGCATTACATCCCCATATCTATTTATTTTATAACTGTAAGTTTATACCTTTGACTCCTAACCCTTTACCCATTTTGCTTCCCCCAACCTTCTGCCCCTGGTAATTATCAATCTGTTTTCTATATCTGTAAGCTTGTTTTGTGTTGTTTGTTTGTTTGTTTTAGTTTTAGAATCAACATGTAAATGGATTATGTGGTATTTGTCTTTCTCTGTCTTAGTTCACTATGTGTAATTCTTTCAAGGTCCATCCAGTTGTTGTAAATGGTAAGATTTAATCCTTTTTATAGCTGAATAATATTCCATTATATATATATATATATATATATATATATATATATATATACCACATCTTCTATATCCATTCATCTGTTGACGGACACTTACACTGTTTCTGTATCTTGGATACTGTAAGTAATGCTGCAATAAACCTGGGGGTGCATATATATTTTTGAATTTTTTTTTTTCATTTTTGGGGGATAAATATCCAGAAGTGAAATTGCTTTATTATTTCTTGTCTTTTTGATAATTGTCATTCTAACTGGTGTCACATGATATCTCATTGTGGTTTTAATTGGCATTTCCCTGAAGATTAATGATGTTGAACATCTTTTCATGTTCCTATTGGCCTCCTCTGTATCTTTTCTTAGAAAAAAAGTCTATTTAAATTCTTTGCCCCCCTTTTTTTTTTAACAGGAGCACTTGATTTACTTTTTAGAAGTAAGGAAGTATTTTTGTTGTTGTTGTTTTTCTTTTTTTTCTTTTTGTTTTCTTTTTGAGAGAGAGAGAGAGACTGAACACACAAGTGGGGGAGGCACAGAAGGAAAAGGAGAGAGAGAATCTTAAGCAGACTCCATGCCCAGCACAGAGCCTGATATGGGGCTCAAACTCAACATGAGATCATGACCTGAGCCAAAATCAAGAGTTGGATGCTTAACCAACTGAGCCACTCAGACGCCCCTCTCTGCCTGTTTTTTAATTGTTTTTTTTTTGCACTGAGTTGTATTAATTCTTCATTTATTTTACTTTATTTTACTTTATTTTATTTTATTTTATTTTATTTATTTTTTTAACCAAAATAATGTTTTACTGTCCATTTGCTTCCAAATCTTTTATGCAAGTTTCAACAGATTACCAAATGATAGTGATTCATTTTATTAACAAGAAAAGTAGTTCTCATTCTTTTGATTAAAATGATAAAGGTTAATATTAGGCAACAAAATAATCATAGGAAACTGAGAATGCCATCTTGCACTTAATAGAAAAATTCTGAGTAGCAAAGAGCAAGATAATCAGGCACTAAAGTAATTTTTTTTTAGTTTTTATATTTTAAATTTTTATTTTAAATTTAATTTTTAAATTTAAATTTTAATCTTTAAATTTTAATTTTTTTATTTTAATTTAATTTATTATTTTTTTTAGCTTACGTCCAATTTTGTTAGTGTATAGTGCAACAATGATTTCAGTAGTAGATTTCTTAATGCCCGTTACTCATTTAGCCCATCCCCCCTCCCACAACCCCTCCAGTAACCCTGTTTGTTCTCCATATTTAAGAATCTCTTATGTTTTTGTTGCCCTCCCTGTTTTTATATTATTTTTTCTTCCCTTCTCTTATGTTAATCTGTTTTGTATCTTAAAGTCCTCATATGAGTGAAGTCATATCATATTTGTCTTTCTCTGACTAATTTCGCTTAGCTTAATACTCTCTAGTTCCATCCACGTAGCTGCATTTTCTTCATATATTTTAGATTGTAACTCATTATCGGCTATGATTTGTAAACATTTTCTCTTATTCAGTAAGTTGCCTTTTCATTTTTTCCCCTGTGGTTTCCTTTGCTGTGTAGAAGCTTTTAAGTTTGATTTAGACCCATTGGTGATTTTTGCTTTTGTTGCATGTGTTGTTGGGGTCAAATCCAAAATATCACTGTCAAGACCCAAGTCAAGGAGTTGACACCTGTTCTTGTTTTGTTTAGTTTTCTAGGAGTTTTGTGGTTTCAGGTCTCTCACATTCAAGTTTCTATTCTATTTAGAATTATTTTTTGTATATGATGTAAGAAAGTGGTCCAGTTTCATTCTTTTGCATGTGGTTGTCCCGTTTTCCCCACATTATTTATTGATGAGACTGCCCTTTCCCCTTTTTATATTCTTGGCTCCTTTGTTATAAATTAATGGACCATATATGCATGGGTTTATTTCTGAAAACCTATTCTGTTCCATTGATGTAATAAACTCATATAATCATTTGTTAATGGAAACAGACAAAGCTTTGGAGCAAAACATGCCAAGATTCAAATCCTGATTATCCACTTAGAATGTTTTTGACCTTAGGCAAGTTATGTAACCTACCTCAGATTCATCACACACAATCCATTATGTTGGAAGAACTATTTGACATAACACACATAAAACACCTAGTAAAAGTATCTTTGTTCTTTAATTATGCAAGAAATGTTCAATGACCCTACATGGATGTCCCAAATTCTGACATCTTCCTCAGGACTGTACCTGTTTCTTAAATTCTCGGTGCCCCGCCCCTCCCCCCCATCTCACTCCATCCAAATGTCAAGAATTTTTCAAGGCTGCCAACTCCTCTGGAATATTTGGAGATCCCCAGAGAGGGAAATAAGGCTGCCAGCAGGGCAAAAAAGGTAGAAAATGTTTCATCTAAATTAAAAGGAGTAATAGGTCTTAAGAAAGACATTTCCTTACCCCATCCAGTGTTTTATGTAAAAAAAAATAAAAAAATAAAAAAATAAAAAGGTTTTTAGTCTAAGGTAAGACTTGGGATGTCTAAAAAATACATGCAAAATATTTTTAAGATGCTTCATGTACAAAATTATATATAAAGAGAACAAAACAAATCATTACTTAAAAAAATGGTTTGTGGGGCACCTGGGTGCCTCAGTTGTTTAAGCGTCTGACTTTGGCTCAGGTCATGATTCATGGCTTTGGGAGTTGAGCCCTGCATTAGGCTCTCTGCTGTCAGCACAAGTCCATTTTGGATCCTCTGCCCCTCTCACTGCCCCCCTCTGCCTGTCTCTCTCTCTCTCTCTCTCTCTCTCTCTCTCCCTCTCTTTCTCTGCCCCATTTGTGCTCTGTCTCTCTCAAAATAAACTTTAAAGAAAAAATTGGTCTGTGACTCCTCTGAAAATGGGACTACTTTATTTATTTATTTTTAACATTTATTTATTTTTGAGAGACAGAGAGCACAAACGGAGGAGGGGCAGAGAGCCAGGGAGACAGAATCAGAAGCAGGCTCCAGGCTCTGAGCTGTCAGCACAGAGCCCCACGCGGGGCTGGAACTTAGGAACTATGAGATCATGACCTGAGCCCTAGTCAGACGCTTTACCAACTGACCCACCCAGGCACCCCAGAATGGAACTGTTTCAGTCTGTATTATGTAATTGTGCCCAATAAACCTGACACAAATGTACAGTGTGGTGCTTTGATAGATAAAGATACATGCAGTTTACTAATAGACTGTAATCTCTGTTAGCAACACAGGCTATCTGCAGTTACAGAGTCTAGAATGAATGGGGGTTTCGAGGTGAAGAAAAATCTTAACATATGGGAACATAGAATGGTGCCTACCCTCCCCCTCCTTTCCTTTATAGTTGTTTTTATATGCCATTATCTGCTCTATTATAAAACTAATAAATTCCTTAGCATGTTAAACAATTTTGATAGGAAACATAACTGAAGTTGTAAAAAATCCTCAATTTTTTTAATCCTTTGGCATATTTCTGCTGATTACCATGTCTATGTAATGAATAAGTAATAGGTTAGAGTACTTAGTGGATAACATATTTGGTAATGAAATGTTTACAATATTTTGCTTGTGGCAGTAAACATATTTCTATATTCTATCTATAGATAATCATAAAAGTGCTGTGCTAATATAGACATTGGTGATATTGTATAATAGGTAAAAACTATGAAAAAAAATGTAAGTGCCAAAAATTCACCTAAGCTCTAAAAAGGACCTATTAAAATAAAATTATTTCTAGTATAATTCCCTTTCAACACTTTATTTGTAGAAATCCATAGGTATTTTTCTATTTTACCTCAATAAAGCTGAAAGATTATTATATATATCCTCAGAATGGTGTCCTTAAGCATGAGAATGTCTGTCCCCAAAATCAAACCAAATATGCATACTTTCTCAAAAGTTATAACAAGCAAACAATAACCCATAGATAGATATAAACATTGCCAATACAGAGAAGGAAGAAATTATCATGAAACTATTAGAAATTTTTCTCAGAGACTAATCCTAGAGATAAAAGAATCCAGGTGATATTTACATATTGCTTTAATGGTGATATCTCTATGAAATACTTTGTAACACCATTTTAGTGAATAATCTGTAACATTCATATATTTTTTTAATATTGGGAAAAAAGATCTTATCACATGAAGACAAGTCAATTTGCTTAGGAAGAGGGAGAGTATGTTGTGATTCATTTGCTTTAGTACTTACTTTTCTGGTAATATTTAACATATAAAAGAGGAATCTAGAATCCTAATCAAAGGATAGAGGCATACTGTAATACCCTAGGTCTCATCAAGTAAAAACTGTAACTGTCAACTGATGTCTGCCTCAGAGTCTGACCCAGATCACTTTTATTTGTTCAGAAAGAAAAGATGTGTCATATTTATAGAGCAGGTGGAATTCTGGGTCACCATAAGCACAGTTTGCAGGAGAAGAAACAAAACAAAACAAACCAAAGAACATTAATGTGGCTCTCCTTGCCCTAGGCAGTAACACTTAAAATGTCTTCTGGGGAATTTCAGTGTTTCCTAGTGTTTCAAGGTCTCTTGTTTCAAATCTGAACCTCTTTGGGGAAGACTGCACAGAGAGTATCACTGTAGTAGGCACAGACACTAGAATGGTACATACTGCTGGTCTTTGCTTTTCTTAAAGGAAATCCAGGTTGTGTTTTGTTTTTTTTAAGCCAAACAAATCCTCTTAACTATTTTCTCAATGAGAAAATAAAATGAATCTAAGTAAAGAATAATATCACTTATAAATTTCAGTAAGGACATAAAGTATTTAATAAACAGAAACCACAATGAACATAGCAATGCAGATAAAATGATAGTCCAGTAAAAATTACAATAGTAAGATATAGCTAAAGATAAAATCAGAGAATCTATTGGAACCCCTAAGTGAATTTATATGCCTTTTCTATTCTCTACTTTCAAAGAGATATTGAAGAAAAAATCTGATGACTTGTATATCTGCCTTAAAAAACAATTCTAATGAATCAACGTTGGAAAATGAGACAACATAATATAGCTGAAAAGTTAATGGACTTCAGAGTCCAATATGTAGAATGTTAGCATTACTATTATGTTTGACCTTATCTAGGTGTCTTAACTTTTCTCAGAGTCTGTTTCTTCATATCTTATATGAAGCTTATAAGATCTACATTGTATAGTTATTAAGAAAATATACAATGTATGTAAAAATACATTTTTAATTAAAAATATACAACTATTATTAGAATAAAAATGTTTATAGTCAATTTATTTATTTATTTTTTGAAGTTAAGGACCAAATAAATCTCTGATTTACCTCCATAAACAGGAATGTTTTCTTTATCAGGATAAAATGTCTTTAATATTTCCATTTCTATTAGATTATTTCCCATTGAAACTGAAGTGAATTTTTAGTGACATTCTTTGCACTATAAAACTCATGAATACCTGATGGCAGTCAAATTCCATGTCCCCCTTATTTGAGCAGAACTTTTACTATGTTTAAACTGTTTACCTAATTAATAAAATATTAAAAATGTTATTTTCAAAGTTGTATTCCTTATCTTAGTTAGCAACTGATTCTAAGAATTTTCTGTCAATAAAGAGTCAACTTTTTTTTTTAGTTAAGGAGTCAACATATTTTTGATCAACTATATTTTTCTTATAGCAAGAGCAAATTAGGAAACATGGAGCACATTGCTGAGGATACGTGGTAGACTGACACTTTTGTCTGATGACCACTAGAAGATATTCAGAAGGAAGACAGGGAACAGTTGATCATAGCCAATATTATGTAATTGTATTTTTAAAGAAAATAGCTAAAGCTACCTAATTATATGTTTTAAAGAAAATGTAAGGTTATAGAGAATCATAATATCTGACCCTAATTTATGCAGCATCCATTTAAGTTACATATGTGATTACTACAGGCAAAAATTAATTTACCTTCCTAAGAAGTAAATCTGTTAATATTAATACTCTCTAGTGTGAATGTGTGTAAGTATACACACACACAATGCATACACTCAGACACATTTATATGCGTGTTATATATAAAGACTTGTTAGCTGTTATATGTGAAGACTTGTTAACTTGAGGTACCCTAATTTCTCTAAATTGGGCTACAGTTAAGATAAATATTGGGTTTATCACTCACACAAGGTTGCTTTTGAGAATCAGTGGGATACTATTGATATTTACACTGGTACAAAATATGGATTGTCCCGACCAGAGTGAGGCATATGATTCACTAATGCTTAAGGGTACGTTATTTAAATTTTATTTAATTTTTAAATTTCATTTATTTGGCAGGATCTAGAGGCAAAATCATCAGATCTCAGAAATGTAAGAAAGACTATAGAGTTCCCTGCTGTGTCTATTTTTTATTACCATAGGTGAAGAATATATTTATGGGTACTTAAGCTGAGTTATTTGATAGAAGAACTACACTCACAACTAGTTAGAGGCAGACACATAATTAAAACTCAGATTGGTCTGACTGTGAAGCCTCTTTCCAGCACAATATGCCACTCTAAGGAAGAATCATGCAGATTTGAAAGGTAAACAAAACATTATAATGTTAGAGACACTATTTTACCATGTTACTTAACATTTATTATACAAAAATGCCTTGTTAAAATTATCTGACTAGCCTGTTGTTTTTTGTTTATTTTTATTTCCTATGTAAATTTAAAAAAAAATTCTATTTCAGGGCGCCTGGGTGGCTTGGTCGGTTAAGCGACCGAGTTCGGCTCAGGTCATGATCTCACGGTCCGTGAGTTCGAGCCCCGCGTCGGGCTCTGTGCTGACAGCTCAGAGCCTGGAGCCTGTTTCAGATTCTGTGTCTCCCTCTCTCTCTGCCACTCCCCTGTTCATGCTCTGTCTCTCTCTGTCTCAAAAATAAATAAACGTTAAAAAAATTTAAAAAAAATTCTATTTAGCCTTTAGTGCCCATCAATAGTGAATTCACTCTAAGTCTGATCCAATGAATCCTGAGACCCATCTCCAAATTACTTAATTTAATTTAGAAGTTTCTAAAAGTGAACTCGCTGATTTAAAGTCATAATGTTGGTTGCAAATTGTACCATCAGTGTTTGATAGAACTTTGGGTTGTTTCCCTTATCTGTATTGAAAATTATTCTGGATTCAAGAAAAAGAAAAAAGAAACCTATATCATAAAATTGAAATCCTTTTATTTGGTGAAATACCTATGAAAGAATCTTACAGATTTAGCATTCTTTGCAATGACTACATTAGGCAAAATACCAGTTTAATTAAGTTTACAATTTTATTTTTAATTTTTTTTTAACGTTTATTTATTTTTGGGACAGAGAGAGACAGAGCATGAACAGGGGAGGGGCAGAGAGAGAGGGAGACACAGAATCGGAAGCAGGCTCCAGGCTCTGAGCCATCAGCCCAGAGCCTGATGCAGGGCTCGAACTCACGGACCGCGAGATCATGACCTGAGCTGAAGTCGGATGCTTAACCGACTGAGCCACCCAGGTGCCCCTACAATTTTAAAGAAAAATATTGCTGTATATTTTTAGGAGGATGGCCTGCCCTTGACATTAAATGAAAAATGGTATAATAGTTTGAGAGCCATTGAGTTTTAATCATAAATTATATTGACTTTAATACATTTTTTTCTGACTAGATCTGGAGAGAAACAGATCAATGAAGGAAAAATGTTTGGATGTTTATAAAATCAAATTTCATATATTCTCTCACATTTTATATACTCCAGTGAGGATTAGCGTGGTTCAAATATAGCAATAAATTATAAGAATGTATCTTATTATATGAGTAATATAGTTTTGGGAGGCACTACTCTTTTATAGATAACTATTTAAGACAGGTAATTGCATTCAAGGCAATAGAATATAATACACTATGTTGTCTCTGAAATTCAAAATGAAATTATGAAAGTCAAATTATGTGCTTTTAAATAAATAAGCCAAGTTCATTTGTGACTAAAAATCTTTATTATATTAGTCTCTATTAGTAGTGGGGGAATATCTGTTTCATTGTAGTATTTCCGAATCACAGAATAAGGTAAATTATCATTTTATTACATCCTTTTATTTATTTTTTAATTAATTTAACATTTATTTTTGAAAAACAGAGAAGAAAATGAGCAGGAGAGGGGCAGAGAGAGAGGAAGACACAGCAGAATCCAAAGCAGGCTCCAGGTTCTGAGCTGGCAGCGCAGAGCCCAATGTGGGACTTGCACCCACGGACTGTGAGACCATGACCTGAGTCGAAGTCAGATGCTTAACTGACTGAACCATCCAGGCACCCCTGATTACATTCTCTTAATCTAAGCTTGGAGCTGGCACTTGAAGTGTCCTATGTTTTCTACTTTAAGGGTCCCATACATTTTTAATGTACAGGCAAATGACAACAAACAATACTCATGTTATAGATAACAGAAGACAGAACATTTTAGGTCCCTTGGTGTTTGACCCTTATGATCTTGTTAATAGTGTAATATCTCAGCCTTTTAAGAGGTTGCTGTGACTCACATGTGAAAGGAAATGCTGTCTTTCAGAAATATAGCTGAGTTGGCAATAGCCAGCATTATACCTAGGAGGGATATACAGCAATTTAAGAAAAGCCACTTAAATGGCTATTTCCTCTTTATCCAAAGGGTTCTCATAAAGAGTTGAAGGATTAACTCTTAGGGAAAAATGGGCATGTATCCTATACCTACAAATATCTGGGTTCATCAAAATTTCATGGAGTAGGAAATGTGTAAATAATATTAACTTTTCAGATTAGCTTGGTCTGGCAAAACATAATGTTAATTGTACAAAACATAGTGAATGGGAAATGTCTCAGACACATTAAATGGTAATGGTTAGAAATATGTGTAGAAGTACTTCCATTGTAAAGGTGGACAGGGGATAGCAAAATTAAGTCTTAATTGAAAAAAATACAAAGTAAACAGTAAAGGAAAAAATACGGTCATTGTTATAAAAAACTTTTACACAATGATTTATTTTTCTGTGTTTTAGTTACATTTAACAAACTTGTATACCCAAAGAAAAATACATTGTATCAAATTTAAAAATGCCCATTAGTAAAAATGCAAAAATAAAAGCACTATAATCATACCATCCAAAGACAAGAACTGTTTAGTGTCTTATTGTATATTCTTCTAGAAATTTTTACACACACACACACACACACACACACTTCTCTAATTGAGATTCTACTGTTTGTAGAACCCACTCTTTTAAATCTATGGCCTATATCTTTACATGGCAGTACATTTTTATCTCATCTGCTACCTAATCAGCCCATAATAAAACTTCTCAAGTTATCTGCAACCTGTCCATACAAATGGTGGTCAAAACTAAGGTTCACTGCAAGATTGCATTTCACATCTTGTTGTTATGACCAGTAAGTTTTTTTAATCAAAACAGTACCTTTTTTTCCCATTCACTTATTAAAGAAACATGCACGTTGTCTTAAAGAATATTCCCCCTTCTCAGTTTGACCAGTTGCATACTTGTGGTTTATGATTTATTTTTCAAGAGCAACTTATAAAATATGAAGGATTTGGCCACCTAAAATATCCAACAAAACATTTATGTAAGATTTTAAGGTATAGAAACTAGTTCTTCAAGCTTGTACATCTACCATTCCTGCAGAGTTGTAAGAAAGAAAAAAGATAAAGAAAGGCAAATCAACCAAGGAACTTCTTTGGGGGAAATATTGAATGTAAATGCTAATGAGAAAAACGTAGAAATTATTGTCTATTGTGTTTTTGGGTGTTTTATGTTTATTGCCATGACCAAGGTAAGTAGTAATGACTCAATAATTGATATCCACCCAAATTAGATGAAAACAATGGAGGCAGAGGTCTCATTTTATTCTATTAAGTGGTTCGTCTTGGGGCACATGAGTGGTTTAGTGGATTAAGCGTCAGACTTTTGGTTTCAGCTGGTGAGATTGAGCTCCACAGGCTCTGTGCTGACAGCATGGAGCTTACTTGGGGTTCTCTATCTCACTGTCTCTCTTCCCCTTTCCTGTTTGCACACATTCTCTCTCTCTCAAAATAAATAAATAAACGTAAAAAAGAAGTGATTCTTCTTAAAATGGAAAACAAAAACAAAATAGAACATTTTTTGTTACAGTGATATTGACATCCATTTTCATAAATCCATGCCACTTATTTTTTGCAGAATAGATAAACAGAAGAAGTTTAGAGTTTAGTTCAAATCTACAACTAACAAAATGTTGGGCACTATTCTCAGTCATACATAAATCCTTTGCAATAAAAATATTCGGCTGAAGAAACAAAAATACAACTCTTTGTGTAGTAATGGCTTTTTCAGGGATATGTGAAACACTTGAGCCAGAAATTATGCCTTGGACTGAAATCTTAAAATGTTTTCTTGAGATACATATTTAACTGCCAGGCTCAAAAATATGATCTTACACATGCCAAAACACATCACAATGATGAGTTTGTGTCCATACTACAGTTTAATTTTCTCAGCATAGATTTTTATATCTTTATAAAATTCCATTTAGGAAAATCTAGTTGAATTATAGCAACATTCCAGTATGCTATAGTACTTTCGGCTGTCAGGAAACAACCTTTAGGATGAAATACTTCTTAAGGTTTTTCTGTAGTTTTATACAGCAATATAACAGTCATAATCTTTAGAAGACATGGCTTCATTTATAGAAGTTACACAGATTTTTTTCAAGAGCTCCTTAAAATTTTAAAATTTTATTTAGGATCATCTGCTATCATTATTTTTGATGTGTCTTTGAACAGAAGTTTATTTTGCAAGAGCAAGTAATTTTTTTTTTCTAAAAGAATGTAGCTGTATAGAGTAAATTCCTGTAAAAATGGAAACATAAGGCATAAAAAAATTTACTATTGAAAGCATGGACATTCAGGGAGTTCTTTTTTACTTTTCTTATCTATCATGTCTTATTGGTCAAATATGTATTAGGTAACACCTATGTGTTTTACTCTGGGCTATTTACTGTGATGAATGAAATTAATATATCTCAGGGCTATGACCACAGAAAGCTCATAGATACTACTCTAGAACAAGCAGTTAAGATCATAAATATTACTTTTCAAGCAAGGAAAAAAATTAAGTTAGAAAACAATGAGTGATCAGTTTCAAAATTATATCTTAGCTAACAATGTATTAAAGAGACACTTTAAGAAGAAAAATCTCTAGGAAATCTCTTCTAACCCCTTCTAATCTCATCTTACTAGTTATATCTTTTAATGTAATACTTAATGTGTAGATCTCTTTTGTAGGTATATGATGCTTAGGCACGCTTTTGATAATAATATTTACTTCTGTCCTACTACAACTCTGAAAACGAATCTGACTCAATTCTTCATTTTTTCCTGCTCTATATCTTATCAAAGTTCCAAGAGTTTGAAACAGCACTTTTGTTAATACATCTCTCTTATCAGTACCATCATGCTCCAGAGGTGTGGGGTTCATATATTTCCAGACCATTCATTTTTGCGTTAGAGCAGTAGTTCTCAAAAGGCGGTGATTTGGGCAGACATTTGACAATATCTAGTGAAATTGTCGACTGAAGGATGGGGGTGCTACTGGCATCTAGTGGATGGGGGACAAGGATGTTGATAAACACCCTAACATGCATGAGACAGTCCCCCATAACAAACAAGTGTCCAGCCTAAAATGTCAATAGTGCCACTGTTGAGAAAGTCTACTTTAGAAAAAATTTTGGAAATAATATTATATACCACAACATTATTAAAATATATTTCCATTTATTTATAGATACAAGTAAAATTAAAACAATTTAAAATGCTTAAATATCAATATTTTGGCATATGTTCTTCATTCTGTTACTAAGTGTAATATATATATGTATATGTATACACACACACACACACACACACACATATATATTCATTTTTTTTTTTTTTTGGTCAAATGGCATGCTGTGGCTGCTCGTCTCCAAAGATTAGTTGTTTGTGCATGGTTTATTTAAAAAACAAAGCAAAACAAAAAGCGTAAAGTTGTTGTCATGAGAAAAATTTTGTGACAGCTTTAATGCAATTTTTTGTTTGTTTTTCTTCTAACTGACTAGATCTGTGGTATGTGGATAATGTATCCTACATCCACTCTTTTTCTTCCTCTGTCTTGTCTCTCCTCTTACTTGTTTTTTTCCTGTTTCCTTCGGTTGGCAGAACTCCTCTAATTGCAGCTGGAGTCATCGGCGGGCTCTTCATCCTGGTCATCGTGGGTCTAACATTTGCAGTTTATGTAAGAAGGAAGAGTATCAAAAAGAAAAGAGCCCTGAGAAGATTTCTGGAAACAGAGGTGAGGTGTTTATTTCTTCTCTGCATGTGTTTGGGGCTTTTCATTAGGTTTAGAAGGTTTAGATGATACTCAGCTTTTTAATCCAAGTGAAATGCTGTTCAATTTCCTGCCAAGGGCTTATAGTTCATAGTATGTTATATACAAAGTTGATGAAAAATCAGAGTATATAGTAAAAGTAGTCACGGCAGTTTCATGGCTTAAAGAGGACAAATACCAAGGGCGAGGCTATTATCTTCTCGAACGACAGATCTTATTGAAAAGACATATCTGTTTCTTTTGGGAGAGGAATCCCAAAGGCAAGCTCTAGGATATTACAGTAGCAGAACAGAAAACATCTGGGTGGATGAAGTCTCAACAGCAGAACTAGAAAAATGTTAGAATTTTTCTGTTTGAAAATAAAACCAGATAGGCCAGCAATTTATGCTTTAATTACCGTCATTAAATTGGTAGCCACTGATCCCACTATACTAGTGGTAAAAAGCTGAGCTTACAGGATGAAGCTTAGTATTGTAATCACACAGACCTTACCACACAATTTATGTGAGTCATTTAATATTATGCGTGTTAGTTGTTGTGAATATATAAATTACCCACAAATTATTAATTTCTTTTATATTGCCACACTGAGTTCTCTAGTGTACAACATGATAGTTTTCACTGTACAGGTTACAGGGGAAAAACAATTACAGAAAACTATGCATTTCCACATCCTTCTCAACTCGCATCTTACCTCTTTCTTCTGATATACACATCCCTGGCTGTCTGAACAGCTCACAGCAATTCTGTTCTGAGACTTAGCCTTCCCTGGTTTGTTTTCTTGCTCATTGTCAGTGTGACAGTCTGACTTTTCCTCTTAATACTGACAGGAATGAGAACATTCATTTATAAATTCTGCAAACTGATAGCAAATAAAATTTAGCTCTCTTTCTTTAGAAGTTGAAAGTAGATAGAAGAATCGTGTGAAATGTTCAAGAACCTACAGTTACACGGAGGAAAGAATTTCTAAGAATTGGAGGTGTCTAAAATTCAAATGGATTGTCTCATCAATAGAGATGGCTAAGCATAAGATAGGTAGTCAATTATATACATGAGAAAAAATAGTAATAACTCTTACTTGAGCTGGATATTTACAAATAGATCAACTTCATCATTTTCAACCCTGCACATGAATACAAGTTTGGACACAACACCTGTGCTGTGCTTATTTTCAGTTTAGCTAGGATGCTGTAGGCAGGTAGAATTCTCCCTCATGGCCAGCTTGGGGCAGTTGTAAAGAGAATTCTAAAGAGTGAAGTAAATTAGAGTTGGAAAGGAACTGAAGGCTTGGAACAGCAGTGGCTATTTAAGTGACTGAATAAATAGAAAAAGAGTTCTGTCCCTTAACCACAGGCAGAAAAATCTCATTGCTACAAAAATAATTATTTTGTGTGTTTTCTTTTTTTTAATATGGTGCTAAGAATGTCCTCTAAATTGGCATTTAATTACTAAATAAGCAAATGCTGATTAGTTTTATAAGCAGATTCTAATTTTTATAAAAAATTATTGCTTAGTACTAAATTAGATAATTGTAGAAGTCCCATCTTTCTCTCAGGAGAAGTAAATAACTATGATTTTCTGCCATCTAAATAGAAGAGGAGTTCTTAAGAGGATCAACTCAAATCCTTAACTACTGAAGCTTGAAATCTGTCTCAGATGTGAAAAACTTGTTAAAGCATGATATATTGTTGGAATGTACTTAGAGTAAATATGCTTTTCCAAAATCGTTTTGCTCCAGATTGTCTTGTCTTCTGTTACATGAGTAAAAGTAGAAAATATGTTTGTTTTTATTTAACATACACTTACTGAGATGCACTGTAAGCTTGATACTTTGATAGATACTGTGATTAAAAAGTGTTAATGGGACATGATCCTATCCCGTGAAGAGTGACAGCTTCAGAGCTTACAATGTGGCAGGCAATATTCCAAAGCTTTCCAGCTATGTTATACCCCATTTCATCTTTTGACACTCTTCGAAGGTAATTATTGCCATATCTATGTTAACGAGTATGAAATGAGGGACAAGGAGAGATAAATTGCTTTCTAAGCCTGTGAGTGGCAGTACTAAGATACAAACCTACAAATTTAAACTTGACCCTCTTTTTGCCATCTTGGCATGCAAATGAAACAATGCCTCTTTTAAAGACATCATTCGCAAATGCCTGGAAAAATATGTTTGTAAAAATTTTAAGTGACATCTAAGAAAATTGCAGAAGACTAAACATTTCAGGTAGAATAGTGAAGTTCTCAAAACATGAAATTATGGCAATATTATGTGCCAAAGCATCTGTTTTAAATACATATAGCCCATAGTGCTAAAATTTAGTCCCCAATCTTGCATATGATTTTTATATAAGTTTTTATATGATTTAAAAAGATAATTTATTAAAGTTCCTGATTATATACATATAGTGTGTGTATCAAAATCTACTGAACAAATGCTGCACAGCAGAGTTGGATTCGAATAAAGGACATTTTCTGAGGGAGATTCTTCTTCTAGTTTTTCAAAAAACTTTGTAATTCATTCTGAGATTTATTTTAGGTGACTTGAACACAATTGTATGCATTTTTTGAAATATAAATTTGAAAATGAAATAGAAGCATATTTGTGGTCAAACTTTTAGACCATAGCCTAAATTTATTGATAATTTTATCATCTTCTCCAAATTCTCGTTGGTTTTCACTGCACTTACCTATACTCAAGATTCTGTTCAGCTATTGAAATAGACCATTATGTTCACAGAAGCATAATAATAACCAAGCCAGAGGGTCACAGTGCACTTAGCATTGTAAACAGACATTGTGAAATACTGTGATGGTTTTCAAGGCAATTTGAGTAGGCGTCGCTTTTAATTATTTCCTTAGGCTGAGAAAGAACCAGTTATTTGTCTGAGTTTAAAGTTTAGTTCCTTAATTTAACTTTTAAAAAAGAAACTTCTATTTCTCTCACTTGCATTTTGACTCAAGCATAGATAAAAACCTAAAATTTTAACACAGGATGTAGACTATTGGTACCCACAGTCAATCTCACGTTTACTTTTTTTTTTTTTTTTCCTCCCCCTCACATAAGCAGGAAATTGGCACATACTCACATATCTTTCCCCTCCTTACTCATCCTCTCTGGCTGAATGGCATCTAAACTGAACATCTAAAATTATTTGTATTTATATCTTTTGGCCACACCCAGCCCACTTTACAGTCTGGTGTTTCCCATCCTGACCTCATCCTTCAGACCTGTCCCACCCCTCGTTGCATTCTTCTTTCTGTCTTCTTCCTCCTCCCTGATGCTGTGTCCAAACTGTTCTTTACATTGGCAAACCCTCCTCCATGTCAATCCATTTTTATTATCTCAAGTCCAACTTTAAAGTGTACCTCGTTGGGGCGCCTGGGTGGCTCAGTCGGTTGAGCGGCCGACTTCGGCTCAGGTCATGATCTCACGGTCCGTGAGTTCAAGCCCCGAGTTGGGCTCTGTGCTGACAGCTCGGAGCCTGGAGCCTGTTTCAGATTCTGTGTCTCCCTCTCTCTGACCCTCCCCCGTTCATGCTCTGTCTCTCTCTGTCTCAAAAATAAATAAACGTTAAAAATAATAATAATAATAAATAAAAAAGTGTACCTCGTCCAGGAAGCCAAAACTAGCAAAGCTTACTTGCTCCTGGTTATTTTATTCCTTTGCATTCCAAAGCATTCACGTAGGATCTAGAATGAGTTCATAGAATTTTAGAATTTTTTGTCTTTAAGGTACTTTAGGGCCTTGCTGCTTAACATGTGTTGAAGGACCATCATCGTACATAGATATCACCAGGAGTTCTGCAAAATGCAAATTTCAGCCCCAACTTTAGACTTATTGAACCAGAATCTGTATTTTACCAAGAATGTCAGGTAATTCAAATGTACACCAAAGTGTTAGAAGCAGTGCCCTGGGGCACTGGTATTGTGCTAACTTACTTTATTTTCTTCCAACCATTTGTTTGTCCTGGCTTCCCAGTTAGATTTTCAATGCTAAGAAGACAACGTTTTATTTTTTTTTATCAAATCTCCTAAAACAAGAAAGAAAACTTTGGTAGAGTACATGGACATAACTAAGATCTCTGAGTCTTAGCTGGGGATACCACTGGAAGCACTTCAAAAAGTAAGATTTAGAGCCCCTAATCAGCCTAAATTTCTTTAAAAATAGAAAAATCCCCTACCTTAGTATGCCTCAAGGTAGGCACAGTTTTATACTTGTGTTCAGCTAGGCAAAAAGCATGGGAAGAGAAAAGACTCTGAAGGAATCGTGAGTGATCCATACTACAAAAATATTGTCAATGAAAGTGTGCTTGTGTGTTTTTGTATGTATGAGAAAGAGAAGCAGGCAGAGGAAGAGGGGGAAGCACTGACTGGTGAATGGAAAGCTGTATAACCTATATTCTTTTTTGTTTTGTAGTTGGTAGAACCCTTAACTCCCAGCGGCACAGCACCCAATCAAGCTCAACTGCGTATTTTAAAAGAAACTGAGCTCAAAAGAGTGAAAGTACTTGGCTCGGGAGCTTTTGGAACAGTGTATAAAGTAAGTAAAAACCCATACCATTAGTTACTTTAAGTTTCCTTTCAGACTTGTCTTAAATAATAGCCAGAGTTAATTGCTCTTGCCAACCTAATTTCCTTTTAATATCCAGAGAGTGGAACCTTTATAGTATAGTATAGTATAGTATAGTATACTTTATAGTATAGTATAGTATAGTATAGTATAGTATAGTATAGTATTGAGAAGTTGCTGCACAAGTGAATCCATTCATTTTTGTTGAGGGCTGGGATGGGTACAGTCACGAGAAAGCAGGAAACTGTCACGGAAACCATGGTATATAGTCTTTCTTTCCACGCCCTTCTGAACCCCTTTTGATATGATCTCCCTATTGGTAAATTTGTCCTTATCTAAAATACACAGCTCTCACCCGCTTTCCTTCTCCGTACACAGTGCTGCGGGGAATCCCAGACAGGCCTAGCGATGTACCATAATCCTTGCTCTTCTTTTCTTCTGCTCTTTCATCCACATGTCTCCCCACCAGGACGTTACTAGCCTATCTTTTTAAAACCTACACAAATGTGCTGACTGGTTAACAGGATAGGACTAGTTCCTAAACTACTTTTTGCCTACCTGTTAACATATATGATTTAACAGAAAACTTTCAGTTTTGATGTCTTCACCATTGTATGCAAACTAAAAAAGTGACTTTATTTGTGAAATTCAGGTCGGAGAATGAAAGGGTGACATCGTGGGTTTCCAATAAGAGACATCTTTTTGGAAAGGGAAAGCTCAAATAATGTTATCTGTGTGTTTACTTTTTTAGTTTAATTACAAAACCAATTCAGAGGCCAGGCCCAAGGTTAATTGTGGTGAAATTTGTTTTTCAAATTCAAATTTCTGCTGGGTTAGTGCTAAATCCTTCTTAGACTGTCCATTGTGACAGTTCCCCAAATTTTACTTGACAGTTTTATATATTTCTTAAAGCTATATGCAAGCCTACAGTTATTTTTACAAACATTTTTGTTAAAATAGACTGGATGTTAGAAATTCTGTATTTTACAATGTTTGGTTTTTTTTCTATGTGAAACAGGTATTTACTTAACAAAAAATATTAACAAGTAGAATATTAATCTTAATTTTCTCTCCTGAGTGTTCCAAAAATAATTTAATCTCTTTAGAATAAAATTGTTTTATTCTAGGGCCAAAATGCAGAAATTTCTTAATCTAGTGTACATATTATATTCAATTACACTCAAAATTAATTGAGCACCTAATTGGAATAGAAACTATTCTAGGCTGGCTTGGTGCTTTCTAGTCTTCAAATTCTTTGTAATGTTGAAGAAACACAACTTATCCTGTTTTTCTATTTATATATATGCTAGAAATAATGGACTTCCTGTTTGAAGATAACTCAGTTTTAGATTGTTCCTAGCATATCACCACCCTTTTATTTTAAAGATGGTATGATCTGGAAAGCAAAATTTTATTTTAAATCATGGATAACATTTAGCTCAAGGACAAATATGATCTAGTGACCTCAGCAGGGAAAAATTACCCATTTAGACATTTACTAATAAAGTTATATGAATGTTTTTATTATGAACAATTATTTGCCTGTTGTCCATGACTTAATGCCTTTATTGAAATTACTTGTATTGAAGGTTCCATAAGTATGTTTAAATTTTATGCCTGCAGTGTGTATGGTTGACCCTAAGTTTTAATTAGTATATAAGTTCCTACAAAGACATACTGTCTTAAAATGTAAAGAACTATTCTTGACCACATAAATGCAAATTAGCTTAGCTAATTATTTGGTTAATTTTTCCTCCTGGTTGGAGATATGCTGTGTTTAAACATAAAAGATCTGAACCAATATTGTGGGTATTAACATAGTTGAATTTTTGTCTGGTCAGGCCTAGAAAATAATGACTACTTATTTAAAAAGCAGTACAAATTAATTCACACTGAATTTATATTCTTATTTCAAAAGTATACTTTAGGAATATTTTAATATTGATGATATATCTTTATAAAGTAATCCCCTCTTTAGTTACTTTATTGAGTAATGGTAAACGTGTTCTCTACCCTAGATACCATCACTAAGAAAATGTAGCCTATGGATCTTGGACTTTCACTGCCTCTCCTACCCCATTTCTGCACTAATAATTAAAAAAAAATAATAATAATACCACAGGGAACATGGCTTATTTCTTTGTATTTTTTTAAATCTTTTTCAATGTTTATTTATTTTTGAGACAGAGAGAGACAGAGCATGAATGGGGGAGGGTCAGAGAGGGAGACACAGAATCTGAAGCAGACTCCAGGCTCTGAGCTGTCAGCCCAGAGCCCAACACGGGGCTCGAACTCACGAACTGTGAGATCGTGACCTGAGCTGAAGTCGGATGCTTAACCGACTGAGCCACCCAGGTGCCCCCTTTTTTGTATTTGACACATAAATTTCCCTATTCACTCTAAGAAGAATATAACCCTTAAATTCACCTTCTAATGGTTAAAGAGTTTTTTTCTTTATTATTCTGATTTTTTTTAAATAATTTTTGTATTTAGTTCTCCTCTTGTATTATTACAACTTTTGATAATACAAATATACATGTTTTAAAAGTGAAAAACTTTTTTTTTTAATTTTTTTAATGTTTATTTATTTTTGAGACAGAGAGACACAGCATGAGCAGGGAAGGGGCAGAGATAGAGGGAGACACAGAATGTGAAGCAGGCTCCAGGCTCTGAGCTGTCAGCACAGAGCCCGACGCGGGGCTCGAACCCACGAACTGTGAGATCATGACCTGAGCCGAAGTCGGACGCTTAACCGACTGAGCCACCCAGGCGCCCCAAAACTTTTTTTTTTTTTTTTATAACTACAACCAGTTGATATTAGGAAAGACTAGAAATTCTCTTTAGGAATAAGAGATTGCTTTTCCCCCTTTCATTTTAATGTTAAAACTGGACTAAGAATACTTTTGTTTTTGGTGTCAGGGCTAATAAGTTAAAATCTGAGATTTCCATTTTTTCCATATAACCTCACATTCGTTTCTGTGTTCATTTGGGACAATGTGCTTCAAAAAAAGTCTCATGTAATCGATGCATCCCTATGTATCTTATCAAAATTATTGTCCTAATTCAAATAGCCGTTTACTCAGAAATGCTGTTATGTTCCTTAATGTTGTACTTGACTCAAACCTTACCTACTTTATATTTTCCCATTGTATAGATCTTGCTCAGGTATTATATTTTTGTAGAAGGAGAGAACTGGCGGTGACCAATATAAATATTTTATATTATTTCAGAGCTAATAAAAATCCTTGACACACACATACACAATATTTAACAATCTAAACAAATTAATAGGTGGTCAATACTCCCTAGTACTTTCCTTAGAAAACTAATTCTTAAATCAATCTGAATTTCAGGAATGTGAGACTATGCTATTTTCATGTTTTTGTTTGTTTTAGTTGCAGAATAATTAGGTAATATTAATGCTGAAAAGAACCTCCAAGATTACTTAGCCCAGTCTTCTAAATTACAAATGAGACATTTGAAGACCAAAAATTGGAGCAGCATTCTCAAAGTCTTGAGAAGTTGATTTTTATCCAAATCTAATATTATTATATTTTATGTCATTTTTTCTCTATTGAAAGCCTTTTTCACACATACAAATTGAATTTTATAATGTGATACTTTATAATATAATAGTAAACACCTTGAAAGCAGAATAAATGTGTGAGTCATTCTCAGATAATGAAAGCAGAAAACAAAGTTGCTACGTAACTTGTAACATATAGCAGGTACTTGTTAAATTTTTGTTGATTGAATAAAAAGATGTAGAACTTCTAAATTATTTTTTTAAAGAAATTAATAGAGTGGTTAAATCAAATTTTGTCTCTGGTATGAATTTGTATATGTCTTCATATAGATTTTATGTGATTTTTCCCCCAAAGGGTATTTGGGTACCTGAAGGAGAAACAGTAAAGATTCCTGTGGCTATTAAGATTCTTAATGAAACAACTGGTCCCAAAGCCAATGTGGAGTTCATGGATGTAAGTATAGACACCAGGCAATCACATTTTTATGTGTTATTAATAGACTGCTTTTAGAATTAAATAAAGACTTCACTACTTACAAATGGTATAATATTTATAGTTAAAGCCATGAGCAGGGGTCAGCAAATTTCTTAAAGGACCAGAGAATAAATAGTCCTTTTGTGCAATGTGGTCTCTATGGAAACTAGAGACCACAGCTCTGTCCTTTAGGTGGGTGAACATCCATAGGTACCTAAAAACACAACACACAAAAATGGATTTGCCTGTGTTGCAGTAAATTTGATTTACACAAACAAGATGAAGGCTGAAGGCCTGAAGACCAAATTCTGCTCTCACAAGAGCTCTGTGTTTAACCACTATGCAAAGAAGGGCAAATTGCATTTGGGAGTAGTAATGATGATTTCAAAAATTAATTGTGCTGCTTTATTTTATTATTGTTATCCACTTAGCAGAAAACATCAATCAAGGTTAGTTTCTATAGTAAGTCAGCTTGTGCTAAATTTAAATTAGGAACCTACCCAAGTCAGATAATTACCGATGGAAATTTACTTTTTTCAGTTCAAATTCGGAAGACAAACCTTATGGGTAAAAAGCTCCAACTATAGAAAAATTAGAGCGTTCTGAAGAATAAAAATACTTGATAAGGTCAATCAGAACTTTAAGATTCCCCCCTAGCAAAGATTGTAGATTGAGCTGTTCAGCAGATTTCAGAAGGTAGGACAGATAAAATGTATACGTGGCATGCTGTTATTTTTTCACATTCAATATAAGCTATCCTGTGAGGGGTTCTATCAAGGATACATATGTTCTTTCTCTTTTAGAATGATATTTTCAATAATAAGAATGATTTTGATTTTCAAATGACCTTCATACGAAAGATGACGCAAGCATATGCACTTTGATTTTTTTAAAGATGGATTGCTATATATTTCTACCCAGTTTCTCTTGTGAGCTCTTTTGTAAGTTTTATAGGAGCTCAGTTTTTGACCTTGGATAATTTATTTGGGCATAATGCTTACCATCATATATGGGACTGCTTTTAGTTAAAGAACTTCTTGGCTATTATATAACAGGACTGATAATTAACCGGTGCAAGCCAGCTGCTCTGATCAGTCAGTGCTGTGCCTTACCAGTTGCTAAATATTTTGAATACCAACCTTGTTACACCTTGTTGTTTATCTACCACCACCTGACAGACACTGAGTCCAGTAACTAAATAATATTTCCTTCTGCAGGTGTCTAAAAGTTCTGACACTCTCTGCAGCTACCTGTCCTGGCTCATATAGTAAAATGTAAAACTGAAGCTTTTTCCAGTGAAGTCACAACCTATTTGATCTTGATTATAGGTATACAGTTGTGAAAGGAATTTTCAAAGAAACTAAAAAATATTAAGAAAAAGGACAATGAATATAAAGAGTGTAGGTTAATATGTAAAACTGATATAAAAAAAGATCTTGCCCAGACTAGACTGCAGCCAAAGCTGAAATTCACAAGAATGCTAATAATCTCTGCTGGAGGCTCGGACAGCCATTTTTGTCATATTTCCATGGAAACAGACTGGCAAAAAGGGGTTAAGAGGCTACAAAATAATCACCTAAGAAAGAAGCTTTAAAGGCTTCATCATGATTTTGAATGATTATTTGAAAGCTCCTAACCCCATCCTTTTTATTTTTTTTTTCCTGATCTGAAGTCTATTCCCATGGAAACAGGAGTGGGGATGGCAGCTTGAAGTCTTAGATTTCTGCTGAATTTTAGATGAGGTTCTGATTGAGCCATGAAAGGAGTCATTTTCGTAAATCATTGGCAAATTTGGTGACCAACAGACTCCAAACCGTATGTTCTTTTTAGAAGTTTAAAAAAAAAATTAGGGAAAATGTTTTGACTGAGCCCTTCGTACATGTGGATAGATGCCAGATTAATAGATCGATGGACTGCCATCGACAATTTCAATAAATATCAAGCAGAAACATTCAGTACTATTTCACATCTTCTTTCAAAACATTAGTGTGGCTTCGCAATAATTAAAATACAGTTGCACTGGAAAAATTAATGGTAAATTCAGTATTTTAAATAGACTGGTATAATTTTAATGCAAAGTATACCTACATTGCATAACAACATTTTTAGCTCATCTATTATGAATGTAGATCATTGTAAGTACTTAAATAATATATCAAACTATAATAAAAAGCTTCATATCAGCAAATTTATTTGTAATTTGGACCTAAGAATTAAGTTGAAGTTGCCAATATCCCAGGGTTATTAAAATGAAGGTCATGTTTGGCATATCTCCTAGTTTGGGTTCTTCCATATGGTAGAGTACTCCCGGTTTAACTTAGAAATTAATATAACATCTGAAACGATGCTTCATGTCTCTTGCAAATTAATGTATATGTGTATTTGTTTCTATGCATTTGTTTTATACCATTTTGAAGAAGGAAAATAAAGCTTCCAAAGATTATGGAAACCGTACACTCTTATTAAACATTAGATCTCTGGGCACCTGGGTGGCTCAGTCAGTTAAGCATCCAACTTTGGCTTAGGTCATGATCTCAGGGTTCGTGAGTTCAAGCCCCACATAGGTCTTGTTGCTGTCAATGTAGAGCCTGTTTCCAATCCTTTGTCTCCCTTTCTCTACCCCTCCTCACCCCTTTCTCTCTCTCTCTTTCAAAAATAAATTAAAAAAAAAAAAAAACATTAAGAAAAAGAAGGCATTAGATCTCTTTGCCCCACTTCACCTGACAGCATCCAGCTTTATACTTGGGGTAGAATATTCTAAATTCAATAACTGTTAATATTAAGTTTATTAGATACAGCTATGTTTTACTGGTTATTATAATAAATGACAAAATACAACTTAAAACTCACTACATCCAATACTTCCATTGATATCCAGGGCAAAGGAGAGGACTTTTACATTTTCTTAGAATTTTTACCATAGGCAAAAACAAATAAGGAACAATTTGTGTTCTTGTAAATGCTATGCTAAAAGTAAGAGAAGGAGAATTTGGTCACAAGGCTGTTATTCAACCCACCTGGATATGTCTAATAGATTTATAATGACAATAATAACACACTGTTATTGAATGGCCAGTATGTCTTTAATTCCAATAAAGGAAGATCACATTGAACAACATTATAAAATAATGACTCTAAAGGTGTACATTCTTAAGAATACCTATGTTTATACACACTGCTAGTTCTTGTTTCAAATAGCACCATTTCGTTGGAAGAACACGGGGGTATTTTTTGTTGTCGTTGCTTTGTTTTGTTTTGCTTTGCTTTGCTTTGTTTTTATCCATAAAATGATAAGGAACGCATGCCAAAACATGATGCTATTGAGCAAGATTCCTAGAATTGGGGACCATGGTCTGGTCAAATCAGACAAGCTCATTAGTTTGTCTGAATTTCTATTACTGTGTTGTTGTTATTGTTTTCTCTGATATTTAAGTCCCACTATCACTTGACATTATTACATATAACTTGAAAGTGTACAGGTATTTAAATGTTTTATTAGCCAATATGCCTTATTAAAAATAATCTTGAGATTAAAAAAAACATAATTATTCTAAATTCCAGTGACTGAACAGTAATACTTCAGCTTATTGCTTCAGTTTCTTGGCTTTAGTTTCAGCTTTCCCAGGCCAAATCAACCACCTACTTCCCAGTAAGGTGCTGCAAGGAGATATGTTTCAAATCACTCAGATTTATTGTGTAAATGGTCATATTTTTATTAAAAGAAGAATAGCTTGTTGTCCTCTCCCTATACAGTGGAAAAATTTATTCATCTTCACACAACTGGCATTTTATCATTTTCTGAAGAAATGTCCATATGAATTGTGCTTATATGTTGCTCTTCTCTATATTGCCTTAATAATATTCACTGTCTTAATGCGAGTTGTTTCAGATCTAACTGATGTCATGTTAGTGGGCTGAGACAAAAGAATTTATTAGTAGAGTTTTTCTCTCACATTATGGCAGACTTGCAAAATGATTTAAAAAGATATTTTGTACAATAACATTAATTTCACATGATAAAAATAACATTTGTTATGCCTATGACTTCACAGGTAACAGTAACTATTGGCTAGCTCCCATATCATACTAATAATTTTTTTAATTCATATAATTTAATCCAATGATATATTTAGGCCTTACAGATTTGCTCATTTGCATTCATGAACAAAATTTCAGAGGTGAAAAAATGCAAAATTTCTTTTTTAAAAAAGCCCATTATTTAGATGTCACAGGATTCTATACTGCTGCCATGATCTTGAGAAGTCAATTATAAATAATCCTCCTTTCCTAAGAAAAATTACAGCTAAAATAATTAAGAAAAGTTTTGGATAGTTACTTTGCTTTTAAAAACTTGGGGTGCCTGGGTGGCTCAGTCGGTAAAGCCTCCAACTTTGGCTCAGGTCATGATCTCACTGCTTGTGAGTTCGAGCCCCATGTGGGGCTCTGTGCTGACACTTCAGAGCCTGGAGCCTGCTCTAGATTCTGTGTCCCTCTCTTGCTCTGCCCCTCCCCTGGTCGTGCTCTCTCTTTCTGTCTCTCTCTGGAGTAAATGAAATATTAAAAAATATTTCAATAAAAACCAAACAATATCTTCAAATAGAGATTCTGTGAACTCCATTAGACATAGAATTTAGTCTTTCAAGGCTCTACTGAAAAGAAAAGAAAGAAAAAGAAAAGAAAAGAAAAGAAAAGAAAAGAAAAGAAAAGAAAAGAAAAGAAAAGAAAAAATACAAGACAAGAAAAGAAAAGAAAGGAAAAGAGAAGAAGATTAGAAAAAAGAAAAGAAAAATTTACCAGTTAACTAAAGTAAATCATTTGTTATGGTTTATTTCATTAGCCCTTCTTTACCTCTTGTTATTTGTATAGAACTTGGTCAGAAATGTCATCACATCTGAAATCACTATTTCAAACACCGCATTGTCCAACCACACTCTCCTACACCTTTGGTTTCTTACCTATAGTGCCTTCTTGAGAAACATTGCACCTTTTTAGGTATCACCCATACATTTGACTCCTCTATTTCTCACTACCTCTCACCTACCACCTTTCCTCCACAAACAACTTGGATTCATCACCCGCTGTTATAATCACATTCTTTCAGAAACCTTCAACTTTCTTGCTTCTCAAAATCATGCTGATGTTAAGCAATTCTGGAAATACTGAAATGTCTCAGTGCCATGTTCTAGACCTCTTTCCAGTCTGCATATTTTCCCTAGATCATATCACTGGATTACTAAATTTCAACTCCAGTGTATTTTATGAATCTGAGCTCATCTCTATCTTTGATGTCTTCAAATTGAAATTTCGGGGGCATCTCAAATTTAACACATTTGGAATGTATCTCTTTGTCTTCTTGTCTATATCTCTTCTGCTTGTAAATAATTTGTATATTTTTCCACCCTGTTGTACTCTATCAGAAATTTGGTATTTGTCCTTGAATGTCACAATCCCTCAAACTACTCACTACCAATTCAAGAGCACATGATGCTATGATTTTTTATTCTATGCCAAAAACACATTTAGAGAGCATCCTTATCTTTATATTCCACTGCTACTACCTTAATCCAAATAATCAACCTCTTTAGCTTGAATTAGGAGAATAGCTTCCAGTTTGATCTACCTACTTTTTAATATAAGACTTGAGTTGTGTAACTCCTGTGCATAACAACTTTCAGTAGCTTCACTAGAGCAAAATACTAGATCCTTGCTTTCTGAGCTCCTAATTACTATCCTAGCCTTCTTTCTCTTCACCGACTTTTTTTTTTCCACTCCTACAAGTCAAGCAAGACAGTTAGTGCCTTTGCCTGGAGTGTCCTTTTCCCAATTATACCTAATGAACTCTTAGTTATCCTTATTTTCTCAGTTTAAGTATACTTCTTCAAAGATTGTTTTCCTGACCCCTTAATCTCAATTATAACCTGCTAACAGTACTTAGATATTTTCCATTGTGCATCAATCATGACATTATTATACAGTTATTTGTGCTAGTTATTATTATAGAATCCCACTCTACCACAAGCTGATAGGATCTTTGATGACAGAGACTGTCTGTTGACCCCACCAGTGCATATTTAATAGCAAAATAGCTTGCTGTGCAAGCATGTATTTAGGAACCAATAAATACTTTGTTAATTGCCTGAATGGATTTTTTCCTATTTTTTAAAAAGACTTTTATTCCTCTTTTAAGCCTTCTTTATTTCAGTCTAATTGATTTCTCTACTATTTTTCCCCAATAGTCTTATCTTTTTTGGCAAATTGTACTTGGATCATTTTTCTTAGGTGTTTATATTGTTCATCTCTGATTTATTTCTACAAACTCAAATTTAGTAGCTGTCTTAAATCCAGAGTAACAACATATCTCTGAAAAATAGACCTATATTGACTCTCTAAGTAGGACTCAGTGTGCTCTCTGAAAGCCTGTTAAGAAGGAAAACACTTTGTAGATTATCCATGCATGCAGGAAGCCAGTAACTACCCCCTAGTGGGAACCTTTTGAATACTTCCCTGCAAATGTTTCCGTTATATATGGGAAGATGGTACTATGTTTCATGTTTAGCTTCTTTTTAATCTTGAGTTCCTGAAATTTTATATAGTAATTGTGGATAGAGTTTGCTTCTCCAATAACAATCTGTTACTAGTGTTCCCCTCAGATCCACCCTTGTCACTTGCCTATTCCAATAGGAACAAGGACGCGAGAATGGAATCCCATATAAAAAGGAGAAACAAAGTTTGATTTTTATCACTGATTTTTGCAAAAATAAATGTATAAAAATAATTGACTGCAGTCATAAATTACTGCTGGTATTAGTTATCTGAATTTAATAAATATTATAAAACTTGAGCTTTAATTATTGTCCTAGGGAGTACTAAAATGTTAGAAAATAGGCAACGTACTTGCCAAGTTTTATATTCTAACAGGCTTTTTTTTTTCTTGAAGTACCTAAAAGACACCTCCTAAATCCAAACCAATTTTCTCTTTGTAAGCCTCAACATGTAACTTAATAAGTTTTCTGCTCCTGTTTCTCCAAAGCATTTCTTGGATTTGTGTGAATGAAAGGATGTTTCTCAAGGGCACATAGTATACTATACCAGTATTTAAATTTGATGAGTGAAAATTAGTAGTTTGTTAAAGGCATTGGCTTTGCATATTGTAGATGTTTTCCAGCTTTGTAAATTCTACAATTTGGTGAATTTTATAAATTGTTACGGATGTATTGCTTTGCCACCACAGAGCTAGAGGAGAATTACACTGATCATGTACAGTTTCTGACTCCAATCTGAACAGTATTTACTAATTATGATGGTTTAGGAAGACTCCTCGCTCAGTTTGATTGCACCAGTAGAAAGATCTGTTTATAATATGAAACTTGTTCCTAAAATTCAGGTAGAAAACTCGTGCCCACAGGGCAAGTATATACCAGAAAATAGCATTTCCAAAAAATTAGCAAATAATTTCAGACCTATCAAACCTTGATATGATTGGTTTTGTTAGTGCTTAATGTTATGTTTACACGTTCAAGGTTACAAAATATTGTTTCTGCTAGAGGAAGGGACTAGCTGAATAAAATCCTAGTTTGCATTATGTAGCATAAGGTGATTTTAGTTATTCATATAGCAGGGATTTGGTTCAGGAAATGAAGGCTTAATATGCTGCGACATTTTCAGTAGCACACACACATACAATTATGTGTATCTACATAGTGGAGTGAATATATATTTACATATTAATGTATACTAATATATATTTTAAGTATATGTTATAATTATATTATTAACGTAAATAAATTATAAGTATTATCAATACTGTAAATACATATATTTTAATCTCATCATTACCACCTTGCATAAAATGATTACCATACAATTTCTGTTTCTTTAAGCCTATTAAAATAATGAGTTGTACCATACATACTACAGAAAGAGCTCAATTGTATTTTTTCTCGGTAAAAATAAAAGAATCAAGATACTGTTTTGAACATTTCTAAATGCTGCAGCAGCTCCTAGGAAGCCATGTTTTTTGTTCTCATAGCTTAATCGTTTACGTATAGCTTGGCACAGTGTGATTAGAAATAAGAATGAGCACCTCTGAGGTAGTAAAATTATCAGACCAGTTTGATAAAAAGCTTAGCGTTTTCTACAGTGATTGTAGTGACTACAATTTTATCTAGGGTTTTGATCCACTTAAGAATTTCATCTAACCTCTCTGAACTTAAATGTTCCATTATCTGTTCGAAAATAATTAGAAGCTGTAAGCAGAAGTCTTCATACATGGAGTTCCTTGGGAGTCCCTAAGCTCATGGAAGCAAGGAGTGTGATGGATGCTGGTCAGCTGATATTGGACCAGCAGCTATAATAGCAGGAAATGCTGCTTAGCTAGGTGAGAAAGTTAACGTGGGGAAAATCAAAATGAAACATTTGGGATTTATGGTTGGAAATAAAGGTACCTTTTTCGCTTGTTTCCTGGTTAGAAAGTAGCCAAGGGAGCTATTTCCTTTTTTCAGTTGTTTTTTGAAAATTTATAATTAAGATCTAAAAGCCCACGTGATCTCAATCATATTCAGTGTAATTTCCTTCATCCTCACAAAGAAATTTTGGTGAATTAGGAAAATGTTTCGTACACTGCATGCAGATAATAGGTGAATCTGACCAGTAAATTAAAAATTGTCTGCTTTAGCAAACATGTGGTAAATAAACCATAGGAAACATGTATAAGCTTTTTGGGAGGGTTGCAAATACAAGGGGTTTGAGTACAAAGCCAGAAAAATACTTTCCTTTCGTGAGTCAAGTAATGAGCCACGTTCCTTTAAAATGAAAACTTAATTTCAAAATGAAGAATACTTATTCATTTAATAAACATGTTACTATAGTCTCAGTAATGAAAAAGTATTTTATTCTTTTGCAGAGAGATGCTACAAAATACAATATTCTCTGGTTTTTCATGTCATGTTGCTTTAAAAAGGAGTGAATTCCAACCTACATTAGTCTATTTTCTCTAATTTCCACTAAATTTATAACGCATGTACTAAGGTATAACTGTGCGTTATTTTCGCATCCCCAACAAAATTGTTAGTATCTTTTGGTTAATAGCTACTCCACTCTTTGTAAATCCCACAATACCCATTAACTGAGTAGTAATATTTCAGTAAATATTTATTTTTAGTTTGGAAGGATGGATATATTTACTTCATTTGTTTTTTACTAAGCTTTAACGGAGTGCCTACTATGTTCTGAGTCCCATGCTACTCTAGGGATTGTAAAGATAACTATCATGGCTTAAACTTAGTGAGATTTCTCTAGTAGCATTAAATTAATAAAACAACATTCCTTAGGTTGGAACAGAAGAAGTATGTTAGGGGATTAGTAGAAGAAAATATGATCATTAATGGTGGGTGGGTTTAGGGATCTTTTACACTCTTCACCAAGGCAGGAATACCAAGGTTATTTGACCTTCCAGTTTATGTGGTTGCGTTTGTCTAAAATGCATGCACTTTATGAAATAAATTGAACTTTGTTTCAGTTTATTTTTTACCCTGATCTTACTTTTGTCATATATATTTAATATATTTATTTTTATATAATTTATGCCATATATGTGTGTATGTATACATATATATTTCCATTTTGTGTGTGATTAGGGGGATTTGTTGGTTTATTTGTTTGAGGGGGTTTAAGTCAGGAGATAATGAATTAATATACAAATATTCTACCTATAATTTAATTAACACTAACTCCCTCAAGGTAGGATATTAAAGTGTAACACAGTTTTCAGATATAGGTCTTATATAAACCCTGACATATCTGTTTCAAATATGTTTATTTTAAAAATGTTTATAAATGTTATATTTCTATTTTATTTTAAAGCAAGAACTTGTTAGTTTCCATTTTAATCTGGGGATTAATTTATTAAGAATATTTGCTTATAAATGCTATTCACCCAAAAGGCCACAAGTTCTCTCCTATTTTATTGGGTTAGGTATGAACATATTTTGAAAAGGCTCTGTTCTTTTTTTTTTTTTTTCACTTATATACACAATTAACTCTCAAATAATGTCTATGACAATATTTTTGGTTAATCTTTATATTTTTTGGAGCTAGGAGATGATAGCTACAGATTCACTAAAGATAAATCAACTCTTCTGCTTGATAATCTAACTATAATTGAAGTAACTGCCTGTGGAAAAAAAATTGCCGATTTAAAACAATATTCATTTTTTCCTCCTCAATCAGATTGTATTCCTTTATAATATCTATATATCTCTTTAGTAATATTTTGTACAGTAAATCTGTATTTATATACATCATGGACATTTGTATCTGTTAAAAATGACATTCTTATTTACAACTAGGTATTAAGATACTTATAAACAGTGTGGATATAATTGTGTTGGCAGAGTTTTCTAATTGAAAATGAGTAAAGGACTTTCCTAATAAGGCATAAACTCTTTCCACTGCTTGTGAAGCAAACAGAATTGCTATTAACAGACTATCATCCCTTTATTTAATGTGTCATCTGTTGTCCAGAGGAAATTAACGACTACCATCTGCATCAAAAAATACACAATTTAAACTTATAAGTTAGAACTGCAGCAGAACATATGTTGCAGTGAGATGGGCAGCGTGTGAGAATTCCTGTTTCCCTAATGTGATCCATCTGAAATCACTATTAAGTCTGGAAAGATCCCGATCTCCAGGTTTCCTTTCATAGTGTTCTTTCCATAGGCAGAACAATACACCATTTCCTAGTGTGAGTGAAGATGAAGTATAGAACATTTCTCCAGTAAATTTAATTTTACCTCTCTACAAGGCTCATGCATCACTGCCCATTTTTAATCAATAAATTATTTTCTCCCTGTTAGATGTAGACTTTGATTAGCTTGAACTTCTTAAAGTAGTATCAGAAAAATAAAAAAAGAAACAATTTATGTAAAATCCGTTAATTGTGATCCAGGTATGTTGAATAAATTTTCTTCTATTCATCATGGTAATAAAGCAACAAAGACCAGCAAAGTAGATTCTGGCAAAAGACTTGCATAATTAATGCCAACTTTTCATAACAAAAAGATGAAAACTTATGTTTAAGAACTTCCTATTATTTAAGTATTTTTTTTCTGCATGTCTCTTTTCCCATTAGCAGTTCAAATAGACTTCTATTTCTAAAGGTAATGCATATGCCAGATTATTATTATGTGGATCATAAATGAAGGTTTTTAGGAGTCTGTGTTAATAATACAAGATATTATTTTCATCACCATAAGTGAAGTGCTTTTTAAAAAAGCTACTGTTGGTTAAAGGTTAGTAATCAGCCAATCAAGACTTGATGAAAGACAGTTCTAATATTTAAGTCAACCAACCAGTCCGTTTAAAATATGTATTTGCCAGCTAAGCCATTTTTGAAGTCTGGTTCTCTATTATCTAACTGTCCTTTTTATGATGAGATATTACATTGCAAGGTCTCTGTGCTATGAGGTTGATAAGGCTGAATGTGAGCACTGGCATACAACTAAACTATTTGACTTACAAATCAGCATTAGAGCATAAAGTATTCAGGGACAAGGGGCCTTGGCAGATTACTAAGTGATATTTATCATTTGGATTTCTCCTTCTCAAGTGCTTAAATTTAGGAACATGTCAGCGTTTGATAGGGATTAGTGGCATAATCTCAAGGTAAAATTTACCTGTAAGAACAAAATTAGTTTCACCATTAAATGTGTGTGTGTGTGTGTATATATATATATATATATATATATATATATATATATATATACCTCAATTACGATTTGGAGAAATCCCATGACCCACTAAGCTCATATAAGCCAACTCTCAAATCATGTTTCTTTCTCTCAGGGTGTTGATTACTATATAACACTCTACAGAGAGTAATAACATATTTTCATTTTATCCCTGATAACTGGCATTTTTAATTTGCCATCACAACATCAGTTGACCCCTGTATTCTACTCCAAGACTCCATCTGTGGTTTATCAAGGAGAAATTAAAAAATGTTATAAACTAAGGATACTTTAAGAGAGTTGAGAGAATGTGAGATTCTGTAATAGTTCACTCAAAAAGTAAATTAAATAAGTCTACTTGAATAATAATGACAATCTGTGGAACCCAAATGGCAGGAATACCACTGTACTTCAGGAATGACCAGGAAAAAGACATTAAAAGCTGTGAGGATCCACAGACACATCTCTCCTCTCAGCTTTTACCCAGCTTGTGTGAAGTGCTCCACTAACCCCTTACTCTGAAGAGCAGGGTTTAGGAAAAGAGTCTCTTTGGCTTATCTTGGGAACATGCCTATCCCTGGATCAAGGAAGAGGGTAGAGTCCCATTGTTCCAAGTGGCTGTTGATGGTCCAGCAGTTTTAGCATATACATTGAATAGACACTAAGATTCATAAAAGGAAAAGGGGGAACTAGAGTGGAAACCCAATAAATGATTGCTAAAAAGAGTTAATACCTTTGGTTCAACCAGATAAACCAGAGAAATTTTTATTTCAAACTGCATAGCCTCATTGTTTTCTTTTGCTTTCCTTTTTATTGTTTCTCTTTTTTTTTTCATAATTCACTTTTCCCTTTTAATGGGAATTTATGAGATTTTTCTCCGAATTTTTTAATCAAAGTAGTATATATAGATAGAAATATAGACATATAACATCTATGTTAGTATATAAATATAAATATATATTCATCATATACATAGTGCTATATATGAAATCATTATTTGAAGTCAATAATCGCTTATTGAGAACAAGAGCGTTCCTTAAGCATACGATCTTGTCATCACCACATGGAAACAAGAAGGACCAGAAGCATCTATATTAAGAAATGATAGATTACAACTCTACCTAGGGTAGTCACTACAGGGAGAAGTTTCTAAAACATCTAGCCCTAGATTACAGTTAAAAATGAAGTTCCTCTTTGACTTTTCCCTTTGGTTAAAATTTTTAAATACTGGAAATATTTAGCTAAGAGTTACTGTCTTTAAGTATAAGAGAAGTTTTATAGGAAACAATCTAAGTTGTCTAAGGATGGAAGTTGGCTGTAAGCTCTCCAGAAATATTTATGGTACCCTTTACTTTCATATATTATAGAGTTATAAAAGAAGTTATATAAAAAGTTTCACCAAAGTGAAAAAAGACATTTAGCAACTGCAGGATTCTCAGTAGAAGAAATCTAAATGTTAACACATGGAATCTATCTAACTTAAGAGTTGGTAAAGAGAAAAAAAAAACAAGAATTTTTTTTTTAAGTCCGATAGTTCAAAGAATATTTCCTTAACACAGGGCTAGACATAATTGAAATTAGCACTGCTAGTCATCTTTTTTTTCAAATATATTTTCTTTGTAAGCAGAAATGAAAAGAGCCTAAAGCAGGAGTTCTCACCATTTTTTTTTTTCAGTTCAGAGATTCCTTTGAAACAACTGATGAAAGCTATGAAAACTTTGCTCAGAAAAAGTGCACCTCCATGTATATTCAACCATGATTTTGATTCAATATCTAGGGATTTGGATTCCCTCTGAAGTTCAGATACACAGTCAAGAATCACTGGCTTAATGTCTTTGCTCATGTTATAACCCTAAGGGAAATTTAAGTGGTTAATATCTGCACTGAGACTGCCCAAGAGATTATTCTAAATCATTAGTGTTTCCACAGTGTATTAAGACAAGTACGGAGGTCTCTGTGTATCTCACCTTGTTTAATCTCAACAATCCAGTAAGAGGTTTTCTCCAATTAAGAGACTGGAGTTCTGAAAGGGGAGATAGATGAATGATCCAAAGTTCCGTATAGCTAATAAGTGGCAGGATTCAAATCTCTAACTTGATTCAAAAATGTTTCCTTCTGCCAAGTTATAATGTTAAAAGTGTTGAATACCTTTTGTGAGAAGTAACAAATTTTGGGCCATAGAATCTATTATGTGTACGACCATAAAATATTTGGATAGCAGGAATTCAATTCAGTCCTGGAGAATATGAGCAATCTAATAAGTAGCAGGTAACACTAACTGGAAGGAAATAATGTCCAGTTTCTCTTTTACTGTTACATGGTGTATTTTTAAATAGGTACAAATGTTCACTTTACTAGAAGATTTTTAAAAGTAAAATAAATAGGTAAAATTAACTTAGAGTTTTTACAGGAAAAATAATTTAAATGGGAAAAATATTTCAGGCTAAAATGAAAAATCAAATGGATTTCCCAGATGTTTGCCCAGCGTTTTGTTCTATAATTTAAATCAGAATATCCAACTGCTTACTAATTAAAACATATGGAGGGGCGCCTGGGTGGCTTAGTTGGTTAAGCGTCTGACTCTTGGTTTAGCTCAGGTCATGGTCTCACAGTTCATGGGTTCCAGCCACACATTGGGCTCTGCACTGACACTGCTGAGCTTACTTGGAATTCTTGCTTTCTCCTTCTCTCTCTGCCCCTCCCATGTGCTCTCTCTTTCTCAAAATAAATTAAAAATAAGCTTAAAAATATTTTAAAAAATGGAGGATTTCATAAGCCCTCAGTTCAGCATGCCCCAAAACGATCTGTTCTTCAATCCTAAATGTGACTTTTTTTTTTCCTGTGCCCCTGTGTTTAATGAATGGTGACACCATCCACCATGACCCAAGCATCTCCAGCTTTTTGCTATTTATCAACCCAACACCAAATTGTAAAGAACTTTATGGTCTGATCTTTCCCTGATCCTTCTGCTCCTAGGCTTAATCTTTTCTGGTTCAAGATTTGCAAGCATGACAGAAAAGTCCTTTGAAGACATAAAGCTGATTGACAATCTAGCTGCAGAGGTCCTCGCTAGAATTTTGGGATGAAGGAGTTTAGAACCATTGTAAGGGATGGGAGCCTGGGAGGGGGACATGGAGAGATTCATAATTTAAAGCTCTCTGGTCTTGATGGTCAGTATTCATATTTTATATAAAGGGCTACAGTGAGTCTATCAGCAGTACTATGCCATGTACCTACAAACTAGAGGTTGCAAGAGCCATCAGATGGCTCTAGCTAAAGTTCTGTCCTATTCCCACAGGTATGCAAAACTGCCACTTTAGTTGAATTATCCTTTTCCCTGTTTTTACCACTTACTGATTAATATCTAACATTAATGAAATAAAATATAAAATCTCATCAAACAATAACATTATAAGAATACACAAACATTCTATTTGGATAAATTTCACTTAATCTTAAAATGTTGGAATTTCTTAAAATTATAAAATCCACTGATGGCATTTATTTATTAACTGATCATTTTTAAGTGATAGCTTTACTGTCACATGAATGTTTAAAAAATAAAAAATTACATGATTATTTGTGAATTAATGGCTTAATGTATCCTTGCAGATTTGACAATTTAGATTTTAACTGAGTATAGCTCTAATGAAAATGAACATGTTAAACATGAATTTGTATTGTGGAATTTTTCTAAATTATTATATAATATAGTCAATTGCCTTGATAGAATTTGACTATACTCCATATTAATCTTTGCTTGAATTAACATTTTGTCATAATCCAAAAATTCTTTAACCATCAACATTTACTTGATACATTACTGGACAGCTTTGTTTCAATGGAGAAAAACATTATTCTATCAATAGTTGTATACATGGGGATTGAAAGGGAATGTTAATAGATTCTGTACCAATTAATCATTTCTTTTCTTATGCTCTGATAAAAATGAATAAGTATTCATAAAAATGCTGAAAATACTTAAGTAAAAATTGATAAATATCTTAATTAAATGCGGGTATGATTACTGTCAAGGATTTAATACATATCTTTGAGACTTTTTTTTTCTTAACTTATTAGATGTCCCCCATTTCCTTAACCATACATATCATAGACGATAATGTATTAATATATGGGAGTTTAGTCCGAAAAAGTTGGAATCCCTTTAAATGTACTCAAGTGAATAAGGGGGTTTTGGGGGGGGAAGCTACATTCTCTAGTTGCTTCATGTGCAGGAGAAAAGGTGATATCTAGGAGGCAAACAGACAAACAAACAAACAAACAAAAAAGACTATCAGAGGACCAAAACCACACAATTAGAACCTAGAGAAAGTTCTTTAGTGGTAGGAAAGAATATCTCAGGAATTTCAGGGTGCTAGAAAATAGAAGAGAGCATGCAGAGTTATTAGAAGTTTCTACAGATTATATTTTGGGACCACTTTAAACTTTGGGAAAAGTGGTAATATAAATATTTTTATTTATGTTGATGCTTCTTAAAAGAGATGTTTTTTAAGAACCAAGCCACTAGCATTAATGAGTTTATAACTACTTTATAACTCAATTACCAGAATATATTTATTTATTTTGGGACTTCTCTTTTGTTTCATTGACCTGTCTATACCTACTTTAAAAAATGAATTGAAACACTGTTTCATTTACTTCCCCTTTATTGTATATTTTGTTACAGGAAGTAAACTGTCATTATTATTCAAAGAATTATTTTTTTATATTATTTTTCTGGTGAAATTTTTAATTGTTGCATTAATTTCTCTTCTTCTTCCAAGTGATACCTTATGTTTATTTATTGAAATAAATATGTAGTTTAATTTTGAAGAAGCTGACCCTTTACAATATTGAAACTTCTTATGCAGTTGAGAAGTATATCTCATTCAGATATACTTTAGTGTTATAATTTTCTTAAAATATTATTGAATTTTTCTTACTGGAATAACTTCTAAGTATTTTGTTTCTGTTTTTAGTATAATTGGAATATTATCTCTTATTTATATTTTAATTATATATTGTTGGAACAAATGAACATTTCTGGTTTTGCATATTTATATTACATCTAATCTGTTATTTCTAATATTTTGTTTATTTCTTTGGTTAAAAAAAATACCACTGATGGCTAATACTAATTTTATCACTCACTTCCTAATATTCAAATCCCTCACTTTCTTTTTCCTGTCATATAGCATCGTCTGAAGCCTCTAGAAACATGTTGAACAATGGTAGTGTTGAACGTGAAAACAGTAATGTTTTCCTAATATTATTGCAAATCCTTGTAGAAACTATGATGTTTTCATCTTGCTTGTTTTATATATTTTCTTATTCAAAATGTTTTATATTGGTATTTTTGAGTTCTTTCTCTAGATCAGGGTTTCCAAAGTACTCTATTACTATAAGACCATATTTCAACTTTCTACCTCCATTTAATATTTTTATTATCTTTACATTTCTATCAATTTAGTGACCTTTTTCTTTTTAGTATTTGCATTTTTAATAGTGTTTATTACTTATTTTAGAATTCTAGACATATAAGGAATCTCTTCTTTTTCACTTTAAAATGGTTTTACCAAATGCTCTTCAGTAGCCAGCAATATCTCTTACCATACAGATTCTCCAAGTTGTTTGATTAATTGACTTTTCTTGGCAAGTAATTATCTACACCTTTAAGACACATTATTACCTTACTCTGTGAAAACTTATTCCTAAAAATATACTATACTTCTTTTTTTATGTTTATTTATTTTTTTAAAAATTTTTAAGTGTTTACTTATTTGTGTGTGTGTAAGGGGGGAGGGGTATAGAGAGTAAAGGAGACACAATTTAAAGCAGGCTTCAGGCCCTGAGCTGTAAGCACAGAGCCCGACGTGGGGCTCGAACTCACAAAGCATGAGATCATGACCTGAGACCAAATCAAAAGTCAGATGCTTAACTGACTGAGCCACCCATGTGCCCCTATCATATTTTTACTTTTATATTGTTTTCACCATTTCTGTAACTACAGTAGATTTCTGATGTAGTATGTCATGTCTACCTTGGTCATGACTCTAATTTCTTGTATAAAGTAGGATGTAGTTAATAACTATTTTATGGGAAAAAAATTCTCAGCTGCATTGATAGACATTCCATATTTGGTGTCATAGCTATTTCTAAAAAGTCTACAAAATTTTACTAAAAGCAAATTATTTCTTAGTTTGTTTTCAAGTGGTTTGTGTTACAGGCAGGATTTCCCAGGAAGGATAGTCTGAGATGGAATATAGTACCCAAAGTGTTCTTAGGAAGTGCCCTTGGGGTCAGCAGTTGTGGTCGGGAGGATAGAAAGAGGCTATGATTTAGGTTTAACACCACTTTTTCTGATTCCATTGGTAGCTCTGGAGCTAGAACGATCTATCAAAGCTATCCTGAGTTGACAATCCAGCAGTCTTTATATGCATGTTGCTCTGGGAAGGGGTATAGACTTGAGTGAAGTGGCTTTCTGCAGCTGAGAAAATTCTGAAGTGTGGGTTGGCAGGAGGCAGCCTTCTAGCAGCTCTCTCAGATGCTAAGGCAACAAGTCCTTCCTTGAAGGGGGATCTGGGCAGTGATCATTTTATGCCATGTTGTATCCACAAATCAACCGATGTCTGGGCAACATCAAGCATGTGACCAAGGAGGTCAGGTGTTATTTTTGTGTAACACAAAACACAAATCTGAGTTAATATGGTTAACTAACTCTGTATGTGATAGGAAAAGTTAATATACTTAAAAGAATGCAAGATAAAATAATACAAAATGTTATATTTTGTGCTTCAGAGAACAGAAAGCTTAATAAATACAGGGACTTTAGAGAAATGTGAAAAGATAAGATTTGAGCTCATTCTTTTGATACAGGTTTGGTTTAGGTAGGTTTAGGGAACAGAGAATTCATTGCATGTTATGTGTCCTTCGGTAATTTAGATTTGCCTTGTATCAGCATGGTGAAATGGAAGAGCCTGACATATTTGAATGTAGCATCAAAAAGCTTATCTGGAAGCATAGTTAATTAAGTGAAGTGACAAGAGATAAAACCAGAAAGATAAGTTAGAAAAAAATTAAGAAGAGCCTCAAATGTTCAACAAATGTGTCTTCCCTTCCCTATCCTACTTCCCCTCTTTGGCAGACAAACAGATATTTGTAATGTATAATTTGAAAACTGAAATAGTGACTTTTCATGTAATTCTGATCAAAATCAAGGAGCTTATTTGAATAATTAAATAATGATGTTGCAGTTACCTGAAGGGTTCAAGTTATATGTAGGAAGAATCAATATCTTTATTCATCTGCTTAATGGCCTCTAGAAAATGTAGTTTTAGCATTTTGGTGCTAATACCATGGTAACAGACCCCATGAGTGATTTTTATAAGGAAAGTGTAGTCATTTACTTTGCTTAATGTTTTAGGATCATGTCTGGTGAATAGAATTCTATTGTTTAGGATTATTATCGTTATTGTAGAGAAAGTTTCAGAAAGTGCTTAAGTTGCTGCATCTTCTTCCCCATGACAGGATAACAAATTTTCAGTTTGAATGTGTAACCTATGGACATTTTTAGCATAAATTACTTGGAAAATGTGTTTATCCTTGAACTCTTCTTCGTTCCAAGAGTTTACAATTTCAAATATACATATACATCCCATTTTTTCTTAACCAGACATTTCTTTTCTAGGAACAGAATATATATATATATACTCAAAAATGGACAACATCATTAACATCTCAAAATCATAGCTCAATAATTAGGAATGATATCTATTGGCTTGATTAATAGTTTTCATAGTGATGATTCAGAAGTAAATGCTAAACACAGGTCATCACAAATTGATCAGATGTTCTGTTGTGATGATTGAAGTCAGATGACTTTTATAGGGCTAAATTTTAAAAGGACATTTTGACTGTAACTCTCCAATAGTAATTAGCTTTATGGTAGGTATTTTCACTTAGCAATCAATTTGAAATTGTTTGGACAATGGAATTTTCAAATATTTGGTTGACATAATTAATTATCTATCTAGTCCTTTTGAAATATAGCATCAGTTACAAACCATTATATATTATCAATACTTAATCAGATTGCTGCTTCTAAGGCTTAAAAGTTGGAAGTGACTGAAGATTTTTATGAGGAAGAGGACAGTATGAAGAAGAAAGGCTATACTGAAGGCTATGTCATAAGAGCTACTCAGAAGGACTATACATTTGTTTTGTTTGTTTGTTTTTGTTTTTGTTTTGTTTTAGAGAGAGAGAGAGATCTGGAGGGAGGGGCAGAGAGAGAGAGGACAGAGAGAGAGGGAGAGAGAGAATCCCAAGCAGGCTCCATACTGTCAGCAGAGAGGGTGATGTGGGACTAGATCCCATGTGCCATAAGATCATGACCTGAGCCTAAATCAAGAGTCTTACACTTAACTGACTGAGCCACCCAGGTGCCCCCATGCTCGCTCTCTCTTTCTCTCTCTCTCTTTTTTTTTTTTTTTTTTTTTTTGTTTTAGTTGGGTTGGTTGTCTTACTTCTTAAGTTCTATAAGCTCTTCACATATTAGAGAGACTAGCTGTTATAGTAAGTGTTGAAAATATTTTTCCTTTGTCATGTGGGTTTTGATGTCTTTATGGAATAGCATAATATGCATAAATATTTTTAAATCAAATTTATTAGTGTCTTCATTTTTGTGTTGACTTGTGTCTTGGTTAGAAAGCAGTTTCCTAGTTTAATTTTCATTGGTTTATTGCTTTTGAAAATTTCACTTGTGAAGTTCTACTTCATCACATTTGATAGGGTGAAGAGATAATAAAAGCAAGGCAAGAAATATTTTGATGTAAATTTCTTGAGCTGTGGTTAATTATGATAAAAATCAGCTATAGAAATTTAAGTATTTTGATAATTAAAAGATAATTCCAACCCCACTAAACTGAAAACCTACAACTGATTATTTCACCAACAATAACTTTTTATTGACACAGATGCTGAGAGTTGGATTTAATTATCTCCACTTTATTTTGTAGTCACTTTTCCATGATAATATTTATAATATTTATTAGGTATTTAAAAATAGAGAGACCGGGTCTGAATAATGACACTTAGGCACTTGTTCTTTACTTGATACTAATGTACTATACAGTTTTAAAAATATTTTCATTAAAACTTATGTGTTCAAATGCTTTATTTCTCAACTTATGTTATTATAGTAAGTGTATATATTTAGGTTATTTGTGAATAACTGCAAAGTGCATTGAAAATTTTAAAAAATCATTTTGAAGTTAATAAAGTAATTTGATATTTTAACTTATCTCTAATTTAATATTAAATATTCTGAATTTTTTAAAATTGTGACTCCTCAAAGATATTTTATTGTTTTTTTGCTCTCAATTGTGACTAAATTAATGTTGATTGAACTTGCTAAACCATTAATTTCATTTAATTATGAAAGTTTAGTATATGTGGCTTAAATAACAACACATTTTCACGGAATTGGATATCTTTCTACACCTGAACCAACCCTTTTATTTTTTTCCTAGTTTCATAAATAAGTTTATAGCTTTGGCTTACTACCTGATCATTATAATTTTTAGGTATATATTATATTAATGTGGAATATAATGGTAAAAAGCATTTCACTTCATATTGTAAAAAAAAAAAAAGTCTGAAGTACCACAAATAAATAAACATGGCTAAAATACTTTAAAAGAAAATGTAGATTTGTGTATATATTATATTAGGAAGAAAAAATTGATATAAGTAAATTTAATAAGTTATATATTATATATGCCCATATGTATGTGTGTGTGTGTGTGTGTATATATATATATATATATATAGAGAGAGAGAGAGAGAGAGAGAGAGAGAGAGAGACTATATATGTATTTTATTTAAGTCAGGATAGATGTATCCATGTTTTTCTATTTGAGTACTTAAACATAAGGTATGTTTTCATGGTCTGTATTCACATATGCAAGTTTAATATCTATGTCCAGATTTTTGGACGAAGTTTAAAATTCAGTAATAAAGAAAAGTAGTCTAGTACTCAAAATATATTTTGTTCTATGTTCTTAATCAAAATATATCAGACTCTCTCTAGGCATCAAGAAAGAAATGCTAAGTTGCTCCAGAATACTTTGCAAATGCTAAATATATGGGTCCTGGTCCTTATTATAGATGTTGTTCTGTAAACATTTTGGTATTCCAGTCTTATCTTCTTGATGAAATATTTACCTTCAAATGTATAAATGATCATTTACCCAATAAAATGCACATCTATAACAAAACGTTCTATATATGCACCTATGAATAACAACAAAAAAAACCCCACTAAATTCCAAGAAATTATCCTAATATATTTGATAATAACCAGCTGAGCTAAAATCTATTATGGATTTAACCAAAGAGATGTTTCCTTTTGGAGGTACACCTGAATTAAATATGCAAGCTATGTGTGTTGAAAACATATCAGTTTGTAATTGGATCTTTCTTGAGGCCATTCAGACATGCACAATAGACATGGCTTTTGCTCTTGCAATTACTTTAAAATTAATGGGGAAGGAGACTATCTAGTGTACTATCTCTCTTTTCATAATACTTTTTTTTTCTTCTCAAGGTAATGAAAAATATACATTCAAATGTTCTTTTAAATTATTTGAATTCCACTATTAAAGGAAACCTAGGGACAAAGTCAAAAATTAATTTCTTTCTTTCTAAGGAACATTTTTAGAATCTAGGAAAAAATAGATGTCACTAGTTAGTATAATTGACAACAGTAGCCTCTGTGACCTCTCTCTAATCTCTGTGTATCAATTATATTGTTTATATTAACACATATTTATAGGTAATATTTTTCTAAATTTTATTCTTATTGCATTTTTTATGAATTCATGTGATATGCAGTTTGTTTTCATTTTTAGAATATGACTGGATATGTGTTAAATGCTGAGTAAATCTCTGTGTTTGTTGATCAAATGAATTCCAATGCTGGATGTTTTCTCCAAAAAGTACACTGTCCCATTAGAAACTCTTAGCTCATAACCAGAATATCTGTAGGTATTTATTTTCAAAGCCATATAAAGTAATCCAATAACTACCAAATGAAGTATTTAAATATTTCCATCACATTTCCAAAAAAAAAATACATTAGTTGTGCAAAAATGCCTTAATGGTAAAAAGCACATAATTCTGTACTGATATTGCAGATATTCTCAAGTGCATTGCTTCTTTAATCACACTAAAATTTAATTGCACAGTTTGCATTTAAAAATCATTGAAATTGGCTTAGAAGAACCTTCAAATACTTGCTTTCTCTATACTATGATTTTTAAAATTGAAATAAATTTCAGGTTATGATGCTGCACTACATGTTTTAACATCTGTGAATTTTAATTGATATAAATTTCAATTAAAAGGTCTAAAAAGTGAAGAATTTATTTTTTACAAGTGGATTTTGCATACCATTTGAAAATTTGATTAATAATTGTTCTGAATATATGAATTATTTTAATGTAAGTAACCTATGTAAGTGTTATCATAAATAATAATTTTCTGGTGCCTCTGATGAAACACACTGTAGCAAATAACTCTTGAGAGTTGAAGTGCCACAAAAACGTTTTCTAATAATCCAAAATTTTCGTAATCATGACTAGTGACTTTAAATGTTTAATTTTTACTCTCAAAATGATCTTATATTTAGGTTTCTAGTAGTAGATCCATCTCAGTTCATTCTGGTTCTTAGAATGAAAACTTAGGTCATGGTCATCAGATTCTTAAAATTAGATAATATTTACAAGAGGACTTCAGAAATTCTGGAAGCTATAATATTATAAAGGATAAAAAGATTAGTAGAAAAAGTCGAAGAGTTTGTTATATATTCATACGTGGGGATAGAACAATGACATCTCAACAATTAATAGACACCACAGACAAAAGTTATAGCATGCACCTTTGGAAAGCCGTCCCTGTGTGTATGTGTAAAAAAACAAAAAACAAAAACAAAAACAAAAAAACGATGGTATTAGACAGTACACTGAATGTTGAATACCATAAATTCTTTTGCCCTTTTCAGAATTATTTAGCAGAATGGTCAAAAAGTAATCGTTATGCAGTCATTAGGCAGGGGATATATGAATAAGGCAATGAGCCAGACTGACCGACACTTACATGGAATTTGATGAAAAGAAAGCCATCCATATAGGTTAAGTAGATTGTGAAGAAAGCATAACCAGTTGTGGGAATGATAAGAATAGAGATGATGAGAAGCACAGGTCTACTTATGTAGGATGCAAATCATTTCCCACAGCAGGGAGGAGGACTAAAAAGAGGGAAACATTTTTATCTTGACTTGTAGATTAAGTCTTCACCTTCCATGAGACAAATTCCTCAAGATTCTGTTACTTAATGAAGGACTAACTACAACAACAAAAATGTTGACACGGGAAACCCCAGTTCAGATATGAGAACACATAAGCTTTAAAAATGTATCTGCCTTTGGCAATTCAGGGCTTGATTTCAGATTTCTCAGGATTCACTGTCAGTGCTAGGATCCCATTACCTCGTTCATGGACAACAGCTTCCCAATCTCTTGGTTTTCAGACCTTTTCCCTATGATTTGTCCTGCTGCTAGATTGAATGTTTCTTGGGCAAAAACTTTGAATTGATCCCCATTTTTGATAGAATAAAATCTAAATGTCAGACATTATTTAAACTCCTCCAAGCCCTACTACCAGCCTGCCTTTCCAGTTTTGCTCCTTACTCTATTCCGTCATGTACTGGGTGCCCATAAAGCTGATCTAACTGTATTCCTGATACATGCAGATTTTCCCACTTTCCTAACTTTAGAAGGAAAGGAAGCTAATTATATTGTATACCTGTTATGCCCCAGCCCCTGTGCTAGACCCTTTTGTACATATTATGTGAAATTATTGTTACACGAGACAGGCAGTACTGATCTTTAGCTGTTTATAGCTGAGGAACCTGAGGTTTTGACAGTGTAAATGATTTGCTTCTTATCATATGACTAGTAACAGACCAAGCAGACTTTGGAAAGAATTTGCATGAATCAGTGTCCACACCTCTTTTTCCTCATCATACCACCCGGCCCATGTTATTTATTCTTTTACAAAGTGTTCTTCCCACATACTAATATCCACATTTATATTTGTCTTCCCAACAAAGTTTTTGTTTTCCCGCATTCAATATCTTCTGTCTTCAATGGATTATTAGAAAAAACTTGCATCATAAATATTTATCATAACTATTATTAATATTCATAACTTAGTTTCACTCAATTTTAAAGACTTCTACTATGATATTAACTCCTTATAAGTAGAATGTATGTCTTTTTAATTTTTGTGCCCTTGGGGAGTGTATAGAGTAACCCTCAGACGATATTGGGGATAAATTGGTGAATGAATGAAAGCTTGGCTAGCTATTCTCTATGAATTCTCCTAAACTACATACAGTCATTAATAAGGTAATATGTAACAAAATAAGTATTATAGTGCACTGCACTGCTATTTGAGTTCCCGGATGATGTATGTAATGACCATGAGTTGACCTTTTCTAGGGTCGCCATTATAGAAATCTAAGATACCATTCCATTTCTAAAATATTGGTTAATTTTCAGTGGCTGGTTTCAAATGCCAGATCATGATTAGATGCCTTCTTGCAGAGATTCTTTCTGAGGTACTTCTTTTTGCACTGCCACTTTCTAAGCCCTGCACAGTGTGTGTCTAACCACAGAGCCACACATTCTTATGACTCATAACCTCCTGAAGCAAATACAATAACAATAGGGGTCTTCTGTGACACCATATATTTTCTTTCAGGGTTCATTATAACTCATTTTGCCTGAGTGGGTGGTAATATCATTTACTGCTACTATATTAAAAACATAAAAGCATAAATAACATTAATGCAGACTTTTTCTGCTTATTGCCTCTAACTGAATGCCCTTGACATCAGGATCAGTGTAGAATATTAAAATAACATTGACATGAATATTTAATAGAAGAACTTGCATATAAATCATGGTTTCAAATTTAATATATCTGATGATAATAATTAAGTTCATTATAAAAAGTAGAGGAGATAAGAAAGAAATAAATGATAGGGCAAATGATTTCTATATATGAATTATCCTATATGAGCCTGAGACTAGAAAGTAAAAAATGGAAGATGTAATTAAAGTCACTATTGTATCTTGAATAAATCATAAAGAACACAATGCAGCCTTCTCCTTTATCAGAGGTATATTTGAGATATTTTAGTAGGTATTAAAGGAACACCTAATTTTATTTAGTTGTTTATTATTACATACCTTTAATATAATTGTCATTAATTAACAGATTATTCTTGCAAATTAGAAACACAATAGATGTCTTCCTTTAAAGAAGGTGCAGTATCTAGGAAAATAGAATTGAGTATTAATTCCCCAAATTATGCAAAATGGAAAATTATAAGATCCTAAGTGACTAAATAAGTTTTATTACCAAAATTATTAGATTCTGATCTATTGGAAGTCAAATTTAATTTTAAAAATAATTGATGGAACATTCCTAGAAACGAGTTATCCTATGCAGAAATGAGAATAAAGGCATGAGTTAGTCCCCTCCTGCAAAGGCTCTTTAGCATTTTATTATTGGCAGATTAATTCTAAGTAGTTGAGGATAAGTTGTACTCACTTGATTTATGCAAACAATGGCTAGTGAGTATCTATTAGAATGTCAGTTCATAAAGATTCTGTTAACAGGTTAATCTGATCAGTGATAATTCCTGTAAGGACGCTAAGATAATGAGCACAAAATCTTCTGGTTGTACCTGGTTGCCTAATAGACATTAATAGATCTTGAAGAGATAACATGATAGAAAGAGTCTTTGCTGTGAATATAATGAGAACTAGACTTACATCCCAGCTTAGCTACTTACTAAATTTAGGATCTTGGCAAATTGCTTATCCTTCTCAAACTTGTCTCTTTATCAGTTAGACATAATAGTATCTGTTGGACAACATTGTCCTGAGGACTCAGTTCATGTGTAAAATCATCAGCATTGTGCCAGGCACCATTCAACAAAAAGTAGCAATTATTATGATGATCTGATGGAATTCTTTAATAGATGGCTTTTTAAATTTATTTTTAACAGGTGACTTTAGAAGGATAATAATGTTTACTAACACCTAAAAAGCTATAGCTAAACTAAATACAGGTCTTATAGATTAAGTAACTCTTAGAGAAACTGAGTTTCATTTATAAAGAGAATTGAGTTTCATTTATAATTGATTTCATTATATATAATGAAATCTTTATAAACCTAAATAAATCATTATTTTGTTGATAATTATTCCTTTCCCCCTGGTGGTAGACTCCGTGGCTTTGGATGATATATTTAGTTCTGGTATGTTTGTGCTTTCATTCTTTTTTTTTTTTTTAATTTTTTAACATTTATTTATTTTTGAGAGACAGACAGAACGTGAGTGGGGGAGGGGCAGACAGAGAGGGAGACAGAATCTGAGGCAGGCTTCAGGCTCCAAGCTGTCAGTGACACAGGGCTCGAGCTCACAGACTGCAGAGATCATGACCTGAAGTCATGACATGAAGATCATGACATGAAGTCAGATGCTTAACCGACTGAGCCACCAGGGCGCCTGTGTTTTCACTCTTTATAGCATATTGCAGTGTCCTCTCCAGAAGATTCATGTTGGACCTTCCTGTGCTTGTTCCTCCATATCATTTAGGAAATGTGAATTACCGACGAGTCTGTGCCACATTTTCGGTAACTTTGCTAAGATTAATCAGTAGGCTATAAAGTGCTTCTGCCCTAAATACAAGCATTCACTAGTACCTCTTGGTCTCTATTATCTACTTTAACCCCGATTGCTATTTACTGTTAGTACTGCTATCATGGATACTGTTTGTTACAGAACAAATTTACGTAGTCCTTGAAGTTCTCTTGCAACTCAATAAGCCACTTTTGGCCTTCTCCTAACTCTTCTTGACTGCTTTATGTTGAAGGTGGGAAGAGAGGTTTCTAGCTCTCCTTGGGCTTAAATAGGAACATAATAGCTTCCAAACTGCTAACAGTAAAAAAAAAAAAAAAAAAAAAAAAAACAACAACAAAAAAACAAAAACCAAAAACAAAAAACAAAAAAAAAGGTTTTTTTGATCAGTTTCTCTGAATCCCCCAGGGGACTCAAAAAGATCAAAGTGACCAGTCACCCTGAAGCTACAGCTTTTTTTTCTAGACTGTTGGCCATGCCTTTACTACTCAACAATAACATAACTTACTGATACAATTGATTTAATATTAATGTAATAATAACTAAACTTTTAGAGCCCACTAGACATTATAAGTTCTTTTCCTATACTATATAATTTAGCTATTATACATATATGTTAATTTGTAAATAAATTAAAAGAATCTGCATCATTTATTTTATTCTTTTTAAGTGTATTTATTTATTTTGAGAGAAGCAGAGAGAGCACAAGCAGGCAAGGGGCAGAGAGAGAGGGAGAATTCCAAGCAGGCTCATGCAATGCAGGGCTTGAACCCACAAAACTGTCAATCAAGACTCTGACACTCAACCAACTGAGCCATCCAGGCACCCCTGCATCATTTAGATTAGACTAATATAGTACATCCAAATTAAATAGGTTTGGTGGCAACATTAATTGTTAAAATATGTATAAAATCAAGGCAATGTTATTTAATCTAACCTTTATATCCCAATATATTCGTTTAGGTTGCTTAAAGAATTGAGAAGGATTGTCAATCTTCATTCAGTCAGGAGGGAAAGACTGTAGTAATTGTATTAGTTTCTGTGGCTGCCCTAACAAATGACCACAAACTTGGTGACATACAACAACAGAAAGTTAAATCACATTTCTGGAGGTCAGACTTCTGAAGTCAAGGTGTTGGTAGGTCTGTGTACCCTCAAGAAGCTCTAAGGAAAAACCTGTTCCCTGCTTCCTCTATCTCCTGGTGGCTGCAGGTGCTCCTTGGCTTGTGGCTACATCACTGTCATCTCTGCCTTCTTCTTCATGTTGCATTCTTCTCTTTGTGTCTGTATCTAATCTCCTTCTGCCTCTCTCTTATAAAGATACTTGTAATGGCATTAAGGCCCACCTGGATAATCTAGGATGATATACTCATGACCAAATCCCTAACTTAATCATATCTGTGTAGACCTTTTTTCCAAATAAGGTAATATTCACAGGTTCCTGGGATTAGAATTTGGACATACTTTAGGATTCATCTACAGTGTTTGTTTAGCAATATATCCCATAGGCAAGAGGAATGGGTGTTGGTATAGCATGCATGCCATGTTTTGTCATCAGTGACCCAATCTGTCATTTTACAAATAAATGTTAGGTTATGTGACTTGTCCAATTACTGCATCAACAGAATCCCAGAAGGACTCACATGGTATAAAAAGTTGGAGTGATGATAGAGAGTTTAGCAAAGGAGTTTTAATAAAGGTATGGTCAGGGTTGAGGAACACCAACAAAGATTGTTGAAGTGTCTCAACACTAGTAATGGAACTGCTAGGCCTGAAGGAACAAGGAGAAGGTTACCTTGAACTGACAGCAGTGTGGCCTTTGGGGGCTGCAGGAAAGGGGAGGTGAAGGATAAATACTAACCTCACTCTCTTCTCTCAATATTCTGCTCTTGCTTTTCATTGGTTGACCCCAAATGGAAGCTAGGAGACAAGGTAACCTGTTGTCATCCGTTTGGTTCAATTTCACTGGATACATGGAAAAGTGAAGTAGGATGGAGATTGGATATGGAGGGGCAAAGAAAAATAGCAGGCCAGTCCCACAGATCATTAGTATCATAGCTGGAAGCAAAGTCGAAGCTTCTTTATTACAAAATTTATTATAATTTTCAACATGTCAAATTTAATTCAACAAATATTTATTAAATACACGCAATGTTAAAACTCTCTATGTGACACCACAAAAATGCCTATAATTTTTTATAGGTAATAACTAAAATAGGCTGGAGGTAATGAAAAGAAATCTGCATTCTTTTTAGAGTAGTGATGAGAGTCTGAACTTAAGTGGGTGTCAGAATGAAAATACATAGAACAATGTATATTTAAACTCCAATAGAATAAACAATAGAACTTTGCAAAATGTTCACTATGAGTAGAATGGAAAACAATGGGGATAGAATGCCAAATAGGAATTGCATATTTGAAAACCAAATTAGAAAATGTTTCTGAAATATACAATATTAGCAGTTAGCAGATAAGCTCTTATGAAGAAATTTACTTTGTACCTTAAATTTGAGGTCTGTAGGAAATTTATGTCAAGATGACCAGAAAACATTTGAACAGTGGGTTGATTCCTGGAATGATGTAGGGTGAGAGGGGAAGAATATAAAAAAATATAATAATGATTCTGTTCATTTGTTAAGAAAATTATATTGTTTCCTTACTATGAGTCATATGCTCTACAAGAATTTGGTAATGGACTAATGAATATGATCAAATAATATTACTGCTTTCAGAATAATCATCAAAGGTGGAAGATTTAACAAATAATAAAAATTAAATAGGAGATATACATTTATAAAGAGCTATTTGTTCCTTCTCAGAGATGACAGATGAAATTGCAGTAATGGAAAAGAAAGCTTAGAATATGGGCACGGTGTATTTTTTTATAAATTTTAATTTTATTAAAAATTCTTAAATGTTTATTTTTGAGAGAGAGAGACAGACAAGGAAAGAGAATGAATGAGCAGGGGAAGGGCAGAGAGAGAGGGAGACAGGATCTAAAGCAGGCTCTGTGCTGATAGCAGAAGAGCCCAATGCGGGCTTTAACTCACGAATTGTGAGATCATGACCTGAGCTGGAATTGGACGCTTAGCCAACAGAGCCACTCAGGCGCCCCATTATGTTTGGAATATTTTAGACAGGTATTTTGCAAAGATATTTTGGATATGATTGTAATGAATTTTGTTTTGTTTTGTTTTGTTTTTCTATCTTGTAAATAGCAATGCTATTTAGAGTTTCAAACTAAATCAAATCATGAAAACTACACAATTTTATACCAGACACCATGTATTTTTGATAACTCTGTCAAATTCCTTAAAGTTATAAAATTATAGATGCCAGAGATTATAGATGAAAGCAGAGAATGTTAGGGACAAAATCACAGTTGCATTTTGACATTTAAGGTATGGAAGGAAAAAGCAGGTACCAATAATTGTAATAAGAGCACTCAGACTGAAGATTTAGGATAGAATAAAATATTAACATCAGCCACAGGAGGGCTTTCAAAAAGTAGCATTGTCAGTGAGATAAAACAGTGCAGAAGCTCAGGAAAATGTAAAAATGAAAAATGGGAGAATTAACCCATTGACTGGGAAAAAGGAGGTTATTGGTGCTTTCTTCAAGAATGATTTGAATACTAAGAATATAGTAAGTGGTAGAAAAACTAGAGCCCTAGTAAATGACTATAAAATGTAGAAATAGACAAAGTGAAAATAGCAAATACTCCCAAAGTAAAGAAGTGGAAAATTTAAGGAACTTTCACTTTTAGCATAGAGGATATCTAAGTATACAGTGAAGTTTCCAATATGGAGTGAAGATGAGTTTGTACTAGAGATAAACAGTGGCAGAATCATTCATGGGAACAAAACGGGATGATGTCAGGTACACATTATAAATACTAAATATAATAAATTATAATTTAATAATAATATACTATAACATACTATAATAATATAATATAATATAATATAATATAATATAATATAATATAATATATATAATATAAATACTATGAAAGGTGAAATGTTGTTTTGTTGTTTGTATTGTTTTTTTTTTCCTGCCCAGAGATACACATCATAATAAATGTAATAGAGTCAATAAGAAATTTAAAAATATACCAAAGGACTATTTTTAGAAGATAAAATGAGGAGATTGAGGACAAATCTCCATGGACTTATGCCTTTCTCTAACAACATTTGAAAGTTTGAGAATTCAGATGGTGGGAGTTACCTCTGGCCAAAGAGTGGCAAAATGGGAATATGAAGGGGAAAAATATATGATGATGGTAAATGCTTTATTATAATAGTCAACACTGGAGTTCAGGCTGAGAGAGGAGCAAATGAAGCATAACAGAAAGCAGACATGAAAAAAATTATGATTAAATCCAGTCTTCTTCCCGCTACTGCAAAACCTTTCATGATCTGGCCCCTATTTGCATTTCTAATTTTATCTCATTGCTATCACAACTCTTGCTAAATTCCAGACCCTTGAGTCTTGTCAGAGCTTCCCAAATTTGCCAGATTCTTAGGCTCTTATATTTGTCCACCTGGCTGCTTCTCATATTTCAGATCTCAGGACACATTTCCTGACTACCCTTATTTAAAGTGGCTCTGCAACCACTATCCTATTATCTATTACAATGTTCCATTTATTTTGTCCATACTGTTTAAATGATTTATAATTACTTATACATCTGTTTTATATTTATTTGTTTTTCCTGTGTATTGGCTTTCTCTCCCAGTAGACTGAAAGCTTCACGAGAATAGATATGGTGTTGCAGACCCAACTGCAGTAACAGTGGCAAGCACATTGTAGGTCCTCAATAAATACTTTTAAGTCATGTAAATACATTAACATGAGTAAATGTCTAACAAAGGGATAGGAAAATGTAATAAGGATGAGGGGAAATTCAATGTAAATAAGGGTACGGGAAGGTAGGAAACAGCCAGAACGTGGAAATCTACCTAGTATAGAATTATTCATGAAGTTCTACATTGTGCAGCACTGTTAAGTAATATCTAAATCTAAGATCCAGCTACTCAATGGGTGAATGGTGGAGTATGGAAATGGAACATTTTGACAGCAAAAGTTAGAAGGATCCTAATTTTTATTAGGATAAAATAATGTAAAACTATAAAAAGGATAGCAGAGATTAGAAAAGAGTGCTGAGACCACTGAGCAATGTGGAGAAACTTAGATTCAATGGCATATTAATTCACTCTAATTGCCACTCACCTACTCACACAAGTAAATTAGTATTTATTTTAGATGTTGAGGAAACAGATGTGGATTTCATTTATTTTATTATCTAGATACCATCTGCAGCAATACATGTTTGTAAAACATTATTATGGACCGATAATTTTATTTCACTTTTCATCACTGCTGTCATCATTATTTTCTCTGGTTTCTTCATCACCATCATCCTCACTATCTTTAGGAGAGGAGTTTGTGCCAAGCAGTCACAAATCCGCTGACTGTTGCATTACACGTGGTTTTATGTCTACATTAATTGTTTATCTTTTCTTTTCCTCCATCTTCCTTTTTATCTTCCTTATCCCTGATACAATGAGATTTTACCCATTTTCAGCTGGAGGGTATTGAAGTAATGGTCCATAGACATAATGAAACAGTGAAAGCTTGGCTGAAGTTAACATTAAAAAAAATAGCCCGTAAGTTTTCACTGGCCATATGTTTTTTTTTTCCTTTTTTCTTTTTGTAAAACCACTAACCAACATGAGTGAGAAAACAAGTTTAAGTGGCAAGGTATAAACATCTGAAGGCTGGGCAAAATGATACCTTAATATGACAAATGGTATTGCTTACTTTCATTATTGTACAGAAATGTCTTCCCTTCAGACACAAATAGAGATACAAATAGCATAGGCAAGAGAATAATGTCACACATGCTTCAGAGCTTTTTGTCTATGCCCTGGTCGTCCTTTGATAGTTTAAAAAAAAGTCCTTATTCAAACCAGACTTCATTATAAAGAAAAATGTTCTTGCTTTAGAGTTTTCACTGTAGCACCTGTTACATTCTTCCCCTCTGTCCATGAGAAAATTCTAATTCACCTACAAAAAAAAACATTATAAAGCAAAAGGGAAAACAAAGACAGAAACTAATTTTATTTCTGAAAAAATAGATAATGCACCTGTCAACTTGTATTTATTCCAGTGGCCTTCGGTGAGATTTTCTAGTGACAGCAGCAAAGATTCCAAAATTGCTTCCATAGGCCCCACACAGAGATAGGTAACAGGGGACATTATTAACTTCAACACAGAGCAATTTATTGAAGCCCAACACTCCATTATTAAAATATTGGAATTTTTTCCCTTTCTATCCCACTCATCACTCTAAATGAATCCACATTCTCTTTTCTTTATCTCTTTTCCTATCCCCCAAAAAAGCCATCTGCTATTTCCTTTATGAAAAAAATAAAACCTACAATTAGTGTCTTGTTCATCTTTTCTTTCTCAAAAAAAAGAGAACTATTATGCAAATACTCTGCAATTTGGTTTCAAATACTCTTTGTAGTGTGATGAGCAATTTTCCTTAATAAAACCCCAGCTTTTTTGCCAGGACTTACTAATAGATTTTTTTTAAAAGAAAACTTTCATGTGACTTTTTTACACTCTTCTGATGTAAACTTTTTGCATGCATATGTAGAATGAAATTATCATTACTCCTTGAGTTGTAAAAGAAAAAACATTGTTTATACATTTTATCCTGAAAAAGAAGCCTAAAATAACCTCGAAATTGTTCTTTTACCTTAAACTTCATCATTTTCTTCCTCATGCTTTCTGAAAGCGCATTGTGTGCAATGGCAGTTTACCTGTTAGTGCGAATTTGTTGGTTGATTTTAGTGTTTCTTCAGGAACTTAGGTATAATTTGACCCAATTCTTCAGGTACGACTGATATCAGGTGTTTGGAGCTGTCTTCCTCTTAACAAGATAAGCATCTACAGTGAGAGGTGCTGATGGAAGTGAAAATTTAAAAGTACAGTATCAGAAGAAATAGCACTGCACTAAGAATCAGATATCAGGAGTCTTAACCCTGATCTGCCAGTTATCATAAGACCTGAGGCAGTAAGCCCACCAGCCTTGGTTTTCTCCTTTTATAGCTGAGAATCACTGCCTCCTTTGACTGCTACTAGGCTTATAATGAGGATCAAACCACAGTTGCAAGTTACTACTTTTGCAATGGATTCTAGATACATTTCTTGGCAATGTTTCAGAGGTCCTCAATTTCCCTGTTTCCTACAGTAGCTTCACCTGGAGAGCTTGCTACAAATGCAGCTTTATGATCAATTTCTAGACTGGATTATCTGGGAGTGGGACCAGGATAACTACGTGTAATGACAAACCTAGGCAACTCATGCTCATGAAAGACTGAAAGCCACTAGAAGAGAAATAGAGAAAATGCAATCAATATAAATTTAATGTAATTAGATAATATCTAATTTTGTGCTTGATTAAATTTGCTATTTAATTTGATTACATGTTCTGCTTATTTGTTGGTGTATATGTGTATATTTATATGTGTGCATATCATAATTCAGTGAAGGAACCCTGTGGTTTACACTTTCAATATTAATGTTAATATTTAATTAATGAATAACAATACTGGATTAAATAATAGGTAATATTACTTGCTAACATTCCTATCTGTATTCTCCTTATAACTACATTGATTTCCTTTATTTCAAATGTTTACTAATGTTTCAAATGTTTTCCAATGTTTAAAATATACAGTAAGTGAAACCAAAATGTTTCTACTTTTTTGGCCATATTCATAGTAATGACTCAAATTTCTGGCCCTGCTCATTATGCAGAAACTCCAGCCACCAGAGAAATTTCCCCAAATAGTTCGGGCAGTTGCTGAGTGTCTCATACGTACCTATAAACTACTCAGTGCTCTCTGGGCTGCTAGTCCTCAAGGCATTGCTGTGGTGACAGGCTCAGCAAGGAAACATAGAAACCGGTATCCTCCCCTGTTCTATGCTTCTGGTTGCCTGGGGCTACTGAGGAAGGAGGAATGTCAGCATCTACTCAGAAGCCATCTGGAAAACAGCAATTTCTGCTTCTGCCCACAAAGACTCAAAACAGTCTTTTGAGTTGGGCTGATAGTATTTTATCAGCTTATTTTTTTTTTTTTCTGTTTGGCCTTATATATCTTCTTTCTCAAAGACAGGTGCCTATTCTGCCCCACTGTTCCTCACTCATAAAAGTAAAACATTATACTTGACTAAGAACCTAGCTAGATCCAGTAAATTCATATACTCCATCAGATAAACACGTAATTGTGAATCATCTTTAGACTCAGCTGAATTCAACACCGCTAAAGTAGCAGTGGAGTTTAAAAGTTAATAATGTCTTGGGGCGCCTGGGTGGCTCAGTCTGTTGAATGACTGACTTCAGCTCCGGTCGTGATCTCATGGTGTGTGAGTTCGAGCCCCGCATCGAGCTCTGTGCTGACAGCTCAGAGTCTGGAGCCTGCTTCAGATTCTGTGTCTCCCTCTCTCTCTGACGCTCCCCCACTCATGCTCTGTCTCTTTCTGTCTCAGAAATAAACAAACATTAAAAAAATTTTTTTAAAGTTAATGTCTTCTCAAATAGCTGTAAAGTAATAATAGTAAGTCAAATACTTCTACAAGGCGAATAGTAAAAGACAGAATTCTAGAGTGACCCTCCATTCCTTTTCCTACTCATTTTCCACAGCCCAAAACAATCACTTTCAGCTTCTCAGCAATTTATTTTTTCACTTAACTCTATATCTAAATAATATGCTAACACTGTCAACTCTTGATTTTTCCATTTTATGCATCATATGCTAACTTGTCACTAGGAACAACAGGAATGTACCTTTCACTTTCTTCCTATCACCCCTTTGCAGAGGTACACCTCCCTTCCCTTCAGTTTTCAATATGGTTATATGATGTCTGCATATATCAGCATTTGTACTTATGTCATTATGTTTCTACAACTATTCCCTGCCATGCTCTATGGCGAGTACAATGATTTTCTTTTTCATGGATATCTTTGTGTTTTACCAAATCAATTGCTTCATTTTATTTTTGCCTAGTTTTCTGTGCATTGATCACTAATTTGAATTTCGGTTTCTGATAAATATATATGCTCTTCATGTATTTTAAAGTCATTAGGTATTCTATCATCTCCATCTTCTTGGATCACCTTTTCCAGAGCAATATGCCCACACAAGTCTGGACTGACTGCTATCTCGGTCTCTTGAACAGCTTTTATTCTGGAATATCCCTTCACTGTCGTTATTCTGTTTCCTCAATTCAATGTACTCTTTTAATTGCTCCCTCTTATTTAGTGAGCACAGCTGACAGAGAAAGGAGGAATCTGAGAGAAGTTTCTTTAAGAACAAGCATGGCTGAACATGTGTGTATATCCACTCCCTTGGTTGAATTTTTGCTGGCTTTGGAATTTGAGGTTTAAACAATTTAAGTTTCAGAATTTCGAAGTCACAGCTCCATTTGGGAAGAGGAAGTAGAAGCGGCCCCAATTTTCCCTATATATAAATTTACATAATCTTATTATTTTCACCAGAGTACTTCTCTTTCTATTTTGCCTAATAGCCATAGTCCACAATCCTTTTGATTTAGCTTCTCCCAAAGACGAAAGAGAGGAGGAGATCTGCCGTCTTAAGTGCCTCCAAAATACACTTTGAAACGGTCCTACTGAAGTCAGTTTCTCCTCCCTGTTCCATTTGCACAGATTTGAGGCACTAACACTACTTGAGGCTTCGGTGGTGACACATGTGGTGTAAATTGGATTTCTTCTCAGTTTCTCTACCTGCTACATTAAGCTTCGGATGTCTTATGTCTGTTAATTTAGTTACTACTATTAAGCCACATTCTACTCCGTATTCTATCTTTATTGCTTCCTTTCTATGATTGTTGGTTTCTGCCTCTTTATTAATGCCCTTATTGTTAATGTAGTGGAAATGAGAGGGAATGGAAATAATTTGTTTATTCGATTTTCCATGTCATCTTAAATAATAGATCAGTAGATCTTTCTGTCCTCCATTTTTAGTCTTGAAAAATTTCAAAGGCACAGAAGATATAGAAGAATGCTAATATAAACATTCTCATAGCCTCAAAGTAGGTACACTAATTGATAATAAATTGTCACATCTGTGCCATCCCCCTTGTGTGTGTGTGTGCATGTGTGTGTGCACATGCATGGAAGGTCCTATTTGTTTTAAATTGTAGTAAAGATACTTAAAATAACTTTATTGGAGAGTAACTTTAAGATGCACTAAATGACTATCATATGTCCAATCTTCATTAAACAAAAATGACATGATTATGATAAAGAAATTAGAGCTATTTTCTCATTTCATGAAATGATAAAGTTGGAGTAGACAAGTTTTCATGGTCTCACTCAGCTATTATATTTTATGATTCTATAACTAATACACAACTTATAAATTTGGAAATGAAGTAGAATTGAATAAAGGCAAATGTATGGAGCAAATTTAAAGGTTTATTTTTCTACATAAATCCCCAATGGGCATAGTGCTTGTAATTGTTTAAGTTTTGATATTTATAATTTATTAAATTATACCTGTGTATTCTATCTGACTCCACACTAATAACAGATGACTTACCTTTGGTTCGCCTTGTACTATGTACAAATAATTACATTTGTATGGATTATTGTACTCCAGAACCAAGATCAAAAGTTAAAAATCCATGGTATAAGTCAAGATTCAATATCAACTTACTTAGCAGTAAATAAAATCAAATATTGTTCATACTACAAAAGACAAAACACTAATAGTAATTTTATATTCATTTAATTTTATAACATTGTCCATCTTAATAAATGTATAGTCCTTGTTTTTTCACTTAAATTTACTTGAATTAAATCACTTTAAAAATATAATAGCTGCAATAATGCCTTTTCATTTTTAATGGATTCCATTGAATGAGAGTACATTTTCAAAATTATTATCAGCACCATTAATATAGTGAGTGCTATAAAGGAATTTGAGTTGAAATTACATTAATTTTTTTTTTTTTAATAGGAAGCTTTGATCATGGCAAGTATGGACCATCCACACTTAGTCCGGTTATTGGGTGTGTGTCTGAGCCCAACCATTCAACTGGTTACACAGCTTATGCCCCATGGCTGCCTGTTGGATTATGTACATGAACATAAGGATAACATTGGATCCCAGCTACTGCTTAACTGGTGTGTCCAAATAGCTAAGGTAAGTTCCCATCACTTTTGATGGCAATGACTCTCCTCTCTTATCTCCTAATCTAGAATAGTATGGATACTGAAAATATGTCAAGTCTTTCAGTATATTTAAATAAAACAAATTACTTGTGCTATATTGAAAGATGTAGGGAAGTATTTGCATTCAAATCACAGATCAAACACATGATATACTTATATATTTGGGGAAGTTTTACTGCTATTTGTGTTATGTTAACCAGATGCCAAAACAAATAGATTACTGATCAGAAGAAAAAAAATGTTCTACCAAATTTGTTTAGCTTTTTGTTTGTTTTGATATAGTTTAATTAACAAACAAAATCCAAGAAAGAAAAGATTGAATATAAGAATTATCCCATTTTAGACAACTTTATTAAGATAGTATGTACATTTAATTCTCAATATTAGAAATGATCAAGTTCTAAATACCCTCCTAGACATTTTGATAATTCTCAGTTAGTCTTTAATGGTTGGGGTTTTTCAGCCTGGCACACCGTCTCGGGCATGTAACATGCATAAGGAAGTGGCATGGATCTCAGGACCTGAGGTGATGGGGTGGGGGCTCTGTGGTGACCTAGAGAACACCATTGCCCTCTGAAAGGACTATGGTTTTTTCCACCATTGTTATGTGTTCTTCCAGTGTTTCCAAGGGGCCAAAATTCTGGATTTTTTTTTTTATGTGACTTCTCCAAATTTAAATCTTGGCTCAAGCTGCTGAAGTGTTCTAGAAACGAACAAAAGCATTTATGCCTTGCAGTCCACTGGTGTGAAATTTCTGGTGTCCATGTTTTACATTCAAATAACCCATTTATGATCACCTATACCAAGAATATTTCTTGAAAATTTTCTCTGGGATAAATAGATGTGAAATGAGTTTTAATTCTCTATTTAAACCTCTATTTACATCACAAATTGACCTAATGTTCAGTTAATTCTATAAATGTGTTCGTCTTTGCATTTGTATTAGATAGATGCCAAAGTGTTAATTTAGTAATTCTAGTCTATTTCTTTTTACAGCCTATGAATGAATAAAAATTCATTTCTTAGAGTAGAAATTTGAGGTAATTCTTAAAATTCCAAAAATTATCTAAAGGGAAAGTCCAGTTTAGTTTTCATACCATAAATTCCATTATAGTTTCATTATGGACCATGTATTATATTTTTGTTACTATTACATGTTGAACTGACAACTTAGAGAATTTTTTACAGTAATGAAGTTTGAAACACAACTCTTCAAAAATTGATTTACTTACTTACCTAAGAACTCCAATAAATTATAAGGTGAGCTAAACATGCAATAGAAATTCTCAAATCATTCTAGCAGTATAAATGAGAATAAAACTAAGTTTCAAATTTCTTTGCTGTTTTCTATGTTTCCCACAGTATTCTTCATAATTTAGGTTTTGTCCTTAGAGATTCATGACATCAATATATCATTTATGCAAAGCTGTACACTCTAATAATAGAAACTACTTTGAGTTCCCTGAATAATTGCACTGTTTTAAACCATTTTGCCTTTGTGAATGCCATCCTTTCTGCTTAGAAATCTTTCCTCATAGCTTCTTGATCACATACGATGGTCCTTTCATCCATCAATGCTGATTGGGTTCCTCTGCTTACAGAACTTTCCCTACTCAACCTTTTTCTCCAAACAGAAGCAATTTCTGCATTTGTTTGGTCATTGGTATCTTGAACACATTTTTATTATTCAAGTTTTATACAATGTAGTTTATATGATTGACTGTATGGCAAGTTTCTTTAGTCATTAATCTTTTAATAAACATCTATAGACACCTTCCATGTATCAGGTACTATGCTGCCTGAATTGTCTAGGGGCAAACAACGTGGACATGGGCCTGGTTGTCTTTGTATACCCTAATGGCCAGAATAGCCAACAGATAAAACAATTAAGTATAGTATTATACTTAATGCTTGGGTTCACATTTTGACGAAAAATAATTACAGAGCACACTTAAGGTAGACACCATTGAATCCTGAGGGAGAATATTTGGCTATGGGATGAAAATTTAGGCAGAGGAAAGATTCCACAAGAGCTGTATAGATATGGTGACCATGTAATGTATCATCCAGCCGGAACATTTTTAAGAGTGAAAGAAGGCTCTATCACTAGTTACGCGAAGGCAACAGACACACAAATGTGTTAAACAGAACAAGGGATGTGGTAACCCTGTGTAGTACGAAAGGTTTGCATTTTATTATAAAAACAGTAGATATTGAAGTATTTTACGTTCTAATGGGACATTGCCAGTTTATATATGGAGCTGAAATCAAGGCAATCCAAAAATGAAAATGAAGATACCAGTCAGAAGTCTGGGGGTAGTGAAAGTAAGGAGAAGTAAATAGGATTAAGATATATTTTTTAGACAAATATAGGGTTCTGAATATGATAAGTTGTTGGGGTGTATGGTGGTGCTCTTTCCTGAGTTGGTGAAGGCTGAGATTTGAACAGAATTGTAGAAAAAAATTTGAGAGTTCAGTTCCAGACATGGCAAATTGCAGAGGTTTATACAACATGAAACCGGAGCTTTCGACTAGGTGGTTGAATTTGGTTGCGACTCTCAATATAGAGTGAAGAGTTTTGGGTATTTAAATATATGGGAAGATTTGTAATGACCTAACTACTGACTCAGTCTGATTCATATTTCTTCCCAGCACCGAAAATTGGTATAGTAGCCATTCAATAAACATTTAATAAATACTTTTAACTCATGAAGAATTTGAAAAAATCTTTATGGGAAAAACCCATAAAGAGAGAACCCTTCCTTCATCTTTTTTTTTCTACTTTGGGGGCACAATTGTATAGTGGAAACAGCATTAGGATCTGAAGGACCTGCATTAATATGATGGTACCCACTTTTTAAAAAAATATATGAAATTTATTGTCAATTGGTTTCCATACAACATCCAGTGCTCATCCCAACAGGTGCCCTCTTCAATACCCATCACCCACCCTCCCCTCCCTCCCACCCCCCGTCAGCCCTCAGTTTGTTCTCAGTACTACCTTTTTTTCTTATTTGCAAAATGAGCATAATTGTAGCTACTTCTGGTAGGCTGAAACTCCCTACCCTGAAATATGTTATATCCCATCCACGGCATCTGTGAATATGTTACTTCACATGTTAGAAGGGAATTGTGAATGTTATTAAATTAAGGATTTTGAGATGAAGAGATTATCCTGGATCACCAAGGTGGGCCCAATGTAATCTAAGAATTCTTATAAGTGGGAGGCAGAAGGATCAGAGTGAGTGAAGATATAAAGATGGGAGCAAAGCTGGAGTGATGTGCTTTGAAGACAGGGAAGGGGACCACATGCTGGAAAATAGAATCTACCTCTAGAAAGGAAATAGATTCTCCCTACAATGTTCAGGCCTGCCACATCTTGATTTTATTCCAGTTTACAAACCAATTCAGGACTTCTGACATCCACAACTGTAAGAAAATAAATTTGTATTGTTGTAAGCCATTAAATCTGTGGTAATTAGATACAGCAATAAAAAATTAATATACTTCCTCATAGTGGCTTGCAAAGATTAAATAAAATAGTCCAATGCAACTTCCTTGGCTCAGCTCCTAGAACATGAAGTGCTTAAAGGCAATTTGTTTTTATTACGTATAGGTTGAAAGCCTCAAAACAGAGAATTGTTTTAAAAATTTCTGTAAAATATGAGTAATATGGTCTGAGTAAACACAAGTATTTCACAAATAGTTATTCCAGTAACTTAGAGGCTTTGTCTTCTTTGCTTTCAATTGTTACCAAGAGTGGCTCAGGAAAGTAAGATAGCATCATAATTACTTCAATACCCACTTTGTTTTTTTCACTGATAAAGTTGGGGGGGTTGGGGGTAAAACTGTAAAGTAACTTATCTATATTTGTGTTATAACATACCTGTAGAAAATACAACAATACATAGGAAAATAATAATTATAGCTAACATCAAGCAGCTCTTACTCTGTGCAAACCACTACTCTATATTTTATTCATTAATTAATTTGTCTCATCACAAACCTATGAAGTATCATGATTTTCATTTCACAGATAAAATCGCAGAGAATGTAAGTTACTTGATTAAATGCACACAGCTAACACATAAATAGTTGAACAACTAATCTGTGTTTTTGTATATAAGGGAGAAAATATTTTTAACAAATTTTACCCCTATTCCCAGTTTTATTTCCATTTTTCCTTTGGTATGTCATTCTACAAAACCTTATGTCATAGGAGACAGAAATTTAAACACCAAAATTGTTTGACTCTTATAGGTAGCCATATTAACTTTGCAAATGCTGTATTTGGAACTTGATTTAATTTGGAAGCAGAGCAGGATATATTATTATTTAATGTTTATATAATACCATATGCCTTCCTGGTGCTTTATGAATCCAGGATAGAAATAATGATGAGAATCCCTTCTTTCATACTTGTTGCTAACATGTTGGGCAAGCAGTTTTTAAGACAACTTAGCAGACTCTAAAAAGTGTATGTGAGTTTAGAATGACGGAACTTCCTGGTAACACCAATAATGACTGAGTCTATGTGGATAAAGCATGTCTTATACACTTGGCATCTGCTTGGTGCTTTAGGCACATTGTGCTATTGAATATTTACTGAAACTCTAGTAGGTATGGCTCATTATTCTCCCAATTTATAGATGAGGAAAATAGGGGAAGTTAACTCCTAATGGACAAAACGGTAGGTTGAAATGCCTGTGTTCTAACCAGGGAACTCTGGTGCCTGAGCAAGGTCTTTAAGCCATTCAGCACCTGCCTCTCCAAACACATACACATCACTGCAGCTTAAAGCCCCTTGCTGTCCTCAACAGCACTTCTGAATATGGAGAGCATCGAGGAGCAAGACATCTGACACCATGAGACAGTGGTGTCTCATCATTAATCCCATAAAAGAAAAGGTTCTATCATGAATAATACTTTTCATTGTCTTCATGAGAATTTTTTTTATTGCCTTCTCATCAGCATGTATGTTACATTTTCTGGGAAAGAACTAGATAGTCTTTCAACTTAGGGGGATTTTTTTTGAACCAATGTTTTAATTATAAGTTCTTTTGATAAAGCAAGCTCAACTGTTCTGTGAACAATTATGCAGTGTAGATACTGATCACAAGTACCACTATAAATTAGGATTAAAAAAAATAAGTTTATTCATTTGTTTTGAGAGAAAGTGCACATAAGGAGGGGGTGCAGAGACAGAGTGAGAGAGAGAGAGAGAGAGAGAGAGAGAGAATCCCAAATAGGCTCTGAGCCTTCAGCCTAGGACCTGAGTGTGGGGCTTAAACCCATGAACTGTGAAGTCACGGCCTGAGCCAGAAGTCAAGAGTTGGACGCTTAACTGACTGAGCCATCCAGAAGCCACAAAATTAGGAATTTAAAATGTGTAATTTGGCACTATCTTGTGTTGGGCATACAGACTCTAGAACCAGTCTGAATGGGTTCTATTTCCAGACCCACCACTTGTCAGCTGTGTGGCCTTAAATAAGTTAATCTCTTGAGTCTCCTGAAAATGGGGATAATAAAAGTAGTTATTTAATGGAGTAATTATGAGACTAAGGTAATATTCTCTGCTTAAAACACTGTGTAGCATACAGTAAGAATGTGCATTCTGTGTTATTTTGAATATATTTGATATGAAGGCAATAAGGAAAGGCACTTACATTCATAGTTAGAATGCCTTAATGATGTTATTTTAAAAATATTCTATTTTTGAATCTCAGCTATAAAAGACTTAGCATTTGTTCTTAGATGATGCTGGGGATAGGAGGAGAGAATCCTATGTTTAATATTTAGTATTTCTTATTTTTGGAAAAAAGGACCTGAGTCCCCTATCCTCATGTGTTTTCTTGCACAGATTCCTAAGATGCTGTCCTGTATTTGCTGTTATTGTGACCTCTAATTTTCATGTTAGAAAATTGGATTATTGGTAATATTGAAAACATGGGAAACTATCAGGGAACTGGCAAAGAGTTGAGTTTTGGGGTATTTTGAATAAGATAGTCCGTTATTGAAGAGGAATAAAGAGAAAATTCTAACTTTTCAATCTCAAGCTAGAAAAGGTTAACATTGGTTTGACTTCCTGTTGCTGCACAAATTTTAGCTCCTGACTACTTTCTAAAGAAAAGCTTATTTGAAATATTTTTGTTGATGTTGCTACTGTATTCTAAATTTCAGTTCAATTCAGATGTAGGGTCTCAAGGGCTTTTTTTTTTCAGTAATTTACCACTGAAACTAGTTAAAGAGATGATTCTAAAAACACATGTCAGTGGTCCACTATAAACTACAAGATAATTCATTGCCTGATTAATTAATAAATTGTACCATCCTTAAAATTCTTCTGAAAGAAAATAGAAATAAAAGTCACTCAATATTTTAAAGAATAAAAAATTGACCTAATATGTTTAAGCAAAATAATTTAGATTTTTGCCTCTAAGACTCTTTAAGTTGTATTTTTATAAATAGATTGATTCCATCATTTATGTTTTTGAAGAACACTGTATCATTTAAAGGTCAGTATAATTTTAGGTTAATTTAATATATTTTCTTAATTAAACTGTAGGTTTTTTTTAAATTTCACACTCTACTTTATCCCTGATTTACTTTTCATGTCATATCATATTCCTGTTTGAAGCTAATGAGAATTCTACTGTGAAACCTGACTTTTTGTGGCCATTAAAAAGTATCTGTGTACCTTAGTTTAATTTATACTTTGTGCCAGAGTAGGAGTTAGTGTGAGGCACAAAGTGGAGAGAAGAACCTCTCTCAGTTCAAAAACAGTTCACAATGATGGAAAAGAGTAGATTTCTGTGTTAAGAAATTAATTCCTCTTCCACACACAGATACAAAGTCTTCGGGCTTGAATGTGTTACATGAGCAGAATCTTCACTTTCTTTCTTTCTTTCCTCTTTTCCATTTTTCTGCTCACAGTAGCTACACAGAGTGATAGGAAAACTGTAATTTTACCATTGGATCCAGCCATTTTCTCTTTATGAATAAAATTAGATTCAAATCTGAAGGTCTGATGTCAGTTAAATGCATGAACTGGGCACCAAAATTTCTGCTTTGTTTGTGGTCAAGGCCAAAGTCTATATGCAGATACGACCTCAGTCACTATACATGTATACATTATATATGTGTATTGTATATATTATATAAATGTATTATATATATACTAATATATAAAATTTTGAAATAGTAAATAGTCTAGAGAAGAAACAGAACACTACTAACCTTCTAGGAAAGATAATTGATACTTATTATATTTAATAATATAATAATGACTTTTAACACTTTTTAGAAGTTTGTGAATGTCATTTGAATGAATAGATTTGGAAGGTATGTTTTGACATAGCAAAATTATTATATTTTACAAAGATGGAGTAGAAGGGACATATTAGAATTAGAAGCCATGGTGTTAGTGGCATAGCCAAACCTCATTTAATAACAATTCCCAGTTTAAATGAAAATAGAGATTATTTTTTTCTAGTCATATAGCCACATTTTGAGAAAGACAAGGACAGCCTACATATTTATCTTCTTAATAATTTACATTTACATCTTATATCTTATTTAATGTATCATTTTTACTGCTATTATATAACTTTAAATGCATTATATATTCCAATAAATTATCATTAGATCTTTAGAGAAATACAGTAGCATGAATCTGAGTCAATGATAAAATTATATTCAGAGTATATACCTTCAGTGACTTTCCCAGGGTCACGTTGCAAACTAGTCCAAGGATGAAAAATAATCTCCAAGTCATTGATTATCTCATGAAGATACATCATTCAATTTTTCCCCACTAAAGAAGCAGCCTGATAAGTGAATATTTTCAAAGTCTCTGTCTATTGTTTAGATCTATGTTTTCATTAGACATTTGAGATTTAAATCACAAGGGAGAATATCTGTGGTCTTTAGGAAAGATTCATTTATTTATTCATTTAACATAATATCAAGTTATGATGTAGTAGTTACCATCCCAAGATCAGAGGTTTCAAGAAAGAGCAACAACCATAAGCCCCTCTGTCATGACTTTTATATTCTCTTGGGGAAGGTAGATACAAAAACCAAGTAGACAAAAAACATCACCTCATATGGTGAGAGATGAGAAACGGTGCCATCCATTGGTATTTTAGGGAAGAATTTAGAAGGAAGTAGTGTTGTGCTCCTCTTTTAGTTCTACCACTTATCATCTGTATGACTTAGGCAAGTTCCTTACTGTGTCTAAATCTGTTTCCTCATCTATAAAATGGGCAACAGCCTCCATTTGTCCAGCTGTTGTGAGGTTAAATAAGATCGTAGATTGACTTTGCACATTTACTACTGAAGCTTTAGTGCTTAAAAAGTTATTATAATATTTAGTAAAATTATACATTATTTAATATTTATTAGCATCAAAATTAATTTAGACATGGCTTTTACAGAAAGACAGCATAGTATAACAGAAAGAACATGAACCGTAGAGAAAGACAATCTGGGTTTAAATTCTGAATCATAGTTGTGAGAACCTGGAGACCCATTTTCCATTTTGCTAAATGAGAATACTTGTGTCTGCATAAAATGAAGCAAACCTATGTTTTTAAAATTTAAATTAATCAATAAATAGGAGAAACTGATATTAATCTGAAAAATCAGAAGTTTTTACAGAACAGGAATATATGTATTTCTTTATTCATTTGTACGCATTTATTATATTCTTTTATCATTTGTACTCATTTAGTATTGTACTCATGAATATTGAAAATTTCCTTTGAGACCCTACTATGATTATAATGGTTAAGGAAAATGGATTTTGGACTTATAAATATTTAGCTTCGAATGACAACTACCAGTCTGTAACTGTAAAATTTTTGGCAAGTTTTTTAAACTCTCTGAACTTACTTATCTAAACATTAGAATAATAATATTTAGCTCATAGAGTGTTTATAACAATTAAATAAAACAGTAAAATGTGTCAGTATATTAATATATTGCCTAACACATAGTATCCCTCAATAAATATTGACATTGTTTTTTGTTGTTGTTCTTGTTGGTTTGTTTTTGTTTTCTTAAATCACATAGAGCAGTGCTCTCAAGACCATCCATTTCAGAAGATTGCTATATTTTGCACAATTAAAGAGTTCACTTGAAATATTTTTTCCAGGACAAAATACAAACGTGCCCCAGAGAAGTTTGTCCATCATTTCCTCATGTTAAATGAAAATGAATTTGATCTACGATAACACATTAGAGGAACATTACATTATTTTTTTTCTAAATTAAAATTATTCCAGTTTGGTGCACACCTATCAAAGTTGGTTAGAAATTCCATTTTAATCATGTATTGGGAAGCCCCCACAAGGATTTTTATAGGGATATTGAAGCATCTGATGAGAGATATATGATTCTTGGCAGACAGGGGCAGTCTTCACTTTTCTGACCTTTATAATCGGTACATAAATGTGTTCCTTGTTCAGCTCCATGGAAGCTGAGCTCTCCAATCTCTGCATAGTCATAATGGCCTCCAAATCATTTTCTTTCTCTCTCTTTTATTTTTTAAAGTTTATTTATTTTGAGACAGAGAGCACAAACATGGACACAAGTGGGCAGGGGCAGAGAGAGAGGAAGACAGAGAATCTCAAGCAGGCTCCGCTCTGTGAAGGCAGAGCCCAACATGGGGCTCAATCTAGTGAACTGTGAGATCATGACCTGAACCAAAATCAATAGTTGGACACTTAACCGACTGAGCCACCCAGGCGTCCCTTTCTTTCTCTTTTATTTGGCACATAACTTAATTGTTTATTTCTCATGAGTTTAGGTCTGCTGGGTGGGTCTAGGATCTTGGCTGGACTCATTGACCTATTGGGGGGTTGGCACGCTGTCAGCTGATCTAGACAGGGCTGATAGGGTGACTGAAAAGATTGAACTCTGCTTCACAGAACTCTCTTTCTCCATCAAGCCAACTGGCTCTGTCTGTACAAATCTCTACCTCATTCTGTTCAGACCCCCAGGTCCTCAGCATCCATCCACATATCATCTCATGAGAAGCCTAGCATCTCTGTGAGTACAGACTGAGAGTAGGAGCATAGCCTCCCCCCACCTCACTCTAAGCTCTCTTCTGAAATTGTCACCATGATACCTTCTTTTCTTGTTGGTCTTGGAAAACCTAACCATTTTTCTCTAGGTTGTTGTCTTCAACCTTATCCACATGCCACCCCATCTCTACAGCTAGATAGAAATAAGTCAGGGGCGCCTGGGTGGCTCAGTTGGTTGGGCGACCAACTTCGGCTCAGATCATGATCTCACAGTTTGTGAGTTCGAGCCCTGCGTTGGGTTCTGTGCTGACAGCTCAGAGCCTGGAGCCTATTTCAGATTCTGTGTCTCCCCCTCTCTCCACCCCTCCCCTGCTCACGCTCTGTGTCTCTCTGTCTCTCAATAATAAACGTTAAAAAAATTCAAAAAAGAAAAGAAAGAAATGTCAATTTCTCAAACAACAAAACCAATACAGACTTTTTCCTGGGTGCTGCTGTCTTGGAATTGCAATTTTAGGTCCTGTAATGCAAAAACTCCTTTAAGATGAATAGCCCCGGGGCGCCTGGGTGACTCAGTCAGTTAAGCATCAGACTTCGGTTTGAACTCTGCATCGGGTTCTGTGCTGAGAGCTTGGAGCCTGCTTCAAATTCTCTCTCTGCCCCTCCCCTGCTCATGCTCTGTCTTCCTCGCTCTCAAATATGGATAATAACACCTTAAAAAATGTTTTTAAAAAGATGGAGAGCCCAAATTAGAAATACAGGTTTTCCTATTTATTCTAAAGAAGCATGCACAAAACACAAACTGGTATCTTAATTTGCTGTGTATACAAAAATAAAAGAAAGCAATAGAAAAATTGCATGGAAAGGATCCAGCCCAGAAGAGTTAGTGTGTGGAGGTGGTGAATCTTTAAAAAAAAATTAATATCAGAATTTGTTGAAATTATGCCATAACAAGGAGCCCTGAAAGATTATCTAGTTCAGTGATTAAAAAAAATTAAAGAATGCAATTATTTCAAGTGAAATCTTACTTGAAAATCTAAACAAATAAAATCAAAGCGTAACTACAGCAGCAGATGGCATTGAGAGGGCTCCTTGGGACCATGAGTCTCCCGTGGTCTTCACAGAGACTAGCTTTAAAAGCATCTGTCTGATGAGCTTGTGTTGAAGATGGAGAAGCCTAAACAGGTGACAGAGTTTGTTTGAGGACATAATTTTCCATAGTAAGAAAGCCATGATCTGAATCTATATATCACCCTGGCATCCCAGATCCCCCAGCCTACGTCAGCTGGCAGGCAAGCACCCCTTCCCTTCGCTCTGTAAGATTTGTGGACTCTGTGTTTACAATTTCAGTGAAAATCACTACTACAGTATTAGAGAGTTAGTCTAAAAATTATATATTTTTTGTGATAATTTTTAAATGATGCTATGGACTTTTGCCCCCTATAGAATATTAAATGAGAGCCAGCTAGATTTTTACTTCTATGTGCTTTTATGCTTTCAGTTTACCATCTGAGTTTTTTTTTTTCTAATCTCTCTTTTCCAACGATAGTTTTCCCTCTCCATCTTTATATCAGAATGTCTAATAACATTGCAACCTCCCAAATTGGTGATAAAGCACCTGGCTGAATTTGAATTGTGTTTATCCCTTCCCGGAAACGACCTCATGCTTTTTATTTATGTGCCAAATTCTCATTGCCTTAAAGGAGGGCGATAGAAAAGGGGTAGTAAGGGATAAGAGAGAATCTCGAATGTGCTAGATGAAAATGAAGTTTATTGATGCAGTTTCTAGAACACAGGTCCCAGAATTGCAATGAGGCCTTAATTGTTTCCCGGGGTTTGCATGAAATATGAAGGCCTCTCACTTAGAGAAGGAGTCATGTAGGTTGTTTCTTGTCGAACCTATAAAATAGCAAGTTTCCCTTTTGCTTTGCCTGTGGCTTTGTTTGGCATGCTGAGCAACTCTAATTCAGCTTGGAAGTTACTCCATTCTATAAATGGCAGAGGTTTTCATTCAGCTACCATACACATCCAGAAAGTAAAGAACTTAATTTCTTGACTGTAAATGTATGCATTGGCTGGTACTTTTTTTTTGACAGAAAAGTGAAAGCTATCCAGCCCAAATAGATTAAATTGTACTTCATGTGTGTAAAGTGTTAGCAATTACATCTATTAGTCATGACTCTGTGAAGCTTGGTATTGTAGTAGCTTTTAGGAGCACAGTGATTTTCTCAAATGGAGAATCAAAGTAGCAGGACTGGGTGTCTACTTTATGGCTCCCTGTGGCTTTTGTTTCTAAAACTGTTGCCTTAGAGGGGTGTTATAACATTGCTCTAAGGAAGTTGTGATATATATTCATGATCTTTTAGATGTATGCATGTAATGCCATCACCCTCCCCCCAGATTTCAAGATGCTTACAGTAATTTAGAGAGATACGATTTGTCTTTTGCTGCACATGGAGGAGACAAAGGATGAAGTCAAATGGTTTGGCTGGAAACAGAAAAAAAACAAAAAAAGCATATTGAGACTGAAGGCAAAACCAAAATTTACTTCCTCTACACCTGCCCAATTCTTTCTCCAAATAGCATTAAATAAAAAAACAAACAAACAAAAAAAAACGACAAAAGCCCCACTTTTTATTTTGAAATAATTGTAGATTCATAGAAAGTTACAAAAAAAAAAAATAAAGTGCATTTCCATGTCTCCTTCACCCAGTTTCCCCATCAATAGCATCTTGTGTAACTCTAGCACAATATTGCAACTAGGAATTTGACATAGGTACAACCCACAGAGCTTGTTTAGATATTTCCAGTTTTACATGAACCCTGTGAGCATGTGTAGATCTAAGCAAGTTTATCACGTGTTGATTCATTGTACCACGACTACAATCAAGATATAGAACTATTTGATGACCTGTGCCATCCCTTTGTAACCCACACAAACCTCCTAGTTCTTTGCTTTTAATTGTACTTAAGTCTTGCTGTGATTTATATTTGTAATAATTTATTTTTTCAAACATTTTTTTTAAATCACTATGTTTAGTACATTACAATGGATATATAATACTCTGAACGCTGAGTCTGACTCTAGCATTAGTATTACCTCTAGCATTACTTCAAAGGATATCCTCTATAGATTGGCACATATAAATTCTAGAACAGTGGCTATAAAGAGGAACTGAGTTCTGTGTAGTTTTTGACCTAGGAGGGACCCAGCAATCAAATTGTAGTGTTAGATCCTCTTGCAATTACTTAGAGGGAACATCTACACTCCTACTTCCGCACCTGCTAATTACCATAGGAAAGTGGTTTAGCAGGTCACTGGCTACAGAAGAAAGATAGCTCAATCAAACCCAGAGGGCATGGAGCCAGAAGAGAAGAAAATTAGGTTAATAATGAAGACAGACTAAATGAGAGAAAGCAGTTAAGGCTTTGTGCTGATTTTTCTATCTTCTGAGGAAGTTCAAAATTTTGAATTATTCTATTTAGTATTATACGCAATGAAATAAATATACACACCTTGTATGATATTGTATCTGTGTGTGTATAAAAACATAAATACACACAAATACATGTATTACATAGAGCTGATATTTTAATAACTTGAATGTAAATGTATTAGTGAGGAATTTATATTTTAAATATAGATTAATTATATGTAGTCAAGATTTCACAATATCCAATTTAGTATGTATATATGGAAAGGAGCATCGAGTGGGGAGATCCATTATTGTCATGATTAGAAGTAATAGGTTAAGCACTATTTGTACAAAATTTCACTTTCTATCATCTAAATTTGATTGATTAAATAGAGCTTGTTGGCAGATGTTAGTCATTTTTCATCGGGCTAAGGTGTGAGTGGAACCGAATACATGGGCAGTTGGGGACAGGAAGGGTGAGGTGAGTGGTTATGAGCACATGAAAAAGAATGGTTACGGGTCAAAGATTTTATCCTTCATTAAGAATCCTTTTCCTAAGCTCAGTATCTACCCCATCACAAAGTGAACAAAGGATGAGCTTAATGACAGTCATATATCAGCTAGCCACATTTTAAGCTTCAGGATCTTGCTATTCCCAATGCTGCATGCCTTGACAAGGCTAATTGTATAATTACAATACTACATCACCCACTCCTGGTGCACTTTCACTGGCAGGGACCAGAACTAGGGACTCGGATGATCATCGCCCCAAGCAAGTACATTACCATGAATACAGTTTACTAATTGGGGCTGCTCTTTTAGAAAGTGTAGTATATAAGGCTTAGGCCAACGGTTTTGTTATGAAGTCTCTTGTAGATTAAATGTAAGACTGACTTGAGCTTTAAAATTAGAATTTTTTTTAAAACAAAATGAATGATTCCCTCATAATTTCATCTTATTTCTATCATGTATTAAACTGTCAAAGTTATAATGCTAAAATGAAGTAGAGTTTAGAAAGCTTTTACCAATGATACATTAAGTGCTAAATAAAATGATATCCTTTAGCTAATTCATATATAAGGTTAAAGAATTCCATAAAAATATAACTAACATGGGTCAGAGTAGCTTTTGTGATATCAGCACTGTACTTAATCTGGGTGCTGGTTTATGTGTTGCTTTAAAAATTTCAGATGGGGGCGCCTGGGTGGCTCAGTCGGTTAAGCGGCCGACTTCGGCTCAGGTCATGATCTCGCAGTCCCTGAGTTCGAGCCCCGCATCGGGCTCTGTGCTGACAGCTCAGAGCCTGAAGCCTGTTTCAGATTCTGTGTCTCCCTCTCTCTGACCCTCCCCCATTCATGCTCTGTCTCTCTCTGTCTCAAAAATAAATAAACATTAAAAAAAAATAAAATAAAAAAAAATAAATTAAAAAAAATAAAAATTTCAGATGGCTAAGGGAGCCTGGGTGCCTCAGTCAGTTAAGCAGCCGACTCTTGATTTCAGCTCAGGTCATGATCTCACAGTCCTGAGCTCAAGCCCCACCTTGGGCTCTGGGCTCACAGCTTGTGCAGCTGTGCCCCCTCTCTGTGCCCCTCCCCACTCTCTCTCAAGAGAAAATAAACATTAAAATAAAAAAAAAATCAGATGGCTATTTCTTTAAGGATTTAATGCACCAAGTCAGAACATCAATGACTCAGTTTCTACTCCAGACTGGAAGAATATATGGCAATCTCTAAAGCAAGAGTGTACAGCCAAAGTCCCTTCCTAGTGGGGTTGTGAAATTTTCATGAATTGCCCCCTGTCTTGGTATGCAACCAACCTTGCCTGGAGGTGATTGGATCTTTTGTAGAACAGGTTGTTTTGCCATAGTTTGGTTTCAGGTAGATTGGCAGTTCACAGCAGTAACAATAGAATAACAATCAATAATGTTAGCTAGTATTATTATCACTCTTTTTATTGTCCATATTATTCCCATTTTACATGAAAACAGTGAGACTTAGAAGTTACATAACTTGTTCAAGGTCATGTAGCTAATGGGCAAAGAAGGTGTGATTCTGGCATAGTCTGCTCTCAGCCTGACCTAAGCATTTCTACATATTGCTTCTCTCAGGGCCACTGTATTGTACAACTCTAGGGACAGGGCCAGGCAGTGACCCCAAACTGATAGTACCCATGCCTAACTAGTTTCCATCTTGTTTAGATAACTGAAGAAAATATTTCTTATTTCCTGTCATAAACAGTAAAATTTAAAGTATACAAATTGACCTGTGTTAGGTAACTTGTACCTTAATTTTATGGCAAATGTGGGAGAGCACGCCTGTGTATATCAATAAAATGACTTGATTACTTCTAGAATCACCATCTTTGCAGTTACTCCTATTCTTATCCTCCAATAAATTTTTGCTATTAAAACATAATTAAGTGGGCTGATAGTTTATTCCATTACTACCTTTACCTGAGAACGTACCAGTATGATCCTTATGAATCTATGGACTATCATTATATCAAAGCGTCTCTGTGGAGTGAGATTTTAAGTGTAATTTCTTACAGTAATCTCCCCATGCTTATTGTCCAGTTACAAATGCCCATTGTCTTTTTCACAGGTGCCCTGGGGTATCTGGCCACAAATTCCTCACATTTTTATCAGTCACTGAGGTAGTAAGAAAAAAAAATGTTTTAACTTGCATTCCCCAAAAGATTGGCTTGGAAAGACGTTATTGAAAACTTCTTTTAAATCTGATTCAAGATATTACAACAGTGCCTGCTAGAGTCTGTCAACATTTCCATTATAAACCTATATTTTCCAGGTTTATTACTTAGCTGTAAAATTTTCCTGTGGACTGTGATACAGAATACAGAGTTTTAGCCCAAAGCAATTTTTATTATCATCGCTCAAATATTGAGATTTTTCAAGTTATGATTGTTTTAAAAAGTGTCACAAAAATCAAATACTTTTGGGGACACCCACACATTTTAAATCCTTTATAAAATGCAACATTAAAAACAATTTGTTCCTCATAAGAAACAAAGAAACAAATAACTAGAATCACAAAGCCTGAAGGGGAAATTTTGTGAGCCCACATGGATTTATTTCCTTATGATTTGGGGGCTTATTTGATATTTAAATTGAGATTTTTAATATTACTACAATAAGCTTTCAAGAAATTGGCACCATATGGGTCTGAAAGAAATTGGATTGTAGGCAAGGGAGAATCACAATAAAGATTGAAAATGCAGCCCACAGAAAGAGTATTCTCAAAGCTACTGATGTTGCTGCCATTGGAGATAGTGTCGTGTTTTTGTTTTGTTTTGTTTACCCTCCTGGTGAGTCTAAGAAAGGTTGGTAATCAATTTATAAACTGTTAAAACATTGGATGGACTACCAGAATCAGGAATTTTATCAGCAAAGCAACCCCATCGCAACTTAATTAAATTTCTTGTCAACAGAAATTGCTATATTGGAAGTTCTAAATTTTTCTAGCCCCCAAATACATATAACACTGGCAGGGGAAAAAATATGGATTCCTTATACTGTCAGTTTGCTTTTCTACCTCTCTGAACAAGAGGTATTTAACAGGAAAGTACTACCTGGGTGTTCTTCCCTGTTGGGACTGAATGAATTTAAAAAACTTCTACTTTGGGTGAGATAAGGCAGTTAAATTAAGTGTACTTTATATCTTCAAAGGATTGTGATTTCAGGATTTAAAAGGAGTCACTCCTGAGGGAGTTCAGTTCATTAATAATTCTAAAGCACTTGAAAACACATTCTTGTGTGTGTAAAGGGGGAACCTGTATTTAAGTACAATGGAGAAACCTAGACAGAAGTTTTACTACCTTGGCCATTCTTAGTCAAAGCTATCAAATAATGTTCCCAATTCCCTAAAGTAGATGGAATAAAATTTAAAATACAAAATTTCAGGACAACCTCTGACTTTTTTTTTCTATTTTCACCAATATATAATTGTAGTGATGTCATTCTGTTAAGTTTTATCTATATCTTAGCAAACATGGCCTAGAGCATAGAGGAAATAGGTGTGGAATCATTAGACTTATACTGGTCATAACGAAGTGTCTTTACATGTACATCACTGGCAGGCATAAAAGCCGGATTCAAATTCTTTATACATTCAAATTATGAAAGCAAATTCAAGGTGTTAATCTAAATCACACAGAGGTCAGAAGGGAAGTTGCCATTGAAATATGGGCATTTAAGATCTTTTGCTAGTTTCTTTCTAACCTGGTGCCCAAACTGCAAACATCTAAACAAAGGGCATCAGGGACAACCCTTAGGAGGCTATTTAAACATCTGCTTGAGAAATAAATGAGGATCTAAACAAAGGCAATATCTGTGGGCATTAGCTCCTACATTTACTTGATGAAAAAATGAATGATTATATTTAGTAAAATGATTTTTAATTACTATCCCTAAATAAATGGCAAATACACTAGTTTACCTCTAATTTTCAGAGCTTAGCAAACTTTCAACATAGACTGTTAAAATTTGCTGTGTCCCCTGGCATAATGATACCTCTCTCTGTTTCCCTATCTGTGTCTCTGTCTCTCTCTCTGTCTCTGTCTCTCTCCTTGTTAGAAGAACCAATGCACAGCTTATTCACCTGATAACCTTCCCACCTTGGCTTACATGTCATATTGAGTATTTAGTAGTATAGTCACCCAAATTAGCACAAAACATTTAGTTAATATTTGTCCCCAAAGGCATAGAAATATGATAGAGCCACAAAAAGAGCTTCAACAAGTCCTATGAATCACAGTTACATGGGGATGGAGTCAGACTAACTGGGAAAGGAGAAAGGAATGGGAAGATTGGGATGAACTCAGGATCCAAGGAGTGCCTACTCCCTTCTCTTCCATTCTAATGTGTCACAGCCAGCATCCCAGAGCAAAGAGGTATTTTTCCTTGACTGTTTTAGAGAAGAGTGTCTAGGGGAAGAAGCAAAGCACTGCTTCATTTTGATGCCCCAGCAGTCAGGCACTGGGGAAGCTATTCTAGCAACCTACAGGCCATATGCTATGTTTGTCTTTCTGCCTAAGGCATTCACCAATTATATGTGCTATAAATATATGCTGATCTCCCTTACTGAGGTGAGAGTAAAGGGCTTGGGGAATACTTTCTATGCTCCAGTTTATTAAAGAGAACGAAGTGGAATGAAAGCTAGACTCTAAGAAGAAATCCAGAAAATCAACATAATCTAAGTAATGGGACCAATATCAATATAAAAAAGTGTGGACCCTCCCTCCACCAATTAACTTTGGTTCAGGTAACCTTTCTAAAATTCAGGCTCCTCGTTTGTAAAATGGTGCTAACAGAAGTACTTACTTGGTAGAGTTGTGAATGTTAACTCATAGGTCAGTTAACATATGTAAAGAATTTCGTTTAGCACAAAGTCTGCTGGATAGTAAGATCTTAATGATGCCTCCTACTTAGTGAGAACTAGATGAGCTTTGCAATGATCTTACTGATAAAGAAACTAGTGTGAAAAGACAAAGAAGATAATATGCACCATTGGAATTGTAACAGCTATCAGCATGAGTACTTACTGCATTGGATAAAGGCCTGATGAAGAAGAACATCTTCTGTGCCATGGATTCACACAACCATTTGCAATAGTGTCTTCCCCAGGATTGAGTTGTGGTACTCATTTAACTCTTGCTAAGGAATAGAGAGGCAGCTACACAGATATGAAAAGAATATTTAGTGGCAGTGTGTCTTTCTGAGAAGAGCAGTCAAAGCAACCAAATTTAACTGTATGTCATGGTGGAAAAAATAATACTGTTAAAATAACAGAGCTGTATCTCCAGGACTTGGACTTGAACTCTTGAGTAGGAAAATACACAAAAGACAGATTTCTTCTTATCATTTTATTTTGAAAAGAAAGAAGGATGTTGGAAGTGAATAGTTAACTATATAGATGGAATCCAAGAGCAGATTTTAATCTCTTTAAAAACATATGGCTCATCAAACCCTGGGGTCTTGATGAGTAAGTAGCCTATATCTTTTGAGAACCAAGCAAAATGCATTTGCCTGGAAATTCCTTTATTTGATTAAAGGCTATTTAGAAAAATATCACATTGCACCCACCACACTCCCCAAAGAGAAATGCAAGTGTACCAGTTTCTTAAACATAATCACAAAAAAAGAGGCAGAAAGTGGCCCTTTCCTTCCAGAAATGAGTATATATATAACAATAAATAATGAATAATATATATTATGTATATGAATAATAAATAATACATATATTTAAATTCATATATGTATAGATTTAAAAGAATAACCATGAGAAAGATGCTCAAATATTTTGGAAAAAATTATTCTCTAGAGGTCCTGTTTAGGATTCAAAGCTCACTAAACTATATCAGTATATGCTATTATGCTACTATATAGTAGCATTGCCCACTATAGCACTGTATACAATTTCTCATGTCATAATAATTCAGCAGTGGAAAAACAAAACAATACACACACAAAAATTAAAAAATACTTTTCATTTATCTAGCCAGAGAATTAAATTGCTCTCTTAGAAATAATCAGTGACCAAATCCAAAGATAATTTTCTAGTTCTTATCTTAACCTCTCTGAAACATTCATCAGTCTGAGCTCTTGCAATTCCCTTTGCTTAATATCTTTTGGGGGGGGGGGGATCATCCTCTAGTGATGCTATTCAGGACTTGAAATTTAAATGCCATCCTGTCCTTACACATTATCCAGTTCCTTCTCTGTTCCCACCAGATGTTTTCTCTCTCCTGGATATTGTCATAGGACTAAAACATCTATTTCATGTATTCCATTGCAATGTAGTTACTTGTACATATTTTTCTTCTCTATGATTCTTAAAGAATAGATACTATGTATTGTTCATGTTTGTTTCCTAACCAGCCAGGCCAACATTTATTACAGAGCAGGTGCCCAGAATAAGTACATAGTGAATACATACTGTTATATATATATACATATACATATATATGTATATGTATATAAATATCTATACATATATATAAATACATACACATACATACACATATATAGAAGCAGGTAGGTCACAGACAATATTTATGGGGGCCGATATCTTCATAATAATACTTAGAGAATGGATAATGAGCAAAATGAGCTTGAATTGTTAATACAAGGCTGTAAATTTGATGTCAGCAATATTGCCAAGACTTACCAGACTGGGACTTCACAGGCATTTTGCATGACTTATTGGTGTATCAAGGACATGTACAAGAAAACAGCATATAAAATCAAGGTCAAGTGATGAAGCCTGGCACAAACTTGAAAATAACATTTGCACAAAGGCTACAGTGCAAACTGAGTTGAGGCTATGTAATGTGCAACTAGCAATGGAAAGCATTTCCTGTTAGTGCTGCCTCTGTCTTATGGAGGATCATCTTCACACTAGGAAGGTTAGAAGAGGCGTATGAATAAGCCATTGAAATAGATTGATACTTAGTCCGTTAAATGACTTCAGGTGAATTATATTCCAAAGATTTGTAGTGTGCTCCTAGATCTTTAACCAGAATTCCTGGAGTATTAGAGAAAGCAGGAAAGGAGCCAGAAAGCTTTAAGTGTGTGAATGACTTTTTAATTTTTTTTCTAATGCAGACTATGAAGGCAAACCATATCCAAGTCACGAGTTATTAAACAGATGGTTCTGACTTTCCTTATGTAAGGAAAGAGTGATCAGACTCACATGTGCTCATTTAAAACAAATCAGAACCACAGGTTTATTATATGGGTGGATCAAAAAGTTCTATAGACAACATATCTCTTATCTGGGCAAGGCATTTGAAAAGTTTTTACAGTTGATAGGAGAATGAAAAATTGTGGTGCATTTAAGATTTTTTTGATGCTGACTTGTTAAGAATAACCTTACGAAATATCTTTGATTAATATACCAACATCAACCTGGATGACGGTGGTAGTGTTTCACAGAATTTTATTCATAGCCCCATTAGGTCAAATGTTTTATTGATTACCTGGGTGAAGACATAAATTATGCTATGAATTAGATAAAGCTGGCATAGATTGATTACTTTTCAGATGACGAAATCAAGTATTCCATGTATCTGCAGTTTGTATGTTGGTAAGTGAAAATAAATTTCAAATTCCTTTTTTTTAAACGTTTATTCATTTTTCGAGAGTGAGAGAGGCAGAGTGTGAGTGAGGGAGGGGCAGAGAGAGTGGGAGACACAGAATCAGAAGCAGGCTCCAGGCTCTGAGCTGTCAGCACAGAGCCCGACACAGGGCTCAAACTCATGGACTGCGACATCATGACCTGAGCTGAAGTCAAACGCTTAACCGACTGAGCCACGTAGGTGCCCCTAAAATTCAAATTCTTATACTTTGCTTCATAGAGTCAGTGCACACAGTATGAGGAGAACTAGTTCAATAGTAATGCATATTAAAGAGTCAATGGTTCTTAAATGCATGGGAGTCATGAGCTCAAAATAATCTAAAGTAAGTTGTATGTTTTCTGCCTTAAAACATACACGTATTCGTATTCACATTGAATACATAGCAATCACGGATTCTCTGGATATTACATCTATATATACCACAGGTTCCAAGAAACCTAGATAAAGAATCTTTTGTCAGGAGTAATTTGTTGTGGGGCTTCAAAACACTATTTCACATTGTCCCTCCTTAACAAATATGCAGTGTCCAGAATAAGAGTGTTTGCTGGTCTTGTACAGATTGCATACGTTAATACTGTGCTTATTTCTGGGTCAAATTTAGGTATAATGAAACTAGACGGCGAATAGAGAATCACACCACCTGGGAAACACGTGGGGAATTTTATAGCTTAGGAAAGACATCCCCAATAAGGGATACAATAATTGTCTTTACAATTTTGAAGATTTGTAACTTAGAAAGGGAGTTAGATTATTCTGTCATTCAAAATTTCGTGGAAAAAAAGGCCAAAGGCCAAAATGACAGGAAGGCCAATTTCACTCTTAACTGTATAAGGAAGAAACATTTAATATTTGGATTCATGTAAAAATAGATTGGGATGTTTTCACTAAGTCACGATCTCTCTGTTAGTAGAAGTAATCAGATAAAGTTTCAATTACCTCCTTCCCAACCTATGGTGAAAGGGATATCTACAGTGAGAGAAGGGATGACTGGTTTATCTTCAAAACACATTTCAAATTTAAGACTCAGTGATCTGATGATATGTTTTAAAGAATAATAAATGACTAAAAAGATCATTATTATTTTTGTTCAAGAGAACAACAAGCAATAAACCAGTATGAATACCTATTATTAATGTTTTTGTATGTGTTTAATTTATATCTGTTACTCAAATCCTCAATTTTATTTCTCAAATTGTATTTTGAAAGATGATGGCAATTTGCTAATGCAAAAACATAGAAAAAAAACTCACTTTTTTTTTTTTTGGCTCCCTGTCAGAATGGAGACATAAAAAAATCTCACATTTGAAGGTTTTTGTTTGTTTTTATTTATTTCTTTTAAACTGTACTTAACAATGATTAAAGAAAAAATAAAATTAGGGAAATTTACACAGAAGTTGCCTTGGTATTATAACTCATTACACATTGATAAAATATGAAATGAACTTCCATTTTGACTTGTGTTTCATTACTTTCCTTAAGGCCTGTAACTCAATTCAGCCTGTGTCTTATGAGGTACAGGTATAAATTTTAAATTCACTAAAGAATTTTTAATGTTGAGTTGGACTTTGATGTTATATTTGGAAGCTATATTTATCTTGATATCAAAGAATATACTTTAAGGAAACATACTTTCTTCAACCATCTTCTCTTTTTTTCCTGAATAGAAGTTAAAGTGACATAAAAGCAGCTAGAATTATAAAGCTTTCTTTATGACATTAAATGATTTAAAAATGAGGAGTCGGACTTAAGAAAGTGGACAGTTTAACATTTTATATTTCTGCAAAATGCTTTCCAAATTATCTGTGCTTCCACCTCTATTACAAAACTATATGCTTTTATCCTTCCTCTTAAAATTTTTTATTTTAATTTTTTTAAGTTTATTTTTGAGAGAGAGAGAGAGACAGCTCACAGGCTGGGGAAGGGCAGAGAGAGAGAGAGAGAGAGAGAGAGAGAGAATCCCAAGAAGGCTCCATGCTGACAGCACAGAGCCCAATGTGGGACTTGAACCTACAAACCATGAGATTATGACTCAAGCTGAAATCAGGAGTCAGACACTTAATCGACTAAGCCACCCAGGTAAGCCCATCTTAAATTTCTTTTTAAAGAAATACATTTTAGCACTCTCTTTCCTTTTTTTTTTTTTAATGTTTATTTTTGAGACAGAGAGAGACAGATTATGAGCATGGGAGGGGCAGAGAGAGGGAAACACAGAATCTGAAGCAAGCTCCAGGCTCTGAGCTGTCAGCACAGAGCCTGATATGGGGCTTGAACCCACGAACTGTGAGATCATGACCTGAGCTGAAGTCGGAGGCTCAACCAACTGAGCCACCCAGGCACCCCGCATTTTTACTTTTGAGAAATTTCAAATAATTAAAGAAATTTCCAAACGAATTGATCTTGCCATCTTATAGAAATTACCTATTATATTCTCTGTTCTGTTTATACACATCATTATAAACCATGTAATAGATGGAAAAATACGTATCTTTACCATTGAACTAGTTAAGAAAATGGTGAGACCCTTGAGAATGTCAGGATCTCAGTAAACAAAAGTGGGTACAAACCATTGGAAAGATATATCTCCTTAATTTTAGTTTTACACTTATTTTCAGTGTAATTTTAAAAAGCTAAAAAAAAAAAAAAAAAAGCCTGGGTGGCTCAGTTGATTAGGCGTCCAACTCTTGATTTTGGCTCAGGTCATGATCTCATGGTTCGTGGGATCAAACCCAGAGTCAGGCTCTGTGCTGACAGCATGGAGCCTGCTTGGGATTCTCTCTCCCTTTCTCTCTGCCCCTCTCCTGCTTGTGCACACTCTCTCTCTTTCTCAAAATAAATAAATAAACTTAAAAAAATTTAAAAATAAATAAGCTAAAAAATTTCACTCTTATTTTAAGTGTATTCAGTTTCTAGTATTTCATCTTTATAACGAAATTAGCACTGTGCCACTACAGAATAAAGAAAATTTTTTCCATAAAATGATAACTTTAATAACAGACATCTTATTTCTCCTCTACCATATGTGGCTGGGAGAAGGGCCAAGGGAGAGAAAGGGCAATTGATGTTATGGTGATGTTATGGTTCTCTGTGAGCCAGAAAACCCTAACTGGAGTCCATAGGCTATCCAGGCACTCATCTGAGCCCTGCAAATTCAGTTAGTTGAGTTGCAGGCCACAGTCATAATATGAGGGTACATGCCTCAGCTATGTGGTTGTTTATTTCCCCCATTCCTTCATGGATTGTTTCTCTTCGATTTCCTTCTCTTCTGATTTTTTCTTAATTTCAATAATTCTCCAGCTGTCTTCCCTGATAGTGTATTTTTTTTCTTTGCCTTCTGGATTCTTACTCTGGGTGTCTCTGCTACTTCCCATCCATTCATTCAGGCATCTCTGGACTCCAGGGTTCAGAGAGTGGGACTTTTCTAAAGCTTATCTTCCAAGTTACATTTGTTGTGTTTGAGGACCTACCTCTTTCCCAGTTCCTAGCACACAGAATGTCCGCTGCGTGATTCAAGGGGACCTCAACTTTCACAATCTAGAGTTAGTTGGTTGGTTGGTTTGTTCCCATATCCAATGGCCTCTATCCATTGTGTTTTTTTTTAATGTTTATTTATGTTTGAGACAAAGAGAGTGTGAGCATGGGAGGGACAGAGAGAGGGGGACAAAGGATCCGAAGTGTGCTCCATGCTGACACAGAGAGCCTGATGTGGGACTCGAACTCATGAACTGCAAGATAATGACCTGAGCTGAAGTTGAATGCTTAACATACTGACCCACCCAGGTGCCCCTCCATCAGTTTTACCAAAAAAATTTTAATAGACTTAGAGTTCACTTTAGGTGTGGATATTGGAAATGATGGGAGTGTGGAAGGGGGAATAATTTCATTATCTTGTTGGACAGATTGATTCCTAAACATTTCCTTTTAGCTTGAAAACTTTAAAATTCTAGAATGTAGCTCATTTTTTCTTGGTGTTCATTTTAATATCTTCTCTAGGATACTAAAGCCAAAAAGAAGGTAAGGGAGAAGAATCACTTTTCAAATGAAAATAATAATGATCATTCAATATTGTATAGTTTATAAATATTAAATATGGCCTAGACCTCCAGTCTACTTGCTGCTTATTAAAGACAAAAAAAAAAAAAAAAGAAAAAAAAAGAGAAAAAAGAGGAATAATGTTATCTTCAAAAATATGTGTAGGCTATTTAAGATCCATAAATGCTGTTCAGAAATAAAAAAGCATATAGTGTCATAATTTCTATCAACATTCTAAGGATTCTTAGCCTATCTAATGTAGAATACATTCAAAAGTTTTTATTTTTAATTTTTATTTATTTTGAGAGAGACAGAGAGAGTGAGTGGGGGAGGGGCAGGGAGAGAGGGAGAGAGAGAGAATCTCAAGCAGGCTCCACACTGTTAGTGTGAAGCCAGATGTGGGGCTCGAACCCAAAAACTGCGAGATCATGACCAGAGTTGAAACCAAGAGTCAGATGCTTGACCAACCGAGCCGCCCAGGCGCCCCCAATTTTTTTTAAATAGTTGTTAATTGACTAGAAACTTCTGTAATTTCACTGGAAATAAATCCTACACAGAGTCCATCTGAATTTGGTAATCCAGATTTTACACCTTCTATACACATACATTTTTTTCTCATATGGTTTTCACAACAGCACTAGAGAGAATATGTAATTTCCTTTGTAGAGATAAAAGAATTTAAGCAGAGGGGTGCCAAATTATTTCTTAGTTCACTTAGCCTTTGCAGTATAACCAATACTGGCATCTAACAGTCTTGTTTCAGGCCCAGGGTGTATTTCAATACACCATGAACATGAATTTGGTAGTTGAAAAGAAATTAAAACTTTTAAGTCAGAAGGAGAATAGGATATAGGTAGGAGTCCATTGTGTATAGTTCTAGGAACTCCCCACCCGTCAGAATCAAAGATATTTTGCCACGAGCGAAGTTTTTAATAATATAGTCATGTTCTCAGAATAAATTTGTTTTTCTTTTTCACCACAGCTCTTATTAAGTCATAAAAGGTGCCACACACTATAGGTTTACCAAAGAGGCTCTTAAAACAACACCGGGATCAAATTTTCCCTGTTGGAAACAAAGGCTACTCTAACAATAAACTCCTTAACCGTTCAGTAATACACAGCTTCTAAAAGAAAGGAGTCCAGTTAGAATGTGTATTTTCTGGATCATGATTAGATACTGCATAAATTTCCCTAGTGATAGTAACAATAGAAAGACCAAGGTTAGCCTGTTAAATGAAATGTGAGTGAGAACTGGGCAGTTCCAAGTGGCTGCTGGCACTTTTAGGTGTCCTGCCAGCGTTGAAACCCACAGGGTCATTTGGCAGTCAGGTGTCATTAGTCACCTCTCTCCCTGTCTCCCTCTTCCCATCTGTTTTCGTCTAGCCTATTTGTGTAAATTACCTCTCAGTATGCTGCAGGACTCAAACTAGTCATGTATTTTCCTCCTACTCCTTTGTCCTTTTCATCCCTGACTGCTCATTTAGACTTATACCCATCATTTGACCCAAAATTTAGCGTAAGAGGCAAGATAATGGTAGCAATTAATATTACTACTGTTACAAAGCAGCATCCCTTATGACTATGGTAAAAAGACCACTAAAGATAGTATAATAAATGTCAAAGACATAGTTGCCACTGGCCATTTCAAATCATGATGATTATCATCACAGACCAAAATGTAATGATGCCCTTTAAGAGAATGGAGAGTTTATGTAATTTTGTGCAGACAATTTCCAAAGTTAATATACAAAAGAGATTCTTGAAGGGAGTGCTGTTCCTCATAATAGCGAGACCTTTCAGAGAGGATGAGAAAAATAAAATCTGCTTTCTCCTGAGTTGACCCTGCCATTTACCAGCAAGCTGAATGCCCACTTCCCTTTTATTCCAAGTCATAAGTATACCTTTGAATTATGTCTCAATGCTATGAGAAAGGTAGGAGTCTCAGCCTGTATTACTCAACCAGTATACTTACTGCACAAAGAGAATTAAAAGTAAACAATTGTTTATACAATAGCAACTGATAATAAGGAATTCCCACTTTGAGAAGGATTTAGAACTGAAGGGATTATTTACTAAGGGCAGATAAGAAAAAATCATGACAAATAATTCTGCAGCTGCATTTCAATAATGATAAATAATTAGTCATGTTGGAACAATAGTTATGGGAGTACACTATTGATATCTAATTCTAGTTTACATAAAATCATAGAAAAGTCAATTTTCTGAGAACTTTCCACTCTTTACTAATCATGGCATGAAAATATTTGGCCAGATTTATTGTATTTGTCAAGTTAAGTAGGTTTTATGGCCTATATAACTAAAGATTTCAGCCTGTGTTTGTTTTGTTTTGTTTTGTTTTGTTTTTTTAGTCCACTGTTAACTTGTCATATGTGGATGAATTAAAAATAAAATGTGAACAGTCATGAATTTCAGTGAATTAGCCCTTATTTTTCTTTCTTTCTTTTTATTGTTTATTTTAAAGTATCTTAAGGTTAGAAAGTCCCTAAAAGTAATCTAGAATTACCACTCATTGAGTACTTTCATCTCCACTGGAACGACTCTGTAAATAGATTGTCTGGTTTATATTTAGATATTTCTAATGACAAGGGAGTCACCATTTTCTAAGACAGATCACATATTTCGATAATTCTGTATCTTTGTCTATGAATACCATATATGCATTGAAACACATTACTCAGCATTTGCCAAACGATTTTCCTTTCCAAAGTCTCACTTTAAAATAATGTAAGGATTATAATTCTTCATTTCTTTAAAAATAATAAGAGCCCTTTTAGGAAAAGTGCTTAAGAATAATGACAAAATAAAGTAGGCAAACATGCATTTGAAAGTAACAACTGAGCCTGAGATACAATGAGAGGAAATTTTAAAAGACATGGGGCAAAAATCTGTATGGTATTCATAATAATAAAATAGTCAATTATCTATATATCTAAAAGAAGAAATATCTAAAGAGAAGAAATTAATTATGGTACATATCTGGGGAATTTTGTGACACAATTAAAAGTAATGGAGTACACCTATATGTTACTAATATGGAAAGATCTGTAAGACCTTGGCATCATATAACACAAATAACAAAAGAAGGGAAGGTACTGAAAATTCTGTGTAATATATTCCCATTTGTGTAAAATAAATGAATAGCAACCAACATTTTATATATATGCATACATACATATACACATACACACAAATACATACATATTTATATCAATAAATACATGCATCAAAAGATTTTGAAGGATATATAACCTACAAATTATTAACAGTGTTATCTCTAAAGAGTGGCATAAATTTGGGAAAGATAGAGAAGGAGATAACTTTGTACTCCATGTACTGTTTTATTTGGGTTATTTCTCATTTTTAAACGCAAGATTGAACACTCTAAAGGAATTTGAGTAATAGAAATGCCAAGAGTGAACCTTTTGGAGCATAGATATCTTTTCTTTTCCCATTTGTATTGCAATTTTCTGATTTTGTTGTTGTGGTTCAGTTTGGTGCATAAACTCACCTTCTGTCTGTGAAAATCACCATTTGATTGTGGGAATCACCTATCTGTGAATGTCATCATTGATATAATCTGGTAATGATAGAATGTTTAATATGGCTCCCTTTTCCTCCTACGTTATCACTAACTGCTATATACAGTGCATTTTCCTTTTGGTTAAAACCATGATATAATGTCCAGCAAGTTTATTATTCTCTTGTCTTTCTTACACATAGCAACAATTTTTCATGTTACTACACTAAGATAATTAATGCACCTTAACATCAAAACCCAAGTTAACTAAAATACTCCTAGACCAAAAACTTCAAGGCTAAATATCTTAAGTTTTGTGGTCCATATATGATCTCTAGTCTCTATCATATAGTCTTCTTTTTCTTAATATCCCTTTAAAAAGCTAAAAAAACCTATTATTAGCTTGTAGGCAGTACAAAAACAGGCCACAAGTTAAATTTGACCTAAGGAATATATTTTGCCAATGCATATACTAGATAATCTCCTTTATTCAATATCCCTTTTTTCTTCTCTTTATTATAGATATTCATAGGACAATGTGGAAAGATGATAAATATTATTCAAAATACAATTTTATAAACATAAAGCAAATGTCAGTGGAATTACCACCTACTGCTGAAATGGTATCTTCTGATAAAATCTTGAAAAACAAACAAATAGAATAAAATGAAACCAAAATTCATTCCTTTTGAATTATAGAGATGGGCATTACCAACAAATTTATAACTGAAGCACACTGCATACATTTTCAAAATAAAATTTATTTTTTAATTTTTTTTAATGTTTATTTGTTTGAGAGACAGACAGAGTGTGAGAGGGGGAGGGGAAGAGAGAGAGGGAAACACAGAATCTGAAATAGGCTCCTGGCTCTGAACTGACAGCACAGAGCCCAATGTGGGGCTTGAACTCATGAATCGCGAGATCATGAACTGAGCCGAAGTCGGATGCTTAACCAACTGAGCCACCCAGGTGCCCCTCAAAATAAAATTTCTAAAGCTAACTACCCATCTTTCTAGTTGATTCTCATATCATTTTTTTTTTAATGTTTATTTATTTTTGAGGGAGAGAGTGTGATCTGTGGAGAGGCAGAGAGAGAGGGAGACACAGAAACCGAAGCAATTTCCAGCCTCCGAGCTGTCAACACAGAGCCCGATGCAGGGCTTGAACTAAGGAGCTGTGAGATGATGACCTGAGCCAAAGTCAGACACTTATCCAACTGAGCCACCCAGGCGCCCCTTCTCATATCTTTTCTAAACATAATTCAATTAGAAATCAATTCAGACAAGTGGAAGAATAGATGAGACCTCAAGACAGAGGTGCATTACAGTCTTTTCCTCCTTGAGTGGAAGAGGTATGGCCAATCCACTAGGACTTTAGGAAAATTGTTTTCATTTCCTCTTATCAACAGAAGGCCATACATACAGGCATGGAGTAAGCAAGCCTTCTTCTGTGCTCAAATGGACAGTGTAGCTTTCTTGTGTAAGAGTATATTTGTATTTCTAGTACAGCTGAATCAAATTTAAAATATAGTTGATAAATATAAAATATTTATAAAGGATTTGTGTTTGTCTTTTCATGATACAGTTAGAAATGCAAGTATGAATGCATGCAAAAATATTGGACTTCTTCTTTTATTCATTAACCCCATTTTAATTCATGGTCAACTTTTTCGTCTGGGAGAATTTGTGACTTCTAGAGTCAGTGACCTTTTTCTATACTTATTTTGGTTCCATGTGTCTGAAATTTGATATATTACAACTTCTCAGGCTTAGTTTCTGTGAAAGTTAAACTATTATTCAAAACCTGTTCTGGATCCATACTGCAACAACAATAGTGTGACGTCAGTAGCCATGTGCTCCAAGATGGAAGGTATTTGGTACCCATCACAGTGGAGGAGGTGGGAGAGGGCTTTAATTATACTTGTTGTACAACTATGCCAATTTGATCTACAACTTTGAATGCAAAAGAGAAACTCAGAGTTTATTGTGTGGATTAACTGGATGTAGCCAATAAACTAGTTCAAGTATTTGATACTATGCATTACAAATATGGATAGCAGTGTGGATAGAAGAAGATAAGATTAGTTGAGGAAAAGACAGGTGAGTTTCCACTGGATAAGATTGCATCTTCGATCCCATTTTTTTGGTAATTTTTATCTGATTTTGCACATTGGCATCATTCCATATCTGATGTTTTATTTACTTTTGGAAGATTTTCCTATTATTGAACTTCTTATATAATTCACTTCAGTGGGGCTTCATTTCTCTTAAGCTTAATTGTTATACAAGGAAATAATTTAAAATAAGACAACCTGAATTGACTCTACGTTAATTCAACGTAGCTTCTCCTTACACTCATCTTAGATGTGGCAATATTCAAGAAGCCAAAAATTGTGTTGCCAGTTTTGGATAGAAATCATATCTACCCTACTTATTTTAACTTCCTTTGAAACAAGAAAAGTGTTTTGTTCAAAAGAAAAATAAGTGTTTTATTTCACAGTTAACTCTTTTAGAAATAATTTTGCTCACCAGGTTTAGTTTTTTGGCCAAATGTTCAATCTCTTATATTCTTCATAAGGCCCTACAATATTAATCCTTTGTGCTTTCTATGTTCAATGTAGATAATGTCTCAATCCCTTGTTTTAAGTTTATTTAAAATTTGTTTTGATAGAGAGAGACCCCGAGCTGGGAAGGGGCAGAGACAGAGGTAGAGAGAGAGAGAGAAGCCTAAGCAGGCTCCGCACTGTCAGCACAGAGCCCGACGTGGGGTTCAATCTGACAATCTGAGATCATGACCTCAGTGGAAATCAAGAATCAGATGGTCAGCCAACTGAGCCACCCAGGTGCCCCTAAATTCCTTATTGGATTGTTGATTAATTAAGCATTCTCATTCAATTTGATAATAAAGATCATATATGACCTTTGTCTTCCATTTGATGTTCCCTATTGTGAGATATCTTTCTTGCTTTAAGAGGATGTTGAAATGTGTACAACCAGATGGCAAAGCAAGGTTGGAAACCTGGTTATTCTAATATTAAAAACTTAAATTATTACACTCTCAATAAGCCACACACTCTAAGCTATACAACTAATAAGGAAGATAATATATTATTATGAAAATAGATCTACATTTCCAAACTGGTGGGTTAAAGTTACATTAAAATAATGCAGACAAATTTATGCAATAAACAAACATTAAGTCACTATATTAAAATTGTTTCTAACTCTACATTCATGCAATGAGCATACTTTTCTGTACTCCAGTGGTTTAGAGTATACAGGCAGCTTTCTTCCACTTAGCTTAACATTATTTACCAGGATGTTTAGATAGAACTCCTAAGAGATAAATTGGGTGATTCAAACTAATTCAGCTCCACTTGGTGCAGACAGCTTAGGGAAATAAGATGCTGTGGTCTTCACCCATTTCCAAATCCCTACTGATACCATCAGGACAGGAAGTTGCAAGGGAGAAAGGTAAAACATTCCCTTCAAAGGAAAGCTGGCTGAAGACTAATCTTTAGGGAATATGGGAGTTTTCCAAGGGTAAATTAATAACAAAATGAGCAATCAAATTAACTAATATTTAGTGAACTCATGCTAAACACTCTACTTGCATTAAAAAAAATGTAAAGTCTGAGAAAAGCCCTTTAAAATTAATTCTATAATTATGGTCATTTTATACCTTTCAGAGTTCATGTAATATCAGACCTCAGATAAAGAATATACTTGAAAACCCTCTGCAACCTGATATGGATAAACAAATAATCTGATAAACTAAGCCACTTTACATAGACTCACTATAACTCTTCTCTAAATTTCTTCACCTAATGGTATTTTCAAGGGAACAGAAATTCAATGACAAACTCAATAAATCAATCTTATCTCCACTGGTAAGTAATAAGTAGATAACATTTATTGAGCTCTTGTTGAATATAAGACTTTCTGTGGACTATTTTATTTAATTCTTGCATCAATACTATGAGGTAGGTAGATTTTTTATCTCCATTTTATAGGTATGGAAAACTGAGACACATAGAAATTATATAATTTCATCCCAGATCTCTCCCTAGCCCATTTTCAGATACTATGCAATAAGAGAAGACATATGAGAAACAAATACAAAGAATTACAGAAAATAAAAGTAGGTACATACATGGTGTACTCATAAGTGAGGGCAAATCATTAGACTTGTCCAACTAGACCAGGCAGAAATGAAGGGATAGGTTGGTGGCAGAATGATGAGTGTCTGAAGGAAAACTATTTAGAGAAGGTAGGATTTGAAAACCTGCTTGAATATAAAAGGAAGCTGTCATCTCACATTTCTCTGTGATTATCAACAGAGGAGACATCAAAAATAAAATCCACCTCCTCTATTTTGTATCATTATTTACCTTGGTGGGAATGGCAATTAATTTCCTGGATTTCAAAAGTACAAACAGCTTGCAAATGTCTCTATAATGCATGTCTTGGATTTTTATGTAATTTATGTAAGCACAGTGATTTGCTTTTTTGCAATGTATACAAATTCAGTGTTTTGCCAGCCAGGAAATAACATAAATGTCAGAGAAAAATCTCTCTTCATTTAGGGATATGCCTAAAGGTGTGACTACATTTCACAAGGACCAAACACCATGGGGAAAAACTGCCACCCTCCCCTCTCCCCGAAAAAAAAGAGCTATCTAGCTATCAGCAATCATCCATAACATGTTCTTTTTCCAGTTTGTAACATTGCAGAATGTTAGATTTGGAAAGATACGACCTTGGAAAAACTCCTTATTTTCAGATGATAAAGTGGGAACCCAAAGTAGCCAAATGACTAGCCCAATATAGTCAGGTCATTGAGGTGCAGAATTTATAGGTATCCCTTATTATTTTATTATAAAACTTATAAAATTTGGCCAAGCAATTTTTATTATTCCCATTTCACAGATAATGATACTTACTCTTATTTTTATGATTAGAAAGTGTAGATTTGGTGCTAAGACCAAAGTTTATGGGATGCAGGTACAATAAGCTTTCATTCTAATACATTCTCTTCAATAAGTTATGGAAAATATCAACAGAATTTTAAGCAGGTAAAGTGGGGACGTTCTGATTCCTTTGCTGCTCTCCTATTCATAAGGGAAAAGTTTTTTCCTGCATAGAAGCATCCTTAGAAGCATAGTGAGGAAAGTGGTGAGATCCAAAACTTGATGATAGGAAAGAGTTGGCTACATAGGAGCAAATCCAATCCCTCTGCCTGAGCCTGAGAGCTAATAGCCTAACTAGGAAAGAATCAACGATCAGACCTAACCACGTTGCTGCTACTCTAGGATTTCTTACTTTCTTTGCTTCAGAGACACTAGTTCTTGCTTCTATCACTGGATCCGTCCCTTTGAGATGCAATAATTCTTTTATATGCTCTGACTACAGTGCAGGAAAGCCTCCTTTCTCCCTTATTTAGTTTCATGTCCTCTTAGTAAATTTTACTAAGTAATTAAGAGGGAAATAAAGTCAAAACAGAAATGCAAAAGGGATCCAAAGAGTAGGGCTGAAATTTATGTTACCTACAGATATGGCTATTTGGTGGTAGAAATAGTGAAATATTTTTCAAGCCACTTGGTACACAGTCACTGTTTCAAAGACCCTAAATACATACTGTCACTACTGTCCTGATCTACTGGCCAGACACCTCCTTCTGTGTATTCCCCGACCAATTAAAGGGAAATGAGTGGCACAGTAGGGGGCAGCCAGGATCACATTACAGGGCTGTGACCAGCATTCGTGTCCTTTGCCTTGCCATTCTGAATCAATTATGCTTAATATTACCTTTGCACAATATTGGACACATGGATGTCTTCACGGAATGAGTTTGCAACCCAGTCTTCTTCAAGGCAGTTCTCAATATCTAACAGCCTCAGGCACTTATGTTCAGTGTGACAAAATGAGCTCATTGACTTCCCAAATATTTTAATCTCTCTACTAATCTCTAATCTAATCTAATTCTTATGTTCTCCTACTCAACAGAAAGCATCCTCATCCACCGTGACACGCAAGTCAGACATCTGGGATTGATTATAAACTTCCCCTTTATCCTGTGTTAGGGAAGCTTCAAAGTCCTATAGTTCGTCCTCTTTAATCCTTCTAAACCAGCAGGCTGTCACCAGAACTCATACAGTAGTTTCTTAATAGGTTTCCTAACATTTAAGGCCCACACCCTTTAATAAAAAGCCCAAAATCCCTAGTATGGGGGACTCGTACAATCGTCCTGCTTCTCTGTTCTTTTGTGATCCAGCTTCTGCCACATCCTACAATTTGCTGTTCTTGAGGAATGTCAAGGTGTTTCTTGTCACCATCCATTTGGAATATTGTACTTTTTGCCTGAAACTCCCCCATACCTTTGCCCCCATGGTAGAGCAGACCTTCTAATTTATTAAGAATCACCTGTCATGTGAAGCCTTTCCTACTCCCCATCAGCCAGTAATCATTCCCTTCTTCATTCTCTACTGAATCTTGTGCATATATCTATCAATGCACCTGTAAACACTTATTGCAGTAATTTGTTATGCCTGTCTCTTCTTACTAGACTGTAAGCTCATTGGAAGCAAGAGTGTTCTAGGCACCTTTCAGCAGGGACTAGACATATGAGATATGTAATAAATATCTGCTGAGTGAGTGAACAAATGATTGGAGTAGTGAGTTTGGATGCTCCAAGTAGTAAAGATTTCTGTAAGTCATTGATTTATCAAACTATTTTTCTGAATATACTCACAATTTTTACCATGATACGTTTATTATAGAGAAGTTGGAAAATGATGAAAAGCATAAAACACTAATCATTCATTAAACCATGCCTTTTGGCAGAATTAGAGGTAACTCACTCTGCTCAACTGACCATACTTTGATTTTTTCAACTGTAGTGAGTCCTGTCATCCCAACCCTTTCATGACTCTCAGATGTTGAGATACATTTCATATTTAGATGCAACACTTAAGCAAACTCAGCTATTAGCCTCATCCCTTATTTTAGAAGTTTTGAGCCCTTGGCCTGTACTGTATTGCTTACTCCTATTAGACACTAACAAGGTCTGTGGAAGGAGCTGCTCAAGACCTATTGTTCTAGCAACTGAAAGGGCTGCCAGGGTATCTTTTTCTGTGGTTTGAAAGGAAAGTTTTGATAAAAAATGTTTTCTCATTATCTTCCCTGTCTCCAATCTAAATGTTGTTAGATTTTGCAGAGCAGAATTTTCCCCAGGCAATATTATTAGACCTGAATCATAGGGACTAGATGAACCTAAATAATTAGGAATTCCATAGAGAGGCGGAAAGATCCCTAAACAATATGTTTAGGGTCAAAAACTTTACACATACTTCACAGAAACTTTACACATACTTCACTATATATATATATATATATATATATATATATATATATATATAGTAGATAATCTTTCCTAGGGACAGTGTTATAATATTAATATTTTTTTCAATTTCATGAACAGGAAGTATTGCATAGTTGGTGTCCAGAGTAGTCAAGATACCTGAGAGAAATTTCTAAGAAACTTCTGTAAGACCCACAACCTGTCTTGATATAAAGCAATAATATTCTTAGATAGACATTGAATTCTATCACAAAATTTTATATATACACATATATATACCTATCTATCCACACATACATGTCTGCTTTTTAATGAAATATTATAATTTTAGTTAAATTATCTTGCATAATTTTAACATTCCACACTTGGATATGGAAGAATTTACTTAGCTGTATAAACCTAAGGCACCATACTTCTATTTTTTTTTTCTTGCTATCATAAGTAATGCCGGGACAAGCATTTCTGTGCATAATTCTTTGAACAAATTTCTGGTTATTTCCTTGGGAAAGATCCTTCGAAGTGTAATTATTGGTAATTATTGGCTCAAAAGATTTTGGTATTTTAAAGATTTTGATAACATATATCACAAAATTGTTTAGCAGAAGGTGTGTACCATTTCACATTCCTGCCAGCCATGTATAAGAACGCCTGTCTCTTTCCACATTCAATGAGACAGAACTTTACTTATTCATTCCCTTCACAAAACATGTAAAATCAGTCCTGATGCCTATTCTTCTCTGAGGTCTCCCTCTTCTCATTGGATATCCAGCTCTAATTTTGCTCCACTGATTTTTCCTAATTATTTGTTCCTGATTTTTCCTAATACTAAGTGTTTAGCTCGAGTTCCCCTCATCTCCACATAAATATCCCAGTGTCCTGCATTGACTAGTTGGCTTTTCAAGGCAATGGTCTATCACTAGAGACTCCTAGATAGTCATTTGTTCCCACAAGACCAGTTCCTGATTTGATGTTTCCAGTGCACTCCCATTATAGACCCACTGTTGGGGCTCACCATTCCGATAGGAATGGTTGAAAGTTTGTTTTTTTTTTTTTTTTTTTTTTTTTTTTCCGCAGAGCTTGAGAGAACAAATGCATAAAGCAACCATTCCTGCACATTCAAGTAGGCCAGTGTTTTGTGTAAGATCCTAAGAGCCAGATCTCCGACCAGAGGCAATCAGTTCTGCTCAAATCAGAATACAGTCTAATGTTTGAGTCTGACCCAGAAACAAAAGCCTGACCTCATCATGAAAACTTATTTTCCAGTCAGTGATTAATTTCTACCTCGGTGCTTGCAAGTTCCTTTATTTAAGCATATTTTCAAGAACTTGTGAGGTAACTATGGCAATGGATACCTAGAAGGGAGAAAGACCTTTGTTAATAATTTCTACATGCAGAGATGGGTCAGGTGTTTAGTTGTGCTATTATGCAAATCTCCAAACATGGCAGTGGGTGACCTGCTGGGAATGTTCTTACCCAGAACAAAATGTCCTTTTACAGAATTGTACTTTGAGGTTAACTGTTTTTGTTAAAACTTAAAGGCATAGCGTTCTTTGAAAATGAACAGAAAACGTGTTTTGCCTACTATTAAGAAAATGACAAATTTTTATTGAGTAGGAGGGAAAAAATTTGTGTGCTCAGAGGTAGTTCTGAAAGTAGGAACTTTTTTGGGAGGTGGTGGTGTTCACTTCTCAGAGGCGATAGTCATTTCTGATATAAATGTCTGAATGTTATCAAAATTTACTCTTCTATAGAAAAAAATGTTTGTTGAGGGTTTTTTTTTCCAAGAGTAAACCAAGAGAATCCTTCATCTATGAAATTAGTGCTCTGTTAAAAGGACCCAACTTTTGAAATTTGTTTCAACCAATCTCCAAGAATGATGGAGGAAGATTTAAGATGATATTAATAGTAGAAGGAAGAACTGTATGTTTATGATTTACAAATGGACAGATCACATTTAATTTATACTCAGAGTTCCTAAACTTCTATTTTAAAAAAGAAGACAAACGAGTACACTCTGGTTCTTGGCCTTGTAAAACGCAAAAGCCAGCCAACATCCCAACAATGTTTCCAGTGTTCTTCCAAAGAATACCTTTGAATTTTGCATTTCAAGTCTATAATAAGGTTGTAACATAGAATAATGCCTTTATGTAATATTTTAAAAATTAAGTCAATGCTTTATGAGGGTTCTTTATGTCTACCCAATAATTTGGGTACCCTCTGGCATTCCAGGTCTCCATGATTTATTTTCAGAAATGTGAGAAGATGTTTTTATTGTTTCATGTAAGCCTCATATTCTTCTGCCTTTCAATGACACCATTTTAAAGGATTATGGTTCCATGAGCTGGTAATCAACTAACCAGTTCCTCACAAAACAATGGTATAGGGAAAAAAGACTTTTCTGAATATTTTAGTTTCAAAGTTACCATGGTAACAAGATACATTAGCTTTATTAACATAATCTTTTCATTTTTTTTTAGTGCTTTTGCTCTCTAGAAAGGATTCTTCTTTGATATGATCACAATTAAACAATGGATTCTGAAATTGAACTGGCATTTATAGAAGCTGGTAACAATGTAAAACAATTTTGCTTATCTGAAAAGCATACTGCTTTAAAGAAAATTTATAGATAGCTTTTCAAGGTTTGTCATTTCTTATTAGGGTTGATTTGGCTCAAGTTTTTCTTTCTCAGGGTATAACATCACAGGAATTTTCCATTAAATTATTCTCTTTCAGTAATACTCATGGTCCATTTTCATTTTTGTGTCACTTCTTACAAGAACAGTGTTGCTTTTATGTAATATTTCTATCTGTATTTATTCAAGAACATGAACATAATCATGCTATGTAACAGAATCATAATAACTAAAAACTTTGACATTGCTGTTAGATCACATCACTTATAATTAGCTTAACATTTTTTTCAAGCTCCTATACTGTGCGAAATACAATACTAGACAATGTTGAGGATATAAAAAGCGTTACATATAGCTTAATTAAAAATTAAGAAATTTTTAAATATGCCATTTAAATTATAATGTATTCTATTTTAGCATGGCCTCAACTAGAGAGTTTTAATCTAATAATACATTGATTTAATAATTAACGTGGAACTTATTAAATTAGTGGTGACTAGTCCAGTAAGCAATCTGGTCCCTCTGTTTTGTTTTGTTGTTGTTGCTGTTGTTGTTGTTGTTGTCGTTTTTTTGTTTTATTTGTTTTTTATATAATTTCTTAGTGCTTTAACATTAAGGTATACAATTTAAACCATGGATTTTGTTTACTGTTTTACATATTTTACAATGTGTTACTTTAATATTAAAATAATTTTTGGGGCTCCTGGGTTGCTCAGTCAGTTAAGCATCTGACTTCAGCTCAGGTCATGATCTCAAAGTCGGCGAGTTCAAGCCCCATGTCTGCGAGCTCTGCGCTGACAGCTCAGAGCCTGGAGCCTGCTTCAGATTCTGTCTCCCGCTCTCTGCCCCTCCCCCCTCACACCTCTGTCTCTCTCTCTCAAAAGAAAAAAAAATTAAAATTTAAAAAATAAAATTAAAACAATTTTTGAATACTGGTTTGAGATATAACTGTACTACAGCAGTAAATAACCCTATATTAAGACAAAAGGGAAATCAACTAGATGCCATTTTTTCTTAAAGGATGAGATATTATTAGTATTTCTGATCTTGGAAATTTCTCAGGGAAAACAGCAGGCCATTGAAACAATGGACATTTATGTTTAAGGGGTTGATAATAGAAAGATCTGGAAAACAGCTTGTTGAGGCAGGTTTTTTTTAATAATTCTGAAAAGTAATACTCTCTTTACATGGAAAAAAGCAGCATGAAATCATTCTAACGAAGGGAGGGATATTAGTACATTATTAAATTTCAAGTGATTCCTTTAGCAACCTGGTTTTCTTTAAAAATAAATAAATGTAGGGGCGCCTGGGTGGCTCAGTCGGTTAAGCGGCCGACTTCAGCTCAGGTCATGATCTCACAGTCCGTGAGTTCGAGCCCCGCGTCGGGCTCTGTGCTGATAGCTCAGAGACTGGACCCTGCTTCAGATTCTGTGTCTCCCTCTCTCTCTGACCCTCCCTCATTCATGCTCTGTCTCTCTCTGTCTCAAAAATAAATAAACATTAAAAAAATTTTTTTTAAATAAATAAATGTAAATATAAATATAAGTAAATATATGAGGAACAAAAGGCTTATAGAATATTATCTTTTTCACATTGAAATAAAATAATTTTCATTTAAAAATTGAATATAAGTACAAGATCTACAGCGACAGTTTTAGAATGTATATATGCACACCTTCTGTATGTATGATTACACAAAATGATTATTGTGTGAAAATAACCTTATTACTCATTATTATTTTCTCAAACATCTCCCTGTGTCATGTAGACTATATTTTGCCCCTTTGTTAAGCACAAATCATTCATTTGACACAGTTTGGCCATATAGAAGTAGTTTGTACTCCCAATTCCTAAATATTTCTGCAGATAATTTAAATATGTACATATAGATGCATTATTTAAGAAAATGAAAGAGTCCATCTATTAGACTTAGAAAGGTAATTTTCCATCTCTTTCTTTTCCATATAAATAGAGTATTATCCACAATGGCTTATGGCTGCATGTTTCAATCAATTCACCTGCCTTATGATCCAGCCCAGTTTTGACAAATGCATGTGTGTCAATGGCTGGAAACCAAATTTTCCTGGAGAGTAAATGAGGATTTGAATGGACAGGTTCTTCCACACGTTCTTATTTTGCACAATTTCTGTCTCTTGAACACAGGGTGCTTTTTGAAGAAATATAAAGTACTCTCTGTTCTTAAGGTAAGTTTATTCAGTCTTATGGAAAAGCAAGTTGCTCATTTCCTCATTAAAGTACATTTTAAAATACATAAATGAAGTAAGTATATAGTGGCATGGCCCTTCAAGAAACTCTTATTTTTTTTTTACCAATAAAATAATTATATTTAAAAGTTGTTTACATCATGATGATTTCAACTAATTTTAAAACATAATATATTTATTAAACTGAGTAAATATAGGTCTTCTAAATTATTACTTTCAGCCATTATGTGATGTATCTGTAAGGAATACCTTCGGTGGTTCATTATTGTTTATATGGAAGATGTAATATGTAAGACCCAGTTGAAAGCTCATCTGTAATTCATTTTTTATCTACCCTAGTTTCAGTTACGGTGTCTCAGCTTAGTGGGAGTACAATAAATATTTGTTAAATGATTGGGTGAATAAATAATGTAAGTGCAGAACAGTGATCTATGTAATTAAAGATGGGTCTAAGGTGTGGACCCATTGCTGATCTAATTCTACCCTGAATCCGTGTCCCTCTTCTCGAAGAAGACACTGCCAGAAAAGGGCAAGATTCTGCAGCAGGACAGATGCCAGCGGCTGCTTTTTGTTGGCTTGGTGGAGCCTCAGATTATATTAAATATAGATAACACTATATAAGCAGGCTTTTATATTTCATTCGACTAGCAGTGTCTTGCTCCAAACTCAGAAATTAAAATCACAGGGGCGCCTGGGTGGCGCAGTCGGTTAAGCGTCCGACTTCAGCCAGGTCACGATCTCGCGGTCCGTGAGTTCGAGCCCCGTGTCAGGCTCTGGGCTGATGGCTCGGAGCCTGGAGCCTGTTTCCGATTCTGTGTCTCCCTCTCTCTCTGCCCCTCCCCCGTTCATGCTCTGTCTCTCTCTGTCCCAAAAATAAAAAAAAAAAAAAATTAAAAAAAAAATTAAAAAAAAAAAAAAAAGAAATTAAAATCACAGCAGCAGCAAAGAAAAATTGTGTTGCAAAACTCACACATGTTATTTTGTATTTGAGCCCTGACTGATCCAGATACTTGCATGTAAAGTAATCTAGAAAGGCAGTTGTACTGAAAAATGATAGTTTCAGGTAAGGGAACAGTATGGAGGTATAACAAAGGAAGAGAAATAGTTAATGAATGCTCTGAGACATTTAATGTGGCCCCACACTACTCAAGGTCCTGAAGGCATTGCTTTATTACAGCAGAGTAATTGATGTCTATAGAGATGGGATTGGATTAACAACATAAAATATTGGATTATATGTTGTATATTCTATTTAATAATTAAAAGAGTAGAATACATTTTAGAAAACTTTTAGTACCATGATTAATATAAAAGCAAATGAAATGATTATTTTTATGAGAAGTATGGTTATATGCATTCTATCATGATTTGATGTAATTAAATATAATATTGTGATAAATGCATATATGTATTAAGTACGTCTGTATATACACTCAGAAAGAGAAGTAGAGAGACAATTATAAAACAATTGTTTTCTCTACTGCAAAACAAATAAGTCAAATGTCTTGATTTATGCTGTTTGTGTAATAAATCTTTTTTTGAGGAAAGATTGTCTTACAAACAATCTCATTTCAAATGAGGTATATAAATGCTTCCTTCCATTCTACATTCTATTGGATGCTTATCTTTTTATTTATTTTTATAGATGGTCTCTTATAAATTAACTAGGTAATGTTCTTAATGGAATCACACATTATACACAGATAATGGCCTTCCAGTGAAATATGCATGTCAAATCTTAGCTAGAGTAATGAGAGGAAATAAACTTGAAGACAAAAGAAAAAAATGTTTATTTTTGGAATGTTAGACCATTATAGCTATGCAGTCACAACCTTTAATTTCATTAATGACAAACCTATTATACTAAGGGAGTCAGTCTTTAAAAATGAAATAATTAGAATGACCTGGCAAACCAGTGTTCACAGTGGGAGATACATACAAACACTGTTTCCAAAATTTAGCTTTCAAAAACAGTGAAAAAAGGACTAACCCACAAAAAACTAATTTAGAAATATTAACCATAAAATCTTACAGAATATTAAAATGAAAAAGATTCTTATCTTTTATTATTCCTGGCAACTGCAACTCCAGATGTGTATTTCCATTTCTTTAAAGTGACCTAAGAGAAACATGGAGTCAATAATTCAATCATAAACTAATAATAGTTAAGAAGCAGTTTGATCATTTGACTGAAATGAAAAGTGACTTTGGGTTATATTTTTAATGAACTGCATTCATATTTTTAAAGAATCTAGACTATTAATAAAGAAAAATGTAAATAAATTTTCTTTACTGTGGTAAATAAGTCAGTTTTCAATCAAATGATTTATTTTTAAAGTTTGGGGATTTTTTTGTTTCTTTTTTGTTTTTATGGTGTGTGTGTGTGTGTGTATGTGTGTGTGTGTTTAGTAAATAGGCTTTAGACTATTATTTAGAGTTCTGTTAAATTGCTCTTCTAGGTATAAAGCAGTGAGAATTTAAAAAAAATATCTGTGCTTATTCATACACCAGTGGAAATGTTGTGTCAAATATTTGAATAAGTAAGGCAGCTTAAATAATACCCTTTTAAATGACTATAAGTGAGAAAGAAACTGTGAATAAAATTATAATTCTGTCATTACAGAATCTATAAAAGTCCAGGGAAGACTATACCATGTGCAGATACAGTAAATGAACTCTGAGTACTTTTACTTCCTTTAGTCTCACTGTACACATTCATATGTTTCAAAGATCCATGTAGTGAAGATACCATTGTCCAACTAGAGAAAGTAGGGATTAACACCATTACATATAGGATGTATCATTATGCATTATTTTAGTCTTGCCTTGTCCTTGAGTGCCTATGATTTAGAAATACCATACTCCTTCAACATTCCTTGAGATGAGATACTGAAGTCAAAACCAACAAAACCTTTCTCAGAAAGAAATTTATGATTGTCGTGCCTCAATTTGGGAAAGCTTGTACACAGGCTCAGAACTAGAGCTTATTTTTGATGTGTTGGTGTAAGAAGAGCAGAGGAAAATACCCTGAAGCAATTGTGAGTTCCCTAATGTTCATAAGTGAGTTCCCTCCTCTAGTTACATGTTCTGGTGACCCCAGACCCCAGATACATCCTCTCTATCCATGGAATTACCAACTCATGGAGCTCTGCCTCTGAGTGTGTATGTACATCATTCAACTCCCTGAGTCACAGTTCCCTCATCTCACAGTTCCCACATCTGTTCAAAGGGGAGTTCCAGCATAAAAGGCAACTGGCCGAGGGTGTGGCACGTAAAAGGGGCTTACTAAATGGGAAGAATGATGAGGATTCAGAGGGGAGTGTTCATTTGTTCATTCCTTAATTTAAGCAAACATTTATTGCATGCATGCTCAGTGCCTGGCTCTGTGCTACTGCTGGAGTTACAGAGGAGAATGTAAGAAATAAAGGCTCCTCATGGAGCCTACACATGGCATAGCTGCATTATAACCTTCATTGTTGGCCAATCCCATAGGATTTCCTCATCTGTGTCCCTAATGGAGACATCAGCAGCTATGCTGTGTCACCAGTTGTAGTCTTCCTTAGAATCTCTCCACTAACGGTGCTCTCTGGTTATATTTCTACTAGGAGTGACATCTTTGCTCATATTACACAACTTTCTAACTTCCATCTCTCAGCACTTGTAAACATCTCAGGACCAGCTTCTTTCAAGACTTCCCTATCCATAAGGTCTCTTTATCAAGTGTAATGTTAATGTGACTGAACGAAAATGATTGTTGCAGGCAAGACCGCCTTTCCAGTTTCCTGCTAAGAGACTTAGAAAGTAGGAGAATAGTCATTTGAAAAAGCATTTGAAATTTCTACTTTGGACTCAGCTTAGTACTATTTACGATGCTTGAAAAAACAATTAAGAAAGCTTAAAGTTTAAAAATAGCTTGGTGAATGTGAAATATGCACAATATATCAGCAGTGGTGTTTTTTTAGAAATAACTACAAACAAATTGTTCTGATAGTAATATTTATTATTATATTTATATATTGATATTATATAGATATATACATTAATATTAATGTACCAAATTCTAATGAACCAAGGATTATCTTAAGACAGACAAGTAATTCTTTGAGTTGTAATTATATACCAAGAATGGGCCATAAATTCTATGTGATGAAAAGACATGTTCTACCACCAGTCAGGGCACAGATAGCTATATATCAAATAGCCAACAATTGCCAAATAACAGCTATGGAAGTTCCTGGGTTGCCAGAAGCCAACAGACCATACTGTGAGGGACCACTGAAGTCTTGGAAAGCTGTGGAGAACAATAACACATGCATAAACCTCTCACCGAGGGAATGAGTAGGGTTTCCTGTGGTGCTCTACACAGGGCACCAACAATATCTTTGTTAAGGTATGCAGATGTCTTGGTATGGTACACAGGGCAGACACCGATGGATGAACTACTGACAGAAACTTGCCCATAATATATCTTTCATCATGCATGTTTCATCCCGCTGATGAACAACTTGAACAGACTGCTTTTGAAGTTTCTTCTGCCGGCCTTTTGTGGGTCAGCAAAAATTGATGTCATGTGAAAAATTAAGCAACTTTACACTGTCCTGCCTTTCAAACCCAGATATTTGCATAGGGTAGGTTTCATGGTATACATTTTTTTTTTTTACTTTTTCAAATATGTGGACATTCCATGAAATAAATAATCTCTCTCACAAGAACATCATGTCTCCTTTAAATGTGCTATTTGCCATCCCTTTATTCCCATATTGTATTCATTCACTTATAGCAAATCCTATCTTTTCTTAAACTAAAGTTATGTTCTTCCTTCCTTATGGCAGTGTTGTTTTAGAAAACTTTTCCGTAATGTGCTTCTTTCCTCCGGGTGTCCCTGTTGAAAGAGATGATGCCCTCTCTTCTTCTCACATATGTCATTTTCATATCAGTGTTTTTGGGGGGTTGGTAGTATAATTAGATATATAACTCAACAAATAGTGAAAGAATACCATGTGTCAGGAACTGTCTGAGGCACTAGGGCCATTGTGTTCATTCTGCTTTCTTAGAAGTATTTAGAAACATAAAGGAAGGAAATATAAAAGCAAATGCAAGCAAACTATTGTACTTTACCACTATTTTATGCTTATCTTCAATTTTTTTAAGTCAGGCTTTCATCTTTCTCTTTTCGAAAACTTTTGTATTCTTTAAGAATTCTTAAGATACATCGCTTCTCGGCCTTTTGGCTAAGATCATGTGTAGTATCTGTTCTTATCAGTTTAAGAATTATTAAGATATATTTTTATTATAATATTACATGCTAATAAGTTGGTCAATATATATTTCATTATAACTTTGATTTTGCTATTTTTGAAACAACATGTACACTATGTAAACAATTCTAATTCTGGTCACATATGCAATCAATGAATATTTGTTAAGTACCTACTATGTGATAGGACTATTCTAGGTGCTAGGACATGTTAGGGTACACAACAGCCAATTAAATACTACCATTGTGGAGTTTATGTTCAAGAGGGGAGGAGCAAACCATAAACAAGTAAATAGAAATGTCCGTGTGTGTGTGTGTGTGTGTGTGTGTGTGCGCGCGTGTGTGTGTGTGTGTGTGTGTAATTTTAGAATGAATGGACCTAGATGGCATCACTGAGAAGAATACTTGAGGAAAGACATAAACGTTGTAAGGGACATAGGCATGGATTGTCTGGAGGATAACTGAAGCAAAGGGAATAAGTATAAACAAAGATCCTGAGGCAGGAATGGTCCTGGCAGATTTGAGGAACATCAAAGTGTACTGTGTGACAAGTGCAGAACGATAAGGAATAGAGTAACAAGAGATGAAGTCAGAAAGTAATAGGGGCCTGTTCTAGGGCTTTCTAGGTATTATTAAGGACTTTGGATTTTACTCTGCATTAGATGACTAGCCATTGCAGTGTTATATACAGAGAATTTAAATGAGATGGCTAGCATCTTAATAAGATTACTGTAGCTTGCATATTGAGATTAGACTACAGGAGAAGAGGGTAAGAGATTATTTTTTAAAGGTGTATTCAACAGGAGAATATGCAGTGTTAGAGAAAGTTAGTTTTCAGGTGTGATACCAATGGCTATGACTGGGCAACTGGAAAGAGTGTTACTATTAATAGTTGGAAAGGACTGGGCATAAACTTGTTTGGGGAAGAATATCAGGAGTCCAGATTTGGACACATAATATTTGAAAGGCTCATTAAAGTCGCAAGTAGGAATGTCAAGTAGGGAGTTCAATATAAGGGTTGGAATTAATGGGAGGAGTCCAGGCAGAGGGTACAAATTTGGGGATCATCGGTATTTAGGTGCTATTTAAAACCATGAAACAGTATAAAATTATATCTAAGGAGCAACTAAATTAAAAAGATACAAAGTCCACTTCTTAACACCAGGGAACGCCAAATTAGGATTTGGAGAGAGAAGGAGAAATAGCAAAATAAACAAAGGAGGACCTGTGTGAAAAGTGGGAAGAAAATTGGGCTGATTAAATTTTTCAAGAGGAAGGGAATGATCAACAATGTCAGTGCTATTGATGGATCAAGCAAAATGAGAATTAAGAAAGGACTGATAGATTTATCAATATGGAGATTATCAGTGGTAATGGAAGATCATAAGCTCTATCTCTAGCATGTTATCTAGGTTCCCCTTTAAGATATAAATGATCATGTGAGCGGCACCTGTGTGGCTCAGTGGGTTGAGCATCCTACTTCGGCTAAGGTCATGATCTCACACTTCACGGGTTCGAGCCCCACATTGGGCTCTGTGCTGATGGCTCAGAGCCTGGAGCCTACTTTGGATTCTGTGTCTCTCTCTGTGTCCCTCCTCCATTCACATTCTGTCTCTCTGTGAAAATAAATAAATAAAACATTAAAAAAATATAATAATATTAATAAAGGATTATTTGAATATAATTTTGTAAATCATAAGGTGCTATACAAATGTATTATTATTTTGACAGTATATTAATTAAAATCTGTTATAAGATTATTTACAGGCAAGTTCATTGATTATTTTTAGAACAGTTTAATGCATTTTAATGAAAATGATTTCAAATGTTAATGTCCATCTCCATGCGATAGTTTATTTTAGTTGGCTTCTAGAATGGACTGGTGTTTGCCTAATAGAAAGGACAGTGTATTTTGTCCCTAGCTTATATTGGAGAGATTCAAATATCAGACAAAGCACTGAGTGATATTATGAGGTTACAGGAAGGTTAATGCTATTTAGGCAGATGGTGAATTGCAAATTCAACCTGTTGTCACAATAACGAATATGTGAAGAAACATTGGTGTTGCAAATAGGAGAAAAATGAAACAGTTTTCTTTCACATGTGTACACAAATTTATTATTAACGGCTCTCTCATAGTAGAACTAGTTATTCTTCACAAAAGACTGATTTTTACAATCTGACTCATCAGTCATTACAAGAAACAATATTTGAGATTATATTCAGTGTATCTTTAATAATTACTTTGATATATTTTTTTCTAGGTGGCAATGGCTTAAGCATTTAATCTAAAGAAAATTTATCTTATGTGTAATTTCCTATTTATTGTTATATATCCATCCTTTTGTCTCTAAGAACAGATTCCATAGTGTTTATTAATCCAAGTCTGATAAATATAGTTCCTATCAAGAAATTAAATCATATTCTCTTTGAATACTGCTTTTCCCTCATTTTTGCAGATATATTACATAGCTAAAACTCTCATGTGTACTTGCTGGGATATTCTTATTTATTCAAGAATGTACTCTAGTCAGGGCCTGTAGGTGGCTCAGTTGGTTAAGGCTCTGACTCTTGATTTCAGTTCAGGTCATGATCTCACAGTTCATGAGATTGAGCCTTGTGTCAGGCTCTGTGCTAACAGCATGGAGCCTGCTTGGGATTCTCTCTCCCTTTTTCTCTGCCTCTCCCACGTTCATGCATGTGTGCTCTCTCTCTCTTTTTCTCTCAAAATAAATTTAAAAAACATTAAAAAAATAACACACTCTGGTCAATATGGTTACTAAATCTTAAAGAGAGCAATGCCTATGTTTTCTCTCATGTTTTAAAAAATGCCATAAATTTTGTCCATGTTTGCTGTTATAAAATGAGATGTGTTTTCTAGAAAAAACTCCCAGAAACATGAACAGTGAATCCTAGTGTACCTAAGATGACTATCAGAGGATGAGCTGCCCTCTGAAAGCAGCCGATTAAATAATACACAGGTTTGGAGCTGTCACTTGAAAATACTGCTTGCTTACATAAAGTAGTAAGTGATTGAAAACTCACAATAAACACCTTTGAAATGGGATTCATGAAAGCTTCTTTCAAAATTTCAGGGAATCATTAGATAGCAAGTAGGTCATTATTCTGAAGTCTTCTTTCTAATATAGAGGTTCCTCAAAACAGATTGGCAAGGAGGAAAGAGAGAAGGGCAGCTGCCTAGGGAACTGAGTTATGGACTGAGTATGCATTGTCAAAACAGGGTCAAGTCAAGAGAAACTGATGCTACTGTATTTTTTAATCTTGGAGAAAAAAATAGCAAACTTTTATTTGGTAGGCAAGTTCCCTGCTCCAGTGTTTTATAGCCTTAGAACTTCAGTCTGACTCGTTTCAGAGCTACACTAACACCTTCTGATGATTTTGTTAGCAACATTTCTAGTACTCAAAATGGGAGATCGCAGATGCAACATGAACCTTATTTTTGTTTTCCTACTTTCCTACTACTAATAGTGTATTTATATATATCTACATAGACACACACAAGCATGTGTTTGTATATAAACATACAAATATACATGTATACCTATGTGTGTGGTATATACACATTTACACACACATAAACACACACACACACACAAATTACCTGTCTTGTTACTCAGTACTAAAGCGATTAAATACTATGAATTCTATAGATTTTTTTCTTACATTAAATCTAAAATAAGTGTAAGCGAGGCAATTATATGAATAAATTTGAATGAAAGTTGAATTAAATGAATTGATATTTTGTAAGTTTGTGAATTTTCTTTAACAGAAATTAACTTTTCACATTCCAAGGAATGTATGTATAATACATTTCTATATCCAAAATGGCCTAAAAAGAAATGTGTGAAGTAATATAATTTTAAAAGAATACATCCTTGAAATTGAAGTAAAAACATTCCCAATTTGCTTTAGAATATATTAAAACATTTAAATTAAATGTCAAACAGAATAATTGTGGCTTTGTTCTTAGTATATTACATATTATAATGTGTAGCACTTTCTAATATCAATTTTTATACACTTCAGATTCTGCTATGCTAAACATTGGTGTTGAACAAATATTTATTGTGTCCCCATTGCATCCTGGGCATGTTTGTAGGTTCAGGGGAAATGGGGTGGCTAGGGAACAGGACAGTGGTGGAAAATATATTAACCAAGCTTTTGCACAAATAATTACCATTGGGAAAGTGTTGCACTGAAAGTGTAGATAGGGCTATGGGCTACCTAATTAGGAAACTCCACTAGTCTAGAATAACAGTGGGTTTCATTGTAGAAGTGGCATTTAATTGGTGAGAAGTAAAAGAAGTTCTTCCTCATATGAGGACTTCCTGCAAACAACCTCTCTCTCTCCTCTGGACCTGGCACCGTAACCCCCTACGCCATTTTCTGCTGTATCTTAACTACCACCCTCAGCCCCAACATATACAACAACCAACCACTGATTATTTTTCAGAGATACTTAAAAGCTGGACCATAATGAGCAACTTCATAAAAACTACTTTTTTGTTGTTGAGAAACAAGTTAGGAGACTTTTTCTGTGCTTCAACTAAAAGGTTATGGTGGCTTGGTTGAAGTTGGGTATGCAAACAGAGAGAAGTGGATAGGTTTAGACAATATTTAAAAAGAGAGCTGAGGTGATGCAATTGAGCCTTAGAAAAGGCAATGACTTGTCCAAGGTCACAAATTAGGGAACGGTAGAGCAGGAAGTTTTATCCACTTGACTTCTTGGAGACTGAATGACTGTTAGGGGTAAATAGAAGAGACATGTGGTGACAGTGAGACATCAAAGTAATGTCGGATATATCCATCAGGACCGGAGGGTCAAAGTTATGGGTCATTGGTATACTGATGGAAAATAAGGTTCTATGAGTAAATGAGATCATCTGGGAAGTGAATGTGGAAAAAATAGTGAAGATGGATTAGGGCAGTGGTTCTCAAACTTTGGCATGCACCAGGATCACTTGGAGGGTGTGTTAAAGCACAAATTTATGGGCCCCATCCCTACTGTTTCTGATTCAGTAGGTCCGAGACACTTGTGTGTTGAAGACCAGTTTTAAAGAGCTTGCCAACTCTGACTATACATGCCTTCCCCACACTGTATTGGAAGAAGTAAGGTTGGTAGCTTGAAATTGGACATGTTGAAGTTTTTACATTATGGAAATCATTAAATGCCATAATTTAGGCCTTTATTTTCCAAAAGCTAGTTTACAGGCACATCACAGGTCAGTGGAAGCCTGATAATTTGCACTTCTGGCATATTCCCGGAAAATACTGATGTCATCTGGAAACCACATTTTGAAAAATGGATTAGAGAAACATTTTACATAGCCTGAAATATTTCCGTTAATAATCTTAAGCTTTTGAAAAGTAGAGCTCCTCCAAAAAGTGATTATGTCTTAAGGGGCGCCTGGGTGGCCCAGTGGGTTAAGCGTCTGACTTTGGCTCAGGTCATGATCTTGCGGTTCGTGACTTCGAGCCCCGCATAGGGCTCTGTGCTGAAAGCTTTGAGCCTGGAGCCTGCTTCAGATTCTGTGTCTCCCTCTGTCTCTGCCCCTCCCCCTTTCATGCTCTATCTTTGTCTCTCAAAAATAAATAAATGTTAAAAAAAAAAGATTATGTCTTAAGATTTAATGGTAATGGTGAAAGCCATATAAGATGTATGTTTTATACCAACTGTAAAAATACTGACTTTCCATGGTTATATAGCTTAAATTGAATAAAATAATATAATTATAAACTGCTATGCAATGTTATTTTTTTCCATTTGGTTATCATTGTGTTTTGGTTGCTCAGAATCTCATTTTTTTTTTCATTTTATACTATACAAAAATTATTTAAGATTTTTTTAATAAATAGATTTTTCTCCTGATACATGAGTAGTAAATTTAGCTAGACCAAACATTAATTGCAACATTTCAAGATTAACCAAGAATGGGGTGGTGGAAAGAATATATTTTAAATTGGGCATTTTTTTTCCCTAAAGCTAATTAGCTTTCCATCTAAAAGAGTAAATAAATTGTTTGCTTGAAAGACATTAGAAGTATAGAGACATAAAAAAGTACGTTATAAATAACTGAGATAAAAATTCATGGCTTGGCATTCTTTACTTAGAATCATGCCTCCACCTTTCTGGACAGACTTAAACTAACTAAAGCCATTAATGATATATAAAGTTTGAGTGTCAATTATTAATTCACAAAATATAGTATCAGGAAGCCTAGAGTGCTGGTGTCTGCATGATTAGTGATTCTCTTGCTGAAGATAGATTATTTGGAAAGTCAAATCTTAGTCACTAAATAATCTTTAGTGAACAAGGATCAGAAACAAAAAAACTAGTAAGATGTGGTGAATACGTGGGGGACATCATTAAAACAGCTTGCTTTTTAAATTTCTATTATTCCTATTAGTATTATTAATCAGTTATTGAATGTTACCCCTGTGTCAGCTGCTGTGACTCAAGATCTAGGTAGGCAGTGTGAATAGAGATTAAGAGAGCAGGTTTTGCAGTCCAATAATAAGGTTATGATGTAGGTGTTTTTTTGTTTTGTTTTGGTTTTTTCTTGGGTTTTTTTTTTTTTGATACTTCTTAGATAAGCAGAGTACAAAGTTACTGAACACCATATTTCTAGCTACTTTAGTAGAATCCAACTCACAGGGTTTTTATGGGGATTAAATGAAAGTATACATACAAAGTGTTTAGGAGAGTGACAGACACTCAGGGGTGGGTAGGTTTTTATTATATCATCTCATTTAATCCTTACAATGAACTTTATTACTATAAACATTATTAGCTCAATTTTATAGATAAGAGAAATGAAACCCATACATGCCACATTTTGTTTGAGGTTTTACTGGCAGTGGTGGAGCCAGAGTTTGAACTTTGCTCTATATAAATTTGAAGCCTGAGTGTTCCCAACAGAGTCAAAGTAACTCAATTTATTAGCGAAGATTTCCCCTTCCTTTGGAAGTGCTTAGTATTTTTACTGTGCTGTCGGTATTTTTATCGGAACTCAACTTTTTCCAATCCTCTGAGCTGACACTCTTTTTAGCTATGATAATACATCCCATTCGGTTACAAACAAGTCTTACTTAAGTCTTTATTTTTTTTCCTAAGACAAATGTGCAATCTTTGCTGTGCTTTATTATGCCCTGAATTTGCCATTGCATGACAACCACCTTCATGTTCTTGATGGTACATGTTATGGAGGCTCCTAAGTGCCAACAACAATAACAAAGTATTATGGTACAGAGAGTCTGAAATTCTCCCTGTATCAAGCCCTGAATCCTCAGGCTTTAATATTATCATTATCATTAAATATTTACCAAGTTCCTACTGTGTACATGACCCAAATGAGGCATTACGAAAAGAGTTAGAAATGATACAGAGAAATGCAAGCAAAACAAAACAAAGATGTTTCTGTAGCCAATTAACATTTTTAATGTTTTCATTGATTTTCTTTGTGATTTATTTAAAAAAATGCTAAATAATTTGAAGCCCACTTCACTTTCGAAAGATCCTAATTCTATGTTTAATTTACAGTATAATCACCATTCCTAGGACCTTTATAATTTATTATTTATAGTTTGATATAATTACCAAACCTAGCACAATTTCTTAACCATAGTAGGTGTTCAATAAATATTTGATTATATATATCTATATATCTATATGTATAGATATATAGATATATATAATTAAAGCGGGATTTTAGAACACAATAAATTGATACCCTACATATTTATTAAATGTATTAACCACTCCTGAGTATTTTTGAGGAATATTAGTTTTACTGAAATGAATTGTGGTGATGTTCTTTTTGGTCTCCTATCTAAACTGAACAGTCCTCAGTTTCCCATCTAGATTCTGCCTGATTCCCATCTAGATTCTGCCTGATTATGTCGCTGCATCTCTCTAGACCTCTTTTCTTCATCTATAAAATGAAAGAATCAAATAAATTCTTTCTAAGACTTGGTCCAGATCTCAAATTTTGGGATTTATTCTATAAGATTTAAAAGAAAAACAAAAACAAAAACAAAAAACAGGCCCTCCATAGCAAATTACCACTAAACTGTTAAGATCCCTTCTGCAGAATCAGTCTTTGATAAATCTTCCCTTTCATGTGCACACTTTATGTCCTAGAAGTATAAACATTATTACCTGATGATTTAGGAGACTTCACAAATTCCACAGGAGATCCTGAAATAGACAGCATCACATTAAAATCCCAGCAGGGTTTAGTGGTGAATATGGATTTAACAATGAGGAGTCTCAGCTTTCGAACAGCACACATTAAATGAACAAGTCCTGAAACACTGTACAAGTTCTTATTTTTAAATCTATACACAACTGCAGCAAAAAATAATATGTTCTCATATGTGATTATGTAACAGTTTTCTAGAGAACAAACAACAAACATCAAAAATGTCTCTTTCTTCCTCTGTGTTTTATAAAGGTGTCTTATCAGTTAAGGGTAAAATTGGAAGGGGATGTGGTTGTAAGAGAAAGAAATTGCAGACTGCCTTTAGCACACTCTCCTGTCTCCTTTCAGTTCTTCCACACACCCTCATCTCACCAACCACAAACAAAGAGACATGTTCACTTCCTGGAGTTGATGTTAATCCTGCCGCCTGGGCCCACTTCTTCATTCCTTCATACTTCCTGAAGGTCTTTCTCTAGGCTTCCCATGATTTTCAAGAGGTTAGTTAGATAAACTAATTACCAATTTACTTTTAACTCATTTATTTATTAATCATTCCTTTATTGAGTTTCTACTACAGATGAAATGCTTTCACGGGTGCTGGGGTTTAGCAAGAAACAAATCACCTCCACTGCCTTCATGGAACTCATAGGCTAGTGGGAGAGATAGCCTATCAAGGAATAAATGGATTAATATATAACTTACTTATGCTAAATACTATGGAGCAAAAATCAATGTTTCATGAGAGATTCTAACAGGAAGAGTTTAGATAGTTCAGAATGCTTTCTCTGATGGGCGGATCTGAAGGATAAGTAGCAGTTAGCTAAACTGTGAGGAGAATATCAATTCCTGGAATGGGGACATTGGAGGAGGAGATGAAAACCCAGTGTGAGTGGAATGTAGTGAGCAATTAAAAAGTGGGCGGAATGCAAGGAAGAAGGAGCCAGACCATTTCTTGAACTGCAGGACCAAACTTAAATTCCATGGGAAGGATTTTAAGTACGAAGTTAACATAATTAAAGTCACTTAAAAAATGATTATCCTGGTGACTCTGTGGAGAACGGATTGGAGGATGATTTAGGCAGAATGAGTGGCAGGGGGAGCTGGGATAGAGTAAAGGGATTCAGAATATAGAAATATATTATTGAATTAAAATGGACAAAATTTGATGTGAGGGATATTGAAAAAAAAAGAGGAATCAAGGATGAATGCCCTGTTTGTGACATGATAGAGAATGGATCATATTTTTGACCTGGTTGGATAGAGTTGTCATTTATTAAAATGGGAAAAAAATGAGAAGTTGAGTACATCTGGGGATTTGGGGAGATCAGTTTTGGACATGTTATATGTGAGATGGCTGTGAGACCTCCATGTAGAGATGTCAAGACCTATATATGTCTCTCACAGCCCTACTCCAAGATCCAGACATGTGCCTCAAAGAGTCATCACCAGGGGAAGGGTGAACCTGGACAAGCTCACCTAGAGATGAAGTATGAAGCGGGCCAGCACTGACCTATAAGGACTTTAGTGTTAAGAAATCAGAAACAATTCACTGTATTGTGCACCTGAAACTCTATGTTAATTATACTGGTATTAAAGTAAAAACTTAATTAAAAAAAGATAGAAAGGAATCAGAAACAGGTGCTAAAGTCTGCAAAGGAAACTGAAAGAAGAAGCCAGAGGAAAGCCAGGAAAGCAGCAGAAAATGTTCCAGGAAGGCATGGTCAACAGTAGTACATGGTATTGGCAATTCAATTAAGAGGGAGCACTTCTTTAGAGAACAGCAACCTTGCCCCAATTAAAATGCAAGAAAACTTTAATGATGTTAAGAATATCAAATCCACTGAAGTAGTCAATGAAAGTTATTTTTCATGTAGATGAGTGTCTTGGGACTCTGGGTGATATTGTAGGTGGATAACTTCACTGTTAGTGAAAAAGCATGGTATTTGAAAATAATACATTTAACATGAAATTTCTCTAGTGGAAATTCCTAAGAACTGCACTATTTAGAGTGATCCAACCCACTATTTAGAGTGGGTTGTTAGAGTGATCTTCAAACCCACAAACCAGAAGATCATGACCTGAGCTGTAGTCGGACACGAAACCAAACTGAGCGACTGAAGTGCCCCATATAATAGCTACTATTTCTAATACTGAATATGATGACCAGCCCTGGGTGTGGCATTGCCTTAAGTGATCAGATGACTATAAGTTTTGTTTTGTTTTGTTTCCCCACTGAGATCTGACTATTTTTAAGGATTTAAAAACTGTGAGCCTAGAAGCTCTCTAGAGTTGTGTGAAGAAAGGATTTATATGGGGGAAAAATAATGGTTTTCCAGGTTTTAAAACAGAAATGACATGAAAGACCAGACCAAATGTGATTTCTTTAAGGTATGAGAAGTATGCAAGGTAACTGCTATGATTCATCTCGCACTCATTAGAGAGTTTTTCTATTCTCAACTCTCTAAAGTCAAACCTTATGTATCTTGATCACCATTTGTATATCCTGGATATGACACACAGTTAGCCCTTGAAGTATATTTACTGAATAAATCAATGAATAGATGAATAAATTAGTACTGTGTAGCTTTCTTTCATATGCTATTTGTCATAGTATATGTACATGTATTTATTTATTTTTTAAATGTTTATTTATTTTTGAGAGAGAGACAGAGGCAGAGACAGAGTGTCAGAGGAGGAGGAGCAGAGAGAGAGGGAGACACGGAACCTGAAGCAGGCTCCAGGCTCTGAGCTGTGAGCACAGAGCCCAACGTGGGGCTCGAACTCTTGAACCATGAGGTCATGACCTGAGCCAAAGTCAGATGCTTAACCAACTGAGCCATCCAGGCGTCCCTGCATTTATTTGTTTTTAACTTGATATTGTATAGCCAGTATGTTCCATGAGCCCTGAGGTCCTTTTGTTTTGGTCTCTACTGTAGTGACCAGCACAGTTCCTGATATTAATTATTCATATTCATGTTTCTGTTCAATTTTATAAGTGGTGAAGATGTTGTAAAATCATATCAATAATAGCCAACATTTAGTGTTATTCAAGGTATCTTAGATGTTTAGCCAATATAATTCTCTCAACAGTGCTTTGAAGTTGTTTAATATTCTTCCAGATTTGTAGTGGAGGAAGAGTTAGAGTTAAAATCATTTGCCCAGAGTAACAAAGCTAGGATTCAAACCCAGACATTCTAGCTCCCCAAATTCAGCACATCACCACCACACTAAACTGTTTTATGGTATTTATAGTAAGTTGTTGCAGTTAGAAAACATTTTTATTACCCACTTATTCTTTTTTAAAAATTATTTTTAATATTTATTTATTTTTGAGAGAGAGAGCAGGAGCAGGGGAGGGACAGAGAGAGAGGGAGACACAGAATCCAAAGCAAGCTCCAGGCTCTGAGCTGTCAGCACAGGGCCCGACGCTAGGCTTGAACTCAGGAGCCATAAGGTCATGACCTGAGCTGAAGGCAGATGTTTAACTGACTGAGCCACCCAGGCACCCCTCCATTTATTCTTCTTATAGAATTAATGAAAAAGCAAGCAGTCAACTGTAATAAAAAGAAACATATTCAGAAATCATGATCAATTTAGTTTTCAGCTAAAGTTCTCTCGAATTAATGACATATCTTGTTCATTCTTGGGGTTCAGTGTTCTTTCTGAACCAAAATATGTTTTACCTAGAACATGCAGAAGATTAGCTTTTGTTTCTTTCCAACTATAAAATCTACTGCTTTGGGGATGTAAATATTTACCTCTAATGCAATCTGATTAAAGAGCAAATTGGAGAATCAAAGCTACAATTAACCATATAGACACAACTGCTTAATTCAAACAGCAGAGTAAATAAGTTAGAATGGTATAGATGAAGAGTGTTTGATTTGATTAGCCTCATTAGTACAGGATTGGTGCTCTCACCTTTTTGCTCTGAGATGTCTGTGGTTTGATTTCCTTAATAATCTCCTTCTGTAAGAAAAATTGCTGACATTTCATCATATGCAAGATGAGGACAATTTTTTTTTTGCTAAAAAATTTGAAACATTTACATAAATTTACTTCTTTTTAGCAATAATGTTTGAGTAATTATTTTTTACCTTAAATTCAGTCTACTAAAAAAATTGTAATTTTTTTTGTGTACTTCAGTGTGTAGCTTCTCCTGGATACTTTTTACTTTTAAATAAAAGTGGTCACTTTGAACTGAGGACTTGGCCTCTTAGGATGGATGTGAGACTTCATATTATATTTCTCTTAAACAAAATGTTATTCTTAATTTATTATAATTTAAGAAATATTTATTCATAAGTGACTATTGGCAGATACCCTTTCAGCTCTGGCAATGATTCTACCCCCATGGAGCTAAAATCTAATCAAGTGACACATACATGAATGTATAAATAAATAATTTCCAATAATGACAAGTGCCAGGACAGAAATAAAATAGGGTTATGTGACATAGATAGAGTAGCTAAGAGAGGGGTTGGAAAATATAGAATACTTCGGATACAGTGCTCAGAATAGTTTCTATTTAGCTTAAGTGTGGACAATCATTTGTTTACATATAGGAGGTGACTTATTCATAGTTCATTATTTTGAACTGAATGAAGTACAAATACTGCTTTGTCAATATTTTAGAATAAAAAAAAAAAAAGAAAATCTCGTTCTTCTAGGGAAAACACTCTGTGGTATGAGTGCCAGATTTTTTTCCAGAGAAGCACTGACATTTCTTAATTACTCTCTTCATGAGTGGTCATGTGTAGCGATTACTGAAGGCTCAGCAGAGCATTATTCTTCTAAAGCCTTGGAGAACAATAATGCTGACAGGACAGGGCTTCAGTGTCCAACACACTTCTCCTCTCTCTTCATTACCCCAGCTAATTACTCTGGCCAGTGGTTATTGTGTAGCTCCTCTCCCTTTCTCTAACCCCCACAACCCTCTACTGTCAGTGTAATTTACAGTAATTGCATAATATTCTCTTGCCGCCATGATTTTCTGTTGGTTATTTAAAGGCACAGCCTCCTTTTTATCATATCCAGCTTCTGAAATACCTTACCAATGGGTGATGTCCAAACTAGATTAATGAAAACATTGCAATGCCATTTGTTCTTAAAAAAATTACCTGTTTTCCAAGGAATTCTTACCTTTACATGAAATAGAAAATAATTTTTTAATGTCAAGTTACTATGGCTGAAGAAGATATTTTGAGCATATGTCTACATGATGCTTAAATATTTAGTCAGTTCAGTTTTTTAAAAAACTAGCCAAAACAGTTCGGCATCATGGAAGCAAAACAATGATATAGTGATTATTTTTTTTAATTTATAAATTTTATTACGGGGTATATTAATACAGTACATAAGCTGTCTCAAAGTTGGATAACATAAAAGTATACCATTTTTAAAATAGAAAATCAGGGTTTTTCCAAAAATATTTTGAAGAAAAATTATTTGGGGAATAAGTTATTTGATAAGCTGTTATATTCTATATAAAGACACTTTGTACTAAATCTACTCATCAATCAATAAAACAAAGCTATTAACTTTTTATTGCAAATATTTTGATCTAAAGTTTACTGAGCAGTTACTATGTAGTGAGCATGTTCTTATTATTTATTTAAACTTCTTTAAATGTCATCCTCACTTTTCACAGGAGGATAGTTGAGGTTTGGAGAGACTGTATAACTTGCACAGAGGCACAAGGAGTTATAGTAAATGGCTAAAATGGGTTTTGACACCAGATCTAAAATTTAAAATCAAAACTGAAGCTCTTAACCTACACACATCATCTCGTACATACAGAAGTGAGGTAGCTATAAGGTGGTAAAACTCATTTCCACATTAAAAAAAAAAAAGTTTACTTATTTGAGAGAGAGAGAGAGAAAGAGAGAGTGAAAGAGCGGAGGAGGCCAGGGGAGAGGAGGGGGAAGAGGATCCAAAGGAGGCTCCAGCTGACAGCAGAGTCCCACCCCGGGCTGGAACCCAGGAACCTTGAGATCCTGGCCTGAGCCCAACTCGGACACTTAGCCAATTGGGCAACCTAGGCACCCCTCATTTCCACATTTTTAATAAAAAACACTCTATCTGAGAGGTACCTGGGTGGCTCAGTCGGCTGGGCTTCCCGACTTCATCTCAGGTCATGATCTCGGGTTCAGTCTGTGAGTTCCAGCCCCAGGTCAGGCCCTGTGCTGACAGCTCAGCCTGGAGCCTGCTTTGGATTCTGTGTCTCTGGCTCTCTCTGCCCCTCCCCCGGCTCATCCTATGTCTCTCTCCCAAAAATAAATACACATTAAAAAAAAAAAAAAACTATCTACCTTAGATACTTTTCAACTGTCATTTCTGTTCTGTTTAAGATTTTTTTCTGGGCTGAGTTTGCTTTAGAACAGAGGATGTATACAATGGCTTTTAAAGTTTTGAATGTCTTAAAGAGTCAATTTACAATGAGGTCAGTAAAAGAAGTGCCTTAGGAAAAATCCTTCTATGATATTGAGGACAAAAAATGGTAAAAATTAATATTTAATGTTGTTTCTTATTTATTAATAGCACTCATTAAATGTCTTTTTTTTTCACCTGGGAATGAAAAGACATCAAGCAGCATTAATTAAGGGGCGGAGGGGGAAGCAAGGTATAACTTTTCATTGAATCTACAGTTGTCAGCACATACAAAGTTTAAAAAAAAGATGATGTAATTTTTGCAAATAGCTATAAGCTTTTAATAATTTATTGTAGTGTGCCTATTTGTGAAATCTGATTATAGATAAAGCTGTAGGGTCAAGCTTCTTACGTATGAATACACTTAACTAATGATATAGAAAAACACCAGTGTAAAATGAGTTGAGTTGCAATTGTTGATTTACAAACTAGTTTGAATTCAGAGTAAATTCTCTCATAAAGCTAAATTATAAATGAATTCTCAGATCTTTAAACCAATGCACAAATCTCTGATGATTTATTATCATTAAGGAATATTTATGTAATACCTGTTCTTTGCAGGACTTTCCTGAGTTTGGGGAGGACGGTGCTCTAGGATATTCAAGACAGACCCCAGTCACCTTATAGAACTTACAGCCTGAATTAGAGGATAAGGCATACATATAACAAAAAGGGAAAATGGGCTAAGTGTCAAAATAGTGGTAAAAACCATATGGCCTATAGGACTTGAGAGAAGAAAATCATCCCTGAGAGTTGAATTGATCTGGGAAGTCTTGTTTGAAGAGAGAGAATTTGAACTGGGCCAGAAAAAGGAAGTGAAAAAAACTGAGACATGTTTTCCAAGTAAGGTGAATTATGCAAGTAAGAATATTCTCTGCTGGTCTACAACTTTTATATGGAGGAAGAGCGAGTGAGCAAGAATAATGATAGGTAATCAAGACAGCATCTTAGAAACCAGACCAATACATTCGGACTTTATATTTGTATGATGCATGTCTTTCTGTGTTGCTTTGGAATTCCAAATCATAAACAGGTTCTAAGATATTTCACCAAGTCAACTGAGAGTTGACAATCTTAGAAACAAAAAGGAGAGAGATGCAGTTATGTATCAGGAAAAGAACCAACAACTAGAATACTGTGGACCATCCCTTGTGTCTCTTCTCTCTCCTTATTTATCTGTTTTCATAATGGTCCCCTAATACTCAGATCCATGGTGGAAAGATGAGTGCTGACTGCTCCTGATTTTGTATTTTAACTTCAACCAATTATGAGAGAGACTGTGTTCTATCAGTCAACATTTCAAAATATTTGAAATTTTGATTATATCAGTTTGAGGAAGACATGGTACCCACTACTGGGCTAATCAACTTGTCCAGGTGGTGAAGATATATATAGGGATAGATAGATAGATAGATAGATAGATATACTAATAAGGAATATCTCCCTAGGTATTAGGTCAAGTTACCCGATAGTGTTTAAGTCTTCTGTTTCCATATTGATTTTCTTTCTATTTGTTCTATCAATTACCGAGAGAGGGACCTTGAAATCTTCAATTATACTTGAAGATTTGGTGGGTTGTTTTGTCCTTCTAGTTTTATTATTTTTGTTTGAAATATTTTGAAGCCCTGATATTAATTACATAAATATTTTGGATAGTTATATCTTCTTGAAATAACCAATTTATCATGATAAAATATACTATTTATCCATGTAATATTCTTTGCTCTGTCTCATAATAATGTAGTCATTCCACTTTTTAAAAATTATTAGCAAGTTATAACTTTTCCATCATTTTACTTTATTATTATTATTATTATTATTATTATATTATTATTATTATTTAAATCCAAGTTAGTTAACATATAGTGTAATAATGATTTCAGATATAGAATTTAGTAATTCATCACTTACATATAACACCCAGTGCTCATCCTAACAAGTGCCCTCCTTAATGCCCATTGCCCATTTAGCCCATCCACCCACCCAACACCTCACCAGCAACCTTCAGTTTGTTCTCTGTATTTAAGAGTCTCTTATAATTTGTCTCCCTCTGTTTTTATCTTATTTTTGCTTGGTTTCCTTTACGTTTATCTGTTTTGTTTCTTAAATTCCATATATGAATGAAATCGTGATATTTGTCTTTCTCCGACTGACTTACTTTGCTTAACATAATACCTTTCAGTTCCATACACATTGTTACAAATGTCAAGATTTCATTATTTTTGACGTCTGAGTAATATTCCATTGTGTGTGTGTGTGTGTGTGTGTGTGTGTGTGTGTGTGTGTGTATGTATATATCTTATTTATCCTTTCATCAGTCAATGGACATTTGGGCTCTTTCCATACGTTGGCTATTGTCGATAGTGCTGCTATAAACTTTGGGGTGCATGTTCCCCTTTGAATCAGCATTTTTGTATCCTTTGGATAAACACCTAGTAGTGCTATTGCTGGGTCACAGGGTAGTTCTATTTTTAATTGTTTGAGGAACCTCCATACTGTTTTCCAAAGTGGCTGCACCAGTTTGCATGCCCACCACCAGTGCAAAAGGGTTCCTCTTTCTTCGCATTGTCGCCAACATCTGTTGTTGCTGAGTTGTTAATGTTAGCCATTCTGACAGGTGTGAGGTGGTATCTCATTGTGGTTTTTTGATTTGTATTTCCCTGATGCTGAGTGATGTTGAGCATCTTATCATGCCATCCTTTTACTTTTAACTTGTGTCACTTTGTTTAAATTGGGTCTCCTATAAGCAAGATATCAAAGTATTATCAAACCTGACAAGCTCTGCCTTTTTACTGTTGTGTTTAGGCCACTAAATGTGATCAGTGGTGTCATTAAGCTTAAATCAACCATCTTTCTCTTTGTCTTCTATTCGCCCCATGTGTTCTTTGTTCTATCTTGTTACTTTTCTCCTTTTTAAAAAATTAACTAATATTTTTATGACTCCAGTTATCTCTTTTGTTGGCTCATTAACTATAACTCTGTTGTTTTATGTTAGTGGTGTCTTTAGGATTTGTAGTGTATATTTTTAATTTACCATAATTTACCTTCAAGTTTTTACTACTTCACATGCAGAATTAGAATCCTACAATCATATACTTCTTTTCCTCAACCCGCTGCTTACGCTATTGTTATTCATTTTACCTCTATGTAAATCCCACAATTCAGTTACTCTTTTTAAGTATTTGATTATCTTTTAAAGAGATGTTAATAATAGGCAAAACAGCATGTGTATTACCCAAGTAGTTACTATTTCTGGTGTTATTAATTCCTATATATAGATCCATATTTTCATCTGGTGTTATTTTCCATCTGCTTGAAGGCATTTCTTTAACATTTCTTATAGTGTAGGTTGGTTGGCTTTAAATTCTTTCAGCTTTTATATCTTTAAAAAAAGTCTTTGCTTCATCTTTGCTTTTGAAAGAATTTTTCTGTGTAAATAACACTACGTTGACAGATTTCGTTTTCTTGTAGTACTTTAAAGATATTGTTCTGTCTTCTCACTTGCATTGTTACTAACAAGAAATATGCTGTTATCCTTATATCTGTCTATCTATCTATCTATCTACCTATCTATCTTCATTATGTATATGTATTCCTATGTATATGTATTGTGTCTTTTTTCTCTGGCTATTTCTATGATTTTCTCTGTAATATGCATTTTAAGAAGTTTAATTATGATTATGACCTGGGGTAGTTTACTTCATATTTGGGGGGCTGGGGCTCATTGCAATTATTGGATCTGTAAGTCTATAGTTTTCCTCCAATTTGTAAAAAATGTGGTCATTATTTCTTTTTTTAAATGTTTATTTTTGAGACAGAAAGAGAATGCGAGCAAGGGTGAGGCAGAGAGAGGGAGACAGAGGATCTTAAGTGAGCTCCGTGCTGATAGCAGAGAGCTTAATGTGGGGCTCAAACTCATGAACTGCAAGATCATTACCTGAGCCGAATGCTTAACCAGGAGCCACCCAGGCACCCGGTCATTATTTCTTTAATAATGTTTGTTACCTCATTTTTCCTCTGTCCTTCGGGGACTCTAACTGAACATGATTTGGCTGCTTCAATTGGTTCATCAGCCCACTGATTCTCTGTTAATTTTTTTTCAGTTTACATTTTTGATACTTTTTATTTCTGCATCTTCAAGGTCATGAATTTTCTTTCTGAAATATTAATCTACGTTTAATTTAATCCAATAGATTTTTTTCATACCAGATGTTTTGACTTTCTCTATAGAAGTCATTTTGTGCATGTGTTTTGGGTTTTTTTTGTTTGTTTTTGTATCTTTGATCTCTCTTGCCTCTTAAACATATGAAATTTAGTCATAATAATTATTTAAATGGCATTGCCTGGTAATAAAATCACTTGTATTAATTTTGGTTCAGTTTTGATTACATAATTTTTCCTTCAGTATACATTTTATTTTTCTGCTTCTTTTTATACTTTGTGATCTTTGATTGGATACCAGAATAGGAAATTTAACTTGTTAAAAGCTAGATTATTTTTATTGCCATACATATTCTTGAGCTTTGTTCTGGAATGCTAAGTGATTTGTAAAGAGTTTGAATTTCAGGTCTTGCTTTAAGCTTTGCTAGATCATTACAAGAACTACATTTACTCTAGAGTTAATTTTTTCCCATCACTGAGGCATGACCCTTCTTAGTTCTTTAACTGATGCTTTCTGAATTGTGAAGTTTTCTACTATAGCTATTGAAAACAGGAACTATCCAGGGCTTATGTGAAATTCAAGTACTGTTCTCTACAATCATCTTGGGTGGTTCTTTACCTGGCCTTGGTAGTTTCTTCACACATGTGTGCTGATTAGTAATGAATTTTCTAAGAGGGACATTCTGTTGCTCTCTGAATTCTCTGTATGCAGCTCTTTTCTCTTTGCCTATACTGCCCTGTGAACTCTTACCACCTTGTCACTCCCAAGGTCTCGGCTTTGTCTTTTCAACCCAGGCAGACCATTTATTTCCACCTGGGTTTCCTCTTATGTGTGGTGGCCTGCAAACTTACTCCAAATGGTAGGCTGGAACAATCTTAGGGTCCACCTCATTTGTTACTCATCATTTTCCTTCATTGCCTTATATTCAATATCCTGAGTACCATGTTTGATATATTTTGTCCAATTGTTTAGTTGTTTCAATCCTATCACTGTCCTTCTACTTTGGCCATAAATTTTAAACTGAAGTGAGTTTTTCAGAGCAAATGAAATCCTAAAGTAATGTTTATTCAAGAAATTTTTCCTGAATATATTGTGAAAGGTATGATGTTAAAGATCATGGGAGACACAAAATTACTTAATAAGCACCTCCTTTTCTCATAGAATATGTAGCCATGATCACATATCTACTTTGTTCACAAGCATGCCGATGCTTCCAGAGATTAGTTTGTAAGGTGTGTATGTGGGGGGGGGGAGTGATTTCTGGCCCTGATTCTATAATTTTATGAATGACCTTGAATAAGTTCTTCAGCATTTCTGAACTTCCATATCCTTATCTAGAAATACTTGAAGTACTAGTGTTATTTTAACTTTATCTTCAGAATACTGTAAAAAATTAGTAAATGAATGCAGGAGGGAAGGGAAATATATGGAAATTTCAGTTAAAAGTTGGAATTAATAGGATATCATTGATCTCTTGAAATTTGTACATGTGTGTTCACAATGTGGCTGTTTCTCATCTTGTGATTTCCTCCTTCATATTATATCTCTTTATTATTACTTTAACATTACATTTGAAATATGCCATTGAGCTTTGTAGTAAGTTCAAAGTAGTATCCAATCACTTTGCACCCAAGTTCCTATGACCTCTTTTTTTTTTAATTTTTTTTCTTACATTTTATTTATCTTTGATAGACAGAGAGAGACAGAGCACAAGTGGGGGAGGGACAGAGAGAGACGGAGACACAGAATCCAAAGCAGGCTCTGGTCTCCGAGCTGTCAGCACAGAGCCTGACACAGAGCTTGAATTCACAAACCACAAGATCATGACCTGAGCTGAAGTCAGACGCTTAACTGACTGAGCCACCCAGGCACCCCTCTATGACCTCTTAATGGAATGCTAACAAAAAAAACAAAAACAAAAAACTAATGCTATTTAGAATGAAAGAGATATAGACTACTATAGGCATGTAATTGGTGAGCGAATTGACTGGCAGATGTGAATCCCACTTAACTGCCTTTGAGTAGTTATGTCATGCTGATACATGAAGCTGATTGAATAATAGAAATGAAAGTTTATGAATTAACATTCTTAGTAATAATTTAAATAATGACAATGCTATTCCTGACCCAAAAACTAAAACAAAACCAAAACTAGTTTTCAAATGCTTCATTAAGCCTTCCAGGAGAATGACATGTTACCTATCATACAATGGAAGCTCAAGAGAGGGAGAGATTTATGAAGTGCTAGAGATAAATGGAACTTATCCCTCTCCATCATTTGATGTGTAAGGACTGTGAAGTCTAATAAGATAAAATATTTCATCAGCTAGATAGGAGTAGCAGCAAAACTAGAATACAGGACTCCCCATTCCCAGACTAGTCTTCTAGCATACCATGCCCATTAACTAAATACAGCAAGAAGGAAACAATGAAGATCAAATGCACTTACAGAGTGGTTGAGTGTGATTTGAAAGAGAAAAAAAACAAAAAGAAAAAAGAAATAAAAGATTAAGTCCATTCCAGTGATGGCAGATGGATCAGATATCTGTTCAAAGTGTTCAAGTGTTTTTGGCAGAGGCAACCAGTTATGCCACAGTTGAAGATGTTCGTTGCCTGCCATTTTGCATTCCCCATGAGACCATGAGATATCTTATTAAAGATCACTTTGCTCGGAGACTTATGTCTCTGAAGAAAAAGAGAAAACAGAGTTAAATATGTGATATTTGGACACCAAATACTGCTTTCTCTTTTTTGTCATCAGATGATAGAATACTTTGATTAAACTGCTTAAATACTTTGCCCCAATACTTTGCCCCAAAACATTGTAGTTGGTTCCAGCAGATGGAAGCACAGCAGGTGTCTCAGATTCATTGGCAAAACATGGACACATGCAAAGTGAAAACCAAGCTTTGCACCAAAAGACAGCTTTATATTACCTTTGCCAGTTTATCTGCCAGTAGATATTTGTGGTAGAATCATTATATCCTTTGTCAGATGTATTTATTTACCAGTCAGAAAACACTTATTTTATATCCACTACATAAGAAGACATCATACTTTGCTCTGTGGATCTGTAATTTAAAAATTTTAATGTAGATACTTCCCTCAAAGAGTGTGTAGTCTATAGGGAAAATTAAATTCTACCACATGACTAGATGAAAAATAGGCTATTTTATGTACTATAAGACAGAACTATGGCACTATGGACAATCAGAGAAAAGAGAAGTATCTTGATATCTTTGTACTGGGGAAATTTGACCAGAAATAGGAAGAAGTAATATTGAATGGAGCTTTAAGTGATGGGTTTATAGAAGAAATAGAGATGGAAGGAACATATTTAATTCAGCATTAGGTCTCAAAATGTGATCCCCAGACCAGCAGCATCAGCAACAACCCCCCGCCAAAAAAAAAAAAAAAAAAAAAAAAGTGTTAGAAATGTGAATTTCCCCACCCCAGATCTACTAAATCAGAAACTCTGAATCTAGTACCTAGAATTCTGTGTTTTAACAAGTCCCCCACGTGATTCTGATGCATGCTAAAGTTTTAGAAGCACCAAGTTAGAGAAGTCAACTAGGACAAAAACAAAATGGTAAATGTTGGAGTATCTACAGGAGGGGGCCCAAGTGACTGAATGAAAGCTAGCAAAGGGCATTAGACAGATGAAAACGGACCTGTATTTGGGGAAGCTTGAAAAAGGCTTAAATGACCAACCTAGTTTTTAACATTATGCCATGGATAATGCACATGTGAAGATGTTTTTTCTTAGTTTTAGTTTTGTTTTTGAAGGAGAAAGGTGGCATCACTAGTACATATGAGAAATATTGATAATTTGTTATCAGAGGAGTTAGAATAGAGGTATAAGAGTGTCGTGAAGAGTTAGGAGACTCTTAGTAATCCACACAAGGCATATAAAAGTTTCAATTAGGACACTGAAAGCAGGAATGGAGAAAAGTGAATAGATTCAAGTGGTATTTTATTCACTAAAGTGGAAGGATGCTGGAGGTATTTCAAGAGCCTCAGAATCAAATGTTTTTGACCTCTGGGCCTGAAGAGTGAGGAGAAAGAAAGATGACTTTGTTTCAAATATTCAGGTGGAGATTGTGCCATGTACAGAGATAAGGATGTTAGGAAGGGATATTATTTTAGAGGAAGAATATGAGATTCCTTTTAAACATACACATTTGGAGGTGCTTGTGATGCATTCAAGTAGAAATAATCAACACATATCTGGAACTTGAGATCTGTCTTTGCTATTGGATCATTAACCATATAATCATTCTTTGCTTGGTACCACTCCACCACCCCAGCTATTATATTATTCATTTAGGAGCCCTTAGTTGTTCAGTAACTTATTCTTAACTGTAACTTATTGGTCAATGCTGGTATAGATAATGGGTCTAGTATAGATGCTATCATTTTCCCTAATACCTTGTTCTTTTCTCACCCTGAGACTATTATAGACTCTTTTCTAGAGATCCCATAAATATGGTTGGCATGTCTTTATTTGGCTAATTATACAACTGCAGAAACCGGATAGTGGATATAGCTTCCTGTTGGCTACAAGTGCCAAAAATTCATGGTCCAGGGGATGGTGTAGCTTGGACTGCTCAAGGGAACTTTCATTAGCTGATTAACTACTTCTCACCATAGACTTCCCAGGAAGCCCAAACCAGAACTTTACTTATTACCTATGTGATAATAACTTAGAACTGTACATTGTGGGGCACCTGGATGGCTCATTTAGGTAAGCATCTGACTCTTAATCTTGACTCAGGTCATGATCTCACAGTTCATGGGATCAATCCCTGCATCAAGCTCTGCACTGACAGTGTGGAGCCTGCTTGGGGTTCAATATCTCCTTTCTGTCCCTGCCCCACGTTTGCGCTCGCGCTCTCTCTCTCTCTCTCTCTCTCAAAATAAATAAATAAACAACAACAAAAAAGAAATGTACATTGTTAATTGCATATCTATCTGATTATGTAACACTTGGAATTTTTTCATGGCGCCTCAAATTCAACATGGCAAAAAATTGAATATATCATCTTCCCTGATTAAAAGATTCTAAGTTCCTTAGTAAATGGAACTACCATACACAAGAGGCTAAGTTATAAATATTGAGTCAACATAGACTCTTTGCATCCACCTCACTCCCTAAAGTCATTCATTAAACTACATTAAATGTAGTTCTGATGAAATGAAAGTCTTAAAACCTCAGTTTTGTCATCTGTAAAATACAGATGACAATAATAGTACTTGCATAGGGTTGAAGAGATGTTTAGAACATAGATGTTCAGTTTTTAATGTTTATTTTTATTAATTTTATCTTCATTGCTCACAGAATGTTCTAGATCAGAGGCAGATTAGTTATTATCTATGTCATAATAACTGAGTTTGTCCCCTCTTATCCCAGCCCTTTCCCCTGGGGCAATATAGTAATAGACATTGAAAAACTCTCTTTTGTAAGTGGCCGGATATTTTATAAGTGATGACAGATCAGAAAAATGGATTTTTGGTCACTTATATACAGGAGAGAGGTAGGTGCCCCATACCCTTTCTGAAAGAAGGAAAAAACCAAACCAAAACAAAATAAAACAAAACAACAACAACAAAAAACTTTGCTTCTTAGAGACAAAATGGAAAAGATCCTGAGTTCTTACTCTAACCCAGGAGCCTTTCCAGCAGCCAAATTTCTCCATGTCTGGATAGATGACCTTTCTATCTCTGACTTTTATTAATGACTTTTAGAGATGCCTGTAACTTCAATTCATTTTCATATGAAAGTACTATTAATAAGTCCTATTATTGTACTAATAATAAGTACTATTAGTATCATTCAGATTCAGAATCAGCTGATAACCATTGGTCAGGTATTTCCTGCAATGCCAAGTGTCCTGAGCCTCGTTCCTAACATATACTTAGGGAGATAGAACCCCAGTATGTCCGGCTTATTGTGAGTGTAACCTAGGGGCCTAGTCCAGGCTGTAAACATGTGGCCCTCTAGGGAGATAAAGAAGGCTTGTTATCCTTTAGATCAGAGCATTTAACTTGACAAATATCTAGAGATCTAGTCCACATGGTATGTGAAAGTAAATGTTTCTAGGAGAAATAAAAATAAATTCTCTATCGTTCTTTTTCTTTTTTTAAGATGGGGATTTTATTTTTCTCTCTCTCTTTTTTTTAATGTGACATTTATTGTCAAATTGGTTTCCATACAACACCCAGTGCTCATTCCAACAGGTTCCCTCCTCGGTGCCCATCACCCACTTTCCCCTCCCTCCCACCCCCATCAACCCTCAGTTTATTCTCAGTTTTCAAGAGTCTCCTATGGTTTGCCTCCTTCCCTCTCTGTAACTTTTTAAATTCCCCTTCCCCTCCCCCATGGTCTTCTGTTAAGTTTCTCAGGATCCACATAAGAGTGAAAACATATGGTATCTGTCTTTCTCTGTATGACTTATTTCACTTAGCATAACACTCTCCAGTTCCATCCACGTTGCTGCAAAAGGCCGTATTTCATTCTTTCTCATTGCCAAGTAGTATTCCATTGTATATATAAACCACAACTTCTTTATCCATTCATCAGTCGATGGACATTTAGGCTCTTTCCATAATTTGGCTCTCGTTCAAAGTGCTGCTATAAACATTGGGTTACAAGTGCCCCTATGCATCAACACTCCTGTATCCCTTGGGTAAATTTCTAGCAGTGCTATTGCTGGGTCATAGGGTAGATCTATTTTTAATTTTTTTGAGGAACCTCCACACTGTTTTCCAGAGTGGTTGCGCCAGTTTGTATTCCCACCAACAGTGCAAGAGGGTTCCCTTTTCTCCACATCCTCTCCAGCATCTATAGTCTCCTGATTTGTTCATTTTATCCACTCTGACTGGTGTGAGGTGATGAGGAGTGATGTTGAGCATCTTTTCATGTGCCTGTTGGCAATCTGGATGTCTTCTTTAGAGAAGTGTCTATTCATGTCTTCTGCCCATTTGTTCAATGGATTATTTGTTAGTTGGGTATGGAGTTTGGTAAGTTCTTTATAGATTTTGGATACTAGCCCTTTGTCCGGTATGTCATTTGCATACCTTTTCCCTTTCCATCGGTTGCCTTTTAGTTTTGTTGATTGTTTCCTTTGCAGTGCAGAAGCTTTTTATCTTCATGAGGTCCCAATAGTTCACTTTTGCTTTTAATTCCCTTGCCTTTGGAGATGTGTCAAGTATGAAATTGCTGCAGCTGAGGTCAGAGAGGTTTTTTTCCTGCTTTCTCCTCTAGGGTTTTGATGATTTCCTGTCTCATATTCAGGTCCTTCATCTATCTTTCTATTGTATATATTTCTTTTTTAAATGTTTATTTATTTATTGTGTGTGTGTGTGTGTGTGTGCGTGTGTGTGTGTGTGTGTGAGAGAGAGAGAGAGAGAGAGAGAGAGCCAGCTTGTGTGCACGTGAGCGGGAGAGGGGCAGAGAAAAAGGGAGAGAGAAAATCCCAAGCAGGCTCTGTGAGATCATGACCTGAGCCAAAATCAAGTCAGTTGTTCAACCAACTGAGCCACCATGTCGTATATATTTCTATGTTCCAGGAGGCCAATCCTGTTTTATAGGAGCACTGAGAAATTCAGGAATATTTATTTCCATATGTGTTAATTTCCTCTGGCTGCAATAGCAATGTACCACAAATTGGTGCCTTAAAACAACTGAAATTTAATCTCTCATTCTGGAGGCCAGAAATCTGAAATCAGAATCACTGGGATTGAAATCACTGTGTCTTCATGGACATTCTCACTTTGGTGGCTCTCTTTGTACAAGAGAATTCATTCCATGCTTCTTCCATCCGGTGACTGACAGCGTTCTTTGGCTTACAGCTATATCACTTCAAGCGTCTGCCTTTGTCTTCACATCGCTTTTCCCTCTGTGTGCGTGTGGAATCTCCTTTTGCCTTCCTCTTAAGAGGATGTGTGTGGTTATACTTAGGACCTGTTCAGATAACCCGGGACAATCTTTCCACCTGCAATAACGTCTGTTCTTCCACATAAAGTGGGATTAGAGACTAGACCATGGACATTTTTGTGGGGAGAAGGAAGAATTTTTTAGCCTACCACAGCAGGAAATAATGAATATTACCTATTATTATTAGTGTTGTGATTATCGTAGCCCTTGTTACTATCACCAGAATGTCTTTAGAGTACTGTTTACTTTCCTTGCTACAACTATGTCTTTCCTGACTATTGCAAAAATCTCCACAATTCTCTCCCTGCTTCTTTCTAGTCTTAAAATCCTCCAATATATCCTCACTAAAGTGAGTGATCTGAAACCTAAGTTTGATCAGATGTAGTTTGTCATCTTAAAAGTTTGCAATAGGGGCACCTGGGTGGCTCAGTCTGTTGAGCATCTGACTCTTAATTTGGGCTCAGATCATGATCACAGGGTCCTGGGATCAAGCCACATGTCAGGCTCCTTGCTGAGCATGGAGCCTGCTTGGGATTCTGTCCCACACTCTCCCTCTGCCCCTCTCCTTGTGCGTGTGCATGCGTGCTCATACTGTGTCTCTCTCACTCAAAAATAAAAATGTTTGCAATGTCTCTCCATGGTGCAAAGCCTGCCCCTCCAGAATTACCTTCAGTTACTCTGTCCTGCCACTCTACTCACCAGTGAGCTATTCTTGCATATTGCTCTGCCCTGTATCTGCTGTCCCCCTTATTGACATTCCTCCCCCACTCCATACTTCTTCACTTTTCTGATTCATACATTTCTCAAGCCTCAGTTCAGCCATCTTCTCTATTGGGAAGCTTCTCGTAAAATGTCATTCATTTTCAGCTGGGTGCTCTTGCCTATCGCTTTCCCTGGTATTAGCCACTCTTGGCTTCAGATGCCAGTTCCACCTCTTATTAACTGTGAGATCATGGACAAGTCATTGAAGTTCTCTAATCCTTTTGTCCTCATTTCAGAAATGCAGTAAATTTTAGCATTTACCTCACATAATATACATGATTCTATCTATCTATCTATCTATCTATCTATCTATCTATCTATCTTCTATCTACCTACCTACCTATGTATGTATGTATGTATGTATGTATGTATCTATCTATCTATCTATCTATCTTCTATCTACCTACCTACCTATGTATGTATGTATGTATGTATGTATCTATCTATCTATCTATCATCTATTAGAACATTTCTTAGCTGTATGGTTTCCATAACAACAGGAACTCTTCATTCACTTCTACAGTCCTTGGGCCTGCTACAATGTCTGGCACACAGTAGGAATTTATTAGATGTTTATTAAACAAAGGATTAAAATGATGATTTCCCCAATAAACTATGTACAAGAGAAAAAAAGAGCACATGACATTTACTTTTACTTCTCTTTGGTGCAATGGAGAGGAAATACATATTAAGTAGAAAAAAACCTCAAATATTACCACTTAATTTATGTAACTAAGTGGTGTTTTATTTTTTGTTACTTTTTAATTTTTTAACGTTTATTTATTATTGAAAGATGGAGAGAGACAGAGCATGAGCAGGGGAGGGGCAGAGAGGGGGAGACACAGAATCCAAAGCAGGCCCCAGGCTCCAAGCGGTCAGCACAGAGCCCATCACGGGGCTCGAACTCACAAACCATGAGATTATGACCTGAGCTGAAGTCATACGCCCAACTGACTGAGCCACCCAGGCGCCCCGGTATTTTGTTTGATTTTTTTTTTTAAATAAGAATATTGGGACACCTGGGTGGTGCAGTCGGTTAAGTATCATTTTAGGCTTAGGTCATGATCTCACAGTTCTTGAGTTCAAGCCCCACATCAGCCTGTCTGCTGTCAGCACAGAGCCTGCACCTGATCCTTTGTCTCCCTGTCTCTCTGCCCCTCCCCCCCTCAAAAATAAGAAACTTAAAAAAAAAGAATATTTATTATCATTATCATTTTAGAGACTGCTACTGAGGTTTTGAATAAATGCAGTTATGATTTATTTCAGTTAAATATTGATGTAAAATCTATTTTTTCCAGGAGTGCAAAAAGAGAAAATAGATCACCTAAGTCTTTCTTTTTTTCTAAATGTTTAAGTAGCATATTTACTGAATATAAATAGTTTATTTATTTATTTATTTAGCATTTGAAATCCACTCTATTATCATTGTTCAAAATACAGAATATAAGCCTTCAAAAAGCATTTGTCTGCTAATATGATGTGGGAATGATAATTTCCACAGTTTGGGGGCCTGAGTTCATTCTTTCAAAATGTGTTTGTGCAATTGCATCCCATTTTGGGGAAGAGTTAGCTCTCCTCTGATGTCTGTGAAGATTTCTTCACTTCAAACACATCAACTGACAAACACATTAACTGGCATTCTCTACTTCTAACTGTTGCTGTAATGAAGATACATCAGGGTTTCACTTCACTGCCACCTCTCTTTCCTTAAAGAACAGTTGGCAAATTATTTTATTTATAATATTTAGAAGATTTTTAGTTTCAATACAGGGAGAAGAATGATGTTCTGAACACCTATTGCATGAGAACTTACATCAATGTAAATATCAGTGGCTTTAAAATGCTAGCCTTCGCTTTTTTTTTTTTTTTAGGTTATTTTTATTTTTATTTATTTATTTATTTATTTATTTATTTAATATATGAAATTTACTGTCAAATTGGTTTCCATACAACACCGAGTGCTCATCCCAAAAGGTGCCCTCCTCACTACCCATCACCCACCCTCCCCTCCCTCCCACCCCCCATCAACCCTCAGTTTGTTCTCAGTTTTTAACAGTCTCTTATGCTTTCGCTTTTAAAGTCTGTTTATTACCCACCTTGCTTATAAATTCTGATTTATTTATCTATTGCTGTGTAGCTGTATATTGCACAGTTTAGGTTCCTAAACAATTATTTTAATTTGCTCAAACTTTGTGTATCAGAAATTCATGAAAGTCTTGACTGATGGTTTTTCTAATCTATGTGGTACCAACTTGGGCCAAAAGATCCACTTTAAATATGGCTTCTTCACTCACATGGCAGGTGTCTGTGTGCTCTTTGACTCTCTCTCTCTCTCTCTCTCTCTCTCTTTTTCCCTCTCTCCCCTTTCTCTCCTTTCCCTATGCCAGGCAGTCTCATTCTCTCATTCTCTCTTTATATTTCTTGAGCTTCTCATAGCATAGTTTGTCCAAAGGCAGTTACACTCCTTTCGTGGTACCTGGCTTCCAAATCCTGGAAGTTTGAAGCTGCCAGGCCAGTTAATGTCACATACATATCATAAATGTCACAGCATTAATTTCACCATAATCTATTTGTGTAAGTTATCACAGGGGCTGCTCAGATTAAAGGAGATGGAGACATAGATTCTACTTGACTTCTAGGAGCAGTAGGAGCAGATTTACATCACCTGCCATAGAGTATGTAGCATGAGACATTTCTGTTGTAGTCATCTCTGGTAATTACAATTGGGCCATGTGTGTTTTAGAACCTTGCTACTCCAAGGGTGATGCATAGATCAGCAGCATGGTTATCACCTAGAAATATGGACTATTGGCCTCCTCCCAGACCTAACTAAATCAAAATTTGCATTGTAACAAGATCCACAGATGATTCACATACACATTAAGGTTTGAGAAGCATTGTGGTAGTGTATTACAGCTTGCAATTCTTCAGAGTTATAGAGATCATACATAACTTTTTTTAAGTTTGTTTGTTTGTTTATTTATTTATTTATTTATTTATTTAGAGAGTGTGCACACATGAGCGACTAGGGGATCAGGAGAAAGAGAGAATCCCAAGTAGGCTCTGTGTGGTCAGTGCAGAGCCCATCACAGGGCTTGATCTCATGACTGTGAGGTCATGACCTGAGCTGAAACCAAGAGTCGGACGCTTAACCAACTGAGCCACCTAGGTGTCCTGTAATCATACGTAACTTTTAAAGTCGTGACTTAGAGTCATCTTAAAGCTTCCCTGTAAAATACGCTGATGCCCATTTTATGGATTAGGAGGCTGAGGCATGCAAATATTATGTAAGTAAATGAAAACAGAAAACCACCTATTGCTAATTCATAGGGTTTTTCTATACTTAGCCAACATGTGAGACTAGTCATTTTCTTCCCTTAACAAAATATCTGCCTTCAGATTTTATATGAGAACAACTGTTCAGTAATATTGCCCATTTTGACATCTTAGTTCTAACATGCAGGGAGTCAGAGAACTGAAGAGGGTGTGGTCTGGGGTACAATCAAGCTCCCAGAGTGCCTGTGCTACTAACCCAGTCCTCCCTTTCCCCACAGGGATTTAGCAGTGCTCTTAAAAATGGCAGTGTTGATTAAGAACTTGATTTTCAAATTCCATCTCTACTACCGTTTACCATTTACATTAGTGGGATAAGTATTTCTTTCCATTTGAATATGAACTTTTTGATTGCTGCAGCAAAGCACTGGTGAAGTTTTTTTTTTTTTTTTTTTTTTTTTTTCAGAAATTACTAAGTGCCTTTAGGAGGGATTAATTGCTAATCATAAATGTTTTATATTTTAAATAAAGGGAGGGAAAGAACTTGTGCTTTGTCCCTCATGTTTTCAAGTATATGATTATAGCTAGAACTCCCCAGTTCCTCAGGTATCCCTCTCTTAATAAAATTATATGATTTAACACTTGAGCCACTCTCCCAAGCCCACTTAAACACACTTAAGGTTGACTGGTTCCCACTGGGAAGCTGCCAGGGAGCAGCATTTTTGTTCTGCTAAACCTTTTCCTATTGTTAAAGAGAAAAGAGTAGATATGCAATTATACTCCTTCCCAGTTATATTTGCATGACAAAGGTTTATATAGGATGAAGATGTGATTTAGATATGTCAAAGATTCAAAATAAGGCCTCGCCAAGCCAAATGGTATAACTTTTTTTAATTTAAAAAGACGTTATTTCCTAACCCGTCTTAGGCACAAGGCCAAATTCCTTCCCTGGATGCCTTTCTCAAGCTTTAAAGATAAAGAACCTAGTAAACATATATATCTTTGACTAGGTTATTGTTTGCCTCAAAATATCTGTGGAAAGAGGATTTAGCTGGCTCAGAATGTACATGTATTTGTTTATATCTGTACTTCCCCCAGCAGAGCAAGGAAGCTCCCTAGTGAAAAGTCTCTGTTATTTATCACTGCATCCCGACCACTCTGCACTATGAGAGGCACATGGCAAGCTTTTGATAAGTGTTGAATGAATGGGTAAGTGAATGAATATATTTACACTATGGCCTACGTGGCTGCTGACCTGAGTGTAAGATACCTCAGCCTGGTAACGGCGTCCCGACTATAGCCAAAGAGGAAGGCGGCTGAAGGGGAAGGTGAAGCATGACAGGCAGGCAGCTGGCTGCCTGGTTCTTTGTCTGAGGGGGCTTGCAAGTGGAGTTCCCTCCCAGCTCTGTTTGGTCTCATTACATGCAGGATCAGGTCTCTGCCGTTCCAGACTTCTGCGCGCAGCCTCGGCTCAAGCCCTCCAGAGGACTGTCAGCTTTCTCATCTCTGCCAGACGAGTTGACAACGCTGTACATGAAACACAGGCCTCACCTCCTTTAAGGGGTTTTTTTCTCTCTCTTTACAGAAGAAGAATATACATGTATATTCTGTAAAAGAGTAGCTGGGTGTTTGTTACTGTTGTTTTGTTGTTACTCTTGGTGCAGGAGACAAATTACCCAGGGGCAGATATTTCCTGAAGCTAATCATAAAAGCATCACTGTGTTAACTTCCATTATTTTATGTTTTGGGGGTGTAAAATATTAATCCTACTTTAACTTTCCCTGTTTATCAATCCTTCTTAAACATCAAACACTACTACTCTCCTTTGTCACCTTTCTTTGCTCAAAGTCCGAAGACTAATAATGATCTCATCTGAGTTGGTGTATGTAGAATTGGGGGCCTCTTTCCCACCCCCTTATGTCTCAAGAAATATACTTTTCCTGGCAACCTGACTTTTCTGTGTCTGTAACTTCTAGGTTTTCATATAGGCTTTTTATAAGCACAGTGCTGTTTTCTGTCAAACCGCCCTCATCCTTTGAACATATTCTTGTCTGTCTCACACACCACGGCCAAAAACGCCCTCATGGGTTGGCAGGCTCAGCCACCTTGCTGTGCTGTCTCCCTTTCATAAAGGAGGGCATTTGATCTGGTCTTCTCTTAGTGGAATATATTCTGCTATATTTTCCTTCCTTTCCCTCTCTCTGCTGAGGTGCTCTGATTTGTGGGAGGTTCACAAAGGTGTGTTAGCACATCCTTGTCTGTATGTAGTTTTTCATTACTTGACATTTGCTTTCTTTTTTTTTTTTTTCTTTTGCCTCTTCCACCTTTCGGTATCCCCAAAACACTTCGTGGGAAGACTCAACTTGGTGTGTGCAAAAACCTACTTGCATATAAATACCTGCCTTTCACTGGCTATGATCTGTCTGTTGAAAGCTGCATTCTTTACCTCACTTTCTTCTTCTGGTCCTCTGTCCGCAGCTCCTTCAAATGTGGGGGTGGAAGTGCCCTTAGATTACCCATAAAGGTTTCCCCAAAAGGAAATAATGCATGACTTTTCCATTCAAGCTAAGAGCCAGATAAGTGCAGTGTCCAGGGGTATTTTGGTAATCACTATACCTCCTGATCAAGGATTAAAGAAAGTCACATGTTTTACCTAGAGATTACCCCCCCGTATATTGAGAGGGAAGGAGAAATGGGTTTACAGATTCCCTGGAAATTTAGTGTCTTGTCTTCAATATGGCTTAGCATTACCTCTGCTGTTTTTAGTAATATAAGCTAGGATAACTAATATCATCTTTTGTGTGATAATGAGTACCCTTCCATACTTCCCACTTCCATTGCCCCCAGGCACTCTATATTATATATGAAATTCAGTCTGTTTAGAATGCTTTTCTTTTTGGTTTTACATTCCAAGGAAGGTTTTTCCATAAGATATCCCCAAGGATAAGGTTCACTGCATGGACAGACAGGTAGAGACATTGCAGCTTGTAGGTGAGCAATTATGGCCTAAGATAGAAAACAAAAATAATTAGATGGAGCCTTCTTAAAAACAACACTTCTAATAGTAAGCCTGCACATATGTATATTACTTTGTCGTTTTGTAAATCATGTTTATAAACGTCATCGAACATAAGCGTCACAACAACCCAGCGAGGTAAATAGAAGAAAAACTAACACTCCCATTTTTTAGAGGAGGAAACTGGTAAGTGGAGGTTGAGTCAGGAGGGAAGAATAAGAAGCCAGTTCTCTTTATTACCAATTCAATGCTCATTCTGCTACAGGACTTTCTAGTCTTTCCAGAACTGTTTTTACTTGCTTTGGAAGAGGAATGCTGCTATAAAATGAAAAGTAGTACTTCCTAATGAATAATCCAACAAGGGGAAGTTTTGATGTTCTGTCACTTCTAAAGGAATAATTTTTAGAATAATTACTCACATGGACATTAGAGTCTGGTCTGTGGCACATCTGAAAATCTGAGTAATATATATTATGTTATACCTGAAAAAAAAACATGAGTTTTTATTTTTAAAAACATCAAGAAACTTTATAATACTGTCACTTATTATTTATTACATAAAGCAAAACAGTTTATATGTAATTAAGTGCTGGTGAGAGACAAAGAGAAAAAGAGGGAGGGGGATTTATCACCATTTATAATGTGGGAGTTTTTTCTTAGTAGAGCATAGTACTTATATTTGAGCACTATAATTTGTAGCCCCCCATAGATTTCCAGTAATTGTCATGCCTTCATTCAATGACTTCCCTCTTTTGGGATGAGTTTGTAAGGGAGGAAAAATAATTTTTTCTTTACTTTTCTGAGTTATTGGCTCAGACACCTATAAGAGACAGATTAGGGGCGCCTGGGTGGCTCAGTCAGTTAAGTGTCTGACTTCAGCTCAGGTCATGACCTCATGGTTTGTGAGTTCGAGCCCCGCGCCGGGCTCTGTGCTGACAGCTTAGAGGTTGGAGCCTGCTTCAGATTCTGTGTCTCCCTCTCTCTCTCTGCCCCTCCCCCTTCATGCTATGTCTCTCTCTTCTTCAAAAATAAATAAACATCAAAAAAATAAATAAATAAATAACTGGGGTGCCTGGGTGGCTCAGTCAGTTAAACATCTGATTTCAGCTCAGGTCACGATCTCAAGGTTCATGAGTTCGAGCCCTGCATTGGCCTCTGTGCTGACAGCTTAGAGCCTGGAGTCTGCTTGGGATTCTGTGTCTCCCTCTCTCTCTGCCCATCCCCCACTCATGCTCTGTCTCTGTCTCTCTCAAAAATAAGTAAAAAAAAAAAAAATTAAAAATTTTTTTAAAAAAATTAACAACAGAAAACCAAACATAAGTTTATTAACATGTGTACCTCATGTGTGCATAGGAGATAGGAAAGAATTTACAAGTCTTAGAACTCAGAATTAAATACCATCTTAATAGGGAAAGGGAAGAGGAGAGGCAGGCCTCTTACAGAAGACTAAATGATTTTTAGGAAAGTTGAATGGGTCCTTGGAAGAACAGCTGGGAGGTATGACAGTTTGCAACTGTTCGTCTGGGGGGTGATGTTGGCTTCTAGACTCCTCTCCTATGACAAGAATCAATCATCCCCAGTTGCTGAAACTCCTGGTGGGGGAGATATCTGAGCACTTTTTGGAAGACTCATCTTTAGGCAAGTGAGGGGAATCCAGAGAAAGTGTTTCCCCCTTTTGCTGTGCCTACAGTTCAAAATAGTCAATATGCCAAAGTGGCATATTTTGGCATGGCCAATTCTGCTACCTTTCAAGCACTTGCAAAAAAATTTAAACCCTAGGATTTTTTTCTGTCACTTTTGTCTTTTACGCGCTCAAAGCTTGCAGGAGAATTTAAAAATACACTTTTGTCTTTTACTCGCTCAAAGCTTGCAGGAGAATTTAAAAATACTAGGAAGTCACAGGTGTGCTTTTCTTCTTCTTTCATTTTTTTTTTTCAGCCACAGACTATTTCAGGAATAGCGCAAGCAGTTTTCTGATGCATTTGAAATTTTTTGGAGACCAGTTGTCACGTATAAATAACTACCAAAGAATCTAGCTTGGCATCCTGTCCTAGAGACAGCAAAACCTTTTCTTCTGCGTCTTGAGTTCCTCAACAATAACAAGGATGTTAACCACAAATTTGGAAAGGAAACTCATTCATATTTCACTGCATCATTGAATGTGTTCCTTGGTTAAAAAAAAAAAAGCGACAAAAAAGATGAAACGTGTTACTTACTTGTAGTAGAAGACACCTTTTACCTCACATTGAAAAGCTTCCCAACCTCGGTGCTTAGAAAGTGAAAGCTATTGTGCTGAACAACAATGCAAACACGAGGACACAGGTTTCAAGTAAAGGGTCAGCAATGTCTCTTTTAAAAATGTCAGAGCTCTTTCTGAGTTGAGAACCTTTCTCAGAGAATGAAAATCAAGTGCCCTGTGACTGCCTACGCTTTCACAACGACTCCAGTCCCTTGCTGCCACCCTTTTTGCCAACTGCTAGACAAAATGCTTCTCAACGAGGTCCTTACTTACATCCAGAATCAGAGCAAAAGGGTCTGACCTTTGATTATCTGAAGTTCGCTTCAGGACTGATTAAAACTTCAGCTGAAATTCCAGCAATGTGTTTTATTCACCAAGGTCTAGTTCCCCACTGGTAAATCTGGCCATTTGCTGGGGGATTTTCTTCCTTTGAGAAGTGCTAATCATTAACAATAGACTCCTGCCAAGGGGTAACTACTCTAACTTACAGAAGAAAAGTTCAAAATTGCTCTGGTAGTGGGTAGGCTACTCTCAATGGGTAAGTCTTAGAAAAATCAGATAGGAAGTTTCTGTGGATCTTATTTTTTTTCTTGTTGTTTGCTCAACATAGATTTCAATTTATGGTGACTTACATAAATGACTCTATTTCTTTTCCCATAGGAATAAATAGCACTTATACTTAATGGCACTTATTCTTAAGTAAATTATATACTATCTGTCATTAGGTTTCACAAGTGAGTGAAATAGGTCAATGTCAGATTTGATTTTAAGGATTTTCAAAGCTTTTCCATATCTCCCCCCCCCCCGCCACATTATCTTGTCACCTACTTCATACAGTGTCTAGAAGTCTTGCCATTTTGGGCTATGATGTCTTTTTGAAACACCCTGGGATTTCAATTATCTTTGCTGCATTACAACCTATCCCCAAATTTAGTGGCTTAAATCAATAGCTTATTATTTCTTTTGATTCCTTGCTTTGCTTGACTGGACTCAGCGAGGAAGTGCCTTTACCCAGCATGGTGGATCTGTGGCCCTTCATACATTCAACCAGGAACTCACTCAGGCCCAGAATATCCAAAAAGCCTCTCACGCACTAGTGTATATCCTCCTGCAGTGTATATCCTGCAGTGTTTCCTTACTGAGAAGCTTAGTGTGAACCTCTCTATAGCATTGTAGCTGGCTTTCAAGAGTACAAGCTCCAAGGTACAAGTGTTTATTATACCTCTAGTTGCTTTCTGCTTGTTGATATTCCATTGGCCAAAGCAAATCTCCTGTTCAAGCCCAGAGTCAATATGGGACTATACTGATGCCCTGGGGCATGGCTCACTGATAGCCATCACTGAAAAAGTCTGTCACATTAGGTTAAAATGTTGTTAAATGTGAAGGGTGATAAGTATAAACTCACACTTACATAATACTTTATTACATAAAAGTGTTTTTCTTGCATTAATTTTCTAGATTCTATAAGGTGGGAGAAGCATTTGCTATTGTTGTCTTCTTACAGATAAGGAGAATATCCATCAGTGAGGTGGGCAATAACACTATTCAGATTGAATCTTTATGTGATTTGACCAAGGCAACATAGATAATAAATGACAGAGCTGTGGACAGAACCCAGTTTTTCTGATTTTAAGGGGTGGTTTGGGCTCTACTATTCTGCATTAATCATGATATATTTAGTTCGCAGCAGAAATTGGCAAAATATCAGCCTACCATACCCAGCTGGTCCTCAACTATGCATATTGGCATTGCCTTTTGAACTTTTGATTAGGTTGTTGAAATGGATGAAATTTAGGAACTCTAGTTATAGCTGTAATGATATTTTTCTGTCAAAAGAGCTTATATGGATATTCCCCAGTTGCTTCTAAGTCCACAATATTGCGTGACTCCACGCACACATCATCATTAATTCATATGTTCAATAAATACTTGGTGAGTGCCTATTACATATGTCCCAGAACCAAAAATGTCCTGCATTCGTGGAGCTTATCTTTTATTACAGAAATCAGAAAATAACAAGATAAGTGCTGAGGAGAAAAATAAAACAAACAAAAAAAAAGTGGGAAGAAGTGTGGAGAAGCTTTGCAATTTTAGATTAGGTGGGCAGAGCAATTCTCCCTGAGACAGTGACATGTGAGATAGGACTTAAATAGAGAAGCTACACATGCAGATAATTGGGAAAAGAGTTCTTTAAGATGAAAGAAGAACAAAGCCTAAAGCCCCTGATTTGGGGGGCATGCCTAATATTTTGGGGGTACAGCAAGGAGGCCAATGTGGCTGGAGCAAAGTAAGTAATGGGCTAACCTTAGAGATGAGGTCAGAGGTACTGAGGACCAGAACATGTAGGGTTCTGAATGTCATTGGAGGGACTATCCACTTTTGCCTTGAATGAGATGTGAAGCCACTATTTGATAGAAAGTCCATTTAACCTACTGTTCAACTTCCAGAAAAGACCTGCCAGAGGAGGTGGGAGGATACTTATTTAAAATGCTGATACTAACCCAGATCTGAGAGTGAGAATCTTTGGGAGTGGGGTCATGTAATCTGCATTTTAAATTGCTCCCAGCTGCATCCTATGTCCACTAAACTTTGTGAAATACTGCCTGACCCATTAGCACATTTCGGCTTCCAAAGAGCAGATAATCAACCTCAATTTTACCATCTGGGTAATGCTAAATGAGGCCCACTTCCGGTTAGATTAATGAAGCTACCAGGAGACTGACCCCTGCTTCTGCAAACCAACACTGATCTAGCACCTGAGAAACTCCCCATAAGATCCAGGAAGAAGGATTTGCAAAATCTCTGAGGTTCATGTATGGAATCCATAAAGCAGCATTAATTAGTCTTCTTAACTAAATGAGCAGCTTTGCAGTCTGTACATGAACCCTGCTAGAATTTGAGCCAGAACCCTTGGAACTAAAAACTATAACTCTGCTTTTTGCAGATGAAGGAGGATTACCAATTACACAGAGAAGCACTGGGTTTCCTAGTTCTTTTCTTAAGTCTGGAGTCGTTATCAAGCAAGGAGTAACACAGCATGTAGCTGAAGAGCATATTTCATCAGAGAATATGGAAGGAGCTTAGAAGCTTCTTTTTCTAGGATCATTTTAGAATAGGTAAATTACTGCTACAGCTAGCCATGAAGTAGCAAAGTACTTTATTGGTGTTTATTATCCCCGAGGAACAACAAATTGTCTTCTATCAGATTTAATTTTGGTGCAATCTTGGATTCATTAGTTTTTCTCATTGAACAGAAAAGGGAAACTACAAAATACAGTTTGGGGACAGTCTGGGGCTGGATTGAATAGAAATGAAAAGTATTGTTGGTTTTGAACTTGAGAAGTATAATTTCCGTTTAAATACCAAAGTATTTACACACAGACTAAAATAAAACATTTGGAAATTTGATTACATATTTTCCCCTTAAAAATTTTTTTTTAGTATTGACTTTCAGAAAAAGGTAGCAAGGTAATTGCATACTTTGGGAATGACAATTTTTCAAGAATCCTGAGAAGCCCAACATCACATTACAAAGTAAGACCTGGAACAATCTAGATTAAATAAACAGCTGTCACTTTTGGGTTGTGATGCACCAATCATTTCCTTAAAAATCAAGCAAACAGTTAAAAGTTAGTTAAAAAGTTTAAAAAGTTTTAAAAAAATTAAAAAAAAAAGACTTTTATTATTCCACCATTCGGACCATATGAAACTCACTTTCTGTGAGGATGCTATTTGCTGGGCCATCCCAGTTAATTGTCATAGGTAACTCTTGCTCACTTATTATAAATCTCCTCCAGCCGGTTTACATCCTCACTTGTATTTCCATTTGCAAATTAAAAAATCATATATAATCATTCTTAAAATGATTGTCCCAGAGTGCCTTAAAAATACATTACCACTGGGGCGCCTGGGTGGCTCAATCGGTTAAGCGGCCAGCTTAGGCTCAGGTCATGATCTCACGGTCCGTGAGTTCGAGCCCCATGTCGGGCTCTGTGCTGACAGCTCAGAGCCTGGAGCCTGTTTCAGATTCTGTGTCTCCCTCTCTCTGACCCTCCCCTGTTCATGCTCTGTCTCTCCCATTCTCAAAAATAAATAAATTAAAAAAAAATACCTTTAAAAAAAAGTACATTACCACTTCCTTTTTTTTATCTTCAAGATTTTCCATTTAATTAACCTTTTCATTTTTAATAAACTCTTCATTTCTCTTGCCCATTTCCCCATTCCCCAACCAAAAACACATTTTCTGAGACAGGATATAAACAGTGGCTTTCTTGATCAGTATCTGTATCTTTATTCCCAATTTAAAACAGTTACAAAAAATATATTTTCTGGGGCGCCTGAGTGGCATTAAGCATCCTACTCTTGGGTTTGGCTCAGGTCATGAGTTAAAACCCCGTGTCTGGCTCTGCACTGGCCGCACAGAGCTTGCTTGGGATTCTCTCTCCCTCCCTCTCTCTCCGCTCCTCCTCCACTTGTGACAACTCTGTCTCTCTCAAATAAAATAAAATAAATAATAAAATTAAATTAAATTAAATTAAATTAAAATGTAAAAAAAATATTTTCCTACAGGCCAGATATTGAGAAGATGTGACACTACAAAAGAAAAAAAAGTGGTGGAAAAAGAAATTACCTTAATGAGTTCCTCTGCCATCTCTCATTTTTTTCCATTCCACTTCTTTATGAAAGGAAAAATCACTCTCCATTTGTGTTTTTCCTCCATATTGTTTCTTCTAAATAATCTAAATAGTCTTCTAAACTGTGATTGTCTCTAATTTCTTTCATGTATTTAGTATTGATAACATTAATACAAATACCCCCTAATAGAAAATGTCTCCTTTGTTTTTTGATTTTTTAAAAAGAACAAGTGGCTTATGTACTTTGTCTTATAGTGTTTTTAAATATGCAATAATAAAATGTTTGTCTTTTCAAATGACACAGATAAGTTGTCAAATACCTTTTAAATTAACTCTAAAGTAAAGATGACCTAATCAGGAGCAAGGATTTCCTACCATCTCTAGGAAAAATACAGGTGACACAGTGAGTACTAACTCTCTAACATCAACTTTATTATCAGGTCAGAACTTTCTTGGACTTCATTTTTTACTTTGTAAGATGGAATAGAGAAAGTTACCAAGGAGAACAGCAATACATCTGTTCCATGAAGCCAGTGGAGAGTTTCATTAACATAATTAAGATCAATTTTTTCCTTTTTTTAAAAAAAAGTTTTACAGTCTCCAGATTGGGTCTAGAATACACAGCCTCAAAAGTGTGTTCTAACTACAAATTTTATTTTATACTAAAAGTTCACAAAGATTTAAGTAACATTGAAATGGGAGGAAATGCAGGAAAATTTTTTTAAAAAGGTTAAGATAATTCCCTTGAATCTAGATTATATAATTATATAGGAAAGCAGGCCCTGGCTCTCTTCTTCAAAATAACAACTTGAAATATAAGAAATTATTTATATAACACACAATACAACCACATACCTAGAATTTATTTTATCAGATTTTTTACCAAGATGAAAGTTCTACTGACAAATTTTGCAGATATGAAAACTGTGTTAATGTGATTTTTAAACAGTGATTATGCTTAAATTTTGCATGGTCTGGTCCCAGTTGTTTTATAGTGAATATATTATGGAGACGTTCAACTTTGAGTTAATAACGGTTATTAACCCACTCTAAGAAATTAATGTTCTGGCAATGCATAGTTTAAGATTCAACAAAAAAACACATTAATTTATCTAGGAAATATTTATTATCCTCTTATATGCAAGGGACTATGTAGAACACTGAAGGTTTTACAAATATAAATCTGTTAGTTCTTTTGAGGTATTTATAGTTTAGTAGAAATTAGAAGGCCATTATCAGCAATGGCTAAAAAGTATTTGACCTATAAGAGAAGTATAAAGTGCTGAAGGAGACAATGGGGGCTTACACTATTGTTTTTACTGACAATAAAAAAAAATAATTTTTTAACAAAAAGTAATTTAAAAATTTGCAAAGTAAGTTTTTATAATAATAGTGTTGGCATTTTCAAACATTCCTACAAGTCTGATCTAGAATTGGGTGAGGAGGTCATGAAATGGTAATTATTACAGAGATTTCAAAAGCGAGGGACTTCTGGAAAAAGTGGAGCTTTTATATGCATTTTTTTTTTAGCTTCCACTGTGGTCCTAACTAAACTTTGTATTTATTCCATTCTTCTTTTTCAACCTTAGTTACCTGATGTTGACTATTAACCATATATCAAGAGGGTGTGCTGATGTGTATATAGTGTAAGGAGTAATGTAGAGAGTATTAGATGGAAATTCAAAAGTTGACTAAGTCATAGTGATTCAGTTCAATGTTCATTATATAGATATGAACAACCGTAAAATAATAGAATTATAACATTTTTATTCCTGGAGACAAATGTGCCTGGATTATTTTCTTTTTGACTTTTGTCCGTTTTCCTAAAGAAAAGTGGTGGGATTAGTGTTCTTGGTAGGAAAAAAAAAGTGTTAAAGAAACATAAGCTATTCAAATAGAGAGAATGTACCCATTGCAAGAAAGCAGCCCATTGACTACAGTTGCATTTTCTTACTTGGTTGTCCTAAATCTTTTCTTAGAACACTTCGGGCTATAAATTATTAAAAAATAAATGTCTCTTATTTCAGCATTTTTTGAACACTGCCACATACTGGCTTAGGATGTACTTGTTTTACACTCAGTCAATTATTTGGGGTGAGATATATATATATATATATATATATATATATATACACACATATATATGTAGATTCAACAAAATATATATATATATGTTACATATAAATATATATTTTATATAATATATATTTATATATAATATATATTTATATAATTTATATAATAGAAATTTAAAATATAAATTTAAATATAATATAAATTATAAATATAATATATATGATATATATTATATAATATAATATTATAAATATAAATTTAAAATATAAATTATATATTTATATAATATATATTTTATATAATATATTTTATAAAATATATATAAAATATATATATATGGGGGTTTTTTGCCAAGGGAAACAAGATTTATATGTTTCTCTAAAGTATAAGGGCACCTGGGTGGCTCAGTGCATTAAGCATATGACTTTGTCTCAGGTCATGATCTCACAGTTTCTGAGACCTGCATCTGGCTAACTGCTATCAGCACAGAGCCTGCTTCAGATCCTCTGTCCCCCTCTCTCTCTGCTCTTCCCCCACTTTTGTGCATGTGCTTTCTCTCTCTAAAATAAATAAATAGTAAGAAAAATCTTTAAAGCAGAGTTTGTGCTTTTATGAAAAAAGCTAATGATACATGAAATCAAATTCTCAAATAATTCAGAAGATTAAAATAAATTGCTAATCATTTCATTACTATGTCAGGGGAATAAAGAGAAAACCCCCATATTCCAGAATGTTTGATTGAATCTATAACACCTCTTTAGACCTTTCTTAGAGCAGTAGTAAACTGTGACTTTGCTCATTTCAATGTTTGCAGGGGATTCTGCAAGTATTGGAGACGGCTAAGGGATTTCACCGTGTGTTTGGTTTGGATTTTCTATTTTTTAGTAGTGTATATTTTAGCCTGGCTTCTTCTGAAGGCCAATTTTGAAGCAAAGACTACATGTTATTTCCTTTTGGAGGAGTACAGTCTCAGGAAAGCTGAAGTCAAGGAAATCTTTATTCATCTCTTGGGGCAATCCTTTTGTCTTCTGAATGATTGAATCTCAGGACAGAACCTCTGTGGGGAGAAAAGCAAAAGAGTTTATTCACATTGTCCTGTCTCCCGCTGGTCAAAGGCTTACCTTCCAGTTGGCTAGCTCCTTGCTCTTTAGGGTTGTGCAGACAGGATACCGTGCAAGTCTTATAGCTGCAGTGTCAACTGGGAAGCCCAGGGCAGGAGGTGAGAAGTGAGAGGTATATAGAGCAATAAGGAGACAGAGCACTTTCTGGTTGTCCAAAATGAAACTGACTGGAGTCCACATAGAACTGGTCACTATAGTGGGGGCCAGAATCAAAAAGTTCCAAAGGTCCAGAATACAGGTGAAGCAAAAGGATCTTAAGTAACACATATGTTGTGTGAGATTTAGTGAGTTAACATGAGACTCATACTGGACCAGTGGCTCCTCTAACTGGTGAATTGGTCTCTAACAGTGGCATGAAAAGCTGTGGTGGTAGTATTTGCTCTAACTGTGATTTAAAATGGCTACGGATAAAACCTAAATTTCAGAAATCCAATCATTCTTGAATATATCTAACTATTTATAGAATCTATTTATAGTTGAAAATTCTGAGAAAAAAAAAGAAAGAATAAAAAAAAAAGCCATATCCCTTTCCTTGTGAGTTTAATCTTAACATTATCTTGTAGGTTAGGCCTGTATGATTCAAGTGTTCTTTTTACATGACCTTCAACTTCCTGTGCAAAATTATTATTTTATTTTTATTATTTATTTAATTCTTTTAAGTTTATTTATTCATTTTGCGAGAGAGAGTGTGTGTGTGTGAGTAGAAGTGTGGAAGAGACAGAGAGAAGGAGAGAATCTCAAGTAGGTTCCATGACATCAGCCCAAAGCCTGATGCAGGGCTCAAACTCATGAACTGTGAGATCATGACCTGAGCCAAGACAAAGAGTCAGATGATCGGATGGTAAGATGCTTAGTGGGCTGAGCCACCGAGGGGCCCCCTCCTTGTGCAAAATTAGAGAGCAGCTGGTTGACACAGGGAAGGCACTGGCCCATCAGCTCATATTCAAGTCTCCGCTCTGAGCTGGAATGTTTGAGGTTGTATATTCCTGTATCTCTAAGCTAGCTGGCATTTAGATTATTGTGTTATTCCTCAGTGATGATCTTAGTGAGGATGATAGCAAATGCGATTGCTTCCTCTGCCTGTCACTGCAATGATTAATACCTATGGTACTTAGTAAAATACAGAGGGGAAGACAGGTAAAGATATGTAGTCTACAAAGCATAAAGGTTTCTATGGCATCAAAGGGAATACTAACATCAGTAAAGAGGTAGATCTCTCTAAGTGGACAATTTCAAACTGATTTCAAGAATATTGTATAAACCAAAGGTATAGGCTTAAATAAGAATAATGTACTGGCCAACTGTTACTAAAACTGATTGCTTCTATGGGTCCTTTTCACATGATATAAAAAGATGATGACTTGGAACAAGACCTAGCTTCTTTAGCTTTTTAAAATTCTCGAAGTTTTAGGTTCTTCAGTATTAATATCTTTAACTTAATACTAATCACAGAGATTAAACGAGATCATGTGTATTTTTGTAACAGCTTTGTAAACAAAGTATGTATAAATCATCACCTTTGTGATATTATGTGAATATTTTAGATAGCTACTAAACCATTGGAAAAAATATATATATATACTATGTATATTTATACATATATATAAATAAGTAAGCTACCTTATCTGCTAGAAGTTGAGCTCAAAGTAATGAGGACCTCATTGAATGTTGAATGAACAAGTGGATTTTTGAATTTGCTTCAATAATTGATCAGCTTCATTTACATTATAAACTCAAATGTTCATTGATTCAAGAATACATTTATCGAGTGCTTAAAGTGTGTTTGACCCTGTGCCAAATGCTGGGAATACAAAATAATATATGATATCCTTACATTGTTTGACTAGGTTACTGCCTAGTGAAAAGACAGGCATAAAATGATTTTTAAAAAGTTATTCTGATTGCAGAATACTTTAAATACGTTACCATCAAACCTATGGTATCCCCCACTAATACCATGCTTGAAAAATAGAGTCTTACCTCAAATTCCTCAGTTATCTCAGGTGGTTTCACAAATGCATCCTCCTCAGGAACTTGTACACAATAAGTTTATACCTTTTAGTTGCACACGCTTAAGTGTAAATATATGATACTGATAAAACAAGAAAATTACCATATATTTAAACCCCTGAACTTTCAAGAAATTGAAACTATTCTATGAACTGGCCAAAATTTCTGGCTGGTCCTTAAAAATTCATTCAAAGTAGGTTCATTACTAGTGAAATTGGTAAACTTAGTGAATTGTGAAGAATTTGAGAAGATACAAAAGAATTCCCTTGAAACCAACAACTAAAGATTAGCACTAATTTCAGAGCACTTCACTTGTGGACATATTTCACTTTTGCCATCTTTACTTCAGACAGTAAAAAAAAAAGGCAAAACAAAAAGGTAATGATCACATATGAACAAGCTAAGAAAAAAAGCATGAGAACATGAACTGTTTTGGGTATTTTGATTCTTTGGTAATCATTTTAATTTGCACTCCCAAATTATGAGAAATCTGTATAGGATATGGGCATTATATGTGAGCATTTGGACTTCTGAAGATTTTTCCTTTTTTTCCCTAATGGTGAAGAAACGGATTTCAGTTGGCAAAAAAGCCAAACTAAAACAAAACAAAACACAAAAACAAAAAGACTGCTGAAAAGTGCTGCCACCTACTGTTCAGAGAGCTGTCAAGCACTCTGGTGAATTCATTGTCCCCTGAAACGCATGGAATATGAATATTTAAGTGTTGGCGGCATTCACATAACACATCCATTGGATTACCTACAGAAATAATTTCTCATATCATATGGTGAAAAATCATTATTATAAAACTATCACAGAATTGCTGCTTTCATTCAATAATGAGACTATTGCAATGCTCAATTTTGTGTTTCACCCAATCAAACATGTAAGCTGTCTGTGTGTATGAGTACTTTTTTTTGAAATAGATGGCCATACTAAATAGAGTAATTTATGTTCCATTGTGTAAATGAAGTTTATTGGAGACAGAAATAAAAAGTACAATGAAGGAGCATCACTGAGGATAAAGCACATTCTTTGCTGTGAGTAGCAAAGACTGATACCTTCAGCAAAAGAATGGTTCGTGGAATTTCATAGAGTTTTATTTAGGAGATTGTTTTAAAACTCACTAGGTGATTTTGACAGCACATTACACAAGTGAGGAAGCAAAACCCTCCTGGCAGGAAGGTTTATTAACAAGCCAAATGGAGAGTTGGCCAGTCTCTGCTTGATAGAAAAAGTTATTACCTTTGCTTATTTCCCAAGAAGGCTAATGGAGCTCTTGTGGGTCTCTCTAGACACTAAATAACATCAATTACAATGATCCCAATTAAAACAGGGAGTAGGTCATGTGAAATTCAAAATTTAACTAATAACCCCTTGACTGACATTCTCTGTGACTTTCTCTTGTCACACATACTCTTTAAAATTCTGATTTCTTGCATCAACTCATATCACCCTAAAAATCTTTAAATTGCTAAAAAAAAAAAAAAAGAAAGTATAGAAATCCACCTGCCCTAGTAATCTTAACGTTTGAGGTCTTCTAGCATCAGTGGAATTGGGTGTCTGGTTTTCTGCATACTACATCCAAAATAGAATGTAAGAGGTGTGAAGCATGAAATGAGCAAATACATGGATTTAGAATAAACTGAATTTTCAACTTTGTAAAATCTTTTTTTTAATGTTTATTTATTTTTGAGAGATAGAGAGAGACAGAGCGTGAGCAGGGGAGGGGCAGAGAGAGAGGGAGGCACAGAATCCAAAGCAGGCTCCAGACTCTGAGCTGTCAGCACAGAGCCCAACGCGGGGCTTGAACCCACAAGTCGTGAGATCATGACCTGAGCCAAAGTCCGATACTTAACCAACTGAGCCACCCAGGGGCTCCTCAACTTTGTAAAATCTTAAATATAACTAAAATATTCTATTTGATACTTACTGAACTTTTATTCATAAAATCTTGTGTATTAGTAGGTTATAATTCGGATTCCCTATACATGTATTCTCGGGTTCCAAATGTGCTTGCAGAAGATATTTCACATATTTAGTTAATACATAATTTTTATTGAAAAGATATCAAGATAATAAGAAAAGGCTAGTTTTTTTCTCATATAATCTATATTTACTTTTTTAAAAAGGCTGCTAGAATGAATTTTACTAGTTGTAAATGGCAGGAAATCTACACAGGACAATTATACACACGTGTCTGTAGATTTACTTGCAAACTTTTTTTGAAAAGATATTTGAAGACATTTGTATTCTAATTAAAATCAGAATTTTTATAGTTGACTATTGGATTTTCTCCACTTAGAGAATATGTAGAGTTTCCATACTTTTACTGTTTCTACAACTACTATTGAACTTCAACGATTTAGCTTTTTTTTTTCCTCCTGCAACAGTGCTAGTGCATTTTGTAAAATGGGATGTACAGGTACATTAAAGCAGATAAACAACTGTCTACAAAGAAAGCAAGTGAACAGATGGTTTAGTTGCCATAGACACATTTTTAACGGTAGTTAGCCTGATGCAACACAAAATGCACGTACTGTCCTGGGATCTGTGTCTGCTTCTCTGCTATTTCCTTGTGAATGAAATAATAGTATTGATTTATAACACATCTATGCAGTTAAGATCCAAAGCACTCTAAAGCTATGAAATGAATTTAGAAAAATGTTAAAGCTTTTCATTTAACAATATGTCTAGTGGATGCAGTCAAAAACACATTGTACACTGTTAATTCTCACATCCTTTTCCATTTTCTTGTTTTTTTTTAAGATAATTAATTAGTGAAGATACTCAAGAGTACTAGTGTATGAAAAGGAGAATATCATGGAAATTTAAAGAGGAGTTATAAACAAGGTGAAATTAAATAAACCAAAGTTTTATGTGAATAGTACTCTCTGGAGTTGTGTTACCTAGTGGCCCCAAGTAATACCTACTATTTCGGGATCTCTAACATACTTTTTTATTATTTTTTTAATGTTTTATTTATTTTTGAGATAACGAGAGACAGAGCACAAGTGGGGAAGAGGCAGAGAGAGACTGGGGGGACACAGAATCCAAAACAGGTTCCAGGCTCTGAGCCATCAGCACAGAGGCCAATGTGGGGCTCGAACTCACAGACCGCGAGATCATGACCTGAGCCGAAGTCGTACACTTAATCAACTGAGCCACCCAGGCGCCCTCTAACATACTTTTAAAATGAGCTCAGGACTTCAGAAACCTTAAACTTTAAAGATGTGAATTTAATTATGCTCCTAGTAAATGAGAGCAGTATAATTTTTTATTTGATTAAATATTAATTTGGCCCTTTCTTGAAGTGTTACCATTTCATTGTTGAAACCATTTACCTAGTTCCCTGAATGAAAAGGCACATATGATAATTAATAAAGAAAATAGAAAATCACTGGATACCTAGGCTACAAATTTTCTCCTTGCAATCTGGTATTAAGGATAAGAAAATAAAGAGAGATTGCATGAATGTAATATACTAAAAGGGAAGGATAAGTTCCTGTGATTTTAATTTTCCATGTTTTCTTTCAAACAAAGTTACACTTTGAGAGACATATTAAATAATTTATTATTTTGGGGGGGATGTAATTATATACATTTTACTCTGTAATTTTATGTCAATATCAATTTTTTAGTATTCATAAAGTATTATTAGAAATACTGAATGATTTAATATGACATCTAATAATATCATTATAGGTAAAACTCAGTTAAGTTCCCTACTATAATGTCTTTGAAATGAAAGTAAGATATTATGCTATGATATATATAGTGTGTGAAGATTTTCAAAGGAGGTATCTGATAATAATTACCTATTATGACTTAATTTGGCCAATATCATTATCTATATTAATCTATATTATCTACATTAATATATATATATAACCTGCTAGAAGTAGAGATAATTGAAAACAGACCTATTTTATTGTTTTTATTTTTTGCGTCTATCAATATTTAGTTGATCCATGAAAGAACATATTGAGCAATACTTCAAAGAGTATACATAGTGATTATTTCCATTTATGAAGAAAATGGGAAGAAATAAGTTCTATTCATATATTTTTATTAAAAATATATTTCCTAAGACATAAACCAAAAATTTATTTCTTAAGCAGAAATATATTTGTTCACCTTTAAATGAACAATTTTGCTAACCTGGAAGCTTTGCAAGAGGTCGCATTTAGTTCAATCTGGTTGCTTAAATAACCTGAAGATAGTTTAGTCTACACACTAGGTTCTGTATGTGCCTCTACCCACCCTTGCCCTTCTTTTATCACCCAAGCTCTTTCTCTGCTAAGCTCTTGATTACCATCAAGAAACATCTCTGGGTTCTGCATCAACTCTTTTCTAGTATTTCTTTGCACATCCTCCTATTTTCCTCCCTCATTGATGCTGTGCTTCTCTTTACTTCTCCATAGCCCTCCCTCTTGAGAGAATAGTCTACTTGCTGTCTCTCTATTTCATGTCCAATTTCTCTTTCAAACAATTGTAGACTACCTTCTGTGCCTAACACTTAAGTAAAATTTTTATCCATAACACTCCTAAATGTCAATTTCAATAGCATCTCTTCAGTCCTCTTCCTATATTGACATGCTAACCTTTGACATTTCATTTTTAAACTTATGTATTTCCTGGATTTCCACTGTGATGCTCTTTGTTGGACCTTCTCCCACCCCCCCTAACTTTGTCATCTGTTTCCTTCCTTGTTTCTTCTTTTTGCCTTCACTTACCTACATTTTCTCTCTTTGGTCTCTGTGAAGGATTCTCATCCATATCCACAACATCAACCATTTCACATATTCTGGTGGCTCTCACATTAATTGTTCATTCAATAAGTACTGATTGTCCACTTGGGATGTGCAAAATGCTGTTCTAAAGGGTAGAGAATACAACAGAAGTACCAGTGACAAATTGACCTCATAGTGCTTTCATTATAGTTGTGTGAAAGACAATAAATAGGTGAAAAAACAATATGCTAATATATTGTCAGGTAGTCAAGTGTGCTATGAAGAAAATAAAGCAGGATAGGATTCAGAGACTTAGAGGAAGATGATACTGAGAAACTTAGAGAAGATTCAAACCTTCAAAGACGACTTCTCAGGAGCTATTTAAGCAAAAACCTGAATAATGTAAAGGCTAGTCCTTCATCTATTATCAACCAGTCAGCAGCAGTAACTAAAACTTTGAAGTTATCCTTGATATTTCTTCTTCCCTATGCTCCTATTCTATCTGATATTAAGTACCATTGATATTGGCTCTTAAATATCTTACAAATCGATTTACTTCTCATCTCTCCCATCAGTTCTACCACCACCCTAGTACAGGCTACCATCATCTCTCACTTCAACTATAAAATAGCCTCTTAGCTCTCATTTTTACTTTTATCTTCCCCTTCTAATAAACCTTGAACACTAAAGTCAATAAGATTTTCTCAAAATGTAACCCAGTTATGTTACTTCCCAGCCTTTGTAGTTACAATGCCCCAATGATTTTCACTGCTCTGAGGATAAAAATCAAAATCCTGAACATGGATCTGAGATCCTCATGCTAGCCCCTGCATACCCCTCCAGTCCCATCTCACACCATGCTCCCATCTCATTATTTCTGCTTAGCTACATTGGCTTTCTTATAGACCTGCCAAATTCCATAATCTTTCTAACCTCAGTTCCGTGCATGCTGTTCCGTAGACCTGAAGCCAAATTGCCTAAGTTAAAATTCCAACTATAGTGATTACTGTGTGTCTTTGGGAAAATCACTTTACATTTTCATGCCTCAGTTTCATTACCTGTACAATGGAATAATAGTAGTACTTGCCTCACAGGATTGTTGTGTAAAGTGCTTATTACACTGCTTATCAGTTAACAAGTGCTTTTTGAATGTTTACTGTTAGACATACCCTTGCAATTATATCACAGTGCCTAGAATGTAGATTTCCCATAAAGCCTTGCTGAATGCTTATCGATTCCCTAGTTAGCCACTGGAGGCTCCTTCCTGTCTTCTTTCTAAGAACACTTATCTCTCGGCCTCTAACTTACAGGTAAATCAAGTTATCCTTCCCCAGCCAAAGAATGTTGTAGCTCACATTTATAATATTCCTGTAGGTAATTCCTCATTTCCATCAAATTAACTTTCTCTTATTAAACCCAACTTTATGTTTTATAACTTGTCTTTAGTAATGAAATGGGCTATAATATTGATACATATTTATTAGGGATGAGGATATTTCTTCACAGATGGTATGTGTGCCTTCTATTTCATATTCAGATTTAATCTAAATTGCATATGAGCTATATCTGTTCAGTTCAAAAACTGGTTATAAGCTCCTGTCCTCAACAGAAAAGAACAATTAACACATTCTTGAGTTAGAATTCAATTTATGGTTATATTATAATGAATAACCATTTGCTAATTTAATAAACTCTATGCCTTAACTGCAAATGTTAATAGAGGAAAATAGTAGCTGAACTTTGGACTGACTATGAAATACAAAATATTAGATTTTATAAAGCTGTTAAACCTTTGAGGAAACATCTTATTTTCATACCAATTTTAATATTTTGCTAGTAATACTATATCATCCAAACCATTTCAGGACAATACTATAATAACATGAAAATGCAACTGGCTTTTAAGGTATATTCTGTCTAGTTTTGCAAATGATTCTTAACCATTATTTGTCAAACTGTATGTGTGAGGTGCATTATCAGGTAATAATTTATATTAATATCTAGGCACAAACAATTTTTGTTCATAAAAATGATTAAAGAGTATGCTAGAAGTGAAAATATAATACCAGTTAACTTTGTTAGGGGTACCTGGCTGGCTCAGTTGGGAGAGCATGCAATTATTGATTTCAGGTTTGTAAGTTCGAGCCCCATGTTGGGTGTTGAGATTACTTAAAAATAAAATCTTAAAAAAAATAAATAAAAAATAAAATAAGATAAATTTATTGATTGGTCATCTTATTTGGGAACACTTAAATAGACCGAATGTGTATAGTTGAATATTATAGTTTTCCCAAAGAGATTTTAAATATCGCAAGAGTAGAAACAGTGCCTTTATTTATTTATTTATTTATTTATTTATTTATCTGCTTGTGTTTTAGTGAACTAACATTTATCTTGTACTCAGAAAAAAGTATATGATATATGATCTCAGTGCTAACAGACATCTAGCATTGATCTACAATTTAAATATTTATTAAAGTAATATTACATTTTGGAAACTATCTTACCTATTCTTGGGTTTAATCTTAAAAGAATAAATGGGCATATTTTGTCTTAGCGCGGTATAGCTCTGCTAAAAAATATTCTAAATGTTACTGGTCCTTCAAGATATATTTCAAGGCTTACCTTTGTTCACAAAATTGCTAATTCCTCTATTTGGAGTTTCTCTTTTACCCCCATGTGTGCATAGGTCTTTGTACCTCTAAACAGCATTATCACACTCTGTATCGCATTCTGTGTGTGTGTGTCTGTGTGTCTGCGCGCGTGCGCTCGCGCACGTGTGCACACATTGTTGAGTGGATGTGCACAAGTCCAATTGTCCTTCCTTGTCACCTCTAGAAGACTGTGAGTGACTGGTAGAGTATTTTCCCCAAAGTTATCCTCTGACAATATTTTAATTAAAATTCATCGTGTCTGGGATGGAAAATCAGAAGAATCTCCCTCAGTGATATATTCTGATTTAGGTTAAAAATAATAATGGTAATAATAAAGCTAAACAAATATGTATTCTGAGGTTTCCCCTCACTTGTCGAATCCCAGCCATGTTCCATGTAACCATATTCTAAACGAAGTGGTCAGTTTTGTAAAGAATGTTGTTTAAACAATCTAAGAAGCACTTGTGCCCAAAGTTGGATTGTGTTTCTGGGTAAAATCTTATGTAGCATTTATTTTTAAGCTTTCAATAGCTTGTATCTCCTGACACTGATGGTCATTTACATGTAATCATAATATACAGAAACTACATTTGGGTGAAATGCACTAAAAAAAAAAAAATACGTTAAATCTGAATGGATACAGAGCTGATTTATAAAAGTATCAGTCATATCTATAGATTTCATGAGTTTCCAAAAAGTCAAAATTAATATGTAGTCCCAAAATGCCTCTTTGTGGCTGAATTCAAATAAAGAATCATTATATTTTAATAGACTTTCATTTTTTGCTGAAAATGTGGTATTTCTACCAGAATATTGATACAGAAAAAATTACTTCATTTTATTTTCGTATCTTTGCATAAGATTGTGTTTATAGTGCCATTATCCACAAAAGCCTTCCATAGAGTATTTTTTTCTTGTAATTAAAACAGTAGGAATTAATGACAGGCTGGGGATGCTTGCTGTTTTTGTAATAATGAATTGGACTATTTGAATGGGTAAAAAATGTTAATACAGTGATTATTTCAGTCTGAGCTAAGTCTTGTCATATAAGATAGAAGTATTAAATTTGCATTAGATGTTTTAAAATGAAATTGAATACTGTGAAGCCATATAAAGGTAGCCCAACTTTGCCAAACATTATTACAATTGTAAAGATATATAGAAGTTACGATTAAAATAAATTCATTCTGACAGCAAAATAAACCCATGGACTTTTGTGACCCAAGGTCACTGGTTTCATTAAACCCATATATTCAGTTCTGGCTTGTGTGTGTTGCTTAATTGTCCTACTCTTTCGGTGGTTTATAGTTTTCTTAAAGTTAGGACGTGTCAGCTCAATGTTGTATATTGTGACATGGGGGGGGGGGAATCACTTGTTTAAATGATATATGATAGTTAAAAATTAAATTCTGTAGGAAACATGGATAATTTGTTAATAAACATATAGAGAGGATTATCAGAAGCCAAATTATTAAAATCAATCAAATAGTAAGAAATGCCTTGTTCATATGGTAAAAAAACAAAAAAAGTCTTTCTTATTCTCTCATTGTTTTAGAATATACATCTTTACCTGATGCTATACAATTATAGCCTGGTACTTTCTGGTTAAAATAAAGTTTTTGAAGGAGAAACTGATTTTATTTTTTAAATGTTTAGATGGGAAGGAATATTTTGTGGCCTATGTGTTTGTTGGTGATAGTAAAGCCTTTGTAGAAGAAACTATAAGACACATGCTAATGTCCAGAAATCACTCTGAGTTTCTATGAGTTTTTCTAACATCCATGTATTTTTACAAAGGTTTTGTTGGCTTATTTGTCCTGATCTCTGTCTTCCTGTCTCACTTCCTTGATAATACCTTTCCCTGGATGAACCCAAATATATCCAATTACTCTCTTTCTCTGCTTCTTAGGACAATAAAATACCCAAGCCAGTTAATACAATTACAAGCTTATGATTTCCATCTGATATTGCCCCTCAATATGTGTGGTGATCTTCACCCTGATATGTGAGGTTTCTTTCCCATTCTCCATGGATGCCTGCTTGCTGGTTCACACAGCAAACTCTGAGAATGTTCTCCTTTGGGCCATTTCAAACCTTTCTCTCTGTCTCAAATTTTCTTTCATTCTCAGCATGTGTTACTGCTTCCTAATTTACCAAAGAAAATAATGATAGAAGGGTATGAACTTCTGCACTGTTGCTCTTCTCCAGCTTCCAGCTTTTCCTTCATTGCTGATTCAGAGAAAGCATTGCCTTTCTTCCTTTACAGAGCCTACCTTTTACCTACACTCTTGATCCCATCACAGCTGCAGTATTTCTTCTTATCCTATATCATCAACCTCTCCTGACTCACTGCCTTCTCTCATGCATCTTACGTACCAGTTCTCCAGGGGTGGTAGATGAATGGCCTCAAACTTGCTTCCTCTTCCTAAAGTGACTGCCTATTTATCCACATACTTTTAAAAGGAGCACAATTTTTTGTTGACCAGAGTTCCTCAAAACCTTGTTTACCCGAGTGTACTGCAGTCTAGTGACCTTCACCAAGGTGACCAATTGCTATGGACTGATTGTATCCCCTAAAGTGTATGCTGAAGCCTGTTAACTTTAAACAGATCAAAGAAAAATTTTATTTAAGTAAAAGAAAAAAAATGAGTTTATGTGGGAATAGCAGAGAGATTGCAACTAGGCAGAAGCAACCTGTAGTGAATCCTAGGCAATCCTGAAGGAAAAAAGGAAAGGTCAGCTTTTATTAGGTTTTTGGAGGAACGTAGGGAAAGTTGTTTTGAACAAAAATTTATTGGAGAGGAAGAGTTCAAGGTTGTGACATTTCCTCACTAGCTGCAGGCAGTGGTTAATACATTATTGTTGGGGCAGAGAGGGATCTTCCTTTTCTTAGAAGCAGCAGGAGACACTACAGGGCTGTCTTCCTCTCTCTCTTTCCATCTTGTGAGGACACAGTAAGAAGGTGGCCATCTGAAAGCCAAGAATAGAGCCCTCCCTAGGTAACTGAATTGGCTGGCACCCGTTCTTGAATTTACCAGTCTCCAGAGCTGTGAGAAATGTTTCTGTTTTGTAAACCACCTAATCTACAGTATTTTGTTATGCCCCCCTGAGATGACTAATACAGATTTTGATACAAAGAATGGGGTACTGTTGTCACAAATATCTGAACATGTGGAAGCAGCTTTGGAATTGGGTAATATGTAGAGGCTGGAAGAGTTTTCAGATGCATGTGAAAAATATAATTTTTAAGAGTGATTCTGGTAAGACCCTAGATGGAAATGAGGAATATGTTGCTGGAGACTAGAGCAAAGGTGATCCTTGTTATAAAGTGGCAAAGAATTTGGCTGAATTGTTTGTGTCCTAGTGTTTTGTGGAAGGCAGACCTTGTGAATGATAAAATTTGATAGTTAGCTGAGAATAAGCAAAGTGTTGAAGGAGAAGCTTGATCCCTCCTGACTGCTTATAATAAAGTGTGAAAGGAGAGAAATGAATTGAAGAAGCAAAAACTAACCAAAACTTGAAGATATGGAAAAATTTCAGCCCACTCATATTTAAAAAATTAACAAAGTATGTTCTGTTGTGAACACCAGGGGTACGGCTAGAGTACTACTCAATAAAGAGTTCATGAGATTATATGAGCTGAAACATTTCCAATATGAGCTAAAGGGATGGATACAGGACAAAATGAAGAAAGGCTGTTGGATTTTGCAAGCAGTTCCTCAGAGTAATGGAGATATTTGGCCGTGAACGTGCATTCTTCTTTAAGAGGGAAAAATGCCCACCAAATCATTTCAGAAGTTATCAGGTCCGTCTTGGTTTTCACAGGTCAGATAGTCTATGTCCAAAGCCACAGGGATAGACTACCCTGTGGAGCCATGGGAATGAGGTAGGACCCTTCCCAACTCTGCTTTGGAGATAGGGCCACCACCCCTATGGATCCTAAAGGCAGATCATTGAACCAAAGACTATTTGTGAGCTTAAGAGCTGATGAAATTCAGCTTGCAAGGTTTGAGATACATCACCCTTTCCTTCTTTCCTATTTCTCCCTTTTGGAATTAGAATATCTATCCTATCCTAACCCCCTTTGTGTTTTGGTAGCATATAACTTGTCTGGTTTCACAGGTCAATAGATGGAGAGGAGTTTCGCCTCAGGATGAATAATACCTAGGGTCTCATCCATATCTTAAATAATACTCAGATGAGGTTTAAGATGTTGGAGTTTAGAACTGATGCTGGAACAATTTTGAGCACTGTTGGGATGGATGAATGGATTTTGCACATCAAAAGGACATGAACTTTGAGGGGCCATGGGCAGAATGGTCTTTTTTCTAAGATGACTAATACACCAGTATTTCCATTTCCTAAACTCAAGAGTCTCCATTCAGTTATCCTTTTTTGACCCTCTATTGCACTTGGCACTGTCCCCAACTTCACCTTGAAATTCTCTCAATTCCTCTCCACCTCCCCAATACTAGTCTATCCTTTTTCTTTTTCTTTAAATCTGACCTTTACTTTTAGTCACTTTACCTTTTTTTTTTTCCCTCTTAGCCTTTCAGTTAACAATGATGTTTCTCCTGAATTTGATCTGGAAAAACTGAATTCTCTCACCCTGTCTTATGATTTTATTATCAGTGATAAGCTCCCATCTTTATTTGCTGCTCTCAATCCAAAATTAACTCTCCAAGTTACTGCCTTACTGAAACCCTCAACCATCATTATATGGGCTAGTATTTCATATCCTAATCAATCTCCTTGATTCTTTCCAATCTCTTTCATCCTTGTGTATTCTTCACTCAGCTGCCAGATCTGATCACACTAGCTTGTTTCATCAAAACTTTGGATGGCTTCTCTGTACCTCATATCAGGTAGTTACAATTAAATTGGACAATCGTGGCACTTCTAGCTTTTGTCAACTTATGTCCCATCCTCATAGAACTTCTTGTATTTTTTTCCAAGCATACTATTACCTTTTAGGACTCTGTGTTTTGTTTTATTGTTACTTTTTTTTAATGCTTTGTATCGTGTCTAGAATAGTCTTACTATATATTATAGCCAAAAATTTAAAGACCTATTTTTCATTTAATATCAAGCTCAAATTCCACCTTTTCTGTGAGACTTTCTGTAACAACACAGAAAGTGTCACATTCCCCCTTTTCTGTACTTTCAGAACATTTTCTTTACATTTTCTATGGTGTCCGTGTATATATCTCACACTAGAATGAACAACTATATGTAAAAAGTATCAGCAGAGTGCCCAGTGGTACATAACAGCTATTCAATAGATGATTGTTGAGAGACACAAGGGAACTTTTTTTTTAATTTTTTTATTCTCAAGTTAGTTAACATACGGTGTAGTCTTGGCTTCAGGAGTAGAACCCAGTGATCATCCCAAAAATGCCCTCATTGATGCCCATCACCCATTAACACACCCCTACACCCACCCACCCCCATCAACACTCAATTTTTTCTCTGTATTTAAGAGTCTCTTATGGTTTGCCTCCCTCTCTGTTTTTTATCTTATTTTTTCCTTCTCTTCTCCATGATCACCTGTTAAGTTTCCCAAATTCCACATATGAGTGAAATCATATGATAACTGTCTTTCTCCGACTGACTTATTTGGCTTAGCATAATACCCTCCAGTTCAATCCACGTTGCAAATGGCAATATTTGATTCATTTTAATTGCCAAGTAGTGTTCCACTGTGTATATATATATATATATATATATATATATATATATACATATATATATGTGTGTGTGTGCGTGTATATATATATATATATATATATATATATATATATACACATATATATACCACATTTTCTTAATTTCTTAATTCATTCATCAGTTGATGGACATTTGGGCTTTTGCCATAATTTAGCTATTGTTGATAACACTGCTATAAACATTGGGGTGCATGTGCCCCTTTGAATCAGCATTTTTGTATCCTTTGGGTAAATATCTAGTAGTGCAATTGTTGGTTTGTAGGATAGTTCTATTTTTAATTTTTTGAATAACGTCCACACTGTTTAAACCCAAAGCTGGAGTCATCACAATCCCAGACTTTAACCTGTATTACAAAGTTATAATCATCAAAACAGTATGGTATGGGCACAAAAACAGACACATAGATCAATGGAATAGAATAGAGGACCCAAAAATGGATCCACAAATATGTAGCTAACTAATCTTTGACAAAGCTGGAAAGAGTAGCCAATGGAAAAAAGACAGTCTCTTTAGCAAACGGTGCTGGGAGAACTGGACAGCAACATGCAGAAGAATGAAACTGGACCACTTTCTTATGCCACACACAAAAATAAATTCAAAATGGATGAAAGACCTAAATGTGAGACAGGAAACCACAAGGAAACTTTTTTTTATCCTGTTCAACTATATGTAGAATGAATTGTATACTCAAAAAATATTGTATGCATAATAAGCTAGAAAAGCATCAAGAGAGTTGGGTGCCTGGGTGGCTCAGTTGGTTAAGCCTTCGTCTCTTGATTTTATCTCAGGTCATGATCTCACTGTTAGTGACTTTGAGCCCCACATTGGGCTCTGTGCTGACAGCTCCGAGCCTGCCTTGGATTCTCTGTCTTCCTCTCTCTCTGCCCCTCCCCTCACACTCACTATCTCTCTCTCAAAAATAAATAAACACTTTTTTAAAAAGTATCAAGAGAAAATAAATAATACTTAGTCTTTTTTTGTATTCTTTTTAGTAGCCTATGACCTAATGGAATATGCATACATATATACAAATATAAGGTAGCCGCAATTTTCATACGTAATTATTCATAAAAAAGGCAAAAGTAGAAATCTTAAACGTAAACAATAGATCTACATATTATAGCTGGAATTCAATTGTAGATAGCTTGAGAGTATCATAAAATATTGAATTTTTCTTTATCTTTACCTCTCATGCATAGTGAAGTATTTACAGCCCTTTCTCCATGTACTTTATTTTTCTTGTTTTAAAAAATAATATACAATTATTTAGCTTAAGTTCAATGAATATACATACCGTAGTTGTTGAAGACATGCTAATTCCAACATCCTTAATGATTTCTCTATTTGTCTTAATTTTATTAGTTTCATGAGAAAATTTTTCATATCACTTTTATTTTCCACCCTATTTTCTTTTGAACATCAAAATGAAGTGTCGTTAAGATAATTATATGAAGAAAGAAAAGTGTACAGGCACAAAACAAAGTTTTGTTGAAGTCAAACTGTTGTATGAATGATGGCAATACCAAGACATGCAGTTGTTGGTTGATAGATGATCTTTTGTATCCTAAGTATAAAAGTCTGTTTGAGAATGTCTGAGAAAATGATAAGTTGCTCAAAAGCTAAAATTTTCAGGGGCGCCTGGGTGGCTCAGTCGGTTAAGCGGCCGACTTCAGCTCAGGTCATGATCTCACAGTCCGTGAGTTCGAGCCCCACATCGGGCTCTGTGCTGACAGCTCAGAGCCTGGAGCCTGTTTCAGATTCTGTGTCTCCCTCTCTCTGACCCTCCCCTGTTCATGCTCTGTCTCTCCCTGTCTCAAAAATGAATAAAACTTTAAAAAAAATTTAAAAAAAAAGCTAAAATTTTGAAAAATAAGAATCATCTCTAATGCAAGATGCTAGATGAATGGGGCAGTGGCAATAACTAACAATGTTGAGTGCTTACTACAGACCAGGCACTGTGCTAAGAATTTTACATGCACCAAGCTCATTTAATTTTCATAATAAGCTTATGAGAAATGTGCTATTATATTATTATCTCCACCTTGTGAATGAAGATACTGGCAAACTGAGAAGCTAACTGACATGGCAAAGGTGACGCAGACAGTTGCATTTAGAGTGGTTGAGTTAATACTGAAGCCTGGGAAGTCGTATTTGAGAGCTGACACGCATACTGTACTCAGCTGTCAGAGATGAACAGGAATGGGCTGAGAATGACTCTTTAGAGCATGGCTTGTGTGATGTGTATCTGCAGATTTTTTTCCATGTGAAGTATTAACTTCATAAATCTGTGAACTGGAGAGAAGAGCGAATGAAAAGGGCAACTTTCACACACAACTTTGGCAGTGTGCATGAGCAGCGCCTCAATTTCCCTACCTTATAGAAAAACAGGTAGCATGTAGCACAAAACCCCAAAATTTTCCAGAAGTCAAAATATTCACTACTCAACCTGTAATACATATGCAAGGAAGCTGGAAAATTAGCAGATATTTAATATCTTAGAAAAAAGAGCAAAGGGATGATATATAATAAGAATAATCACTAACAATACAAAATTGTTTCCAGTAATATTAAATATTTATTTTCCTCTTTCTTCTTCCTTTAGTTTTAATTGTTATAAGACTATGTGTTTTGTAAGTATTTTTATTATTACTGGGAATTCCGTTTCTCCTTACCTGGTGATTCAAAGGCAGTAGAAGGCATATGGATGAATAGATGGAGGACAGAGGGGGATATCAATCAATTGACCAGTATTTATTGATTGTCTACAATGTGATGGGATTGGTAAATGTGAGAAGGATCAAATTGAGTTAAGTCATCTCAGCAGGAGTACACTGTTTTCAGCTTCAGGCAGTTAAGGATTCATAAGGGTTTAAAGCAAAAAAGTGAAAAGTGGTCAGATTAAAACTTTAACTTTTAAGACTTGAACAAGCCAAAACACAACTTTCTACTCCCATCCCTCCCTTCGGTGTTTCTCTTAAAAATAATCTTACAAACTAATCAGTTTAGTACATGAGTGTTCAATTGGGAACCAGATGTTTTCGAGTCTTCTTCTATTATTCACCTGAAACTAAGATTGTATAATATGCAACACAGTATTTCTAAAGCTTGAACGCAGAAGATGCAGCCTAATTTATAAATAAAAATTTATGTTACTTCTGCTTTATAAATAAAGTAACCTTGATTTAGCCTTACACAAAAAGTTATTTTACACAATGCTTGCTAATGTCAGGGTTTAGTTTTAGATAGATGATAGAAGATAGATAGGTGATAGATAGATGATAGATAGATAAATAGATAGAGAAAATGGGACATTACTAGGTCATACAATAGAGGGACATAATCTCCTTGGGAGTGAGGGAAGACTGTTTGGAGGAAATGAGAGCTGATTTGTAATCTAAGACAGTATTAGATCTACCCAAATCTGTATCTGAAGCATACTAGGAGGAGTGTAGCAGTGTGTGGTGAGGGGCTGTTCCAGGTGAAGGGAGGAATAAGTGCAAAGACAAAAGAGCCAACAGAATTTTCCGGTTGGTTTGAGCCATGGAGTTCCAGCTGAGGAATCCCTAGAAAAGAAGCTAGAGTGACAGGGTCAAGTTGCTTGGAGACTTTTTTCAGTTATAGGATAAAAGAGGCAGTTGCACATGCACATGACAGAGTGTGTGCGCATGTGCACATGTATTGGGGGGGGGGGTAGTGGAAAATGAGGAAATGATGGAAAGTGCATGGGGTCCAAGAGGAGAATTAAAGAGGGATGCATTAGTCTTCCCTCCTATGTCTTGGACTAAGTCTGAGCCTTTATGGAGTCAGGAGCTAAGTCATGGAAGAAGTTTTTAAGGGAACTATCTGAGACTAGGGTCTCAGATACTCTCAAGACTATTCTCAAGAATAGAAATTAATGTCGCTGGGGGCAAATTATGGCACATGTTCAGAAGTGCATAGAACTCTTCGCTAAGGCAGTATGGAAGATCGCAAGGTTCTCACGGGTGAGGAAGCTGGAAGGGCGTCATTCACTGTTTTCAATTATCATAAGCTCCAACTTCTCAAGCACCGAGAGACAGACACCACTAGAGGGGCAGTAACATTTCCACAGCAGCTCCAGCTGAAGGTTTAAAGAATGCAGAGCCCTGAGGAAAATAACCAAGGAAGTATTCACGAACATCAGTGAGGCTCACTGGGGAACCCCACAAATATCTGGAAATAGCTTCTAAGGGGCAAATGGCTACAGGTACTCTGCAGGCAGGTTGGGCCAAGAAACAGCGAGGTTTGTGTTATGACTATGACACCCCCAAACTTTAAAACAACAAAAACTCAGATGACAACGTGTTGCCAGTTTAACGTTTATTTATTTTTTTTGAGACAGAGAGAGACAGAGCATGAATGGGAGAGGGTCAGAGAGAGGGAGACACAGAATCCGAAACAGGCTTCAGGCTCTGAGCTGTCAGCACAGAGCCCGACGCAGGGCTCGAACTCATGGACTGCGAGATCACGACCTTAGCCGAAGTTGGCCGCCCAACCAACTGAGCCACCCAGGCGCCCCTACGTGTTGCCAGTTTAGAGATAAACTATTCTCCTTTTATAATTATGTGTTATCTGATACATTTATGGTCATCTTGGGCTAGAACGTAAGCCAAGGCAGGGGCACCTGGGTGGTTCAGTTGGTTAAGCATCTGACTTCAGCTCAGGTCATGATTTCCCATTTTGTGAGTCTGAGCCCCACACTGGGCTGTTTGCTGACAGCTCAGAGCCTGTTTCAGATTCTGTGTGTGTGTCTCTCTCTCTCTGCTTTTCCCTGGCACGCTCTCTCTCTCTCTCTCTCTCTCAAAACTAAACATTAAAAAAAATTTAAAAAAAAGATGAGCCAAGACAAAAATCAGGCATCTTATTCTCTTATGTCCTTAGGCAGAGACTAAAGACAAAGCCCTAGCATTCTGTTGGAGGGAGAGTGCAAAGTTTGAAACAGAGGAAATGCATCAAAATGGGCTTCCAAATCAACTGTAGGAGATTGAAATGAAAACTTAAAGCTGTGGTTCCAATCCTTCTCAGAATTTTAAAGAGAAAAGAACCCGAGCAAGAGGAGCACTGGTCAGAGCAGGCAGATGGAAGTATCTCAGTGACTTCCAGAGAGGAGTATATGAGTTTTACATGTGCTGGGGAAGCATATGTATAAATGGGCCAGGTCCACTGGCATCCAAATAAGACAGAGGCAGAACTGAATTGAATGATACATCATATGTGGACAAAAAAATTGGCTCAGATCACATGAGAGCTTTTAGTGTTCTAGAAATGTCACATTTTTTCACAGGAAGACACTTATTTAAAAATATTCAGCAACTATAAATAAACTCAACTGCTTGAACTCATAGATGAGTAAGCCACACTTAAGAAAATAGTTATTGGAAATTTTTAGTTCTGTATGATGGCAGTTTGCTTTTTAATAAGTATAGCTCCTAACATTGATGTAATTGTCTTAAGAAGGGAAGTTGTATGTACATGTTCCCACCTACTGAACTTTATGGTTTTCAGTCAGTGGCATGAGACTCTATGAAACTAAAGAATATTAGGAATGATTTGCTTATGCTCAATTATAACAAAGGCGTCAGACACTCAACCTCCTCCCTATAGTGTCTGAATGTATTTGCACAATATGAATTCTCAGAGAAAGGCTCAGCTTTGATCTGTTAATCTAGAGGTTGCTGTATTAATAGTTTGCACACTTCATTGATTTTTAATTAATTTCTAAAGAGGCACAGAGGATAACTACTATAGCCCACAGACATCACGGTTCTCATTGCAATCCACATCTTTATTGATCGGCTGCCTAAGGAGCAGAAGTAATCCATTTTAAGTATACTTTTCTGAGAGAGCGTGGACACTATACAATTCACTTCTGTCCTTGTAATCATATTGGCAAGAGGTCAGTGAGGAGGAAAACCTATAGCATGTTTAGTATTCTCTTGATCCAGGCAGATGAGCTTTTTGACCCATTATTCATTTGGTAGGGAAGCAGTGACTTCTCACACATGCTTTTTTTTTTAAATTTTTTTTTAACGTTTATTTATTTTTGAGACAGAGAGAGACAGAGCATGAATGGGGGAGGGGCAGAGAGAGATGGAGACACAGAATCCGAAACAGTCTCCAGGCTCTAAGCCATCAGCCCAGAGCCTGACGTGGGGCTCGAACTCATGGACCGCGAGATCGTGACCTGAGCTGAAGTCGGATGCTTAACCGACTGAGCCACCCAGGCGCCCCTCACACGTGCTTTTTAACTTACTTTTTTGTTTCTTTATTATTATTTCATTTCTGTAAGACACTCTGGAATCCCAAGCAGACTATCCTGCACATTCTTGCAATGGAAATTTCCAAAAGCTTGTGAAGGGTGGTAAATGAAATTTCTGGAGAAATATCTGAAGAGAATGTAGAGAACCAGAAGAAAAATTTTGTTTTCCCAGCCAGCCTCGGGAATCTGTAAATGTTGTCTTCATTCGTTCCCCTTGGTATGCTAATATCACCAGCTGGGGTTTGGCCAGAGTGCTGAAAGTCTGGCTTCCTTCCACCTATCCTAAATATTGCAGACTTTTAAACTTGCCCCACCTACGCTGCAAAGAAAAAATTGCTACTGCCTGAACAGGCTTACAAGATTTTGGTATTATTGTTCATTTAATCCAACTACAAACATCTATTGAGTAATAGTTAACTGTCAGGCAATCTTCAAATTGCGGAATACGTAGTGAATAACAAGTAGGCAATGCAACTGTGTCTGGAGGCAGCATTCATTCTAGGGGATCCCAGCAAAACTAAAGAGATTTGTTTATTAGGTATAAGAATCTTCTCTTCCTTGATTTTAGAGCACCCATTGTTTACAAAACAATTATTCAGTTATATATCCTGTCTTTGTTAGTTTCATATATGGTTTTATAGTCTATTGACTATAGTTGTATGTATATGGTCATATAATGTAATAGTTAAATTTGTTGCCTCTAGAGCCAAGCTGCCTACAGTCAAATCTTGCACTGTCACCTTTGGGCAAGTTATTTTATTATTTCTCTGTGCATCAGTTTCATCATCTTAAAATGGAAATAGTAGTAGTACAGATCTCTTTGGGTTCTTGTGAGCTCCACTAAAACAGTCCTCTGGCATGGAGTGCTTAAATAAAGGTTAGCTAGTTTTTACCTACAAATATAGGAAGTGTTAACATGCATAGTTATATTGTATTCCTCATACCATTTCAGTGCTCCCTTAACAAAAAACTACATGTTCCATTTTCCAGAGTGACTATCACTATTATTGTTTGTCTAGATTCTCCTACACTAAAATTAGTACTGAACAGATTTTTTGTTATATTGTGAAGCAAATTTATATCATTTCCACATGGTGTTAGTGTTAAATGTAGTCTTGTTTGTAGTGTCAAAGAGATGGAGGTAAGTTTAGTGCCCACCCAGTGTGGAATAGACAATAAATTGAGAGTGTTTGCCTGTGTTATATATGTGTATGTGTTTATGTGTGGATATAATTTAATTCAATGACAAGGAGTAGTGAACTGGATTTTGTTTAGCATTATGCTTGAATCTAAAAACGTATGATGAGTAAAACATGTTTTTATTTAATGCACAATACTATTTATGTGTTAAAATAATACACACCAATTTAAAAATAAGTAAAGACAAATAAACATGGATGGATTGGAAGGATGTGCATGGGGAAAAAACGTTGTGAACACTTATGATGGATAGGAGAATGGGATGGGGGTGGAAGATATAGGGGAGCAATGATAATCACACTCATGGATTATGGAATATGAGTAACTCAAAATTCTGTGAATCTGAGATCCTAAAAGAAACCAAAGACAAAACCCACAGATATTGCCTTGAGTTGGCTCCTAGAAAACAGTGTCTGAGACAGATTTTCATGCAGGAAGTTTTTTTGGCAAGTGTTCTCAGGAGCAACCCCTGTAAAGCCATGAAAAATATTAGGTTAGAGGAAAAAGTTGAGCCATGGTGAAATCATGACAGAGATCTCACCCAATCTTAGGAGAAAGCCCTGGAACTTGCATAGTTTTTCATAGTTGTCCAAGCGTGGATGGACTTTGCAACTGCATCAGCCAGTTGTTGGATGTGGGTTGACTCTGTGAGAGGATGAAAACCCCAGCAAAGCAGCAGTTGGGGTGGGGGTATCAAGGCAACCAAAATGATGTAGCTGAGATGAGAGCGACAAGCAGCCAACACTCCCAGAAGCTGACAGTGGGAGTCCGCTGGTCCTGAAGAAGTTTCTGGACGATACACCACAGCACCTCCTAGATGTGTGTGTGTGTGTGTGTGTGTGTGTGTGTGTGTGTGTGTGTGACACAAACACCCACTCAAATATATTATTGGGGATATTTGATAAACACATTTCAAATATCAACACATATTGTTTTCATTGCACATTATTAAACTCATATAAATTTAGCCCTCAGTATTTCAAAATCTCCATAAGAACTGCAGCCTAATCACATTTCGTAAAGATCATCAGTGCAATTGGAAGATGTAAGAATTAACCATGACTATTAACTCCAGGCTAGTTTAGGAGAGCCATGTGAATCTGCTTTTCTTCCTCTGAGAAGAATAGTAGGAGAACATCTGGGGACAAATAGAGTGAGAAAGAAAAGTTACTTTGCCTAACAGTACTGAGTACCTTTTCTTTCTCTTAAGTAGTCAAATTGTATTTTCAATACAATTAGAGGTTACTTATTTAGAAAACGCATAGTATCTTAGAATATTGAATGTTCTAGGTGTTTTTACAAACATGAGGACACTGATTCCTGAAGACAATCTTCAGTGTACATACTATTATTGTCCCCATTTGATGGATAAGGAAATTGAAACGCACAAATAAATTGACCAAGGACACAGACCTAGTAAGAGCTGGGGTTTATTTCTAAAGTCTGTTATTTTAAACATTGGATGCATGAAGCTGACTTTTACTAAAACATATTCATGGCTCTTGCTAAACATTTGAAGGAAGGCACCTAGTCTACATCTTTCTTTACTATTCTGTGTGTCTTTTATTGGCCCACAATTTAGTATTTTATATAGATCTATTGTACAATTCCATCTATCATGGAATAAAAATTTAAAGCTGGAGGACACCTCAGAGATCATTTAGGCCAATCTGTCACTTTTATAGGAGAAGTGAAATGAGTATCTGAGGTCAAAAACCTAGTGAGCAGCGTGTCTGGGACTTCTGACTCCAACATTCAGTTCTGTGTTCTTTCTCCGCTGCCATGAACAAGCTTTTGCTAGTTGAAAAGGCTTCTCAGTTTATTTAATTATGAGCCCCCTTAGTCTCCCTTCATGAGCTATTTGGATAAAGTCAGTTACTTCATCCAGAAAGGCTCCTTTCTTCCCTTGAACATGCTCATATCTTTAGCCCTAACAGAGAGCATTATAGTTGAATTTTTCCCCCCTCAGGCATAGAATTGCTTTTAGAAGGAAAAGTAGAAAAGAGGAGTGATTTTCATTTGCGGCTAGCTTTCCTGAAGCTTCCTGTGTTATTAAAAAAGCTTGAGGTTATTAGAATGAAAACAGGAAAAAAGTGTACTCTTGCTAACTCCAGAGATTAATGCCTGTGAAAGCTGACTGCAGCTTGAAATTTTTAGCTCCACACATGTTTGATGAAAGTGTCACATGTCCTATATATGGGAAGCAAATATTTATTGTCAAAAATAGTCTGGTCTCTCTTGACTTGTGTTAGCTTCCTGCAGCTGGGCAGAATACATTTTCACATTGGATTAAAACATAGAAATAATGCATTTTTGCTAGACAGTTGTGATTCAAATATAATATTGAGAAGAAGGTCATTGCCAGGTGTCCGTCAATACTGTTATTTTAAAATTAAGTCAGTCACTGATATTTTTGTTTCCACAGAGCAGTTTAGATGAGTCGATTTTAACCAGAGATTAAAACTTTCAACTCAATTGTAATAAAATTATCCTCGGATTTGGTATTAAAGTGCATTTCTGAAAGTCAGAATCAGGTTTGTATTTATTAAACACCTTTTGAGAGGTATAAGCAAAACATAAAATGAGTAAGAAAACTCATTACAGCATATAGAGCAAGTATGAAAAATGGTAAAATACTGAATGGTTTGGATAATGGTAAATTCTGAATAGTTTGAGTAAAAATCAGACTTATAGCACCTGGATCTAGAAGTAGACAAAATGCCCCTAAAACATGTCTACAGAAAACTCCCGTCAGTGCTGATGAAAGACACACACTCCGGTACAAGTGGACTATTTTATTCACCCTTCCTGCAACATGGAAAACTCTCCAACCTATCTTATTAATTACCTTCAACTTCACTAAGATCCTAATTCTGTGATGTATTCATGGAGGGCACCAAATCTCTCAGTAGATTCCCTGTTTTTTTCTTCTCTTTATATGACAGCATCCTCAGGTGAATCATTACTAAAATAATACTTTGAACAGTAATTATTTGGAATTTGTATCCACGCATTAATCATGATGGATTGGTTGGGGGTATATATATCACCATTTGTAAACATTTATTGAGCGCCTACTGTGATATATTAGTTGGGATTCACAGATTTTCTGGAATAAGCAATTCAAGTTAATGAGGGTAAGTTATTCTTGTTCACACTATGACTGTTGATATTTATCTGTAGAACAGTAATAAAAGCTTGCATGCCCTGCCCTTACTATATGGGAGTTACGATTTAAGCTCCTTACATGTATTAACTCATTTTATCTTTACAACAATCTGTGGTATAGGTGCTATTATGGCCATTTTAGAGATGAAGGTGAGTGCCAGGTTAATTAACTTGTCAGCGTCACACAGCAGAACATGGCAGAGTTGGGGTTCAATCCAGGTGATTGACCCCAGAATCTGCACTCAGACCAACTCCACCATCCTTCATATCCTGTGGTCAAAGCAAGAATTAAGTTTCCAATTTATATGATTCAAATTCCCACTAAATAAGAAAAAGGTTCTATAATTTAGCTGAATTTTAAATAAAAATACAAGTCAGTCACTTGCATTATTCCCTGAAATTCACAGAAAGCTCTTATAATATTTTGTTCCAAAAGAACTAGGATCTTCTAAAGCCATATGACTTCATTGTGTACATTAATTTCTTCATGCTCACACAACCCTGTAACCCACCAAGAGAGGGGGTAGGCTTAAAAACGCAGACTTTAGAACCCCACAGGAACCAAATCCCAGTTCTGTCACTCATTAGATGACTTGGAGGAAGTAACTTGACCTCTCTGAGACTTGGTTTTCTCGTATTTAAAATGGGATGAGGGGCGCCTGGGTGGCTCAGTCGGTTGAGTGTCCAACTTCAGCTCAGGTCATGATCTCACAGTCTGCGAGTTCGAGCCCCGCGTCGGGCTGTGTGCTGACAGCTCAGAGCCCGGGGCCTGTTTCAGATTCTGTGTCTCCCTCTCTCTCTGACCCTCCCCCTTTCATGCTTTGTCTGTCTCTGTCTCAAAAATAAATAAACGTTAAAAAAATTTTTTTTAAAAAATGGGATGAAAACAGTACGCTTCTCAGAGGATTAAGTTAACCTGCCAATGTAGAAGCATTTAGTTCTGCTGTGTTCTGAGTACTCAGTCAATGTTAGCTGTCATTATTGTCAGTGTTCATAGTCCCATAATGTACTCCACCCAGGCAGACATGGCACAGACATGGGAATTGCTACAAGGGAGAGTAAGTTTCTTTTCAACCAACACAGCATTATCCCTTCAGTGATAATGAATGGCCCTTCTTTTTTAATCATCTTCAAACTTCAAGGGACTTCATCCAGTTTATTTTTGTCACTGCTATTGCTAATAACTGCCTCCTTAATTGCATCACGCTCCAATTTAAGGAGTGATGTTATTTTGAAGGAATCTAACAGAGACTGTGATTCTAATGAAATCATCCACCAAGAAAATCCTATCTTAATAATTGCAATGTGGAGAAAACTATCATGAACAATCCAATAGATGATTCAACACTCTAATTCAGGTGTGAAAGTAGAACTAAGGTAGCAGTCATAATTAATGATCTAAAAGCAGTCATAACCATGATGTTCCATAGTTACAAAGCAACCATACAAGTGTATTTTGATGATTTGGTAATGATATAGATGCTTCTGTTTTTATCTTTTAATCATGGTCAGGTGAGTGAGGGAAACTATACATAAATTACCATCTGGTTCCCTGAATTGAGTTTTCATTATGTTGAAGAAAACATTTTTTTAAGACAAATAGAATTGAGGTTCAGAGGTTCAGGATAGTCTATCACCTGCTAAGACTTGGCATATAGAATATCAAAGAACATATAGAGTCTTTGAAGTTTGGCTTGTAATATGGATATGTCATTAGGGTCTTAAGCTTCTTGGTGAATGTTAGCTCCCTATTGGTATAGAATATATCACTATTCTTGCACATGGTGAAGAAATATATGTGTATTTGCATTAGGATAATATTTAGTTAAAGGAATTATTATCCACCTAAATTACAAAAGTCGGAAAATAGAATCATTTGTAATTTATACTCCTCTTCGTTATTCAATTACCAGGATGGTTACTTTACTGTATAAGTGTAACTTGAAATTGTTCTCTCCCTGAAATTTCTTGTGGACTAGTTTAGTTGAAGATTCAGATGATCATACATGAGGAGCTAGACGAGTATCATAAATGAATTCGTGAGTAGTAATAGTGAGTGGTGGGATCCTGGCCAACTGGAGGTGCCCTCAATGGGGTACAGCCAGTAATCAGCTAAAGAGGATGTTTGAGAGTTTCCCAGTGTGTGGGCCAAAAATATATACGCATATAAACTGCATATAAGCTGGATATAGCTCAGACTGCCAGTCTGCAAACTTTATCTCTCATCCTTTTCCACCTCATCACTTCTCTTCTGCATTGTGGCAGTGGCTCCTGACTTCTGCTGTATTTGTGTCCAGTCCTTTGTTTATACACCAGGTGATTTTTTTGCAAGACTCCAGTGATCACTGTGTCACTCTCCTTTTTCAAACAACTTCTGCATCACCACAGTGAAGTACAGATTATCTACCACAACACGTAAGAGGCCCTTTTTGAATCAAGCCTCTTCTTACTTTGTCAGCCTCACCACTCATCACTCTCCCTCCTTTATGAATAATGATTTAGAAATACAGAATTACTTACCTTTGTCCCAGTACACCGTGGTATTGGTGCCCCTGTGTGTGTTCTCTGTAACTGCAATTTTGTCCTCATCTTGCCCAACTGATGGACATCATTCAAACATTACTTAGGCCTCAGGACCTCTCTGAAGGCTCCCCTCTCGTGCACATTTCTAGGCTATACTACAAATGATCCTTAAAACACAGCTCTCCTTAAATGCCTTACACGTGTCACATTGATCCGTTCAAGCCTGTATTCCACGTCTGCCCACTTTATTAACAGCTCTGCCTTCCTGCAATGAATAGATCTTCTCTGACTCTTTTTTTGTTCCCTGATGTCCAGCACAGTGCCTGGAACATAGTGTGTATTCTGTCATTGTGTGTGGATCTGAATATTAACTTGTTGCAAACACACTTTCCATATTCTGATATGAAAGTGGTAGGAAAGATAATGATGAATGTTTTTTTGGACATTTCTTAAAAGGGCAAATAATTAAAAATACTTTATCTCCAAGACAATAAATCTATTTTTTGATCCCTTAGTCATATAAGGGTTATATGTTTTCAGATTCAATTTATTCTAGGAATTTATTAGTTGGCATAATCGAAGAGAAAACACTGTTTAGGAAAGAGGACGAAACCTTATAAATCTCAGTTGTGGACTGATTTCAGAAAACACAAATACACTACTGACTAGTTGGACCATATCAGGCAGTACGTCCACTGGTTGTGTTGAATGGGCATTTATAGTATAGTGTTTGGCTCACGATGCTGTTTGAAGCAATCTTCTCTTTACACTACACTGAGTATATGGTTCATTGTTTTTTTTTTACCTGTGTGATTTATGTGTCTGTTTTCCGCAGCTTTTGTTTTGATATCAAAAACCATTAATCCTTCAAAGTCCTGCAATTGTGATATTAACTACCAACAGCTTTGATTTGGAATTGGCATGAGAGTATGCTTTAATGATTTTATAATAATTCTGATTTGTTTTTAAGCGACAATGTTTTTTACCACTGAAATCCTCAAATACAGAATTTCCTCTAACACTTGAATAAAAATATGTTCGCTCCCATCTAGGCCTCTGAGTTTGCTTCTTTTCATCAACCTTTAGTTAAGGCTAATGTTTAATGATTCTTAGTTTATTTACTGGCAAAGTACAATTTTATTTATTGCTTTTATGAATTATGGAGATATATATATATCCCCATATGAATATATATGGATATATGTAAATTGTTGGCAATCAGTAATAAATTTTATTTTAATAACCCTATATGTTTTTTGAAGAAAACATATTAAAGGCTAATATCAGGGTCATTATAAACAATGTAATTTCACTTGCGGGTTGTTCTAATGAATACTATTGTCATTGACACCATTTTAAAAAAGTATAGGCTTTTCATGCCTCTGGGGTATAATTCATTTTTTGCCTAATTAATAAGAATAATATAATTATTCAGCTTTGATAGAAACTATGATGGTGATTTTGGTGCCATTAAACCTGCATATGAAGTTTTGGGTTTTTTTTTTTGTTTGTTTGTTTTTAATTACGATTGGTGTGTTTGGAGAAGTGTAAGGGGAGAGTGACATCAAGCAGGAGTTATTGAGAAGAAAACAACTAGAAATGTGTGGGTCTCTTAGCTTATCTGCTGAGACGCACGTACACTTCACTAATGGAAGTGTTTGCAAGAGAGTACAAAATCTCTGGGGAAAAAAATGATCTAACATTTAGTTCACATACAGGTAATTCATTCTTTACAGGACTTTAGGGGAAAAGGCCAAAAACTATTTGCCGTTTGCTTTTTTATCCCTTTATTGGGTTTTTCGTAATTTTGAAAAATATTCCAGGATTCTGGCTTCACTTAGAGAAATCAAGCACTTGCAACTGAAGGCAAAGGAACTACTTTTTAGACAATAGAAAAGCCTAGGCATTAACTGTCTTTTTGGAACTTGGTGTTTTTCAGGGAATGATGTACCTGGAGGAAAGACGGCTTGTTCATCGGGATTTGGCAGCCCGAAATGTCTTAGTGAAATCTCCAAACCATGTGAAAATCACAGATTTTGGACTAGCTAGGCTCTTAGAAGGAGATGAAAAAGAGTATAATGCTGATGGAGGAAAGGTGGGTATCTTTTTAGAACAATATTGCTTGAAAATATAGTATGATATCCTTTTATCTCCTTATATGTTGTAAGAAGTCAATAAGCCTGAGGTTAAGAGATTATAAAATCTCAACTCTACCATTTGCCTTCTCTCCCACCCAGGGTCAAATGCATATATATGAACCAACTTCCATTTCTCAAAATTAGCCAAAATAAGACAATTCATCTCTAGTGGTCCTTATGTCACATCCAGTGTGGGAAGTGGGTGGATCCTTTGGAAATCCAGATATTACACTTAAGGGCCATAGACATTATTTCATTGATCCTAAGAACGCAGGGCTAGCTACTACAGAGAGACCCAACCATTCTTTCATAGTAACCTGGCTAGTACCAAGAACCATAACTCACTGGAAAGTTCATCATCCTATTTAACTTCGAATCCTCCTATACCAGGTACAACAGATTCCTCTTAATATGGTTGTATTTTTTTAAGCTTTTATCATAGAATGTGATTGGCCAATTTACTTTATTTATTTTTTGATTCTCTCCACCAGAATGCAGCCTGCTATGTCCCAGGAATTTTAACAGTGCCATTGCCTCTTCTACTTTTCTGATTCTCTAGTCTCAGGCCCTGCCTGACAACTGTATTCCTGCCATATGGTCCCAGCTCATGCCTTAGTTCCGGCTCTTGTTTTTCTCATTAACCTGATGCTAAGGTTGCTGGCCTTGGCTATACAGTGAGGATATCTCTTCTCCATCTGGAGGTCCCCCTAGCTTATGTGGCAAAACTTGGACCAGGAGAGGCCAAATGAAATAAGCAAATGCAACCTTAACCTATGTATAAACTCCTGCTAACAAAAAAAGTTATTAAAGTGTCATATAAATATATTTATCGTGTGCCTTATTTATCATGAGCCATCCAAATATATGTTATAAATATTTTGCAATGCTTTTAAATGCTTAGCATTGATTTTATGTATCATGTAGTATATGATTTTTATATAACTTTGTATGATATCTTATATAACTATATATCTTCAAATCTTATCACAAGACAAAAGAAAATAAAATTTAAAAAAACTTAAGGTTTGTAGTATTTCCTGAACTTTCCTTGATTTTATTAGACTATTTTGCCTGTTTACTACCAAATTGCAGCAGTTTGAGACCACAGCTTTGAAATTCACTACAAGATTGCACAGTAGAAGTCCATAAATCACATGACTTGACTTGTCTTAAGAACATACAGCTGTAGGATTTGTCTAACGCAAGATTCATTATAGCTTTAAATGCCTAGTTACCATTAAGTCTTTATCAAGCCACCTGTGATTTAAACTTACTTCTTTAACACAATGTCCGTAGTCCATAAAGTCAGCTAACTCCTTGCCCATAGGGAAATTACTTTCAATGTGTCTTCTGTTCCCTTTCACTGAATGCCATGATTCTGTCATAGAGTTACCTTGATGTCACCTTGGTGAGCAGCGAACCTCATGATTTCAAAGGCCTATTTAGTTTTAAGCTTTCAACTGCAAAGTAGAAGTGTTTATCTTTATTCTGTAGAACCTAATTATATTTTCAGCTATATAATGCTGCCCTTCCTAGTTGAAACTTACTCTGCTGACCCATCATCAGCAGGGTATGTGAGTTGTTTTTCTTGTAGTGGTAATAGATTGGTACTGATCCTCTCGTATCCTTTTATATAATACCTATTTTGGTATGTATTTTCAATACTGGCTAACCAAAACAAGGGAGACCATTTGTGGCTGGGGAATAAAGCAAGCCTAACTTTGGAATACATTATTGTGGGTGTTTTAAGTGACCAGATTATATGAGAGGAAAAAGGAAAGGGCAAGTGTAGAAAGAGTCCATTGTACTGGTGGTCAGAAATGTTCTGAAGGGATAACTGAAAATGTAAGGAGTCTCATTTTGGGGGCAAAAATGTAATAGACCATATTTTTAGAAGCACATATCTTAGATGTTTAGAATAGTATTGAGAGTCATAATAACTAGTAACTGAATTAATTGCTGAACATTAAGAAATAGAGAAAATGATACTTATTTTATTCTTTTACTTGTCATTGTTTTTGAAGCTTTTAAAAATATATCTTTAGGTTATTTCACTTTTAGAATTTTATAAATTTCAATTCGTTGTTCCCTGTATTAAAAAATAACATTTATTATTAAGTACTGCTGGTGGGAATGCAAACTGATACAGCCACTCTGGAAAACAGTATGGAGGTTCCTCAAAAAATTAAAAATAGAACTACCCTACGACCCAGAATTTGCACTACTAGGTATTTATCCAAGGGATACAGGTGTGCTGTTTCAAAGGGGCACATGCACCCCAATGTTTATCGCAGTGCTATCGACAATAGCCAAAGTATGGAAAGAACCCAAATGTCTATCGATGGATGAATGGATAAAGAAGATGTATATATATATACAATGGAGTATTATTTGGCAATCAAAAAGAATGAAATCTTGCTGTTTGCAACAATGTGGATGGAACTGGAGGGCATTATGCTAGTGAAATTAGCCAGAGAAAGATAAATATCATGACTTAACTCATATGAGGAAGTTAAGATACAAAACAGATGAACATAAGGGACCAGGAAGGAAAAAATATAAAAACAGAGAGGGGGGAAAAAACATAAAAGGCTCTTAAATATAGAGAACAAACAGAGGGTTGCTGGAGGGGTTGTGGGAGGGGGGATGGGCTAAATGGATAAGAAGCATTAAGGAATCTATTCCTGAAATCAATGTTGCACCATATGCTGTTGGTTGTAAATTAAACAATAAATAAACTTTAAAAATAACATTTATTATTATTATTATTATTATTATATTTATATTTTCTATACACACAATCAAAAAATACAACTGAGGCAAGCCTAGAAGCTCATATTTTGAGAAATGACTATAGAAATGAATTTTTATATAACTAAAAAAAGTTAACTTTTTATTTCTCTTTTTATTTCTCAGATGCCAATTAAATGGATGGCTCTGGAGTGTATACACTACAGGAAGTTCACCCATCAGAGTGATGTTTGGAGTTATGGTAAATAAATCTTCCTTGTGAATTAAGGGTTTTAAGGCAAAATTAAATATATTAGGTTCACGTGAAATATCTTAAACCAACTTATTTTATTGTGTTGGAAATACTTATAAGCCTTGTTTCTTAAAGGAATTAACTCTTTGCTATTCCATAAAAAAAAAAAACCTCAATAATATTGTTATCTGCCTTTTTTTTTATTCCTTCATTCTCTAAAATGTAATATGTTAATATCTCAGTTGAGTTGTCTACCATAATCTTTGGTTTGGTAGCAACTTTTGTGATCATTTTGACAGGAAAAAAAAAAAAGTCAACTTTAGTTTAGGAACAATGTCATAGAACCTCATGGCCTTAATTATCAAAAACTCTTTGAAAACGTGTTAAAAATGAAAGAATGTCTGTTCTATAATAAGAAAGAAGTTATTGTAACAAAGAACAATTACTGAAAGCAAATAGGTGAGAGCACTAAATGTGAGGGGAGAGATATGAGAAGATTGCTAATTGCACCTTTGATTTTAATTTACAGATTACTTTGGAATAAACAGACCTATTAGAGAGTGAATAATATGACCTGGAAAAGAGTGGTCTTTAAACTTAGAACATTCATGTAATGCATTTAATTTAATTGTTGAAATGAGATATTTAGCATCTGTCTATTCACAACCTAAGTCCATCCAGATATTAATGAGAATGAATCAATAGCTTTTCTAAGTTTAAATAAACCAGTATTTCTTACAAATTAAAAGCACAATGTCCATTTAAGGAAAAAGGGAGTGGTGGGTCTTGAAAGCATGATACAGTTTAGTTCACTCAAATTTAAAGTTTGCTTTATCTTTATTATTGTTTTTTTAGGCAAAAGACTTAAGCTATTCAATCATTAAAGAACTTACACCTCTTATCTAGAAAAGCACAAATTATCTTTAAAAAAAACTTAAGAGGCTCTTGGGTGGCTCAGTTGGTTAAGGCTCCTACTTTGGCTCAGGTGGTGATCTCTAGGTCCATGGGTTTGAGCCCCATCTTGGTCTCTGTGCTGACAGCTCAGAGCCTAGAGTTTGCTTCAGATTCTCTGTCTCCCTCTCTCTCTGCCCTTCCCCCGTTGGCGCTCGCGCGTTCTCTCTCTCTCTCTCTCTCTCTCTCTCTCTCAAAAATAAATATTTTAAAAAATAAAAGTAAAATAAAAATAAGACATTTCTTTAAAGTGTTTTTTTTTTCCTCCTCTATACATGTATGCTATAGGTTTAAAATTTCCATGTAAGGCCTCATGTGTTCTACTCAGCTTAGAAGTAGAAAGTGTGATGTGTTTGAGATTTAAACAAGTATAGGAAAATGCTTGTAAAATTTAGTTGTTGAACTGTAAGGACTTAATAGAAACATAAATCTATTATATATATTATATGGTACAAATTAGCTTATATATTATATGATAGAGATAAATCCATAGATTATATTTTATATGATAGATTTATATATTACACATATATTTTGATATATGTCATATACTTTTTTCTTTTTCTTTTCCCTTTTTCCTATGTATGTTTCCCTGAAATAAATGTAACAGTCTACTACAGTCAAATTTTAAATGGCCTCTAAAATAAGTAAGTAGGCAGATAGATGATAGATTGATAGAAAGATAGATGATAGATAGATAGATAGATGATAGATAGATAAATAGATAGATAGATAGATAGATAGATAGGTAAGTAGTACTCTGCTTTGAAATATAGCCCAGGTCATCAATCCATACCCATAAGGCATTTTAGGATTTTTATGATATATTATAGTTGATTGCAAAAGGTATACAAGACAGAAACATAATGTTGTTTACAGTGAAGCTTTGTAAAAAATTGCCACTGGGTTCATCTTTATTTTTACAAAAATAAATATGCATTGGCTATGGTTTATATCTCTGAATGATAGAATTGTATGTTTTGGGAATGTTTCTGATTCAGTTTTCCTGCAATTGTCCTTCTGCATGAAGCCATCTCTGTTTAACCCTATCTTGTCACTCCTAAAAAGATTTAATTAAATTATTATTGGCAGAAGTAGGGGTTTTGATGTTCCTGATTTTGTTTTTGTATTTATGTTTCTGTTTATTATATTTTCTATTATTTTGATTTGTAATTGCTTTGCATTTTTCTTGTAAGTTCTGATAGAGATATGAGGGCATGTATTCTTTTATAATTGCATACATAAGTTCATAAAATGTCCTCATTAAATATATATTCTATAAACGTGTATTTATATTGACTGACTGAATAGAAATGGACAGCCATCCAGTTCTTAACTTGTTCCAGTCTGCCTCATGGACACTGAATCTTAATTATTGGCTCTAGGAAGTCATTTTTTAATATGAAAAATTAAGTAGGATTTAAAAAAAATTAAGTTTATTTATTTATTTATTTTGAGAGAGAGAGAGAGAGCAGGGGAAGGGAAGAGAGAGACAGAGGGACAGAGAGAGAGAGAGAGAGAGAGGGAATCCCAAGCAGGCTTCATGCTGACAGCATGGAGCCCTACATGGAGCTCGATCTCACAAACCCATGAGATCATGATTTGAACCAAAACCAAGAGTCACTCAACTGACTGAGCCACCCAGGTGCCTCATAAGTAGGGTTTAATAAAGATCAATCAATTAAATTGTGTCACTAATTACATTTTTATATAAGAATTATAAGATATAAATATTAACCAAAAAATCAGGTAATTAGTGATCTTATTATAAAGGATAATTGGCAATTCACATATACTTTTATACTTTAAGCTTTGTATTTTTATTATTAGTCAATGATAACTGTTATGAACTAAAAATGAATAAATAATTCATTACAGATGGACATGGAAAAGAAAGCACGGTCCTAATTAATGGATTTTATATTAAACCATATTTTGCATATTATATGCACCAATCAAAATTCACCTGGTGAGACTCCTATACACATACAGATCTTTCTGAACTTACAATCCTTAACCTTAAGAAATGATAACTTCTTCATTGTATAATTATTAGATCACAAAGAAGAGGTCTGTAATATGTATAGTATTGTTCAAATCAGAATCATTTTCATCAATGCTAGCTATTTGCATGTTAATATTTAGGGTATTTGCTTTTACAGAACAAATCACTCTTCTAGTGATTCAAGAAGGTGATTTCATTATCTAAGGGATCAACTATTATTGATTCCTTTCAATTTTGTGATGCCTACTTCACATGTATTATGGTATATATGGATCATTCCTCACTCAGGGTCTCACAGGTATTAAAGAAATAAATCTGTGTGTGTGTGTGTGTGTGTGTGTGTGTGTGTGTGTGTGTGTGTGTTTTCCACTTGTTCTCTTTGTGTGAGTTAAAGAGAGAGCCATGATTATTTATCATAACATAAGGTATTCATTCTGGCACCACAGCTTAGCCCATAGGGCTTTTAATAGCAAAGAGGTTAATGTCAAAATTAGTCAACATCAGATTTTGCCTGCAATCATATTTACTTAATACTGGATACACATGTTTATAGTAAATTGTTTGATAGACTCTAATGTGGTGTAGTGAAAATTAACTAGAATCAGCAAATGTTAACATTACTTAAAAGTAGACATGGGGAAAAGATTCTGTGTTCTGATACGCACTCTGAATTGTCTCTGCTACTCATTAAAAATTTCAAGACAATAATAAGATAATTGAATTTCCCACAAAGATTTTGTCACTGGGCTTCTGCTAATGAATATAGAAATCTGAAGAGCTTTTCTTTAGTCTAATTTTGATTGCCTTCTAGGGAGCTTTCTTTTGTCACTGGCATACTGCTGGTTTATTCAAAGTATGTTGTTAATATGCTTATGTAAATATTTGATCTCCAATTTAGGAGTTACCATATGGGAACTGATGACCTTTGGAGGAAAACCCTATGATGGAATTCCAACCAGAGAAATCCCGGATTTATTAGAGAAAGGAGAACGTTTGCCCCAGCCTCCTATCTGCACTATTGACGTTTACATGGTCATGGTCAAATGTAAGATTGCAAAATAATTTCATCATCACCATCATCACTCTTAGTAAAGCAATAGTACAGATTAATCTACCTGCATAATGTTTTTGTATATTGAAAAATGTAAAAGTCCAAAAATAATTATGAAAAGATCATGTAAACACCTGCGTTTTTGTGATTATTATGAATAGGAAGCAATATCATGCTTCCATGTTATGAAGTCAAAATTATATGACTCTTTCTCTTCTGATTCATTTCACTTTGATTCTTATCATTTCCATGACAATCACATTGTCTTTCATAAAGAGATGTAATTAGTTACAATAATGTTAGTAATCTTTATAGGAAAATAGCAGTCTAAACAAATGATCTGATATAAAGAAAGAAAGCTTGAAGCTGATAGTTGAAAAAATGAATTAAATGGAAATAGGTTTACCAGTTTTAGTCAACAGGAAATTAGCAGGACAGAATGGAAAGTAGGAAGACATGAATCTATAGTCAAATAAAAAGATTATGAATGTTTACTTTTTTTTTCAATTTGATCATTCGTTTACATCAAACGCTCTTACTTTTTTTTCCTCCTTTCTATGCCCCAGACACATACGTATTATAAATATGTTTTGGCAGCCTAGGCTCTTAATTTAAATAGAATTAAGGAAGTCTCTGGAGTTTCCTAGTTAATTTAAGTGAGATTAACATTCAGCAATCTTTCTTGTGTAATCTGGGGTTTTCCCCTTTCGATTTACACTGGGTTAGCAAAGAAACAAACTGGTGAAGGTGAATAAGCATCTTATTAATAAGAGACTTTGGACCCAGGTCTACTCAGATTTATATTCATGACATGTGTGATACATTCTGACAGTGAGGAAAGAAATAAAAAATGTGCCTTCCAGTTCAGGTCAGCATGCCCTTTTCTCTAAGCATAGTTCTATTTACTCAATATTTAGTTAGAAAGAAACGGATACCTCCCGGTGAAGTTAACCTTTTTAGGTTCTAATAATTCCAGAAACACCTATTTTCTCATTAGCATCTTGGTATCAACAGCAATTTTTTGTGTATGTGTGCAAATGGATGCATATAGTGCAGCTTTATTAGGAGAGAGAAAAAAATCAGGTGATATTAATGATACATGAAATGACACCCAAAGACTTCCCAGAACAAGAATAAAAATTGAACTCCCGGAAAAAAGAAACTCACTTTATAACTTTATTGAATCAAGCATCTTCAGTAGTCATCTATGCAAAAAACCTTAAAAACATGCATACATTATATAATTTGATCTCATAAGTAGCATAAGAAATGATTTATATACTTCATTTTGATACTCTGATGAAACAATGAGAAATCAGGAACAGATTTTGCCTAATAGAGAGTTTTACCTTGCTTTTATGAGTTTTAATACCTAAGAAAAGGGTCACTTGGCAAGAAAATCAAGGAAAGCTTAGTACTTGTATTCTTGTGATCTCATCAGCTAAGCAGAGCCTGGGGAGATAAGACCCACTTTATCTAGACTCCCAGCTAAATAATAATACATACCTTGAAAATTGCTGATAGTATTTTTATGCTGCAAAGGTTACTAGTTAGATAAGCTAATGGCTAGTGCTGAACAAACATTACCAATTACTTTGCATTGTTTTTTTTTTTTCCCCCCACCAGGAAAAAAAACAGCTTGAGAAAGTTGCTTTCTATTTCTTTCCCCACCCCCACCCCCTCCCCTGTGCTGGTGCACTGCATTGTAACTAAAATTTGTATTCTATGTCACTCCTAATAGAAAATAATAAATTATGTCCCCATCACCTCCTCTATAGCCATCCAAGAAAAATTTTAAAAAAAGAAAGAAAGAAAAAGGAAGCATTCTCTCCACTTAAGAAAAAAATATAGGAGATTCTGTAAGTTCCTATAGTTAGCCTAGGGTTATGTTTCATAAGAAGAAAAATTACTTTTAAATTAGATCAACAGAATAAAAAGTTTCTCTTATTCACATTTACTTAAGAACATCAACAAACTGCTTGAGATAGAACCTTGCCTATTGGATTATTTCTTTCTTTAGCTTTCTTTGTTTTTTTTAGATCATTATTACTAAAACAGTATTTTTCAAACAGCCTATGTTTTCATAAAATTTACATCCTACTTCTTCCTAATTATGGATAGATACAGTGACCCTTTTACTGTGTGTGAATTTCTAGGCTGGATGATTGATGCAGACAGTAGACCTAAATTTAAGGAACTGGCTGCTGAATTTTCGAGGATGGCTCGAGACCCTCAAAGATATCTAGTTATTCAGGTTGGTACATATCTGGACACTGGAACTTTGTAAATCACCATTCATAAATCGATTAAGCAGAATATCATGTGAAATGACTTATGGAAAAGAGGTTTCTAGTTGATGTCAGAACTCCTTCTAGGAATCTTGCCTTAGTATTCAAGTGCCTCTGCTATTGAATGGCCAGATAATTATGATTATCCATATACATAAGAAGTCCTTATCCTCAGATAAACCTTCTAGCACTCTGCTTTTTGTTAACATTATGTGTTAAGTCATGTCCATTATGATAATCTTCCCTTTCAGAATAAAAGGAAGATGGATTTTTGTTTTAATCTTGTCCAGGTTTTAAGACAGTGAATTAAAAGTGTCAGTATATTGCATTCAATTTCCTAAAAAATATTTATAAATATATTTTGTTTTCTTAAGGGAGATATACAGTATCCAAGCAATAACTCAGATTCCAGTGAATGGACGTACATATGAATCAAATAACAGTCCAAAAGAACATTTTATATTAAACACTAGAAACACTGGATTGGATAATTTAAAAATTATAATATATTTCTCTATGATTATTTTGCCTAAATCATAAACAAGTGGACCTTGGGTTACACTGAACTAATTTTCCTCAATGAAACAAGGTAGCATTTATCTTCCTATTAATAGTCTGCCATGAAGATAAAAGTCAGGATTTAGAATCTAATAGTTCCTAGTTATTTTTCTCCCAAATTAACTTGCATAAACTGCTTATATACAAAAATGTCACATAATTTTGAAAAATAGAAAAAAACATTTAAGAAATATAGGAGGCAAAAAAAAGAGTAGGGTTTTGGTGTCTCTCCCACCCTTGTTTATATTATTTGCCACTTTTGCTGTGATTTTTAAAGCTATCACTTTAACAGTGTCATTCTATAGAATAAATCATGGGGGCGCCTGGGTGGCTCGGTCTGTTAAGCATCTGACTTTGGCTCAGGTCATGATCTGGTGTTTCGGGTATTCGAGCCCCGAGTCAGGCTCTGTGCTGACAGCTCAGAGCCTGGAGCCCGTTTCAGGTTCTGTTTCCTTCTCCCTCTGCCCCTCCTCTGCTCACGCTTTGTCTCTCTCTCTCTCTCAAAAGTAAATAAACATTAAAAAAAAAAAAATCATGGAGCCTACATGTCCTGATAACTCTACCCTATCAAACCAACCAAATAAAATACAGTAAAGATTGAGAAGTCAATTGCCCTTTATTACTTACTCTTAAAGTCACAGCTCAAACAACATCTTGGCAATGAAGCCTATATAGTTATTCTCACGTCTGAAATAGATTATGCCTCCCTCAAAAGAGCCATAGCATACTGCTTTAATTACCTCTAATGGCGTTTATCACATTCTATTAAATGTATTTATCTTACCGTGTCATATCTAAGTATGTTATAAGCTCCTTTGTGACTGGTAAATGTGTTAAACAGTTATTTTTTAAATGAGTGCATGAATTTTCAACCACTTGTTTTGATATTACATAAATTTGCTGCAAAGTCCATATATTTAAGATGAAGAATCTTTGTTTGTTTGTTTGTTTGTCTGGTGGGCAAACTTTTAGGGTGATGATCGCATGAAGCTTCCCAGTCCAAATGACAGCAAGTTCTTTCAGAATCTCTTGGATGAAGAGGACCTGGAAGATATGATGGATGCTGAGGAATACCTGGTCCCTCAGGCTTTCAACATCCCACCTCCCATCTATACTTCCAGAGCAAGAATTGACTCAAATAGGGTAAGAAATGATTATATACCACCTCCCATGTTATTTCTGAGAAACAAATCATGCAAACATATTATAAGCACTGGAATTACAAAATAATTATACAGCTCAATTCTGGGTGATTCCTAGATTAAAAACATACTATACCAGGGAAAAACATGCCATATATAGTTAATTTTCAAACACAAACATAGGTAATAGAATATGTACTCCGAAGTATTTTTAAAATTTCAAAAAGAGGAATGTTGCCTTTGTCGTATGTTACTTAAATCTTAGTTTAAAAAAAAAATCTACAACCAATTCAAGCTAATAAAACTCTGTTTATATCAATGAAAATTCTTAACAAGATAGGCTCTTTAAAAAAGATGATAGGACTTATTTATTAGTCAAGAGGTGATACAAGTACAACCTCTTTCACTCAAGAGACTTTAAGTATTTCCTGTCACTTTGAAGTCGAAATAGAAAACTGCAATACTTTGAACTATATCAATCCTTTTGGGGGGACTGCTGAACCAATTCTAAGATGTAGATTTAGGTTTTGAAAGAAGCTTCTGAAAAGAACTTGCATTTAATTTTAAATATTAAGCACACTCTATATGACTATCATTCTTCTTCTGAAAACTGTCAATCCATGTGTTCATTAATTTATTTATTTTTTTAAATATTTAATGTTCACTCAACATGTATTGAGTACTCCTACATGTAAGGCATGATTAGACACTTGAGATTCAAAGTATTTTGACATAATCCCTGGCTTCAAGAAGTGTCCGACCTCCTTCATTTAAGAACATTATCATAGCTGGTGGAACAGACAGCATTCTATTTGTCTTGACCACAAGCATAAGAAACCTTTCAACTTGCTGCTCATTTTCATAAATGAAGTTCTTTGCTTTATTTCAGATCCACAGCAATAACATAACACTTACCTGGTGTTTACCCCGTGTCAACATATATATATAAACCTGGTGTTTACCCTGTGTCAACACATATATATTAAGTCTCTTATTCCTTGCAACAATATCATTAGGTTCTATTATCATTATTTCCATCTTAAAATGAAGAAACTTGTCACAATTAAGTGATTTGACTGGTGTCCTACAGTTAGCCAGTGGGAGAGTAGGATTCTAATGTAGGCAGCCTGCCTCTCTCACACATACTGCTGCCTCAAAGTTATTGGAACATGTTATTTTCATCATATGGTTATTTTTCTTGACATCGACCTCAATGTCTGAGATACATGCAGTTTGAGAAATCCCCCGGGTGATTATGAAATGCATCCTCCAACCTCTCCCATACCTTTTGCTCATTTGCTCCATTTAGAAGGGCTGATATAGAAGAAGGCAAAATAAATACCTCAATTTTTCTTTTCTATGAAAAATATGTCAGTGCATCCCAATGGGGAGAAGACAACTAAAAGGTTTGCAAATTAAATCAATACTCATTGAACATCAGTCTTGTTTATGGGAAGGAAAAGTCCTTAAGGTGTATAAAGGAAGCAACTTTCCCCCCTCCATATACTTAGCAACATGGCCAAATTATAACTTTGGTGATTGTAATTTTATGTGACAAATGTATTGCTTTTCTTAAAATAGAGACGTTTCAGAAAACAGTTTTCCTTCCTTAACATGAAATGCTATAGGGCCAAGAGCTTGAATCTTTTTCTTTTCATAAGGCATCTCAGATTTCAACTTTCTGTTCATTTTAATTTATGCTCAATGCAAATGCAAGGAATTCTTAATAAAGGTTTGAATTAACTAAATGAAATTAGTGAGACAAAGTAGAAGCCACATGAGAAATTATTTGGCCTTCAGTTATCATTTCTTATTCCACATTATTATTTAAACAATGTTATCGGTAGATTTCTTTTTAGTTTTTCAGGTCTTTGTTAGGGGAATTGTGCTTAAATACCATTTTATTTTCAGGCATTAAGAGGCCTGATTAATCATCTGTGTTTTCTTATTTTAAAAAAATCTGGTTTTATGTAACTTCATCTGTGTTTTCCTATTTTAAAAAACTTGGTTTTATGGCACTTCCATGGTAATTTCTAATTTGTGCAAATGCTATTTTCCCTTTTTCTTCCTAGAAAGTTAAGTTATATTATTTTATAGTTAGAAAATGAATTACTTCAGTTTTAGGTTCTGTGGCCAACTTATGTGGTAAGGGAATATCTTAAGGTGAATTTTAATCAAGTGTTTCTTGAGCATATTTGCTAAACTTTGAAACCAAAAACTAATTCAGCTTTTAAATATAGATTCTTTTGCTCACTAGCTGATAAATTTTACATGTTGTTCTTAATAACTTTACAACTTGTTTCTTCATATGTAAAATAAATACAATGGTAGTTAACTTATGTGATTGCTAAACAATTACCCTTTAAAAAGTGCCAGGCAAATACATACTTATTCTCTTTTAAGAATCACTCAAATTTCATTTGTACTTATTTCCTTTTCAATATCATACATCACAACGTTTTCTGCATATTATCTAGAAAAACCCTATTGATTCAATCACTACTTGACTGAGTACTTCTGCTGATGTGTTTTTTTATAGCAAATAAGATATAGATGTAATTTATTCTATGGTGCTTTTATTTCAAAATCTGTATGTATTTTGATACATGTCATGGCTTTAAAGCAATGAATCAATTAAAACTACAAAGCTGACATTTATCCAGCAAGTTGATAGATACAGATGCAAGTGTTGCTAAAAAACACCCAACAAATTTAGACCTGTTGTTGTTATTATTATTGTTATTGTTAGTACCTTTTTAATACTATCTCAAATACTTTTATCACAATAATATACCAAAAATGCTTACTCTAGCATGATGAAAATGGAAGAACATGAGAAGCTATCTAACTTCTACAAACTTCAGGTCTGTACATCTGTAAAATGAAGATTTAAAATCTACTCAGAAGTGCCTGGGTGGCTCAGTTGGTTAAGCGTCTGACTCTTGGTTTCAGCTCAGGTCATGATCTCAAGGTTTCGTGGGATTGAGCCCTGAATCAGGCTCTGTGCTGACAGCGCAGAACCTACTTGGGATTCTCTCTCTCTCTGTCTCTCTCCTTCTCTCTCAAAATAAATAAATAAACATCAAAATATCTGCTAAGAATATTGTGAAGGTTATCTTTTTAGGATCTAAGTGTGTTCCCCATTGATGGATATGTAGGAGATGCTCAATAGTGTGGAAATTAATGAAGACCAAACAAATGAGAGAAGCAAAGCCTCTTTATTCAGAGCTTGTTATAGCAAGGGACTTCGCCGCTGCCACTTGCATTTTGGCAGAGTCTCAAAGGCACACAAGAGTGGGAAAGCTTTATAGTGGAGAAAAGGGAAGGCTTCAAGTATGCCTTGGTTGGAGGCTTTTGGCGTGGGGAAACTATAAGAGGGTAGGTAATTAGAAGTGGGACATCCAGTGTAATTAGTTACAGGTATGTATTTGTCTTTCTCTGGTTTGTCCTAAATTGAAAGTGGTGACAAAACTTAGAGAAGCTATTAGTTACACAAGGCCTGACAACTTTGGTTAAGTTGTTACATACGTTATTATTTAGCTTCCTAGATTGCTGCTGGAGGTAAGAATCTGGCTTCCTGCAAAACTTATATAACAGGACTGGCTTTCTGGCCTGTTTATTATAGATACGGTTTCCCAGGTAAGTTGCTATTAAGTTGGGGATTAGACTTCTGTTTTTATGTATGATCTAGCCATTGTCCATTTGTGTATTTAGTCTTTCAATAGGTTTTGGGCTCCATGACTGCCTTCTTTCTCTCTTGATATATTTTATTTAAACACATAATGCCTGATGTTTTGAATTAAATCCGTGTACAATTTTTGAATTTCTGTGCAGATATTTTTCTGTTCATGTGGATAAAAATTGTCTTTTTCTTTTGAGTTACCTAGATTTATATTTCTCTGGCATAGTGAATTGTATGCCAAATACAGGAGCAATGATAAAGATAGCTAATAACTTGATATGACTAAAAATATTTTAGCTTTAATGATATTGGAAATTTTAATTTAAAATCTTCAGTACATTTTTGTAGAGAAGGTTTCAATTGTTGCAGGATCATTCAGTCATTTGTGATGAATAGTTTTAAAGATGCAGTATTCTACATCTTTCCAAACATATCAGCTAGCTCTCAATTATCCAGGCCAGGGGAAGACAAAGGAATTATAGCTGCTGCACATTGGTGGAGCAGGTGACCCACAGTGGTTCTCTCATGACAATTTCCACTTCTTTCACATCTGCTAAGAAATAACTACATTAACAGATCTGATTTTTTCCTCCTCCTTTTGCCCTCTTTCTTCCAGAATAGGTTACATGGATAGGTTGAGAAATGAATAAAATGTAAGCAGAAGAAACAAAGGATGAAGAAAAATAAAGGAGCTTAGTATCTCAAAAATGTGATCAGTTTCTAAATAATTGGTTGTAGGCTGAATATTTGACTGCTCATAAAGTGGGATCTTACACACTTTATTTTGTGCTACTATCACTTTTCCCTCAAATTAAATTTTGTAACTTTGATAAAGATATCCTAGTAAGGCTACCACACACATTGTAATTCCCATTAAGAGTTTTACTAATTCATCACTTAGAAAAAATAGAGGGGCACCTGGGTGGCTCAGTCATTAGAGAGTCTGACTCTTGATTTCATCTCAGGTCATGATCCCTGGGTCATGGGATCAAGCCCCACATCAGGCTTCATGCTGAACGTGGAACCCACCTAGGAACCTCAATCTCTCTCTCTCTCTCTCTCTCTCTCTCTCTCTCTCTCTCTCCCTCTCCCTCTCTGTCTCTCTCCCTTCCTCTTTTCTTCTTCTCTGCTCATGCATACTCTCTCTCTCTAAAATTAAAAAAAAGAAAGAAATGCAAAGCACTTTGGTTTCCCCTATAGGATTTATGATATCGTGCCAAATATGCTTCCTAATGATGTATATAAACTGGAAGAAATTCAAGCAAAATGATGATGCAGGGACAGGGATATAATGATGTCACTTTCCATAATGACATTTGAAAATATAAGAGTTTCAATTACATTTGTTTTTACTGTTCAACAGATCAAAGCTATGATTTCTTATTTTATGGAATCATAAAACTAGTAATAATAGTATCAGCTAAAACTTATTGACTGCTTACTATGACCAAGGTACTATGCTAAGTATTTTAAATTTACTGTTTCACTTTTATTTCACAAAGCCCTATTAGGTAGACACTAATATTCATCCCATTTTAAAACTTAAGAAAATTGAGCTGTGGAAAGTTTAGATAACACAAATGATAAGAAGCAAATCTAGAAATTGAGTCCAGCTTTCAACAATCCCACATGGAGGCCATACGTAAAATAACAGTGTGGTAGGGGAAAGTTCCTCATTTCAAGTTCCTATTAAACTTCTTACTATGTATGAAACTAGCACTTTTCATTCACTTAATGGTAATTGTAAAAAAGAAAATAAATCGGATGTCAGGAATGCCACTTTTTAGAACAAACTCTGGCGTTACAGCCCTAGTTATATCATTTAACTAAATTCAGTTTCTTCACTTTAACGATGAGAAAATGGAGCTATATTGCCTATTAAGTTCTTTCTAATTTTAAAAGTACCTTATTATCAAATGACTTTTTGAACTAAGTATTATATTTTATGAATTTATATATTATCTTCTGGCAAATATTTAATTGGAAAATGTCCCAAAGCATTTTGTATTGCCTCTGCACCACATGCTTGTGTCCTTATGTGATTGAATATAGAAGAGAAAAACTTAAGGACACAAGTTAAGGAAGCATCTCATAGCTAAATGATGTACTGGGAGAGTTTTGTGATGATATAACAAGGTTGGTCTGGTTGCAATTTACCAAGGATCAATATCAATTCTAACAACAGCTGCTACTTGATGATAAATGATTGTAGTCTCAGGATATTGGTTTTACATTTCTTCCAAAATATGTCAAGGATTCCCATATCATATCTTAGATGTGATTGGGATTTCTTTTTGTTTTTCTTTCTTTCTTTTTTTTTTACTCTATTAAGCCAAAAGAAGGAGCTTTCTTACTATGACATGCCATTATCACTAAGTATTTTTTGTCCCAAAGTTTTTCCCATCTAAGTAATAATTTTTATATTGTTCAAGTTATTAATTAGGATGGAAGAGTAAATGAATTAATATGTTGGATATTTATCATGGGCTAGGCACTGTGTTGAACAATGAGGGTGCAGAGTTTCAAATCAAAGATTTGCCTAAAAAGAGTTTATATTTTAGTTGGGGAGATAGTATTCTGCAAGCAATATGCTAAGTATTTTGGGAAAAAGACAAAGGAAACCAAATTAGCCTAAGATCGTCATCATTGTTAGAGGATGAGGGTGTAGCTTGCAACAGAAACAAGAGTTTCAGTAGTGCAGGTCTGAAATGGGTCAGAAGGAAGGCTGAACAATAAAACAAACCAAACAACCAAACAACCAAACAAACAAATCCTATGTGAAAAAAGGCAAGGAGATGTTTTTTTAAGTATACTTTAAAAATCTTAGGTTTTGTAATATTTCCATATCTATACATGCTTGAGAGCTCTTATGTTATCAGAGGAGATGGGGTGAGCTTCCTCCCAAATTTTCTATTTTTTTCTTTGTTATGAAGGCTTGAAACATGACTTTGAAATCTCTTGCTTCTCATTAAAATCATCCAATTCAAGCTGATTAAAAAGCATCTGCAATCCAAAGTCAAAACAGTTAATAACTTTAATTTAAAATTTACTTGAGACACAAATACTGAGTTAGTTCCATTTCAGGCTGACATAGCAGGGTAATTTTATAATGTACATTTATATTAATAGTTAAATACTTCATATTTTGTGTGAGAAATAATTGTTTAAGGAAACTAAAGAAACTTAAGGAAATAAAAAAATTCATCCAATTCAAAACAAAATCCTTTTTGGACTTCCTGAAAAACAACTCTTAAATTTCTCTCTTCTGTTTCTTTTGTCATGACCATAATTCAGGTCCCCTCATCACTTTACAGAAATTACTACAATATCTCCTTAACTGACATCCACATTATTTTTTTTTTTTTGGAAATGGGCTCAATATATATAAATATATATTGTTTTGTAAATATATAGTGTTTACGTTGTACAAAATGAAAGACACTATTACTGAATATTTTGAGCACCTGACCATTTATCAGCACTAATTCTTTTCATTTTTTATCCTCGTTGGTTTAGAGTATACCTATCATTTTTATAATAGGATAAATTTGAATGATCTGTGTTATATTAGATCTCTCTTTATATGATATATAATCCTATTGTCACCAATAGCTGAAGGATTTAGAAAATTCCATGGTCCTTCCAGTTGACCAGTGTCTGCAATTTATTTTCTACTATTCTCTGGCTCACATACACACAATTTCTCAGAGCTCTAATCTTATCCCACATAGTTGATCTCTTTCAAAATATAGATCATGTTGGTGCTTTCTGTTCTAGTTCAAAAGTGTGGGTAGGTAGTTAATTTAACAAAGAGGTATCTTTCCTTATATAGTATAGATTTGTCTCTTTTTTCTTTTTTTAATTTTATTTTTTAACATTCTTTTTAAAGTTTATTTACTTAGAGAGAGAGAGAGAGAGAGAGAGAGAGAGAGAGAGGAGTGGAGGGGCAGAGAGCTAGGGAGACAGAATTTTCATTCAGGCTCTGCACTGTCAGCATAAAGAAAGCCCTGTGCAGCGTTCGAACTCATGAACTATGAGATCATGATCTGAGCAGAAATCAGGAGTCAGATGTTTAACCAACTGAGCCACCCAGGTGCCCCAGGGATATTTGAGAATATCCCTCACCCTCTCAAATGATAGTATTTATGCAGCAAAATATCAAGTGACCTTTTTGTGCTATGTTTTCTCTACCATGATTTTCTTAAAATATGGATATATTATTTTCCTTAGACTACTTTTTGTAAGCTTTTCTTTTCTTTTTATTTTCCCCACTGCTATCATTCTTTTATATCTTGCTAACTTCCTATGGATTTTCACTGAATTTAGATTATGATATCTTGTTAAACATAATGAGAAACCCTCTATAGTACAAGCTCTAGATTCTTCCTTTAATCTTTTATTTAGGTATTACAAACAAAATCAATCTTCAAATTCTTAAGTAATAAAGAGACAATTTTTAGACCTCTTTCTCTAATTGTGTCTTCAGGTATCATAAAAATTACTTCTGGCAGATTTAAACTTTGGGTGCATCTCCTTGTTGTAGTACATTCTAGCTATGTATTATGATCTCCTCTATAGTTGTTTCTTTATTCTGCAGAGAATCTGCTTTTTCTGTTAGCAAATGATTGTCTATATTCCCTTCAACATTTTTTTCTTATCATAAATTTAGTTATTCTCTTCTTCTCCAATCTGAACACAAGGTCTAGTTCTCCTCATGTGTAAAACTAGGACTAATGCCTATAAATGTGTGCTTACAAATGTAATAGAGGCGGAATACTTCCTATGTCATGGTAGATCAGAGTGATTTCTCCACTCGCGCTACAGGCTGAAGTGGTAACAAGACATTTAGAACTTCCCAGCTTCAACCTTGATGGAGAAAAGAGGTTGGCAGTACACACATACATACAGACATCACAACATATTATTTCTTGCACTTTCAAGTCTCATGCTCCCATTTCTACATAGACATGAACCTTCCTGACCACATCAACAATATAATCTTCTTCCCTATCACTTGCCAGTGACTTTTCCTTCCTTTCTGCTAGCATGTATATCCTTTTCTGGTTTTCCCTAGTTGAAATATAACCAGTAGAATAGATATATAACCAGGGTGGTTTTGTCCTTGACCCAAGTAAATAGATCAAATAAATATAATAATTTTCACCACGGACATGCCCCCTTGTAATATGAGATGGATGCCTAAGTAATTATAAAATCATGGAGTGTCAGAGCGGGAAGGGGTCTTAAAGGCCTTCTAGCACAAACCCTGTCATTTTATAGATGCATAAACCAATGCTGGAAAAAAGAAAACCTATCGCTCAGCATTCTTTGCTTTTAAGGGAGAGGTGGGAAGCCATGTTGCAATTTTTCATGTCTAACATTCAATCCTCTGTTGGCTCTGTCTGGGTTTTTTTGCTGGTCAAACCATGGAAATCTTGATTTTGACTTCTAGTCTAATGAGATTTAGCATCAATTGGTTTAAAGGCTCCTGCTGGGAGTGCAATGAGAAGCCAAAGACCCTGCTGCTGTTTTGCCTCTTCTGTTTATTCTTCTGTGAGACTCCCTGTAATCAAGAGTTAATGGTTCAGGAGGATCAAATGGAACCCATAGTGCCAAGAACAAAAACAAACAAAAAGAAACCCACCAAAAACAAAAAAACAGGGACAATGACTGTCTGGGGACTTAGTAACTATCATAGGCTTGAAAATAAAATGATCCTTACACGTTTCACAAATGTTTCAAAAATTTTACCTGCAAACCTAAATATAGCCACCATTTATTGATCCCATTTTTATGTGTCTGGTTCTGCTCTGAGCTTTTTACCTTATACCCTTAATCTTCACAACGAGGGTAGATAAAAAGCATCACTGTTCTCATTTTATGAAGATAGAGACTGGAGATAGAGGTGACAAATCTTTTTGTTGAGATTTCCAGCTTGTATGGTAAAAAGTGAGATTTGAACCCAGATACGTCTGGTCTACACTCTTTGCTTTTAACTTCCACCTTTCATTTGGGGAAAGAAAATGTGAAATCAATATATCATCTCCAATAAATAATAATTAAAAATTATTTTAAAAGCCTAATTATTCAGATGAAGTTCATTAAAAAATAGTTGGTACACATGTCTAGTTACTGTTATTTTAAAAAAAATATTTAGTACAATCCTTATGAAAGCATTTTTACTCTAGTTTACAAGGTAATATTTCAAAAAGTACCCTCACCTCCTCTTGAACCTTTTGGAGACTCAAAGTCCACTACAAAAAAATATAATTATAAAATCAGAGAGTCTCTTTCATTCTTGAAACATTCTCAAAAATAAGTGATAGCAGAAGAATGCTTTGAAACTTACAAATTTGACATATGTAGCACTTTGTTTTCACACCAGAACCCTCAATTCAGAGTAAACAAAAGTCCTGACCTAGTAAATGACTTGGGAAATTAGTTAAGCGCTTGGTTATTCAAGAACGAAACCAATGTCAGGTCTTCAGACTCCAAACTGAGTGACCTATCTATTAAATAATGATTCATCTCAGAGAACTTGTATTCATTGTTGTCTGTAGCTTTTTACCAGTACAGGAGTGGCATACTGCCAGTCTCCTACAACACTGAGACACCATGGACCACAGCAATGCTGTTTGTTTAAGAAGAATCTGGTGTTAAAGAACGTTTCGGTGATCTTTATGAAATCATTTTACACTTAAGCAATTGTCGACTGGCATAAGAAACCTTTTTGAATAATCAGAAGAGGCTTTTTCCCTTCTTTGTTCAAATGTACTAGAGAAGAAAATCAGAGCTAGGAAAGGAAACAAAGAGGAGGGCGGGGCAGCTGGAGATGATACTTAGATTTGGAATGTTAATGAATGTTTTATCTAAATCATTTAGGCGGTTATTTTTTGGTATTATTGCCACAAGATTCCTAGCACTGCTGTACATTATTGGAAACATCTCATCAAGAAGCCTATTCTTTACTGTACTAGACCTGGGGAGCACAATTGTGAGTTTCCTTACCCTTTACACAATAGAATTGGGAGATTATCATCAACTTTCTATTCATATTTAGTGGAGATTATTTAATTTATGTATATCTATGTTTATTTATTTATTTTTACAAATCCATCTTTGTCTGCCAGAGCTCCCTGTTCAGGCCAGCCTGTTAGGGTGATTACTCCTGCAAAGGCTTGAGAAAGAGATGTTCTATTTCACTCTCAATAAGGATTGATGGCATTTTGAGAGGTTCAGAATATCCTTTGATTACTCCGGGAAACGGAATGGAGAAGATGGTTGTGGATAGTGGGGGGTGGGCTTGCTCATCAGCTTCCCTTTGTGCACTTTCTACAGTTGAACGTACCCTAATCATAAGCATCTTGTGTTTCAGCCCCTTTCCTCGCTCACCTGCCCAAACGAAAAGTTCCCTTTTTCAGTTCAGAATTCTGACATACCAGAGTGATCTAAAGAGAGGCTAATTTGTGCCCTGTAGTTTTCACTCAGACACTGTAAATGAATGGCTGCGGACTAGCCTCTCATTACACTTGAGCAAAAGCTGAATTGAGAGATGGGTAGACCACCGTGGGAAAAATTCCAAATGCTATGACTGTATTCCTTATTGCAACATGTTTTTCACATTGTGGTGACAGAAGTACTGCAAATCAGAGAGGGAAAGAAATTGAAAGTGTAATTCACAACTAATTCGGTTTGCTTTTTCCAACAATAATCATACGCATTGGTTAGTAACATTCATACTTAAGTGTTTTCTGTCCCTGGAAGAAAATAATAATGTTTAAAATCCTTAGCATATTGAAGATGTAGAATATACATAATTCAGATTCATCTGGAGTCTGGTATGGTCTCCTTTTCGTTGGAGCCAGGCACTGCATTAGTACCTGTGGTAGAGAGACCTGGCTATTGGATATTCTGGGTTGAAATTAATAAACTCATTCTTTTATTCCTAGTAATCCCATATATTTGTAAGAGTATGAGATGATTCAAAAAAGAAAAAAAAACAAGAGGTGATATTATTATGTACCAGGTATCCTATTAAGTTTCTAATGTTTATTAGTTTATAGAATCTCATGAAGACTCTGTGAGGTATTTGCTATTATTATTGCCTATTTTGTATGTGAGGAAACTGAGGCATGGCTGTTAAATGACAGAACCAGGCAACCTGGCTGTAGCATCTATAGAGGCTATGCTCTTCACCACAAGGATGCGTTACGTCTCACTCTGCTTTTGACATTTTTTTCTGTTTTATTATTGCTAGAAGTTCAGTACTCAGAACTTTAAAGATGAATTGAGTACATCAGTAAAGAATTTTGACTTTTCTTGACATTTTTTATCATCAAATTCCTTTAAAGGCTAATCTCGATCTTTAAAGGGTTTTCTGAATAGTCTTACTAGTAGCTGCTTATCCACTAATTCAGAGATTTTCACTCATCTCTGTCAGATAAGATATTATTTCAAGCAAGTAAAAAAGAACAGCTGTCCATTCAATCTTATATTCACTGATCAAACATTTATTGAGTCATCTACTATGCATGTATCTAACCTCATGATTACCTTACTATAGCCACACCAGCCCTGACCTCAAGAAGTTTACAGATAACTAATGGGCCAATAAAATGCAATGAGTAAAGTGTTACAATAGGGACAGAGAGTGCATAAAGGGTCATTTGAGCATGCTGTTTTTTTTAAGAAGGGAAAGTGATAAGGTCAGATTTGCTTCTAGTGAGAAAATTCTGGCAGCTTTTTGAAATGTGAACTAGAGACTGATTACCTGTTAAGGCAAAGGATATAGTATGTAATGTTTCATGTATGTGATGGGTTTTGATTTTGGTTTGGTTTTGGTTCTGTTTTCTTAGTTGGTATGAATGATGGTTTTGAGATAGAATCAACAGAATTTGGATACCAGTGGGACATTACAGAATGAGATAGAGAAATCAAAGTGACAGCATGTTTTCTAATTAGAATATTGGGAAGATGTTAACATTATTATTAGTGTAGGAGAACAGAGGATGTAGAATAAGGAAATATAATTAATATTTTGGAATATAAGTAAATACCACTCTTAGATCCTCAGAAATATGTGTCTAGAACTCCAGTGAAATTAAGTCTTGATTTGGAAGTCATTATTATTCTGTATTCATGACATATTATTATTCTTTTTGAGAATAGTTTCAATAGAATATAGCACTAGCAGAGAGTGGAAAACAACTGACCAAAGAGTAAAGGCATGAAGTGGGAATTTCTTTGAAAAATTCTTCCATGTGAAGGAAAGAAAGGAGGCAGAATGTGAGCTCAGAGAGAAAATGGTGCCTTCAGTAGGAGCAAGTTCCTTCATACTTCACGTAATCCCTTCTTTCTTTTTCCCAACAGCAAAAGTAATTTTCACCAAGACTTTGTGATGTTGGTCGATTTGATGGAAGACAGACAGGTGGGCAAGGCTCACATCTAGAGAAAAGTCTTCTGCTGTCTTACCATTTTCTCTCCTCTTCACCTCTTTTAGCTCTGTTTTCTCTCAGATTAATCTGGGTCTCCATCATTTTCTTTCTGTGTTGTGCAGTATAATTTTTCCTCTTTTATCTGAAGCCTTGGTGCTCAGCTCTTGGTTGACTTACCTTCTACTCCAAACATTTCACCAACATTTTTTGATAATTTTTTACAAAGTCAGTTAGTTGTCTCCCAAGGGATATTCAGACAAGTTGTAATAAAAAAATAGTAACAAGTGTTCCACTGTATTCTAATTTTTAGAGTAAACTGACAATCAACATAAAGCCATTTAGATTCTATTCTCTCTATTATATGGAAAGCAAGGTTGTCAGAGATGGAGGAGAACAAAGACAGGTTAGGGAGCTTAAAAAGATTGTCTAGGGGCACCTGGGTGGCTTAGTAGGTTAAGCGTCAGACTTTGGCTTAGGTCATGATCTCACAGTTCATGGGTTCAAGTCCCATGTCAGGCTCTGTGCTGACAGTTCAGAGCCTGGAGCCTATTTCAGATTCTGTGTCTCCCTCTCTCTCTGCCCCTCCACCGCTGGCACTCTGTCTCTTTCTCTCAAAAATAAATGCAGTGGTGAGGCATGTGAACACAGACTAATAAGGAGCCAATAAATCTGAGGACTCCCAAAGGTAGAAAACATGGCTTTTTAGAGGCACCATTCTCCTTGGATACATGATTGTTCAGTCTCACCAAGAGAACTAGGCATAAGGGAGAGAAAAAATGTGTGAAATATCAAGAGTTGAGACCTGGTAGGGCAGCTGCACCAAAATAATGTGGAAACTTAAGGCACTAAAGGTTATATTGAGGGTCAGTTAAGTAATTAACCATGTGGTACAAGTTATTTTTTTTCTTAATCTATCATCTACCTAATTATATATCATTACTTACTTACTATAAACTGAATGCGATATAGGTTCTTTCTTTATAATCATTCACATATTAAAAAATGCTAACAAAAGAAGGAACATCTTTTCTCCATTTTAGGCTAAGGAAACTGGGACTCAGAGAAGTTGAGTAGCTTGTGACAGAGCTAGTAAGTGGCACAGGATTCAAACCAATATGTAGCTTACTTCAGAGTTCATGCTGATAAAATAACGTGTCAAGCAATTAAAGAGCACAAAAAATAAAAAGTCAGAAGATCTGATTGAATCAGAAAAAGGGAATCACCAGAGTGAATGAATACAAGGCTATGGTCAGAGAAAGATATTTTTTAAAAATCTGTAATGGGAGTTTTTCCTGTTTTTATGATATAGCCGTGTGGTAGTAAAATTGAGGTTGAGGTCACAGGCAAGGAGGAAGCTCAGAAAATTATATATTCAGTGGCATTCATGGTGAAAGAATTAAGTATGAGTCAGATATCACGGAACAATTAGAACGATACCAATGAACAGTCTGGGTGTTGGAAAGTGCCTGCAAAGGCTGCAGAAAATCACAAGGATCAGGACCTGTTGAATAGTCATTCAGTATGAACCTCAAAAAGAAAAGGGGTTTGAATGAATTTTGAAAAGCTATGATCTGGAACCTTGTAGGGTTCCACCATCAACCCTGGCTCTGATGCCTGAGTTGAATCATGGAATGAACATTCTTTACTGGAAAGGACGTTCTAAGGAGCCTTCTGATTGCTCATGAATACCAGATTTTTGATAAGGAATAAACTTAAAGAACATTCTTAGTAAAGTGAGGGTAAAGCATCAAGGTTATGTGGAACCAGACACATCCTTGGGAGTAGGGGTGGAGCCTCTTTAAGGAAAAGAATGCAAAAATAAAAATCTTACTTTTTCAGAATTTACCAAATTCCAAAACCATGTGAACCGATGACGGACTCTGGCCTTGGAAGGGGCTATACAGAGCTTTAAGCTTTATCATTTTAAAGTGAATTCATTCTGGGCAGAGAAGGTGAGAAACCATGCAAGAGTAATGGCTGCCAGGAATGAATGTATTCTTGGCTTAAAGAGCATATTAGTGAAAGCTTCCTTTGGGGCTTCTGGTATTTAGAAACTCAAGATGGATGGTGTTGGCCCTGGAAATTTAATGTAGTAACAAAGAACTCTTTATTTATTGTGCTTCTTTTCTCCCTCCTGGAGAAGGATGGTCCAGCATTTTTAAAAATTTTATTTGTGGGCTGATAAACATTTTATGAATGTTCACCTGACCATATGCTTAGGATGTGCTTGCTACTTGCTTTTGCTCTTCTCTTGACCAGAATTTACAAGCAGAAGAATATGAAGGTATTTCAAAGCAAATAATTCACAACCTGGGCTTATGTCTAGCTCTCCTGGAAATATCTTCTCCTGCATAATTGACATCCAGTATGCTTTTGTATGGTAACAGGCTGAATGAAAATCCTAGAAGTTCTGTCAGAGTGCTAATATTACTTTTAATTTTTCTCACCTGAGCTTTTGATTACCTACTTTTCAGTAAGCATTAAGAGATCAGTCTTAGGAACAATCAAAATTTCTTCTCACTTACTGTTTTTGGCAAAATCTGAGTATCTGCTAGGTACCCTTTTAATATTCAAATAAGTAAATTGGAGACGAAGAAGAGAGGTGAGATACTAACATAACTGGTTTCTTACATATTTAAGGAGTTTGTTTTCCTAAAAGATGACACAGATAAATTAGAAACAGTTTCTAAAACTCTTGGATAATTTGTAAGTAGTAAAAACGGTAAAGATTCTGAAGAGAGCCTGGGGGTGCCTGCCATTTAAGCCTTACAGCAAGAAAGACAACCTTCCTCTCCTTTATGATTTTATTTGTAAGATCAACCATTAATATTTTATTTTGTCAAAACACAACTGCATGTTGGCTTAATATCTTCCTTTCAAAATGATAAATAATAATTGTGCTAGTGTAATAAAGGACGTAGGGGACTGGGAACTATACCAGGGGCTTTTCTTACCTGTCTAGTACTTTTTTGGTTTGTTGGTAGTCCTTGGGAGAAAGCCCAGGGTATATAATATGTGGGAAAGTTCAACCTTTTTATTTTTCCCAACTCCCAAGTCATTTATCAAATTATTTCAAGTTGTAAATCTTAGGAGTTTTCTGTAACTTAGCTACTTTCTTTCCAAGATGTGTCTTTCTTAAAGATGTTTAGTATGCTTTTAAAAATCTATAAAATGCTTAATGTGTTAAAGAGGGGACACACAGGAATTGTCTCTCCACCAAAGTACAAGAGTTCAGACATTCTCTGCATTACCATGTGCCTCTCTTAATGCCTCAGCTTTCCCTGGAAAGATCAACAATCACAGGGAAGAAAAAAAAATCAATCTAAGCACAGTTCAGCACTGAGGACTTCTTCTTGGCCTGTTGACAATGCCTCGGCATGAATTCTGAGACATATCTTATTAGGAGTCTGTCTGGATGCATTCAAGTGTTCAGTAGAAGTGATTCAAGAAAATCAAGGCCAACACATACTCTGCAGAGATGTGAATTTCTAATGTTTGTGTTTCATTGACTTTCTCACCCCCATCATCTAAAGAAAACAAAAGTAATGACAATTTTATTTCAGTTTATCATAATCACCACTATTAGATCACTCCATTAGTTTATTTTAGTGGTTAAGGAATTTATCATTGAACATTTAATATGCACCTTTCTGTGACTAAGTGGAGGAGGAAGAGTTCCATGGGATCTTGTTTTGATTTACTGCTGCATTGAGAAAAACATCATTTTTAATTTTCAAAGTAATATTTTATAATGGCTTTAAATGATATATTAATCAATATACATTCAAAGGAAACCTGTAAATAATTTCCTACCATTTTATTTACTTAGGTAACACCAATCATTTTTGACAGTTATTTCAATTGAAATACGTGATACCAAATTTGCAAAAATAGGCTCTTGTTTCACACAGATACATATGTAGCTTTATGATTATTTTTATGATTATTTTTATTCTGGTATGCAAGAAACATGTGCTGATTTGAAGTATTTAGTGTGGTTTTGTGTGAGTGATACTTGGACAATTCAGGATTTAGCTGCATTATCTTTAATTTAGTAGAAAAAAAGTACCAAATCTCACACACACACACACACACACACACACACACACACACACATATACATGTATGTGTGTGTGTGTGTATATTATGTTACGTTTTTAAAAAAAGTTTTAATATTTATTTATTTGAGAGAGAGAGAGTGAGCGAGCAGGGGAGCACAGACAGAAAGGGAGACACAGGATTTGAAGCAGGCTCCAGACTCTGAGTTGTTCAGCACAGAGTCCAACATGGGGCTGGAACCCACAAACCCCAAGATCATGACCTGAGCCAAAGTCAGACACTTAACCGACTGAGCCACCCAGTTGCTCCTATATATTATGTTACTTTATTGAGAGATATTTAACATTGACACACACCTGTAAAACTCATAAAGCAGGCGGGACAGACATTATTGTTCCCATTTTACAGATGAGGACACTAAGGCCTTAAGAAAACTTACCTATGGTAGCAGAGTAGTAGAATGGCAGTGCTTTTGCCTCAAGTGCTCTCTTCCTACAGCTTCTTCCCTTCTTGAGACACACACTCTGTAACTTTGGTGTAAAATTTCATTTACTTATAACTTTGATTTTCTATACTACTGAGTCATAATTATCCTAAAAATGCTTTTTGAAAAATTTAAAATGACCCTTCCCTGTGGGTGTCTGGGTTTGCACCACAGTGTAGAAATACAGGTGGGTGGCATGTACCACTTAAAAGGTACTGGTAAGGGTTGTGTTTGACTTTACAAGGCAAAACTACATTTTCATCTTCCTGACGGCAATTTATTCACAGGTATGTCTTTCCTATTGTTCTTAATTAACAATGTATATCTTCAGGGATAAAGCTGAAGCCTGAGTTTGCTAGACCTCCAAAGCATTAGGAAATACATAGATGTCTCATGAGAGTGTTGTCATACTAGAGCTAGAATCCTGAAGTTTTATAACTACATGTGAAATGTGTGTTGCATTTGGAACTGTTCGGTGTTTACCAGAAGACATGTTTTGTTTTGTTTTGCCATTAAAAGTAAGATTTTAAACAATGCTTCCAGAAATAGCAGCTGATTGATAAGAAGAATGAATGTATTAGATGAGCAATAATATTCAGATAACTATATTGGGGTTTAATTTCAATTTAGGACTCACTGTAAGTATCTATAGGCTGGGATATGTATAATATATAATTTGAGGAATGCTAAAATCCCACATTCTTTAAAACATATCTTGCTGGCTGGCTGCAGTCCCTGAGATTCTCATTAATAGAGCCACTCTGTCTGTGGGTTCAATATACCTTTCTATCTATCCATTCTTTGATCCGGTACACCTTTTACTGAACATTCAGTTAGTCCATGCCCTTGGCCTGTGTTAAGCATCAAGGATACAGTGAGTATTAGAGGAAGTCCTCTTCTGAATAGCCTTACAGTTTATGGAAGAAGGCATACTAAGGAAGTAAATAAACAACTAGAATGCAGTGATAAATCGTCCATATAAGGAACGTGATAAGTGCTTAGTGAATTTTTTAATCAATAATTAAACATGATCAGGGAAATGATAATTTCTCATGGGGTTAACATGTAGTCAAGTCAAAGAAGCTAGAGAGAGCATTGAGGAAATGATTAGAGTTTGAATAGAGGCCCAGAGGTGAGGGAGAGAGTGGATCCTCAAAGGAAGTGCTGTAATATTTTTGCCTCGAGGCTTGTGAGGAGAAAGTGCAGAGGTGAGGCTCGAGAAACTGGCGAGGACAATAGCTACCAAAAGTCTTCAATGCCACAAGAAATTGAGATTTGGTTTGGCCTGAGGCAACAAAGGATCTCGCAGGTTTTTTTAAGTAGGGAAATGAATTGTGAATATTAGATTGGGGTGAAGGGAAGGACTAAGATCCAGGAGATGAGTTAAATATGCTTAAAGATGCTTAAACATGAAGAATGAGACATAGAAGTTAAAGATGATACTAAGATATCTGACTTACACAGGTAGGTAAATTGTTGATACTATCCAGTAAGCCAAGAAAGATAAGAGAGTTAGGTTCAGTGTGAGGAAAAGAGATGTTCATTTCAGTTTTGAAAAAGTGACATTTGAAATGCCATGGAATGTTCCAGTAGAGACATCAGGCCAGTGGTTCATTGCATGCTGAGGGTTGGCATTCAATCGTTCAGTGTTACCTGAGACAGGGCCATTATCATCTACTAGCACTAATTTGAGAAAATTCCCCCACATTATTCATAATAAAGAGATGCCCTCTGCATTAGTTACTGACAAATTCCTGAGGAAAGAATGAGAGTGTATATAAGAGAGGATGTTTCAGGGTGGGAGTTACTGACTCAGAATGGTACACTTTCCGTAGGGGGAGGATATAGATATAGTCTCATTTCCAGCAGAATCAGGGCAGGAATCTGTGGGCCCTGGAGTCTGTTGGGGAGGAGTAAATGATCCTGGGGCAGAAACTAAGAAGTCAACTATGGTGAGGAAACTTTGAGATCAGACCTCACCTGCTATAGAGTTTCACCTATGTTTCCCCTTACTCAGGCAGACATATTCAAAGGACACCAAGTAGAGTTTTTTCTACCCATAATAAATCATAAACGTATTTCCTAATTAGGCCTATGGATTTTGGCTTGTTAGTAACTAGCTGTGTGACCTTGAGGAAGATCTCTGGTCATCCCTATTACCATAGCTGAAAATCAAGTGTGATTGGGTGATCTCTGGCATCCATGTAAGATTTAAGTTAGATTCTCTTACTTCAGGCTTATTATATATTTTGACTTCTTCATACATATATATATATTTATATACACATATGTATATATATTTATGTATATATGTATATAAATATATATGTATATATGTATATAAATATATATGTGTGTATATACACACATATATATTTTATTAAAGTGTCAGCCATTTTAGAATTTCAAAGAAAATTATTATGGCCATGGTCCTGGCTAATTTAAGTTGACTTTGGCAGCAAAAAGTGTAAATGGGAAACTAAGAAGTACTGTGGTCATTTTTTTTTTAATTTTAGGAAATTCCAATGTGGTTCCCAAATAGGTGCAGGAGTTCTTTGTATATTTCCTTCTCCCTTTTTATATGCAGCAAAATCAAATTTGAAGGATTTTTGAGAATGGTAAAACTGCTTAGACTATAATCAACAAGTAGCTCTTGGGGAAAGCTTTTTTCTCCTGGGGTGCTACCTTCAATCTGATATTCATTTTGGCTCAGATCAGTTGTAAATACCATCCTGTTTCTGCGAAATGTAACTGGTGTTTGCTCTGGGCTGATGGGACAGCCATGTGCTGTTTGCTCTGTCAGTAGCTGTACCCGAGTATCCGCAGTACATTATTCAGATCAGCTCTCATGAACCAGCTGTCATAATTCCAGGTGGACCGTTCAAAGTCTTTTTACTCACAGCAACAGCTGTTGCCACGCTGGTAGCTTAAAGAGCAGTAGTTGGATGAATCAGCCATTGTTACAAATTCACTTTTTATCTAGTAAACAGTTTGCACATACTAGCGTGACTGAAGATATTTCCAACCTGGTCCGCACTGAAGTGATATGAACACTGTAAGCCTTATCTCTGTATTTTGTTAAATTGTTTGCTTATTACCAACACTTATCTTTTAAGATACTAAATAAAATCTACATGCCAACGTTAGATTTACAAAATTTGTAATTCTATTTCCTGTAATATTGCTTTCAATCTCTCAGTACACAACTACGCCCTAGTTTTTTGGTTTTTTTTTTACATTTGCACACATAGATTGCTCAAAATATTGTTACTGTTATTTTAAATATGTGATAAAATTTCCAGAGCTTGAATTATTGCTAAGGAGGAGATTGAAATATAGAATATTTCACTATTGCATCATTATTTGCAAGTAAAAGAAAACTCCAAACAACCACTAAAGAAATATTTTTAAATAGAGCTCTCCTACATAGTGTGTTAGTTAACAAGATTCATTTGCTGATAAATGATATGCACATATGAAAAATAGTAAAAGCAAAACAAAACAAGCCCACAAATGATCTGGCAGCCTGTGGAAAAAAAAGTATTAGTTTGAATGGGTTAAATAAGCCTTTATTATTTTGTTTGAGGCTATTAATTTTCTTATTGTGTGTATGAATACATATATACATGCATGTGCATTTGTGCGCACACGCACACACACACATGCACAGACACACACAAAGCCTAAAATTGTGATTTAAGTGTTTACTAATATTACAAACAGAAGTATGTGATACCAGGGCCAAGGCATAGCATTTTAGATTCAAAAGTAATGGCATTGAAATTCATAGTACTTATAGTTTTTGGCTTTTCTCATTCTCAAACCTGCCTATACTTAATTTTTTTACTTCATTTTTTAAATGATTTCTATAATCCCAAACATTATCTCATCGTATAAATAGTTATAGGTAGATATAGCTATAGATAAGCATTGTTAAGGTAAAAATATATCAACTAATAAGCTTATTACATGTGGATATATATATACACATGATCAACACTTATATAAATATAAAAATCAATATGCATTTTGCATAAATATAAATATAAAAGAAACATGTGACTATTAATTTATTTTTAAATATTAAATAAAATATTAAATATATTGTAAATACAATATTTAAATATTGAATACAATATAAATATAAAATTCATTGCATAAATACAAAAATATTTTATATAGATACAAAAATCAATATGTATTTATTTTTAATAACTTTTATAGCTAGAATGTTTAAATAACATATTCCCTCTGTGGAGGGCAATTTGTATTGTAAATAAAGTACTACTTTAATAAGTGCTGCTTTTAATTAATCTGTGTGTGGATAGCTTTTATCAAAGTATTTAATACTATTAGAGTATTTCTTTTGTCTAATAAACTTATAACCTATTTATTAGGAAAAATTGACTTCTGTCTTATAATCAAAGCACCATTAAATTCACTGTAAGAGTATATCAATATGTAATTCAACTGAAACCAAATGCCATCATGGTTAAGGCTCAAGCTTTTGGCTATAGTAAGGAAATTGTATTTTACAGAAAAACATTAAAAATGTATCTGACTTTTTATCATTATTAAATGCCATTTGAGGCTGTAAGGTATAATGGGATGTACATTAGATGGAGACTCTGGGAACCTATTTCTAATACTGTCAGACATCTGATTTGACAATTAACCTAACCTCTTAGAGAATCAGGGTTTCATGAGTAAAATGAAAATTTTAAATTATAATACTTCATTTTACAATTGTATTTTCATTAGTCACCATCCAAACATGGTTTTGTTTCCCAAGAATATGCAGTCATATATTGTATATAGGGTAAGTAATACTTTATAAATACTCCATTTAGAAAAAAAAAAAAAAGAGGGGCGCCTGGGTGGCGCAGTCGGTTAAGCATCCGACTTCAGCCAGGTCACGATCTCGGGGTCCGTGAGTTCGAGCCCCGCATCAGGCTCTGGGCTGATGGCTCGGAGCCTGGAGCCTGTTTCAGATTCTGTGTCTCCCTCTCTCTCTGCCCCTCCCCCGTTCATGCTGTCTCTCTCTGTCCCAAAAATAAAATAAAAAACGTTGAAAAAAAAAATTTAAAAGAAAAAAAAAAAAGAAAAGGTGCTTCATATACTTTGAAAAGATTTAAGTAAGAAGAGTGTATAAGATGCTTTTGCTATCATGTTAATCACATTTTACAGTATTTAACAATGGTGTAGACTTAAGGCAGAATATTCATTTTATATACAAATAATTTGTCAGTTAAAAGTGCTTTTTCTCACTACCTATCCCATAGTCCAGTTTCTCTTTTCAGAGATAAATAAACTGGGGGCCCAGTAGATTAAGGAGTTTGTTGAAGGTCTCATGGCATAGTGGCAAGAAGTTCAAGAATATAACCTTCATGGCAGAAGCCCACAGGTGACCACTTGTTCCAGGACTATGTGTTGTTGTCTTCAGAGTTTCCTGACCTCAATGCATTGTCTGTGTACTAAGATGTCTTCATTAAATAATCTTCATGATGTTAGGTTATGAAACACTCAAGCAGAGAGGCAATTTTAGGATTCTCCTGAAGACTTAGTCAGATTTCCCAAGAATTTGGACATGGTAAACTCTTAATGATTTCACTTTTACTCTTAAACGTAGATACTGCAATTGAACCAGATGATCTTATGGATAGGTTAAAAAATTAGGAAAAATATCCATACTTTTTCTAACTGAAATGAACTGGTAAGAGGTCTTTAAGAAACCTCATAGAAGTTCTCTTTAGATTTCTAGCAGCATGTGTTAACTAGAAGCTAAGTGATAACTAGGAAATGTTTAAATACCATAACACACTTCTGAAAAGAAATATAGACATGCAAAAGAAAATTGCCAGAAACCAACCAACCAAACAACCAACAAAAAAATTTAGAATATGCACCAGGATAAAGAGATATAAATTCTATGTGATTACTAATCTCAAGAAGGGTGACAAAAGTCTTATTGTTTATCTTGAATGAAGCTAAGGAATGTTGGCACTTATGTAAAATCATGTTTCCTTATACCCTTTCTTTTTTGACTGTGCTAATAATGTCCTTTGACTTTTTCATATAACAGCAGCAAAGACTTAAAGAAACAAGGTACAAAATGAGGAATTTTCAGCTTCATTTTATTGACTCATCTAGCCATGAATATTTTAAAGGGGAATATCCTCTTGTTTTATGGATATTTGGAAAGAGTATAGGAGTTATTTCTTGGAGATATAATAGTTTACTTACCTTTAGTCAAGTTGGAAGAGGAATTTATTGACTAAGCCGTGGAGTAGGAATAATAAATCATAAGCAATTGTGCTGTCACAGAAAATCTTTGAATCTATCTATCTATCTGTATCTATTTATCCATCATCTCCTCTATGAGCTCTTCACATTCTACTTATAGTTTCCTTTTCAGCTTAAGGACTTGTAGTTCATTAAAATGCAAATAAGCTGGGAGGAGTGGTACTATAAAGCATCATTAGTATTTTATGGTTAAGGCTAGTGAGTCAAAGTCCTCCTTGAAATTAATTTTTCATAAGAAAAAGAAACCATGAGAACTCATGTGAGAGAAGAGTTGAAGCACTGTGCAGGGGCAGAGAGGGGTTCTACATGTGGCATAATAAAAGGGTAATAGATTTAGATAGCCACTAATGATTGTGTGTACATGGGAGGAACTTATAGCTTCCCTGGTCCTCAGTTTTCTCATCTGTAAAATGGACATCATGATTTTTAGTAACGATATGTACCTTGAAAGGTTATGAGAATAAATAAAACCTAAAATAGTCCCTGGCGTATGGTCTCTCTTCCTGTTTCTCAATTGGCCTAAAAGTAGTCATTTATTCATCTACAAAATAGAATACACATTGTGATTAATTGGACTTCAAGATCTGAGTTAGGAGAGTAGAGTTATTAATGTTGATAAAAGGCACCATGCCTCTATACTTTGTAAATTCTGAATTGTCTCCCATTCATATTTACTGATTCCACTCATACCCTCCCTTTATTAAAATTTCTTTTCAGTAATAGAGTAGATGAGACATACAAGAGGGATACGATGTTCCAGGGTTAATGAAAACTGAACAAAGGATAAGAGCCCAAGTTAATATTCCTTCAACTGAATCACAGGCTTATTATTAACTATTTGTTTATCTATTTAATATTATATGGTTTTATATATTTTTATTTATTATATCATTATTGCTAATTTATTTATTTTGTGAGTTAGAGAGTAAAAACTTAAATTTTTTTTATTTTTTAATTTTTTTCTTCCGGGTGATTCTTTTTTTTCTTCTTCTTCTTTATTAACGAGTGTGAATCATCCCATATTTAAGTTTGCTTTATGGTTGATTCTGAAATTTGGAGTATAGTTTTATATTTCTCATGATGTTCCCAATGCTTTTTTTCTTGATTATCAAAGACACATAGAACTTTTTAAAATAATATCTATAACAACATCCATGTTTTTTATTGAAGTATAATTGGCATACAATATGTATTATTTTCAGATGTACAATATAGTGATTTGACCGACATTTGTATACATTGTGAAATGAGCAGCACAATAAATTGTAGTTACCATCTGTGACCTTACAAAGTTAATATGGTATTATTGACTATATTCTCCATGCCGTATGTTACATCCCATGACTTTATTTTCTAACTGGAAGTTTCTACTCCTTGATCCAAAAAGCAGCATCTCACAGAATCAAACCAAGTAGGTAGATGAGTCCATTAGCCAATAAACACATAACATAAATAAGCGAAAGATGTTTTGTGTGATTTATATATACATACGTGTGTGTGCCTGTGTGTGTGTGTGTGTGTGTGTGTGAGCCAGCTGCCTAGATTTGTTTGGTTTCTCTCAGTTCTTACTGGCTTTTTGTCTATGGACACATTTTGTTTGCTTTCTTCTGGATTCCAGCTTTATGAAAAATGAAGATTCTAAATAGATGTCTCAAACTTTGTATGTTGAACTCAGTTGTGAAAAAAATATATGCTACACCCATACATCAGAAATCGTACATAATGCAAAAACCATTTTATTTGTCTACTACCTGACCTGTAAAAATATGAAAATGCCCATCAGAGTGTTAAGAATATGTGACAAGGAACATAAAAGATTGAGAATCCTTAATAGTTACATGTGGAAGTGTTTTGGTAACAAATTAGTGCTGATGAATTGGTAACATCTTACAGAGACACACTCTGTTTTAGTTAAAAGGATTTAGCATATTTCTTGGCCCTAGAAACTTTATTCCTATAGTTAATATTGATAGGAACAATTATCTGAAGTTAAAAAAACAAACAAAACTCTCATTAAGTGCATGGTTTTTAAAAAATTTTTTTAATGTTTATTTATTTTTGAGAGAGACAGAGACAGAATGTGAACGGGTTGGGGCAGAGCGAGAGGGAGGCACAGAATCTGAAGCAGGATCCAGGCTCTGAGCTGTCAGCACAGAGCCTGATGCGGGGCTCGAACTCACGAGTTGTGAGATCATGACCTGAGCTGAAGTCGGACGCTCAACCGACTGAGCCACCCAGGCACCCCTAAGTGCATGTTTAATTTAGGTAGAAGTTAGTCATTAAGTATGTATTTTTGTTAGTTTCCTAAGAACATAGATTTGTATCATATTTTTTAAAAAATATTAAAGAGGAAATCCATCTGGTTTAAAATTTCCCAGGGATAATATTTAGCAATATAATGTTTTAATGAACACAATAAATATGAGAAATACAGTGGATGTAATAAGACGAAGTTTTGCATTTTTATCATTCAAATGAAAGATAAATTTCAGGACATGATGTATGTAAAGTGCATTTAACACTGTATTTGATACATTTGCTGATGTTTGCCTTCCCTATAACCTCTGGCATTTCAGTCCAAGTTAATCATACAATGTCCCAGTGACAGGGCCACAAAATTAAACTTGACTCTCTCTATCACCCTTACAAATCCCCCCACCAGAAACAAACTCCCTATCACCTGCCAGTTTATAACCAACCTCTTTCTATCTCTGTCCTGCTGACAGTAAATCCCCTCACTAGCTAATTGAACAGATGCACCCAGTATTTCCAGAAGATCCACAAAGCTGGGCTTTGATGGACAGCAGAAAGTGGAACAATGAAAAAACAAAAGCGTTTAAACTGAGAGCACTGCTTTGTTCTGCTTAAAACTTTAAGGTCACTCCAGCTCGTTCTGACTATGGGGATCTTAATTTTTACTCCACCAATTTACGTGCAGCTGTCATTCTTTCCGATATTAAAAGTTCAGCTCTTCAAGTGTGGGGAATTGGGGGGAGAGGGGCGGGAAATGAGAAGAGCTTGTTATAAACTAAAAACAGCAAAAACAAGTAAAATCTGGCTTGGCTCTCAAGTACAAAAAGTTATTTTCAAAGCCTATAAATTATGACATAGTGATTAACATGTAATTTAAATATATTTAAACAACAATTATATCACATTTCCAGCCCAGCTAATTGGCCTCACAGATGTTCCCTTGTAGCTGCATTGCCCTTCCAGGGGGAAATGAATGAGGTGCTTTTTATCATGGAAAACAGAAAAGAAAAAAAAAAAAAGCAAATGAAAAAAATGAAAACAGAAAAATAAAAAGCAGCCAGTAACCCTAAAAACAATGAATGCTTAAGGGACTTTGCCTAGCATTTTTTTTCCATTTTAATGCAGAAAACTAGGAAAAGCATGAAGACACTCCTATTACTGTGATGGTATCTGGCAGTGTGTCCAGATATAGATTTGGCAGGTTGCTGACGGAAAGACTTGTCAAAGCAGGGACAGTGCCTGCATTCTAATATGGCATGGCCTCTCTTCAACAGATCTAGTTATTTTTAACACAACATCTTTACAATTGAAGGCAGTCCAGCTCACGTAATGAATATATATAATAAAGTATTTCCTGATGAAGAATGACTTGTAACTTGTTCCTTTGATCATCTATCCCTCAAGTTTTATAAAATGCAAAATGGACAGCAGTCAGTGCTGTTTCCTAAGCTGTGATTCTAGTCAAACACGAACCAGTACAGCAATTGTTGGAAGGTTAGAGGCCAAAGGAACAGCAGTAATTACTAATATTTTGGAATACCTTTCTTCTAATATGTAATCTTAGAATTCAAATAAAGTCACCGCAGTTTCATTTTACTCTTGCCTTTTCTTCTAATAATCTCAGGTAATATTTGATCATTCAGTGTAAATTGCAAAAGGCCAGTGGTCATGTCTCTCCTGGTGCCTAATGGTATCTCCAGCATATTCGTTAAATGCTTGCTCAATAATCAGGGTTGAATGATAGGACAAGACCAAGGTTGATGATATGATAAAGTTCCACTAGGCAGTTGCCGTATTTTTCCCATACCATCCCTCTGTTTTGCATATCACTGGCAGCAAATTCCTCTCAAATTTTACGAGCAAATGTATTTAGCTTCATTTCTAAAGGATAACAAAATATACCTGTATTTAAGGTGATGTAGAGAACAGGGAAACATTTTTAAATGTGTCTTTGATGAGTAGCTCTGGCATTTTGATTGCTTGACTTTAAAAATCTGATTTAGCATATGTGAATATTTAATTTTTTATATCCTCTTCATTTGCTTAGTAATGCAGAGCTTACAAAGTTCACTTATATATACCATTTTACTTTGTATTCACTAAGAGTAAGACAGAGGACAAGGATAAAAATGAGGGTCTGAGATGTTTCTTGACTTATCACATCACTTGTAACTGGGACTGGGGCTAAGATAGCTAACAAATCATAAAACAATGTGTCTACTAGACAATACTACCTCCTATGTATAGCATATTAAATATATCTCTACTTTTCCATATCATGATCTTCAATACGTTTCTAGTTATGTCATTAGAGAAGGAAAGAGATTAATATTTTCTATGCCATCATGTAGATGACTCAGTTATGCGGAGAGTTGAAATGTAACCTTAATGTAGGAGTTCAGACCTTGTCCCTTGATTAGTCCAGTTAATTATAGGAAATTGTGTTATCCAGTTGTTATTAATTTACATTAAACAGTTAATCTCCATGGAACCACATTCTGCTTAGAATGTTTTATGAACTTCTAAATTGTAAAAACATTGGCCTGGAATAATACTTAGCCAAGTTTCATACATGTATGCAGAAAATGCAAGCTTCATAACATCAGTTGTTTTTACCTGCATTATTTATGATCTCCAGCGTCTAGAAAAGGGCCTGGCTTAGTAGACTAAGGTTCTCAAAAATTGTATTTAATGGATATGTATATTAAGAAACAGTGTTGATATTCACATAACCCGCTCTATTTACCCCAAGGAATATTGTCCTTAATATTTTCTCATATTCTTGTATCCACTTTTTTTAACCCATAGGATGGAGTATTAAGTTATAAGAATACAGATGCCCTTATTTTAATGTTTATTTCTTTTTTGAGAGAGAGACAGACAGACAGAGCCTGAATGGGGGAGAAGCAGAGAGAGAGAGGGAGACACAAAATCTGAAGCAAGGTTCAGGTTCTGAGCTGTCAGCACAGAGTCCAATGTGGGGCTCGAACTCATCAACCATGAGATCATAACCTGAACTGAAGTAGGATGCTTAACCAACTGAGCCACCCAGGAGCCCCAGATACCTTTTTTTTTTAAGTGAAGTCTAATTTTAACTGATTCTAAATACATGAAAATAATATATATAAAACATATTTCCAGGAAAGGAATTAATTTTCCAAGATTTCCTTCCTTTTTTTTTTTTAACTTACAAAAAAAAAAGACTCTTTGAAGAGAAAATAGGTGTACCTTTTTAGTTTTTTAATTAATTTATTTAAATTCAAGTTAGTTAACATACCTTGTAGTATTGGTTTCAGGAGTAGAAGCTAGTGATTCATCACTTTCATATAACACCCAGTGCTCATTCCAACAAGTGCCCTCCTTAATGCCCATCACCCATTTAACCCATCCCCCCACCCACCTCCCCTCTAGCAACCCTCAGTTTGTTCTCTGTATTTAAGAATCTCTTATGGTTTGATAGTATGCACCTTTTTAAAGGAAAGACTAAGAAGTTGACCCTTTGCTGAAATGGTGAAAAACAAATGTAACTTGATAGTAAAAATTATTCAAGGAAAATTGAAATTTGCTTTTATCTCCTTCTAGATAAGTTTCTTTTTACAAGGGAAAATCAATGCTGTGGCATGTGGCCATTTCAGTCATATAACATGTAAGGAAGGAAATGGTTCTTTATTTAAAACTATATTTAATTATTTACTGTCTTTATCTTTCTTCTAGGGTTAATCAGAAAAATATTCATGGTCAACTTAGTTTTTAATCCATTTAAAAATTTCACTTTTTCTGTATATTTTTTTCTTTCAGGGATTGAATTAAAATATTTCATATTCTCAAAACACATAAATAAACTCACGTGTAGTCAGGATGCATAAAAATTTTACCATTTAGCAAACTTCACTGTTGTGCATGTTTTCCTCTTTGGTTCATACAACTCATGCGGCTTTTTTTTTTTCTTTTCATTCATATTACCTCTTATTATATCCATCATTCCATTTTTCTTTCCTATTAGAGTGAAATTGGACACAGCCCTCCTCCTGCCTACACCCCCATGTCAGGAGTAAGTATTTCACAATCAACCTTCATCTTTTTTGTATTTTTGGTCTTCGCTTATCATGTTTCTTCTCTCTTGTCTCTCCATAATTTCCTCATTTTGCTTTTGCCAACAGTGAGTTCATAATTTGCTGTAGATTATATAGCTGGGCTTTGTGGATATGTTTTATCTCAGGAGATAATCCAAAGTTGAGATATCATGCATCAACAGCAGCTTTTGATTTTTACCTGAGGGATTTACCTGGACTCATAAATTATGCTTCTGGTTGAGGAGGTTACCTTTTATTCTCCCCATGATTACAGGTTGTGTGCGAAAAAGTCAGAGTCTCCATGAAGATTCTCTAGTTAGGTACTTGGAGACTCAAAGTCAGAATGACCACAGAAGAGAAGGCAATAAGGAAATATCATCATCCAAATGGCATCACTGTGCTTCTGTTCTTAATGGCGACTGTCTACAATCAATAGTGTTTCCATTTGTCACGAAATATGAATTTTATATAAAAAATTGGCAACTGTAGGGAAATAATATGAGATACTTTTTATTAGGTCATGTGTTAGGTGGTCAGTAAAATTTAAATATTTATTTCCAAATTGTTTCCCCATGATTTACTTTAAAAACCAAATTGGAATTTTAGGTGTTTGTAACCCAAGCTTGTTAGCCAATTAAGACACTCTGACTTTTATCTAAAAGACATGATCTCATATCCTTTGGGTTGTTTTTTTTACAACTATTCCTAATACTAACTTCCATCCAAATGTGTCTCTCCTATTGACAGAACCAGTTTGTATACCGAGACGGGGGGTTTGCTGCAGAGCAAGGAGTGCCTGTGCCGTACAGAGCCACGACCAGCACAATCCCAGAAGCTCCAGTTGCTCAGGGGGCTACAGCCGAGATTTTTGATGACTCCTGCTGCAACGGCACCCTACGCAAGCCAGTGGCACCCCACGTTCCAGAGGATAGCAGCACCCAGAGGTACAGCGCCGACCCCACGGTGTTTGCCCCAGAACGGAGCCCACGAGGAGAGCTGGATGAAGAAGGTTACATGACCCCTATGCGAGATAAACCTAAACAAGGTACAAACAGAATGTTCAGAAATGATTGCCATTCAAAATTCACTCCCATCCAAATAAGCAAAGTATAGAAGGGAAATTGACAAACCACTGGACTGGGTAACATTTGTGACCCAGAGAAGGCCTAAGGTGCTGCTCTATGTAGTATGCTATCCAAATCCACAGCATTACATCATCTAGAATTGCATTCTGATTTTTTAGAAATCAAAATCTCAGACACCACCTGAATAGAAATCTGCATTTTAACAAGATCCCTATGTGACTTTTATACATAATCAAGCTTGAGAAGCACTGATCTAAACATATCTTTATTGAAATATTTGAGTGAGGTAACATATCACAAGATTTCACAACCATTACTCTATTGGACTCATATTGGAGATCATAAAGACTGGTATTTTCATGGCACCAATAAAATATTTGGTCAATTCTTTAAAATTTTGTGTCATCAGAATGACTTTGTTTATTATAGAATATTATGATTTCTTGTATGACGTATGACACATTTCAAATGTTAAAGTTCTGACACTGTGTTTACTTGTATGTCTACCATCATGTCTTGAAAATATTCAGTTTGTGGTTCTACAAAGTACAGTGATAACTTTACAGAGCTGGTAGTAGAAATGTTAGACATCCAAATCAAGTGACATTTCACTTTTGAAAAAGCCACTCTCCTTCCATGTTAAACAGCATCACAAAAGGAGAAGATGGATGATTGTTATTTAAAACTGATTACTGTGTCCTAGAGTCTTTGGTGTCAAGTAAACTTTAAGACTCTCTACAAGGGTCCATTATGTTCCTGATTATATGGTTATATTCACTTTTATAAAATGCAACTAAGGGATCCCTAAGTTCAAACTGTAAATAACCTACTAAAGTTTATCTATCTAGATGTATGTAAGACAGTAGTGACACACACGTAGGTTTCGAGAAGATTTGGCAGATTCCCCTAAAAGTAGAATACTCTCTGGGAAGATCCTCAGCTCAACCATAGAGTTGTTCCTCCATTTATAGCTGCATGGTATGCAAGTTTGCATCAGGACAATACATAAGTAGATTCCATTGGTGAAAAGTAACATGAACTTTCTAAGAAAACACAAGCCAGTCAATATAGACTCAATGTAGAACCTCCCTAGATTTTGTCTCTGAATACAAGTTTCCATAAAAGATTTTTGTACTCCAGCCTGCTTCTCAGAGACTAAAGAATTTTAGTATAGACACTCCTCCGCTTTCAGGAATCTGGTAGGGAAAATCAAATTCTGCCTCCTGTGTAAGTTTTTACATACATTGTTCTTAAAATGACAGTTGCTTTGAGAACCATTCAAATTCCAACCATTCAAATTCCAACAAGTGAAAAGTTCTCCCTACTTCTTTAGGGACAATAATGAAAACAGTTCAGTAGAATGAGATTGTTCAATAGGAGTTTTAGATCTGAATTCTATCTAGTTCAATACTAGTTGTATCCTTAATACATCGTTTAATCTCAGTTTCCTGTTTATAAAACTGAAAAGCTACAGCTTGTCCTTCCTTGCTCATAGGATTACTGTGAGGATGATGTTAGTTCCTTTAATTTCTGTATATGATTGTGGGCTAGTCATTACTATCTTTTAACTTGCACAGGATGTTAAATACTTAACCATATCCAGCAGTCCTGTATCCAGGGAAAAATAACCCTGAATTGATGATTTTTTTTTTCTTTACTTGTCAAGCTAAGTATGGAGGGTAGAAAATTTGTTTCAGAATGATGGCATCTCAACAATTGTGCTCTTTCCCTGGCCCAACACCAAAATAGGAATAGGTAAAGTGTCATTTCTGTGGATACAGTGAAAAGAGAGGACAAAAAGTGGGTCTACTCTATGTAGATGTGTATACTATATACACAGAGGTGGAATTAAATTTAAGGAGAAAAGTATTGGTTAACAACCTTTAAAAAAATTCTGGGTCTGGGGCGCCTGGGTGGCTCAGTCGGTTAAGTGTCCAACTTCGGCTCAGGTCATGATCTCACGGTCCGTGAGTTCGAGCCCCGCGTCGGGCTCTGTGCTGACCACTCAGAGCCTGGAGCCTGTTTCAGATTCTGTGTCTCCCTCTCTCTGACCCTCCCCCATTCATGCTCTGTCTCTCTCTGTCTCAAAAATAAATAAACGTTAAAAAAAAATTAAAAAGAAAATTCTGGGTCAATTCCTATTTCATATTGATTTATTAGATGGAATCATACAATATAGCCACTCTGTGACTGGTTTCCACCTACAAAACAGTCATTTCATATGATTCAAACTAATAGTTTGCTATTTTGTGATGATGGTCAGCACTTGGAAGTAAATGTTATAATTATACTTTATTCTTAAGCATATGTATTCTTAAACATATGTAAGGCATGCCAATTTAATGATGTTAGATGTCCATCAGGTATTTTTATCAGTTGAGTCTTTTCCTTAGATGTTTCTTTTCCTATGCATCAGGCTTTCTATGAAACATCTGTAATCAAATCTATTTTACTTATATGAGCATCACAGCAAACCACACAGACTAAAAACTGCTATTCCTTCACTTCATTCATCTTAGCATGGAGTTAAGCTATAGACATTTTGATTTTTCAATATCCTTTTAAAAATTCCAATTTCTTCGCATTTAAAAGCTATTTAACCCTGATAAATTGTCTTGTTTTCCAACAAAAAGAATGCCGACTTTTAGAAAACAGAAGCTTTAAACAAGTGGCCCCATATATAGGAGATAAAAATACAATTAGGAAAAAAAAGGAACAATTTAGGGGACAGGAACTCTGCTTCTGGCCTGCGGTGCCTTATTTAGTCACTAAGAGTTTTGGCCCACTTACTCTTTTTTCATATGACAAAAGTAATCAACCAAGCAATCAACATAGGTAATCAACAAAATAGTTTTCGTGAGAATTCATGAAGACAAATCTGTGGCTTCATTGTTCTGGAACAAGAAGCTAACCATCCTATATAAACATTTTCCAGAAAGTGGATATTAACTGATATTTTTGTATTCCATCAGAATACCTGAACCCTGTGGAAGAAAACCCTTTTGTTTCTCGGAGAAAAAATGGAGACCTTCAAGCTTTGGATAATCCCGAATATCACAATGCTTCCAACGGTCCACCCAAGGCAGAGGATGAGTATGTGAATGAGCCACTGTACCTCAACACCTTTGCCAACGCGTTGGGAAATGCCGGGTATCTGAAGAACAATGTACTGTCTGTGCCAGAAAAGGCCAAGAAAGCATTCGACAACCCTGACTACTGGAATCACAGCCTGCCACCCCGGAGCACCCTTCAGCACCCAGACTACCTGCAGGAGTACAGCACAAAATATTTTTATAAACAAAATGGACGGATCCGGCCTATTGTGGCAGAGAATCCTGAATACCTCTCTGAGTTCTCGCTGAAGCCAGGCACCGTGCTGCCTCCTCCACCCTACAGACACCGAAACACTGTGGTGTAAGCTCAGCGGTGGCTTTAAGATAGAGACAAGCCCGCTCCAATTTCCCTGCCGCCTCTCTTTCTCTTATGGTCTTCCTTCTATTCCCAAGGCCAGTAGTTTTGACACTTCCCAGTGGAAGATATAGAGATGCAATGATAGTCATGTGCTCATCTAACTTGAACATTAGAAGGAAGAACTGAAAGAGAAAGACAGGAGGAACCACACTGTTTCTTCATTTCTCTGCATGGGTTGGTCAGGAGACTGGAACAGCTAGGGAAGGACCAGCAAATATAAGGCAATACTGCCTGCTGTCAAGGTAGTTCTCAACTTTTTCCCTTTTTTGTCTCTTTCTTTCTTTTCCTTTCTTCTTTCTTTCTTTCTTTCTTTCTTTCTTTCTTCTTTTTCTTTCTTTCTTTCTTTCTTTCTTTCTTTCTTTCTTTCTTTCTTTCTTTCTCTTTCTTTTTTTTAATGCAGATGCTTGAAAGACCCATGCTATCTGTTCCTATCTACAGGAACTGATGTGTACATTTTCAGTATCTTTGGAAATCCTAATAAAGTTTCCATTAGAAAAAAAAGGATAAACTTTTCTATAACATATGATAGTAACTGAGATTGAAAATCTAGTTTCTTTCTCCAACACTTTCTATCCTGACAAGCAAGAATGGCCAACTCAGCTTCCATAATTTTTAGATCTCTCTCAAAGTTATAGCTAGTAATTATGTTTGGAGGGTTTTGTTTTCCTTTTTTCGGTCTGTCCTTTTATATTACTTTTATTCCTATATTTTGACTTTACTTTCTAATTGCAAATATTTTTACATCAATGTTTCTCATGTGTTGCTATAAATTGACAGCATTGTAAAAAAAATATTTTAATATGGTGGAATGGCCATTATTTTAAATATTATAGTCTTTAAAATTAGAAGGGGAGGCCGAGATATTAGTCAAGTGTAACGTAAATCTATTGAATATGTACCCCCCACATCCTCTACATTCGTCAACATTTTCTTCTCCATAAATGACAGTACTCAATAGGCAGTTGGAATATAAAGAGTTAAAGGGAAACTAAGAGACAGTTCTGTGTGGTTCATGAAAACTACTGACACTTTCAGGGGTGGTCCAATGGGGAATCCATTGAACTGGAAGAGACACACTGGATTGGGTATGTCTACTTGATAGAAACTCAGAAATGTAGTTTGCACTTAAGCTATAATTTTATTTGTTCTCTTTCTGAACTCCATTTTGGATTTTGAATGAAGCAATATGGAAGCAACCAGCAAAATAACTAATTTAAGTACATTTTTAAAAGAGCTAAGATAAGGAAAGACTGTGGAAATGCCAAACCAAGCAAATTAGGACTTTGGAACAGTATCAAGAGAATATGGTGAGAGGTCCAGCACATTATCTACAAGTGATATCATATTTGCTACGCAAAGAAAATTATCCAGTTTGTATACTCCACACGAAGGAATGCAAGTAAGGATTGGCTTGATTCCATGGAATTTCTAGTATGAGACTCTATTTATATGAAGTAGAAGGTAACTCTTTGCACATAAATTGGTATAATAAAAAGAAATACACAAACATTTGCAGTTTATAGATAGGTTCTTGGGTCAAAAGTTGTAAATAAAGGTGAAAAATTTCTCATGTAATTATTTTAATATCCAACATACTAATCTTTTGATACTTTGTATAATAACACTCTCTTCTAACACATCATCCTACTTCTAGAACCATCTTTTTATGTATCTTTTTAAAAGAATACCTACTGAGTTAAGATGAGCAATGTGAACAAATAGTAGGAATGAGTCTCCAGGAACAAGAGACCTACTCAGGTCAACAGTTAGGAAAATTGGGTAGTCTCTCTAGGAAAATCTGTGTGGGCAGTCATTCAGATTATTTTTTTTTTCCCAACGTTAAAATGTTGGGATCAAATTCAAGTATATTACCAAAAAGAAAGCAACAAGACTAAAAATCTCCATTGGTAAAACAGAGTTTAGAGAGAGAAAAAAATGGAAAGAGATTTAGGTTTCTGCCTGTTTTGAAAAAGTAAATCAATCCATCCATTCAACACCCTAATTTTTCAACTGATATTTATTGAGTCTACTAAAAGCACTGTGTAAATGGGGAACATCAACATAAATGCAATATTATCCCTAACTTAATGATTTTAAGTCTGGATTTATTTGGAATGACATTTGAATTTCCCCATAAGTCCAAGGAATAAGATTTTATGGACTATTTTGTGAGTGGTCATCATAAAATCAGTTGTTTGTTAGAAGATCTCCCATGAATCCATTTGAAACATGAATTAAACAACCTACAAGTTACTGAAGTTGACTAACATGACCGTTTCAGTGTTACCATCCAAACACGTACTGGCCTAGAAGGATATTCCCTCACTGGCTAATTGGCCTATCTGGATTCTCAGTCAACAGCAGGTTTTTGGTCTTTGGCCAAGAACTTTGGAGGTGTTGGGACTGGTTTCTTACTAAGTTATGAGAAATCAGGTAAGCTATAAGAGTGAAATAGAGCAAGGGAGAGGTTTGTAAGAACCCTTCCAGTGATGTTCAACCATGAACTTTTCAGGGCTGAAGACATGGAATGACTTAGGGGCTAAAGTCCAACATCCTCAAACTTTCCCACTCATTTAGAGGAGTCTCCAGAGGAAGGGGACTTCACATCAGTTCTTATGAAAATTTGGAAATAAGCCTCCCTTTCTAGATAAATCTATAACAACTTACCACTGACAGCACCCTTGTTGGATACTAGAACTTGATTTTTTTTCTTCTGATTTGCTATATTCATATGATTTTTACTGGGAAATGGAAAACAGAATCACTTATTTTGAGAACGAAAGAAAAATAAATGTTTTACTGTGAAGGTAATAGAATGTATTCAGTGATGTAGTCTCTATTCTGAGAACACAAAACACTTACACATCAGGTAGTCTACCACTAGTAACTAGAAATAGATTCAAGTATAACCCAAGATGACCCAAAATGCTTCACAAAAACTTTTTTTCTTTTGAATGCTTTCTGTAGTACATCTTTGATTTCAGTTGTTTTAGGATTTCTCTTTTGTTTTATTTTTGTCTCCTAGAAAAACATACTTGAGAGTGAATGAAAGGAAGAAAAAACTAGTTTTATCTGTTCTAAAACAATAACTTATTCAACCCAGTAGAATGAAATTTGAAAATGCCAGTTGAAGCCTGCAAAGGACATCAGGATATCAAATCCCAGAAGCTGATTGTATCAATGCAAATATGCAGAACCAATTAAGAAAATTAGTAGTAAAATTACACAGACTATATTTTTTCAAATCACCAAATTTTGTAGCCTAGCCTATCTTGGGGAATCCTATTTACAGACAAGGAAACACTGTACAACTAAATGGTTGCTTAAAGAACCATTCTTTAATTCTTAAATGAGAAAAGATGTTCTCTAGACTAGACCCAGAACCACAAAGCGTCCTGAACCATAAAGAGGCGCTTGGATGGCTGAGTAACATTTGGTTTTCCAAATTTTAGTGGCATGGGTTAGGATGAGGATTCTTTCTCAAGTAATATTCTTGAAAGAGAATGAAAACAAAAATACAAGCTGAAATCACATTAACATGTACAAACTAAAAAGAAGAGATTCTTCCTCAGTAGATCGGGAAGAATGACTGAACATTTGTATGTTGAGATGCAGAAAAGAAGAGACAGTGTTCTAAGTGTTACAATGTACGTATCAATACCTTCTAAAAGCAGGATGTGACATGGAGAGCGTGCATATTCCCAATGCCAAGGACAAACCAGTAGAAGAACTGGGAGGTTCTGCTGCTAGATGAAGTCAGAGGGGCTATCAACGTGCCCCTCACTTTCTGAAGTGTCAAAGTGAAAAGAAAAAAAATAAGATTGTTTAAGCCCGACAGGGAAGGATGTAAATACATGTTTTCTAGAACTATCTAACCTTTATTTCAAAACTTGAATTATTCATCCATCTATAAATGTTGATTATTTAACTAGTATGTAGTTCATAAGGTAATAGAAAAGGTGATCATGAGAGCATGTATATAACTGGGCAAAACCATGATAATGCTGTAAGACGTAGATTTAGTTAGGTTTTCAGAAAATAAATGATTTTAATATTATTAAATAAATCAAACTAGAAAACTAACCACAGAACATTATGTAACAAAATAAAATGCAGGATATGAAAATGTAGGATGGATTTTGCATAGTATAAGATAAGTTTGCCACTTAAAATTGTTATTTGTTAGGTTTAGCTGAAAGTAGGCATATAAAGAGCTGGTTCCACTTGTGAAAACTTGATTTAAAGCATTGCAATTAAATGTTTTTCTCATTCTCTTATTCTTTTACCATTTTTAATTGTATTAAATGTAAGAGAAAAAAAATTTAATTTTTTTTTGCAAACACCACCTTGCAGAGTTTAACAGGCAAATATGTTACGTGACTTTAAGTAAGAGGTCTTCAAAATGAAGTAAAGGGAATGTGAATGTTCTATTACCTTATGCAGAGACAAAGATTGAGTGATGCCATTTAGGAACCAAACAAAATACATTTAATTTGTAAAATGTCGATTTTTCCCACGATACCCTCCCATTTTCAAAAACAAAAAGAAGCAATTAATTGACAAATTTTTGATAACTAATGCTAAACGAAGCATTTCAAACTGCTGTATTTTCATTATTTTGGACTCTAGTTATTAGACCAATGATTTTTAATATTGCAGACAAGAAGTCCAGGTGTATAAAATTCTAGTTGTGAGAAATCCAGATAAACTAACTTCTACTGTATATGCTATAGGCAAGAAAATTCTGCTGTTCCTCTAACTGTGTATATGGACTTCGAAGAGCAGCCTTGAGGCCATACAGACACTGAAAGCAGACTCATGTCTCCTGATTGCCATTTGCGTAAGAACGAATGACATTATATAGTTGTAGGTTAGGTGCGATTTTAAAATAACAGTTATTAGTGGGGACCTTGATTTTACTGATATCACAGAGAGGATAGCTTTTGTACATCTGGGTAGAATGAATACAATTTTTCTAATCCCAGAGATGCCTTTGCAAGAGTAATTCTCTCCATACTTGCCAGCATGAAGCTATTGTGGGCACGATGTTGGGTCAGGAACCCTTGTGTTTGTATGGACAGATGGCTTTTAACACCATGGGCTGCTTCATTCTTTTCATTAAAAGGAAAGTCTCTAGAAAATAGTCAAAATATCAGATACTCTGTTTAAGTCCCGCCTATTTTGTAGAGGTACAAAAATGTAGGATGTGTCACTTTTGCAGACTCCTGCCTCACCTCTTTCTAGCCAGCTGATATTTTGGGCAGAAGAAAATGCTTTTCTTTCAATTATGAGCTGAAAACACTCTAAGCCCCAACCTCTTGGGGTGTCTCCTGCTTACCTTGGAAAATATTCCTTGACAGCTTTGCAAGTAAGCGATTATCTTGTTAGGAACACAGAAAAAGTAATATCTCTCTAGACCTTAAAGAAAAAGACCACCCTTACTTCTTTCCGCATTGGCACAGCCACCTCTGTTCTCTTCACCTGTCTACAACCTTAATTCAAAGTGTCCCTCTTGATGCTGTACCTCTGTGAAGCCATAGTGGGTCTCTGAGGTCCCACATGTTGCTTTGTGAAATACTGACTTAGCCTCTGCCCTCAAATGCCTGACTTCTGTGTAAAAGATTCTAGCAATGCGGACATTGTTTAAATGTCTTCTCCAATCGATTACTGCACAGAGTATGCTTTATGATATTAAAATTATGTTTTCCCATAAAGACCAATTCTCTTACTATATCCTTCTCTGCAGAAACTTGAGTCGAGTCAGCCCAGTGATGAATCTTGAAATTCACATATGTGCACATACCCTTGGTAGGTCTTAGATTTAATCTTTTCATAGAAAACTTACACATGAGAAGTTAGTTTTGCAAGCAATTAACTTATTTACCTTACATATTTATTTTATTCCTGATCGCAAATGTTTTACAGCTGCTGTAACTTTTTTTTTTCACAAACGAAGAGTCTTATTATCAAACAGGTAAAGGTTATTCAGCTTTGAGAACCACCTGCCATTCCTTATTGGATCATTCATCTATCTGACAAATACATAATGAGGGCAGTTTCACTGCAATGAAAATCCATGTAGTCTAATAAGTTGCCACTTTTTCTCTACTTTTAGTCTTTAAGGACATTTTTATTTCAATGCTCTAATGAATTTTCCCATATGATGAGAAGTGGTTATATTTGTACAAATATACAAATATCAGAAAACAAAGTTTCATACCTGTAGGTAATAGTCTAACCTGTCCAAACCACTTTGCCTTTACTGCTATTTTTTATCCCTGATGTGATGTTTCCCCCAGGCCTGCAGCTCTCTTGAAAGAAATCATACCTCCTATATATTGACATAAACTGGTTCTTGAGTACCATTTCCAGATTCTTCAGTTAATGGGGGTTGTTCCTTTTCCCTAATGTGAGAGTCGTTTTCCTGTATATTTCTGGATCTCTCAGGGGCTGGGAGGGGGGAGTGAGGGGATGACACCATAGCACTCCAAGAATCCTTTTGGGATTACTCCAGTAATCAAGTATGGAAGTTATTTTCTAAATGTAGATATGTAAGTGGTTCTTTTAAAGTAAGGTACTTTGAAAAATGTAGCATAAATTGGTACTGCTGTTAAATGGGTCGATTATTAAACTGAGCAGCTGTGTGAGGGCAGCTAACTTTGAATGCACACCTCACTGGCTGGTGTGTCTACACTTCCTGTTGTGAGCACCAGGGACTTGCATCGCTGCATGTCGAAACTGCATCTTTACATGGTATATGACTAGTTGTTCATCTCTTTCTTAGGCACCATTATAACAAGATCAAATGGAAGTGAGATCAATTTGCAAGACAAATCATAGCACAAAAAAATAAGTCATGTTAAATCTTCTCTCAAACACTCATCTCATACATGCATTCAAGTAGTTGACTAAGATCAGTTCAGGTGATAAAGGGAGACATTTCACGGAAAAGGCAGAGGCTTAAGGTATTATATACATTCGTATTCATTTCCTTATGTTCTTAACCTGTAAACAGAAAACAAGCCCTCTCTCTTGTGAAGTATCTTCAGAGGATAGGGGTGCAAAAATACCTAGCTGGTAAGCCATTGATGTTTCATTTAAATCCCAGTGTTCAAAGTTAGCTGCCTTTTTGAAATAAACAAACAAAAATTACTACTGTATGTTTGAAAATGTGAATAGTATTTTTATAGCTTGTTAAAGACATGGCTAGTTGCATTTGTAAATAAGGGTCATGTTGCTTTGATTTTTTTTTTTTTTGTGGACATCCTTATTTGGGACATAATGTCTTTAGGATTGATTTGTATATAAGTAATTGGCTTGTGATTGTTTCCTTTTGGTTGGAAGTTATCATTTTGACATTACTTGTGATTCTGTGTTCAGCGCTATTGTGATGTGTTCAACCTCTGCACTCGCTTACACAATAGGAGATGCCAATTGTGTGTGGTGTAATGTTATTTTGATTTTTTTCTATTTTATCTATGAAGGATTATGCACTTAACACATACTAACTTTTTTAATGTTAGGTATATTTTAGTATAATTTCCCTTATTCTTTCTTCTCCACCAACCCTTCACCCCATTCTCCTTTCCTTCCCCCAATTTCTGTTGTTATTTGAGAATGAGGGACAAACAGTATTTTAAATTTCTGTAATTAGGCTTTTCAGTTAGTTCTCAAGGATCCTCTCTTGGCTCTTGGGAAAGGATTGTACCTGTACAAGGCAATTATAGAATGCGACCTGCTTTGCCTCATTCCGTACTGATCATCCCAGCTGAACAATTTGAAAACTGTTCTGCCTTTTTGTTACATGAATCTGTCAGAAATATATTTTTAATTTAATATAAATGAAATTCAATAAAATATGAAACAAATGTTCTCTTCTGTGTCGGAAATTTGTTATAAGAAAAACCAGTTGGGAAAGAGGAAGATGTGTTCTAGATTTAATAATTTGAAGATGTGAATATGGATTTATTTTTGTCCACATTTATGAATGCCAATTATTATTCCTTGAAACTCTTTAGTTCTTTGGACTGAAGCTCTTCAGTTGTTTGGAATGTGATACATTCCATAGGTTTTGCTCTAGTGCATATGCCTATTGATGTGTACATACTTACTCCTCTGCACAGACTATGCTTAATTAACTAGTTGGAGTTTTTTTGAGTATATATATACACACACACACATATATATGGAATATTTGGTAGGTTGTGTCCAAATAACAGTAATATTTTTATAATTACTTTATTTCTGCCCCCATTGCAATTTACAAAAATATTTCTGGCAAAGCTTTTGTTAGAAAGAATATCATATGTTAGTACCATGCTTAAAGAGCAGGAGAGGGAGTGGGTCTGTAAATAGTCAATGAACTGATGAGTGACTTGAGATAAGCCCATGGAAATGTGTAAGAATAATTTCAGAGACATTAATGAAGTGAACAAGTTCCTCTCTCAGCTTCTTATTCTAAATTTTCTATTTCAAATATTGATTCTTACTCCTTCCTACCCCCAAAAGTGTAAGAACTTTAAGATTCTAATAGCTTCTTATTCAAGATTCTATTATTCTTTCAAACTACCATGGTTATTTGATGACATATGATCTTAACTGAATCAGTGGACAGAAAATATATCTTTCAACATAATAACTGGAGTAAGTTCTCTTAAATCTGTTCAGATATGGGCCTTTAAAGATCCTGTTGATTGCACCACCTACTATTTGCATGGACACAAACACATTCTCTTCCTTAGATGTTGAGACCCATTAGTTTGGAATCACTGTCATTTCATACCTTTCAGGGTGAGATATGTCAAGGCACCATGTATTTTAAGTAACTGATAGGCTGAAGAAGAGGGAGAAACAATTTATGTTTCTAATGCTCTAAAGTACAGTTGACATTTCCCGTGACACCATATTACTTCTGGTCATCTAGATAAGGAAAGTAAGACTAAAATAACACATTTAGAGTCATGTGATCTTTATTACTAAGTGGTTGTAGCCACCCTCAAAGCTGCATCTTCTGACTTAAATATCTTTCTTCTACTTAGTTAACCACTTTTCTTTCTTCCTCTGCAAATAAGAACCTCATTCTGATCACACCACACTTTATGCTGACACATTGAATCAATTTAAGACCACCAGTCATCTTCATCAGTCCCATGAGAACTGCTCTTCTGATAAAACTGAAAACCTCTCTTTGCCCCCTCAAACTACACAAAAGCAACTCACCCATGATGGAGAATCAGACTCCTTTCATTCAAGAAAGATAAATGCAGCATAATAATAAGTAGAATTATTTTTTTTAATGACCATGTAGAGAGCCTACTGATTGCCTCCCTTTCTCAGGGTCTTATAAATCTGCCTAG